>NW_026606086.1:10305000-20025000 GCF_029834395.1 Sorex fumeus | reverse complement strand
TACTGGTGGTGCTGGTGCTTGTGGTGCTGGTGGTGCTGGCGATGTTGGTGGTGCTGGTGGTGCTGGTGGTGCTGATGGTGCTGGTGCTGATGGTGATGGTGGTGCTAGTGATGGTGGTGCTGTTGTTGGTGGTGCTGGTGCTGATGGTGCTGATGGTGCTGGTGCTAGTGGTGCTGGTGGTGCTGGTGCTGGTGCTGGTGGTGCTGGTGCTGATGGTGCTGGTGGTGCTGGTGCTGGTGGTGCTGCTGATGGTGGTGCTACTGATGGTGGTGCTGGTGATGACGGTGGTGCTGGTGCTGGTGCTGGTGGTGCTAGTGGTGCTGGTGATGGTGGTGCTAGTGATGGTGGTGCTGTTGCTGGTGGTGCTGGTAGTGCTGGCGGTGCTGATAGTACTGGTGGTGCTGGTGAAGATGGTGCTGGTGATGCTGGTAGTGCTGGTGGTGCTGGTGCTGATGGTGCTGATGGTGCTGGTGCTAGTGGTGGTGCTGGTGCTGGTGTTGGTGCTGGTGGTGCTGGTGCTGATGGTGCTGGTGCTGATGGTGATGGTGGTGCTGTTGTTGGTGGTGCTGGTGCTGATGGTGCTGATGGTGCTGGTGCTAGTGGTGCTGGTGGTGCTGGTGCTGATGGTGCTGGTGCTGATGGTGCTGGTGGTGCTGCTGACGGTGGTGCTGGTGATGACGGTGGTGCTGGTGCTGGTGCTGGTGGTGCTAGTGGTGCTGGTGATGGTGGTGCTAGTGATGGTGGTGCTGTTGTTGGTGGTGCTGGTGCTGATGGTGCTGATGGTGCTGGTGCTAGTGGTGCTGGTGGTGCTGGTGCTGATGGTGCTGGTGCTGATGGTGCTGGTGGTGCTGCTGACGGTGGTGCTGGTGATGACGGTGGTGCTGGTGCTGGTGCTGGTGGTGCTAGTGGTGCTGGTGATGGTGGTGCTAGTGATGGTGGTGCTGTTGTTGGTGGTGCTGGTGCTGATGGTGCTGATGGTGCTGGTGCTAGTGGTGCTGGTGGTGCTGGTGCTGATGGTGCTGGTGCTGATGGTGCTGGTGGTGCTGCTGACGGTGGTGCTGGTGATGACGGTGGTGCTGGTGCTGGTGCTGGTGGTGCTAGTGGTGCTGGTGATGGTGGTGCTAGTGATGGTGGTGCTGTTGCTGGTGGTGCTGGTGGTGCTGGCGGTGCTGATAGTACTGGTGGTGCTGGTGAAGATGGTGCTGGTGATGCTGGTAGTGCTGGTGGTGCTGGTGCTGATGGTGCTGGTGCTGATGGTGCTGATGGTGCTGGTGCTAGTGGTGGTGCTGGTGCTGGTGTTGGTGCTGGTGGTGCTGGTGCTGATGGTGCTGGTGCTGATGGTGCTGGTGCTGATGGTGATGGTGGTGCTGTTGTTGGTGGTGCTGGTGCTGATGGTGCTGATGGTGCTGGTGCTAGTGGTGCTGGTGGTGCTGGTGCTGATGGTGCTGGTGCTGATGGTGCTGGTGGTGCTGCTGATGGTGGTGCTGGTGATGACAGTGGTGCTGGTGCTGGTGCTGGTGGTGCTAGTGGTGATGGTAATGGTGGTGCTAGTGATGGTGGTGCTGTTGCTGGTGGTGCTGGTGGTGCTGGCGGTGCTGATAGTACTGGTGGTGCTGGTGAAGATGGTGCTGGTGATGCTGGTAGTGCTGGTGGTGATGGTGCTGGTGCTGGTGGTGCTGATGGTGCTGGTGCTGGTGGTGCTAGTGGTGATGGTGCTGGTGGTGCTGGTGAAGATGGTGCTGGTGATGCTGGTGGTGCTGGTGGTGCTGGTACTAGTGGTGCCATTGGTGCTAGTGGTGCTGGTGGTGCTGGTGCTGGTGGTGATGATGATGGTGGTGCTAGTGGTGACAGTGGTGCTGGTGGGGCTGGTGTCAGTGGTGCCGGTGGTGCTGGTGGTGCTGGTGATGGTGATGGCAGTGGTGGATGTTAGTGATGGTGTGCTGGAACAATAGTTACGGGATTGTGTTGGGAACAGCTTTTCCCCAACATTCCCATACATGTTTCGCACTGGGTACGGGAAGACGTGGGAGAAAGGATGACAGGCGCACGGAGAAACCACTCCGGGAGCCAGCCAATTGCCTCTCACTCTATAGCCAAATACGTACATATTTTATAGGAGGTCTCGACTTAAGAGGATGGGCCAATCACATGAAGTTTAGCATTCTGACCTATCACCTTCCCAACTCTGCTTTGCCCGTTCCAGTCCCAATCAGGGCTGGATGCTGAGGTTAGGAATGCAGCTAGGTGACAATTCTTGGGGACGAGACTAACGGCTGGATACCCGGCGCTAGTAAAATGCGCCCAGACACTCCCTACTGGGTTGCTATGCAGGGACAGGGCCTGTCTGCTCTGCAGGGACAGATCTTATCTGCTATCTCAGGGACAGTCTTCTCTGCTCTTTGGCCTGTTGTGTGCTCCACAGGAATGGCTCCTCCTTCTCTGTGTTCTGCGCTGGGGCAAGTGAGTGAGAGCGACGTCCCTCTCTGGGGTGCAGAGTGTCAGGGGTGTGGCTGTGGGCAATTTGGTCAGCGGGGCTACGTAATCCAAGATCTGAGTGACTGGGAGGGTCTATCCCAGCCAGGAAACTTCTAGAAGATGCTAATCTACCATCAGTCATGGTCACGGTCCTCCCGTTGTTCATCGATTTGCTCGAGCAGGCCCAGTAACGTCTCCATTGGAGACTTTGTTGTTACTGTGTTTGGCATATCGAGTACGTCACAGGGAGCTTGCCAGGCTCTGCCATGCGGGCGAGATACTCTCGGTAGCTTGCCGGGCTCTCCGAGAGGGGCGGAGGAATCGAACTCGAGTTGGCCATGTTGGCTGCGTGCAAGGCAAACGCCCTACCACTGTGCTATCACTCCAGCCCCAATCTACCATAATATGCGGATAAAGAAAAAAAATATTTACAAAACAGACATTTCTCATTAAAAATGTTCATTACAAAATCAGAAGATGGGCAGGAAAAGTCAGAATTCCTTAAACTCAAGTCAGCATTGCCGAGTTTAAACCCACCTGCCTCACGGGAATGGGAGAAAGACAGGAGGTTCTGCAGCCCCGGCCAGTGGCCCGATACCCTCCCGCCCTCCGAGAGGAGAGGAGCCATCGGGAGGCAGCTGGGGGCCGTCCTCGCTGTCGGCTCAGCAGTGTCGCTGTGCGAGGTTTGCCTCACACCCCCTGGCCCAGCCTTGGTCCCACCTCAGTCTAATCGCACAGGGTTACCTGCAGGAGTCAAGGGCACCTCCCTGGAGTCCAGAACGTGGCTGCGAGGGTCCCGGGGCTAATGGATTATTGATCCCAGGGGGGCGTGCTCAGAAGGTATAGATCCGTCTCTGGAGGCTTTCAAGGCGGCTGGAGAGAAACAGTTCCCCGGAGAGCTGCATATTGGATTTAGCTTAGCGGGGGACACAGCGGGTGAGGGGCAGGTCAGCCCAGGCCAGTGCCCGGAGCTGGGCGGGGGCAACCTTGGCGCAGAGAAGCCCCCGGGCCCCACGCTGTGATTTGCTCCACTTGAGATTTCCTGTTTCTGCCTCTTGGAAACGTTTGGAATCGTACTCGGAAACCATCGGCATTGCTGTTCTTGGGAAAACAAACCGTGTCACTGCCTTTCAAGTTTGTGGGATAAAAGCCACCGAGTCATCAGCTGCTCCTGCCTCTCTGTGGACGTCCACTCCATCCCAGCTCTTAAAATTCGCCTGTTCTGGTGACCCTGAAGTGCTCCCACCGTGTGCAATTCAAGGTGTTTGCGGGAAAACCAGGGCCACACATTTAGAGGACACGCCGTACGTGGACGGCTGCGAGTGAGGCCCCGTCCGCTGTGGCCCCGTCCTCGGAGCCGCTCGTGACAGTGATTCAGTCAGATGGAAAATGACTCTTGGCTGCTGCGATGATTTCCTGTTAATTTCGATTCGCCCCCGCTCCGCTCATGACTCAGACACTCCTGTTTCCCCCTAAAATCACTGCCGGCATGAATCACCGTGAGCGCCTCCGTGATTTAGGGCTGTTTGTGGCAAGAACGCTGGACGCCTCTGCGGGCCGTTTCCTTAGGAGCCTAATCAGAGCCTCGTCGGGCCGGCCCCGTCCTGCAGCTGATTTACGCTCACCTGGGCGGGAAGGTGGGGGGGCGGGGGGGGGGCTTCGCCTTGCGGTCCAGGCGTTGCTGTCAGCACCGTGTGGCTGCTTCTCCTGCCACGGGTCGTGCTTTACAGTTCTATATCTAAGGGGAGAGTGATAAACTTGCCAAATTTATGGTTGTGGTCACCCAGCTTGAAACAGATGCCTCAAATGCTCCTTAAGATGGTTTGATAACAGGATTTCTCATTAAATGATCAGTTTTTATTGGACGGGTAGAAAAACTCAAAAGGGGGCAACAATAAAGCACCATTTAAAATTTTTTTCCTTTTCTCTATTTCTCTCCCTTTTTCCATTCCCAGGGCTA
This sequence comes from Sorex fumeus, assembly GCF_029834395.1. Classification (NCBI taxonomy): domain Eukaryota; kingdom Metazoa; phylum Chordata; class Mammalia; order Eulipotyphla; family Soricidae; genus Sorex; species Sorex fumeus. Next base: position 20,020,565 of record NW_026606086.1, on the reverse strand, counting down.
TTCAGGGATTACTCCTATCTCTGTGCTCAAGGGTCACTCCTGGTGGGGCTTGAGGGACCCTCTGGGTGCTGGATTGAGCCCTGGTTGCTGCATACAGACACTTTCCTGCCCCGCGACTCTCTGGCCCCCAAAACAACACCATTTAGCATAAAGGAATTTCCTCCGTAGTCGCCCCCAACACCCCCCCCCCCACACACACACACACACAGAACTCGGAGCTCCCAGGAGACTCCAACCCTTATCTCCCATCCTGGCGCTTCAGAATTGACCTTGGCCACAAATTTCTTTAAAAACAAACTTTTGTATTTTGGTCACTGTTTCTTGGGGAACATAGAGTAACAAAATAGGAGACTAACACCCAAGAATGGCCGAGATTAGTACCAGGAATTTTGCTCCATGGCTTGGGGGCCAGCCACACATGCTAGGAGAAAAGGGAGCTCAGATAGAGAAGGGAGCACCAAATAAAGGGTGTTGGGAGGATCCTCCCAGGATGGGAGAAGTATGCTGAAAGTAGACTATAGACCAAACATGATTGCCACTCAGTGCCTCTGTTGCAAACCACAACACCCAAAAGGAGAGAGAGAACAAAAGGGCATGCCCTTGGGGGCTGGAGTGATAGCACAGAGGGTAGGGTGTTTGCCTTGCACACGGCCGACCCAGGTTCGATTCCCAGCGTCCCATATAGTCCTGCGGGCACCGCCAGGAGTCACTCCTGAGTGCAGAGCCAGGAGTAACCCCTGAGCATCGCCGGGTGTGGCCCAAAAAGAAAAAAAAATGGTCATGCTCTGCCACAGAGGCAGGGTGGGATGGGGGAGATGGAGGTTGGGAGGGATACTGGGATCCGTGGTGGTGACAAATGGGCACTGGTGGAGGGATGGGTATTGGATCACTGTATAATTGGAACCCAAGCACAAAAATTTGTAAGTCTACAGCTGTTCCTCATGGTGTTTCACTAATAAAAATTTTTTAAAAAAGACAAAAAAAAAAAAAAAGAAACCTTTGGTTTCTGACTAACAGATGTCCCCAGAGATGCCTGAGAGAGACCAAGTCCGCCCTTCTGGTGGGTTAAATGAGAAGGTTAGGGGCAGGGCCCAGGGTTCAGTGCCGTGGGTAGAGCCTTGCATGGGTCGACCCAGGTTCGACCCCCGACCCCCATATGGTCCCCTGAGCCCCCAAGACTCTTCCCTGAGTGCAGAGCCAGGAGGGAGCCCTGGGCACTGCTGGGTGTGGTCCCCAAACCAAAATAGCATAAAACAAGGAAGACCAATCTTTGGAAAGATAGAATATTATTTTCTTTAAAATGAGGACAGTGCCTGGCTGTCCTCAACGGGGCCCCTTGGAGGAGGGTGGGCTGAGTTTCCCTCCCCACCCCGAGCAGAGCCCCGACAGCTGAAGATCTCCAGTTCCAGCCACAGCCGTGCTTAAGTTCACTCTCCACATGTTCGGATGAGCCTCACGCATGAAGGAACCAGCAGAGGAACCCAGGTGTGTGGGACCCAGGGTGTAGATCTCCAAGCCTGCTCGGATTGGGACTGGGCCTCCCCCACCCAGATCCCCCATCTTCCAGTATGTAGGCTTATACCCACCAACTGCTCCCGGCGCCAGGTAATCCCCTCAATGGCCAAGACCCAGAGACTATAAAATCCAGTTGGGAACCCAGCTCCCAGCTCTTATTATCTAGTTCTTACTCTGGAGAACCTGGCAGGCAACCAAAAGTATCCTGCCCACACGGCAGAGTCTGGCAAACTCCCCGTGGCGTATTCAATATGCCAAAACCCAGTACCAATGATGGGTCTCATTCTCCTGACCCTGAAAGAGGCTCGAATGTGGCACTCTCTAAAATCTCTGGGCTAGGATGAAGGAGACGTTACTGGTGCCTGCTCGAGGAAATTGATGAACAACAGGATGGCAGTGACAGTGACAGCGATAAAATAAAATGTAAAAAATAAATAAATAAAATGAAATGTATATCGGGGCTGGAGCGATAGCACAGTGGGGAGGGCGTTTGCCTTGCATGTAGCCAACTCGGGCTTGATTCCCAGCATCCCATATAGTCCCCCCCAAAAAATGAAATGTATTATCTATATCTTCATTGCAATTTGCTTTCTCTGAGGAGAAAAGACAATTTGAGGGTTAGTTGATGTTATTCTTCATTTCCGTATCTTTTCTTCCTCCTTAAGCGCCAGGGAAGTGTTGGATTTTACCAGCCTCACCTGGGGTTCCCTCTCGCTCTGCTCGCTCAGAGCCCAGATGGCTCCGTGGCCCAGCCTCCGCCCCCCTCGCTCTGACCTTGGCCTTGGTGTCACCATGACCCTTCCTCCTGGGCAACGAGGCAGAGAATGTCTGCCCTGACCTCAGCAACTCTTTTGTCTTTAGTAAGTAGAGAACAATAACCCGAGACTTGGAAGTCTTGGTTGCTGCGTTGGCCTCCTTGGCTGGTCCCCGTGTTTGGGGAGACTTGCTCTCTTGAGAGCAGCAGCCCCTTGGCACCATGAGGCACCAGCCAAGGGCGAAGGAAGGCACAATGGGAGGAGGCGAGATGCCTGAAGATCCCTGGTCCTCCCTGGGTGCGCCCACCGATCAGCATCCCGTGAGGGGCCTCATCACATGACAACACAGCAAAGCAGGGGGAGGAGTGATGCTCGGTGTGTGGGTAGGGACACCTTGAGGGTCTCCAGCAGCACAGGGCGGCGAGGACGCTTGGCCAGTGATGTCACGCAAGGAGAGCTGGGTGAGCCCTCAGAGGAGGGGACACTGAGAGCCCTGGCCAAGGGCACCGCTGGGGACGGGCAGCGGCTGTTCGCACGGATCTCAGGCAGGAGCTGAGACCAAAATCCCGGGTGGCCCCACAAGAGCGTTACAGGCTTCTGACCCCGTGACTGTGACATACACGCGTCCGTGTTTTGTAAGCCAGTAAGTGTAAGTCATCAGAGCCTTTATCGCTGTGATGATTTATCGCAGGGACCCCCGAGGACGACTGTGCCCACCTCCACCTCTCACCCTGAGAACAAATGTCCACATCTGAAGCCGCTGTTAGTTCCGCCCCAACCCCAGGACACGCTCCTGCGTCTGGATTAATAGCATTCGCTTCTAGACTAATGCTTCGTTTCAAAGGTCATTACCAGCTGCCTAAGTCAATGACGCATCGCTCCCGCCGGAAACGGCAGACCTTTCTCCACTTCTCGCCCCAAGCCCCACACCTCCCCCAAACACGAGTCCCTCTCTGGAGGGGCCTTGGACGAGAAATGAAAACCACCGGTTAACAAAAAGCAGAGCAGAGCGAGTGCACCCACAGGCTCTTCCTTTCGGCAGCGGCAGCTTGGGAAGCTCTTAACCTGCACTTGGCTCCGATGATCAGGATTCCAGACCTGCGTTCTGCAATAGCCAGGCTGGAGTCAAGGTTTATAGTAAGGCACGGCTTGTCGTTATTCCAAACTTTCAAATGTGGTGGCTAAAGATTCTATCCCCCCCCTCCCCCCGCCGACTACATGTTGAATCGCATTAATCCGCATTCCTATGCCCGATACATCACAATTATGTTCCCCAGACACTGTGCCACTTGGTCTGTACGAGAACCGCATGATCCCAGGAAAAATGAAGTCATGAAATTTTCTCATAAATGGATGGACGTGGAGAGTCTCTCGCTGAGGAAATGAGTCAGAAGGAGAGGACAGACTGAACGATCGCACTCGTTTGTGGGATATAAAACAACAACAACATAGTAGGAGACTAATACCCAAGGGCAGTGGAAACAGGGGCCAGGAGGACTGGTCCACGGTTGGACGCTGGCTGCCAAGTTGGGGGACAAGGCAGTTAGGATAGAGAAGGGGCCACTATGACAATGATAGTCGGAAACGATCTCTCCGAGTGCTGAAAGCAGGTAAAAGGATACACATGAAAACCTTCCAGTAATGGTATTGCAAACCAGAGAGAGAGAGAGAGAGAGAGGGAGAGAGAGAGAGAGGGAGAGAGAGAGAGAGGGAGAGGGAGAGGGACAGAGGGAGACAAAGGGAGGGAGAATGAGGGAGAGGGAGAGAGAGGGAGGGAGAAGGAGGAGAGAGAGAGAGGGAGAAAGAGAGAGAGGGAGAGGAAAGGTGGGGAGAGCAAGAAGAAAAGTGTCTGCATAGAGGCAGGCTGGGGTGGGGGTGGGTGGGTGGCAGGAGGGAAACTGAGGACATTGGTGGTAGGAAACGTGCTCTGGTGAAGGGATGGTGTTGTAACATGGCATGAAACATGGTATGGCCGAAACCCAACCAAGAGCAACTTCATCACTGTGTATCTAATGGTGCAGGGCAGAGGGGAGTGTCCAGGGGCTGCTCTTGGCCACTCTGGAGTACGCGGGCTGGGGGCGCCCAGAGGGAGGTGCAGTGAGCTGAGCGGGGTGGCCACAGGGCCCCAGGAAACGAGACTTCCTGCCTTCTCGTCTCACCTTTGCTGGGGGTGTGTCTGAGACATCACTGTGGAGGGAGAGGAACAGGCGACAGGGACACACGGGGACAAGAGGTGCTCAGGGGGGCAGGAACTGAGAGGTGAGAGGCAGGGTGGGTGTCCGACCCGACCCGCAGCCTGGGGGAGGCCTGAGGCTGAGGGTACGCATGGGATGGGACTGGGGGGGGGGGTTGGCAACAGAAAGTGTCCCAGCACTGAAGACGGGATCCCTGGGACAGTGAGTGGGGAGGGGTGCTTCTCACAGAAACACACTTCAGCGGGAGAAGGCAACACGTGGGAATACGCTCAGGTGAGGATACAGGGACCCACCGTGTCATCAACGCTCTCTGTCGCTTCCCCGAGACGGGCGTCGGCCTTGTGATGAAGTGTCGGTGTTGGTGTCGGGAAGGCCTTGTAGCTGGAAGAACAGCCCTGGGCTTGGGGAAGTAGAACAGGCCCAGGGAAGAGGCGGGAGGCTTAGGGGTGGTCCTGGGGCACCTTCTGGTGCTCACGGGGAGGGAAGTGCCTCAACAGGAAGGAGCCAACTTGAAGCACCGGGCGGCGTCCAGAGCTGGAGGTGTCTGTCTATCCGGCTGCCCATCTGACAGAACAGAACAGACCCATCCCCGCGAGGGTGAGAGCGATAAGGCAAGGAGCACACACGGGTGACGAGGTTCTTTGGCACCCACAGAGCCTAGAAACAGTGGCCCAGAGATGCCCGGAGCCGTGAGTCGCAGACCAGCGTCCACCCGCACAAATGAAGAAGGAACAGGATTAGCCAGAGGTCACTCCGGAAAGTCACAAGCTGTGGAACTGGTCTCCTTTCTTAGCCAACAGGCAACGATCAGCAACGCGTCTGTCACGGGGACAGGCCCAGAGGTGGGTTTGGGCAGTGTCTGTGGACAGACCCCTCGTTTACACGCGAGCACCTTCGTTGAGCCACATACAAGCTTGCTGGCTCCAGATTGGCCCCTGATTTGGGGGCGACCAGAGGGCATCCCTCCCCGGCGGAGCTGTGCCGGCCTGCCATGACCCTTGCCTCCCCCAGAGTCAGAGCCAGGGAGCATCTAGCCGGGAGGGGAACCGAGTCCCAGTGCCAATGGCTGGCTGTGCTGTCAACACATGGCATCTTATAGTAAAGGAAACTTTGGTCTGACGTTCCTTTTTATTTTTTAATTACAAACATACGTTCATTCATTGTAGAAATTTTTGAAAATATAGAAAAGTGTAAAGTTGAAATGAAAAAGATCCAACCAGAGAGAGAGAAAGTGTTAAATGTTTTCTTTATCTGCCTCCAGTTTTCATATCACTCATGTGTGCGCCAAGATAAATACGGATGCTTTGCAAAATGAGCGTGTTTGATTGTACGGCTCCAAAATGTCCTTTTATCCTGCTTGATGAGCCGATCTATTCTAAGTACGTCCTTATATTCCTAAACACGCTATTTTCAAGCACAAGCGTTTTAAAATAGAGTCGTTTATGTCCAAACGTATGTCGCGCCCATCCCTTGGGCCTGTGAAGGCTTGGCTGGCGAAGGTCCAGTGGGCTGGAGTCACTGGCTCTGCCGTGTCTGTGCTTGGGGTCCTCCCGCTCGGAGGGGACCCGGGATTGCTGGCAAGCTCGGGGGGGAGCCCAGTCTCCACCTCTCCCCCCCCGCATGGTGAGGGCTGAGCTGAGCACCCTGGATGCCCCAGGATCCCTGTGGCCCCGAGAAGTATTGGGCCTGCAGGGGCTGGGCCTGGGAGTCTCACTGGTTCCAGCGTGCATTCCCTGAGCCCAAGGGGATGCTGGGCCATGAGCACTCCTGGGACCCTGGGGAGGAACCATGGAAGCTGCCGATCAGAACGACGCGCTCGTTAGAGTCACAGCGCCTGTGGAAGCGGGAAAGAGCCACATGCCCGGCTACACCACAGGGTCCCCCATGGCACGAGTCTCAATGAGGACAGACTGGCTCCAAGCCTCCGGGAAGGAAGGGCCTGGGTGGGTGGCGCCGCCTCGCGGAGGGATGCTGAACTTCTAGAAGCTGGTTCTAGGGCCCAGCCGACCTCCTTGAACTCTCGGTTGCACCATGACAAAAGGAGGACGTGGGACTCTTGGGGGATGTGGGCCTGGGCGGGGGGCATGCGGCTGGGTGGGGGGGGGGGTCGTGTGGGGCTGGCGGGACGTGAGGCTCGTGGGGGACGTGGGCCTTGATCTCAAGGGCAGATGGAGAAGCTCCTCCAGCACGTGACCTGGTGGGGGGACATCCCTCCCCCCCTCTCCGCCAGACGCCCTGAGGCTCAGGGAGGAAGAGCAGCCTCAAGGGCAGGGTAGGGCTGGAGAGAAGCAGCCTTGCTCCAGGCTGCAGAGGGTGGAGTGGGCCGTGCTTGGTGGTCCACATCCACAGTTCCAGAATGGTCCATCATCCCCAGGGGCGTGTCACTGCAAATCTGGAATGTCTGTGCCGGGGTAGACAGTGCTCAGGGAGTTTACCACCAGGTTGCCTCTTGCAGTGCCCGCGAAAATGCTCCATCAGCCGCAGATGCCCAGCCCACCACACGCCTGGGCCCTGTGCCCGCCCGCTCCCGGCCCTGCACCCTGCACGGCCCAGCCCTGATCCTCAATCACCCCCAGCTCTGCTCCCCACTCGCCCCAGCCCTGCAGCCCCCTCTCTCCGGGCCCCACCTGCGCCCCCTGGATTGCGGCTCGTGGTGATGGATTAGACCCGCAGGCAGAGCAGGCCCCATAAATCATAAGGAACTTTCACTGACTGTCGCGTGGATGCAGCCTGAGCCCAGGCCTGACATTCCACACACCCCAAATGAAGAGTAATGGCCCCTCCTCTGACCGCCCACGCGAGAGGCGGGATGAAACATCGGAGCTGAAAGAGCTTTTGAAACAAGCTGAATGAATCCCCGGGTTGCCCACGCCTTGGTCAGCCTCCGCAGACTGGCCGGACCCCGGGCACCCGGGGCTGGACGAGACGCGAGCCCTCCCCCCCAACCCCGTGCCTCCCGCCCTGATGAGAACAACACGGTTGTGAAGGGAGGGTGCACGGGGTCCGAGGCGCTGCGGGGCTCCCTGAGGGGCATGAAGAGCCAGGTGGGTCATGGAGCACCCCAGGAGCCTTTGGGACAGTAGTGGGTGGGGGTGTGGAGTGGGACAGGGGCTGGTCAGTGTAGCCAGGTGGCCGTGGGGTGCTGGCAACCAGCTCCGTGTCCTGAATGCTCCACCATGGTGCTCCACTGTGGGTGCGCCACTGAGTTCTCCACTGTGGGTGCTCTGCTGAGGGTGCTCTGTTGTGGGTGCTCTGCTGTGAGTGCTCCACTGTGAGTGCTCCACCATGAATGTTCCACTGTGGATGCTCTGTTGTGGGTGCTCCACTGTGAGTGCTCCACCAGGAGTGTTCTGTTGTGTGTGCTCCAGCCTGAGTGCTCTGCGTGAGTGCTCCACTGTGAATGCTCCACCATGATTGCTCCACCAGGAGTGCTCCGACGTGGGTGCTCCTCAGGTGCTCCATCACGGGACCACCTCTCTCTGCCTGCTGTTGGAGTGGTTGGGGGTGAGGACGGACACGAGGCCAGGCAGCACTTGGAGGAGACATTTCCGTGGGCCTGGCTCTGGGCCACCGTCCAGGCCGTGTGTCCTACGTGGCCGTCTAGGCACAGCGAGGAGCAGTTTCCTGCTGGGCAGGAGGGAGCCACAGGGCCACGGGCTTCTCTGCTGACTGGGATCAGGGGGGCCAGGGTGACTGGACACCCACGGGTCTGAGCTGGGGCTCAGGCCTCGGCTTCAGCTCCGTGGGCGCCATGACCCAGCGAGGAGAGTCCCGGGCAGCGAGGGACGGGGTGCGGGCGCCTGGCTGGGAGCGAGGCCCCTCCGAGGTGAAGCAGCTGCCCTGGGAGGGCTCAGGGCTGCCTCTCGGTGCTTTGCTTATTTATTTATCGTTGCTTCTTGGGTCTCACCCAGTGATGCTCAGGGGTCACTCCTGGCTCTGCACTCAGGAGTTACCCCTGGCGGTGCTCGGGGGACCCTATGGGATCGAACCCAGGTCAGCTGCGTGCAAGCAAACGCCCTCCTGCTCCGGCCCCTCGGCACTCTGCTCGTACGCACCCAGTGGCCTTTGCTCTTCTGCTCAGCCGTGTGATCTGTTCGCCCGCACAGCGGCCAGCGGCAGGTGGGTAAGGATGACGTCCCCCTCTCCCCCTCCCGCATGCCAGTGGCCGATTCCCCAGCAGTGCTCCGAGTCTCCAGTAAAATGGTTCAGATCCTGCATCAGGGTCAGCAGGAGGAAACCGCTGTAAGGACATCGTGGGGGCGCAGGGTGCAAAAGCTGACCCCAGGCCCAGCCCTGAGTGTGCCGGGGGCAGCCCAGAGGTGAGCGCCGCTGCTGTGGATGGACAGTCCCTGGCCAGCACTCTGCGTCCCGGGGCTGCTCTGAACCGGTTGGTGAGAACTGATGGGAGGGACCCCAGGCCTCCGGGTGAGAACCCCCCACTCCCTAGACAAAAAGAAACAAGTTTCTGTAATAAATGTCTATATTCCCCCCAAAGAGAACAAAAGAAAAATGTCTATAATGAACTAATGGAAAAGAGGAAAAAAAAAAGACTCTGGATAGAAAATGTGTCAATGAAAACATAAAATTAAAAGATAAACTTCATCCTTTCCAATTACCAAGTACATTAAATGTATCATCTGCCTTGCTAATATTTTAACTCTCCATAAAATTATATGCGTAAGATAATAATCAAAGCCGAAAATAGACGCTTGTGGCTTATCACACACTGTTGATCGGCACGAACTGCCGAGACGTTAGCAACTGATACGAACTTTTGACAGGGCGATTTTTCTTTGCAACATGCACCAAATCCGTAACCACGTGCGCCTTTAATGCGGTGACTTGGATTTTCTGTATTCATTTTAAGGTTTTCCTTACTTGTAGAATAGGCTTTCCATTCCAAAATGCCCATTTCAAAATGGCTTAAAACCCTGAAAATCGGAAACCAACAGATATCAGAATCGGTGGAAGGGGTCGGTTGCTGTGAGGGCAGAGGAGGAGCCCCGGGGCCACTGGGCCCGTCCAGGGAGTCAAACGCAGTCAACATCTGCTCACCCCTGAGAATAAACTTGGGAAAGAGCCTCCGTCAGCCCCGGGTTCAACGCGGCAAACACGGCTACCTCGGCTGCCACTAAGGGTTAGTTGCAGCTCCTGGGTTTTTTTTTCCCATTTGTATTAAAGCAGCGGGACTCCACGCCAGGCTGTGGGGTGGGTGAGAGCCCTCCCCACCCCAAGGGACCCAGCCCCGGCAGCTGACCTCCACTGCCCAACCATTGCCGTGCTCTAGGCCACTTTCTGGACGCTCAAATCGAGCCTCATACAAGAATGAAGTCACATTTTTAGACACTTCCTACCCATTTATGCCTCTCAGAGAGCCCGGCAAGCTACTGAGTGCATCCCGCCCGCACGGGCAGAGCCTGGCAAGCTCCCCTTGGCGTATTCGATATACCAAATACAGTAATGACAATAGGTCTCATTCCCCTGACCCTGAAAGAGCCTCCAATTGTTGGGAAAAGACGAGTAAGAAGGGGCTGGAGCAATAGCACAGCTGGTTGCAAGCGGCCAACCCGGGTTCGATTCCCAGCAACCCCTATGGTCCCCTGAGCACCGCCAGGGGTGATTCCTGAGTGTAGAGCCAGGAGTAACCCCTGTGCATCGCCGGGTGTGACCCAAAAAGCAAAAAAAAAAAAGAGTAAGAAGAGGCTGCTAAAATCTGTGGGCTGGGAGGAATAGAGACATTATTGGTGCCCACTCGAGTAATTTGACGACCAGCAGGATGACAGTGATCACTTCTTAATCACTTAATCACTTAATCCCCGTTATTCATCGATTTACTCGAGCGGGTGCCAGTAACATCTCCATTCATCCCAGTTGCGTGCTAGCGTAGTCCAATGGTATCTGTTCGTTCTAGGAACATGCAGAGCCTCAAACCGATCATTTAGGGTCTTGACGAAGAAGTCTGACCATCTTGTAGGTGGGCGTCCACGTGATCTTTTGATGTCCCGTGGAATCCAATCAGTAATGGCTCTAGTCCAGTGGTTGTCTGTAAATCTCATTACGTGTCCAGCCCATCTGATTTTTGATGTCTTGGCAAATGAGACAGCGTCCCTGATTCTTGAACGTTGACGAAGATCAGAACTCTGGATTCTATCTCTCATTTGAGTGAATCGTGATATTCCAAGCATAGCTCTTTCGATTCCTCTTTGAGAGACCCGAATAGCGTTCTCATCCTGTTTTCGTAGGGTCCAGGTCTCTGAGGCATATGTTAATGCAGGTAGAACAGTGGAATCAAAGAGATGTGCTCGTAGCTGGAGGTTCTTTGTCCTTTTAGTTATTTCTTCAATGCTCTTGAAGGCATTCCAAGCCACTCTCTTCCTCCTGTGCAACTCAGGTGCCAGGTCATTCATCATGTTGATTTCTCGACCTAGGTATATATAACTGTTGCATTCGGAGATGGTGGTTCCATTGAGAGCGAATGGAGCGTCAGGAACAAGGCTGTTTCTCATAAACATTGTCTTCGTAAGATTCAGCTGTAGTCCCACCTTTCCACACTCACGGTCAAAGTCGTTCAGCATTTGTGCCGCTTGGCTGATGTTTGGTGTTATTAGAACGATGTCACCAGCAAAGCGGAGGTGGTGTAGTTGCCGACCATCTATCTTCATTCCCATGCTTTTCCATTCCAGTCGTCGCATGATGTTCTTGAGGGTGGCACTGAAGAGTTTTGGTGAAATGGTATCACCCTGCCGAACCCCTCTCTTGATATGGATGATTACTTCTTTGTAGAATGGTGAGATCTTGGTAGTGAATCCGCAATAGAACTCACGAAGGATCCTGATGTATTGAGTTTGTATGCCCTGATTGGCTAGGGCTTCCATGACCGCTTCCATCTCAACAGAATCAAAAGCCTTTTTTAAATAAATGAACGTTAGACAGAGCGGCATCTTGAACTCCCGAGGAACCTCAATGAGCTTAGTAATCATGTGGATATGGTCGATGGTACTGAATCCTTTTTGGAATCCGGCTTGTTCACATGGTTGTCCTTCATCTAGTGTTCTGCTAAGCCTATTCAGGATGACTCGAGTGAACAGTTTGTAGATGACAGACAATAGGCAGATTGGGCGATAGTTGCCAATGTCGTGGATGTCTCCCTTCTTGTATAGTAGTACAGTCCTGCTGGTTTTCCATTGGAATGGAACCTTGCATTCAGACAGGTAGCGTGTGAAGAGCCGAGCCAATGTATTGATGAGTACTGATGGTAAGTTCTTCAGGTGTTCAGGTCTGATCTTGTCTGGGCCAGGTGCTCTTTGTTTCTTTACCAACGAGATGGCATGTTGGATTTCGAAAGGGAGAACGAACGACATAGCCATCATGTGGTATGTGGTATGTGGGCAAGTGGACGTGGCTATTAAAGAGATCTGAGTAGAAGTCATGAATAATCTTCTCCATTGCCCTTCTGGAAGATGTGATAGATCCATCATGATGTCGGAGGGCAGTCATCTTGGTTTTGTAGTTGGTGAAGGACAGGCGGGCTTTACGAATGCTTTTCCCAGCTTCTGCCGCATCTACCAGTACTGCTGCTCTCCTGTTTTTGAGGTCATCCTTGATGGCTTCTCTGCACTGTTTTGCCAGTTCGGATGTTCGCTTGTGGTTGCCTGAGGCATGTGCCAAGCCACGTTGGCGAATAAGTTCAAGAGTGTTCAAAGAAGGGTGGTTTTTTGTGGTTATCTCTCTCTTGGCATTCCTCGCACAATCATGGAGGTGCTGAATCATTCGATCGTATTCCTCATCAATGTTGTCAATGACGGCATCTTCCCATGTTGCCCCAACAGAGCCAAAGAGCTCCCAGTTGGTGGTCGTTCTGGGAGTCCTCTTCTTAAACCTTGCATTCTTTTCTCCTCGTTCTGTGAGGTAGAATTTTGCACGAAGAAGACGGTGGTCTGATCCCGTTTGGAATTTTGGGACAACAGCAACATCGGTTAGGCAAAACCGCCGATTGAATATGATGTGGTCTATTTCATTGTGGAACCGTCCATCGGGAGACTCCCATGTCCAACGTTTAGATTCAGCCTTTTGGAACTGTGAGTTACCATGGAAGGTTTTGGTTGACATGATGAATTCAGACAGTCACCCTGTTCGTTCCATTCTAGGCCATGGGTCCCGATGTGGAGTTCATCGACTGATCTTCTTGGTCTTATCTTGGCATTAAAATCACCGACAATGATCTTGTAGAAGGTGTGATCTTCTTTATAGAACTTCTCCAGCTCCATGTAGAACTTCTCAGTTTCTCTTTCACCATAACTGGATGTTGGTGCATAGACAACAAAGATAGAAACTGCCGGTAGTGAGCCACATCTATTCAAGTGTAATCATCCGATTTGGGTTGTTAGGCATTCGAATGAATCAATGCTCGTGGCTAAGTTTGTGTTGACAAGGACACCGACACCACCAACGCCTCTTTTATCACATGTTCCAAGGAACAGTTCTTCTCCAGTGTCGAAAACGGCATGATGTGATTGATGTCTTCTCGTTTCGGTCAGACCAATGATGTCATACTTGATCTTTCGCGCTTGTACCATAAGGTCTTTAATGGATGCAGCAGATGCCAGCATACGAGCATTAAAAGTACAGACAATCATTTTTGTTTTTCTTCATTTTGGCAGCCTATTTCTGCCTTGGTATTATATCAGCCTTTCCTTCCATATCCTTCTCGACTCTGCCATATTCAGGGTTAGGGGAATGAGATCCATTTATTACTGGATTTGGCATATCAATTTGGTCTATTTGGCATAGACCACGGATAGCTTGCCAGGCTCTGCCGTGCGGGTGGAATATTTAAAGGTACCCTGAAAACTTAGAGAAAAGTAAATAAATAGCATTCGCGGCCGCGCACTCCCGGGAGCTTGTTGTGATAATCTCTGGATCCTGGCCGTTGTTGGGGTTACACGGCAGTTGGAGGGTGTAACTGTCTAGCTACTGACAGGTCCAGTCCCAAACCGTGCAGGCTTGGAGATCTCAGCCCCGGGTCCCACACACCTGGGTTCCTCTGCCAGTGAGACAGTGATTAAAGCAACACTGGTCCCCGCCTGGGACTCCCCTCCCCATGGCCATGGCGACTGTGGTCTCAGGCCTAGAGCATCACTCGGCAGTGAGTGGACCATGGCGCTCCCTGCCCGGCGTGGCTCCCGACCACCGAACGGTGCTGCCAGGGTCTGTCCCCCATCCCCAACTCCCCCACTCCAGGAAACACCATTCTTCCTTGTTCTTGTTTTTTTCTCCCCCTCTTCATTTTTTTTCTCTTCTCTCCTTTCTTTTTTCTTGCAATGTTTGTGGAAAAGACTGCATGTGTTTTAGGGGTACACACCTCTCCAGAACGGGTTTCCACGTCACCCCAAGGGTCACTATTCCCTCCCCCCACCGTATGTTTCCCCCTCCGCCCAAGCCCATCTCAGCCCTGCTGTGTCGGGGCAGAGCTGAGCCCAGAGCACAGTCGTCCTTGCTCTGTTCTAAAGGTTTGTTTTTATTTTCCTCTGTTCGTTTCTTTGCTCTGTGTCTCTGATCTTCCGCACTCGCGTGAGCGCATATGGTGTTTCTCTCCCTCTGACCCACTCAGCACTGCCCCTGGACGGTGTCCAGTGTCACCAGAGCCAGCTTCCCTCCTAGCTGGGAGCGAGCGTCCCTCCGAGGAAGCGTTGTGCCACCACCCTTATTTCCATAGCTTGGCTACTGTGAAGAAATGCGACCAGGAACGTGCACCTTTTTCAAACGAGTGTTTTCATCTGTTTCGAGAAGATTCTGGCAGCTGAATGGCTGGCCCCTGTGTGCTGTGCATTTCTTCTCGTGTTTTCCTCCTCCTCCTTCCAGAAACTCTGTGCTCGTTTCCGTAGTGGCCACGGCGACTTTTCCCAGGGAACGGGGCTGCCTCAGACCCTCGCCAGCTCATTCCTTGCGTCTTCACAGGGAAACACCCCAAGTGGCTGAGGCGGGAGCTCATCTTGCTCCTGCCTTGCGTTTCCCTGTGAGGGAGAGGCGAGCCCGTGTCGCCGGCCATCTGGACGTGTCTCCGGTGAATTGTCTGGCTTGAGCCTGGGCCAGGTTTTTAAATTGGGTTGTTGTTTGTTCGGCGGTGGCGTTGTCCGCCTTAGCGCGTGTATTTTGGGCGTCCTCCCGTGCCAGAGACATCATTTGCAAAGGTTTTCTCTCCGTTGCCCGTCTTTCATTGGGATGATGTTTTTGTTCTAATTTCTTTTTTTTTTTTTTTCGGTGCTGAAGCTTTTGTGGCTGGCTGGGAGCCCGTCTGCTTATTTCGGCTTCTGTTTCCTTCTGACGACTCAGCCCTCCACAGCGTCTCTAGCTCAGTTACACACACGTCCTCTCCCTTCTCTGGGCCCGCAAGCATTTGAGTCTTCGAGAGTGTCGTGCAGTGAGTGGCACTGATAACGATGCGCTGGTCCGTCCCCGGCTGTGGCAGGTAGAAGCAAGAGCGGTGACTGGTCTCCCCAAAGCAAACACAGCTGTAGAGAGGGGTTCTCATCCCATCCCGCGCTCCAGCTCCATCAAAGACTCCTGCACTGTGGGAAGGAAAAAAAAAAGCTGATGAAAAAACATCCTCTGGGTTCAGGGTGTGCCCGAGACAGTGTGGAGGGTGTGGGGTCCACACGTACGCACCCCACCCCATCATAGGCAGCTCGTAGATCACGGTTGATGTGTCAAATTGATACAGAAAAATTGATGATGACATTTAGGCAAGGAAGGAAGGAGTGAAAAGGACGTTCTCAGGTGCCGGTTGCTGCACGCGAACCCATTGTTCCAGAAGGTTTTTCTAGAACTGCACTGAAGGCAGGGGTGCCCGGTGCTGGGTCAGGGGCAGCCGAGGCTCCATGAGTCCACCTGGGTGCTGGCACACAGACCACCATTGTGCTGGCAGCTGCCAAAGACTCACGGGATGGAGAAGTCAGGGCTCACGGGAAAGGGGTGGGCCTGACTGAGCCCCCCCACACCTGCCAAGAAGCCAGGTCAGCAGGCGAGATTTCCCCCACGACTCCCACTGACGCAAACACGAGCTCCCATGGGCCCCGGCCCTGCCCACTCGCCCACACTCACGCTTCCGAGGCAAACCAGGCGAGGACACACAGCCCCTCTACACAGAGCCTCGAAAGCATCTACGCCCTGTGACTCACGCAGCAGGGACAGGCTCAGTCCAGCACGCGGGGGCCGCAGGGGGACGCATCAGGGGGCTGGGGCCGAGCCAGGGAGCAGCACCAGCGTAGCACAGGGGACCCGCGTCTGAGCCCAGCCCGGGCACTGCGGGGGTCCCCTCTGCATGAATAGTGGGAAACGGTGGCACTTGGCAGGCAGAGAAGGGGGCCACAAGATGCGGCAGGGCGAAGGCTGGGCATGAGCCGACCTGGGTTTTAACTCAAAGGGCCTTGAGCCTCGCTGGGGCGTCCCTGGGGGGTCCCGGGGGTCCTGGTGGCTTCTCTGGGGGTCCCAGAACTCTAGGCACGAGCAACAATGCCCCCGGGGCCCCATTTGGCACCAGCTGGCAGAAAGGCCCTGGGAGTGAATCCAGACCCTGAGCACTGCCTGGGTGCAGCCCGACCCCGCAGGATGAAGCTATGAGAGGAGACCACGCAAAGGCCTGAGGGAGATGGAGTCCTCCCCTGGGACCCCCCCAAGCTCTCTCGCTCCCCCGTGACCGTCCCCTCAGCCCCCGTTGGCCTCTGACCCGAGTAGGGCTCTGGGTAAGACCCCAGTGCTCGGGCAGGTCCCACGGCAGTGGCCGCTGGGGTGGCCTCTGGGTGGGCACAGCCCAGGGCGTGTGGGCATGGTTGGAACAGTGTGCGGGCTGCAGGAACCGCATGATCACCGGGATTTACCCTCCGGTCCATCAGTTCACGTGTGAATTATTTACATTGTGAGGGGGTCTAATTTTATAGCTCATTTAAGATAGGTGTTTAATGCTCATGAGGATGGCAGAGCCAGGGCGGGGGGCTGCCGGGGGCGTCTCTGGGATGCTCACAGCCTCGCTGGTGGTCCGCACCTGGGGCGATGTCAGGGTGACCTGCCCACGCTGAGAGTGATGGCGAACTTGGTCCCTTTCACGGGCCTTTGATCTGAGCCTGGGCACCCCTCGGGGTTGGTCAGCGCTCACCTGTGTTCACTTACTCTCAGGAGGAGCGGGAGATAGGGCCCAGCACCCGCCCAGAACTCCGACCCTGGCCTGGGCATGGACCCAGGGCCACCTACCAGCTGACCCCTCCCCGGGCCCAGGGCAAAACTAACCAGTACAGAAGAAGGGAGACTTCAGCTCAGGGGGGTCTAGGAAATGAATCACACGCAGGAAGAAATGAGTCTAAAATAAGGATTTTGGGTTTTTTTTCCCCTAAATCTAGAAATACTTCAAAAAGCTGTCTATTTCTGTCAATAAACATTAATTCCTGCCTCTTGAGTTTGAAGCCGTGGAGCACTGCGGGGGGGGGGGGGGGAGCAGAGCAGGGTGAGTCGCTCTGTTAATCAACGCAATTCTTCACGACTGACATTTTGCATTTTGCATTTAAAATAGTACCCGCACATTCAGGCGGCAGAAGGCTTCCCCTGCTGTTTACAAAGGGACAGTCTATTTTCTTTTGGAGGTTTTTCACCTCTTATAGGTTAATCTTGTGAACTGACAATCGTATTGTTCTGTTCTGTGTTCCGTATCTAGTAACGACTTCACAAATGCCCGCAAAATAAAGAAGCGGGACCCCTAATTGTCAGGCAGCTTCTCTTCCTCAGCAGCTCAGCACTGGAGGGGGGGGGTTGGTAGAAATTGGCAATCCAGCAACAAACAAAGCTGACCAAGACACTGGGAGTTCAGAAGGATCTAGAATGCGACACTGAGAGTCCACGGTTCTCCTTCTCTCTACTACAAAGCCTCCCCAGCCAAGCGAGTTTCCGGGGAAGGCACCAGCCGAGCCTCCCTCCAGCCACGTGGATTCAATTCCCGTTTTATTACAGCTTTTGGGTAAAAGCGATTTCACTTTAGCCAATATCTGGCTAAAATACAAAGTACCATTAAGCTCACTTATTTTTTTTTTTTTTGTCATTGTACCGTTGCAAATGGAAATTCTTCTCCGGCTGAAAGTTTTTGGCTAATGGGAGGAGAACGATATTTCTGGAGAACTTCCTAAATGTGTTTGTTTACCCTTGAGTCCGGGTCTCCAAGGTGCTCTCAGCGCCCCCCCACTCCCCCACCCCCCACCCGGTGACTCATGCTGGGAGCTGGCAAGCGAAGAAAACAAAAATCGATATTTTAATTCATGCTCTTCAGCGGCAGGAGTGGATGGCCGGCCGGGAAGGTGACAGGAACGACTCTCCTGGGCTGGGCACTGCCCGCGGGGATAGGACCCCGCCCCTGGGACCCCACACTCAGGGCCTCGGGCTGTTGTGGTCCCCTTGGACTGTTTAAGCAATAGGTCAGGTTGCGGACAGACGCTGGCCGCAGGGTGGGGGTGCGGGGGAGCGGCTCGGCGTGGCTCTGGAGGGTGCAGGGGGCTCACGAGTCTGAGTTCTGGGGTCTCCCATCGGCACCCTCCGGGCCTGGGGTTTGGCCTCAGCGTCTCAGCGCTCCTGAGCCTCTGCCCGCGTTTGCTGCTGTTCTTGCGGAGGGAGGCCCGGCTTGTCCCCGTGGCCCTGTGGCTCTGCCCTCCTGCGCGGCTTGTGGCCTTCTTCCTCCTAATCTGCTCTCTCTGCGCCGCTCATTTTTCTTACAAACGCCTCATACTTGGCTGCTGACTTCTGTTTACAAATCTGCCCCCAAACCATCCATCACACGGTGCTGAGTGACTCCCAGGCAGGTAAGGCGGTGGCCGCAGCAGAGGCCCCGGTGCCCAGAGGCCAGAGCGCCTGGCGGCCAGCCAGCCTCTCCCACGGCCGCCGCTGCCCCCCCCCCCCCCCCCGCCGCGTGCTCCGGGCGCCCACGCAGGACACTTGGCCTGTGTGGGCCAGTATCGTCCATCTCCGCCTCTGCACAGTTTATAGAGATGTCAGCTGGGCAGGTGGAAGGGGCTTGGGGAGATGGACACGCCTGGATCCTCGGGCCTTGGGACCCTTCCCCCATGCAGCAGCCCCCCAGTCCCGCTCAAAGCGTCAGAGGGAGTGACGCGTGCGTCTCCACCTCGCCTGTGTTTCAAAGTCCCATTTTTCTTGTTTTTTTTTTTTCCTTTTTGGTTCACACCTGGTGATGCTCAGGGTTACTCCTGGCTCATGCACTCAGAAATTACTCCTGGTGGTGCTCGGGGGACCCTATGGGATGCTGGGGATCGAACCCGGGTCGGCCACGTGCAAGGCAAATGCTCTACCAGCTGTGCTATCACTCCAGCCCCTCAAAGTCCCATTTTGAGAACAGCCTTGGGGTAGCTGGTCCCCGTGCACCGTCCCCCCTGCACCTGGACCGCTCCTCGCCAATGCCTGGGACCAGGGCAGGGTCTCCCCTCCCTCCAGGCCGACACAGTCACTGGCTGTCCGCCAGAGCTCGGCGTTTTCGTTCCACTCCAGCCTCTGTGTGTGCGTCCTGAGGGTTTCCACGGTGCATGGGGACTGATACCCGCCCTGAGGAACAATTTCTGAGGCCCCCATCTGCCCCGTCCGTCCCCTGCTCCCCGGCCCCAAGTCCTGCTACGCCTTGGGGTGTATCCAGAGTGGCGAGTCCCTGGACTGGGGCAGGAGCGTCCGGGGGGGCGTCTGGCATCAGCCATGCACAGGTGAAGGGTTCCCAAGGACCCTTCACAGCCCAGACACTCCAAAGACGAGATTGTGCCTTCTGGGAGCTCTGGCCCCAGGGCATCGTGCAGTCCCGGTGGGGGAACCCCGGTGGCTGCGAACACTGAGGTGTGGGTGCTGCCTTTCTCTTTGCTGGGATCCCAGAACCTTCTAAAGGGCAGAAGGGGACTCAGCACTGGGGCACCCGGAGACAGCTGGGGGCCTTGGTTCCTTGACCCCTTTCTGGAAAAAAAAAAGTCAGAAGCAGCCCCTGGGAAGTCAGAGACGTCACCAAAGGGGCTGCTGTCGGCTGACTCGGGGTGGGGTGTGGGGGGACAGTCAGTCCCAGTTCCTCCTCCTGGGGGCCGTTTCCGGTCATCTCACCACCAAGCCCTCGCACTGGCCACCTCCGGCCGTCTCTGATAACAGAGAGGGCAGCGCTGGGCTCGGCTGAGGGCTGAGGCATGTGAGCTAGACCCATCTCCTAAAGATGGGGAGCTACCGCCTAGGGGCCAGGGTGTGTCAAGACCTCAGTCCCCAGCCCCCCCGTATGGTCCCCCAGCAAGCAGGAGTGATCCCTGAGCACTGCAGGGTGTGGCCCCCAAGCCCAGAAGCAGACAAAGAAGAGAAACAACAAACCAACCCAATCCCGCCAACCCCACATTAACTTCCTGTTTATGGGCCGGCATCTCACCCTGTTCTCTTGTTGTTGCTTTGGGGTCACTCCCAGGGTGCTCGGCGACCACTCCTCAGTGGTCATGGTTCCCGGGTGGTGGCAGGGTCTGAATAGGGTCCACTGCACGCAGCCCCCGAATTGTCTCTCTGGCCCGTGAGTAGCCCCCTTTGCTGAGGGACACTCCAGGCAGCAGTTCTGCCCTTCCCCTGGGAGTGTCCGTTTCTGCTGAGCCCAGAGCTGCTCACGGACGCCGGCTCGCACGCGGCCACGTTCAGCTGGACAGTGCTGTGGCCGGGGCTGTGGGCTGTGGGCTGTGGTCAGTGCCCAGCCAGAGAGCAGTGTGCATGGACAGATGTGACAGACACAAACGTACTGACAGTGAGCCCACACCTGCAAGCAGGTGCGAGAGCAAGGGGCAGGCATGGACCCTGCACAGGTGACCAGCGCCTGGTGACATGTGGCCCCTCTCCTGAGACTCCTGTCTCGGCCAAACCGGCTCACACCCCGCCCGGAGCAGGCCACAGGCTGGTACCTCCTCCTGCTCTTCCATCACTTCCTGTCACCGCTCCCGATAGGGCATGGAGGCGCTTTTAAATGATTTTTTTCACCCTGGTATGATTGATAGTCATTAGACGGAACCTTCTCGGAGTCGAGCCCCGGAACACGGTTCTCTTTTGTGCTTTCGGAACAGTTTGAGGGATTGGCACATGACCTGGGTGTAAATGATTTAATAATGGTTTTATTAGCAGCATGCTCACAAGATTCTTGGAAATTGGCTCTTGCAAGCTGGCGTGCGCCGGCTCCCAGCACGCCCTGCCAGCCCGACTCTTTCCACAGCTTCGCTTTAAAATATGGAAAGCTTAGGTGTAAGAACAACGGCGCGGTCCTTTATTGCCACCATTAATTTGTCCAGGGGTTCGGGTAATCCTCTTTGATGATATGTAAATCACCCCGGCTGCTGCCTCGCAGTGCCCGGGTAGGAGAGTTCGACAGCGCACACTAATTAGACACTAATAAGCATAGATTAGTGGGAGCGCCCAGAAAACCCTTTTTAATGGATTCATTGACGGCATCGCCGGGGAGTGGCGGAGTCGGCTAATGACTCTGAACAGGCACTTCTCCCAGAGAACCGGATTAATGAGAAGTAAATGGGTCATAAATCCCGCTGCCGACGCAGTGACGGGAAGTCATGAGAGTGAGACGCGAACCCCTTAGAGTCGGAGCTGAAGCCCACCGTGGTGTCAGGACACACCCCAGGCGGACTCCCACCCTTGAGGGAGCACTCAGGGCAAGTTTCCAGCCACGTGCCTCAGTTTCCTCATCTGTAAGGTGGACAGGTATCAGGAGACCTTAAGGATGGGCCAGCGGACTTAGGAGCAAAGATCTATGTGTCGGCTCTGCTGGTCCAGAGAAGTCTCCAGTACGGATGCGAGCAGAGACCATTTGCCCTGAGAAAGCGCATGGTGAGAACAAAGTTGACGTAGAATTAAGGTTCATTGAGGCTGAGCCAGGGCCAGGCAGGGTGTGAGGTGAGTCTGTGGAGGGTGTGAGGTGACAATCTGCCAGGGTGTGAGGAGAGTCTGGCTCGGTGTGAGGTGAGTCGTGAGGTGAGTCTGTGAAGGGTGTGAGGTGACAGTCTGGCAGGGTGTGAGGTGAGTCTGGCTGGGTGTGAGGTGAGTTTGGCAGGGTGTGAGGTGAGTCTGAATGGGTGTGAGGTGAGTCTGTGGAGGGTGTGAGGTGACAATCTGCCAGGGTATGAGGTGAGTCTGGCCCGATGTGAGGTGAGTCGTGAGGTGAGTCTGTGGAGGGTGTGAGGTGACAGTCTGGCAGGGTGTGAGGTGAGTCTGTGGAGAGTGTGAGGTGAGTCTGTGGAGGATGTGAGGTGACAGTCTGGCAGGGTGTGAGGTGAGTCTGGCAGGAGGTGAGGTGAGTCTGTGGAGGGTCTGAGGTGAATCTAGCAGGGTGTGAGGTGACAGTGCTCCTTCTGCAGGTGGGGATATGGAGTGAACTGGGCATGTGCTCCAGCCCCGCCACAGAACCGCTGCTGTGTCAGACCCTGTAACGGTGGCTGGCCAGCTATGTGTGGAGCGTTGGACAGACTCACTCTCTGGAGTGTCTGTGTGTCTTTGCCAGGAAGTGGGGGGGAGGAGGGGGGCAGGCAGGTGCGCATTTGTGGGGAAAATGACTTCCAGTTAGCTCGAATCTAAGCCCAAACTCCGCGCCTTCGCTCAACTAACTGTATCGCTCTGGATACGGGCAGCTTCTGGGAGGCTTGAGTTTCACCCAGAAAAGCGGGACCAAACGCTCACTCCTCAGAATGGCATGAGGGCATGAGCAGTGTTCAGTCCATTGCAACCACTGAGTCCCCGAGAATCGGGGTCTGACCAGTGGCCAAAGAGAAAGCCCGGCCCGGGCCATCCTCACAACTGGGTGCAATGCTGGAGAGAGAAACGGCAGCCTGCATGCACAGCGAATCCCACGGGCTTTGAGAGGAAAGGAAATTCTTCAGTCAGCCGCATGTGGAGAAGTCAGCAGGTGGGATGGGAGAAGAGGATGGTCTCTTTCGTGGACTAGAGAGAAACGCAGTGGCCGGAGAATAACAAGCAGGTCTGTCCAATTCTGTTTGCTGAAGGGCGGCCCTGGGGTGAGGGGGCGTGAGGGGGAGCCCAGAGGCCTCGGTGGGGTGGAGGGTTGGGGGGACGCTGACCCCACGGAGGAGGTGGTGTGGAACAGACTGTCCTTCCCAGCATTCTAATCACAGTGACTAAGAAAAAAAATTGCAAGAGAGAGGAAAAGGCTCAATTTAGTGCCCCAAGCTTGGCTTCCCGGATATGGACACAGTAACTTGTGACGTTTTGGAACTGTGTCAATGGATATGTTTTTGTTGGTTGGTTTCTGGAATTTCCTATTTGGATCCAGGAAATAATTTCCAGTTTCCTGGAGGTAACTGGCCAGTGCAGAGTCAACAGACTGGCTGTGTTCGCAGAGGCCTTGAGAGTTACTCACTCACCCCTCCAAGTACTGGCTTGAATCTGATGAGCATGGAACGGCATCGTTTGTGTGTAAATGGGAAGAAAACTGTTTCTTCAGAGTGTCTGAAGCTTTGTCAGTGAAGACAGAACAAATAACCCTTCCGGGGGTCTTGCTTCGTCTTCTCTCGTTCTTTGTGGCGACAATCACAAGTCTTTCCACTTTTGTGAAAAGCGCTTTGTGAAATGTGTGCATTTCCTTGCCTGAAATCGGATATCTATTCTTCTTTTTTGGAAGGATTTCAGCATGTATTAATAGCAAGCGACTTTCAACATGATCACGTCGGTTCTTCGTGTGCGTCATTCCGTTCCAGGCGGAACTATTAAAAATGATCCCAGCGTGAACAATTGTTGTGTGGCTCAGAGCTCTGCCAAATGAAAAAGACTTTTATGCAAGTTCAAACTTGCATAACATCGGCAAATAAGATATGCAGGAAGATCTATTGGTCTGAACATTTTCGTGATTTGATGCTGGGGATAACTCATCCGGTGTACAGTTATCTGGCAAGTTGCTTATTCATAGGTGAACCATCTAAAGAGACAACAAGGTCCGGGTGCTCAGTGCCTCTGACGGTTGACCTCGAAGGACAGATGCAGTTCTCAGACATCCCTACACTTGGCTTTGTCGAGAAAGGAGTTCTGCCCTGAAATTGGCACCTTGAAAAGCAACAATTTTCTGGGTGTTGAGAATCATTCCAGGTTCTCTTTACAATGGGACAGTTAAGGAAAACCAGGCTCCCTCTGACACGTTGATGCAATTAGTGTTAAGTGTGATTCTCGTGGTACATGAGGGCGTCACCGTGCTAAGCAAAATGGGACTCATCTGGAGGCAATGCAGGGAGGGAGGGAGGGAGTTCTTTCCCGCCTTTGTGCCAATTCGTGTGGGGATTCCATCTGCATTGCTGTGATGTCAGGCTAACACCTGCACTCTCCCGATACCCCCTCTTTCTGCTTTGCTGGTGTGGTCCAGCAGCGCCAGGTGACCGAGGGGACCCAAGCTCTAGACCCCGCAGTGGCCAGGAAGGAAAGGGAAGATGGGCCTGGATGCTGGCGCACGGAATGTAGTGGGTCAGGGCATGTCTGGGCTCTGGCCAGACTCATCTTCAGTCCAGAGTGGTGCCCAGAGGCTGAGGGGTAACCTGGCCCCGCCCGGGGACAGCAGACGCTGATGACGATGACTGTCTTTCTGCGAACCTTCCTTGCCTCACCCTGGGACGCGCCATTTGCAGTGGCGCCCGTCTCTTGGTTTCCAGCTGGGGGTCTGAGGGCCGTCTTGCTCTAATTCTGCCCTGCTGAGGCCTTTTGTCCCCTCCTTGGGCTTGGTGCTTTTCCGCAGGATTCCGTGCCAGGCTTTTGTGAGCGGCGTCGAGCTGTGAGGGTCTCGCGTGGCCCTGTGGCCCGGCCACCCTGAATTCGCTCCAGGTGCTGCGTTCTGTTCCGTGCCCGCTGCCTTTCGAGGGCACAGTGTGGGGGGGATTCTCGCACACGCGGGCTTCTGTCTCTGCACCTCCAGAACCGGAGAGGTTTGCTGAGCCCCAATGGAAGAGAAAAGTGTGGCCGGGGCCTTGGAGTTAGCCCAGGGGCAGCTCACAGTGGGGTCTGTCCCCAGCCAGGGTGTCACAGCAGGTGGGCTGAGCCGTCCCCAGGGTGCCCTCCAAGGGGTCCTGCCACCCCCCACTTCTCACAGTCCCCGGACGCGGCTCCTTCAAGGCTGATCCAGAAATGGAACTTTCTGTCCAGGGGCTGTTCCCTCAGCCACCCCTGTCTGCACTCCCCGAGGGGGCCGGTACCTCTCCAGCTCATGCCCACTGCTTAGTGACACTTCAGTTTGAGTGTCACCAGCTGAGTCTGCGGCTCACGTGTGTCCCTCCCAGTGGGTTTAAAATCAGGCCCAGCAGGAACAGTCAGCGGGCCGGACCCTCTGAGCAGCAGCGTCGATCATAAAGGAAAAACAATCAGCGCCCATCGGGTTTCACCGTGGGCAGTGCGCTGGCATTTCTGGTGCCTTAAGATCTCTAAATGGTTGTTTGCACGGCAGATGAATGAAAAGAATGATTTTCCTCAATTGTCCGGGTAACCATAGTAATTCCTTCTGGGAAATCAGGCAGCTGATCAGCAAGCCCAGCGCCCGCGGCCGGGAGAGAGACGGGGGTCGGCGAGGACAGGGGTGGGCAGGGCTGCCAGAGGGTCCTCACAGAGCGAGGGCCAGGGAAGGTGCCATGGTCTGGGCCTCATGGTCACGTGCCACACACATGTGCCTTCCAGCTCTGTCTAGAAACACTCGCGGACGCTGTCATGTAAGTGGAGAGAATGGACCGGGCCACTGGAGACAGCCCCAGGCTCTAAGGCAGATTTTGCGGTTGCCTTGGGGGCTTGGGTGGGAGAAGGCACCGGGTTTTGGGGCCAGAGCAGCTATGGGACAGCAGGAAAGCGTTTGGCTTGCACATGGCAGACCTGGGTTCGATCCCCAGTGCTGCTGAGAGTTCCCGGGGGTGACTCCGAGGTGCAGAGCCAGGAATGAGCTCTGAGCACTGCAGGCCGTGGCCCTCAGAACAACAAGCGGACAAACCCACCCAGCACTGTGGATGCCCAGGAAGCAGCTGCCCCGGGAGGTGGCGGAGGGGGGGGAGTGTGGGGAGATAGGGTGGGGGCAGCCAGCTGGAGGGAGGGGCCCCGTGTGCCTGGCCTGTCCGGCAGCTCACCAGGCCCACACTCGGCCTCCCCACCCCCCTGCACCAGCACCCCTGGGATTGGTCTCCACACAGAGGGCCCCACCCCGAAAGCCCAGGGCCGGGAAAGTGTCCAGGGGCTCATTCCTGAAGGA
The DNA here is from genome assembly GCF_029834395.1 of Sorex fumeus. Taxonomy (NCBI): domain Eukaryota; kingdom Metazoa; phylum Chordata; class Mammalia; order Eulipotyphla; family Soricidae; genus Sorex; species Sorex fumeus. The sequence goes on along the minus strand of NW_026606086.1, from coordinate 19,994,832 downwards.
ACATATTTCCATCCTGAGCTGCGGCGATTCCAGCCTGTTCTCCTGCCTCAGTAACCGCTGCTTGCTCTCACCAGTGACCTCCCGAGTTCCGGAGATGCCGGCTTGGCTGCTGCTGGAATGTGGGTGTCACACGTGTTTCCAGTGAATGTCAAGCGCAGCAGAAACGGGATCTGTCTGAAGCTCTCCGACCACCCTGGCGGCTGCTCGGATGACCGGTGTGGACACCGTTGGCCTGTGTGCCAGGGCCATCCGAGGAGATGCCCTGCAGGCCCTGGCCTCCTTACACCGAGCACCAGACACTGAGTCCCCAAGTGCCCCCAGGAGACGGCTGGGCTCTGGCGCACAGGCCTCGGGGGGCAATAGCCGGGAAGGGTCTCACGTCGTCCCAAGAGGTTGTCCCAAGAGGTCTGCGGCCCTGCCTGCTGTCGGGTGGGCTCCCCGGGCATGGGGGCCGAGAACTCTGGTTGGGAATGAGGCTGCGTGCGGTGGAGACGCCTCTGGCTGTGGGCTTGGGTGGGAGCTGGGGCCTGTCCATGTCTGGAAGCAGAACAATGTTGAGCCTGGCTGGGGGTAGGGCGACGGGGAAGGGGCCCAGCCCGGCCCATCCCACAGACACTGAAACATGTGTGCTGGACTCTCGCTCTCTCTCACCGTGGTCTCTGCCACGGGAGCCGCCTTGTGGAGATCCGCTAGTTGCCTTAGCGTTAAAGCTGACGCCTCTGTGTATTGAGATCTACCCGGGATGGAGTCCAGCAGAGAGCACTGGACAGTGAGCACTGGGCCACAGTTTTGTCTGGGGCTTAGAGGCTCTCTCCACGTCAACGCTGGCCTGTCCGGTGTCCTGGGGCCAGTGGCGATGCCACTGCTTCTGAGGTGACTGAGTTGGGCCGACGCCCCCAGCTGGGGTTGGAGAAGCAGGACTCACATCTCACTACCCTTGGGGCAGCTGACGGGGGCCCAGAGAGGTCACTTGATTTAGAAAGACCCAAGGGTTCCCAGGAGAGTGACGGTGACGGAGAGCCGAGTCTCACGATTACCGTGGTGATGACCGTGGGGGACAACGGTGCCCGGAGCTTCCTGGGACAGGAGCGTCACACCCGCCCCGCGCCCGTTCCCCCACCGCCTGCCCCCCCACGCCCCGCGCCCAGAACTTCCCCGCACCCAGGCTCAGACCGTAGGCTCCCTTCCTGCCCACCGGGGGCACCGCACCAGAAAGGAAATTAAGCCGGGAAATGAAATGTGAGGCCCTCGGGCCGGAGAGAATGGAACCCCCACACCACAGACGGTATCATTTTGTATTTTGAGAATGCCAAGAAATTCATTTTGAAAACCTCTTAGAACTAATAAAAGAGTTCAGTGCCTTGCGCAGCCGGCGTGCAGCAGATAAGATGAATTTACAAAGGAATCAATTGTATTTCTATGCGCCAGGAATGAATCATGGGAAAATGAAATTAAGCAAACCATTCAATTTGCGATAGTTTCAGAGAGAATAAGACACTGAAGCAAATACAATGGAAGGCGCCTGACTGTGTGTCCTGAGCCACAAACGACAAAACACCCACAAGAACGCGGAAAGAAACGGAATCTTCTGGTTGGAGTGACTCGTCAAGAAAACGAGACAAAAGCCATCAAGATTGGGAAGAAAAGAGGGAATGTGTCTGCAGATGAATGCTGAATCCTGTTTTGTTTGCTTGGGGCCCACCTGGCCGTGCTCAGGGTTTGCTCTTAGGGCCAAGAACCTCGCCTGCCTTAGGTGTTAACATCTTGTATGTTACCAAAAAAATAAATAACAAAAAACCTAAGAATTCACATAAAAACTACTGGAAACAGAGAAAGAGTTTGGCAAGGTTTCAGAAGAAAAGGTTCGTGAACAGAAATCAATTGTGTTTTTCTAGACAGTAACAATGAGTGCTGAGTGAAGAGAGGGTCCATTTACGATAGTGGTTGGAAATATGGAGAAGTATTTTGAAAAGAAATGCCAACTTGTATCCTAAACACTAAAAAACAGTCTTGAAAGAAATCTAGGACGACCTAAACAAAGGAATGAGCTTCCACGTTCCTTCATCAAAAGGCTTAATCAGGTTACTATGACAACCCTCCAAATTGATGGAAAGATGAAACAGCCTTCCTGTCAACATCCCCGCTGTGGCCCAGGACTTGATGAACGGATTGTGAGTCACGTGGAAACGCCAAGGACCCGGGACGGGCGGTCTCTCTGACTCACCACCCGGGGGGAGTCACGTGTCTGTGTCCCAGTCTGTGTTACGGAGCAACGGCACAAAGCCAGGACAGGGCCAGGAAAGGATTCCCAGGCTGGGGCCTGGGCCCCGGGGCCAGATGTGTGGAGGACACCACAAGATTCCAGAGTCTCTGGCCTGGGAAAAAGGGGGAAGGGGTCGTTTCAGCCTGGGAGGAGCAATTTGCTCTAAGGCACGACCCAAGAAGGTTCACAGTACTGGAGACAGCAGCCACCTTGAGACAGCTCAGAATCCGCCCCCCCCTTCCCCCCAGTGACAAACGGGTCATTCATGTTCATTCACATTGGTTCTTCCGTGGAGGGGAGAGCCAGCGAGAGGAAGGGGGTAGCCCGGCCGTGACAGGAGGTATAGGCTTGTGAGTTTAGATTCCGGTGTTCCCTCACATGCTGAGGCCTCTCACATCCTTCGCTGGGAGGAATGTCCCCGCAGGAAGGGCCTGGAGGTGGCCCAGAGGCCTAGGAAGAGCCCCAGGCAAGCGTGAGGTCCTGAGCCCGACCCCCAGGCCCACACGTGTGTCGTGTGACTCTAACTGTTCTTCGGGGGAGCAGAGAAGTGGACACATGGAGGAACGTGTGAAGTCCATGCTCCGGGGGATGGAGCTCACAGTTGTGATGCTTCTGTCCCCGACCCTAGGCCCCAGCCCCCGCCCTGGGGTGCTGTTGCTGCCCAGATGTGCTGAATGGACGAGGCTGGCTGTGGAGACTGATGTCTGGTGGCCGCAGGTTTCTTGGCAACTTGATGAAAATATCCCAAACCCGAAGGTGGTTAGGACGACATCACTTGGCGAATAACTAAAAGGTTCAACCGTCACAGATGCTACATGCTTGCAAGCTATACATACAAGAAGTAGTCTTTAAAGAGACAGACGGAAAAAATGCACCTCGGCACCTGCCAAAGAGGTGAGGGAGGGCTGGGGGCAGGCGGAGCCTCACTGCTGGCCCCAGGCATCTGGTCAGGAGTTCGAGTTCCTGGTGCCCCATGTGTGCAGGGCACAATCCTGGTCATTCCACTCTCTGTAATTTCCCTGGCCACAGGTAAATTCCAGTCCGACGCAGACAGGTATGTGCAGACATGAGGAACAGGGCGGGACTCCCCGGGACACAGAAATCATGGGTGCCTCTGGGCCTGACTCCCAACGAGCCCTCAGTTGGGGACGTGTTGAGACTCACAGTCCCCAACGTGATGTCAGCTAGACAACAAGCGGAAACGGGGGTGCGTGGGCAGGGGAGTGACAATTTTTTTTTTAAGAGAGTGGACACAGGAGTCCCAAAAGAGACCAAGAATGATTGAAAAGGACCCAAAGGGTTTAGTGCAGCTGTCTTCTGCCTGCTAAATATTTTCATGATCTTTTTAGTACAACTCAGACGGGAGCAATTGCCCAAATGTCCATGTGTACAGACATGCCCGTGACCCCCGAACCCCCTTTTCTTCCATGAGGAAGCGCTGGCACAGCCAGGAAAGGGGTCTGGGGGCTTCTGAACTTGCGGCTCACCTCACTGGCTCACTTCTGGAATACCCGGCCCCGTTTTAATAAGACGCTCGGCAAACGGACAGCAAAGAAAGAAAACGAGAAAGCTCCTTGCGGCCGAGGACACTGCTGCACTGCCTTCACCGGGGCCCTTTTTATTTTATTTTTTTAATAAAAATCTTTGCCTGGCTACAGCAAAGCCATTGTGATTAGCTTCGGAAGCGTGAGGGCTGAATTAAAAGTGCTCATCTTTTATTAATCGCATCCATTTTTCATAAGGGGACGATGGGACCAGCCCTGGCTACTGTGGGAAGCGTTATTTCGCAGAGCTGAGCGCACAGCTGCCGCGACAATCAGCAATTGTTTTCCAGAACTCTCCCTCGGCTGGGCGTCAGGATGCTGAGCTCAGAGCTCTTTGTCCCGGTCTCTCCATCGCGGGCCAGCTCTGAGCTGCCTCCACGGGCTGAGGCCCCTCGGTGTTGGGGGGTGGCGCAGTCCTATCCGTGACTCCAGCTCGCACTCAGGTGCTCCAAGGGGGAGCACGGGAGGACCCAGGGGAGGACGCTGAGCACAGAGTGGCTGGGGGCACCTCTGGCTGGTCCCCAGCAGACCAGTCCCTGCTGCCGTGTGCCTGCCAGAGCGAGGCCCCAGGGGCTGGAATATTCCCCCCCTTCATCCCTACTCCAGCAGAGGCAGGGGTGAGGGTCGGCTGGGATTCCCAGGGGAGATGCCCCCCTGCCCCCAGGCCCTGTGGCTCCTTCTCGCTCCACCCTCGGGGGCAGGAGAGAGGAAATGGGATTTTCTTATCGTGACAAGCAGGGTCCTGAGAAAAACGTGAGGCTGTAGCAGATTCCTCTGAATAGGACAGAGAGAAGCAGCTCAGAGCTACCAGCGAGGGGAAGTGTCATAGCATTTGGTTTACAGGGCCAGGGAATAAATCTCTATTACAGGGTCCCGTCACATGGAGGAGTTATGTCTTCATGTGACCAGTCACCTGAATGTGGGCAGCATACTGGTGACCGTGGCTCAGGTCACCACCGGGGGCCTCTTGTTCCACTGGTTTCGACGGGGGGGGGGGGGGGGGGCTCCTGCCTCATGGTTGCAAAGTGGCTGCCAACGCCCCCCACCCCCACCCCCCACCCCGCCTCCAAGCGTCCCATTTATGTTCCAGAAGTCACAGCCACAGGCTTCTTTGTCTTCGTGGGGATGACTCCGTCTCTGAAACCGTCCATCTAATTGACACTGTTCCAAACTGGGTCACGCTTCTCAGCTTCAAAGGCATCTGGGAAGAAATACTGTCCCCTTGTCTCTGGGGTAAAGACAGACAGGAAGAAGGAGCAAGAGGAAGCTTTGGGGCACCGAGGAGTCTGGCCCAGGGCAAGTCCTGCTGTTGGGTGAGGAATGTGCTCCTGGGGCTTCAAGGAGTGTCCCGGGCTCCAGCTGGGCTCCAGCCCGGACCCCACCAAGCCCGGCCATGGCCTCGGAGCCGCCTGACCACTGTTCGGGTGATCTCCTATGCCTGAGCAGCGAGACGCGCCCCCGAGGGTCCGGGGCCCTCCCAGGCCTCCCTTGGTGACACTCATGACCCAGCCAGGCAGGATCGGTCCACAGTGCCTCCGGGGAAGACCCGAGAAGCCCGTGGCTCTCTCACTCATGGGGCAAGACCTGCCACACCTGGAGGTGCTCGGGGCTTGCTGCCGGCTCCTGGTCAGGGATCATGCCTGCGGGGGCGGGGGACACCCAGTTCCTCCACCCCTGCCCTGCTGTCTCCTGCTGTGGTCTTGGTGGCACACGCGCGCGCACTTACACACATGCGGGCGCGCACGTGTTCGGTGATGGTGCTCCATGTCCAGTGCTCACTGGTGATCTCCACATTCAGCCTGTGCTCAGGGCTCACCCTCCTTGTGATGCTGCTGTGGCCACCTCGGAGCTCTTGCATGTCCCAGTTTTGGTGCCAAGGGTTCTGGCCATCAGCATCGTCCCTGGTATGAGGGGAGCACCAGGAACTGAGCTCAGTACCTCGCGCCAGCCAGAGTCTGAGCCCCTGAGAGCATGCAGTGCCTCAAACCTCCCGATGCTGCTGTCGATTCCCTCAGGCTTGGCCCTGAGGTGTGTGAGTGAGAGACACAGTGACATGGGGCAGCTCCCTTCATGCTTAGAAACTGGGCAGACGCAGGGTGGGAAAGTCAGAGCCGCTCCTTGTGCCTCTCGGAGAATCGCCCCGCACCTCTGTCTGCTCCGCTCCTCCAGCTGACACTGTGTGTCTGCTCCGCTCCTCCAGCTGACACTGACTGTGCGGCCCTGGTTATAATCAGGTGTGAGGGCTTGCTGGGAAGCCCTGTGTGGAGTTGCTTATTTTGCATATTTAATTTCTACACCCAGGCAGAGGCCCTTCCGAGGCGCCTGGTCTGCAGCCCAGTCAGTCACGCCTCTGAGCCGATCCCCAGCCGTCCCCGCCCCACCAGCCGGCTCGTGAGGGTTCGAGACCTTCTTCACCCAGGCCGCTGGGGTGGCCGTTCTCTGGGGCACGACCCTGAGCTTCTGAGCACTGAGTCCTGAGCGGAAGCAGTAGGGAGAAAGTGTGGCAGGTGTGAGGGTCCCTTCTGCCCTAGGGCCCTGTGTCCTTCGGGCTGCTGCCGCCTGCCCGGCCAGGGCCATTCACCTGTGTCCCTGCATCCGGTTGTCTGTGTGTTCGAGGGCAGAGCTATGGCCGCGGGCTGCCCAGGTGCAACCCCAGTCCCACCCTTGCTCTTTCCTCGCCCACCAGGCAGGGTCGGGAGGAGACGTGGGGCCCATATTCACTCTCCCCTGCAGGTGTCCTACCCAGCTCCTCCTCCTCCTCCTCCTCCTTCCCTTCTTCCTCCTCCTTTCTCTTTGTTCTCTTCCTCCTCTCTCCTCCCTTTTTCTTTATTCTCCTCCTCTTCCTCCTCCATCCTCCTCCTCTTCCTCCTCTTCTTCCTCCTCCTTTCTTTTCCTCCTCCTCTTCCTCTTCCCCCTCCTCTTCTTCCTGTCCCTCCTCACCTCCCCCCCCCCTTCCCCTTGGCTGGGTGCCCATCTGCAAGGGAAGGAGCCCTCCGCCCCATCCGCCTGGGCCCTTCCCGGCATTACCCCGCCCCGTGGCCCCCCTGGCTGATCACTCTAGACTCTTCTGTGATCTCAGGCCCAGAAGGGCTTCGTTGCCCCTCAGAGCCGACTTTGAATCGCTAGCTTCATATGCATTTGAAAAGAGGCCCAGGAGTAGGTTAGAAGAGAGAACAGTGGCCTTTGAGGGTGGGGGGATGGGCTCTGGGGAACAAAGGCCCTAAGGCAGGGAGGGCCTAACCCAGTGTTTCAGCCAGGGCCGCTGAGTGTGCCAGCAGCCACCACCAGGGCCTGGGCTAGTGTCTGTCCACTCAGCACTGAGATAACGGGCCCGAGCCTCAGTGGGCACGAGGGGCTGGGCCTGAGGACTCTAACCCGAGTCCCAGCCCTCTGCACACGCCAGGTGGGACGGAGCGTGGGGGCGTGTGGGGACCGGCACTGGGCACTCACAGATAAGGGGTGGGCACCGCGGGGTGGTCCAGTGACACAGACAGAGGGCGGTACAGGGCGTCAGGGGCCACGGAGACAGGCGGTGACCGTGGGGGAGTCACGCCCAGGTGGGTAGAGGAGGGGAGAGGCCCGGCCAGGGCTCTCAGACGCCAGTGAGAGCCCAGGGCCAAGACCGCAAACCTGTAATACTCCCGCCATCCCCCTGGGCCCCAGCCCGCTCGGGTGCTGACGGGCATGTGCGGGTGTGCGGGGGTCTGCGGGCGGGCAGACACTCGACAGGTGGCCAGAGGGTTGGGAGCAGCGGCCCAGTTGCACAGGGAGGAACTGCCAGGAGCGGGGAGGAACGGGCATGGGTCCAAGTGAGGTCCGAGGGGGAGCTGCAGGCTCTCACCTTCTCCTGCTGTGGCCCAGCAGTGGACACTCAGGACTGCAGGGTTCCCCCCACACCTCCATCAGCCCCTGGAACCTGCCCAGAGTTGCATCCCCAGGAGCCTGTCTGTGGGCTCTAGAGGGCGGCCAGGGGCGTCAGGGGCGGGGGGTGGGGGGGGGTGGGAACATGTTGTAGGCAGGTAGACAGGGAGGGCCCCCTCCCGAGGCAACGACAAAAGTCAGCCCTGCAGAAAATAGCAAAACAGGAACTAAGGCTTGATAAGACCCTGCCTGGCTCCAGCGACAGACCCAAAGAAGCTCCTCCAGGAACAAAAGGCCAGGAAAGGAATTTCAAAGAAGACCATCACCACTCCCATCTTCCCTGGTAACCTCCTTAGCAACGGATTTTTACCTGGGAAGAAGCCCCACGTGGGGGCAGGTTGGAGAAACCCTATAAAGGCCACCTTGAACAAAGGAAGGGCGAGCATTTGCTGCCCAAGCCCATGTGCTGCTTGCGCCCATGTGGCCGAGCACATGTGGTTCCCGAGCACATGTGTCGCCCGCATCTCCCCTCTTGAGATGTGTACTTTCATGTCTAACTTTACTCTCTCACTCTCTCTCCCTCCCTCCATACCTAAAAATCCTCCAAATAAAATCTATTTACTTCACTGCTTGTCTACTCCTGAAATTCCTTTCTGCGAGGCGAGACAAGAACCCGGTAACCCTGGGTCCCGGGTGGCAGAGGCAGGTGGGGAGAAAGTGACCGTCTTTCTCCTCACTGCTTCACACGAGTCACCTGTGGGGCCCACCGACATCAAACAGAGGTGCCAGAGTCACTCGACCCAGGGGGAGTGAGGCTCAGGGGGAGTGTCCTCCCTCCCGGCCTCCATGTAAATGGTTTGTTTTGTGTAAATGGGCTTAATAGCACAGCAGTCGGGCGTTTGCCTTGCACATAGCCAGCCCGGCCGAGCCAGGTTCGATTCCTTCGCCCCTCTCGGAGAGCCCGGCAAGCTACCGAGAGTATCTCGCCCGCATGGCAGAGCCTGGCAAGCTACCCCTGACGTATTCGATATGCCAAACACAGTAACAACGAGTCTCAAAAATGGAGACGTTACTGGGCCCGCTCAAGCACACCGGTGATCAACGGGAGGACAGTGCTACAGTGCAGGGGCGGGGGAGGTTGGGATAACCCAGAGAGCATCAGGTCAGCGTGCCCAGGTGCAATGTCCCGAGGTCGGTGCTGTGTCTATTAGCTGGAAATAGTTGATGTTTTTGATTTTTCTGACTCAATCAGTCCATAATGCCGCCGTTCCATCAACAGGGTTTTGCATGGCAGCCGATGCGCGATAATTTGCTATTAGATAATTTGGCTCTGTGAGTGCCAAACTGCTCTTCTCAGATTTGGCGCCTTTAGACCTCTCTTTCCCTCAGAGATGTGTTTCCTGGGAGATGGCGCCTCCATGTCAGCTCAGCGGTGGCTCCGAATGACTTTTCTCCTCAGATTTTGTTTTTTTAATTTAATTTTAATTTTTTGTTTGCTTTTTTGGGGCGGGGTCACACCCAGCAATGCACAGGAGTTACTCCTGGTTCATGCACTCAGGAATTGCTCCTGGCGGTGCTCAGGGGACCATATGGGATGCTGGGAATCGAACCTAGGTCGCCTGTGTGCAAGGCAAACACGCCCTACCCGCTGTGCTATCGCCCCAGCCCCCAATTTTACTGTAATTTTGATGAAGTTGTTCACAATAATTGATTACGTTCAATATTCCCACACCAACCCCCCCACCATTCCACTTTCCCACCACCATAATCTCCTCATAGTTTGTGCTTCACACCTCTCAGACCTTAGAGTTTCCTCTCAAATCCTCTCCTCAGACACGCGATTCCCTTTTTTTTTTTTAAATCTCCCTGACTTTACTTCTCACATTTATTTCTGTCCCCTCAGACTGTGTCCTCACAGACATCCTTGCCACCAGTCGCCTCTCCCAGGCCTCAGGGATTTGGGCATTTCCTCAGGAGCCGTGTCTGTGGGGAGCTGGAATGTGGCCGACACGCCACAGACTTACAGTTCCCTCCCGGCCCCCCTCTGCACCCGCCTGCTCTCTGTGGCGCCCGAAAGAGGTGGCCCCTCCCTGTCCCCTGTGGTGGTCGAGGGGGTGTTTCTCAGAGGGCAGGTTTCCAGGGGAGGATGCCCTGCAGTGTATGGTCCTCCTGGGGGAGGCAGGGGAGGCTGGACACTGGATGCACCATCTGGGACGGAGCTGTGTCCCTTGGCCGTGTGCGCTGGGCAACGGCCAGGGTCCGCTCCGCCCCCTCATGTCCACACCTGCCTGCTGTGGCGGCCGCCCCTGGCCAGGCTCCTGCTTGGTTCTGTCCTGAAAACTGAGGGATCCGGGACTGTGAGGGAAACGAAGCAGCCGGCCTGGAGCCGGGACTGGGCCCAGTGGGCAGCCGTGGCCAGGCACAAGCAGTGTCTGAGGGCTCAGAGCAGGGGGGAGTCCCCAGGAGGACTCCCAGGCTGGGGACGGCTGTCTCTGCCTCAGCATCCCCGTTTTGACTCTGGAGGTCAGGGTGGCTTGTTCCAAAGAAGCCAACACACCGTCTGGGCCTGTCTAGTCTCTCGCCTGGCGTGTGTCCAGCCCTCCGACCACCGCCCTTTGAAGTCACAGCTCTGTCCGGGAGAGCGGGGTTGGGGTGGGGGGGAGACACACGGTCACCCCAGGACCAACTCGTCCCCTTCCCTGCAGAAGTGCCTGGGCAGGGGGGCCCGGCCCTGGGGCCTTATTTTTGGAGGCTCCGGATGCTTCTGTGAAGGGCCATGTGGCATCTTTATTAGCTCCTCTGCTGGGACCCACCGGGAGCACTTAGCGACTGGCAGTATCCCTGAGTGTCCTTGGGAGGGCTCGAGGATGTCCCGCCCTCTGCAGCTCAGTGTCCCCCGGGCAGCGCCGTGGCCACGGGGAGCAAGTCCCGCCGGCTGATCTCGCCACCACGAGGCTCCTCTGCCTGTCAGCGACATGGGCTAGTGACATGCACATCACGTTTGGGCGCCGCTCACGGGGCGCCCCAGCCAGTCCTTCTGCTCCCCTGCTTCTAGGCGGGCTGCGGGAGGCTTCCTGGACCACACACCCAGGCTGAGCAGGCTGGAAACCCCAAGCAGGCACACTGTCCACGCCCCCACAGCCCGAGGGGACGGTCACCCAGCAGCCACCACGAGAACCACAAACCCACGGACCCACGGAGCAGGGCCACCCTGCCGCCCGCGGGCACGTCTCTCACCCGTGAGACCCAGGAGAGAGCTGACCTCGCGTGGCAACTGCGTCTTGATTTCTATTTCCTATTTCTTAATTTCTAGCCCTGTTTTATCTTTATTTTATTTTCATGTTCACAAGGGAGCTGGAGAGGTAGCACAGCGGGTAGGGTGTTTGCCTTGCATGAGGCCGACCCGGTTCGATTCCCGGCATCCCATATGGTCCCCTGAGTACTGCCAAGGAGTAATTCCTGAGTGCAGAGCCAGGAGGAACCCCCGTGCCTTGCGGGTGTGACCCAAAAAGCAAAAAAAAAAAAGTCGTTCACAATAGTTTGTTACAGATAATATTCAAGCACCCATCCCCCCACCAAGCACCTTCCCACAGCATCAGAGGACCGTGTGTGAGGGTTGTCGTGCTTCTCCCTGCAGCCGTCAAGCCCTTGGGTAAGAGATCTCAGGCGTGTGTGTTAACCCAGACACATGTGCGCTGCTCTGGGTACGTCCGGGGGCTAGAGCGTGAGAGGGGTCGCTCTGTGTTGCTCTCTCCCGGGCGCTTTATTTCATGGTCTCTGTGTTCCATCTTCCAAAGTTCTTTGGGGTCTTACGGCCGAGCTCAGGGCTTACCTCGACTCTCTGCCCAGAGCCCCTCCCCTGGCGGAGCTCAGGGTGCTTGAACTGGGCCCGGGTCCAGCCAAGACGAGCCTCTCTCCCTCTTGTCTCTCCAGCCTGGCTGTCCTCTCCCTCCTACAGCCGAAGAGACGTGATTCGGCATCAGTCACGTGTGAAAACTCCTTCCACGCTCTGACCAAGCCGGGGCCACCCTGCTGACAAGTCAGCCGCTATTTCCGTCCAAAGCACAGGCCCCGTGCACGGAGGTTTCACGGGGGCGACACCCCCTCTTGGTGCTTTGTCACGATTCGTGTGGCTACACCGACGTCTCTGGCCGGATCCCCTTCATTTCTCACCGCCCAGAAAGTTTGGCACTTTCCAGCATGTTCTACCCTGGAGGCCTCCTGCTGGCCCTGCTCCCGTTCGTCCCGGGCCGTTTCCAAAGCTGATGAAGCTCGTAAGGCCCTAATTGATTCTCCCATCCTGGTCTCCAAGGTACCGAGATGTTTGCGGTTGGAAATGCTTCCGTCTGTGGCAGTTCCCCCAGGCCAGGCTGTTCCTGGAGAGAGACATTCCCATTTCTGTTATTTCCCACCCAGATTTTCTCTTAATTAAAAGTGGGCTCCCTTACAAGTGGCGGTGGCCAGGGAGAAAACTCCATTAGCAAAATAAACAAGCGGGTCCCAGCTCCGGCCCTCGGGAGGGCCCGCCTGCGTGCCGGAGATTGGAAGCTGATTGCTACATCACCTGTAATTACCGGGACCTATTACGGGCCAGGCACTTACAGACTCGCGCAATTGCCGGAGTGCAGAGGCCTGTCCCAGCGGCCCGGCCCAGCGAGCATGGTGGGAAATGCGCTTCCTTAAGTGCACTCTAGAAGCAGCTGGGCAGGACCTCAGGCTGGGGGTGGGGGTGGGGGTGGGAGGGACGGAGTGTCACAGTGGGCAGAGAGACCAGGAGGAAGAAAGCGACTCACACGGCCTGTGCCCCCGCAGACCCAGAGTCCCACATCTCGGGGTGTCCTGGATGCGGTTTGACCTGCCCCCTCTGACCCCGCCCTGTGCCACGAAGGGGGATCACGGCCAACAGTGTGGTGGGCAGGGTTACTGCAGGGAACCCTGTCTGGGACACAGCTGCCCAGGAGGAGGCCATGCTGGCGCGGGCACGCGGGCACTGGTGTCTGGGCAGGGTGTGTGGCTGCAGGGGGCGTGTGTGATCAGGGGCTCTGAGCCCCTTCCTGGGGACACTGTGGCCCATCCCAGACAGGGTGGCCCTAAAGATGTTCCCGCTTCTCGTCCTGTGTGTGAGGGGCCTCTGGGCGTGGAACATGGGTTTCTGGGCGACCTGGAGTGGACGTCCATCGCTCTATGGGCCTGACCCCAGGGATCACCCCCTCGACCTGCCCTGCATTCCTAGGTCTGGCGAGAGCTGCGGGCACCACACTCACCTCTCAGCACTGTGCCTGGAGCAGAGGGGGGTGTCGAAGACGGGGGTGGGGTCGCTGTGCTGCTCCCCCAGACTTCGCTGGCCTCGCTCCTGGCTGGGGGGGTGGGGGGGAGAGCCATCTACCCGCTGCCCTTCCCCCATGCCGGGATCCTCTCCAGAGCCGCGGATTGCTGGAGGGAAGCGGTTGCTTGAGCCTCATCCCTTTGTGGTTGAATAACCTCCGTGGTCTCAGAGCCTGGGCAAAGCTCATGCCATTTCCCAAACAAGCGTCACGTTAATCTGTGGGCCGTCACCTTGGATTCCGAGTCCAACAGATCCATGCCCTCATCTTTAATTTATAGCCTGCGCTTCCTTAAGTTGTGTGGGACGACGCGGCCGGCTTTATTTTTATCCCGAGATGCATTCCGTGAGCACCACTTAATATCACATTTGTTCAGTGGGTTGGATAAATGGAGTCTCTCTGTTTGCTCCCAGGGTTATTAAATATACCCAGTCTTTTAATTCTCCTCATTCTTCCCAATTTTTTTTTTGGGCTGAGAAAAAAAAATAAAAGTCTCCCCTGTCAAAGAGACATATTTAGGACACTTGCGAAGAAATCTTTGCCCTGAAAACTTAATTACAGAACAGTTCAGGCTCCCTTAATGCTGCGGAGTGATTGCTTGCCTTGGCATAACTTAATAATTCTGCCCACAAGCCGGAGGGGCCGGATAACAGGAATCACAATTACGGCAGCTGGGCTGACACTTCCCAGCACCCAAGTTCATTACGGAGTTCCTCTCCCCAAGGGGTCGGGTCTGGAGTCATAGCTGGTGGGCCACTGTGGGGTCACTGCGAGGGCACACTCACACCCACTTCCCTGCCCCCGCAAAGGCCCCATCATTGAACACGGCTGGGGAGAGAGCTCGCATCTCACACGCCTCTTGTGTTCCCTCCATGGGACCGGGCACGACCCTCCGTGGGTGAGTGTGGGCAGGAGGCCATGCTGGAGCCTGGGCAGGGGCACGCAGAGCGCCCCCAAGCCCGCGAGCCAAAGCACATCCTGCTGCTGCCACCGTTCCAGCTGGGTCTGGGCGGAGTGGGGGTCACGGTCTCAGCAGACAGCAAAGCCCAGGTACGTTGGTCTGATGGCGGAGGTCAGAGATGCTCATTAGTGTGTCCAAGTTGACTGACCTCCATGTGGTTTGCAGGCCAGTCTGTGTGAGCCTGTGACGGCCGTGGGGATATTTCACAGGCCGGAGCCCAGAGCTGTGCAGGTAAGTCTGAGGGTGACTGAGGCACCGTGTGACCGTGCTGAGGCCCGCGTGGAAGGAACTTCATCGCCAGCACTGAGAGCAGATGTGCTGGCAGCTCCGGCCTCTGGAACGCTCCCAAGGGACGCGCCTTCTCCGTAAGGGTGCAGCGGGCAGATGCCATGACCCATGGAGGTTCAGACTCGTCGCCGGGGCAGCTACCAGCTCTCTCAGGGTCCTCCGGGGGCCAGGACGTTTCCATTCACAAACCCCACCCTGCTAGCCCCCAAAGAACACTGCCCCTGGAGCTGGAGCGACAGCACAGCAGGTAGGGCATTTGCCTTGTGCGCGGCTGACCCGGGTTCAATTTCCAGCATCCCATATGGTCCCCTGAGCACCGCCAGGAGTAACTCCTGAGTGCAGAGCCAGGAGGAACCCCTGTGTATTGCCAGGTGTGACCCAAAAAGCAAAAAAAGAACACTGCCCCTTTGCCGGGATTTGGTAAGACCCAGCTCTTCAAAGACAGACCCTCGGGCCCTTCAAGAAGCACAGCAGGGCCAGGGACAGAGGCGGCAGCCGAGACAGGCGGGCTTTGGGCCATCCGGAGGCTGATGCTCTCGTCTCCGTCAGACTCAGGGTGAGACGTTTCCTGTCAGCTAATTAACCTCTGCAAACCCCCATTTCCTCCCTGCCACACAGCGCACTGTGCTTCCTTTAAATTAAAGTCGTGTTTGGAGGTAATTGCAGAGTCGCCTTCGGTTGTCGGGAATGACAGGAAGGTCCCGTGTCCCTGTCCCCAGCCCCCGCATGATTAACCCTGATTCAGCCATCACCCACAGGCCAGGGGCCCGGCGCTCCAGGGCTGTGGACGTCTCCATTGCGGGACAGACTCCGGCTGCTGTCCCCACTTCAACGGCTGGTTGGGGTCTGCGGGGCTCTCCCCACTCAGCCCCTCCAACTAGCTGGTTGGAGGAGTGGCCCCTGGACGTGCCTCAGTTTCCCTAACTGCTCGCTCAGGTACACATTGTTTCTGGTTTGCAGCTTTATGCATAAAACTCTCACAAGCATCTGTGAACTTATTCTTTTTCCATTAAGGAAACAACGGCTCTGCTGAGGTGAACGCTCTCGTTTCCTTCCCAGACGTCTTCATTAGGACCCGATTTACCTTCCACGTCTTGCAGCTCGAGTCCACGACTCGGATTTTTTTTTTATTGAATCACCGTGAGAATAGTCACAAAGCCTTCCAGTTCAAGTCTCAGTCGGTCATACAATGATCAAACACCCGTCCCTTCACCAGTGCAGATTTTCCATCACTAAGAACCCCAGTATACCCTCCTCCCACCCACCCTCTGTCTGTGTGGCAGATTTCCACTTTATTCTCTCTCTCTACGTTGATAACATTCAATATTACGACAAAAGACCCAACATTGTTATTTGAAATTTTCCCCAACATTCAGACCTGCCACAAAGACATCATTAAAAAATTTGTTTTCTATTGCTGATTATGAAGAGCATATGATGTCGTGTGGCCACAATAGCGGCCACGCGAACTTGGATTTCTGATATCCTAGTAATAAACCTAGAGTGATTACTGCCAAAAGCCCCTGGGTTCTGAGATTGGTTTGTGTGCCTCTGGGATCATGGTCATTCAGAAGCCAGAGGAGGCATTTGAGGGTGGCAACCCGGAGCATTGTCATGGCAGGGAGCAGGGCCGATTCCACCCCCCCCCCCCATCCCATGAGGCCCCTCATGCTTTGTCAATGCCAGGACTCAGATTTGGATGGGCTCAGAGCGTTTGCCGGGGAGTACACGTCTGCTTTTCTGGAGCTGGGTTCCAGGGTGGAGCTGCTGGGTCGCGTGGCCTAGAGGCTGGTGTGAGAAGATGTGAGTGGAGGCTGAGATGACAGAGAGAATCACACAAAGCCCCCGTGGCTCGAGTGGCCGTGACAGGAACCCAGGGGGAGGCTGGACACTCAGGACGGGGGCTGGGATGCCGATTGCCATCTGGGGACAGCGTGCTATAGCCACTTCTGCCTTGGAGAGTCCTCTAGGGAGGTGCATGGGACAAGTCCCTCCCTCCCGAGTCCCTCTCTGCACCCACAGGGGTGATACCGAGCTCGTCGGCCCTTGTTTGGACCCACACGCCTCACGCCTCCAGCACAGAGCTTGGGGGGTGGGGGTGGGGGCAGATCAGTAAATATTTGTGTTCTGAGCCACACCCGGCAGTGCTCAGGGCTGACTCCTGGCTCTGCACTCAGTGACCACTCCTGGGGGCCCTGGGGGTACCCTGTGAGGTTCCCGCGTGCAAGGCAAACGCCCTCCCACTGTACGCTCTCTCCAGCCCCGAGATTTGTAAATAATTGTCAGATGAACAAAGAAATGACCCGATCACGCAGTCATTCGCCTGGTTTGAGATGGGAGGAGTTTAGCCTTGCACATGTGGGGTCCCAGGACCACCCCAAATGCAAAAGACAAAAGTTCACGCCTGTGATCTCCTTTTTGATCTGAACGCTGTCACGTAAAAGGATCTGCTCCCGTGTTGCTGGTGGGTGCAAAGAAACCCAACCAGCCCACACAGCGGCCATGCGCCATGCGTGACCGGGGGCGGGGAGGGGCGCTGTCCATCCCGCTGACCATTCCCAGCCCCCGGGGTGCTGGTGCCTGGGGGACAGCAAGGACCCTCCCCAGCCCATGTGGCTGCGGCCGCCTCGCCTGGGCCAGGCTTTGTTCTGAGATGCGGCAGAACTTCACGTCTCTTCGCTCCCTGCTGTTACCCCCCTCCCAGCACCCATCCCCGATGCACCCAAGCATGCCCGTGCGACTGATAGCGAGCCCAGCACCCTCCCAGGGAGGACCCTCCCGAACAGCAGCTCCTGCGAGCACGACAGCGATATACGGACACACTTCAATGCCCGTGTGTAAGTGGCAGAATTCCACGGTGTCACTACACCTGTAGGCAACTCGGCATGAGGCGAGAGCTGCTGGCGGCTCCGGGAAGCGTGTCGGGCGCAGGGCTCGGAGACGGCTCACCGGGGCTGCTGTCGGGAAAGCCTCTCCTTCCCATCACGGCTGCGAGAGGCCTGGGCACGGCCGCGCAGCTTACACTGACACCCCCCCACACCTGCACCCCTCCCGAAAAGCGAGCGTGTTTATAGCCGTGCACGTACAAATGTGCTAATTGGACCCAAGAGGTGACTCAGAAAACTGTAAATGTGGAAACGGCGGCCACGCTGGCGGCGCCCGCTGGGATCAGGAGCCCGTGGACGCCGGGGAACCAGGGCCTCGGGTTCCACTGGCCATCGCTGAGCCACGCTGGACATCCGAAGGTCTCTAGGCTGGACAGCCCCTTTGCTGGACGCCCGAGGGTGCTCTGGGCTGGATGGCCACGCTGCTGACGGATGAGGGCGCTGGCAGGGTCAGTGCAGATCTGACGCAGAACAAAACCCCGAAAGAGGAGGATGGAGAAATCCAGGGCGGGGACAGTTGCGTCATTCTCCAACCTCCTGTTTGCATCTCAGTTTCCGGACTTGAGACTAGAGGTGCCAATGAGTTTTCCTGAAAACCGAATGATGCACACGGAGCTGTGTGTTCCAGAGCTCTCGCGGATCCATTAGATGGATCGTTTCTCCCACGGCATTCCTTAGGAAATGGGGGAACGCCTGTTCAAAAACAAACACTTCTAAAAATCAATTTTAAGACATTCAAGGCAAGAAAGAACCAGGCGTGAATACGGATGTCCTGACATCACTCGGGGGCGGGGAGGGGTCTCTCCCGCGGAACAGACTCGTGTGTGCTCAGACATGAAAAGCACATGCCAGCCAAGACGCCCTTGACACGCATGTGGAGATCAAAGCCCATGCCAGCTGAGACGCCCTTGACACGCGTGTGGGCCGAGGGAGGCGTCCCTGGGACATGCAGACACGGGACTGCGAGCGAGCCGGGTCTTGCTAGCCGAGCACTTTAGGATACTGTGATATTCGACGGAGCTCAGAACAGATAGGAGCCGCCTCCCGAAGGGAGCCTGGGGTGTCGTCGGCTACTCAGCGAAGGCGTCTGTGGTCCCCCGCTCCCACCCCGGGCCTCTCGCCTCTTGGCCTGGGTGCCCTGCACTGTCTGCTCTGGGTGGGCCTCCCGATGCTGTCCTCCCCTGCCTCTGGCTCTCCTGCCCTGGAGGGCTGCAAGGTGCCGGGATCACCTGGAGCCTCGGGGCTTGCTGGTCTGGACCGACTCTGGGCCCCGCGGCAGCCGGGCAGACACGAGACCTGGACAGAGGAGTGTGGAGGGGGAGCGTGGAGGGTCCCCGAGAGAAGACACAATTAAACCGCCGCCTCCCGCCCCCTCCTGCGCGGGTAATATTCATTTAAATATTTACTCAGAGCAAACATTGTCTAATGAATTTTCCGGTGAAGTTAAATGAACTCATTAAGGCACATTTAAGAGATCAGAAACGTGTAATCAAGGCCGGGAGCCGCGTCTCGGCTTCCGCGTCCCGCTGACTCGGCCTGGCGCCCTCTGCAGCCACAGGCCAACGCCGGGCAGAGCGGAGGGGACCAGAGGGGCCGGAGGTGACCAGGGGGGTGGAGAGCGAAGGGGCTGCTGGACCCTCTGCCCGGCCTCCAAGCCCTACCCTGCGCTCTGGTCTTTCCCTCCCTCCCACCCTCCCACTGGCTCTGGCTGCATTTGGCCATGGGAGAGACATGGGGTCTCCCGGGGGCCCGGAGCTGTCCCCATCGGCCCCCGGAGTGCTGGGCAACCCTGAACACTGTCCTTTGGCCATGGCCCTGGAACCCTTTGCCCCTTGGGATGAGGTGGGCGGGGGTGGGGACTCACTGGGCATTGTGAGGGCCACCAACACTGAGCCATCCAGCCCGAGGGTAGGCACTGAGCCATGGGATGGGACTCTGCGGCCGTGACAGACACACACATGCGGGTTAGTCTAGGCTGTGCCAGCCTTTCTGCAGCCCATAACACGCACTGGCCGGGCGGGGAGGCCGTGGCTGGGGCAGACGCCGAGAAGCCTGCGAGGAGGAGACGCCGCCGGCCCGCCGTGGTAGCAGCTATGTGATGTCAGGACATTGAGCGGGGGAGGGTACACGCGGTACTTGGAGCAGCCGCAGTCCTCTTGGGAATGACCCGGGCAGCCGGCGATGTTCGAAGCACAGACACTCGGTCACTCCCGTTTCCGTGGGCCTGAGGAGAGACTCGGCAGAAGATGCCCGAGCCAGCATCCGGGATCAGCAGCTCAGGCCGCCTCCCCAGGGACGGGCCCACCTCATCCGTCTCTAGGCGAAGCAGGGAGAATCGTCAGGAGAGCTTCCGACGTTACGACATGTCCCATGGCCCCCGGGACCAAGCGACACAGTGGCCCTGCCCAGCACCAAAGCTGCAGGAGCTGGAGGTGTAAGTAGGGGTTTGTTTGCTTATTTTTGATATCTCTTGATGATCCATTACTGAGGCAATAAATCCACTTCCCTATCCGACAGAAAATAAATATAGGGACTTATTATAATTTGTCAAACCTTCTACCCCAGTTAGAAATAACAAGGCAACACATTCTGCATTTTCTAAGACATTAACCACGGCTTTTGTTATGAATAATTCATGGCTCACCAGCAGATTGGCACAGAGAGAGAGAGAGAGACAGAGACAGGGAGAGAGACAGAGAGTGATGGAGGGAGAGAGGGAGGGAAAGAGGGAGAGAGGAGGGAAGGGGGAGGGGGGAAGGCTGGCGGGATCTGGGGTTTCCTTCTCGGCATAAAAAAGTCCTGCTGTGTGTCGGGAGCTTTGATCAGAGGCTCCGTGAGGGAGATTCAGAGGGACAATTAACTTTATTTTTAGGCTGTGTTAATTATGTGGGGTGAGGACAGTCGAGAGAAGCCATCAGCCCAGCGGAAGTCGCTTTAACTCCCTCTCGTGTGCTCTCAGCACCCAGGCCGGCATCAGGAGTTGGCGTGAGGCCCAGGGCGCCCGGCACAACCCGTTGTCTTTCAGCCCCTCATGGCAGGGGACCACGGCTGCCGTCCACTTATGTCTGTGCCGCCCGCTGCCTGGTACAGAGCGGCCGTGCCCCTCTGCCCAGTGCTTCCTGGACCCGCCCTGCTGACCGCTGGGCTCTGGCAGACAGGGTGGGGACAGGCCCTCGGCCAGTGGGTGGGTCTCGTCTCTGTAGGGGCCCCGTTTCCCCACAGAGGGACCTTAAGGGTAGTGGACGTCCAGCGGGACCCCTGATGGACGGTTCACCCTGGGCGGGCTCTGGGGAGAGGCACGGGCCAGAGCAGGACTCGGGGGTCACCGGGGTGGGCAGGGGTCAGTGGCAGGCATGAGCGCTGGGGGTTTCCATGGAGCCGTGAGGGTCAGGTGGAGTCTGAGCACCAGGTGTGGCTCTCAGGCCCCAAGCACTGCATGGTGAGCACCACAGGCAGGCCGAGTGACCCTCGGAGGGACAGTCTGACCTCCTGCCATCTCCAGGCAGGCCAAGTGACCCTCAGAGGGAGGGTCTGACCTCCCACGTCCCCGGTGATGTTTCTTATTAAAACCACCCTCACACCTGGAGACCAGGCTGGTGCCCGCGTGCTGCACAGGGCCCTGGACACGGCCATCGTTCTCCCTGTCCGGCCCTGGTGGCCTCGCCGCACTGCCCCATGCTGGGCAGTGGGTGGACCAGTTGCTTGGGACCGGCTACTTGAGGTCTGGCATACTCAGGGCTCCGTGGGCTTGCCGTTTCGAGGACGTGGGCCCAGCGACACTCCTGCTGTGCCAGCGAGGACGAGGGGCAGAGGTGCCAGGCAGGATAGGGACCCACCTACTGGGCTTTCCTCTCCTCGGGGGGTTTAAGCTCGGCTGCTGGGGGCCTGGGCGTGGGCTGGTGAGTCCGAGCCCTCAGGAGAGCCGGGAGGGGACATGCCCTGCAGGGACATTTGTTTTGGTCTGGCTCAAATTTGGGGAAATTTGAGAACCCCAAAAACGCTCTCTAGGGTGTGAACCCATCTTGGGCTCTTTCTCAGAAAAGAGATCTTATTAGGTTTTTTTTGATGGTAAGTTAAAAAAGAATCCATCTACATAGTTAATTAATGTGCCACGGACTTGCTCCCCTAAATGATAATTTACTGAAAATTGCATGGAAATATTGAAAATCATTATTTTCACTGGTAATTTGAATCTGAATTCTTTTCTATCTATATGCAAATGTTCGATTCCTGGACTTTATAATTTTTTTTACTATGTTATAATATTGTCTATTTCATAAAGTTGGAATTAATGAGCATCTGTGTGTGTGAGACGTCGCGAGCTCCGAGGGGCTCCCCCGCCCCTAAGCGGGTGTGTGGACTCCTCGGGGCCCAGAAGCTGAGCTCTGGTCCCTGACTCTGCGTACGGCATCCCGGACTTCTCTAGGAACTTCAGTTTGACTAGTTTTAAAGCCGGACTGACTGGCTAGACACCCAGTTCTTGGGAGAGTAGGTGGGTGGGTCACCGCGACTCCTAGCCACAGGCTCCTCTCGTACAAGGACGATGATGATCCGGCTTCTCTCCTCTTGGGGTGGGGAGCACCTCTCTGCGCTCGGGGATCACTCCCGGCAGTGCTCCGGAGAATACATGGGCGGCCGGGATCCAGCCTGGGTGGGCCCCCGGATTTGACTTTTCTCGTTCCTGCTTTTCACTCCGCAGGTTTCCTTTGATTGCTTATGTTTTAACTATAATTTAAGTCCTCTCTGGGAGGGTTCTAATTAAAATCGGTCCTAATTATGGGTTTTTATTTGACGACTGTTTAATGAGAAATTATAAAACAATTTGGTGCATGCGGGGAGTGCTGAAATCCGGTATTAGCAGCGGCTGGGGAGGAACTTTCTCTGTGTGGAGGTTCCGGGCCCAGGGTGCCCCAAGAGGGCTGGGCTCAGGGGGGCCGAGGCGACGGGTGTATCCGAGGCGGGGGGAGGGACGCCAGGGAGCTCTGGGCCGGATTCGGGCCTCGGCCTGGCTGGCTGTCGCACGCGCTGCCCCCGGCCTTGTTATTTATGTCACTCCACTCAATTTGCTCCCCTTCTCCCTGCTCTCATTAACCTGATTCCTTCCTACAAGATTATCAATAAAAGGCGGATCCTATCAGCCATGAACAATATCTCGGCTCGGGTCTTAATGACGCGTCTGAAAACCCTTGTCCGCTTCCGCCGTGCATTCATCCCGGGCCTCATTTTAATTTAGTTTAATCAACACAGGAAAATTGCCTCCTTGCAAAAGTGAAAGGAAATAATAAACACGGTCTTCGTGTGTGCGCGCGCGTGTGTGTGTGTGTGTGTGTGTGTGTGTGTGTGTGTGT
Organism: Sorex fumeus; assembly: GCF_029834395.1. Taxonomy (NCBI): domain Eukaryota; kingdom Metazoa; phylum Chordata; class Mammalia; order Eulipotyphla; family Soricidae; genus Sorex; species Sorex fumeus. Next base: position 19,972,358 of record NW_026606086.1, on the reverse strand, counting down.
GTGGTGGGGGAGAGGGAGAGAGAGGAAGGGAGAGGTGGAGAGGAAGGGAGAGGGAGAGGGAGGGGAGGAGAGAGAGAGAGGGAAGGCGGGAGTGAAAGAGAGAGGGAGGGGAGAGAGACCCCGGACGGCACACAGAGTGGATGCACCCTCACTGGAGGGGCCGGCCACCAGGAGACCTGGCGAGCAGCGGCCCCCTCGCCTGCAGCCCAGCCCCCGGGTCTTGTGGCCCCCACTGTGGCCGCTGCGGCTCCAACCCGCTCGTGCAGGAATGTCCGTGTGTCAGCGCCCCTCTCCTGGGTGGGAGGCGTCAAATTCATGCTTTCCTGCCGCTTAATCTCTGGCTTGCAGATAGAAGCGTCTTCCTCACTCTGTTCAGTTTCATACCGGGATGCGGCCTCGCATGCCCACTGTACTCCCACCCGGGTCTGCCGTGGGCTCATGCGTGACGCCACGGATGAAGACGCGCGTCCAGTTGTCGCCACTTCCCTGGCGTTTCTCCCCCGACTTTGAGCCCGCATTTGCGTAAGCCGATCTACTCCTTTCCTTTATGTGAGTTTGCGCAGTTTTCCCAGAGTAATGGACTGACAGTTTATATTCCATCTCTTTTTTTGGCCACATTCCCGTGGGGATTATGATATATTCCCATAGACAGAGAAGTCTATTCCCTCACAGACCCCTCTCATACCACTTCCAGGGGATCCAGCGTGAACATCACCCGGGTTCCACATCAGACGATGCTCGAGACTGGGAGAGGCCGACAAAATAACGCGGTTTATCCAGCAAATAGAACGTTTCCTGGCCACCATCTCTCTCCGGCGCCCCCTGCTGGCTAGAAGGAGCAGAGACTGGGGTTGGGGGGTGGGGGCATCTGAGCGGAGACTCGTCCAGACCCTCCCCCCAGGCAGCAGAGTCTTATCCCTGCTGTGTCTTAGGAACCAGCTAGACCCCGTGGATTCATTCTGTGAGATGCGGCCAAGCCTCCTTCCGGGCTCAGAGGAGTGTGTGTAATTAACTCGCTTCTGCGGCCGGCCACCGAGGCAGCTGGGCTGGCGGGAGTGGGCTGGGGGGGGGGGGCTTGCGATGGGGGGTCTCTTGAGCTCCTCTCGGCCCCAGGGCTCTTCCTCATGCCAGCTCTCAGCCACGGCCCCAAGGCTGGGATGGAGGCCCCCGTTCACCTTCCCCTTTGACACCATCAGGGCCCCGGGGAGCACAGCTCGACTCATGTGTCTCGACTCAGAAGAGCTGCCAGACTGCAGGGGGCCCAGAGGTGGGGTAGAGTGGGCGGGCACGGAGCCAGCGCCAGGCTCTGGGTCCCGCAGCCTCAGGGAGCCCTGGCCCGACTTTGCGAGCGGCCATGGCTCTGGTCAGGGGGGCACAGGGCAGTCGACACATCTCAGACAGTGTGTCCCGTGTGCGTTCACAGTGCGAGCTGCCTTCTTCTGAGTCCTTGGAAAATGACCTGGCAGCGGCCCAGGGGCCAGACTCCACCCCGGCCGGCTCTGCGTGCGATGAATCTGCTGCCGCGGCCGAGAGTAACTGAGCCGTCATGCACGTCTCTCTACCTGCAACGTCGCTGCCCATTTCCAATGAAACTTATGATGGAACAAAGAACAGGGCAGGTCACTTATTTTGACCGTTTCTCCCCTTAGCACACAGGAGTCCAAAGGCGAAGCCTCAAAGGTTCCCGCCCTCAACCCCCTCCCCTCCAGCCTCCCGTCCTCAGGGGCCGCACCAAGGACGCGTTGTTGATGCCGCATTCTGCTTATTGGACCTCTTGCTTCGGGTCTCAGCAAAGCTCCTGCTGGGGTGCAGTCCCCCCCGCCCCCCCGGGCACAAACCTTCTCTCCTGCCCATCACGGCATCTCTCCTTGCCCACAGCTCGCTGCTGCTCTGGGGGTCTGGGAGGAACCCGGCCCTGCTCTCTGTGTCACTCTGTGCTGGGCCACCACCTCCCCGTGCTCCCCACAGGGGCCCCAGAGGAGTCAGGCCGCACCACAAGCCACCAGCTCCCCCAGCCCGTGGACGTCCAGGGGCCAGCCTGAGACCTGGCCCAGGAATTCCGCCCCGGGGTTGTACCTCCCTCGGTCACCAGCAGGGGGCGGCACAGACGCTGGTCCAATCCGGGCTCCAAGGATGCTGATGGACCACGCGGACGTCCTGGGTCTAACCCTGAGGCTCTTCTGGTTCTTCCTTGGAGACCACAGGGCCCTCCAGTACCCACAGCCCAGACTCAGCCTCACTGGACGCGTCCTTCCCCCCCCTCGAGTGACCTGCCCAGCTCCGTACTCTGCTCACACAAGCCTGCGGCTGGGGCACACCCTTCCAAACAGCCGTGATGACACATGCAGCCGCTCCTGCGACTCGGCGTGGGAACGACCCACACGCTCTGCTACCGATTTCGGTGTTAGGGGATCGGGTTTCTCTCTGGTTTGCGTTTGGGGGCTGGGGGCAATGGTATCCGCCAGAGTCAGGCGTGGGGTGGGGCCTCCCAGAGCCCGGAGCGCTAGTTTCCACATTGCGGAAATACGGCAATTGTCATATTTGTTGTCAAATATTTATCATCAGCTTGTCAAAAATCAAAGTGTAGCTTCCAGTTCCATAACTGTGAATTTCACAGAGCCAGCTGGCCACGTGCAGTGACTACCTGGTCCAACATAGCTCACACGCAGGAAAGAACATTCTAGAAGGGAATGAAGCTTGACCACAAAGTCTTTCCCAAGCCCCTCTGAAAGGGCTCGGAGGATGCGGGAGCATCTGTGTCTGACAGGAGGGGGGACCAGCGCTGCCCTGCGGGGCCCGGGGCCTCTTACAACCCCCTTAACGCTGCCCCCCAAACTCTCCGCTTCTGCTTCTAAACATTTTTTTGAAACGGCGTGGCTGGAACTGCAGCTGGGTGAGTGGCTGCTCAGCTCACTTGGGACAACATCCTTGGGTTGGGCGGGAGGAAGGCTGGGAGGGGGCGTGAGTGAGAGGGCGGGAGAGAGAGTGGACACGGGGTTCCCGAGTAGCGGGGAGCAGCGGCTCAGCCCTGCGCTGTTGCTGAGGGGTGGACATTGTGGCGCAGAACGTGTGCATGGACCTCGCTGTGGTTGTCAGCCTGATGCACCCCCTCCCCCTCACGCAGATTCTAGAGACAGCTCCGGGTCACCATCAGGGCCCATCCCCTGACTCCATCCCCGCAGTCCCCTGCAGTCCTCACCAGGAGTGGCAGCTGCGGCTTCACGGCCCAGGAGCTGCGTGTCTGGAGTCTGTCTCGGCCCTGCTGCCTGGCCAGTGGCATTGCAGACCTGGAGGCCACACATGGCCCTGGGCCACCGCAGGGGCGTCAGGCTGGCGGGAGAGAATTGGGCTGGGGGGCATGGCTTCTGCCTCCTGTGTCTGGGACACGGGCACTGTGTGGTCAGTGGTCACTCCTGGCAGTGCCCAGGCTCTCGCCCTCTGGGCTGTGTTTCGGGCCCAGGACACCAGCTGGTTGATGACCTCCCCGTGTCCGTCACCAGTTCCCGTGTTTCTCTGGCCGGGACTCCGGGTCCTGGGCTGCCAGGGCCACGCAGGGTGCTCGCCGCAGTGCAGCGTTGGCCAAAGGATCATCTGTGGGGCTGGAGTGTGGCCGTGCGGGGCGGCCCCGTTCCCGCGGCGCCTGTGGCTGCAGGGCCTCTGAGCAGGCTCCTGAGGGCTCAGACGGGCTGCGGAGGGACAGGTTGAGGGCGGCCACGTGGCTACGTCGCACCCCAACCGCAGATTCTACCCCAGCAGCGTCCTGGGCTGCCCGGCCCGTGAGGAAGCTGAAACTGGGCTCGTCTACGCGCTGCCTCACCCCTTCATTATGCCTGCGTGGCGGCTCATTACTGGGACTGTCACAGCGCCCAGGCTGCTGGATTTGCATACGGGCTCGCAGGGAAGAGGATCAAAGAGCGAGCGAGCATCAAAGACGATGGGGCGGGGAGTGGAGGCGGCGTGGGGGGACATGGGGCAGCCATGGGCCACACAGCCCTGCCCGCCCAGGGATGGTATCCAGTCGAGAGGCTGCACCAAGGACAGTGTCCCCTCCATCCCCACCCACTGGGAACAGGGCTGACCCCACGGCCGGGAACCCCCAGCCCCGGGGGAGGAAGTGGCGAGGGCAGAGGCTGAGGGGGCAGGTCAGGGGCGCCCTGGGACCCTCCTCTGGCTGTGGACGGGTCACGTCTGCCTGGTTGCTCGGAGTCTGAGGCTGGGGTCCACCCAGCATCCGGTGAAGCCGGACTCCTGGGCGCGTGGCTCTGCTTCTCCTCTCCGCCCGCGAGTGTCCCTGAGTCTGTTTACAGGGAGAGAAACTGGCTTGTCTCAAATCTTCAAAGGATCAGAAGCTTTTGTTTGAATTTCCCCGTCACCAATGTATCCTTTAACATCAGCCAACCCGAGTTTAATGAACAAACGTGGGACGGGACCTCACGGTTTCCGACCTAGAAACGCACTCGGGCGTCCGCAGGGAGCAGGCGTTTGCAGGCCACGCTCCTCCCCGTGCCCCCCCACCCCCGCCTCTCAGGCAGGAACACCCCTTGTGCGAGGGCCTTACTGCACGGGGATGGTGAGCCCACGGCAGCTGCGCTAAGTCTGGGAGGCAGCAGAGCTGACCACGCAAGAGGCGCCCGTGGGGGGAGGGGCAGAGGCCGAGGGGGACCTGGTCAGGGGGTCCTGGGGTAGAGGACGGGCAAGGGACCAGAGCCCCGGCCTCACGCTTGCAAAGCACACATGGACATTTCCTCTGGCTTCCCAGGGACACACACAGATACACACCACATCACAGACACACACACACACTCGCACACAGACACACATAGACACACACAGCACACTCACACATAGAGACACAAGGACACACACAGTCTCACACAGACACACACACACTCTCACACAGAGACACACCACACACACTCACACATAGACACACAGTGACACACAGAGACACACACACTCACAGACTCTCTCACACAGAGACACACAGACCCAGTCTCATATAGACACACACAGACATACATACACTCACACAGACACACAGAGACACACACTCTCACACAGAGACGCATAGACTCACATACTCTCACATAGACACACACCACACACACTCACACATAGACACACAGAGACACACTCTCTCACACAGAGGCACACAGATACACACAGTCCCACATAGACACACACAGACATACATACACTCACACAGAGACACACAGAGACACACACACACTCTCACACAGAGACACACACATACATACCTCACATAGACACAACACAGACATACACACCACACACCCTCTCACACACACAGACACACACTGCGCACGTCACATGCACCAAACACACCATCCACCTCACACCAGCGCACTCTCTCTCTCGCATAGGTGCATTCTCCTGCACACCCCCCCACACAGGCCACCCCCCACAGGCCTGTCGCCGGTGCCAGCCCGTCCCCTCTGACACTGCAGCCCCCGGCAGGTACTCGGCCAGGGAGGAGGAGACAAGCCGTCCTCCCAGCTCTGGCTCTGCTGGAGGGCCCTCAGCGGCTTCTCCTCCCTCCCTGCTGAGTCCCTGCCTTGATGAGGCTCGGCCTCCCCTGCCTCCTCCCGCGGGCTGACCGGTGGGGATGGAGCCCGCGTCCCTGGGGGCAGAGCTGGGGCCAAGGCTCCTTCTCTCTGATCCCATCCCGGGGGTCTGCAGGGGTCGCACCCACTCCTCACAGCCCTCCTGCCACACGTCTCCTACCCTCGGAGCTGTGGCCGGCGAGCGCTCAGGTGCGCCCACAGTGCCCACAGCTGTGGCCCCTCGGCGAGGGACACTCCTCAGGTGGCCCCCAGAGAGCCGCCCACCGGCCAGACCAGGGCACGGTGTCGGTCAGAGGCAGCACTTGGTGTAACTGTCTCCCAATGCTCCCAGCGCCTTCCTGGGGCCTCTGCACTGCTCCATGCCCTGGGCAGCTGGCCAGTGTCCACCCTCAGCTCCCATGTGGACAGCCACACAGCGCGTCCTGGGCTCGGACCAAGGCAATGGGCAACAGGTGGGAGCTGGAGAAGGGACAAGAGAGACGGCAGGGGACGAGAGGAAGGTCATGTGAGAGGTCTGGCAGGAGGGCTCAGCTGGAGTGATGGTGAAGGGATGAGGGCAGGGGGGCAGGGGAGGGGAAGAGAGGGCGGGGGGGGGAGGGAGAGGGAGGGTGAGGAGGGGAGTGCCTGCAGGTCTCCTGAGTCGGGTGGGCTGGCTTCCAGCCCACTTGTGCTCCTCAGCACCTTGGAGGGAACCTCGTGGAGGGTGTCGGGAGGCCTCAGGTTCAGCCTGTGAAGACAGGAATGGGGTCCACGCCCGCAGGGTCTGATGGGAGGAGGGAAGAGAGAACCAGCCCCGCATCAGGACCACGGGCTCCAGGCAGGGAGAAGGGACGTGCGTGCGTGCATGTGCATGTGTGTGCGTGTGTGCGTGTGTGCGTGTGTGCGTGTGTGTGTCGCTGACACCTCCCAAAGGTGAGAAGGGGGAGAGGGGGAGGAGAAGGAGGAGGAAGAGGAGGAGGAGGAAGACGGGGAAGAGGTGAGCAGGGAGGGGCAGCCCCACTCTTCTCCAGGGACCGTGGCTCCTGCCAGCTGTTGGGCTTCCGGTTTCCTTGGAGGCTGTCTGCGGTGGGAGCCTGGGTGGTTATGAGCCTCGGACCCAGAGCCACAGGCTAGCCCTGGCTCATTTCTCTGAGGCTGCTCCGGACCGGGTGAGGCAGCTGGGGGCCACGGGTGGGGAGGCCCTTCCCGCGGCCCTGTGGGGCAGCACATCCACGCAAATGGCCACGCGGCGTCCAGCCCCCAGTCCCCGTGACCGCGCCGGCTCCCCCCTCTGCTCGCAGGCCCAGCCCGAGTCTGTCTGAGCTCTCCTGACAAGCGCCTGTGCTGCTTACAGCCTCTCGCAGAGGGCGCCTGCACTAGTAACTGCACTTAAGGACGCGAAGAGGCTCTGTGTCGTCTAAGGATCTCTGATTGCGGATGAGAGGCTCCTCGAGAGGCTCAGGGCAGGGGTGATTCCCGGGTGCAGGCGGGTGATGCCTGGCCCCCGGTCCCCGGCCCAGAGAGAGTCTGACCTGAGACTCAGAGGGGAGATCCCCAAGCGGGTTTGTGTCCTTGTGGCAACCCGGGGGTCTCCAAGGCTTCCTCCAGGCAGGGTCAGGGCCTGGCCCCGGCCAGCTCGGCAGCGCGCAAGGCCAGCATCAGCCCAGACGGTGGACCCCTATGGTGTCCACGTGGGAACGTGCATGCCTGTGGGGTGCCCCAGCCCCCCCTCGTCCCTCTGTCTGTCTGCCACTGTCCATCTCCCGATTACCTTCACGTCACTTCCACCCCGCAGACGTGGGTGCCTGCACCAACCGCCTCGTGGCCAGAGTGGGGCCAGACTGCCCTCAGACATGCTGGGCGCCTCAGATGCTCCCTCCGCTGGGGCTCCTCCCACTCCGCTCATGATGCTCCTCCCATTCCTCCCCACAGTGCTCCTCCCACTCCTCCTCATGGTGTTCCACCCACTCCTCCCTACGGTGCTCCTCCCACTCCTCCCCACAGTGCTTCTCCCACTCCTCCCCACGGTGCTCCACCCACTCCTCCCCACGGTGCTCCTCCCACTCTGCCCTCCTCACTCTAGACAACTTGCTCCTTCTCCTTCTGGATGTTTTCTTCAAGCAGCTGCTTCCTGGCCACCAGGAACATGCTCGGCTTCTCAGGAATCAAGCATGTTTCCTCATCAATAGCACACGAGCGAGTGCTGGGATGACGCCCCCTACGTCAGGTTCTGTGTCCTGGTCTCTGCCCACGGGAAACGTCAGTGCGTCTCATTGGCTCGAGTTGCCTCCCCTGGGCCCGTGATGCGCCCCAAGGCCCTGTAGACGCTGCGGGCTTGCCTTGGCACTGAGGCCCCGGCAGAAATAGAGCTTGTCCTGCCCGGCAAACTTACCCCAAGGCTGGCTCCTCTTTTCCTCAGAAGAGGATGAGGAGGACTTGTCCAGAAGGCAGCAGGAGGGACCTTATCTGCAAGAGCGAATTTTAATCCATGTTTAGATTGACTTTAGCAGTTAATCCATCTGACCCCTGATCTAGAATCTTCCTTTGGTAGGTGACACGAGCCACCTGGCTTTGGGTTCGGGTAGACTTTCATGCCGCCGCTTTCTCCAGAGTCCAACCACTGAACTTATCTCCTTCCCTTTTAAGTGGATAATCAGGATCTGTTGGGTTTAGATAAAAATGGTTCTCTAAGTCAAGGCGATTACACGCCGTCGGGGAGAGTGTGCTGACCTAGTTTGCGGAGAATGCTCTGAGCAGAAGAGGCTGTTATCAGGCCGGCCGGCCTCGCTGTCAGCGGATTCTGTTTTGTCGAGATCACAGCTTGATTTGCTGAAGCGCCTTAAGATGGAGCAAACACGCTTCCCGTGGGGTCCTCCCCGCGGCCGAGAAGCTCACAGGGTTGATGGACGAGGCGCCCGGGGACCCCCGCCAGCCAATAGGAGGGGGCGGGCGCGGCACGTGTGGCCGCTCAGAACCGCAGGGCTGAGGACTCGGGTCTGCCCACTGCTCCCGTGGGAAACAAGAGGCTCGAGATTCTCAGTGGCCAGCGAATCTTTAAATCAGAGTCCTGGAGAAAGAGAGGAACGTAACGACCCCCGTCCACCCCGGCGGGAGCAGCCGCCACGTCACTAACGAGCAACGGCCACGAGATGGAATCACGGGAGGTCGCCCACATTTGGTTGATTTTCCAGGGCACACACCTGGCGGTGTTGACGGGCGGCAGCTGGCTGGGCCTCAGGGCCGCGCCCGCGGAGACCGACAGGGACATGCAGGCGGGCCACGAGCTGTGTCCAGCCCGCACTGAGGCTGCCGAGCTTGAGAGGGTCTTTCCCAGGCCCACATGGACAAGGACAGTGTGGACAGAGGCCACGGGAGCACGGTGGGGGGTGCAAGTTCCTGGCTACCAGCCTCCGTGGGAGCTTGGTACCGTCTCAGCCTGGTGGTCTCGGAGCTGTAAGAACAGCCGGAGACCCGAGGAGCCCACGGTCCTGGGCAGTGGCCTCGACTGACAAAGCACCAAGTCTCTGGGTGCCCGGAACCTGCACCCTACGTCCAGCACTTCCAGAAACACTTGCTCAGACTGGGCCGTGCTCGGTTCTGCTCCCTCCACCTGGTGAGAGGACACCACTGGGCCCCACATGCTGCCAGCTCCGGGACCGTCCACTGTCTGTTCGAGAAGCGGGGGCCGGGACGTCATGGGAGGTGAGTGGACATGCTGGCCAGGGGCCTGACCAGGCGCGGCCCTACCTGGTGGGAACCAACCCTGTGTCCTTCCAGGTCACAGACGATGTTGGTCTCCTGCTCAGGTTTCAAACGCTGTGTTTTCGTGTCTCTGTGTCGTGGCTGGGTCTGTGGGGTCGAGCGTGGCCTTCAGGGGCTGAGTGTGGTGGGTTTGGAGTCCCAGCCCCGGAGGCTGGAAGTGGCCCTGAACCCATTGGTGGTGGTGGGCACTGGACAGCTACCCGCTGTCCGCTTATGCTGGCCAAGAAGCTCAGTGCTTTATCACGGTAACAGCAGGCGGCCGTGGGCAGAGACGGACAGAGGCTGGCCTGCTGGTTCCAGGGGTGACCGTGGGCCGGGTGGGGCTGTTTCCTGTTTCCTGAGTGGATGGGGGTCAAGGTGTGGATGGGGTCAAGGGACTGAGAACTTCCAGGCTCCTGGCTGCTCCCTGGGTGCTGTTTCTCTAGGCAGGAGTGCTCCTCTCGGTGTGGGCAACCCCAGATCCGGGCCCCCACAGACCTGACTCCCGTCACACTGGCTGAGGCCGCACTCACGACGCAGAGGTGAAGGTCAGGGGTGCCTGGCCAAGAGCTGAGCCCGGCGCCCTCACCCACAGCTCCAGCGTCCTCAGTGGGGAGCAGAGGATGTAGAGTCAGAGTCCAGCTGCCCCTGCTGCCCCCTGGGCCCCCAGCGGCCAACCCCACCGAGTGTAGGACACGGCCCTGGACATGGTCCTGATTCTCTCCGGCCACCTGCTGACCGGCTCTGGCCTGCTAGAGAAGCGGAGAAACAGGGGGGCACGTCCCAGCTCGGCCACTCCCGCGACTCCGCTGCTCTGCCCGTGAGAAGCTGCAGCTCACGCGTGACTCAGACAGTGTTCACACACTGCATCCCAGTCATGCTAGAACCACATATGCCGTGGACGGCACACGTATGCCTTTCCGGCCACCTGCCACCTAAGGCACAATTGCAGCCTTCCTCCTGAATTTCACGTGCTAAGATTCGCATCTAAACAGACAAGCCACGACCGGGTAATCGTGGGTTCTGCTCACGGACACTGATGTATCTATGCCCTTTGGTTTCCTGTTAGCCCCCCGTGTCCAGGAGCTCTGTTGGAGCCGCCACACGTGGGAGACGTGTCCTGTGGGCAGGAGGCATCGTGACCCGGACACGTGTTTCGGGCACTGAATGCTTCGTCGTCCGGGATGGCAGAATCCGGAACTCTAATTTCCATCAGGAAGGAAATGGTTGAATTAAGGTATGAATTATGGTGCATTCAAACGCTGGGAAGCCAGGAAGCTATTTAAAAACAAACAGTTATTTAACCAGGCAGCTCTTTGAAACCCGCACTGGATCTGGAGGCAGTAATCTGAGAGGATATGTATGTTAAATCAAGACTCTTAGGCTAAATCGTTAAGACAAAAGTAAGAATGAAGGCTGGCTGATTCTGCCAACTGGGACAAGGCCATCTTCACGGCCCAGAATTATAGGAATTTATCTATTTCTTCTCTTCACGGTTGGCTTTCATTTAAAATATTGAGTGGCTTGAAAAGTAAACTGACACCTGGTCATCAGTACTTTCGTATAACACACACATACCCGCATAGATAGACACATATACACCTGCGGGCACACACATGCACACAAGTATCTGATCACACATTTACATGCACACATACATGTAGGCACACATGCACACATGTATGCATGCACTTGTCTATATACACATGCACAGATACACATGTGTATGTATGCACACATGTTTACACACATGCACACACGTGTACACATATGTATGCACACATACCCATACACTGTGTGGAGAGAAAGAAAAGTTTTCACAGCAGTTTCCATGGCAGCCTGCTGCCTGCCGGGTCTGGCCACTGAACTTCTTTCCCCGGAGTGGCCGGCTCCTGTGCATACTCTGTGCTCCGTGCTCCCTACTCTGTGCTCCGTGCTCCCTGCTCCCTGCTCCCTGCTCTGTGCTCGCTGCTTCGTGCTCCCTGCTCTGTGCTCCCTGCTCTGTGCTCATGTGACTCTGGGACGGTGGGCTGCATCCTGCAGGTTCCTGCTTGGAGACAAGCCCTTTCCCTTCGTGCTGCAGTGGGGGTGTCCCCTGTTGGTGGGGGCTCTCTGTTCATTCCTCTCTTACTACAGTGGCTGCTGAGGACGTTCTGGAATGTTCGTACTGTTGAAAGGTGGTTAGGAGCGTTTCATTCATGGAGATTTATTTAATTTTTTACCGGGCTCGACATCCCATTACCCTCTGAATCGCATTACCTTCTGCTGCTAAGTTTTCACTTGGGTTAGCAGCGGCGAGCTGCCAACCACCAACCACTTAGCCCTGGCACACGCGGGAGAACGGCGGAGGGGGGGGCCGGACAGTCTGAAGCAAGTGGGCTCTGGGGGGGGGGGGGCACGGCCAGTCACCATGTCTGTCAACAGCCTGACACTGCGCCGTGGGTGGGACCAGCGGGTGACCAGGCGGGAGGCCTGGGTGCCAGCGGCCTGTGCTCTCCCCGACAGAGCCTTTTCCCCGGGATGCAGCTTCCGGGACAGGTGGGGACTTCGGACGTGGACATCACAGGGCAAATTAACTGCCGGCTCGTCGCTAGCCTGACGCCGGGTCTCATTGGGGAGCTACGGGCCGGTGTTCAGCTGTATTGATCTCCTGTTGCTGCTCCTCCAATTACCAAGGACCCTAATGACGGGAGCTGCTCAGATGTGCTACAGCCGGGGAGAGTCAGGGGTCCAAGCTGGGAGGGCGGGCAGGGCAGCTGGCGTGGGTCACTCGCTCCTGCTGTCCCTGAAGCCCCGTTCTCCCCCGGCCACAGAGGCAGCTGAAGTCCCCTCGTCTCTCCTCCTGCAGGCCTGGGGCCATCACGCCTGTCCAGCCTGGACCCCTCGTCCCCCTGCGGAGAGAGGGATCGTCCAGGTGCCAAGGCCGCCTGCCGCCGTCACACAGCGCACACGTGTCCCCTCAGCCCAGGAGGCAGCCGCATGTGGCCAGTCTGGACCCAGGCCTGGAAACAGGGCCTGCACCCCGTCTGTCTCCCTGCTCCCGGCTCCTGGCCGCCCCGCACCCTCACAGCTGCCCTCAGGGTCCTGTCGCTCTCGAGGCTCTGGCTGAGCCTTAGGCAGATCCCCGCCCCGCCACTGGGTGGGGACACTGGACCCCGGAAGGGGCAGGTGGGGTGCAGCCAGCACTGGGGCTGGACAGCTTGGTACAGTGGACGGGCACCTGCATGGCATGCAGCCAACCCACACCTAGGCCCCAGCACCGTAGATGGTCACCTGGGGTGCGGCCTCAAAACGAAGGAGGAGGAGGAGGAGGAGGAGGAGAGAGAGGGGGAGGGAGAAAAGGGGAGGGGGAGGGGGAGGGGATGAGGGGGAGGAGTGAGGGGAGGAGGGGGAGGGGAGGAGGGAGCAGGGGAGGGGAGGAGGGGAAGGAGTAAGAGGAAGAGAGAGGGGGAGGGGTGGTGGGGAAGAGGGAGAGGGGGAGAGTGAGGGAAGGAGGGGGAGGAGTGAGGGGAGGAGGGGGAGGGGGAGGGGGAAGAGGAAGGAGAGGGGGAGGGGGAGGACAGGATGGGGAGGGGAGGAGTGAGGGAGGGGAGGGAGGAGAGGGGGAGGCGAGGAGAGGAAGGAGGGGAGAGAGGAGGAGGGGGAGGAGGGTCTTCAGCTTGGGGGCAGCGGCAGCTCCCCGGGGGCCCAGGGGAGCGTCCAGGCAGTAGGGCTGGGGAACAATTAGAGACACATTCGAATGATTTCCTATAAACGAGCCCATTAGAGCCGTGTCCCGACATCCCTCTATTAAGCCTGATTAGTCGGGAACTGCCATGTGGATGGTTCCACAACCCATTTGCTGAGGAATATGCCCGAGTCCCCGACAATGTACGATGAGCTCCTCCCGCGACGGTTAGGGCCCTGTTGGCTGAGCAGCGCCACGTGCCAGCCGTGCCAGGGACTGGACACTCTTGATCCCGCGTGATGGGCTGATCAGACAGAGACGATGCCAGTCGTCCTGGCGGGCAGGGCTGAGACCAGGCAGGAGTCACGCGTGTCCTGGGACTGCGGCTTTCCGAACCTACCAGGAGAGTTGGTGCAGGATGTTTGCCCAAGGCGGGGAAAGTCGCCTCTGGATATAGCTCAGGTGGGCACACCCCCAACCCAGCACACACACACACACACACACACACAGACAGACATACACGGACACACACACAGACACATACACAGATACACACAGACGCACACACAGATACACACAGACAGACACACACAGACAGACACAGACACAGACATGCACACACAGACACGCATACAGACACACACAGACACAGACACACAGGCACAAACACATACACACACAGACAGACACACACACAGACACTGACACACACAGACACACACAGACACAGATACACACACATAGATTCACACACAGACACACACAGACACACACAGAGACTCACACACACAGACACACACAGAGACTCACACACAGACTCACACACACAGACACAGACACACACACATAGATTCACACACACAGACACACACATAGACTCACACACAGACAGACACACACAGACACACACACAGACACAGGCACACACACATAGACTGTCACACACAGACACACACAGATACACAAAGACACAGACACACATAGACACGCAGACACACACGCAAATACACACAGACACACACGGACACACACAGAGACACACAGACACCTGCACATGCCCCTCTACTCCAAAAGGGTTCTGATGGTTGAATTTTTCGCCATAATTCCTCAAAGGGAAAGGGAAATTGTAAAACTGTTAGTGCCACGCAGCGCTCTTCCAAGTTTAGGGACGACAGCAGGAGATGGGGCAGGCACAACCCACAGCTGCGACCTCAGTGGCGTGGAGATAGACACTGGTCAGGCGTGTGCATTGCGGTGACTCCTGCGTCCTCTGACCCCTGGGAAACAGCCTTAAACTGCATGAAACTAGCCGGCCCCCTCTCTCGGCCGTTGCCCCCAACACCCACACAGCCAGCCTAGTCTCCAGCCAGAGAGGGGGAGGGCACGGCACCCCAGACTTGGGGGTCTCTGTAGGGTCCCGGGGGGGGTCCCTGCCTGCCCAAGTGACTCACACTGTGCTGGTGAGGGGACAGGGCTGAGCTGCTCCTGCTGCGGTTATGGGGTGCCGGAGCTCAGACCTGGGACAGCCACTATGTGCTCCCCGCCCTGACCCATCCCCACAGAAAGGCCAGTGACCACCTGTCTTACGGGTGACCAGAGAGAGATGGACACCTGTATCCTGCAGCCCCGCCCCAGCCCGGACTCTGTCATCCACTAAGAAATCTTCTGGTGGAGCTGGAGCGATAGCACAGTGGATAGGGCATTTGCCTTGCACGCGGCCAACCCAGGTTCGAATCCCAGCATCCCATCTGGTCCTCCGAGCACTGCCAGGAGTAATTCTTGAGTGCAGAGCCAGGAGTGACCCTGAGCATCACCGGGTGTGACCCCCAAAAAGCAAAAAAAAAAAAAAAAGAAAGAAAAGAAATCTTCTGGCGACAGGCCCATCTCCCACTGTCAGCTGAGATGGGTCTGACCTTCCGGATAGACGAGGGCAGGGCTACCAGGACACGGTGAGAAGGTGCTGGGCAGTCCAGGTATGGGTTGGTGCAGCCGTGACAGATGTGCAGCCTGGCACTCACTCGAAGGGGAGTCACAGGCCCTGAGAGATCCGACTGCATGCCCTGACTGCTTTACAGCCAGGACCTCAACCAGCCTGGCGGGCACTGCCATGGGCAGAGGCAGGTATAGAGTCAGGCCGAGATTGGTCACCTGGGAAGACAGGGCTGGGCCAGTCACAGCGCCTCGGAGGGCATTCAACAGCGAGTTGAGAGGAACAGAAATAAACTCCGGAACCCAAGGCCACTCTGTCAGCTGAAGAGAAGGGGACAAGGGATAGAGGGACGGGGAAGCTGCTGTTCACTGTCCAGTGAAGGATGGACTTGACTCTAGTAAAGCTGGTGGAACACATGGCTATGCTGTCCGTACATGGAGGTGCCCATCCGCACACGCAGAACCGAGAGACACGTCCTAAAGTAAGCAACTGAAAGAGCACAGAGCCGGGAGTCAGCCCCAAGCACAGAGCCGGGCATGAGCCCCGAGCACAGAACTGGGAGTCAGCTCTGAGCACATAGCCGGGAGTCAGCCCGAGCACTGCCCAGTGTGATACCGACATGGATAGTGAGATTGTCCCCTCAAGCAACAGGAGTCCAGAGGTGACGATGAAGCCATTTGGCTGCGACTTTGAATTCCAAATCCCGAATTCCTTCCCTGGCGTCTCTGCCCGCGTCCGCGTCTCTGTGTTTCTTCATCTCGGTGCTGAGACGCACACTCCCCTTACACCGTGAGGCAGCGGGAAGGAGAGCGTTTCTGTGTTCCAGCCGATGTCTGGCCGACGGTGCATCAGTGCCTGTGTTCTGTTCGCGCGCCTACGAAGGCTCCCAAGTACTGACCCCAGCACTCGATGGTCCCTCTAGACGGTCTTCCTGCCGCTGCTGTGACAATGACCGCCCCCTTCCGGTCCCTGTAAACTCACCGGCAGGGTCCAGAGCGTCTCGCTGGGGTCAGCATGGACAGCTGGGCTCGAAGGACGCGGGGGAGGCCGGCTGGGGTTGGCGAACGACTCTCGGCTGGGGAGGGGTCTCCTGTGTCCCCTGCACTCCTGCCCCGGTGGAGGCTGTCAGCTGAGCCCTGGGTTCATCTGCGTCCAGCGTGGCTGTACACTTGTGGCCAGTGGCCATCAGCGAGAGGCCTGCTGGGGTGTGTGTACCCAGCGGGAAGCAGCCCCGAACGAGCCGCCATTCCTCATTGGAGTTGCCAGCCCGGGCTCGGCCCCAGCGCATCTGCCGTGATCCGTGGAGCCTGTGGCCTGCTCTCAGTCTGCCGGCTGCAGACGGCGTTTCCAGAGTAAAGCTGGCAGATGGCACTTTCATGTCCCTCCTAGGGTGGGGTGGGCAAGGTGCTCAGCTGTCAGTTTGGTTATGTAGAAGCATCTCACCGCGGAAAGGAGCAATTGTGGCGTGTCAGGGGAGCGTGGTCCCTGGACGCTCTGCACGGCTGACCAGGAGTGAACGCCCTGTCAGGCACACTGGGCGCGGGCACGCTCTGACGGGTCCTCGCCAGTGGCAGCCAAGTGGGCACTAGCCGCCACGTTGCCGGGGGATCCGGCTACTCAGAGCCCAGGCTGGCCAGATGCAGAGTGCCCCTGCGCTCGTGTTCCGTGACCCATTAACGCTGACGCCCCCATAGCAGGGGAGCGTCAGCGTTAATGGGTCACGGAACCCATTAACTGTCACGGAACCCAGTAGCTGTCATCCCTCCTGTTGGCTGGGCCCAAGCTTTGCTCACACACGGCAAAGGCCGGCAGTGGGGGGGGGGGGGGCAGCTCAGGGCTGTGCTGGCCTTTCCCAGGTCAGGGATTTGGGGTGTCTCTGTGGCATTTCTTATGCACTGTCCTCCCACTGTTCATTGATTTGCTCAAACGGGCATCAGTAATGTCTTCATTGTGAGACTTGTTGTTACTGTGTTTGGCATATCGAATACGTCACGGGGAGCTTGCCATGCTCTGCCGTGCGGGCGGGATACTCTCGGTAGCTTGCCGGGCTCTCCAAGAGGGGCGGAGGAATCGAACCCGGGTTGGGCTGTGCAAGGCAAACGCCCTCTCCGCTGTGCTGTGGCGTTTCTTAGGGCCAATCAATTGCCACTGTCAGCCCC
This sequence comes from Sorex fumeus, assembly GCF_029834395.1. NCBI lineage: Eukaryota > Metazoa > Chordata > Mammalia > Eulipotyphla > Soricidae > Sorex > Sorex fumeus. Next base: position 19,955,297 of record NW_026606086.1, on the reverse strand, counting down.
CAGGTATCTGCATGGCAGCTCTGCGGGGCTTGGCTGGAAATTCCTGATTTCCACTTTGAAGGGTTTATTTGGGGGGTGGGGGCCGGAGCCACGCCTGGTGGTGCTCAGGGCTGACTCCTGGCCGACACTCAGGAATCACTCAGGGGTGCCTGGGGGCCCATCTGGGCCCCAGGGATGGAACCTGATCACCTGTGTGCAGGCGAGGCCCTCCCTACTGTGCTCTCCCTCTGCCCCCGGCCATGAGGTTTTACGGGAGCACAAACTCTGGTTACTGCGGGCCCCTAGGAGGTGGAGGCAGCTGTGCTCAGAACCAGCAGCACCGAGGATCAGATTCAGGCACTGTGCGCTGAGCACCTCCCTCGGGGACTGTGCGCTAAGCACCTCCTGGCCCCAAGAGCAAAGGACTATCAGGGGAGGAGAGAGTCTCTAGTGGGGCTTAAGGGGACTCAGGTGGGCGGGGCGGACTCCAGGCAGCTGCAGCATCTTCCTGAGTCGGGGTTGCCCGGCAGCTGCCAAGGGAACCCCGGGCCTGGGTCCCTCCTGGGCAGAGACCAGGCGGCTCTGGGGGCAAGGGAGAAGGCCACGCCCCTCAGCTGAAGGCCCGAGTGTGGCTGGAGGGGTCACTGGCCGGGGTCACTGGCCAGGGTCATAGGTACGGGGGCCTCCAGGACCCCCAGCTTGGCAGCCGCAGTCTCCTGCCAGGTGGCCAGTGCCCATGCATGAGCTGTCTGGTGCGTGAGGTCAGTGGCCGCGGCCCAGGGTGGGTGCAGGGTTGGGGGCACCGGTGGGTGGGACCCAGCAGCATCGCAGCCCACAGGGTGCCCGGGACGGGCCCCACTCCCCACCATGTGGACGCCCGTGGTGTCATGAGCTGCAGGGGGGTCCTGACCGTGCGCTGGCCCATACATCCTGCGGGCTGGGCTGCAGGGGCCTTAGAGCCTGACACCCTCGCTGGGCACGACGGCTCTGCCCGAGAACAGGGGACATCGGTGGGCCTAGAGTCTGGAGTGGATGCTTCCCCGAGCCCACACCCTGGGGGGAGGGCGGCCGGTGACCACAGTCCACAGGGCCGGGAGAACCATCAGCTGCAGGAGACCCAGCCTGCAGGGAGGCGGCCGGCACAGCATCCTGGGTTTGTCCTCTGAGACGCGGGTGTCGGCGGGTGTGGGCAGGACAGCAGGTGGCAGCAGAGCCCGTCAGAGATTGATGGCCGCGGGCAGTGTCCCAGCCAGAAGCACTTTCCCTCCTCTCCTGGCTGCTGGGACGGGTGGGATGGGGTCACTGCTCTGGCCCGAGGCGGGGGGGCGGGGGGGCGGGCGGGACCAGTTCCGGGGATGGCCATGCAGACTGTCCACTGGGGCCAGCGCTCGCAGGACCGGGGAGGCGGGGGAGGGGGAGGGGGAGGGGCCTGACCTAGCGGGGGAGCAGCCTGAGGCCCCCTGTGCCCGTGTCTGTCCGGCTGCTCTGCCCACGGCTCCCAGCCAGGCCGTCTGTCCCCCCCAAGCCCCGAGCAGTGGCCAGAGGCCCATAGCTGCAGGCCTGGACAGTGTCTGCGGTGAGTGAGCGGGGCTGGGTAACGACAGGAGAGGGGCAGGGGAGAGTAGCCGTGGGGAGGGGACGGCCCAGCCTGCTTGTCTCAGCAGCGGCTGAGATCTGCCCCCGATCAGCCACGGCCAGGTGTGCTACAGACGAGGCCATGGCTCGGCAGCCCGTGTCCTCAGCAGAGGAAGGACCGCGGCTGCTCTATCCACGCGTTTCCCACCGGCCTGTCTCGCTGCCGCTGAGGGCGGGATGGGGGCGCTGCCGTTCCCAGAGCGAGGGGCTGCTCAGCACGACGCCTGCCTGGGCCGACAGGCTCTGGGGGTATCAGACGGAGCTCGGATGAGTCCACTACGGTCTGGAGGGGTCAGTCCTGGCTCCTGGGATAGGACCCGTCCTGCTCTGAGTCCACCATCTGCAGGGGGCGGCTGCCCGGGGTGTGGACTTGCCTCCTGGCCATCAGGGGCGCCACTGAAGCCCTCGTGCCGGGGCACCTATCCTGGGATGTGCATTTGCCGGCGCCCGTCCTGGGGTGTGCGTTGGCTGGCCTGTGGAGTGTGCTGGGGTCTCACGTGGCGCTGGCCGGGCTGGGCCGTGGTTCTCCCGGGTGGGCATCAGCCTGACCCTCTGACAGCGACTTCCCTGCCACACGCTGGCCAAGTCCCCAGATAGTGAATCCATTTACACGGCAAGGACAGTGCTCCCTGGCCACCTGGAGAGACCGGAACAGCTGCCCCTTGGGGTGACGGTCACCTGGGCCTGGCCTGCATGGGTGACTGACTACGAGCAGTGACCAGGTATCCTCTTAGCCCTCAGCCCCCACGATCTTGGCTCCAGAGAGGAGAGGAACGCGGCACCTTCAGAGCACCCCCTCCCCAGGAGCCGCCCAGGCCCCTCACTGTGTCCTCAGCTCCCGTGAGAGCAGGAATGTGACCGGCCCAGCACAGGGAACAGCCCCAGTCGTCAGACAAGCCTCATGGTGGCCGAGCTCCCATGGGGGAGTTTGTGGCTGGTCCTGCAGGGCCATGGAGTCACGTCTAGCCTCCCAGTGGATGCTGAGCTCCCCAGGGAGCTCTCCAGACAGCCTGAGTGACCAGCGGCTGATCTGGGACCCCGACTCAGAACTGTGGCTGGGCCTCGACCCCCGTGTGCTGCCGGGGCTGAGTGGACTGGGCACTGGGGCTCACGTCTGCTGGTGATGGGGATCCCTTCTCAGGGGCTTGGGCAGAGCTGGGCAGGGGGGCAACTGGGGGGTTGGCAGCACCTCCAGCCTCTGCCCGCGTCCCTGTGCAGGACATGGCCGGTCACCAAGCACCCGGTGATGGGTCACCCTCAAGTGAGCAGGAAGCAGGTGACACCTGCATCTGCCAAGCACGGGTTTCCCGGGGTCCCCAAAGAACTCAGCATGGTTTGGAGTATCCGAGGCAAAAGGCGCAGGCCGGGAAGGGGTGTATGACACCCTATTGTCCTCTGCACGTCTGTGGTTTATTTGAGTGTCACAATCTGGGATAATTCCAACCATTTTAGAATTTCCAATGATTATGGCTCAGGGGTGCAAGTGCTTTTGGGAAGGACGCGTGATTGTTGTGGTTTGAGTTGAAGTCTGTCACAGCGACAGGTTGTTCATTTTGGAAAGTCCTTAGTTGGCAGGTGGCAACAAACCATGAAAACACACTCACGGGGCTGGAGCAATAGCACAGCGGGTAAGGCGTTTGCCTTGCACACAGCCGACCTACGTTCAATTCCCGGCATCCCATATGGTCCCCCGAACACCGCCAGGAGTAATTCCTGAGTGCATGAACCAGGAGTAACCCCTGTGCATCCCCAGGTGTGACCCAAAAAGAGAAAAAAACAAAACAAAACAAAACAAAACACACTCACCATTCACGCGGCAAGCAGTTCCTCCTGGCGGTGCATTAGGAGTACATTTTGCTCCAAACATAATTACAAGTTGTAAGTGGCCATGAGACAGGGAGCAAGCCTGCGCGGGTGACCATGAAGGACCCTTCCTTATGGCCGCGCCGTCATGCATCTGGCCGGGCTGTGGCACAGAGCCTGGAGATGCCCATCCTTACCCAACCCCTCCTGAGTGGCGCCAAGTCCCTCTTTCTCCCGAAGGCCACGCATCCACATTTGGCCATTCTCGGAATCCCAGAGTTCCGGCAGTTTCCTGCGATTTAATGCCCTGAGAGGTGCCTTCTGGATCTCGGTCACGAGCACTCGCCCTGCCTCGGCCCCCTGGTCGCGGGTTTGATGCTCTCACCCTGCTGAGGTTCAGCTGCACTGGGGCAGCCCCCAGAGCGGCCAAGGATTCTATTTCTCCACTTTTATCAAAGCGGGCATTTCCCCCTTAGACCTAGAAATCTTATTTCACCCACTTTAAGGCGGTAGTAAATTGGTCTCTACTCACTGTCATTATCAAAACCGCCGTTTCAAAACCGCCACCGCCTTTTAGCAAGTCATTTTGAAAGGCACTAGGAGCGTCGGGTCCCCCCCCCGCCCCCCCGCGTGGCGGCATTGAGTGCGTCTCACCTCCAGGGCCCCTGGCCGGGTCACCCGGCCAGTGCCTGCTGCCTGCGTTCCTGACACATCGAGGCCTCTGCAGGCCATCGCCGGCCGCCTGCTCAGTCACACCTGAACATGGTTTGGGTGTGATTCAGAATCGTTCCAGGAAAGTCAAAGTCAAATCCAGGCCATATGTCAAGCAGACTGTCCTCAGGGGCTACCTGCTTCACACCTGTGTGCCAAGAGTGTCTGCCCTGTGCGGGCACGGCCTGGCGAGCCACAGAGCCCCTGGGGTCCCTGGGAGTGGCTCTTAGTCCTGTGGAACCTGCGACCTCCAGAGACAAATTCTCCCCCACCAGCCTCCAGGCGACGTGGCCTCTGCAACAGGCATGTCCCTTTGGGGCTGACAAGGCCGTATCAGAATAGCTGGAAGAGGCCCCGTCCCACCCAGAACATGGGCACAGATGTCCCAGACAATCTGCAGTGACCAGAGAAGGACTCTGGCGTGGAAATAAACTCGCCCATAGGAATGAACCCTGACGTGCAAAACTGAAGGCCACGAAGTCCTGAAAGATTTGATTCATTTCCTCTGATTTCCCCCCGGGTGCCTGGGAGCACATTCAGGAACTGTGACCCCAGCGGAGGGCTGGGGTTTGGGAACTGCATGTCTCTCAGAGGTTTTCAGGGCGTCTAGCAGATGGATGCTGCCTCCCCTGAGAGGCCAGCCCAGGCTTGGGGACTCCTCGGTCACTCAGCGGGAGGTGCAGCCTTCAGGAGACCCCCAGATCAAGAGTGTCTGGGAGGGGGGTCCCAAAGAACTGGGGTCCAGACACAACGCACAGAGAAAGACGGGGGCAGCAGCATGGTGGACGCAGGTGAGAGGGCAGGATGGGACGGGAACCAGGGTGGCGTCGGGAAGGACACGGGCAGGAACTGGGTAGCTGCCCCCTCCCGGCCCAAACAGCCGGTGCCACCATCCTGAAGAGGGAGGATGGCCGTCAGGTGCAGCATGGCCCAGGAACCCGAGGAGGGGCTGCAGGACGCGGGTCGCTGCTCCTCACACCCCAGAGCGGCCTCCCAGGCTGCATGTCACGGTCCCACCCAGCCAGGCCTCCGGTGGGAGGTATGCAGGTCCACCGAGTCCATGGGACCCTGGGAGGGGACAGCTAACTGGCCACACACACACCCGCCCAGGGCAGGTACCTCCCGAGACAGTTCCCAGACACAATCAATCTGACGTCTGGTTCGCGTCCCTGGTGGTCCCGGCACAGGGTGACCACGAGTCATATAGGCCAGAGTGTGTGAAGGACAGAGGCGGCCCCCTGGGTCACTGGCCGCTCATTTGTGCTCGCACTGTCTGCCGCTCCGTGCGGCGTGATCAGTGGGATTAAACGGTGCGTGTCCAACACCCCAGGGGACACGCAGACACAGAACAGTGTCACAAGCAAATCATCAAAGCATCACAGGCCCGGGACCCCTGCAGGACTCAGGGCACTCGAGACCACTTTTCTGGGCTTGGTTCAGACCTCCGTGCATCCACACCCTGTGGCCCATCGGGGAAGCGCCCGCGTGGGTCTCCCTCCAAGGCACCCCAAGCCCACTTCCCAATTACCTAAACATGAATGACCTAAAGTCAAAAACTGGCCTGAATCCACGGGGAGCCAGAACAGGACAGCCATAGCTAGAGTTAATTATTTCACTGGGTTCACTGGGTGTTGTTACCAGAAAGGATGGCCTTAGTGCCAGAAGATGTTCTGTGGGTAGAAGGCTTTCTATAACAACAACAACAACAGCAACAATAAATCTCTTGACCTGGCCACTCTTGGAATTAGAAAATTGTCATTTTCAGCTCAAAGCACAGTGGTAGGGTGTTTGCCTTGCGCGCAGCCAGCCCGGCTGAGCTGGGTTCAATTCCTCCGCCCCTCTCGGAGAGTCCAGCAAGCTACCAAGAGTATCTCGCCCGCATGGCAAAGCCTGGCAAGCTACCCGTGACCTATTCAATAAACCAAATGCAGTAACAACAAGTCTCAAAATGGAGACGTTACTGGGCCTGCTCAAGCAAATCGTTGAACAACGGGAGGACAGTGACAGTGACAGCACACTTTCTGTATTCGGGGATGACGACTTGCAGAGAACAAGTGTTTTGAGAAGCATCTGAAATGCTCACTGACAGGCAGGGTGGGCCTGGACAGTTGCTTGGTCAGTCACTGAGCAAGGCATCTAGGAGCAAACGTACTATAGCGAGGTGGGGGGGGGCGCAAGTCGCACCCCCTTGAATGACAGTCATGGCAGGATGACTTCACAAAAGACCCAGGGAAGTTCTTGGGGAGCCTCAAATGGAAAGCATCTAAATCCACACCTTGGCTCTCAGAGCTAGCACTCGATGAGAAGATCCCCAAATGCCACCTCCATCACCCTGGCCCGAGATACACGTGGATCAAAGATCAAAGTTTGGAGCATGTCAGGTTTATTGGAGCTGTTTCTATTCTCAAAAGGTCATCATCACCTGCGTGGTGACATTTCCCAGTTCTGCGACCTACGGTGACATTTCCCTGATGCATCAGAGCCGGGAAGTGATTAGCGCTGGAGAGCAACAGGCCGCAAGGTGAGCACGTCAGTCACAGGGAAAGGTTAGTCACCGAGCAGCCTGCGCCCTCGGGGCCTCAGTGGGGACGTGTCCGAGTCACCCGGGCCCCGCGAGGAGATGACCCCTTTGCCACTCATCTCGGTTTGCGTCCAGAGACACATTGGCACCAATGGCTGCTCGGGCGTGTCTCCTGAGTGAGACACAGTGAGTGACCAGAGGAGGAGAGATGCTACTTTACCCCGAAGGCTGTAAACATGTAAACACCCGGTGTCTAATAGAGCCAGTAGATAAGGGAATTGGCGACATTTTCTTAATGGAGCTAGACGAAGCTTCTACAGGCAGTGCAGTGACAGATAATGATGAGCTCTGCGTGCAGTACCCTCTGCTGTCTGCATCTTGGCCATAACTCGCCGTCAGGACACTAGGGCATGCTGGACCCCAGACCCCCGGGACCTTCATCACTGAACACGACTGAGTGAGGTTTTCTTGGAGCTTGAACTGCATGCCACCGGTCTATTGATCACTGCATTCTTGAGAGCAACCTGTGACAGTGCAGCTGCAGACAGATGAGTGCAGATGAGTGCAGATAAATGCAGCTGTGGACAGATGTGGACAGATGTGTGCAGATGAGTGCAGCTAAGTGCACTCCAACTCATCCAACTACCTGTCACTGCAGATGTGTGCCTAGAGTTCGTAGCTGCCTGCCAGGGGAGCGAGCCACTGCCTTGTCCATCTGACCTTAGAGCTGGTTTTCCACCTCGCCTGGGACCACACGTGAGAACAGTCAGCGGGAGGGACACCCGATGTCCACTCAGGAGCACCACTGTGTTGCACTGGGCAGGGCCGAGTCACAGGCTCCACATCCTGCAGAGTGGCCAAGAGAGAGATGGGCTGTACTCGGTTCTGGAGGTGCTCAGTGCCCTGGGACAGAGCAGGGGTGTGTCCCCCTGTCCAGCCCTGCTGGCCCGAGCCTGAGGTGTGGGCTTGCCCGTGAGCTGCCTCTGAGAACCATGTGGCTGAGAACTTCCCGGGCTCAGCGAAGAGGAGACAGGTGGGGCACGAGGCTGGCCGCAGTGGTGATGAGTTAGCTCCCCAGTCACTCCTCATTCCGGGCTCCTCCCGGAAAATGACCCTCACTACCCCCAGCCCGGTACAAGGCTCCCACATAGCTCCACGCCTCTGTCCACAGACCTGCCAGTGCGGAGCCCCGCCCACCAGCGGCCCCTCCCACAACAGACCCCGCCCACCCGCTGACCCCGCCCACCCATGGCCCCACCTTCCGACTCCGCCCACCTCGTGGTCCTCCCATACGGACTCCTCCCACCCACTGGCTCCACCCACCTCGTGGCCCCTCCCATACTGACTCATCCCACCCACTGACCCTGCCCACCTGTGGCCCCTCCCACACTGACCCTGCCCACCTTGTACCCCCCCACACCGACTCCGCCCATCCACCGGCTCCTCCCACCTGACTGCTCCTCCTGGCCCACGAGTGCTCCCAATCCCAGTGGTCTTGCCCTAACTGCTCCCTCCCCCTCTCCGCATCCTGCGGCACTTCCTGTCGCCAAGTCTTTGCAGCCGCTTGAACCAAGGCATTTGCTACTTAACACGGTCATTCATTTGACACCTAAGTCCCAACATAAAACCCTCATTTGTTTCCAATTCTGTGCGCGTCCCAGCCTGTGCAGTTGAGTGATCTTATTTGCTGAACTAGTCAAATAGTCTATTTGCTGAACAAGGCCCTCCCGCTCCCCGCACCACGGAACCTGGAGATGAATGTCCGGGTCGGCAACCCTGCACCGGGAAGGCGGCCTCTGCAGGGTGAGCGAGGGAACGGGTGGGTGTCCGGACCCAGACGGCCACAGCAGAGCATGGACGCAGCCCCGGGGAGTGGGTCTGTGCCCAGTGCAGTCTGTCCCCGCAGGACCATCTTCACCCATACCCCTCCCAGCGTGCGGGCTCCTGCCGTCCCTCCCCTGTCCCCTGGACAGCCAACCCGGGTCCTGGCTGCGGGCTCTGCACACACCAGCACACACTCCTCCACCCTGACCCCTTGCCTCTCTCCCGGGAGGTGCTGAGATGGCATCTGGGTCTAGCTCAGCGGGGGCAGTGGGGGTGGGCCTGAGGACGCTCCTGCCCCTATGCTCCACCTACTGGTTTAGAAGGAGCCCTGGGAAGCAGCGTCCACTGCTTTCAGCCCCAGGGAGTCCGCAGTGGGTTCTGTGTCCAGGCAGCCACAGCCCGCAGTGACCCACCAGCAGAGGGGCTGAGGGCATCTGGGCAGCTGAGTGACCAAAGACGAGGGCACCCCTGCAGGGTCTCAGTGGGCTGAGGCCGGAATCCTGCATGGTTTGGGGAAGCCCAGATACTCCAGGGCCCCTCTGGGTGCCTCTCGCCCTGCTGGCACCTCCCCCCCACCCTGGGCCGGGCAGTCAGCCTGAGCAGAGACGCCTCTTCCCTGGCCTCTGCTCTCCACTGCTCTCTGGCTCCATTTCCGGGCAAGGATTCCCTCTCCGGGTGACCCTCGAGTCCCACGCAGCAAAGGGCAGCCAGGCCGGGGGTGGTCAGCGGCAGTGGGGCCTCTCTGGCCCGGCCACCCCGGCGGTGCTGGAGTCAACCACAGACTTTCCTCCCAGCGGGCACCGGCTTGGCGAGGGTTTGCCCTGTGGAGTGGACTGGGGTGGCCGAGGGTCTCGGGGCAGCAGCCTGGACAGTGCCCAGGGGACCACACTCAGCAACATCTGAGCTTTTCCCTCTGGGGTCTGAAGCACCAGCGTCAGCCAGCAGGGCCGGGGCCCAGCTCCCGGGGGAACCCAGGCCGCGCCCCCTCCCGGCCTCCCCCTCAGTGGTTGCTTTGCATCTTGGCTGCCGACAACTTCGATTTCTTGTTGTTTGTCGATGCCTCCTCTCCCTCCCGCTTTATCCCCTGAAAACCAAAATCAATTATCCCATTTTTGTGATGTTTGGGGAGTGGGGCCCATAAAACTGTTAACTCTGGCGTTTTCCCCCCCCTGAAAGTCGATGGGACTGGATGCAAAAACATTTTTATGTGAATAATTTAATATTGTGTAGACAACATTCTAATGGGCTGCGGAATGCCAGCTTCCCATTTTCCCCCTGCCCCCTGCGATGTCTGCGATTCCTTGATTATTCCATTAGGATGGTTCTTAGATTTTAGTGCCTTCTAATTGCCAATAAAATACATAAAAAATTTCGCACTGAGGGCTCATGATAGCAAAATCAATTTTTTTCCCCCTAGTAAGTACAGTTTGTTTGTAAATCAAACTTTTATGGGAAGGGAGGGGAAAAATAGAACAAGAAGAATATAAAGGCACATTCACTTCTTTCTTTCCTTCCTGGCTTCTCCACATCCATAATTCGCTGTGCCCTTTGGTGCCCCGACGCCCCCCTAAATCTATTTCAATCAAGGAACCTCCATAATTTTGCTCCCTGAAGTCCTGTGGAGCAGAGGAAAAAGGTCAACATACACTCATCATGTATTCATAATGTACATTTCCATTCGAAAGATGTATTTCTCAAATGGATTTTATGCCAGGCCATGATAGCTGGGCCTAATCCCTGGCTCTTAGCGTGTTCGACACTGCGGCGTGATTAATGAGCCTGGGAAAGCAGGGGATGTGTCCACTTCCTACAGACCATCAGCCCGAGAGGAAACGCGGGGGCCTTTCTGCTGTCGGCTGGCCCGGGAGAGAGAAGCCCTCCGGCTTGGAATTCAAGTCACCGCTGCTCACCTTGAGTCCCGCCCCTCCCGCTTTTATTAGTATTTTCATCCAACTAACTGTCACTAACTTCAAAGAAAATGATACATTCGCTCCGGGATAAATGTTATTATGACTTGCAAGATTCAAATTAAGTGATTAAAGAATTATATGCTTTTATTGACAAAACTGAAAGCAATATGTTACAGGCGAGACTCCCCCTCTCGCTAGCCTTTCCCTCCCCCCCCACCTCTCTTCACCTAGACTGTAGCATTTCTCTTTTTTTATAAATAGGCGTAAGGAAGACATGATCAAAGGAAATTAAATTCAATTATCTGTAGCTGTTTCATTCGGGGCATTATCAGCCGCCCTGGTTTTAATTTTGCATCCAGCCCTTTGAAATTCAGCAAGTCCTGGATTCTCTCTCTCCCCGCCCCTGGCTCATGGCTGTGCCAGGATCCACCCGGGAATTAACCCCTGCTTGCCGGGCTCCGAGGCGGCTCCCGGCCCACAGTGACAGGTGCGCCCAGAGCAACTGCGCCCAGCGCCCGCCCAACGCCCCTCTCCCACCCAGCCACTGGACGCAGCACACGCAGAGGGCAGGGCCCAGGGGCTAGGCTGAACACCACCAACTGGACACTTGGTCCAGACTCTCCCTCACAGCTGCCGCCATCCTTCCCGGGGGCCTTGCCAAGACTGGCCTCATCCTCCTCCAGCTTGCAGGGGCAAAGCGTCACAGAGTGTGCAGTCACTTGCACCTGTAGGGGCTGGAGGCTCTGCCATCCCTCAGGGTCCCCGGGCCACCTCTGCCCCTCGGCCTGGAAACGCATCCGTGTCCCTCTGCCAGGTGGTGGCCTCCGGACCCAAGCCAGGGAGTTCCTTCAGCTCCTCCCAAAGGCCCCAAACTGGCCACAGGGGAGGCAGGTGTGTCCATGCATGAACACTCACCATCCTCGGACCTGCAGGACTGAGGGCTAGAGGGGGGCCGGGGCAGGAGGCTAAGTGGAAGGAAGGGTGTGGTGGGGGGGCAGTGGAGGGGTGCAGCGTGAGGGGTCCAGTTGGGGGGGTGAGGTGGGAGGGGTGAGATGGGAGGGAGGGGACGGATACCAAGCGTGGTGGTCAGTGGCCGTGTCTTTGGAAGTTTATTCTGTTGAATAGCTCCCGAGGAGAAGGTGTCCTCCGTCCCAAGCTGAGGCCCCGGAGGCTCCTCGGCAGGTCGCCATCCCCGAGAGCCTGAGTGTCCAGCCTGTGTCCAGCTCAGGAGCGGCCACCCTCGCCAGGTCTCTGTGGCTGCTGGGGGTGTGTGGAGGTGCTTGCGGGGCCTGGTGGGGGTGGGGGGGAAGAGGGTCCACGACAAGCAGCACTCCTGTGCCCGCGGGGTCCAGGCTGGTGACCGGCCCAGGAGGGCAGGGGAGGCCCAGCCACGCCCAACTTGGTCAACGCGTCTCCTGGGGCCACCCCGTCTCTCGGCCCAGCTGCCACCGCGTGTCCTCTGTGGCTGGCCGTGTTCGCCTCCCTGTGGCTCACCCCATGCCACCCACCTTGCTTCGTCTGTTCTGGGCGTCATTCCCCTCCCTCTGCAAAGAGAAGCCCATCAGAGCAACTCAGCAACGAGCTCACCCCGCCCCCCCCACCCAGATGGCTGGCACTTGCCACTGTGAAGGATTCGAACTGGGGGCCGGGGGAGCGTGTGGGGTAATGTGCCTGGCACCACAACCCCCGGGCCCGCCCCCAGGCGCAGCCGGAGCGGGAAACACACCCTGCGCCCAGTGGCAGGAACAGGCCCTTGGGGACATGACCGCCCGCTAAGGCCACGTCTTGGTTCCCCACAAAGTCGACATTTTAAAACGTCTTCAAAGTCGTCGTTTGACAACGGCGGGAAGCGCCACTCTGCAGAGCCAGGTGGGGAGGGTGAGCCCCTCTCGGCCACTGCCGGAGCTGAATACCCGCGGGGGAGCCACGGAGGCAGAGAGGGCCGGGGCTCATCCCTGGAGACGCACCGCCCCAGCCCAGAGCTTCACCCCTGTGAACACTGAGAGTGGCTCCGAGAGCGGCCCCATCCCCACAGGACAGCTCGAGCGGGCGTCTGGGCGCTTTAACAGGGACAGCCCGGAGAAATCGGACTCCCCAGGACGTGTCCAGCTCACTAGAACATTCTAATCAGGATGCAGGGCCTCCAGCACGGAGATGAGCTGTGCAAGGGGTGCTGTGCATAGTGCTTGTGTGAGGGTGGTGTGCTGAGTGCTGGTATGAGGGTGCTGTGCTGAGTGCTGACCAAAATAGTGCTGTGCTGAGTGCTGGCTGTTAGGTGCTGTGCTGAGTGCTGGCTGTGAGGGTACTGTTCTGGGTGCTGGCATGAGGGTGCTGTGCTGAGTGCTGACCATAAGAGTGCTGTGCTGAGTGCTGGCCGTGAGGGTGCTGTGCTGGGTGCTGGCAGTGAGGTGCTGTGCTGAGTGCTGGTGAGGGGGGTATGCTGAGTGCTGACCGTGAGGTGCTGTGCTTAGTGCTGGCTGTGAGGGTACTGTGCTGGGTGCTGGCATGAGGGTGCTGTTGCTGAGTGCTGATCATAAGAGTGCTGTGCTGAGTGCTGGTGTGAGGGTGGTGTGCTAAGTACTGGTGGTGAGGTGCTGTGCTGAGTGCTGGCTGTGAGCACCTTCCCACCAGAAGGGGCAGCTTTGCCAAGGTTGGGGCCCATCACGGGGACTGCTCTTTCCCAGAGGGAAATCCCTGCTGGCCGAGCACCAGGGGGACCCAGAGCAGCTGCCAGTGGGCCCAGCCTGGCCAGCTCAGGGCCTGCAGCCCTGCATCAGCAGCAGCACCCTCATCATCACCATCTTCATGCCCCTCCCCCTCCCCTTCACCCTCCTCCTCCCCCTCCCCTGCACCCTCACCTCACTAATGACAGACCCCAGGGAAGGGGTCAAACAGGATGAAGCTAAAGCCAGCATGAGGGCGGTGGGTCGCAGCCTCAGGAGCAGCTGTGGGATGAGACAGAAACGGGCGTGTTTGCTTGGTGAGCCCTGGGAGGGGGGTAGGGCAGGAGGGCGGGAGGGGCGGGAGGGGCGAGAGGGGCCGGGGAGGGGGAGTTCCTGCCTACTGCTGCCCGCAGCTCCGTCCCGCCCCTCCCTGGCCTTGCTCCTCTCGCCCTGAGAGCCGCCTGGCCCCCCCTCGTGTCGCCGGCCCGTGTCAGGATGTGTGTCAGGATGTGAATCGTTTCTGGGATCAAAGGAACCAAGCGGGAGCTCGGCTCACTGCTGATCCATTGATCAGAGGTGCGGCGGGTGCTGGGGGCTCCCCACAGCCGGCACCCCTGGCACCCACCACGTGCCGCAGACGCTCCCGCATCCAGCGCCGTGAGCCAGGGGCACCCGACACCGCTGCTGTCCAGCTCTCAGAGGGACAACATGACGTTCCCTGGGACTCAAAGCCACATTTGCCTCGGGACTGCCCAGGGGCCTGGAGCCCCACACTATGGAGGGCGGGTGTTGGGGGGAGCCGGGCCCAGACCCAGAGCCGCACACAGGGACGGAAGGACCTGCCAGACCCACTGTCCCCACGTGGGTCCAGCACAGACACACCGGGGCCGCACCCAGCTCTGATGCCCGGGGTCCCTCCACTCATGACCCCCTTCTAGGGACACGGCTTTCCTTCTGTTAAGCCCCCTTCTCCCCAGAATCGGGAATCCGTGTCCTACCGCAACCCAGCATTTCACTAAAAAAAAGCTTTTGCGACAGTCCTAAAGCCCAGAATTTTTGCTTCTTGTGTGTTGTTCTGGGCAGGGTGGCCTGGGTGCAAGAGTGCCCAGGAGGGCGGGATCAAGTGCCACCTCACCCCCACCCCCAGGAGCCTCTGGCAGGCCACCGCTGCCTGAGCCTTCCTTCTCGGAAAATGATAGGTTTATTTTTTTATTTATTTTTGGGTCGAGAGCTTGTTTGGAAGCTCTCCGTGACGAATTCGATATGCCAAACACAGTAACAACAAAGTCTCCAACGGAGACATTACTGGGCCCGCTCGAGCAAATCGACGAACAATGGGAGGGCCTTTACCTTTATTTTTGGGTCACATCCAGAGGTGCTCAGGGGTTCCTCCTGGCTCTGCACTCAGGAATCACTCCTGGCAGTGCTTGGAGGACCATATGGGATGTTGGGAATCGAACTCGGCTCGGCCACGTGCAAGGCAGATGCCCTACCCGCTGTGCTATCACTCTAGCCCCGGAAAATGATAGGTGTTTTTTTTTTATTTAAATTAAGCATCAGGAATCCCACTTGCAGTTTTCGTGACTGTCGTTGCATTTTCCTCAGATGTGTCCTTCGTCTCTTCCCCCCAACACAGTGCTGGGAAGATTCTCCGAGCGCCTGGCAGGGGCCCGGGCACCGCCAGTCCTCCTGGCCTTGGAAGGGAGCAAATTTACCTGGCGTTTGCACTCAGGGAAGCCTCGTCCCCGCGTGAACGCGGGCGGACGCCTATCACGTTGTTAACTGGGGCTAATTGTGAGTTATGGATCGTTTGTGAGCCCAGGACACAAAGTAACTCCCGGGACCCTTTCCAAAGTCAGACTGAATTCATGACACATTTGATATTGACCAATTATTTATAAAGTCCATTAAATGTGTCAGTACGGCTGGTGGGAAAAGATTTATTAGAACAACTAATATAAAACGTAATGAAATAGATTGTCTCCTTATGAAATATTAATATCCATTAAATCTGGTAATTGTAAGTCTATGTTTGTAATCCGTCCTTTGCGGCTGCCTTTGATTAGGGCCGCAAAGGTGGGCCGCTCAGGACCAAGGGCTCCGCGCTGAGGGGAGCGGGGAGATTGATCAATAGGCTTTCAGCTCATCCTGGTGGGTCAATCCCGCTATTTTCATCCGTATCGATAACCTTGTTAGAAGCCTCCAAGGTGGGGGCAGAAACGCAGCCTCACCGACGCCGTCAGCTCTGCATGCAGGGCAGGGCCAGGCCTGGTCCTCGTTCCGCAAGCGGACAGCCGCAGAAGTGTCCTGTCTCAGGGGAGGTAGGTGACCTGACGGCGCTGGCCGGCTTCCCCGGGGACAGCCTCCGAGTCCTTGTGGGCGTCCTGGGTGTGGCCCTGAGCTACACGCAATTTCGCTGGGGTCTCATCAACTCTGCCCGGGGACGCAGTGTGGGGGTGGGGTGGGGGACTGCTCTGCAGGACACGCAGGGCTGGTCATTCTGGGGTGTCGGGCTCTGTCTCGGCGGGGAGATCTGGGGGCATCCGAGGCAAACAGGCTCCCGGATCCTTCCTGGAGTGGGGAGGGGACCCAGCAAAGTCTCCTCCCCCGGGTAAGGACCCTCAGGAGAGGATCACTGCTTCCACCCCGTCCACCTGCAGGGCTGCCTGGGCCCTCTGCCGCTGTGATGGGGAGCAGGGCCACAGCAGGGGAGAGGAAAGAGAGGCACTGGGCCCAGGAGGGGGGACAAAGGTTGTCCCAGGGGAGCCCCCAGAGGAGTCGCAGGCCCATCTTGGAACCCTAGAACCGCCCGGTGGGGGCCAGTCCAGAGCAGGGCAGCGGCCGGGACCCTGGCGCGAGGTGGCCCAGGCAGACAGCCACCCTCCACCCCTGTGCAAATGTGTGACCCCTTCCTGCCAGTGCCAGGCCCGGCCCTGCTGGAACCCAGAGGCCTCTCAGCACCCCGGGGCAAGGAGGCAACTTTCTCTGGAAACAGGCCAGGACGGTGCCCCCCACCCCCACCCCGCACCGTATCCGTGGATACCCCTGTGTCTGCATATTCCGGGCTCAGCGAGTCCAGGGTCTCGAATGGAAAAGCCACACAGTGGAGGCGTGGATGGCGGGGGCTGGGGGAGCCCAGGGTGGCCCCGGAGCTCAGCCGAGACCCCGAGGGAAGGGTGGACGCAGGGCTGGTGCACTCGAGCCGTCCGTGCACCCACCTGTGCATGGAGGCAGGTGACCGCTCTCGTCCTGCCCACTCTCGCCTGTCCCGGAGGAGATGTGAGGCCCGGCTGCTCTTCCCAGGCCTCAGGCGGCCCGGCCAGGGGCTTCGAGTGGCTCCGGGCAGGACCAGCTCCAGCTGCGAGATTCGCTGCGGCTGTGTCTAATGCCTGATTTCATTAACAGGGACTGGGCTGAATTCACACAGACCCTGGGCAGTTCTGGGTGTGGCCGCCCGGCTTTGATCTGTGTTGCATCGAGGCGTCTCCTGGACGATTTTCCAGCCTCTGTCCCCGCAGGGAGACAGTGCTCTGTGCCCCCAGGACCCGGCCAGGCCTGGGCCTGCCACCTTTTCTGTGGTGGCTCTAGTGTATCTTGAGCGAGTGTGGCCTTGTTGCATTTTTTTTGGTCAATACCTGTATCTGTTCTAGAAGATTCTTTTCCTCCTTCTTTAGGGGGCCCGGGGCCCCATGGGTGAGCACACCCAGGAGAAGATGCTCCTCAGGTGATTGCAGCTTCCTGTCTTGAGACACTGTTACCCCGAAGCTCAGACCCAGACTCACTTCCTAGGGTGGGCTCGTGTCGGGTGAGGGCGTGGCTGGCCGTCCCTGCGGGTGGCTCGTCCCAAAGTGTCCCAGAGTCTGCCCGGCCTGGACCCCCTCGAGGCTGCCCTGCAGACCCCGCTCGTTCGTGCGTCCGTGACACAGATAACCTGCTGCTCCGCGACACGTTCCCGGCCGAGTGCTCCCGACGCCTGCCTGGGGCTCCTGACGGCTTCGCCACGCAACAATCTATAATAATAATTGAATCTGTCATGTCGAACATTTTTAACAACAAGGAATGGAATGTAAACTTACCAATGCGTGTGCGTGCGTGTGGCTGGGTGCTTACTCAGCGCCCTGGGTGCGGGGGAACCTCTGGGAGACTCCGGGGCCTGTATTGGCTGGAGAGCTGTGGCCGCCCTCCAGGGTGGACTTCAGTGGAAGGACAGTGCTCGTCTCTGGCCCTGAGGGGCTGAGAGGTCAGCTCGGGCCCACGGGGCTCCCTGCGCCCACCACAGGACCTGGCATCCGCCCTGCGCTCTGGGACCAGTTTGTGGGTCTTCCTCCGGCCGGTTTCCCTGGGGTCTTCGGCATGGCCCTAGGATTCGTCTAAGCACAGACCCCAGGCCACCCCCTCCCCTTCAGAGGGGCAGGGAGTGGACTCTGGCCTCTCCTCACTGACTCCAGGAGGCTGTGGGTCTCGGTTGCAGACTGGGCGGTCCTCGGGGGTGATGCTGGCTCAGCTTGGGGTTGGCCGACAGCAGCGTCCTTGCCCCTGCTGGCCTCTAGGGCATCAGGAGAGGAGGGTGGCCGCTTGGCAGGACCGGTGAGTGAGGACAGACTAGACCTGGTGGCTTTTCTCGAGGGGACATGTGGGTCCCCAGGGGAGCGTGCAGGGAGTGTCCCCCTCGCTCTGGACTCGAATCTGTGCCCTTTGCCAGTCGCACACCTGTGCAGGGGACGACGGGTGCTCTGCCTGCTTCCTGCCGCAGAGCTTGGAGATGGTCAAGACACACACGTGCAGACACGCACGAAGACATGCACGCAGACATGCATGCAGACACGCATGTAGACATGGATGCAGACATGTATGCAGACACACACTCAGACACACATGTAGACACACATGCAAACAAGCATGCAGGCTCACATGCAGACATGCCTGCAGGTACCATGAGCAGAGCAGGGGCTGCACCCAGGGCCACTTCTGCTGGGAGAGTCGTGACCTTTGCAAAGCCCCAAGGAGGCCAGAAAGAGTCCATGGAGGCCGGAGAGAGTCCACAGAGGCCAGAGAGAGAGTGCACAGAGGCTGGAGAGAGTTCATGGAAACTGGAGAGAATCCACGGAGGCCGGAGAGAGTTCACAGAGGTCAGAAAGAGAGTCCACAGAGACCAGAGAGAGAGAGTCCACGGAGGCTGGGGAGAGAATCCACGGAGGCAGAGAGAGTCCACAGAGGCTGGAGTGAGTCCATGGAGGCTGGAGAGAGTTCTCAGAGGCCGGAGAGAGTCAACGGAGGCCGGAGAGAGAGTCCACGGAGGCCGAAGAGAGAGTCCATGGAGGCCAGAGAGAGTCCTCGGAGGCCAGAGAGAGTCCACAGAGCCTGGAGAGAGTCCACGGAATCCGGAGAGAGTTCACCTCGCACACAGGGATCTGCTCCAGCCCTGACACACGCCCTGCCCGCGCGGGGTGCCCCCTCTCACACCCAGGCAGCAGCCGTGGAAGCATGGTCAAGGCCTTCCATGGGCGCCAAGGGTGAGGGGCAGCTGCACGCGCAGCCAGGAGAGACCAGAGTGCAAGTGCCGCTGCCCAGCTGCCCCACAGCTTGTGCTGGTGTAAGGGAAGAAAACACCCATGGCGAGGCTGGACTCTGATGCCCGGCAGGCACCTGACATCACCCACGGTGACCCTGAAGGAGTGTTCGAGTCTCCTGTGTGCATGTTCTGGCACTGCCCAGTACCCAGACTCGACAGCTGTGAGATAGTCACAGAGTGAAGCGACCTAACTCCAGTGTCTTGCGGGCCCCCCTTCGGTAGAATCAGCAGTTACCTGGAAACGAGCCGACATCTGAAACCGTGTCAGGGCGGGGGTGGCAGACCTCTCCCAGTCCCACTCCAGAAAAATAGGAAAAATAAATATGTAATCTATTTCCTGAATAATGCTTCATAATTTTTTTTAAAGCAAACTTCCCTAAGCATTTTTTTTTAATCAAGTCACTAAGGCTGGAGCGATAGCACAGCGGTAGGGCGTTTGCCTTGCACGCAGCCAACATGGCCGACCCGAGTTCGACTCCTCTGCCCCTCTCGGAGAGCCCGGCAAGCTACCAAGAGTATCTTGCCCGCGGGGCAGAGCCTGGCAAGCTCCCTGTGACGTATTCGATATGCCAAACACAGTAACAACAAAGTCTCCAATGGAGACGTTACTGGGCCCACTCGAGCAAATCGAAGATCAATGGGAGGGCCTTTACTTTACTTTACTTTACTTTTAATTTAAAATAATCTTTCAGGGCTGGAGTGATAGCACGGTGGGGAGGGCCTTTGCCTGGCACGTGGCCAACCTGGGTTCAATCCCCAGCATCCCATAAGGTCCCCCGAGCACCACCAGGAGTGATTCCTGAGTGCAGAGCCAGGAGTAATCCCAAGCATTGCTGAGTATGATCCTAAAAGCAAACAAATTAAAAAAATAATAAAATAAAATAAAATAATCTTTCACGAGCTAGAGAGACAGTACAGGGGGCAGGACACTGGCCTTGCACGTAGCCAATCCACGTTCTGTCCCCGGCAACCTGATGGCCCCCCAAGCACAGCCAGGAGTAATCCTGAGCCCCCCAAGGAAGATAATAATAATAATAATTATTATTATTATTACTATTGCACTGCACTGTCCTCCCATTGCACATTGATTTGCTCGAGCAGGCCCAGTAACGTCTCCATCGTGAGACTTGTTATTACTGTGTTTGGCATATCGAATACATCACGGGAGCTTGCCAGGCTTTGCCATGTGGGCAAGATACTCTCGGTAGCTTGCCAGGCTCTCTGAGAGGGGCGGAGGAATTGAACTCAGGTCGGCCAAGTCAGCCGTGTGCAAAGCAAACGCCCTACCCACTGTGCTATCGCTCCAACCCAATTATTATTATTATAAGAATAAAAGACTTTTTCATAAAGTACTAGGAATGAAGCTTTTGAACGGTCTTTTTCTCTAGATGATGCTTGAAGCGCATCCAGTTGGCGTCAGGTTTGGGCTTGTTGCTTTCCCAGCAAAGTTCACAACTCAGGGGGTAAATCCGACTCGAGGAGGAAAAATAGGATGAAATTAAGTCACTTTTATGAACAGAACCCATTTTTATTACGTCTTTATTCAGTGTTATCAATTCTCCTCTGTGAATTAACTTCTTGCACCAGCTAACATATAAAGTTGCCTCGGCTTGTTTGGTCCCTAAATTTCATCTTCTTTTCTTTCAAGGAAACTAACTTTAACTGGATGCTGACTCAGCCCTTGGCCAACCAGGGCCCCCAAGGGTGAAGCGTCAGCTCCTCACTCATTCCAAAGTGCTCTGCTCGGCTCGACGGATATTTTAGTGTCAGAAGAAAGTGCGCCCGTTCTTGATTACTCGTCAAGTGCTCTGTGGTTATATTTTGTGTTAAAATTTCTCAAAGCAATGTCGAGAAGCCAAACGTAGACACAGAGAAGCCGAACCATAGAAGGGGTGTCAGCGGTTTTGCTAAGGAGGCGTCTCCAGGAAGGGGCGGATGGCGGGAACGGGGCACGGATTAATGGAGACAAATCTCACACCTGCTCCTGCTTCTGGGGCATCCTTGTGCCGGCTCTGCGGGCTCTTCCCGCGGCCGTCTAGCTGCCAGGAGTCACTCGACCTCCTGGTTCCTCCTGCCGCCGCAGGCTGTCTGCCAGGAACACCTGGGAGCAGCGTCAGGCATGGCCCAGAGCCAGGGGAACCGAGCAGAACCCGGGTTGTTGATTCGGAGTGGGGAGAGCGAGTCCAGCCGCCAGGCTGGGACCGTGGAACCCTGCAGGTGGTTTATGGGGCTGAGCCGGAGAGCGTTGGAGTGGCCAGGGCACGTCTGGGTGGGGGTGCCCCGGTGAAGGGGCAGGGCCCGGCAGCAGGGCTGCTCTGAGGACCCCCAAGCCCGGGGCTCAGCACCGGCAAGTCCCAGAAACAGCCGCTGAGGTTCATTCTCACCCAGTTTTCTGGCTCGGCTGTGCAGTGGCGTTACCATGGAAACGCTGCTGGGATCCAAATTACTTAGAACTGGAGGAACAGTACAAGGCCCAGAGAAGCGCGCGGGGAGGGGAAGGGATGGCCCATCACATGGTGACCCAGGTTCCAGCCTCAGCACCTGGCAGGGCCCCTAGAGACCCGCCGGAGCGAGCCCTGAGCACAGCCTGGGGAGTCTGAAAGGAGAAAGGGAGGGAGGGAGGAATGAAGGAAGGAGAGAGAGAGGGAGGGAGGGAGGAAGGAGAAAGGAAGGAGGGAGGGAGGGAGGAAGGAAGGAAGGAAGGAAGGAAAGAAAGAAAGAAAGAAAGAAAGAAAGAAAGAAAGAAGGGAGGAAGGAAGAAAGGGAGGGAGGGAGGAAAGAAGGGAGGGAAGAAGGGAGGAAGGGGGAGGGAGGGAAGGATGAAGGAAGAAAGGAAAGAAGGGAGGAAGGGAGGAAAGAAGGAAGGAAGGAAGGGAGAGAGGGAGGGAGGAAGGAAGTAAGCAAAGAAGGAAGGAAGAAAAGAAAGAAGGAAGGAAGGGAAGGAGGGAGGGAGGCAGGGAGGGAGGAAAAAGTAAGGGAAGAGGGAAGGAAGGAGGGAGGGAGGGAGGGAAGGAGGGAAGAAAGAAAAGAAGGAAGGGAGGGAGGAAGAAAGAATAGGAAAGGAAAAAAGAAAGAAATAAAAGAGAAAGAAGGAAACAGAGACAGGGGCAGAGAGTCCCGTGCTCCGGAACGGCAGCGTGCCCAGGGTGTGCTCTTGCATGCGGAAGACCCCAGATCCCCCCACACCGCACGGTCCCGAGGGGCTCAGAGGGGCCCCTGCACAGCAGGGACAGGGGAGTCGCCCTGGGAGCACCTGCTGACTGGGTTTGATCCCTGAGCACAGAGCAGGGGCAAGGCCCGCGCACTACTGGGTGTGCCCCCCCCCGCCCCTTCAGAGGGAGAAACTCTGCTCCCCCTGGGACAGGCGCCTTTATAGGCAGGATTTTCCTTGGGCAGGCGTGGTTTCAGTCAAATTTTGTTTTTGGTTTCTGAAATTCCCTTTCCCCCTAACGACTGTTATACAATTAAAATTCTTGGAGAGTTCAAATATTTTAGAATATGTTTTCTACAGAGGAGCGGGTGGCGTCTGGAGCCGCAGGGTCCGAGAGCCAAGGTGCCCACGGCCTCCCTGGCCCTGCCGCCGGGCGGCTGCGGGATTGTTTCCATCCTTCAATGACTCGCCAACAATCTGTGTTCAACCGTGCTGGAACTCATAATTCTCTCATATTCTTAATTCTTTGTGAAGTACAAAGAGGTTTTGTTTGGCCAACAACACACAGAATGGGAAAGAACATTTCTCTCTCTCTCTCTCTCTCTCTCTCTCTCTCTCTCTCTCTCTCTCTCTCTTTCTCAACTGAGCAATGAAAACAGGCAAAGAAACTAAAAATCCCCACTTTGGCCGGTCTACACGGGGTGGGGGGAGGGTGGCGAGTCAGCTCGGGGCTCAAGGGCAAGGGGGAGCGACGGGGCGGGCGGGGACGGGGACAGAGGGCTGGACAGACACCACAGGCTGCGTGCAGAGACCACAGCCCGCCCCCACCAGGGGACCCGGTGCCATAGAACCCATGTCTCACCTTCCTCTGGACGGAGCCACAGAGAGAGGGGAGGTGGAGGCGCGCTCTCTCTCCTCTCTCTACCTCTCTCTCCCTGTCTCCCTCTCCCTCTCTCTTTCTCTCTCTCCCTCTCTCTACCTCTTTCCTCTCTCTCCTCTCTCCCTCTCCCTCCCTCCCCCTTCCTCTTCCCCCTCTCTCTCCCTCTCCTCCCACTGCCACCCCCCTCCCCCGCCCCCCCCCCCACATTGCCTCGGCAACCTGGATGGGAGGTGGGGGACAGGCCAGGAGTCGGCTCCTGGTGTTCCAGAGTCAGCAGCAAGCCCGGGCCGGATTCTGCTCCTGTCCCGGCCATGCCTCCTGCCAGAGGCTCAGGTGGGTGTTCCCCCCTCCACTGTGACCCCCCCGGGGAAGTAGGGGCCCCACACGTGCCCTGCGCATGGCCCTGGTGGTCCCCAGCCTGCAGGGATGTGGTGAATCTCAAGGGGTCACCACGGGCCGCCGCCACCCTGTCTGTGGGCAGCCCAGCAAGGCATCGGTGTGGACACACAGGCAGGAGCACTATGATGGGGAGCACTATGATGGCGACCCCCCCCAGGGAAAGTAGGGGCCCCACACATGCCCTGCACCTGCTCTGGCAGCGTCGGTGTGGACACAGGTGGGACACTGTGTCCGCTCGGCAGACTGTGGTGTGTGTGACCGGGCCAGGCAGGCTGCGGGCTTTCCTCCCGGAACCCGGGGTTGGAGACAGCCCGGAACCACATGTGGTGCTTGAGTCGGACGCGTGACGGGTCTCTGTGTGCAGATCAGCCGGCACACAGCATGCCCGGAGCACACACGGGCCTTTGTCCCTGATAATGGTTATCAGGGCTTATCTCCGACAGCACATTTACAGCAAACTTTTTACCTAACCAAGTGTGAAAGAGAGAATCATTATGCCGACTGATTGTTGTCATATACTATTTTATTTAACAGCGACATACTTTCCATGAATGATTTAATACAAGGAGACATAAAATATGCATGCTTGGGAATCCCATTAATTCAGCGGCACAGCCGTCTACGAGATGACTTCGTTCCTGGGCCGTTGGTGCTGAGCAGAGATGCTCACGCCGCCCCCGCGGGGCACAGGGCTGAGGTCACGTGGCAGCGGGCAGAGCTGAGTCACATTCTCCGGCTGTCGTGGGAATGACTTAGGTTTGCTCAGTGTCCAGCCCCACTTTAGGGACAGCACGGCTGCCAAAGGGACCTGCTGGGCCCTGGGAACCCAACCGGGAGACCCGAGATCGAGTCCCACCTCCCCAAGGCTTCTCCCAAGGGAGCCCAGGACAGCCTCGGCGCATAGCGCCTGTGACGGGCCCCAGGACGTGGGTCTGAGGGAAGCAGCTCAGAGTGGCCGCTGGGAGCCCGGCTGGGAGGATGTAGGGCTGGGCCCAGGGCTGGAGCTGTGCCTGATGCCCATCTCTGCTCCTGCCACCTCCTCAGCTCCTTATGTGGCTGTTTGTTCTGGAAGGTTCTTCTCCATCTCACTGTTCAGGCAGCCAATGAGCAGTCGAGGACACACACCCCTTCACCTATAAGCCCCCGTCATAGTGTTCCCGAGACTTACAGCTCAACCCTCGCTGCCCCTGGACACCGCGTCCCGTAGGGATTCTCGCTTCCCGTGGGCACCGTGTCCCATGGGGATCCTCGCTTCCCGTGGACACTGTGTCCCGTGGGGACTTCGCTGCCTGTGGACACCGTGTCCCATGGGGACCCTCGCTGCCCGTGGACACCGTGTCCTGTGGGGACCCTCGCTGCCCGTGGATGCCATGTTCCATGGGGATTCTCGCTGGCCCTGGATGCTGTGTCCTGTAGGGACTCTCGCTGCCCCTGGACACCGTGTCCCATGGGGGGATTCGGCCCATACCCCATATCAGCCTTGCGGGTGACTTCCCCTTGCACTGCACTGTGCTCTCCTGAGTGGACGTGAGACTCTGTGGGGCCATCCGGTTTCCCCCTGATTTCCCACGTTGCCCCCCAGGAAGTGAATCTGGGTTTCACGGTGCCGGCACTCTGAACACTGTATCCGAGTTCTTACCCAGCTCACGGGGACGTTCTCGCTGATGCGGGATTCAACTGGCCCCCACCTCGGAGTCGCCCACGTCTGTTTGGCCGAAGCAACACTTCCCACTTGGCGAGAAGACCTCCGGGGACGTGGTGGCCACCGCGGGTAGTGGAGTGTTGCTGCAGCCCCAAGGGTGGGGCAGAAATGACAGCTCAGACCCACAGCCCTATCAGGTGCGTGGACATGGACGCATTGGTGTGGGGGGCAGAGTTCCCAGGCTCATTTCCACTCTCTGTGCAAGTGTCTACACTGCGTGCCGTTCTCTGCACTCTGAGCTAAAGCCGTCCCTTCTCCAGGGGAGTCACCGTCCAGCCTGGTCCGGGGTCTGACTCCTGCCGACCCTCAGCCTGGGAGGCTGGAAGGGGCTGGGATTGCTGAGCAGAGGCTGTGAGGGGGCGCGTGCCCTCCCTCTCGGGAGCCAGGCGGTGGGCAGTGGGACAGAGCCCTTTCCGGTCACTTCTCTGCAGTCTGTGTCTTGCCTCCTCATCTCGGCCTTTCTGAGCCCAGGAGGACTTCAGCTACCCTAAGTCTACACCATGGGAGGCAGCTGCACCTGGCTCCGGCCTCAGCTTCCGTCTGCTGGGACTCTGAGCCTCTGGCAAGGGGAGTGACAGGAAGTGATGAGCTTGCTGGGCCCCTCAGCCCCTGGCCTCGGGGCTGAAGGATGGCCCTGAGTGAGGTCCCTCTACTCTGTGCTGTCCGCAGGGGCCTGGGTGTGGGCCAGGGGGCAGGCTCTGAGTCCAGGGGACAAGCTGGTCTTCCCTGTTCCCATGGTGATTCTGGTAGACACTGGGCCCTTGATTCAAGATCACACGGCTCAGGAAAACGAGGGTCCCAGTAAGAGATTCTGTGGGATGATGGTTCTTTGGGATATTGGTTCTGTGGATGGAGATTCTGTGGGATGTTGCTTCTGTGGGATGATGGTTCTGTGGATGGAGATTCTGTGGGATGTTGGTTCTGTGGGATGTTGGTTCTGTGGGATGGAGATTCTGTGGGATGGTGGTTCTGTGGGATGGTGGTTCTGTGGGTGGAGATTCTGCGGGTTACTGGCTTCCTCTGCATCTTTTCCCACGGCTGGTCATGTCAGTGAGGACGTGACCCTCGATTGTAACTGGGAAGCAGCGAGGGTGACCAGCCTACCCACAGGCCTTCCCTGAAGTACCGCTGGGATGGGTGGTCCTGGCATCCAAATGCCCCATGGGGGATCCCAGCCAGACAGTCCCCAGCGGGGGCAGGTTCCTCTGACCAGGAAGCACAGAGGCTGCCTGGGGAGCCTTGAGCAGGCCAGCTCTGACAGAAACACGACAAGCACGGACACCTCTGAGGAAATCAGCCCAGCGGCCCTGCCCCAGAAAACTCAAGTTGATTTGCAGTGTGCAGAGAACGTCCTTTTGCTTTATGCCTCCTGTCGTCAGGATGAGCTGTGGCCCCCCGCCCCGCCCCCCGGTCCAGCAGCTCGTCCTTCACCGTCTGTGTGTCACGGCTGCATCTGCCCGTGAGCCCTGGGACTCCTGGAGGAGGAATGCTGCCTGCGTCCCTCTCCTGCCCTCGGATGTCCCTGTGCCCAAGAGACAGCTCCACAGTCCTGCAGACCTCTGGAGGCCCGACACAGCAAGGTGCCAAACACTCCCGCCCCATGGCTGGAGCAGATACCCCCCACCTCCAGGGACCTCGAGGACTTCAGCAGAGAGCAGCCTGGGAAGGGGCCACCATTGACCCTCCCCCGTCATTTTCTCTGTGGATCCTTCTAGAAGGTCGGCCCCAGGGCTGTCTGCACCTAACGCTGTTTGCTGCCAGCTCTCGGCTCTTACCGGATGGGGTGGAAGTTTTTCCTGTCGCCATCTGGTCTGAGGGATTGGAGCTGCCGGGCCCGGCTCGCTGGCTCTGACCCCTTTCAGAGTCTCACAGCCTCTGAGTTCACACCCTGGCGTTCCCTCTGCCTGCCATGCCGTTCTGTGTTGCTGCCTGGACTCCCATGCCCAGGAGCTTGCCGAGAAAATAGGATTATCTCTCAGCAGCTTGCAGACCTCGGCCGTGCCTAGGGCCCTCCCAGCCCCCTGCTGCGAGAGCGTTCCCAGGGTGTTCCCAGGGTGTTTGGACGGTTGGACAGCAGTTCCCGTCACTCCTGTTCTGTGGGCAGATCCATCGGACAGAACCCCCAGTGGTCACCTCCCTGATGTGTCCACGGCCAGTGATGAGCAGACACATCTCGGTATGAAGCAGACAGGTGAGAGGACGCTGAGTTTGAACGACCCGTGTCCGACACGGGAACAGCGAGACAACGTGCGTTAGAGTCATTGGGCCAATCAGGCAGGTGAAGTTCTTGGCGCTGCTCTTGTCCAACGCTAAGCACTTGGATGAGGCATTGTAGAGTGTATCATTACCCCGGCTGTGAAAATAAAATAATCGCCTCTTGATTCCACGCAGGGTGGAGCCTGGCACGGAGGCTGTAGTTTTCTTGGTAGATTCTTGCTCCTCTGGTGAAGAAACGGTGTCACGGGACCGGCCATCGTCCTTGACTTAAAATCTGGGATTTGCATACTACGCCGTAAAGAAGCCAGGCAGCAGGGATTTATCACAGAGGGGTGTTTTATAGATAAATTTATTTCTTTCACACATATTTTTTTCTCCTTGTGGAGTAGGAGAGTGGTTATTTTTCACTGTGCATAATGGGGTCTATTGTTACCAGAGTATCTCATTACGTTAAATTATGGCTGAATAAGCCTTTCCACTCTGGCCCCAAACCTGATCACGCCAGGAGACATGGGGGGGTGTGTTGGTGAGTCCGTCCGTGCTCTCCCTCGTAATTTAAACACTCTTCCCCACTTAAGGGAGCCATCGCTGCGCCCTCAACGTGGGTCTTCTCCCCACTGCCTGCCCGAGCCACGACCAACACCCAGCGGCCCCGCCCCACAGCCGTGATGGGCAGCAAGAGCTCAGGCGCCGGGCAGGAGGGCACTGCTGAGGCGCTGCTGGCCTGGGGCGTCCTGCCGGGGCAGTGACTGAGCAAGGAGAGAGGCTCTGGACTCCGGAGCTCTTTCCATGGGGGGCCCGACCCACACCCTCCACTCACCCACACACCCACACACACCCACTCCCCCCCCACACCCACTCACCCACCCCCACTCACCCCATCCAACCCCACTCACCCCTCCCACTCATCACTCACCCA
This sequence comes from Sorex fumeus, assembly GCF_029834395.1. Taxonomy (NCBI): domain Eukaryota; kingdom Metazoa; phylum Chordata; class Mammalia; order Eulipotyphla; family Soricidae; genus Sorex; species Sorex fumeus. The sequence goes on along the minus strand of NW_026606086.1, from coordinate 19,927,411 downwards.
CCCATCCCCACTACCCTCACACACCCCCACTCACCCACCCCCACTCACCCCTCTCACTTATGACTCATCCCACCCACCTACCACTCACCCCACCCCCCACTCAGCCCCACCCACCCACTGCAAACTCCTGACCACTGACGCTCGGGGCCATCAGAGCTCCTGGAGGTGCTGGGACAGGGGTCGTATGTCAGGGCCAGGCTCTGCATGAAGACCCCCCGCAGCCCTCTGCCCCCTCCCCAGGCCCCCTGGTATTCTCGCCTCTCAGTGCACCCCCCCCCCCCCACTTCCCCTGCCCCATCCCCTCCTTTCCTTCTTTCCTGCCTGGAATTAGTGAAGAATGTGGTGATTTCCCTAATCTTGGCAAGGAAATTCATGCAAAATGAACAAACTGTTCTTGAGCAAGCCAAGAGCCCTGGTGGGGCGCCCCGGAACCCACCAGAACAGGCTAGAAGCCTGGGGCTCTCGGGGTGGGGCTGGGGTCTCTGCCACCTTCTTTCGTGGGAAGAAACATTGCTGCCGAGTTCGTGAGCTGAGCGGATGCTCTGGGCGGGCCCGACCCAACAAGATCCGAACTGCGATGAGCGCTGCCACAGTGTCTCTCTGGCAGGGTCTTAATGAAAAGTTCTCCAACGTCCTCGGTACTTAATTTGCAATTAAAAAGATGGGTATTGTAATTAAGTACCCGGTGGAGTGTTATTTAAAAAAAAACAACTTGTTACGTGATTAATATTCAATTATTGTAAGAGAGGGAAGATCTCTGTCATTAGCTCGGCAGATCCTCTGAAGCTGGCGCCAGGCGCTCCCGACTCGGGTCTCCCCTGATGCGGGTCAGGGCCGGGCAGCTCTGCGGCTGGCACAGCGGGCAGGGAGTATGGACGCGTGGCCGGGGAGAGGCAGGCACAGGCCACGTGAGGCGCAGGGAATGGAAGGGTGTGTGGGGAAACCCAGCTGAGTCCTCCCCATGGCAGGACTGAAGGGGGGGCGCCCCACCTCTCGGAACCTCTGGGTGGCAGGGCCCGAGGGTCTCAGGGACAAACCTGGGGACACCCGAGGGAGGATGGGTGGAGGGCCGGGCAGTACCCCTCCATCCTGCTCTGCCTGCATTGCCCCCCTGGCCCACAAGAGAAGGATTGGGGGTGCTGGGCTGGCAGGACCCAGGGCGTGGAGGAGCCGGAAGTTCCAAGGGACCCGAGACTCTGGGTTCTGGCCCAGCAGAGGGTCCACAGGTGCCCCTGAGAGGCAGGACGGGGCCAGGCTGGGTGAAGCTGAGAGGGGAGCCCCAAGGCTGGTCAGGGTGGCCAGGGCGAGTCAGGGGTGCAGTTCGGGGTGCAAGTCCCTCCTGGAGCCGGCTGGAGGCAGACGCTTCCATCCTGGAAGAAGCTGGCATGCGACGTGCCCGTTTCTGCCCTGCCCAAACCACTCAGTGACCACAGGCCCGAGAGATGCAGCTGCCCCTGCGCTCACCACCAGACCACCCAACCACCAGCTTCTGGTGTCTGCAGGAGACCTCCAGGACCCCCAGGCTAAGGAGGCAGCTTGGCACAGCTGCAGCCTGAGCCGGTGTGCCCAGGTCACACGTCTGTCCAGTGACCATCTCTGTCCCAAGGTAACCGCTGGTCAGCCCCAGCCGCTCTCCCAATGTCCACATGGCCGCGGTAAGGAGGCCAGCCCAGGCCTGCCCATGTCCAGCTGCCAAATCACGTTCCCCTGTGCTCACCGAGGGGGCTGCGGACGGAGCCGGCAGACTCGGACAGTCTGGCCGCTGAGAAGTCCCCTGCGCTGCAGACCGTCCCCTGGCCTTGGGGAACAGCCAGACAACACGAGGCCAGGCCTGTGTCCCCGGCGGCCTGCCTCAGAACTCCTAACCACGCACGTCTGGCTTCCCCAGCGGCCCTCTGGTCTCAGCCCCGTGCTCTGTCGCCCACCCACGCGCTTTCCTTAACTGGGACAAGGAGCCCCCTAGCGAGGACGGTCCCACCATGCATCTCGGCTCTCCTGCAGGATCTCCAGAGGACGCCGTGATCACCAACACACCCTGCAAGGCCGGGCTGCCCACGCCCGCCCGCTGCCACCTGTGCCCTCTCCGTGCTCAGGTCGCTCCTCTCCTGCCCTAAAACCCTCCCAACACCCAGGAGGGGCAGAAGGGGCGGGGGGTTTCCTCGCTGGCCTGTGCTCAGGCTGCTGAGCCGTCGGGGGCTTCTCCCAACCTCTGAGCTTCCCAGCCACCTCGCCAAATGACCCTGTGTAGAAATGACACCCCGAAGAACTGAAAATATGCAAAGATGTGTAACCGGGCTGTCGAGAGATGCTTTTTTTCCGCAGCAAGAGTGATGGAGGTTATCGGGAAAAAGGATCCGGGCTGGCCCTCGCAGCCGCGTCATCCATCATCGAAATAAATGTGCAGACGCGGCTGGCAGGGCCCCAGAGCGCCACAAAATGTGATTCTCCTCTGAAATGGATACTTAGCAGAAACTGGGAGAGATTTGTACATAAATGGGTGGGCAGAGTTCATGCTTGAGAGCTGTAATTATGCATGTTTTAGAAAATATTCTCATGATCCGCCAGGCTAGCCTTTTAGTCTGGTGAAAGAAAATAAGATTAAAAGGAGCAGAAAAAGACGATGAATAGAACAGAAAAAGGAGATGTCAGGAAAAAAAAAAAGAAAGTTTTGGGGAGTGAGGCCCATCCGGCCGCACACGGCATGCGCGGCTCAGGAAGGCATTTCCGGGAATCAAATCTCTCAGAGGGTTTTATGCAAAGGCCCTAAATGAAAATCAATAAAATCCAAGCTGTAATGAAAAGGAGTCTCGAGATCAGCTTGATATCTTATTCATAAGATGAAGATGCGGAGAGCAACTGAGTCGGGACCAGGAACTCAAGGACACGAGCAGACGTAACCCAGAGCCTTGGTGCTCTGGCTGACGAGAACTCCTACCAGGATGACGAGCATGAAGCAGACGAGGTGACATCCCAAGGCTGCTGTCCCCGCAGAGGGACTCACCGAGCCCCGGCCTCTGACTCAGCTTCCAGCCTCACTGGGGGAGGGGGGCGTCAGACGTGATTTCCGACCCTTCCTGCCTCGGTTTCCTCATACACAGATAGAAGATGAACAGTCCCCCAGATGGAATTCTAGCACCGATCGATGAGCCGATATGTGTCCACTGTGAAATGGTCAGTGCAGCAAGGCTCCGGCCCTGCGGTCTGCTAATAGTGTCAATGTGTTCACTGCAGTTGGTCGGGCATGGCCCTGTCCTGCAGTCACATAGAGACTGCGCTCATCTGGGCAATAGGGAATCTCTCTCGTCACACGCTCAACTGTCAGGGCGGGGGGTCTTACTACCCCCCTTGCCCCCCACCATCGTTGTTAATCAACATGACCCTGATTCCACTGGCTTCCCGGAGCAGACCCCATGCCAGGACCCGCAGAGATGCACGGAAGCCATGGTTGACCTGAGTTTTCCCAACTCAGCAGTCAAGAACCCACCCCTGACCCCAAGCCCAGCACAGACCTTCCTGGTAACTGTGTCTCTGCGAGGGCCCCCACCAGACTCCCATTTGCAGCAAATGGAACTGCCTCTGAGTGATGTCGGGACAGGGTGTGTCTGCCACCTGCCGTCCTCTCTCCCTGGAAACCCCACAGGACGACGACCGCTGAGCAGGAGGAGATACAGCACCGGGTCCCGACCGTAACTGACGCCACCTTCACTCCTGTCATTGGGGCTAGCGAGGGGCTCTTGGGGCACAAAACTGCTGACAATGAGTACCGGGAAGAAAATCAAGTTAAAAAGGCAAAGAAGGGAAAAAGGGTATAAGATATATTTCAGAAAAATTAAAGGTAAAAAAAAATAAAAGAGCAACCATTTCCAAAATACTCAGTTAACTTTGGTTAAGGGCCCATTTAATAAATATATTATTCTTGCATATTTTAATCATAGTCATATAAGTATATATTTATATTATGGGATTTACGTGGTCATATGTTTAATGTACTTACATACCCTATCATTCATGTCTGCCCACCCATACATCCACCCATCTATCCATCTACCCACTTATCTATCTACCCATCCATCTATCCACCCACCCCCATCCATCCACCCACCCATCCATCCATCCATCCATCCACCCATCCACCCACCCACCCATCCACCCACCCATCCACCCACCCATCCATCTCATCCATCCATTCATTCATCCACCCACCCACCCACCCACCCATCCATCCATCCACCCACCCATCCACCCATCCATCTCATCCATCCATCCATCCATCCATTCATCCATCCACCCACCCATTCACCCACCCACCCACCCACCCACCCATCCATCCATCCATCCACCCACCCATCCACCCATCCACCCATCCACCCACCCACCCATCCACCCACCCATCCACCCATCCATCTCATCCATCCATTCATCCATCCATCCACCCACCCACCCACCCACCCACCCACCCACCCACCCACCCATCCATCTCATCCATCCATTCATCCATCCATCCATCCATCCACCCACCCACCCACCCACCCACCCATCCATCTCATCCATCCATTCATCCATCCATCCATCCACCCACCCACCCATCCACCCACCCACCCATCTGCCTATTTATTTCAGGTGACATTTTAAAATTAAATTTAACCATCTTTTCTCTGTCCATGCGTATGTACATCTGTCCTTACAGCCTATGATAATTCCCATACACGTGTTTAAATCGTATTTGAGTCAGACCCAGAGACATAGATAGACGGAAATAAAACACAGTTCCCTGCCTTTTGCTAATCAGTGGTCTCTTCAAATAAAGGGGAAACTGCTCAAGCAGAGAGCTCGGAATCAGAAACCCCAGCATGAAGAGGGTGGGGGGAGCGAGATCCCGAGGAGGATTCAGTGGTTGCTTGTGTGAGGGGATTCCCAGGCTGCAGGAAGCACTCCACAGGGGCACAGGAGCGCGGGGAAGGGGAAGTGTGTGTCAGCGTGAGAACACAGACTGCTCCAGAAGGCTGAAGCCAGCGCTGGAAGGGGAGTCCTGAGAGAGGAGGGTCTCTACAAGGTCAAGCCCCACCTGTGCTGCGAGGAACTTTCTTGCTCATGACAGTCGGTTCAATTCTCAGGAAACTTGTGACGCAGTTATTAAACCTACAATAATTATAAACCAGATTACATATCATGACCCGTATTATAGTGAGATTTTATTTAGAGCGCCTCACATTGGGATCATTCTTTGTTTGACCCCAGCCCCTTGTTGCCTGGGTGCCTGCCACCTCATGAGTGCGTGGGACTGAATGGCTGTTTCGGGACTCAGACCGTCACCAGACTCCGAGTTCAGGGATTTTCCGTGGGTAGTTCTCAAGTGCTCTGGGAAGATGTGTTCACGTCAGAAGTAGTAGCACTAGTGTTCAAAGGGAATTCTGTTCACAGGTGTGAGTCTAAGGCATAGTCCTGCCCACGTGGAAGAAAATGGAAATCCTCTGCTAATTCATGCATCCTAGACACAGGATAGCTCCCACTATGGAAGAATCTTTAATGAAATGTTCGGAACGGGCAAGTTGCTTGAGGCAGGAAGGAAACGGGGAATCCCGAGACTCCTTGGGGCTGGGAGGAGTCAGCCAAGAGGCAAGTCTGGGGTTTCTGGTGGGGGGCGGCAATGCTTTGGAATTAGATGCGGTAGTTGCACAATTCATTGGTTTCACTGAAAAGACACTGAATTAAACATTTTAAGAGGGCGAATTTTATAGTACGTTAGATAAAGCTGAGTGAATGTATTTTAAAAATGCAAAAACGTTCCTTCTGAGGTTCGTGATGGTTTTTTATTGTTGATTTTTTTTAATTCAAAAGTTCAGTAAGCATTTGGGCAAAACATAAGAAAATTAAGTATTTGAAAGAACAGAACACATCAAAAAGTGTTAATCTTTCTATGCAAAGAGGAATTAATGAGTTAAATCATCCACTTGATTTTTATCAGATACGAGTTGATTAGAATGTTTCTTTGACTTTTTAAGTAGTTTGAAGCAGGGCCCCCATAAGATCGAAATTCAGTTATGGAAATTGAAATGATATAAATCATGAGAAAAAAAAAGATTTCAGTACAGGCTAGACCAGGTAGGGAGCTGAGGAAATACTTGAATTTTTCTTTGCACAGTCATGGTCTTTGATTCGAGGTTGGCTGAGGGAGTTCGGAAAGTGTGGAATTTAGCTTTGGAGCGTTCTCTGAGAGCTTTTCTGCTAAAGATATGTTGTTCTCGTAGGATTTTTGCCTCAGAATTTGTTCCTCAAAGACTTTCCCTGCAGACTAATTGCTGCCGATACACTCTTCCCCTTAGACAAAGCTCCTCACAGACTTGTCTCTTCAGATGTGTTGTTCCCAGTAGCTTTCCTCAGGATTTTACTCCTCAAAGAATGTTCTCCTATTTTTGTCTCCATGATATTTTTCTACTCAGAGAATTTGTCCCCAACAGACATTTTTCTTTAGATGTTGTCACTCTTGAGCGACTCCGTTCAGAGATATTTTTCCAAGAGACGCTTCTCTTCTGATTATTTTCCCTCACAGGCTTTTCTTCTCAGCTATATTGCACCAAATAGACTTTTATTCTTGGATTTAATTTGGCTAATTGATATGTTTTTATAGATATTTGTTCCCAATAGGCAATTTTCCTCAGCTTGTCTCTTTGAAGGTGTCTCTTCAGATTTTCTCCTCACCAACTTCCCATTAGTCACGCCAGCCAGTGGATTTTTTATCCACAACTTCTTCCCCCTCACACTCTTCTCCTCAAAAATTTATCCCCACTAGGCTTTTCTCCTCAGGTTAGAATTTCCCAGACATTTTCTCCTGATTGATATTGTTTCCAATGTACAATTCACCCCACACTTTGACCCTTCACACACATTTCTACTCATGGATTTTGCTCCTAGGAGATTGTTCTCTCACAATCATTGCACTCCATAAACTGTTCTTTCCCTATTTTTTCCTTAGTAACTCGTCTCCTTTGCTGATTTTGTTTTAAATAGATTTTTCTCTCTGATTTTCTTCTCCATCTTTTTTTTTTCTGCACAGATCTTTCTCTCAAAAGACTGTTCCCTTTGTATTTGGTCCTTTAATGAATCTCGATGTGGAATTCACCCCTACGCGTTTGTCTTCACCGACAGCGCTCTCAATAGTCTTTTCTCTGAAGATCTTGCTCCTTTCTCTGCTTCCTTTGCCCAGGTTTCACCCTCACCAAACGACTACCTCAGATTCTACTTCTCATGGGCTTTCCTTCTCTGGATTTTTCTCACGATGGGCTCTGCCCAGATATTCTTTTCACAAATAACATGTTTGAGAGACTCTTAACAGATGTCAGGAGAGATACATTAAGGTTTGGGGACAATCTTTATTTCCTCATTGATCTTCTCAAAAGGATACCTTTTTTTTTTCTCTCTGAAAATGAGAATAAAAAGTTAACCTGGATGGTGATTTCTAGCTTTCACCTCACACACTTACTTTTGTTTTGTTTTGTTTTGTTTTGTTGCTTTTTTCACACCTGGCGATGCACAGGGGTTACTCCTGGCTCTGCACTCAGGAATCACTCCTGGCGGTGCTCAGGGGACCATATGGGATGCTGGGAATCGAACCTGGGTCGGGCACATGCAAGGCAAATGCCCTACCTGCTGTGCTATCGCTCCAGCCCCTCACACACTTACTTTTGAATAGTGTGAGGGGCACTAGGTCAAAGGCTTTAGAACCAGGCACCGTGTCTGTGGCAGCAGCTGTCTCCTGCCTGGGGAGTCTGGCCAGCATCTCAGTCCATTAAAGCGCACCATGGCATCGTGGAGAGCCTTCGATCGTGGTTGCATGATAATAGAACGAGCAGCGGGGGGGAAAATCCCTGGTCTCGCCTTCTGGCCTCAGCAGTGATCCAGAGAATAGTGTTCCTGAGCATAGTTTATCCAGCCTCCACAGAACGTGCAGGCGTTTTCCCGAGGAGGAGGTAAATTAGCGTTCATGGGAGGGCCGGTAGCCTCCGTCCTTAACAAGGACTCAAACAGACCGGAGCCCAGTCAAGAGGCTCCATCCCTCTTTCCCACCCCCTGAACTTAGGAGGAGATGAGGAGAGAAGCCCAGGGCCAGCGTGATGGACAGGACAGCTGCTAAGTCACTTGTCTTGCATGCAGCTAGGCCAGCTGTGACTCCGGCACCCCACATGGTCCCCCTGAGCCCACGGGGAATGGCCCCTGAGGGCGGAGTCAGGAGTAAGCCCTGAGCACCAATGGGCCAAAAACCAAAAAATAAAAAGAGGGACTGGAGCGATAGCACAGCCGGTAGGTTGTCTGCCTCGCATGCAGCCAACCTGGGTTCGATTCCCAGCATCCCATATGGTCTCCCACACATTGCCAGGAGTAAAGCATAAATAAATAAATAAAAAGGAACACCCCCAACCCTGAGCACCAATGGCCCAAAAACCAAAAAATAAAAGAGGGGCTGGAGCGATAGCACAGCGGGTAGGGCGTTTGCCTTGCCTGCAGCCAACATGGCCAACCCGAGTTGATTCCTTCGCCCCTCTTGGAGAGTCCAGCAAGCTACTGAGAGTATCTCACGCGCCCGGCAGAGCCTGGCAAGCTAGCTACCCATAGCGTATTTGATATGCCAAACACAGTAACAAGTCTCACAATGTTACTGGGCCCGCTCAAGCAAATCGATGAACAACGAGAAGATCAAGACCATGACCCCTAACCCATGGAGCTCGGGGTGTCTCAGAGGCAGGGCCCTGCCCCCCAGGGACGGGTGATTCCTGGTACCACCCTCGTGTGCACTGTCTCTGGGGCCCTAGGGGGGGCACAGCTGAGTGCTGGCCTCAGGAGCGCCAGGCCTGCTGTGGTGTGAGTCCGTGATGAGCTCTCGCTAGCGACTATGACAGAGCCCAGTAGCCCCCAGGGCCACTGTCAGGCAGCAGATGGCAGGGGGGACAGTGGGGGCTGTGGGGAGCAGTCCCCTGCCCCTCGCCAGGCTGAGTCTGGCCCTGAAGACGTTCCCTCACACCCCTGTTGTGAAACGCCTGCCCCTCCCTCAGGGCTGCCCCTCATCCCCCTCAGGAATGTGCCTGAGTTTGCCCGGCCACGTATCCAGACCGTTATGTCATCCTGGTCCCCCAGCCCAGACCAGCCCCTCCCCACGGCTGCCCACGCTCCGCGGTCAGCTGCCCATGCGGACGGCTCCTCATCCCTGTGACGTTCGGGTGACGGAGAGGGGGGGGAGACAGTGTTTAAACGCCGAGTCCTTCATTTTTCTTGATTTGGGTGGACGAGGCTTGGGCCCATCTTGGTGGTGCCCAGGGCCCCTCTGGGGTGCAGAGACCTCGGCCAGGCCAGCTGTGTGCAGGCAAATGCCTCCCCGCGGGGCCTTCACGCTGGCCCTAATTCCTTCATTTTCCTGATGGTCTCTGCCCACGAAGACATTTTCTCTACACATTTCATGAGACAGTGTCTGGGAAATGTGCACGCCGGCAAATTTTGTAGAAAAACAAACAACAAAGAATCTAGTTTTTCATCTTGACTTATTCCACCTTTTACCGAAGATTATTTCTTCGTACTTGGATTCCATGTGCCTTGTAAGTAAATGGGCCAAGGAGAATCCATACATGACCACAGGCTTGTATTTCAGTCCAATAAATTGACTTTAAATGAGCATACTAAATCTTCAGAAATTCCACTCTAAAGCACGTCATGAAGCTCTTTTTTTTTTCCTGAATGTTGCAGAGTTACCAAGTAGGTATTTTAATTTTTATCCCCAAGTCTAGGACTAGCAGGCTTGTTCCATTTTTTATATGCACCTGCGAAAGAAATATCTATCACCATCTGAACAAAATCTGTAAGAGGAAAGCAAAAATTCTGTTGAGCTAACCCAAAGAAGGGGCAGTGGGGCGTGAGCCACACTCAGAGACAGGAAGACACAACGTGTCCACGGCAGCCTGACCTAAATAGTTAATGAATCTCAGTCGAAACCCCAGCAAAGTCTTTTTTTTTTTTGCTTTTTGGGTCACACCCAGCGATGCACAGGGGTTACTCCTGATTCATGCACTCAGGAATTACTCCTGGCCATGCTCAGGGGACCATATGGGATGCTGGGAATTGAACCCGGGTCAGCCGCATGCAAGGCAAACACCCTACCCACTGTGCTATCACTCCAGCCCCATGCAAAGTCATTTTTACATACAGAAAACCTTTTCTGAAAGCTTCTACGGGAAGAAAAAGACCCAGAATATCCAATAACATCGTGGAAAGGAAGAGCAAACTTGGAGAAGCGATACTTCCCGATGCACAGCAATCAAGATGCTGCAAGCAAAGCAAACAAAGGAGTGAGGGAGAATGGCCGGAGGGGTGGGCAGCCACGCGGTTGTTTGCCTTGCACACAACCCACCCAGGTGCAACCCCCGGCATCCCATACGGTCCCCCGAGCACCGCCAGGAGTAATTTCTGAGTGCAGAGCCAGAAGTAACCCGTGAGCATCGCTGGGTGTGACCCAAAAAAGCCAAAATAAACTAAACCCGCCAAGAGGCTGGAGTGATAGCAGAGCATGTAGGGCGTTTGCCTTGCATGCGGCTGACCCGGGTTCAATTCCCAGCATCCCATATGGTCCCCTGAGCACTGCTAGGAGTATTTCCTGAGTGCAGAGCCAGGAGTAACCCCTGAGCATTGCCTGGTGTGACCCAAAAAGCAAAAAAATAAATAAATAAAAATAAATAGCTCAAAACTCTTAGAAAAAAGCCGCCAAGGAGCGAGTGATGAGAGGGACGGTGTAGAGGCCCCGGGACAGCCACTGTGAGTGTCCCCTACTCTCCCTCCAAGGAGTGGAGGCTGTGCAGGGAGCGAGACAGGACACGCGGGCGTCCCCACACCAAGCGCTGAGTCCAGGCTCCTGCCGGCCACGGTCTCGGGGTGCCACAGACCCACACCCCAGACACGGGCCTGGCAGCCCGAGCTGGTGCAAGCGTGAAAAATGGGGCCAAGCCCGTCTCCGCAGGCGAAGGTGGATAAATGACGGCACTCGAACGCCGCTCTGCAAAGGTCAGCGGCCAGAGAACCGAAGACCAGCCCCAGCCCCAGCGAGGGCGAGAGGCGGGCAGCCAAGACCTGTGAGGAGCCCGAGTGAAGGACGTGGCGAGGTCGCGTGGGCACAGGAAGGGCTGCGCCACACCATGACAGTCAAACCAACAAGGAGACGTCTGACACCATAGAGAACATCAGCTGGAATGTTCCAGAACATCCAATGCTGGCAGGAATGTCAGGGAACAGCAAAGCTAAACAGAATCGCTGCTTCCATGACTGATGGGGGAGGAGCCAATCTCTCCAGACGGAAATCCTCCCTCCCCTCCTCTCCCCTCCCCTCCCCCCTACTCTCCCTTCCCTTCCATCCCCTGCCCTCCATTCCCCTCCCCTCCCAACCCACAGCCCGTCCTCATGCCCCGACATCCCCCCTCCCCCGGGCTCCGCCCTCCTCCCTCCTTCCAAACTCAGCCCTCAGCCCCCTCAATGGGACACCCTCTGCCGGGATCGCGACCCGTGTTACCTTTGTCCCTGTTACCTGCACCCCTGCAGGATGACTACCAAGAGCTGATGGGGGTGTCATGCTTGGCCTCACCCCTGCATCTGCCCGGCACTAGCGCACGGCCAGGGAGAATGAGTGCGAGTTGCCTCCCAAGCCCCATCCTCGGGGAGCTTCACACAGCCCGCCTGAGGGCCTCGGGGTTGCCGTGTCCCGCGGGACTGTGCCGCCTGGACCCAGGACGCTGGACGCCGCCCCCTAGTCACCCCTCAAAGAGTTCCTGTTCTGGGGCGCCGAGGGCTCTCAGAGCCGAGAGAGCTGCCAGACGGGTGAGGAGTCTGGAAAAGCCACACGATTGGCGGTGCCTGATGGACGAGATGGGCAGGACACATCGCTGGGGACACGTGGATGGGAAAGGTCGGCGCAGGTGGCTCTCCCTGGAGGCGGGGGTCTCTGCAGCCCCCACAGGTGGGCTGGCCACGTGGAGGCAGCCAGGATGCTCAGTGCCGTCTCCCAGATGGGGGCCAGAGTGTGTGCTGACCCCGGGCTGGCCACTGTCCCTGAGTCCGGCTAAAGGTCACGCCCAGGTCTCACTCTCCCTCACGCTCCCGGAGCCGGGGACTGTCTTCTGCCTTGCGGCTCCCGGGCCCCGGTTCTCCCTCGAGGAGAAACACTGTCCTTCCCAGAGCGCTAAGGGCAAAGTGCCCCTAAATCCTGCTTCCCGACTCCTGGGAGCCTGACAAGCCACCAGCTGCTCAGCAGTCATCTCTAGTTTACGACCTTCGTGGTGGGTGGGACGCGCCAGGCCACATCTCCCTCCGGGGTTCTCAGCAGCACGGATGTTCCCCGGGGGTGGGGGTCAGACACGGAGGCCGTGGGCGGGATGGTCTCTTGGCAAGCCAAGCGCGGCCCTTCACAGAGATGTGGCTCAAACCCGCGGCTCAGACGTGGAAACCAAGGGCTGTGGCTTCTGTGTTTGGTTCCCTGAGTGGCCCCTGCCCCGACTCTTGGACCTCGAGGAGGCCTGGGGGACGTCCCGGCTGCACTCCTGCAGACGTGCCCACTGCCCCTCCCACCCCGCAGGTCCTGCTGGGTGCTCCCAGGCAACTCCCCGCGCTGCATTCACTCTCTACCTAGCAGACTGCATTTTGCTTTGATTCTGGTCTCCAGGGCTATGCAAATGGTAGCCGGTAGAACTCAATTTTTTTTTTTTTGCTTTTTGGGTCACACCCGGCAATGTACAGGGGCTACTCCTGACTCTACGCTCAGGAATTACCCCTGGCGGTGCTCAGGGGACCATATGGGATGCCGAGAATCGAACCCAGGTCGGCCGGGTGCTAGGCAAACGCCCTACCCACTGTGCTATTGCTCCAGGCCCCAGAACTCAATTTTTTAAAAGGAGAATAAGAACGAACCAGTGGCCTGGCCTCCCGTGCTGCGTGGGCAGGTGCTGGCGACCAGGGGAGCTGCCCACAGCCCAGCCCACGCCCCGCCCCGCCCCACCCAGATCCCTTCTTGCTTCAGTTCAGGGTGTGGGCAGGTCACGCGGTTGTTCAGAGGCTCCTCCTGGCACTGTGCTCGGGGTCACTCCTGGCTGTGCCTGGGGGTCCTGAGGGGGTGTAGGGATGAAGGTCGGGCATGCCGAGAGCAAGGCGGCCCCTGCCCCGTCCTGCCCACCGGGCCTCCCTGTCCCCAGCACTCAGAGGTCACTCCCCCCCCCCCCCCCCCCCCGAGAGCCGCTCAGGAGCCGCCAGGCAGGTGTCTGGGCAACTGCTCTCAGGCAGTGCTCAGGAGTGACCCCCAGGGCTCAGGGGCCTGCAAGTCCTGCCGGGCCAGCCCTTCCCCCCCACACAGCCTCACCTGCTCCGTGCCGCGGCAGGTTCTGATTCTTCGAGCTCCGGGTCACGTCACTGTCGCGTTGTTTACAGAACCACCACAGCTGACCGGGCCTGGGCGGGGCATTGGATGCTGGACAGTGGGGAACCCGCTGCCCCCTGTGTCTCCCCTGCCACGCTGGGACCCCCTCCCCCGAGACAGATCCACTCTGCAAGTCCTCAGCAGGGGTTTCTGATGGGCGTGCACCTGTCAGGCCCACGTGGACCACGGCGCTGAGGCTCCGGGAAGAGGGACAGCTCCCCACACCCTCCATTTGTCTGACAACAGGCGAGCTCGTCCCACTTCCGTTCAGTATTTATCACCTACCACGGGCTGTTTGCTTTATCTCCATATTTATTGCTTCCTGCAGCCTCATTTGTTCGTGGTTGTCACTTCTTGGCTGATTGTGACCCCCAGAACATTCCATGAATAATGTTTTATTGGCACCATGATCTGGGCAACAAAGGGGCAGGCAGGCAGGAGAGTGGCAGCGCCCCACAGAGTGGACGGGCCTTACCTGCCCCCCACCCCACCCCGGTTCCCCCAACCCCTCTGGTCGGTGCTGCAGGCAGGGCGACGTGGGCCAGCCGCCCCTTCCGGCTGGTACAGCTTGAAGCAATTTCAAGCCCCATTACGTGCTGGTGCATCTCGGCGTGGCCAGGCCCACACTATCCCCTGCCCCTGGTAAATGCGTTTGTTTCTGTGAGCGGCCCGCCTCCGCGAGGCCCAAGGCAGGTGCTGTGTGGGACGAGGCTTTGGGAGCCGCTGGAGAAATGGGCCGGGGCAGCGCTGATGGAAATCCTGATATTTAAACTGGAAGCCGGATCGAGCCATCTCGGCCTTTCATTACTCAGAGCTCGCAAGGCAAACAGCGCCGCTGGGCCGGTGTTCAAACACCGACACAGACGCGCCACCACGAAGCCCAAACGCGCCCAGCTGGCCGGCCACGAGCACCCCCACTAGACCCCCATAGTCCCTCTGCGGGGGCAGCGGGGGACGAAATGTCTCTGGAAGGGGAAACCGAGGCAGCTCTAAGAAGCACGTGTGAAGGCTCTAAGAAGCTCTAAGAAGGACGGCAAGCGGGGTCCTTCTCCCATCCCCCCGTCCTTAGACAATCTCTCCCTCACTACGGCGCAGTCTCATCCCTTAACACAAAGGCTCGCGGCTCCGAGTATATTTGTCCGAGAGCCATTTCTCAGCAAACTGCCCTCAGCCGGGTCTGAGCCCTGCATGTGTGTTCCCGTGTCACCTGTGGAGGGGTCCCTCCACCTGCTGGGCTGCTCTCCTTACTCCCCAGGCAGATGCTTATGTTCCAGGACAGACGCGGTCCTGGAGGGGCTCTGCGGCCCGACCCAGCTTCTGAGACGGCTGCGCAGAGCTGGGACCTTAGCCTCAGCCCGTTTATTCCCACACATACGGAATCCTAGAGAAAATAAAGGAGAAAGTCTAGGTCTGGGTATATAATAACCACGGCAAAGAACCCCAGATTTCCCAATCATCTGTTTCATCAAAATGCTCATCACAATTCTTTTATTTTTGGCTTTTCGGGTCACAGCCAGCGATGCTCAGGGGTTACTCCTGGCTCTGCACTCAGGAATTACCCCTGGCGGTGCTCAGGGGACCATATGGGATGCTGGGAATCAAACCCGGGTCAGCCACGTGCAAGGCAAATGCCCTACCCACTATGCTATTGCTCCAGCCCATCATCACAATTCTTAAATCTAGATCTCAAACCAAAACATTTCCACAGCCCCGGGCCTGTGACTGTGACCCAGAGCCTCATAGAGGGTCTTTGCCCACCTCCTTCACCTCCGCAGGGTGGTGGGCGTTCGAAGAAGTGAGTGGAGGCTGGGGTGTTGGATAGTGGCCCTAAGTGTTTTAGGGTTCATCAGTGAATCACCTCTCTTCCTTTCCCCAGAGAAGCTTACAAGCTCCTAAACACCCCCCCAACCCCCTGAGTTTATCTTTAACCTTCCTTCGTGCTTTCCTCTCATCGTCGCAATTCCCCAGGTCAGTCTTGATTACTTACAAGTCAAAACTTCTGGTGACTCTGGACTTCGTATTTGTAGTGAGCTGCTTGCTTTTCTATTTCCCCTATGACCTTTTCATATTTAGTTATAGAGCAATGTTCTTTGCTTAGACACAGAGAGACCGTTAAGGCTGTGCTTCAGATATTGGGGATTTGATTGATGCTGAAATACATCTACTCCTGGGCGTCCGTCATAGTTACTTGACTCAGGCTTCAGTTGCCATAGTTCCTAATACATCCCCACAAAGGGAGGTCCTCACTGTGGGACTTGGATGGAATTGGGGCAAATGACTTCAAAATGGGACAGTCTAGAAAGCATAAAAGCACTGTCTTGATGCAAGCCGTTATGACTTGAGAGCTAGGACCCAGTCCCCCAATGGGGAAAGTCAAGCTGAACCGGCCTGAGGACCGAGTCTGGGATTTACGGTAAAAGCCCCGCTTGCCCTCGGAGCCCAGAGAACTAAGTTTTGGAATCTACACCTCTTACTGTGTTTATCCACATAGCTGCAAGTATTAATAAGGAGCAAACTTCATTGTTTAATATGCACAATTAAATGGAAAGAGAAAAGCAATTATAAATATCCAGGGAGACGGAGCCTCTCCTTGAGTTAAAGCCCCCAAGAGAATTGCCTCCGCTGAAACGCTTTCCCTCTGTGAATGATCAATCAACCTACATGCGCCCTCGAGACCCTTCGGGTGTTCTCTAAGTAAGCGAGCAGCTCTGCATTACACGGGCCATTCTCACCACCAGGCTGTGGTCCTGTCTCTTTGCGCTTCTGCAGGGGAGGCGTTTCTCAGCCACCAAAGCTACCCGCCACACACCCACATCATGAACTCCCATCCAGGGTGGGGGAATGGGGGTCGGGGTAGGGGGATGGCTTGTTCTCCAGAGTGCTGGTACTTCCGCCCAGGTTTGCAGCTGGAGGCTGGAGGTGGGGGCTTCTCCTTAATCCAGTCTTAAGCAGAGTTGAGCTAGAGTGGCATTTCGGTCTCTTTGAGGCGTCACTTCTGGCTTGCCGAGACTCCTGGGCCTTCGCCACTCAGCGCCCGGCCTCTTGCTCCTCTTCACTGAGTTTCTTTCTGTCTCTGTACCGTGGCGGCTGGCTTGATTATCTCGGCAGCCTGCTGAAACCGCCAAGAATTTCTTAAACCCTTCATTGTCCCAGATCACGAATCTGGTTTCCAGCAGGGGCTGGACACTGCTGTGTCCCCCGGCCTCAGGCCCCTCAGTGCTGGCGTCTCCGGAGCGCTCGGAGACGAACTCTGGGAGTTTCCCGCCAGCATCAGTCATAAGCGTCAGAAAAGTGATCTTTCCCCCTTAGTTTTTCCGGATTCCTATAATGCGCCTAACTGGGAGAGATTTTCATTTTGAGTTGAAGGCAATAAGATTGCCAAGTCCTGTCCAATGTCTTGTCGTTTTCCTTTGGGAGATTTTCATTAATATTTGCAAAAAGAACCGACTTCAATGGCGCCTGAAGAACAGGTGGGCCGGAGAAGGAGACTCCACAGCCTGTAAGATCTTGCTCCCCTGACCCGACACACTTCTAGGGCTGGGAACTGCCCTTTCTGTTTTCGAGGGCTTGGGGTGACGTGACATCGAGCAACCACCCCGCATGGGACCCGCTGAGCTTCTGTCCTCTACGTGCCTCAGTGGCACCCGCAACCCTGTGCCAGAGAAGGAGGAAATGCGGTCCCCGCGGGCCGACCTTCCTTTAGACCAGGGTCAGCGCTAAGGGGCCCTTGCCGGGCCTGGGGCCACCGTCTGCTCACAGGCACCAGGAAGTGGCTGATGCTCCTGCTGTTCAAAAGAAGCTTCTAGAACAACGGAGCTCGGACGCCAGAGAAGACGCTGCTGCGTCTGGGGAGGAAGGCGCCGAGGTCTCTCCGCGTCCGGCACACCCTCACAGTCAGGCTGAGAGCCAGACACTTCCGGAGACTCGGAGGCTCCGAGGATGGCCCAGAGGCTCAGTGCGAGGCCAGCGTGGGGGAACCTCAGCTTCCCAGCACCTGGCGCCCCCCGAGCCCTGCCAGGAGGGACCCCCAGCACAGCCCCGTGCAGCCCCCAGCGCTGCTGGGCATGGCTCCAAATATTCAACAAGAACAGCAAAGGCGGCAGCTAGCTGGGGTGAGGGGTCCCCCCTGCGTCACTGGGCTCCCGTCTGTATTCCCGTACCACAAGACCACTGTCCCGTGGTGTGGGTGATGACGGGAGAATCTGCCTGTTCGCCTGCTGCCGGGGGTCAGCTCCCCCAAGGGTCCCCTAGGGTGGCTTCAGGACAGTCCACGCGAGACTCTCTGACGTCCTGGCACTGCAGTTCCCAGGATGCCGGGGGGGGGGGGACATCTCCAGCCAAGCCGAGTCCAGCCGAACCCCCCCTTCCCGAGACCAGGACGTGGGGGCCCACCTCTGCCTCCCCCTGCCACCATGGCCTGGATTCAGCCCAGTTTCCGGAGAGGGAGGCGACGTCCCACCCCTTGATGTCAGACTTACAAGATTCTGGAAGGGAGCGAGGCACACAGTGGCCATCTCTTGGAAGTGAAATTCGCAGATCTTCTGACGCTGGTTGGTGATCGCCTTTGTGGGAAGCAGACTGTCATTTCAAAGGGTTCAGATGAAAGGAGGAATTGAGGGGACGCCCCCCCGGTTTCCCGTCCTCAGTACACAATCCCCCCCTGTGATGGCTTAGCAGCACTAATTAGGACACATCTGCCTTGTGTTGTTTTTAAGTGGGCAAAGTAAGGGACGTCAAATCATTCACAGAGATAATTGAAATATAAAATCTATCATGAACATGTCTGTGAGTTCCTTCGGCTGGGAGAGTTACCTGGAGTGTCATTGACCCGGATTTCACTGCACATCAGTGATAACGGTGGCTCGGGACACAGGTGGAGCACCGAGACCCCCTAACCAGAAAAGCAATGGCCCTATTCCTCCCTGTGGCTCTCTGAAGCCCGGCCACCTCCTCTCGCCTTTCCACCCTTGTCCGTTTAGCCAGGAAGAAGGTCGGGCTCGAGCCTGCAAGTTTCTTGTCAGAAGCAGCAGGAGCCGCTCCTCGGGGGTAACTGGGGGTCCCACGGGGTGGCGGGGTCGTGGCAGATCAGGGCAGACATGCCGAAATGCTGGGGACTCCAAACTGCTCTTAGTAGGAGGCCCAACTCTCGGGTTCTGCAGGGATTTTCACCCAAATGCGTGGCTCTGGGCACCTCTCTCGCCCAGCCTGAGTCGGGGTCCCCTGAGCCCAGGTGCGCCCTCAGCCTCTTGACTGCAGCTGGGAGTGGAGCCCGGGGCTGCCCACTGGGAGCCCCCTTTGCCTTTCAGGCTCTGCCCCTGCACTCCTGCTGAGCGGAGCAGCCTCTGCCCACGCAGCTGTGTCAGGAAACCAGGGCGCAGCGAGAGTCTGTGCAGCACCTCTGTGATCCCACGCGTCCCTGGAACGGGGGCGCACGGCTGGGTTTGCAGAGAATCATACTTCCTGTCCTCGGTGGAAGGACTCGGGAGCTTTGCTAGCTGTTCCCGGATAGACAGCAGCAGCTGGGCTCACGGCACTGAGGCAGCGAGGATGCGATGTGGGGGAATGACCCATTTGAGGAGAGGATGAGGGTGGGGATGAATGATGTCATAGAGGAGAGGATGAGGGAGGGTGGGGTGAATGACGTCATGAAGGAGAGGATGAGGGTGGAGGTGAATGACAACATCAAAGAGAGGATGAGGGTGGGGATGAATGACGTCATCGAAGAGAGGATGAGGATGGGGATGAATGGCGTCATCAAGGAGAGAATGAGGGTGGAGGTGAATGACGTCATAGAGGAGAGGATGAGGGTGGGATGAATGATGTCATCGAGGAGAGGATGAGGGTGGAGGTGAATGATGTCATAGAGGAGAGGATGAGGGTGGGGTGAATGACGTCATGAAGGAGAGGATGAGGGTGGAGATGAATGACAACATCAAAGAGAGGATGAGGATGGGGATGAATGACGCCATCAAGGAGAGGATGAGGATGGGGATGAATGACACCATCGAAGAGAGGATGAGGGTGGAGGTGAATGACATCATCGAGGAGAGGATGAGGGTGGGGATGAATGATGCCATCAAGGAGAGGATGAGGATGGGGATGAATGACGTCATCGAGGAGAGGATGAGGGTGGAGGTGAATGACATCATCGAGGAGAGGATGAGGGTGGGGATGAATGACATCATCAAGGAGAGGATGAGGGTGGAGGTGAATGGCGTCATCAAGGAGAGAATGAGGGTGGAGGTGAATGACGTCATAGAGGAGAGGATGAGGGTGGGATGAATGACGCCATCAAGGAGAGGATGAGGATGGGGATGAATGACGTCATCGAGGAGAGGATGAGGGTGGAGGTGAATGACGCCATCGAGGAGAGGATGAGGATGGGGATGAATGACGTCATCGAGGAGAGGATGAGGGTGGAGGTGAATGACATCATCGAGGAGAGGATGAGGGTGGAGGTGAATGACATCATCGAGGAGAGGATGAGGGTGGAGGTGAATGACGCCATCGAGGAGAGGATGAGGATGGGGATGAATGACGTCATCGAGGAGAGGATGAGGGTGGAGGTGAATGACATCATCGAGGAGAGGATGAGGGTGGAGGTGAATGACATCATCGAGGAGAGGATGAGGGTGGAGGTGAATGACGCCATCGAGGAGAGGATGAGGGTGGAGGTGAATGACGCCATCAAGGAGAGGATGAGGATGGGGATGAATGACGTCATCGAGGAGAGGATGAGGGTGGAGGTGAATGACGCCATCAAGGAGAGGATGAGGATGGGGATGAATGACGTCATTGAGGAGAGGATGAGGGTGGAGGTGAATGACATCATCGAGGAGAGGATGAGGGTGGGGATGAATGGTGTCATCAAGGAGAGGATGAGGGTGGAGGTGAATGACATCACCAAGGAGAAGATGAGGGTGGGAATGAATGATGCCATCAAGGAGAGGATGAGGATGGGGATGAATGACGCCATCAAGGAGAGGATGAGGATGGGGATGAATGACGCCATCGAAGAGAGGATGAGGGTGGAGGTGAATGACGCCATCGAGGAGAGGATGAGAGTGGGGATGAATGACATCACCACGTCTTCAGACGCAAGCGTATCAGGATGGCTGGAGAATCCCATCACCTGACAGCTCACATCTCCGACCCCTCGCAGCCCAGCTCACCAGGTAATGGTGCCAGAAGCCAGACACAGCCCCAGCAGGGAGGGGCAGGTGCAGGCTGGCCTGGCTGGGGCCCGCGGGTCCCTGGGTGCTCTCTGAGCACTGCAGCCTGCTGTTGCTCTCCTCGGCTCTGCTCTTCAGGTTGGAACTCTTCCCCTGTGCCAAAAAAGAAAAAACCCCAGGGAGAGGCACAGAAGCTGCCAATCCAGGGGCAGAGCTAGGCGAGCTGCCTCTCAGCTGCAGGCGTGCAGCCTTGGCACGGGAGCCCGATGCTAATCAGCTCCATCTAGTCGCCTTCAGAAGGGGTGCGCCCGGCTCGGGGGGGCAGCGAGGCTCTGCCAGGGCGTCAGTGAGTGTTGGCACGGGTCGGGGACACCAGCTCCCCTGCCCGTCTCTCCCCCCAGCTCTCCCCACCCCTGCCAGCTCCTCCCTCTGACCCTGAGACTGGGCAGGAACAGAGCCCCTTCAAGCTGAGTTGGGAGAATCGAGTGTCGGTGTCTGTGAGGCGCTGGGAGGCTGGGCGGCCCCTGGTGTGTGTTCGCTGCGATTATTATGGCTCTGGTTCAACACGACTGTTCTCATGGCTGGAACATTCACTCATGCTCACCTGGTTCGCTACATCGCCAAGCGGCAGCTTATAGCTTTACTCCACTTCCAATATCAACACGCACAATTGCCTCGGAGAATTTTAAATCATTTGGCCACAACTCAAGTGAAGAAATTCTTGGGCTGCTTGGCCTCACACCGAGGCATCTGCACACACTCGTGGCGCCGAGCGGCTGCCCCGGCTCCGTCTCCCCTCTCTGCAGTGACACGGAGCATCCCCCCCTCTAGCGCTTTCTGTCAAGCTCAGCCGCTTCTAACCTCAGCGGTTCCACTGGATTACAGATGAAGGTGCCTCAAACCCGCTGTTACTCTACAGTCTCGCCTGCCGCGAATGAGACCCACAGCTTGGAAGATCCTTGTCTGTCAGCGGACCTGGCTCCGAGAGTGACAGACTGCAGAACTTCTGGCTTCGGTGGCATTTCCCCCTGATAATAAAAATGCAAGTTTCATTGTTTTCTCCTCTGGGTTTGATGGTTAATCCGAGACTTTTAAGAGGTTTAACACATTTGGGTGTAAATCTTGGCAATCTCTGCAACGAGATGAGATGAATATTCCTTCCTTCCCTCCCTCCCTCCCTCCTCTTCATTTTGCCTTCATCATGATGACGATGGTTGGGACCCATCCTCGCCAAGTGGGTGCTTCTGACATGCCCCATACTCCTGCTCTTCTGGGTGGGGCAGTGTGGCAGTGTCTTGCTGCCCTTTGGTCTGTTTCCTTAGATACACACATATTTCTATGGGTCCACCTTAATATCCAAAGTGGTTTTTATTTTCTTATTTATTTTGTTATTTGGGTCACACCCAGAGATTCTCAGGGGTTCCTCCTGGCTCTGAACTCAGGAATCACTCCTGGCGGTGCTGGGGAAACCATATGGGATGCCAGGGATTGAACCCGGGTCAGCCACGTGCAAGGCAAACACCCTCCCTGCTGGACACTATTGCTCTGACCCAAATATCCAAGTGTTTTTTTTTAAATATATTTATAGGGGGTATGATGCCGCCAGCAGGTCAATTAGTACCTGTGAGGTGAGTGCATCAGCAGTCTGATGGCACCGTCAGGCTTTCAGATACCCCAAAATTGCTGCTGTGCCTTTTTTTTTTTGCTTTTGGGTCACACCTGGCATTGCACAGGGATTACTCCTGGCTCATGCACTCAGGAATTACTCCTGGCGGTGCTCAGGGAACCATATGGGATGCTGGGAATAGAACCTGAGTTGGCCGAGTGCAAGGCAAATGCCTCCCTGCTGTGCTATTGCTCCAGCCCCACTGCTGCTGCTGTGCCTTTGGGCAGACCCCAAAAATTTGGGGCAAAGTTTACCAAGAAAGTAAACGGCCAAAAGTTAGGTATGTGGGAAACACACCCACAAACCACCTCGGGCTCAGCTATATACTTGGAGGCATGGCCTCTCTGGTTCCTGATCAAACTGCTTAACGGCCATGATCCCAGAGACTCAGAAACGAATCTCGGAACCCAAAGGCTTTTGGCAGAAATGCATCCTGTTCCTGCAGTATGTTGCTGGCGCTGGGCCACTCCGGTGAGAATAGGTTTCGTGCCTTGGCCTGTTCCCCTTGGTGGCCCAGTGACCACCATCCTCTAGAGGCCACTGGACAGTCAGGTTTGGCCCTGCAGTGACAAGACATGCGGGCCCTCACCAGATGGGCCCTTTCCTCCCCATCCCAGCGAGACCCCGAGTCGCTGCCTACAAACAGCCACTCTGGCTCCTGATCAAGCTAATTAATGGCCAGAAACTGCTTAATGGCCAGATCCCAGAGACCCAGAAACAAATCTCAAAACCCAGCAGCTTTTGGCAGAAATGCATCTGGACCACATACAAGATGGCTGCCACCTCAGAGCTTCTTGAAAAGCCAAGTATGAGCTGGCGGTGACGGGGCAACTGCAGTTTCATGGGAAGGGGGATGGTACCATCTGGTCCTTCATGCCCTACCAAGGTCATAAGTTGCCCCCCACGAGCGATTCTCTGGCACAGCCGTAACACCAGACACACAGAAACCATTCTCGTAATAATCTGGCTTTTGGCAGAAATCCAAAATCGCGAGGCCACTAGTGTGGCCACGTGATATTATATAATTCTCATAACCAGCTATAGACAACAAAGTATTTCAAAATGCTTTTTCAACAATTCTGATTGTTGTGTGTGTGTGGGGGGGATTCTAAACAATAATGGTTCATCTTTTGTCGAAATAATGAATGTAATCAATGTAGAGAAGAGTTAAGTGGAAATCATCTGCCTCACAGGCATTGGGAGGGGTGGGGGGTATATTGGGGTTCTTGGTGGTAAAAATGAGTACTGGTGAAGGGAGAGGTGTTTGATCATTGTGTGACCGAGACTTAAACCTGAAAGCTCAGTAACTTTTCCCACAGTGATTCAATAAATAAAGAAGAAAAAATAAATAAAATTATGGAAAAAAAAGTAAGGTGGAATTTTGCCCAATTCAATCGGCTAATCGGTCACTGAATAAATAGCAGTACTCCTACATAAAAGTTATAAAAGAAAATGTGCATTCTTCACGTAGGTGATTCCCAGCAAAAGCTGGGGTGGGGGATCGGACGTCTCTGCCGGAGAGACTCCGCGCCCACGGGCTGGCCGCACTGCACCTCAGATAATCTAGAGTTAATTAGGCAAATGTCAGTGCTCGGGGTATGGCTTCCGGTTGGGGAAAAGTACAAGGAGACATAAAAATTAGCAAGACATATGCGGAGATTAATTCACCAAGATAGCTGGATTCCTGCCCGGGTCCCAGCTGGTCAGGCACCAGGCGACACTTGCAGACGCAACTCTGCCCTCTGCCCCTCCCTGCGCGTATGAAACGGAGCCGCTCACTTCCTGCCTGGTGACAAGATTCTGAAGGTGAGCAGGACTTTCCGCGCCACCTACGGCAAAGACTTGGGACTGCGGTGTGCGAGTCAGCTGGGCCTTCCCTGACCCGCAGTGGAGGCAGCCCGTCCCCACCCACAGTCCTTTCCGAGGACGTGGCCAGCGTGACTCCAGCTGTGTAACTCACAAGGTGAGGGGAGACGCGGAACATCTGTCGTCCGGGGCGCGGAACATCTGTTGCCAGAGAAGAGGTGGCTTTATCTCATAGGGGGATATGGCTCTTTGCTGCCAGTGGCGCCCCGGCCGTGGTTGTGACCATCGCACAGCAGTCAGGAGGTAGATGACCGTCATTCTTTCAGGGTGTGTTTCAGGGTATCCGAGTGAGTGCCGTGCAATAGAGCTGCTCCAGCAGCTATGATTCCCCAGGGGAGGGCTCGACCCCTGGGGACCTGACTCCTCTCCTCACCCTGAGCAGCCCGGCCCACGGGCCCTTCTTGGGTCAGCGGCGATTTTCTTAGGCTGCCATTTACCCATGGGCCTTGCCGGGCTGACCCGAGCAGCCTCGTGGGAAACAGACTCCAGTGCGAGGGATTTCCCATTACAGTCCAAAAGTCCACTCACTCGCTTTGATTGCAATGGATGACCAGCTCCTTTACTGTAAAAAGGAAGAAGTTGGCTGGAGCGATAGCACAGCAGGTAGGGCGTTTGCCTTGCACACGGCCGACACTGCCGACCCGAGTTCGATTCCTCAGCCCCTCTCGGAGAGCCCGGCAAGCTACTGAGAGTATCCCACCCGCATGGCAAAGCCTGGCAAGCTACCCGTGGCGTACTCGACATGCCAAACACAGTAACAAGTCTCACGATGTTATTGGTCCCGCTCGAGCAAATCGATGAACAACGGGAGGACAGTGACAGTGAATTAAAAAAAGCAGAAGAATGGGTCAAGTGTTACTGAGTTTTTGGCCCCAGAAGGGTATTTGCTCAGTGACGGAGAGAGGCTGAGAGCACAGTGGGGAGCTGGCCGAGAGGGGTGTTTAGGGGGTCCGAACTTGGCTCTGACCTGACCAACAAATCAACTGCCTCCCCTTTGGGGTGAGCAGCGGGGACGTGTCTGCATCCGGCCAATGACATGGACGGACCCCCAGGCCATGCCCGGACACAGAGCTGGGCATGGAAGTGGAGACCGAGACAGGGGCAGCTCCCTGGAGCCATCACCGCGTCTGTTCCCTGGGGACAGTCCCCAGTGAGCCGCCCTCTCTCCAGGGTACTGGACCAGACAGCGGTGTGGTTCTGTCCCTCCAATGCTACCCACCCTGGACGCCCGTCCCGATGACACTTCAGTTCCCTGCGGGCCTGGATTCTTTGTGAAGGGCCGCTCGCTTCCTGCCCAAAGAGCCCCAGCGCGGGCAGTCCCTGGAGGCCCTGGTCAGCACAGGGACCTGCGACTCTGCACTGAGACACAGGGGCCTGCAAAGGGACCCAGGGGTGTGGCTGAGGGACCCAGATGGGGGAGCCTGCACTGCAGAGCGAGGGGCTCCATCTCTCTGGAGACCCATGGTCACCCCTCTTACTGCACTGAGCACCAAAGCCAGGCCCGGCCCTGGGAACTGGAAGAGCGGCCAGGCCTCGAGGGACAATGAGACAGCGGCACGCGACGGGCTAAGGGAACGGAGACCTTTGGGGAGGCTGGACACAGGGTGCCCTCTCCCCCTCCCCAAGGCCATGGAGACAGTGGGAAACTCAGGGTTCCTGGGGGAGCAGGAGGGTGAGGGGTGAAGAAGGAGCCGTGGGTGTTTAGGGTGATGAAGGTGTTGTGTGGGGCCCAGGAGTGGTGGGCACCAGCCTCAAGCCACACCATAGATGGGACCCCAAAGCAAGCAAGGACAGAAGTTGGTGATGACGCATGTGCCATGGGCGGCGATCGCAGGCCGCGCTCATGGCAGTCCCTAATAACAGGGGACACTAGCCAGGGACGGGCCGGGGAATTCTATTTTCTGCTTGATTTTTCTATAAAGCAAACTTTGCCCTAAAATAGTCTTTTTTTTTTAGGAAAAAAAAAAACTTTGGCCCAAACAATAAGTATGTTATAATAATACTTGATGGAATTAGTCATAACATTATAATTAAATCTTTTCAAGCTTGGCATTTTAAAAAGTGGATTTATCTCTCAGGGCTAGAGTCTGCCACTCAAAGGCTCTTTTCCCCCGGATTTCTGTTTACAGGGGCATTAGCCCAGCAAACAGGCTGGAGAGCGGCTTTGTCATTTAGATAATAGAGCACATTTGCATACACAGCCTCTCCCGAGGGCCCTCTCCAGACGCCAGAGAACATCTCGGGGAGAGAGACGAGGGAGGGGGAATGTTTGGAATGGCACCTGAAAGTTCTCAACTTGATTTGATCCCGTCCTGGTGGCTGGAATTACCCTGAGCAATTAACGCCAGCTTGTGAGGGAGCCCCTCCCCTCGGTCCTCTCCTCCGAATGCCCCCATCACTCGGCCTGCAGGAGAAGCGCCCCCGGACGCCATTCTGCCTAGCTGCTCCCAGTGATGTGCAATTTCCCAGAGCCGGGCGGAGCCGGAGCATTTTCAAGGTCAGGAATCAGCGGTGTGTCCTCAGGAAAACAGGCCCCCGCGGGGAGTTAGGTTCTTCTAGCCCGGCTGGAGGAGACTTTGAGGGTCGGTTTCTGGGGTTCTGGTTCTGGGGTGTAAATCTGCGTGTGGAAGCCAGTGAGTCTGGGGGCTGTGGGGGTGTTACATCTCTGCCCTTGTCCCACACTCTGGATGGGCTCTACCGTGAAGAACTACAGGAGACGCTGAGACACCCCCCCCCCCACACACACACACACCACACACACCACACACGTTTATCCCAAGGAAGGAGGTGGTGAGAGCCGCTCCCAGGTGCTCACCGCATTGGGCCACGAGAACCGAACTATTACTCGAGAGATCTATCTTCGGGCTGGGGTGAGCCGCACCATGTCCCCCGGGGCACCCCGACCCCAAGGCCCCCACTGGCTGTGCAGAGGGGAGAGGGCGGCTGAGCTGTTCCTGGGAGTTGGCACTGCACTCTAGCACTGTCCTCCCGTTGTTCATCGATTTGCTCGAGCGGGCCCAGTAACATCTCCATTGTGACACTTGTTGCTGTGTTTGGCATATCCAATACGCCACGGGTAGCTTGCCAGGCTTTGCCGTGCGGGCGAGATACTCTCAGTAGCTTGCCGGGCTCTCCGGGAGGGGCAGAGGAATCGAACCCGGCTCGGCCGGGCTGGCTGCATGCAAGGCAAACGCCCTACTGTTGTGCTATCGCTCCAGCCCTGCTGTGTATTGGGTTATTAGAGCAGGACACTGGCCAGAGCCCCACGCCCGGGCCCCTGCAACCACGACCCGAAGACCCCACGGAGAGACGCAGGCAGCCCCCCTCCCGCCCCTGCTTTCTCTGCCCCGGGGAGGAATCGCCTCACCATCACACCTGACCCGTTTCCCTGGTGGTCAGCGACGCACGTGCCTCTGGTACGACTCCTTGGTCCCTACACGTCTTCCTAGAGAGACTGCCCGGGGGCTCCTCTGCCCGTTCCCCCACAGACTCACCTCCAGATTGCTCGGACTCGCCTGCAGCCCAGGATGCAACAGTGGGAGCGTTCCTGAGCGCTGGGCCCCGCAGGTGGCAGCCACCGCCATGAGCCCCGAGCCTCTGGCTTTCCCGTGGGTGTTGGCGCCTGTGTTTCTCTCGTGGAAGGAGGGACGCCTCAGACGGACAGGCCTGCTTCCCTTCCGCCTGTCCTGGACACGCGCTCCTCGGAAACCACCAGGCAAACTCACTTCCCTCCAGCGGGGCACGAGGCGCTCACAGCAGCCCTGCACGGAGGCCGGGACCAGCGTGCAGTGAAGGGGGTCACCAGAAGAGAAGCAGAGGGGATGCCCAAATAATCAGCTAGCCCAGGGACAACAGTCACAGGCACGAGTGAGACCAACACTGGGACGGGAACAGCGACCAGCAGGCAGGGTGGAAGGACCATCCAGGACCCACCGCCACCCAGTCCTGTGGGGTCAGCGTCAGGAAGACGCTCTCCCTCTCGCCCTTCCCGCGAGATCTGACCATTTCTTCTCTGATGCCATTTTCAAAGGACAGAAAAGGAGAGACGGAGCTGAGTTCCATATCAGGAAAACAAGAGTACCACTTTTTTGTTTGTTTGTATGTTTGTTTGTTAATTTTTATTAGTGAGACACCATAAGGTACAGTTGTAGACTTACAACTTTTTGTGCTTGGGTTTCAATTATACAATGATCAAATACCCATCCCTCTACCATTGCCCATTTCCCACCACCACTGATCCCAGTATCCCTCCCACGCCCCCCCGCCATCCCACCCTGCCTCTGTGGCAGGGCATTCCCTTTTGTTCTCTCTCTCTCTTATTGGGTATTGTGGTTTGCAAAAGAGGCAATGGGTGACAATCATGTTTGGTCTATAGTCTACTTTCAGCATGCTTCTCCCATCCTGGGAGGATCCTCCCAACACTCTTTATTTGGTGCTCCCTTCTCTATCTGAGCTCCCTTTTCCCCTCGCATGTGTGGCTGGCCTCCAAGCCATGGAGCAAACCTCCTGGTACTAATCCCGGCCACCCTTGGGTGTTAGTCTCCTATTTTGTTACTTTGGTTTTAAACGCAAGAGGCAAGAGAGACTTTTTCTCTGGAAGATGCCCACAACCAGGCTTCGCAGTGACACCTGAGGCCACACAGTGCCAGGAGCAGCTGGTCCCAGTTGGCACCCGCCTCTGTACCGGCCCAGGGCAGGGGCCGCGGGGCCTGGCTGGCTCCCCCCACACCTAGAGACTGTTCCTCAGCCCACCCTGACCGTGTTCTCGGCGGTTCCCCTCCCAACAGTTGTGTTCTTTCCCCCTCCCACTCCTCTAAGCGAAATCCTTTAAATGAAACCATCTTGCCTCACTTTGAAGCCGGACGATAGGAGCCAGAATCTATGCAACAAATCCTCACTGCATGGCACAAGGGCTCAGGCAGAGGGTGCGGCCCCTGGAGCCCCTTGCCAGCTGCTGGCTATCGGCCCACGTGGCTCTGTCCACGGAAACACGCACACCGGGCCCGGAGCTGACCCTCACTGTGCTGGCCCCGCTGTGCTGGACAGGGAACTCGCTGCACCCGTGACGTCCAGATCCCCAGTGTGGCCGAGGGCAGCATCGGGGGTGAGCAGGGCTCCACTCCAGTGAGCACCAGGCTGGGGGAGAGAGGCTGTGAGCAGACCTGCATTGCCCTTCGCCCACGTGGAAGACTCTGCCCACTAACGACAGTTCACCTGGTTACATGAGACTTCTGTCCAGCCCTGGGGTGAGAGTCTCTTCTGGATCTGCCACGCCCTGTCCACGGCCGAGCAGGAGTGGGGGGGGGTGGCCACGGGGTCTCCTGGTCCTGCTGGCCGCCACCGAGGGAGCCTGAGTAGAAGGTCGTGGTAACATTGTCACCAAGGGGACAAGGAAGCAGCTTTGTAGGGGGAGATTGGGCCCAGGGGCCGCGGGGCCACCACCTCTGGCCTTAGGGGCGTGTGCAGCTTCTAGACTCTTCGAGGATGTGTGTGGCCCAGAGGAGCAGCAGGGAAGAGAGCTGAGGCAGGGACAGGGCGGCAGCAGCGGAGCCCCCGGGACGCTGAGACGGGGCTGGTGGGTCTCCACCATCCGGGCAGAAACAGGCCTTGTGGCCGGGCACTCTCCTCCCTCAGATGCCAACTTCTTCCTTGGTTTCCGGGTTTGTTCAGGGCTCAGTCTGCTGTGAACCCCCAAGCCCCTGCCCTCAGCCCCAGGGGTAAACAGGGTTTATTCCAGCCTTTCTCCACGGCTTTCCCGGAGTCCACTGCACCCCACCCCACCCATCCCCTGGCCCCAGGCAGGAGGGTCCCTGGCTCTTTCCATGGTGCGGACAGATGCAGATGGGCTCTGACCTGAACACCCATTCCCAGCTCCCCTGCCGGGGGCACGGCTGACACTGAGGCCTCTTATAGGACAGCCCAGTTGAGCCCTGTGACCTGCCCTGCACAGGTGGTGGCCAGACCTATCCCTGGGGACACACATACCGGGAGAGAGAGCCAAAAGCTCAGCAAAAGGCTGGATGGAGACGCAGCATGTGGAAACAGCGCACGGTGAGGACGGACGAGAGTCAGGCAGGCTCGGGACCCACCTTGAGGCGCCGGGCACCCGGAAGTGGCCACAGCTTCAGGGCATTTGGGGACACGCTCAAGGCTTCGGGCTCTGCCCGTTCCTTAATAACGTCCAGGTTTTCTGTTTGGAACCTTCCTGCCCCAGCCAGCGTCCCTGGGGTGGGCGCTTGTCCTGAGATTGATTTTGAAGCCACCAGCCTGCGCCCGGGCAAGTGTGTAAGCGCATGGGGCTTTGCTCTGGGCCTACGGCTGCAGCTGGGGGCAAACCAACAGCTTATTGAAGTTACTCTGAATGTCCATTTCAGATCAAGGCGCTTGCCCCAATGGCGATGCATGGACAGAACCAGGACAGTTTCCCCAAGCCCCGGGCGTGGATCGAAGCTTAGGCCCTGGCCAGGCAGCAGAAGCACCAAGGCAGAGACAAGACCCGCGGCTGTTCCAGGTGGGGGGAGGGGAGACTTTGACAGCGGGGTGCTCGGCCTTACGGACATGCTGGCGCTTCCATGCCCATCCTCGAGCTGGAGAACTCAGTGGGCAAGGTGGGGTGCCCGTCGCGTGTGGGAGGAGGATGTAATTTCCACAGATGACCAGAATCCTGGAGACCAAAGGCGATGGCGTGAGTCGTCCCGAGAGGATAGAGAGCAGCAGGACCACCACGGCCATAAGCCACAAGGCGTGGATGGCCGGGCCGCAGGAGGGGTCGGGGCTTCGGCACAGAACCGACCCGGTGGGAGACGGTGGGTGGCACCCAGCGCTTGGACGGCTCCAGGAGGGTGGGAGGCCCGGCCAGCCCTCACTCTCACCCCCACCCCAGGAGCCAGGAGCCTCCTAGCTGATTTGACTCCTAGTTGGGGCCACACCCGGCGGGGTTCAGGTGATGGCATATGGGGGTCACTCGGGGACCGGGGGCGGAGGCTGGGAATTGCTTCCAGGGCTGACCCCACCGGGAGGTCAGGGCCCAGCTGAGGTCCCCACAGGGCTGCGTCCCTTCTAGGGGGCTGGGTAGGTGCAGGCTGGCCATGGGCCCGTGCCTCAATCTCCCCTTCCCTGGTCGGGGGGAATTCATGGGGTTCACAGCTGAGCTCTTACCCCTCAGCCCGGCCGCTGAGCCTGCTCACAGGCTTGATTGAAAAAGCGCTGTAGATTTTTCCATAAACCTGGGGTTGTGTTAGATAATTAGGGAGCTATAGAGACGTACTCTTTCTTCCTATTATCTTTTACCGGGAGACAGGCTATAAACACTGGGCTGATGCTTTAAAAGTTTAAGGATCTGGGCCAGGAGTTAGACTAATCTTCTGTAAGCAAACACATATGCATATTGATAAGTAAACACATCACTGTGTCGTGGGCTCTAAATTTTATTTACTGGCGGAGTCACATCCCCATAAAGCACGTCGGGGCTAAACAAATGGTGTCGGTAAGGAAACACGATAAATGTTCAGTCGTGGTACATTGAACGAAGTACATCGGCACAATAGAGTCTAGATGTAGCAGGTATGTGAATGCAGCTGCACACCTCCGGGCATGCACGATAATTCATGCACAAATATAGCCAAAGGGACAAAGATAAAAAGCTATAGCCCTTCATTAATGAGTCACCCTTCGAAATAAGCGTCTTCATTCTTTTGTGTGTTGCAAAGAACATTTATATACGATAATGTTCGATTTACACATGTGTGCATTTATGGATACATGCACGTATATATGGGCTTATATTTCTGAGTCACTCTCATAACTGCACTTGGCAGTAAGTGGAAGGTGCTGTTTGCCTGTTCTAGAGGTGAGGCTAATGGGAGAAAAAGAAAATATAGCAGAACCAACAGAATATGTTCAATTTTTCATAAAAGAAAAAAAAATCAATGAATCAATGCAGATATGTGGGTCTCGGCTGTTTCAAAGAATCTGTGAGACTGGACGTCCGCGATTCTGGGGCTGACGGCGGCTCTCAGAGACCCCTCTCGCTTCAACTTAATTGTTGACAGTTTGCACTTTTTACATTTTTATCATATGCCAAGGGTCACAGTTGCGGTAGGAAATCTGTTGGAAAGGGGTTGGTCTCCAGGTAAGCTGCTCTCTCAAAAAGAGCCAGAATCTCCCCGGGGACTGCCTGTGCCTGGCCACAGAAACTGGACCACGGATGGCCTGGCCTGGGAGGGCGTGGGAGGGATTGTGTGCCAGCTGTGGCCAGACCCTCTCCGCACTCTGCCACCTCTCCACCGTACTCACTTCTGATCACGGCCGTACCCAGTTACCAGACATAGTGGCATGAAGCCCCGTGAGTTACTGTCTGAACTTTTCTCAGGGAAGAGGTTTAGACGGCCGGAGAGACATACAGGAGTTAAAATTCACTTGTACACACCTGACTAGGTTCGATCCGGGCACCCCATGCGGTCCCCTAGCCCCCAAGAGTGACCCCTAAATGCGTTGCGCTCCGCAGTCCTCTCAGGGGAACCCTCTGCCCCCGGCACCCACACTCTTACTACACGGTCGCGGAGGAAACGGAAGCTCTCAGCTGGAGGTGGGTGACCGGGTCACATGCTGGCCTGCGAGGATGGCAGGGGTTCATGGTGGTCTCTGACAGACAGGAGAGGCAGCTGGGGACGGGAATGTGCTGCCTCACGCCCTCCAGGAACCCGAGGGAAAGTGCTCAGCGGGGCCGGTGCTTCCCGCATCCCTTTCAAAGTCGGGTGGAATCTCCCGTCCCCACTTTAGACGGGGAGAAGAGTACGGTGACGCTCAGCACGTGTTCAGTCTCGCATCATGGGGAGCGAGCGTCGGAGTAGTTTTATAACCTGCGGGGATTAAAGGCAGCGCCCACACTCCGGGGTCCACCAGATAGTGGGAGCGGGCGGCAGGCAGGGAAGAAGGGGGGCGGGAAAAGTCCTTAGACTCAGGCCCTCCCCTGTGCATGATCGCGATGGCAGACGGGCTTGCTCCTCGGTAGGAATCCATCCGTGTGGCTCTAAATACATATTGAAGAGCAGACGCTACGGGAGAGGCAGAGGCTCTTGATCCCCTAATGAACGACGCTGCGTTATCACCTTATAATTACCTGCAAGCTGCATCCTATCAACACCCCGCTAATTCACACAGTTCTGTCATGAAATGTTAATACTAGCTGGAAGAAAATATGAACAAGTCGCCCTTCCGTCAAAATAAAGGCCCAAGCCTTGAACTCAGCTCACGTCCTGGTCCCCCGCCCCCTCCCCACATCAACCCCCAAGGTGCAGCGCTCGCTGGCTGGGGTCATCACGGAACCTGTGGGAAAGCCCACCCGGCCACATGTCCAAAGAATCGGGAAGACAGTGCCCGCCTCACCCAGAGACAGAGGAATTGGCGCAGGGGAGGAGGGAGAGGAGGAAGAGGAGGGAGAGGAAGAGGAAGGAGGAGGACAAAGGAGGATGAGAAGCAGACTGGACGAGTCCAGGGGGACACTTCCGCCCCCAGAATCCACTAGACCCTCCACGCCCCCCTCGCTTCCCGGCCAGCCAGGCAGCCACGTGCTTCAGACCTGAGAAGATTCATTTCTATTTGTTTTTAATTCCTTCCTGAAATGTCCCCCTTCTCCCCGCACGTTGTTGGGGATTGCCGCTGAAATTACCCGGAGGTGTTACCGGGCTGCTCGGTGTGCGTTGGATGGGCTTGTTAAAGCAGTGACAATACAAATCACCATAGCAACACAAACAAGGAGTTATGGTCCATTTCCAACTCTCAAGGCTAAAAATATTTACGTCTGTTGAGAGCTCAGCCATGCGGCAACGGGGGCGTTCGGCTGCGGAGTAACCAGGGCCATGACCCACCCCTGCGACGTGCGGCCTTGCGGGGTCTGTGCCAAGGAGAAGTGGCCGGCGCTGGTCACTCTGTGTCCAGAGGAGCGCTCGAGCCAGGCATGAGCCCGCCTGCTCGCATATATCCACAGGCGCCCCCTGGCCGGCAGTGACCCCCGCCCTTGGCCGTGTCCTTGAGCATGGTCAGGAAGGAGGAGTCTCTCCCCTGGCATCAAATGCCTGCTGGGGGTAGCAGGGAATCCTGATGAGGGGGGCTAGTGAGGGGTTTAACGCCAGGGTCCAGGGTGCTGGGGCTCAGTCACTAGCACCCACAGCCTGCGGGTGGGTCCCCCTTTACACAGGTGT
Source organism: Sorex fumeus (assembly GCF_029834395.1). Taxonomy (NCBI): domain Eukaryota; kingdom Metazoa; phylum Chordata; class Mammalia; order Eulipotyphla; family Soricidae; genus Sorex; species Sorex fumeus. Next base: position 19,893,070 of record NW_026606086.1, on the reverse strand, counting down.
ATGTCGCTGAGCCCGTGGCAGCACCATCCTCGGGCCTGTGAGAGGCCACAGGCAGGGACGCTCGGATCTGGCCTCCGGGGTATGGGGGAGGGGCTGGAACCAGGAGGAACCCCTGAGCATCGCTGGGTGTGACTCAGCAACTAAAAAAAATTAGTAAAGAAAAGAAAAAGAAAAAAATGAATAAAATTACTATTTTTAAAAAAAGTGGCTATGGGCTGGAGTGACAGCACAGCGGGGAGGGTGTTTGCCTTGCACAAGGCTTACCCGGGTTCGATTCCCAGCATCCCATATGATCCCCAAGAACCACCAGGAGTAATTCCTGAGTGCAGAGGCAGGAGTGACCTCTGAGCATCACTGGGTATGACCCAAAAAGCAAATAATAATAACAATAAAAAAAGGTAAAGGCCCTCCCGTTGATCATCGATTTGCTCGAGCGGGCCCAGTAACGTCTCCATTGGAGACTTTGTTGTTACTGTGTCTGGCATATCAAATACTCTCGGTAGCTTGCCGGGCTCTCCGAGAGGGGCAGAGGAATCGAACTCGGGTAGGCCATGTTGGCCGCGTGTAAGGCGAACGCCCTACCCGCTGTGCTATCGCTCCAGCCCAATAACAATAATAATAATAATAATAAAGCACCGGGGAAGAACCAAGCACCCATGTCCCCCTCCCTCCTCGCCCTCTGTGCTGTGGCATGGCGTGCCAGGCACACACAGGACGTTCATTTCTTTAAGATGTTTCCCACGGAATATATCCCGAGGATGCAAAAAAGCACAGTAGAAATGACATCTGTACCTATATGTTCATTGCAGCACTGTTCACAATAGCCAAAATCTGGAAACAACTCAAGTGCCCTAGAACGGATGACTGGTTAAAGAAACTTTGGTACATCTACACAATGGAATACTACGCAGCTGTCAGGAGAGAGGAAATCATGAACTTTGTTTATAAATGGACAGACATGGAGAGTATCATGCTAAGTGAAATGAGTCAGGAAGAGAGGGACAGACATAGAAAGACTGCACTCATTTGTGGAGTATAAAACAACATAACATGAGGCTGACATCTAAGGATAGTAGATACACGGGACAGAGAGATTGCTCCATAGCCAGAAGCCTGCCTCATGAGCAAAGGGGAGAGGCAGCTGGAATAGAGACGGGATCACCAAGAAAAGGATGGCTGGAGGAACCGCTCGGGATGGGAGATGTGTGCAGAAAGTGGATAAAGGACCAAACACGACAACCTCTCAGGGTCTGCATTGCAGACCACAATGCCCCAAAGTAGAGCGAGATTATGAGGACTCATGTCTGCCACGGAAGCAGGGGGAGGGTGGGAAAGGGGGGTTATACCGGGGATATTGGTGGTGGGGAATGTGCGCTGGTGGAGGGAGGGGTGTTTGATCATTGTGTGATTGTGACCCAAACATGAAAGCTTGTAACTATCTCACGGTGATTCAATAAAATTAATAATATAAAAAAGGTGTTTCTCATGGTGCCCCACAACCTCCCGCCCCTCACGCCTCTTCCCAGCTCCCCGAGTCACAGCCGTGCAGGACAGTAGGAGACAGAGCGTTCCACCCCTCCCCGCCCCACACCGGCCTCCCCCTCCTCAGCCGGGCACCTCCCGGGACCACTCTCACAGCGAGACATTCAGAATGTTCTCCGCGTTCCCAGGGCCGATCTGTGGCTTTGCCTCTCTCTGTCTGTGGCCTTTCACCTGCTGGCAGGGGCCTGGACTTGCTTAGCGCAAAGCCACGATGGCCACGAGGGCCCCCAGCCTCCCGAGAGCCGCCCGGCCCCGTCCACGCAGCCACACAGCCCTTGGGAACTTCTGACTCACCACGCAGGGGACAGTGGTGCTGAGGGATCTGCGGTGGCATATTAGGGCAACAACAGGAAATTTGGAGGCTGCCACAGGGATCCCTGGAGACCCTGGGGGAAACCCCTGCCCTCGTGTCTGCAGTAGTCCGGGAGGGCTGCCTGGAGGAGGAGGGAGTGGAGGGAGCACAGCTAGAAGAGCGCTCGAGAGTGCCCTTTGGGGATCTAACTCCTCTGTCGGTCGCCTCCATGAGTCTGCAGTCCAGCAGCCTGGGGGAGTGGTGGCCAGCAGGTCACAGGCGACCTTCACGGCTGTGAATGGGCAGCTGCAGAATGAGGAAGTGTCTGTGGGGCAGAGCTGAGGGCATCTCTGACATAGGGTCTGCGTGTCGGCATCCTGGTGTGGGTGCTGGCAGCCAGGATTGCTGCTGCAGTGTACAGCAGTGTGAGGCATGTGGAGGTGTGTGGAGGTGTGAGGCATGTGGAGGCGTGCGGAGCATGTGGAGGCATGAGGTGTGTGGAGGGGTGTGAGGCGTGTGGTGGCATGTGGAGGTGTGAGGCATGTGAAGAGGTAAGGTGTGTGGAGGCGTGAGGCGTGTGGAGGGGTGAGGCATGTGGAGTGGTGAGGCATGTGGAAGCACGAGGCATGTGGAGGCGTGAGGCGTGTGGAGGCGTGTGTCCTGCTGGTACTGGTGCCCATGAAGGGCAATGGTGGCCGTGGCAGTGGGGAGTGGCCTTCCATGGCCCCGAACCCGTGTGGAAGTCACAGATTCTCAGAGAACGGCCCCCACTGTGAACCCAGGTGAGGCGGGAGCCAATTGCACCTGGCCTGTCCCCTCCCCCTGTGACAGTCCCTCAGAGTCGCTCCAGCTCAGACCCAGCTCAGGGACCCGCAGCCAGCCAGGGGCAACAGCCGCGTTTACCTTAGTAATTAATAGGAATCCGGGCGATGATGAATCAATGAGATTTTGTGCCACTTAGTGATGATGTGAGAACCTTCCTTCCCCCCCCCTCCCGAGGACAATTAACCATGAAGAAAATAATTATAAATTTCATAAGTGAAAATCAGATCAAATCATTTGAGACGCTTGGAGAAGTACAGAATGTTCGACTCACTAGTTTTTATCATTAGGTACAAGAACCATAAAGCGGCTCTGCAATGCTGATGAAACCGGCGCTTTGGTTTTGATTTTCCGTTAGAGGCAGGTCGGGGGGAGCAGGGAGCGGGCGCCGAGAAGGGTAAGGTCGCCCCTGCTCCAGCAGATGCGTTTGCGAAGCTGCTGGTGACACACAGCCGCGGCCCGGGGGGCTGCAAGGGGGTGGCCGAGACAGCACGACGCCCCCCCGAGGTGTTTGCCGTGTTCAGAAGCCCCCAGGGCCTGGCCCCCTGCCAGACACTCACATGCCCATAAGTTACAGGCATGGAACCCCCGGCCCCACTCTGAGGCAAACGTGTCCCCACGGACAGATTTCCCTGGGACAGACAGACAGACAGACGGCTGTAAGTCAGAGCCCGTCGGGCTCCTGAATGCACCTGGCCACGCGGCAGTGGGCGTTTGTTCCAGATGTTGCTGGGGAGACGCAATGGGAGTGAAGCCTTCCGTGAGTGCCAGCGGTCGGGACAAAGCTGTTATTCTATTTCCAGGTGCTTCTAAGTTTATAGAACTGAGCTCTAATTTGGCTTCCAAGAAAATTCTGCAGTTATATTCGGGGAGAAAGGTTTCCATCCCCGAACCGCAAGGGTCTCGGAGCTATAGCAGGAGCGGGTGACGGGCCACGCACCGCGGCACGCACACGCTCGGGGGACCGGAAGTTCAGCTGCCACCCGCCCCGTCCCAGAATGCATCACCTGACCGTTTAGATTTATACTTTCCTGCAGTTTTGCATTTGAGAAAAAACTCGTAATCGCAAGGCTCCCCCAGTGCCATCCCTTCCAGAACCACATGATGGCACGTCAGGACCTACAGGCAGAGGCATGTGCTGTTTCCAATTTTGTACCATCTTGAGACGCGTGACGGTATCATGTTAACTTTGTACCATGCGATTTCATATGATACCAATGTTTTGGGCCTTAACAAGCACAATCTAGATCACCTCTACCAGCCCCTCTGGACACCAGAAGATGCTCTAGAATCACCCCAAAGGCCTGAAGGAGATGCTCTAGAAACATCCTGACTGCCTGAGGGAGATGCTCCAGAACCGTCCTGTCTGAGGGAGATGCTCTAGAATCACCCCAAAGGCCTGAAGGAGATGCTCTAGAAACATCCCAACTACCTGAAGAAGATGCTTTAGAACCATCCTGACTGCCTGAGGTAGACGCTCTAGCCCTTCCCCAACAGGGCGATGCCAACTCCTCAGCATAACCAACTGCTAGTTTCTGTCCGGAAGTTCCTCCCAGGCTACTGAGCAGACATCACTAACCTGCGTGTCCACCCCAACACGCCAGACCGCACGGTCCCTCCCCACCCCTGTGGCCCAGCCACTGGCGAGTTGAAATGTCAGAGTTCATGTCCCTCCGTCTCGGGCTCGGCAGGAAGCTGAGTGCTCCCATGGTGCTGGGCGCGAGGGTCCCCTCGTGAGGGACCCCATGACCACGCTACTTTCAGATCTCACTGGTCCACAGAGAAGGGACCTAGGTGGATGGTCCCAAAGGGTGCGAGTGTCAGCGTGATACACGTGGCCTGGTTGGGGGGGTGAAATGTTCTGGAACTACGTAGGGGCAGTGGCTGCTTGGTCTCATGAATCCAGAAGGAAAACACAGAGTAGCATCCACCCCTGGGGCCAGGTCGGCTTGGCCCCCCCACGCTAGCCAGCGTCCCCTTCCCCACCCTCCCGCTCTGTTACCCATACAGACGGCCCTTATGTGAGCACTCTCTCCCCACCCGAGAGCACTAGTGAGTGCAGGGCAGCTGACAGGCGCCTGTTGGCCAGAGAGGGACAGGAAGGCCTGGCCCGGGGCACCGAGTCCCTCAGTCCTCAGAGTCTCGGGGTCTTCGGCCCTCACCCAAAGCCCCCCTCCCCCCACACCTGCTGACCACCAAAGCCACTCTGTGTCATTCTGTCTCAGTGTCAAGTTGCTGGTAACAGCCCACTGTGACAAGGAGAACTGTCACAAAAACAGGGACCTCCCAACTTCCCCGTCTTGTTCTCCCCGGCAAAGAGATGGTCCCGCCTGAGGCCGGGGCTGGCCACCTCCAGCCGGGGCAGCGCCGTGGACTTGGGACCAGCAGTCAAAAGTGTCACTCGGTCTGGAGTAGAGGAAAGAGTTTAAGTTTAGACTCGCCATCACCAGCTCGTCTGCATTTTAATTTTTCATAAAGAAACAATCTATTTCATTACGATTTAATTTATTTGACCTAACAAATTCTCGTTTGCAGGCTCTGCTGACAAATTCAACAGACTTTATAAATCATTCATCAATATCCAGTTTGTCATACATTCACTCCAACTTTGGAAATAGGCCCAGGAGCTAATTCTGTATCGCTTCTCGCAAATGATCCATAATTCATAATTACGGTTTCCTTCCTATATGACAGGTATTTGATTCTGTAAAAAGGCAAAGATTTTGACCACACACACACACACATGCACACACACACACACACACACACACTCTCTCTCTCTCTCTCTCTCTCACTCTTTTTCCTCCATTATAAAAAATCTGTGTCTTGCCGAGGGCATGGTATTGTCTGCATTACTTTTAATGATACTCTGGTGGAAATTAAAGCAATTTTTAGAGAAAAAATATAATCAGAGCAGTGGAAGTGGTAAGAATACCCATGGCTTATTCCAGCAGGAAGTTATTAGTTTGCATTTTACTTATGATCGTAGGTGCTATGTGACCTGGAATAACCTGTTTTTGTGAAAATCTGAGTTCCTTTGAGGTGCTCAGGTAGACAAATTGAAATCCCCGGGAATTTCCAGCACTGTGAATTTCTGACACCAGTCAGGATAAACGGGGCAGATTGACCCAGCCTCCTGCGCTGAGGCAAAACGCTATTCCCTGAGCACGGCACAGTGGTGGGCGGCAGCTCTGGCGGGACAGGGCCAGCACTGGGTGGGCACACATGGGCTCCACTCACAGCACTCAGCCTACAGGGAAGGGCAGGGGACCCCAGGGAGCTCCCAGGCCCTCGGACTTGCTCTTTCGGCTGCTTCTCTCTGCTCCTCGGGCTCAGTGCTCTGAGTTCCTCCCCGGGCTCCCGGGTCGGCCTCCAAGAGGGTCCTGCTGCAGCAGGAGGGTCTGTACCCCAGGAGTCAGCCTCTCCACTGGCTCTGTCACAGGGCAGACCCTGCCGGGACCACGCGGCGCCGTGAGCATCCCCTGCCGCATCTCACTCCCACCCCCCGTGCAACTGGGCCAATGTTTCCAAGGATGCATCAGACCCAACGGGTATGGAGCCGAGGGACCGCAAGGGCTTCTGGGTGATCCCTATCCTGGGCTCCACTCAGCACAACCAACCTGAGAGCCGGCTTGAGTGACCCAGGCCTGTGCCCCAGGCTCGCCTCACCGTGGCCGGCCCTGGTCCAGGCCCCGGCAACCCAAGGAGCCTCACACATGTTGCCCCAAAGCGGGAGAGCAACTGTTTCACGGCCAGATAGGAAACTACTCAATCACACAGCGCTCTCACAGCACGGCTTGGCGCGGGCACGGGGAGGACAGGTCAGAACGCGGCTCCCACACGAGCCTCCTGACGGAACTACGAGGCGTGAAGATAAGCAAAGCTGAGAATTACTCCCCGCCTCGCCGCCGCCTGAAAGCTATTCAGAGGAGGATTTCCACAATTTGTTTTTATGTTTCCGCGGTAGACTGAGGCACAGCTGGCTTGTCTCCACAGGGGCGTGGCCAGTGCTGAGGCCTGGGCTCTGAAGGCGCTGAGGCGCAGGCCGGGCGTGGGGGACTCTGGGGCCCAGTGCTCCTAAGGCCGGTGTTGCTCGGGGGAGGGCGCAGGTGGGTGCAGACTCCAATGGCATTGCCACGCAGCTGTGCCCACACAGGGGCTGCCTGGGGCCCAGGGCTGCCCGCTGGGCGCAGGAAGTGGTGCCACTGACTTTAGGAGAGAGGAAAGTGTGATTGGACCCCTCCCCCCACCCCAGATGACCAGAGATGGGAGGCACCCTGGAGGGGGTGTGCCCAGGGTGTCCACCTCTCCCTCCTGCACCTCCGTGGGGTGCCCTGGCCACACTGCCCATCCCCAAGTCACGCACACAGATGTCACTGTGACGGCCCAGCTCGGGGCCTCATGGCCCAGCCCGTGCCCCATTAGGATCCAGCTCCGGAGGTTCAGGGCTGCTCGGACCCGCACTGTCCAGTGAGGTGTCCGTGCAAGACCTGAGCCCCCCAGTGAGTGATGTAGCACCCCCCCAGGGTCCACACGTCCCGTCAGGGTAGGAAGCACCGAGGGCAGTCTCTGGCAGGGAGCAGGGCCGGGTGAGTGGGCCCCTCACCTCGCCCCCAATGACTGCCCTGATGGACTTGCTTGTGAAAAGCTGACCACGGCCGGTCACTGGGCTTCCGTGGGTGGCTCCACGCGGGCTCTCCCTGGGTAGCCGGCACCCATGAGACCCTCCTGCGGCCTCCTGGTGGCTCCCAGCTGACCCTAGTGCCTGGTCGTGGCCAGACGCCGCCCCGCAGAGGGGGGCAGGTAAGAATGATTCTGAGGTCAGCAGCCTGGACATGGAGCAGCAGGAGAGACGGTCGCCTGGCCCTGCCGTGGGCTGGGGGTGGCCGCGCCGGCCTGTGAGTTGTCCCAAAACACAAGAGCCTCTCGAGGGAGGGGCCAACGCAGGGAAAACACGCCTGACGCTCACCTGGGCACGGCCACGCCTGCACGCCAGCCTGCCAGCCCTAGCCAGGCGTTTTTGTCAAAAACGATTCCTTAATTTGTGTAATTCTGTTAGAGAAAGAAGATTGATTAGAGAAAAGCCCCATTATTTTTGTGCCACCGAGAAAGGAAACAGCTACTTAATTTATGTCACACACCGAGACCGTGTCGTGTACATCACAATTCCGCTGGCATCTTACACAGAAGCTCTTGACTCCAAACATCGAAAGGAAGAAGGGAAGGAGGGAAGAGAGCAAGGAAGAGAAGAAGGGGAGGCTGTATCAGAGATGATATTTCATTTTTGACGGGCACCAGCCTTACAATCACCAACAAAACATTGTTTGTTCTACCCGAGAGGTTTTATCCGTGGACTGCAGTGAACTGCTTCTGAGCCAATATCACAGTCCCGTGGGTGCTTTGCCACGAGACCTCCTCCTTTAAAAATCTCATTATTATTTCAGAAAGTAATTTTAGTCGGGTTGTGAATTATTCGGACCAGTGGGTTTTGATAAACAAGCTTGTCCTAAACTGATACACCAGAAAAACCATTTCTAAAAACAATTAAAAATGAATTGCTTTCCACGTACCCCATCAATGGGCTTTCATGAGGCCCCCTGGGGGTCCCCCAGCTGGAACCCAGACAGCCCAGCCCAGAACCCGGCCTGGAACTCAGCACGGCACCTTCAGGAGCCGGGGGCTCGGGCCCCAGTGAACAGACCTCGGGGCTTCATCCCGGGAGCCCCCTGATGTTAACTATGACGCGTCTCCTGCCTCCAGAGACAACAGGGAGAAGAGCAAGACTCATTTCACATGCCTGACTGCCCTCGGCTGGAGCTGAGGAATCAGGGACCCCCAACAGCTTCCTCACACCCCAGCAGAGGGGTCCAGGGGCATGGGGGGCACACCTTACCCAGGAGCCCAGTGAGCACCGCCTAGGCTGAACCCTCACAAATGTGGGCTGCGTGGCCAGTGGCAGGAGTCAGGCTGGACCCCGCGTCCCCCAAGCCCCCGTCCGAGGCTGCTCCCAGCTTCCCGGCTCATTCGGGATCCTGTCAGACCCCTCATGGCCGGGGTGACCACATCTCTCCGGCTTCTTTTTCTCTCCCACCTAGAAGAGTTGGCTTGAAAGAACCAGCAGGTGCCCTGGGCCCACCTGGAGACCCACAATGTTTCCTGCTTTAAGCCTGGGGGCCGGCTGGAAACTCGCTGTTTCTGTGTAAGTTAATAATATCCACCTGGCTCTATGTCCATCCCTCCTACTCATCCATCCACTTACCCACCTAATCTACCCATCCATCCTCCCATTCACCTGCCCAGCACTGCACCCAGCCAGTCATCCATCTATCTACCCAGCCACACACCCAGCTATCCATCCACCCATCCATCCATCCATCCATCCATCCACCCACCCACCCACCCATCCATCTACTCATCCATCCAGCTAGCCATTCATCCATCCATCCACCCACCCATCTACACATCATCCATCCATCCACCTATCCAATCATCTACTCATCCATCTATCCATTATCCATCCACCCACCCATCCAATCCATCTACTCATCCATCCATCCATCCATCCATCCATCCATCCACCCACCTATCCAATCATCTACTCATCCATCTACCCATCATCCATCCATCCACCCATCCAATCCATCTACTCATCCATCCATCCATCCATCCATCCATCTACTCACCCCATCCATCCACGATCCATTCATCCGTTTGTTCTACAGTGTAGCTTCACTCTATCTGTTCATATATACGTTTTTCATTTTTTATTATGTATAATAAGATATTTAATTAAACTTATGTTTTGAGGCACTTCTGTTGTCGCAATTTTTTTACGGTTATGGTTATATGCAAGCACTGCAAATAACCCTCCACACATGTGTTTAATACATATCTCAATTTTCTCAACACAATTCCAAAGAAGCAAACTGCCTACTTAAGAGGCGTACTCCATCACCACAGCCCAGACGCTGTCGTTCTTGCCCAGAATGTCTGTTCCCAGCAACAACTATCTGGAAACGTTGACGCTTTGTAAAGTTTGGGCAATCCGGGAGCACACATTGCCATCTGGTCGCTGCTTCTGCTTCCGTTTCATTAGTGACTGAGTTTGAGCAGCGAAGCCGTGGCCGCAAGTGAGCCACGCTCCGTGGGCCCCTCTCGACGCCACGTGCAGCTGCTTTTCACAGGGGCGCGATGGCAGGGCACGCGTTGGGCTGTGGGGTCTGTCTCCCTCCTGCACCTGGCAGGCCTGCTCCCCTCCCTGCCTGGGGCGGAGGGCGGCCTGCATCTCCCCGGGATGTGTTCCAGCCCCACGGACCCCCAGGTGCGCACACCCCCCTGAGGCGCCCCGACACTGATGGGCGCAGGTGCGGGTACAGCTTTCCTGCCCGACCCTGTGCCACAGCAGGGCTGGGAGCCCATGAACACCCACAGGGGATGGTGCCATCTGTCCGGAGCCCACGTGACTTTGGCCATTGGGGAAACTCTAGAGCAAGCGACAAAGGTGAGCATTGGAGCCTCACCCAAACCTCGACCAGTTGGAGGGGAACAGGCCAGCCCAGAAGAGACCACCTCCTGCCTCCCCTGAGCGAACTGATGTCACAGCGGCCACGGGGTCCAGCTCAGGGCTCAGGGCTCGCTCTGTGGCCAAGGGCTCTGCAGGCCGGGCTGTCGGGCAGCAGCCCCTGGACCTGCCCCCGGTGGCCAGCCCCGCTCGCCGCTGTTTGCCTTTCGTGTTGAGTGAAGCACATCTCCCCTTTGCGGCCGTTTCCTGGGTGCACGTTTGCCAGCACGAGGCAGCGGGAGCTGGGCATCCCCGCAGGAGGGGAGCTGCCGGGATCCGTTGGTCCCGCCCAGCCCCTGTTGTGGGCGGTCCAGCTGCCCCGGCTTCAGCCGCTAGTCGGGAACCTTCTTGACCTCACGTGTCTGTCCCACCAGGTCTGGGTGTCCGGCTGCTGCTGGCGGAAATGGCAGCGCTTGGGGAGCTCCAGCCTAGGGGCAGCGCCCACTCCCCCAGGGGTGCTCCCTCACAAGTGCTCACGCCCGCCTCATCATGGGGGGCTTACATGGGAAACAGCCTCTGACCTGCGGCTGCTGAAACCCGAGTCCAAACGCTGCCTACCGCGACTCTGCAGACGCAGTGGTGGGGGGGGGGGGGAAGAGAGCTGGTGCCACTGCCGCTCTCCTCGCCCCCACCCACGCCGGGCTGCTGTTCCCCCAGGGCCTGGCCGTGCGTGGGGTCCACACGCGATCACCAGGAAGGAACCGCCGCCGCACAGCTGGGGACGGGCCAGGGCCCGCGTCCCCCCGGGGTCTCGGAGGGACTGGGGGTCGGACGACGGACAGTGGGGGGACCCCGAGACTGAGATCCGAGCTCAGTCAGAAGGTAAAGGAAGCACGGAGGGCGCTGGGCGTGCGTGCCCGGGGACAGGATAGGGGTGGGGGCCAGGGGCGGGGTGGGGGGGGCCAAGGTCGGGGCAGGGGGAGGAGCCAGGGGCTGGGACCGGGGTGGGGGCCAGGGCCGGGGGCGGGGCCAGGGGCGGGGCCAAGGGGATCAGGGACAGGAACCAGGGGGAGAGGCCAGGGGCCAGGGGGGCCAGGGGCGGGAGCATGGGAAGGGGCCAGGGGTGGGGAACAGGGGAAGGGACTAGGGGCCAGGGGCGGGGTCCAGGGGGCGGGGCCATGGAGAGGGGGCTGGGGGCGGGGCCAGGGGCGGGGCCAGGGCTAGGGGCGGAGCCAGTATTTGGCTAGGGGCGGGGCCAGGCGCATGTCTATGGAGCGGGGCCAGGGAAAAACTAGGGGCGGGGCCAGGGCGGGGCCAGGGGCGGGGCCAGGGGGCCTCTCTGGGAGCAGATGGGCGGACCCAGTTCAGCCCAGCGTCCCCATCACCGCCGAGCGAGTGTGTGTTTCGGGGAGACGTGTGCGCGCCCCGAAGGCCACAGGGCCACGCCGTGCCCGCCTGAATCGCGGCTGGTCTTGGCGAGTCGCCACCGGCTACGGCCGCGCGGGCACAGCGAAGCCGAGGCCCGTCGGCCCACGGCGGGACGCCCACGCGAGCGCGGTTCGTGCTTACACCAGCGCTCCCGCCCGCTGTACAAGTCGCCGCGTTCTATGAATTTCCCCACGCGATGCTAAATTTCCTCCTGTGGAAATTGGCTGTACATGTGACACCAATCGACGTGGAGAAGGGCGCAGCGAGCCACCGAGGGCGGCTGCTCCAGGGACCTGCAGGCTGCCCCGGCCCCGCCGCCCACTGCGGGCCTGTCCCCGTCCCCTCCCACGGGCCCGGAGCTGTGGCCGGTGTGGCCGGGTGGCTGGACGTCTGGTCGCAGGAGGGCCGGGCCGGGCTGTCAGCCTCTGTCCTTTGCTCCGGGCAGGACCCAGAGGGCCTCGGGCGACTACAGCGTGACCACGCGGGGCCGTGTCAGAGGCCTGGGCAAGCGGGCCCCAGGGAGGAACCGTAGCTCCAGCACCCGGGGGTCCCCGTTAGGACAGTGACAGCAGCCGTTATCAGAAGGCGCGGTGCCCCCACAGGAGACACCGGCTGCACGTCCAAACAACCTGCCCAGGCCCAGGCAGTACTGCTGACTCTCCGCAGGGCGGGGGTCCTGGCTGCCCAGGGAAGGGCCCCTGGGCTGCCTCTCCGAGGCCGAGAGGGAGCTCGATCCTTCAGGCGTCCGGCTGCGCCTCGGCTGGGAGCTGGGCCCGGTGGCCACCGAACAGGCCTGTGTTCCTGAGAGCCAAGAAGCCTGCAGGACCCGGGTTCGTGGGGCTCAGGCACAGCCACCCAGGAGTCCTCAGGCAACAGAGGGAACCTCCACGGGCACCCCTGGGGCGGGCACACAGGCAGTCGCTGTCCCGCATCAGCACTCGCCAGATTACAGAGACACCAAGAAACGGCCAGAACCTCAGGAGGGGTCAGTGGGCTGCCCAGCCCCCGTCAGGAGCTGCAGCAAACAGGAGCTCAGTAGAACAGATTTTCTAATTTTTGTTTTTGGGGTCATACCCACAGTGCTCAGGGATGACTCCCAGCTCTGTGCTTGGGGATGACTCCTGGCCCTGGGCTCAGGGTTTACTCCTGCTCTGTGCTCAGGGCTCACTCCCAGCTCTGTACTCAGTGCTGACTGCTGGCTCTGTGCTCAGGGCTGACTCCCGGCTCTGTGCTCAGGGCTGACTCTCGGCTCTGTGCTCAGGGCTGACTCCTGGCCCTAGGCTCAGGGCTTACTCCTGCTCTGTGTTCAGGGCTGACTCTTGGCTCTGTGCTCAGGGCTCACTCCTGGCCCTGGGCTCAGAGTTTACTCCTGCTGTGCTCAGGGCTGATTCCTGACTCTGTGCTCAGGTCTGAATCCCCTCTGTGCTGAGGGCTGACTCCCGGCTCTGTGCTCAGGGCTGACTCCTAGCAGGGCTCAGGGGCCTATTGGGGTCAGGGTTGGAGCCAGGTGTAAGAAAAGTGACCTGTCCATGGCACTATCTTCCCAGACCCTATATGTGTTTCTTACAAAGTGGACATTAACGGCAGAACATTTTGTTGGAAAGCAACACCATTTTCTGCACACAAAAGGCAAAAGGGCCGCGCCCAACTCACAGGTAGGCTTGCAGGGGCTGCAAATCCCCCCGACACGAGGCGAATCTCCTGCCACCCGAGGGCCGTTCATTATTTTGCTACCCAATGAAACGTTGCTAATTTAAAGTCCATTATTCATGCGGATTCTATAATCTATAAATCAACTCTGAGATCAATGAATCCCTAGCAGGGCAAAGATGGAAAAGCTTGTCAAGGCAGGATCGAGGGCGGGGGCTCTCACCCCGCGGCATCTGTAAGTGTCTCGGCCGCAGGCAGCGGGAGCGGGTGGGACGCTACTGCACCATGGGCCAGGGCGGATGCAGGTCCATGCCTAGGGCTATGCCACGCGGGCGGGAGTGGGCGCAATGCCACCTCTTGCCTCTTTGGCCAGAACGTTTTGCCCCAAACCTCCTGCCTGGGGGCAGCATACACCTGCGCTGACAGCACCAGCGCCCTCCCCACCCCTCCTCCTCCTCCTCCTTGTCCTCCTCCTCCTCCTTGTTCTCCTCCTCCTCCTCTTCCACCTCCTCCTCCTCTTCCTCCTTGTCCTTCTCCTCCTAAGCCTCCTCCTCCTCCTCGTCCTCCTCGGCCTCCTCCTTGTCCTCCTCCTCCTCCTCGTCGTCTTCCTCCTCCTTGTCCTCCTCCTCCTCCTCGTCGTCCTCCTCATCCTCCTCCGCCTCTTCCTCGTCGTCCTCCTCCTCCTCCACCGCCGCCTCCTCCTCCTTGTCGTCCTCCTCCTCCTCTTCCTCCTCTTCGTCATCTTCATCCTCCTCTTCGTCCTCCTCGTCCTCCTCGTCCTCCTCCTCCTCCTCCGTCTCTACCTCCTCGTCCTCCTTTTCCTCCTCCTCCTCCTCCTCCTCTTTGTAGTCCTCCTCCTCCTCCTCCTCCTCTGCCGCCGCCTCCTCCTCCTCGTCCTCCTCCTCCGCCGCCTCCTCCTCCTCCTCCTCCTTCTCCTCCTCCTTCTCCTCCTCTTCTTCCTCCTGTTCTTCCTCCTCCTCCTCCTCCTCCTTCACCTCCTCCTCCCCACCGCTTTCCCCTTCACCCCCATACTCACCTTCACCTATACCACCGTCACCATCCTTCGCTGGGAACTCTGCCCCAGTGACACCCTTATCCCAGCCACACACCCAGTCTCCCCTCACCATCATTGATGGCACTGAGATTGCCACTGGCCTCACACAGTCACCCTCTGCCCTCCATCCCCATCACTCTCTGCCCTCCACCATCGTCATCCTCATCCGTGTGACCCCCCACCACAATTCCGCCCTCATCACCGTCCTCCCACCCCCTCATCCTCTCCCCATCTCAAATGTCACCTTCACCCTCATCCTCCCCTTCGCCATCCCCAACTTCCCCCCCCACCGCCATGGGCCCCATCACAGCCCCGTTGGCAGCCCCCATGGCCCCGCCCTTCTCCCGGTCCCTCCTGGCCAGCATGCCACCGGCCCTCGCGCAGCTGCTGTCCAGCAGGGAGCCCGGATCCTTCCACCACTTGAATTTTCTTCTTCTGCTTAACGTCCGCCAGTAAATATTCAGGATGACGACGGCAGCCGAGCGAGCCGACTTCGGTGCTGCACTGAGTTGAGGCAGAGGACACGTCCCCTGTTTGTTTGCCCAAGTGCCATCCCCATGCCCAGGGAGAGGGTGCCACTGGCCGTCCCCCATGGGCCAAGGACGTGGGGTCCTGGAGGAGCTGCTGTCCCACCTGTCCCCACGCAAAAAGCAGCAGGGAGGGAGTCCTGACCTTGGCCCGACCTTGTGGCCCTGCAGGCGTCTCCGCCCGGACCTGGCCCTCTGGCTGGCGAATGCCCTCAGACTGCTGGTCAGCGGCACGGCCGGGCCGGGAGGGTGAGGACGAGGGGGTGTGAGAGTCTCTCCGAGACCTGCTGTCACCTTTGGTGACAGACGATGCCGTACTGACCTGGGGGAGCAGACGCCCCACCCTGCTCCTGGGACAGCCGCCCTGTCATGCTCACAGGGCCGGTGCCACCTGTCCTCGGTGGGGACGCACTCTGGGGTGTGCCAGCGCCTGGACAGCGGCTTCTGCAGCCGCTGTGCTCAGGGCCATGGCTGGCCGTGCCCCGGGACAGTAACGGAGGCCTGTGTCCCTCACCTGGCCTGACACCTCTAGGCCAGGCACGGGGCCTTCCCAATCCACCTGCCCCAGCCGACAGTCACCTACGTCATCAACAGGGCCGTCATCAATAACTCACCAGTCAACCCTAACCACTCACCTCTCCAACCCCCTCCACCCCGCCTCCCCCATCTGGCTCTCACGGGAGGCGGGTGCAGTAACCCGCCCTGCAGGATTTGGCCCAGGTCAGGGATGAGGAGAGACAGAGCCGACAGGGCGGAGGAGACGCTTCTTCGTCCTTCAGAGCAGGCGGGCCTGAGCTCTCAAGTGGCCGTTTTTGCAAAACAAACAGAAAACGCGACAGCCTGCCGGTAACTTCAGCTTTCCTGACAAATGTCTCGTCGGCCGTATTCGCCACGTCTGCTCCTCGTGAGAAGCCGCAATGTTTACGCCCGTTTTTCTCTATGTCCGCCGACCGCCTCTCCAAGTCCCCGAGGACATGCGGGGCTCTCAGGCGCGCTAAGAAAGCTATTTCCCCAGTTAAATATTTCACTTAAATCACCTTGTACTGCCAGAGACTTGGAGAAACCCGGCATCGATCAGCTGACGCGTCCCCCTGCGTGTGCGGGCTCACACCTGAAGGCATACTGATGTCCCCGCAGGCGAGTTACTTTATCCCGAAGAGGGGGGCTCACGGCCCAGTGCTCCCTGCGCAGGTCAGAAGCAGAGGGCTATGGGGAGGCTGGCGGGTGAGCACGGGCGCGTGGGGGGGGGGGGGAGGCTGAGCTCAGGGGGCGCTGTGAGCACTGGAGTCAGCTGCACCACCGGACGGGGGTGCTGGGATGCCCAGGAGGGCCCCGGCCGACATCTCCAGCAACACTTCCAGCCGCTGACATCCCCCTGAGGATTGGCACCGTCGTCAGTTTCCGGGGTCCCAAGAGCAGAGACACCCCTCACACCCCACGCTCAGACACCAGAGCTCCGCACTGACGCAGATTCCGTGGATTTAGTGTCATGGGACTCGACTGCATCTGCCAAGGATCTCAGGGTAGGGCAGGGTGGGAGGGTCAGGCGGGGCTGCCTCAGGGAGAGGGAAGGACCCCTCCAGGGGGGACCCCGAAGCCCAAAGGGGCCCGCAGTGAAGGAGGAGGGGCAGGAGCAGGTCAGGACACAGCTGGGGGTCGGCCCGTGGCCCACCTCAGAGCTTGGCACTGGGACCCAGGGACAGACAGAGGCGCTGGTTCTGATGGCTGCGGCCGGGCGGCCAGACCCTTCCTCCCAGGCCCAGCGTGGCTCCAGTCTGACCACGTGGATGAATGGAGAGAAAGGCAGAGACAGGGCCGGGCTGAGGATGACAGGAAGGACAGTGGCTGCAGGGACCCTACAGGCCAACGACGGAACCAAATATGAGCTCCAGGACAAAGATATGGGTGTGAGACACAGCGGGAGCCCACAGGGTCTGAGAGAGGACAGCAGGGCCAGAACAGAGGGGACGCTCTCGGGGGGACAGCTGGCCAAGGGACGCTCTCAGGGGACAGCCGGCCATGGGGATGCTCTTGGGGGGAACAGCCGGCTGAGGGGATGCTTTTGGGGGGACAGCTGGCCAAGGGACGCTCTCGGGGGACAGCCGGCCATGGGGATGCTCTCGGGGGGGGGGGGGGGGGCGGACAGCCAGCGCGGCTTCTCACTCGAGACCAGCAATGGTGAGTCGCCCAAATACAGAGCAGAAGGGTAAGGCCAAAGGTTTGCAACCCAGGAAGTCTAGAATTTATTAAGCAAACACGCTCATGGGTATCATCTAAGAAGACAGACAGACAGACAGGTGTACAGACACACAGATAGATAACATACAGACAGACACACACACAGGAAGACGTATACACAGACAGACGCACTGACACACAGACATGCCACACACCTGTGGTCACTGCCCAAGAAGGGCAACACTAAGTGATGGACGGTGGATCAATACACACGGACACATACAGGCACACACTTCAACTGCCAAAAATTACTTAAGCTTAATGCAAATTAAGTTCACAGTTCCAAGGCATTAAAAAAAAAAACCTTCAGGTAGTTTAGACATAATGAAAATTCCACCCACCTATTTAAAAATCAAAGTACCGAAAATCAGAGCCAGAGAGAAAAATTAGAGGGTATCACAGAACAAAAAAAAAGAAAGAAAGAAAAAAAAGAAAAATTGTGTGTCAGGAGAAAACACAAGTATGTCAGCCTCCTTCCCCAAGCAGGATTAATCCTCGATGTTTCTAAGGAGGCAAGAAAAAATACTCTATTTTGAAACAACTAGAACCGATGTTTATAAGCATTCTTATTTATAGAAAGCTCTAGATGAGGCAAGCAACGGAACTGGAGATGGGTCTCGCCTCTAGCCGGGTGGGCCGAGGGGCCGGGCTGAGGGGGCTGAGCCCAGAGGCGACACCTATGTCAAGTCTGAGCATGCTCAGCCCAGGAATAAGAACTCTCAAAATGACTCCTGGACTTCAGGCCTTTTCCTGAGACAATAATTTTGTTATCAGGTGGTTTCCATGACATTAAGGGTGGCCTGGCAGAGAGGAGTGCCTTTCCCTGGTCACTGAATGAAGGTGCCCAGGACGGAAGTGGAGGCAGAGATGTGGGTCAGCCCTCGGAATGGTCACAGGAGACATACACGCCCAGTGTTCTCTGCTGAAAAGTGGCGTGTAAGACCGCAGACTTCTACTGCACAAAACATTAGCCTCTTCCCTAAAGAGCTTCAGCTTGTCGGGACTGATGTGGAAAGCGAGCACTGGGCTAAATGATCAGAACCCAAACCCGAATCAGAAACGGGTGTTTGTGAACTGTATTTCCAGAGTATGATCTAAGAAGTGCAGAGTCTCCTGTCTCCGCGCCTGGCTGTCCTCACGGGGGCCCCTTGGAGGGGGGAGGGTTGAGTTTCCTTCCCCGTCCCAAGCAGAGCCCCAGCAGTCGAAGACCTTCAGAACCAGCCACAGCCATGCTGAAACCACTCTCCACATGTCCGGACAAGCCTCATGCATGAAGGAACCAGCAGAGGAACCAGGCACGTGGGTCGCGGGGCTGAGATCTCCAAGCCTGCTCGGATCTGGACTGGGCCTTCTCCACCCAGATCCCCCATCTTCCAGTGGGTAGCCGTTACACCCACCAGCTGCCACCGGCACCAGGTGGTCCTATCAACGGCCAAGACCCAGAGACTATAAAACCCAGCTCCATGCGGCCGCATGACATCTTATTATCTCGTTTTTACTTTGGAGAACCCGGCAGGCTACCGAAAGTATCCTCCCCGCATGGCAGAGTCTGGCAAACTTCCCGTGTCGTATTCAATATACCAAATACCAGTAATAATGATACGTCTCATTCTCCTACCCCTGAAAGAGCATTGAATATGGCTCTTTTAAAATCTCAGGGCTAGGAAGAAGGAGATGTTACTGGTGCCTGCTCAAGGCAATTTACGAACAACAGGATGATCGTGATCATGATCGTGATCAACTAAGAAGACAGACAGACAGACAGGTGTATAGACACACGGATAGACATACAGACAGACACACACAGGCAGACGTATACACAGACAGACGCACTGACACACATGAAGAAGCAGCCAGAAACAAGCCCACGCGCAGACCCACCGCTGTCCTGCCTGGTCAGCCCTGTCGGCCACTCCCCGAGCCTCAGGGACCTGTCGTTCTCCAGCTGACCTGGATCTCGCGAGAGAAGCACAAAAGCTGAAGCCAAACGCTCCGCGCGGTTCCTGAATGGAGAAGCGCATGCCCTTCCCGGCCTCTGGATTCCCGCCCATGCGGCATCTTTAAAAAACATCCTGACAACCTCGGTTGCAAAAAGCATCCGTGGCCCGATTTCTCCCCGACAGGGACACTGAGCCCCAAGAGTGGGCGAGCCCGGGGAGCCGAGGGCCTGGTTCTGCTCCTAAGGCCTGGGAGAGGATCTTGGGCGGCACAGTGGGCAGGGCGCTCGCCTGGCACACAGCTGGCCCGGGTTCGATCCTCGGCATCCCAGAGGGTCCCCCGAGCCTCGCCAGGAGGGTCCCTGAGTGCAGAGCCAGGAGTCAGCCCAAGTATTGTCGGGTGGGATCCAAGGCAACTCCACACAGTCCCCCTCTACCCGGGGGGCCGGACCAGGGGGCTGAGAGGGGTAGCGGAGTCCCGGGTGAGGGAGGGGGAAGCGCCAAGGGTGCCGGGGGCCCTGTGGCCCCTACGATCACTCCGAGGACCTGGGGAAGCTGATGCTCTGCCCCCACTGGCCCAAGCACCCAAGGGAAGCAGACTCAGGGGCAACACCAGCACAGAGAGCAGTGGGAAGGGGTCCCAGAGAGACCCCCCCCAGCCACACCAGCCTCAGGAGATAGCGGGGAGGGGCAGCTGAGTCTGACCCGCACCGGGACATCCCACCCAGCACCGCCAGGGGAGACCCCCCATCCGACAGCCCCCAAAGGGCCGCAGAGTGAATGTGGGGCCTCAGGGAGAGGGGGAGGGCAGGGGGAGGGCAGGCAGAGGGCAGGGAGAGGGCAGGGGAGGGGTTGGTGGGGGCAGGGGCGGGCAGGGGAGGGCAGGGGGAGGGCGGGGGAGGGCAGGGGAGAGGGGGATGGGGGGGGTGTTCCACTCTCACCCCCACTCAGGGCCTGGAGCCGGTAGTGAGGGGGAAGGGTACAAGTGTGAAGGGGACAGGCGTGCTGGTGTCCTGGGGACAGTGTGAAGGCGCCATGGGGACAGGTGCTCTGGACCCTCAAGGACAGCTGGGCGGGGGCCCTTGGGGGCGGGAGGGACCTCAGGGCAGGTGAGGCCACAGCTGGTCTGCGCACGCCATCTAGTGGTCACCCCATGAACTGCGCCCACTCGTCCCTCTCCCCCACCCTGAGGGACTCTGTGAAGAGCCCATGGGTCCGAGCTGGATTCTGGCGTGGGTTCGAGCCGGGCTCCCCCAGATGGCCAAGTGCACGGAGGGGTCGAAACAGGGGCGGTGTTCTCACGGTCACTTCCGAGCTGTCAGACAGACGGACAGACGAACAGGAGTGCGGGTCTGTGGCCCCGGTGTGTGGGCGTGTGAAGGGGCTGGGCCGGAGGTAGATGAGGGCACAGCCCCCGGGAACCTGCTGGCACCACTCCCAGCCCCCACGGCCGTGCATGGCTCTGGGGGCAGAGGAGCCTGCGGGCCAACTGGTCACGAACACCGGGTCGGCAGCGCTCAGCAGATCCTCAGGGGCTGCAGGGGTGCAGGGGGAGGGCGTTTGCCTGGCACCCGGGCAAGCCAGGGTCGACCCCCAGCACCTCACGTGGTCCCCCGAGCCCCCCAGCAGGTAGCCCTGAGCCCACCACGTTTGGCCCCCAGACCAAAAAAGAGAGAGAAGTCAAAGTGCTGAAACTCAGGACTGCCCATGCCCCACCCGCCCCATGCGTGTTCTCGAATGTTCTCGGCCCTCAGGGTGCTCACCCACAGTGCGGGCCGGGCTAGTCTCCACAGGATGACTGTCTCTGCCTCCAGGCCCCTGTGGGTGTAGGCACCGTGAGACGCACCCCTCACACTGTGGCTTTTGTCATTCAGGGCTCATCACCCCGGGAGCTGCCGTCGGGCAGGGGTGATGGATGGGCATGCGGGCGACTCCGCGCGCCATAAATATTAATGGCTCAGAAAGGCCCAAGGGACCCGGCATGTCCAGCCTGACCAGCCGCGACACTGCCCCTCGCTCCTCTGAGCGACGGGCCGGGCGCGCCCAGCACAGGTGCAGGTGGATGGGGCCGTGTCTAACTAGACTGTCCTTCCTGGGCCCTGCCCGCAGGCAGCCTGCTCGGGGCTTGGACACTCGTGTCCGGGAATGCACAGTGTGTCACGAAGGAACAGGCCTGCCAGCCAGGCAGGCTACGGGCAGCGCGGGCCTGTGACCCCCACCTGGACCCGAGCAAGGCCTGGGCAATGCAGCGGCAGCTGGACAGCGTGCGGGAGCGAGGGCTAGACTGGATGCGTGCGGGAGCGAGGGCTAGACTGGATGCGTGCGGGAGTGAGGGCCGCAGCGCCTGCCGTCCAGGGGAAGGAGCCCGCCCAGAGTTCTCGCGAATGGCCTGAGCGGACGCCCGGGGGAGCCGAAAGGCCACCGATGGTTCCTGCCACAGCTGAGCTCCTGCAAATTCTCTTTCCTCCATTTCCTGCCCCCTGGGAGGCGGCTGAGTGTCCCCACGCTGCCCTGGTCAGGAGCCCATCCTTGCGTGGGTTTACTCACACCCGAGTGACACAGCCCCTGGCCCGGCAGGACGGGCCGTTCCCCGGAGCGCCTGCCACCCAGCCAGCGTCCCTGAGGGCCAGCACCCTCCAGTTACAGTGTTTGTGGCTCTTGTTTGGAAACAGCCAGAGACACGGGCGGAAAGTCACAGAAGTAGGACGCGAGTCCCCAAGGCCCCCCTCACTCAGCACCTTCAGGGCTGCCTGCAAGCTGGAATGGACAGTGATGACCACGGCCAGGCCGGGGCCTGCACCACAGTGTCACCTGCATTCCCCGTGTGCATGTGCTAGTGTTTGTGTGTGTCTGTGTGGACGTGTGTGCATGCATGTGTGCACATGTATGTGTGCATGTGTGTTTGTGTGTATGCATGTGTGTGCATGTGTGTGCACGTGTACATGTGTGTTTGTGTGCATGCATATGCATGTGTGTGCGTGTGTATGTGTGTGTATGCATGTGTGTTTCCTCTGTTCCATAGACCCGGACACCAGCCGTGGTGCGTGCAGGATCCCGACGTCCTGATGTCTCTGCCACTCTGTGCAAATGGGGTTTCAGACCATGAGTGTTTGTTTGATGGGGCCCCATGTCCTTCCTGCCCACCTGTCCGGTTGCCTCATGGCGCCATCCCTGTGGCCAGCTGGGCAGTGTCCAGCCTGTGGACACCCAGGCTACTTTGGCCAGCATTGGCTTGAGGCCACCTGCATTGCCCACAGACCGCAGCTCTGCGTGAGCATCGTCTGTGAGACAGGCTCCGTCCCTGGGACAGAGGGAGGGTCCCTGTCCTGCCAGGGGCTGCCTCTCTTCAGGAGCAGCTGGGAGGGCAAAGGACTGGCTCCTTCCCTCACCCTGCTCTTCTCCCATGCGTGCTCGTGTGAGCGTGTCTGCAGGCATGTCCATGTGCGCGTGTGGGAGGGGCTCAGACATGTAACAGAATATCCCCTAGGAATAGCCCCCCGCCCCCCGCCCCCCGTGGAGGAGGCATGAGGGCAAAGTGGAACCAGCCCACCTGCCTGGCCACAAAAAATCTAACCACGAAAGGTGACCCCATGCCCCAGACCAGGCCATGAGGGCGAGCAGGTGCTGGCCAGGACAACCAGCCTGGACTCAGAGCGAAGGACACATGTCTCGTGAGCCAGAGAGCTGAGCAGTGGCCCGTGGGCCCGGGCGTCTGGGCAGGGATGGGAGAAAGGAGTGAAGGAAAGCAGGAAGGGCCTCAGGGATCCCTGTGCTGCTTTCTAAAACAGTCAAAATTCAGAATATTAGGAAAGTCTGCGGGCGGGCATGTGTTATGTGTGTCTGTGTGTGTAAGTGTGCCTGTGTGTGCATATGTGCATGCATACACATGTGTGCACGCATGTATGTGCATGTGTGCATGTGTGTGCATGTGCTCATGTGTGTGGGTGCATGCGTGCTTGTGTGTGCGTGCATGCGCATGCGTGTGCATGTGCCCAGGTGTGTGTGCGGGTGCATGCATGTGTGTGCATGCATGTGTGTGTGCATGCATGCATATGAGTGCGCCTGTGTGTGCATGTGCCTGTGTATGTGACTTTCCATGCATTTCTATCCCCGGCTCTTGATTTTTCTGGAAGACACATCGCCAGACCTCTCTGCTGGAGGCGGCTGCTTGCTCTCCTACGTCCTCCTGCATCTTCTCGCTGTTCTGACAAGTTTCCTTTGGGTGCCCCCGTGGGCCGCCCCCGCCCCGCCACCCCTGGAGGATGATCTCGTGCTTCCTTCCCTCTCTATCTTTCTCTTACTTACCCGCTGGAAAATGGAAAGCACCTTGCTGACTGGTATGAGTGACCTTATTTTTGCTTTGCCAAGACTTTCCCTGGGCTGAAACAATAAATCTTGATAATGAACAAGCACATCGCGCACTCGCACGTCCCCGTCTGCCAGACCCACAGCGATTCCTCACGCTAACGACTCACGCAACTTGCAGCTAAGTTGATTTTATCAGCCGCAGCTTCACTGCGCCGGCACGCCCACACAGCAGCTGCGGTTATTTGTGTCGTTGCCCGTCTGCCTGCCTGTCTGACTGTCTGCCTGTCTGTCTGTCTGACTGTCTGGAAGCATCCCAAGCCCTTCCGGAAACGGTGGCTCGAAAGTGACTGAAAACAAACTCTTCCCATGCAATTTTTGCAAGTCACCTTCTTTTGTGGATCCCCTTATACTTAAGTCTCTCGAAAGCAGAAGGAAACTTTGACCTGAGCAACAAAATATCCAGTGGCAGGTCCCAGGCTGGGCTGGCTCTCCCGGGGGTAAAACCCGGGTGAAGACTCAGGCTCTGTGGATTTGTCGGAGAGGCAAGGGGTATCTATTTTTGCTTTCATTTGCACAACATACCTGATATTTGAACAAAAATAATACGGGATTCAAAAGTCACATCGTTAAAAGACCATCAAGATTCTTCCACCACTGCCGGGTTCCTGCGACCCCCAGGGTAGCAGCAGGTTTCCGGGGGGCCCACACACCCTCGGCCCGTCTGCAGCAGGACCACCCGGGAGCCGCTGCCTCGTTCTCCTGCAACTGTGCTTGCTGCTGGTCCTTCTTCCAGAACATTCTCTGGCCCAAAGGAAAGGGGAGCGTGGTCATTCTCCTCCGAAGGCTGAGTGCTCTAGTCACGGGGCCCAGGTGACCTGAGGGGGGTGAGGGCAGCCCTCCTGCCCCCATGAGCTCCTCAGCCCCCAGCACAGGGACGCTGCAAGGGCAGGTGACCTGGAGGGACACCATGACACCATGGCCGGGACCAGAGACCAGTGACGGGGTCACTCCTGCGTTGCTTTCGGCCACACCAAGACTTTTTCCCATCCTAGATTTGATCATGCTTCTCTGCAGGTCACTGGTCCGAGTCCACTGCAAAGGACACTGACCCCCACACAGGCACCTCAGGGCCGTCCAAGCCGGGGCCAGAGGCGCCCGACCCATCGTCCAGGCCCCCATCAGGAAAGACGACTAGACATTGACCTTTGGGGGAACGGAGCACCTGATGGCCCGCAGTTCCCGGGCCCAGGGGGCTTGTCCTCCCCATCCGGGGAACATTCTTGTCCCTGGAAGCTTCCCTGCTATGCCCATGTGCGGCCTGCGGGGCCTGGCCAGGGTGAAGAGAACCACCCTTGGTGCGTCGGTGACGGGTCTCTCCATCTGGCCTCACACAGGCGGCCTCACATGGGCGTGGCTGTTCTGGGCCAGCCCGCGCATCCATCCATGACTCCGTTTAGAGCAGGACTCGGGGAGACTCGCTCGTCCTCTGCTTAGCATCCGGGCACTGGGGATTCTGGTTTCAGCCGCCCAGACAACTGTGTGGAGCCTCTTGTGACACCTGCAGTCACGTGCCCGCGTGCAGGGATCACGAGGGAAGCCAGGGCCTGCCTCTGGGAGAAGCTGCCTCATCCCCGGTGGCTGTGGAGTTTGCCAGCCTCGGGCCGCGTGGGCCCCGCCAGTCCTGGACAGCCCCGAGGCAGCCAGGCTTGGCCTTGCCTCCCGGCCTCTGACCTGGACACGTCACCTCCCCGCCCTCTGGGCACTAGGACGGTGCCTGGCATTGGGGCGTTGGGAACGCGGTCTAGCTCCCTGTCAGCAGGCTAGACAGATGGAACAGCTCGGACGATGGCTTGGGTCAAATGCGGATTCTCTCCATCTCCCTGTCGCCTGGTGGAAACGTGTCCATGCGCTACGCGGGTTTCTCTGTCCAGGTTTCTCTGCTCCCATCCTGCTGTCTTGACCGTGAGGGTCTCCCGGGGACCTGGGAGGCGACTGCTTAGCTCTGCGGCTTTTGTTTGTCTATATTTTCATTGTTCCTTCTATTCTAGACCTTTTGCATCCGATCACTGACTCCACCTTCTGTTCGGTCCCCTTGGCCTGCAGGCGGCTGCCTGTGCATGTGGTCCTTTGTATGTAATCGCATGTATAAGTGCAGGTGTGTGTCTGTGCTGTTGGGTGAGGGTGACTGAGCAGCTTCTCACATCCCCAGACGAGTCTCAGTGCCCTGACTTGCAGGCAGCTGGCCTGACAACAGACACAGCATGAGGGAATGAGGATACTCTTCTCAAGCCCACCAGGATCGATGACGAGGGCCAGCTGTCCCTGAGGTGGCCAGTCCTTCACCTCGATTCAGTTCCCACCCAGGTTCCCAATACCCCAAGGCGTCAGTGGTATTTTTCAAGCCTGAGACCAAAATACGTACATAAATAAGAACAAAGGAAGGAGAACCCATTGTCCAAGAGAAAAATCACAGTCTATTGACTAAAGATAGATCAATTCTCCATCATCCGGTAGCCGTGCGGTGAAAACACTCTGACATCTGAAGACCAGTACCAACGGGACCGCTGGCATAAATCATGAAACACAATCGACTTTTTAAGAGAAGCCAAGATATAGAGAGAACTCCCAAAGGCAGCCACAAGAAAACAATTTGAAAATGGACCAAGGACTTGAATAAATGTCTTTCCCAAGAAGAAAGATTCCAAAAAGCTCCTGGGCAGAGCCTTCAGCATCACCGTCCTCACGGACCTGCAGGGAAACGTCAGCGAAACATTGCCTGTCTGTTGGCGCGACCACTAACAATGGAGAAAGAAACGGTAACAGAAACGTTAGTGAGCGTGTGAGATGCTGGAGCCGCTCTTGGTGATGCTGAATCTGTGCCATTGTGGTGAAGAACAGGCAGCCGACGCTTCCTGAATCGATTCAGGACGAGACCCGGTCTGAGCCAGGGGCTTCACTGCCAGGGACGGGCGCAAACGGAACGCAAGCAGCACCTCAGACGTGTGTGTGTGTGTGTGTCTGTGTGTATGCGTGTGTGTATCTGTGTGTGTGCGTGCATGTGTGTGTGCATGTGTGTCTGTATCTGTGTGTGCGCGTGTATGTGTCTGTGTGTGTGCGTGTGTCTCTGTGCGTGCATGTGTGTGTCTGTGTGTCTGTGTGTGGATGTGTGTGCGTGCATGTGTGTGTGCCTGTGTGTGTGCATGTGTGTTTGTATCTATGTGCAAACGTGTCTGTGTCTGTGTGTGCATGTGTGTGTGCGTGCATGTGTGTTTCTGTGTGTCTGTGTGTGTGTCTGTGTCTGTGTGTGTCTCTGTGTGTGCATGCATGTGTGTTTCTGTGTGTCTGTGTGTCTGTGTGTGTGTCTGTGTCTGTGTGTGTGTGGCTGTGTTCTCCTCACAGTGATCTTCAATTGTAGCTGCCACATGCACGCAACCCAACACTCTAGGTGGACGGGTGAGCACACGCGGCCCAGACACACGCTACCCCAGGGCGGAAGCTCGCAGTGGCTCGAGGTGGAGCCAGCCAGTGACTAGAGGCTCAGACTGTTGGCCGAGGAAGGACCACCAGGCGCAGGGACAGAGGGAGAGAGTGGGCGGCCGAAAAAAGTTTCACGTCTACAAAATGAAAGGCATCGAGGAAAGGTGATGGTGGTGATTTGAACAGCGTTGCAAATGGATCTTATTCCCCACTGCGCACAGAAACACCTCGATGGTCAGTGCGTGCCTGAGAGTCTCGGCGCAGTGAGACCGTCTGGGGGAGCGAGGCGGAGAGACGCCGCGAGGGCTCGGCGCGCTGGCTACCTCCCGCGAGAGCAGATGCTATTCTTACCACTTCCAATTTCTCTGTTGGTTTTCCGGTCTTCTCGGCTGGGCAGAAATTCAGTGAAGAAGGTTTTATAGGCTCCTAAAACCCCCAAGTGTAAAAACACCTAAGTGAAGAGCATCTCTTTAAGAAACTTGCATTCCCTAGAATCCAATTAATTAAAATCCAGCGGTTCCATCCCAGCCCCTACTTGGCCCATTGTATTAATTACAGCAGCTCCGACATCTTTCTTATAGGCCAATTACTCCAAAGTAATTAGGTCTTAAGTCAACCAGGCTTAAAGGGATTGTGTGCAGGAGATTTCCCGAACTTCTTGGCCAATTATAACTCAACAAGCACTTTTGAAAAGCTTTCATGGAAACGTGCCTTGGCCTACAAAGCATTGATTAGGGGATTCCTGGTTAAGTACCAGCTCAGGGAAGAATCAACTGGATATTTACAAATTGTGTTTCTCTTTCATCCGGCAAAGCCCGTGTCTGTCCCGGGACGGGGCAGGGACAGAGAGGCTGCTTCAGAGAGGGACGGCACTTCCCTGGACACCCATCCACGACGCCCCACATTCCAGGGTACGGGACGAGAGTGGGGACTTTATCCCCTCCATTTAAGGGGACACAATTCAACTCATAGTACATAAATTAACAGAAACACAAATAGGCCCACCGAGGGGCCCGGGATGCAGGGGTCAGCGAGAGGTTTCTGCACTCGCACCCAGCAACTGGGCATCCTGGCTCCTTTCAGAACAGAAACCTCCTCAGATGCCGCTTTCTTGAGGTCCCTGGGTCTGAGGGGCACCGCCGAGGGGCAGCACGTGGACTGGGAGTGGACCACGGCAGGAAAGGTTTTAAAAACAACTAAGTTCCCAGCACCGTCTCTTGCTCCAGGCAGTTTTCCGAGCAAGATTGTGTGTCCCCCTAAACAATCCCTCTGTCCCCACTGGCTGAGCCCCCACCAGCTGCCCCGAGGTCAGCCCCTGCCTCCATCTGGCGCGTCTGCAGCCCGGACCCCCGTCATCGCCACTGCCCTTCACAGGGGATATCTCAAGTCAGGGGGCTGCAGTGTCCTGACACTTTCCAAGTGAAAGGTGGCAGACAGGGAGTAGGGGGGGATGTGCCATGGCCCCGACACCCCATCTGCCCCAAGCAACCCTGGCGGACAGCCTGTGTGGCGGGTGGAACCCGCACGGCCGAGTTTGGAGAAGGGTCCCCAGGTGGGCAGGCGCTCTGGTGTCGGGGCTGAGCCCGACCCCCAGCTCCCACCACTGTGAGTCCCCGCCAAGGTGGGGACAGCCAAAGCCGGGACAGCCGTGCCCGGGCCTCATCCCGCCCGGTACCCCCTCGCGAGCTGGCGGGAGGGTCTACCAGTCTCCAGGGGCAACCAGCTCGCGCCACGTGAGAACAAGCCCCAAAGGCTGCAGTCGGCTGAGTGGACTGGGAGCCCCAAGGAGCGAGCATGAGGGTCCCGGCCGAGAGTGATCTGGCTGGAGAGTGACCTGGCCTCGGACAGGCTCCAGACACGCGGGTCCAGGCCAGGTGGGCCTCCGGATGTCAATCTCCTGGATGTTCTTGGGATGGGGGGTAGAAAAGGTGACTCCTAGCTGTGCTGGAGGCCCAGCAGGTGCTGGGGACAGCAGGGGCAGCCGGTGGGCCTGGATGTCCACCACCCCCGTCGCGGCTCCTGAATACGACACCTCCACGGCCGCCAGAGACACGCCAAGTTCTCCCTGTGGTCCTCAGACGAAGCCAGCCTCCCCCTCTCCCCTGTCCTACTTGCTGTTGGTTTCCTAATTACACTAATTGTCTCTCTGGTTCTCCTGCAGCTCTGACGAGCCTTCCCCTCACAGGTGCACCCCCTCCCATCCCCGCCCACCTGTGCCCGGCCCGGCTGTGTGGGCTCTCAGGCTGATGGAGGCGCAGGGCCCCTGGGACGGCCTGGGAGGCAGTGCGCCTGTCCTCTGTCCCAAGGAGCACCGAGAGAAAGCGGGGGGTAGGTAGTCACGAAACCTTGCCAGGTTGGGCGTCTCCTGCCCCCAACCTTCCCAGGCTTCCCCTCACCCCAGTGGGGGGGGGGGTCAGAGTTCACGGGACTCCCCCAGGGGTCAGTCAATTTCCTACTGGAGAAAGGGCACCAGATGACCCCGGTGACCCCGTCCTTCGGGTGAGACCCATGGGGCACCAGCCTGTCAGCACACAGGGGCTCCAGGGCACAGGCCTGGGCTGATGCTGGCGGGCCTGTTGGGGCATCTCTTGAGCGATTCCTACACCCTGTGCAGTCAGCTCCCGCCTGCCGAACACAGCCCGGGTCTGTCCCCATCCCTTGAGTGCAGGAGGAGCTGCCCAGAGTCTGCCTGTCCCGGGCCTCTCAGCACACGCGGGCAGTGAGGATGAAACTAGGACCGGATGAGGGGAATCGGCTTCACTGAGTCAGCCTGGACCCACTCAGTGTCAGGGAGGGTTCTTAACTACGGGGGCCCTCGGACACAGACAGCAGACTCCGGGCCTGGGATCGTCATCCTCATCACACATACACACACACACAGATGCACAAGCACACAGACGCACACGCGCACGCACACACATATAAACTCACACACATCCACACACGTGCACACACACATACACTCACATACACACACGCACACACATGCACACATGTGCACACACGCACACACACACGCACCTGCACACATGTACACACACGCACACACACGCACACACACGCACACACATGCACACACGCACCCACATGTACACACACATTCACCATACACATGCACATGCACGCAGACGCATACACACGTGCACACACAAACGCACACACGTGCACGCACACACACACACACACACCCTGCAGTCTTGGTGCTGGGACTGGTCTGACTCCCGCGGGGATGGGGGACAGAGGTAAAGGTGACCTCCCTGGGTCTCTCTCTAATTCAGCCGATTTTAACCCAGTTCAAGTCGCACAATGGAGATTACTGGGCCCGCTCGAGCAAATGGATGAACAACGGGAGGACAGTGCCCAGTGCTCAGAGGTTCCTTAACTCTGCCAACACAGCCCGACACTTCTGCTTTGCACACGCATCTCTTGCACACTTCCAGCCCATGTTGGTTCAGAGGAGGAGGCTGGGTGCTGGGTCAGGGAGGCCAGCGCCGGCAAAAACCCGCCGGGCTAATGGGCCCATTCTGCCGCTGGTGATTGGTTCCGAGAGAGGCACCTCGGACTGGGCCAAGGACTCCAAGCAGAGGCTTTGACTAGACTTGCTGCAAAGGCCCCTCCACGTGGATGAAGCTGGCCGGTGAACTGGGCACAGCCTGGTCCTGTGCCTCCGTGCGTGGCCGAGAGCAAGTGCCCACTGGGGTAGCCGGTCCCTGGCCTGGCTTTATGGCACCGCCTCCAGCTGGCCCCAGGATTTCTTCCTTTGAGAGCTAATTCTGTTCCTTCCTGGGCAGGGCCAGCACCCAGGCTTCTGTTTCCGGGGCCTCTTGAGGAACTTTCCACTGAAGCTGGAGACCTGGAGTGTCTTAATTCCTCTGGAAAGTTTCCCTCCTATTGGTTTAATTTTGTTAGGTAAACTTGACTCCAATACGTTGTCAAAAGAAAATTCATAGAGCCTTCCTCGGTATGAATATTTTATTGTGTGATAAACAGACTGTTCCCAAACAGAGACACCGAACCCAAAAATAATATGAAGTTCAGAGGCGTGACACTGCAAAATGGCTTATGAGATTACATAATACAAATTATATTATTCTAAGCCACAAGGAAAGTTATTATCTTTCATAACAGAGTCTGGATAGCTTCCCTGGGACCCGGGCGGGTCGTAAAGGCAGGAATGAAGCGGGGAATGGAAGAGGCGGTGATTAGCGGTGGGTTTTTATGCTCGGTGCTTGCCTGGTTCCCGTGATGACCTTGCACTGCTCTCTAAATTATTATTTGGATTGGGGGTTGGGGGCACCTGGCGAGTGGCACTCGCGAGGCCCCACGGCCCCTCCAGGAGGCTCTTGATGCTCAGATCCGCGGTGTGGGGTCACCAGGGTATACCCAGCAGCGCCCTGGGGCTTCGCAGTCAGGGCTGCACACCCCTCGCAGCACTCGGGGACCCCGTGGGGCTGGGGACTGACTGGGGGTTACCGCATCCAGACTCGTATTTGTAAATGTTGACGTTTTGGTGGGTTCACCTGCCAAGCTAAGAAACGAGGCATGCGCCAGGCCCTGTAAATCTCTTGCCCAAACAGAGCTGTGACAAGCGAGAAGACAATGTTGGCACTGAGACCCCATGAGTGCACTCGGCCGTGCACCGGCCCCCTGTGACCCGTAGCCTCTCCTCCATGCGCCGGACACCTCCCTCTCACCACTGCTGCCCTCATCGTCCAGGACTCTGACCCTGGCACCCCACTTCCCCCTCCGGAGTGTAGATACAAGGGTTTGCCCACACACGGCGCCCAGGCTGACATCTTCCCAGCATTCCTGCTCAGAGGCGCCCCCAGCCCAAAGCCTGGCCCTGTCTATCCCACCACGAGTAGCCGTGCCCTCGGACCCTCAGCCATGGAGAACACGCGAGTTGATTCTGTACTGGAGTTGTCCCACAGGGCCTGCAAATCAGGGGCCCTGCCAAGCAGTGCTGGGGGACAGGGCTGGGAGCCACTACTGGCCACCCTCGGCCACCTGGGCGGCTCTTTAGGGCTTGGGCAGAGGGTGCCGGTCCACAGCCGAGAGGGCAGGGGAGCCTCAGCCCCCTGCGGGGCCTCGCTGGCCATTCTGAGGGGGCACTGAGTTTCTGTCCTCACGATTTAGGCCCAGGAGAGTTGAGTTGGGTCCATGTGTCGTGTCAGGGTCACTCGGGCCTTGTCAAACCATGGGGCAGTGACAAACGGGAGCACGCCGAGGATGAGAAGCTGCTCTAGGCTGGGCGATGGCCAGCAGAGCCCGAGACCCACACACAGATGTGGCTGCTGCTTCCTGGGAAGAGTCCGGAGACCCTCCGTGATGGAAGCCCCACACCCACCCAGCACAGGAAGCGCCTCCCGGCCGAGGCAAAGACAATTCAATATATTTCCAGAGGAGGAAAAATGCTTTTCATGAACTCTGCTCCTCCCGATTCAGCACAATTTCACGGTGCACAATTGTTTTCTATTTTGTTGTCACTCGGACCCCAGAGGAAACAAATGGAGCCAAGGCACCCATTATTAGCGGGTAATAGATGGCCCCGCGAGGCTTCGCGCTATATTTAGCTTTCAGGGCATCTGCTCAAACTGAAAAATAAATATGCTTTAATTGCAAATGTTTAGCTATATACTCTTTGTGTTTTGTTTTAAGATAACTTCACTTTTTAACTTGAAGAGAGCAGAGCAGATGAATAACCAGTAACCCGGCCCCTCCGGCATCTCTGCACCCACGAATCCTCAGGCAGGAACCCCATCCTGTCAGGATCCCGGATTTGAGGATGACCCACGGGGAATCTGGAAGTGACTCGGTCCGAGCCCCTCCCCCCCAGGAGGTCCTGGCCCCACAGGGACCCAGAAACCCCAACGGGAAGGAAGGCAAAGGCAGTGGGGGGCTTCTCTGGGGGCCACTTTCACTGACTTGGGAAGTTTCTGCTTAAAATGGTCTGTTTTGTTTTCCTTATATATTTAAGATATAATTTTAAAAAATTTTTTTTACTGAATCGCCATGGGATTGACCCTTACACAGCTGCTCATGGTCGGGTTTCAGCTACACAGTGCTCCCCGTCCCCTACCAGGGCACATTCCCCAGCACCAGGGGCCCCAGGGGCCCTCCCGTCACCTCCCCCTACTCCCCACCCCCTGCCTGCCTCTATGGCAGACTCTTCTCTCTCTTTCTCTGTCTCTGTCTCTTTCTGTCTCTCTGTCTCTGTGTCTGTCTCTGTCTGTCTCTCTGTCTCTGTCTCTGTCTCTCTCTCTCTCTCTCTGTCCTTTTGGGCATTATGGTTTGCCACACAGACATTGAAAGGTTGGCAGGAATATCCCTTTACCTACTTTCAAGGGGCTGGAGTGATAGCACAGCGGGTAGGGTGTTTGCCTTGCATGCAGCTGACCCGGGCGACCTGGGTTCGATTCCTCCACCCCTCTCAGAGAGCCCGGCAAGCTACTGAGAGTATCCCACTCGCATGGCAGAACCTGGCAAGCTACTGAGAGTATTCAATATGCCAAACACAGTAACAACAAGTCTCACAATGGAGACATTACTGGGCCCGCTCCAGCAAATCGATGAACAATGGAAGGACAGTGCTCCAGACAGTTCCTGGGCAGCGAGATCTTCTCCAGCTATTGTTGCCAAAGACATAATCTTTAAAACCCAAAGGCCAGCCCTTTGGGTTCAAGGAGTCCCGTGGGCTGCTGTGAGCAGGGAGATGGTGGAGGTCGAGGATCTGGACATTCGCTCAGCCCCGAGCTGTGCCCCCCAGGTGGGACGGGTAGGGAATCCCCTGCCTGCCTGAAGCCCTGTGGTAGACAGGCTCGGGCTCTGAGAGGGTCCAGGCGGCCCCCCAGCCTACATGCATTTCCCCCCACCCCTGCAGGGGAGCCCCGTGCCCTGATGAGTCACTCAGAGCTGAAGGGCACCAGATCCATCACCTCTGCCTTTGTTGGTTTTCTTTGCGTTTTTGCAAATGATTAAATATTACTTTCTCCCCGTTTATGGCGTGATCTAAGTGACGGCCGATCCATCCTCCTCTCTGCTGACGTTTAAGTACAGCGTTTTGCATTCATTACTCCCTACTTAGATCATTCTTTTAAAAAGAGGAATAACTCCGTCCTGCCTCTTGACAGCAGAGAAATTAAACGCCGAGCCGTAAAGACGAGGGCTCCTCTGGAAAGGGAAACAGCACTGCGGACCTATAAAGCCGAGCCAAGTTGTCTCACCCCTGCATGGACACAGACATACGCCCCAGAGCCTCCTCCCGGAGTGAACGGCACCCACCGGCGAGCTCAGACCTAGCCTGCCAGCGCGTGGACCCCTGGGCGTGGGGACCGAGGGGGCGCGTTAGCCGAGCTCTGTCTGGGCTGTGCTGCTGACGACACATTCTTATCCCACCCTCGGGAGACTCGGAGATGCAGGCGGCAGAGGGGTGCTCGGAGCCCCGCCCAGTGCTCTCTGCCACCCAGAGGAAGCTCTGAGCACAGGAGGTCAAATCTCAATGCCAACGCCCGCAGGCTCCATCCTGGGCCAGAATTGTGTCCTTGCCCGCATTGGGGGCCACTGGGGTCTCCGCTCCAGACCCCTTTCCTGCCCCCTCCCTTCGCTCGGGGACTGTCCCCCTGCCCGCCCTGCCTGGGCTCCTCCCTGCCCGCCTCTGTGTGTCGGGCCCTCCATCCACGCAGGCTGGTGCTGAGCGCCACCAAGGGGCAGCGGCCCGGAACGTGTGTCTAAGTGTATCCGGGTGTTTGACAGGCTCGGGCCTGGGGACCACCTGGTCCTCCGGGGCTAGTGGAGAGGGAGATCTCATCTGACAGGGAGGGAAATTGAATCTCAGGTAAATGAGGTGACTTGTCTGTGCGGATAAGGGCTGGAGGCAGGTCGGGCTCCTCGGGAGAGGCGCCCCCGGCCTGCACCGGCTCTCCTGCGCCACGCCGGGATCAATTAGGGCCTTGATGCGCTCCCTCAGACGGGGCTGGCGAGGCTCGATCTGGAGGAAAGGAAATGGGGGCGGAGCAGGCTCTCCTGAACTCGTAGCCCCCGTGGCCTTGGGGTGAAGACCGCCGTCACCAATGCCTCACCCGGGCCGTCCCCCTCTGGCGCTAGCTCTGACACCGAGGATGTCCTTCGCCCTGTCCTTAGGGTCCTTTACCTGCCCTTCCGATGATCCGGGCGGGTGCTCAGAAAGAGCCCTGGCCTGAAGGACAGTCCCCGAGGAAGGAGGTGCGGCTGGCGGCAAAGCCCAGCATGCAGACATCTCCCCGGTTAGAGCCGTGACCTCCAGGCCATGCAGTGGGCAGGGGCCGCCCGGATTCCACTGCTGAGAAGGAGTAAGGAGAAGGAGGAGGAGGAGAGAAGGAAGAGGAGGAGGAGGAGAAGGCCGTCTGCACCGTCTGCACCGGGCGCTTGGGAATGAAACCGGTTTGTACTCTGCGGAACCCCAGTCTCTTGGGTGCAGAGCAGAGAGGGACGGAAACAGAGGCCCCGGGTGGGTTCCCGTCCCCCCTCCCAGTCCCACCCCCAGAGCAGACCATCCACCCACCCACCCACCCACTCACCTGCCAGGGAGGGGCTCAGAAGGCGGCTCCAGGCCTCAGAGCACCACAGGGAAGGCATCGGCTTCGAAGTTCTCCAGGGAGCCCGAGTGGCTGTCAGACCGGGGCAGGCGTGCCGGCTCCCATTCCTGCTCCTGCGTCTCCAGGGCTGTGTCCTGACAGATGGGCTGGCAAGCGCGTTTGCTGAGAGGGCGGGAGAGGTGCCGCCACGGGACTGGGGCCCAGTTTGCTGTGGGAAGAGACATGAGGGGTGTGGGTGCTTGGACATGGGCCGGCGGACAGCACAGACCTGTCCCACCAGTGCCAGCATGGCCAGCTGGGAGACCCACGCACTGGCCGTCACGCCCCCTCCTCACCTCAGGTGCACAAGACAGCTGCAGCACCTCCAGCCATCACCCCCTCACCCAGACACCTGAAGCCATGATGGGGGGGGCAGTGAATATTGCTCCTGAGAATCTCCTTCCCGGGCCTGGGACCCGGTGCAGGGGGTGGGCGTGGCCAGAGGTGGGGACCAAGGTTCCCACTTCAGCCTGGCACCTGCCTGGCCTCGAAGCTGCCTCCTGCCCCCAGCATTGTTGGGTCTCGTCCAGTGGGCACTGGGCAGGGACCGACAGGACAGAGGGCTGCGAGTACCACACGTGGGGGCGCTCTGGGAGGATAGGTCAGTGCAGCCTTGGCCAGCTCCTGCATCTCCTGCGGATGGAGGACGCCCTCCTGCCAGGTGCAGTGGGCATGGGCTGGGACAGACCATGAGGAAGGCAGGAGCAAGGTTCCCATGCCGTGCCCACTCACAGCCTCAGCCCTGCTTGGTGGCCCAGGCGGGACCCTCCAGCCAGAGTCTGGGGGTGCTGAGACCCCCGCCCAGAACTCCCCCGCCAGCTTCCCATCCCGCGGGTGTCTCCTCACGCTGCCTGCTCAGGGCGGCCGCGGCATGTGCACGCTCAGTGCTCACTGGTGTTCACCCTCCCTGCCCGTGAGAGCCCGCTCTTCCAGGAGGGATGAGGGCGTTGGCATGAGAAACAGCCACCTGTCCCCAGAGCGCCTGCCGCAGGAAGTCCCCTCCGGGCCCCTCCCGAATCTTTTTGTCCTTGAGTCCCCAGTAGCAGGGATATTTGCTTTGGGGCGCCAGGGTGAGCCTTGCTCATATTCCCTCCCCAAATCCATTCCGTTACATTAATAAATATTTCCTATTTTATCCCTTTTGTTGAATTATGCTATCAAATGAGATGTTAAATGCAGGCTCATGGGATGTGTTTGAAGACTAACAAAGTGAATCTATGAATATATTCCCAACCAAACGTCCTGCCGAAGCTCTAATCTCTGAATTGTGACAACCTTGGGTGGAATCGTTTTAATAGAATGTAACAGACAAACTGCCTGAAATACTGTGATAAGAATTGAAGAAGCTGTTAAAAGCAAAGACCCGATGCATTGGGCCAGGAAGGCAGAAAAAGTCTTAATTTGAGGTATTTTAATGAACACTCATTGTGAGGGAATTTGAGAAAATGGAAATGAAACCCACGTGACCACGGGCGGGCGCCGGGACTGGGGACGTGGCCTCCAGCTGCGGCGTGCAGGTGTGGTCCCAGCCCGACGCCAAGGCAGGAGGCAGTTCCCTGCAGGATGCTAGCCTGTGGCCCTGCAGTGAGCTGCAAGGGGGCCCATCTCAGTGGGGCGCTCCGGGCCCCCCGCAGGTCGCCCCCTGCTGCAGTGACAGGGAACTGCTCATCTGGGCAGAGCTGAGGTCCCAATGATGTTGGGGGCCCCCCCGGTTGGCTCATGTGAAGTGAGAAGGAGAGAGACGCTCACTTTCTCCCCATCCGCCTCTGCTCCCCGGGACCCATAGGTTACGGGGTTCTTGTCTCGCCTCGCAGAAAAGGAATTTCAGGAGTCAACAGGGAAGTAAAACAGATTTTATTTAGAGGTCTTGAAGGGGAGGAGGGAGAGAAAGTGGGGGAGAGTGGAGAAAAATGCACTCAAGAGAGAACCCGGGCTTCTCCAAGGGCGGAGAGAGCCCTACCCCCCCCCCCCCCACACACACACACAGCATTGTACAGAAAAGCATGAAAGTCCCCATCTCAAGGGGGGGAAATGCAGGCGACAGTTGTGCTCGGGCACCGCATGTCTCGGCCACGTGGCACAAGCAGCTCAGGGGCTCAGACAGCATCTGGGACCTTCCTTCAAGGCGGCCTTCATAGGGTTTCTCCAACCTGCCCCACTGGGGCCTCTTCCTGGGTCAGTCTGTTGCTAAGGAGGTTGCCAGGGGGGGCTGTGAGCTGTGATGGTCTTCTCTGAATCTCCTTTCCTGGCCTCTTGTTCCTGCAGGAGCTTCTTGGGTCTGTGGCTGTAGATGGGTGAGGGTCTCATGGGCCTTAGTTCCTGCTTTTTCCTGTTTTCTGCAAGGTTGGTGTTTGCATTGCCTTGGGAGGGGCCTTCCTTATCCTGATCACACAGGGTGGGCCTGGGCCTCCCATCTCTGTACCGGTCACTCCGCCCTCACTGGGGGCCAGGCAGGTCCACTCAGGGGCTCCACATTGCCCCACTGTGTCCAGGGCCCCAGGGCCGGAGATGCTGTGGTGGACAGGACAGCGCCCGGAACACGAGTGAGCCCAGGACCCCAGAGGGGAGAGTGTCCATAGAACCCTCATTTTCAAGGCCCTGGGGCCCCTATGGGGGTTCAGGGGCCTGAAGGGGGATAAGGCCATGAACTGACCTGGCTACTGCCCCATCCAGCTCCTCCAGAGAACCTTCCAAACCCCGGGCACACAGGCCTGGGAGGGGCTGGGCAGCAGGCAGAGTGAGGTAGCCAGTTCCTGCCAGACCCGCGGCCTCGCGCCGGCCATCTGTCTCCAGGCTGCCCCTGGCGCCGTTCTTACTGCCCAGAGCCAAGGGCTCCCTGGCTGGTGGACATTTGAAACCCTGGCCCCTCCCACCGCAGGCTGTGAGGTCAGAGCACTGCTGGACACTGTTCTCAGATGAGCGGGTCCCTCATGACTGTCAGGAGGGTGGACACCTCTGCCTGGGTATCAGGGCGCCTGTCTCCAGAGGAAGGTCAGCGTGGGGCCGACCACCAGCACCGGAGCGGAATGTCCTGCCAGGCTCAGTCAACACCGGGCCAGGAGGTCTGAGGAGAGAGTCCCCCTCGGCCCCGCCCACAGCCCAGCAGGTGGGAGAGCCCAGGGCAGCTGGTCAGGGGTCGCAGGGGAGGCATCCAGGCCATCTGCTGGATGGTCAGTGTCCTGCTAGGTGACCCTGTCCACCGGGGACATCTTCCAATGTGTCATGTCCCTTAGGTGGCCAGGCCCTGCTCTGCAGACTGACCACTCACGCCCAGAGGCTGTGACCAAGCTGGGAGCCTGTCAACCTCCCTGAGAGGGGCTCTGGAGGGACCCTGATGGGCAGGCAAGGGCGCTGGGGTGGGTGCTGCAGCCTCTCGGCACAGCCGCCAGGCCTGAGAACACCCTGTGTGGGGAGCAGGCGTTTTGGCGTTCCAGCCTCGCCGTGTTCTGGCGTCTCCCAGGCAGCTCTCGGCCCGAGGGCCACTCCCAGGGGCGTTTGGTCAATAGGACTTAGCGCTTCTCAGCCTAGCAGCGGTGGGTCACTGAGCCCCCGGCCGTGCTTGGGAGAGGGGCTGCTGGGCTGGGAGTTACCTGGGGGCTCTGTCCCTCTCTCCTCGCCTCTCACCTTGTCAAGAGTAGCGTAGTCGAGGCCGGGGGCACTAGAGGGGATGTCCGTGACCATTGTGGACACAGCTCTCTTCGTCCTGAGTGAGGACAGACTGAGGCGGGTTTTCTCTGAGCGTCTGTAGGGGGTTGGTCTGCCACGGCCCCGCCCGAGCACTCAGGGCAAGTTGGCAGAGGAAGATCCGGATTCACGAAGAAAGATCTGGATTCACAGAGAAAGATCTGGGTTCACGGAGAAAGATCTAGATTCATGGAGAAAAATCTAGATTCACAGAGAAAGATCTGGATTCACAGAAGATCTGGGTTCATGGAGGAAGATCTGGATTCACCGAGGAAGACCCCCATCTGCAAAGGCAGAGATGCTGGAATCCCCATGCACCTTGATGGGAGGAGGTTTGCGGGGGGCCTCCCAGCTGGAGACCGGCAGAGCCGGGCTGGTTCCCTCCCCCATCCCCCAGGCCCCAGGCCCCCCACCTGGGCCGGGCCAGCGCTCTCGCTGAGGTGGGGGAGTCGGGCTCTCAGGCCAGCCCGCACTGTCCCCTCCGTCCTGGGCACCTTCTATCTTGAAAAGACAGATGGACTTTAGGTGCGAGTGACATGTCTGTCTCGTGTGCACCTGGCGTGTACGTGTACCGTCTGCTGTTCACTGTCGTCAAGCTGCTCTCCCGACTCCTGGTCATTATCATATACGCGCGCATGTGTGTGAGATGTGAAAGGTGCATGTCTGTATGCATGTGCATGTGCATGTCTGCACACGTGAAATACATGTGTGTATGTGTGTCTGCATGTTTGAGCACATGTGCAAGTATGTGCGTGCACATGTGTGAGCTGAATGTGTGTGCATGTCTGTATGGGTGAATGTCTGCCTGTGATTGCATGTGTGAGATACACGTATGTGAGCACGTCTGCAGGTGTGTGCATGTGTGAGGTGCACATATGTGTGCCTGTGCATTTGTATGTGAGAGATGTGTGCATGTATGAGGTGCACGTGTGTGCCTGTGCGTGTGTGAGATGTGTGCATGTGTGAGGGGCACATATGTGTGCCTGTGCATGTGTGCGTGTGTGTGAGGTGCCCGTGTGTGTCTGTGTGTGTGTGAGATGTGTGCACGTATGAGGTGCACATGTGTGCCTGTGCATGTGTGCGTGTGTGAGATGCACATGTGTGCCTGTGCGTGTGTGTGAGGTGTGTGCATGTGTGAGGTGCACGTGTGTGCCTGTGTGTGAGATGTGTGCGTTGTGAGGTGCATGTGTGTGCCTGTGCGTGTGTGAGATGTGTGCGTGT
Organism: Sorex fumeus; assembly: GCF_029834395.1. Lineage (NCBI taxonomy): Eukaryota > Metazoa > Chordata > Mammalia > Eulipotyphla > Soricidae > Sorex > Sorex fumeus. The sequence goes on along the minus strand of NW_026606086.1, from coordinate 19,852,777 downwards.
GGGAGGTGCACATGTGTGCGTGTGGAACCTGTCGAGGCGGTGATGTCAGCTCAGTGGTGGTCTCTGCGCCTGGCCTGCAGGCTGAGTGGGGCGTGACCTCCAGGCTCCTCATCCCTGCTGAGCTGCCCGGGCCACCCCAGGGCTCTCCAGCCTCGCCTTGCCCCAGGGAGCCGAGCCTCTGTGATGCGGTGCCGCCTGCCCAGGCATTCTGACCCTCGCAGCTCCTGGCGGGCAACCTGAGTATGGCCGTATCCCCAGAGTCTGCTGTGACACGAGTGGGCGCCCTTCCCACGGGAGACCAGCCTGCTGTCAGCCGTCAGCGCCAGGCAGAGACGCTAATGTGTTCTCGGATCTGGCACCCATGGCCCCGAGCACGGCCTAGACAGAAGATAATCAAATTCAGTTGCAGACAAGACTGCAAGAATATTAGCTTAATGCACCCAATTAGCAGCGTGTCTCAAGGGCATATGGTAATTACTTATTTTCCCAAATAACACGCGCTCTGACTTAATTACAATAGTTTCACTGTGAAATAGAATTGTGGTAATCTCCTAGTCGCTATATATCATTAATGAGATTTTCTGAGTCTTCCTGGCTTTGCTGTGAAACGCCTCGTGTCCCGAATCCTCTCCTAAGTCGCTAATGTCATGTGTGGCAGAAAAACCCTGACAGATTTCCTTCCAGAGGTGATGCTCCGTGTTTGAGGAAGATCTCGGTGCTGAACTTCCCTGGGTCGCTGTGACTCCACCAGCAGAAAGAGAACAAAAACAAAGACCTGTGATTTTTCCCGGCTGTGAGTCTAGGAACATCGACATTTAGTCTCAAAGCCTGTACAAAACGTCCATGAATTAGGGCTGTTTTCCCAGGAGTCTGGAGACCCAGACAGACCCGCAGAGCAGCAGTCTTGCAGAAGGCCATGCTTTGTCCGTGAGCATCTGCGCGGTGCCAGGCTCGCCCCCCCCCGCCCCACCCTGCCAGGACAAACGCTAGGATGAGCGGGAGCTCCCTGAGCACCTGTGGGCCAGGAAGGGGCTCCAGAGTGAAGCCGACCCAGCATGGGGCGCTGCAGGAGAGGAGGTTCCTAAGTCAAGAGCAAGGGAAGCTTTGCTGCAGCGAATATCACCTGATCATGGGCTCCAGGGGGGAGGAATGATGTTTATTTTTAATTTTTTATTGAATCACTGAGATAGACCCTTACGTAGCTGCTCATGGTTGGGTTTCAGTCACACAGTGCTCCAGCCCCCGTCCCTCCACCAGGGCACATTCCCCAGTACCAGGGGCCCCAGGGGCCCTCCCATCACCCCATCCTGCCTGCCTCTATGGCAGATGCGTCTCTCTCTCTCTCCCTCTCCCTCTCTGTCTCCGTCTCCCTCTCTCCCTCTCTCTGTCCCTCTCCCTCTCTCTCCTTCTCTCTCTTCCTCTCCCTCCCTCTCTCTCCCTCTCTTCCTGTCCCTCTTTTCCTCTCTCTCTCTCCCTCCGCTCTTCTCCCTCCTCCCTCTCCCTCTCCCTCTCCCTCTTTCTCTCCCTCTCTCTCTCCCTCTCCTCCCTCTCTCCCTCCTCTCTCGTCCTCTCTCTCTCCCCCTCTCTCTCCCTCCGCTCTTCTCCCTCCTCTCTCTCCCTCTCCCTCTCTCTCTCCCTCTCTCTCTTCCTCTCTCTCCCTCTCTCCCTTCCTCTCTCTCCCTCTCCCTCTCTGTCTCCATCTCCTCTCCCTCTCTCTCTCCCTCTCTCTCCCTCCTCTCTCGTCCTCTCTCTCTCTCCCTCTCTCTCCCTCTCTCCCTCTCTCTCTTCCTCTCTCTCCCTCTCCCTCTCTGTCTCCATCTCCTCTCCCTCTCTCTCTCCCCTCTCTCGTCCTCTCTCTCCCTCTCTCTATCTCTCTCGTTCTCTCTCTCCCTCTCCTTCCCTCTCTCTCCCTCTCTCCCTCTCCCTCTTTCCCTCTCCTTCTCCCTCTCTCCTTCCTCTCCCTCCCTCTCCCTCTCCCTCCCCCCCTCCCTTCCCCGCTTTGGGCATTGTGGTTTGCAGTAGGCCCTGAGAGCTTATCAGGAGCAGGAGTGAGGTTTGGGGAAGGTCCAGGGAGTGGAAGTTGCTGCTCAGGTAAAGTGCCCGCGGCCAGGGCAAAGTTTCCTGCAGTGGGCATCTTCCGGTCCCCTACCCCGCTGTCTGCCAATGTTGGTGGTTCTTGCTGGGCCACTGTGGTTCCCGTGGGTTCCGGCCCCCAGCTGGGTCCGGCCCCATCCGGCCTCACTCCCAGCCAGGCCTATTCCCTGTTCTCAGGGGTCTGTCCGGGGCCTCCCACGTGCCGAGCTGTGCCTTTTCCTTGGGTTCCTGGGCGTGGGTGACCTCCTGGGGGCAGATGCAGGACCCTCGCCGAGCCTGCCGGGGGGGTGAAATACACCCGCGTTCTCATGGGCTGACGCCAAGAACTGGACGGCGATCACCAAGCGAGGAGACTTGCGCATGCCCCGCTGGTCAATTCGCGCTCATCTCTGGGGGGCCCCGGTGTCTGTGACCGGGCCAGCTGGCACCAATGCCCAGAGGCCACCCTGGACAGACCATCTTGGGTAATTAGGAAGTCGGGGTCCGAAAGAGCCCGCACTCCCAGGCCTGGGCGGGCTTAGGGGAAACCAGCGCTCGGCTGTTTAGGAGTGGGAACCCCACTCCTAATGGCTTGGTGGAGGCAGAAGCTTAGGCATGCAGACGCCCCTCCCCCCCGTTCCTCCCACCCCTTCACTTCAAAGTGAGCAAGAAACCCTTTTCAGCTCAGTTTCTGGAAGGACGCTGTCCCTGCCAGAGAGCCAGGTCGGATCGCAACAGCCTTCTCCTGGTTTTGAGAAATATGCAAGATGGAGTTTCCAGCCATTCTTTCTGCCCATGTAATATTCCTTCTGGCAGAAGGGCAGGTGAGTGCTGTGAGCACAGCTCTCTTCTCGCTGCACTCAAGCTGTGACAAAGTCCTGGCCCCGGTCCTAGGAGAGGCCGGGGTCCTGCTGGGCTTTCTGGTGCCAGGGCCGTGGGTCATACTCTGAGATATACCAAGGAGAGCCCTCAGGCATTCTAGCACCTTCTACACTTAGCTCAGATGGGGCAGAAACCTCACAGGTACCGGCGCGGTGCCCAGGACGCCTCCTGACCCCTTATTCTGCCTCTGCCCAAGAGACGGTCATGGAGACAGGCACTTAATCACTTAATCACTTAACTTTCCGTTAGTCGTCGATTTGCTCGAGCGGGCACCAGTAACGTCTCCATTTGTCCCTGTTGCGTGCTAGTGTAGCCCAATGGCATCTGTTCACTCCAGGAACATGAAGGGCCTCAAACCGATTGTTCATGATCTTGACGAAGAAGTCTGACCATCTGGTAGGTGGGCGGCCACGCGGTCTTTTGACATCCCGTGGGATCCAGTTGGTAACAGCTCTAGTCCAGCGGTCATCTTTAAATCTCATTACGTGACCAGCCCATCTGATTTTCGACACCTTGGCAAATGAGACAACGTCCCTGATTCTTGATCGTCGACGGATGTCAGAACTCCGGATTCTTTCTCTCATTTGAATGAAACGTAATATTCCAAGCATAGCTCTTTCTATTCTTCTTTGGGAGACCTGAATAGCGTTCTCATCCTGTTTGCGTAGGGCCCAGGTCTCTGAGGCATATGTTAATGCAGGAAGAACCGTGGAATCAAAGAGATGTGCCCGGAGCCGGAGGTTCTTCGTCCTCTTAGCTATTTCTTCGACGTTCTTGAAGGCATTCCAAGCCGCTCTCTTCCTCCTGCGCAGCTCGGGTGCCAGGTCATTTGTCATGTTGACTTCTCGACCTAGGTACACATAGCTGTTGCATTCGGAGATGGTCGTTCCATTGAGAGCGAATGGGGTGTCAGGAATGAGGCTGTTTCTCATAAACATTGTCTTCATAAGATTCAGCTGTAGTCCTACCTTTCCACACTCACGGTCAAAGTCGGCCAGCATTTGTGCCGCTTGGCTGATGTTTGGTGTTATTAAAACAATGTCATCAGCAAAGCGGAGGTGGTGTAGTTGCCGACCATCTATCTTCACTCCCATTCCTTCCCATTCCAGTCGTCGCATGATGTTCTCGAGGGTGGCACTGAAGAGTTTCGGTGAAATGGTATCACCCTGCCGCACCCCTCTCTTGACATCAACGATCACTTCTTTGTAGAATGGTGAGATCCTGGTAGTGAATCCGCAATACAGCTCACGGAGGATCCTGATGTATTGGGCTTGAATGCCCTGATTGGCTAGGGCTTCAATGACCGCTTCCGTCTCAACAGAATCAAAGGCCTTCTTTAAATCAATGAACGTTAAGCAGAGCGGCATCTTGAACTCCCGAGAAACCTCAATGAGCTTGGTTATCGTGTGGATATGGTTGATGGTGCTGAATCCTTTGCGGAACCCGGCTTGCTCGCATGGTTGTCCTTCATCTAGTGTTCTGCCAATCCTATTTAGGATGAGTCGAGTGAACAACTTGTAGATGACAGACAATAGGCAGATCGGGCGATAGTTGCCAATGTCATGGATGTCTCCCTTCTTGAACAGTAGTACTGTCCTGCTGGTTTTCCATTGGGACGGAACCTTGCATTCAGACAGGTAGCAAGTGAAGAGCCGAGCCAGTGTATTGATGAGTACTGACGGCAGGTTCTTCAGGTGTTCAGGTCTGAGCTTGTCTGGGCCGGGTGCTGTTTGTTTCTTTACCGACGAAATGGCGTGTCGGATTTCGGAAGGGAGAACGTTGGGAACGACATATCCATCCTGTGGAATTTGGTATGTCGGCAAGTGGACATGGCTATCGAAGAGATTTGAGTAGAAGTCATGGATAATCTTCTCCATTGCCGTTCTGGAGGATGTGATGGATCCATCAGGACGTCGGAGGGCAGTCGTCTTGGTCTTGTAGTTGGTGAAGGACAGGCAGGCATTACGAATACTTTTCCCGGCTTCTGCCGCATCTACCAGCACTTCTGCTCTTCTCTCTTTGAGGTCTTCCTTGATCGCATCTCTGCACTGCTTTGCGAGCTTGGACGTTAGCTTGCGGTTGCCTGAGGCATGCGCCAAACCATGAGAGTCAGGCAGGGAACACCAAATTAGGGGGCTTTGAAGTAGCATTTTCACGTCACGCATATGAATCACTGCTTTGGATTCCCGGAGAGCTGATGGTTCAAGATCCCGAGCAATTAAGCATATTAAAAGTTGCTGAATTTAATTAATAAAAATTGGCTAAATTTTGCCTGACATGGGTTCCAATTTGGAAGCTTTTATTTTTCTTATTTGAATCCATGTAATATACTATCCTCTCCAGTTTATTTTCCTACCAACGAGCTTATTAAAGTGCAACAAAAATTAAATAAACTTAATTTAACATAAACAAAAAGCAATATTTTTATGGAGTAACTGAAGGGGATATAATCCAACACATTTACACTTATTTATTTCCGTTATGTGTATCCAAAGCATTAAGTGACTGGCTTAATGCTCCTCTGCAGACTAATACTTTTGTTTTAATGAAAAACTGAGCTAATCAGCGCATATCCCCCTTGGCAGCCCAGAATGAGGAAGTCACAGGAGACTGTCCTAGATAATTAAAGTTCAGACTTGGTTTTTTCCTTCTCGTTGTGCCATTGGCTCCCTTTGAATTTACAGTAACTATCAGAAGAGCTGGGAACTGCGTTTCTCCTTCTCTCTGCTCCTGACCTCTGTGTCCGCTTGCGGCTTCTTTAGGGGATGTGGCTGCCCAGGAGAACCCTGTGGGCGCTGGGCGCCATGGGACCCCCACGCTGCAGGTGCCAGGCTTAGGGAGCGGAGGACGCTGGGGTTTGTGGCCACAGTCTAAGCCGCCGCAAACACTTGCTGCTTGAACCCTGGAGGGAGGGAGGAAGATGTTTGCCGTGCACGTCGCCTGCCCAGATGTGACCCCCGAGTCCCACAGGGTCCCCTGAGCCTGCCAGGAAGGAGTGAGCACTGAGCACAGAGCCAGTCACTCGTCCAGGGCCAGGCTAGCCCACGTGGGCGAGGGGGGGCAGGGGCGGGACCCAGGGTCATTGTCTGGCCTGACTGAGGCTGTGAGCGGGCGGGTCAGTCCCGTTGTTGACATCAGTGGAGGGTTCGCTCGGCTTCTCCTTCCGCGGGCCCAGCTGGGAAAGGGCCTGCACGCGCTCAGCCACTCCATGGCCCTCTCGGGGTGACCCTTGGCTCCCTCTCAGCTCTCTGTGCTGTGCCGCCGCCAGGGAGGGAGGTGGCCGGGTGATGCTCTTCCCAGAGAGAAGGTGGACCTCAGGAATCAGAACGCCCACGGCTGCAGGCACCCAGGAGTCGGCCACGCTGAGCTGTCTCCGCTCAGAGACTGGGCTCGGAGACCCTTAGCGGAGTGGGCGGGCGGGCGGGCAGCGTCCCCGAGAGCAAAGCCGGGGCCAGCGGCAGAGGGAACCCACGGCCCAGCTTGGTGCTGGACTCTTCACAGTGCTGGCCCGCGGGCAGCTGCGGCAGGCAGCTTGCCATCTGGAGGTGCGGGTGTGCGGTTACTGAGCCAGCACTAATGCTGTGGGGTGCAGAGGCATGCCTCCCCACCCAGCATGCCGGGACCCACCCCACTAGCCTCACGTCACCTGGAGCCCGCCTGTCCCCACCCTCTCGGCAGCCTCGCTCTGGAGCCCGAATCCAGGGCCCGTCCCCGCTCGTTTCTCTCCTCTCTCGCCTTGTCTCTTTTTTGCCGCATATGAACGTCGCCCGCTGCCTGCCCACTCCCGCCGGCTTATTTCACCTTAGTGATACCAACCGACCGGCGCTGGACTCATCTCCTGCCTCAGGCAGCGCCCCCCTGGCGCGTTGACCACAGCTTCCTCGCCCGCGCTTCTGGCCAACGTCAGTTCCCGTTGCTGACATCTCGTCCGCGGGAGTGTGTGAGTCTGATGGACAGAGGGCCGAGGCCAAGACGGAAGGGGGCTCTTCGTTCTCCTGTTTCTCTGGAGATGATGGAAGCAAATGAGTTTTTTTCCCCCCTGTGCCAAGCATATGGCCAGAGTGAAGCGTCTCCAGAGCATTATGGTGTCATTTACATCATTAATTAAATCTTATTCAATATTGCTCTTATAAATCTCCAGCATAAAATGCCCACAAATTGATGTAGCTCTGGTTTTTAAATGGGTAACGTAAAGCTGTCAGAGCTCTGCGCGCCTGTAATTCAGCTATAAAGCACCCGAGTTGAGATTCGGAGAGAGAGTGGTGATAAAACCGGAGTAAAGAGAGGATAATGGCAGGCACTTTCATTTTAAAAATTATTAAAAGAAAAGAAGAAAGGGATAAGGCGCGAGAGCTGTTGTAAAGATTGATCGCCTCGTACACAGGCGGCGCCAATTAAGACCCTCGTCCCCCCCTCCCCCCAGCTCACACGTGGGCTGGGAAGAGCCACGTGTCCTGCTTGGGGCCTGCGGTGACTCCCGGGGGGGGGGGGGGGTGAGTTCTCTCTTCTGCTCCCGGGTCCGCAGCTGCCGGCAACTGGGCGCCAACGTGTGGCCCTGCGGCCACGGAGGCCCTGACTTGGGCTCGGCTGTCTCGGCAGACCCCAGCCCTCACCCCCGACTCAGCCGGGACCCCTGGTGCCCAGCAGCTGCAGCCAGAGCTGCGGCTCCCTCTTTCCAGAATGATCCTTCTCTGGAGGAGACAGAGCGTGTGGTGAGAGGCTCCTAGCAGCCCTGACCCCCCTGTCTGCCTCACGGAGGCCAGCCCACCCCGGCCCCTCCGGGCCTCTGGCTTCCAAGTCTGACCTCTGCCCGCCCGAGCAAAGGGCCTCGCTGGGGTACAGGGGGCTGCCCGGGCACAGGACTCACCTGGGGGCTACAGCCAGGGCATGCAGGGGCCCAGCACCAGCCAAGGCACAGGGTGGCCCCCAGTGACCCCTGCCCCCTCCTCCTCCTCCCCCTCCCTTCTCTCCCTCTTCCCTCTCCCTCCTTTTCTCTCCCTCTTTTCTCTCCCTCCTTCCCTCTCCCCTGCTCTCCTCTCCTCCCACTTCCTTCTGCCTTGCTAACACCGGTCAGGTCAGGTGTGATACCACCAGGCTGTGTAGTCAATGCCCCTGAGTCACACCCACAATGTGCTCAAAGGGTCCATTTCACCTGGGATGTGGTTTAGCAAAGTGAAAGAGAAGGTGGATGTAATTAAATGACACATTCATTTATTCGTCAATGAAGTAATTACAGATAAGGCCAAAACCTCGTTTGATTTTCCCTTGATTTCTTCCCCTAAGTTACCCACTCTTCCATGTGGGTGTTTCCACCCCAAACCTGTGTGTCACGTAGCATACGCACACATGGAACAAATTCACTTACAGACACTAGTACGTATGGGTATTTCTTGTGCACAATGCATGAAATTAAAAAGAAAATACATCTCCTCTAAGACAAAGGACATTCGCTGCCCATATTTGCTTCTGTCCTGCAGAACTTTCCACGTCAGTGGCTTCCACTCTCAAACGCTCCTTCCCAGCAGTGGGCACTGTGGGTGCATATGGACCACACCAGCGGAAGTGACACCCATGGGTGCCGTCCGAGACCAGCTCTCTCTGCCCAGGCTCAGGAAGGGACACGGCCAGCCATGCCTCGGACACAGCTGACCTCTTGGGAGGATCTCGGGCCTTCTACTCTCTGCCTCCTGTGGCCTGAGCTGGGCTGAGGCTGAGTCTGACACATATACACAGGAGCACACATACAAATACATACATATGCAGCAATATGCATACACATACACACATGCACACATATAAACATACATGAAAATATGCACGTATGCACATATATACATACATGTGCATAGACACTGTATACACACATGCACACATATATACACATGCACACATATATACCTGCACAAGTATACACACATACACACATGCTCATATATACATACACATGCACATACATCACATGCATGTGTATATATATATACATACACAATGGACACATATATACATGTGCACACTCATATATACACACATGCACACACACATACATGCGTACACATATAAACACACATGGGGGGCAGGCTCTGTGCTTCCAGGGCCTGGCCGGCTGGGCTCTGCTCGTGCCTGTCCGACCCCATCAGGGAGCGTCCCCGCACCTCCTGAATCACGTCCTTTCCTGCCTAGTGGTGGCCCTTCCCTCCAGCATCCCGAAGGCCCTTCCCATCTGCTGAAGGGGAGAGGCCAGGCCAACCCCCCTCCAGCCGACTGCGACTGCCCGCTGAGGCCTGTCCTCTGCTCCTGATACAGAGGAAGCTACGTCTCCCCCCACACCTTTATCTCAGAGCTGTTTCCTTTCAATGTCAGGAGAGAGGGAAAGCAATTAGCACGTCCTCTGAAGAATTAAGCAGCAGAGATGACGGCCCTGACACGCTGAGCACTTCCCGCATGATAATCGAAGTGAGGGCTAAGGCTCAGAGCAGGAAGGGGAAGTCCAGCCCTGGAGAGCCAGGGGCGCCTGAGAGGAGAGGGAAGGACCTTAGCAGGGCCACAGGGCGCCCGAAGTAGCTCCAGCTCCTACAGCTCTCTACCAGAAAGGCGTGTGGGGAGCTCAATGGGCAGCGCCGGCCTCACGTGTGGGGGCCATGGATGGAGCTCAATGGGCAGCGTCAGCCTCACGTGTGGGGGCCAGAGGTGGAGTTCAATGGGCAGCGCTGGCCTCATATGTGGGGGCCATGGATAGAGCTCAATGGGCTAGCAGGTGGCTGCCACCCAGCCCTGATCCCTGGGCCCGTGTGTGCGGGAAGGGGCTGAGTCAGCTCCTCCTCCCACCCCTCCCTGCAGAGCTCGTCCTCGCCACAGAACCAGCCTGGAGCTGAGCGGGTTTATTGAATCTTTCTCTGAGCGCTCTCTTATTTGAAACGTCTTTCTTCATTTTCTTCAGCGGCCTGCGGGCAGCGGCTTCTAAGACGCCCCTTTCCACGAGGGCGTGTTATCAGCCAGCACAGGGGTGGGATGGAGTGGCGGCAAGGCCGGGCTCGGAGGGGCCCACGGCCACATGGGGCAGAGGAAGAAAGGAGCTGGCCTCTCAGCCGTCTGCCGTCTCGGCCGTCTGGCAGTGCTAGACTCAGAACCGGAAGCACCCGCGGCTCAGTGTGTGTGTGGTGGGGGGGGGTGCGTTGAAGCTCTGGGGACAGTGACTGTTGGATGAGCAGCAAACTTCAAGCTTGTTTCTTCCTGGGGCTTGTTGGGGGGAGGGGGAGAGAGAGAGAGAGAGAGAGAGAGAGAAAGAGGAGAGAGAGGAGAGAGAGAGGGAGGAAGAGAGATAGAGAGAGGGAGAGGAAGGGAGAGAGAGAGGGAGGGGGAGGGAGAAAGAGAGGAAGGAGGAGGGAGGGAGGAAAAGGGAAAGAGAGGGTGAGGGAGGGAGGGAGGGAGAAAGAGAGAGGGAGGGAGGGAGGGGGGAGGAAGGGAGGGAGGGAGAAAGAGAGAGGGAGGGAGAGGGAGGCAGAGAGGAAGAGAAGGACGGGGAGAGACAGTATAAATGCTTGGGGCGGAGGGCAAAGGAACGTTTCCTGATGTCACTGAGATCAAGTGACCCGGCTGTCCCTCTGCTCTGTCACCTCAGTGTCCTTCCTCTGGCGTGAGTGGTCCTGCCCGGCCCAGAGGCTGACGAGGCTCCGTGGGGCTCAAGGCTGGCCCACTGGGCAGCGCTGCTCTGGCCCGCCAGGTCTAGCGGCCACTTGGTGGGGACGGGGTCCCGGGGATGGTTGGCCTCACTCCACGGCCTCACCCCCGCGCTGGCCAGAGCTGGGCACTGGGCCAGTGTGGGACCTTGCCCACTCCTGGGGGCGCCAACCTCTCGCCAGCACTCTTGGGAGTCCCACGGCCTCAGGCCTCCCGCCCCCCTCCCCACCACACCCCACCCCAGGTTTCCCCTGGGTCCAGCTGGGGGCCGACCCCTGCAAAGCCCCTCGGCTTCACTTCACCCTGGGCAGCGTCCACTCTCCGGCACGGAGCAAACGCTCTGAGAGTGCTGAAAGTCGCCACTCCCGCGAGAACCCGCCCCTCCGCATCTTCCCTCGGCTCTGGCCTCCTCCTAATAAAGAATGTGTGAAGAGATATTATCTGGAGCAGAAACCTGATTAGCCGCTGCTGAAATTGATTCCGATGTGTTACATGATATCTCAAACTCTTGGAGAATTCCGAGTCGAGATTCGTTCTATGGCATCCGATAAGTTCGTCCTCGGCACTGATTAACATATGCAATGTATTCATCTCGCCGGGGGTGTTGGCACTTATCTGCACCGGCAACGCGCCCAACGCGTCGCAGAGAAACAGGCCCAGATTCTGAAACGTGGGGCTCATGTGACCCGTACACGGCACGCGCAGCACCCAGGACACCCCACGGGCAGGTGTTTGCTAGGTCAAAGAGAGCAAGTGGTGCTGAGGCAGACAGGCAGGGTTCCCCAGGGCACTGGGATTCTGCGGAGGAATAACACCCGTTAGCCCTGAGGCTGCCGAGAGCCCGCCTGAGGGCACGGGACCGAGGCCTGGTCAGACTTAACCCTCCCCGAGAAGCCCAGAGCAGGCTGGATGCCCTGAGAGAACAGGAACAAAGGCCAGGAAAGGACCATCGACCACTCAACTCTACCCGCTTGTCTAAGGGCGAAACTGACGCCAAGACAGGGCAGAAAAGAGGAAAATCAGGTGGGCCTCAGGTTCAGTTCCTGGAACTGAAACAGACTCGGTTTTCCCAGCAATGAAACAATGCAGTCACTAGCCAACCTGAACCCACCTGGAAAAGTTGCTGGGCTCAGCAAGTGAGCTCAATTAATCAAGTCTCACAATGCTTTTTGTTAACCCTGAAAGAAGGAGAATTTCCCATGTAATCGTGAACGTGTTACTGTTACTGAAAATTACATTGTTAAACTGTTGCCTGACCACTATTACCCTAGACACTTGCCAAAACACCTTTGTCTGGTAACTAAGTTAGATTTCTTTCTCAAACAATAAGGCATGTACTGCTTATGTAGTCAAACCCTACACAGACTGCTTGCTGCCTGAAGTCGGGGTCGCTGTCGAGAGACCACTCTGGGGGTGAGATAGTTGACCCCAGTATACCGCAGTAAAACTTACTGCTTTTGCATTACCGAGTTTGTATTTCTGTTCATCTCACCGCTTGGGAACTCAGAATCCCGGGCTTAACACTTGGCAACCCCCCTAGCAACGGACTCTTCCCTAGCTAGAAAGCCCCAAGAGGGGCAGCCTGGGGAAAAAAAAAAACAATAACAGTCACCTTGAACCAAGGAAGTGTGCATGTGTGTGCCCGAGCCCAGGTGCTGCTCGTGCCCACGAGGCTAGGCACGCTGCCCACGTCTCCCCTCCTGAGTGTGGGCTGGAGATGCCCAGTCTCCCTCTCCCCTCCCTCCTTCCCCCTCCTTTTAAAGCCTCCAAACAAAAATGCTGGTCTCCTCCTGAAACTCTTCTGTGAGGATAAGACTGACCTTCCCTTCCTGCCCAGAGCACTCCTCGCCCCACCTCAGCCTGCGGCTCCTGAGAAGGAGTGGGGGGCCAAGGTCAGGTGCGGCTGGCAGCCCCCGTGGGGCTGGTGGGGCCCAGCCTGGGCCATCAGGGCTCACTGGCAGACCACCTCAGGGCTAGCCCTCCCAGCGGTCCTGGGTGGTGGAGGGGACAAAGTGTCCTCCACCTCACAGAAGCCACCCTGGGGGCTGCTGACCCCAACACCTGGAATAGCTTAAGGGCGAGCGTCAGTCCTGCCCAACACACCCATTTGCCCTCACGAATCAGAGGAACCGAACCAAGCCCGCCCAGACCTAGCACTGCGCCCGTCCCTGGCACCTGTCCGCCGGCGGCTGGCCTCGCAGCCAGCCAAGGAGTCCCTGTGGCTCCCCTGGGGGAACATCCTGAGTCTGACATGGCTGAGCCTGGTTTCCCGATGAGTGTGCCAGGCGTGTCACTGATGGTGTGTGCATGGAGCTTCCTTGAAACACAAACGTAGGGGGAATGCAGGGAACCATGGGCACTTTCCCTCCTTGGGTTGCTCCAATCCTTAGGCCCACTGGCCAGGGAGGAGTGGACCCTCCCGTAGACTCTCTCGGCCATGTGGATGCAGCATTTCTTTCTTTCTTTCTTTCTTTCTTTCTTTCTTTCTTTTTTGCTTTTTGGTCACACCCGGCAATGCTCAGGGGTTCCTCCTGGCTCTGCACTCAGGAATTACTCCTGGTGGTGCTCGGGGGACCACATGGGATGCTGGGAATTGAACCTGAATCAGCTGCGTGCAAGGCAAACGCCCAACCCGCTGTGCTATCGCTCCAGCCCCAATGCGGAGTTTCTTTAGCAGCTGAAATCTTGAAACAGTCTAGAGACCACATGAAGGAGGATACCCGGGAGAGCGCCGAAGCCCACAGTAGCCTGAGAAAGAAGAAACGCAGGGGCCGGGTCAGGCACCAGCAGGTGGGCACCAGCCCCAAGGCGGAAGCCAAGGGTCTGAATGGTTTGCTGGCCCGGCCAACCTCCACCTCAGCCCCAGGATGCGGGGGGCTCACTCCCGCACACACACGTGTAAGTCACCTAGAGAGGCTCCGAGGCTGGGTCCCCGCTGCTAGGAAACACGAGGGGGTCGGGGATCCCAATGTCCAAGGAGAAGGGATAGGCAGGGCAGGGCAGGACTCATGCATGGCGAGTGACCCTCAATGACCCAAGAACTCTCCGGGCGTGAATGCTTCATTTCTGTGAGGTCAGTCCAGAGAGGCAGTGCAGGGGACAGCGCTGGCCTCGTACACGGCCAACTCCAGTTCGAACCTTGGCACTCCAGATGGCCCCTGAACCCCAGCAGGAGTGACCCTGAGTGCAGAGCCAGGAGTGACCCCTCAACACAGAGTCGGGAGTGACCCTGAGCACAGAACCGGGAGTGAGCTCTGAGCACAGAGCCAGGAGTCAGCCCTGAGTACAGATTTGGGAGTCAGTCCTGAGCACAGAGCCAGGAGTCAGTCCTGAGCACAGAGCCAGGATTCAGTCCTAAGTACAGAGCCAGGAATCAGCCCTGAGCACAGAGCTGGGAGTGACCCTGAGTGCAGACCCAGGAGTCAGCCCTGAGCACAGAGCCGGGAGTGACCCTGAGTGCAGACCCAGGAGTCAATCCTGAGCACAGAGCCGGGAGTGACCCTGAACACAGAGCCAGGAGTCAGCCCTGAGCACCGCCAGGGTGGTCCCCAAACAAGAGTTCAGCCGTGCGTCACAGTGCTGGTACATCTGTATCCTTATATGACACAGATCATCCAAAGCAGGAGCCCCAGGGCAGTGGCACCCACAGTGCTGGGTCTGGTCTGATCTGGGGCCATGCAGAGGCTGCTGAGGGCGCCTGAGAACAGGCTGACAGCGGGAGGGGAGGGGGCCGTGGGCGTGGCGCGGCCACACATGCACAGCTGGCCAGGGCTGCGCGTCTGGGCCCAGGGCTGCCCACACCCGCTCTTCTGCAGACCGGCACCCAGGGCCGCCAAGGCCTGGCCAGGACGGGGACACCACACAGGGCCGGTGGCTTCTCCAGACACAGACTGCAGGCACGGCCCTGGGACGTGGCGATATTTTACCTGAAGAATTTGACTTTCAGCAAATCGGAGAAGATCAATACAGACGTCAGGGCAAGCTGTGAGCACGCGGGAGGACTGTTCCAGAAAAATATCGGCTTTCTGCTGGGGCCGTCCTGGAGAGGCGGTGTGAGGGACGGGGCGTGCAAACAGGCACAGGGGGCAAACGGCCCGACGGCTCAGCCCAGACGGGCAGCAGCATGGAGGTCCAGGCCTGAGAGGAAACGCAGGGCCGCTCGGCCACCCCTGCTTCTCACCGAACACGCCAACAGCATGTGTGTGTGTGCACGCACGTGCGAATGTGTGCCAGTGCCTGTGTGTGCGTGTGTTGTGTATTTGCCCAAGTGTCAGGCTCTGTGCCTGTGTGGGTATGCATGTGTGTGTCCCAGCACACACATCCCAGCTTACACTCACGTGTCTGTGTTCGAGCATGCGTGTTTTTGCATGTGGCTCTGTGTGTACATGTAAGTGGGTTGCTTGAGTCGAGGGCAGGTGCTCCTGTGCACAAGCTCCCAAGGGTGCTGATGGTGTGGGAGAGACGGCTGCAGGGGCCAGCAGGGCTGGAGCATGGAGGCCTGAGGGTACGTGGCCAGGCCTGAGGGTGTGTGTCCAGGCTGAGGGGGCGTGTTCAGGCTGAGGGGGTGTGTCCAGGCTGAGGGTGTGTGTCCAGGCTGAGGGTCCGTGACCAGGCTGTGGGGGCATGTCCAGGCTGATTGGGCATGTCCAGGCTGAGGGGGCGTGTCCAGGCCGAGGGGCCGTGTCCAGACTGAGGGTGAGTGTCCAGACTGAGGGCCCGTGGCCAGGCTGTGGGGGCATGTCCAGGCTGACTGGGTGTGTCCAGGCTGAGGGGGCGTGTCCAGGCTGAGGGTGAGTGTCCAGACTGAGGGTTGGTGGCCAGGCTGTGGGGGCATGTCCAGGCTGAGGGGGTGTGTCCAGGGATGAGGGGCGTGTCCAGGCTGAGGGTCCGTGGCCAGGCTGTGGGGGCGTGTCCAGGCCGAGGGGGTGTGTCTAGGCTGTGAGGGTGTGGCCAGGCCCCCTGAGGCTCAGGGACACATTTAACAGCTCCCCTGGCCGTGGGCATGTGCCACCCTTTGCCTTCTGGAGGGAGAGAAGTCATGCTGGAGCCTGGTTTGGAAAGTGTGAGGTGCCTTAGGAATTGCCCTGCACGTGCCCACCCAGAAGCCGCGGGTGGGGGGGAGGGGAGAAGGGGGTAGGCCTGGGCCCAGCTGCTGTCGTGTTTGAGAGGACCTGCCTGAGGCGAGTCTCAAAGTGCTCCCGACCCATTAGTTCGCTCCCCACATCGGCACCGTGTCAGAGCCACGACAAGTCTCTCGCAATGGCCTCGAGCACGTGTTTCTCTAATGGGAAACAAGCGCCCACGCAAGGGCCCCCGAGCGCGGCACCAGCCCCGTGGGCTTATATAACTTTCCATCTAATTGGGCTCAAAAATAGAAGGGCCGAGAAAGCCTGACACGCGGCTCGGGAAGGCAGCGGCTGGGAGTCGGGCGCAGGTGAGACTCGCGTGCTCGCTTCTGCGCCGACGCTCCCTGGAGGGGGGCACGGGCGCCTGGGCCGGGTGTGCTTGGAAGGCGGCTGCGGTACACGGCAAGGTGAAGGCAGGCAGCTGAGCCGGGCCGGTTCCTTCCCAGCTGAGGATTAATGAGCCCAGAGAGGCGAGAGAGGCGGGCCGAGAGGCCGCCGCCTGGGATGCCCCCTGCAAGCTGGAGGCCTCCCAGCCCCCAGGGCCAGTCGCCCCCTTAGATGTGGCCACGGAGCCCCCTGGGCTCCCCGTGCAGATGGCGCCTTTGACCTTGACCTGTGGGCAGCCAGCCGCTGTCCCCACTCTGCCAGAAGTCGGGGCTCGGGTCCTGGAGACAAAGGCCGGAGCCCACGGGCATGGGAGCAGGCGGCTGTCAGTGGTCACTGCGGCCACCATCCCCCGAGATTGAAATGGAAATTGTGTTTGAAAGAACTCTGGGGACTGGAGCCATGGGAGGGGGCTACGGTGCTCGCCTTGCATGCGGCTGACCCTAACTTCAGCCCCAGAGCCACGTGGAGGGGACCCCCAAGCCCCCAGCTGCCCTCTCCCCTCCACTAACAAGCCCTGAGCTCCAGGGAGCAGCTCGGGGGTCCGGCTCACATGCCCTGTGTGTGCCAGGATGTGGTGGCCAGGGGTGGCCTCGGGGCCCATCTGTGGCGTGAGCAGCACACGTGAGCCTTGACGGTCACCACCCGCCGCTGGCCTGGTCTCCCGGACTGGTCTGTGGAAGAGTGGGGTCCACGGTCAACTGCCCCTTCAGGAGCTGTCCCAGGAGTGGATGGCACAGCTGGGGCCCAGGGGCGGGGCTGGGTCAGTGTCCTCGGGGCTAGCGCCCTGCCAGGAGCACACCTGAGTGCGGGAAAGCCAGGAAGGAGCAGGGCGGTGGGTCAGGCAGGGTCTGCGGCTAGACGCTTCTGGGGCGCCCAGGGGGGCCGTCCAGGTCCCGATCCCGCCCACCCCACTTAGCAGGCGCTGGTGCTCCAGCTGCCGTCCATTTAGTACGCCTTGGTGCGCGGAAAGCAAGGCCCCCGAGCTCATTACCACCAGCCGACTTAGCAGAGTTTGGAGCAAGTTCTGAAGTAATTAAGATTGCATTTGAATAATGTGATGAACACGCTTGCTTATTTATTGTCAAGAGAGCCCACAGCGCCCGCTCCGGGGAGGCCGGGAGCAGGAGGCCAGCCCCAGCTCCCGGAGGCGGGATCGGATGGCTATTTTTAACTCCTGTTTTCAGAGGAAGCACACACATCTGGAACCATGTGAGCAGTGATTATTAGCTGCTCAGCTGAGAAATAGCCCGGGTCCACAATGCATCGTTTTCCAATTATTTTGATATTTTTCAATGCCTGAAATGCTAGAAGCATATCAAATCCAGCTCATTTAATCTCTCCAAATTATAGTTTCTCCATCTGCCATGGTCTTAGGATTTGATAAAATCATTACTTTTTATAAACCCACTAGAGTCATGAAAACAATTGGGGGGACCAAGCTGCGGCTTAGACTTTTCTTTCTGTGTGTGTGAGTGTGTGTGTGCGTTTGAGTGTGTGTGAGCGTGTGTGTGTGCATGTGTGTGAATGTGTGTGCGAGTTTGTGTGTGTATGAGTGTGTGTGTGCATGTGTGTGTGAGTATGTGTGAGTGTGTGCATGTGTGTGTGAACAAGAATAAGTATGAAGCACAAAATATTTTTTTTATTTTCAGGCTGACAAAGAGAAAAGTCATTTTCCATTTTTCTTATGTGAGAAGCTGACAGTCCTGCAGTACTGGGAAGTGGCACTCCTCACCGGAAATAGAACCAGAACCAGAAGCCCCCAAGCTGAGCCCCACTCCAAGTCTTGAGTGTTTAGAGTTGGTGTTACTGTGCTTCTGCCTGAGCTGCTGGGAGCTGTGGGTGGGCGTTGGCAAGGGGGGGGGCAGCCGCGTTGGCCCGACAGCCAGTAGCACGTACGCATGAGGGCGCTGGCCTTGACACTGGCCGGGGAGGGCAGTTGTGCCAGTGTCCAGTCCAGGCTAAAACCATCGAAAATGCTCAGTTTTTTCTCTCTTGGGCCTCTAGGAAAGCAGGATGGAGGCCCAGAAAATGCTCTTCACCCCCAGATGAATTTTCTGGACTTTCACTAATTCAGCTTCCTGGGAGCCGTTCACCACGGCTGTGTATCAGGGACAGCCTGAATGGGGTTCTCGATAGGGCGTGAGGGCAGCACCTGGCACCAGGCATGAAGCAGAGTGAAGGTGGGTCCCTGTCCCCCTGGGTCCACTCACCCCCAACTCCATCCTGGGTCACTACCTCGTGGCCCAAAGTGGCTGTCGAGGCCCCTAGGATCAAGCCCTCCGCCGTATTGCAAGGAAAAATGAAGCCAACTCCCCTCTTAACGGTTGACAGCACCTCTACAGAAGCTGCCAGTTGGGCTACCCCACCCCCCACCCCGTGACACTGCTGAGCCTCTGGTCATGTGGCTCAGAGATGCCTGAATGCCAGTCACAAAACAATGGGGGTGAGTAGACAGAACAAGCAGGGGAGGAAGTCACCTCCCACCCACCCACCCACCCACCCACCCACCAACACCTTCGGTTTAAGAATCTAGGACAAGGAAAAGTCACCGATTAAGAATTGAACACAAATAAAAGGTGTTAAAATCATAGTAAAATAGGATGAACGTGTAGAACCACGAGTGCTTCCTGGAGAGCCAGACAGTGGCCAGACAGTGTCCATCTGAACAGACAGCGCTAATGGTCCTTGTACTGATGCTGAGACGGATCCTCCAGAGAATTCCTCCTCGGTGTCACTTGAAATCGCACCGGCTCCGTCTCTGATGGTGTGTTCGCGTTAGATCTCTACTAATCACTGCAGCTCACGGAGTAGACTCTCCTTCAGTGCCGAAGAGGCCCGAAATCTCGCGGCTCCCTTATCTGAGTTTTAGGAGAGTTTATGTGAACAGGAAGAAAATACGAATCTACCAAATAGGGAATTTGCGTTTCTGGAGGCTCATGGGTAGTTAGCTGGTCACGTCCTGCTTCCCCAGGCTTCCTGGACCTTTCTAGAATAATAGGCCCAGATGCCGTTGAGATAAACCTCAGGCCTGAGAAAATGGGCAGGGGAGGGGGGAGGGGAAGGAGAGAGAATTAAAAACAACAAGAATAGGCTGTTTGCCCAGAGGGACGTGGGCATTGCCTGGTCTTTGCACAGAAACGGCCTCCCCAGGTACACAAACTGTAGCCTGGAATATAAACACACACACACACACACACATATACACACACACACCCAGCAGCAGTGGAATTGCACACTCTCAGCCACTCACACCTCACTCCCCTCCGTGGCCCCAGGGACGGTGCATTTGCTTGTCTCTGTCCTCACTGTCCATCCCCCAGGGAACAAACAGCAGAGGCCAAGCAAAGAGTCCTCAGCCTTGGGGGGGCGTGTGTGTGTGTGTGTGTGTGTGTGTGTGTGTGTGTGTGTGTGTGTGTGTGTGTGTGTCTGTGGACCAAAGTCTGATAGGCTGAGCCTGACCCCGCCCCACCCCGCCCCACCTGTGTTTGGGCAGGAGACTTGGAGCATCCAAGGACGAAAGAATGGGATGCTTGGATGGAGCTCAGGAAATCAAATAAGGGAAGCAAAGGGAGTGCCCAGAAGGCGAAATAAATAACTGGGGTGGGCAGGGGCCTCCCAAACAGAAAGGGGGGCTATTTCCCAGCCCCCCCCCCCCCGCCACGTGGCCCGGCTGGGAAGGGTCACGTGAGAATCCAGCTTGCAGGTGAGGCCAGGCCGTCTCCCCTGAGCAGGAAGACTCAGGCGCCGGCCCGGGTCCTTCAGATCTCAGCCTGAGCAGCCGCTGCCGTCCCGCCCTGAGCACCAGGCTCAGCTCGCCCAGGCCCAGACAGGGAGAAGGTGGCAGGGGCTGCCCCACCCCTGGTCCTGGAGAGCCGTTCCCCTCGACGCACTGAGAAGGCGGAGGGGAAGGGCGGGAGGGGAAGGGTGATGCAAATCAAAGACGAACTCAACTTCTCCTTTCGTGCCTCCTTGTTGCTAGACGCTCCCTGGGCCTCACCCCGGGGTCCATTAGGCCTCACCCCGGGCAGCCGCTCTGTGGAAAATGTTGTTAAAAGTGTGCACACTCCAGAATCAATATTTGTTTGCCTCCGAGGCTGGTTTTAAATATATAGGTTGAAGCGGAACTTTCTGGGCAGGAAATAATAATAATGCTTTTAGAAACAGCTTTTGCTTGTGTGCCCCAGAGGCAGAGAAGCAATTTCGGAACGTCAAGTGCACGCGCGCGCGCCTCTGTGTGTGTGTGTGTGTGTGTGTGTGTGTGTGTGTTCGACACGTGCATGCATCTGCATCGGCTCGCGGGCCCAGGCGGTTCCGTTCCCGAGTGAGTCACGGGAAGGCAATCGATGGTTGATAATGATCTGGAGAGGGCCCCAGCACGGGCAGAAGGAACCGTGACGGCAGCTAGTGACAAATGCCATGGCTGGCGCCGATGGATTTTGAAATGCCGTCAATGTTTTGATGTTTGAATCCATAACGGTGTGTGTGTGTAGATTTGCTGTGGAGTGGCAAGCCGCGGTGGGGGGCGGGTGGGGGGGAGTTCTTTCAGCCTAGAAGTGAGTCTCCAGGCGGCTCGGGCTGACTTGGGCCCCTGCTGCCAGGAGGTGGGGGGTGGGACCCTTCCGCGCCTCCGGAAGCGTTTCCCAGTCCCTGTTTCATTGCTTTCAGTGCCGATGCCTCACAAATCTTATTCGCTGGTGCCTGAAGAGGAGGCCGTGAGACTGACGAGATCCTGCGTGTGTCCGTGGGTAGAAACGCACCAGCCCTGGCTGAGTGGCGGGGAAGCTGGGGGAAGCCTCAGCCCACAGCTCCGGCGCCGAGAGCTTGAGTCCAGGCAGGTGGAAGATGCCGGAGGACCAGCCAGTCTCGTGACCAGACGCCTGCGCTTCCTTCAGACACCAGAAGCTCCCCACACATCTGGTCACCCGCGAGCTTAGCCACCTCGGCCGCCCCGCAGGGCTCCTGGCGCCCAGGCCTCTGGTCACCCCCCAGCGCCCAGCTGGCCTTCCAGATCACACCGACATCCTCTCCTTGTAAGAACTTTCTGCAAAGGCCGGCCAGGGATTGGAAGGATCTGTGGTGGAGTGAGTTCATCTGGCAAAAGAATGAAAGCTGGAAAATGCCCGGTGGTTTCCGCAGATGGGAGCGAGAGCAGTGGGCGGAGCTGCTGGCCCGTTCCTGAGGAGACGCTGAGTGAGGTCCAGCCGCGTGCCCACCAGTGGGGTCCAGCCGAGCGCCCACCAGTGGGGTCTGAGCAGCACCTGAGGGGGAGGGTTGGGCCTTGGGGCGAACAATCCTGCAGCCAGAAAAAAGGCCTGCCCACACCGCTTTAGGTGGACCATGGAATTACTGGGTCACGATCCACTTTCTTTGCCACCAGGAGGCCCTTTGATGTGGTGGCGGGATCCCGAGAGGCTTTGGGCACCTTTGGTTTTCCGGAGGGCTCCTGGGGTGACCTTCTCTGGGCTCACTGTCAGACCCAACATCTGCTGTTTCAGAGCCGCCTTCTGCCAGGCCAGAGCCAGGCGCGAGCGTGGCCTCGGGAGTCGCTTTCCGGGAGGTGGGGGGAGCAAAGCCCACCCATGGGCAGGCACCCTGGCCAGTTGGCCTTTGACACACTTTGTGGCCACTATGCCATGGCCAGTCCAGACCTGGGCTGCAGAGGCCAGGAAGAGAGACGGGGCAGGTAGAGGCCCCGTGTGCCACAGTGGAAGGACCTGGGACAAAGTCCCCACCGGCATGTCCAGGGCACCATGACCCATCTGCACGTCCGAGCGCCATGGCCGGGCCTGTCTGCACCCCGCCTGATACAGAGTTTCCAGCCTCTGGCCTCCGAGGGTCACCACGGCAGCACCCAGCAAGGGGCTGGAGGCCAAGGGAAGCCCAGCGGCCACAGCAGCTCAGCGCTGGACAAGAAAACTCTTGGGAAGGGGGCAGTGGTGGACAGCATGTGGACGGTGGTGTGGGCTTGCTACATTTCCCGTTCGCATCACTTTCTGCCCGCCGGCCTCTCTCTCCCTCTGTCCCCAGGTGGCCCTGGAGGGGTTCTGTCCAAATGTCCCCTCTGTTGGCATGCTGGGAAGCTCCAGGGGGGGTGGGGAGAAGCTGACGGAAGCAGAGGGTCAGCCGAAGAGGACCCCCTGCCAACAGCATCAGGGTGGGCAACGAGGGCACTCGGCCCTGCCTGCCCGTGCCGCCCCCGCCCAGGCCCCTGTGGCTGGCTCGTCTCCTGCTCTCTCATCTCTTTGTCCTTGGCAGCGAGAATCTTAAAAATAAACCAGCTGTCTGCTATTTCCGTGGCACTGGGAGAACGAAGGAAGATAACTCCTGATGTTCCAGCTGCCTCCACCAGGCCCAGACTGGGAACTCGGGAACCCGGCACACACGCCCTGGCGTCCACAGGGGGCGCTAGAGTCCGGCCGGGGCCCAGCCGAGACCCAAATCGGGTTTCAAAGCTGTTTCCAGCCCTTGGCCCTGGCCGGTCTCCGGATTGGCCCCGAGTGACAGATTCTCCCACTCACGCCTTCTGCTCAAATACACGCTGCGGCCCCCACCTGCCCCGGGGCTGAGACACACGGAGGGAAAGTCAAAGTTTTTATTAAAAAACAAAAAGAAAAGACGGGGGAAAAAAAGAAAAAGGAGAGGAAAGAATAGAAACTGGAACAGAGAAGGACGAATGTTCCATCTCTGGGCTCTGCCTCGTCCCCAGGTCCCAGGCCAGGCCTGAGCTGGGCTTCCAAGGCCCTGGGCTGGGGTCAGGAGAAACTCCGTGTGCCCCAGTGTGCCCCTGTAACCTGCAGCCAGGGGGCGCTCCCGGGCCTCGCACTGACCGTCTGTCCTGGGCAGCCGCTGGCCGCGTCCCGGGAGGAACTGGCCGAGGGTGATGGGGGCTAGAAGTGAGTTCTGGGCCCGTGGGCTTGGCGAGCCGGAAGCTCCTCTTCCCGTGATGTCCCAGATGCCACCTGGTTCTCTAAATACTGCACTGCACCCGCGTCCTGTCCTCTTCCTATTCATTGCTGGACCCTGTTAGCCATCATGACCACCTGCAGTGACCGGGCCCGGGGACTGCAGGCATCTGGTGCCAGTCGAGGGCGCCGTGCTCTGCGCTCGCCACAGGAGACAGAACAACAGGAGGAAAAAGTCCTTGCGTGGCTGCTCTGGGCTCCGGTGGGCTCTGGCTGTCGGTGCACTAGAGAAGGGACGGACGAGGGTGGAAACAGCCGAGCAGGGGCCGGTCTTTGCTCAAATCTGGGGCTTGGTTTGTGAATGGGGTCAGCAGCACCTTTTGTTTCTATTTTTGTTGGGGCAAGGGTTCCCCTCAGGCATTGGGGGTCTCTCCGCCAGGGGCTCGGAGCCGCCAAGGCTGGCGTCCTGCAGTGCTGAGGCCACAGGGCCAGCGGGCAGCATTGGGCATCCCTGAGTCCCGCTTTACGTCTGAGGACCTGCTTCCCCCAGAACCCCGCCTGGCCGTGCTCCGGCAGTGCAGACTCTGCCATGAGACCTGCCTGCCAGGCTGACAGGGGCACGCATGGCGCTAAGGGTGCTCCGAGCAGGGTAGGGCCAAGCACCCCGGCTGCACCGTGGACACCCGCGTCTCAGTGCACACATGGACGCAGCCGGTGGCATCATGCATCCGGCCCCGACCCCACACTCCCCTCGGAGAACCGGCCCGGCAACCACTGGCCAATGGACCGCGCCAGACTGGGCCCGAGAGAAAGTCCTTCCGTGGGTCACAGACGAGCCCCAAATGGCAGGCGTTTGGATGTTGTGGGTGCGAGGCCAAGCCCAGGTCTAAGAAGGGACGGGAGGAGGAGAGGGTCCCGGGAGGGTGACCCACACCGACCCCGCCAGCTTCTCTCTGAGCAGCCCCCAGCCCCCGCTGCCCTGCCCAAGTGGGTGTGTGCAGGCCCTTCGGGGCGGAGTTCAGCCACCTGCACAGCCTGGGGGACCGGGACCCGGGCAGGCTCCCCAGGAAAGTGCCTGGCGTGTGACTCAGCCCCGGCTGAGTGGTTGGGCCCCCTCCCCTGCCTCTTGTTCCGGGGTCACTGCCAGACTCACTCGAGCCCCTCTCATCTATGAGAAGGACTCTGAGTCCCGGACCCCAGCCTGGGATGGCCCCCCTTGACCACTGGGCGTCCGGGTCCGTGTGCTGCAGAGATGCCCATCGCGGGGCCTGAGAATCTGCTCGGCGCTTACCCAGAGCCCAGTGTTGGGGAACACGCATGTAGCCCTTGGCATGTCTCTGCCAGGCTGCGGATTCCGGGGACATGCCCAGCTGCCCTGCCTGCCTCAATTCTCTGTGGGAGTGCTGGGAGAATATTCCTCAGAACCGCTTTCCCGGGGCTCACAACTGCTCCTGCCCTCGGACCCGCCTCCCTGCCCTCAGGGTCATCAGATGTCGCCACTCTGATGGCAGAGGCTGGGGACAGCCAGAGAGTCAGGCACAAGCTGCGTGAGGTGCCTGTGTCCGGAAGAGGAGTGCCCCAGAGGGACCAGCCCAGGCAGAACTTTGCGTCCCGAAAGGTTTGATGGCGCCTCCTGGAGTGAGCGAGGGCTGGCCAGTGTTCAGCTGCATGCAGGACACTGACCACGCTCACTCAGCAGTTCTGGCCATATGTTGGGAGGTTTCATCTGCCCGTGCAGAGGGGAATAAAGCTTCCGGAGCGCGTCCCTCACTGCTGCCTGCCAGCCTGCCCCCTGCCCTGCTCCCTGCCTCCATCCCGGCTCCCAGAGTCAGTGAGAGCCCTGGTCTTCCCTCCTGGCCCTTGGGAGGGCAGCCGGTGCTCTGGACGGGCCTCTGCTCGCTGCCCGCGGCTCCAGGGCTGGCGGCAAGGATGCTGAGGACCCCAGACCCGACCCATGAGCTCCTCCCCGGGCCTGCTGCCCTCGCTTCTCTCCCTTTGCTTCTGCCTGTGCCGCTCACGGCACGAAAATCCAGGACTGATACCAGGGGGCCGGACCCCGTGCCCGGGAAAGTCACGTTATCGCCTTCAGCCCCCGAGATCTGTCGACGACAGCACAGCCCCTCCAGCCTCTGCGTCTGAATCCCAGTGGTTCTCCTCGGGGGGCCAGTGTGCGTCCCCCACGTCTGGCCGCAGGAAGCAGGTTCTGGAGGCCACAGTGCATCTGGGCTCCACAAGGTCTGACATGGTCAGAGCCAGGGCTGCCGCATCCTCTGCGAAGGATGGCGAAAGATGGTCCTGAGCCCCTCTTGCCTCCCAGATCGGAGGATGCACCTCCCAAGCACGGGCGTGACTAGCGGCCTCCACCCCATCTCCCAGGGGCTGGGGGTGACCCTCTGCTCCAAGGGTGAGACGGAAAATGGGCTGGACCAATCCACCCGGGACTGTGCAGAGAAGCCACTCAAGGCGGCAGCTTGCACAGGTGAAAGGAACGTTTTCCTGATGCAATTGTCATGTGTGATTCTCTTGGTCTCATTTGCGACCTTTCGAACTCTCCCTACGGAGGCCCTGGGGACCCCAGCGAGCCGGTGCCGCCCAGCCCCCCCAGCCCTGGGCCCGTGTTGCTTCTCAGGAGTCTGGGCTGGGCCCGGATCACTCAGCCCTGCCCCAAGCACACACTCCTTATTTACATCTTCCAAGACATTTGCTCGAAACGCCTGAGAATAGAAACCCTTCCTGGGAATACCAGGTTATTCATCTCACCTCCTTATAAATTCTGGCTCCCCAAACTGGCATTTATTAAATACCACAAATATGATTTTTCCACTGCCGCCTGGATTATGCATAAGCTTCATGTTTGATTCATTTTTCGTGGAGATTAAAGGTGACAGATGACAGTGACGTGGGGTTTTACTTAAGGATTCTCTCTGTGCAGTGCTCGCTCTGGAGACTGACAGCCCTAAGCACCTGGAGCAGCCAGGGGCGGGGGACATGCAGACAGCCCAGCCCAGGCGTCCTAGGTGGGCGGGATAGACGCAAGGACAAGAGGACATGGGGCCAAGCAGGGACCCTCCCTGCTGCCCGGGCAGAGGGAGGGAAACTGGCCCCTTACTGAGGGCGGGGACAGGACACACGAGACGCTCCCGGCCTGTTTCTGTGGCTGATTGCTCTGGCGCACTCGGGTCCCGGGTGGATTTTAGCCCCATTGAAGGTGCCAGCATCTGGGTCCACTCGGGATTTGAATGCTGCCCCTCAAGCCGGGGAGCAGGAGGGGCACGGCGCTGATGGGTCTGTCCCCAGAGCCCCTCGGCCGAGTGTCCACAGGTGCACAGTCAGGCTCAGGGGAGCCCCAGAAATGGGCCCTGAGGGTGGGAATGGCCAGGGTTGAGCAAAGGGCTTGAGATCCTTCACAGCAGCTGGTCAGCAGGAGCTGGGGACGAACATGGGAGCTGCCCACTGCAGGAAGGCCAGTGTCCGACATGCGAACTCCTAACCCGTGGAAGTACGAATGCCCGGTGGGATATATGTGCATGTGCATGCGTGCATGTGTGTGCGTGTGCATGGATATGTGTACATGTGTGCATACATGTGTGTACATGTGTGTGCATACACGCATGTGTACACGTGTAGGTGTGTGTGCATGCATGTGTGTGCATGGGTGCATGTGTGTGCATGGAGGTACGTGCATGTGTGTATATGTGCATGTGTATGCATGCATATGTGTGCATGCATGTGTGTATGTGTGTGCATGTGTGTGTACACACGTACATGTGTTTACTGAACCATGGGTCATGTCCCATCTCCGATTAGAGACTGGACGGTCAGAGGTCATGGTGTGAGCGGGAACCGTTAAGTCTATACAGGCTCGACGAGCTCTAACTGGGTTAGTTCTATACTCCTAGACCTACAGGAACCACTGCTGCTGGCCACAGAGAGGACAGCCTGTGGCCTTCCGGAAGGCCTGAGGGGTGACGGGAGGGAACTGAGGACCGAGCGGGAGTCCGTGCCCATCACTGTAGATGCTCTTGTCGGCACAGAGCTGCCGGCCAGGAGTGAGCCCGCACCAGCCCTAGGACGCGGGGCAGCGCAGCCCTCTGGGTAACTCAGCACCCCGCCACGAGCAGCCTTGCCTTGACAATCATTATTTTGCAAAATTGAGTTCAAATGAAAATGAAAGGAAAAATGAGTGCAGTGTGCTTTAATAAAAGTTAACATTTAAATTCAAAATCAGAACCCAGAGGACGATTTGATTCCTGCAGTGAGAGAAATGTGCCTGCGGGTCCGCGTCTCCGACCTCCTCCCGTGATGACACGACTCTGTGTAAACAGACGCGATCTCTGCAGGGAGGGGAGGGAAGCCTGGTCACTGGTTAATCAATCAATGCAGGTCTGAAATAGTCTTTTTAAACCCGCTCTGCCCCTGCGGCAGGTCCCGAGACACACAATAGCAAGTCAGGCCCGGGGTTCCCGCGGAGCTCGGGGACGGGGTCACTTTCATAGGGACAGACGTTTGTTCCCTTAAATAACAGCCTGAGAGCGAAGCCCACGGGGTGGCCGGTGGGGGCAGCGCTGCTTCACCCCATATTGGTGGAGAAGCTCATTGTTGGAAAAGGAAACGGTGAAGCCCAGAGGGTGGGAGGTGGCGAGAGAGTCCCCATTGCAACCCGCAGCCAGTCTCCCCCAGGGCTGAGAAGCACCACGTTGGGCTGACCCAGGCCGTGTCCTGGACCCCACACGGAGAGGCAGGACCCAGAATCACCAAGATGCCACCGGTGACCCGGGGTTCCCCAGCCAGAGGGGTGCCACTCCCCACCCCGCTACCAGACAGAAAAGCTGGCAGGCATGTCTGACACACAGAAAACGCAGAAATATGGGGCCCAAATTCCACTGTTGCCCAGGTATATTCTGTTCCCTGAGTACCGGCAGGGCGTACCAGCAACAGAATACCCCAGTACGCTATGTTCCCTTTGCTAAGGAGGAACATCAGCCTTGGTGTCAGATGGTTTCCAAAGCAAGAGCTTGGACCAGGAGCGAGAGCACAGCGGGAAGGGTGTTTCCCTGCACACAGTTGACCTGGGTTCGATCCCCGGCATCCCATAGGGTCCCCTGAGCACCGCCAGGAGTAATTCCTGAGTGCAGATCCAGGAGGAACCCCTGAGCATCACCGGGTGTGACCCCCACCCCCCCAACCCCTGCAAAAAAAAAAAAGAAAAGAAAAGCTTGGAACATTCTCTGAGAAGGAAGGGAAAGGTTCTTTCAAGCTGGTGAAACCCCAGTAAAACTAGTGAGAACCAGCGACCTCACTTCAAAGAAGGGCAGTGCCCCATGGTGGCAGACCCCTCCACACTGCAGGGACCCCATAACAGCACCCCCAAACTTAGAGCACGGTAACTTAAAATCCCCAATTCACTGTCCTGGTTACACAGCAAAGCCAAAGGCGTCCACACAAGGTACGTGAGCGATTGTCCCCTTTGGGAAACTGCAACTTCGAATGACTCTGATGCCCTCGTGACACTTCCCATGTCCCATGCATTTCTCTTACTCTCTACATCCTGGGATTGGACAGGCGCATGGCCCCCTTCCTCTGCCCTTTGGGGCGGTGCAAATGAAGCTGGGATTATCAGGAGCTAGAGGCAAATTCAGCCGCCTGTGTTTGGCGAACCTTGCCGTCGGAAAGAACTAACTACCTCATCACACCTGAAGTCAGCAGTGATTACTAGTGATGGGTTATTTGCAAGAAGGCAACACCAAAGCCGCTGCCAGCCTGGCTCTGAGCAGGAATCGAAGCGCGGGCCGTTTCCTGCCCAGAGTCTGTCCAGCCCATGGGCTCTGCTGGCTGCCAGGACTCATTAGACGAGCCAGGGGTAAAGCCGCAGTGCCCGGCCAGTGTGCGGGCCCTTCCTGGTCGGCGGGTCCCTGCCCGGCCCTCTTCAGCCCTGCCCCACGGATTCCGCCCCAGCCGCAAGTCTGCAGCTGCCCGTGTCCTGGAGCGGGGTCCCAGGGGTGCCCGGTGAGCAGAGGTGCCGCACTTCTGCTCTTCCCATCCTAGTCCTGTGTCAGCCCACTGACCCGGGTCCTGCCCCTCCCCCACCCGGGTACTTGGGGTGCTGGATGCTTGGTTCTGTGCCTGCAGGGAAGGAGGCAGGATGGTAAACACTAAGGGAGGAAATGGGGGAGAGCCAGGTAGGGCTACCCCAGCAGGGGCTGTGTGGCCCCAGAGTCGCCTCCTGGCTGTGGCCCCTGGCAGTAGGAAGCAGAGGGGACGGGGGGAGGGGAGGTCTCTGCCTCCGAGGCCTCGCAAGGACACAGAATTAACTCTGCAAATGTGGCGTCCAGCCACGTGATGGACAGTCAGAGAAACAGAGCGGGAAGAAGGTGGGCCAGAGGGTGCCCGCTGGGTGGACACAAGAACGTCAGCCGGTCTCCACGGCCTGCAACCCGACGTCCTGCCTCCAGCAAGAAGCAAGAATAACAAGAAGCTGGAGGAAACTGGGGTGGGAGGGGGGGTCATACTCCTGAGCACAGGCCCTGTGTTCCTGGGGAGAAGCGTGTCAGAATCGCTCCAGTCGTGCACCTTAAATTGAGACGCAGCATTGTGGGTCAGTGGCGATCAGCAGTGCTATAAAAGGAAGCCACGAGGAAGCAGGCAGAGATGGTTTCCGGGGGGACGTATCAGTCCAGATGCACACCTGTCGGGGTCACTGTCGCCCCGCTCAAGGGGACAGAACACACATAGTCAGAGGTTCCACATTCCTGAAGCAACCGATCCGATGAGCAGCGGATGGGATCCGCACTTGTGGCCATCGACGTGGCTGAAAGGAAAACGAAGTGAGGATTAATCATGTAATTTTTAGCTTAGGGTTGAGTTGATGAGTTTAATCTTCCAATTTATTTTCTGGAAACACGATTTGCATAGACGCATACACGTTCGGTTGCATTTTAAATGTTGCCTTGGCATGGATAAGAAAGTCGAGCGAGTCACCCCTAACGGGTACCTCTGCCGTCAGCTGGGCTTGGCCGTGAGGGTTGGCAGCGACGGGGAGCGTCCAGCTCTGCTGCCATGTGAACACGACTCAGGGGTGTAGTTAGGGACAAGCCTCTCTTGTGAGGCCACGCCTGAGGTTGCAGTGTGCGCGGGGACTCGCCACAGTCCACCTGGAATGCTCGCACCTTCCCGTGGGGATTCTCTGCGTGGCACCCAGGCCCACCGTGACTGATGGGCTGCATGTCTGTGGGGTCCGTGAGGAGCAGGAGCTTCTCAGGCAGAGCTGCGTGGTGGTGGTGGGGGGATTGTTGCAGCGTCATGGTTGCTGGGCCTGAGACAGGACAGGGAGCATGTGACAGAAACAGGATGTGTCCCGTCAGCTCTCCCAGCTCGCTGCCCGGGTGGGCGGCTCCGAGGGAACAGCCTGAGGGCTTCCGTGGGCTTGCACCTGATAGGTAGGTCACATGGGGCTTGGCGAATGGAGAACAGTCACCCAGAGCAGCATCAGCAGACTGGAAATAGAGTCCTGGGGGCACAGCCGCACCCACCGCACCAGGACCAAAGCGGGGTTTCCACAGAGAACTCTGGCCTGCAGCTGGGGGACACTCACCCGCAGAGCAGGAGGACAGCTCCCGTCCCCTCTGCACCCCAGGGAGAAGGCTCCCTTCCCCTCCCCTCTGCACCCCAGGGAGAAGGCTCCCTTCCCCTCCCCTCTGCACCTCAGGGAGAAGGCTCTGTCCCCTGTCCAGTTCCCAGCTTGGCTATATCCAGAGGGTCCCTCCGGCACCCACTTCGCAGTCTCACCCGCTGGGGGAGATGTGGGTGTTTGGGTCAGCAGTGGCCAGGAGGCATGGGGCTCTGGCGGGAGCCGGGTAGAGCCATCCTGCAGGGGTGCGGGCGTGAGTGGTGAGCATGGCAGATGGACGGAGTCTCGGGCGGCTTCCCCACACACTCTATCGTCCGTCCGTCCGTTTCTCCACCCGGGAGTTCTGCGGCCCGATGAATTAGCATCTCCGGGAGAAAAGTTCCCGCCAGCCAGAGTTATTTAAACGTTTATCAAAATGCACCCTGGGAGCCCGGTGAGCCCTTGTGATCATGGCAAGTGCCCATCTCCACGCGCCGGATGAGGGCGGCCAGCGGCCAGCCTCAGCCACCGGCGCCCAGGGGCGGACTAATGGATTATCGATTTCCACCCAGGAGATGTGTTTAAAAGGTGTCGGTGTGGCTGTCAGAGCTTCAACAATGTCCCGTGAAGCTGAAATGAGGAGAGGAAACCTCACAGGCTGAGCGGAGGCATGGAAGCCAATTTTTTACACAACTCAGATATGACAGATATGTATGTAGTCATACATACATGTGAGATATGTGAGCATGCTACATGCTTATCATGAATAACCAATTACATGTCTAATGAATAAGATTAAAATATGCATTTATACCCTATGTGTATAATAGACACATTGATAAATGCATTTATATTTTATGCATAAAGCATATATTAATGTATTAACCTTTTCAAATAAAATGCGCTATTATTATCAGATGACGTTTTAAATTTTCCCAGGACACAACTGGGAAGCTCAGGTCCCTCTTTTAACATCTTTCCTACTGGCTCTACATTTCTCAGTCTCTCGGAGGCCTGGTTTTGCATTTTTTTGCTTATTTAATTGGAAAAGAAGATCGCAGTGCTTCTTTGCAGAAAACTAGTAGGAAATCCCATAAATTATCTTTTAAACTGGCAATAAATAAACTGAATACTGTTTCAGGATACAAGATTCATACTCAAATACCAATCACATTTCTCTGTATATCAGCAAAAAAAAAGAAAGTGGAAGCTGAGATAAAAAAAAAATGCAATGCTGTCTATGATCAGACTGAAGGAATGCAACATTCAGGTGCAAACCAGCCGTGCGCATTCAGAACCCATGTGCTGAAGAATCATGAAATACTGATGAGGGAAATCAAAGAAGACCCAGGGAGATAAAGGAGAATGCCAACCTCACGGATTTAAAATGCAACATAAGAAATATTGATTTTCCCAAATTGGTTGGTCGATTGGATGGTATCGCTATTCCAAATCCTAACAAGGTATTTCAGACATAAACAAGCACAGTATTAAACTCGTATGGAATTACACGTGCCTTAGAGTACTTAAAATAATCTGGAACAGGTGATTAAATGGTTTAATGTCACACTACCCGCTATTCAGGCTTTATCTCCTCAAGACTGTGGTGTGAAAGGACACGTATACAGAACGATCAAACAGAATAGGGCAAAACAGAACCACACAAACATGCTCAGTTTTGTTTATTATTTATTTATTTATTTTTGCTTTTTGGGTCACACCCAGCGATGCTCAGGGCTTACTCCTGGCTCTGCACTCAGGAATCACTCCTGGCAGTGCTCAGGGCACCATATGGGATGCTGAGAATTGAACCCGCTACCCGCTGTGCTATCACTCCAACCCTGACACGCTCAGTTTTATCAATTCACAAAGGTGATTCAGGAAGACATATATGTTTATATTAAATAAATGGAATGAAATCAAATATATGTTTATATTAAATAAAATCATACTATAGAATTGATTAGACGTGCATCATAAATTCAAAAGGAAAAATCAAAATTTAGAGAAATTCTCCAGCATCATGAGAGTTTTTGACACCAAGACCTCAACCAACAAGATGAATGAATGGTTCAACCTCACCTTCCCGGGCCTCAAACCCTCTGCCGCCATCACCCGGGAAGGGACAGGGATAGGCTGGACGGAAAGAGGCCTCCGCACCTGGGAGCCCGGGCCTCGGGGCGCACCGCCACGCCCAGACCATGACTCAGACCCTGGCAGCGCCAGACACAGACGCCAACACCACGGCGACGTCTCTGGGTGGCCAGCACGGGACACGCAGAGCTGTGAGGCATCTGGGCTGGCGGGAGGCAGAGGCTGCGTGGACCTGCCCGCCCTCCAGAGCAGCTCAGAGAAAACCCAACAGACCTTCTCACGGCCCGAGGCCGCAGGACGGCTGCCCACCCCGCACTGGCCTCTCCCCGCTCACTGGCCTGTCCCCCCACTCTGACCTGTCACTCACATTAACCTGTCCCCCACCCACACTGACCTGTCCCCCACACTGGCCTGTCCCCCCCCACTGACCTGTTCCCTCGTACTGGCCCGTCCCCCCGCACTGACCTGTCCCCCACACTGACCTGTCCCCTCCACTGACCTGTCCCCCCACCCCCACTGACCTGTCCCCCACACTGACCTGTCCCCCCCACCCACACTGACCTGTCCCCCACACTGGTCTGTCCCCCCCACTGACCTGTCCCCCCACACTGACCTATTCCCCCCCACTGACCTGTCCCCCCGCACTGACCTGTCCTCCTGCACTGGTCTGTCGCCCCCACACTGACCTGCCCCCTCCCCGACTGCAGGCCCAGCCCTGTCCTTTTCCCCTGTCCCTACACCCCGGCCCGAGCTCGACAGCCGGCAGGTCCCGGCCTGGCTCTGCTGCCTGTGCCGGCACCCATGTCTCCGTGCCTCTACCCCCCAGGACAGACCCCCTATGTGTAGCGCAGACCCCCAGGTGACCACTGTGGGGTGTGGAGTCCTGGGCTGAGGCCCCCAGGGGGTCGCTGAGGCCCCGTGAGAGGCCCCACCCTCCTCCGCCACCCAGAGGGAACAGGACTGGGCTGTTCCCAAATCCCCTTGGCCGGGGACCCCCTCACACCTAGAAAACCCCGACCACCCTCCTTGTTCCCCCATGCCCAGGCTCCGGCTCACACAGGTCCCCCACCTTCCCCGCTGGGTCTCTGCCCGCTCGGCGCCTTCTCTCTGGGACCCTCTTTCCTCTGCTCTCCTGATGCTGGTTTGTTGCTCCGTCAGCCCAGAGGCGGGGCTGGGGGCGCCTCCGCCCAGGGGGTCCCCCGCACAACACAAATCCCGCTCTTCAGAACGGAGCTGTCTTCATGACACACCTTCCCAATGAAAAACCCTGCGCCCTTTGCCGTGAATCACTTCCAGCAGCAGAGAGCCGAGGTCACCGCGCTGGCTCTGGGAACCCACCCCACTCTGACACAAAACTCCATCATTTCTTTGAATTGGATACGCAGTGGGTTTTATCAAATATTTACTTAATTTTAGATCAATAAATGCAATTTGGCTCCACCGAGCCGCTCATTTGGGGGAAATGTCACCGCTCCAAGCTGAGTTTGGCTAATGAAATTTGCAAGTAATTATTTAATGATATGCAAATTGCCATCAGCCGACTCAGTTGGAAGAGGAAGGGGTGGCGGGATTCTCACCCCGGGAGCGCGGCTGGGAGGAACGGAACGAGCTGCTCTTAAGAGCGACTCCTGCGACCTGGGAACTCGGAGAACGCATGAGAGCGGCTTCGGTTATTGATATTCGAGCCATGAAAGTAGGAAGCGGCCGCCAAACTTTCCTCCTGAAATCCCCCTGATCCCTCAAGCCCCATTTCCTGGGCACCGACCATCCCAGGCCAAGCCAGTTGAGAAGCTGTGGGCAGGGCCGCGTGGCCTGGACACGGCAACACCGTCCCTGCACGTTCCCACCCGGTTCCATGTCCAACCTGCTCAGAGGGGCTCCTGCCTCCGGGCCTTTGCAGGGACAGCCCAGAGACAGATGGAGCAGCTCAGGTGACCCGGGATGGCTCTACACCCCCTTTGCCTTCGCCTCCACAGGGAGCCGCAGTCAGCTGTGTGTGTGTGTGTGTGTGTGTGTGTGTGTGTGTGTGTGTGTGTGCGCTCTCGTGGGCAGCCCTGTGTACGTCTGCATGTGCATGTGTGTGCACATGTGTGCATGTCTTCCATGTGCACATGTGTGGATACGTGTGCACGTCACTTCGTGTGCATGTTTATGGTGTGTTCTTGCATGTGTGTTCATGTGCTCATGTGTATGTGTATGTGTGATTGCATGTTGGTCGCGTTCATACATGTGTTTACCTGTGTCTTCCATGTTTGTAGTGTGTGCACCTGTGTGCGTGCCTGTGTGCATGCGGGTGCCCACAGTCTGTTGGTGTGATTCTAGCAAGGCTGGGCCGGGCCTGGGCTCAGGGTCTCTGCCCCTCCCCTCCCCCTCTCCCTCCCTCCCTTCCTCTCTCTCCTCCCCCTCCCTCTCCCTCTCTCTCTCTCTCTCTCTCTCTCTCTCTCTCGCCCTCTCTTTCCCTCTCTCTCTCCCTCCTTCCCACCCCCCCTCTGTCCCCCGAGCGAGGTGCAGGTCATGGCCCAGAGCCCTGCTTCCTGGCTTTCCGTCAACACTGAGTGATGATGGGGATCGGGTGCGTGTTGCTCCCAGACCCAGGGAAAGTAAACACGCCATAAATAATAGATTTATTCATTTCATTAGTTCCTTCTCCCCCACATCCAGAGGAAAGCGCAGCGTAGGACTGAGGGGAGGTCAGGGCCAGTGAGCGGGCATTTGGGGGGCTGTGGGCAGAGGCCGGGGAGCCCCTTGTGTCTGCCCCTCGGGCAGCTGACACCATGGGTGGCTTCCCCGACCCCCAGCACAGGCACGCACCGAGCAATCCTCCACACACCACGCGACGTCCAGGCGTCAGCTCAGGAAACAGCCTCTGAGGAGCGAGACCTCAGGTCAGACGGCCGGAGAGACACCGTGAGCGGGGGCGGGGAGGGCGGAATACACGTGAGCACACACCTGTGTGACAGCCATGACCATGCACACATATGGCTGTGCACGCACACCAGCCGTGCACAGCGTATTTGGACATACACAGCCTGCTATAGCCACGCACATATGAACACATGACGACCACACGCCTCACGGCGGCCATGCACACACAGCGAACAGGTACTGCCGCACGGACACCCGTTTCCCTGTCACGCACACGCACACATATAGCTGTGTGTGTCATGCCTGTGTTTCAGCCCTGCGTGTGCATGAACATACTAAATACGGGGGCCTCATGTGCGGGGGCCTCATGTGAGTCCAGGCCACACATGTTGGCAGAGGCGCAAGGAGGGCAGGAGGGCCAGGAGGGCAGGATATGGCGAGGCCGCCTGGCAGGGCCCTGCCTGGTCACCGCACCCCTGCCTGCCCAAGTCTGCCCCTCCCGCGCCTGCCCTTCCCCCCCCCACACACCCATCCCGGCCTGGAGACCTATTCGTGTCTGATGAATATTTATGAGAAGCACGAGCGTAATTAAAATACAAAAGCCTTTTGGCAAGTGACTCCTTAGAGGCCAGAGCCACAGCCACCCACATCCTGAGATCAGACTTGGCAGGCCAGAGGCTTCCTCTGTTTGCGACCGCAGGAAGTCAGCGGGTCAAGCACTGGGGGAACAGGCATCTCTCGGGTGCAGATTCCAGAGACGTGTTTCCCAGTTGCTGGCCTGGGTCAGCGGCTCGTCAAGGCCGGGCTGGGCATCCCGACAACATCTTGGGCCCTTGCTACACAGGCGGCTGAGCTGACCAAGGCCCACCCAGGGCCGCACTCTGGAGCCCCTCGACTTCCTTTTGCCCCAGGAAGGAGCAGGGCCTGGGGGCCACCCCCGTCCCAAGTACTTCAGCGCCTCAACCTCAGTACAAGCCCCTCACGGACCGACATCCTTCCCCAAAGCCTGTGGCCAGTGGGGAAAGTAAGGCAGACCGGACTTTGGGTGAGCAGCCCCCTCTGTGCGTTGCTCCTTGGCCATCAACCTCGTTTCCTTACCCAGGGGCTTGACCAAACCTCCCCAGGCAGCACGGACCCCCTGGCTGTGTCCTTGGCGTGGTGTGGGGGTCCCCGCCCCGCACGGCCCGGACGAAGCTAACAGATTCGCATTTCCCGCTGGTGGGCCGGGAGGGAGGGGGGGCAAACCCACCCTGTTCGGGTCCCCCTGCACAAAGAGCGGCCAACGTGGCATTATGGCGTCGCTGGCCCCACCGAGGGTCTCACTCGAGTTAAGCGCCGGAGGCCGTCCTAGCCGAGACCCAATTATTTACCATGTTTGCATGGGAGGCTCCATGTTCATAGAAAATTCAACCTTTTGTTGCAACGTTGGAGGATAATTAGAAGGCACTAAATCAAATGAATGAATCATCACAATATTTTAATTAAATATTACCAGGTGGAGACACTCGAGATTTCCATTATTTGGAAACACAAATGGGCAGAGATTTCAATTCTGCCTCACAATACCTTCCACTCTGACACTCGAAAGCGCCGCGGAGATAAAGAGGGTCACGGCTGACGATGAGGGGACTCGCGCCGCCCTTCACTTCCGGCCACTTGATTATAACCGTCGGCACTTACTTTTGGCCCCCAATTAAAAGCATTCAAAGACTTAAAGGTGAGAACGCACAGCCACGGTGGGCTCATGCCATTACTCCGATCACCAGAGGAGAAAGAGCAGGTTGACACCTCCCTCGGGCGCCAGGGGAGGTGGCTGGGACAGGGAAAGGACCACCATGATGACGATAGGTGCAAGTGTCCACTCTGAGGGGAACTGCTGCTGGAGGGAGGCAAAGGGACAAACGCGATGACCTCTCGGTGTCTGAACTGCAAACTGTGGTGCCCAGAATGGGGGGAGGGAGGGAGGGAGGGAGGGAGAGAGAGAAGGAGAAAGGGAGAGAGAGAGGGAAAGGGGGGAAAAGAGGGGGAGGGAGAGAGGGAGAAAAAGATGGAGAGAGGGAGAGAGAAAGAGAGGGAGAAGGAGAGAGAGAAGGAAAAAGAGGAGAAAGAAGGAGAAAGGGGGAGAGAGAGGGAAAGGGAGAGAGGAGGAAGAGAGATGGAGAGAGAGGGAGAGGGAGGGGGGAGAGAGAAGGAGAAAGAGAAGGAGAAAGGGGGAGAGAAGAAGAAAGAGAAGGAGAAAGAGAGAGAGGGAAAGGGAGAGAGGGGGAGAGAGAGACCGAGACAGAGAGAGAGGAGGAAAGCCATGGAGATGCATGGGGATGAGGGCGGGAGGGAACCCGGGGACATTGTGCTGGTGATGTGCCCTGGTGGGAGGATGGTGCTGGCTCACCGTGTGACTGACACACTAGCGCAAGCAGCTGTGTAAGGGTCTCTCTCACGGTGACTCGGTAAACATGGGAAGACCCATGAAGGTCCATCTCCAGACCCGCACGCAGCTTCCATGCGGTCAGGCCTGGCACAGACCGGGGGAGCTGGTGCCCTTCAAGGGTCCCTGTCTGCGTCCACACGGACAGTCCCCCCGACCTCATTCCTAGTCGTGCTCAGCACGCCTGACATGGTGTGGGGCTATCGGTCACCTGCTCCGTAGCTCCCTGTGTTTAGTCTAGAAATGGCACGTGTCCCTGCTGCTGTCACGGACCCCTGGGTCACTCATAGCGGGACATGTTTCGTGGGTCTCACGGCCAGTGTCTTGGAGCCTCTTGCCTCTGCCCCGGGGACTGGGACCCTACACAGGCTCTGCCAGAGACCCAGAGCCCAGCTGATGGGTCACAGCCGACCCCGCCACCGGGAAGCTCTTCAAGACTCGGGACGACTTCATCTGAATTTTATCAAAAACTTAAAATAATGTATCAGTAATAGCAATAATGGGTACAGTTCCAGACCCCCACAAAAGCATAGTTCTCATATACACATTCATTTGTTTCTCAAAATAACTCTATTAGCCTGATTCTATTATTATGCCTAGTTAAGTGGGGGATAATTTGGTTCGAATTAATTTCTGAAAATTAAAAGTATTCGATATAATTGCCCTATTAACTTGACAAAAAAATTTAAATATAATTTATTGTTTTTTAACACTGCTTATTAACTCAGTTAAATTCAGGATTATATTAGTGATTTTTTTCATTGACTTTTTTCTTTTCAGGCACCTGTGATAGATAAAGGTTAGAGCGTATCAATGTTGATCTTTGTAATTGAATTTACTTAATCCTGGATTTTCCTCTCAGTTCTGGCTTTTTTTTTTTTTTTGGGATCTAACTATTCTTCAACATCTTGGCTGCAGAAAACTCACCTCAGGAACTTAGGACTCAACTCAGGAACTTTGGAATCACCTCAGAAACTTCAGACTCACCTCAGAAATGTAAGGCATCGCCTCAAAAATGTTAGGAATTACCTCAGGAATTTATAAATCACCTCAGAAATGTTAGGAATCACCTCAGGAATTTAGCAATCACCTCAGGAACTGAGCAATCACCTCAGAAACTTTAGGAGTCACCTTGGGAACATCTGAGTTACCTCGGGAACATGGGAATCACCTCAGGAACTTTGCTAAGGGCTGGGACCAACACTGACTTCTGTGGAGGAGACGGCTCAGTCATCAGTACTGAGAAAACAGAACTAACTGGGTCACTAACCAACTGACCAACCAGCCACCAACTAAGTAACCAACCAATCAACCAACCAACCGGCCAGCTAGCCAACAGCTGACTAACCCACTGACCAGCCAATGTTCTTGGGCAACCTCTCGCGCTTCCAGCCAGCACCTCAGCCAGCTAGGACTCAGTTCCCACTCTCGGGGATCACGTGTTGGTGACGAGGGACTTCGGGAAGAAAGCAGGAGCACGCAAGGCGGGGCTGTGTGTCACCTCCAGTGACACAAGTGGCTTTGACGTCCTTCTCATCCTTCACAGAAGGGTCCGGGCTGGGCCCCGGGTGGGGAGCCTTTGGCCGGGCCCTCATTCAGCCACCTTGTCTGTGACACGCAATTCCTATCTGAAGCTGGTGTGGCCTGGCTCATTCCTGGGGAAAGGGAGGTTGAGGCTGACAAGAACCAAAGGCTTGAGCTTCACCTGCCACCCCAAGCCCTCCTCAGGTGCCAGGAAGGGCCCAGACAGCCCACGGAGGGGCGCGGCCCCGGAGCCACCTTCCTGCAGATGGGGCTGGGGGGGGGGGGCAGGGTGGCCGCAGGACAGATGGACCTGGGCTGACTCCCAGGACACAGACGGGGCGGAGAATGCTGTTCCCCTGAGATGACCAAGCGTCCAAGTCCGACCCCTCACACGGTGGCAGCCCAGGACAGTCCTGGGAGGCCCTTTGGCCTTGATGGGGATCAGGCGGGGACAGGTGGGGACAGGCACTGGCTGACTGTCCTCCTGCTCACCTTCCTTCCTGCGTGTCCCGCCCTGTGGGGCCGGGGTCTCTCGTGGGCCCTCACCGTTTCAGAGAGACGGGCCCTGTGAGTCCCTGAGAGGCTGTGAAGGGGCGACCCGTGCCCCTCTAGGGACCTGAGCCCCCCCCCCACTGCCTCTGCCCCCCCCCCCGAACAGCAGCGACACCTGTGACAGCCACCTGTTCATGGTGGAGATGGGACTTCTTGGCCAGCATGGCCCAGAGTGTGTCGTGTAAGGCCTGGTCTCCCGCTCCAGTCCTCTCAGTCGGCCCTGTCCCCGAGATGCTGGAGGGACAGAGAGTCGGGTCTGTCCGAGCTCACCGGGTGGGTTCCTCAAACCTTTGCTCCATCCACCGCGGCTGTGTCCAGACATCAGAGGCGCCTGCGGGCAGCCCCAGGGTGTCCAGGACTGTGTCACTGGGACCACAAGGGACAGCTTCTCTGCTCTGCGCCAGAGCTCAGTGGGCTGGTGAAGGAGCCCCCGTGGGCAGCTGTCCAGGGAGGGAGGGCCCACAGGGGCCACCCCCAACATGCACGCTCACCCCCATGTTCAGCCTCCATGGGCCATCCACCCCCAGCGACCCACCCCCGCGTCCTCACAGGGCATCCCTGTGGGGTTCGAGAGTGACCGCTGGGGAGGCCAGCAGGGAGCAGCTATGAAGGGACACCTTCGGCAGGCTGCGAGCTCAAGGACCAGACACAGCCCAGCCCCCGTGGCTCGGCTCGGGTCAGTGTCGGGGACACCTGTCTGAGTGCCCGGTGGAAACTACGGCCACTGTCTCTGCCCCCGGCTTGTCCTAGAGAACCCAGGGGCGAGGGGCGAGACGGGACTGAGCCCGGGGGCGGGAGGTCAGACACCTCAACGAGCCATAGGCCTCTCAGGGGCCTGAAGGACGGATGCTGACCTCGAGGCCACAGGCCAGACAAGACTCTCTGTTGCCTCATTCCACCGGCAGCCACTGCAGGGGGGAAACTGAGGCACAGCCAGCCGCACACGCGGGGCAGAGCTGAGGTTCTCGCCCGGGCAATGCGTTTCTGAGGCCGTCCCAGCCCCGTCAGAAACGGCCCCTCGCCGCCTTCCCCGCGGGCCCGGGGCGTCCTTATTAATCCCACCTAACAAAGCGGCAGCATGGGGCTGGGTTCCAGCTCTTGGCCCAGTTCTTTCAAGCTCAGAGAAACGGCCCCGGAGCGCAAACGCCTCCCAGTGGCTGCTGTCTGGGAGCTCAGCCAAGGACCGTCCGGAGGCGAGGCGGGGGCGGAGGGACCCAGCCTGTTCCTCCCAGGCAGATTGGGGTGACTGCAGGGAAGGGGGGCAGGAGAAGGAGGGAGAAGGAGGGGTGGGGAGAGGAGGGCAGGGCGGGGAGGGCAAGGGAAGGGCAGAGAGGATGGGAGGGGGGAGGAGGGAAGGGAGGGGGGAGGAGGAGGGGGTGGGAGGAGGGAGGACACAGGGAGACAGGGGAGGAGACAGGGAGAAGGGGAGGAGGAAGAGGAGGGGAGGGGAGGGGAGGGGAGGGGAGAGGAGGGGAGGAAGAGAAAGAAGAGGAGGGGGAGGAAGGAGAGGAGGGGAGGAGAGAAGGGAGGAGGGGTGGAGGGAAGGGGAGGAGGGGGGAAGGGAGGATGGGGAGGAGGGGAGGGGAGGAGGGAAGGGAGGATGGGGAGGAGGGGAGGGGAGGAAAGAAGGGAGGAGGGGAGGAGGGGAGGAGGGAAGGAGGGAAGGAGAGGAGGGGAGGAGGAAAGGGAAGACGGGAAGGAGGGGAGGAGGCAAGAGGAGGAAAGGGAGGAGGGTCTGGGGGAGAAGACTCTAGCAGCAATGAGGCAGCAGCAAACGCTGAGGTGGGGTTGAGGGTGCCCCTGGGTGCATCTGAGGTGCGCGGGTGGGCACGGTTGACGTGTGGTGCAGGGGTCGGGGGCAGGGGCCAGGGGCCGGGCACAGAGGGCAGGGGGCAGGGGGCGCATTGGGCTGGGCTGTGCTGGGCGGTGCCACCAGGGCCGGGCTCCTGCAGGCAAGGGCACCTTGAATGCTGAGAAGCTCCTACGGGAAGGGCCACGTCTCTGCCACCAGCCTCCGAGCTTGTCCTGTGCCCGTGGCTGGGAAGGGCGGCCAGAGGGCAGCCCCCGAGGAAACGGGGCAGCAAGAGACTGCGGGTGCGCGAGTGGGAGGCTGTGGGGGTCTCTCCTGTGCTGAGATGGGGGTGCTCAGGGCCCCTCCTGGCGGGAGTCTGGGAGCTGGGATGTGGCCCCAGGCACAGCTGTGAGCATCAATCAGCCCCACGCAGCTTGTTCCGCAAGAGACGCTTCCAAAGGAGGAAACGTTTGCCGGAGACACGTTGGCTCCCAGACAGGGAGAAACATCTCGAGACTCAGTAGGAAGGTCACAGACGAGCCATCCTGAGACAGGAGACAAGGGCCCACAGTGCAGTGGGAAGGGCATTACCTGGCACACGGCTGACCCAGGTCTGATCCTGGCATCCCACAGGGCCACCCGGGCACCGCCAGGAGTGAGCCCTGAGTGCAGGGCCTGGGTGAGCCCTGGGCACTGCCGGGTGTGGCCACAAAACCAAACCAATAAATTAAATCAAAATGAGACAAAAGTGGAAATAAACAGTGCCCAGCGCAGCTCAGCAGGAAGAGGGGCCGGAGCACTGGAGAGGGAGCAGGCAGGAGCCGGGGGAGGGGGCCCGCAGGAAGAGAAGCCCCTTGCCGTGGGTGGGGGGTGGCGGGGGGCAGGATGCCGCTGACTCAGCATCTGGGCGGCGCTTCACAAAGCAGAGCCTGATCCTGCTGTCTGGAGTTAGCACAGGAACCAAACCCGGGAGCAGGGCGCTGCCCTCAGCGGGCGAGCGGGTGACCAGGCCACCAGGCCTGCAGCAACAGAGACCCACTTGTCCACACCCCCCGGGGCCCACCAGAAAAGCGGGGGCTTCACCTTCAGGTGCCCCTGAAGACCGCAGGAGGAAAATCAAGGGCAAACAGGGTGAGTCACCTCCTGAGTGATGAATGTCCGAGGTGAGAGCGTGGGAAAGCCCCAGGAAGATCTCTGACGGGCTGACGTCTGGGCAGGCGCAGAAAATTCCACAGGCGAGAAATAAAACAGTGAAGCTCTGAGGTGTGCTGGAAGGGGGGAGAGGGGGAAAGGGGCGCATGTCTGGGGCTCGGCCGTGAGGCGGCCCAAGACACTCTCTGAGCACAGCTGTCTGAGAACCGGGCCCAGCACAGCCCCAGACACTTGGCAGAGCGTTACCCCGGGGCTCGCTCCCACCCGGGAGGTCAGGCCTCCACACACACACACACACACACACACACACACACACACACACACAGATGCCCCAGGAAGCCAGGCCTCACCCATCATTGCTCCACGCAACTCAGCAGCTGGGACCCATCGCCCCTTCCTACACACATGCACCCCGCTGCACGCACTCAGACACACACACGC
This sequence comes from Sorex fumeus, assembly GCF_029834395.1. Classification (NCBI taxonomy): domain Eukaryota; kingdom Metazoa; phylum Chordata; class Mammalia; order Eulipotyphla; family Soricidae; genus Sorex; species Sorex fumeus. Next base: position 19,809,279 of record NW_026606086.1, on the reverse strand, counting down.
ACACACTCACGCACACTCACACACACGTCCGTATACTCAGTTGACACACACTCCCACACACACGCACACACTCGGACACACACTGACATACATGGACTCGACTTACGTCTGAGTGCACTCACACTCGAACATACGCACGTGCACTCACACACACGCTCAGCATCGCAGCCCCGTCCCTGGGCACAGAGGGTCCTGGTTTGGGGCAGGGGCTGCGGGAGCCTGGGGTGAGTCCAGGGGTATCCGGTTGTCCGGGGATCTCCAGAAGGCTGCCACACAGGAAGGGACGAGGCCAGCTGGTGCGCAAGAACGGCTGCTAGAAGCCTGGCTCCTAACGCCTGGAATACAGATGAGGAGGCTGGAGCCCCACAGCCGCCGCAGACCACGAGTCACCTCCGACCTCCCCCAGGGCACCTGGTTCTAGTGGCGGGTGCCACGTGGCACTAGGAAGGAACCCCCGGGGCCTCCTGCAAAACCCACCACCTTTGTAGACCACGGTAGGGGTGAGCAGGAATGTCTTTCTCTCTGTGGGGAAGAGGGTCTAGACGCACAGTTTGCAACACAAGTTTCAGTCACACCAAGCAGAAAATTCTTTTTTGGAAAAACATTTGGGAGCTAAATAAAACTCTCCTTGATGGTTTTGTCTTTGTAGCAAAGATGTGTCCCTCGCTGGCGACCAACCCCGCGACCCCAGGAGGAGGAGACGCGACTGCCTCTGACTGGAAGCCGCATACAGAGCCTGAAGTCTCGCGGCCGTCTCGGGCCTGGGAGCTCATCGTGTTGACAGCAGGAAGCCCTGAGAGCCGGTGGCCCGGGCACGGCCGAGCGGGGTCAGCTCCCGGCCGTCTGAGGCCCCTTATTAGAGACAGCATTTCAGACACGCAGAGCTGGACAGGCGCTGACCTGGGTCAGCAGAGGGAGGCCACAGCGAGGCCACGGCATGGAGACGGGTGTTGGGTTCGGGGGCTGCAGCGAGTGGTGACCTCTGTCTGGGGGGTCAGAGACCGGCCTGCAGAGGGCAGGATGGGGAGTGACCGGGGGTTCTCCCCCAGAGAGGGGGGCCGCCTGGACCCCGCTCCCCATGCAGAGTCGCATCTGCACACGCAGGCAGGGGATGCGCCCACAGCCTCAGCCCCAGGCCCAGGACCTGGCGGGACCCGGCAGGAGTCACAGACTCAACTGGGCCCCAAAGAAGCAAAGGAAACACCGTCACGTCACATGTGCAGGGGACGAGAGTCCAGCCCATCCGCGTGTCTCCAGGTTAGCTCTCTCCTCGTTGCCCTCTGCCTCAGAAAGACCCATTGGGGGACCGAAACTCCCACCCTCTCCCCACCTCCACCCAGCTGCTCGGAAACACAGGACTGCAGGCCGCCCCTGAAGGGGGCAGGCCGGGGTGCAGTACCCCCTTACAGACCCCAGATCCGTGGCCCTCTTTTATCTCACACTTAGAGTCCAAAACCCAGTGGCACAGAGAGGTTGAGTGAGCTCTGTCCAGAGTCACACAGCTCGGAGGAGCTGAGTCAAGGTTTGGACCCAGAAACCATGTGGAGTCAAATAATGTTACGTTTCCTCCAGAAGTGTGATTTAGAGTCCAGTGGGAAGGGGAGAGAGAGAGAGAGGGAGGGCGGGAAAGAGGGCGGGAAGGAAGGAAGAAGAAAAGGAGAAAGAATAAGGGGGAAAAGGACCCAGAACTATTTTAGAAAAATCTATAAATTCAAGACAAAGTAATAAAAATGTAATAGGCAATAAGTTTACTCAAGCAAATGATAAAAAAAGAAAATTAAAAATATGAATTGAAATTGATATAATCACTTGGTAAAAATGTTCGGTTCTATCCACGCGCTGGTCTCTGCGGCAGCCAAGCATCTGCGCCCCCGAACCCACCACCCTCAGCTGGTGGTACCGGGTCGTGTGCTGCTGCTGGCCTTAGAGTGCCTTAGAGTGTCTGGGTCGGCCTTAGAGTGTCCAGAGCAGGAGTGTGAGTAACTGCCGCAGGCTAGAAACCAGCCAAGTGCCAGAACGGGGCAGATCGCCGTCTGTTCGCAGGGCCCACCAGTGCGGGCGCAAGGGGACGCTGCGGCCACCAGGAACGCACGGGTCGTGTCAATCTGGAGACGACAGGATGGCACCAGCGGTGTGGGAAGAAGCCTCTTGCACGGGCAGGGAGAGTTCGAGCTTCGGGCCCGCCCAGGCCCGGGAGGAGACGCAGAGACGGGGCCAGACACAGGCACGACCACCACAGGGCCCAGTGACGAAACACCAGCCAACCCCCACCCCGAGCTCTCTCTGAGACACGTCCCTGGCAGGCAGGAGGGCAGAGGGCAGAGCTGCTCATGCGGGCATCCAGCCCCAGCGGCTACCCCTCAGGTCCTGCTTGGAAATGTGCTTGGTGACCGGCCTGCACTCCACCTCTGTCCACTGCACACTGCCCTCTCCATCCCCGGCAAGGGCCAGAGGCGTCTGCCGTGATGGGTCATGCTTGCCATGACGGGTTATGCTTGCCGTGATGAGTCATGTTTGCTGAGACGGGTCATGTTTGCCATGACGGGTTATTCTTGCCATGATGGGTCATGCTTGTCGTGACGGGTCATGCTTGCCATGATGAGTCATGTTTGCCATGATGGGTCATGTTTGCCATGACGGGTCATGCTTGCCGTGATGGGTCATGTTTGCCGTGACGGGTCATGTTTGCCGTGATGTCATGTTTGCTGTGATCAGGTGTTTTTGCGTGATCAGCTTTGCAAGATCTTCCCTCTTCATCAGACTGAACTCATGGGGCTGGCGTGGGGAGATGGGGGTCCGGAGGGGAGAGGGGAAGTTTCCCGCCCCCCTGGAGGGGCAGAGTAACTGCGGAGACCTCACAATCCACTGAGCGGCAGGGCCTACGGCCCCTCCGGCAAGGGCTACCTGATGCCAGCCCAGCGGGATGGCAGGGGTGGTTGACATGGTGCCAGCCGCCTCCCTGGGGCAGGGCCCTGAGCTGTGCGGCCCAGGAGGACACAGGGCTCCACGGGCAGGGGAGTGCAGGCCAGGGAAGCCCGGTGGCCCTGCGTGCGGGGTTGGGTGGGCTCCCCGGAGCCCGGCCCCTGCTCCTCCTGGAAGCCGTGGGCGCCATGTGTCAGCCCTTCCGGGAACCCATTCATCCCACGGCGTGCAACAGGCTCTGTGGATTTTAATTTATTTTCTTCTGGAACCAAAAGCAAATTGGTCACAGTTTGTCATATCGCAAGCTCCCTAATGGAAATTCTTTGAAACGATTTTTTCTTTTTTGGTCTGCCAGAATGAGCCCAATTACCCCGCGGGTGGGAGTGCGGGCCGACGCCTGTGCTGGGGCTGGGGGGTGGCCAGGAGTCCCCCGGAGGCCAGTGGGCAGAGCGTCACTGACGGCCTCAGCTCCTGCCTGCTCACCCAGGTCCACAGCACTTGCTGGCTGCTGGCCGGGACCTCAGCAAAAGCACCGTGGGCTGGAGATGGGAGCCCCCTGTACGGCAGTGTGTGCTGGGCAGCAGATGACCAACTGCATGTGGCCCCAGGGGAACTTTCCCATGCCCACCCTTCGGGCAGTGGCAGCATGTCTCATGAGCTGGGTGACACAGGTGTGATATAGGTGTGATGTGGGTGTGATGTGAGTGTGATACAGGTATGATGCAAGTGTGATGCAGGTGTGATATGAGTGTGAGGTCAATGTGATGCAGGTGTGACATTGGTATGAAGCGGGTGTGATGTGGGTGTGACGTCAGTGTGATATGGATGGGTGTGATGTGGGTGTGACATTGGTGTGATGCAGGTGTGATGCGGGTATGACATTGGTGTGAGGTGGGTGTGACGTCAGTGTGATGTGGGTTTGATGCGGATGTGACATGGGTGTGATGTGGGTGTGACGTTAGTGTGAGGCGGGTGTGATGCGGGTGTGACGTTGGTGTGAGGTGGGTGTGATGTGGGTGTGACGTCAGTGTGATGTGGGTGGATGAAGATGTGACATGGGTATGATGTGGGTGTGACGCTGGTGTGATGCAGATGTGAGGCGGGCGTGCTGCAGGTGTGACACGAGTGTGATGCAGACTGGGTGTGTTGTGATGTGGGTGTGCTGTCCTCGTCTCCCGTGCCCACCTGTCTGGGGAATGGGGGTTCAACAGAGCCTTGCTCGGGGCCAGGAGTCACACGCGCCCCAGGAGGGCACCTGGTGGCCACTTCAGGAAGGGGGTTCTGACCTCACCCGTGGGCTCGCTCTGCCCGTGGAACGGTCTGTGAGCTGTGTCCGGCTGGTGCAGGGCTGAGTTTCCTCACACTGTCGGCTGAAGCTCTCCACAGAGGCCTGACAGGCACAGCCTCTCCTGGCCCCAATCCCAGAACTTGGGGAACCCGGGGCGAGTGTGGCCGTGCTCCCCAGGACCCTGAGAAGCCGGTGAGTGGGACATGAACAAAGCCAGGGCCCTAACGAGCGGGCGGCGTAGGCTGTCCGCGCTCATTCTCGAGTGTGTGTGTTTGTCTACACAGCGGGTTGTCAAACACTATTATTTCTCTCAATGTCCTTTTGATGTGACTGTGATGAGAAAGACCAGTCCCGGCGCGCAGAGCAAAATGAGCCATTTGAAGGCCTGCGCTTGGTGTTTATTTTCCTTGAAGATGCAGTTTCCACGCCCCCGTTGGTGAAAACGAAGCCTTGTTATATATACGTGTTATATATGTGTGTGTTATATATACGTGTGTGGGGGTGTGGGGCGGGCAGGGGTGTAGGGATGTAGGGAGTGGGGGTGGGCGTGTGTGTGGGTGTTGATGGGGTGTGGGGTGTGTGTGGGAATTGGGTGTGTGGGGTGTGTGGGGCTGGGGATGCGGGGAGTGTGTGTGGGTGGGTGTGTCTGTGGGGTGTGTCCGTGTGCGTGTACATGCGAGAAGGGCTGTGGGGTGGGGGTGAGTGCACCGTGTGTGCATGGAGGCACGTCTGTTCTAAACCAGGCAGCACAGATGCACACGGGGACTCAGAGGCACCGTTTGGCCATGGTCAGGACCCCAGATGTCAGTGGCTGCGCCATCCCCCTCCTCCCCCGTCTCACAGTAAGTGCGCCCACCCCCACACAGGACGTCACTGCGTGCCCACGCCTGCGTCACTCACCCCAGGCCAGGCCGTTCGTCTCTCGGCTCCCTAATTGGGGCCCAATAACCGGCCTTGTTGTCTGCACAGTGCTGGCCTGACCCTGTCTGGGAGCAGAACAGCAGCTTCGACAGTGTGAATTCGCTCTGTTGGCACAAGCGAAAACTAGGAACAGAGACTTCCCCGCCTCGGAGACGTGTTCTCATCTTCTGAGGGCCGGGAAAAAGGGAAAAAGACACCGCAACAAAGGGCCCAAGTAAATGAGGGGAAAACCGTCATTTTGATGTGTCTGTTAGCAGAATCTTTTAAAATGGCTTCCTGTTTCCAATTAACAGAGCAAATACCCTCTAAAAAGAGCAAAGACACCCCCCCACACCCCAGGCAGGCGAGACTCGCTTCCCCGAGACGCTGCCCACTGCACTCCCGTCCCGGCTGCAAGACAAACCAGCTGGACCCTTACAGCGGTACTGGGGGAGAGGAAATGCTTCTCCAGGGACTCGGAGCCGACACCCACTCTCATCTGAAGAGCCGCTGAGCCCCCCGAGCAGCCGTTTCTACCATCTCGCGGCTGGAGAGCCGGCCCCCGAGTCACCCTTGACACGCTCTCGGCTGGGGCTGACCTCGGGGCCGACTAATAGCCACGAGACAGAGAGGCTGAAACCTCCAACACTACTGGTGACTGGGGAGAAGGTGCAGGAGAGACAGACAGCGTCTCTCACTGGGTGGCCTGCCTGCACACGTTGGGCAGACACACGCACACATGCACACACGCGCACATGCACACACACGCACACACACACGCACACACACCCACGCGCGCGTGCACACACACACGCACGCACACAGTGGGGTGCGGCCGCGAGCTCAAGCTGACGCCTGCTGCTGCCAAGCCCTCACCCGTGCCGCCAACAGCTGGTTCCCGGCCGAGTCTGTCCTCCTGGGAGCCTCGCTCCCCAGCCGGCCCCACCAAGGTGCCTCACACAGAAGAGTCAGGACAAAGTGACCCAAGTCTGGGACCCCAGAGACCAGCCCTGCAATCCGAGTGGCCTCCAAACTCCAACCCTCGGGGTTGTCTATGGGCGCTCTGGCTCCAGAGCCAGAGGGGGAAACTGAGGCATGAGAAGAGGCTGCGGGTTCCTGTCTCCACGCACAGGCTGCGCTCTCCCAGGGCTGTTTTTGGGTGCTGTGCCCCGCCTCCAATTGGCCGATTCAGGTTCAACCTCCGGCACCACATACGGTCACCCAAGCCCAGGCAGGAGCCAGCCCTGAGCACAGAGCTGGGAGTCAGCCCTGAGAACAGAGCCAGGAATCAACCGTGAGCACAGACCCAGGAGTCATCCCTGAGCACAGAGCCAGGAGTTAGCCCTGAGCAATGAGCCAGGAGTCATCCCTGAGCACAGAGCAGGGAGTCAGCCCCAAGCACAGAGCAGGGAGTCAGCCCTGAGCACAGAGCCGGGAGTCAACCCTGAGCACAGAGCCAGAAGTCAACTGTGAGCACAGAGCCAGGAGTCAGCCCCAAGCACAGAGCCAGGAGTCAGCCCTGAGCACAGAATCAGGAGTCAGCCCTGAGTACAGAGCCAGGTGTCAGCCCTGAGCACAGAACCAGGAGTCAATCCTGAGCACAGAGCCAGGAGTCAGTCCCAAGCACAGAGCCGGGAGCAACCCCTGAGCACAAAGCCGGGAGTCAGCCCTGAGAACAGAGCCGGGTGTCAACCGTGAGCAAAGAGCAGGGAGTCGCCCTGAGCGCTATGGGTGTGCCCACATGAAACACCCGGCTCATTTCCCACCGAAGGGACGCCGTGGACACGAGGAAGGGCGCCCGCGTCCCCTCTCACATCCATGCAAAAACCACAGGGGCTTCGAATATGCAGATGAGCTCATTAGCGCCGGCTGGAACGAGGCTCACAGCTGCTTTTCAGCCCGGGTTCTCCCCAGCCTTGTTTGTAACGGCCGCCAGTTACGCGCTGACTGATTCCATCCGTGCCGCAGGGCTGGGGCTGCACTGACTATCTTTGGCGGAGGCTTCTGCACTCGGCATGATCACGTATTAAATCAAACATCATTGTTTTGGATTGGTCTCTGCTTTATTTATGTGGATTCTCTTTGTCTCCCTCGCTGGTGCGAGATGCTCTAAGCATGAGGCATGGCTCTTACTCATTTTACTTAGTGTCTGGGGCCACCCGGCTGTGCGTAGGGCCGACTCCTGGTTCCGAGCTCAGGGGTCGCTCCTGGCGGGCCCGATGTGGTGCCGGGATCAGCCCGGGTGGGCCTCGTGCCAGGCAGACGCCCTCCCCGCTGGGCTTTGGCTCCAGCCTTTTACTCGTTTTTTTCCAGAGCCGCATTTCTCTTTCAACTTATGTCCGTGACATAACCCCCAAATTTAGGAAAACAATTTAAGTTGAACTACTTTGATTTATAGTGCTAAAAAAATAATAAAAACCAAGTCACAAGGAAATAGACGTGATGAGATGTCCTCCAGATCATTTATCTTCAGGAAAAATAACAGAGCGACTCCCAGGCAGGACTGTGGGGGTCGGAGGGGCTGCTGGCCGGGCCAGGCATGTGCACTGGCCACTGGAATGAGCCCCCTGCAGAGCCGGGCCTCCTTCCCACTGCGGGTGCCAGGTCCTGCAGAAGGGGCTCGTGGCCAGCGGGTGAGACCCGGCTTCCGTCTGTGTGGATGAGACCCCTCCCGCCAGGCTCGCCGGGCTAGCCCCTCCCCAAAGGCACCCACCACACCCACGGCCCTCCCCTCCTCATCTCGGGACCCCTCCTCCGGGCAAGGCTGGGGCTCGGCAGTGCCCGAGGCCCCTCTGGGACGGATGCCCTCGGGACATCCCAGTGTCCACACCCCTGGCGGCTGGGGTTCCACCTTCCTGAGTGGCAGGTCGGCTCCTTGGATGCCGCAAGTCAGGCCCCCCGTGCTCTGTCCCGTGCAGCCCATGTGCCCTCCCCTGGGTGATAGAAGCCAAGAAGTGTACCACCCCCACAGATGCCAGTGACCCCTCGTGGATGCTGCAGTGTGGGGTGGGGGACAGAGGGCAGCCGAGGGCACAAGGACACAGGACTGGCAGGGCCTGGCTGACCCGCAGGCTCTGTGTGAAGGTGGACTCAGGTGCAGGAACCTTCAACCCAGGCCCAGACGGGCACGAAGCCCAGGCCTGCCCTGCCCTGCCCTGCCCAGCTGCCCTGGGCATTCCCGGCTGGCCTGGTTTGTGTTGCGTTGCCCCCAGAGAGATGTGGCCATTTCACGCGGTGTGTGGACGGCAGCTGCGTGTTGTCCACAGATTGCCGAGAGGCTCTGGTTCCTTCTCAGGGCCGGGTCCCTGCGGCTGCCCCAAGGGGCGGTGAGGGCTGCAGGGTCGTGACTGGGCCAGGCCCCTCTTGGAGATGGAGGCCACCTGGGGCTGAGTGGCAGAGGGGCTGCTGACCCTCACAGAAGAAGCACCCCAACCCCGCTGGGACCGTCTGAGGCAGACCGTCTCACCCAGCAGGTGAAGCCAAACCCTTGGGTGGTCGCTATGGAGACCAGAGGGGCACCTGTGGGTGCAGGGTCTGTGCAGGGATGGACAGGGCTGTGGGTGCCCTGGACAGGGTGCCTCGGGCACAGACCTCTGCCTTCTCGGCTCTCAGGTGCCCCCGAGAAGCCCCTCACCATCCCTTAGCTCAGCACCGACTCCTGTGAGCGTCAGAGAGGTCAGCGTGCCGCTGGCAGCCGGGAAGGGAGGGGGCATAGGGAAGGGCTGGACTCTGGGGGGCTGGCCAGGGCCTGGGGCTGCTCATCTTCAAAGAGCATGTCCCACCCGAACCCGAGAATTTTCTGGGCACCCCCAGATCACCCTAGGACGGCCTGCCCAGACTCAATATGCCACCCACTGGGGACCTCCCCGACACGGCCCCGCTGGGCCCTGGTGAGCGTGGGCCAGGTCAGGACACGTGCCCCTGTCCAGCAGCCCCCGTGCAGGTCACCTGGTCACACTCAGCCCCGCCTGACCCGGCCACTGGGTGGGGCTGTTGGCCGGACATGGGCAGATGTCTGGGCCTGAGGCCATAGAGTAGCTCCCTTCCCTGGGGCCATCCGTGCCCCCGCCATGGGAGACCCCCTGCCATTTCCAAGTGACCAGCTTTTTTTTTCTTTTTGGGTCACACCCAGCAATGCACAGAGGTTACTCCTGGCTCTGCACTCAGGAATCACCCCTGGCAGTGCTCAAGGGACCATATGGGATGCTGGGAATCGAACCCGGGTTGGCCGTGTGCAAGGCAAACGCCCTACCCGCTGTGCTCTTGCTCCAGCCCCAAGTGACCAGCTTTGAGGGAGATTGCCCCTGGATAAGGGACATCCGCAGGGCGCTCGGTGCCTGGGAATCAGACCCGCTGTCATCCACGCAGGGTGTGACCCACGTAATTTCTCTTCAAATGCTGTGACCGGCCTTTCGCTGCAGACAAATTTGCTAATTCACATCCTTGTCAGCAAGTCAGGGCGCGCCTATGGCAAGGCCGACTCTAACCAAGCTGCCGTCTGGCAGCTCTGCTCGGCAACGGGGCAGTGTCAGGGCAAAACAGGTGGCCGGGACCAGTCTGGGGCAGAGGCGGGTCTGGTTAGAAGCCGCTGGCCACAGGGGGAGTGCTGCCCGGATGGGGTGCTGGCCACAGGGGGTCCTGGTGGGCTTCTCAGAGTAGCTGAGCAGGGAGAGTTGGATGAGCCAGGCCGAGCCTTGGGCAGGTTTCGGGAGCTGCTCCGAGGTGGGAAACAGTGGTCCTCCCCATCCAGGGCATCTGGAACCCTGGGGTCAGGCTGGGGCTCACATGGGCCAGCACATGCCTGTGTGAGGCTGCAGCTGACCCAGGTTCTTCAGGGCCCCTGCCCGCTGCCCTCTCTGGCACCGAGGGACGCTCCAAAGGCCGGAGCCTCAGTGGGACTATCCGGCTCCCAGACCATGTGGGCTGGACGTTCTAGAAGCGGCAAAGCACACCGGGGAGAGGTGGCAAGTGCACGCCCTTTGGGGCCCAGCGGAGATGAGGGACCCACCCAGGGAGGGCTCACGGGGCCCTGGGCCCAGGCAGGACGGGGCCCAGCTCACTGCTATGAGTGTGACCCTGGCAGGCCCCCGTGGGTGCTGGGCTCGGGCTGGCATGTCAGACAAGGAGCCTGGAGCCCGGGAAAGCTCCCCGGGCTCCCTTGGTGCCCCAGAACCATAGCACAGTGGACTCTGAGCCCAGATGCTCAGGGCCCTGTGCCCAGTGGGGAGGCCGCGTGTCCTCCACTGAAACAGCCCAGGCCACAAGGTCGAAATGGGGGTGGGAACAGGGAACTAGGAGGAAACAACAGGCGTTCCGGGTGTGAGAGGGACCTCCCACCCCTCACGCTCACCCGTCATCTCAGCAAGCAGGAGAGAGCCTGGGGCTGAGCACCCACAGCCGAGCCATCCACTGAGGCGGCCTGTGCTTGCGTTTGTCCTCCATGTCCTGCAGCGTGGCAGCTCTCTGGGGAGTGACCCACTCCAACAGTGCCTCCAGGCTTCAGGCCCAGGGCTGGGTGCCCAGCACCGCCCGGGGAAGCCCAGGACCTCCTGACTGGGTCTCTGTCTTTCTGGAGGCGCGGAGCCCGTCAGAAGCCGCCGGACCCTCCTTTCAACCACGTGCTAAGATAGTTCCGGCTTTGCAGGCCACAGGGGTGCAGTGGCTGCCACCGAACTTGCCCTCTTGGCAGGAAAGCGGCCGTCAGCCGTCACACAGCAGCAGCGCAGCCGAGTCCAGCGGAGACAGAGCCAGGTGGAGTCAGCGGCCTCCACGCCCTCAGCCTCCACGTCCTCAGACTCCGGATGCAGCTTGTGTGCCATGGTTCTGGAGAAGGCGGCGCTCTCTGGCCTGTCCACATTGTGGGAGCCCTTGCAGGGGACTGTGGGACGTTCCCAGGACCTGGACAAGGTCCCCAAGGAGCCCGGGGACTGCCCACACCGGCAAGGCACACAGCCAGCCCCTCCAGCAGGTGTGTCGGCAGGCCGCAGGTGTGGCCACTGTCATCTATGGCGGGGACAAGATGAGGCCGGAGCGGGGACACCGCCCCGCAGGAGCTAGTTGGGCCTTCAGGGAGGGCAAGGCCACCTCTGCCCAAGCCCGGAGAGGGGAGAAAGGAATGGCAGCCACAAATCCGGGACCCCCCACCCCCATCTTGACCTGAAGTCCCAGCGTCTGCCCAGAAATCAGACAAGGGGCTTAGGAAGGTGGAGGGCAGAGGCCAGGGGTGACCACAGGCGGGAGTGACCACACAAGGAGCAGGTCCAGGAGCCGGCTGCCCTGTCCAGAGGATGAAGCTCTCGAACTATCTCTATTCTGCCTGCAATTAGCATGGACAAGTGAGGAAACAGGACCCTCTGGCCGATGACCCCTGCCAAGAAGTGACGGAGGGTGAGATCCCACTGACATAAGTGGATTTTTTCTTTTTTTCTTTTTTTTTTTTCAATCTCTGGAAATGAAATGACTTTACAAATGATTCTGGGCCAGAGTCGGGAAGAGTGATGGTCCCAGCCCAGCCCCCCAAACTGAAACAAGGGGTGTAACTCACTGCTCTGTCTTTGGTATTTAATGACTCTCAAATAGTTCTCGTGTGCTTAATCTTGCATCAGCCGGGAAATGAGTGTGCTGTAAGGTCGATATTGATTCCATTTCAGGGGTATGGACTTGGAGGATGAGGAGCTCAGCCTAGCTCAGGGGCCTGGGGTCACCACCAGCAAGGGCAGGTCCACACAGGCTGGGGAGAACAGGCTCGGTAACACCGTACGTAGTCAGGGCGTCTGCTCATCCCACCCAACTGAAAGGCTCTAAGGGCCCGTGGCCCTCTGCTTGGGCCCCGGCGTTCCCACGGTGCCCACAGCAAATCTAGCCCTCACGGGGCTGTGGATGCTTTGGGAAAGGGGCTTTGGGAAAGTTCCTCTAAAAAAAGAAAAGAAAAAAAATCCTATCAGAGTTACTAAGCACAAGAGAAATGAAAACGTACACCCATACGGGAACTCGGAAGACAGCGCCAGACTGGAGAGATTCCGGCAGCTTGCAGAACGGCAGAAGCAGTTGTGTCGCGTGTACTAACAACAACCCAGACCACAAGGAAACTTAAAACAATTTCATCTGCAGTAGCACCACACAGACTAGCATCAACAATGAAACCCTGATGAATAAATATATCCAACAGAGCAAAATTCTTGTACTCGGAAAACGACAACAATTGACCAAGGAGATTAGAGGGAGCAAACCAACAGAAAGGCATTGGATACTCACGGACCGGGAAACTTAATATTGTTAAAACGTCCATAACAGCCATAGCCATCTATAAACCCAATGCTATTTTTAACAAAATCCCAATTTCAGCTTTTAAAACAATAGGGGAGGGAAAAAATCCTTAAATTCTTTTGGGAGCACAAAGGACCCAAAATAGCCCAGTTCCCCTCGAGTCCCTAAAATCATGTACCCTGGTTTCAAAATCTATTATAGAACTACTGTGATCAAAATAGTGTAGGATGATGCATAAGCCGTCAGAATAGGGAAAGTTCAGAGCAAGTGGCTTATCTAAAATCAACTTATCTTTGATGATCGTGCCAAGAGCTTGTGACGGGAGGAAGCTGAACGGCCTTTCGACTGATGGTGTCGAGAAGCGCAAAGGCCACACGCGTCCCCAAAGGGGCGAGAGAAGGAGAGGGGCAGGAGGAAGGAGGCTGGAGGACAGACATGACTTCCATCTTCCATTGGAAATGAAGATAGACCCAAAATAAATTAAAACATGACATCTGAAACTGCTAAACTGCAGGAAGAAAACGGGGGAAGGCGTCTTGATATTGGTTTTGACAATGATTTCTGTGTTGCAACACCAAAGCACAGGCAATAAAAGCCAAAATGGACAAGCGGGACTATTTTAGACTAAAGTGCTTCAGCCCAGCAAAACAACAAGAGATTAAAAGGCAGCCCAGAAACGAACCTGAAAACCATGCAGCCGAGAAGGGTTAATTTCCCAAGCATAGAAATAACTCACAACATGCAACAACGAAAGACAAATAACTCAATTTTAAAAACGGACGAAGAACTCTGACAGACTTTTCCCTAAAGACACGCCACTGGCCGGCAAGAGCAGGAAGAGAAGGTCGGCGTCGATCATTACGGGGGAGTCGTTTCAAATTACACCCAGTGACCACCCCACACTTTCCTACGATGGCTATCTTTTTTCTTTTTTAATAAAGCCAAGGGCTGGCAAGGTCGTAGAGAAATCGGCACTCTTGTACACTGTTAGTGGGGTGGAAAAAGATGCTGCAGCCATGGAAATAGCTCGAGAAGTCCTCAAACATTAAACCTGGAACTGCCCAGAGAGACAGCACAGTGGGGAGGGCGTTTGCCTCGCACGCGGCCCAGCCAGGTTCAATCCCCGGCAGCCCAGGTGGGCCCCCGAGCCCCACCAGGAGAGATGCCTGAGCGCAGAGCCGGAAGCCAGCCCTGAGCACAGCTGGGTGGGGTCCAAAAACAAACAAAATTAGAACTGGGATTGGATCCAGCGTAGATCACTAGGGTGTAGACCTGGTAGAACTGAGGTCAGGGTCTAGGAAAGCCTGTCCCAGGGCTGGCCAGCACTGGTCACCGTAGCCCCACTACACCAGCCTGTTGGCCCTGGTCTCAGAAGAACGAAACCGGGTCTATTCAGAGGTTGGAGAATGACTCAGGCTGGACAGTGAAGCCTGGGCTGCCACTGAGACCCCCGGGGTGGCTGGAGATCCTCGCTCTGAGAGGAATCATGCAGCCCAGGAGAGTCGCCCACCTGGGAGCAGAGAACGGCCACCGCGGGGGGTGGAGAGGGGAGCGCAGAAGCAGTTTCAGGGGCAGTGCCAGTGTGCCCTCTGAGTGCTAGTGCCTATACCCACCTTTGCTGGGTACACCTGTGTTCAGTGTGCACTACACACACATGCACACGCACCTATGTGCACACATGCACATGCATGCACACACAAAGTACGCACATGCATAATGAACACATACACACTACACACATGCACACATATGCACACACTCATGTGCACACCTACACACATATACACACATGCACACGTGTACTCACTTGCACACATGCACACATATACACACACGCACATGCACAGGTGAGCCAGAGCAGTGCTGGAGGTGGTAGACATACTCAGACTGACTGTGGCTCCATCATACAGTGGCGTTTGTCATCTCGGAGCTCACAAGGTCGTAGACACGGAGGAATTCTTGCTGCTGTCATCACAGACACAAGTCGTGTGACAGACAGTCAGGAAACCAGAAAAGGACCATGGGCAGAAGGGCAGGCACAGGGACCGCGGGCGGCCAGAGGGGTGGGGTCGCTCTGGGGTGATGAGAATGTTCAGAACTTTGGGCGAAGGCAGCACAAGTGTGTGAACTGGCGAGAGGCACTAGGTCGTGTGACCCCTGGTGAGACCGTGACTCACACAGCAGGGAGGCCGCGTGGCAAGAGGCCTTGGCCCTTCCCTCGGACCCGAAACCATCATCTCATGAGAAATAAAAAGGTGCAGACAGAATTCTAAATTGGGGTCTTATCATCCATTTCTAAAACTTGGGTTAGAGTTTTCAGATAATTAGTTGTCTCAGATGGCCTCCTGCTAGGCATTCTGCCTTTGGCTAGAACTTTCTGGAAGTGTTTAAGGAAAGGGTAAATTCAGGCATGCACACACACGTGCACACACATGCACACACACACGCATACACACGCACTCATCTCTTGACCTACTTCTGCCTCCTTTGGTTTGCAGCGAGTGGCAGGAGACCAGGGCAGCCCCTGTCCCCTCGGCTCTGTGCCCCTCGGCCTCGTGCCTGTTTCCTACTGTCCTTTGATGTTAGAAACTGGCATCTATCCAGTGGCTTTGCAGCTGGCCTCGCTCGCCCGGCCCAGAGCTGCCCCATGGCACTTGTCACAGGGGACGGAATCTTGAGGGGAATTGGGGGCCTTGGCAGCCACGCCTCTACTTCACAAACCCTCAGCAGCCGGCAAGGTCCTCCCTGCCCTGGCGGCGTGAGCTCCCACATGACCAAGGCACACGGGGACACGGTGGAGACACCGTGGGGGCACAGCACAAACACGGCTCAGCCGAGGCGCTTGGGCTGACCACACACAGTGCCGGGGTCCGCTGAAGCTGGCATCTGGGTTCTGAGAGACACACACGCCCTGGGGAAAGAGACGCCTGGACTGGCCCTGTGGGGTCAGGGAGAAATCCCCTTCCACCCAGCACTCCCGCCCACAGCGCTGCGCAGGCCTTCAGATCCAGGAGAGGGATTGTTTGCATCTAAATCAAACCTACATCAATATTGGAGCAAAAATAAACAGAGTCGCCACAGCCTCTGCCCAGCCACTCCCAGCCAGCAGGTGTCCACAGCCGAGCTGGTTGAAGTTCCAGCTGGGCTCGGGCCTGCATGTGAGAGTCTGAGCTTTCCACAGCAACCCTCTTCTGCCCGACGTCCTGCATGTTTTCTGGAACTTCTCAGGCATCTCAGGCCTGGCCCAGTCAGCTTAGCCTGTGCCCGCCTCCTGGACCTGCTCACGGTGTCTGTCTTGTTCCATTCGGTGGCCCCTGTGGCTCAGAGCTGCAGTAGGACCTCAGAGGACCCAGGGGTCAAGTACACTTCGACCGACAATGCATGTTTCTTGGACCCTGAGGCCATTGCCACTGGAAGGGCCAAGCCTGCAGCCTCCCCTCCCTGAGGCCCAGGTCCGGATGTGAACTTCAGGAGGACATTCCGCAGGGCTCGCCAGGGTCAGGGCATGGGCACGCGCAGTCCCCTTCAGTCCCTCCTGGCTGGTCCGGGGTCGGTTCCCCTCGCCGGTGTGGCCCGTGCAGGCGTCTGAACCTTCGGTGCCTGATTCCGGCATATCTCCCAGTGCACCGTGTTGAGCTGTCAGAATGAAATATTGCTGCAGACGGTTCAGCTGGCAAGGGAGGCTACTGAGGCTGCTGCAAGAGGCCAAACGACCGGATCTTGAGTCCAGGGCCTTGGACGGGATTTCCGCAAAAGTGCAGAGCAGACGAAGCTAGGGCTGGGGTCATCTGGGGCTGCTAACTGACTTTCTGCAAAGGAGAGGAAACTCAATCCCTCTGACAGGGGCCGCCGTGGGTCAGGTGGTTCCGTCCCCCACAAGGAGTCGCTCCTGTGGCTTCTGAAGGAGGGTCCAGGAGAGACGTGTGCTGAGGCTGAAGGAACGGAGATCTGCTTTATTTTATTTTATTTTTATTTATTTATTTATTTATTTATTGCTTTTTGGGTCACACCCGGCGATGCTCAAGGGTTACTCCTGGCTTTGCACTCAGGAATCACTTCTGGCGGTGCTCGGGGGATGCTGGGAATCGAACCCGGGTCGGCCGTGTGCAAGACAAACGCCCTACCCACTGTGCTATTGCTCCAGCCCCCGGAGATCTGCTTTAAAGGGCAGCTGCACTCACCAAAACCTGTTCCACACAGCTGTGATGTAGACGTGACCAAGCGCGGGGTCAGCTCCGAAAGCCACAGAATCCTCCCCCGGCAACAACAGGGAAGCGAGAAGAGCCAGCAGAGAAGAGACAGACAGGTGGGCTCAGCAGAGAGGCTGTCCCCGGGGAGGTGGGGATCCCAAGAGCCCCCCGGGCAGCAGCCAGCTGTGGGGATTTGGGGGAGGCCAGGGTCTAGTGTCCACAGGGACGCACACAGCAGGCAGCAGCCCTGACACTCTGCCTGCCGTGAGCCCACGTGGGCCGACGCCCCCTTGCAAGGGGGTGCTCTGAGCAGACACGTTCCGACTCTCACTCTCAGAACAGGGCTGGGCGCTGGGCAGGAGGGGCCGGTGGGAGCCTCCCTGCACGCTGACGTGAGCAGTTGGGCGGTGTCCCCCTCTTCGTGATGCTCAGCTTCTGCTTCCTGTTCTCACAGTAGCACCAGGACCCCACAGGGCTATGTGGAGCAGTACAAGCACGTGTCTGAGCATCTGAAATGCTGCGGGATTGGGGGATGTTGATAAGTGGTGCCCGAGGGTGGGGTGCCTCTACACCCTCAGCCCGGCGGACACTGGCGCTTGGAGTTACAGATAGCTGTGGAGCCCTAGAGGAACCTAAGCCTGCCTCACTTCGGCTGTGATGGCTGGAGCTACAGCAACCATCTTGGGACCAAGAGGAACTGCTAACGGAGTCCAAAGGCATTCCCCTCTTACAAAAGGGAATGCCCTGTCACAGAAGGGGGTGGGGGTGCGGGGGAGGTGGGAGGGATAGTGGGATCATCGGCGGTGGAGAATGGGCACTGGTGGAGAGATGGGTACTAAAGCATTGTATGACTGAAACACAAGCACGAAAATATGTAAATCTGTAGCTGTACCTCACGGCAATTCACTAATAAAAAAATTTAAAAAAAAAACAAAGGCATTCCCCCCTTTCTCTTCACTTAAACAATTCCAATAGCCAAAGGAAATGATATAAAAAAGAGAAAAATAAGTCACTAGATTTTAAACTACTGCGATCAGGTTTCCCGTTCCCTGCATATAAACTCAATTCTGCCTGATGAAAGACAGCACATTATCTTCAGCCTGCAGGACGAAGTGCTTTGCTATGTACACGACTGCGTCTAGCAGATTCAAAGGCGCTGCAGACAGACCCTTGTCTGCAATCTCCAGGGCCAAGGAGAAAGAGGGGCCACAGTCAGCTCCCAGAGATCAACCTTAGAGTACCAAGAGCTACCCAGATATGAATTCTCAAAACATACATAAGCACACCTTGCACTTAGTCTGCACGTTAAAGGATAAAGCACGGCAGAAACAGATAAAGATGAGTCAAACAAACACACGGATTCTGTCCTAACGATCCCAGACTTCCCGGGCAGCCACGAATCTCTCCCACAGCACAAGAGCACAGGCAAGGCGGGACAGGAGCCTGGCCCTTCGCAGGGAAGCCGGTTCTGAAATAAATGCTCAGCCAGAACATGTGGCTGGTTTCTCCATATACCCCGGGCATGGCACACTGGCTCCTCTCCCTGCGTGGAATATTCAAAAAGTCCACGCCCCCGAAAAGGCCACTTCTTATCTCTAACGGCCCACTCTGTTCCCAGCCTCTGCATTCAATGGCTCAGGAAATGCACTTTGTGAACAGACATGAGCCGTAAGACCCACTTGTTCTGATGGAGGGATCCTTCTCGGATGAGAGCTGGCGTTGGGAGAAAGCTCTGACCACGTCGCCTTGGCGGACGGGAGAGAAATTCAGACCCGTGGGTGCGCCTGCTTGAGACGCTTTGGAAGGTCACACTCCTGGACCCAAAGTCCTCTCCAGACTTGACAAAAGCGTGTGGGCACTCCAAGAGGTGGGCGACGCTTGCATTCCAAGAGGTGGGCAACGCTGTACACAGACGCTGCCAGAGATCCTCTGCGCCTGGCACCGGGCGCCTCTTGCAGTGCCAGCCCAGAGGTTCTCAGCACGCGGCCTGCGCCCCTCGCTGCCAGTAAAGCGGCGTGTCGGCGCTGAGACATGGATTCCCCGCCAAAGTCTCAGCACGGTGCCTTGAGGCTGGCAGGATGGGGAGTGAGACCTTCCTCTAAGTGGCACTGCACATCTGGAGAGCCAAACCTGGTTCCACACACATCGGGGGCTCACTGGGGGCAGAGACAGGAGCGGGCACACGCAAGGAAGCCCAGAGTCCCCGGTGAGTCCAAGGGACAGGAAACATTCTCCTCCAACCCGAGCAAAGGTTGCCCCATGGACACCTTCACCTCAAGGCCGCGGGAGCCGTCCTGGTATCTTATCACCAGGCTTTTGGGAGGGTGTTGGCATGGCAGCCCCAGGAAGCAGGTACGCCTGAGCCCATAGTGCCGCTTGCCCGCTGGCCATTTCTCTGTGTGTGGGATCACCCACATACACCCAAGGGGATCGGAAGTCTGGGTCCCAGAGCTAAAACTCATCTAAATATGGCAAACGGTATTTTCTTCGCACTTGTCAGGTCAACCCCCCGTGTGAGCCGTCATGGAGAAGCCTCTGGCGGCAAAGACGGACTCAGAGTGAGAGCTCGGATTTAGCCGATCTGCTCCGACGAGTTATCCATATGCCGCTGTGCTCCGCTTGATGAGCTGGAACATTTGGAGGCTGGGAATATTTTTCTCCATCCTCCTAAGTCAAACCGGAGAGAGGATGATTATGTTATTTACGGCGAGGCCCACGCCAAGCCTGGGGGTGCTCTGGGGCAGACACGGCTTCCCATTAAAGGACCTGCCTGGGAGACCAGCTGACCGCGCCCCCCCCCCCCCCCCCGACCACCGCTGATGTCTCGACTTTGAAGATTTTCAACTCGCTGCTCCGACTGGGACACTCACGAAGGGAGAGACCCGAGGAAAAGGCCGTCTTGCCCGGCCTCCCGCGGGAGCTGCCATCTGTGCCGGCTGTGTGGGCCTTGCTCCTATGATGTTAACGAGAGCTTCAGGACAAAGGGAGGCTGGGACTGGGCTGGGTGGCCACAGCCTGGCTACATTCCATTCTCTCGTGCTGTCTCCTAACCCTGAGTCAAGCCGAGGGCGCCTTTTACAGGCTAACAAAATGATCATCGGTTCCGACTGAGAGGTGCATCCATTTCCCCGATAGGCAGAAACCAAGCAGCCGAGCATTTCTGTTTAACTCGGCGTACTCGCTGCCAGCTCAATTAAGGACCATCACGTACAGGAAGAGCAATAATGTGTTTTCATTACACAGGGACAGAGACCAACTGGCAGTCAGGGTATTTTCGGTGGATCAACACCCACCAGAACCATTCTCAGAAATCACAGCATCTCTTTACGCTGGAAATCATTTGTTTGGTTTTTGTGGATTTTTTTTTACTATAAAAAACAGCAGCCATTTAGTTTTCACCTCCCCAAGGCAAATACGGCTCAAGCTCTGTAAGCCAGTGCTCGCTGAGCCCTCCCGTACCCAAGCACGTTCACGGGGCTCGTGCCCAAATCCCCAGGCAGGTATGCCAGGAGCTTGTGGGCGTGCCTGTGGGCATGGCCATGGGATTATGGGCGTGTCTGTGGTGTGTGGGCGTGGTCATGGGGTTGTGCGCGTGCTCGTTGATGTGTAGGCATAGCCAGGGGTGTGTGGGTGTGACCGTGGATGTGAGCGTGTCCATGTGCATGGTCAGGGGCATGGGTAGGTCCATGGTGCGTGGGCGTGGCCATGGGGGTGTGGCCGTGCCCTTGGGTGTGTGGGCGTGGCCATGGGCTTGTGGGTGTCCAGGAGTGTGTGGGTGTGGCCGTGGGTCACCCATGTGGGAATACACAGCAGAGAATTCCTGTCCTTTGCTCTATGGTGCCATCATCAACAACTCAGTGTCCACCAGGAAGCTGCTGGACCCTGCCCTCCCCCTCGCGGACCACAGCCAGAGGCTCATGGCAGCAACAGCGGTGGCCCATTCTCTCCAATAAGCTCCTGCTTTCCCCGGAGTCCTCCTGCCTCCGGGAGGAAGGGCTCCCCCGATGGACCGGCACTGCCCGCTCTCATCCTGTCTGGGGCTGCCCAGACAGGCTCCACGCCTTGCCACCGACTCCTCAGGGCGGGTTCCCACCACGCCCAGCCCAGCTGCCCCAGCTCCTGGACACCACGGCCCAGTCAGGTGGACAGAAGCTGGATATCCCAGCAGCCACTGGGCTGGTCAGTGCCACTGACTCACCCTTTCTCACCACAGAGCTGAGGACTGTCTCAGCCAGCAGATGCCGGGGAGTGGCCATGAACTCGGGAGGTTAATGGCGTGTCCGTGGCGAGGTCCCACCCGCCGTGGCTGCGGTTCTGTGCGGTATCACGTGCTTTTCCTGGAATGCAGGTAAGTGATGGAACACCAGCTACGGCTCAGGGAGCACTGCGAGGACTCACTCTCCATTGGGCAGTACCGAGGGCTTCCCTGACAAGGAGGAGGGCTCTCCTGGGGGTCTTCCTTCCTTCCTTCCTTCTTTCCTTCTTTCCTTCCTTCCTTCCTTCCTTCCTTCCTTCCTTCCTTCTTTCCTTTTTTCTTTCCTCCTTTCTTTCTTTTTTCTTTCTTTTTCCTTCCTTCTCTTCCTTCCTTCCTTCCTTCCTTCCTTCCTTCCTTCCTTTCTTTCTCTTTTGCTTTTTGGGCCACACCCGGCAATGCTCAGGGGTTCTGCACTCAGAGACCCCTCCTGGTGGTGCTCAGGGGACCATACAGGATGCCAGGGATTGAACCCAGGTCAGCTGTGTGCAAGGCAAACGCCCTGCCTGTTGTACTATCACTCCAGCTTCTGTTTCTTGTTTTGTTCGGGGTTTTTTTTTTAACACTTTCTAATGTTTCTCTCATGGAGAACTGCTCCAGGCTCAGAATCTGGGAGGTGTGAGTATAGAATTACAACTTTTACAAATGCATCTGTTTTAATTGTATTTATTTTTATGGCAAGACATGGTGATTTTTCCACCTTACAGTTTAACAAAAGGTCCCTCTTAAAATAAAATTACATTTACATTTAGCAATGTGTCTTCTAGGGAATAGGAACTAGCAGGCTAGTGCTCTGCCCTGGCAGTGTGTGTGGGTGCTGTAGCACCCAGAGAGTCAGGGTTGCTGCACATCCCTCTCCTGCCCCTCTGGGCTTCAGACAGGACCCTGCTGTCTAATATCCACCTTTTCTTCCTTCCTTCCTTGAAGCGCCCTGGCATTCGTTATGCGGGAAAAGTGCCCTAAATAAGCACACACACAAAACAATGCGCAGTGAATTTTTCTTGTAATTCATTGCCACTTCACCCCGACTGATAAGATAGAAATAAAGGTTGTGATGCATGAGATGAGACTTCCGAGGAAGACCAGGAGCAAGAGCTGACTCAGTGAGAGTCTCTCCCACTCTCCCTACCTGGGATACAGGCCTGATGGCTGCCACACAGGTGCTGCTTTGTGACGCAGAGGTCACGGTCACAGTCACTGTCCTCCCGTTATTCATCGATTTGTTCGAGTGGGCCCAGTAACATCTCCATCGTGAGACTTTTTGTTACTGTGTTTGGCATATTGAATACGTCACGGGGAGCTTGCCAGGTTTTGCCGTGCGGGCGAGATACTCTCGATAGCTTGCCAGGCTCTCCGAGAGGGGCAGAGGAATCGAACTGGGGTCAGCCATGTTGGCCACTTGCAAGGCAAACGCCCTACCTGCTGTGCTATCGCTCCAGTCCGATGCAAAGGTAACCCAGGGAAGAGCTGTGGTTAGACAGGCAGAGTCGAACCCCTCTGTTGGCCCTTCCACTTCCCCTTCTACTCCATGATGTCTGTGACAAAGAAAACCTCTCTCATGTTTTTGAGGGGGCGTCCTTGTTATCTGCCTTTAAACAGAATACTATCATGCACATTAATGGCCACGGTCCTCCTATTATTAATCGATTTGCTCGAGCGGGCCCAGTAATGTCTCCATCGTGAGACTTGTTGTTACTGTGTTTGGCATATTGGATACATCACAGGGAGCTTGCCAGGCTTTGTCATGTGGGCTAGATACTCTTGGTAGCTTGCCGGGCTCTCCGAGAAGGATTAATGGTACCCCAAATCTCTTAATTACTCAGCACATCATGCTTACCCCGTCATTCTGCTCCCCGCCCAAACCAGCCTCTTAGTTCTTCTTTTTAATTAATAATACAGAATTGCTTCTGCTTCTCACACACCCCGCCCCACGCCACGCTCTCTCTGACCAGGAAGTCCTGCACCGTGGTCAGTACCTGCCAAAGGGATGCGGTTTGGAAGCGGTCAGCCCTGCCTCCTGCCCACACACCTGCCTTTCTTGCAGACATGATCACCAACTGCCCGGGGAGGCCTAAGGCTGAGCAGAAGGGCTGGGGTGGGGGGGTGACTGGATCTATCCACTCTGGGCCAGCACCACAGGTGGAAGCTGCCCAGCTGTGTCCTGTAGGTGCTCGACTCAGGTCCTCCTCCCGGGGGCCTCTCCGTGGAGCTGCCCCTCTGTCTGCTGTGCAAAGACCCTTCGCCACACCAGGCTCAGTGTGGAGAGGAGCAGAGAGAGGCGGGTGCCCGTTGGATCTGCCTGCCCGGGCAGTCGGCCCCGAAGCTGCAAGTGTCCACGCAGGTTTCTCTCGCGTTTCTCTTGTTAATCCCCGCGATGTCCCCGCTTCAGCTCACCGGGGGCGAAGGGGGTGTCTCCGGCAAGGTCCCAGTGCCAGGGATGCTGTTCTCTCTTCCCATGATGACACCCTCCCAGCCCCAGCTCAGAGGAAAACAACTGGGGGTCCCTGCATCCCAGGTGACCTGGGCTCAGCCAACTGACTAGAAGGTTCCATGCTCAGCCCAAGGGTGGTGGGAGAATTGGACCTTCTGGCTCCCGGGACCCCTAGACCAGCTAGAGCTCTGAGGAGGTTGCCAGGGCCACGGCTGGCACGCTGGAATTCAAACCAGAATCTGACGCAGCTGCCCGCAAATGCCGTGCTATCCCTCCTGGCCCCTGAAAACAATTTTTAGGCATAATTTTATGAAGGATCTACGTTGGCTTAAGTCAGATGTGGAGAAAGCCCACGAAATTACAGAAATTAGAACCTGTCCCCGATCCGAACTCACTTTCAATCTCCGGCAAATCGGAGGGGTCAGGGTTCGTGGTGCTTGATGGAATTTCCGATGGGAGCAGGAGCTTATGTGTTATGCAGCAGAGTTCAGGCGGATTTGAAAGCCTAAATACGGCCACAAATAGATCTGAGCACACTTCAGCCTCCTCTGATAGCTTCTGAAGTGGCACACCAATCCCTTTTTTTTTAATGCTGCTTTCATAAATATATTAAGGTGAAAAAATTCACAAACAACCCTTTCAAAGCTTTTTGCATAATCAAAGTCAGTTATTAAAAAGCAGACCCTTACAGCTCTAATAACAATTATTATCAGGATATTAAAATGATTAGCAATTCTAAGATGCTTCTTTTGAGCCTGTTCAAAGAGTTTTTGAACTGAGACGACTCTCAGACAAACGCCAGTTTCCAAAGTGACAGACAGATGTACCTCAGCGGCTTCCCGCGGGGGCCAGTCACAAGCACCAGTCGTGCACAGTAATACATGCCCCCTTGTTTCCCCTCGAGTGATAAGAGTGAAGTGGGGGGTCCCGATGTCTCATCAGAGTGTCCGCATTTCCTCGTGTCCACCTGTCCTGCACGTGCCTCTGAGGCTGGTAGGGGCGGGAGATACACGGAAGGCAGGGCAGGCCTGTGGAGAAACGCCTGGTCAATCAGGCTGTGAGTGATTCAGGCCTGCTAGTTGCTGGTTCATGTCTTCCCCCGTGTACACACACACACACACACACACACACACACACACACACACACACACACACACTGGGGAACTGAAAACAGTTTTTCTCCAACATGCCCAGACATGTTGTGCACCGGGTCCGGGCAGACATGGGGCGCACGGAGAAACCACTCCAGGAGCCAGCCGATGGCCACTCACTCTATTGCCACCTACACAGATAGGGGGTCTCAGCTTAGAGGATGGTCCAGTCACATCGAGTTCAGCAGGAATGACCTATCATGACCTATCACCTTTCCAGCTCTGCTTTGCCCAGCCCAATCCCACTTAGGGCTGGATGCTGCAGTTAGGAGTGACTCGCTAAGCGCAGGTGACAATTCTTGGGGGGGTTGGGTGAGACTCAAGGACTGATCCCTGGTGCTCTTGTTAAATGCGCCCAGACACTCCCTACTGGGCGCTCTGCAGGGACAGGTCTCTCTGCCCTGGAGCCTGTTGCTATGCTACACACACACACACACACACACACACACACACACACACACGTCTCTGCGTCCCCTCCAGCCCCCAGCCCCCTGCTGCTGAGTTCTGTTCTCTCGGGCAGATGCTGGGCGGGTGTCATTGGCCTGGCCTCCCCCCGGTTCCCTTGTTCTCCGTGCAGAAGGCATCGCTTGATGCTCATCCTCCTGTTGACCCTGTTCACTGCAAGACTCTACAGGCCCATCCCACCCTTCAGGATTCGTCCCACCTGCAGCTGCTGGGATGCCTTTGTGTCCAGCCCGCGGCTTCTGTTCCCTCCAGCATGACCCCGTGACCCCGTGCCGCAGAGGACCTGCTGGTCTCCCCTCTGGCCCGGGAGCACTCAGAGACTCGGGGAGGAGAGGCTCCCTGCCGGCCACCTTCTCAGAGGAAGGAAGGAAGACAGAGGAGGGGGCGCTCACCACCACCTTCCCGGTCCTGGGGCTGGCGGGAAGCCAGTGACGGATGGGCTGTTTGTGACGCCGATTAGTAATTGTCACCGCACGGGCTGCACTCAGCTGTCACCAACCTTTCTCTGAAGAACAATGGCCCTGCGAGTCCTCCTCTCCCAACGTCTATAAATATGAATCCAAAAGTGATGAAAAGTCCTTTGTGCTCCCGACTCGGCTCAGAACCTGTGCGTGTGCACGAGTCATTTACATTTTTATTACTCGGAAGAAAGCACCGCCTTTGCGGGCTTGGGGTGGCGGCCATCAGCAACAGCCCCCCCAAGTCACAGGGGCTTCACAGGGTGCTGGTCAGGGGGTCTGTGACTGCCATGTCCACATCTCAGCCCTGCACAGCAGCCATGGCACGGCAAGCTCGAGAGCGGCATGTATGAAGGTGTGGGGGCTCCCGGGAAGTCAGGCAGGCTGGGCTCAGGGCACCCAGGAAGGGGGCCACGCTGGGCTCAGGGCACCCAGGAAGGGGGCCAGGCTGGGCTCAGGGCACCCAGGAAGCAGGGAAGGCTGGACTCAGGGCACCCGGGAAGGGGGCCAGGCTGGGCTCAGGGCACCCCGGAAGCAGGGAAGGCTGGACTCAGGGCACCCGGGAAGGGGGCCAGGCTGGGCTCAGGGGTTCTGTAAGAGGGACTGCTTGATCACTTGATTACTTGACATCCCGTTACTCATCGATTTCCTCGAGCGGGCACCAGTAACGTCTCCATTCGTCCCCATCGTGTGCTGGTGTAGCCCAATGGCGTCTGCTCGTTCTAGGAACACGAAGAGCCTCAAACCGATCGTTCAGGGTCTTGATGAAGAAGTCTGACCTTCTTGTAGGTGGGCGGCCACGCGATCTTTTGACGTCCTGTGGAATCCAGTCGGCAATGGCTCTAGTCCAGCGGTCGTCTCCAAATCGCATTGCGTGTCCAAATCGCATTACCTTGGACTCCAGGCTCAAGAGGGACTGCAGGCCTCAAAAATATCCGCATTCACGCTGGCCCCTTCACTCGGTGGCTGCTGGAAGTCAGTGACGGTGGACAGCTGGGCGGCCCCACGGCTGATCACTGAGGGCTTTCTGGAACCCTGTGCTCAGAAGCCCAATAGCAGGCAGGACACAAGAATGTTTCATGTCCGAACTGAAATTACAGAGATTACAGACATATTGGCGATATTTACACACATATTGAGTGTGAGAGTGTGTGAGTGTAAGTGTGCATGTGTGTGATTGTGTGTGAGCGCATGAATGCAAGTGTGTGAGTGTGAATGTGTATGTGTGTAAGAGTGTCTGTAAACGTGAGTGTATGTGTGAGTGAATGGTGTGTGTGTGTGAATGTGTGTGTGAGTGTGAATGTATGCATGTGTGTGAGTGTGCATATATGTGTGTTTAAGAGTTCATGTGAATGTGAGTGTATGTATGAGTGTGTATGTGTGGTGTGTGTGAATGTGTGTGTGAATGTATGTGTGTGTATTGAGTGTGTATGTGTGCATATCTGAATGTGTGTGTGTGCACGCAAATCAAAAATCAAGATCCACCTGAGAAACCATAGAGCAGGGCAGAGAGTCTCGTTGGCACTGAGGGGGTTTGTGTATATCGTGGCCAGGCCGCGGCTTCTCTCAGAAGATAAATATTTGCCGTGAGATGCTTGTCAAGATGATTGTTCGAGAAAACCAGGCCTGCTCCCTCGTGGAGCAAAGCCCCCTCTGCGGGAAAGGCCTCCCACCAGCCGCCCCTTGGGAATGCTGGGTGAGTGCCCCCGCCCCCAGGTTCCTGGTGCCGAAACGGCCCTGGCAATGTGCCAAAAGGTTCTCTGCAGGAAGTCCCAGTCTCACCTCTGCCCCAGCCCCGACTTTGGGGCTGGGAAAGGTGAAGGGGCAGGAAGCCCAGCCATCGGGGAGGCCTGGGGGTGCTGGGAACTGCCGGCTGGAGCGACACCACGGTTCCTAAGTGGAGGTGGCCCAACCCCGTCTGCCTTCCTGCGGGCAGCGCTGCTGAGACGTTCAGGCACTCCCACCCTGGCCAGGCTCTGAACATCAACCGGGGATGAAGAGGCTCGAAGGAAACCCACGAGGGAGGCCGTGGCCGCGTTCCCCCCCGTCATCCCTGTCTGCTGCATCTTTCGTTATAGCCTCAGTACAAAGCAGAGCCTAAAGGGTCAGTAGGACACCCGGGCTCTCACGAGCACCCTGGCCCGTCCACGGCCCGCCCCAAGCGGCATCACGTGCGACAGAGGAACCGTTGGACAGTGCGAGGAGACGCCCCACCCGCCGTGATGAGCAGGTGCTACATTGTGTCGCTATCAAAGATTCAATTCACCGGGTGCGCCGCGGCGCAAAACTCATTTTAATGAAATGCGTTTTGAAAATCAGAACTGGGGGAACGCGGCCGCTCCGGCGTTCGGCGACTGTCGACAGGCGCGCGCTAAGCCGTGATTGCATTTAACAACCAGAATTAAAGGGGCTTTGTGTGAATAAAGTAAATAAAAATTATTAGGATTTAGATCGGCAAGGACAGCTGAAATTGCTCATCTTTTATTAATCAATCTATTCCGCATAAGAAGTTTGTTTTATGAGCTTGAACCAACATAACTCAATTATTTTACATAATCACAGGCACGATCAGGCTCTGACAATCAGAAGCTGCTTTTGAAAACCCGTCGCCTGCTCCCGGGTCTCTCGGCCGCCTCTGCAGCCGGGCGGGTCTCAGGGGCGGGCCGCAGCGCACGGCGGCTGGGATTCTGCCTCACAGTCAGCCCCTCTCAGCCCATCTCTCATGGGCCTGCCCAGGGCCGAAGAGCAAAGCCTTGCCCACCCTAGGGCCTGTGCCCACCTGGAAGCCTCGGATTAGCCACCCCCGCTCACCCTGCTCTGAGCCGCTTCCTCAGAGGGGGAAAAGCCGTCGGGGGGCATTTGTGCTCCGGGTTCTTGTCTGTCCTCGAAGTCCCTGACGAATCTGGTTCCACACACACAGTCAGGAGAAATCTGCATCCGGAAGCTCGCCCAGGCCTGTCGCCCTCGCCGGGAGTGGGCAGTGGGAGTCCCCTCACGTGGCCGTGAGTCCCCAGCACCCGGGGAGGGGGAGGAGGGCATCCTGCTTATTCTGGGAAAGGTTCGTGTTTTCTTAAAAAACGGATTACTTCCTTCACTGGGAGTTAAATCAGAGGAAATTATTTGTTTTGTTGGAGAGGAATATTATTCCCAGTCCCTGTGCCGACCTGGAAATCACATCAATCTTCACTGCCGTTACATAAATATGTGAAAAGGAGTCGGGGGGACGGTGCGGCAGGGAAGGTGTTTGCCTTGCACGTAGCTGACATGGAGCCGATCCCTGGCACCATGGAGGGCCCTCCTGAGCACGGCCGGGAGCAAGCCCTGGGCAACCACTGAGTGTAGCCCCAAACAAACTCGAGTTCCTCTCCCAGGCCTGCGAAGGGACAAGGGCAGGGTTCGGACCCTGCAGTGGCTGAGCTGCGGGAACCCGGCGCCACAAGGGCAATCCTGAAGCACAGAGCCAGGAGGGAGGGTTGTCCTCCAAACAACAACAAAATTGTCCAAAGGAGACAGAGAGGAAAAGAATTTCTCCAAGTGGAGAGAGTATCCATGAGCTATGGGCGGCTTCGAGCAGCTTAATAGAAGAGAGAGAGAAAACTGTGTGAAGGAATAACGGCGCCGACTGCCCACACTTATTGAAAACAATAAACCCACAGGCCCAGGATGTCCAGGCGGCCACAATGGCCCATATTTCATCTTTATCCGTCACAGGGGACGGGAGAGACAACTGACCGATTCTGGTTGCGTCCAACTCAATTGCTTCAGAGAATAAAATACGTGATCTTTGGTGCCTCGCGACTCATCCTGGGTACACTTGTAGTTTGTTTTTTTGTTTTGTTTTTAAATCTGCCACTGTTTATTAAAATCCCATCCATATTTTACTCTAAAAGTTTGCAATAAACAGCCACTCATGGGGGGAAATGCTCACAAAGGCGAGGGGGCTTCTTCTGTGGCTCTGGGCGGGCTCAGGGTGGGGGCAGGAGAGTAGGAAGGGGCAACACCCGGTGACCTCCCACCACAGCACCCACCTGGGCTGGGCACTCCTCATCCTACTGGTGCTGTTCTCAGTCACGCGGCACAGGAGGGGGGATTGGCTCATGGACAGCTGGTCAACCCCGAGGGCTCGGCACCTTCCTCATGAAGATGCTGGAAGACATAGTGCAATGGGGCAGGGCTGACCCCACACCCCACGCGACCCTGAGTGACCCTATGGCACCACCAGAGTCCGGGGGGCCAAACAAGCCTCGAGGAAGCCATCCAGGGCCCAGACCCACACGACTAAGGTCCGCCTCTCAGCTCAGATGTGGGAGAAAGGAGAATCACGGTCTCGCACCAGGCGGGGGGGGGGGGGGCCTGGACCCTAATGTCCCACGTGTCCCTCCAAGGCCGGGGACATAGCGGCAGCCACAGGGCAGGACCACAGGGTGTCAGGCTTCAGCTGTGAGTGTCTAGTCCCCAGGTGTGTACCTGGCTGGCCACTGCCGGTTCTCTGCTTGGTGCCCATGAGGGGCTTCGTGTCTGGGCCTCGCCTGCCCTCTCACCGCCCCTCACCCCAGCCTCTCTCCCGCCAGGCCCCGAGGGTTTGTAGACGGAGGAGTAAGCATTAGGCGATGTGGAGGGTTAGAGATGGTGTCAGGGCAGGGTGAGGATGAGAGTAAGGGTCAGAGTTGGGGTGAGGGTCACGGCGGGGTTAGGATTCAGCTAGGGTAAGTGCTGAGCTGAGTTCCCAGTGATGCCGGGGTCAGCCTCAGACCTTGCAGCTACCCCCAGCTCTTGGCCCACTCGAGGCATTGACCATGCCTCTGGCAGCGAGGGAGTCAGGGTGGACGTCGCTGACCCTGAAGACTCCACCCTGGGCAGGGCAAGTGCAGGGACACATCTGCAGGAGTGCAAAGGCCTCTGTAGGCCTGGCTTCAGTGGGGGTCAGCTCGCCAGTGGGCATGGAGGGCCACCACTGGCCAGTCCCTGATGGGCTGGAAGGTGGGGCCCGGCAGAGGCTGTGTGACGGCGGGAAGCGCCCAGGAGGCAGACTGACCCCACAGGACGTTCTCTGCAGCCCGACGCCCTCACAAAGCCTCGTTCTTCCTGCCGAGCCTGATCCGGCCACGCCACCCTGTCCCTTGGACCTGGCCGGGGGCTGCTAATCCTGCTGACCATGGCGTGGCACAGAGCCGTGGTCTCTCCAGGTGTGGCAGGGCGCTGGACCCTCAGGGGCTGCCATGCTCGAAGAAGCCCCCACTCGGCCTGTGTGGGAGCTGGGGCCCGGCCTCACAGTGGGATTGAGGGAATGTTCTGGACTCGGGCTGTGAGGGGCAGGTGGGCTGAGCTTGGGCACAGGAGGAAACAGGCTGTGCTTGGCCGACAGTGGAACCTGGGCTGCGGCTGTCTCAGGGTTCTGAGGGTGGCGCTACATAGCAAACAAACTCACTCCCTCCCGCCCCGAAGGGAAGACAGCGAACGCAGTGAGCTTGGTCTGAATTCCCGACATTTTAAGGAATCTGAAGAGATTTGCAAGGGCTCTTTGTTCTCCGAGGCTGGGAGTGACAGCGCCCAGCCAGGACAGTACTGTTGTCCTGAAGCGTGTCCCGTGGGGCTGCCTCCCCAGCCAGCAGCACATGCTCAGCGCAGACCCACCAGAGGAGGGACGGGCCGGGGGAAGGGCCGGCCAGGGTGCAGAGCGGGGCCCTGAGTGCGAGCCCCTGAGCGGCTCGGGCGTGCCCGGGGAGTGCCACGCACACGCCCAGACACAGGGGTTCCCCCTACCTCTCCGGCCGAGACTGTCACACACACACACCACGGGCACACGGATGTCAAAAGCCCAGACAGCCGCATGGGCAAAGGTACAAAAATAGAGCTAAAGTCGAGTGGTAAAAATAGAGCTGCCGCTGGGAAGGTACAGCAATACACAGACACGGAGACACGCGGCAGGTCCGAGCGCGGGAACCGGTGCAGTTGTGCGGCAGATACAGGTGCCATCAGTGAACCCATCGATGCTAAGCTGGTGGGCTGTGAAGGGTTAGAGGAGAGACAGACACAAAGGCAGATGCACTGCGAGACGGAGACCCAGGTGGTCCCGGCCTGGACACACCTGGCAGGTGGAGGCGATGGGGGAAGGCCAGCCGAGGGAGGGGGCAGCAGCAGCGGCACAGCCGTCCACCCGGGACTGCGGCCCCAACTCCCTTCTGGAAGACAGTGTCCAGACGACTGACCCTGTCTCGGCCAGCCAAGTGTCCCAGAGGCCACCCTCCGCTGCAGGGCACCCCGAGTTTCCCCACTGCACCTCAGCACACCTCCCTCACCCACTCACTCCCCTCCCGCACACGCACAGGGGAGCCCGAGTCTCCGTCCTCCTCTAGTCCTCCCCGCTGAGAGGCCAGGTCCTCGGCCCCCCTCCCCAGAGACAGGAAAGACGCCCCTAAATTCCTCCAGATAGGGACAACTCTCCGAGACTCGAATTCTAGTGGGGAGATTTCTCTCGGTGGGGGGCACCCCCGGCAGAGTGCGGGTCTCTCCCTGCTTCTGGTGCGGGACTGACCCGGAATGTGAGAGTAAGTTGCTGCTTCACTCGGCACCTGTGCCAACATCACCCGTCTGTCAGAGCATTCGTGAGCAGTTGTCAGGTTCGAGTGGTGGGTTTGGCCACGCCGCTGGGTCTCAGATCAACTCCTGAGACCCCCGTAGAGCTGAATCCCCGCAGCACGCCCCGACATCGAGCATTATAAACTGCCTTTTAAATGCCATTGACTGCAGACTAGCAATGAAACAGCCAGGAATGGGCCCAGGGAGAGAGATTTGGGCTGTCGCCCTGAAAACAAGCAGCATTGCTGGCGGAACTGCCCGGAGCCCGAAGGCACCTCCCCTGTCCCGGGGCCCGTCGTCTTTGCTGAGACAGAGCAACCTGCCAACCGGCAGAGGTGGCTGCCAGCTGTCCTCTCAGCGCGGGCTCTGGTCAAGACCCACAGACCCCAGGCACCCTGGACATCACATGGAGTGTCCACACACTGTACACAGGGATTCAGAGGGCCAGAGGACAGACAGACAGGGACTGGGGCGATAGCACAGCAAATAGGGCATTTGCCTTGCACACGGCCAACCTAGGTTTGATCCCCAGAATCTTATATGGTCCCCTGAGCACCCCCAGGAGTAATTCCTGAGTGCAGAGCCAGGAATAACCCCTGTGCATCACTGTGTGTGACCCAAAAAGCAAAAAAAAAAAATGACAAACAGCTTGGGAAACAGGACGGACAGCTGTGAGAGCAAGCAGAGGTCCCGCACGGCACTCAGAATGTCCAGGCCTGGACACGGGCCCACAGGCCATGCAGAGGGGGGAGACTGTCAGGGCATTGTGTGAGATGCCGTGTCAGAGAACGAAGCGGCCCCAAGCACTAGCACGAGTCCCATAGGGTGACTTGTGGGAATGTCCCAGACAGCAGGAAGGTTGAGCTGAGACCCTCGTGGAAACAGCTCCCACCCCGAGTGTAAAGGCAGTCACGGTCAAGTGAAGATCTATAAATGGATCATGATAAACTCTGCGCCTGAAGGGAAGCGCTGTGCGGGAGGAATTTATTTTTCCACGCACACATTTGTCAAATGGCCCATATCCAGCGCACGACAATGAACTCCAAACGCTACAGGAAAGTCGTACACAGCCCCCTGGAAAAGCAGTCGTAAATGTGAGCTATTGTTTCACAAAAGATGTCCAAATGGCCTATAAATAGACGGGAATGTGCGCATCTGCTCTAATTGGCCTTAATGAGCAGGCCGAAGCACATCAAAGGCGCGCGCTAGCCCTGCCGCCTCGGTGGCTAAGTGGGCTCTGGCTGGCGGGTAACGCAGACAGCACATCTGCCTGGGAAGGACGCAGGTCTCTGCCCGCTGACCGCGCCACATCTCTCTCAGAGACGGCCACAACAACGGCACTCCCGGGATCACCCACGCACCGCATGCAAGCCACGAGGGGCCATGTCCTCAAGGAGCCCGCCAAGAGCCCCATGTCTCCTGGAGGGCTGGGCAGCCACCGAGGCACAGAGCTAACGAGTGACACCGCCACGCTACACCATGCCACGCCATGTGTTCAGCCCTGCAGAGAAGCTTCGGGTGCAGGAATGTGGCCTTTGGGCCCACACGCCTCTGGCCAGCAAACAGATCCAGGTTCTCCCAGGAGTGGGACAAGGGGGTCACGTCAGAGGGGCGGAGGCGTGGAGAGGGAACTGACCCTGGGTGGCCCTGGCCACCTACCTAGTTCCTGGACCTGGAGACAAGTGCGTGTGTGCGCGTTTGCTAGTGTGTGTGTGCATGTGTGTGTCCATGCACGTGTGTGTATGCTCATGTGAGTGAGCACATGTCTGCATGTATGTGTAAGTGCATGTGTGCCTGTGCGGGTGTGTGCATATGTCTGTCCTCATTTGGTGAAGATCCGGGTTCATGACCCTAATTAGCTCAATGTGAATATGTATGTGTGTGTCACTTGTGTGTGTGTTGAAGTTTGAAGCTTTTGCGCCCACAGAGATGATTCTTGAAATACATTTTGTTGGGCTAACAACTTGAGATTTTCAGGATGCACCATTATCCACTCTACAAAGTTTAAGAATTTAAAAAAAAAAGATATAAAGGAGCCGGAGAGACAGTTCGGGAGTTAGTTAAGGCACTCGCCTTACACCTGGTTTGATCCTGGCATCAAATGTAGTTCCCTGAGCACAGAGGCAGGAGTAACCCCCGAGCAGCCCTGGCTGTGCCCCTCCCTCCAGAACAAAGATCCAGAAGCTCCGGGAGGAGAGTCGAGCCAGTCGAGAGCTCTGCGTGTTGGAGACACTCCACGGACATGCCAGGGTTTGCACTGCTCACCAGGAGCAATGAGGAGTCATCATTTTCTCGCATAAATCTGGAGGGAGAGGAGAGTCCAGCATAGTTGCTGTCCACAGGCTCCCGAGCACTGGGAGGCCGGCCCGGCGGCCAGGCTGCCTGTCTGCTCGCCCAACTGGGCAGTCACTAGGCTGGACCCTCGACACCTTCAGAATGTAGCTGGCTGCTAGCACCATCCAGAGTAGCCTGCCTTCCTTCCCTGGACGGGACTCATGCATGCACCTTGGAGGAGCTCCTCCTGGACCTATGGGGAGGTCTGTTTTTTTGTTGTTTGGTTTTTTGGGGGTTTGTTGTTGTTGTTGTTTTTGCTTTTTGTGTCACACCTAGCGATGCTCAGGAATCAGTCCTGGCGGTGCTCAGGGGACCATATGGGATGCTGGGAATCAAACCCAGGTCGGCCACGTGCAAGGCAAACGCCCTCCCCGCTGTTCTATCGCTCCAGCCCCCAGGGAAGTCTGATAAGTGCCAGCAGCCAAGCTGGAGCAGGACTCAGCTGTGCCTGCTAAGGAGCCTCGGGACGCAGGCGCCCCGTTAATGACCCACACAGTGCAGGTACGCCCCCAACAGTAACCCCTGGGATGCAGCATACATGTTGGGCTGTCATTACTGCTGGACGTCAGGGGCCGAGCCCCACGTGTCTCCGTGTTTAGACCAATCTCCCCCTCCATGCTGCCCCAGGGGCCTGGCTGACAGGTAGGTGCAGTCCACCTGCAGGCTGTGACCTGTGCGGATACGGCCCCCACTGACATACGGAGCTGCCCAGGCCCCCTCCTGCCCTGCCCTTTGGGGGATGGGATTCGTGACCTTTGCACACGGGCAGCACCACTCCGCCGCCCACTGCTCC
Source organism: Sorex fumeus (assembly GCF_029834395.1). Lineage (NCBI taxonomy): Eukaryota > Metazoa > Chordata > Mammalia > Eulipotyphla > Soricidae > Sorex > Sorex fumeus. The sequence continues at coordinate 19,774,250 of NW_026606086.1, read as the reverse complement.
AGACCTTCTCCTGGAGAAAAGTCAGTCTCAGTCGGCTGTTGGAAAGAGAAAGGAAATTTATTAACAAAAAGACTGCTCAGCATAAAAATGAAATGTTTGCCTAACACTTTTCATTTCTTTTGGAGGAAGGACTTTTTTTTTATTAACCATAAGAAGGGCACCTAGAGCAGGATCTTGAAGAATTTCCTGCACAGATGTTAAGAATTCATTTTTGACTAAGGTAGCACAGAAGAAAGAAGAGTAAATGTGAAATATGCAAATAATTTTGCACTATAAATACAGACGGTTATTTTTTTATAAACTATGAAAAACCACAATAAAAATGTCAAAGCGGAGGAAAGTGGTATTTGAGAAGCTGAGGGAAGGCATTTGGGCTTGTCTTCTTGAAATTATGACCTAGTTATTATTTCAGGTGTTTTGCTTACGTGCTTTCATATTCTAATTTATTTCCCCAGGCTGCAAACCATTTCCTTGTGCTAAAATCAGCTTAATAATTTCTGTAGAATGTTGTTCTTCTTGGTGCCGTTCTAGCTTCTTAAACTGAGGGGCAATCCCAGTGGGGCGCTTGTATGGCGGCTTTGGGTGACTTTAAAATAGATTCCTTCACAATCAGTCTCAGCCCGTGTTTAATTTGCACACGTGCTTTATATATCTCTACTGGGTCTGGAAGAGTTTCTCGGGCGAGGGGCCTGCCGCTGGTTCAGCAATTCAGGCATACGCGCCGTCTGACCCGGCCGTGGGTCACCAGTCCTCGCAGGGGGTGGGGGCAGCAGCCAGCCCCCACCCAGCACGTGCCCCCGCGGGCCGCCCACTGTGTTTGGACCCTCACAGCCTCTGCCGGAAGACACGGGCCAGGCTTGGGTGGCAGGTGCTCCGGGAGAAGCAGCGTGAGGACGGGCCCGGCCCTGCCAGATCCAAACTCTCACCCAGACAAAGATGCTCAGGAGCCTGAGGGCCCAAACAAAAGACCGGAACCACGGAGCCAAGAAGTGCAGCTGCGTCTTGGTCACGCAGAACGAACACCTTGACACCCTGTCCATCAGGCTCGCCCGGAGTCCAGAGAGGGGCACGCCTGGCCACTGCCTGAGAGCAAACATGCATGCAGCCCTGGCCAGTGCTCAGGCCTGGCCAGAGGGAGCGGGCCTCCCTGGGGCGGGTGAGGTGCCCTACTCCCCACTGGCGCGCGCGCGCACACACACACACACACACACACACGCACACGTGTGCACACAACAGATGCACAAGGCTCACACACATGCATGCACGTGTATGTCCAGACTATGGAAGTCTGCCTCTTCCATCCATGACAAGGGAACCATCTCCTGTTCCAACAAGAAGGGCCCACAGGAAACTGGGATATCTCCAGGCCCAGCCGACCCAGAGCCCAAACTGGCCCTTCTGTGAAGCCCTCAGTGGCCCCTGAGGGGTGACACGGGTCAGGTTATTGTCCAGCTGCCACAAGGCAGAGCAAGGAAAGCCGGCGCCCTCGGCAGGGAGAACGAGCCAGGGACACACCGGAGGCACCTGGCCCACCAGCCCCCACTCCAGAAAGAACGAAACAAAGCCCCAAGTCACTCCCTCTGCCTGAAAGGATGCACTTCAGTCGTAATTGGTCTAAATGTTATGTTTGTATAACGTAGCACTGTAGCACTGTCCTCCCATTGTTCAGAGATTTGCTCGAGCGGGCCCAGTAACATCTCCATTGCGAGAATTGTTGTTACTGTGTTTGGCATATTGAATGCGTCATGGGTAGCTTGCCAGGCTCTGCCATGCGGGCGAGACACTCTCGGGTGCTTGCTGGGCTCTCCGAGAGGGGTGGAGGAATCGAACTCGTTCAGCTGCGGTGCAAGGCAAACACCCTACCGGCTGTGCTGTCACCCCAGCCCTTGCGTAACGTATGCTTCCTTTATTAAAAGGCTGGGCAGAGAACACACTATCCAATCACACAAGGAGCCCAAGGAAAGACCCCTCCTGTGGCCTGGAGGGTCAGGGATGGGTCCCCTGTCCCTGTCCTGCTCCGGACTCCAGCCGCTGCTGCCAGTTGCTGAGTCTCGCTGCTCAGGGACATGGGCAGACGTGGACAGAGGCAACAGGGCTTCCCGACTCTGCGGGGTGGGGCCTGCAGCATGTTCCCGGCTCGGCCTTCCAGAAGGGTCTGTGGCCTGAGAGGAACAGGGGTGGGGGACGCGAGCAGGAGTGGGGCGGGTGCTCAGAGCTGGCGTGTGCATGTCAGGGGTGGCTCAGGGCTGGCATGTGCATGCCGAGGCGTGTGGGTGCTCAGGGCTGGAGTGTGTGTGTCAGGGCCCGCTCAGGACTGGCATGTGCATGTCGGGGCCAGCTCAGGGCTGGTTGTGTGCGTGTTGGGGGCAGCTCAGGGCTAGAGTGTGCTTGTCGGGACCGGCTCAGGATTGGCATGCGCATGTCGGGGCGTGTGAGTGCTTAGGGCTGGAGTGTGCGTGTCAGGGGCGTCTCAGGGCTGGCATGTGCATGTTGGGGCCAGCTCATGGCTGGCGTGAGAGTGTCAGGGCCAGCTCAGGGCTGGCATATGCGTGTCGGGGCATGTGGGTGCTCAGGACTGGTGTGTGTGTGTCCAGGCCAGCTCAGGGCTGGCATGTGAGTGTCGGGGCGTGTGAGTGCTCAGGGCTGGAGTGTGCGTGTCAGGGCGTGTGGGTGTAGTGACCAGCTCAGGCAGGAGCTCTGAGCGTGGCCTCTGATGAGCTGAGCATCACCCCCGGCTCCAGCCTGGATCTCAGCAAGCCCGGGCACGACGGCTTCACTCCCTGTTTGGGGGGCACAGCCCTCCCACGCCCGGCCCAGCATGCCTGGAACCACCCATCTGGGAACCACGCTTACTTGCTAAGACCCCGAGCGAGAGCGCGGCCTCGCTAGCCAGGGGGAGTTTCCAGGAGGATCCTAGACCCAGAGTGTGCTGCAGGGGACTGAACCCCAGCCCCGTGGCGCCGACCGACCCCAGGGCCGTGTCCCTGGGGACAGGGCCCACATTTTGTATTTTCCCAAACGCTAATCAAGCTTCTGCTTTCCACCAGTTAAGTCTCTAGCGGTATCAGTCACTCAACCCGAAGGAGAAGCACTCAGAAGCCAGACTGGCTCTCGGCTCCGTTCCCAGGCCCTGGGTCATCGACGGCCGGCACCCACTCTGCGGGGGTGGGAGAGACACAGGGGTGAAGTTTCCTGTTCCCTGGGTGTCAGGTGCTGGTGAGGCCAGAGCTGGAGCGCCCAAAACAGGTGGCTCCCACCGGACCCTTGGTTTCACACCAGCACCCCTCGGGGAGAGAGGCCAGAGCAGGGCAGGACCCAGCCACCTGGTCACCGGGCACCCAAAGGCCCCTCCTTGCCCCAGAGCTGAGCTCTAGGCTCTGTATTCGGGCCGGACTGGGGTGTCTGTCTCCACAAATGCCTGTGAGGATGTGGGGGGAGTTTTCCCTGATGAGGCCCAGGGCTAGTCTGCAAACCGCTTCCCCACACCCACGGCTCCTCCCCAGCTCACGGCAGCGCCAACCTCACCCCATTGGCACGAGGGCCCACAGGGTGTGGAACAAAGCACTTCGGTGTTGCCTAGAGACCGTGGATGGACCAGGAGGCCCGTGCAGGGAGGCCTCGTCCTGTCCAAATCTCACTGCACGTGTCGCTCTCGGCCGCGTGTCACCGAGACATGAGAACGTCGGCACTTCCCAAACTCAGGACGGGCCAAGGCGCATGCGTGGACTCTTGCCAAGGTGTGTTCACAGGACCAGGGAATGTTCCGGGCACTGCAGGCGCCTGCAAAGACCCCTCACCCGGGCAGCCCCGAAGGACAAGCCGAAGCCAATTCCTGTCGCCCGACATCTCCCTGGAGGCGTCGGGCCGCCCTCCCCCCTTGCCCACTCTCCCGTGAAGGCTTGCAGGCCGCCCGCAGATTAAACGGAAGGGTGTCCGTGCTGAAGCCGACACAATTTTCAAACCCGAACCTCTCGGGAAACGGCCGTTATTAGCTGCGAAAAGGAAGTCGGGCGCTTATCAAGCTGGCTCGGCTTTCCCATTAGCCCCTAACAAGAGAGTCTCGGCTAAATGGCGTGTCACAGGCTCCCTCACGGAGAGCGCGGGGCTGAATTCCGAATCGGATTCCCCAGCCCTCTGCCGCCCACCCGCCGCGGAGAAGGGGCGGCTGAGTTCCCACACCGAAATGCGATTAGGGGCCCGCTCACCCTCAGATGCTGTGCGGGGCCGTGAAATTCTTTTCTCTTCCCCCAAAGAGCTTTGTCCCAACGCTTTGCCGTTTGAACAGGAAGCCAAGCTAACGAGGGTGGAAAGCGGCCGGGCCCCTGTCAGATGTCGGGTTTTTTGCTGTCTTGTGACCCGATTCTGTTCTGCTCGAGCAGTGCTGAGCCCCGGGCAAGGGACAGTGCTCGCTGCCCCCAAGGAGAGACAGGATGTGCTCACAGTGGGAGCGACGTGCGGTTAACAACACCCCCACCCCACCCCACGCCCATGGCTGCACCTGGAAGGCCACTACTGGACACCCCAGTCCATCTCCCTGACCGGGGCTGCAGCCGCTGCCCTTCACGATAAGCTGGAGGCGAATCAGCTTCCGGTTGGTTCCAGCCACTCAGTGTCCACAATCTGGTGCTTCCGGATGCCAAGAGGCAGCAGGTCCCGGGACTGGGAGGACCAAGTGGCCGAGTGGCCCTCAGTCTGGCGGGCGCGGGCCATTCTGAGGAGGGTCCAGCGTCCTCCCGAGGCACTGACGGAGAGCAGAACTCAGGGGGAATCTTCTAGATCAGGAACATCTGGAGAGGGTGGGACCCCCGAGAGGAGCTGGGCAGACCAGGAATTTCGTTTCCTCCTCTGGGGGGCTCGCGGCCTAGCTTCTGCAGCTCCGCTGGTTGGGGTGATTCTCCTCTTCTCTCTCCTCTTCCCCGGGAAGCAAACGGCACCTTTGGTTCACACCTGCCCAGGCCTCCAGACGTCCCGACAGGCCCTGAACTCTGGGCCGCTGCCCCGAGAGCGGCTTCTAGCCCAGTGCGTGCTGGCTGGGTAACACTACAGCACAGTTTGGAGGCGATGCAGCCCATTTTCCTCAGAATTGCTTTGGCTGTCAGTGTTTGATGCGCCTCAAGAACCACAGCAGCCTCTGCGTGGCAGAGTGACTCCAGGGGTGCCGTGGCTGCCGGACCCAGAGGCATCAGCTGACCCATCCAAGAGGGGGCGCCACACTGACGTCCAGGGCTGTGGGGATAAAGGACCGCCCAGGTGCTGGCTTCGAGCACGGAATTTGCTCACTGTCTGGGGACCAGGGACAAGGCACTGCAGTTCAGGCCACACCGTTGCTGCCCTGAGACTTGATGGCCAGGCAGCTGCTTGGAGGACATCCTGGGAGGGGCGGGCCTGACATTCCCAGGCTCAGATGAGAGTCAGGGGCCTACTGCCACCAGCACCGGCCCTGTCCAGCCCTGTCCCCTCCTGTCCTTCTGAGTTGCTCCCCTAACCTCCACCCTGAAGACTCGACCTGCACAGGTGGTGCCTCTTGGCTGCCAACGTCTGTCCAGCATCCACCCAGCGCTCAGTGCCCCGCCCATGCCAAGCCACGAGCCGTCCCCACCAGCATCGCCCTGCAAGTGGCCTGTGGCCTCATCTGGATTCCAGCCACGGTTTCTCCAAATGCCTTATGATGTGGCCGCTCTCGTGGGAGCCACCACGCCCACAGTGCTCCCTTGTGGGGGCTGCCCTGACACCAGAACACCGGGGGACATGGGGGGCGGCGCAGGCAGCAGGAGACAGACGCCTGGCCGGGAGACTGCCCAGAGAGGCCCGTCAGCTGTGACCCTGATTCCTCGAGGAGGGAGGGACCAATGCCACGTCCCCACCACCTGTTGACTGTGGCGAGGCTGCTGCCAGGTCTCGCTAAACACGGGGGCAGCGGGGCGGAGTGGCGCCGTGTGGGAGTTCAGGTTTGATTTCGGAATCAGAGGAGTTTCCTTCAGTCAAATTGGAGAACAAGTACCCGTTTGCAGAGATCTGAGCGGCCGAGCGCCCAGGGAGCCGACGCGGCTGTTTTCTTTACCAACGTGCAGGAATCCAGCAGCTCCGGGGGTCCAGAGGCGGCCTGTTAGTCCCACTCGACAGAGCGGGACTCCGGCGCTGCCGGCGCTCATGAATTAAAGAGCAGTGTAAGTTTAGGGATCGGCTCAGAACACAAGCGACAGCGCACGGATTAAAATGACAGCTGGCGAGGGAGGGGGCGGGGAAACGGCCGGAGCAGGGCTCGCACGGTTCTGAGCATCACGCTCGGAGGAAGGGAGCTGCAGAGGCAATCAGCGGGGGCACTGGGCGCCGGGTACGAGGAGGTGCCCGGCGCTCACCTGCAGTGACACACCAGAGCGGGGCCTGCCCTCTGCCGATGCCTCGACCCGTCCCCCAGACCCGCTGCCCGAGTTGGTCAGGCCTGGGACCCAGGACTCCAGAGCTGGGGACAGGGGCGAGCACAGCCCCCTCCTCGGCACAAAGCCACCGGTGTGGGGGCGGCTGGGAAATGTGGTCCAAGCACAAGGCAGGCTGGGAAAGATGGTCCACCCGCAAAGGAGTCTGGGAAAGATGGTTTACCCACAAAAAAGTGGGAAGATGGCCTGCCTGCTGGGCAGTCTGGGGAGGCGACTGGCCGTGGCGTGGCATGGCGTGGCGTGGCATGGGCAGTCGGGCCTCTGTGGGGGCATGGGCCTGCTGCACGGCTCCCACGGGCCTGGGGCTCATGCTCCTCCCTCCATCCCCACTTCCCGCCCCCAGCCCAGTGACTGTGCAACGGGGCTGGTCCATTTCCTGCTGAATCCAGCCTGCCCTTACGATACATGGAGACAGGGTTGATCTCAGGGCCAGCCTTGGCCTGGCGGATGGCTCCCACTCAAGTGATGCCCACATTAGTGAGGCCAGAGGGTCGTCCAGAGCCCATCTCTCCCCCAGGAGCTGGAAAGAGTAAATTAATCTGCGTGACACGAATCCCACGGTGCCACCTTCCACCCGGCCTGATGCCCCCACCCTGTGCTTGTCCCTGGCCACCTCTGCACGAGGGCGTGGACATGCTCCGGCCCTGCGGCCGCCATGCTCCTGGTTCAGATGGCCCGTGTATGCTGGGTCTGGCAGAATGTCCAGAAGCCAGCCCCGTGCCCCGGTGAGCGTGACTCTGCTCAGCTCCCGTGACTCTGCTCATCACCCCTTCAGTGGGTCCGCCGAGGCCACTCAGGCACACGACCCATTTCAGTGGGAGGACACTGAGGTCTGTGTTTCTAGTCACCCCAGGGTCCCTGGCCACACTCAGGCTCCCACGCGTGGCCGCAGCTCCTCACGCTCCCGCCAGGCCCACTGGCCACCCCTGCGCTCCCCACCGCTGCCCAGTCCAAGGGACCTGCCGTCCCCAAATCTGTGCTTTGTAATAGCCTCCATGTAAACATTGAGAGAGTTGATTTTACTAAAACCTGGGGGTTTGACTGAAAAATGCTCATGTTCTATTTATAAATCTACTATTTTATAAATATTTAAGTTTTAATAAGTGAGTAAATTAAATTCACTTAAATATTTCAAAATACGTTCATAAATTTATGATAGTGGGCATCTTTTGAAGCAATGTATATGCCTCATTAACACGGGCCATTCTCGTAAATACTTAAACAGCCTCGTTAACCCAATAAATAAACTTCCAGGGGCCGCCCGGCCTCTCAGCCACTCTCGCCTGGTTTCACTTAAGTCTATCCTGGAGAGTTTTTCACTTAAAATTGCAGATCTAAAATTAACTTCTGTGCTGGGTGAAAACACCCGACTAATCGCTTTCCCATGGTGACAAATCACCGCTACACGCGCGTCTCACTCACGCAGACTGTTCCCGGGATACGTCAGCTGTGTCCAGCCCCGCGCCAACAGGTCTGCCACCGTCCTGCCCAACCCCAGGATCACTGTCCTGGCTTCAGGGAAGCAGCTGAAGTCACAGGCCCCACGGATAGCGTCTCATCAACCTGCTGAGATTCCTCGGTGACAACTGAGAAGCCAGAAGGATGGCTAGGCACCTTCCGCTCACCTGCACCCTCCTGTCCCCTCCCTGCCCCCTCCCGTCCCCTCACCTGTGCTCGCCACTGACCGCCTGGTTCAAGATTTTTCTAGACTGGCCAGGAGAGTCTGTCGCCTGTCTTCGAAAACTCTTGAGCTAATCCGCCAGCGTGGTTTGGCGCATGCCTCAGGCAACCGCAAGCTAACGTCCGAGCTCGCAAAGCAGTGCAGAGATGCGATCAAGGAAGACCTCAAAGAGAGAAGAGCAGAAGTACTGGTAGATGCGGCAGAAGCCGGGAAAAGTATTCGTAACGCCCGCCTGTCCTTTGCCAACTACAAGACCAAGATGACTGCCTTCCGACGTCCTGATGGATCCATCGCATCCTCCAGAATGGCAATGGAGAAGATTATCAATGACTTCTACTCAAATCTCTTCGATAGCCATGTCCACTTGCCGACATACCAAATTCCACAGGATGGATATGTCGTTCCCAACGTTCTCCCTTCCAAAATCCGACATGCCATTTCGTCGGTAAAGAAACAAATAGCACCCGGCCCATATAAGGTCAGATCTGAACACCTGAAGAACCTGCCGTCAGTACTCATCAATACACTGGCTCGGCTCTTCACTTGCTACCTGTCTGAATGCAAGGTTCCGTCCCAATGGAAAACCAGCAGGACCGTACTACTGTTCAAGAAGGGAGACATCCACGACATTGGCAACTATCGCCCGATCTGCCTATTGTCTGTCATCTACAAGTTGTTCACTCGAGTCATACTAAATAGGATTGGCAGAACACTAGATGAAGGACAACCATGCGAGCAAGCCGGGTTCCGCAAAGGATTCAGCACCATCGACCATATCCACACGATAACCAAGCTCATTGAGGTTTCTCGGGAGTTCAAGATGCCGCTCTGTTTAACGTTCATTGATTTAAAGAAGGCCTTTGATTCTGTTGAGACGAAAGCGGTCATTGAAGCCCTAGCCAATCAGGGCATTCAAGCCCAATACATCAGGATCCTCCGTGAGCTGTATTGCGGATTCACTACCAGGATCTCACCATTCTACAAAGAAGTGATCGTTGATGTCAAGAGAGGGGTGCGGCAGGGTGATACCATTTCACCGAAACTCTTCAGTGCCACCCTCGAGAACATCATGCGACGACTGGAATGGGAAGGAATGGGAGTGAAGATAGATGGTCGGCAACTACACCACCTCCGCTTTGCTGATGACATTGTTTTAATAACACCAAACATCAGCCAAGCGGCACAAATGCTGGCCGACTTTGACCGTGAGTGTGGAAAGGTAGGACTACAGCTGAATCTTATGAAGACAATGTTTATGAGAAACAGCCTCATTCCTGACGCCCCATTCGCTCTCAACGGAACGACCATCTCCGAATGCAACAGCTATGTGTACCTAGGTCGAGAAGTCAACATGACAAATGACCTGGCACCCAAGCTGCGCAGGAGGAAGAGAGCGACTTGGAACGTCTTCAAGAACGTCGAAGAAATAGCTAAGAGGACGAAGAACCTCCGGCTCCGGGCACATCTCTTTGATTCCACGGTTCTTCCTGCATTAACATATGCCTCAGAGACCTGGGCCCTACGCAAACAAGATGAGAACGCTATTCAGGTCTCCCAAAGAAGAATAGAAAGAGCTGTGCTTGGAATATCACGTTTCACTCAAATGAGAGAAAGAATCCGGAGTTCTGACATCCGTCGATGATCAAGAATCAGGGACGCTGTCTCATTTGCCAAGGTGTCAAAAATCAGATGGGCTGGTCACATAATGAGATTTAAAGATGACCGCTAGACTAGAGCTGTTACCGACTGGATTCCACGGGATGTCAAAAGACCGCGTGGCCGCCCACCTACCAGATGGTCAGACTTCTTCGTCAAGATCATGAATGATCGGTTTGAGGCTCTTCATGTTCCCAGAGCGAACAGATGCCATTGGGCTACACTAGCACGCGACAGGGACAAATGGAGACGTTACTGGCCCCCGCTCAAGCAAATCGACGACTAACGAGAAGTTAAGTGACTTAAGTGATTAAGTGGCCAGGAGAGTGAGGGGCTGCTTGGGCCTGGGGTGGCCTGTGCTCAGCTGCTCGGCTCTGTCCCCCGTCTCCTTCCGGTGCCACAGACTCTCCTTCCGGCTCTGCAGTGGCCCCGTGTGCCAAGCTCGCTCAGCTGTGAGGAGCCTCTCCGGACCTGCGGGCCTCCTCTCCTTGGTGACCTCTCAAGATGCAGGGCTTAGGGGCCCCAGAGGCTGCCGGGAGGGGTCCAGCGCCCAGGGCCAGCCTGGCGTCTGCACACGGGGTCTCCCCTCCTCCCATTCAGTGCCCATGCACTGGCCAGGCTGGGTGTACCTGGGCGAGCCTCACGCTATCCACAGGCTGAGCTGCGGCTGGCTGTCTGCCGTGATCTCCGGGGGCCCCATGAGTGGACAGACTTCAAATGTGGCTCAATCAGTCACTAAGTAACGGCGCACAGGAAGATGCAATGCTTCCACGCAGCTTATTAGAACGTTGATGTGATATTCTCTATCACTGTGGCTAGCTGGCCAGCGCTGGCCAGACCTGGGGGAGCCCAGAGGGGCGGGAGGAGGAGCTAAAGCCTGGGAGATAGGACGGGGAAGGCACTGGCCTCGCACATGGTCAGCCCCGGTCGTTCCTGCACCACGTGGTCCGCAAGCCCTGCCAGGTGAGCACAGAGCCAGGAGTAAGTCCTGATTACAGACCAGTGTGGCGATCACCGTCCAGACCTTCTCCCTGCCCAGGTCATCACACCGTCCAGTGCACTGAATCATCCAGGGGATTGCACTGTCTGGGGCCCTGCACTGTCCGGGCCCCCACACCACCCAGGGCTCCACGTTGGCCGGGGCACTGGACTGCTCAGGTCATCGCACTGCCCAGGGCACCAGACTGTACAGGGAACTGTCCAGTGCTTTCCCCAGCGGGTGCAGTGTCCCTGCTGTCTCCTTGGCTACTATCCATTGCTGCCATCTGGCCTCAGCCCTGTCACCTGTCACCTCCACTCTGTACCCAGCGTGCATTCTGCTTGGCCCCTCAGCCCATCCTGAGAGTGGTGGCCACCATGTCCCTCCCGCCTGCTATAAGTGTCCCACTGGGTGGGGACCGGGCAGGCTCCTGTTGTCCCCCGCCCCCCGCCCATCTCGTCACTGATGGTGCCTGGCAGAGAGGACACGTCTGATCAATCGCCTCTAATGTACCTTGGAGAGACACCCAGGGCCTTGGAAAGAACCACGCAGATCCCAACACCCCTAACGCACCTCAGAAGAGTGGCATCTCTAACTAGAGGAAGGACATCGAAGGAGAACCATGTCCTGGAATAAAAATCCCCTGCTAATAGCTACGCCTGGAAGCAACTTGTGTGATTAGGTCAAAAAGGGAGCAGGAAAAAAGAAAGCACAACTCCATGTTTATCAAGAAATACACATTTTCATACCAAACAGGCTCTGGGCTTTCGAGGTGATCAGCAGCCAGCCGCGACTCCTGTCAGGGGCAATTAGACACTCACCAAGGGACACTCATTCCCCGCCACGGGACAGTCAGACGGAGATTCTTGACAAGTTAGAAAAACGTGTTCCATGCTCAACTTCCAAATTGGCAAAATAGCATCTCAAAGAAAAAGAAAAAAAAACAGTTGTACAACCTGAAGAGAAAACTGGGCCGAGCGGGAGGGTTCGGAGAGCAGAGCCCATGGGGGCACTGACCGGGGGTCTCTGCAGGGGGCATTTACTAGAAGGCGTCCACCCCAAGGCAGGGGGGATTGCCACTCCCTGAGGCTGGACACAGCTCCATGCCAGACATGTCCGTGCCAGGGCCAGCCTCCCTCCACGTCTAGGCGTCACTTCACTCAGGGAGCAACTGGGGTGAGCTAACGGGCCCCTCTGCGGGAAAAACTTCTTCAAAATGGAAAGTGGCAATGAGGGATTTTAGACAAGGCCTTTGTCCTCACCAAGGCCCCAGGACAGAGCCGCCCACCTGCTGGGTCTGTGAGAAGAGGGACCTTCCCCGCGCCTCACCCAGGCCGTGCCCCCTGGCCGCCTCCGGGCATGCTGGGGGCTCCCTTGAGCACTGCTGGATGTTTCACCGCCTCTCCTCTGCCCCCTTGCCAGGGCCGCAGCCGCCACCGGGCCAGTGGTGGGAAGGATGGCGGGGTCAGCGTCTCTCGGACCGGCGCTGTTACCTGTCAGGCGCAGCGGCTTCTGACAGCATCATAAATAATACTTCCCGATGGCATATCCGGATGGATCCGTAGGATTCGCCCGGCTCACGCTCCTGCAAATCCGTTTATTAATCAAAATGTATGCTTTTATCCTTCCCGCCCGAGGAAACGAGAGCCGCGTCCGTTTCTCTGGGCAAACGCAAATGATTTTTGATTATTTTTAATTTCAAGGAGGCTCGTCCTCTGAGGCAGCTGTCATGTAAGCTAATGGTTAAGAATGGGACCTGTGGTCAACAGACACTGCCCTCGGGACGGGAGTGACCAGGGGGGCGGGTGTGCTCACTGCCCCTGCCAGGGGCCACTCCCAGTTCACACGCTCATCACACCCGCACACTCTCCCTTCAGTGCCGGCCAGAACACACGGTGCTTCAGCCAGGCCGAGAGAGGAACCTCTCACAGACGTGCCAGTTGCAACTGCATTTCAGGTAAATCATTCTGCTCTGTGTGCTTTCATACAGGAGCTAATGATCCCTGCTGATCAAAATGATGGAAATGCATTTCACTCTTGGTGTTTTCCTCTCGGCTCTGGGGCCCCGTTCAGGCAACACTGGGGTCACACAGACCAGCTGCCCGAGCAGTGGCCCTGCCTTAACTCTCGAAGCAAATCCACCTCATGAAGGGTGAGGCTGATTTTTTAGACATGGGCTTACAAACGGTCTTGAGCGTTTTCTCCACAGCTCCTGTAGCTTACAGAGGCCTTACAGGAAATCAAAAAGGCTTCCTCACTGCTCTAAACACACTCAGCCTTAGGGCTGGAGCGGTAGCACAGTGGGGAGAGCGTTTGCCTTGCATGCAGCCAACTCGGGTTCGATTCTCAGCATCCCATAGGGTCCCCTGAGCACCGCCAGGAGTAATTCCTGAGTGCAGAGCCAGGAGTATCCTCTGAGCATCGCCGGGTGTGACCAAAAAAAGCAATAAATAAATAGATAAAAATAAACACCTCAGCCGCCTTTGCTGGAGTGAACTGAGCCAAAGCCCAATGGCGTATGGGAACCGTCGGTGGAAGGAACCGTCTCCCACTGCACGCGGCCATCCTGCCTGACCTTCTCTCTCCACTGGAGCCTGTGGGTCTGGATTTGCAATCTCGCTCTCTTTCAAACCAAAGATGCTGCCTGCTCTGTCCTGAGAACCAGGAAGAGGCTGGTGTCCGGTGGAATAGAAAAATACACAATTATGCTACCACCAAAGGGATGGGGAGGAAAAGCAAGGAAGGAAAGGAGAAGAGAAGAGGGAGGGAGGGAGGGAGGGAGGGAGGGAAGGAAGACGGGGGGGGGGGGGGGGGGATAAGGCGGTGGCCAAGGTGCTGTGCCCAGCCCAGCCCGGATATGCGGCTGGAGAACAGCATTCCCAGGTACCCGTCACTGCCCTGTGACCACCCCTGCAGTGCACCCCCTGTTCACAGCCCAGGTCTCCAGCGACCTTCCAGCCACTGCTTGGGGAGTGGACACCAACATCAAACCCCATCCCAGGCATGTTGGCCGCTAAGCCTGTGAGTTAAAGAAGCAGCCCCAGACACGTGGATTTCTTTCCCCTCTGAAGTCTTGCACAAGGTGAGGACTTGGAGGTCCCACTGGCGTTCGGCTTGCCCAGCACCAGCTCCTGGCTGGCCTCTGTCGGCAGTGCTGGCTCAGATCGGAACTCGTCATGCCGCCAACGTTACACGTGTTGAGACATCACAGGACGAAAATTACTGATTTTTCTAAACTCACTAATGCTAATCTTCATGCATATTGCATGCGGGTTCCGGGTGGGGGGGGGGGGGAGAGAGAGAGAGAGAGAGAGAGAGAGAGAGAGATTTATATGGATGGAGAGTAAATTTCTCATTCTGTGACATTTAAAAGACTAGTCTCAGTATTTATGTCCGTGGCTCGCTTCTAATCAGAGGCTCTTTGAGGAACACTCAGAAGTGACATTTGCTTATTTGTACTTACTTCTGACTCGTGGCGTGCACGGCTGATGCATAATTCACACGAGAAGTGGTCGGGCTCAGCAAAAACCTAATTTAGTTTATCTCCTTCCACTGCGCCTCCGACACAGGGGTGCAGAGAGGAGGTGCGGATGTGGGGAGGGGGCCAGGCGCCAGCTGGGCTCAGCTCCTCACTCTGGTCTTCAGGATGGTCTGATGGGGGAAGCCACTGGTCCTCGGCGGGCCGCTGGGTTGGCCGGGCCTGAGGAGAGGCGGAGCGTGAAGGTGGGCAGCCTCCTCCTGGGAGAAACGCCTGTGGGTCTGGACACAAACACAACTGTCGACCGTCGGGTGGGCCTGTGCCAGCCACGTGAGAAGGGGGGAGGGGTGTATGCAGGGCCAGCAGCATCGTCCTGAAACGGGCCTGGGGGTCCGTCACCTGTGGGAGGACACTTGCCCTTTGCCCTCACATACCTGGGGGAACCCGCTAGACTGGAGGGGGTTGTGGGTCAGACGTCTGCACAGAACATTCCAGAAGGGCAGGCTGGCCCGACCGCCACCTGGCTGGGGAGCAGAGGGGGCCGCGCTGTGGGGTCTGCAGCCCGCCCTGGGCAGGACAGGAGGTCTGTTCAGGAGAAACACGCTCTGTGGAAGGTAGAAATGTGGCCCGGGGCCCACGAGGACAGTGTGGTTGAAGCTCACTCACCCCTGCACCACCCTGGGAGCTCACTCACCCCTGCACCTGCCCTAGGAGCTCACTCCCCCTGCACCCGCCCTGGCAGCTCACTCCCCCTGCACCCGCCCTGGCAGCTCACTCCCCCCGTACCCCTGCACCTGCCCTGCAGTTCACACCCCCAGCACCACCCTGGGAGCTCACTCACCCCTGCACTCATCCACTGCCTGCAAGGACGAGCCACGTCTGCTCAGGCCTGGCCTGGGTTTCTCTCTACCGTCCCGCCCAGGCCCCTGCCCTCTGCTTACACCACTGACCAGTCATGAATGGTTCCTGAGCTCAACCTCGCTTGGCCTCAGACCTTGGGTGTCGCCTTTGATTGGCGTTGATCCCCAGACTGGAGCGCCTGAACCAGCAGCTGGCGTGAGGCAGGGGCTGGGGTGTGGGAGGCATAGCAGGCTAGGGCCCTGCAGGGGTGGGGTACACGGAGAGCCCCCCACACTCAGGCATTGGGAGGGGTCCTGCTCCCCCCATCAGGTGGCATGGGGAAGCAAGGTCCAGGAGCCCACGAGGACAGTCTACCGGCCACAGAGGGAGAACACAGTGGGCCCGAGACCAGAGTGCAGGCCGGTGTCCAGTGAGGCTCTTGGGCACAAGCGCAGTGTTGGGGCCTGCGGGCTGGGTGAGGGGGGGGAAGTGCCGTGTGGGTCCCGCTCAAGAGTGACCATCACACTGGCCCCTGGGACCCCTGGAACAGCGTGGAGGAGTCCCTGCCCCCACCAGTGAGCACCCAGCCGGGAGTGCCGAGCCCCTGCATGGGGATCAAGGGCCAACCAGGTATTTCCCGAAGGGGGTGGGAGCTGCCATCCCAGGCAGAGACACCCCCAGGGAGGACGTGAGAAAAGAGCTGGGAGGGGGTAGGGTTCCCTCCCCCCCCACCCCCTGCTGCTCCCATGTGCTGGGCCCTCAGAGAACGTTCCAGAAAGCTCTTGTTAGTTCTAGGAGGCACTCGGCAGGGCGGAGACACGATGGCATGTCCCCTTTGCCGTATGCTGGGACCAGGCCCGCAGCCTCTCGTTGGGGTCAGCAGCCTCCTGCAATGAACTTCTTAGAGAAAAATTTATTTTCATTGTTTAAATAGGAAGTAAAAAAAAAATCAATCTACATGACAAGGACATTTTTAAAGGCTAATTTAGTGAAAATTATATAAAAAATGTAAAAAAAAATCATTTTTCCCTAAAAGTGTGGGCCTGCACTCTTTTTCTATTTATATGCAAATGTCGGGTGCCTGGGCCTATTCTCTGTTTTACAATTTTGAAATATCGCCCGTTTCATAAACCTTAGATTAATGACGTCCCAGGAAGCGAGTGAGGTCCAGGCGGGGACGGTGAGGAGAAACCCCCTCAAAAGGGAACTTCCTAACGGGCATTTCCTTCCTCTACTGAACACTGCCATGAGCATTTTGATTTTCAGATGTCACCCACTTATTTTTTTCGTATTCTCTAAGAACTTTTTTTTCACATTGCTCTCACTCTCTCCTAAAGAAAACCAAATCCGGGCTGTGGGGGCGATCGTGCAGGGATGAAGGGACAGTGCTGGTGCCCGATCGTGGGGCAGAGCCACAGGGGACCCCCAAACACTGAGCTGGGACTTGCACCTAAGCACAGTGGGAGTTGCCCCAAATCCAAAATGAGTGACAGAGTGAGATGAACCCCGGCCTGGCCAGTGAGCCCCTAAGCCAAGAGTGTGCGCAGGGCAGCTGGCTGAGCCCAGTGAGACATGGCCGTGAAGGGGGACACTGTGCATGGACCCCTGTACCCCAAAACCTCCGAGACGCCGACTCAGCCCTCGGGCCACTGCAGCTGTCAGGGACCAGCCGGCCAATCCCGTGGTCCCCAACAGAGCTGGTACGGCCCTGCAGATCCCCACAGCAGCCCTCCTCGGGCCCCCAAAACAACCACGCCATGTGGGCTGAGCCCCAGGTCCCTGAGCACTTCCTGAGAGACCCCCAGGAAACAGCACCACAGACCAGACTCAACCCCAAGCACTGTATGCTGGAGACCTTCCAGGCCCATCCTCTGTCCAGAGAACACACTAACCCATTAAACGACTCTTTCCCACCAAATCACTGCATCCTAGACCTTCTGGACACTGTGACTGTGCATGACTGTCTCTTCCCGGCAAACACTGTATTCTATACACAGGTCTATTGCCCGCAAACATGAAACCCAGGACCACCCAGGAAACACTAGCCTAGAGGCTGCACTTTGTTCCAGAAAACACTGTAACCAATAATAGAAAACTGCCTGACTCTGTAACCACTGACACCCAGGAAACACTGTATCCAGCTGAGCACTGTCAGGGTTACTTCCAACCCCAATACTGGAGCTCGGAGAGAATTCATGCTGTCACCGAGCCCCCATGGTGGGGGGGTGGGGTGCTGTGCTGGTGGTTTTAAGCACGACGGTTCCGTTCATGCTCCTTTGACAGCGACGAGTGATGTTTGTAAAGTTTTGTCCTTTCTGAGACACCTGGGGTCGGGGAGGCAGCGAGACTCAGTTACACGGACTTAACGTGCCCACCCGGAACACTTCTGGAGGCTTCTGGGAGGTTCTTCAGGGGTCTGGGGAGAAGACTCGACCAGAGGTGCTCGAGTGGACTCCAGAGCTCTCAGGGGACCCCGTGCTGTGGCAGGATGGGCTGCGGGCCAGCTCGCTCCTTCCCACATCCTCCCCGGCAAGTCTGTCCGAGCACCACGCATTGGCTGACTCCTCCAGGGACTGCCTGAAGCAAGTCAGGGCAGCGTGCCCAGCGGAGGGGTGTGAACCCGGCTCCCCCGAAGTCTGTGACCTTTGCACTCAGCACCCCTGTTTGCCTGGAGCCTGATCCCCCTGGGGTAAGGCTGATAGCCTCTGGAGTGCTTCCATTCTGGGGATGCCGGGGGTACAACGGGAAGAAGACAGGAAGGGGGTCTCCACCATGCAAGGCAGGACCATGGCCCCAGTCCCTGGCACGCTCACCACCACCGTCTCTGGTCGGAGGGGTTCCCGCCTGCTAGGGTCCCTCGCAGACTGGGGGTGGGGGTGCGGGTTGCCTTTCAGCCCTGGGCTCCTGGCAGACAAGGGCGTGGCTTGCGTATCAGAGAGACTGTGGTGTGGAGACCCCTCAGCAGGGGGGGACAGTCTGGCTTCTTCAGCAGAGACGCACACGCAGAGGTGGAGCAGTGGTCAGGGCAGGGAGCGCGCTCCTTGGGAGAGAGTCCCCGCTGCAGGGCGCAGCACCCCTGTCCCCGGAGCACAGGCTGGCCGACAGCTCCCTGCATCTTCTGGGCTGACAGACTGGCCAACCCTGGCCGTGGGTGCTGGTACATGCGCCTCCTGGGGCCCCGGTGCTGGCGGGCTTTGGGCATTCCTGCCTTTGCCCACGCAATGTGCCAGGCGAACGGGTCTCAGTGCTGTGTCCATCCCCTGGGCCACTCAGGCTCCTGTGTCCAGGCTGGGCAGGTCCCGGGCAAGTCAGGCCGGCAGATCCGAGTCACTCTGAAGACACTCACGATGCATCTGGAATCCCGGGAGAAGCCTATGGGAATGAGCCAGCCCGGGCACCAAGGAATCCCCCAGGACTGTGACGAGGAAGCCATCCTGGCCATGCCCGCATCCTGCTGGCCAGAGCTGCCCGCCGCCCACCAGGATCCACCAACTGGACCTAATGATCCGCACATTGATCTCCTGCCAGTGCTATCTCTCGGGGCCTCGCTAATGCAGCAGCTCGGCCGTCAAACGACCGAGTGCCAGGAGCCCGGGTCGCACACGTGCGAGAGCCGGGCCGGAGAAAGGGAAACTGCTGGACACGGCAGGCTCCGTGTCGAAGCCCATGGCCCGAGCCTCAGGGTCTCATCAATGGGGCCACACCTTGGGGGTTCTGGGGGTTCCGTGCTCAGATTCCCTGGGTGGGGGGGAGGTGGCCCAGGCGAGTGGCTGCATCCCGCTCCCCACTTTGGGGCGGGACTGTTGTTGCCTCCCTGCTGGGCGTCCTGGCCCCTCCCTGAAAACTGGAAACTGGGGTGGGGGGTGGGGGTGGGGGACAATGGTGCTGGGACTGGTGTTGGAATATTAAATGTAATAAATCATAAGCAACTTTATAAAAATTAAGTTTTAAAAATACTGGTTCAAAGAACAGTTTCCTCCCATCCTGTAGAGCATCTTTTTCTGTCAGCTGGCATGTTTGATGCTAGGCAAAACCTTCTCCGCTTGATGCAGTCCCATTTGTTCATCTTTGTTTTGGTGTCTTTGCCAATGGAGTAGAATCACTGAAGAGCCCTCTGAGGCCCAGACCCAGAGAGTTCTGGAGAATTCTGGAGAATCCCAGAGAGTTCTGGAGAGTTCCAGAGAGTTCTACCTGTGCCCCTCAAAGCATCTCCTGGATTCTGTCTCTGGGCTAGAAAAGAGCAGGAGCATGAGGCATGTCGGGTCCTGCACCACATTCTCAGGGTGGTTTCTGGTGAAATAGTATTTCCTACACCGTCTACTGACCAGGTGCGTTCTAGGCCTCAGACCTGGACCTAAACACGATTCCCCAGCATTGCTGCTGCGGCCAGCCACAGGGCTCAGCGTTGTTGGGCAGGAGGATCCCTGCTGACCAGCCTGTGGGTGCAGTGCACAGGTGGGGGGTGGCCTGACAGGCCATACTGGGGGGGTCAGTCCCATGGGGCTGTGGCCGCATGGCCAGGAGGCGTCAGAGAGATGGCAGGAGCTAGCATTAGCGCGTCTCCAGGCCCCGCCTGGTGCTGATGCAGTGACAACAGGGCTCAGTGTGGGAAAGGGCAGGGGCCGACAGCCGGGCCTGTGTCCTGGCAGGGTGAAGGCCCGGGAGCAGGGGCCAGACTTTCCCACCAGCCACTGCGCAGACAACCCCTGTCCATGTCTGAAAGCTGTGAGGGGAACGGGGCAGGTGTGGGTGGGGAGGGGCAGAGGTGAGTGGTGGAGTGGAGACAGAATAGGTATGAGTGGGGAAGGGCGGGTGTGGGTGGGGAGGGGCAGGTGGAGTGGGGACAGGGCAGATGTGGGTGGGAAAGAACAGGTGTGGGTGGGGAAAGACAGGGGTGGATGGGGAAGGGCAGGGGTGGGTGGGGAAGGGCAGGTGTGGGGGGAGGGGCAGGGGGGAGTGGAGAGGGGCAGGGGTGGGTGGGGAAGGGCAGGAGTGAGTAGTGGGGAGGGGCAGGTGTGAGTGGGGAGTGCAGGGGTGAGTGAGGGGGCAGGGGTGAGTGGGAAGGACAGGTGTGGGTGGGGAGTGGCAGGGGCAGGTGGGGAGGGGCAGGAGTGAGTGGGGAGGGGCAGGAGTGAGTGGGGAGTGCAGGGGTGAGTGGGGGGGCAGGTGCGGGTGGGATAGAACAGGGGTGGGGAAGAGCAGGGGTGGGTGGGGAGGGGCAGGAGTGAGTGGGGAGTGTAGGGGCGAGTGAGGGGGGCAGGGTTGAGTGGGGAGGGCAGGTGTAAGTAGAGAAGGGCAGGGGTGGGTGGGGAAGGACAGGGGTGGGGAGGGGCAGGAGTGGGGAGGGGAGGGGTGAGTGGGGAGGGGCAGAGGTGAGTGGGGAGTGTAGGTGCGAGTGAGGGGGGCAGGGGTGAGTGGGGAGGGCAGGTGTGAGCGGCTCCGGGCAGGGCCTGGCCGGCCTCTCTGTGTCTGAGCAGCTTTGTCAGGTCTCAGCTGCAGCCTTAATGAGGCCACCGGGTGCTGGCGTCTCGGGTGACAGGGCCCATATCTCAGCGTGAAGGCCGGGGGCGTCCTGACAGGTGTCACCGCGCATCCCCCCTCCCCCACAATGGCTGGCAAGGCCCTCTGTCCCCTTCTTTCGTCCGCACCCTCATTAAGCCTGGGCTCCCTAATCACCTGTTTCCTGGAACAGTCCTCGGGCTCAGCAACGGAGGCAATTACCCTGTAAGGAGGCGGCTGCGGGGCCCCCTCTGCCCTCCAATCCCGACACCCCTCGACCTCTGTCCACGCAGGGGGGCAGCTTGAAGGGCAGGATGCAGGGAGGCGCTCAGCTGGTGGTACAGCCGAGACCAAGGTGGGCTCTTTGCAGACACAAGCACGCCAAGACCCACGGGCCTGCACCCCAGGCAGTGACCAGGGACAGAGCTGAATGTGGAAGCTTCCTTGGGTCCCGCTGGGTGCCAGCCGGCCTCCCCAGGGGGTTCAGCGGCTCCGGCCCGAATGCAAGGGGGGCCCCTTCTGCAAGGAAGCAACCTTCCCGGGGCCCGGCAGGCTTGGCATGAGAAGCCGGGATCCTCACAAGGACGCAGGGGCCCCGAACGAGCACTGAGCCAGGAGTAGTCCCCGAGCACAGCACCAGGAGCCGCTCACTGTCTGCTTAGAGGTGAGTGTGTCCCCTGGGTTCCCTCCCTCCCCCCTCCCGGCTGGGCGTCCCAAGCCTCCCCGTGTCCTAACCCAGGCCCAGAGCCCGGTCTGCAGGGGGGTTCTTCTCGGCCCAGCTTCCCTGCCTCCATGGAAGGCGGAGGGTCCCCCCACCTAGGACCCTGGGACAGGCGGGGGACAGGGGTGGCCTGAGCGGGACAGTGTGGGCGAAACAGGTGCCTCGCGGGGAGGAAGCGTCTCGGCGGGTGCGGCTGTTTCCTGCTGCTGTCGCCAGCCGCCATCCTGCGGGCAAGGGGAAAGCAGGAAGCCTGAGCCGGGGCCCCTGAGGGCCAGGCTGGACAGGGCCTGTAATGGGCTGGGCGGGGCCTGTGCCGGACTGGGCGGGGCCTTGCCAGACTGGGCGGGGCCTTGCTGGACTAGGCAGGGCCTGTGCCAGGCTGGGCGGGGCCTGGCTTCCTCCCTGGATGAGTCTCCGCTTCTCTGTGGCTCCTGCGTCTGCTGCTCCTCAGGGACAAGTGTCCGTCCAGTGTTCTTGGGAGCTGGGCGGCAAGCGACTGGCTGCAGACGCGAGGAGGGCAAAGCCACTCTGGGTTGGGGTGAGTCGCCGCAGGGATCAAATGTCCGGTGTAACAAGGCCCCAGGCCCCCGGAGCCCTGGGCAGCCAGGAGGGCGAGTGACCAGTGACCGAGGCACCTCCCAGATTGAGAGGCGCGGCTTAGCAGAGGAAGGGCGGCTGCGCCTCCCCGCCCCTGGCTGAGGATGCCCTGACCCCGCGCAGCCCCCGCGCCTCCTTGCCCTGGGCTGCAATCTGGCGGGAATCTGGGCCCACCTCTGGCTCTCTCCGTCTCCAGGGCTGTCCTCAGCTTTCTAGCCGGTGGCCCTGACCACTCTGGCCCCAGCTCTCCATGCCCGAGCGTGGGTCACCCTCCACACACACAGACACCCCCCCACACACACCCATACCCCACACACAGACCCCCCCCCCACACACAGACCCCACCCCTCCTCGGCCTGCCCCTCCTGGGGACCCTGGGGTGTCTCCTGGCTCCCTGCCCTTGTCCTGTGCCCTGCCAGCCCAGCCGGCCCTCCCCTCTGCCTCCCTTCCCCTCCCCTCTGCCTCCCTTCCCTTCCCCTCCCTCTCCCCTAGCTCGCCCTCCTCCCTGACCCAGCTTCCGGGCTGTGCTGGCTTTGCCGGTCTCACAACTCCCCCTTCTGGCCTCCAGCTTCTCCAGCAGTGACTGGCCGTTTCACTGTCCTGGGAGAGTCCAGGTGAGGCCGACTCGCAGTGACCACAGAAGCATCCCTTTGGCCCCGGGTGGGCATCAGCCGCAGAGCCGCCTCCCGCCACCCAGCTGGCCTGCACCTGGGTCCTGGGTGCTGAGTCTGGGAGCTGAGTCCTGGGTGCTGAGTCCGGGTGCTGAGTCAGTCCAGGTGCTAAAGACTGAGTGCTGAGTCCGGGCTCTGAGTCTGGGTGCTGAGTCTGGGTTTGCCTCCAGCACTGAGCTCTGTCCGGGCAAGGCTCAGTCGCAAACTGGCCCCTAAGTGTTCCCCAAGCCGGGTCCCTCCTGGTGTCTCAGGCCACAGGGTGGCAGGGATGCTGCTGCCTCAGGGGTGTTCAGGGTCCCCCTGAGCGTGGCCTGGGAGCCTAGCTGGGGCAGGAAGGAGTCGCGGAGCAGTGCTCAGCAGGGCCGTGGGGATGCTGGCAGCTGGCCTGGGCCAGGGCCCTGATTTCTCTGGGAAATGGACCTAATTGACACCCCATCACTTCCAAAGCCAAAACAACACTGTTTGGGTCTTTTTCCACTTGAAACTCAATCTCTGTGAGAAACAGTCGTCCAGGTTGGCCAGCCGTCCAGGCCCAGACTCAGCCAGAGGCAGCAGGGAGAGGCACGGAGCCCAGAGCCACACGGAGGCCGAGGACAGCCAGGTCGGAGCTGGCAGGACCGAGGAAACAGGCCAAGACCCCAGGAAGGGCGGGGCACTCTCTGCGCCAGGGACGGCTTCCCCGACTGGGCTGTCCTCTCTCCGTGGCCCTCTCCTCTCTCCCGTGTTCCTCTCCTGTCTCCCCTGGTTCTCTGTCCCGTGGCTCTCTCCTCTGTCCTGTAGCTCAGGAGAGCGTGGTGGAGTGGCCCGGAGCATACACCTGCTGGGCACCTCGAGGAGACTCGGAGGCGCACTGTCAGCCAGGGAACGCCGGGCAGCTGGAAGTCACGGGTGCGGGAAGGGCTGCTCCAGATCCCTGTAATAAAGGTTCGTATCCTGTGGGCAAGGCAGGATCACCCCCCGCCGCTGTGGGGCCACCTGCTCCACACCCCCGCCGTGGGCAGCCTGTCCAGAAGTGCTGTGGGCAGGTGTCGGCCGGGCGTGTCCACCGAGGAGCCTCCCGCCCTGCTTCACTCCGGCACTCCCCACCTTTGGAATCCCCTCCCCGCTGCAGCACTCGGTGACTGGGTGAGGGGACGGTCCCCCCCCCAGGGACAAGGGTGCGGGGGTGGGCGGAGGGCCAGGCTTCCGGGCTTCAGAAGGGCTGCTCGGCTGGCAGAAGGAGAGGGAGCAGGGGTCCACCCTGTAGGCTACTCAGAGCCGCGTGGCACAAGGCCAGAGCAGGAAGTGCTGGAGTGGCAGGAGCAGGCCGCAACACCACAAGAGGGTGGCCAGGGAGGGGCGCCCAGCTGCTGGCCACAGAGAAGGGCCTTCCGGGCCCTTCTCCCCATCCGCCGAGTTCCTGGAGTACTGCCCCGGGCAGAGACAGGCCTGCCCAGAGCATGTCTGCAGCATGAGAACACGGCTCACACGTATGTGATCATACATGAACACAGCCCACACACATGCACGGGACACACATAATCACATAATCACACATGCACACAGCTCATGCACATGCACACAGCTTACACATGATCAAACATGCACATGGCTCACACATACGCGCTCACATGAACTCATGTGTGCACATGGATCACACATGCACACGGTTCACATGAACTCACACATGCACATGGCCCATACACATGCATATGGATCGCATGCACGTGCTCACACATGCACACAGCTCATGCTTCACACATGCACATGCTTCACACGTGCTCACATGCACATGGCATGCACAGACTTCACACGTGCAGGGGCTCTCTCTCTCACTCTCACACACGCACACAAGGCGCTGCATCTGTGCGTCAGGGCCGTGAATCCCAGCCCCTTGCACCCGGCACCGGCTCCACACTGCCCAGAGCCTCCTCCGTCCTTGGTCCAGTCTCCCGTGAAACAACACGTGGAGAGGCAGCGAGTGCCCTCAGGGCGGAGGGCGAGCGGCCAGCTGCACGGGGGATCTGGACACCCGCACAGAGTGTGGGCCGTGAGCCCCTGCACACCGGGCATCCCAGCCCCTTCAGCCCCTCTTCTCACGCCTCTGTTGGGCACTGCAGAGCCCTGTGGGTCAGGAGCAGGGCCTGAGCCGTGGGAGGTGCTAAGGAGGCGGAATCTGGGGGGGCTGGGAGGTCTCAGGGGGCGGGGCAAAAGGAGCAGGTTCAATGGGCGGGGCCTGGGTAGGGGGCGGGGCCTGGGCCTAGCAGCCCCTGAGGCTGCTGGGGGCGGGGCGGCCCTTAGGGCTAGTGGATGGGCGTGGCCTGAGGCAGGGTTTGGACGAAGCGGCCGCTGAGGCTGGTGGTGGGCGGGGGCGGGGCCTGTGTTGGGTGGGCGGGGCCTTTGGGGCGGGGTCTTGATGGTGGTGGGCGTGGCATGGGGGGCCTGTGTTGGGGCGGGGCCTTAGGGCGGGGTCTTTCTGGGGGCGGGACCTTTTGGGGCGGGGCTTCTTTGGTGGGCGGGGCGTGGGCGGGCCGTCCAGCGCCGCGGCCGCTGCTGGGGAAAAGTTGCGGGGCCTGAGAGCGGCGGCGGCGGCAGCGGCGGCCGAGGCGGCGTGGACCGAGGGCGCCGGGCATGGGGCGTCCGGCGGGGCCCGCGGGCCGGCGGCGGTGGCCGGACGGCGGGCGGGCGGCGTGAGTGCGGGGCCGGACGCAGGATGCGCTCGCGGGGCGCGGCCCCCGGGTGGGCGGCGGGGCCCAGCGGGGCTCTGTGCCTGCTGCTGGGCGCGCTGCTGGGCGCAGGTGAGTGACCGCGGCCGGGGCAGGCAGCGGGGGGCAGGGCGGCCGGGGCAGGGGCGTGGGGACAGGGCGGCCGGGACAGGGCAGCGGGGACAGGGGCGCGGGGACCAGGCGGCCGGGGGACAGGGTGGCTGAACCGGGAACGGGGGCACAAGGGGGCCGGGGAACAGGGCAGCCAAGAGGACAGGGCGGCCGGGGCAGGGACGCGGGGACAGGGCGGCCGAACCGGGGACAGGGGGACAGGGCGTCCCGGAGCGGGTGCCCAGGTCCGAGGCGGGTCCGAGCCGGGAGCATGGGTCTCGGAGGCGAGCCCGGGCGCGGGGCCCTGGAGGGTCCCAGGTGGGTCCCAGGAGGGTGTCTGGGTCCGAGGCGGGTCCCGGCGTCCCTGGCGTCCCTGGCGTCCCCTGCCGCCCTGCACACTCGTCGGGGACGGGGCTGCTGGACCGGACCCGCCTGCCCGGTTCGGGGCGCAACCCCGCCGCAAGCGCGTGGACGCGGGTCCGAGAGCCGGGGTGGGCGGGCGCGGCACCGGGGGCGGGTCAGCCCCTCCGCGCCGCTGCGGGAAAGTAGCTTTGCGGGAAGCGGGAGACGCGGGCGCTCCCCCGAGCCCGGGACCGCGGCTGGGCCCGCGGCTTTGTCTCGGTCCCGCGAGCAGAAGTGTGTGCGTGCGAAAGAGTGTGTGTGAGCCCGTGCGTGTGCAAGTGAGCGCGTGTGTGTGCAGGCGTGTGTGGGTGAGTATGAAAGGGTGAATGTGTGAGCATGTGAAGATGAGTGTGCAAGGGTGTGGGCATGTGCACGCATGTGAGGGTGTGTGTGTGTGAGAGGGTGAGTGTGGGTTGTACATGAGAATGAGTGTGCAAGTGAGTGCGAGTTTGTGCAAGTGCATGGTGTGAGTGTGTGAGGATGAGTGTGTGTGAGTGTGTGAATGTATGTGAGAATGAGTGTGTGCGTGTATAGGTGTATGGGAGAGTGTGTGTTGTGAGTATGTGAGGATGAGGGTGTGTGTGAGTGTGGGAGAGTGAGTGTGCACAAGTGTGGGGGGTGTATGTGAGAATGAGTGTGCGAGTGTGTGACTGCGAGTTTGCATGAGTGTGTGGGTGTGAGGATGTGTGCACGTGTGTGGGTATTGAGAACGAGTGTATGTGAGTGTGTGAGTGTGCAAGTGTAAGGATGTGAGGATTGTGTGCGTGTGAGAATGAGTGTGCAAGTGTGTGTGCATGTAACAGTGAGTGTGTGGGTGTGTGAGGGCGAGTGTGGAGTGAGTGTGACTGGGGCTGGAGGGTGTGTTTTCTCTCTCTCTGAATGAACACACGCCCGTGCCCTTGCCCCTCCCCGCCCCTCCCCCAGACGCTTTCTCAGGCCGTGGGAACCGGCTTTGTGCTCCGCAGTGTCGTAAACTCCCCTTCTCCCGGCCCGCAGCGGGGGCACTGAATGGGGGGCTGCACTGAAGGTTCCCACTAGGTTCCGGGGGCAGGTGCGTGTGGAGAGCCCCTCCCGCAGGCTGGCGGTCTTGGCTGTGTCGGACGGACGGCTCGCCCTGCCTCTCCCCACACGGCAGCTTTGTTCTCCCTACAGCGGTGCCAGAGCTGTCCCCCTGGGGTTTCTGGCCCGCTTCATGTCTGCGAACACCACTCACCGACTCTCAGGTCCCATCGCGGGTTTGTCTTCTGTGGCTTGGTGACCCTCGGTGGCCAGCTCCGTAAGCAGGCCAGCTGCAGGGAGAAAGGGCAGGCGGGGTCCTGGGCGGGCCGGGGGCTGTGGGCAGTCGGGACCCTGGGAGCAGGGGACACTTCTGAAATGCCCCTCATGGTTGAGAACGTGTGACTGATGAGACGTCGCACGGGTGTGTGTGTGAGTGTTCACTCGGAGGAGGACCCCCCACCCCGACTCACTCTTCTTTAGATCAACCAAGGCCACCAACCCTGGGGCCAGGGCTCTGAGCCGGGAACACTGCCCAGGGTGGCGCTGGTAGCCCCGGCTCCCCCGTGATGGTGGGGGTGTCGGTGCTTTAGCGGCTCTGCTGAGGATTTGAGGCCGGACAGGTGTGCTGAGGCCGCCTCACCCCTGCCCACTGCCCCCAGGCCCCCAGCCCGTCGGCCGGCCCCGTGGAGCCACGTTGAGGGCCCAACCTGCCCCTGCTCGGGCCCTAAGGAGAGGCTTGTGGGCAGTTCCTGGGCACTGTCCTGCCCCAGACCCCGGGTTCCAGTCCTCCCTGTGGCGCATGTCTAGCAGGACCTGCTCACCGCTCTGGGCCTACAGAGTGGACAGATGCGCCAGGGTCAGGGTGGGGATGCCTGTCCGCCCCACTGCCTGCCCTGAGAGACAGTGCATGGAAACGTGGCCCTAAACTCATTGGGTGTCCCCTAGCCGTGGCTCGTGAGTGTGGCCCCTCGGTGTGGCCTGTGAGTGTGTCCCCTGGCCCATGAGCATGGCCCCTGGCGAGTCCCGTGAGTGTGTCCCCTGGGTATGACCCATGAGTGTGTCCCGTGAGCGTGGCCCCTGGCCCATTCCCCATGAGTGTGTCCCCTGGGCAGGTCCTATGGGCGTGTCCCAAGAGCATGTCCCTGGGTGTGACCCGTGAGTATGTCCCCTGGGCATGTCCCGTGAGTGTGGCCCCTGGCCCGTGAACATTGCCCCAGGCGTGTCCTATGGCCCTGGCCCATGTCCCATGAATGTGTGTGTCCCATGAATGTGTCCCCTGGCGTGTCCTGTGAGTGTGTCCCCTGGTGTGACCCATGAACGTGTCCCCTGGCATGTCCCATGAATGTGTCCCCTAGCGTGTCCCATGAATGTGTCCCCTGCATTTTCCATGAGTGTGTCCCCTGGCCTGTGAGCGTGGCCCCTGGTGTGTCCCATGAGCATGTCCCCTGGCCTGTGAGCGTGGCCCCTGGCGTGTCCCATAAGTGTGTTCCCTGGCGTGCTGTGTGCATGTGCCCCTCCTGCTGGCCGTCAGCCCCTGCAGGCACACTTGTGGTCCCTCCGCTCACCTGCCCTGCTCTTGAGTTCACCTCTTGGGCTCTCCCGAGCTCCTGGGTACAGCTCAGCCCCCCATGGTTTCAGGCAGCTCCTGTGCTTGTGTGTGCAGCCGAGAGTGCTCCCTGCCCGCCATGTGCCTGAGAGTGCTCCCTCCCCGCCCATGCGTGTGCAGCCAAGAGTGCTCCCTCCCTGCCTGTGCATGTGGCTGAGAGTGCTCCCTCCCTGCCCGTGCATGTGCAGCTGAGAGTGCTCCCTCCCCACCCATACATGTGACTGAGAATGCTTCCTCCCCACCCGTGTATGAAACTGAGAGTGCTCCCTGCCCACCTGTCCATGTGACCAAGAGTGCTCCCTCCCCGCCCATGCATGTGACCGAGAATGCTCCCTCCCTGCCCGTGCGTGTGACCGAGAGTGCTCCCTCCCCACCCATGCATGTGACTGAAAGTGTTCCCTCCTTTCCTGTGCATGTGCCTGAGAGTGCTCCCTCCCTGCCCGTGCGTGCGGCCGAGAGTGCTCCCTCCCACCCAGTGAGGTGCTCCCTCCAGCAGAGTTGGAGGGTTTGACAACAGCACATGCGCTGAAGCCAGCACCTCCCAGTCAAAGCAGAGAACAGCCCCACACACCCCACAGCTCCCCGCACCCTTGGCCTGCCTCATCCCCTTCCCCCCCCCCCCCCCCCGCCAGCCTGAAATCCAACGAGCTCCTGGGGCCACAGCATTTGGCCGGCTGGTCCTGCCCGGGAGAGCACGGCTCCCCGAGTCCAGGCCCCCGCCCCACGCTCTGCTCTGCCAAGGTACCTTGTTTCCTGCTTGAGGGATGCTGGACGCCGTCCAGGCTCTCCTGCGTCTGTGGCAGCCACGCTAAGTATTCAGAGAGGCTGTGTGTGTGGCTTCCTGTTTCTCCTGGGGACGGGGCCTGGGGTCCCGCTGGGCCCTGAAGAGGGAACGGCCAACTCTTTCTTTCCCCTGCAAGCGCTCTGTCCTGTCTGCCTGTCCGTCGGCTAAGTGTGCTCTCCCGGACCTGTGGGGGCGTGGGTTGTTTCTTTGAGATTTTGTTTGATTTTTGTTGATTGGAGGCAACACCTGGCAATACTTGGGTTCCTCCTGGCTCTGCCCTCAGGAATCCCTCCTGGCAGTGCTTGGGGGACCCTATGGGGTGCCAGGGATCAAACCCGGGTCGGCCGCGTGCAGGGCAAGGACCCCGCCCGCTGGGCTGGTGCTGGCCTCTCCCTGGGAGCTTGACCTGCACCGTTGCACAGAGGAGTGGCGCGTCACCGTGCTCTAACTTGCTGCGTGGCTCTGCCTTGGTGCGAGTGGCCGTGGTGCAAACGTCTCTCTGGATCTTGGGTCTGTTGTCCAGGTCACTGTTAGCCTGTTGTGGCCCCGTGTGGGGCTTCCTGCCACAGGCACATGGCCACGAGCACCTGGCCTAGGGGGTTGTACACGTGGGGAGGCTTCTCCTAAGGAACAAAGTGTGTTCCTTCGTGTCCTAGCCACGGCCTCGGTTTCCCCTGGCCGCCGTCAGGGTGCTACCCACGTCTGCTGTCCCCTGCCGCTCCGCCTGTCACTCAGGGATGGCTGCGCCCCTGCCCGTCCTGGACACAGCCCTCTTATCCCCTAGCCATAGAGAAGGGAGGGCGTGCCAGCCCACTAGGTGCTGGGTGAGTGTACCCCGTTATCATACGTTCGGCCCCTCTGGCCTGCAGAGTGCCTCACCCGGGCCCGCCAGCTGCATGCGGCCTCTTGGAGTCCCATCTCTCTCAGCGTCTCCTCCCCGCGCCCCAGCACAGACGGGGCGTCCTCAGGGTTGCTGCTCCGCCTCCCCAAGAATCCCTGCCTTTAATCACTCTGTTTAGACCATTTATATTTAATGGGACTTTTGATGGATGTGTACTAAAATCGACCATCTTGCCCCTCATTTTCTTTACGATCCATCTGTTCTTATCTCCTCCTTCTCTGCTGCTGCTTTAGACGGAGTATGTATTTTTATGCTTCCATTTTTATCTCGGCTATTGACTCATTATTTACACTCCTTTCAGCCGCAAGGCGCTGCTCGGGGTTACAGAGCGGCTTTGGGTCACTGGCTCCCCTCCCCCGCCCCGAGCCCCCCACCCGTCAGCGTCTCCACAAACCAGACCTCCCCGTGCCCGTTCCGTGTCTTCCCTGGGAACCATTCATGTCCATGCCATCCCCACTGCCTCTCCATGTCGCCCCGTCGCACCCATGACCTCTCATGTCCTTCCCATGACTCCCATGCCCTCTCTGTGTCCTCCTGTGTCCTCCCGGTGCCTTCCCCATGTCCTCCCCAGGTCCCCCCCCTGTGCTCCCATGTCCTCCCCAGGTCCTTCCCATGTCCTTCCATGTCCTCCCCATGTCCTTCTCATGTCCTCCCATGTCCTCCCCATGCCCTTCCCATGTCCTCCCATGTCCTTCCTATGTCCTCCCCACATACTCCTGTGTCCTTCCCATACCTCCCTGTGTGTCCTGCCCATGACCCTCTCTCCCTCCTGCACCCTGGGCACCGCCACTCACATGGGGCCCTGCGGGTGTCTGGCACCAGGATGCCACATGCCAGCCACTCCCGACTTGGATCCCAGGGAGAAAGAAGCCCCAAATCTCAATGGACTTCACATCCATCGTGAAACTTCTGGGCCATGGTGTGATCCCAGGCCCACAGCTGCCCGGGGGTAGCCTCCGGGTAAGGAGGGCATGGAGGTCCCTGGGTTCCCATATTCCAGGGGGCTCCCTGGGTTCCCGCGTCCTGGGGGGGGGGGATCGCTGGGTTCCCGCATCTCCAGCCCACAGGGCCCCAGGCATCTGCACGGAGACCAGGTGTCTGCACCCAGACCAGGCCAGGCCAGGGAGAGGAAGAGATGTTGGAAGCCCCCCATGCCGACCCCCCAAAGGCGGCTCCCCGACGATGCCAGAACGCCCAGCCAGGCAGGGGGCACAGAGCCACCAGAGTGCGAGCATCACCCACCCCTGCCCAGCCTGCCCGGAGCATGTGAGATAAGGAGCAGCCTCTGGCCTCCGTGCCCCTGCCAAGGGGAGAAAACTCACACACTCACACACACACGCTCACACACACCCTCACACACATACACTTATATACAAACACATATACACATGCTCACACACACGCTCACACACGCTCACACACATGCTCACATACATGTTCACACAATCACACATTCTCACACACACTCACATGCTCACACACTCAGACACATGCTCACACACACTCACGCTTACACACACACTCACTCTCACACTCACATACATATGCTCACACACACGCTCACACACACTCACACACTCAACACATGCTTACACTCACACACTCAATACACTTATACTCATACTCTCACACACATGCTCACACACATATACTCAACACACGCTCATGCACACTCACACACATACACTCACACACACTCTACACATGCTCACACTCAACACACTCACTCACACACTCACATACACACATGCTCACACACATACACTCAACATACTCACACACATACACATGCCCACACACACATATACTCTGCACACTCACACACACTAACATGCACTCACATATGCACACTCACACACATGCTCAAATACACACATACACGCTCACACACATGCACTCAACACACTCACACTCACACACACGTTCACACACAAATGGTCACACATGCTCACACATTCACACACACATTCACACATACATGAGTGTGTGACTGTGTTTATGTGTGTGTGAATTCACACACACATAAACACAGTCACACGCTCACACACGGTCACACGCTCACATACACTCAAACACATACACTCACACATTCACACACACATATACATGCTCACACACTCATACATCCACACACTCACACATGTTCACACGCTCAGATCAGTACACTCACATACACACTCACACACTCACACTCTTAAGACGATTCTGGCTCCCCTCAGGAAACTGTGCCTGTGAGGTGGGTCTTTGTCACCTCGTCAAGGCAGAACATCCTCCTCAAATCTTCAGACCAGCCCTTCCCTAGTGTGCAGTCTGCCCCGCTGGTGCCCGCTAGACTCTGCCTCCCTCGTCTCGGCTGCCCCGGGCAACTTGGTGACAGCCTTCCTCGCCTCCCTCTCCCGCTGGTGCTACCCCTGAAAGGTGCTCTGCTGCAGAAGGAGTTGCAGTAAGAACCAGTCAATAACACACGCACATGCCCCGAGCAGCCCTACTCACCCAGAGCTGGGTGGCTTCTCCTGCCTCTCAGGCAGCTCTGTCCTCTTCAGACCCCTTCTTGGAGGCTGATGGAGCCCCACCTCCAGCGTGGGTGGCAGGGGAGTACAAGGGCGCCGCCCTCCTGGCAGACTCGGGCACTGCATCCCAGTGGTAATTCCCAGAACAGAACGAAGGGGGTGGCCTCCTAGAGCCAAGGCCCCGTGGCCCCCAGGGTCACTTGCTCATATCCTCCCCGAGGGGATTCTTACAGCTGCTTCCTTATTTGCTCACCCGGATCCAACCTCGTGCTCTGCTTCTCAGTAGAGGGCCCGGAACTTGCTGCTGGCCTTGTCCACACCTGCCTAGGCCAAGCCGGGTAGAGGTGAAGGGAAGCCACCAGTCCTCATGCTTGTGGCCTGTGCCCACTGACATCTCCAGCCAAGGCCTGGGCTCGGCCCGCTGGTCTCTTCCAGCGTCTCCATTGCCCGTGGACTCGCATGGGAACTACTGCTTCTCACTCGGGGCGTGTGTGCGTGCAGAGAGTGTGGTTCTTTTGTTTTGTTTTGTTTTGTTTTGTTTTTGGGTCACACCTGGCGATGCTCAGGGGTTACTCCTGGCTCTGCACTCAGGAATTATCCCTGGCGGTGCTCAGGGGACCATATGGGATGCTGGGGATCGAACCCGGGTCTGCCGCGTGCAAGGCAAAGGCCCTACCCGCTGTGCTATTGCTCCAGCCCCGAGAGCGTGACTCTTGGACAGACATCCCAGCGGCAAAGGCCTATGGCCAGGCCGGTGGATGGTGTCTGGAACACTCAGGGTTGGAGCCCTGGAGCCCAGGCCAGCCTCACCGTCCACCCCGACTCCGCCGGCCACTCTGGGTCCTTGAGGTGCCATCCTGGGCGAGACAGGTGTTCATCCATGGACTCAGCAAGGCAGGAAAGCCTGAGGGCTGCAGGCCCCCAACCCCTCATCCCGACCCCCAGCCCCTCATCCCCTGACGCACA
Source organism: Sorex fumeus (assembly GCF_029834395.1). Taxonomy (NCBI): domain Eukaryota; kingdom Metazoa; phylum Chordata; class Mammalia; order Eulipotyphla; family Soricidae; genus Sorex; species Sorex fumeus. The sequence goes on along the minus strand of NW_026606086.1, from coordinate 19,740,728 downwards.
CTCACCACCTCATCCCTGAGCCCAGGGGGCGGCAGGCAGGAGAGTGCAGGTCAGACCCTGAGCCTTGGCCTAACCTGCACCGGCATTGCCCTGCCCCCTCTGAGGGGTGCCTCCCCTCCCACTGGGGCTCTTTGCACCCACCGGTGTCCCCGACCTGTCCTTTTCACCGTGCTGGGGCCGGGGGCCATACTCCAGGACTCTGTGTGGACAGGCCCGTGCCCCGGGCCACCGCCCCCGAGGCAGGGCAGGGGTCCAGAGCTTCCTTGCTGGCCCTCCTGGGCCTGGTCCTAATTGCAGCTCTCTTGGGGCTCTGGGGCTGTGAATTATTCATGGTGCTGTAATGTTTATGTGATCAGAGTAATTATTATAATTATGCATTGTGAATTTTCATAATTAATGACCTCACTCAGCCTTCACTTGGCACAGAATATTTCCAGAAGGGTGACGCGCTCTCCAGGGGACGGCGGTGAAACACGGCGGCCCAGCAGACCATCAGTGGGCAGAGGGCATGTGCCAGGCATTGGTCACCTGACACGGGTGGCCCTGGGTTAGCTGGCTGTCGGGGTGACCGTTCCCCGGGCACCCCTGCACCTTCTTCTGTCCCAGGTCACGCAGTCCCAAGGCCGACACATCTTTGTGGCCCGATGGCCATGTCTTGTGGTGGTCACTTTCATGCTGGATTTCCTGTGTCAGAAACAGCAAGTCTCTGTGCTGGGGGGACAGCCGGGCTGGGGCTGTGGGCTCAGAGGGGCCTTAGGTGGGGGCACCTGACGCTGCCCACCCACGGGTTATTGGACCTCCCTTGGTCATGCAGGAAGCATGTCCTGGCATGCTGGCCACACCTCACCCTGCCTGGCTGCCTTCATTACCACTGATGCCCCGTAGCCGTGTGGGTCCCGGGTCGCTGGCTGCGGGGTGGCCGAGGACTCTGCTTGGGAGAGGAAATATGGAACAGTGCCCCGCCAGCCCACGGCTCAGGAATGCGCGGTCTGCCCACGTCCCCCCGCCCCACTGCTCAGAGTGGACGCGTGTCCTCAGATCCTCGTGTGTCCCGCGGCTCATGGTCATTTGATGCTTAAGGCGAGAGCGAGGCCAGGGAGAGGGGCTCGGCAGCCATCCCCAGGTGTGCTCACGCTGTGGGGTGGAGCCTGGTGACCCACCCGGAGCGCCCTGCCCCGTCCGCCCTGTGAGGCCGGGGCCCTGCTGTCACTGTGTCCCATCCCCGGCTGGGGGTCATGCTTAGAGCCTGCGTGCATGAAGGGCCAGCCCCCTACTCCAGGACCCCAGAGCTCAGCTGGTTCCATCTCCTCCAGGACGGCCAGGGCCCTGTGTGGAGGCGGGGCTGGTCCCTTATTCCTGGGCCCATGGAAAGGGCTGGGCGGGCAGGGCTGGGGGGTCTTGCCCCATGCGTGTCCCCATCAGCCCGCCCAGCCCGGACCTGGGGGTGTGGGGGAGAGACACCCCCAGCCAGGTGTGAGCGCAGACACAAAATCCTGGCTCTCTCGGGGACCCTCCGTGGGCTGTGCCGTCGTCACGTGCAAGGCGGGAACGAGGCCATGCACTCCTGGAATCTCCCAATCCAGATGTTATGAATCCTTCATCCAGTTTTAATATACCTCTAAATTATTCCTCCATGCCTATTAATAATTAAGGAAAGCAAAAAACGGAATTATCTCCTAATGGCGTCGTGGCTTCTCTGCTGCTTCTCGGAGTCGCTTGTTCGGGGGGCGTTTCCCACTGGCTGGGCGCTTCAGAGCAGCCCACCCGGGGCCAGGCCCCCCCAGCCCGCCTGCGTCAGCCTTCCCGAGTAGGGCGCTCAGGGCCGTGGGCAGGCCTGGGACCTGCCACAGCCTGCGGGGAGAGGCCGTCTGGTCAGGCCCCCCCCCCCCGTCAGGCCCCCTCATCACCCTCCCCCCACCCCATCAGGCCCCTGGTCAGGCGCCCCACCCCGCACCCCCCGTCCCCCGCGCTATCCGTCCTGGCTGCACCACCCCTCAGGGCGCCCTCCCTGCCCTGACGCTTTGGTAACCCTGGGCCAAGTCAACCCCGGGAGCCAAGGCGGGCAGGGGTGTCCAGGGGGTGGTTCCCACGGGCTCAGCTTCACCGCCCCCTCCCCCACGGAGCCGGGGCACCTGCTGGGCCCTGAGACCCAAGACCTGAGACCGGAGACCTGACCAGGAAGGCTGGGGAGGGGCCGAGTGAACTGACTTGTCTCAGGGTGGGGCTTGTTTTCTGGCTCAGGGGGAACCTTGTCTTAGCTGGGGGTGGGGGGCAAGGTAAGCGCCTTCACCCTCCCCCCTCCTGGTTTGGGTCTGTGTTTCTCCCTCCCTTCCCCCTCCCTCCTTCCCTGTCTCTCTTCCCCTCCCTTCCTTCCTCTCTTCCTCCCTTCCCCTCTCCCTCTCTTTCTCCCTCTCTCTCTTCCTCTCCCTCTCTCTCTCCATCTCTCTCCTTCTCCCTCTTCTCCCTCTCTCTCTCCCCCTCTCCCTCCATCTCTCTCTCTCACTCCCTCTCCCTCTCTCTCTCTCTCCCCCTCTCCCTCCCTATCTCTGCTCCACTTTAACCCGTTCCCAGGGACTGACCCTAGTTCCCCCAGCCCCAGGTGTGCTGAGGGTCACCTCTGCGAACCCGCTGCTGACCGCCGACGCTTGCAGCTGGAACCATTTCCTCGGAGCAGAGGGCTCTGCAGGCTCTGGGTTCCGTGTCCAGATGACAGAGGGGCGTGTGGCCGTGGGGATGCTGTAGACCGGGAGGAGCAGGCAGGCGCCCGCAGGGCTGAGGGCCGGGAGTGGCCGAGCCTCTTTGCCTCGGTGCCCAGAACGAGTGTCCCGCCCCGAGTCCAGAGGGGACCGAAGTGGCAAACACTGCAGTCCTGAGTCCCGAGGAGCGAGTGTAAGTCAGGCCACGCACGGGCCCACGGAAGGCGGGCGTGTGACATCAGCACAATCCAGAGCTAATTACATCCTTAATTACAGCATCGGATCGAATTAGGGGACGTCAGCCGGAGCGTGATTGAGCCCCTGATGAGATCATGTCTGTCGCCGACAAATTGCCTGACATTTTTCAAACAAAACTTTGCACAGAAGCCAGAACTTGGCTGGTCCGAGGCTTCACCGCTGACAGGAGGTGCGGACCGGGGGTGGCCGTCCCCAGGTGCCCATGGTCAGGCTGAGCCCAGCTCCGGGACAGCCATGAGGGGGCGGGCGAGCCAAGTGGGGGGGGACGAGCTGGGCAGGACAAGAGTCAGGGACAGGCCTCCCGGTCCCCCTGCCAGCCCAGCACGGCCATGGCAGGAAGGAGTGCTAGACCCCCGTGCTCAGCCTAAGCCATGCCAGCTGGACCCTCCAGAGGGGCTTATTGGGGTCAGGGGGAGCGCAGGACAGCCAGCGGGGAGGCCCAATGTCAGCCCTAGGGAAAGTGGGCGGGTCCCTGAGAAGGCGGACACTGTCTCCCGGGGTACAGCAGCCCCCTCCCACGCCCGCCCCCATGTGGACAGCCCGTCCTCAGCACACACACACACCCCTGCGCCCTCCCTGCCGTGCTGGGTGCTGCTGTCCACAGTGGCCTGGACAGTGATGGGGCAGATGACCCGAGCCTCTGTCTGCACAACCCCCCAGCCTCCAGTCTCCTGAGGGCAGGTCTGGTCACTGCGACATGCTTTCCTGGCCTGCCTGAGAGTGGACCCCAGAGCCGGGAGGGCATGGGGGGCTGGGCAGGAACCATGACAGGAACCGCGTGTGGGAGGGCCGCAGCCGGAAACCCGCTCTGCGCACAGGGGGTCTCCTGGCTCCGCCCCCGGCTGTCTCTGCCCCATCACGCGTAAGGAGCCAGGCACGCTGGACGTGGGAACCATCGGGGCTGCGAGGACCCCGGGGCTACCCATTTGCGCTTTCCTTCTGTTTCTGCTCAAAGCCGGGCAAATGCCCAGCGTCTGCAGCCGGCGTCTGGACTTGGGAAAGAAAGTGGCTCGCCGGGGAGCAGCGGGGAGCTGGGATTAGCCTGGCCGGGGACCAGCTCCCGGGGCTGAAGAGACTCGCTGGGAGCAGAGGGCAGGGCCCTCCCGGCTGGACACGGGCAGCCCCTTCCCGCCTTCCCCTGGGCCAGGTCAGAGCCCGTGATGACCTCGGATCTGTAGACACAGCGGCACTGGGGCCCGCCCCCTGCTCTGAGGGGCGTCTGCACTTAGGGGGGGCCGCAGCCCCCCACAGACCAGAGACGCTGCTCCAATGCTGGAGTCGGGTCTCCGGGAGGCTCTGGGAGAGCAGAGAGCCGGGAGCCGGGAGCTCAGGAGCGTGTGTGAGTGTGCATGTGTGTGCACCCGCCTGTGTTCATCTGTGTGCACACACACGCGTCCATCTGTGGACAGGCATGTGTGCACATACATCTTTATGCATATGTGTGCACACGTGCCTGTCCATATGAATGTGTGTTACCCATTGTGTGCATAGGTGCACGTATGCCCATCGTATGCATGTGTGTCCATCTGTGCATACATGTGCAAGTATGCCCATCGTCTGCATATGTGTGTGTCTGTGTCCATCTGTGTGCTACATGTGTTCATCTATGCGTGCACACATGCATGTGTCCACTTGTGTACATGCACTTATCTGCACCACATGTATCACCTGTGTTCTTGCACTTGTATGCACACGATGTGTCCATCTTTGGACACATACCCATGTGCCCGTGTGTCCATCTGTGTACACGCATCGTGTGGGTGTGCACGCACATGCACACTCATCTGTGTGTTCACATATATGCATCGTGTGTGGGCGTGTGCTCACCTGCACGCGTGCCTGGCATGCATGCGTGTGTGTCCCCTGTGTGTGCCCGTGTGCATGCATCTTTGCGAGTGAGCATGTGTGACTGTTCCTCAGGCTCGGCACCGTCTGCCCAGCCTCCCAGGGGCCGCCTCTGGCTCAGGAGACAGACCCCGCCCTGAGGCAGGCAGGCCTGCTGGGGCAGCGCCCACTCCGAGCTGCCCGCCCTGTCGAGGGAGAGAAGGGGGGCATCAGCCACCCCCTTCTCCACAGTGTCACAGAACAACCCGGGCAGGGGCTGGGAGGAGCCAGGCTTCTGGAAGTTTCTCGGTGGGGCGGGGTGCCAGGGCCCTGGCAGCTGTCGTGTCTGTGGGAATCAGCCGGTCAGCGCAGCAGCAGGTCAGGAGGGCTGCTCGGAGGGCTTAGCAGGGCCGGCGAGAGCTGGCAGGGGGCGCCCTCCTCCTCCCCCTCCTCCCCTTCTCCCCCTTCTCTTCCTCCTCTTCCTCCTCCTCCTCCTCCCCCTCCTCCCCCTTTTCCCACTCCCGTCTCCCGTCAGGGTCTGCAGGTTGACAGGTGCCCTCCCGGGCCAGCCTCTGCCCCTCAGCTCAGGTCAGGGTCAGGGTCCTAGCAGTGCTCACCACATCTGCCTACACGGCCAGCTTTGGACACACACTCATGCACACTCACGGACACTGCACACAAACACACGTGCACACATAGCTACACACTCACACATTCCTACACACACAGTCACACAGACACGTGCACACACACACTTGAACCCAGTACCGCCTTGCAGCCTCTCTTCCCCGTCCCTCCCGGCGGGCAGGCGCCTCTGTCCCCGGCCTGGCTGGCCGTGACGGGCGGGCGGGGCTGGGCGTGGGAATCCCGCTCGGGCTGCAGCCCCCCAGCTACGGGCTTTGTGTCCCGAGGGCTGAATCATGGGGGCTGGCGTGCCCAGGCTATTTATAGCTGGTCACTGGGTGCCAGGCTTTGTTCCCCTGCAGGACGGGCGACACCCCACGCAGGAGTCCCAGCCGGACCCTCCCGGTCAGTAATTACACGGCCGGGCCGCCTCCTATTCAGCCCCGTTGCTATTTCCGGCGGCGCGCTCGGGAAAGGTTGGGGAGCCCTCCTTCGCGGGTGCATGGCGGGAAGGGCATGGGCACCGTCCCCCCCTGCTCTCCGTTGCTCCCTGCCTGCACCCCAGTCCAGAGGGACTTCCAGGTGAGGCGACCCAGCAAGGCCTCTGCCCTCCCGGGCACCGCACCTGGGGCACAGCGTCGGGGCCCCTGAGAGCAGCCCCCAGAGTGGTCTGGCGGGATGTGTGTCACCGCGGCTACCCCCCAGCCTGTGGGCACTCGAGTGCAGGAAGCGGTGCCCGGGACACAGTGCTCAGTGTCTGTGTGACTGTGTATATGAGTGTGTGTGAGTGTGCATGCATGTCAGTGTGAGCATATATGTATGTGTATGAGTGTGTGTGAGTGTGTGTTTGCATGTGAGTGCTTGTGAGTGTGTATGTGAATGTGTTGTGTACATGAATGTGTCAGTGTGGTATGAGTGAGTGCGTGTGAGTGTGTATATGAGGGAGTGTGAGTGTATTTGCATGTTTGTGAGTGTGAATATGATTGTGTGTCTGACTGTGTGTATAGAATGTAAAAGTATATGTAAGTGTGCATATGAATATGTGTATGAGTGTGAATGTTTGTATGTATATGAGTGTGTGTGTGAGTGTATGAGTGTGAGCACCTGTGTGTATATGAATGTGTGTCTGTGTGTATGAGTGTGTGTTTGTGTGTTTATGAGTGTGTGGGTGTGAGTATTATGAGTGTGAATGTGGGTGTGTCTGCATGTTGTGTGTGTGGATGAGTGTATGCATGTGTGAGTGTATGTTGTGAGTGTGTAAGTCTGTGGGTAGGGTCCTGCCCTCTGCCTGCCTGAGGGCGCCTGGGCGAGTCCTTCCTGGGTTGTGGGGGGTACCCTGCTGAGGGCCCGGTCTGAGGGCAGTGGGCGTCTCGCCTGATTCTGTAAAGATGTTGCTGGTTTAAGCGATTAGCGTGAGCGCCTCCGGCAGCTTAGCGGGATCAAGGAAGGTTCTGGAGCCCTGGCTTCTCCCCGCCGGGAGGCGTTCCTGAAACTTCAGCCTCCTGCCGCGGTCCCGCCTCCAGAAACTCAGCTTCCCTGCAGCCCAGGCTCGGCGGCTCAGAGACAAGGACCCCCCACGCGTCTCTTTTCCCGCAGCTGGGGGCTCTGAGCCGTGCGTGTGTGAGGGTAGCTGGGGCCCTGGCCCGAGCTGAGACCCCCACCCCGTGGGAGCGACTCCCCCTCGTGCTCAGGCTGGCTTCAGCTGGGGAACTTTCACTGTGGTGGGCTTGGCGTTTAGTGTTTGATAGATAAAGCGCGACTAGTGTCCACAAGTCTCCTGGGTCAGTAAGGGGCAGCGGTGGGCGCTGTACGGTCCAGCAGATGCAGAAAGGTGGGTGCAGGGGCCCGGGGTCCCAGGGGATGCGCCTTCCCAGGCTGCGCTCTGCCCAGCACTGAAACAGGACTCAGGATCTTGGGGTCCAGCACTCAGGCCTGCTGCTGGGAGGCTGCGGCCTAACCCCCCGGCCCTGTGCCTCAGGGACTTCTCGGGGACTAAGTCCATCTGGGCGAGTCACGGGGTCCCCAAGGTCTGTTGTAGAAGGGATATCACATCGTTATAGCACTGTTGTCATGTGGAGGACGCTGTCAACTCGAGCTCACTGCAGTGAGTGAGTCTGTGGGTCAGCAGGAAACTCAGGCCCAGCCCACAGACCCACACCCACACGGTGGTTTGAACTACTAGGAAATGTTTCTCAGGACCATGGGTGCCGGGGAAGCCCGCCCTTCCCTCCTCTCCTTGTGGCTGCTTAGAGAGTCGGTGTGATGGCTGGGCCTTCACAGCCCTCTGGGACCACGAGGTCGACATTGCAGGCAGAGAATGGCATATGTGTCTCTCCCGCTGTGGAATTTCAGCCCTCCCTGGACAGCGGTAGGGCATTTGCCTTGCACGCAGCCAACATGGCTGACCCGAGTTCGATTCCTCCGCCCCTCTCGGAGAGCCCGGCAAGCTACCAAGAGTATCTTGCCCGCAGGCAGAGCCTGGCAAGCTCCCCGTGACGTATTCGATATGCCAGACACAGTAACAACAAAGTCTCCAATGGAGACGTTACTGGGCCCGCTCGAGCAAATCGATGATCAACGGGAGGGCCTGGACACCTTTATTCTGTGTCTGCATTCCACAGTCCACGCCCCCTGGGTACTGGCCCCCATCTCAGTCCACGCCCCCTGGGCACTGGCCCCTGTTTCAGTCCTCACACCCTGGGTACTGGTCCCCGCCTCAGACTCTGGGTACTGGCCTCTGTCTCAGTCCATGTCCCCTGGGTACTGGTCCCTGTCTCAGTCCCTGGGTACTGGCCCTCGTCTCAGTCCCTCGGTACTGGCCCCCGTCTCAGTCCTTGGGTACTGGTCCCCACCTCAGTCCACGCCCCCTGAGTACCGGTCCCTGTCTCAGTCCATGCCCCCTGGGTACTGGCCCCCGACTCAGTCCCTGGGCACTCAGTCCCCGTCTCAGTCCATGCTCCCTGGCTGTTGCAGGACACAGACTCCCAGGGTCTAGTCCTGCCGAGTGCTCGCAGGTCTCCGGGTCCCGCTCTCCAGCCCACCATGCCCGCCCCACGCCTCCCCGTCAGCGTCCTGCCTTTGGCCCGGGAGCTGTGCAGGTGGGGTCCTCGTGGTCCTTCCCCCACCGTCTCCCCCACTCCTATCCCTCCCCAGCTTGCCGCCCGTGCTCTGTGCTCTCCGCAGCGTGGGGTGCCGGGGCTGGCTGAGCTCCGCGGCCGGGCCCTTTAAGAGCGCAGGCCAGCTCAGTGCAGATGGCCAGGTCCAGGCTGCGGGCGTGATTTATACGGGAAGCTGTCAGGGGTGAAAGGCAGGGCCCCTTTTCACTGGATCCCATGGGAGCTTTGAAAGCCACGGCTGCTGGCGGCTCAGCTGGGCCCCTGGGACAGACCCCCCCCTTCACCCTTGTTGCCGGGAGGCGGCTGGGGGTGCATGAATGCGCCTCAGTTCCGGACCTCGAGACGAGATGTGCGCAGGGGAAGGAGCAGGCCCTGCTTAGACCAGGGCGTGTGTGTGTGTGGGGGGGGGGTTTGTCCTGCAGCCCCGCCCCCGGCTGGGTCTCTGCTGTACCCGCCAGCCCCTCCCACCCTGACACCTTCAGAGCTGCCTTGGGTGGAGGCCAAGGGGCCTGAGTTCTCCAGCACACGGCCAGGCCCCTGCCCAGGGCTCCTGGGCTCGGGCTGCTGGGGTCTCTGACGTGGACGTAGCCCATCCCCTTCGGCCTCGCTGTGGGCATCTGTGTGAGTGGTGAGAGCAGCAGAGCCGGCCGTCTGTGAGATCAGCATCACATGTGGGGTCCAGCCCCCAAGCTCTGCCCCGCCAGGCTCCTGGGCTGTGGGGGGGGCTGTGCAGGGCGGAAGGGGATCCCGCGCCACAGGGAAGGCGGTGGGGGGGGGGGGGGAAGCGGGCCAAAGGAGCGAGTGAGGGCAGGTGCAAGGGGCCAGAAAGGACACGGGCTGGGACTGGGCTTCCTGCAGAGGCACCGTGAGGCTGCGGGGGTCACGGGAGGCCAGGGCTGCACGCCCCTCGCTCCCACACTCAGGGTAGACTTGGCACCAGGCTGTTCGTAACCGCCCCCCCCCCCAATTTTCGAGATGCATCTGCCCTGCAAATCTCCAGGCTGAGTCGCAGTGCCCGTCAACGGGGGTCTTGGGAGGTGCCCCCGCTCTGCCTGCCCCTGCCAGGCCCTCCCAGGAGAGGGGCTTGAGGGTCCTGGGCGGGACTGGCACAGATGTCCTGAGCTCCCAGGCACAGACGGTCAGCCCCGCGTCTACTCTCTGCGCGCCGCTGCCTGGGGCTGCTGGAGGCGGCCTTGGAGGGGCCAGGGCCGAGGGACGGCAGCACTGTCCAGATGACCGGGCAGGCTCCCTCCTTCCCACAGCGGCGCTGGGCAGCTCTGTCCTCTCCCTGCCTCACTCTCTTCCCGGACCACTCCCCCAGGACCCCTGTGCATGGGCTTGCACTGGGGCTGACGACCTCCGTGCTGGCAGCCAGCCCCAGAGGTGGCTGACCTGTCTGCGTAGGACAAGGAGCGGATCCAGATGGCAGAGGCCCCGCTTCCTCCCCCTTGATGGACAGAGGCCCCGCCTCCTTTCTGTCGTAATAGGCATAGGCTCCGCCCCTTTTCCTTAAATGGGCAGTGGCCCACCCCTTTCTTCCCGTATGAACGGAGGCCCCACCCCTTTCATCCTGTATGGAAGATGCCACGCCCCTTTCTCTTGATGGCAGAGGCCCCGCCCCTTTGTCCTTAAATAGCCAGAGACCCGCCTCTTCGTAGATGGGCAGAAGCCCCGCCCCTTCCCTCCATGGTGGACAGAGGCCCCGCCCCTTTCTTCCCCGGTGGACGGAGGCCCCGCCCCTTTATTCAGTGACGTACAGAGGCCCCACTCCTTTCTTCTTGGTGGACAGAGGCCCTGCCCCTCCTTCTTCCTTGCTGCCCCCCTCCTTCATGTGATGTCCGAGCAACTTCTGTGGTGTCTGGAACCCGAAGGAAGCTGGGCAGAAGGTCAGAGCCATGCCGGGCTTTGGGGACACCTTTGGGGCCCTGCAGCCTGCCCGGAGACCCCGGCCCCACGCCCATGTCCATCTAGGACGGCGTCTTAGCTGCAGCCAGCACGCCCCTGTCCACTGTGGTGCCCAGTCTGCACTGGAACTGTCTGCCCCCGCTCTGCAGCCAGCAGGTGCTGGACACTGGCACTTCCTGGCCAGTAGTGGCCATCGTGCCTGCCCTGGGGCCAGCAGCCCAGGCTCCCGTTCCTGGAAACCAGGCCTATGTCTCCGTCCATGGTTGGCGGCCGTCAGCTGCCAGAATCTTCTGCAGAGGCGGGCCTCACGCTCCGCTCTGAGCTCTGCATCCAGCTCCCTTCCCAGCCCGTATTTTCCCGTTTGCTTCATTTTTCTTGTTTTAAATTTATTTAATCTTCCTGTCCTGTCAGCATCTTTGTGAGTCCTTTTCGGAAAAGACAGGATCTAAGAAATTAGTAAGTAGGCATTCACATATTTCTTGTGTAAAGGATTAATAAAAACTTTACCAATTTAGCTGAGGATAATTACTGGTATACATCATGTCCATTTTTTGTTTAACACAAAAATCTAACTTTCCTCCTCTCCTGTTCATCTCATCGTGCACGGCCTGTCCTCTCTGACCCGCTGTGCTTCTCCCACGGGGGGTGTAATTCATCATTTGGATACGGGAGTTAAGATGCTTCAGCTTCATGAGATACAAAATCCAGCAGTTTCTACACTCATGTTTGTGCGTGTATTTGTGCAGGCGTGCGAGCGCGCGCGCACACACACACACACACACACACACACACACACACAGCGCTTTGCCTCTGTAACTGGGAATTCCAGAAGCCAGGATTCAGCCGTGGCCGGCTCAGGAGCCCAGGGCGTGTCCCATCCTCTCTCTGGCCTCACCCTTGCTCATCCTTCAGGCGGGCAACCACAGAGACAGAGTGGACGGGTCAGCAGAGTTGGGGGGCTGTGAGTGGACCCCCTGGGGGTAAGAGAGAGCTTATTAGCGTGACAGAAATGTCACCGGACCGAGATGGTGATGGCCCAACTTGAGGAAGTTACTACGAAGTCCCTCGTGCTCGGGAACAGCATTAAGTCATCGGCAGCACCAGCTGGTTCCTGCGCTGGGCAGGGCTGTGGCCACATCCCTGACCCCGGCCCCCGCCCCACGGAGACAGAAGCAGCCCCATTCCCACAGAGCCTGCGAAGGGGGTCCCGGACCCCTCTGCTCAGGGAGACGGCATGCCGTGCCCCAGGAAAGCCAGGTGCGTGAGAGCGGCAGGTGGGGGCGTGAGTTAGCTCGCATCTCCTTGGGAGCGTGCGGGGCTAACGGCAGACAGCTGCTCCCCGTCAGCCCGCAGGGACAGGAGCAAGGATGGGAGCATGGGGAGGGGGAACGGGAGCACGTGCACGGGGGCAGGAGGCACTGCAGAGCCGGGGCTGCCTGGCCCACCTTCCAACCTGAGCTGTCCTGCGAGCCCCGGCTTTCCCCTTTGTCCATCGGTTCATCCACTCAGGGTCTTTGCTGGAGGGGGCTGCCCCCGGACAGTAGAGAGCCAGGGTGCGGCCCTCTGTGCTCCCTGCCCTGAGCTCCTTGCCCTCTGTGCTCTCCCGGTCTCTGTGCTCCCCTGGTCTCTCTTCTCTCCTGGTCTCTCTTCTCTCCCAGTCTCTGTGCTCTCTTCTCTCTTTCCTGCGCAGTTAGTGGGTTCTGTAGGGACTTGCAGGCTGTGGTGTGCAGAAGCAGGGGGTGCGGAGGACAGCTTGGTGCTGAGGTCACGGTGCCAGCTTGTGGTGCCAGGTCTGACTCTCCAGCTCGGGGTCCTGAGCCCACCCTGGGGGCTCCGACTGCTGAGTGTGAACGGATTTGACTCCCAGATGAGAAGCATGACGCTCAGAGACCCTCCTCTCCTTCCAATGCTGCAAACCACAAGGATGCCCAGTGTGCCTAGCCTGCCCAGGACAAGACCCCCCAAACGCAGGGCCCAGGAGAGCCCCAGATGCCGACACACAGCAGGCACGAGCCCGGACAGGCACCTGCTCTCCCGCCTGTTTCCTTCTGCTGCACGTGCTGGAAGCCTGCAGAGCTCCATGCTGCCCATGCTCCCCACCTCCCCATACTCCCCACCTCCCCGTGCTCCCCACCTCCCTGTGCTCCCCACCTGCCCGTGCTCCCCATCTCCCCCTGTGCTCCCCACCTCCCCGTGCTCCCCATCTCCCCTGTGCTCCCACCTCCCCATGCTCCCCATGATCCCCATATCCCCTTGCTCCCCACCTCCCCGTGCTCCCCACCTCCCTGTGCTCCCCACCTGCCCATGCTCCCCATCTCCCCCTGTGCTCCCCACCTCCCCGTGCTCCCCATCTCCCCTGTGCTCCCACCTCCCCATGCTCCCCATGATCCCCATATCCCCGTGCTCCCCACCTCCCCGTGCTCCCCACCTCCCTGTGTTCCCCATCCCCCATGCTACCCATTCCCCCATGCTCCCCGTCTTCCCATGCTCCCTGTGCTCCCCATCTTTTCGTGCTCCCCACACTCCTTGTGAACCCCACACTCCTCATGCTCCCCATCTTCCTACACTCCCCATGCTCCTCATCTCCCTGTGCTCCCCCAGCCTGCCCCTGTCCCCAGGCCTATGGCGTCTGCTCTGCACACCTGTGTCCCCAGGCTACGGGAGACCCCGCCGCCGGTTTGGGTGCTTCTCCCTGAGCTGCTCCTGACATGCCCTTGAGCTCTGGCGCAGATACCCCGGGGGGAGCTGGGGGGGGGGGTCTGCTGGGGCTTGGGCAGAGAGGGGAGTCACTCCTGCTGGAAGGGGGCAACGGAACCAGCAGAGCGTGGGGAGAAACTCCAGGCGGGGGCCGGGCCGCCTCTGTGGCCGTGGGGGCATCGTGTAGGGCAGCAGTGGCAGGACAGACCCCGCACCTCAGCGCCGGCCCCACGGCCCCACCACTCACCCCCACTGAATCCACAGCCACGTGTCACTGGGAAGAGCAGCAGGGCGGCGTGGTGACGTGTGTGCGCCCGGTGCCCGGCGGGGGTCCTCGTGGCGCAGCGGGACTGGTACCGCGTGAGTTCCGGGATGGTTGATTCTGAGTCCGTGGGTGCAGCCGCTGCCGTTGGTGCACGTTCAAATACAGGGTGAATTCCTAGTGCGCCGGCTCCTTTGTCTGCACGGCTGCCGTGCGGCCTTCCTCCTCCCAGGGTGCTCGCTCTGCTGGGGGCGGCACTGTGCCCAGCTGAAAATAGTCACCTGCCCAGACGACTTGTGACTCCACAATGACATGCCCCGCTGGCAGACTTTCCTGCTCGGGCTCCTGGAGGGTCTCCCAGGGCGCCTGTGAAGGCTGCTTGGCCACGCCCCTCGTGGTTCCCTTGCTGGGATTCTGACGCAAGGGCTGGTGGGCAGCAGCCTCGCTGTGGCCATGAGCCCCGGGCCTGGCGCTTGAGGTGGTGGCGGGGAGACCCGGGAGCTGGCCGTGGGAATGGTTTTTGGAATCGGAGGGAGCTCTGGAGAGATGCTCAAACACCCCGGGAGAGACACAGGCCACGTGCCTCCGGGTGTTGTTCCAAGCTCTGGGGAGCTGCTCGTTTATTCATATTTAAATCAATGTCATTTCCTGCAGCCTTCCTCAGAAACAGGACCGGGCTCTCTCGGCTTTCTCGTGCCCTCTCCTCTCCCTGGGTCCTGTCATTCTCGTTCCACCCTCGGGAGCAGGTGACAGTTTTCCAGGGACTCTGCGTTTCCGTTCACTGTTGTTTCATCCTCAAAACAGAACCTTGGGCTGCTGCTAAGTCGGTGACTGGTGGTGAGTTCACCCCAGAGACGGAGCCCAGACATCGCAGGCGGGGGACAGGCCAGCCCACAGCTGGCAGGGGAAGGGCGGACAGGGGACAGGCCAGCCCATAACCGGGCAGGGGGAGAGAGGATGGGGGGCGGACCAGTCCACAGCTGGCAGGAGGACAGGATGGGCCCAGGACTCTGCCCGCAGTGACCACCCGCTCTCGCTTCACGGCGAGGTCAGTGTGGGCCTAGCAGGGACTGTGGGGGCTGGAAGGTGTTTCCGGGGCGGCACGGGGCAGCGGGATGGTGGCCTTGGGAGACCCTCCGATACTGACACCCAGCCAGGGTCCTCCCAGGAAGGAAGGTTCTAGCAGCCTGCAGTGGGGTTGGAATGCCGCCACCAGGATGGGGTCAGGCCTCCCCCGCCATCCCGCACCTAGACACTCCCCCGGGACCTCAGCTCTGGGCGCCTCGGGACTGGTCACGCTGTGAGCCCCAAGGGCCTCTCTGGGCCGGTCGGGCGGGTGGCCATGCCCAGCCAGGCCGAGCAGGAAGAGCCCTGAGTTCTTGGGACCCAGCATCAAGGAGGGTGAGAGGCAGAGACCTGGAGGACCCCAGGGCCCCGCACCGCCCAGCCCACGAGGGTCTGGAGCCCGTCCCTGAGGCTCTCCCCTCTTTCCTCCCCACCTCCTCCCCTCCCCTCCCCCTCTCCTTTCCTCTACTCCTCTCCTCTCCTTGGCCTCTCTGTGTAGGCTCTGACTGCGCCTTGGCTTGGGTGTGGGGTGCAGAGGCCCCTGCAGGCCACGTTAGTCCCCCCCGCTGGGTTAATTCTCTCCTCTGAGATGAGTGTGAGGCCGTTGTCTTCCCTGCGGCTGTGAGAGAGTGGGGGCGGGTGGGGGGCTGACTCTCTCCTTGTGGGGAGCCCAGGGGCTCCAGGCCAGGCCAGTCCGGGGCTGCTCTCTCGGCAGCCTTTCCTCCACATTGTCTCGAGTTTCGGGCCGAACCGGACCCTCCGGACGGTGTGAGGCAGGGACTGCGGTTCTGCGTTGTCCCACCGATGCTGGACCCCTGTGCCCAGTGCCCAGGAGACCGGCCCAGAGGACTAGGGTCCGACCTGCCTCTGGGTCCCGCGCTCCAGCTGGGCTCTGGCTCTGGCCAGGGCAACCCTGGGGAGCCCCCCGGCCCCTGCTGTGTCCTGTGTGGAAAGAGCAGAAAGACTCGCCGGGGGGCGGGGGGCGGGAGGTCGGCTGCCTCCACGTGAGCATCACAGGCTGCCCTTCCCGGCCCATCGTCCTTTCCGATGGGGAGCGAGTGTCCAAGTGTCATTGGGACCAGAGCGCGTCTCGCATCTCCCCTCCCATGTTCTTGGTCCCGGGAAAGTGTCTCCACGTGCCCAGCTCGGCTCACTGGCTCCCTGCAGCTGGCCCGCAGGTCTGGGGAAGGTCCGGTTGCCCCTAACGGCTGCAGTCCAGGGAGAAAACGCTGCACACCACGGGAGCGCTTTCCTCTGGAGGGAAGGACGTCGCCAAGCGCCGATTTCAGTGAATTGAGATAATTGGAACTCCTAGGGCCAAGCCAGTCCCTGCAGAAATAATGCCGCCATCTGCGATGAATAGCCTCTCCCCCCCCCCGCCTCTCCCTCCTTCCCTCCCCTCCCTCCTCTCCCCCCTCTCCCCCAGCACACGCAGCCGCAGCCGTGATTCCGACTCGGCGCTAAACACTCACATTCTCTGACTTCGAGTCCCCCTGATGTTTAGATCTGATCTCCACAGAGCTAGTTTCCCCTTTGCATGAGTTCGTTTCAAAGTGTTCTGGAAACTGAGCTCATGGCTCCTAGCCTGGGGTCCCAGCCGGCACCTCCCAGCAGGTCGCCC
The DNA here is from genome assembly GCF_029834395.1 of Sorex fumeus. Classification (NCBI taxonomy): domain Eukaryota; kingdom Metazoa; phylum Chordata; class Mammalia; order Eulipotyphla; family Soricidae; genus Sorex; species Sorex fumeus. Next base: position 19,724,660 of record NW_026606086.1, on the reverse strand, counting down.
CTCACTCAGGACCCCGCCTCCTGTGCTGACCACTGGCCCGGAGCCAGGACAGGCCCCGGCCACTCTTCCCTCCCCCAGGGCAGGTCGGGGGTCTCAGAAACATCTTGATCCCTCTGAGCGCCCCCAGGAGGGTACCTGGCTCCCCCACAGCCGTGCTCTGTGGAGCGGCCACAGTTCCCTGCAGCCCAGTTCCCGACCAGCAGTAGACCTGTGAGAGAAGGGCCTGAGCGTGGCCATGTGATGGCTGCCGATGACTCTGTCCTAGCGTCTGGCGTGAGCTCGTCCATGGGCTTCATGTGTCCTGGCGAGGAGGGGCACAGGCCTGCAGTGAGAAGGCTCGGGGTGGAGAGCACCTCTCCCTGGTCAGGGTCCGCCAGGAGGGGCCCACCCTGCCCCCTGCACCTCCTGCCTCCTAGCCAGCTCTTGCCGCTCCCCGGGGACAGGGCTGGAGAAGAATTGAGGCTGTCTTGTGCGTCAGTTACTATCCTGCCTGCTGGTTCCAGTCTTGTGCCAAACTGTCCATCTGTCCATCCCTCTATCCTTCCACCCATCGCTGTCACCCAACATGCATCTTCCTATGTATCCATCTCTTCGTCCGTCTCTCCATTCTTCTGCCTACCCCTCCATCACACATTCATCCATCCACCCACTTGTCAGTCACCCACATCTGCACCCATCGGTCCCACCTTCTGTCTTCTGCATCCATTCACCCACCCAGTCGTCAGTCAGACTTATACCCACCATCTGTCCACATAACTATCCACCCTCCACCCATCCCTCCTTCATCCTTCCATCCACCCACCGATTTCTCCATCCAAACACCCATCGCTCCATCCACTCAACAACCAAGATCCATTCACCCACATATCCCTCCCTCCACCCACCCATCCACCCATCCATCCATCCATCCATCCACCCACCCATCCATTCATCCCTCCATCCACCCACCCATTCATTCATACATACATACATACATACATCCACCCATCCATCCATCCACCCATCCCTCCTTCATCCCTCTATCTACCCACCAGTCATCATCCATTCACCCACCTATCCATCCATCCACCTATCCATCCACCTATCCATCCATCCACCCACCCATCTATCCATCCACCCATCCATTCATCCACCCATCCATCCATCCATCCATCCACCCATCCATTCATCCCTCCATCCACCCACCCATCCATTCATACATACATACATACACCCATCCATCCACCATCCATCCACCCACCTATACCTCCATCCACCCACCCATCCCTCCATCCACCCACCCACCCATCCATCCATCTATACACCCACCTATCCCCCATCCACCCATCCATCTATTCACCTACCTATCCATCCACCCACCCATCCATTCACTTACCCACCCATCCCACCATCCCCCATCCATCCCTCCATCCAACCACCCATCCCTCCATCCACCCAACAACCATCATCCATTCACCCACATATCCCTCCCTCCACCCACCCATCCACCCAACCCTCCTTCATCCCTTTATCCATCCACCAACCATCATCCATTCACCTACCTATCCCTCCATCCACCCACCCAACCATCCACCCATCCCTCCTTTCACCCACCCACCCACCCATCCATCCATTCACCCATCCATCCATTCATCCATCCATCCATCCCTCCATCCATCTATCCCTCCACCCACCCATCCATCCATCCATCCATCCACCCATCCATCCATCCATCCACCCACCCATCCATCCATCCACCCACCCACCCATCCATCCATCCACCCACCCACCCATCCATCCATTCATCCATCCATCCATCCACCCATCCATCCACCCATCCATCCCTCCTTCCACCCACCCACCCACCCATCCATCATCCATTCATCCACCCACTCACCCATCCATCCACCCACCCATCGTTCCATCCACCCATTCATCCATCCACCCATCCATCCACCCACCTATCCCTCCATCCACCCAGCTAGCTATCCACCCATCCATTCATCCATCCACCCATTCATCCACCCACTCATCCATCTATCCATCCACCCACCCAACCTTCCCTCCATGCATTCGTCTCTCCCTCCACCCACGCATCCCTCCCTCCATCCATCCACTCACCCACCCACCCACCCACCCATCCATTCATCTACCCACCATCTGTCCCTCCACCCAAACACCCATCCCTCTCTCTCCACCCATCTACCCATCGATCCCTCCACCCCATCCTCATTTTTCAGTCCATTTGTGGAAACTGAAACTCCAAGAGGGGAAGGATTCGTCCAGTATCCCAGGACTGCTGTGCTGACCTCCTCCATGTCTCTGTGGTCCCCTCCCTCCCTCTCCTTGTCCCAGACCCATCCCGGTTTCACTGTCCTTCCCTGCTGGGCCCAGGTGCAACTCCCTTGCACCACGACAGTCCTCAGTTGCTCCCCAGGAAGGCTTTTGCTGGGCATTTTGGTTCCAGGTGGTGGCTGAGAGCCGCTTGTTTGGACAGTGGCGAGTTCTGGGGGGACACCAACAGCCCTGAGACGTAGCTCAGAGAGAGCAAACAGCATCTGCTTCCCAGCAAGAGGTTTGTTTTTAGGCTTTTCTTTTATCTTTTTTTTAAAGTAAAAAGACAAAAAGATATGGGAGAGAAGGAGAGCTTGTGTGCAGCCAGGTAGGACGGGCTGTGGTAGCAGGGGGCCTTGGCTTCCCGGCTCTGCGGGTGCCCTGGGGCTCCCTCTCCTACAGGCGCTCCCCGGGAGCTGCTGGAGGGGGATAGACCCTTGGGGTAAGAGCCTCCGCACGCACGGCCATTAGCCCACCGGCTCTGCAAACTGTCACAAGGCGTCCCACAGCGTGCTTTGTTCTCAGGATGCCAAAATGAGGCCTCTGTGGGACAGGCACCCGGCAGGGACGGGAAAGGCGCCAACCTGGGTCTGACGGCAGACGGACAGAGTGACGGGCTGACAGAGGAACAGGCTCCTGCTCCTCGGGGTCCCCTAGGAGACCACCCAGCCGCGTTCCGTCTCAGGGCAGGCTGTGGGGCAAGGTCCCCCTGGAGCTTGCCAGGTGAATAGTTATTTCTCGTGGGCAAACGCTTTCTTGTAAATATCGCATCGGGACCTGAAGTCGTGTCGGATTCCTTGCGAGCGTTTTCCGACGTTCCCTCCGGTCTCGGCTCCATGGTGTGGCCCTGCGTGGCCGGCTCTCCCGGCTCTGCCTGACGTGCTCCAGGCATCTCCATGTCTGTGGGAACGTGTCTCGCTCGCAGACTAGCAGCCCTGCTGGCTGTTCCCTGTTACGTGGCTCAGCCAGGAACTATATTTAAGCTCAGGCAAACAATCGACACACTGCGGCTCTGCACGGGGAGCCGCGAGCGCTGGCCTGTCCGAACCTTGGGACATGCCCCATCCAGGTGTGTCCACCCAGGAGCCAGAGCACACGCTGCCAGGGTCACCCCTGAGGGTTCCAGCCCAGCAGTGGCCACACTGCGACCCTCGAGTCTCAGCGTTTCAGCATCGTCTGGCCTGGAAGAGGCCCAAGTAACCACACTCTGCTCTCTCTCTCTCTCTCTCTCTCTCTCTCTCTCTCTCTCTCTCTCTCTCCCCCCTCCCCCCCTCTCTCCCTCTCTCCCTCTCTCCCTCCCCCCCTCTCTCCCTCTCTCCTGCCCTTTCTCTCTCTCCCTCTCCCTCTCCCCCCTTCTTCTCCCTCTTTCCCCCTCCTCCTCTGTCCCTCCCGCAGTGGCTGAGGCCCTCGCAACGGCTGCCTTCCCACCTTCTCCATCGCTGCCCGTGAGCTTCCGGGTGCTGGGAGCTGAGAGCGCCTTCTTCCTGCGGGCGAGCAGCCCCGACGCCCCACGCAACGCCAGCCCGCAGGCCCGGGCCCAGGCCTTCTTCCCCCTCCGCGCCCTGCGCCCGCCTGTGCTTCGCGCCAGCTATGGACCCTTCTCCGCAGAGCAGGAGGTGCCCCCCGAGCTCCTGCCGCCGTCGCCAGGCTGGCGGCTGCGCGCCCACGTCCTGCAGGAGCGGATCCACCGCGGCCGGCCGCGCGCGCACGTGCTGTTCCACGCGCTGGGCCGGGACTGGGCCGAGCCGGACCCCGGGGCCTCGCGGCTGCCCTGCGTGCGCGTCTTCGCCTTCCGGGAGACGCAGGCGGTGCGTGGCAGCTGCCGGCTCCGGGGCGAGCTGGGGCTCTGCGTGGCGCGGCTGGACCTGCCGGCCGGCTGGTTCAGCCCCCCGACGGCGCCGGCCGGCAGGAAGAAGCCGGCGGCCGAGCCCGCCGAGGGCAGCCCCGTGGAGCTCTACTACAGCCTGCCGGCCGGGGAGCCGCGGGCCGACTGCGAGGCCGGGGACGCCGGCCAGGACAGCGCCAGCCGGACAGGCCAGGGCGGCCGGGAGGATGCCACCTCCCGCCTGCAGAGACTCGGCACCGTCCACCTCTCCCGGGCCCCAGACAGCACCCGGCTCCGGGAGGTGCGTCTGGACGACAACGTGGTCATTCAGCTGCCGGCCAGACCTGCCAGGCGGGGGGACGTGGTCACAGCATCCATCGCCGTGGCCAGCAATGCCACCGTGGACCTCTTCATCCTGAGGTGGGTGCCTGGCGGGCCGCGGGGAGGGGGCTCGGCTCACCTCACCCCTGGCCAGTCTGACTTGGACGCCTGGACGGAACTGGCCCTGTTTCTTGCTTGGTGGCGTTTTCTTGTCCCCCTGGGTTCTCTGGCTCAGGCTGGAAGGAGACGGATTCCAGGGGGGTCCTCCCGCTTGGGGACTGCAGGCGGCTGCGTCGAGACCCCTAGGAAGGCCCAGGAGTGACCATCCCCGGTGGCCGAGCTACTGTGGGAAGTCGAACACCCTCATGGTGTGAGTTGAGCAGTCAGGGTGCAGCTCAGGTGAGGCGGCGGGGAAGGCAGTCATGGCCTGTGGCAGCCCCTCACAGGGACGGAAGTGCCCAGTGATCAGTACCAGGAGAAACTCTGGGTGCAGACCCCGGAGCCCGGCCTCAGTCACAACAGGCGCCCGGTGGCAGCTCAGAGCCCAAGATGCGGAACAGAAGGACGGTCGTCCTGGGAGGTGCCTCCCGGGGCCACTGCTGAGGCCCCTGTGCCCATCGGGCTGGCCGCATCCCGCTGACCCTGTGCCTGTTGCTAGCTCAGGCCCTTCGGACAGTGCCCCTGAGGCGTGGGGTTGTCTTGCGCCGGGTCTGGCCACTTCCCTCCTGCTGTCACTGAACAGACTGACCCCCGCGGCCTCCCGCACTGGCCTTGTGCCCGTGGCTAGGGCTGTCCCAGTGCTGCGTGGGTTGGGACCGCTGCAGGGTGATCTTGGTCCTCTCTCTAGGGCACCGTCCCCTCCATACTGCAGTCCCAGAGGCCCCAGGAGTGCATGGGTCAGTGTGGGGACAGCAGGGGTCAGTGTGGGTATGGGGACAGCAGGGGTCAGTGCGAGGGACAGCTTGGGTCAGTGCAGGGGACAGCAGGGATCAGTGTGGGGGAGAGTAGGGGTGAGCATAGGGGATGGCAGGGCCACAGGACTGCCCCTCCCTGGGAAGGGGTCCCCGTCTCAGGCTCATCGAACCAGCTCCATGCCCCAGAGTCCAGCACTGCAGCCCGCTGCTGGCCATGACCCGCCTGAACACCCTCTGTCCACTCTAGCACCGTGTGGCTGCAGCTGCTGTCCAATCCCCGGGTCCAGAGGTCATGGACTGCCTGGACCCCTCCTGCAGGGACGGAGTGGCCACTGTGTCCTGGGGCTGCCAGCAGCTGGCCAGCAGCACTGTGAGGTCCTGCCCCGCGTGTCCCCAGGCCATGCCTGTCCCCGCCTCGCTGCCATCCAGGCAGAGCTGTGTGGCACAGAGGGACCAAGGGAATCCCAGCAGCCTCCGGTCATGTTGGCCGGCACAGACCCCAGAGGCGCGGGGCCCCAGCACTCTAGGACGTAGGCCGTGAAGAACAGCCCGGGGGCCCGGGGGCCCAGGAGTGAGGCACCTGGCAGGGCCCCTGGGAGCCCTGAGATCGTTTCAGGGCAGAGGAGGTCAGGCAGCGCCCTGTCCATGGGCCCAGCACCCCATGTCCCTAGGCTGGGAGGCCACTGGCGGTGACACGACAAGGTCTGGGCTGGACCTCAGCCTGTGGGTCCAGTACAGAGGAATGACCACTGGGCATGCACACGTGCACACACACATACACACACACATACACATACATACACACAGTTATACACACATACATATATAACACACACTTATACACACAGTTATACACAAACATATACACACTTATACACCCACACTTATATACACACATATACACATACACATATATACACACATTTATACACATACATGCACTCACATACACACATACACGCACATATATACACATCACACATATATACATCACACACATGCACACACATACAAACACACACTTATATACACACACATACACATACATACACACACTTATACACATACACGCAACACACATTCACACACGCACATACAAACATACGCATTCACACACACACACCCGCACATACATACACATACACTCACACACGCGCGTGCGTGCACACACACACATACCCAGCACCCTCTGATCTCACTCCACACACCATGGCTGCCCCCTGCTGGCCATCAGAAGCATATGCAGAGCGGAGACAGGACTGGGCTAAGGCGCTTCTGTGCATGTGGCCTACCCAGGTCTGATCCCAGCATCGCACAGGGTCCCCCAAGCACTGACAGGGGTGATGCCAGAGCACTGACTGAGCCAGGAACAGGCCCTGAGCACTTCTGGGTGTGGAACTGAGCAGTACTGGGACCCAGGGGCAGGGCTGGGGGCTGGGTGATCCTGTGGGACCGTGGCCGGCCTCCTTAACACGCCCCTCTGCAGAGAAACGCGCCCCCCATCCTGTCTTCCACGGGCTGAGAGAAGCAGCGGGAGCCCAGAGACGCCGCGATTTAACCCAGGCGCATGGCACCAGGACTCACCCGCACCAGACACACTCCACTGGGCACACCCACCGGACACACCCCACTGGGCACACCCAACTGGGTACAGCCCCACTAGACACACCCCACTCAGCACACCCCACCGGACAAAACCCACTGGACACACCCCCACTAGACACACCCCACTGGGCGCGCCCCACCAGACAAACCTCACTGGGCACACCCCACTGGGCATACCCCCACCAGCCAAGCCAAGGGTTTCAGGGCTGGTGCCCGCTGGGACTCGGGCTGTGCTGTGTCCCATCAGTGGTGTACCCCCGCATGTCATGCCTGGGGACAAGTGTCTCCCCACAGTGAGCGTGTAAGTCAGGGTGTGTATGGACATAAGGGTCTGCTGCCCGCAGGCACCTGCCCTGGCAGACTGGAAAGTGTCCAGCTCACAGCTTGACTGACAGTGTCTCCCAGCCTCCTGGATGGCCCCTGGGGGTGGCTCCAGGCCACAGCCTCCGGAGACACTCGCGGGATGGAGGTGCCCATGCCCGTAGCTGGACTCTCGCTCTGGACAGCACCAGCACCGCGGGTGCTCAGGGAGCCTCCCCGCAGCCTGTCCGTGAGCTGAGAGCTTGGGTCGCTACTCCGGGCTCTGGGTGTGGGCACAGCGGGCTGGCCCCATCCGTGAGGCAGCGGGTCCCTGGTGGTCGGTGCCACGTCTCTGCCTAGGGGCCGCAGCCTTGGACAGTGCAGCCTCTGCCGGGCCCCTCAGCCCGTGTCTGGCCAGATGCCCTGGACAGGGCATCTCCAGGGCTGGAGCTGTCCACTGCGATGGCCAGCCCAGCTCTCACCGACCACGTCAGCACTGCCGCCACCCAGGCCTGGGCCTGAGCGGGGAGGGGCAGTGGGATGCGGGGCTCCTTAGGACCCCAGGAGCCGGGGCCGTGGCCAGGCCTGAAGGTGAGGGAGGAGGAAGGTGACTGTTCTCACGGCCCCCCTGGGCAATTGAGGTGCCCGCGGCCACCGAGGGCTGAAGCTCCGGCGCGGACAGGACGTCCTGAGGGGGAGATGCTCTAGACACACGCAGGCCCCGGCCTGTGTCCACGCTCCTCTGCTGAACCCTGACCTGTGTCCACTCCCCTCTGCTGACCCCAGACCAATCTCCAGGGAACCCCAGGACTGACCCCTCCAGTCCTCAGCACCGAGACCAAGCAGAGTCTCTGTCCACTCCCCCGTGGGGTGCCCACTCTCCCGGGCATCACTCTGAGGCTGATCTTCAGGGCGAAGGGAAGGGGCAGTTGGCTTCTTCCTGGGAAGGATGAGGAGACCTGTCCCTGGGGCCAGTGTCCCCGACCCTGGGCACCTCCAGCGCCCCAGCCCAGGACCCACCCCTACTGCCTTCTTAGCGGCTCCTGGCCAGGTCCCTGCGACCGGGCGAAAGGACCTGAAACCCTGAGCCCCTCAGACAGGAGCCAGACTCAGGCCAGGAAGTTGCCCCTGACCAGAGCTGTCCCCTGTCCCCTCCCCTGTCCCCCCGCCCCTGAGAGGCAGTCCCAGGCTGGTTACCAAGGAAACCAGACTTCCTTTTGCCTAAAACTGCAGCCAACAATGCAGCCAGCACTCAGCTCGGGGGCTGCGTCTCGGAGCATGTCCACTGTGTGGGTGCAGAGTGTGGTGGGCGTCTGGTGCTCCGTGGGCCGTGCCACCCCAAGGGACTCTGTCATGGAGAAGTCCGGGGCGCCTGGGGGAGCCACCCGGTGTGGCCAGACAGGGGGACAACTGGGGTGGCTGCAGCCCTGAGATGACACCCTGGGGGTCGCCGCGGGAGCTGGCCACAGGCAACCCTGCCGCGCCCAGCCCCCCAGGCCCCAGGACACGGCCTCACGGGGGGCACATGGGAGCCCTGGAGAAAGGCAGCGAGGGCCCAGCCCAAGCTCACGTGGGCCAGGGGCCGGCTTCAGAACCGTGGGCCTTCAGAACCATGCCGCGGCCTCTCCCTCCCCTCCTCTGCGAGCTCAGAGCCCAGCCCTGCCTCCCCGAGTCTCCTTGCTCCAGGAGCTTCTCTTTAGGGGAAGGTTCATGTCAAGGCAGAAATGCTCCTGACTTCTCCATTCGTGGCTCTCTGGGCACGCGGGAAGGCCCGCTGAGGCCAGCCGGGGCCCGACACCTTGCTGGTCATTTTTGCTAGAACTAGAGTGGCAAAGGTTCTGCTTTGGGAACAAACAGAAGAGGAAAGTTTTACACTTTGTTCCTCACCTGGGCCTGTGAGTCGCAGAAACCTTGGTCCATGGAAGGGGTTTCCGGGTTTTCCTGGCGGTCCAGAGCCCAGCCCGGACTCCCCATAGCTGGTGAATTGATCATCCCGGTAAAGGAGGCAGCCGATGCATCAGCGTCTTCCTCTTCCTCAGCCTTCCGCACCTCCAGGCCCATTTCTCATCACCTATTGTTTCGTGGCAGAAGATAAATACACCATCAGACTCGTATCTCAGTGCTGGCTAGAGCCTTCGCTCTCGGGGGAGCCTCTGCTCTGGGCCTGTGCAAACAATATTGATTTATGGAAGAGGAATTCCCGGGCGAGTCTCTATGATCAAACAGGTTTATTCCACGGGGGGGCAGGGGGCGAGGGGGGCCTGGGGCCGTCCATCACCCACTGCTCGATTGCCCTGGACTTACTGAACTTTCATGACGCCCCTCCAGAAAACCGTCTCAGCTGTCTAGTGTCCCCAGGCAGCCACGCAGACCCCGATGGCCCGAAGGAGCTCGCAACTGTGGGGCCCGGCAGGTACTGTAGGGGCAGAGCTGGCCAAGGGCAGCGGAGGCTAAGAGGCGGGCACTCCTGTGTCTTTGGCATGGCTTGGTTCAGAGGGGGTTGGACAGGGACAGCTGAAGGGATCGCAAGCAGAAGGACGGCCCTGCCCGCTTCCACCCGTGGCTGGGACAAGCTGGCGTCCTCAGCAGGGACACCTGGAGGAACCTCCCGCTCCTCTCAGGTGACTGAGCGCCCGGCTGTGACAGTGACACAGAATCTCATTGTCGAGACTACGGGTGAGGAGACCGCAGTGCTGAGGAGATGGTTCGGGGGTTGGGAGCGGGGGAGCCGTCCGTAACAGTCCCACGGAAACGCACACAGCGTTGGCCGAGGCTCAGGAAGCCACACGGAGAGGATGCGGGCGTGGCTGGTGGGCCAGCCCGGATTCAGCTCTGCAGGTTTCTGGTGCTTGTCCCCGACCCAGACCCGTGTCCAGGCAGTGCTGGCCTCACCTGGGTTCCCGGGGCCCTCCTGGCATCATCGCAGCTCTGATGTCAGAAATGCTGAATGTGGACGCGGGAACCTCGGGAGAGTCTCCGGTCCAACCTGGGGGATCTGGGCGTCCTGCAGGGGTCGGAGGGGGACATGCCACGCTACATCGTCCACGGAGCCGGGAGGAGGCCGAGGCCGTATTGGGGGGATCTAGGCCCTCCTGCCCGCTGGAGCATGATGAGGTGAGGGGGCAGCCGTGGGCTGGAGGGTTTGACTGGGAGGGGCAAAGCCAGGATGGGCTCAGGCTCGCCACAGGACACCCAGAGACGGACGGATGGACGGACGGACGGATGGAGTCTTATCCTGCCGGGTCTGCTCTGCAACGCTTCTGCAGCTGAAACTCCTGCTCTGGGAGAAACAGCTGCGTGAGAGGAAGGGCAAGGGGTGTGGGCAGGGCACAGAGAACGGTGGAACCCGGGCCCGTGGCTGAGGGACTCACTGCCTTCAGCGGCCGCTTGTTCACACGCCCCACAGCTGCCAAGGGGGTGGCCATACAGCTCACCACGAGCACCTCCGGACGCGTGGAACTCCAAGAACGTTTGCACATAGGAAGGGTAGAACAGCCACTGTCCATCAGGTCCACTGTATGAGACGTGTTAGTGCTCGCGGGCTCACAGTCCACGGCAGTGCTCATGTGGGCCGGCTGCCCCCAGGATCGCACTAACAAGGCCCCCCGGGGTCTTCGGGCCCCTGAGCGGCCACGGGCTCCCCCGCGTGGGCCTTCTGGGAGCTACTCCCCCGGCTCCTCCCCTGGGCAGCCCAAGCACCTGCTGTGCGTGTCCAGCCCAAGTCACCAAGTCACAGACACGCTGTGGAGGGCCCTGCCTCGGACTGTTCCAGTGCCCCTCACTGACTGGGAGGGCTGTGGGCCCTGACCTGGCCACCAAGGGAACTCACACCCCACCCGTCCTCTGGGCCCGTGTCTGGCTCATAGGGAAGGTCTGATGGAGGCCTGATTTGGAGGTCTGATGGGGGAGGCCTGATGGGGGAAGCCTGATGTGGAGGTCTGATGGGGAGGCCTGATGTGGAGATCTGATGGAGGAGGCCTGATGGGGAGGCCTGATATTAAGGACTCATGTGGAGATCTGATGGAGGAGGCCTGATGGGGGAGGCCTGATGTAGAGTCTGATGGGAGAGGCCTGATGTGGAAGCCTGATGTGGAGGTCTGATGGGGGAGGCCTGATGTGGAAGCCTGATGTGGAGGTCTGATGGGGAGGCCTGATGTGGAGGACTCATGTGGAGACCTGATGGAGGAGGCCTGATGGGGAAGGCCTGATGTAGAGTCTGATGGGGGAGGCCTGATGTGGAGACCTGATGTGGAAGCCTGATGTGGAGGCCTGATGGGGAGGGGCAGCCGGCAGGAGCAAGGGCAGCCTCTTCGCTGTCCCACATGCCCAGGTGTCAGGTGTGTGGTGTGGAGCCGTGGAGACGGCCCCGGGGGTGCTGCGGGTTTCGGCCTTCACCTCCTCCTGCAGGGAGCGTGGGCCTGGCAGGGTGGGCAGCGTGTGAAGTTCCAGCCGGCGGCCCCTCCCCATGACTGCCCACCCCCCACCCCCAGGCGCAGAGGACCCTGTGGCGGGCGCCTCCCTGCTGCCTCCGGCTGGCTGCTTCCCAGCACCAGCAAAGTGGGCCAAGGTGACGGGCAGCAAGTGCTTTGCAGGGGACGTCTGTGGCGACAGGGATGTCACCAGCTCCTCCACCCTCGACACGTGTAGATTCGCCTCAGGAGAGCTGATGCATGGTCGGAATAAACCCGCCCAGACACGTGCTGGAACCACGGCAGCCACTGGGACTCAGCTTGGAAAGGGGCGGGGGGTTGGGGGGAGCCCATGTAGCACCAAGCGAACACACATGCAGCACAGGGTCAGAGCACACCTGTAAGTACCCACAGGCTCATGTGCAGGGAAACATGTACATGTGCACACACACACACACATGCACACACATGCACACTGCAATCACATGCACACATATGCAAACACGCGTGCACACAACATGCAGCACAGGGTCGGAACACACCTGTAAGCACCCACATGCTCATGTGCAGGGACACGTGCACACGTGCACACAAGGAAGCACACACATGCACACGTGCGCACACTGCAGTCACACGCACAGATATGAGACACACGTGCACACATGCACGCCCATGTGCAGACACATGTAGACACAGAGTCACATGCAGACACGCATATGTACATGTGTGCATTCACACAAACATGCACACACATGTTTGTGTGGCTCACCTGGGCCATCCCTAGCATTGCTCAGTGGTTACCCACTCCACAGTGCTCTGAAGAGTTGGAGGGTCTGTGGGAGGTGGGCGAGCCCCAGGACCACCAGGCCAACCCCCTGTCGAGGCGGGAATAGCTGTCCCGCCAGCCAAGCACATGGAGCTGGACACCTGCAAAGCCTCACACGCATGCACACATATGTGCAAAGAGCATCACCCTTACGCGTGATGCTGCCTCCTCCAGGAAGTCCACCCAGCCTCTCTGCCATCAGGGGCCCCGGGCATCACAGCTGAATTGGGCACAGCCTGGCCGCCCAGAGCGGGCTGCATGGGAGCTCCCCAGCGTCAGTGCCCGCGTGGGGGGCACCGTGGCTCCCTGGCTCGAGAGTGAGGACCCGGGGGAGGAGTCGTCCTCTTCCAAGGCCTGAACCCTTTGTAGTGTCTCTCAGAAGCCGCGGCGGAGGAGCTCAGAAAGGAAGAATAACAACGACCCGCTCCAGCGCGACCTTGCCGCGACCCAAATTAAAAACCCATTTATCTGCTCTCCGAGTTTCACCTCGGAAAGTTCGCTCCTGGCAGCTGCTAATTAGAAGGGGAAGTGATCGGCATTCTAAGGCGCTGCCAGCCTCAGGGACGGGGCTGGGGGAGCAGCCCAGGAGCCCCCCGTGCAGGGGTGAGTCTGGGCGAGGCCCTGGGCCCCTGCCGCCCGTCTCAGCCCCCTCAGCCCCAGGGGGAGCCCCTGCCCTGATTTCAGGCACCTGCCTGCTTCCCACCCTACACCCTGACATTGACCAGGCAGAGGAGCTGGGGAGGGGCGGGGAAGGGCTGAAGCCCACCCCCTGCACTGCTTAGTGCTCCCTCCTGGGTCTCAGTGCTCCTCCTGGGTCTCTGTGCTCCTCCTGGGTCTCAGTGCTCCTCCTGGGTCTCTGTACTCCTCCCGGGTCTCTGTGCTCCTCCTGGTCTCTGTGCTCTTCCCGGGTCTCTCTGCTCCTCCCAGGTTCTCTGTGCTCCTCCCCGGTCTCTGTGCTCCTCCCAGGTCTCAGCGCTCCTCCCCGGTCTCTGTGCTCCTCTCGGGTCTCTGTGCTCCCTCCCGGGTGCTCTGTGCTCCCTCCTGGGTCTCTATGCTCTCCCAGAGCTCTGTGCTCCTCATGGTCTCTGTGCCGGCATCTGCCTGTCATGCAAGGCCCAGAGGACGCGGCTGTGCTTTGTTCCTGCCCTCAGTGCTCAGGGCCTCTGTGGCCCTGGCTCACTCGGCAGAGCCTGGGGGTGGCATCATGTCGGGCCCCATGTGAGGCCAAGCAGAGGAGCTGGGGCTTGGGCCAGACCCAAGGGCAGAAGGAGCACTGCAGGGCGAGGGGACGAGGCCACGCTGTGGGGTCTGCAGGTCCGAGACAGCCCAGCCCAGCATGTGCCATGGTACACAGCCCTGGCAGCCAGTGAGTCAGCCGAGCCAAGCAGTGTGGGGTGGCGGGAGGGTCCCGGGTGGGGGGTGGGGAGGTCCGGGCCTGCAGGTCCCACGGTGAGGCAGCACCGAGACCCCCACCGGGGTGGCCTCTAGGGCCCAGGCCCGCAAGGATGCGTCCCCTGGTGACGTGCCCATCCTTCCCGCCCCCCTGCCCCTCCCGCCCGCCCGCAAAACAGGCAGCGTGTTGCAGAGAGAGCTCAGTGGGCTCTGTCTGTCCTAGCTGGGACCCGACCACTCCATGTCGTCTGGGGTGAGCCGAGGACCTGCGGGGCCATGTGCACTCTGGGCCGTGTGCACTCCAGTCTGTATGCACACACGGCACAGCAGGCCCAGCATGGCTGAGTGTGGGATCCAAGGAAGTGCCAGACCCCGGGGCAGCCCAGCCTGGACCACAGCGGGGTGGGGGCTTCTTCCCTGCCCCCTCCCGGTCAGAATAAGCCCCCTGAGCACCCCCCCCACACACACCCCTCCTTCTCCCCTGTGCAGGAGATGGAAGGATGAGACCATTGATCGGTGGGGACTGTGGGGGAGAGGGAGGGCTGCGGCATGAGGGGGATGGGCCGCGGTGTGAGGGGCCACCATGGAGGACCCAGAAATGGGTTCAGACCCTCAAACTCAGCCTGTGGCTGCTGCTGGGAAATACTCAGAAGCTTCTGGAAAAGCTGGGCCTCCAGTGCAGCTGGAGGGGAGAGAAGGGGAGGGGAGGGGAGAGGAGGGCAGAGGAGGGGTCTGACCCATGGTGCTTCCCCGGCGTCCAGCACTGATCCCAACCACTCCCCAAGCTGTGCTGGCCTGTCCCTAAGGGGCCCCTTTGAGAAGGGACAGGAGGAGGAGGAGGAAGAGGAGGAGGAGGGGGAGAGGGAGGGGGAGTGATCACCCACGTCCTTCAGGGCCAGCCAGGCTCCCAGGTGGAGGCTGCACTGCCCAGTGTGGGTGCCCAGACCCTCTGCAGTAGCCCCAGGCTCAGGACAGCCCTCCCCCCTTCCCGGGACACACAACCCCCCTCCCAATCCGCACCCCTAGGGGCCCAACCCCTCCTCTGTCGGCCCCTCGGAGTCGCTGGGCTGGAAAAGCCACAAGTCACTGCCCGGCCTTCGTCCACGGACAGCACTGACCCGTGTCTCTGTCCACAGGGCCAAGGTCAAGAAGGGGGTGGACATCCTGAGTGCCCAGGCCAGCGAGCCCCGGCAGTGGGGCGTCAGGCAGGAGCCGGGGGATGGTGCACAGCGGGGTGGCATCGTGCTGGTGTGCCAGCGCCTGGCGCCTGGCGCCCGAGACCGGTAAGTGGCCATGGCTGGGGGGGGGGGGGGGGGGAGCGCTCGCTCAGGGCATCCGTGGACAGGAAGAGCCGGTGGGAAGAGGAGGAGAAACGGGAGGGGCGGGGCGGGGGCAGTTACGGGTCTGCGGGTGGGAGGCGGCCTCCCTGGGCCCGACAGGGCAGTGACTGGGCTGTGGGCGGCAGCAGAGGCCGCGGGACCTGGGCCCAGACACCCCGGTCAGGGCCACCCCAGCCCCTCCCGGCATTTCGCTTTCCCTGGGGTACCCCCCCCCCATTGCTCTCCGTGCCCTGGGCTGCCCCTCAGGCCCAGGATGAAGCCCGTGCCTTCACAGGGACCCCTGCCCTCCTCCCAGGGGCTGCCCCTGGACACTCCATAAGCCTGTGTCCCTCTGCTCAAACCCCGTCCTGCACACGTGCTCGGCTGGCCGGGTCCGGGGGCCTCGGCCTCTCCTAGTCGAATGCAGAGACCAGCTCACACTAACATCCTGGCTGTGAACTCTCACCCCGGCCAGCCGCCCGCATGGCCAGGGGCTGCTGTGTGTGTGTGTCCCCTTGCTTGACCCTCAGGCCCACAGAGCACGGCCTGGGTTGCAGGGTAAGCGGGTGAGGATGGGCCTCCCGGGAGCAGGACACCCCGAGGTGTGGGGATAGGGATGGCCTCCCAGGCATGTCCCGTGGAACCCCAGCGGCCTGGCGTGAGTGTCGCTGGTGAGCGCGGCCATGAAGGGGTGGGACAGGCTGCGGATGGTGTCGGACCCAGGCCAGGTCAGGGTGGGGGTGACCGACCTCCCCCCTTCCCTCCCTCCCCGGCCCCCACCCAGTAGGTGTCTGGGATTGCAAACTGCCCCAAAGTTGCCAGAACCCTGCAGCTCTAGTTCTGGAAGAAGGCAGCGGGATAGCAGCAGGCGTGCAGGTCCCCGTGGATGGAATATTCTAATAACTTCAGATTACTTGCGCCCGGCTTCCTGCCGCCCCGCGGCCCGGGGACAGTTTTCCCCGCCGCCCCTGTCCACGCCGTTCCCAGGTAACCCAATAACTCCCCGTCTCTCCTGCATATCGCATTAATTCTTCATAAGTGCCGCTGTTACTCCTCCCGCTCCGCTCCGCGCTGTGTTTCCTCGCCACGCGTGTAAACTAGGCCACTAAGCGGCCCCGACGCCCCATCATCCATCATGCCTCCAATTCCCCGCCCCGGGAGGCAGCGCGGAGGCTCGGGAGGAGGGCGGTCGCCTTGGAACCAGGGAGAGGGGCAGCGGAGACAGAGTGGGGGCCCCCAGGGGCCTCCAGGCCACCCCTTCCGACTGGCCGCTCACTCCTGTCCTGCCTCGTCAGATGCGCCCAAGGCGGCCCCTCCCAGAGTGGGCAGGACCCGGTGCCGGAGAGCCTCCAGCTGCGGCTTGGGGACCCACGGGCTCCTCTGTCCCTGTGTGCCAGGTGTCCAGGGCCTCTCCCAGGGGTCAGCTGAGAGCCGCCAGAGCCAGTCCCCGGGCCTGAGCCGTCCAGAGCAGAGGGGGTGGACACCCGAATGAACTCGCACACTGGCCAGGCTGGGGAGTGGCCGGCGGGGATGTTCTCCGTGGCGCTTATGGCGGATCCTGGGCTGCCCTGTGGTCACCTTAGAGTCTCAGAGTGGCTGCCCAGAGCCCTCGGAAGCGGCAGACCCAGACCTCGCGGTTCCCGGGAAACAGCCGCACTCGGCCCCTTCGGCCCCTCCCGGCAATGCGGCGTGGTGGCGCCGTGGCCAGCCCGGCCACAGCCCCTGGGCAGTCGGGGGCCGTGGGGAGGCGTAGGAGTCCCCGGCCCCCCTGCGCGTGGGGCTCTCAGTCCCCGTGTGCCCGCTGTGAGGCCGGCCTGCCCGCGCGCACACACGCTCTCCTGATAACCTCTGTTGTTCGGGGACCTTCTGACAGAACCTATTGACTTTTCCCGACCCTGAGAATATTGTTTCTTTTCCCATTTTATTTGAATGCATCGGGCTGGCTGAACCATTACCTGCACTTTGGAAATGCTTTAGTCGGCATCGACTGGTCTCTCCCGGGGGCGTGCCAGAGAGCCGGGGGCTGCTTCCCCTCCCCCTCCCCGAACCCGGGGCAGGTGCATCACGGCCTGGCTGGGCCCATCTCCAACCGAGCAGTCAGGCATCACGGCTGTTTGCCAGCCTGTGGCCGGGCCTGCAGGGAGCAGTGCTGGGAGACTCGGCCCAGGGCACCCTCGCAGGTCCTGCCTTGGCGCTGGGCTCATGGCTGCAGCTACTGGTTCCTCGCTTGCCCCAGGGCCTTTGCAGTCAGCATCTCCCTCCTGCCCTGGCCTTGAGAGCCCTCACCTCCGTGCAAGGAGCTGCAGCCTCAGCGTCCCCACAGCGGCCTTGGTAGCCCCCCCTGCGGCCACCCCTCCAGGAGACCCAGCTCTGCTGGGCAGGGCTGAGGTGACAGCACCACCTCCTGTCCTGGCTCTCGTGCCCTGAAGTCAGAGCCCACGGCCTCACGGACTGGAGAGTGCGAAGTCAGAGTCTGGGGCCCCCCACGGATTCCCCCAGTGAGCCCTGATGGACCCAACACCTTCCTCCTGCCTGAGTTTCTCGAGAGCCAGTTCTGGGGTCCCACCAGCCCCCTGTTCCGGACCTGTGAGCCCAGGGAGCCTGAGACCCCCGTGCCGTGGAGTGTGGAGGTGACAGATGGCCAGGTCAGCGCCCGGGGGGGCCAGGGGGCGGGGGGGGGGGGGAGGGACAGGGCCTAAGGCTCCGTGCGGGGGTCCAGGTGCCCTGGAGGTGGCAGTGTTGACCCCAAGAGAGCTCTGCGGAAGGCGTGCAGGCGTGCGGGATGCGAAGTGACAGCGGCATGGGGGGGGGGGGGACCAGAGGCCAGCCCGGCTGAGGGCCAAAGACTGGATGGGAGCTGTCTGGCATCCCTCTGCTGTCCGCGGGTGCTGGGCCTAGGGAGGGGCCGCGTCCCCCTGACACTTCTCCTAGTGGGGGGTCTGGGGTGTGGGGAGGAGAGGGGCTGGGCGAGGCAGGCTGGTCCCCCTCCCACCTGGCCATGACTGAGCCCTGGGCTCCCCGGCAGCCGTGTTGGGGAGTGAAAGCTGACAGGTAATTCGGTGAATCGCGACAGGCAGCCAACATCTGTTGAGGGTGATAAAATTCAAGGGGTTCCATTGTTCCCGGGGAAATTTCGTTACGCGGGGCCCGGATTAATTTTTCATTGTCTTGGTTAAACGAGGATTGCTTACCCAGCTGTCGCCGCAGAGCTCTGATTACATTCCGGCTTCTGCCAAGACCAGGGAAGGAGAGAGAAAGTTAAATAAAGCCTGGGCTGACTTGGGATGGGCGGGGCCCGCACGCGGCCCCTGGACCCCCCATGCCTGACAGACTGAGGGCTCGGGGAGCAGACAGGCCACAGACACAGCTGGGATCTCCCGATGGGCGCCACGGAGAAGGGGGGGGGGAACACCGCCTGCAGGGCCAACACGCACACACACACATGCACTAGCATGTGCATGCTCGCACAAACGCTCAGGCGTGCCGGCTCCCCCTGGGGCCAGGAAAGCCACAACCGGCTGTCCTGGGGCCCCTCACAGCCAGCACCCAGGCGCCTGCCCTGGTCCCGAGGCCACAGGGATGCTCCCGGCTGGCTGTGCCCAGGACCCCCACCACACACACACATGCACGCACACACACACGCGCGCGCACATGCGCACACACGCACACACATGCACACACGCACACACATGCACACACATGCACACACGCACACACACACGGGCTGCGAGAAGCATGTGAGCGAGCAGACTGCTGCCAGCCGCTGCCCCTCCGGGCTGGTGGCTCTAAGAGTCCCCCCAACCATGCCTCAGGAGAGCATCTGTCTCCATCCTTCTCTCTTGTGAACAGAGGCTGCGTGTGGGCGAGGAACTGGGTCAGGCCTGGGAGCTGCCCCAGGACCCCCCGGCCTGTGTGTGTGTGTATGTGGGGGCAGCTCCCGACACTCAGAGTCGCGGCCATAAGCCAGCGGCCCCTCTCCTCACCTGTCCTGTGCTCTGACCTGCCTCCCTCAGCCCTCCGGTCTGAGCACCGCCCCTGGTCCAGGTTTGTGGTTTGCAAATTGTCCATTGTTTTTAAATTAAGCAGAAGTAGTTAATAACTAAAGATTAATAACTAAAGTCACCATCGTGGCTGCAAATAGAGATGATGGAGACAGAGGCGTGCCAGCCCCCCCCCATACACACACACACACACACAGGCACACACACACAAGCATACACACGAACACATGCACACACACACATACACGCACACGCGCACACGCTGAGTCCTGCCCGCAGGATGGGACCCGGCTGTCCCAGAAGAGTCTGGCACCTTCTCGCTGAGACGGGTGAGTCCTGGCCACCCATCTCTGCAGGGGCCTCTGTAACCCAGCTGGCGTGTGGACGCTTACTGTTGGCCCACCCGGCCCATGGATGCTCACCGTTGGCCCACCCGGCCCGTGGACACTCACTGTTGGCCCACCCAGCCCGTGGACGCTCAGTGGCGCCATCACTGCTTCTTCGCCATCTCCTGATGAGTTTGTCGGGAAACCCTCCCCACGTGTGTGGGAAACATGAACGGGCTAGAGGGTGACTGACCCTTCAGGTTGGAGCCCTCAAAGCCGCAGGTGACGGCTCTGCCCTGCGGGTTTCCAGCCTGTGTTTATCTCGAGAGCAAGAGAAGGGGGTTCCCTTGGACTGGGCAGCGCGTCTGGGGAGACCCCGAGGCCCAATCAGGCGGGGCCC
Organism: Sorex fumeus; assembly: GCF_029834395.1. NCBI lineage: Eukaryota > Metazoa > Chordata > Mammalia > Eulipotyphla > Soricidae > Sorex > Sorex fumeus. Next base: position 19,704,709 of record NW_026606086.1, on the reverse strand, counting down.
CTGGGTGCCACCTTCCTCGTCCTGCCCTTCACAGTGTCCCTCGGGGCCCAGAGCCGCTGAATAATCATAGCCCCCTTTAACTATATGCTGTCCGGATGGAACATATGTTACACGTCTGTGGCCTCCTTTGCAGACCAGAGTGCGCTCTGCTGGCTGGAAGGACCCTGAGCTTCGGGAGAAGGGGTTGTGGCTGGTGTTTCCCACGATTACACAAGCAGCCTCCTGCAGCCTCTTTAGTCAAATATTTAGGAAGACGTGCGAGTGTGTTTTCTCCGCTCTGGTTCCCTCTCGGTGGTGAGGGGGTGGACATGTGGGGATGGGGAGTCCTGCTCGGTCCCCGGACAGTGCTCGGAGCTGCGGGCAGGATAGGTTCACGCCCCATCCTGGCCTCTGTCTGCAGCTGTGGGATGCGGGATGCCCAGCTGTCCCCTCCTCACTGGACCCACACTGGGGGCCGAGACCCCCACTCTCGGTCCTTGCTCTGAGCATTCTCGGAGCCTCGTGTCCGGGGTGCCATGGTGTCACCTAGATGCGTCCCGTAGGATGACTCACACCCTCCCCAACTCCGGCCCACGTCCAGGGCGAGCTCTGGCAGGGCGCCCCCAATTCGTCTGTTGGAACATTGGTGCTCCAACAGCCCCTGAGGAGGGCTACAGCGTGCGCTGGGGCCGCTGGAGCACCTGTCCCAGGGGGCATCCAGGATCCTCAGGCAGCCACAGGCAGAGGAGAGGCTCGCCCATGGCCCCTGCTGGCACCAGGTCAACCCAGCCTCCCCTCCCCAAACCACCCTCCATGGGCCCCAGGGCCTTTGCATGTGCCACCCCTCCAGCATGTCTCTGTCCTGGCTTCATTTAGACTCAGATGGTGCATCTGTGGCCTACGTACCTCCCTGCAGCCCCACGACACACCTTCCCCATACAGCTCGAGCGTTGCTGGACCCACTTTCTCGTGTCCCCTCTCCTTGTTTCTGCCATTCCTCCATCACCCCGAACCCGTCCTCTTTCATCTCCAGGTGCTGAGGGGGCCCTGGCACCAGAGTCTGAAGCTGCTGGTGAAACGTGGCCAGCCTCTGTGGAGGGATGGGGTGAGGCCCTCCCGCCTCCTGCCACCTCTCAGTTCGGACAGTTGCTGGCTGCTACTGCTACCCATCAGGGGTCAGTTGCGGTTGGTGGGTCTCAGTCCTTGCAGGGAGCCATGTACCCTAGGTGAGCCTGAGCAGACCCAGTGAGGGGGGGGGTGCGGATGGATGGTGGGTGGATAGATGGGTAGATAGTGGATGGATGGAAGGTAGATTCATGGATGATGGATACATGGTGGATGGTGGATGGTTGGTGGGTGGATGAATGGATGGATGGGTGGATGGGTGGGTGGGGGGTGGATGGATGGATGGATGGATGGGTGGAGGGATGGATGGGTGGATGGGTGGAGGGATGGATGGGTGGATGGGTGAATGAATGGGTGGGTGGGGTGGATAGGTGGTTGGTTGCGTGGATGGGTGAATGGATATGTGGATGGATGAATGGATGGGTGGGTGGGTGGATGGGGGGATGGATGGATGGGTGGGTGACTGTGGATGGATGGATGGGTGGATGGGTGCGTGGATGGGTGGATGGATGGATGAATGGATGGATGGATGGATGGGTGGATTGATGAATGGGTGGGTGGGTGTGGATGGGTGATGGGTGCGTGGGTGGGTGGATGGATGAATGGATGTGTGGATGGATGGATGGATGGATGAATGGGTGGATGAATGGGTGGGTGTGGATGGGTGGGTGCATGGATGAGTGGATGGGTGGATGGATGGATGGTTGGATGGATGGATGGATGGATGGATGGGTGGGTGAATGGTAGATGGATAATATATGGGTGGGTGGATGACTGGATGGCAGGTGGATGGACAGCATGTGTTGGCTGACTGATAGGTGGGGGCTGAGCAGAGACCACTGGGTGCAGCCGGCCACCCCCTCTCAGTTTTCGTATCCCACCTCTCCTTGCTTCCCGGGGCCCTCGGCTCCGTCCCAGACCCTGACTGTGAGTCAGACTCTTGCGTGGCTGATCCAGCCCCTTCATCCTGTACTTACAGGGGCTCAAGGTGTGGGGCCCTCTCCTGCCTCCTGTGGTGTTTGGGACCCAGAGCGCGACTGTCCTGGCTGAGGTCCAGCGGCCCTGTCTCTGCTCCTCAGACCCGCCTGGTCCTGCTGGAGAGGCTGATAGCCCGGTGGATGTGGGGCCGATGTCCCCCTGCCCAGCCGACTCAGTCTCCTGCGTGTCCGCAAAATGGCCGAGCGACCATACTGTGCCGGGGTGGGCGAGCTCGGGCAGTGTCTGCAGCCCTGAGCAGGGGCTCTGCACTGGGTGCCCCCAGAGCCTCTGACTTGGGCCTGGGCAGGTCGTGGGCACGGCCAGGGGGCTGCATCCGCTTCCCTCTGCCTATGAGGCCCCGGTTGCCCGACCCAGTCTCTCCGCGCCTTCTCGGGGCACTTCTCGCGTCAGAGCTGGCCGGCTGGGGGAGGGGCCTCTCGGCTCCCCAGCAAACACCCCATGCGCCCCTCCCCTGCACGTGGCCCCCACTCACCATCTTTGGGACCAGCAGCTAGGACCCGCATGCCGTGCGCCAGGGTGTCCGGCAGCCAGTGAGCCTGCAGCTGAGAGCACTGGCCTTGAGCACTCTGGGCAGTGCGTGCTCAGGGCTGACTCCCCGCCTGTCCACTCCCCTGGCCACGCCCCCCAGGGGGATCGTGAGTGACGCCGGGGTGGGGTCCAGGCTCGGCTAGACCCGCTAGACCCAGGCCAGCCGGAGCCTCCCATTCCTCAGTGGCAGCCCTGGGCCAGGGCGAAGCTGAGCTGAAGTCACAGGGCCTGGCTGTCCCCGTGGCCTTGTCGGGCTGGTGGGTGCTCAGAGTCGCGGTGCCAGGGCCACATGGCACTGAAAATCTGGGTGGGGGGGTTGCCTGGGCCACAAGCTTGAACCCCAGCTGCTTCCCCCAGGTGTGACGTTGCCATTTCTTTATTGGGGCAGCCTCCCTCAGCAGTGCTCAGGGACCACCAGGGCTCAGCTGCTGGTCGTCAGGGGCATTGGGCTCAGGGCTCGTCCGCTCCCCCACCTGCCAGACGCTCTGTAGACTCTGCCATGCTGCCCCCCCCCAGGCGTCCTTGGGAGCCCCCCAAGCCCACCCCAGATGGCTGCAGGCCCCACGTCAAACTCCAGGCCCTCACCAAGGTGGAGAGGTGCAGGGCTTGGGGGTCCTCCTGGCCCCCCCTGGGCTGCGGCCAAGGTCCACTCGTGCTTGCCAGTGTCCACACGCGGGTGACGCTCCCTGGGCAGACTGCTGGTGGCCGGGAGGGAGGCATGTGGGGGGCCTCGGGAGGACCAGGCCTGCCCACCTGCTATGATCTCCGGGGCTTCCCAAGGCCGCGTGGGCGCTCCTCCCGGGACGGGCCTCCATGGGCGACATCCCCCGCCCGGCATTGAGGCCAACGCTGCGCCCGGCCCTTCCTGCTGTCAGTGTCAGGCTCAGGGATAAAGGGGGGAAACAAACCCTGAAGTCCCAACTCTCCATCCGACCTGGGCAGCCTTCGGACACTCCCCGGGCCCCCGGAGTGCTATGGACACGCAGCGGGAAGGTGCTGGCCCTCCCACCCCCACCCTGCCTGGCCCATCGCCTGCCCAGCGCGAGGCCCCGTGGGGTACAGAGATGGAGACGCCGTGAGCCAGTGCCGTCTCCCCAGTCCCCAGGGGCGTTTGCCGAGTGTCCACCCTCTGCCCGTCAGAGGTGATTTCTGCTGGCCACGTGGCCGCCGGCCGAGCCATTTCAGCCCCTCAGCTCTCTCGGGCGCGGGGCCACGGTGCTGACGGGGTCAATGGGACTTTCTAATAACGCATCTCCCGGAGGGGCCGTGAGTGTCCTTTGCCTTCATGAAATACACATGAGCTCAAATGGGCAAAGCAGGCCCGGCCGTGCCCCTCGGGCCGGCTCCCGATCGCAGCTGATCTCTTCATCTTGTTAGCGGGGTCCCTCGCGGCATTCAGCGTCTGCCAGGCGGGGAGAGGCCCCCCCGTGCTCGGGGCAACGACTCGGGCGCGCCACACACCTCCGACTTCATTTTCTTACGAGATGGAGTTGAGCAGCTAAGAGGTCGGGCAAATTGGGTTTCCAGTGGTCCAAACTTTATTGTGACGATTGAGGGAATTTATTTGCCTTTGAGTAAGAGCTTTTGTAAAGCCAATTTTGAAATTTTCTTTCAAGACTTACTGCAATAAATCTACACTATTGATTTAGCAAGCGGTGCTTCCCGGCCGCCCGCGGGTCGCCTGAGTGCTGAAATCCCTCTCCTCATTTCTCCAACGGGGTCATCAGCCGCGCGGACTGGGCCCGCCGGCAGAGGCCCTGCAGGACCCGCTGACCCCGTCCCTGCGGGTGGCCGGTCCCGGCCGGGTACAGCCACAAGCACACCTTGCTCCAAAGCTGGTGACCCTGGATGAGGGACGGGCCCGGGAATGGCGAGAGACGCAGCCCACCTCTGGCTCCTGGGCCCTTCCCGGCGCTCTCTGCAGGCCCCACGGGTGGCCGAGCCCGGTGACACTGGGCCCGCCAGCTTCCATGCCAAGGGCGCTAGACTGAGGCTTCGCTCGCCCTGTGAGAGGCAGGTGATGGGCAACCTTGTGGCCAAGAGGGCAGAGGCGGTCAGTGCCCACAGACCCCAGCAGGCACGGCTGGGCAGCTCCACTCAGCCCCTAGGGGCCACATGAAGAGTCCCGGGCCCTGCTCAACACCTCGTCGCGCCCGGCCTCCCGGCTCCGACCCTCTCCCTCACCCCTGTCCCTCTCCCTCTCCCTCTCCATCTCTCTCCCTCTGCCTTTCCTTCTTTCTCTCCCTCTCCCTCTCTCCCTCTCTCGTTCTCCCTCTCCCTCTCTCTCTCTCTGTCTCTGTCTCTCTCCCTCCCTCCCCCCTTCCCTCCCTCCCTCCAGTTTATAACTGTCCTTCCAGGACCCAGAACCACTTCCAGCCCTTGTCTTTGGCCCCTTTCAGAAGCAGTGTCCAGCCCAGTGAGGTGGCTCGGGTGAACTTCGAGGTCAGCAGCGGCATCAGCAGTGCGCCTGGGGGCCAGCCGGTCACCTGGGAGGTGGAGTACCCCCGGGACAGGATCATCAGCGTCGCTGTGTCCAACATCTTCACCAGCCAGCAGGACCTAGTGGCCGTGGTGCCCCTGGCCATGGTAAGCGCGTAGGACTCGGCCCCTGTTTCCTGGGAAGTCTGTGACCCCGGGGCCAGGGCGCTGCAGCTGCTGGTCACTGTGTGCCCCTTGCCCCGGCATCCTTGCCCCAGCCCAGACACAGCCCCAGCCCGGCCCCCGCAGCCCTGCACGCCCAGGGGCAGGTCTGTGCTGTGTTCTTTGTACCGTCCTGAGGGTGCCCAGCCCATCTAGAGGTGACCGTTCCCGGGGCTTCCTGCCTCGTGCTGGCCTTGGGCACACTAACAGGGAGTCCTGGACCCCGACAGTGGGAGCCAAGCAGGGCCCTGAGCGGACTCAGTCCACTGAGGACATGGCCAGGCTGAGGACAGAGCCCAGTGCAGGGTGGCTATGACCTTGCTGTGGCCCTGCCTATGTCCACTGTGGGGACATGCTTTTCCCGCATACGGGGGACAGCCCTGAGCCCGACTGGGAAGCTGTGGATGGGACACACAAGTCAGAAATGCTCTGACCCCTGACCTCTGACCTATTACCTCTGACTCCTCTGTCTCGGGTGCATTTTAGTCTGTTCGGAGAGTCGGACCGAGGCGCAGGGCAGCCTGGCAGGGGGCCATGTTCACCGGGGCGGGTGTGGGGGCGGCTCGCCAGGTCGGGGGGCTTCCAGGCCACTAATTCCGGGCTGGCCTGGCCCAGCGAGGGGCGGTCAGGTGGGGAGGGGCCCATGGTGAGACCCTCAGGCTGTGCCCCACCGATGCGGCCCACCCTCCCGGGCACTGCTGGGCATAGGTGCCGCCCAGAGTGGATTCTCGTTTCTCAGACCCCAGACGGGGAGAGACCATGGGGGACGGGCGCTGGCCACGGGCACCATCCACGGGCACTGTCCACTCCCCGCTCCTGAGGTCCAGGGCCCCCGGTGCCGCCCGGTTTTGCATGTTGGGGTCTCCAGGGGACCGGCCCCCTTGGGGCCAGCCACACAATGGCCCCAGAGTAAATGATGACGAGTCGTCCTGTGGGCGGCAGGGAACCCACAGGTGGACTCGAGCCCCGGGAGGCCGCGTCTGTGCCAGGCTGAGCTAGACCCCTGTGGGTCTCTAAGCATCCAGCTCGGAGTGTCCTTGAGCGGCCCAGCTGCTGCCTGGCCGGGCCCTTCATCCCCGGGGCCACTGGAGCCCGAGTGAGCCAGGCTGATGGACGGATGAGCAGACAGGTCACAGCGCAGGGGCCTGGGGGTACCCGACCGCCCTCCTGCTTCTTCCCTGCAGGGACCCGCCTCTCCCTCAGGCTCCTCAGGCTTGGCCCGAGAGCCTGCATAGCCCCGTGACTCCTGCTTTGGCCGTGCTGGGTCACCTGGGGACTGTCACCGCAGCTGAGATTTGAGGCATCCATGTGCCCCTCCGAAGGGGCGGGTGGAGGCGGGGTCTCTTGGAAAACACATCCCGGCGTTCACGGTTCCTCTCCCGAGCCCTCCCGCCGAGCAGCGCAGAGTGAACTGAACCAGGGACACATCCACATCCCCGGAGCAAGGGCTGCAAGTCACTGGCCAGTCAGCCTGAAAGGCCGTGCGGCCGGCTTCTCGGCGACGCACGCTCCTGCCAGCCAGGAGAGTATAAATCACCATCTGTGGCCTCATCAGCCCTGCAGTGGGAGGGAGCTTCCTGCCTCAAGCCCCCCGCAGGGGCTGCTGTGGGGAGACCAGGGTCCCGCCTGCTAGCCCGCCCTGAGGAAAGAGATGGAGCTAACGGTGGCTTCCCAGAGTCAGGTGGGCATGGGCTTGAACATGAGATGTCAGAGCAGCGAGATAAGAATCAGATTGTCGGGGGCCGGAGAGACAGGACGCGAGTGGGCTCACGCCTTGTACGCTGCCAACCAGGGCTCAACCCCGGAACACCCCGGGTGCCCCCAGAGTTCCACCAGGAGGATTCCTGAGCACTGCTGGGCTCGGACCCCCAAAAAGCAAAACGACAAAAAGAAGCCAAGAGACAACTCCTGGCCTCGTCCAGCTCGAGACGGGGCTTCCTGCCCGCGGAGATCCGCCCCTCGCCCCACCTGCCTGCTGGGGCTCCAGATGCATGACAGGTGGTCCCTGGAGAATGGAACGGGGCACACTGGGGCTCGTTCTGGACTCGGGGATCTCCGTGCCCCAGCCCAAGGCCCCATGCAGCCCTCAGGACACCCAGAATTTCTCCCAGCCCGAAATGCAGCCGGGACGCTATTTGGTTTGATTTTGGTTTTTGAGTCCCCCGGGGTGGGGACGCGGCGGGTCTGGGAGAGAGACATCCAGGATAGGGAGAGCAGCTGGTGACCCTCCCCTCGTGCCCCCAAGGCAGCGCCCTGCCCTGCCCCTCCCCCAGCCCTGCCTCTTTTCTTCCCAGACTCGTACCACCCTGTCAGCCGCTGAGCGTAGACCAGGGACTTGGCAACCGGATTACAGCTTTAGCTTCTCAAAATTAAATCCGCAAAGCTGGGCCAGGCGTGGGGGGACGGAAGCGTTTCTCTGTGGATTTGCAGAGGGTCCCTTGACCCCGAGCACGCGGCCGCCCGGGGCAGGGTGCTGGCGCCGGCTGGCTGCTCCCTGGGGTTCTGGCCGCCCGCGCTCCTGAGCAGGAGGAAGGGATTCGATGTGGCTTTGCAGCGGCCCCAAATCTCATTACTCAGACTGCGCTTTCTGCTAGAGACAGAGGCACAATTTTTTAAAATTTATTTTTATTTTTTGCTTTTTGGGTCACACTCGGCGTTGCTCAGGGGTTCCTCCTGGCTCTGCACTCAGGAATCACTTCTGGCGGTGCTTGGGGGACCAGATGGGATGCTGGGAATCGAACCCGGGTCGGCCGCGTGCAAGGCCAACACCCTCTCTCTGTGATATCACTCCAGCCCCATAAGAGGAGCGATTTCAAGCCCCCCTGGACAGTTAGCGGGGGTCCAACGTGGAGTACCGGACACCACTGTGTGGTCACATGGACTCTGGGCCACTGGCCAGTATCTCGCGGCACCCACTTCCACGCTGTGCCTGAGCCCGCCTCTGTCTCCCTCCCTCCTGGCTCTCTGTGGAGGCGGGGGGGGGGGGGGCAGGGGTGGGAGGAGCAGGGGGGCAGCAGCGAGCGCCCGGGGTCCTGCCAGGTGCCGGGTTCTCAACACACAGGTCAGCTGAGGGAAGAGCGACGGTTCCGTCATTGAGCCGTATTAAGCCGTCCCGTAGGGGGCTTAAGGGATCCAGAAACACCCCGGAAGTGGGAGGCCCTCAAGGAAGGGCAGAGTCTGGGTGTGGGAGTGAGCTCAGCAGTGGACTGTCCCCCTGGGCATGTTAACACAAGCGTGTGACTGCTGCAGCCCTGGGGCACAGCTGTCGGGGGGAAGGGGCATGGGTGAGCGAGACCCTAGCAAACTCGCCCCAACAGGTGATGCGCCACACCCCTCGCAGGGGAGGTGCGGGGGTTCGTGGGGGCACTCGGGCCCCTGGTGCTGGGCAGTGAGCACGACACCCGGGCAGGGCACCAGGGAGACCAGCGCACCTGCCCCATGCATGTCATCACAACACGCGGGTTCACTGCCGGGGGAGGCAGGGGGCGTCCCCAGGGTGTGGGGGCTTGGGGAGCTGCAGACGAACATTCCAGGAACCGTCCAGGCAGAGAGCAAACTGGGCCGTGCTGGCCCCGGCCGGAGTGCCCGTCCTCAGAGCAGGACCCAGATGGCCAGAAGAGCAGGACTTACCGCCTATGATGCTGAGATTGGCCACCAGGGGGCACCGTCCCCCCTCGGCTTCGCCTCACCAGAGGGTTATTCTTGGGGTCTGGGGGGCATTTTGGGGAGGGGCCGTGCTGGGCTTTTGATGCGGGTCTGGGATGCTGGTCTCGGCAGGGGGGGCGCCACTGCGCCCGCCCCGCCCCCGTAACTACCCCCCTCCCCGCACTCCTCTCCCCTTCGAGACTTCCGGGCCCTGTGTCTGGGTGGAACTGCGTCCCGGAGACAAGCGGGAAATGAGCAGAAACAAGCTTGTAGCAGGGGCCGGGGGTCCCTTCTTCCCCCCAGACTTGGGAGCTGCCTCCTGAGGCCCACGCGGCCCCTCTCTGAGGCAGGCGGGGGTCTCGTTCCTCATCCACCCTTGCAGAAACCCTGTGGGAAAGCGAGCAGGCCCTTTCGTCAGGACAGGGAGGGGGTCGCCCACTGACACCTCCCGCACACGGGGCAGCTGCAGGGCGTCCCCCCTAGGCCTGGGAGCCTGGACACGGCACGGGGGTCCTCCTGGAGTCGGCCTGAGCGTGACAGAAAATCCTCAGCACAGAGGCAGAGGCCCCGGGCCCAGGGCATCCCCGCGCAGGGGGCGGGACGTGTGTCCACACGTGAGCCAGGAGGCTGCAGCGTTCCAGCCATTGCGCCCGTATTTCCGGTGGCAGGTTGGCAGCGAGAGAGAAGGAGCCTAAACTCGCGGAAGTCCGGACCCTGCGAGGACCCTACTTTCTGGAAGGCCCTTGTGCCTCGGGGTCCAGTGGCTGCTGACCCGGTGTCTGCTTCCCGCAGGACACGGAGCTGCTGAACACGGCCGTGCTCACGGGCAGAACTGTGGCCGTGCCGGTCCGGGCGGTGGCTGTAGAGGAGGACGGGGCTGTGACGGACGTCTCGGGCGCGGTGGAGTGTGTGTCCGCAGATGAGGACGTGCTCAAAGTGAGTGACCCGGCACCCCGGACTCCCTGGCCCCTCAACCCCTCTGGTCACTTGCCCCTCGCCCCATGTCCATCTTTGTTTCCTCCTTCCCGCCCTCCTTGCCCACTCACTCTCGCCCTCGGCTTCCTCCCACCCTCGCCCCTCCATCTCTAGTGCTCGCCTGCTCGGGCAGAGCTGCGCCAGGGCCAGGCTCGTGTGTCCAGCTGGTGCTGGCCGGCTGGCGAGGTCAGGCCCTGCAGCCGCTGTCCCCCCCGCGCCGGCCAGGGGGCAGCTGCAGAGCCGCCGTGCAGATCCTTGGATGGGGTGGACGCCTCGTGTCGTGCCAGGGCCCGGGCCCAGGGTTTCGTGGGCACCTGGTGCCCCAGCAGCCCCTGTGCTTCTCCCAGAAAGGGCCACGGTGTGTCCCAGTGTCATAGGCAAGACCATCCCCAAGGTCCCTACGCCGGGAGCTGCCGGATGGAGCCGCTCTCCTCTGCCTGAAAAGAACAAGCGGGGGTCTCCGGCAGGGGTGGGGCAGTCACCCACACGAAGGGTGTTGTTCAGTTCGGCCCTGGGAAGCACCCCGCCCCGAGCTCCCTATGCCGAGCACCCCACCCCAAGCACCCTGCCCCGAGCACCCTACCCCAAGCACCCCACCCCGAGCACCCCTCCCCAAGCACCCCACCCCAAGCACTCTACCCCGAGCACCAGGCCCTGAGCACCCTGCCCCAAGAACCCCGCCCCAGATGGGCACAAGCCCCCATGAGGGCCAGGCCCCCACACACAGTGGACATGGGGCAACTGCCCGCTCCCCTCCCCTGCACAGAGCGGGCAGTCAGTGACAGCGTCCACCCCGGCCTCAAAGTGCAGACGGGGCCTTGTTGAGCCACGAGGTCCGGCCGGGACCATCTCTCCCCCAGAAGGGCGTTAGAAACAGACGCACTCGCACGCAGCAGGGGTCGCTCAAGAAAGTCGTCGGGGAAAAAGAGAACTTTTTTTCCCTCTAAAAAAGTCCCTGCCGCCTCCAGTGCCCCCCGCAGTTGCGTGTGAGAATGAAGTCACCCCCACACCCGTCCCCGTGCAGGGTTATAGGGGAGGAAGGAGCCGCGTCACACCTGCCTGATGCGGGAGGGACTCACGCACTCCAGAGTTCCTTCCTCTCTGAGCTTCACAGGGAAACGACACGTCACTCTGCACCAAGCAAACTGGCAGGTTATTCTTTAAAGAAGAGCTTTGTTGCAGCCGGAAGGACGATTTTTCCAAATCCAGCCACGTCCTGAGTCTGTCTGGGGCCCGTGCAGAGAGTGGGAAGCTTTTGGACGCCAAGTTCATCCCAGCTTGTGGCTGGGCTGGGCTCTCTCAGGAGTGACTACACACACACACACACACGCACATGCACACACAGACACGCGCATGCACGCACGCATGCACACATGCACACGCACAGACACATGCACGCACACGCACATGCACGCACACGCATGCACACAGGCACATGCACACACATACACATACGCACACACATACAAACACACACACATGCACACAGAAGCACACGCGCACACACATGCATACACACATGCACACGCGGGGAAAACAGATCCGCTCAGGGCTACGGTCCAGGCTCTGAGTGGCGGGGAAAGGATTTTTTTGTCTTTGTGTTTTGTTTGTTGGGGTCACACCTGGCCATGCTCAGGGGTCACTTGGCTCTGTACTCTGGAATCACTCCAGCGGTACTCGGGGACCCTGTGTGATGACCAGGTCAGCCACACGCAAGATAGGCACCATCCCCGCCGTGCGGTAGCACCGGCGGGTAAAGGCTGCGGGCAGCACGTGCACCTGAGGGGCAGCAGCCTGGCCCCATGAGTTACCCCTCCCCCCCCCCCGTGCCCTCAGAGCTGGCTTCCTCCCTTCAGTCTCTGCAGAAACTGCAAGGGGTAGGGGGTCTTGGCCTCAGGGGCTGTGGGCAGGCGCCTAGCCATGCAGGGGGGCTCCTGGTCTCCCCATCTCTCCATCACTCTCCCTCTTGCCACCGACCCACCCGCCCACCCACCCATCTACCCATCCACCTATCCATCCATCCATCCACCCACCCACCCACCATCCCCATCCCCCACCCACCCATCTACCTCCCCACCCACCATCCACCCACCCATCCATCCATCCATCCACCCATCCACACATGTATCTGTCCACCAACCCATCAGCTCACCTGCCCATCTGCCCATCCATCCATCCCCACACACACCCACTCATCCATGCACCCACCCACCCCCTGCCCATCCATCCACCAACCCACACACCCGCCCAGCCTCCCACACACCTGCCTGTCCACCCTCACCCCCATCCATGCCCGTCCGCCCATCCCCCCATCAACCTTCAACAATTCGTTTTCCTGCGCTTCTGCCACAGCAAACGGTCATGGGGGACCAAGCAGTAAAAAACGTGAGGTGACAGTGTTGCGCCAAGGTCACTGTGAAGGGGTGGCCGGGCACGCGGGCCCCCAGTGTCTGTGGGCGGGAGTGGGCTGGGCCGCTGGGCCACGCCCGCCCTCGTGTCCTTCAGTGGGCCCGTCCGGAGCACAGGGTCAGAGGGCTCCGGCGCTGGGCAGACACCGCATGGAGGTGGTCCCGGCCCTGCAGCCCCCTGCCCGCCGTGCCCGCAGGTGTCAGAGCGCTGTGACCACGTGTTTGTCAGCGGCAAGGAGACCAGGGGCCAGGTGGACGCGGCCGTGAGCTTCTCGCACCAGCACCTGAGTGCCATCCTGCGTGTCACCGTGTGGGCGCCCCGCCTGCCCCTGCAGATCACGCTCTCAGACACGGAACTCAGCCAGATCAAGGGCTGGCGGGTCCCCGTGGGCACCAGCAAGAGGTGAGCAGGGCGGGCCGGGCCTCCTGTGGACTCTCTCCAAAGTGCTCCCCCAGGTGGGCCCAGCGTCAGCCGCAGAGCTGGGGATAAACGGTCCTTGGTGTGGACACTGGACAGGGGACCACGTGCCCCTCATGGGGACGGGCGGCTGATGTACCCTGCGACGCACACGCTCGGCGGTGGGTTCCGCATCCCCCTCCAGCCCGAGTGGATCAGCCTCGCTGAGCCGGAACCGCTGTCCCAGGGAGCACAGCCCTAACGGATGGGCTTCCGCCAGGCCCCACATCCCCGCTGAGGGAAGATGCGTGGCTGGCTGGGACTAAAGTCCGTTTCATCTCTTGCCCTGAAGGGTCGCACGTGTCCCTGTAAATCGGTGCATGACCAGCATGACCAGGACACGAGGCAGTCAGGGGAACTTCTTGTGGGGGGCCAGGCGACTGGAACGTTCTAGAACGTTCTAGAGCCCCACTATCCAGAGAGGTGGACACTGGCAAGAGGCTGAGCGTCCTCCATCAATTTGCTGAGTATTGATGAACGTTCTCATCGCCGTCACTCTGGGGGGGCGGGGGGCTGGGCGGCTAGGTTCGGCCTGGTGGCCCGGGGTGGGTGGTCCTGGGAGCCCAAGCCCAGCCCAGGGCACCTGTTCCCCAGGCCCACGCGAGAGAGCGAGGACGAGGAGGAGGAGGAGGAGCGGCGAGGTCGCGGCTGCGCGTTGCAGTTTCAGCGGGCCACCGTGCGGGTGCTTGCACAGTTCGTGGCGGAGGCGGCCGGGCCCTGGGCATCGCCCCGCCTCCTGCTGGGGCCCGACTGGCAGCTGGACATCACTCACCTGGTGGCCGACTTCACCAAGCTGGAGGAGCCGCGTGTGGCCACTCTGCAGGACGGCGGGATCCTGGTGGGCCGGGAGGTCGGCATGGCCACCATCCAGGTGGGCCCGAGCTCGGGGACCCCGCGGGCTGTCCACCCCCGGGGGTGGGGGGCAGCAGGGGATGTCACATAGGCCCAGAACTCTGCCACGTCCTGGTCCCCACATCCAGAGCCTGCCCCACCCACGTGTCCCCCCACAGCGCACCAAGTGCCCTCGCCCCCTCCGTGAACCTCCTTCGCCTCTTTGTGGTTTGGTTTTGCCCGCGCCCACCGCCTCAGGCCTCCTGGGTTCTGTGGGGCTGGGCACACAGGGGACCGGCCTCCCTCCATCCCGGGCCCAGGTGCTGTCCCCTCTGTCCGACTCCATTTTGGCTGAGAAGACGGTGACGGTGCTGGACGACAAGGTGTCGGTGACCGACTTGGCCGTGCAGCTGGTGGCAGGGCTCACTGCCAGCCTGCAGCCCGGAGCAGACAACAGCAGGGCCGTCACGGCCGTGGCCACAGCCCAGGAGCTCCTGCGGACCCCCAAACAGGTGCGGGGGTGCCCACTCGGGGGCAGCCACAGAAGCCCCGGGTGGGGTCTCAGCCCAGTCTGCACCTATGATCCCCGCCATTCCCCACACCTTCTCGTTCAGAGCAGCAAGCAGCTCCCCTCTGCGCGCCCACAGGCTGGCGGGTGCTGAGGTGCTGAGGTGCTGCTCTGGTGTCTGGTTTCTGTGGTGTCGGTGTTGCTTTTGGTTTCTCTGGTTTCTGTGGTATCTGTGGTTTCTCTGGTTTATGTGGTGTCTTGTTTCCGTGGTATCTGTGGTTTCTGTGGATCTGTGATTTCTGTGGTGTTCCTGGTGTCTGGTTTCTTGGTATCTGTGGTTTCTCTGGTTTATGTGGTGTCTTGTTTCCGTGGTATCTGTGGTTTCTGTGGATCTATGATTTCTGTGGCGTGTCTGGTTTCTGTAGTTCTGTGATGTCTGTGGTTTCTCTGCTAACTGTGGTTTCTGTGGTATCTGTGGTTCCTGTGGTGTCTTGTTTCTGTGGTATCTGTGGTTTCTGTGGATCTATGATTTCTGTGGTATGTCTGGTATCTGTGGTTCTGTGATGTCTGTAGTTTCTCTGCTAACTGTGGTTTCTGTGGCTTCTCTGGTATCTAGTTTCTCTGGTGTCTGCTATCTGTGGTGTCTGGTTTCTATGATTTCTGTAGTTTATGTGGTATCCGTGGTGTCTGTGGTCTCTGGTTTCTATGATGTCCGTGGTAATGTCTGTGGTTTCTCTGGTGACTGTGGTTTCTGTGGTATCAGGTTTCTCTGGTATCTGTGGTTACTCTGGTGTCTGGTGATGTCTATGGTTACTGTGGTGTCTTTGATGTCTGTGGTTTCTGTGATATCTGTGTGTTTGCAGTTTCTGTTGTGTCTGTGATTTCTTTGATGTCTGGTTTCTGTGATATTTGTGGTTTCTGTGGTGTCTATGGTTTGTGTTTTCTCTGGTGTCTGGTTTCTGTGGTATCTGTGGTGTCCGTGGTTTCTGTGGTACTTGTGGTATCTGGTTTCTGTGGTATCTGTGGTTTCTGTGGTGTCTGTATTTGTGGTGTCTGTAGTATCTGTGGTTTCTGTGGTATTTGTGGTATCGGTGGTGCCTGTGGTTTCTGTGGTATTTGTGTTTGTGCTTGTTCCTGCTCCGTCTCTACCACCACGTGCTGCTGGCTGGGGTGCAGGCCCTCTTCCACCCCATCCCCTCCACACATACGGTGCTGTGGAGGTAAGTATGAATGTGAGAGTGCTGAGTGTGAGAAAGGCAATATTAGAAAGGGAGGGGGAGTGAGTGAGGGGGTGACGGAGAGTGAGGGAGAGTGAGGGGGTGAGGGAGTGGGAGAGGGAGCATGTGAGAGTCTGGGACCAAGGGACGGCGTGAGAGGTACTCAAGGTGTGCAGGGGAGGGTCCATCCTGCTCTGTGGGACTCCAGGACTTGGGGGACACTGTGCCTTCGCCGCCCAGTGGCCACAGCCCCCGAGAGCGAAGAGCACCGGGCCCAGGGTGAGAGGCCCGGGCAGCCGGGCAGGGCCTGACGAGCGTCTCCCCGCAGGAGGCTGTGCTCAGCACTTGGCTTCAGTTTAGCGATGGCTCGGCGGCGCCGCTGGACATCTACGACCCACAGGACTTCGCACTGACGGCCACCTCCTTGGACGAGGCGGTGGTGTCCGTGGCCACGGCCTACTCCGGGGGGCCGGTGGTGCGGGCCGAAGGGGAGGGCCAGGGCCCGCTGGTCCGCGTGGACATGAGCATCGCCGAGGCCTGTCAGAAGTCCAAGCGCAGGAGCGTGCTGGCCGCAGGCATTGGCTACGTCAGGGTCAAGTTCGGTGGCAACGAGGGGGCCGAGGCACAGCCAGAGGGTCAGACCCAGGCCAGCGGCTGGAGACAGGAGGGCTGGACGGGCAGCAGTGCCCCTGCAGAACTGGGGGAGGACGCCCCGGGCCGGACCCCCACCGCAGCCCCCGTGGATGCCGGGGCGGCAGAGACCAGCCGGCTGGACGCGGCCCCCGTGGAGGGTGTCCCGCTGGACCTGACCCGCCTCCCGGCCCCAGTGGGGGCGCCCCGGGCGGGAGCGGGGCCGCGGGGCCTGAGCGACCTGGAGGTGGGCATGTACGCGCTGCTGGGCGTCTTCTGCCTGGCCATCCTGCTCTTCCTGGCCAACTGCGCTGCCTTCGCGCTCCGGTACCGACGCAAGCAGCTGCCCCTGGAGGGCCAGGCCGCGGGGAGCCACTCCCATGACTGGGTGTGGCTGGGGGAGGCCGAGCCCCCCCTGCCGCCGCCCTCAGACCAGCACACTACCGTCATTGACCGGGACCCGGGGAGCCGGCAGGACAGCAGCCGGATGCTGCCCGATGGGGTCCCCCGGGAGGGGGGTGCCGGCAAGGATGGGGGTGGGCAGGAGACTGCACCCGGGGCCCGGGACTCACCCACGTCCATGCGCAAGAAGGTCAAGGTCTCCGCAGGCCCCCCGGGCGGCCTCCTCCTTCGGGGCCGAGCCGAGGGCCTCACGTGGGGGCGCCCCGACGTGGACGTGGCCCTGGGCGCCCCCCCAGAGCTCAGGTTCTACCTGGAGAAATTCCAAGAGAAGGCGTAGGTGCCGCCTGCCTGAGAGGCGGTTGGCGCAGGGCTGGGCACCTGGGTACCCCCTAGCACTGGGACGAACAGCGGCTTGGGGGCCACTCAGGGCCCAGTGTCCAGGGCAGCGGCTCCTCCTGGGGGTGGACAAGGCCCTGGGTGCCCGCGGCAGAGCGGGGCTGGGCTGGGCTCCGAGAAGGGGCATTTTATGGGTCAAAGTAGAACACAGACAAGCTACCAAAAATTCTTTGTTAAAAAATGCAAAAGACAAATAAAAAGAGATGGAGAGAAGGTGCCGCGGTGTCTGGCGGGGGACGGGAAGGTGGGTCCTGCCCTGTGAGCCGTGACCTCAGGGTCGAGACCTCCAGAGCTGCGTCTCCTCCCTCACCCACTGTCCACTTCCCTCTGGCCGTCCAGGGCCATGTGAGAGCCACAGTCCCCTCCTGTTCCTCGGGGTCCCAGCGCCAGGGTCCCCGAACCCAGCCTGGGCTTCTCGGGGGGACCTTTGGAGTACAGCTGGGCCATTCTGGGGGTCCCCTGGCTTCTTTCCGACACCACAGCCTCAGAGAGCAGGGGCGTAACTCCTCAGGGACCGGGCCAGCAGCCGGACACGGTACATCCACACAGACCCCAGTGGAGGCCGGAGCCAGCGGCCGCGCCATGCTCTCGGCCACACTCCTGCTGGCCAGGTGCTGGCTCATGTGCCCCCAAGTCCCCCCAGCACCCATGGGTGCAGCCTCAATGGCCATGGGGGTCCCGGCATGGAGCAAGGACATGCCGGGACAGCACCCATGGGCGGCCAGTGTGCCCCTGGAATGAGTGGGCACAAGGCTGGTGGGGCAATGGCGGCCCCACGCCCTCCCGAGACCACCCCAGCAGACCACCCCAGTCATCTCCCTGCCGCTCACTTTTCCTTTCCTGTAAGTGACTTTTCTCCAGGCCGTGAGCTCAGGCCTGGCTTCCAGTTCCTGGGCCACATCCCTGGAGGGCCCCAGGGTGCCGGGGCCCTGCCCCCATGCCCCCGTGCCCAGCTTGCCCGCCCTGCCCCACCCCTCCCAGCCCCCCAGGACCTGCAGACCCACTCGGGGGGCCGTGAAGCCCCGAGGCTGCATGGACCAGGCGGGTGGACGCTGGGGTGAGACGTACGCCCTGGCCCTGCCGGCAGCCGGGGTCTGGCCTCTTAGAATCTCCGCCGTGAGGGTCCTCCTGCCCCCCACCACATGGGGCCAGCGTGGGGGGAGAGAAGTGAGCATCTCGCGCTACCCCGCTGCCCTCCTGGCCTCCGCTTGTGAAGACGATCATCGCAGACCCATGAACCTGTCCCAAGGGCAGGGGGTTGGCACAGACGCTGCCTCATTTCTCCCATCTTGCTGTCTGGGGTTTCCATCACAGCTCTGCTGAGTGGAGCTGGGAGGATGTGTAGCCAGGAGACAGACAGAACCTTAGAGGACAGC
This sequence comes from Sorex fumeus, assembly GCF_029834395.1. Classification (NCBI taxonomy): domain Eukaryota; kingdom Metazoa; phylum Chordata; class Mammalia; order Eulipotyphla; family Soricidae; genus Sorex; species Sorex fumeus. The sequence goes on along the minus strand of NW_026606086.1, from coordinate 19,686,593 downwards.
GTGTCCAAGCGGTTGGAAACTAGGATCCGACCTGGGAGGCGCAAGGTGGCCCCATGCGTGAAAGCCTTGCTGGAGAGACCCTGAGGTTTGCTGAGTGCAGAGCAGGGCCGAGCAGGGAGCGAGGGACCAGGGAGCCCGCAGGGGCCGGCAGGACGCGTCCAGTGCAGCGGCCTGGATGTTTCGGGTCTCCAAAACATGCGCATGTTTTACTGTTTTTAGGGTGTGAGGCTCGGGGGGCCGTGCAGGGCTGGGAGCAAACCAGGCACGCGGTCAGCCGCTGGAGCTGAGCCTCCAGCCCTTGAGTGCCCGTGCAGGGCCCCCCACGTGCCCACACCCTGTTCCCTGAATATCCCAATGCGTTTCCGGGATCCTCCCTCCACCCGGACAGCCCGTGTGAGTCACAGGGGAAATCTCAGATGAGGGCCAGCTCAGCGCGGGGCTCCCGGGATGGGCCAGCCAAGTGGCCGCATGCGGTTGGCCGGGCGCTGCAGCCACCACCGGTTCCAACCAGGCTCCCTCTCCCACACACAGGGGCGGCCTCTGCACGATTGCCCCCAAGTCAGCGCAGGGAGGGCGCGTCCTGCACGTGGCTGACCAAGTGCGGCCTCTGCAGTGGATGTGGGGAGCGAGGACACGCTCCGGCTGAGGGCCCGGAGAGACGGTGGGTGGAGCCAGGCGCCCTGGGCCTGTGGCTCTGATGGCAGGGCAGTGGGGAGGCCACGGTTCGTGAAGAGGGTGGTGGGGCACTGGACAGTCTTTGTTTTTGTTGTTGTTTTTTTGCCTTTTGGGGGGGTCACACCTGGTGATGCTCAGGGGTTACTCCTGGTTCATGCACTCAAGAATCACTCCCGGCGGTACTCGGGGGACCATATGGGATGCTGGGAATCCAACCTGGATCGGCCATGTGCAAGGCAAACGCCCTACCCGCTGTGCTATTGCTCCAGCTCCTGGACATTCTTTGAAGGGATGTGTCTCCTTGTGGCTAGCCCCGACCTGGTGCCGGCTGCGTCACACGGAAACAGAGAAACTTGGTTCTCGGACCCTGTCGTGGCATCAGCAGAGGCTTGTTTGGGCAACGGTGGGTGAGTCCGGTAGCACCTGCAGCTTTGGAAATCAGTGTGGGGGCTCGGGGCGGCTGGCAGTGGGGGGCTCAGCTGGGAGCGACTTGGGCCGCGACAGGTCACCTCCCACCCCAGCACTGCTCATGCCTCAGTTGCACTGACTGGTGTCGGGCCACGTCCGCGGGATCAGGGCTTACACCTGGTGCTGTGCTCAGGCTCGCGTCTGTGGGGTGCGGGGAGCAGACACGGTCAGCTGTGCTCTCCCACCCAGCCCCAAATCCAAAGCAAGGCGGTGAGGGAGAGCTGAGGGGGGTATAGGCAGGTGGCAACGGGGTGCGGAGTGGAGGCAGGACGGGTCCCTGACGGCACGGGGGACAGAGTCCTTTCCCTCTCGGAAGCCATGATCCGGGTTGAGCAGAGTCCTGGGCTGGAGGCCCCGCGCCTGAGCATCACAAAGAACAAAATCACCTTGTTTTTATGAGAACACCCACAATCGAAGGAGAGGGTGAGGAGGGGCGAGACTGCGCAGCTGAGGACCCTCAGGTGAGTTGGGCCGTTTTTTTCAGGCCATGCCTGGTGATGCTAAGGGTCGACTCCTGGCAGGCTTCAGGGCTATACGGGATGCCGGGAAGCAAACATAAGATTGGGTGCGTGCAAGGCACGTGACCTAGCTGCCGTCCTATCACACTGGCCCACGTCTCACATTTTAAGCGCTGTAGCATTGCCCTCCAGTAGTTCATCGATTTACTCGAGCGGGCCCAGTAATGTCTCCATCGTGAGACTTGTTACTGTGTTTGGCATATCGAATACGTCACGGGGAGCTTGCCAGGCTCTCCGAGAGGGGCAGAGGAATCGAACTTGGGTCAGCCAGGTCGGCCACGTGAAAGGCAAATGCCCTACCTGCTGTGCTAGAGAAAAGTAAAAAAAGAAAGAGGGCTGGCATGAGAGGAAGCGGTGGGCACTGGCCTTGCATGCAACGACCCAAGTTTGATCCCCGGCGATCCTGTCCCCCGAGCCCCGCCAGGACGGATCCCAGCACAGAGCCAGGGGTCAGTCCTGAGCATTGCAGTGTGTCCCCCCCCCCGACCCTCCCTGCCCCAAGAAAGCCATGAGTACACACAGTGCTGGACGGAATCGGCAGAGCTTGCTGCAGGACACAGTGTGGAGCCACAGTGGGAGGGGGACCAGGCAGGGTGCAGCCAGCGCAGGCCGTGGTCAGTGGCTCCACAGCAGATGCAGCCCCAGGGCTCAGGACACCTGCCCTGTCACTGCCGGTCTGCACAGGCACAATGTGACACCCACACATGGCCCACTTCGCCCAGGTGCCCACCTGGCCTGGGGATCACGCAGAGTGTGGGCACAGCCATTGCCCAGGCCAGCCGGGCCACTGTGGGGTGGGCTCTGCCCCCCTGTGAGCTGCAGGAGGGGCAGCGCTTCAGGGCTGCAGCTCCGGAACCTTCCTCACTCCTACACCAAGGTGACGTCCAGGGCGGAGGCGTCCCCCTTGGCCAACACCACACAGCCCTGCGGGAAGCAGGGAATTTTGCGGTGACCAGGGCACCTGACTCCAAACACCCGGAATGACACAGTGAAAAAGGAAAAGGGGCCGCGGCAGCTGGAGGCACAGGGCAAGGAGGGGGTGACTGATGGTCAGGGCCAGGGCAGGCAAGGGGACAAATCCATGGCCGGAGGATGCTAGCAGAGGGTGCAAGCCCCTGCCCCACCCAGGACCACCGGGAGCTGAACACCTGGGCTGGGGGTGCGCCCCCCTGCTGGGCACGTGTGCAAACAGCAGGAGTTTGCGTGTCCCGGCGGCCTGGGACCTCTTTGCTCAGCTCTGGCCCGGTTCCAATCTTCATCGCCCTTCTGCAAAGAGCCAAGGAGGGTGTCGAGGGTTCCCCTGTTCTTGAGGGCAACCCCTGCCCCGTGAGGGGCCAGGAAGGAAGCTGGGTGGTTTGCACAGCACAGCACTCGGGCTAAAGCCATACTTTCACTGCCCAGTCAGGCAGCACCTCCAGGTGTAATGGCCGAGGAGGGATTGACGGGTGTTACCATGGAAGCCAGGGTCCCCCACTTTTATCTCACACTTTGATGCACCCTCATCCCAGGCACAGTTGCCCGGCTCCAAGGTCCTGCTCAAAGGGTCTCTGTGGGCTCTGTGCACGCGCCCCTGGCAGCTCTTGGGGGTCCAGCATCCTTGCTCCACTGCGGGCAGGTGTGTGTTGGGCCCCGAGGGAGGGCCGTGGTCAGCTGACCCCACAGAGATCCGCCCGGGCGCCCCCTCAGAACAGCCCAACTGGACCACAGACGGGACGAGGTCCAGCCCCCTGGGGCACAGCACGGACACCGCCCTGAGACTGGCCCGACACCAGGCCCACACGTGGAGGCACCATCCCCTCTGGACAGCCCAGAGGGACAGTGGGAGGGGGCGGGGACACGGGCACCCCAGGACAGCAGGCGGGAGGGCGGCCCCCAGACCGAGAGGGGGTGCTGCAGGCGAGGCTGGGACCTGCCCTGGGGACCCGTACAGGAAATTGTTCTGGGACAGTCAGAGAAGGCTGGTACTGGCTCCGGATGTCCGGCCTTGTGCCACCCTGAGCCCTGGCCACACTGCCCGCCTCGGCCCTTCATTACTGGGGGGCTGAGGGCTGTTGGGGGGGTATCTGGGCTGACGCCTGCCCTGAACCCACCATCTCCACGGTGGGAGGAAGAGGCAGGTTGGCTTCCCACCCCCGGCAAGGAGGGAAATCGATGAGAGATTAAGGATCGTGTCGTATCGGCAATTGGGGGCAGCGGCCACTGGAGGAGGCAGCGGGGCGAGGGCCGGACCCACAGAGCCCAGCTCTCTGGGCCAGCGCCGCCTCACAACCCTCACAGCTGGTGACCGGGGAGACGTGGGGGGGAGGTGAACAGGAGGCTGGGCTGGACCCTGGCCCAAGCACAGCAGCCCAGCCCTGGCCCCAGCTGCTCCATGCCCTGAAGGATCAGGCTGCAAGGTGGAGATAGACAGATGGACGGGGAGCAGGTCAGCGGGCGGGAGTGGCTGATGGTGGAGGGGAGACGGTGGCAGATGGGTGACAAGACCAGGAGATACCCTACTGCAGAGGCGACTGCAGACACCTAAGGGAGAGATTCACACTCACACTATGAAACACCACACACACACACGTACATACTCAAACACACAATCTCATGCACAGACACGTAATCACACACACACACACACACTGGCTGTTCTCTGAGTCATGTCCTCCCTGGGGAGAGCCCTGGACGCTGAGCAGCAGTGTCCTCCATCCCCCCCACCCCCCGTGGACAGCACTGCTCCCTCATGTGGCCATGCGCACTTTGGAGGGCACACGGGCTGCCCCAGGCACCAAGGCGCGACACCCCCAGAGCTGCCCGTCCCTGCCTAGTAGCGCTTGCCCGAGGCTCTCCGCCTCACCTCTGTTCTGGGGGCCCCACGGCGCCGGGAGGGAGGGGTCACTGGAGGCGCAGGCGGGGTTCGCAGGGGCTGGGGGGGGGGCCTGCCCTTGTGGCTGCTCGGTCCTTCTGGGATGAGGTCAGTCCCCACAGCTGCTGTCCATGCGCAAGCAAGGGGCAGGGCCTGAGCTGCCACACCCTGGGCTGCAGACAAGGCCGGGCTTTATCCACCAAGATGGCAGCTGCCACGCAGGGCCCGGAGCTGACAACCTGTGCGAAGGGTGTGGCCCCGCCCTCTCCCGCTCCCCAGAGGCCCAGACGTCGCTGCAGGGAGTTGCCCGCACAGCGCAGCCCAGGACCCGAGACCGTCCAGGCTCGGCTAAGCCCTGCGGCGTGTCCTGCACTGATGCTAGGGTCCAGCGGCCCCTGTCCAGGCTGGGCCTTGGCACCCGACAGGCACGGGAGGGGGGAGGCCCCTCCCCTCGAAGAAGCTTCTGAGCAGCAGGTTCGGGAATCCCTCGGCCAGCATGTAGCCTGCAGTCCCCTCCACAGCCACCAGAGGGCAGGGCGCGGGGAGGGAAGGAGGAGGCGCCTCTGCCCTCCGCCTGGCCCAGGCGCAGACATCCAGCACCTGGGCCCAAGGGACGAGGGGACGGCAAGAGTCTGAACACACGTGCCAGCACCCTGGACCTGGACTCACCACTGGGCAGCATCCGTGTCTAATGCCCTTCATGGCACCGTGGGCGTGGCCAGGGGGTGGCCCCACACTGCTGGACAGCCAAGGGCCACAGCCCCCGGGACTCGGGAGGGCATTTCTGAGCCCTGCAGAAGGGGCCAGCTTGAGGTGGCAGTGGGCCGTGCAATCAGCCGACACGGACAGTGATTTCCATTCAGCGAAGCCTGTTTAAAGTTACTTCCTGCCCCTCTCTAGGAGGGGCCGGGCCTGCCTCGCTCTCGACGTTCATGCCATGCTTCTGGAAGTTGCCCAGCCTGGCCAACCGGGCTTGTGGTCACAGCAGACAGTGCTGGGCTGGCGGTTCGGGGGACCCGTCCCTACTCTCAGGGCGAGTCCTGACCACTCGCCGGGACAGGCCCACCCGGACCCCACACACAGGGCAGCTAGCTGGCGGCCAGGAGTGAGCGCCAAGAGTGAGTGACTGATGGACAACCAGTTGGAGGCAGCATCTGAAGCCTTTATACAGTCATTGCCACGCCTGGCGACAGAGCCATGTCCGGGGTTGGCCCTGCGCAGGCTCACGCAACTCCGAGGGTCCCCCCACACCTCCAGTCTCGGCCTTATCCAAGGCCCCCATAGCAGCCGGGCGGGCTGCCAAGGCCTGAGCTGTCCATGGGGCTCGGGCACAGTCACAGCAGGGGCGGGGTCAGTGCTGCTAGCGTGGTCGTGAGCCCTGGACTCCCCCAGGCCCCGGGTGCACCCACTGACCCCACTGCAGGGGCAGCAACACAGTCCAGCGGGGTCACGGCTCAGGCCCTCCTGCTGCCCGGCGTCCCCGCAGCCACCTGCGCTTGCTGGCGGTCATGCCTTACGGAGACGATGAGGAAGAGCACGAGGGTGGCCCCCTGGATGGCCGCCAGGAGGAAGAAGTAATAGTCCAGGTGGCACCCATTGATGTTCCCTGGGGAGGAAATGCCATGAGCACGGTCCGCAGCCTCACACCCAGGGTCAGCACAGGCTCAGTGCTTGTCTGGGAGGGTCAGTGCGTGTCCTGGAGGGACAGTACATGTCCGAGAGAGTCAGTGCATGTCCTGGAGGGTCAGTGCGTGTCCTGGAGGGCCACTGTGTGTCCAGGAGGGTCAGTGTGTGTCTAGGAGAGTCAGTACATTCCCCGGGAGAGTCAGTGCGTGTCTGGAAGGGTCCGTTGTGTCTAGGAGGGTCAGTGCGTGACTGGGAGGGTTAATGTGTGTTCATGAGGGTCAGTGTGTTCTCCAGGAGGGTCACTGTGTGTCCAGGAAGGTCAGTGCATTTCCTGGAGTCAGTTTTGTCCGAAGGGTCAGTGCGTGCAGAGGGTGTGTCACTCCAACGAGGGCTCCACAATGGTGGCCCGGCTGGTCACAGATGGGGCTGCCACCCGTGTGCACTAGCAGGGAAGGACAGTGATATGAGAGAGGCCTGCGTGGACAAGGGGCAGAGCTGGACGGTTAGTGATCGGGGGAAGGCTGAGCAGGGAAGGGCTGGCTGGGCGGCGGGCACTGTAACTTGCCTGTCACCCGCCCCCTCGGCCACAGCATCCTTACCGAAGTCCGTGTGGTTGCTCATCCAGCCGATGGCCTTGATGGACACCAGCGCCAGCAGGCCAGAGCCCACGAACGAGCCGACGCCCGAGAAGAAGAAGAAGAGGCCCATGACGGCGCTCTGCATGGCCTTGGGCGCGGCTGAGTAGGCGAACTCCAGGCCTGCGAGCACAGAGGGCGGTAAGGGCGCCTGGCAGAACAGGGACACCGCAGCCCATCCTGCACCGGGAACCTCAGCGCCTGGGGTGGGCATCTCAGCCACGTCACTCCCGCCCATCTCAGGGACAGAGGCCGCGGGAGCAAACCCGCCGGGCCCAGGGGCCAGGAACACGGAGCAGGTCCGTGGGCTGCTCCCTGTGGGCAGCCGTGAGACAACCCAGGCCCCAGGAGGCCAGGCCCACTTGCCAGCATGGACATGTCCCCGCCAGGGCCCGGCCGCCAGAAGCCAGCGCTCTCCACTCCAACTGAGTGTGCACTGAAGCCACAGCCTGGGCTAGCACTGGCCCTGTGCCTGCTGACCCCAGGGGGCCGCAGGGGGCTGGCCGGGGCGCCTGCGCCCGCCTCACCTGAGATGCTGGCGAAGATCTCACTGAGACCGATGAGCACGTACTGAGGCACCTGCCACCAGATGGGCAGGTCGGCGGCAAAGTAGACCACGTCCCCGATGGTCTGGTTGACGCTCCTCTCCTGCACCAGGGCCAGCCGCTTGCTCTCCAGAACCCCTAGAACAGGAGTGTGGGGGCTGAGGGGGGCGCCCAAAGCCCCAGGCCCGCGCGGGGGCTTGTCTGGCCGTGTGGGGTGAGGGAGGACGTGTCTGACTCGGGGCACGCCCAGACCCCCAGGGGTCAGCAGGCCCCGGGCGGGAGGGCACAAGCGATGCCCTCACTCCGAGACCCCGAGTACGGGGGCATCAGCACAGGCCGGCAGTCACAGCGACAGGGGACAGAGCCCAGGTCCCAGTCTGCAGTCGGGACTCATGGGGGCAGAGAGGACCCCCAGGGAGCCCCCGCTCCTCCGTGCAGACACCCCACTGCCCAGCCTGGGGTTGACTTGGGAGACACGGCCATCCTGAGCGCAGGATGCGACTTGGGGCCCTCGGGGAGGGGGAGGCTCAGCGCACACACGGCCTGTGAGGAACCAACAAGCTAACCCCCATGTGGTTCCCAGGTCCCACCCAAGAAGCCTGACTCGGGAGTCCCACCGGAGACACCAAGCGGAGACAAGACACCGCTCAGCAGGTCAGCGCGTGGGCCCGGGCTCCTGGGCCAGGGGCATTCCCTGTTCCCACATCCAGGGGGCCTCCTGTTCTCTTCCTTTCATTCCTGTTCTGTGCTTGGGGCACACCCTGGGGTGCAGGGAGAGGAGCGCGATTCTCAGGAGCCCTGTCCCCTCGAACACCTCAGCCCCAGACTCCCCTGACACCTAAGAGTCTCAATGCTCACCGAGAACCCCGTGAAGGAGCACAGCACTGTGTCCCAGGCCTGTGATGAGGGTCTGTGGTGGGCCTGTGTCCCCGCGTGTCACCAAGGGCACCAGTGGGGGCAGAAGCAGCATGCGAGCCGCCCTTCCTGGGGGCTTGGGGAGAGCCGGTGCCACCCCCTCCCTTCCTAGCAATCAGCACTAACAAGACTTCCTGCCAGTTCATTCGCTTTCATTTCCCCGTGCCCTGGATTGTGGAGAAACTGAACTACAAGGCCAGCACACGGGGGTGACTTCACTCCAACACGACCCCACTTTAATTATCTGTTTGATCAAGAGAAAATGCAACGTCTTCTAGAATGTCCCTGCATCTGGGCCTGGGTCCCTGACCCCTGGGGACACATCCTTTGACTCTATTAAGTCCCATATCAATATGTTCGCTCTGGCACTAGATGAGGGCGGCTGCAAGCATTGTTGGAGAATATTAAATTCCATCTCGGTGGTGCTTAATGTGAAATTCCTCATAACGGGGGTGATGCACAGTTGATCTGGGAGTATCGGCCCTGCTTTCCTCTTTACGTGAACTAAGCTATTTTACGGTCCAGTAATTCGCAAGTATTAATGAAGCAAAAACTCTGAAGCCAGTTGAGCAAGTCTGGAGCGTCTCTGCTTGACCAGGAAGACACTGGAACTCCCCCTCAGCATCTCAGCGCCCACCGGCCAGAGTCGACCCCGAGGCCGGAGCCCCCTGGCCCAATCACCAGGGACCAAGGCCGACGTGCATCTGACTCGTGACAAACCTGCCACATGGCAACCAACAGCTGCCAAGGCCTGTCCTTTCCCAGGGGAGAACAAGTCCCCTTGGGTTCGGTCTCAGGCTCGAGGTCGCGGGCACACCCATGCGACAAAGGACAGAGCCTCGGAGAGCCGGGTCCAGGAGGCCAGCGTGGGGCCAGCGGCTGCGCAGACCCCTACCTGCAGCGAAGGCCGAGCACATCACAAAGAACATGCCCACGGCGATTCTCTTCAGGGACGACGGGAGGAGGCCATGCCGCCTCAGAACCGGGTCGACCACCTTGTCCTTGAGTGGGATCAGGAGGAGGATGAGCACAGCGTCGAACAGGGTGAGCCAGGCCGCCGGGAACTGCGGGAGAGCGCAGGGCACGTCACAGCCTGCCTGCGAGCACCAGGGCACGCAAACAGGCCAGAGCGAGCCACCGACCCCGGCTGGACCCCCAGACACCCGGGAGTGAGCCCTGAGCAGTCAGGAGGGGCCCCCGGCCCAGCACGTGCGGCTCTCACCGTGTGGGGGGTGGCGGTGAAGCTGGAGATCTCGGGGATCCTGAGGTGCAGACTCTGCAGGACATAGGTGGTCTGCATCTGCGAGAGAGCCGAGGTCAGGCCACGCCCGGCCCCGGGACAGGCTGCCCACGTGGAGCCGGCAGGGCCCGCGGCCCCTCACCTGGAAGTAGACCATCCAGTAGGGGATGAGCGCCAGGAGCACGGGCACGGTGCTGAGCAGGCCCCGCACGGCGTCCACCCGGGCCTCGCTGAGCCCTCCGCGGGGCAGCTTACAGGAATCAAACAGACTGTGTTTAGAGCGTGCCTCAAAGGCTCCAACGCTTTCACTTGGGGAAATAAAATGAAGCAATTAGTTTGCCTCCCACCCCCAGAAACCAATTACTTGGCAACCAATTAAGTTTGGGAGCAGGAAAGCTGCGGGCCAGGCTGGACCCCTTTAACGTGGCTCTAGCGCCGACTGACCACCACGGGCAGCTCCCGGGCCCTGAGTGGGGCCTAGACGGGCTCCAAGGACCCAGCCCTCCACACTGAATCACGCTGTGCGAAGTACTCATGGGAGGTGGGAGGCTGCGGTGGCCCAGCCAGACCCTCACTGCCCGCACAGGGCCGCCCAGGAGGCCTGGGGCTTTCAAGTTTGAGTTCAGCAACTTCCCAACTACCTGTCGGGAGACAGAATGCTGTTCCCTGTGCCCTGGGGGACCCCACGGTGGGGAGCCTGACCTGATCAGGGTCTGAGCCTGCAGAAGGCCAGTTCGCCAGCAGGACCCGTGGGGGTTGTGCCCCAGGAAGGCCTTCCTAGGCCCAGATACCCAAGGGGCCCCCTCGGCCCTGGGGCTTCTCTGCACCCTGCTCCGGCCTACACCCAGGAAGGCTCATCCTTTCCCCACGACCACCTCCCAGCCCTCCTGACACGGGACTTCCCAGGGCCCAGGGCCAGCACAACCCCACCGACGGGCTGTCTCTGCTCAGGCAGGGATGTCCCCAGCCAGTGGGGCCAGCCCCGCCCCCTCAAGGACAGACCACACCCCGTGAGGGGCCCTCTGCACAGCACAACCCCCACAGCACAGTGCACCCTCCCCCACAACGCACACACAGAGCTCACACCCACACAGCTCACACCCACAGCTCACACCTGCACAGCAGTCACACAGAGCTCAGACCCAGTCACACACAAAGAGCTCATACCCACACAGCTCACACCCAGTCACACACACAGCTCACACCCGCACAGCAGTCACACACAGCTCACACCCACATTAGCTCACACCCGCACAGCAGTCACACCCAGAGCTCACACCCCCACACACAGCAATCATACCCACACAGCTCAGAGTCACACCCCACAGTTACATATACATACACAGCTCACACCCATACACACAGTACAGTCACCCCCCCGCCACACGGCACAACCCCCCACTGGGCGCAGACCCCCGGCTGGGCGCACCTGGGCTCCCGGGCGGGCGCGGGGCGGCAGGCACTGGCCAGCGCGCGGAAGACGTCGGAGAAGGCGCTGCCGTCGGGGGGCTTGCTCACGAAGCAGCTCTGGCCGCCCAGGAAGACCAGGAAGGCGGCGCCCACGCAGGCCGTGGGGATGGCGAAGCCCGGCAGGAAGCCCACGTTCTGCTGCACGTAGGCCACGCCGCCCAGGGACAGCAGCGCGCCCAGGTTGATGCTCCAGTAGAACCAGTTGAAGAACCTCCTCGTGGCTTCGGGGCCGCGGTCTCGCACCTGCAGGCACAGGCACGGTGAGGAGAGCGGAGGGTGCCGGGAGCTCGCCCGTGCCCACCCGTGCCCCCCGCTGGCCGATTCCGAGACGTCTGACGGTGGCGCTGGGCCGGGCACAGGCCGAGAAGCTTCCGGGCTCCAGGTCACCCTCGGGTAACGCGTCGCCCCAAGGCTGGAGGTCTCAGCTCCGGCCAGACGTCCGACAGGCGGGTCTCACGCGACGCACCAATCACCGTGCAGAGACAGGGTGGGGTGGGGGACGTCTCACGGGGCAACGAGCCAATCACCGTGCAGACGGCCTCATGGGCCAATGTACCAATCACCGTGCAGAGACCGAGGGGGGGGGGCTCCCAGGGCAATGAGCCAATCACCGTGCAGCGACAGGTTCCCACGAGGCCAACGAGCCAATCACCGTCCAGAGACAGGTTCCCACGAGGCCAATGAGCCAATCACCGTGCAAAGACAGGTTCTCACGAGGCCAATGAGCCAATCACCGGTCAAAGACAGGGTCTCACGCCGCCAATTAGTCAATAACCTTGCAGATAGGTTGCCGAAGCGCTAATCACCGCAACAGACAAGTTCTCATGGGCCGACGAGCCAATCACTGCGCAGAGACAGGTCCTCCTGGGGCCAACACACCAATCACTGTGCAGACGAGGTCACACGGTGCCAACGAACCAATCACCGTGCAGAGTCGTGAGCACTTTCCCAGCGGTCACGCATGCTGTTGGGCTTCTACTCCAAAAGTTAAAGGCGTTTTCACAGGCGTGATTTCACAAGAGCATGTGCTGGTTCTCTAAAACGGACTCAAGAATATTCGTGCCACCGAGACAGAGCAAAGGGAAAGGTGAAGTTGCGGGTGTGGCTGGTTTCAGTGTGAGGACCACCCTCTGCACTATCCCACGCCACAAAGAAAAGAAAAACCTCCAAGGACAGGCAGCTGGCTCCCTAGAACTACTCCAGAACCCTCTGGAGGCCCCAGATAACCACAGAGCCAGCTCTGCTGCTACCAAACGGGAAGGGAAGCTGGTTCCTATAAACAGCAGGTCACATGCTCCGTGCAGGCCCCACCCAGGCCGACTAGGCTCCCCACAGCAGCTGTGGGCCACCGACTCCTCGTGCCCAGCCAGCCACCTGCTGAGGAAACAAGCTGTCCTGCGATGGGGCCAGACCCCACCGGCAGCCAGAGAGGACGAGTCCAACAACTGGTCCAGGAAAATGCCTCAAAATACACATCCGTCACTGCCCTTCCTCCCACTGCCACGGACCAGCCGGAAAGCAAGCTCTTGGTCACAATCTCAAACACAGAATCCATGCACAAAGGGAGTGAGTGTGTGAGTGTGAGTGTGTGTGACTTCAAACATGGAATCCACCCATCTAGGGTGGCTATGCGTGGGGAACGACCCCGCGCCTCAGATGTGCACTGCATAGTGTGTGGTCTAGCTCTGTGGAATCTGGGAAGGGAAAGCAGTGTCCACACTGCACATCCTCACCCAGTCAGCAACATGCCCGCCTTCCAACGTTGGTTGGCATAGCCTCAGCCCCCAGCGCATTCGGGCCACAACTGGTCACCCACACTTCCACCCTCAGCACCTAGTCAATGCTCCACTGCATAGGCAGGCTGAAACATAGGCCCACGCATGCGGGAAACCCTTCAGGCCGGCCTGACCCTGCAAGAGTTCTTGGGCTCTCTAAGGGCCGCAGCACTGCACACACAGGCAGCTGCCAGTGTCCCATGTGGTCTCTGCTGTGTGGCCTGTGGGCAGGCCACGTTCCAGGACTCCCAAGGCACATCCCCACCCACAACACAGGTGGGCATCGCCAGAGACACCTCTGACTCTGCAGTTCACTTATGATGGTTGTACTTAGAAACCTCTACTGCCACCCCCTCAGTTATGTGACTCCATAGGAGGTCAGAGAGCAAGGAGTTAGGGTTAGACAGATGGGTGAGCCCAGCAGGGAGTGCAGGTTGGCACACAGGAAGCACTGATTCAATCCCAGCGCTGCAGTCCTGAGTCCTGCCAAGAGCAACACCCATGGGATATGGGTCCCCCTAAAGGACCTGGCCCAAGCCAGCCCCCACATCCTTCCTCTAAAGCACAGAGATCCAGAGGCGGGATGGCAGCTCAGGGCAATGGGGCACTTTCTGGCTACTTGTGTTAAGAAGAGGCAGTTTTCCAGTTTCCCGGGAGGGCTCCGGATGGTTGCCCTGAAAGGAGGAGTCCGCAGAGGCGCTTCCACCCTAGGTGTCTGGGTGACAGCAGCTGATGCCCCACATGGGATTGGGGTGCCAGGATGCAGGCTTGGCAAAGGCCAGGGTCCTCGTGACCCAGGTCTGCAGGGATCAGGTGAGCAGAGGCCGGAGTCCCCTCCCGTGAGGCACAGGCCAGACCAGACATGAGCAGAACCAGGCGCTTAGTCACACGGCAGGAAGAAGCTCTGCTGTGACTCGGTCTTCTCGGCCGGGCTCGTTGGACCAGCCTGGGGACATGCAGGGAAGTGACCACGGACAGACACGGCAGCGGCGACGGCCACGCAGTCCCAGGCAGTGAGTCCCCAATTCAGCTTCTGCTAAGCTGCTTCACTCACCGCCACGCGCTGGAGGTCCAGAAGCTCAGGGGTGCGGGGGACCGAGGGGTCCCGAGTCCCCCCCAACACCCTCACTCCGCATCACTGTCCCCAGACTCCACCAGCAGCCCGCCCCGCGCCCTCTTCCACGCCAAGACGTGCATCTCGGGAGGGCAGGGCGGCCGCTGGCTCTGCTGGGAACCGGGGTCCGCCGGGGCGCGCAGTCCCGGCCCCGGGCCCGCTCCCGGCGCCCCTCCCGGCCAGCGCGGGGTCCGCTAAGTCGACGGGCGCCCCCGAAACGGGAAACGGCCAGCCCCGCTCACCTGGTCGGCGCCGAAGGGCGTGATGTTGGCCTTGACAGTGCCCACGCCCAGCCCCGCCAGCACGAGCCCGGCCAGCGCGGCGGGCGCGCAGTAGCGCGCGGCGGGGTCGGGCCCCGGGTCCCCGCAGAGCGCGGCGCGCGTCCCGGGCGCGGCCAGCAGCGGCAGGGCCAGCATGCCCAGCAGGTAGAGCGCCAGCCCCAGCAGGATGGCGCGCGCGCGGCCCAGCACGGCGTCGGCGCACCAGCCGCCCAGCGGCGCCACCAGGTAGCCGAGGCCCTGGAAGAGCAGCAGCGCCTGGCTGGCCTGCGCGCCCTCCCAGCCGAGCGGCGCGCCGTTCAGGAACAGCACCAGGCTAGCCGTGATGCCGTAGAAGGCGGCGCGCTCCAGCAGCTCGCACAGCAGCACGGCGGCGCACGCCCCGCGCCGGCCAGCCAGCAGCGCCCGCCGCCCGCCCAGCAGCGGGGCGCGCTCGGCCTCCTCGGCCGCCATCAGCGCCGCCCGCGCCTCTCGCGAGACCCGCCCCCGCCGCGCCGCCCGCGCCTCTCGCGAGACCGCCCCGCGGCTGTGCCATTGGCCGCTCGCGGGACCGCTCCCGCCCCTCGGCCGTGCCATTGGCCTTTCCGGAGACCGCGTCCCGCCCCCCCCCCCCGCCCCGCCCCTCGGCCAGACCATTGGCTCTTCTGAGACAGCGCAGTCTCCCGGCCCGCCCCTCAGCAGTGCCATTGGCCTCTCAGGAGACCGCTCCCGCCCCTCGGCCGTGCCATTGGCCTCTCAGGAGGTCGCCCCCCCCCCCCCGCATCCCGGCCCGCCCCTCAGACGTGCCATTGGCCTCTCAGGCGACCGCTCCCGCCCCTCGGCCGTGCCATTGGTCTCGTAGAAGACCGCCCCCGCCCTTCGGTCGTGCCATTGGCCTCGTAGGAGACCGCCCCCGCCTCCTGGCCCGCCCCTCGGCCGTGCCATTGGCCTCTCAGGCGACCGCTCCCGCCCCTCGGTCACCCCATTGGCCGCTCGCGAGACTTCTCCCGCCTCCCAGCCCGCCCCTGGGCCATGCCATTGGTCTCTCGACGCGCGGCACGCCGGGACTTCCGGGCATCCCGGAAGTGGTCGCTTCCCAAGTCTTTCCCTGCACGGGCGCTCGGCTGGTGCCAGGGCTCGGGCACCGCTGCTCCCCGTGACCGGGCGCCCTGCGGAGCCCGACCCACCCTGGGAGAGACCGGGACCCCCCGAGGGAGCCCGGCTGTCGGCGGGACCCTGAGCGCCGGCCCAAACAAGCCAGAGGGGCCCCGTGGAGGCCCCGCCGGGGCAGCCGCCGGGACGGAGTGGCCGCTGGAGGATGCTCATCGGGCCGTGGCATGGGCGCCGTGCGCGGGGGCCGCCTCGTAAAGGCGCCGGGGGAGAGCGCCGGGGCGCAGGGCGTGGGTGTCGCTCTGGAAACGCGACCGCCCGGCCGGTGGGACCTGTGGCACGAGGGTGGGGCCCACGACTCCCCGGGCGTGCACCTTCGGAAGGGCAGCAACCCCCTCTGTTGAGCAGGGAGCCCACGGTCCCCGGGAGGGTCCCAGACCGCGTGTCCGGAGGCTCCGCCCCCCGCAGGCCTGGCCGTGAGTGCTCGCAGGTCAGAGAAACAATTCCCAGAAGGGCTGTGGGCACAGCAAGCATCCCTGGCACACCTGGACACCTGTGGGCCAGAGCATGGAGCTTTCAGGCCCATGCAGCTGGGTTGAGCCCCTGAGAGGGAGTTCTGGGACCCCCTGAGACCTCACAGCACCCTTGAAAAAGAAGAACAAGCGAAGCGCGAACTCCAGCGAGAGCCACCAGGGCAGAGAATGCCGTCCCCAAAGTGTCTTGTGGGGTTCAGCACACAAGGGTAGAGAATACTGTCCCCAAAAGACCGTGCCCCCCGGGGCCCAGGTTCGCGGAGGGCGAGGCTGCGCACACTGTCCCGCTCACTGTAGAGCTTCCAGAAGACACAGTGATGGAAAGGGCGAGGGAACAAGGGTCCGAGGATCCCGGGCTCTCTTTCCATTCCCTGCTTCTCTGTTTCCAGGCCCTGCGGCTGGCATTACCTGGCCACAGGCACTGCCTAGGGTTCCTCAGACTCCTGGGCCTGGGCTGGGCGATGCTCCTCCCGGACCCCAGCGACTGGGCGTCCACTTACCAAACCCGCCCTGAGCGGGCTTGTGGCCGTGGCTTCTGCTTTTTCGGGGTCTCAGTTCCCCTGAAGGGCCCCAGTGGGCCCAGCTCCTGTGTGTTTCGGGCCCTGATGTAGGTGCTAAGCTGGGTCAGAGTCAGGCGAGGGCTCCTGACACCCCCAGCTGGGCAGCCGAGTCCAAAAGTCCCCACTGAGCCCTATGTGGCTGCAGCCATGCAGGAGGGACATGTTAGCTGAGGTCCAGCCTACCGCCCAAACCCTGCCACCTCTACCCACTCCCTGCCTGGGCGACCTTGCACGGTGGGGAGGCGTGGTTTGGTTTGGCTCCTTCCAGCAGGCCTCCTACTGTACCCTTAAGTACCGAGGCCTGGCTGGATTTTTCTGTGTTTAAAAAACCCAGGGCCAGGGGCTGGAGAGATAGCACAGTGGGTAGGGCGTTTGCCTTACATTCCTGACCTGGGTTTGATTCCCAGCATCCCACAGGGTCCTCCAAGCACCACCAGGAGTAATTCCTGTACATCGCCTGGTGTGACCCAAAAAGAAAACCAGGGCCAGGTGCCACCGCACGAGCCCACGGTCAATATCCGGTACTCTGCCCACCCCCACCCTGAAATCCCCAGCACAACTATCCAATATGGGCACCAGCAGCAGACACCTGATGTGGGCGGGAGGGGCAGGGAAGGAAAAAGCAGCCTCGGGGCACCTGACCACTTGGGGTCATGCCAAGGAACCCGCCCCAGGCTATGCGTCCTGACCTCCCCTGCCAGGGGCACTGCAGAGGACAGTGTCCAGCCGGGAGAAGAGACTGCAGCTCTGGGGCCAACTTTGGTTGCAGCAGAGGTGGAGAATCCAGAAAGAGGGAGCAGTAGAGAGAAACCGCCAGGAGACAACTACGCCTGAGGCTTATTTGTATGGCCGATAAGGCTTGCTGTTAAACTGGGAGAAATATTTGACACGTTTGCCAGCCAGTGGCCTTCCTGATAAAGGGCTAACACCTGGACAGGCAGGCCCTGAGGCCAGAGAGGCAGCTGACCTAGGCTGACCCAGTCGGCTGCACTGTTCTGACAATGAGCCCTAGCCAGGGCACCTGCACGGACACGCGACTTAATTAGCCCAAGCAAAGCTAATCCACTTCTTACTCAGGAATACCCAAGTGACTTAGGCAGATAGAGAAGGTCTCATCTCTCAATGAATTCCCTGGGAAATAATGATATCAACAGCCCTTCATTTGCGAATACTCTCCAGCACAGCGGTAGGGCGTTTGCCTTGCACGCAGCCAACATGGCCGACCCGAGTTCGGTTCCTCTGCCCCTCTCGGAGAGCCCGGCAAGCACTGAGAGTATCTCGCCCACACGGCAGAGCCTGGCAAGCTCCCCGTGACGTATTCGATATGCCAAACACAGTAACAACAAAGTCTCCAATGGAGACGTTACTGGGCCCGCTCGAGGGAGGGCCTTTACTTTACTTTTACTTTTACAGAATACAGGAAGTAAGGCCTGATGAGACTTTCACCTGGCGGGCTGCAGACCCCCAGCAGAAACAAAAGGCCAGGAAAGGAGTTTGACAGAAGTCTATCAGCACTCCCAGCCCCACCCGCCTTGGCAAGCTCCCTAGCAACCGGCTTTGACCTAGGTAGAAGCCAATCCAATCTCCCCATGGGAGGCAGGTTGGAAAACCTATAAAACCCACCTAAAGCTACCTTGAACGAAGGAAGGGCTTGGGCTGCTTGGGACCACATCGCCCGCATCTCCCCCCTTGAGACGTGGACTTTCACGCTTTCCTGTCTAACTCTGGGGTGTGTGTGTTGGGGGGGAGGGGTCTCTCTGCCCTCCAAGAAGCCCGCGTTCTCTTCTCTTGAGCACGTTAATCTCCACACTCCCACTTTCTCTCCCTCCTCCCCTTCAAAACCTCCAAATAAAATCTGTTTTTACTTTCAGGAGTAGACAAGTAGAAATTCTTTTTTTGCCCGACAAGACAAGAACCCTGTAATCCTGGGTCCCGGGTGGCAGAGGCAGGTAAGGAGAAAGTGACCGTTTCTCTATTCTGTGCCACACAGAAGCCACCCGTGGGGTCCCCCAGCATCACAGGGATGATCTGTGCCTGCTCTCTGCTCGGGCGCACGTCCGTGGTGGTCTCTACTCTGGTGGTCTGCATGCCCGTGGTCTCAACTCTGGTGGGTGCATGCCTGTGGCCTGTAGGCAGGTAGCCAGGGAAAGGCCCTTGGCAATAAAATTTAGGTCAACAAAGCTTCTGTGAAGGAAAATCCTAAGACTGATCCACCCTGTGGATACAGAAAACAGACCTGATGAGACCTTCAGCCGACCCTGGGGAGAATGGACCCCTCCCCACAAAGTTTCTTAAACCCTGGGACCTCTCCCTTAATCTAATTAAAATGTGATCCAGCCCCGAGAAGACTCCAGAACTTCCGGATCAAGACAACCCGAGAAAAGGGGGCTGGATTGATAGCACAGTGGGTAGGGCGTTTGCCTTGCACCTGGCCTGACCCGGGTTCAATTCCCTGCATCCCATATGGTCCCCTGAGCACGGCCAGGAGTAATTCCTGAGTGCATGAGCCAGGAGTAATCCCTGTGCATCGCTGGGTGTGGCCCAAAATGCAAAAAACAACAACAACAACAAAAAGAGAAGAGCCTATAAAAGACACCTTGAACAAAGGAAGGGCCGGCATATTGAGCCCAGCGTACTGCTTGTGCCCACGTGGCCGAGCACACTCGGTGCCTGAGCACATGTGTCGCCCACATCTCCCCTCTTGAGATCTGTGCTTTTACGCTGTCCCATCTAATGCTGGCGTATGTGTAGGGGCTCTCTTCACCGTTGAAGGAGCCCACGTTCTCTCTTGAGTGTTGCTCTCTCTAGTTCTCCATTCTCTCCCACTTTTCTCTTCCTCCTTCCCTTCAAAATTCATCCAAATAAAATGTGTTTACTTCACTGCTTGTCTACTCCTGAAATTCTTTTCTGTGAGCAAGACAAGAACCCAGTAATCCTGGGTCCCGGGTAGCAGAGGCAGATTGGGGGAAAGTGACAATCTTTCTCCTCAATTGTGAGCCACCTGTGGGGTATACTGACATCACTCCTTTCTGCGGGAAGCTTGCGCATCGTGGGCTCTGCCGTCACAAACCCACCTGCTCAGCAGACAGTGACGGGGCAAGCAGGAGACCCAGGAAGAGGCCTGAGCACAGGAGTGGGGCTCCCTAGGGAAGTGTTGATGCCTCACCGTGTTCCTTCTGTGGGTTCACAAAGTAAAACGTGGGGGTGGGGGGGCCGCTGCTATGAAGAGTGTGCGTTCAGTAGGTCTGAGCCATCACCCCACCTCCCCAGGCCTCCCCAACAGAGAGACCAGGAGACCAGGGACCACAGATTGATGGTGAAAATGGCCCGTTTACATGCAGAACTTCTAGCATACTTCAGGAACATCTGAGGGGGCTTGAGGTAAGGACATAGTGTGATTGATCATTTACATAAATAAGACATCTGGACGTTTACGTAGATCATTTGCATAGATAAAGTGTATGAAATTCTCTTTTGGGAGAGTCTCTCAAGGAGACACTGTCTCCCAGGGACATCTACATTGCTTTTATCTTTCCCTCTAGTTGTATATGTTATCAAAACTTGCAGTTGTTTGGATAAACACAGTGAGAGGTAAAGATCCCAACACTTCCTTCTCTGGGCTCTGAGAGCAAGCAAGGCTTTCATCATAAATCCCAGACTAAGTCCTCAGGCCAGTTCAGCTAGTCCTTTCCCATGGGGGTCCTGTCTCTTAAGTCACAACAGCTTTCTTGCATCAAAATCACGCATTTATGATTTCTAGACTGTTCCATTTTGATGCCGGGGTAGCTCACCACTCGCCCCAGGTCCCTCCCAGTCCCATGGCGGGATCTCCCTTTTGGGGTGTTAGGAACTAGAGCAACTGAAGCCTAAGTCAGGTAATTATGACCAAGTCATTATGCCCAGGAACAGATATATTTCAGAGTCAATCAAGTCCCAAACATTAGGAGCACAGCATTAACAATCTTTCTGTGTTTAACCAAAGAACAATGCTCTAGGGGCTGGAGCAATAGCACAGTGGGTAGGGCATTTGCCTTGCACACAGCTGACCTAGGTTCGATTCCCAGCATCCCACATGGTCCCTCGAGCACCGCCAGGAGTAATTCCTGAGTGCACGAACCAGGAGTAGCATTGCTGCGTGTGACCCAAAAAGCAAAAAAAAAAAAAACATTGCTTTATAGTAAAATATAAAAAGGCTATAGGGGAAATAGAAAAAGCAGGTACCAATACGCAGCACTTCAAATACGAAGCAGTACAAATACAAAGTTCAGGATTACCAGAAAGTTTTGGCTTACAAGTAATCAAGACTGACTTGGAAACTATTACAATAAGAGGTAAAATACAAAGGAAAGGTTAAAGATAGACTTTAACTAAATTAGGGATTTTAGCAAGAGCCTGGTAAGATTCTCTGGGAGGAGGAAAGGGAGCAATTCACTGATGAAAACTAAAGCACTCAGGGTTAATATCCAACACAAAGGAAAGTTTAAAGATAAACTTTAACTAAATTAGGGATGACAAGCTTCTAATTAGCTAAATTAGGGATAACAAGCAAGGGAGGACAAGCTTCTCTGGGAGGAGGAAAAGGGGCAATTCACTGATGATGCCTAAAACACTTAGAGTTAATATCCAACACTTCTCTGTGGAACACTCAGCCATCATAGCCATCTCAGCAGGCCAGCTCCCTAAGACTCCCTAAGGCCAGTCCCTGACCACACTCACGCCCTTTAAAGGGACAGTAGCCATAGCCTGAAGAGAAGTACGTCGGGGACCAGGCCTCTGTCAGGGGTCACACTCTCATCACAATGTCTCTGAACGACTTGGACGAGAAGTGACGGGGAAACCAGGTTAGAGTTCTGCCGGCCACCATCAGCGGCTATACACCAGCAAATGAAGGGACACGGGGGGCTGGAGCAATAGCACAGTGGTAGGGTGTTTGCCTTGCGCGCAGCCAGCCTGGCTGAGCCGGGTTCGATTCCTCCGCCCCCTCAGAGAGTCCGGCAAGCTACCGAGAGTATCTCGCCCGCACGGCAAAGCCTGGCAAGCTACCCGTGACGTATTCGATATGCCAAACACAGTAACAACAAAGTCTCACGATGGAGATGTTACTGGGCCCGCCTCGAGCAAATTGATGAGTAATGGGAGGACAGTGACAGTGACAGGGTGACACAACGGCATGAGCCTGACCCAGGTTCGATCCCTGGCACCACATACGGTCCCTGAGTCCACCAGGAGTGATCCCTGAGAGGTGAGCCAGAGATGCAGATCCTGGATCACCACCAACTGGGGGACCTCCCCCCCAAAAAAAGAGCAAATGGTTTAGGCTCCTGGTGTGTGAAGTGGTGTGAGCAGGCAGCCTGGTATCGGCTCTGCACCGGCTCCCGCACCCGCCCCAGGCTGGTGGTCTGAAGTCTGTTTGTGGTGGGATGGCGCTCAGCACTAGAGCAACAGCTTCACCTGGTCGGGAAAATCAAAATAAACAGACGCTGCTCATGTGCTAACCATGAAGACAGCTTTGGGGCGTCACGCAGTCTCGGGGCTGGGCTCTGGTCCGCGAGCGAGCCAGACGCAGAGCTTCCGTGCTAGAACGCTGCGGAGAGCCTGGCAGCGCGCCCGTGTGCCCGCCTGCGCGTCAGAGCCGGCCTCGCCCACGCTGCCCGGGAACCGCAGGCGGTTCTTGCCAAGAACCAAAGCTCCAGAGTCAAGTCGCTTCTGTCTGTCGGTGGGCGTCCACATCCTCAGCGACGGGCCTGTCACCTCGAGCTCTTGCGTTTAGTCATTTCCAAGCTGCATTAGCAGGAGCCAGAAGAAGGAACTGTAACAGGGCCCGAAACCACGGCCCTGCGTGTCTCCATCATGGGAAAAGCATCCCACGCCCTCCCCCTCTCACCACCGCAGCCTGCGGTCCTCAGCCCTGGGGCGGGCACAGACAGGTGTGACCGCAGATGGCTGGTGGGAGGCAGAGAGTTCAGGAAGAAGTGAGGATGGAGCCTTCCCCTGTGGGGCAAGAACTAACCACCCCCAGCCTCAGAGGAAGTAGAGAAAGTCAGAGCGGAGCTGAGAGAGAAAGCTGACCCTCGAGGCTACTGTTAGCGCCACAGAGCGGTTGGGGGGTGGAGGGGGAGGCCGCATCTCTGCTCGAACCCTGGCCGTAAATATTCCTGCACGATGACACCTTCGCCCGTGTACCTTTGACATCCCCTACTTGGGGGACGAGTCCCTAAAGATTCATCAGCTGAGCCTGTTCACAGTAAGCTTGTCACAGCCCGAGAGCGGAAGCACAGGGTCAGGAAGCGAGGGGCCCCCCAGAGAGCCTGGAGTCTGGACTCTGGAGGGGGACAGTTAATCTGTGCAGTAGCCCTGACGTCTGTTCCAGCAGGGGGACTGGGTTCCCAGGAAGGAAGCCTCACGGCCAAGAGAGCCCAGTCAGCTGCGACTCCCCTTCCGAGCAGGATGTGGTCCCTGCAGCAGAGGGTGAGGTGGGGGCGGGGGCCCGGGACTAGCAGCTCTGCCAATTCTTGGGGAGGTCATAGCCAAAGGGGGTCTCAGAGGCCATCATCTCTAAAACAGACCTCCCGAGGGGGGTCAGCCATGGCTGCCAGGACCCGGAGCCTCTCGAGGGCACCGTTTGGTACAGGATGGTGACCAGCTATCATGATGCTTTCCCCAAGCGCCCAGCATGGAAGGTGTGGGCAGCTGGCTACTAAACATGAAGGCCAAGGGCTGTTGAAAATCCCGGGAGGAGGGGCTGGAGTGATAGCACAGCGGGTAGGGTGTTTGCCTTGCACGTGGCCGACCCAGGTTCGATTTCCACCATCCCATATGGTCCCCCGAGCACCTCCAGGAGTGATTTCTGAGTGCAGAGCCAGGAGTAACCCCTGTGCTTCGCCGGGTGTGACCCAAAAAGCAAAAATAAATAAAAATAAAGCACAGGCGCTTCTTAGGCAGCATCATTTTTGTGACTCCTGGAATGCCAGTGTGATGAATGGGGCTGCAGCAACCTCACTGCACCCTGAGGCCTGCTCAAGAATGCCCACCGTAATGCAGGACTGGAAAGAGAATTTGGACCCCGTAAGGAAGAAATGCACCTTCTACCACAGACGGAGATTGTCAAGGAGCTTTTCGAGGCCTGGAGCTGTGAGACAGATCTGTAAGCCTGAGGGCCAGGCACCCCCACTCAACCCAAAAGCTGGAAGTGCCTCAGGGCGGCCTAGCATTGGCCAGTCAGTCCCTGCAGCCTGCACTGGGCACTCAGCACTGACCAATCCTCCCAGGGCGTCTAAGATAGCCACAGGAACTGACTGGCCAGAGGCAGCCGCAGGCCACGGTCTCCCCCCGCGCCATCTACCCATGGTCAAGCACCTCTGCTCCAAGAATCACAAAACCTCGACTTCTTCCCTTGGGCTCACTCCCCAGTGCAGGACAGCTACTCTGGGCCCAGTGTTTGGGAGGGAGCAGCTCCCGGGGCTCGGGGGTGGAACTCAGGGCTCAAAGCTCATGCTGGGGCCCCACTAAAGACCTCGGTGTGGGCAGCCCAGTGCTGCCCACTGTGCCCGGAGTCTGGGAAACCCCAGCTTCCTGTGTGTCTGTGTGTCTATGTGTGTGTTTATTTGTGAGTTTGACTCAACCTTCAAAGACTAACCTTACTCTTCTTTGTAGCTCTTCCAAACTGTTGAAGAGCAGGCATCCTTTCTAACAGTTTCTTTCTTTCTGTTTTTCTAATTGAGTCATAGCGAGATACACAGTTGCAGAGTGTTCATGCAGGGTTTCGGTCAGATCATGTTCCAACACCGACCCGCACCAGTGCACATTTCCGCGGACCAAATGTCCCCGGTCCCGCTCCCCACCCCCCTACCCTCCACCACCGACACCCCCTACCACCATCACCACGACCCCACCCCATAGCAGAGCCAGGGTTGAAAGTGTTCACTGCGCCCAGACCAGAGAAACTGACCGGCTGCTTCTGGCCAGCTCGTCCCACGTCAGAGCCGGAGCTAAGGGGTGCCTGGCCCGGGCCGAGTTTGAGCGGGTTAGTGGGTGTCACTGCGGAGCGTGAACCTGGTCCCACAGGCTCAAAGGCTGGACCGGTCACCCCCATCCCAGCGCTCCTGCGCCCGGGGCGCGGACAGCACCCTCTACTGGGCCCCGCGGGAACCGGCCGCCAGCATCCCCGGCGCAGGCCCGGGACCGGCCGGCACCTCCACCTGCGTGCGGGCGCCGCTCCCCTCCTCCCTGAGGGGCAGCCCCCGCGAGGGGGGTCCCCGGCGCTGGGTCCGTGGGTCGGTGCCCAGGGCAGGGCCTTCGTGGGCCGCGGGGACGCCCCGCCCCTGCCCCGGGCTCGCGCCGCGGCCGCGGAACGGGGAGCGGCCTGGGGAGCGGCGGGCGGGTGGGACCCAGAGCCGCGGCCCGCGCCCGCCCCGAGTCCCGCCCCGGCCCGCCCCGGGCCAGCCAGCCCGGCAGGGACCGAGGAGGAGGAGGAGGCGGCGGGCGGCGGGTCATGCGGCTCCTGTTCCTGGCGGTGCTGCGGCGGCACACGGGCAACGCCGTCACGGCGCGGCGCGTCCGGTAGGTGCGGGGCGCGGGCGCGGACAAACGGACGGGCGGGCGCGCGGGCGCGCGGAGCCGGGAGCGCGCGGCGCGGGGTCTGGACCCGGGGGCGCGGGCCCGGGGACGCGTGCAGGGGACCTGGACCCGGGACGCGCGGAACGCGGGGGGCTGGACCCGGGGGCGATGGACGCGGGGACGCGTGCAGGGGACCTGCACCCAGGGACGCGCGCGGCGCGCTGACCCGGAGGCGCGCGCGAAGCTGGACCCGGAGATGCTGGACCCGGAGGCGCGCGCGCGGGGAGCTGGACCCCGAGCGCGGGGCGCGCGCACTCCGGATCCCTCTCGCCCTGAGCTCTCGTCAAAGACCTTGGCTCCCAGAGCTCCCTCTCTGCGTTCCCACGGCTGCAGGAACGTTGCGTCCTGCCCAGGGCTCCCCGAGCTTGGGGGCACCCTGACCCTCGGTCGCGTCTTCCTGCTGCTGGAGGAAGGGTCGCGGGGCGCACGCTGCCTCACCGTGCCAGGGGGAGGACCTCGGAGTCGGGAAGCGGGTCCCCACGTCGGCCGCTCACGGATGGGGGTGTCCCTTCTGCTGTGTCTGCCTGCAGGGGCTTCTGTTCTGGTGCCAGGGCCCCGCTCCGCAGGATCTAACGGGAGGGGCACTTGTGCCCACGGCCAGGCTGGTGCCCAGGTCAGCACCCGAGCTTAGCCCGCCATTTCTCCTAGTTTGGTTTCTTAAGCAACTGGAACTTGCATCAGGTGGTTTCTCAACTGGCTGCCACTGGTTCTGCACGTGCCCTGATGTGGGCAGCAGAGGGTGACACAGTGACCGCTGGGTACTCAGGGCTGGGAGGCTTACTGGCGGGAGGAGGTGCCACTTGGCACAGCTCCTGAGAGGTTGCTCTGAGAGCCTGGGGAATGTCTCAGTGAGGAACCCCTGCCCCCCCCCCCCCCAGGCCAGACTCACCCTGTGCCCATGAAGCAGCAAGCCCAGAGGTGTCCGCTGGGATCCCACGGGTACAGTCGCCAGCACATGGGCTCGCAGGGAAGGGCTGTGCCTAGGGTCAGCCGCGAGGGACCCCCACCCAGACACCGAGGTGCCTGTTATAAACCTCTGCCCCACCCTGTTCCCAGCCTGCAGGGCCTAGGACACTGTGGCTGATCGAGCCCTGTTGAGTCTGAGCGGTGATGTGGGGCTTTCTCCCACATGCCTGGGGGCCCGGGACCCTTTTGTCCCCCTTCAGTGCAGAGAGGGTCGGGGAGGCAGGGAGGAAGAGGAGGCAGAAGGTGCTGGTGGGATTATATGTGGGGAGGGGCAGGCCAGGGCCCCTGAGTGTCCCCCCCACCCTGTGACCACTGAAGGGGGAGCCCCGAGTACTGCCAGGGGTGGCCCCAAACCAGAGACCCCAGCAAGCTCAGCTGCCCCCCAAGAGTGGAGGCATCAATGGCCTGGGGTTCACATTGGTCGGAGCAGGGAAGAGCCGGTCACTGCAGTGCCCCCTCCCCTCGGCCAGGGTCTGTGCCCAGTGTGGACATGACCGTGCTGGGCCGTGAGGTGCCCATCCCCCCGGAAAGGTGCTGAGAGGGCGGGGGGAGATGCATGCTCTCAAGGGACAGGGCAGGCAGCCCCCTCAGGTCTTTCTGCCAGTCTTCCCCCAGGTCAGCTCTCACTTGGCCAGGAGCCGCTCAAGGGCCAGTGCTCATCCCTTGAGGGAGCCCCAGCCTCCCCGCGGCCCTGCCTGGCCCCTCCAACACCTCTAGGTCACCCTCACCCCCGCCCCGGAGCCCCAGAAATACACACAAGGGCACCTGCTGCCTGCTCAGCCCGGGCCCAGCCAATAGGGCTGCGGGCCTTGAGGCCGGCCACACCCGGCTTCCGTGACGGATCTCAGAGGCACGTCAGCATCTGTGGGACAGGGCTGCTCCCGTGGGTGTGGCTGGACGGGGGGGGGGGGGGCACCCCGGTGCTTTCTTGGCATCCTAGCAGAGGGTTCGTGAGGGCAGTGTGGGAGGGGCAGAGCTGGGGACAGAGGGTCAGGGATGGAGCCGGGGACAGAGTTGGGGAAAGAGGTGGGCTCAGAGGTGGCAGGGATGGAGCCGGGGACACAGCTGGAGACAGTCTGGACCAGAGTTGGGGACAGAGTCTGGGACAGGTTTAGGGACAGAGCAGGCAGGGATGGAGCCGGGGATGGAAGTGGCAGGGCAGAGCCGGTGGATAGCGGCAGGCTGAGTGCTGGACTTTGCCCATAGCACGGGCCGGGGGTGTGGCTCGTGGGGATGGACGGAGTGTTCTTGTTTGAACAGGAAGCGCTTGGCAGAGCAGGACGAAGAGAAGCCCTCAGGGAGAGGAGCAGGAACCTGGTGCTGGGCGCTGGGCTGGTGTCGCTGGGAGGGTCCTGGAAGGTGCAGCTGCTATGGAGTCCCTGGGGGGCTGGAGGGGGGGCGCTTCCCACCAGGAACCACGGTGGCAGCCCTGGTCTTGGAGAGGGCCAGAGGTCCCCACTCCCATCACCGCTGCCTGCAAAGAAGGTTCTAGCAGCACCAGAGACGCAAATGCATACGCACACTGTGGATTCTGGGGAACCCCCACGGCTATGTGGGTTCAGGGGTGTGGGGAAGACGCCTGGAGGATGGACAGTCTGGGGGAGTCTCACTCACCACAGCCGCCCCACCCCTCGGGCCCTCACTGGGCGGGAGTGACGGTTGCCCTGAGCCCGGTCCCTGCTCAGCTCACGTGTGAGGAAGCGGGTTCGCTCCCACAGCTCTCCACGTCTGTGACTGCCTGTTCTGGTGCTGGGGCGGCTGGCCCCATGTCCAGCGCTGACCACCCACTCTGGGTGACAGCTGACCCACGTCCAGTGCTACTGCTCCTGCCATTGCCCAGGGCCCATGCCCTCCCTGGGATGGGCCTGGGTCAGGCCAGCCGGTGGCGTCTGCTTGGGCCAGAGCCGGATCTCCCGTGGTCACTGTGCCTTGGGCAGGCGGATCTCCCCACCCCCACCTGCTCCATCTGCCCTGGTCACCCTCCAGCCTGGGCGTCGTGCCCAGAGCAGGGTGCGGTGCTCTGGCCGGGCCCGGCCAGGTGTGGGCTGTGTTCCAGAAGCGCCGAGGAGGGCAGGTGGGGCGGGCAGGAGGTGGGAAAGGTCAGCAGCCGGGGGGGAGGGGTGAGAGCAGGGCTCAGGGAGGGCAGCCGGGCCTCCGCACTGACCCCCAGACTGTCCAACACCCAAGGCAGGGCACTGAGGGGCCCGGCTACCACAACGTTGGCTCTCACATGCACACCCCACCTGGTGTCCCCAGCACTCAGTGGGCCCCTGCACCTGGGGTGACCCCTGAGCACAGAGCCAGGAGAACACAGAACCAGAGGCACACGCAGACACACAGACACACACAGACACACACAGAGACAGACAGACACACACAGAGATATACACAGATACACAGACACAGACACTCAGACACACACAGAGACGCACAGACACACAGAGATACACACAGACACACACACAGAGATACAGACAAACAGAGACACACACACAGATACACAGAGACACATACAGACACACAGAAACATAAAGACACACAGAGACATGTGTAAACTCAAAAAAAGACAACAGTGGTCTATCTTTCCCCGCTCGCGTTTGTTAGTCTCACACCGGTTCCCCCACCCTGGGGAGGTTGATGGCGATGGGCAGGCGAAGGAAGGAACAAGGGCCAGGCCGGTTGGTCTTCGGTGCAGTTTATTCCATTCCCGTCTCCATTCTCCTCTGGTTCTCCTCCTGCTTCTTCTTCCCCCATTCTGCTACTTCATTCTCCTCCTCAATCCCCCTTCATCCTCCTTCTAGAGTTTGGATACTGATCCCCAGCCCACTCTTTCCTTCTAGTTAAATCCCAAAACCATGAGGGGTTGGGGTTTACACAGAGGTGTGGTCACAATCAGTAGGGGTAAAGTTCTTTCCAACGGGGAAAGCAGCTTCTAGGACAGATACTCTCTCAGCAGGACAACCCACCCTAAAGCGGAATCCCCTGGGTGAGTTTCTCCTCTCCTTGTCCAACAAACATAATATAAATTATTTTCTATGGATACAGTAAAAAATACCTTAAGCTTATAGAATTGCTCTCCTAGGGCCATCTCGATCTCAGACTGCAGTGCTCAGGCCAGATAGTCTTTCCTATCCCTAGCAGGGTCCTAATCTCATCGTTACTTTTGGATCATGACATCATTTGTCTATGATCAAGCTCTTAACTTACAGTTAAGAATCGTGGCACTTTGGCCTGGCCCATTTCGATGCCAGGGTAGCTCACCACTTGCCCTGGGTCCATTCAGTCCCTGTCGGGACCCTGCTTTTGGGGTGCTAAGAACCAAGGGCAAATGAGGCTTAAGTCGAGAAAGCAGATGCCCGGGAGTGAATAAGATTCAGAGCCAATTAAATCCTAAGTTACAAAGCATAATATTAATGGTCTTCCTGGATCTATACAAAAAGGACATTGCTTTAAAGTAAACTATTCATAAGACATAAGAAGAGGAGAAAGACAATATTAACTTACAATACAATTTCAGTATCCTAGAAGGATCCGACCTTACAAATTAACAGATTCTGATTAGGGGGAAAAGCTGATTAATTGGTTGGGGAAGAGAGCATAGAGAAGTGGTTACAGATAACGAAGGAATGGGAGTGACTCTGGAGCACTGTGATGGGTGTAACCTGATAAACCTAAGCTCCTTGTGGCAAAGGAGAAAGGACAAAGCAATGCCATCCTACGGAGACACACACACAGACACAGAGACACACAGGCACACAGATACACAAACATACACAGACACACAGATACTCAAACACACGCACTCAGGCCTCCTTTTCTCTCCCTTCGTCTCTGCGCCAAGGGACCACCTAGAAGCCGCGGGCCACGTGTGTGTCCTGAAGGATGCCTTGGACTTCGACAGCCCATCCGAGGTGGCCGACCTGGTCCAGGTGGACGGCGTGGAGGCCGCGCTGGCTCTGCACCTCTATCGCAGCGGGCGGCTGCTGCAGGGTAAGGTGGTCTACACAGCACGCGCATCCGGGGAGCGACTCGGGCCCCATGCGGATGGGCCCAAGTGCCCAGCCCTGAGTGGTGCCCGGAGTTGGGTCCCAGGAGCTCTGCTGCCTCAGGTCACCCTCGGAGTTGGGTCCCGGGAGCTCTGCTGCCTCAGGTCACCCTCGAGGTAGCTAGAGGGAGCCATGGGGTCTTGCGAGCCCAGAGCCTCCCGCCTGCGTCTCCCTCCTCCTCACGCCTCGGGAGTGGAGCCTGGCCTGTGTGCTCTGCGTTCCCTCGGGATGCAGGGCCCAGCCCACGGCCTGTCTCTGGCCCGCACACAGGTCTGCCCATCCCTTTTGGGGTCATCTTTGGCGGCACAGACTTAAATGAAGACGTGAACCAGGAGGAAAAGTGCCGAGTGATGGGCAGGGTCCTGCAGGAAGCCAGGTGAGTGCGGCCAGGCCACTCTCCCAGTAGGGTGTGCGGGGCTCACAGCCAAAGCAGCCTGGCCCCCCTCCCTCCCCCTCCCTCCCTGCCCTCCCTTCCCCGCCCCCGCCTCCCCCTCCCCCCCCCCCCCCCCCCCCCCGTGGACCCTCAGTTCATCCACCTAGCGCCTTTCTCTAACTAGAGCTGGCTTGCCCAGTGCCGCGAGAGCCCTGGGCTTGCTGTGGTGCTGCTCCGGCCGTTCTGTCGGGACTCAGCTGGGCTCGCCCTGAGTTCGGGAGCAGGTGGGGGACATGGGGACCCCCAGCTCTGCACGGCTGGCTCCAGGGGGGCTGGCTGCACCCGGCTTCTCACCCGGGTTCCACCCAGGCTGCGTTCCCCTTGCAGGCCTGGCTTTTCCCGGGTGAGGCAGGGTTGGCCCCGGATGCCAGCCTGGGCTCTCAGTAGGGGGCACAGGGCCCGTCTTGGCGCTGGGTGCTCTGCCCCCCTGCAGGCTGATGCTGTCCCTCCTTCAGGTTCGCGGTTGCATTCACAGAGGCCATGCGGGAGACAGCGCACAGGCAGTGGGTAGGTGCAGGCTGGGAGGGGGACTTGGGAACTCCCGCCCTCAGAGTCTCCTCTTTGGGTACCCGGCAGTGCCCACCCTGTGCTCGCCGTGACTGCCCTTTGGTGCAGTACCACAGGGTCTGGGGCAGCTGCCTGGTACCGGGTCGTTTCCCCCACCCCCACCCCCATAAGAGCAAATGGACTTGCTTGCTGCGGTGCTTCTCAGGCCTGGCTCGGGAGCAATTGAGCAAAGGGACTGGGGAGGGGGGAGGGGGCTCAGTCCCTGCTACGCTGGGGCCAGGAGTGTCTGGGTTCTTCAAGGTCCAGGGTACGCTGACCAGGCGAAGGGGTGGCCGTCAGCACCTGGAGATGGTGGCTGTCCCTCCCAGCGACGGGGCTGTGGAGGAGATGCCGGATGCCGGGCCCTGGACGGGGCATCTCCCCTCAGCACTGAGTAAGAGGGACCCCTGGCTCCTTCCAGGCAGAGACAGGCGCGGGCATGGGTCTGTGGGGGCGGGTGACAATACATGTGCGGGGCCGGCGAGGCTCGTGAGGAGGGTTTGGGATCTCGGCTTTGAAGTGTTAGAAGGGGTTATTAAGCTACAGGACCAACCTGTTGTTTTAGCACAGACTTTTATTGGTGCCCGGAGGTTTCTCTGTAGAGCCCACCCTGACAGCTCGCGCCATTAGTTTCTGCAGTGAGAACTGTTCGTGACAGGAGGCCTGTGATCACCGTGTCCACCTGGGGCTGTCTGCTTCCGCTGTCCCTTGGCGCAGAGCGTGGCTGACCAAGCTCGTTTCCACAGCCGAGTTCCCGCGGCTATAGTTCCGTGTCCTCACTCTGCACCGCCTCGTTCCCCCCCTCCCCCCCCCCCCCGCCCCTGGCTCTTCACGCCCCTGGTCACTGTTGAGCCGGGTCCCAGGGCTGATGGCGTGGCAGCCTCTTGACGCCATCCGTCTGTCCCAAAGCATCTCTGTGGGGAAACGCAACTCTGAGCCTAAAAACCAAGGCGGAAGCTGCATTTTCTGTGGCGTTGGAGAAGCACGGAGGGCCGGCAGCGGCTGGTCCAGGGTCCCAGGGGGCAGGGAAATGACCAGGGGATTCTGTGACCAAAGACCTTCGTTCTTCCTCCCCCAAAGTTCTCCAGGGCTGTGCCTGGAACCCTGCAGCCCTGTCCCCGGGCTGATTCCCAGTTCGCCCCAGGCTAGAGGCCTGTCCAACCCACAGTTGCCAGACATTCACTCCTGTGTGTCTGTGTGTGTATGACAGCTTGGTGGGACCCTCCCCATCCCCCGATTACTGGGTCCCAGAAAAGCATCTCCTGTCCCTATCCCTGAGCGTGTATTGAGTTCCCCAGAGCCCTGGTCTCCTGTGGCCCCTGGTTATAACCTTCCCGGGGGCTGAGCTGGGTGGTACCAGGCTTGCTCCTGGCCCAGAGCAGAGCCATGGGCCCAAGTGAGGCCTGGACCCTCGGGCACGGCTCCCAGCTGCCGCTCAGTGTCCTTCTCCCGCACTGCGCGTGGCTGACCTCCAAGCCCGCCCGTACCGCTGCCTGCTAGGGCGTTTCTTCAGGAACCAAAGGCAACGGCTGGGCCATGTCCCCTCCTGGCTCCCGATGGTGGCCACTTGCTGCCCCTTCACATGAGAACCGGCAGCATTTCTCACTGGCAGCATTCTTTTTTTTTGCTTTTTGGGTCACACCCGGCGATGCACAGGGGTTACTCCTGGCTCATGCACTCAGGAATTACTCCTGGCAGTGCTCGGGGGACCATATGGGACACTGGGAATCGAACCCAGGTCAGCCGCGTGCAAGGCAAACGCCCTACCCGCTGTGCTATAGCTCCAGCCCTTCGCTGGCAACATTCTTGAAACTTTTTTTTTTTCCATGGGTCACACTGTTCTGCATTTGCTTTTGGGTCCCACCAGCAGTGCCCAGGCTGTCTCCGGCTCTGTGCCAGGAGTGACCCCTGGCGGTCCCAGAGGTGCTATTTGGGATGGGTCCACCCTCCGGCCACGGGCATTGGAGTCTGGACCTTCGCTTCTCCTGGGCAAAGATGAGCCTGTCGAACCCCCGCTCCCCTCAACCCTGCTGCAGTTCCCTGTGGGCGCTGGGCAGCTGTCCACCATCCATCCGCACTCTGCCAGACATGCAGCCCCCGATGCAGTCGGGGCTTGGAGGCTCCCCTGAGGAGAGTGTGGGCACTGCCAACCCCACCCCACGGTTGCAGTGGCCTTTTCCAGCATCTGTGGGTGTGTCCCAGAAACGAGCTCTTTCCTCTCTAGTTGTTTGCTGAAGTTTTGCCAGAAGCCTGTGAGGAAAATAGTGTGTGTCGTGGTCCCGGCACCTGTCCGTCCCCCTCGGCCTGCCTCCCCCAGGTGCCAGGCGTGGGTGGAGCCCCGCGGGACCCTGGGTCCCTGGATGTTCTGGCATTTGCTCACTCTCAGGGCCGCTGCGAGCCTGGCACGAGGCTGAGCTCAGGTGCAGTCCTGCTGTGGGGTGGTGACGGCGGCCCCGGGCAGGCTAGCCCAGCCCCTCTCGAGTGACCGAGTGACTGTGGGGTGCCGTGTCTGGCGCAGCCTCTGACCTCCTGCCCTGGTCTCTCCCCAGCCGCACAGCAGAGGGAAGGTGTGTGTGCAGAGCCAAGGTAAGGCCTGCTCGGATATACCGCATGGCAGCATGGCATGCGTGCGTGTGTGTCTGTGTGTGTTGGTATGTGTGTGTCTGTGTGTGTTTGTGTCAGTATGTGTGTATCTGTGTATGTCTGTGTGTCTGTGTCTTTGTGTGTCTGTGTATGTGTCTGTGTCTGTGTGTGTATGTCTGTGTATCTGTGTCTGTGTGTGTGTGTGTATCTGTGTCTCTGTGTATTTCTGTGTGTGTATCTGTGTCTCTGTGTGTGTCTCTGTGTCTGTGTGTATCTGTGTCTCTGTGTATTTATGGGTGTGTATCTGTGTCTCTGTGTGTGTCTCTGTGTCTGTTTGTGCACGTGTGGGGAGATGGCCGGTGTCCCAGCTGTCTACGCTGACGGGTGTCACCGTGTCCTCACGGGCTGCCCAGCAGGGACCGGCTTGAGGCTCTCGCTGCCTTGATGCCTCGGCTTAGGCGCTGCCAGCGGATGACGGGCGCAGGTCTTCGGGCTGAGCCCCAAGGGGTTCTGGGAGAAGCACGCGCAGACGCAGCCGCAGTCGGCTCACCCCTCTCTCCCCCAGGAATCGCCACCGTGCCCAACACAGCCCTGAGCTGGCCCGGCTTCCTGCAGCAATCAGGTGAGCATGCCAGAGACCGGCCGGGCCACCTCTGGGTGGGGTTGCCTGTGGGCAGGACCCGCCTATGGTCAGCGACAACAGCATGGGCAGACTAGGTGTGGCCAGAATGAAAACTAACAAATATATAATAAATCATTACATAGAAAAGTGCATAATATAGCATCATGTACATTTACACTACATTAATGGGCTAACTTAATATGGAATCATATTTTATATAGTCTTTTTTTTTTCTTTTTGGGTCACACCCAGCGATGCACAGGGGTTACTCCTGGCTCTGCACTCAGGAATTACTTCTGGCTGTCATCAGGGGACCATATGGGATGCTGGGAATCGAACCCGGGTCGGCCGCATGCAAGGCAAACGCCCTGCCAGTTGTGCTATTGCTCCAGCTTCTTTTATATAGTCTTTATGTGTAAATGTAGCAGGAATTTAACTTTTTTTAAATTGGTTTTGGTTTCCTGAGCCATACCCAGCAGTGCTCAGGGGTCACTCCTGGGGGGGCCCAGTGTGGCCCTAGGGCTTCACTGGGCTGAGTCATGGCAGGGCCAGCCCATACCTGCTTACTGCCCCTTCCATCTGAAGAGAGAGCATACCTGATGAGGCTGCATCCCTGCGTGCCCGGGGACCAGGGGTGCAGAGGTGGAACCCAGAACCCCACCGCACAGCCCCTGCCCTCCGGCCCTGTGTGAGGAGGCACCGGTCACCTCACACGCTGCCCAGCCGGCTACAGGCACTGATTTACTCATCATGGAGGATCGCCGGGCACTTGTGGTGGTCCCTTTGCTCGTGCCCACCCACGCTGTTGGGCTCGTCCTGGCTGTTCAGGAGAGGTCTGTGGTGGGTTGGGGCCCAGGCACCCGTCGGGCCCTGCCCCCAGACACTCCTGGACCGGAGGCTCTGGTCGGCTGAGGTTGTTAGGAGTTTGTTGTCCGTCTGAAAGGCTAAGTCCTGTTGGGGGAGATTTTCTTGCGGTTGCAAAGATACTCTTATTTTTTTTCTTCTAGAAGTTTAAGGGTTTTTTGAAGGGAAAGGATCACACTCAGCTCAGGGCTTACTCTTGGCTCTGTGCTCAGGGATCACTCCCAGCGGTGCTGGAGGACCCCGTGCAATGCTGGGGATCGAGCTGGGGTCAGCCACATGCAAGGCGAGTGCCCTCCCAGCTAGTCGTGTGTGTGTGTGTGTGTGTGTGTGTGTGTGTGTGTGTGTAATGAGGTAAGGACCAGGGTCTTGTATTTTCTTTTTTTCTTTCTTTTTTTTTTTCTTTTTGGGTCACACCCGGCGATGCACAGGGGTTACTCCTGGCTCTGCACTCAGGAATCACCCCTGGCAGTGCTCAGGGGACCATACGGGATGCTGGGAATTGAACCCGGGTTGATCATGTGCAAGGCAAATGCCCCACCCACTGTGCTATTGCTCCAGCCCTGATCTTGTATTTTCTGCAAGTTATCCCAGTATCATTTATCATAATTTTTTTTTGTGGTGAAAGGGGTGTTTGGGCAGCAATGACCAGTGCTTCGGGGCTCCCCTTAGCGCCCGGCTTGGAGGACCATGCGGGGCTGGGATGGAGCAGGGGGCACCCCTGCAAGGCGTGTGCCTTCACCCCTGCCGTATTTCTTTGGCTCTGGAAGTGTTTTTTTCCCCGCTGAGCTGCTCCGGTTAGCTCGCTGGCAATCAGTTCACCGTCACACATTGGTCGGGGTTATCCAGGAACCCAGGCTGCCCTGCTGCCGGTTATATAGCAAGTCAGGAAGCAGGGAACGCGAGTGAGTGACCATGTTGGGGCTTTGTTGATTTTTCAAGCCTCCTCTCCGTGCCGATGTCTGCCATATCCCTTTGCAGCCGTTAACCCCACAGCTCAGGTTAAGAGTGGACATTGGCTGGTGTCCCCTCAGCATCGAGTGTCTGTGCGCTTCCTTAAGGTCCTGTTTGTCTTCGTGATGCCTTGTACAGTTCCTTCGCGTCTGTTTTAGAAAGTGCCTCCTCCAGGATTCTATTATTCGGTTGTTATTATTTCGGCTGTTATAAATAGGGCTTCACGTTTCTCGTCTTCGTGGCTGTCAGTGTGAGGGCGTCGCCCGGTGCCCCCCACCCTCCTCCTCCTCCTCCTCCCCCCCAGCCCGCCGCGCGTGACTGGGGAGCTCACACGGCAGCTCATGTGCTTGCGGGGGCTGTGGTGCTTCCGACAGCCCTTTGGGGGTCCCCGGGGGTCCAGGAAGTGGACCAGCAGCCCGGCTGAGCAGCTTGGCACCTCAGCCCGCCTGTCCCGGCCCCCAGCAACCCCCCACGCGTGGCTCAGTTCTCGCTTATCCTCAGCCCGGGCCCCCACCCATCCGTCCCGTGTGCCCACCAGCCGCGCTGAGACCAGTCCGGCCTCTCCCCTCCCTGTGACCACTGTGTTTCCCTGACACTGTCGCTCTGACAAGCTGCCCGAGGCCTCGGGCCGGGGCTCTGTGTCACGGGTGACCCACGAGGCTCACGCATTCACAGGCCTGTCATGGACTTGGCCCTGGGCCCTGAGCACTCTCAAGGAGCAAGACATCCCCCAGCACTGCTTCTGTGAAGACAGAGCTGTCAGGGCTGACCATGAGCCCCCGGACTCTCCTGGGCTGGCCGGGCGGGCAGGCGGCTGAGAGCACCCTAAGTGTGGGTGCCCATGGGGGTGTCCCTAAGTGTGGGTGCCCGGGGGGCTGTGCCCCTCTTCCCTCCCCCAGCACCTCTGCCTTAGCTCCTCACTCCCCAGAAGTCCCCTCACACCTGCCCGGGCTCCTGGCTCTGTCTAGTCCCTGGGAGGGTCTCAGGGCCCCCAGAGGTAATAGAGCTCGGGGCCGGGGTGGGGCGAGGCTTTGCCCTGCCACCCTGAGCCCCCCTCCCCGCAGACATCAGCCCGAGCGCCGACGGCCTATACGTGTTCCTGTTGGTCTGCGGCCTCCGGCCTGTCAAGGACCCGCTGTACCTGGTGGACGCCTTTGCAGGTATGAGTTCCAGTCTTGGCCCTGCGAGCAGCTGATTCGGCTCAGCCCACCCACCTCCCCTCAGCGCTTTCTGCACCCCTGTGCTGGGGGTCCACTGGGGAAGGCCCTCCCAAGGGGTGTCCATGCGGCCATCTGGTCTCACGGCACCAGCCAAATCAAGGTGCGCTTACCCTGTAGGCAGGAAATGCGGTACCTGGGCGAGGAGTGAGTTTTCTCAGTCCATGCCTGGCAGTGCTCGGGGGTGACTCCTGGCAGGGCTAGAGGGTCAATCCTGGCAGTGCTCAGGGCGTCACTCCTGGCAGGGCTCGGGGGCCGCGTGGGGTTGAACCCGGGTTGGCCGTGTGCAGAGCAGACGCCCTGCCTGCCCTGCCCTCGCGGCCTTGCATGCGCCCGTGAGGCATGGCCATGACTGCTGGCCATGCCCGGCCGCCAGTGCCCGCGGAAAGCAGCCCACGGCCTCCCCTTCCCTAGAGTGGCACCAAGAAGAGCCCGGCGTGTACCTGGTGATCGTGGGCCCAGAGGTGAGTGACGCGCCCCTCGCCCACCCCCTCCCCCAGCGGCCCCAGCCCAGCCAGGTCCACTTCTGACCAGCCTAGTTTCCTCATTTGAAACAATCCCCTGGCCAGGTCTGAGTCAGCAGGACATGGATGTCACGGGGGCCAAGGACGGGCCTCTGGGCGGGTGGGGACTGCGGTGCCGAGAGGAGGCTGCACACAGGAGACCCCAACGCACAGCTGGGAGGGGTGGGGTGGTGGGGGATGGTGTCCAGCTTGCACCCTGCAGGAGGAGGGCAGCTGCCCCAGGATGCGCCTGGCCCCGCTGCTGGGGTTCGTCCCAAGGGTGCCTGAGCCTGGCCGTGTCTTTCCAGGTGGACCCAGCGTTCACCAGGGAGGTGAAGGCCACAGTGCAGAGGTGAGTATGGGGAGCTGGCGGGTCTGGCCCAATCAGGGAACTGCCCATGGGGGGTCCGCTCATGGGGGCAGCACAGTTCTCACAGGACATGGCGCCCGCCCGCCTCCAGGGCTCTCACCCTCACGGCTGTCCTCCCCTGGGCCCACCCGAGGTGACAGGGTGGCTGCAGAGCTCCTGCCATTGCATCACCATCCTCCCCAGAGACAAGCGCAGCAGCTCGGGCCAGAATGACCCCTCCAGCGGGTCAGCCCCCGGGGCTCCATCCTCAGGACTCCTTCTTGTCCTGCTCTTATCTCTCTGGGACTCATCTGCCTGCAGCACATGAAGTCCTAAGGACAGTCAGGGCTGTGGGCAGGGGAGGGAAAGATGCTCCCTCCCCGGGCCGTGGCCCCCATATTCACTGTGTGTCCCTCTCTCCACCTGTGAGGCTGGATCCTCCCCACACATGCATGTCTGCGTCGTGACAGCTTGGCGCCGGCCCATGTCAGCCTTTCGGTGGGGTGGGAGGTGGGGTGGGTGCCCGCGAGCTGTGGGGGGGGCACAGCTGGGCCCACAAAGCCCCCTGCGTGTCCCGGCAGGAGCCCGGGCGTCCGGCTGCTGCCTGAGATGCCCCAGGAGGACCTGCACGCGGTCATCAGGAACTGCTTCGCGCTGGTCAACAGCTCCGTGTCCGAGGGCATGTCAGCAGCCATCCTGGAGGTAATGGCAGCATCTGTCCCTCTGTCTGCAGCGCAGGGCTCCAGCAGTCCTAGCTCAGCTGGGAAGGCCCCTCCTCCTTGCTGTGCCTCAGGGACAGGCATCACCTAGTCATGTCCATTCCCCCTTCCCCCCTCATTCTGGCTCCCTGCCCCTCCCCATGAGTCTTAGGGATCCTTGGCCTGGGCTCCCCACGGGCAGGCTGAGTGCTGTCCAGTGTCCCGGCCGCGGCTTCCTGGCCTCCCGTAGCGGCACACCAGCCCTCACAGCCATGGGCCGTGTGTCATGGGGGTGGCAGGGCCCCCTCCACCTCTGCCGAGTGGCTCCTTTGCCAGCAAACAGGCTTCTCCCCCATGCTGGGGCGGGGTCTCCAGGTCGCCCTGAGCCCACTGGCTCCAAAGGAGAAGCAGCTGTGGTGACTCTTCCTGCCCCAAGGCTCTCAGAAAACTCCAAAATAACCTTTGGGCCACGGATTTGAATGGCACTGATTTCAGAGGCGGGGCAGAGCGGCTTGTTAGAATCGATTCATCAGCCAGAGCGGCTGATAATCACAGAACAAAGGCTCCCCCCCAGAGAGCTGCCTCACTGGTGCTGCGGTTCCCCCCGGTTCCCCCGTGAAGCTGATGAAAGCCCCTTGCTGCAGCGAGCTCATGGGCAAGCTCCAAGCCAGAGCTATGTGTGCGCATGGGGGGCCATGCCTGCTCCGGGCCTCTGCGGGTCGAGGCTCTCCAGAGCTGGGTCCTGCACCGCCTTCAGGCTGGAGAACACCACGCGAGCATGCAGTGTCCTTCCCAGCCTCCGATGGCCTGCCACACACACACACACACACACACACACACACACTGCAAGCACACATGCATACACACAGCATACTCAGACCATACTCACACACATTCACACACACCGCATGAACGTGCACACGTATACTCACACTTGCACACACACATACATAACACACATTTTCACATATACACAGTACACTCCGGCACATACTCTCACACTCTCACACAATGCTTGCACACACACCCACAGTACACTCAGACCATACACACATACACACGCTCACACACTCACACACAGCACACTCAGAAACATGCCCTCTCAGGTACATGTGACACCCGTATGCCGACACTCACACACACCTGTCCTCACGCCTCGTCACCCAGCCCCATGCACAGAGAGCATGCCCATATGCACAGCCACTCAACACACCACACAGGACTCCCCATGCAGCGCCCTGCACACACGTGCTGCCCTCACACGCCACAGTCCAGAGCCAGGCCCCCCACCCGCCCGGCCCCTCCCCCACATGCACCCTGGGGCCCCCAGTGGCTGTCGGGCATCCCCTGTGGATTTGCACAGACTCTCCGAGTATCTGCGAGGAGACCCCACCCCACCCCCACACGCCCAATACATCTTTCTCTTCCTCCTGGGGCCTGGCCTGGTCTAACTGCCCAGCGCCCCCCTGGGCCTCCCTATCCCCCTTGTCCCCCTCCTGCCTCTGCCCCATCTGACAGTGTCCACTCTGGCCCCTCACGCCCAGTGACGGCAGCTGTGCAGGGACCCCTTGTGCCCCGACTTTCCTGCGTCTGGCCACTTGCGGACGGGCAGTGAGTTGGCTGGAGGGCGGCAGGCCCAGCTCTGACCTCTGTGGGGCCACCTGCCATGACAGAGGCTATCAGGCTGTCCCCAGCCAGTCACGAGCCCCCCCCCGTCCCATCTCCTGCCTCTCGCCCCCTGGGCCCTCTGTGTGGGCAGCCAGGGGCCACCCCTGCTCGGCCAACCTGACAGTGCTGCTGTCATGTGCGTCCACACTGCTGACCCCAGTCCCTGTGTCCACTCTGCTGACTCCCCACGACCCTGCATCCACGCTGCTGACCCCCAGCTCCTGTGTCCATGCTGCTGACGCCCAGACCCTGTGTCCACGCTGCTGACCTCCATGACTCTGTGTCCATGCTGCTGACCCCACAACCCTTTGTCCATGCTGCTGACCCCCAGCCCCTGTGTCCACGCTGCCCTCTCCCGCAGGCCATGGAGCTGGAGGTGCCGGTCCTGGCGCGGCACATCCCAGGGAACGCGGCCGTGGTACAGCACGGGGTCACGGGGCTGCTGTTCGCAAACCCGCAGGTAGGTGGCGCTGCCCTCCCCCTCCCGCTGACTGCCCACGGGACCCATAGGGTTGGAGGGGAGAGGATGTGCCACCCTTCTGGAACTGCAGTGGGGCGAGGGTCACCCTGCCTTGCCAGCTCGACCCTGCAGGCCCCCAGACCAGCATCACGGGACCCCCGGCAGGCAGGGGCTGGCACAGCTGCTACTCGGTCACCGGGAGCTTCTGAGCACCTCGAGGCCCCGCCTCCAGGGAGACCTCTTGCCGCCCACCCATACCCACGCACACATGTGCCCATCCTGGTCCCTGGGCACACGTGCACACGCGAGCCCATCCTGGTTCTTAGAGGCCAGGCTTTGGGGGTCGTGCTGCGTCCCCGGCCTGCATTGCTCAGGTGTGGAAGCACGTCCGGGCGGGATGGAGGCAGAGACGACCCCCCCAACCCTTCTCTCACCCCCAGGAGTTCCTCCAGCTGGCCCGGAGGCTGGTGCGCGACCCCGCCCTGGAGAAGGAGCTCGTGGTCCACGGGAAGGAGTACGTGCGCAAGTGCCACTCGTGGCAGGCGGAGCGTGACACCTACCAGCGCCTCGTGCAGCGCCTGCAGGGGCCGGCGCCCTAGGCCCCCCACAAAACGCGAGCCTGGCCTGGCACACGCGCTGGCC
Source organism: Sorex fumeus (assembly GCF_029834395.1). NCBI lineage: Eukaryota > Metazoa > Chordata > Mammalia > Eulipotyphla > Soricidae > Sorex > Sorex fumeus. The sequence continues at coordinate 19,645,137 of NW_026606086.1, read as the reverse complement.
CCAGGACACCCGCAGCCCCCTCGGGCACTTTCCCAGCAAGCCTGATGACCGGGCTGATGGCCGGCTGGGGACGTTGTGGGTGTGACTGACCGTGGGCCGGCCAGGACACTCCCTTCTATCCACACCGTCTCCACGTGTGGCCGCGAGGGTCCAGCCAGCAGGACCTGTGGCCCCTGCATATGCCCCTCCTGGGCTGCCCCCATGGCACCTCCTGAACACCGCCATGATCTTCTCCCAGGGCAGCTGGCAGCGGGGTGGCCCTGGGTGTGCCTGAGCGGGCCCCTGAGAGCAGGCCCCGACCACCTGGATGCTCCTGTCCTGCCCGCCCACCGGGCACTCCAAGGAATAAACCATCTGCCGACTCCTCACTCCGGCCCGCCTCCCTGGGGATCTCTGTGCGCACCTGGGCCTTGGCGGGGGTGATGGGTGCTCTGAGCCCACCTGGATGGCTGGGCTGCTTGCCGCGTTGGGGCTGCCATGTCCCCAGGAGAGCGGGAGGAAGACCGGGCCTCAGGGGGTGTGGGAAGGGGTGGGCAGTGGGCAGTGTCCAGTGCGGGTGGTGATGATCCTGCCTGCAAGAACACGCTGTCGTCTGGGCCTCCCTGAGCATAGGACTGTGTCAGTGTCTGTGTGTGTACATGTTCATGAGTGCATGGCATGCACACATACGTGCACGTGCATATGTGGACACAGCACAAATGTGCACGCACATGTTTATATTCATATGGACATGCGCATGCCTGTGTGTATACGTGTGCACATAGGCACATGCATATATATGTGCACACGTGTGCAGTTGTGCTTGTGCACACATGTGTAAGGATGCATGTATACATGCATGTGTGTATATATGTGTGTCCATGTGTGCGTGTACGTGCATGTGTCCATGTGTGTAGTGTGTGCATGTGTCTGTGCGTGTGTGTGCGTGTGCATGTGTATATTGCATGTGTGGAGGGGGGGTTCTGCTTCCTCCCCAGCCTGCTGTGTCCTGGGTCTGGGGTCCCTGCCTGTTTCTTTGAGGCAAGCCCCCCGCCCCATTGCAGATGCTGGCCCTGGTCCAGGTGCGTGATGGGGCGAGTGAGGGCACTGGTGTCCCCTGTCCCTGCCTGTCCTGTGTTTCTTCCCCAGAGGCTGCTCAGTGGCTGTGTCCGTCCCCCAGGTCCTGCCTGTGTCCCCAGACGCCGGAGGCACTGCAGGACACTGGGTGCAGGGTGGGGTGGCCCGGCCTCAGCCTAATTGGGGAGTGCCCGGGGTTCCTGGTTCAGCTGACCCGTCTGACTCTGCCCCTGAGCCCCATTCTGGGCCACGGGTCTGTGTGGAACAACGGCGGGTGTGGGACCCTGGAACCCCGAGGGACCCATTGTGCTTAGCGGCTTTAGCACACAGCAATGGTGCCTGCATGTGGCGAGTCCTGGTGCTTGGCCATGCCCACCCTGCAGCCCTTGGGGTGGGGGGGAACGGAGCCCCTGGCTGACGCATCTTGCTCAGGGCTACTTCTTTTTTATTTATTTTTTTTTCTTTTTGGGTCACACCCAGCAATGCACAGGGGTTACTTCTGGCTCTGCACTCAGGAATCACCCTTGGAGGTGCTCAGGGGACCATATGGGATGCTGGGAATCGAATTCCAGTTGGCCGCACGCAAAGCAAACGCCCTACCCTCAGTGCTATTCCTCAGGGCTACTCCTGGCTCTGCTCAGTCAATTCTGAAGGTCCTGTCCCCTGCCCCCGCAGGGCAGGGCAGGGCGGGGCCCAGGGTGCAGGTTCCAGGGGCACCTTTGTCTCTCTTGGCTCCGGGTGGCTGCAGTTTCTCCCAGCACAGCTCCGCCCGCCTCCATCCCCCCCCCCCCTCAAGCTGGATCGGAGGCTGGAAGCAAGGCAGGGGTCCTCAAACCCCCAGCCCACTGCCATCTCGGCCTACAGTGGACGCCACATGGACAGAAACTCACCAGCGGCTGCCGCGAGACCAACCTGTCTTGTGCCCCTGCGACCGTCTCCGCTCAGGGCCGACCACAGCAAGTGCCGGGTGAGACACCAAGATTGCCACGGTCACTTTCCAGAGTGGCTTCAAACATCTCCATAATGGCGACAAAACCAAACCGCCTGTAATTTCCAACAAACCGGTTGATTCGCACCAACCACACTTATAAAATAGGCAATGAAAGTTGGAATCTGTGTTTTTGTTGCCGAATATTAAACAGAATCAGGTAACAATTAAAGTTCAGCTGGGAGCGCTCTACGCTGCACAGGTCCTCCGTGGGATGACACAACGGGGCAGCTCCGTGACCCGTGACCTCGCGGCCCTGGTCCAGGGTTGACCACAGACCCCAGGGCCACTGAACAAGTCCCCTCCCCCAGGGTGCCAGCCCGGGGACCTGTGCCCAGGCCAGCTCGGTCTGCTCCAAGAATCGGGGTGCAGCCCTGAGGCCCCAGCCCTCCTCTGCATTTCCTGGTGGCCTGGCTAGACGCCCTCTGTCCCTGTCACGCCGTGGGGGGTGGCAGCTCCTGTGTCTGGCCGTGTTGTGGCCCCCATTAGCGACCCCCCCTTCGGCCTTATCTCATGGCAGAAGCTGCTTGGGTGGCCCCCACGCCCAGAGAAGGCTTCGTCCTGGCCCAAGGTGCTTCCAGTTCAGCCGCCAGCAGCCGCGGGCACTGCCCCCTGAGAGGAGGCCGTGATTGCACTGGGCCAGGGGCACGAAGGCGTCTCCCCTGGAAACCAGGGCCAGGAGGGCAGATGCTTCGTCTGAGAGGCCGTCCGGTGTCCCGCTGCCCCGTGGTACACCGGCAGGGCAGGACAGGTCGAGTCGGGGCCCAGGTCCTGCAGTGCCCTGGCAGCTGGCAGAGGGGTCCCACAGCTGGGTCTGCACACAGAGCCAGGCCTGTGCCTTGCACCTTTCCCTCCCAGGGGGCAGCCTGTCCCCAGCTCAGCGCTGTCCCCAATTTGCCGACACCTCCCTTGTCCTGCTCATTCATCACCTTTCCTCTGAGGCCCTGGGGTCTCAGTCAGAACATTTTAGCAGCCCTGTCCAATTTGACCAAGTCTTGGAGGGGAAAATGCCGAGGAGGAAGGGAGGGGAGGGGAAAGAGGAGGGAGGAGGGGTGACGAGAGAGGGGAGACAGGGAGGGAGGAGGGAGGGGGAAGGGGGGGCCAGTGATTGTGAACCGGGTGGGGGAGGAAAGGCCACCTCCCAGCTGGCCCGTCCCCACTGCGTCCTCCCCTGCTCCCAGCCTCTTCTCAGGCCAAGCAGATGCCCAGAAGCCAGGCCCGAGCTCCAGCACGTAGACAAAGCCAAACCCTGGGCGGTGGGCACGAGCAACTGTGTCGCAGGTCTGCTGGGCTCCTGCCGCCCTGCTGGGGACCTCTGAGTGGCTGGGGGCAGTGGCCACGTCAGCCTCAAGGCCGGGAACACCGGGGGTCTGACCCGCAGGGTACTCCAGGCTGCTGAACCCTCAGCCCGCGAAGGGGCTCCTGGATGCTTCCCCGCACACCCAGGGGTCTCCAGGCCCGCAGACAGACTCAGGGCATGGATGGTGAGTTGTGGGGGGAGACTGGGAGTCTCCGGGATCTCGCTACAGTTGGCAGGCTCGACCTGGCGGGGCAGATGTCCCAGGCGCTGTATCTCAGCACCCGTCCCAGGGGCTGTGCGAGAAAGAAGCTCCCGGTGTCTGGCTCAGTCGGGGACTCACCTACGGGAGAGCAGGGCCTGGTGGGTGGTCCCTGGGGAGCAGAGCTCAGTGCCTGTCAGCCGGTGGTGGTGACCTTCCCACCCATGTCTCCAGGCGCTAATGAGACTCCAATGCGCTCTCCAGGGACTCCTCCAGGCTCTGGAGTCAGTGCTCCGCTCCTCGGCTCAGCGTGCCCGCAGGGAGAGAGCGGACCTTGCCCCTGCCACCCCAGGGTGCCCCCAGAGTCAGCCTGACCCCCAGCCCCGCAGTCCAGCTCGCCCGTGGGGCTGCCCGGCTCAGGTTGGGAAGTGGGGCCTGGGGTCAGGGACGCCCCTCACAGAGAGGTCCATCTGGGCAGATGGGGGCAGGGCTGGTGCCTTCCTGCCACTGGGGACCCCGAGAGCCACCGTCTCTGCACGGAGGGCCGGAGTCTCCCTGCATCTCCGGACTTATGGTCACCTCCCGGGGGACACGCCCAGGGCAAGAGGCTGTGTCCATCCACCTGGAAAAACCACTAGATCGTGTAAGAAGATCCTGGGGGCGGATCAGTTGCCTGGATCCCACTAAGTGGGAACTCAATTTATTCCATGATGCTTTCCACACCCAGGCTGTCATCTGTTCACTGTCTGACTGTCTGTTTACATCTGTACACCCACTCAACAACAACCCATCCTCCCATCCACTCACCACCCACCATCCACCCACTAGCCACCCACCACCCACCCACCCATCCATGCATCCACCCACCCATGTATCCATGTATCCACCCACCTATCCACCCACCCACCTACCATTCACCCACTATTCATCCAACAACCATCCATCCACCCCCCATCTATGCACCCACCCATCCCCCCATCCCTCCCTCCACCCATCCACCACTCCAACCCCCACCCCATCCATCCGCCCCTGCTCCATGAGCCCCGCCTATGCGTGCTTGCTGACTGTAGGACGTGGTGCTAGGCCCTGGGCTTATGGAGAACAGGTGGGACAGGCCGCGCTCTCTGGAGCTCTATTACCCAGGGAAGATGACCTCATGGGGAGGTTTGCTCTCACGCTGCAGATGCAGACACCCTGAGCCAGGAGCAGGTGGAGGGAGGGTGACTCAGGGGCAGGGAAGCTCTTGACGACTGATAGAGGGCTCCCCGGTGCACTAGTTCTGGGGGAGCAGGGCTCTAGAAGGCCAAGACTCACGTCAGGGACTGAGGAGGGGCAGGGCGATAAGGACGCGGGGCCCCGGGGCCCCGGGCTGAGTCCAGAGTTCACATTCCCCTCGAGGATTCACGGGCACCCGCAGGAGCACTAGACTCTGGGCCAAGATGGGGCCTGGATTATGCGCCCGGAGGTCACCCTGCTGATGCTCCACTTAGCCGACACGTCGAGCCCAGAAGCGCAGGGGGCAGGGGGCAACTGAGGGTGGCCGTCGGGCAGATGGTGGCCACAGTGCTTGGAGGCCGTGGCAGAACTGGCCCGCAGGCTGGGTGCAGGGACTTGGGGTCACTGTGAGGAATTCCTGGTCCCGGGGATGTGCCAACCCTGGGGTGCTCTGACGGAACACGCCGGGCTCGCGTCCAGAGCAGAGACCTTGGGCAGGGGCTGCCCAGACGCACCATCATGCCGGAGTTGTCCTGAGTACCAGGTGACACAGGCGGAGAGATGAGGACGAGGCGGAGGAGACAAGTGTCCATGACTGCTCCCGAGGGTCACCACGGAACTGACGCCAAGCTCCCGCACTCCCCTCGGGAGCCCACCCTCCTCCCGGAGTCTGTAAGGGCTCCCTGGCCCCCAGAGTTGGAGGTCCCACCCGCCATCCATGCTGGCCGAGACCAGATCCCTCTTAGCGGGTCACGAGCTCTGGGGTCCTGCGCTGTGACAGCCCTCAGCCTCAGCTCTTGACTGACCGGCTCTTGGAGCATTTCTCGGGGGCTGTGTCAGTGGCCCTCCCTCCTTGCCTTTCTAACTGGGGGCATGTCCTGGAGTCCAGGGTGCTGGATACTGAGCCCAGCGACTGGGGAGTCCCGAGCTCCTGCCTGCCATCCTTTTGCTCAGAGCTTCCCAGGACCCCGGGACCTGTCACTGTGAAGGGTCAACCGTGGTCCCGAGTTCAGGTGTGCCCCTGGCCCAGTCCGGCTGTGGCCCTCCTGGAAGTCAGGTGGAGGCGCCCATGTGGGTGCCCCTGACCCCACGGGTTCTGGTGGGCAGGGGACCAACCCACATGCACTCTGCCTGCAGACAGGGGCCGTCTCCCAAGCCTGTGTCAGGACCCTGAAATATTCTGGAGGTTTCCTCCACAGCCCTGGCAGGGGCCACTCCTTCCCATTCCTGACCCAGCTCTGACCTTGGGCTCTGGGGCCAGTCCGGGGCCAGCCAGGTCTCCTCCTGCTCTGTGAGACCCAACTTGGCAGCTCAGGGCCACTGCCTGGATAGAAGCCGGCATCCCCCGGGTGGCTGGCCCCATCTCTGGGGGTCCAGGAGGGAGACGCAGTCACAAGGGGACCAACAGCCACTCTTTATTCACAGCCAAAGGACCCTGTGCAAAATCTGCTTTGAGACCCCTTGCAGGCAGCCAGCCCAGCCCAGGCAGGCCTCCCCCAAGCCGCGTCCTGCCCCCCGAGACACAGGCAGGCCACGTGAGAACAGGTTTCACCCCGACAGCCTCCTGCTAGGTGCTGGTCTGTTATCACGGAAACGATTCCCCTGCCGTCAGGGGAGAGCATGGTGGGAGGGCAGCTGGACGCCCACCTTCCCGCCGGGCCAGCACGGCTCCTTGCGGACACACGTGCAGGAGATGGACGCGGAGGGCCGAGGGCTGGCTCTCACAGAGGTTCAATGTCTGCCTGGGGGGACCCACATCTGGGTCCTGTGAGGCGCAGCGACACCCACCCAGCCAGAGGCTGCTGAGACGCACCTGCACCTCCTGGGCCCTGCGTCCCCAGACATGCAGAGGGGACCCAGCACATATGTGGAAGGTCGGGGACCCGGGACCCAGCCGCGCCCACAAGGGAGACAGGCGGCACATCTGCACATGGTGTCACTGTTTGTACTCACGTGCCAGCACACATTATTGCCTCTGCTCTTGTCCCTGCACACACGTCTTCTACACGTGTAACAGTACTTACATGTTATTGTTCTTACACACATTATTGCCTCTGCACTTGTCCCTGCCCACACACGTCTTCTGCACACGTGTAACAGTACTTACATGTTATCATTCATACACACATTATTGCCTCAGCACTTGTCCCTGCCCACACACATCATCTACACACATGTAACAGTACTTACATGTTACTGTTCATACACACGTGCCAACACACATTATTGCCTCTGCACTTGTCCCTGCCCAAACATCATCTATACACACATGTGTCACTGCCTACATGTGTCTCCAGCCACGTGAGTTATTGCCTACACACATGTGGTTACCTGCACATGTGATCTATACATATATGTCCCTGTCTAGACACACATGTAATTGTACATGTGTGGCCCTCTACACACATCACTATTCATACACATTTGTTTCTACCTCTACATACATTCACCATCTACATACACCACCACTCATACATGTTTATCACTACCTATACATACGTGTCACTGCCTATATACGTGTGGCTGCTCAACACACTTATCACAATCTCTGCACACGTGCTCCTGTCTATAAATATGAACCACTGTCTCCACATGCATCCCTATACCCATGTGCCCCATCTATACACGCATGTCACTGTGGCCACGTCACCATATACACACGCGCCCCTGTCTACACACGCATGTCACTGTGACCATGTCACCATATACACACACGTGTCCCTGTCTACACACATGTCACTGTGACCACATGTCATCATATACACACATGCCCTGTCTACACACACATTACTGTGACCACATGTCACCATATACACACATGCCCCGTCTACACACACATCACTGTGACCACATGTCACCATATACACACGTGTCCCTGTCTACACATGCATGTCACTGTGACCATGTCACCGTATACACACATGTCCCTGTCTACACATGTCACTGTGACCACATGTCACCATATACACATGTGCCCCATCTACACACGCATGTCTCTGTGACCACGTCACCATATACACACGTCCCTGTCTACACACGCATGTCACTGTGACCATGTCACCATATACACACGTGTCCCTGTCTACACCCGTGTGCCCCACATCTTCCCTTGCTACTGCCTGTGTTCCGTGCAGATGAGAAGGGCAGCCCTTGGCCGGACAGGCTGGCCTCACGGCCAGTTCAACCGGCCAGTGAAGGTAGGGGAGGGGCTGCGTCTGGCCTCACAGTCACCGCCTCTGCCAGGGGAAGCTGAGCTCGGACTGTCCAGGGCTTTAGTTCGTGCAGAGAGGGCCCGCGGAGCCAGCAGGAGGCTGTCCTGACCCTTTCCCCCGGGCCGAGGGGACCCTGCCTGCAGGGGAGGGAGACGCTCCCTGAGCTCCGGCCTCTGCTGGGCCTACCCGCGGGCCGTGGTGGGGGTCTCTGTCCACTACATCCCTGTGGTGGGGCCACATGGTGGCCTCCCGGATGATGGCCATGAGTGTCGTGCCTGGCGGGCAGGGGGGCGCAGCCTGCACAGCCCGAGCGGGCGAGAGAGCCTGGTCCTGGCCTGGCATTTACCTGGACAGGGGCTGGCCTTGTCCATGCCTCCTAGGTCCGTGGGGGAAAAGGCCAGTGCACACTGCCCGGACATGGGAAGCTGGGCCAGCCCCACCTGCACCACTCAGCACCGGGGCGCCCCAAGTGGCCACTGAGGGGACCCATGAGCCCTGTGGGCTCAGACACGGGAATCTCAGTGCCGTCCCTCTGAGGCCTCCAGTCCCGCCCTACAGTGGACATCAACCCCCGGGGGGCCGGCTGCACCCACGAACATCAGCCCCAGGTGGATGTGGCTCACACGCCTTCGTGCGGGCGCTCCCAGCTGCAGAGCTGGCCCTCACGGGCCCCCACGTCCACACCCTGGCAGCCCCAGCGGCCAGTGCCCTCCCCGTGGGTCAGCGTGGCGGGGCCCCCGGCGTCGGGCGAGGCGGGGATGAAGGTGGTGAATGTCACTCGTTTTCGCTTGGACGTGGGCGAGGCAGGGGGCTCGGCCTTCCGCTCCCTCCCGCCGGGGGCCGGGGCGCCCACGGCCCTGCACAGCTGCCCGTTGGGGCTCGTCGGGGAGCCGCTGGCCAGCAGGTACTTGCTCTCCTCGAAGTCCAGGCCCCTGTCCAGGGCCGTGGTCTGCTCCTCGGGGCAGGAGGCGAAGCCGGCGGGGTTCTCCAGCAGCTCAGCCCGCTGGCTCAGGCCCACCCAGTCGTGCGCGTGGCTCACACCCTCCGCCTCCTCGAAGGGGCCCCTCTTGCGCCGGTACCGGAGCGCGAAGGCGGCGCAGTTGGCCAGGAAGAGCAGGATGGCCAGGCAGAAGACGCCCAGCAGCGCGTACATGCCCACCTCCAGGTCGCTCAGCCCCTGGGCAGCCTGGGCCAGTTCGTCCTCCGCTGGGGCTCCGCCACTTCCAGGGTGGCCCCTCGGGCCGGGGAGGCTGGTGAGGCCGAACGGGACAGTGTGAGGCCCCTCCTCGTCCTGCCGTGGGAAGGCAGGCCTCTGTGTGGCCAGGCCTCGGCCCTGCGGGAGGCCCACGGATGAACTACTGGCCGCTGCACCCCCTCGGCCGCCCCATTCCTGCAGGGGCCAGCGGGGCCGGCGGTCACCGGCTCCGGTCTCCAGGGGGGCCGCTGCCCCCGTGTACCTGCCCTCGCTGGTGTTGGGGCGGACATCGTTCGGGCCGAACTTGACCTTGAGGTCGGCCGTCCCCGCGGCCAGCACGCTCCTGCGCTTGGACTTCTGGCACTGCTCGCTAATGGCCAGCTCCACCTTCACCAGGCCGCCCTGCCCTTCCATCTCGGCGGCCACCGTGGGCCACCTGGACTTGGGGTCCTGCCGGACGGACACCACCTTCTCGTCTAAGGACGTGGCCAGCAGGGAGAAGTCCTTCCCGTCGTAAATGTCCAAGGGCGTGACAGCCCCGTCACTGAACTGGACCCAGCAGCTGAGGACGGCTTCCTACGGGAGAAGGAGGGGCCGTGGGTGGGCGGCAGCGGGTGGGCCGGGCCGGGAAGGGCCGGGCGGGACCGAGACCCGCAGAGATGTGTGAGGGGACGGGCTGTAGACCTGAGAGCCGGGCTCACGAGAGACTCACACGCTCCGGAGTGGCACAGCTCAGGACACCACCACAGGCATCCCCACCTCAGTTGAAAGGAGTCATGGCAGGGCCAAGATGGTGTGAAGGCATCTGCCCACATGTGGCTAGCGGGGTTCAGGCCTGGCACCCGTCAGGGCCCTTGAGCCCCACCAGGAATGATCCCTGAGCACAGAGCCAGGAGTAAACTCTGAGCACTGCTGGGTGGAGCACAAAATTTTTTAAAAAATGGGCTATTTTAGCCTGGGGATTAGGCAGGCTTGGAAGGAGGGAAGGGACACCCCTTGCAGTCACCCACCTGTGTGATCCCCCGTGTGACTCTCCTGTGTGACCTCACCTGTGTGATTCCCTGTGTGACCCTGCTGTGTGATCTTACCTGTGTGACCCTCCTGTATCCTCACCTGTATGATCTCACCTGTGTGACCCTCCTGTGACCTCACTTGTGTGACCTCACCTGTGTGATCCTCCTGTGTGACCCTCCTGTGTGACCTCACCTGTGTGACCCACCTGTGTGACCTCACCTGTGTGACTCATCTGTGTGACTCACCTGTGTGACCCTCTGTGTGGCTCCTTCTGTGACCTCACCCGTGTGACCTTACCTGTGTGACCTCACCATGTGACTCACCTGTGTGACCCCCCTGTGTGACATCACCTGTGTGACTCACCTGCCAAGTAACCCTCCCAAGTGGCCCCCTGTGTGGCCCCTGTACTGCGCCTGGCTCTCCCCGTCCGGGCCGCCCGTACCTGCTTGGGCCTCTGCAGCAGCTCCTGGGCTGTGGCCGTGGCAAAGACAGCCTTGCTGCTTCCCGGGCTGGGCTGCAGGGACAGGGAGAGCCCTGCCACCAGCTGCACCCCGAGGTCGGTGATGGCCACCTTCTCCTCCAGCACCGTGATGGTCTTCTCGGCCAGGATGGCGTCCGACAGCGGGGACAGGATCTGGGGCAGAGCAGGACTGTGAGGCCCGGACACACCCGCAGGGGCAGGGCGGGGGGGGGAGGGGAAGGCTGACAGGGGAACGTCCACGCTCCTGGCTATTCCTTCAAGATACTACAGGTCATGGAGATACACAGTGCATCATGGGACAGGGAGCCGTCACATATTAGTAGGAGCACTCGTGTGTTATGGGACAGTTGCAACACGTGTGGATCATGGAACAGCTGGAACGTACATGTATCATGGGATTAACAGGAACATACATATGTCAAAGGACAGCGGTAAACATGTGTCACGGGATAGCTGGAACACACGTGTATCAAGGGGCAGCTGGAACTTACACGTGTCAGAATAATAGGAACATATATGTGTCATGGGATAGCAGGAATATACATGTATCATGGGTCACATGACAGTCGAGGCATGAATGTCTCATGACAGTGGATGCATGTATGTGCCACGTAGCAGGGCATACATGTTTTTGTGACAGTGTGAGCGTGTATGAGTCACATGATGAACCATGTGTAGGGTGACAGTTATGTGTGTCCTGTGGTGGTGGCAGGCAGGGGTGTGCTGCATGATGGGGCAGGGGCTGTCCACGCTCACGTGGTCCCATGTCTGCTGGCACGAGTGTCCCTGCACAGGGCCCGCAGGCAGGGGCCGGGCAGGGCAGGTGCTGGGCTTGAGGTGCCCGTGTGGGCAGGGTCCGGGTAGGGCTGGGCAGGGCTGGGCTCGAGGTGCCCATGTGGGCAGAGGCTGGGCAGGGCCGGGAGGGGCTGGCGCTGGGCATCGCGCCCCCCGCCCTCCGAGGATGACAGGCAGCCCGGCCCATTGGGGTCCTACCTGCAGCGTGGCCATGCCTAGCTCTTGGCCCACCAGGACGTGGCCCTGCTGCAGTGCGGCCACCCGCGGCTCGTCCACCTGCATCGAGTCCCTCACCAGCTCCGTGATGTCCACCTGCCAGTCAGGGCCCAGCAAGTGCGCGGGCGGTGCCCCGGGCTCGGCCGCCTCGGCCACGAACTGGGCAAGGACCCGCACAGTGGCCCGCTGGAACTGCAGGGCGCAGCCGCGGGCCCTGCGCTGCTCCTCCTCCTCCTCCTCGTCCTCTGGGCCTGGCCTGTGGGTCAGTAGGGGTCAGCGTGGTGAGCAGAGCCCAGGGCTGGCCCCCCCCTCAGCACTCCTGCCATCGGCGAGCCTGGAGCCCGGCGAGGGCCGGCATGTGCAGAAGTGGCCACCGGGACTCTGGCCCCCGGTTCTGCCTTAGATCAGCCCTTGGGCCCTTGCCTGTAGCCCCGGGGAACTTCCTGTCACCCGAGACCCCTTCCTGTCCCCCAGCCCAGGCGTCCTCCCGGGTGCAGACACGGCCTCCTCGGCCCTCTCACCTCCTCCGAGAGGAGGAGCTGGACTCTGGTCTCAGCCTGGGGCCACAGGCGAGGGCCCAGGGCCCTGGTGTGTGTGGCTACACCTCACAGGGCAGCCCTAGAAGAAGCCTCCAGGCTCCGCAGGCCCAGTCCAGCAGGTGGGGACTGGGCCGCTGTCCATGGGGCTGCTGTCCTGGCCCATGTCCTCTCTGGCATGAAGAGTCCAACAGTCGCACCACAGCACGGTGGGGATGGTCCCCTGGATGGAGGCTTGGGGAGGCACTGAATCTCGGAGGCAAAGGTGGGGGCTGCGGGGGCCGCAGGGCCACACTGTCCAGCTGGACGGGTCTCTGGCCTTGACCCTAGGGGTGTGGGGCCAGGGCTGGGGGACCCGGGAGGGGGCGGGGTCTTGAGGCCGCACCCACCTCCTGCTGGCCGCGACGGGCACGCGCCAGCCCTTGATCTGGTTGAGCTCAGGGTCGGAGACGTCAATATGCAAGGGCAGCCGCGGCGCCCAGACGGTCAGCGCCAGAGCCCGGCTCAGCTCCTGGTGGCGGAAGAACGCCGTGGCCCCGACGCGGCCCCGCAGCTCCTTCCCGTTGGCGAACACGGAGTCGCAGCGCTCGGACACCTGCGGGGACGCGGCCCTCAGGAGCGGTCACTTCCCCAGCCCTGCCCCATGCGGAGGCTGCCTGCATGGCTGAGGGCTGCAGGAGGTGGGGTCTTCACGGGGGGGGGGGGGGGGGGGAGGCGTGCAGCAGTTGGCGCGCGGCAGGACAGGCACTCCCGACTAACGCCAACTCCCGCTTGGTTTCTCCAGGGCCCCGTGACCTGGCCGGGACAGCCCTGCCCGGCTGCCCAGGAGCACGCGAGCAGTTTCTTCCTCAGCGGCAGGCGAGGGCAGCGAGGCCTGGGCGGGCGTGAGGGTCTGTCAGTGCGAGGGGATGCGAGAAGGAAGCCTGGGCGCCCGTCTGCGGTGACCTGGGCCACTTCAGGGGCCGTGCAGGCAGGAGGGAGGGACAAGGCGAACCCGGGGGCTGAGGGGATGGTAGGGGACAGCAGCGGACGGCAGCGCCACCCCCGCCCCGCCCCCAGCGCCGACACTCTGGCTGCAGACCTCATACTCCGAATCTCCGCCAGCCCTGCCCAGCCCTGCCCACTCCTTCCCTCTGGACACCACAGCCCAGACTCGCCGCCCAGGGCCATGGTGAGCAGGGAGATCAGAGGGTGGTCAGAGGCCAGTGTCCATAGCACAGATGGACCCCAGACTCTCCCAGAGCCGCGAGCTCTCCTGGAGCAAGGAGTTTTGTACACAATTTGGCCTCTGCACACATAGTGCCCTGGACAAAAGCCCATGGACTCCTATTCTGCAGTGTCCAGCTGCCCACAGACACCTGTTCCCCAGCAAACCAGCTGCCCACAGATGTCTGTTCCCCAGGTGTCTGGCTGCCACCAAAGCGCCACCTCAGCCCCTCTGGACACTGGAACTTGCATGAAACTTGGCCGTGCATCTGCTCATTTGTATGTCAGAGCCCACTGACCACCCTGCCTGGTCCCACCACCATCGGGGGACCCACTGACCCCCCTGTCCCCCCTGCCCGGCCCCGGTGCCCTCGGGGTAGCTTCTGCTTGCTCGTGCCTTTTCTCTGAGTCTGGGTCTCTGTGGGAGCAGATGGTGCTTCTCTGACATTTCACAGCATAATCCTAATCCCTGCCACTGCTGGTCAGTATCTCTCCCCTCCCTGGCCCACGTGGCCCCTCCCCTTCCCACGGGGGGGGGGGGAGGGCGGCAGGGCTGGCCAGGTCGAGGGCGTGCCCAGAGGCTGTGCCTGGTGCAGCCAGGCAGACACTCAGCCTCAGGGGCCAGGTGCACACCCCCCCTCCCCCGGCCGTCTGCCTCTCAGAGCCCACAACCCCCAAGGGACAAGTTCTGGTCATGGTCATGGTCCCCCAACCCGTCTGGGGGCAGCTCACCAGCTGACCGTGGGGCTTGAGCGCCATCCCGAGGCCCAGCCTCCATGTCCAGCTTGTCCCCAAGACCCGCGAATTCCAGAAGGTTCCAGGAAAAAAAAATCACGGCCATGCCAGTGGCCAGACGCAGGCCTCGGCATCGACCCACCTGCTCCATTTCCTGCATGTGGCTGGGACCCGTTAGTGCCCCGACTCAGCCCGATAATTAAAAGCTGCAGACAACACGCACAAGCTTTGCTCTTAGAAACTTGGGATGAAAAAACAAAATTGAAAGCAAATATTTCCTTAGTATTCCCAAACTTTTAGGCTGGAGGACAAACACTGAACTTTCAGCTCAGCCTCGTTTGGACCACCCCCCGCCGGGGGCGTCACGCAGAGCGATTACCGTCGTCACCAGAGCAGGTCTGAGCCAACCCACCCTCCACTGTCGCCTGTGTCTGACAAGCCATTTAAAGAACACTCTTCAGGAAAAAAAAAACACCGTGTCACTGAGTAAGGGGAAATGATGCTTTTCTTTGGGAGATGCCTGCCAGGAGCTGTTTGTCGGAGCGGAGGAGCAGGGCTGCGTCTGTCACCTGCGCACACACCTGTGGGCGAGGCAGGCGCAGCCATGAGGGGGCTCAGCTGGGGCCCACTGGGGCCGGCAAGCTCGCCACTGGGACCTGCTGGGCCCCTCCCCAGACTCTGGGGCCCGGGGCCACTTCCTGGGTGGCCAGGAGAGCCGCCGGGTCCCTGAGAGGCCCCCTGGGCTCTCCGTGTCACAGTCCCACCCCTGCCTCCTTGGTTCTTCTGCCTGTGGCTGGCGCCGTGGCAGCCGCCTTGAGAACATGAGGTACCAGCGGGCCGTGAGCAAGAACTCGGCCTGTGGATCGGTGGCGGGAGAGTGGCTAAGGCCGGGCTCCCTGTCTCCTGCAGAGTGCCCACATCTGCTCCGGCTCCGAACACAGGTCACAGGTCACAGGTCGCAGGTCACAGGTCACAGGTTGCGGGTTGCAGGCAGGTTTTGTTTCTGATCTCGTGGGTGAGGCTGCGGTCAGTCGCATGGGCCCTTCCACCCCAGCACAAACGCAGCTTCCCTCCTTCTTTTGACCTGGGACCACTCCTGGACCCCTCCCGAGCCCCCTCCCCCGGCCTCCCTGGGTGGCCGCTCCGCTTCCCCTCGCCTGTGGTGGAGCGACCGTGGGGGCCTGGCACTCAGTGGTGACGGAAACCCCAGTGGGGAGCGGGGTGGGACCCAGCCCCACCCTCCTGGGCATAGAGCAGCCGCCGGCCGGGCGCAGGGTGACGTGGTTGCGAACGGCTGAGGCCGTTGGACACCCGGGGCCGGTCAGAAGAGAAACTCTGAGAGGCTCAAAGGAAGCTTCTCGCCTCCGACCCACCTGCTGCCCTGAGCCCGGCCCGAGCTGCACACCAGCGTAGAGATGCTCCCAGATGCTCAGTGTGTCTGTGGGTGGCCAGCCCCACCTGCTCCCCACACAGGAGCCCCCAGCCCCAGGCTAGACTGACGGCTCCCGTTGCTGTGACACGTTTGGCCTGCAGGGGGCGTGCACAGAGCCGGCCCTTGGGGAAGCAGCAAGGAAGGTGCTGGAGCCTCCGGTTCCTGCTTCCTGTTAGCCCTGGCTCCAAAGAGGAGCGAGTGTGCATATGTCCAGACACATGTGAGCGCATGTGCGCATGCATGTGGAAGAGTGTGCATGTGTGTGTGTGAGTGCAGTTGTGCACGTGGGTATTGGACATCAGCATGGGGCACCCATGTCTGTGCCGGGCACATATGTGTGCAATGAGTGCACACAAAGATGATGCGTGTGCATGCATGGACACGTGTGTGCACATGTTCTCTCTGCACACGTGTAGTGAGCATGCGCGTGGTGAGCGTGTGTGTGTGTGTGTGTGTGTGTGTGTGTGTGTGTGTGTAGCAGCTCAGGCAGTGAGGCTAAGTGTGAATGCGCCCAGGGCCAATTCAGGGAGCAGACAGAGCCACTGGGCCTGGATGTCCACCTCCCAGTGACAGCCAGGCCAACGCCAGCTTTGGGGGCCGCACCCTGCGGGGGGGTTTCCCGCTGCTCCTTCTCTTGCGCCCATCCCAGCATCCTGGGCTGAGCCCCCCTTCCCATGAGCTCAGCCCACACCAGCCACCAGGACCTGGCGGAGCGTGCAGGGCCGACCGACTGTGAGCCCAAGGTGGAAGCTGAAGGCGTGGGGGCACGAGGTCAGATCCTCCAGCCAGAAGAAACGGCTGGTGCCGCCGGTTTCCCTCGAGTCTCCTCAGCAGCTCCCAAACAAGCCTCGCTTCCAGCAAAAGCTGAGCGAGACGGCACCCACCCGTCTCCAAGACGGCAGACTCAGAGCCTTCAGGAGGCGCGGGGTGGGGTGGGGGGAGGGGGGCTTCGCGGGCACTCTGGGAGATGTTACCCGGAGAGAGAGGTTATAGTATCAGCTGGGGGGAAGTCGCAGCTTTCTGCGTGGGCCCTACTGTGACAGGCCCTGCCAGAACAATCCCCGAGGTGCCTCCCCTGGGCCTTGGTCAGCAGTACCCTCGCACCTGCCCTGCCGGACTCGTCCACTCCAGGAGCAACCCACTCCGGCTGCTCAACTGCTGAGAACCATCGCGCGTGTTCAGCACGTTCGAGGACGAGCGCCCCCGCCTCTTGCCCGCCAGCCCTCGGCATCGCAGTTCTGTCTCTTTGCTGATTCTAGACTTTCCCTTTATTTAATTTATTCCGTAACAATTAATTCATTTATCTTGCTCCCTCCAGCATTCCATGCCTGGCTGGCCCCACGACCCTCGCCGAGAGCTCGGGGGGCACCAGGGGTCACTCCTGAGGGACTCCGCTCAGCCACATAGCCGGGGGTCTGCAGCTCTGCCCGGGGAGTGGGGGCTGCAGCTGGGCCTGTGTTCTGAGCTCCGAGCACCTCCCGTCCCCACAGCTGGGTTTTGTCTTTATTTTATTTATTGGCTTTATGGGTCACACCTGGCCGATGCACAGGGGTTACTCCTGGCTCTACACTCAGGAATTACCCCGGTGGTGCTCAGGGGACCATATGGGTTGCTGGGAATCGAACCCAGGTCAGCCGCGTGCAAGGCAAACGCCTTACCCGCTGTGCTATCGCTCCAGCCCTGGGTTTTGTCTTTAAACCTCACCTGGTTTCTGAGTCAGGAGGTCTGGGCTAGAGGTTGCCCTGGCCTCTCTCTCCGCTCCGTGACTTCCCTGGGAACGCCCATGGGCACAGTCGTCCCCACACACAGCTGCTGGGCCCACGGCCTCACAGACACCGCCCCGGACACTGCCGGCCTTGGCCGGGAGTCCAGCCGATGGCCTGAGAAACCACCAATGCCCGAGGCTCTTGGGAGCGTGCGGTTTGCCGTGGCAGGCCGGGTCTTTCCAAACAGAGCCAGAGCCCTGTGTGGCCCGGCTGGGCGTGAGGGCGCCGAACACAGCTGGCCCGCAGCCAGCCCTTGATTGAGTCCGTGGTGGTCTGACCTCCCCATGAATAGTCATGAGCCTCCAAACCCCGTTCTCATTTAAGCGGGTCAGGGGTGAGGGGAGGCGGGCGGGGGCTGCTCTCCGGGGTCCAGCCCCGAGCAGACTGCGAATAAGTGAAGGATGGCAGGCGGGGGCGGGCGGCGGTCCTGAGTCGCGATGGGCTCAGCCGGTGTGGAGCACCAGTGCGGGCAGCAGAGCCACGCCGAGATGGGCGAGGGGCCGCGGCTTCCAACGGAGCCGGGTTTACGGGAAACGCCGGTCCTGGCACCGCGAGTTCCCGGAGCCGTGGCGCGTGCTCAGTTTGTCCCGGCCCCGCGGCCTCTGCCTGGTGCCTAGGCCTGCAGGGTGGATGTGCATGTGTGTGTGGGTGCCCTGCATCCTCACCCTGTCCCTTTTCACTCACGCCCCACAGGTGGGCCGAGTTGCATGCAGCCACTCTCCTAGAGGCTTCTCTGGGCATCCAGGGTGTTGCCCCCACCCTGGCCTCTGCCTGCAGGACAGGCGCTGGGCCTTGGGGACAGAGCCTCCGTCTCGAGTGGCATGACTGAGCTTGCGGTGCGGGAGACTTGACGGGGCTCCCTTGGCTGAGACCCCCTCGGGAAGTGGGGCAGCAGGGTCGTGGGGGGCTGCGTGACCCTGCTGGGACCCCTTCCTCGCCCGCCATGCCCGCCCAACCATGCTGGTACCCAGGGGACCGCGGCTCCCCCTAGGGGCGGCAGCGCCCTGCAGCCTGGGCACACGTGGGTGCTGGCAGGACTTGGGGTGTCTGTCGTCTCACAGCGCCAGCCCGGGAGCCTGTGGGCGAGGGGCACACAGGGAGCAAGATGCCGAGGGGTGCCACAGGGTGGGGGAGACACACGCCCCCTGGGCAGTCACTGCATCCTGCAGGCACCTTGGCCCCGCACCCGGGGCAGCCACCCCAAGGACTGGGGGGAAGGAACTCCCCACAGGGCTGCCTGGATGTCCTCTCGCCCCGAGGGGTTCCCCGGTCACCCCCGCAGCCGGGGTGGGCCTCCCCCCTGCGGGCTCCACACAGCACTGCTCATGTCTGCATCCCTTCACGGCCTGCTACTCTATTTTACGGCAATCCCCGCAGTGCTCAGGGATCACTCCTGGCTCTGTGCTCAGGGGGCCGTGTGGATGCCAGGGATCAAAACTGGCTTGACCATGCGCAAGAACAATGCCTTAGCCCTATGTCGTGGCCTTCCTTCATTTGGGGGATGGTGCTCAGGGGTTACTCCTGGCTTTGTGCTTAGGGGTCATTCTTGGTGGTGCTCAGGGACCACATGAGACATCAGAACTGCACCCAGGTCTGCCGCGTGCAAGGCAAACTCTCTACCTGCTGCAGTGTCCCGGGCCCCAAGGAATCCTTCTTTCCCTCACCCAGGCAAGCGGCTGCCTCTGACATGGAGGTCCAAGCTAAGCCTCCTTCCTGTTCCTCTCTCCCGCCCACGCCACTCAGGTCAAAGGTCGCTGTGCTGGGGGGGAGGGGCGAGGCTGCGGATCCCCTCCGCCATTCTAATCGAGACCCCGTGCCAGTGCTGTGAGCCTGGCGCGGGTGGCCACCGGAGGGAGACTCGGTGAAGCCGCTTTTCCCTGAGTGCTGCTGCTGGTTCGGGTGCTTCGAGGACACCCTGCCTCCTCTTCCCGCTGTGAGCTCCCTGCTGTGGAGGCACAGATGGCAGCTGGCTGAGCCGCACTAAAAGCGCGCCCGCCCGCCGGGTCCACCAGGGTAGTGCCAGAGAGGGGCCGGCATCCGGCTGCCGCCACCAGGGGGCGCCCCAGGCTGGGATGAGCCCAGCCGGGAAAAGGAGGGGCGGGCAGGGGTCAGAGCACTGACCACATGCCCCTCCCCCCCGACCCCCGCTGCTTGGGCATGGGCGCTTCGGCCATTGCAGGTCCTTGCCGTGCCCAGTCAGCCACGACCCACGTGTCCAGCGCGAGTGCCTGTGGAAGGCTTGGCGGGGCAGGCGTCCCCGCCGTGTGCCCAGACCAGAATCCGAGGGGCGGGGAGGCTTCCCAGTGGGGGGGTTTCATCTCCGCAGGACTCAGCATGGCAGCAGGCCCGGCCTGAGAGCGTGGCCACCCTCCCCTCAGCACTGTCCGAAGCCTGGGGCCAGCCCAGACCTGGGGCTCCTCCTACCCTTACCCCACCTCCACAGCACCCCATCTCATGCGGGAGTGGACAGTCAGGCCAGTAAGCCCCAGGCCGCAGCCAGCAGAGGTGGCCCTCACGGCCGATGAGTGGAGGGAAGGGGAGAACGCGGTCCAGGAGGCTGCCGGGAACTGGAGACGGGTGAAGGAGGGGCAGGAAGGAATCAAACTGGGGGCAAGAGGGGACGCAGGAAGGGGGCTGCGGGGGGCAGCAGGGAGGGGCAGTGGGGCAGCAGGGCCCCATGAAGGGAAGGAACCAAGAATCGGTTTGGGAGAAGCCGCCAGGCGGGATGGACCAGGCGGGATGGGCCAGATGGGGTGGGCCAGGCAGGTGGGGCTGAGCTCATAAAGGGATCCCTGCGGAGGGCTTAGGCTGGGAAGCCTCAGGGTGGTCCCGGGGCCTGGTTCTTAGTTTCTAGTGTCATCACGATGCTGCTCATACAACACTGGGCATTGGAGAGCCCCCCGGGCAGCCCGAAGGCCCCCCCCCCCCCCCCCCGCGCATTCATGAACGCCCGATGCAGGGCAGCAAGCAGCGTAAGGAAACCGCGAGGCAGAGTACGTGACTCAGCAGTCAGGGGCCCCACGGTGGGTATAGTCTCCACGTTTGTTTCTTACTATTCTAACAGGATTGCTATATTTAAAACTTACTGCGTACTCTTCATATATATATGTATGTGTATATATATATATTCTAGCGCCGCACTTAACCATTTGTGTGTGTGCAGTGCACCCGTCTGTCATGCTCACACACACGTGCCTATCCCTGTAGGAAGCGAAGCTGTCAGTCTGGCCAAGACAAAGTCACGGCGGCTCTCCAGGCCAGGGGACCTGCTCTGTCACTAAGCCCGCAACCCGGCGGCTGGAGAGTTGGTGTCGGGGAGACCGTGTAGACCCATGGTGGGCTGAAGCCACGGCACTGCACACTCACTCCTGAGCCAGCCTGAGGGGGGCCCGGGTGGCCATGCAGTTGAGCCTGGGGGGCCTGCAAGCCCAGGGGTGAATGCTACTGGCAGGGGACCTAGCTCCTTCTGCGACCCTGGCATGGTGGGGGGGACGGGCTGCAGGATCCGGGGTCCCTCCTGCCGGGAGTCTGAGCGCTGAGTTGGGGCTAGGACACCTCCAGGCTTTACTGTGTGAGTGAGTGACCTGGGTGGGACTCACTCTGCTGGGCGGGAGACCCTGGGGAGGGAAGGGTTTCCCTGCAAACGACCTCCCACGGTGTAGCCAGCCTCTGGCTCAGACCGACGCAGAGTGACCCACGTGCTACTGGCCAGGGGATCCCCCAGCTCCCCCCGGGACCCCCGGGCTCTGTCCCAGCAGGAGCAAGGTGTGGGCCCTCCCAGCTGCACGGTCCAGCCGGGCCACAGCCAGGCACTTGCCTTGACGACGTCTTCGTCCGAGGACCAGCACTCCAGCGAGCCCCGCACCTCAGCCACGGCCCCGTCCTCCTCCACGGCCACCACGCGCACCGGCACGGCCACCGTCCTGCCCGTGAGCACGGCCGTGTTCAGCAGCTCCGCCTCCTAGAAGACACGCACAGCCGTCAGCCCGCTGCGGCCACGTGTGGACTCCCTGGCTGGCCACGGGGTCTTTGCTCGTGGCTCCCCCACACCCTGCCTCCCGCAGGATCCTCACTGCACTGCAAGGCACACGGCTCTGCTGAGTCTGGGGCACAGAGAGGCTCTGTGACCAGCCCGAGGTCACACAGCGCAGAAGCGGTCAGCTCTGAGCCCCAGCCTTGGACGTCACAAGCCTCTACCCCCTCTGCTCTCCCGAGAGCAGGTCAGCGACGCTTGTGCCAGAGCACCCTAGAGGGGGCCGGCAAAGCCCAGGGAACCTTCAACCCCCAGGCCCCATAGCTGGGCCCCCCATCACAGCAGTGAGAGCCTGGGGGATGCAAATGACCACCCGCTCAGAGCCCGGTTGTGCTGCCTAACAGGACAGGCCCTGCCCCTGCACTGCCCAGGCACTGGTGGGGCTGCCACAGTCTTCTCTGCTGACCAGGATTCTGGGAACCAGACTGGACATTCTGGAACGTTCCCGAAGAGCTGGGCAGCATTTCCTGTGCAAACGCTGGTGCTGGTGCTTCCCCGGGTGAGCGCGTAGCACCCTGCAGAAACTGGGCAGAGTCACTGCCCGCGGCCCCTCTGGGGCAGGGGGAGACTTGAGTTCTCACTCACTGCTGGTGCATGCCGGGAGGTGTGGGTTCCCCGACAACTGCTTATCTCCCACGACTGGGGCCCCGACACCTCGTTCACCTCCCGCAACTGGGGCCTCACCACTGCTGGGACAAGACTCCTCTGTCCCCACCCGGAGACTCGCCGCGGATCATGGCAGATCTTCAGCATCACGTTTCAGAGAGAAGCGGCAGCCACGTCATGGATTCCTAACCCGGGTCGACGGGGACGACCCCAGAGGCGGCTGGTGGGCTCAGAGCCGCTCCTCGGGAGGCCATGCAGGCCCGCGGCCCCTGGGCCAGCCTGGGTGCGGGTGCTGTCCCACAGCCTGTCCCCAGCTGTGGCTGTGACCCCCGGGTGAGACTTGAGGCCCATCGGGGTGGGGTGTGCAGAGCAGAGACTCGGAGGGAAGCCGGGAAACTGTCCCCTCCCTGCCCTGGGTGTGAGCCCAGGGCCTGGACAAGTTGCAGACGGGTGAAGGAAGGGCCAGGAGACGGCGGCCCTGAGGCAGAGTGGGGGCCCACAGGCGAGAGTGGGCAGCGCAGACTGGGCCTCGGGGTCTGTGCCTCTGGCCTTGTTTCAGGGGCTGCGGACGAGGGCACCCAGCAGGAGGGGAGGAGGCACTTTTCCCCCGTGGTCTTGGGGTCACACCGGCAGTATTCAGGGGTCCATATGGGACGCCGGGGATCGAACCCAGGTTGGCCACACGCAAGGCAAACCCTCCCTGCTGTGCTGTCGCTCCGGGCCCAGCAGACACTTCTGTGAGGTGCTAAAAATCCAGCTCCCTGCCCCAGACCGGAGCTGTCAGCCATCTGGACACTGGCTGCAGGGTAGAGTGGGTGTGTGTGAGTGTGTACATGTGAGAATGTGTGACTGAGTGTGTATAGTGTGAGTGTGAGTATGTGTGAGTATATGAGTGTGTGTGAGTATGTGAGTGTGTAGTATGTGTAGCATGTGTGAGTGTGGGTGGTGTGTATAATATGTGAGTGAGTGTGTCTGTGATTATGAATGTGTGTAGTGTATGAGTGTGTAGTATGTGTGTGAGTGTATGTGAGTGTGAGTGTGTGTAGTATATGTGTGAGTGTATGAGTGTGAGTGTGTGTATAGTATGTGGGTGAGTGTGTGTCTATGAGTGTGTATGTGTGTATGTGAGTGTGTGTATGTGTGAGTGTATGTGTGAGAGTGTGTGATGTGAGTGCATATGTGTGTGTGTGGGTGTGTGTGAGTGTGTGTATGTGAGTGTGTGTATATGTGAGTGCATGTGCGTGTGTGAGTTTTGTGTGGGGGTGTGTGTGAATGCATGTGTGCATGTGTGTATGTGAGTGCATGTGTGTGTGAGTGCGTATTTGAGTGTGTATGTGAGTGTGTGTGTGGCAGGGTTTCTCCTGCCAGGCCCTGTGCAGATTTCTGCGCCATTCGTGTTCAGACCCTCAAGGCGGGGTGTGGGGTGGGGAGGTGCCCTGTGTCTCAAGGGCCAGGCCTACCCCCAGGGCGGCCCCGGCTAGCACTGTCTGGCTTTGACATCGCACAGGTCCGAGCACCCCTCTGTGTGGCCCCTGTGAGACACTGACTCCCTGATGCTCCCCTCCTCCCTGGCGCCAACCCTGCCCGCCAGCTGTCCTCTCTGCTGGACACTCCTCAGGCCTGCAGGCGCCACACGGGCCTCTCAGTGCCGGAGCTGTGGGGATGGGAGTGCGGCTCTCCCGCCAGCCCCCACACACAACCCCTGCCACCCGCCCTGCAACAGTAACTCCCACCGGGCACGGGCGCCTGGGTCACAGGGTCGGGGCCTGCCCTGCCGAGAAACTGTTCCAGAAGCTTCCTTTCACGTTCACGTCATCCCAGGGGCTCCGTGGGCACCTGTGCCTGTGGACGGTGTCCTCCCAGAGGACTCCCAAGCCGTGTTCTGGGAGCGCGGCTGCCACCGACAGCCTGCGTGTCCAATCGACAAAGGCGACCGAACCCTGCACAGCCGGGAGCAGCCCTCGCGTGCCTGCGCGAGATGAAGGGAGTCGGTTAATTGGCGCGAGAGGACCTGTGAGATTAATGCACATCAAAGGGCTCCCGACGGGCGGGGGGGTGGCAGCTCTCACGCGCCAGGGCCCGCTGGCCTTTGGGGGCCGCGCTCTGCCCGCACGTCCCAGCTCTCCCCAGGGGCCCGTCCCAGTCACATGGAGCGCCTGTGTGGGCGGGGGCGGGGTGGGGATGCGAGTGCAGGGTGTGGGGTGCAGGTGCAGGAGTATGGGGGTGCGGGTACAGGGGTGTAAGGGTACAGAGTGTGGGGGTGCAGGTGCAGGGTTATAGGTGCAGAGGTGTGCGGTGCAGGTGCAGGGGTGGGGTGTAGTTGTAGGGGTGTGGGGCTGTGGGTGCAGAGATGGGAGTGTGGGTACAGGGATGTGGGGGTGCAAGTACAGGGTTGCGGTGGGGTGCAGGAGTGAGGGTGTGTGTGCAGGGGTAGGCGTTCAGGTACAGCGGTGGTGGTGTGGGTGCAGGGGTGTGGAGTTGCAGGTGCAGGTGCAGGGGTGGGGGTGTGGGGGTGTAGTTGTGGGTGTGGGGGTGTGGGTGCAGGGGTAGGGGTTCAGGTACAGGGGTGGGGGTGTAGTTGTAAGGGTGTGGGAGTGTGGGTGCAGGGGGAGGCGTTGCGGGTGCAGAGGTGGGGGTGTGGGTGCAGGGGTGTGGGGTGCAGGGTTGTGCGGTTGCCAGTGCAGAGGTGGGGTGCGGGTGCAGGGGCGTGGAGGTGCAAGTGTAGGGTCGGGGTGTGGTGCAGGAGTGTGGGGGTGTGAATGCAGGGGTAGGGGCTCAGGTACGGGGTGGGGGTGGGGGTGGGGGTGCAGGGGTGGGGGGCGGGTGCTGGGTTGGGGTGCGGGTCAGGGGTTTGAGAAGATTCTTCCTTCCCCACACGAATTCTCTGTCCAGACCTAACTCTGCTGGGGGAGGTCCGACGGGTTCATCCGCTCTCACCCTGCGCAGTGGAGGGCGGGGGGGGGGCATCTGACCCCCATGCAGCTTGGCCGGTGGGGGAGGCACAGGCTGCCTCAGCCGAGAGTTTCCCAGGGTCCGGGAGCTGAAACAAGGCTCCGCTCGGCCCGGTGCCACCTGGCCCAAGCTGCCGCGGGGACTGGGTGCTCCAGGGGGAGTCGCAGGCAGGAGGGGAGTAGCCACGGGGCTGAGGGGTGCAGACTCACAGAGCCGCAAGGACCCACAAGGACCCACAAGGACCCGCAAGGACCCGCAAGGACCCACAGAAGGGCAGGGGAAGCAGGCCGGGCCAGGTGGAGGCCAGCGGGGGCCTGGAGGGAGGAATTAAAGCCGGGGGAGGTGCTGTGGGCCGGGTGCAGAGGCGGGGAGTCCTGAGGGGGCATCGGGATGGGCAGGGTGGCGCTTGCTGGGCAGTCCTGGGCGCTAATCTCTGCTGCCTGCAGGATCTAAGCTCGGGTCCAGGCTGGGTGCAGGGGAGGATAATTCAGCTCCCTGTGCCGGGCCGAGCTGGTGCCTCCGAAACCCGCTGTTCCTCCCCCATCTGATTTAGGGTGACCCTTGGTCCTTTCACCTGCCCCAAACACAGAATTCAGCACCCCCACCCCCGCTCTCCCCGCGATGAAGGAGTTCCACGCGTGCCCTATTTTATCTAAATCTGCTCCGCACACTGTAGGCCATCGAGCCGCAGATCCATAAAGAACGCCAATGGTAATGACTTCTAGGTTAATTGGATAGGTTTTTAATAACGGATAGAAATATAAGTACTATTATTGTGGGTGAGCATAATGATTTTTATTCACAAAGGCAGTCTTGGTGGTGAAGTCCATTATCTTAAAAGTATTTTGATAAGGATGGATCTGTGTGAGGGTCCCGGCATCTCAAACACAATGGTTAGAGCCCATTATACATGCTTAATAATTAGTTGGCCAAAGACTCTCATTAGATGTACATTAAGTGTGTATTTAAGCCATATTTGAGACACTTCATTAAGAATGACATGGCGGGCTTTGCTGCATAGCTTTAATAAAATTTCAATCCAATTAACGCCGGGATTAATGCTCGAATTTGCTCTCTGAGCACTGGACGCAGCACCTAATTCTTCTTGTGCTTTCCCACGGGAGCCTGGCTCTGGCCACTTCCTGAGATCTGCGTCAGCTTTGTTTAGGTGGCTGCAGGCACCAGCCACGTGGCCGTTCTCAAGGACCCTTTCGATGAGCTTTTGCAATGTTCTGGAACATTCCATCATTCCTGAGAACGGTCCTTTGGAAGTCTCTGCCCTCCGCCACGTGGTGATTTCCACGCCCGGTGTGCATTTTCTGGAAGTGACGTGTGTCTTTTCCCGCAGACTTATTTCTCGGGCCTGTATGTGTGGACGTGGTCACGCCATCATGCGTGACTGGGACTCCCTGTCCAGGCCAGGTAGGCTTCGTCCTGGCTCACTCCTGGCTCGGGCCTGAGGCGTCACGGTGGACATGAGCTGCTCTTCACCTTGGCTCTTGTGATTGGGACGAACCCCCAGGCCGTGGTCCCCTGTCCATCCCTCCCACCGCTGAGCCCCCTGCCTCCTCCTCACCGGGTGGACACTGGCTGCTTTCCTCACCAACGCCACAGCTGTGAGGTGCAGCCGCTCGCTCTGGTCACTGCTCACGGCTCTCGGTAGGTGGATGGACGCCCATGCCTGCCGGGAAGCCAGCTGCTTTCAGTCGGGGCCTTAGGAGTTGAGGTGCCGGGAGCACTCTGAGGAGGCCTGTGCATGAGGGGACGCCATCTCTTCCAAGCCTGGGTGGGCTGGGCTGTGGCCGGGCCTTCTCCACCCTGGGGGTCTCTGTCCCTCACCACCTGCCGTGGAAATCCACTTCCTGCTCCTCTTGGCAGCGGGTCCTTCTGCTCCAGATGCCAGATGGCCTTTGACTGTCCGGCCAGCCTGGCATCTGTGGTCCTCACCTGTCTAATGGCTCGTGATGTCCAGCGATGTTTCACGGATTGATTTACCCTCCATGAGTCTAGACTTTTGTGTCAAAAATCATTTCCTCATCACCCTACAAACCAATGGTTTTGTTTTTTAGCTTTGCTATTATTTCTGGATGCAAATGCTTGCCAGGTACACACTGTGCGGACAAATTCCGTCAGGCCCGGGTTTGCCTTTTCGCTCTCTTAACTCTGTTGCATGCTCTTAACTTCCGCGGCAGCCAATGGGCCATTTCTCTCTCTGTTGAATCTTGCTTTTGATGTCATAAATCTCTGCCCAATCCAGGGCTACAAAGGGTTTCTTTCCTCTGTGATTTCTCTTGGAAGCTTTCTAGTTCCAGGATTGGAAATGAGTCTATGAATCATTTTGAGTTAATTTTTATATGTGCCATAAATTTCCCTCTGAGCTCTGCTTTTGTTCGAGCCCATACATTTGGGTACAGTTTGATCGATCGCCCTTTACTTTTCACTCCCTTCAAGTTTCTTCTGATTTCCTCTGTGAGCCCCTCTTTGGGGTGTCGAGGAGCTGCCGATTTGAGTTGTGCGTGGAAGCATTCCGGCTCCTGCTCCCAGCCATCCCGGGGTCGAGGTTGTTGCCACGGCTCAGCGATCCATCTGCCTCTGCTGGAGAGGAGGGTGTGGTTGCGGGCCCCAGAGTAGCCCCGGCTCCAGGCACGGTGCTGGCGAGGCTGCTGGAGCCACTGTGCAATCCTGGCCTCATAGCGCCCACATCTTGCTGTCCTGGCTTCAGCGCCCGCGTCTCGCTGTCCTGGTCCCATACACCTGCGTCTCCCTGTCCCGGCCTCAGGCGCCCGTCTTCCTGTCCTGACCTCTGGCGTCTGTGTCTTGCTGTCCCGTTGTCCTGGCCTTAGGCGCCCGCGTCCGCTGTCCACGTCTCGGGGAAGCTGTGAGCTCTGCGGTGCTCGCTGGGGTGTGTGACAGGGGTGGTGAGGACAGAACTGCCGGGTTAGTCAGCGGCACAACAGCCCCCAGCCTGGACACGTGCCCCTTTGCCCCTTCGCTGTCCCATTTGACCACGTCCTCACGTTTTCTACCAAAATCATCAAGGAAACGTTCTTCCTGTGGCAGATCCAGAGAGGTGATTGCACCAGCCTGCCCTGCTGGGGGCAAGGTGGTGTGTCGCGGACCCCGACTCTGACCCCAGCACCTCCTCATCCTGCGGAGCTGAGCCGGTGGCCAGCCGCGGCCAGCACTGCCCCTGCCTGGGAATGGGGCCTGGACCGGGACCAAGTGGCCCCTCGGAGGGCGGGGCCGCAGCCAAGGCCGGGGCGCTTGAGTGGGGGAGGGGACTCGGAGCCGGGCATGGCCTCCAGGGTCAGGTGGGGATGCAGGACGTGTCCCTCTGAGGTGTGGCTGCTGGCCCTGAGCCGGGCGGGTCTCCCAGGCACTGCCCGCCCGTTCCCATGGCCCCACAGCTGCTCCGCTCCTACACACCTGCCGGGCATCTGACTCCTCCCCTTCCCTCTCTTTGTCTGTTTGTCTCTCTCTCTCTCTCCCCCTCTGTCTCTCTCCCTCTCTCTGTGTCTCTCTGTCTCTCTGTCCCTCTCTCTACCCGTCTCCTCCCTCCCTCTCTCTCTCCCTGTCTCTGTGTCTCTGTTTCTCTCCTTCTTCCCTCGGTCTGTTTTTTTCCTCCCGTTGTCCTCTCTCTCCCTCTATGTCTCTCTCTTTATCTCTCCCCCTCTTTCTGTCTCTGTGTGTCTTCCTCTTCATCTCTCTGTCACTCTCTCTCTCTCTCTCTCTCTCTCTCTCTCTATCCCCCTCCACTCTGGTTGTTCAGTTTTCCTCCTGGCTGATGCTCCCCCGCGCCACTGTCTGTCCTTCTCCTGGACTCGGAACTTAGACTCGTGTACCCGTGCTCCCTGATTATCAAGTTCACACATTGGATCGTGTTACTGAGCTGCTTGGACAAAAGAGCCGAGACCAGAGCAGGAGGCCGCGGGCACAGAGGGAGGGCCCAGCCCCGGGTGTGGGCACAGAGGGAGGGCCCAGTCTGGGCTGCCGGAGGGAGGTGGCGCTTCTCTTTGTTCCTCTGCTCGTGTTCACGGGACTCTCGGTGTCTGTGGCTCGAGGCCACTCATCTCGCTGCCACCGTGGCCCAGCACACCTGGGAGAACAGGCGCCCCTGGGAGGTGGAGTTTAAGGGTGTGTGAGCAGCGTGGGGGACGCTCTCCCAGAGATGCCCAGCTCTAGGGCAACAGAACCGGTCAGAGCTTTGTCCTTCAGAGCATGGGTTTAACTCTGCAGCCTGCAAGGTTAAGCAAGCGGGCACACATGACACACACATGCACATGTACACACATGCATGCACACACATCCACACACATACTCACACATGTGCACACATACTCACACGTGCACACTCACATGCACATACGTGTGCACACACCCCACAAACATGCACACACATACACATGCACAAGCACACATGAACATACACACGCGCACACATGCACACACAAACATGCACACATGCGCACATACGCACACACGGGTACAGGTGCACGCACACACACACACGCACACGCACACGCAGCAGTGGGCCAGCCATCCGAGCAGGTGTGCTCTGAAGAGGGCGCAGAGAGCCCTTGATGGGATGCAGCTCCTGGAATCTTCTCTTTCACTGCAGTTCAAAACAGTCTTACTTGCCCTCAGCGCCTCCTCGGAGCAGGCATTTCTGATTCAATTTTCCAGACGAGGACGCACGCTTAGTATTCAGGAGAGCTGGAGAAAGATGTGCCAGCAAGTCTTGGGCTGGCTGGGACCACAGGCTGGGCCTCGTTTGCATACATCTGCATCCAGTCGCACGCAGGGCGGGAAGGTGGCCGGGCGGCTCTGGGCGGGGCCGGTGTCCAGGCCGCTGGCTCCCTCTGCCCACACGCAGACACACCGAGCAGCTGTGCAGTGTGTGGTCTTTGGCTCGTGTCCCCAAAAGCAAGCTTCGTCTGTGTATTCTGCGAGCCTTGTCATTACGGTCTGCAGAGATTTGATTCTGATCCTTGTAAAGGTGAGACTAATGCAAAGTAAATTAGATTCTTTAATGGGATTTTCCTTAGCATGAATGAGAAATATTAAATGTCAATATCAAATGGAAAATTAGTCTTGATCAATTTTTTTTTTCAGATTTAGCCAAAACCCGTTGAATACTCCTCAGATAATAACTTCCTTCTCCACCGCCTCGGGGCCCAGAGGAACTGTCTCCACACTCCGCTCGGAGAGGTTCGTTCCTGCAGGAAAGGTCCTGGCTCAGCTTCCACCTGGGTGGCCAGGACCCGAGGCCAGGCGTCCCCTCCCTTCCCGAACAGGGGCCACGGGGTCCGGGTCTGCTGTGCTGGGTGCGAGGGGAGAAATGAGAACGCAGCGAATGGGAGCAAGTGAGCCCAATGGCAGACGGGACGAACTCAGGGCCACATGCTGCGCCCCACCATGTTTGGAGGGTCCCGAGTGTGGGTCCAGCCCGCCTACCCGCCCATGTGCCGCTGGGTGAAGACGCATCGCCCCTGCAAGCTCTCAGCCTGTGGTGCTCAGCGCCCACTGGCCACTGCTCACAAGTCTGGACATGAACTCGAGCCACTGGGCTGGATGGGACAGCAGGACCCACCTTGTAGTGACCACATGTCCCCAGATATAGACCAAGCACGGCCCCCGCCCCATCCTCACACCTTCCTGGCCCCAAGCCCTGGGTGCAGGGCCAGTCCCTGCATCGCAGGGTCAGGGCAGACCCCTGGGCAGACACTCTTCACTGATGTGCTCACACGTGCACACACTCATATATGCACATGTGCACACTCACATACGCACAATACACACCCTCTCACATACACATATGGACACGTATACGTTCTCACACACATGCCATAGACACACAGTCACATATGTGCTTACTTTCATATACACATACACCTCACACTCATGCACACACGCAGATACCCCTACTCTTGCACAGTACAAGCACGCACAGACACAGCTCACACTCCCACACTCCTCAGATTCACACACACCTCACACACTCTCACACTCACACCTCACATACACACACCTCAGACCCACACACATACGCACCTCAGTCACACTCACACCTCACACACATATACACACCTCATACTCCACATACACACCTCACACCTTACACATACACACCTCATACACAAATATACACCTCACACTCACACACACACCCACACACCCACCCTGAACATACGCACATGCTCTCCCATCCCCCGTCCCACTGGGCCCCCCGTTGCCCCCCACAGCGCAGCCTGGAGCGTGCCAACTTCCTGCCCATGCCGGACAAAGCCAACGTTCTTCCTGGGCTGGCCCTGTGGCATGTGTGGGGCTGTGGGGTGGGGGGCCGGGCCGACCCCGACCCCGGTGGAGGCGGAGGAGGTGAGGGCACACCGAGGGCCGAGTAGGAGCTGGCGCAGGGGCAGTGGTGGCCTGCGGGGGGCTCCAGTCCCCTGGTCCTGACAGTACCTCCAACTGCTGACGCAGAAAGAGCAGCGACCCCCCCCCCAAACCCCAAACTCCAACCCAGGCAGTCACTGCAGCGTCCTGGGCAGGTATGGGCTGGCCTCAGGGGACTGTCCCAAGTCTTAGGTGGCCGGGCCCAGGCCGAGGCAGGGGTAAGAGGCCAGAGGCCCCGTGGAGAGGCTTGAGAGACGCGGAACACAGGAAGGGTACAGCGGGGGGGGGGGGGGGGGTGCGAGGGGGACGGCAACATGCACCCAGCTGTCTGTGGCGTCTGTTCAGTGAGTGCGGGTCTGTCCTCCGTGGGCAGGGGGCGTCTTGCTGGCGCTCAGCTGCCTTCTGCTCGTGCCACGGGCCAGAGCAGGCGGCATGGAGGCTGGCTCCTCTGCACCTCTTCCTTCGGACCCAAGGGTGTCAGTGATGCCGTCTGAGTGGCTCTGTCCTCCCTGCACACACGCTGCCGCACTGCCAGGCGCAGGACCAGGCTCAGCTGCTCTCGAGGGAGCTCCACCTGTACCTGCGGCCTCACGCGGGAGCCCAGAGTCTCTGCCCCTCGGCCCTGACATGCAGACTCAGGTACTAACATGAAGCGTTTCTGAGCCTGATTCTCAGCACACGTTATGCCTCAGCTCCCGGTCCCCAGGCAATGCTGGGCCGCTGGGCGTGCTCCCTTGTGACGCTCTGGGGCGCCTCATTCCTCACCAGGTCAGAAACATGATTTCTACTCAGACCATCTTGATGGGATTCCCAGGGACCAGCGCCCCTCCCTGCAGAGGAGACCCCAAGGCAGTCAGGACTCGCGCCTCCCCAGCTGTGCCCGGAGCCCTGGGGGCACCCCAGGTTCATGTGGCCCGGTGACACCCATGGACCTGTCAGAAGGGGCTCTGAGGTCCTGGTGACCCCAAAGCCAGGGGGCTGGGAGGTACCACAACCAGTCGAACCAGACTGAGGTCAATTTTCCTGTCAACCATATAAGAACTGGGGCCTGGGGGGCAGAGAGAGAGCACGGTGGGCAGGGCGCTTGCCTAGCACTCTGCCAACCCAGGTTCAATCCCGGCACCCCATAGAGTCCCCCGAACCTCGCCAGGATTCTGAGTGCAGAGCCAGGAGTGAGCATTGAGCATTGCTGGGTGTGACCCCAAAACAAAACACAAAAATGGGGTCTAGGAACAGTAATTGGGTTACTGCGAAAGAGAAATAAATGCTTCTTTGTTAACTGAGTGTATCCATGAAGTCTCAGGTCACCACTATTATGAGTCACCCAGACTGCACGGCAGAGACTGTGCTGGGGTCTGCCCTGTCTAGACACCCAAGTGACGGTGCAGCAGGCAGAGACAACAAGGCCAGCAGCTTCCTGGGCATGCAGAAAGGCCACGCAGGGCCAGGGCCCCTGAGCTCTGACCACCGCAGTGGCCTGTTAGCATGAGCCTCGAGCCACCCCAGCACCAGCTAACGCAGAGGCAGCAGGCCCCGGACACACGTCTTCAAGCTTCTGGATCAAGCTGTGCCTGCAGTCCATGCTCCTGTGACATGCTGCTCACACGGGCCACTCCAGTGAGGCTACCGAACTCCTACGGCCTGACATCACAACTGTGATGGAAGGGACCAGCCAGTCTCCACAGCCCGAGTCCAAACGGCACACACTCATCTGAGGGGCGGGGGGTGCTCCTCTCTGGCTTCAGAGCTCCTCTGCAGAGCTGGGTGGACCCGCTCTGAGGAGGACACAGGCTCTGTGCAGATCAGACAGGACGCACGTGGCCCCAGAGAGGACGGGCTCGGGGCTTCCAGTGTCACGGTCATTGTTATTCAGGGTGACGGAGCACTAGGCCCTCCCACATGCGGTGGACGTTATTCTCGAGCTTGTCTGCAAATGGGAAAGGCAGAGTCTGTGCCTGAAGCCCCCGTGCCCAGGTGGAGGCATAATCACTCCTGAGCTCACTGGCCCAGAGACAGCGTCGGGAGAAAGGAGTTTGGAATGTGAGAGCTCGTGGCTGTCCGAAACGCACTCCAACAGCGTGTGCGCGGGAAAGGGTTCACGACCTCTCTGGCACTGGACGAGAGGGGCAGCCCTGGGTAGCCGGCAGAGAGGAGCAGAGCCCAGAATCCTGGCCCACCAGACCCTCTAATGGGGCAATGCTTGGCTGGCTGAAGGCAGGTGGGGGCGTCCCCGACTTCCGGATGCAGACTGAGTCGGGGGCTGTGGGAGGGACCCCTGAGGGCCGTCCGGGGCCAGCTGAGACGGGTGTGCACCCTCAGGGGCCGCGGCAGTGTGCGGCCACAGATCAGGCCTGTGTCATCACGGTGGGCTTGGGCTGATCTCAGGAAGGCCACTGCCCCTGCCCGGGGCTTCTGGGCCGGGCTGGCTCTGCGTGTGGCCAGTGCCCTGGGACTGGCACGGACATGCCCCTCTGGACAGCCCAGCTCTGCAGCTAGCAGGAACCGCTCTGGGAATGCATGTCAGTGGAGCTTTGGAGGGGGCAGGCGGTGAAAACGGGAAGTGACGGATGGTAACGCCCTCTACAGGCTGTTCCCAGGCTGGCGCCCAGGGAGCAGAGTGGACGCCGCTGCCTGGACTTGCCTCAGGGAGGGCAGCATGGTCAGTGCTTGCTGAGGAGGACGGGCGGGGGCGCACCTGCGTCCAGGGCACCCTTAGGTCTGGGTCGGAGGAGGGCGGCTGGGCAGTGGGGGTAGGGGGTAGGAAGGGCCAGGCTGTGACTTGGGAGGGAGGGACGGAGGGCGAAGGTCGGGTGCCAGAGGCTGCAGACATGGAAGGGAGGGGGGTCCATCTTCAGGGCATGGAGGGCAGGGGCTTTTCAGGGCCCTTGGAGTGAAGCAGGTATGAGGGAGACAGCCGGGGTCATGTCTGCTTCTCCCCGAAGCCTCCTGGCACGTGGGTGCGGTGGCGGCGAGGCCAATGTATCCCCCAGCGCCTGCCAGGGCCAAACGCTGCGGCATCTCCGCCGCCTCCACAGGGAATTCACTCCAGGGCTCCTGAGGTTCCCGGCGTTTCCATGGCAACCGGCCCAGCTGGCCGCTGGGGGCTCGGGGGCGGCAGTGCTGTCCCACGTGTGGCCCCAGACACCTGCACGGGCCGCCAGCCCTGCTCAGGGCCCGGACTCGCTCCTCCTCCCTCCCGGCCCACAGGCCAGAGGCGGTCACGGCACGGCTGTCCCGGGGCAGGGAGGATTGGAAAGGTTCCGGCCAGAGGCCGTTTTCAAATGCTGGGAAAAGCATTTTGAGGATGTTTTTTTCTGCTGGCAACGCTGTCTGGTGGGAATCTGGGGGTCAGGAGGGACAACCCAGCCCGGGCAGATGTGAGCCTGGCTGCCAGTGACCAGCCCACACGCCCAGACTGGAGGAGGAGGGGAACATGCAGGCAGGCTCTCGTCTCTGAGCCTGGTGCTGGTCCGCCATGTCACTGCGGGCGACGTGAAGAGCACATGGCCCCCCCAGGCCCTGGGCAGGGCGGAGGCCCACTGGGCACACATGAGGCCGATGCCCACCACATGTCACCTGCCCCACTGTGCCCACTCGGCCCCGCACTCGCCAATGGACACAGGGCAGGGCCCAGGGGCGTTCGGTAGGTAGGTGGGGGTCTCAGATGCCCCCCGCGGGGACCTGCGCCCTGGGGAGGGGGCCCGGGGTGTGGCGGGCGCTGATGGGCCTGTCAGTGGGACTGGCCTGGGCACCCTCCCTGCCCGCCCCCCACAGCCCTGAGTGGGCAGAGCAGCCTGGTGAGGTGGGTGGCTGGAACTCACTCTCCCCCCGATCAGCTATTTTGATCCACCGCCACGATACTATTTCCATCGTGGTGCCTAAAATATGGGTGTGAAGAAACTTTCCCTCCTCCCATCCCCCGGGAAAGCCAGGCTCAGCAGCCCAATGCCCCCACCCCGCCGGACCCCGGCCAAGGCCAGCTGGGGCTATGAGGCGCGTGTCCACACTTGGTCTCAGATCAGGCACCTGGATGGACAGCGTGGAACAGCCTGATGGAGAATGTACGGAGGAGTGGCTGGTAAGTCATGGCACAGAGCAGGGGGCCGGAGCCCCGCTGACATAGATACATAACTAACCAGTTACCAGCAAGATGGAGAAGCGGGGGCTGCCAGCGTGGCCCTTGGCCAGCAGGCTGGGACAGGGAGCGTCTCTGGGCCTCTGCCTTGCCTGTTAATGGGGAATGGGAATGTTCCAGAGACAATTGGGGCTGTGCCTCCCTGTAACAAACCGGAATGTTCCCGCATGGCCAGGGACTTGCCTGCAACAGGGGCCGTGGGTCGTCCCCACCACCGATCGGGCCCAGCCTTGGGGACACCAGCCTGGTGCCCTCGGGGCACTTTGCAGGGTGACACACACGTGCCAGGGCAGCCCAGGGTACAGGAACCGGCCAGAGGGGCGCAGAGAAAGGGCAGGGCTCAGAACCCGAGCCGGACAGCCGCCTAAGGGACTGGACACTGGCCTGTGCCCATGGCCTCCCTTTCTAGGGTGAGCGGATGGACACTGCTGTTTGGGCAGGAGCCAGCCTGACCTCTGCCCCCGCCCTGCGACCTCTGCCCCCAGGGGAGGAGCCCAGACAGCCCCACACACACTGGGCAGGGGGCGTACCAGTGGGGGGACCCTTCCCACCAGCAGCTCCCCTGAGCTACAGCCCCAGACAGAACTTCCTGCCCTGCTGCCCGTGGGCCGCGGAGTGACCACCGCCCAGCCAGCCTCGAGTGGGGCGGGGTGGGGGCTGACAGCCCAGCAGGGACCGGGCACCCCCGGGTGGACGTCACTCAGACCAGCCAGGTGCAGCTCTCCCAGGATGCCGGTTCAAGTTGCTCCCGGCAGCTTCCTGCCCCTGTAGACACATGGGAATTGTTCAGGGGGCAAGCCAGGGCCCTGGGGGGGTGGCGAGAAGGGGGGCGCAGGGACTATGGCTGGTGGACTGTGTCCACTGTGCGACCCAGGGCCGGCTCACGGAGGTCGCTGTTGCAGACCAGAGTCCGACGGACGGAGACCAGTGCCTGTCAGGAGCACCCAAGGCTCACGGCATGGCCTGGATGGAGCCATGCCTGAAGCCTACATGCAGGGCCTTTCCAGGAGAACGCCTTTTTTCCTGTTTCACGTAACCGAGCTGGGTTTTCTGCCGCTGAGAGAAAGGGTCTAAAGTCTCACATGGGGCTGATGTTTCTCCCAGCGCAGGTTGGTCCCTGAGTGATCCCTGAATCCAGAGCCCGGGAAGCTCAGAATGCCCATGTGTGGCTCTCACGGCTAGCCCACCTCCTCGCACCAGCCCGCGGGGCCAGCGTGGAGCTGACACCGATGATAGGACCCGCTCGCTCCCCGCACGCATCTCCGCGGAGCGGATGAGGAGACGTAGCGGCACGTGCCCCCCGCGTCCCCGGCCCCTCGCAGCGATGCCAGCGCGCGGGAAGCAATCACTGCTCCGAAGCTTTTGTTCTGAGTTCCGCGGGCCTCTTCGGTGAGCCTTCTCGCCTGTCGCTTCCCAATTACGCTTAATCATTTTCACCCGCAAACTTCAAACCTCACACTTCCTCCCGGCGCCTTCAAAGCCTGAAATTAGTCCAGCACAAAGACAGCCGAAGCTTCAAGGGTGCCGGGAAGGTGTGTGTGGGGGGGGGGGGGGGCGGGGGAAGGGAGCGCCTCCTGTCCTCGGCTCTCCCACACTCATGGCTGGACACCATGAGCGTCCTGCATGGCCGCTGCCCCACGGGCAGAGTGGACGCAGGTGCCAGAGTGGAGGCGATGGGACCAGCCCAGCCCCCCAGGCCACCCGGGGCAACACGGCCCGCTGAGCAGCCGGGTTCTCCTAGAGAGGGTTCCAGAGCACAGAAACAGGGGAGCCCTGGGCCCTGGAGAATCCTGCATGCTTATCATTGCTCCCCCCTTCCCTGACCTGACCCAGCACTCACCCTGCACAGTCTCCCGGACCCTCACCCCTGCACCTCCAGCCCCCGCACTCATCCCTGCAAGCCTCCCTTTGGCCCCACCTGGTACACCCCCGGGGCAATCCCCTCCGATACCCCAAACACCCCCCCCCACTCACTTTACACACCACTCACCCCTGCACAGCCTCCCCCCTGAGCCCCTCGGCACACTCACCCCTGCACAACTTCCCTAACCCCCCGCACTCACCTCTGCACAGCCCCCTGGACCACCCCCACTCACCCCTACACAGCCTCCCGGACCCCCACTCACCCCTGCACAGCCCTCCGCTTCCCCTCTCACCCCTGCAGTGCTCTGGGCTGTCACTGTGGGTGGGAGCCACACACATCACCACGCCTGACCTCTGGAAGAAGGAGCTGGTGAGGTTTGGGGGTTCCTGACTCTCCTGACACTTGGGGGTCTCCAATGTCCTTCGAGGAGCAGGAGGCCACGTCCAGCTAGGCCCCGTGCTGGGGTGTAGGGAGGGAGCCCCGAGGCGCTGCTGATGGGGTGTGTGGGTGACGTCCAGCGCTGGTGGTCAGACTCTCTGGCCCTCCCAGTCCCGGCCACCGCAGACCCGGCCTGACACCTGCGTCGTGGCAGCCACTGGGGCTATTATTAGCAGGGATCTGCATGGGTTTGGATCCCACTGCAGACTCGAGCAGGGCCCAGCGTGACCGCTGCCAATGCTCGCTCTGCTTCCCTGGGGGCCTCCAGGATAGGTGCCTCTGAGACACGGGTCCGCTCGTCCTTGTTCTCCACGTTCCTTGGGTCACCTGTGAGAGCCGCCCCTCACGCTAGCGCCATGTCAGGGACCCGCCGTCCACAGGGCCAGAGCCAAGAGGCACGTCGGCGGCTGCAACTATTTTTATTTTCACGGCATCTCTGCATACTTGCGTGAATCTGTGCGTAGGGGCTCCCCCCCGCCCCGCCCCGCGTGCAAATACAGCCCCGGGCAGCCGGGAGAGGGCCAGCAGCGGCCAGCAGCCCTGCACGGGCCCACGTTTTCAGGCTGTTTACCCAGGTTTGCTCCCCGCAAGCACCTGCGGACAGGGGCCCAGGTGAGTCAGGAACTGATTCCATGGAACAGAAACAGCTGCGGGGTGGTGGCGGGGCCTGGGGGTGTGAGTCTGTGGGTGGTCCTGGGGGGGTCCCTGGGGGGTGTGAATCTGTGGGAGAATCTGGGGGAGCTCCCTGGGGGTGTGAGTCTGTGGGGGGTCCTGGAGGGGCTCCCTGGAGGTGTGAGTCTGTGGGGGGTCCTGGGGTCTCCCTGGAGGTGTGAGTCTGTGGGGGGTCCTGGGGTCTCCCTGGGGGTGTGAGTCTGTGGGGGGATCCTGGGGGCATGAGTCTGTGGAGGGATCCTAGGGGGGCTCCTGGGGGTGTGAGTCTGTGGGGGGTCCTGGGGGGCTCCCTGGGGGCATGAGGCCTCCTGATGCCCCAGCCCCGCCCACAGTCTGTTCCGTGCCCACATTAGGGGCACACAAGGTGTAGTGTGGGCACGAAGCGGGTGTGGGCGAGGGCAGAACTGGTGAGGGGCTCCCCTGCTCTTGGGGGATGCAGCCCGGCACCATCCCACAGGCTCAGCGGGGCAGGAAGCAGGTCCCTGGCCAGCGCAGCAGCGGGCACACAGCACCCGGGGCTGCTCTGACATCTGGCTCTGGGTTCGAGCCCAGGCCCCAGTCCCCAGCACACCGACACCTTGCTATTCTGTACACCACCTTCCCGCACCAACTGGGCTCTCCCAGCAGCTCTGTCCCGAGCCTGCTCTGGCCTCTCTCTCCACTGAGATGTTCTGCCTGGTGCAGTCCCGGCTGTGGCGCCTAGGGACATCCCGTTCCCTGTCAGAGCCTGAGCTGCCCCACTGACGCTCCAGGTGCCGGAATCCGCGTCACGCAGAAGGTCTGTGCAGGTACACGTGTGGCACAGAGGCATGTGCCCCTGCGCGCGCGCGCGCGCGCGCACACACACACACACACACACACACACACACACGGAACATGTGCCAGCACGCATGTGGGTGGGGAAGGCCAGGAGGGCTCTCTCTGGGGTCCGGAAACAGCCGGGGGCTCTGGTCATGAATCCGTTCGTGTCCTTCCAGGGTGCCCAGACCCGCGTCCTTGCTCTGGAGCCAAGCACCGAGTGACGCGTCTCACGGGGACGACCAGCAGGACGGGGACACTCACTGCTCATGGGAGCACTGGGCTCAGGAGGAGAGCGGCCCCCTCTCCTGGGTGGGTGTGCTGGGGAGGACGGTGTCCCGGGGAGGCGCGCGCTGAGTGTGGGTGGTGGGGCAGGCGGTGGGGGCGGGGGGAGCATCCAGGAGCTGCTTCCACTCCTAGGATGCCAGAGTGCCTCAGTTTACCCGCCTGCGCCAACATGTGGGAGGAGGAACAACCTTGGCCACTCACCCCCTTGGCTCTCTCTGGGAGCGTAGCTGGGTCGCAGTTTTCGTAGGGTTGTCACCTCCCTCCCCCCCCAAATGCAGAGGGAAGAGATGATCCTCGCCTAATTGCTCTCCGCCCTCTCCTCACGCCCTCTCAGCGTGGACCCGCCCTCGCCCCCTGCACCGCAGTCATGGCCGCTGGCTGCACGGTCCAGGAGCTCAGCTCCACGGGTGACAGGGCAGTGGCTGGCGGACCCGGGAAGGCACCGAGCAGCAGCTCAGGGGTCGCGCACAGCACGGCGGTGGGGAGCCTGACTGGAAGGCTGTGACGAAGCAACCGGGCGCTTGCAAGGCGGAAAGCAGCGGCATCCCTGTGTCACCACACATACGACTGACACCCTAAGAGGCGCTGGGTCCTGCTCCTAGAAAGGCAGGGCAGGGGCTCCCCAAGGAAACTCGGGATGAAGGCCACGGAGCCACCATCCCAAGCCCAAGACGCGCGGGGCAGGCACTGGACAGGCGCCTGTGAGGAGGCGATGGCAGGACAGAGACACCGAGGAGGAGACACTGAGGGGGAGAGACGCTGAGGGAAGAGACACTGAGGGGGAGAGATGCTGGGGGAGGGAATACTGAGGGGAGAGACACTGATGGGGAGACAGAAGCTGATGGGAAAGATGCTGAGGGGAGAGATGCTGAAGGGGAGAGACACTGAGGGGAAAGATTCTGAGGGGGGAGGCGCTGAGGGGAGAGATGCCGAGGGGCAGACCGCTGCTTCCTCCCGCTGTCCTGCACCGGCCGTTCGGAAGAGAAACGCCTCATGCCCTAGCAAGGTGTCCATGTCCATCCACAGACCCGCACCCTGGGTCCTGCTGCCGTGCAGGCGTGTCCGGGCGTGGTGGCGGTCCACGCTGAGATACCGAGTTTCACAGAAAGTCACGTGGCTTGTCCTGTGCCAACCATGTGACCCACAGTCTCAGCTTCCCATGAAAGCCCTTGAGGGGCCAGGGAGGGAGGTGCCCAGCTGCCCGCGGTGAGCCGTCCCCTCTGTCAGCTCTCAGCAGTGCATTCCCCGAGGACGTCAGGCGTTTGGGACGCCTGGACTGGTATTGGGCAGTCAGGCTGGATGCCTGCTCCGGCCACAAACACAGGCTCTGTGTCCTTGTGTGTCCCAGAGACGGGCTCTCGGACCCTGGGCAGTCCCAACGGCCCTGGACGAAACAAGTTAACGGGCTGGTCACGTCTCCAGGTGGGAAGGTGAGATTTATGGACAGGACTCTCTGAAGCCCGTGAACATGCTTAGCAGGCCCGGGGCTGAGCCGCGCCTTCTCTCCCCATATGTCGCCTCATTATCCCGCGCGAGCGGCACCCTGGCGAGGGCCGAGCACTTCGTTTTCATTATGGATCTGTCAGCACAGCGGGCAGTGGGGCCCCTCCCGGCTGCTGGTGGACGGCGGTCTTGCGGAAGGGAGTTGGTGCAAAGTCGCCCCGGCCGAGCCCCCTAGAGGAACCCACCGCAGCTCACTCTGCTCTGAGCGAGCGCCCCTTCTTACCGCGACTGTTCACGGCAAAGGGGAGAGGCCCCCAGTCGCCTTCTGCCCCTCGCCCCCTCCCAAGGGGCTGACACATCACCAGGGCTGGTCGCCCGCCTGCAATATGTTGGGGAGCCCCCCGACAGGAGGTCGAGGTGAGCAGCCCCCCACTTCCTGTTGGATGGAGCCACATTCTCCAGTGTTTAGCGTCGTGGGCGGCCGTTGGGCCTGCGGCACAGTGCAAGGATGCCGTCCAACTGGGCTCCCAGTAGCCTGCGGTGGACAGCAGTTTTCTTAATTGATGAATGGCTGAGTAAAAGCCCAGAAGCATATTTTTGGTGCCGCCTGTAAATTCTATGGACAGATACCTGGGCGTCTGGGAGCAGTTGGTGGGCCCGGCCAGGCCCATTCGCTCCGTGTTGGCTGCTTCGAGGCAGGGCTGAGTGACAGCTGGGCCCTCAGGCCTGCAGCCTGGGAAAGCAATTTCTGTGTGGCAGCCTGGGACACCAGCGTCCACCGTCAGCCAGGCTGCCCTCACCCCTTGCCCCCACAAGGCTACTGGCCACTTCCTGTCCTGGTATCTCCTTCTCTCAAGGGTCTGGGGGCCCAGTCCGGTGACCAGAGCTCAGCTCTGCAAGGTGGCTCCCAGGAGAACTCGGCCCCCCTCGCCCCTGCCCGGTGAGCGCGTGGCCGGCACGTCTTGGCTCAGAGTCTCCTGCTCTGGTGCCCAGGGTGGCCGAGCTGCCGTACCCTCTAATGCAGTGCTCACTGCCCGTCCCCAGGCTGCCGGGAGCTCACAGAGGCTCAGGCACCTGGACGGGGCTACACTCCTGGGCAGCATGGGTGGGACGGGGGGAGGCCGCCGTGAGACCAGGGACAGCCCTGTGGTCACGGCACCAGGTCACCTCTGAGACCAGCCCCCTTCAGGAGTGTGTGTGACGGTGACGCCTGCCCAGAGGACCCATCCACTCTCTCGCACACATTTCCCTGAGGCTGCGTCCGGCACTAGCAGGTTCCAAAGATCTCTGGCAGTGGGCTGGTCCCCAGCCCTGCCCCACCCTGGCCGGAGGCACAAGTTCTTGCTTGCTCCCGGTTCAGCTGGTGACCGCCAGGCATCACCGCTTCAGAGAAGCCCAGAGCCCAGCTGGCCTCCTCCAGAGTGGACACTGGGCAGCTCTGGTCTGTGGGAGAGACACTCGACTCGGAGGCCCTCAGGGAGACAGCGCTGTGGTGAGGCGCCTGTGGGGATGGGGCGACCGTCTGCAGGTCCTGCATTCGAGGAGACACATGCGGCAGCAGAGAACGGGACTCCTGCACCCCCACAAAGCCTGCGGTCAGCAAGAGGTGGTCTGGCTACTCTTTGTGTTGGATCCTGCAAGTGGACCTGCTCCTGTGAGTGAGGGAGACCAGACAGCCGTCGGGAGGGCATGCAGGCAGCTTTGGAAGGGCCCGAGCCCCGGAGGGGTCTCGGCGGCTTCAGTCAGGATCCTGAGGGACTTGTGAGCTCTCTGAGCACTCTGGGGCCCAGCTTTTGCCTGGTCCAGCTCCCAGTGGTGGAACCTCAGTGAGTTCCCGGAGCTCCTGCGTTTGCGCCCCTGAGTTAGCCACTTTCCTCACCAGGAGCCGGGACAGTGCTGGGTGCACAAAACAGGTCTGACTGCAAGCAGCCAGGAAGACTGCCTGGAGGAGGTGGTGCCCAGGAAGGAGTGCAGTGCCCCAGAATCAGGGGACCCTGACCTAGGTTCCTCTCTCCACACACCAAGTGGCCGATCAACCACGGCAGCCCACGCTCACAGGACCACACCTGTTGGGAGGTAGGGAAGCTTTCCTTCATTTAGCACCGAGAGCGTGTGCCCAGATGCCTTGGCCTTTCATCCGTCCACGGGCCAAGCTATGTCCACAAATCTGCGAACCTTATCCCATAACACCCATCCATGGACCACAGACTACCACACCTGTCCACAGATCCCCAGACCATGGACCACCACACCTGTCCACGAATTCATGAGCCACACCCCACCACACCTGTCCACGGATCCACACACATCCCACTACACCTGTCCATGGGTCCACGAACCACACCCCACCACACCTGCCCATGGATTATATCCCACTGCCCATCCAAGATCTACGTGAGCCGCAAAGAGCTGCTTAGCATCGTCCCGCTGGCCACGGTAAGGGGCGTGGGTGTGGGTGCAGGGAGCCCTGCACGGGCAGGCGCGGCCAGACCGGCAGCTGTCGGCTCTACACAAGCTGACCTGGGCGTGTGCGGGCTTCTGAGCGTGTCTCATCGTGGACTTTGTCCGTGCCTGTGTGTGGTCTCTGGAACGTGGTCTGGAGGGGTCTCGGCCGTGGCCTGCACATGGCCTAGCACACAGACCCCGTGCCTGGTCTGGCCCGCACACGGGCTCTGTACGCGGAGACTGCCAGGAATACTCATTTCTGTGCTTGCTCAGTGCCAGTGCTCAGCAGAGACTAGCTCAGCCGCTCCTGTGGCCACACCAGCTCCCTCTCCAGGGGCTGTGGCCAGTGCTGGCCTGGCAGAGAGGCCAAGAGGAGGGACGGAAGCCGAGGAGGTGTGACCCGTGGCCTTAGTGGGAGGGACCTGGTCACATGCCGGCCACAGCAGGGGCAGCTCTGAGCTCCCTCCGGAGTTGACCGGCAACTCCGGGCAAGGGGGCACGGGCTCCTGGTCTCTGCTCTCTCCCCATATCAGGTACATCTGGGGACTGACCTCTTTGTTTTAATGTTATTTATTTGGTGGGGCTGGAGCGATAGCACAGCAGGTAGGGCGTCTGCCTTGCACGCAGCCAACATGGCCGACCCGAGTTCGATTCCTCCGCCCCTCTCTGAGAGCCCGGCAAGCTACCAAGAGTATCTCGCCCACATGGCAGAGCCTGGCAAGCTCCCCGTGACGTATATGATATGCCAAACACAGTAACAACAAAGTCTCCAATGGAGATGTTACTGGGCCCGCTCGAGCAAATCGATGATCAACGGGATGGCCTATTTATTTGGTCTTTTTGGGTCTCATCCGGTGGTGCTCAGGGTGACTCCTGGCTCTGTACTCAGGAATCACCCTTGGCAGTGCTGGGGAACCCCATGGGATGCTGGGAATCGAACTCGGGCCCCGCGCCCTTGGCTCTGGTTTCCTGATGGGACACGGGCTCACCAACCACTTGCCATCCGCCCCATCCGGTTCTCGCTTCGCAAACACTCTCCTTCCTCATGGAGTTGGCTCTCTGCCCCGGGGTACCCGGTCCCTGAGGCTGCGAGCACCTTCTGTCCTGAGCACCGTCGGCCGGGCTCAGCCTAGCCCACCGGCTCAGCCTAGCCTATCTCCCCCGCCCACCACCCTGTCTCCGTCCTCTCTGTCACAGCTGCAGCGGGCTGGGCAGGTACCCTCGCCTCCCTGGTGCCCCCTCCAGCTGGCCACACCCCACCACACCTGCCCATGGATTATATCCCACTGCCCATCCACAAACAACATTCTGGGGTCCGCAGCAGAAAACACCTTGTAGGACGAGCTAGCGCTGCCCCAGTCACCAGCCACCTCTTGTCCCAGCCCTGAGTGGGGCTGGCAGGGAGGCGGACGGGCACTGTCGAGCCTTGAGACTGGCTCCTCACCCCAGAAAGACGAACCCCCACTGTTCTAAGGAATCAAAGCCCAGCCTGGTCTGGGTGGCCAGGGCACGGTCGCCAGGGCACCGGGCAGACAAATGCAGACGCTCGCTAATGGCCCTCCTCCTGGAACT
This sequence comes from Sorex fumeus, assembly GCF_029834395.1. Taxonomy (NCBI): domain Eukaryota; kingdom Metazoa; phylum Chordata; class Mammalia; order Eulipotyphla; family Soricidae; genus Sorex; species Sorex fumeus. Next base: position 19,600,152 of record NW_026606086.1, on the reverse strand, counting down.
TTCTCCCAAAGGACAAAAGTACATTTACCCAGAGACAATAAAGCATCATTTCCTGAACAGAAAATACTGAAGTAATAAAATGCAGAGAAATACATGGGCAGATTTTAAAAATAATAAAAGCTTTTACGACTGTAGGCTTCAGGGGGAAAAATAGGCAAACATTGAGGGAGGAAAAAGGTCTTTTGGAAAATTAGCTTTGAATGTAAGCTCTTAACTGCATCTCATTTCCAAGCTTTCCTGGAGACGGAGTTCTGCATCTCGCCCCGAGCGGCAGCCCACAAGCCCCACTAGCTCCATCTCGGCCTCGTGAAAGCGAAGGGGAGCGTGGCCTACTCCCCCCGCGGCGTGCCTGGCTCCAGCCCGTGACTCAGTGTCGTCTGGGTACCCTGCTGCTCAGAGCACTCAGGAGCACAGACAGGCTGTGCCTTGTGAGCAGGGCAGTCGCCAGCATCCTGATTCTGCGGAAGGTGGATGCCTCTGACGGCACAGACACTAGCTGGAGTCGAGCAGCCTGCACCCACACCCACGCCCCTTACCGTGGCCAGCGGGACGATGCTAAGCAGCTCTTTGCGGCTCACGTAGATCTTGGAGATGCCCAGGTCGGACGTGATGGCTCCCGGGTACTCCACCTGCCATGTGACCAGCTGGGCGGCCGCCGGCTCTCCGGGCTCTGCGATAGCCACATCAATCCGCATGACCTCGTCCGAGGCGCTGTCCATGCTGTGAAGAGAGAGAGAAAGAGAGAGTGAGGGGGTTGGGTACGGTGCCCCTGGTCTGCCTCTGAACTGGGCTCCCGAGGTGGCCACTTCAGTACTCCCTGACGCCAACCCCGTTCCACCATCCACCCTCGGGGTCCCACGCTGCTCCCAAGGATGAGGGCAAAGGGTGAGGTCTGCAGAGGAGGGGGCAGGGCAGGGGACAGGGTGGCAGAGCAGGAATGGGGGAGGGGTGGAGCGGGGATGGGGGAGGGGCAGGATCAGGCGCCCACAGGTGCTCGCCATGGAAGCAGAGTGAGGACATGGGCAGCGGAGCAGGATACAGGGAGGGACAAGCTGGTCCCAAGCCACAAGCTCCGGGAGCGGCTGTGCCCAGAGCGGCCCGTCTCTGTGGCAACCCCCCCGTCCAACCGAGCCGTGGCCACACCCGGCCCAGTGCACCCCCCTGCTGCCCGGAACATCCCACGAACGACACTTCTCGTGACTGCACTCCTGCTGCCTGGCCGGCCTTCACTGCACACATTTCTACCCAGTTCTCGGGAAGGTGCCTCCCGGGTCCGAGGGCGGGAGTGGGTCAGGCGCCATCAGGCCCACCCGGCTGCAGCCATGAGAGAGACCCTCACCCGAGGCGCCAGCACCGTCGGCTCCGTGCTGGGACAGACAGCGGGGGGATGTGTCCTGATTTAGCCCGATGGCATGCTGTGTGCGAGCCGCTGTGTGGGGAGGAGGGTCTGCCCTGCTCTGCCGGAACACGCAAAAAGGATTAACTGACAGTGACAGCCGTCATCGCCCGGGGGGGGGTGGGGGCCATTGCCGCCCGCATAGGGAGCGACCCCCAGAGAGCACGAGCAAGTGAGTCTGCAGTGGCCTTTTGGGGGGGAAGAGGCGGTTCCCCCTTGGAGGTTCAGCCTGTGGGCACGCTGCCGCCCCCAGACCAACACACAATCCTGCCTCAGCCCCCCCTGAGGGCTCCGGGTCTTCAGGCGAAGAATTAATTTGCCGATGGAGGTTAATGGAATGCCAATTAATTTCTGGGTGTAAATGTCAATACATTCAGGTGAGCTGCGTGACTTTAATCTAATTAAAGATAAACTTTAAGCGGGGCTGCCGTTTGGGTGCAAGGCATGTGGGCAGCCACCAGGGTCCAACCACGCTGGGGATCTCGTCCTGACTTGGCTTCCCTGACCGGCTTTGAGTGGGGGAGATGTAGCCGCGACTTCAACTCCCCCCACCCCATGAGCCTGCATCATCCGTGTGCCCCGGGGCATGGGTGGGCCCCATCCACCGCACACTCCAGACAGCCAAGGCTGAGGGGAGTGGGCTTCGGAGCCCCTCCCGGTGCCAGCCACCAAGGCCTCGGGCGTCTCTCTTTCTCAGAGTCCCTGAAACCAGCAACGCCCGGGTCAGGGGGCCCCGGCCAGCGCTCAGGCGTGGCTGTCGTGCAGGGGCCCGTGTGGCTGCGTGTCTGAGGCTGCTGCTGTCCAGGGGTCCCTCTCTGGGCCCCCAAGCCCTGGACATGCGCCCCTGAGCACTGCCCACAGCCCCACCTTGGGTGAGAGAGCCGGGAGCGGGGAGAGGTCCCTCCTGGACATGCGTGGGCAGGCCCTGCCCTGTTCCACAGACACAGCACTGCTCTGCGGGTAGGGTGCCTCTTCAGCACCCTGGACAGCGCCCGGGACTGCTGCTCCAAGGGGCCCCTTTCCTGGGGTCAGGAAAGCTGCACCAGCTCCCAGGAACGCAGCCCTAGTTCTCCGGTGCTCTTGGCCCCGTGTGCCATCCATGCCAAGGCAGTCCCTGTTGCTCTGCCCCCTGCTGGCCCCTTCCCATCTCCCTATGGGCAGTAGCTGCCAGCCAACGTCTAGAAATTTCCCTGCTGCCTCCGGAATGAAGAAAGCACCAGTAGGCGGGCGGGCCGGGCGCCCACTCTGAGGGCCACGTGGAGAGGACTTGAGCATAGTCGGGAAGTGGGCTGCCCCTGGGAGTGGAGTGGCGTCAGCGAGCCCCAGGAGGAGGACCTGGAGGCGGCTCTGAGGTTAAGGGTCCGTCCCGAGTCCGGGGGGAGGCATTCGCTCCACACCGGAGCCAGCAGGGGCTGACCGGCATCTCGGCCTGCAGGGGTGGGTGGCCCTGATGGGCCCCATCTGCAGAGACGGCAACACACAGGGCTGCTGTTACACACAGTGGACAGGGAGTGAGGTGCCAGCCGCCTGGGGTGCCTGGCAGGTGGGCGCGTCACCCCCTCCCATCCCCCCTCAGTAAACAGCCCGCCTAGGGGAACACGCACTGGAGCACCGAGTCTCATCATTCCACGCAGACACACCCAGCGACAGGCCAGCCCACGGGCTTGTGTGGGACAAACACCTGCTCAGCACCTCCCAAGGGCAGATACTGCACAGCGAGTCGACAGCCAGGCACTGGCGCAGGACCACCCCATGTACAGAACAGCCCCCTAGGTCAGAATGGGTTCCCAATGCCCCAAGCCCAGCTCCCGGCCGCCCACCCTGCCTGGCTCTTGGTAACTTCAACATACGCACTTTCGTCTTTCTTTACACTCTCCAAATTGGTCACGGTGCATTAGGGTCCAGACTCTCGGACCCAACCGTGCTCTGGGCACACGCTTGTACTGGGGGCAGGTCTCATGAGACCCCCCCAACATTTATTCTTTTATAAAAAATCTTAAATTTTATTTTCATAAAGCTGCTCACAATAATGGATTACATTCAATAATTGGTGTTGAAGTACCAATCCCACCACCATTACACCTTCCCACTACCATTATTTCAAATTTACCCACCACCACTCAAACCCGCACCACTGGCAGATGCTAGATTATTTTTTTTGTGTGTCGCTTGTTATGAATGAGATGCCTGTAAGAGTCTATCTCACAGTGATTGAATAAAAACACGCTGTCCACACTGTCCTCCCGTTGTTCATTGATTTGCTCGAGTGGGTCGAGTAACGTCTCCATCGTGAGACTTCTTGTTACTGTGTTTTGCATATTGAATACGCTGCGGGTAGCTTTCCAGGCTCTGCCATGCAGGCGGGATACTCTCGGGAGCTTGCCGGACTCTCTGAGAGGGGCGGAGGAATCGAACCCGGCTCAGCCGGACTGGCTGCACGCCCTACCACTGTGCTATCGCTCCAGCAAAAAAAAAAAAATAAAATAAAATCTTAAATTTTATTTTCATAAAGTTGCTTACAATAACGGATTACATTCAATATTTCAACACCAATCCCACCAACATCACACCTTCCCACCACCATTATCCAAAAAAAAGTATGAGATGTCGCGCTCCTAGACTTCTAAAATTTTAAGTAACTGGGGTCCAGAGACCCAGAGCGAGCTGCTCTGTTCCAATATTCATCTGTGAGCCTCTGGATCACGGTCATTTTGTGTATGGCAAGAGGCCCCCAACATTTGCACCAGATTGTCGCTTCCTGGGACCAGGGCAGTAACCAGCGGGAGGGTCTGCCTTGCGTGCGGCCAACCTGGGTTTCATCTTCTGCACCCGCCGATGATCCCTCGAGTCCCACCAGGAATGATCCCTGAGCGCAGAGCCAGGAGTAAGCCCTGAGCTTCACCTGACGTGGCCCCCGAACAGAGCAAATCCTGCTACTTAAAGAAAGAGCTTAGATGGCAGAACCGAAAACTTGCCATCTGGATATCAGCCCCTCCGACGTGTACCTGGTAATCAACATCAGGAGAAGTTTACAAGGTTCCTTCTTTAAAATTCACCATCTTTCAAGCCATCACCGTTTTAATCAAGATGAAAACATCTGATCACAGTTTTTCGAGCACTTAAATTCCTTCTAGTCCATTAAGCTGACAGGGGGCATTCAATTACGAAGTATTCCTATAATCGTCTCCGGGAAAGAGTCCCCAGGTAACACTCGGTCAGAGACTCACTCCAGCAAAGCACTAATCGCTGGCTGTCCGTCACATTGCGAGACGGCTGGGCCCTGAGCCCTGGGCCAGGGCTGGGGGCAGAGAGCCCTGGGTCACAGGTGGAAGCCAGACAACAGAGTTGACCCTGGTGGCCAGCACTGAGGACAGGCCTGTCCCCGCTTGTATACTCAGCACTGAGCACCAGGCCCACCCAGCCTGGGCCATCTTGCCCGGGAGCTCTGTGACCTGCCCGGCTAGACAGTGGGGACTGGCCTCTCTCATGGGCCAGTGGACTTCCTGCAAGGGCAGGAGCGGAACTGGCCAGAACCTGCAGGGCACAGTCCTCCCCCCAACCCCCGAGCTCCAAGCTGGGGTCCATGGTGTATGGGGGCAAACCAGGCCTCTGACACGCTAGCTCAGAGGCTGGGCTCTCGGGGCACTTAAGTCCCCCCCTGTGTTTCTCAGTGGTGTTGGGAGTCGAACCCAGGGACCCTCCAGCACAAACTCTGCCCTTCTGAGGCCTTGAGGGGGACCCCAACTAGGGGAGCGAACACCAGCAGAGGGGGCTCACCCCGGGGCAGGGGTGAGTCCCAGGGAGCTGGAATGGGTTCTGGGGCAGGGGAGGGCCCTGGGGGGCAGAAGAGGGTCTGGGGGCATGGGAGGGTCCTGAAGGGCAGGGGAGGGTCCTGGGGGGCGGGGGAGGGTCCTGGGGACAGGGGAGGGTACCGGGGACAGGGGAGAGTCCTGGGAGGCAGGGGAGGGTCCTGGGGGGCAGGGGCGGGCCTGGGGGCAGGGGAGGGTCCTGGGGGACAGGGGAGAGTCCTGGGAGGCAGGGGAGGGTCCTGGGGGGCAGGGGAGGGTTCGAGGACAGGGAAGGGTCCTGGAGGTCGGGGGAGCGTTCTGTGGGGGCAGGGGAAGGTCTGGGGAAGGGGAGGGTCCTGGAGGGCAGGGGAGGGTCCTAGGGGGGCAGGGGTGGGTTTGGGAGCAGGGGAGGGTTCTGGGAGGCAGGGGAGGGTCCTGGGGGCAGGGAAGGGTCCCAGGGGGCAGGGGTGGGTCTGGGGGTAGGGGAGGGTCCTGGGGGGCAGGGGAAGGTCCAGTGCACACAGGCTAGGTGTCACTGTTCCGGGGCCTGGGGGCGAGGGTCCCTCTGCGCCCTTCACAGCGCGTCACGGGCGTCCAGCGGGCATCTGGGGTCGGGCCGGAATTCCCCGTTCCTCTAAGTGGCGGCAGGAAGCAGCAGCCACACAAATCTCGTCTCTCTGCCCTGACAAGCGTAAGGAGACAAGATCAACTGCTGGAAACAGCTCCATCTCATCTCCAGGTTTAATAATTCAGAGCGCGGCTTGTTTGCTCAGGAGGCAAACAGTCTCCTCTGCAGCATCCGTTACAGAGCGGCCGGCTGGCAGCCAGCTGCCAGCACGTGCAGAGCCGCCTCCGGGAGAGGAAGAGCGTCGTGAGGGCAGGTGCTGCGGCAGCCCCCTGGGCGCGGAGGCCAGGAGGCGCTACGTGCCGTGGGGCTGTCGGTGTCGGAGCTTCTGGATTCATTGCCACGTACTGAGAAACGAAACATGTCTGTCCACGGGCACATGTGGTCCAGGAGAGTGAACAGAGAGGCCGGTGCATGCTGTACCCTGCTCTGGTAGGCCAGAATCCCTTCCTCTGCAGTCATTCCGAGTGTCCGTCCTGGTGTTCATCTGGGGGTCAGGAGGGAGGGGCCATCCGTGGGGTCAGCAGGGAGGGGCCACTCATCTGGACACAGACACCCCTCCCCCTGCCTGTCTTGGGAATTCTCTCCACGTGGATCAGCACGTCCTTGAGCTCTGGGGGACACCAACCCGGTGGGCAGGTGACTTACTGGTTAGCCCATCCTCTACCACCTCGGGACCCCGGGAACAGAGGCCGGCGCCCATCCTCTCGGGAAACAGGAACCCCTATTTCAACGCCCAGAGAGATGCCCCCCACTCCAGGCCCCCTGCCCAGGAGTCTCCTTTGGCATCAGCTGGAACACGCTGCTGAAACACGCAACGATGCTTCTCATTATCACCACTTCCTCCCCATCGAGCAGACTCACAAACTGAATCAAACAGGCTCTGTGCTGGGCAGCAAACACTCCTCAGGCACGGCTGGGCGGCCAGGCCATCGATCAGCTCCGGGAGGGCGGGGATGAAGGACTCTGGCTCCCAGGGGTGGCCACGCAGCCTTGGTGATCAGTTATGGTTCTGTCCAGAAACATGCAGGGCGGGAAGCTACCGGATACGTATGTGCCGTAAGCGTGGGGACCTCGTTCCCGGGACACAGTGTGAGGCCGAGACCTTCTGAGGCCCTGGTGGCAGCTGAACTCCTGCCATCTGCCGGCTCAGAAGCCACTGCGAGTGTCTCCTTCTGCGGCCCTGCGCGGGGCGCGTCCTACATGGACGTGGTGGCTCAGAGTCCCTGGGTCAGGCACAAGGACGCCCAGGTGGCCCGGTGCCTGCGGGTGCTCAGAGAGGCACGTGCAGAGAAGCCGGCACTGCTCAGGGTCTTCGTGGTAGCTCCGGAGATGCCCGCAGTCTTGGCACCACAGAACGGCCTAACACAAGACTGAGTCTGCGTGACCACGGTGCCCCAGGGGCCGGTCTATGGGCAGGAAGGAAGCAAGAGGCCCAGTGCCATGGCTGGACAGTGAGTCGGGCTGCAGAGGGGACAGCAGAGCACTGCCCATCTGGGGAGGGAGTCGCTCCCTTCCCGCCGCGTCCCCGAGAGCCGGGCAGCCCTGGCCGGCTGCTCCCGTGTGGGACACGGCCAGGCTGACGGGAGGTCCTGGGGATCTCCTGCCTGCAGGGACAGTCCAGGAGAGGGCGGATGCTGCCCGCTGCCTCTTTGGGGCGTCCACTGTGTTTACAGGACAGCAGCCGGGCACAGGCTTCCTCTTGCCTCCTGAGCACGTGGGCGCCCGGGAAGGCGTGTCCCAGTGTCGCTCAGGGGCAAGTGCTCGGGGACACGCGGGTGCAGCCCCCAGAGAGCACCGCGGGCCACCAGCCGTGTCACTTACAAGGCCACGCTGTGCCGAGCAGCCAGAGTGAGTGATGCAGAAAAGGCACACAGCTGTTGCCATGGCGAACATAGCGCAGCCCGCGGAGACGGCGCGACCCACGAGAGCCAAGCCCGCCCTCACGCTGCCCGCGCTGGGCTGCCAGTCCCGGACACGAGCCCCAGAGGGCCTGGTGCCATGCCTCGTGCAAATCCTGCACACCCTGTCCCCCGGTCTCTGTGCCATCCTTGTGTTTGTAGGCGGACCCGGGACGCAGAGTGTCTATGGCCCAGCTCGAAAGTGACTTGTGTTCCCAGGGAGACGCCCTCCCCGAGTCCTGCCAAAGCCCCCGGGAACCCGCAAGTCTGCAGAGGAGTACTGGATGGGCGCAGGCGCAGAGGGGCCACCCTTGGGCAGACCCCTGACACGCTGCTCTGCCCACTCACGGGCTATGGTGAGGGCTCCGAGCTTGGTGCCAAGCAGCTTGGTTCTAGAAGACTTTCTTCCAGTTGGTGGGGTCCAGACTGTTCTCAGCTCATTCCTCTGGCTCCCTTCTCCCAGCCATCATCTGTCCCGAGGTCCTTGAGGGCAGCGTGCTTGGCGCGAGTTTGTCCAACACATCTCGTCTGCCCTCCTGCGTGGCCCCTCAGCCTTCTCAGTTTCCCCGGCAGCCCCGGCTCAGGGCAGGGCGGCTCTGCTCGGCACGGGGGCCCCAACTTCAGGACGGAGAACACATTCCGTTTTCTTGTTGGTGCCACCATCTGGTTGCCCTCCTGGTGTCTCAGAGAAAGATTGCCCCGGGGTGGTCCCGGGGGTGGTCGCTACAGCCAGTCCAGCCCTATTCCAGGCCAGAGCAAGCAGAGTGCAGTCAGCACCATGGACGCCCCCGAGTCCATCCAGGAGTGACCCCCAGGTATAGGGCAGGAGTCAGCCCTGAGCCCTGAGCACCGTGTGTGGCCCCCAAACAAGCAGAACAGCCCCGACTCCCAGGCTCTGCTTGGCGCGGGGGTCACTGGGAAGCCCTGGCTCAGGGCAGGGCGGCTCTGCCCTGCTGCGCCGAGCGTCCTCCCGAGGGCTCTCCTGGGCACCCTGGCTGTGGCCTTGCAGAGTGACGCCTCCGGAAACCCTTTGTGCTCACTAGCGAGCGTGCGGCGGCCACCCTCCCCTGAGCAATCAATCACACATTCGCACGATGTAAACCTTGAGCTCAGAATGGCGCAGATCTTCTCTGGTCTTTCGCTGTGTGTTCAAACACCAAACGTTACCAGGTAAGAAACTTAAGCCTCCGTGATGAGAATCCCCTTTCTGAAGGCTGCTCTTCGGGGGCGGGGGCTGGAAATCTGCCCTCTCTTTGTTCCTAAAAATGTCAGAGACAGGAATTGCCAGTCGCTGCTTGACTCTGGACTGTCTTTTTCTCCGCCGTGGCTCCCCCCTCCCACTCCCAGGACCCCCTCCCACACTCCCGGTGACAAGCGCTCAGCCTGCAGGCACCGAAAATAGCCCTGGGGCCACTCCACGGAGTGCAAATGCCTCGATCTGGTTTGCAAATGCGCTGCGGGAAGCAAGCCCTGGTGCAGAGGCACAGACCCTCCGTGGGCGAGCCTAGGCACTGCCGGACCCCCGCCCGGAGAAACCGGGCCCATACCCCCTCCCTTCCCGGGACAGACGCACCTGCCCAGTGCTCAGCCTGGCCCATACTGGGGAGGCGTGACTGCCTTTATTTAGCTCGCCCAGAAGCAGCCGCAGGTGGACTCGCTCCCGGGACTCGCTCCCAGAGCGGGAGGCCATCTGGCCGGGAAGCCGACACCCCCGCCCCCCTGCCACGCTTCCAAGCTGAGGTCACTGGGGGACCACCCCCCCCAAGTGGCCACCCAGCTCTTATCTCAGTTCCTCTTCCTGGGCTGAGTCCCTCAAGGAGCAGGCGGGGCAGGGGACCATCTGATTCTCTGTCCACTCCTGGGCTATGGCGAGTGTGAGCCAGTCCAGCCCTGCCGGGGTGCATCCAAGCAGCTTGGTTCTAGAAGATTCTGTCTTCCAATGGGTGGGGTCCTGACTGTTTTCGGCTCATCCCTCTTGCCCTTCCAATCATGGCAACGCTCTCCCTTCTCCCCCGGCGTTATTGTCCTGACCCACAGAGCAGCTGACACTGTGAGCAGAGTGCTTCCAGCCATGCAGAACGACGCAACTGTACCTTCCCAAGTCACCCACCACGGGTGTCAGTGCTGCTCCCGCCTGCAGCTAAACAGCTCCCTTCGAACCAGCCCTACCCATGGGCTGGGAGGTGTGTGTGTGTGTGTGTGTGTGTGTGTGTGTGTGTGTGTGTGTGTGTTGTGTGTGGGCGGTGGGAGGTATCAGTGCCTGCGGATACAAGCAGAGTGGGGACTATCAGTACGCAAACCGCCAGTATCTGCATCTTGCACATGGTGACCTCCGCGGTGACGGCCAGCACCCTGAGCTCAGGTCTACCACAGTGGCACTTTGCTTGGGACAATCCGCTCTTCCCAAGAGAGAGCTGGTCCGCTGCCTGGCATCTGACTGAGCTCTGCTTTTGTTTTGTTTTTCTTTTTGGGTAACACCCGGTGATGCACAGGGGTTACTCCTGGCTCGGCACTCAGGAATTACCCCTGGCGGTGCTCAGGGGACCATACGGGATGCTGGGAATCGAACCCGGGTCGGCCGCGTGCAAGGCAAACACCCTACCCGCTGTGCTATCGCTCCAGCCCCTGAGCTCTGCTTTTTATTCATCTCTATTTACCCTACAAAATGTGCTTTTTTGTTAAAATGTGTTTTCTGTTTTAATCAGCTGGTAATGCTAATAACAAAAGAATTGAAATGCTGAAGGTTTTTTTTTTTCTTCCTGGCAGGCAGAAGCAGAAATCAGCAAGTGGCCAATGGAATGAATTTTAAGAAATTGAAATATAAAAGATCATGTTCCTCACAAAGGTTAAATATTCACTGTATTTATATCATGTACGGTACAGATTTTTATTAAGTAGAAATATTAGATAAGTAGAGCGATAGCACAGCGGGTAGGGCGTTTGCCTTGCATGCAGCCAACATGGCCGACCCGAGTTCAATTCCTCCGCCCCTCTCGGAGACCCCGGCAGCTACCGAGAGTATCTCACCCGCATGGCAAAGCCTGGCAAGCTACCCGTGACATATTCAATATGCCAAATACAGACAAATCTCACATTGTTACTGGGCCCGCTCGAGCAAATCGATGAACAACGGGAGGACAGTGACAGTGACAGTGACAGATCATTTTTACTAATATCCTTTTGAAGAACCTAATATATATTTCATTTATCAAGGAAAATTGAAACGAGAAAGTTTTAGATAATTTTACCATTGAATTCTTTTTTTTTCTTTTTGGGTCATACCCGGCAATGCACAGCAGTTACTCCTGGCTCATGCACTCAGGAATTACTCCTGGCGGTGCTCGGGGGACCATATGGGATGCTGGGAATCGAACCCAGGTCGGCCGCGTGCAAGGCAAACACCCTACCCGCTGTGCTATCGCTCCAGGCCCACCACTGAATGTTTTATCGATGCATTTCAGGCTCGGGGTTAGAACACTGACTGCCTTTCCCTGAGACTCATCTCTCACCCAGAAAATTATTTTTCTTGGTTATTTCACACGTTTGCCTCTATACTTGGAAACAATCCACACAGCGGCTTCAGCCTTCCTTCCTTCGGCTCTGTGAGTCCGAGGGAGGCTGGTTCCGGGCTCTGAGGCTCGGCTCTCCCTGGCCTTTGTCCTTCTCCAGCCTTTCAGGGTCACTGACTCTGGAGTGGTCAGCGTCCAACATCACGGTGACCTGTGGCTCTTCCAACTTGCACTTTGAACGTCCGACTGCTCTGGGCGGCAGAGGTCCCCGTGGCCTTCCCCTTCCTCGTTAGCTCATTAGCCCAAGAATTCCCAAGTTCCTCTATTGTTCCCAAAGAGCTGCCCCTCGGGTCCCAGCCATGGCGAGCGAGCTCCCTGCCCTCCGCTTAGGTGCTTGTCCCTGCCCGGTCCCTGGACCCGGGGCCTTTGGCTGCCCAGTTGAGTGCATGGCCCCCAGCTGGGTGACCCCTGGATCCAGCCCCTTTCCCTTTTGGCTGTGGCTGTTTTTCTCCACAATTGCGCCCCAAATGTTCCCATCTGTGTGTCTGTGTCTGAGCGACCGTCTGCCTTCTCCTGATGTGCAGAGGGGCCCCACGGGACCCGTGCGAGCCCCTCCCCCCATCTGCCAGGCGCGGCTGCTCTCTGCCCCCTTGCACCGAGGGTGGTCCCCCCCGCAGCCTTGCCTGGGTCCTGGGACCCCGGCATTTTGCTCTGTGGGTTCCAGAGAATCTCACTGGTGTGGAGTCTCCAGGGCTGTTTGGAGGGGGTGGGCTGTGGGGGTCTCTGGGAGACCTCTCCCCCTGCCCCCTCCCCTGGGGCTCCCGGCCCGGGTCTTCTGCGTCCCCTCCTCCCCAATGTCCCCACTCGTCAAGAATGGCAGCTCGTGTGCCTGCTGCCTTCCAGAAATCAGTTTTACATTCCAAGACGATTTCCAGACCCTTCTGTTTCCAACCTGCTCCTTCTCAGTGGGTCCCCAAACTGTGGAGGAGACACTTCTCAATGCCTCGAGGAATAACGGTTCAGTTTCCTTCTCCAGAAGCGACTGCCTGGGCTCTCCCCTCAGACGGCATCCCTGCCGCCTCTGCCTTATTGTGTTCTCTGTGGCAAATGTTCCTTGGACTCCCCACCATCCTCTCCCTGCACACAGACACAGCAGCCAGCTCACTCGTGGGCCCGACCTGTGGGCACCTTCTGGGCCCTGGAGAACCAGCCGCCTTCTCAGGGGCCCCCAAGTCCTGTTGGGAAAGTCTCCCCCGGGAGTTCAACTTCTCCATCGCAGGAGCTCAAGCTGGACAGGCGCGAGGCCGCGGACATGGATCCCGCCTGCCCCCCGCAGGGTTTGAGCCTGGACTTGGCTCCAGTCCCGTCGGCGTGTCCAGGGCGCCTGTGTGCCCACCACACCGCTCCCAGGTCTGGGGCGGGCCTGCCGCATGCCCACTGTGTGGCCGTGAAACCAGGACTGACCGCTGGCCCCGCCACGCGCCCCGAGGTGTTCCCCGGCTCTCTGTAAGAGAAGCTCCGTGTGCTAAAGGGACGCATTTGCGTTTCTGGAAGAAGGTGAGTCTTGCAACTCTCCCACTGGAGGAACCAGAAGGCAGGTCCTGAGGACTGGCGGCCCCTTCCCCCGGGCATCCTTCCTGCCTGGGCGGGATCACGGGCCCGAGACAAGCTGCAGGGCTGGCCCGGTCCCAGGCCCCTCTGTCCCTGCCCCAGCCCTCAGCCAGCTGCCCCGGCCTCTGCGGGGCGACACGTGGGCACGGCCCCTTCCCCACTGCCCTTGCAGTCTCCTCGCTCCCGCCTCAGGCCCATGCGGCGTGAGCACACGTCCGCTTCCCACAGCCGAGTCTGCACGGGGCCTCCTCAGGACGGCAGGCTCTGTGGAATTCCTCCACATGCCCTGTAAGCTCACACCCGGCCAGGCTCGCCCGGCCAGCACATGGAGGCAGCTGTGAGGGCAGAAAGGCAGGAGAGGGACCGACTCATGAAAGGGACCCAGAGGGTTCAGACACGATGGTAGCTAGCAGGCACTGTGTCTGCGGGAGAGCGTCAGGGTCATGCCCTCAACCGGGTCTCTCCCTTCCGCCACACGAGGTCGAGAACTACCAACATGGTCACGCGCAGGCAGCAGCAGGGGCACGTGCAGCCCTGGACATGGCTCGGGTGAGACTCTGCTGGTGCCGGAGGACCCCCATGCCTGCTCAGCACCCAACATGCCGATGCGGGCGCCAGCCGGGGCATCCTCCCTGCGTCCACGGGCACTGAGGGTGCCCAGTGAGGCCTGAGGGTGGTCACAGCACCAGGATGCTTCTCCCCTTTCCTTCTCTCCAGGGGAAAGGCGTGAGCCGCCCCTGCGGGACGTGCCGCTCCAGGAACATGCGTGTCCCCGTGGGCACGACCTCTTCCCTGCTGCCCTCACCATCGCCTTGCTCCCGCCTCGGGCCTGTGCAGCATGAGCACATGTCCCCTTCCCACAGCCGAGTCTGCACGGGGCCTCCTCGGGACAGCAGGTGCTGTTGGCAGTCCGGGGGAGCCTCGGCCTCCGTGGCCACACTCAAGTGCCCGGGCCCAGGAGGCATGCCTTTCGCATGCAGCAGGTGGCTGGGCCGGGGCAGGCCCACAGGACAGGCCGGGCATCTGCACGCTGCTCCCCAAGAACCATCCCCAGGGGGAACCCGGGGATCTAGGGCAGGCGGGACCCGTGGCTAACCCTCCGTGGGTACCCTGTCCCCGTGTGCCACAGACGCCCAGAGCAGAATCCAGAGCCATGTTGGTAGCTGGGTCCCAGCTAAGGGCCCAACTCTGCGGCCCGGGAGAGGCCTGGGAGCCAGGGGGTGGTAGCGGGGTGTGTGCCAGGCGCGGGGTGGCTGCATCTCCCAGGTGATGCATGGGCAGGGTGGGCACTGGTGGGGGGCGCCCCGTTGGACATGTTTGGACACTGAGACGTTTGTGTCTGCAGCGGCCCTGCGGATGTGTATGGCACTGATCCACGGACATCAGGGTGATTTCATGGCAGCTGGGCCTGCAGAGGGTCCCAGGCTGTGTGCGAGGGCCCGTGTGTGTGTGTGTGTGCAAGTGTGTGTGCGTGTGTGGGGTGCATGTGTGTACAAAGCACTTGTGTGTGCATGTGTGCCTGCATGTGGTGTACAAGCACTGTGTGCACCTGTGTGTATGCATGTGTGTGTGGGGTGTATGTGTATGCAAGTGAGTGTACATCTGTGTATGTATGCATGTGTGGGGTGCCTGTGTGTACAAGCACCTGTGTGTACATGTGTGCACACATGTGCATGTGTGTGTGTGTGTGTGTGTGTGTGTGTGTGCACGTCTGTGCATCCAGTGATTAAGCATCCAGGTACCTGCAGCTCATGGGCAGGTGGTCCCGGAACTGGTGCTGTGTGGGGTCTCGGGACAGGAAGCTGTGAGTAGGGTTTGGGACCCAGCCTGGGCCTTGCTTGGGGGTCCCGGCTGGGTCCATTCTGGCGCGGTGCTGTGTGAGCACTTTTTAAAAATCTTTGGTTGAGTGATGCCGGCTTGTAAGATGGTGATTGGGGCACAGGCGGCCCCTACTCGGGGCGCCAGTGGGTGGGGGGGAGGGGCGAGGCAGGGGGCGAGGGAGAAGCACTGGAGCTGGGCATGGGTGCAGCGAAGGGGTGCGGGCAGGGAGGCAGCTTGTCCAGCTGGAGGGACCCCGCTCAAGCCTGGAACAGTTCCGAGACTCAGGGAAGAGGGAGAGGAGGAGGCGTGCGGGACGGACACAGGACGCAGCCCCGTCTGCGCTGTCCGGGCGCCATTTCCAAGCCCTGGATAATGAATAGTTTGTTTCGTCTCTCCGCAATGAAATCACAGCTAATAGGATTATCTCCATCCATAATTCATAGGCAGAATAATGACTTAACCAGAACATCCCGGCGGACAAGGAAAGTGGTTTCTAATGAGCCAGGGGCGCGTCACCCCCCTCATGGACGGGCGGGGGGACGCGGGGACACGGTCTGAGCTGGCGGCTCTGGGGCAGCTGCACGGGGTGCGGGGCCTGTCCCGACCACAGGCTGCGTGCGGCACCACGAGGAGCACATGGGGACCAGGGCGACCCAGCAAGCCTGGCTGAGGCTGCGAGGGGCTCCCCAGCACATGCCACGGGGGCAGCCGGAGCGAGTGTGCCTCGGGCCTCTGCCGTGTCCGTCCACGAAACATCCAGAGTCCCTCCCAACAAGCAGACAGCCTCACACACACCCCAAAACAACGCCCCTCCAACAGGGAGCAGCCCACGGTCACACTGTGGGTGTGCGAGTGCATGCGGGGTGGGGGTTACGGGGTGTGTGTGTGAGTATATGTGTGAGTGCTGTGAGTGTGTGTGAATGTGTGTGAATGTGTGTGAGTGTGTGTGTGTTAGTGTGTGTGAATGTGTGTGAGTGTGTGTGAGTGTGTGTGAGTGCATGTGAAGGGGTTATAGTGTATGTGGGTGTGAGTGCATATGAGTGGCGGTTCTGTTGTTTGTGTGAGGTTGTGGTATATGTGGGTGTGTGTGAAGTTGTGGTGTATATGGGGGTTTCTGGTGTGTGTGTATGAGGTCATCCTCCCGTCGTCCTCCCATCGTCCTCCCTTCGTCCTCCCATCCATCCTCCCTCCCATCTGCTTCCCCCACGACCCGGCCGCTACCCCGTGTCAATGCCCCAGAAGACCCTGCCCCTAGGGCTGCCCCTCAGACCTCAGCCTCATGCCCTGCCAGGGGCGAGCGTCCGTTGTGCTGTCATGAGGAAGTGTCTGTCCCACTGCCCACGCGGTACCCGTGTCCCTCAACCCAGGGCCACTCCATGATCAGTGCTGGGGACGGTGTCACCCTCACTCCCTGCTCAGAAGACACTCGCCAGGAGGCGGGATTGCTGGGTCCTCAGAAGGAAAATGAGATGGGGAGAGGGAGGACAGATGGGGAGAGAGGGAGGACAGAGAGGGAGGACAGACGGGGAGAGAGGGAGGACAGAGAGGGAGGACAGATGGGGAGAGAGGGAGGACAGAGAGGGAGGACAGACGGGGAGAGAGGGAGGACAGAGAGGGAGGACAGATGGGGAGAGAGGGAGGACAGAGAGGGAGGACAGATGGGGAGAGAGGGAGGACAGAGAGGGAGGACAGAGAGGGAGAACAGGTGGGGAGAGAGGGAGGACAGGCGGGGAGAGAGGGAGGACAGATGGGGAGAGAGGGAGGACAGATGGAGAGAGAGGGAGGGCAGGCGGGGAGAGAGGGAGGACAGACGGGGAGAGAGGGAGGACAGACGGTCCTGTCCTGTCCTTGCCACAGGATCCCCTTCATCCATGTGACCTGGTCTGACAAGGCGCGTCACCCCCGGCAGCCCCCGCCACACGCTGGGCCCGACCCCATCTCTCCTGCGGGGACCTGGGCCTCGCCAGCAGCAGGCAGCTGGGCATGGCGGCGCAGTTGGGGGAGGGCGCTCTGGGGCCCAGACCAGCCCCTCCTGCTCCCCCCTCAGACCCGCAGGGGCACAGCCTGAGCTTCCAGACCATTGGGGGGGCCTTCCCCAGCAGATGCCCCCCACCTCCATGAGCCACAGCAGGGGGCAGGCACTCGGCGTGGATAAGCACAGTGTCCAGGACAGCAACCTGGGCCCTGGCTGCCAAGTCCCCGGGGACCTTGAGACTCGAGCTGTCCCTGGTTGAAGAAGCCTGTGACTCCCATGGTCCCGGGACAGTGGTCTGAGCCCCCGAGCTAACACTCCTGGATGCCAACAGGCTCCCCAGCCATGGGGGGTCGGCAGGCCCAGTGTTCGGGGCCACGGCACTGGCCACTGCCAAGATCCACGATAAATGCAAGAGGAAACGCTCTTCCCGCACAAAATTCAATTCCATCTGCTCCGTAAGGGCGCCTGGGGCTTCTGGCCCCATCTTGGTCCAGGACCATCCCGGGAAATGGGTCTGCATACCCCCCCGCCCTCAGGCTTCAAAGAGGGAACAGCGTCTTCAGTGGAAGATCCGATCTCCTATTTCCTGGAACTTTGAGATTTAGCCTGTGCTTATCATGCACCCGATCGATTCCAACTTTTCTTGCTAGAAGATCATCAGTGCACATTTGTCCCGTGTGCATTCCAGCTCCTTCAGCCGCTCTGACCCCAGAAGTGTTCCATGCCGTTCCTTTTAGCCCACACACGAGAGGCGGAGGACGAGGATGGAGAGAGTTTGCAAAGGAGGACGCCGGTGGTGGACAGTGGGTAGACGGCGAGCGGACAGCAGTGGAGTGGACAGTGGGCAGTGGACAGCGGGCGGCTCCCCATGCTGGCCCCGTGCTGGTCTGGGGAGATTCTCTCTTCTCCGCTCTGGCCCTGTGGTGCCGCGTGAGGTTCAAACTCCTGGGCCTGCGCGAGTCGAGTTGGCAGCTTCTCAGCAAGTCACACTCTGGACTTGGGAGAGGATGAACGCTCGCCCCGATACTTGCTGTTATTAAAATGTTGCTATATTTCATCTGTACAGCCTCGGCCGTGTGTGTGTGTGTGTGTGTGTGTGTGTGTGTGTATACACACCAGGAAATGGAGAGCATTTCCACCTGCCCATAAATCCTGTGAAACGCCTTGTTAGCACAGCTGCCTGCACACCCCACCCTGGGCGACCCCTCCGCCCTCTGCCCTGTGGACGCCAGCGTGGTCATTGTCACACGTCATGCGGAGATCGTGTCTGTGCAGAGGGTGCCCGGTGACTTCTCCAGGGTCAGTTCCGGGAGCACGAGACCCACGGTCACTGTTGTTTCAAGAGACCTCGATGACAGTGTCCCCTGGGCAAGATGCTCAAGATTGCTCTTTCCTGTTCAGCTCACGTGGCAACGCGCCCTTTAAGGCTGGAGCGACAGCACAGCAGGGAGGGTGTTTGTCTTGCACGCAGCCAACCTGGGTTCAATCCTCAGCATCCTAGATGGTCCCCTGACACTGCCAGGAATAATTCCTGGGTGCGGAGCCAGGAGTAACCCCTGAGCATTGCCAGGTGCGACCCCAAAAGCAAAATAACTAAATATATAAATCAAGCCTCTTAGGCCGGTCCACGAGACCCAGGCAGCTCGGGGCTCACGAAGGTGGTGTCTTAGGAGAGGCGTGAAGAGGACTGCAAGCCTTGGCAGGGGAGAGCAGGGTCTTATTTTGGACCTTCCACCTCTCCTCAGCCCCCGAAGCAGTGACCGCACGTCCCAGCCACGGGGCCCTCTGCCCTCCAGGGCCATGTGACCTCCTCAGCGCGCCCGGCTGTCCACCTTCCATGGGGCGGGCGAGCAGCCCCTGCTCTGGGTTTCACCCCGAGGCTCAGCATCGAGGGAAACGTTTCTGAAAATTGTGTTTGGAATGGAATCCCATTCTTCAGTGTTCTGCGATGTTCCCCCAGGAAATGAAACCCATCTTTCAGAGGAAACTCGGGCCGAACCCCCCAAGCGGCAGGAGGTGGCCAGGGCTGAGAGCCATGATGGGGCGTCCCCTGGGGGTCATCGTGTCCTCGCGGTGAAGTCGGAGATGAGTGTAGGGAGAGGGGGGGCTGTGCGCCCGATTCCAGACCCCCCAGCCCCCAACTCCCAGCAGACACCCCGGCACTGAGCACTGTGTTCTCTGGCGTCCGAGAGCTGGGAGGGTGCCCAGGTGTGAGGAGTCTCAGGGACCTTCCTGAGGGCGGGCAGGAGGCGGGCGTGTGCGGGAGCCCCAGGGCAGATGCCAGTCAGCGCAGACCTGACACAGCTCTTGGGCGCAGGATCAGGGGCACCTCCCCAGCCTGCAGGAGGAAGGGGCTCCTCTGGGAGACCCCGATTCTCTGTTTCTCTCTCTGCCTTTGATGCAGTTCCATTCTCCCTCAACTCCACTGTGTGCAGTGTCTGCCCCATCAAGCTCAGCGTCTTGTGGCCTTCTGGAAGGGATGAGCTGTGTCATCTGTGGGCCACGGCAATAGGACACATGTGTAGATGGGATGGGGAGGGGGTGAAGGGGGGCGCTGGCAGTAAGGCTGAGAGCGGGTGTGGGGGAGCATTTCTGCTGATGGCCACCGGGGGGCGCTGTCTCTGCCATGAGGCCCCAGCCGGGAGGCCTGGTGTCCCGCTACTGGGCTGCATTGGAAGCCAAGGCCATTTGTACCGGGCCAGACGCACAGCCACCCGCCTTGGCCCCCACGGAAACGTGCGCTGAATTATTTAAGTCTAAGCTCGGAGCTCTCCTGGAAATCAGAGATATTAAACACCAAATATACGATGTAATAAAAGCAAGGCCACCGGGAGAAATTAAGGCAGCTTCCGAGAGTCCCAGCACCCGAGCGTGGAGCACTGGGGGTGGGGGATACTCGGCGGGGGCGTGATTTCCTGGAAATTGGACCCATAATTTCCGTAACGCAACATCAGGGCTAGCAGGGTGAGGCCTTTGCTGGGCCGGGGGCAACGGCTCAGCTCGAGCCTGACGGACAAACGCAGGCGGCGTCTGAGGACACAGCCGGCTCCCCAGGGAGCCCCTCGAGCCCCTCCTGCATCATACCCCAGTGCTCTGTCTCACACGCCGTGCTGTTCCTTCGATTTGGAAATGAGAGCAGATATCTGTGGCCTGTCTGTGGCCCGGGACACGGGCCCTCCGTGGTTCAGGATTTAGTTCAAGACATGGTCCATCTGTGGCCCAGGAAGTGTCAATCCATGGCCAGGAAGTGTCCATCCTGGTTCATCTGTGGTCTGTTTGTGGCGCAGAGCGTGGCCCGTGCTGCAGGTGGTCTGTGGTCACTGCACCCCTGCCCACCCTCCCGGCGGGGGGCTCCCTGAGGGGGAGCACGGCTGCCCCTGTGTGACCCCCGCTGGGCTCTGCAGCTCTGTCTCTCAGCCCCCTGCCCAAGGCAGGAGTCTCAAGGACTACAACCTATGAGGAGGGCCTGGTGACCCTCGTAGGCCCCTGCTCCTGGGGGGTTCTGATCTCTACGGGGTCTTCACAGTAGGGGACCCTGGGCACACTGGTAGCAGCACCAAGCAGACCTGCCACAGAGAGTCGTGCCCCTTTGAGCACTGTCTCAGGAGTCTGCCTGGCATGTCGGCCGGGGTGCTAAGGGCACTTCCTCATTTTCACTAACACTAGGCACCAAATATCTCTGATTTTCATCATAAAATTAACGCTGGGGATCCACGCTTCCCGGGGTCAGGCTGAGCCAGACTTGCAGCCACCTGCTCGCCCATCTCTGAGGCAGAAAGCTGACCGAAATGTGCCCGGCGTCGCGGTAATGACCATCTCCGTTCCGCAGTGGCGTCCACTGACTAAGCACCCAGCAGCGAGCAGCAGTGAAGAAGTGGGGGTGGGCTCGAGTTTCCAGGAAAATTGCTTAAAGGGAATGAATCCAACCGAGAGGCGCCCACGGCCATTATTCAGTGACCAGCAGGGAGGGTGTGACAGCCGGCACTCAGCAGCCTCCAAGGAGTGGCCAGCCCCAGCCCAGCCATGTGACAGACGCCGACTCCTCTCCCGCGGATGCCCTTACTCCTCAACCCTCAGACTCGCCAGTGGGCTGATACGGCCCCTTGGCCCCCGTGGGAGCCTCTGGACGTGTCCTGAGAACCAACACTTCTGCCTCGAGTCCGAGCACCCGACTCGCCCAGACGTTCCAGGGTGGAGACCCCGTACCAGCCACGAGGGAGTATGAGGGGACACAGGCGGCCAGGCACGGTGGGAGGCAGTGGCCGCGCACCCTGAGAGCCTCCGTCTGCTCGCCTGAGGGACCACGTCGTGGGCAGCCGTGGGTTCCGGGAGCAGGAATAAAGTCCCAGGTCCCAGCCAGTCAGCCCCGAGCCCCGGGCAGCTCTCCTCACACTCGGACCAGCCACGGGACTCTGGCAGCACGGATGGGATCCCTGTCACAGCCCGACCACAGCTGTCGTGTCTTGGCTTCTGAGATGGCCGTTTGCCTGCGGTCACCAGGCTGGGGCTCACCGTCCAGCGGGACGAAGAGAGGCCACAGCTCTGGGGGTTGCAGAGGGAAGCGCTGGGGTGTTCTCCGTGGCTGACCACAGGGAGGTGGACATGCAGACACGGCACAGCTGTGGGGCCCGGACGGTAACCGCACCCTCCCCAGCCCGCGGCCAGACGCCGGCACCCACCTGCTTGTGGCGGCAGCGGTGGCCTTCCTGCGGCACACGATGACGGCCGGGTCCCTGCTCTCGGTGACCTCCCAGAGGCCAGGGCTGCTGGCCGTCACCCTGACGATGCTCACGCCTTTCTTCACCTTCGCCCTGGGGAGACAGGAGGGTCTGAGACGGGGCCCGCTGCTCCCGGCACCCGCCTGTCCCCACCCCCACCCGCTGTCTAGAGTCCCCACAGCACCCGGAGGTGCAGAAGGAGCCACATGGTCTGTCCGCGGAGCATGCGGGACAGAGCCGGGTTCGTGCTCACCACTCTGTCCGCAGTGATGGTATCGTGTGTGTGTGGGGGGGGGGGGGGGGCTTGGGCCACACTGAGTGGTACCCGGGGCTGACTCCTGGCTCTGTGCTCAGGGATGATTCCTGGCTCTGTGCTCAGGGCTGACTCCCAGCTCTGTGCTCAGGGCTCACTCCTGGCTCTGTGCTCAGGGCTGAGTCCTGGCTCTGTGCTCAGGGCTCGCTCCTGGCTCTGTGCTCAGGTATGACTCCCAGCTCTGTGCTCAGGGCTCACTCCTGGCTCTGTGCTCAGGGCTGAGTCCCGGCTCTGTGCTCAGGGCTCGCTCCCGGCTCTGCTCAGGGCTCACTCCTAGCATTGCAGAGGGGACCTCTTTAGGATCAAACCAGGGTTGGCTGCCTGCAAAGCAAGTGCCTTAGTCCTGTACCATCTCTCTGGCCCAGTGCCACCGTTCTATATGCGTTCATTTGACAACCAGGATGGACAGGCTGTGGCCACAACACTCTATCCCCTGGATACTCGGGTTCCTTGGGGACTATGCTGATTCCCACTTTGCAGGGACTCAATGAAATCCCAAGTTAAACAAAAAGTCCAATTCTCTGGGTCAGCCACTGTCACGGTGAGCACTGGGCACTGCCTGGAATGGGACCTCACGAGTCACACCTGCAGGGACACACAGGTCAGTGCCGGGCCTGGCGATTGTTCCATTACACAGAGGAGTCGGGACAGAGGCCCCGGCTGACACACAGTGAGCCCCTTCTTCCTTCACTCTGGGGGCGGGGAGGGACTGGAACCCCGAGGGCCTGTTCGTCCTCCTCGGGAGGGGCCACGCGGCTTGTTTAACCCCAGAAGCAGCCGAAACTGCTCCAATAGCTGTGAAGAGGCCACAGGAGAGTCCTGGCCAGCTCTAGGGCACAACCTCTCGACACAGCAGGACACAGGGAGCCTCTCCATAGAGTAGCCGTCAGAGGTCATCCTCTTCTGGGGCACATTCGGGGTGTCTGTATGGGAGAAGGGCTCACACTCTAGTGCTCGGATGGCGGCGACCTGGCTTGTGACTAGAGGCAGATGGGGCTGTTCCTCACAGCCTCCCTGCCATGTCGGGGAACACACGGAAACCCATGTCAGGGTGTGAGTGGCCACATTTGAAGCCAGTTAGCGAATTCCCAGGACGTGCACAGCTGGGCTCACTAGTCCCAAGCCAAACGCTAGTTTCCTGTTTCTGACAACTGAGTTCCTCGTGCTCATTAATGGAGGTTTTATGACCCACTTGTGGTTCAGTGAATACAGGTTCTGCTGACAGCTTCAGTGCACAGAGACAGACGCAGCACAGGGTGTTGGAGAGACAGCGCTGGATATTCAAACTCGACAGTGTATGGGCCACAGTGGCCAGAGAGGGGACCTCCCCACGGCATGCTTGTGCCAGGGATGGGGGAGAAAAGGTCCCAGGGCAGAGGGAACACAGTTCCCCCTGCAGGGGATGCCTGCCCGTCTCTTGTACTCTGCGCATTATTTAATCCGCCACCCAGCACTCACCCACCTATCCATAATCCAACCATCCATCTGTCCATCCTCCACCCTTCTCCATCACTGTCTGTTCATCTACCCATCCACATACCCATCCATCCATCCATCATTCATCCATCCATCCACCCATTTATCCATCCACCCATCCATCCATCCACCCACCCATCCACCCATCAATCTATCCATCCATCATCCATCCATCCATCCATCCATCCATCCATCTATCCCCCATCTCTCCTTCATCCATCACCCACCATCCCCACACCCATCCATCAATCCATCCACTGGTCCATCCACCAACCTACCCATCTATCCATCCATCCATCCATCCATCCATCCATCATCCATTCATCCAGTCCCACTCTCTCATCCATCATCATCCCTCATCTCTCACCCATCCATTACCCACCATCCATCAACCCATCCATCCATCAACCCATCTGCTGATCCATCCACCCACCCACCCATCCTTCCACCCAACATCCATCCATCCATCCATCCATCCATTCCCCATCTCTTCTCCATCCATCATCCATCCCTCATCTCTCCTCCATCCATCACCCATTACCCATCATCTGTCTCTTCTCTCTCTCCATCTTGGTCTAGAATGGGACGTCCTTGTTCTCGTTTCTCACAAGTCTGCCATGGTGAGTTGTTAGAGCCCACAGCTGTAGGGCTATGAAGGCCCAAGAACACCAAAGACAAGACCAGGGACACTGACTCCATGTACAAACTACCCACATCAAGCCCTGAATACAGCGACTCGGTGAGCAACAGAAGCTGAGTCCCGTGCTTTCCCGGAGAGAGCTACTTCCAACTTCCCTTAAAGTGGTTCCCTTAGAATGTTAAAGTGTCTGACAGACAGTACGGGAGAGCAGTTCCGAGCAACACGCCCGCCCACACAGGAGGCTCTCCACGGCAGGGAAAGAAGAGTGAAATCCCGAAGAAGAAAATCTGCATTTACCACCAAAATGTCAACTTGACTCTGGGCTTGGTGTTTATTTTTTAATTTTTTTTGTCTTTACACTTCTTCATATTTTCTGAAATGAACATATTGTTTTTACAACCATAAGAGGTTCCGTATAATCCATTCTAAACACACCAAGCAAAAATAAACCTTAAAGATACACAAGAGCGTAACATTTTACTCTAATATGAGATAAAAGCATGTTCATTTCTCCAGGTAAAGTGGGAGGGAAACATTCTGAAGAACCCAGGTCCTTGAAAAGTGCCTGAGTGGAACCGGCTCTGAATTACACAAAAACACTCATCACAAAGTCTTTCTGGTCGGTGTTTCCCCAGAGAGGCCACAGGCCAAGTGCCCGTCTTCCCTTCGTCCCTGTGCTTAAGCAAAAGCTGCCTTGCTAGTGGCTTTGAGGCTACCAGAAGCCCTGTGGTCAGTGCCCCATGGCCAGCGTCCTGAGGTCAATGTCCCATAGTCAGAGCCCCATTGTCAGTGCCCCATGATCAGAGCCCTGTGGTCAGTGTCCCATGGTCAGTGTCCCGTGGTCAGTACCCCATGGTCAGTGTCCTGAGGTCAGTGCCCCTTGGTCAGTGTCCCATGGGCAGTGCCTCCTGGTCAATGTCCAATGGTCATGTTCTGTGGTCAGTGTCCCCGGTCATTGTCCCATGGTCAGTGGCCCCTGGTCAGTGTCCCATGGTCAGTGGCCCCTGGCCAGTGTTCCATGGTCAGTGTCCTGCGGTCAGTACCCCCTGGACAGTGCCCCCTGGTCAGTGCCCAATGGTCAGTGTCCCATGGTCAGTGCCCCATGGCCAGTGCCCACTGGTCAGTGTCCTGCGGTCAGTGCCCAGGGTCAGTATCCCCTGGGTGTTGCTGCCTGCAGGGTTCCTCCTTCACCTCCTCGACGAGTTCCGGTTCCCAAGGAGACAACATGAGTCAGGTGGGCTCTGGGCAGCCCTCTCAGATCCTTTCATGCTCCACACCTCAACACGCTTCCACATGCTTCCACACACTTCTACTGCCTCCGCACATTTACACATGCTTCCACATGCTTCCACATGCTTCCACACACTTCCACATGTTCCCACACACGCCTAGTCTCTCCCACATGCTGTGGCTCAGCCTGAGTGGGCCCACCTGGTCCCCTCCCAACTGTGTTCTAACTCCAGCCCCACCAGATGAACTGACGTGGGGCGTCCCCTTCCCCCCTCCTCCGGGCAGCAGAGAGAAGGCAGGTTGGTCCCTGTCGCCGCTGCCCCCAGCCGTGCTCACACATACAACTGTACCCACATAAGCCGCCCAGAGCACAATGCCCTGGGGGCCGGAAGGATGGCAGAGCAGGGAGGGCATTGGCTTTGCACATTCTGGACCTGGGTTTGAGCCCCACCAGGAGCTATCTCTGAGCACAAAGACAGGTGTCAGCCCTGAGCGCCGCCAGGTGTGGCCCCAAACAAAGAAAAAAACTCGAGACAGCAATTCCTGCGAGGATATTCCCAGCCTCGGCAGGCAGACGTGCCCGTGCAGGCTGGGTGGGACTCGCCACCCCCGAACTTGCCCACCTCCTCCCGGCCCGCCCCAGCCCGCGCCCTGCCAGGCTGTGACAGCATCACCTCTGCCCTTTGCTCTGCCCTGGGGGCTGGCCTAGCGTGTAGGACGCGTGACAGCGTCGTCCACCCAGAGCGCATTTCCTGGAGTGGTGTCTGCCCCCCTCCGCCCGACCCACACGTCCCTTTATTGCACTGTCGCTCGTGTCCCCCACCCTGAGCGCTCTCTGCGCCCCGAGGATGCTCCCCCCTGCTCGCAAGGGCCTCCCCTCTCCCCCCACTCAGCGCATGGGCCTCACCGGCTACCTGCTCCCCCCTTGGCCCCCTCCTATTTCTGGGGCATCTCAGCACCCCGGACAACAGGAATCTTCAGGCCAAAACGGCCAGCAGCAGCTTCAGTTGAGGAGAAACCCAGAAGACCCAGAATCACAGCCCTGGGGTCCGGGGGCCGCCTGCCAACCCCCGCGGCAGGGCCCCAGGAAGGTCACCTGAGGGCCTCCTGATGGCCTCTGGGGAGCCCGGATGATGAGGCACAGCCGTGGGCACCCAGCAGTCAGTACCCAGCACTTGGTGCCCAGCACCCAACACCCAGTACTCAGTCCCCAGCACCTGGCACCTAGTACCCAGCACCCAGCCCTGGTCTTCGAATGGAGTGCGTCATGAGCCTGGGATGTCCGCAGGGACCCTGCATGAAGAACAACCCTGGCGTGCCTTCCTGAGGGATGGAGCCACGGAGAGGGCTGGGGTGAGGCTAATGGGGGTCCCAGACCCCTCCCTCTGCCCGACACCCAGCAGATACAGGACCACGTGGAGGCACCAAGCCCTGATGTGACCATCGGCTCGTCCTCGCCTGCAGACGAGCAAGGCAACTTCGCAGCCCCGACCTGGTTGGGGAGGACATGGTCGGGGACAGCAGAGCCGAGATTCAGGGGTCTCTTGCTCAGGGTGAGGCTACCAGGAGCCGGTCGCTTGTCTCCTCCAGCCCGACTTGGCATCCAGCTCCTCCCTGCAGCCCGGGGGAGGCCCTGGGCTGGGCTGGACATGCCGGGCTGCCCTCAGCACGCAGAGGTGATGGGCTGGTGGCTCTGCTCAGGCCCTCCCTCTGCAGGTGTCCGGCTAGCTGGCAGATGCCCAGGAGTCCCGGCAGAGGCTCTCCTGGCCACACAGGTGACTTGGTTTGGATTAAGGGAAAGGAATCCAGGGGGTCGGGCCCCACGGGAGAGGCAGTGGGCCCCGTGTGTGGGCACCGCTGGGGTGGTGGGGGCAGGATGAGGGGCAGAGGGGCAGGTGGGAGCCACGCTCTCTGAGCACGCTTTCAAGCTGACATTTCCAGCCTCCCTGCCAGCCGCCAGGCCTTGGAACCTTCCCACACTGTGACTATTGACATTTGAAAATTAAACTGTCCTATCATTCTTGTAAAGTTATTCCCTGGAACCCAGATCCCACGGCCATCCCATAGGCCAATTATTCACTCCTTAAAGTTGCGCAGACGCACGGAGAGCCTTGTCCCCGCCGGCCTGGTGCGGCTGTGTGTCTCTCCCTATATGGGCCGCATGGCTTCCTCCAAAGTCTCAGGACCAGGCCCCCTTTCACATTCAGACACTTTGCCACTCTCTTTGCACGTCCATTAGGATCCCCATGTCCCTGAACCCCCAGATGCGCCTGGAAAGTCTGAGCTTGAGATCTGCTGGCATTGGAACCTGCATGATGGTCAGCGGGCAGCGGATCTCTCCTGGCCCGTGACCCAGCATTCGACAGGAGGGAAGGGCAGCAGCACCTCGGTGAGAAACAAAAGGGGGGGGGTTCCAGGGCCAGAGCAGTGGTCTAGCAGGGAGGGCATCTGCCTGGCACGCGGCTGACATGGGTTTCACCCCGGCATCTCATAGGGTCCCCCAAGCACTGCTAGGAGGGATTCCTGAGTGCAGAGCCGGAAGTCAGCCCTGAGCATTGCCGGGTGGGACCCAAAAAGACAGAGAAAGAAAGAGAGGAAAAAAAAGAGAGAAAGGAAGGGAGGAAGGAGGGAGGGAGGAAGGAAGGAGGGAGGGATGGGGTGAGAGGGAGGGAGGAAGGAAGGAAGGAAGGAAGGTGGGAGGAAGGGAGGAAGGAAGGAAGGGAGGGAGGGAGGAGGGAGGAAGGAGGGAGGGAGGGAGGGAAGGAGGAAGGAAGGAAGGAAGGAAGGAAGGAAGGAAGGAAGGAAGGAAGGAGTGGGGCTTTCTCAGGCCACAGGCACGAGCATCCGACTCGCGCTGCCTGCGAGACCCTTCTCACTGTGCTCGAGGCCGGAAGGCGCCTCAGGCTGGTGTAGTGTCACATCCTTGTCACCTCCCGTTCCACCTGCTCTGCTGGGCACATTCAGGCAAGAGCCAAGTCTGAGAGTCCAGGGCACAGTGTCCAGGGCAGTGTCTGGGGCACCAGGCACAGATCTCCACCCCCAAGGCTGGCGCGTGCAGGAGGGGTTCGATCAAGGGGCTCCCATGTGCGAGGCTCTTCCCTGCAGGGAAGGAACTGGCAGCCAGTGAGGCTCTGAGGTGGACACAGGAGGCAGCCTGAGGCGCACGCTGCATGTCACACACGCCAAGCACACACTCACACACATCGCACACACCCCCATACACCACACACAATACACTCACACATACTCACACACACTCTCACAAACACACATATCCACATTCACACTCTGTCATACACTCACATTCACACTCACACTCTCACACACTCTCATACACACACTCACACATATATACACACACACACACTCATACACACTCACACATATATATACACACTCACACTCACACATACATGCTCACCCAATCTCTCACACACACTCTCACGCACACACACATATTCACACGCTTTGTCACACACACACACTCTTGCATATACACACTCACACACCCACACACCCACACAGTCTCACAGTCATATATTAACACTCACACATACTCTTGCACACTCTCACACACACTCACACACACACAGGCCCAGCCTCCTGCGGGCATCAGGGCTGCTGACACGGTGACAGCGGCCAGGAATCTGCTCTGTGGTTCTTCCTCCCAGAGACGCTGGGGCTGGGCCCGACCCCCACAGCCTTCCCTGGCCTCAGGAGCGCGACCATGGTCCCTTGGGCTGTATCAGGTGGGCAGCACCCAGAACCTCCTGCAGCCGCGTGTCCGGCTGGTCCCGACGGCCCCCTCGGAGGATCAGCACCTCCCTGCCCTCGCCCCCAGCCCGGTGGCCTTCCGGCGGCCATGACAGCGTGAGCACAGCTCACTCGTCCAAGTGTGCTCGGCTCCCTGGACACCCTGCAGGACCCCTGTGCGTGGCCCCCGCCTGCCCTCTGCTGACTGGGGGGTCCCCTGAGCACCGTCACAGCTGGCGGTGTTGCAATGAACACCGAGTGACCAGACTCGGGCCGTGTCCGTGCTGACGGGGGGATGAGGACACCTGCCCCTGTCCCAGAGAGGCAGACCCAGCGGGGACCCGGGGCAGCAGGCAGCCAGCACAGGGGACCTTCTAGGAGGGGACTTGTGGAGGGGAGGGCAGGGGAGGTCACCCAGTCACGGACCACCTTGACAGAATGTCCGTCCCTCCAACTCAACGGGACTCACCCCACACACCCCTGGGCCTCGATCCCGAAGCCTCCAGGGCGTGACGCCACCCCAAGGCCCAGGTGCCAAAGCTTAGGCTTCACATAGCCTGGTCAGCTGTTCCCCGGGGCAGGTCAGCACCCCCTGACCAGAGCTGGGTCCCAGGGCAGGTCAGCGCCCCCTCCCCCTGCTGGGCCCTGGGGCAGGTCAGTGCCCCCTTCTGAGAGCAGCTGCTGCCTCCTGCCCCACTGTCTCCCCAGCGGGGACCCCCACCCAGGGCAAGCAGAAGCTGGAGCGGCGGCTGTGGGGGGCAGGCCCCCCGGAGCATGGCCAGCAGGGCAGCAGCTATTTAGAACGGCGCGATAGACCCGCAGACGCTCATCACGGCTGCAGTTCCGAGCCAGGGGGGCGGAAGGAGGGAGGGACGTCATGCATCACCCGAGCAGATTAAAATGGAATCAATTTGTTTGTCTCTGCGGCACAATTAGTGGGGCAGAAAGGAGAGTCTGTCCAGAGGCGAGGGACAGCCTCGTTCCAATCAAAATATTAAAAACATCAGTCTCAGGAGGGCCAGGGCTCAGCGTAACCATCAAAGGGCAGAAGACAGTCAGCATCCCCCAGGAAGGCTCGGAGTGGGCGTGGAGGCGGGGGGGGGGGGTGTTGTGTGGGCCCCAGGGGGTGTGTGGGTCACAGTTCTAAGCACTTTAGAAGCAACTTCGTTTGCTGACCCCCCCCCAGCAGGGAGCCTAGGTTTACTGAGTTACACCCACCAAGCACTCTCATACATGCCCCCAAGTCAGACCCTGGAGCTTGCAAAGTCAAATCTTTCGAGGGCTCTGGATTTTGTATGTGTAAGTGGAATATTTTCTTTTCTCTTTCTTTTTTGTCCTTCACACGGTTTGTTTTAGAGCAATGCCCTTTTTGTATAGACACAGGAAGACAGTTGATGCTCTGCTTTTGTAACGTGGGAGTTAACTGACTCTGAATAATGCCTACTCCTGGGAATCCGTCAGATTTACTTGGCTTAAGCCTCAACTGCCCTTAGTTCCTAGCCCCCACATAAGGGTCGCTGTGATGGATTAGATGGGCCCAGGGCAAGCTGTAAGCCACCCTGGCTTTAAGAAGGGACAGGCTGGGGCTGGAGCGATAGCACAGTGGGTAGGGCGTTTGCCTTGCACGCAGCCAACATGGCCGACCCAGGTTTGATTCCCAGTGGTCCCCCGAGCACCGCCAGGAGTAATTCCTGAGTGCATGAGCCAGGAGTAACCCCTGAGCATCGCAAAAAGCAAAAAAACAGGGGGGGGACAGGCTAAGCAGCATAAGAAGTATAAAAAATTAAGAGCACAGTGTGGAACAAACTCTCATGACCCAAAAAGAAGTGCCTCAATAAGGACCCTGCTGGGGGTAGGAAAGACGAACCCGGCCTGAGGACTGTGGTCTGGGATCTATAGCGAGCTGTCCCCAGGGAGAGCCGCCCTTTACGCTTAGTGTATCTCTTACTGTGTTCATACAAGATGACTGGAGCACAGTGGGTAGGGCGTTCGCCTTACAAGCGGCCAACATGGCCGACCCGAGTTCGATTCCTCCGCTCCTCTCGGAGAGCCCGGCAAGCTACCGAGAGTATTCGATATGCCAGACACAGTAACAACAAAGTCTCCAGTGGAGACGTTACTGGGCCCGCTCGAGCAAATCGACGATCAACGGGAGGGCCTCGAGCAAATCTAATATGATTGTTGAAATGGATTATGAGCTAAGGAAAGGAGAAACCAACGCGCCCTTAGATGGAATCCCACCCTCGGGCGCGTTTCCCAGCAGGAATCTAGAGAGTGAGTCCCTGGATGAGTTCTGTCCTTGGGTGGGTCTCTCAGAAGAGTCTCCCCTGAAGAAGGGGCTTTACATCTGCTCTGTTGATGATAATGTTCAGCCATGCTATGAGTAACTGCTCCCCCGCCCCTCACAGTCTCTGTAACTGACGCTGTGAGGGTTGAATGAGGGGCCGCTGGTCACCACCACAGTGGCCCCGTTCCTTCGTTCATCATCAGTGGGTTGGTGATCAGCCCTGGATGCACAAGGGGGACCTTGGGTCACTGCGGGCTGGTGAGTCTGGACGATGGCCCGGAAGCACGGGACGGTCATTGTGCAGATTTGCTCCGCGTCCAAAGGGGCATCTTCCAGGAACAGAAGTGCCAGGTATTCCCAGGCTCCGGCATCCGGGAGACGTGATCACGTGCAAGTCATGTAGTAATAGCTCTGAAATGGCGTACTAGGATATTTTTATGTAAGTAGCACACAAACTGTATACACATCAATCTGCATTCTATTTGCTTCGCATGTGTATTATAGAGAGAGATATATTTCTGAGGAATGTTTTATGGTAAAGCACTGATTGACTCTGGACAGGACCAACCACGTATTTGAGTCGGTACACAGCATTTCTGAGGAGTTTGCCTTCATCAGTCCCAAGGGCCAGCCCATGGCATGTGGGTCAGGCTGAGCTTCTGGGGGACCTGGCTGCAGGGAGGTCTCCCAGCTCGGGCTGGAAGGCGGCACTGGGCTGGCCGGGCATGGGGAGGGGGGCGTGGGGAGGGTCGGGCCATGTGGCGTCACCCCCCTGCCTGACAGCACGTCCTCCTGCTCTTCCATGCCAGGGCAGGGCCAAGGACATCTCATCACAGCCGCAGAAATCCTGGGGTCCCAGGAAGAGCCTGCATGGACACACGTGCCCCCCCCCCCCCGCGTCAACTCCTGGCTGCCCGCCTTCACACGCTGGGCTCGGCAGGCCTGAGCACTGGCCCTGGGGAAGTGACCCTTCACTGACCCTGGCCTCTTGCCGTCCCGTCTACTCTCCGAGAGCCAGCGGCTCTGGGCTCTGAAACTTTGTGTTTTTACTTTCCTAAGTGCTTTCCCATGAAGTGTGATTCCTCTGTGACTGCACAGAGAACTCCAGTCAAACACGGCGCGGGCGGGGGTGGGAAACCGTGCCCTGCAGGGCCGTGAGATCCGCAGCACCAGCCCCATTGATCCTGATTCTCTCTAGAGCCTGATGGACGACGCACGGATGGTAAAAAAGGCTCAAACTGTCCAGAGTTCCCAAGATGAAAAATAAATCCATCCTCCGCTCTTGTCTTCCGCGTGAGATGCTGAACCGCCGTCAGGGTGATTATGCCCGTCAGACTCCAGAGAAGCTGCGCCACGAGCAGGCACTCAGGACGCCACCAGGGCGAGGAGTTCCCGGGAGAGACAGGGGTGGGGGGAAGGGGGGCGCGGCTGGGGGAGGTGCCACGCCTGTGTGTGTGTGTGTGTGTGTGTGTGAGTGTGTGTGTGTGTGTGTGTGTGTGTGTGTGTGTGTGTGTGTGTGTGTGTGAGAACTGGGCGGTTTCTTGTCAGAGCTCGGGTCAGGTGTGGATGGTGGGTCTCTCCTCCAGGTCTGTGTGCCGGTGCTCAGGAGGGGAGCACAGCCCACCCTGGAGGGAGCACGGCCACATCTAGGGGGAGAGCATGGCCACACCCAGGAAGGAGCACAGTCACATCCAGGAGGGAGCACGGTCCTACCCAGGAGGGGAGCACAGACACACACAGAGGGGAGCACAGCCACACCCAGGAGGGAGCACGGCCACACCTGGGGGAGCACAGTCACACCCAGGAGGGAGCACGGCCCTACCCAGGAGGGGGGCACAGACACACGCAGGGGGAGCACAGCCACACCCAGGAGGGAGCACAGCCACACCTGGGGGAGCACAGTCACACCCAGGAGGGAGCACGGCCCTACCCAGGAGGGGGGCACAGACACACGCAGGGGGGAGCACAGCCATACCCAGGAGGGAGCATGGCCGTACCCAGGAGGGGAGCACGGCCGCACCCAGGAGGGAGCACGATGCACCTGTTGCACTACGTGGCGGGAGGTGCTGAGGAAGGAGGGCGGCTGGGCTGACAAGGAGCGAGGAGCCTGGATCATGGGTCTCTGGCCACCTCCTGGACGTGCTGCTGGGGCGGGGGGCATTTCTCACTGCCCCTGGCACTTGCTCCTGAGGGAGCCTGCTCGGGAGATGCATTCCCCGGGTGACACAGGCCAACAGGGGTCACAGCGGTGGGGTGGTGGGCCGGCTCCGTCCCTCCAAGTCCTCCCCTGCTTCTCTCAGAGAATTCCCTCATGGGAAGTGGAACACAGTGTTTGGAGATGGCCCCCAAAGGTGTGGGAAACGGGCCATCTGTGGGAGTGTCCTTGCTGAACCGGACAGCCCCTCCAGTCACTGGCTCATTCCCTGTCCTGCCCCAGGACGGAGGCTGCTCGGCTGCCTGCGCGGAGGGGAGGGTGGGGAGGAAGGCGCTCATGCTCCAGTGCTCCTCAGCGCCGCTCCCCTGCCGTGACGGGCGTCTCTGAGCCACTTCTGAAGCAGCGTCCAGAGACCAGCCCGCACCTGAGCTGCCGCCGTGGAGCCTGCCCGGTGACGTACCCAGTGCCGGTGCTGGGACCACACGTGCCACGTGCCATGGGGAGCAGGAACTTCCATGCGGGAATGCAAGCTCTGGGGACGGCGGACGGAGCCCACAGCCCCACCCGTGGGTGTAGGCCTTGGAGGGACCCCGGCCTGCCCTGTTGCAGCCGAGCGCTGACCCTCGGCCCCGGACCCGGGAACTGCGCCCCACGACTCGCTGACAAGCACCCACGTCCCACCACCTGAATTTCAGCCAGTCCACAGGCTCGGTGGAAGGTTGGACGTTTCTGTTCTGTTTCCAAAGCTAAAGTGTGGCGGGCAGAGAATCAGCAATGTCGGGCACTGCCCGCCCACGGGGAACAGCACTGAGGCCCTTGGGCTGCAGAGTGCCAGGAAGACATGTGTGTGCACATGTGTGTGTCCATGTGGATGTGCACATATGAATGTACTCGTGTGCCTGTGGGCACATGTGTGCATCTACGTGTGTACTTGTATGCATATGTGCAACCATGTGCATACGTACGTGCAGGTGTGCGTGTATGGGTGAGTACATGTGTGAGGATATATGTGTGTGTGCATGCATGTGTGCATGTATATGTGTGTGTTCAGTGTGTGAGAATGCAGAGGATCTCTTAATCATTTCATTATGTGTATCTGCATAAGAAAAGCCACGGATATACTGGGGGGAGACAAAACAGATTAAGAGACGCCCTCCGCACTGGTGGAGGGATGGGTATTTGATCATTGTATAACTGAAAGTCAAGCACAAAAATTTGTAAGTCTACAACTGAACCTCATGGTGTCTCACTAATAAAAATTAAAAAAAAAAAAGATACGCCCTCCTCTATGTCAAAACGTACTCAAGAAGGTAATAACAGTAATTAGGAGAGAACTGTGCTGAAACCAGGCTCCGAAAAGGTCCCGCTCGGGAGGTCTGGGGGCCCACACGGCACATGAGGAGGGTGGGTGTGGGTGTGGGGTGGGCGGGCAATGGTGGGGACATGGCAGACATGCTGCTGCCTGTGGTCCTTGGGGGTCTGACATCCCCACGGCCCAGGAGGACCCACGTCGGGCCCGCCACCCCAACCCTGCGCCTGCCTTTGTCTTCCGGCCGCTGCCGAATGGGCTACATTGCGTTCCCTCTCAGCCACCACTTGGCCGGGAGGCACATCCAGGCCTTTCATCTTCCTCCATAAATCAATCCCTTCCTGCCCTGCTGGCTGCGCCCGCCACTTCCGTTTGTTCATTTGTTTCCTTCTCTCCACTCCCGGGGGATTTGTCCATGTCTCTGCTCATGTCGTGTCACCCCCCTTGTCCAGGTGGCCCAGAACTGCGGAGCCTGCCCCTCCCTGCCTGGGCCCTGGAGACCCTCACGACAGTCTTTTTTTTTCCTTTTTGGGTCACACTGGGCGATGCACAGGGGTTCCTCCTGGCTCTGCACTCAGGGATTACCCCTGGCAGTTCTTGGGGGACCACATGGGATGGTGGGAATTGAACCCGGGTCGGCCGCGTGCAAGGCAAACGCCCTCCCTGCTGTGTTATCGCTCCGGACCCCCTCACGACAGTCTTGAGTTCAACCTGCCACCATGTGTGTCTCCCTCGGGCCCCTCCATACCCCATGCTCTGCCCAGCTCTTCCCCGGGCCAACTCATGCACCTCTGCCCTCTGCCCTGTGCCCTGTGCAGGCCCAACATGGGTCAGCGACACCTGCCCTGCTCAGAGCCAGGCATGGGGGCCTCAGGGTGCCCAGGCCGAGCAGAGACAGAGGAGCAGAGAGATAGAGGACAGTCGGGGCAGAGAGGATGGCAGGGTCGGGATGGAGGGGCAGAAAGGACAGTGGACAGAGGGACAGAGGGACTGAGGGGCCCGCAGGTCAGCAGCAACCCCGTGAGGTTGGGCCCATGGCGGCCCACACAGCAGAGCAGGCCTGTGCTGTCCAGAACATGTGTCCCTGCCCTCGAGGGGCCCAGCATGAAGGTGAAGGGTGAGATTCGGAGCCTGAGTCCCTCCAGCACAGAGTCACGACAGAGGCCCTTTCCCGTGTGTCACGAAGGGAGGGACATTCCGATCCAGGAAAGTCCTTGACCCACAGGGCAAGCAGGTGTCAGGCTCAGGCTCTTCCAGGGCTGAGACCAACCACACAGCAGACACCCAGGGACCACAACAGCACGGGGCCAGGAGGCAGGCGACCGGGGACTCACATATGCGCTGCAGCGGAGACTGACCATGGCTCGCCCACCAGCCCTGCATTGGGGCTGACCGCGGCTGCCCACAGATGCTCTCTGGTGGGAAGTGCAGGTGAGCTAGAACCCGGCGGCACCAACTGCATCAGGCCCGCGTGGGCGGGTCAGCACGGTGCCAGGACACACACACGCTGGCCGGCCTTGTCCCCCTGGACACGGAGACTCTGCTGTGCAGACAGGGCTTTGTGAGCCCAGATGAAGCAGGAAAGAAGACTGGTTGCAAGGAGGGGGAGGAGGGGGAGGGGGGAGGGGAAGAGGAGGGGGAGGGGAAGGGGGGAAAGGGAGGAGGAGGAAGGAAGGGAAAGGAGGAGGAGGGGTAGAAGGAGGGAGGAGGATGAGGAAGGGGAAGAGGAGGGAGAGGAGGAGGGAAAAGGGAGGAGGGGAAAGGAAGGGGGGAGGAGATAGAGGAGGAGAGGGAAGGGGAAGAGGAGGAGGGGGAGGGGAGGCGGGGAAAGGAAGGGGGAGGAGGAGGAGGAGAGGGAGGAGGAGCCAGAGGAGGGGAAGGAGGAAGGGGAGGGGGAGGGGGAGGAGGAGGAGGTGCCCGAATACCAAGTGCCTGTCCCCCAGCCAGGACCGGGAGGGCTTTGGGGCCACGTCTCGGGACTTCCTCCATAGGACTAGTGGACTAGTCGCTCTGGGAAAGCCTGAGGCTCCCAGGGCGTGGGGAGCTGGGGCTGAGGCTCGGAGGCCTCTCGCTCCGGAGGTCCGGAGTGGCTCTCGCTGGATCTTGTCCTTCCCTCCCCCACCCGCTGCTGCCAGCTCGGCAGATGACGAGCACTGTGCGGCCGCAGGGGTTTTATTAGCTCATAAAAACCCCATTCCCGCCTGCAAGGACAGCAAGCGTGCTGGGCTGGCCCGGGGGGAGTCAGGCGGGGTTTATTTCAGCTGAGAAATGGCCCGTGGGGTGGGGCCCGGGGGGTGGGGTGGGGGGGTGGTCAGGATGGTGCAGCTGAGGCATCAAGGCCCTTGCAGGCCAGGGGGCAGCCCGCACCCAGGCAGTGCTGGAGGGAGACGCGTTCCCTTCTGGCCAGACCCAAGGTGGAGGTTTGTTTCCTTTGAGCTATTTAGGCTCGGGGCTCACTCCTGGCTCTGCTCAGGGATCTCCCTGGGTGGGGTTTGGGGGACCCCTCGGGGTTTCGGGGGTCAAAGCCAGGCCAGCCACATACAGAGAAACTGCCTGGGCCCCTGCACTGTCCAACCCCATGGACAGAGCATGACTGACTCTGGGTGACACTCGGGGCCAGGCTGGGTGACCGTGCCTAAGACACGAGGCTCTCGGAAAGTTCCAGATCTGGGCACAGGATTGCTCCTGTCCGTCAGAGTACGCCTCGGTGGCGTCCATTGGTCTGTCCATCTGGCTGTGCACGTGCTCTCAGGTGCCCTCAGGCAGACCTGCCCTCACGGAAGCTCCAGAGAAGAAGGAGCGTGACAACTGCCACCGTCCAGTCTCCCGGGATTCGGCGCAGGACATGTGTGCGGGAGCCCCCAGGGCACTGGCCCAGGAGAGCTCCTTACGCCTGGTCTCCCGGCAGGAGCCAGCTCACAGCCAGGACACAGCCGTGGGCGGTAGTCCTAGGATGTCTGCCAGAAAGGCACCCCACCCACCTCTCTGGGGACCCCCAGGCCCCCGACGTGTGCATCCCAGAGAGCTGGTGGGGAAATCTCTCCCAATTCTGCTTCCCGAAGTACTGATTTGTTTTTTGTTTGAGGGCTACCCCTGGTGGTGCTCAGGGCTGATTCCTGGCTCTGTGCTCAGGGGTCACTCCTGGTGAGCTGAGGGGGCAGGCCTAAGGGGTGCCGGGGATTGAACCCGGTCGGCTGCATGCAAGGCCAGTGCCCTCCCCGCTGTCCTGCCTTTGACCCGAAACTACCGAAGTCGCCGGCCCAGAGGTACACTGGCTGCTTCGGGCTGTGGAGGAGGCGCACAGGAGGGCACGGGGGAGCACAAGGCGCAGCTGCAGAAAGGTGGGGACACCGAGGCACCTGGGCGCGTCCTCGTCACCTCCGCCCCCACGGTGCACTCTGGGCCCTAAGACGGTTTATCATGAGGGCATATGCCAGTTTCGGCTCATCCTGCCACAGATGTCCCGAGCCCTGGCCCAGGCCAACTGTCTAGCCACCGGTAATTGTTTTCCATTGGATTAGGGAAGAAAAGATGCATTCAAATCCCTGTAAAGCACCTAACCAATCGGAAACCGCCATGACGGGGGTAAGCGCCCGCCGCCGCTGGCATTCTCATACTCAGACACTGAGGCATGAGATTTAATTATCATTATCATTATCTAAGCCTGACTAGCTGCAAATGAATTCCAACTTCTAGGTGCCCAGCCAAGGCACAAAATTAAGATGCGGTTAACAGACTTAATATTAAACAATACAAATACAACCCTTCCTAGGAAAATAGTTCTAATTAAGTGTGCCTTGGCCCTGAGAGGGAGGTAAGCCGGGGAGGGACTGTTAATTTTGGAAGAATGATGTTCCCGCTATAGTAACCTCGCCCCTTGTTAATTTTAGAAGCTCCTCTCCTTAGTAGCGATATTTATAAAAATGAATCATGTACCCTGAAAATACACGAGACATGAATCTGACACGACCGTGATGGGGGCTGTTCTTAAAGATGCCGTCACTGTTCTGATCCTGGGTCTTTCCTCAGCTGTGTCTCGTAGTTTCTGTTTTGCTGCGTAGCACACACACACACACACACGTGCATTCACGTGCACACACATGCACATACATGCACACGTACACACACGCACAAACATGAACACATGCACACGCGCACACATGCACACACGTGTACAGCACACGCGCAAACACACATGCATCCACTCTGCACGTATGCAGGAGCACCTATACACACATGCATGCACACATGTTTGCACGCACATGTATGCACGCAGGTGTCAGCAGGTTCTGAGATGTGGGCATACAGGATGTGGTGCCATGTCTGAGCTGTAGTTCTGGCCCTTTCCGACCATCCTAAGCAGACACAGGGGGCTCCAAGAGTCTGCAAAGGACAGGGTCGGAGGCCTCGGAAGGAGGTGGGCACGGCCACTCCGCAGCAGCCCTGAGCAGCATCCCCTCGCCCTGGCCCCTCGAGACACTCCCCTGTCCCGCAGCTACCCAGGACTCGCTCTGCTCTCTGCGACAGCAGCTGGCTTGGCCCCCTGGCGTCCTGCTGATGAAGCTGAGCTCTGCAAGTGCTCGGGCCTGGGAGGGGACACGCTGACCAGAGACTTGCTCGGGAGCGTGACATTTGATGGAGGGAGCCCCTCTACTCCGCCTGCCTCAGTGTCTGGCCTCGTCTGCCCACCCGGGCCCGCAGTACCTGCAGCTGAGGTAGCCGCGACCCGGCAGGTGGGCGCCTGCGTGAACACCGGCTCCCCACGCCCAGCGCAGTTCCAGTTGGTTTTTTTGTTTTTAATCTTCAACCAACCCAGAGACTTGACACCCATGGGTATCTCCCGGGTCACTGAGGCTGCGTTTGAGAAGCACCCACCACGAGGGCGAGGGCAGAGTCCCTGTCCTGCGGGAGCCTGGCTGGGGCTGTCAGGACCTTATCAGCGTCCAGCTGAGCTCTAGCAGAGACTCGTAGGACGACCGTTTCTAATGGAATTTTAATCATGGTAAACTGAGAACAAAAGGCCTGCGTAGTCCATTAATTAGAGGAGTTCCAGGTTCAACTCTGCAGCCAGGTCTCACGCGGGCGCCAGGGACTCGGGCAAACTCCTTGGAACTCGCTGGGGAGACAGGAAAGTGGGGCGTGAGAGGGGAGGCTTCCAGAAGCTTCTGGAAACTCCCGGCCAGCCACATTCCTGGCTCACTCTGTGTCCTGGCTCACCTACGGGGCTGTGCGTGCAGAGCTGCCCTCCACCCTGCCTGCCCCCAGGACCCAGCTGCCCATGGCCACAGCCGAGACCCTTATGCCTGGCCGGGAGGTCCCCATGACCCCCATCCTGTGGCATGGGCTGTCAGATGGCGCCTGTCACCTTCTTCCCAGTCCCACCACTGCTGGAAGGGGGCCGTGGTCCCTGAGGCCCCCTTCACACTTCTCTGCTGCCCCTTGCGGACTGTCGTGGCTGAGACCGTGGACAGTCTGGACCATGGTGTGTGGGAATCAGGAGGGCAGGCAGGGCGGGAGAGCAGGGCCAGGGTCTGGGCTGACCTTGGAGTTTGAGGAGGGTGTGGCCGGCCTGAGGGTGAGGGGCAGAGTCGGGGAGCCGTCTGCTCTATGCACCACGACAAGCAGACAGCCACCCCCGGAGCTCTGCAACCCCAGTCCCGAATGAGCACTGTGAGATGAGCCTCATTGGGGGCTAAGTGATCCGGCTTGGACAGGAAGTCCATGTGGCATGTGAGGACACAGCTCCCAATGATGGGAGAACAGGGGACATTCCCCTGCCCCAGGGCGGGTGGAGTCAAGGCAGAATGGGGGCTGGGACAGGGAGGGGGCGAGTGCCCCCACCCCTGCACCCAAAGGAGCTCCAAGGGAAAGTGCTGAAGGTCTCCAGGACGGTCCGAGTACAGCCCAGAGCCACACCAGTCTGGAAAGAGGCAAAGCCCCTCCACACATGGTGCTGTCTCTCTCCTAACACCTGAGAGACTGAACGGAGCAAGGAGGGCGCTGGGCTCGGCTTCAGCCAACTCTCGGGACCCCCCAGGCCTCAGGGAGCTGCTGGAACAGTTTCTGGCTCGGCACCCACGAACACCACCAGTATCTGTGTCACGGGGTTTCCATGGGTGCGCCAGTGGCCTCCCTCAAATCTGCTACATGCACTCACACACACTCACATACGCACACTCACATGCATGCATACACTCACACACATGCACACACACACACACACATACACACACTACACACACGCACACACTC
This sequence comes from Sorex fumeus, assembly GCF_029834395.1. NCBI lineage: Eukaryota > Metazoa > Chordata > Mammalia > Eulipotyphla > Soricidae > Sorex > Sorex fumeus. Next base: position 19,559,393 of record NW_026606086.1, on the reverse strand, counting down.
ACACACGCACACACTCACACACACGCATGCACACACGTGCACATATACACATGCACACACTCACATACACGCACACGCATACACACGCACATACACACATGCACACAGTCACACACACATACTCACACACATGCACACACATTGACACACATGCACACTCACACACATGCACACTCACATACATGCACTCACACACATGCACATGCACACATACACATGCACACACATGTGCACATACACTCACACATGCACACACATGCGCACACACTCACATACATGCGCACACTCACACACACAGTCACACACACAGCGACGTCTCATACGCCCCACACGCTCACACTTGGATGAGGAGCAGAGCCCAGTTAACCCAGTTGTCAAGCATGTGGGGTCCAGCCCTGCTGGACTCCGGGGACTGTCCATCCAGGGGATGGTCTGTGAGGAAGAGGTTGGCCCAGACGGCCTCCCGCTCAGAGAAGGAAAGTTCCTCCTCTGGGAGACCTGCCGCTGCCCGTTCCTCCCCCACATACCATTTATTCATTTTTTAAAACTGAATCACAGTGATAGACACATTCACAAAGTCGCTCACGATTGGGTTCAGGCACACAGTGCTCCAACCCCGTGCCCTCACCAGTGCACTTTCCCACCACCAGTTTCCGGCCCGGCCCCGCCCCACCCCCGTCCCGCCACCTGCCACTATGGCAGACACTCTCCTTTCCTCTCTCCCCCCCCCCTTCTATTGGGCCTTATGGTTTGCAGATGTGTATTACAGATAATGAAAGCTTATCGGGTATATCCCTCCCCACCCCCATAGACTCTTGTGGCAGGCTCCAACCATTGACCTGTCCTCCTGGCCTTTGCTTGGATATTAGTTTCAGAATATATTATCCCACAAATGAACGCAGCGATTCTGTCTGTCCCTCTTCTTCTGACTCATTACACTCCACAGGACACTCTCCATCCATTTATAAGCAAATTTCATGACTTCATTCTTTCTAAGGGCTGCCTAGTATTCCACTGTGTAGATGTACCATATTCATCTGTTCTTGGACGTTCTTGTCCGTTCTTATCTGTGCTCCCTAGAAAGCTGGCGGCAGGAGGCAGAGCCGACACTGAGCAGAATGGCGAGAACCGAGGCTGCGCAGGCTCCAAGCCCGTGTCCTGGCTGGGATCAGCTGGGAGGGTGTGTAACCAACAGCTTGACCAGTGGGACGCCTGGCCCCCGCCCGGCACAAGGCTGCGGAGAGTTCCGCTCTGAGACCCCCACCAGCGTGAGTGCCCCCGCCTGCAGGAACACTGATGTGTTGACCCCAGCTTCACCCCCACAGGCTTCATCGGGAGCACAGGGTGGCTTTGGCTCAGGAGAGGCCAGGGCCCGCCTGAGACCATATCCTCCTCTCCAAGGCTGAGCAGGACCCCCTGGGCTGGCTGGCCGGCCCCCACCGCGGCATCCAGCTGGCTCTTAGGCTGGCAGGCGCGTGCCCGTGCCGGCCGGGACTGGCATGAGAAGCAGCTACGGGGGCACGGCTCGGAAGAGCAGTCGGCCCCAGGGGCGTCCGCTCGCCTGCTCGAAGGGCTGTGGGACGGCTCAGCACAAGCCCGGTGCCTGCGGGGCCAGGGAGAGCGACTCGCCCTGCACCTGGGAGTGACTGACGCAGAGGTCACACACACGGCTGCCCACTGGACGGGGGTCCTGCCGCATGGACGCTGCCAATGGCCAGCTCAGGGCCCAGCCCTGTAACCAGGCAGTGACCCCGACCCACTCTGCGGTCACTGAGAGACCAGACCCCCCACGCGGGGGTACAAAGCACCTCACCAGGCCACGTCCCTGGAGACCCTAGCCCGGCTTGGGGGGGTGCTGGGACCCCCGGGCATGGCCACGAGTGGCAGCTGAGGGGAGCCCAGACTGGCCCCCACCCGGCCCCACCTGGCCCTGCCTGGCACAAGGCCAGGCTCACCCTCACCCCCTCCCGGGAGCAGACGGACAGGCAGGCACGCAACACGCAGCAGAGCAATCGCCACACACCACAGCACATCATCACAGAGCGACAAGCACACGCGCGTGAGCAGGCGTGCCATCACTTGTTACACGCATGTTCCCATGCGCACACACACTGTTGTCTGTCTCGGGCGACCTGGCTGCCACCACACGTGGGTCCCCCTTTGTTCCCTCAGCCGCAGGCAAAGGCCATGAGACCGGCCAGGGGGCTGTGCCCGGCTGTGGCTTACCAAAGGGAGAGGAGGAAAAGAAAGAGGAGGAGGAGGAAGAAGAAGGGGAGGAAGGGAGAAAGAAGGGAGGAGAAGGGGGAGGAAGAAGAGGAGGGGGGAGGGGGAGGAGAAGGAAGGAAGGAGAAGGGGAGGAGGAAAAGGAGGGGGAAGGAGGAAGAAGGGAGGAGGAGGAGGAAGAGGAGGGGAGGGGGAGGGGGAGGAGAGGAGGAAGAGGGAAAGAGGAGGAGGAAGAAGAGGGGAAGGGAGGAAGAAGGGAGGAGAAGGAGAAGGAGGAAGAGGAGGGGGAGGAATGGGGGGCGGGGGAGGAAGGGAGAGGGGGAGGAGGGGGGAGGGAGGGGGGAGGGGCAGGAGGGTCTGCCCAGGCCCTGGGGGACGCTTCTAAGCTGCTCCCTGTCGGTCCACAGTGGACGATCTGACCCTCGAGGCTGCCTGCTTTCGTGACCTTTCCCCCTGAGGCCGATGGCAGGTCAGCGTGGGCTTTGCCTTCCTCCCGGGATTCACTGTCCACCTGCCGGCATGGCCAGGCTCAGGGACTGTGCCAGGCTGGGCAGCTGCCCCCGTGCTCTGCCGCCAACCTGCAGTGGGTGCCCCCGGCCCGCGAGAGGCAGACCCCCTGCTCCCCTGCTCTCTGCATCTCCTCAGTGTCGGCGAGTAATGCAGCAACAGGGGCCGGGGCCTCGCTCCAAAACGTTCACGAGCCTCACGTCCGCTCAGCACCTGCTCCCAGGGGGCTCCGGCGAGTGCGCGTGTCACCGGCAGATCAGCGCTTCAGAGTGAAAGAGCCAGAGGCAGGCGACAGCGGGAGGCCCGCCTCAGCCCGGATCCCAGGGGCAGACCCGCCTCACCCTGTCCTCAGTGAAGAGGATAAGGCCAGTACCTCCTCCTCCCCCTCCTCCTCCTCCTCCCCCTCCTCTCCCTCCCCCCTCCCCCTCCCCCCCCTCCTCCTCTCCCTCCCCCCCTCCCCCTCCTCCTCCTCCCTGGTTACTAAGGGCTGCAGGGTCACAGGACCTGCTGTATCAGCAGGAGTGCCTTGCCCGAATACCAGGGCATGGGTGGCCACACCCCTGGGGCAGCGGGCAGCACCCACGGAGGGGGGACCCTTGGCCGCTGGCCTCCGAGCCATCACGCACTCTACCTGCCAGGAACAGCACGAGCTCAGCCACTGGCTTTACTCCCCTGAGAACCCTTAACTCTAAAAATATATAGTTTTCTTTTACATTCCATTTTCACTTCTTTATTGAATTGCAAGAATATTGCGGGAACTTAATAAGATGTACCCAGCCTCTGCGGAAGGTCAAGTGCTAGGAACGCAGACCGAGTCCTGCGACGACCCCCGATCCATGCCCGCCCCTGCCCTGCCCTGCAGCCCCCCTGGGCAGCACCCCACCCTCCTGCCTCGAACCTTGATGCTCCCACAGCTCAGCGTGGCCGCTCTCTCCTGCCAGGGCACGGAGCAGCGTGCAGGCGAGGATGCAGTCTCCTGCCCACATGCCAAGATTGCTCTTGACATGAGGTGGGGCTGGTCCTGGCTTCCAGGGGTGCTAAGGGGGTGCAGGGGGTGCAGGGGGCTCTGGCTGGCGATCACAACCCAGCGAAGAACAAAGAGTTCCCAAGACCCAGGTCACGGGTGCCCGGGAGGATGGGAGGTGATGTGACGCTTGCCAGGGCCTTGCGGTGGGGGGGGGGGGGGCGGGGCGGGGAGTGTCAGGGGTCATCTCTCAGTGCCTCCGTCCATCTCCGGGAGTCTGGCCATGTAAGCTTCCTCTGATGAGCGGCTGGCCTCCTCTCTGCCTGTTATCTAGAACATTCTCTCGGTGAGCCGGCTGCGACAGCCGTCTGTGACCTCACCCCCAGCGAGGGAGCCACGTGGGGCAGCAGCCTGCCATCCAACCCACAGCTCTGCCTGAGCCATGGAGCCCACGGCCGCAGCCCTTCCGCCCGGACACCCACGTGGTGTGCAGAGAACCAGTGTCGCCTCAGCCAAGATCCCCCGGGAAGCCAAGTGGTGAGGCAGACGCGCCTTCTGCAAGGCGCCACGGTCTGCTCGTTCTCGAGGGAGCAGCCTTGGGAGCCCCGGCCAGCCCACGCGTGACCTCGGCTCCCGGGGACAGCGAGTCTCTCTTGCCTGTCTCCTCACTGCGGGCTGAGGTGGTGGCAGTGGTGACACCGTGTGAGCAGGTTACAGGGCAGAACTGCACACGTGGACACTCTTGGACAGACGAGAGGAAAGGCCGGTGGTGGGCCCCGGGAGCGCGCGTTCGTGTTGCAGCTGACAGGCAGTTACAGGCGATTAAGCCTCAACTGTCTGGAGTCATCGTTGGCGACAGTAAACAAACAACCCAGCAGCTCCAACGGCTGCGGATGGTGGAGCAAGACGCAGCCTGGGAGGCCCAGCTGGCGCTGGGCGGGAGGGATGCGCGGGGAAGGGCGGGTCGGAGGGCGGAGGGAACCTGCTCCATCACTGGCTCCTGGTTCAGTGTGGGCCACGTGCAGATGCTGCTGGCCACAGGCAGAACTTATCCAAGCAAAGGCCCGATCAGCCGCTGACATGGGAGCCGCCAAAGCCCAGCAGGCGGCGGCCCAGGGCCCGACAGAAGCCACGCGAGGGCCGCGTTGTCCCATGACACCCCAGGAAGGGCCCCAAGCCTGTCCCCCAGAGGCTGCAGGAGAGGGTGGGGCCACACCTGAGGGTCTCTGAGCTGCACTTCCTGTCCCCACGCCCTACCCTCTTCCTCCTGCCTCCTCATTCCCTCACCCCTTCTTGCACCCTGATCTTCCAGTTGGTAACCAAACTCCCTGGGATATACCCGTGTCCTCCCAGGACCCCGTGACAGAGATGTCCCTGCCTGTCAGCTGGAGAGCGATTCTGGTGCTGACCACTGGCCAGCAGAGGTTGCCCTGGTTCCTCTGGGTGATGTCAGAACCAGGGGCCCTGTCTGTGTGGAAGGGGAGGGTAGTGGGGGAGGGAGACAGGCCCACCCACCTCGTCACTGCCAACCAGCTTCCGTACCAACCAGCGGCTTCCACCATCGAACTTCCCCTACACACACACACACACACACACACACACACACACACACACACACACACCTATTAGCCGACCCACCGGTGTGCCCACTAACAAGTATACCAACAGGACAGCTGACCCCAAGCTGCCGAGAGACATCCCTGCCACTTCCTCTGGGCACCCAAAGCCATTGGTTTAAAGACAGACCCTCCCGCTCTCCCCTCACTTCCTGGGTGCCTCCGACACCCACAGGCCTGGCCATCGCCTCAGCACACACAGTGGCCAGCCGGCCCCACCGCTGCAGAGGCTGTCCCGACTGCAGTCTCACCCGAGGGGGAGCCGGGGGCTGCTGGCAGCCGAGTCAAACAGCATCAATACTCAGAGTCATTTGTCTCCCAGGCAACAATAACACAGACGGAGATGCCGCTGACGCCTATAAACCCAGCGGTTCGGCGGTTCTCCCCCTTCAGCACCATCAGATACACAGAGATTCGTTTTTACGTCTCCTTGGACCCAGAGCCGTCTAGAGTGGGTGCGACCTCCAGCAAATTCCAGTGAGTGCCACCCGGAAGCCCTCCAGGAGGAAGTAGGGCGGGAGGAGCGCTTCGGGTTCAAGTGTCATCAGAGCTGCATCCACCACCAGCGTGGTGCTGGCAGGAACAGGTGTGTGGCTCACCCAGGGGCCAGGAGCCAGGATGGGACCCCCAAGTGGACAGGCTGACCAGGCACTGGGGTTGGGGGAGGTGGGGAGAGGGGCGGGTACTCAGGCCAAAACTACCTGCCCCAACACGGAGCCAGGCCGGCGAGTCACAGTGGGCTGGGCTCTGAGCTCAACTCCGACATCCCAGGCAGTAAGTCCAATAAGTGGGACAGCGTCCAACTCAAACGCTTCTGAGCAGGTGGGACCCTTGGCCACGAAGAACACCTGGGGGAGGGGAGCAAGTGTTCACAGCGTCTGACGAGGACCCGGAAGCCACGTGTCTGATGCCATCCAAATGCCCTTCCAAACGACAGCCTGGCCCACGGGTCAGTGGACAGAGGCTGGCACGAGGGCATAGGGTCCTGCAGGAGCGGGACGTGAGTGCAGACGCCCTGGCCGGCCATGCAGCCCCTGTCCTGGAATGACCCTCTGAGCCTCCACAGTTCACTCGGAACGTGACCAGCACGTTGCCCTCTGACTCGGGACAAGAGTCAGACCCACCCAGGAATCTGTCCCAGAGCTCGGCTGGAGGACTCCCGAGGCCAGCTACAGTCCCAGTGACCAGCCTCGGCCAGAAGGAGCTGACAGGGAGGCCACCGCGAATCTAGCTGGAGGCAGGAGCATGAGCCGGGCCAGACAGCAGGAAGGAAGTTTTCTCAGGAGCCGCCGGCACCTTCCGTTCAGCCGAATCCACAGGGGCACGTGACCAAAGGGGGCACTGAGGTGTCTCCACTTTTCCTGCATTCCCCCTCACCCCTCGATAAACCCCCTTAGCCCGCGGGGACCCACTCCTCTCGGCAGTTCCCTGGTTGGTTGGCTGGTCTAGGTGTCAGCCACAGGGGCCAGGCTGGCCAGCACCATGTCTGTGTGACCTGCGGCCACACGTCGCAACACCTGGGCTGGCCTGGAGGCTGCCTTCAAGAAATAGTGACAGAAACAGCCCCAGAGGCGTCTGGTTGGAGTCTCAGCAGCACGGAGACTCCCCGACTCAGTCCCTGGAAGCCCGTGGCTTTCAGAGGGTGTGACCACAGCAACTCGGCTGTCTTGGGGCGGAAGGAAAAGCTGAGGGGCGGGGGCACACAGAACACAGGAGGCCCGGGCACACGGAACATGGAGGGCCCGGGGCACATGGACCACGGGTGGGGCCTGCCTGAGGCCAGCAAGGGCCAGCAGGGCCCAGGTGAATCGCCCGGCTCAGTCCCTCCCCACTGTCCAGGAGCCAAAGCGCTGTTTGAATTCCCGACGTTGAGACAGTTGTCTGATGATGCAGTAGCCAGATCACACAGGGTTTTTCCCTTTCTTTAGGAATCACTCTAGAGTGGGTTGCCACGCCGTGTGTCTGGCCTGCAACCTCCCCTGGGAGCACCACCCACACTTGCTGTGGGCCCTGGGGAGGTGTGAGCTGCTCAGAGCCGGCTCCGGTCAGTGCTGCGCTTGCTGACGGGGAGGTGGGGTAGGAGCGGCCCTGGCGGAGGCTGGCCGTGCTCTCCTTCTCAGGGAGAGCCACTCTGGGCTCAGCCTGACCAGCCCAGCACAGGGTCTTGCCTCCGAAGATGGGACAGGCCAATAGTGAGGAACTGGGGTGGACTGGGATGGAGGTATCATCCACCTTTGTCATGAGGGGAATCACGAATGTTAGCGCCTGCCTGGAGATTCCCGACATACCTCATGGGGTCGGGCCTGCTGGGGCAGGGGGCATCACAGACCCCTGACGCGGTGGACCTCGCCAGCCCGACAGAGAACAGGAAAAAAGGGGGAAAAAAACACAAAAACGTCTTAAAATGTATGGCACGGCAAGCAAGGGGCTTTTCCAATATTCCAGCTGCACAGACTTTCTCCAAAAACAAACTAGTGTTTGCTCATGTCTCTGTTCCTGCTGGGCATTAAAAAAGAAGTCAGCCTGCAAAGCTGCTATTTTGTGAATTGAGAAGCAGCTTGATTTTTTTCCTCCTAACATTGGGTAAAATAATAAGTGTGTGAAATAAAAACAAGCCCTGTCATTCTTTTCTGTGAGATTTGGCACAACTAGTCCTAAAAAATTACAAAATACCTTTCTTTGCAGATTATTGCAAATGACTTCTGCAATATTATCATACAAGGCACAACGGAGCCGAATCTGGTGGTAAACGATTTCTTAAGAAACGCTGGGGCCGGAGCCACGGCCAGCATGGAGGGCGCTTCTATGAACACAGCCAGCCTAGGTTGGACCCCCGGCACCCCACAGGGTCCCCGGAGCCCCATTAGGAGTGACCCCTGAACGCAGAGCCAGGAGTGAGCCCTGAACACCGCCAGGTGTGGCCCCCAAACAAACCTAAATGAAACGAACGCAATCGAGCACTTGGCGAGGGCAGAGCTGTCTCAGAGCCGGCCCAGCTGTGCTTACACGCCCAGGGTCTCCGGGGCAGAGCAGGCACTGTGCCACCCCAAGGAATATTATTTAAGCCACTCTGTGAGCAAAGAGGGCTCGGGGCAGAGGGGTGGTCCAGGAGGGCGCTGAGGCCCAGGGTCTGTCCTGTGAGGACGAGCTTCCCTGTTACTGGGGATGAGACAGCGTGAAGACAAAGAGGGCCACTGAGTCACTGACGGACACACCCAGGGAACCGCCTAGGGGCGCCCGGGCCCCATTGTTCTAGGGAGGGTGTGATGGGCTCTGCCCACGGCCCCCAGGAAACCAGGCTCACCACCACCTGCCCACGGCCACTGAAACCACGGCTCTCCTCACCTGGTCTCAGGGCATCTAAGCATGGTTCCATACGGAGACCTGGGAGGTTGTATTCTGTATTCCCCACCCCCTGGGGAACCTTGGTTGGACACTATGGCTGTGGCCCACATGGAGGGGGCAGGGCTGAGCACTCATGGTGCTGGCTCTCCTGGACACTGCCCCGCTTCCAATCAGACTATGAGGGTCAGTCTCAGGACCGTGGCCAGGGCCGGGGAGTCCCCTTTGTTGAGAGAATGAGGTCCGGCATCTGTCTCCGCACCAGGGAAGGGCCGAGGAAAGCGGGAGGGACACACAGTGGACGGCCCAGCCCTGAGCTGTCCAGGGTGAGCGGCCTGTCCACACACGGTCTCCTGTGGCCACCCGGGCGGGTCCAAGGCAAACCCCGAGTTCCCGGGCCGCAGCTAAGGCAGGAGCAGGAGGGGCAGATGGGGGCAAACGTGCCTGGAATCCCTGGGCCATTCTCGGGCACTGCAGGGCAGCCGTGGGACAGGCGGGGCCAGCCGACTCCCCCCTCCCTCCCGGTGGAGAGCAGACGGCTCGGGCACATTTTCAGGCACTCGGGTTCCACACAGACGGGTGATGCCAGGGCCCCTGTCCCCCTGGAAACACAGAGGGTCTGGCTTCAGACTCTGCCCTAACACGCCCCGAGCACGGCCCAGCGGGGCACTCGCCGGTCGTCACCTCCAGACCAGGTGCAGGACCTGCCGGGAGTTGGCGCCTGAGGCCTCAACGCCAGTGTCTCTGCTCCTGTTTTCTTTCCGCTGCTGCTTCTAAGTGGGTAATACTCTTGTCGTTGGAGTCAAATGAGATTTTCCACCAGGGAGAAATGAGACTCGCCAAGAAACCGTGGGATTATGGGGAAGAATTTAAATCACAGCGACTCAGAGAAGTGGCAGAGCGGGAAATCAGACCTTATTGGAAGCGGCCGTGGGATGTGGCTCAGATCTGCCTTCGATTCTTATGGCGCCTCCTTCACGCACACACACACGCTCACACGCACTCACAGACTCACACTCACACCCACATCACACACTCAGACGCACAACGGATTCAGTCACATACACCCAGACACATACTCCCATTGTTCATCAATTTGCTCAAGCGGGCCCAGTAACATCTCCATTTTTGAGACTTGTTGTTACTGTGTTTGGCATATTGAATACATCATCCTCAAACACATCCACACATTCACACAAATACACACAACACGTGCATTCGCTCTCAGACATACACATACACGCACAAATACCCACACATTCTCGCATGCACACACATTTACATATATACACACACTTACATATATGTACATACACATACATACACATATATATGTAAGTATTGAGAATAATTATAGATTGAGAATATATAACTCAGTACACACACACACACACACATGTGTCTGTGTCTGCACCCCCGGGAGCGCCTGCCCCCCTGCAGCTCTGTGCCTCCCGCATGCATGCACCCAGCTCCTCCCAGCTGGCCCCGCTCCGCTCTCCTGCCTACCTGCCCCACCTCTCACATGGCTTCTCGGCACCTGAGCTTGTGGCAAACTTTCGCACTTAGGTTCAGAGCATCTCCCATCTGTGGGTGTGTTATGGGAGCTTAAAGAGTGACGCTAGTCACCAAGCTCCACCGTGATGTGTGGGGTCCCCTTCAAACTGCTGCTTCTGAGGCACCCTGGGCGGAGCGTGCCGCTTCTGGACAGAACACTATAGGAAGCTGGCAAGCGCCACACGCATGCGCACGCGGTGTACATGAAACATCCTTGGAAACAAATGCTCCCAAGACGGTGATGTCCACTGGCCCAGAGGCGGGGATGACTGAGTGTTTCTCCGACGTTCCTGAAACTCTCCCCAAGACACCCCTGGGTGCCCGCAGACACTTGCGCCCCACGCTCTGTGCTCGCCTGATTGTTGCTCCACAGCTCTGTGTGCAGTCAATGCCCCTCCATCCCTCATGATCGGTTTGTTAATTTGCCGCATGCTTTCATCTTTACATGAATGCATTTCCTGCAACATTCAATTAAGCTTAGGATTGCACACCAGAGATCGCCCGTATCGACATATCCTGGCTGGCAAGGATTCATTTTCAAGATTTCATTATGGAACTGTGTCACATTTTATTTAGCCACCACCCTCTCGACGGAGACTTGGGGCGCTGCCAGTCCGGGAGTTCTGCCGTGGAGTGGACAAGTGCGCTGGGCTGGCCGCCTGCAGACGGCACCGGCACTAGCAAGTGGGCCCGGCACCTCCTGGGTGGCACAGACACTACTGTACCTTCCCAGAGAGGGACCAGCCCCTCCACCCAGCAGCCATGTCGGTGTCTCCCGACACTCCAGCCACCCGTACCAGCCGCCAAACCACCGCTTACAATGATCTCTCTGATTCCACAGCGCCGGGCCTCTTCTCCGTGGGAAATGCCACTGGACGCCACTTCTTCACTCAGAGACCTGGTTCTACTTTTCCCCACTCCCCGCCATTTCGCCACTTGCCTCTATTTTGTGAGATCAAATATATCATGCAGCCCAGATCTCCTTTTGTCTCAAAAAATCTCCCCCAAAATTATAGGTTACTTTCCAATTTTCTCTTTGAGTTAAATGGGGCTGGAGAGAAGACAGGGACTCTGGCCATGTGCCTAACTTACCCGATTCAATTCCGGGCACTCCACATGGTGCCAAGCCTACCAGGAGTGATCCCTGAGCACAGAGTCAGGAGCAGCCCTGAGCACTGCTGGATGTGGCCCTCAGACAAATCAACAACAATAACAATAATAAAATGGTGAGGGGGCGGCCAGTGGCAGGGCAGAGGCCAGGAGGGGGAGGAAGCCCCCAAGGCAGCCTCACGGGGAGCCAATCTGAGGAGGGGGTGCTGGAATGCAGTGACTCAGGACCCATGGGTGGAGACGGCCCAGGGCAGTCAGTGCCCCAAGGGGCATGGCTTCTAGCACCTTCTCTGTTGGAGAAGCCTGGGGCAAAAGGCTCACCCACGATTGAGCTGGAAAGGCCCACAATCAGCTCGGAGGGTCTTTCTGCCTGGGAGGGAAAGAAGGGACGTGAGGAGGCGGCCGAGGGTCCAGGGTCCAGGGGACCCCCACTCCAGCGCCCCAAGGGGACCCCCGTTCCAGCACCCTGAGGGGACTCCCACCCCAGCACTCCTGAGGGGATTCCCACTCCAGCACCCCAAGGGGATTCCAGTTCCAGCATCCCGAGGGGACCCCTGTTCCAGCACCCCCAGGGGACCCCCGTTCCAGCACCCCGAGGGGACCCCAACTCCAGCACCCAGAGAGGACCCCCATTCCATCACCCCGAGGGGACCCCCGTTTCAGCACCCCAAGGGGAACCCCCATTCCAGCACCCCAAGGGGATTCCAGTTCCAGCACCCCGAGGGGACCCCCGTTTCAGCACCCCGAGAGGACCCCCATTCCAGCACCCCGAGGGGATTCCAGTTTCAGCACCCCAGGCAGGAACCCCCGTCTAGCAGCACTGGCCTGCATCCAGGACCAACAGCCGCACCAGGCATCCCGGGGAGAAGTGTCGGATGGGCAAGTGCACACGGAGACAAGGGAAACCACGGCAGCAGGACAGCCAGAGCTGGTGCCACCCCTGCCCGTAGCCGGGACGAGGAATCATCCCGTCCCCCACCCAAGGCCCTGGGCAGGCTGCAGGGAGTCTGTCGGCAAAACAGCCTCAGCTGTGGGCCTGCCCCAGACTTTCCATCTGGACTCCTGAGTGAAACATCGGCCAGCCAGGCTCCAGGGGCTCTCTGAGGGGCAGGCATGGCACAGGTGGCCGAGCCCAAGTTCCAGGAACCTCTCCTGGCACTAGGAGGACCGCCCAGGCACTCACGCTGGGGGACAAGCCCTCTGGGACGGGCACTCGAAATGGAGCATAGAAGGGAGCATGGAGGGGTACTCAGAGGGGAGCATGGAAGAGCACTCGGAAGGGAGCATGTAGGGGAGCACCGAGGGGCCCTTGGAGGAGCACTCGGAGGGGAGCACGGAGGGGTACTCGGAGGGGAGCATGGAGGGGAACACAGAGGGGCACTTGGAGGAGCATGTGGGGGAGCATGTAGAGGAGCACGAAGGGGCACTTGGAGGGGAGCACGGAGGGGCACTCGGAGGGGAGCACAGAGGGGAGCATGAAGGGGAGCATGGAGGGGAGCACGGAGAGGAGCACGGAGGGGAACTCGGAGGGGAGCATGGAGAGGACCACGAAGGGGAGCATGGAGGAGCACTCGGAGGGGAGAATGGAGAGGAGCACGAAGGGGAGCACTGAGAGGCACTCAGAGGAGAGCACGAAGAGGAGCATGAAGGAGCACTCAGAGGGGAGCACAAAGAGGAGCACAGAGGGGCACTCGGAGGGGAGCATGGAGGGGAACACAGAGGGGCACTTGGAGGAGCATGTGGGGGAGCATGTGGAGGAGCACGAAGGGGCACTTGGAGGGGAGCACGGAGGGGCACTCGGAGGGGAGCACAGAGGGGAGTATGAAGGGGAGCATGGAGGGGAGCACGGAGAGGAGCACGGAGGGGAACTCGGAGGGGAGGATGGAGAGGAGCGCGAAGGGGAGCACCGAGAGGCACTCAGAGGAGAGCACGAAGAGGAGCATGAAGGAGCACTCAGAGGGGAGCACAAAGAGGAGCACGGAGGGGCACTCGGAGGGGAGCACGGAGAGGAGCATGAAGGGGAGCACGGAGGGGAGCACGGAGAGGAGCACGAAGGAGCACTCAGAGGGGAGCACGGAGAGGAGCACGAAGGGGAGCATGGAGGGGCACTCGGAGTGGGGCACGGAGGGGAGCACGGCAGGGCATCTGGGTTCTGCGCATGCCACAGAGGGGGACTCACCATCTGTGCCCAGACAGCCGCCAGCTTGGGTGGGACTGCAGGAGTGACCGGGAGCAGGGCCCACTCAGCTGACCACTCTTGGCAGACACTTGACTCACGGGTGATGCCTGCCTCCGTGCTCAGCTTCGCTGGGGTCCCTCCCGCGGGGGCGGTCAGCCCGGTTCCCCCTCCTCACCCGCCCAGCCTTGGGCATGGACACAGGCCACCTGCTGGGGCCTGACCCACCGACAGGCTCTGCCACAGGCGCACGCAGCCCGGGTGAGCACCCGGCTGGCTCCTTCTGGGCACCAGAGCAGATGGCCAGTGCGAGCAGCCCCGCGCTCGCTGCAAATATTTGGAAGTGCTGCTAAATTAGTGTCAAATTGACTTCATTAGAGAAGATGTACAGTTTTATTATTTCCTCATTATGAAACTCAGGCCGAGGGCTAATAACATCGCCAGGTCCAGGTTACCTCCAGCTGCTCCATAAACAGAGGAGACTCGTGTGTAATTAGAGCGTTTAAGTTCTCAGCAGGCCCAGCGCCATGTGAGCGTCCCCGGAACCGGGCCCGGCCCCCGCCCCACCGGGCCGGATGCTTGGTGCCACGGGGCAGTGGCTAGGTCTATGCAGGTGACACATAGGGGACACAGAGCAGGCGCTGGCTGGGCGTCCGGCCTCCAGGCCCGACCAGGGGCTCTCTTTGACTCAGCAGGGGTCTGCACCTCTCCAGGACAGCAGCCGCTGGGGACACGCGTGTGTACTGGACACGCTCCCAGGTTCCTCACTGCCCAGGAGACTAAATGGCCGCACAAAGCCGCATCCCAAACTCAGGGTGTGTGTGGGTCAGGGGTTCTCCAATCTGGGAGGTCCTGAGTCCGAGTCCAGACACCAAAAGCCCATAGCAGGCGAGTGAAGAGGCCCCAGAGGGCAGAACTGTCCGGGTGACGCCTGGTCCATTAGGGGCAGAGAAGCAGAACCCAGAGGCCCAGCCTGGCGGCAGCCTCCAACCATCTGGACAAAGGCTTGTGTCCACAGGACCCAGCAGGTTTAGAGGGCTCTGCCCCGGGAATGCGGATGTGTGCCAAGTCCCGGGGGCCACAGAGCGGGCCTCCACTCGAGGGTGCCCTGCAGTCAGCCTGGGTAAGGCCAGTTTCTGTCTGTGCAGTTTAGATGAAAAAGGAGTTTCTGGTTCCAGATCACAGTGAATGGGGGCAAGGTACAACCAAAAAATGAAGTGGGTTTTTTGGTTTAAGTAAGTTTTTTTTGGGGGGGGGGTTCCCACTCGGTGATGCCCAGGGGTCACTCCCAGCTCTGCATTAAGGAATAACTTCCTGGCGGTGCTCGGGGGACGCTAAGGGATGCTGGGGATCAAACCTGGGTCGACTGCGGGCCAGGCAAATGCCCTCCCCAACTGTGCATTTTTCAAATAAGGCATCCCCTCAAACGGGGGCCAGAAGGGGGAAGGGAGGGAAGGAGAGAGAGGCGAGGGCCCAGAGGAGTGAGCCCAGAGGGAGGACAAGGTTGGTAACCACCAGTGGGACCAGCCCTGCAGAGAGGCCCCCGGCAAAACCCTGCCCCGCTGGAAGCGCACACCCGAGACTGCCCTGCAGACCTGTCCCGGGCGCCCGCTCACCCTCACATCACCAGCAGCTTCTCGGGTCTCAGTGGGGACTGAGGGCCAGGTACCATGTCTGCTCATAAGCCACACACTGGCCTGGCACGCTGGCCTCTGCTCCCTCGTCACCGTTTCTCGCCCGGGAAATTCAGACATGCCCGGGCAGCACCCAGAGAGTGAACCCAGCATGGTCATCATGGAGACGCCCCTGGGGGTGGGCGGCAGGGGACCCCCCCCCCCCAGGAAACAGCACTGAAGCCCCTGGGCATCTCTCCCCGCCCCATGGAAACTCCCTGAGAGCCAAGTTGGAAGGAGTCGGGGGGACGCAGAGGGCGGCAGGCACAAACCACCCCTCCGTGCGAGCGTCTCTTTCCCCAGATGAACCCTCGGCTGAGCCCTGGACCTCACCGAGTAGTGGATCCGTAGGGGACTCACATCTGCGCCCCCCCCGCCCCCAGCCACGGTGCAGAGACCTCGTCTGCCAGCTCCTCCCCACAGAGCCCGCGGCCGGGCACCGCGCCCAGGACTCACCCACCTCAGCGTGAAGCGATCTGCAGAGCAGTTTCGGGAGACGGAGACGGGGAAGGTGAGCACAGCCCCCGGCCGGACCGTCCGCCCTGCATAGTGGACGCTCACGTGCTCGTCCAGCTGCAGTTCAAGCAGGGGCGGCTGGCCGGGGCTCGGGGACAGGAAGATGCTACCAATCCGCTGCAGGGGCGGCCCCGACTCGTCCATGTCGCCATGGCCCCCACGGGAGCCACTGTCCCCCCTGGGCTCAGGCCAGGCGCAGTCGGCCCGCGGCTCCCCGGCCGGCAGGCTGTAGTAGAGCTCCACGGGGCTGCCCTCGGCGGGCTCGGCCGCCGGCTTCTTCCTGCCGGCCGGCGCCGTCGGGGGGCTGAACCAGCCGGCTGGCAGGTCCAGCCGCGCCACGCAGAGCCCCAGCTCGCCCCGGAGCCGGCAGCTGCCACGCACCGCCTGCGTCTCCCGGAAGGCGAAGACGCGCACGCAGGGCAGCCGCGAGGCCCCGGGGTCCGGCTCGGCCCAGTCCCGGCCCAGCGCGTGGAACAGCACGTGTGCGCGCGGCCGGCCGCGGTGGATCCGCTCCTGCAGGACGTGGGCGCGCAGCCGCCAGCCTGGCGATGGCGGCAGGAGCTCGGGGGGCACCTCCTGCTCTGCGGAGAAGGGTCCATAGCTGGCGCGAAGCACGGGCGGGCGCCGCGCCCGGTAGACCAGGAAGGACTCCACGCGAGACTGCAGGCTGGAGTTCCGCATGATGTCCTGGTTGGCTTCCTTCAGGAAGAAGGCCCCGTCGGCGTGCTGGACACGGAAGGCCACGGGCAGGTAGGTGGGCAGCAGTGAGAACCGCTGGACACTCTCCAGGGGGCTGCGGCTGTACGTCACTGCGGGGAAGGGAGGCGGTTAGCAAGGGGGCTCGGCAGGGCTCCCGGCAGGGGTGCTGCAGGGCCCGCCCGCCTCCCCCCTGCCCATGTGGCCACGTGCTGCCTCTCCTGGTCCATCATGGCACCTGGTACAACCACCACAGGCCAACAGGAGCCACGCCAACCCCGTCTACCCGGGGCAGGCGAGACAAAGCAGTGATGCCACATCAGGTGGCCATGGTGCCTCGGGCGTGGGGACGGGTCTACATGGGTATCACGGAAATGCGCCCAGAGGGCTGAGGCCCGACACGAGCCGGATGGAGAGGGCAGAGGCACCCCTGTCTGTCCCGGGCCACCCTGGGCAGCGGAGGGTGAAGGGCTCCAGGCAGAGTCAAGAGACCCCAGGGACACGGACGCCCCTCACCACTGTGGGAGAAACAGCCCCCCAGGACACTTGGGGAGGAGGCCCCAGACTATGGGCCCAGG
This sequence comes from Sorex fumeus, assembly GCF_029834395.1. NCBI lineage: Eukaryota > Metazoa > Chordata > Mammalia > Eulipotyphla > Soricidae > Sorex > Sorex fumeus. Next base: position 19,542,438 of record NW_026606086.1, on the reverse strand, counting down.
GCAGTGGACAGCTGCAGCGTAGAGTGGACAGCTCCTGCTCGGCCCCCACCGTCCCACTGTGTTGTCCAGGGAAACGTGAGTGAGTCGGGGGCTGGCCCAGCCCAGACCCTGAGTCCCGGCCTGGGGGAAGCTGGCCACAGGTTTAGGGGCCCACTGCACCGGGCTCTCCCCGGGCAACTGAGTGGACGGGGGACGTCTCACTCTCTCCCACTGACCCCCATTCGGCTCAGCACGGCAGGACTCCCCAGGGCTCCCCAGATCCCCCGTGTCCCCTCACCAAGGTGGTCAGGGGCCTCCCTCAGCGCTGCCGGGTGTGGGAGAACAAGCAGAGCCATGGGGCCAGGGGCAGGGGAGGTCCACAGTGCGCTGAGGCCGAGAAGGACCTCGTGGCCGGGCCCAGGCGATGGCGGGGCTCAGAGGCTGCAGACACTGAGCTAGGCTGGGCACGGAGGGCCAGAGCATCCACAGTGCTCGCAGCCAGGGCCAGAACACGGCAGGATTAACAGGACGAGATTTAAAGTGATTTGGGAGTTAGAAACCTGATTTGTGGAGGCAGAATCAAATTTCTCCTGAGAAGCCCTTTCAACACTGTCCCGAGAGCTAAGTGGGGGGTGGGAGAAAGGAAAAGCCTTAAACGGGGCCACACGAGAGCCAGAAACGGGCCAGCCTCCCAGGGAAGGTTCCAGAAGAACGCAGCCCTGTTAGGGGGCTGGACTTTGGAGGTCCACGTGGGGCAGGGCCATGGGGATGGACATGGTGGTGCCCGGACGCCACCTCCACCCCTGCCCGCTCCCCAGCCTCGGGCTGGCCCCAGCGGGTCTCCAGGTGCCATTTGGGGGCCGCACTCGGCAGCTCGGCCTCAGCCCCTGGCAGCGTCTGAGCTGGATGAGCCACGGTCTCAGAGCGGGGGGACCCGGACACTCCCCTGCAAGGGGCATCCAGCCCACAACCAGCCTCTGCACCCCCCCACCCCGCATTCCAGCAAGCCCCGGACGGAAGGAGCAGCTGAGCGTGCCCACCCCACACTCAGGGCGCGGTGCCCGTCATGCCGTGTCTGTCCTGGGCAGCAGAAGGTGGACAGGGGAGTTGGGCCAACACCTCCTGGGCTGCGGGGCAGGTGCGGGGGCTTGGCTGGTGCCACAGGGCTGGGGTGACTCACGCGGATGCCATGGGGTGGTTGCCACGGGGCGGGTGTGGGGACTCCGGCACCAGGGCTGGTGCTCGCTCGCTGGTGGGTCAGGACAAAGGGTCAGGGCTGAACTGAGCTGGACGGGGAGGGACAGCAGAGGCAGCATCTGGGTGTGCGAGCATGTGCCTACATTTGTCCCAGGACATACTTCCGGCCGTCTCTGCGTCTCTGACTAATATCAATGCTGACAAGCGAAGAGGAGGCGGCTCCCCGCAGCGCTGAAGGACAGGACTCCCACCCCCGCCCCAAACAAGGGACAGACACTGAGGAGAAAGCACCCAGTGCAGAAGTGGCCGGGGCGGGCACCGGCAGTACAGAAGGTTCTGGAAACCAGGACAGAAATAAACTGTTTTCTTTAAAGCATTGTCAGAGACAGAATTCACATCTAATAATATTTCCTCTTATTTCTCAATCCATTTGCCTCAAAACAAATTCTGCTTCTGGGGTGAGAACAGCACATTTTCACTCTTCAATGGGACTGATGATAATTAAAGGGCTGTCCACGCAGGGAGCTGCCAGGGACGGCTTCTGGAACCTTCTCCCTCCTGCCTCTCACTACCAGGCACGCAGCAGGAGTCAAGACTGGCCGCCATGCTGCAGAGCCTGGGGCAGAGGCAGTGGCTGGGGGCTGGCCTGGGGCTCGTCTCCTGGGCGCTGGGTCCCAGCGGGGGAGGAAGGGCATTGCAAATATTTTCTCACCTCATCATTCCAAAGTTGCCATGACAGGCTGGAGCGCACTTGTGGCTGGGGGGGTGGGGGGGGACAGGAAGAACGTGTTCTGGAAGATTCCAAGAGGAAGCAGCCAGTCCCGGGAGACTGGGAGCACTCGGGCGGGGAGCACTCAGGTGGGGAGCACTCAGGCAGGGAGCACTCAGGTGGGGCCCAGGCTGAGGGGGAGTAGGGCCCTCCTGGGCTCCTTTGCAAGCCCGCCCCACCCGTGGCAGGTGCTGACGCCTGGAGGGACCCCAGAGGCTGCTCTGTTCACCCTCAGGTCAGTCTCCACATGAGACCAGAGACGGGGACGCCGCTCACTGTCTGAGCCATAGCTTCCCTCCAGGTCCCATGGGCGGTGGGACCCAAAGCCCTGGCAGCACCCTTGGGACCAGCCCCAGCTCGCCAGGCCCATTTTCCCTCCGCTCGGCTGCCCCTCCCCAAACCCCTCCCCAGGTGTGCTGACCTCGAGGCAGGAAGGAGCGGTCAGTGGCAGCTGAACCCCACCCGCCCCACCCACGCTATCTCCGGGACCTTCTGCGTTTTCACCGTCTTGGCCCAGAGCAGCCAGGGGGCTCAAGCGCTGACCCCTCCCCTGTGAGCGGCCACAGATACGGCCACATTGCGGCAGCCGCTGTGTGACTCGGATCTGTGAGAAATCAGAAAGAATCATTTCCCCCTCCATCTAATCCAATTGATTTAAGGAAGAATGGTTTTCTTAGATGCCTTCCAAATGTGCTCCAAATCACAAAGAGATTCCAGCAAAGGCATTGCAGCCCAATCCTGGACTTACACAAATCAGTAGGCACATTTATTTAAACAATTTAGGGTAATTTGAAATGCTTTCTTTTGCCTGAAAAATACGGGAGGCTGACAAGTTAATTGAGGGAAGACAGACACACTCGCACACAACCGCAGGGACTCGGCGTGGGGAGCCAGCGCACTCACACCCACCCACTCCTACAGGAGATGAGGGGGTCCCGGCTGCATGTCCGTGGGCAGCAAGGGCACAGCTGCCACAGAGGGGCACCCCGGGAACTGGGAACACCTGCAGAGCTGGAATCCGCTGGCAAACCCCTCGACGCCCTGACGCCCCCTGACGCTTCTCCCTTTTGCCCCTGACCTGGGTGCCACAGGGCTTCTTTCCTGTCACCTGCAAGAAGCACCACGGCTTCAGTGAGGGAGACCAGCTGCCTCCCCTTCCTCCCCACAGAAGTGTAACTGTCCTTGCAGAATGCTGTGTGTGCCCATGTGTGTGCAGGTGTGTGTATAGGTATCTGAGTAAGCAGGTGTATGTGAGGTGTGTGTGCAGGTATGTGCACGCATTTTTGTATGCAGTAGGTGTGTGTGCATGTCGGTATGTGTGTGCATGTGTGTGTACAGGTGTGTGTGCAGGTATGAGATGTGTATGCAGGTGTGTGTGCAGGTGTGCATGTCGGTGTGCGTGCAGGTGTACACGAGGTGTGTGTGCAGGTTTGCACGCAGATGTGTATGCAAGTGTGTTTGTGTACATGCAGGTGCATGTGTGGGTGTGTGTGCATGCAGGTATACATGCAGGTGCCTATACAGATGTGTGTGTGCAGATGTGTGCAGGTGTGTGCGCAAGTGTGCATGCAGGCATATTTGAGTGGGTGCCTAATTTGTGTGCAGGTGTGTGTACACAGGTATGTGTGCAGGGTGTGTGTGCGGGTGTGTTTGTGCAGATATGCATGCAGATGTGTGTGCAGGTGTATGTACACAGGTGTGCGTGCAGGTATGCATGCAGGTGAGCAAGTATGTGTGTGTGGGGGTGTGTGCAGGTATATGTACGCATCTATATGTGTGGGTCTATGTGTGGGGTGTATGTGCAGGTACATGCAGGCATATTTAAGTGTGTGCATGCAGGCTGTGTGCCTGTTTTATGTGCAGGCATGTGTGCGTGTGTGCGCGCACAGTCACACAGTCTTGTTGTCTCCCCCTTGCCATGGGAGCCAGCCGCTCAGAGAGACAGCAACTGCCCAGTACGACCCCCTCTCAGCAGAGGTGGCTCCATACGTGGGGCCGGACAGGGCTGTGGAACGTCCTGAGCAGCCTGGGAGGGCCATGGGTGGGGGAAGGGCCGTGTCGCACCTTTGTGTGCAGAGCAGAGCCTGGCACAGGTAGGACCCCGCCTGCGATGGCCACTGCTCCACCACTCACCGCCACACCCTGGCAGGGCCCTTGGCCTCAGAGCAGACCCTGAGGGGCAGGGAGGTGGTCCTGCAGCCAGGAGCACCCGAGGCCCTGGGGACCGACTTCCAGGTCCACTGGGGACACATCCAGCTGTCGCCCCCCAATTTCCTAGGCTCAAAGCCACGACGGGCACCTGTCAGGCTCTGGTGGTCAGCGGAAGCGGCTGCTGGACAGGACACACCCTGCAGGCTCAGCCCGGGGCCCGACTGGCCCGCTGGCTCGGCTCCCTCAGGAACGGCTCGGCTGTGTTCCAAGCTGCTCTGGGGAGGAAACAGGTTTACCATTTCCTCGGGCAGAGAACGGCCCGGCAACCCCAGCCACGCACGGGGAAAGGTCGCCCGAGTGACTTGTCAGCTTGTAGCTGCGTTTCCCATAATAGGTTTCAGAAAACTCCTCCACCCAGGGAGGGAAAAAGGCAGCCTCCCCCACCCGGAGCCGAGGCGGCCTCATCGCCGACAGCCCAGCCTGAGCTGATGCTTCCCCAGCTGTCGACACCTGGTGCCAAGTGACTCAGAGCCCCAGTGACGACCCATGTCTACACCTGGTGCTAAGGACTCAGACCCTCCAGTGGTGACCCATGTCTACACCTGGGTCCTAAGTGACTCAGACCCTCCAGTGGTGACCCATGTCTACACCTGGGTCCTAAGTGACTCAGACCCTCCAGTGGTGACCCATGTCTACAACTGGTGCCAAGCGACTCAGACCCCCAGTGATGACCCACGCCTACACCTGGTGCTAAGGACACAGACCCTCCAGTGGTGACCCATGTCTACACCTGGGTGGTAAGCGACTCTGAAGTTCCCCTTGCTGCTAGAGTCCAGGTCAACAGCTGACTCGGCCCGGCCAAGATGCCAGGACCCTGCTGGCCATCCTGGACACATCAGATCACACTGCCGAGACCATCCCTCACGTGTTTGTCCTGCCCCCCCCCTTCCAGAAGAACGAGCAGCCTGACCACCCACTGCTACAGCTGCCCTGATGGCTCCAGCCTACCACTATGGCCAGAACCCCCTGGACAGTAAAAACTGACCATTCACACAAACATGAACAACTCAAGGGACAGACAAGAACTGCCCGGGAGCTGGGCTCAGGGTGAGTGCTGGCCATGGCTTCAGGGCCACCCAGACAGCCCCGACTGAGCCCAGAGCCCCCAAGAGAGACCGTCCTGTGAACATGGGTGACGGGGCTTGACAGAGAGCCCCCCCAAAGCTGCCCTCTCTTCCAGCAAACACCAACTTCTGCTTGACCTTGGTCAGACCCACAGCATCACCCAGTCCTGCCAGCGCACCCCGAAAGTCAGGGAGACGCCCCAACACACAGGCCTCACGCCCTGCGACTGGGGTCTGTTCTCCTCCCACGACAGCGGAGAGCAGCCACCGGCACCCTTTCCCCGACACAGAAGGAGAATGAGAGAAGTGATGAGACCACACCAGGCATTGAGGCCGGCTGCGGAAACTTCGGGAAGTCAAGCCTGACTCCCACGGGCGGGAAACAGAAACCTTTCTGCTCTGGTCGGAACAGAGCAGCGTGGGGTGCAGGGTAGGCCCCAGCGTGGGTTAGCCGTGACCAGGGCACCACGGGAGGGGCTGCCCGAGCTCTCCCCCACCCCAGCCACAGCCCCGGCGTCACCGCACACGTGTCATGCGATGGAGCTCAAGTCACTTGAATAAGAACCAGGAGAACTCTGGAAGGCTGGAAAGCTGAGCAGCGGGGGGAAGAAAACGCGGTGAAGACAGATGTTTGAGAAAATTAAGCGACCCCGTTTCCTGCTCGGTTATAGTTATAGAAAGAATAAATCTTTCTAAATTAACCAAATCCGATGTAAATATTTCCCATAAAACAAACCACGCTGTGGATGTTTGAAAAATTAATGGAAATCTTGACGTGTTTGCACCTCTGCGCAGAGGGGCGTGGGAGGGTCCAGGTGACAGCGTGGCCGTGGGACTCTCCGGGGGGCCGAGGGGGCTGGAAGCCGGCGCTGCTGCCGCCCAAGCTGCTGTGCCCCACAAAGCCAGCGGGGACGGACACCCCAGGTGGCCTGGCCACACAGCCCAGTGGCCCCAGGATACCGTCCACTCTTCCCCGAGCCCCACCCCTCTGCTTTGGGGACACTCCACACATGACACCCTTCCCCAGGGGTCGAGTGACCACTGCCCCGTTGCAGAGAAGGGGCCAGCGAGGGTGTGCCCGGGTGCGAGAGGAGTGGAGTGGGTTCCCACTGTGTCCACCTGCTGGATCCAGTAGGATACCGGAAGCCCCACAGGCACCAGCTCTGCCTTGGCCTTGGCGCCCACACTGGCCCCTGGCCTCCCCCGGTTTTGGGGCAGGAAGCCTGTGCAAGAGCAGCCAAGCGCAGGAAGTTCTGGGAATTTGCATGAGAAAAACCTGAAAGTGTAATTCTTTCTGCTCCCAGAACTCCCGGGGTGAGACTTTGCACAGGAGTCCGTCATTAGGAAGCTATGATTCAGTCTCTGCTGCAGGACAAGTGCTGCTGGTATCGCTGTTGGCCTTGAAAGGGTAAGTTGCAAACACTGCGAGGCCCACAAGCCCTTCCACCTAGCAAGCAACACTCTGGAGTCCAGCAGAGCAGTCCGGTAGACTGAGGCAGTGAAAGACAAACTCCCCCCTCCGAAGAACTTGGACAGAGGGGAAGTGAAGATTGGACATGGGCCACGGTAGAAGGCCACGCTTATGAAGCCACAAAAGCCACGGCTGACACAAGGTCAAAGGAACGATGCCCAGGAAGTGGGCGGGAGAGACAGGCCGGTCAGCCGCAGCCAGGAGGGACCCCAGGGCATTCGCCCCTCACCAGCATGCAGGGGGGAAGATGGAGGACCAGGAGGGTGCCCTGTCAGACTGTGCGAGGCTGCAAAGCAGGGGCTTCTTCAAACACAGCAAACAGGAAAACTGCCCACGGTCAAAGGGGAAAGGAAGTCCCAGGAGGCAGGGGCCAGGCGGGACGGGGAAAGGGCACTCAGGGCCTTTCAGGCAGCAAAAGCCCCGGCCAGCAGGAGACACTGGGACAGAGCGGGGCCCCGCCAGCACCCACCACCCCCAGGTCTCTACAGACCAGTGACCATAGCTGGGCCATCCCGCGGATGAGGCCTGGGGGAACAGAGCTGCCTCGGGCCACGACCGAGAATGCTCCAGAAGGATCCAGAAGGTCAGAGGATAAGCTGAGGCAGCCAGGCCTGGAAAGGGGGCATGGGACATACAGGGACAGAACCTCCTGGCACCTCGTGTGCAGGGGCCAACGGGCGACAGCCGGGAAGGGGCAGGTGTTGAAAACACCCGAAGGAGGGGAGATGGAAAAGGTAGAAGATGAAAAGAGCAAATCAGAGTCCAGGACTGGGGCAGGCGCTGGCCGCGCATGCAATCCGACCCAGGTTCGATCCCCGGCATCCCATAGGGTCCCCTGAGCATCGCGGGCGTGGACCCCCCCACAAAAGAAAAAGTCAGTTTAGCTGTAAAAAGTCACCAAGGGCATTCCCTGAGCGAAGCCCTGGTGGTGGAAGCAGGAGGGAGAGAGCCTGCCTCAGCCCCCGACACCCCCCGAAACGGAGGCTCTCCCCTTCCTCCCGCGAGGGGCAGCTCTGTCCCTCCTCTGTCCCACGGGCCTGCCGGGAGCCCAGGACAGTGGATCCGAATGGAAAAGAGCATTATCAGGAGCAGAAGGACGATCTGCACCTCAGGAATCTAAGGCATCCCCTGGCAATTCTGAATCCGGCTCTTTCTCCTTATTTAAAAACATCTAAAGAGAAGAAAAGACAAACTCCCCCAATGTCAACATGCCTGCGTGTGGGATGCTCAGAATCTAACATTTACCAAAAAAGGGCGGTGTAGCTGGGCCGCGGGTGCTGTTCAGAGCGTGAGCCTCGGGGTCTCAGGGATGACCCCACAGGGGCCGGGCGCCCGCAGAACATGTACACGGCCCCTCCCCAGTCCACCCAGAAGCACACCAGCAATGCTTCCCGGCTGCACTGGCTGCTTGCAGTTATTTAATTAAATTATTTTTTAGGAAGTTTTTAAAAACCTGAACGCAGCAGGCCAGGAGAGGATCACGACTCTGGGGAAAGTGGAGGCCACGCGATCCTCACCTGGGCCAAAGAGACACCACAGAGGGGATGGGTGCTTGGCCCCAACGCGGCCCACCTGGGTTCAACCTCCTGCACCCCAGACGGTCTCCAGAGCCAGCCCGGAATGATCCCTGAGCAAAGAGCCCGGAACCAGCCCTGAGCACCACCAGGTGTGACCCCCCCCCCAAAAAAAATGTGTTTTTAATCCAGGTGATAAGGACACATTCTGCCCATAAACCAGGTTTCATTGGTCTTTTGTAGGAAAGGGAGGCGAGTTATGGATGCGACAAGGAGGCCCCACATCAGTTAACAGATAGGCAGTCAGGAGCACCTGTGTCCAGCGGGAAGGCCACCTGCCGCGTGGCCCCGGCCTGGCCCTCCTGCAAACGCCTGAGCCCCTCCTGCAGGAGCGTCCCAGAGCCCAGAGTGTGTCCTCACCCCAGGGAGCCTCCCGCCCTGGCCAGAGCTGGGCCCTCATACGTGTGACCGTGAGGAGGGTGGACAGAGCTCCCCAAGACGGCCCCACGTCTGTCCAGGCACCAAGGGAGCCGGCGCCCCAACTCCTAGATGAACAAGCTGGGCGGGGCTGCCTGAGGGGGTTCAGCGCAGGGAGTCGTGGTGAACTAAACCTCACCCCAACAGCATCCAATCCAGGGGCGAGGGGGATTCCGGCCCGGAGACCGTCAAAGCCAGCAGAAGTGCTGGCCCCAGCCAGGGTGAGACGGGCGGGCACCTCGCTGGGGGCCGTAGGCAGCCGAGCCCAGGCAGCCCCACAGTGGACAGCTGCGTGGCTGTGAGGGCAGCTGACAGGGGACAGGACAGGACGGGCGCACAAGGAGACCCAGGGTCGGGGCTGGACTGCGCTCAAGGGGCAGGCAGAGCTGGGAAATGGAGTCACATGCCTGGCCCAGCTGAACCCCACGACTGATCCCAGCACGGAGCCCTCAGTCCCATAGTGCCCACTCACTGGACCTCCCTGCGAGTGGCCCCAGAACAAAGAAACAACGAGCTGCCCGGCCTCTGCCCGCCCCGATCCCAGAGCAGAGCCAGAACCTTCCCCCGCGCCCGCCAGGCCAAGCCTCGTGGTCCTGCACCGCCTAATTATCTGGTTAGGTGCTGGGGGCGGGCAGCCTCCCAGCCAGCACCTAGCGTCCAGCTCTGACATTTCATTAAATTAAAACTTTAAATATTCCTTGCCGGGGACTAACGCAGCCTTAACAAACGACTTACAGCAAGTCTCGCGTGTAAAAGTCTCGGAGGCAGTTCTTATTTGTCAGGGAGAGAGAGAAGTTCATTTTTAACCCCCTCACCTCAATTAAGTGCATTCTGAGCTAACAGATGCGGAAGGCTTGGGAGGATGTTTTTAACGGGGCATGACGATGAGGACGCACGTGCATTAAAAAATAAAATATGTATAAGCTGCCTGCTGCATTCACTAAGTGATTAAAAACGTAATCTTCCTGAAGAAGTGTGCCTCCTATTTGTTTATATTAATGTTAATAACTTGCTAACGAATGATAAATGCATGATAATTTATTCTAAGTGAAATGAAGTGTGCCCTAAAGACAGACTTGGTAAATGCAGCTCCTGCTCCCAAGTTCAGGCCCGGGAGAGCTGGGGTTTCTGCAGAGGGAGGATTGTATGCAAATGTAGCCAGGCGCAAAGGCAGCACCAGCCAAACTGGGGGGCCAGGGGGCCTGGGGAGGGGACCACTGTGGGGGGGTCTCCGACCAGGCCCCCTCCCGGCCAGGCTCGGAGCCGGGTGCAAGGCTGGCCAGAGGAGCCATCCAGGGCGAGTTCCGGGGGTGAGAGTGAATATTGAGGATTCTCATCTCTGCTCTCCATACACAAATAGAATTAATACAAACAGCCTAGTGTTCTAATGACGCATTTAGGAATCATTAAGCCAAACTATTTCTGTGGATTCCGAAGTTATACAATTATTATCTTTATAAATAATGTTAACAATTCTAATTTATCCATGCAAATAAATCCCAAAATATCTATTAGCATTCTCAGCAGCCCACCCCCCTCCGCCCGACCCTTCCCACGGCCACGATCATGTCAGGCAACATGAGCGCAAATTAGATTCGTGTCATTATTTGTGGCAGACATGGCTGGCTGGTTACCCAAAGGTCTCTGTCCTCCCTCTGCTAAAACTAGGAGGGACGGAGGGAGGGAGGAAGAGAAGAGGGAGGGAGGGGAAAGGGGAGGAGGGAGAGGGAGGGGAGGGAGGAGGGAGGGGGTAAGGGAGGGGAGAGGGAGAGGAAGTGGAGAGAGGGGAGGGAGAAGAGAGAAGGGGAGGGAGAGGGAAAGGAGGGAAGGGAGGAAGAGGGCCGGAGAAGGAGGGGTGGAGGGGAGGGGGAGGGAAGGGGTAGAAAGGGAGGGGAGAGAGGGGCAGATGAGGGGGTCAAGAGAAGGAGGAAGGGAAAGGGGGAGAGGAGAGGGCGGGAAAGGAGAGAGGGGGGAGGAGGCGAGGAGGAAGAGGAGGGAGGGGGAGGAGAGGAGGCAGGGGGAGGGCCTGGAGAGGAGGGAGGGGGAGGAGGAGGAGGGAGGGTGGCTGCCTCCCCTCCCCACACAGCCCTCACCTGTCAGCTTTGCTCTTCCCGGTTCTCTGGGCGCATCCGGCCACTGTGTCCCATGGTTGCGGGGATGCCCAGTGCACTCATCGCTTTCAAACCAAACCCACTGCATGTGCACACACACACACACACACACACACCATACACATGCATGCACACGTGCTCAGATGTGCACATTCACACATATACAAGAATGAGTATGCAGTCATCACACACGCCTGGCTCCAGCCCCCTCTCCCTGGAGATGGATGAGCCTGAGAGTGGACAGAAACACCCAGGGAGATGCAAGAAGGGCCCATCGTCGGATGGGAGGGTCCGTGTGCCCCCAGGGAGAGCTACCCACCCCACCCCCACTCCAAATGCCTCTTTCCAGTCTCTTCTGCCTGCAGCCAGGGATGCGCGGGGGGCAGGGTCTCCCCTGGGCCCTGGCATTACCTGACCCCCAAATCTGAGAGCAGCATGTGCCCACGCTGGGGGTCCTCCTGCACCCAACGCCCTGCTGCCTTCAGGCTGGGTCTGGGGCATGTCGTCCTCCAGGTCTCCTGGTCGTGACCCAGCCAACTCGGTGCCTCGGGGACTTGGGGGTCACCCGAGCAGAGACAGATACGCGTGCATGTGAGTGCAGATGAGCACCCTTGTGGTTGCGTGTACACGTGTGCATCCGGTGGACGTATGATTGCAGATGTGCAAACATGTTGCCACACATATGCATGTGCATCATATGTGCATGTGAGTGCAGATGAGCACCCGTGTGGGTTTGTGAATGCGTGTGCATCTTGTGTGCATGCAGGTGAGTGCAGATGAGCACCTTTGCGGGTGCATGTATGCATGTGCATCATGTGTGCGTGTGAGTGCAAATGTGAACCTGTGTGGTGCATGTATGCATGTGCATCCTGTGTGCGTGTGAGTGCAAATGTGAACCTGTGTGGTGCATGTATGCATGTGCATCTTGTGTGCATGCAGGTGAGTGCAGATGAGCACCTTTGCGGGTGCATGTATGCATGTGCATTCTGTGTGCATGTGAGTGTAGATCTGCACACATGTGGTTGCATGTATGCATGTGCATCATGTGTGCGTGTGAGTGCAAATGTGAACCTGTGTGGTGCATGTATGCATGTGCATCCTGTGTGCATGCGTGTGAGTGCAGATGAGCACCCATCTGGGTGCATGTATGCATGTACATCCTGTGTGCATGCACGTGAATGCGGATGTGCACCCGTGTGGATGTGTGGATGCGTGTACATCCTGTATGTGTGAGTGTGGATGTGCACCCACATGGGCACACCTGTGAGTGTGGATGTACATGCCTGTGGGGGTGTGCCTGAGTGTGTTTGTGATGAGCACGCATGTGTCCATGTGTGCTTAAGCATGTGTGCCTGTGTGCATGCACACACGTGAGTTCTCCGTCGGGAGCGGCAGCCCCTGGGCATGCGTCACGGGCAGGCCGGTAACTGCACAGAGCCGTGAGCGCTGGCAAGTCCCACAGCTCTGCCTCTGCAGTGCCCGAGTGGCAGCGTCTCCACCACGGCCCTGCACTTGGAGCCCCACAAACTTAAAGATTCGGGCAGCTTGTAAAAAATTACTTTGTAGCTCTCGCTATTAACAGACTAATTAAGGCGACCATTAAGAAATCATCTCCCTAATTGATTCCAAATTTTGCAAAGCAAAGAAGAAAAAGCAGATGAAAGGCGGGGAGGAGGGGGATCATCTATTCTTAACCTGGAGGGGAGAGACTTGATTCAAAGGCCCTTGCTAGGAAGTCGGGACCTGATTTGGAGGTTGTTAATTATCGATAAGCAGCGTGTCCGCCGCAGCCGCCACTGCAGCCCCCCGGGGATGGCGCCTTTCTGAGCCAACGGATGTGCTGTCGAAATAGCACCATTATTTTGGCTTTTTTTCACAGACACCACTTGCATAATGTGAATATGTACTTCTGTGGCAAATACATGCTGATAACGTCCTCGTGCGCTATCTCCCCAAAGAATTCATTCTCAAGGGCATTAAATTAATGGGAAATAGATCTGAGGGACCCAGACTAAATTCAGGTCCTGTTTTCACAAGGTGAGGTGCTCCACGGTGCAGCCTTTGGTACAAAACCCAGAAACGCAAATGCATTTGTTTAAATGCCGAGGTTCTCCTTCCCAGCACTTTCCACACACTTGCAGTAGTGGAGTCACGTTTAAAGGGGAAACGTGCCAGTCTCAACCAGGCAAGTGCTATAAATGACAGCATCTTGCTCGTTCTACCCTCCCCCCAGGAAAAGAAAAGTTTGCTTTATTTCAAAGCAGCCACTTCGTTATTAGAACACTGGCCAGGAGCCAATACTGATACAGATATAAATTTCTTACAGTGTCAAAACACGTATGTCAAGCGGTTTCTCTGAATTTCTTTTAGAGGCAGAATTTTTTAACCCTACAAAACCACTGGAGACAGAGAAATGAGCCACGAGTGAGATTCAGCCTGATCACCAGACCACGTAAATCGCCCTGACCACGGCACGGATTCCCAGAGGCTCAAAACTGAGTGACTGTCCTCTCTCCCTATTGTAACCCCCAACCCTAGCTGTACAACTTCTAAACTCAGATTCCACCAAGTGTCCCCTCCACGGCAGGCAATCCCGGCACTGACTAGCTGAGCAGCACCCCAGAATCCCAAGCCATCTGCTCGGATGGTCACAGGCGCTCCTCACAGTCCGGGGTGAGAGGGACCGACCATCCCCCAGGGACACCTCAGGGTCTTGCTGCAGGATGCATTCGCCTTCTGGATTCGGCCAAAGCCAAATGACACCCCGCCAACAGTGCCTCACGGGGGACTCTCTCACCCAGTATAAAGTGACATTCTGACCCATCTTAAAATTACTTTAGAGGTCACAGGGTCATGCCAGGGGCTGAGACCTGAGATGCTTGCTCTGCACACAGCCAAGCCCAGCTCAGTCCCTAGTGCCACACTGGGTCGGTCCCTCCAAGCACGGCCAGGAGGGGTCCCTGAGCACAGAGTCAGGAGCAAGCCCTGAGCATAGCTGAGCGTGGAACACACACAGCCGCACACTTAGACACATATGTATACATACATATATATATTTTAAAAACCCACTATGCTGACACTTCCAAAATGTCACTAACTTGGCAACAAAGAACCATCTCACTTTTGGAGAAATGCATTCATGACCAAACTTGCTCAGAGCTTACCAAGATGGACTTTTCCCCATCAAACGAAAGCTTGGGGTGTTTTCAGTTTGCATGTGTGGCTGCATGTGTGCGCACGTGTGTGTGCATCTGTGCATACATGTGTGTTCGTGTGTGTGTGCGCGCGTGCACACATAAGAGAGAACTCGGCGCCTCACACACGTGAGGCACGTGCTCCACTACAGAACGACATCCCGGGCCCCTGGGTCCGTATTTTTCACGTCCATCAGCAATGCCAATGACGTCACTGCCAGCAGTTGTAGGGACAGCTGAGGACGAGCCACACCAGCCTGGTCAGCGCACAGGAGGCTGGCCCAAGGCACAGCCATCTGCAAAGGGAGCCTCAGGTGAGATTGACATCTGGGAGGCTGTTCCGCAGGCTAATTTAATCGTGTCATGTACAATTACACAGAAAATGTAACCCCAAACATCTATTTCTTTCTCCCTTCAGATGAAAACGAAAGCAGTGGCACAAGCTTGGGATAGCTCAGCTGCCCCACGACAAAGCATTAACCTCTGATGTTTTTATGGGCCAATAAAGCGCGATCACTCACCGTACGGGGGGGCGGGGGGGTACCTCCATTACAGAGATTGCAGCCCCACATCCCCGGCTTCAACCAGGGCCGTAAATCAAGCTGGAAAGCCGGGTGGGGTGGGGAGGGGCAGCTATTAGCCGAGAGAGTTGATGTTCCTCCTAAATCACTCATCGGCCTAGATAAATATCGGTAAGGAGGAGAACACCGGGCCTCGGGAGGCCACGCGCGTCCAGGCCTCTCCTGAGCCATCTGGGATGAAAGCCCCCTGGAGCAGACTCGAGGGGGCTGCCAGGGCCCCCTTGGGGTGCAGAGCCCCCGAGACCGCAGCTCTGCACGGCCGGACCTCACACGTGGCTCTGCCTTGCCACTGCACACCTGTGGCCAGGGGTGCAGCTCAGCCCTGAGAGCAGGAGAGGCCTCGCAGCCCCTGCACCGCACCCTCCAGCCCTGCATCCGTGGAGAAGCCTGGCCCCAGAGGCAGCTGAGGGAATGGCCGTCTCCCAGCGGGAGACCCAGCACCTCCTCCTCAGGCCCCTCAATCCCAGAAGGCAAGACTCACACGCCCAGGGGAGTCCATGAGAAGTGGAAATCTGTGTCCAGATGATGCATTGAGTGGACCTTCTTCTGGCTAACATTCGGAACCAGGGAGGGGCTGATAACTGAACCCCCGCCCCACCACCGAGCGCTCAGGCAGCAAAAAACTGCTGCCAAGTGGCTGAAATCGGATCTGTCCATGTGTCCTGAGAGGCCCAGCCCCTCACTCTGAAGGCAGTGACCGCACCCAGGGACTGTGCGGGAAAACTCGGCCCCGCCCACCCTGGATGCCGACCCTGGCCTGGCTGGCTGGCCCAGACCCCCGCCACGTCCCGTGTGAAGTGTCCTCAAACCTCGCGGAAGCGCATGTCCACTGGCCCCCAACCACCTTCACACAAAGTGGCCGGTCCACACTGGGGACAGTGGCTGGGATTTCCGTCCCCATCGCTTCCACCGGGGCCACTGGGCTCCCAGCTGACAAGTACCACGTGTGGCCGAACCCACCCTGGTCAGCTCAGAGCCCCCAGGACAGAGGCTGGAGACCAGCAGCAGCTGCCTTGGCCCTGAGAAACCCCGAACCAGCACCACGACCTGCCCTGGCCTCCAGGCTCATGGTGCTGCCCCGGACCCCAGGGAAGCCGGGCTCAGGGTGCTCTGGGCAGTGGCTCTTTCCCCACTTCTCCCCAAAGTGGCCCCTCCACGCCTGAGTCCTGACAGTCGGTGCTGGACATCAAGGCTGGACCAGCCCGGTCACCAGCATGTGGACTCCCCAAGGCCACACAGCCCAGCCCTGAGGCCCGGCGGCCACGAGGATCCGAGTGCGTTTCCCTTCCTGACTCTCCAGAGTCTCTTTCTCCCGAGGCCTGAGCGCTGGACACAGCCCACGGAACACACACCACAGATGAGCTGTTCCAGAAAGTTCCCTTCCCCAGTGGGTCCTGGACACGGACACTGCCGCCCCCACACTCTTCAGGTTTCCGCTGTACCCCCGATGTACACCTGGCAGGGGACCCAGAGCCTGGGGGTCAGAGTTCAGGGGGTCAGAGTTCAGAGGGGTCAGAGTCCAGAGGGTTAGAGTTCAGGGGGTCACAGTCCAGGGGTTCAGCATGCAGAGCCATGAAGGGGTGCAGCCGTGGGCACGGACGGGTCAAGTGCTTCGGCCAGACTCACCTGCTGGTCAAACACACAGGGTCAGGACTCGGGGGCCTTTCCTCCTGCCCCCGTGGACAGCCCCCTCGACAGGGCCCAGTGGCCCCCAGCCCAGGATTATGTGGGCTGCGGCAAGCGCCAAGCAGACCTCCAATAAGAGAAGCCTGTGCGAAAGCCCCAGGCCATGGCCAGGTCCTCCCTGCGTCCCCATCCCACTGCAGCCCACCTGCCTGCAGGACACCGCCCTGTCTCAACACTGAACTCTGAATTCCTCAGCGAAGCCCCAGGTTCCAGCTGCCATGGGCCTCCCAGCCAGGAGCCCAGCCCAGCACGACAGCGGCCGTGACCTGTCCAGAACGGGCCACGGCTCGGGAACAGCCCAAGAGGCCCGATCAACCCTGCCACAATCGTCCCCAGGCCACCAAATGCCACAGCCCCTGAGGGTCCAGGGTCATGACTCAGACCACTGTCCATGGCCAACCGAGCCCAGCTCCAAATGGACGGAGACGTGAACACGGCGGGGAAGTCACAAGGGACCTTTGTCCAGCAGACGGCTGTCCATGCAAACGGCTCTGTCATGTGGGGAAGAATCGCTAGGTGGCTGTGTGCACTGCACAGCTCCCTGCCTCAGTCACATGCTTGTGCCACGGACTCTGTGCATGTGCTGAGCACAGCATGGAGTCACACGTGTCTGCATTCATGTGTCTGTGCTACGTGAGTCTGAGTGCACATGTGTGCATAGCTACACACACCTGTGTATGCCATGTGTGCTGAGTGAACTTATAAACATGTCTGTGTGCACCTGCGTACACTACATGTGGATATGCACATGCATACATGGGCATGCTGGAAGGGTGTGAACAACCATATCTGTATGTGTGTGACGACACGTGTACAGGCACCAGCAGGTGCATGAGCAGTAATGTCTCTCTGTGTGTATGTGGGTGTGAGCACATGCAGACACTGTGTGCATGTCCCCTGTGTCTGTCTGCAATTTGTCTGTGTGCATGGAAGTATGTGCACAGTGCATGTGTGCATGTCAGTGTGCATGTGTGCGTATGTGTGTGTCTAGACACACAAATTCTTGTGTGTATATTGATTCTGTATGTGCATACATGTAAAAGTGAAAGGACATCTGCATGTGCCAGGGTGCATGAGAGCACATATGAACATGTTATGTGTATACATGTGTAAGTGTGTGTGGTTTCCCTTTGCATCAAAAACACACACCCTGTTTTTGATGCCCTCAATGATCAATCACGTACTTCACCCTTCTCACTACATCATATTCGGAGTTTAGCTTTGGGGGAAATGTCGACCCTCCGGAAAGCTGGGATTCTAGAGAATGATGCTCTGCCTGACCTCCTGGGGCTGCGGCTGGCAGAGGTGCTCGAGCTGGTGCCTGGCGCCAGGGCAAGGAGGGAAGGGGACGTGGGACAGGGCCGGCGTCCGGTTGCTCCTCCTGCTACGGCTCACGGGGAGCAGACACGGGGGTACAGGCGAGGGGTCAGGGGTCACACTTAGGTTCACCCATGGCGCACAGATACCCCTGCCCGCCCGCCCTGTACCCACCTGCCTGCTGTCCGCACACTCTGTGGCCCCAGACTCGCCCGACAAGTCCCTGCTGGCGCAGGAGGGGGTTTGCTTCGCCTCTGCCATCACACCCGGGCCCCATGCTGACACTCTTCAAAGAAACTAGAAATGAATCTAATCGAGGGCTCTGGCGCGGCAAGCTGTTTATCCGGATCCCATCGAGAGGGGACGCGGGTCTAATCAGAGAACAGGCGTGTGACTCCAAGCACTCAGCCTGACACTGCGCTGGGAAGCCCAGGGGAAGTCCGTGAGGCCTGTGTGGTAGCGCTCCAGGAATAGCCCCCCAAGTGGAGGGCACGCCCTGTGAGGGCGACCGCAGGCCACTGGCGGAACCCGGCAGGGTGCGGGCCTGACCTCACTGTCGAGGGGACCTGGCTGCCAGCGGCATGTCTCAAGCCAGCTCTCCCATGGAGTGAAAGGCTGTTTCGCGCCTCAGAAGCTACCCCCCCCCCCAAACCGGGGCATAGCCTGGACCCTCGGCAGCTCATGGGTGCGCTGTCCAGGGCACTGGCTCCTGGTCCTGCCGGCCACCTGACGATGCTGGGGCTTCTGGCTTGGCTTTGGCAGGGTGAGGAGGGCGTAGCCAGACCGCGGGTGATGGCAGGAGCCCAGGCCGGCTCCCCACACCGCGGCACCCAGGAGCAGAGCAGGGACACCAAGCTCGACCGCCTGCCTGTGCAGCAGGTGAGAGGCGAGACCTTGGGGTGCTCCCACGCCCCGGGGTGCAAGCAGGTCCCCTGGTCCGTGTGCCCAAAAGCCACCTGGGACCATCTGCAGGGCGGAAGCTGCCCAGGGCGCCAGGTGCCCTGTCACAAGGGCACTGCAAGGGCCTCGGGCCCACAGCGGGGGTGGCGCTGAGTCAGGGCAGCCGTCCTTGGGCACGGTGAGGTCATGTCTGCACGCAGGCTGCGGCGGTCCTGAGGGGTGTGTCTCGCTGGCCCGCCAGTGTGAGGCTGTCTGGACAATGCCCCGCGCGGCTCAGCAGGACCAACCAGGATGTGGTGGTGGCCACGGGCCCTGTCGAGAGGGCAGAGCCACGCCACGTCGTGGAGAGGGGGCTGTCGGGGAGGGGGCTGTCGGGAGAGGACCAGCTGCAAAGACCAGAGCCACTGGCATGCCGAGGGGACAGCCGGGCTGGAACTGCTCCATCCCCATTCCCTGCCAGCCTAGGGGCAGCCGCTGCAGGCCCGAGTCCGGCCACACGCTGTCAGACCGGCTTCTGCAGGACATCCTCCGACCCCGCCTGGATGCCGGAAGGAGCCAAAGCAGCCATCAGTGCCCATAGCTCCCTTCCTGTGGGGGGACAGGGACCCCCAGGTAGACGCACCCCCAGGGCTGCCTCCAGGGAGGGACCCGGACCCCGCACCAGCGGCCCAGCAGCAGCTGACTCGGCGAGGCTGAGGCTCATTTGTTCATCCAGAAGCTTCCGAGATGGTAGGGACAAATAAGGTCACGGGAACCTCGTTCATCTGCCACCCACCCGCAGGCCACCTGCAGCTGTCAGACGCACACTTGAACGAGGCTGCTAGGGGCGCAGACACACATACACACATACCACAGACACACACACACACCACAGACACACACCACAGACACACACATACACCATAGACACACACACCACACACACATGCCACAGGCATACACACATACCACAAACACACACGCCACAAACACACACATGCCACAGACACACACCACAAACAGACCACAGACACTCACCACATACACAGACCACAGACACACACCACAACACACATACACCACAGACACACACACACACCACATACACACACCATAGACACGCCACAGACACACACCACAGACACACACATGCCACAGACACAAACCACAGACACACACATACACCACAGACACATGCACACCACACATATCACACACACCACAGATACACACATGCCACAGACACACACATGCCATAGACACACACACGCCACAGACACACACACCACAGACACACACACACCATAGACACACATACACCAGACACACACGCCACAGACACGCGCCACAGACACACACATGCCGCAGACACACACATGCCACAGACACACACATGCCACAGACACACACATGCACCAGAGACACACCCCACAGACGCACGCACCAACACATTCACTCCACACGTGTGAACCCTTGTGTGTGCACTCACGTGCGTGCTCATGCACATATAATCTCTCACATGTACACTCATGCACATGTGCATATACTCCCTCACACATGTGCACACGGTCCCCACGTGTGACCACTCCTGTCTGCATAAATGTTCACACATTCACAGTGACCCCCCCCACACACAGTGTGCATGCAGCCAGTTCCATGCCATGCACACGTTTCCACACACGTGCACATGCATGCACGGGGCTCGAAGCACTCCCGCCACCTGCCTGCAGCTACGCCGCTCCGATGACCCATTTCCAAAAGCGGCTCCTGGGAGCCTGGAAACAGGCCCAGAGCAACTCTCCCTCATGCACACAGGGAAGCCACCCCTGGCACCCACGGGGGCTCCTGGAGGGGCTGCGGGCACAGACGCTCGAGCGCAGAGAAGCACCATCAGGCAGAGGGCGGCCTTGGGTCCAGAGAGGGGGCAGCCACGCACCAAGAGCTGAGGGATGGCGACGGCTCTGCTGCTGGCCATGGAGGATGCAGAATGAAGGCGTTGCTCGCTGACCGCCAGCCGAACCCTCAGCACTGCCCGCCCAACCCCGCAGGCGGCACCTCAGGCTCCCTGGCGGCTAGTCTGGGAGACGGAAGAGAGAGGAGGCTCTGCCCACACCCTCTGGGGTCGGCCATTCCTCCACAGCGTCCACGGACACACCTGTCCTGGAAACCTGGATCTGGGCCCCGTCTGGTCCCCTGGGTCACGCTCAGGGCGCAGACTCCCTGCAGCAGACGCTGAGCGAGAATGCACAGAGAAAACGGAGACAGCCCCACGTTGGGGAGAGAGGGTGGAGGGCTGTGACATCCCACCTTCAGATACACGGACGGGTCGGAAATAAAAGCGAGACGGCTTCACCCACGGGAGCACTGGGGAGGTTCGAGCCTCTGACCTCTGACACGAGGTACACAGAAAGAGGCTGTTCAGGCAGCAAGGTCACAGTGGGGGGCACAGTCCACACCAAAAAGGGCCACCTGGGAGGGGTGCAGCGGTTCCTGGCACCCTCATACCCGCCAAGATGCATGGACCCGCTGCCCGCCGGGTACGGAGCACCCACCCAGACTGCAGGCAGTCACCAAGTCTGATCTTTCCTTGGTTTCAATGTCCCTAAAAGATAGTTGACTGCACCAAGCCAAAGAAACCGGTAAAGAGGGACCCAGGTTCACAACACACCTGAAAGTCAAGGAAGGGTGTTTGCAAGCTGAAGTCAGCATCCAGAGTCCCAAGCCCAGACCCGGAGGGTTCCGTGTGCCTCTTCAGAAAGATATGGAAGAAAAATAAAACAAAAGTCGCCCTGGGCTAGAGGGGCAGCTCAGGGCAGGACGCTTGTGGGCACATAGCCCATCTGTACCGTGCAGGACTCCCCAGCACCTCCAGGGGTGGCCAGACCCAACCCCCACCAAATCACCCAAACTTCCACACGGAGACCCTCAATAACCCCAAAGACACAAAATAAAATAATAAAGATCACAGTACAAGTCCACAGAGATAAATTAAAACCGCTCGATTTGAAGAGAGATTAAAATCTGTGAACCTCTAGCCAACAGACCAGTGAGAGCAAGAGACCGGACAAGCGAAAGTACCGCCAGGCTAGAGGGGCAGAGAGGACAGAGAGGCAAAGGGACGGAGGGACAGGCAGGACAGTCAAACAGCCAAGATAAACTGGGAACATCACTACAGACCTCATGGCTCTCACAGGCTCGAAGCAGCTGAAAAGCACTATTACAAACACTGCTATAAAATGACCTGATTCATCAGAAAACTCGCCCATTATAAAATAGATCATCTGGATGGCCCTAAAACAACCACATTGGATTTACCATTTACAACACTTCTGAGAAATAGCTCCAGAAGTTATGGCTGGGTCGAGCCGGTTTCTGGAGTGGGTTGCTCCAGATTCCTGACATGCGTGTCAGAGACAGACCATCCATAAGAGAACCGGGGGGCGAGGGGGGGAGATGTCACACAATCAGCAACACGTAATGGGCGTCACTGCGAGCTGAGTGACTGAAAGACAGGACGCTGCAGATGGAGAAGAACCGCGTGACCCTGGCAGCTGGGGCGACAGAAGGGCTGGGGACGGTCCACGGGCCACCGCGACCTCGCCTCAGAAGGTAGGTCGGTGCGGAGTGTCCTCAGATGGCCGATCTCCACAGCTCGGGTCCTTGCCGGCTGGCAATCGGGAGCACCAACTCCCTGGCGCTTCCCAGGACCCTGCTGGGCTGGGAGCACCTTGGGGCGAGGCGTCCAGTGACTGCTGACACCCAACAGGAGGTTTCTCTGGAATCTGACAAGCCTGTTTTCCGTGAAAATTAGTGTTACTTAGAGTAAAGCACATGACCGCACCGGGCCATGCACAGCACCTCCCCCGAGGGAGCCCAGGGATTGTGCTGGAACACACTGAAGCCGCGTGGGCCAGGGGCTCAGTGTAGGACCCTACGCTATCAAGCACGGGAGCGGACCCCCAAACTTTTGGGGGCCTGTTGTCTCCTTCTCAGATTTAAAATAAACACTCAGCGCCTTCCCCTCCCAGGAAATCTGCCTTCTTTAAGCAAACATAAAAATGCCCCCAAGTGCAACCCAGGCTATGACAGCTTCCTTACATGTCCCTCCCCACCCCACACACAGTACCGGTGTCGCAGAACACCAAAGCTAGAAGCTCTGTGACCTTCCATTTGGCAAAGATGTTTAAGATCCGACAACAAAAGCAATTCCATGAAAGAAAAAAAATAGTGAACTGGACTTCTGACAAAATTAAGACATCTGCTCGGCTCTGCCAAAGGCCTGTTGAAAGGGGAAAGACGGCACGCTTAAAGATTTCCAAATCACAAACGAGATGGTAGGCAACTCACCACAATGTCAAAACCGAGTACCAAGACGGCGCAAATGAGCTGCCGCCTGCAAGAGCAGGGTCGGGGCTCTGGGCCCGCGGAGCCATGCAGATGGCGAGGGGGCTTGAGCGTGGACGCCCGCCCAGCCACGCTGGCATGCAGCAGCACGCCGCGAGGGGCCCCTCGAGGCGAGGGAACCCCAGGCTCACGCAGGAGCAGCTGCAGAGCTCAGCGTCACCGGCACGCACGCCAAATGGCTCGACCATTTTGCAAAAACGGTCTGGCAGCTTCTTACCGAGTTAAATACACAGTTAGCACATGGGCCGGATTCTCAGGACCAAGTATTTACCCACAGAAAAGGGAAAACAGATGTTCGCACCAAGATTGGACACAAACACCTCCCGGCTCTGTCTCCACAAGCCCAAACGTGCACAGCCCAGAGATTGGCCCCTGGGGAGGGCGGTGGGGTGGGGGCCACACATGGCTTGGCATAGCCCAGACACCTGCGGCCACGGAAGGACACAGCAGCAGCCCCGTGACACTGCTGCGTGGCCCAAGGGGAACAGCTGAGCCACTGCCCAACAGTGCCAGGGGGAGGACAAGCTGGGGCAGAGACCAGCTGCAAAGGAGAGGGCACTCTGGGGGTGGACGTGGGCACAAGACAGCCCTGCTGGCAAAACTGACCTTAACCCTGACACCCTGGAGCCCCCACCCCTCACAGAAGTACCTGTAGCTGGGGTTCGATCCCAGCAGACAGGAACCCTCTGGGGTCTCCGTCAGCATTGCTGGGGTGCCTGGTCTCAGGCTGGGACTCCTGCTCCCTGGGGAATGGAGAAGCCCCGCCCAGGGAGAGGCCCCGCCCCTGGGTGTGGTGGGGGGCGGGGCCTTGAGCCTCTCTCCCTCCCCTGGCTCCCGCAAAGGGAACTTTCCCAGTGTGCCCACCTGCAGGTGGAGAACACTGATATCCTTTTCATCCGCATCTCAATCGTTGCTAAGAACAAAGTTGCTGGCGTACTGTAAATCCTGACATTTAAAATGGAACTGTTACATCACTCTTGTAAATGTATCCATTGGAATTTAAATACCAGGATGAATCCACACCCACCTCCATCCATTTATAAAATCTATGAAAAAGCCCTCATTAGCAATCAGAACTGTGGCCTTGTTCTCTCTCCTGGAATGCCTGGTTCCGCCCCAGATCCCCCGCAGAATAGCAACCGCCGCCTGGCACGGACGCTGGCACGGACGCTGCCTCGGTGAAAGCTGACGGCCACCAGCTCAGCATGTTCCCCCTGCACTGGGACGGACAGCTTCCTCCTAAGGAGCGCCCACGTGCGCCGGCCTCACTTGTCTGGCAGGCACGTGGGGGCAGCATTGCTTGGACAGACCATCCTTTAAGGGGAAGCGTACTCCCCTAGAGTCACTCCTTAACCAACTCCTGGGTGGAGGACTCGGCTGTCTTGATTACGAGAATTGTCTGATGGTACTTTGTGGAAGTTTCAACGCCTGGGGGAAGTGAATCAGCCTAAGACACAAAAGGGATGGGAATTGCCTTCCACTGTAAAAGAAAGAGGGCTATGGGGGCCAGGAGAGGGAGGGAGAGGAGAGTGAGAGCTGGGCGAGGGGCAGAGGAAGTGGGAGGTAGCAGGCGCTGTGACAGGTGCAGACGAGACCACCAGGAACCCCCAGGAGGGAATGTGGAAGCTCTCGCCCTCCCTCATGCCCTCCACACAGGGCTCACTCCCGGTAGCTGGGCAGTGAACACTGACCTGCAGCAGTAGCCAGGGACATCTGACGTGATCAGGCCAGGCCACGTGACAAGATCACAGTGCCAGCGCTGGAGGAACGTGGGAAGCCTGCCATTGCTCTTACACCTCAGGGTCGAGGATGAGACATGGCGTCCATGCCCATCCCCCTGGGGAGGGACACACAGCAGTGCAGGGAGAGTGTGTGGTCTCGTGCCCAGGACAGCATGACCGCAGGGTATGTATGATAGCCAACTCTGCATGTGGTGACGTGGTCTGTGCATGGGGATGGGGTTTGTGCATGGGGACAGGGTCTGTGTGGGGTGACAGGATCTGTATGGGGACAGACTGTGTGTGGGAACTGGGTCTGTCTGTGGTGACAGGGTCTGTGTGTGGGGACGCTGAGTCTGTGCGTAGTGGCAGGCCCCAGGGTCCACAAAGCGTGGGGGCACCTACCACATAGGACCTGCCCACTGAATCAGTGTGCCCTGATTCTGCCGCGGGCAGGACCCTCAGTCTTTGCCCGGCCAAGCCCCCGATGCCCACGGTACATGCCCCAGCCGCTTCTCTTCCTGAGCTGGGCAGAATTCGCAATGCCCCTCCCTTTCAGCGTCCACGTCTCTGTCTTTCCCATAGTTGAAATGTCCCATCCATGGTGCGGGAGGCCTCGGCATGCCTGCCCGGCTTGGCTCTGCCCTGGATAGGCCCCATCCAGCCCTCTGATGGGCTCCTGAGTGGAGACGCCCAGCTGGGTCGCCCCGCCGGGAAGCAGGAGGACACACATGGGCCCTGTCTCTTGCACTCCCCAACCTCCTGCCTGTGTGGCCATCCCCCTCCAGTGTCCTCCCCCTCCCGCTACGTGGCTGGTATGTCTCCTCCGCTGCTGTCGTCGTAGCTCAACACCCAACACGTGTAAAACCAGCAGCCGTGGCGCCAATCGCTCTTCACAGCACGCCGCGCAAATATTTATTCTCCGCAGAAACTTGCATTGTGTATTGTTTTTACGTCTAATTAAGGACTCGGAAACAGCTCTTACAGGGAAAGGCGCATGGTGGGGAAGCTCTCCTCCGGAGGGCGGCCCTCGAGAGGGGCTCTGCTCGCCCCGGGGGAGTCACCAGGCCGGGGGCAGCACCTCACAGACCCCGCGACAGGGACGCGGCTGGAGGAGCATCTGATGAGTAGGCTCCCACTCAGGGACCCGACTGGGGGCTCCCGACTGAGGTCTGAGCCGACCCGCCCGCACCCATCGAGGGAGACCCCAGAGGAACAAGCCTCACTCCAAACCGGCCCAGACTCTGAATGGGCTCTGAGAGAAGGGCTCTTTTATTTCTACTGAATTTGGGGTAAGAACCTGTGACTCTGAGCTGTGAGACCACCCATCTATAAACCAGGAAGAAGAGAGAAGCAGAGAAAATAAAGCCTTCAGCACCCCTGGGGACCTAGATCAAGCTAAGCCTGATGCTGTGGTGGCCTGTGGGATTTCAGCCGTGTGAAGCTCTTTTCCCTTGGGTGGAGATTCCGGGTGAGCCCAGGCCCGTGTTCTCACCCTCCCTGCTAGGAAGCGAGGCTCCATTCCTACAGGTTGGTTAGACGACTAGGGAGCCCACCAGGAGATGCTCCAGTCCAGGCTTGGCTGCAGTCACGTGACCCTGGTCCCCCTCCCCGGGCCCTTGGAGGCCACAAGGTCCAAAGGACAGAAGCAGCAGGAGGAGGAGTGTCAGCTGGGCTCCAGACGCCCAGCTCCAACCTCGTGTGTCCACACAGATGCTGCAAACTCCGTCAGTGTCTAAACAGGAAACGTTAACCCAAACACACAAACAGCCACGTCAGGGCCGAGCGGGAGAACAGCCAAGCAGTGCCAGGGGGCCTCCTTGCGGGGGCCCAGACACTGGGGCCGCCAGCCACATACAGACAGGAAGCTGGGGGCTGCGTCTGAGGGTCCCTCAGCATCCTGGGGCGCTAACACGCACACAGACACTTGCGAAATTCCCAAGACTCTCCTCGGCCCTCCAAACACCAACCCGGGCCATCTCCCTACGCACGCATGGCTCTCACCCCGTACTCAGGCTGAGGAGCTTTTCTTAGAAAAGCAACTTAGGCAGAGGAATTGCACCTTAGGCCGCTTCAAGCATCCCTCGCCGGATCTTTCTCGCCTCAGTCTGACGGACAACCTCCTACCTCCTATGAAGTGACGGCTGACGGCGCCAAGGGCTTTGCAAGCTGACAAGAGCGAGTGCCTGGCCTGACTGGAGGGGCAGACGGATTTCAGGAGGCCCCTCTGCCCACCCCTCCCCGCCTCCCCCTCTCTCCTCCTCCTCCCGCCCCTGCACAGGGTGGGTTAAGTTCACAACAAAATGGGAACCGACGAGAGAGACGCCCCCCAAAAGGACTGCCTAATAAAATCAGACATTATCCAACTTCTCATGCTTCCCGGGGGCCATGAGAACAGCCAGTGGGCTTGGGACTTCGTCCCCTGGACTGTGGGGCCTCCTCCCCCACCTCCCCCAGTCCTGAAAACCCTGTGAAGTTCCACGTTGGCATCCGACAGTGTTGGAACAGTGTTGGAACTCCTGCGTGGGGCCAGCCCCAGCCTTGGATTCCTGAGAGGATCCCAGATTTCCATCCGGGAAAATGGAGCCAAGTCCCCCAAGGAGGGAGACGGAGCTTTGTCTGATCAGTGGAAACTTCTGGAACCTGCTGAACACCCTGAGCATTCCATCCATAGTCAGCAGGATGTGAGCGGGCAGACTCAACACTGATGGTCATCGTGGGGCGGGTCCCTGCACTGCCCGGCTGCTCTGCCCCTGCTAATGACCCCACAGGGGTGCAGGGTCCCGCCACGGAACCCCTCAGTGTGGGTTCGGCTCTGGATAAAGACAAAGTTCCCTCCTCTTCCAAGCAGGGCAAGGAGCACTGTGAGGGGGGGCAGAGTTGGCTCCCGGCCTCCCCCACCCTTACCCCACCCGCCCACCGCCATGGAGCCACATGAGCTGCTGCAAGTTGGCTGCTGGGGCAAACACCCAAAAACCCTGACCTGTGCCTGGACCCCTACAAGGAGCCCCTGCTGGAGCCTGGCCCCCCCCAGAACACTCCCCAAGATGCGGGTGCACATGGAGTGCCAGGCCTGCAAACTCGTCCACACCCCGTGACATGCCTCGGGCTGATCAGACACTCGCGCAGGCTACAGACCACTAGGCAGGGCCGTGCTGACCGCTGTTTCTCACTCCTGTGGCCTGTGGCCAACATGGGCGGGGAGGAAGGCGGCCAGCGCTCCAGAATACTAAGGGGGGCTGGAGCAACGTCGCGCTCCACAGGCAGACTGGCCTGACCCTCCTGGGTGAAGCCACGTGAGTCCTCAAAACACACAAAGCGGTTCCTGCAGGCTCAGCCCTTTGAGGGCAGGTGGCCTCAGCTCACTGAGTCTAGCAGGTTGACGTGTGGGGATAAGGGCGGGCAGGCAGGCGGGGGAACAAAGGATGGGTGGGTGGATGGATGGACAGAAAGGTGGGTGGATGGATGGGATGGGATGGATGGATGGGTGGATGGATGGGTGGGTGGGTGTGGATGGATGGATGGATGGGTGGATAGATGGGTGGATGGGTGGGTGGATAGATGGACAGAGGGGTGGGTGGATGGATGGGTGGTTCACAGGTAGATGGATGAAGGGGTGGGTAGATGTATGGATGGGTGGATGGTGGGTGGATAGGTGGATGAATGGTGGGTGATGTATGATGATGTTCAACAGATGGATAATGGATAATGGATGGGTAATGCATGGATTGGTGAGTGGATGGACAGTTTGACATATGATAAACAGTTAAATGATGGAATACAAAGATGGATAATGACCAGTGGACAAAATGAATGAGAGAATGGATGGGTTAGTAACAGAGTAGTATAGATTTCTACAATAAAGCTTGAGATTTTGTTTGTCATTTGACGTTCAGAATGAAACTAAGTCGGATTTGCTAGTCTTCCTTTCCATGCACATAGTCTTTATTTTTTTTTTTATAAAATCCTATTGTTAAATTTGTTTTATTCAGAGAAAAAATAATTACCCTGTTCCCTTACCTTGTAACTCAGTATACACGCACTCACACACTCAGACTCACACAGACACACTCACTCAGACACACACAGAAACACAGACACACACTCATACGCAAAAATACATGCATACCCACTCAGTCACTCATACAGACACACATACTCACAAACACACACATGCTCATACACTCACACTGACACACAAGCAGAAACAGTCATACACACACACACAGGGGCTCAACATAGAGCCATCACTGTCTTAAGTCCCCACAAGCTTCCAGAACCTTCTGCATCCAGGTCTCCACACCACCCCACATAACGCGCCGCAGCCAAGCATAGAGAACCAGGTGACTGCCCGGTAGAGCCTCCGTTTTCAGGGATCCTCGCTGTCTGCTCAGAGCAGCTCCAGCAGGCCAGGGAGACTGTTCCTCTACACGCCCGCCCAATAAGGGACCGGGCCAGAGGCCCGCGGGAAAGTAGCCCTCATGCCCTCATGCCCTAGTGCCAACGCTGTCTGCAGGTGCCAAGAGACATGCCTGTGACAGAGGCCAAGCACCCGCCTGGATCTGCTGCCCGAGGCCACCTGGGTTGGAGTCCCCGGAGGCAAGGAAACCTGTGGCTCCAGAAGCTTCCGTCCCAGCGTGGCCTGAGCCCTGCAAGCGCCTCGGCCCCTCGACAGGCACGCAGCCAGGAGGAGGCAGCCACTGCGCTCCCAGCCACACCAGCCTCAGCTGCTGCTTCTGCAACCGCTCAGAGAACAGACAATTCCCGTTATTGAAGGACCGGGCACGGCCGCTGGCCAGCCCCAACAACCCAGAGAGAACTGCTTCCAGGAGCGGCACTGAGTGCCAGCAGCTCCCACCCGGCAGCCAGCCCGAGTGCCCAGCAGCCCCCAGCCCAGGCAGATGAACCCGAGTGTCCAGCAGCCCCCAGCCCAGCCACCCGACCCAAGTGCCAGCAGCCCCCAGCCCGGCCACCTGACCCGAATGCCAGCACCCCACAGCACGGCGCATCCATGAGAAAGCTGCGGAGAGATGCGCGCAGAGACGATCCATCACAGAAGGAGCCGCTGCCACTTTGCGAACCTCCTGCTCGGATCCCAGGAATGGCGGCCTCGCCCAGCACCGAGCCGGGGGGTGACGGTGACAGAGATCGGGGTGCTGGCAGGGGGCACAGCTGGCACGCCTGCCGGTAACGCACAGCTGCAAGGCCTGCGAGTTCGACGGGAAGTCCTGCGCGGTGCGGCTCGGGGGCAGGGGGCCAAGCCCGGGCTCAGGCACCTGCACCTCTCCAGGCTTCCCACTGCCAGGCTCCGGGCATCCCGCGCCAGCCCTAGCCGAGCAGGGGCGGCCGGCAGCCGAGACCCGGGCCCGCCGTGGCGGTGCCCGCGGCTTCCCGCCCCCCGGCACACGCGTCTCCTCCAGCCCCTGGGGCGCAGCGCGGGCCTGTCCCGGCCCGTCCCACCCGGAGCCCCCACGCGCACACGCGCACCCACGCGCGCGCACCCGGACCCAGCCACGCGCGCAGCAAAGTTAGTCCCGGGGCCGGGGGTGGGGGCGGGGGGCTCACCTGCGGGGAGCAGCGCGGCCAGGCCGACGAGCACGGGCGCCCAGCGGGGCCCCGGAGCCCCTCTCGGCGGGGCCATCCGGGCAGGGCGCGTCCCGGAGCCCCGCGCGCTGCCGCTGCCCGGCCGGGCGGCCCCTTCCCGGCGCGGGCGGTCCTCGGGGAGCCCCAGGAGGGGCCCGGCTAGCGGGGTCGCGGGGTCCCCATCCCGGCCGGCCGCGCCCCGGGGCCCGCGCGCGCTCGGGCGCCCAAAGTTTGGCGGGTGCGGCCCCCGCGCAGCCCCGGCCCGGCTGGCGCTCGCGGCTCCCGGCGCGCAGGGCGCACGGCCGGCTGCGGGGACGGCGCGGGGCACGCGCGCAGGGGCGCGGGCACGGGCGCTCCCGGGGCAGGCGCGCGCGCCGCGGGGCCCGGGGCCGCTGGGGGCTTCGCGGGCGAGCTGGGTCTTTCAGGAGAGCCGGCGAAAGCCCCACCCTTCGGAGTGACAGCTGGGAGCCCCAATCCGCAAAGTGGAGCCCACCTCCGGCCCGCAGACACCCGCGCGGCCCCCGCCCGGCCCTGCCCGCCGCGCCCCCCGCCCGGCCCGCACCCCAACAGGTGCCCGGGAGGCCTGGCCGCCGCATTTCACGACCCCCCCCCAACCCGCGGAGGGCGGGTCCCGGGCCAGAGCCTCCAAGGCCGGGCCCCCTCCCCCCGCTGGGCATCTCCCGCAGGCCTCCGCAGGAGGGACGCTGAGCTACCCAGACGCGCGCTCTCATCCTGAAGGACCCCCCAGCGGCAGCCCACAAGAACCGAGACGCTGCAGGGCCAGAGTGATCTGGACGTGGGGGGGTCAGGGGGGAGGCCGTGGCACTTAGCTCACGTCCCACCTGTTCCTTGCTGAACCCCTAGTGCCGGCACCCCCCCCTCTTCCTTGGCGCTGAGTCCAGGGCGCTCTGCTGTGGGTACACTAATGGCCCAGATCAGTGCCAGAGGCTGGCGGTCTGGTCTTGCCCAGCGCTTGTCAGCAGGCCCCCTGGGAACCTCATGGGGGGGGGGGGGGAGAGGGCAGGCGGCACCCACAAATGGGGTGCGGAGGGGCCCAGAGCTCTAGGGGACAGCTCTGGAAGGAGGGCTCTGCCCGAAGTCCTGCCCACGTGCCACTTGAGAGGACGATTTTTAAAAATATCTCTTTTGTCTGAACCAGAACGTCTGTGCCCAATTTCTGCCCTTGGCCTCTTGAGTCCACGGCACAGAGGCAGGAATTCCAGGGCTGCCCAGCCAGTCCCCAGGCCGTCCCTGTCACCTCAGCGCACGAGTTCCCACAGCAGGGCATGCGTGCCACACTGCCCACACCACTGCCCCCTCGCCGGCTGATGGGGAAGCAGAGGCTGAAGTCCCCCTTCGCCCACCCTCACCTGGTCTCAGTGTCCGCCCGGAATGCCCCCCCCCATGCAAATCTGAATCTGTTCACAGTTCTCAGGTTCACTTTAGAGGTTTCATTGGCGTCTCAGTGCATTCTGACATTATGTAAGTTCCAGGTGCGCCTCGCTCTACAGCGGCCCTCACTACACTCACTTCAGAGCAAAGACAAGTGGGGCGTCCCCCACGGGAGAGACGGGGTAAGTGGGCCAACGGGCCAAGTGTCTGCAAACGGCCCATCAGGATAGAGCTTCCATCTTCACTAAGAGTTAAGGCCCCTGTTCTTCATTACTAACAAGTGCTTCGCTTTCTAAACTGTCGGGGTCCTGGCCAGTTGACCCCGGCACACTGGAGTTCGCTCCCCCAGAGTCACCGGACTTACTCCCTATAGGAGAGGGAGTGGGCAGGAGAGAATGTCTCTGCCCTGGCCCTCCATGCACCGCGGACTCCAGTTGCCTATGAGAAAGAACCACACTGGGGGGGGGGGGGGCCTGGAGGTCAATCAACAATCCCTTTATTAGCACTCACACAGGGTTTTATACATCCGTTTCAGGGGGCAATCCACGTGTATCACAGTTGCCTCGTCAGGCTCAGTACAGATGTTAGTTAATGATTTACATCTCCCGCCCTTCGGCCAGTGTATTGGCTCAGGCAGATGGTAACTGTTACGTCCCTCATCCTCAACCAGAGTGCCCACGCGTGTGGAGTGCCGGACAAGCCCCTGGTTCCCTGTGAACAGGGCTGACTCTTGCTTCCAGGGGCAGGGGTTTGGTCAAAGTCTCAGGCTGGCTGCTGAGACACTAACACAAACTAAAGTAAAATTTCCCCCAGAACTGCAGTGATCAGAGACTCCCTTAGGCTAGGGGGAGCTCCTTAGCAGGACACAGGGGCAGCCCGCGCTGGGCACTGGGCACGAGGAAGCCAGGAGTCCGGCTCCATGGAGAAGGTGAGGGGGGACTAACAGCTGATCACCAAGAGTGCTCCTTGCGGTGCGGTTCTGGGGGCAGCAGGGCCCAGGAGGATGGGGGACAGGCAAGACGCGTCCCATTGCGGGGACATGCACTGACCTCCTCTGCTCCTGGGATCCGTGAGAATATGGGGCTCAGGAGCACTGGAGGACTGGCAGGGTGGTCCTGCCAAGGAGCCCCCAGCCCTTCTACTCACCCCATTGTGGAACACGGGGAAGCACCCCCCACTGCCCGGACTTGCCCCTCTTCAGGCGGGGACAGCGGGTGACCAAGGGGCTCTATGTGGGTGGCCAGTGGGGCCCCATGCCTCTGAGGGGCGCTGCTGGCACTGCCAGTGAGTTTTCTCCTCCCGGGCACCTGCACTACTATTCCGTGTCCACTGCAGTGACAGACACACAAAAGCCAGTGACGGGAGTCACTTCCCATAGGCAGCAACAGCCTCAGTGACCGTCCCAACACGCACACACACACACACAAACACACACATATACACATGTACAGACACATATACACATATATATATACACACACATACCCACATACACACACATACGCACACAGCGAACCATGGTGGCACCAAGCAACATGGCAGATGGCAGGGCACAGGAGACTGCCGAGGTCATGTCCCAGTCCTGCCAACCCCACTCTGCCCTGCCACCCCCACACTGCGTGTGGCCGTCACCCCCCAGTGAACCAAGAGCCGCAGCCTAGGCAGTTGCTGGCACAAGGCTCCCTTGGCCGTAACTCGTGATTATGGGTTCAGAGGCCTCGAGCCAGCTGTGAAGTGTTGGGCAGTGCTTTCCGGAACACCCTGGCACTCTCCCTGAGCCCTGCACCCAGGGACGGAGCTGGGCATGGGCCCACTGCTGACAGCCCCCCGAGCCTCTCACCAGAGCCCACCACTGCGGTCAGCCCCAGTGCAGGGCGGCAGGAGTGGAGATGTTCATGTGTCCTTCAGCAGGCCCCGACTCCACGCTTCGTCCCATGCTCCCCAAATGGGCGGCAGCCCCAGAGCAAAGCCTCCCTCCAACAGGACTCAGGCTGAGGAGTGAGGGCCGCCAGCACAGTGGCGGATGGGCATGGCAGCCCCTTCCAGCCTGGACTCTGGGTGTCTCGTGGCCAGGACCGCAGCTGTGCTGGCCCAGACAGTGGTTGCCCCGTCCACCCTCTGCGCCCGAAGGCCACAGCAGACATATCACCCCTTGGCGTCGTGTGTGGCTCCTCTCTGGAGGGCAGTGTGGCCTCCCGGCGTCTCTGGACACGCGGCCAGGCTGGACGCACGATGGCCCGAGCCCGCGCCCACTGCAGCGCTCCCGTCAGGGCTGCACAGACAGAACCGTCGGGGCGAGCAGGTCGGAACATCGGGGACCGGCCGTGTGCGGCAGGAGGAGGCCCTGGGACCCCCAGACTCGCGTTCCCTGTGGCATGGCGGGATATGACCCCCAGAAAGGGCAGCTGGCTCTGCGGGCGCCTGGCCTGCCCGGACGCATCCGTGGGCCTGCAGTGCCCCCTGCTGGCTGGCACTGGCAGCTGCGGACTTGGGCCCTGGCACCCAGAGGCGTGGAGGCTGCGGCTCCCGCCCCCGCGGCAGACACATGCGTCAGGCTGCACGTTCGGGTGACTCAGGTGACGTCTTTGAAAGCAGAGAGTGTCTCACGTCTTCTGCCCACCCGTGTTGCGGCCACTCGCTGTCCTTAAGGAAATGCCAAGCTGGTCTGCAAAGCGGGGGCCGGTACACAGTCATACCAGAGCCTGCTGGGGCACCTGCATGCAGACGTGCACATGCACACGCACACGCATGCATGCACATATGCACTCACATGCACACACTCAGGCAACACGCACACACTCACACACGCGCGCCCATAGTCACACACGTGCACACTCATGTATGCACACACATGCACGCACATATGCACACGTGCACATGCTCAGGCACACGCACACACACAGGCGCGCACATAGTCGCACACCTGCACACTCACACACATATGCATGCACATATCACGCATGTGCACACGC
This sequence comes from Sorex fumeus, assembly GCF_029834395.1. NCBI lineage: Eukaryota > Metazoa > Chordata > Mammalia > Eulipotyphla > Soricidae > Sorex > Sorex fumeus. The sequence continues at coordinate 19,507,919 of NW_026606086.1, read as the reverse complement.
TCACATATTCATGCACACACATGTGCACACACACACGCACACATGTATCACAGACACGCACACTCTTGGGTACTCACAAACTCAGGCACACACATACCCACACATGTATGCATGCATATGTCACAAACGTGCACACTCTCGAGCACTCACAGTCTCCTACACACATTCACTCACACACACACACACACAGAGCACACCAGCACTCCCGGAGCTGAGCCCACCAGCGTGTCACTCTAGGCATGTAGACAGATGGCCACCTGTGCAGAGGGAGACATAAAGATGGAGCCTCTCGGGGGCTGATGGGGCTGCCCTCACTGACCCTGTCCTGCTCCTGCGAGCACCCAGAGGTGTCTAGATATAGACCCTGGCTCCCCTGGGGCCACCTCATCCAGATGCATCTCACACCGCGTCTGCAGTGAGTGGGAGCAGAGACACGTGCTGTGTGTCTCGGGGGGCCCACAGGGCCAAGCCCAGGTCGGCTGGGGCACCACTGCTGCACCGCTCAGGCTGGGGCTCTGCCTTCCTGGGCTCTCCGGGACCACTTCTGCCATGAGGACGTGGCCCCGGGGCCACATGGGGCACGGGGCCCCTCCGGGAGGCACATCCACTGCCCAGGGAGCACCGGCAGGAGCATCAATGTGCAGCTGTTCTCGCTGATGAGCCCAGACCTGAGAGCCGGGCCTTAGATTCTGCTCTGGAGTCTGGGAATAGCATCGAGATGGCCCTGGGGGCCAGGCTCAGAGCATGGCGGTGCCCCGAGGGAATGCAGCACCCTCTCGGAGCACAGTCGGGCGGGTCCCAACCTCCTGTGTGTGGCCAGGCTGTCACCAAGGGTCCAACACTGCCTGCAGGCCAAGGGTGGTGGAGCTGAAGACTGCGACCCCCTTTCCCTCTCTCGGGCTCGGCCCCCGCTGCCCTCATTGGCGGAAGTCCCGGTGCTGCCCATGAGTCCCCAAGAGGTGACAAGGCCTTCTCTCCTCTCTGGCTGACTCTGACAGCTGTGCAGCCCCCAACATGGGCACTGCCCCGTGCACCACAGGGTCTTTGCACGCACCTGCGTGGATCTGCAGGGCGCCTCTGCACGGGTCCCCTGCACCGATCAGGCCCGACAGCCCTGAACATAATGTTGAAGGAGCAGTCCCCGCCATGTGCCCTCCAGCGTCTGTCACCAGAGCCTAAACCCCATTGGTCCTCCCTGCCTGCCCCACTCCTACCCCGAGAGCAGCAGGCTCAGACATGTCCCCGCCAGCTGAAGGTAAAGATGTGCCCCACACCCCGCTGAGGGCTCAGGAGACATGCCGGACACTGGCAGGCGAGGGTCCGAGGGGGGCCATGGGACTGGCCTTTGCTGGTGTTTCTCCGACTCGTGGCAGCCTGCCCTGTGAGGATTGAGCTCACGCTGTGACCTCAGCCTGGTCCCGGAAAATCGACCCCTAACTCTGGGGCTGTCACCCAGCACACCTACACCTCCCACGGGGTGAAGACTCAGGCTGGGACCTGGACACACACTCGGCACGGGGGAAGAGCTGGCCTTGCACACGGCGGCCCGAGCACAGAGCCAGGAGCAAGCACTACCGGGAGAGGCCTGTGTCTCTTTGTCGGGGTCCCTGCCGGACCATCCATGTGATGGGTGGCCTTGTGCAGTCAAGGGCCGGGCCTCAGCCGGGAGTGCCAGGAAGACGGGCGAGATGCCAGGAGTCTGAGACCCCAAGTACCCCCCACGCACCAGAGTCTAAATGAGGCCTTGTGTGCGTGCGAGAAAGTTTCTCTCTTTTTTTTTTGTTTGTTTTTGCATAAAAACCTGCCGAGGCAGAAGAAAAACAGACCAGAAAAAGCAGAACAACGAGACACTGGTGTGTCGGCGGTGGCGGGGGAGTGTCGGCCTGGGGTCTGTGCCGTGGGGAAGCGCTGACGGAGCATCGCGGGTTCGAGCCAGTTCAGGCTGAGTGTCAGACGCGCCGTTTAAAACCGTGTTGCTGGAGTTTATGGAACTCGCGGAGCAGAGTGTGGGTCACACCGCCCCAACCCCATCCAGAGAGGCAGATTCTGCCCCGGTGGGCCCACGGGGACGTGTGTAGGGGACTGAGGGTCAAGGCAAACTCGCCTTGTCCCTGGCCCCCTGCCCGGCACATCTGGGCCTCAAGTCTGCTTAGGGTCGGCTGGCCCATAGACCTTCACCCAGATTCTGGCTGCTGGGGCAGAGACCTCAGGCAGGGAGTATGGTCAGGCAGGCACTGCCACTGTCCCTGTCCCTCTTCCTGTCCCTGTCCCTGTCCCGGCCCCTGCCCCTGTCCCTGCCCGTCCCCGTCCCCGTCCCTGTCTCTGTCCCGGCTTGCTGTTCCCACCAGGCCTTGCAGACCAGGGCAGACGGAAGGCCAGGAGCCAGGAAGAGACGGTCCCCTAGTTCCAGTCCTGCACGCTGACCGGCAGGCCGAGTAGTGGCCATGGCCACCCCCTGCATTCGCCTTCTCACCCCTGCCGTGCCTTACCTGGTTGGGGCCTCACCAGGGCTCCCTCCTGGCTTTGTGTGCAGGGGCCCCACTGTGTCACGGTCGAACCCGGGCAACCGTGAACAAGGCCAGCGCCATCCTTGCAGCACCCCCACCCCGGCCCTGGGCCTCGTCTCACCCAGACACCTGCAGGCCAGTGGGGCACCAGACACAGCCTCTCCCTACGGCTGCCCTGGCGGATCACCAAGGCCCACCCCTCCCCTCCCCCTGCACCCTCCTCTCTCCTTCCCCCCCACCTGCTCCTGCCCTGGGCCTTTGCACGATGACCTTCTCCCAGGCACCTGCTCTGTCCCACTCTCCAGGCCTAGACCCGGGGGGACACATGGCCCCTCACAGGGCCCTAGGGCTGCAGGGCCCCGGGAAGGACACAGCTGCCCATGTTCCCACCAGCTGGGGTCAGCCGACACTCCCATTGGGGTGTGGGGTGCCGGCCCCGCAGAGCACCAGGCTGGGCCCTGAGGGCGAGGGGCTTTGCGCTGCTTTTAAGTCATCCTGCTTCTATTTTCTGTGCTGCCGCTGTGAGTGGAAACAGGTTTTCTCCCCATTTTCTCGGCCGGGGGGGAGGGGGTGCGTGTCTACACCCTGCTTCTCACCAGCCCCGCTGCCGTGTCAGACGCCTCTGTGGGAGGGGCTTGGCCCCAGGCAGCCGTGCCTGCCCCTCACTGTCTGGGCAGGGCTGGACGAGGGTGACCCTCTTGCTACCATATGCCGCCAGCCCCCAGGCTGCTTCTCCTTGATGGCACCGATGGGGAGGCGGGAGTGTCCACTTGGGTGGGCGGCCTGGGCTCCGGACATGGCACGGCTGGCCGGGGCTGCTGGCCACGGTGTCCACAGCCCATCCCACAGGACCCCAGGGCAGAGCCGGGAGGAGGAAGTGAGGCGGGCAGCGCCCCAGGGCGTCCACGCAAAGGTCATCTGTCCCTGCTGCATGGGGCAGTCCCACAGAGGGCGGTGGGGGTGACGCTTCCTGGGGTGGGGGTCTGTAAGGACAGGGGGTCTCCGAGTTGGAGGAAGGAGCGGTAAGGGGACGCGAGCAGGTGGAGTCCCCGTGCCAACAGCTCTGGGGCACCCCAGGCTCATGGGTGAGACGCCCCCTCCCATCCCCGGGGTCTTGGGCTCTGTGGGCAGTGGACAGGAGAGCAGGTCCGCCTCCAGTCTCCCTTTCTGTGGCAGTTGGGAAACTGAGCATGGACACGCATTCCCCACTGGGAAGGCCACTGGCCCAGGGCCCAGTCAGCCCCAGCAGCTGGGCAGCGGTGCGCTAAGAGGCCAGCAACCGTGCGCCCTCTCGCCATGCTGGGGTCCACGCCCAGGGCAAGTCCCTAGTGAATTCCAGGCCTGGGGGGATCCTGGAAAGACATTTGCACAGCCAGGACGTGGGGGCCCAGCTAGGATGCCGGGGAGCAGGTCCGGGAAGAACCGGAGAGGCAGTCTGCTGGTCACACCAGGTCCCGGGAGACTGCCCCTGCGGACCCGCAGGAAAGGCCACAGCCCGAAGCTGCTCCCGCCACCCGCGTCCACCCACCTGGCCCCTCTGGGAGCCCCGACTGTGCCACGCCCCTTCCATGCACCCTTTGGGAGACTGAGCTGCTGGCCACGGGCACCCGCCATGGACGGCCACACCGGCCATGCCCACACCTCTGCTCCCACAGATGCCCAAACCAGAGCCCGGGAGGAGGGGCTTCCCGCCCCTGAGCCACTCGGCAGGGGGGTCCCCCAGCCACCGGACCCTCAATTAGCAAAGAATCTGACAGCCTGGCCCAGCCCTAGTGGCCCCCGCCCACTAGACCCTCCTGTCCCTGACCTTGGCATCTTCACGCCTGCTAAGGGACAGGCTGCCAAAGCCTCCATGCCCAGCTGCTGAGCACAGGTGGTCCTGGTGCTCAGGGTCCGGCCGGGCTGGCCCCAACCAGCCCCAGGAGAGGCTTCCAGTTCTTGCAGGCCTCTGCCTTGAAAGCAGAGTGGGTCTCTGCTGCCTGTAAAACTCCTTCCCAGGAGCAGGGCCGGGTGATCTAAAGAATCAGGGTCTAACGCACAGTGGCAGGAGGAGACACACCCCACACCCCACATTTGAGCCCCCAACCCCCTTACCCTGAAATCTGCAGGAGCCTGTTTGGGGCCCTGTGGAGTGGCTGGGACACTCCCCTCAGAAGTAGGAATCTGACTCACAGAGGGCCCAGTCCCCCAGACCCATGGAGGGCCCAGACCCCCAGACCCACGGAGGGCCCAGACCCCCAGGGGAAATGCTTCCGTGAGTGTCACCATTAGCATTGAATCAGTGAGCCTGACCCCCAGGACAGCCCCTGCTCCTGGTGCTGACAGGAGCCAACGAGGCTGTGCAGTCGCCGCTGAGAGAACGTGGCTGTGTCCCTCCCTCCTGCCAGCACAGGGACCCTCAGACAGGCCGCGCAGCCCCCCACAGAAGTGCCTCTTTGCATGGTGAGCAGAGAGCAACACGGCCAGGGTGTGCGTGTGTGTGTGTGTGAGTGAGTGTGTGTGGAGTGTGTATGAGAATGTGTGTGTGAGAGCATGAATGTGAATATGTAAGAGTATGTGTGTGTAAATGCATGTGTGAGTGTATGAGTGAACGCATGTGTGTGAGTGAATGTGTGTGAGTGTGTCTGTGAGTGTGTGTGAGTGAATGTATGACAGTGTATATGCATGTGTGAGTGCATGTTTGTGAATGCGTGTGTGTGTGAGTGCATGTATGTGTGTGAGTGCACGTGTATGAATGTGTGTGAGAGTGGGTACATGTGTGTGAATGTGTGTGCGTGTATGTGTGTGAGTGTGAGTGTGTGTGTGCATTTCTTATGTCATACAATTAGTCAGCTCTGCCTGCATGTGCCAAGCACAGATGACAATTCACTGGAGAAAACTTGTCACTTTCCATAATTCAAAGCTGGAATGACGGCACTATCCCTCCAAGAGATGAATCTGCCCAGCCATGCTCAGAGCTCGGTGGCGTTTGATGAATGTGCTGGAAACACCCAGAACCAAAGCACCATTTGTCAGCCCTGGCACCCAGGCCGTCGGATGCCAGAGCTCAGAGCACTTGGCCCTCGGATGCTGGAGCCGGGCACTGAGGCCGTCGGACCGTGGGTCCAGGCTCCTCACTCTACGGTCAGCTCCTGCAGTCAGGCCAAAACCAGGGGGTCCCTGGAGGTCTGGAGGGGCTGCTGCTCCTGCCCGCGTGGACTCCAGAGGAGCCCTGGTGGGCACTGAGCGGGTCCCCCCCGGAGCTGGTCCACACACGGTAGGTCACGACTCTGGAGCTGGACGAGAGCCCATGTCCCCACAGCCCTGGGAAGTGGCCGCGAGGCGGGCATGGGGTGGAGGGGCTGCCCTCCCAGAGGGCTGGGCTGGAACCTGGGAGACGGGGCTCCGGGCCAGAGCTTCCCACCATGTCTGCGCCCCGGCCTGCTGGTCTGTCCACTCCCTCCCCTACGAGGTGGCCTGTCAGAGTGAAGCCATAATGGGGCAGACGGGTCCCTGGCACCGCAGGGAATGGGAGTGACCAGGGCTGTGGGGAGGCCGAGTGCGGCACGAGCTGGGGCTGAGACCCCCACCCTGTCCCCGCCGTGAACAAGATTGTTCCCATGGTCGCCACTGTCCACACCAGCACCTCCTTCGCACCAGGTGACCAGCGCCACCTTCGTCACCTCCCCTCCCCTCTGCCATCCCCATCGCTGCCCCCTTGTTCCTTCCTAGAGAGCGGGGGGCTGGGCTGAGGCAGCAGAGACCCAGCAGCCAGGGCGCCTCAGGCTCAGGAATCACCACAGATGCCAGCGCTGGGTGCCCTGGTGTGTCTCTCTGCTGCCCCGTCCTTCACAGAGGGCCAGCGGCCGTCCTAGTGGCCCGCGTGGACATGTGTGTGTGTGCGAGTGAGTGTGTGTCCTGGCCCAGGGCTTAGGTGGTCAGGGTGCTGTGCTGAGTCCCATCCCCAGGCCCTCTCCCAGAGCACCGGCAACATCTCTGGCCCGGGGACAAGGCTGCCCCTGTCCGGCAGCGGCTGGACGCAGGAGGATGCGCTGCGAGCTTGTCCCGGGGCCAGAGCCCCTCCCCCCTCCCTGCTGTCACTCTGTGCCAGGCCCCTGCATCTGCAGCCCCGAGTGTCCCCAAACTCTCTCCTGTCCTCCCGGACTGTGGCCAGCAGGGCTGCTGGCCGCTCATGAGAGCCTGGGAGGAAGCAGATGCCCTTGAGGGGCTCCTTGGCCCTGCAGCCCCCACACGCTCCTGGGCCAGGGTCTCCCCAAGAGCCAGCCTGAGCTCCTCGACCACAGGCCATGCAGACAGCAGGGGCAGCGGGTCAGTGTGGGAGTGAGTCAGCGTGGACAGTGGGGTCAGCATGGGCAGCGGGTCAGTGTGGGCAGCGGGTAAGTGTGGGCAGTGGGTCAGTGTGGGCAGCGGGTCCAAGTGGGCAGCGGGTCAGCTTGGGCAGCGGGTCAGTGTGGATAGCGCAGTCAGTGTGGACAGTGGGCTTGTGTGGGCAGCGGATCAGCATGAGCAGTGGGTCAGTGTGGATAGCAGGTCAGCGTAGGCAGCGGGTCAGTGTGGGCAGCAGGTTCGTGTGGACAGTGGGTCAGTGTGGGCAGCAGGTCAGTGTGGATAGCACTGTTAGTGTGGGCAGTGGGCTCATGTGGGCAGCAGGTCAGTGTGGGAGCAGGTCAGTGTGGGCAGCGGGTCATTGTGGGAGCGGGTCAGCGTGGGCAGTGGGGTCAGCGTGGGCAGCGCGTCAGTGTGGATAGCGCAGTCAGTGTGGGCAGTGGGCTTGTGTGGGCAGCGGGTCAACATGGCGCTGGTACACGTCAGCAGATGCTGCCCTGCCCATTTCCCGGCCCCCCACCCCCAGCAGCCTGGACCCCCCAGGTCGCCCCCCCTAACCCGCAGCCCAGAGGCATGTCCGGTGCTGCTCTGCACCCAGGGCAGTGGCAGAGGTGGGCGGGCAGGTGGGGGTCACTCGGTCGAGGCCCCCAGAGGGCCCTTGCGTGAGAGGAGACGGCGGCTGAGGGTTTCTGGGAGGGGCTGGGTGGGGCGCAGGCACAGGTGGGTAAGCAGCTCCAGATCCTGGACACAGCCTGCAGGGCTGGGTCTACCAGCCCCAGAGGGCCGAGCATTCTCCACGCAGCTCATCAGCTGGGACAATGCGCCACCTGCTGGAGATGCAGAGAACAGCGTTGGGGAGGCCGGGTCTGGCGTCTATACTTTGCTGCGGCTCTAAAGCCGAAAGGTCTCAATAAAAATCCTGCGAGAAATGAGCCACCGACAAGAAGCTGGAGGTCAAGCCCGCCCTGTGGGGAGGGTCCTTCCCGGACATCCCATGGGGGCTCAGGGCCCTCAGGGCAGGGAGCAGAGGTACGAGCACAGGCAGGGGTCAGGGGCCACGAGACAGGACAGGGGGAAAGGACAGGGGACAGGGAAAAGGACAAGGGGGACAGGACAGGGGCCAGAAGGACAGGCAAGGGGGGACAGGACAGGGTACAGGATGGCGGGGACTGGTCAGCGTTTCTGCCCACCGCAGGCCCCACTGCCCCACTCTACCCTCTGCTGGCACGAGGGGGCGCTAGAGCAGGGACTCTCAGAGCCTGCCAGTCCTCATCTTGGCCACCTAGAAACCAGTGGTGACTGGCCGTAAACCCTTTGATGGTCCTTGGAGGAAACAGGGCCGACCCTTGGAGTTTGAAGTGGCAGTGACGTCACCTGAGAGGTGACACACAGGTGCCACGAGATCCCTTTAAGATGGAGAAGCAGCTTTTTGTGACCCTTTGTCCCAGCTGAGGCTAACAAAGAAACCTCTGGTTACCCTGGCCTGTGGAGGTGGGCTCTCTGCTGGGGGTTTCTCCCGGGGGGGAAGCCTGAACCCGCAGCCCCGCAAAGTTGAGGCCCGGCTGGTGCATGCAGAGAAGCAACGAACCTGGTACCTTTCACTGCATCTCCCGCGAGCGTTGGTGTCACTGCAGTGTGGCAGGCTGGGGAGGACGGGAGTGTTGGGCCATCACCGTCACCGGTCACCGGGAAGGCTTGTGCTTTCCTCACGCCCAGGTGGGTCACGGTGACTCAGGGCTCAGCCTGGCGCTCCCGGGCCCAGAACCACCAAAACCCCATTCTCCCTGACGGAAGCGAGACTGCAGCCAACAGCAGCTCTGGAACCCGCCCACCCCGGCCCGCTGGTGGGTTCTGTGTACGTGCACAGGGTGGGTCTGGGGGTGCCAGGTGAGGTTACTCTTGGCAGATGTGTGGGCCCACATGGCCAGGGCGGGGCCCAGGAGACACTCGGACAGGCAGTGCTCCAGGTACTCCCAATCCTGTGCTTTGCTTCCACAGTGGGGGGCCCCCCTCCCCGGGGCCTTTGAGGGCAGCGGGCAGACTGCGCCCACCGCGGAGCCAGCTGGACCCTGCTGCTACGAGACACGTTTCTCAGAGACTGATTCTTCGGGACCCCGTGAGCCTCAAGTCCACTGGCCGGGCCGGAACCATGTGGACGGGTCTGTCACGGGCCAGGGCGAGCTGGATGGTCCCATGCACGGAGAGCAGTGAGCGGTGCCCAGGGCGGAGACGCCCCCACAGCAGCCAGGCTACGCAGACCACCATACACGAGCGAGCGACTCAGCTGACGGCAGCCCCGGGTGCGAGGCAGCTGACCGGGCCTCTCCTCAGGCTGGGGCCGACTCTCGGAACCAGCAGCTAGCTTCAGCCTGGCAGAGAGCGACGCTCCTGCCCCAGGACATGGCGGCTGGGACCCACCTCACGGGACCTCAGTCTGTGCCGGGGGAACGTGGGGGTCTCCTCCGATTGTTCAGCCCCTGCGCGGAAACAGGGGGCCTCCTCCGGACTGTGGCTCAGGCCACCTGGGCTGTGCCTCAGCAGACAGGGCGTGGCCCCCGGGGCCTCCGTGGCAGCCGTAGTGGTTACACCAGCGAGGCCCATCCCACTCAGCTCCACATGGCTGGCCCAGAGTCACCGCCACTGGCCTCCCAGCGACTCGCCAAGCCTGGCACTCTGCGTTTGTGCGCATGTGTACAAGGGCCCTGGCACTGGTGATCAATCCAGAAACGCCCTGGACCCAACCGCCCAGCTCGTACGTAACAAAGACCTACTCCAGGGCCAGTCATGTGACGCCCTGGCTGCAGCCAGGCCTGGACATCCACGCCCACCCCACAGCCGGGGATTCCCCAGGCATGTTCGGGTCTGACTTGACAGGCGAGAATCCAGAACTCGGAGACGCCACGGGTCCTGTGACCCACCGTCCAGCTGCACCCGGGGCCCAGTCATTTCAGCTGCCCGCCTCCCACAGGCCACAGCTCCTGCCCGAGATCTCTGTGCAGCCCCTCTGCAGCCCCTGACCCGGCCAGTGTGTGGGGAGGGGTGGGGCCTGCTCTCCCGGGGACCCTCACATGTCCCCTCAGTCTCTCCACATGCAGGCTGAGCCGCTGTCCAGTGGCCACCTGACCCCCGGATGCCTCCCAGGGAGTTAGGCTGGGGAGGGGCGGGCGCAGGGCAGGTGCCCGGGGGCTGGGACTTGGCTGAGGCTGCCCAGACCCATCCCGAGGGACAGCTGGGCTCTCGAGGCTGGGAGTGGGGTCAGTTCACAGCCGGCTCCAGGCCTGGGGATGGGGGCAGCACGGGAGGCTCAAGCCCACCCGAACGGATGGTCAAGGGACGCTCAAGGTGGACGGTTCCACTGGGCTTCATTTCCAGGGTCTGAGCAAAGGTAGGCACAGCGTCCCTTTCCTCGGTGGCCTCTGGGTCTCGGATGCTGGGTTTGACCCTGGAGCTCCACACGGGGAAGGACTCCTGTCGCGTTTGGAAGGTGAGGCTCCCAGGGTGCCAGCCCGCCATTGTCACCTGCCACTGTGTCACCCGCTGTCACTCGCTGTCACCCTATCGTCTGCTGTCACCCTGTCACCTGCTGTCACCCACTGTCACCCTGTCACCTGTTGTCACCATGTCACCCTGTCACCCGCTGTCACTGTAACCCGCTGTCACCATCACCTGCTGTCACCCTGTTGCACTGTCACCTGCTATCACCCTGCCACCTGCTGTCACCCTGTCACCCACTGTCACCATCATCTGCTGTCACCCTGTTACACTGTCACCTGCTGTCACCCTGTTACCTGCTGTCACCCTGTCACCCTCTGTCACCTGCTGTCGCCCTGTCACCCGCTGTCACCCTGTCACCTGCTGACATCATTGTCACAGGCTGTCACCCTCTGTCACCGCTGTCGCCTGATGTCACCCTCTGTCACTTACTGTCACCGCTGTTGACTGCTGTCACTTGCTCCTCCGTGCTGCTGAGTAAGCATCCTCAGGGCAGTCCCTCACAATCAGGTCCTCTCAGAACCCGTCCGTCGGTAGCAACCCCCAAGGCCAGAGCTCAGGAGGGGGAGATGGCCTGTCCACAGATCTGCCCCTCTTGGGGGACCCGCTTCATCCCCCACCCCTGCAGACAGCTGAGTGCTTCTCCTTTGTCCCTTTGCTCCTGCAGTAGAAAGGACACATGTACCCAATTCCATTATCAAAACTGACTCCAAAAGGTAAACTGAGTCCCAGCCTTTTCCTCAGCCATAGGGGCATCAGCTGCAAGAAACTACAGGTGACTGGCAGCTAACCTGAAGACTAGAGAGCCTGGGGGTCCTGAGTGAGTCCCTGGGTCCCACATCTGGACCAGTCTGTGTCCCTGTGACCTGGGGGGCAGCCTGGAGGGGGTGTCTCAGACATAGCCCACAGAGCCTGGAGGACAGTCTGGAGGGGGCATCTCCAACTCTGTGAAGCAGGCACGTGGCCGCGATGGAGGGCTGCAACTCTGTCCTGGAGGGGACTCTTGGGAGGAGACGTGTGGCACAGCTCAGCAGGAAGGGGGTGCTCGGGCTGGGTGTGAGAGAGGAGGTACGGCAGAGTCACCCCGGGCCTGAGGAGCACAGACCTCTCCCCCTCCGGGGTGCCCCGCAGGGTGGTGAGGAGCACAGCTGGGGCTCTGGTCTTCGGCCCTCTGCTCCTCTGTCCCTGACTGGGGCACCCTGCAGTGTCCTCTAGCCACCACCAGGTGGCGGCATCAGCTTCTCGCAGCTGTGGGTGGTGGGAGGGGGCCACTCACCCCTCAGCCCATCCCCTGCTCTGTGCAGACTGTGGCGGGAATAGCTCCACCCTCACCCTCTGACCCCAGATCCCAGTGAGCTCACTCCAGCCCAGCACTTCCACAGCCAGGACCCCCAAAGCACCTGAGGCCCCTCGGGGACGCCCAAGGTGAGGCCCTGAGCACATGGAACAGATGGGAGCATGGCCAGCACGAGCCCTCCCCGCGTTTACACACACAGACACCTGCACATGCATGCAGACAAACATGCACACGGCAGGCGGGTATGTGACGGGTGGGCTGGGTGCCCGGGCCTGAGGGCAGAAGTAGAGGCTGAGGGTGGTGGGGAGCGGGCAGGAGCCTGCAGGTGGGCACAGGTGAGCCCCACAAAATGCAGGACCTTCAAGATCCCCTAGGGAATCTCCTCAGCCCTCGGGAGACCAGGGTCTGCCTGCCCGAGACGGGACGCGTGTATGTCATGTGTGTGGGGGTATGCGTGTGTGCAAGTGTGTTGTGTGTATGGGTGTGCGCGCACATGCATGTACATGTGTGTTGTGTGTACGTGTGTGCGTACACATGTGTGTTGCATGTGTGTGTTGTGTGTGCATGGGTGTTGTGTATATGTATGGGTGTGCGTACACGTGTGTGTGCATGTGCACGTGTGCGCCAGCTGCTCCCCCTTCTCGGGGTTGAGCTGTCTGGAGGACCCTTCCCCACGTGGCAAGGGGGTTCTGGCCTGACGCTCCTGGCATGCAGGCCCGGAGGCCCAGCAGCTGTCTGACCTTCACAAGGTCGGGCTGGGCAGAGGCTGGATGGGCCGAGCCGAGGAGCCCGGGTCTGAGGGTGTGAAAATCCCAGGAGGCTCCGACTTTAAAAATAGCCACACGCACGGCAGGGGCAGCTGCCGGTGGATGGCAGATGGGGACGCCCCGGCCGGTGCCCCATGGAGGCCGGGCCACAGGGGCAGGATGGCTGTGTCCCCTCCATCTCTGCCAGCCTCCAGGGATGGCTAAAAGACTTGTGGTGCCCCTGGATGCCCCCTGAGCGCCCCCACCTCCACGGCTCCCGGGGGCCCTGGACTCACCTCTAAGGGCAGATGCAGCTGCTCAGTGACACCTACGCCAAGGGCTGGCGGAGGGTCTGCACGAGCCCCCCACATCAGTTTCCCATGAAACTGATGAGCACTGAGGGATTGGAGCCATCCTATGTGTGATGGGGGCCAGGGGCCATCCTGTGATGAGGGTCAGGGACCGTCGGTGGGTCAGACGCCCAGAGAGCTGCTCCCCCAGAGCCCACACCTGGCCACCGGGGCAGGAAGCACCAGTGCCACTTGTTTCTGTGGCGGGAGCTGGACCCGCATCTGTCCAGGAGGGTCCCAGCATTGGTCAGGCCTAGGCTCAGCTCCACTGCACACGCGGCCCGTGCAGAGGGCCGGGTGCCTTGGCTGGTGGGGACAGCGGGTAGCTATGGGGGCCTCCTGGGGGGGAGCAGAGGGAGGTGGGGTCTGGAGCCCAGGACCCTAAATCAGTGAGCACTGCTTGCTGGCCCTCGGGGTCACCCAGTCCCCACAGTGGGGACCCAGGGGACCCTGTCATCCCTCTGAACGGGCTCCCGATTGCCTGCCCTAGAACCAGGACCCGGAGCACCAGGCAGCCCTGACTCCAGTGTGAGCCTCTGGCCACCAGTACCGGCCACTCAGCCCCATGCAGGAGCCAGCAAGACTCAGGAACACAAGGGCCCCCAGAAGAGGTTCGAGGGAGGGAGAGCTCTGGGCCCCGATGGCCCCACAGCCCATGGGACCCGGACCCTTCCTCCCGCGCTGGGAACTGCCCACTTGATGATGGCCCTGCTGGACGCTTATCAGCTGCAGCTGCCCCCTCAGCTCTGCCCGGCCCTGCGGGCACCTCCTGGTGGGTGGGAGATGGCAACAGGGCTGGGAAGCGCCCAGGGTCATTAAAGCAATCTGGTTCCAGGTAACAATTACGCCCCAGCTGCTGGTGGTTCCCAGAGTCCAGGATGGGCTCCTGGGTGTGTGTGTGTGTGTGTGTGTGTGTGTGTGTGTGTGTGTGTGTGTGTGTGTGTGGTGGGGATGCTATCTGCATCCTGGTACTGGGCGTATGGGGGTCCTGGGCAGGGCCTCTTACTGGGCGTGGGGGTCCCTAACATGGGGGGTTTCTGTGCCCCGCGGTATGGCCTCACTCAGCACTGCCAGGGTCTCCGTGACATCCCCCCCCCCACCGCTCTGCCCTGTTTCACAGTCACTGGCACCCCCTATTCTCCGTGTCTGGAAATCGAGGACAGCCTGTGCCCTCCTGAGGGACTCAGCCGCAGGAACAGGCTGTCCACCCGCACCCACGTCTAGATGCTGGCAGCCTGACAGACGGGGGAGGGGGGGCGGCAAAGGTCATTCCAGAGGCCCTGGGGCCCGATCCCACAGCCCTGGGCGGGGCAGCACTGCCCTCTTGGCTCACCCGTGACCTCACAGAGGCCTGGCCAGGAGCCCAGCACCCAGCCAGCCCGGCACTCCCTGCCCACTCCCAGACTCTGCCCCCCCTCCTTGCCAGGCTGCCCCCCGTCAACCTCTGGCTTCACTGTGGGTCCCGGGCCCGGAGCGTCCTCCTGGCCGCGGCACCCCGGCGTCTGCTGCGCTGGACAGCACAGGTGCTGCTGGCGGCCATGAACCACGAGCAGATGTCTGTGCCCCTGGTGCCCTCTGTGGACATTTAGCGCCCGCAGGGGGCCACGCTGACCCCGCATGGGCTGCCCCGGCTGCCCCGGGGCCCCCAGAGTGAGGAGCCCGCGGGGTACATGGGTAGCGGTCGATGTGGCATGGTGGCCCTGACCACCACGAGCAGCAGGCCACGCCAGAGCCACAGCCACTGCGGGTGCTCTTCATCCCAGCCTGGTGCCTGGACATGCCCTCCCCAGACCCCGCGGGGTCTCCCAGGGCCGGCCACCACCCAGGCCGCCCCATTTGCAGCTGTCTCCACTGCCAGCCCCAGGAACCAGCCTTCGAACACACTCACCGCGCCAATATGAGGCTCAAGACCCCTCCGTTGACCCCACCCACGGTAGCAGACGCCCACCCAGACACCTGCGGACGGGACCACGACGAGGGAGCCACTTCCTAATGGACATGGAGCCCAGCTGAACACGAAGTGAGCATCTGTCCCTGCCCCAGGCCACAGGGCAGGAGGCGGAGCCGAGGCAGCCGCAGCCCCCACCCCCACGAACCCCCTCCCCTCCTCCCCCCGTCTTGAAGCCCTCGGAGCACCGCACAGAGGGACCACGGGCTTTCACCCTGGTGGGGTCTGGCGAATACTGACTGCCCTGCCCACGTGTCTTCCTGCAGCCATGGCCTGGGCAGGAGCTGAATAGGGCACGGCCGCCCAGTGCCCCAGAGTGGACACAGAGCTTCAGAGTAAAGGGGGGCAGTGATCCCGACAGACAGAGGCTCCTCTCAGTCTATCCCGCCCACCACGGTGTGCACCCCCAGCCCCCCACCCCCTGGAAATGTACCCCCGGGATCTCATCACCCAGGAATGTACCCCAGGCCTCCCACCTGCCCACATATCACCTCAGACCTCCAGGGAGCCTCCAATCACCCCAAAACTCTAGGGGAGACCCCCCAATCACCTCCACATCCCAGGAAAATGCCAATGCCCACCCCCTGGCTCCAACTGTCTGTGCTGTGGGCCGTGGGCTGGACTCCCCAGTGGCCCTGAGCCCTGAGCTCAGGGTCTGCAGGGGCGGGGGCTGCCTGGCTTCAGAGAGCAGCAGCAGCGTGGCCCCCCACCCTGCCCTGCCTGCAGCAGAGGCTATGGGGGTCCGCCTCCAGAGACTGGCAGAGTCGGGGCCCCTGTCTGACCCCCATGGCCCTGAGTGTAGCCAGGCCGCTCCCGCCCAGGATGTGCCCAGCAGAAGCGCCCAGGACCCCCGCTGGGCTCTGCACTTGCTCTGATGGGGGTGCCGACTGACCCTCCCCCCCCAGCCACGGAAGGCCCCGCAGTTTCTGGAGAAAGCAGCACCCAGGGGCCCCAGGGCTGTCTCTGCATGGCCTCATTCTCCTGAGACACGCGATGGACCGAAGGATCCTTCCGGGGGCTCCTTCCTCATCAGGTGCGGACGAGGGCTGGCCCTGCGCCCATGACAATAGAGAATGTTCTAGAACATTCCCCTGGGTGGCATCAGCCTCTCCCGCAGTAGTGCAGACTCCCGACTGCCCCTCTGATCCCGACACCCCAAGGCAGGGGGTGCAGAGGCGGGTCCCCTGACAGTGACCTCGCAAGCAGCCCCCAAGATGCCCCCCACCTCCCTGGACAGACCCAAGCGCCTCCTGCAGCCCTCACTAGACACTTGTTCCAGATCATTCCTAAGCAGGCCACCAGCTCCCCAGGACCGTCTCCTGCAAGTGACTTCATAGAGTGTGGGGTACCCAGGACAGCTCTGGGGGCAGCCCAGCTCCCCCACCAAGATCCTAAGGGCTGAGGGGTACGAGCCTGCTGCTAGGAGCCAGGACCCAGCACTGTCCCCCACTGTCCCCACCCCAGCGCTATGACAGCCCGCGCGGGAGCCAGCAGGAGGCCATCAGTCATGGCAGGACTTGCCCAGACAGACTTGGGGTGTCCCCTCCCCAGGGACCCCAGTCCCGGCCCCTCCAGCCGTGGACACAGCCTCGGGACTCAGTGCCACGTGCCTCAGTCCAGGGCGCCAAATCCAGGGACGAGGCAGCCTGACGGCATGCGCCCACGAGTGCCGTGGTGCCCTTCCCTGCAGATCAACAGGGGGTCCGAGAGCAGGCGACGACAGGGCCAGGGAAAGTCCCAGCTGCTCATGTCCCCACGGGGCCCACGGGTTTCCCCCTGCCCCTCATTTCTCCAGCAGGGATTTCCGGGGGTGCCGTCCCGGGCAGCTCACACAAGTTTTGGCAAAGCCTGAGTCTCGGCTGCGGGGGTGGGGGAGCGGAGCCCCCAAAGCACAAAGGACCCCTGGCCCGGGGCAGTTCGGGAGAAAGCGCCAGGTGGAGCCTGCCAGCCTGCCGACGAGCCGCCCTGCTCTGCACGTAGGAGCCACAAGACAGCACATGCCGCCGAGGACCGGCCGGGGCCAGGGCCAGGTGGAGGGGTGGGCGTGGAGACAGCGCTCCCGGAGCCGGGGCCCTTCCGAGCTGCACTGTGTGGGCTCCAGGCCAGCTGGACCCCCCCCACCTCAGCCTGGCACGGGGCCGCCCACCTCAGCTCCAAGCAGGACCAGCTCTGAGCTCTCGCCCCCCACACTCCCTCCGGAGACCCCAGGACCAGCAGGAACTGAGGAAGGTCTGGTAGAGCATGGATGCACACAGTAGGCATCTCAGGGCTGCACACAGTAGGGGTCTCAGGGCTGCACACAGAAGGTGCCTAAGCAGGGCTCCTCCCTTGGTGCTGCCTCCTGCTGGGCTCCATTATCTTCTGTGGGTCTCTCCATGGTCACATCCTGTGACCCTTCTGCCGCACGTGGACGCATGCACACATATGCAACCCCTCCCGTGGACACGTGCACACACATGCTCCCCCCCACGTGGACACGTGCATACACGAGGGCCCTCTGGCCCTCCACTCTCCACCCCCAGAGCCACAGACTGGGGGCTGCCCCCCTCGTCCTTTCTGCACCCCTACGCGTAGCCTCCTGATACTGGGTGTGGGCAGCAGAGCCCGTGGGGTGTCCTGAGTCCTGAGGGTTCCTGATCTCCCTCTTGACACGACTGAGGTTCACCTGCATTTCGTAGACAAAGGCAGGCCAGCCCGGTGTGGCCGAGTGGACCCCCCAAACGTGCCACGCGAGAGGCTGGCCGACCTCTGACAGGGTTCAGGCAGCGAGGCCCGTGGGGACACTGCCACACCCTGGGGCCTCTGAGGAGCAAACGGCAGGGTTTGCCCCTCTCAGCCTCAGCTTCCCTGGCCCCACTGCGGCAGGGCAGGACCCCCGAGGGACAGAGCCGGGCTGCAGCCAAGCTCCCCAGCCTGTACAGAGCCAGGGCTGCCCACCCTGCAGCCGTCTGCAGCTGCCCGGCACCGCCCTGCCCCCGAGCTGGCCCGCCCTCTGCCCCATGAGTCACGCACCAAGCTGGCACAGCCCTACAGACTCGGGCTAATTCACCTGGCAGACACTTCAAAGCTGGGGACGGTCCCAGCCTCTCCCCGTTTAAGAATGAAATCAAGCAAACAAAAACAAACCCTGGCTCAGGCGCAGCCGACTCGGGCTCTCCCTGCACCCCGACCCCCATGGGTGCTCTCCGGGCTCCACGTGAATGCCCCTCCTGCGGGTCCGAGCTGGAGAGAGCCGGGGTGGGGGGGCTCTTCTCTGCAGCATTGGAGGCGGGACGGGGGCGCCTTGGCTCAAAGGCAGAAACACAGTGCCGTCCAGGTCTCCTCGTCCGTCCTCTTGCTGGCCCGGGGCCTCCTGGGGGGGCAGCGGGGGGGTTTCAGGGCCACAGGCCACCCACACTCAGTGCTGACTCCTGGGGGCCCTGCAGGCGGCATATCTGGTCCCCGGGGGGCGCTCAGGCCTCCCAGCATGGGGGCAGCATGTCATGGCGACGCTCGCAGCCTCTCAGGTGCTAAGTGAGGATTCGCCCTCTGGACGGGGTTCAGGGAGGCCTAGGTCCCGTGTCCCCCATGGCCTTGTGACAGTGAGCAGAGGAAGGTTTGAGGCCTCTGCGTGCCCACTGTGGGGAGCCCCTCACCCCCGAGCCCACACAGGTCACACAGGGGCCCCTAAGGGCACAGCAGGCCAGTCGACAGGATGGAGGAGAAGGGACAGGGACCGGGGGCCCGGCTGCCCCTACTGCAGGGAAGAGGCTGCAGTCCCAGGGCTCAGGATGGGGTCCTGGGGACCCAAGGGGCTGAGTCCTCCTGTGGGGGGGGGCGGCGGGGGCTGTTCTCTCTTCCCAGATCTAAGACCCACAGAGCAGCTGCCACTCCCAGGCCTCAGTGTGGGCTGTGGGGTCACCTGCATGTGGCATCAGGGCTGGGGGGTCCGTCTCTGGGCCTCTCCCAGTGACCTGCCAACCATGGTCTCACGGCCACCTGTCCCCAGGTCTGCCTGTGTCCACCTGCAGGCGTCGCCCAGGACACTGGCTGGGGTGAGCAGCTGGCGTTTCACCCCAAAAGTGTGCTGAGGTCCTGAGGAAGGTCGGGCGGCCCTGACTCTGTGCCCAGTCAGAAGAGGGCAGAGCTTGGAAGCGGCCCGGAGGGTTGTGGGCATGTAGGCAGGCAGGAGCTTCGCCCTGGATGCTGCCTCCCCTGGCCAGGCTACTTTAGTGGCAGGTCTGGGCCATGTGAGGACTGGGCATTTGCTGAGCATGAGGAGGGAGGCGCCCACAGGCTAGCCCTGGAGCAACCCTGGAGATGGGCACTGGCCCCCACATCACCCTCCTGCCTCCAGGGCTCGAGCCAGGACAGTGTCTGAGCTGGCAGTCACTTCAGGAGCTGGACCAGTGGGAGGGGACAGCCCAGGACATGCATGTGCATGCATGGAGCTCTGCACTGAGCTGCCCAGGGCACACCTGGCGGGGACAGCTTGCGCATGCTGGACATGAATGACCAGAGATCTTGCAGTGGAGGAAGCAGGGCAGGGCCTTGGGGTCCTGGGGACCAGGTGAGGCACAGCAGCCCACCTGGAGCCGGGCAGGAGGGACAGAGAAGGATCCAAGGCCCTCCCCTCCCCTCCCTTCCCCTGTAATCCTGTCCCTTGCCCTCCCCTCTAATCCCCTCCCCTGCCCTCCCTCCTCTTCTCTGCCCTCCCTTCCCCTCTCCTCTCTCCTATCCTCCCCTTCCCTCCCCTCCACCGACCCCTACCTTTCTCCTCTCACTTCCTCTCTCTCCCCCCGCCCCTCCCTTCTCTCCCCTTCCCCTCTCCCACTCTCACCACCCTCCCTCCCCTTCTGCTGGAAATGAAAGCCTTTTCCACACAAAACACTCTCTTTGGGAGACCCAGCAAGTTACAAGGGGTCCAGGTGGTCTCGCCAGATCAGACTGCAGAGGGGCCTGGGCAGAGGGGACTGGGGCTGGGGGAGTCAGTCTACATCAGCATCAGTGTCTCGTGTCTGTTTTTCCCAGACTAGCCCGCACCCCCTGGCTATTGGCCATTGAATCTGCCCCAAAACTGTGGTGCAGATCCCGCCCCCACGTCACAGTACCGGGGAGAGACACTGATGGTAGATTAGGTAGAGAGGACATGGAAGTACAGAGTAGAGAGCTGAGGAAACGAGAGCTGCAGGTAGGTGGGAATCGCTGGCAGATGGGATGGATGCATGGATGGATGGATGGATGGATGGATGATGGGTATCTGGATGAACGGGTGGGTGAATGGGTGGATGAGTGAGTGGATTGGTGAATAGATGGACAGATGAGTGGATGGATGGATGGATGGATGGATGGATGGATGGATGGAAGAACAATGGATGGATGGATGGATGGATGGATGGATGGATGGATGGTTAAGTGAGAGGGTGGATGGATGGATGGGTGGATGGATGGGTGGATGGATGGATGGATGGTTAAGTGGTGGTTGATGGATGGGTGAATGGATGGATGGATAGATGGATGGATGGACGGACGGACGGGTGGATGGGTGGACAGACGGGTGGGTGGATGGATGGATGGGTGGATGAATGGATGGGTAAGTGGGTGGATGGATGGGTGGGTAGGTGGATGGGTGGGTGGGTGGGTAGGTGCATGGGTGGATGGATAGATGGATGGATGGATGATGAATGGATGGATGGATGAATGGATGGATGGGTAGGTGGATGGGTGGATGGGTGGATGGATGGATTCATGGATGAATGGATGGATGGGTGGATGGATGGGTGGGTGAGTCGGTGGATGGATGGATGGATGGATGGATGGATGGATGGGTGGATGGGTGGGTGGGTGGGTGGATGGGTGGGTGAGTAGTTAAGTAGGTGGATGGATGGATGGGTGGGTGGGTGTTTGGATGGATGGTGGATGGATGGGTGGATGGGTGGGTGGGTCGTTAGATGGGTGATTGGATGATGGTGGGTGGATGGATGAATGGATGGATGGTGGATGGATGGATGGATGGATGGGTAAGTGGGTGGATGGATGGATGGATGGATGGATGGATGGAGGGAAGGGGGGTGCTGCAAGTGGATGGTGGATAGGTTGATGGTGGATGGGCATATAGATAAAGGGAATTTTTTAGAGACCATTTCAGGCAGTGTTGGTGATCATGTGCTGAGCCCACAGCTGAACAGCAGGTGGACATCCCCTCTGTCTTGAAGCTGAGTTTACTCTCTGGACATCTTGGCATTCACTCCTAAATTGCAATTAGTGCAAAGGGCCACCTGCTCAGGGGCACCTGTGTGGACCCGGGCTGCAGGTGCCCTTGGAGCAGGCACAACGCTGCCAGCCAACACAGACCACAGACCACAGCCACTCTGTTCTGTCCCGGTGACTCAGCCCAAGGCTCCCAGGGTGAGGACCCCTAGAACTCGGCCGACCCAGTGCCACCACCGCGCCTTCCTGCCTGAGTGCCTGCCTTGGGCAGAGATGGCTGAGGCCTAGGGGTCAGGACAGGGGCTTCAGGCATCTCCTTCCTGGTCCTGCCTGAAGGGCCTTTGGGGGCAGAGTTCGGGGAACCTGGGTGCAACCACAGACCACCCAGATAGCGTGGAGTGCTCGGAAGGGGCCTGGGAGCAGGCAGTGCCACAGCAGGCCAGCCCTGGCTCCTCTGCCCTGCCTGGGTGGCCGCGGTCCCTCACCTGGCCGGCATCCAGAAACCTGTCTGTCCTGACAGGGGACTGGGGGTGTGGGCTCACCCCCACCCATCTCCTGGGCCCCACCCAATCAAGGGAGGGACAGAGGGTGCCCACCCACGGCCGGCGGCAGGCCCAGCTGGTTTGGAATCTGGCAGAGTCACAGCCAGGCCAGGTGCCCTCCAGGTATCCGCCAGAGTGATGTTTGACCCCGAAGATCTGAAAGACCCTGAATATCTGAAAAACCCTGAGAAGCAAAGCGGGGGGAGTGAAAGCCATGTTCAGTCGCCAGGGCCACTGCAGAATCCTGATGTGAGAAGTGGAGAGGGTCCTGCTCAGAGCCCCCGAGGGCAGGCCACCCCCAGGGAAGGGCCCCAGGCCCACAGGTGAAACCAGCGTGGCCTTGAAAGGCTCTGGGGAAGTGACCCAGGAGGCCCCAAGCTGCCAGGGCTCTGGCCTCACAGTCGAGCCAGCGGAGCTGGAAGCAGGATGGAGCAAAGCTCTGGGGGGGCGGGGTCCCGGGACCCCCGATCATTTCACGCACTTTGGCCACGTCACTTGCATTCCACATGGAGGATGTTTCATGAACATCCTGAACTCGTGCTCGGGCAAGTGGGATGCTCAGGTTCTGGTGGGCTTTGTTGGTCAGGAGGAAGTGGAAGGGGGGTGCTGCGAGATGAATCTCATGGCCGAGGACTGTCCACGGGACCCCCCACAGGACCACCAGGACTGCCACAGGACCACCTGTGGGACTGTCCACGGGGCCACCCACGGGACCCACAGGATCGTCTCAGGCCCATCTATGAGACTGTCTCCAGGATGACCCATGGGACTGTCCATGGGGCCACACGTGGGTCTATCCAGAGGACTGCCACTGGGACCATCCATGGACCCACAAGGACTGCTCAAAGGGCTGTCTCTGGGGTCATCAAGAGTGTCCACCTACGGGACTGTCCATGGGATCTGTGAGTCTGCCCACAGAACTGCCCGGGAGACCACCAGGACTGTCCATGGACTCACACCCCAGGCCTGTCTGACAGTTGCCCCAGGGTCATCTTCGCCTGAGCCCTGCCCTGCTGCCTGTCCCGTTCCCCATGCCACGTCCTCCTTGCCCGAGAGTCTTCGCTGCTTCTCTCTGGGGTGGCCAAGTCCCTCCCCTTCCTGTCCCTGTGGCCTCGTCCCTCTGTCTCTGGGTGGGTGCCCACAGCCGTGGCAGTTCAGCCCTCTCTGATGGAGGGGGACGCCTCACCCTCCCCGTGCCCACAGGAGGGGGTGGACAGCACAGGAAGCTTCAGCCTGGGGTCTCACCCAGAAGCCTGAGCTGGCGTCCACCCAAACAGCTGCTATCCCTCTCCTGGACACCCGCCTGGTGTATGACCCCACCTCGTCCAGCTGAGTGAGGTGCCCCAGCAGGCAGTCCGGAGCAGGAGGGCTAAATCGGCTCCCTGTGTCCAGGCTTGCTGGACGCTGACCCCCCCAAGGGACCCCCAAGGCTTCTCTGAGTGGCCACTGCTGCCCACCACCCGAGAACCTCCTATCTCCGGAGATGGACGTCTTGAGGTCCCGGGGGTCAGGCACAAAGATGGTCCTGGATGGAGGGTCCACTCTCCTGGGCCTGCCTGCCCTGAGTCCCCTCCCGAGCCACCCCTGACCACCAGCTAGAGAGGGGAGCTGGACCCAGGAGGTCCCGCACAGCGGTCCGACAGCACTGGTGATGGGAACTGTTTCAGCTCGGGGCACAGCCAGGCCGCAGCTAAAGTGCGAGTCCAGCTTCAGTCAGTTGGCCAGATTGGACGACTGGACAAGTGGGGGCAGCTGGTGTCCACGGCGTGCCTCCGGGAGACAGGAGGACTCCCACACCAGCCCCTGCCCTGCCCGCGTCCACGGAGCAGCTGCTCTGTGTCCTGCCAACGGCCAGGAAGGAATGGCGGGGTCAGCCACCTGAGCCTGTTTGCTCCGGGAGTGACTCGCATCGGAGCAGCCGGCACGGCAGGAAGTGGGCCGGGCAGCAGGAAATGCCACTGCCACCCGACCTGGCTGCCAAGTATGCTCCCGGCTTTGTCCGTGCCCGGCACCGAGCACGCAGCGGCCACATGTCGCCACTGCCCTGTCACTTAATCAACCACATCAAAGCCGGAGGCTGTGATGTATTTTCCTCCCGGAAACCGGAGCCCCTAAGTGGGCTGCCATTCTGCTGGTAATTAAGGCCCTCCCGGGCCCCGTGGACGCGCATTCCAGCAGCAAGCAGTGTGGGCTGCGGTGCATGCCAGTGGCCCCGCTCCCCGTCTCCTGGAAACCCACCCCTGCGGGGCTGGGGGCTGCAGGGGAGAGCGGCGAGGGACGGCTGAGAAGGTCACTCAGCCAAGAAGGTCACTCCTCTCCACCTTGCCGTGAGCTCAGCCGACGGCCACGTGGCTAGCCTGGAAGGCTCAGGTGCAGGCAGGAGAGAAGCCCAAGTGGCCCTGTGGCCCTTGGGGCTGAGCTCAGGCCCCCTGCTGCCTGCTGATTCTTTGGGGGGCCAGTTTCTCCCCACAGGCCAGGACACTCGCCAGGGCTGCACCTCAGGCCAGCACCCACTCGGTGGGAAGCCTGCTCCGCCTCACCCCCACAGCTTCTCCAGTCCCCAAGCCTGACCCTCCCTGTGACCCCATCTGGGTCCAGCCTTCTCTATCACCCACACGCTCCCACAGCTGACCCCTCATAGGGGCGCATCTGCAGGATCCCCTTTCCCCAGTGGCCCCTGGGAACCGGGCTGGGCAGGCCGGGGGCAGCGCTGCCCATGGAAGGTCTGGGTTTGCACAGTTCTGCAGGGTCTCTGCACCCTGTAGCCTCAGACTCCCTCCCCGCCCCCCCCCCCCCCCCCGAGGAACCAGGAGTCCACAAGGAAGCAGGAGCTCAGGGCGGGGCCCAGGGGCCCTCTTGGGTCAGCATCTTGGCTCTACCCCTACGCCTGCTGCCTGGGGGGGGGGGGGCGCCTCTGTCTCTCCAAACCCCCACAGCCCCCGGCTCATACTAACCTTCATGGCTCCAGACTGGCACGCGGTTCACAGGGATGACACTGCTCTCTGCCGAGGGAACGCTGACTGTGGGCGATCCGGCCCCCAGAGCTCTCCCTGCACCTCCCCTCCTGCCTCACTGCAGTGTTCTCCGGCCTCTCACCTGCTGCCCCCCACGCCTCCTCCGGGCAGGCACATGTGTGCCCTGGAACGTGGGGCCCGACGCGTGTGCCCAGACTCTGGAGAACAGGCAGCAGCACTGTCACGCGGGATCTGGTTTCCTGTTGGAAGGACAGAAGCCATCAGGGAGCAACTCTAGGCACGGCACGAAGGGGAGGACCCTGCTCACAGGTGTCATGGCAGGTGCCACGGGGGAAGGGGAGACCAAGGAACAAGGCCTTCTCATCACCTCAGCCACAGGGCACAAGGACTGAGGGAGACGGGGGCTCTGCTTCAAGGTGCGGAGAGACGGGATAGAGCACGGGTTGGGGGGTGCATGGTGCATGGATGGTGGTGGATGGGTGATGGATGGATGGTGGTGGGTGGAGGGTGGAGGGTAGAAAGTGGTGAAGGGTGGTGGATGGTGGTGGATAGGTGGATGGATGGGTAGGTTGATGGCGGATGGATGGTGGATTAATGGATAGAAGGGTAGATGAATGGATGATGGACAGACAGAAAGGGGGATGGTGGATGGATGGACAGATGGGTGGGGGAATGGTGGATGGATAAATGGGTGGACAGATGAGTGGATGGTGGATGGATGGATGATGGATGGGTAATAAGTGATCAATAAAGATGCACACACGTGCAGAGATGCACAGAGACGAGAGCAGGGAGGGGGCCACACAGACGAAGCAGCAGCAGAGAGAGGCCCAGGGAAGTACAGGAGCTGGCCACAGGCCTTGCCAAGCTGGGGACCTGCTTCCTGCCCAGGACAGTGGCTGCTCCTGCGTGGACAGTGGGGTCAGTTCCCCTGAGGTCATCCTGCAAGACGGACTGAGTGGAGGAGTATGAGAGCAGCCCCAACTCCCTCCCATGTCCGGATCTAGGGGGACTTGGGGCGGCACGGAGCCCCCCACATGTAGGCACTAGAAAGTTCTCAGGCAGGACAGGGGCCTTGCAGAGGCCTGTGGTGGCAGGGGATAGTGGCTGATTGTCCATCTGTCCCTCAGCATCTCTACAGCTGCTTCCAGGTGAGTCCAGGGGAAGAAGGAGCAGCAGGACAACATCATGGGGCAGTGCCACTGGCCATGGCCCCTTGCCTCTAAGATGCCGGACAGACAGCTAGTTAGACGGACAGACCAGCCGACCTAAAGCAGGCCCGGGACGTCCGTGTCCTGGCACTTACCCCTGGCTGGATCCTCACTGCAGAGCAGATGGAATGGAACCAGAGAGGCTCCACAGCGGGCACGGGGCTGGCAGATGCGTTCCTCACACCTCCTCAACCAGGCTCACCCTCCAGAGCACCTTCAGCACCCGCCGCTTCTTGAAGGGGCATACGCCGGGGGCCTTACGTCCACCCCAGGCTCCAGAAGCTTCCTGGTTTCTCACTCTTCGCCATCCAGGGGTCCCAGCAGCATCTTGGTGGCATTCGAACAGTCCCCCTCCTGCTTTGGCCCTGCGACCCATTTCCCAGATGGGAGCCCTGAGGCCCTGGCACGGGAAGGCCCCCAGCAAAGACCCCCCTACTGGGACTCTGGAGAAGGAACCCAGGGAGTCTAGGCTGTCCCTGGAGGTGACCCTGGGTTCCGGCAGAGGGGACAGGCAGTGAAAGGGGCGGGCAGAGAGCAGGAGAAAGCACAGGGCAGGTGGGCCATGAAATCAAGTCAAGGACCAAGGCAGCACCCCCGCCCCCACCCGTAGTGTCCCCAAGGATCTGAGCTACAGCTGCACCAACCAGAGGGCTACCCCAACCACTTCGGTTCTCTCTAATCCTGCGTGACCCCCGGCCCCTCCTCTGGGCAGAGTCTGCTGGCCGCAGGTGGGACCCCGCAGAGCCAGGCTGGCCTCTCTGGGCGCCTGTGCCCCGGCCGGTTGAAAAGGAGGCGCTGTGCCTTTAAGCGCGGCTGCTCAGGGCCTGGCGGCGGAGAAAAGGCTGCGGTGGCTCGGGGGAAGGAGTTTAATCTAATTTGGTTGGAGGGTGTCTGTCTGCGGTGTTGTTTTTTGGAGTGTGGGAAGAGAGGCGAGGCGCTGGCCGGGAGCAGTGGGGAGCCGGCCGCTGCCGGCAGAGCCCGGCCTTGAAAGGAGGGGGATTAGGGCCCGTGCTGATTTGCAATTCACACTCCTGCACCCCGCCGCACAGTTGGTGATATTTCAGACCCTCAAAAGAGCTGCCTAAATTGTCTCCGGCCGCCGGCCAGCCAGTTCACCAGGCCGGCTCCTTTGTGCGGCTCTGGGCCGACCAGCATCTCCCAGCCCTGGACGGAGGTGTAATTAAAACTTTTGTGCCTGTTCAAATCTGTGGCAACTTGCCTTGGTTTTCTGGGGGGCACAGAATAGCGTTTCTGTCCAGAAGGATGAAGGTAGTTTCCTCAGAGAAAGATGTGGGGTTGGGGGCACAGAGGTTGCCCCCTGGCTTAGAAAATAGAACGTTCCACGCCTCTGTCTCAGAAGCTCCGTACTTGGTCTCTGCAGAGAAGCACGCACGGCAGACAACAGCAAAACTGACATGGGCTGGAGGCCTGGACAGGCCGTGGGGTACACAGTTCCCCGACCCCTCTCTCCTCTCCACCTGCCTGCGGGGACCCCCGGGTCACTCCCGCAGCCCAGGGGAGCCAGCCAAGGCTCTGGGGATCATTTCTCCACCTCGAAAGCGTCAGTACTTTTTACTTAAAGAGATTATGTGGGGTTTCCCTCTAATCTCATTTCAGAACCCCTGGCTCTCTCTGCCTGGGGTTTCCACGGGCTGTAACTTAACAAGAAAAGAGACGACTTGGCTTGTCAGCAATGTCCCAGTCAAAGGGTTTTCTTCTATTTTTGACTTTATACAATTACCTTAAACTCTCCTCTCTCTCTCTCTCTCTCTCTCTCTCTTTCTCTCCAAAAATATTTACTTCTGCTTCAAAATGTTGCCTGACTCCTACAATCTTTCTTTTAAAAAATTCTTACATTTCTCTTGGGTGAACATTTGGAAAGGCTTGAAGGTAGCTATTTAAAAGTAACTCTCCGATATTTAGTTATTTATTTTTGAGATGGGGTGAAAAATATCCTTTGTCCCCGCATGTTATTTGAAATCGTGTTTAATTATAAAGTTTCATTAAAAACCTTTGCTCAGAATTTTTGGGGGCCTAATAAGATTTCCATTAATTTAAGCATATTACTATTCCCAGGACAGCTCCAAGTGCTTTCTTCCCCCCTTTCATCCATGGTTAAATATGTAAATAAAATGTCTAAAGTCATTCTTCAAAGAAGACAAAAGAAAAAAGCGCTGAGCAGGAGACAGCCATAAAATTCCTCCCAATTCCCCAGAATGTTTGGGGGGGGGGGCCGCCAGGCAGGGCTCAGCAACGGGGACTGTCCTGCGAAGCACACAGCTCAGATCCCACACACAGGAGGAAAAGAAAAGAAAATATCTTTTCAGCTGGAGCCATCAAACAGCCCTTTTCATTTCTTACTTACAGAGTTATCTTCCGCTGCTGATTTCTCAGAGCCCTCAGTTGTTGGCTTTTTTCCCCCCTATAATATTGTCTATTTGTTGGTTTCCAACTCAGCTGGGCAGAGCAAGCACTTATGCAGATATTTTTATTTAAAAAAAAAGGGGCGAAGAAAGCAATCTGAAGTGGCTATAGCTGAAATAATGGGTCTGAAGATGGCTGAATTAAAACAGCACGTAAAGGGTCAGCACTCTGGCCAGTAGCCTGTACTCAGGGAAGGGTTTGGCTCACTCACCTCCACATGTATATTTCCAGAATTTCTGAAAAGGAGAAATAAAAAGAAAAAAAAAAGGGATGAAGTAAAATGGTGTCCTCGCAATGCACATTCTAGAAGGGCCAAGTGAACCATTTTTAACTGAAAGGTTTGGAAACTTACTATACTTAAGAAAAAGAAAATCTAGCATAAGAACTGCAGTCTTTAGAAGTGTGTGCCTCTGGGCTGGAGAACAGGCTGGTCAAGTGCCTGAAGCGACACATCTGGGGAGGGGGTCCCTCTGACTGCCAGGACATGGGCAGGGACCGCTCACCTGGTGCCCATTCATTCTGGGGTCTTTGCCAAGTCCCAGTCTGCTGAGTGGCTGAAGTGGGGGTGCGGGGTGAGGGGGTGTAATGGATGGACGGAGGGATGGGTGGGTGCCTGAATGCCTGGGTGGTTGGATGTAGGCGTGAGCGGGCGGGTGACTAAGTGGGGACACTCAGAGGAAGCGCCTCTTTCTGCCCCCACCTGGTGAAGCCCCCAAAACAGGAGCGTGTTAGAAGCTTCTTCCCGACACTGCCTTCCGGAACTGGACTCCCAGGACACGACGGGGAGGGGGGGGAGGGTCCACGCAGCTCCTCCAAGTCCTGTGGAAGGAGCAAGACCGACGCCCCGGGCCCCACTTCGGGGGTACCCAGCACCCATGGGGAGGCCCAGCGTCCACATCTGAGCATCCCAGGACATGGGAAGGTCCGGCAGCCGGCCCCTCTGAGTCGAGGGGATGAGATCCGCCACCCGGGGGTCTCCTGAAAAGGCTGACCTCGAGTGTGTCCACCGGAAGAGCCCCGCGGGGTGGCGATCTCCAACTTCACGGAAGGGACTCCCCGCGGCTCCCGGCGCGCGCACGCCCCGGGGCTCGGGGCGGGGAGGGTGGAGGCCGTAGGGGAGGAACGACGGGGGTCCCCGTTGGACCAGGACTCCCGTCCGTTCTCCACGAGAACTGCGTGGCCCGCGCCCGCGCGCCCCGGGGAGCCGGGCCAGCCGGCGGAGGGTCCCACGGCGCGCGCAGCCGGCACAGCGGGGTCCCGCGCCCCTCCCCGGGCCCCGCGCGCCCCTTTGAAATCCCCGAGCCGCCGGCGGGGCCGCCCAGGGGGGATGCGCGCGGCTTTACGAGCTCCGGGGGCCACTTTATGGCCGGGCTGTAAACCGCCGAAACCCACCGCTTTGAAGGCGCTCCCCGGCCCGGCCCCCGCCGTAAAACCCGGCACGACGCGCCCCCACGCCCGCCCGCCAGCCCCTCTCCGCGCCGCCCCAACTTCCAGGACCCCCGCGCCCCGGGCGAGCCGGCGGCGTCCGGGTGGCACCGGGGGGCGCGGAGGGGGCGGGGGCCGCGCCGGGGCGCGCGGGGGTCCCCGCCCCCGGGCCCCGCTTTCTCATGCAAAGCAGCGGCGGGGCGGGGCGGGGCGCGCGCCCGGGGCGGGGCCTGGCGCCGCCCCGCGTCCCCCGGTCGCCTCCGAGCGCGTCTTCTCCGCCCGGGACGCGGACTGGCCACAGCTGCGGCCGCGCCGCGCCGAGCTGGGGAGCCGCGCCGGGCCCCGGTGAGTGTGCGGGGCGCGGGGCGCGGGCGGCGCGCGGGGCGCGGGGCGCGGGCGGCATGGGCGGGGGCCCGCGCGGGGCCCGGGAGCCGGGGTCCCCCCGCCGGGCGCCCCGGCTGTGAGGGGCGCGCGCCTCCCCCCGGGGCCATGGCCCGCCTGGGCCCCCGCCTGGCGCTGGCCCTGCGTCTGCTGGGCGCGTGCGCGGCCATCGGCTCCCTGGACCTGGAGCGGCCGGGCGACGGCAAGTGCCAGCCCATCGAGATCCCCATGTGCCAGGACATCGGCTACAACATGACCCGCATGCCCAACCTGATGGCGCACGAGAACCAGCGCGAGGCGGCCATCCAGCTGCACGAGTTCGCGCCGCTGGTGGAGTACGGCTGCCACGGGCACCTCCGCTTCTTCCTGTGCTCGCTCTACGCGCCCATGTGCACCGAGCAGGTCTCCGCCCCCATCCCCGCCTGCCGTGTCATGTGCGAGCAGGCCCGGCTCAAGTGCTCGCCCATCATGGAGCAGTTCAACTTCAAGTGGCCCGACTCTCTGGACTGCCGCAAGCTGCCCAACAAAAACGACCCCAACTACTTGTGCATGGAGGCGCCCAGCAACGGCTCGGACGAGCCCAGCCGCGGCCCCGGCGGCCTCTTCCCGCCGCTCCTCCGGCCGCAGCGGCCCCATGAGCCGCCGCCCCCGGACGCGCGCCCCGGGCGCGCGGGCTGCGCCAACCCGGGCAAGTTCCACCACGTGGAGAAGAGCGGGTCGTGCGCGCCGCTGTGCGCGCGCGGCGTGGACGTGTACTGGAGCCGCCGCGACAAACGCTTCGCCGTGGTCTGGCTGGCCGTCTGGGCCGTCTTGTGCTTCTTCTCCAGCGCCTTCACGGTGCTCACCTTCCTCATCGACCCCGTGCGCTTCCGCTACCCCGAGCGCCCCATCATCTTCCTGTCCATGTGCTGCTGCGTCTACTCCGTGGGCTACATCATCCGGCTCTTCGCGGGCGCCGAGAGCATCGCGTGCGACCGGGACAGCGGGCAGCTCTACGTCATCCAGGAGGGCCTGGAGAGCACGGGCTGCACCCTGGTCTTCCTGCTGCTCTACTACTTCGGCATGGCCAGCTCGCTCTGGTGGGTCATCCTCACACTCACCTGGTTCCTGGCGGCCGGCAAGAAGTGGGGCCACGAGGCCATCGAGGCCCACAGCAGCTACTTCCATCTGGCGGCCTGGGCCATCCCGGCGGTGAAGACCATCCTGGTCCTGGTAATGCGCCGCGTGGCGGGCGACGAGCTCACGGGGCTCTGCTACGTGGGCAGCATGGACGTGAACGCGCTCACCGGCTTCGTGCTGGCCCCGCTGGCCTGCTACCTGGTGCTGGGCACCTCCTTCATCCTCTCAGGCTTCGTGGCCCTCTTCCACATCCGCCGGGTGATGAAGACGGGTGGCGAGAACACGGACAAGCTGGAGAAGCTCATGGTGCGCATCGGGCTCTTCTCGGTGCTGCACACGGTGCCCGCCACCTGCGTCATCGCCTGCTACTTCTATGAGCGCCTCAACATGGAGCACTGGAAGGCACAGGCCCAGCAGCGCCCCTGCCGGGCGGATGGCCACTCCCGGGCCCCCGACTGCCTGCTGGCCGCGTCCATCCCCGCCGTGGAGATCTTCATGGTGAAGGTGTTCATGCTGCTGGCCGTGGGCATCACCAGCGGCATGTGGGTCTGGACCGCCAAGACCCTGCACTCCTGGAGGACCGTGTGCAGCCGTAGCCTCCGCAGGAAGAGCCGCCGGGCACCGCCCAGCGCCCTCGGCTGTGGGATTTACAAAAAGGCCCAGCACGCCCCCAAAACTCACCTGGCCAAGTACGAGCTCCCAGTCCAGTCTCCCAGCCTGGTGTGAGCAGCCTCCAGGGGCCTGGAGGTGGCCAGCGGGGGCTGTGGGGCCCCGCCGAGCTCTAAGTGTGGTGCTTCTCTTGGTTGTTGTTGTTGTTTTTTTAATAAAAGGGAAAAGGGGGGAAAAATGAAAAGTTTTGACCCTGAGATTCAGGATGCTGTGGGACACTGAAAGTTCAAAAAAAAAGAAATGTGCTTGAAGTTTTTGTTTTGTTTCTCAGGGCGGCCCCACCCCCACCCCGTAACTAATTTGCGGTAAAGTCCTTGACTCAGCCCTGGGAAGAAGACTTTTGTTTAGAGTCTCCTGTAAATATAGACTGTGTTTGCTCTGCATTTGCAAACCAGAAGAGCCGAGGTAACTTCTTTGTAAAATAAATAAGGTCCTAGGGTTGGTTGCTGCTTGGGGGCCGTCATGTCGTGTCCCCCCCCCACCCCACCCCCGTGTGTGTTGTGGGGGGGTCCCCAGGAAGCTGGGGTTGGTTCAGGCCTGGCTGGAGTGTGGCAGAAAGATAGAGCCCCGTGGTGGTGTGGTCACTAACCCGGGCCTCCCGCCCCCAGGCCTTTCTCTGGCCGGCCCAGCATGGTGCTCGGAGGCTGAGCCCCTGTTTGCCTCTTTCCTGGCAAATGAAAGGAAGTGAGCGCTCCACTACAAAAGACCACAAAAGGAAGGTCCTCACAAAGAGCAAGAGGCCGCGAGGCTCCCAGGGTTACGTCTGTGGCTGGTTCCCGGAAACCAAGCCCTGACCAGCGGCTGGGAGTGCTCTGGAAAGGCCCCCGGCCCCCGTGGGAAGCCCAGTCTGTGGGCAGGCTCCCGCCCCAGGCAGCGGCCAGGGGGGTGCAGGTGCGATAGGGGTTTCCTGTGGGCTGCTGGCCTCGCTCTAAGGGGGGCCCCTCTCTGCGCCTGTGCGCCCTCGGGTGGCTGGCACCGCAGGGGAGGCAGCTCTGGGAGGGCTGAGGCTAATGTTGGGGATGGCCTGATACAGAGTGCCCCAGAAGAGAATCAAATCCCAGTGCCACTGGGCTGACCTGCCAGGGTCACACGGTGCCAGCCAGACTGGGCTGGCCCCTGGCTCCCGGGCAGACGGAAGCTGGCACCAGCTGGAGTGTGGCTGGCCGGCCCAGCAAGGACAAGTTTCTCAGCTTCACTCCTGCTTGATCTCCGTGCTCCCCACGCCCACTCCCTCTGCTCAAGGACGCCAGAGCCAGGACTGAGGTTCCAGCTGAGGAGCCCTGGGTGTCGCCCGTCCTGGAGGTGGGCTGGGTGAACCCTGTGGGTGCCCTGCACCAGGCCAGCAGGAGCTCGGGCCCATCAACTGTGTCTAAGCACTTGGCCTGCCGGACCTCAGGACCGTCTCGTGAAGACGGTGTCTGGGGATGAAGCCTGCGCTCAGACCCCTCACAGCTATACGGGACTTGGGGTTCTTCGTGGGTGAGAGGGTTATAGCACACAGGGGGCCACAGCCACTGGGGCCAGCTGAGACACCCCAGCTAGATGGCCAAGGTCATTGAGGCAAAATCCAGAGTGCTTGGGTGCTTGGGACAAGGAGCTTTCTAGAAAAGCAGGAAGGGCCACGAGTGCCCTGTGCCCCATGCCCGGTGCCTTGGCCAGCAGGTAGCTGCGCCTGGAACAGCTCCAGGCTCCTGGAACTAGAGAGCACGCAAGGGTCAGAGCCAGCTGTGCCCCAAGTAGGTGCCCCCAAAGGCTGAGGAGCCACCAGGTCTGCCCACTCAGCAGTGGGTGCCCAGGGGTGAATGTCCAGAGATGAGTGTCCAGGGGTAAGAGCCCGGGGGTGAGTGTCCAGGACAGTGAGTGCCCAGGGTGAGCGACCAGGGGGTGAGTGACCAGGGTGAATGCCTGCTCTGGCCCCGAGAACAGCTGCGGTGGTGGACAGGGCCAGGCTCTGACTGTGCTCAGGAGGGCCAGTGTATACCATCCCAGACCCCCTGGTGCCCTGCCCCACCTCCAGGCAGGCATGGGCAAGGGTCCCTGCATGCAGCTCAGGGCTCAGGGGCCGAGTCCTGCTCTGGGCCCACAGGGAGTGCTCACATCTGAGTGCCACAGTGGGGACAGCAAGCTGATCCAGTGACCCTCGGCTCTTCTCCCAGGGAGCCCCGGGGATCCCCAGGCCTGAGAGCCACGAAGACCTGCTGGGGTGGGCGGGTGAGCAGTGGGGGGGGGGACAAGGTACACCTCCCCCCTCCCTTTGCTCAGCTGCTCATCACGGTCTCCGGCCCCTAGGATGGCAGAGATGGGCTTGGAGGCCAGGGCGGTGGCGGGGAGGTGGGTGTGAGCAGCAGAGCTGAGGCTGCGTCACTCGTGGGGTGCACGTGCTGAGGGGGCTCCCTCAAGGAGGGGCTGAGGTCCTCCAGAACCATGTGAGACTCCCCCAGGACCATGTGAGACCCCAGGACTTTGTGAGATCCCCCCAGAACCATGTGGGACCCCCGGGACCGTGTGAGACTCTTCTGGGATGGTATGGGACGCTCAGACCTTATCACATGCCAGCACTGTGGTGGCCTGTGTGAGTCTCTTTGAACCCCAATTCCCCTCTAGACCTTTGTGATGGAGCAGAACCACGGCCGTTAGCGGTGGGATCTGTCCAGCCACCTCCACGGGGTGCATTGTGGGGGACACCCCATCCTGGGGCGCATGCGGGGGACACCCCATCCTGGGGTGCTTGTAGGGGACACCCCATCCTGGGGCACATGCAGGGGACACCCCATCCGGGACACATGCTGGGGACACCCTATCCTGGGGGCATGCAGGGGACACCCCATCCTGGGGCACATGCAGGGGACATCCCATCCGGGGAGCATGCAGGGGACACCCCAGCCTGGGGAGCACGCAGGACCCCTGAGCCGGGCCCTCTGCGGGTGTCCCAGCCCACAAGCCGCCCTTGTGCATGCAGTGCAGAGGGGTTCCCACTCCTGCGATGCCAAGGGCCAAGTCACGGTGGAAGCCTTCAGAGCAGCCAGAAAGCCCAGTGTGTCTTCACGCACTGACTCAGCTTCGGGCAGGCACTGAGGGAGGAGCCTGGCCCAGCATGGCCTCACTGCTCTGCACACCTTACGGCTTTCCTTGGCACGAGGCGGGGGCAGGCTTGGTGGCACAGGGGGACCGACTGGTAGTCCCAGGCTCCCTGACATCTGCCGACTCAGTGCTGGCTGGAGACCCCAAAAGGCCTCGGCGCTGGCCAGAAGGGTGTCCTCTCTGAGCAGTGGGAGAGCGGGAGTGAGCATGGCTGACAGGTCCATCCTCCCGTGTAGTGGCTCTGGGCCAGTGCTGTGCTGAGCCAGTTTGTCTGCATGAGGCCTCACTCCCACGGCTCACCTCAACCCCAGGGTTCCTGGGTCATGGGACTCTGGCCAGCACAGGAAGGGAGAGATCTGTGTCTCCCAGGAGGCCCTGAGTCACTGGCCCACCCAGGCAAGGCAGATGCAGAGGGGGCTGGCCACGGACCTAGGCCTGGGTCTCCTCCCGCACCCGTGAGCGTGCAGCCTCAGAGCTGCGACCCAGGAGGGAGGCACGGTGTGGTGGGCCCCGCTGATGTACCCACTGTCCCCCAAACGCCTGATCCTGCAGCTGGGTCATCTTCCCGCAGGTGAGCTCTCGGAATCACCAAGAAGCCCTCCCACTCCAATGCGGGAGACGGGGGTTGAGGGGGCGTAGGAGAGACCCAGCGTGCGGCACCCTGCCACGAGGCTATGCCCGCGGAGTGCTGGATGGAGCTCAGGGTGGAGCACAGCTGCCGCCACTCCTGTGACTCAGCCCCGATTGCGAGGCCGTTGGCTGCCTGGGCGCTGCCATCAGCGAGGGCTGAGGACGGGGTGTCATTGAGGACGGGGTGTCATGGGGCGGGTCCCCACTCTCTGTGGGGGCAGAGTCCCTTCAGAGCACCTGGACCTGCTGGACCGCATCAGACCATCATCCCGTCCTCCCCGGGACAGTCCAGCTCCTGCACCCGGCTCAGACATGGTCTGGGTTCAAACCGAGTCTCGGGGCCACTGAACCCGCTTCTTGGTGAGAACCCTGGCAGCCCTTCTTCCCCAGCCCCTTGGGAGCCCATTTGGGGCTGGTGCCTACCGTGCTGGTGATTACGTGGCATTGGACGAGGCTCTCCTGAGGCCGCGGGGGGCCAGGTCAGCGCCCAGGGGAGTTAGCCAAGGAGAGGAGGGAAGACTGATGGATACTGTTCGTGTCTGTGAGATGTGACGGAAGCGGAGGAGCTGAGCAGAGAGTTGGTGATGCTGGGGCAGAATTGGGAAGAGCCGGGCACAGCAGTGAGAAACCAGGGTCTTTCCAGCCAGGCCTATGGGAAGAAAACGGATCTGACCTCTGCTGTGCCTCCAAAACCAAAGCCAGGGCCTAGAGGGATCCCTGCCATGTGCCAGCCCCCCTAAATAAGCCGCTGCTCTTGTCCCAGGGAGCGTAAGCATTTGGGTCTGATCTTGGAAAGTCACGCTGCATACCTGTAAATATGCCAATTATGCCCAAATTAGTTCCTAAATATAGTACAGTTCCCATGGCAAAAACATGGCCTTTTCCTCTTGCTCTATAAAGTGATGCTAAATCCACCAAGTGGGAGCAAACCCCCAGTGGGCAGGTGTGCTGTTCCCGTGGGGATCATCGGGCAGGAAAGCCGCCATGGCTCCAGCCGTGATTGAAGGAGCCCCTGAGTATACGGGGCTTTATTTCAAACAAGGAAGAGCTGGTGCTATCAAGGCTTGTTTTAGACTCTGGGAAATTCACCTAAGACAGCCCCCTTCACAGTCTTCATTCTGCGGGAGTCTTCATTCACCCAGACCATGGGTGCTTGGGACCACGTCAGAGCTCTGGGGTCAGGGGCCTCTGCCGTGATGCTCTAGGACAAACCAAGCTCTGGTCAGCACTTGAGCCATCTCCCTGGGCCCCACGTTAGATTTTTGGAAAGATTTAAGGTAAAGGTAAAGGCCCTCCCGTTGATCGTCGATTTGCTCGAGCGGGCCCAGTAACGTCTCCATTGGAGACTTTGTTGTTACTGTGTCTGGCATATCGAATACTCTCGGTAGCTTGCTGGGCTCTCCGAGAGGGGCAGAGGAATCGAACTCGGGTCGGCCATGTTGGCTGCTTGTAAGGCGAACGCCCTACCACTGTGCTATCGCTCCAGATAGATTTAAATGTAGGTATAATAACTGCCGTAAGGGGAAGAAGGTTCTCCCAGCTGTTCGTTTAGGGGAAAGGTGAATCTTTCTGGAAACACAGCAGAGATTGTCTTAGCATGGCAGCAAAGACAAACCCCTTCAAAATGAAAGGTGATTTTGTCATCCATAAGCAAGGATTCTGTGTCAAAAAAAAAAAAGAGGGGCGGGGCTGAAGTGACAGCACAGCGGGTAGGGGGTTTACTTTGCACGTGGCCAACCTGGGTTCGATTCCCAGCATCCCATATGGTCCCCTGAGCACCGCCAGGAGTAATTCCTGAGTACAGAGCCAGGAATGACCCCTGTGCATCGCTGGGTGTGACCCAAAAAGAAAAAAAAAATGAGGGACTGAAGCAATAGCACAGCGGGTAGGGCGTTTACTTTGCACGTAGCCAACCTGGGTTTGATTCCCAGCATCCCATATGGTCCCCTGAGCACCGCCAGGGGTAATTCCTGAGTGCAGAGCCAGGCGTAACCCCTGTGCATTGCCAGATGTGACCCAAAAAGCCAAAATAAAAAGAAAGAAAACGGACATGTTTGTTCAAAACATGCAAAATCTTCTCAACGATTTATATGAAAAGACAAACCCAGCATTTCCCTCTCCGCTGTATGCATCAGCACCATAAATGAGGACTTGGGAGAGCAGAGAGTAGCTGGAGGGTGGCGACTTCAGCCTCAACGGAAGAGCACCCATCTGCAGGCTGAGCCGTCCTGCTTTTCTCTACATGCCAGGGACCAAACCTGGGGGCTCACACATGTCTGCAGCCTCTCCACAGCCCTGGCACGTGTGGAGTGACTACAAAGGCTGGTAACCGGCTGTGGGCGTGGGGTGGCGACATGGTCCCACGCGCCCTTTCGAACTGTCACCAGCCACCTCCCATTAGTCAGAGGGACGACCTGAGCCTCCATAGTCTGAGTGACGAGTAGATGGTAGCAAATCCCAGGGATATTATAGAGTCATTAACGTGATTATGGAGAAACGTG
This sequence comes from Sorex fumeus, assembly GCF_029834395.1. Taxonomy (NCBI): domain Eukaryota; kingdom Metazoa; phylum Chordata; class Mammalia; order Eulipotyphla; family Soricidae; genus Sorex; species Sorex fumeus. The sequence goes on along the minus strand of NW_026606086.1, from coordinate 19,470,106 downwards.
TTATTAGCGTGGCAAGGGGCCAAGTATGCCACGAGAGCCAGACGCGCTGCCGAGCCAGCGCAGCCCTTGGGTGCGTCCCGACTGCCCGACAATCTTTCCCGGTCGCTGTGCATGTCCGATGCCGCCCTGGCCTGGTGGAGGGAGCCGGCTACGTCACACGGCATCTGTCTTCTGGAGAAATATGTACAAGCATCTGGAAACACGTCGGCTCTTTCGGGGCCAATGCCTGTCTGGCGGGACAAGGGTCCTTTCGGCTTCCTCCTCCTGTCTCCACCATGTTCCGTGAGAGAAGGCGCCTCGCTGGCTGCCAGAGGTCACACCGTGCCAAGTTCTTAAGCGCCACGGAAAACCCGTCCGCCTCATTCTGTGCCGGGCCAGGCTCAGAGGCCCGCGAGGCTGCTGGGAACCCAAGTGCCCCGTGAGAGAAGGACTCAGGTGCCTCGGGCCCCAAACCACTGTGCCAGGTGCGACTCTTGAAGAAACGGTAGTGCGGGGCTCCGAGCACCTTCCTGGGGCATCTATGGGCTCAGGCTTCCCCTGGACCCCCACTCCACACTCACGCCTCACCCCAGCTTCTGTGTGTCTGAGGTGCCGACTGTGTCCCCTTCGCCTGCTCCCTGCCTCGTCCACGTGAGAAGCCTGGCCCGCACACAGGCACGTGAGTTCCCCAGCACCCCCGGGGTGGCTTCTGGATCCTTCCAGAACATGCCTCGACCCGTAGCTGGAGTCTCATGAGCCTGCCCCTCTTCTCTTGCGCAGAAACAGCCCTCCTGACCCCCCAAAAGGGGGAGGCTGGTCCCCATTTTTCTGCAGTGAGAACCTCCAAGCTCCCATTCCTCCCCCAACATTACTGAGGGCTTCCGGACCTTTGCCTCTGGTGAGAGGCTTTCTGATGGCCTGGGGGGCTGGGGGGTCTCAGAGCAGCCCCCCTCTCCCTCCTCTCACTCAGGCCTATGCGGGCCAGCCCCAGCCCCCTCACCACCCTTGTCTTCCTCCCACACCCCCCACTGCCATCAGGATGCTCTAGAGCAGCCGTTGGCGCCCCCATCTGGACCAAGTTCCAGGTGGCCACATGCTTCCTACTCAGTGTGTGTGCGTGTGTGTGTGTGTGTGCATGTATGTGTTGTGTATGTGTGCATGTGTGTGCATGTGTGTGTTGTATGTACATGCATGTGTGTATGTTCGCATGTACGTGCGTGTATGTACGTGTATGTGTATATGTGTATATGTGCATGTGTATGTATGTGTGTGTGCGTGAGTGTATGCATGTGTGTAAGTGCACACGTGAGTGTGTGTGTGTGTGTGTGTGTGTGTGTGTGTGCAGGGAGGAGCACTGGGGCCCAGGTCAGGCTGTGGCCTTCCCTCTGGGCACAGGACAGCACCATCCCCAGGAGGGAGCTTCCTCTGGAGTCTGAGTGCCCCCACCCCAGGACCCCTGCACCCCCCCCAGCCGCACACCCTGGGTCAGAGTCAGCAGGAGCCTGGGTGCGATCTCAGACTGAGTCTTAGGCTCTGGGGGCGCGTTTCCCACCTCCAAAAGGGGCGGGTCTGAGGCACCAAGGCAGCCGAGGCCTGGACAGACGTCAGGCACCAGGCTCACACCAGGCCAGGAGCAGCCCGAGGCTCAGGTTGCCTCAGACGCACAGGTTAGGAATCATGGGGCGGGGGCTTCAGATGCCCAAGAGCGCTATGGGAGTGGAGGTTTGGTCCCGGGCCCGCCCACCCCACGCCTCTGGTTTGAAGTCGTGTGTGTGTGTGTGGGGGGGGGGGTGCTGGCTCAGGGGGCGGATGCTGGACGGAACTCCCGGACCCCCATCTGCTGGTTTCATCCCATTTCGGAGCCACGCCTTGGGCTGAGGGAGTGTTTTCTTGTTCAGAGCCGGACTCCTGCAACACCTTCCAGCCCTGTGGCTGCTCCTTACCCACGCCAGCTGGCACCCCCCATGGCACAACCCCACCCTGTGGAACCTCCACCCGTGGCATCCCTGCCCCGTAGCATCTCCCATGACTGCAGCGCAGGGGAGTGGACAAGGGAGGAGGCTGGCTGAGACGCGACCCCAGAGCACCTCTTGGTGCCTTTTCCTTTGGGGGTTCCTTGGCCAGAAGCTTCCCACACCTCTTTGTGGTTAAGAACATGCATGCCGGGGTGTGCCAGACAGGGAGGGCCTGCGGGGTCTGTGGTCACTTAAGGACACTGGCTGGAGACCCTGAGATCTGGGGCCCCACCTCCTAATTACACCATCCCCCACCCGGCCCAGACCAGCTGAACAGGACCTGAAAACCCGCCCGGCCTGTCCCCCAGAGCCTGGCCAGTTCCTAGAAGTGCCCAGTGGGTGGGTCCTCGGGCAGCCAAGGTGGGCGTGGGCGGGCCGAGCTGGCTGGCTCCAGAGCCATCCTGCAGGGCCTTGCCCTGCTCCTTGTCTCTCCTGCTAGCCCTCGCCGGTGCCCTGACATCTGGCCCAGCTTGTGTTTGCAGGGAGGACAGGGAGGTGGGCATGAGTGGGGGGCCCGGGGACCTCCCCCACTGTTCCAGCCAGGGGGGCCAGGCGAGGACCTGCCTCGTCCCTCAGTCAGCTCCTGCCTTGGGACTCTTGGGCCATACTTGGTCCTCTGGGTCCTGAAGCCACCCCCTGGGGCCCAGAGTCCCCTTGAGGTCCTCATCACAGAGCACCTTGTACCTCTGAGTATACACACCCACTCCCTGGGCACCCGGACTTGGTTCAGAGGGGGTCCCTGTCCACTTCCTGACTGTGCAGAGCCTCCATCCTGCACAGCGAATAGGGATGGGGAGAGAGGGGAGAGGAGGACACTCTCTCCTGACTGCCCTCTCCCCCTGCCAGTGGAGCTCCCCTGTCCAGTCCTTTGGCTTCCGGCCCTGGCCTCCACCTGCTCAGCTGACCAGTGCCTGCCTGTGCTTCCACAGGTACTGCTGGCACACCTGGGTACTATGGACACACCCAAGTACTGCTGGCACACCCGGGTACTGCTGGCACACCTGGGTACTGCTGGCATGCCTGAGTACTGCTGGCATACACCTGGTTTCTTGGCTTTCCTGACCCGAGACTGCCTGCCAAGCTCGGCTGTGCCTCCCTGCAGACACCGGCTGAGGACGGCCCCCTCCAGTCTCACTGTGCCCCTGTTGGCTTCCCACCGGCTGCGTGGGAGGGGGCTCAGCTGCCTCCAAGGAGCCCCCAGAAGTGCACCCAGGGCATCTCTGTTCCTTGTGTGAGTCCGGCAGGGGATGCAGCAGAGATGGCTGGAGGCTCACAGCCCTCTTGACCTGGAGGGTGATTCCACAGCCGAGGACCAGCACATTAGGCCCAGGCCCCTCTGGTCTGGGGTCCTGTGAGTGCCGCCCTGGCACCCTGAATGGTCAGTCAGGTCACTTCTACCGAGAGGTGCAGACCAAGTCACCTCTGCCTCCTCGTCTCCACGGGGTTCCTGGGGCACAACCCATCCTCACGAGGGGACTTCTAGGCCTCTGCTGGCGTCAGTGAGCGTGTCAGGAAACCCTGAGCCCCTTCTCTCCCAGACACTACAGACCCCCATGCCCGCCCACGGGTCTGGCCACTGGGGTATCAAGCACCTTTTCTCCCCCCAGGAAAACCCCTGCACCCCTCATGGCCTGCTCGGGCCTCCCTGAGCTTTAGGTCTGAGGCGGCTCTCCTGGGCTCCCTCCGAGAATGTGCGAGACTTGAGGATGGTTCTCTAGAGATCCAGCAGACACGCCCGTCCCTGCTCCTGATGCTGACCTCTCCCTTCCAGTCCAGGGGTAAGACTGGTCAGAGGGAAGCCGGGGTCCCCGTGGGCCAGCTCGCCAAGGGCATCGTACCTGGTGCCCACCACCAGCCCCCGCCACCCCCACGTGGCTTCTAAGTGGGTAGAGAATGAGACGTCCGTCTGTCCGTTTGTCTGTCCGTCTGTCCATCCGTCCCATTTCTACCTCCCCCTCCCCCCGTGAAGAGGTCTCCCAGGCCCTGCACTTCGGGGTGCACTTTGGCTACCCCCCAGGGGCCAGTGCTGGAGCCCCACAATAACTGACTGATAGGCAGGAAGCAGGCGGGTGGGACCCCAGACCACCCAGCAGAGGAGGAGGAGGGGGGCTGGGACAGGCTGCCCAGTAGCGGGTGGGTTTGGTGGGAGGAACCCTGGAAAGGCTGGCCCCCACAGAGGCTCCCCAGAGAGAGAGCAGCAGGAGGCGTCTCTGCAGCAGCTGGGGGCTGCACCCCACCCTCTCCCGGGGCTCCCCAGCCCTGAGCCCAGTGGCAAGTGGAGGCTTGAAGGGGTCAGGGCTGCAGCGGAGGCAGCTCGGCAGGCTCTGTCCCCGGGGCACCTGCCTGGCGCTCCCTCATTCCTCTCTCCCGGCTGCGCCTCCACCTGCAGCTCCCGCGGGCAGCCGGCAAGTCTGAATGTGAGCAGGAGCCCCTCCTCGCCTGCCTCCCTCCCCCCGCAGACCCCCAGCAGACTCTCCCGCAGACACCGCCCACCCCCCGCTCAGACTCTCCCCGCAGACCCTCCCTCAGACCCTCCGAGCCGCTGGCGCTCAGCCTCTCCAGGCCGTGGCTGCTTTGTGTCCATTTTCCCAAGAGCACCGTCCCCCATCCAGGGCAGCTGCCTTGAGCCCCTGCGCCTGCGGGGTCCTGCAGAGGGGTCTGTGCTGTCTGGTAGGACACAGGGGGTGGCTGCCCCAGTGACAGGCCCTGGCAGCACATGTGGCCCAGCCAGGTGATGCTGTAGCTGCAGGCAGAGACTCCAGAAGAACCTTCCAGAAAGAGGAAGAACCCGCCAAGCCCCACCCGGGCCCCACCCAGGAGGGTGTGTGAGGAGGGCCCCAGGTTCTCCTGCAGGCACCGAGGTGAGCAGAAGCCCGAGCCTGGCCTTGTCCAGGGAGGCCTGGGCATGCGCAGCTGGGGGTGCCCGCCGCAGAGTCCTGCCCGGCCCCCGTGGCTCTCTGCTCACATCTCTGCTCCCCTTCCTGGCCGCCTGTTGGAAGCAGGCTTCAAGGTCCTCTCTGGACAGCTTGGTGTACTGCGCCTCGTCCCCCCTCCCCACAATCCCAGAAGACGATAAAGCAACAGAACCCCGCCCTGTCGGCAGCAAAACCCTCGCAGGGCCTCTGATCCACAAACTTGAGGGGCATCAGAGTTGGCGACAAGTGACCTCTGTGTGACAGCTTCCCTGATGCCCACCCGCTTCCCCCCACCTGCCTGTGGCCATCAGGGACCAGGGCAAGGGGGAGCTCGAAGGCCTGCCAGCAACAAGGATGGGAATTGAAACCCCACAAAGAATGTTCCAGAGTTGGGGCACGGCAGGGACCCAGGAACCATCAGCCTTGCTTTGTCTTGGCCCAAACTGGTCGTCAGGATCTGAAGGCAGAACTTCACGGGGTCCACTTCTCACCCTGAAGCAGAAACAGGTGAATTCTGAGAATAGAAGCTTCCAGAAAGGTCTCACGCTGCTGTAGCCGGCTCGATGCCCGGGAACCACACAGCTCACTTGTGGCTCTCTCAGGTGGGCCTGAGGGTGGACCTTAAGGTGGACACTGTCCGCCTGGTGTGAGGGCTCTAGCCATCAGCCCCTCCTATCACCCAGGGTTCTGGAGGGGGCGACCAGGGCCGGGCAGAGTGGAGCCAGTACCAGCACCCTGCTCAGGTGGGGCCCAGGACGGCAGCCCCTGGACACGGGACACCTGCCCCTGCGGCCTGTTTCAGCCCTTGACCCTTCACCTTCCCAGGGGCTTCCCTCCTGCTCTGGAACTCTCTGACGGATCCAGCACAAGAATGGGGACACACACCTGCTCTGCAGGAGCCCTGTGCTGCTCCCACTTCTGCTGACCCAGAGGACAGGGCGTCTTCCCCACACCTGGCCGGGCAGGGTCCTGGTGAGTGGCCGCAGACGCACACACCCCATTTCCTGTGCTCTGGCGGGCAGGACGGCAGCGGTTCCGGTTGATAACTTGTGGGTGTTTGCCGCTCCCCAGCCAGACAGACAGATGGACGGACGGACACGGACATGGGGTGGGGTGGGGGGCAGCTGTCATCTGCTCATTTCCTGCGGAGGAAAATGGGTTCAGAAGAACAAAAGCGGAGCCGCGGGGCCCCAGGCAGGCCGGGCCTTATCAAGGCGGCAGGGAGAGGGATAATTACTGCTTCTCCACCGGCTCAGGGCGCCATCTGAGCTCCCCGATCCCCGAGGAAGAAAATGAAAAGAAAACCGAGTTCTGGGGGAGGGGGTGGCTCAGGGACCCTGGCAACCTCATGCTGACCTCCCCAGCCAGACAAGACAGGCTGTCCGGCTGGGCACTGTGTGAGGGGCCGTCAGCAGGGCTCAGGCTGCTCTCCGGGGCTTGCTCTCAGCCCAAGAGCTGCTGACTGGACACCGTGGCCTGGGCACTTCGGGCTGGCCCCAATAGCACTTCACACTTCACACGGGTGGCCATGAGGACCAAGAGCCCAGGGAGGCCAGAGCGCCCCCGGCGGGCACAGCCAGTCCTGGCCATCCCTGGCCTCAGCTCCCATAGCAACGGGCCCTTCCTTGCCCGCCCTTCAGCAGGAGGGAGCACAGCCCCCTGCAGCGTTGCTTGTTTTCTTTAATAAAAGCAGAAGCTTCTCATAACACAGAGGAAGAACAGCCTGGCAGGGTTTGAACCTCGAAAATTCTGACTTCAGGGTACAGGTTAACGTTCTTCTGCGTCAGCACTAGCCTCCAGGCAGATGGGCCGGAGGGCAACTTGGGGGGTTTCCTCACACCCTGGGCTGTGCCAGCCTGTCCCTGCAGTCGCACCCAGCGGGGCAGAACCCAAACCAGGAGACACAGGTGGTCTCTGGGGTAGGCATGGTGGGCAGTCTGGAGCAGTGGTCATCACGCCCAGCCGCAAGGCCTCCTGGGACCTCCCATGCAGGCCCGGATGCTGCTGCTCCTGCCCTCCACAGCCCACTGAGCCCCCACAAATGTGCTTCCTGGCTCCTGAGCACGAGAGCTGTGCTGCCAAGGCCTGCTGGCCCCCATGGTGCTCTGAGTGGTGCCAGGACAGAGCTGGGCAGAGGAAAGGCTGCAGCTAAGGGGTATGCATGGCTCATGCGGGGCCAGGGCCTGGGCACAGTGGAAGGTCAGTGCAGCATGTGGACGGACACGTGTGTGTGGGGGTGTCGGTCGTGTGTGGTATGTATGACTGTGTGTCGGTCATGTGTAAGTATGTATGTCTGCAGGCATGATGGTGTGTCATCATATATGAGCACGTATGTGAGGATGTGTGTGGCCACTGTGCCATAGTGAAGAGACTGCGCCACCGAGCTGCACATGTTTCATATCACCTTCACTGAGGCAAAGTACTTGGCCCTGACGAGGGCATGTCCCGGGTCTTTAACCCTGGTGCGCAGGGTGAGTGAGTTTTGGGGGTCTTTGACCCTGGTGAGCAGAGCGAGGGAGCTTTGGGGGTCTTTGACCCCGATGAGCAGCACGAAGATTCAAGAATGAATGAATGAATGTTGCTTCATTCACGCGCAGTTTCACTGACTCAAGGACAAACTTCAGTGCGTACGTAAACAGCTCTGGGGATCTAGGTGGCAACAGCAGTGTGTGAGCGGTAGAGCAGGCCCGTGAAGGGTGGCGGGCTGGAGGGTCTGTCTGGGGGCCTGTGGCTGGCTGCCCCCCTCTTCCGCCACAATTTGGTGGGGAGGCGAGCAAACACCCCGGCAGGCTGCTCCGGGCAAGAGAGAGGCTCGCCCTCCAGGCCACGCCTCTGATCCAGAGAAGGTGCCCCAGGCGGCTGCCTCTCCCTGGAGCCGAGTCAGGGTGGGAGTGCACTCCAGGGCAGGGCAGAGGCAGCCACAGGAGGAGAGGGGAGGCAGGGCCTCCCCTCTAGGGCTTCCCGAGAGGAGACAGGAAATCTTCATAGCTGACCATGGCTGTGGCCTGTCCTAAGTTCTGCCAAGAAGGCAACGTTTTAGGAGCACTGGGAAGTGAGCAGTGAGCCCAGAGCAGAGTCCCTGGGGCCAGGCTCAGGCCCAGAGTGCTCAGGAAGCACGCGCAGGGGAGCTGTGGGCACTGGGCACCTGGGGCTGGGCGCAGGCGCAGAGCCCGCCCTGTGGCAGAAGGCCAGAGCCCAGGAACGCGAGAGAGGGCGACTGCTGACCCCAGGGGGACAGAGACAGCAGTCCCAAGAATCAGTGATGAGAGTCGGGGCTAAGGGGCACTCACGGACACTCACGTGAGCCTGGCGGGAGCCCTGGCCACCGTTGGGAGCAGCGGCTGGACTGGGACTTGGAGAGTGGCCGCCTGGGAGCAGGGATGTGCCGAGACAGCCCTGCCCAGCCAGGGGCCCTGCACCCGCGAGGACAGTGGATACTCACAGGGGCTTTGTGACGTTACTCGTCTCTGGCTCCCAGAAGGTCGCTGCCTCTGACCCCTCCCCGAGATGGTGACCATGACCCCGCTTGTCCAAGGCCAAGGAAGAACTAAGTAGATTAAATCTTGAAGATGAGGAGGAAAATGCTCCCCTGGAAGTTTTCCCAGAAGTTATAGAAAAGGGGTAATTAAATGTTTTAAATCTTAAGATCTGTGGGAAGCACGAAGGAGCCCACAGCGTCTGCAGGGGCGACTCAGCCAGGCCTGGGGAGCAGCAGGTGGGTCCCACACCCCGGTCGGGTCCCCCATGTGTGGGGGAGGCATTGGCGGGGGGTCCAGGGCATCTGGGGTCTGTGTAGGACCAATCTATTGCTAATATGGATTAATAGAGACAATTCGATGGGGAGGGGAGATTATGCAAGTATAGAGCAACACCTAGCACGCGTGAGACCCTGAGTCCATTCCCACCCCCGAGGCACCTCCACACCACAGGGTACACCCCGAGCACCAATGCATGAGTCCATGCCAAAGCAGCGCCAACTCCCCAGCCTTTAAAGCTTGTGTGTCAAGTTAAAATAAATTATTAAAGCATTAAACAGAAAGATATCTATGTATCTATGGTTCTGCTGAGTTCCAGGAGTGTTTGCTTACAAAGTAACTGTAGCTGGAGAGATCATTGGGGGCCTGGGGGTGTTACCGCACTTGCTTTGCAGGTAGCTAACCCAGGTAGCTAACTGGGGCTTAATTCCTGGCACCAGGCAGGTCCCCTGAGCACTGCCAGGAGTGAGCCCTGAGCACCACTGGGTGTGGTCTGAGAGCTCTGCCCCTCCCCCAAAAGTAACTGTGTTTGATACACCTATTTAGCCTAATTAAAAATAGATAAATGGAAAAGGAATAATGCAAGACGGGAAGAGGCAAACCTGTACATGGGAAATGAAGTGAGGATGTGGTGAGCTCATGAAGGGAATCTCAGCAGTGCTCAGAAGCAGGCATTCAGCCTCAACAGACACGGTGTGACCCCCCGCCCCCCCGCACCACCACACACACACACACACACACACACACAGACTGGCAGAGGAAGGCCAGGAAAATTGTGCAGCAGAGTCTGGACCTAGGAAGGGACCAGGGTGAGGCTGAAAGACAGTCACAGAGTCATAAGATGCCCCGCACCAGCGTCAGGCTTAGGAGAAGCACTGTAGCACTGTAGCATTGTCCTCCCGTTGTGCATCGATTTGCTCGAGCGGGCCCAGTAACGTCTCCATTGTGAGACTCGTTGTTACTGTGTTTGGCGTATCGAATACGTCATGAGGAGCTAGTCTCACAATGGAGACATTACTTGGGCCCGCTTGAGTAAATCGATGAACAACGGAAGGACAGTGCAGTTGAGCTAGACTGTTTAACAAAGGTTAATCCAGTTATTCTAACCTGAGAAGCACTGATTTTTTTTTTTTTTGCTTTTTGGGTCACACCTGGCAATGCACAGGGGTTACTCCTGGCTCTGCACTCAGGAATTACCCCTGGCGGTGCTCAGGGGACCATGTGGGATGTTGGGAATCGAACCCGGGTTGGCCGCATGCAAGGCAAATGCCCTACCAATTGTGCTATTGCCCCAGCCTCCCCCCCCCTTTTTTTTTTTGCTTTTTTAAGTCACACCCTGTGATGCTCAGGTGTTCCTCCTGGCTCTGCATTCAGGAATTACTCCTGGCAGTGCTCGGGGGACTGTATGGGATACCGAGGATCGAACCTGGTTTGCAAGGCAGACGCCCCACACACTGTCCTGTTGCTCCGGTCTCAGGAAGCACTACTTTTCTAAGCGAAATGTAACACAGCTGCATCAGCCTCAGATGGCTTTAGAACCATCCAAGAGAGGAAACTGACAGCAAAAAAACTGCAGCCAGGACACAGAAATGCAGATTTCAAAGCAAGCGAGAGACATGCCGAGGGGAGACACCAAGGGGTAGACCCAAGGAACGGTCCTCCCTGGAAGGAAGCTGAGCAGGGGCAGAGCGGAAGGTCCCACACACAACACCAGGCAGGGGCAGCCACGGCCGTGCTCACACCTTGTTCTGTCATGTGGCCCGGCCCGCAGGGGCCCCACTCACAACTCTGCTGCCTTGCGCCAGGCTGAGCTCCACAGCCTCCGTGGGCTGATGAAAACCTGGATACCGCCTCGGCACCCCCTCGGAGCCGCGCCCCTCTCTCCAGTCTCTGAGACAGACAAACCCAGAACCCTCGCTCATTCTGCTCAGGGGCGTGAGCACTGATCTGACATGAGACCCACCAGCTTCCCCACCCTGGGGACGAGCAGACAGATCACCTGTGGATTGTAATTGCTTAAAATCGGTTACGATGTAAAAACTCCAGCCCCTTCTCTTCTTCAACGGTAAAGTTCGACAGACAGAGAAATTATGCTGAATGCCAGTGTCTTGAAGGTAAAAAGGAAATTCCCCTCTCCCTAGGGGTTCAAGAGAAAGGACATCTTTTTCGAGCTGTCAAAACTCACAAGCCATGATGAATTATTCTCTGTCGTTGCTGCCTGATTCAGCCGGCTGCGCGGTGCAATGGTGGAAGTTTTCGGTTTAGTTTTACCAGAACTGGACTGGCTGTGGTTCCTGAGCTCAGGTCAGGTGTTGGGGGAAGGGAGAGTCTCTCTCGCCCCATCAGTGTTTGTTGGGTCACTCTCCCGTGGCCTGGGGGCTGTGTCCAGGCCCTTCTTGGGGGTCTCGGTAGGCGGGGCTTTGGTCCTGTGCTGGGCAGACAGGGCCTTCTGTGCTGGAACGGGCCAACGTGGACTTTTCGTGACATGCTCAAGTTTTCATGACATGAGTGAGGCTCACCCAGGCGTGCTGGGCCAGGGAACACCCCCACCGCCCGTGTGACGGCCTCGTGGACCCTCAGCAGGGCAGCACCAGCTATCCCCCAGTCACAGGCCTTACCTGACACCACCCGGAGTTACACGAGTGGCCTGCAAGAAGCGCCACAGCACTGGCCAGGGCAGAGTGGCCCCTCTGCCCATGCCCTAGATGGGCTGGGGCCTTCTGCGTCATGGTCCTGACTCACGCGTGACCGAGGTGGTCCACTATGTCACAGACATGACTCACACATGACCGAGGTAGTTGCCGCGTCACAGTCCTGATTCATGCGTGATCAAAGTGGTCCACTGTGTCACAACATGATTCACACGTTACCGAGGTGGTCTGCTGTCTTTAGGGACAAGGCCCAGAGGGTTCCAGTCTGCTTCTCCTGGGACTCAATCCCAGCCTGCTGAGGTGGGACTAGCCCCAACAGGAAAACAAAAACTTACTAATCATGAGATTTGTCCCATTGAGCGCACATGTGCTTTCCACTGCAGGTGACAATTTCTAGATGGTTCTCCTGGGGTGCGCTACAGAGTGCCTGGGCCCATCCTCGGGTTTCCTTGGTGTCTGTGTGAAGACCCTTCCCAGGGCATGAAGGCACCATCCTGGGGCTGCCTCGTCCCGGGCCCAGCACACTCGCAGCCCACCAGTAGGCCGGGGGTCCCGCACCCTGAATCCCTCTAGGCCCGGGGAGGGTCTCACGGCAAAAGGGACCCCAAGAGGCACAGCACATGTCTGTGCAGAAAGGGGTTCCCAGAGACACGGCGTGTCCAGGAGAGTAGGATCCAGAGTCTGTCCTATGAGGGACTCCTCCTCCTCCTCCTCCTCCTCCTCCTCCTCCTTCTCCTCTCCCCCTCCTCCTCCTCTCCTCCTCTTCTTTCTTCTCCTCCCCCTCCTCCCCCTCCTCCTCCTCCTCTCCCTCCTCTTCCTCCTCCTCCCTTCCCCCAGGACCTCCAGGAGTGCAGCCCCATCTGGGGCAGACTGGCGGGGTTGGCTGCTGGGGCCACAGTGCTGAGGTGGGTGGGTGGGAGTGACCCTTATGCTGTCCCGAGTCGGTCCCCCCCCCCCACACACACTACATCCTGACACCTGAGCTTGGACTTGAGGGCAGTGACCAACTGGGGACAGAAGCTGGACACCGGGCAGGACCCGGCCCTATGTTCTTCCCACAGGCCGGCCAGCAGGGAGGGCAGCAGAAACAAAACTAACAAGGCCATTAATCTTTCATTAAGCTAAAGGGATGAAAAGGAATCGCTTAAGTCTCCTTCTTCCCTGCCCCACAAGCCTCTTACCCCCCGCCGACTTCAAAGGCCCGGGGCAGGCCTGGCACCGGGTGTCAGAGGTGGGAGTCTGTGCCCGGCCCCTGCTGCCTTAAACAAAGAGCAGGTCGGCTCCAGATGCATGCGGGGGTGGGGGGGCAGGGGGCGGGGCTCCTCTGCACATCCAGTCCACCTGCTGCTCCTGCGGGGAGGGGGGACTCAGGTCCTCCTGATCCCCGCTGAGCTCCTGGGGGAGGGGCTAGTGATGTGCTGAACCCCAGAACCCCACCTTCAGGCAGCCAGCCCCACCTGAGCCCTCACCTGCTGCTGACACTGCAAACAGCTCCCGGGTGAGCGTGGGACTGTGGGGCGGCCGGGCTGGCAGTGACAGGCAGGTGCTAGGGGGCAGGGTATGTAGGGGACACCAGACAGAGGAGGGGGCAAAGGGGACAGACACAGGGGACAGGGGGGACAGAAGGGACAGCGGGGAGAGGGGATGGGGACAGGAACAGGGGACACGGGACAGGAGACAGGGGGACAGGGAACAGGAACAGGGGACAGGGGCTGGGAACAGGGGACAGGGACGGGGACAGGGGACAGGGACCAGGAGCAGGGGACAGGGACTGGGATAGGGAATAGGAACAGGACCGGGGCACGTTGTGCCTCAGGGGACACTCAGAGGGGTGCTGCCGTGAACCCTGGCAGAGCCAAGAGCCCCCAGGAGAGGGCATGTAGCTATCCAGGCCGAGGCAGGCCTGGTATGTGCTGCCCTTGATGGCCCCCTGAACCCCACAGTAGGGCTTGGGTGGGCCGGCCTGTGCTTGGGCCCAGCCCCTCCAGGGAACTGAGGAGGGGAAAGTCTGTTGAATCTGCTGCCCCAGGCCTTGGGGCGAGCCTCCCTGCAGATGAGACCCCGGCCATGGGACTGGCAGCACAGACCCTCGCCAGCCCCTGAGTCTCCCAGCCTGGACCCGATGTCACCCTCACCCCGCGTGGTCAGTGCCCGCCTCCCTGTGTAGACCACATGCTGCCTGTCTCTGCTGCCAGCCTCCCCTGTGCCTGACCAGTGGGGACAGCTCTGCGTAGAGACGGTGCCCGGTGCCTCCTCGAGCATCCCCGGAAGGCAGCAGCCTCTGCACCCCAGAGGGCCCTGCTGGGTGACCCCTGCGACTGGCCTCCCCCCGGCAAGGGAGACACGCTCATCTCACTCATGTGGTCCGGGAACCCTGGTTCCCAGAGAGCCAGAGGGGATGACATGGAAGGACCCTGGGGTCTCAGCCCCGAGACGGTGACTGTTCAGTGATTTGTGTCAGCCCCCAAATCCATCTGATATGCTCAGGACCGGCCATTCAAGGTCAGTGGGAGAGTGAGAGCAGAGGGCATGGCTGCCCCAGCTCCTCTCCAGGGAAGACTTTTTTTTTTGAGTCACCTAAGATAGAGCACCACACAATCGTTCATGCTTGCATTTCAGTCTACAATGTTTCAACACCCTCACCAGTGTAACCTCCCAGCACCAGGGTCCCCAGCTTCCCTCCCACCCCTCAAGCCACCCCTGACCCCTGCCTGCTTCTATGGCGGACACCTCTCTCTCCCTCTCTCCCTCTTTCTACCTCCCTCTCTCCCTCTCCCCCCCTCTCCCCTCTCTCTCCCTCTCTCTGCCTCTCTCTCCCTCTCTCTCTCATCTTGGGCATTATGGTTGCGATACAGATGCTGAAAGGTAATCCTGTATATCCCTTTACCTAATTTCCACTCAGTTCTTGTCCGGTGATCATTTCCAGCTCGGACTGTCCTGATGGACCCTCCTCTACCTTACCTGCCCTCCACTCCCACTCCACTGACCCACCACTGACAGTCCTCCTGGCCATTTTCCCTGGCCTTGGATATTAGCTTCATACTTTTTTTTCTATATCCCACAAATGAATGCAGTCATAAATCTATATCTGTCCCTCTGCTTCCAACTCATTTCACTCAGCAAGATAGCGACTCTTCTTGGCGGTCCTTATTACCACACGGGTACGACCGTGTGTATATGTGTGTGGTGTGCATTTGCATGTGCACCTTCGTGCATGCATGTGTGTGGTGTATGCGTTATGGCCACATGGAGGGTGGCATGTGTCTGTGCATGTGTGCACATGTATATCACATTGAACTGTGCTACATGCTTGTGTGATTGTGTGTGTGCGCACATTACATCTACGTGAATGTGTGTGTCTGAGCTGTGTGTATATAATGTGAGTGTGGTGTGTGTCCATGCATGTATATAGATGAGGCACGAGGGGCTCCATGCAGAGAGGCAGGAGGGGAGACGCACACTGACCACTGCAGGCGGCCCCGCTGGCGCCCATCCCCACTGTCCTCCCTGGAGCGGCCCAGGGTGGCAAGTGCTCAGAGTCTTTGGGCCTGGCGGGAACAGCCTGGGCCTGAAGGTGCCGTCTAGGAAACGTCTCGGCCTGGCCCTAACCCTGGGAACAAACAGCGAGCCTGGCCGCTTCAAGCCAGCGTGCCCCAGAAAGGGTGACAGCGTCTCCCCCGCCCAGCCTCAAGACGCGGCTCAGCCTCGGCTCAGTCTCTGACCTGCCCCAGTCCGGGCGATGACCTCTGCATTGCAGGCGGGATGAAGAGATTACCTTTGTAGGAGGGAAAAAAAAACCCAAAAAGGGCGTCTTTAATCAGTTGTTAGAAAACCAGTGGGAACAGTCACTTCTCTTATTTAAAAGTTTAACTTTACTTTCATCAATTTATAATCAGAGCTCCTCGGGAATGTTTGATTCCTGACAAACAAGGATAAAAGTCCTGCGCCCCCCTCGCTAATGAGATGACGGAGCAGCAGGGATCGGGGTTTTAATTACTGCGGAGCGGCAGTGCCGGGCGGGCGGGATTTTCTGTGGCATGTCTAAGTTGTAACTCCGGGCTCCTCTCATCCTGCTGTGCCCCTCTGCCTTTGATGATCACTCATTTTTGTCTCCTGAGAACCGACAGAAATTTCTGAGCGGGGAATCCTGGGGGGTAGCAATTATTGCCCTAACCTGGGGCCGGTTCCTCTCTCAGGCAGCCACGCTCTGGCAGCATGACCCCGGGAGGGGAATTGGCGTCCGAGATGTCTCTGAACTCGCCACTCGGATGAGAGGGCCGTGCCTGCCTACAGGGTCACCCGCCCCGTGACGCGAAGATGCTTAATTGAATTGGGGAATTTTGAGAGCGGCTCCCCCCACCCAACATTCTTTTCAAAGTCAGGCTCAAAATTCTTTCCAAAACCCTTATTTTTAAACCCCTTTGTAGACATGTATTATCCGTGTCGCTCTAAACGATTTGAATGTATTTCTGACGATGATCTTTTTTCGCCCCTCCCTGCAGTGGGCCGCTGGGGGGTTTTTAAGGTGACCTTTGGGTCAACTGTGTGAAAAATAGAGGCCACCTGGTCTTATCCTGACTGTACGGGGACGAGAGTGGATTCCTTTAACTCACCCACACTCACCCTCACCCTCCTGGGTGGCCAGACCACTCAGCAAACCTAGACTTCAGCGTCAGAATCTGGTTTCAGGCACTCAGACTCCAACAGATGCAATCTGATGGATATAAATCACCGACACAAACCACCCCCCAATTCCCTGACTCGTCAGCTTCCCGACCAGCTCTCCAGCTCTCCTGCCAACTGCCCAGCCGTCTACCTGGCTGATCCTGAAGGAACATGCACCTCCTGGGTTGCTAAGTGGGGATGGAGCGAGTAGACGGGGAGCGTTGGCTGAGTTAACCAGAAGCTTCATTTCCCAGGTTTGTTTGGGACCAGGAGCGTAAATGTGTCTCCAAGTACGGCAGAGCCGCACATGAAGAAAAGATGCATAAAGATGAACGGCTGCTTCTTGCTCGCCCACCCCACAAAACCCCAACCCCAACCCCCGCACCACTGAGAATGCCTTCTTCCACCAGCTTTAGCAGCCTTTGAAAATCCCCCAGCAGACCTGGTAGGAGGCTGACAGGGCTGAGGAACAGGCACTCGACCCCTGGTACCTAGTTCCCAGCACTGCTGGGTATATGACCCAGAGCCTGAGAAGTGCCAGTTGGAACTATCTGTCCAGTTGAAGAAGCACTGCCAGGCGGGGCTGCGGGTCCCCAGCCCTGATTAGAATCCCCTCCCCCAACCAGGGTGTTTAACCATAAAAACCTGTTCTTCATTACTGCCGAGTAGCTGGCAAAGTGCTTATCTAGACTTGGCTGGATGGCAGGCAAGTCCCAACCAGAATCAGCCCACTTCTATTCCAGAACCTGCGGTCACTGAATCACCCCACTGGGTTTGCTCATGTCTGAGATGTGCCATGACCTCAGCATTTCCCAGCATGGACCCCAGGGGGCTCTGGAACCATCCGGGCAGTGGTAGCTTCCGCTGCCACAGGGGCTACTTCCTGCTCACTGGCTCAGGGAAGGGGGTTTTCTCAGACGGGACACAGGAGACTCTGGCTGGCGCCCTCTGCTCTGCCAGTGACCAGGCCGGCGCTGGGACGGGTGTGGAAGGATGAGGCTAGCACGGCAGCCTCCGAGGAGGACAGGGCCTGCCCGGATTTGGCACACGCACCCCCCAGCATCACTCTCAACCTGGGGAGCAGAGATGGAGGAGCCCCTTAGCTGAGGCTGAGGACACAGGGAAGGGGGGACATGGGCCACACACGGGGGAGGGGGAGGGGAGGGGGAATGAGGGGCAGTGGGGGCGCTCCTGGTGAGAAACGCCCGTTTCCGCCCGCCTACGAGAGGCCACATCTGTTTCCCATCCCGTTTACGAGCATGGCGGAGCTTCCCGGCGCCCTCAGCACCTACCTCCCCAAACCCCTCACAGGGGTTGAGATAATAACCCACACGTGGGGGCGGGGGGGGCGTCTCCTCTTTGAAGGGCCTTTCTCAGCCCGTCTTCACTTTACTGTCTGCGTGTCTACGAGCAGCCTGGCAGGATCTCAGGCAGGGGGCCGGGGGGTCCCGAGCATCTCTCCCTCCCCACCCAGATGCAGCTTCCCACTGTGAGTGCCCCTAGCGAGAGTTGAGGGACTGGGGTTCAGCCTGTCCCTCCTCCCGAAGGGTCCCTGAGGGACAGTGCAGGGTCTACCCCCCACGCAGGGTGTTGAGCCTTCCCACGCCCCTTTCTGGTGCCCGCTGAGCTCCAGGACCCCACAACCGTGTGGGCGGCACAGGCATGGGCTCACTTATCGGGATGAAAGAGAAACGGGGAGCACAGGGGCTGCGTCTGTTCCCCTTCCGCAGAGACCAGCCCGCACCTCGCTCGTCTCCCCCTGCACGGGCTAACGACGTCCCCCGCCAGCTGTGAGCTGCGGGATGAAACAGGAGGGACTGCGGGGTAATTGGCTCCACCCGCAGCCCGGTGTCTCTATCCCTCCCGGCCCATCTCGGCTGCCCCTGTTTGATTTCCCTTCGTAGCTCCTGACACCGGGTGTTTCTGGCTGGATCTCGGTCGAGAAGGCGGCGAGTGGTGGCACCTGGGCTCTGATCCTGGCATGGGCACAAAGGACGCCATGGGCACTCAGCGTGGCCACGCTGGTGCCGCCAGCCCTCAGGCAGCAGGTGGACCCTGCACATATTCAGAAACGACCAGGACGCAGGCCAGACTCACCACCAGCCACAGGGGGAGCTCAGGCCCCGGGGTTTTGTGCCCAGAGTCCTGCCCTGGCTGTGGAGATGAGCCTGTGCCCAGGACAGGGTCCTCTCTGGTGAATACCAGAGCCTGGCAGAGTTTTGTTCCCACACTAGGGTCACCTGGTACCCAGGGGCCAGAGCAGAGCCACACGGCACCATCTTAGCTGCAGACTCTCTCCACATGTGGACTCAGCCTGAAAACTGAGAATGATAACAATGTGGTATCACATGTGTGTACACACATTAAGTACACATGAGTGTGCTTGTGCACAGACATGTGCACACATGTGTGGGTGCTTGCATTTTATTGTGTTCATGGGCTGAAGTGATAGCACAGTGGTAGGGCATTTGCCTTGCGCGGAGCCAGATCGACTGAGCTGGGTTCGATTCCTCCACCCCTCTCAGAGAGCCCGGCAAGTTACCTAGAGTATCTTGCTCACTTGGCATAGCCTGGCAAGATCCCCATGAAGTATTCAATAATTGTCACTGTTGCCAGTGTTGTTACTGTGTGCCAAACACAGTAACAACAAGTCTCATGATGGAGATGGAGACGTTACTGGGCTCGATCGAGCAAATCAATGAACAATTGGAGGACAGTGACAGCGACAGTGACATGTGCGTACATCAAGCATACGTACATGTGTGTGCACATGTGAGTGTGATGTGTGGTTGTGTGCATGTGTACTTGCTTGCAAACACATGTGCCTGTGTGCACTGCACACGTGTACATGCATAAGCGTGCGTGTACAGTATGTGGGTGTGCCTTGCATACACGTGTGTGTGTGCATGTGGGTCCATGTGTGTGCGTGTGCAGAGGGGAGGGGGAGGGTGTGCCATTCCAACCAGGCATGCAAGACTGCTGCTCCAACAACACCCAGGACTGCCAGTACCAGGACCGCTGTGGTCCCTCTCACCCACCTGCACAGGAAGGGCCAGGCATCCGGGCAATCGTCATGGGCATCCCGGGCTGTGAACTGCAGACTTGGTGGCTCAGACCTTCCGAGTGCTTGTGCCCTGAGGAGGGGGTGCATTTCCATGGTGACCGGGGCTGGGGGTCCTGAGCTGCCCCTGCTGGGGGTCAGCACAGAGTGACTGAGACCCAGGGGCCAGTGGAGTGGGACGGATACCGTGACCCTGCCCTGAGCTGCAGAACTAACTGGGGCTGGGCAGTACCTTCCTACCCACAACCGTCATTTTTCACACGTTTGCAATGTTTGGGGTAAAACTGTGGGCGGGCTTGGAGCAAAGCGGGGCTTTGGCTGGTGTTCCACCGAACTAACTCTGCACGGGCCTCTGTGACGGAGCCAAGCTCACTCCGTCTGTGGAACAAGCCGGAGGAGGGCTGGAAGATGGACTTCCGGGGGGCCGTTTACAGTGAGCCTCAGAATCATAGTGTACCTCTGGGGGACCATCTTGCACTGGGCACCAATGGCACATTGCACTCCTGAAATTAGCAGGCGGCTCCCTGCCAGTACATCCACCGAGACACTTCTGTTGGTCTCTGCCTGCATCCCTGCAGGCGAGGGCACCATTCCAGGGCTGAACCCAGGACAGAGGAACCCAGTGTCTCCTGACCTTCCTCCCCCTGCTGAGAGTGTCGCCCCAGGCAGCTCACTTGAGGGCAGAGGGCTGAGATGGGCTCCCCGCAGGCTGGTGCTTTGTGGGACCTGTTCTCCTCGGGCAGCAGTGCTATGAGATGGCCCCTCAGGGTGCCGGCGGCCCCAGGAGCGTAACTTGTAACTCTGCACCAGCACCTCACGTGTGCGAGCCTGAGCCACGAGCAGCCCTCAGCCCTGGGAAGCTAACCTTTTCCAAGTTTCAATAGGGAGAGGATTTCTGAAAAGATTTACTGTCCCCCTTTGGGATGTGGAAATCTTTCACACCTCACTGTCAGCGTTCCCCTCAGGAGGAAGTGAACAGAAATTCCCTTTCCTGGACAACTGCTGAGGGGGGATGTGGGGGCCTCCGAGCTGACAGGCGGGATGCCAGGCAGAGCTGGGGAGACCCCCGCGGGGAGGGGGCAGAGCAGAGGACCCTGTTTCCTCCCTGTGACCCCTTCTCTGGAGCTTCTGGTCACACCCACTGAGCTGTCCTGGATGTGGGATAAGGTCTGAGTCAGAACCCTCCGCTGTGGGGACCAGGGGACAGCAGGGCGACCCCTAAGTTTCAGTCCTGCCCACCTACCCAGAGGGGTTCAACCTCAAGACAGCCAACAGGAGAGGAGCGCGCCATCTGGGGCAGAGCCGCTCACCCCACCTGCCCCCAACCCTGAGATCCCAAGGGCAGCGCCAGAGCCCGTCACTCAGACTCACCGAGTGGCCACAGGCAAAGCTGTCCAGGCAGGGAGTCACTGTCCCGTCAGGGAGTGGATTGTACCATCAGGTAGCCGCTGTCTGGTCAGGAAGTGACTGGCCTGTCAGGGAGTGGCTGTCCCATCAGGGACCACTGTCCAGTGAGGGAGTGGGCTGTCTGGTCAGGGAGTAACTGTACCGTCAGCAAACGACGGTCCTTGCAGGGAGCAGCTATCCCGTCAGGAAGCGATTACCCTGTCAGGAAGTGGCTGTCTGGTCAGAAAGCGACTACCCTGTCAGGGAGTGACTGTTCTGACAGGAAGCGACTACCCTGTCAGGAATTGGCTGTCTGGGCAGGGAGCGACTGTCCCATCAGGGAGCGGCTGTCCCATCAGGGAGTGACTACCCTGTCAGGGAGTGACTGTTTTCCAGGGAGCGGCTGTCTGGTCAGGGAGTGGCTGCCCTGTCAAAAGCGACTATCCTGAGAGGGAGCGTCTGTCCCATCAGGGAGCGACTGTCACGTCAGGAAGCGACTGCCCTGTCAGGAAGTGACTGTCCTGACAGGAAGAGACTCCCGTCAGGAACTGACTGTCTGGTCAGGGAGCGACTGTCCTCTCAGGGAGTGACTGTCCTGTCAGGGAGTGACTACCCTGTCAGGGAGCAGCTGTCCCATCACGGAGCGACTGTCATGTCAAGAAGAGACTACCCTGTCAGAGACTGACTGTCCTCTCAGGGAGCAGCTGTCCCGTCAGGGAGCAACTGTTCTCCAGAGAGTAGCTGTCTGGTAGGGGAGTGGTTGCCCCATCATAAGCAACTATCCTGACAGGGAGCGGCTGTCCCATCAGGGAGTGACTGTCCTGTCAGGGAGTGACTACCCTGTCAGGTAGCGACCATCCTCTGAGGGAGCGGCTGTCTCGTCAGGGAGCAGCTGTCCCAGTTTTTGTGCGGTAGCCCAGGAAAACCACTGCCCTCCGACTCTCAGAGACTTCAGCTCCCTCGTGAGTCCCACAGCCTGGGGATCTTCTCTCTCTGGCCCCCAGCTGGGGATCTTCTCTCTCCGGCCCCCAACTCGCTCTCCCTGTCCGCGGCCCACCTTCTGCTTCCTGCCCACCAGGACTCGCCAGTAGCTGTTCAGGAAATGGGCCTCCATGCAGAGCAGGCCGGATGGTTCTGCTCTGCCAGCAAAAAGCCTGAGAGGAAACAGCAAACCCATGAAACCATGGGACCACAGGGCCCAGCGACCCACAGAAGGGGACCCACGAACCCCACCGGACCCTTTAATCCTGCCTTGGCTTTGGGTCATTCCTGCTTTTTATGAGAAGGGTCCCAGGCCAGCAGGTGCCTGTGACAAGAGAAAGAGACCCACAGAACCCACGGACCTCCCCTAGAGTGATAAGGGAAGGCCTGTCCGTGATGCCCTGCCAAGGGAGCAGTCACTTGCGATCCGTTTCTGGGATGTGGCCCCTGCAGCCCCTGGGTGATGCCGCAGCCCCATGCCCGCTCACGCTCCTTGCATCTGCAGCGCATCACCTGGGAAGATGGGGAGGGACAGCAACCATGCAGGAAGCCAGAGCCAGGAGCACCAGTGTCTACGCACACGTCTCTGCTCACGGTGCCAGGCACCACCCCAGGCTTCCAGAGCCATGGGAGTTTGTTTTGCAGCCACGGCACAGTCTGGTGACAAGTGAGGCTCCTCCTGACTGTGGGCACAGTCAGCCCCTTGAGTCCCTCAGCCCCTTGAACCCCCTGTACTACCGGCACTCCCCACCCGAAGGGCCCTGGTCAGGAGGCCTTGCCATGCAGCTGCCGAAGCTTTGACTGTTCCCGCCTGAAATTTGCAGTTCCCAGGCAGCTTCCTCCCACTCAGGAAGATGCAGTTCTCAGGCAGTTTCCTCCCACTCAGAAACGAGTCATGCGTCTCCCAAACACGTGGTAACTCACCCCTCTGCTCCACAGCTGGGGAGCGGGGGGACGGTGATGATACTTGAAGTCTCGCTCCCTCCTTTCCATGTGGCCACGTTGCAGACCGCGTCCCGTGGCTGATTCATCTTGAGTGTTGGTGTCTGAGCAACATTGATTGCTCACAGTCTTTGATATTCACAAAAAAGAACATTTATTTCATTGCTGAGAGGGAATATTTTCAAAAACAGGGAGAAGTGCCGGGACATATCTGAAAGAAGGGCTGGAGTGAAAGAAAGCACAGCAGGTAGGGTGTTTGCCTTACACACAGCCAACCCGGGTTCGATTCCCAGCATCCCATATGTGGTAATTGCCAGGTGTGACCCAAAAGGAAAAAAAAAAGACAGCAACAAGCACCATTCCCAGAGAAGACTTTATGTTCCTAGAAATGTCACATGAAGAAATTTGACCCTAGGACAGTAAAAACAAAAAGGGTCCCTCCCCTGCAGAGGAACCCCCCAGAAAATAAACACAAGTGACCTAATTTGGATGGACATAAATTGAGGCTGTAAGTGACAGAAATACAGCTTGATTCTCATGGGAAATACCTCAGGTTCCACATTATTTTAACACGGAGCATTTCTTTATTTTTACACAGCTCTCAGAAGGCCCGCAAAGGTCTGCAGTTTTAGAAATGAGTTTCTGGAGCTATTACTTAGTGCAGTGGAAACCCTTTCTTTTTTTATTTTATTTTATTTTATTTTGTTTGCTTGGGGGCCATACTCAGAAGTGCTCAGGGGTTTTTGTAGCTCTGCACTCGGGGATCACTCCTGGTGGTGCTCAGGGAACCACATAGACTTTGAACCTGGGTCGGCAGGGTTCCAGGTAAGTGCTCTACTCACTGCACTATCGCTCTGGCCTCTGAGGACCCTTTTAACACTTAGGACAGTGCTCTCACTGTGCCAGGCCATACCATTCTCTGGGGGACACCGCGGGGGAGTGGGCATGGAGGGGCGAGTGGGGGCCCCCAGGGTCTTACCTGCCTGTTTAGTGCCTTCCAAAGGCCCCGACCCAAACCAGGGCACGGGTTCAATCCCGAGCATGGAGCAGGAGGAACTGAAGTACCCAGTGGGTCAGACCCAAACCTCCCAAAGAGAAAGCAAAGCCTCAGACCACCACCAGCCCTGCATCGTTTTCACTTGGTGTGTGGGAGGGGGCGGGGGAGGGGATGTAGCTCAGAGATCCGATGTCTCAGAGCTTGGATTCTTCGGGCCGCTAGAAGATTTGGATCTGCCACGAGCCTGTCTGCGGATTAAAGGCAAGCATTTCAAAAATGATTCTGAGCTTAGGAAAACATACTTCAGCAATTACTGTTTCCTTTTCTACGCAACCAAATTCACTGTACATTAGGACTTTAAAGCTGAGATCTGAGGTTTCCAGCAACCCTTTAATCCTGCCTTGGCTTCGGGTCCTTCCTGCTTTTTATGAGAAGGGCCCCAGGCCAGCAGCTGCCTGCAAGCGAGAAAAGAGAGAGAGAACGAGAAGAAAGATAAAGAAGAGAGAAGAGAAAGAAAAAGAGAGTGCGAGACAAAGCAAAGAAATACAGGAGAAGAGGAAGGAAGGAAAGAAAGAAAGAAAGAAAGAAAGAAAGAAAGAAAGGAAAGAAAGAAAGAAGGGAGAGGGGAGGGAGGGAGGAAGGAAGGGAGGGAGGAAAGAAGGAAGAAAGGAGGGAAGGAAGGAAGGAAGGAAGGAAGGAAGGAAGGAAGGAAGGAAGGAAGGAAGGGAGGGAGGGAGGGAGGGAGGGAGAGATGCAGAGATGAGGCAGTGAGTTCTGTAGACAGAAAAGAGTCCCTGGTGGCATTTGTTGCTTTTTGTTTGGCGCCAATCTCAGTGTACTCAGGCCTGACTGCGCACTCAGGGTCACTCCTGGGGGCTCAGGGACCATGTGGGCTTCCCAAGGTTGAACCCAGGTTGACCACATGCAAGGCCAGTGCCTGGCCCTGCCGTGCCAGCTCTCTGGCTCACAGTGGCGATTAGAGACCATTTATAACTGCACAGCGTAAGGCTGGTGCTCCTGGGCTGACACTGGGCCCACAGGTGACGGCGGAGAGTGTGTGAGGCAGGGGAGCTGCCGTCCAGCTACAGAGTGTAGGGAAATCAGTCACAGCCACACTGAAAGAACAGGGCCTCCCACTCAGTCAGGCTCTCACCGGTTCTCCCCCTCCCTTCCTCCCTCCCTCCCTCTCTCTCACATCAGATACACACAGACACAGACACACAGTCCATCAGATACACACAGACACAAAGACACATCAGATACACACAGACACACAGTCACATCAGAGACACACAGTCACATCAGATACACACAGACACATCAGATACACACAGACACACAGTCACATCAGATACACACAGACACATCAGATACACAAAGACACAGACACACAGTCACATAAGATACACACAATCACATCAGATACACACAGACACACAGACACATCAGATACACACAGACACACAGTCACATCATATACACACAGTCCATCAGATATACACAAACACAGACGCAGCCAGATACACCGGATAGCTTGCAAGGAGCCCCACCAACACCTGACTCTGTGTGTGGTGTGGAATGTGTGCTTAGGAACACAGCCTGCAGGAACCCCCAGCTGGCCTATCCCTCGGAGGTTGGGGGGGCTGGCACGTCAACCCTCAGGCTCAGGGACGGATGGTGGTGTCAGGGCCTCCTGGGGACAGCCCCGGCCCACCTCACCCCACCTGGCAGGATGCTCAGGTGGAGCTTCCCCCAGGCTTTGAGGGGCCTCCTGTGTCTTCTTCCAACATGGCTGAGCCCCCTGAGTCACAGACCATGTCTGGAAGGAAGCCCTCATCCTGGGACCCCAGGACAGCCCAGTGGGGGCCCCATAATGAAATCTGTGATGGGGAGAATGCCCAGGGCAAGTACTGGCTTGCATGGCTGTGTGGTTTGATGAAATATTCATCTTTATCGATAGGGAGTCATATCTGTGATGTGGGGAAGTTCCACACCCTCTGGTGGGCTGGGTCCTGCCTTGCTGAGTGACCTCTCTCACAGGGTCGCTGGGCCTTGATTCGCTGGGACCAGTGCCTGAGCTTAACAATAAAGGCAAAGAAAGCCCCGAGGAGACCTTTGATCTGCTGGGGCCTACACTAGTCACGTGTATTGTCCGAGCTTTTAATGGACATAACTTTTGTTTTTATTCACGTGAAAGGGAGGCATGTTCACAAAACTGAAATCATAATAATGGATAAGACAGAAAATTAAAACCGAAGAAAGCTGCCATTAGTTAGAGGGCCTACAGATTCTAGGTCTATGGATACACACAGACACGCTTACACATGTATGCACACACCACACGCATGCTATAACTCACAGGGGGATAAAATGGACACGTACATACTCACAGGATAGAGTTCTAAAAGGGAGACAAAGATGAAGAGAGACAGTGAGTGGAAGGAGAAAGGAGAGGACATGGGGGTCAGGAGAGGGACAGAAAGAGAGGAGCCCAAGTGAGCCAGTTCTGCAACCAGAGTGACAATAACCACTTACAGTATGACAGCAACACACCACCTATCCGATAACCATTTATAGGACGACATACAGAATAGCTGTGTACAGTGGGGCTTATGTGACAGTCACATATAGTTAGCTGGAACCCTGAGCACGTGTGCCTGTCTACCTGCCTCAGGAACTGCAGCAAATTCAATACCTGGTGGGTAGGTGATCACAAACGTGGCGGCAGGATTTCCCCTGAGAGTGGAGCATTGTGTTCTGCCTGATCCACAGTCTGACAGGCGCTCTTGCTGCACAGGTGGCTTAGACGGACAGCGTGGATGGACTCTAGTTTGTGGCTGGGAAGCAGAAACACAGGGGGCAGTGCTGACCATATTTGCAGATTGCCCCTCAGTCCTTTGCATCACTCACTCAAGTTCCTGCTCTTGCCTACACTTTAATCACTTGTTCTTCACAAACGTTAATGAGAGGCTGACTCTTGCTTCATCCTCCTTACGTTGAATTGACGGAAGTCAAACTTGGACAGTACTGCTGTCGGCCTACATCCCAGGCACCATCGACTTGGCTTGGGGGATCCACTTTTTTAGGCCAATGCATCCCAGAGAGACCCCGGAGAGAGAGGGAGGCGATCCACAGAGAAGGTGCGAGTGAGCGGGCTGCCCTTGGGAAATGGCCCCATCCTCGATTTCCAACCTGTGATGTGGCTATTCGTGGCAGTCTCATACACACCAAGTGTTGGTGGTTCTTTTCTTTTTTTGGTTTCGGGGTCACACCCAGCTGTGCTCAGGGCTTACCTGGCTCTGCACTCAGGGATCACTCCTGCGGGGCGTGGATAACTATATGGGATGCTGCGGATGGACCCCAGGTCGGCCACATGGAAGGCAAGTGCCCACCTGCTATACTATCTCTCTGGCCCCTGGCATTTCCTTTCAACTCTGCCCAGCCCCAAATCAACCATTTGTCTTCAGAGCCAAGGAGTAGATACGAGAAGTCTGTGTCTGAGTCCACTGTAAATGGAATTGCTTTGATAACATTTAGAAATACAACTTATTTTGGTATGTTAATACCACATCTTGCAACTATAATGAGTCCGCTTGCTAGTTCTGGAAGTTTCTGGCCAGCTTCCTTAGGCTAGTGTACAGGGAAGCATGCACCATTGGCAGAAAGCTCACTTTACTGCTTTCTTTCCAGTCTGGGCACCTTGTTTAAATCTTCCTCCCCAAAGTACTCTAACTCACACCCTCCAGCACACTGACAACTTGAAGTGGTAAGAAGAAACACTTCTACCTTGTTCCTGGTTTTATAAACAAAGTATTCTGTCTTTTGCCATTAATACGACATAGCGTTATATTAATATTTTAAGATTTGCTCTGGGCTTTTCATAGCCTGAAGAAGTCCTCTCCATTGCCTGGCTTATTTTTTTTATTTTATCATGAAACAACGTTGAATTTTGTAGGATGCTTTCTCTGCATCTGCTAAGATGATTATGTGGTTCGGGTCCTTTGTTTTTGGGGGAGGGCAGTGCTCAGGGCTTACTATTGGGTCTGTGCTCAGAGGTCATTCCTGATGGATTTTGAGGATCATATGGGGTTGCCATTGATCAAATCCAGGTTAGATGGATGTTAGACAAGCACCTTACCCACTGTAATATCCCTCCAGCCTCAATTTCGGTCCTTTAATCTCTAGACATGGTATTTGGCATTAATGGATTTCAGAGGGATAAATCTACCTTGAACTCCTGGGATAAATCCACCTGATCAATTTGCATCACCTTTTTAACATGCTCCAGATTCCATTTGCTAGTATTTTGCTTAAGAATTTTATAGCTTTCCCTGGTGGTATCTCTGATAGGCTAGCTGTCAGGGTGCTACTAGTCTTATAAAAAGGTTTGCTTAAAAAGTGTCCCTTCGCTAGGGGAAAAGGCAGCTCAGATAGAGAAGCGAGCACCAAATAAAGGGTGTTGGGAGGATCTTCCCAGGATGAAAGATGCATGCTGAAAGTAGATTATAAACTGAACAATGCCTCTTTTGCAAACCACAGCACCCAAAAGGAGAGAGAGAACAAAAGGGAATGCCCTGCCACAGAGGCAGGGGTGGGGGTGAGGGTGGGGGTGGAGGGTGGGAGGGACACTGGGATCAGTGGTGGTGGAGAATGGGCACTGGTGGAGGGATGGGTGCTCAATCATAGTATAACTGAAACCCAAGCACAAAAATTTGTAAGTCTTCAACTGTGCCTCATGGTGTTTCACTAATAAATTTTTTTTTCACCATGAGGTACAGTTATAGACTTACAAATTTTTGTGCTTGGGTTTCAGTCATACAATGATCAAGTACCCATCCCTCCACCAGTGCACATCCTCCACCACCACGGGTCCCAGCATCCCCCCCACCCCCCACCGCCCCCCATCCCACCCTGCCTCTGTGGCAGGGTATTCCCCCTTGTTCTCTCTCTCTTCTTTTGGGTACTGTGTTTTGCAAGAGAGGCATTGAGTGGCAATCATGTTTGGTCTATAGACCACTTTCAGCAAAAATTTCAAAAATTTTTTTAAAGTGTCCCTTCCCATCTTTCTATAATTTGTAAACATTTTATATTCTGATTTAAATCTGTACTTAAATTCATCAGCTGACCATGGGCTTTTGACTTTTTTGACTAAAACTAACAGGGGCCAGAGAGATACCACAGTGGGTATAGCCTTCGTCTTGTATGTGGCAAACTCATGTTTCATCCTTGGCATCCCATAAAGTCCCCTGAGTCCCACAAGAATTGATTCCTGAGCCCAGAGTCAGGAGTAACCTCTGAGCCCCCAGGTGCGGTTACCCACCCCCAGAATAAAGATCGGGAGCAGTCTAAAATGACATGTACTGGAGAATAAACCAAAAATACTCTAAATTGCTCAGTCTTGCTTAAAGCTCCTGCTGTCTCTTTTAGAGCAGGTTTGTTTGGCGGAGGTGGGGGTGGGGGTGTGGGTGAGGATTTTTGTTTTTTGGGGTTTTTTTGGCCACCCCCAGCAATGCTCAGGAGTTACTCCTGGTTCTGCTCAGGAATCACTCCTGGCAATGCGTGGGGGACCAAATCGGATGCTAGGGATCCAATCCAGGTTAGCCATGTGCAAGGAAACGCCCTCCCCGCTGTCCTATCGCTCCAGCCCCTTAGAGCAGCTTTGAAGCAGAGGTGGGATTGGGACTTGAGTCAAGACATGTCCCTTCCCGCACATGCGCACAAGGTGGTCACCATCCTGCCTGCCACCTGGGAGCACAGAGCGTCCGTATCACCACTGCACCCTGAGAACATCCCCTCCATGGGGATGCAGGGACCTGGCGGGTGCAACCCTGGGAGGAACAGACCCTGCCCCCACCCCCGGGTCCCAGCTGTGCCAGGGCAACATGTGCTCCCGGGAGGGACAGGGGCACAGAAGCCGTCCACAAGGAGCACCAATCTGAGGGGCCTGTGTGGGCCGGGTGGCCCAGCATGGCAGACGCTGAGACGCTGCAGTCATTCTCTGCCCAACACTTGCTCACATGTTTGTGTGTTTCCCCGAGACCAAGCAGGAGGAACAAACAGGACAGAACTTTCACCCTGTGAATTGGTGAATCGGCGACCCATCCCGTTTGTTCTTTTCAGGAGGGCGTGCAGCCTGTCCACCCCAGGAGGGCAGGGTGCACTCAAGCGCCAGCACTGGCTGGCAGTCCCTGGGTAACTCTGGGCCCAGTGCTCAGTAAGCCGGCTTCTGTGAGCCGGCTGCTCCATCCTGTGTGGTCTGGGGCACTCCTGCCCCCTGCAGAACTCGGCCACACCCTCCCCACTGCTCCCACCCACAGCTGTGGACTTGGGGACTTGTGTCCAAGCAGCTGGTGCAGCTTAAGGGCCCTGAGCACTGGTTCCCGGGCCAGCCTCTGGGGTCTTTGGTTTTTTTTTTCTTTTTTTGGGTCACACCTGGCAATGCACAGAAGTTACTCCTGGCTCTGTGCTCAGGAATTACCCCTGGTGGTGCTCAGGGGACCATATGGGATGCTGGGAATCGAACTGGGGTCAGCCGCGTGCAAGGCAAACGCCCTACCCACTGTGCTATTGCTCCAGCCCCCTCCAGGGTCCCAGCCCTAACCCCAATGAGTGCGCTGGGCTTCTGGTCGCATGGCCCACAGGGACCCGTGTCTCCTGCCTATTTGCTGTTAAAGTGTTAGAGGAGCTTTGTGAAGGTGGTGGCGAAGGAGGGAGAAGCCTCCTCTATTCTCTTCAGGAGAGCTGGGATTTCTCTGGAGCTGGGGCTGCTGGGGAGGGGGGGAGGACTTTAGGCAGCGTGCGGTGGCACGGGGCATGAGTGGACACTCCCCCTCAAGGTCTTACCCTTGCTGGCCGTGGAGACCGTTTCTGGCATTAGTGCCCCATCTGCTGGCAAGCCTGTGGAACATCTTTCGAATCCATCTGGAAGCCGTGACCGTTCCCGCTTCTTTCCAGATCTGTGCCTTTCATGCTTCAAAGCCAACACCCTGTGAGGCCACTTTCTCCACTGCTCCTCACCCTGTCAAGTGCCTGCTCTCCCCCCTCACTCCGGGGATGACGCAGGCCTGACCTCGAGTTCCTCAGACTTCTCAGAGGGTCAGAAGCACTCGGTGTCTCCAGCCTGTGCAAAATTTCTGACTCCCACCCACCGTGCCAAGCCTTTGGGGCTCCAAGGAACCCCCTCAAGGGAGAGGACTAAATGGAACTGGGCACGTGAACTTCCTGCCACGTGAGACTGCAGACTCAGACACCTTCAGCCCTCTCCACCTCACTCCCACAGAACCATCAAAAACTCAATGTTTGCTGCACAGATGCAGCGTGCAAAGAGGCCCCAGTGGGGACTCTCCTCCCTGCACACCCGCAGGCTTGTGGGAACAGGAGAAGTGGTTCACGACTGCTAAAGCAGAAAAAACAATGTATTTTTTTTACACTACTTAAAATAGGCTATTAGGTATAGTCAATTTTTTGTTTGTTTTGGGGCCACACCTGATACTGCTCAGGGCTCACTTTTGACTGTGTGTTCAGGGATCACTCCCTCAGGGGATCAAATATGGGTCAGTTGTATGTAAGGCAAATTCCCTATCCCAGTCCTGAGTGTCACTGTCACTGTCACTGTCCTCCTGTTGTTCATAGATTTTCTCGAGCGTGCCCAGTAACGTCTCCACGTCTCCATCGTGAGACTTGTTGTTATTGTGTTTTTTGGCATATCGAATATGTCATGGGTAGCTTGCCAGGTTTTGCCCTGAGTGTATTCATCTTTAATCGGAGTGTTATAAAATGCAAATCATGTGGTTTATAAAATGTAAAATGCAAACAGTTGTTCACAGCAATGACTTTCTCAGGCACAAAGAGGACTTCTCTGCAGGCTGGTCAGCACACCGGCAGGTGAGGACCACCATCCACACTGCATTCTAAGGAAGCTATTGTGTTACAACTGGGTGGAACCAGTCGAGGGATTATCCTGAATTAGCACAGGGACGTGACTTTCCAGTCAACTCTGTGAACACAGCACATTCATGATGTCTTGGTTGGGCTTGTTTTGTCAATTAGGGCAGGAAAGCCTGCGGGAGGGCCTAGCTCAAGCCATGGCCTGGATGACAGCCGCGCTGCATCAGCCTCATCTGCGGGTAAGGAGGCAGTGATGGTCTCCTCCCCTGCACCTGCTGAGTCAGAGGGGCAGGGCATCGGCACAGTTGCGGGGGCTTAACCAGCCCTCCAGGGGAGCCTCCCACAGGTGGAGTTCCTCAAAAGTTCTCAGCACAGTTTGCAAGGTTGTGTCTGAAGAGCGTGGAAAGGCCCTGCCTGAGGCCTCACAACGCCCCATAGTTTCCTTGGGGGGAAGCCCTGAAACCCCACTTTATATATCCCTATTTTATAAATAAATATATATATATCCCTACTTTAGCTTCTCTCCTCCTGAGGCCCTCTGCTCCCCTGCGCACCCCTCGGGATAGCCAAAGGGAGTCAGGGCAGAGAAAGGTGCAAATAGGGGAAAACAGCTGGGCAGAGGACCCACGCATGACACAGTAGAGACGAGCTTCTCTACGTGATCCAGCGCCAGAGCTCGGGGTTCCAGGGACTCAGCCCAGATCAGGTTCTCCTCGGGCTCCCTGAGTTGCCATTTCGAAGTGTCTGCAGGTGTGTTACGTGCAGAAGCCAAACCCGCGTCACCCTTGCCCACCTGGGTGGAAAGGAGGAGGCGGGGAGAGGGGCTGGGGTGGAGCCTCAGGGAAGGGCCAGGGGCGGGGCCTAGCGCGCCTGGGCGGAGCCAGAGCTGGCCTGGGCGTGGCTTTTCTGGCCCCGCCTCCGTCTACCTGCCTGAAAACCGCCAGTGGCGCGACGGCCAATCAGAGCAGAGCCTGCACGTGCCCCCCCCCCCCCCGCCGTTGCCTTGCGGCACGTGAGCTATCTTCACGCCCCCCGAGGCCGTGTCCCTCCGCGCGGAAAAGGAGAGCCGGGCGGCGGGCGCGGCGGGGCGGCGGGCGCGGCGGGGCGGCGGGCGCGGCGAGGCAGGCGGCGGGAGGCGGCGCGGAAGGATCAGCGCGGGCAACGGTTGGCCGCGCGGGGGCGACTGTTGGGGCGGTGGGTCGGGCCGTGAGGACGCGGGGCGCCTGTGGTTCTCCTCAGACGCGGCGTCGCCTCAAGCCGGGTGAGGCGGACGGCGGGGCCGGCGCGTCTTGGGCGCCGCGGGGTCGGGGTCGGGGTGGCCGTGAGGGGATCGGTGCGGGGATCGCCGCCCGCGAGTGACCCGCTGTCCCCCGTCCAGGAGACCATGACGGGACGAGCCCGAGCCCGAGCGCGGGGCAGGGCCCGCGGGCAGGAGACGGTGCAGCACGTGGGAGCCGCTGCGGTGAGTGCGGGGCGGCGGCGCGGGGCTGGCGAGCGAGGCGGGGGCCCCCGCTGTGGGGGCGCGGCTGAGGGGGCGTCCCCTGAGGAGCCGAGAAGCGGGCTCGCACCCGAGACCCGGCCTGCGGGTCTCCTGCCCGCGGGACCCGCTGCCCGGGCTCGGCTGACGGCGAGCTGTCTGCTCCGACGCCCGCGACCGCCTGACGCCCAAAGGGCGCTGTTGTCTCCTCGCGTGTGACTGCAGAGCCAGCAGCCGGGTTACAGCCAGCCGAGACCTCAGCAGCCGCCCACAGAGGGGGAACTGGTCGGCCGCGGACGACAGAGAGGAGCTGTAGGAGCAACAGCCAAGTCACAAGGTGAACCGATTCTGTGTGTGCGTGTGGTAAGCTGCGGACTACGCTCACAAAACTGTTTTTTTCAGTTTGGCAGGTCACTCTCAGCGTCCCCCTCCTTCTGAACTCAGTACCACAGGATTTCTTATTCTTTGGGGAAATCCCCTCCACGGCCCCACAAGGAGCATTGCATTGAGTCGATATGCGTTTCTTTTCTTTTTCTTTTCTTTTCTTTCCTTTTCTTTTCTTTTCTTTTCGGGTGACACCCGGCGATGCTCAGGGGTTTCTCCTCGCTCTGCACTCAAGAATTACACCTGGCGGGGCTGGAGCAATAGCACAGCAGGTAGGACGTTTGCCTTGCATGCAGCCGACCTAGGTTCGATTCCCAGCATCCCATATGGTCCCCTGAGCACCGCCAGGAGTAATTCCTGAGTGCATGAACCAGGAGTAACTCCTGTGCATCGCCGGGTGTGACCCCAAAAAAGCAAAACAAAACAAAAAAAGAATTACACCTGGCAGTGCTGGGGAGACCATATGGGATGCCGGGAATCCAACCCGGGTTGGACCCGTGCAAGGCAAACGCCCTCCCCGCTGTGCTATCGCTCCAACCCCAATGCGCGTTTCTTAAACCATTTTCAGAACATTCTCTTGGTGCCCCTAAGCGTTTGCAGCAAAAACCAGACCCGCCTTAGCAATAGTAAATAGGATCACGTTAGCGAATAGGATTTAGAAAACACGCTTCCGGATGTATTAGTTCACTACTTCTCATGTGGAAACTGAGGTCGGTGGGATAGCATACCAATTCTGATTTTTACAGAAATTGTGCTTTTTCTTTTTTCTTTTTGGGTCACACCCAGCAATGCTCAGGAGTTATTCCTGGTTCTGCACTCAGGAATCACTCCTGGCAGTGCCCGGGGAACCATATGGGATGCTGGGAATCAAATCCAGGTTGGCTGCATGCAAGGCAAATGTCCTGCCCACTGTGCTATCACTCTAGCCCCCAAAATTGTGTTTTTTCACTGCATTGTTGCAAATATTTTTTTTGGAGCTTCATGTAAGAGTCTTCTATGATTATTGTTTGGTTTGTGGGTAGGAAAAATCAGTCATTTACACATGGGGAATTAAATGTAATAAAACAAAAAAACACTGTCCTCCTGTTGTTCATCGATTTGCTCGAGGGGGCCCAGTAACGTCTCCATTTTTTTTGAGACTTGTTGTTACTGTGTTTGGCATATTGAATACATCATGGGTAGCTTGCCAGGCTTTGCCGTGCAGGCAAGATACTCTCAGTAGCTTGCTGGGCTCTCCGAGAGGGGTGAAGGAATCGAACCCGGTGTGATAGCACAGCGGGTAGGGCGTTTGCCTTGCACAAAGCCAAATGTAATAAAGTTAGATGAGCATGGGAACTGGGCTCTTTCATAATGCTAAGGCAAGAAGACAGCTGGAAAACAAAGGTGATGCCCTAAATTTTCATGTAGGCAAACACTTGACCATAGCCAGTGAAATCCTTAAACATTCGAAGAAAATACAACTAACGTTCTTAAAGTGCAGTATAAATTGAACTATGACAAATACCGTCAGTGCTGGAAGCATGGAAATGATAGAAGAGACCATTTTTTCTGGCACATTCTTACAAGTCTTTGCTATTAAAGATCTGGAAAGTGAGCAAAGGAAATGAGACTGCAATGCAGTGGGGTAAGACCAATGAAAATAGCTGCCTGGTTAAAGACACTTTGGTTAAACTGAAACATTTGTTACCTGTTTATTCTCCCTCTTATCTTTTTCCTCAACTGTTGGCCTTTTTAAAATCTAGCACCAGTTTCCCAATGAAACTATGTAACTTCTTTGGTTAAAGTGTAGCAATTCAAATGACTCCTAACAAGACCTTTTTGGGGAATATATACAGCAACCACTTGCAAGGTGTATTAAGTAAGATTACGATATTTAATACTTAAAATTGAAAGCATTTGATCAATGATTCAGGCATAACTATTTCAACAGCAAAGCACCATTTAATCATTTTTAAGAATGTAGAAACCCACTGAATTATGTAAACAAGTTGTGCAAGTTTTTTGGTTCACCCACCCTCCACAGTGGGGTGTATGTATATGTGTGGAGTAGGAGGGAGTCCTGCTTCATACATACAAAACCTAGAGTCTTCCTCTTGGCAGCATCCTCCTCCTTGTTACATTTTTAATACCTGTATAAAATTTCTGTGTTGAAAATTTTGATGAAGGGTACTAATAATGCTTTATTTGAAGAATCACTTTAAAGACATATATTCTACAATATGTTACTTTTCTGTTACAGGTGTTTCTTTTGGGGGAGGGTCACACCCAATGATGCTCAGGGTTACTCCTGTCTCTGCATTCAGGAATCTCTCCTGCCAGTGCTGGGGCACCAATGGGATGCTGGGGATCGAACTCAGGTCGGGTGTATGCAAAGCAAATGCCCAACCCACTATACTAGTGCACTGGCCCCCACAGGTGTTTCTTTTTCTTTCTTTCTTTTTTAAAGGTGATAAGAAAATGGCCTAACATTGATATTTGGTCTTAAGTGTTTTGAGGCAAGTCACTGATCTGTTCTCTAGCTATATGGTGGTAAAATTTTACATACTTACTTCTTCTCATGGGCTGGAGCGATAGCACAGCATGTAGGGCGTTTGCCTTGCAAGCAGCCAACATGGCCGACCAGAGTTCGATTCCCTCCACTCCTCTCAGAGAGCCTGGCAAGCTACTGAGAGTATCTCTCCCACACGGCAAAGCCTGGCAAGCTCCCCTTGATGTATTCAATATGCCAAACACAGTAACAACAAGTCTCACGATAGAGACGTTATCGGGCCTACTCAAGAAAATCGATGAACAACAGGAGGACAGTGACAGTGACAGATTTCTTCTCATAAAACAGTCTTGTCCTATAAGATGAACTTAACATCAAAAAAAAAAGAAACTTGAGTGGGGTAGCATAAAGTAAAAAATACAAGATTCAAAATATGATCTATATCTTACTAAGAGTGGTAACAGGACAGTAGAAAACCAATTTTCTAGCTTTTACAGTCAATAAATGCTGATTACAGAATAATATAACCCTAACAAAATATTTTTTTCCTTAAAGGGGAATATTAAATTGATATTAAACAACAAAAATGCAGTGTTACATAAGTGATTAAGAATGAAATTATTTTGGCAAAAGTTTTTTGAAAAAGAGGGATGTAATAATGCTGTTGAAGGTACTTCTTAAATTTACTTAACCTCTTAACAGATCCATATTAAATCCTTAGCATACTGATATTTATTTTCCTATCCATTCTTAACATAAAATGTGCCAAGTGATTTTATTTTCCTATTATGTGCAAAATTTTTACCTATTTCAGGATCTTGAATTATTCTAAACATACTGTTGGTGGGGAGAGCATATCTGACAGTGCTTGGATGCTTCAGGAAACTTTATAGTGTTGGGTATTGAACACATGCCTTGCATGCGTAAAGTTTGAGCCTCATCCCTGGCCCCTACACATTTGTTTTTATTATTGAAGATTTCAAGTATAAATAAAAATAGAGAAAATTTTAAAAATTAACTCCCATGTATCCATCACATAGCTTCAATAATGATCAATCCATAATCTTATTTCATATCTGCCATAGCTACTTAAACTGTGGGTCATTACCCTATATGGGGTTACATAGTTGAATGTAGGAGTATAAAAGTGATATAATAAATGATACATGACTTTATTATGATGTATCATCAGTAAACTTTAAATTTGTATAGCACAGTGGTAAGGCATTTGCCTTGCATGCAGCCGACCCGGCTTTGATTCCTCCTTTCCTCTCAGAGTCCAGCAAGCTACTGAGAGTATCCCGCCCGCATGGCAGAGCCTGGTAAGCTCCCCGTGGCGTATTCGATATGCCAAAAACAGCAACAGGAAGTCTCACAATGGAGACGTTACTGGTGCTTGCTTGAGCAAATCAATGAACAACGGGAGGACAGTGCTACAGTGCTACGAATTATTTGCAATAATCTAAAAATACAGGATTTCACCCAACCATGTTCATCTCTAATCTTAGTTCTTGTTTTTTGTTGTTGTTGTTGTTGTTGTTGCTTTGTAACTTAGAATATTTGATTTGTTCAGATTGTCCAACATATGTAGCAGGATTTCACTGGTTTAAAACTTTGTGCCAGTTGGGACCAGAGCAATAGCACAGCATGTAGGGCACTTACCTTGCAAGTGGCTGACCAGAATTCAATCCCTGGCATCCTGTATGGTCGTCCGAGCACCACCAGAAGTGATTTGTGTGCAGAGCCAGAAGTAACCCCCAAGTATCACCAGGTGTGAGCCCCCCAGTTATTTTGAAAAACTTTCTTCCAATAAACATTTCCTTTTTTATAAGCATCCCTAAAATGCAATTGTAGAAAATATAATTTTAAAGTGCTCTGTTAGTCTTCACTATTTTTAGCTTACTCATGAATTCAGATTTAATTCCATGAAATTCAGTATCCCATCATAAAATGCTGTAGTATCTACCTCTTTCACTATACCACTGTATCACTGTCATCCTGTTGTTCGATTTCCTCGAGCAGGCACCAGTAACGCCTCCTTCGTCCTAGCCCTGAGATTTTAGAAAGTGCCATATTCGAGGCTCTTTCAGGGTCAGGGTAATGAGACCCATCATTATTACTGGTTTTCGGAATATTGAATACACCACGGGGAGTTTGCCAGACTCTGCCATGCGGGAAGGATAATTTCGGTAGCCTGCCGGGTTATCCAGAATAACTAGATAATAAGATGTCGTGTGGCCACATTTGCGGCCGTGTGCTTCTGGGAGCTGGGTTTTATAATCTCTGGGTCTTGTCTGTTGATGGTATTACACGGTGTCAGGGGCAGTTGGTGGGTGTAACGCCTACCTACTGGAAGATGGGGGATCTGGGTGGAGGAGGCCCAGTTCCGATCCGAGCAGGTTTGGAGATCTCAGCCCCAAGTCCCACATGCCTGGGTTCCTCTGCCAGTTCCTTCATGCGTGAGGCTCATTCGAATATGTGGAGGGTGGTCTCAGCATGGCTGTGGCTGGTTCCAGAGGTCTTCGGCTGCTGGGGCTCTGCTCGGGGCAGTGAGGGAAACTCAACCCACCCCCCTCCAAGGAGCCTAGGTGAGGACAGCCAGGAGCAGGGTTAGGAGACTCTGCCTCATTAGCTAAGTAAAAGTCCTTGAGAGACTAATTGGAATAATGAATGCATGACCCTATTTTACCACTTTCATTGCTCATATAATATTCCTTTGCAGTGCTTGTCAGTATATGCTATTTACTGTGTTTTAGAAAATAATATAACAAGTTTATTGTTGAGATATCATTTAGAACCTTAATTTTTTATTAAGTGGATATTTAGATAATTGAGGTACTCAAATTGAAAAATAACAAGTTCTAGTTTGTTTTTATTTATTTTTTTGGCTTTCTGGGTCAGACCTGGTGATGCACAGAGGTTACTCCTGGCTCTGCACTCAAGAATTACCCCTGGTGGTTCTCAGGGGACCATATGGGATACTGGGGATCAAACCTGAGTTGGCCGCTGGAGCGATAGCACAGCAGGCAGGGCGTTTGCCTTTACATGCAGCTGACCCTGGTTCTATTCCTCTGCCCCTCTCAGAGAGCCCAGCAAGCTACCGACAGTATCCTGCCTGCACAGCAGAGCCTGGCAAGCTAACCATAACGTATTCTATATGCCAAAAAAAAAAAAAAGTAACAAGTCTCAGAATGGAGAAGTTACTGGTGCCCACTCGAGCAAATCGATGAACAACGGGAGGACAGTGACAGTGAACCTCTTGGGATGAGAAATTTACCTAATGCAAAAATTAGAAACAGTTATAGATGTTTAAAGAGATTCTCATTTGA
Organism: Sorex fumeus; assembly: GCF_029834395.1. Taxonomy (NCBI): domain Eukaryota; kingdom Metazoa; phylum Chordata; class Mammalia; order Eulipotyphla; family Soricidae; genus Sorex; species Sorex fumeus. The sequence goes on along the minus strand of NW_026606086.1, from coordinate 19,431,194 downwards.
ACCCCCACTTCACAACATATTTAGCAGCATCTTCAAAGTTTTTATAGACCATTTTCTCATTTAAAACCTATATGCCTGTGGACTTTTTGATCCTCAATTTTTCAGGTGGAAAAAATTTAATCTTATTAAAATAACTTGTTTTCCAAAGATTATCACGAACTCTGACATACTTTTTGATGGCCACTCTAGTCTGGTGGAGGCTTAAAAGGAGATAGTCGTGGGACAGATTCTGGCATTTGTGGTCCAAAGAGAACTTAACTCTTTTATCTTTTTTGTTCCTTTTTTTGAGTCTGATTTCCATCATTAAGACTTATATTTGACTTAGTATGAAATTCCTCCTACCATCACATATCTAGAATCACAGAAGTCTTAGCTAAGTTTTATCATGGCCAAGTGTCAACCAGCTTGGAAACACAGAACAAGCCATGGAAGGGATTCCTGGGTTACTTTTACAGAAGTTTTACCCAGTAATATTTATTTATAGCTCTTAAGCCATCTCAACTTGCAGAAAAAGTGAAAATTCTAGCCCCTTGTAAACATTTCTTCAAGTCATTTTTTAAAATGAGAGGTGGGTAGTAGAGATTTCCTGTTTACAGTAACCAATCTCTCATTTTAAAAAATGCACTTTATTGTAATGAGATTTTTTTCAACATTTGACTACTTATAAAAATTAATCATTTCATAGTCCACATCATACTATTGGTATGAGATTCTTCATTTTGTAGTTTCCTTAGATAAAGGATGTTATTTTGTATGATAAAACCATAGCTTTTGCAACTAAGCACAAACTGTTAAGCTGTCCCATAATCTTGTATCATAGCCATGGAAGATGCACAGGCCCTTCCTATATGTCAATTCTGCTGGATGTTGTTTGTTTTGGGGTCACATCCATATGTGGTCAGGTCTTGCTCCTGACTCTCTGCTCAGGGATAATTCCTGGTTGTGCTCAGGGACCATATGCATGCTGGGTCAAGCCCAGGTCAGGCATGTGCAAAAAGCAAGCATCTTATCTACTGTAATATCACTCCAGTCTCTCTGCTATTTTTCTAGGGAAATTAGTAAATTGCATTTTAGACTTCTAATTCAAGTTATATATTAAGACCACATAGACCACCAAAGCCTGTAGCTATAAATAATTCCATCATAAAACTGGTGAAAAGTACTGAAAATATTTAAGGCTCTTAAACTGTGACAAAAATTATAGAACAAGAAATATAATTATGTTCTTAAATCATAGTCCAATTGTCCTCATGTCTTAAAACATGCTTCTTTAGGGACTAGACCATACTCCTTAGAGTACGTTGGGGAGAGTGCTTGCCTTATATATGGTAGACCTGGGTTCAATCCCCAGCATTTCATATGAGCCCCTAGCCCTGCCCAGGAGTGATCCTTGAGCAATGCCAGGGTATGCCTTAAAAAAACCACACATTTTTAAAGAACGCAACTGAGTTTGCCTAGAATCACAGAAGTCTTAGCTAAGAAATTACTCTCTGACAAAAGATACCTAAAACATTTTGATGGTTTTTATAGGTAACTGTCTTTAGTACTTCAAGAGACTTTGGATTCTATGTAGCACTTTGGGAATTAATATTGTCATTTTTATGTTTCATATTAAGTGTGCTATTTTCTTTTTTTAAAAAGAACTCCAGATATCTGCTGGGTTTCAGGAGTTATCATTAGCAGAGAGAGGAGGTCGTCGTCGAGACTTTCATGACCTGGGTGTGAATACAAGACAGAATCTGGACCATGTTAAAGAATCAAAAACAGGTAGAGTATTAAGAATGCTGATTCATGAGATTCCATGTGCAGAGGACAGTTAAAGCACTTCACAGTTTTACCTGTATGATGCGTTACTAGGGCAGCACTTTAGTCCTGTACTCAGCATGGCTTTTCCATTTTTCCCTCTTTTCCTTTTGGCTTTAATAAAGTCTTTAGCAGCACTTAAATGTTTTATTAAATGTTACAAAGATTACTTTTCTCTAAAATAAGCTTGTTTGGTTCTTCTATAAATTCAGTTAAGAAGGATTTATTTCCAAATTTATATTTGGGGATTTATCTAAATGGTCTGTCCCCAAAGCTGGATGTCTGAAAACTCTTGTGTTGACCTATGCTCTTAAGTCTTTTGCTTGCAGACCTGCCTTTTGGTATCAGAGAGTACAAGGAAGAATAAACCTGTATTTTGAGTTGAATATGATTTACTTTTGCAGGATCTTCTGGAATTATAGTAAGATTAAGCACTAACCATTTTCGGTTGACTTCCCGTCCCCAATGGGCCTTATATCAGTATCACATTGATTATAACCCACTGATGGAAGCCAGAAGACTTCGGTCAGCTCTTCTTTTTCAACATGAAGATTTAATTGGAAGGTGTCACGCTTTTGATGGAACAATATTATTTTTACCCAAAAGACTACAGCACAAGGTTATTAAAACTGTTGAGATTAGTGGGGGAGAGGGTGAGGGGAGATTTCCAATTCAAAGTAAAAATGAGCATAATCTAAGAGAATTTAGAAATGGAAGGGTTTGCCAATCTAATAGTAATGTGTAAAACCAAAGGGTAATTTAGCATACAATGATACATCACTGTATCATTTTCAAATTCATTTGAGTAACTTAATGATTGTACTTGTTATTACATAGGTACTTATCTATTCATAGTCCTTTCTTTTATCTAAAACTTTTCTGTGAGAGGCTGGAGCAATAGTACAATGGGTAGGGCACTTGCCTTGCATGCGGCCGACCCAGATTCAAATCCCAGCATCCCATGTGGTTCCCCGAGCACCACCAGGAGTAATTCCTGAGTGCAAAGCCCCATGCATCACCGGTGTGGCCAAAAAAGCAAAATAAATAAAACTTTCCTGTGGTTTTCAATGTTGCCTTATTAGGCAATATAAGATGGATCTTTTCTTTCAACAATTTAAAGTTTGGTTTTCCATTGCTCTGGTTTCAGGTTACTGAAGTTTTTAGTCAGACCCGAAATGGAGAGCATGTGAGGATAACAATCACTTTAACAAATGAACTTCCACCTACATCACCAACTTGTTTGCAGTTCTATAATATTATTTTCAGGAGGTATGTCACTGTTATTTACATTTGATAAGAAAACTTTAAAACATACATAGGTTTGGGGCTGTAGCAATAGTACAGCAGGTAGTGCATTTGCCTTGCACACGGTCAACCCAGGTTCGATTCCCAGCATCCCATATGATCACCTGAGCACTGCCAGGAGTGATTCCCTGAGTGAAGAGCCAGGAGTAACTCCTGTGCATCATCAGGTGTGATGCAAAAAAAAACATACAGAGGTTAAAGAATTATACATGAAATACGTGCATACTTACTACCTAGATTTTAATGCTGGCTTGTTGAAATTATTAGTTTACTCTCAAATGGCTTTAAAGGGATATATTTATGCTGATATAAATGTCATTTGCCTTTAACAAGTGTTATGTATTTCACTTTCCAATTTGTGCTTACATTTGAGCTTTCAAATACTATTTGAACTTATTTTTTAGAGCACAAACTCTGGAATTTATCATTGACTTTGTGTTCTAATTTTATTTTAATTAATATTAATATATACATTTATATAAAGTTATTAACTTTAATTATTTTTTCTCTGCAATGTGTACTAGAAGACAAGACAGGATTTAGGTACATTGAGATTTGTTACATATTAAAGCATATACTGTATGCTCTATAATTTACATTTTCCCCTGTACCATACAGTCTTTAGAGGTATGTCTATCAAGTCTTCAAATATACTTATAACATACTATATCCTTCATCAGAGTTTAACATTTCATCATAAATTAATCGCCACTACCTGTTTCTTCCACCCAACCCTGTTCCCTCTGGAAAACCATAATTTATCTTCAGTCTCAGACTTGTTTTTATCATTTGCTTTGTTTTTCATATTCTACTTATAAGTGAAATTATATCTTTTGCCTGAATTATTGCACTTAGAATAAATATCTCAAGTTCCATCTATATTGTGACCAATGGCAAAAATTAATTTCTCCTTTGTAGTTTAGTAATCTATTGTTTCCACACATTTATCCAATAATCCATTCATACACACTGCACCTTGGTGATTCCTCTGTCTTGGCTATTGTGAGCAATGCACCTTGGTGATTCCTCTGTCTTGGCTATTGTGAGCAATGCTATGATTAGAGGTACATACATACATACACATATCTGTGCATTCAAATTAGTGTTGGCATAGTCACTGGATAGGTACCTAAATTGGAATTTGAGTCATCTGATATATTTTTAATTTTTTGTGGAGTCCAGATAATTTTCCATTATAGCTGTATCAGTTGACATTCCCACCAAGAATGTACCACGTTCCTTATTTTCCATACCCTTGTACCAAGTTCCTTATTTTCCATACCCTTGCTAGCACTTCTTTTTTGTTTTTTTGGTTATTTTTTGTTTTAGGGCTACACCCAATGATACCCAGGGATAACTTCTGACTCTACACTCAGGAATTATTCCTGGCAGTGCTTGGGAACCCCAGAGGATGCCAGGGATCAAACCTGGGTCAGCCATGTGCAAGGCAACACCCTACCCAATATACTATCTCTCTGCTTCAGCACTTCTTGTATCTAACTTGTTCTCACAGGTCTGAGGTGATATTTCATGCAGTTTGCATCTCCCTAATAAGTGACTAGATGCATTTTTCATATGCCTGCTTACCAATCTGTATGTCTTCTTTGGAGAAATGTCTGTTCAGAACTTCTGCCCATTTTTAAATTAGATTTTTGCTTTTGAATTGTATGAGTTGTCTTTTGTTGTTAGAGTTGTGAGTTGCAAACACCTCCCCCCATTTGGTAGGTTGCCTAGTTTTTGTACAAAGTTTTTCATTGTCGAGAATTTTTTAATTTACTGTCCCATTTTTTCTGTTTTATTGTTTTCCCTTGTATTTAAATCCCCAAAGACATACTAAAAATTTCAGAGAACATATCACATATGTCTTATTCTGTATTTTGTAGTTTTAGATATTACATTCAAGTTTTTAGTCCGTTTAAATTAGTTTTGTATATTAAAATATTTTTACTATGGATGCCATATTTTCAATACAAAATAAGTACACATTTGGCAGAGACCCTCCTCAAAGAGAAGCATCCTGGAAGAGGTTGACATTTGCATAATAGAAGAAGACATAACAATGGACAATTGTTATACAAGTTGGCAAACCTTTCCTGCAAGGAACCATGTAGAATTTTAGGTTTTAGAGGTCATCCATGGCCCCGCCTTGACTCTTAGAGCTTGAAAGGACCTATTCACCATATATAATTGAAAGATCATAATATGTTCCAATAAAACTTCATTAAAATTTGAATTGCACATAATTCATACATCATTTATTAATCTTGTTTTTTCAAACCTTTTTTTAAGGAAAAAATCTATTGTTTAGCTCCAAAATCAAATAAAAAGTAAAAGATAGGCAGTAGTTGGCCTTCCATGACCAGTTTGCCATCCCTCTTCTAAGTCGGGCTTCTTAAACTTTTCCACTTGCCACCCCTTTTCACCTGAGAAACGTAACATGGGTAAGCGCTGCCAAAAACATACTGGATTCACAGCCAATCAGTGGCTGAATAAATAGCAGTACTCCTACATAAACAAAAAAAACATACTGGATTCATTAAGTGGTTGATTTAGAATTTTTAGTTGTTGTACATTCAGACACCTTTCACTATTGCTAAATTTTTCATGGCTCCTAAATTCCTATACAGGGTGCCAACCAACAGTTGAAGAAGTTAGGCTGTAAATAAACATGTGATTCTGATAAAATACTGAAGATGTCAATATTGACTTTATTCTGACCTTTCAAATTCTAGACTCCTGAAGATTATGAATCTGCAACAAATTGGGAGGAATTATTATAACCCAAGTGATCCAATTGATATTCCAAATCATAGGTTTGTATGAAGTGGAAATTTTCAGTGCTGTAAACTTAATTGTAAACTTCAAAGTGATGCTCTAAAATGATCAGGTTTACTTACTCGGGCTATTAATCACACAAATCACAATCACAAATCATCCTGTTAGTCGTCGATTGCCTCGAGCAGGCCCCAGTAACGTCTCCTTCATCCAAGCCCTGAGATTATATTAATAGTAAACAACATAGTGAACATTTTATGAAATTTAAAGGAGACATCTGAGAATGTATATTTTTAAATGACATGATACACATTACTGAAGAAGCATTAAAGAATTGTATAACACCAAATTTGTATTCTTCTTATGTAATAAAATTAACCATCTAATAGTGATTACTTTAGAAATTACTATAGTGTATCAGGATTGCAGTCCAAATGTTTTTATAACTGTACTTATTATAAAATTGTAAATACTTTCAGTTGGCAACTTGATTTCAAATAATAAGCTTGACTTGATAAAACAAAAGTTATAAAATTAGCATATTAACTTCAAATGGAACATAATTATAGTTTTTATAATATTAAAGATCTTGAAAATATAGGTCTTTATCTGTAATCTTGTAAAACCTAATCATAAGTAAATTCAATAAAAAACTTTTGTCCTTTAAATCTAATAAGGATGAAAGTAAAATCCACAACCTTCGAAACATGCAAAACTTTTTTGGATATTGGCAGAGATTACTTTATGACTTGTTTTGTTTTACAGGTTGGTGATTTGGCCAGGTTTCACCACTTCTATTCTTCAGTATGAAAATAACATTATGCTTTGCACTGACGTCAGTCATAAAGTCCTTCGGAGTGAAACTGTATTAGATTTTATGTTAAACTTATATCATCAGACTGAAGAACACAAATTTCAAGAACAAGTTTCTAAAGAACTGATAGGCTTAATTGTGCTTACCAAGTAAGAGTGCTTTTTTTAAAAAATGCATAATAATTATTGTAAGTCTAAAGATTCTGTGGCTTTTTAATCATGTCAGAAAGTAACACTTAAAGTAGTGACAATAGGGGCTGGAGCGATAGCACAGCAGGTAGGGCGCTTGCCTTGCACGCGGCCGACCCGGGTTCAATCCCCAGCATCCCCTATGGTCCCCTGAGCACCGCCAGGAGTGGTTCCTGAGTGCAGAGCCAGGAGTAACCCCTGTGCATCGCCGGGTGTGACCCAAAAAGCAAAAAAAAAAAAGTAGTGACAATAGCCTGAAAGTGGGAAGGGAATTTGTGAACTTCCTTGAGAACAAAATTGAGTTTGTTGTTGTTGTGGTTATTGTTTTAATGAATCACCATGAGATACACAGTTATAAAGTTTTTCAGTCATACAATTTTCCAACTTCTGTTCCTTTACCAGTATACATTTCCCACCATCACTGTCCGCAGTTTCCCTCACGCCACCGCCCCACCCTAGCCTACCACAATAGCAGGCACTTTTCTTTCTCTTGCTCGCCCTCTCTTACCTTCTGGGGATTATGGTTTGCAGTACAGGCACTGAAAGGTTATCATGTATATCCCTTTACCTACTTTCAGTTCTTGTCCAGAGTGATCATTTCCAACTGTCATTGTCACAGTGATCCTTTCTCTATCCTAACTGCCCTCCCCCCACCCCACCTATTGCAAGCTTCCAAAAATGGACTGTCCTCCTAGCCCTTATTTCTCCTGTCCTTCGGTATTAGTCTCACGCTGTTTTTTATATCCCACAAATGAGTACAATTATTCTGTCTGTCCCTCTCTTTCTGACTCATTTCACTCAGCATGATACTCTCCATGTCCATTTATAAGCAAATTTCATGACTTTATTTTTTTCATGCTGGCCACATAGTATTCCATTGTGTTGACATACCACAGCACTGTAGCACTGTCGCACTGTCCTCCTAGTGTTCATAGATTTGCTCGAGCGGGCACCAGTAACGTCTCCATTGTGAGACTTCTTGTTACTGTTTTTGGCATATTGAATATACCACGGGGAGCTTTCCAGGCTCTGCCATCCGGGCGGGATACTCTCAGTAGCTTGCCAGGCTCTCCAAGAGGGACAGAGGAATTGAACCCAGGTCAGCCGCATGCAAGGCAAATGCCCTATCTACTGTGCTATCGCTCCAGTGACATGGTATATCCAAGTTGACATACCATAGTGAGAACAAAATTTTAAAGGATTGATACCTGAAATGGGTAAATATCTATTTACTTTTAACTTAGTTTGGTTGAAATTTTTGAGAAAATCTAGTCTCAATGCTATATCTATACATTTTAATCAAATAACAAGAAATCTCAACCATTCCATAGGTATAACAATAAAACATACAGAGTAGACGATATTGACTGGGACCAAAATCCAAAAAGTACCTTTAGAAAAGCAGATGGCTCTGAAGTCAGCTTCTTAGACTACTATAGGAAGGTAAGAGATAAACATGGCTATCAATTTACATTAAATGAATAAACCTATGGAGGAATCTGAAATATCAATTTTCCAGTACTCAGCAATTGCAGTAAGTTACTTTATGGTTGGAAAGATAGTAGAGGGGTTAAAGTGCTAGCTGGATCTCTGACACAGCATAGTCTCATGAATGGAAGATTGCTGTATATGACCAAAACGCCCACCCCAAAAGTTGCTACTGAAGGTGCATATAAATATTTTCATCAGATATCCATAGCTAGTTTTAGCTTATCACACTACCAAATGATAGTCTTCTGTTTTGTGCACTTTATCTAATGTAAAGTGACCTTTTTGTAGTTCCTTTTTTTTTTCTTTGCTGTAGCATGGAAATGTATAGTTAGGTAGGATTCTGGGTGGTGACCTTGTTTACGATAGGGCCTATATAAATATTCCATACCTCAGTTGGGTGAAGATTTTGAAACCTTAGCATGAGTAGTGCTTTATCTGTGTATATGTTAATGTGTTGCGTATTAATAGAATATAAAGCAAACTTTTTCTTAAAGTTTGTTGATAAAGACAAAGTTGATCTTTCAACTTTAGCTTTGGCTCAGTAATCACTACATTTGTAAAAAAGACACTAGAGGCAAATAGTTGAAAGAACTGCTGACTGGAAGAAAATACATAGAAGTAAATACTAACATTGTTTTGGTATTCAGAGGTAAGCAGATCTTCCCTAAACTCAAGGAGGGTTCCATTTTATGTTATAACGTTGTGTTAAATGAGCAGGATGACTCCTCAATCACCCCACCCCCAGCACTGCCAGAGAGATCCTTATTTATAAAAATGCAGGAAAAATATTTACAGAAAGATTAATTGAACTCAGAACTTGGGGCCAGACAAATAGCACAGGGGTTAAGACATTGCCTTGCAGCAGCTCACCCCAGTTCCATCACCTGCACCATATTGTCTACCCTGAGTCACTACCAGTAGTGATCCCTGAGCACTGCTTGAGGTGCCCCTCCCCCCAAAAAATCTTTAAGAATTGTCTTCAGAATGCTATCATTTCTCATGTTTCCAAAAGATATTCCCTTTAAAATACAGGATAAATGTGCTATTACATATTTATATTTATATTATAATGCACATTTCATAAGGATACATGTTCTCCCTTTCTGAGTGACTGTCATCTGTGTGCATAGATGCCTCTATTCATTATCCCATTCAGTCTTCAGTTTTCATTTCTCCAGATTTGTGATTCATTTTCAAACTCAGATCTGATAATTACCTTTTTACCCAAAGAAATTAAATAGGTTCCATTGCTCCTGTCTTATTGGGCATATTGGTGTTTATCCAGTGTGATCATGAGTTGTGCAGACCCAGCCTGATTATGTGTACTTATTTCTTTCCCACAGGGCCATATTATCTAACATGGGGTTCCCTCTGCAGGAACATTCTACATACTTGGTTCTTGTTCTAATGCTTTAAAGCTCAGGTGATTTTTTTTCAGGGAGGACTCCTCTTTCCACCAGTGATAATTGATTCTCTTTAATAGAAACAATTAATTGAAAGAGGAGATGGGTTTGAAATACCTGCAAGAATCATGGCACTCTTAGGCTTTCTTACTTATGGGTAGTTGTAGCAATAAATGATGTTTTGGGGCTGGAGTGATAGCACAGCAAGTAGGGAGTTTGCCTTGTACGCGGCCAACCCGGATTCGATTCCCAGCATCCTATATGGTCCCCTGAGCACTGCCAGGGGTAATTCCTGAGTGCAAAGCCAGGAGTAACCCCTGAGCATCTCCAGGTGTGACCCAAAAAAGCAAAAATAAAATAAAATAATGATGTCTTCCAACATTAAAGGCAGTAGCTAGAAAATGCTCCGCAGTAGTGAGAAGGACCTTTGGAAGGGATGATCATGTTTAATCAGTTTTAATGTGGTTTAAGAGTCATATTAAGCAGAAGAGAAGGTTGACAAACTTTCATTTAGGTTCTAAGAGGATAGAAATTTCTAGAGCTAGAAACTCATCCTTCAAGGTTGAAGTTTGCCAGAAAGTGACCTGAGTGGTGTGAGTCTGGTGTTGTATTAAACTTTAGCCCCTGTCCCTAGCCAAATGTCACAGGTGCTGTTAACTTGTGGTTTAAAGGCCCCTGATAAACCCAGGGAACCCTCTACCATATCCTAGCCTAGACCATTGACCCCAGACTCCCCACCCTTACCAATGGGACCTGTACCCAATGCCCCAGGACCCTACCCACATTCTCAGGGGTACCCCTACCAAGGATGCTCAGAGCATGGCTGGTAGGGTGGACCTTAGCAACCTTCTAAAACAAGTGTATCTGATGGAGGAGAGGAGGAAAGGTAATGTGTCAGGGTAATGGGCACTGCTGGCCATATGTTGAGCTGCAGTCTGCTGCTGCCCTGGAAAGCCTGGACTGAGCAAGACCAAGTGCTGCCTCCTGGCTCCACCCTGAGCCTGAAATAAATCAGGAGCACTAAAATTAAAAATAAGTGAAACTTCACCCTTTGACATATGCTAAGTGTGAGACTACCTCTGAAATCACTGCCATACTCCTCTCCTTTTGTGTAATCAAGTGTGTGATGTGGTATATGGAGGGTGAGAACCTTCATAGACTTCAGAATCATAGTGTGTTCACATAGAAGGAAGGCAGGAATGAGTGGGCTAGTTGGGATTTTCTTGTCTGACTAGGAACAAATATTTTTTCTGGATGGTTGGTAAAACGTTCATTATGTAACAAGTCATCACCAGCATGGGGTTTATGATGCCTTGGTTCCTGAGAAATAGGTCCCAAGACATTGGAATATGAAAGGAATAAGAAATGGTAGTGCCTCTGAGTCTGTTGACCAGTCTAGAGTGACAAAATCACCATGACGGTGATACTCTCAGATGCTCACTGGACTTAGGACTTCTTTCTTTTAAATTAGAACTGAGTCAAACAAGATAATCAAGAGATTCAAGCAGGGGTGGGGGGTGTCAGTGAGATATCAGGAAAGAGTCTTTGAAGTCAAGACTAGAAAGAAACTCTAGTGAAGATGACTGGGAGAGAAGCCTCTCCTTGTTCTAGAAATACGGAGCAGAACGGGAGGCCAAAGATCCACATTGATGCTTAAATCACAAATATCTGCAAGTCATAAAAAACTGACTGTACATAGGAAAAGAAGTCTCAACACTACCAAATTGAAATGTGGCTTTTAAAAGTGTCAAATTTTGTAAAAACTTATCCTAATAAAAATTTCTTGTATATTGCAAATCCTTTGCTTTTATAATGAAACATCTTTCCTAAATTTTCATTAAAATTTAGTTCTAGAGGAGTTCTGCTTGGTGAGGATCTGGAGTTACTTCTGGGGTTTTTTTGTTTTTTTTTTTGTTTTTTTCCTTTTTTCTTTTTTAAAAATTTTTATTGGTGAAACACCATGAGGTACAGTTGTAAACATACAAATTTTTTTGCTTTGGTTTCAGTTATACAATGATTGAGTACCCATCCCTCCACCAGTGCCCATTCTCCACCTCCAATGCTCCCAGTATCCCTCCCACCAAGAACTGTTAACAGATTTTAAGGTAGACATTGCTAGCAACACAATCATAGTTGGAGCCTTCAACATCGCCTTTCAGTCATTTTGACTTTTTATTTTTTTATTTTTTTTTTATTAGTGAAACACCATGAGGTACAGTTGTAGTCTTACAAGTTGTTGTGCTTGGGTACTTCTGTTTTCTTAACCAAGAAATTTTAAAATGAAATAAATAGAATTATAATTAGTAAATCAGAACTTAGAGTTTCCTAAACTTATTTGGCCTGCCATCTCCTTAAGAAAAAAAAAAAATCCAACACTCCTCATATTCCTGGAAATGCGCCTTCTTTAACTGAACAAAAAGGCAGCATCCCCATTCTGACTGCACCCAGGGGACTACTGCCCCCACCCTGTCTACCTCCTCCCCACCAGGTGTTTTTGGTGTGTGTTGGGGGGGGAAGGGTGGGGGTAATCACCTACTTTGGAAATGACTTAAGAGTCTTTAATGTCTTTGACAATCTAGGTTTTGAAGAAAAAGATGAGATACCAAGTGAAGCATAACTACCAAGATACCGAGTTTATAGCAAAACTTCTTTAAAGGATAAAATATATGCTTTTTAAAACTTGGAAACAAATACCAACTCTTCTGCTGGCATCAATTCTTAATTAAAACAAAAAACTTATATTTTCTCCAGACATGTTACTAAGGGCATTTACTATGACCATAATCCTTTTCTTCTCTTGCCCAGCAATATAACCAAGAAATAACTGATCTGAAGCAGCCAGTTTTGGTGAGTCAGCCTAAGAGAAGAAGAGGCCCTGGTGGCACGTTGCCAGGCCCGGCAATGCTCATTCCTGAGCTCTGTTACCTTACAGGTACAGTGAAGTCTGTGAACTTAGCATGGAACCACTAGATAAATATCTCATGAGAACTCATTAAATATTTTCTTATACTCTGCATCCCTACTCCCCTCACCCCCACTAAAACAGCAGCCCCATTACATCCTTTTCTTGAAATTCTCTTCTTTCACTCATCACACTACTTGCAAATATTTAGATATAATTGCTGCTTTTTTTCTGCTTTTTTGGGGGGTCACACCTGGCGATGCACAGGGGTTACTCCTGGCTCTGCACTCAGGAGTCACCCCTGACGGTGCTCAGGGGACCATATGGGATGCTGAGAATCGAACCTTGGTCGGCCGCATGCAAGGCAAACGCCCTACCTGCTGTGCTATCTCTCCAGCTCCTATAATTGCTGCTTTAACCTTAAACCTTTAAATGTTTTATTTAAAGGCCTAACTGATAAAATGCGTAATGATTTTAATGTGATGAAAGACTTAGCTGTTCATACAAGACTAACTCCAGAGCAAAGACAGCGTGAAGTAGGAAGACTCATTGATTATATTCATAAGTAAGTAATCCGTATTCCCCTGGAGTATGGCTTCAGTTTGGCATTATTTTATGTGAGTTTAGTGGTATCATTTTATGTGGGGTGTTGTTACTTCCCCCGTTGTTTTATACTTTATAGTGTTTGAGGTAAGTTTTGTTTGTTTCTGTTATTTCTGAGGCTACAGGAACTAATAAACATTGCAGTGGTAGTCTAAATCTTAGAAAAAGAGTATTAAACTAGAATAATAAAATGTTGTGAAATCTTGTTATAAAAGGTTACATTGAGGAGGAGATAAATCAAATGTTGGAATTTTTAAATATATCATGAAGGGAAGTATAGATGTGATGAGAGATTTTAAAAAAGATTGTATAGATGTGTGAGAGATAAAAAAAAGATTTTGTTTCCTAGCTTTTTCACTGTAGGGTTTTAATCCAGAAAGAAGTATTGAAATGTTTTGTAAATTGTGATCTATTTGCATAGGTCTGTTATTTTTTGCACAGGGATGATAATGTTCAGAGGGAGCTTCGAGACTGGGGTTTGAGCTTTGACTCCAATTTACTGTCCTTCTCTGGAAGAATTTTGCAAGCAGAAAAGATTCACCAAGGTGGAAAAACAGTAAGGCAGTTCTTAATATTATCAGTCAAATCAGATTTGAATCAGAATAACACTATGGCAAATAGGAGTTCCTAGTTACATGTCCTCATAGCTCTTTCCTCACTTTGTCTCTTCACATGCTACTGCCACCCTTGTCATCTAAGGTGAGCAGCTTGGTACTTTAGAAATGGAGAAAGCGCATGAAAAGGAGAAGTTTAGAGAATCTGATGAAGCTTGTAACTTGGTTCTCAAAATAATCAGTAAGGTTTTGCTTTAAGGTGGCTTTATCGTTGGAAAAAGGAGAATAAGTATTCTGAAAATGTGGTGGGTTTTGTCTGATTCATATTTTGAAAGAGTGAAAATGCTAAAACTTAAATACACATTTTAGTAAAATACAAAAAACCATACCACTCACTTCTGAAAATGTTAGGTAAATAATGCCCAGTTATCTAGCTTGACATTTTTATTGCACCTATCTTTGTTATCCCCTGGGAAATAGTAAAAACACTCCTGTGTCAAGGCTGTCGGGGAGGCTGTGCTCTGGGTCTGTTAGCCTCTGCCCAGCCAACAGGTTCTTGTTCTGCTCACTTTCATCATCTTCTGGGGCCTCGGTCAAGTTGCTTAATTTTTATTTCTAAAACAATTTTATTTTTTAAATTTATCTTTGTCTTAAAAAGTTAACACTGAAACTTGTAAGACTTAGAAAATTTAAGGCACCAAAACAAGAGAGAGAACTTGGTGCAAGTAAATACTTTGAGTGAGGCAGTAGTTAATACAAATTTTTAGCAAAATTGCTATTACCATCTTGTTATGTTTCTGTATTTTTCTTTCCTCACAAGTTGTCTCTGAGTCCAAATTTAAAAGTAGTACTCACATAGTTCAGAATATATCATGGTAGAAACGCTGAAGCTTTGGGGGCTTTATCACTGAGAACTTACATTGGAATTTATGGTATCTCTGAACTTTCTTCTAGTTTGATTACAATCCACAATTTGCAGATTGGTCAAAAGAAACAAGAGGTGCACCATTAATTAGTGTTAAACCACTAGATAACTGGCTGCTCATCTATACGCGAAGAAATTATGAAGCAGCCAATTCATTGATACAAAATCTATTTAAAGTTACACCAGCCATGGGCATACAAATGAAAAAAGCAATAATGTAAGTTTCTCGCATCATTTCTACTCTGAAATTTTGGTTAGTAGACATTTTGGAGGGTGTGAGAACTGAAAAATAATGCAACTATGGAAAACTAGGTGCCAAAGAGAGAAGACAGAATGCAGGGTTGTCATGAGAGAAGTTGGTCTGCCAACATCTGGTCTGGCCTTGCATGCGGCCGATCTGGCTTCAATCCTCAGCATCCCATTTGGTCCTCCGAGCCCTGCCAGATGTGATCCCTGTGCATAGAGCCAGCAGTAAGTCCTGAAAACTGCTTAGTGGTGCCCCTGTCCTAAAGTAAAAGAAAAACTGGATTTTCCTGAAGATGTGAAAATGGGCTGGGGAGATAGCTCAGGGGTCAATGGTACACATGCATGCTTGTAGCTATTTCCCTGAGCTTTAGCATTAAACCATGGAGCCTGCCTAGTCAAGCATTGACGGAAGAGGTCCTCAGGTACCCTGTGCTCTGCTTCGGAGTTCCCTCCCCTTAAAATGATCTGGTACAGCTCTTACGGTGTAAATAAACAGATGTTTTAGTGTCTGAAAACGAGTGGGAGAACTGAGAGGACTTTTACTTCAAACTTTTGTTATGTGTTAGAAACAGCCTTTACGCTAAATTGCTCTTGGTCTTTTTCCCCTTATATTTTATATTAAAATGTTGTGTGTGTGTGTGTGATCTATAGGAAATTCTGTATACATAGCATGGACATTCTTTTCCTGAATGTTGGATTATGTGTTTTCATTCTTCTAGGATTGAAGTGGATGATAGAACTGAAGCCTATTTGAGAGTCTTACAGCAGAAAGTGACATCAGATACCCAGATAGTGAGTAGCATTATTACTGGCACTTTAGGCAGTTGTCTTGGAATAAGTTCTTTTCTCAGGGGCATGTCTAAATATAAGAACTTGTGCTTCTATTTTCCAAATGTTAGATTCCAAAATGGACCCTCAATATACATATGTACACATGTTTTACCTGTATAAAATAGGCCTAGAACTAAAGATAGCATTAATAAGATAACTAGGCTTATTTTTGTGTGTAACTGAAGATGAAGAGATGGAGAAAAGCAGAAAACCAACTTACTCTGTTTCAAAGACCTTATAAATAGGAAGATGATAAAGACAGTGCAAAGTAACAATGGTTACAAGTTATTCAGGAAAGTGAAAAAGAAAATCCCTAGATTGATGTAAGATTTATGGAAGAGCACAAGACTGAGTGGGAAGACTAGATGTTTATAAACTTCATTTATCCAAAGCACCTGCAGCGTTTGAATCCCCCTCCTAGACATTTTATTTCTACCTTTTATTTCTACTGTATTTGTGTGTATGTGCTTACTTATCCTTCCAAAGGAATGGAAGGGAGGACAAGGGAGCAGTGTGGAGAATATAAATATAAATGGGCCCTGTTTGTGTTTGTGGAACCTTAGTGCATAATGCAATCTGGGGGGGGGTGTGCTGAGGGTTGGGGCCGAGAGAAAGCCTGGTTATCTTTCTATCTGTGGGTGGAATATTGGGGTCTGTGGACCAGCTCTTATGTGTTCGTGTAAATGTGTGAAACAGTGACTTTAGAGTGTGAGCTCCAACATCAGAATCCTGGTCTGTACTCATCCTGGATCAGCTATTTTGCTTCTAGGTATATTTCTTTATCCAGACAAACCAGCAGTTGGTCATAGGCTTATCTACTCTTCTGAAGTTTAAGTAATATTGCAAAACCAGACATATTTCTAACAAATCAAAGGCTACTAGTAACCACTGTCACTGTGGATGCCAATCAGCTCCTAAAATAGTCCAGAATTCTCTCTTGCTCCAGTAAGAAAAATGATCCTGTAAAAATGTTTTAGACTGGTAACTCTCTGCCTTCACTGTTTGTCTAGTCATATTCTGAGTTTTTGTTAGCTACTCTAGAAAACCTGCTATAACATTACTGATCTGCCTTGTATGAACATATTTGGGGTATCTTTTTTTGCAGGGAGGCACACCTACTGGTGCTCAGGGCTTAACCCTGGCTCTGTGCTCAGGGACCACATGGAATATCAGGGATCAATCAAATTTGCTAAAAATGGGTATTTCAGATCCTCTCATCATAATTTAGCATCTAGAGGAGGTCTAGTTATTATTTTATCTGTCAGTTTCAAAACCTAAAGCTATATGACTGTACATAAATCATTCAGTAAATTACAATTTGTATTTATAATTATAGCATAATATTATCATATATATATACTAAGGGACCACATGAAGACAATAGAATTAACAATATAAAAAACTAGAGAGAAAAGTTAACTTATAGAAGGTAAAGTACAGTATGGGGGGAGATAACTGTAGAATAATTATAATTAAGATTAATTTTTATTAGGAGAGATTATAGTTGTCATTTAAGAACTAACTGAAGCCTATATTTCTCAGTTATGTGTAATGAAATTTATAGAAACATAATAAATACAGTAACAAGTTCTAGAACTTGAGTTCTAGAAGGAATACCCTTACACACTTGAATTTTCTCTTGGAAAATCACTTAATAATGAATAAAATAATAAGGACAGATTTAGTGATAACATCAGTGTTGACTTAAACCTAAGAAATGGATTAACTTTTTCTTATCTATTCCTTTTTAGCCCTTCATATTTTACTTTTTTGACACAAGCATTTACTGTTTAATTATCTGGGTTAATGGAGACATCCAAAGTGGGAAATTTATTTCATAAGGGGCTTGAATTTAAAAATTGGATTTAGTTTTAGAACTTAAATCTGAATTCCCAGAATTTGAACAGAGGTTGGTTGGTCAGTTGATCTACCTTATATTTAAAAAATAATAGCTTTTTAACATGCAAAAAAGTGGGCTCACATCTTTACAGCACACAGCCACAGAAAAGAAAGGCCGCACGGGGGCCTCCACAGCTACCGAGAATGCTCCGAATCCCTAAGAGAGACGAGATCACCGAGAAGTCCTAGATGGGGTAGGTGCCGCATCCCACCTCCTCCAGAGGGAACCCCGGTGACCATGAGCCTCTACAAGCATAGCTCGCTTATGCAGGAACCAGGACTCTCACTGCAAACCTTCTTATATCGACATCTTCTTATATATAAAGTGGTCAATGGAAAGTAAATTCTCCAACGTTTTTCCCTGAAAATCAGGCTTAACTCTTTTACAAACCACAACACCGAATAGGAAAGAGAGAACAAAAGGGAATGCCCTACCACAGAGGCAGGGTGGGATGGGGATGGAATGGGAGGTGGGAGGGTTACTAGGATCCGTGGTGGTGGGAAATGGTTACTGGTGGAGGGATAGGTATTCAAAATAAATAAATTTAATTAATAAAAAAAAGTGGGCTCAGATATCTGCCTAACGCCATGTACAAAAGTAAGATCAAAATGGATTAAAGACCTCAACATCAGACCAGAATCCATAAGGTACATTGAAGACAAAGTTGGCAAAATCCTCCATGACATTGAAGCTAATGGTATCTTCAAAGATATCACGCCACTGGCCAAGCAAGTGAAAACAGAGATAGACAAATGGGACTATCTTAAACTAAGAAACTTCTGCACCTCAAAAGAAACATGACCAAAATACAAAGACAGTCTACAGAATGGGAAAGGATATTCGCTGAATACACATCTGACAAGGGGTTGATATCAAGGATATACAAACTACTGGTTGAACTCCACAAGAAGAAAACATCCAACCCCATCAAAAAATGGGGCAATGAAATGACAGAAACTTTTTCAAAGAAGAAATCCAAATGGCTAAAAGGCACATGAGAAAATGCTCTGCATCATTAATCATCAGGGAGATGCAGATCAAAACCACAATGAGATATCATTTCACACCACAGAGACTGGCCCACATCCAAAAGAACAAAAGCAACCGGTGCTAGCGTGGATGTGGCGAGAAGGGGACCCTCCTTCACTGCTGGTGGAAATGTCGACTAGTTCAGCCCTTTTTGGAAAACAGTATGGATGATTCTCAAAGAATTAGAAATTGAACTCCCATTTGACCCAGCAATACCACTCCTGGGAATATATCCTAGAGAGCCAAGAAATTATAGTCGAAGTGACATCTGCACTCATTTGTTCATTACAGCACTCTTTATAATAGCCAGAATCTGGAAAAACCCTGAGTGCCCGAGAACAGATGACTGGTTAAAGAAACTTTGGTACATCTACACAGTGGAGTTCTATGTAGCTGTTAGAAAAGATGAAGTCATGAAATTTACATACAAGTGGTACTACATGGAAAGTATCATGCTAAGCGAAATGAGTCAGAAAGAGAGGGATCGACATAGAAAGATTGCATTCATCTGGGGAACATAAAGTAACAAAATAGGGGACTAACACCCAAGAGTGACCGAGATTAGTACCACGAGGTTTGTTCCATGGCTTGGAGGCCAGCCACACATGCGAGGGGGAAAGGGAGCTCAGATAGAGAAGGGAGCACCAGTAAAGGGTGTTGGGAGGATCCTCCCAGGATGGGAGAAGCATGCTGAAAGTAGACTATAGACCAAACATGATTGCCGCTCAGTGCCTCTTTTGCAAACCACAACATCCAACAGGAGAGAAAGAACAAAAGGGAATGCCCTGCCCCAGAAGCAGGGTGGGATGGGGGGATGGAGGGTGGAAGGGATACTGGGACTCGTGGTGGTGGAAAATTGGCACTGGTGGAGGGATGGGTGGAGGGATCATTGTATAATTGAAACCCAAGGATGGGTGGAGGGATGGAAAATGGGCACTGGTGGAGGGACTGGTGGTCAATTCAATCATTGTATAATTATACAATTATACAATTTCAATCATTGTATAATTGAAACCCAAGGATGGGTGGAGGGATGGAAAATGGGCACTGGTGGAGGGACTGGTGGAGGGATCATTGTATAATTGAAACCCAAGCACAAAAATTTGTAAGTCTACAACTGTATCTCATGGTGTTACACTAATAAAATTTTTTTAAAAAAATAATAGCTTTTTAGATAAATAACTGGCATGGTTTTGTTAAAGTTTGGAATGTGATGCTTGGATAAATGTGAATATTGTGAATGATCACAACATGATCCTCACACGATTCAAGTAAGTGTGTATTTCTGTGCTTGAGCTCCGGGAAGACTCCTCAGCTTGTTCACATGTACAGTAAAGTGTGGGTAAATAAATCCAGACTGAGCAGGACCCAAGACTTCACTTCACTTAGAACTGGGAATTTGTTCCCTTTGACTGACATCTACTTGTTTCAGGGATATATCTATTTAGGTCAGGCACTCCATTTTGTTCTCAAAATTTACAGGAGCTTTCTTAGGAGATCTGATAGCCTGATCATTCTCAAGCGAGAGCTTTAAGTTTCAAAGCCATTAACCTAGGAGGAGCAGGAGTAAATGAAAATTGAGTGGTTTAGAAACCTTTCATTTGACCATCCATAGATTACTACTTCCTAATTGCTATCTCTAAATGTTGAGTTGGTAATTCATGTAGCTATTATTTATTAGCCATGTTCTTCAAGTTTTTAATGGTAGTTTTGAGTCGCCCCTCCCCACCCTTAATTAGTATCTATTACTTAGGTCACTGTGTTGAGCAGTTTATGAAATAGTTGTTATATGGCAGAGGTGACTGATAAAGTTTTGACTTTCATACTTCACAGGTGAGTTTGGTTTCCTAGTCTCTTCGACATTAATCATTGACTTCTGATTTTTTTTTTTTTTTTTTTTTTTTTTTTTTTTGCTTTTTGGGTCACACCCGGTGATGCCCAGGTTACTTCTGGCTCATACACTCAGGAATTACTCCTGGCAGTACTTGGGGGACCTTGTGGGATGCTGGAAATTGAACCCAGGTCGGCCGTGTGCAAGGCAAATGCCCTACCTGCTGTGCTATCACTCCAGGCCCTCTGATTTTTTTTTTTTAATGAAGACATTTGGTTGTTTTTTCAGGTCGTTTGTCTATTGTCAAGTAATCGGAAGGACAAATATGATGCTATTAAAAAATACTTATGTACAGATTGCCCTACACCAAGTCAGTGTGTGGTGGCCCGAACATTAGGCAAGCAACAGACAATCATGGCCATTGCTACCAAGATAGCCTTGCAGATGAATTGCAAGATGGGAGGAGAGCTTTGGCGGGTTGATATGCCTGTAAGTTTGATTTAATTGCTGGAGAAAATATTTTGTTATTTAAAAACTGGATTAACTTTCAAAGTATTGCTGACATTTGTATCTAAAATCACATTATTTTTATTAAAGCTAAAATTAGCGATGATAGTTGGCATTGATTGTTACCATGATACCACAGCTGGACGGAGGTCAATTGCAGGTTTTGTTGCAAGCATCAACGAAGGGATGACCCGGTGAGTATGTCTTGGTAGCTGCTGCAGATTTAACTGTAAGACTAGGCAAAGAGAATTTTAAGTTAAGAGGCTTCTGTCTTAGGGGGGATGCTGCAAGAATTGTGTTAATTTACTTTTAATTTGATTTCTCTTACATTATATGAGCAAAAATGTTAGGAAGCAAAATATCATTACTGTACCATTTTCTTGGGGGGGAGGGGAGGGCGGCAGGAGAGGGCACACCTGGCAGTACTCAGGGGTAACTCCTGGTTCTGCAGTCAGGAATTACTTCTAGCAGTGCTCAAGGGACCATGTGGGATGCCTTGGAATTGAACCTGGGTTGGCTAAGTGGAAGGCAAGCGCCTTACTTGCTGTACTATCTCTCCAGCCCCCATGCTATATCATTTTTAATTGTTTTCACTGGTCCTTAATCTGTGGTAGTCAAATTGCATTTCTTGCTGTGGGCAAGGCAAGTGCCTTAGCTGCTATGCTCTCTTTCCAGCCCCCAAATTTAATTTTTTAATGAATTTTATTGATCACTTAAATGTAATTTTGAATTTTCACTTTGACTTTATTCTGGGGGGGGAACACTATGCAGTCGCTGGCATTTGCAACTGAATGAAAATACTTTTCATAATTATTTTTTCATAATATTTTTCTTAGCACAGAGATTCTGCCAAGCATAAGATGGAAATCAAAGTCATACTGATTTGTTAGCATTACTAATGGCTATATTTCAAGGTATTTTATCCTTGAAAAAAGTGGAGTCTACAGCAATGATTTCTCAAAGGTATAGCTTTTTGGAGTGCATCTCTGTCAGTATTGGAGTGTAGACTTAGAGGCATCTCTGGTTATTATGGTTCAATCATTGTCTCAGGGATAGAATTATGGTAATGGTAAAATTATAGAATAATGTACTTTGTATGGGCTGGAGCGATAGCACAGCGGGTAGGGCATTTGCCTTGCAAGTGGCCAATATGGCCAACCTGGGTTTGATTCCTCCTCCCCTCTCGGAGAGCCCGGCAAGCTACTGAAAGTATATCGCCTGCACGGCAAAGCCTGGCAAGCTACCCGTGACGTATTCAATATGCCAAACACAGCAATAATTGTTACAATGGAGATGTTACTGGGCCCACTCAAGGAAATCGATGAATAACAGGAGGACAGTGACAGTACTTTTGTATATATAAAGGATTTACCGAAACCTCTTAATGCTATGAAAGATTCCAAAATATTTGGAAATGTTAGCAGCACTCTCTAAAGAAACTTAAAGATCACTGATTTCTGAGAGAAAAGCAATGTTCAAAAAGGAAAACTTAACAGATATTTGCATTTTCATATCATTTTTTCCCTCTATAGCTGGTTCTCTCGCTGTGTATTTCAAGATCGAGGACAAGAGCTGGTAGATGGGCTTAAAGTCTGTTTGCAAGGTCAGTCCCCCAGGGTGCTGTGTGTTCTGATCTCTGAAACAGTCCAAAAGCTTATCACTATTTAAAAAACATGCCCAGAATGTACTTAGAAACATAATATTTTTGTTCTTTGTTAATTTATATAAAACTTTTCCAACTTTTTCAGCTGCTCTGAGGGCTTGGAATAGTTGCAATGAATACATGCCTAGTAGGATCATTGTGTATCGGGATGGTGTCGGAGATGGTCAGCTTAAAACACTGGTTAATTATGAAGTACCACAGTTTTTGGATTGCCTGAAGTCTGTCGGGAGAGGTTACAAGTATGTAATTATAGAATATTTTCTTTTTATAAAACTGTCACTGTCACTGTCCTGTCACTGTCCTCCCGTTGTTCATCGATTTGCTCGAGTGGGCCCAGTAACATCTCCATTGGAGACTTTGTTGTTACTGTGTTTGGCATATCGAATACTCTCGGTAGCTTGCCGGGCTCTCCGAGAGGGGCGGAGGAATCGAACTCAGATCGGCCATGTTGACTGCGTGCAAGGCAAACGCCCTACCCGCTGTGCTATCGCTCCACCGGTTTATAAAACTGTACTTTTTTAAAATTAGGTTTTAAAAAGTCTGAATGCTGCACCTGCACTTGTTCTCCTTAAAGCCCATGCTGATTTTTTAATTCTGTTTTCTCACATTGTCCATGCAATTTGGACAGCACATATCCTACCATCTCAAGACAAGTTCATTGTTTAACTTACCATATTGTGTGCAAGTTCAGTTAAGGAACTGTTGTATGTGGAACAGACTGCATAGTAAGGTAAAAGGTAAAGGCCCTCCCGTTGTTCGTCGATTTGCTCGAGCGGGCCCAGTAACGTCTCCATTGGAGACTTTGTTGTTACTGTGTCTGGCATATCGAATACGTCACAGGGAGCTTGCCAGGCTCTGCCGTGCGGGCAAGATACTCTCGGTAGCTTGCCGAGCTCTTCGAGAGGGACGGAGGAATCGAACTCGGGTCGGCCATGTTGGCTGTGTGCAAGGCAAACGCCCTACCGCTGTGCTATCGCTCTAGCCCTGCATAGTAAAGGTATGAATTTTATTTTGAAGGATACTTAGAAAATCGGAAAGACTTGCTTGCACATTTTGAATACTTTCTTTTGCCAGACTTCTTCAGTCAGTATTTAGTACCATTCTAGAACATGAGTCTTTTAGAAGATTCACTTATAATTAAGGTAATGTGTTTAAAGTCGTGTTGACATTTGTGGTCCTAAAGTGCTCAGGAAATCCACCCAGTGATGCCTGTGCCCCCTCCGGATCCCCACCCCAGTTCTCGTGTTCTTGGTAACCTCTCGTACCCAGACTTTTTCAGTTGATAGTATCAACACTCTGAACCAAGGAATTTTTAAAGTCATTTTCCATATCTGTGTTAGATGTGATTATTATCCATAAGATTAAAAACTAATTTTTTTAAAAGCTTATTTTTTCTTTTTAGTAGCTACATTGGAAGGGCATATCTAAGACATTTCAACCAGATTCCAAAAATGTAATAATAAGTGTTGATTCTACTTCCTAAATTAGATGGTTATGACAATGTGGTCTTAAAAGTAAGCACCAGTGGGGCTGGAGAGATAGCACAGCAGGTAGGACATTTGCCTTGCACGCGGCCGACCCGGGTTCGATTCCCAGCATCCCATATGTCCCCTGAGCACCGCCAGGAGTAACTCCTGAGTGCAGAGCCAGGAGTAACCCCTGTGCATCGCTGGGTGTGACCCAAAAAGCAAAAAAAAAAAAAGTAAACACCAGAGTTTTTTTTTAAGTAATTGTATTTCAAATTAAAATGTTAATGAGCTTTATAAAGATACTCCAGAACTAAGGGTTAATTTTCTTTCCTGTACCCTAATATACTTTATCACTGAAATAATGACATTTTAGTATCTTTTTGGTTTTTATAGTACTGCAAGTCTTGCTTGAAATAATTCATACAAGAGAGGTGGTTGGTTATAGGGATTAAGAATAGCAAGGCATATATAAGATGAACTTCTTTCTGATATACATTTCTTTTCAAAGTGTGTATTACTCTAGAATTTGGCATTTTATAGTCTGTTTCCTTTGTATTACATATTAACGGGGAACATCTAGAATTAAAGAGTTCAAATAATAGTGCACATTCATCTTATTCCCTTGAGCATAATATTTGGGATGCTGGGAATATGTACCATTGACCATTCTGGGACAACCCATACCTCGGGTTCTTTAGTTACTTGAGCCATTTGGCTTTGGTTCCCAAAAGGGTTAGCACAAATAACTCTTGAAGAGGAAACACTAGCACTAGTATCTGAAAATGGTCGTCCTTGTTTGACACAGCCTTGGATACTGGTGGTCTTGATCTGTTCATCTCCCCTTGAGCTGTAAGAACAACAGTTGCTTGGAGAGTTTAAATGAATCATTTTGGATTAACTCTTCACACATTTGTACGGAGTGCCCTTTATATGTGTGGAATGATGCTATTTTTGATAGCTTCAAAGATAAGGCTTCAAAAACAAGAAGCCTCTAAAATTTGAGTTGAATTAACCCCAGCTTTGCGTCATTGATGAAATAAGCAATAATTGTCCAAAGCCTCTCATTCATGTATCATGGATGAGAGCTAAGATAACAGCAAGTCAAAAAATCACTTCATCATAGCGTACTTGTGACCAGTCCATCACTACATTTCCTAAAATGTTACCTATGCTGTCACTGTCACTGTCCTGTCACTGACCTCCCGTTGTTCATCAATTTGCTCGAGCGGGCCCAGTAATGTCTCCATTTTGAGACTTGTTACTGTGATTGGCATATTGAATATGTCACAGGTAGCTTGTCAGACTTTGCTGCGCAGGTGAGATACTCTTCGGTAGCTTGCCAGGCTTTCTGAGAGAGGCAGAGGAATCGAACCCGGCTCAGCATGACTGGCTGTGTGCAAGGCAAACACCCTACCACTGTGCTATCGCTCCAGCCCCCTATGCTGTCACAGGGCTAAAATCCATTGGTATCTTTGGCTTCCTGACATTGTGGCTCTGTTACACTCATAGATGATTGTAACTGAGCAATAGCTGGACAGCAATGGTTGTACGTGGGTAAATAATGATAGTCTACACATTTTTAAACTTAAATAAAACCTTATGCATTTGGTTACTCCTAACATGGGGGCGGGGGTGGGAAATCATTGAATAAATATTTTCTGTCTGTGATGGAGTGGGTGGATTTTTTGACTCTTTGTCTAGATAAGAGGTTCCCAACTTACTGAACCTACTGCCTCCTTTTCAGAAAAAAAAAATTACTCAATGCCCCCACACCCAGGCAGTCTTACCTTCTCTGTGCTAGCAAGCCAAGAGCCTTCCCCCAATTGCATCCAAGGCTACTACTGCCCCTCCCAAACATTCCAGTATCCCCCACTGCGGGGCAGTATAACCCACTTCAGGAAATACTGGTCTAGACCATGTCCTGGAACTACCCACCTAACCTACATTCCCAGGTCCATACCATGTGAAAACTCTATGGTTTTCAAGCATTTGAAATGAAATATATGTATGTTCTTAAAGTTTGGGTTGGAAAGGAGGCACTGATAAACATACTATATGCCTGCACTGTTCTTATTTGTAATTCACTTTCCATGTAATCTCTCTTACTCCCAAGTGTATGGTGTGACTGTTTCTAACTCTCGATCTGAATGGATTTTCAAATCACAAGATCAGGGTCTGAGAGATAGTATAGTGCATAGGACGTTTGCCTTGAACGTGGCTGACCCAGGTTTGATCCCTGGCACCTAAGCACCACCAGGTATAATTCCTGAATGCAGAGCCAGGAGTAAGCCCTGAGCATTTCTGGGTGTAACCTCCCCCCCCAAAAAAAGGCAGGAGTGTTGGGGTCCTTGGGGGAAGGAGTTGGGTACACCAGTGATGAGTGTGTTGTTGGAATTATATGATGAAAAACTATCGTTAATAATATTGTAAATCATAGAATATCAAATCACAAGCTCATTAAAGACATCCAAGCTAACTGGCTCTATCCCACCCATTCTATGGCTGTCACTGTTGCAGGAGTGTCAGAGGGAGGTGCAGGAACAGTGGGTTCATTTTATCCAGAAAATTCACTGGGGGGAAAGCTTACTGGGGGAAATAGTCTTGAAATGGGAAAGCTGACTGAAAATTTGGGGTGGGAAGGAAGTGTCTGAGTATTATGTACAGTAAGCTGAGGGGCCATGATCAAGAAATCTCAAGGGTCAGACCCCCACTGACACGTTGTGGAGCAGTCATTTTAAAGGCATTTAATATACTTCTGGTTTAAACTCCATAGCTTACCTATCAAATACTTGAGTGACTTTCTCATTTTTCTTAGAAAATGCCACTTGGAGTGTTTCAACTTTAGTACTTTGAAAACACACTGGAATTCAATATCCTGGGTTCAATGTTTTGAATTCAATATTCTGATAGAAAATACGATGGGTCTGTGAGTGCTAGCTTGTCTCCTGCCTATAGTTTGTTCCTGTCATTTCCTCCAGCCCCTTACAAGTTGTCAAATCTGCCTTCTCAGCTTAGATAGCTAATATCTAGAGGAATCTGTGTTTCTTTGTAAAGGGAATATGTGGATGATTTATATATAAGGATTTGTTGCCCTGAAATTTTCACTGACCTTAAGTAGTTACATTCATCATCATCTTTAAGCCCAAGACTTACAGTAATTGTGGTGAAGAAGCGAGTGAATGCCAGATTTTTTGCTCAGTCTGGAGGAAGACTTCAGAATCCTCTTCCTGGAACAGTTATTGATGTAGAGGTTACCAGACCAGAATGGTAAGTGCCATATAAGCCAGTGAAAATCGGTTTTTTTGGGTTTTTTTTTTGGTTTTTTAACATTGCCTCGATAGTTTATCAACTTTAGCATTTGTAAGAAACAACAAATGTATTAAAGTCTTTAGTTAATCATGGTAAGTTCAGGATTTTTCTAAGGTGGCGTCTAGTAGAGAGCTCTGTGTGCACTTTTCCTTTGGGAAAAGAGAACTATATCCCTGACATTTATTATACTTAAAATGATTAAGAACTGCTGCTGTAGATGATTTTCCCCCACACATGTGGCCTCATCCATAAATGATTGTTTTCTAATGGATATATTTGTATAGTACTTTGAAATGCACTTAGTTATCCAAAAAAGGTCAAAGTTTTATGTGAAACATAGTTGTAAAAGCTTCTTTTTTCCTTTAGTGGACTGACTAGCTCACAGAGTTCAACTGAAAGTGTGTAAATTTGTTACTTAAGAACCTTGTATGAGAGTGAATAGACAGTACACTAGTAAGTCATGTTCATAATGGCAGCCCACTGGCCATTTCAAAGTAATGTCCTCCTCATGAGAGTAATTAGGATTTCTGTTCTCATGTGTTCGTGTTTTTCTTTTTTTAAAAAAGGAAATCTTGATTCAGGATGGAGTATCAATGTAGGTACAGTTTATATGGAAGCCCTTTTAGGGCCCTTGGATTGGTAAGGTATTACTCACATTGACAAATGATAATGGAATTTAGATTTTCATTCTGGTTAGTTCTGTTATTTGACTGGTAGAAAAGTTTTAATTTAATATCCATTTCCTTGAATATCTAATTTTCTTGGGAGATGTTAGCTGGCAGTGCTTCTGGGGAGGGTCTACAAGAGAAAACTCAGCCAAGGACACTGTTGAGATAGTGATGGCACTTAGTTGCTTCCTTCAGGATTCTTTCCCTGTGCAAAACCCCATGGTACTCTGGTCTTTTATTGGCTACTCTATAGCCAATGCGCCCTTGTAACACTGATCTGTAGGTTTAAACAAGTTTCCTGTAATATTCAAGTCCATTATGAAATGTTAAAAATGTTAATAGATGCTATTTAAAATTTACCAGCTGCTTATGTTACTGAGATACTTGGAGAATGAGTATGAGTATCTTCCGATGAGTATCACACTCATTTTTTATTTTCAGCACTTTAAATTATAAAGTGCTTAAATTGTGGGCATTGGTTTTGATTCATGTTTATTAGGTCAAACTGGAATATATTTGAATTGAGGTTTCATTGCTATCCAAAAATAACCAACAAAAACCCTGATGCTGCTTGGGGTGTGACTTTGAGGTAGAGTACATGGACGTGTGTGTGAGCACACACACACAGATTCCCTTATAATTTGCACTATTTTGTTTTTGTTTCCCCATTTGGGTCCTATGCTAGTTCTCCTTTATGCTCTCTCATCCTCTTAAAAATCACCTTACAGTGGTGTAAAGTATGAGATGTCGCAAGGCCACAGAAATACACCACTGATATACCAAGAGTAGCACACCACATTTGATGGGGTTTAAAGTAGAAAGCAACCAGTCTTAGGGGAAAATATACATAAGCACATAAGGCTCAACCTTAAGTTACTAATCTCTTATCGAAAGGCTTAATGGCTCCTGAGTGAAATACAACAATCTTCACATACTTTCCTCTAAGAAACCTTTTTTGGATAATTTTCAGCGGATTATTCATAATAAGCAATACAAAATAAATTGCTTTGCTTTGCTTTGGGGACAGGGTTTGAGTTTTGGGATGGAAATACTAGAAATGTGGTAGAAAGATGTAATGGTGGTGGGATTGGTGTTTGAATATTAAATGTAATCAATTATTGTGAATAACCTTTATAAAAATAATTTTTAAAAAATTAGTCAAAGGAAACAGAAAATCACCTTACATTGATAAAATTAGTTACATCTTTGCTAACCAAACAGTGGGAGAAGCATCAGTGAGGAAAAGTTAAATTGTAATGTCTTTGGATTGAGGTTTTGTTGCTATCCAGAAAAAAATTTAAAAAAAAAACCCTTATGCTGCAAAAGGCTAGTTTGGAAATGGTGGCACACAGAACTGGAACTAGATCTCATCAGCCTTCACAGTTGCTGCCCTCTGGAGCCCAGCACTGCTCACTCTTGGGGAAGGACAGAGGAGGGGGAGCCGGGACTGTGCCTATCACCATGTCAAGCACCAGGCTAATGTTCACTAATGCCCTGAGGAAAGTATCAATAATGGTACCATCCTTTTTGTCTTGGGGACAAACCCAGCAGTGTTAAGGGATGTTGCTCTCTCTGTGCTCAGGGAGCCGTGCTGGTAGGGCTTGGGGGACCATCTGTGATGCTGGGGATTGAACCCAAGTCAGCTGTGTTCAAGGCAAGTGCCTTATTTGCTGTCTGTCTCACTGGCCCTATAATATCTTGAATATATTTCGTGTATAAGCATTCCAGGAATGATCCATAAATGACAAATTTCTGGAAATTAAGGGAGTACACAATGTCTGAAAGATTGTTACATAAGTATAAGGGATCCATTCATTGTGAAATGTTGAAGCATAATCATCTTAATTTTAGCTTACAAAAAGTAGGCCTTACATCTATGTATTTTTTTTTGTCATTCCAGGTATGATTTTTTTATCGTGAGCCAAGCTGTAAGAAGTGGAAGTGTTTCTCCCACACATTATAATGTCATCTATGACAGCAGTGGCCTGAAACCAGACCACATACAGAGGTTGACTTACAAGCTCTGCCATGTCTATTATAACTGGCCTGTAAGTACTTTTTAATCTTTTTACCTATTTTATAGCCATCAGTGAAATTCACTTTTCAAAATGGAATTGCCGTGTTTTCAAATGCTCTTATAGTTAATCTGAGATATGCAGTTTAGATAATAGAATTTCTTTTTTCCTCCTTCTTCCACTAAAGGGTGTCATTCGTGTTCCAGCTCCTTGCCAGTATGCTCACAAATTGGCATTCCTTGTTGGCCAGAGCATTCACAGAGAACCAAACCTCTCATTGTCCAATCGTCTGTACTACCTCTGACCTAAAGAAGACAACATCATATCACTGCTTTTTTTTAATTATAACTGAGATTAATTTTTAGCTTTTATTTTTTTTAACTGTTACCTTTCTAGAAATGTGGGAAGGAAATTAGATCTAGTCTTATTTCTAACATACTATTAACTGACTCCTAGGTAAAAATTAGGATTTTATATTTATTTGCTTCTCATGTTCTAAGGATTTTTGTTTTGGGGGGGAAATGTGGATATAAGGTACTTTGTGTTATAAACAGACTTAACTGAGAGTGGAGGTTTACTTTCAAGTACTTTCAGGAGTGAGCAAATCCCACTTGTTAAACCTTTATTAATCTTTTTTTATTTTGGCTGTGTATATATGGGTGGGGGGAGGGGACTATGGTCACCACCTGGATGTTGGATGTGCTTAGGGATTATTCCTGGCTCTGTGCTCAGGGACCACTCCAGGCAACGCTCGGGGGACTACATGCAGTGCTGAGGATTGAACTGGAGTTGGCCATGTGCAAGGCAAGCGCTTAAACCCCTGCAACTACCTCTCTGGCCCATTACTTACTTTGAATTGAAAGGAGAGAAAAGGCATAAAGTGGGAAGCTCACTAAGGCAGGTTTTACTTTGGGTATCTTATATCTCATATTTTAAAAGATAAAAAAGCTGCCATTAAATAACCTATACAAGGTATAGGAAAAGTGGGACTCTGTGGAGAAATGTACTTATTTTTTATTTCATTTGGGAGGGCTGGTGGTATGAGGTTTAAAGAAGGTAGTTAGAAAGTTTTAAATTTCTGTCCAAAGAAATATTTTAAGATTCTTTAATGAAAAAGACCAGTAGTCAAGATATAACATTACTACTTATTTTGTTTTGCAATTAGGACGTCATTGTAATTGTTATAAAATAAAATTTAAAAGTGACTGTCGTACTTTGTTTGAATACCAGTGTAATACCAGCTTTTGTTTTTACTGAAGTATATCTGTTTTCTTTTCACTCAATGCTACTTCTAAACTGCTGGACAGCACACAGCTGAAAGGAGAGAGTTCAGTTTTTTTTTTTTATGTAGGAGTGCTGATATTTATTCAGCCACTGATTAGCTGATTGAATTGGGCATAAACTCCACCTTACTTTTTAAAAATTTTTTATAATTTTATTTATTGAATCACCATGAGAGCAGTTACAAAGCTTTCAGGTTTAAGTCTCAGTCATATAATGAAACACCCGTACCTTCACCAGTGCTCATACTCCACCACCAAAAACCTCAGTATACCGCCATCCCACACCCTTCCCCTATCTGTGGGGCAGATGATTTTCACATTACTCTCTCTCTACTTCAATCACATTCAATATTTTGACACCAGACCCACCATTATTATTTGGGATTTTACCCCAACACTCAGATCGGCTGAAAAGGCAACAGTAGACAATTTGTTTTCTATTGCTGGTTAAGAATAACATATGATGTCACATGGCTGCAGCAGTGGCCACGCGATTTTGAAATTCCGAAATCTTAACAATTAAATCTGGAGGGATTTCTGCCAAAACCTGCTGGGTTCCGAGATTTGTTCCTGAGTCTCTGGGATCATGGCCATTAAGCAGCTTGATCAAGGAGCCAAAAAGGACATTCGTGGGTGGTGACTTAGGGTCTCATTGGGATGGGGAGGAAAGGGCCGGCTCCACCCCCATCCTGTGAGGCCCCGCGTGTCTCGTCACTGAGGGTCCAAACCTGATTGTCTGGTGGCCTCTGGAGGATGGCGGCCACTGAGCCACCTAGGGGGAGCAGGTGGAGGGACAACACTCTTTCCCCCCTGGGGTGGCCTGGTGACAGTAACCTACTGCGGGATCCATACGCATTTCTGCCAAAAGCCACTGGGTTTCAAGATTTGTTTCTGAGTCTCTTGGATCATGGCCATTAAGTAGCTTGATCAGGAGCCAGAGAGGCCATTAGTGGGCAACGACTTGGATCTCATTGGGATGGGGAGGAAAGGGCCAGCTCCACCCCCATCCCGTGAGGCCCAACGTGTCTCATCACTCATGGCCCAAACCTGACTGTCCAATGACCTCTGGAGGATGGCAGCCACCAAGCTGCCTAGGGAGAGCAGGCAGAGGGATAGCACCCTTTACCCCCTGGGGTGGCCCAGCAACAGTAACCTACTGCCGGTCAGGATACATTTCTGCCAAAAGCCACTGGATTCCCAGATTTGTTTCTGAGTCTCTGGGATCATGACTGTTTAAGCAGCTTGATCAGGAGGCAGAGAGGCCGTTAGTGGGTGGCCACTTGGGGTCCCGTTAGGGTGGGGAGGAAAGGGCCGACTCCACCCCCATCCCATGAGGCCCCGCATGCCTCGTCACTGCGGGCCCAAACCTGATTGACCAGTGGCCTCTCGAGGATGGCGGTCATCAGGCCACCAGGGGGAACAGGACAAGGCACGAAACCTATTCCCACCTGGGGTGGCCCAGCGCCAGTAACCTATTGCAGGGACCGGACACATTTCTGCCAAAAACTGCTGGATTCCAAGATTTGTTTCTGAGTCTCTGGGATCCTGGCTGTTAAGCAGCTTGATCAGGAGCCAGAGAGACCATTAGTGGGCAGCCACTTGGGGTCTCGTTGGGGTGAGGAGGAAAGGGCCGGCTCCACCCCCATCCCGTGAGGTCCCGTGTGTCTCATCACTGAGGGCCCAAACCTGACTGTCCCATGGCCTCTGGAGGATGGTGGCTACCAAGCCGCCAAGGGGGAGCAGGCGGAGGGACAGCACCCTTTCCCCACTAGGGTGGCCCGGCAACAGTAACCTACTGCATGGTCCAGACACATTTCTGCCAAAAGCCGCTGGGTTTCGAGATTTATTTCTGAGTCTCTGGGATCATGGCTATTAAGCAGCTTGATCAGGAGCCAGAGAGGCCATTCATGGGTGGCGACTTGGGGTTTCGTTGGGATGGGGAGGAAAGGGTCGGCTCCACCCCCATCCCATGAGGCCCCGTGTGTCTCGTCACTGAGGACCCAAACCTGACTGTCCAATGGCCTCTGGAGGATGGTGGCCACTGGGCTGCTAGGGGGAACAGGCCAAAGCACAAAACCTATTCCCATATGGGTTGGCCCAGTGCCGGTAACCTACTGCAGGGGCCAGACGCATTTCTGCCAAAAGCCATTGGGTTCTGAGATTTGAGTCTCTGGGATCATGGCCGTTAAGCAGTTCGATCAGGAACCAGAGAGGTCATGCCTCCAATTATATAGCTGAACCCGAGATGGTTTGTGGGTGTGTCTCCCATATACCTACATTTGGCGGTTTACTTTCTTGGTAAACTTTGCCCCAAGTTTTTGGGGTCTGGCCAAAGGCACAGCAGCAATTTTGGGGTATCTGGAAGCCTGAAGGCGCCATGAGGCTACTGATGCACTCGCCTCACTGGTACAGATTGACCTGCTGGCGGCACCATACCCCCATAGAGTTCAGTTTTAAATTTCAGAACTTCAGAGTAAGATCCTATTAGAAAGTAGCAGCCACCTGCAGTATGAGACCTTAGAGAATGGATGTCCATGTTCTGTAAGGGATGCAGGTGGTTCTCTGTGCCACTGTGAGACCCTTCCTTGGGAGGGGCTGTTTACACCTGAGTATTTAGAAGCATTTCCAGGACACTTTGCAAAGAGCAGGACTGAAGTTAATGAGTTATTATAAGTAATGATAAGACTACCTTTAGGCAAGGCTTATAAATAACACTCAGTATATTTAATGATCCTACACAGCTGCTGAAACCATGATTTAATGCCATTCAGTCAAATTACTTATTTTACTTGGTCTTATCATAAATCTTTGTGTTTAGCTCTCTTAGCTATAATGAATGCAAATCATTTTATTTTTTTCCTTTTGTTTGAACCTAGTAACTGTTGAAAGTATTCTTGATTCAGGTCCCATTACCTGATTTATAAATATTTTTTTAAACCCTGAAGATTGTGAAGTTTCAGAGAAATGCCAAACATCCACACAAACCCATAATAAAGGTTACCAGGGGTTGTCATGATGTGTTTTCCTTAAACACATTAGACATTATGTCTAATCACACAAGCTGAAAAGAATGGATTTGGGCACTGCTTTGTTATTTATGAATTCTTAAGAATCCATAAGTAACTTAAGTCATTTAAGTCTCATTTTAACAGGTTTTAACTGAGCCTTAAAGTTGACTTTATTGTCTTTAAAACTGGGAGGAGATAGTCAATGTGGTGTTTATTTTTAAAAATTACAGTACTGAAGAGGCCTTCCACCAAGCTTTGCGACTTCATTGAAAGGCTGGTGACCCTCTCAGACCTACTCCATCTGCAGCGTGGTAGCTAGCACCTAGCTTTTTGGCCATGCTAGGTGCAGGGGCCTGAACTCAGTGTTCCACCTGACTTCATTTACTTTGTATTATCTGTAATGCAGCACAGATTACAGCTTTGCAACCAAACCCAGGAATTAGAGCTATCAAAAGCATCCCTGTTGAATTGTGGTAAATGCCAGTTGGGAAGGAAAAGTCTAGTTGAGGAGATGACTTTGGGAACCTGCCTTTCTCAGGCCTTTGTGCTGCTGTAGGAATTGGACTTCATGGCATGACGGAGATGCGCACACAAAACCTAGGTTTCTGTTTCTGCCTGAGCATAGGGAAAAGAAACATCTCCCATGATGATGAAAGCACAGCCGAAGTTTTCTACACATCACTGACCTACAGGTGTGCTGTCCTCAGGCTGAGCCTGGCAACACTGGGTGAGGTCAGACCCATTTGGAAGCTAATAGTTCTCCACAGGGAAAGTTAGTTCTTAAAGAAGGAACTGGAATGGACAGGTAAACACGATGGATGACAGTTACTCTTTTAAAAGATTTGTCCTGGGGATATGGTGCCGCAAGCAGGTCAATCTGTACCTGTGAGGCAAGTACATCAGCAGCCTCATGGCGCCTTCAGGCTTCCAGATACCCCAAAATTGCTGCTGTGCCTTTGGCCAGACCGCAAAAACTTGGGGCAAAGTTTACCAAGAAAGTAAACAGCCAAAAGTTAGGTATGTGGGAGACACACCCACAAACCACCTCTGGCTCAGCTATATAATTGGAGGCATGGCCTCTCTGGTTCCTGATCAAACTGCTTAATGGCCATGATCCCAGAGACCCAGAAACAAATGTTGAAACCCAATGGCTTTTGGCAGAAATGTGAGTCCGGCAGTAGGTTACCGGCGCCAGGCCACCCAAAGTGGGAATAGGTTTTGTGCCTTGGCCTGTTCCCTCTGGTGGCCCAGTGGTTGCCATCTTCTAGAGGCCATTGGACAGTCAGGTTTGGGCCCTCAGTGACGAGACACGCGGGGCCTCATGGGATGGGGGTGGAGCCGACCCTTTCCTCCCCATCCCAACGAGACCCCGAGTGGCTGCCCACTAATGGCTTCTCTGGCTCCTGATCAAGCTGCTTAATGGCCATGATCCCAGAGACTCAGAAATAAATCTCGAAACCCAGCGGCTTTTCGCAGAAATGCATCCAGACCGCGCGGTAGGTTACTGTTGCCGGGCCATCCCAGGGGAGAAAGGGTAATGTCCTTTCTCCTGCTCCCCCTTGGCGGCTCGGTGGCTACCATCCTCCAGAGGTCATGGGACAGTCAGGTTTGGGCCCTCAGTGATGAGACACATGGGGCCTCATGGGATGGGGGTGGAGCCGGCCCTTTCCTCCCCATCCCAACGAGACCCCAAGTGACTGCCCACAAATGGCCTCTCTGGCTCCTGATCAAACCGCTTAACGGCCATGATCCCAGAGACTCAGGAACAAATCTTGGAACCCAGCAGGTTTTGGCAAGAAATTCCTCCAGATTTAATGGTTAAGATTTCGGAATTTCAAAATCGCGTGGCCACTACTGCAGCCACGTGACATCATATGTTATTCATAACCAGCAATAGAAAACAAATTGTCTACTGTTGCCTTTTCAGCCGATCTGAGTGTTAGGGTAAAATCCCAAGTAATAATGGTGGGTCTGGTGTCAACATATTGAATGTAATCAAAGTAGAGAGAAATTTAGAAATCATCTGCCCCACAAGTAGGGGGAGGGTGTGGTGGAGAATGGGCACTGGTGAAGGTACAGGTGTTTCATTGTATGACCGAGACTTAAACCCAAAAGCTTTGTAACTGCTCTCATGGTGATTCAATAAATAAAATTATAAAAAATGGAAAAAAATAAGGTGGAGTTCATGCACAATTCAATCAGCCTAATCAGTGGCTGAATAAATATAAGTACTCCTACATAAAAAAAATAAAAGATTTGTCTCAAAACTTTGGGACATAAGTGGGAGTTCACCCTTGTCTTAGAGAAACAAGCATACACAGTGCCTGTGAAATTACCACTGCAGAGTAAAGGCACAGACCAAAAATGAGAAGCAGGAGGGAATGAAAACAGGCACAGCAAATTTCTACCTCCCCTCAAACCCTTGGCATTCAGGACACTAAAGTTCCGGTTCTTTATGGCTCCGGTTCTTTCCGGTTCTTTATGGTTCTTATGGTTCTTTACGGTCTGACTTGTCCAATGAGGTCACTCCTGGGGTAACTGCTGTGGTATGTGGACCTCAAGGGTACATTACAGCAGAAAATCTGCTTGCTTTTTTTGGGTGTGTGTGTTTTACTTCATAGTTTTACCTGCTTCATAGTATTCTCTAAAGCTTGTAAGTCCTGTCTAAAATGTTTCTTTCTCAAAGTCATATTCACATCACAGTCTGTGTGTTCCTTCTTGAGCACCAGGTTTGCTCCTCAAGCATCTAGCTGGATTCTGTGATATGGACCCTCATATAGTTCAGGGTAAATTCTAGTGTACGCAGATAGGAATCTGACTGCTTGCATTATTTAGGTAGATTTCAGGGCTTATATTCAGTTCTATTTGGATTCATTATTCCAACTCAGATTCTCAAGTCCCTGATGAAAAACAGAAAAATATTGGAATTTTCCAGGAAACCTGTCAGAGGTACTTCTAAGATGGTAGCAATTGAAATTCTGTATTCATTTAGTTTCGTAAAGCCAGGTACTTTTAGTTGCTTTTTCATTTTACCATAAGCAGGTTGGTGCTCACACTTCACTAGAATCAGCCCTTTTGTTGGAGATTCGTTTGTTTGGGGGCCACATGCGGTGGTGCTGAGGACTTACTCCTGACTGTGCTCAGGGATCACTCAGAGAGGCTTAAGGACCACATGGGGTGTTGGGGACCAAATCCGGGTTGGCTACATGCTAGTCAGACACCCCACCCATTGTACTATCTCTCCATGCCCTGAAGATTTTCTTCATGACCAGTTTTAACATTCATGGTTTTGATGTACAGTTGTTGCACCTCCCACTAAGACCTCACCTACCACTGTCCTTAATGTCTTTTTGAATCCACCTCTTTATTCCCTGCACCTTACTTGATCATCTGTTTTGCTTGTTTGGTTGGTTGGTTTTAGTACCAGGCCACACCTGGAGTACTCAGGGACCATATGTGATGCCAGGAATCCAACCAGGTCTCAGCTGTAGCCCCATAATAGGCAAGTGCCTTAATTTGTACTCTCTCACCAGCCAGGTGATCTCAGTTCTATAGTTAGTTGAAGAACTTTTTAACCAGGCTTTTAGGAAAATTCTTTAAGAGGTTAAATTTATCATTTTAGGGACCTGAGTGATAGGACAGCAGATGCTTGCCTTGGTTGCTGCTGACCAGGGTTCCATCCTCAGCATTCCATATGGTCCCAAAACCTGCCAGGAGTGATCCCCGAGCACCTCTGGGTGTGGATCAAAACCAAAAATTGTATCACATTAGGTTAGCAATGTTTTCTGTTTGAATCATTTTAATTGATTGACAAAGGGAATATGACAAATCTGGCTTGAATTAATTCTCAAATTGGTATCAGGAAAAGCTGATTTGTGAAGCTGGAGTGGGGAGGGCAATTGACTTGCATACAGCTGGCTGGGGTTCAACCTCGAGCTCCCCATATGATCCCGAGTGTAGAGACAGCTGAGACTGAAGCACTGCTAATTGTGTTTCCACTGAGTAGATTGTCACTGAAAAATGTGAATACGACACTCGATAAGTTACTTCCAAAACACAGGTCAAGATTTTCTTATACATGGGAAAGAAAGGGATTTGGTTTCACTGGGACAATAAAAAGTGTCTTTGCTTTTGTTTTTTCTTTAAGGATACAGAACAAACAGCATTGTACAAAATAACAAATTTTATTTTTATAAAATATTTTACACTAACTGTACACATGCACACACCCACACAGTAATTAAGCAATTTCCTCATAATCAATCTACGACATACTA
Source organism: Sorex fumeus (assembly GCF_029834395.1). Taxonomy (NCBI): domain Eukaryota; kingdom Metazoa; phylum Chordata; class Mammalia; order Eulipotyphla; family Soricidae; genus Sorex; species Sorex fumeus. Next base: position 19,392,395 of record NW_026606086.1, on the reverse strand, counting down.
ATATACAATTTACAGTCATTTTTGAAGACACATGGGGAAAAGCTTTTTCATTCATTTACAAACCTTCCATAAATTACAAAAGAAAGGCAGTCTGAAAAGTATGTATAAAGAGTAAAAACAATTTACAAGCAAACAAGAATTACAAAATAGTAACGTCAAATACATCTGCCAGCAACTTTGTCAATCTTCAAGTGAGTGCCAATGATGGAGAGTGGTATGAGATATTTTGGAAAAGACTTGAATTTGGGAGGTGGCTTATGCATCATGTGAGTTACTTTGTGTGCTGCTCATTGTTGAATACTATGCATGGCATCTTGACAAATAATGAAAGTAACAAATCCATATGCCACAAAATGTAACACTAAAAGCAAATGAGTATGACCAGATGGCAGCCGGCTAGTGGGTAGAGGACTTTTCCAAAAAATTACTTTCTCTCCTCTCTCTTTTGAATGACTTTAGTAAGTAAACATTTTCCTGTGTGTTGTCTGGCTTGCATTGAAAGACAAAAAGCCAATGTCTAAAGATGCACAGCCTGTAAAAGTGGATTTCAGACCACTGTGTGTGAGTGAGGATGAAGGGCACTGAATGCACAACACAGACAATGTACACACCGTGGGTTTTATTAGACAGTACACACCATTGTGCATTTTTATAAGGCAGAACATCAAGGCGGATAAAACTAGTAGTTTCAAGACCAGAGTCAAAGTGAGCGTTATGCATCATGAGGCAAGCATTTTGAAAAGGGAGCAAAGCTGAAATCATTCCTTTTAAGGGCAGATGACGAATGCACAGAGACTGGGGTCACAGGGAGGGCGGGAGCTGCGGGGGCTACAGAAGACCCCCGCCTCGCCTCACCTCCGGCAGAGCTCGGACGCCTGGAGCAAATGCGCTCTGTCCTGGCGTGGTCGGCACGTCCCGCCCGCCCGGTGTCAGGGAAGGTGTGTCTGGGAAGCGCTTGAGTCATGAAAGCCCTAGCGAGGGTTACTGGGCGGCTGTCCGGGAGCGCTCGGTCATCTCACGGCACCCAGCCTTTTCAGCAGGTTCTTGCCTCTGGTAAGCAGCCCCTTTTTCTTTCTCGAGGACATTTCCCTGCCTCGCCCGGGACTACCAGTACCCAAAGATGACGTAGGTGACCCCGAATGGAGATGGACTGTGGGGGATGGCGCGCTCCTTGCTGTCCCTGAACCCTCAGGAGGAACCTAGTAGGCACATGGTGACAGTGTGAGAGCGCGACACCAGTGGCGCCCACCGACTCGGCCGCCCCCTGCTGCCCACCCCCCTCCAGGGAGGCCAAGGGCTTGTTTCTTCTTTCAAGCGTCGACGTATGCCATGAGCACACACCCCTCTCCCACCATGTCAGAGAGGGGCTCGCCATCCACACCAGGGCCCCACTTGGCTGCAGGGGAAGGGCAGGGTAGGGGCTTGCTGCTTTGACAAAGCAGAGCTAGGGGACAATTTGTCAGTTCAGGCCAGGAACTTGGAAAAGGATTCAATTAGGTTGACAGTGGAATTGGCCGAGTGCCCATCAGTAACCGTCAAAAGTTCTGGAAGGGAATTCTGTTGTACTTGAAAACTATGTGGGTATAGAAAAGCCTGATAGTGCATTCGTGGGTTAGTATTCTAAAGAAACACTGCAGATGGCACACTGGTTGAAAGAAAAAAAACTAAAATGAACCTTAATTACAATCAAAGAAAGCTTAAAGGCCCTTCTGGTTTGCTTTCCTTGCTCCCGGTCACGTTTCTGAGGGGGGCTGAGTCAGCAGTGCTGCTGGACGGCCAAAGGCCACACGCCTGAGGACAGCACGTGTCCTCTCCCCCTTCCCTCTTCCTAATGCGAGTGTTCATCACTCAGCAGGCAAGTGACTAAGCCAAGGGGCTTCAAGCTTGCTTGGATTTAAAATCAAGGTCTCATTCTCATGGAAAACCCCTAGCAAAGCATCCCAAAGGACACCTGAAGATACCATCGCTCCGTCTAAGCAATCATGAGCTGCGTCTCGTAAGACCTGGCATTGCATTGGTACGCCAACAGGCCTGTCTCCCCGAATGCCTGCAGGCACAGAACACACATTTGTGCTTTGAGGAGAAGCATAAGCTCCTGAGACAGTTTGGGGTCGTGAGAAAAGTTCACTTGGTATTGAGGCCAGCATGTGAGGGGTCAGAGACGGCCCCATCACCCACTCTCACTACTCAGCTCTGGGTCTTGAGTTCTGGTTTTGCAAGCAGAATTGCTACAGTAAACATCTGGTAGGTTGTGCTTTGCCCAGGAGTGGCTAACAATGCAATACGCAGCTCCCATTACGAGTGGACATCAGAACACTCTCTGAACGAACAGCCTGCTAAGAAATATGTTCCCAATGACGGCCTTTCAAATAGTCTCAATGTGAATAGGAAGAGATTGTTAAACACTATTTGGCTACAATTCAGTTGCTTTACAACTGAGGTCAAGTAAAATCTAATAATTTAGATCCAGTGATAGTTTTGAGACATATTTCTTTTTCGCCCCACAGTGACCCTCAAGTCTACCACATTAGTCCATCTAAGGCAGCTTAGGCCGGTATCTTTACAGGTATCTTCAGTTGCTCACTTACGTGGAGGCTACATTGCCTGATTAAGGTGTGAAATGAACACTCTTCTTCTGTTTCCAAGCAGATGAGCAAAGAAATAAAAATATATATATAAAAATAGAATATATAAAAACTTGTTGTGATGAAATAAAAATAAAAAATGAGACACTACACATGAATGTGATCTAATAGTTAAATATGTCGGGGAGGTCTTTGATCTGCTCTTTTTAAAAAAAAAACAACAAACTAAAACCCTAAGCGAGCAGATGGCTCTGCTGCTCGCCGCGGCTGCCGACTCGCTACCTCTTTCCACTCGTAACCGAACTGGCATGTGTGTCTCGAATGTAGGATAGGAGGTTCCTTGGTGAATAAAGCGGACTGGTTAGAAGTGAAAGGGTCATTGGAGTGAAATAAACTTGGATTTAGAATTGAGGACTTTGAGGCACACGCCATGGAAGGGCAGAGAGAAACTCGGTGCGTGTTTTCCTTCGGGACCCAGATGTGGACCTGCCGGGGCTACTTGGACCGTGGGGCCGAGCGGGGCTGAGCGGGACCAGGAGAAAAGTTAACGGAAGTGTCACTTACCCTTTTGGCCTTTGGTCGCAAGGGCGTGTCCTGTGAGTAGTGGGATGGCGCGTCCGAAAGATAGACCTCCACATCATCAGGCACCTCTTCAAGGAAGTTGGAAGGTACAAGGCCTTTCTGCCCATTAAGCTCCCCCTGCAAGCACACCACAGGCAGACCATTGGCTCCTTCCACGCGCACCTGCATACAGACCGCCCTGAGTGAGCCCACTGGGGAGAGGGAGCAGTTTTGCTGAGTAACTGCTGCTCTGTTAAGTTTTCTAAATGTGGGTTGGTTTTTAGTCGTCTCAATAAAAAGTAAACTAAGCAAATAAGAACTTTAGATTTTTAGGCCAATTCTAATCAGCTTCACAAAATGGTTCTGAAAGCAAAATCCACAACCAGAGAGAGATAAGAAAGACACGTGTCAATGTCGTTCCTGGAATCAAGATTCATCCTCCGAATAAAATGTCAGTAAATCAAGACAATTGTTCTAAAGAAGATTCTAAGTTTCCACTGTCCACCAAGACAAACAGCTGCCACAAAGTCAGCCTGGCTAACTGAGATGGGGTGCCACAGTGCCGGGGCCTTGCTAGAGCCCTTCAGGGACCACCTTTTGTGGCTCAGAATCCCCCAAACAACACCATGGGACAGTAGAGAGATGACTGTGATGAATACTGTAGAGAGACCCAGGATCAAGGTCTGAGGGAACCAGCCAATACATTGAAAAAATCTTTGTGGAAGTACTACAGACACAACCTGCATGTGCATCTATTTAAATACAATACACATTCACAAAATACAATTTTCTAATCAGTAGAGTATGTATGAGAAAAAATTTATGATAGCCAGACATTAAGAATGAACTTTGTGATCTCAAAGACAAGGCACATTATAGCAGTAAATTATGAAGAGGTAATTCAAAAGAGATTTGGGAGGAATGAGGAAAATTCAAGATATTTGACACAGCAAGAGGAAAACCTCCAAATAAGAAGTCCTGACAGGGAAAGAAAAAGAGAGTGGGAGGGCAGAGGGCAGATGCTAAGAAGCTGCCCAGTCTGAGGAGGGAGATAAGAGACTGATCCAGGAGGCCCGAAGATGCCGAACAAAACAAACACTGGCAGGACAGGCTGGAACCAAGACTGCAAGAATATTTCTTCCCCTCTTCGAGCAAAAGAGCTGAATGACAAGAACCTGCATTCAAGGGTCAGTGATCACCCAGTCTCAGGAAAACTGCCAATGACGGCATCATTGCATGTTGCATCTGACCCAGCTCTGCAAGAAACAGAGTGCCCTACTAGAAAAGTTCAAGTGGCAATAGCAAAAATGACCGAAGTCCATATAGAAAACTGACAAGTTTCTATCAGTTGTTTCTCTGAGCATCACACTCCTATGGAAGGCAGAGAGTCTGCTCAGGAGCAAACTCCAAGTCTCTGTGCTCACTAGAGGTGCCTGTTCTCTGGCAGCAAGCACAGCTCTGGAGCGGAAGGCTGGGAAGGACGGAAAAGCTAGGGTGGCATACTTGTGTGAAGACCAAAGAACATCAGAGCTAATAAAGCTACAGACAGGGATGGACGTCCCATACCGGCTAAGGGGTCAGTGAGTGGCCAGGAGGACTCACCTGTCACCAACAGTACACATCCACTCAACTCTTTCGGGGGCTGGGGGGAGGGGGCTCTCCCGGTGGTGCCCAGGGCTTCCTACTGGCTCTGCACTCTTGGTGGGCTCAGGGGACCATATGAGGTACCGGGGATGGAACCTGGAAGGCACGGGACAGACTGGGAGAGCGAGGCCAAGGACTCACGTAGTAGAAGCCATCCTCATCGATCTCCCCGAACACAGTGATGATGTCCCCAGTGCAGAACGTCAGCTCGGCCTGCAGGGAGAGCACAGGGGCTGGGCCATACTGGGGCCATTCCGTGCGCCAAGTTCCTCCTGCCTTTCTGCCTTTCCCCATCTCTTCCCTTCTCTCAGCTGGATCTGAACCCACTCTCAGTCGGGTGAGTCTGTGCGGGCGGGCGCCTCCTGCTAGGGGGCTCTGCTGTGGGGCTGCTGCAGGGGCTCGGCTCGGAAAGACCTGAGGGAGCAGGGCAATGGGGGACAGGACGGGGAGCAGCTCCTGAGCTGTGGGGGCACAAGTCTCCCGATCTGGGGGGTCCTGGCCTCCCAGACTGCCTGCATCTCTGGAGGCTCCACCTTTGGCTCCTCAGTGGGGTGCAGGTAGCAGCCACTGCATGTGAGCAGCCAATGGGGTCCCTATCTCTCACCCAGGGTCCCCATCGTCCCCCCAGCTCAGCATACACAGGTACCTCCACGTCCACGTTGGGTGAGCTTTCCCGGGGGTCATAGTCGTACAAGGCCACCATCCTCCGCGTGGAGACCGAGGGCCTCCGGCCGCCTCTGCTTCTCTCTTTGGATCACAGGGAGCAGATGGGGGCGCTTTAGAGGGGGTGGGCCCCCTCGCCTCCATGCCAGCACCTCAGCCCCAAGGCTGGATTCACTCTGCATGGGAGGGGCCTGCAGCTGTGCCCCCACCCCCACCCAGTGTCATCCTGTGGGTCCCCTCACCCGGCTTGCCCACGGGCGTGCTGAGTGGCAGGAAGCCCTGTCGGAGCAGCTGGGCCATCATCTCCTCATCGTCGGCCTGGATCTCCGACACCATGTTGCAGGGAATGAGGCCGAGGCGCGCACAGGTCTCCCCGCGGTAGAAGCCATCAGCATCTTTGTCACCGTAGACCTGGCCCACAGACACAGAATGGATGCTGGCAGGTGCGTCCCTGCTCACAGCGTTCCCTACCTGTGGCTTCACAGGCTGCTCTCCATACAGCCCCCAGTCTCGGCCTCCCCAAGTGCTTCCCAGGATCAAAGTCCAACCACTTCCCAGCTGCCCTCAGAGCTTATGGGAAACATCACCCTTAAGACTCCTCCATTTCAAGCGGGGTCTCACAGGATGGGGGTGGGGTGGCCCTTCCCCCAACCCCACCCCTGCCCGAATGAGACCCCGAGTCGCTGCCCACGAACAGCCTTTCTGGCTCCTGATCGAGTTGCTGAACAGCCATGATCCCAGAGACTCAGAAACAAGTCTCGGAATCCAGTGGCTTTTGGCAGAAATCCCTCCAGATTTAATTATTAAAATTACAGAATTCCAAAATCGCGTGGCCATGGCTATTCATAATCAGCAATAGAAAACAAAGTGTCAAAGTACAGAAAGAGTAATGTGGACATCATCTGCCACACAGGTAGGGGGAGGATGTGAGATGGGGGTATACTGGGATTGGTGGTGATTTGGAAATGGGCACTGGTAAAGGGGTGGGTGTTTCATTATTGTATGACCGCGTCTTAAACTTGAAAGCTTTGTTAACTGCTCTCACGGTGATTCAATAAATAAATTTAGAAAAATAACTTGAAGAATCATAAAAAAAAAAAGACTCCTCCACTGACAGCCCCCGAAGTGCTCTTTCAAATAGGCTGGAGCAATAGCACAGCGGGTAGGGCATTTGCCTTGCACGCGGCCAACCCGGGTTCGATTCCCAGCATCCCACAGGCCTGGTGAGATCAAGCCTGAACCCAGACAAGCCCCTCCCCCTCCCACCCCTTCTCTCTGTCACTGCCACAGCCATGGCACCTCTCAGAGCCTTCTATACACTAAAGCAAGTGTATTTGGTCACATGTGGGCTCCATGAATCATGTGAACTCTGTGATCTGCACGTGATGTGCATGAGTTGGGTGTACATGAGCTATGTGAGTCATATAAGGTATGTGTATATATATATATGTGTAGGTGTATGGGGTGAATTGTATGTGTATGTGTGTGTATTGTGTGAATACATGTATGTATGGGGTGTGCAAGTATATCTGGTGTGTAGGGGTAAGTGCATGCGTATATACATGCATGTGGGGGTGTATATATGTGCACGTGTGTATCTGTGTGCATGTGTGCCATCCTGCAGGCAGGCAATGTGCAAGGGAACCCTACTTTCCTGAGAGGCCTAAAGGGTCTCTGAAGGTGCCTATCACCCCAAATCCACTTTCACTGAGTGCCAACCAGCTGCGCCCTCTTCCCTGGGAGTAGTAGCCAGCAGCTCCAGGAGCCCCTCAGAGTTCTGATAGTCCCCCCATCAGCCCTCAGGACCCCTTACGGGCCCATGGCCCACCTTGATAATCTGCCCCTCCTTGAAGGGAAGCTCCTCCTCCGCAGCGTCCGGGTTCGGGGACATGGTGAGGGGGTCGTAGTCGAACAGAGCCACGAAGACACGCGCAGGGAGCTCCTCGGCCCCGGGGTCAGTCTCCGACCCCTCATAGAAGTCTGGGGAGAGCAGGTCCCGCCCACTGGAGTCATCTGGAAGGACCAGGAGCAGGTGGTCAGGCCACGCCCCCACCCCATCCTGAGTCTGCTAACATGCAGAGAGACACATCCCATCGGGCTGGCTGAGAGTGAGATGCAGGGACCCTGGTGAGGAGCCCAGCGCTGCTGAGCTCCTTAGGGGTGGCCAGCGCCCCTACCCGGACCATGGGCACCGCACAAGGAAAAGCCTCCGCCCCAGTTCTAACCGGGAAAGAAAGTGACCCCACGAGAGAGAGCATTTCTGACACAGGGGGGTGGGACGAGGTGCCACTAGGGTCACTGACCGATGGCCGGCCCCTTCCCTGGTCGTGCCCGCTGGGGGCCTGCACTGCCGCGGGGAAGCGTCCGGCCCCCATGTTCTGCTCTGTCGGCCCGTCCCGCAGCCATCGGGGTCCCGAGGATCTGGAGAGGAACAGCACAGGTGTGAGCTGAGCGGGCTCCGAAGGCCATGCCAGCTGGACCGAAGCAGAAGCTCTAAAGGCAACTAAACTTAGGTTTTAACTGAAAGGTTAGCTGATGGGCCTGGCCTCAGGAACTGTCTCTGCCGCTGCTGCTGTCACAGGAAGCCGCAGTTTGGAACCAGAATGCAGACAGCCACAGGCCGTGGGCAGGACAAACCTGCCCCTCAGCGCAGGAACGCCTGCACGCTTGGAGACACACATCCCCAAAGTGGCAGGAGCCCAGGGCATGGCCTCCCCCCTCAGCCTCTCCTCTAGCATGTGTGAGAACCAGAGCCGGCCCCCCGCTCAAGGGCAAGGTGTTCAGGGGAAGAAACACTGCGGGTTTCCCTCAAAGGCACTGCTACATGTGGGACAGGTGTGAGCCCAGACCGCGGTCAGCACTGCGGGCCAGCCCAGGTGCCCACATCACCAGCCCCATCTCACCAACAACATGGTGGGTGCCCTGTGGGAGCCTCCTGGGACCCCAACACTGCCCGGAGACGGGTGGGACCTACACTTGCGTCTGGAATCCCCTGCACACACACACCCCCAGAGATAGGTGAGAGGTGTGTCTAGAGCTGATGATGGAAACTCCTAGCAGTGGACACAGGAGAGAGACGGGGTGAGGGAGGGCCGGGAAAGCTGGTCTCTTCTGCAACTGCTCTCTGCGCATTCCCAGGCAGTGACAAAGCCCCCGAAAGGCACCGCCACAAAGGCCAGATCCAAGAGAACCCCTCCCCACCCGCCGGCAAGAAGTCGAGACAGGCCCTAAAACTCATTTTGAAAAGAAACTGTGTGTTGCCAAACATCTGAGGAAGCACAGCTCAGCTAACCCTTAATTAAAAGTTAGATTCAGTTGTCCTTTAATCAAAGCAGCCGTGATCGGCCTGGTTCGGGCTCATTCTCCTAAAGCCAAGGAAGGGAGCAACGGGTTTTGTCAGACAGGCAGGACGAAGGAGGAGCGAAGGCCCCGGGTGCAGAGGAGGGGGATGGCGATGGGGGGCGTGGCAAGCAGATGGGGTGATGGACACACCCAGGGACCTCCTGCAGCCCGGGCGGGCAGCTGCGCGGGGTCCCGGGGGGCGGACGGCGCCGGGCCACTCCTCCAGGCCGCCGGACACTCCTGCCCCGGGAGCTGCTCCCAGCAGGCCTTCCCGGACCTCTCGGGGCTCGGCGGGGGCTCATCGCTCCAGATGCCATCACGGGGGTCCACAAGCTCCCCAAAGTCCCCCTCCACACTGTTCTGCCGGGTCAGTGTGCGCCGCCGGGCCAGCAGGGGCCTGAGGCAGTGCCGGCAGGGGCAGGGCCCGGGCTGCCATGGGCCAGCAGGGGCTGGGGACGCTGCCCGCAGGGCCTGGGGCTGCCTCCTGACACGGACCCGAGGCTCCTCCTCTTCACTCCCGCAGTCCAAGCCACTGTCTGGGCTCCGGGTGGCCAAGCGGCTGCAGCGGCCACCCCAGTCCTCCAGCGGGCAGTCCTCGGCGTGGGGCCCGGGGGCGCGGGGCCTGGCCAGGGGCCTGGCACCCCGGGCAGCTGCACCCCCCCAGCAGGGCCTGGACCGAGTGCCAGCACCCCGTGGGCGCCAGGCCTCCCGCTGTTCCACGTCCTCCTCGGCCACCTCGGGGATGCTCGACAGCATGGCACAGTGCTGGGCCTGTGGGGGGCACTCGGGCTGGTCCAGGGGAGTGCCGTCCTGGGGGCATGTGTGCGGACAGGGGCCAGGAGCAGTGAGCGGGCGGGGAGGAGAGAAAGCAGAGAGTTAGTCTCCGAGGCGCCTGCCTATCTGGGCCTGGCCTGCCGTGGTTCTACAGAGGAATTAGATGCGGTTATGAGGTCCCAGGGAGGGAGTGCCAAGAGTCCGCGATGCAGCCTGAGTGTGGCGAGCACTTCCACATTTCGGGCTCTGGGCCCCACTGCCTGCTGCCTGCATACCCGGGGCGGGCGGCTGCTACCCTGTCTGCAGCCCTCAGAGCTTCCCTCCTCCCGGACCTGCCCACCCGAGGCGGCCCTGGGCACAGCAAGGCTGTGGGCAGACACTTGGCTCCATGGGAGCTGCTGTGTGGATAGAGCCCAGCACACCCTCCCCATCTCTGGGGGCCACCTGTGTCACCTCCAGGCCAGTTCATCTATAGGGCCACTCCCTAAGCACACCCGCTCCTGGACTCGTAGGTGCTATCAGGGCTGGCCTGGGGGTGTCTCCAGACTTAGTCTTGCCCACCCTGCCCTGTGGGGCACAGCCCTGCGCTCAGACCTGGCTGTGTTGCCCACTGCTGCCACCATCTCTGATCAGAAAGGTACTGGGGAGCAAGGGGAGCAAGAGGAGCAGAGAAAGGACTCTCGGAGGAAGCCAGACAGGGGTTTGAAGCACCCTGGCCAACCCTGTGGAGCTCGGGGGCTGCTCAGCGCAGCTCCGCAAGGCCAGAAGCCATCAGGAACTGGAGGGGCAGAAACGGTGGCCTGGCAGTCTCCGTTGGCCCCATGGGACCACGTGAAAGCACGGCCTGCTCTGCCCACCGGGACACATGCTGTGAGGCTGTCCAGGCCTCCTGCCCATTCGAGGTACCCACGAGCCCCCTCCAAGGACAAGCCCTATGCAAAGCCAGGTCTGGGGCTCCTGGCCAGCTGTGCCATATCCAGGCCACACCAGGAAGGACTCTGATGGTCCCAGAGCCTTAAGCGTGCTTCCCCAGAGGGTGACAGGCCATGTGGGTGCGGTTCTACACCGGAACTGGCCCCACAGGCCCTCAGCCCTGCATCCCCATGGCCTGCACAAAGGCCCTCAGCCCTGCATGCTGTGTCCCCGTGGTCTGCACACAGACCCTCAGCCCTGCGTATTGTATCCCCATGGCCTGCACACAGGCCCTCAGCCTTGCACAATGTGTCCCCATGGCCTGCACACAAGCCCTCAGCCCTGTGCCCTCGTGGCCTGCACACAAGCTCTCAGCCCTGAGCACTGTGTCCCCATGGCCTGCCCACTTGGGCCGTCACTTGGGCCTTCAGCCCTGTCCCGTGACCCTGTGGCCCACACAGGTGCTCCCTCGCCATGGTCTGTCTTCCTGGGATTCAGCCTGGCCTCATCAGTCCCTCCCAGTGCAAAGCCAGCCCGGGGTCCCCCAGCGTCCAGCTCATCACTTGGCCACAGCACCGGCCAGCAGAGCTGAGGCAGCAAGGCCCCAGAAACACCAGGACTGTAGCACAGGGGCATGGAGGTAGCCCAGCAGCAAGCGGTGCCCCGCACTCTCCCCGAGGGAGCTTTGCTGCTCCTCCTTCCCAGCCTGCTACAGAGCCCGGCACTCGTCCATCTCTCAGCACCCCACTCTGGCAGAGTCTGTTCCAAGAACTCCTGGACGCCCTTGAGAACTGAACCCGAGTCTGTGGGTGCCGACTGCAGACACGACGCCCGGAGAGCCAGGACCACCCAGTCCAGGCGGACGGGAGGGCGCGCCTGGGGTTACGGGGGCACTGACCTTGAGGGCGCTGTGGGAGGTGCCGCTGGGCCGCCGCCGGCCGCCCTCCTCCAGCTGCATCTCCGAGTACAGCTCCTCCTCATCCTCCTCCATGATGTCCGAAAGGTCGGAGCCCCGGCTGCTCTCAGTGTGGTGATCATCTCCGTGGCAGCAGTGTGGCTGCGGCCGAGAGAGGGATGGGCGCTACAGCCCCCGCACGGCAGAGCCGGCCCAGCCTGCAGCCGCTCGCCCCCTCTCCTCTGCTCCCATGGGAGCCAGCACCAAGAGCTGTGTGTGCACACGAGTAAGTGTGAGGGTGGGTGCTCATGTGTTTGCATGGCCATGTGTGCCTGTGTGTGCACATGTGCATGGTCACGTGTCTGTGGGTGCATGGGTGCATGTATGGTCACATGTGTGCATAACTGCATGTGTGTGCATGTGTTCATGATCATGTGTGGGTGTGTACACATTTGTGTGCATGTGTGGTCACATGTGTGCATGAGTGTGTGCATGGTCATGTGTGAATGAGTGCACATGTAGGTGGTCACATGTGTGACTATGTGTGTATGACTATGTGTGCAAGCACACATGTGACCCACTGACACGGGTCAGAGGGTCACATGTGTGCATGAGTGTGCATATGTACATAGTCATATGTGCATGAGTGCACATGTGTGCATGTAAGGTCATGTGTGCTTGAGTATGTGTGTGCATGTGTGATGGCCATGTGTGCGTGTGTGTGGTCACATGTATGCATGAGTGCATGTGTGTGTGCACAGTTGTGTATGGATGGGTGCATGTGTGTGTGTGTGCGGTCACATGTGTATCAGTGCATGTAAGTATGTACTGTGTACATGTGTATGCATATGGGGGTGTGCATGTGTATGTATGTGGGTGGGTGTGTACATGCGGGTGCAAACATATGTACATGTGCATGTGTGTAGTATGCACATATGTGAGTATGAGTGTGCACACGTACATGCACCACCCGCTGAAGGAGAGAGCAGGACCTGGACCTTCAGCTGCCCACTGGTGGACTGGGAAGCTCCCCATGCCAAACCGAGTCCCCTCTCCCCCGTGCTCTGGACTGGTCAGAAGCCACTGGACTAAGAAGATGGGAAAGGCCCCTCCCACCTCCTGGCAATGAAGCCAGAGCCAGAGTTGGCACATGGTGGCCACCAGCTCTGTCAGGCTGGAGCAGGAATAGATCAGGACAGCGAGCACTCAAGTCTCATCTCTGCCTTCTCATTTGGTGGAGTAAGTCAGCCCTGAGGGAGCAGGAGGGTCCTGTCCCCACTGGTGCTGGCACACGACTCTCCAGTCTGGTGAGGCGCCTGCAGAACCAATGGACTTTCTGGATGTTCCCTCAGTGAAGGGGAAGGTGCCTCCTGTTTCCAGCCAGCTCTTTCTTGCTTTCTTGGGTCACAGGAGGGTGTGAATGCTGACACTAGGGAAGCCAATTTGTGACAAGATAAAGGAGGACAGAGTGGACAATTCGGAAGTCACAGACAGGACAAGCCAGGCAGCTGGCTGGGCCTTCTTGGGTTCACATGGGCTTCCTTGTTGGTTGGGGTTCTGGCTCTTTGTAAGAACAAATAAAACAGAATTTTTCAGTTTTGCAGATGGAGACCAGGAGGCTGGAGGAAGCAGCCAGTGACTGTGGCAGAAGCAGGTGGGGCTGCTGCCCCTTGTCCGGGAGGTCTATGTAGGGCCTGGTCACTTTGGTTCCAGAGCCATGAACTGCTCTGACCATGCTCTTTTCCTGCTGCTGTTGTCCATGAAGGACACAACCACCCTCAGACATGGGCGGGCAGAAGCAGAAGTCTCTCTCACTCTACTCCAGGCCTGCGTGCCCTGCCCACTCAGACATGGTTGGCCAGCTAGGGCAGGCAGGGGACAGGTCATGTACAGGAATAGTGAGGCCAGGTGACCCCAGAGGCCTGTGGGTGTGAAGGTGTGACTCTACACTGGTGGGGATCCATGTCTACACCGGGTGGGAATTGTGTCTATATGTCTACACTGGGTGAGGATTTGTGTCTATACCGAGTGGAGATCCGTGTTTAAGTGGGAATTCATGATTTTATCAGGTATTGGTCCGTGTTTACAGCGAGGACATCTGTGTCCATACTCAGTGCTGACACACATCCAAGCCTGGTGTGGTTCCGTGGTGGTCCCTGCCTGCAGGGTGGCATACGGGAGCCTCGGCTGGTGCTCAACTCACCTCCAAAGGAGAAGCCGCTGGCCACCAGCCCCCAGGCCCTCCCACTCACCTGCTTGCCCAGCTCAGAGCCTTTCAGGAACTCGTCCACGCTCACAGCCCTCCGCTGGGTGCCAGGGGACTCAAAGGCATCCTCCTCATCTGAGTTGGCGTAGCGCCCAGCACCCCTGTCTAGGAACAGGCTCCGTTTCTCTAGCTTGGAAGGAGAAGGGCATCTGAGGTTGGCAGGGTCTCACCTGCTGTGGCCAGCAGCCCTGAGAGGATCTGAGTCCCCTGGCCCATGGACGGTGCCCACAGCTCCCCTGAGCCACCAGGACCCCACTGGGCATTGAGCAGATGCCCCCCTCCCCCTCCCCTCCCTGGGCGCAGCCGCCATCTGACTTGAAGAGCAGCAGAGCCCCTGCCCAGTCCTGGCCTCTGTGCTCTCAGGATGTGGAAGGGCAGCCCAGGCTGCTCTTTACTGCCAGCGAATGCCCAACCATATGCGGGCTGCTATCCAGGGAGCAGTGAGCACGCGCACGTTTGCCGCAGTCCAGCAGGGGGCAGCCCGGGCGCCCCCTACCTGCCATTCTGCCCCTCCTTGGGCTGCCTCCTTCTTCACTTGTCAGGAGCAAGTGGGTTGTGTGTCTGTCAAACATGTTTGTGTGTGTGCAGACATGCGTGAGTCTGTGGGGCTGTGCTTGTCCATGTGTGCAAGAAGAATGTAGGTGTGTGCCCACATGCGTGCACACATGCTTCTGTGTCTGTGCATCATGCAAACCACACGCGTGTCTTAAATCTCATGTCTGTGACTGAATGCATGCACCCTTATGAACACACATGCAAGTGTGTATGTGAGCACATGTGTAGCTGTGTGATCGTAGGCACACACATGAATAGAAACATAATCTGCGTCTGCACAGGAGCACACACACAAGCCTGCCCACACAGACCCTCACGAACAGCAGGGCGCAGGGCCCCAGCACTGACCAGCATAACAGTATCTGGTCTCAGCACTGTGGGAGCTAGGTTGGGTTCATGTGTGCCATCAAGTGTCCTTTCTCCCACCCAGCTGACCACAGGGACTGACCCTCTCAAGGCAGAAGAGAAGGAGCTGGCCTTACCCTGCTGCTCTCGGCTACCCTCTGTGCGGCTTCCCGGGCCATGGCCTTGGCCACGGAGGAGGACACGGGGACACCCTGCGGCTGCGGGAGGATCCGGCTGGGCGAGGGCGACCTTCTCCCGGGACCAGGCGGCTCCAGCATGTGTCCGTGTGCGGGGGCGGGGGCCCGGCTCGGCTCCCAGGCCCCGCCCACCCTGGCCTGGGGCCCTGGGTGCTCGTCTTTGGTGTTGGGGACTCCCATGGCACCTGATGACGGCTGCGGTGGGGGAGCAGCTCTCGGATGTGCGGGGGGAGGCACCAGGAGGTCGGGGGGGATGGCGGCGGGGGCCGAGTCCTCTGACTCGCCCTGTGTGGACAGCGTGCGCACGCTCACGACCTTGGCGTCCAGGCCCCGCAGCCGCAGCAGCTCCACAGCCATGCTGCCCGCCGTGGGCGCCATGAGCTCAGCCACCTGCCAGAGAGGGACACCTCAGCAGAGCCCAGCGGCTCCCACACACGGCAGGCTGGGCCGAGTAACCAAACCCACAAAACCCGAGGCAGGCAGGGACAGCTGCACGGGAAGGACCAAACAGACCCTAGGCAGTGAGCAGGGCTTCATGGGGTGCCTGGGATCTGCGGGGGAAGAGGGACAGGGCAGGGCCTCACTCACCCGCTGGCCCTTTGCGTATACACCGTAGCCGGTCACATCAGCTCCATTGGACAGGCCAGTGGCACTCAGAGCCGGCGGCCTCCAGGAAACCAGGACGCTGGTGGGGGTGGGCCCAGCTTGGACGGTGACATCTTGGGGAGGGGCAGGAGGCCCTGGCAGGGGACACAGAACAGGGTTAGGGTTAGGGGCCACCCAAGGCAGAGGCAGAATGGACACAAGGTATGGCAGATGGCAGGGGGCAGCTATGTCAGGGGACGTCCACCCTGACCCCAGATCAGTTGCTCGACCTGGAGACATTCACTTGTCCCTCCCTCACCCCCTCTTCACTAATGTGCTTGGCACACCTGTGGGCACCATGGCCCCATCCCAGGCACACACCTGTGGGCAGCACGGCCCTACCCTGGGCACACACCTGTGGGCAGCACGGCCCCACCTTGGGCACACACCTGCGGGCAGCGTGCAGAACTCCACGGCCGCCTCCTTCTTCTCTCGCTGCTCCAGGGGTAGCTGCCAGGGCACCTGGTGGGGCCGGGCCAGCACCTTCACTGTGTAGGCCGTGCTGGGCCTGAGGTTGACCAGCTGGTACTTGTACCTGGCAGCCTGCACCACCCCCAGCTCCTCCTCGTTGAGGAAGATGGCGTGGCTGTAGTTGCTATTGGTGGGCACCCAGGAGAGCTGAGCCGAGACCTGGGTGATGTTGTCCACACGCAGGTGGGAGGGCGCCACCACCACATCCTTGCCCACCAGCAGGGTGCACTGCAGCTGGTCGGAGCGCCCCCTGCTGGTCACGCACTGCACGGACACGCGGTGAGTACAGGCCGCCACACTGAGCTTCTCCACCAGGGCCTTGGTCCTGCTGCCCAGCGCCAGGCTCAGCCGCGGCTCCTGGTCCACCAGCACCATGTAGCCGCTCACGGCGCCCCAGCCCGGCGGCACGGCTGGCGGCTCCCAGCCCACAATAACACTTTTGGCGAGCTGCTTGATGAGGGTGATTTTCCGAGGGTAAGGCACGGCGTCTTCTCCGAGGTCGGCGAGGCTGGTGTCCAGCGTGCCGCTGTCAGGGAGGCTGGGCTCGAGGAGCGTGGGGGAGTGCAGATCCAGGCTGGAATGGTTGATGAAGTTCTGCTCGGGCTCGCCGGCCAGAGTGTTGGCCAGTCGAGTCTCACTGTCCTGGACAAAGTCCACAAAGTTGGAGGGCACCAGGCCCCGCTGCCCATCCAGCAGCTCACCTGCAGGCACAGGGGTGGGGTCATGGGATGGGGCCTGCACGGGCTGGACAACTGCCCAGCACCCTAAGGCTGCCTCAGGACCCTGCTGTCCGCTCCCTGCAGACCCTCCACCACTCAGCAAACTGCCTGACCCCACCTGGCCTCCATCTGCATGTTTAGGACAAGGCTCTGGGGTGAGGGACTGGTCTGCACCAACTCTCACCGAGGTGTTTCTGGAATGACACTGGCACTAAAGCTTGGGGGTGGGGGGTTGGGCAGAAGGGCACAGCCAAAGGCCACTTGTCACCCCAGGGGATGGGAGGGGAGGCCCTGTCAGAGAGTCCCCGCATGTCCACTCAGAACAAGCAAGGCGCCCCATGGCCTGGGGCTGGGCTGCCACGGGATGTGCACTGCCAGCCCCTGGGAACCGGAGCTGAGCCCGGGTAGCTTACACACGGCAGAGCATTCCCACCCAGAGATACCCACAGGGTCACGAGACCAGGAGAGCAGGAGGCCCAGTATCAGCATGGCTCCAGCTGAGGGGTCAGGGGGCCCAGCCCCCTCAGCCAGTCTAGGGAATCCCCTCAAATAAAGAGGGGTGTCTGCTCCTGGCACTATCTGGGTTCTAGAACTGGCAACGTTGCCTAGAAAGAACATGACCTATGTGGTGTGGGGGAGGAGGGGGCAGGAGAGGGAGGATGGTGAGGCATGGAGATAATGATGGGGATGACGGGAAGTGATGGGGATGAAGATAATGATGGGGACGATGGTGGAGATGATGGGGTTGATGAAGGGATGATGGGGGGGATGGTGGGGATGGAGAATGATGGAGATGAAGGGGAAGAGGGGGATGGGGATGGAGGATAAAGGAGATGAAGGGGAAGATGAGGATGGTGGGATGGTGGGAATGATGGGGATAATGGGAGATGATGGGACAATCGTGAAGATGGGGATGATGAGGGATGGGGGGATGATGGGGGAGATAATGGGGCCAGATCCCCTGATCTTCCAGAGGGAACCCCTGGTTGTGGGGGCTGCTGTGACTGTGACTGTGAACAACAGGTCCTTCTGACTACCTGAACCCACCAAGCACCCGGTCCCCAAGCCCGCTGCCCGACCTTCATAGAACCCGTCCTCATCCATGTCTCCGTAGACGTAGAGGTATTTCCCTGCTGCGAGGGGAAGTTCTGCTTCTGGGTTCTCATTGGGCCCATCAAAGGGGTTATAGCTAGAGGAGAGAAGAGCAAGTGAGCCAGCTCAGGGGACCCCATGCCAGCCTGTCCCAGACAGCCAGAACACAAAGGGAACCCTGCTGCAGCCCGCCCCGGACATGACTCAGAACACACAGGGGACCCCTCTGCATCACTGGAGGCTGCTGCCTGAACTCCGGCCTGTGTTGGCTCTCTCCAGATCTAAAGCCAGACAAGGCTGGTGGCCAACACTGACACTGGCAATCCTGTAGCAGGTGATACATGGCCAGCGTCTGCCAAATTCTGAAATCCCAAGTGGACAAAAGCACTGACTGAGCAGCACTGGAAGGACACTGCCCAGCGGTCTTGAGTAAGTACACACTCCTTTCAGCTCCAGAACTTATTACTGACTTCAGTTTAATAAATTTCCCAGGAGAGAGGAAAAAACTTTTAAAAGCTTTTCCCCACACCAGGCATCTCAGGGACAACTGGAGGGGAGGAAGGAGTGTGGATGGACAGTATGATCCCCTGCATACCCAGACACCCCAAGCATGAGAATCCCAGGGCTGAAGAGCAAGAGCCGCCGCCACAGACCACATGATGTCACACTACAGCCAGAGAGTGGGAGGAGATTCGGGACAGGGCGGACAGCCATAAGAAGGCTGAGGACAGGGTGGACAGCTGTGAGAAGCTGAGGGCAGGAAGGATATCTGTGAGAAGGCTGAGGGCAGGAAGGATGGCCGTGAGAAGGCTGAGGGCGAGGATGGCCATTAAAAGGCTCAGGATGGGGCGCAGGTGTCTGTGGGGACACCATAGCCCAAGAAGTGTGAAGGTGCTTAGTGTGGGAACTGTATAAGTCATGAAGTGGGTGGGTTCGCTGCTCGGGGCTGGGAACTGTATGGGTCATTGGAGTGGTGGTTTGCTGGTTGGGGCCAGGAATCAGGGCACCTGGCCCCCTTGATGTGACCTGTGTTGACCTGTGTCCCTAGGCCCAGGACAGAGACATGCTCTGGGTAATGGTCTTTGCAGATGGAACACTTCTCAGATGGGTGGCACAGGCACAAAGACACTGGGGAACAAGCCACCCCACACTGAATCCCAGGAAGGAGCCACTGCTCAGCCCTGGAGGGACCCCAGGACCAACACAAGACCCAAAGTTGCCAAGTGGCGCTCAAACCCCAGCCCCAGACACAGGGCGCTGCCCTACCTGTAGCGGGCAACACAGAGGCGTGCCTTCCCCGAGTATCTCTGCCTGGAGGGGCCGGAGTTCTCGTCATTGTCCATCTGCCCAAAACATAGAGTCGGGGCAGAAGCTGTGAGGCCACGTCTCATGTCTAGACACCTAGGAGCCCCAGGTCTTGACGAGTCTAGCAGGAGCCCCCTTTCCCAGCCTTAGGACTCCCAGCCACACCATGGGAGTCCAGGTTGCTCCTTAGGACACAGGCCAGGCCAGACACGGCCCCTTTGCTCTCTGCCACCCCATCACAAGAGTCTTGGGCCAGTAGAAGCGAGATCACCATGGGCAGGGGCAGCAGAAGGTGGCAGCGCACCCAGGAGAGTGTAGATATGTGAGGTGCTGCGGACCTCTCTAGTGGCGTCCCCCACTTCATGGCAGAACTGAGCACCCCACAGTCCCTGTGGCCTTTCCCAGGACTACAGCCCACCCCACACCACACACACACATGCACATGCGCACGCGCACGCACGCGCGCGCGCGCACACACACACACACACACACACACAGTGACAGAGCAGCTGCTCCCATGCTTGACCTCTGGGGCACTGGCTGGGGCTAGTTCAATGCTGGCATGTTTGTGGGCCAGGATGGCTCCACGTGACAATGAGGCCAGTGGTCACCAGCTGCTATAGTGGGTGGGACCCAGCCAAGGGCCCACACACTCACGCCTGGCTCATGGGGGACACAGTCGAGGGCCCGCACACTCACGCCTGGCTCAGGTCTGCATCGTGGGCTGTGCGGGAAGGCGGGTGTGGCAGGCAGGGGCTCCGGGCTGCCCCCAGGGACGGGCAGCAGGAGTGGCCGGGCACACTCACCGAGCACAGTGTGACTCCCCAGGATGCTTTCGGGCCCTGCCATGGGGAAAACACGAGGCAAAAACAGGTGAGCCTCCCCTTGGAACACACCACCCCTGCTGGGGTCTACACCGCGGCCGACAGCCCACCCCAGCCAAGCTACAGCGATGGGTAGTTGGAGTGGATGAGAGACAGCCAGAGGCTTGGGCGGCTGTAGGTCAGGAGGCACTTCCTTCCCTGGGATAGACACGCAGGGTAGCCCTGCAGCCACAGGAGCATGAGGAGGGGCTGGGCAGGAAGAGGCTCAGGCAGCAGGGCAGAGAGGAAGGAAGAGGCCCTGGATCGCGCTGAGCCTGAAGGTGCACCACTGCCTCTCGTCCAGACTCCTGTTGACTCACAGCCTTTTAGAGCTTGGCTGTCAATGACCCCAGTGTGGCCAAGGCTGGAACTTAGGATACACACTGACCAGAGACTCCAGGGCCAGGGAAGCCGCTGGGAGTGCTACACAGGGAAGCGGCCTGGGTGGGGATTGGACGCTGGATGGGGCCCAAGCAGCAGAGCCCCATCCCGTCCTCACTCCTGCCTCCCTGGAGCAGGCCAGGCAACTGCACAACCGCAGGTCTCCCACACGCCCCGGGGGACGGCCTAACCAAGCCCCCAGCTCTAGCCCGGGAGCAGAACAGACTCAGGCCCCAAAGGAGTCGGGTGATGCCAAAGGGCCGACCCCAGAGCAGAAGTCAGCCGAGAGGAGCAGGCAGGCCACACCTAGTCTGAGGTGGAAGGAGGAGCTGTCCTATTTCAGGGGAGGAGCCTCTGAGAGCATTCAGAGGACCAACCCCTGTGCTGGGGGAGCACCTGGAGCACCACCCCTGTTCTGGGGTCTGGGCTGTATCTGCTCTTGGCCCCACTGCTCCAGGCCATGTCCCCCCAGTCGCTAGCAGCTCACCCCCATGTCCAGAAGTGCGCCCTCGGTGCCCTGGCTTATCCACAGCATGGGAGGGAGACAGCCCAGAGGCCAGTGTGGCCAGTCACGTGACCTGCTGAGCCAGTCCTGCTGGGCAGGTGCCCACAGCAGCCCGAGTCTGGCACCAAGTCTGGTACCTGGGTAGAACTGGCTGGTGTCCACTGCAGGAAGGGCTTCTGGGGACCAGGGCAGCTGTGGGGTATCCTTCATATCTCTGTGTCCTTATCCAAGGGACACCCCCCCAACACGCATTGGTCCACCTCCATGCCCAGGCCCCTCCCCCACTCATCTCCCACCGCCACCTCCCACGCCAGCGCCTACCTGTGCCAAGGGAAGTAGCGAATCCGTTCATGAACTGAGGGAAAGGCTTGCCGGAGGCCGTGGGGCTGCTGGCCAGCAGGTCGACCCTCCCTGCCTGCTGCCGAAACTTCTCCAGGTCCCGCGACAGCAGGCTGAACTGCTCACTCTGCGCCCGGCATCGCTCCTCCAGCTCCCGCACCTTGTTCTGCAGGGCGAGCACGTGTGCCCATGAGTGTGCATGTGCGCCCATGTGTGTGCCCAGGCCTCCTGCCCCGGGGGTCTGGCACCTGGGACCGCCAGGATTCCCCGTGCCAAGGGTGTGAGCGTGGGAAAGTGTGGGGTGCCAGAGAGCAGCTTGGGGCTGGCACTCTGGGGCTGGCACACCGCCTTGGGGCTGTGGGAAGGTGGGCGTGCAGCCACAGCTTGGCCTAGGTGTGGGGCAGCTCGAACGCGCCCACACTAACACATCTTCCTGGGTCCCTGCCCTGACCTTGAGAACCAGAGCCACCCCCCGGGACTCCCATAGGGAAGAAACAGGTGGCCCTGTCTGCCAGCCCCAGCTGAGGAAGCTCGGCCACACTAGAACCAGGCCCAGGTATGGACATGCCCGCCAGAACGACCCTCAGCCTCCTGCCATTCCCAGGCTGTGCTGTCCCGGGCTGTAGGTGGTGCCATCTGGCTCAATGCTCCCCCCAGCATCCTGGGGCACTACATGAGAGGCGGCCCCTGCTCTCCCCCTGCTCTCTCCCTGCTTCCCTGCTCTCTCCCTTCTCTCGCCCAGCTCTCCCCCTGCTCTCTCCTGCTGCCTGCTCTCCCCTGCTGCCCTGTTTGCTCCCTCCCTGCTCTCCTCCTGCTCTCCCCCTGCTGCCCTGCTTTCCCCCTGCTGCCCTGCTCTCCCCCTGCTCCCCTGCTGCCCTGCTATTCCCCCTGCTCTCCCCCTGCTGATGCTCTCCCCCCTGCTCTCCTCCTGCTGCCCTGCTCTACCCCACTCTCCTACTGCTCCCCTGCTCTTCCCCTGCTCCACTGACCTACCCCCTCCTCCCCTGCTCTCTCCTTCCTCCCTTGCCCTCATCCAGTTTTCCCACTCTTCTGACCTCACCCTGCTCTCCTGTGCTCCCTTTGCTTTCTCCATGAGTTACCTCCTCCTCTCTCCCCTCACCTGCTCTCCCCTGCCCTCCCGCTCTCCCCCCTGCTCTGCACACAACATCACATGCTTAACTTCCTCCTCAGGGAAGCCCTGTGAGGGCATATGAGGAGGCTGTCTTCCACCCATGTCATGGCACTTAACTCAGCACTGTCCTTGTGCATGGGAGAAAAGGGTGCAAGGTATGACACAAAGAGTGCAGGGAGGACGAGTGACCTTCCCCGGATTGACAACTTGGCCCAGACTCCTCCCGCCCTCCCCCTCCACTGCTTTAAGCTTTTCAGCTCTCAGTCCAGAAGGCAATGCTATTTATGTCTGAGACCACAGATTTCTAAAATTAGACCTAACAGATCCCAACCCTATAGTTAATTTCTTCAATTCATAAAAGAGGGGAAAGAATCTCAGCAAGCTTCTTCCTTCAAAGGCCACGTGCCCTGTGCTCACGGGCGCCCCAGGAGGGTGTGGCGGGGATCCTGGTCCTGGCACAAGTGGGTGACCTGCACCGGGGCCTGCCTGCGCCCAGATCCTGGGCACTCAGTGCCAGCCGTTCTCCCAGGCCCAGTGGCTGTGAGCTCCTGAGGGGCCAGAGGGGAATGTTGCCCGGAGTCAAGGGCGGGCCCTGCTCCCGAGGACTCAAGTGACATATCGCACCTTGCTGGGAATATGGCGCTCTCAGGATGGCCATGTGGATGGCCCCTGTGCCATGGGGACACCAGGTCAGACTGTGGAATCTGGAATGAGTTGGCCTGGGTAGGGATTCTGTAGTCTATCCGGCCGAGGTTCCCGAAAGACTATTGGGGAAGACGTTTCTTTTTCTTTTTTCTTTTTTTTTTTTTTGCTTTTTGGGTCACACCTGGCAATGCACAGGGGTTACTCCTGGCTCTGCACTCAGGAATCACCCCTGGCGGTGCTTAGGGGACCATATGGGATGCTGGGAATCGAACCGGGGTTGGCCGCGTGCAAGGCAAACGCCCTACCCACTGTGCTATTGCTCCAGTCCCTGGGGGAGATGTTTCTGAGCTGTATCTTCACAACCAAAGCCCCAGTGACCCTTCCGAAGCCATAGCTGGCCCGTGGGGCCAGGTGGTAGGGGGTCTCTAGCCCTGCCTGGGATAGCTGACCCCTCTGGGAAGTGGGGTGCTTCCCAGAGCAGAAACAATAGCCTGATGGTGCAGCAAGCACCTGACAAGCACAGCACACTCGGGCACCCGCACCACTGAGCCCGGTGAACAGGAAGAGCCTCTCTTCTCAGCGGGGACACGGTGACTCGCCACCCCAAGAATCCCAGGAACATCCCCAGAGAACTGGACCTGCTCACCACATGTCCTCACCTGTGGCACACCGTTGGCCCATCCACAGTGACGGAGAGTGTGTCAGCCTCAGTTCCGGCTTCACTGTGCCATGAGGACCAGTAGGGCCTCTGAGGACAAGCTTCCCAGGACCTCCACATGTGCTGGCATGTAAGCCCAAGGGTCCCAGGGAGGAGATGCTGTGCCCCACACAAGCCTGTGCCAGGAGCACTCAGTCTGCACTCAGTGACCCTGAGGCCTGCGGCTGTGCCTCAGTTTCCCCATCATCATGAAGACAAAGATGACAGTTTTCTCACTCCATCAGAGCCACTGCTGACACCTACGTGGTCCTGACGGGGTTCTCACACCCTCACGGGCCCTCACAGCCTCAGAGACCCTGTCACCCTCATGGGCACTCTCACCCTCACAGGCCCTCAGGATCTTAGATCCTCAGGGCCCTCACAGGCCCTCATAGCCTCAGAGACCCTCTTACCCTCAGGTCCTGACACCTTCACAGGTTCTTGCAGTCTTATACTCTTACAGGCCCTCACATCTTCCACAGCCTTATGCCCTCATTCCCTCAGATCCTTACATCCTCATAGCCCCTCATCACGCCCTCACAGCCTTACACCCTCAAAGGGCCCTCACACTCTCACAGGCCCTCAGGCTCTGCGGCCCTCAGAGACCTCACACAAACATGCCCTCAGAGACCACAAACAAACCCTCACTCTCTCACGGATCCTCACACCCTCATGAGCCTTAACACCCTTACACCCTCAGTCTTACACTCTCAAAGGGTCCTCATAGACCCTTACACCCTCACAGACCCTCAGGCCTTAGAACCCCAGGACCTCACAGTTTCTCATACTTTCCTGGCCCTCACATCCTCATGGGTCCTCACGCCTCAAGGCCCTCACATCCCGTGGCTCCTCACACCCTCACAGGCCCTCATGCTCTCACATATCCTCACACTCTAACATGCCTTCAATATCCTCACTGGCCCTCACATCCTCACAGGCTATAACACCCTCACAGGCCCTAACACCCTCACAAACCCTCATCCCCTCAGGGGTCCACACACACTCACAGGGTCTTCATATCCTCAGAGGCCCTCATAGCTTCATGGGTTCTCACGGGTTGTCACACCCCACCAGGTCCTCACAGCCGCCCCATCACTAGATAAGCCCTCAGGTGGGAATCTTGCTAGGAGAACCCAGAGTGATCACACCAGGCTCTTCCTTCTGGAAAAGCTCCTCCTGTTCTAGAATGTTCCTGATGCCTCTCTCCAGGTCACTGCAGTCCTGCTTCTGTCTCCACATGTAGCCATACCTTCCCATTGCTTCCCCAACATCTGGCACTCATTCATCAGAAAATGGGACTCAGGCAGTGCATACGGCTATGTCTGTTGATGGGGCCTTGTGGTGCTCTCTGCTCCCACCATGAGACCCCCTGCCCAGGGGCTCGCTGTCAGTAAAAGGCCCTGTGGGTCACATATCACACTCCAGGAACTACTGACCCTTGTGAGAAAAGCTGAGGGTGGTTGTTCTGGGCAGGCATCTGCTCTGCGGCCTTTGCTTGTAGGGAAAGTTAGGGGGGACACCACAGACCAATTTCCCAGGAGGCTGATTCTGAGGGTCTACACCTCAGGAGTGGCCTTCTTCCAGAACCTTCTCAACACCTCCACGTCAGTCACCCACTTCCTAAGCATCCTGGCCCTGAGTTTCCACCCACAGGTTCCAGGCAGGCCACAAGACTTTCTAGTCTGTGGGCCCTGGGAGCTCTGTGCGTCTGGCCGTGGGTAAAGTCATCGACAAAAGCTCAGAACCCATGTCTGAGGTATCACTGAGCCTCGCCTTTCCCCGGCGGGCAAGGAGCTTCTGGTCAGAGTAGGGGCCACCCCCAAACACACAAGGGGAAGAGTTGGTCCAGGTGCAAGGCAACGTGTGAATTCAAGGGGCCCAGGGTCTGAATGCTGACACTCAGCTGGGATTCCTTGGGTGGCTGCACAGCCCCCCCGCCCCCTCCCCCGCACACACACACAGCCCTCCCACCCCCGCTATGGGAATTCTCATGCAGCCTGGCAGGAAGTGGGCAGCCAGAGCCCAGCCCACTGATGCCCCATTCCCAGCAGGCCTCAGGACATGCTGGGCCAGACCCCTACCTCAGCCCCCCTCCCACTGTGAGGGGTGGCCTGGGCTCTGGCTGCTGGGCACACAGGGGAGGCCCGGATACCTGTAGGCTGTCCAAGGTGCGCTGGCGGCCGAGCAAAGCAAGACACAATCAGAAGGGAGGGTTGGGGGCCGCCTCCTCTGCCTCCAGCTGCTCCATTTCAACAAGACAAAATGCAGGGGACTGTCCCAGCATGGAGAGGCACGTGTGGTCACCCGCCTGGAGACAAGGCCTCAGTGGGCCCTGGGGGCAGCCTCTCCAAAGCGAATCAGAACAGCGTGGGCAGCACAGAGGCGACTAGGGCAGATGCTGGTGCAGGGACGTGCTGCTCCCCGGGGCCCTGACCCAGGGCGCAGGCCAGCAGCAGGAGCGCTGACCCGCCCACCCCTCTCGGCTCCCTGTACCTCTTCATGGCCTGTAGAAGGGGGGTCCGAGCCACCTCCAACACTACCCTGCCCTCTAGCTGTCTCCCCCTATGAGCCCACAGGATCCCACTCACCTCTAGCAGCTGCACGGCACCTTCATGCTCTTTCTTAGCTTCAACCTGAGCCTGGTTGGAGAAAAGAAGAATGTAAGGGAGGTGGGGGTCACTCCAACAGGGTCCCAGATGCTGGAGACCTGAGTCTCCCTCATCCTCAGGGCCCTCTGTGGCGCCCAGGAATCCAAAGGCTCTGTGTGTCTGGCCAGCCCGAGTCCCTGAGTATGAGTCCGGCACACCCCATGTAGGGAATTTCCCAAGGGTGCTGTTGGAACTCGGCATCCGCATAGGCCAGCACAGAGGAAAGCACAAGAGTCAGAGACCCCACATCAGAGCCGCCTCAGGGTCCAGAGAAATCCTCCCCCGGCCCCCCTTCCCATGTCTCCAGCAGATAAGAGGCCCCAGGAGCACAGCCCTCAGTGTCAGAAGAGAAAGGACAGCTTTTCCATTGCAGAGTGCGAGGGTGGCCCGGGGGCCGTGTGCCGTCTAAAGAGGGTCTAGAACCCTGACCCAGAACCAGCCTCAAGAGGAATCCAGAGTCCCAGCCAATCTCCAGGGAGCTAAGGCACTGTGCGAGAAGCGGCTGCGCTCTTTCCCTCCCTGTCAGCCCCGAGTGGCACCTCCCCGCTTCTCGCTTCTCCCCTTGCCAGCACAGACTAAAAATGGAGCGAGCCTGAGCTCTCCAGCGAGTTCATTCATATGCTTTTTTTTCTCGCACACTTCCAGCACCGTTCTGAAGCACTGGAGATGTGAATAGAACACAGCAAATTAATTACCCCATTCTCAAATTCCGCTGCAGAATCTCCACAGACTTCAAATTGTTCTTTTCAAAGTAAAAACAAGAGCACTAACAGACAGCAACAGCGGGCTGGGTGGGGGCAGGCAAGCGGGCAGAGAGCGCACAGGCGCGTACGAATGACACCACCCGCCTGGTGAGTCAAAGAGGGTTTTCAAGTGGCAGGACGGGAAGCAGCAGGCGAGAACCCAGCCAGGCTGGCAGCGACAGCCCCGTTCAGCTTCAAGTGAGAACCAGGATTTCAGCGTTGTGTTCCAGGAGGGCCCCTTGCGAGGAAGGCCATTTGGACAATGGGAACAGGCGGCTGAGTCAGCAGTCAAAAGTGGCCACTCTTGGCACTTGCAGAAGGCAGCAGGGGCTTTAGCAGGGCTTCTGAGGGAGTCTCCAGCCACTCCTATCGTTCACATGGACAGGTTCCCTGACATGGTGAAGTCCTTGGGTGGGGCGGAGTGGGGTGTGCGGTATTTACCTATCTCTTCTTGGACACTTCAGTTGTTCCAGAGTTTGGCTCCTGTGAAGTGTTACAATCAACGAATAGAGGAGCATAGATATCTTGGAATAGTTTTTGGGACTTTGTGATAGATGTCAACAAGTGGAACTGCTGGGTCATAAGGAAGCTCAATTCTTAGTTTTCTGAGACGTGTCTGTGCTGGTTTCAAAGAGGTTGAGCCAGTCAACATTCCTGGCAGCCACGATGTGGCTCCTATTTCCCCATATCCCTGCCAATACTGGTTGTTTTGTTCTTTCTATGGGGAAGAGGGAATCACAGGCTGTGGTGCTGCTCAGGGACTATTCCTGGCTCTGTGCTCAGGTGTGACCACCTAGTGGTACTCAAGGCACCGCATGAGATGCCATGGGTCGAACCCAGGTCTCCTTGGCTGCCACGGCTGCACACAAGGTAAGTGCCTCCCTCCTATAAGTCTCTCTGGGATGTAGATGGCCTCACTGCTTGCTGTGAGGTGATCTCTTATTAATGTTTTGCATTTCCCCGATGACAAATGAGGTAAAGAATTTTCTCAAATACCTCTTGGCTGCCTGGACATCCTCTTTAAGAAAGTTTCTATGCATCTCTTCTTGCTTTGTGTCTGTCTGTCTTGGGACCACACCCGGAGATGCACAGGGTCTACTCCTGTCTCTGTGCTTGGGAATCACTCAGGTTGAGGCTCAAGGGACCATATGAGGTCCCTGGATCAATTGCCAGTTGGCTGTGTGCAAGTGCCTTAGCACTTTTCTCTCTCTCTCCAGTACCTTGGATGTGCTATCGATAGCACAGCGGGTAGGGCGTCTGCCTTGCACGCAGCCAACATGGCCGACCCGAGTTCGATTCCTCCGCCCCTCTCGGAGAGCCCGGCAAGCTACCGAGAGTATTCGATATGCCAGACACAGTAACAACAAAGTCTCCAATGGAGACGTTACTGGGCCCGCTCGAGATCTGGTATCTTTAATCCGGGCTGGAGCGATAGCATAGCGGTAGGGTGTTTGCCCTGCACGCGGCCAACATGGCCGACCCGAGTTCTATTCTTCTGCCCCTCTTGGAGAGCCCGGCAAGCTACCGAGAGTATCTCACCCGCACGGCAGAGCCTGGCAAGCTCCCCGTGATGTATTCGATATGCCAAACACAGTAACAATAAAGTCTCCAATGGAGATGTTACTGGGCCTGCTCGAGCAAATCTTTAATCCATTTTAATTGGCTTTTGTGCATGTGTGAGAAAGGGATCTGAATTCATTTTATTACATGTGACTGACCAGTTTTCCATTTGAAGAAGCTTTCCTTCCTCCACACTTCACACTCTGCTCCTTCATCAGAGATGAGCTGCCCATGTGCTGAGACAGATCTGTGTGTGGGCTCATGGACCTGCTGGCATGAGTCTGTCTTTAGCCCGGGACTTCACCGTCTGGACAGCTACGCCCATGCAGGGGGCTTGGAGCTGGGGAGAAACCTCCCATCTTTTTTCCTAGGATGGCTTTGGCTATTCTGAGGGTTTTATTTCTTCACATAAATTTCAGTAGCATTTTGCCTATGTCTCTAAAAAATGTCATGGGTGTTTTTATAGGGACTCCACTCAATATATATAGTGCCTCGTGTAGCACTGACATTTTGACAGTATTAATCCTTCTAATCCATGAATAAGGGATGTGTTTTTATTTCCTTGTGTCTTCTTTTATTTCCTTTAGTAACGCTTTACAGTTTGCTTTATATAAATCACTTACCTCTTTGGTTAAGCTGACTCTCAGGTACTTTTGAATGGGACTGTTTTATTTCTCTCTTTTCTATTTCATAATTTCTGAGATGTACTTTGTAGCCTACCCTGCACTGTATAAGTTCGTTGTTTCTAGGAACTTTGAGAATTTTATGACTTATCGATGTACATGGCAGCTTTCTCAAACCTCCAAATAGGTTCCCTAAGTATTTAGTTTTTTTTTTGCTTTTTGGTTCACACCCAGCGACACACAGGGGTTACTCCTGGCTCTGCACTCAGGAATCACTCCTGACGATGCTCAGGGGACCATATGGGATGTTGGGAATCGAACCCGGGTCAGCCACATGCAAGGCAAACACCCTACCCGCTGTGCTATTGCTCCAGCCCCAAGTATGCCATTTTAAAGGTGAAAAAAAACATTTCTTTAGAAACCAAATTCCAATCAGGAGAGTTCTGTAGTCTACAGGGCCTCTTAGCATCAGGCCATCTGACTTCCTCTTTTCTAATCTGGACACCTTACTAGTCTTTTTCTGATCTATGGCTCTCGAAAGGACTTCTGGTACTGTACTAACCTAACACTGGTGAGCACCAGCTGCCTTGTCTTGTGGTCCTATGCCTGTCTTCAAGGGAATGGTTTCAGTTTTTCACTGTTGAGTATGATGTTAGCTGTAGGTGCGTGGTAAGTGCATTTTACTACACTAAGCAAAGTTCCTTTTTTTCTTTTTTTTTTTTTTTACAAGTTCCTTCTATGCCCATTTTACCTGGAGTTTTGGGTTTTTTTATTGCATTACAGTGAGACAGACCATTACAAAGCTGAAACATGATTGGATTTCAGTCATACAATGTTTCAACACCCACCCTCCACCAATGTAATTTCCCAGCACCAGTTTCCAGAGTTTCCCTCCCTGTTTTTGGATGTTTTTTTCTTTTTTATCATGAATGGGTATTGGCTCTTGTCAAATACTTTCTCCTCCTCTACTGACATGACGGCATGATTTTTATTTTTCCGTGTGCTGATACAGAGCATTAGGTTGATCAACTAGCATACCTTGAGCCATTAGGTGCTTATTTTCCTTTGCATTGATGTTCTGCCTTATGCTAACAGATTTATATATACTTGTGTACACATCTTGCATCCCTCAGATAAATCCTGCTTGGTCATGGGGTATGACCTTTTAGTTGGATTTCTGCGTTCAGTTGGCTGATATTTTGTTGAAGATCTCTGCACCTGTGTTCATCCAATATATAGGTCTACAGTTTTCTTCTTGGCCTGTTTTGGATTTTTTGGGGGGGATGGGGGGCGGCATACCTGATGGTGCTTAGGAGTTATTCCTGGCTCTGCACCCTGGCAGTACTCTGGGGACCATATGGCATGGGATCAAACCAAGGTGGCCGACATGCAAGGCATGCACCTTATTCACTGAACTATATCTCCAGTCCTGGCCTTTTCGTTTATTTTTGAGCCACACCTGGCGATGCTCAGGGGTTACTCCTGGATGGGCACACAGGGATCACTCATAGTGGTACTTGGGAGGCCATCTGGGGTCCGGGAACCAAACCTGGGTCAGCCGTGCAGAAGGCAAGTGCCCTCCCCTCTGTCCAAGGGCCAGCCCTGGTCTTCTATTTTTTTGAAGTGGCCCCACCAAAAGACAGCAACAGGCTCTTCTCTAACCCCACTCCCCTGAGAATAGCCGTGGGCGGCTTCATCATTCTCCACTGAGCAAAGGTCCCACCTAAATCCATTTCCTTTGCTCTGGTTGGCTGGCTGCTGGTCATCAGCAGATAGCTGGGCATTGGTTTGTGAGTGACCATCAGCCAAGGGAACAAATGAAGGCATGAATGAATGAAGCAACCAGCAAGTTCAGCATTCCGGCATCTACAAGAAATGACCTAGAAATGGGGGTGCTGAAGAACACCTATCTCATGGAATCTGCAGTCTCCTGTTGGAGCCAGAGCTGAGGACTGCCTGATTGGGCGGTGTGTGCTGCCCCTCCTCCATCTGCCTCCCTCACAAGGTGCCAGCATCCACGGTGGAGCCAGCAGGCCACAGGGGCTGTGGGGAGGATGATAGGCTGGGCTGGTCCTGGTGTGGCTCCGCAGATGCAACCCCATATTCCCCACATTTCCCCGGTGGAAAGTTCCATTGCCCTCTGCCTGCTCTATCTCTGCAGCCTTCTGGGTGTCCGGGGAGGACCAGTCTGAGGAGAGCTCCTGGTGACAGGCCAACGGCGGGTGGAGGGCAGGCCCAAGCCACAGACCAGGGGGGAGAGTAGCTGCCAAGTATCCCAGCAATATCCGCTCTGCCACGTTGGATCAAACACACCTCTCAGCACGACGATCCAGGAGGACATGTGCTCAGGGCTGGCTCGGTGAGATCTGAGATCTGTTCATGACCCCGCCTGATAAGAGGCTATGACAGTGCCCAGCCTGTCTGGATGAGAAGGGTTCTCTGCTCCCAGGGGCAGCTGTCTCTCTGCAGGCAGAGTAGACCCACTGCTGCCCCTGCCCCGCCAGTCTGGGCTGGACTATGAGCTGAAGCAGGGGGTCTGGCTCTGGAAGGGTCAGTGGAGGCTGGAGGAAGGGGGGAAGGGGCAGCTCTCTATATGCCAGGAGATGAGGGTGCACCCTGCATGCCCTCTGGGCTTCCAGACCCTTCTCTCCCTCTCTCTTCATGGGCCCAGACTCTGGGCCTTTGTTACTAGATCAGGTTCCGGCTCCACCCAGGACAACCCCTCCCTCCCAGCGCCCCCATAAGTAACAAGCTGCCCAAGCCCCATGCTGCTGCTTAGTGGGTAGATGCACGACCACCACATGGCACCCTCGCAAAGCCTCTCCCACAGCCAGCCCCAGCTCACCTTCTGCAGAAGGTCGATCTCCTGCTGCTTCGCGTTGAGGACAGCCAGGGCTTGTTCATGCTCCAACTCCAGTTGCTGCCGCCGCCCAGCAGCCTCACGCATGTGCTGTGGGGACGGTCAGGCCAGGCTCGAGCAGGAACCTGCCCCCTACCATCCCACCATGCTGTGCCCGCTGACCACAGCCCAGGGACTCCCAGGCAGCAGCTCTTAGCCCCAGCGGGGGCCCATCTGCTGGCTACAGAGCAGGCCCAGGAAGAGGGCAGAGAGCAGTGGCATGTCCCCTCTTCCCCAAGGCTCAGGGCTTCTTGGCACATCCACACTCTATGTAGTGAGCCACATGAGGATCAGTGCCCGGGCCCAGGGGAGTTGAGGTCTTCCTCACCAGGCCACGGGGAAAAGGGGGTCCTCGGGTGATGGCCACCCCAATACCCTCCCTCAGTCCCTCAGCATAGCACAGGGACACCTCTGTGCTCCCTCCTGGAGCAAAATGGGGAGCACAGCCTCTGCACGGCCTCCGAGATGGGTCCACCCAGGGGCTCCAGCCAGGCTTTCACCTGCTCACTACTCCCTCTGCCCGACCAAAGTGGCCATCAGGGAGCCCGTGTCCAAGGAGTGCTCGAGAGGGAATAGCCCAGGCGGCCACTAAGGTGCTGCCCTGGGACATCTGGAAGGTGATACACATGCATACATGCATACACACATGTGCGCGCGCACACACACACACACACACACGTGCACATACACACTCATTCACATGCGCACTCGCCCAGGGCTGGTCCTCAGGAGTTTGGACAGGATTTCAGCCAGGTGGTTGAAATGGCCCCTGGCCCTGCCCTACATGGCAGCTTCCGCCCAATCTCTTCAGAGCCCAGGAGGGCACAGAGCAACACTGGGTTGGGGTTCCCTGCTGGGCCACCCCCTCCCAAGCCAACAAACACCAACACTGGGACAAGGGAGGAGACAAGGAATTCACACAGCCCGGCTAGGGGCTCCACAACAGGACGGCCAGCCCCTAGATACATGGAGCTCCCCACGCCCTCCCGCAGCCCTGGTCTCCGCCTGAGTTCACGGACAGGGAAGCAGTCCGACCTGAGCCTGAGAGACCCCCAGCCCGAGCAAGTGCCCAGAGGATGCCCAGCCCTCGCCCTCACTCTCGCCCCAGCCCAGCCAGAGCAGGCGCCCAGAGGGATGCCCAGCGCTCGCCCTCACCCCAGCCCAGTCCAGGCAGGTGCCCTCCCTACCTTGAGGACCTGCTCGAGGTTCTCCAGTGTGGCTTGGACGAGTCTCTCCTCGGCACTACGGGGTGTGTGGGGAAAGGCCAGGCATGGTCCACTCTCACCTATGGCGGAAGGACCGCAAGGCCTGCTCACACACCGGCCCTGAGCTCTGTCTGCTCACTTTCTCTGCAGCATCCCAGGCCCAGGCGCCCCTCCCACCAGCCCTGCAACCACTGTGGTCGGTCCAGAGTGAGGAGCATGACCCAATCTGGAGGTGGTGATGGCCAGGGAGGAGCCGCACCACAGGGCCCCCTGAAAAGGGGTTACTGGGCCTCCAGGGGGCTGAGACACTAGCTGGGAAGCAGGGCATGGAAGGTGACCCCATGAGGGAGAAGTCAGTCTGAGCAAGAAAGAATGTCTAGGCAAGACCACCTCCTGGGGCTGGCAGCTGAGCATCTAGATCACACTCTGCCTGAAGGTGGATTTTCCTTCCAGTTATTGTACCAAAAAAAAAAATTCCTTTTGTTTATCCCGATTTAAGTGAGCTTCTGTCCCCCTTGAAATGAACATTCTGATCAACACAAAGGAACTGATGTAAATATACCACCAGACTCATCTATAACTCTCGCTTTACTTACAGGGGACTGTCTGGCAGGGAGTGCTCTGCAGCCCGGAAAGTGAACAGGACCATGGACAGACAGCAAACAGGTCTTGCTGAGTCTGTTACTTGAAAGCAGTGAGAAGTATACTTGGTCTTGCATTCCCCTCCCCAGCTCTCTTATTCACCACTGTGTTCTTGTGGTCTCATTGTGGAAGGGCTACTGGCCCATCCACAGAGAAGAGCCATGGCCAGGACTGTTCCATGGAGACATCTGTGGTCCACATTCTCGAGAATGAGTTTTCTTAGTTGGGGAGGTGAGACAGGGCAGTGTCCCCGCACTGAGAACTGCATTAGTAAACTTTAACTCAAATTCTCTTCTTCCCAGTAACATGAAATCAGCAAACTAATAGTCCCCAAGGCAACTGCACAGCTGTGTCAGGGCAAGAGCTGTCCCTACAGCCCACTGGGCAGCCCTGCACTTGGAATCCTGGCTGGAAGGAACACAGGGACTCTGGCATGCCACTAAGAGAAAGCACAGTCAGAGCGAGTGGCTGCAGAGCTACCATTGCCCGGCAGACAGCAGGAGCCAGCAGGCTGCGAGGCTGCGTCTCCATGGCAGGCAGCCCGCTGAGGCCGCCCAGTTAATCTGGAAATGAGCACAGATGAAGGCTCCCGTTGCTCCTTTGTCTGCCCAGGGGAAAACTGCAGCGAGGAGGCCGAGCCCTGTCCAGGGTGCTGCTCCACGAGGCTGGGCCAGGCCTGAGGGTTCCAGATCCCAGGAAGGAGAGCGAGGAAAGCAAAGAGCCACCAGATCTGACAGGCCCCAAAAGGCACACGCACTCGGC
Organism: Sorex fumeus; assembly: GCF_029834395.1. Classification (NCBI taxonomy): domain Eukaryota; kingdom Metazoa; phylum Chordata; class Mammalia; order Eulipotyphla; family Soricidae; genus Sorex; species Sorex fumeus. Next base: position 19,357,780 of record NW_026606086.1, on the reverse strand, counting down.
CTCGCCCTGCACCCACTGGGCCCAGTGTGGTGCTGACCGCCACCTTCATTTTCTGCTAACAGCTGTGACTGCCTCTACAACAGGTCCTAGCCGGGTCCCCACCCTTACAGACAGGTGTGAGAGCCAAGTTAGATCCCGATCAGGCCAGAGTTGTAGAGGGGGGGCTCAGAAATCTGGCGCAGCCTCTGCCTCCCCGCACCCTGCCCGCAGCAATGAGGAAAATAACACAGTGTCATTGTCGTTCATTCTCCTGAGAGGGACGGGAGCTGGGGGGAGCACCTGGGTCTGGAGTGTGACTGAAAGGGAGATTCCACTTTGCCTGTTTTTTGCCTTGCTCCAGCCCTGGCCCCCAAGGCACTGTTTCCTTCCTGTGCTCCCCCATCCTATTGGCCGGCCCCTAGTCTTGTCCTGGGGCCCCCATTTATGTGGCTTACACCTGTGTCCCACTCCAGACTATTCTGGGGACCAAGGAGGTACATAACGACTGCCCTCACAGCACAAAGTAGGTAGGAGATGTGGCTCAAAGGGCTACTTGTGAACCTCAGGAGCAAGGCCTGACCTGTCAATGTCCCCAAAGCACCACCAGGGCCCCAAAAAACACAACAGGAGAAGCAGCTGGAGAACTCGACTTTTCACTTGACTCCTGTCCCAAATATTTATGTGCTGTTCTGAACATCCTGTGAGGGTGAATTTACTCAGGCAGCACCATGGAGAAGCTGGGGTCAGCTAGAGGCGGGCTGGCCTGGGCAGGGCAGGTGGGCCTCTGGCTCAGTGGGCATTCACTGCCCTGACAGCTGACATCCGCTTAAGGGAAGCACTTCATGGAGGCACAGGCCCCACGGGAGGCTGAGCCTGATCCCATCCTGCTCCTGTGGAGGCAGCGCCAGGAATGGCTACAGCTGGGCCACACCTCTGCACACTGGCAGGGCCACTGCCGGTGTACCACACATAAAAGGGGCCCACCGCGGCAGCTCTGAGCCCACTTCACTCATTTCACTGCACCGGTCAGAGGCACTATTTTCCTGCAGAAAAATGCCTAGTGTGTGACTCGCCCACTTCTGGGGCAGTCTCCGAGTCCCAGCCTGAGGGGGCGCAGGCCCGCGCTGCAGGGAGTCTGCCCCCACTGCTTCTGTGACTCTGACCTTGGTAGGTTTTCTCTCCCCCTCCTCATTCCGTCTTCCCCTGCTCCCCCCTCTCTCCCTCTTCCCTCCCCCCTCTCTCCAGACTCACAGCACCTTCTGCAGAACCTCCCACCAGCCCGAGGAGGAGGCGTTGTAGACCTTGGAAATCGTGCTCGTGTCTGGCAAAGCTGAGTGATCATCCGGCTCCCTTCTGGGCAACAGTCAGGAAAGGCGAGCGCAGCCCAGCCCACAGACACGCAGAGCAGGCGGGAGCGGGTGGGGGTTACCACAGCAACTGCCTGGCTGGCAGGTCCTCGTGTCCTGTTCTCCGCCAAGAGGGGGAGCAGGAGCAGCCCTGGGCCCCAGGGCTCAGAGCCGCTTCAGACCATGTTCCCCAGAAGGGCTGATGGTGGGGCTCTTTGCATCTGTGCTGCGGGCCCAGTCCACAAGAGGGGGAACCCGCAGTCCTGCTGAGGTGGCTCCAGAAGCCCCAGGGCTGTGTCCTGCACAGCAACCTGCTGTCCCCGCAGGCCTCTCAGCTCCAACGCAGCGGCTAGGTGGAGCACGAGAAAGTGGGATTGACCCCTACATGACATACAGGCGAGATGGTGCAGACAGCGCAGCCTTCCAGATCAGAGCTCCTGGGGAAGAGCTGGGTTCTTCTGCATCACTAATTGGGCCACCAGGGAGTGGGCGGTCGGCACCCCACCTCACTGGGATGCGTGATGGAGATGAAGCTGGTCACTGGGAGGAAATCGGGAGCCCATGTGTGGGGCGCCAACAGCCTGTGAAGGGTAAACAAACCTGGCCCCCTCAGCTGGACTTTACTGGACATCCACCACTCGGTTGGACCCCGCAACCCCACAAGCCAGACTGGGCCCACACGATCTCCCAGGCGCCCTGCAGAACCCTCTCCTCCATCCTCGGCAGCGTCTCAGCTGCCCACAGTCCTGCCAAGGCCATGGGATCACACATCTGGCCTCATTTCCAGGCCCACAGGCTCTCCCTACACAGGCTCTCTGGTCGCCCCTCACCTGTCCGCCTTTGCTCCGATTTCATCTTCCATGAGTCACCTGGATCCCCTTTGAAAGTGCTCTACTTCCTGCTCACCATCCCTCTATCCCCAAACACCAAGACCTCCCCAGCGCAAGTCCACAGAGACCTGCAGGGGTGCTCTGTGGCCCAGGTGAGTTGTGCGTGTCGCCAGCTCTCAGCGCAGTCTGGTGAACTTGCTACGGCTCCGGGAGCTGCCACGCAACCCTGAGGGGGCTCCTTGGTCACTATCCTTTGTCAGCTGCAGGGCCCAAATGACCCCAGATCAGAGGCTATGTGTGGGAGGAGCTGCAGCGGGTCAGGCGCCGGTGTTGGGGTGCAGCCGCTCACGGCAGGGCCTGTGCGAGGGACAACAGTCCTCAGAGACCTCTGAGGCCTCAGGGTCCACAGAGGGACAGAGCTCGCTCGGCAACTCCCTGCAAGGCCATGCCTCCCGGACAGGCAGAGGTCCGCCACCCCATCTGTTGGCGGGGCCCCCCAACAGATCCAGAGCCTCCTGGGGTGTGCAGGGACAGCTTCTCCACTTCAGCACCCCCAGCTGAGGCCAAGTGGGACGCACCTGCCAGCACCCCGCATGCGCGCGGTTTCTCGGCTTTGTCCCCGCAGCCACACCTGCCCTGTGTTCAGCCTGGCTAGGTCCTTCTGCCCAAGGGCTCTGCTGAAGGGCGCTCACCAGCCTGCACCCAGCTCTCTTCTTCACAAGGAGGCCCACACTGCCAGCACCCCGCACATACATACATAGTGCCCTCCACCTCCCAGGAGGGGGGTGGGGGCCTGTGTTGCTCACACCCTTCTTGATCCTGGAGGAAAACCCAGAAACCCAGAGCTCCCAGAGGGGAGGGAGGAGCAGAAAAAGGAGAAGATTCTGTTATCTCTCTTCCTCTATCTCTCCTCTCTCTCGCTCTCTCTCTCTCTCGCTCTCTCTCTCTCTCTCTCACTCTCTCATTGTGAATGTCCAGTTAAACTGACATTCCCAGGGGCTGGAGAGATAGTGCAGCGGGTAGGGCGTTTGCCTTGCACGCAGCTGACCCAGGTTCGATTCCCACATCCCATATGGTCCCCTGAGCACCGCCAGGAGTAACTCCTGAGTGCAGAGCCAGGAGTCCCCTGTGCATCGCCGGATATGACCCAAAAAGCAAAAAATAATAAATAAATAAATAAATAAATAAATAAAATAAACTGACATTACCAACAGAAATCCATCCCTTCCAGCCCCAGAGGAAGGGTCAGGATGGGTGCCTGCCTGGGGGCCCCTCCACACTTCCTCACTCCAGTGCTCCACCCTGGTCCCCACAACCCAGTTATTCTCTCCCCATCCTCAAGGGTCCCGGATCACAGCACCAGGTCTGGCCCATCTAACAGAAACCCTTCCTGAGCCCTACTCCAATCCCTTTCCAATGCTCAAAACCCACCTCCTCCAGGAAGCCTTCCTTCCCTGCTTCTAGCTGCTGGTCCTCCTCAGGTTTAACTCCCTCAAGTGCCCACCTCAGGCTAGAGGCCTCTGCATTGAGTCTCTGGGACCATGTCAACACACTATCCCTTTGGGGCTTCTAAGTACCATTATTCAGATAGATCCATTTTCACTTCAGAGCAGTCTGGAGCACCATCATGCCTGCACACACAGTCCACCTGACATGCACTGAGAAACTGGACGGGCCCGCACACACTGTCCATCTGACACACCCCGGCAGAGACTGGACAGGCCTGCATACACCGTCCACCTGACACGCACCCTCAGTCAGCCCTCAGACTGAGGGCCTCCTATCTGCCTCCATCTAACAGCTACTGTAGTGCCTGCCCCGAGGCAGCCAATGGGCACATGTCTACCCCAACACATGACCAGATCTCTTCCCGGGTGCTGCAAGTTCTGGCAGAACCTACGGACCAGAATCAGGGTCCTCTGAGACAGGCCTGCAGAGAGCTGGGTGGAAGGTTCTGTCGGGTCTGGCTGGGGGAGGAATGGCTCTGGGCGCCACCCTCTAGGCTCAATGCAACCTTGTGGTGTTGTCCAGGCCACCCAGCTGCCACCTCCTCTAGGGAAACAGCCCAAGTGCCCAAAACAAAGATGTGGATTAATGGAAACTCATCAGGACACTTTCACAGAACTGGCAAACCCAGGGAAAAGTGTCTCCCAGTCTGTGGCGTTAGTCCATTCATGCACCCCTGCCCCACTGCTGCCTCATAGCACAGACACAGACGATGGGTGGCCTCAGGGAAGTAGCTGGGCTGACCCCTCCCTCCCTGAGAGAGGTGGGAACACCGTTTGCATTCTGCTCACTGCTGGCTTACTGGGGAGACAAGCCGGAGCTTCCCCCCTGTGGGAAAAGCCTCTAGGTCCCTCACATCCAGGGACACAGGGGGCCTCCAGACGGCACTCTTCCTCAACACAGAACAAAGCACCCTTCACTGAGTTAAGCATATGGCGCAGGAGCCAGTATTGCTGCCACAGACAAACTTGACACTGCACCATTCCTAAGGCCCCTACCACCTGAGGCCGCTTCTGCTGCCTGGTGACTGGCCCTGACAGGGATGAGCCTTTCCAGGAGCAGGTCAATTCATCCAAAGCTAGACAGGGCGGGGGTGGACAGGGGAGGGGGGAAGGCAAAGGCCAAGAGGCTCCCGGGTCTGCCACACTCTGCAGCCCACAGAGTTCAGGGTTCAGCTGAGTGGATAATGGGCCCAAATGCAGCCCCTTCTGGCCACCCTGACAACAGGACTCCGGGTTCTGTCAGGTTCTATCCTCAGAACCTGAGCAAATGGGCCCGGAGCCAAAGCTGGTGGGTGGAGCAGACAAGACACCTGCTCCAAGATCCCCTAGGCCCTTCACTGTCCCATTCATTCTTCTGGAAAATCCCCTTCTGAGACAGGACTGGATTCTGCTGTGGGCATCAGAGCTGCTCATGAGTTTGCTGGAGATGCAGGTTGGGGGGTGAGCCCCAGAAATCTGCACACAGTCACAGCTAAGAAGGCGGAGGGTGAGTCTGCTGGGTCCTGCTCGGCAGAGGCGAGGCCCTGGACCATGCAGCCTGTGATGCCCAAACCCCCTCTTTGAAATGAAATGTCTGTGAGTGTGCTACAGACACGTGCATGAGTCAAGACTGCAGGACACATTCCAGACCCCGGCTGTCCCAAACTCAGACCATCAACATCAGGGACAGGGTGGCAGCTCCATGGTGAAGCACCTGCCGTCCACCTGGGTCCAATCCCTGGCACTGGAGGATGAGTGAGGGTAGGAGGCAAGACAGCAGAGCTGACATAATCTCAAAATACTGCGCGAACTCTTGCATCAAACCCATCCTGAAGCCATGCTTACTGCTGTTCTTCATTTCAAAGTCAACTCTCCTTCAGGAACAAGATCGTGAGGACTGACTTTCTATCAGCCCCCAGCTAAGGAGGCTGACAGACACACTCACAAGTCCCATGGCTCGAAGGCCTTTCTGGGCATGCTGCTACCTAGACAGCCCCTTCTCCCCATCCCACACCACAAAAGGAGAGGTCAGCCACACTCGTGGGTCAGCCACACTCGTGGGCCTAACTTGCCAAGTGAGCTGGGTAGAGCAGACAGTCACAGACAGCTACAGTGCTGCTGCAGCCCCTAGGCCCTCACCAAGCCCATCCACACTCCCACTGCTGGTGACTGCTGGGTCAGGCCAGCGAGCAGAGGACAGGGACTAAGCAGAGATCCGGGAAGATGTGGGGACTCGTGGCCGCATGAGCGCTATTTGGAGCTAGAACCTCAATATAACACAGTCCAGCCATCCAGACTTGTCTAATAACTAAGGAAGGAAAAAAACAGGATTAAAACATGGAACTGCTTCAGTCTTGCAGAGCAGCAACATTCAGAGCCATTTCCCTAGAAGTCTCCACACAGACAATATGTCAAACTTCAGACTAAGCCACAGATGCAGCCAAGAGTCCCCCTAGAAACATAACCTTTTGTGTTTCTGTGATCCAACATGAATCTCTCCATTTAGGACTAGGACATGCTGCAAAGAGTTGTTTCCACAATTGCCATGACACCATCACCAACATGCCAGCAGCTCCGCCTGCTTTCACCCAGAACTTTGGTTTCCCAGTAAATAGATGACTGCACCTTGCAGCTGCTTTGCCATCTGAGGCACTCAGAATCAGGCGTGGCTCCCCTCAGGGACAAAGACGTCAGCAGGCCCCTCTTCTGCCCTCTCTCATCTGGACACCTGCTCTGTCTCAAGAGAGGGAGGCTCAGAGGGTACTGTCATATGCTGATTTAAGTTATTTGTCACAATCTGCTATAATATTATGTAGTTTAAGAAAACAAAATTTCAACTGTGCTGGCTGTGTGAGTCCCTAACAGGCCCTGGGTAAGTTCCTCACAGACCCCAGTGAGTCCCTCACAGACCCTGGGGTGAGTCCCTCACAGACCCTGGTGAATTCTTCACAGATCCTGGGGTGAGTCCCTCACAGACCTGGGTGAATCCCTCACAGACACCAGAGGAGTTCCTCACAGGCCCTGGGGGGAATCCCTCACAGACCCCAGGGGAGTCCCTCACAGACCCTGGGGAAGTCCCTCACAAGCCCTCAGGTGAGTCCATCACAGGACTCTTGCTCCTCGGGGTGAGTCCCTCACAGGACTCTTGCTCCTCGGCAGAAACCCCTCAGGCTGTGGGCAGATAAGCTGGTGAGCCTATGTGAGAGTTCTGAGAGCTCTAAGGCACAGTCCAGAACACCAATCTGCAGCGAAGTCACTGTTAGTTTAAAGCACAAACAAACCTGAAGAACAGACTTTCTGTGGCTCTGTCCACACAGCCATAAACAGAGAAAACCACAGGCACGCTCAGTGGGGCAGAGTGGAAAGACGAGATGTTGACTCTTACATTTCACAGAACTGAGCCACCTGTGGGATGAAGACTACGTGTGTATGCTGCAGAGCACATACACGCCTGGATATATAGACCACAAATGTGCAACCCGTGTATGGGTACCAGCCCCTGCTTCACAGCAAGGTGGGCATTGTACACAGGTGAACACTATGGGCAACAGAACCAGGCCTGAAAAATCTGAGTGCAAGCACCAGACCTCATGGAAACGAGGTGCTGGCACATCCCCAAGAACAATGACTCTTGTCTCTGCCCCTCTGAGATGCGACTGATCACTGAGCATCAATGGCGCTTGGCATGGGTCACAAAAAAAGAGTATAGTAGCGGCCCACACAGCTACCACCCCAGGGGAAATTATTGACGGCGTGAAGGGGGAACATTCTGGTGCCAACACCTCACTGACCATGAATGGCCACTCTCCAAGTGCTTTCCTGGGACAGCAGGAAGGCTGTGGACAGCAGCCAACCTCCACGCTCCAGGCAGCCGCCTGTCCCCGTGGTCATGAGGACTTGTTTTCCGACTCTTTCTCTTCCTGATGAAGTAACTCAGACATCCCATTCCTTCTAAAGCGAGAACAAGAGCTAAATTTAAACGCAATCACTTAATGGGGCACCTGCAGTGCCAAGCAGCTAACAATCTATCAAAAAAAAAAATCAGCCCATTCCAAATACAGGAGAGATTTGCCGCGTGTTTATCAGCTGGCTCTGTAGCTCTCAGCCCCAGGGTGGCCAAAATAAAGAGCACCCGAAATCAGGCCGTTCCCCAAATCAGCTCCCTGCACCCCAGAGCACACATAACAACTCCCAGGTCCCTTGGGCATGTGTGAGCAATGAGCACATACCCAGATGGTGACTGACACCACCCGGAAGGCAGGCCCTCTGGGAAAATGTCCTCAGTGACACCGTCTGCAGCAGCGGACGCAATGACAAACAGGTCTTGTAAGAGGAACTGGATCTGTTGAACTGCCAATGGTGACAAAGGACTTGGAAATATTTTCCAGTCATCTCCACATTCCCAATAACCCAGTCTTGATGATTAAATGACGGGACTATAGAGTACACACACATATACAACACAGCTGAGAGTCACAGACAGATTCTCTCTGCTGCCTTTCAGGACAAGGTAAACCATAAAATAGAAAAGTATAGGTATACTTTGGTTACCGCTTTGGTAACCAAAGTCAAGTGAATACAACCTGGCTGGGTCCATTCCAGCCACCATCTCCTCTACCATCTCCATCATCTCCTCCATCTCCATCCCCACCACCATCTCTACCCCCACCAATTCCTCCACCGTCTCCACCATCTCCACCATCTCCCCACCATTTCCTCCATCTCTATCATCTCCACCAACACCCCCAAAATCAAACACTAAGCAGAGGACTGAGCAACCCTAGGTTTCGCCTTCAAACTCTAGACCTGGTCATGTAACAGCTTATCTTCCAGAATGCAGGCGTAAGTCAAGCTCAACACTGATCCTCAGGGTAAAAGTGAACTGGAATCTCACTCAGTCTGTGGTTCTACTTCAGCCTCTGTCACAGGAAGCACCTCTCCCTCTCTGTGGCACTGACTCTCATGCCTGCTCTTTCCTCCTCCTGACTAGGAGTCTCTTCACCACCAACAGCCTGGCCAAGACCCCAGCACTGCTCCTCAGTACTACAGGTCCAGAATCACTCTCCCCACATATCCCCGCCTGGGATGTGGCTATCGGTGTCAGGGGCACGCTTGGTCCTGTTACTCCCCTCTCCCAGACACAAGCCCATGCCCTCACACAAGCCTGATGACTCAGCCTTGTCTGGACAACCTCTTTTCCTACAGCAAACTCATTCCTGTCTCAGGGCTCTGCAAGGCTGTGCCCCCAGACACTGCCATCTGCAAAAGGCACAGGCCACATCAGTCTGTCTTCATGGGGGGCTACCACACAGATTGGGCATGTAGTAAACTTGACAGACACATCCCCAGGAAGACTCACCGTGTCCCGCTGCTGAGCTCCTGGTCTCAGGATGAGGCGAGGCTGAGGAATCCAAGTAAGGTCTTCCCGCAGTCAGGAAGGCAGGTGCGCTCGTTCAGGTAAGAAGGGTCATCCTGCGCGGAGAAACACACAGCCCATCGCCATACAATCCCTACAACCACTGTGACCTCTGTGCCCCACCTCGGCCTACACCACCAATTCCTCACACCAAGGGATGAGGGACACATCCTGGTTTTGCCCACTGTCATGATCCTTTTCTTCACCCACATGTCTGTATGAAAAGAGCAGGAAGACACACCCAGGCCAGAACGACCATTCCATGACTCAGTAAAACCAAGTCTGGATGTGCTAGACAGTGGGGGCCTGTGAGGGGAACCGTACAACGCCTGAGTACCATGGCTGACTACAGTGCCATCAGTACTGAACCTTCAGAACTGTGCCCTGAGTACAGCACCCTGAGTACAGTGTCCTGAGTACAGCACCCTGAGTACAGTGTCCTGAGTACAGTACCTGAGTACTGAGCCCTGAGTACTGGGTGCTGGATCACCCCAGGTAGCTGGATCTCCAGGCTGAGAACTAGGGGCCTTCTCAGAATGGGGGTGGATCCAGGATGGAGTCTCTGTCCTGCCGAGAGGCCCAGAGCCCCACCCACCCCCAATATCCTCTGGCATATAAATGATCTGGCTCCTCAAGTAATCTTAAGGACACGCCAAGTGCAGCACCCCAAGTACTGCACTCTGAGTACTGTATGCCATGTACAGAGCCCTCAGTACTGTGCACTAAGTATAGTAACCCGAGTACAGAGCCCTGAGTATAGCACCTGAGTACTGAGCCTGAGTACAGTGCATTTCCTGTCTGTTGTACTTCCACTCCAGCCTGAGCAGTATTTACAAATTCTCAGACTCCAGAAAAGAAAAGAGGAGTTGGAGTAACTCAATTTTCATCAGAAAGCTGATGGGGCCAGCAAGAAACAGTCTTGCACATATGTGACCCAGGTTCAATCCCAACAACCTGTGTAGTCCCAAAGCCCCACCAGGAATGGTCCCTGAGAGCAGTCAGGATTGAGCCTGACCACAGCTGCATATGGCCCCAAAACAAAAACAAAAAAATTGTTTTGCAGCCTAGCTCCACAGCAGCCCTAGTGATCTCGAAGAGATGCCCAGGTGCTGGATCACCCCAGGTAGCTGGATCTCCAGGCTGAGAACTAGGGGCCTTCTCAGAATGGGGGTGGATCCAGGATGGAGTCTCTGTCCTGCCGAGAGGCCCAGAGCCCCACCCACCCCCAATATCCTCTGGCATATAAATGATCTGGCTCCTCAAGTAATCTTAAGGACACGCCAAGCCACTCAATCATCTCAACTCCACACCTGTGTGATCACATGACACCCCCAAATTTTACGGTACTGACAGCCCAGCAGGAAGTGAGATGGGAAAGTTGTGTAGAAGCCCACTAAGCTCAATGAATGAAAACAGTAACACAGACAGCTCAACTAGCAACAAACAGTTCAGTTCGCAATGACTTTAATAACAAACACCTTTGTGAGATATAACACTTATCACAAAATTTTCTCTTACTGAACTAATTTTTGATAATTCCATTTTGCCATGTAGTTGTAATAAGCAATACAAAGTAAATTATTCTGAGCCTGCTAAGGGGGCAGGTTTGAGGGGTGGATGGGAAACTAGGAACATTGGTAGAAGAAAGGTCACACTGAGTATTGAAACATTGAGAGCCTAAAACAACAGTATTATGAACAACATTGCAAAACAGTGTTTAAAGTTTTGAAAAAGATTTTTTTTTAGGGTGAGAGAGTACAGCAATTAGGGCACTTGCCTTGTATGTAGCTGACATGGGATTGATCCCTGGTACCCTATACTGTCCCCCGAGCCGCACCACAGTGAACCCTGAGCACAGAGCCAGGAGGAAGCCCTAAGTACCACAGGGTGTGTCACACACACACACACACACACACACACACACACATTGAAAAAAAGCATTCAAGAGAGTTTGGAGGCTGGAAGTAGGCAAGGGTTGGGGGGTGAGGCAGGCAGCAGCTGAGGCTTTAGCGCGGAGTCTGAACCAACAGTCTGCAGGACAAAATTTGCTTGCCTCGACAGAGTAAACATTTCCTGGTCACTGACCAACTTCCTGGTCATTGTCAAGCCTAAATAAATCAGTGCCATCTCGTTCAGAAGCCGGCCTGCCAGGCAGACTGGGAATGTTCCTGTCCTGGTTCGAGTGAGACAGTAATGAGATTTCTAACGACACGCAAAGATGTGTGCAGAGATGTCTAGACAGAGACAGGGTCTGCTTCCTGGAGCGGCGCCTGCAAGCCGAGACTCAGGCAGCACACACTGGAAGACTGGCAGAGACCCTACAAGCCCCCAGCCCTCACACACGACGCTCACTGGAGACGGGACTGAGGCCTGTGCACAGAATAGCCTCCCTGAGGAGACCCAGAGCCCACAGGCACCAACACCCCAACACCCACTGGCTGCAAAGACCAGTATTGAGCAGTTCATGAAGAGCTGATGGATGAAATGTGGAGACTCAAGTGTGCTCCAGATTGTCACAGCGTGAGTCCCTGTCAGTCCCCTCCACTCACGGTGTCAGTCCCTGTCAATCCTGCCCCACTCACCATGTGAGTCCCTGTCAATCCTCCCCACTCACCATGCGAGTCCCTGTTAATCCTCCCCACTCACCATGTGAGTTCCTGTCAGTCCTCCCCTACTCACAGTGTGAGTCCCTGTTAGTCCTCCACCTAGGTCCTCCCACGTGTGGTCTCAGCCTGCACCCAGCCCATACCAGGAGAAAACATGACCGCACTCATTGTCCCCTCATCTGGACACAACTCTGCCCCTCCACAGCTCTGAGTTGGAAAACACAGGCCCAGAAGCAAGAGTCTACTGCAGAGCACAGCTATAGTGTGTGCTTGACACTGTGGACACAAGGCTCAAGGAACACACAAGGGGACATGGAGCTCAGGTCACACACAAGGGGACATGGGATTCAGGGCACAGACAAGGGGACACAAGACTCAGAGTACAGACATGGGGACACGGGGCCCAGGACATACATAAGGGAACACGGGGCTCAGGGCACACTCAAGCAGACATGGGGCTCCAGAGTGACAGTTATCATGGGACTCAGGTTAAAGATAAATGGACATGTGATCAGGGCTGACACAGTGGACACAAGCTAAGGGCACAGAGAAGTGACACGGAGCTCAGGGCTGACACGGTAAATAGAGGGGTCGGGGATGATACAGTGACATGGAGTACAGGGCTGAGACCGCAGATACAGGACTCAGGGCTGATATGGTGAACACTATGCCTGCAGTCCCTATGCCTGCGCTGTCCTTGGTCCTGACCACCTCACCCAAGGATCCTGCCTGGGCCACAGGCCCCTCTCTGACCTGGGCTCCCTGCACTGTGGACACTACCTGATCTAAGCAGTCCCAGAAAGGTGACAACAAAGCCCCTGGTTGCACAGACCCCTGGTTTCAGTGACCACCTGTCTCCAGTTCTAAGCCCCATCTTGCTGGCTACCAGAGTGTGCCATCCAAGCAAGCCCTGACAGGGACACTAACACCCTGGGCCCCTAGACCCTGCCTCTGCTGTTTGCTCAGAGCCCGCAGGAAGCCTGTTTACTTATTCATGTCCAGGAAAGCTTTATGTCAGCTAAGCAGGATGGGAACTCGATCTCTGGGCAGGCACGGCACATACTCGGCATGTCCAGCCAGGCACGTCCGTCACTGGGAACAGCACAGCTGCTGAGCCCCGCCAGGTTGTTTGGGCCAGTCTTTCTCTGACCCTGCCTCACTCAGTCCCCAGGAGTGGAACAGAGGTCTCAGCCCAGGGAGCAGAAATGGGGAACTCAAGAGCTGGAGACTGCTGGGTGCAAGCAGCAAGAGGGGCACTTGGATCTCAGTGACCTGCCTGCATTCTCTCCAGGACACACCACAGGGCCATGTCCACACCATACAGTTCCCTCCCCTGTGGGCGCTATCCACACCAGAGGACCAGAGGCTTGGAAACAGGGACCCCGAGCGCCGGGCTCTACTCTTCTTCTTGCCCCTGTTCCAGCCTTGCAGCACCCACTGTCTGCTCCAGCACACAAAGCCCTCCCTCCATTCACTCACATCCCCAGACACCCCTTTTTGCATCTCTATCCTGAGCTGTTTTCCATCAGCTCCAGGGAAGCCTGGTGGGACCCCCCCACACACACACTCCCGCCTGCTTCGTGGTACTCCTCAGTGAACTGTCAAGAGGGGAAGGCAAAGGGAGCACAAGGGTGATTTAACTCCTGCCAAGTACCATACCAGATTCCACACCTCAGGTCATACTGCTTCCTGCTTGTGTCCAATCAGGCTCCAACCAGGTTCCACCTCAGACCTACCTGACGGGGACCACTGGGGAACGTAAGCAGTCAGATTTCAAGGGCAGGATGGCAAGCAGGGCATCCAAAGAACTCAGAACAGACCCCAGACAAGACCTGGCGTAAGGCCAGCAATGACATTACCTCAACAGAGAAAGCGAGGCACCCAGGCACAAGAAAAACTCCTGAAAGTATGGCTCGGTCCAATTCTGGCTGACTTTGGGCAAGCCAGGCCATTACCTACAGACCGTCCTATTGGTTCCCCAGTAATGAGCCACTGTGTCTTCCACTTCTACTGCTTCTGTCACTGACCTTCTCTACTGTCTCCCTCAACCCCGTCTCTGTCATTTCCAGGGTCATCACCTCTGTCTCCACCATCTCCACCATCTCCACCATCTCCATCTCTGCCACCACTATCTCCGATGTCTTCACTCTTAGATCTTCAGGATTAGGCTAAGCCACTGTTCGCCCCTTGCAGGCTAAACTCAGCCCTGATTGTGGACTTTACTCCATAATCAGAGTAGCCTTGGGTATCACACTCTCCACTCAGAGTACACTGCTCTGGAAAGCCAATACCAGTGCCCAGATAAGAAATGAAGGCAGAATTGAAAACCACACACATGTACACTGTCGAATGACTCCCCAAGCCTCTGGCTCCTTTCTCCATCATGGGCTATCGTGATGTTCAAAGGATGGGAATCTGGATGAAAGACCACGGCCCCACATGGTAGGAGTGGGGGAGGCAAGCAGGCCATTGGCGCTTAGGTCTGGACTGAGGGCTGCATGGAAGAGACCACTATGTGCATGCTCCTCGGCCCCTTCCACTAGTTGAGTCCACAGGAGAAAAAGGCCTTAGTGAGTCAGAACACAGCTCTCCCCAGAATTCAGCTCACAGCACTGGGCTGTTGGCCGGCCTCCAGACCACGAGGAAGCCATTTCTGTTGTTGACAAACACCCAGTCTGGCATTCCCCACCACCCAGCAAGGCACCCAGACATCCCATCCCATCCCTTGGGGGTGTCCAAAGTTAACTGAGAACTTAGGGAAAGCCTTGCCCTCACCTTGCCCTCACCTTGCGTGTGTGCGGTCTATGCTCAGCAGGCAGCCTGAGATGATGTCAGAAGCTGCTGTGTGACTGCAACAGCTGAACCCAAAGAGCCTTAGAGGGGCGGCAAGAACCTGCCGGGCGGCAGCCTGGCAGCCGTGTCTGTACCAGCCAGTCAGTGAGTTCCTGGCTTGCCTTTCAGTATGAAGCCCTGGCGAGGTGCTTTTAGCCCCCAAATCTCAGAGCAAGCCTTTGCACCGGATCCTCCAGGTTTAAGCAAAGATCCTTCAAATGACAGTCACACTCCTTTGTTTGTACTCTGAGCTGTTAAGGGAGCAGCAGCGGAAACAGCAGGGCTCTCTGGGCCGCGCCCTCGCCCCAGGCAGGCCCAGTGAGCACCGAAGCTACTCACACATTGGTGATTAATTTGTTTTTCCAAGGCTCTTAGCAAATTTCGACTTTCGGTCCTCATTTCCGCCTCCAGGTAGCCTTTGAAGAGAGCTTTTCTGGCAACAACCAAAGGTCAGCAAACACACAAGCCCAGGGCGTGGCAGGGGCCTGCTGTCATGGAAGGAGATGCTTTTAGTAACCAAAACACCTTACCTAGCTTCCAGCCACAAGCCTTTCTGGTCATCTGTCCAGAACCAAAACCACAAATGGACAAAAGGTTCAGGCCCCAGTGCAGTCCCACAGATGGCCCTCAGCCCACAGAAACCATGTGAGTGCCTCCCCAACAAAGTGGCCAACGGCACTGGCCTCCCAGCCAGGGCATGGGACATCCACCACAGCCTCAGGCACCTTCCCACACACACACTCTGGGCAGTAAAGCCACACAGCCCTGGTAGCCCCAAGTTGCAGGGTCCATGGCTCTTAATCTCCTTAGTCTGCACGTCCTCCTCACCTTTTCTAGAATAAACAGTAACTAATAAAATATGCCTGATGGGGGTATGGTGCCGCCAGCAGGTCAATCTGTACCTGTGAGGCGAGTGCATCAGCAGCCTCATGGCGCCTTCAGACTTCCAGATACCCCAAAAATTGCTGCTGTGCCTTTGGCCAGACCCCAAAAACTTGGGGCAAAGTTTACCAAGAAAGTAAACGGCCAAAAGTTAGGTATGTGGGAAACACACCCACAAACCACCTCCGGCTCAGCTAATTGGAGGCAAGGCCTCTTTGGTTTCTGATTGAACTGCTTAATGGACATGATCCCAGAGACTCAGAAACGAATCTCAGAATCCAGTGGCTTTAGGTAGAAATGCGTCTGGTCTCTGCAGCAGGCTACCGGTGCTGGGCCAATCCAGGTGGGAATAGGTTTCGTGCCTTGGCCTACCCCCCCTGGCGGCCCAGTGGCCGCCATCCGTCTGAGGCCACTGGATAGTCACATTTGGGCCCCCAGTGACGAGACACACAGGGCCTCACGGGATGAGGGTGGAGCCAGGCTTGTCCTCCCCACCCCAACGAGACCCCACGTCATCGCCCACGAATGCCCTCTCTGGCTCCTGATCAAGCTGCTTAACGGCCATGATCCCAGAGACTCAGAAACAAATCTCAAAACCCAGTGGCGTTTGGCAGAAATGCATCTGGACTCCACAGTACGTTACTGTCGCCGGGCCACCCCAGGGAGGAAAGGGTGTTGTCCCTCCGTCTGCTCCCTCTTGGCGACTTGGTGGCTGTCATCCTCCAGAGGCCATTGGACAGTCAAGCTTGGGCCCGCAGTGACGAAACTTGTTGGGTCTCACGGGATGGGGGAGGAGGTGGAGCCGGGCCTGTCCTCCCCACCCTAACGAGACCCCAAGTCATCGCCCACAAACGGCCTCTCTGGCTCCTCATCAAGCTGCTCAACGGCCTTGATCCCAGAGACTCAGAAACAAATCTCGAAACCCAGCGGCTTTTGTCAGAAATGTGTCCGGACCCCGCAGTAGGTTACTGTCACCGGGCCACCCCAGGGGGGAATGGGTGCTGTCACCCCGCCCTGCTCCCTCTTGGCAACTTGGTGGCTGTCATCCTCCAGAGGCCATTGGACAGTCAGGCTTGGGCCCGCAGTGACGAAACTTGTTGGGTCTCACGGGATGGGGCGGGGGGGAGGTGGAACCAGGCCTGTCCTCCCCACCCTAACGAGACCCCAAGTCATCGCCCACAAACGGCCTCTCTGGCTCCTCATCAAGCTGCTCAACGGCCTTGATCCCAGAGACTCAGAAACAGATCTTGAAACCCAGCAGCTTTTGTCAGAAATGTGTCCGGACCCCGCAGTAGGTTACTGTCACCGGGCCACCCCAGGGGGGAATGGGTGCTGTCCCTCCGCCTGCTCCCTCTTGGCGACTTGGTGGCTGTCATCCTCCAGAGGCCATTGGACAGTCAGGCTTGGGCCCGCAGTGACGAAACTTGTTGGGTCTCACGGGATGGGGGGGGGAGGTGGAGCCGGGCCTGTCTTCCCCACCCCAATGAGACCCCAAGTCATCGCCCACGAATGGCCTCTTTGGCTCCTCATCAAACTGCTCAACGGCCATGATCCCAAAGACTCAGGAGCAGATCTCTAAACCCAGTGACTTTTGGCAGAAATCCCTCCAGATTTAAGTGTTAAAATTTCAGAACTTCAAAACCACATGGCCCTACTGCAGCCACATGACATCATATGTTATTCATAACCAGCAATAGAACACAAATTGTCTATTGTTGCCTTTTCAGCAGATCTGAGTGTTGGGGTAAAATATTAAATAATGGTGGGTCTGGTGTCGAAATAGTGAATGTGATCAAAGTAGAGAGAGAGTAATGTAGAAATCATCTGCCCCACAGGCAGGGGGAGGGTGTGGGATGGGGGTATACTGGGATTTTTGGTGGTGGAGAATGGGCACTGGTGAAGGTACGGGTGTTTCATTGTATGACTGAGACTTAGACCCAAAAGCTTTGTAACTGCTCTCACAGTGATTCAATAAATAAAATTATAAAAAATGGAAAAAGAAAAAAAAAGTAAGGTGAAGTTCATGCACAATTCAATCAGCTAAGCAGTGGCTGAATAAATAGCAGTACTCCTACAAAAAAAATAAAATAAAATAAAATATGCCTGAGGCCTTCAGATGAGAGAAAAAGCACCTCTGCACGCTGCAGTGGGAGTTGGACTAACACAGGACAGCGTGCCTGAGCACCTGCCTTGACACACAGCACATCGCCTCTCTGAGTTCACCTTAAAGACAGAGACACAGCAGAGTGTGTGTGTGGGGGGGGGGGGGGGGGGAGCTTCTGGCTGGCCCCAGACTGCCCTGTGCCTGTGCTGCCTTGTGCTTTCTACAGGTCACCTGTTCCCCGAGGCCTTCCCATGGCTGGAGGAAGCTTCCGCCTGAGTCTGAATTTACAATCAAATGCCCACATGAGGACTTGGTCAATGCCAGCCACAACAAGGGCACAGGGAACACCCAGGTCCCAGTCACCCTCACTGGCCCACTGATACTGTCACTGCAAGTTTGACATCATGTCTCTCCAAAGGCTCGAAATTAGATTCCCAAGAGTAAAGTTTTCAGTGCATGTGTAGTGCATACACCCCAAAGAGCTACGAAAGTGACCCCTGGGAAATGGAAAGATGGTCACTTTTCTGTAATAGGAGAGTCCAGACTTACACCTGTTCTCTAGCCAAAACTTTCGAAGCCCAGGCCACTCCCAGACCTTTCTGGTCTGGGGTGGGGATACCCTAACAGAACCGCACGCAGCCTCCAGCGCAGCCACTAGGAGCTTCCAGGATGAGTAGCAGCCTGACCCCCTGTACAAAGCCCCAGACTCATGAGTTGGAGATGCGCTGGACAACCCTATGGGGAAGGATAGTTAAGCAGAAGCCACAAAATAGGCCACGGGGACCAATCATTTCCCAGTCAGAATGTCAGGCAAGGTGTGCCGCTATCTATGGGATGCAGGACAGGCTCTTCCCTCCCTCATGTGCTTCCTCAGCCTGCACAGTGCTCTGGCTCCACCTCAGACCCCCACGGCCTCCCTGAAGCTGCACCCAGCTGCTTCCAGGGAAATTTCCACAGATGGGATGGAGATAAACATGTGCTCCTGGCCAGGTCCAATCTCACAACACGGCTCATTAAATCAATTAAATCACTCGCCTGGCAGGATTATTTATGGGATAAGAAATCGTTTTCCATCAGCAAGTTTGAGGGTGGCTGAACACTGCCTCCAAATGGGTGGGGGAGCTGAGCTCCCGTCCCCAGAATTTGGAAGAACCAACCTCACATGGCATGTGGCGCATCTGACTTGTCCAAGTACTTCCTAATCTGTTCCAGACGTTTCCCCAGCAGTCTGGCAGAATCTCCCACCGTAGGTGGGAGGTGGGTGTCCGGCCTAGCAGGCACACATGGGGTTTGGGGGGCATAAGACTCTCAGCAGTGGGGTGAGGGGTTCCCCCAGCTCCAAGCCTGTGACACAGAGAAGCCCTGGCCTATGTGGGAAGCCTAAGCACAAGTTCGACCCCCATGCAGCTTCCTACTCCAAAGCGCTGAGTGGGGGGATGTGTGTCACTGCACATAGCACCACTGAGGCTGGGAGGGAAGGAGAGGCAGCTGGACAGCACAAAGGGTTGGCCTACAGCAGAGGTCAGGAGGTAGCTCCCTGTGATCTGAGGCCAGCCCACTTTGGGACGGGACTCTGCATCACCACAGGTAGACCTGAGCAGCCAGCTGGATGCACCAGGACGAGGTTAGAGTGCTGGCCCCATCCCCATGCCCACGTTCATCGGACACTCGGCAACGTTGTGTCCAAGCAGCACCAACTTTCAGCCCCTAAAACCTTCTGTAGGTACCACAAACCCCTGAAGGCCACAAAACATGTCATTAGGAACATTTCCCAGGGCCACAGTGACTCAGAGCGTGTCCTGGCTTGGAGACCTGACTCCCTCCCCACACTGCAGACCCTAAAGGCACTCATGGGTCTGTGCACATGTCCCCTCCATCCCCATGTTCCCCCCCATGTTCCTCTCCCAGCCCTCAGTCACCTCCAAGGAGCTTGGGTTGACCAGGGGCTGTGAGGAATCAGAGCTTAGCCCCCTGCCGAGACTCAATGTCTCACAGCCAGTGAGTCAAGAGGAGGAGGCAGGCGGCTGGCACAGAGAGCTGGCCTGGGCCCAAGGACTCTGGCCAAGGCCTTTAGCAGTCAGGCTGCAGCCAGGCTGACAGGGCGCCCCTTCAGCACCCCAAAGGACTGGGACATCACCTCATCACCTGCCAGCTGGAGGCCTCGCAGGCAGGGGCTGGGGAGCCAGATGGCTCCGTGACTAAGGAACATGAGTGTGGAGCCAGACTCTGTGTGTGTGTGTGTGTGTGTGTGTGTGTGTGTGTGTGTGTGTGGTGGTGGTGGGGGGCGGGCGGAAATGGAGAGATGGAAATGGAGCTGGTTGTGGGGACATCCATGGCACACCCTGAGTGTGCCTGTGCCTGGACCCTGTGGCCCAGACCAGTTTCCAGAGAAGCCAGCACATGAGAGAAGGGCACTTCCTGCCTTTGTGG
The DNA here is from genome assembly GCF_029834395.1 of Sorex fumeus. Classification (NCBI taxonomy): domain Eukaryota; kingdom Metazoa; phylum Chordata; class Mammalia; order Eulipotyphla; family Soricidae; genus Sorex; species Sorex fumeus. The sequence goes on along the minus strand of NW_026606086.1, from coordinate 19,337,868 downwards.
ATGAAGCAGAGACAACAGGTCTGGCCAGGCTCTTGATGCGCACATTACTGGCATCTCCTCACATTGTGATCATACACGGTCTAAGGGAAGTCACAGAACTGAGACCATGTTTGAAAGGTGGCTGGGTGGTCCTTTCACTAGAAGTTTCTGTAGCTCGTTTCCAGGTCAGTGGGGACTGAGCAAAAACAGGTGGGCCAGGAGATGGTACCTGAGGTAAGGTGCATGCACCCCATCCAGGTTCCAACCCCTGTACCACACAGACCCTGATCAACACTCATGTGAGCTGGGAACCCCCCAAGTATCCCTGGGTTGGCCCTGGTGGTCCCTAAGCCATAGGCCCCGAGGACAACCACATCCTCGAGCCCAAGCACCAACCTAATAACCCAGTTGGCAGAGAACTGCCAGGAGGGGCCCCAGCATCCCCCCCCCATGACAAACACTTCTTGGGAGGCCCCCACCCGAAAATGTGGAACAGCCATCCTGAATGAGAAGCTCCAGAAGGCATGGACAGAAGGGAAAGAATATTTTGACATTCTGAGTGACTATCCAGACTCCCCCACATTCACCAGCGGCTCCTCTCCAGACCTTCACTGAGAAGCACAAACCCGGGGCTGAGTCGCAGTTCAGGGATCTGAGACATGCCCGCATCATGGGGAGGGAGCTCCAGAACCCTACAAACTAGTGGCCTCAGAAATCCTACTTGAGCCCCAAGTCCACAGACGCCCTTTCTGCCTGTGCCAGGCCTCACAGAAAAAACTCAGTATCTGAAGAAGACACATTTCCAGCCAGCTTGCTGCCAAACACAAGCCTGCCTGCAGCCCGCTGGGAGACACCGACAGGGCCCACCCTCGCTGCTCAGCCTCCTGAAAGGGTCCTCCCCACCCACCAGTCTGCTCCGGGTGTCAGGAAGCACATAGAATATTCTAGGACACTCTGAAACATTCCAGAATGCTCTGGAACATTCCACATGTGGCTCCTTCCCCGGAACATGCCCCTCAGATCTATTTTTAAAGGGTTTTCCACCAGCCTGCACCCCCTCCCACAGTGGCCCTCAGCCGGCCACCATCTGCAGTCCCCTAGGCGCGTCGACGACCCTCACCTCCGCGACACCGACCTCACCTCTCTTGTCCGCAGCCCACGGCCACAGGCCTGTCCTAAGGAGGGCTGACTGTGTCGTCCGGGCTGCGGCAGTGTGGCCAGGGCTGGCCTCGAGCAGGAGGCGCCCTGCCGCCACCCCCAGCCCAGGCGCACATCGAGAAAGCCAGTGGTGCCGAGTCCGCGGGCGAGACGCCCCCCGTGGGCAGCCGCGGCCTATCTTCAGCCCCTTCAGAGGTCTGTGAGGTGCTGAGGAAAAGCGTCTGAGGCGCCCCCCATGGGCCCCCGCCGCCGGAATATCTGCTTTTTGGTGATTGGGCGGAGAACGAAGCTCCGCCTCCCTCTGCACACGCCCACCAGCCAATGGTCTCAGTGATTGGACAGAACGAAGCTCCATCTCCCTCTGCACATGACCACCAGCCAGGGGTCTCGGTGATTGGACAGAGCAAAGCTCCGCCTCTCTCTGCACACGCCCACCAGCCAGGGGTCCCGGTGATTGGGTAGAAGAGGAAGCTCTCTGGGACTGGAGCAATAGCACAGTTTGCCTTGCACTCGGCCAACTAGGGTTCAATTCCCAGCATCCCATATGGTCCCCTGAGCACCGCCAGGAGTAATTCCTGAGTGCAGAGTCAGAAGTAACCCCTGTGCATCGCCGGGTGTGACCCGGAAAAAAAAAAAGAGGAAGCTCTGACTCCCCTTGCTCCTATACTCCCCTGTCAAGGGTCTTAGTGACCTGCTGAAGGACAAAGCTCTGCCTTCCTCTGTACACGCACCACAAAGCGCAGCCTGGGGTAGCCAGGTCCACAGGAAGGGACAGCATCCTTCCCACCAAATGGGATTTAAAGAAGCTCCCATGGACAGGGGAGCTAGCTCAGAGGCGGGGCTCATGCCTTATGTGCGGGAGGCCCCAAGTTTAGTCCCCAGCACTGCGTACCCCCAACACCCCAGACATAACCCGGCAGACCCTGAGCACCGCAGGAGAAGCCCCCCCCAAGCCCCCATCACTGGTCCAAGCCCAAACCATCTGACCTGACTGTCCAGTATCACTGGGAATGATCCCTGGGCCCTTTGATATTCAGAGGCTGCTTGGGCACAGCCTCCCCACTCAGAACATTTAATTCACCCAAATAACATAAGCCTTCATCTGGGTGGAGCAGCTCAGGTCCCAGGCCGTTCTGCACGGCGTGATTTCCAAGTCTTTCCCACCCACAGCTTGTTTATCATCACGCTTCTTAATTGCCTGGTGGTGAGCAATGAAGAATGAAGAATGATTTGATGAGGCCTTTGTTCTCTTTTTATTTATTAAATTTTAATTGAAAAACATTAGCGGCACCCTGCCCTGATTCACAGAAATAAATCTCCCGGAGACCCCGGAGGCCCCCTTCCAGGCGTGTGTTTTTCTGCTTTTCAGTGGCACAGCTTCTTTCTCTCCACGGCCCTTCCAACCCATTCCCAACCCACCTTCAGATCCTGAAATGTGGACCCCTAGAACTGCTGGCCAAACTTGAAGGCATGGCCAACAGGATGTGGAGTTGACTTAGCAGATCTCAATTTCACTTTCTAGAAAAAATAGAGCAGAGGGATGGGATGGGATGGATGGATAAGGTAGACAGGACAGATAGCTGACATGTCCCAAATAGGAACCGTTATCATCTTCATTTTATAGACAAGAACAACTGAAAGCCCTAGTCACTCCTTGAGTGAGTAACTAAGACATGTTTTGAACATGGAACCTTCTATAACCCTCAAGTTCACCCCTATAATTTTATTATAGTACTTCTCAGATGGTACTCATCTCTCTGCCTGTAATCTTCCAATATGTGACCTTCTAGTCCAACATACAACAGTGAATGTAACAATTTGTTGGATGATTGTAGAATGAACAACTGGGAAAGATGTGAAGGAAAACACAGAAAGTTATCCCTAATATCATTTTTCACTTTTTCCTGCAGCTCTGATCCTAAAATAACATACAATCATAGAAACTTGGAGCATAAAGGAAACCGCATGATAATCTCTTATTTCCCTCTCAAGAGGGCATCTTAGAGAAGAAATCTTAACACTATTTTTAAACATACTTCTGGAACTTTCCTTTAAAGATGATTTGGGCAATGGGGTGGGAGTCCGGGGGTCTGGGTGCATCACGCACATGTGGGCACACTGGGGGTACTCCACAAACAAGCTACATTTCCATTTCTAGTAGTTTGGGGTGGGCACCTGGCTGGGTGTCCAGTTACCTGGAAGCAGAAGGAAGTGGAATTTCTGGGAAAGCCTTTTCCTCTCCCTTCTTGCCCTTCAGCCATGACCTCTCCCTTGGTCCTGCCTGGAATGTGGACACACTGGCCTGGGTCCCCAGCAGCATCTTGAAAGCACGAAGACAAGGGTCACTGTGGCCATAAGCGGAGCGCCCTGAAGGCTCCAGCCTGTGACCCCAAAGACTCCAGCCTGCTTACGACTGAGTGTCTCTGTCACCAAACATTCAGCCCTGATGGTGTTGGAGGCACTTGTTGCCCGTCCTTCGTGAAGCTGAGCCTGCTCCTCCACCACCTCCACCCCTACATCGGGGACAACCAACCATTCTCCCCCAGGCCACTGCACTTCTGACAAAGGAGACCTGGTCCCCAACTGGGAGGTACACGTGTGGGCCAGCTCCGGGGAGGGCAGTCAGGAACCAGAGACTCCCGGAATGAGCGCTGAGCCCTCAGATACTGCTCCTGGACAGGCCACTCTGCCCACTGTCCCTTGCACACAGTGCCCACCTGCCTAGAAGCCACAATGAGGATGCAGGGCCCTCACCTGTCAGTGCAGGGCACTACCCTGCAGGGTTCATGCAGGGTCACCCCTGATCACATTGCCCCTTCCCCCCCAAGTCTGTGACCTGCACGCCAGAAAGTCCTTTTAGGATGCAGGCAGTGGCTCCTGCCATGTGTGGTGGACAGCTCAGCCACTTGGTCCCTACCTGACATGGGGCCTCAGGGCAGGAAAGGGGATTCCCTGGGGTTATTGGCTGGGCCCTGGTAATCAGGGTGGACAAGTTAGCCTCACATGACTCCAACACTGCCCCCTTCCCAACTACAGGCAGGGACCAGCCGTTGGGACTCTTAAGCTCCTGTTTTGAGTAAGATTCAACAATTTTCCTCGGGGGGGGGGGGGGTAGTGTGCAAGTATATGAGTGTTTGATTTTTGTTTGGGTTTGTTTTTTTTTTTTGCTTTTTGGGTCACACCCAGTGATGCACAGGGGTTACTCCTGGTTCATGCACTCAGGAATTACTCCTGGCCGTGCTCGGGGGACAATATTGGATGCTGGGAATTGAACCCGGGTCAGGCCGTGTGCAAGGCAAACCCTACCCACTGTGCTATCACTCCAGCCCAAGTGTATGAGTGTTTGAGAGTGTGTATATCAGTGTGAATGACGTGCGTTAGTGCCTGAGTGTGTGTGAGAGAATACATGTATGCATATGAGTATGTATGTGTGTGCAAATGTGAACTGCACACAAGTGTTTAATAAGACTGTGCCCATGTGTGAGCATGTAGCTCTGTGTGTGTGTGTGTGTGTGTGTATGTGTGTGTGTGTGTGTATGTGAGAGTGCGGGGGTTGAATATGAGCTGCTCTCACACACTCACAGTTCAGCACCCAAGACGCAGGAGGGAGCCACCCACCCCAGCCCCAGCCCCCAGTGCAGGGCAGAGTCAGGGCCAGGAGGGTCCCTCACTTGCTTGTGAAACACCCTCTCTCCTTTCCTGGTATCGGGGAGCACTAGCCAAGTCCCCCAAACTTTTCTGTGCCCACAGCTGCTTGTTGGTCTCTGGGAAGCTCGGGGAGTTCTGGAAAGCGGGTGCTACCCGAGGTGCCTGTTAAGGAGTAGGACCGCATGGGGATCGGGAGGACACTGTCCTGGCTTCCCAAGCCTGCCTGGAGACCCCGAGAAGTGCCCAAGGCAGCAGGTCTGTACAGAGGCCCCCATCCCTTTCTAGAGCCCAAGTCCCTGCCCACTCTCCCGGGCGAGCCCAGAAACACTCAGAAGGGGACTGGCAGGGCAGGGCACAGGCCCCCGCTGACCCCCAACTCTCCCCACGTTCCTACGGCTTTGCCTGCCCTAGGAAAGAGGCTGCGCTGTGGGAGCTCAGCCCCAGGCCTCTCCCCAGCACAGGGAGACCTGAGAGGGGGAGGCACAGAGACGGCCCACCCAAGCCCTGGGCTATGTCCCTGCCCACAAGCCCTAGAACGCCACCTCCCACCAGTCCTTAGACCTCAGGCATCGGCTCAGCAAGAGGAGCCGGACTCTCAGAACACGGGAACACAAGGGAGGGGGAAAGACTCGGCTGCGACCTGGCTGGTGGGGCTCTCGGCCAGCACGGTGCCACTCAGAGGCTGAGCCCAGGCGAACCGTGGACATGAAGACACACTAGTCACAAACAGAAAGAAACTCACAGGACGTAAGGCCAAGCGCCACTTGGGCAGGAAAGAGACACTAAGGCAGGGGCTGCCCTGCACAGGGATTCAGGAAGGGCTGGCTCTGCCCTGCCCCACACCTGCTGCGGGTGGGAGGGATGAAGAGAGAGAGAGAGGGGGGAGGGAGGGAGGGAGGCAGGGAGGGAGGCAGGGAGGGAGGCAGGGAGAAAGGAAGAAGGGAGGAAAGGAGAAGGAAAGAAGGAAGGGAAGAAGGATGGAAAGATGGAAAGAAGGAAAGAGAAAGAGAAGGGCAGGAAAGAAGGGAGGAAAGGAGGAGAAAGAGGAAGGAAGGAAGGAAAGAAGGGAGGAAGGAAGGAAGGGAGGGAGGAAAGAAAGAAGGGAGAAAGGAAGGAAAGGAGGGAGGGAAAGGGGAGGGAGGGCCTGGGCCCAAGCCCCTCAGCAGCCCACACTTCCTCCAACACCACCTCCAGGCTCGCAGAGGAGGATGCAAACAGGTGAGCCATGGACTGTGATAAATAAGCTCACAGTGCAGGAGGTTCTGATGCCAAAGGAACCAGAGAAATGAAGAGCAGAATTTTCTAGAAGTCGGTGCCACCCTCTGGGTTTCCGTGAACAGCAGCAAGGCCAGTGCCTCTGGCCCCCGGGAGCCCCGCCTCCAGCACCCGTGGGAGCAGGCCACCCGGCGGAAAGGCCAGGAGCCCGGAATGGGGGCACGCCCCACCCCTGTGCCTGCAGAAAACAAGGGTCCCCTGACACTGGGCACCCAGGGGCACCAGCACCCCAATCTCTACATTAGGGACTCCAGAGCCCACGGCAGGCCCTGTGGTCCTTCAGCCCTGGGACCTGGTCTCACCCTGGGCGCCCCACACAGAAGACTCCTCGTTGGCCGGCAGGGCCCTTCGCCACCTCACCATTGGGCCCCACGCCTGGCAGTGCAGCCCCACCTGCCCCCACACTCCAGGCCTCCTGCAGCCCCCTCCTGTGAGCTGCCCCCTGCACATGAGCCCGGCAGTAACCACACGGAACATTCTGGCAAGGCTGGGATCCACGGAGGGCCACGAGCACCCTCACACCTTCACCCTTACTCAGGGTGGGGGGGGGCTGGGCCCAGAAGCCTCCTCCCCGCCCACCACCCACAGCTGCTGCAACCCCCAAAGCCACCTGCCCCCGCAGGCTGCTCTGCGGCCCCTGGGGGTCTCGCTGCCTGTGGGAGGGAACCAGCAGGGAGACAACCAGGGGTAGGACCCCGGCTCACTCCCCAACTCTCAAACCCGCTAGGACCCCCAAGCCAAGAGGCACAAGAGTCCCGAGAGTCCCGAGCCCCGGGGTGGCAGTCCCGGGGGCTCCAGGGCACAGGCTGTGTCCCGCCCCACCCCTGCCCCAACCCCTGCAGGCAGGTGGTCTGAGCAGGGCTCAGGGGGTCATCAGCAGAGCCACAGCTGCATGCCCACGGGCGCCCGCGCGCGCGCACACACACACACACACACACACACACACACACACACACACACGCACGCACGCACGCACACGCACACACGCACACCCTGTGCTGCCAGGAACATCTGCTCCCACAAACAAATTATTCAAGTCAGTCTCTGGGACGTGAACTGGCAGATTCTGAGCACGCACCTTCTCGGCTCAGCCCCGGCCACGGCCACGCACGCACTCACCGAGCCCGCCACCCCCAGCCCGGCACCCACCCGGGGGCTGCAGAGACCCTGCTGGGCGACACGAAGCCCAACTTTGCTCAGGGGGCTTTCTGGAAAGCAGGGAGCATGCAGGAGGGGCCCAGAGAGAAGCCGGCAGCGTCTCCTTCCCTCAGGAGCCAGAGGAGTGGAGGGACCCCCATACACACCAGCCCCCCTGCCAGAATCCAGAATTCTGCTCCGGAGGAGGGGGGTAGGATGAGGGGAGGAGGAGGAGGAGGAGGAGGAGGAGGAGGAGGAGGTAGAGGGGGAGGAAAGGGAGGAAGGGGAGGAGGGGGAGGAGGAGGAGGAGGAGGAGGGGGGAGGAGCAGCAGCAGCAGCGCCGGCCGGCTGGGAGCAGCTCGCCATCCTGCTGGGCCAACTGCCCTGGGGAAAGGTGGTCCCGGCCCCACGCACCCACCCGCGCCGACCCAGGGACCCTCCAGTCCACCCACCCAGACTTGACTGGGCGGTTTGGGGCGGCCCTGGGGGCTGGCGTGTTTGGTGGGGGGGGGTACCCAGCCTACCTCACGGCGCGGCTGAGACCGCAGTGCTCGGGCGCCTGTGTCGGATTACAAGCCGGGCCGGGGAGGCTCAAGGAGAGCAGAGGGAGGGGGGGAGGGAAGGGAGGGGAGAGGGAGGGAGCGAAAGGGCATTGGAGAGGCAGGATTGGATTCGGCTGGAAATGATGCATCGGTTTTCTGCAGGCGGGAGAGGGAGGAGGCAGGGGGAGGGGGGAGCCGGCCGCCATGCAGCGGCCGAGCCCAGGAAGCGTCAGTGTTTGAACAGGCGCACGCACATGCACGCGCACGCGCGCACACACACATGCACACATGTGCACAAACACGCACACGCACACACGTGCACACACACGCACATATGCATACACATCCACTTGCACATACACCTGCACACATATGCAAACATGCACACACATGCAGACACACATACACTTGCACACATGTGTACACATGCACACACTCGCACACATGCATACACATGTACACATGCACACACGTACACTTGTACACACATACGCACACTTACACGCACACATGCACACATCTGAACCCAAGACAGCTGCCTCTCCCCCACCCCCCAACCCCCGGCCAGGCCCTGTTCCACTGAGCTGCGGGCAGGTACTGGGCCGTGATGGACGCCAGGCAGCAGGACTAGGTGGAGCCCCTGGGGAGGTGCAGCCTCATGTCTCTGCTGGAGCCCTGCTCGGGACTCTCGTGCCCCTTGGCTTGGGGGTCCTAGAGGGTTTGAGAGTTGGGGGGTGAGGGACAGGGCGGCTGGGAAGACCCTTACCCATAGGCCACGGAGGGGAGCATGTGGCAGCCCTGGCCCTCCCCTGGCCCCAGTGCCCAGCTCCCTGGGAGGCTGTCCCCAGTGAAGCGCCCCCTTGCCCGGGGGGACGAGGGCTAGCAGGAAGCAGGGAGTCTCCCATGTGGCGGTGACAGAAGGTGGGCACTGGGCTCTTATCACACAGAGCAGCAGGGCAGAAGATGCTGGAACCTATGGCCAAGCCGACGCCCGAGGCCACTTCCCACGCCAGGAAGGAGGCTCTGGCCAGCCCAGGGCATGAGGGGCCTCTGTCCACGCAGGGCAGGCACCTGTCACCTGCCAGAAAGCTGCCAGACCTCTGGCTGCAGAGGAAGTGTCCGTCCGGGCAGCATCTGCCTGACAGCGTGAATAGACGCAGAACAGGATACAGCAACTGCTGAGTTGGCAGGGTAGAAGGTCCTGTCCCCACCACCAGGGACCAAGCTCTGCGGGCCTGGGTCCAAGGGAGACCCAGAGGGAGCCACGGGGCCCGAGCGCACGGCCATTGGCAAACTGACTGGCATCTCCGCAGGGAGCAGCTCCACCGTCTCCCAGTCTGGGGCGCATGAAGACATCCCGCCTGCCCAAAGCTCATCCAAGAATGGACTGGGAGGACGCATTTGTGGATCCATTCAAGGAAGTGGCTCTGGGGCTGGAGCAATAGCACAGCGGGTAGGCGTTTGCCTTGCACACGGCCAACCCGGGTTTGATTCCCAGCACCGCCAGGGGTAATTCCTGAGTGCAGAGCCAGGAGGACCCCCTGTGCATTACCGGGTGTGACCCAAAAAGCCAAAAGAAAAAACAAGGAAGAGGTTCCAGGAGAAATTCTGGGCCTGGACGAGAGGTAAAGGCCGGGGCCCGCCAGGCGGCAGGTGGAGCGGTTAAGGGACACTTGACGGACCTGGCAGAGAAGCAGAAGCGTGAGACACGGCGCGCTCCCTGGCATGCGTGCTGCCTTCTTGGCTGTGTCGGCCTTCAGAGTCCAAAGGGCTTTCAGATTCCCCACTCATAGGACCCTCTGACCGCTGACGTGACACCTCACAGGCTCAGGATAAGCTGCCAGGGACCAGTCCTGCAAGTCCCTCTCTCCCCCCCACCTCCTTCCCTCTCCCCTCTCCCTCCCCCTCTCTTTTTCCCCTTTCTCCCTCTCCTCCTTATCTCCCCCTCTTCCTCCCTCCCTTTCTCCCTCCCTCCCTCCCTTCCCTTTCCCTCCCTCTCTCTCCCTCTCTCCACTCTTTCTCCCTCTTCCCCTCCCTCCTCTCTCCCTCCCTCCCTCCCCCAGCTCTCTCTCCCCATCCTCCTCATCCCCACCCCCCAGCCCCACCTTGCTAATTTATTCACAAATTACTTGACCTGAGACACTGGCCCTCTGCCTGGCCTCCTGTACCTGTCCAGGGTCTGTCCAGCCTGACCTCTGGGGCCCGGCTTCTCCCTGGGCCCGTGCCCTTTGGGTGGGCTCACGGCAGCCCCGGGAAGGTGGGCTCCTTTCCCGAGATGCTCTCCTCCAGGCAGAAGTCCAGTGGCTAGTTTCCTGCAGAATTTCAGTACTGGTCATCCACAGTATCCGTAGCCATGCCCCAAGGTCTGGGGGTGTCAGCGTTTCTGGCAATGTCTGCTTTCCTAAGGGGAGATGTAGGGGTCACCTCGGAGCCCGAGAGTCCTGGCCGCCCCTGCACGGGCCTGTCGGGCCCATTTCCACCAACCGGTAACTACATTTCCTTCTCCTAGCCTCCACAGCAGCTGTGATGAGACAGGACTCCTTGTTCCTATAGCTTCCTTCCAGCTCCCCAACAAGAAGCTCATTTTCAGTCAGAGGGCTGGACGCTGAGTCTTGGCCCCCGGGGGTAGGCACCGGCCTCTGCCCTTCCTCTGAAACAGTGTCTGACCTGCTGCGGCTGGCGGGAACAGGCCCTGGCGCCCACCCCTGGCACTCTCTGCCCCCGCGGAGCTGTGGAAGGCGAGGGGCCCAGACTGTGGGGGCGTGAGCCTGTCAGCCTCTCGCAGCAGCCCTGCAGAGGTAGGGGGCGTGGAGCCCACGGTGCCTGCTGTGCCCGACTCAGCTCCTGGGCAAGGGCAAAGCCCTGCACAGAGGCAGGTGCAGGCCTGGGAAGTCCAGGACGAAACCCAGGGCAAACGTGCCTCCTTCCACCTCCATCCCATGGCCTCGAATTAGACCATGAAAGGGGTCACGTGGCCAAGAGATTAGGGTCCAAAAGGCCAGACAACCGGACACGCCTCTTGTTGGGCCCCCCAGAAAAAGGTCTGAAGGTGGCCCCAGGCCTCCGAGCAGACTGTGGAGGTGAGACAGCTCCTGGTACCCGAAGGAGTCACTGGTCCTGGTCTGCGCTGTCCACGTCCGTGAGGGCCTCTCTGCCCAAGCTCTGGGACTGCGGGTGCATGAGGGACCCCCAGCCACTTCCCGGCTTCCTTGCAGCCCACGAGTCCCTGGAGGCTGACTCCCAGGGGACCCCAGGTGCCTCGAGGGCCAGCAGCCTTGTGTGTGGCAGCATGCACGGGCAGGAGTGGGTTAGGCAGAGTGAGTGGGTGGGCAGTGAATGAGGGGTCCTGGGAGCAAGAGAAGTAGCTTCTCAGGGAAGCTCGACCGCTGCATGGGGGTGGCGCCACCTGCTGCCGGGCCGTGCCCTGCAGCACAGAGCTGGGCCAGCTTCACCCACACTGACCACCCCACATACTGACTCCCCACTGACCCCGGGCTCCAGCCCCCACCCTCCCCCACTGACCCCGGGCTCCAGCCCCCCCCTCCCACTGACCCTGTGCTCACTTTCCTGGCAGGAAGCCGTGCAGGTGGCTTGGTTCTGCGGGTCTTTCCATCCCCCCACTCCATCTTGCAGACTTCCTGGACTTGAATACAAGGGCTCAGTTCTAGGTTCCCCCAGAACTTGGCTACCCCACACTCAGGTGCAGGCTTCACTTTCTTTACACGGGCACACGGGGGAAAGGGGGTGACAGGCCCGCAACTGAAGGGGGGAGCTCCAGCCCCAGCCCCACGGGGCGCCCCGTGGCCTGTGAGGGGTGACACTGAGCACAGAGTCAGGAGTAAGGCCCAAGCACTGCCAGGTGTGACCCCAAAATAAAAATATACATAAAATGTAGTAGCACTGTCCTCCTGTTGTTCATCGATTTGCTCGAGCGGGCCTAGTAACGTCTCCATTGTGAGACTTGTTACTGTGTTTGGCATATCGAATATGCCACAGGGAGCTTGCCAGGCTCTGCAGTGCAGGCGGGATACTCTTGGTAGCTTGCCAGGCTCTCCGAGAGGGGCGGAGGAATCAAATCTGGGTCGGCCACGTGCATGGCAAATGCCCTACCCGCTGTGCTATCACTCCAGCCCATATATAAAATAAAATATACAAGAAAAGCATTGAGGGGCTGGAGTGATAGCACAGTGAGTAGGGCATTTGCCTTGCATGCAGTCGACCCAGGTTCAATTCCCAGCATCCCATATGGTCCCCTGAGCACTTCCAGGGGTAATTCCTGAGTGCAGAGCCAGGAGTAACCCCTGTGCATTGCCAGGTGTGACTCAAAAAGAAAAAAAAAATAGAAAAGAAAAGAACCAAGACCGCGGGTGTGCAACCCATGGTTGCACGAGAAGGGATCCAGAGAGGGAGGCAGGAGAGGAGCCGTCTCATCTCTCCAGGGCAAGCTCTTCCACGCCTCAGGAACTTCAGGAACTGTTTGCAGGGCGAGGTCTTCCACGCCTCAGGAACCGTCTCTCCAAGGCGAGCTCTTCCACTGCATTGTGGGTGTGGGTAGGATGAGGACATGTCTGTGTGCAGATGTGAGTGAGTTTATGAGAATGAGGATGTGTGTATGTGTGTCAGAGTAAGCAGTGTGAGTGGGTGTGTGTGAGAGAAAGAGGGTATGTGTCAGAAACAGCAGGGAGGGCACTTGCCTTGCACACGGCTGACACGGATTCACCCCATCAGGAGTGATCCCTGAGCACAGAGCCAGGAGTAAGCCCTGAGCACGACTAAGCAAAGAAGCAGGAGCCAGTTGCTGGATAGGCGGAGGGGGTGAAGGTCTAACGATGCTCCTGAGGAGCCTGGTTGCAAGGGGCAAGGACCCAGGGAGCCTCATGACGCCCTGCTGATGGGAGGAGGAAGCACAGGGGCTCGAGGAACAGTGACACAGTGACACAACCAGGACTAAAAAAAACAATTTGGGGGGCTGGAGCAATAGTACAGCAGGTAGGGCATTTGCCTTGCTCGCGGCTGACCCTGGTTCGATTCCCAGCATCCCATATGGTCCCCCGAGCACCACCAGGGGTAATTCCTGAGTGCAAAGCCAGGAGTAACCCCTAAGCATCGCCGGGTGTGACCCAAAAGGAAAAAAAAAAAACCAACTTGGTAAGTAACGTAACAAGAGCCACAGGAAATACTTCTTAGAAAATGACTGATTAATGGAAATACAATAAAAGACTTCCCCAAAATCATTCCACAAATGACAAAGCAGAAAGTACTTTTTTGTTGTTGTGTTCGCTAAGAATTTTTTAATGTAAACAAGAAAATGCTTGGTGCAATAATAAGGAATGACAGAGGAGCCAGTATATATAAACATATAATTTTTAAAACCTAATTTCAAAAAGGCATGAGGCTCAGACTTACAAAGGCATCATCTGGCAAGTGACTTAAAGACACGAAGGCAAGTTCCCACAGATCTGGTCCGAGTCCAGTGAGACACCTGTCTTGGAGGGGAGACCCGGAAATGCTCAGAGTCGCTCTGACAAGGCTGAGGGGACAGAGACAGGCCGGCGCCAGTGTCAAGAGCCCCACGTGACCGACAGATGGACACGTGAGAACCGTGGCAAGCATGATGGCTGGCACGGGAGGGCCGGGAAGGCTGGTGCCTCCCGCAGGAGCTCGGGGCTCCCAACACAAACACAGTTGCCGTCTCCCACCAGGCCCCGCACCCCCCAACCCCTCCAGGGCAGCTTTCTCAGCCACGCCAGAGCCGGCCCGGTCCGAGCGGCCGAGAAGAGCACCCACTCCAAGGGGTTTCCTCCAGGTGCTCCTTCAAAATTCAGACTCACTGTCACCTCTACAGATATCCTCTCATTAATAAGTATGTCACATATTTTACGTGTAAAAGTGAAGCATGTTATGCTAAAAAGCTTCGATGTGCACTAAGGATGCTCATCAGAGTTCTATAAACTGGGCCCGCCGGCAGTGGGCATGCAACCAGGCATCAAGGTGATCAAGGACACTTGGTGTCGAGCAACAAATCCCCTGAGTTGAGAAATGACATCTTTGTTCTCACGCCACCTTGAGTTTCGGTTCTATCCACGTGATGGGGGAACGCGAGTTTCATTCCCAGGGATATGGAAGAGACAAGTGTCCTGGTACGGGCACCATGGACCCAGGGACCGGCCAGGCAGGCCTGACACATCACTGGGGACAGAGGCTCTGAAGGCTTCGGGGGGTGGCGAGCACCCCCAATCTCTGGGCCAACGACCAGCTTCCCGTGGGCAGACGTGGACATAGTCACCCACGAAGCTACAGGCCAACAAGCAAGAGGAATAAAAACCTAGTACAAAATGTATGTGTCTTAATTTGCATTTAGCAGGGAGAGGACAAGCCTGGTAGCTAATCTCTTCATAACGTAAACAGTCCTCATCAAAATTTACAAGCATCTGTGACACTGAAATACCAAAATGAAACAAGAAAAGAGATTTGCAGCCGCCCCTCACTTCAGGCAGCAGAGGCGGCTCCCGTTGTCCTGTGCATGGTGTCGGCCCAGCTGCTGCTGCCATGACCCTCGCTCGACGGCTCCGCACCAAGCCAGATGTGTGCAGCTGCTCCGGGCTTCCAGGGAGAGACCACGGCTGGTGCAGGACTCAGGGGAGATTGCTACGACGATTCCCGGGGTCACGAGCAAAACGACTGCTTGACAAACAATGCAGACCCCTCTCTGTGAGACAGAGAAAGCACGGATCTGCATGAGACCAAAGGGAAGACGGTGTGACATCACTCCTGACATCACTGAGCGCCTCAAGCCCAAACCCCTCCCCAGAAACACCCGAGCAGGGCAGACGCAGCACTGACAGCTATGGGCACCCCGAGTCGGACAACCCAACCCCAGGACACGGGAGGAAAACCTCATCCGCCCCGGGAAACCTCCGGACTCTCAAGAGACAGTGCCGAGGCCCGCCAGCTCCACTGTGGCCACTCGGGACACCCCCTCCTGAGCCTGTCCACACTCTGTCTCCCTCCTGAGCCCCACCACACCCCATCCTCCAACTCAGTGCGTCCACACGTCCCTTTCTCACTGCCAGACTAAGTCCTGCTCATGTGGAGGCAGTCCAATGGTCCATCCCCTTCGTGCAAGGCCAGAGCTGGACACGGGGTCTCCGTACTAGTACACCAGTTTGGCTGCAATGTCCCACAGAAGGGCCATCCTCAAGTGTCCATGCCGCTGTCTTGCCCATGTAGGCAGACAGACCTGAGCCCCCACTCTCTGCCCCACTGTCCCTGTCTGCACTCAGGTATGCTGTCCTGCTGACCGCTGGCCAGTTCAGCCCCACATGGCACCTCTGGGGACAGAGATGCTATTCAGAGAGGCCTCTGGACATCAGCGCAGAGCTGTCTGGGAACAGTCCCAGCATCTACTGTGGGCCTGGCTGGGAGTGAGGCCACAGCCCACGGTCCCCTCTCCGCTCGCCGCACATCCTGAGACTCCTGCCTCGCCTCAGGGTGCCACGACACATGAGGAGTGACGAGAGGTCGTGGACACTGCAGAGGTCCAGGAATCTGCGTTCCCAGGACAGAGGACAGCGGAGGGCAGTAGAGCCGCTGTCCAAGGCTGCACCTGCCTGCCCAGCGCACCCTAGGATGGGAGGGAGGGAACAATGTCACGGAGATAAGACGTGAGACAGGGACGCTCGTGTCCCCAGGACGGGACGGGAGGAAGGGATGCTCGTATCCCCAAGACAGGACGGGACGAAGGGATGCTCGTGTCCCAGTATGGGAAGGGACGGAGGGACACTCGTGTCCCAGAATGGAACGGGAAGGAGAGACGCTCGTGTCCCCAGGACGGGACGGAAGGGAGGGATGCTCATGTCCCCAGGACAGGATGGGACGGAAGAACGCTTGTGTCCCCAGGACAGGACAGGAGGGAGGGACACTCATGTCCCCAGAATGGGACGGGACGGAGGACACTTGTGTCCCCAGGGGCTCACACCCAGTGAAGTGACCCTTCCCCGTTATGGGCCAACCTCTGGCTCCCAGCCCTCTCAAGAGGTAGAGTTTTCATTTTAACAAAGAGCATTTCTTAACCCCAATAGAAATGAGCTGGTCCAGCCACCCTCATCCCCTTTCCTGTCCTCAGTTCCATCCCTTATCCGAGCGAACGGTGAGGACATGTAGCTTCTGCAAGGCCTCGGTCACGGAGGTCACTCTGTGATGGTTCAGGCCAGCCTGCCTGAGGGTACGTGTGCCCGGCTCCAGCCCTGCATGCCGAGGCCAGCACCAGGGCCTGTGGTGCCATGCGAGTGGGAAGAGGGGGCTGCAGACAAGGGTCACTTACTGCGGGGCGGCCGCTCGTGCTGTCACTTGGTCACCGACAGCGTGACAATGAGGACGATCAGTAGAGCCAGGACCGTGGCCACGGCCAGCAGGATCCACCTTTTCTGTCAGAGAGACGTGAGCGGGTTAGCTGGGTCAGTGCGGCCGGGTCAGAGCCGTGGCCAGTGTCTCCGACTGAGGGGACAGGGACACCCACAGAGCGAGGCAGATGGCCCTGCCCTGGCCTCACCCTCTTCGCCCTGCTATGGAACTTGATGGCCTTCTTGGTCTCCTCCTTCGCGTGCTCCACGTAGTCCGTGGCCTGCGCCACGTTCTTCTCTATGTTGTTGATCATCTCACCCTGCAACAGGCGTTTCACACTGAGAGGACACTGGTCACTGGAGGTGTCCACAGCGTGAGGCCCTGCTTCTCACAGGCCATCCCCAGCAAACGCCGGCCTCCCGCAGCCGGGAGTCAGCTCTGCTACTGCTGTGGGCTCGTGGCTTCTCCCAGCCATCCTGACACACCCTAGGGAGGGGACCCGCCCCACCACCGCCATCCTGCCATTCAGCATGGGGTCTGTGCCCAAGGTCCCGTGGCCACCGCACACACACTGACCACGGCATCATGACACTCACACAACCCGTGGACAAGGAGTCACCCCTGTAGCCTCCGGTTGCCGACGGTCCCTTCACTGGTACCCACCTGGGTCTCCACAAACATGGCCATGTCCAGGAACATGTCGTGCAGCTCGCGGATGCTGCCCTCCAGCTTCAGGATGTCCCTATGGCGCAGTTCGATCTCACTGAGGGCCTGCCTGGTGATCTGCGAGTCTGAGATGATCTGGGAGACATGGGAGAGTAGGAGCTGGAGGGCAGCAGCCAGGGCCATGTACACACGTCAGCAAACACACACTCACACACACAAACTGACACACACAATCACATACTCACACATTCACATATTCACACACACCCACTCATATATTCATACATTCACACACTCACACACACTCACGTACTCATACATTCACACACACACACATACTCATACATACTGACACACACACAATCACATACTCATTCACACACTCACACACACTCACATACTCACACACACACTCATACATTCACACACACATACACACTCACATACTCATGGATTCACACACTCACATACACTCACATACTCATACATACACACTCACACTCACACGCTCACATGCTTACGTACACACTCACACACTCAAAGGCACACACTCACACTCACACACATTCAAATGAACGCGCACACACACACACTCACATGAATGCACACACTCATACACACACACTCACACACACTCAGTCACACACACTCACACATTCACACACACCCGCGCCCACGCTCACATCAGATGTGAAGATGGATGGGTTCCCGCTCTCCAGCATCTCCTCCAGCTCCTGGTCTGTGGTGGTCCTCCCGGCTGCAAGGGCACCGAGGAGCTCTCAGAGGGAGCACGTCCTGACCCGTCCCTGGGAGCCTTAGTCTTTCTGCAGAGTGTGACCAGGGGCCCTGACTCTGGCTCACTGACACCTTTTCTGAGAAAGAACACTCACTCCATGCTCCCCAGAAATCAACCTTCTTTAAGTAAAACAGAAAGCGCCAACTCCCTGAGGTGGCACTGCCCCTAAAGGTGCTGGGACAGGGCGGGGGTGGGGGAGAGATAGAGATATACCAAGGGAGGCAGGAAGGGGCAAGGAACTCGTGTGGGTGGGAGTGAGCGGCTGCTCCATCTAGGAAGCAAATGCCCTGGCCCCAGGGGAGGCCCTGGCCTTGCACATGTCCCGGGTTTGACTCCTCAGGGCTCCACATGTGGTCCCCTGAGCACCGCCAGGAGTGACCCTGAGCCCAGGGCCAGAAGTGACCCTGAGCACTGCCAGAAGTGACCCTGAGCATAGGGCCAGGAGTGACCCTGAGTGCAGGCCCCGGAGTGACCCTGAGCCCAGGGCCAGGAGTGAGCCCCTGAGCACCGCTGGGTGTGGCCCCAAAACAAAACAAAACAAAACAAAAAATAGAAAAGAAAAGAAAATGAAGATATGGCCAAAGGCTTTCCAGATCTCGCAGTGACCAGGACGTGACTCAAGGCTGACTCGCCAAGGATTTTCTGAAGGGAACAAGTAACTAAGCGTCTGGCTGATTCCACAGACGGGAGCCTTCAGGTCTGCGACTCGGGCAAGTACCCAGCTGGATGCGCCTGGTCCCCCACTCACTGATCTCCAGCTGCCGCAGGATGCGCCCTTTGCTGCGCTCCCGGAACTGGGTCTGCGCCTCGTTGTACTCCGTCATGACCTCCACGAACTTCCGCGACAGCACCAAGTGCTAGGGACAGGGAGAGGCAGTCAGCGCCCTCATGGGGAGATGCGGTCACCGCTCTCACGGGGAGATGCTATCAACGCCCTCATGAGGAGACGTGGTCAGTGCCCCCATGGGGAGATGTGGTCAGCGCCCTCATGGGAAGATGCGGTCCAAGGAAAGCCAGCCCTAGGTGACTGTGCCCTGGAGGTGAGCAGTGGGCAGCCTGTGGTAGCCATCTGTCATGAGGAGCGCCGCCCGTGAGCACTCCCTCCCTGTGTGCCAGCAGGTCGCTGGCAGGAAGCTGGGGAGGAGGCCGCAGCCCCATCTCTCCAGCCTACCTGGGTTCTCTGGATCCGGAGGGCCGCCGATGTGCGGCCAGCGCTCTCGTCCTGCTGCAGACTCTGCTCCATGGCTGCAAGCAAGCAGGAGGGAGCTGTTACCGGGAAGGGACATCCCCCCCTCTCCAAGCCCACTCTCAAACCACAGAGGGTGAGATAGAAGGGGACGGCCCCTGCACACAGCGGGAGGGAGCCGAAGCCAGACGTCCCAAGCGCACATGCTCCTCACAGCGATGGGGCAGGTACAGCGTAAAAACAAATGAGGGAAACGGCAGATACCGACGATGGATAAGCTGGCACATGCCCGACCCGGGTCCGATCCCCGAGCCCCACCCAGGGGGATTCCTGAGTGCAGAACCAGGAGTCAGCCCAGAGCACCACCGGGGTGACCTCCAAAACCAAAAATAATGAAAGAATTCAAAGTGATTTTAAAACACAGTGGTCATCCCTAAGGGACAGAAGAAAGATGAATCGAAGCAAGACACGGGGCTGGGAGCCCAGGACCACGATCCAGATGTCACTCAGGTGACAGGGGTCAGGCAAACGTGCGAGCACTGGACCCACCAGGAGGAACTTGCCCTGCGTCAGTGTCAGAGACTCACCAACCTGCTGGGAAAGCCCAGAAACCAGGCCCCCCCCGCCGCCCTCAGCCCCCAGGTGCCCCCAGGGCTCCCTCAGGAGAGAAGACGGGGCCCAGGGCACCTCTCGCCATCAACAACCCCAAACTATTGGATGGAGAAGAATCCGTCACCCCAGAGTCTGGAGACATTGTGCTGGGGTACCCCGGCTGGTGTGTTGGCCGTTCCGGGGGCAGTTGAGGTGACTGTGTGGGCCAGAGGTCAAACCTGAGCCTCTGACACAAAAAGCATGTGCTCTAGCCCACTGAGCTGTCTCCCCAAAACTTGGAATCCATCTCAAAAACTATTCACCTCACATATCTTCGTTAGCAAAAAAATGCAAAATTCCCTATAGTTGGGCTCAGAGCCTTGGCCTTGGTGGGGGGGGGGGGGTGCCTGGGCTCAGTGTTAGAGCTTTGTTTATTTATTTATTTGCTTTTTTGGGTCACACCTGGCGATGTACAGGGGTTACTCCTGGCTCTGCACTCAGGAGTTACTCCTGGCAGTGCTCAGGGGACCATATGGGATGCTGGGAATCGATCCCGGGTCAGTCGCATGCAAGGCAAACGCCCTACCCGCTGTGCTATTGCTCCAGCCCCTCAGTGGTAGAGCTTTGGCCTTGCGGGGGGGGGGGGGGGGGGGAAGGGGGTCTGGACTCAGCCCTCAGCACCACAGGAGAGGAAAATGACGGAAACTAACAAGTGTCTTACTTGCACCATCGGTAATTCAATACAAATGAAACTGTCACTCACACTTCAACTTGGCTCGAATTTTATTTGCAGTTTTCTTGATTTCTTTGTTCAGATCTTCAAGCTCCTCTTTTATCTCTTTAAAATTAAAAAACGGGGCAGGGGGAGGCATCTGAGCTGCAGTATCCAACATCAATCACACCCAGCAAACACACCACCAGAAAGCTGTTCCCGGCAAACAGTCCGGCCTGCGGGCTCTAGAAGTTCGTCTCCACATGGCTCCTGCACCACGCAGAGGTGACAAGCGAAATGTAAACCCAACTCTAACGAGGCAGTGCTATCCCAACAGCGCTGACCGAAACCACAGCTACCACGGGAAGTGGATTCTTAAAAACCACCCCCCCCCCCCCCGCCCAGAAAAGCAAAAGGAGAAGAAGAGTTACAGAGAACAAGAAAAGCAAAAAGCAACATGATTCTCAGCATCAGTCTATCTGCCCAGGACTCCAGGGTCTGAGTGAGCCGCGCTCCTGTGCGCGCTGGGACTGTGGGTCAGAGAACATCGGCCAGAGGGTGCAAGGAGAGCCCCCCCCCAGGCAGGGAAGGAGGTTCTGGCTGCACCGATGGGCCCACCAGGAGGGGAGGAAGCCACGTTCCGGGGGGCCGAGGGAGGTCGCCTCCTGGTACCTCCCGAGTGAGGATTCTCCCCCCGCCCCAGTCAGCCGTGGATACCGTATGGGTCCAGTGGAGCTGAGAGCCCCACAGCCCTGCAGAGCAGCTTCCTCGAGCCCTTTCAACACTGCGCATGGGGAGGCCGTGGCACCCCATAGGCAAAGGATCTGGGGCAGCCGCCGGACCTGAGAGCGCCCGGAACCCCCAGGCGGGTCCATCAGCTCCTGACACCACGGACCGGTCCCAGCCAGGGGCGGAATCAGCAGGAGGGGTGGGGTCCAACGGGGCACAGCAGGGCTTGGGTGGCCTCTCTCAAGCACATGGCCACAAGCCGGGAGCCCCAGAGCCCCGCCTGTAGCCAAGCAACCCTGACCGTACTCTCCGTGGCCCCGGCACCACACCCCGGCCATGCTCTGGCCGTGGCCTGGGGCCCACCCCCAGCTGTGCTCTCTCCGTGGCTCGACAGTGTCCGAGCACCACAGAAAGGCCATGGCCCCGGAGCACCACAAGCAAGGAGATGTGTGAGTGCCACAGTGGCTGCCCACGTGTGACTGACACGTCTACACTGAGAATGCCCCTGTAGCACACATACGGCAGCTGACCATGGCCAGGCCGGTGCAACATCCTCAGCAAACTGTCAACCGCCAGCGCGAAGGGAAGAGGATGCAGACCCACTACAGACTCACTTCCCAGCGAGGGGAAGAGACGGCCTCGAGAAACGGCCACTTACTTCCCTCTGGGTTCGGTGCCGAGAGAATGATGCTGTGGTTC
Organism: Sorex fumeus; assembly: GCF_029834395.1. NCBI lineage: Eukaryota > Metazoa > Chordata > Mammalia > Eulipotyphla > Soricidae > Sorex > Sorex fumeus. The sequence goes on along the minus strand of NW_026606086.1, from coordinate 19,316,407 downwards.
TTCTTGACCTCCTCCACGTGCTGTGAGATCCGCATTATCCCGTGTCTGATCTCCTCGACCTCGAGAAGAGAAGACGGCGTCAACCCGCAGGAAGCGGCTCCCCGGAGACCATCCTTCTGGGTCGAAAGCCCTGTACAGAGGGGGACCCTTTCCCAAGTGGCCGTCCTTGACTTGCACCCACGGCCAAGTCTGGCCCGCAGCAAGAATCTTCCTGAGCCTATGGCTGCCGGGCTATAGCCCGCCGAATAGATGTCACATGACATGCCTCTGAGAGCATTGTCCTCCCGGAGGGAGGCTCACAGCAGCTCCTCGACGGCAGCCCCACAGCCAGCATCCATGCTGGTATCCGAGCCACGGGGCATCCCTCGCTCTGCAAAACCCACCGGGGAACCTCGACAAGGGTTCCCCGGTGGGTGACGAGAAGGCTGGTTCTCGGCAGGCCTCAAGGAGCCAGGCCAGATCCCCGGCACACCCAGGAAGGGAAGCAGTGGGGGGGTGGGGGGGGCAAACATACACCAGCCACGTGAGGAAGCAAGTGAGAAGAGCCAGAGCGTGGCCACGTGGCTCCGAGCCCGCAGCACAGGACACAGGTGGAAGTTTGACCAGATGCCACCAGAGAGACAGTCCGGACAGTCTGGTGAGGGCTGAACACCAGCTTCCCGGTGGGGCCGCAGGTGCCCGCACTGCCAGGGCAGCTCTGGTGGCCTTCAGGATGTGCCACGGTGGCAGGACCCGTCGAAGGCGCTTGGCACGGCCTGTCAGAGCGAGGAGGCCACAGCCCCAGCCCCTCCCCTAGCCCACAGCACTCAGCGCCCACTCCAGGCTCAGTCTCCATCTCCCAGAAAGGCTGGCTTCCCCAGAACCCCAGGAACTCCACATCCTGCTATCAGCAGCTCAAAGGTTAGAATCCAGCACAGATGAGGGCCACGGAGACTATGGGTGGGTTTAACGCCGACTCGGGCACTTAAAGCGGCTGAAACCCATCCGGCCAGACTGTCACGTTCAAGGGCACCAGGACACAGTATCTGTATGCGGGGAGCTGGCCTGGAGGGCACCCAGGGGTCAGTTCTGGGCATTTCATGACCTCCCAAGCACTGCCAGGTACAGCCCCTGGAGTCCCTAAACACCATCAAGTAAAGGGGTCACAGAGTTCAACTGGCCCCAGGTCAGACGTGGGACGCAGGCTCACAGCTGAGACCGGGAGTGAGGGCCTGTCCTGTGCCGGGACTTAAGGAAATACGCATCAAGAGATCTGGAGGCGCAGCCGAGACCCGAGGCCGGAGCCCGCAGAGCACCCAGTCCTGGTGGCCACGGGGCTTGGGTGCAGCCTCCCCAGTCCCCACTCTCCCTCCTCAGTGCTCCCCGGAACGGTGGCCCACACACCCATCCTGAGAGCCTCCAGGACGCTCTCGCCTTCTGGGAAGCGGTTTCAGGGCCGAGCCTGGCCTGTCACGTTGAAGGCCCACCATGTGCCCGCACCCAGGGAGCAGCACCCTGAGTGGGAGCCGGCCAAGCAGCAGGCGCCAAGGGACGCTCCCAGCACAGACCCTCTGGCTCACCTGGTGGAAGAAATCGTCCATGAAATGGTCCTTCTCAACGACCACCACGCTGGGGTGTTCATCTTCATCTGTCTTACACTGCAGTGGGAAACAGGAGACGGGGCTCACGCGGACAGAAGCAGCGAAACTCATCCGGACCGGCGGCCACCACAACCGCACACAGCCCGGCTGGACGCGGCAACGTGGGGCGGGACCTCCTGTCACAGGGGCTGGACGGTGCCACGTCCCTCCAGCTTTGCCTGACAGGCTTCTCTCCTGCCCACCTCCTCCCCCTGGGCGGCCCCAGTCTCAAGCCAGAAACTCCACTGCCTCAATTTTCACCTGTGGCCCCTCAGGATACCCTGGCAGCACCCTGAGTCATGGTGAGCCCCCACCCCATCTCACTGACCCTGCTGGCCGTGACACCAGAAGGGCTGCTGGTTTGGAAAGAGGGTCTACATGGACACAAAGAAAGAAGGTCAAGAGTGAGCGAGTTCATCCTCTGAGGACACACATGGGGACGCTGGTCACCCCAGCTTAAAGAACAAGGGTCACTCCCCCTGAATGGTCACTCCCCCAGGATGATCACTCCACAGGACGGTCACTCCCCCTGGATGGTCACTCCACAGGATGATCACTCTCCCTACATGGCCACTCCCCCTGGATGGTCAGTCCCCCAGGGCGGTCACTCTCATAGGGGATGACTGGAGTGCATCTAAGGAAAAGGTCCTCCTCTGGCTCTGTGGGGCCTGACGCCTTTAGGAAGAAAATCACTCAGCATCCCCAAAAGTCCATAAAATTAACCCACCATGAGGTATTCATCTTAATTCTACCATTATGCTACTGCGAGCACAGACATATGTGCCAGGTGCGCTCATGTAAGGACTCCAGCTGTGCACACATGCAGTCACACTCTGTCCCTGTGTGCTGAGTTGGGATGTGTCTCTTGCCATGCATGCACTCATCCATTTGTACTTACAGCCAGCCTGGTGTGCCTATAGTCACATATACCCGTTCACATGTCCTTACAGCCAGCCTGGTATGCCTACGGTCACATACACCTATTCATGTGTGCTTACAGCCAGCTTGTATTATAGATACACACACACACACACACACTCACACACACACACTGTGTGTGTGTGCTGACAGTCGGGAGTCTGGTGCGCGCACACACATACACCGTCTGTGTGCTGTCAGTTAGGAGTGTTCTGGGTGCACACACATACACACACACACACACTCACACACACACTATCTGTGTGACGGAGACCCATTCAAGGGGGCTGGGCCTGGCGGGCCCCTCGGGGTGGTATGCTGAGAGGCCCAGGGCGGGAGCAAACCCAAGAGCTGGAGTAGCGGAAAAACACAAGCCCCTGGGGAGGTGCTGTTCCTCCCCCAGCCCAGGGGCCCTTGGGGCCACCCAGCCCAGTTCCCATGGCAGCCCAGGTCTGCTGTCACTGACTGGACCCGAGCCCCACCCTGCCCCATGTAGTGGTGGCCTCCGCAGTGGCCCCTGCGGATCCGCCCCTCTCTCCCCAGCTCACTCATCCTTCACTTGCTCCGGAGGGGAAGCCTCTTGGCCACCAAGCCACTGTTCTGCCCTTTGGATGGCTGATCCCACAGCCCAGGGATAAGCAGTGGCCCCCTGGACCCCACAACCCCTCCTCTGGCCCTTCCCTCAGGGCTAGCTCAGGCTGCGCCGGGGCCCACAGCCACTTGGGGGGACATGTAGAGGAAGGACGAGGCACAGCACAGTCCCCACAGCCCAGTGAGGCTCTCGCTCTGCCCAGCCCTCCACCTGGCCACATCCACCCCGTCATACAGAGCCTGCAGTCCCCATGACCAGCCCGTCCCCTCCAGTGCAGGCCTGCAATCCCCCTGTGCTCCCGGCTTTCTTGGAGGCTCGCGGTCCAGGAACAGCCCGAACAGCAAAGACAGGGAAGCTGAGGGTGCAAGGGGCCTTCCCGAGGAAGAGCCATTCTGGGGGATCCCCAGAAGGTGTGACCAGGTCAGGGGGGTCAGCCCGGCTCCTCGCAGAGCGAACCACTCCTTTCGAAGTGCAGGAAGGTGTCAGAGTGGACATGCAGGGAGGTGGGGAGGCCGGGAGAAGATCCAGGGCTCGGGGTGTGTGAACCTGGCATGGCCAGCAGTGGCCCCTGAGCATCTTCCCATGGCCCAAAAGCAAAAAGCAAGGAGCAGCATGTTTCACATGGAAACCGACAGAGGTAAGAGGACAGCGTACAGGAAGCAAAACTACCAGCAACAAAATGCATTGTTAAAAGCACCGAGAGTTACACGGCACTTTCTCCCACCTTCTCCCACAGGGTAATGGATAAATCACTTTTCTTCTAAGAAGGGACAAAAGGCACATTCTGAGGAAACCTGGAGTTTTGAGAGGCAGGAAGTTACTCCCCCCAGTGGACCAAGCAGAAGGGGAAGGTTCTGCTGCGCGTTTTGGCCAGGCAGGCAGATGCTCTGGCTCCACCCCAGGTGGAAGCAGGTGTGTGGCTGGGGCTGGAGAACACGAAGGTGCCCATGTCCTTCTCCCACCAAGATTCCCCACGGCCCACAGGGCTGGATGCCTGCAGGAACCACACCCCTGCCCCGGGGAAAAGGGGTTCCACGAGGGGGCGGGGTGGAGGGAGAAGCCGGGGAGCAGACTCTCTCTTCTGCCAGGACTGGCACTCACTGCTTTCCCAACTGTGGAGCCCCAGCAAGTCCGGCATGGGCAGCGCCTGTTCTGTTACTTTGGGGAGTATCCAGCAGCGCCAGGGAACATTCCTGCCTCTGTGCTCAAGGGTCACACTCCTGGCTCTGTGCTCAGGGGTCACTCCCGGCTCTGTGCTTAGGGATCACCCCCGGCTCTATGCTCAGGGGTCATCCCTGGCTCTGTCTGTGTGCAGGGGTGATTCCTGGCTCTGTGCTCAGGGGTCACTCCGAGTTCTGTGCTCAGGGGTCACTCCGAGTTCTGTGCTCAGGGGTCATTCCCTGTTCTGTGCTACGGGATCACTCCTGATGATGCTCCGGGCTCACCCCTGACTCTGTGCCTGGGATCACCCCTAACTCTGCTCCGGGATCACCCCTGACTGTTCTTGAGTTCCCCCTGACTGTGCCCGGGATCACCCCTGACTCTGCTCCGGGCTCACCCTTGACTGTGCTCGAGCTCACCCCTGACTGTGCCCGGGATCACCCCTGACTCTGCTCCGGGCTCACCCTTGACTGTGCTCAAGCTCACACCTAACTGTGCCCGGGGTCACCCCTGACTCTGCTCCAGGATCACCCCTGACTATTCTCGGGCTCACCCCTGACTGTGCTCGGGCTCACCCCTGACTGTGCCCGGGATCACTCTTGACTCTGTGCTCGGGATCACCCCTGACTCTGCTCCGGAATCACCCCGGACTGTGCCCGGGCTCAGCCCTGACTGTGCCCGGGATCACCCCTGACTGTGCTCGGGATCACCCCTGGCTCTGCTCTGGGATCACCCCTGGCTCTGTGCTCGGGTCACCCCTGACTGTGCTTGGGATGACCCCTGGCTCTGTGCTCAGGAGAATCCCTGGCTCTATGCTCGGGATCACCCGACTGTGGTCAAGCTCACCCCTGGCTCTGCTCTGGAATCACCCCTGGCTCTGTGCTTGGGATCACCCCTGACTGTGCTTGGGATCACCCCTGACTCTGCTCCGGGCTCACCCCTGGTTCTGTGCTCGAAATCACCCCTGACTGTGCTCGGGATCACCCCTGGCTCTGTGCTCAGATCACCCCTGACTCTGGTCCGGGCTCACTCCCGCCCTAAGCGGTGCTGATATTGGAACCCGATCATCTGCGGGTCCCCGCCCACCCCTGGTCCGACCCTGCGCCTTGGGGGCTCCAAAGCTTCCCGCGGGTCCGAGCGGGGACCCCCGGGGGGCGAGAGAAGACAGTGCTCCGTGCAGGCCGGGAGAGTCCCAGCCCGGTTCCGAACCCCCACCCCCGCCGGCCCGAACCGCTATCCGCGCTCACCGCCCGCAGCTCGGCCAGTCGGTCCCGCATCCCCGCGGCCCGGCTCGGTCGTCCGGCGCCTCCTCTGCTGGGCCGCGGGCCCCGGGCCGCAGCCGCCACCAAGCCGATCCGCGTAGCAGCCGCCCCTCGGGCCCGCGCTGCCACGGCAACCGCGGCCCGCTCTGCGCATGTTCGCTCCGCGGGGAGCCCAGACCGGGGGCGGGGCGGAGAGGCGGGCCCAGCTGGGCGGGGCCAGCTGGGCAGGACCTACGGGAAGGGCGGGGACAGTTGGGCAGGACCTAAAGGAAGGGTGGGGCCTAGGGGCGGGACCTAAAGGAAGGTTGGGGCCTGCTGGCCGGGATTTATTGAGGAGGGGTCTGTTGGGGCGGGGCCTGATGGGGGCGGGGCCTGATGGGCGGAGTTGATGAGCGAAGCATGGGGGGGAGGGTGGGGCTAGTGGGCGGGGCAAACGGGAAGGGCGGCGCCTGGTGGACAGGGCGGGGCCTGAAGGAAAAAGCTGGTCCTGGCGATCGAGGGGGGGGGAAACCTGGCGGGAGGGGAGGAGCCTGATAAAAGGGCGTGGTTTGTGGGCGGGGCCTTAGGAGAAGGGCGGGGCCTAGTGAGGAGGTGGCGCGGGTGGGGGGGGCCTGAGGGGTGAGGGTCCTTGTGGGCGAAGGGTGGTGCCTAAAGGAAAGGGCAGGGCCTGCAGGGAGGGCGGGTCCAGTGAGGGGCGGAGTCCTGGCGGGAGTGATGTACGGGGGCGGGGAAGGGAGGCACCTGGAAGCCGGAAAGGGCTCAGCCAACCAGGCTCCGCAGGGGCCACAGGTACGGGCGGGTTCCTAGTGAGTAGGGGTCGGGGCCTGGTTGGGTGGGGGTCTGGCAGAGGGGCGGGGCCTGGCAGAGGGGAGGGTGAAGGGGCGGGACCTCGCAGAGGGGCGGGGCGGGCCACTCTTCAACTCAGCAATTTTTCCCTCTTGGCTTGTTTTTAAACTTTCACCATCATTTCCCCCCCCCCCTAGAATATGTCTTCAGTTCTCTACATTCGACTAATCCCAGTTTCGCAAGTTAACTTTTTTCTTTCCTTCATATCATAAAGTGTCTCTCCGTAAGGGCCCGGAGCTAGTCCCGTGAGCTGGTTTGATACCTGGCACGCTGGCACTCTAGAGCAGCATGACATCCTCAGGTCCACCCCCAGCAGTGCTGGTTGGCTGAGACCTGGCAGGAAGTTTCGTGCCCCTTAGCACTTGAGCGGCTAAACAATATTGCCTCCCTCTTGGGCACACTGATGTTGTTGCTGTCTTAGCAGTGCCGGAATTGAACCCAGGTCTTCAGGCATGTGCTCTTCCATGGTTCCACACAGTCATTATTTAGACTGGTAGGTTGGTGGTGGGTGGGTGGGTTTCGGCCTACAGTTGAAGGTGCCAGGGGCTACTCCAGGCTCAATACTTGGGAGTTCATCTTATAGGTGCCAGAAATCAAACCCAAGTCTCCTGCATTCCAAAACGTGTTGCAGCCCTTTGGACCATACCCTGCCCACAGTCACTATTGTTGGGGAGGGGAGGTAACCCTGCTTTGCTCAGGACTCACTCTAGGCCCTCAGGATCACCTCTAGCAGTGCTCAGGGGACCATATGCCATGTCTGGGATCAAACCAGGGTCGGCTACATGCAAGGCAGTGTCTTATACCCTGTACTGTTGCTTGCACTTCACATTTTGGCCTTTATTTGTGGAGGGGAAAACAAACCCAGAGCTGCTCCCGGCATACTCCTGGCTTCACACATGGGAATCATTTCTCATGGGGCTCAGGAGACACTTTGTGATACCAGAGATGAGATTGTGCCTGGGTCAGCATCGTCTCCAGCCTCAATAGTCATTTTGGTTCCTGGAGACCTCCAGGACTGATCAGGTAGGATCCAAAAACAAACCAAAAAAAAAAAATAATGATAACTGAGAACCAGAGAGAGATTTCAATGAGCTCAGTACATTTGTTGCATGCAGGAGGCCTGGAGTTGGTCCCTGACACCTGGTAATTCCCCAGAACAGAACAGAGTGTAGCCCCAGAGCACTGCATGGTGTGGCAATAAATAAATATAAAGTCATTGAATTAATGGTTAACAGATTCAGCAACGCTTCAGAAAATACTGGGTCCGGCTTTGGACAGACATATTCAGAGCAAGCTAGGAGACTTTTCCGGGGAAACAGAAGAGATGAAGTAAAGCATATTTGCTAACAGGACAGGACTTCAGGCTAAAGAATACAAGAGGGGGGGGCGGGCCTCGTGGGGAAAACAGACAAAGTTGAGAAAATGGAGCGTAAGACACAAGAAACTGAGCAGGTGACTTGCCTCCAGACAGGTGGGCCTGGAGGGAGATAGAGCCATGGCTGGAAACGGTGACAGTTCAGAGGGCTGGAGTGCAGGACATTCAGCACTGCACAGAGTGAGCCCTGGCCAGGAACCCGAGAGCGGCCGGTGTGTCACTGGCCACAGCGCCAGGGGCAGAGCCCCAAACTACCGCCCACGCCAGTAGCAGGCGCCTAGTTCCACCAATTCAGTAATGGGGTAAAAGGATGTAGAATCCTCTGAAGAGGGGTATAGTTACAGTTTATGGTATGGGGAAGGACCCAGCTTAGAGGCAGGGGAGAGGCTAGCGGGGCCTGATGTCAGGGGTCCCCTGTCTCCCTGCAGGCACGGTGCTCACAGCACCCAAGCACACCAGCACTGCCCACACGGATCACCCAGACCTGTGGAGTCTGTTACAGCCTGGGGCCTCCGCTTGCACTGGACCAGGTGCCGAGAACCACAGGTCTCTCGCAGACTCTGTGTGTGCCTCCTGGGGTTGCAGTAGACTGCTCTTTAGGTTTCTCTTGCTAAAAGGGGGATGATCCTTGTCCTCTTTGTGAAGCCAGCACCGCCCAGCACCGCTCAGGACCGTGGGGGCCACTCCCAGGGTCACTTGACCAAGCAACCCAGACAGCTCAACGGCCATTTATTCCATTCTCCCCATGCGCCTGCCCCAGTCTCTCTGAGCCTCCCATTCTAGTCTCACACTGCTCCTCATTCCTGTCTCCTTCTGTCTCCCCCGCTCATCTCTCTACGCTCCATCTCGCAGCCTCGACTCTCTCTTTCCACGTGCCTGCTCCTGTATTCTTCTACATTCTTTTCTCTCTCTCTGTCCCCCTTGCTATTCTCTCCTTGGTCCATCTTGCTGCCCTGCTCTCTCCTCTCTCTCCCCAGCTCTCTTGCCTCTCCAACTCCCCCACACTCTGGGCTGACACTGCACTCAGTCAGGTAGCAAAATCAACATAGCCCTTCCTGAGGGCCCACCGAAAAGGTAAAGCCCTTCCTAAATGACCCAGGCAAAATACCTCCTCAAGTGTTTTTCTCCTTTCCTAGTTCAATAACTATCAACATCTTAATACTAGTTATTTTTGTATGGACACAGTTAAGAGATACCATTGAGGCTTGTAGGGCAGCTCTCCTGGGAACTTCTTGCCACAGACTCAGACTACAGCGCTCAGGCCAGATTAATCATTCCTAACCCTAGCAGGGTCCAAATCTAGTTATTACTTTTTGGATCATGATAGCATTTGTCCATGACCAAGCTCTTAACTTATAGGTAAGCATTGTGGCACTTTGGCCAGTCCCATCTCGATGATACCAGGGTAGCACATAGCATACCGCTTGCCCTGGTTCCATCCAGTCCCTCGTGGGGACCCTGCTTTGGGGGCGCTAGGAAGTAATGGCAGCTGAGGCTTAGGTGAGAGAACAGATGCCCAGGAGGGAAATATCACTGAGATACATAACAAAAGCATACTGTCTTGTGTCCATACAAAAAGGACATTGCTCTGAATAAACTATGCAAAGAACTTAGGGAGAAGAGAAAAACAATATTTACAAGTCAACAGAGCACAAAGAAAAAAAGTTACCAAAAACACAGAGGAATGGGAGCACTGTGATGGGAGCAACCCAATAAACCTAAACTACCTGAGGCTACAAAGGAAGAACAAAACCGTGTTATCCTACATTTCCCCCTTTTTCTTTTTCCAAAAACACAAAATTTGAAACAGAGGAACAATTCCAAATCACAATACAGTCTTAGTTGTATTAAGATTTCAGTCCAACCCTGGACCCAGAGCATCCAATTGTCCTGCACTGTCCAGGGGTGATGAGAGTCACCAATGATGAGAGTCATTTAATCCCATTAAATGAGGGCTGGAGCGATAGCACAGCGGGTAGGGCGTCTGCCTTACAAGCGGCCAACATGGCCGACCCGAGTTCGATTCCTCCGCCCCTCTCGGAGAGCCCGGCAAGCTACCGAGAGTATTCGATATGCCAGACACAGTAACAACAAAGTCTCCAGTGGAGACGTTACTGGGCCCGCTCGAGCAAATCGACGATCAACGGGAGGGCCTTTACCTGAAGAAATGAAGTGTCTGGATCAAAACTGAAGGTGTTCCTATAACAGCATCATTAGTAGTTGCAGCAACGAGTCCCAGGGGAGCAACTATTAGGAGTCCAATAAATTTCAGGGAGCACTGGATCAGTCGGGGAGCACTGGAACAGGAGCATCACAACTTCTGGCAGGAGTACTTCAGCAGAGGAATGCAGCCATTCTCTGGTCAGGTTTATCAGCAGTCATAGATGTGCAACCTAGCTTATGTTTGAGAAAAACACTTTTCCAAAGTTATCAGAGGCTTTGACCATCAGGGTTTGGTCCCTGTGCCTGTGAGTAGAGAGAAAGACAGCGGGAAGCTCCAATACAAATGGATATCCTAGAGAGAAATGAAAAGGTGTTCCTGTCAAGTCATTCCTTTCTCCTTCAGGAACCTGTAAATTCCAAGGGAAGGGTAAGAGTAAAGCACTGTTGATTCAAAATATGGAGGCCTGGCGTTGTCCAATCCACAGCCTGTAAAAGAGGGGTATAAGGAATACTGTAATGTGAACTCATGATGTGTTAAAGGAGCTAGAGGCCTTGCTGTAGGTTCTCTGACGCTGGCTCTTCTTCTTTCCCGTGTGACTTCCAGCTGAAATCAGTCTGGCAATGACTTGGGTCTGGAATTTGAAGGGTTATGAGACTCTGGCAGTCTGAGATCCAAGTCAGGTGGATGAATTCAACTTCTGATGAGACATAATGGGACCCATAGTTTCTCAGTGGGGGTACCATTTGTTGAAACAAAAGCATAGCCTTTTCCTCCAATGTAGCAGTTTCCCTGCTACATTCAAGAGGGAAAATACCTCCTTTTTTGCTTTTGATTTTCCATGTCATATATCCACTGAATATGGAGAGGTGGTGGTCTTAACGCCACAGTGTTCTCTTAAAAGTCAAACTGCTTCTCCCCAAGAGTAGTGCCTACAGTGCCTTGTGGGACTTGTCCCTTTATACCAGAATTTATTTTGTAGCGACACTGGGCAGGGGTTATAGCAACCCCATCACTGGCTCTGATTGGAGCTCTGAAACTCCACACTGGGGAGAGGCGCTGCAGCTGGGAACATCCCCTGATATTGCGGGGCCTGGGGCTGGTGCCCTTGCAGGTTTCCCAAACTGGGGTCAACAGCTGCATCCAATCTGAAGTAACACTTTCTGGCCCAGTGATATCCCCTCTTACACCTGGGACAGGGCCCAGGAGGTGCTGTCACAGTAGCACGTTTGGGAGGTGCCCTGCAGTCCTTACGACAGTGACCTGGTTTTGCACAATTAAAACATCTTTTCTGAGCTTGCCTCTGTACAGTATAGGCTTCAAAAGCCTTCATCTGCACCACATGTTTAACAGAACCAACATTCCTGCATGCTTTCAAATACCCCATTATATCTTCCTTCTCTTTGATAGGGAGCAGAATGGCCTGGCAATCCTCATTAGCATTTTCAAAACCAATTGTTTAGTCAACAGCTCCGGACTTTCCTTACCCTTACCCTGCATTTCAACGGCTTCCATCAACCTTACTATGTAAGTAGCACTGTCCTCCCGCTGGTCATCGATTTGCTCGAGCGGGCATCGTGAGACTTGTTACTGTGTTTGGCATATGGAATACGCCACGGGGAGCTTGCCAGGCTTTGCCGTGCCGGCGAGATACTCTCGGTAGCTTGCCTGGCTCTTCGAGAGGCGCGGAGGACTCGAACCAGGTTCGGCCGGGCGGGGGGCGCGCAAGGCAAACGCCCTGCCGCTGCATAAGCATCTGAGGCGCGGAGGGATGCGGCGGGCGCGCGGCGCGCAGGGCGGGGGCGGGGGCGGCGCATGCGCGCGCGGGAGCCCGCCCTTCCGGGCCGCCGCACGTGGGCCCCGCGGCCGGCGGGCGCGTGCGTGCGCGTGCGCGGTGGTCACGTGGAGGCGGCTTCGCGCCGTTGCCCCGCCCCGCGGCCCGCGCGCGCCGGCGTCGGCTGCGTCTCGGGGTATTTGAATCGCGCTTCCGCCATCTTCCCAGCGCTCAGTCAGACGGGTCCGGAGACGCTTCTGGAAGGTAGCGGCGGCGGCGGTGGCGGGCGGCGGGCGCGAAAGCCGCGGCGGCGGCGGCGGCGGCGGCGGGCCGGGCGGCGGGTAGGCGGCGGGCGGGCGGGCGGGCGGGCGGCCTGAGGCGCGGGCCGCGGCGGGCGGTTGCGGCCCGGCCTGAGGCGCGGCGGCGGCGGCGGCGGCGAGGCGGCCGAGGCCGGGCCGGGCCGGATGGCGCCGGGCGGGGCCGCGCGCCTCAGGCCGCGCCTTTGTGCCGCACGTGTCGGCCTGACGCGTCTCTCCCCGCAGCAGCTCGTCATGGCCGCCCAAGGAGAACCGCAAGTGCAGTTTAAAGTAGGTGCGGGGCGCGGGGGGCGCGGGGGCGGGGCGGGCGGGGGGCGCCGGCCGCTCACGCCCGCTCCCCGCAGCTGGTGCTGGTGGGCGACGGCGGCACGGGCAAGACCACCTTCGTGAAGCGCCACCTGACGGGCGAGTTCGAGAAGAAGTATGTCGGTAGGTGCGGGCCCGGCGGGCGGCGGGCGGCTCCCCGCGCCCCGCACCCCCTCACCCCCTCTCGCCCCGCCCGCCGCAGCCACCCTGGGCGTCGAGGTGCACCCGCTCGTCTTCCACACCAACCGCGGCCCCATCAAGTTCAACGTGTGGGACACGGCCGGCCAGGAGAAGTTCGGCGGCCTGCGGGACGGCTACTACATCCAAGGTGAGGCCGCACGTGTCCGCGCCCTGTCACGCCGCCGCGGGCGGCCCTTTGTCCCCCGCTCCCGGTGTCCTCCGACTCCCGCCCGCGGGCCCGGCCCGGCCCCCCGCGGACCGCGTGGCCGTTGGAGAAGTGGCGCGGGGGCACGGGGGGTCCGCGTTCTTTTGTTGGGGGCGTTTTTTGGGGGGGGTGGGAGGGAAGGTGACGCGGGCTGGAGCCAGACGCCAAGTAATGAGTGTGGGGGGGGGGCGGGTTGTTCGTCACTTTGCGTCACGCCCTGAAAAAAGGAGTCCGCCGGCAACGTCACCCCGCACGGGCTGGTCCTCACACTTGGCGCGGACGCCCCGCTGGTGGTAGCCGAGCACGTGGGTGTGGGCACACGCGGCCATTGAGGGCCCTTGGGGGAGAGCGTTCCTGGACGTTGGGGTGTCAGCGCGGCGTGCCTCTAGATCTGGGGGGGGGGTGAGGCGGGTTCACGACATCACAGGGAGATGGAGAGGGCCCAAGGTGGCCTTGTGGGTCAAGGGGGTTGCTCCGCAATATACTACAGCGATGGAACGTTTTAGACAGAAGCCCAGCGATTCTCTAGAGTTAGGTCTTGGTTTTTTTTTTTTTAAAAAAAAAACCCTTTATCGCAAATTTTGAGGTGTCGATTTTTCTTTCAGCCCAGTGTGCCATTATAATGTTTGATGTGACATCAAGAGTTACTTATAAGAATGTGCCCAACTGGCATAGAGATCTAGTTCGAGTATGTGAAAACATCCCCATTGTGTTATGTGGCAACAAAGTGGATATCAAGGACAGGAAAGTGAAGGCAAAGTCTATTGTCTTCCACCGAAAGAAGAATCTGCAGGTAACGGGCTTCTTTATAGAACATTGGTTAAAATATGGAAGTAGTTGATTTATTAGAGTGATTTATAAAGTCTTTTAGCTTATGGCTTGGAAGAATCTTAGCGTTGGGGAATTTGAGGATTTATTTTGAGTAATAAAATTTTCAAAATTCTTTCTTTTAAACAGTACTATGATATTTCTGCCAAAAGTAACTACAACTTTGAAAAGCCCTTCCTTTGGCTTGCTAGAAAATTAATCGGAGATCCAAACTTAGAGTTTGTTGCCATGCCTGCTCTCGCTCCCCCCGAGGTGGTCATGGACCCAGCCTTGGCAGCACAGTACGAGCACGATTTAGAGGTAGGATGGGTGTTTTGCGGTTGTTTGGTTGGCTGTTCCATCCAGTCTTAGTGGTTTTGATACGGAGTTTTAATCACTTGCATCCCCTCTGTTCAGGTTGCTCAGACAACTGCTCTCCCGGATGAGGATGATGACCTGTGAGGAGATGAAGCTGGAGCCCAGCGTCAGAAGTCTAGTTTTATAGGCAACTGTCCTGTGATGTCAGTGGTGCAGCGTGTTTGCCACTTTATTGTATAGCTAATGCTGAAAGAGATGAATGGGCTTCGAGTGAAAAACTTTTTTTTTTTTTTGGACCTCATATTTAGCTGTTTTGGAACTTCAGTTGTCTCCTTTGAGTTTCAGATCAAAGACTGCTGCAATCACACATCACAATATTCATTGGTGAAATCTTGTTTGTTACTGTCATTCCCATTCCTTTTTGTTTAGAATCAGAATAAAGTTCCATTTCAAATATCTAAGCAAGTGAACTCATCCCTTGTTTAATAAGCCTTTTTAAAAATCACAACTAGGGGAAATTGCGCTGTTACGTAAATTCTTGTTATTGGGAATTATAAATTTAATTTCAGTACAATTAGTTAAATTTTTTTTACGTATATTTTGTACATTTGAATTGTTTCACACAATTTGGATATGATTGGTCTATTTGGTAAGCTGTTCGAAGGTGTAAATATTGTTAGTGCAGTTATATAGATAAAACAGTCTACCTGCCTTGTTTCAGTGTCATCTAGGGAAGAGCTTTGTGTGAAGCTTAGATGACCTGTCAATAAAAATGGTACGTGTTTTAGACATTTCAAATGGACATTGAACATTTACAGGTGCATTTATTTTATAAGTAAACATGGTTTTCTGTAGTTTTCCAAAGTCTGAAACCATACTGAGTTGGTTATGAGAACTTGAGTGGTCTCACTGAGAAGTACACATTTACTTTCTAATGTTACGTGTTTAATGTAAAGTTGGTGTTCTAGAAAGATGTTCCATGTTTACCTGCTGCTTTCAACTACTTTGAGATTTTAAAGATGCAAAAGGTGTTTTAAGTTGGGTACCACAGCTTAGATTCTTAGCCTAAGAATTTTTGGGGCAGTGCAAGTACAGACCAAGCCAGTAAGACTTAGAGAAACTAACATTTAGAATGAGAAAAGTCATGTGGAGCAGAGAACAAGACTTGAGTTAGATTAATATCATAGTATGGTTCCCATATTTCAAAAGGAATCAGGTCTGTGAAGCCTAGAAGTTTGATCCCATTGACACTATACTGTAGTTAATGATGAATCTTAAATATAGGTATTTTGCTCATATAAACATACTTCACTTTACCAAAGTTCTTTAGCTGTCCGATTAACCTTAAATGATTACTTTCCTACCTAAAAGAAGGTAGAAAAGGATCTCGTTATATATGTGAAAAACAAAGGACGAAGCTGAAGATACTGGATTAATAGGTGTCAATATAATCAGATTTAAATGGCTATAATATGTAACGTTTAGAACCAGAGTTTGAGATGTTAAGTTTCTTCCCATAATTGGATGGAACAAATGCTTTTAACTGCAAGGGATATGTGTTGTTTGTAACCTTAATATTTGAAGAATGTAAGTATGACATTCTGAAATGTAATAGTTAAATTTTGGAAGCTACTTATCTGTTCATTACAGTGTGGGAGAAGTTTACAAATCATTGGAAGAAAAAAATTGCAAAATACAATTGCTTCTACTTTGCCTGAATTTTCTGAATCTTTAGTATTCACTGGGAAAATGAGTACAATTATCTGGGAGGGGGTGGGTTATGCTGTCTGGTTTATGGGAGATTTTCCTGGCCTGCATAACTAGGTACTTAAACTTTGCATTTTCTGATTTGGGTTCACACCTGGCAGTGTCTGGGCCTTACTCTTGACTCTGCACTCAGGGATCACTCCTGACAAAACTTGAGAGACCATATGGGGTCCTGGGGATTGAACCTGGGTCAGCTGTGTGAAGGCAAGCACCTTGCATGCTGTTCTGTCAGTCCCTGCATGTCTCCACCCAGCTCCTGCCAGCCACCATTGTGGTTTGAGAGTGGCTTTTTATTTTGGGGGGGCCTGTGCCTGTGCCATGTACGGGCCTACATCTCTGTACTGTAGGGAGTATCTTACAGACTGGAGTAAAAAGTCTTACTGGGTGGAGTTCATGCCCAATTCAATCAGCTAATCAGTGGCTGAATAAATAGCAGTACTACAAAAAATTACTGGGTACCTCAAGATTTTCACATGGTTGCTAAGATGTGCTTAAGCCCTTCTCAGTACTTGCAGTGGAGGATGTGGCTCAAAGGCAAAGCTTCAGGGCCTAGGCCATGCTGGATGAAAACTTTCAGGGATTAAATTGATTTATGAGATGTTAATAGTTGAAGGGAAATGGCACAACCCAAAAAGGCAAGTCACCTTGTCTCCTGCTGTTTTTGCTTATGTCCGTGACACAGGCCTGCGTGCATGAGAGAAGATTGATGCAGATGCAGGATTTAAGGGAAGTTTTACTAAGATTGTCCAGAGGGCCTCAGAACCTTATGAAGACTTAATAAGGTTGATGGAAGCCATTGAAATGCATGTTAAGGGTAAGGAAATTCAGGAGCAGTTGACTATACAATTGGCCTCTGAAAATGCTAATGAGGATTGCCAGGCCATTCTGCTTCCTATCAAAGAGAAGGAAGATATAATGGGGTATTTGAAAGCATACAGGAATGTTGGTTCTGTTAAACATACAGTGCAATGAAGGCTTTTGAAGCCCATACTCTACAGATGTTTTAATTGTGGAAAACCAGGTCACTTTCTTAAGGACTGCAGTAAAGTAAAGGCCCTCCCTTTGATCATCGATTTGCTCGAGTGGGCCCAGTAACGTCTCCATTGGAGACTTTGTTGTTACTGTGTTTGGCATATCGAATACATCACGGGGAGCTTGCCAGGCTCTGCCGTGCGGGAGAGATACTCTCGGTAGCTTGCCGGGCTCTCCGAATCGAACTCACGTCGGCCATGTTGGCTGCGTGCAAGGCAAATGCCCTACCGCTGTGCTATCACCAGACTGCAGGGCACCTCCCATATGTGCTTCTGTGAGAACACGTCTTGGACCCTGTCCCAGGTGTAAGAAGGGAAATCATTTTGATGCAGCTGTTAACCCCAATTCGGGAAACCTGCAAGGGCACCAGCCCCAGGCCCCGCAATATCAGGGGATGTTCCCAACTGCAGCCCCTCTCCCCAGTGTGGAGTTTCAGAGCTCCAATCAGTATAATCGCTTCAGCCAGTGATGGCAGGAAGCACAGCCTTGGATATTTTCTGCCCTGATAGGGTTATTATAACCCCTGCCCAGTGTCGCTACAAAATAAATTCTGGTATAAAGGGACCAATCCCACAAGGCACTGTAGGCACTGCTCTTAGGGAGAAGCAGTTTGGCTTTTAAGAGAACACTGTGGCGTTAAGACCACCACCTCCATATTCAGTGGATATATGACATGGAAAATCAAAAGCAAAAAAGGAGGTATTTTCCCTCTTGAATGTAGCAGGGAAACTGCTACATTGGAGGAAAAGGCTATGCTTTTGTTTCAACAAATGGTACCCCCACTGAGAAACTATGGGTCCCATTATGTCTCATCAGAAGTTGAATTCATCCATCTGACTTGGATCTCAGACTGTCTCATAACTTGGAGTCTCATAACCCTTCAAATTCCAGACCCAAGTCATTGCCAGACTGATTTCAGCTGGAAGTCACAAGGGAAAGATGAAGAGCCAGCGTCAGAGAACCTACAGCAAGGCCTCTAGCTCCTTTAACACATCATGGGTTCACATTAAGGCATTCCTTATACCTCTCTTTTTACAGGCTGTGGATTGAACAACGCCAGGCCTCCATATTTTGAATCAACAATTCTTTACTCTTACCCTTCCCTTGGAATTTACAGGTTCCTGAAGGAGAAAGGAATGACTTTACAGGAACACCTTTTCATTTCTCTCTAGGATATCCATTTGTATTGGAGCTTCCCGCTGTCTTTCTCTCTACACACAGGCACAGGGACCAAACCCCGATGGTCAAAGCCTCTGATAACTTTGAAAAAGTGTTTTTCTCAAACATGAGCTGGGTTGCACATCTCTGGTTGCCGATGAACCTGACCAGAGAATGGGTGCATTTCCCTGTTGAAGTACTTCTGCCAGAAGTTGTGATGCTCTTGTTCCAGTGCTCCCCGACTGATCCAGTGCTTCCTGAAATTTATCGGAGTCCTAATAGCTGCTCCCCTGGGACTCATTTCTGCAACTACTACTGATGCTGTTACAGGAACACCTCTTCAGTTTTGATCCAGACACTTTATTTCTTCAGAACGGGACTAAATGACTCTCATCATTGGTGACTCTCATCACCCCTGGACAGTGCAGGACAATTGGGCGCTTTACTACAAGCACTGCTCTGGGTCCAGGGTTGGACTGAAATCTTAGTACAACTAAGACTGTATTGTGATTTGGAATTGTTCCTCTGTTTCAAATTTTGTGTTTTTGTAAAAAGAAAAAGGGGGAGATGTAGGATAACATTGCTTTGTCCTTTCTCCCTTGCCACAAGTTGCTTAGGTTTATCAGGTGACACCCATCAAAGTGCTCCCGAGTTGGGGCCGTTGGAGTTTTTTTTACAGTCCAGGTGGGAGTTAATATTCTATAGGAGAGCCAGGAAATGAGATTATTCAAGCACTGCTTAGTCCAGAAAGTGCTTCCCCCAAAATGAAAGAAGTTATCCCTAAAAATAGATTAAAAAATGTAACTTTTCCTGAACTTCAAGGTAAGTTAGCATTTTGTTACATAGCCACCCAGCTATTATCTGAAGTGAGATCCTCCTGTTTCACGCTGTTAATTTTTCTAGGGGTTTTCTATGTCGGTTTAGCACCACTCATAATTGCCTTGTAATCCGTAGTATGGTGGGGGCGTCATCTCGGTGTTGCTGGGACCTATTGAGCTAGTCTAGATTCTAGACTTTTTCCCTGGGGGAGATTTTCCAGACACTCAGAATGTCAGTTCTTTCATCTGTGAGAGAACTGTGTTTGAGGACGCAGCTCTATGAATGAGCTGGCCTCCCTCCCGCAATGCACTTGTAACTCTGGTTCACTTCATCCAATCCTAATGGAAAAGCAGTTATTTCTGAAAATGCACTGCGGGGATTGGGGAGGAGGCATGTTCAACTTTTCCTTCCTAGCACCTCGCAGAGGTCAGAACACATGGCAAGCCCAGAGCATTATACTAGAGAGCACTCTTACTTACCGCCATGCAAGTGTTTGTATTATGTTGTGTCCAATTTGGAGGTCAGTAAATAGTGTTGTGGGAGGGGATCTACAGGAGAAAAGTAGGATTGGCCAAGGAAGGAAAGGTCACTGATATTTTCTGAGCTCCAAACTGGATTGCAACATAATGATAGTCTGAAAAGGGTCTCAGTGGGCATGTCCCATGTCCCCCTTCACAGAATGACCCAGCATCTGGGCTGTGTCTGATCAGGAAGCTGCACTGTGCTGGAGTTGACATTGTCCAGTCAGCCATGTGCCACATGGGCTACACTTCCACCTTTCACTCCATTGAGAAAGGAACTAGTTCCCTTTTAAGATCATCTTTGGCTAATTTGTTCCTTGTAAGTCTCCCCAGAATAATGAGGGTAACAGGTGAATGCTGGGTGGCTTATTACTGGAGTTGGCATTATTTGAGTCCCTGGAGTTGGAGGGATGTGAAAGAAGGTAGCGGTGGTCCTGACGGAGCACATTGATCTTTGTTGCAAAGGCAGCTGTTCCCTGTTGGTGTCTTGATGCCACAAGCAGCATCCAGGGCCACACCTTGCTGGATTCTGAGTGCTATTTCTGACCAGCTTCAGCCTAGCAGGTTGGGGCAGGGTTGCTCCCGAGATGTAGCGCCCCCAGGCCCTGGTGCGACCCTGCCGTGTGATGGTTTTTAATGCTGCCCTCGGGATCCTCTGTGAATGCCGGCACAGGTGGGGACAGTTTGGTGGCACTTCACTCAATTTACATGTATTCAGATTTGTAAATGATCAATTTGTTCATTATCGAATGGTAATGAATGTAATTTCCAACCTGTTTTCCCTTACACCTAACATTACTAGCTCAGAGTTTATAAAAATAGTGTTTAAATATGCATTTGTCAAACTACTCTCGGGAGTGGAACTGAATTCATTACAGCCTGTTAGGACCCAGTAATGTTTAATAATCATGTGAAAGGCGCTCTGGGAGCCACTGGGCATGCAGCTGGGACTCTTCCCCGGCGTCCACAGATGACCTCAGTCTTCCTTCTGCCCATGCTATGCTCGCTGCTGCCCTCCTGAATCCTGCATGTATGTGCTACTGCCCCCCTTAATAGTGTCAGCCTTTGGGCACAACTGCTGAAGGGCTGTATTCCTGTGACCTACCTTGCCGAGACCCTTCCATGTTTGCATCTTTCTGATGTTTTGGTGGTGGCTGCAGTCACCACTTATCCAAATCAGGACTCTGCAAACCATTCTTTTCCCATGACCTTTCTGAAGGCCAGGTGTCTGGGCCACCACAGTCCTCTGCTTCCTGCCTTTCACCCTCTGGCTGCGACTCACCTCTCCCTGCTTAGTCACATGGCCTTGTCCCTTTGTGCCCATCTGCCTTTCCACCTCCTCTAGTAAGGACACCAGTGATATGGACCCACTTGTCCCCAGCCCAACCTCTTCACCAGCATTGACAATTTAACTTTATGTCCAAGGAAGTTCACAGTCTGAGACTTGGGGCTTGACCATACTTTTCTGTGGGACTGACTGTAAACATGCTCTGAGGGTTTTTTTTTTTTTCAATCTTGGTTTTGTTTGGAGACCATACCTGGTGATGCTCAGGACTTATTCCTGGCTCTGCACTCAGAAATTACTCCTGGTGGTGCTTGGGGGACCATATGGGATGCCAGGGATTGAACCTGGTCAGCCACGTGAAAGGCAAATGCCTTATCAGCTGTACTATCACTCCAGCCCTGGTTTTTGGCTTTTCACGTGTAACTTATAGGGAGAAATGTTCATGAAAAGATGGTCTGGGTAGTTACTAGTGACCAAATGAAATTCTAGTAATGAATGAATCATAATTTTTGGCCTTTAGAAGTCTATGAAGATCAGTGATGGTGAGTCCTTATGGAGTCCTGACTGGTAACGCTCTTCTATAATGTATCCTTGTTACCTGAGGCTAATTGGCTTTACACGTCATTCCTTGAAATATGTCTCTGAAGCCCTCATCGGGGCTGAGGAGATGGCATCTCTAGCAGGACTCGACACTCTTTCCCTTGATTTTCTAAAAAAAAAATCGTGCATGGTCATGAGGGACAGGGCTGAGCACACGTTGTTGAACATACCACAGACCCTGCATGATCGCATAGTACATGTGCAGAGAATGGTGATGTGTCTCCAGGTGTGGACTCTGGTATGGTGGTGAGGAGAAAGACCATGGCAGGTGGAGAGGCTCTGCTTTTCAGGCCTCGGCTCTGGGGTCCTGTCAGCACTCATGGATTCTGCTGCTCTACCTTGCTCAATCAATACCGAGAAGCAATAAGCTCACTTCTTGGGGCTGGAGTGATAGCAGAGCGGGTAGGGTGTTTGCCTTGCACGTGGCAGACCCGGGTTCGATTCCCAGCATCCCATATGGTCCCCTGAGCACTGCTAGGAGTAATTCCTGAGTGCAAAGCCAGGAGGAACCCCTGAGCATCACTGGGCGTGACCCAAAAAGCAAAAATAAAATTAAAAAAAAAAAGCTCACTTCTCCCGGAGAGAAACTGGAGGACAGGGATGAAGCATGTGCCTTGCATGTGGCAGACCTGAGTTCCATCACTGTACCACATGTGGTTCCCCCAAGGCAGGTGTGATCCCTGAGCACAGAGCCAGGAGTAAGCCCTAAACACGAGCCAGGAGTCAGCTCTGAGTACTACTGGGTGTAGCCTCACCTCTCCACCCCTCCACAACCCCCCAAATTAAAACCTAAACTGCAAGAGCTGTCTTTCCCAAGAGTTGAAACTTAGGGGAGTGTGGAGGTGGAGAGAAGGGGTGCGAGGTGCAGATCCTCTGGGTCATTCCATCACAGCAGTGACCTGTCTAATAAAACCACTTGCTGTCTGACTCACAGACACGAGACAGTGGTTTTTGCCTGGCATGTGACTCCTTTGCCCTCCAGCCCTAAGGGCTCACTCTTCCCTCATTTCCGACCTGCAGGGTAAATGTAGGGAAGGTGGCCGCTAAGGACTAACCCTATCTCAGGCAGCTGGCTCTGGGTGTCACCCAGGCGGCCTGCCAGCTTGCTGGGTTTGGAGTGCTGAAACACTCATGGTCAGTGCTCCATCACTTCACTAACCAAGCCACAGGCTTTTGTTGTCAACAAGTTTGTGTGTAAGGTGATTGGAGGAAGTTGAGCACAAATACACAAATCCTTTTGGTCTAGAGAGAGCCAGTTCAAAACTGCATGATGTTGATGACCCCAATTCTTTATCCCTTTTTGTTGTTCTTAGGCACCTGACAATGCTCAGGGCTTACTCCTGGTGGGGCTCAGGGGATCAAACCCTGGTCAACCACATGCCTACCTGCTTGTACCATCACTCCAACTCCTGATCCTAACTCTTTTATCTGGAAGGAGTTCTTCTGTACTCCCTAGCCATTCAGTTATTCTGGTTTCTGTTAGAGTGGGCCTGGCCAACTTGCCAGAGAGTAAAGACTAAGATTTTTCATTTCTTCACACTGCAGGAAATTTCCTCGAACATTTTATTTATTTATTTATTTATTTATTTATTTATTTGCTTTTTGGGTCACATCCGGCGATGTACATGGGGTTACTCCTGGCTCATGCACTCAGAAATTACTCCTGGTAGTGCTCGGGGGAACATATGGGACGCTGGGAATCGAACTCAGGTCAGCCGCGTGCAAGGCGAATGCCCTACCCGCTCCAGCCCCATTTTTTTTTTGAACATTTTATAATACCAACTTAGCTGCCATGGTGGTTACCATTGACATACTTATTTTTTAGTTTTTTTGACTTTTGGTTCATACCCAGCGGTGCTAAGGGCTTGCTCCTGGCTCTGTGCTCAGGGATCATTCCTGACAGTGCTCAGGGGACTATATGTGGTGCTGGAGATTGAACCTGGTTGGTGGCATCCAAGACAAATGCCTTACCCGCTGTAATGTCTCTCTGGCCCCGCAACTGACATTTGTTAATAATCCATGTTACACTTTTATTCTCAGGGCTGTGAAGATAGTGCAGGGGTTAAGGTACTCACCTTGGTTCACCCCGACACCACCTGGTCACCCAGCACTGATCCAGGAATAGCATTGGAGCATGACCCGTTATGAGGGATCAAACACACCCCCCCCACATCAGATTTTATTTCATTTTTGTGCAGGCATATTGAGAAGGTTTTGGAAACGATGGTTGGAGATGAATTTCAGAGAGTGTACTGACAGAGAGCAGCAGACTATCTTCCTAACTCCCAAGTCCAAAGCTTCCCTGGGGTTTGGAAAGTGCTCAGGAGCCTCTACTCTGCACTTGCTGCAGCAACAAAACATTTGGGGTTTTTGTTTTTGTTTTAATTTCATTTCATTATTATAAAGTTGTTCACAGTTTATTACATTCAGTATTCCAACACCAATCCCACCATCATTACACCTGCCCACCACCGTTATTTCTAATTTTCCCAACCACCAGCCAAGCCTGCCCAAATAGCAGGCCCTAAATAATTGATTTTATATTGCTTATTATGAATAATTCGCTAAAAATGATCCAAAAAGATTTCCTTTGAAGTGTGTGAAGATTGTTGTATCTCACCCTGGAGCTATTAAGCCCTTGTATAAGAGATTATTACTACATGGAAACAATGCATTTGTTAAGTAAAATTTTAAACCTTACCCTATGTGCAACGTCCAAACACAGAAATTAACAGTATTAACAGAACCGCGAGCTCTCATGTCAGCAGTGAACAAACATGCTTCTGGATCATCAAGTCTTATGCAACTTGACCAAACCTTGAAATTATCTCAGACATGAGGATCTCATGGGTCATTTTTCTCTTCCAATAGGAAAATTTCTAGGTTTCTCTCAAATTCTCATTTTTTTTTTTGCCTTTTTTGGGTCATACCCAGTCATGTGCAGGGGTTACTCTTGGCTCTGCATTCAGGAATTACTCCTGGTAGTGTTTGGGGACCATATGGGATGCCGGGATTCGAACCCAAGTTGGCTGCGTGCAAGGCAAATGTCCTCCCTGCTGTCCTATGCTCTGGCCCTTACTGACAAGTGGTTTTAATGGGGTAAAAAGTATAAGAAACACAATTGAATTTGAAATTCTTTATTTCCCCTCAAACCAAATCTGAAACAAAACAAAGCCCCCTAAAGCAAAAGAGGTGTTAAGGTATTTTCAAAAAGAAAAATCCGTCCGCGGACCAGGAAGAAGCTTGAGCAGGAGCACTGCTTTGCCTGCGGGCGGCTGGGTTGGGTCCTGGCACTGTATGGCACTTGTGCACCAGCTGGGTTCCAAGCTGAAAACCCCCCTTTTTTTTTCTTTTTGGGTCATACCCGGCAATACACAGGGGTTACTCCTGGCTCTCTGCACTCAGGAATTACTCCTGGCGGTGCTCGGGGGACCGTCCATTTGGGATGCTGGGACTCGAACCCAGATCAGCCGCATGCAAGGCAAACACCCTGCCCACTGTGCTATCGCTCCAGACCCCCTGAAAACCCTTTTGATATCGAGGCTTCTGAGTTTTATACTTTTCTTTCTGAAAAATGACTAAATGTTTTCTTGCTAGGGTGTAAATCCATTTGGTTTTTCTTTTTGATAATCAGACTTACTGAGAATTTTCCTAAAAATTAAAGTGACCCCCCCTTTTTTTGGCTTTTTGGGTCACACCGGTGATGCTCAGGAATTACTCCTGGCTCTGCACTCAGGAATTATTCCTGATGGGGCTCAGGGGACCATATGAGATGCCAGGGATTGAACCCAGATCAGGCGCATGCAAGGCAAATACCCTACCCGCTGTGCCAGCACTCCGGCCCCAATATTGACCATTTTGGTCACATGAAGGGAGATGCTAATGATCAGAACAATCTAGAAAATTGACTCAACTCCCAAGCCCTGTAAAAATAGGCCCTGGGATGGGTTCCTTTCATGGCAGTGAGACCAACAATCATGTGCCCCTCCCTCAGGTACTGTGAAATACCTATTTCCCCCCATTCCTCATCCCGGCAACCCAGGATACAGCAGGTAGGGCATGTCCAGTATCTTTATTTTTTTTATATATATAATGTAGGAGTCACTGTCACTGTCACTGTCCTCCCATTGTTCATCGATTTTCTCGAGTGGGCCCAGTAACATCTCTATCGTATTATATTATTTATTTTATTATATTATTATTATTTTCCTCCCCCTTTTTTTATTTACCGTGAGATACAGTTACAAAGTTTTCATGTTTGAGCTTCGGTCATACAATCATGCCCAGTATCTTGCTGGGGAACCATCCTGTGTGTGCTGTGCTGCACACTGGCACATGTAACGGTTCTGAGTGAGTCGTTAAAACTCTCAGAATTTTTTTTCTTTCTTTTTGGGTCACACCCAGCGATGCACAGGGGTTACTCCTGGCTTTGCACTCAGGAATTACTCCTGGCGGTGCTCGGGGGACCATATGGGAAGCTGGGAATTGAACCCAGGTCGGCTGTGTGCAAGGCAAACACCCTACCCTCTGTGCTAACGCTCCAGCCCCCTCTCAGACTTTCTTAAGGCTGCAGAGCCCCTTCATCTGGCCTCGGGGAAAGATCTCCCTCTGTCCTGCAGGTGACCTCTGTCCCTCATCCTCTCTCTCTCTCTATTATTTGTTTGTACATAAATGAACAAATAGCCTGTTTCCCTGCCATTAAAAAAACCTCAGGAACTTCTGAAGACACGTCCACTCCTCTAAACCCAACAGGCTCTGCAGCTGAGTAGTCCATGCTCTCTCTCTGCCATGTGGGCAGGTGCGTGCAGATAGCAGTGAGGCCGCCCCTTGCCACCCCTAAACCGCCTTGTGTGTACTGTCTCCGCAGGCTCCATGCCTGCCCTTGCATCTCACTCAGACACTCACACCTAGCGCCTCCTGGTGGTGCTCACTGGAGCTTGCACCCCTCTGCCATGCTCACCCGCCTGGAGAGCTGGAGACTTGTGGCATCAGGGAACGCTCACAGCTCCTGCTCAGAGCACATGGTACCTGAGTTCGAACTTGACGGTGCGTTTGCGAGGCATGAGTTCTAAGCCACCAAGCTTAAACTTCAGACTTTGTGGGTGTTAAGGCCTCCGGAAGACTTTCGACTCAGAATGGTGGAAAATTGAAAACTTAGATTTAAAAACTCGTCTTATCCTGCCAAAAAACATGAAGGCCTAAGGGGATTAAGTCATCTCTAAGTAGCTTAATACAGTCCAGAATGAAGCTCGGAGTCTCTGTAGGAATCCAGAAAGAGCCAACGGCCAACACTGTAAATTGACAAGAAATAAAAGAATAAGGCCAGCAAGGAGGCAGGCTAAATGTGATACCTACTGAGGGGCAACCATCAACCAAATCGACCCAGAAAGTTCTGCCTGGTAGCAACAAACTTATCAGGAGAGAAATGGAAATGCCTGTTTTAACACCTTTGGTCCCAGAAGCTTAAGCAAAGGTGGATGGTCAGCAGGAGCTGTGGGGACCCTGAGTCAGTCACAGCATTTGGGGTGGTGGCCGCACAACTCCCAGCCTCCAAGGATGGGATATGGCAGGGAAAAAAGTCACCAAGCTTCCCCCCAATGGAATGGGAAACATCCTAAATAAAGCACTAAAAAGACTACAAAGAACCAGCCTCCATACAGATGTCCAGTCTTAGGAGCAGCCAGAGTAGGGTGGGGTGATGTGTCTACAGAGAAACAAGTTTGAGGATAAAGTTTGCACCAAAACTCATGTCAAGGTGCGGATGAAGGAGATGACTTCCTTCAAGTGCTGGAATGAGATTAGTGGGAGAGATCTTCCTCCGAGACAGAAGGAGTCTGAGAAAGTCCAGGCAGAAAATCACGGAACTAAAGTCTATTGTAGCGGAGCTGAAAAATAAAATAGAGGGTCTGAGCAGAGCCAGAGATGCTGGAAACCCAAGCCAGGCGCTTGAACACGTTCGCACCCAGATCTTTCTGGTGAGTTCCCGTTAGCCGCTTAGTCGACAGCCAGCTGGAAACGCGTGGGCCTGAGGCTTCCTGCCAGGGCACACGCCTCTCGGCCAGCCATCCCCCAGGATGAACCCCTACCATCCAGTGATGAGTACCCCCACTGTCCCGTGGCGCGTATGTTTCCCCAGCTCTCACCGTCCTGTGTCTTGTATGTCCCCATAGTCCTCACCGTCCTATGGCATGTATGTTCCCCAGCCCTCACCGTCCTGTGGCATGTATGTCCCCCCAGCCCTCACCATCCTGTGGCATGCACATCTCCCAGCCCCCACTGTCCCGTGGCATGTATGTCCCCCGAGTCCTATTGTCTAATGTCCTGGGCTGTGTGGAGGCCCTTGCAGGCTGCTCTTCCCCCCTATGCCACACGGTGGCGCTCATGCTCCATGCTTGTGGCCGGCTCCGGCGCGACTGGTCAGGCCCAGCCTGGGGCCTCCTGCAGGGCGCAGGGTGGGGTCACCTCTGTGTGGGGAGAGCAGCTACACCTGGACTGCTGGACACGGGAGCTTCCTGCTGCACCCAAACCCAGTCCTTGGTGCTCTCCTGCTGCGGCCCATCAGAGGGTCTTTGTGGGAGTCCCGGCTAGTTGCCCTTCAGTGTCCCAAGACCGTGTGGGAGCCCCGGGGTGCTGGGCGAGGGGTGTAGCATCTGCGGGCAGGGGGACGCGCTGCAGCAGGACTGGAAGCTGTTTCCATGGGAACCAGGGCCACCTCCACATCTGCCAGGTGAGCCCAGACGAGCCAGAGCAAGAGGGGACCTCAGACAGATGGACAGCCCCAAACTCCCCAGCCCCCATGCCCCCCCCAATCCAGCCTTCCACCAGCCCTGGACCCCCCAGCCCCCACCAGCCCTGAACCTCCAGCCCTCACGGCGCTCACTGCGTTCTGGTGGTTGGGAGGCCCTGAGGGAGGTTGAGGCCTGAGTGAGCTGGGGGTGGAGGGCACCCCCCTGCAGCCTGTGTGCCTGTCGCCTGGTGGGAGGCTCTGCTCACAGCTCTGTGCGGGTGGAGGTGCTTGGGGAGCCAGCCCGTGGGGGGTAGGGGTGGGGTAGGGCGGGGGTGCTGGAGATCATAGGATGTTTCTGCCGTCAGGGTCTGAGCATGACCAGGCCCTGCCGAGGGATTTCCAGGATTCCTGGGGCTGGGGCGAGGCTGGGGGACAGAACCAAGCAGGGTTCCCAGAAGGCTGGGAAATGAGTGTTCTGGAGTGGAGGCGGAGGCGGAGAGAGGGTGT
Source organism: Sorex fumeus (assembly GCF_029834395.1). NCBI lineage: Eukaryota > Metazoa > Chordata > Mammalia > Eulipotyphla > Soricidae > Sorex > Sorex fumeus. The sequence continues at coordinate 19,288,150 of NW_026606086.1, read as the reverse complement.
CTGCAGGACCCACAGCGGGAGGACAAAGGGAGGAGCTGGGTGCTTCTGCATGGGCGTTGCCAGGTCGCCCCCCCCATCTCCCCCCCATCCCCACTCCCTGCCAGGTCAGTGGTGGCCAGTTCCTCCCCAACAGAAACTGACAGTGAAAATTGGAAACAGGTTTATCACTTTTCCTGTGAATTCTGACACACTTGAGATCTGTTCCCTTAAGGGGGGCTGTGGGGACCCACCCAGGGCCTCAGCCTGCAGACAGCGAGGGGAGTCTGAGCTTCAGTGCTTCCCGCAAACCTGGGCGGGAGCAAGTGGCGGGGGGCTCACACTCCACAGTGGGTGACCAGCCACGTCACACACCAGGGACATGTGGCAGGGTGTGCTGGACCGTGTGTGGGATTGTGAGGATGTGAGAGAGTGTGAGTGTGCATGTGAGAGAGAATGAGTGTGCATGAGGGTAAAAATGTGAGTGTGTGTGTGAGCGAGTGTGTGAGAGAATGAGAATATGGGTGTGTGTAAATGAGAATATGGGTGTGTGTGTGTGAGAGCGAGTGTGTGAGTGTGTGTGAGTGAATGAGAATATGGGTGTGTGGGTGTGTGAGAGCGAGTGTGTGAGTGTGTGTGAGTGAATGAGAATATGGGTGTGTGGGTGTGTGGGTGTGAATGAGAGAGTGTGTGTGTGTGTGTGTGTGTGTGTGTGTGTGTGTGAGAGAGAGAGAGAGAGAGAGTGTGAGTCTCCTGGGCCATACAGGCAGCACTGAGACTCACCCTCCCCGCCTGTCCTAGGGCTGTGGCTCCCCTGAGCATCCCGGCAAGGGGCAGCTGGGTAGTGAGAAGGGGACTTGAGTCAGGAGTGTCTCTCCTCACACACTGCCCTGATTGCAGGGAGGTGGAGTCAGTCCTGGCGTCTGGCCTCTTGGCTGAGGCTGTGATCGCTTTTCCACTTTTCCGGGTAGAGGAGGAATCACCTCACCCGATAGCTCACTGAGCCTGGCTTTTATCTGTTTCCTCAGAAACAGGCCTTTTGAAGAAACCCTGTTAGCAGAAGATGGGGGATTTGTCTGTTAATTGGTTTCTATTATAAATCTGAGCAACATTGAGTGCCACGAGGGAGTTCAGAATCATCAAGGAAGCTAAAAGTAGAACCTGGCCTTCTGTGAGCTGCGACTCCCACTTTCCGACGACGTGGGGGGAGGACCCGTGTTCGCGCCTTCGCAGAATGTCCCTGAGGGAAACTGTGGGAACAGGATTCTAGAAGGTTCTGGGCAGTGAGAGGGAGAGAGCCGTGGCTGCCAGCTGTCCTCCAGAGAGAGAGACAGAGATAGGAAGAGACAGAGCAAGGCCCGTGGCTGGCCTGTGGTCCTATTGTTTCCTGTCTCCTCTGGGATCCAGGGCCCCTCCGACCTTGGCCTCACTGAGCGTGGGGCTGGACAAAGTCTCCCTGGCCTGGCCTGTGAGTAGCCTTTGGGAGACCTGTCCTTGTCAATGTTAAAGAATCAGACATGTGACCCAAAGTCAGCAGAACCCATACAAATGTACAGATGCCACAGAACCGAGACCTCACGGCAGCCTGGCAGAAACACCCCCTCTGCACCCACACCCAGGCCCTTGGGCATCCCCAGAAACGGGCGTGACCCTCCAAGTCATCTCAGCACAGAGGGTGAGGGTCTGTCTTTGTCATCGTCGCCATTCTGGGCCGTGTGTTGGGGAGTCGTCGGGCTTCATCTGCTGAGAGATGATGCTCAGGACCTGCTTGTGCCATTGGCACCTCCTGGGATTGGCACCCCACGTTCTTCTCCCTGTCTGGCTGGCTGTGGAGAGAGAGAGACAGACAGAAACAGACAGAGGGGCTGGAGTCAATAGCACAGCGGGTAGGGCGTTTGCCTTGCATGCGGCCAACCCGGGTTCGATTCCCAACATCCCATATGGTCCCCTGAGCACCGCCAGGGGTAATTCCTGAGTGCAGAGCCAGGAGTAACCCCTGTGTATCGCCAGGTGTGACCCAAAAAGAAAAAAAAATGAAACAGAGACAGAGGCATAGAGAGATGGACAGAGACTGAGAGACAGACAGAGAGAGAGAAACAAAGACTGAGACAGGGAGACAGAGAGAGAGAGACAGAAAAAGTCAGAGACAGATAGAGAGACAGAGACAGAAGAGACAGAGAGAGAGAAGAGATAGACAGAGATAGAGACAGGGTGGGAGGGAGGACCTGGGCTCTGAGCACCAGTACCCCAAGGCCAATTCAGGTGCTCCAGCTCACCCTGCACTCAGTGACGTCAGGGTAGCAAGGGGGAGGCTCACAACTCCTGGAACCCCCTGGGTTTTCAGAGGCTTCTTCTCTCTGGAGCCTTGCTGCCTGGCCTTCCAGAATCTCCCGGTACCTTCCATACACGGGGTGCTGGAGGAGGGCAGTGGTGTGTTTGGGTGTTTTGTTTCCATCAAGCCTTCTCTTGCCCTGTGGTGCTCAGGGCTCACTCCTGGCTCTGTTTAGGGGTCACTTCTTGCAGGGTCTGGGGATCCTATGTGGTACTGAGCGGCCTCAAACCCAGGCCCTGCCCACCTCTGCAGCCTTCCCGATGCTCCTGTTCACGTTGGCGCCCGTGATGTCACTCCTCAAGCCCCCGCACCCCCTCTGCCGCTGCCAAAGCCTGGAGGGCTCTGGACCCGGAGTCCCTTGGCCTGATGATAACTTGCTCCCGTTATGGGGGGGGGGCGGGGGCACAGTCCTGGATTTCCTTGAGCTCCCTAAAATCCCGGTCCTGCAATTTCCCTTCAATACCCAGAGAAGTCGGGGGGGAGGGCTTACTGGAAAAGTGCCGAGGCCCTGCCCCCAGGGAAAGCCCCTCTCTTATGTTTTTGTTCGTCTGCATTAATTGGCTGCTAAACTCTATCCCATTCCTAGCTAGTCGAGATGAAAATGTCACAGTTTCTCTACAATGCCTACCAGAAATTGGTCTCAAGACAGAACTCAAATAAGGAAAAGCAGGCCTGGCATATCGAGTGTCTCCCTGCATCTTTTCACAACAAGGACAGGCTGAGAATGAAGCCCACCCAGGGGGGTGGATGGACTGGGAGATGGCACCTGGTCGCCTGGATCCAGCCCTTCCTGCAGGTGGATCTTCTATCAAGGTACCGACACAGTCGCCTCCTGCTGCCGTGGAGTGTGTTGTGTGGTCCTCCCTGCACAGCTGCAGTGTCAGACTGAGGTGTTTATTCCCGGGGCTTTTCCCTTTTGGCTTCTGCACCCCCCATGAACCTCCCCGGATGCCACTACCCCTCAGCTCTCTCCAGCCTCGCAAAGGGCCACTAAGTGGACGTGTATGGCTTCATTCTGGGAGTGCTGCTTTCCTGTGCCACTGGAGAATGACCTGCTAAGCCCCTGGCCCCCGGGTTCTGTGCTGGACGCCATAGGCGGATGGCATCTGGGATACCTGGCTCCCGCTGCGGGTGATTGTTGTCCTCGTATGCGTCTTCCTTGAGTTCCTGCCAAAAGTCTACATCTAATTGGCTGTACCTCACGATACATCGGCAGGGAAAACTGCCTGCCTGGAAGTCGTCCAGGCACCTGTTCTGTGCCTTGACCCCACCCTCCTGTCCCACGAACTCTCACCAAGTCAACATTCCTGGAAGGGGATGTCTCAGGCATCGCTGCCGCTAAAGCCTGGTGTGATGGCTTCTCTCTGGGTGACAAAAATGGGGCAAACAGAGTATGACAGATGCAGGGCCCGAGGCTTGATGGGTGAGGCCCCAGGCCGACAGTGCCAGTCCTCGCTCTGGCCTTGGGGAGCTTCCGTCCTGCCCCTGGCCACTTTCCTCTCTTACACTCCTCTGTTCCGAAGCTGCTGCGGACATCGGCCGGGACGAACCCAGTCAGAGATGCCTTGGCCCCGCAAGCTCCCTCACAGCAAGCTACGACTTGCCCCTGAAGGCGAGAGTGTCAGAACTCACTGTCCGCCGGCTCCATGGTGGGATTTCAGCTAGATCAGAAGCGGAATCGTTCTCTGTATTTATAATTATTCCTTGAGGTGCTCTTTGTTGATCTCTGAGCACTGTGCAGGGGAGAGGAAAGGATGGGAACAATTAGATAAAAGGAACAGAAAGAAGTGGAGCGTCTAAATAACGCCTGTGCAGCGGGCGCATTAGCGGTGATTAAGTGGCACACAGGGCCCTGCCAGGGCCCGCATCAGGATGCCGGTGAGGGCCTTGAGGGACAGACAGAAGCTGCCTTTCCCTCCCTGATGTGGAGCGACGTGCATCATTAATGTCAGACAGATGGGTTCGGGGCACTAAACTTTGGATTTTCCCCAACTCTTTACACTCGGGTTGAGCCATTTCGGAATGAAAGGAGACCCAGTGTGGTGTCAACGCACAGTCCCTAGAGCCAGACTTCGTCCTCAGTCAAGGGGCCGAGTGGAGCTGGGCAGGGCCGAGCTGGGAGCAGGGCTAAGTAGGGCCAAGTAGGGCTGACTGGGGCTGGGCCGGGCCGAGTAGGGCTGAGCAGGGAGCAGGGCCAACCAGGGCAAAATGGGGCAGAGCAGGGCAGAGGAGGGCTGAGCGGGGAGCAGGGCTGAGCAGGGCTGAGCAGGGCTGAGCAGGGCTGAGTGGGGAGCAGGGCCGAGCAGGGCTGAATGGGGCTGAGCAGGGCTGAGGAAGGCTGAGCCGGGAGCAGGGCTGAGCAGGGCTGAGCGGGGAGCAGGGTGGAGGAGGGCTGAGGAGGGCTGAGCGGGACTGAGAGGGGAGCTGGGCTGACACACCCAAGAGCTGGGCTGCTCCTCCCCTTTCTCCCTTGCTCCAGGACCACTGGGGAACAGGGCGTAGCCCAAGCGTGATCTTGGGGAGCTCCCCTAAGATTTCAATCACCCTCAGTGTTTCCGCCCCTGCGGGCAGTCGGATGGGTGAGGGGAGTGGTATCCTGTCCCACCGACTTAAGTTCCGAGGTGCCCTTGTGCCCTTGAGAGCTTGGGGGTGACAAAGTCTCAAGGACCAAGAAAGAGACACTCTTGTCCTGTGGAGATGGCCGTGGCTGTGGCCGCCCCGTCTCCACACTAGCTGAGGGGCGGACTGTGCTGTCAGCTGCCTCTCGGAGGCTTCATTCCAGCTCACTTGGCAGGAGTCGCACATTCCACGGGCACTTAGCAAAACAGCACATTGAAAACAAATAAATATGGTGCGCCCAGGAAGGGGCTGTGGGCAACTGTCCGGGCCCTGAAAGGTCCCTTTGTTAACAGGCAGCACGGGGCCCCGGGGACAAGGCAGTCCACTCCAGGACAGCAGAGAGGAAAGCTCTGGAAGACCAGTGGGAAGCGGCCCCCTCCAGCCCTCGGTCACAGATCGGAAGTGAACTTGGACATCTCAGTCACGTCTGCGGTTTCTGGATGGGTCGTCTGCACCGTGTGGCTCTTTCTCCGGCCCTAGGACCACAGTGCGGCAGGGGACGGTCAGATGTGACCCTGGCATGGACTCTCTCTGCAGGCCCTGTCCCTATCCTTCTTGTGCTGGAGCAGCTCTGGGGTCCCGCGGTCAGAGGGCCTGCGTGTCTGATGGCATCTGGGTGTCCTCAGGCTGCCACAAGGGAGGGACCCCCAGCGCATAGTGTGTCCCCATGAAGTGAGGCCTTCGGCTTTGGCATGCCTTAATTTGCCGCGGACCTGTCCACTCCGTCTTTGTCCTTCTGGCCCAACTGTGCCCGGTGTGGACACTCATGTTCCTGCTACAGCCTTGTCCTGATCATCCTGACCAAGGCAGCCTGACACCAGCTCCTTCTGTGCTCCCCCACCGGCACCTTCCCTTCCCAGGAACTCGGAGGTTCGATGTGAGGGTCCTAGGCTGTGCAGGCCAGGGATCCCGAGGGCCACCAGGGCTGCTCTGGTGATGCTTGGGGCTGCTTGGTGCCGGGGGAGGTAACTGGGCAGCCCCATGCAAGGCTGCACTGAGCCCCTGACCATCTCTCTGGCCTGGGGTCTCTAAGCCGGTTCACTGGGCCCTGGACCCTCCTGGGAGCCTCCTCAGACCCTGTCCTGCCCTGTGGTTAGCCACGTCTGCTTCTCCAGGACTGGGTGCCCTCTTCACCTCACCCGCTCTTTCTGAGTCTGCCAAAGTGTCAGCGTTTGCTCAAGTACTTCTTGTTCAGCAAGGTAGTCCTTGCTGGGCAGCATCGGTGGGGTGGCCCTGAGCTCTGCTCTGATCCCGTTTTTCCTTAGTTCTGTTGCTGGCATCCTCCCTCTCCTCAGGCTCCCCACACCAGGCCACCAGGAGGTGGTCTCTAACCCTCACTAGCCAGCCCAGTGGGTTCTGCAGGGGCGGCTGCACTGAGCAGGGCCTGAGGATATTGGTTGCAATAAGATTCTTTTAGATCTGCTTTGGGATCACACCCAGCTGTGCTCAGGGATCTCTCCTGGCAGTGCTGAGGACAGAAGTGGGGGTGGCTGTGTGCAAGGCAAGTCTCTCTCCTTGGACCACAATAAACCGTACCAAGATGGTGGAAGGGGAGAGAGAGAAAGAGAGATCAAGCATGGCTGAGCAAATTTACTATTCCTGTTACAGTCTATTGGCATAATTGTGTTGTTTTTTGGCTACGGTTGTTAATCGCTTCCTGATTTACCCTGCCCAATTTATAAATTAGATGTCATTATACTCCCGGGGTGGTTTCAGGCATCTGCTGGGGTCAAAATGTCCCCCAGATAAGCAGGGAGCATCTGTCCATTGAAAGGCTGTCGCTGTATGGAGGGGCGGGGGGATGGGCAGTATATTAACCCACAGGGCGGCTCCTTCAGCACCAAGAGGAAACTGTGAGAAGCACCAAGAGGATGCTGTGAGAAGCAGACTCAATACCTGGGGACCAGTCTGGACTTTGTGTGTGTCTGTAAAGCCCTCACATTCCCGCCCCTTTGCCTGAGGCTGTTTGGGGGTTGGCTTTCCCCCTCCTGCAGTGCTGGCCAGTCTGAGGGTCCTGAGGCCAGCAGTTAACCCACATTCCAGTGTGAACCATGGGTGGTTGTACCAGAGTCAGGTTATACCGGAGTCAGGTACCAGAGGAGGTTTGGGGAAAGAGACCGAAGATAATCAAGGAATGCTTTAAATCGTCATAGACAAGTGAGTGACAAAACTGTGCTGAAATTAAATTGGATTCAAATTAATTTTTTCCCTTTTCCTTTTCTTTTGGGTTTCTGGTGTTATACCATTTGTAGAGTTTTTTTCTTTCTTTTTGGTTTTTGGACCACACCTGGTGGTGATCAGGTCTCATTCCTGGCTCGGCACTCAAGACTTATTCGTGGCGATGCTCGGGGGACGCTGTGGGGTGCAGGAGATAGCAGAGGCAAGGTCAGTGCTCTCCCCGCTGTACTTGTGGAGTTTTAAAGAAACTCAGGGCCCAGGAAGAGTTCGGTGGTTGAGTGACAGCCTGGTGGGCATGAGCCACCGAGTTTGGTCCCTGGCACCCCCCCCCCCCCACGTGACTGCCAGTTGGGACTCAGAGCTGCAACAGAGCGTCTGATGCCTGGACACTGCAAGACACTGGACACTTGGAAGAACCAAAGCTGGGGCGTGCAAGCAGACCCCCCCCCCCAGTTGGAGCGTGGACATCACAGTCACTGTGTGGACCCAGGCATCCCCAAGGCAACAGGAAGGGCAGGGAAGGAGAGGAAGAAAGGCATTCAGGATTAAATATTTGCTGGTGCAGGATCCCCTGGGGAATACAGCGCCTGAAATACAGCTGTCTTGTGGGGGGAGTTTTATGACTCTTGCTATTGTTATTCAGAGAGAAAGTGACCAAGAATGAATTACTTGTGAACTTTGCTGCAGTGGCCCCACTCCTTTTCTCTTTTTCTGCAGGAGGAAGGATAATTGTCTTTCCAGCAGGCTGGTTCCCTTGCCTGGGGAACTGACTGCTGGACCATGCTGGTCTCTCTGGGGCAGGCATGCTGGTGAGCCACAGACCCGGACTGCGTGGGCCACACTTGCCAGCCCCACTGCTCAGGACCAGAGATGTTTGTTCCTCAGCTGCAGGAGGTAAAACAAAACGCACTGACAGTCAGCCCCCAGACGGTGTAAGGGCGTGGTGTGGCACTCCCTCTGCACTGAGAAGTCATCAAAGGTGCGCAGGTAGAGCTTAGTCTCCGGTGCTGTGACTGGATGTGAGGTTTGGCCACATGGCCCAGGAGGGCAGGTCACATGACAGCTGATGCTCCGTTCCTCCGACCTTTGCTCTGCACTCAGCCTACAGGGCTTTGGAGTCTGTGAATCTAAATAGAATCCGTTTGCACAGACAGGTCCCTTTAGCGGAAGACAGTTCTGGGGTCAGAGTGATAGTGCAGTGGGGAGGGCCTGGGTTCAATCCTCGGTATCCCATATGGTCCCCCTAGCCCGCCAGGAGTGATCCCTAAGTGCAGAGCCCAGAGTCAGCCCTGAGCACTGCCAGGTATGGCCCGAAAAAACAAAACAGAACAAAAATAGAGGACAGTTTTGAATTGTGACAGGCATGCGAAGTCATGTAACTAGGATGCCGCATGGAAGCCAGGCCCACTCCCAAGTACCCCAGCCCCTCTGAGAACACCCCCTTTTATGTTCCCACAGCCTCCTCTCCTCCCTAGCGCCTCTGAGTAGACTCAATGCTGTGAGCCGGGCAGTGTATTCTGCAGGGAGGACACTGTCTGCTTCGTGCCTCCCACTTGGAAGAACCAGAGTGGGCGTTACTGGCCACACCAGCCTTTCCATCCGTCCACAGCTCAAAGTCCCTTCTGGGCCTGGATGATGGACGGTCTGCACGCGGGTGCCAGTCAACATCTGCTTCATTTCTCTAGGGGAGAAACCAGGCTGGGATGATGGGTTCAACTTCAGGTCTCTCTCCTTGCAGCCCCTGCACTGCGTCCCAGCTCCCCTGACCCTCAGAGAAGGGTCAAAGAATGCAGGGGCCAGTCGTGTTCCCATCCTGACTCACCGCTGACCACACTTCCAGGGGATAATTCCCACTAGTAGGGGCTTCTCAAGACCATGGCTCCTTTCTGAAAACGGGTTTATTTTGTTCTAGTGAGGCTTGAGTTTTCTACCCAAATACTATTGATTTCTCTTTCTCCCTCCTCGTCGTTGCGTCTGCCCTGTACGTGCACCCTGGGCTGGATGCTGCATCCAACATCAGGAGGGCTCTGAGTTGTTGATGAATTTAGCCCTTTATCCACAGAAGGTGGTGCTCAGGGATCATTCCTGGTGGGGTTCCGGGGGCCATAAGTGGTGCAGAGGATTGAACCCATATTGGTTGCACGCAAGGCCAGCGCCCTCCCCCAAAATCCATGCTCTGAAAGTGTGGGACCCAGTGATCCCTCACAAAACAGCCAAGTCATATGGCCATGGCCACAGCCTGACAGTGGAGCTTGCACTGTCCCCAGGGAAGCCCCATGTCTGTGTCTGTGTAGCCCTTCTCCCATGCACCCTGCCTGCATCTCTGGGGTGCATGTTCACAGATGCCCATATTGGGGGCAGGGCCACTCTTGAGGCAGCACAGCCTCTGGCTGGCAGAGATCTGACAGGTGTTTACTGGCCTCTGCTCCACCGAGGGACCTGGGGCTGTTCCTCTTGCTGCCTCCAGGATCCAGAAGTGACTGTTGGCCGTGTGTGTGTGTGTGTAGAGTGGGATGTGTGTATGAAGTGGGGTGTCTGTGTATAGAGTGGGGTATATGTGTATGTATAGAGTGGTGTGTGTGCGTGCAGGCACATGTATGGAGTGTGTGTGTATTTGTATGGAATGGGGTGTGTGTATAGAGTGGGGTGTGTGTGTGTCAGGGGGGTACTTACTCTGCTTGGATTGTCTTAGTTTCTTGGGTCTGTGATTGAGTAGATTTTATTACGTTGGAAAATTCTTGGCCATTGTCTCTTCAAATATTTTTTTTCTGCTTCATTTTCTCACTCCACTTCTGGGATTTCAGTTACACATGTGTTAGATTATTTGACATTGTAACATTTTTCCCTTAGACTATCATTTAAAAAAAAGTCATTTTACTTTTTCACATGGTATTTCAGTTAGGATCACGTCAGTGGCTGTAGACGAAGTTTACAGATACTGTCCTTGCCTGCATGGAGCTTATGGCAGACATTTCTCTGTTTCTTTTGGTGATAGTATTTCCATTTCTAATTTTCATCTCACAGCAGAGATTCCCATCTGTTCCTGAATGTTGTCGCCTTTTCCTGTAAGGCCTTCGGCGCATGAGTCATCGTTATTCAAAAGTTTCCATCTTATCATCTTGACACTCTGTCTCTTGGCTGTGGGCTCGTTGCTCACCGCCCTTGTGTCATGATCCAGAACAAATGCCGGGTGCTGCAGGTGGTGGGTAGTCTGGATGCTGAAGTGGGAGCTGCATGCACATACATGTGTGCCTATGTGTTATGTGTCTGTCTGTGCAAGCCGGCACAGACTGTGCATGTATGTGAATGCACATGCATGGGCATATGCTGTATACACTGGTGTGTGAACACAACGTGTGTGCCCGTGTGCCCTCGGCGCATGTCCAGGCACCGCAGATATGATGGTGCTGGGTCTGGGGAATCCAGGGGATGGAAAGCTTTGGGGGAATGGTGTGCAGAGGGGGTCCCAGGTGGGTTTACTGGGCATGTTCACAGATGGGGTGCATGTTCACAGATCTCTCTCCTTGCAGCCCCTGCATTGCATCCCAAGGCTCTAGTGACTTTGTCCTCATGGTCCCATGTCCAGAGCATGATTCTCACCACCCGCCTCTGGTCAGCAGTAGGGGGACACTCTCGTCTGAAACTCGGCCTTCTCTGGCTGTGTCTGAGTTCAGGTGCCTTTTCTCAGCCAAGAGGCAGTTTTGTCTCGCCTGGGGGGCTGCCTGTCACCTGCACAGAGGGTGCTTCTTCCCCCAATACCTTTCCTGTGCCAGGAAGCAGGGGTGTGTCCCTGTTTGGGTGGGTTATGTCGTGGTGGTGGCATGCCTTTGCCCATGGGGCCACTTTCCACGGTGTCCACTAGAGGCTGTGTCCAGTCTCGCTCTTCGTTCAGGAACCTGTGAGGTGCCACTGCCATGTGCAGCGGTGTTATTTGTCCTGCTGCTGGCACACACACACACACACACACACTGGTCCTGGCAGGGCCAGGAAACACACGCACACACGTCCTGGCAGGGCCAGGTATGCTGCGTCACCACGAGGATGCCGAGAAGTCTGAGGCATAGGAGGGCGGGATGACAGAGACGCAGACCCGCCTCTCCCCTCAGAACCCGGAATCGGGGGTGCGGGTGTTGCAGGGGGTACGTCCTCGCTGAGTGCATGTGGCCCGTACAAGTGTCAGGCTTGGCACAGAGAGGGAGGACAGACACGTTATTGAGGGGGGCAACCCCCTCACCTGCTACCCCTCCCAGAAGCCTCTCATGGGCCAGGGGGCCTCACAACTGCCTCAACCTGTCCCCCGCACCTGGTACACTTCAACCTTCACACCTGCCCAACACACACCTATGAGTCGCGCTCCCCCCCCCCAAACACTACACCTGAGACCCTCCTCCACCCCCCACCACAGCTTCGCTTCTTGTCCAGGACCTTGCACAGATCAGCAGCCAATCCTCGGCCCGGGCCTGCTCACGTGTCCAGCTCAGCAACCAATCCGCGGTTGGGGCCAGCTCACATGCCCAGCTCAGCAGCCAATCCTCAGCCCGGGCCTGCTCACGTGTCTAGCTCAGCAGCCAATCCGCAGTCGGGGCCTGCTCACGTGCCCAGGACCGTGCCTTGTCCTTGTCCTGCCGGTCCTTGTCCCGCCCCCTTTCTCTCAGCACTTGTGGTCAGTGTCCGTGCAGCGGCCGCCACATGCTGCTTCCTTTAAAGTGTCTTCCCCCACCTTCCGGTGTTCTTTTATCCCGAGTGACAGTTCTCCATCCCTTGGGCAACATCTGCCTCAGGAGCTGCTCTGGGCTGGAGAACTAAGTGCAGGGCGAGGGGAGGTGACAGCCGGGGCGGAGGCGGGGCCCGGAGGGACGTGTTGGACGTGGGCCCCTGTCAAACCTGAGACATGGCTTCCTCCGACCTGCCGCTTTCATAGGGAAAGTGCTGCTGCGCCCTCTCGTGAGAGGTGAGGGGTGTCGTCATCACGGCTGAAGCCTGAGCTTCGCCCCTCTCAGGAACGGGGTGACGGGCACGGCCACACGGGACTTCCCCCCTGATGTCCCGACAGGAGTCAACAGCTGAAACTTGTCTGGGTTCTGGGTGGGGGGCACCGGATCCCGAGAGAAGTGGAATGGGGAAGGCTTGGGGTAGTCTTGACGTGGAGAGGGTCCCAGGGAGAGATCTCCACATGGAGGTGGGGATGCGGCTTCCTGGGAGGGAAGGCTGAGCAAGTGGACAGGGAGGAGCCCGTGGCCTCGAGCCCGCAGGGAGTGGGGCTTGGTGGGCAGACCCCTCGGTCCCTGGATCCATCGGGAGTGGGGCTCAGTGGGGAGACCCCTTGGTCCCTGGGATCTGCTGGGAGTGGGGCTCAGTGAGCAGGTCCTGAGGGCATCTGTGCCACTTGTCCTTGCTGCCCTTATTTCTGTTCCAGTTGGGCTGGGAAGTGGGCGAGGTGGGTGTCTGGCAGTGGGTGCCATTCTTCAGTCAGCTAAGGCTGAGGAAGCCCCCACCCGCCCAGTGGAATCTGGTGAGAGCAGACCTAAAGGCTGAAAAGCCACTTCCCAGCCAGGGGTAAGGGTCAGGGGGACAGTGTGGCCCTGTGTGGAGACGGCCAGGGAGGCCTGACCAAGCTGTGAGACTGGAGGCCTCAGCCCAGCAGAGTCTGCTCACCTTCGACCTGACTGTTTTCCTCCCTCCCAGTGGAGAACGAAGGCGCGTTTTTATCCTCTTTTGGAAATCGCTGGATTTGGGACTCGATTGCCATTTAAAGTCAGGACGGAGGAGAGAATAATGCCCGAGCATTTACTGGGTGTTATTTCTGCCTCACAGTCGTGATCTCAGTGGGATTGACGGGCTCCAGCCTCACGGGCAGCTTTAAGACCTTAGAGATGTGACACCCAATGAGAACCACATGAAGGGGCCAGGGTGGAGAGTGCCAATGAGGGGGACAGGGACATTGAGGGGGATGGGGCCAGTGAGGAGGTCAGGGTCAGTGGGGGGAGGGGCCAGGGATGGGGGGCAGGGCCAGGGCCAGTGAGGGGCTCAGAGTCAGTGAGGGGGATGGGACCAGACAGGGGAAAGGGGTCAGTTATGGACACGAGACCAGTGAGGGGCTCGGGGCAGTGAAGTCAGTTCTCTGTGTCTTCAGGTGTTTCTAGGAGATTGGATACAGGTGCGGTGATTGAGGGTGTACTTCTCTCTGAGCACTTTCCTGGAGGCTGGGGATGGTGGGGTCCTGCCCTGGGGCCTCTGTGAGTGCTGAAGGGGTTAAGGGCCGACGCCCCTGCAGGGGCTCCTCTCCTTCCAGCTCCCCTTCCTTCAGGGCCCTTCGCGGTTTTGAGTCTGTTGTGCAATGTGTGTTTATGACCAGGCGCTGGGCTGCTGGCTGGGCCTCTGATCTATAGCGGCACACCCAGGCCTGGTGGCCGCCCGCCCGTGCTCAGGATCATTCCCAGCTGTTCGCAACGGGCTGGAGTTAGGACCCGGGAAGGCGGCGGCGAGGTGGGTGTGGGAGAGCGAGCCCGGACGCCTGACCTCAGCGTCTCCCCACCCGCGGAGAGCAGCAGAGGTGTAGACAGAGCAGGGGGCGGCGGCTACAGAAGGCTGCTCCAGGACTTCCCGCGGGGGACGAGGAGTCGAGCCGCTGTCCCGGCTGCCAGAGCGGAGAGCCAGGAGAGCCGCGGTGGCAGCGGCCCGGACGGGGCAGGAGTCCTCTGCAGCATCGGCCATGTGTCCAGGGAGCCAGGCTGAGTGCCGGGTTCCGGGACACGGGAGGAGCGGCCACTGACCACTGCTTCAGCGACCCCAGTGGGGATGGGCCCCTCCGGCTTCCGGCGGCAGAGATAGAGTTGCGGCCGCTCTGGGCCATGGGGACACTGTTGGCCGCCATGCTGATCCTCTGCTGTGCCTGGCAGGTGCGTGTGGGGCCGGCATCAGGGGGGACCCTGCCTAGGCCGGACCCCAGCTCACGGACTGTTTTCATGTGTGCAGGTATGTGGGACCCGTGCCAGGCCACCCCCCCATCCAGGTAAGGACGCATGGGGACCCCAGGGACAGTCATGGTCTCTCCTGGAAGTTCTGTGCCTTCAGGACCCTGCTGGTCCCACCGGGAGGGAGGGGCCGGGCCCTCTGTATCCTGGGATGAAGCTGGGGACCTGCCATCTCTGCCCTTTGCTATGGCCACACTCCCCAAACTGGCAGGGAGCCCAGCCTGGTGCCCCACGCCCTTCCCTGGACTGTGTGCTCCTTTGCTGGGACTGTCCCTGACTCAGCCCCAGGGGAGTGGTGGATCCCAGGGCCTCTGGGGGTCTTGTCTCAGTGAGCAGCCTGGGGCCACCCATTTCACACCACAGTGTGTTTGTAGCTGACACAGGTGGCCGTGGATGTGATGTGGCAGGGGTTAGGGTCTTCCTAGCACCTGCACCCAGAGCCCCGCAGGGGATAGCCTTTCTTCTAGCCTTGTCCATTCTGAGCTGCCACTTAGAGAGGGGAGTGTCCCCTGCCGTCCCCACAAAAGGCCACCAGCCATGTGTGTTCCCCTGCTCTCCCTGCTGACCCGCCGACTGTGGACATCCCTTCTTCTCTCTGCTGACCGACTGCTGGCCGTGGGTGTACCCCTGCTGTCCACTCGGACCAGCTTTGGGCGTCCCCTTCTCACTGACCAGCTAGCCATGGGCATCACCTGGCTGTGATCTCTCACCGTCTGCTGGCCATGGTTGCTAGCCCAGCCCCTCCTCCTTCCTTCTGGTGCCCCAGCTCAGCTGTTACTGGGGAGGAGGTGAGGCTGAGGCATTGCCCACCATTCTGCCCCCTGGTCTCTCTGTTAGATGTCCAGAGTGGACTTCCAGGGCTGGGCTCTGCCACTTTGTACGCACATACCCACATGAGCTCGCCAGCAAACTTGCACAGAGCTACACAAACTCACACCTCCACTCACACCCACCCATGCCTGACTGTCACACATGTGCACACACATAGCCACATGAGACCCCACCATCTTTTCCCTCACCACTCTTCCTGCGTCCTCCAGTTCTTCCTATCCTCCCTCTGCTGTGGGGGCCTAAGCTCTTTGTGTGTGTTCAGGTCCTGCCCTCCCCAGCAGCCCCTCTCAGACCGCATGGGCACAGAGGTCCTGTGACCCCCGCCCTGGGAGTTTGTTAGCAGCCTGAGGGCCTGGGCAGGGCTGGCCCTGAGGACGGTCGTGGGCAAGGCCCAAGGCTGCTCATGTGCTCCCCCCTACTTTCCCGCTCATGTGCTACTCACTTTCCCACTAGCTGGGAGGGGATACCCAAGGGCTCTGTGGCCCTCTGAGCTGCGTCGTCCTCGCCTTCATACCTGCTGCCCGTGGGGACGCCTCTGTGCTGTGGGCAGGGCAGGACCCTGTGTCCTTGCCCAGGCATCGGGCCGGGGGCACTGAGCAGCCACTCTCTGCCCTGCCAAAGGCCTGGGCAGCTGAGTTGGAGGTCAGGGAGGCTGAGCACACCCGTGGGCAGTGTCCACAGCTCTCTGCACTTATGTGGTTTGCAGAGGGGGGCAAACCGCGGGTGGTGGCGGGCGGGCTGTGTCCTTCCTCCCTGCAGGACGCCCGCTGGGGCTGTTCACAGAATGCTGAAGCCAGGGCCTCACGGGGCTCTGCAGGTGGAGCTGTGCAGAGCCGGGTGGGGGGGGGGGGCGGGGGGTGGTGTGGTCGGTCTCTGTAGACTGTGACTACTCTTTGTCATGTTTCTCTGTTCTCCTGCCCACGTGGTCTTTGACAAACAGGGGTTCAGGGAGCTCTGGGTGAAGGTCCAGGCTGCACCATACAGATGTGCTCACACTTGGGCCTGTGAGATGTGGGGACCACACAGAGCAGGGAGACAGTCTGACGCAGGACACAGGCAAGCCAGATACCTCAGACCTGAGCCCTGGTGAGGGGACTGGCCATAGGCTCAACCAGCCAGCCTGAGGCCCTAGACATCTTTGGGACCAGTACTGTGGACACGGCCCTACATTGCCCAGCAGACTTCAGGGATGAGACCTGCCCACAGTACTGTAAGAGAAAAGCGATGAGTTCCAGGAGGCTGGAAGAAAACTGCAAAGAAAGAAAAATTGTTGCTCATTTTCCTCCAGGAGTATTGATATTCCTAACACCACACACCAAACTTTTGTTGGATCAACTAAACATCAGATATGAATGAACAGCTTTGCCTAGGGGTCAAGGGCAGCCGTGGCAATGAGGTGACTCTCCCGTTTCATCAGGGGCTGCTGTCCACTCGGGGCAGACTTTAGTCCTGATGAGCTGGTCATGGCCACCTGGTTTCAGGAAGGAAGCCAGTCTCACTTGCCAAACAGTGAGATTTTACTGTTGCAAAGTCACTGTCGGGTGGGAGCAGTGCACTCTGTAGGTTGGGGCAGGGAGCATGCGCCCTGAGTCCAGCTCTTTGGTCCTGGAGCACTGGGCACCACTCTCCCTTAGCACCTGGGATATTCTGAGTTTGATCCCTGTACTGCAAAAATAGAAGATGACAATGTCCATTGCCAGCATAGATGTTTGGGGAGATTTCAAATGTAAAATAAAAATTTCAGGGCTGGAGAGAGCACAGTGGGCAGAGCGCTTGCCTTGCACTAGGATGACCCAGGTTCAGTCCCTGAGTTCCACCAGAGGTGATCCCTGAGCAGCAGTGGGTGTGGCTTCCTCCAAAAGATCTGGGTTTCTCGGGCCAGAGAGACACTCAGTGGAGACCGGGTTTCATGCCAGCTCTCATGGTTTCCTCAGCACCAGCACGCCCAGGGAAGACTACAGAAGTAGCCCCTAGGCACCACCCGGGGTAGCCCCAAAGCCAAGTCAGCAGACGATGAAGCACTGAGTTGTGCTGTGTCCTACAGAGATGGGTGGTGGCCGCTGACCTTCCTGCTCAGCCTGCTTAGTGTTCTGGCCTGTCCTTTTGCATTCGTGAGTTCTGCGTGTCTTCAACTGTGGCCACCAACCCCAGCCCAGCCCCGCAGCCCACCCCTGCCACTCCCCTGGTCCTGCCTCCACCCTGATCCAAACAGTTGTGCCAGGGCCTGGGCGTCTATGCTTGACACTTGGCACCCCCCCACCCCACCCCAACGCCTCCCAGCGCCGAGGGCCTTGCTGTGCGTGAACCTGACCCTGCCCATCCCTGTGCCAACTTTTCGCCCAGCCTCAGGCGGGCTCTCCATGGACTCCTATGGAGACGAGGACATGGAACATCTGTTCTTTGTACAACAGATGTTCTTTCCTTTCCTCTTTTTTTTCTTTTTCCCAGATGAATTGAATAACAAGTCAGTGATGATGTTTTCTTCCCTTCACAATGAAGATCCCAGATTTAGGGAAAAATGGCTTGGTAGGAAAGGAAATAGCTTTTCTTCTCGTCCTGCTCGACTCGCCCTGGCTCGTGTGTGTGGGCATGTGCAGGGTGGGGGCCGTCTTACACATGCTAGACGGATGACATGCTACATTGCTGGCAGAGACAGGAAAGAAGAAAAGGAAAGGATTTTGCATGGTGAGAGCTCTGAGGGTCGGCTCTCGTGGGCAAGTAGAGGAACTGCTGGCCACTGAGGAACGTCAGGGAGGCACTGGCCACAACCTCCCCACCAACCTTTAATCTGATCCCTAGGGGTGTAGGACCACGTTCTCCCACATACCTCCCCTTTCCCCACCCCAGAACCACAACTTTTTGCTTCCCACAAGCTCCAGAGTCAAGTAGCAGTGAGAAGGGCCAGCTTTGTCTCCCTGATTCACCTACCCCATTGTCACCAGCAGTGGGTTTCATGTCGCCTGTTGGCTGGACGACACTGTGTTGTGTGTGTTTGTGTGTGTATGTGTGTGTACCAGATCCTCCAGGTGGACCATATGCTAGTGGGTGCTCAGGTCACCTCATGAGCATTGCTGCCGTGGATCTGGATGTGTAGGACAGACGCGTTGGCATTCCTGTGCTCTCAGGTGTTAGTTCCCGGGATGGTCATAGCATCTGATGCCATTGTGGGACACTTTCTAATTGTTGGCTGAAAGCGGTAGATTTCCAGGGGTGCTGGCACTGATCTGGTGAGCCATCGCCAAGACGTGGCTATAACCAGCCAGGCCCCCCCACACCCTGCAGCCCACTGTGTGCAGTAGGGAGCATGTATTGTGTATCATTGTTTCTTAGATAAAATTTATCAAGAACCTCCCCCCACCCCCTGGATTTTAGAATTTAAATGGCAAGATCTATACATCACAGTGGATTTCTACTCAGACTGACAATGTGTAGTTTTAAGAAAATAAAGTCCTAGTTAATGTGAAATGAAAAAAATACAAGTTTGGGGGAAATTGGACTTAGGTCAGCTGCATGCCCTCCCCACTGTGCACTCTCTGGCTTCTATCTTGATTTCTTACTTTGGTACAGGCTCAAGAATGCTTCTAGTCAAATTTCTAACCTGTCTTCTTCAGAAGCTTTTACATTTGATTGTAGTGCATTAGAATTCAGATGCTGTGCACATCACTGGGGTCAGAGAGTGTAGCGGGTTCTCACTGTTCTTAGGTGGCTCGCCATTCCAGCTGTCACTGCTGAGCACCATTTCTGCATTAAAGCAGCATCTGAGGGCTACAGCTATAGTCCAGCAGGGAGGGCGTTTCTTTGCACATGGTCAACCTGGGTTTGATCCTCAGCACCACATAAGGCCCCCGGAGCCCCTATAGGAGTAATCCCTGAGCACCGCCAGGAGTGGCCCTCCCCCCAAATAAAAGCATCTGTGCCCTAAATTAGATTTTTATATGTTGTTGGTGATATTGGTGGATTTTTCTATCATTGCTCTGTCTGCACCTGATGCAGAATATCTTTTCATGTCTTTTGGCCATCTGTCTTCTTTGAGGAAATTTCTGTTCATCTCTTCCTTGCATCCCACCCCCAACCATTTTTTGGATGGGGTTGGTTCTTGTAAAGTTCTATCAGTGCTTTATATATATTTAATATTAACTTTTATCATCTGAGTGGTGGGCAAATAATACTTTCTCCCAGTCTGTGGGATGTCTTTTTCTTCTTCTTTTTTTTTTTTTTGTGGTACAGGAACTTCTTATGCTTGCTAAATTCTTTTATTGTTTGTAATAGTTTTTTAGCAACTAAATTCCTTTCTCATTTGTAATAGTTTTTATCTTCAGTATCAGGAAAAATTAATTTGAAAATAATGACTGTGTTATCTCTTTTTTTGACAATGTTTTTACGATGAGCAGTACAGTGATGGGCTTATGGATCCTCACTTTCTGGGATCTGGATTGTGGTGATTTAGTGACCAAATCTTTGCTTGCTCTTCTCCGAGCGAGTGTTGGAGGAGGAATCCTAGAGAACTCTGCACTGGTGGCGCGCAGAGCAGGTGGTGGTGCGGCCAATCCCGGGATAGGAGCATTGCCTGGGGTCGCGGGCTGCCTGGGAGGGTTCTGAGGCTTGTCACAGAGGAGAGGAGAGCAGCCTCTTCCCTGCAGCAGCTTCTGTCTTCTCACGGCCCAAGGACCCCAGGAAGCTCAGAGACAGCTGGCTTTGGGTGTGGAAGTTCAGGAGGGACTGACTGAGGACACCAAGCTGGGAAACCTGAACTGGGAGCTGTGTCAGAACCCACCTAACAGGGACATGGGGGAGCGGCCTGTCCTGCTTGCAGGCCCTCACAACTGTTTGCCATGATCTTGATGCGAGTTTCCCACCCTTCCCATCTGTCCAACCCTGTGTTGTCTTCTTGGGTGCTGCTGGGCCCCTGCTGCCCCCCTGCTGGCCCCAGCACTGAGCTGGCCTGTTGGTTCCTCTGAGGCTGTGAAAGAAAACTTTCATCCACTTTGAATTTATTGGCAGAGTGAAAGAGCCTGACTCCGGGGGCCTGGGAGGAGCATGAGGCCAGCCAGCTCAAGGCCTGGGTCTGTCCCCCATGCCTCCTGGCCTCAGCATCTGTGGGAGACCCCGCCACTGCCCCCCAAGCCCAGCCCTGTGCTTGGGCTTTATCCAGATCCCTCAGCTCGGAGCTTCTTTCCTCCTCCTCCACCCCACCCCCGCCCCAGCGTGCCTGTTCTTCCTGTCCCGAAGGTGTCCTGACCTCTCTGTTCTTGTGCCTCCCCAGGCTTTGAGGTCCTAGCCTCTGCTTCTCATTACTGGCCACTGGAAACCGTGGACGGCATCCGTGAGCTCCAGGACACGACGGAAGGTGTGTGGGGAGGGCAAGCGGGAGACCAGGGACTGGTTGCTGCTGCCTCCCTGAGATCCATCCCCTGGTTTCTCCACCATTTGCAAGCAGGAGGCCTTGTGCGGGTCTGAGCTGTGGGGTGCAGCCCCTCCCTTCAGCAGGCCTCCTACTTCCTGAGGCAACTGGCAGAAAGCTGGCCTGCACCCCAGTTTCTCCAGATTGTCAGATCTGCCCTTTGGACTCCCCTGGGTGACCCCTTTCCTTGTCATTGTGTTGTTTGCTTCCTGAGGGCCTTTAGTTGAAAGCAAAGTGATAGTCACGGACTGGCCAGCCGAGCATCAGGAGGCTCCTTGGTCAGTGCTCGATGAGTGTTGGCTGGTTTTCCGGCAGGGAAAGAGGGGCTCTGAGTGCCTTACCGTGGCATGTCACTCTCAGCCATACCATCACTCAGAGGCCATCCCAGTATGGCTGGACCTTGTTCACCAGTTGTAGCCCTTGGTGAACCCTCTGTCTCGGATGCTCTGCGCTGAGCGTCTCACTTCATCTCACTTCATCGCAGACCCCACAGGGCAGAAATACAGCAGACCCGTCAGCACATGCATGTGCAGCTCTGTTCCTTGTGACTGAACCCTCTGTTGTCCTGTCATTTGTCATCGTGGTGTGCAGCTGTTCTCCCGCTGTGTCTGCTTCCATCCATCCTTATGACACAACCATCAGCCCTTCCGCGGAGGCCCATGGGTTCAGGGCCTGTTCAGTTTCATATCTCTCAACTCAGCCGGTGGGAGGGACTCCTCGCAGTCAGGACACGGGCTCTGGGCGTTTCCAGCAGCAGCTGAACCCCAAGTGAGCAGAGAGCTGATACCCCCTCACCCCCATCTGGACTGCGGGGTGGGCAGGGCCTAGCGGGTGCGGGATGGAGTCCGCAGGCCGCGGGAAGTTGAGAGATATGTGGTTTCTGTTTGTTTTTTGTCTCACATGCTGTGCTTTTTCTTTTGTTGTTTGTCTAGCGTTACAAGCCTACAACCTCACTGTACTTCTTTCCCATAATGCCACCTTTGTGAGTGGCAATGACTCTGCCTACTCAAACTTCTCTGCGACTGTAGGTGAGCGCCTGCTTCATTTGTCCCTGGAGTCTCGGGTCCGCTGTGTTCTCTTCATGGACAAGCAGAGGCCGGGTGACCAAGAGGCCTGGGCATCCCCTGGGAGTACCAGGGACTTGCATGGGAGTGTGTGTGGTGCCAGCCGCGGCCCTTGGGGGAGGGGACGAAAGCAGATGTTGGCCTCAAAGTGGCTCAGCCCAAAAGTGACCTCTTACAACATTCTTCTGAAGTTGGATTTTTAGGTTTATTTGGGGGGTGGGAGTTGGGGCATATCCCGTCAGTGCTCAGGATTGTGGGGAGCTAGGGCTTGAACTCGGGCCCTTGTACCTGCGAGGCCTGTGTGCCCTGCTTGAACCCAGTTCGGCCCCCACCCTGGGAACTGTTTGATTAGTGGACGCTGTTGTTAAGACTTTGATTCCTAGGTCCTTGGAGAAATGCTTGGTCTTCCCCTGTGCAGCCAGGGTGAAGGGAGAGGCCGCACTCTTGGAGCTGGGCCCTGGCGTAAGGCCAGACTTATGGTCTTTTCTCCACATGCAGCTCAGCTGCCAGCTGCCCTTCAGCTCATTTTGCCCCCCAGATGATCTGATTTAGGGGTGTAAACGCCAGACTCGTGTGCATAGCCACCAGCTGTCCACTTTTTCCTGGGGTTTATGCAGTTACCAGCTACACGTGAGAGATGAGAAGAAACGAGTCCAAGGTAGTGGGAGTCCTGTGACCCTCTGCGCTGGCTGCCCTCCTGTGGGTCAGGAGCTGGGGTCACGTGCGGTCAAAGGGCCATGTTCCCACACTCTGGGGAGGTCTGCAGGCGACTTTGACCCTGTTAATGATAAATGCACAATCACCTTGTTTTATGGCTTGTACTACCCGTTTTGTCAACCATACACCTGCCCTCACGCCATCAGACATGTGAGCTGTGTGCCGAGCACGCAGCTGCGCTGGGCTCCCTGCCTGCATCTGTGCATGACCCTCACATCAGAAAATCTGGGTCAGTGTCCTCAGAACTGGAGGGAGTCAGTGGGGAGGGCCGAGTGCAACTGTTGGGGATGGGCCAAGGGAGCAGGTGGAAGGTAGGAAGGTAGGCTAGGGACACTGGACTGTAGGACCGCTGCTGGCACTTGCAGTACTGACCCCCTGGGTCCTGGTGATGCTCTGGACCCCATGGAGGATGGTAGAGCCTCTTAATGGTGTCTCCTTACAGGAATTCACCACTACACCTGCACACACAGGGTTTATAACGTAGCTATTTCTGATGAACTGTTGGTATTCACCTTATGTGATGTTCTGCCCATCAGCACACACAGATGGAAGTTGTTGGTCTGTCTGACGCATGTTTTTGAACATACAGCCTCATGCGTGGTTGCCGCCTTCTCCCCTAGATATTGTCGAGGGGAAGGTCAACAAAGGCATCTACCTCAAGGAGGAGAAGGGAGTGACACTCCTTTACTATGGGAGGTACAAGAGCTCCTGCCTCAGCAGCCCTGCACGGTGTGGGCCGGAAGGTAAGCGCATGCTTCCCACTCAGCCGCTTGACGAGAGCCCGAGGGGACAGGCCTCAGAGATCCCATCGTGAAAGCCAAAGGTGGCCCGGAACGCTGAGCCCGGGTGACTATGTGGGCTGTGGACAGTCACCCATGTCTGCCCCTGGGCCTGCACTGCTGCCTTCTTCTGCTGCCTGGGTCACTATTACCTGCATCCAGGTCCCGCTGAGCTTCCAGTTCCAGCCCAGCAGGGAGAGAGGCTGGTTTCTGGAGAAACTAAAAACCTACTTCCAGTTCTGGGGTGCCGGGGGTCTCTGTCCTGGGAGTTCATACCAGCCATGCTGCGGGTTCCCCATGCCACACTCTGCATGGACAGACAGGAGGCAGGTGTATAGGGGTCCTATTCCAGAAACAGGTGAGTTTGGAGAGATGATCAAGGCACAGTCACAGCCAGTCTTCCAGAAACTTCACCTGAGTCCTGCCCGGGCAGCTTCACATGCCCCGGCTGTTTGCTCGGCCGGCCATCACACACTCCCAGGCATCACCATGGAGACAGCGGACAGGGGATCTAGTCCTGCCCCTCGCTCTGGCTCTGTGGAGGATGGGGTCTGCAAGCTTGTGCAAGGTCACGGGGACGGCAAGGCCAGGCTCTACCTGGTGGATGGCAGCCACTCTCTCACAGTCACTGGCTCTCATGAGTGGTTTGCTGTGGACACGGGGGAGTCTGGGTGTTGGAGATCAGAACCGCGGGGAGCCTGGGCTTGCAGGCTGGGTCTCTGAGTGCGTGCAGGCTGCTGATTGCCCTGGGTGTGGCAGGCAGGAAACTGCAGATGTTTGATCAGGTGCAGGCACTGAGAGACAGGAAATCCCACACAACTATCAACTATGGATTTGGGAGCCAGGGGCCAGATCAAAGGACTGGAGCACTTCCTGACATGAGTAAGGCCCTGAGTCTGTCCCCAGCACTGCATTATCCCTGAGCACCCCAAGTGAGCTCGCTGGGAGACCCCAGTACAGCCTTAGCTCCTCCCTTCTCCCTTGGTGTGGGCGGGCCCTGGGCCCCTATGGGCTGGGCATGGTCTCCACCACGTCTAGCCTTTGTGCTGTGTGCCTGGACTCTGGGCACATAAGGGGCCTTTCTCTTTGGTCGCCAGGCTGCCTCACTTGTGGTTGTTCACGGGGTTGGAGGATCTGGGATGCTCCAGGGCTGCCCAGCTGTGGGCAGTGGCAGAGGCTCCTGCTGGGCTTGGTTGCTGTCCCTTGCCCCTTCTCGGAGGCTACTGTAGTCGGGCTAGTCACTCTGCAATCGGCAATCCACTAGCCTGCCTGGACCTGGGCTGCTGAGGCCCTGGGGGGTGAGGTGGGGAGGTGAGACAGGGATTGTGGGGGTTCTCTGGCCTTCCACGTGCCCTGGCCATGCCTCAGCATCCTCTGTGAGAGTCAGCAGCCACACCAAAAGGGCCACTGCTTTTCTAGTCTTCCAAATTCTGCTGTGGGCCCCGTTGGTGTTCTAGGTGATTTAGCTTTCTTTTCCTAAAGAGTGTTTGGGAGCCAGAGTTGAGGATTCAGCTATCCCTGGGGAGGACACACCTGTGTCCACTGCTGCGGGTGTGCCCACTGGCCCTTCTTCTACGGCTGCAGTTGTGACTTGCTGGAGAAGCAGCAGTGGGTGCTGAGCTTGCTGGCATGTTCACTCCAGGAGACGCCTGTCTCTCGGAGGCCAGCTCTCCTTCAACCAGAGGCCCTGCTGGAATGTTCTGCCACTGTCCTTCCCACCTGGAGCTCCAGTGCTTCATGCTGTGGGGAGCTGTGAGGGGGTCCTAGAGGTCCCTCCTTCTCTCTGCACATGCCCTGGTTGCTTCTGCTAGGGGGTCAGTGACCTCTCCTCCACACTTGCCCATTGGGCCTGGGCCACTGCTATCCAGCACATCTCAAGAAGCTTGCTGCTTGTCTGGAGGTTGGCCCGGGGTTGACATCCCTTTGGAGCCCAGCATCCTCCTCAAGAATGTTGCCCGGGGGCTGGAGTGATAGCAGAGCGGGTAAGGCGTTTGCCTTGCATGCGGCTGACCCGGGTTCGATTCCCAGTATCCCATATGGTCCCCTAGCACCGCCAGGAGTAATTCCTGAGTGCATGAGCCAGGAGTAACCCCTGTGCATTGTCAAGTGTGACCCAAAAAGTGAAAAAAAAATATTGCCCAGAGCTCAGCCCCCTCCAGCCATGCTGCATGTGCCTCCTCTCGTGGCCAGGACTCCTAAGTCCGGGCCAAAGTCCCCTCCAGCTGCTTCCATTACTGTGTGGCTGTTGCCACTCTTCCTGGACAGCCTGTCTAGGGGAGACCTGGTCCTCACAGTCACAGGACTTCTCTGCTTTAAGTGATGCCTCAGACGGCAGCCACAGATACTAAGCAGGGTAAGGAGAACTTCCATGAGGGTCTAGCTGCTGTCATATCTGGCTGGCAGCCCTCTGATGGGCTGCTGAGGTCTCCGGTTCCTACCTGGCGGAGCTGGCCACCCCAGCTCTCCTGCCTGGAGTAGGGGTGATGCTTCCTCAGCATGCCAGGCCCTGCCAGGGAGACTGGAGACTGGGCAGTGGCCAGAGAGACAGCACCCAGGCCAGGGAGCTTTGCTGGGGAAGTAGGACGGCCCTGCCCTCCTGACCAGCTGCTGCACTTGGGCCAGGAGAGCTGTTCTGTCCTCCCGCCCAGGAACAGAGGGGATACTGTGCAGCCTGGCCTTGCTCGTTCTTGTCTGTTCTCCTTCCTGGACTTCCTGGAAGTCACTGTTGGACGCAGCGAGTGAGTCATCATGCTGGGGCAGGATACCAAGGTGGTCGCCTGCAGACACAGAGCCAGGGTGCGGTCCAGTGCCAGCCTCCCCCACGAGCTGTGTGGCCCCCCGCCTCTCTCTGCTCACTTCTCTCCTGCACACAGCAGCAGGGGTCATGCCTGCTCCCTTGGTTGCCAGGACAGAGGAGCTGGCCCTGCCCCAAGCCGTGGCCACACTCACGCCTGCTCCTGTTATAGTTGCCGCAGGCCCTGACCGTTTAGACGGCAGACATGGCTCCCGCTGCTATTTGTCTTTTGATTTTGTTACAGTAAATATTTTTGTCTTACAGAATTTTATAATATTTATGTGCTCAAGTTAATCCATCTTTTCTTCTGACATCTGGGCGTTTTTTCTTTTTTTATGTCCTGAAAAATAACTTTCTGCTGTCTAGCTATGAGATGGATTGGGATTTAATGCTCATAAGAAAAAAGTACCAGTTTGCCCAGATAGGGTTTTTTTTTTAAACTTTTTCCTATGGGTTTTTTCTTTTTTTGTGTTGTTGCTCCCAAGTGATGACAGGCCCCCGGCCACTTCTGGACCTTTCAGACTCAGGATATAAGTGATACGCCCCAGCAGTGGCTTAGACAGAAGCGTAACTTTGCAGGTGAATGGAAAAAGGAGAAACATGAAGAGCCTACCCACCCTCATCCACCGCTGAACTGTTTTCTATTTCCTGGACAGGAAGACATTTATCCAAGACAGGATTGAATGAAAGACTTTAAAAAAAAAAAGTTCCTGCAAAGTGGAAAAAACTGACTTCCCTGAATTCTATGGGGACTTGGTTTCATAACAGAGTCTCACAGCTTGGACCGTGCTGGTTTCCTGTGTGTGGGTGGTTCTGGGGGTCCTGCTTGCAGCTGGGGCTTTGGGGAGCCCTTGCTGTTCCTCTGTGGGGATGGAAGGATCCAACGGAAACCTGGGTAGGGAGAGCCCTGCTGGCCACGTGCATGGAGATTTGGAGGAGAAGCTGCTGACAACTCCATGAGCCTGCTCAGGGGCTCCTGTCATTCTGTTGTTGTTTTTGGGCCACACTTGACAGTGTTCAGGGCTGACTCCTGGCTCTGTGCTCAGAGCTGACTCCTGGTGGTGCTCAGGGATCATTCTTGGTGGTGCTCAGGGATCACTCCTAGCTCTGTGCTCAGGGCTCACTCTTGGTGGTTGTGCTCAGGGCTGAATCCTGGCTCTGTGCTCAGGGATGAGTCCTGGCTCTGTGCTCAGGGCTGACTCCTGGCTCTGCTCGGGGCTTGCTCCTGGTGGTGCTCAGGGCTGACTCCTGGTTTTGTGCTCAGGGACCACTCCTGGTGGACTTGGGGTACCATATGGGATCCTTACAGGTTGGCCGCGTGCAAGGCAAGCGCCCCACTGGCTGTGCTGTCGCTTTGGCTTGCTCTGTGACTGAGGCACAGCAGAGCCCTGAATAGTGTGGGTCTGAGATGGGGCCCGGCTACTGTTCACAGAGGAGGTTTGGCAAGGACCACAGGAGGGCCATCAGTTGGCCTTCCTCCCAGCCTCTGCATCCTTCCTTACTTCCTGCTGCTCTCTGCTCCTCTTCATGGGACGATAAAAGGACTTTCCTGCATCTAACAGGAGAGAGTCATTGAAACTCTTAGGGCAGTGTCCAGAGTGATGAGTGCTGGCCTTGCATGCAGTCAACCTGAGTTTGATTGCTCGCACCCCATATGGTCCCCGAGCCCCACCAGGAGTGATGTCTGATGGCCCCTTAAAAGCAACAAAGCTCTTCAAAAAGAACTTGGGTACTCTGCTCATTCAATCTTAGTTACTGTCATGGTGTTGTCTGAATTGAATATTGTTTGATACCTTTTGTTGATTTACTTGTTGATTATTTGGGAGGGTTGGGGCATACTGGCAGTGCTTGGAGCTACTTCTAGCATGGTGCTCCCTCCAGGCAGTGCTCAGGGCATCTCACCAGCCTGCTGAGCCCGCCTTGGTTGGCAGTTGCATGAGCCATCGCTCTGGGAGCTCCTGGCTTGATTCCTGCAGCTCTGAACCCCGTCTTCCTTTCCTTAGGGGTCACATTTTCTTTCTTCTGGAAGACCCAAGGAGAACAGCCCAGGCCAGCCCCCTCTGCATATGGGGGGCAGGTCATTTCTGACGGCTTCAAAGTCCGCGCCAGCGGTGGCAAGGGCTCCGTGGAGCTGTACATGCGTGAGAACTCCATGACCTGGGAGGCCTCCTTCAGCACACCAGGTACGGGGGCCCCAGGACAGACTCACGGCTACCAGGTACAGGGACCCTGGGGCAGACTCCCGGCCAACGGGTGAGGGGACCCTGGGGTAGTGCCTGGGCCCCTTCTCCTGGAGGGAACACCTGGGAAAGGATAGGGATGGGTGGGAGTACCAAGGCCCTCAGGGAGGCACTTCTGGCCCTTGCCACTTCACATCTGCCTCTGGGTCCCCCGCACGGCAGGAGGGGACAGAGCTTGGAGCACAGCAGGCAGCCCCTCCCTCCTCTCCTTGTCAGTGCTGAGGACTGGAAGCTTTCAGATGGGACAAGAGAGGAGAGAATGGGGGCTCGGCAAGTGAGATGGGGCACATGGGCTGTCTGAGGGCACCCTGGGCAGTGCACGAGGCCAGAGCCGGGCGTGGACTGGCTGTGAGGACTCTGTCATTCAAGTGCCTCAGGACAGCAGCAGTGGTGGCCGGAGGAGGCACCTGACTATGGGTGCCGTCCCCTTTGTCCCCTCTGAAGAGGAGTCCCACAGGCACCCAGAGGTCTCTGCATGTCTGCGCTCTGCATTCCCGAGGCCAGATAGCCTCCCAAGCCCCCATACATTTTTGTGGCTCTTATTTGTGGAGCCTCCTGTGGTATCTTATGGTACCTGCTGGGGTATCCTGTGGTACCTGCTGGGGTATCCTGTGATACCTGCTATAGTATTTTGTACTTGCTGTCATTTCTTGTACCTGCTGTGATAACTTCTACCTGCTGTGGTATCTTGTGGTACCTGCTATAGTACCTTGTAGCTACTACGGTATCTCCTGCTACCTGCTGTCGTTTCTTGTAGTACCTACTATCATTCCTTCTGTGGAGGCTGTTCTTCATGTTTCCTGGGCTGGTTGGGCCTGCCCCTGCCAGGGACCTTCCGGACTGTGCTCAGACCAAGAGAGCAGCAGCCACTGCCATTTCCAGGGAAGTGGGCCCCGCAAAACACGCCTCCTGGCAATGGGCTCGAGAGTGATCCTTTGAGGGGGTTGTTCTTCTCGTGTGCTCTCCAGAGACTCCAGCAGGAGGGCTGTGCAGTCTCGGCAGCAGCCCTGGTGTCATGGCTGGGGGACCAGAGCCGACTGCCCTTTTCTGGAGGCAGCCCAGGGCCCAGGGAGACTGGAGTATACTCACAGAGCACTGTGGGCCTGGTGGAATGGGCATCCTTGGAGCTGAGATGCTCTTTAGGCCACCCTCCGACTCACAGTGGGGAGTCCTGAGTGAGCTTCAAGGGTGGCCTTGCCTGCCACTGCTCTGCCGTGTTGGAGCAGAAGTTTCTATGAACAACCTCTGGGTTGAATCAGGGCATTGGTGAGCATTGTGGTAGTCCGGGCAGAATGAGAAAAAAAAATTATTTTGAACAAATGACAACCATAGTGATGATGATTCACCTTTCCAATCAAGATTTCCCACTTCTCTTGGAAATAAGGATGATGGGCACCTAGGCATCCCTCTGAGGCAGAGACGGGGTGGGAGGCCACAGCCCCTCCATGCTCCCTGTACTCTGGCACCAGCATCCAAATATCGTTGCCACAACTAGTTGAAAGGTGTTTTTCTGAGCTTTATTCTGGGAGCTTTCTGGTTTCTATGCTTAAGTCTTCAATTCGTTTCAATTTCATTTTTGTGAGCTCTGTAAGATAGGAATCCAATCTTCTTCTCTTGCATAGGATATTTGATTTTCTCAGCAGCTGTTATTTGAAGAGACTAACTTTCCTCATCAAGTAGTTTTGGCTCACTTGCCCAGAATCTCGTGTCCTATAACCTCGCTATAATGTAATATTTGTTCTGGCAGGTGTTATTTTTTAATGAATTCTTTTGAGTTTTCTACACAGATAATCTTGCCACCTGATAATAGTTTAATTTCTTTCTCTCCAATCTGTATAGGTTATTATTACTATTGTTAGTCTTGCAGCGTTTTCGAGTTCTTCCAGTATTTTGTCGGGAAGAAATGCTGAGAGAAAAATCCTTTCCTCTCCCTGGCCATCTCAGTTTTTTGCTACTGGGCTTGTGCTCTGATTGGTGTGAGTACCTGCCTATTGCCAGGTATTCAACTGTTACCTTTGCTTGCAAGCATTTCATTTGTGATCCTGTTTAATGGCCAAGGGTCCATTTGAAACTGGTTTGCAATTTGGGGGTAGAGGCATTGCCTTCCCTGTGCTCTGGTGGGTCCTCCCTCAGGTTCTCTGTCAGCTCTGAAGTATGGCCTGTACTAGGGCCCACGACCAGTACCAGGGCCAGTACTGACCAGTTCCTTGGGAGGAGGAAAAGCAGGTGTGTGACTGCCTTCTGGGCCTTGACAGTGGTTCTCTTTGCTGTTTCCCAGGTCCCTACTGGACTCACATCCTGTTCACATGGAAATCCAAGGAGGGTCTGAAAGTGTATGTCAATGGGACTCTGAACACCTCCGACCCAAGCGGGAAAGTGTCTCACGTGTACGGGGACCCCAGCGCCCACCTTGTGTTGGGGTCTGAGCAGGACCAGACCAGGCGCAGTGAGCACGGCGCCTTTGACGAGTTCATCATCTGGGAGCGGGCGCTCACCCCGGACGAGGTGGCCATGTACTTCACCGCTGCCATTGGTCAGTGCGGCCCAGGGCCAGCGCCCCCCTACCCTCCTCTCCTCTCTGCCCACCCTCTGGGGTCAGGGTTAGCACTGCGGACATGGGGTGTGGAGGAGATGAAGCTGGGTGAGATCAGTGTTACCTTGCTGAGTCAGGGCACCTGAAGGGCCATGATGGAGGGGACAGACGCTTTGGGGAGGGGATGCCACCAATGACGTTAGTGCGTCGCTCCCCAGGCTGCTTGCCAGACTCTGTGAGGCGGCTATTGAGGCTGGAGCTCTCCTGGCTCATGCAGAGCAGGCTTTCCCGCCAGGGACTGTGGGCAGAGAACTTGGGTTCACACATTCTCTCGGCCATCAGCATGATGATCCTGGGGTCAGGGAGGTCACCCCCCACCTCCGGCTGGATATTCCATATAAATGGAATAATATGCCAGCAGACTTCTGTGTCAGTGTCTCCAAATCACAACCTTCTTTTCTGTCCAATGGAAAGACATAGCCAGCAGCACTGTCCTGCCCCAGGGATAGTGGAGGGGACCAACCGTGAGGGTAAGGCATGACTTGGGGCTACGGCTCCTGTCGGCATGTCGCATCTGCAATGCGTTGACTCTGTTTCCAAAAATAACACTTTCTTTCCCCGCTTGATTCCATTTTCATTCTGTTCAAGTGTGTGCAGTGCCTGTATTGTTACATAAACACTCTGCCGGAAAGAACAGTCAGCATGCCGGCACCTCAGGGGCATCCCGAATTGGCTGCTGGGAGGCCCAGAATGGCCCAGGGCATTGGGGTGGTACAGAGCCTTCCAGAGCCTTCCAGGGCCTTCCAGAGCCAGCTGTCCTCACACACGCTCTGACCTTGAGCTCCTCTATTGTTTGGGCCCTGTTGGTGGAGTGATGAAAAACCCACCAATGACTTTAGTCAAGAAGAAATTTGTATTCATCTCACACAAGGGAAACAATAGGGCAGAATTTAAACAGTTTTAACCCAGGTCTCCAGGAGGGTCCGTGGCAATTTTTTGGTGGTGCTGGTACCCCTGTGATGTCCTTCCCCTAGCGGGGATGGGGCGCAGAAAGCAAGCACGTGTGTCGTGGCCCTGGGTCTCCCTGCTGCCTCAGAGCAGCTGCTGTACTTGGGGCTCTAGAATATGCTGATGTTCCTCAGCCATAGTTCACCTTGGAACTGGCGGTGAGGTAGCCGGGCCCAGCGCACACAAAGGAGAGGGCTCCCCAGGAATGATCGGGGCTGCAGCTCTCAGCAGAGAGAAAGATTATTTCCATCTTGTCCCCTGCCACGGATGTTCTTCGGGATGGCAGGGCCTGGGAAGGTCAGCGGTGAGTGTGTTGGTCACCCGGACTGAGGTTTGTCATATGGACACCGTCCTGCTGTGCTGTCGTTTGCCCTGATGGCTCTCCCCACCCGGTACACTGGTGGCGCATGGGGAAAAGGTATCACTGCTTCTGTTTCTTGTTCCTGTCACAGCAACCCTTGTGTGCCAGGACAGCAGCTGCGTAGTGGGACCCCTTGTGCTCATGCCCACTCTAGGTGCGGTCACCACTGGGTCCAGGGGAGGCTCTTGGGAGGGGCTTCCAGTATCACGGGGTCCTGGGAAGCACATACCTGCTGATAAGTTGAGCCAAACCGAACCACTGGGCTCCCTTTCACTCAGAGACCCACAGTGAAGATGGGATGTGTGACTTAAAGTATGTACAAAAAAAGAAAAGTTCCCAAAGTTCCTGGAAGGTCTTTGTGAGCTCCCTGCACTGCTGCTCAGTGAGTTCAGAATGCTCAGGGCACTGTGCCCACACAGGTAACGAGGTCACAGGAGGTGAGCCCATCACCATGTGAAGAGCAGTCCTCCCGGTACTGTGGGGCAGCGGCTCCTGGGACTAGGGGCGTTGACTGGAGCGCCCCTTGCACAGAGGCGCCTTCTTCCCATGCTTTTAGCCTGAGCATGGACCATTTTTGGAGAACTCTGTCTGGATGGGGCAAACCAGGGGAGGCCGCGCAGCCACGCATCTTGTGCAGAACTGGGTCCAGAGTCAAGTGGTTGGAGAAATGGCGGCACAGTGAGACAGCACATGACAAGAGGCTCCTGGGGGGCTGGGCCCTCATCTCCCGTGCTGATCAGTGAGGCAAGCCTCATGCCTTGCTCCTTCCTTCCCCTTATTCTGGGGCACATGAGTGGAATGTGGGTTTCTGGGGGATCCCCCCTGTGTCTCCTTGGCCCTTGGAACGCCTGTCACTGACAGTAGAGCCTTCAAGCCCCCTGGTTCCTGAGGTGTCCTCATTTCCGTATCACAAATCACACCCCAACCAGAGCACTTGGCCACCTGCACCTTCAGCCTATAGTGAAGTAGAATGTCTGATGGTTTCGTCAGGAAGTACTGAGATAAGAAATGATGGTGGCGGAAAGGGAACAGCACATCAGAGCTAAATTTTGGTCTCGGAAGTCTTCATTATTGGTGGTTATTTATAGTCAATCAAATGGAGTCCTTAAAAAAATGGGACCACATCTGGTGATGCTCAGGACTTACTCCTGGCTCTGTGTTCTGGGACCATTCCTGATGGGGTTCAGGGGACCACATGGAGTGCTAAGGATTTAACCTGGGTTGACCACATGCAGGGTCAACTCACTGTACTATCTCTCCAATCCCCCCAGATGAGACCTTGATAAAGTCCCTGGAACCCCCCCCCCCCCCCAGGTGATAGGATCAGCCTGGCCACTACTTGACTGGTTAGCTCTCATTTGTCTTTCTGGGAGGGAAGTGTCGACCTCACCCAGTGACCAAGAGCACTCTATTTTCTCCCTGGCTAGTCCAGATGAAATTGAAGTACATTTCCGTGTGTGTGTGTGTGTGTGTGTGTGTGTGTGTGTGTGTGTGTGTGTAGTGGACACACCCACTGGTGCTCTGGGGACAGTGTGGTGCCAGGGACCAACCCATGGCTCCAAGTATGCAAAGCCTATGCTCCAGCTTTCTGAGTGTCTCAGCCCTGAGGTCTGTTTATTTATTTGAAATCAGCGAAAGCTTGTATGAGATCACATTTTTATATGATGACTTGTATTAACAGTGTTCACAGGCAATCTGGAATATAAACGGAAAGATAATGTGACCTGGGAAAAATCCATATACTCTACCCATTAGGCTGATTTATTAGCATTTTATCATTCCAGCCACATTCTTCTTCCAAACATTCTTAAACTTTCTTTGATGAGTCCAAAGCTGGGCGGTTTTTAAGTTCAGCACTTTATTGCGTAAAAGATAACCACATTTTAGTTATCAATTAGGCTTTTTTTTTTCCAGGAAAGCACACTTCCTTGTTTTCAACCCCACCAGGCTTCTTCACGACGCCCACGACAAGGAGCCTGGTAAGCAGCTCATCTATCCTTGTCCATGGCTTGTTGATGCTTTTTTGCTTGGATCTGCTCCCAGGATTGCTAGAATTCCATTAGTCTGGCTCATTCTTATTGGCAATATTGTCTGGGAAGAAATAATAGATGGAGGAGAGCTAACTTCAGTCCTGATTCCCCACCTAAGGCTGACTGAAGAGAAAGTCCTTCTGCCTATCTCCTGTGACCTCATGTGCCCAAATTCTCAAAGCTGCCCAGTTTAGCAACAGCTGCAGCCGGATCCTTCTGGAATCGCTGGTCCACAGGGAGCTGGCTCCTCTGTCCTTTATCCTGGATCAGGGAAAGAATCAATTCTTTGTTTTGTTTTGGGGCCACACCCGCCAATGCTCTCCTGGCTCTGCACTCAGGAATTACTCCTGATGGTGCTCAGTGGAACATGTAGGGTGCCAGGGATGGAACCTTGTTTGGCAAGGCAAGTGCCCTCCCTGCTACCCTATCTCTCTGGCTCTAGGATTGATTGTTATAGAGATGCTGGTGCTGGGATGAATATGTGTAACCGAACCACTTTCCTGTGGGAACCTCAGGGCCATGCAGCAACAGTCTCTGGGCTCAGACCCTAAGTGGCCGGTGGCTCCCTTGGGAAGGGAGCACTTCCCGAGGCAGGTGTGCCAAGTGACGACGGCCATGCCCGGAATGTCGTCAGCGCTGCCTTTGACAGTCAGGCTTCCAAGGGACCCTGAGGGCTCATGAGTCTCTGGCATGGTGCTTAGTGGAAGGGGCTCTTGGTTCCCTGCAGGTGCCCACAGACGCTTACCGTCCCATCATTGCCAACCTGACAGAGGAGCGAAAAGACTTCCAGAGTCCTGGTGTTGTCCTAACTTACCTCCACAACATGTCCCTCAGCCTGCCCAGCAAGTCTGTGTCGGAGGCCACGGCGCGGAACCTCACCATGGTAAGGTGGGGTTTGGGGGGCGGCCAGTGTGGGAGGGACAGCCACTGTGGGAGGTGTGGCCACTGTGGGGGCCTGACTCTCCCCTGGGCAACAGTTAGGATTCTGTAGCGTTATGGACCCAGGTTTCCCGGGTCCTTTCTGCTCCACACTGGCGCCCTGCATCCATCCTGCTCCCCAAGTCTGTGAGCCAAGCCTGCCCCGTTGGGGGTGAGCAGGGACTGATCTTCTTATCTGGATTCTGAAGCCCTGGCACCCAGGACATCCTGGACTTGCCTCTAAAGGTGCTGAATGAAGCCAGGAGAGTCCAGCCTGCCTGCTGGTGTCCTCAGAGAGGGCTGCGGACAAGCTGGAGGTGTAGGGTCAAGTTAGGAGGGCAAGAGGAGCAAGGGCTGAGAAGGACGAGATGTGAGGCAGTGGTGGCAGGGGAGGACTGCCCCCTGTGTGGCCTGGGGGAAAGCGGGCTGGGGTAGGGAGATGGACCTCTTTCTCAGAGAAGTTGGGGCTCACCTTTGTATTCAGGTCTCCCCATGTGAAGATGTTAGCAGCCAGTTTAACTTTCTGAGAACAATATGGAGCAAGCCAGACAAGGCTGCAAGGTGACCCCGAGTAACTTCTCTTCTGTGAGGGACACGGGTGCTTCGGTCAGCCTGGTCCCCAGGAACTGTGTGCCACAGGCCAGGATCTGCTGCTCATTCATTCTTGCCGAGGCATTTACTGGGCCTGTGGTCTCCCAGCAATGGAGCTAAGCATTCACTGTGACTTCTAAGTGCCGCCTCAGGGTCTGTGAGGGGGAGCCTGGGGCCATTCTGGCCCAAGTGCAGGGAACAGCAGGGGCATCTCTCCCGGTTGCTCTCCCAGCCAGTAGCTCCACTGCACCACCAGAAAATAATGGTGCCACTGACTGGGCAGAGCTGCCATCATTTCCCCGAGGAAATAACCTATGCGAGGGGTTCTGTAAGCATGCAGCCTGCCACACGGACAGCAAACACGCAGCCTCCCAAACAAATGGGTCAAACACAGCCTGCCACACAGACGGGGCTGTTTCCTCTGGTATCTCTTCAGCCCGGCCAGCTGCTGATAGGGAAGGGGGAGCCTGGCACACCGGGAGACAGCTCACGGTGCCATCTCTCCACCCTTAGACCTTCCTGGAGACAGTGGGAGATGTCCTTCAGCTGCCTGGCTGGACCGCTGTGTCTGAGGTAAGAGAATAGGATGTTCTGATCTTCAGTGAGCGTGTCCGCGGGAAGCAGATCGTGGTCCCAGTGGAAATAAAGCCGCTCAGCTTATGTCTGCCAAGGACCAAGCACCCATCAGCCCAGACCCGGGACTGTGACAGCTTCTTGGCTCATGTGAGACTGGTATGAAAGGCCTTGGTGCCCAGTGTGCTCAGGAACCCAGCATCGGCTCCATGTTGCTGGGCTCCGTCCTGGGGAGCAAGACCTGGTTTTCCTCATGGGCATAGACCAAGCCTGGGCAGTGATTAGCACATTTTTTACTATCACATAGTTCTTGGTTAGTAATAAAAAACATGTTTGAAGATCTCTAGAGTAACTTAAAGAAGCAGAATGTATATAATGCGTAAGTTGTTTTTTTTTAAAAAAAAAATCAACAACTTTTTCTCTCTACTCCAAAATGAGTGGAATGATTTTTCTCTTAAAAAAATAATAATTGTTGATTTTACTCATTTAAAAAAATAAAGGTGAGGGGCTGGATGAGTCTGGTTTGATCCCTGGCACCCCATAAGGTCCCCTGAATACCTCTAGAAGTGGTCCCTGGGCACAGAACCAGGAGTGAGCCCCAGAGCACAGTCAGGTGTGGCCCAAGCACCTCTGCCCCTCCCCCCAAGTCCCTCAGCCCAGGATCCTGACTCCCTTGCTCCAGGCAGCCCTGCCTGCCCTGGAGGTCCCCCCACACCAAAGCTGCACCTGCAGAACCTGCACTTCTTAGCCAACCTCTGGCCTTGCTGCCCTCTGCACACCCCAAGGTCAGTGGAGGACCTGAACAGATGTAATTCTGCATGGTAGCTATGGTAGCTGTAGCTGTCCTCCCATTGGTCATCGATTTGCTTGAGCAGGCCCAGTAATGTCTCCATTTTGAGATTTGTTGTTACTGTGTGTTTGGCATATTGAATACATCACGGGGAGCTTGCCAGGCTTTACCTTGCGGGCAAGATACTCTCGGTAGCTGGCTGGGCTCTCTGAGAGGGGTGGAGGAATCGAACCCGGCTCGGCCGGGCTGGCTGTGCACAAGGCAAATACCCTACCGCTGTGCTATCACTCCAGCTCAATCCTGCATGATTCAAATTTAATTTTTCAATGCTCTGTCATGAGATGTGAATACTGACGAAACTGTCCCATCTTTGGCAGACCCTAATTAGCATTGAAGAGAAGGTAAGGCACTTGCCTGGCACACAGCGACCCTGTTCAATCCCTGGCATTCCATGTGGTCCCCTGAGCCCACCACAAGTGATTCCTTAGAGCAGAGCCAAGAGTAAGCCCTGAGCACCGCCAGGTGTGCCCTGCTCCCAAACGAATCAGCCATACCCAGCAGAACCCAGCCTGTGGAGAAGCACAGGACACTGTGCAGCAGACAGACACGTTTCCAGAAGGACAGTAGAGGACAGGGCTGTGACCACAGGACAGGAGCCACTGAGTCCTGGGGCTGTGTGTGGGATTGGGATGAGCCAAGTCTGGGATCTCTGTGTGGTGGGTTCAGACAGATCTGGGTCTGGCTCTGACACCCATGTTCACCTCTGCCTCTGAGTTGTTCTGTCCTGTCTGTGACATCAGTGATGCTGTGCTATCCTGTGGGGGACGGTGGGACAAGCACATTTTTGTGGGGTTTGGCACACCCACCACAGGTCTGGCAGACCTGTGGTGACACTTCGCATCTGTGCCATTCCCAGGACAGCTCCATAGTTCTGGGCTTCATCGACACCATCGACAAAGTCATGAGCCACATCTCGTCCAACTTGCACATCAGCGACACCCACGTTGCCATCGCCGGCTCCTCCTCTGTGGCAGGTGAGCAGAGCTGCGTGCAGGGCCAGCACAGGGGCGCGGGGTGTCTTGTGGTGCTCCAGATGGTTGCACATACACACACATGCACACAGACATTAACATGCACATGAACACACACAGGCCATGTACGTGCACACAGAAACACATGTACATGTACCTGAG
This sequence comes from Sorex fumeus, assembly GCF_029834395.1. Classification (NCBI taxonomy): domain Eukaryota; kingdom Metazoa; phylum Chordata; class Mammalia; order Eulipotyphla; family Soricidae; genus Sorex; species Sorex fumeus. Next base: position 19,250,248 of record NW_026606086.1, on the reverse strand, counting down.
TACCCACTTAGAGATACATGCATGCATGAGTTTGCGTATGCATACAAACATGCACACAAATACATGGACATGTGCACACATAAGCACGCACATACATGTACATGTACAAACACATGCACACAGAAATGAACACACACAAGTATTCACACATGAGTGCATATGGATACATACAGACACACACACATGCACACATGCACACACACGTGGACATGTGCATGCACACAGATACACACAGGCACATCCATATATACAAACAAAAGCATGCTCACATGCAGTGGCCTGTGGATGGGGATCCATCGAGGTAGGGACTTTCCGGGGCCTTTTAGCTGTCAGTGTCATGTCCAGGAGGGGTTGTACTGAAATGCTCTGTTGGAGGGAACGGGCTGTGGCACAGCCACCCGCCACAGAGGCGCTCTGACTAGAGTCCATCTGCTTCGCTCACAGACTTTGCCATGGCCAAGCTCCTGCCCAGTACCATGAACTCCTCCCACTACCGTTTCCCAGAGCTCGGACAGAGCTACATCGAGATTCCCCAGGAGGCCTTTCATGGCCAAGGTGAGTGACGGCGCCTCACCCCAGGCACAACCCCCGGGGCTGAGAGACGCAGGGCCCCTGGAGCTCAAGGGCCACTGGGCATCACTGCCCTTTATGACCCCTGCCCTGCTCCCGTGACAAATCCAGACACGTCCCCTCAGAGTGCCCGAGCCTGGCACACGGGCCTGTCGTGCCCATCCCAGAGCCCAGTCATTCCAGCACTGTCCTTGTGTGGGTCCTAGGGGAGGGCAGCATGTGTGCGACTGTCTGCCCATCACTGGTCAGTGACTGGGTTCCACTCTCCGTTTGCTCCCCAGCCTGGACGACCATCGTGGGCCTGCTCTACCACTCCATGCACTTTTACCTGAGCAACATCCCACCGGCCAGCACTGAGTGAGTCAGGCCCAGCCCAGGGCGCGGGCGTGCATGTGTCCCAGAGCCTGGAAACCCCACCTGCCATCTCGCTCCCACACAGTCCATGGCAGAGGGCTCACCAAGGACAGGGTCATTCGCCAGTGTGCCCTTTGTGTCATGGGGGAGGCAAGCACGGGCCTCCAGAGTCAGGACGGAGCTGGCTGTGAACGAGGACGCCGCAGACCGGGGAGCTCAGGGATCATAGGACAGAGGGCCGAGAGGATGCTGGCTTCAGGCATGGCTGAAGGGGTGCTATCTCTCCACTGCTGCCTGTTCGGCTCCGTCCGTGTAGCTGACCGTGCAGAGAGCGGCCGGCCCCAGGGATACCTGCCGTGGGTGCTGTGCTGTGTCTCCCTGCTCCCCTCCCCCTGCCCTGGTCTGAGGCCCGTGCTCTGAGCCCAGCTCAGGCAACACAGTGCTCTCTGCAGCGCGGCCTGCTGGGGCGCTGTGAGCAGAGTTTTCCATCTCGGGCTGAGTGCCTTAACCAAGGTGTGCCTATGCTTCCTCACTCATTGGCTGGTCCTTCTCTTGCCAACGTGCAGGTGGTGGCCCAGCTCCAGGAAGGCCTGCAAGTAGGACACACAGCCCCCGGGGTGCCATTCTACCCTCTGCTGCGGAGACGCAGCCAGCTCCCACGCCACCTTTAGCATCTGGTCCCCACAGTTTCCACTGGGGCAGGAGGCTCTGGACCAGCAGACACGGCTAGTGCGTGAGACGGGGCAGGGCTGGTCCATGTTCTTTCGCACCCTTATGGGTCAGATGGCTGCAGGGCCCCTGTGACACTGAGTGTCTGGGACCTTGCCCCTGCCGCGCTGTGTGAGCCCTGGGTGAGTGGGCAGGGCAGGAATAGCCTTCAGTGGGGTGGGGAGTGCAGGCAGGGAAGTCTGGGCCCTGGGGAGAGCCACGGCCTACTACAGTGGCCTGTGACCATGCCCCATGATGCTGACCGAGGTGTGTCCACTCTGCTCCCCTGTGATGGGCTCGTGGTCCACCAGCACCCAGGGGACATCAGGAAGCTCTGCCTTCAGGAGAGGCTCCCCCCTGAGGGTCTCACTGCTGGGGAAGGCCATTGGACCTGGGCTTTGGGTGTGTGTGGGTGACCACATGAGACAGCACCTGAGTGGGAACAGCAGCCACCATGGCCCGTGCACAGTGGGCCCTGTGCCTTGTTCCCGAGAGCAGGAGGCCATGTCTCCCTGGATGTCCCTTCCCAGTCACTGGCTGAGACTTCTGATGGGGCAGCAATTATGACTCTGCAGAAGTTCTGTGTGACGTGGGGAGGCAGATGGGTAGGGGTCAGGCCGGCAGTCACATGTGTCTGCCGGGCAGGGGTCAGGCTGGGGGTCACATGTGTCTGCCAGGCAGGGGTCAGGCTGGCGGTCACATGTGTCTGCCGGGCAGGGGTCAGGCTGGAGGTCACGTGTCTGCCGGCCAGGGGTCAGGCTGGCAGACACATGTGTCTGCCGGGCGGGGAGTCAGGCTGGGAGTCATGTGTCTACTGGGCGGGGGTCAGTTGGGGTCTGACAGGCAGGCAGCCAGGGCTAGAATCCCAACAGCTTAGAGGCCTGAGAACTAACACAGTGGGGACCTGGGTCCTGGGTTTGATCCCGGCACTCTATATGGTCCTCTGTGCCCTACCAGGAATAATTCCTGAGTGCAGAGCCAGGAGTAACACCTGAACATTGCTGGGTGTGACAATCCCCCCCCCCCCCAAAAAAAGGAATCCAGAGAGCTGAGCGAACTTGCCACCACTCCAGTGGTCAGTGTGCAGACCACAGGCCAGGCCCCAACGACACACCCAGGTCCCATGCTGGCCAACCCTGTGTGGGCCATGAGTCCCGTTTAACCCCCTGAGTACCCAGGAGATGCGCATGTATACCAGGCAAGATTCTCTAGATTGGTTGTGAGTGACAAAAAAAACCTGTTTATACGGGCAGTTTATTGGCTCAAGAGCACTGAGTGGGGCACAGCAGATGGCTTCAGGAGTAGCTCGATCCAGCACCGGTGGTGGTCTCAGCTCTGCTCCTCCTTGGCAACGCCCCTCATGGCTGTAAGGTGCTGCCCGAACTTGACCCTTCAGGGTTGACACAGAAGCGAGTGAGAGTCTGTGCCAGCTCCTGCTGAGCCTGGTGGCCTCCTAGGACTTAGCCGGGTCTGTGCGCACCTCTGAACCATGAGCGCAGAGGCAAGCGGAGAGCTGGTGCTATGCAGTTTGTTCGGAGCTGGGCATGGAAGCCAGTACCGGGCCGGGGTGAGAGATCCCTTTCAGGAACCCTGTCAAGGTCCAGAGTCCCCAGGGCTGCGGTTCAAGCCTGGCCCTGGCCCTCTCAGCTTGGCTCCCCCAGTGCTCGGGCTGAGGGGCTGGGCAGGGTTCCAGCAGAGGAGCTGCAGGAAGCCCACAGTGGGGCAGAAGGCTGCAGACCCCGCTGTGACTTCACCCCGCTGCCCTGTGTGTGACGCTGCCTTTTCTTCCCGAGGATCGCGGGGGCCATGAGCTATAGAAGCTGCCTCCTGTCGTCTGCCAGCTCCCTCATTTCACTCGACGTGTCCCCACGGCCAACGCTCTCCCAGAATCTGTCTGGTTCCCCGCTCGTCACTGTCCACCTCAGGCACAGACTGGTGAGTGACCTGGCTCTGACCCCATGAAGACAGCGCCGTCCCTTCGACCCTATCCCTGTGCCTTCCACGTGGCACTTGGACTTGCCACAGAAGGTTCCTCTGGTGGTGGCTTGGTGGCTCTGTGATGACGCTGGGGTCCGAGCCAGGAGCTGCCTGTCCTGCTGAGTCATGACTCACTGTCCCACCAGATGGTGGCCTGGTGCGATTCCCAGTGGGGCTCAGGAACTTCAGCCAGAGGCTCTAGTCACCAGCCAGTGGCCACTCGGGGCAGCTTGTGCCCACTCGGGTCTGAGTGAAGTACCGACTGGGATCAGGTGCCTTCTCCATCTTGGCCCTGCCACAACTGCCACCTGTGTTCCCCACCCCCACTCTCCGCCTCCATCCCCCATTTCCTCCACATCCTCCTGCCCTCTACCTCCCCTCATGTCCCCCATCCCCCATGTCCCCTTAGCCCCCCCCAGCCCCCCACATCCCTGCTCTCCTCTGCTGCTTGGGCCCCTTTATAGTGTCTCCACTTCTGTCATCGTGTCTGTGCCAAGGACCTGTCCTCACACAGCCTTCTGGTTCCCTGACCCTGAGGGCCCACATGCTTCCTCGATGGCTTCAGTGTCCCGCACAGATGTGACTCCTGTGGGTGATGACACAAGCCATTCCTTGTGCCCAGAGGCCCCCTCTGCAGGGTCACAGGCCAGCCCACTCCATGGGCTCCCCAGATCCCATCTCTGCCCCAGCTTGGGCTGGCTCCGACCTTCTCTTGGAGCCCCTCAGGGGCCCTCCCCATCGCTGCTCGGGCCAGGCCTCTGCCAGAGTCCAGTCGTACTTTCTAGAAGCCTCTGCCGTGGTGGCCTATTTTACCTCTCCAAGATCAAAGCTGCCCGCAGCAAAAGGCCGCCTCCACTCTGCCCTTCTCGGGGTACGTGATTGATTGTGAGTGTGTATGTGGGTCTGTGTGATTGTGTATGTGATTGTGGGTGTGTGTATGTGGGTCTGTGTGATTGTGTATGTGATTGTGGGTGTGTGTATGTGGGTCTGTGTGAATGTGTATGATTGTGGGTATGTGTATGTGGGTCTCTCTGTGTGCATGTGGGTGTGTATGTGGGTCTGTGTGTATGTAGGTTTGTGTGTGTATGTGGGTCTGTGTGATTGTGAGTGTGTGTATAAGGGTCTTTGTGTGTGTGTGTTTCTGTGTCGTTGTGGGTGTGAGCTTTCAGGGGTCTGTAGGAGAGTGAGCTAGTATTAGCTGCCTCCCAGGTTAATGATTTGTCTTTCTTGTTGGTTCTTGGCTCTTCTCTGAGGCTGACCTGGTAGATGGCCGGGTTTCCATTTGTTGGAACTTTCTGGCGGACGGTTCAGTTGCACAGATAAAGGGTGGCAGCAGCGGGGAGCTGAGGACTCAGTGAGACAGGGGTCCGCACCCCCGTCTTTGTGGCTTTGTCGGGGTCTGGCAGCAGCCTCAGGCCTTGCAGCCTCGGGGCAGGAATGAGCTTTGCTTGGCTGCACCTTAGACATGCAGAGGGCCCTGCCCCCGGGTTTAGGCATAGATACCCCCACCCCTGCGTTCCGCATCCCTAGAGGGGCTGTGTGCTGCCCTGTCCAAGCCCTGCGGCTGTCTGCACTGTCATCACCCCTTGGGGCTTCAGACGTGGGCCTGGGCTGCTGTCGTGCTCCGTGGAGGGGCTGCCTTGCCTCTGTGCCCCTTCAGGTCCCCTTGCTAGTCCATGGGCTCACACGATCTCTGTAGCATCTCCTTCCTTGGGTAGAGTGACGCGGTCATGTGAGGGGCACCTGGGGACATAGGCTGCCCACTGAGAGCAAGTGGGCTGCCTGGTCCAGCCCTGACCTATGGCGCCGAGGCTCTGTCCCTGCGCTGTGGTGGCGGAGAGTAGACGGCGGCTCCTGTCCAGAGTGTTGGGCCCTTCTGCCGCCATGCAGCAGTGCGTGGGGCCTTTGGAAACAGCGTTTCTTAGCGGCCACACCCTGGCCTGTGCACAGAAACGGTTCCCAGGAGGTGCTGGGAGGTGGCTCTGGAAGAGGCCGGGGGTGGGCGGCACCTTCCTCCCTTGGCCCGTGGCTGTCTTGGCATCCGGGCGAGGCCAGGAGACGGGCGCCCAACCCCTCTGCCCCCCACACAATCAGAATGATGGGTCTGCAGCCGCTGCTATTGCTGGAAACGGGCTGTGCTTGGGAGGTGCCAGTTTGGAGGCCAGAGAGAGAAAAAGGGTGGATTAAAATGCAAGGCCCGTGTTGATGGCTGGTTGCTGGAGCTATTTTTAAAAAAGAAAGTTTTGGAGTAAAGAGTCTCATCGTGAGGAGAGACGAGAGGACGTCCACCCTCCCCCGAGCGGGAGGTAATTGAAGCTTGCCCGAGCCAGACCTTCTCCAGGGTTTTGGGGGTTTTTTTTGAAGGTTGCTTTTGTATTTCTGAGGACGTTTTGGGAAGGCTTTTTTGAGTTAAAAAGATGTTTCTGGTGGGAACATTTCTCAGAGAGGCCTGATGGATGGGAAGACTGAGGGTCCCAGGGAACTGAGTGGTGCAGATGCCTGGTGTGGGGGCAGGGGACAGAGACTGCAGTGGGGGCAAGAAGCCTAGGGCCACTCATCCGTGACATTGTTGCACACAGCGTGGGCAGTCAGACATGCCACGGTCGGGCCTGAAATATGGCTGTTTGGATGCGCTTTCCGAGACAGGCCACAAGTGCTGCTTTTGTGTTAGAGCGGGCCCACGGCTGGGCCCACAGCTGTCACTTACCTACGTCTGTGCTGATGAGAGATACCCTGACTCCTTTCCCACTCTGTGCTCTGGGAGTCTAGAATGTTCTTGCTCAGCTAACTATCGAGCACATGTGGACACAGTGCTGGTATCTCACAGATGCAGGTACACACACACGTGCACTCACACACTCATGGAAACCCACATATTCATGAACATACACATACTCAATCCCCCCAACACGGTCACATACATACACACTCTTACATGTCACAGGCTCTCTCATATCCATACCCTGACACAGCCATACACACACACAGACTCACACTCACATGAATATACACACACAGATTCTCACACACACACACACACACATACATACTATCAGTCTGATTCTGCCTGCCCCTCATCAGATGGTGCCTGTAGCCAGCCCGTGGCCCCGGCCAAGCTCCCTGGTCCCTGCAATGGGCTACACACAGGAGGCAGCCACTCGTGCAGTGCTCACTGTCCTAGCAAACCTGGTAACAGATTGGAGGTGAGCAAGCCATGGTCTTCCCACACAGAGACCATGACAGAGACAAGTTTCTGTTCTCCCTGTCAGTTACTTTCAACATATCTGTAAAAGGCAAAATGTCTGCACAGAGGACTTGACACATCAATGCCCAGAGAGAGCGGAGCTGTGTTCAGGCTCTGGGGGCTTCCATTTGGTGATCTGCTTTGAAGATCCTCCCCCTGAGGGGAGCCCGCTGTCAGGGGGCTGCGCAGGGGCTCCTGCTCTTTCTGTGAGACATCAGTGGCTCCTGGCTGTCGGCTCCCTGGGCCAGGGCTCTGGAAAGGGGCTGGTTCCACCCTGCACTCCACGCAGGCAAAATGTAGGGAGCCTGAGTGCCTTTCCTCACGGATGCTAGCAAGTTTTTCCCCAAGGTGGGACGGGGGAGGTCACAGCCAGTGGAGGCAGACGGTCCCTTCATCACCTTCCATCCTCCTGAGTGGGAGCAAGAGTGAGTATGATCACGGGTGTGTGAACAGGAGTGAGTGTGAGCAGGAGTGAGTGTGAGCAGGAGTGTGAGTGTGAGCAGGAGTATGTGAGCAAGAGTGAGTAGGAGTGTGAGTGAGAAGGAGTGAAAGTGTGAGCAGGGGTGAGTGTGTGAGCAGGAGTAAGTGTGAGTGTGAATTGGAGCAGGAAGTGAGGCCTGTGAAGGCCCAGCCAGTAAGGAGGCCCCTTGGGGCACTGGGCCTAGCTGGGAAGCAGCTGTTGCCCCTGACTGTTCGAGGAGGGTCGGCCCTGGCCAGGAGCCGGCTGTGTGGCCCAAGCAGCACTGCTGTAGGCCGAGGGCCCGAACCAGCCCCCGGGCCAGCGCATGTGCAGTTCGAGCCCACAGCTCCCCCACATGCCCCCGAAGCTACTTTCCTGCAGCCCCGCTGCTGCTCTGTACCTGGAGCAGCTGTTTTCCACAGGCGGGTGAGGGCTTCTCCAAGTCCCCATCTGCGGGGGACTCGGCATCTCCTGGTGTCACTGGGGAAAGGGAGGAGGGTTTGATTCTGCTCATTTCATCTTGCTTTGAGAATTGCTATTTCCTTTTTTTTTTTTTAAGCTTTCTTTTCAAAAGCAGAAGAGAATGTCATGGGTAAAGCTTATCTATTTTCCATTAACTCAGAAACGTTTGGTGTGTGAGAGTTTAAGACCAAAGGAAATGGGGATGAAATGGTTATGTTTTGGGGCTCACAGTACGGAGTAACAGTTCACATTCCTGGGACTGTCCGTGGGGTCCACCTGGGTGTACTTAGAAAATTCTAGAATACCATTGGCCTTCTCGAGCCACGGTGCCAGGTGGAAGAATGTGGAAGACGCTCCCAGTTGTGGGTGGTGCTGTGGGGCCCGAGCGGGCTGTGAAGTAGACTTGACCACCCATGCTGACCTGGCCATTCCACAGAAGGCTCCTTGTGACCCCTGGGAGGGCCCTGTCCAGCAATCCCCGCCTGCTGGCTATCTGCACCCACCCCATGTGTGCCAGTGTCTGGGAAAGCTGCCTCCCAGCCCCACCCTCGGGTGCCAGCGAGGCCACCCTGAGGTCCAAGAAGGAAGGTTTCTGCTTTTCTAGCCGGAAGCAAAAGCTCCGCATGGGAGCCCAGGGCGGTGTTGTCCCAGCTGTTTGGGTAGGTCTGAGACTGTCTGGGCAGCAGGCCTGCCCGAACCACAGGGGGTCTGCTGGGCCATCTCTGCTACTCATATTTCCCTTCCCAATCTCATAGCATAGAAGGAAGATACCATTTGTGGCACATCTCTGAGAAACTCAAAATAAGGTGTATAGGGAGAGTTTAGGGTTCAGACATTACTTGCGCAGGGGGCATTCAGACCAGATGGCGCAGGAAAAGCCTCGAAGGCAAGCTGACCCTTGTTGGTGGAGTTGTACCTCCTGCCCAGCCACACTGAGGTGCTGGGAGCGGATGTGTTCCTACCTCCTGAGTGTCTGGGACCCCGTGAGGTACCCAGTGCAGGGGGTGGGGGCTAACCCAACTGAGGCAGTGCCAACCACGAGGGAGGCAGATGCAATGAGGAGCACGTTTGTGGCTGCATTTGAGAGACTCCAGAAGCTGATCTTGGGCCAAATGGTGGCTATATACCAGTTCCTGAGAGCCACAGCCATGGGTGACCGGAAGCGGGTGTGGCGCTGAAGGTAGTAGCCGCAGAGATGCCATCGCTGAGCACAGGACTAGGGCAGAAGTGGCTCCTGGCAGCTGCTGTCCCTTTCCCACCTTTGTGGGTCCAGTGGCATCTTGTTGGAGACAGAGCCTGTGGTCCCTGTGCTTGCGTCTGAGTGTCAGCCAGGCCACACAGCAGCCCCGGCCTCCCTCCCGCCCAGTGGTGCCAGCGCGTGTCCCAGCTGCTCTCTGGAAGAATAAGACTGAGCCCTGTGACAGTGGCCAGCAGAGTTCTGCCTGGACGCTGGCTCTGTTACTGGGGCAGTGCAGGTGCTCGGCAGAGTGTGGAATATTTCTCCATGCGCCCGGACTGTTTGCACTCCCGCTGGCATCTGAGTGATGAGGCCTTGCTGCACTGTGCTCGCTATTTTTTATTTTAACTGCTTTTATCATCTTGCTTTGAATTTCCTTACTGGTTCGTGACATTGACGGCCTCTACTTGTCCTCCTTCCCCATCTGTGCTTCCTCCTGGATAAAATGTCTCTGCATAGCCTTTTTGCCTGTTTCCCGACAGCTCCCATTTTCTGAGTGGAGTTTTGAGGATTCTTAATGTATTCAAGACGTGACTTGGGTCAGACACTTGGATTCTAAGTACATGCCCCTGGTCTGCAGCTTTTAAAACCACCCCTGGGGTCTTTCATAAAACTGAAGCTTACATTTCTTACAAAATCCAGTTTATTGATCTTGAAAAAAAATTGGTTAATGTTTTTGGTATCAAGGCCAATTCCTCTTAATAGGGCTCTATCTCCTAAGATGTTTACCCTATGTTCTCAAGGTTTTTTTTTTTCTTTGTGGGTCACACCCAGCAATGCTCAGGGGTTCCTCCTGGCTTTGCACTCAGGAATTACTCCTGGCAGTGCTTGGGGGACCATATGGAATGCCGGGGATCAAACCCGGGTAGGCTGTGTGCAAGGCAAACACCTTACCTGCTGTGCTATTGCTCTGGCCCCATGTTCTCAAGTTTTTTTTTATATTTAACATTTAGTCCAGGATCTATTTTCAGTAACATTTTATATCAGGGGAGATTTAGGTTGAGGTGTTTATGTGCACGTGTGACCATTTGAGCATGCACACCTATCTCTGTATACCTTTAATCTCGTTCACATGTGTTCAGGGGCATGTTGTTCATATGCATTTGTGTGTGTGTACAAATACACATGCATACCTGTGCGTGGGCTTGTCTGAATACATGTGTCCGCATATGTGTATGTTATTTGCCTGCGATGTCCAGTTGCTCCTTACTGTTTGTTGGAAGAATAACCAGGGAGTTCCTTCTCTGAGTGCCGGTTCTTCACAAGGAGCCGGTGGCTGTGCTCTAGGGGCTGTCTCGGGCTCTCCCCTGGGGCTGTGGGTCTCTGGTCTTCCCCTGCAGCCCCCCATCCTGATTGCATGAGTCTGCAAGCTGCAGAGGCATCCTGAGCCCTGAGCCCCCGTCCTCCTCTGTCCCACCTCCCTTGCCTTCAGGTAGTGTTTCAGAGTGACCTCGTCTGTGACACAGTTCTTACTGGGGACATGAGAGCACTTGAGCCGACCTGTGTGTTATTCCGGGTTGAAGCTTCCAGCCCAGGAACATGACCGTCTCTAAAAGCTTGTGTTTTCTTTGTTCCCCTCCTCAGCATCTTCTAGGCATTAGCATGTGGGTCCCAGGCACGCTTGGCCAGATTTAACATGCGTCTTTGGTTTCTGAGCAAATATAAATCACATTTTGATGTCAGTGTCCACATACTTACTGCTAGAATACAAACATGACAGTGATTTTGTATTCTGCAGCCTCGGTGAATGCAGCAATTCTCAGTTTCTTTTTTTTTTAATTAAAAATTTTTTAATAGTGAGACATCATGAGGTACAGTTACAATTCTCAGTTTCTTCAGGCGGGTCTGGGGGCTCCAGCAGTGCATGGCAGCCCTGGGGCCACTTCTGGTGTCACTTGGGCAAAGAATCCTGGGCCAGGGTATTGGAGAGCACCTCCTCCATACCCAGAGCTGCTCTGAGGCCACATGGTGTTGGGGTGTAGCATGGCACTTGTGCATGCCAGGTCTGAGCTCTATCCTTTGAAGTGTCTCCCGGGTCAGACTTCCCTTGGCTTTGTCTCCCTAAAGGTGGATGTTGTGCCCCTTGAGGGGCATGGGCCTGTCCCAGAGGGCCCATGAAGGTGCCCAGTCATGGTGGCTCACTGCTGTGGGCGTGCCTGGCACCCTATCCCCAGGACCGGCTCACTGCTGGTTGACGGCCGTCTTTCTCTGGCACCACTGCTCCAGGAACATGCCTGTAGCATGCTATGTACGTGATATAAGTATGGTCACAGGGTGTGTATGCCATGCTCCGGGGATGTGCCTGTGACACACTATAACAGGCCCCGTAATACACATCCTTGCCACAGAGCATGTCCCACTCAGAGACATGCCTTCAGCACGCCTGTAACCAGCAGACCCCCTGTGACGTGCCCGGGTAGACCATGCAGGGCCTGCTTGCACGGGGCCTGTCCATACTCAGCCTCTCGGGGTTGGCCCTCTGCGGCCTCCGCCAGGGAGGATCCTGACTCTGGGTAAGATCTCAGCCAGGCCACATGGGCACTGGGCCTGGGGCCTGCCCCGCTGAGGAAAATTCCTTCGAGAGTGATTAGGGTTGCAGTTGGAGGTGGGGAAAGGAGGGAGGGGGGAGGGAGCCCCAGTCCTTGCCCTGCTGTGGCACACATACAGGTGTGCAGCTCTCTGGGGCCTGAGCCCTACACTCACGATGGCCTGGCTGTGCCGGGACGAGGCTCAGACACTGAGGGTTGTGAGGGAGCCTCCAGCTGCTGTGCCAGGGCTGTGCCAGGCTCCGGTGTGCAGGGGCTGCCCTCCCAGTGCTCTGGGGCCGGGGGTGCTGTGTCCCCAGGACTGGAGACACCTGAGTCTGCATCTGGCCATGGTGGGAAATGGGGCCAAAAAGGTCGGTTCTGGCTCCTATGGCTGCTTGGTCCTATAGTCATTTTGGAGGAGGGTTTTGGGGACCTCCTGACTCTCAGTCCCCTTGGCCTGGAGACTGGGTAGTCGAGTTCAGGGTGCAGTGCTGCCAGGGCCTATAGTGGAGCCAAGGGCCACCCCAGGTACAGGGGATGTGTGCCCAGACCCTTGTCCTCACTGTCCCCTGCCCCCATATGTCCTGCCCCATCTTCTCTCTGTCCCCATGTGTCCTGCTCTCCTCCCCTCACTGTCCCTGTGTGTCCTGCCCCCCTCCCCTCACTGTCCCTGCGTGTTCAGCCCCATACCATCTCTGCCCCTTCAAATTCTTTCCTGGAGTTGCGCATCAGTGGATTCCACCTGAGTGCCTGGTCCTCTCCAAGCCTGTGGGGTGGTAGACGGGCAGTGCTGAGGTCAGAGGGCAGCTCTGATACAGTATGCTGAGCCTGGACAGCCCCTCGGGGAGCACCGTGTGCTGGCAACCAGAGACGCCTTGGGCAGAAAGTGCTCATCCCCTAGTGCTCAGTCAGTGGGGGTCGGGGATGTGGCACTGGAACACTGTCCTTTGGTCCCTGCAGAGGGCATGGATGTCTCTGTGTCTTTTTCCTCACCGCAGGAAACATGCCATCAGGCAGTGGCCATGGGCATGTTCCTGCATGCGTCACCCACCAAGGAGAGTGGTAGTGACACTTCAAGCTCTGCCCCAGGCAGTCTGGGGTGTGTGGTCTCAGCAGCTGGCATGGGGCAGAGCCAAGGGTCTGTTTTGCTGAGCGAGCCACATGTGTGCGAGGCTTGGGAGGTGCTGCAGGGACCTGCTTGCAGCTGTACCATGAACCCCCTTTCCTTGCAGACCCACCGGCAGCTCAGCGCGGCCACCAACCAGAGCAACCGTGTGTTCCTATACTGCGCCTTCCTGGACTTCAGGTACGGAGGCTGGCGACGGGGGTGCTGGGGAAGGGGCTGACACAACCCAGGACCCATACACTGAGGCCTGGTTCTCAGGCCACGCAGGAGCTGGGGCTCGGACACTCCCAGAGTCCCAGGGGCTGGGACTCTCACAGTTGCCCCGCCCAGACCTGCACAACGTGGTGCTATGGTGTGACATGCTGTGTGTATGCTGTGGTATGTGTGTGCTGCAGTACAGACATGCCACATTGTGGGTGTGCTGCGGTGTGACTGTGCTGTGTGTATGCTGTGTGTGTGGTATGCATGTGTTTTAGTATGGACCTGCTACATTGCAAGCGTGCTGTGGTGTGACATGCTGTGTGCGTGCTATGTGTGTGTTGTGTGTGTGCTGCGGTGTGACATGGTGTGTGTGTGCTGTGGCAGGGATGTGTTGCAGTGTGGGTTGCTGTTAGCTGCTGGCTGCCCTTCCAGGCTCAGGAATCCTTCCCTCCCCTGTACTGTACCAGTCCTCACTCCAAATCCGGCCACCTCCCTGCTGCCCTCCTGCCCTCTGTCCCAGGGTCCAGGTAGGGACAAAAATTGGGCTCACGGCCTCGTCTCAGGTCCCAGATGGGTTCTCACCTTCATAAAATTAAAACCTTTTCTCCACGCACTGGGGCCATCCTCCTCAGCCTGGGTGCTGTTTCAAAGCACAGTTTATTCCAGATAGGTGGGAATTTCCCAGAGATCGTTCCACTATGACCTCTCAGGAAATATTTTTGTGATCTGAAATTTTCCTTACTTAAATTCAATTCTTTTGAACTGAATTTGTGAGCAGTTGTTTTGTGGCCCAGGTTGTGCCTCTGAGGTAGTGTCCACGTGTGGGCTTCTGCCACCTCCTCCCTCTCCCCTCCCTCCATCCGGAGTCCCTGCTGCTGGCACCTTCCTCAGGAAGGTCTGGGGAAGGAGCTGTGACCCACCAGCGCCCTTGTCTGTCCTCCTGGCCTGCGTCAGGTACACAGCCACATGGCCCACCTCGGCTCAACTGTGGCTTCAGTGCCTGTGTGAGTTCTTTCCCGCTTTCATTTCAACTTCCATGTCATCCTGCTTTTTCTAGCTCCATCGCGGTTTTAGTCCAACCTGAATTTTTCTGCTTTTAATGAGAATGTTTAGGTAATTCCTACTAAACTGATGTCATTGGCATCCTCAATCTCCCCGCTTGCCACTGCTTCCAATTGCTCTTTGTTTGTTGGGTTCTCTTCCTCTCCAAGTTTGGGATATATTTTGTGGCTAATTTGGCTCCAATTTTGATCCCTAAGGAAGGGTTATGGTCACCGTGTCTTGAGGCCTAAAGCACCTGCTCAACCCATGTAGTTTTGCTCCTCGGGTTGTCATTTTGTGACCTTCATGGGTGTCCCCACTGTTACTTTTTTTATTTTATATTTTACTTTTTGGGTCACACCCAGTGACACACAGGGCTTACTCCTAGTTCTGAACTCAGGAATTATTCCTGGCGGTGCTCAGGGGACCCCACCGAATGCTGGGAATCGAACCCGGGTCGGCCACATGCAAGGCAAACACCCTACCTGCTGTACTATCACTCCAGCCCCTCCCTACCATTTCTTTGACCTTGGGTCTGGACCAGACACCTGCCTTGCTGTCCCGAGTCCCTGCCATGGTTCCCCCAGCCAGGGGAGGCCAAGGGCCACTTCCCCAATAGGCCCCTCCTAGAGTCACCTCCAAGTGACCCTCCCTGCAGCTTCCTACCTTGGGCATAGTCCCGGAGGCCACATCTCTCATCTGCTGCTGTCCTGCGGCACAGGACAGAACATTAAAGCTGAAGCGAGAGCAAAGGAAATGGGAGCCTTTGCCCGGCTGCTTCTCAAAACGGGTCCCCAGGGCCCGGCTGGAGCCCAGACGTGCCTTTAAAAACTCTGAATGGCAATTTCAGGGGAAGAGCCACTGAAATGCGCATCTTCTCTCCCTCCCTCCCTTTCTGTTTAACCTGAAACCATGGCCAATGACAGAATCTCTCACCAGGAACCCCCCAATCCCAGGCGCTAGGAATCAACCCAATCGGCTATGGCTTGTCCGACTTGTGTACAGCACCATCTTTGGAGGGCACCTCCTGGGGGGGTTGGGGGCATGCTGAGGGCAGCCCGGCATCTCCTATGGGGGCGCCCCTCCTGTGGAGGGGTTCCTCAGAGTAGCCTGCCTCTCACCTTCCCACATTTGCCCTGACTTGCAACTGCTTGAGACCGAACATCCAACTGGCGAGTCTGTCCTGGGGAAAGTCATGTTCATTGTCCCGGGCTCCTCACACAGACAGTCGTCCTCTGCAGGGTTTCTGGCCCTGCCCCGCCATCACCACACAGGCCCAGGGGGCACATGTGCTCTTTCCCTGGGGGGGCCGTGGTACATGTGGTTGGCCTGGCCCAGCCCCTGCCACCTTCATAAAATTATCCCTGCATGGCGAGAGGAGACGGGACAGTGCTGGGCGGGTGCCTGAGGACCTGGGTGGCCTGACCCCTGCTGCTCCCGAGCCTGCTGGGGCATGGCACAGGCTCTGCTGACTGGCCCGTATCCCCAGCTCCGGAGAAGGGGTCTGGTCCGACAAGGGCTGTGCGCTGATCCAGGGGAACCTCAGCTTCTCCACCTGCCGCTGCACGCACCTCACCAACTTCGCCATTCTGATGCAGGTGGTGCCCCTGGAGGTAAGAGCTGAGGCCTGGGCACACTGGGTGGGAAGGGGCTGACAGAAGGCAGGGCTGATGCATGGGCAGGTCACATGGAGCAGAATAGGTGGGCGGGGCTGAGACATGGGCAGGGTTGAGTGGGTGGGGTTGAACTTGGGCGTGTGAGGCTGATTGGGCCTGCTGACCTGTGAGCTGGTGGGCTGACAGCGAACTGTAGAACAGGTGGGCGGGTGGGCATGACTTAGATGGGAAGGGGCTGACTCACGGGCAGAGCTGGCAGGAGGGTAGGATATATGGGTGGGGCTGACATGTTGCAGGACACCCATGTGGGCCTGTGGCTGCCAGGGACTGGGGGTTGTGCAGGGCACGCCAAGCGCTCAGGGCTCTCCTCCTCTTGGGGGAGCCGCTGCCCAGAGGCCCTGGGCTGGAGTGAGGTGGCACAGTGCTGGGTCTTGGGACCCGTGGGCTGGGACCCGTGGGCTCTGCACTGCCTATGGGCGTTCAGGCCCAGGAGTCCAGGCGGTCCTTGGCCTCCCCCTGGCAGCCTCCTGCCCTCTCCCCTGATCCCATTCGGAGGTTCTTCTGTGTAAGGCCGTGGCCTGGCTGTGAAAGGGAACTTGGGGGCAAGTCTGTGCCCTGACCTCAGGCTCCCGGGCCAGGAGAGGAGCAGGCACTGTCTCTGGGCTGCCCCCCCCCCCCCGCCCCCGGGTTGGGTTTGTGGTCTGTGACTCAGAGCAGCCAGGCAGGCTTTTCTAGACCTTTCTAAATCCAGGCTGGCCCCAGAGGAAGGGCATAGACTAGCCACCCACCCCTCCGCAGAGCTGCTGAGTGTCACCTCACAGCCCATCCACTCCAAGGGTGGGATACGGGGCTCGAGGGTTCCCTGGGCTGGGGGCGAGCTGGGGAGAGACAGGAGAGTCCTTTCCCAGATACCATGTCTCTATAAGGAGTTGGGGACAGTCCCTGGCCCAGCCCTGCCTGAGAGACACAGTGTCATCATGGCACCTGGGGCTGTTCCCCAGACACCCTGCAGGACCCTCAGGGCAGCACCTTCTGGGCACCTGCATCCTTCTGCATCTGCAGGGTGTTCCTGACTGCGGCTGGGGCAGGTGCCCCTCAGGCCCCTTCGAGTGTTTGTCCTGTGCCCATGGCAGCGCTTGGGCCATGGCAGTTCTGATAGTGACCTGGCCTCTTGCTTCCGCAGAGGGAAATTTAGTTCCTGCTGTGTGACTGGGAGGGTCTCGCTGAGCACCTCAGTGGCTAAGGTGGCTGGGCCACGGCAGGAAGAGGTGATAGGGTGTTTGGAGACCCCATCTCTGAGGAGAGGGACTGTGGAAGGAGGTGGGGATCAGGCTCAGAGAACAGTGGGACATGGTGGGTGGCGATGGAGGGACCCGAAGATGTGTGAGTGACCATACCCCCACTCCAGGCCCCCACTCCAGGCCCCGTGGCCACCCCACTGCCCCGTGTCCTCTCATGGACTCACTGATGACCTTGGCGTGTTCAAAGCCTGGCACAGAAGGCGGCCGAGTGTGGGGGCCTGCACCCTCATCCCTTCCGAGGCGCTGACCCCTATGCTCTTGCACAGCTGGCCCGTGGACACCAGGTGGCGCTGTCTTCCATCAGCTACGTGGGCTGCTCCTTGTCGGTGCTGTGCCTGGTGGCCACCCTGGCCACCTTCGCTGTCCTGTCGTGAGTCCTGCGCCCAGGGTACTGCAGAGAGAAAGGAGGGCTGTGGGAGGCTCCGGAAAGGTCCCAAGTGCCAGGCTTTGGCCAGGACAACAGTGCGAGGCAGAGGCCTTCCCAGGTGGGGCAGTGGGTCTGCAAGCCCGAGGGGATGGGGTGGAGGGGGCTTGACCTGTGGCCTCGCGCAGGTCTGTCAGCACCATCCGGAACCAGCGCTACCACATTCATGCCAACCTGTCCTTCGCTGTGCTGGTGGGCCAGGTCCTGCTGCTCGTCACCTTCCACCTGGAGTCGGGCACGGTGAGCACCGCTTCCTTCTTCAGCAGGGAGACCCCCTGTGTCCCCAGAGTGCCTGGTCACATGCCCCAACCTAGTCACATGAACCTGAGGGGGAGTCAGGACCCCAGGGAAGCACCTGCAATCAGGTGGCTGGAGGGTACCAGAAGAGGGGGGCAGGGAGGCTGGGAGGGGCTTGGCCCAGGACAACCGTGTGCTTTGCCACAGATCCCGTGCCGCGTGCTGGCCGTGCTCCTGCACTACTTCTTCCTGAGTGCCTTCGCCTGGATGCTGGTGGAGGGGCTGCACCTCTACAGCCTGGTGATCAAGGTCTTTGGCTCCGAGGACAGCCAGCACCTCTGCTACTACGGGATTGGCTGGGGTAGGTGGGGGGAGGGAGAATGGGGGGAGAGTGGCAGGGGAGCTGATAGTTCCTGACTGGGGAGGGGTTGGGGGAGGGGCAGGAGCAGGGTGATGGTGGTGCAGGGGGAGGGGACTGGGATGGGGGAGGGGGAGGGGATGATATGATCTTACCTGAGGATAAGGACAGGCAAATGCGTGTCCTCTCCCCACCCCCCAGGGTGGCCGACTGGCAGTTGTTGGGGCACAGACGTTAGCCTCTCAGGTGCAGCAGCTTTCTAGGGTCTGCCAGTGCCTCTCCTGTTTGCTGTCTGTGCCCGCGGGCGTGGGGGCCTCTGAGGAGAGCTGTGGGTCAGTGGCTCTGGGGCTGCTTGCTCTCCTCACGTTCTGCTGTAGTGAGGGTTGGAGTCATCCCTTGCCCGCAGGACGGTCTGTCCCCCACTGTGCTGACCGCCTCACTGCCTGACACTGCGGTTCCAGGGTGGGGCGCCTGGTTCCTGAGAAGGAGACACACACACAGCTCCAGGCTCCCCTTCCAGCTCTCACTGCGTGGCTGGGGGGGGGGGGGGGTGTTGAATGAGTGACTCGGCCTCGTGGAGCTGTGGTCGAGATGCCCAGGGCACAGTGAGCTCTCGACTGATGCCCTGAGCAACTCCCCTGGGCAGAGGCTGCTCCCACAAAAGACAGCTTCACAGCGGTGGTGTGGGGGTCCCTGTGCTCGCATGTGCGGTGTATGATGTGTGTGTGTACATATACAGCCTGTGGGTGTGTTGTCACTTGCGTTTGTGCACATGTGTGGGAGTGAGGTTGGGTATGTGCCTGCACACATGTGTGATGTAGGGTTGTAGGGTTGCACATGTGTGTGTGTCATGTGATTAGCACATTCCTAGTCCCTGGGTACTGAGTCGGAAATGCTGTGGCTTGATTCCCTTTCAGGAAATCCGTGAAATAGGCCAGCATTGATTCGGAAGCTGACAGGGTGACACACTCGGGCCTCATCCCTCAGGTCACTTGCCCATAGAAAATCCCTTTCTTGAAGTAAGATTGATGCTTGGGCAGTTGCCAGTTCGAAGCTTTATTTACTTTCTTGTCACCCTCAGTTCCAGGGGACAAATTCAGCAGCTCCTCTAACAAGTCAGGACTAAGTGTGAGTTCCGGGATAGCGCGAATCCTGGTGTCAGGCTTTTGCCTCCTTTTCCGTCTCTGGGATCTGAGTTTCTTGAGGTTGGTCCCAGGAGCCCTGCCTTGTCCTGGCAGCTCGGCTGCCCCTACCCATCCCCCAGGGTCCCTCAGTGGTTCCTCCAGGGCCACATGCACAGGCCACGTTCACACCCATGATCGGGACCAGGCATTTCTCTTAGCTTGGCTTGGTTACCTTTGCTACAGGACAGGAGCTGGTCACTGGAACAGAGCATAATGGTGCCAGCTGGGTCCTGAGAATGGTTGGGAACGTGAACCACTCCCCCACCTTGCCACCAGCGCCCTCAGGTGCCAGGATGCCAGGGTAGACTCCCCGGTGCCACAGTTCACACCTCAGTCATTCCAGGCTTCTTGGGCAGTGCTGGCCCCAAACTGACAGCTACAGAGTCCTCAGGTGCTGCCAAATGTCCCCCTGAGGGATAAAACTGGCCCTTGTTGAAAACTATCAATTTACACAAAATGTTATTTCGAGGAAAAGACTCGTAAGTTGGCACCGGTATTGAAGTTTTCACGGCAGTGAGATGTTGGACTGTGGCACACATTTCACGTGCGTCTGCTCCACCCTGAGACCGTCAGGCATCTGCTTTCCACCCGTCCACAGAACTGACCCTGTGTGTGCTTCAGCCATACCGATCCCCGTCGTCTCTGGTCACCACAGTTTGCTGTTAGAGTCTCAAAACTTGGTTTGGTTTGTGTCTGTGCCTTGCACATGAGCGAAATCCTGGTGCATTTGCCCTTCTCTGACTTCCTCCACCCTGCACAGGCCCCTCTCGCCTGTCCCTGTCCTAGACTGGGCTTGCTGGATTGTAAGGTATGTCTTTCCTAGGCTGTCTCTAAGAGGGAGCTACGCTGTTCTGTGTAGCTGCCCGTCAGCATTCCCACACACAGTGCCTGGGCTCTGCCCACCTGACCACCATCTTCCGGATGACAGCCATTCTCTCAGCCGTCGGCTGTCTTTTCACCTGAAAGTTTCTCTTGCTGTCCAGAAGCCATTTGGTTCTTTTTGCTTTTGTGTCCCTTGTAGGCGGAGCGTTCCTGAGCCTTTGCAAGGCTGATGTTTCACACAGGCCCCACGGCTCCTTCATGTACCCAGTGGAGTTCTGTCTTACGTCTAAGCATCTAACCTCTCAGACTCGGCTTCTGGTCCCGGAGTCTGACTGTGGTCAAGGGTCCTCCTTTCGCAGTCAGTGGCCCCCTCCCCCTCCACTGTTCACTGAAGAGACCCACTCCGCTGCACAATGTAGTCCTGGTTCTTGTCGACTGGTTGCCCCATAAGCACGTGTTCCCTTTTCCCCAGTGCCATGATGTTCTGATTGCTCTGCTGTTGTGGTGTAGTTTGATGTCAGGGAGTAGAACACAGCCCTTAGCGCCCGAGTTTCTGTCCTTGCAGCAGCGAGCACCACCTCTCATACATGCCATTTGTTCCATGTCTGCTGTGCATGAGTCACACCCATTCGTGCGCGTGTACATGTGTGAACACTCTTCCTCTATTGCCATGTGAGGCTCCGAGGCTGTTTGGACTCCTCAGCACTTCGGGCATAGTTCTTGGACACACCAGGCACAAGATGAACAGAAAAGCAGAAAGGCTGGAGTAGTGATGGGCCCTTCTCTCTGCAGGATTTCCCCTCCTGATCTGCATCATTACAATATCATCTGCCATGGACAGTTACGGGACAAGCAACAAGTAAGTGGAATGATGTCTTTCGGGTGGCTGCTGGGAGCACTGGCCCGGGAAGGCCCACACAGGCAGGCCTGGCTAGGGCGGAGGTCAGCCGAGTGCCCCTGCCCCATCTGCGCATGCAGCACCCTCCATCCCATGGTCGACTCGGGGCAAGGACGTGCCGTGAGAGCCTGCTGGGGCACGTCTTTCAGCAACATGTTCCTTCACGGAGAGACGCGCTTTCCTGTGCAGCTGCTGCCTCTCTCAGCCAGCAGAGGAAGCTCTGCATGGGGGCCACAGAGGGAGTCAGCAGGGGCCCGAGCATCTCGGAGTCTTCAGGCTGAGATGATTTGGGGTAGCATTGCTAACCCAAAGGAATCTAACCTTTCGTCCTTTAGTGCAACAATTTACGGATGATGGAGCTATGAAAGAGAGGTCTTGCCGGGACATGCTATAACCAGGGTGAGGGCCAGACCATGGTTTGGCCCATTCCCTTCATTTAGAAGCTGGAGCCATTCCCTGTCAGCGCACATGGCTCTGGCCTTGTTATTCTGGCTCAGGGGGCAATAGAGGCTGAGGAAGCACAGCCTGATATACATGGATGGAGCCTGCGTGTAAATGTGGGCGAGCGCGAACTTCCCTTCGCACAACCCCAGCAGTCTTGAAGGAGCATGTGAGGGTTGCACCACATGGAGCAGCCCCGCATCATGTGTCACTCTGAAAGCCCCTTTCAATGCAGAGGGGCTGCTGTGCTGAGTCACCTCCTCTGAACCCTCCATTCCAGAGGAGGTGCCTCAGAAGCATGGGGGCTAGCTTGGGGTTCACCTGATGCTTTGCTCTCGGCTTGGGGACTGTCATGAAGGGATGCCTGACCCACTTGTCCCATAACTGCCCATGGCAACTGCCCCTGTGGCACCCCGGTGACCCAGTAGGTTCATACTCATAAATCCTTGATACCAGGGAAGCTTCCTGTCAAATTCTCTTGTGTCCTTAATGAGATTAAAACCCACTTTGAGCTTGCTACACTGTCATGATCCAGACCTTTCTCACTGAACATGGGAAAGTCCTCTTTTCCCTGAGATGCTTTGCAGCCCTAGAAAATTCTTCCCAAGAATGAGAATTGGGTCACCAGCAGTGAGTTGGAGTGACAATGTTCATAAGACCGACCTGCCACCATGGCTGTTGTGTGGAATTGAGGGCCCGGGTCACTGACCTTCCTCTTCTTCCACAGCTGCTGGCTCTCTCTGGAGAGTGGTGCCATCTGGGCCTTTGTGGGCCCCGCCCTGTTCGTCATTGTGGTATGTTCCTTGCTGTGAGGGCACCATTGGGGGGCAATGTGGGGCCAGGCAGTGGAGCCTACCAGGTTCAGCCTCTTGGCACTGTGGTCCCAAGTGCTCGGGAAGATGCTTCGGGTACCCCACTGGACAGTGCTCCGTCCCAGCTCCACTCTGATTCCTCTTCCCAGCCTAGATGGTGCGTCCCAGGCTGTGCCAAATGTCTGGGTCCCACCTTCCCCTGCGTGGCTTGCATCCAGCGTGGCTCATCCAGCCGATTGGGCTCAACTGCAGGGGCTCCGTGCCTTGCTGTGTCGACAGACACTTGGGCTCGACTGCAGGGGCTCCGTGCCTCGCTGTGCTTGGCCAGGAACGTTCCCCCATCACAACAGCTCCTGGTTCACACCAACCCACCATTGCTCCAGCTGCCATTGCAAACCTGCAGTTCCCATAAAAGTCTGGGATTGTGTTCTGTTATTAAAGGCCTCCTCGGGGAACTTTGCACCCCTCCCCCACTCTGAGGGGGCTGAAAGAGCAATGTTCTGATTGGCTGGTTTTCGTGGGGGCATATTTAGACCGCCATGGCTGGTCTCCACTGGGCATGGCATGTTCTCATTGGCTCACCTTCCATAGATTAGAGTGGAATGTTCTGATTGGCTGCTCTTTACTGGGTATGACCAATTTTGATCAGCTGCTCTTTCCTGGAGTCTGGGGGACCTGGAGTCTGTAGGACCCAGAGTCTATGGAACCCAGAGCCTGTAGGACCCGGAGCCTGTGGGACCAGGAGCCTGTGTTTCTGTGGAGCAGCAGATGAGCCTTCCTCCCACACCATCTCCTGTGCAACTGCAGATGGATGCGGAGTCAAAGGGGTGCTGTGCCTCTCCCTAACCACAGCCAGCATGAGCCTTGTGCTCTGGGGAGACCATGCGTGTCAGATGAAATCACACAGACCCTGGCCTGGAGAGACAGGAAGACAAATAGACACTGCAGAGCCTTCAGAGAAAAGGGAACAATGATGGATTGTCACAACCAGTGACACGAACACTTAAATGCTGTGGAAACATAGCCGTCTCACTCTCAAATAGAGAACAGGAGAACCAGAGCCCTCAAATCTCTCTCTCGTGGTTACTCACTCATGGCATCTGTCACTGGGAAACCTTTATTATGATTTGGTCCTGTCAGGACCACGTCACAGCTGGATCAACTGTTCTTAGGTTTACCCCTCCGGGAGCACACAGCTTTCCTGGCCTCCCACAGAGCCAAGTCATTCGGACTCGGGGCCCCGTGGTTGCTGGGGGAGGGCTGAGGTGAGGTGTCTCATTGACTCCCTGATTTCTCCAAAGTCCTGGGACAGGTCTCGCAGCTGGAATTTCTTGTGTGTCTGGTGTTTGTGTGAGTCCACATCATTCTCGTGGGCTGGCCTCTGGTCCTGTCAGCTCCAGGTCACTGCCTGGAGTATTTAGGTTGTTTGTGTATCAACTGTGGGATGTGGGGTACGTTAGTGAGAAGGAGTGGGGCCTGCAGAGGGCAGATGCCTCAGCAAGTGCTACCCCCTCAGCATGGCTGTGACTGGAAGAAGGAGATTCAAGATTTGAGAAAGAAGCTGAGAAAGTGACTCAGGCCCAAAAGTTCTGGTTTTCTCTAAGAAAATCCTGAGAGGGCGGCATGTCTGGGCCTGTGGTTCTTCCACTGGGTCTGTTCCTCACCTCTCCCCCCCACACTTTGTAACAACCTGTGCTGTTCTCACTCTTGGGCCTCCCTTGTGTGCTGTGGGTGTCCCCTCTCCTCCACGACTGCCCAAGCGTGGTCCCCACTGGTTCCCGAGGCATCTGTGACCAGGGGCCTTGCTGGGCTGTTGCAGGTGTGAGGTGAGGAGGCTGGAGACAGCCATCGTCTCCTCCAAGATGAACTGTCCTGGGGGTCAGTCCTGACACCCCACACAGAAAACAAGACGCTTCTGTGAGTAGGTCCTAGGGGACAGTGGGGCTCTGGCCATTGACAGTCCTCCTTGTGGGCCCAGGAGCTGAGGAGACCATGGTGAATCCTGGAGGGGAAAGTTCTGGACTGAGTGGAGAAGTGGGTATCTACAGAGGTGCTTCAGAAAGGCACCAGACTGGGCCCCAGAAGGAGGCTTTGAAGGTACCCCGGTGGGGTCAGGTTTTAGCATAACCACAGTGGGGGTGCAGGGAGGGGTAAGTGATCTCAGACTGTTCCAGAAACAAAGGACAGTTTGGGCCGCACAGGAAGTATAAGGCTCAAGGTGTTTGCCCTGAAGGATCAATCCCCCACACTGCACAGTTCTTGGAGGCACCTCTGGGTGTGGCAAGTCTGGAATAAAGAAGGCACCGGAAGGTCAGCACAGCATAGCTCCTGTCCTCAAGGGGTGGGGTCTACCTCAGCCCCTGCCAGGACCCTGGAGCTCAGCTGCAGGGGCACTTGGTGTGTGGAGCCTCTGATAGTCCGGCTGCCCCAGGATCATGGGTACCCCTGGCAGACTCCTAGCCGGAGGCCCTGGGCAGAGGGGAGCCCTGGGGTGAGAAGGGGGGACGAGGCTGGTGGTGTCTGGACTCCACATCACCCCACAGGGAAACTGAGGCCAGTCCCGAGTACCACGGGTCTCTGACCCACTTCTCCTTGCAGACTGCTGGGCACAGAGGGCCTTTGTCCCCTCTTGGGGACACAGTGTGGCTCTGGGGTGCTGCATGGAGGTGTGCAGTGGGCAGGTGTTCAGGACATGGGGTTTGACCTGACCCTGCCATGCTCCTTGTCCAGGTCAATGCGGGCATCCTCATCGCTGTGACCAGGGTCATCGCTCAGATCAGCTCTGACAACTACAAGCTGCGTGGAGACCCCAGCGTCTTCAAGTGCGTGCCACAGATCATTTGCTGCCCAAGGGTTGCTGATCAGATCCGCCAGGGTGGCAGGGGGCAGGGCGGGCAACAGCAAAGGAGACTGAGCTTTGCCTGGGGACCACAGACCCCTCCCATGTCGCAGACCTACCTGCTGGTGACAACAGTGGCCCCGCAGGGGTTAGGACATGTCCTTCCCACCCAGAGTGCCCCCCTCTCCACAGGCTGACCGTGAAGGCGGTGGCAGTGCTGCTACCCATCCTGGGGACCTCGTGGGTCTTCGGGGTGTTTGCTGTCAACAGCCAGGCCGTGGTCTTCCAGTACCTGTTTGCCATCCTCAACTCCTCCCAGGTAAGGGTGCAGGACCTGCATACACCTGTGGTACACAGCCCGAGGGCACCTAGGACCTGGGCCGAACCCATAGCTGCCACCTGCCTGGTGCTGGGGGAGCCTTCTGGGGGGCTTGTGAGGGGTATACTAAAGGGAGCCAGGCACGGGACCAGGGTGGCCCCACAGCGCGGCCCTCCGCACAGAGGTGTGAGAGCCAGGCTTCCCGCACAACCTCCTTCCAGCTCCTTGCCAGGAAGGTCCTGGCCGCAGCCCCACAGCCCAGTCTACCCTCCCGTGTCTCAATGCCCCCCCACCCCATCAGAGCGGGTGGCAGGACCCCTTCAGAGCTGCTCTTGGGTAACATCTGTCCTGAGGGTGCCAGAGCCCCCATCCCTACATGTTTGGGGACACCTCTGTGGTTACATGTCATTGTCATCACCCCAGCCCACAGAGGAGGACTGTGTGGCTCCGCTTGTCTGTTGCATGTCCTCACCTTTGTCCAGCCCCGGTGTGTTGGCTTCTCCTGAGAGAATCTGCTGATCTGCCCCATGCCACAACTGCCTCGCAGCCTGGGTTAGGTCCTTGTCCCTGGGTCATCAGGCCCTGTCACCTGACTCCTTGCCAGCCTCAGGTGTGGCTGTGCCCATCTCAGACCTGGTCTGTGTAGGACCAGACGCACGTGACTGATTCTCTGTCCTCTCCCTCTCCAGGGCCTCTTCATCTTCCTCTTCCACTGCGTGCTGAACTCAGAGGTAGGTCTCCGGAGCACACGGAGAGGTGGGGGTTCTTGTTCCCCGGAGAGCACAGAGAGGCTCTTACAATCAGGAGATGGGGTGAGGGCTGCTCCTCTGAGGCCTCGGGTTGGACCCGGGCAGCTCCTTAAGCAGAAGGCAGTTCCAGCTTCTCTTTGCTTCCAAGGTGAGAGCCGCCTTCAAGCACAAAACCAAGGTCTGGTCCCTCACCAGCAGCTCCGCCCGCAACGCCACTGGGAAGCCCTTCACCACCTCAGACATCGTGAGTGGGTCCCCTGCCCCTCCCCCACTTCTGCTCTCATCACCGGCTGCTGCTGTGCCTCCAGGCTGCAGAGCTGCTGCCAGCTTCCTTCTGCCTTTCCGCTTCATCCCCTGCAGGCTGGGCTTGTGCCAGCAGTGGGTCAGGTCAGGTGGAGGAGGTGAGACTATGGCCACTGGTTTTTCTCGCCCTTTCCACACTCTGAACCGATGTCACTTACCTCCCACCCTGTTCCTCAGCCTCAGTACTTCCTGTGTTGATTTAGGGGGTGACAGGCCCTACAGATTGTCACCCAAAAGGGAGATTCTGGCCACGCCGAGGTCTCCGGAGGCAGCAGTGGGCAGCCCAGCGCAGGATTCCTCTCTGCCCGGGGTCCCCCCGCCGAGGCCTAATCAGTCACTTTCTCCTCCCTCCATTCCCCCTCTCCCCAGTGACAGCAGAAGGCTTCTCCCTGCACCACTGCCTCCCAGAGGCCCTCAGGAACACTGAACACGCTCTGAGAGGGCTCCTGGACAGTTACTTTGTGGCCCCTTCTGCCTCTCCCCTTGGGGTGGAGGGCCCCGGTGGGGAGCCATGTCACACTCATGGCTCTGTGCTCACAGGTGAACGGGGCGCGGCCAGGCGTGACCTTGCCCAAGCCCAACCCCTGGGACAAGAACAGCCCGTCTCCCCAGCGAGTGAACCTGTCGGCTGTGTGAGCAGCTCCCGCCTCTGGCCTGCTCAGACCTCCCAGCAAAACCCAAGACATGCTCGAGCACAACCACAGACGCTCCCCCATGCGGTCACAGCTCCAAGGCTCTTGGCCCAGTCCTGCCTGAGACCCCGATATCATCAGCATCAGCCCGTCACCCAGCGAGCACCAGGACCCTGGACACAGCATGCGGTGGGGGGTGGGGAGAGGCGATGTTGTTGCCTTGACTGGAGGATGGGAACCAGAGAGGAGGGACACCCCACAACAGGCTCCTAAGGCCAGGGGTCAGGGAAGTGTCTGCTGACATGGGGGCTATGGCAGCAGAACCCCCACCTCTCTTAATCCCTGACACCAGCACTACTCAGGTCTGTCCCTGGCAGGAGCCACTTAAACACCAGTTTCCAGTCAGCCTTCCATGCACTGGCCAGAGAGCCCCGCCTAGCCCCTTCCCCAGCTCCCCCCAACCTAGCCGCTGCTTACTGTGTCCTAGCAGGACCTGGGAGTTGGGCTTCCCAGCATCTGAGCAGGGACCCCAGTAAGCACCTTTCCCTCTCCTGTGGTCTGTCTCCAGGGGACACAGCAGAAGTTTGCCAAACCCGGGAGGGGCACTGGGCACTAGGGCTACCAAGTGGGACCTTTCCTGGGCTCCACGAGAGCTGCAAGTCTCAGAAATGTATGGATGGCATCAGCCAAGCTCTTTTTGCTGTGACCCAAGAGCACGGGTCCACCTCCCCGTGCACACCCAGATGTGCCTACAGAGACCCCACAGAGACCCATGTGTGCTGGGGAGCTGAGTGCACAGCATGCACTTGGCACCTTCGAGCCCAGGGCCTGTGCACAGACACAGAGGCCTTCCCCAGGTTTCCTTACACAGACAGTCCTTCGTGTCAGGAGCGACCTCAGGCCCACTGCCCTCCACTCAGCACACCCATGGTATCCCTGTCTCCTATGCCAGAGTGGCCTGTCATACCCGTGGGCGCAGTACTTCTACACTTCTGCACTATTTTGCTGTCCACACAGTTCGGCCAGAGGTTAAAGGTGGGAAATATTTGTGTGTTTTCAGTAGTTTATAGCATGGTAAAGAGGGTGAACGCCACAGAGTATGTGAAAGTACGTTGTGATTTTTATGAAATAAAATCTTGTTGATGAAAGAGAGGGTACGCTTTAAGATCTTTGAGTCTCTCGACAAAAAGTCCCGTCCTGGGGTTCACTCAGCTTCCTAGCATGCATCATAGTGCCGGGGGCACCGTCAATCTTGCTTCTGGGGGTGGTGTGCACCCAGAAGTGAGCCTGGGGTGTGGATACAGCTTGGTTGTACCACTAGTACCAGCCTGCTCCCTTCCCCAGGCCTGTCCCTTCTGTGGGTTCCCTGAGCTGGACTGCCTTGGGGGACTTCTGGGAGCCTCGTGACATCTCCCGGTGTCTTCCCACTGCCTCCCACTGCCTCCTGATTCCTGGGTACCACTCCCATCACAGAGATGTGTGTTTATTTTCTAATATTCGTATATAATTAACAGACAGCTATGTCCTTTATGTCTTTCTGATTATAGCTATTCATATTATTTTTCAGGTTAAATTTCCAAAGCTGTGTTTCTGCATCACAAAGTAATTCCATGAGTCTTAAAACATTTGCCAAAGTTGTGTGCCAAAGTGGTTACTGGATCAATTCTCACTGCCAGCAGTAACACTGATAATCTCATTGTTAAGAAGTTTTTCAGGTGATATCAGTGTTTTTATTACCGACTTAGTATGTATGATACTTCATAACTTGCATTTCCTTGATTGCTACTGACGTGGAGAAGGTTTCCAAGTCGCTCTTTTTTCTCATCTTTCTCCTAATGGACTTAGTGTTCTGAGCACACAGGGAGATGTCCCGCTCATATGTCATAGTACCCACCTTGGGGTTGACAGTAGTTTCAGACCTATCCTGACCCCCCCACCCCATTTCATGCCTTTAGCCAGGCCGTCATGTGGGCACACAGAGTTGAATGTCTTCCATCTTTTTTTTTTTTCATTTTTATTAGTGAGACACCATGAGGTACAGTTGTAGACTTACACATTTTTGTGCTTGGGTTTCATTTATACAAAGATCAAATACCCATCCCTCCACCAGTGCCCATTTCCCACCACCACAGATCCCAGTATCCCTCCCACCCCCCTATCCCCCCGCATCCCACCCTGCCTCTGTGGCAGGGCATTCCCTTTTGTTCTCTCTCTCCTTTTGGGTGTTGTGGTTTGCAAAAGAGGCAATGAGTGGCAATCATATTTGTCTTCCGTCATTTAGAGTTTAATGTCATCCATCATTTCTGAAGAGGATTTTCATATTCTGGGGTGCGTCCAAGCAGTGCTCCTGGGGCTCAGGGGCTGCTTCCAGGGGTAGCCTGGTCTCCAGGGAGACACCCAGCAGTGCAGGGGAGCAAGTCTGAGCCTCTGCATGTACCACGTGATCTCCAGCTTTCTGGGCTATTTTCATATTTTTGCTCTTAAAAGCCTTCATCTATATATTCATGTTGTATGTTATTCATAAACTAAATTATTAATCTACTTTTAAAACTTTAATAGACCATTTTGGGGAGCAGTTTTTGGTATGCTGAAAACTAACAAGAGGTTCACTGGACGAGCATGTGTCTGGCTCTCTGCCCCACCCCTTCTCAGATCTCGCACCATCCCTGGTGTCTTGCCTGAGCGCAGTGACTAAGGAGTGAGAAGCTGCAGCATTGTTAACAGTAGACCCCTGTCTACGTTAGGTCTGTGCATCTGTGTTGTCTGGTTTCAACACTGTCCAGAGGCCCCCGCCGTGAATACCCCTGTGCCATCCTGCTCAACACACTCTCCCTGCTCCTGGTACTGCCTTCCTCAGTGCGTCATGGAGTGGAACCGCAGTGGCAGGCTTCTTCCACCTCCGAGTGGGCTCTCACAGTTATTCCTTCAGCACCTGACAGATCATTTTTCACTGATGGGCCATTAGGTGGATGTGCAACTCTGTTGTTAGTTTTGAGCGGCACCAGGGCTATTCCCTGGCAGTGCTGGGATGGAACCCAGGGCTCATGTCCCTGAAATGCTGATCAGCTCTTTGGATTCCATGCCACTGTTTATATTATACACCCTTTGTGGGGGGGGGGGGCAGAGGGGCAAACCCAGCAATGCTCAGGGTTTACTCCTGGCAGTGCTCGGAGAACTGTATGGGATGCTGGGATCAAACCTGGGTTGTTCTTGTACAAGGCAAGTGCCCTCCCCGCTGTACTATCTCTCCCACCCTGTCATTTACCTTGAAGGACATGGTTGTCACTTCTAGTCTATGTGACCACCCCTGAGTACTGAGTACTCGCTTTCCCCAGCAGGTCTCTGGTGTTTGCCTCCTGTGTTCTCACACACAGCCAGGCTTGCTCATCACTTGAGGACTGGTCTCTCGACTGGTCTCATGACTTGCTTCACCCTGTCAGTTTCTCTCCCCAGCTCTCTAATAATTCTGAAATCTATCCTGAGGGCAACTTTGTTGAGTGGGCAACCAGCGAGTGACTGCTTTGTCAGAATCGGCGTTGCTTTTCCTCTGAAACATTGGTAGGTATGATTGGTTATGAAGAGAAATTCAGAAGTCAGACAGTAAATAGTTACTCAAAAGACATGCCTGACATTCTCTTGTCTGTGTAAACTCAAAAAAGACAGCAGCGGCGGTGGCTCTGTCTCTCCCGCTGCCCACGTTCGGTAGTCTCACGCCGCTTCCCCCACCCCGGGGAGGTCGATGGCGATGGGCAGGCGAAGGAAGGAAACAAGGGCCAGGCTGGTTGGTCTTAGTTGCAGTTTATTCCAATCCTCTCTCCATTCACTCCTGTCTCTCTCCTCTGCCTCTCCTCCTGCTTCTTCCTCCCCCCTGCTACTTCATTCTCCTTCTCAATCCCCCTTCATCCTCCTTCTCTGGAGTCTCGATTCTGATCCCGATTCCCTTTCTCCTCTTGCTCTGGAGTCTGGATTCTGATCTCTGACTCCCTCAGCCCACTGTTACAGTCTAATTAAATCCCAAAGCATGAGGGGTTGGAGTAACAATTACACATAGGTGTGGTCACAATCAATAGGGGTAGAATTCTTTCTCTTTCGCCGCTTCTAGGACAGATACTCTCTCAGCAGGACGACTCCCCCTAGAGTGGAATCCCATGGGTGTGTTTCTCCTCTCCTTGTCCAACAAACATATAAGCATGTATAATATAAATAATTTTGTATGGATACAGTAAGAAATATCTTAAACTTATAGAATTGCCCTCCTAGGACCATCTCAATCTCAGACTACAGTGCTCAGGCCAGATAGTCTTTCCTACCCCTAGCAGGGTCCTACTCTCATCATTACTTTTGGATCATGACAGTATTTGTCTATGATCAAGCTCTTAACTTATAGTTAAGAATCGTGGCACTTTGGCCTGGCCCATTTCAATGCCAGGGTAGCTCACCGCTTGCCCTGGGTCCATTCAGTCCCTCGTCGGGGGTGCTTTTGGGGTGCTAGGAACTAAGGGGAACTGAGGCTTAAGTCGAGAAAGCAGATGCCCAGGAGTGAATAATATTCAAAACCAATTAAATCCTAAGTTACAAAGCATAATATTAATGGTCTTCCTGTATCTATACGAAAAGGACATTGCTTTAAAGTAAACTATTCAAAAGACATAAGGAGAGGAGAAAGGCAATATTTCATTCATACATATAAAATCATAGATTTCTGGGGAATCTAACCTTACAAGTTAACAGAATCTGATTGGGGGAAAGCTGATTAACTGGTTGGGGAAGAGAGCACAGAGAAGTGGTTACAGATAAACGAAGGAATGGGAGTGACTTGGGAGCACTGTGATGGCTATAACCTGATAAACCTAAGCTCCTTGTGGAGAAAGGGAGAAAGGACAAAGCAGTGTCATCCTACACTTGTCTGATTAGGAAAATTCAGCATTAAAATTTAATTTAATTTTATTAAGTTTAAATAAAATTTAAACTTAAAATTTAATTTTTAAATGATTTTTTGTTTGAGTTTTTATGTTTTCTTTTTACTTCTTTTGTTTATTCTTTTTATTTATTTTGGTTGACACCTGGTGGTGCTTTGGGTTTACTCCTGGCTTTGAGTTCAGGGATCACTGGGGGAGCATATTCAGTGCTGGGAATCGAAACTAGGTGGGCCACATGCAAGGCAAGCACCTAACCCGCCATACTATCTCTCTGGCTCTTTTGCTTATTTTTAGTGTTTAACAGAATATGGGTGTTTCTTTATAATCTCAATTCCCAATTTTTGGAAATACTTTTAAACTGCAGCTCTGATTATTTTTGATGTCTGTATCATATCCATTGGAAACTCTTCTTCAGTATTTGGGATTCTGTGCTATATCCTTTGCTTACTATTGTTTCTCTTTGATATTTTATAAATTAAAAATTAATTTTTCAAATATGTATGTTCTGCAGGATCAGTTCTCAGTTTCCTGCTTCCAGCCAATATTCTATTTAATCTATTGTGATTCTCATTTTATTGCACAAAGCACTTTGTAGAGTTTGGCTCTTCTCTGTGTGATGCAGAGTGATGTTCCATCACCTTTATAAGAATTAGTTTGACTAAGGACTGGAGCAATAGTACAGCGGGTAGGGTGTTTGCCTTGCATGTGGCTGACCCGGGTTCGACTCCCAGCATCCCATATTGTCCCCTGAGCACCGCCAGGAGTAATTCCTGAATGCAAATCCAGGAGTAACCCCTGTGCATTGCACGGTGTGACCCAAAAAGAAAAAAAAAAAAGAGTTTGACTAACTTGTACTTGCTTCAGTGAGAAGTGTTCTCTTAGGATGTTTTCCTATGTTTTATGATGTTGGATGGGACTGTGATTATGTATGTATGTATGTATGTATGTATGAGGATATATTGCATATGTGTCTATGTTTATTAGTGTATGAGAGTGTCTGAGTATGTGTGTGCAAATTCTTTGAAGTAACAGTTTGTTCTAACTCACACATTACTTTGGAGGTAAAGATTGCTTTCCTGAATCCAAGAGGGCTTGCCTTGGGGTAGATTTTCTTGAACATAGGATGGCTTTAGAGGTAGATTGAGTGAAATCAATCTGGCCAGTTACCATCGTTTGATTAGTGGTTTCCAGCTTGCTATGGGCCAGAGCTTTTTACAAGGTATTTTCTAGTCAATATGTTCTCTAAGCATTGTCTATATATTGAATAAACAGTATCTCTTCTACATCCAAGTGCCTACTAAAAGCGTCACTGAGGCCATAACTGCATGTTTTCTGTTTTTCATCTGAAGAAAAATAAACGTGATTTCTATTATGGGAGGGCAAATGGGACCCTCAGGCTAAGCAATTAGAATTAGCTCTAGATTGTACTTCTTACTAAAATCTGAAAATGGAGTTGAGTCTTGGCTTGATCAAAATCCTTCAATCGACCCCACTAATGCTTTTTCTATAACAAATTCCTGCTGCCCCAAAACTGGCTCCTTGTGCTCTTCCCTCTGTGATTATTTGTTCTTTGGGTTTAACAAATTTTTTGTTTTTATTTAATCATCAGAGACATGGTTACACAGTTAAAGTCATTCATGATTGGGTTTGAGTCAGACAATGTTCCAACACCCATCCTTTCACCAGTGTACAATTCTGGTCACCAGTGTCCCCAGTTTCCCTCCAACCCTCCCTCCACCCCAACCTGCCTCTGTGGCAAACACTTTTCTTCTCTTTCTCCCTCTGTCCCTCCACCTCCCCTCCCTTTCTGTCTTTTTCCTTTAAGGCATTGTGGTTTGCAATATTATTACTGAAAGGATATCACGTATATTACTTTACATCCTTTCAGCACTCAGTTCTTGTCCAGAGTGATCATTTCCAACGATCATTGTTATAGTGTTCCCTTCTCTTTCCTAACTGCACTCCCTCCCACCCCTGCCTCCACTTGTGACAAGCTTCCTATCATGGACCAGCCCTCCTGATCCTCATTTCTACTCTCTTTGGGTATTCTCATACTATATTTTTTCTATCCCTCAAATGAGTGTGATCATTCTATGTACCTCTCCCTTGGATTTATTTCAGGTATATTTGATGAAATTTCATGAAATTTATCCATGTATAAGCAAATTTCATGATTTCATTTTCCTAATGGCTGCATAGTATTCCACTCTATCAATGTACTGTAGTTTCTTTATCCACTTACCTATTCTTGGACAATTGGGTAGTTTCCAGATTTTAGCAGCTGTGAATAGTGCTGCAATGAACATAAGAGTGCAGTTGCCTTTTCTGCATTGTGATTTTGGGTCCCAGGGTATATTCCCAGAACATACCCAGTTATAAGATTCCAGTTATTACTAGATAATATGGAAGCTCAACTTCTAGACTTTTGAGGCATGTCCATATTGTTTTCAAAAAAGTTTGAACCAGTCAGCATTCTTTCCAGCAGTGAATAAGAGTCCATTCCTCCCCGTATCCGTGCCAGTACTGATTGTTCTTATTCTTTTTGATGTGTTCCAGTCTCCGTGGTGTGAGATGATACTTCATTATTGTTTTGATTTGCATCTCCTTGATAATTATATAGAACATTTTTTAAAATCTTTTTTTAAATTTTAAATTGCTTTATATATATATTTATTAGTGGAACACTATGAGGTACAGTTGTAGATTTACAAAGTTTTGTGCTTGGGTTTCGATTATACAATGATCAAGTACCCATCCCTTCACCAGTGCCCATTTTCCACCACCATGGATCCCAGTATCCCTCCCACACCCATCCTCCCATCCTACCCTGCCTCTGGCAGGGCATTCCCTTTTGTTCTCTCTCTCTTTTTGGGTTAGAACATTTTTTTACATGTGCATTTTGGCCATATGTATTTCTTCTTTGAGGAAGTTTCTGTTCATCTCTTCTCCCCATTTCTTGATGGGTTTGGATTTTGTTTTCTTGTAAAGTTCTACCAGTGCCTTATGTATCTTGGATATTAGCCCCTTATCAAATGAGTGTTGGGTAAATAATTTTCCCTACTCTTTGTGCTCCTTGGGTTTAGCTGTGCTCAGAAGCCTGGGCCTGTCCTGGCAGTGCTGGTTTTGGAGGTTAGGTGCTTGTCATGGTCATGAGAGCTGTGAGCCACCAGGGCCACCATTGTGGGGGTTGGGGTTACCAGAACCATACCAGGGTGGTGCATAAGAAGCTACTGTGGCCAGTGCTTAGGGAACCATGTGGTACTGGGGATCAAACTAACGACCTCAGGGCTGGAGCAATAGCACAGCGGGTAGGGCGTTTGCCTTGCATGTATGTGGCTGACTCAGGTTTGATTCCCAGCATCCCATATGGTTCCCCAAGCACCGCCAGGGGTAATTTCTGAGGGCAGAGCCAGGAGTCACCCCTGTGCATTGCCAAGTGTGACCCAAAAAGCAAAAAAAAAAAAAAAAAAACTAAGGACCTCATGAGTGCAAGACATGTTCCAAGCCTTTGAGGCATCCCTGGCCTCATCTGTTCTCATATTTCTTTTGTTTGGGTGTTTTGTTTTGTTTGAGGGGAGCCACAGCTGGCAATGCTTAGAACTTACTCTGGCTCTGTGCTCAGGTATCCTGATAGTGCTTGGGGAACAAAATGGGGTGTGGAGATGAAATTCAGTCAGCTGCATGCCAGGGAACCCTATCTGTTGTACTATTGCCCCAGCCCCCTCATGATTCTCTTTTGTTTTTTAACCATATCCGGTGGTACTCAGAGCCTAGTCCTGGCTCTGCACTCAGGAATTACTCCTGGTGGGCTCGGGGACCATATGGAGTTCTGGAGAACAAACCTGGGTCGGTTGCATGCAACACAAAAACCCTACCCTATCTATCGCTCTAGCCCCCTGTTTCAGTTTTAAAATAAACTTTTAACTTTAAAAGTTTTAGATTCACAGGAAAGTTTGGGAGACAATACAGAAAGTCCTCATCTGTTCTGGATTCTTGCTTAAGTTTTCATTGGTCAAATGGGCATGGTGAGGGACCAAACTGATAGTATAGTGGGTTAAGGTGCTTGCCTTGCACACGGCCAACCAGGTTTGATCCTCTGTGTCCTATATCGTCTCCTGCACCAGGAGTGATTCCTTAGTGGAGAGCCAGAAATAACCCTGAATATTGCTGGGTGTGACCCCCTCCAAACCAAACCAAACCAAAACCAAACAAATGCCATGGTGATTTCATTTTCCTTGCCATGATTGGCTCAGACAGAGGCAAGTACGGTGACAAGAGGACCAGCTTTTTCTCTCTCCTCTAGACACTACGTTGATGTTCAGTAGCCACTGTGACACAGAAGTGTTGGTCAGAACAGGACCTAAGGATGACTGTGGGAAGAGAGCTGGGGTCTCCCTGTGACACCAGCCCTCAAGCGACTGCTGAGTCTCCTCATTCTCTTGAGCCAGGGAGCAATGTTTGGTTATTAACAGCAAAGAATCCTGAATGTCTTTATATGCCAGGAAGGATGCCAATGTGCCTTCAATTGCTCACAAGGGGCTGAGGTGCTCAGGGCTGCTCTCTTTCCTGCCCCCTGCCCCCTTAGAGATTTCATCAGGCTGTCAAGAGCCTAATGAGCCTGAGCTTGCCACTGGGCTTGCAGACAGCTCCAGCCGCTATTCTCTACCGTAGACTGGAATGATGTCCTCATGCCGAGCAGGGCTCATCTCCCTGGTGGCTCCTGCACATGGACACAGAGCAGGCGCTTTGGGGGAGGGGGCACAAATGCTCCCCAGAAGCCCTGCCTCAGAGAATGACCTACTTTCCAGGCTTCAGCTGCAGTGCTGTGGATCCTGAGAAGCCGATCCCCAAGTTTGAGGGAATTGCTGGTTGGATGAGCTCAGAGTCAGAGATGATTGATGGCTGGGGAATACCTGTGGCTGGAACACAGATGTGAGGGCTGCAACTCAAGCAGCCATGTTGGAACATGAAGAGGAGTCAACTATCGCAGACGTCCAGGAAAAGCCCTCTTTTCTTATGCCAGGGGGCGATGCTGTGCCCTGGACCTCACAGTTCTAAACCAAGAACTGGCACAGGTCTGCAGAAATGTACTCCTGGCTTCTGAAAAGCTAAGTCATTGCTGCTTAACTGTCAACTATTAACATGGCAACTGTTAGCCCTGGAGTGTGAAAGTTCAAAATTACCTGTCTTGAACTCAAGGAAAGAGAAGAGCTTGTCATGCCCAGGCTCCAGTGAGTGGTGCTCCTCATTGCCCACAGACTCTCCTCCATGCAGTTTTCCCCCTGTACTGCTGAGGAGACTGTAGCTGCCTGTGGCTGTGACTTGGCCCTTTGCATTCCACCTACTCAAAAGAGTACAGACTGCTGAAATGACGATTCCTAGATCTGGGCTAGACCCAAGGAATCTGCATTTCCAGTTACCAGAGAATGTAGTTGCATTATCTAAGCTCTAACATACTAGGGGAATCTGGGCTGAGAAGGCAGATGCTCACTGGGGCCCAGCCAAGTGCTCCAATCCAGATCTCCCAGCAGCACCTCCAGCCCCACCAGGGAGAACAGGGCTCCAGCTGCAGCAGCAGAGGAAGCATGGTGCAAATGGGCAGGGGAGACCCTTCAGGGCTGGGTCTCCATTGCTGGTAGCATCATGTGAGAGCTCCCTTCTTCTGGTTGCCAGCTGGAAGCTGGAGGCATCATCGTGATGTCACAGCCCAGGGAGGACTTCCATTTCTACCTGGCTTTTCTTAATATGCAGGGTGGGTTTTATCAGCTGTTTCCTGGGTTTTAAGCTTGGCTTCTTTTCTTCAGCAAGTTGGTAACCACCATGAGGCCCTGGGCAGAGGCCTGGCTGACTAACATGCAAGGAAGGGCTCATCATTTCCTCCTCTCAAGCCTCCTCCTGATCTCTTCTTTGTGTCCTCGGGGCTTCCCACTGTTGGGGAAGGTGGACCCTGCAGTCTCAGCACCTCCTTCTCTTTACCCATCGCCTTGCTCAGAGCAGCCGGGCCTTCTCTCATTGCCTCTGATGATTCCCTGAACTTTCTGCTTGATTTGGGGCAGTCATCCTGGCTTAGATTTCTGCTTGAGTGAAACATTTCCACACGTTATGCTTTTTGGGGCAGTGAATCAAGTTTTATTTAGTGTGTATTAATTTTTAATCAGCAGTTTCTTGAGCAATTTTATGAGGAAAAATTAGTCAGTGATTATTAAGAATCCAGGCATACAAATTTATTTAAATTAATTTCCAGCTCTCATCAATTTCAATGGCTATAATCAGTGCATAAAATTTCTCCTCTGGATTCTGTGCTTTTTATTTT
Source organism: Sorex fumeus (assembly GCF_029834395.1). Classification (NCBI taxonomy): domain Eukaryota; kingdom Metazoa; phylum Chordata; class Mammalia; order Eulipotyphla; family Soricidae; genus Sorex; species Sorex fumeus. Next base: position 19,212,173 of record NW_026606086.1, on the reverse strand, counting down.
TATTATGATTATGATTATCTTGGAAATCCATCCCGAAGTACCCAAGTGCCAACAACTGTGCTTGGAAGATTAGAAGAATTCTAAATCCGCGAGTCTTCTATACTATGAAAACACATAATCATAGGAAATGTGCTCGTTATTGATAAGCCAGAGGAGTGGAGTGTGTTCCCCGGAGTTGCGCATGGCACGCTGGGAAAACACTGCAGGGACACGTGGGTGGGTGTGAGGGTCTGTGCGGATTCGTGTACCTGGACACACAGCGCTGCACTCTGCCGCACCGCCTCACAGCAGCAGCCAGGACAAGCCTCACCTGGGAGCCACGGTCCATTCCGGCGAGAGTCGTGGCTGGCGGCCTTGGGGACGATGTGCTGGGGGCCTGCAGTGTGGGTCCAACCCGGGCGTGCACCAAGCACTGGATGAGAGTTCTGGGGTGGACTCCCTGTGTCGCCACCATTCTTCTGGCACCAGAGTCGTAGCTGTGGCTGCAGGAACTCGGGGCACGTGGGGACTAAGAGCAGAGCAACTGTGGGGACTCGGTTCACGGGCTCTAGTGATCTCCGCTCTCTCCTGTCGTGGGAGGGGAAGAGAGCTGAAAGGGAGTGGAAAGTCCCTAGCTGTGGAGAGGCCAGGGGGGCTGGGGGGGAGTCTGGTGGCGGCCTGTGGGCTTCCTGGAGGCGGAGGCAGGAGAGAGCAGCAGTGCAGCAGGACCTGGTTGGGCAGCGCCTGCGGGTCTGAAAGCACAAAGGGCCACAGCTCACCGGGGCGACCTGCGCTTCGCCTCCCCGTTTGCTCAAGAACAGAGAGAACAGGCCTGGCGGCTTCTGGCCCAACATGCCACAGACCCAGCTTCAGACCCCCAGAAGTCAGGCCTCTGGGGCGCCTCAGCTCACATCCTCTTCGGGCCCCTCCTAGGCGCTGTGACAAGCAGGCTCTAGTGCACACCTTGTACCGCAAGGCGGTCACTCTGACGCGCATTCTGATTGGCCAGGCTCAGAGCCGGGCCCACCCCTGAATCAATCAGGCAGCCCTGATAAAGTCCAACCTTTTGGTTGGTCCCAGAGCACTCTCTCTGATTGGACAGGCGCTAGTCATGTGATAACTCTTAGCCAATCAGGGCAGCCCAGCCATCCTGCACACCTTCTGGAAGCCTGGGCTCGAGGCCCGGCCTGGTGGAAGTAGAGAGGGCACTTGTGACTCCTAAGGAAACCCGTGACTCTTGAGGAAACCCGTGGCTCCTGAGGAAACTCGTGGCTCTTGAGAAAACTCGTGGCTCCTGAGGTAACCCGTGGTCCTGAGAGGAGGGGCGGGGCCTCTCGCTCCCCGTTGCGCTCTCCTGGGGCAGTCTGGCGTAGACACTGCGGCCATGCTTTCCCAGGGCCGAGAACCGTGGCCTGGTACGGTCTCACGGAGGGGGGTCAGCACGTGGTGGAAACTTATGTGTTTATGAGCAGGACCCAGGCTCAGCGGATGTGCTCCTGAGCACTGTTACACCTGCACGTGGTCAGTACGACTGGGTGGGGCACTCAACTGTTAGAAGCTCAGAAACGCTTTCAGAAAATGTTGTCATTGTATAAATCTAGAGGGGCCACAAGTACTTAAGGTGCATGTAGTAGAAATAGATTTAGAAACATTAGAATAGAGCAAAAGTCAAAGTTGGACCTTGGAGTCAGTCTGTGTTTACTGCTGGTCACTATCCTGGTTTAAGTGACCCACACAGTTTCCATTGATGACAGGCTAGAACATACTCTTTGGCTGCGGTGATCCCATGCACACATGTCCCCCAGAACCTGAGGAACAGGTATTGGACAGATGTGTGGAAGTTGCCACATGGTAAGAGATCACTATTTCAGGAATACCAGGTCTCACATGGGTCATATCCATGCCCAAAGTGACCTGTGACACAGGAAGGACTTAGTCTCTCATCGAGTGAGAAACTGAAGTTCCAGAATTGGTCTTGGTCTTGCAGTTAATTGGAAATCTGGGACAGGAGTGTACTAACATACAAAGCTCTTATACAGCATGTAGGGTGCTTGCTCTGCATGCAGCCAGCCTGGGTTTGATCCCAGCATCCCATATGATTCCCTGAACCCTGCCAGGAGTAATTCCTGAGCACTGCTGATCCAAAACTCAAAACAAACAAAAAAGGCAAGACCCCCCAGGACTTTGACAGGGTTAGATGTGGAATGTGAGGCAAAGAGGGAAATCATGGATCATGGGGCCTAACTTTTGTTCTGAACATAAAAGTGCGTTATTGCAGAGATGCGAATCATATGACAGAGAAACATGTAGAATCAGACAATACCAGTTCAGTCCTGCCATTCACACCGACTGGACTCATAGAAATAGCCTAGAATGATGGGCTGTGAACACTTCTCCAGCATTTCAATCCCAGCTCTAGGTGCCACCTGTTTCCCCACCACTACCACCAAACGTATGCCTTTTCAAGTATTCCTTGAAGTGTTAGAAAATATTTTTAAATCTAGTCTCAGCACAGATTATTAAGTAATGTCCCAAGAGAACCATTTGTGCGTGCATGTGTGTATATAAAATACCCAGACACTATCCCTGAAATAATTTCCTTAGATGCCTCATTTTCAGCCACACGTGACTTTAATAAAAGATTTCTCTTAGGAATTAAAGTGTTCATGCCTGGTTTCCACATGCTGGTGAGCACAGTGCAGACCTCCCCACCCCCATGCTTTGTGAGTTAGCAGAATGTGTGCTTCTAATCGGAACATAGGTCTTTATAATTTTACTTATGTACACATATGGGAACTGTCAAAAATAGTCCATTGGGAACTTTAACCTTTTCTCTGAAAATGTGCACATACCGGACACAGGAGGAGAATGGAAAAAGACATTCTGCTGCCCAGAACTTGTAGGGGCTTGGACTTGGAATGTGAGCCAGGGGAGGGGGTGCACACATGGCTTGGGGTGTGGGCAGATTGGAGCCGAGGTGCTGCTGGGGAGAGGCAGGAGAGAACAGTGTGTCTCAGGGTCACATCTGCTGAGCAGTCTGCAGTGAGTGGTTGGGGTCAGATCTCACTTCCCAGGGAGCCTATGAGGAAACGTAGGGCTGTGAAACATAAAATATCCCAGGCAGAGTTGGTGAACTGGGTGGCCAGTGACTGATGGTGAACATTGAGGTGCTGATTTGAAATGCTGGTTGTTCTGGGTGCCATACACGCACCCATGACTGGTGCTGAGTGGTAGATTCTCCTTCAGTGTACCCGCCATCTCAGCAGCACCCACAGCCTCATTGTGCCTCCTGCTCACCTGTCCCCGTGTGTCTGGAGGGTGCCACTTTGTGCATCTCCCAGTCCCTCAGTGGACCTTTGGAAATCTGAGATCATTCTTGCCCTTGGAGTCAGATACTGTGGACAGATGAGTAGTTCAGCTATCCAGGCACCATGTCCTGAGGGCCGACAGGAGCAGGGGAGCTGTGACTCAAGTGCGTGCTGTGAATCAGGGCTCTGAAGATGTGTACCCCTGGTCTCCTGACATGGCCACAGTCTCCCTCGTGCGGGACTGTGTCTGAAGCAAGGACCCATCACCCACATAGAAGCCAGCAGTTCTGTGGCACCGGCTTTTGAAAAAGAGATTCATTGCTAGAAGCAGGAGGAAAAACAGCATTTACTCTGCCTCCCTCCTGTGATTAGGAGCCAAGGGAAATACAGAAGTGAAAGGTGATTTAGGTAAAGCCTATTGATGGACTTTGAATGGGTTAATTTAAGGCCAATTAGTTGGGTCTTCCTTGTGGTAGGCACCCTTACATCAAAACAGTCCCAGCTATAACCAACTTTCTAGCATCTGTGTTCTGCAGACAGGTGAATTTAGTTTCCCTAGATATTGGAAGGGAAAGCAAAGTGACAAGATCCTTAATCTCAATGCTCTGGCTCTGAAAAATAGCTTGTGTGTTTTGCGGGGCGCGGGGGGTGGGGGCGGGACTGTTGTTTCTGTTTAAACCCACTTGGGGTAGTTTTTGATCTGTGGTTTCATAAGAGGGAACTTAGTAGATGTTATTAAGTTACAGATTTGAGATATGGAAGGCTTTCTAGACTATTAGGTACCCAATCTAATCCAGGAGTCCTTAAAATAGCATGATAACCTCCAGCTGGGCTGTAGAGACGCCAGGAGGAGGAATGCAAAGCATGAGAGGATTTTGGCTGCAACTCTCATGAAGGAGGGAGCTCAGGGATGTGGGTGGCCTCTGCAAGGTGGGCAGGGCCCTGCAGACAGCCAGGAGGAACTGGGGTCTAAGTGGAATTCTGCCAACAACCCAAACGAATGAGTAACTGGATCCTCCTATAGAAGCCCAGTGACACCTGAGAACACTAATTTTAGTCTGTAAGACCCTTGGCAGACTGTGGGAAGAGTGTGAGCTGGAGAGAAATAGCTCCATGGTCTGAGCCGCTGTGTTCATGGAGTCTGGTGAGGGAGCGGTAGGAGACTGATACAGATGGTGTTTTCGAAAGGGAAGAGAAGTTGACTCTGCCAGCGGAGCCTGAAGGGCTGCTCCTCCCGAGGCAGCTGTGCAGGCAGGTGTGAGGAGTGCTGACCTCTAGATGTCGAATGGAAATCTCATTGGTAAGGCTGGGTCCAGCTGCCCAAGAGAGAGCATCTAAAGCTTTGCCAGCTCCTTCCTAAAGAAGAGCAGGCTGACTGCAGCCAACCATGACCACGATGAGCTCAAGTCCCACAGTTATCCAGCTACTTGAGTGTGGATGTTCCTTCTTTGCTTAGCAAATATGACAAAGGACCCATAGATTAATATCCTAGAGTGGTTTTGAGGGGGGAGAAGAGCATTTGGATCGGAAAACATGTAAAATGGGTTCAGTTTTCAGTGTAGCTATGCATTTTTATTCTCCTGCTACTGAGCCCTGAGGAGTGGGTGCTGGCATTGGGAACCTCTGCTATCACTCTTCTCCAGTGCATGTGACCTGTACTGTGACCATGGCAGGTGACAGTGGCATGTCCCTTTGTGCTCCAGCACAGCGGCGGGTAGCAAAAAGTGGGAGTGTCAGGTTCTGTGGGGAATCAACTAGAAATATGATTTAAATCCAGACCAGACCCATCCTTCGTCCATTTCATGGGAGAAAATCACATTTAAGAGTCGCTATAAAATTATTCTATGAAATCTCATTATTTGTGTCTAGACATAAAGGAATTGACTTTTGATTATTTAACTGTATTTCCTGTTGCTCTTATGACAAATGCTGTTTTTTTTTTTTTTCATTAAGCGGATTGTGGTCTGAGCTGTCCCACGAGGGGATATCTGGAAGTTTCTGAACTGTCATGGTTTGTCCTTGGGGACAGTCTGGAAGGACTGTGAATCTGGTGGCTTCCAACCCCCCTCATTCCTTGCTGCCAGCATCTGGGCAGACGCCTGTGGTCTGCATCTCCTGTGCAGGTCTAGTACTGTCTGACTCACGTTCCTGCTGTACCTTTGCCACTATCCAAGCTGTCCCCAGGTTAGAGCTTCTACACCGATTCCTGTTTCTTTGGCCAGATTCTCAGCAGGACTTGGGGCTCTGCCTCCTTCCCACTTTGTCTCTCCCATGTCCATCTTTGGTGCCACGCTGGCCATTGCTTGGGAACTCCTGCTGAGAGGCGCATTATTACAGTCACAGTCACAGTCCCGCCTTTCTGTCCTTCTCCAGAAATGAGAGAACAACAATGTCAGTGCAGAGGGGATGGATTTGAGGAGGGCAGTCTCAAGGGCAGGCATCCAAACGCTGACAACTAGCCTCTCGCCATTATCACCACCACCCTCACTTCATTTCAAGCACTACTTTGTTCTCTTCATAGATAACGTCTCCATCCCATCACTCATGGCCATTGGTACACTGTAGCTCAGGAACGGTCCTGTATATTTCCCATCTAGTACTCCTCTAGCCCCTGTCAGAATGGAGGGGAGGCTCAGAGAGCTGAGGAGATTCACCCAGTGTGGATGCTGGTCTCCAGCCAGCCCCGGGCCCAGTGCCCGCACTAAGCTACGTTGTACTCCCATGATGCCCTGGAAGCCTTTGATCCTGCTTTGACATAGGGCCCTCTGCTGCTTCTCCCCAGAGTGCCACCTCCTCTCCCCACAGGCCTCTGTCCACAGGCTGTGTCCAGGCTCCCCTCGGGTCCCATTCTGGCAGCTCCTCTGCAATTCCCAAAGCACTCGGTGTGGTGCTGCCCTCATAACAACCTGAGGCACCACCTCAGGTACCACCCTGGAAGGGTCTCCAGATCATCTGCTGTGGGGAGATCACCAGAGCCAGTCCTGTGCCCTGAGCGTCTCCCGGACATCCAGGGCCAGCCTGCTAGCTTTGTAGTGGCCTCAGTGGTGGTCTTGAAGGCAGAGTGTCAGAGGGGAGGGAGGCATTTAAGTCTCAATTCCCAGACCCAGTATTCTCACATCCCAACCACAGAAACTGCTGCCTGTGGCCTGTGAGAATTTTGCCACTTCACAGCTTGGCCTCATTGAGGCAGCTGCACTGACCTTCCCAGTGGGAGTACTCACTTGGCTCTGGCAGACTCTGGCCTGCATCTACAGGTGGTTCCACAATTGGAGGATGAAAGCGGAGACTCAGAACAGTGAGTTACAGCCCAGGGTAGACGTCCCCACTGCCAGCAGCACAGCCCCCTCCTGGTGAGGTGCCCCCCCAGGAGGCCCAGGCATGAGGGACTCCTGCTCTGCTCCCCTTAGAGACCCCAGCTCCAGGATGCAGTCCCCTGACTTTGCTGGCCTGTATGTCACCCAGAACCACCACATAAATGATGTCTACTCTGTGAGCCACTCTGTGAGCCAGGTTGTGGCACTGGAATCTCGTGGCTGTTCATTTGATCCTTGTCCTAAATGCGGGCTTCCTGCTTAGTTTGCATAGGGGGAAACTGAGACAAGAGCAGTGCCCTCAGATCTCCGTGGGCTCCTCCTAGTGAGTGATGAGATTTAGGTTGTTCTCCTCCTGATAGTGTTCGTCATCATCATTGTCAATATTTCTGACACCACTACCCCATCTAATTGCTTAACAAAATAGCTTTGAAGATGTGTCATTGAGGGCTGGGACTAGAAGACTAGAAGTATGTCGTGCTTATCCAGGTTCAGTCTTTAGCACTTTATGGCTCCAGAGCCATGTCAGGGGTAGCCCCTTCAGGAATGACCCCCTGAGTATAATGTGTGCGTGCGTGTGTGTGTGTGTGCTCGTGCGCTCGTTATATTGACACAGAAATGATGTATTCTAGAATCAGGAAATTAACACTAGATAATTATGAAGATTTACAGAAAAGACCAGTTCTTTGTCACTGATGGTTTGACCACCACTTTTGGTCTATTTTTTTCCTTTTGGGTCACACCTGGAAATGCACAGGGGTCACTCCTGGCTCTGCACTCAGGAATTACCCCTGGCAGTGCTCAGAGGACCATACGGGATGCTGGGAATCGAACCCGGGTCGGCCGCGTGCAAGGCAAACGCCCTACCTGCTGTGCTATAGCCTCAGCCCCAACTTTTGGTCTATTTTTATACTCTTTCCCCATTGGACATGGGCTGGAGGGGTAGATGGTACTTTGTGACCAGTGTCCCTCTCTGCCTGACACATCCTAATGGCGCTGCTGTTACCTCTGTGTGCTTGTCCCCATCGCTGCTCAGGCCACAGCCTCTGCCCCCATGTCTGCTCTCCCTATGAGTCACTGATGTCATCCTCAGCAGTTCTCCATGGCACTTAGCAAGTGAAAAGTCAGATTTACCCTGGGCCTTCTGAATCCAGGATACGTGCTCAACCCTCCTGCTAGCCTGTGGCTCCTGGCTGTTAGAGGGTTACCCTGTATCAAAGGACCCTTAGCTGGCTCCTGTCCTGCATCCTGAGAATGCTGGTACCCTATGCAGCTGGAATTCTTGGCGGAAGGGACAATTCGGCTTTTAAAGCGAGGAGGGTTTCAGATTCAAGTGGCTTCTTGGTCTGGGCTGGACCTGGTCTTTGCCACGGCTGCAGTGAGGCCCCATGGCCTGTCAGGGCATTTCTCTCTCCCCCTCTCCCAGTCTCATTGCTTCTTCTGGGTCGGTTCTGTCCTCAGAGAGACTTGGTGAGCCTCCATGAATGCAGAAATGCTGCCACTGGGGGGTCATGCTCTGCCCCCACCCCAGCATTCCCAGCATCTCAGTGCATCTCCCTGGGCCTACCTGACCCCAGTCAATCCCTGAGCCACCCACCGCCCCCCGTGGTCAGGAAAATACAGGCCTGGAGGACTCTGGCTCCAGTCATATGAACTGCCCTAGCAGGTGGATGGAGCCTTTCCCAAAATACAGGTCCTAAAGCTCAGGAGTGGCGAGTGTCCACTTATCAGAAGGAAAGTGACCATCAAGTCTGGTCAGCGCACCATTGCTCCTGAGAGTCACAGCCCTGGCCTGGCACTTTCCACCAAGAGCAGCAGACAGGCCTGGGGACCTGCCTGGTTTTGGGATGGATCTGAGGAAGTGACAGGTGTCCCTGCAAAACAGAAGAGATATTAGCGCCTTGGTTGCCAGAATGTTCCCTAAAGTCAGAATGGACCCCAGCCCCAGATTCCCATGTGTTTCGCCAGAGTTCCCTCAATGGACTTCTTTCCTCACAGAGCTTTCCCTGCTCCTCCCTGTAGCTGAGCCGCTGTGCTTGGGGCCACAGGTGCCAGCTCTGTGCCCCCGCCGCTCTTTTCCCTGATGAGGGCATTCCAGTGTGTGTGGCCCAGTGCCTGGCACTTTAGTGGTCAGGAGGGTTTCAGACTTTGTGTGGCTGCATGGAGTTGACATCCCAGGTGCCCACAGGAAAACTCGAGCGAGTACCCGACTGTGACCCATAATCAGGGGAGCAAGTGCTCACAGGTCTGGGCATGGAATCAGGCATGGGGTCCAGGACTGACCCAGCACAGACCAGCTTCATCCAGTAGATTAATGCAGAGCCATGAAAACCCACTTATGGCTTCCGTGCTGCCCAGGTGGAGGTCAGGAGGTTGAAGACCATACTGGAGAGCCTGGCATTCAAGGGCATCATCCCCTTCCCATGCCCCTCCCACGGCAGTTGACCTGCCCACCCATGTCAGCACCAGCCAAGGACCCTCTCCTATCTTAGCCTCTGCTAAGGGGCATCTTATCTGGGCACACTGAGCACAGATGTGTGGCCAGTCCTGTTTCCTGCCCACCCTGAGACCTTCTGCAGAAAGTTTCCCTCCCTGGAAATTGGCTGAGGGGGGTTGGACATATTTCAGTCCCTCAGAAGTGGTTCCAGGGGCTGGAATGATAGTACAGCGGGTAGGGTGTTTGCCTTGCATGCGGCCGACCCAGGTTTGATCCCCAGCATCCCATATGGTCCCCTGAGCACCACCAGGAATAATTCCTGAGTGCAGAGCCAGGAGTAATCCCTAAGCATCGCTGGGTGTGACCCAAAAAGCAGAAACAAAATAAAACAAAAACAAACAAACAGAAGCGGTTCCATGGCACCCCTGAACCCCGTCAGTGGACTTGGTCCTTTCAAGTATCCCAAACTCCAGGACATCCCATCAACAAGCCCAGAATAGCAAGAGAGGTTAATGAGCCTGTGAATTAGGGTTTATCTAGGCAGGAAAAGAGAAATGCAAAATAATGGCATAATTGAAAAAGACCATTAGTGGCAACTACAGAGAAAAGCAAAATCAACCTCATCTCCTGAATAATTCCCTGGACCATCCCTGAGCTGCCACCTGGGATGCCCTCATGTGACCCAGGGGCAGTGGCCACACAGGGTCACTCCAGGCAAGAGGTCATTTCTGTCCATCACCTGCCCAGGATTGGATGGATTAAAGCAAGTGCTCCTTCTTGCGCCTGCCATATTCTAGTGAATACTTTCCTGTTTGGAGTATGACATCGTCAGGACATTGTCAGTGGGAAATCACAAGAGTCTGACTCAAATGGGCTTAGTGCAGAACCAAAGCATGCGGGAGTTTACCGAGACCCCAGGGAAGCGGGCTCTTTCCTCTGGGCCACAGTGACAGGGGCAGGTGTGGAAATGTCTTGTTGGCTCGCCCCTGGCTACAAAGCTGCCTCTTAGCCCCTGCTCTGTCCTGGGGGGCTGAGATAACTCTGTGGACAAAGTTTCCTGTTGGCTGGTTCCTTGTGATCCCTGCTAACAGGGTTTAACAAAGCCTCTCTGAGTAAATGAGCTCTGCCTTGTCTTTTCACACCCACCAAAACGTGCCCACTTTCCTGCTAATGAGCGAGCGTGCTAAGGCCTTTCTCTGGACTCCTCAGGGTGAACTCCAGTGCAGAAGAGTTGTAGAGCTGCTTTCTCCTCATCCTTCAGAACATGCCTAGACTCACTCCCCTCTGGGGTGTAGACGTGGTATCCAGACTCAGTGATCACAGAAGACTGAGGCCTCTGTGCTCCCGTGACGTCCCACGCAGTGTGCCAACACCATTCCCTTGGCTGTGGGCCTTGTGTGCTTGGCCAGCCTCTGTTTATTCAGCCTCTCTGACCCCCCTGCTGCTCCTCCAGCTCACTCCTGCCCCAGGCCTTTGCAGTTCCTGTTCCACAAACCTCATCCTCCACTCTCAGGTGCAGTGTCAACTCCTCAAAGAGGCCCCAGTGACCGTTTCTTTAAAGAGGAAACAAATGCCCAGTGAGCATATGAAAATATATTCAAGATTGCAAGTTAGGTAAATACAAATCAGACTCTCTCTGAGATTCTATATCAGATCTATCCAGGTCACCGTTTCCAAGGCATCAAGAAGTGTCGGCATAGAAGTGGAGAAACTGGAGCCTGCAGTTGTCTGTGAGAGCGGGAAATGGCGCCTAACGGTGAGGTGCACTGTTCACTCGTGATTTGCCCAGTGGAACTAAAAGAAAGGGCTCAGAGATCCTGTCTGGTGCTTCCCTCCTTTAGCAGCTCTGGCCCAGGCAGCCAATGCTGGAAAACCCCAGTGCCATCCCACCCCCAGAGAACACCCATGGCTGGGCCCTTCCAGCCTGGTGGGTGCTCTCGGCACGCTCCTCCCCAAAGGCCCCTCTCTACCCCAGCCCCTCTCCCTGCCTCCCACACATGGGCCTGGCTCGGCGGGAAGCCAGGTCTTGAGAGCTGACACTCACTCTCTAAAATTAAATTCCGCTGCCAGAGGCTTTTCACTCAAACGCAATCTTCTAATTGCTCATTTGGGGATCGGAACAGATCAATCCTTCAGGAATGTCTGCGAATATGATGTTAAAGGAAAAATTACTGCATTTCTGTTTTCTTTCTGCCAAAGGCATTGACCCCCATTTCTCATCTTTTTCCTGCTGGCAGGCTGATTCTTGTCTTCATTTCAAGGCTGTGGAACCCCATTATTGAGGCAGAGTCTGGCTCTCCACTCCTGTGCTATGCGGCTTCTCAACTTTGTGCTGATAGCACAGGCTGGAGCAAAAGTCCAAAGTCATGGCAGCAGCTGACTGGAGAGTGAGGAGGGTGCGAGGAGGAGCTGGGGACGGGGTGCTTGTTCATCCTCTAGCGGTGTGCCGGTAGGACAGGGGACCCAGCTGAAGGGCAGCCAGCACCTGAATGCTGGCCTGATTCCTGGACCCTGTTCCTCAGGTTTGTCTGCGCCAAGCCGTGTCCTCACTGGGGTCGCCAGCACCCTGGAGGCCTTCCCAGCACCCACCTGTGTGGCAGGCTGCCTTCATCACCCGGGATGTCCCTGTTTCCCCAGCACCAGCTGTCTCTCAGTGTCCCAGCTCTCTCTGCCTTTACCTTAGCTGTCTGATTCTACACGTTCATCTGTTTTCCCCCTCAAGGGTTCCCCAGTTCCCGGGGAAATCCCTTATTGTAGCACACTTGTTGCTCTTCTCCCAGTCCCCAGAGAAGCACCATCAAAAGAAAATCCTGAGCTTATCTTGATTACAGTGAGTGAAAACAACTATCCATCCAAAGTGGCAAAGAAACCCAGTGCTCAGCAATTCAGCTCAGTTTACAACGCATAATGTGTAAGCACGCTGATTTCTATTGTGATCTGTTCCCGGAAACTAGCATCCTTCTCGCCACACAAACACACCTGATTGCAGGGTCAGTCCCCTGAGTGTTGTAGTCCACGCTGACGGAAGACTGATTAACTTAAAGTTGGCACCAGTATTTTGGAACCTGGACAGCTGTAAGGTATTTGGTCTAGGGTATATGCAAACTTCAGCCTTCATTTCATTTTTTAAACTCTCCCAGTCATTCTCTGAGTTCACTGAGTGGCCAGCTCTTTAACATTTACTCTAGGCCCTTGTTCCTTCTGTGGACATCTGAAGATCTTGGCCTAGGATCTCATTGGGTTCTGATAATTCTTTTTCATGTAGGTTCGTTGTTTCATTTTGCCTTAAGATCACCTGGTTAGTGACTATTGAGAAAATACGACCTACAGAGCTTTATCAGGGTTTGAAGTACACCCTCAATACAAGGTACCTGTTTGACCAAGTTGAATCAACTAAAGATCAAATGACTTATAAATTGTTTATACTTTTACAAGTATATGCATATTGCATTTCATATTTTTAGTTAGGGGCAAAAGATGACAATAGCAATATTAATCCTTGTTTAACTAATAAATAGTCTTAAGACTATGCAAGTATCTAATTGGATAAAGAACTACAGATTCATATTAGAAGTGACTGCTACATCACACAATCACACCAGTTTCAAATGTCTGACATACCAAAGGAGCAAAGTGTGCCTTCCAAATACAACAGGTAATATGGGGACAGAGAGCACCTCAGCTGGGCAGATGGCTCAGAGGTTGGCATGCATTTGGCATGGAGAAGCCTGGGGTACAGTCCCTGGCACCGCATGATCTCCTGAGCAGGGAGGAGCAGTGTGGGCTGGTCCAAAAACCAAAAAAATAGAGATCTTAGATCAGGGTAGCTGCAGGGATCATTCTAGGTCACTGTAAATTCACTTTGGGAGGAAGGAACTAAATCACGGTCAAATTAGACCACCTCACTACGTGCAGACACACCTGCATTATTACAGAGGCACCTTGGTGTGTCTCTCTCTACACCCGAGTGTAGACACCAAGTGTAGACACCCTGGAGAAACAGATTTTCCAGGTCAGTACAGAAATACCCGAGGAGTCAGTGACACATGCGTCATGGAAGTCTCACTCGGTGACGCTCCTGAGGAAGGAAGGAGGCGCCGGGCGCTGAGACCGAGCCCCGAGTCAGTGTAGGTATACGTGGGGAGGTAGGAAGACAGCCCAGAACAGGGGTGAAAGGGGACCAGGCTGTCCCCATCCATAGACACCTGCAGGAGAGCAGAGCAAGACATTGGACACACCTGGCTAAGGTAGAGACACCTGAATTTGTGCCAGCACCCCTGTGGGACCGCAGCAGAGACATGAGGCCAGTGGACACAGCTGGGCATGCACATGTCTGGGAGCAGGGTCATGGTGACACCACACACTAGCCTGGGGGACATTGGCCACTTGGGGCAATACTGGGAGACAGCCTGGCCCCTGTTACAAAGCCAGAGTGACAGGGAGCTAGGGAGACACTCCTTGCTGCTGAGCCATGTGCTAAGGTGCACTCAGGAAGACAAGAGTGGGCACTCCCGGGGTTCTGTGCCGGCGAGGCCCACACAGTAGCAGGCATGCCACGTCAGTGATGAGTAGGCCTGGGTGTGCAGCGAAGTGCGGCCAGCCAGTACCCAAGGGAACACTGCTGGGGTTAGGGCAGAGAGCCAGAGCTGGGGGCAAGTCGTGTGGCGCACATGGCAGTGAGGGCCCCTCCTGCTTCCAGGGACTAGCAGCACAGCACCCCTGGGAGCGAAGGGCCCCAGGAGAAGGGGCAGCCCTACGGCTCCGCCTGTCCCTTAGCTGCCGTGGAACCCCACTCCTCCCAGGAGGCCAGCACTTCCTCAGAGACAGAAGCGGCTGGATGTACCAAAATTGGGAAGAGGCCTTTCCCTCCTCCCACAGAGACAGCACCCAGCCTGCTGTGCTGGAGAAACGTGTTTTCTTCCCGCACATGGAAGGGGGTGTAGTTGGGGGGCTGGATGCACAGTCACTTGCTTCTCTGCTCACGGGACTAGCCCTTGTTCTGGGGCTCCTGACTGGACAGATGTCACGCCCGTGCCGAGCCTGGGGATAACAGCCATGTCTGTGGGCGGAACGGCTGGGGGTAAGTCAGGGCAAGGGGAAGGCAGGTGAGGACTATCCCCTCTCATTGCTTTGGCTCAGACATGGGAGAAGAGTGCAGCAAAGATAGAGACAAGGACTCAGGCTCCGGGCTGATGGGTAAGGCGGTGAGCACGGGGTCCCCTCTCCCTCCTCTACTTTTACCTCCACTAGTGCCCCAGTGAGAGAGGCCCAGGACTGGCCGGCTCCACGAGCTGTCTGGCAAAGGTGCCTGAGCACTGGGCTGCTGTCTGAGGGGAACAGTATATGTCCTCTGACCTCTCTCATCACCCCGATACTTCAAACATGTAGCTCTCCGGGGTCAGGCCTGGGGAAGGGACCTGGGGTCTATGCTGGAACAAGCCTCAGTGACCTTGTGGACTCTGCCTCTTCCTGGGGTCTTGGTTTGGGGGTCTGGGGTCCCCAGACGGTTCTCCATGTGTGGGAGCTGCTCTGCCCAGCTCCTGACTGTGAATATAGAAATCTCCTTCAGGTGGAGCTGAAGCCCTTCCCCGCGGCCTCACCTCACCATCTGGGCCATGACTGTGTAGCTGCCCTGAGTCCCCAGTTCATAACTACAGGAGCGTGGTGGTGGTCGGGGTGCTCTTCCTTCCGGACCCCTCAACTGATCTGTGGGGGAAGGGGAGGTTCTGTTCTCACTGACTCCCGGGCCCTCCCTCCTCCCCTCTATCCTGATTTCAGCCTTCTGGGCCTGCTGAGGTGGGTGGGCAGGGCAAGCCCTGGACCAGGCTGAGTCCGGCTGGCACAGGCTAGCACGGGCTGGCACAAATCGGTCTATGCGACTTTAGGGGCAGGACCAGGCAGCCCTGGACTTGGAGGGCAGGGATGGTGTGGCAGGAGCAGGAAGCTCCCCTGGGCTAGTTCCCCTGCTTCAAACCTCCCGCCCCTCCCCCCTCTTCACAAGGAGTATGTCAGCACACCTTCCCAGGACCACACTCCTCCTTGATGCATTGCCTCACCCTTCTCTGCAGGACTGTGGTCCCCAGATGCCCAGAGTCTGCAGAGCCCCATCTCAGCCCAACCCTCACGCCCTCATACCCTCCCCACCCTCCCTCCCAGTGAGGAAGCCAGAGCCCCAACAAGTTCAGGGCAGGGTGGAAGAGAACAGTGGGAGGCCCGCAGGGAGGAGTTGTGGGACCCAGCAGCTCCCCAACTCCTATGGCAGAGCCACCACAAGCGGCTACTTCTGCTCTGTGTATGCCCTGCCCTCTGCCTGTCCCTTTGCCTTTCCTGGGCCCTTTCCCAGGTTTCCCACTTCCAGAGCTGGGGAGCGCAACCCCACATGGGGTCACATAGCAGTATGGGAGTTAAAAATTTGGCAGCAATAAAATATTTCTTCTGAATGTGCAATTAATTCAAACACAAAATGAACCTGAGTGTTTCTGGCTGTCTGCACCTATGTTGCATTTTTCAATCAAAAAAAGAGTTGAGTGGAAAGAAGTGAGGAAGCCTGACTCACCCACAGTGCTCCCAGCATGGTCTTGAGCCCCAGGACCCCACAGCCATTAGGCCCTCTGGAACCAAGCAAAGAGCCTCCTCCCTTCCCTGCCTACTGGGAAGAAATCAGAAGCACTAGGAACTTCCTGTTAGAAATGAATAGTCATTAAAACTCTAATAATATGGATTTATGGGTGCACTAGAGGGGGTAAAAGAGAATAAATATTCCATAAGACTTTAAGTGTGTTGTCCTGAAGCAGAAATACCTCTTCTGATTCCCAAGCTTCCTGCTGAATTATTTAAATTCATTCCACTTGGTTATTAGGAAGTAGTCTTAATTTTAACAATCCTTTATATTAATACTAAATTTTTATGTAAAATATGAGAGGCCAGGGCTGGAGCGATAGTACAGTGGGTAGGGCGTTTGCCTTGCATGCGGCCGGCCCGGGTTCTATTCCCAGCATCCCATATGGTCCCCTGAGCACCGCCAGGAATAATTCCTGAGTGCAGAGCCAGGAGGAGTAACCCCTGTGCATCACTAGATGTGACCCAAAAAGCAAAAAAATCCAAAAACAAAAATAAAGTTCTAAGCTTATTTAAAAAAATTTATATATATATATATATATAGCCATGGAACTCTCTCCCATGCCCAAAATTCAGGGGGAAAGTTTGAGACAGGCATTCAGGAGCTTGATTCTTGTTTTGTTTTGTTGGTGTCGGTGCGCCCCATGGGTGGCTCATGTGAAGTGGGGAGGAGAAAGACGGTCACTTTCTCCCCATCTGCCTCTGCCACCCAGGACCCAGGGTTACTGGGTCCTTTATCACTCACATAAAGGAATTTCAGGACAAGCAGTGATGCAAAACAGATTTTATTTGGAGGGTTTTAAGGTGTGATCACTTGATCACTTGACTTCATCGATTTGCTCGAGCAGGCGCCAGTAACGTCTCCATTTTCCCCTGTCGCATGCTAGTGTCACGTGCCAATGGCGTCTGTTCATTCTAGGAACACGAAGATCCTCAAACTGATCGTTCAGGATCTTGATGAAGAAGTCTGACCATCTGGTAGGTGGGCGACCACATGGTCTTTTGACATCTCGTGGAATCCAGTTGGTAACGGCTCTAGTCAAGCGGTCGTCTCCAAATCTCATTATGTGTCCAGCCCATCTTATTTTTGACGCCTTGGTAAAAGAGACAGCGTCCCAGATTCTTGATCGTCGATGGAGGTCGGAACTCTGGATTCTTTCTCTCTGAGTGAAACATGATACTCCAAGCATAGCTCTTTCCATTCCTCTTTGGGAGACCCAAATAGTGTTCTAGGTTTCATTGCTGCGGGTCTTCCCCTGCCTACCTGCCTACAATAGGGTCACTTGCCTGGTGGTGCTCAGGACTTCACTGTTGGGGGAACCACGTGATGCCGGGGATGAACCCAGCCTCCTGCCCATGCCAGCCGGTCCCAGCCTCCGCCCTCTGACCCATGTAGAAGAGAGAACACTCAGCTCGGCAGTGCCCAGAGGCCCAGGAGGAAGCAGTAGTGTGGTGAGAGGAAGAGGAGGAGCAAGAAATGACACACCACTCAGTGCCTGGCCTCAGGCCCACTGCTTAATTTTGACCTCTGTGGAACCTGAAAACTCCAGTTTACCCTCCAGTCTCATTCCCCGCCCTGCCCCACCTGCACCCTCACCTCCTGGTTCAGTAGCTGCAAGGACACCAGTTCAACAACAGCTTCCTCTGCATAGCAGCTGGGACCATGGGGTGCCTCACGCCCTCACGCCAGGGTCCTCTGTGACACTGGAACATTCCACAGCACCTTTCCAGGCCTTGTCTAAGCACCACACAACTGGGAGGTGCGGTCAGTACAGGAGTCCACCCACCCCCGCAGCCATGGGGAGTATGTTGGCTGCCTGTTCACACCCCAAGTCTCCTCTGGCACTGACACAGGTCCCACTCTGACCTTATCTGCAGCATGGCTGGGGACCAGTCCCCAGACACTGAGGTGGCAATGATGAGGAGAGATGAGGGGTGACAAGCGCCGCCCGCCCCAGGTGCCAGGACTCTGCTAAAGCGCCCAAGTGCTACCTGGACAGGACTGAGCCCACAGCACTGCACCTCACAAGGGGAGTGTGCTGAGTGGAACCAGGCTGAGGACAGCAGGTGCGGTTCAGAGGGAAGATGTACAATGGCCCACGGGGTGAAGCACCATGGCTCTCAGAGGCAGTGCCAGTCACTCCCAGGAAGGCGTCACCAGGATGGCGCCAAACGTGGCCAGCTGCTTCTGCGTAGAAACTCGGTTCCAAGTGATTCCCATCTCCCTTCCAGCTCGGCGGCTGCTGGTGACCTGTCTGGAACATGGACCCCGTTTCTCCTGTCTGAGGACCACTAGGGAGCAGAGCAGGAGGAAGACTGAGAGTCGCTCTCTCTCCTGGGCTGACTCTCGATCCTCTGCCATTAGGCAGCCTGAGGGCTCCAGGGAGAAAGTCGACTTAGTTACAGAAGAATCAAGTTCTTTCACAGGCTGAAGTGACAGCTCTGACAGTCTGTGCCTCCACACCCAGTGTGCTGAGAAATCACATGCAGCAAGATTTTGAAAAAATGCCACATTTGATGGAGGCCCAGGGAAGGGGGTGGCACACAAGCCAGGAAGGGGGGGTGGCGAGCCAAGGAGGTGGTGTGGGTCTGACCCCACGTGTGTCAGAAGTGGGGTTCAGAAAGGACATTCAGGAACTTCAGGGTTCCCAGGGAGCACTCAGCCCAGCTCTAGGGTAAGGGGGGGGGGGCGGGTGGGGAAGCAGGGTGGGAGTAGAGCCCTCACGTCCTGACCCATGAGGGAAGAAGCTTTAAGGGCAGGGGGCAGTGAGCGTTCTACTGGCCGCGGCTCCCTCCATCACACAGGGGGGGCGTCTCTGGCCACGTGGCCGCAGATATCCCAAGCAGGCGGCCCCTGGCCCTTCAGTGCAGACAGGCAGGTAAGGAGAGGATTCCCACGGTGATGGCAGTGAGAGCTGGGAAGGGAGCTTCACGTTGGGAGCTAGGACAGAGCTGGCCGGGGCAGGGTGTGGTACAGGTGAGACAGTCTGCAGAAAGTGCTGGGATGGGAGCAGGGGTAGAACCTTAGAAGGGAAAACCAGCGGCCGCACCAAGTTACCTTTTAGCTCTTTGGAGATACCAACAGCCACTACTGAGCCTCTCGAGGATGTCTCCCATGGCAACCCAAACACTGACCCATGAGCCCATGTCCCCCTGGGCTACATGCAAACTCAGAATACCTACGCCTTAGGTCCACCTATTGTGTGCCAACATCCCCACTTACACAAGCTGGAGCGGGACCTAAGACAGGAAGTAACCTCAAGGTCACAGGGTGGGGGAGGGAGGGCCCGGGAACCTCCTGTAAAGTGACATGGATGTGAAATGACAGATGATATGAGGACACTAACAAGCCTGGGGGCGTCCTGGGGACACAGAGGAATCTAAGACAATGAGAGATTAATTTCTGTCTGACCACAGCAGTCAGGGGCCAAAGGTGAATAAAGAGCCTGCAGGCAGGAAGAGGTTGCCTACAGGCCAAACACCACTGGGGACAGGAAAAGGAGCTGGCCTTGAGGCCCAGGACACTTGTCTGGCTTGGTCTCTCCCGTCTCTCCTCCCTACTCTTCCCCCATCATGCGGCTCCCCACCCTCCCAGCCCTGCTCTGAAGAAGCCCAGTAGAGCAAAGGCAGGTTCAGAGTGGGGTGTGTACTGGCTCTGGGTGGGGTGGATGCTGGCTCTGGGTGGGGTGAGTGCTGGCTGGGGTGGGGTGAGTGCTGGCTGGGGTGGGATGGGTGCTGGCTCTGGGTGGGGTGAGTGCTGGCTGGGGTGGGGTGGGTGCTGGCTGGGGTGGGGTGGGTGCTGGCTCTAGGAGGGGTGAGTGCTGATTTGGTTGGGGTGGGTGCTGGCTGGGGTGGGGTGAGTGCTGGCTGGGGTGGGGTGGGTGCTGGCTGGGGTGGGGTGAGTGCTGGCTCTGGGTGGAGTGGGTGCTGGCTGGGGTGGGGTGGGTGCTGGCTGGGGTGGGGTGGGTGCTGGCCCTGGGTGGGGTGAGTGCTGGCTCTGGGTGGAGTGGGTGCTGGTTGGGTTGGGGGGGTGCTGGCTGGGGTGGGGTGGGTGCTGGCTCTGGGTGGGGTGGGTGCTCTCTAGGAGGGGTGAGTGCTGGTTGGGTTGGGGTGGGTGCTGGCTGGGGAGGGGTGGTTTCTGGCTCTGGGTGGGGTGGGTGCTGGCTCTGGGTGGGGTGGTGCTGGCTGGGTGGGGTGGATGCTGGCTCTGGGTGGGGTGGATGCTGGCTCTAAGTGGGGTGGGTGCTGTCTCTAGATGGGGTGGATGCTGGCTCTGGATGGGGTGAGTGCTGACTCCTGTTTGGGTTCATTTGCCCTAAGGAAACAGTCAGTGAAAGCAAAAGTTTTTGAGAAGGGTAGAGTTCAATCAGCTCACGGGACAATTGTCAGTGTCACCGTCACTGTCCTCCCATTGTTCATCGATTTGCTCGAGCAGGCCCAGTAACGTCTCCATTGTGACAATTGTTACTGTGTTTGGCATATTGAATACGTCATGGGTAGCTTGCCAGGCTTTACTGTGCGGGCGAGATACTCTCTGTAGCTTGCTGGGCTCTCCAAGAGGGGCGGAAGAATCGAACTCGGGTCGGCCATATTGGCAGCTTGCAAGGTAAACGCCCTACCTGCTGTGCTATTGCTCCAGCCCACAGGACAACTACTAAGACACAATGCCAGGGGCTCCACACAGGGTAGAAAGAAGGGTGGTCTCCAGCTGCTGCTTCTTGCCCTGTCCCGGCCACAGGGCTGCAGAGGGCGGGAAAGGAGAGCAGAGACAGGGCCCATGAGAAACTGCAGCTGGGCACTGAGTCTCAACATTTAACACTTCTGAGCCATAGACACATAAGTGATGAATCCTCATCATCAGATGAAGGCAGAGATTGGGACCACTTTGACAACTGAGGGGTGGGGAGGGTTCACTTATTAGTGTTGCAAGTGGACAAACAGGGACTAGTGGAGGCACTTGCCTTATATTCTGCTGACCCCAGCTCGATCCCTGGCACTGTATAAGGTCCCCTGAGCACCACTAGGCATGAGCACAGAGCCAGGAATGCCCCTGAGCACCACCAAATGTGGCCCCCAAACCCACGACCTAACAGAACAGGAAACAATCTATCTGCAGATGCTCAGTGAAATCCTAGGAATCACCAAGACAGAATCCCCATCAAATAAAGGGCACAGAGCAGACTTCGGACTGTACCCGCATGTGCCCAGACACTGACGGAGCCTGCTGGTAGGAGGTGAAAGCAGCTGACATCCTCGACAGCCCACAGACAGTGAGACCGGAAGCAACTCCCCCGTGTTGCTGGGTGCCCGTGGGTGGAGGAGACAGGAAGTGGCTCTGAAATCCTGCCTCCGGGAATGACTGGCTCCTCTCAGCCACTGTGCCACTGAGTGCAGTCGCAGCCGGCCCCAGGCCTACACAGAAGCTTCTTCCCACCTGCGCACTCGAGCAAACACTTGGCGCGCTACATCGGGAGATGTGCAGGATAATTTTTCTTTCTTGGAATCCTCTCATCAAAAATGTATCTTCTCCTCTCACAGTCATAAAACCACCTTAGCAATTCCACATTTGTCCCATGATTTGTGAATCGCTGTGAAGACTGAGAACCATCAGCCCACAGAAGCCGGTTCCTTTGAGGACACAACACACAAGTCTCTTTTGCAGTTCAAAGACTGTCTCAGAGACAGAAGAGCAGAACCAAGGTGCTCGCAGTACTGCCTCCCCTTCCACTGGCTCCAGCCCTGAGAGGAGGCTGGGGGCTCTCCCAGGAGGGCTGATGAGTGGGCTACCCACTTGGGACAGTGCTGGCCCTTTCAGAGGACAGGAGCAGGGGGAGAGGAGGCTGATGAGGGGCAGGACTGCAGACCTGCCTGCTCACTGTCTAGCCCAGGGCCAGCCACCCTTTCCTAGGGCTCTGGATGAGACTGTCCAGAAGTGTTCAAGGATAGCAGAGAAAGAGAGAGCAACACTGAGGTTCTTACTGCTGGAATTTCTAAAGGTTACACAGAAATAAGAAAGAGAAAATAAGTAAAGATGATATGCCGGTGTAACAAAAAAATCACTGTGTAGGGCCTGGAGAAAGTACCACTTGCCCTGCACACAGACAGCCTGCATTTGATCCCTGGCACCACAGACAGCCCCTGAACTCCACTAGGCGTTCTGCTCCCCGAGAGCAGAGTCAGAGGTAATCCCTAAGCACTGCCAGGTATAACCCAATAGCCTCCCTTCCCCGACTGCCCCCCACCCCCAACTCCCAAAACAAAACCATCCAGATTGACTAGGCCACCCAGGCCTTGACTGCCAGGTAGGTTTCCAATAGGTGGAGGCCAGATCATGTGATAGGTGGTGCCCAGCTGCACCCGCACCACTGAGAATTCCAACTGGCAGGGGCTGGTCACCAGCTGGCCCTGAGTACATAGGAGGCCACATACAGAGTCTTGTCTGTATGTGGGACAGCGACACCACAAGGAGAAACACATGTGCAAGAAGGGGTCTCAGGGACCAAGGAATCCTGTCACATCCCCCTGGGCTCCAGGCCTCCCTGCATTCTGGAAGGTTCTCCCCACATCCAGCTTGGTTTGACCCAGGGTCAAGTGTCAACAGAGGCCACGCTAACCTCTCTCCAGGACCACATCGCTCCAGAGGATCCCGAGACCAGCCCCCAGCCTATGGGTACCCAAGTCTCTCACACAACAGAAGTAGGACATTGGTCACTCGCTCACACCTGACCTGATGACCCCCACTGATTCTCTCCATAGGACAACAATGTCTTCCCAGCTCGGAGGACACTGGTCACTCACCCACACTGGACACAGGAGCTCTGCCATGTCACACAAGGCAGCTTGGACACCAGGCTGCTCCAGAAGGGAATTCTGGGTGAAACAACCCCCTCTGTGGACAGCATCCTGGGTGTGGGGCTGTGAGTGCAGCCTCCTCAGAGAGCAGGTCCCAGCACTCCCCGACCCCCAGACTAAAAAGCACTCAATGTGCTGCACAGCTGGACTGGCACTCATGTGACATCTTTAAGAGTTCTGTCTCTCGGCAACAGATGCTGAGATGATCTCATTCAACATTCAGTAGATGGAAATTTTTGTGACGAACTCAAGGAGTGTCCTGAAGAAAAATAAGAAAATTAAATATTTTTTAAAGCAACAGTCATTAGTGTTAAATAATCCTAAAATGTAAATCCACTTTTCACAAAACAAAAGTTCTCTCTTTGCTCTCAGTCCATTAGCATAAGAAGGTTTATTAAAAAGGTAAAGGTAAAGGCCCTCCCGTTGATCGTCGATTTGCTCGAGCGGGCCCAGTAACGTCTCCATTGGAGACTTTGTTGTTACTGTGTCTGGCATATCGAATACTCTCGGTAGCTTGCCGGGCTCTCCGAGAGGGGCGGAGGAATCGAACTCGGGTCGGCCATGTTGGCCGCTTGTAAGGCGAACGCCCTACCCGCTGTGCTATCGCTCCAGCCCATGAAGGTTTATTAAAACCATGAAATTCAATTGTGCAACTGGAGTGAGCAGGAAAGGGATCAGACACACTTGGGCTGTAGTCAGCCCATACCTGTCTAGGAGTGCAGAGACAGCAAAGGCTGGCCGATGGCCAGAAGGCCCAGGGTCTGATCAGCAGGTGCAGAAGTAATGGAAGACACCACAGGGTTGTTCACTACGTTAACCAAAAGCCTTCTATTAAGTATAAAGTGCACAGTGGGACTCTAGCACACACTCATCTAACTGGTGGTGACAAAAATACACTTAGCAAGGAGCTGGTGCAATGAGACAGAGAGTGGGCACAATCTTAACCAATCTGGGTCATTCCCATCAAGGAATCAAAGTCTCAAACAGAGAGTGAGAAATGGGTCCACATGCCCCTCCCGGGTCCCAGAGTGGGACCACGAATGGGTGATCCCAGTACTTAATACATTGTAATTCAGTCATATTCATTTGATGCTCAACAGTAAAATGAAAACTAAACTGTCCTCTTTCAGTGATGAGCAATTTAAGGAATTTTAAAGCATCAAAATGTAAACAAACCCTGGGGCCTAGAGTGATAGCAGAGCAGGGAGGGCATTTGCCTTTCACGCAGCCGATCCGGGTTCGATTCCCAGCATCCAATATGGCCCCCTGAGCACTGCCGGGAGTAATTTCTGAGTGCATGAGCCAGGACTAACCCCTGTGCATCGGTTAGATGTTACCCAAAAAGAAAAAAAAAAGAAGTAAATCCTGAGTCATATAGGATTCTGCCATGTTGTCATGATTTTCATACCCCAAGATGCCATATAGCGGCTACCTCTAGGCACTAAGGGTCAAGATGAGTTGGCATATACCAGTGAGAGAACCCTGGCTGTACTCCCCTCTCAACATGTGGCCTCTCTACCTCAATTTCCTCAGTGGTGAGTGTGGCTGTTGTTCTGACCTCACTGGGTGTGCTTGAAAGGAATTCACAGAGCTAAAGCTTTTACCACAGATCGATCATACAGTAGGTGCTCAATAAATGCTGTGGTTAACTCCATACTTGCAGAATACAGTTCTGATTTATAAAGGATATAGAAAACCATCTGAAATTCATCAGACAGTATTCAGGGAAAATGTCAATGAAGCACTTGCTTTAAAAACCTTTATCTCGTATTTTTCATCTTTCTCATAACAAGCACACTAGACTCAATTATAGCATGACAAATGTACCTCTAGGTACCTTTTGTCCCAGCAGATTGCAATTTTCTGAAGGGGATGACTTTGTGTTGCCTTTGCATCTGACATATTGGCACAGCCTAGACATTGTAGAATAGTTTCTTAGTAACTGTTAAATGAATTATGTTAAAGAGAAGAATAATCCTTGCTTCACAAACATACAAACTTTACAGAGGAATAGGTAGTTGCCTCTATAGGGAGTATTCATAATTAGTATTCCTTGAAAAAAAGCATGTTAGTAGTTGTAGATTTTGAATAATAGCTCATTGCACATGCTCCCAATTTTGCCAAGCCTACCTTGTTTCCCATGTTGTGATATTTGGGGATGGAGTGGGAGTTTAAATTCCCAGCCTTTGACAATTCCCAGGTGTGTACAAACAAAGTTGTAAAAAATCCATCTGCTGGCTAGAAGTGCTCAATCTGTTACCTCACAAAAGACTAACACACGCAAAATTTTTTTTAAGACTGACACAAACTTAACTCAGTTCTGCAGTTAACTCACCATTAGGTGGAAACCAAGCATAAAAATTTAATTCCTAAGAGGAACTTTTAATAAAGTCACATGTGGCTGAAAATGAGGTGGCTAATGAAATTATTTCTGGGACACTGTCTGGCCATTTTACACAAAAATGAATGGTATGCAATGAAAACTATTTGAATAGTTCATCGCTATTAAATGATTTTTTATAAAAAGAATTTCTTAATGCTTTAAGGACATCTTAAAAAGATGCCCTGGAGAGATCTAGAGTTTGAGGCTATTAAATGCTGGCGTAGTCTCAGTCTTTATCTGGGGGCTGCTGTAGAATTCAGAGAGTCTCACCCAGAGATTGCACCGAGTGTTTCCCCAATCCTGGAGGTCATCGTGATTCTCTTAACAGACCCACCTTCATGGTCAAGCCAAAAGTTTAAGCTGATCCAAAAGTTAGTCCCTGATCTCTTTGCCTCATATCTTCTCGCTGACCTCGTCCAAGTCCTGCTCAGCTGACCTGAGTAAATGCCATCTTAGGTGATGTTACCCCGGGTTGCTCCAGCATGCCCTCCTGAGCCCACCCTAGTGCCCGCTCAGCTGCTCTTCCCTCTTCCCTCCCAGCTGACTCTGCCCATCAGAGCCAGGGAAAGCAGGAGGGACAGGAAGGGGGTGCTGGAAAAGGTGGGGGTCGGTGAGGACAGGGAAGACGGTGGTGGGAAAGCAGGCTGAGAGCTTCCGGCCAGGATCGGGCACCCTTGGGGTCACATTTCTTTGGTGAACCCAAGGGTGACAAAACCAGCCCAGGCCCCGTACCTGGGGGAAGGTTCCACCTGTCTTCCCACCAGGACACATGAAAGCCTGGTTCTGAGAGGTGCACACCACCATCCTCTTATCACTATGGTGAGGTTTGAAGTTGTCAGAGCTGAGACAGTGCCTTAGAAAGGCCGAAGCCAAGAGCAGAGAGTCCAGTGCAAGAGCCTGAGGAGCCCACCATAGACTGTCCGCCCCAGACGGCCACTCCTGGGACCACCCTGCCCATCTCAGCAAGCGGATGAGATAGCAGAGCCGCCTCTGAGAGGGGCCTGTAAGGCACGTGGAGGGTGCTTGGTGGAAAGGCCCTCCTGGAGAGCAGTCGGATAGCGGGAGCCGGACCCTCATGACATGTCTGAGAAGACCCCTAGCCCTGCACTCAGCTTACAGGGCAGCTGCATCCCGGAAACCACGTCCTCAGGAGTCAGGGTCACAGCCAGTCTCCAACCCTCAGAGGAACAGCACCATCAGTCCCACAGTCCGGGCCCTGCACCCTCAGAGTCAGAAGCAGACACCAAGATTTCACACAGGGAGAGGCCAGCCTGACCCTGCCGCCAGCTCCCCAGCCATGGCACCATGGCACTCCTTGGCACCAGGTGTCAGACCAAGTGTGTCCAAGGGACGGACAGAGGACACCACCTCGGAAGAGGTCACACCTGTGCCACCTGTGTACGATGACAGAGGACAGCCCCTGCCCCATCAGCTGATGTGGGTGACTCTCCTGGGCCCTCCTGGGCTTCCCCAGTAGAGCCAGAGGCCAGGGGGCCGCGGCAGAGCTGTCAGGACCATAACTGAGAGTAGGAGGCCAGCAAGGAAACAGGTCAGAAGGGCCATGGTGGGGAAAAGGCTGGGAAACGCTGGTCAGATGTGATCACCTGTGACCACCCGTCTATACCTGAGATCAATGGGTGCCCTAGGGCCCCTGCGGAAGCCTCAGGCACAGTCCCTGTAGCCTGTGCATACCTTCACAAGCAGAAGCTGCCCCAGAGTGGCAGAGGCTCTACTTCATGAACATTCTCTCTGAGGACCCAGGCTCTGTCCTAGTTATGGAAGCCACAAATCAAAGCAAAACAGACAGCCCTGACTCATCCACATCCAGATGGACCAACAGGAAACAAATGCCACTAAAACGTGTCTGAGACGAACATTCTTATTCTAATTACTACCCCAACTTTTAAAAGCATTGGGATTGAAAGGACTAGGCCAAAACAATAGTCGGTTAAACATTTTTTGTTTCAGTATGCACTGTAATGATGCTTTCTTTCAAAGCTTCATCTTCAGTAAATTGTTGTACTAAAGTAGAAAAGGCTAATTTCCTCCCAGTTTAGCATTTTAACAACAACAAAAAAATTATCTCATCCCGAAATGGTGAAAATGTTTAGCTCCTTTAGTTTTAAAAGCACCCTCAAAGTCTCCCTTTTATTTTTATTTGGTGGTTCCTCAGTTGGCAAGAGGAGAGGACGTTACTTCATAAACACCTAAAAAATTTGAGGTAGAAACTTTTATTATTTTCTTATAAAGAAGGGTGTGTGTGTGTGTGTTTTCCCATTTTCCCAGGAGTGAATCTAGACTTTACACTCTACCTCTGAGCTACAGCCCAGGTTTGGAAGGGAAATTATTTTTTCTGGAACTTGGAAATACCATCACATCTCCTTCCTGACTCTACTATGGATTTATAATAAGCTATAGCTTCAACATGGTGGTATTGTTAGGACACGGATTGTGATCTCCCTTTAACGACAAAGAGACTCCAGAGACTGCAAACAGCAAGCAAGGTTTATTGTAAGAATGGCTAGCCAGGGTCGAGCCGCCTATGCAGACACGCAGGTATGGCAAAATGGGCAAGACCCTGAACTTCTTCAAAGGAGATCTTATATAGGCCTTCACTGGCCGTTACAGCAGAGCCCGCGCATTTCATGGCCAATAGATTCATAACAACATATACTTTTTTAACCAATCCATTTAAAAGCACATCACTCCTTAGCCTATAGATTCAAAGATCGGCATTTATGTACAGGGGCATTGTGGCTAGCGGGTATCTCATAACTCAGACATCTGGTTATCTTCTATGTCTACTGGCTCCCTGTGATTTACAGCTCAGGACACCTGCATTCTGGTGGAGGGGGTGGGGGGATGAGAGGAGAGTTACTAGGGAGGGGCAGATAAGGAAGAGTCAACAGTGGAGGCAGGATTTACATCCCAATTAGGAAGAGTCAACAGTGGAGACAGGATTTACATCTCAAGGCTCTACTAGGGAGGGGGGAGGATTTACATCTCAAGGCTTTACCAGGGAGGGGGAAGATAAGGAAGAGTTACTAATTAGCAGAGTTTAGCTCTGGAATTTCCCTTGGGGTCCCATGGGACCCTACAGTAGGAGGTCCTGGATCAGAGGGATTTACATCCACTCCTACCACATAATAGAGATTCAAAGACCCACCTTCGGGGACTGGGGACTGGAGCTATAGAACAGCAGGTAGGGAGTTTGCCTTGCACATTGCCAACCCAGGTTCAATCCTCAGTATCCCATATTGTCCCCAGCAATGCCAGGTAATAGTTCCTGAGTGCAGAGCCAGGAATAACCCCTGAGTATTGTTTGGTGTGCCCCCCCCCAAAAAAAAAGAAGATCCACCTGCCTTAGTGAATAGGACCATTTTCATTCTTACGTATTTGTGTGGCCAATTTCTGAGCTGCTATCGTGTGCAAGGCATTTTGCCGACCACCCATGAAAGAGCGACAGGGTCACAACCCTGGGCTCCATCTGTCTAGAGCTGTTTCTCAATCCTTCTGGGCCTCGCTGCCCAGGGCCTATAAAGACTTACCCTGTCCCCACCCCATCTGAACCAATGTACTGGGCTGAGGGCAGCTGAAGTTCAGACCCTGATGTGATCTTACCCACAAGAATCATGAGTCAGAAGGGTTCATTGTCTTTCAGTGAACGCTTTTGACTCATGAAACCCATTCTACAGCTGTCCAGAGTAGGTGACACTGACATGTTACAGGCAAAAGAGGAGTCTGAAAAATCAGAAAAGCAGAACTTTGACTTGCCTCAAGTGTTTTTCATTCTTTTTTCCATTTTATAAATACGGTTTTTTGAAACTTCACTTAGTATGTGCTAAGAGCTAGGGATGCAGAATAAACGTGAGGTAAGCTACCAAACACGTGCACACAAGGATAATTAAATGACCGATCCCATGTCCCAGTGGATTGCATGGCAAGGTGCTGGGAAAAGGGGGTCAGGAGAAACCAAGTAGGAGACGACAACGAGCTCATCTAGAGCTGGATGGACGAAGAGCCTGACCTGGAGTTTCTAGACCCACATGCAGTTGGCACTTCCCCTTCTCCGAGCCACTGACCCTGTGTTTCCTGGTTGCCTATCATTTTCCCGTCTTCCTGTGTGGTGAGGGCACAGGTTCCTCTCCTGATCTAGAGTGGCCGTGTGTCCCAGGCCCATCCAACTCAGTCATTGTTAAATCCCTGCCGGAGATCAGCGGGATGGATTTGTAGCTCCGGATGGACCAGTGAGACTCAGTCCTGGATATTTTTATGTAAACATCAAGGAAGATTTGTGGGCTTTCTGAGACGGTAATATTAATGAGACTCAGAGCCAGACTTGGTGCCACACAGGGAGAGCTGAGGCATGAATGGAGAGTTCGAATCTTTGCAAGGGAGAACTGGAAATAAAATCTAAACATTGTTACTGAAGCCCCTAGCTGAGGCTGTGCCCAAGGCCTTCTCTCTGGATGTTTTTGTTATATGAGCCAGTAAATTCTAGTTTTCTGCCAAAGCTGCTTTCAGTTATGTTTCTCTCACTTGGGACTGAATTATATAGATCTGCCTGATATTTTTCAGTGCCATGTCTGAGTTCTCTTTGGGGACTGGGAGTTGGAAGAAAGCTCGGTCTAAGAATAGCGTTTTAAAAAATCGCTCTGGAGAGTGTTTCCCAGAGCTTTCTTCCATCTGAAAAGAACAGGCCTTTCATTCAGAATCAGCTTTGGGAACCCTGACCTGACCCCTTGGAAGCTTTTCCTTTGTCTTCCAGAGAACTTCAGCACTAAGGAATTTAGGAACTAATGTATTTGGGACTGGCAGGAAGAGGGATATGACGCACCCCCAACCTGTTTCTCTGGGGAGTTTGTCCAGAATACACACAGGAAGTACCCAGCTGCCCATCTCCACATGAGCATGCAGATGTCAGGATCGACTGGAAAATCTGAAGGGTTTCTCTGGCCTCCTAAAAAGCAACACCCACAGCCACCAGACAGCCTGCCCCCTGCAGAGCAGGGTGGGACCAAGAAATGAGCCAAGCCTCCCTCCCTCCCTCCCTCCCTCTCAGAGGATCTCAGCAGATGCTGGCCCAAGAGATTCCAGGGTGGAAGGAGGGGACAAAGGAACCAACAGAATGAGCACTTATTGTTCCCTGCACCTTAGTTGGACAAAGTTCTTGCCAGTCTGAATATGTTTCTGGGAAACCTCAGTTGGCTCCTGTTGGCAGCAGAAGTAGGAGTGTGTGTGTGTGTGTGGGGGGGGGGGGGTGTTGTGTTTAGGAGGGGGAGGTTGTCCCTGGCTAGAAGGCTTGAATTCCTGGAGTTGGAGCCAGGGATCAGGTAAATGAATCTCCCAGAGAAGCAGCCTCCTGAATCTGACCTGGCCCTGTTCCACCCCTTTACATGTAAAGCATGCCACAGGGATTCTGGGACAAAGGGAAACTATCTCCTTAACACAGGAAAATGCCCTGTCACATGCCACCTTCCAGGACTTCTTTCTCAGCCAACCTGTCTTATGGTCGCAATGCTATTTAAAAAACAAACAAACATACCTACTGTAATATCAGCTTAACATTGCAACACTTTTTGAAATTGTTTTCCCAGCAGCATGATTAGTTCATGACCTGAGGCCAACTTATCACAGGAAATCGTTAGTTTGGGACTAACTATTAGTTTCCTCAGTCCAGTGCTTGGGGCAGCGGTGTGCGTGTGTGTGTGTGGGGGGGGGGGGGCGGGGTAGGCCCCCTGCTTCCCCAGTCCAGTGCTGGTGGGAGGAAGTGGGAGGGGGGAGGCCTCCTGCTCTGGGCCACAGAGGAGAAACGGGGTCCAGTCAGGACAGGCGCCCAGGCAGGTGCAAGGACCTCTCCAGGAGGAAGCTGTATCCCCAGGGCCCTGTTTGGGGACTGTCGTAAACCAGCTTCAGGAGGCCACACGTGCAGTTCAGTCCCAGTTGCAAATCTTGGAAGCCCAAAGATTGATCTGGAGAGCAAGGATCAGCAGGACGGTGAAGGAGGATATTCCCTGGCCAGACACGCTTGATCTCCTCATCTCCAGACCTGAGCGTCTGGGCTCTGGGAGCTGCAGGGGCCAGCCAGGTCCTGACCAGAGGATGGGCATGAGCCTGGAGCAGGCCTGGGCACTTCTCAGGGCATTCTTACATTGCTGCCTTTCTCTGAAACTCCCTCCCACGCGTCTTCTCCTGCCAGAACAATATCCATCTTCAGCAGCGAGGACAATTTTAGATTCTCACAAATCCTACCTTGATTAGAATCTGAAATGACTGAAGGGGAAATGAAATGCAGAGCTTCCTGGCAAGGTGCTTAATGTCTGACGCCGTGACTCAGAAGCCTCACAGCCTAGGTAACAGGCAGCTTGGTGCCAGGGCAATGTCTCTGCGACCCCGTCGCCCTCTCCCAAGCCCCACGTAAGTGCAACTTCCCTAACCTGGCACTTCTGACAGAGAAGCAGGAGGAGGGAGTGGAGCAGGGGGGCAGATAGGGATCGAGTTGGTGCTGATGAAGTGGGGGAGGGGAGGGGACCACGATGTGACATGGAGACTGGGGTGGCTGAGGGACAAGGTGAGGATTCCAGCAGACAGAACTAAAGGAAGTCACCACGTGAACTCTGGCCCACTTTATCCAGGCCCCTTTGAGTGCCAGGAGCTGGCCAGGAGTCTGCCAGGCGAAACAGCTCTCGTAACGTTGGCACCAGCACACTTTCCACAGCACTAACGGTAGCAGCAACAGAGTTTAAACTTTAAGAAAATATTTTAAACGGTTTGTTAAAATAATTTCTGTCTTATTTCTGTAAGAGTTGGTGTCTGGCTGTCCTTTATATAATGCAGAGCAAGAGCTTTCCCAGCCGTGTCTGATAAATGTTGTCCACGTTCCATTGCCAAGAATGTGTTGTTCAAATGCCTGTTTGGTCTTTAAGGATGAATGCCACTCTCTTGCTTGGTTTTAAGTAAGTATGGAGTATTTTGAGGGGACATAGTGGAGGTGAAGAGACCAAAAAATATATATATATATATGTGTGTGTGAAATAAACTCAACATTTTAATTAAGTAGCAGTGCCTCTATTTTAAAAATACAGAAACCTAGCAAGAAAATAGCAGGACTGGCCTGGACGCACGTTATGCAGGAGGGGAGTCTGGTGGGGGGGTGGCTTTTTAGCTCGGCTCCCTAAGATCCCCGGGCAATGCTCCCCTGTATCGGCCCGGAACTGGAAGCTGGAGCCACCCCAGGGAAGCCACCAAGACAGAATCTAAGGAGCATCTCTGCTTCCTCTACAGTAAGCCACAGGAGCCAGAGAGCGGGGTGGCAGAGTGGAAGGAAATGTTCGCAGGGGGAAGATCACCAGAAGGGAAGCCTGGGCTGTGGGCCCCGCAGACACCAGGTTCTATTCCCAGGACACTGGGGCTGCAGTACAGCCTCGGGAACTGGCCACCCTTCCCTGGGCTGCTGCCCCTCATTGTGGAAGCTGGCAGTGAAGGCTTTCTCCCTGGGCACCATGAGGGTGAGAGGTCGGTGCATCACTGAGCAGCCCCAGCACACACTCCTTGTCTCTGCTACCAGTTTTTAGTGAGTTACATAACAAGATTGACGTTAAATGCCAGGGTCTTCGTTCCACATTAGCGGAAATAGACTTTGTCAAGCTCAAGCTTTCTCCTGACATTTGCAAACAGAAACTTTCCAAAGGACCCACTGTGCTTTTGTAATTGGGATTATTCAAGATGAACAGAACTCTCTAAGTTCGCATGAAAGTTTGGGCAAGAACAAAAGTTGGATGTTTGAAGCCAAGAGACCCCAGGAGACCCCTGTGACTGCAGCACAGCTCTGCTTGCAGCTGATGCCCCTTCACAGCCTGCATGTGGGGGTCCGTTCTGGAGCTGAGCTACAGCCCTCGAACCGGGTTTGAGAATTGCCCATTAAATTCCGGCTGCTGGGGACACAAATGCCTCAGGGAAACGGCTGCCATCAGAGAAAGCAGGGACGCCCACTGCATCCACCCCCCCACCCCCATCAGGCGGGAGCGCCTGTGACCCTCGTCCTGCTCCTGACCTCCTGCAGTGCGAGGCCAGCAGAGAACACAGCTGCTGCCCAGTGCCCTTGTGCCATCCTTCGGCCTGTCCTCTCCCTGCCCTTCTCTCCAGCCTCTGTCGCAGGTGGGTCTTCTCGGGAAGGTGGCTTTGCACAGAGCTGGGAGCACTGGAGACGCATCTTTGAGGACTGTTTTCAGTCCTTTCTGCTGAAAAAAAAAAAGTGAAGAACCATCAAAGAGATTACACTAAAAAGCAGGAAGAACCCCGCTTCTGTTTCTTCTACAGGGCAGAAAATGCTCCCCGTGGCTCTTGAGCACAGAGCGAGTAAGCCCCAAGCACCACCGGATGTGGCCCAAAAACCTAAAATAAAAACCAAGAAACCAGATACTTCACATAGTGAGAGGAGGAGTGGGAAGGCTAACACGTGATGCGCCTCCTTCTCTGACACGGAGCGGGTGCGGCGGCAGGAGCCCGCCATCCTCCTGGGGTTTGTGTGCGGTCACTGCATTCTCCCAGACCACGTCCTGACAGAGCGGGGACAGCAACCGCCTCCGGCTTTGCCAGCTGCAACTTGGCTGCATCCCTGGAAGGTTCCTTCGTGCAGGGCCGAGGAGCCCAGAGCTCAGCTTCCCAGGGGCACAGAGCCTCGTGGTCCTGAGTACGCTGGCCAAGGGCGCAGCCACGGGTCCAGCAGCACACAGCAGGCCTTTACACCCGTGTTCTGGCTTTTCTAGAAGAAAGAAGAAGGAAGGCAAAGTCCCATCCCAACAACAGCCCAAACTCCAAAGGAATCTGCCTCTCTGCCTGCTGGCAGGCTGCTTTGGTTTCCAGAGCAACGGTTTGCAGTCACAGAGCCCACGCAGATGCCGCCTTTGATCTGCGTCTCCTCTCTGCTTGCACCTGCCCTGGAAGCTTCTGGACCGTTTTTTGTGGTCTGAGGAGCTCATGCCTTTGGAAGTGACTTTCCACTGTCCCAGGGCCGACCCAGGGGGTGGGGACCCGTGCCGAAGTCTGGGCCCCTCAGGGAGTTGCATCTTCCCACTGTCTCCTGCCACCACCTCCCCCGCACCCCACAATTCCAGCTGAGTCTGGGACCTCCCAGGGGTCCGTCTCAGGAGACCTTGGACCTGCACAGGTGCAAGAGCCCTGAGCCAGCTCAGGGCCAGGGGCCTTTGATGGCTGACCACTGCCCACCCGGTCCTTGGGCTACCCACCCGGTCACTCTGATCCCGAGCGTCTGGGACAGAGTGAGCAGCCGGGTGAGTGTGAGAAGGCGTCTCCTTTGGCCTAGATGCACAGGTGGCCAGTGACCCGGCCCCTGCCCCTGTGCAGCTCTGGGTGGCTGGTTCTCACGGCTGCTCGCTGAGGCACCTCACTGTGGTGTTCTAGTCGAAGCTCTGTGGGCCTCTCCGGGGAGTGAGCAGCAGCCAGGTGGCAGCCTGAGCACGGGGCACTGGGAGTAGCGAAGGGACGGACCTGGGGCGCGGGGAGCACTGGCCTCTGAGAATCTCACAGGGCTGGAGCCCTGCAGGCCTCATCGCCTCCTCCTCACAGCTCCGCTGGCCTGCACGGCAGTGCCAGGGTACCCGGGACCGCCTGTCTGGGACACACGCAGACGGCGTTCACACCCGCACAGTCCGGAGCTGAGGCCTCAGGACACTCACCCGACACTGCCCTCCGTCAGCCCCTCTCCCCAGACCCTAACACTGTCCCCAAGAGTCAGGCCCAGGTGACAAGTGAGGGGCACACGGACTGTGGAATCTGCCCAGGACCTGGTAGGATGGGCCAGCGGCTGCTCTGTGCCCACTTGGCTTCACTCTCATTGTGCCCAGAAAGGACCTAGACCTGCCTCAGGAGCCAGAAGCAGTGAGGGGCCTGCCAGGGAGAGCCAGAGAGCAGTCAGGGGCGACAAATAAGTGCCACCTGCTCCCAGCAGGCTGACTCTCCCCTTTCCGAGCTCTGGCTTGAGTCGCTCCTGCCTGGCCTCCCTGTTTCCCCCAACACCCCCCCCCCCCAGGCTCGGGGGCACCAGAGGCTGCATCACGGACCTGGAGGCCATCATTGTCGCCAGGCTGACCGGGGAACACTTCCCTCAGACCTGGCCCTGAGCCAGGACCATGGTCACCGGGCGGTGGCCACAGCTGGGCCTTTAGGGTGGCCACACAGAACAAAGCCTCAGAGCCACACAAGGCGGCCTTGTTGGGAACTGACCCCCGCAGGGAGGTGAGGGGAAGGGTCAGCGGGGTGACAGACTGTGGGATGAGACAGTGTGGAGGCTATTTCCGGCCCAGCAGAGCTGACAGCGGGAGACTTGATGAGGACTGCTTGTGGCCAAGACCCCCTGGATGGGACAGTCCTGGGGAGGCTGAGGGTCCAGTTTGGGGGACAGTCCCGAGGAGTGGACTACAGGCCCCTGGAGACAATGTGGGACCAGGGATGCAGGGACAGCTGAAGACACCTCCGGTCCCAGATGCCGATGAGTGGTTCCCGTCCTCCCCTGACCCCAGGGAGTCAGAGTCAGAGGCGCCACCCCTTCCCGCCACATGGGGGCGCACTCGCGCTTCCCCTCAAACCAATCTGTTTTCTGGGAGTTAGTTTTGCCTCCAGCAGACTTTGTCTCCATCCAGACCCGCCCCTCCTCACTCCTGCTTTGGATATCGGCCAAGAGCATCCATATCTTCTCCCTGGGGCCTTGAACACACACCTGTCCGGTCCCACAGCCGAATGTCCCCAACCAGCCACTGTGGTGTCCTCCAGCCCCACCTGAGCAAGTCCTTGTGGGGGCACAGGAGGCACCTGTGACCCGAGCCCTAGCCTCAGTGGGGTTTGGGAACTGTCCACAGACTTCGCCCCTGCCAAGATCAGAGGAAATGACCGGGGAACTCTTCTGTGCTGCCAAGGAACGCCCCAGCTGACCAATCCCGTTCAGACAGGTACAGCCCATGACAGGCGGACAGAGACATGTCTGGGGGACAGGGATGCTCGGGCTACAGCAAAGGCCCCGTTTCTGCAGCGTCCCTGAGCTCAGACTTCACAGCAGCTCTGACGAGAGACAACAGCTCCAGCCTCCCAGTTTGCTTGTGTGCCTCATGCAGTCCCCGAGGCTCCGTGGTTAGCGGAGGGTGGGGGCAGGCAGAGACACTCGTTGTGGTTGACTAGGCAACAATTACTGAGGTGGTATGTGATTAAACAAACATCCAACTCTATTAGCCTGGAAGGTGAGTTCAGTCGGGGCTGACTGGCATGAATATCCCTTTATTCCTCCAGGTTCCTCCAATGCAATTTCCTCCAAGATAAGAAATGTACATGGGTCAAACGATTGAAGGCAGATGCCCAAAAAACAGGCCTTTCAAATCCTCTCTCAAGGATGAGTTGATAATGATGTGCAAAGATTTGGTATCACACATGGAACCCGCTGGAGAATGGCTGGTCAGCTGGAGATGGGTGGGATAGTGAGTGGACACGAGGATGGATGGGTGAATGGGTGAATGGTGGATGAATGGTAGAAGGACGGGTGGATGGATGGGTGGGTGGATGGATGGAGGGATGGATGATGTGTGGATGGATGGGTGGGTGGATGGGTGGATGGTTGGGTGGATGGATGTGATGGGTGGATGGGTGGGTGGATGGATGTGTGATGGGTGGGTGGATGGATGGGTGGGTGAGTGGGTGGATGGATGGGTGATGGGTGGGTGGGTGGATGGATAGATGTAGAATGGGTGGATGGGTAGGTGGATGGATAGATGATGGGTGAGTGGGTGGATAGGTGGGTGGATGAATGGATGATGAGTGGATGGGTGGCTGGATGGTTCAGCCAAACACTTAACTAGTTCATCTTCTTGCACTAAGAAGCAAACCAGGGTGCAGCTCAATTATAGTAAATGGGGAAGTTCCCCCACCTACCCATTCATCCATAGCACCTGTCCCTCCATCCATCCTTCCTCCCATTCGGCCTTCACCTAGCCACAGAGTCAATCTCCCACCCTTTTACAATCTATTCTTCCAGCCAGCCCTGAAAACACCTATTAGCTGGGCTTCTCTGTATCCTAGAAAACTCACCCTCTGAGAACTGGTACCTGCCGCATCTGAAACAAGAGAATCAAAGTACTTGATTTTATGCCAGCCTTCAGTAAATTTTAATTTTATCCTCTGTCACATCCAAAACCTTTTACTTCATAAATCTACTTCTAGAAGAAATTAGTCCTACAGATAGATTTCCAAATGAACTCGAATAAGTATGCAAATGATGTTCGTTATAGCATTGTCACTTTTAGCAAAGCCTAGAAACTACCAAACGTCTATCAAGAGGTGATGGATTACATAAATTATTGGGTGTCCGTGCACAAATCTCTGCACAGCCCCTGGGGAAAAGGAAGCTGCGTGCAGGAAAGAAGTTCCAGGCCCTCCAATGTCAAACCTGAGAAGAATCGGTTTTGTCATTTCTGTGATTTTTTTTTTTTTGGCTGGGATGGGGGTGGGGTGCGGGGGTGTCAGTAGCTTGGAAAACTTGCCGGTTTTCAATTCTTTGCTCCTTTCCATGTGGCCTGTGCTTGAGTATCGCCTCTTCAGAAATAAGGAGCTCTGGTTTGCCCAGGAAGCGGGAGTCTTCTCTGGAAATGGGTGTAGGGCCGATGTGAAGCCTGTGACCCCGAGTGTCCCGAGCAGGGAAGGCTCAGGAGTGGGAGGAGGGTGAGAAGGAAAGTTCCCAGTTCCCTTCCGGATCACAGAAAGGTCGAGCGGCCTCTGCAGCAGCGTCCCCGTCTCTAAGGCTGGGAGGAGGGTGCATGCTGGCATCTGCAGACCCCCTCCCCAGTCCTCTGCCACCCCCCACTCACACCCCTGGGGTTGGACTTAGCAGCTGCCCTCGCAAAAGGAGAAAGGGAGGAAGAGGAAGAGAACGAAGCACCGCATAGGGCCCTCTTCAAGGCGCTCCTGGTCCTGCACAGAGCCCTGCCCTCTCCCGGCACCCTGTGGGCCGTCAGTGCCCTTGCAGGACTGAGCCATGCCTGGGAAGAGGAGATGGGAAGAGACAGGGCAGGCGCAGGCACAGGAGAGGGCACGGCTGCCCCTGTGCCCGCTCCCCACTGCTTGAGGGGATTCTGTGTCTGCTTGTGCGTTGGTGCTTCTCCTGGGGCTTCTGTCTGCCCCATCTTCTCTCTGCCAGTTGGTGCTGGAGACAAAGCTGGGGGCGACCTTCCAAAGTGCAGCAGTGCCCCTGCCTGCAGCCCAGCAGACCTTGGCCTGCGGGAGGAAGCCGGATGCTTGAGACCCACCGCTGGGGCCTCTGCAGCTTGACAGCACCCACTAGGCCATGCAGCAAGGGGTGAGCACGGTCCAGGCCCCACCAGGACCCCGGGATGGGGGTGCCTCCGGGCGGAACAGACTGGGCAGAAGACATGGAGGCCCCTCCCTGCACCCCACCCGACACTGCACCCGGAGACCCCCAGGGCAGGGAGACTGGCACAGCAGAGGGCTGTCCCTGGGCTGTCCTGGGTTTCTCCTGTGCTGGCAGCCGCTAGAGGGTAAAGGCGGGAAAGAGCTGAGGCAGCAGCTGGTGACTGAAGGGGGCTGGCCTGGTCGGGCCACACACCCCCCTCACTTCCTCCCTCCCTTTCACTCTTCCTCACTCAGTGTCCTCTCTCCCACTCGCTCCCTCCCTCATCACTCAACCCACAACAGAGTACTAACCATGGTGGGATCAGGTGGGATCACAGATCACAGGAGCTAAGAGGGGCCCTCGCTCATTCCCCCCCTCTCACTCACTCACTCCCTCTCCATTCACTCATTCATCCTCCCACTCCTCACTCACTTCCCTTGTTACCCATTCACCAAATCACTGACCATACCCTTCCTATTCGATCGCTTATTCCCTCACCCCCACACACCCATCTGCCCCTCACTCATTCCCTCATTCCACTCTTTCTTTTTCATTCCTTCCTTTACTTCTTCATCCACACAATTCGCTTATTCCTTCCCTCCTCACCTTCTGCTTTACCTGTTCCCTCACTCACTCATTCGTTCCTGGCGAGTATGAAGTGATAACTCCGCATGGCTTTGATTTACACTCAGTCAAGGACTAATGGTGTTGAAGATCTTTTTGAACTTATTGCCACTTGCATGTCTTTTTTGAAAAGATTTTTTTTTCTTTTTGGGTCACGCCCAGCGATGCACAGGAGTTACTCCTGGTTCATGCACTCAGGAATTACTCCTGGCGGCGCTTGGGGGACCATATGGGATGCTGGGAATCGAACCTAGGTTGGCTGCGTGCAAGACAAACACCCTACCCGCTGTGCTATTGCTCCAGCCCCGAGAAGATTTTTTTTTATCATTTTTTAGGGCTGGAGTGATAGTATAGCAGGTAAGGCGCTTGCAGCAGCTGACCCAGATTCGATCCCATATGGTCTCCGGAGCCCTGCCAGAAGTAATTCCTGAGTGCAGAGCCCTGAGCATTGCTGGGTGTGCCCTCCCTAAAAAAATAGAATTGTTCTCATTTTTTTTAATTGGGTAGTTATTCTTCAGTTGTTGAAGTGTAGAACATATTCTTTTTATTCTGGGTATTAATTCATTACTAAAAATATGATGTACAATTATCTTCTCCCATTCTGTGGGTTGACTTCATACTCTTATAAAACACTTTTTTTGTATGAAAGGTTTTAGCTTTTAAATTAATTTTAATATATCAATTTTTTTTGTTTCCTACACACTTGGTATTATATCTAAGGAAATAATTGCCAAACCCAAGATCAGATAGATTTTCCTTGGTTTTCTCCTAAGAGAAGACTATTTAGCTCTGAAAATAACCCACTTTCCGTTCATTTATGTCTGCTCTGTGAGGTCAGGGTTGACCCTCACCATTTTCTGCTGTCTGCGTGTACCTATCCTATTTTCTCAACAGTTTCTCAAAGATGATTCTCTCACTGGGGCATGCTCTGGCTTGCTTCTCATAGCAGTTGACCATGGATTTCTGAGACAGCTTTTTTTTCTGGGTCACACCTGGTGATGCTCAGGAGTTACTCCTGGCTCTGCACTTGGGAATTACTCCTAGTAATGCTTGGAGGACCATATGGGATGAGGGGTAATGGACCCCGGTTAGCCGCTTGGGACAGCTTTTTTTGTCTGTTTGTTTTGGGTGACACCCGGCAATGCTCAGGGGTTACTCCTGGCTTTGCACTCAGGAATCACTCCTGGCGGTACTCGGGGGATCATATGGGATGCTGGGAATTGAACCCGGGTTGACTGCGTGCAAGGCAAACGCCCTCCCTGCTGTGCTATTGCTCCAGCCCCTGGGACAGCTTTAAGCCCTCAGTCTACCTCAGTGGGCCTGCTGTCCTGCCCACCCTATAGGAGTGCTCTTGCTCTACTGCAGTGTGATTCAACCAACTTCAGATTGTTTTTGCTATTCTGAGTTCCTCAATTTCCACAGAAGTTTGTACACATTTTTGTTTCTTCATGGTGTTGGGAATCAAACCCGGGCTGACAGATACAAGGCAAGCGCCTTTCTGCTGAACCACATTCCCGGCCCTTTCATGGGGAGTTTAGAATCAGCTCGTACATTTCTGTGAAATGATATTTGAAAGATTGATAGGTCGTTTGCATCAAAGTTGTAGATTGCTTCAGGTGTGCCTCGCATTTTAACAGCCGCAGGCTCCGGAAGCGAGTAAGTTTCTCTCAGGTAGGAACAGCTGAGGAAATGTTTCCGCAGTGGTGGTGTGACCTCACTTGAAATAAAGAACGGGCCGCTTGGGAGATGTGGGGATTCAATTCAGGAGCATGCTTCATACAGATGGTGTGGCAGCTGGCTCTGAGTACCTATAAACTAAGGAAAAGTTTGGGATTAAAAAGGAACTCAAGTCATGGAGCAAAATTCCTGGTACTAATCTGAGCCATTCCTGGGTGTTAGTCTCCCGTTTTGTTGCTTTATGTTCCCCAGATGAGAAGAGAGCACCAAATAAAGGGTGTTGTGAAGACCCTCCCAGAGTGGGAGAGACATGCTAAAAGTAGTCTATAGACCAAACATGATTGCCACTCAATGCCTCTCTGGCAAAACACAGTACCCAAAAGAAGAGAGAGAGAACAAGGGGGAATACCCTGCCACAGAGGCAGGGTGAGACGGGGGGGGGGGGGGGGGGGGGGGATGGGGGGTGGGAGGGATGCTAGAACCCGTGGGGGGGGAGGATGGGCACTGGTGGAGGGATGGGTACTTGATCATTGTATAACTGAAACCCAAGCACAAAAATTTATAAGCCTATAAATGTACCTCATGGTGTTTCACTAATAAAAAAAATGATTAAATAAAAAAATCAGTCTTAATATAATATAAATATAATGATTAAAAATCACCAGAGAAAAATTCAAGAGCTAAAAAAAAAAATAAAAAATAAAAAGGAACTCAAGGGGCTGGAGCAATAGCACAGCGGGTAGGGCGTTTGCCTTGCACGCAGCCAACCCAGGTTCGATTCCCAGCATTCCATATGGTCTCCTGAGCACTGCTAGGGGTAATTCCTGAGTGCAGATCCAGGAGTAACCCCTGTGCATCACCGGGTGTGCCCCAAAAAGAAAAAAAAAGGAACTCAATTCCTCGATTCCCTCCTTTTCTCCAATCTCTTTCTGAACCTATTCGCATTGTTGAAACCATTGAAAGGGTCTAGACAGTGCCGACGAGTGCACAATCCTTAACTAGAAATGAATAATCCCTAAGAATGGGGTACAAGGAGGGATAGGATGCAGAAGAATTCCAAGTCCTTGCTGTCAATGGCAGGATGCATGCTGAGATAATAATATTGATTATCAGACAAGGAAAATGAAGCAGAGATTAATCACAGTGCACAAGGATCAATCATAATGGCACATACAGGCACACAGAGTGTCGTGGATCGTCAGAATAGAGCATGGGCCGGTCACAACGGAGCAGATACTAATCAGGACGAAGCGCATGCCTCTCAGGATGGAGCAGAGTGAGAATTCACCCATCACGATGAACATGGACCAATCACGGTGGAGAACGGGGCATGGGTCATCACCTCAGAGCATGGGCCAGTCACATTGGAGTATGGGCCAAGTCCAGTGAATCACAAACCAGTCCGAGTGGCGGAGCAGGTGAGGGGCTCAGAAGGGCCTCTCCCTTCCCCATTTTCCTGCTGGATGCCCCAACTGAATCCATCTCATTTCTTTTCCTTTTTTTTTTTTTTTTTGCTTTTTGGGTCACACCCAGTGATGCACAATTATTCCTGGCTCTTCGCTCAGGAACCACTCCTGGCGGTGCTCAGGGGACCATATGGGATGCCGGGAATCGAACCCAGGTTGGTCACGTGCAAGGCAAACACCCTACCCACTCTACCCGCTGTGCTTTGCTCCAGCCCCCTCATTTCTTTTCCTTCTAAATCACGTCTCTGCAGAGGACTGAGCCTCAGCCCAGAATATAAGGACAGGCGCCGTGAGCCACACCCACATCCCTAACAGTGTCACTGCTGTGGGGCCCCAGTGAAGGGGCAGGTGACACTGGGTGACTACTGTGTCCAGCTTGAGCACCTACTCCCACCTCAGAGTGCCCCCTGCTCCGATCCTGGGACACAGAGGCGCTGACTATGCTACCCAGGAGCCTGGGGGTCAGGTCCTGGGGCTGGAAGCCGGCTGTCCGGGCAGAGGCAGGCCCAACGCTGCGTGTTCTGGGGAAACTACCTCGGTCAGGGCTTGAGTCCAGCGGCCGCTGGGGGCTTCAGCTTTGAAAACAGTTTGGCTTCGGCAAATTACTGTTTTGCACTGAATGCTAAGTGCTGAGACCTGTATGGTGGGAGGGTCACATCCAAGGAGACCGCCTGGAGAGGTGTGTGATTGTACCTCACGCAGGAGACGGAGGGAACGTTCCCCGCCCTTCGTCGTGGGTCCTCAGGAAGCCCCTGACCCTGAGAGATTGGCCAGCAGGGAGGAGGCACCTCCAGCAGGACCTCAGGGCCCCTCGGACCCCACCTGCTAAGCAGAACCCCAAGGGCCCTGTTGGTATCGGGGGGCTGGAAGCTGCTCAGGTCTGCCAGGCTGCACGGGGGCTCTGGGAAGAGGCTGAAGGGACCCCTGCACCCCTGCTGGGACTCTCCAGGAAGCCATCTCAGGCAGGGGACGCCAGGGTCACCCCTTGGGGTGCTGCTCCCACCAGGGAGAGGCTGGCTCTGAGTACCCACACACAAACGCACACACCTGTGCTGTACCTCCCCCTCAGAGGTGGGCTCCGGACTCAGGATGCCTGGGCAAGGACTGGGAACAACGTGCTTGGAGGCCTGGGGCCCACGGTCACTTGCACCTGACAAGAATGGTGCCCCCTCCTCCAGGTACACACCTGGGTTTCACTGCATCTGTTACCATGGTGACAGACGCCATAGCAACCCGGTCCCAGGGGACTCAGGTGCTTGCTGCCTGGAGGTTGATCAAGGACACAGTCGCCCTGGAGACGAGGATCTGAGCCACTCTGAACACGGGCTGAGACTCCAGGGTGCTCTTGAGGACAAACAGGAGCCTGGGTCCCAGGCGGCTCTTGGGGAGCACAGAGGGGACAGGGTGTGTGTGGGGCAATGTCCACCCTCTGGCCTGGACAGGCATCACTCATCTGTAAGCCAATAGAGAACGGCTCTCTGCCCCTGCCCCTCCTCCCTGCTGTCCCCCACTGATGTGTGGGCAGCATGGCTGGGTGGGTGTCAGTGTCTCAGCAGGCAGGGGGACACACCATGTGCACCCTGGGGGGGGGGGCGGGAGGCAGAGCCGGAGTGGTCTCACACACGTGCACACTCACATACACACATACACACACACACATGCACACATCTCCAAGGCTGCAGGAGGGACCTGTGTCCCCACAATGCTGCCAGTGACATGGAGCTGACAGCAGGGGGCGCTTCAGAAACAGAGTTTTG
The DNA here is from genome assembly GCF_029834395.1 of Sorex fumeus. NCBI lineage: Eukaryota > Metazoa > Chordata > Mammalia > Eulipotyphla > Soricidae > Sorex > Sorex fumeus. The sequence goes on along the minus strand of NW_026606086.1, from coordinate 19,168,350 downwards.
AAGAATGAGAAAAACCAGGGCCCCCCCCCCCCCCGCATCTTTCTGTGTAGCCCCTGTGTCCCCACATGGACCCTGTGTCCCCCCATGGCCCTGTATCCCCCCCATGGCCCTGTGTCCCCACCATGGCCCTGTGTCCCCACCATGGCCTTGTGGCCCCCCATGGCCCTGTGTTCCCCCCCGGGCCTGTGCAACCCCCATGTGCCTGTGCTCCCCCATGGTCCTGTGTCCCTCCATGGGCCCCATGTTCCTCGTGGACCCCACTCTTCTCCTCTGCTCTGTGAGCTTCATGCTGGGCCCCCGGGAGAGTCCACCTGCTCACCAGACTTGGAGTACTGGGACCCCTTCCGGCTCTCAACTCAGGGTCGGCCTGAGCGTGTGACCCAGGCCTCCGTTGGGGTGCAGCTACCAGCCACTTGGCTTAGGCCACCTGCAGACTTTCACCCGCCCAGCCCAGGCTCCGCCCCTGCCCAGCCCAGGCTCCGCCCCTGCCCCAACCCAGGCTCCGCCCCTGCCCAGCCCTGGCTCCGCCCCTGCCCCAACCCAGGCTCCACCCCTGCCCCAGCCCTGGCTCCTGGCCATTGGTGGAAAGAAGGGGCGGGCTGGGCAGCTCAGGGTCCCCTTCCGTGGCCGCCCCCAGCTACGCGGCCTTTGCCTGTTCCGGGTCATGTGCCAGATCACCAAGTCCCTGGACCAGCACGGGTGGCACCATGGAGCAGTGCAGCCCCTTGAGGATGAACGCCCCTCCCTGTCCTGCGTGGACAGATGAAGGCCGCCCCCTAGCCCACCTGGCCCCACGCCTCTTGCACACCCTGATGTCAGGCCGAGGGCTGCACGTTTGCACGGGCTGCACAGTGGAGCTCGGAGGCCTCAGAGCGCAGCCCCTCACGTCCGACACCCCCGAGGGCGGGGAGCCGCGGTGTGCACGGTGGGAGGGTCAGTCTCAGGCTGTTTTATGTGGGTCCAGCCCACCCGGCTCCTGCTCGGCTGGTCTCCCTGCATCTCCCTCAGCGCCGTGTCCAGGACTGGGCCTTTTCTCTCCTCAGGGTCCAGTAAAGGGTGCAGGCAGCGTTCCCAGGTGGGAAGGGCGTTCTGGGGGAGGCTGACCCACTGCTGAGATGGACAAGCTGCCCAGAGCCACTTTCTCCGCGCACTGTGTGGACAGACAAGGCCGGCGTGCAATGGTTTCTCCTCTCTGGGAGAGCACTGCTAGGGAGTCTCCTCCACAGGCTGGCCCTGGAGGGCAGCCAGAGGCGTATACAGAAGCTGAAAGGACCGAGGGGCAGCCAGAAGAGGGCGGGGCCCAGAGCTGAGGAGGCAGGTGTCTGCTCCTGGGTTTGTAGGACACAGCGTTTGATGGAGCCTCTTGGGCAACTTTGATCTAGGGTCTCCACCTGCCAGGTGCTCCAGGACCCCTGGAGAGGGACCTGTGCCCCCCCCCCTTCAGCCCTCCCGGCCCTCTTAGGCCCTGGGCAGCAAGCACGCAGTGCAGAGCCGCCCACAGGCAGGAGAACCCTGACTCAGCGTTGTGTCAGTCAGATGTGTTTGCCCAGCACACCTTCCAGAAACCCCACTGGACGCTGTCAGAGTTGCCTGCCCAGATTTATTTATGATGGGACAGAGCTGTTTGTGATGCCGGGAAATTGGAAAGAATCTAGACAGTTAAAGTAAGGATGCATTCCATAAATTACCACACAGTATTCTAAAAGCACGCCCTATGGGCAGTAACACGCCGTAACGGGCACATAATGAATATCTGAACAAAGACCAGGGTTTCTGCTGTTTGTAATACAGGACGGAGATAAATGTCTGTGATCAGAACTAAATAAATGGCTGCAAGCGCGTTTTGGGAGTGATTGTGGAATAAGGAAGGGTGTGAGTGTGTGCGAGTGCCCTGTGTGTGTGTTAGTGATTGCACAAGTGCCCTGTGCATGAGTGCACATGATGCCATGTGTGTATTAGTGAGTTAGTGAGTGCACGCGAGTGTTGTGTGTGTAAGTGTACCAGTGAATGTTCACGAGTTCTGTGTGTTAGTGTGCACAAGTGCCATGTGTGCATGTAAGTGTGCTAATGCACAAGTGTCATGTGTGTTAGTGAGTGTGCACAAGTGTTACGTGTGTGCGTGTGTGCTAGTGCTCATATGTGTATGAGTGCAGTGTGCACATGTTCACATATGTATCTCCATGCATGTGCTTGTGTGTAGGATCATGATGGTGCATACATGTGTGCAACCCAGGAAGTGTGTGTGCAGTGAGGACATGTGTGTGCCCATGGTGCAGAGGCTGGCAACATGGAGCAGCCCTGCTGCAGAGGTGACTGGATGGTGCTGGGGTTCTCGTGACGGGGAGGAAGCTTTGTATCCCCATTGGGTCTGCCTCACACTTTGCAATTGCAGCATCTCTGTGGGTGTCAAGGGCACACGTGTGCCATGTTAAAGTGCAGGCAGCCATGCATGTGTGGATGTGAGGGGCACATGTGTGCCATGTGGGAGTACGGGCATGCATGTGTGGGTGTCGGGCCCACGTGTGTCATGTGAGAGTGCAGGCATGCTGGGGGTATGGTGCCACCAGCAGGTCAATCTGTACCTGTGAGGCGAGTGCATCAGCAGCCTGATGGTGCCTTTTGACTTCCAGATACCTCAAAATTGCTGCTTTGCCTTTGGCCAGACCCCAAAAACTGGGGGCAAAGTTTACCAAGAAAGTAAACAGCCAATAGTTAGGTATGTGGGAGACACACCCACAAACCACCTCCGGCTCAGCTATATAATTGGAGGCATGGCCTCTCTGGTTCCTGATCAAACTGCTTAACGGCCATGATCCCAGAGACTCAGAAACAAATCTCGGAACACAGTGGCTTTTGGCAGAAATGCGTCCAGTCCCTGCAGTAGCTTACAGGCGCTGGGCCACCCCAGGTGGGAATAGGTTTTGTGCCTTGGCCTGTTCCCCCTGGCTGCCCAGTGGCCGCCATCCTCCAGAGGCCACTGGATAGTCAGGTTTGGGCCCACAGGGATGAGACACATGGGGCCTCACGGGATAGGGATGGAGCCAGCCCTTTCCTCCCCATCCCGACGAGACCCCGAGTTGCCATCCACAAACGGCCTCTCTGGCTCCTGATCAAGCTCCTTAACGGCCACGATCCCAGAGACTCAGAAACAAATCTTGAAACCCAGCAGCTTTTAGCAGAAATGCATCCAGACGGCACAATAGGTTACTGTTGCCGGGCCGGGCCACCCCAGGGGGGAAAGAGTGCTGTCCTTCTGCCTGCTCCCCCTAGGTGGCTTGGTGGCTGCCATCTGCCAGAGGCCATTGGACAGTCAGGTTTGGGCCCGCAGTGACGAGACACACAGGGCCTCACGGGATGGGGGTGGAGCCAGCCCTCCCCCCACACACACCCGACCCCAGTGAGACCCTGAGTCGCCGCCCACGAATGGCCTTTATGGCTCCTGATCAAGCCGTTTAATGGCCATGATCCCAGAGACTCAGAAACATATTGCAGAACCAGCGGCTTTTGGCAGAAATGCGTCCAGTCCCTGCAGTAGGTTACCAGCGCTGGGCCACCCCAGGTGGGAATAGGTTTTATCCCTTGGCCTGTTCCCCGTGGCGGCCAGGTGGCTGCCATCCTCCGGAAGCCACTGGATAGTCAGGTTTGGGCCCACAGTGACAAGACACATGGGGCCTCATGGGATGGGGGTGAAGCTGGCCCTTTCCTCCCCGTTCCAATGAGACCGCGAGTCGCCATCCACGAACGGCCTCTCTGGCTCCTGATCAAGCTGCTTAACGGCCATGATCCCAGAGACTCAGGAACAAATCTCAGAACCTAGCAGGTTTTGGCAGAAATCCCTCCAAATTTAATTGTTAGAATTTCAGAATTTCAAAATCATGCAGCTACTACTGCAGCCACATGACATCATATGTTATTCATAACCAGCAATAGAAAACAAATTGTCTACTGTTGCCTTTTCAGCAGATCTGAGTGTTGGGGTAAAATCTCAAATAATAATGGTGGGTCTGGTATCAAAATATTGAATTTAATCAAAGCAGAGACAGTAATGTGGAAATCATCTGTCCCCGGGTAGGGAGAGGGAGTGGGATGGGGGTATACTGGGGTTTTTGGGGGTGGAGAATGGGCCCTGGTGAAGGTACGGGTGTTTCATTGTATGACCGAGACTTAAGCCCGAAAGCTTTGTAACTGTTCTCACGGTGATTCAATAAATAAAATTATAAAAAAATGGAAAAAAAAGTAAGGTGGAGCTCATGCCCAATTCAATCAGCTAATCAGTAGCTGAATAAATAGCAGTACTCCTACATTTAAAAAAAAAAAAAGAGTGCAGGCATGCATTGCATGTGTGCCTTCCCTTGGGCCCCAGCCGAGCTGGGCTGTGCTGTGCTGAGGGAAACCTCAGGTTCCACTCCAATGTTTACAGAATGGCACATCCAGAGAAGCCACTAACAAGCCTCCTGCACGACTGAAGGGATGGGGACGGGCACAGGCCACAGGCAGCCACAGCCACAGACACAGGTTGGCGAGCTTGTCCTGCAGAGTGTGCCAGCCGCTGCTCATGTGCTAAAGATGATGGGTGATCACAGCAGTGGCCCTGGGCACAGCTGCCCCTCCTCAGCTGCCCGCTGCAGCCCATCAGCCCTGGGATGGGAGTGACAGAGAGGACATCAAGGACCAAGTAGTACCCAGCTTCCTCCAGTCTCCTGGGCCCCAGTGTCCCTTCTGGGACCCCAGCTCCTCTCCGTCCTTAAGAGCACCCTGGAGTCTCAGCCTTGTTCAAAGTAGCTTAGATCTCGTCTCCAGGGCGACTGTGTCCTTGATCAACCTCCAGGCAGCAAGCACCTGAGTCCCCTGGGATCGGGTTGCTGTGGCATCCATCACCATGGTAACAGATGCAGTATAACCCAGGTGTTTTCCCGGAGGAGGGGGCAGCATTCTTGTCAGGTACAGGTGACCATGGGCCCCAGGCCTCCGAGCACATTGTCCCCAGTCCCTTCCTGGGACACCCTGCACCCCGAGCCCACCTCTGAGGGGGAGGTAAAGCACAGGTATGTGCATTCGTGTATGGGCGCTCAGTGCCGGCCTGTCCCTGGCGGGAGCAACACCCCTAAATGCCCTCCCAGGAGTCCCCGCTCCTCTGCCCACTGTGGGGAGTTGGGGGAGGGCAGTGGTTTCCTCTGTAGGGAGCCCCACCCATCAGCCACCTCCCTGTGCACCCCCAGGGTGGCCCTGGCGGCCCCTGCTAAGAGCTGAGAGCCCTCCCAAACCCATACCTCTCTGCAGTTTGCTGCCATATTAATTCCTGCCAAGGATTCTGCATCCCTAAGTACATTCTAGCCCCATCAATGGTCTCTCAGGGAGAAAAAGTTCAATAAAATAAGGAAAAGGAACAAGTTCATGTGTTCATGGGCTACCAAATCTCCCTGCGCTCAGAACCAGCTGCCTCGCCATCTGCATGGACCGTTTTCTCCTAGACGAGTCCTGGGCCTCCCCAGCTGCCAGTCACTGCTGCTGGCACGGGAGAGAGGACGTTACTGCATGTTCTGGAACCCAGTTGGGAAGCACAAGTGTGTCCTGTGTCACGGTTCCTGGCCAGTAGCCCGAAGTCAGCACGGCACCCCCAGTCCCAGGTGGCGATGTCGGGAGGGGAACCTCCCAAGGCAGGACCAGCACAGGTCAGGAAGTCCCGGTGCTTGGGCTTAGCTGGGCCAGGCCCCGTTCCCGGGCTGTGAGTCCCTAGCAGGTGTGACAGACCTCAGACCCCCAAGTCCAGCCTCGTTTCTCTGAAGAACACCCCTGACAGCTCTCCCTGGACCCCTAGAACCAACCCCAGTTAGCCAAGTACTGGACGGTGGCACAGAGCATGGCAGATGGACAGATACAAAGGACAGGGATGCATAAAGGACAGGCGAGGTCCCCATGTATGTGTCGTCCCTGAACTCAGACTTCCCACTCTGACTGTAGATAACGGCTCCAGACTCCTGGTTTGCTCGAGTGCTTCACGCAGTCTCCGTGGCCTGGTGGTTAGCGGAGGTTGGGGCTAGGCAGGGACACTTGTTCTGACTGCTTAGACAACAGTTAACAAGGTGGCATGTGATTAAACAAACATTCGATTCTATTAGCCTGGAAGGTGAGTTCAGTGGGGCTGACCGGCATGGTCTGTTTCTGAGGGGTGCCCACGGCAAATATGGACAGACATCCATAAAACAGACATACCAAGTCTCTCTAAGGGAAGACCCACAAGTCTTCCGGGTTTGGTCCTATGCAGGTAAGCCACTGGAGACCTGTGGTTGGTGATCATGGGCAGAGATGGGTGGATGGACCAGCGGGTAGACAGATGGATGGGTGGGTGGATGGACGTATGTATGGATGGATAGATGGGATGGATGGATAGATGGGTGGGTGGGTGGATGGATGAATAAATGGGTGGATGGATGAATAAATGGGTGGATGGGTAGGTAGATGGGTGGATGGGTGGATGGATGGATGGATGGATGGATGGATGGATAGATGGGTGAGTGGGTGAATGGATGGGAGATTGCTTTATCCAATTTTGCCTCCTTTATATACTGGAGAAATTTTAAGTTATTAAATATTCAGTTCCTTCTCAGAGAAACCTTTGTTTCCTTTATTTGAGGCATTTTTGGAACATTGTTCCATCCAGAGGATACCAGATTTCACATCAGCTATCAGTAAAGTTGACATACAAATAATATCACATTTCCTCAACTTAAGAATCACTGACTTCACCAACTACTTCTGGGAATTCATTCCACAGTTAGACTCCCAAGTGCACTCAGAGAATTATATCAAAGATGATCTCTAAAGCAATATTTGTATTCTCAGCATCGAGAAACTGCTAACCCTCTGCAGTAGCTGTTTGACTGGACCGTGCTGGGGACTCTGAGGAAGCCTTGGAGCCCCTGATCTGGGGGCCTGCTGGCCTCCTGCGGTGGCATCCCAAGCCAGAGCCCAGCAGGGGTGGATATGGGAGCAGGGCACTGCCCAGCTGTGGCTTTTCTTAACTGCTGCGTCCCACGTCGCAGGCCAACCATCTGGCAGGCCTGGCTCTCTCCCTTGCTCCTCAGGAGGCCCCGGCCAGCCCAGCCGCCAGTGACTGCCCAGTGCTGTGTGACCTTGGGTGGAGTCACACAGTGTCAGTCTTCTGCAGCCCTGGGCCCCAGGCAGCTTGTCTGCCAGGCCAGGTGGAGACCCCAGACACACCTACAGGACCCCATGCTGCTGCTGTGGGCGGGAAGTGTAACTGGGGGACAGATTCCCAACCACAGGAAGCAGTGACCAGAGAACCTGGAGGACAGGAAGCCACGTTTTCTTTTGAGAAGTTTAGAAATTCTCTGACGCTGGGGCAGGAAAGACAGTCCAGAGAGTTAAGACTCCTGCCTTGCACACAGCCAGCCTGAGTCGTTCCCCCACCACACACGGTCACTCGAGCCCCACCAGGAGTCATCCCCGAGACCAGAGCCAGGACTAAGCCCCAGGCACCGCCGGTGTGGCCCAAAAAGCAGAATAAAACAAATTGCTTCGATGCTCACTGCCTAGAAGGTGACGTGCGATGTGCCTTGAGCAGCCCAGTGCTCGCCTCCTGCCTCTGTGAAATGTGCTTGTATCATATGTGAGTAAACGTGACTATAAGGTTAACATTTTCACGTTACGGATTTGATCTATTGACGTGGTTTTGAAGAATTGTCTGCTACTTAAAAAGATGCAGTTATAACTCAACCTGGAAAAAATATTTTATCATCTGGAGCTTTTTGATGCAAAATTTATTTTCTTTGCATTTCAAGCATAAATACCATAGAGACGCTAATGTAGCGATCAATCCATGCTGTGGTGTCTGTGCTCCCGGGAAAGCGCCTGGATGGGGCTGAGCGTGGCAGGATGTAAATCTCCGCTGGGCTCTGCAGGGGATGCGGCCCCAGCTGCTGCCTCCAGCCCAGGACCTGCAGCCCCCGAAAGCTGCTTTCCACAGGGATGGGGGAGGGGCGTCCATGCTGTGCGCGGGAAGGTGCCCTCAGCTCATCACACAGGGCCCAGGGGCATGTGGCTACCAGGCGTGTGGATCGCGACCCACATCCCAGCCCCATGGTGCCCCTTGGGGGCAGGGAGGTTACTTGGCCCCAAGCACCTGGTCGGGGGGATCCCCAAGTGCACATGGTCAGGGTGGGCCGGGAACCACGTGGTCAGTCTCCAGGTGGACAGGACACAGGACACAAAGCTGTCACAGGGTGGGGACACACCCCTATGACACTGTCACACTGTCCTGTCACAGCTGTCACACTGTCCTCTAGGGTCATTACCGCCTCTGAAGCCAAGAGGCCACAGGAGTCCCCTGAGCCGTCGGCCGTGGACTTGGGAGAGCCAGCTGGGCCACCTCCCGAACAGGAGGACCCCCAGGAGCTTCCCAGGCCCCTGAGGGAGCCCATGTCCTCCCAGTCTCTCCAGCCTCGCCCCGAGCCAGGACCAGGGCCACTGTGGGTGGTGGCCACAGCTGGACCATGGGGGCAGCAGCACAGACAAAGGCCTCAGAACCACACAAGGAGGCCTTGTTGGGAACTGACCCCCCAGAGCCGGTCCCCCGGGGGCAGTGGGCAGCTGGGAAGGTCAGGAGCTGCACCCCAGGGGGGTATTTCCTGTCCAGAAGGCTGATGTGGCTGGACACTCCCTTGGGGCTGCCCCAGGCCAAAACCCCCAAGGAAGAGACAGTCCTGGGGGTATGCTGAGGGCCCAGCTCGGGGGGGGGGGGGGGGGGGGGGTCAGTCCTGGGCCCTCGAGAAAGAAGCAGGAAAGAAAGACAGTGAACACAGTTACACAGGGAAGTTACAACAATCACACAGTCACACAGACACACACAGAGACAGACACACCCAAACACACACGGAGACGCAGGCACATAGACACAGAGACACACACAGACACACAGACACACAAAGATGCATACACACACAGAGACACACAGAGACGCATAGTGACACACAGACACATGGACACACACAGACACACACAGATTCACAAACACATACAGAGAAACACACATATACAGAGACACATGAACACACACAGACACAGAGATATACACAGTCAGTCACACAAACACATTCAGAGACACATGTACACACACAGAGATACACAAACACACAGGTACACACAGAGACACACACAGAGGCACACACACAGATGAACACCCCTGAGTCACCTCTGTTTGCAGAGGGAGGGGGCAGGGCGGGCAGCCCCTCCTGAATGCTCTGAAGGGCCTAGGGGCAGGGGCTGCCCGCGCGGGGCTGCGGGAACCCCCTTTTCTTGAGAGTGAAGACGTTCTGGGGGATACCTCAGCTCTGAACAAGCGGCTCCCACCTCGGACGCCACTCCCTGGCCTGGGGCCCTCGGGGCAGAGCCCAGTTGCCCACTAGGAATCTCGACATGGTTCTGGCGTCTGTCTCTGTCCTCCTAGGCAGCCGCATGAAGGGGGGTACTCATGTTCTCTGTGGGAACGGGGGGCTCTGCAGCCCCCCCAAACATGGGGAGCCTCCAGGTCCCCTACTCCCTCTGCCCTGCGCTGTGTTGAGGTGCTGGGGGTCACATAGTGGGGGAGACTGAATCAGGCCCCCATGTGCAGAGCACGCTGTCCTCCCTGGACTGGACTGTCTGCTGCTACAGTTTACCCCTCAGGAAGGCCTCGAGGTCACACTGCTGGTCAAATGGTGCTCACGGGCCTGTGTCCCTGCTGCTCTGACTCCTTCAGCTGGTCGGCAGCGGACTCTGGGCCTTCCCTCAGGGCCATCCTGGACAGCACGGCTGTCCCACATGAGCCAAGGCAGGCCCGGGAGAGCTGGCGTTCAGGCACTGGGAACTCACCACTAACCCTCACGCCCCCTTTTCTGCTGGGCTCTCCCCTCCAAGGGCTGCTGAGGCGATGGGCCCCCCTCTGCAATGCCTGCACCCGCTGCCACGTTCCCAGAACTGACCAGGTCCCCCCCATCCCGCTCTCTGACCCTTGGTGAGAGCCGGGTCGCCTCTTGCTTGATTTGCCGTTGTGTGCAGCTGTTCCCCGCGGAATCACGCAGAGGAGAGTCAGGGACGGTGGTGGGCTGATTTGAGGTTGGGGGTCTTCTCCATGAGGTCTCGCAGAAAGCCCCTCCACAGGGCCCGAAGATGCTGTGCGTGCACAGACAGCCGCTGTGAGGAGAGCGTGTTGCCGGGGAAGTGGGTGCTTCGGTGTGTGTGTGGGGGGGGGGGAGGGGGAAGGGGAGTGAGGAGAAATCGTTCCTTGTTCATCTCTGCAAGGTCAAGGGCAAACGGAGCGGGGCCTTCTGACGAGAGAGCACGCTTCAGAGCTGGAATGAATCACTGCTACCAGGCCTGAGGCAACCGATATTCAACCCTTTCTCGCAGCCTTTTGGGGGTGCAAGTGCCCGGCTCACGCTAGCGTGAATGTGCGTCGTCTCCCAGAGCGGCTTCTCCTGCCCGGTTCCTCCCGAACACACGGCTGACTCTGTCTGGGGCGCTGCGGCTGCAACTTCAAGGGGCAAAGTCCAAGTTTGCAAAATGCCTATGAACCAAAGTTATGGTTTTACTGAGACGGTTCCTGAGAGGACGCCCCCGGCATTGGGCAAACACAGTGACGCTAAAGAAGAGCCTTTGTGGGGACCTCCCACTCCCGCTCATTCCTCCGTCTGCTTCATTTGTCCATCCCTGACCCCACCGCGCTGCCCTCCCTTCCTCTCCACCCATCGCTTCTTTCTACCCACCTCTTCTCTCCCACCCCACCCTTCCCAGCCTTCTACTCCAGCCATCTCACCCTTCACACTGGACTCTGTCCATTCCATCCAGTCCATCCCGACTATTCCTTTCCTCCTGCCTCTCACTAAGGATTATTAAAGCCCTCCCAGATGTCCAGCACTGTATGCGTGCGAGGCAAGCCTCTCCATCTTCACAGTGATTACCCTTCCAGCCCCATCTCAAAAGGAACCACAGCTGTTGTCTTGGTCCCGCTTCCTCCGAGATTGCTTGGGGACCTAAATAAAGAATAATTGTCACCCTGACTTTTCCAGCCTCCCTGTGGGCCTGTCTCGAGAAGAAAGCACCTTTCTTTCCCAGGGTGCTCATTTCAGCTCTTCCTCTTTTCCGCTAAAAAAAGCATCAGGCCTCATAAAATTGTTGGCAAAGGGTCTCCTTTCCTTCTATTTCTGGAAAACATTACTTGAAATTGATGTTAATTTTTATTTAAACATTTGTGGAATAAGCTTGCCTGGAATTATTTTTCAGTAATTGCCAATTATGAATCCAATTTATATATAATTCTGTGAGGTTGATCAGATTACCGAATTCGTGCTTTGGGTGAATTGCAGAGATTTGTGCTTTTCAGGAGTCTGGTTCGTGCAGTGCGGCTGTGGCATTTCTGTGTGTGCTGCTTTGCATGCCTCTTTTTCCTCTCGGTCTGAACGCCTTCTCTTCTTACATGGTGGAGCTCGGTGGGTGGAAGTTAAGATGTGAACATTTGTGGGGCTTGGTGGCTGGAAGATACAACGTGAACAGAGTCTCAGTGCTGCAAGCAGAACAGAGCAGTGCCTGGCAGGGAGATCCAGACAGAGCAGTGCCTGATAGGGAGATCTACCACAGAGCAGAACCTGACGGGGAGATCCCCCACAGAGCAGTGCCTGACAGGGGGATCCACCGTGAGCAGAGAGCATTGTCTGTGGAGGGGCCGGTGCTGGTGGGCTCTCGGGCTTGATGGGGGCTGTGGGCACCGCAGACTTCACCCAACTCTGCCCTCTTCCTGTTGTGCACTGTCATGTGTGTGTAGATGTGTGTGGTGTGCATGCCTGTGTACATCTATGTACAGGCATGTGTATATGGGTGCATGGCCTGTGCGTGTATTGCAGCTGTGTTTATACACGTGTTTGTACACGGGCATGTGTGTACCTGGTGTACTGTGTGCACATGAGTTCAGGGATTTATGTCCCAGGGCTCCCTCTCCACCCTGGAGAAGCCCACATTCTTTCTCCTAAACACATTCATTCTCTCTCTCTCTCTCTCTCTCTCTCTCTCTCTCTCTCTCTCTCCCCCCCACCCCCTCAAAACTTCCCAAAAAACCTGTTTTAACATCAGCACTTGTCACCTCCTAAAATTCTTTTCTGAGAGAAGGGAAAGAACCCCAGATGCCTGGGTGAGGCCTAGGCCTGACTTTCCTTCCCTGTGAGAGAAAGGGCAGAGCTCACAGTCCTAGATGTCCTCAGCTACCCCCCGGGAACAGCAGATTCCCTTGACAAGGCTCCCTCTTCTCTCCTCCCCAAGTCACACAAGTCACCCGGGGACCCCATGGACATCAAGCATATCATTGTGTTGTGCATATATATGCGTTCGTGTATGTGCCTGGCTGCATGTGTGTATGGGCATGTGTGTACATAAATGTGTGTGCTGTGTAAATGGATATGTAATTTTTATACACATATATATGCGTTGTGTACATGCATGTGTGTCTGTGTATGTGTGCAAATGTGTGCATGCATGTGCTGTGTACATGAGCACACTATTATGTGTACATGTGCATATGTGCATGTGTATGTGTGTAGGCATATATGTATGTGCTTATGTGTGTGTCTCAGCATGTGTGTCTGAATGCACAGGGGCACATGCATGTGTGTGTGCATGCACCTGCATTTATGTACATGTGTGCCTGTGTGGTACATGTGCATTGAGCTACTTTTCTTCAGACTTACTGTTTGAGGCGATCCTGCTTTCACAATGTGCTTTTTAATTCCCAAATATTGGGGGTTTTCCAGACAGCCTTTCTGGTTTAATTCCATGTTGGTGCAAGAAAATACTTTTGTGACCTACAGCCTTTCATTCCTACAGATGACGCGGTGTAACTGTGCTTGGGAAAGACAGTTGTCCACATCCCTGAGCAGAGTGTTCTCAAAAGTTATTCGGTGTGACTGAACAGCTGGACTCTGCACCTCCTGCCCTCCAGGGGCTCTTCTGGACAGGTGTCACCCGTCCCCTTGCCCTTCCCCTCTTCCTATGGCCTCCACCTCTGCCTCGCTCCCTTGTTAAGGGTACAGAATGGAGGTGACTGTTGCCCAAGTAGGTGCCCTTCATCTGCCACCTCTGTCTCTGGGCCGTTCATCAGGAAGTCACTCACCCCTCCCTCCCCCTCCCTCCTTCCCCTTCAACCCCCTCCCTCTCCTTCCCTCTCCCTCCACTCCCGCACTCAGGGCCCAACTTGCACTGAGAGGAGGATGTGGCGGTCATCCACACTCTAGCCTCGTGTCCTCCTGCCCGAGTGCCGGTCACTGCTTCTTGACGCACATTGCCCGGATAACTCTGGGAAACCTGGAACTCAGCTCATTCACTCTTTAATCCAGCACTGCTCTTTCTCCAGTGCTCTGCACACTCAGAGCCAGACTTCAAGGTGATTTGTGACTCTTGTGTGGAAGTGGGTTCCATTCCTGCAGGTTGCCCGGTAGAACAAGACCATGTGAGGCTAATGGGTGGGTCACCCGAGGGGCTGCTTCCACGCTAGTTTGCCCTTGGGTGGTGTTGTTGGTTCTTAGAGAATCGCCTTTGTCTGCAAGAGACAGTTTTGCTTCTTCCACATCCACCTCAAGGCTCTGATGCTCCCTCGATACCGACTGGTGTGTAACGGGCGAGAGGGCTCTGCCACCGTGTCCTGGCAGGGGGAAGTGTCCACTTGTTCATAGTAGCCTGTCCCGGGAAGGTGGGTATGCGTGTCCACTGTCGTCCAGTTCAACCCCTGGCCACCGTGTGCGTCCGCCGACTGTAGTCCCGTCAGCTGTGGGTCCTGACTATTCATGGGCCTATCTAGTTCCATCGGTTGCTGAGGCATGTAGTAATTGTTGGTGTTGGTCACACGTGCTGGGAGAGATCACGCAGCCTGGACACTTCAGGGTTGGGGGAGGGAGCACACACAGGGCCCGAGTGTGGCCCCATCACAGCACTGGCCTGTCTGTCCACACAGCCTTGCCAGGGAACGGCCCCAGGCCCCCTGCAGAGAAGACACTTAGTTCATGTGTCATGCGTCCTGGTCGTGGGCTGGCTTCACCGCGTGGGAGGGATGCTGGTTCTGGAACTGACCCTCACTCCACTGCTTCCCTTCAGTCTGACGGGCTGTGCAGCCTCACCAGCTCATCCCAGCTGTCCCGGGCTCTCCCATGCAAGACAGCGCCACTGGGCCTCGGAGCTGCATTGTTTCCGAGTCTGGAATGTTCCAGCATTGATGTGGGGGAGCTCTTGGGAGGTGGCTTTGCTGCAGGGGCAGCCTTAGAGGGGAAGTTGGGTGGGCCCAGGCTCGATATTGGTCACTCAGGACCCCCACAACCTGCCCCCCACACCCTCGGCTACTACGAGGCCTGGGTCCCTGCCCTGAAGCATGGGTGTGGCGGCCTCCCGCCAAGCCCAGACAGCAACAGGGGCCCTGCACCCAGGGTGGCAGTCTCCCAGGAAAGGAGGCCCCGGAAAGCAGAGCCCCACCCTCACCAGCTCTCCAGGTTCATTACGATCCACAAACAGCTCCTGCAGTGCCGATATTATATTTTAATAAGATGATCACCTGCCTTGATGAGGTAATTAGCAAAAACACCATAATTACACACTTAGAGACTGAAGCACTTCATGCGAGGCCTGTCAGCTGAGCATAACTTATCATTTCCAGCCTCACGCCCGGGAGGCAGCTTCTAAATGGGAGTTTGCAGCTTTTGCCCTCGTGGAAAACAAGTCGAGTTCTGGCTTCAGATCCTAAATGCAGACAAATCAAAGCACAGTTCTGCACCATGGCCGCAGAGCACCGGCTCACGGAGTCCCCCAGGAGCCTTCCCAGGGCGGGGGGGTGGAGGGGGGGACGCTCTGAGGGGATTCCGATGGGCATGATTGTGAGTGTTCGAGGGTTTCTGAGTGTGTGTGTCCGCGTTCTGCCTGTGTTTGCATGTCAGTGTGTGCACACGTGTGTTTATGTATATGTTGATTTGTACATGCGTATCGGTGTGTATATCAGGGTAAGTGCCACCTATATCCATGTGTGCAAGTATGGGGGGTGGGTCTGAGCACATGTGTCAGTGTGTCCATAGTGTCACATGTGTATCAGTGAGTCTGAACACCAGTGTGTATATGCACTTGTACTACAGCACAGAAAAGTGTGTGTGCACCTCTGCATCTGTGTGTGCATGTGTATTTGTGTGTACATGTATGTATCACTGAGTGTGCACATGTGTATCTTTGTGCACACATATATCTATGTGTACCTGATTGTGCACACGTGTGTCTGTGTGTGTGTACATAAGTGTGAATCAGTGTGTGCACGTATGGATCTATGTATTTTGTGCACATGTGTATCTATGTGTGCACATGTTTCTGTGCACATATATGCCAGTGTGCACACATGCATCTGTGTATGCATGTGTGTTTCTGTGTGCACATGTTAGTACACATGTGTTTCTGTGTGCACATGTTAGTACACATGGCTCTGTGCATGCATGTGTGTGGGCAGCTGTGGTTTACACCTCTCTGCAGGGCAGGGCTGGCCTCAGGGAGCTCGGACACTAAGGGAGGAATCAGGCTTGTGATGGAAAAGCAGAGCTCCTGATTAGGGAGTGCTGGGAACTGGGGTGAGCCCACAGGGGCGAGTCTGCCCCGACTGTGGAGTGTACTGGCTGCCCCGGGTCCCTCCCGAGTCCTGTCAGCTGAGCAGACCTGCAAATCATCCAGAACCCGAGTCCAAGGTGGAGACCGCGAGGCGCTCAGCCTAGCTCAGCCTGCAGCAGAGGGTTAGGCGGGGGTCCCAGGTCGGGGGGCTGCTCTGCCTCTTGGGGTCCAGGCATCATTGTGTGCTGTGGGGAGCCCCCAGTGAGGACAGCCCCAAGGATTCTCTATAAACCCAAGGGGAGGAAGCTAGGGCCAGCCCCCCAGACTTTCCTACCCCTGCAGCCCCACAGCACAATAAGGAAAGGGGGACGGGTCTCAGAAGAGACCAGGACCCCACCAGGAAGCAGAGTTGCCACGGGGCTCCGCAGTGGAGGGGACACCGGCCGCTGCCCCCCACGAGCAAAGCTGGTCCCTCAGGAAGTCACCACAGACCTGCTCTGCTGGTCCCGGAATGTCACCGGGTCCAGAGGGGGAGGCTGACTCCAGGCTTGCTTTTCCTGCCATCCTAGGAGACAGGAAAGAACCCAGGCCCTGGCTCCGAGCCTAGGAAGGTGCCTGGGGCAGTTCCTGCCTCTGCCCAGGGCCTCAGAGTCACAGAGAATCTGCAAACCCCCAGCGTGACCTGCCTGCATTTCCCTGATACACCAGGAGAGGCTCATGTTTTACATAAAAATGTAATATTAATATAAAGGATTGTTAAAATTAAGACTATTTCCTAATAACTGAGTGGAATGAATTTAAATAATTCAACAGGAAGCTTGGGAATCAGACTGAAAGTATTTCTGCTTCAGGACAACACACTTAAAGTCTTATGGATTATTTATTCTCTCCTCCCAACTCCAGTGCACACATAAATCCATATTATTAGAGTTTTAATGACTGTTAATACTGCAAGGCGATATGCAGATATTGATTCTCGTCCCCCCTAAGTTTGTGGAGAGATAATTGACAGCGAACGTTGTGCACGTTTGAGAGGCATAGGAGAAAGTGATTCCTGAAAGCAGGACACTGAGACCTTAGCCCGGGCCAGCCCCACCCACCGCCACATCCTCCTCCCCAGGGAGCGTCCTGCACCCCTCAGCTTGGTACCGTACCCACTGATCTCTCGCACTGTCTTTTATCATGTTATTTCTGCCCTGACTTTAGTTTTCTGTTTGCTCACCCTGGTTCCATGTGTTCTTTTTTAGCCCCTGGAGGTACAGAGATTTTTACTTCAGTTTTGGGTTGGGGGCACAACCCACGATGCTCTGGAGTTGTTCCCGACCATGTGAAGTTCTGGGGACCAAGTGGGGGCCGGCTGCTTGCAAGGCCAATGCCCTGCCCGCTCTACTCTCTCTCCAACCTGGCTTTAGTTGTTTAGCTACATGTGAGTCCTGATTATATAATACATGTTTGTTGTTCTAAGCCACTTAAAATCTGGGTTCCTATTGTACTCAGCAATAAAATAACAAAAACATTTTGATCAATCTTGCCCCCTGTCGCTTTGTTAGCGGTGGACTGTGAACATCCCGACTTCCCCTCAGCCTGGGACAGACCACACAGGGTGTGCTGAGTCTGCTTCACACCAGGTGACGCCATACTCGCTGATGGCCCCCACACAGAGCCCAGACCCACCAGAACTCAGGGGGTCTGGGCGTAGTGGACTCCCACTGGTGGACTGAACTAAGGACTCCCGCTGGTCCTGCTGTACTGAGTGGCCTAGCGCATCCCTGCCCTGGGTGTCCCGCCTGTGCAGGTGCCAGTTGATTTCAGAGAAACAATTCAGCTGCGCTGCTCCCTGCCGGGCCAGCAGGCAATTAAACAGGATTTCTGGGTTTGGACGCCCTGCCCAGCCCCTGACCTGCAGGTGTGGCTATCAGGACACATGCATGCACAAACACATGCAGACATGTGCAAGCACATATGCACACATGGGATCATGGGTGCATGCACGTGAACACACACACACACACACACACACACACACACTCACACACCCCGGAGGGCCCTCTGGAGCTCTGCAGGAAGAACCTGCCAACAGGAAACGGGTGAGAAGTGGGACTCAGTGCCTTTGGCAGGGAGAAGCCTAAGCGTAGTCATTTTTCCCTTTTAACATCACTGTTGCAGCCGTTGGTGAAGGATTGATCGGATCAGACCCCTAATGAGCAGTCAGGAGACTTCGCCTGAGTGAAAAGCCTCTGGCAGCAGAATTTAATTTTAGAAAGTGCCAACTCTCAAACCCTGGCTTCCCGCGGGGGACAGCTGGTCCATGGGGAGAGAGGGCCAGGGAGGTCCCAGGGCAGGCGAGCCCGAGGGCCAGACTCCAGGTACTGCGGGACTGGCCAGTGGTGGCTTCAACCCAGGCAGAGGGAGGCACGGGCCCCATCAGGGGCACATCCCACGTGTGGCATCTCCTGTCCCGACGAGCACGGGGGCAGATAGGGCAGCAGCAGAGATGCAGCAAGCAGCCACGTGGAGCCAGGCCTGGCGCAGGCCCTGGACTGTGACAGCAAATGCTGGCGTTCAGAGCAGGGGCCTGAGGGTGGCAGCTGCCGCAGGGGCAGGCTCCTGGTGTGGGAGGCCTCATCCTGACATACTCACAGAGTAGTGTCCCTCAGCCCTGAACACACATACACACACACACACACTCACACACTCACAGAGTAGTGTCCCTCAGCCCTGACACACATACACACACTCACACACTCACAGAGTAGTACTCCTCAGCCCGGACATACACACGCGCGCGCGCGCACACACACACACACAAACACAGCAGTGCCCTTCAGCCCTGGCACACGCACACGCACACACACACAGAACAGTGTCCCTCAGCCCGGACACACACACACGCGCACACACAGAGCAGCATCCCTGAGCTCTGACACACACACACACAGAGCAGTGCCTCTCAGCCCTCACACACCCACACACACACACTCACAGAGCAGTGCCCCTCAGTCCTGACACACACGCACACATACACACAGAGCAGTGTCCCTTAGCCCTGATACACACAGCAGTGTCCCTCAGCCCTGACACACACACACACACAGCAGTGCCTCTCAGCCCTGACACACACACACACACACACACACATACACACAGAGCAGTGTCCCTTAGCCCTGATACACACACACAGCAGTGTCCCTCAGCCCTGACACACACGCACACATAGAGCAGTGCCCCTCAGCCCTGACACACACACACACACACACAGAGCAGCATCCCTGAGCCCTGACACACACACATACACACACACAGAGCAGTGCCCCTCAGCCCTGACACATACGCACGTGTGCACACATACACACAGCAGTAACCCTCAGCCCTGACACACTCGCGCGCATGAGCGCACGCACACACACACAGAGCAGGTGTTTCTCCCCCCTGACACACACACAGAGCAGGTGCCCATCAGTGGCATTCAGGTGGTGCCACAGGCCACCTAGCCTGAGGCTGCAGACAGCCCTCAGAACAGAAGCCCCTGAAGACAGGTGACTGTGGGGGATGGGTCATTTCTGCTACCCACAGGCTCCTCACACACCGCCACTCATGAAGATCCCACAAACCCTCCCACCGGGCGACTGTCCATGCTTTTCTCTGAGCACAGCCCGAGCCCACCTGTCACTGGAGTGGGGTCCCCCGAGGGTCCCCCGCAGCCCCCAAAGCTGCTGTGTCCCCAGATCCCACAGGAATTCCTGAAGCAAAGCTGCTGCTCATCTCCAGGAACATTCTGGGCCCAGCGTGGCCCTGCATGGAAGGATAGGGCAGTGCATCTCCCTGCCAAGGCCCACGGGACACTTGCAGTGGACACTCCCTTGGTGGCCTGGGGCTCTCTCTGGTGGTGATCCCTCATAGATACAGGCACCAAGTGAACCCCAATCAAGGCTACAGCGTGGCATGACTGGGTGATATGGCTGGGTAGCGTCCTTCAGGCCTGCTGACCACTGGCTTCTCCGCGGGATCCCAGGGTAGCCCATCTGTAGCTGTACTTCCAGTCTCTTCCCAGGACAGAGAAATGGCTCGTGGGGCTGTGATGTTGGTGGGGATGGAGGGGACGATCTCTGCTGGGCTGCCAGGGGACCGGAAAGGGGGAAATGACCGCCTGTCCAGCAGGGGAGCAGCTTCCATCACACCAGCCCTGTGGTGGGCACGCCATCCAGCTCTGCAGATGAGGAGCTCCATCCATCCATCCTGCGAGGGAGTGACCTTCAGCCTGAGTCCTGTGACTGGACGTGCCTTGTGGCAGGGTTATAAACTGATGAAACAAATTTTTTAATAACTTCACCATGGCGCTGTCAGAGTCCTCTCTTAT
Source organism: Sorex fumeus (assembly GCF_029834395.1). Lineage (NCBI taxonomy): Eukaryota > Metazoa > Chordata > Mammalia > Eulipotyphla > Soricidae > Sorex > Sorex fumeus. Next base: position 19,148,381 of record NW_026606086.1, on the reverse strand, counting down.
TGGGGGTTCAAATTGTTCCATATAATACGTACAACCCCCCCTTGACACCATTAAGGAAAAACTAACTCACGGCTTCATTAGACAAAATGAAACAATAAATATTCAGGCAGGAACTCGGGAGGTCCCGGACCCGCATCTCCGTGCAGAGGTAGGAGGAAGTTAAAGACAGGTCCGGAGCCCCACGGCGCCGGGATTTACATAACCTTGTCTTGCTATTTCTTCACCTCTAGTTTCTAATTCTGTGTTGAATTATAATAGAGAGTAAAGGACACAGATCTGAGATATCCGAGGCCAGCAGCTTGACAGACTGGGCAGAGCAGGATCAGGACCGGTGGGAAGGGACTGTCCCCCAGGGGCTCCCCTCCCCATCCCCACAATCTACACACACACACACACACACACACACACACACACACACAGGAGCCTCGCCTGCTTCTAAGCCAGCCGCCAGCAGGCTCGGGTGACACCTCTGCTGGGCTTCCTTTCCTCCACGCCCAACACACCTCCTGCCCACTGCAGACCCTTCCCCATGCCCTGCGGGTCCCACACCACAGCCCAGGAAGCTTCAAGCCCATTGTTGGCTGAGCCCTGCCCTTTCCTCCTGCGCCCAGCTGCTTGACTCATCACCAGGCTGAGCCAGCTGGGGCAGCTGGACATCCCCTTTCCGGGCAGTGAGCTACATCAACAATGACCACACAGCCTGGAGAGTTGAGTGCACGTGGCAGCACAGAATAGTGACTCAGGCCACCATGACCTCACGCACACAGTGGAACAGCGTCACACAGAAACAGCATCCTTTGGGCGCCACACACACACACACACACACACACACACACACACAGGAACAGCATCCTTTGGATGCAGCACACACACACAGAAACAGCGTCCTGTGGGCACACACACACATACACAGGAACAGTGTCCTTTGGGTGCAGCACACACACACACACACACACACACACACACACAAGAACAGTTTCCTGTGGGCACACACACAGGAGCAGCGTCCTTTGGGTACACACACACACAGGAACAGCATCCTCTGAGCACATACACACACATACACAGGAACAGATCCATTGGGTACATACACACACACAGGAACAGCATCCTGTGGGTGCGCGCACACACACACACACACACACACGGAGAAACAAACAGACACAGAAACAGTGTCCTGGGGCCCGGACACATACCATGTCCAGTGCCCACAGAAAACAGACCATGAGGCAGGGCAGCTGTGAGGAGCAGCGTGGAGGGTAGCAGGCAGGGCCTGGGACACTGTGCCCTGTCCCCATCTGGAGCCTGTAGCGCCTCTCCCTGGGCCCCAGGGCTGGTGTCCAACACCCACACAGATCCATGCAGTAGCACGAGAGAGCTGACTACTTGCTTAAGTGCAGCCCACAAAACTCCAACAAATGTGTGGGGAAGCCGAGGCCCAACAGGCTAAAGTCTCTACAGCTCAGTGAACAAAATCTGAGCCCAGAGTGACTGTGAAAAGTGAGGAATGTAGGCTCAGGGTCAAGACAGAGCCCCAAGGCTGAGCAAGCCATCTGCAAGGCCTGGCCTGGGTCGGATCCCTAAGGTTGCCCAATTCTCAGAGCACCACAGGGAGCCACAGACACACAGAGCCAGAAGCAGGACCTGAGCGCGGCAAGGTGCACCCCCATAAAAAAGAATGTACATTTAAATCCCTAAAACAGATGCACACATTATCATGTAAACTGTCACTGTCACTGTCCTCCTGTTGTTCATCGATTTGCTCGAGTGGGCCCAGTAATGTCTCCATTGGAGACTTTGTTGTTACTGTGTTGTTACTGTGTTTGGCATATAGAATACATCATGGGTAGCTTGCTTGCCATGCAGGCGAGATACTCTCCGTAGCTTGTCCTCCTGTTGTTCATCGATTTGCTCAAGCGGGCCCAGTAACGTCTCCATTGGAGACTTTGTTGTTACTGTGTTTGGCATATCGAATACGTCACGGGTAGCATGCTTGCCATGCAGGCGAGATACTCTCGGTAGCTTGCCGGGCTCTCCGAGAGGGCTGGAGGAATCGAACTCGGGTTGGCCATGTTGGCTGCGTGCAAGGCCCTACCGCTGTGCTATCGCTCCAGCCCAGAAAACAGATAGAATACTAAAAACATAAGATATCACAAAAGGAGGCCAGAAAAAGCAAAGATAAGAAACAAGGGTGGGGCCGGAGCCAGCACACAGCAAGGAGGGCGCTGACCTTGCCTGCGGCCAACCTGGGTTCAAGCCCCGGACCATATGTTTCCCTGAGTCCACTAGCAATAATGCTGAGTACACAGCCAGGAGTAGCCCTGAGAATCACTGGGAGTGGTCCGAAGAGGAGGAGTGGACGGGGCTGGAGCAATAGCACAGCGGGAAGGGCGCTTGCCTTGCACTGCGACCAACCTGGGTTCGATTCCCAGCATCATATATGGTGCCCCGAGCACTGCCAGGAGTAATTCCTGAGTGTATGAGCCAGGAGTAACCCCTGTGCAATGCCGGGTGTGACCCCTTCCCCCCCAAAAAAAGGAGGAGTGGAGAAAGTCAGAATACGTGTCTGCTATAATCCAAACACACAAGAGATTGTTCTATAGAGATGGTCTGAACAAGGGTCTGTGCACCAAGCTGGGTTGGAGTAGACGCTATTCCCTGTTTGCATACTCTCTGTGGCACCTGGAGCCGGACCTGCAGAGCCAAAGTGCCATCCACGGCCTCAGAAAAGCCACAACCCTCTGAGGACTGTAACGGGAACGTGGCTAAGGAATCTGGACTCACTATCTCTTTCTTAGTCTAGACATGAATAATGAGATTTCAGGGAAGCATCTTTCCAAGCGAAGCAGTGTGCTAAGCCTCTCAAACGTGATTTTTCTCCCGGGAACCGGATGAGGGATGAGTCTGGCCTGGGTCTGAGCTATGTTACCGCTGATCCTCTGCAGAAGTGGACGTTCCCGCTTCCTGCCACCTGTCCTGGGCTGAAGCACAAGGGGACATGCCTCTGTCACCCACACGGTTGCACACCCCGTCGTGAGGGAAGCGATGGTAGTGGCGGAGGCTCTGACCCACCGCTCACCCCTCACCAGCATTCCCGGAGCTGAGCCAGAGACCCTCACGGGCAGGCACGGGGCACTTCTCCGGGCTGAGCTCACAACGGCATGGGGGTGCGGGAGTCCTGGGGCAGGCTGGCAGCGAGGTTCTAGAGACAGAGAATCTCCCCCAAGGAATTGGAAGGACTCAGAGCCAAGCCTCGGCCAGGGCAGCTGAGTCTCCGTGGCAGCACCCGGGAGAGCTGCACCCGTGCAGACCACAGAGGAGTCTGGCCACTAGGAGCACCACCCACCGGAGTCTGGCATGACAGGTTCTTCCCTCTCCCTGAGTCCAGGACAGGTGGTTTGGGACCTACACACCTTGGGCCAGTTGCATGTTGACAGTGACAGTTAAGCAGCAGTGACTTCACCTTTTGGAACATCTCTGCAGACCTGTGCTAGCCCCTGGTTTAGAGCTGTATGGTCCAGGGCACAGCATCGCCCCTGGCATAGGAAAGGGGGCTTCTCCTGGACGTCTGTGATAGTTGACTCCTCCTCATGTTCAACACGGCCGCTTGGGCTGCAATTCCCTCACATCTGCGTTCCAGTCACGGGTACTCCCCAGTCATCAATCATCTCTGACTCTGAGCACTCCCGACCGGGCAATTCCCTCAAGCTTGGGGATTGGCTTCCCAGGACCCACACCACTGCAGCTGTAGCCTGGAAAGTGGGTCATTCTCTGAGGCAGGGCCGCCGGGAGCACTCGTGCCCCCTCCCCCAGAGCGTCTGCTCTCTGCCCGCGTGTAGAGCCACCAGGGAGACGATCCCTGCTCACTGTGAGGATGTCACTCCAGTGCAGGGTGGAGAACAGAGGCTGGAGCCGTCTGCAAGCCCGGTAGCAAGCCCAGCACACAGAGGAGGTCCGGGAGCATCCAGCTGTGCGAGCCGGCAGGAGCTGGGCCTCTCTCAGACTCAGGCTCACTAGCCCCTGTTTTGGCCCGATGAGCTCTCTGAGGTGCAGGGGGGCAGGGAGAGAGCAGCCCTGGGCGCCCTACACCCCCTGCTCCAGGCACCCTCATCTCTACTGGCCTTCCCTCTCCCCTTTGCCCCCTCTGCTCTGCTGCCTCGTGGCCCACACTACCGTGTTCATGGGGGTTCTCCTCCCTGTGGGCTCCCCCCAACCTGCCTCATCTCCAGTCCTGCTGGGACATGCAGATGGACTCCACAGCTCCTGGGCGCCACGCAGTCCCAGACCAAAGCATCCAGGCTCTTGCCACGGTGCCCAAAGGAGCTTCAAACACAAGACCCATGGGCAACCTGGACTCGCGGTCAACCAGAGCAAAAGGAAGGGCAGTGCTGGGGACAGACACACAAGTCCTGTGCACCCGGGACATGCAAGTGACAGCTGCCCAGAGGGGGAGGGACAAGGGGCACCTGGGCAGAGGCAGGCTGTCTCAGTCCGCAGCTGACCGCGTCTATGCTGTGTTCCCGAGCCTAGACGTGAGGCTCCCACAGCCCGGAGTGACCCTGACCTGGCAGAGCCAGCAATCAGCCTGGCCTCTCACCCAGCCCTGTCCAGAGTCCAAACACACTGTTCTCCAGAGCTGCTGCAGTCCCCATGCCCAGCCTGCCCGAGGGGCCCTGCCCTGCCCGTGGCCCCACGAGCATCTTCTCGCCCCAGGAGCTACTCCAAAGCATCTCCTGAGACGAGAGTCTGGCCGCCGAGGCAGCTTGCCCTGGCCCCATGTCTGGGACTCGCTGTAGAATAATGATCTCATTGATTATGCTGCGGACACATTTACCGATTTCCCTCTTAGATCAGAGAAGACAGGAATGAGCGGGTACTCCATCATGCCCGTGCCGGGGCACTGGAGGCCGCGCCATGAGGCACTTCTCCCTTTCATTCTGGGGAAACAGCCATCCAGGGAAGAATCTTGGCAGCCCAGGCCAGCCACCAGGGAGTCCCCTCTCTCCCCTTGCCCCATGCACCCCCACACCAGCGCCAACTAGAGCCGGGGTCCCTGGGAGCTCCTGGGGCTCCCCCATATCCCCTTGTCCTGGAGGAAACATCTCCCCCAGGGGGGCTGACGCTCAGCTGCCACATCCCCAGGGTCCAGGCCCGGCTGGGTGTGGCTGCAGCCCCGTGCACGCCTGTGGGGTGGGGTGTGAGCAGCGCCCCTGGCTGGTGCCGTGAGCCTCAGGAACATCATCATGGCGCCTCCTTCGCTCTGGTCCAGTCCCAGGCTGACCCACACTCAGGCCTCGTCCCCACGGGACCCATGACTGCCGACTCCCCACACCTGTACCCATCTCGCATGGCCTGCCCGGAGCCCTGGGGTCGGTCCTGATGCCCCTGGAGTCCAGCCGCTCTCCAGGGTCCTGGAGGGAGCTGACCAGGAGGCCTGGAGATGTGACCACCCCTCCTCCGAATCCTGTGCTGACCTTCTTGTCTTCGTGAGAGATCCAAAGTTCGGTCCCTGCCCATCTGTCAATGTGGCCACTGCCCTCGCGTGGGGGGAGGCCAGTGCGTCCTGGGCCCTTTGGGACAGCGACAGGATAGAGGAGGTGCCCCCAGCAGAGCCACCGCCCTCTCATGCAGGGACGAAGCTGAAGGACAAAGTTCTGTGTCCCACATAGTCGGGACAGGCCCCTTACTCCAGTATGATCCATGGGGGCCCTAGCCCTTTCCCGCCCCAGCCTCTGTGCCAGGGATGTGGTATCAGGGGGCCTGGTGTCCCCACCATCCCAGGTCACTATGAGCACCCAGTGGGTCCCCCGGGCTCTCCCACCCCTGGTGGGACTCAGAAGTGAGTAATTCAACTCAGACTCCAGGGCTCACTGGTTCCCCCCAGGATTCTGGGGACCTAGGGGAAGGGCATTCTTCACCCACCTCTGGCCATGCCCACGCCCTGCTGAAGAAGTGTCCATTGGGCACCTCTCCGTATAGCTTCAGTGTGAGGCCAGTGGCCACAGGCAGCACCCAGGGGACCACAGTACTTAGGGTATGCCTGCAAAACTGCCCCATGGGCCTGCCCCCAGGATTTGCCCCCAGAATCTGCCCATGAATATGCCCTGTGGATCTACCCTAGGATCTGCCCCCAGGATCTGCTTGTGGATCTGCCCTGTGACTCTGCCCTGTGGATCTGCCTGTGGATCTGCTCCCAGGATCTGCCCTGTGGATCTGCCCCCAGGATCTGTTTCTGGATCTGCCTGTGGATCTCCCAGGATCTCCCCTCAGGATCTGCCTATGAATTTGCCCCCAGGATCTGCCCGTGGATCTGCCCTGTGCATCCACCCCCAGGATCTGCCCCATGGATCTGCCCACACCCCTGCTCTGCCCACAGGTGGAGGCTGGAGAGTACAAGCCCCTCCCGTGAGCCCACCCCCACCCTGCGCACATCCCCAGGCAGTCTCTTTGCCCTGCTCCAGTCACGCAGTTTCTCGCCTGCTCTCTCCCTGCTCTCCCAGCACAGCGGCCCAGAAGCTGTACCACACGCACCATGTGATTGCTGGCTGGTGGGAACAGCCGCCACGCATGGCTGGGACCTGCCCTTGGCCTCTTGCAGCCACCTCAGTGTGCCTGGTCCCGTGTGCTCCCTCCTCACGCTCCCCCCAGTCCGCCTGCCACCTGCACTCAGCTCATCACTGACTCCTGCGGCCCCAGGCCCCTGCAGGTTTCTCCCTTTGCTAGAGGCAGTCTAGGGGGTGGGGGGACCAGTGGGGGCTCTGTGGGGCCCCAGGGTGAGGACCAGGCCCCTGGAGATGGAGGGCTCTTTCCCAGCACTGCAGACTGGACCCCGAACTGGTCAGGGTCACTGGGGTGGAGGAGGGGCAGAGAGGTGGCTGGCAGCCATTGCCATGACAGTAGAGTAGGTCCCGCCCCCAGCCTCTCTGCTAGCTCAAGGACAAACAGAGGACAGGACAGAGTGGCCATGCAGAGAGGTCCAAGTTTCAAGGGTGGGTGGCTCTGGACTCTGTCAGCAGCGTGACATCACGGCAGAGGAGGGACACCAGGACCAGGCCCTGCGGAGGTTGAAGGGGGGCTTCCAGGCCAGGTGGAGGGGAGGACAGAAGTGATGGCCCCACTGGATGGACACACAGCCGGAACAGTGGGAGGGGGCAGCATCGTGGTCACTTCCTGCCTTGGTCCTTGTGTGTGTCCACTGATGGCCATTAGATAGAGAGCAGAGTATGGCCCAGAGAGGAGCACCGGCAGGGGAGAGCAGAGGCTGGGGACCCGGGACCTGGCCATACTGGGCGCTGGCCAGGTGAGCCCCATGAACCCGTGTGGATGGGGTCCCCATGGCTTACCGAGAAAGGGTGCCCAAGAGCAGGCCACGGGAAGGCCACCCCATCCATGGCTGCTTGAGCTGCGCCATCCTCAGCACAGGCCACCCCTGTCTACTCTCTGATCAGCAGACGTGACTCGCTTCCTCAGAGACACCCACAGGGTGTTGGACCCAGGGGCAAGGACTTGGGGAAGACCCTCCCATCTCTACCCCTTAGGACTCACTCTCAGCTAGGTGTTGTTACTGCCCCCGACTCACAGATTCAACTTCCTGCTGAGACCCTGCCCTCTGCCAGCCCCCCCAGCCTCTGAGCCCCCGTCCATGTCCCCATCCTGCTCTGTTGGCTGCACACACCAGTGCATGGCAGAAGGCAGAGACCCCGCACAGAGGAAGGCTCCCAGCGAAGAGTAGATGCCAACGCCCAGGGACAAGGGAGCTCTGCACAGGTCTGGGTGGTGCATGTCCACTGCATGCCCTGGAAAGGTGCTGAAGGGAGTGGGCAGAGGGGAGTAGGGTGAGGGAAGGGAGGGCAGAGAGGAGGTAGGCAGAGGGGAGTGGGCAGAGGGGAGGGAGGGCAGAGGGGAGGTGGGCAGGGGGAAGCGGCAGAGAAGAGTGGGCAGAGGGGAGGTGGGCAGAGGGGAGGTGGGCAGAGGGGAGGGAGGGCAGAGGGGAGGTGGGCAGAGGGGAGGTGGGCAGAGGGGAGGTGGGCAGAGGGGAGGGAGGGCAGAGGGGAGGTGGGCAGAGGGGAGGTGGGCAGAGGGGAGGTGGGCCAAGGTGAGCTGGGCAGAGGAGAGTGGGCAGAGGGGAGGGAAGAGGGGACTGGGCAGAGTGGAGGTGGGCAGAGGGGAGGGAGGGCAGAGGGGAGGCAGCAGAGGGGAGGGGGCAGAGGGGAGGTAGCAGAGGGGAGGCAGCAGAGGGGAGGCCGGCAGAGACCCCAGGGGGGACTACTCCTGCTACAGACCATCCGCTGCGCAGAGGGGAGCTCCCTCGCCTGCTGCAGACCCTGGACTCGCTGACAGCAGCCAGGTCGCCATTGTGACACTGTGTCCTGGTGGGCACTGAGGGTGAGGGGCTGCAGGGGACGCAGAGACTGCGGGGAATGACCTAAAGTCCTGCCTGATTCGCTATGAACCAGAAAGTCCTCCACAAAGCAGCACGTGTGCGCGGGTGTAAATCCACCCCATCCTGTGCCCCCGTACACGCGGTGCCTGGTTTCTGGGGCTGCTGCCATCTGCACCAGCCGGTTTCCCTGGTCCCTGTAGCTCCCCGAGAAACTGTTTCTCCAGCACCAGCCTCTGCTCGCCTTGCCATCTGCTCGGACTCCAGGTTGCACACCTCATCCTGAGCGCCTCTGCCACGGGCCACCCACAAACCTGTGTGTCAGAGAAACACCCTCCGCTCTTCCCGCGGGATACCCTGACAGCGCCTGGCTGTAAGAAACCGCCTAGCAATGTCCTGCAGCCCCTCGGCACTTCAGCAAGGCCCTGTGAGGGTGTGGAGTTTGCCTGCCTATTCATCACTGTCCCCTTGGCCCCTGGTGCAGGTACAAAGCACCAATCCATGTGCCAGTGAATAGGGAAGGAGGGTGGCTTCTCCCCGTGGCACTGCATCTGTCTCTGTGGCCACCCCAGCTGCACCCCCGAGGTCCCTTGGCCCCACTGCCCTGAGTGGGGGTCCCTCTGCAGCATCTACCCGACCCGCTGACCTCCACGTGCGGTGGGAGGCTGAGTTGAGGGCTGCAGGCAGTGTGGGACCTACAGGCCCTGTCAGATCCCACGCACACGCATGCACACATGCACATACCCACCACACACACACACACACACACACACCCTGAGTTAGGAGCAGGGTCACTGGGCAGTGGCCACAGCTGGATCATGGGCGCAGCCACACAGAACAAAGTCCTCAGAGCCACACAAGGCAGCCTTGCTGGGAACTGCCCCCCATAGTGAGGGACACCCCAGGAACAGCAGGCTGATGGGAAGGTCAGGAGCTGCACTTTGAGGTGGGGGTGTGCTGTTCCCAAGACAGGGGGCGATAGAGGCAGGAGTCTCTGCTGGAGCTGCTTCTGGCCAAGACCCCCTGGGAGGGGACTTCCTGGGGAGGCTGAGGGCCCAGCTGGGTGGGTGGTGGTGGGGAGACCTTCAGGGACCAAGGGAGGGCCCAGGGAGGCTTGTAGCTGCAGAGCAGATTGCAATCCAGACTGCAGTGGGACTCCATGGTCTGGGCCTTCTCCTCCTGCTCCTGCAGACAGCCTGCTGGCAGTGTCTCTTCCCCTGCAGGCACCTGGCGGCTGTCTGGGCAGGAGCTGGTCACCCCACCCTGCTTTCACCATGGCTCCCAGAGAGGCTCAGCACCATATGAGCCCTACAACCCTCACATCTCTAGGGCCCTCTCATGAGCACCTTATACACACACACACACACACACACACACACACACACGATCACACTCACATGATCGTACACATTCACACATAAGCTCGCTTACACACTCACGTGGTCACACACATACCCTCCACTGAGGGTCCTCAGGAAGCCCCTGACCCCAAGAGATTGGCCAGAAGGAAGGAGGCACCTCCAGCAGGACCTCTGGGGCCCTCAGACCCCACATGCTAAACAGAACCCCAAGGGCCCTGTTGGTACCAGAGGGGCTAGAAGCTGCTCAGGTCTGCCAGGCTGCAGGGGGACTCTGGGGAAGAGGCTGAGGATCCCTGCACCCCTATCGGGACTCTCCAGGAGGCCATCTCAGGCAGGGGACGCCAGGGTCAAGGGGTACTGCTCCCGCCAGGGAGAGGCTGGCTCTGAGCACTCACACACGAGTGCACACACCTGTGCTGTACCTCCCCCTCAGAGGTGGGTTCCGGGATCAGGATGCCTGGGCAAGGGCTGGGGACAACGTGCTTTGAGACCTGGGGCCCACGGTCACTTGTACCTGTCAAGAATGGTGCCCCCACCTCCAGGCACACACCTGGGTTTCACTGTATCTGTTACCATGGTGACGGACGCCATAGCAACCCGGTCCCAGGGAACTCAGGTGCTTGCTGCCTGGAGGTTGATCAAGGACACAGTCGCCCTGGAGACGAGGATCTGAGCCACTAAGTTTTTTACTGTTGTTTTTAATTTTTTTTTAATTGAAGGGGGTGAGCCACACCCAGCTGCAGTCGGGGACCCCTCCAAGTTGGGCTCTGGGAACCATACACAGCGCTGGGGGTTCTAGCCCTGTTCTAGGGAAGAGTCCAGAGGGAGAAGCTTGCAGGGCGAAGGGTCAAAGCGTGGCCCAGATAAGGAGACAAGCGCAGCGGCACCCGCCTGCCGCTCATCTGCAGAGCCCAGGGCCCGCGCAGAGCCGGCGGGGGTGCGGCCGGGGATCCCGGCAGCGCTGTCCCTCACCCCTCGCCAACCCCCCCCACCCCCGGCCACGCGAGACCGGCACACCGTCCCCCTCCCCCCGAGGGCCGGGATCCCCGCTCCAGCACGGCGGGGGGCTCGGCTGACGACGCCCTCCGCGACGTGGCGCGGGGGCCTTCCCAGGAAAGGGCAGGGAGGTCTTCGGCTCCCCGCCGCCGAGACCACCGCGCGGGGAGGCGGCGGCGGCTCGGGGCATTCGGCCGGGCGCGCGGGCGGACCCCGGCGGGCAGGGGTCGCCATGGCAACGGCGGAGGGCGGCGGCGGAGCCCGGCGTGTCGGCAGGCGGGCGGGCGCGCCGGAAGTCGCGCGGCGGGCGCCGGAAGTCGCGCGGCGGGCGCCGGAAGTCGCGGCCCGCCGGAAGCCGCCCGGCCTCCATTTTGTTGCCCGCCATGGCGGCCGCGTCGCGGTGGGCCCGGGGCTGCGGCGCCTTGGACTGAGGGGGTTCGGCCGGGCGGGGCGGCGGGGACGCTGTCATGTTCGGCGCGGGCGGCGGCCGCGCCAAGCCCGAGAGGAAGAGCGGCGCGAAGGAGGAGGCCGGGCCGGGCGGCGGCGGCGGCGGCGCGGGCGCGGGGCCCCGGGTGGAGCTGCTGGTCTTCGGCTACGCCTGCAAGCTGTTCCGCGATGACGAGCGCGCGCTGGCGCAGGAGCAGGGACAGCACCTCATCCCCTGGATGGGGGACCCCAAGATCCTCGTCGACAGGTCGGTGCCCCCGCCGCGCGCCCGGCGTGCCCAGGCGTGCGGGGCGCTGAGGGGGCCGGGCCGGGGCCGCGCGTGCGTTAAGGAGGTTGCCGGCCGGCGAGGCCGGAGACGGAGCAGCGGCGGGCGCCGGGGCGCCGGGACCCCGCGCCGGCTCGGGGCGCAGGAGCGCGGGGCGCCCGGCCTGGCGCCCCGGAGGCGGCGCCGGCTGCACCTGCCGACCTTTTGGCTCCGTCTCCAGCGAACCTCCTTAAGCTGCATGCCATGTCACTGTTCCTATGTATGTGTGTCTCTCTATCACGTAACCCAGCGCTTATTTCCTCAGCCAAGGGGCTAGGGGCCAGCCTAGCCAAGATTTTCCCTCCCATGGACGCACGTTTCTTTGAGGAAGATCTCTCCTGAGAGTGCGGGACTAGCAGAAAAGAAGCGAGGAAATTTCGACCGTTTGGTTCTTACGGATAGGTATTTATGTATTTGGTTTGTGTGAATGTAAGCTATGCTATTTGACTTTGCAGAACAACACGTAGTTTTTGCAAATGGCACTCGAGTGGGTTCACTGAGCCGTAGCCGGTGAGGTCTGCCCGGGCAGTGGACACCGTCGATGCGCTTAGAGGATCGTTGACTTTTAACTGTAAACTCTGTCGCATCGTAGACGTGAGTTTAGACTTTGTTGAGATTTAACTTGAGTTTAAAAGTAGGTGACCTGGGACTAGCCAAGTTAAATTCTAAGTCTGAGCAGTCTTTGCCTTAATTTTCTTATTTCTTGAGTTGGTAAGTATGCTCTCAGACACCACACTCAGCAGCCTAGCGTTAATTTCTTCCCGCTGACCACTGTGTTCATATTACAGATACGATGGGCGTGGTCATCTGCATGACCTTTCTGAGTACGATGCTGAATATTCCACGTGGAACAGAGATTACCAACTCTCTGAAGAGGAGGCACGAATAGAGGCCCTGTGTGATGAAGAGAGGTATTTAGCCTTGCATACGGACTTGCTTGAGGAGGAGGCAAGGCAAGGTACTGCTCAAGAAAAACTTACTTAAGACACAAACTTTTTACAATTTTTTAAGTATTTTAAATTTACTCCCATTCATTTTTTTATACTCACTCTTTCTGATGTTATCTTGACAGTACCCAGTGGATTGGAAAAACAGGAGTCTTTGCGTTCTGAGAGGACCTCAGGATAGTTTATATATAGAACCACAAAGAATTTTCCCAGCTTTTGAGGGCAGACTGGGATTTGAAAAAAACAAAAACCAAACTCTTTAACTGTTCTTCTTTAACAGTATCGTATAAATTGAAATTGATGTTCTTGTCATTGCCATAACAATCTTTAATACAGTTCTTAATCCCTAAATTTCTCAGCAGGAAGAAATTTTCCCCAAAAGACGTGTATTCTGCTGTTTGTGGGTAAACATGTACGGTCAAAAGTACATATTGATAGATGTGAAGTGTAAATTTTTGAAAGTATTTGCCTCAAAAAGAGGTTGGAGAAAGTGTGTTGTATGCTTTACTGATAGCTACAACTTTAGAAACATATAAAAAGAATTCTCAGTAAATTTCCATTTTTGTTAATAAAATTCTTGTTTTTATTCAAGAGGAAGAATACAAGCGATTGAGTGAAGCACTCGCCGAGGACGGCAGCTATAATGCAGTGGGGTTCACTTATGGCAGTGATTATTATGACCCATCAGAGCCCACGGAGGAAGAGGAGCCATCCAAACAGAGAGGTGAGAGCAGAACAGTCTGGGAGGACTTGCTGAGAGCCCTGTGTACATATGCTGGTGTGTCAGTGGTGAGGGTGGCTTGAGGTTGCATTTGGACACTATGTATCCTACCTCACTGTGACACAGTATAAGTGGTATCTTTCATGTGGTGAAACAGCTGGAATCTAGAAAGCAAGTGTCATAGGGCTGGAAGAGGAATTCCTGCTTTACCATTAACTCTAGTCACCTTTGCATCATTTCTCTGATTCAGCAACATGAAGTCACCCATTCCAGACTCTTTGTTTCTGGATAATTTTGTGCAGTTGTTGCCAGTCGGTACTGGCTTCCACCCTGTCAGAGGCAATTGTGGCCTAGAACAAGAGGCCAGGGGTAAGGTGTCTGTGGTCGGTCATTGCAAGCAAGGACTTCCTGCTAGGCTCAGAAGCCCAGGACACATAGACTTAACATAGGATTTACTTATTGGGGCAGAGGAGCTCCCAGTCCACTCAAGGGACCCACGGCCCGTTCTCAGTGATCTGTTCCAGTGGTTTGATGCCAGGGCCCTGTGCTGTTGCGTTACCTGGACCTGCTCTGGTGGTGCTTGAGAGCTTGGTCAATTCCAGGGCTGTACCCATCGATGCTCAGGACCTTTTGGTACCAGGGACTGAATAGTCCAGCCATGTGTAAGGCACGTGCCCTCATCTTTCTCAGCCTCAGTTAATTCTTCTCTTCCATCCCCTGTATTTTAAGGAGAGAATGTGTGTGTGTGTGTGTGTGTGTGTGTGTGTGTATAAATCTTTAGAATTTTCCTGCCTTGGTGCTAAGAATTCTGAATGTTGAGACAGCACAGTGGGAAGGTAAAATTGATTATCCTTAATGACAGGCTGCAGCCTCTCCATTGCCATGGAAAGACGGATGCGGCTGTATGGTGTCATCAGCTCCTCAGCCCAGACTCTGCACACACACTGTTTAGGCCTTAGAGAAGACATCCAAATGTTTGTTCTGACACCCATGTTGAGTTAAAACCTAAGTTAGAGTGTTTGACACTCCACAGTGGCTTGAACCTAAACGCATCTTAGGTGAGGGATGTACTAGGGAAGTTCTTGCAGGTCTAAAGGGTAAGCACTCGCTGATCCCATGTTCCAGACTTAGCCATTTACTGCTTTTGGAGAATTGTCTCCTGTCTGGATGCTGTGCATTGTGTCCGTTCCTCACACATGCATCTGATGGTAGTGGAGCCGTGCCTGCTCTCACCATTTCACAGGTGAAGAATTGAAATAGGCCAGAGGGATTTTGCAAGGTCAAACAGCACTCTTTGGAAAAACCATAAAGTTCGTTTCTTAACCTTCTAGATGAAAGATGAAAAAATGATGCCCCCCCCCCCCAACTCAGTGGTAGATTTTGTACATTTCCTGGGATACATCTTATGCTTATGTTCTCCCTCTTGATGTGCTGGTTTTGCATCCCAGAGCCACCAGACATCTTTTTTTTTTTTTTAATTTTTATTAGTGAAACACTATGAGATACAGTTGTAGACTTAAAAATTTCTGTGCTTGGGTTTCAGTTATACAGTAATCAAGTACTCATCCCTCCACCAGTGCCCATTTTCCACCACCACGGGTCCCAATATCCCTCCCACCCCCCCATCCCCCCTATCCCACCCTGCCTCTGTGGCAGGGTATTCCCTTTTGTTTTCTCTCTCCTTTTGGGTGTTGCAGTTTGCAAAAGAGGCATTGAGTGGCAATCATGTTTGGTCTATAGTCTACTTTCAGCATGCTTCTCCCATCCTGGGAGGATCCTCCCAACACCCTTTATTTGGTGCTCCCTTCTGTACCTGAGATTCCTTTTCCCCTAGCATGTGTGGCTGGCCTCCAAGCCATGGAGCAAAACTCCTGGAACTAATCTCCGCCACTCTTGGGTGTTTTTGTTACTTTATGTTCCCCAGAT
Source organism: Sorex fumeus (assembly GCF_029834395.1). NCBI lineage: Eukaryota > Metazoa > Chordata > Mammalia > Eulipotyphla > Soricidae > Sorex > Sorex fumeus. Next base: position 19,133,299 of record NW_026606086.1, on the reverse strand, counting down.
GAAAGCAATCTTTCTATGTCTATCCCTCTCTTTCTGACTCATTTTGCTTAACATGATACTTTCCATGTAGTACCACTTGTATGTAAATTTCATGACTTAATTTTTTCTAACATCTACATAGTACTCCATTGTGCAAATGTACCAAAGTTTCTTTAACCAGTCATCTCTTCTGGGCACTCGGGTTTTTTCCAGATTCTGGCTATTTAAAGAGTGCTGCGATGAACAAACAAGTGCAGATGTCACTTCAACTATACTTTTTTGTCTCTCTGGGATATATTCCCAGAAGTGGTATTGCTGGGTCAAATGGGAGCTCAATTTCTAATTTTTTGAGAATCGTCCATACTGTTTTCGAGCCAGACATCTTTACTCTGGCCTTTTCATGGGAAGAATTTGCAGGATCGAGCCCTTTTATTGTCATCACTGAGTAGCAGAGCCTCATCATGAGGCTTATAGTGGCTTGTATGTGTTTCTCAGTATTTTAAAATGGTTTTCCTCTCTGTAGTTGCTTTTATATGTTGATGGGTGTTTGGTGGGGATACAGGGAGATTGAGTTCACACCCAGTGATGCTCAAGTCTTATTCCTGTATCTGCTCTCAGGGACCATGTGTGGTATTAGGGATTGAACTGGGGTCGGCCACATGCAAAGCAAGTGCCTTAACCTCTGTACTAGCTCTCTGGAACCTGTTGATTAATAGAGTTGGGCCAGTATATAACTTAAATTGGACTTTTTATGGTTTGGAGGCTATAGTTTGCTCAGGGGCTGTTTCCAGCTCTCTGTTAAGATGTCAGTCCTCGGGCTGGAGAAATAGCACAGCGGGTAGGGCGTTTGCCTTGCACAGGGCCAACCCGGGTTCAATCCCCAGCATCACATATGGTCTCCTGAGCAATGCCAGGGGTAATTCCTGAGTGCAGAGCCAGGAGTAACCCCTGTGCATCGCCAGGTGTGACCCAAAAAGCAAAAAAAAAAAAAAAAAAAAAGATGTCCTGATAGTAGTTAAGACCATATGCTGCTGGGGCTTGAAGCCAGGCCTCCCGTGTACAAAGCCTCTGCTCAACCCTTTGTGCTCCCTCTGGCCCACATCCAGGTACCAAATAGAATTCACTTTGATGCCTAGCACCATAAACAACCAAGGGTTTTATTTTAGTACTAGATCATTATCTTTTTCATTTCATGTGCCCTTCATACTGCTCCTTGTTCCTTGATTTCTTCCTTTTTTCAATTACCATGTCAGACTGGAGATTGCTCTACTGGGCCCCGTGCTGTTCTGAGTTGTGGGAGGCTTGGATCTGCCGCCTGTTGTTGCACGGTCCCAAAGACTAGCTCCACAAGCACCAGCACATGTAGCCCCATAGCCAACAAGTTACTGCCTTGGGCTCATCTTTTCAGCGCTTCACAGACTGAATGATAGCTGGAAGTGTTTCAAAGAACCTTTCTTTGGGTGACGTAGCCATTCTTTTCTGACCATATGCAGTTGTGCTCAGAGCTTACTCCTGACTATGCTCTGGGATGACTCTTGGTGGGCCTCAGGGGCCCTTATCTGATGTCAGAGATTGAACACAGGTCAGCCGTATGCAAGGCAAGTTCCAGGGCTTGAACTTGGGTAGCAGCTTGAGCTGCTGACAGAGTCTCTGGCTCATGCTGTGCTGGCCCCTGGGGTGAAAGCTCTGGGAAGGAGATATTTGCCATGGCATTTCCAGGGCACGTCGAAGAAGAAGTCTCAGGGTTACTGTGGCTTGGTATAAGGAAATGCTCATGTCACTGCTATGCCCTCCCAGGCCCCAGAAGAGATCCTGCCCTCCAGTGCTGTTCTTGTGGGGGCAGCCAAGACCCAGTGCACTTGACCCTGGTCTGAGTTGCTGCCCTCTGGCCTTAGTGCACATGCTCCTGGGCCCGAGCACATAGAACAGATACCTGGAGAATTGTTTCCCCTTGAATGAGGGTAGGAAGATCAGGAAGCAAATGGGCACTCAGTGCCCCACCGCGTGTGACTCACTACTGTGGACTATTTTCTCCATCATCTGAACTTCTGTCTTGTCTTTTATACAGAAAAAAATGAGGCAGAAAATTCTGAAGAAAATGAGGAACCTTTTGTTGCCCCCTTAGGACTGAACGTGCCATCTGATGTGGAGCTGGTATGTGCATTTCTCCCACAGCACCGGGATTGATGATTGCTGGGTCTTTTGTTGTTGTTGAGTACTGCTTGTGTGAAAACCCAAAAATAGATACAACCTCTCTGGGGTAGATGATTTAAAACAGTTCTAGAACTAATTGAGAAAAACTGTGCCCACTGTGTACCTCTGAGAAGTGGGGACCAGAGAGACTTCTCCCTGGGGTGACTGTCCACATGCAGGAGGCCGTGGTCTTTGATACCACATTGTCCACCAAGCACTGCCAGGTGTAGTCCCAAATCCAAATGAAGGAGAGAAAATAGCGATTCCAGGAGAACAAGGGTGGGGTGGAGACAGAGACTGGCCCTCTGAAATCGGGTTCGGTCCCCAGGTTTTGTCCAGATGGGAAAACCAAGTAAGAATTACTGAAGGCTAGACAGAAAAACAGCCATGCTCAAGGTAGCATGACCTTCAAGGAGCGGTTGTGTTCTGGTTCTTTCTAGGGTGATTACTCTGGCACGTAAGATACATACCATTGGGGTTCGAAAGATGACTCTGGCTGAAGGCATTCTCTCTGGAGCCCCACCCCCCACCTCGGGTCCTTGAAGGGCAGAGCTCTTCCAGCTGTGGGAAGATAGGGCGCCTCGCAATTTCCCTGTTGCATACTACCTGCAGTCCACGTTCTCTTGCTCAGAATCCCACGGCAGAGCTGCTGTCCTGGCCTCACAGACCATCGAAGGCAACCATGGGGGTTGGGGTGCTGCTGGTTCATGCAGGCAGGGAGTTGGGCTTCCTGGGTGCCCTCACAAGAGAAGCCCAGGCTTTGTGGTGCTTTGGTTGCTGTTAGGTTTGACATCTGGCTGCATGCAGGTGCCAAGGAGGCTGTCATGAAAATTATTTTCTCTGGTATGTGCTTGCTGGCTCATAGGTGCCAGACATGGGTCCCGGTGTGTCACTGACTCCTGTGAGCACGCACTGCCCCAACAGAGCAGGCCCCTTATGCTGCCAGGGGTGACCTCACACTGACCCTTTTAGGCCGTGACATGGCAGTAGAACCGTGTGGGCTGTTTGATCCCAACAAAACCTGCACAGAGCAGCAGAAGGGACCCTCTTACTTCTGCCTCCTCCCAGGCCTTGTTCTTAGTGTGCCTTTACCTCTTTGTTTAATAAATATGTATGGAATTTCCAGCGTGGAATTCCTGTTTGCTTCCCTGTTTCCCTGTTGATATGTTTGCTGTGGTAGCAGCTGGAAGGCTCTCTGAAGATGTGGCACCAAAGACTTGTGTGGAATTAATTTTCTATGTTTCCTTATGCTGGGGTTCTTGTTTATTCTGGAATGTGCTATTTATTCTCTACGAGAAGCTCTTGACAGTTGGGGTGCACCTTTGCCTGTATTTTATGCTCAAGTAGGCGTGTGTGCATGAGCGCCACATCAGCCAGGTGCTCGGGAGTTATTCCCGGCAGTGCTGGAATCAAGCCCGGGCCTCCTGCATGCAGACTCTGCTTGGCCTGTTGAGTCTCTCTCGGGCCCTTGATACTTTTATTTCTGGTAGATTAGAATTGATCTTAGTTTTTATAGGAAATCTTAAACTTCTGTGTTGCTATAAGCAAGGAGGTGTGACCGTTTGTTACCTCCTCTTGTTCTCATGGAGTGTGTTGCTGCTTAGTGTCCTTGGTCCCTTGATTGCTAAGCTGTGGTCAAACCTTGCTCTGGTGCTGAGAGGTGCTAGGGTTCAGCTGAGCTAGCTGCCTTGGGGTCCCATCAGCCTTCCTGTATGTGTCCTCACCCTCAGCAGTTTCCTCTGGGAATGCCTGCGGGTGGTCAGCATGGCCAGGGCCTATCAGTGGCAGCTGTGTGTACTGTGGCGCCTTGCAGGGCCACCGTCTGCGTGGCAAAGGTGGGAGGCAGAGGACTTCATCCTGGGGCTGGAGCGGTAGTACAGCGGGTAGGACATTTGCCTTGCACGTGGCCAAACCTGGGTTCGATTCCCAGCACCCCATATGGTCCCCTGAGCTGCCAGCAGTAATTCCTGAGTGCAGAGCTAGGAGTAACCCCTGAGCATTGCCAAGTGTGACTCCCCCCCCCCCCCCCCAAAAAAAAAGGACTTAATTTTGGTGCCAGTGTCTGGCTGATGTCCAACAGGATCAGCATTGCTTTGGTGGCTGGTGAGGGGCATAGGCACTTGGAGACACGCAGGTGGGAAATCAGGAATGATGGCAAGTGGCCCTGGCCCTCTAATGGGCTCGCACAGCCTTTGGCTCAGCCCCTGAGGAGGTGTCACACTCCTTTAACTTTCATAGTTATTATCAGTATGTATCACGGGAAGTGAGGGCCTCTTCCTTCAAAAATATGTGACTGGTCTCATTCTTCTGAGCATCTAGTGACCCTTCTCAGGGAATGGCATCATCTTGATCACCACACGCTCACAGCTGAGCTTTGCCAGGAGGGCTTAGCATGGGGCCTGCCCTTCCATCAGAGGCTGAGAGTACACTGCCCAGCAGACATGGCTGGCTGGGTTTCTGCTCATTTCTCGAGCAGTGCTCAGTCTCAGGGTCTTCACCACCTGACCAGGGCAGGGACTCAGGGCCCCAGGGAAAATGGGAGGGACTCAGGATATAGTTGGCTTGGGGGGTATAGCCTTCATTCTCATTGCTCGAGTGGCATGTATAACTCCTCGCAGTCCAATGCTCGATGACGGATAGTGCCTTGATGGACAAATCCTTGCACCTGCATGCCTGAGGGTTTTACTATGTCTGGATGGGTGGTCATGCCTCTACAGCACCCATTATCTGTGTGATGTCCTCACTGCAATGGCAGTCAGCAGGCTGACTTCTAGGGTCTATTAGGCCAAATTGGGTGTAGGTCAATATATCTCTGGGGCTGCCGTTTCTACATTGATCAGACAACTAATCCGTGTTTCCACTGTCAATCTGGAGAGACAATGGGAGACTGCTTCAGGAGCTGTACTTCAAACTCAATGAGTCTTTAACATGTGAGATAGTTTGGGATCAGTAAGGAGCTACAGCAGTGGACATGTGTCCTTCTAAAGTATAAAAGACTTTTATTAACTAGTTCAGGAATTACATTTGAGGTACTTTTTTCTACTTTATGAAGGATGCAGGCCTATAAATTCCAATGAGCATGTTGAATTATTATTTGTGCTCAAGGCTTATTCTTGACCCTGAGCTTGGGAATCACTCCTGGCAAGCCTCTGGAGACCGTGTGTGGTGCCAGGGATTGAGCCCAAGCTGGCTGTGTGCACAGCAAGCACTCTTACCTATTGAAGTATTTCTAGCCCTGTGAATTCTTAACTGTCTGGTAGGGGTGTGGCAGGCACACCTAGTGGTGCTCAGGGCAGGGCTCAGAGGACCCTGTGAGGTGCCAGAAATCAAACCCATGAAGGCTGTGTTCAAGGCAAGTACCTTACCCATTGTACTACCATTCTGGCCCTTTATGGGTTCATTTTTAATGACACAATTTAGGAATATACTGGTGTTAACATCTTTGCCACTGTTGACAAGTTTTGTCTAGCCGAGGTGGTTCACAAGGCCCTGGTTCACAAGATCCCTGGGACCTCAAGACCCTGTACCCCTGTCCACAACACAGCACCACTGGGCCTAACCCCTGTAGAAAGAAAGTGTTTAGATTTGAGGCCTCCAGCTTTCAATCTGGCCCTTTTTCTCTGGAGGGAGGGAGGGCTTGGTGTCATTTGGTACACGTCACTTGTCAGGACCTTCTGTCTTGATACCACTGGAACCACCTAAGTGAAGCCCATATTTCTTGAGTCTTCTTGTTCTCACCAAGCCACACCCACGTGGGCTTTGGTTTGGGCCTCTACTGCTTTGTTTTGAGGTCATACCCGGCAGAGCTCAGAGCTTAATCCTCAGTCTGCACGCCTCATAGGACATGGGGGACTGTATGGGGTTCTGGAGAATGAAGCTGGATCAGCCATGTGCAAGGCAAGTGCCCAGACTGCTGTTCTACCCACTGTACTACCGCTCCGACCCCTCCTGTGGATCCCTGTACTTTAAATGGCGGCCACGAGCCACATTTTCCTGGGAGCAGTGGGGAGGAGGGGAGACAGCATGAGTATATGGCTTCTTCTCTTTGTTCCGGACAATTTTTCAAGACTAAGTCTGGTTAAGAAGAATGCAGAAGTAGTGATGGGTGGATCCTTGAGAGGTTTGAAGCATCTCTTTCTCCCTAGAGAAGTGCACGTGTGCTTCATAGACTTTCACCTCATCGTGGAGCCTGGGGGAGGTGGACCCCTGTGCCAGGGAACTTGGTTACTGCAGGAATGGAAACAGCCTGCCTTGGTGCGTGGGTTTCTCTCCACAAAACATGTTGGGACTCTGGGTTGTGCCATCTGGCAGCACCAGGGGCCTGTTGGCACTAGGCTCCTCCAGGGCTTTGTTTATCCTGTGCACCAGGCCATTCCCTCTATTTCAGTGGTGCTCATGACTGGTGTAAAAGGAGGAGGATTGCTAATGTGACTGTGTTCTCCCAGCCACCGACAGCCAAGATGCACGCCATCATCGAGCGCACGGCCAACTTTGTGTGCAAGCAAGGGGCTCAGTTTGAGATCATGCTCAAGGCAAAGCAGGCCCGCAACTCACAGTTCGACTTCCTGCGCTTTGACCACTACCTCAACCCCTACTACAAGTTCATCCAGAGAGCCATGAAAGAAGGCCGCTATACGGTTCCAGCGGAGCGGAAAGGCGAGGAGAAGAGGAGTACGTGTTGCTCGGAGGGATGGGGTGGGGCTTGTGATGCAGGATTGGTCTCCTCAGAGGCGTGTGCATGGTTGGGTCTGACCTTAGAGCCTGCTGGTCCCCCTCAAGTGCAGAACCAAGGTTTGTAGCTGAGTTGGATGGTGTTTACTGTCCAGGCAGCCTGGCTGCACACAGCAGGTGCGGGTGTAGGACAGAGCAATCGTGATGGCGTCGCTTTCCTTTCTGGAGCAGTATCTACACTGTGGGGAGGACAGTGGTCTCCTGAAGAACGCGCAGAGACAGCCATCTGTCCCTTCCAGGCCCAGCTGCTGAAGCCTGAATCTCAGTGCCGGCTGCACAGCTCTCTGCAAATCTCCACTTGTTCATGTTTTCGGTTTCTGAACTCTGTTGTTTGCCTGCCTTTTTCTAATGCATTAAATTCCAGCGTCTTGAGCCTTGTTGCCCGTGGGAGTCGACCGCAACCTCTCAGGGGACAGTTTCCACAGGTGCTTTGGGGCTGCACATACTCCCTGGTCACCCAGCCCCAGAATTCTGAAGTGTGTGCTTTTCTCCCAGAGTCAGGGGCCAGCTCTGACCATGACGAGGACGATGATGAGGACGATGGGGACTACCTGCACCCGTCTCTCTTTGCCTCCAAGAAATGCGACCGCCTGGAAGAGCTGGTGAAGGTGTGTACTTCCTCAGCCGCTGTGTCTGCACCCAATAGTCCGAGCTGGTTGTCTTGGCCATTGTATTAACTAAACCTTTTCTCTCGTGTTGGCTGTGACTCTCATTCTCAGCATGTGCTGTGCCTGTCGCACGGGCTCCTTTAGTTCTCGAGACCTCATTTTGTAAGTGTCACAGTGCATTATTTTCGTCTTGTTTTGATCTCACCATTTGAGACATCTGTTGCCCAGGAGCAAATGTTTTTCTTCCGATCTTTTGCTGACCTGTTAGAAAGACCTTGCCCAGCCTTGCCAGGTGGTCCCACCATATCTCCTGCCACTGTGGCAGGGGGCAGTGGCCCCTAGACCAGGCATTCCCATCAGCACCTGGTGTGTCTGGAGGACCTGGACTTAGTTTATGCGACTTGCAGCCTCCTGGTGACAGAAGCTGGGCTATGACTGACTTTTGAGCTTGGGTGCTCACACTTCCATTCCGAGTCCTGCCCAGTCCTTTCCTTGGTGACTTTCAAGGAGCACAGAAGGTAGCACTTGACTCATAGCAGCACTCCCCCTAGAGTGGCTGCCTCCATGTAGTGTGTGTGCGTGAACATGCTTGTGTCTGGCATGTGTGCTTCTATAGCGGGGCCAGTCCTTCTTGCCGAAGAGCTTCGTATCTCCGCCGTGGAAGTGGTGTGACCATGTGTCTTCTTCATCTGCAGCCTCTGAAGGTGGTGGACCCGGATCACCCCCTGGCTGTGCTCGTTCGCAAAGCCCAGGCCGACAGCCCCGCCCCCACTCCGCCTGCTGTGGAAGGTGCTGCCACCGCCACGACGACCACCACCACCACTACCACCACCACCACCACCACCGCGCAGCCCTCCCAGGTGGAGTGCGCTGCTGACTGTGAGTACCTTGCTTCAGGGCCCAGGCCCTTCATGTCTCTGTCTGGCCCCTCCTGTGCTTGTCACCAGTGTTGGCAGGAAGGTTGTGCAGGAACCATCTCTGCCTTGACAACACTGAGGTTGAGTCGAGAATGCGATGGGCTGGATAGAACTTTAGTGCATCTATGCGGTGCTCTCTCCCTTGGCCAGATCTTTAAAAGACACACTTAGGATCATGTCTTACATACCACGGGAGTCGCAGCTCTTCCTTCTCTTGTGGAAGTTAGTCTATTTTATAGCCACTTAAAGGACTATTTCTGGACACACATCTTGAACATTTATTCAGGAAGTCATTTTGGGGGCCACGGCACTAGTACAGCAGGAAAGGCACTACCTTGCACACGGCCAACCTGGGTTTGATTCCCAGCACCACATAGAGTCCCAATGAGCACTGCCGGGTGTAGCCCCCCAAGCAAAACAGAACCCAAAAATCATTTAAAAGTACCTATATTTCATTGTCAGGTATTTTGTTCCTCTTCTGGTTTGGGGCCATACCTAGTGGCAGTAGGTGTGGTGGGGGGATCCCTGTGGCATGGAATGGACCCGGGCCTCCAGTGTGGAGCCTCCTCTCCAGCTCTGTCAGCTCCTATCAGCTCCTGTCATGACCATGCCAAAGGTGCTAACGAGAGCAGTACCCATAGCAGAGCACCAGCTCTGCTGCGAAGTATGCTTCTGCAGAAACCTCAGCTGGAGAGACTGGAGTAGAAGACAGCAGGGAGGGCCCTTACTTGTACAGGGCTAACCCTGTTCAATCCTCAGCACCCCATATGTTCCCCAAGTACCACCAGGAGTAATTCCTGAGTGCAGAGACAGGTAAACCCTGAGCATCACCAGGTGTGACCCCCCCCCCCCCCCCCCCAGGTCCCAGTGATCCAGGCCTAGAGATCAATCACTGTGGAACTTAACACATGTAACTGCAGATCACTCCTAATAATGTAGATCTTTTCTGTACAGGACCACATGAAGTTGCACCAAATGCTTTACGTGTTTAAGTCAGAGGGAATGTGGCATCGCCTTGGAGGCAGCTTTGGTGGGTTCTGCAGCTAGGGTGTGAGTCCAGAACAACTGGAAAGTCCCTGCTTGAGAGCTTGGGCCTTGGCCCTAGTGATGAAGAGGCCAGGACCCTAACCAGTGCTGTGGGTTCCTCTTATGGCTTCACATATGCCCGGCTCTGGCCCTTCCTATAAGCTGCGCTCCCTTGCTACATCGCTTCGGGGGAGACAGTGCCTGTGTGTGTCGCCTGTGATCCTGGGGTGCACTGAGCAGTCCAAGCGTTTATTTTTCTGGTCTCAATGCAGAGATTGCTCATGATCTGCCCCTTTTGCGGGGCAGCAGCAGCAGAGGGACTGAGTGGAGGGGGCAGTTCTTCTCTGCAGAGGTGGGAACTAGATGCTGTCTCTGGAAGGCCGGAGGGCCAGGCGGGTGCGGGCAGCTCATAACAGGGCACCTCGATCCCCTGTTGTTCCAGGTCCTTTAAACTTCTATCCCCAGAGAACCCTTAACCTTGACTGCACACCAGCCGCACTCCTCCCCCTGCCCTCGATATGGCAAGTCTGCCGGCCCCACCACCATCTCTTGGTGCAAGAATGACCAAGCAGAACAGGCGTTAGGGGTGCATCCAACACTGAGTGCCGGTGGGCACACGTTTGACATGTCAGTGATGATGCCATCTATTGAAATGTCCCTGCGAACTAAGACAGTAAGGGCAGACTGAGCCCATGTGAGCATTACTGGAAGGACATGGGGAGGGAAGACTGGTGTGCTTCCTGCCTGCAGCTGCCCCCAGATCACCATGACAACCACAGGGAGGAAGCTGAAACTTGGAGTTCAGAGATCAAGGAGCCCTCAGGCAGTAGGCCCTGTGGCCAGGTGTGTGTCTGGGGCTCCGTTCTGCGTGTCCATGACTACGTGGGGACCACTTGACGTGCCTTCAGTTGGAGAAGAGTGAGCTGCTGGAGGGTATTTGCACGCGTTTTATTTCAGTACCTAGTGACAGACGGTCTTGCTGGGAAAATGGCTGAGAGAAAAACTCCATCAGTAAGAGTGAACCAGCCTGCCTGGGGTAGCAGCTCTGCCCTGTGTTTGAGATTCTTACCTTGGGGGGGGGCCTTTGAACTGGGTGCAAATGATGAGTGACAGGAAGGGCGTGGGGGTGGCACCCAAGGAACAGGGGCCTGAAGAGCCTGCAGCATGGAGGCTGGAAAGTCCTTGGGAAAGCTAGCTCCCAAGCTGACCAAGAATTGCCACGCTCGAGCCAACAGCCCACATGGTCATCACCAGTGGACAAAACTAAGTCTGTTGAGAAAGTGAGACTGGCACACAGCGTGGCTTCGACACTGACGGGGCGACGGGAAGATGACGTGCAGAGGGCCTTACTTTCTTTGTGCCTGTGGACCGTGCACGCAGTGGCCCCCTTGGCTTGGGGCTGTGGGGGCTTAGGGACAGTGTGTGCTTTGCCTGCTGCTGTGGCACGAGTGGCACCATCTCTCACAGCAGTCTCAGGGGTGAGGACAAGTGGCAACCTCATGCAGTGGGGTGTCTATGGGCTGGGCGCTGCAGAGCCCCAGAGTGTGCCTCCTTGGGAAGACTGAGCAGGTGCCCACCTGCGCTTCTCTGGGCCTGATGCCACCCACTTGGAGGAAGGCCATGTAAGGCTTCTGTGAGGGATGGCTCAGAGTTTGAATGCAGGTGACTCTCCCCTCCCTCAGGTGCAGGAGATGCACATATCAGAACTGCCGCACACCCTGGCCGGCGCTCTGGGCTTTGTGCTGCTAGATGTAGTTGGTGACAGTTGGCTGACTCCTGTGTGCTTTTGGGGCCAGGGATGAGGGGACACCCTTGTCACACAGGCTCTTCCTTGGCCGCCCACGCTAGGAAGGGAACCGCTGCTGCTCTCCTGGGGCTTGGCCTCCATGCAGGTTTCATACGCTTCCTGAGTCACCACATGTCCAGCTATGACCGCTCCTTTTCTCCTGGAGCGTAACAGCTGGTGCATGTTTTCGCTTTGCTCTTGTCATGTCTTGTGCTGTTGGGCCTTGCAGGCGAGGCGGGAGTAGTCAGTTAGTTCCTTAGAAAGGAGCAGTAATACCCACCTTTGCTCAGGTTTCCTGATAGTCTGTGACATTGTGTTGCTGGGCTGGATAGTTTTTTACTTTATCCTTACTTCTTAATGTGTTTCTCTGTTGTTAATATCCATGGCATTTTTAAAAAGAATCCTGTGAGAGCATAATTCCATACTGTTTTACTCTGGGGAGGCACACCTGGTAGTGCCCAGGTGCTGTTTCTTACTCAGGAGTGACCCTGCTGAAGGGACCATTTGTGGCGCCAGGATTGAACAGAGTTGGCTTCTGGGTTCCTCGATTGAGTCCCATGTTGCCTGGAGGTGCTACAGCACCATGTTCTCGGCTACATCATTGAACCATCCACCTGTGTGGCTGAGAATCTCCACAGAGACCACCACAAAATACGAGCACTATTGGCAGCATTTCTGTGAGTTTAGGGTTGATTTGCCTTTCTCTCCTAAAAAGCAGCTGTTGGTGCCCTGTTCTTGGCAGGGGGCAACTAGCAGGGGTCCTTGAAGAGGTGAAGCCAGAAATTTTAATATCACACACATACAGACATAGAGACACACATGCAGCACCTGGAAAAGGTGAAGCCAGAAATTTTAATATATCTCTCTCACACACACACAGGCAGCACCTGGCTGTGCTCGGCAATCTCTGCTGGCTGTGTTCTAGGACTATGTGTGGTTCTAAGAATCGAACTCAAGGTGACTGTGTGCAGTACTAGTATCTTACCCACTATACTGTTCTCTCCAGCCTGAAGCCAGAAATCTGGAAGACAAAGGCAGTTGTGTGTGGTGGGGGGAGGGGAGGTAGGGCGGGAAGTTTGTGATCAGTTGAGTTGGCGGACGGGGTGGGCTTTGGGAATTCGTGGGCCAGAGGGGCTGAGTGTGCCATTGGCTGTTGGCTGTTTTCTTAGGGGGAGGTGGGCACTGTCTACAGGTTCAGGCCCTGGGAGCACCAGGGGTGGCCAAAGCAGGGCCGTGGGGTCAGGGCGGAACTTCTCCCCATCCTTGTCACCCTAAGAAATCAGCGTGGTGGCAAGGCATGTCCAGGCAGCTTTAGGAAGAGGCTGACCTGGAAATTTCCTCAGAGCCAGGCTTTGGGATGAAGAACTGTGAGGGGGCAAGGCTGTGCAGCCCAGCCTCAAGTGTCCCCTTCCCTGGGCAGGCCTGCAACTCCCCCAGAAACACTATGCTTGGCGAGCAAGCACATTCTCTGCCAGTGACAAGTGCAGGGCTGATTCTTTGTCACTTGGTGCCTCCGTCTGGCCTCTTGGTCCTCAGAGACTCGAAAAAGACTCTGGTCCTCAGAGGAAAGTCAGTCAGCCTCTGCTGATGTCAGCATTCTCGCTGTCCTTCCTCCTCGTTGTGTGATGGTCCTCCAGACTCAGACGACACCAGTGGCCAGCATGGCCCACTCAGCCATTTCAGTCTGCTGGTGCAAAGTGCCCCCACCCTCATGCAGCCCCTGTCACCCTCAGGCCCTTGGCTGCCCTGCTGAAGCTGCTTCCGTTTCTGAATGTCTGAGACTCACTGGTCATTACTGCAGCGTAGCATGGTTTTGGACAGGACACTTAACTGCTCCGTATGTGGATCTTGGCTGCACTGGGCAGACCCCTCCCATGGGGAGGCGTTTCCTAGGGTGTTGCCCTCTGGCCTCCTGGAAGCAACTCATTTGATTGTGCACCCTGTGAGTTCTGTATCCTGATGGCATCCTGTGTCTAGCTAAAGCAGGCATTTCTAGCACATGGTGCTGTGACAGTCTTGCTTGAACCCTGGGCTCAGCTGGGCTGTGTGAGGTGTACGGGCCAGAGGGACCCCACTTGGCCCAGACCCACACGCATGCTCCCAACTTCCTTCTGCTGAGTTGGGCTTGACTTCTCTGTGCCAGCGCTCACATGCAGAAGATACTGAGGACTTTGATTTGGAAGACTGGGGGCTAGAGCATGGTAGCAGCTTGGAACTGCTCCGACATTGGTGGCGGTTGGGGGCACGCTTGCCTGGCTGCCAAGACTCAGTCCGCTATGAGAGCAGGAATTCTAATGGAAAGCTTTCATCGTCTCTGTTTCAGAAGAAATTCATTGAAAGTCAAAATAAAACACTTTAATTAGGAGAACCGTTTCCCCAACCTCTACTGAAGTGGAAATTGAAGCTGTGTGGCCAGAACCTGTTCCTTATCTAGAACAGAATCTTAATTGAATCATTGAATCATCTGTAATTTGGTGGTTTTGATTATTTCCTCCCAAAAGATGAGTAAGCCTGCAGGCGTTGCTTGGTGATGCCTCAGCTGCTGCCCTCGGTCGACTCGCCTGCATGCCTGCAGCAGACAGGATGCTGTTTGCTCGTCCCCTCACAGGCCCTTCCCGCAAGCACAGCCCAGGGATCTGCCTTGGTGGCATCCACACTGAGTGCTCAGAGGAGAGCCGAGTGAAGGCAACCCCCGAGCGGGGCCACGCGGGCACCCGGTGCTGCTGGGTGTGCCCAGACATCTTGTCGCCTGGGCAGTGTTCCCAGTTCCACACTGCAGCCGGCAGAGGGGCGCTGTGTTGGGGCAATGTCCCTGCTGGCTGCTCTCACGCCCCCTGTGTCTCCACAGCGACCGTGGCGGCCATGTACTACAGTTACTACATGCTGCCTGATGGCACCTACTGCCTGGCTCCTCCGCCTCCTGGGGTGGATGTCGCCACCTACTACAGCACTCTGCCCGCCGGGGTGGCTGTGTCCAGCTCCACTGGGGTGACGGCCACCGCTCCACCCCCTCCCGGGACCACACCACCACCACCTCCGACCACAGCAGAGACGAGCAGCGTGGTGACTGCCACCACCATCACCACAAGGTGAGCTTGGTGCTTTGGAATGGGTGAATTCTGAGCAGGAGCCTGGGAGCAGGGTGAGCCATGCTGAGTCGTGTCCAGAGGGCCTCTGAGCAGATTGACTGGGACTCAAGCGACTAGGATAGTCCCCAGTCAGAGCTGCTGAGGCTGTTGACTGTCACGTGGTGGGTGGGGGAACTTGCAGACAGTTTTCTTCTTTCAATGCAGCAAATAGCATTTGGTTTATTGTTGCTTGGTTTTATTCTTGAAATAAGTAAAAAGTCAACAGTTGGCCTGACTTTGTAGTTACCTTTCAGTGAACCTTCATTCTCAGTGCTGGGGGAGGTTTTGTCTTTGATTTCAGTGGATGACAGCTATTTGATTTTCTGTGGGACAAGCCTTCCCTGGAGGAAAACCCTCATGCCTGCGTCTGTCATGGCATATTCCTTGAGCGGGGGCAAGGGGTTCTTCAGACAGTGACCCAGCTCTTTTCACAGTGCCCTGGCCCCGGGGGCAGCCATCATCCCCCCACCACCAGACATCCAGCCCGTCATTGACAAGCTGGCAGAGTATGTGGCGCGGAATGGCCTTAGATTTGAGACCAGTGTTCGGGCCAAGAATGACCAGAGGTGAGACGAAGGGTTCTGTGTGAGTTGGACAGGTGACTCATGCAGCTCAGGCTGGAGAATGTGCTTGACGTGTGGGAGGCAGGGTTCGCTCCATCCCCTGCTCTGTTGGGTTTGGCCTCAGAACCAGGTGGAGTCTCGTGCCGTGATCTCCTTTGTCTGATTTTCCCTGTGTGTTCAGAGAAATACATGTAATTGTCTTGTTCAGTCAGCGTTGGGGGGTTTTAGTATCTGCGTATTTTGGTTTTGTGCTTTATTTGGTTGGTTGGTTTGGTTTGGTTTTCCAGCCATACCCAGTGGTGCTGAGGGCTTACTCCTGACTGCACGCTCAGGGATCACTTCTGAGGGCCTGGGGACCATGCAGGCTGTTAGCTCGTGTAAGGCAAGCACCCTGCCTGCTGTACTATCTCTGCACCCTGGTTTGCTTAAGGAAGAATTTTGGAGCTGCCAAAAATTAAAGACTAGATAGGATTCGTTCTTTTTAAGAATCTGCTGTGGAAATGCAGACACACACCTGGGTGTTGTTTATAACATTCCATGCCTTGGGTGGCCAAACAAAAGATATGGCTGCGTTTATAGTGTGGTCCTTGTGACCCTGAGCTGCCACTGGGGCCAGGATGTGGGTTTCAGAGCAGACCCACCCACTACAGGCCAGGGGTCTTCGTGTGCCCTGGTGGCTGTGTCACGCTTTCCCTTCTCCGTTCCCAGATTTGAGTTCCTGCAGCCGTGGCACCAGTATAATGCCTATTACGAGTTCAAGAAGCAGTTCTTCCTCCAGAAAGAAGGCAGGGAGAGCACCCAGGTACGCACGCGCCTGGCGCGGTGTGAAGATGGGTGGCTGCCATGCCCTGCTGCCCTGTTCTCAGACAGGACTGCACTGTCTGGTGCTACCCCTTCCTGGGGACACAGTGGGGGGCTCTGAGTGGTGTGATTTTCCTTGTTTTTTTCCCCCTGAGAGAGGGCGGAGTAAGCCAGATAAGTTTGGGGACCACTGGTTGAATGGACCCTTTTTCTCCAGGCCGAAACGTGTCATTAAATACGTGGAAATCTCTCATTCACAGTTTTCCATGATCTTTTTGCCCAACATGTTTCAAACAGAAATTCCTTTTCCCCAAAACTTGATGTTCTGATTAACTCTCCTTTTGGGGGTCAGGCGTGTGGGCCACTCCCAAGTCTGCGAAGGCGTTGGTTCTGGCTCTGTGCTTGGGGGCCATTCTGGTTCAGGGCTCACTTCTGGCTCTCTGGAGCCATCTGTGGTGTTGAGATCACACCTTGGCTGACAATGTGGATGTGAGGCAAGTGCCTTATCTACCCTCTGGGCTCCGCTCCTGCCCCTTGGCTCCCCCTTTTCACAGCTTGTAGTAAAAGCTGTCTCTTCTTCGTCTGTTGTCCTAGCAGCCACCTAAACATTGCAGCAGTGTTTTCCACCCTTTTTGCCCCTGGAAAGTGCAGCTCAGAGACCAGGAGTGATCGCTTGACTTGTGTCCTGGCTGTGGGTCATGCCCTATGCACTGCCATCTCATGCTCCATCCTTACTCTGCCCCTTTCTGGTGCTCTGGGCACTCGCTGGGGTTTGGGGGGAGAGCCCCGGCCTTTCTTTGCAGTGGGGTTCTCCAGACTGGATCTCAGCTCACTGAACTGGGTGGCATGGGCCCATGTCTGCTAGTGACGGGGAACTTGGGGATTCTGAGCAGGTCTCGGTTCTTGGTCTCCAGCGCGAGGGTGGTTCATTGATTCCCTGGGCAGAATCAGAGCCTCGTGGAGTTCAGTTCCCCCAGTAAGGAGGAGACCCTTCCTCATAGGGTCACATCGGGTCCCCAAGTAGGGCAGTAGGGAAACCGTCACGGAGCTCGGGTCCCCAGTAGGGAGACCCTACCCCGTGGAGCTAAGTGCCTGCCACAGTGGCCAGGAGTGTCTACGTCCTGTGGGCAGAGCTCACATCATATTCTCTCTCCAGTCTGCGTCAGCCTCGGAGGAGGCTCCTGCGCAATCTGTGTCTGAGAACCCCAGTGAGACTGGGGAGGACGGCGCGACTGATGACACCACGGACGGAGGAAGAGGAGGCTCCGGAGGGAGGAAGGAAGCAGCTTCCGGCAAGATTCTGGCTGACGGCAAGCTCGTGAAAGGTACAGACCGGGCCTGCACAGGAGCAGGTGGGGCCCTGAACACCGGAAGTCAGCAACGTCCCTTCAGGCGTGTTCTGAGTGTCCTTCGCTCCAGGGCTGCCAGGCACTTTCTTCTCGGTGGCCTGTGCAGCCTCTAGTGGAGGGACTGGGGCTTTGATTAGGGAAGTCTATTTTTCAGGGCCCCACTGGGTATACGGTGGAGGGCCCTGGAGTTACTGGTGGGGAGGAGAGCGCTGTGGTGACAGTCTGACAAGCAAGGAAAGCTTGATGGTTTGCACAGAAACCTTGGCACCTCGTCTCAGACTGCCTGGGCTTGTGGTATGATCACTCTACCCCACCAGCCTCCTTTAGACTTTTTTTTTTTTCCTTTTTGAATCATACCCAGCGATGCTCAGGGGTTATTCCTGGCTCTGCACTCAGGAATTAACTCCTGGCAGTGCGTGGGGGACCATATGGGATGCCGGGGATCGATTCCGGGTCAGCCGCGTACAAGGCAAATGCCCTCCCCAATGTACTATCACTCTGCCCCTTCCTTTAGACTCTAGAGGACTGTGGTGTTTGGAGAATGAAGTCATTACTGGGGCCAGGGAGGTGGCTCCGTGGCAGAGCACCAATGCACTTGTGTGAGGCCCTGGGTTCCAGTTCCATCACAGCATGGTCTCCGAGCACTTCTGGAAATAGTAAGCACAGCCAGGTGTGGCCCAAAAACCAAAATAAGTTCCTTAATGAATTGCTGCAGAAAGGGGAGGTCATCTCTTTGTCTCAGGAGGATATTGTGGCACTAGGTAGTGACCCAGGAGCACCTGGCAGCTCCAGAGATGGCAGGAGCCCTGCCCCGCCCTAGCCTGAGCTGTTGCATCCACACCCCTCCCAGCTCTCTGGAAATAGGTTGCCTCTACCCGCCTGAGGAGTATCTGGGGGCGCTTGGCGTCTTGCGAATTGAGGCTGCAATCTAGGGAAAAGTGTGGAGAGATGGAGGACACCTGCCTGCATGGGCGAGGCCAGACTCAAGGAGAGATGGCAGGTCTTGAGAATGGGGTGCTCTAAAAATCCAGTCAGTTGAGATGGTAGGGTCAGACTCTTTCGCAGGGCCGGGGATTGTGGCTCGGCGGTGGATGTGTGTGCCTGTGAGTATGATCTCTTCACTGCTGAAAAAGAGCAGATGAGGGCTGAGCCATTGTACAGTGGGGAAAGCATTTGCCTTGCATGTGATCAACCCAGGTTTGGTCCACAGCACTGCATAGAGTCCTTCAAGCCTTCCAGGAGTGATCCCTGAGCATAGCTCAGAACACCAAAAAGCAAACCAGAAAACCCCACAAACCTCAATTTTCAAACTTTTCCTTCAGTCTCCAAGGAATAGGGTAGAAGGCAGATGTCCTCACAGAAGGGGCCTCTCCTGCTGAGAAGAGGGCAGGTGGGGGGAATCCAGCCTGCCTGGCAGGTGGACACAGAGCAGTGAGAAGACTGAGATTTACCTTATAGTCAGAAAAAAACTTTTAAAACCTTGGAAAGGCATCCACGGAAAGAGCAGGGAGTCTGTCAGACTCAAGGCAAATGGGTCCAGGGTGCTTCCGTGGCAGAGGACCTGCCTTGAGGTAGATTTAAGATGAGGTTAGGTCCTGCTTTGGCGGTCCCAGGCACCTCTGCTGACTGGGACCCCTGTGAGTGCCACAGCTAGTGTGCGGCCCATAAGCATCCGTCAAAGAGGGCCACTGAGCCTGCAGGTGTCAGGTGCCAAGAACAGACAGAGGCCAGTGAAGCATAGTGACTAGTGTTCGGGGAAAAAGCGAACAGGCGTAAGAGCTAAGAAATAACAGTTTCAGAGAAGAATAAGACTACATTTGAATGAACCTGAAACGGGTTGAGAAAATATGAATTGACTAAAATTGCTTGAAGAGGAGGTTGTATTCTGAACCTGAAGGTTCTAGAAAGCATAGCTCTGTCTCTCATCAGGCAGTAGTCAACTGAAGAAAGAAGGATCTTCTTCCTGAGCACCAGGAAGGAGAAGGAGGCCTGCAGAGCCCAGCTCTGGGGCGTGGGAGCTGCCGCTGTAAAGAGAGCCACCAGGTGTTGACCAGGCCAGGAGCTATGCAGCTACAGGTGCAAGCTAGGTTGCATCCCCGGGAAGGGGCTGTTCATGTTCTAGTAGTCACTGCTTTCAAAGCCATCATACACTGAGGGTGCACCTCATAGAGTCCCCCAAGCACCTCCAGGAGTGATTCCTGAGTAGCGAGGAATAGCCCCTGAGTATTGCCAGGTGTAGCCGAAAAACAAAAGCGTGAATGTGCCTGAAGTTTGTTGGTGAAATTTCTGTGATATAACAGTAGATTTTTTTTTCCCCCGTTTGGGTCACACCTGGCGATGCACAGGGGTTACTCCTGGCTCTGCACTCAGGAGTTCTCCTGGCAGTGCTCAGGGAACCATATGGGATGCTGGGAATCGAACCCGGCTCGTTTGCGTGCAAGGCAAACGCCCTACCTGCTGTGCTATTGCTCCAGCCCCAACAGTAGATGTTTGAGGCTGGAGAGAGCACTGCAGATAGAGGGCTTGCTTTGCACGAGACTAACCTGGGTTTGATCCTCAGCACCCTATAGGGTCCCCAAGCCCTGCTAGGAGTGATCCTTGAGCACAGAGCCAGAAGTAAACCCTGGCACTACCAGGTATGACCGAAGAAAATAAAAACAGTTGTTGGAGAAGCCTCTTTGTTGTGGATTTGGGGGAGAGAGAGTAGGGGGAGAAAGAGAGAGGGAGGGAGAGAGAACTTCAGCATATCTGGTATTTACTGGCTGAATGCATGTTTGAATGTGAAATATGTACCTGCCAGGACTCATCTCTGAGCACAGTGCCAGGAATAGCCCTGGATACCACTGACTGTGGCCCAAAAACCAATATAATTTACTGAATAAAAGTGAAAGCAGGAAAGTGAGGACCAGAGAGACAGGTGGGAGAGGGGTCACGGGTACATGCATGCCTTGCTTGGGACTGACCCCAGTTCAACCCTCAGCGTACATGGTTCCCCTGGAGCACCACTTGGGGCCACTTGGAGCACAGAGACAGGAGTGGCCCCCAAACACAACCAGCTGTGGCCCACTGTGAAACCCCGCCCCCCAAAATTCCAGGAAATAAGGTCAGGAATGTGTTTAGCTCAATAGAAGGCAGTGATGCTAGAAAAGTAGACATAGGACATGAGAAGATCATTCACAGAAGGTAAAAGTAGACATCAGTAGATCCTTCCACCTAAAATGTAGTGACCCTTTCTTAGAGCTTGATGGATGGAGTAGCACAGTAGGCGGGACACTTGCCCTGAGAGCAGCTGTCCCAGGTTGACCCCCAGCACGGCACACAGAGGTTTGATCCCTGGAATCTCGTTTGGTCCTCGAGCACTGCCAGCTGTGATCCCTGAGCACAGCCAGATGTGGCTCCAAAATAAACACATGAGACAGATATTTAAAATTTTATTTGCTTATTTTTTAAGGGCTTGGTGCAGAGCTGGGCTAACTCACCCGGTGACCTTGCAAATCGGTTCCACCCTAGACTGTGCTGTGCCATGCCTTCTTGGGTCCCCACCTCCATGAGCATGTCTGTACTGGAGAGGGTGCTGAAGAAGTTGATCTGTGTACCTTCCATGTGACCCCCTTCACACAGGAAAGTCAGCGTGGGCGCGTGCCCAGGAATACGTTGCATCTGAGTTATGTTTTGGTGATGGTGTGTTCAGAGCCTTTGGACTTGTTAAATGTTTTGCAACTTCACATTGAGTTTTGATGTACAGACCGTTTATATGTGTATATCAGCAGATCACACAGCTTAGAAACTAAAGCTAAAAGTTGTACCTTTGGTTTTTTCCCTTGCTTTTTTTGGGCCATACCCAACAGTGTTCAGGGGTTGCTCCTGGCTCTGTGCTCAGGGATCATTCCTGGTGGGCTCAGAGGACCTTATGGATGTCTGGGATCAACCTGAGTCGGTCTTGTGCAACGCAAGCACCCTACCCACTGTACTAGATTCTCCTGCCCTAAAACTTCTACCTTTTGCACAACTGGGGGGACTGGGGGTGGTCACCCACAATGGTTGTGTTAGTGTGCATAAAACAAGACACCTGCAGTGTCTCCGTGGACTCTGGTAATTGCTGGTTCTTTTTTGGAGGTTGACTTGGTTTTTTGTTTGGGGGCCACACCCAGCCTTGCTCATGGCTTACTCCTGGTTCTGTGTTCAGGGATTACGCCTGAGGGGGCTTGGGTGAACTCTGATGTGCAGCAGGTTGAATGAAGCAGGGTCTGTCTCGAGACCCTCACAGCAAGCACCTTAACCCCACTTGTTCATCACCAAACCCCTGCTTTTTTTTTTTGAAGCAAGAGGTGGCCTTGGATAATTACTCTTAAACTTTTGGGGTATACAGCAGGTAGGATATTTGCCCTGATGCACCTGACCCAGGTTCAATCCCTGTCCCCTGTATAGTCCCTCAAGTGCAGAGCCAGGAGTATGTCCTGACCGTCACCTAGTGTGTGACAAAAACAAAAAAATGGGAGGGCTGATAATACTTTTGCTCCAAGATAATTTAAATGATTTTGATCAACATTTTAAGTAAAGATTCTCTCTTTTTTTAAAAAAAAAAAGTTTGTGTGTGGTTGTTTTTTTTTTTTTTTTAGTCACCATGAGTTAGGAAGTTATTTGTGATTGGGTTTCAGCACCAATTCCTTCACCGGTGTCCAATTTTAACTCATTCTCTCCTTTTTTTAAGGTTAGTTCACTGGGTGTAGAAAGTTGGTTTAGTTCAGCTTTTTGGTCTTGGAGAAAATTCAGGTACATTGGAGCCAGAGAAATAGTACGGCGGGTAGGACACTTGGCTTGCACACACCTAATGCTGGTTTGATCTTCGGTATCCCATATGGTCCCCCAAGCACTGCCAGGAGTCAGCCGTGAATATTGCCAGGTGTGGCCAAAAACAAGGGGGAAAACAGACGGTCCGGGCACGTAGAAATGGCATGTGATGTTGCCTGCCTTCCAGAGCTCTGCCTGTGCACCAGAGAACTGGGCTCTGGGTGTTTGGGGCTGGGAGAAAGCACGGCTGCTCTGTGGGTAGCACTGTGTCCTTGGAAAGTGAATGTTTTCCAGGTACCTCACAGGGGTATGTATTGCCGTCCTGGTGTCTACCACACATCCAGCTTGCATTGAGAACTGTGAAATGTGAAACCTGAAGCTTTTTAGGTCAGCTGGTCAGTGCGGCTGCCATCGGGTCGCCGCCAAGCAGAGCCAGGCCTTCTCAACCCTTGGCTGCCCAGAAACGTGGTGTGCTGTGCTCTGGAAATCTCCCTCTTGGGCTGGAGCAGAGGGCACAAAGAGCACGATGCCCATGAACCTTGGTTCCGCCACATTCTCAGGAAAAGTAGAACCACATAAGCACACAGCTTGCCCAGTTTGATCCCTGGCATTCCCTGTGGCCCTCTTGAGTTCATCCAGAATAATTCCTCAGTGTAGAGTCAGGAGTAGCCCCTGAGCATCAATCGGTGTGGTCTAAAAACAACCAGAATCTCCTTGTTGGTTAGCTTGAATAGCTCCCTCAGCCACAAATATGGTAACAAATGGGGTGAACTATTCGGACCAGTCAGCCTCCATTCTCAGCCTGTGGCCTTCATGTCCTGGTGAGAACACAAGTTCTGTTTGCTCTTGAACCTTTGTGCTGCCTGAGATTAGAAGCCCAGGCATTCTCGGGAGAAGTAGAACCACATAAGCATTCATGGACTAAGTTCACATTTTCACACAGGCTAGAGGTTCCCCAGCAGGCATGCAGTGTACACGCTGGAAGGAGTCAGCTCTCTCTTGTGCTTTGCAGGACAGGCTACATCACGGAGCCAGAGAGAGAGTATTGCTAGTAGGATGCCTGCTTTGCATGCAGCTGACCCAGCTTTGATCCCTGGCATCTTCTCCCCTGAGTACCACCCGGGCCCTCAGAAATTCCTGAATGCAGAGTCAGGAGTAACCCCTGAGCATCTCCGGATGTGGCCTAAAAACCAAAAAAGAGAAGAGGCTACAATAGACTCCTGGGGTCTCTCAAGACACCTCTTCATGGGAGAGCCTGTCATCTGCCAGTGTCTGCAGATGCAGATCTGCACCGAGCCCAGAAAAGGAAGCCAAGCAGGAAGTGACTGTTAGAAGAGGCGGATGGCCAGCCTTGCACTTGGCGTGCTTGGCACAGTCAGAGAGGAGATGTGGTCGGGTGGGCTCCAGCTGAGCCCCTCCTCCTCAGTGCCCCTCCGGGGAGCAGGGCCTTCAGGCTGCTCCTCGGGCCTTCCGCCTCCTAAAAGTGTCTCCCCCTTTCTCTGTAGCCTCGTTTGCTCCGATCAGCTTTGCCATCAAGGTCAAGGAAAATGACTTACTTCCTCTGGAGAAGAACCGGGTGAAGCTGGATGATGACAGTGATGAGGACGCGGAGAGCAGGGAAGGGCAGGAGAGTGTGGGCAGCACCGCCACCCCACACCCGCCCGTCGCCCCGCCCTGTGTGGCTGTGGAGGAGAAGAGGCCTCAGCTCACTCAGGAGGAGCTGGAAGCCAAGCAAGGTCTGTCCACAGGGTGCGGCTCATGAACCATGTACTGAAAGCACAAGGAGCAGACTGAGTGGCCACACTGGGTGTCCAGCTGGGCTCTCAAGGAGCAGAGAGGATTTGCCGGAGAGGCCTGGGGGCAGCCTGAGCGCGTGCATCCGCCTGAGGCGGGCTTCCCATGCAGATCCTGGACCCGTTCGGGCCTGTGTCCATGGCCACAGCTACTTTCCACCCTGCCCAGTGGCTTTGCGGTTGCTCTTGCTGAAGGCACAGCACATGGGGCAGCCTTTCGGAAAGGGTGCAGTGCAGGGCTTTTGCTTACATGCGGCTGACCCCGGGTCGATCCCGGCACCCTGAGTGGTCCCCTGAGCACAGAGCCAGGGGGAAGCCCTGAGTACCACTGGGGCACTGCTGGGCCAGAGAAATGGCATGGACTGTGGCCTCACATGCAGCTGACCTCAATTCAATCCTTGGCACCACATACAGCCTCCTGAGCCCTCCCATCCTTACAGAAGGGTTCTGTGTCCTTGTGCACCTCTCTGGCAAGCACACCAGGTGCTCTCAGACTAGCTTGTATTCATCTGCACGGGACAGTAGCCAGACAGCTTTGGGGACCCTTTGGAGAACACCTCTTACTGTAGCCGTCACAGCCAGCAGGTTCTGGACTCGGGCCTGTAATGGCCGCTTGAGGCTTGCGTTGTTACAGCTCCCACTGTTGAATCCCAGCAGCTGAGTCGGTGGGAGCGCCCGGGGCAGCTCGCTCAGCTTGCAGGTTCATCTCACTGAATGCCTGCGTCACTAGCCCAGAGGCACAAGTAGCCAGAGAGGGGGCTGTGGGCCCAAGGCTTCACCTTCACTGTCCCTCTCTGTCCTTCAGCAAAGCAGAAGCTGGAGGACCGGCTGGCAGCTGCCGCCAGGGAGAAGCTAGCCCAGGCATCCAAGGAGTCCAAGGAGAAGCAGCTCCAAGCCGAGCGGAAGAGGAAGGCGGCTCTGTTCCTGCAGACCCTCCGGAACCCTGTGCCGGAAACTGAGGCCAGCAGGACCGAGGAGAGTCCCTGCAGTGTGGAGGTGAGCAGAGGGTTCCCCTGGGGTGGGGACTGCTGTCACTGGAGGGAGAGAGCACATGTCATGGTCTCAGAACTCGGCACTGGTGTCCTTGCGTGTCTGTGGCTGCTTGCCCCCTTGATCCTTAGGCCATTGTTTGAACGGCAGGTGGCTTAGTGTCTCTACTTGGCTTGGTCCAATCCACATGGTGCAGCCAGTGCCTTGCTGCTCACATATGACAGGCGCAGCAGAGAGAAACCCTGACTAGAGGAGGACGTGTCTGCAGCGTGGGAGCCGGGGTGCCCTTTGGGGTTACTTGGCAGCAGAGGATGGTGTCTGACATAGCACCAACCATTAAGAACTTGCAGTGTTCCGGGTTGCGTTTCTGGGGAGAAGAGGCTTCCAGAGGAAGTTCAGAGGCCGTTCTTGGAGGGGGCCAGCGTGTGCGAGGAGGAGCAGCCGGCTGCACCCGCACATCCCTCGCCACCACCTGCCGGGGCTGTCTGTGCTTCCTGTTGGGGTGTCTTCATGGAAATCAGTGTCGTCAGGACCTGCAGGTGGCAGGCTGTGGGCCTCAAGGTGGCACCCCCACCTTCCTTACGCGTGTGCTTTGAATGTCTAATGTAAGTAGTGTGGTCATGCTCGTCAACTTACATGCTAGTATGTTGTAGCTACTAAACTCTTCAACACAAACAGAATGCGAGTAGCAGAGTAAGTGCTTGAATTGGCAGTTTTCACAAATGAGATTCTTGTTTAGCAGTACTGGAAGTTGGTGACCCAGAACAGTCCTCTGAGTTGGTAGCAGTACAGGCTAACTGGACTGGCCCCCATACCAGAGTCAGGAGAGGGGTCAACCTACTCGGGAAGGGGTGACATGCCCCACCCCCACCCCCCAAGCAAAGAAAAGTTTGAAAGGTGTAAGCAAAACCAAGTAGACACCCTCACAACTCACCATTATCACCTTTGAGTTTTTCATTCTGTGTGCTGCTAAAGTGGGAAGCCAGGGCCTGCCACTCTCGTGTGCCAGGAGAGTTCTGGAGTGTAGAGCCTCCTCCCTGGGCTCTTCACATCTTCTAACTGTGCAGCTGCCCCGTCCTCTTCCCAAACGGCTCTGTGCAGCTGCCCTCCCACGGCCCCATGCTGCCCTCTGCTTCCCTCTGTTCAGGGACCGCCTCTGGCTCTCTGTCCTCTAGGCTGGGCTCATGACCTCCTGCTGCGAGTGAACACCGTACTAGCCTCACTTCACTGCTCATGTGTCGGCAAAAGTCACCTGTTGGCACGTCACAGTGGCCCTGCATGCTGCACAGCGTCGAGACTTGGGGAAGGTCTCGGGCAAAGGGCACTCGTCTCTTCTGTCCACCCACCTTCCCACCAGTCCGCACTGTGGGCTAGGGGAGCCCCCACAAGACTGTGGAGGCTACAGGGGCAGCATGTGTACACCGTCGGAGTGCGTTCCATGTCTGCTGTCCCCCAGCGTGTGATGAAGTGGTCTGGAGTGGTTCCACCCACGTTTCTGGTGCTCTCCTGTCCTGAGGGTGCCCTTGGTTAGGTGCCTGTTGGACTCCGGCCTCTATGAGGAGAGTGGGCTGCTTGTGGGGCTGTCTTTAGCAGCTGGCATTTGGGTGGACGTGCTTCCCGCCCAGAGAGAGGAGGACTGGCGAGCCCTCTGACCCCCAACCACACCGGGCACGCACAAACAAAACAGCTCAGTCTGACACCGGCGCCTTTCCGGCTTGCAGGCAGTGCTGCCTTAGTAAGAGGGACTCCAGGACATTCTCCATGTTCTAGTAGTTCCTTGAAGCTAATGGTTCTTACGGGTTTACTGTTCCTACAAGAGTTGGAAAAGAAAGTGAGACTAAGAATCAGTGCATGTTTGTTGAACCTGTGAGAAATTTAAGGCACTGTGATTTCAGGTTCTGTTTCTTACCAGCGACCATAATACAGCACCCGTGCTCTAGGCTTTGCCGCCTATGGCCCCAGGAGCCAAAGCCTGGGCTGCTCCGGGCAGAGCCTGCAACTGGGATGACTCCTGGGGGGCTACGGGCTTGTGGAGAACACATAAGTGGAACTCTGTGCCATGGAGGAAGACGTGGGCAGATGAGCAGATGAGAAATGCTCTTCATAGTCTGGAATCCAGCTCTGTCACCAGGAGTTCTGAGTGGCGAGGCCTGTTTGAGGGGGAACGTGTCTGTTCATACTGCCATCTGCCATGTGCTTGCAGGACGTCCTGGCCTGTTCCCACTGCAGCTGATGTTTCCCATGGGCTCTGGTTACTGTGAAATGCTCTTGGTGACTTGTGTTCTCTCATCCAGGTCCTGCCCCACAGACCTAGGGCGCTGTCCTCGAGGGTAGCCTGGCTGCTGCACATGTTGTCTCGCTCCAAGACAGGTGTACCTGTCGGCCTGTGTGCTGAGGGTCTCTTTTTCTCTGTCCCCAGGAAGCCTCTACAATACCCTGTCCTCTGCTTACTGGGGGGCGATCTCTGCCGCCAGTGGACATGAAGTCCCCAGAAGGACCCTCAAGCAGAAGCAGAGACCCGCCCAGGGAAGAGGAGAAAGAGAAGAAGAAGAAGAAGCACAAAAAGCGCTCTCGGACACGGTCACGCTCCCCCAAGTACCACTCCTCGGCCAAGTCCAGGTGCAGGTCCCACTCCAAGGCCAGGCACTGCCTCCCCAGTGCCTACCGGACGGCGCGGCGCTCCAGGTGGGGGCCGGTGTGGGGGAGGGGGTATGAGTGTGTGTGTGTACTCATGTGTGCGTGCGTGTATGTGTATGTTTGTGCACTTGCAGGGCCACACCCAGTGGTGCTGAGGACTTACTCCTGGCTCTGTGCTCAGGGATCACTCCTGGTGGGGCTCAAGGGACCATGTGGAATGCCAGGAATTGAACCTGGGTCGGCCGCGTGCAAGGCAAGCGCCCTACCCGCTCTGCACTATCATTCCAGCCCCCAGCTCCCAAGTTTTTTAAAGATAGATTCTTTTTTAAGTTCTCACAGATCTTGGAAGGGAAGCTAACCACACACACTTGCTGTGTGAAAATGGACAGGATTGGGCTCGTGCTCTGGGGGACGAAGGGCTGCTTCCCCACAGATGCCCTCCCGGCCCCCATGAAAAGTCTGGCTGAGGGGTCCACTGAGTCTTGCAGGCAGCAGAAGGGATCAGAGTGCAGCCTCAAAGGTCTAGCCAGAGAATTCACAGCTTAGCACAGTAGATTGTCAGAGAAACAGCAGCTTCCGGCCCTGGTGCCAGTGCCCTGCCTGGTGTCCCCAGTGCTGGTGGGAGTAGTTGTGTGGCCGTCTCCTTGAGAGTCTGGTGCCACTCTTTGCTCTAGGTTAAAGGTGTGGGTTTGGAAGAATCCTTTGAAAGGTGCCCTTCCTCTGCCCAGACAGGCCTGCTGGGTCGCCACACCTACAAGACTGGTGTGCTTCCGGCAAAAGACACTCGTCCATCTCTGCAATTTGGATAGTTCTTGGGTTGTCACCCTTAAATACACTGGCTTACGTGTTAGTTTTTCTAGTCAGACTGAACAACTTGACTGAAACATTTTTGGAAGTCCCCTCCAGTGTGTCTTAGGATTTGTTTTGTGGTGCCAGGGAACAGACCTAGGGCCTTCCACCTGCTCTCTGCCACTGAGCCACATCCAGCCTCATTGTGGCTGTGCTGTACCCACGAGAAGGCCGCGCCCTCTCAGGTCTGAATGCCTCGGGATTGGCGCTGTGCTCAGCCTAACCCCCTCAGCACATGTCTTGGTGGCATCTGCTCTCACCTTGGGCAGGAGCCCCTCCAGCTTAAGGGTGCTCAGTGCTTGGTGCCAGACCACGTGTCCGCCCCTCTTCTGTCCCGCTGAATCCGTAGAGGTGGGAGCGTGTTTCTGATGAGACCCCTCTGGGCTGATGTTGCTGCTGGCGCATGCACAGGAGTGGATCCTCCCAGACTTCCTGTTTCGGGTCTGGTTGGAAAAGCTGCTCACCCGCCTGCTCAGGAGCTGGTGGACAGTGCTGCTGGCACAGGAGACCCCACCCGGGCCTGCAGCTGACTGGCAAAAGACAGAGCGCTTTCCTGGCTCTCGGAGCCTTTCGAATCTCACTTGCCGAAGTGCTGTTTATGAGGTAATTTTAGTTCATTTTAGTTAGAACAGCTGATTTTGAGCTCACTCAGATTGTTGATGTTTGGTTTTATATTTAGGTGAAACATTAGAAAATAGTATTCTGGAACATTACCTTCAGAGCAGTTGTCCTCCAGTTTCACCCGTTAAAGCTAACCCTCAAAGCCAGACTGAGGATTGACAACTGGGCTGTGGCCAGCTGTGACCCAGGGTAGGGTAATGATTGTGTGTGTTGGAAGGTAATAGTCTTGGGGCCCGGGATGGGTTCATAGTCTGGAGGTCCAGAATAAGAAAGAGTCTAGACTAGAACCTGGAGAAGATTAACGTTCTGTGTCTGGAGTGAACTAAGGGTCCTGGACCTTGTAGACAGTCACAGCATGTCAGGCGTTGGGTATTCCTTCCAGCATGGGATCCTGATCTGTGAGCTACACCTGCTTTCCCATCCAGGTGCTGCCAGTGCTCGTTAGCCCTGGGACAAACCTAGTGTCTGAACAGAGTTATAACAGAAGTGAGGGGGCCAGAGAGAGAGCACGATGTTGAGTCCAAGGGCATTTGCCTTGCATGCAGCCAACCCAGCTTTGATTCCTGGTACCCCGTACAGTCCCCAGGAGTGATTCCTGAGTGCTGAGCCAGGAGTAAGCCCTGAGCACCGCCAGGTGTGGCCCAAAAAAAACAGAAACAGACACAGGTTAGCGGGGCGGAGGTTAGGAGAGATAGTGCAGCGAAGCAGGTGCTTACCTTGCACATGGCCAGCACCCCATATGGCTCCCTGGAGACCTTCCAGGAGAGAGCCCCAAGCACCGCTGGGTGTGGTCCAGAAACCAACTAAAAAGAGACAGGTTAATGTCCACAGTTCCGTGAGTTGTTGGAGTGTAAAAAATAAAATTCAACCAAAGTAATTGAAGTTGTCAGTGATATTGTCATGACTTTCTCATTGACTGCCTTCAGCTGGGAGAGCTCCTTAGAGTGACCCCTCTGGCCTCAAGGGTTTTTCTTATTCCTTCCATTGGGGTAGGGCAGGCAGCTGTTATGAACATGGTTTGTTCTCAAGTGAGAATGGGGGCAGCATTTATGCTGATTGAACTAGTTACTGTGGCTGAAGTCTATTCTGTCCTTGCATCTGAATGACAAGTGACGCTACATCTCCCATGGTGGGGGGAAAATTTTAATTTACTGAATCACCGTGAGATACCAAGTTATGAAATTGTTCATGATTGAGTGCTGTAAAAAATCTTTGGGGAAACAGGCTTGTTGCTTCTCAGAAAGCAGAATGGTTCCACACGCTAGTGTTGACACTAGGGTCTACCCCACTGAGAACTGGAAACGTGGCTCCTCGTGGCTACGTTTATGTCTCCTTAAGGTCTCAGTGGGACAGGCCAGTTGGGATTAGAATTCTCTTTGAACAATGTAAGTTATCTTACATGACAGAAGCAGGAAACTGTCTTACAAGATTTCTTTTGATGTTTGTTTCTGGGTCACTATGTTTAAGAGGTGTCTGAATGGAGGAAGGTTCTAGACACCTTTGTGTTTCAACCCTCTATATGTTGGGTGAGGAGGGGTGACAATTGAGTACTGGTTGACTTGGTTTTCAATGGTCTTGGGGGTGGAATACGCCCACCCCATGGTGCTTAGGGGATCAGCCTGGGGTCCCGCATACAGCATGCGCTTCAACCCTTCGAGCATCTCCCGGCCCTTAACAGTTATTCTTGTTTGTTTGGGACTCACTCCTGGCAGGACTCAGGAACCGTACTGGTGTCTGAGATCAAATTGGGGATGGCTGTGTACAAGGCAAGCTTAACACTTAGATGGAGTATAGCTGGTGAATTGAGGTCTCCTTTTCTCTCGTGACAAACCCCAAAGCAGACTGGCGCAGGAGCTCACTGGCCCCCCATTCTGATCCCTCAAGGAGGAGGGCCGAGTGAGGTGCCTGTGCGGGGAGGGCTCACCCGGGGAGCCTCACATCCTCAGGTCCTCTAGTCAGAACTGAACCCTTGCTTGGCTCCCTGAGAAAGTGGGGAGGGGGTTGTGCATAGGGCCATGGCTGAGGATATGGGGCTGGGTGTGTGTCATGTTGGAAGCAGCTGTGGGGATTATTGGGGTTGGAGTGGGGGGAGTACCGGAGCTGGACTGTTGGACTGGAATGCTTTTGGGGTTGTTCTTTTTTTCCCCCATTTTGGTTTTGGGGCCACACCCAGTGGTATTCAGGGGTTACTCCTGGCTCTGCACTCAGAAATTCCTCCTGGCAGTACTCCCAGGACCATATGGGATGCTGGGATTGAAACCTGGTCGGTGGTGTGCAAGGCAAACAACCTACCTGCTGTCCTATGACTCCAGCCCCCGGGCTGAATCGTGTTTTGATGCTGTGTCATCCTCAATTCAGAAGACCTCTGGCCCCATCATACAGCTGGTTTGCTTAGAAAATGGGACTCAAATAGTATGGAGAAATAGTCATGGTTATGGTCATGGTCCTCCCATTATTCATCGATTTGAACGGAGAAATAGTACGGTGGGTAAAGTGCTTTCCTTGCACGCGGCTAACCTAGGTTCAATCCCTGGTACCCTATAGGATCCACAAGCACCACCAGGAGTGATACCTAGGCACTGAACCAGGAGTAAGCCCCGAGCTTCACTGGGTATGGCCAAAAGGGCGAGGGGCACTTATTTCTCACCCTGTATCTTTGCGAGGATATTAAGAGCCTACTCAGTGGGAAGAGCAGGGAGCTTCTTGATAGAATCAAGCTAGAAGCGTTCACTCACGTAGCTGACAGCCCCAGTTCTGAAGTGGGCGTGTTTCCGCAGAGAGCTGCCATCTGCTGGGAATATCCTCTGCACTCTGCTGCACGCAGTCTGGAACCAGCAGGCACTGCCACGTGATCCTGAACTCCAAAGTCAGGGGCTCGCAGGGAGTCAGAGCTGATTTCTCTTCCCATGTTTAGCTGCTTGTCGGATTCATGTTGAGCATCCGTGAGTGTGGCCAGCTCGACAGAGCAGACCGACACTGGCTCGTTCGAGTCTGCAGGTGACATGGGAACTTCCACATCCCTTTTGGAGCCAGGGAACCCCATGGGGTCTGACATCTGGGGAGTCTCACTCCCACCACTGGTGACAAGTCTCAGGAAGAGTCTGGGGCACATCACGTCTTTTAAAGTTGATGGAGAAAACTCAGCACTGATTGCTTCACCCCAGGCTCAGCCAGGCCATACCTGTTCCGGGGCCAACACGGGTAGGGGTGAGACTAGAAGCTGATCTTGGAACAACGGTGATGTGGCTGTTTCCTGTTTATTCACATTGTCCAGGTAGTTTCTTTTGGGCTGCTCCTGGCGTGTGCGGGCCTGGGTTCCAGCTCGGTCATGAGCCCTCTGGCACAGTTAAAAGAGCTGTTACAGGGGGGTGGAGGTGAGGGTTGTCCGAGGCCACTCCCAGCAGTACCTGGGCAATGCGTCCTGGCACCACTTGGGTCCTGCCATGCCAAGACTGAGGGTCATACCAGGCCATACTCAGAAGCCTATGCTACCCAGCCAGGACACCCTGATAACTGAGCTCCTGAGTGGGTTGCCGTAGAAACAGTTAAAGGAACTGTGCGCCCCCTCTCATCCCCCAATATTTCTGCTATCTGTGGGTTTTCCTGAAATAGTGGCTTCATGCTGTAAATCCCAGATCTGCTCTGGGGGGTGCAGTTGGGAGTCCCACACTGAGCACCACCCCTGGTTGCTTGGGGGGTGGGGGAGGGCTGCGTTCTGGCTAGGGGCTTATTGCCCCGAGGATCTTGGGGTGTTTCCCAGGCATGTGAGAAGGGAGGAGGAAATATTTTTGGTTTTGCACCCGAGCAATCTAAGCCTGAGCTCTGCTTGCCGTCCGGGACTCGTGGGCACGGCCCTTCGCTGTCCTCACGCCATCGCACGCTTCCTTCCAGCACCAGGTTCCGAGCAGGCGGAGACGCCCTCAAGTCTCGCCGGCTCTTCTTACCTGATTCTCACACAAGTTTTGCTGAGCTGAAATTTCTTTGGGTACAGTAGACGAGGCCAAGGCAAAGGGGAAAGAAGAGAACCCTCAGACCTGAGTTTGCCAAACGCACCGTCAGCCCTGGATCAGAGAGGCGTGGCCGCTGCTGGCCGAGGGACAGCGTCGCGGGGCTCTGGCCCCAGAAGCTGCTGTGGGTGCGGACTGGGCTGGGTGTCCTGGTCGGGGGGAGGCGCCCTGGGTCGGACGGGCAGCCATGGCCTGGGCCCACACTCAGACCCATTCTCTGCCACCGTGCGGGTCCCCTGCTGGTCAGCAGTCCGGTGAGCCGCCTCGTCCCCCTCTGCCCAGGTCCCGCTCCCGGTCACCACGGAGAAGAGCTCACTCCCCCGAGAGGAGGAGGGAAGAAAGGAGCGTCCCCACTGCCTACCGGATGAGTAACAGCCCTGGGGTCAGCAGAAAGCGCACCCGGTCCAGGTGAGAGGCACGGCTGCAGGCCAGAGGCAGCACTCTGCCACCCGAGAGCTGACCTGCGCCACACACTGCCCCTCTGGACCCACACCCATAGCTGCACTTGTGGTATGTCAGGTGTATGTGAATCAGGTTCTTGAATCCCCCAGAGGATAGCTTCTACTAAAGGGCCAAAATTGGCGGCCAGAGAGATAGGACAGGGTTAAGGCACTTGCCTTGCATACCTTAACCCTGCTTCTGTCCTCAACGCTGCTGGCATGAGCCCTGAGCACCACTGGCGTGGCCCAGAAAATAAACACCCACATCAAGATTGGTGGTCTTGGAGAGACCAGGCAGCCTGGAGCTCGGATCCGGCAGCTGCCACCCCTCCCCAGCAGTTCTGGAGAGCTGCTCCCACGGCTGGCCAGGGCTCACCCTTCCTGATAGAAGCCCAGACAAGTGTTGCTGGTAGCCCAGCAAGGCCTTGACTTGCTTTGCAGTGCTGCTTTGCACCACCTTAGTCACCAAGTAGAGGGGCTCGGGCAGTCAGAGCTTGTTTGCAGGTGCTACTCCTCAGGCTACAGGCGTGCTCTTCGTCACCTTGGATGTAGGTAACGGGCACAGTCCAAATTACTCCCTGTAGCAGCAAGTCTCAGGGCTCTTGTTTTGCCTGTGGAGTCTTGGGAGGTGGTGGAGCAGCCTTGAGAAAGAGACTGGCATTGGCCATCTGCCAAGCCTCCGTGCCCAGCTATGACCCTGGTGAACACTAATCCCAGAGTCCAGACTGGCTGCCAGTGGGCAGGGTCTCTGTATGTTGTTCATGGGGGCTGCTGCTCTGACTAGACCCAGAAACTTACATGTCTTGCCAGAGGGGAAGTCACAGGGCCACTCCCAGCATTGCTCAGGGTTTGCTCCGGTTCTGTGCTCGAGACAGTGCTGGGTGCTGGGGACCATGCCAGGGCTGACTGCATGTGATGCAAGTGCCTTCGCCCCTATCCTCTCTCCAGCCCCAGAATTTTTTCTTTCCTCAGTGTAGTCCTGGGATGGAACCCAGGGCCTCATACTCTGGCAGGACGTGCTCTGCTGCCCATATTCCCAGCCCTTCATGGGCACACTTCGGCTGGGGCTCTTTGATTTGTAGGATTGAATCTCTAAGCTTGTGCTTAAAATCGTGCTATGAGCTCCCATCACAAAGGCTGGCTGACTGCTGGAGCCGGGCAGCCCTGGCTCTCAGCCAGAAAGGACAGCGGGAGAAGGTCCTGCTGGCAGGTGCTGCGTTGGGCACTCAGCTGTGCAGGAGCAGATGTGGGGGCAGGGCACTGCATCTGGCGCCTGCATCTACTCTTGAGTACTGAAGATGTTTCCCTGTCTGAGATGAGCCTCAGCCCTTAGACCATGCCAATGTGGATTCTGAGTTTGGGATGCTCTATTTCGTTCTTTCTAAATTTATTTCTAACAAGGGGATGGAGGAGTTGGGTCATATCTGATGGTGCTTAGGGAATATTCCTGACACTACTCGAGTGGTGGTGTTCAGGGGAGCTGTTCCTGGCTCTCCAGACCCAGTATTTTTTGTTTCTTTTATGGCTAGTCCTGTACAGATGGGAGTGAAGGACACACCACAGTTCCCTGGAGCCCCCAGTGGTAGCTCCCAAATAGAGCCCCACACACCTCTGCCTCACAGGGAACAGGGCAGTTGGGACATTGAGCACCATCCATGCAAGTAATTGCATTAAATATAAGTACACTGGAAACTTAGTAAACGGGCGGAGATGGATCAGACTTCATTGGAACGTGAGCATAAATGGCGCCTAGCATAAAGGTGGACGCATATGCAAACAGGCTGATTCGAAGACAGGACTGATGAAGGGAGGAGAGGGGATGGTGCCAGCAGGGCCTGGTCGTGGGTGGCCACAGAGACCGAAGGCTCAGTTCACACACCAGACAAGAGCTGCTTCAAGTGGAGGAAGCACAGACTGGTCTGAACAGGAGGAGTACACATGCCAGAGAGTGCCCCGGAAAGGCTGTCGCAGAGGTCAGATCTGGGACTCTGAGCACAGAGCCAGGAGTAACCCCTGAGCATCACCAGATGTGGCCAGAAAAATAAAAGACCAAGACGGAGAGGAGAGAGAAGACTGGTAACGAACGACTCATGAAAGGGATGGAGGTACTGGCTGGACTTGTGTCCTTCAGAGTGAACAGCTTCCTCCTCCAGTGAAGGGGACAGACTGATGAGGCTTATCCCTGTGGATTTGCCAGAATAGATGAAAGTAACAAACTACCAAACAGCAAAAGAATAAGAAACTCAGTGACTCCTGTCTGAAGATAAATAATTCAGAACCTTCCCAGGTTCTGACACGCACGGGAAGGAAAGGGGAGCTGGTGGAATAGGCCTTCTGGGAAGGAGGTAGAGCAGCCTCTTTCCAGCTCCTCGGAACCATTCGTGACAAACACACTGCACACCTGTGATCTCGAACACAATATGGGGGCGAGGGGAGGCATGTCTATGCCGTGTGAGGGTGTGGACTGGACCCTGTGCATCCGTAGACCACATTGCAAGGCCAGGAATAGGCTTTGAATGTACTTCATGGTACCCTAGTCCTAAATCTGGAATAGCTTCTGAGCACAACCAGGTGTGATCCCAAAAACAAACCACAAAGGAAATCCTTAATGTAGTGTCACTTGGGCTGGAGCGATAGCACAGCGGGTAGAGTGTTTGCCTTGCACACGGCCAATCCTGGTTCAGTTCCTCCATCCTTCTCGGAGAGCCCGTCAAGCTACCAAGAGTATCCCGCCTATACGGCAGAACCTGGCAAGCTCCCCATGGAGTATTCGATATGCCAAAAACAGTAACAAGACGTCTCACAATAGAGACGTTATTGGTGCCCAGTCGAGCCAATCGATGAACAACTGGAGGACAGTGCTACAGTGACAGTATTATTTACCAACTTCTTGAAAGGAGAGGGACTGAAGAGATAATGCAGAGGGTAGGATGCCTGCCTTGCACGTGGCCAACCCAGGTTTGATCCCCAGGCCACCAGGAGTGGTTTCTGAGTCTAGAGGCCCACAGTAACCCTGAGCACCACTGGATGTGACCCAGCCAACCCCCCCACCCCCCTCCCAACAAAATGGTCCTAATAGCTCGATAGTCTGGAGCACATGATTTGCATGTAGGAGGTGCAGTTTGACCATGGCACTGCATGGTTTAGTGAGCACTGAACCAGGAGTCAATCCTGAGCACTGGCATATGTGGCTAGAAGGAAAACAAAGCAAGAATAGTTATGACTGGGTGTGGCTAGATCCCAAGAATGCAAGGTTCTCTAGCCACTTACGCAGTCCTTGGGCCAGAGAATATAGTGGATAAGGTGGTTGCCTTGCATGTGAATGGCACTGGTTAAATTCGCAGCATCCCATGTGATCCCCATGAACCCTGCCAGGAGTAATCCCTGAGTACAGAGTTCGTGTAAGCTGTGAGTACCGCCAGATGTAGCTCAAAAACTGGAAAAGAAAAATCTTCAGTCATTTAATTCAGTGTACTTAGAGAATAAATGGGAAATTTTCAGTAGGTGCAGACACAATCCATTACCCTTACATTAAAGAAAAGGAAGGATGTACAAATCACGGAGCCTAAATTTAAATTTTCAGTTAAAAAGTTGTATGAAAACTAAAGGGCCGGAAGGAGGAAAGGGCATTTTGGCACTGTAGGACACTCCCGGTAGGATCCACGGCGTCTCTGAGATCTCACTAATCACCAGGATATGTTCCCCGCCAGAACAAGGCAAGGGACTGAACTCCCAGATCAGGCGTTCCACAATAGAGAGGCAGAAGGGGGGAGTAAAACCTCCTTTCCGTATGCCCCAGAGAGACCATACAGCTAAAGGGGCACTCACTTTGCATACGGCCCACCAGGATTCAATCTCTGGCACCATATATGGTCCCCCTTACCGTCAGGCATAATTCTTGAGTTCAGAGCTAGGTGAGACACAAAAATAAAACTTCCAACATATTTGGGCAGCATCTTAAGAAATCTGTAAGCTTATTTCTGTTAGAATCTGGCTGTTTTTCATGTGGGAGGTTGGAGACTTAGGGACATACCCAGTGGTACTTGGACTATTCCTGCCTCTGTGCAGAGTCATTTCTGGTGTTGCTCTTGGGACTGTTTGCAGTGCCAGGGATCAAACCAGGTAGGCTGCCTGTAAGACAAGTGACAAGCAATGTCAGGGTCATTCCTGAGCACTGGAGATTATGGGCTAAAAATCACAGTGTCACATCATCAGATTCCTAGGGGGCCTCTGGGGACCATGCTGGTTGCCAGGGATCGAGGCTGGGTTGGCCACGTGCAAGGGGAAGGCCCCAGCTGCTGTACTGCCACTCCAGCCCCCATACCATCTGTATTTTTTGACGGGAAATACAGCTGCAAAGCTACCACAAGTAAGGGTTAAGCTTGGTCAGCTGTGGCCCCAAAATCCAAATAACAAAGGAAGGTGAAGTTTAAGTGACCGTATCACCGCATCAACTGAACCGCCTGTGGGACAAGATAGGCACAAGGTCTTTATGAGCAGGAAAGATGAGAACTTAACATTAGAAGCTCGGGAGGAGCCTCGAGACGGGAGAGCTGGCACAGCAGGTAAGGCGCTTGCTTTGCCCTCACTCCTCAGGCTGTGCCAGGAGTGAGTCCTGAGTACCAATGGTTGCGGACACAAAGAACAGAAAGCTGATTAACGATGGACTAAAAGGTTCAGGACTCTTCAGGTTTCTGTTTTGCTCTCCAGATTCATCTGTTGGTCAGCTGCAGTTCCATTCAACTCGTAAGGCTTTTCTAGAAAAGAACATCAGAAAGCCTTTTGGCGTGGGATCCCCCAGGCTAGAGTCATTGATGGAAACTCCCCGCCCACCCTTCCAGGCACCCTGGGGTGGGAAGCAGCAGGAATCCCACTGGAACTGGGAGTGGTGTGGTAGGCCATCTGTGCCAAGGGAGGGCTCAGTGGTTTGGACAAGAGGACACGTGGACAGAGCAGCGGGCAAGGACAGGCTTCCAGGAAACAGCCACAACTCAGGCATCAGGAATTGAAGCCAGCAGAAGGGAAATGGGCGTGATGACGTGAAGCAGCCCTGACCAGAGCTCACTGGGGGAAACTGCCGGGTTGAGGAGATGCTCCACCCCACCCGTGACACCATCACATTGGCTCAGAGTAGCAGCCTGTGATCTGTTTAGCAGATGGCAGCTCAGTCGGGCAGCACTTGTGTCTCCAGCCCCCAGACCGCACTCCCGGTCAGAAGGGCTGTTGTGAAGGCCCCGGCTCTGCTGATGGGCACCGTGTCCTGCTGGTGAGCGGGCATTTCCAGGAGGCTTGCTGTGGGCAGCGAGCTAGGTGACCAGGGAATCATTGCGTGGCCACGCAGTGTCTCGGGAAGTGGGAGCTTGATGGGGCCCGCACAGTGCGGACAGGGCAGGCCTTGGCTCTCCTGCTCTGCCCTGCACGCATTGAACCAGCCCCACCACCCTTGTGCCTTGGTTCAGGCGCCTCCCCAAGGTCCTGAGCCCTTGCCTCGGTGTCTGTCTAAACATGCTCTCCTTCCAGAAGCCCCCACGAGAAGAAGAAGAAGAGGCGCTCCCGGTCAAGGACCAAGTCCAAGGCCAGATCGCGGTCCCCATCCCCAAGCAAGCCGGCGCCACGCCGGCACTCGGCTAGCATCTCTCCCGTGGAGAGTCGGGGTTCCAGTCAGGAACGTTCCAGGTAACCCCCCTGGGCACATACTGTCCTGTGAAATATCTGCTCTGGACCTGGCGATCCCCTAAGGAATAAGGGCCGGCTCTGGGGGACCCAAAACCCCCATAAGCTACAAATGGCCCGGCTAAACCAGAGCTTCTCCGGCTCAAAACGTCCATCCAAGTGGAGTGTCCCCTGGTCACACCCTGTGGGCATCATAGCCATGGGCCAGGCCAACTGGTGGTTCTTTATTGGTGGCTGCCGGGTGGCACAGCTGTACCCAGATGTTCTGGAAGCAGGTTTCTTCGGGGCCGCCCCCTAGTGTTGAGGTGGGGCCATTTGCACTTCCTGTCAGCATGCTGCTGTGTGTTCCCGGGAACTTGCTGGAATTGGGATACTTTGACAAGAGGGTTCGGTGTCTGCCCAGACTGACCTACACGCTCTTTGCAGGGGGGTCTCTCAGGAGAAGGACGGGCAGATCTCCTCGGCGATCGTGTCCTCTGTGCAGAGCAAAATCACTCAGGTGAGGCAAGCTGATCGGGCCTCACCCTGGCCACGCTTAACTCCTGTCCCTCCCTTAGGGCCTCCCTGCTTCCACTGCGGGGTGAGGGGTGGGGCCCTCTCCAGAGGTAAACCTGCCTCTGGCTGTGTTTTGTCCCCCTCACGGAACATTCCCTCTCTTGGCACAGGACCTCATGGCCAAAGTCAGAGCAATGCTCGCAGCTTCCAAAAACATGCAGACCAGTGCCTCCTGAGACGCGGCGCAGGGGACCCTCACACCCTCAGACTCGGCGGTTTTGTAAAGTCACTTTTGATGACATTTTCAGTTTAAGGTTTTTGACTAGCAGTCTCTTCGCCTGTATATTTGTAAATACTATCATGTTTCTGTGAAAATGTATTATCAAATAAAATGGGAGAAAAACACCTTTTCTAGCTAGCAGTTTGGGGTGGTTTCCTCCTTGTCTGCCTGAGTGTTTTTCTGTCGCTTGTGCCCCACCCCGGGGCTGATGGCGTTACCTCCGGCAGTGGCCTGCTGGTGTCCCAGGGCCTTCCTCTCCTGCTTAGGGCAGTGTCCAGCGCCTTCACCACCAGCACAGAGCCAAGGACTGTGGCCCAGACAGACTCGTATGTGCCCCTTCCTCTCTGAGGCCATATCTGTTGTAGCAGCTTAGCAGAACTCCAGCACATCCTTTCAGGCTGCCTGCAAAGTGACTCACTACTTCCTGGACACGTATCTCAGGATCGTGGGTAGAGAGACCTGGCACCCCTCCCAAGCTGTCCTGGGGTGCAGAGAGACAGGTCTGGGTGGGCAAGGTGTGAGTCCACAGCAGGCCATAGCAGAGGACGGCACCATCACCCCCCTGGCCTGCAGGATGCCCACCCACAGTCCATAGTTCCTTCCCTGATCTCACCACCCGAAAGGCAACAGCATGCATAGACCTGCCGTGCGGTGGGAGGAAGGTCACTGCAGCCGTGCCCTTGTTCCCATACATGCAGGACCTTGGCAACAGGGCAGGGCGTCCCCTGGAGCGGGTGCTGGAGCAAGTAAAGTATCATTTTCATCTCATCCACCTGTTTCCTGTTTCATTTGGGGGCTGTACCCAGTACTGCACATACTGCTGGCTCTGCTCCAGGCTCGTTCCTAACAGTGCTCTGGGACCAGACTGTGCTGCAGTGCTCCTGGCCATGTCCCTTAGGGCCACATCCCTTACAGCCACATGCTTACTGCCAAGTGGGGCGCCAGCTTCCACCGGGAGCTGCTCCTCCTGCATTGTTCTCCAGGTGGTTGCGGTGTAGTTCATGAACACTTATGATCCCTCTCTCCGTGGCTTCTGGGCTGGCTTCAGAAGTAGTGTGCCAAAGGCACTTTTCTTTCTCTGCAAATGTTTCCCCCACTCCTGGAATGGTCCTGAGGTTACCAACCGGAAGCAGAGTGTGGATGGGAGATCAGGGGACAGAATTATCTCAGGGTTAGTCACCAGGGTGCATCCTTGAAGTGGCTCTGCACCCCAGCCAAATGGTGCATGTTTCTGTTTACAACAACAGAGCACACCAGGCAGGGCCCCTGGGAAGGGCTGGAAGCAGATGTGACCCCGTGACGGCATTGTTCTAGAAGGGAATCGCCCCCAGGGCAGCCCCTTTGAGAGACGTGAAGATGGTGTGCAGGGGCCCTCACTAACCAACAGGCCATGGAGAGAACTGTTGCCTCTTTAGTCTCCCCTTTCCAAGATGTGTCGTTTCCCCAAGACACATGGTGGGGCCACAGGAAATGCACTTGGAAGCTTCAGCTGGTAGCTGAAGTTGGTAACCTCAGCACCAGCCCCACAACCCCCACTTGGCCAGGGCACCCTTCACATGTCGCAGTCTGGCCTGTGCCTTGCGTGTGACCCGCAGCAGAGGGTTGCATGTCCCTGTGTGCCCAGGACACTCAGCCATCTGGCGTCTGCCTCTCCCAGGGCCACCAGACACCACCACAGGGCGGGCCCTGTGGATCCAGCTTCCCTCTGAGCCCCCTCCCTGTGACGGCAGCACCCCGGGTTTCTCTGGGACGCCCCCTTGCTGCTGGCAGTGCAGCCTGCTGGGACCTTCCATCCCACCACAGCTGCAGCAGGAGCGGGAAGGGTGGCGTGCCCCCTCCGCCAGCCCTGGCAGCCTTCCGGGGAGCCCTTCTGAGCAGAACTGCGCCTGATGGGAGAGGAAGGTTCTGAAGGCCCCCCAGCCCGCTCCCGCAGCTGAACTCCCCGGGGTCCGAGTGCTCTGGGGCCGCGCGTTTAATGAACCCGCCAAGATTTTGCCCTTCTGGGCCCAGTTTGTCTGGGTTTCGGCCAACTTGTCCTGATGCAACATGCGCATTTGAGCAGAACCACAGTTGGAGTACCTGGACAGGGTGCCACACTCCCGGCCGCCTCGCCAGAGGCGCTCTGCACTTGGCAGCGCGCGGCTGTTGCGCACGGCGCCCGCGTCCAGCCCGGAGCGGCTGCGGTGCACGCGCGGCCAGGTGGCGGCGGTGCGGGGGGACTCGCCCCCGCGCGCACACCCTCCTCCCGCGGCGCAAGGGCTCCGCCGAGCGACCCCGAACCGACAGGCCAGCCGATCGCAGGGCGGGTGGAAAGCTGGTCTGGGGAGGTCGTCTGCGAGGTTCCCATCGGGCGGGCGCCCCCCTGGGCACGGAGTGCGTGGCCCCTTTAAGGCGGGCGGGGCCACGTTAAAAGCTTTCGGTACCTTGGTACATATTAACATGCCCCGCCCCGCGCGGCGTCTCTATTAGCATATATTAGCATGCCCGCCCCGCTGCTTAGCGGTTCGTTGGCATATATTAGCATGCCCCACCCTCGCGACGTCGTCATTAGCACACATTAGTGTGCCCCGCCCCGCGGCTTCGCGGCTCGTTAGCATACATTAGCATGCCCCGCCCCGCGCGGGGCGTCCATAGCATACGTTAGCGTGCCCCGCCCCGCGCGGCTCGTTAGCATACATTTGCATGCCCCGCCCTCGTGGCGTCATTAGCATATATTAGCGTGCCCCGCCCCGCGGAGGCGCGCGGCTCAGTCGGCGCGGAGCGCGGGAGGCGCCGGACGGACGCTCGGGCGGCGCGATGGGGCGTGGGAGCCCCGGCCCCGGCCCCCGGCCCGCGCCTCTGCCGCTGCTGCTGCCGCTGGTGGCGCTGGCGGCCCGCGGGGTCTGCGCCGCGCCCGCGCCCCGCGCCGAGGACCTCCGCCTGGGAGTGGTGAGTGCGTGCGGGGCCGGGGCCGGCGGGGGCGTCCCCGCGCGGGCTGCAGGCCGGTGCCCGCTGCCCCCGAGCGCCGCAGTCGCCCGAGGAGGGGACGGTCGCGCTGCGCGGGGCAGGGCGCCCTGGTGCGTGGCGGTCGGGGAGGGCGCGCGGGGGCTGCGCGGCGTGGGCTCCCCGGAGGCCAGGGGTCCCCGATTTGGGGGGATCCCCGCTGCTCGCCCGCAGGGGCCCGGACCACCCCCGCGCCCCCACTGCGCCCGCTGTCCCGGGGGCGCGGGGTCTGAGTTGGCGGCCCCCTTCTCGCGGCCTCCGCGGTCCGGGGCTTCCTGGCCGCCAGGCGCTGAGCGGGACCCCCACCCCGCCGCCCGTGGCATCTCCCGGGTGCCCCGCCCGGCGCGCCGCCCGCGCCACCCGCACCGCCTGGTCCAGCAGTCGTCGGGGGAGGCTCGGGGCCACTTGAGTGCCCGGCTCCGGGCAGCCTGGCGGCGTGTGTCCACTTCTCCGGGCCCTTCGCAGCTGCTGTTTCTGGGCCCCTCCGGGGTGAATCCCGGGGCACAGCACAGTGTGCCCAGGTCGGACCAGGGCAGCGCCCATCGCTCTTCCAGCTGCCGGACGCTCCCCGGGGTGAGGGACCAGCCGGGCTGATGGGGAGCTGGCCGGGGCCACGCTGGTCGGGCCGGCCGGGGTGATCGGGGCAGGTCCGGTCGGAGTGACGGGGGTCTAGGACGGTCAGGGTGATGGAGATCCGCTCGGGTTGGTGGGGGTCCGGCCCGGAGTGATGGGGGTCCGGCCGGGGCGATGGGATCCGGCCCGGGGTAATGGGGGTCCGGCCCGCCTGGAGTGATGGGGTTCCGGCCAGGGTAACAGGGGTCCGGCGGGGCTGTGGGGTCCGGCCGGGGTAACGAGGGTCCGGCGGGGCGGTGGGGTCCGGCCGGGGTAACGGGGGTCGGGCGGGGCGGTGGGGTCCTGCCAGGGTAACGGAGGTCCGCC
This sequence comes from Sorex fumeus, assembly GCF_029834395.1. Classification (NCBI taxonomy): domain Eukaryota; kingdom Metazoa; phylum Chordata; class Mammalia; order Eulipotyphla; family Soricidae; genus Sorex; species Sorex fumeus. Next base: position 19,089,721 of record NW_026606086.1, on the reverse strand, counting down.
CGGGGTAACGGGGGTCCGGGCGGGGAGGTGGGGTCCGCCGGGGTAACGGGGGTCCGCCGGGGTGTAGGGTCCGGCCGGCCGGGTCCCGGCTTGCAGCCAAGTCGCGTGAGGCCGCGCGGGTCCGGAGTCGCACTGGCCGCCGCCCTGGGGCTCCCCGGGGCGCCCAGCCCGGAGCGCGCAGCCCGCAGGGCCGTGGCGCTGGGCCCGCGGGAGGGGGACGCCGGGGGACGCGGGCCGGGCCTGCCGCCGGCTGTGTCTGGGCCAAGGGCGCCCCCTGGCGGCCGTCCGGGGAACGGCACGTCCGCGGCTGCGGGCGCCCGGGCGAGGAGAAGGGCCCCTTTGTGCGCGCCACCCGGGCCGGGCCGCCACGAGGGGCCCCGCGGGCCCACCCCCGCTTTACGGGAGAACAAAGCGCTGGATTGAGCCCGTTGGGACCAGCCATGGGCTTCCGGCGGGGGGTGCAGGGACAAAAGGGGGCAGCCCAACGTGCCCTGGGGGCAAGGCCTGGAGCTGTTCCTGGTGTGTGTGGAAGGGAAATGCCCACCGCCCCCCAGAGCTGCCCCCTGTGCCCTCCGAGATGCCAACTGTGCCCCGGAGCTGCCCACTGTTACCCCCCAGAGCTACCCACTGTGCCCCTGAGATGCCCACTGTTCCCCTCCCAAGCTGTCCCTCCACTGCCCACTGTGTACCCCGAGATGCCCACTGTGCCCCCAGCTGCCCACTGTGTCCCCCCCAGCTGCCCACTGTGTCCCCCCAGCTACCCACTGTGTCCCCCAGCTGCCCATTGTGTTCCCCAGTTGCCCACTGTGCCCCCAGCTACCCTGTGTCCCCCAGCTGCCCACTATGCCCCCAGCTGCCCACTGTGTCCCCATAGCTGCCCACGTCCCCCCAGTTGCCCACTGTAACCCCCCCAGCTTCCCACTGTGTCCCCACAGCTGCCCACTGTGCCCCCAGCTACCCACTGTATCTCCCAGCTGCCCACTGTGTCCCCCAGCTGCCCACTGTGCAAGGGGGTACAGTGCGCCCTCAGGCCTGGGTTCTGTCTTAACCCAGGCAGTGACCCCAGCCAGAGCAGCGCCATGGCCCATGTTCCCTCCAGCTTGGTGAGGCCTCACCCCTCCTTTTGGGGCTGTTGCCAGCCCGTGTCACACCCCTGCATCTATATCTTCCTAGTAGCATCTGTCCACTGGGTGATGCTTGGTTTCAGGGACATCCCATCCCCATCTGGGACTTTGATGCCCCTTCCCAAGAGGTGGCTCCCCAGGCAGGGGCAGGGTGCAGGGAGAGGACGGTGGGCGGGATGGGAGGATGATCGGCCGGATGGCAGAGGGAGAAGGATGGTGAGTATAATGGGGGTGGGTGATGGTGGGCAGGAGGACAGGATAGCAGGGGTGGGGCTGGGTATGCAGGGGTGGGAAGGGCAGGTGCCAACCTATCCCCCAAGCTCCTGCTGGAATTTCTGTCCCCGCCCAGGCTGTCCCTGTGGTCAGCACATGGGTGACGGTGGTTTGTGGCTAAGCCTGGTGGGGTGAGCGGGACCAGCCTGAGCACCAAGCCCCAAGGGGCCAGTGGGGAGCCTCCTCCCCAGCTATCTCCGCCAGGGGCCCCTGGGTCCCCACCCAGCATACCAGCAGTGGGGAGGGAGCTGGAGGCAGCAAGGCCGTGGGCAGCGGCTGGGGTGGGGTGTGGGCGGCAGGTCAGAAACCTGGTGTCACCTCCTCCTGGTGACCCCCCCTCCCCCCCGGCCATGGCAGGGGTGTCTGTGGGGCTCAGCTCCGTGCTCCTGCACCTCAGGCCGGAGCACCTCAGGCCGGCAGTGCAGAGCAGGGACAGAGCCCCGAGCCTGGCCTGGGAGCCGGATGTGGTACCAGGGTACCGTGCAGTCCCAGCCCCGCAGCGCTGGGTCGTCTCCGGGAAACAAACCTGCAGTTTGTTTCCAGTGGGGCAGCAGAGGCAGAGTCTCCACGTGGACACTGCCTACTGTCCTCTCCTGCCTCCGCGGGCGCCAGGACTCAGCGAGTCCCAGTGCCCACACCCGGCCCCCACTGCCCGTCCCACACCTGGCAGACCCTGGGGCTTCGGTGACGGTCAGCGGTCAGCGAAGGTCAGAGGGACGCGGCCCAGGCAGCTGCCCACCCTTCCTGTTGTGGGTCCAGCATGGTCCCCGGGGTTGGGGGGAATGTTCTGGTGGGCCCCGCCCCTCGCTGGCCTTCTGGAAGGTTCCCCAGAAGCTCCGGCAGCGCCCTCCCTCAGCAGCCCGTTGCCCAGGAGACGCGGTCGCTGTGGCAACAGCGGGAGGACGGGTGGGCGGGTCCAGGGCGGGGTCTGCCCGTGCACGCCCCTGCCTGGACACCGCCTGTCCGCCCTCGCCACCCTTGCCCTTGCGCAGGGCAGCCTCGCGCACCCCTGCCTGGCCGCCCCCGCCCTGGCCATTCCCCGCCTGGCTGCCCCCTGCACGGTCGCCCTCGCCCTGGCCTCCCCATGTTCATGTACACTGCAGCCCGGCCACCCCCTGCCTGGCCACCCGCTTGGCCGCCCCTCCAGCCCCGGGTTCTGGAGGCCTGGGCGCCCCACCAGGCTCCAGTGGGAACTCCGCCGGCTCTTCCCTGCGCCCCCCACCCACCCCGTGCCTGCACCCCCCACTTGCCCAGTAAGATGCGACCTGGCCTCCAACACACGGGGACTCCCAGGTGTCCAGTGGGAACCTGCCCAGAAAGGGTCAGTTCTGCACCCCAGACCCCGCCAGCAGAGGGACTCGGGCCTCCACTGTGGCCAGACAGGGGTCCCCCGGCACACTGGGGCTGCAGGGAGGGGAGAGGGGCAGAGAACCAGAGAGGACCCTCAGCTCCTGGGAAGGGGGACCTAGGCAGCTCTGCGAGTCGCTGGGGGAGCCCCCCACCCCTGCCGATCAGTTCGAGGCCCTGGAAGAGGGTGCAGGGAACCAAGTGTTATGACAGCCTTGAGGGTCAAGGAAAGCCGGGGCCAGGGGAGGTACAGGCACGGCCTGGGTGCCCCTGAGTGCTGCCAAAGTGCCCTAAAATTCACAGCAGGGAGCCAGTGACTTCGCCGCAGCTGGGCCCCAGGTGCCTGCCCACCCCTGCACCCAGTCACCAGCACCTGAGGCTTGTTCCGCCAGGCTCTCACCAGCCACGGGGACGTGCACTCCGCCAATGCTGCACCCCAGGCATGGGAGCTGTCCAGTGGGCACTGCCCTCAGTGACAGGCTGGCTGAGGGGTGTGGAGGGCGCCTGCTCCCAGCCCTCACTTGCTCTCCACCCCCAGGAGTGGCTACGCAGGTTCGGCTACCTACCCCCAGCAGACCCCGAGACCCAGCCGTTGCAGACGCCGGAAGAGCTGTCCAGCGCCATCTCCTCCATGCAGCAGTTTGGAGGCCTGGAGGCCACGGGGCTGCTGGGTCAGTTCTCCCAGGCGCAGGAGACCCCCGTGGGGCCCTCCGTGTCCCCCCGCCCCCAAGCTGGGCACGGGGGTGGCGTGGCATGGACCTGGTGTAGACGTACAACCAGGTTCTCGCTTCCCAGAAACCCGGCTTTTGGCCTGAGTCCAGTTACATTGGTTTGCTTTGATTTGGGGTCAGCAAGGCTCTGTGCCCTGGTCACCCTGCAATGCTCGGGGGTTGAACTTGCACCTTCCGAGGGCAGAGCATGTGCTCAGGCTTCACCCGGCCCAGGGGATGGCCCGCAGCTGAGTGTCATCCTGCCAGTGGGGCCATGGTGCTGACCTGCAGGAGGCCAGAGACACTGCACCCTAGTAGCTGCTGTGCCCGTGACCCCTGATTGGGCAGACATGCTGTGACCCCTCTGACGAGGCTGGCTTTACCACAAATCATGCTGCATGTGTGGGTCCTGGCGGGAGGATGTAGTGGCCATTGGTGAGGCCTGTCCTGCAGAACGCCTGCGGTGGTCAGCCTGGGGACAGGAGCTGAACATGGTACCTGCACCACAAGCTGCCCAGAGTGGCGGGTTGGGGGAGGGGCACCACCTAACCCCTCACTCGCTCACACTTGCAGATGAGGCCACGCTGGCACTGATGAGGACCCCGCGCTGTTCCCTGCCCGACATCCTGGCAGACTCCAGTTCAGCCCGCAAGAGGCGCCAGGCCCCAGTCCCTGCCAGGTGGAACAAAAGGAGCCTGTCCTGGAGGTGTGTGGCAGACCCCACCCCGTCCTGGGGTACAGGCGCATATCCCCTCCCCAGGGCAGGAGTGTGCCCACCCCACCCCAGCCCTCGGTGGCTCCCTGTGAGCCCCTCTCAGCCTCTCGGTGTCACGTGAGTGTGTGGAAGGGGTCCTGGTGCTCACGAGCTTGGAGGAGATCAAGCTGCTCACCCAGGTGGCCCCAGACCCCTTTCTGCAGTGCATGTGTGCGTGTGTATGTATGTGTGTGTGTGTCAGTGTGTCTGTGGGGGGGAGGTGCGGTGGGGGGGTCCCAGCCAGCTTAGAGGTTTCTGTTCAGTGGGGCGGGCTGGGAGCAACTGCCGGAGACCTGGACTGCGACTTCGCTGACACATGATTGTGTGGAAGGGTCCCAGCCTCCTGGTCACCCTCCTTCTTGTCCAGCTGCCCCCCCAGCGAGCATAGGGTCCCCCAGGGAGGGCGGTAACCCACGTGCACCCTCCTCACACAGGGTCCGCACGTTCCCCCGGGACTCGCAGCTGGGCCGGGACACAGTGCGGGCGCTCATGTACTACGCGCTCAAGGTCTGGAGCGACATTGCACCCCTCGACTTCCACGAGGTGGCCGGCAGCGCAGCTGACATCCAGGTGGACTTCTCCCGGGCAGCACACGATGACCGTTTCCCCTTCGACGGCCCCGGGGGAGCCCTGGCACACGCCTTCCTGCCTGGGGACCACCGCACTGCGGGGGATGCGCACTTTGACGACGACGAGGTCTGGACCTTCCGTTCCTCTGGTAGGTGCCTGGCGGCAGCGGGCAGCTCCACAGCAGGACACCACACCGGCCTGGGGTCCCCACTGTGGGACCATCTGCCCGGGAGCACGGGCTGTCCCCTGCTTAGTGCCCCGTAGGCAGCCTCGCCCAGGAGTCGGGGGCAGTGTTGGTGGGGTGAGTGCACCTGAGTTCTGAGGAAGCTGGGCTGCCCTCCTCCCTGTGATGGGGGAGCATCTCTGAGCCGAGGAGAAGCCACATGCTCATGGGGGCACAGCAAACAGGGCTTCACTGTAGTCGGACAGACCGTGGGGCCTGCCCCTGGTGTGGGGCGCGTGGCTCACTCGTAGGGCGACATGGGAGTGGACCCTGCACCCAGAACCCAGGACCCCTGGAATAGCTGGTGTGTCTGCAGACGCCATAGTACCAAGACTGGGGGTCCCGGTGGGCAGGACAGTGCATGGCCCTGGGGCCAAGTGTTCTCAGCACAGCCAGTAGTGTCCCCGGCTCCCCGTGCCTTCTGTCCCCAGATGCTCACGGGATGGACTTGTTTGCCGTGGCTGTCCATGAGTTTGGCCACGCCATCGGCCTGAGCCACGTGGCCGCCGTGCGCTCCATCATGCAGCCCTACTACCTGGGCCCCGTAGGCGACCCGCTGCGCTACCAGCTCCCCTACGAGGACAGGGTGCGCGTCTGGCAACTCTACGGTGAGTGCGCCTGGCACTGTGGGCACTCCCTCACACCTGTGTGGGTGCCCAGGGCCCGGCTGCCCATCCCTTGATCTGTAGGTACCGAGGTGACTCTGTCCTCCTGCTCAGTGGGTGCCCAGGGCCTGTCTGTCCATTACCCTGACCAGCACAGTGTCCTCACAGGCCATCTGGTCTGGGTTCTATCTCCAGCTCTTCTGGGTCTGCCCAGAGTGGGGACGGGGTATCCCGGGGCCTGGGCAGGGGGGCTAAGGGACCTTGGTCCACACAGCCTCTTTGTCTCCACAGGCGTGAGGGAGTCTGTGTCTCCCACGGCACAGCCAGGTGCCCCAGACCCTCAGGAGCCCCCCCTCTTGCCAGATGCCCCTGGCAACCGGTCCAGCACCCTGTAAGTCAAGGACTCGTGGTCCCCCAAGCACTTTCACCAGAGATGGGGAGTCCTGAGAGTCCAGAGCAGGAAGAGAAACCCAGCTTGCCCCACTTGTCCCCAGACATCCCCCGTGCTGGGCTGGTACCACTCGTGATGCTGGTCGCTACCCCTCAGAAATAAGACAGCCGGGACAGGCTGGCAGTGTGGGGGTGTCGTCTGGGGACTGGGATCCCAGGGCATTATGGCCCCGCATGGCAGCTGGCCCGGGAGTGGCCATGGCCCATGGCCCTCAGAGCAGAGACCAAGGGCCACATAGAAGCTGCCCTTGCAGGCCCAGTCTGGGGAGGATTCTCAGCTCTCCCAGGGGCCAGGACCCTCTAGGACAGGTTCCCCAGAATCTGCTGTAGGCAGTTGTGACCCCCTCTCCACCTTGCTGTGAGAAACAGTAAACCCCACCAACCTGGAGGTGGCGCTGAGGCTCTGGAGCTAAGCAGTGGGTCAGCCTCACCCCAAGACAGTCCCCAGAGAGTGTGCAGACAGACCCCAGGCACTGCATGCAGTTCCCAGACAGCCTCCAACAGACCCCAACAACCCCAGACAGCCTCAGATAGTCCTCAGACAAGCACAAACCATCACTCACCCCTGCATGCCTGGAGCTGGGGTTCGGGAAGGTGGGTGGGCGAGCCAAAGCTTCTCCTGCCAGTATAAGTCCCACTGGGTCAGAAATGTCCCCCAATTTGGAGCTGTGTCTCCCAGGCCCTCCAAGAGTGATCCCTCAGTACAGAGCCAGGAGTAACCCCTGAGCACTGCTGGGTGTAGTTCCAAAACTGTCACTGTCACTGTCCTCCCGTTGTTCATCAATTTGCTCGAGCGGGCCCAGTAACGTCTCCATCGTGAGACTTGTTACTGTGTTTGGCATATTGAATACATCACAGGTAGCTTGCCAGGCTTTGCCGTGAGGGCGAGATACTCTAGGTAGCAAAAATTTAAATATTTCCCCCCCGTCCCTGACCTCTTGTTCATGCCCTGCCTGAGCCCAGCCCTGGCCGCCCCTGCTTCCCTAGGGCCCCGTGGGAGACTGCAGGTCGCCAAGTTCTTCCCCGCACCCACCTCCTCTCATGGCCTCTTGTTCTGCACGTGGGCTCTGGGAACACCTGCGGGTCTGTGGTGGGGCTCAGGCCCAGCTCCCCTGCCCACCTGGTTCTCTCCACACCCCTGCAGACCCAGGACGGATGCACCTCACAGGTGCCACACCCACTTCGATGCAGTGGCCCAGATCCGCGGCGAGGCCTTCTTCTTCAAAGGTAGTCAGCGAGGTCCCTGTGCTGCAGCCCCCCGCAGCCCTCTCCCACTGCAGCGCAGCTCCCCATGGCAGCCTCTGCCTCCCCCCGCTCCCCAGGCAGGTACTTCTGGAGGCTGACTCGGGATCGGCAGCTGGTGTCATTGCAGCCGGCACACCTGCACCGATTCTGGCGAGGGCTCCCCCTGCACCTGGACAGCGTGGACGCCGTGTACGAGCGCCCCCTTGACCACAAGATCGTCTTCTTCAAAGGTGGGTCCCACCGGGCGTTGGCCTTGCATGCAGCTGACCCGGGCTGCATCTCCAGCGTCCTGTGTGGTTCCTGAGCACAGAGCCAGGAGGGATGCCCCAGGAGTGCTGGGTGTGGCCCAGAAAGAGAACAAGAAGATGGGGTGGCCAGAGCCATAGTCCAGTGGACAGGACACTGGCCTTAAACGCAGCAGACCTGGGTTTCATCCCTGGCACGCAACATGGTCCCCTGAGCACTGCCCGGAATGATCCGGAACACTGCAGTATGTGACCCAAAACCAAAAAAAAAAAAAATGTTAAAAAGAATAATTAATATGGCTAGAACAATAGTACAGTGACTAAAGTGTTAGTACTGGGCTAGATTTCCTGGCATCCCATGTGGTCCCCCAAGCACCCAGGGCGATTCCTGAGTGCAGAGCCAGGGGTAACCACTGAGCATCACCAGGTGTGGGGCCTGCCAGGCGCTGCACCGGCCCACTGGGCTCCATTCCCTGGATCCCAGAGCATGTATCCGAGCAGCACCCCACTGCTTCCTACAGAGGAGCCCTGCACACAGAGGCCCTGTGCCCCCCTTGGGCCAGGGCGCTGCCTGATCACGACCAGCGCTTGCTGGTACTTCCCTGCCCCCGTGACTCAGGTGTGGACACTTGTCCCGCTCTGATGGCAGCTGTTGCCACGGTGGCCCTATCTGTCTCCCGGGCTGCCCCTGGTCCCTGGACCCTGCACATGGCACCCGTAAGTGACCGTGAGCCTGCCCAGGGGCCAGCTGAGGGGGGAGGACTTGCAGTCCCCCCGAGTCTCCTTGAGGTCACCCGTGTCAGGCGCACCGGGTGGCGTGTATTTGGAGCCTGGCCTGGACGCGTGTGTGCTCAGCCGCTCAGGCCCCACTTCCCCTGCAGGCTGCCCCCACCCCTACAGGCACCAAACCTGTACCCCGCTCCCGCCAGGGGCGTCACGGTCTGGGCGCCACAGACAGCTCAGGGCAGATCAGGGCCTGGCAGGGACACTGCCCCCGCGCCGCTGCCTGCCTGTGGGGGGTGGGTTCCACTCCCTCAGTCACCCAGTTTATGATCTGGGGATTCTCGCCAGTGGGCGGTGGGGATGGGGGAGGGGTGCCAGGCTCCCGGCTCTGTCCAGCAGCGCCACCTGCCGGCTGCTCTGAGCCACGGTGCTCGGTCCACTGTGCATTCTCTTCTCTCGCCTCCCGCACGGCTCTCTCTTGTGCCTCCTTGCACTCTTGCTGTCTGGGGCCCATGCTCGTGTCCCTGCACAGGCGAGTGTCTGTGCCTACACAGCCTGAGGGACCTGTGACGCGGGCAGGTAGTGTGAGCACTTCGGGCTGCTGGGCAGCTGGGCATCTCGGTGACATGTCCACTGGGTCTTGGGCCAAGGGGCACTCAAGCAGCTGGCTGCCATGCGGCCCTCAAAAGGCCGGGGTGCCCAGCAGGCTGCAGGGTGGGGGCGCCCGGCCCACATGCTCTCTCTCCCCAGGCGGCAGGTACTGGGTGTTCAAGGACAACCACGTGGAGGAAGGCTACCCGCGACTGGTCTCCGACTTCGGCCTCCCCCCGGGCGGCGTCGATGCTGCGTTCTCCTGGGCGCACAGTGACAAGACTTATTTCTTTAAGGACCAGCTGTACTGGCGCTATGACGAGCACACACGGCGCATGGACCCCGGTCACCCCGCCCCCAGCCCCCCCTGGACGGGGCTCCCCAGCACGCTGGATGCAGCCATGCGCTGGTCCGATGGTGAGTGGCAGGGTGGGGTTCGCCGCTGGCACTGCTCATGGCCCTCACCCCTGCCAGCCGATGGCGGGCTCCTGCAAAGCGGGAGATACACTGACCGCCCATTGGCCTCCCTCCCCTGCCAGTCGGGTCACTCAGCTCCCCTCCTGCCCAGGTGCCTCCTACTTCTTCCGCGGGGACGACTACTGGAAGGTGCTGGACGGAGAGCTGCAGGTGGCCCCCGGGTGCCCCCGGCCCACAGCCCACGACTGGCTGGTTTGTGAAGAGCTGCCAACCCGCCCTGAGGGGACGGACAGGGGAACTGAAGAGGCCGGGCCTCCCGCACCGCCCGGCCGGCAGGGACACAGCCGCTCTGAGGACGGCTACGAGGTGTGCTCCTGCACCTCCCGGGGCCCCCCGGCACCCCTACTGGCCCTCTCCCTACTGCTGCTGTGCCTTGCTGCCCGGGGCCTGTTGCTGTGACCTCTGGGACAGGAGCGTGGCATAGGCCCCTGGCTGTCCAGGGAGCTTTCGGGGCCACTCTGAAGAGGACAGCCTACAGCGCTGCCTGCCAGCCTGCCCAGGAGACTGAGGCCGGATGCAGCCCTGAGTCCCCAGTGACTGAGTGACCACAGTGAACCGCCGAACTGGGGCAGGATTCACCAAGCCCGCGGGGACAGACACAGACTAGGAGCACCTTCTCCCACCACCTTCTCTGGCTGCTCTGTCCAACGCTGGGCCTGGGGCTCCCGGCTCCAGCCCCTACAGGTCTGGGCTCTGAGCCATGGACAAGCTGTCCAGGAATCCTGTGGTCTCTGTGTTGTCCCCAGCGACACTCCAGTCCTGGGATCCCCACTGACTGGGGCAGCTGAGCCGCAGTGGGATGGCCCATGGGAGCGCTGTCCATGGCAGGAGGTGCCCGGCCAGTGTGGCCCCCGTACCTCACTGGGAGGGCAGCTGGGCGCCCCCTCAGCCTGAGTCTGGGCTGTGACCACCTTCAGTGACACTCTGCAGGTTGGTGAGGAAGGAGGGAAACTGAGGAAGGAGTGAGTCATCACAGACAAGACCAGGCCACCACCTGCCTTTGGGTCCCTGTGAGGCGCGGGCTGTGAGCAGAGTAGAGGGCACTTACTGTTGTGCTCACACCTCCCTGATCAAATGTCCCCTGTCGCCTGTGTGAGCTGACCGGGCCACAGCGCTCCATCCCTCAGGTGCAGGGAGGCCCTTCCTGGGGCACCGGTCTGGACCCTTGGTCGCAAAGGGATTTCCCCTTGGTACTGGAGCTTGATGTCTAGACCCCGAGCCCGCTGTCTGCCCCCCACCTGCCTCCAGGTGGACACGACCTGCCCTCGCCCCCGCTCACTCTTAGAGCACCCACAGGTGGGTCAGGGCTCTCGGAGGCTCTTGAGACTCGGGGGCCCAGCCCAGCTTCCCGAGGTGGGGCGGGGCTGTTGCTCCTGTGTGCCCAGCTGAAATGCCCTGGCCGTGGACACAGGGAGTGGCTCGAGCTGCCAGACTCCCAGAAGCTCAGCAACCTCTGGACACTCACCCAGCACAGCCCTCGGGTGTGAGCACCACGTGGGTGCAAGGACAGGGTCAGAGATGCTGAGCCGTCTGGGGGGGTCCTGCTAGGGGCCGCAAACCGCGTGCTGCTCTGCAGAGAGCTGGGAGGGAGGCACAGGGCAGGGGTGCTGGTGGGCTCGCGGGTGGCTGGGGACTGGCCCCCGTCCCAGGCATGCGATGGCCTCCAAAGAAGCTGTAGCGTGTGGACTCAGTGAGCCTGACGGAACCCTCTTGGCCCCGGGACCTCGCCGCCATGGACTTGGGTGTGACAGGGTTCCCCGACCTGCCCACGTGGCCGCTGTGGCCCGTCTTGTCCCTCTTGGTGGCAGCTCACACCGCTCTCGGTTTTCTCTTCTTTTTTTACCGAATCACCACGAATTACAAAGTTACAAAGATATTTATGACTGAGCTGCCGGCGTCCATCGTCCCAAGGCCAGTCCCTTCACCGCTGCCCCGTCCCCCCAGCAGTGACCCCAGCCTGACACTGAGGCAGGCGCTCTGTTTCTGCTATTGTGTTTGGACACACCCCGCTCAGTGCTCAGGGATCCGTGTGCATTGTGGGATCACATGGTCTGAAACCCACGTGTCCTGGGCTAAGGCTGGCAGGGCAACCCTCTCCCCCAGTCCATAATCATCACCCGGAGGTTACTCCTGCCCCTGCCGTCTCCCCTAGGCCCTGCTCCCCCCCACCCGTCCCCTCACTCTGGTTTGCCCCTTTGGGGCAACGCTGGGAGGCTCCAGGTCCCAATGGTGCCAGGGAACCTTGGGTGCCGGGCCCCTGCCCTGCAGTGAGCTCGGTGGGACCCCTTCCCCACGTGTGGAGAGGGGGCCTGGGACACGCCCTCACCCCAGGTACTGAGTTTCTAAGAGCAGAGTCACCCCTGGGCCCTGCCCGGTGTTGCCTCGAGTGCCTCCTCACTCAGCCTGGGGGCCTGGCATCTGGGGAAGGCGCCCCTATCGGCCTTCCAGCACCGTCCCCGCCCAAATGCTTTGCTTTCTGCTGACCACTGGCCGCTGCCCCTCACCCCACCCCATCCCACTCCACCCCGTCGGTCTGAGAGCCTGCAGTGCTCTCTCAGGTGTGATTGGGAGTATGAGAGTTGCCTAAAGGTTGCAAACGCCCATTGAATGCTTTTAAGGGCAAGCCTCCTTAGTGGAGCTCTAGGGACGCTCTGTCTGTCTGTCTTTGGGCCACACCCGCAACACTCAAGGGTTACTCCTGGCCCTGCCCTCAGGAACTACTCCTGGTGGTGCCCAGGAGGCCGCTGGGGATGCGGGCCAGTGGCCTGCAAGGCCAGCTCCCACCCGCTGTACCTTTGTTCTGAGCCTCCAGGGTTCCCAGCCGGCTCCGGAAACCGGGTGGGACCACAGTCAGCTACTCGCAAAGCCTGTTCCTTCACCTTGTGCTTTCTCTCTGCCTCCTACCCCCAGTTTTACACAATGTTGCCTCAGTTCCTATTTTTGCTGCTCTTGGGCCACACCCAGCTGTAGCCAGGAGACTGGGGGATGGAACCAAGCCCAGAGACCCGGCCTGGGTTGTTGTGGTTTGGTTTGGGGGCCACACCTAGCGGTGCTCAGGGCTTCCTCCTGGCTCTGTGCTCAGGGATCACTCCAGGTGGTGCGTGGAGGCCTACATGTGGTGCTGTGTCGGACCCAGGTCAGCCACATGCACAGCAAGTGCCCTACCTGCTGTGATGTCTGGGTGAACTCCGACCCCATAATTGTTTTGTTTTGTTTTGGGCCACACCTGGCAGTGCTCAGGGCTTACTCCTGGCTCTGTGCTCAGGGAACCATATGAGATGCCGGGGGTCAAACCAGGCCGGCCACATGCAAGGCAAGCGCCTTACCTGCTGCACTATTGCACTAGCCCATAGTTTGGGGGGGGGGGGTTGTTTCTGTTTTGCTTTTGGGCCACACCGGCCATACTCAAGGGTCACTCCTGGCTCTGTACTTGAGGATCACCCCTGGTGGTGCTCAGAGGCCATTTGGAATGCCGGGGATCAAACCTGAATTGGCTGCTTATTAGGCAAGTGCCCTTCCACTCTGTTATCTCTCCGGCCCAAGCCCAGTTATTTTGAAGATGTTCAGCTTGTGACTTTTTGGTGCTGGTGTGAGAGTTGAGCCTTGCCCTGGACCAAAACCAACTGATTCACCCACACAGCGGGGTTGTCCTGGACAACCAAGACCTTCCTCAGCACTCCTGGTGGCTTCCACCATCACCTGTGACCTGTCCACACGGGCACCTTTTGTTGTGGCTGGCAGGGCCCCAGGGAGTGTTCTCCCGTACACACTTTAGGGCACTCTGTGCCCCATTGATGCCAAACTGAACAAAAGGGGAGTAGAGTCACAAATGAGAGGGCTTGCCGAGGGCCTGGAAAGGAGCCTGGTCTGAGACTTGCGCTGGACCGGTCCAGCTTGGTCCAGCACAAGTCTCAGACCAGGCCCTGCGGGTCTGTCTCCTCCCAGTTTAAGACCAGGCTGCCCTCTGGTTTGGAGAAAGGGAGTGCACGGCGCCAGGGGCAAGCATGGGGTAAGGGCTGCAGGAGCAGCCGGGCCGGGGAAGCCCTGCAGGCTTTCTGAGGGTGACAATCTCCAGGGAGATGTTTGCAGAATGATCAAGCTGTTCAGCAAGGCCCGTGCTTGGCCCCTCTCACTGGGAGAGAAGGGTGGGCGGCCATGGGGGTCTGCACCTCCACCGGGATCTGCTTGTCACCAGGGTGGGCGCCAACCCGCGTTCGGAAACCTGAGTGCGTTGCTGGTTGGGAGTTTGGGCACTCTGCACTCAGGACTCACTCCTGGCAGTGCTCAGGAGACCAACGGAGATTGAAGCCTGTTTGGCCATGTGCATGGTAAGCACCCCCCCCCACACACACACACACACTGTGCTATCGCCCCAGAGCCTGAGCGCTTTCTCGGGGCCTTGCACTGTCCCCTGTCAAGAGCCAAAGAGCACATGGGCACTGGGCACACTGGGTGGCCACTGCCATTCCCCTCTGCTGCAGGGACGGAGTCGAGGTTAGCCACAGGCCCTCCCACCCCACACAGCCAGACTCATGCACCCTGAGAGGGACTTTAATGATGCCTCAGCCATGCCACATCCTCACGTCATGGAACTGGCCCTGACAGGCCTGGGCCCGCCCAGATGCCACCTGAGTGGCAGGCAGCAGCAGCGCCCGCTCACCCCTGCTGGAGGGACAGGCACAGGCCCTTGGAGTGCCAGGAGGGACCTGGAGGTGTAGCTCGGATCACTGGGCCCAGCTCCGGGCTCTCCGGCACTCCTGCAGTGGGGCTGAGACTGGGAGGGGCAGAGCCGGGGGCAGTGCCTCCTGGTGCCAGGTGCCACTCCATTTCCAATGCCTCATGCCTGGGAGTGAGGGCCCTGGGGAGGGTGGCAGGTGGAGCGCAGGGCACAGGCTCAGCACCCACACTCGTGACCGCGCCCGGAGCGTCTGGAGCACCCAGGTCCCAAGGGGGACCTGCCAGTAGCCCCGAGGCGTAAGGCCCTGCCTCACTGCCCGGAAGGAACATGGGGATTCCCCGGACGTCTAGGAGGTGGCCCCAAGAGGGATGCTGGAACCCCAGGATGGGGCTGTCTGTCCCGCACCCGGGGCCTGTGGGCAGGCAGTCAGGAGGTCACCCCCACGCCTGCCAGCCGCCATCAGCAAAACCTCGAGGCTCCCACCACCTACCTGTGTGACGGGGAAACAGACGCTCCCTGGGTCCGGAAGCCTCCAGTGAGTGCTCCCCAGGGAGGAGGGCACAGGCCTACGCAGACCTGGTCCTGTCTGCCCAAGCACCCCTTGGGGCTTGTTGCTCCCAAGTCTGTCACTGGCCACGGCCCGTGGCTCCTGGGCCCCTCCCTGGCTCTCTGGCCATGTGTGCGTGCCTGAGGACCTCGTGGTCAGTTTCCTGCCTGAGCCCTATCTTACCTACTGTCATCCTACTGTCCATCTGACCACTGCCTTTTCCGGCACAGGATTCAAAAGGACCAATCAAATCAACAGAACCACTCGACATCCCCTCATGGATTTTTTTTGGGGGGGGTCACACCCGGCGATGCACAGGGGTTACTCCTGGCTCATGCACTCAGGAATTATTTCTGGCAGTGCTCGGGGGATCATATGGGATGCTGGGAATCGAACCCGGGTCAGCCACGTTCAAGGCAAACACCCTACCTGCTGTGCTATCACTCCAGCCCCACCACCCCTCATTTTGCTTTCACCAAAACACCCCAGCTAGTGATTTGGGGTCCCCAAGCAATGAGCTCGGAGTAGCCCCTGGCACGAAAATACGGGTGGGCCTGAGAGCCGGGCAGGAGTGGGTTGCTCTGGGTGTCTTGGGCTCCATCCTGTGTCCCATATGGTCTCCAAGCCCACCAGGACTGATCCATGAGCATAGAGCCAGGAGTAACCCCTTAGCAACACCAGATGTGGTCCCAAAAAATAAAAACAGGAAAATGGTCAGATATGGGCAGGGCACTTGCTCCTCCATCAACACCACGGGGAGGGATTCAGTGCCAGGAGTAGCCCCTGAGCACAACCAGGTGGGGCCCAAAACAAAAGATAAGAGGACCTAGGGAGATAAGGGAAGACAGGAAGGTAGGGTGGTATGGGGACAGCACAGGGGGAAATAGGAGGAGGAAAGTGGGGAGAGATAATGCAAAGGAGACAGTCCGGGGATAGTGCAAAGGGGACTATCAGTGGGGGTTATGGCCCCAGTATAGTGCAGGCTGTGACCCGGGTCCCTAGCCTGCCAAACCCCATCAGTGTCCCTGGCCCTAGCATGGAGCCGCTGGGCCCACAAGAGCCCCCAAGAGTGATCTCAGGGACCCTTGAGCACCGTCTAGGAGGCCCCCAGAAAAGACAAAGGGAAAGTTGAAGCCAAGCAAAACGGGAAGTTCCGGGAAGGCCGTGGGGCACCTTCCCACACCCCACGCTGGGGCTGAAGGCATGCACATGTGGCAGGGGACAGGCAGTGGGGAGGCTCCCTGTGGCCTTGGGGTGCGGTTGGCCACGCTCAGTGCAGGGAGGGTCTCAGGACACAGGATGAGGTGGGGGAGGGCAGGGGTGTGCAGGAAGGACCCTGGTCTAGGAGGTCAGAGCCAGAAGGACAGAGGAAGAACAGTTGAGGGGCCTGAGTGACATCAGAGGATGCCAGGGAGGGTGACAGGTCCGGCTCGGACCCTGTGGCACCTGGGTGGGGGTGGCTGAGTCACCCCAAGGATGTGGAAGCCTGGGGTGCCATGCAGGTGTCCCTGCAGAAACCTGTCTGGCCGGCCGCGGGCTCCACGCCAGCGTGGGCCTCACCCAGCTGCTGGAGATCAAAGCCCATCACCCCCGGGCAGAGCCGGGGTCTGGGACCCTGTGGAAGCTCTCCCTCCCCCCTTCAACAGTTCTGGGCACCCAGGGGGCTGGCAGTCTCCCTCCCTGGGGCAGGGCCCCCAAGCTGCTTCACACACACACACACACACACACACACACACACACACACACACACACACCTGCTTCTGCCCCTCTAGGCCTGAGAAAGGCAGAGGGTAAAGCTAACACCGTGAGCCCAAGAGGGAAGGGCGGGAAGGCGCTTCGCTTGCATGTGGGTGCCCCATCCATCCCCAGCACCACGCTGCTGGCTGTGGTCCAACTGCCCTCCAAAAAAAGCTGACTAAATGTGGGGCTGGAGTTAGACAGTGCTTTGCATGCAGCTGACTCTGGTGTGACCCCCACCACTGCATCTGGTCCTCCAGAACCTGCCAGGAGTCATTTCTGAGTCCCACCAGGTGTGCCCCAAAAAAACAAAACAAGGGGCCAGAGAGATGCCATCGTGGGGAGGGGGTTTGCTTTGCACAAGGGCAACCTGGGATCAGTCCCCAGCCCTCTAGAGGGTCCCCCGAGCCCACCAATGCCAGGAGTAACCCCTGACACCACTAAGTGTGGCCTAAAAGGAAACAAAACCACCAAGCCAGGAGCCAGGACAGCAGCAGCGCCTCGTCCCAGGCCTGTGAGATTAGCTGAGGGGGCAGCATGCGCTCCCTCAGTCCCTGACATTCTGGCCTCCCCAAGGCAGACTGCAGCCCCAAAGTGGGACGCAAACTCCTCCAGGCTCACCCCAAAACGCTGCTTTGGGAAGTTAGCTTTGCGGACGTTCACACCCCACCCCCATGATGCACAGGGCTCACTCCAGGTGGGGTTCGGGCTGGCTGATGCCGTGCTGGGGATCCCCCCAGGCCTGTGCAGATAATTGCTTTAACCCTACCCTATTTCTGGGGTCCAGAAACACTCACTTTGGGGTGGAAATCACACAAGAGTGAAACCCACATCTGCCAGGATTGTTCAGACAAGTAGTGAATCCATGTGATCACTCTGCCACTCCCGACAGGATGTTTCTGCCTGCTCTGGTGCTGCCCTGCTCTGGTGCTGCCCGGTCAGCACCACAAGCCCTAGGGACTCTGCGGGCGGGAGTGGTCAGGGGACCTCCTCTGCAGCCTTGGCTTGAAGGTGTCAGGGCTTTCCCAGTGTTGGTCCCAGAGGGTCCCAATGGGGGAGGAAGGGGCCAGGGCTGAGGAATGGGCCAGGGAAAGGGGCACACACTCCAGGGGCTTCTGTGTTTGCCCTCCAGCAGGGCTCATGAGTCAGACAGGGTGGGGGGCTGAAGGGTGTGGGCCTCCTCCAGCTGGGGACCCTGGAGGCAGCAGGAGATCCCTGGCAGATCCCAGGCGGGCCCTGCCCAGCTCAGAGGGCCCCGCCCCTGCTTTTGTTTGGAAGAATCTAGGCGCCTGGGCCCTGAGGAACTTGGCCCCAAGGCCCCCAAAGGACAAAGACCTTTCCGGAAGGGCGCAGCTGCAGCTTGGGAGGCCAGGCTGGGGGCCGGCCTGGGGCCTGGGGGCGGGCAACGCATTGTTTCCCACAACTCCTCTGAAGTAGCTGCCGAGCTGACTGCTGCTTCCGTCTCCCATCTCCCTAGAGGCCTGGTCCCCACCCACCTGCCAGGTCCTCCCTCAGCTCCCAGACGCTCTGCCCAAAGGGGCACCCCACCCCCGCTGGGTTCAGGTGGAAGATGGCTGGCTTGGGAAGATGGGGATGCCCGGAGCCCAGCACCCA
Organism: Sorex fumeus; assembly: GCF_029834395.1. Classification (NCBI taxonomy): domain Eukaryota; kingdom Metazoa; phylum Chordata; class Mammalia; order Eulipotyphla; family Soricidae; genus Sorex; species Sorex fumeus. The sequence goes on along the minus strand of NW_026606086.1, from coordinate 19,071,808 downwards.
CACACACAGGCGCCATCCCATCCACCGTCAGGAACCCTGGGCTCTGCGGACCTTGGAAGAAAATAAAACCGTGTACAGCCTGCTTGGGTTTTATCAAGACTTTATTTGCTGGCACAAGCAATTCAATTCCAGACCAGGTGAAGAACTACGATGTAAACAGCACAACTTAAGAAAGAACTCGAACAGACATCTCTCCAGAGAAGATGATCAAAAGGTCAAAAAAGGAAATGTGTCCATGTGTCTCCCTCACAGGAAAATGTGCAGGAGTGTGGGTGGGTGTGAGAGTGTGTGGGTGTGATTGTGTGGGTGTGAGAGTGTGTGGGTGTGAGGCACTGTGCAACCAGAGAATGTGTGGGAAGCAGAGGGGAGTGTTTGAGTGTGAGGGAGTCGTGTGGGTGTGAGTGTGTAAGGAATGAGGAGTGTGTCAGTGTATGGAATGAAGGAGTGTGGGTATAAAGGAGTATGAGTGTGAGGGAGTGTGTGGGTGTGAGGGTGTGTGGAATGAGGGAGTGTGCGTGTCAGATGAGAGTGGGTAGGTGTGTGGAATGAGAGGAATTGTGTGGGTGTGAGGAAATGTGTGTGTGGAATGAGAGGGAGTGTGGAGTGTGAAGGTATATGAGACAAGAGGGAATGTGTGGGAGAGGGGGAGTGTGAGGGTGTGGGTGTGTGAGAGAGGGGGTGTGTGTGGGAGAGGGGGAGTGTGTGGGTGTGTGGAGAGGGAGAGTGTGAGAATGTGTGGGAGAGGGGAGATGTGAGGGTGTCTGAGAGAGGGGGAGTGTGAGGGTGTGTGGGTGTGTGGGATGAGAGGGTGTGTGTACAGACAGGAAGGAGCAATTCCATCCAGACTGGGCTTTCTTCTGAGAGTGGAACCCCATAGACTCTGCAACCCCACTTCCCAACTCACACCCTCATAGTTTGGAGCAGGGTCTCATGGAGACAGGCTCCCCCTCCCCACCTCCCAGCTCACAGTAGCCAAGACAAGATGGGTCATGACCCCAAAGTCATTGGGAATGAATGGATGATCAGGGTAGCCTGTCATGCAAGGAGTATGTTTTGGCCCATGGGAAGGGTCGAAGATTTGTCACGTGAGGATAGACACTCCCAGGAGCCCTATAAAATGTCAGATTCACAGACTCAAAGAGTCAGTCGGGGGGCTGGAGCTATAGCACAGCCCGTAGGTTGTTTGCCTTGTAGGCATTTGCCTTGTATCAAGCTGGGTTTGATTCCCAGCATCCCATATGGTCCCCTGAGCACCTCCAAGAGTGATTCCTGAGTGCAAAGCCAGGAACCCCTGTGCTGTGCATCACCAGGTGTGACCCAAAAAGCCAAAAAAAAAAAGTCGGTGGGGAGCCAAGGGCTGGGGGTTGTTAGTGTCCACTAACAGGGGGACACAGTTCCTGTTTGGGAAGGTGAAAACAGGAGTAGGTGGGGGGGGCCAGTTGCACCACCTGGGAAGGGATGTCAAGCTCTTGGCTTTCTAAGGTGCCGGTGACCCTGAGCAGAGCAACGCAGGCCATCATCCTGGAGCCACGTCTTTGCCTAGGGTGCAAGTTCTCTGTTTTTCTGTCTTGGGGCTACACCCTGTGGTGCTGGGATTAGGGCCTACACCTAGCTCAGGGGTGGCTCCTGGTGGTGCTCAGGGAACCATGCAGTGCCAGTGATTGAACCCAGGTCTCTGCATACAAAGCCTATATTCTGGCCATTGATCTTCCAGCTCGAGGTGGCCATTTTTTTTAAATTTTTTAATTTTTAGGTCACACCCGGCAATGTACAGGGGTTACTCCTGGATCTGCACTCAGGAATTACTCTGGCAGTGCACAGGGGACCATATGGGATGCTGGGAATTGAACCCGGGTTGACCGTGTGCAAGGCAAATGCCCTACACACTGTACTATCACTCCAGTCCCTGCGATGGCCATTTTTCCCCCATTTTTTGTAATTTTATTTATTGGATCACCATGAGAGCAGTTACAAAGTCTTGGTCATACAATGAAACACCCATACTTTCACCAGTGCCCATTCTCCACCCCCAAAAACCCCAGTATACCCCCATCCCACACCTTCCGCCTACCTGTGGGGCAGATGATTTCCACATTACTCTCTCTCTACTTTGTTTACATTCAATATTTTGACACCAGACTCACCATATTATTTGGGATTTTACCCCAACACTCAGATCTGCTGAAAAGGCAACAGTAGACAATTTGTTTTCTATTGCTGGTTATGAATAACATATGATGTTGCGTGGCTGCAGTAGTGGCCACGCGATTTTGAAATTCTGAAATTTGAACAATTAAATCTGCAGGGATTTCTGCCATAACCTGCTGGGTTTCGAGATTTGTTCCTGAGTCTCTTGGATCATGGCCGTTAAGCAGCTTGATCAGGAGTCAGAAAGGCCTTTAGTGGGTGGTGACTCGGAGTCTTGTTGGGACAGGGAGGAAAGGGCCAGCTCTACCCCAATCCCGTCAGGCCCCGCATGTCTCAAAACTGAGGGCCCAAACCTGACTGTCCAATGGCCTTTGGAGGTTGGCAGCCATGGAGCCACCTAGGGGGAGCAGGTGGAGGGACAACACCCTTTCCTCCCTGGAATGGTCCAGCAACAGTGACATACTGCGGGGTCCGGACACATCTCTGCCAAAAGCCACTGGGTTCCGAGATTTGTTTCTGAGTCTCTTGGATCATGACCATTAAGCAGCTTGATCATGAGCCGGAGAGGCTGCTAGGGGACAGCAACTCGGGGTTTCGTTGGGACAGGGAGGAAAGGGCCGGCTCCATCCCCAACTGTGAGGTCCCGTGTGTTTCGTCACTACAGGCCCAAACCAGTGGCCTCCGGTGGATGGCAGCCACCGAGCCACCAAGGGGAAGCAGGTGGAGGGACAGCAGAGATGGCCATTTTTAGAGTGTATTTATTTGACCACAATTCTTAAAAGCAGAGAAATGATCTTCCACTCTTAGACCCTGCCCTAAGAGTTCCCCCCTCCCCCTACACCATACTAGAGTTTCTGTTCATTATTTTATTTACTTGTTTTTTCGGGCCACACCCAGCAATGCTCAGGGGTTACTCCTGGTGCCGCACTCAGGAATTACTTCTTACAGTGATCAGGGACATATGGGTGCTGGGGATCGAACCCAACCTCCTGCCAGCAAATGTCCTAGTTGCTGTACTATCTCTACCTTTCTGTTTACTATTGACCATATAACCGTTAGCTGCATGCTAATTTGTAGGGCTTGCTGACCCCAGGGGAAATGACTCTCTGAGGTAGAACAGATGCAAAATGCTAAAATATTTTGTCCTGGAAGACCAAGGTTCTGCCTGTGACATTTCTTATAAATATCGGAGTAACAAATTCCTCAAGTTCACCCTCACACTGGCTCCCCTAGCTGTTCCAGCCCAGGGGGGCTAAGTTCTTGTGAAAATTAGTTTCTAACTATTTGAAAAGCACATACGACACCCTTAAAATTGGGAGAGCAAACCTCAACCTCTCTGCTGAGACCCCTGTGCCGCTGCTTAAGCCAGGCTTTCAGACCAAGGTCAGGACTAAGGTCTCTGCACTAGTCATGGTCTGGCCAGGGGTAACTCAGGGATCAGGAGTGTTCTGTTTGTTTGTTTGTTTGTTTGTTTTGGTTATTTTGGGCCACCCAGTTGTGTTCAGGGCTCACTCCTGAATGGCTCTGGGGACTACTTGTGGCTTCGCCACTATGCTCTCTCCAGCCTCCCCCCTGCCTTGGTGTGTTTTGTTGTAGTTGTTTAGTTTTGAGGTCACACCTGGCAATGTTCTGGGGTTTACTCCTGGCTCTGCATTCATGAATCACTCCTGCAGGCTTGAGAGGCCAAGGATCAAACCCCGTAGCCTACATGCAAGGCAAGCACTCTACCCTCTGTGCCATTACTCTGGCTTGCCCTACCAAACTCCCAGGAGTGTTTTTTGTGGAAACAAATACCCTCATTGAGCAAAGATGGTGCAAGAGAGCAGGCAAATTTGCAAATGAGAGCCCAAAGGACAGCAGAGCAGATAGGATGCTTTTCTTGCATGTGGCAGACCCTGGTTCTAGTCCCGGCATCTCTATGGTCCCCCAGCACCACCAGGAGTAATTCCTGAATGCAGAGCCGGCGGGTGTGGCCCCTCAACCAAACCAAAGGAACAAAATAAAAATCTTAAGTGAGGGGTTTGAGTCACGGGGCTGATTGCCCAGCCAGGCCCGGGATGACGAGGCCCCGCCTCCCCGGCCTCAGGCCCCGCCCCTCCGACCGCAGCCCCGCCCCTCCCGCCCGGTCGCAGGCCCCGCCCCGTCGGTCTCCAGGTCCCGCCCCGTGCGCACTGCGCGTGCGCCGGCGTCTCAGGCTCCGGGGCCCGGCGGCCGCCGCTCTTTTGTTTCCCCGCCGGAGCCCGGGCCGGAGCCGGAGCCGGAGCCGGGCCGGGGTCGGGGTCGTGATCGGAGCCGGAGCCCGGGTCGGGACCGCGGCCGGGGCCGGGATCGCGGCCGAGTGGAGCCGGGCCGGAGCTGGAACTCGGCGCGGGCCGAGCCGGGCCGGGTCACAGCCGAGCGGGATCGGTGGCAGCCGAGCGAGGCCCGGCCGGAGCCGAGGTCGGAGCCGGGCGGGACCGGGCCGGGCCGAGCCGGGCCCCCGCCATGCGCCCCGGGCCGTCGGCCCCGCGCCCCGCCTGAGCCCGCCATGGAGCCCCGCGGCGGCCTGGAGGCCGTGGGCAAGTTCGAGTTCTCGCGCAAGGACCTCATCGGCCACGGCGCCTTCGCGGTGGTCTTCAAGGGGCGCCACCGCGAGGTGAGGCGCGGGCCCGGCGCTGCCTCCGGGTCTCCTCACCGGGTCCCCTCACCGGGTCTCCCCCCATGGGTGTCCTCACCGGGTCCCCTCACCGGGTCTCCTCACCGAGGCTTGCTCCCGGGCTCTCTGCTGGGGTCTTCCTTTCACCTCCTTCCCAGATCTCCAGGGTCCTCCTCAGATCTCCCTGATCTCTTCCCAGGGTTCTGCTCTGGGGTCTTCCCAGAATCTCCTTTGGGGTCCTTCGTGGACCTCCTCCCCGGGATTTCCGCAGGCCTCACCTTCGATCCTTACTGGGCTCTTGCCTTGAATCCCGCACTCTGGTCCTCACTTGGGTCCTCCGGGGGATCCCCTCACCCGACTCCTCCCAGGGAGTCACACTAGGAACGGAGCCTGACCCTTCCCCTGGGCTCTGGAACTTCTAATTTCCAGGCCCCCTCACCTCCTGAGCCGCCAGATGCTCTGCCAGCTTGGGGGACACCCCGGGGTGCCTGCCGGCTCCCAGCCCCTGAGCTCGGCTGCACTTGCTTTCTAGAAGCATGACCTGGAGGTCGCCGTCAAGTGCATTAACAAGAAGAACCTTGCCAAGTCCCAAACGCTTCTGGGGAAGGAAATCAAAATCCTCAAGGTGAGCGCTGGTGGCGGAGAGCAGAGCGCCGGCTGTGATCCGGCTCTCGTGCTCACGCTCACGGGCGCCTGCGTTTCTGTCCTAGGAACTGAAACATGAGAACATTGTGGCTCTCTACGACTTCCAGGTACATGGGGGCTGGCGCGGGAGGTTTGGGTAGGCTGGGTGCTGGAAACCAGGCTCAGGGGGTCCCACTTCCAGGGAACCCATCTGCCTTGCTCTGCTTAACTGCAGAAGGGGTGCAGGGCCACAGGTCACGGTCTCCTGGCCAAGAGGTTGGCTCTAGCCTGGCACTCTGGGGGTATCTGACCCAGTGGCCCTGACCTCAAGTCCTGTCCCAGCGCAGCCTGGGGAGGGCGCCGGCCCACCTGTCTGGGCTGCGCCTGTTTGTTGACACTGCTCGGGCCCTGGCATTGGCTACCAGCTTTTGCGTCATGGGAGGGAGGGGCGAGTCGTCTTCTTGCTGGGGCCGTCCCAGCCTCCCGCCACCGTGAGCCTGACTGCCCCCCTCCCCGTTGAAGGCTGGAGCCGCTTCCTTCCCTGAAGTACCGCGCTTTTTCCTGCCCGCTCTTTTTTCCTGCCCGTGGCCCTCACCAATCTCTGGTGGTGCCGCGTACGCCTGGTGTGGGGACTGGACCGGCGGCAGGTCCTTGAGTGCTGACTAATGGTTTTGAAAGCTGTTTACCTTGGCTGAGGGGGAAGCTCCTGGCCACGCCTCCTGCAGTGACAGGAGGTGACATGGGGCGGGCCCGGGTCTAGGGTGGCACACCTGGAGCCCGCTGGAGCTGCAGTGTCCCTGGGAAGCCTATGTTGCCTGTACTCACTGCCCTCCCCCCTCTGTTGGCCGCATACCTGGTGTGACAGGGCCACCGGCTGTGTTCGCTCCCCAGGCTGGCACCCAGGAGGAGCAACTCAGAAGTGGGGATGTGTTGCCCAAAGACAAAGGGGCAACCTGACCCCAACACCACCCCTTGGACCTGGACCTGGTAGGGGCTGACTCTGGGGACAGGCTGGGCCCTCTGGACACTCCGTGCCCATTCACAGACCCTCACCGCAGCCTTTTGCTCATGTCTGTGTCTTGGATAAAGTTATGTGTTATTGTGTTTTCACTGTCCTTCACTCTCCTGGTCTGTGTTTGCAAGGGACTCACCCCTCTGGGAATTAAGCCGGCTTAGTCCCTCAGAATCTACACTCAGACAGGACCATTGGGGACAAGTGTCTTACCTTCTCAGCCTCCTCAGTGTTTTTGTGAAAGTGGCCAGGGAAGCATTAGGATGTAGGGCCCCCACGTTGGCGTCCCCTGCTGTCCTGCGACAGCCCCAGTGTGGCCATGTTTCTGCTCCCTTCCCTGGTAAGGAACTGAGGTCAAGGGGCTGTGCGTAGCCATCTGACTGTGGCCTCTTGAGCGTCCCTGCAGTTTTCACCCATGTGGTCTTGTCAGTGGAAATGGTACCCACCATTTTGTTTTCAGACAGGAGTGGGTCTGGGGTGCCTGGGTGGGTGTGTGGTTGCAGTGGTAGGTGGTCCAGCAGCACAGTTCTCTCTATGCAGTCCACGTCGTGCACTTGGTTGCCTCAGTCTTGCACTCTGGTGCCTGTGCCCTCCTCTCCTCCAGAGACCTTGTGGAGCCTGTGAGTGGAGGAGAAGCTTCCACTGCCCTGCCTGGGAGGGTGGAAATGTGAGGAACAGCTGGTAACCTTGTGCCCATCTGCGTTCTGCACTGTGGCTTCCCCTACCTAACTAGAATGGCCTGGGATGGGTGGCAGTGTCCCCCCTCCCCCCCAAGTATCACCTTGGTGGTCACGGAGGCCATCTGGTTGCTTCTGAGGGCAGAGCTCAGGCCTGCCTGCAGGAAGGGATTTATGACCATGTTGGATGGTACCCACCTAGGCTGCTCCTGCTCCCTGCTCCTCAAGTCACCACATCTGGTTGTGTTTTTTTTTTTTCTTTTTGGGTCACACCCAGCCGATGCTCAGGGGTTACTCTTGGCTCTGCACTCAGGAATCACTCCTGGCGGTGCTTGGGGGACCATATGGGATGCTGGGAATCTAATCCGGGTCGGCCGCATGCAAGGCAAACGCTCGGCCCGCTGTGCTATTGCTCCAGCCCCAAGTTACCACATCTGGATGGCATTCTTGCATTGAAGTCCATCTTGCTCTGGCTGTATATCCAGTGGGAATAGCACATACTCCATCTTCCCCCTGCTTCGGCCGTACCCCCCGACTATTGGAGATGGGCATCGGGGAGCTTCCCCACCTGCCCAGGACCTGTACCTCTTGATGTTGACCGTGACTAGTCCAAGGGCCTTGGCAGTTGTGGGAAGTGCCTGACAAGCGGTGGTTGACTCTTATATCTGTCCTCTGGAACTTTATATAAGATGCAGGTTGTCAGCGCTACATGTTTTAGTTTTGTTTTGTTTTGGGGCCACACCAGTCCAGCGATGCTCAGGTCTTAACTCTGGCTCTACAGTCAGGAATTCCTCCTAGTTCAGGGAATCACATGGGGTGTGGGGATCAAACTTGGGTCTGCTGCGTGCAAAGCAAGTGCACCACCGGCTGTACTACCGCTCTCACCCCATTATTTCTCTCTTGTGTCTGATTCTTTTAAGACCTCAGCTCTTTGTACAGGCAGCTGGGTGTAGGCAGGGCAGGTCATACTGTCCCTGAGACCCTGCCCAATGGACAGTGCTTCCCTGTGGGCCTGCAGGAACCTGCTATCTGTTCTGTGCAGCTGTGCCAGAACAGGCAGCTGGGTGCAGGCAGGGTGAGGCTGCTCTGTACTCTGATGGAACTCAGGCGGGTGGACTCGGAGACCACCTCTGAGGTGGTTCTGTTGGGGATGGGGGCACTCCATGAAAGGCAGGTGGGGTGGCACAGGTTGTTCTCCCATTCATGACCTCTTTGAGGACTCCCTGGTGCATTTGGGGTACCTGCTCCTGGTGAGCAGAGAGATGCCCTTTCAGGTCAGAAGAATCTGGGGCTGCAGAGGGAGTGGTGGTCGGGACCTGCTGGCTTGCTGACTGCGACATGGTCTTCCAGGGCCTATGTCCGTTCTTGCTGCGCACTGCCCTGCCCAGCAGCATAAGCAGCTGTTAGGTTGGGGTCTCAGACCCCCACAAAACCTACAGAAACCTCATGAGGCCCCCTTGCTGTTGAGCCAAATCTCAGAATGGGGTCCTTTGCATGTGGGGGACCAAGGTGAATTCCTGGTGCTGCATGGTACCCTGGACTGGGTGTGACTTAAAAACAAAAAAACAAAACAGACAATAGGGTTGGAGCAATGGTCTCGCGGGTAAGGCATTTGCCATGCCCATGGCTGACTTGGTTTTGAACCCTGGCACCCCATATGGTCCCCCAAGTCTGCTATGAGTGGTCCATGATCTCCGCTGGGTGTGGCCTAAAAACTATTAAAAAGAACAGACAGAAACCCAGAAACAAATTGGAGGCAGAAGGTCCTACACAGTCAATGCTTCTTCTGTGTCCCGCAGGAAATGGCCAATTCTGTCTACCTGGTTATGGAGGTGAGTCCCACCAGGCCCTTTACCCTTGCCGAGCCATTCAGAGGGGCCTCCTGGGACCGGGAGCGCATGGTGCCGGGTGGTGGTGGGGATTCTCCTACTGCTGACAACTCTGCACTGGTTCTCTGCAGTACTGTAACGGCGGGGACCTGGCTGACTACCTGCACAGTGAGTGGCTACAGATACTTACAGTGGGTAGCCCTGTGGCCCTACTGGGAAGATTTGGGATGGGGTGGGGGAAGGGTTGCCTGCGGAGGAGTGGGACAGTGCTGAGGGGGATGTGGGCCGGGCCGGGGCGTCTCCTGAGCTCATCTCCCTACAGCCATGCGCACATTGAGCGAGGACACCATCAGGCTCTTCCTGCAGCAGATTGCGGGTGCCATGCGGCTGCTGCACAGCAAAGGCATCATCCACCGCGACCTGAAGCCCCAGAACATCCTGCTGTCCAACCCCGGGGGCCGCCGTGCCAACCCCAACAACATCCGCGTCAAGATCGGTGGGGCCAGCAGGAGGCTTGACTTGGGTGGGCTCGGGTCTGGGCGCAGGAGGAGGTGCCTCCTCTCACCTTCTCCCTCTTGCATCGCAGCTGATTTTGGCTTTGCCCGCTACCTGCAGAGCAACATGATGGCGGCCACGCTCTGCGGGTCCCCCATGTACATGGTAGGTATGGGCCTCGTGGCCGTGTCCTTGGTTCTGTTCATATCCTTGTGGACTGGGTGACGCCTGGCTGGGCACTTTTCTGGCTGGCAGGGGCCTAGCAGCTGTGTGTTCTGAATGGCTGGTAGCTGCAAGCCTATGTCCTGATTGGCAGGGCCTGGCAAGTGTATGTTCTGATTGGTTGGTAGCTAGCTGACAGGCTAGTGCTCTTATTGGCAGGGCCTGGCCAGTGTGTGTTTCAGTTGTTAGTTTGTTTTATTTTTGTTTTTGGGTAAGTGATGCTTAGGGGTTACTTCTGGCTTTGCACTCAGGAATTACTGCTGGCATTGCTTGGGGGACCTTATGGATTGCTGAGGATTGAACCAGTGTCAGTCAATGCAAGGCAAATGCCATCCCCGCTTTGTGTTTTGATTGGCTACTAGCTGGATGCTGGGCTGATTGCAGTGCAGACATGGGTGGTATGTGGCTGTTTCAGACCTGTATCTCTGATGTCCCTTAGGCTCCCGAGGTCATCATGTCCCAGCACTATGATGGGAAAGCAGACCTTTGGAGCATTGGCACCATCGTGTACCAGTGCCTGACGGGAAAGGCACCCTTTCAGGTGAGTGAGACGGTTCTTTCCTGTGTGCTGGAACTCAGCCTTTCTCCAGCCCCACCCATTGCTGTGTGACCCATACTGGACTGTCAGGACTCTGAGCTCTGGAGTACAGCCCATAGTTAGGACACAGTGGAGGGTTCTGGCTCTGTGCCCAGTCTGCAGGTGTGCCCACCTGTGACTGTGTTGTGTTTTGCACAGGCAGGGTGCTGTGGGGGTAGGTGCAGAGCAGCTAGTTAGGTCGCCTCTGGGTACTCCTCAGGGACACAGTGGGCAGCATAAGGACAAGCCTGTTCTGGGACTGAGTGGGGTGTGGGCTGGGTGGTCCCCCCACCCCTCCTCTTTTGTGAAACAAGATAGCTTGTATTAAAACTTGAGGAAGTTGTGAGAGGAGAGGGAGAAGCTCCTGTTTGACAGAACACGGGCTTCTCCAGAGTGGAAATAAGCGAGCAAAGAGACACACAGGGAAGCGAGATGCGTGTTTAAGGGAGAACTTGGGCTTGAGGAGTGAGCCTGAGCTGAGTGTCTCGTATGGATGCACATGTTCAACCCCCAGGGCCCACTCTCTGGCCCTGGTCTTCACTTTTTGGGGATGGAGGGGTGCCGTCATTCCCCGCGGTGAGAGGGCTAGGTCAAGGCTCCTGCACGTGTTCTCATACTGAGCATCTCTTTGGCTCCTGGGTTTCTCCTTTCAGAGGCAGAGCACTGTTTTGCATCTGAAGCCCCAGTGCTCCAGCCAACAGAGCTGTGGGGAGAGAGGCCGCCATGTCTCTGGTTCCACGGTCCTTCTGGCCACCTTGTGCAGCTCTCTTGGCGCCGTCCCCTGGAAGTGGGGAGGAGGGACTGGCCCAGGGGTTGAAGGCATGGGAGGGCCAAGGTGGGATGGGCCCGTGCGCCTCAACTGGTGGTCAGGATTAGGCCAGCAGGCGCCTGATGGCATTGTCCCCAGCAGGCCAGCAGCCCTCAGGATCTACGCCTGTTCTACGAGAAGAACAAGACGCTGGTCCCTGTGTGAGTGGTCCCTACTGGCCCTGTCCTATCCCTTAGCCCCGACTCCCCCCCGCCCCCCGCCAGGCAGCTGTTGACCTGGTCATTGTGCCTGTGCCCCTAGCATCCCCCGGGAGACGTCCGCCCCGCTGAGGCAACTGCTCCTGGCCCTGCTGCAGCGCAACCACCGAGACCGCATGGATTTCGGTGCGTGTGGGCAGCCCTGGCCCAGCCCCTGCCACAGCCATTCCCCAGCAGCACCTCTGCTGGTGACCAACCTTCCCCGGGATGCCAACCTCTCTTGCCTTCCCTGCTTCCTCCCGCAGATGAGTTTTTCCACCACCCCTTCCTGGATGCCAGTGCTGCTGTGAAGAAGTGTAAGCCCTGGGGTTGCCGGGGGTTGGGGGGTGTGGGTCGTCCCTGGCACGGGCACACACTTGGACTTCACCCTGGCCTGCCTGCAGCCCCACCAGTGCCTGTACCGTCCTACCCGAGCTCGGGCTCCGGCAGCAGCTCCAGCAGCAGTTCCACGTCACACCTGGCCTCGCCTCCAGTGAGTTGCTCTCCTGGGACCGTGGGTTGAGGGGAACCTGCTTGGACCCCTGACCTCATGGGACCATGGGGTGCAGAAAGAAGGCATCTGCTTCTGAGGCCTGGAGCCAAGATAGTCACAGACTCTTCTCTCTGTGCCCACACCATCTGCACCATCCTCCGGTGTTATGACTTGTTGCAGTGTCTGATGCCTCTCAGGCCACTCAGGGCAGTAGGGCAGCCTCATCCTCACATCCCCACTGAGATCAGGCCATGGGGAGTGGGGAGCACTGGGGTGGCTGGGGAATGTGGGCCCCCAGAAAGGTGGAGACTTGGGGTCTAGGGAAGGTGGTCTGAGCAGAGCCCCTTTCTGGCTGCAGTCCCTTGGGGAGGCGCAGCAGCTGCAGAAGACACTCACATCCCCAGCAGAGGCTGCTGGCTTCCTGCACGGCTCCCGTGACTCGGGTGGCAGCAGCAAAGCCTCTTCCTGTGACACGGACGACTTTGTCATGGTCCCAGCCCAGTTTGCAGGTCAGCACCCACAGGCCCCTCCCTTCGGGTTGGGGTGCAGATGGATTCCCTGGCTCCTCGTGGTCTTGGCCACTGCCACTTTGGGGAGCAGGTGGGTCACACAGAGCCAAGGAGGGACCAGCAGACTCAGGTCCCATTAGAAGGTTCCCTGAAGGGGCTGGAGTGATAGATAGCACAGCGGGTAGGGCGTTTGCCTTGCACGTGGCTGACCCAGGTTTGATTCCCAGTACCCCATATGGTCCCCTGAGCACCGCCAGGAGTAATTCCTGAATGCAGAGCCAGGAGTAACCCCTGTGCATCGCCGGGTGTGACCCAAAAAGCCAAAAAAAAAATGCGGTTCCCGGAAGTCGTAGGACGGGTACTTGGGGTCTCTTGAGATTAAGGGTTGCTATCAGCTGCAGTGGCGGGTATCCCCGTGGCAAAAATAAGAGGCGTTCGGGCCAGCTTTCCTGTTCCCTGTCTGCAGGTGACTTGGTTGCTGAGGTGGCCGGGGCCAAGGTGCCGCCAGACAGCCTGATGTGCAGCGGGTAAGGCCCTGTGGGGGTTGGCTGTGGCACTGCTCAGGGCCAGGGAATTCAGCTTGCCCTATAGCTGGAGGGCCTGACCCCGCCTGACCCCGCCTGCCCTCCTGTCCGCCTGTTCTTTCTCCCCAGAAGCTCACTGGTGGCCTCAGCTGGTCTGGAGAGCCGTGGCCGGACACCATCTCCTTCCCCTCCATGCAGCAGCTCCCCCAGCCCCTCCGGGTGAGCAGAGCAGGCGGGCGAGTAGGCTTCCCTCCAGGTGTCTCTGTTCATGTCCCGTCCACCGCCCCTCCCTCCCCCCCGCCCCTTGCATGTACTGTGTGTTTCCATGGCTGGTCTTGAGTAGGAGCCCGTGGCGGGGACAGGGTTTGAGGTGGAATGGAGTAGCCAGCCCCACTCTTGCCTGGGCTGTGTGGCTGGGCTCCACTGGACCCATATCCAGGCTCCTCCCCTTCCCCACAGCCGGGCTGGCCCGTTCTGCAGCAGTCGGTGTGGTGCCTCTGTGCCCATCCCAGTGCCCACCCAGGTGCAGAACTACCAGCGCATCGAGCAGAACCTGCAGTCTCCTCCCCACTATCAGCCTCCCCGGTGAGTTCACCTGCGTCATTGCCTGCCCTGGGAGACTGATGGGCACCATGGCTGGGGGCAGATGGCCCTCCTCAGTGGGTGCCGTGACCTCTACTGGCCTGTCCTTAGGTCCTCTGCCATCCGCCGGTCAGGCAGCAGCAGCCCCCTGGGCTTCGCTCGGGCCAGCCCGTCTCCTCCAGCCCATATTGAGCACGGAGCTGCTATCACCCGGAAGTTGTCTCTGGGTGGTGGCCGGCCCTACACGCCATCCCCACAAGGTGAGTCTGTTCCAAGGGAGGGCATCTCCTGTGGCGAGGGGACCCTGCCCAGGCTCTGACTCAGGTCCCTTTCCCCAGTGGGGACTATCCCAGAGCAGCCAGGCTGGAGCGAGGCCCCCACCTCACACACAGCCGATCGGGCTGGCAGGTCTCCACGGGCAGGTAGGTTGGGGTCAGCGGGCAGGGGTACGCAGCCCTGAACAGCAGTGACCAGCCCGTTCTTGCAGGCTCCTCTGCACCTGAGCACTCACCCCGCACCACTGGGCTGGGCTGCCGTCTGCACAGCGCCCCCAATCTGACTGACCTGCACGTCGTCCGCCCCAAGCTACCCAAGCCTCCCACCGACTCACTGGGGGTAGCATTCAGCCCCCCGCAGGCCAGCCCACCCCAGCCATCTCACGGACTGCCTTCCTGTCGGCCCCTGCGCGGCTCACCCAAGCTGCCTGACTTCCTGCAGCGGAACCCCCTGCCCCCCATCATGGGCTCCCCCACTAAGGTATGGCCCCTGCACACGGCCTACCCGCACAGATGCTTGTGGGACAAGGGGCACTTTGGGGATGGTCCAGAGGGTCTGTGGGGGGTTGGGACCCCTGATGCAGTGGCACGGCCTTCAGCACCAAGTGCTGGAGGTCAGGCCCTCTGACCACGTGGACTCCCACTGGCCAACCTGTCAGGGCCATGGACCTGGCACCTGACCCAGCGCTGCCCGCCCTTCCTAGGCTGTGCCTGCCTTTGACTTTCCGAAGACCCCCAGCTCCCAGAACCTGCTGGCCCTCCTGGCGCGCCAGGGCGTGGTGGTGGCCCCACCCCGGAACCGCACGCTGCCCGACCTCTCAGAGGCTGCTCCCTTCCAGGGCCCACAACTGGGTTCCGGCCTGCGCCCCCCTGAAGACACCAAGGGCCCTTTTGGCAGGTGCGTGGGGTCAGAGCGTGGGCAGCCACGAGCAGGGTCCTTGCCCTTGGCCAGATCTCGGCTCTGGGTGCTCAGTGACTTCCTTGTCTGCAGGTCCCTTAGCACCGGCCGCCTCACCGACCTGCTCCTGAAGGCTGCATTTGGGGCGCAGGCCCCTGACTCGGGTAGCACGGACAGCCTGCAGGAGAAGCCCATGGAGATCGGTGCGGGAAGGCTGGGCTGGGGGGCTGGGGGTGGGGAACTGTGACCACAGGCTCTGAAGCCCATATCTTATCTTGCCCCCCAGCACCCTCTGCTGGCTTCGGAGGGAGCCTGTACCCGGGAGCTGCTCGTGCAGGCGCCAGCCCCTCACCTGTGGTCTTCACGGTGGGGTCCCCACCCAGCGGGACCACGCCGCCCCCTGGCCCCCGCTCCAGGATGTTCTCAGGTGAGGCCTCCAAGGCCCAGTGGCTGCCCACGAGGCCTGGGGCGCTGAGTGTGCTACCCTTTGGGGCCCTGAAGTGCCAGCTGCAGGGCCTGGGGGTTGAGTGGGGCCTGGGTGTTGGCCGAGGTGGTCAGGGTGGGGAACAGCTGTGAAGGACACAGGACACTGCCTCACCAGCGTGTCTGGGACACACCTCCCCTCTCGGCCCCCTGCAGTGGGCTCCTCCAGCTCCCTCAGCTCAGCCGGCTCCGCCTCTGCCCGTCACCTGGCCCCTGGTGCCTGCAGCGAGGCCCCTGCTGAGGGCCCCGGTCACTGCTGCAGCTATGCCGACCCCGTCACCGCCAACCTGGAGGGGGCTGTGACTTTTGAGGCCCCCGACCTCCCCGAGGAGACCCTCATGGAGGTGAGGCTTCTTGGGAGCAGACCGGGCTGGATCGAGGGTCCGGCACTGTCCCCTGCTCACGTGCTTCCTGCTCCCCCAGCAAGAGCACACGGAGATCCTGCACCGGCTGCGCTTCACCCTCGTCTTCGTGCAACACGTCCTGGAGATCGCGGCCTTGAAGGGCAATGCCGGCGAGGCTGCTGGGGGTCCCGAGGAGCTGCAGGAGAGTGCGGTAGCTGACCAGATCAGCCTGCTGAGCCGCGAGTGGGGGTAGGTGCTGGCCAGTAGGGACGGGATGGGCCCCGGCTCCCTGTTGCCCCAGCTCCCTGACATGCCGCTGCCCGCAGCTTTGCGGAGCAGCTGGTGCTGTACTTGAAGGTGGCCGAGCTCCTCTCCGTGGGCCTGCACACGGCCATCGAGCAGATCCGCGCCGGCAAGCTCTGCTTGTCGTCCACCGTGAAGCAGGGTGAGCGATGCCGGCGGGGTTGGGAGGACGGCATAGAGGGGAGGCCGCGGGGGCCAGGCCGGTGCCCTGAACTTCAGGCTCCCCCTGCAGTGGTGCGGAAGCTGAACGAGCTGTATAAGGCGAGCGTGGTGTCCTGCCAAGGCCTGAGCCTGCGGCTGCAGCGCTTCTTCTTGGACAAGCAGCGGCTGCTGGACCGCATCCAGAGCGTCAGTGCCGAGAAGCTCATCTTCAGCCACGCTGTGCAGACGGTGCGGGGATGGTCGGGCTTGGGGGTGCAGGCAGGTGCCGGCGCGTGCGTGGTGCGGACCCGTTAGGGACTGGCCAGCTTCCTCTCATCCCTGCAGGTGCAGTCCGCTGCCCTGGACGAGATGTTCCATCGCCGGGAAGACTGTGTCCAGCGCTACCACAAGGCCCTGCTGCTCATGGAGGGGCTGCAGCACATCCTCAGCGACCAGGCAGATGTGGAGAACATTGCTAAGTGTGAGTGGGGAGGGCGTGTGGGAATACGGGCATACCAGGGTTGATGCAGGGATGTTGCCGAGTGTGAGACGTGCCCTGTGCGCGCCCACTGACCAAGCCTTCCCCCTATAGGCAAGGTGTGCATTGAGCGGAGACTCTCGGCCCTACTGACTGGCCTCTGTGCTTGACCCGGAGGCTTGGACCCTGTGCCCAGCTCTTGAAGTGGGCTCAGCACGCTGGTGGACTCCAAGTGACAAGCCTGAAGCATGGGTACTGCCCAGAGGACCAGCTCTGCTGATGGGCAAGGACCCCGGCTCTGCCAGTGGGACTTCAGGGTATTGGGGGGGCTTGCACAGGACTGCACCCCAGGCCACCTCCCATGGTAGGTGAGCTCACCTGGGTGTTCCCCAGCCCTGCAGGCCCCGCTCCCAGGACACACAGGGCCCTGGGACAGCGCTGCCTTCTCAAGCCAAAGCCGCAGGCCTGCCCAGGGTCCACCCCGGAAAAGGCCCCTCCTTCCCCACACTACCCACCCGCCCAGCTTTGTGAATCACCGAGCACTTTACCAGGCAGACTTGACTGGCTTTCGCCAGGCCAGCGGCTGCCTCTGCGTGTACATGCCATATCCTAGGGATGCGTGCCAGAGCCTGGGAGCGCCAGACACAGTGGCTCTGGTGTCTCTGGGACAGTCTGTGTGAAGCAGCAGCTCCCCAGCCCGGGACAGGCGTCCCTCACACTCTACTCCTCAGATGTGTCTTAATTCTCTGCAGCTCCTCACGTTAGAAAGGAGCCCATGGTCAGGCTTTGTCTTGCACAGCTAGCAGAGCAGGCTCAGGAGGCAACACCCTGGCAGCGCGGGGAGCGTGGCCCAGAGACCTCGCACCCACTCTCCCTGCATCTGAGCCCTCCTGGCTGCCATGGTGGGGCCAGTCAGGTTGAGGGGCCTCCTCGGCCCATCCGGATGGCCCTGCAGAGTGCAGAAGATGCCCGTGGAGCCCGGCTCTCGGCACAGATGGGCAGTCTGTGTTTGTTTGCAACACCTCAACACTTGCAGTGCTGGAAGAAAACTGGGGACATGCCTTTTGGGCCCGGTGACTGTTCTGGCTGCAGATTGGGGTCGTATTAATTGCTTTACAGCAACTGGATTCCAGGGCTGGGCACTGCAGGGGGGCAGGGCCGGGCCTGGGCCCTCATGTCTGTGTTGAAAGGAATTTGTGTGATTTCCTCCCCCTTTTGCGTTGAATTGTGTAATACCCATTTACGGAAATAAACTTCTGAGTTGTCAGTGGTGTTCTCACTCGGGCAGTCACCAGCTGGTGAAGCAGGCCATGTCCTGAGGGCACAAGACCTTCCTGGGCCCAGCTTAGGCAAGACCAGAGCTTGTTATGGTGTGTGTGCGCGTGTGTACGTGCGTGCACGTGCCAAGGTTGCTGGTTAACCCAGAGCCTTCGGGGTGTGTGGGGGTGGGGCGGGGGGGGGTTGGTGCTTGCCATCACCTTGGGGTGTACTTCAGGCTGGATATGGGCCGAATAGGAACCAGCACAGGTTGTGCGGTGCCTGTCCCCACCGTGCCAAGTGCCAAGGACTGGTGGTCTGTCCCCCTGGTGCCTATATTGTGTCTGGGCTTCCCTGGTGAACCCTAGCATCTTCTCCCTTAAGGCTTGGGCATTTCTATGTTCAAATTGTTGGACCAATTATTTGTGTGTTTCCTACTTTGCTTTTGGATCACACTCAGTGCTCAAGGGCTTACTCCTGGCTCTGCTCAAAATCACTGGCTGTGCTTGGGGGCCCTATGCAGTACTGGGGAATTGGACCCAGGTCAGCTGTGTGCAAGGCAAGTATCTTACCTCTGTGCTGTCACTGGCTGTGGTTTTTTGATTATGTGATAGGGTTTGTGTTTTCAATAATTGGACTGTTTTAGGGCCACAGAAATAGTACAAAGAAAGGGTCCTGTTTGCTGCTGACCCAGGTTCAAGCTTCTGCCAGGATTGAGCCCTAAATCTCAGAGCCAGCAGTAGCTTGAGCTCTCGTGGGTGTGTGCCCCCTCTCCCAATTCCACTCCTTTTTTGAGTTAAAAGCAGCAGGAATGGCAGAAAAGGATAGCATCAAAGTCCAAGGGGAACATTTATCTGCAATTATGGGGTCATGTATCTGGTTGGTTGACCTCCAAAGATGCCAGCCTTTTGTTGGGTAGCCTTGCACTTGACTCCCAACGCGGAACCCAGCGCACCCAAATGCGGGGTCCCTCAGCGGCTGTGGGACAGGTCCGAGGAAGGCTGTGAGGGTCTCACGGAAGCCACTGGGCACAGGTAGGACAGACTCGCAGCATCAGTGCCCGTTCGTGGGGCTCGGTTCTTCCCCCCCCCCCATGCGTTCCGAGGGCTGTGCTCCTCCAGTTCGCCTCCAGGACCCCAAGTCCAACCTGCGGCAGAGGGCAGACAGCAGGTGACTGACTCCTCGAGAGCAAGAGTCCTGTGGTAGTGGAGGTGGCCCGAGTGAGGCGGCCTCTCCTCTCCTCCCCGCTCCTAGCACTGGCTTGGCCGGGCTTTCTTTGGTATTTGGGTCACGCCTGTGCAGGGTCGCTCCCCAGCGGTGCTGGGGGCCAAGTGGTTCCAGACACGCAGCCCCTGCAGACGCTGCTCTGTCATTATCTGGTGGGTGAGGGCACTCGTCCGGTCACCACTGACTGACCGGTCAATAACAGAGACTTGGGAGAGGGTCGCAGCCTCCTCCCGCGCACGGACAGTACTGTGGGGCCTGCCGGTCTTCCGGGGACAATCGCGCGGTCCCCGGACGACGGGCAGGTCCCTGCATCCCTATCCCCATCCCGCGGGGCCGAGCAGTGGACGCGACAGCCAGCGGCCGGGTGACCTCGGGCCACAGGCTACCCTCTGCCTCGCGCGCCTGCCGGTCCGCACGTCCCGCGCGGCGGGGGCGGGATGACTGTTGACACACTACGCGGCTAGCGACGGCGCGCGCGTGCAGCCCCGGGACGCGAGCCAGAAGCCGCGCCTGCGCGGTGCGGCCCGGCGGCGGCGCGGCGGCAGGCCCCGCCCCTCCCCCGGCGCGCGGGGTGTTTTGTTCGCGCTCGGCCACCGTCGCGCCGCCGCACTTCCGCCTCCCGCCGGTGCTTTCGTCCGCCCCGTGAGTGGGGGGTCCCCGGCGCGCCGCGGGGCGTGGGGTCGCGCATGCGAGTGCCCGCCGTGCGCGCGGTGTTCGCGGCCCTAGCGGGCGCGCGCGGAGCCACGTCCACTCCCGCGCTCTCTTGCAGGGCGCCGCTCATGGCCGGCCGCGCCGCGCGGACCTGGGAAGAGCCGCAGCCGCAGGCCAAGAGGCCCCGGAGCGGCGGCGAGCAGGCCCCGAAGCTGCCCAAGCGCAAGATCGTGCTGCTCATGGCCTACTCGGGCAAGGGCTACCACGGCATGCAGGTGAGCGCGCGCGGGACGTGCGGGGCTTCGGGATGCGCCCACAGGTCGGTGCCCGGCCCACGCAGATGGGAGCTCTGGGTCCCATGCCCGGCACTGCACATGGGAGGGGAAGTTGGGCCGCGGCTGAAGGTGAGCTTGTGCCTCACCCCTGCTCGTCTTTCCCCGGGTGCTTGAGGGGTTCTGGTTTGTCTGTTTGGTTTTGGGCTCCTCCAGGCTCTGTGCTTGGGGGTCGTTCCTTTGAGTTGCCCAGGGGACCGGCGTGGTGCTGGAGATTGAACGGGATCTCCTGTGTGCAAAGCCTGTGTCCCACCCGTTGAGCTCTGCTCCCCGCACACTCTTGCTTGTTGCTTTGGTGTTTTTGGGAAGGGGGTGGGGGTTAAGGTCGTAACTGGCTCTGCTTGGGAGTGACTGTGCTGGAGGTGATAGTGGGCTGGCCCCTGCAAGGCAAACACCCTGCCTCTTCTGTTGTCTCTGGTTGGGTCCCGTGGTGTAAGGGGACCATGAGACCATAAGGGAGTGTGATGGGACTGTGGGCGGCGTTACTGATGCTTGTGGGTGTTGGGCTTGCTGTCCAGTGACTGTCCACTGCCCGTCAACTGTGTCCTCTCTCTCCCGCTGTGGTCTCTGCAGGTCCCCCACCCCCACGGGTGGGTCTGTCCTGTAGTCTGGAGAGCTTTTGCTTTCTCTCTTCCTCAGAGGAACGTGGGCTCCTCCCAGTTCAAGACCATCGAAGATGACCTGGTGTCCGCGCTGGTGCAGTCGGGCTGCATCCCGGAGAACCATGGCCAGGACATGAAGAAGATGTCCTTCCAGCGCTGTGCCCGCACCGACAAGGTCAGTGGCTCTCACGGGTGCCCCCAGCCAGAGTCGGGTGCGCACTGCGTTCTCTGTCCTCATAATCCAGTCCGGGAGCGTGTCCGGTTCAGGCGCCAAGGTTGCCTGAGGAATGGGCAGGAAGCAGGTTGGGGTCATAGGGTCTGCAGTTGGGGCCCTGCCATGGGACTCAAACACAGATGGGCTGCCGTGTGGGAGGGTGCCATGGTCCCAGGCAC
This sequence comes from Sorex fumeus, assembly GCF_029834395.1. NCBI lineage: Eukaryota > Metazoa > Chordata > Mammalia > Eulipotyphla > Soricidae > Sorex > Sorex fumeus. The sequence continues at coordinate 19,051,092 of NW_026606086.1, read as the reverse complement.
CCGGCTTGTAGAACATCTTACAGTTGGTTTCATTTTAGACCCTTTTGTCCATTTTTGTGTGCTTGGGGGCCATGTCTGACAGTGCCTAGGGTTTACTCCTGATCCTGTGCACAGGGATCAGTTCTCGCAGGACCCAGGAGACCATGTGGGGTGCCAGGATCTAACAATAGAACTGACTGTGTGCAGGCCGATCACGATCATCCTGTTGTTCGTCGATTGCCTCGAGCAGGCCCCAGTAACGTCTCCTTCGTCCTAGCCCTGAGATTTTAAAAAGTGCCATATTCAAGGCTTTTTCAGGGTTAGGAGAATGAGACCCATCATTGTTACTGGTATTTGGCATATTGGGTACGCCGCAGGGAGTTCGCCATACTCTGCCGTGTGGGCTGGCTACATTCGGTAGCCTGCCAGGTTGTGTGCAGGGCAAGTGCCTTAAACTTTCTCTCTCTCTTAGGAGATATTTAGTTACCCACATGGTACTCAGAGGACCTGAGGGCCACTTCTGGTCGTCCTCAACTCTGGGCAGGACAGTTCAGTGCTTAGGCCCAGCAGTGCCTGATGGTGCTCAGGGAGGCCTTTCTTTCCTGCCTGTGGAATGGCCCCAGTCCAGGCTTCCTGTTTCGGAGCTGTCAGAGGCGCATGCTCTGCCCTCGTCCCCATCCAGGAGGCTTGGGGAGCACCGGGTCCTCCCTTCAGCTGCGGGTTCCTGCTGCCACCTGCTTGTCCTGCTCTCCTCATAGGGGGTGTCTGCGGCTGGCCAGGTGGTATCCCTCAAGGTGTGGCTCATCGACGACATTCTAGAAAAGATCAACAAGCACCTCCCGGCTCACATCCGGATCTTGGGTAAGCCACGCTCAGGAGGAGGTGGTCCTTTGTGGCCAGCTCTGGGCCCCGCCCCCTGCTGTCCACACCGCAGGGCGTGAGCTGCTCTTCAGTGCTTTCTGTAGGTATGCCGCCATCATGTCCGCAGATGCGTCTCAGACGAGGTCGCTGCATGGTTCTCGCCACGCCTTTTCACCTTCACTCAAAACCAGAGGCCCGGGCCAGTCTGGGTGGTGGCAGGGCGGGGCTGCGGCGCCCCCTTGCTCAGGAGAGCCTCCAGCACACCTGGGTGTTGTTCCAGGCCGCCTCAGTGTTTGCCTGCCAGAGGTCAGCCCTGGGCATCACAGCGGTGGCAATAGGAGCTGTGGAAGCTCCACCCGGAGCTGTGCTCGCCGGGCCGGTGGCCATGGTCTGAGTGGCCTTGACACTGGTTGCTCCTGGGGCCAGGAGCTGGACTCCACTCCTTACTCGACTCCTCTCCCCAGGGCTGAAGAGGGTCACGGGTGGCTTCAACTCCAAGAACAGGTGTGACGCCAGGACGTACCTGTACATGCTGCCCACGTTCGCCTTTGCCCACAAGGACCGCGACCCCCAGGACGAGACGTACCGTCTGAGCCCCGAGACGCTGCAGCACGTTAACAGGCTGCTGGCTGCCTACAAGGGCACCCACAGCTTCCACAACTTCACCTCGCAGAAGGGGCCCCGTGAGCCCAGCGCCCGGCGCTACATCCTGGACATCTTCTGCGAGGAGCCCTTCGTGCGCGAGGGCATGGAGTTCGCGGTCATCAAGGTCAAGGGGCAGAGCTTCATGACGCACCAGATCCGGAAGATGGTGGGGCTGGTGGTGGCCATCGTCAAGGGCTACGCCCCCGAGAGCATCCTGGAGCGCAGCTGGGGTGAGGCCCGGGTGGATGTGCCCAAGGCGCCCGGGCTGGGCCTGGTGCTGGAGCGGGTGCACTTCGAGAAGTACAATGAGCGCTTCGGCGGCGACGGGCTGCACGAGCCGCTTGACTGGGCCCGCGAGGAGGCGGGCGCCGCGGCCTTCAAGGAGCAGCACATCTACCCCACCATCGTCAGCACCGAGCGGCACGAGCGCTCCATGGCCCAGTGGCTGGCCACGCTGCCCGTGCATGACTTCAGCGCCTCAGCCCTGGCCAAGGTGGGCCGCGGGGAGAAAGTGGGTTAATGGGAGGCCAAGAACCCCATGACTGGGCTCCCGGGCCTGGGCCTGCCATCAGGAGGGGAAATGTGGCTCATGGGGTCCCTGGGTCCATGTGCCATGGGGGTGGACTTGCTCCCCAGCACCGTGCCCCGGACGGGAGGCCAGGGGAGCAGGCAGGGGCTGAGGGCAAAGGGCCATGCCAGACAACCTGGCCGGCAGGAGGCAGTCACACAGTCGGGCTGGGAGGTGGACAGGTGTGGCCCAGCATGGCTCTCTGAGCATTTGCACTTGATACCTGGGGGGTCTGCCCCGGGCTGTCTTGGGACAGCTCCTGGGTGGTTTTGTTTCTGGGCCACACCCAGCTCGGATCTTCCTACTGGCTCTGCACTTGGGGATCACTCCTGGTGGGGCTTGGGAATCATACCCGGTCTGCTGCATGCTGGGGAAATAGCCCCTCACCCGGGTTTATCACCACTCTGTAGGGCTGCTTCTGGCTGCTAGGGGGAGTGGTGCTGGTTGGGCATATGCTGCTGGGAGTGGACTCGGCCTTCTCACAGTGTCTCTGTCACTTGAGCTAGCCTGGCCCCAAGAGCAGCCCTGTCCCTGTTGGTCTCTGTTCCTGTGTCACTGCAGTCCCGGGGAGAGGACGAACCCCTCTGTCAGCCCTTCTTGTCCCAGGCCCTGGCTCTGCCCGTTGTGCCGGGCTGCTCTGCGGAGGGAAGAGGGGGGGAGCAGACACACCTGGTCCCTGGTTCTGGGTATGGGCTGGGCTGCGCCCTCGCCCAGCTCACCTCTGCTCTCTGCAGGACCCTGGCCGCCTGGAGGATAGCGATGGGGACGGAGACAGCAGCTGAGGCTGCCCTCGCCTTGTGGACAGCTGGACACAGCCTAGTCGCTCTGGATCTTGGGATCTGTTCGTCCTGCGTCTTCCTCACCAGAGAAGCTGCTATGAGTCCCATTTTTGGCTCAGGCACGAACTCTGCACACAAAGATATTTTCTTAAGAGGCGATTTTCTTATTAAATACGCTCCTGGGCTGCTCACACACTCCTGCATCCTGGTCTTCTCCTGCCCCCTGCTGGAGTCTGGAGGATTTTTCCCTCGGGCCTCTGCAAGGGTGGGTGGGTGGGACACTGCAGGACTTGTGCACAGGGAAGGAGGGTGCTGATGAGTGTGGCATGGGTGTACATTCCTGTGTACAGTGTGTGGTGTGCTTCCTGTGTGTGTGCCATGTGATGGGGGTGTACATGGTGGGTGTGGCGTGTGCACGGTTGGTTGGTGTTGGGCATGTTCCTGTGAGCAGGAGGCAGGGCCCTCTGGGTCTTGAACTGTGTGGGGCTGGTGCCAGGTGGCTGGGGCCGATCCCATCCCATCAAAAGGTGGGCTCAGGCAGAGCAGTCAGTTTTTTTGTTTGTTTGTTTGTTTTCTTTGCTTTGGGGGTCACACCCAACGATGCACAGGGGTTCTGGCTTTTCACTCGAATTACTCCTGGTGGTACTCGGGAGACCATATGGGGTGCTGGCTCCAGCCCCCTGAGGGTTTTTTTTTTTTTTTTTTTTTTTTTTTTCCTTTTTGGATCACACCCTGTGATGCTCAGGAGTTACCCCTAGCGGTGTTCGGGGGACCATATGGGATGCTAGGAACCGAACCCTGTTCGGCCGCGTGCAAGGCAAACGCCCTACTCACTGTGCTATAGGTCCAGCCCCCCCCTCGAGTTTTTATTAATTGCACAATTAATTAATACACCCCTCAAGTGTATTAATTGCACCTGTAATAGGCTTTTTTTATTTTTTTTGCTTTTTGGGTCACACCTAGCAATGCTCAGGGGTTATTCCTGGCTCTGCACTCAGGAATCACCCCTGGCGGTGCCCAGGGGACCATATGGGATGCTGGAAATCGAACCCCGGTCGGCCGTGTGCAAGGCAAACGCCCTACCCGCTGTGCTATCACTCCAGCCCCAATAGGCATATTTTTTTCACTTCTTTTTTGTTCTGTATTTTTTTGTTTTGTTTTTGGGTCACACCCACCGATGCTTAGGGGTTATTCCTGGCTCTGCACTCAGGAATTACCCCTGGTGGTGCTCAGGGGACCATATGGGGTGCTGGGAATTGAACCCGGGTCGGCCGCGTGCAGGGCAAATGCCCTCCCTGCTGTGCTATCGCTCCAGCCCCCTTAGTTTTTTGTTGTTGTTGTTGTTGTTTTTTGCCTTTTTGGATCACACCCGGCGATGCTCAGGTGTTACTCCTGGCTCTGCACTCAGGAATTACCCCTGGCAGTGCTCAGGGGACCATATGGGATGCTAGGAACTGAAACTGGTTCGGCCGTGTGCAAGGCAAACGCCCTACTCACTGTGCTGTAGCTTCAACCCCCCCCGAGTTTTTAAGTGTATTAATTGCACCTGTAATAGGCATTTTTTTGTTTTGTTTTGGGGTCACACCCGGTGATGCTCAGGGATTATTCCTGGCTCTGCACTCAGGAATTACCCCTGGTGGTGCTCAGGGGACCATATGGGATGCTGGGAATCGAACCCAAGTCAGCCGCGTTTAAGGCAAACGCCCTACCTGCTGTGCTATCACCCCAGCCCCACATAACTTTTTAATTTCAAAAGAAATTTTAGGATGCCAGAGAGATCATATGGACAGGGGTTAGGGCACTTGCCTTGCCTGTGTCTAATCCCATTTCAAATCCCGGGTACCACGTATGTTCCCCAATCCCACTGGGAGTGATTCCTGAGCACAGAGCTCAGAGCAAGTCCTGAGAGTGCAGAAAGAAAAAGGGGCAGTGGTCAGGAAGCCCTTCCACTTCCCTCCACTCCTGGGAAGAGGTGGGCAACCCCTCATGTTCCAGAGGTCAGGTGTGATCACCAAGTAGGGGGTCAGCTGACTTGAGAGCCAACCCACCCTGGGCAGTGCAGTGCTGGGGGCCACCGTAGCTCAGCTGTGGAAGCTCCTGTTGTGCAAGTGAGGTGACAAGTCAAAACCTCTATGCTGGCCACGTGTGCTGAGCAGCACAGCAGAAAGATAACAGCAGCCAGCAATACCCGACTCTGGAGAGCATGTGGCAAGGTCCTTGGCCGCCTTGCAACCGCATGTGCACACATGAATGACTGCCACTAAGACAACCAGGAAGAAGGGGAAGAACAAACCATGAGCGAAGGAGGCCGGAATGTGGTTCCAGGCATAGCGTAAACTTGGGGTCCTGGGTTATACCCCTAGACCTCAATTCCCACCCCAAGTGCTACTGAAACAACTAGTTCAGGGGCCGGAGCGATAGGACAGCCGGTAGGGCATTTGCTTTGCACGTGGCTGACCAGGGTTCGATTCCTAGCATCCCATATGGTCTCCTAAGCACCGCCAGGAGTAACCCCTGAGCATCGCTGGGCATGACCCAAAAAATCAAAATAAAACCCCAAAACCCAACTAGTTCATTCTGAATTATTTGAGAGCTGGTTCAAATCACAAATGTATTCTTATCACAGCCCGGGGCTTGTAAAGCTCCTAGTGTACAGTATGCCAAAAAACAAAACAAAAAAGATAACCCACTAAAGATAGAAGAAAAAAACTGACAAACTGCTTGTCGTCAGAACGAAAAGTTTCCCACGAACTGGAGGGCTGGAGCGATAGTACAGAGGATAGGGCGCTTGCCTTGCATGTAGCCAGTCCAGGTTTCAGCCCCACCAGGAGTGGATCTGAGCACCACCGGATGTGCCCCAAAAGCAAAAACAAGTTGCCTATCAACCAAACCCATCATTACTTCCAACTGAACTTGCTTGTTGGCGCTTGGGAAAAGTAACAGGCTGAGCTTGTGGGTGGAGCGCCTACTGCGTGCAGCCGCCAGGGGGCAGCACCACAGTGCTCTGTCCTGGGCTGTCCTCAGCCCTCATTTCTTCCCCACAATTCAGACAATTCCAATATATCCACAGCCCAGTGCTTCAATGAGCAGTATACGGAAATTGCTGCTTTGGCCAGACCCTGCCCCTGTATCGGCCTGCCATAGCCATTTGCAAACTGGGACCTTAGGTGAGGAAGTCAGAACCTAGCCCACTGTCCTACGTCACCCAACCGTGGACATTTTCTGATAGGCTGATGTGTGGCTTGTCCTGTCCCCCAGCCTAGGGGTCTCCACTGCCTAGACCTCACCTCTTCAAAGTGCCTCCATGTTCCTCAAGCCACTGGGACCAACTGCCCCGACTGCACCAGCTCAACTCCCTTTCCCCTGAGAACAGGCTGGGAACAGCCTCCCCACCTTCAAAATCCTGGGACAGCCCAAGACTCCCATCCACCACCAAACAGCCTCCTCCATGCCTAGTGAGAGATTTTCAGAGGCTTCCCCACGTCAGTCTTGGTGTCTGCCTCTTATCCCAGAAATTCATCCCTCCTGGCAGCCACCGTCCATTCGGGCCATGCCCCCTGCCCATTTGTTTTCACGAGGGCAGCGTCCAGGAGCAAGACATTTGCACTTGTATTTGACATTGTTAGTGGTGTGTGTCTGTGTGGCTTGGCCACACCCAGTGGTGCTCAGGGCTTTTGGCTCTATGTTTAGGAGTCACTCCTGGCACCAGTCAGGGTAGAGATCCAACAGGGTTTAGGGGCCAAACCCGGTTGTGATTGGGGTTTACTCCTGGCTCTGGAATTAGTTCTATTGGTGCTCAGGGAACTTTATGGGATGCCGGGGATTGAACCCAGGTTGGCCACGTTGCAAAGCAAGCACCCTCCCCGCTATACTATTGCTCTAGCCCTCCTCATCTTTTTAAACACTTTATTGCATGATGAGGGTTATTCTTGCCTGGTAATTACCTGGGAATGTGTCTGCTCTCCCAGCAGGGGGTTGAGGGGTCTGGTTTCTTTGTGACTTCTGCTTACGTTTTCTGACCTTTGATTCTAACCCTTCCTGTGGATAAGGTGATGTCAGCTGACACTTCTGTCACTGTCACTGCCCCCCCCCCCCTTGTTCATCAATTTGCTCGAGCGGCCCCAGTAATGTCTCCATTGTGACACTTGTTACTGTGTTTGGCATATCGAATACGTCACGGGGAGCTTGCCAGGCTTCGCTGTGCGGGCGAGATACTCTCAGTAGCTTGCCGGACTCTCTGAGAGGGGCGGAGAAATCAAACCTGGGTTGGCTGTGTCGGCCGCATGCAAGGCAAACATCCTACCCGTTGTGCTATCCTTCCAACCCAGCTGACACTTCATGGTGGGTTTAACTGGGGTGGGTGGGTGGGGAGGCCTGGGGGACTCAGTCAGTGCCTTTGGGCTTCCCCAGCTTGAGATTTTGGTTTCTGTCTCTCAGATGCCTGACCACCTGGTCCACTTTACTCTGCACTTACTTGCACCTCTGGGGAGTTCCCATTCAAGCTGCTCCAATGTTTAAAAACTTTGTTTTGGGCTCATACCTGGTGGTGCTCAGGATTTATTCCTTTCTCTGCACTTAAGGACCAGTGATGGGGGGCCTAGGGGATCATATGGGGTCTGGGGGAACAAACCCACGTTGGTGTGTGCAAGGCAAGCGCTTTACAAGCTCTATGATCTCCAGCCCCCTCCCAAACGTGTGTGTCACACCCTACAGTGCTCAGGAGTCACTCCTGGCTCTGCACTCAGGATGACTCATGGCGGTGTGGGGGACCCTGTGGAAGCCGGATTATACTTTTGTTGTGGAGGCCATGCTCAGAGGTACTTGGAGGCCCATGTGGTGCCTGGAGTCAAACCCGTACTAGGAACGGCTCATGCCTGGCGCTAAAATTTATTATTTTTTCCCTCCCCTAAAATCTATTAGTCTTTCCAACCGTTCAGTTGTAAGTCTTTTTTTTTTTCTGATAAAAGATCCTTCTTGGGGCTGGAGAAATAGCACAGCTGGTAGGGCGTTTGCCTTGCACGCAGCCAACCCGGGTTCGATTTCCAGCATCCCATATGGTCCCCTGAGCACCGCCAGGAGTAACTCCTGAGTGCAGAGCCAGGAGTAACCCCTGAGCATCGCCGGGTGTGACCCAAAAAGCAAAAAAATAAATAAAAAATAAAAGATCCTTCTCTAACGTGGTTCACAAAGCCGTCAGGTCCTGCGCGTCCTCCTGCTGTCGGCTCTCACCTCGGGGTCGCAGCGGTGGTGCAGGACGGCCCGACCCGCGGGAGAGGCAGCGGGCGGGCGCCCGGGTGTCCGCGCGGCGGCAGCCGAGCCCGCCGGGGCCGCTCTGGCCGGCCGGGGCCGCTCTGGCCCGCCCCGCGTCTCGGCGCCTCCCGCCCCGCTGACGTCACGGCGCCGCGAGCGCGCAGCTGCGGCGCGGGCGCGCGCGTCCTTCCTGCTTGCCGTCGTCGCGCCGCTTCCTCCCGCCGCCCGACGCCCCGCGGAGCGGCCGCCTCGCGCCCGGCCTCGGCGCTCGGACCCGGGTAGGCGCGGGCGGGCGGGCGGGGCGGGCGGCTCGGGCCGGGGCGGCCTCGCTTTGTTCCCGCCGGCCTGTCGGGGCGGCTCGCGGCCTCGCCGGGTCGGGGCGGGCGCCGCGGCCGGAGCGCGAGGGGGCCGCGCCCGGTGTCGGTCCCGCCGCCCGGAGCTTCCCCGGGCCAGGGCAACCGCCGCCCCTCGGAGCAACCGCCGTCCCCGGACCCCTCAGAGCCCCCGGAGCCTCCTCCCGCCTCCCCTCAGAGCAGCCGCCGTCCCCGGACCCCTCAGAGCCCCCGGAGCCTCCTCCCGCCTCCCCTCAGAGCAACCGCCGTCTCCGGACCCCTCCCGCGGCCTCTCAGAGCTCCCCGGAGCTTCCTACTGCCCCTCAGAGCAAGCACCGCCCCCCGGATCCCCTCCCCCCGCACCTCAGGAGGCCCCCGAACCTTGCCCGTCGCCCCTCAGAGCCCCGCGGCACCTCAGAGACCCCCGAGCTCTCGCCGCTGCCCCCCAGCGCGCTCCTGGTCCCCCGCCCCCGGGCCCTGCTGGCGCATCCTCCGTCTCGGTGCATCGTGGGCCCCGCCCCCTCGGATCACCCTGGGGTCTGCTTGCCACTGCCACTGCCGCACCCCTTAAGGAGACCCTCAGGGGAGGCCTCAGCAGCCGTCTGGACGCCGCGGGGGTGTGGGTGAGGGCGAGGGCGGGGGGCGTCCCCTTGTGCCTAGCTGAGCCCACCCAGGCCTCTCTCCGAGCTCCCGGGGACAGCACCCCCCCCCCCCCCCCCGCTCCCCTTCGTGCCTAGCCGGTTCCTGGGTCTCTTCCGCTCCCCTGAAAGTCACCGTCTCTGTGGGCCGACCTCTGGACAGGGCACCCCAGTGCCTTGCCCTGCGACGCGGTGACAGACCTGGCTGGAGCGTCCGCCCCAGACCCCGCGTCCGCATGCCCCTGCGCCCCTTTTGAATCGCTTGCCTCTCTGCGCACCCCACTCTGGGCATGGGGTGTCTGCTTCGGAGCGGGCTCTGCGCGCTCCTTCCTGTCCCATCACCGCCCTCTGGGTCCGTGGGGGCTGTGCTTGGTGTCTGCGCGAGGTCGAGCTGCTTCCCGCCAGAGACTGTTGTCCTGGGCTTTCCCTAGCCCCGCCTGGTGCTCCCCGAGGCTGTGGGCTTGACCTCCCCTCCCAGTGCAGGGCTGCTCCTCAGGTGGCATCTTTGGGAACGTGGCCCCCAGGGCCTGCCGTGGGGTGCGTCTGCTCTCCTCTTTGGCCCTGCCCTGCAGCCCCTTTGACCCGCTGTGCCCGGAGAGTCGGGAATGGAGGAATTTGTCTCCACTGGGATTTGAAATCCTGGGCAGAACGTTTTTGGGCCTCTGATCCCAGCCCAGACCCTTTGGTGGGTTCTGCTTTTTTTCCTGGTCAGTAGATAGTCTTTGTGTGTTTTCAGTTTTTCTCTTCTGTGCTGCTGCTTGGGCATACTGGGATGTGCTGGGGATCTGGCCAGGCCCTCCTGCAGGGTTCCCCAGCTTGTCCTCTACCTCTGAGCTCTTTGCATTTTTATACTGGAGAAGTATGTTTTTAAACCTCTGATATTCCGAGTGAAAGGGAAGGTCTTTGGATATTTTAATTTATTTAACCCCCTCTTCCTTATTTATTTTTTTGTTTTGGGGCCATATACAGTGCTGCTCAGGGGTTACTCCAAGCTCTGCACTCAGGAATTACTCCTCGTGGTGCTCAGGGGACCTTATATGGGAAACTGAGCATCAAACCTGGGTCAGCTATGTGCAAGGCAAGTGCCCTACCCTTCTGTGCTATTGCTTCAGTCCCTCACCCTCCATTTTATTTTTGTATCAGCTTTGGTGTAAGTACATTAGACAGCACGCCATGTGTATGATTAAAGTTTGTATTTTCAGTTAGAAAGTTAATTTTATTGAAAGCCAAATATTTAGAGGCAAGAGCGGTGGTATAACCAGTGAGGTGTTTGCCTTGCACTTGGTCAGTACCCAACACCACATATGGTCCCTAGAGCACTGCCAGTAGCTATTCCTTAGTGCAGAGCCAGAAGTGCGCCCTGAGCACCGCTGGTGTGGCCCAAAAACCAAAAAGAAAAAAAAACGCCAGATATTTAATATGTTTTCCTTTTACAATTCAGTCTTCTGATTTAAGAGGCACAAATCTTCAGCAGGCAGATTTTTTTCGGTTTTCTGTTGAAAAATTGGAGGGGCTGGAGCGATAGTACAGCGGGTAGGGCATTTGCCTTGCACATGGCTGACCCGGGTTCAATTCCCAGCATCCCATATGGTCCCCTGAGCACTGCTAGGAGTAATTCCTGAGTGCAGAGCCAGGAGTAACCCCTGTCCATCGCCAGGTGTGACCCAAAAACCAAAAAAAAAAATTGCAAATGTAATTAGCATGTCTGTTACTATACTCTTTTCTTGATCTATTAGTTGTTAATATATTGTGCAGTATTTGTTACTTGCTGTTTATTCTTTTTTTCAGGGGTTAGGGGAGGTCACCTAGCAGTGGTCTGGGTCTAGTACTGCTGCTCAGGAGTAACTCCTGGCAGTGTTCAGGGGCCATATGTAGTACTAGGGATTGAATGAGGATCTTTGGGATATAATGCCTTGTCCTTTGTATTCTCTCTGGCATTTTCTGTTATCTACTTAGAGTAAGTTGCAGGTTAATAATATTTTTCATTATTAAATATATTTGTGTGTATAGAGACAGTCATCATATGTATAGAAATTTAGTTTTGAGTCTTTTATCTAGTTCAGTTTTCTTCAGCTACCAGTCCACAGACAGGTGACAGTCTGTTGGTGTAGAAAGATTGAGAAACACTGGTCTCCAGCCTTGGTTATAAGTGCTGGTTCACGGGCCAGTAAGCAGGTCAGGTGCTGACCCACAGGTGTGGGAAGATGGAAGAGCTCTGATAATCACCCCGCATTGACTCCAGAGTACCACATCGCAACACTGCCCTGTGTCTGGAGCATCTTTGCTGGCCCTGCTCTGCTCAGGAGCAGATGTAGGCAGGGATCACACCTCCATGCTGTTGTCCATCGCTGCCACCTCCACTAATTTGGGTGCAAGGACTTTGCTGAGGGGTACAGGTAAGTGGTTTTGTGTGCCCCCCTCTCAGCAGTCTGCATCTTATTACCCCCTTGGCCCCCCACCTTGGGCTCCTAACAGGAGCTGGTGTTCCCTTTGGTCCTACATCTGGGGGCCATTAGCTCCTGTCCTGAGGATGTTGACTTCAGGCCACTCCAAGGAGACATTTGAAAGAATTTGCTGGCAGTTTCCTAATTTTTATTTTTTTTCTTTTGGTCTGGGCCACATCCTAATGGTGCTCAGGATTTACTCCTAGCTGCTCAGGGATCATTCCTGGCTGGACTCGGATGACTAGATGGGCACCAGGGATTTAACATGGGTCGCTGTGTGTAGGGCAAAGTGTCGTACCCACTGTATTGTTCCAGGTCTAACCAGCAGTTTTGATAAGTAATTTTACCTGTGTCTGTAAAATGTTCTGTTCCTCAGTTGACTTCCATTGGTGAATCTTGTACAAGTCAGTTTCATCATAGTGAAGATTTCCTAGTGATTATTTTTATTTTAGTCATTGAAATTCCCTGTTCTCACCCGTATCCTCCCAATTAATCGTGGTAGGATAGATTTCTGGGTTGTTTCTTTATTTGATGTCTTGTAGCCTATTATATATTACTGGGCCCGCTCGAGCAAATCAATGAACAACGGGAGAACAGTGAACAGTGTAGCCTATTATACTATAGTTCTTTTGCTGGTAAAGTTGTCTGACAGCCAATAGAAACCCTTTTACCAGTTTCATTTTAGCACAATAGGTAGGGTGTTGCCCTTGCACGAGGCCAACCAGGGTTCGATTCCTCTGTCCCTCTCAGAAAGCCCGGCAAGGTACAGAGTATCCCGCCTGCACGGCAGAGACTGGCAAGCTCCCCATGGCGTATTCAGTATGCCAAAAACAGTAACAACAAGTCTCACAATGGAGACAGTACTGGTGCCGTCTCGAGCAAATCAGTGAACAAAGGGAGGACAGTGCTACAGTGCTACACCGCTATACCTCCATCCAGCAGTGTACAGGGGCTTGGCAATGCTGGTGGTGGGGTGGGAGGCTTTTACCAGCCTTTTGCCTAGGTTTTCTTCTGTCCTCATTGTTTTGTAGGTGGGATGGAGGGTGAACACCTCACGGTGAACTAAGGGGTCCACTATTGGTATTGCTCAGCTCTGTGATCCTGAGCTCTGACAGCTCAGCTCAGTTCTCTAGATGTGGGACTGTAGGGCCTGGAGATGCTGGGGGTGCCCAGTGTAGCTCAGTAGTGCTGTAACTATATCTACCGTCTTTGGGCTATTTTCTTGGTGCCCTTTTTTTCCAGACTTCTTTGCCCTTGAATTTCTTTCAGCTTATCTTGTTCATTTTGCACTGCAGCCCCAGATTCAAACATTTTCAGAGGAGCCCTGCCTCCTTTAAAAAAAAAAAAAAGAAAGGAAAAGAAAAGAAAAAGTTGTGGTTTATTTATCTATTTATTTTTTAATATTTGGGGGCCACACTTGGCGAAGCTCAGGGGTTGCTTCTGGCCCTGCACTCAGGAATTACTCGTGGTGGTGCTCAGGGAACTATATGGGATGCCGGGAATCAAACTTGAGTTGGTCCCATACAAAGAAGCTCCCTACCCACTGTACTATCACTCCACCCCCACACACACACCCCCCAAATGTTTTTTGAGGGGAGTATTTGTGCCATACCTGGCGGTGCTTAGGGAGCTCTATAGTTCTGTGGTCAGGGGTCTCTTTGGGGGACTTGGGGTTCCTAATGGGTGTAGGGGATCGAATCCTGGCCAGCTGCGGGTAAGGCAAGTGCCCTCCCTGCTGCAGTCTTTCCTGCACTGCCTCCCTTTGGAGAGATTTGCGGGGTGGGGTTGGATGTGGGAACTAAGGCGTCTCTGTTCCTCCCTCATAGTGTTGCCCAAAGTCGGGGCTGGGAAGACCCAGGGGCAGGAGGAGCCTGGGGGGTGCTTTGTGTTCTTGCTTAAAGGCAATTTTCCAGAGATGTCTGGAAAGGGAAGCATCAACCAGTAAGCTGGGAACTTTGGCTCGACTTTAGTTCACTTTGTCTTTGCTTTTGGCAGCTAGAATCAACTTTGTCTTCTGACAGATTTGTCTTCCAGAGACTAGGGGCACCCTGAGTAAATGGTCCTATTCTCCTGTTTCCCTCCCTGTCATTGGGGGGTTCCCTTTCCTGTGGACTGGTTTGTGTTTGAATTTTATCATGTCTTCCTTCATTCTTATTGATTTAATGTTTAGTTTCGAGAATGAAACATTTTAAGTGATTCTAAAAGTTAAAGTGACTCTGGATCCCACAGGGTTCAAGCAGTATGGCATCTTTGTGCCCTTGCATTGAACCTGTGTCCAGTCTGGCTGACTAAGAATCTTTTCAATTGGCCCCTGGGGCCCCCTGCCAAAAAAAAAAAAAAAAGTAAAAATGATGCACAATATGGTTTACTCAGTGTTACTTTTAACAACACATAGTGCAGCGGGTAGGGCACACACCAATCAGGGTTTAATTCCTGGTCCTGCATATACAGCTGTGCTGCCATGCAGGACCCTCTTTCCTTTATTGATGGGAGGAGTGGTTGGGGCCACACCCAGCAGTACTTGGGGGCTACTTCTGCTCTGAGCTCAGGGGTACTCTTGATGGTGCTCAGTGGACAGTATGCAGTGCTGGTGATCAAACTGCAGTCGTCCATTTGCATGGCAAACACCTTACCCTTGTGTTCTCTCTTTAATTCTTCTTGTATCTTTTTTTTTTCCCCTTTTTGGGTCACACCCAGCAATGCTCCTGTTTTTCCTGGCTCTGTACTCAGGAATTACTCCTGGCGGTGCTCAGGGGACCATATAAAATGCTGGGATCAAACCCGGTTTGGCTGTGTGCAAGGCAAACTTCCTATCCACTGTACTTACTATCACTCTGGCCCCTTGTATCCATTTTTATTTATTTATATATTTATTTATTTATTGCTTTTTGGGGTCACACCCAGCGATGATCAGGGATTATTCCTGGCTCTGTACTCAGGAATTCCTCCTGGCAGTGCTTGGGGGACCATATGGGATGCCGGGGATCGAACCCAGGTTGGCTGCGTGCAAGGCAAACGCCCTACCCGCTGTGCTGTCGCTCCAGCTCCTTTGTATCCATTTTTTAAAAAAAAAATTGGGTGCAAGCAGGTACTTTGGGGTGTCATTTTTTTTTTTGGTCTTTTTGTGTCTAAAACTAGGAACTTTGCATAAGTATATGATGTTTACTATTGTGAGTGTCACGTCTAGATAGCAATCTGGGATTGATCCCGGGGTCTCACAAATGGAAGTTACGTACTTTACTCCTTTTTTTGTTTTGTTTTTTGGACCTCACCCGGTGATGCTCAGAGGTTACTCCTGACATTGTTTGGGGTGGACCATATGGGATGCCAGGGATTAAACCTGGGCGGGCCACGTGCATATTATGATAGATGGATTTGCAGGTCTTGAAAAATTCTACTTTGTGTCTTAGAGTGACTCTTGATTTTGCTGGTAACAAACACTGTCCTCCCATTGTTCATCAGTTTGCTCGAGCGGGCCCAGTAACGTCTCCATTTTGAGACTTGTTGTTACTGTGTTTGGCATATTGAATATGTCATGGGTAGCTTGCCAGGCTTTGCCATGTGGGCGAGATACTCTCGGTAGCTTGCCGGGCTCTCCGAGAGGGGCGGAGGAATTGAACCCTGCTCAGCCGGGCTGGCTGCCCACAAGACAAATACCCTACCGCTGTGCAATCTCTCTAGCCCAATTTTACTGGTAACTAATGGGAAATTATATTTCATATGTACAGGTGAGAAGTGCATGTAGAATGCAGATACTCCTTTTGTCAGCAGCCTAATGGAGTGATTTTAGTTTTTGAATTTTTTTTGAATATCCATGAGATAGACATTACAAAGCTGTTCATGATTACACTTCAATAATACAGTGATCAGACACCCATCCCTCCACCAGTGTATGTTTCCTACCACTAGTGTCCCTGCCCCACCCCCCACCTCTATGGCAGGCATTTTTCTCTCTCCTTTTGTGCATTATGGTTTGTAATACAGGTACTAAGAGGTCATTGTGTTTGTTCGGGGTATTCAGTATTTTTATCAGGAAGGTAAGGCTGGATTACCTTTTTAACTGAGTGGCAGCTTTGGGGTATGGATGTGACTGCTGAGGCTTCCAGAAGTAGAGGCAGGTGTCAGGAGGTAGCCCATTCCGACTGAGAAACCCTGGAGATTTCAGTCACAAAAACCTGCATACTCAAATTTTCAGCAGATTCTGTCTCAGTGAGGTCCATCCCCAAATTTTCAGTAGATTCTATCTCAGTGAGATCTTTCCTGAGACACTGGAGTCCAGTTGGGGGCATGACAGGGATTTTTTTTTTTAATAATTTTATTTATTGACTCACCGTGAGCACAGTTACAAAGCTTTCGGGTTTAAGTCTCGGTCATTACAATGAAACACCCGTACCTTTACCAGTGCCCATTCTCCACCACCAAAAACCCCAGTATACCGTCCCCCTACCTGTGGGGCAGATGATTTCCACATTACTCTGTCTCTACTTTGATTACATTCAGTATTTTGACACCAGACCCACCATTATTATTTGGTATTTTACCCCAACACTCAGATCTCCTGAAAAGTCAACAGTAGACAATTTGTTTTCTATTGCTGGTTATGAATAACATATGATGTTGCATGGCTGCAGTAGAGGCTGCACGATTTTGAAATTCCAAAATTTTAAAACTTTAATCTGGAGGGATTTCTGCCAAAACCTGTTGGGTTCCGAGATTTGTTCCTGAGTCTCTGGGATCATGGTTGTTAAGCAGCTTGATCAGGCGTCAGAAAGGCTGTTAGTGGGTGGCAACTCGGGGTCTCGTTGGGACGGGGAGGAAAGGGCCGGATACACCCCCATCCCGTGAGGCCCCACGTGTCTCATCACTGTGGGCCCAAACCTGATTGTTCAGTCGCCTCTGTAGGATGGCGGCCACTGGGCTGCCAGGGGGAACAGGCCAAGGCACGAAACCTGTTCCCACCTGGGTTGGCCCAGCACCGGTAACCGACTGCAGGGACCAGGCACATTTCTGCCAAAAGCCGCTGGGTTTCGAGATTTGTTTCTGAATCTCTGGGATCATGGCCAATAAGCAGCTTGATCAGGAGCCAGAGAGGCTGTTTGTGGGTGGCGACTTGGGGTCTAGTTGGGATGGGGAGGAAAGGGCCAGTTCTACCCCCATCTGGTGAGATGACAGGGATTTTGGATTGTGGGAACAAGTGGCTGCTGGGGACTCTATTTGGGCAGGCACTGGGTTGACCTCTTTCCCCCCCCACCCATTTACCTTGATCTGTTCAGCCTTGTGTGGGTCCGAGATTAACTGTGGCTTTTGATCCCTTTGGAGATTTATTTATGGGTCTCTGAAGCAATGCTGATAAATGAGCTTGTGTAGCTAAGCTGGAGGTGGATTGTGGGTGTGGCTCCCACATACCTAACTTTTGGCCATTTAATTTCTCGGGTAACTTGGTCCCGAGTTGTTGGAATTTGTCCAGAGGCATAGCAGGAATTTTGGGATACCAGGAAGCTTGAAGGCGCTGTCAGACTGCTAATGCACTTGCCCCATGGGTACAGTTGACCTGCTAGAGGCATGGCACCCCCCATTTTTTATTTTTTGGTTTATGGGCCACAACTAGCAGTGCTCAGCATTTACTCCTGGCTATGTGCTCAGGAATCTCTCCAGGTGGGCTCAGGAAACCATATGGGGTTCCGGGAATTATACCTGGGTCAGCCATGTGCAGGGCAAGTGCCTTACTACAGTACTATCATTCTGGCCCTTGGGTTGACTTCATTCTTAATGACTTGCCACCGTAGCCAGAAAGACCAGCCTGGGTTCTTTAGAGTCCTGTCCATTTTCACACAGCAGATGTGCTGGGCTTTTCAGAGCTTGGTGGTTCTTTTTTTTTTTTTTTTTTTTTTTGCTTTTTGGGTTATACCCAGCGATACACAGTAGTTACTCCTGGTTCATGCACTCAGGAATTACTCCTGGCAGTACTTGGGGGACGATATGGGATGCTGGGAATTGAACCCCGGTTGGCTGTGTGCAAGGCAAACTCCCTACCTGCTGTGCTATGGCTCCAGCCCCTTGGTGTGGCGTGTCTCCTAGGAGAGAAGAATTCAGTGGGGAGCTTTTAGTTTGCTTTTTTTTTTTTTTTTGCTTTTGCTTTTTGGGTCACAACCGGCGATGCACAGGGATTATTCCTGGCTCTGCACTCAGGAATTACTTCTGGCGTTGCTCACGGGACCTTATGGGATGCTGGGAATTGAACCTGGGTTGGCCACATGCAAGGCAAATGCCCTACCCACTGTGCTATCACTCTAGCCCCTAGTTTGCATTTTTAAAGTAGTAGAGGTTATGTTGGACACATGATACTTTGTATTTTTCACTTCATAATTCTTTATACTTTTACTAAATATTCAGCAGTGAATATTTTGTGTGCAGTTTTTTTGTTTGTTTTTGCTTTTTGGGTCACACCTGGTGATGCACAGGGGCTACTCCCGGCTCTGCACTCAAGAATTACTCCTAGCAGTGCTCAGGTGACCATATGGGATGCTGGAAATCGAACCTGGGTCATCTTCGTGCAAGGCAAACACCCTACCCACTATGCTATTGCTCCAGCCCCTTTGTGTGCAGTTTTTTTTTTAATGTGATATATTCTTAGAGATATTTGAAGGTGAAATTACTTGATCAAAGGTAACAGGGTATGGTGGTTCCTTTCTGTTCTCCCCTGTTGGTGACGTTTTGGCCTCTGAGTCCTGTGAGATCCCAGTTATACCTCTCCTTACTTCCTGTCAGCTTCCCCTGCGACCTTCCTGATGTAATCTGGCATCTGGGAGGAGTGGTTCTGTGTCTGACTCATTAGTAGGTGAGACTGGCCCCTTCCACCAGAGTGGTTAAGTAGATTTTTTTATTATTATTAGTGAAACATTGTGAGTTACAGTTACAGACTTACAAACTTTCATACTTGCTGTTTCAGTCATACAATGATTGAGTACCTATCTCTCCAACAGTGCCCATTTTCCACCACCAATGGTTCCAGCATCCCACCCACCACCCCCACCCCATGCCCTCCACCCCATCCTGCCTCTGTGGCAGGGCATTCCCTTTTGCGCTCTCTCTCTCCTTTTGGGTGTTGTGGTTTGCAATAGAGTTATTAAGTGGTCATTATGCTTGGTCTATAGTCTACTTTCAGCCCACATCTCCCATCCCGAGTGGGCCCTCCTAGCACCTTTTACTCGGTGGTCCCTTCTCTGTCTGAGCTGCCTTTTCCCCCAGGATGTGAGGCCGGCTTCTAAGCTGTGGAGTAATCCTCCTGGTACTTATCTCTACTATTCTTGGGTGTTAGTCTCCCATTCTGTTACTTTATATTCCACAAATGAGTGTAGTCTTTCTATGTCTGTCCCTCTCTTTCTGACTCATTTCACTTAACATGATTAAGTAGATATTTTTATCAGTGAGTCTTCTTGTTCTTTATTCGTTTGCTTACTGGGATTTCACTGTTCCATTTGCATGCCTGCTTTTATATTACTAGTGCTTGTTCTTTGACATAATTACTTTGATATTCTTCCCAAGATATTTTGATTTTGATGATTTAGTTTTGAGTTTAAAACATGTTAAAATTGGGTGTCTTCAGTCCATCATCTGTCTTTTTCAGATACTGAATTCCCTTCAGAGCATTAGTAAGTATTCACTTTGTTGTTCTGTAAGTTTTTCTGTTCTGCTTTTGCAGTTAGTGTGAAACCTGGAATGTTAGTTTATAAAAATCCTTTATTTTGGTGAATAATTTTATGAGACTTTAGGCAGAATCATGCTCAGTTGGGTGTCAGTGGAACATTTGCCCTTAGTTTATGGCTTATTATGCCTGAGTTTCTTCCTGACCTTCATCTCTCTCACTGACGGCCGGAGATTTTCTGTTCATGTAGTCTAAGGAAATGACCCTGAATGTGATGTCAGGTGTCTGTTCTATTTTTCTACCTTGCTGCATTTATTCCCTAATAATGTGTTTGAAAAGATCTGGGAAATCTCAAGTGTTCCACATTCAGTATGCGTCTGTATTCATGCTGACCCCATGTGTGTACTTGGGGGCAAGGTGGGAGTGGGCTGTTGGCAGGATGTACCCATGGCTTCCAGGTCAGCTGTGACTGTCTCATGGTCTGATTCCATGGTCAAGGAGAACCGGCGGAGCAGAGCAGAGCAGAGGTATCTCTGCCCTTTCCAGTGTACATATCTTGTTTAGCTTGCTCTCAGAATTACAGAGCTTGTCAGGTCTTGGGCTGGGACTATTTTATCCATACACACATTTATTTTGGGTATGGGACTGTGGAATGTTCCATATATGTGTGTGAGGCACTGTATTTGTTCCCCCAAGCAGCGAAACAGAATAGAATGGATTCTGTGCCAGACTCAAAGTCTGTTTTTTTGATTTTTTTTCCCATTGTAGCTTGTCAGAAATCCATTCCACACTGAGGGCATAATTACAAATTCAAATTAGCTGCCATTTGTTTATTGGTTTTGGGCCACACCTGGCAGTGCTTGGAAGTTACTCCTGGCCCTGTGCTCAAGGATTATTTTTGGTGGGACAGGCTGAAAATCTGTCTTCCCTCACTCCCTCCCTCAGAGAGCATGTCTGCCACTGTGTGTATGGGGTGTGTGTGATACACTTTCTGAGGGTGTTCTGTTGGCGTCTCAACCACCACATGGGGTGGGGAGTGGGGGGTGATGCTTCTCCCCAGGTCAGGGCCCAGCTCTGCTTCCTAAGCTGCCAGGGCAGGCTTTGACCACCCATTGCCCATGAGCTGGGATCACTGGACTAAAGAGTGAATGATTGAACAGATCTAAATCACAGATTCATGTGTGAGTTGTTTGAGTCTTGTTCTTTTTTGGTTTTAGGGCAATGCCAAGTGGCTCTCTGGGGCTGCTCCAGGCTCAGTGCTCAGGGAATCATACAGTGCCAGGGATCAAATTTAGGCCTCCTGCACACAGCCTGCACTCAGCTTGTGGTGAGCTTTCTGGCTGCAGAATGTTTGTGAGTCTTTGTTTAGCAGTTTACTGTTGGGGCTGGACCAATAGTACAGAAGGTAGGGCTTTTGCTTTGCATGCGGCCAACTGGGTTTGATCCCCAGCATCCTGTATGGTGCCTTGAGCACTGTCAGGAGTAATTCCTGAGTACAGAGCCCGGTTGTGACCTGAAAACCAAAAAAAAAAAAAAGTTTACCGATTTTTTTTTTCTATACCAAAAATGAGCAGTTAGATTGGTTATTATGGTCAGTTGACCTTGTCCATTATCAGGTTGCCATACCCAAGAAGGTGTATGTTTCTGCTGTGTGTGCTTTGGAACTTCTGCCGATGGAGAGAAGCTGTACTGCCTGCAGGTGAAAGGGCCTACTGCTCTTTGATGCCTGCCGGGCCAGCGCAGTGTGTGTGAGTAAGTAAGTAAAGTAAGTAAAGGCCCTCCCGTTGATCATCGATTTGCTCGAGCGGGCCCAGTAACGTCTCCATTGGAGACTTTGTTGTTACTATGTCTGGCATATCGAATACTCTCGGTAGCTTGCTGGGCTCTCCGAGAGGGGCGGAGGAATCGAACTCTGGTCGGCCATGTTTGGCTGCGTGCAAGGCAAACGCCCTACCGCTGTGTTATCGCTCCAGCCCAGTGTGTGTATGAGGGGGGTACGAAGAAACGGACACCTTGCATCTCACTTCAGACTACTCTTTAGTGCTGGGGGTCAAGGTCTCACATGGACAAGTCCTCTACCACTAGACCCAAGACTTGGGATATTTTTTTTGGCGGGGGGTGCGGAGTGCACACCCTGTGTTGCTCAGGGGTCACTTTTAGCTCTGTGATCAGTGCTTGTGGGACCACATGTAGTGCCAGCATTTGAACCATTGTAGCCACCTGCAAATCAAACGCCCTGCTTGCTGTACTAGCTCTTCAGCCAGGACATGGGACTTTCCATGTTGGACCTGTCTGGATGACTTTTGTGGGGACAGCCAGTATCCTTGGTGCCAGGTCTGCTCTCAGGCCTCAGGTGCTTGCCTGTGCTTTCGTTGGCTGTGTGGGTTGGGACTGGGGGGGGGGGTGCTCTGCTCCCCTGACTCCAAAGGGACTCCTCACTCATCTTTTTTGTTTTGTTTTGGGAGCACTCCTGATGGTGCTTAGGGCTTACTCTTGACTCTGCTCAGGCATCACTCCTGCCAGGGCTCAGGGAACCATTTGGGGTGACAGGGATAAAACCCAGGTGATTATGCAGGGCTTTTTCCTTTCTCCCCACTGTCCTTTCTCTTGGGCCCTACTCTTTCTGGCTTTGCCTTCCTCCACATTCTCTAGTCCTGGGGCTCTTGCAGTTTGGGGTGGGAGCTCCTTTGGTTGAAGTAGTGTTGACTCTCCAGGGACCCTCCAAGGGTTTGTTTCTGGCTGTTTCTCTTCTTTCCCCGTGAGATCTTGAAATCCCCGGATGCATACAAAGGATGCCAGTGAACAGCCACTTGCCACTGTAGCTCTTCACCTGCTTTCCTCCCTGGGGAGGCAGACTCTCACCCATGCCTGTGTTTCTCCCTGGGAGCAGGACTTTTGCCAAGTGATGAGCGTGAGAATTGATTTGCTCAGGGTTTCTGTAGCTGGTGTAGCCAGGTGTTTCTCAGAACTGCAGAATGCTGAGGAATGTGAGGTTCTGTTTTGAAGACGCCTGCATCGGCACTGCTTTCTGGTGCCGTACCTTGACTGTGATAGGCAGACAGCAGCCCCTCTGCATCCCAGAACACAGACAAGTGAGGAGGAGCTGCATTGCGTTGTTGGTGCCGAGGCCCTTTGTGGCTCTTGAATCAAGTGACACGAGGTCACTGTGCACTCGTGGAGCCTGTTGGCCAGGCTGCGTCCTGCTCCCAGGCCAGCAGTGGCCATGAGGAGCTGTTCTTTCTTCAAGGAGATGGCTCCTGGGTTGTCTACTGCTTGGCGTACTAGGTGTTAACTGAATGTATTTGAAGTAATGCCAATGGAAAAACATGCCTTCAGATGACCTCTCGAGGGCAGTAAATGATAATTGCAAGCTTATATTTGCCTTTAAGTAACTCGATCTTAACTTTGATTTTTCAGGAGAACATTTAAGTTGGATTAAAAAGAGGGGCAATAATGCACCATGGCAGCGGCCCTCAGAATGTCCCTCATCAGCTGCAGAGGGCCAGGACCTTCGCGGGCAGTGAGGAAGAGCAGCAGGCCCATCCAATGCCAGCCCAGTCCCCAGCCACACCTTTCGCACCATCAGCAAGCCCCTCCGCACCCCAGTCCCCCACGTACCAAGTCCAGCAGCTGATGAACAGAAGCCCTGTGGCTGGGCAGAATGTGAATATCACCCTTCAGAACGTTGGCCCGGTTGTGGGCGGAAACCCCCAGATCGCACTTGCCCCCCTGCCTCTTCCCAACCCCACTTCTCCAGGGTTTCAGTTCAGTGGGCAGCAGAAGCGCTTTGAACATGGATCACCGTCATATATCCAGGTCACTTCGCCACTGCCCCAGCAGGTGCAGACTCAGAGCCCCACCCAGCCTGCTCCCGGGCCCGGCCCGGGCCTTCAGAGTGTGCGGGCAGGGGCCCCAGGCCCGGGCCTGGGCCTGTGCAGCAGCAGCCCGACGGGGGGCTTTGTGGACGCCAGTGTACTTGTGAGGCAGATCAGTCTGAGCCCGTCTGGCAGCGGGCACTTTGTGTTCCAGGAGGGTTCAGGCCGTGCCCAGGTGACTCAGGGAACCCAGGTCCAGCTGCAGCACACAGGGACTTCCATTGCGGTCAGGGAACGGAGACTCTCCCAACCCCACGCCCAGTCTGGAGGGACTGTCCATCACCTGGGACCCCAGAGCCCTGCTGCCGGTGGGGCCACATTGCAGCCCCTGGCCAGCCCCAGCCACATCACCACTGCCAGCCTGCCGCCTCAGATCAGCAGCATCATCCAGGGGCAGCTGATTCAGCAGCAGCAGGTGCTGCAGGGACCATCGTTGACCAGACCTCTGATGCCTGGGGTTGGGGGCGCTGCTGCATTTGGGATGACGTCCCCCCCACCCCCCACCAGCCCTTCCCGGACCACGGTGCCTACAGGCCTCTGCGGTCTCCCTCTCACATCTGCGGGGAGTGCAGGGGCGAGAAAGGCTCCTAAGAAACTAGAGGAGATCCCCCCAGCCTCCCAGGAGCTGGCTCAGATGAGGAAGCAGTGTCTGGACTATCACCACAAGGAGATGGAGCTACTCAGGGAGGCCTTCAAGGAGTACCTGATTGAACTCTTCTTCCTGCAACACCTGCAAGGGAACATGATGGATTTCTTAGCGTTCAAGAAGAAGCATTATGCCCCACTCCAAGCTTATCTTAGGCAGAATGATTTGGACCTGGAGGAGGAAGAGGAGGAGGAGGAAGAGGAAGAAAAGGCTGAGGTCATCAATGATGAGGTGAGCAGCGGTGGCTGAGACCTGTGTTCCACAGGTCTGAGTAGAGGCCGTGGTAAATAAAAGTCTTCTGTCAGTTTTTGTGGTGGTTACAGTCTGGATGTGGCTTCATAAAGGTTTGATTCAGGAGTAAAACTGAAGATGTACTTTGCTTTTTTCCTTCATGGAAGGGGAAGAGCTGTTCCAGGTGTTGGGAGGAAGGTCCCGAAGGATCTGTGAGTAATGCTGATCCAGAACCACGTGCTTTTGTTTAGAACAGGGCTTTTCTGGGCTTCAGAGGACTTCCTGGCGTGACCTTCCCCTGCCCGCAGGTTGGGTACTGGGGATGTGGGTTCTGGCTGAAACCAAAAGGCCTGCGCCAGCCATAGTGCTGCATGCCGTGTGGCTGGTTTTCCAGATGCTCCCTCTCTTAGGGCCCTAGCCATAGTGCGCTCTCTGCAGTTTCTGAGCAAGTGGTTTGAGTCTTTAGCCTTTAATGCTTTACCAGTCATGATTACAAGTCAATCGATAAATTTAAATGGTATTCTCATGATTAAAATGCAGCTGTGACAAAACATGTTTACATTTTTTTCTTGATGTTGTCTTATATTGGTGATCATATTTTTAAACTCAAACTTTTGTAGATAACTCTTAAATGATCTTTAAGATAGCTTCTTTTTTTTTTTTTTTAAAGATAGTGAAGTTTTGGGGCTGCCTACCTGGAATGGGTGCTTAAATCCCTTAACCAGATTTCTCAGTACCATGGTGGTTCCAAGAGCCTTGGGTCTATGTTTCTCCGAGCCCGCTTGCCCAGCTGCGGAGGGAGTCACACTGTGATGCCCTGTGCTGTGTGCCTCTGTGTTGTGTGGTGTGCACGGTGTTGGTGCTGCTTACTGTGTTCTATGATGCAGCTCAGTCAGCTCTTCTCCTGCAAAGACATCAGCCTTTGGAGAACAAAAGCTGGTCTCTGCCCAAGCAGTCCTCACTGATGTTTATGGACGTGTCTGTGTGGCTTTGCCATTTTGTGTTTTCTTTAACACCCTTTCCAGGATATTCTCCCCACCCCCACCCCAAAGATGTATATGATTATTTAGAGAATTTCTCCTTTGTTGCCATGAAACAGTGAAGTTCAATTCTCTTTGTACACCTGTTGTCTATGGGTTCAGGGCCCCTCTCTCCTACACCCTCCCCCCCAAAAAAAATAAAGCTTATAAAGACTGATTAAGTTCCTTTCATAATTTCCCATTGAAACAGGCTGTTTTGCCCCTCAGGTAATAGGAAATAGGAAGAGGTTAAGGGTTAAGGCTTTGGCACTTGAAGTGCATCCACCATTCCCATTTTAATGTTTCATATGGCAAAATCTGAAAATGTTCTGCTTGTGACATATTCCTGCATACTCCGTAGTTAGGTGGTTAAACTCCAGGTCAGTGCCAGGTCCTTGCACAGGATTTGGTGGAAAAGTGTTCCATTTTAAATGATCAGATATCAGTGAGCGATCAGCAGTAAAATTCTAACAAAATTTTGAGCAGTCTTAAAACTATGTTGCCTTTTTTTCTCAAAATATTTTCTCTCAGGTAAAGGTTGTGACAGGAAAGGATGGGCAGACTGGTACTCCTGTTGCTATAGCAACCCAGCTTCCACCAAATGTTTCTGCTGCTTTTTCATCCCAGCAGCAACCATTTCAGGTACTTTTCGATGGTTCTCAAATGTAGTCTCATCCCAAACTTCTCCTTCATCCAGATATTTTAACCTTCAATTTACTATTGCTCTTTGGCATTTTTTTTCCAGAGCCCATTCCTTATTTTTAAAAAGTAAAAGTCTTCCTGCATATAAAGTGATAAAATTAAATTGCATGAGTGAATGACAACACAGATCTTAATGCATCATTGTTTGTCCATATTGACCTGTAATGCAGTACTAGCTGTAGCATGCATGTCCTCTGATACTTAAAAAGTTCTGTTGAATGTATGCTCAGGATTCCTTGTGTGCTGTGTTTTATATGTTGGTTCTCTCTTGTGTCTTCTCTCTGTATTTTTGAGAACAGTGCAAAACAGAACAAGGGGCAGAGGGGAAGATATAAGTTGATGGTGACTTGCTAATTTCGGTAGTTAGTAGGAGCCTGGAGTGAAGCTGCTCTGGACCACTAGTACCTCAGGCTTCTAACTGGATGTTCATGGACTCAGCAAACAGATGATTTTTAATTTCTGAAAATTCTGTGTTACATCAAGAATCTTAAATTACAGGCCAGATTCCTCTTTTTTGGAAATAGTTCATGCTGGGTTCTGAGAGCAGAATCTTTGTGATGATTTGGAGGGGGTGGAAGTGACATTTAATTTTTTTATGTAATTTCAAAGGTATATAAAAGTCTCAGTAATAGTACAAAGAATTTCCCTTTATATCCTCTACCCAAATTCACTAGTTAATTTTGCCCCATTTACATTATTTTCATTCTCTCTCTCTCTCTAATTACACACACAGACACACACACACACACACAGAGTTTCCCCTTGTGAATTATTTGAGAGTAAATTGAAGGTGACACATCTCATACTTTCAGATGTATTAATTTGTAAAACATCATTTCACTTGACTCAGTAGAATCACCAAATGGGGAACTTCTGCAGTACTGTAGCATTGTAAACTAAACCACAGTTCACGTGCCAGTGCTGTCTCTGGTACCTTCCTTTAGGGTTATTCTCAATCTGGGATCACCCTGTGCTTTAGTTCCCTTGCCTCTCAGGCCTTGAATGTGGGCTTACCCTTTGTGGCTTTCATATGCTCAAGTGCAGACCAGTTATTTCCTAGCATGTCTTATTCTGTGTGCCTGGGTCACACTCAGGAGGCCGTGTGCGTGCAGATGCACTCTCCAACCCCATGAGCCAACCTTAGAATGTCTTTGCATGTGTAGTTGTCTCCTGTTGCCTTGTGTCCAATTTTGCTCCTGGATCTCTGAGAGGAATGTCACAGAAGTGACCACATCCTTTGTGTCACAGCCTGAGGCTATGATGTGCTATGCCCTATCACTGATGCTTTCTACGACCCTGTGGTAAAGATACTGTCCACTAGACTAATCCACTGGATGGTTGTTTTTCTTTTGTAAATGATAACTGATTGGAGAAAATACTTAAAGGCTGTCTAAACATCATCTGTCTAATTCAGCATCTATTGAAAAGTCTTGGCTTGAGTCATTGTTTCTTTAAAGATGGCAAAACAGTTATTCACGCTTTGTTATTATAATGTCTCATTGATTATTTGTGATGATTTGGAGGGGGTGGAAGTGACATTTAATTTTTTTATGTAATTTCAAAGGTATATAAAAGTCTCAGTAATAGTACTGTAATGATTATGCTACTGTATTGATGAGCTGTATTATGCTACTGTAATGATGAGCTTTCCTTTTTCCTGCTTTTTTTTTTTAGGGGGGGGGTCACGCTCAGCAATGCACAGGGATTACTCCTGGCTCTGCACTCAGGAATCACTCCTGGCGGTGCTCAGGGGACCATATGGGATGCTGGGAATCGAACCTGGGTTAGCTGCATGCAAGGCAAACTGTCCTACTCGCTGTGCTATCGCTCCAGCCCCTTTCCTGCATTTCTATATTCATGCAAATGTACTTATTTTAAAACTTAATGTCAGAACCCAGTCTAACTGAGTTCAATATTAGGAACTATATTTCATTTATTATTGGGGACTGAGAGAGTGCAAAGAACTGGCACTCATGCTTTGCACATGGGAGGCCTGGATCTTATACTCAGCACCCCAGGGTTCCCTGAGCACCAGTAGGACAGCCAGACTGAAAGTGGTACCTGAGGACTGGTAGCTGTGGCCCAAACTGCTCCCCCCAAGTTTATTTTATTTAGTGTAATTAGACAACCCCCCCAACTTACAAAGTCATCCTTTTCCATATTGTGTGAGTTTTGATAGATGCATGGAATTTTGTAACTACATTAAGGTTGGAGCAATAATCTAGAGGGTGGGGCACTTAAGCACCTTGCACACAGCTGACCTGGATTTGATCCTTAGCAACTCATATGGTCCCTTGAACCCCACTAGGAGTGATTCCTGAGTGCAGAGCCAGGAGTAATCCTTGAGCATCCCTGAATTTGGTTCTTAAAACCAAAGGGGAAAAAAAAGAATTTTGTAACCACAAGTGAGAAACAGCAGCTCTAAAATTCCCAAAATATTCCTTTGTGATAAACTCAAACCTTTCTTAACTTTCCTCCATCTTTGTGATGAATTTTTCTGAAATTAAATTTAAATAGAATTATCCAGCTGGCTGCTTTCATTCAGCATAGTAATATTTGATCCTTAACTGTGTTGTTGCAGCTACCTATGATTGTTGGGTTGGTCCATGTCTGCAGAGAATGTCCTTTCGTCTTTTGTAGAACCCCCTGCATGTTTCCAAGTGGGGTTGAGAAATGATGGTTCTGTGGATGTCATGTAGCTTTTGTGTGTTTCTTACATCTGAGTGTTGGTGCTATTTGGGTAGATACCTAGGGCTTGGGCTGGAGTGATAGCACAGAGGGTAGGGCGTTTGCTTTGCATGCTGCTGACCCGGGTTTCATTCCTCCATCCCTCTCGGAGAGCCCGGCAAGCTACCGAGAGTGTCCTGCCCGCACGGCAGAGCCTGACAAGTTCCCCGTGGCGTATTCGATATGCCCAAACAATAACAACAGGTCTCACAATGGAGACGTTACTGATGCCCACTTGAGTAAATCAATGAACAACAGGAGAACAGTGCTACCTAGGGATCGGATTGCTGGTAAAGGGGTACTCAACTTTGGCCTTTTTGTTTTTATTTTTTGTTTTGGGGCCACACCCTGCTGTGGTCAGGCTATGGTCACCCTGCTGCTCTTGGCTCTGTGCTCTAGCAGGGCTTGGTGGGGGATGACTACATGGGATTCCAGGGATCAAACCCAGGTTGGCAGCATGGAAGGTTGGTGCCCTATCTGCTGTACTATTGCTCTGGCTCCATACTATCATTCCGGCTCCGGTATTCAGCTTTGTAACAGGCTGCAAGATTTTTCCACCGTGGCTGGCCCCTTTTTGCATTAGCAGCAGTATGAGGATTGGTGGTGTTCCCATCTCCCCACTACTACTACTTTGTTGTTACTAATGTGGATGTAGTGGTTTCTGTTTGTGGATCTAGAGACTGAGGGTATGGGCCATCTTACCTGTGCCAGTGGGGCATGGGCTTACCTGATAAGCGAAGTGTCTAGATGCGCCCTTCACCCATTGTTCCATGACCATAAAGCTTTTTTTTTTTTTTTGTCAGATAGATACAACAAATACTTTTTTCCATAGTTTATCTTTTCTTTCTTTTGGTAATCTTTCACAGAACAAAATTTTGATGCAGTGTAACTCAGAAATTCTGTTTTTAATGCTTTGTAGTCTTTTTGCTTTTGTTTTGTTTGGGGCCACACCTGGCGGTGCTCAAGCTCATTCTAGCTCTGTGCTCTGGTTTTTTTTTTTTTTTTTGGGTCACACCCGGCGATGCACAGGAGTTACTCCTGGCTCATGCACTCAGGAATTACTCCTGGCGGTGCTCAGGGCACCTTATGGGATGCTGGGAATTGAACCTAGGTCGGCTGCGCGCAAGGCAAACGCCCTACCCGCTGTGCTATTGCTCCAACCCATAGGCTCTGTGCTCCGGGGTAGAGAAAGCGCCATGCTTGGTGGTGTTCCAGTGTATACACACAGTTTCTGTATCCAGTCATTTGTTGTTGACCGACTACTTATGTTGTTTCCAGAGTTTGGCATTTGTCAAGCACTTTTTTCTTTTTTGTTTGTTTTTTGGCCATACTCTGCTATGCTCAGAGATCTCTTTTGGTGGGTTTGGGGGACCTATATGGGGTGCTGGGGATTGAACCTGGGTCGGGTGCATGTAAGGCAAGAGCCCTACCCTTTGTACTGTCTCTCCAGCCCACTATACTATCTTTTTATCTGTTCACTTTATCCTGTGAGTCTTCTCCCATTGTCTGTAAATGAACCACATTATATTGGGGTATTTATTGTTTATGAACAGGTAATATCCAAGCTTGAAGTATCTTAGTCTTTGGGGTTGGGTAGGTGCCATGTAGCTCAGAATGTTGCTTTCCGTCATTTCAGACATACCTCAAGCCACCTGCTGCCCAGCTCCTTCCCACAGATGGCCCCTGATTCTTCTTAGGGACCTTAGCAGATTGTACCCGAGGCCACATGTTGCTGTACATCAAACCCAGGGTCACACATGCCAGTCATATGCTCTGCCACTTGAGCCACACTCTCTGATCCCAGATCCACTTCTGATCCGCTTCTGATGGATTCAGGGGACTATGTGGGGTGTTGGGGATCAAACTCAAGTCATCTGTGTGCAAAACAAACACCCTACCCACTATATTATTCTTCCACTCCCCCGAAAAATATTTTTTAAATCGGAGACTGTCTCAGGAAGTTTCTTCAGTAAGGGTCCTGTTACTGCTTAATGTTTCACTGACAAGTGTTTGTCAGGAGCATATGTATACTTGGGAAAGTTCGTTCTGTCTCTACTGATATGCCAGTTAGGTCACTGATTCACTCTCACCACACTGCAGAGTTCAAAGTGGTAGAAACCACTCTTGATAGGAACCCAGGGGCTTCTCAGCCACTTTGGTTGGGAGTGTAACTGGAAACATTCGCAGGATTTGGAGATGTCTGGCACCATTTCCTAGAGATAACTTGTACTTATGCACACACTGCCTATGTGGCAGTGATTGCAGCAGAACTGTGTGTGACTTCACCAGAGACCCTCAGCAGTCTCTCTTTGGTGATGCAGGGCACATGGGTGAGAGTGTGCCCACTCCGGAGCCTGGCCTCCACATCATGTGGTGGGACTGAAGCTTCCAGGAGGGCCCAGGTCTCGTGCTCCCAGTCAGAGGGCAAGTGAGCAGAGCCAGGGCCAGTCTGAGGAGCTGCATGTGATGAGCACATGGAAGTCTTACTCTTTTGCTTCATTTTTTATTTTTGGTCTTTGGGTCACAACCAGTGGTGCTCAAAGATTATTCCGCTCAGGGACCACCCAGGTGAGGCTTGGGAGAATACGGGTGCTGGAGATCAAACTTGGTTTGACCATGAGCAAGGCAACTGCCTTCACCCCTGTCTGATCTCTCCCTCTCCAAGTTTTACTCTTAGGTGGCGTGTGCACATTGTTTAATTCCTCAGTATTCTATTGGGAACAATTTCAGCAAATTGAATGGGTTATTTGGTGAATACCCATACCCATGATGTGAATTCCGTGGTTGATTTTACTGTGCTTTAAAAATCACAGTCTATAATTGCCATTGTATAATAGTTAAACTGGAAGAGGGAAGGAAAATTGTCTATTTTGGTCTCCCTGCTCAAATTTGAAACATACTAGCAGATGTCTAAGGAAGTAGGGACATGGAGTCTGTAAGAAAAAGTTACAGTAAAAGTATGTCCTTGGTTCCCTTTGGGAAAAAATTAGTATGTGTGGGACTTGAGTGATAACGCAGCAGGTAGGGCGTTTGCCTTGCACGCGGCCGACTTGGGTTCGATTCCCAGCATCCCATATGGTCCCCGGAGCACTGCCAGGAGTGATTCCTGAGTGCAAAGCCAGGAGTAACCCCTGAGCATTGCCGGGTGTGACCCAAAAAGAAAAAAAAAAAGTTAAAGAAAAAATTTGTGTTTCATTACAGTCAGTTGTAGAATACATTAACTTACTTTGTCTAAAGAACAAGAGTTCTGTATATTACATATGTGTTAACTTCTGTCCACTTCCAGAGGATTCTGAGGCATTGGGTGCAGAAGTGCTAACAACAACAAAAAAAACTTGGACACATGTACATATCTTTACAAATAGAATCATCCCTAGGACTGGGACGTGGCTCAGGCTCTGTATGTGGGAGTCCTGGGTTCAAGGTCCATGGTCCCCAGGTATTACCAGCTGTGCCCAGACACAAAAAAGATCAATTTAGTTCACTTACAGTTTTTCCAGACGCAGGCTATGGAGGTGTGGTCAATCCCTGAAGCTACATTCCAACTGAATAGAACTGAGCGTCTTTCTGTTTGGAAAAAAAAAACAAAACAATAGTTGAGACTAAAGAGATAGTAGTACAGTACAGTGGGTAGGACTATAGCCTTGCACACGGCTGATTCAGGTTCTGTCCCCCGCATCCCACAGGATCCCCCAAGCACTGTCAGGAATGATCCCTGGGTACAGAGCCAGGGGTATACCCTGAGCATTGCTGGGTGTGACCCAAAAACCAAACAAAAAGAAAACCCGAACAATTAAATAAATTCATCCTTCTAACAGTTTTTAAAATACTACATATACCATCATGGCACAGTATAGTCATTATTTTTCTTATTATTAACTTTATTTTCATTTTTAATAGCTCCTGATCTCCCATTTTGAGAAAAATTTATCCAACTATTTTTTCTAATTAGATCTGTTTCACTTAGAAACAGTTCTTAGGGATGACCTTAGTGTCATAGTATTTTTATATAGTGCTCAGCCTAAAATCATCTTTTTTTCCCCGTTAGTTAAAAGTGGTACTGGAGGGGCTGGAGCAGTAGTACAGCGGGGAGGGCATTTGTCTTGCACACGGTCAACCCAGGTTCAATTCCCAGCATCCCACGTGGCATATGGTCCCCTGAACACCGCCAGGAGTATTTCCTGAGTGCAAAGCCAGGAGTAACCCCTGGGCATCTCCAGGTGTGACCCAAAAAAGCAAAAAAAAAAAAAATGATAATGGAATTTGTGAGTGGTCTTTGTTTTATTATAGTCTGCTAAGTATTCTGTTAAGAGGTTAAGATCTTCTCAGGATGGATTTTCTTGTTTGCAACCAATTTCAGGATTCTCACAATCTGTTGCTAATTCTATAAATTGAGAGATCTCTGTGATAAATGTAATGATTTCTGCTTAGAAGAGGGTTTGAGAGGACATTCTAAAATACATTTACTGTAGCACTGTCCGTAGCACTGTCCTCCAGCAGGGCCCAGTAACATCTCCATTGTGAGACTTGCTGTTACTGTGTTTGGCATATTGAACACATCACAGGTAACTTGCCAGGCTTTGCCGTGTGGGCGAGATACTCTCGGTAGCTTGCCGGGCTCTCCGAGAGAGGTGGTGGAATCGAACCCAGGTTTGCCAGGCCGGCCACGTTCAAGGCAAACACCCTACCGCTGTGCTCTCGCACAGTTACTGTAGACAAAACAATACCATTTTATTATTTATGTCTTTAAACAACTGTTATTTGCACACGCCAGGCAAGCGAGGCTCATGCATGACTGCTCCATCCCAGTGCCTTCCTTGATCATTTTTCTGTGACTGTCATGTTAGAACAGTAGAGTTCTGTGGCGCTACCCAAGCTGCTCTTTTCATTAACATGAGTGTTCTTTTTCAGCGAGCTCTTCTAGACCCTCTTAATTCCCAGATGTGCCCTGTCTTCCACCCACCTCTGGTCTGGGTCAGCTCCCCATTTAATTGTCAACTGAATTGGGTTTCTTTCCATTTCCATTACTGATCTTAGTTTTTTTCCTCCAGAATAAGAAGTCTGTTCTTCTTTTACATGGAATATTTTTCAGTTGTCTTTTCCAGTTGCTTACCTGGTTCATGTCAGCTGTTCTTTCTCCTTGGTACAATTTTTAGACTTTCCATAAATTATAC
Organism: Sorex fumeus; assembly: GCF_029834395.1. Lineage (NCBI taxonomy): Eukaryota > Metazoa > Chordata > Mammalia > Eulipotyphla > Soricidae > Sorex > Sorex fumeus. The sequence goes on along the minus strand of NW_026606086.1, from coordinate 19,017,577 downwards.
GTCTCCTATGAGTTAATTCTGTTTTGGCATTGTTTTGTTAAAATGAACCAGAATTCAGGACTGGAGCAATAGCATAGTAGGTAGGGCATTTGCCTTGCACGCAGCCGACCTAAGTTTGATTCCCAGCATCCAGGAGTGATTCCTTAGTGCATGAGCCAGGAGTAACCCCTGTGTATCTGTGCATCCCTGGGTGTGACCCATAAAGCAAAAAAAAAAAAAACAAAAACCAGAATTCAGTGAAATTCAAATTAACTGGGAATTCATTCCCATCAAAGAGGTTCTGGATTTTTCTCTCATTCTTATTAAAAAGGTATTTCAATAAATGCTTCAGTAACTGCTACAAAAATGTAATTAAAGTTAATTTTGGTTTTGGGCCACACCCAGTGGTGCTCAGGACTTAGTCCTTGTTCTGTGCTCAAGGATCACTCCTGGTAGGTTTAGGGACCATATGCAATGCAGGTCCAAATCTGAGCAGACTATGTGCAAGGCAAGCACCCTACATTCTATGCTGTCACTCTTACCCCTAAAATTACATTACGTGTGTGTGGCCTACAAAGACAGTATAGTATTTTCGCCAGTAAAATCCTTATGAAGGCAGTATAAGTTGAAAATGAAAATCAGGAGTTGGCAGTGAAGATCAGGAATTGGTCTTTCTGTGAGTCTGGGCTCTTCCTGGGTGACGGCTTCTCCGTGTTTGCCTGTGACATGAGTCGGGAGCATCTTCTTGGTGACCAGACTGACATTTCTTGTGAGTGTCACTGTGGGAGTGTGCTTGTGTCCTTGGCAGAGTTTCCTTCCTTCGTGGCTCACCATCCCTTCCAGTGCAGGGTCCCCTTCGGGCCTTCCCGTGCTCCTTTCCTGTCCCACTGCCTCCAGCCCTGCTCCACTGTGCAGCCTTCCACTCCCCTTTCTGCTCTGGATTCTCTGCTCTCTGTAATTGCTCTTTCTGTCAAGAGTACCCCTTACCCTGTATTAAATCCTATTTAAAAGAGTGTTTGGGCATACTGATTAAAGCCACTGTGAAAACTTTGCTGTTTCTATGGATGCTGGGAGCTCTTCTAGGATTGGTGCTCTTGTTGTCTGAGGATCCTTGTGTCCTACAGAATAATTTGAAGTTGGACTTTGGATGTGGCTAATGGAAGGTTCTTCAGAATCTGGGTTCTGTTAAAGTCTGCTGCAGAAGTGATTATTTTGCTTTCACCTTTAATTGAATTGAAATAACAGAATTTCAGTTCCCTATGTCTTAGTGGCACCTGAAGTCTGTGGTTGTGTTGGCATGTGCTGTGTGTGTGTGTGTGTGTGTGTGTGTGGCCTACGGAGAGAATATTGGCTGCCTCTTGGGGGTTCCCACTTCCTCATATATGAGGTGATCTTCTGCTCTTGGTCGTAGTGGTCCTCATGCCAGTGATAGAGCTTCTGTATTTCTAGATCTGAGATAGTCCTCAGGCCAAACGACTTAACCCGAAACCTCCCTAATTCCCATCTCCTTCCCTTCCAGTTCTCTATGATAGTATTATTGGTACTACTGCCCTACATCTGCCTTCCTTTTTGAATGTTTAAAATTTCATCTAGAGTTTCCTATGTTTATTCAGTAGAAAGTACTTAATCATCACTGGACATAGAATGCCTTATCAGTGTCTTTGTTTTAAAAAACAAAACAAAAACCCTTCCAGTTCCAGAAGTGATACATGTTCATTGTAGAAAGATTTTAGTGCACACACACAAATCAAAGTCACCTGTAGTCCAATTCTCATAGATGACCACCGTTCACATACTCTATCAAAAGTCATTCTTTCCTTCCTTTCTCCCTCTCTTCTTTTTGTTCATCCCTTCCTCTCTTCTTCCCCCTACTTTTGTTAAATGTAAATGGTGGTATTTATTCTCCTTTCAGTCACTTTGGAACCTTTCCCCAGTATCCCCCCTTCCAGGGCGGGCCGCATAGAGGTGGATTTTCTATCCCTGGAACTGCATGGGTCAAATGGCCTCTCCTGGAGCAGTCACTGGGGTTAGGCATCAGTAATGTTTGCATTAAGAATACCTGACTAAGTAGAGTAGATACATGGGATTGTTTATAAAAATCAGCAACTAAATTGTTAAATATCATCCTTAGCATTTATTGTGATGAAAGGATGATGGATGAATGGGAAAACTGAACTCCAGGCATAGCCAGTTTTTGCCTTGGCCAGTAGCTTTTCATTTAAGCATTAAATGTGATAATATGTATGTGTATATATGTATACACACACGCACACACACACGCACACACATGTATTTCAGTTCTCTTTGTGCCAGGTAGGTGCTGACTACAGAAATCGCGCCTTGAAGAGTCCAAGTCAGTCAGATTGTCCCTGGCTCGGACTGTGGTGGCAGTGTCCAGGGGGAAGCATTCTGCCTCTCTGGTCTGGGTTTCGGGAGACTGGCCAGAGGCTGTGCTGCTGGTGCTGCCTCGTTCCGTGCAGAGCAGGGAGGGGCTGAGGATCTAGGTCTGAGCACAGTTCCACTCAAAACCAGAAAACTGGCTTTTGTAATCCTTTTTTTCACTCAAAAGGTAAGTCAGAACTTTCTGGGGTTTTTTTTTTTTTTTTGGTATATATATTGAAATAGATTGAGCATTTAAATATGTCTTGTGAAAAAAAGGAGTGAGGTCAATGTTGGGGGTAATTATTGGGAGTAATTATGAGACTCTTCCCTTCCCTCCTCACCCCCCCCCCCCCCCAACTTTTGGAGTCTTACGGGGCAGTGCTCAGAGGCTATTACTGAATCTGTGCTGTCCCTAGCAGTGTCCAGGGGTTCCTTGAGGTGCCAGGGATAGAACCAGGGTTGGCTGCATGCAAGCAAGCGCCTTAACCCCTGTGCTCTCTCTCTGACCCCCAAGTAGAAGACTTTTGATTTATATTTATTCTTGTAATTCACTTGAACATCAAAGTCTCATTTGCTCTCTCTTTTTCTAGCAGCAGGCCCTGACAGGAACGCTGGTGTCAGGGGCTGGAAGTGCAGCAGCAGTGGACACAGACCACTTTAAGCGGCAGCAGGCAGGACCCCCAGCAGGTATGTCTAGGAGCACAGGCCCATGTGGGGATCATCTTACTGTGGGAATCATTGCATGGCATGTGTAGCTCTGTGCCCCACACTGCTCACGTCTGGTGGGGTGCCCGTTCTGTCCTACTTGGAGAGTTAATTCTTCTTTGGGTAATTGTCAGCGAAGCCAGTATGTTATGTGACTGCTTCTGCTAGAAGTCTGACAGATGAATAGATGATCTCATTTTGATTTTCTGTGTGCATTTGTAGATTCTATCATGTGGTTCAGTGTAAAGCCACATGCTTTTGCAAATTGTCATTCATTTTTCAGAGTGGATTATTTTCCTCTATAAATTATCGATGTACTACACATTTTATGTAAACAAGACAGTTCAGATGCTGTAGTATGTCTACTTCTGGCTTGGTATTGCCTGCACCCAGAGGTAACTGCCATTCATGTGATTTTTCCTTTCCTTTTTTTTTGTTTATATGTTTTGTTTGTTTTGGGGCCACACCTGGCAATCCTCAGGGGTCACTCCTGCCTCTGCACTCAGGAATTACTCCTGGTGGTGCTCAGGGGACCATTTGGGGTGCCGGGGATCAAACCCAGTTCAGTTCTGTGCAAGGCAAATGCCCTACCCACTGTATTATCATTCCAGCCCTTTGGGTTGTGATTTTTCATAGACACCATTTTTTGTGGGGCAGTGGCCATACCCAGCAGTGCTATGGAGTCATTTCTGGTGGTGCTAAGGGACCAGGTGGTGCTGGGAATTGAACCTGGGGCACCCAGTGCAAAGCCTGCATGTTCCAGCCATTTGAGCCATTTCTCTGGCCCTCACAGACATCTTTGACCATGTAGAAGCATTACCACATGGGTACTTTCCTGGAAAAAATTGACATGATCATAGATATGCTCTTACCTTTGTCAAGTAGTGGCTTAAGCACTGAAGCTCTAGGTCAGGTTGCAGAGCACATGTAAGTCATCCTGAATTCTGTTTCAGTACTGCATGGCCTCCTGCCTGAGTGTTGTCAGGTGTGGCCCCAGTGACCCAGACTGAAAATGAGTGACTTACAAGACCGCCTCTCCTAGGCATAAGCCTCATTTGTTTTGTTCGATGCCTGATATCTCATTTTATCGTAGTTTATTTACTTATCTGACTCTCGTGTTCTTTAGTTATTACAACATTTTTTCTGTTACAATCAAGATAGGATTAGATAACAAGTCACATTTCCCCCTCTACAAATGATTCTGAAATTTGTCAATACATGTCTACAAGGAAAAATTTAAGAGAATTGCAAGTACGCAGATCAGAAGCCCACATGTAGTTATGTGTTGGTGATGCTAGCTGCTTTTTAGAAGAATAGGCAAGGGCAGTTTTCATGCCTGCCAACAGTTTCTGGGCTTTTTATGACGTATGATCCATCTTTGAGACTTTGTGGATGGGATAGTAACCATTTGTGAGCCTGTTCTTGTGCTAGCTTTTTGCTCTGCTCATTTTATCTATCTGGTTGCTAAGATCTCATTTTAATTTGTAAGAGCTTTCTGAATGTTGAATAAATCAGCCTTCTGCTTATTGTGTTACGTGGCAAAATTAGATTGTTGCTTGTTCTTTTCCTTTTTAGGATGCTTTTTCTTGTGTTTGCAAATTTTTAATGTAAAAATTTATTTATCGACCTTATCTTTTATGGCTTCTGGATTTTGATTCATGCATACAGAGATCTTCCTGTTCAAAGATTATAAAACACACGTTTTATCTACTACTATGTGGTTTTATTTTTACACCAAACTGCACCTTTTCTGAAAATTATTCTAGAGCAGTCTAAGAGACCTCGGCTTGAAGTGGGTCACCAAGGGGTAGTTTTCCAGCACCCAGGGGTGAATACAGGAGTCCCTCTTCAGCAGTTAATGCCGACAGTCCAAGGTAAGACCCGGCACCAGAACCTGGCCCTTTAGCTCAGCAGAGGGAGTGCAGAGAGGGTCACAGCCCATGTCACTGAACTGGGTGGTCCAGGTAGTGTGCGTGCAGGACCCTTTCTGCAGAGGGGGGTTTCTCTGAGCCCTATAGCGCAGCATGGCCTCTCCTAGAGATCGCTCTGTGTCACTGCACTGGCCACACTCCTGTTCTTGAGCCCCTCCAGCTTGGACTTGTGTGGTCTGCATCCTGCTGCCGCAGCAGGAGACCTGTGCCTGTCCTCCACTGTCTTGCTTCATGCTGAGTTGCAAAGGTCAACCACCTCTCTTTCCTTCTGTGTGTGCTTACTTACAACTGGAGATCTGATCTAATCTAAATTTCCCACCAGTTAAGTGTGTGCGTGTGTATGTGTTTGTGAAAGAAAGAGAGTGTTGCTAATGTCTGACAAGCATCAGGATGTGAAGTCTGTGCCCTCTCACGTTGGCACACTATTTCCCGGCTCTGGGGTCAGTGCAGGTGGGCTGTTTGCTCTTTTGCAGGAGGAATGCCTCCTGCCCCTCAGGCCACTCCGCTGGCAGGACAGAAGCAAAGTCAGCAGCAGTATGATCCCTCCACTGGGCCTCCGGTGCAGAATGCAGCCAGCTTGCACACGCCGCCACCACAGCTCCCTGGCAGGCTGCCCCCCACTGGTCTCCCTGCCACGCCCCTCTCATCCACACTGCAGTTCTCACAGCAGATGGCAGAGCCGCAGACCCAGCTCCAAGTCCCAGCGAAGACTCAGCAACCAAATACGCTGGTCCCTGCACCGCCTCCCAGCCAGCTCTCCACAGCTCCTCCGCCTCCTGCCCAGCCAGCCCTGCACGTGCCGATGCCCGGGAAGGCACACATGCAGATCCCGCAGCTTGCCTCCCAGCCTCAGGTACCCAGGGTGTGGGAGGGTCTGAGAGGTGAAAGGAGAAGAGGAGCTGTGTTTGCCTCTGTCTCTCAGCCGTGAAGGACTTCTCAGGGCAGAGGTTCTCAGTGGGCTGCAAACTGGGCTCACCTCAGCAGGCTTCAGCAGCCTGAAGTTGAGACTCTGAGCACTTGAGCACAAGCTTTGCTTGCTGGAGGCCCCTGGTTGGATCCCTAGAGTACTGCCAGAGGGAATTTCCAGGTGCTCCCAGTCCCCAACCACAACCCCGGTAGCTGGGTCCCACCTGTAGCTCTGGCGCTCAGGCTTGCCAGTCAGATCTGATGAAGTGCCTGAGGAGCTGAGTGATGGTGCTATGGCTATGCATATGCTTCGCACTGAGGAAACCCAGGTTGGAGCCTGAGCACTGCTGGGTGTGACCCAGAAGAATGAACACAAAATCTTCAGAATTTTGGGGGCAAGAGATAGTACAGGTTAGTGCTTGCCTTGCCATTTTGATCCCTGGCATTGCATGGTCCTTCACTTAACAGTGGGAGTATATCAGCTGGTCTTACCATCCATTCCCCCAAGTTTGCAACCAGGAATAGCCCCCAGTACTGCTGGGTATGGCCCAAAGAAACACACTTCCCCAACTCCAAAAAATACTCCGAAAGATAGTATTTTATTTCAGACTTTTTTGTTTGTTTGTTTGTCTTTTGTTTTGGGGCTACACTTGGTTGTTCTCAAGGCTTACTCCTGGCGAGGCTCAGGGATGTGAACATGTGTGCTGTTAGGGTTCGAACCCTGGTCAGCTGTGTGCAAGGCAAGTGCCTTATCCACTGTACTCCTTCCAGCCTAAAGACATTAGGAGTTATTAAAGCTTTCCAGGTGATTGTCTTAAAGAAGCTTACTTAGCCCAAGTTTTTTAAGTAGCTGCAGCTGAGTCTCACTGTCTCTAATGTAATATGTGTTACTAATGTAACATCTCAGAGCACTGCTCATGCTGCTCTCAGGGATGGGAGCTGTGCAGATTTCTCCATGTCCACCTGATGGACTGAATGGATAGATTCTGCTGTGGTGAGTTTTGGGGCATTGAGAACAGGCTTGGAGATGTGTCCTCTGGGCCACCTGGTCTGGGAGTCATTTGGGCTTGGCTAGGGTGTCTCGTCATCCACAGATGCTCTCTAAGGGCACCTAGCCTGCAGCACACTCCTCACTGGTACCTCGGATGTGATGGGAGTGATACAGGGTTCAAGTGTCTTAACACTTCCGCTCCTGCTAACTGGCTTTATCCAGATACCTTTGCTGACACTTAGTAAACTGTTTTAGGCCCTCAAGAGTTGTGGATTCTTGAGTCAGCGCCATTGTCATAGGGACATCAGTCATGTCAGATCGACCCCCACCTTGAAAAGCAGCCTCGCTCACCCTGGGATTTTGTAGGATCATTCCAGGGGCTTCGAGGGCAAGTACCTCCTGGCCAGTGGAGACTCAGTGGACTATTTGGCTGAAGCAATAGGAATGAGATGAAAGCTCTTTTACTCAGTGTCTGTCAGGTCTCAGGTGGGCTGTGATGGACACATCGTTGAGGATCATTTCTTCTCACAGCCTGGGGCATTGGTGGAGCCCTGCCCTGTCCATATAGACATGGCAGGCAGCCTGTGCTCAGCTCATGAGGCTGTGGGGAGAGGAGAGGCTGTTGTTTGGCAGCTGGGCTTCGAGGCCTGTGCTCTGTCTTGGAGCTGCCCTGAGATTTCTGTGAGGGAAGCGACAGGCCCACTCTGCTGTGGTCTCAGCGGTGCTCCTGAGGAAGCCATGCAGCTTGTTCCTGGGAGTCTGGGCTGGGCTGGCAGGCTTCCTGGAAATGAGCACAAATGGAGGTCTCCCATGCTCTCGGTTGTGTGTACCCTACAGTCTCCACTGCTGTTCTGAGGCATACCCCAATGAAGAGCAATCACAGCCAGCTTGCCAGCTGGTGCTATGGTATGACTGGATGCCAGGAGAACTTCCATTCTCTGCCCTGGAGGAGGACAGAGCTCCAGGTGGAGGGAGGGTGTGTCCTCTCCAGGCTTAGTCCCCTCTAGTCTTGCAGGCTTCTGTCCAGGCACAATACAGGAGGAGGGTTTGCATCTTGGCAGCACCTCTGCCCTGTGCAGCGTACAGAAAATGTGTATGCCTGCTAGAGAGATGCAAGGTGAGCACTGGGGAGTTTCCAAAAGACAAAAACTATAGTTAAACATTTACAAAGAGCCAAAGTTGTGGCTTAAGTAGAAGAACACAGGTCTTGGTTTGGTGTTTGGGCCACACCCAGTGATGCTCAGGAGTCACTCCTGGCAGTGCCGGAGGGGGGGCGGGGGGGGAACGGGACGGGACACATTTGGGATGCCAGGGATTGAACCCAGGTCGGTCGCGTGTAAGCAAGCTTTCATACCCCACTGTACTATTTCTCTGGCCCATAAGAGCACAGCCTTGCCTGTGGGAAATCCTGGGTGCAGTCCCAGTACCACGTTCTGGCCCTCATCCCCCACTAATAGTGATGGTCTTCAACAGCAATAGCATGAAAGAAAAAGGGGGGAAAAAAGGCTTGCATAAGGTAAGGGACCAAGTGCTATAGCTCTCCTCTTTGGTCTTGTGGGAAGCAGGATCTGTTACTGTTCTTGTCCACAGGCTCAGTGTGTATTCACCATGGTCTGTGTTTGCTTGTGTCCCCGTGGCGCATGCTTGGGTGGTGATACCATCTCTGGCATTCATTACTGGGTACTGAGCCGTGTCTCCTTTTCTCCTTGCCAGCCGGTGGTGCCAACACGGCCAGTTGTGGACTCTGCTCAGCCCTGTCAGCGCCCCTTGCCAGCCTCCTCTGCTCCCTTGTCTGTTGCTCCTGGCAGTGTCTCAGGCCCAGGACCCTCACCTGCCCGGGCCTCCCCTGTGAATAGACCTTCTGCAGCAACCAGCAAGTCATTGTCTCCAGTTACCTCCCGGTCTCCAGGGGCAGCTCTTTCTGCTCCCCCAAAGCCACAGAGCCCAGCTCAGAATACTGGCCCACCCCCAGATACTTCTCAGGATAAACTGGCAGAACAGATTGCACTGGTAAACCTACTTCGAAAACCATTCTGAAGTGCTTGAGAAGAAAGGAAGCGTGTGTTCCAGCTTGCGGCTCACATTTGGTTTTAGTGCCCGAGGGGGTCAGAGTTAATAATTGAACTGTAAGGACAGTAGACCAGCTTTGTGGTCAGTGGGCCAAAGTCACAGGTCACCCTTGAAGCTGCCCTGGTGGAGTTGTCACCTTTCGGCATTGGGCAATGGCTGGGAATGGGCGTCCAGCTCGGTTAAGGCTCCTCTGCCAGTGTAGCAGGCTCTCAGCCTGAAGGGTTCATGAAAGACTAGACATTCATTCTATAGAGTTTGGGGGATGTAGCTGGTTTAGGAGTGTCCTTGAAGCCAGCTTTGCCTTTAGCTGGTCGCACCATGCCTATGTGCCTGTGTTGTTGATCCGAGCCTCGCCCTGCTCGGCTGCTTATTTCTTTTCCCCAGTCTGAGTCACCTCAGGACCCGCTTGGAACCATGTGGTGATGAGGATCCTGCATGCCCCCTTGAGCCACCTCCCCAGCCATTTCCAGTAGTCTGAGAGCAAACTCCAGGCACTGCTTCTTCCCTGCCTCCTCCTCCCCCAAGTGAATGTTGTGGGGTGTTGTGAGGGCTGCAGGCTCTGCACTTTTCTATGAGATGGGATGTAACTGTCCTTCAGCCTGCGCTTACAGGGAGAGTTCCCTGGAGGAGCCTGTGACCTTTGCTGGGGAGACACAAACAGGTTTCATGTGCCCTTAGGAAAATCAGATTCACCAGCGAATCGCAGACTTAAGGAAAGAAGGCTTGTGGTCTCTCCGGCGGCTTCCAAAGCTACAGGAGGCCCCCCGCCCCAAGTCGCACTGGGATTACCTACTGGAAGAGATGCAGTGGATGGCTGCAGACTTCGCCCAGGAGCGCCGGTGGAAGATGGCTGCGGCCAAGAAGGTGGGTGTGCTAGAGCTGTCCTGCCCACCGCTGTCTCCTAGTCCAGCTCCTGTGGCATAGAGCACTGGGCAGGACCTCCCTGATGCTGGTTCTCAGTGGGGTTGAAAGACCTTTTCTTGCCAGTGTTACCTGGAAGTTGGGGTGACCACACCTGCAGCCTGTGTTTCCTCCCCAGGGTTGAAGTGTGGCTTTCCTTTCCAGTCGAGGTGGCGCTCGTTACAAACAGGGATCTTTGCTAACTGTAGAGATGATGGTATGAAAGGGATGTGGTCTACAACTGTACCTCATGGTGTTAAAAAGAAAAAAAAAAAAGAAAGGGATGTGGTTCAGTGCAGAAGGGCACTTTTCCTAGAATCATGTTGGTGGCAATTTATGCTAGTATCTGAGCTTCTCCTGAGCACCACAGAGGATTTCTAAGAACCTTTTAGAAATCTGACACATTACCGAGTCAATTCTGGAATTTGTATTTCCCAGCTGGTCAGAACTGTTGCCCGTCATCATGAGGAAAAGAAGCTTCGTGAGGAGAGAGGGAAGAAAGAGGAACAGAACCGTTTAAGACGCATCGCTGCCTCCACCGCTAGAGAAATAGAATATTTCTGGTCAAATATTGAGCAGGTAATTGTGAGCTCATCACAGGCTCCATCCAGGAGGGCAATGCTCCAAAGCCTTCTTGAAGGCCCTTTTCTGAGTCAACCTCTTGATTCCAGTTACCTCCTGCACCTCTTGTTCTGTTCTGTTTCATTTTGTGGGCCACACCTGGTGGTGCTTGGGAATGGAAATGGGGTACAGGGTCAGCAGCTTGATGCCTGTGCTTTCTCTCCCGCCCCGCCTGTTTCTTTGTGAACATTCTCATCTTGGGCTGGTAGGGGTATCTCCACAGTTGCGCACCCGCCTCTCAGATGTGAGGCCCTGTGTTCTATCACCAGCACTCCAGAAACCCTTCACTGCTTCACAGAATCAGGTCAAATGCAGTTAGATACAAAATAGATGAAAAGATTTCCAACTGAAAATTTCTTTTTGACGTAATTTATTTGACTTGACATTTGGGTAACTGAGCTTTTAGACTCAGCGCTTGTTGCTTTGGTTTTAGGGTGAAGCCTTATAGTCCTCCGGGGGCTTTCCTGTTCTAGGGGTCAATCTGGGAATTCTCACATGCAGATCATTCACTCAGCCCTGTGAACCCCCTTCTCCGGCCCTGGATTTATTGTGTTTCAGTGTTTCTGAGAGTATCTCTCCTGCATGGCAAGCTACCCTAAGGTATTCAATATGCCAAACACAGTAACAAATCTTACTGTGAATCTGTTAGGAGCAAATTGATGAACAACAGGAGGACAGTGCTACAGTGTTTCCAGCTATGAAGCTTCTAAGACTTGCATCCTTAACATGTGTGTTCAGTTCACTCTTTGTGTGTATACAGGTTGTGGAAATAAAGCTACAAGTGGAATTAGAAGAAAAACGGAAAAAAGCCTTAAATTTGCAGAAAGGCTGCAGGAGAGGTAGGAGGCGATTGTGGGCTGCTGAGGTTCTGATTCCTGCTTGGGCTCCAGAGGCAGCAAACAAGGGCTCCTCCGTAGCTTTCCGGGAAATGAATCCCATTCCTTTCTCTAGGGAAAGACTCGAGACCAAAGGGACTTGAGACATTGCCAGAGAATTTCCTGGTAAGTTGGGACCGAGAGAGAACAGGAGTGTGGATAACACGCTTCTGATGCTCTGGAGGGTCTTGCCTTTGGAGACACTGTGGAGGTCCCCTGTCATCATGTATTCCTTCTGCTGAGAGGGTCAAACCTGCTTCTGGGTGGCATGTGCCGAGCTGATGAGTTGGCTGTGTGGCTGAGCGTGGTGATGGAGCCTGAGCCTGGTCTGGGGGCCTGGCACAGCAGATCTGTGTGTACCCCTCTCTCTTTAGGGGGTTGCTCACAGATTGTGCTCAGGGTGCCCTGGCGCCCTTCCTGGAAGTGCTTAGCCAGCTGTGTTGAGGCCTCCGTGTTGGGATCGAGGGGTAGGCAGTGTGGGGCTGCTCACGCCCCTCCTGCCATAAGGCTCCTCTGTGGTTTCCGTCTGTGTTTCAGGGTTCAGGGCCGTCAGTGAGGAAGAGGAAGGCCAGCGCTTCCTTAACTGATGATGAAGGTCGGTCTCTAGGACACCAGGTTGCGGACCCTGTGGGTGGTGTATGTCAGCAGAGGCTTGGCAGGTGGCTCCTTTCTGGGGTCTCACATGGGAGCCTGGGTGGGTTTGTCACCCTGAAGGGGCACGGGAGCAAGTGGTGCCCTGTTTGCCATGCCCGCTGGTCCCAGGGTAACGGACACCAAAGGGATTAGTTGTGAGTGTGCTCTAGCTGGGCACAGCAACTCCTGGGGTCTCCCGGAGGATTGAAAAGACAAGCCTATCTTGGGGGCTAGAGAGATAGCACAGCGGGTAGGGCATTTGCCTTGCACGCGGCCGACCCAGGTTCGATTCCCAGCGTCCCATGTGGTCCCCTGAGCACCGCCAGGAGTAACTCCTGAGTGCAGAGCCAGAAGTAACCCCTGTGCATCGCTGGGTGTGACCCCCCACAAAAAAGCAAAAAACAAAAGACAAGCCTGTCTTACTGATGCGCATTGGTGACCTTGCAGTGGAAGATGAGGAGGAGACCATCGAAGAGCAAGAGGCCAACGAGGGGGCTGTGGACCACCAATCAGAGCTGTCCAACTTAGCCACAGAAGGTGGGCTGGGGCCCTTCCTTAGGCTTCCTGGATGCTGAAGTGAAGAGACTCAGGAGGGGGGACGCATGTGGGAGCTGGGGCCCCTTTGCCTCTGCTCATCCAGCAGTCTGCAGCTTGGGCTGCTCCTGGCTGCCTCTGACGTGCTGCTGTCGGCCATGTGTGCAGATGTCCACTCCGCAGCGGTCCCCGCTTCCCTGTCATGGTGTGCACTGCTCCTCACTGTATCTCCCTTGCTGTGCTCATCCCCAGCTGTGGAGCATGCGCCTGGGGGCAGCAGGTTACCATTTCTCCCTTCATAGTTGCTCCTTCCATGAGTTTCTGACACAGTAACTGGGTGGGCCTTGCCCACCTTTGGGTCTAGCCACGCTGACCCCACTTCTTGGGAACACTCCCTTTGTCTCTTGGTTTCTGCCCTTGGTTTGTGCTGTTTTTTAAAGAATTGATTGGTCATTGAGTCACAGATAATGTGGGTCTTGAGCTTTCACGTTCCCTCTCTGTGTGTGAGCGTGCTTGCTGTAACAGTTTGGTACCACCCCCAACCAGAAAGACCTTCTGCCTCTTCCCACCCTCGGTGCTCCCAGTTGCCACCATAGTTTCCATCCAGTGCAACTCTAGGTGTTTGGATCTTTAGTTTGGGGAGGGAGGAGGAGTTGGGCCACACTCCTTACTGAGTTTGGAGGACTTTATGGGCGTCGACTGCAGACCCTCACACCTAGAAGGCAAGTGCTCTCTACCCTGAGTCCCCTTCCCAGCCCCTTTGAGTTTGGATTCTTTGTGGGGTCATTTTTGACTTCCACATGTAAGTGAAACCATTGGCCAGGAATCATCTCTCCTTTCTGATTGACGTCGCTGGGCAGTATCCCCTTAAGCGCCATCCATGTTGTACTATCACTCTGCCCCCTGACCTTTCATATCTTTATTAATCTCCTCAGGTATTTCCCATCAAGAGGAGTTTTACTATTATCGTGTGTTTATAAAATTTAATGTACACCTAATGTAGATTCCAGAAAATAATGTTCATGGCTCAACACTGAGTTTCTTTATTCTGTGGACCCCCCATCTTTCTAAAGTAGTTGAGATTCTGTGTTGGTCATGGGCGCTTGTTCATCTTTGGGAAACATGATAGACGGTGCTTAGTGAGATGGCACACCCCGCTGAGGGAGCTGGAGTAGAGGTCTGTCAGTTCATCCCTGCTGTGCCACTCAGCATGCTCACAGCCTCCCCTGCACCCTACAGCGGAGCTGCCGTTGGTGGATCTGGTGAAGCTGTATGAAGGCGCCTTTCTGCCCACCTTCCAGTGGCCCCAGCCTGCTCCCGACAGCGAGGACTCGAGCGAGGAGGAAGGTGTGCAGCGGCTTCCCAAGTGACTCGGCTGGGGTTGGTGATGGGGGGTGGGGGGTGGCTCAAGGCGCAGCTAAGCGGTGTCTCTGTTGCCTGTTGCCACAGCCTGCTGGCTGAGACCGTTGAAACCATACTGCACACAGTCTGAGTATTGTCTTTAGTCTGTACTTACAGAGCTCCTGTTAAGGAAATATTTTTCTCTGGACTTAAGAAAGTCATTATTTTATGACTTTTAATTATTTTGTTTTCTAGATCCCCAGGCCCCACCCCACATCCAGGCTGTCATTTTAATACACGTTTTAAGGAATTTATTTTACTTTTTATGGGGGGGGGCGGGGAATGTCTCGCCAGCAGTGCTCGGCAGGTGAGGCACTCCTGGTGATTCTTGGCTCTGCAGTGGCAGCCCTGACAGGTCTGGCAGGCTAAGGGCCACGTCTAGTCGTGCCAGGTAGCGTAGTGGGGGTATAGTATTGAAGGCACTTGCTCTAACTCTTTTGAGTGGTTTTCCTGAATATAGGTTAATAGACTTTTTATTTTTTTTCCAATCTTCCAGACGTGTAGACCACACACTTTCTCTAAATATTAGACCCTGGGTGCATGAGTGGGGAAGGTTCCAGAGCCCACACTACAGTGGGGTTGAGGAGAAGCTGGTGACTTCTGCTTACCAGTTATGGGCGACACTTCTAATCTACTTCCTGCTGGGGCAGGGTCCTGGGCAGTGTTGAGGGACATTGATGCCCCGTGGTCACCGAGGCTTGCACTTGATAGTGCTGAAGAGAGTTTATAATGTACATTAGAAACACAAAATTCCTATGGAAATGTGACTCCGCAGGAGAGTGCTTGCATGAGGCCTTGAGTTTGTGCCCTGGCACCACCAAGACCCGACAATTGCTGCTGTGGTCTGTTGTCATTGGTAGATGTGGAAGACTACCCTGGGGACCGGGAGGGCCGCAAGGATGTGGTCCTCATTGACTCGCTGTTCATCATGGACCAGTTTAAAGCCGCAGAGAGAATGCACATTGGGAAACCACACACGAAGGACATTGCTGAAGTGACGGCTGTGGCAGAAGCCGTCCTGCCCAAAGGCAGTGCTCGCATCAGCAGCTCGGTGAGGCTGGGCTCTGGGCTCAGGGCGAGCCTCTCTTCCTCTGGGCTTTCCCTGCCTCCACTCAGGCATCGGTAGCTCAGCGATCGCCTTTCCCCACAGGTGAAGGTGAGTGCTCCATCTCTGCTCTATGGCGTGCTCCGAGAGTACCAGAAGATCGGCCTCGACTGGCTGGCCAAGCTCTATCGGAAGAACCTCAACGGCATCTTGGCAGATGAAGCTGGACTTGGTAAAACAGTGCAGATCATCGCCTTCTTCGCCCACCTGGCTTGCAATGAAGGTGAGCACTTGTTTGAGGGCACGGGGAGGGGGCCATGGGCTTAGACCCAGCGGCACTCAGGGCTTACTCCTGGCAGGGTTTGGAAGACCGTGTGTGGGTCCAGGTCGGCTGTGTTCTCTCTCTCCCCCCTGGTCGGCTGACATGCCTTCGGTTGTCCTGAACCTACGGCAGGGAGGGAGTCTCCTCCACCCCTTTCTCTGCTCTGATCCAGGGCTTGAGCAGAGGAAGCTTCTGGGGTCTCACTGTGTACCCCCCATGTAAGGCTTGTGCTAGCTCAAGGTGCTCACCGTCACTCAAAACTCAGTGTCCTGAGAGCCCTCACCGGGGCTGGAGGTGCCGCAGCAGTCTCAGTCAGCATGTGGACAGCAGAGCTTGCACGCCACATGCATGCCCTCGCTCAGTCAGGCTCAGCCAGGGCTCTCACCCCCTTCTCCCTTGGCATCCCACTCCTGGCCCTGCCTGTGCCCTCCACTGCTCCTTCCTGCCTGACTTCACGCTTTGGTTTGGTCTCAGCAATTAGATGTTTCAGTATCCACCCCGTTCACTGACTTGGTGAGCCTCATGTTCCTGATCTAGCGGCTTCTGGAACTCATGGAGAAAACTGTTCACAGTATCTTATCATGCTGCTGCTTCAGAGAGAAGGCAGCGATTGTTGAGCTGGGAAGGGACTTGGTGATAGAGGGAGAGACATGTGGGTGTGAGTAGCCCTGCAGAGTGGCAGAAAAAACATTGTTCCTTCAGCTCCAGAGGGGGCTGCAGTGATAGAACAGAGCGGAGGCTGATTCTGGGTTCAGTCCTTGGCATCCCACATGGTCACCTAAGTCTGACGGGAGTAATTACCGAATGCGCAGCCAGAAGTCAGCCAAGTATAGGCCAAAACCAAATAAGTAAATAAATAATTAAGGGGGCAATACTGCTAGCTTGTTGGGTGTGGTCACTCTGCATTGTCAGTAAATCTTTGTCTTTCATTTTGGTAAGCAAACAACCTCATAATCAGTTTTTCAATTATAGGGATCAACTTCTGGGGCCCTTTCTTTAATTTATTCCTGTTTTAGCCCAATATCACAAAATTCAAAATGTACTTCAGTATATTTTTTATGTGCATGTTACATTTTTTTTTTCTTTTGGTGGGGGGGTGGCGGGACATACCTGGCCATGCTCAGGGGCCACGCATGCAGGTTCTTAGTGGACCATGTATGTTATCATGATTCAAACCAGGTTGTGTCCACAGCTGCATGCTAAGAAAGCACCTTAACCGTTGTACTGTCTCTCCGGCACTGTGCATAAACCAATTTGCTTTATTTGCTAATTTATTATTAGGTTGGGAAAGGAAATTACTCACCTGCATGTATGTGTTGTGTACACATTCAAAGTGTTTGTAGGTATATGTGTATGTGTGCGAGGATGGTGGTGATTGGGTCACACTGTCAGTGCTCAGGGGCTACTTCTAGTTCTGTGCTTGGGGGTCATACCCAGTAGCACGTACCCAGGGAGTGAACCTAGACCTCCTGCATACAAAACACATACTCAACCTTGTGAGCCATCACTGTGTCCTATATTCGTTTCATTTCTTTATTTTCATTCTTCCTTCATTTTTCTTGATGCTCAGAGATCACTCCTGATAGGGCTCATGGGACCATGTAGGATGCTGAGGATTGAACCTGGGTTGACTACATGCAAGGCAAGCACCCTGTGTGCTGCCTCTCAGGCCCCCATATTTTATTTCATATTTTTAACTACTTTTTTTCTGTTTTGGAGCCAACTCTATGGTGCTTAGTATTCCTGGATCTGTGTTTAGGGGTCACTTTATTTGGGGGGGGGCATTCCCAGTGATGCTCAGGAATTACTCCAGGTGGTACTTGGGGACTCTATGGAATGCTGGGGATTGAACCCAGGTTGGCTGCTTGCAAAGCCAGTGCCCTCCCTATTATACTATCACTCTGACCTCTTCAGGGGCCACTTCTGCCAGTTTAACAATCCGTGCCTTCTCTCCGAAGCGGCAGAGTGATAAAATACTGCGAACAGTTTTTTCTCCATGAGTTCCAGAAGCTGCTCGATTAGGCTCCATCAGGGGTCACAGTGCTTGAGGAGCCGTAAGTGGTGCCAGGGATTGAACATAGGAATGCCACGTGCAAGGCTAGCACCCGTCTCCCCAGTATTGTCTCTCTGACCCACATTCTTTTTGTTTGTTTTTGGGCCACATCCGGTAGTGCTCAGGACTTATTCCTGGCTTTGTGATCACTGATCGCTCCTGGCGGTTCTTGGGGCACTGACTGTATGCAGTGCTAGGGATTGAACTCAGGTCTGCCCCATACAGGGCAAGTACCTTACCTGCTGTAATATCTCTGGCCCACGGCCCCCTTTCTAATATTTTATATATATATATATATATGCTTTTGGGTCACCCAGCATTGCACAGGGGTTACTCCTGGCTCAAACACTCAGGAATTACTCCTGGTGGTGCTTGGGGGACCGTATGGGAAGCTGGGAATCGAACCAGGGTCGGCCGCGTGTAAGGCAAATGCCCTACCAGCTGTGCTATTGCTCCGTCCCCTATTTTATAATAATTTTTAAAGGAAAGCGTTTATGTCAGCTTGTATTACTCATTTTAAGGTTTCGTTTTCCAGTGAGTGATTCTCTGTCAGGCCTGCTACTGAGGCTGTGTACACCTGTTGTATGTGCAGGTGGGACTGGCCTTTGGGCCTTGGTGAATAGTGGTTTTTCCCTGGCTGCCATTTGTTTTA
Organism: Sorex fumeus; assembly: GCF_029834395.1. NCBI lineage: Eukaryota > Metazoa > Chordata > Mammalia > Eulipotyphla > Soricidae > Sorex > Sorex fumeus. Next base: position 18,999,577 of record NW_026606086.1, on the reverse strand, counting down.
GCTTAGTGTTTGGTTTGCCGGTTTGTTGGGGGTACATCTCATACGGTGCTCAGGGACTATATGCAAGCCCTGTGCTTGGCCCTATGAGCCTCTCCCTATGTGTCAGGGTGAGAGGTCCTTTCAGTGCCCCTTATTTCCCAGTAGGATGGTGTGTCTTGGTGGTTCAGGTGTGTTCCAGGTCAGTGCCTACTTTGTATACTTTCTCCCCATGCCCTGGGACCCGGTCTGCAGGCTCAGGGTCCAGGCTCCAGCAGAGGCTTAGAGGAGCTCCCGCTTTACCTGGCTGTCACTCAGCAGGGCCCGTGTCCCCCAAGGCCAATGCTGGATGGGCCCTGGATGTCTGTTTTGTCACACATTTACTTCCATATGGCCTCCACGTTTCTGTGCCAGCTGGACAAAGGTGGATTAGTGGGTTTGTGTGTTCTTGTTTGGGGGCCACTCTGGCAGTGCCCTGGGGTTCCTTCCAGCTTGGTGCTCAGGAGTAACTCCTTGTGGTGCTTGGGGGTCGTGTGATACTGGTGCTCAAACCCATACCTTCCGCTTAATGCCCTGACCCCCCCCCACCAACAGGTGTTCTGAAGAAAATTCTACACCCTCTTTTCCTTGCAGGCAATTGGGGCCCTCACCTTGTGGTAGTGAGAAGCTGCAACCTGCTCAAGTGGGAACTTGAGCTGAAACGCTGGTGTCCTGGGCTCAAGACTCTCCTCTATGTTGGCAGCCAGAGAGAACTCAGAGCAAAGAGACAGGTAGGTACTCTTTACCATGAAGTAAAGCAAGAGAAAATGCTCCTAGTTCAACCCCTCCTACCCTCCCTCCTTTATTTCTTTCGCCACATCCAGCTGTGCTCAGGAATCACTACCAGCGGGGTTTGGGACCATATGGGGTGCCAGGGATTGAACTCAGGTTGACTGCATGTCAGGCAATGCCCTACCCACTGTACTATCACTCTGACCCCAAAATCCTCCCAGTTTCTTTTGACAAAAAATTTTACAATGTGAAGTCACTCTACTTGTTTAATCGTACTTAGGAGGTGCTGATCTTCCCATTGTGCCGACATCCTGGGCCCTTGAAGGCACAGGTGGCACTTGGTTGCACTCTCAGTACCCACAAGGTGGCTCCAGGTGTGGCTTGCTCATCAGGGAGTTTCTTTCCTTCCGCAACTAACATTCCCCAGCTGCTGCTCCCTGAACCCACAGACCCCTGGATTCTTGTCACCGTGCCTGAAGGAGCACAGTGCCTTGTGGTTGCTGTGACTCCAGTGGTAATGATTGTAGATATTTGATGTGGCTCACGCTCCAGCTTGCCTTTGCCTACCCAGTAGTTTCCAGGGCGAGGGTCGCAGGGATAGGTTAGAGATCTAGTCCTTGCCTGAGGGAAAAGTGTCCGTGTACCCTAGTATACATCACGCTGGATAGTCTTCAAGGAAAATGTTTTCTTTCACATACAAAGTGTTTTCAGAGCTGGAGTGATAGCCCAGCAGGTTGGGTGTTTGAAACGCTGGGTGCACTCAGCAGCAGAGACCCTTTCCTTCTGAGCGGCACCCTCCCGCTCCAGTTCTGTGCTCTGCAGCTGTTTGTGTCTCACGGGCACGCAGCTGTCCCTGATTGTGAGTGTGGGGTGCGGACGCAATGCCCAGCACTGATGTGTGCACTGCCCACAGGACTGGGGCGTGCCCGGCCGTTGCAATGTCTGCCTCACATCCTATAAGCAGTTCTTCCGGGGCTACGGTGCCTTCACGCGGGCACGCTGGCGGTGCCTGGTCATCGATGAGATGCAGCGTGTGAAGGGCATGAGTGAGAGGCACTGGGAGGCCGTGTTCACGCTTCGCAGGTCAGTGCTCTGTGCCCTCCCCACCATGGCAGGGTGCTGGGAAATGCTTGGCCTTTCATGTGGTCCCTCTGTGCCCTTCCCAGTGACTCACTGTTTCTGTCCCTTTTCTCCACAGCCAGCAGCGGCTGCTGCTCATCGATGCACCCCTGCACAACACCTTCCTGGAGCTGTGGACCATGGTCCACTTCCTCATTCCTGGCATCTCCAGGCCATACCCGCACTTCCCTCTGAAGGCCCCCAGTGAAGAGAACCAGGATTACTACCACAAAGTAGTCATCCGGCTGCACAGGGTCCGTGAAGTGTCTCTGCATGATTCTTGCTGAATGTGCCTGCACCTCACTTGTATGAAAAAGTCACAGTCGTGCTCGTTTCAGGTGACACAGCCGTTTATTTTGAGGAGGACGAAAAGAGATGTGGAGAAGCAGCTAACGAAGAAGTATGAACATGTGCTGAAGTGCCGCCTCTCCAGCCGACAGAAAGCTCTCTATGAGGACGTCATCCTGCAGCCCGGGTGAGTTGGCATGCTCCTGCTCCCTGCACCTGCCTGCCTGCCTGCCTCCCTTCCTTCCTTCCTTCCTTCCTTCCTTCCTTCCTTCCTTCCTTCCTTTCTTCCCCCCCCCCCCCCCTTTTTTGGGTCACACCCAGCGGTGCTCAAGGCTTACTCCTGGCTCTGCACTTGGGAATTAATCCTGGTGGTGCTTGGGGGACCATCTGGGATGCCAGGGATCGAACCCGGCCCTCCCCACTGTACTATCGCTCTGGCCTCTGCACCATTCTTTCTGGCCTCCTGCCATAGGCCGTCGTCACGACGTGCTGTGTCAGACACTGCACTGGGTTGCTGACACATGCGGCCTGGATGTGGCTCCCCCATCACCATGTGGATTGCTGTTGAGTGGGGGCAGAAGACACCTTGTTATGGCCCAGCTTGCTCCATGTTCCAGGGGCCCATGGCAGCCGCCCCTCCCTGAGCCAGGGGCTCTGCCTGTTGGCATGGCCTGCCCTTTTCCCTGCTGCACCATAGGGCCTCTCTCGCTGCTTCCTGAGGGCAGTTAGTGAGTTCAGGAGCTCTCTGACCTGTCGGGGATTTAGATGGACACCCATCTTTGCGTTTCGGCCAGTTCTGGGGCAGGGGTGCGTGCTGCCATGTATGGGCTTGGCCCCGCTCCAGCGCCTGGCTTGTCTCCCCTGTGCAGCACCCAGGAGGCTCTGAAGAGCGGGCACTTTGTGGATGTGCTGAGCATCCTCCTGAGGCTGCAGCGCATCTGCAACCACCCGGGGCTGGTGGAGCCCCGGCTCCCAGAATCGTCCTACACGGCAGGGCCGCTGCAGCTCCGCTCAGCCTCGCTAGTCCTGAAGGCGCTGGATGGAGACTCTTGGGAGGTGAGGAGGAGCGAGGGGTACGGGAGGGCCTTTGGGAAACAACAGAGTGTGCTTCGAAGGAGGCAGAATGTGTGCTGTTGCTCCTCTGGACCCGGGCACCACTCTGCTACTTAAGCATGTACGTGGTGGGCTAGGGGCTGCTGCATGCTGTGGTGGGCCTGGAGACCTCGAAGGACCTACTTTATCCCTGAGTGTGGGGCTGGCTCCTGGGAGCAAGGGCTGTGCTTGCTTTCCTGGGTGCTTCTTGGTGCCGGGTTGCTGATGGGCCCGTTGTTCCTGCCTAGGAACATAGTGAATGGGGCAGCCCCGAACTTGTTTCCCTCATGCTCCTGCGCTTGAGGTTTCTTTCATCTGTCTTTGTCTTCAGTTTGCTTTCATCTTTTGCTTCTGGCAATGCCCAGAGATTGTATCTGGCTTGTCCTTGGGGGCACTCAGGGTGTTTGGTGACCAGGTGGTGCTGGGATCAAATCCGCACCTCCTGCTACATGCATGTGGCTTTTTCTTTTTTCATAATCATATTTATGTGTAAGGTCAGATGTACCATTAAAATGGTAGATTTATCCTTGAGTGGTGAAAATTTGATGTTTTTTATTTTTAATTCAATGAATTTTAAACAAAAGAAACGACAGCCTTTGGTAGTATTGGTTTTGGTGTTGGATTCTGGGCCATTCCCCACAGTGCTCAGGGCTTCTGACTGTGCATGGGATCAAACTCCGAGGGGCTTGGGGGATCATATGTGGTGCCAGGAATGGAGCCTGTCAGTCATGGGCAAAGAAAGCAGCTTACCTGCTCACTGTCTCATCACTCCAGTCTTTTGGCAGTTACTTGTATAAAGCCTGTTCCTGTTGGAGTGACCGAGAGGACAGTGCACTAGGGTCCTGGGTTCGCAGTATGTGGGGGCCGCCTGAGTCCGGGTGTGGCCTCCAGGGGTGAGGGGGACAGAGCTGCCATAGGCCCTTCCCCCACCGTGCTCAGCTCCTCACTGGCCGAGAAGTTTGTTGGGAGACATAGGAGGTGTGTGTGTGTGTCCAGCAGGGGCCCTGAACATGAAAGCAGGTGCTATCTTCTGCCGCCCTGGACGTGGGGCCAGGCTTGGAGGCTAGGAGCCGGTGTCTGCACGGTTGACTGTGGTGCTCCACTCTCTGGGCACAGCAGCATTGGGGATGCCACCCTGCCAGCTTAGTCATCTCGTAGAGGGCCTAGTCTGGGTGTCTGGTGGCACTGCATAGGGACTTCTTTCCCTTCTGCTCAGGAATAACTCTTAGTGTCACTGAAGGGAGCCATCTGTGTTCTGGGGGTCAGACTGAGGTCGGTTACATGCAAGCCAAGCGTCTTCTCCTCCACACACACACATCCATACTCTGTACCACCCCCTAAGCACCTGCTTTCCATGAGTTAGAGGAACATTAAGCCACATGAGAAGTCAGGTTACCAGAAGGAATTAGAGGTGAGCTGTGTCTCTCATATCCTAGTTTCTGTCGTAAAGTCATTAAGAGAATCCAAGTCCTTCCGTCTGCTGAAGCTGCAGGATGTCAGCTTCTGTGTGCATGGACTTGTGTGCGCCATCGCTCCTTCCTTCAGTGCATACGGGGCTGGACATGCCTTGTCGCTTGCTCCTTCCTTCTACCTCGTCTTTCTCGCATGCACTGCAGGTGCTTTGTGGTCCTTTGAGGCACCGCTCCTTATGCAGCCACATCTCTTTCCACCTAGGAGGCTGATCTTTCCATATTCGACCTCATCGGCTTAGAGAATAAAATGACCCGCCACGAGGCTGAGTTGTTGAGCAGGAAAAAGGCAACCCGGAAACTCATTGAGGAGCTCTCCACCACGCCACCCCCCACACCCCGGCTGGCCGCTGTCAGACTGAAGCCCAGCAGGTGTGTGAACAGGCCAGCACTTCTGCTCCCTGCCCCCTCCCCCTCCCCCCCAAAGGGCCCTGGATGCCCAGAACATGAACCAAGCGCCTGGCCAGAGGTTCAGGAGCTGTGTGGGCTCCCCCTCACCAGAAGTGGCACTGTATCTCTGGTTTCTGTGAGAGAAAAGCGGCCTCTGATAGCCGCGGTGGGTGTGTGACCCCGCCTCCATCCCAGGATGGGCTCTTGTTTGCTGTCCCAGCAACCTTTGGGGTTAGAGAATGTGTGATCTTTGTGCGGTGCCATCTCCAGGATGCTTGGGGCACCTCTGAAGGACACATTAGGTGATGAAGGGAAGTGAATGATTGAAGATTGGCCCAAGTTGGACATAATTCTGAACTCTGAACTTGGGGGAAAAACAGGAAGGCAAAAGTAAGTCAGGGCAGCCTGCAGATGTCAACTCTCCCTGGGACACACTTGCCTTGTCAGCATCCCGTCCAACGTGTGCTCGTGGGCGTTTCCCACTCGGAGTTTTGGGAGGGGCTATCTACCTGCTGTTGGACCAGGGGGCCTGCCATGAGGGCATCAGGGACATCTTTGAAAGGGCACGCTGCAGCATTATTATGAAGAGACTGCCCATGCCATGTGTTGGCCCTCCCTACCCCAGCCCAGTGCTTCCCCTTCCACACCCTCTGCTGTGCTTCACCCATGTGCATTTACTGGGAGGCATTTCTGACCCTGCCACTGTGCAGTTGACAGTGCCCCTGGGCTGGTGGTTGTGCCCTTTATGCAGGTGTTCTGGGTACTGTCACGAATCTCCAAGGACTCGGCGGAGTAAGGCACCTTTCCCCCACCTCACTGTAGGCCCTGCAGGAGTGAGACCTCAGCTCTGCCCTCTCCTGGTCCATTCATGAGCCTCTGACTCTTGTCTTCTACATCAATGACACATCTAGGTTGTTTCAGCCTGTACAGTATGGCCAGAAACCTGAGGGGCGCACAGTGGCTTTCCCCAGCACACACCCACCCCGGACTGCCCCCTCCACCACAGCTCCTGCCGTGCCCCAGGGCCATGTGCGAGGGCGGCCACCAATTGCCACGTTCTCTGCGAATCCAGATGCAAAAGGTAGGCTTCCCGTGGTAGTCTGTTGCTGCACCTGGTGGGGGCTTTCTGGGAGAGCAGTGACCGTCGAAACTTACGGAGCAGGGGCACGGCCAGCTGCTGCCCAGTTCTCTTCCTCCTCTCTCCTGGGCTTTCTCCCGGAGCAGAGCTGTATTCGGTTGAGTTAGCTGTGGCTGGTGAGGAAGATGTGCCTGGCTGGCAGAATCATTCTCTTTCACGTAGGTAAAGGTCAGTTGTTGGAAACGCGTGATGATGTCTCCTCTGTTGTGCTTTGTGTCCTCACCCCAACTCCACTGGTCATTGCCTTGCAGAAGGAGAGGGCCAAGGGCAGACCAGGCAGCACACTGTTCTGACACATCCAGCGCCTTCCAGGCGTGTGTGCAGAGGCAGGCTTGGTGCCCGTGTGCTGTGTCCCAGTGAGGAGGGCCGCCCCTCATCTCCCACACGCCGTGTGCCACTCGGGGGCAGCCCTTGGCCATAAAGACAGGCCTGGTGGCTGCCTTACCTCCCCCTTCTGCTACGGTGTCTCTCGGGAGACAGTGTGAAATAACGTCTGTTTCGTTTCTTTAGAGTTTGGGTTTAAGCACTGCGTCTGATTAAGCACCTCTAACAGCTTTGCACAAACAACCCTTATCGATTACAGCGGCAGCCGCCCCGTTTCAGACCTCTCAGGCTTCCACCAGTGCTCCAAGACACCAGCCCGCCTCGACCTTCAGCACAGCACCTAGCCCAGCCCATCCTGTGAAACTCCGGGCTCAGACCACTGCCCCGGCCTCCGGCCCGGGCCCACCCCAGCCCCAGCCCCAGGTCCCTCACCCAGCTGGGCAGAGCACCCTGCCGCAGGGGCTGGTGCTCACCTCGCAGGCCCAGGCGCGCCTGCCGAGTAAGTGGCCTTGCAGTGCATCCCGCACCTCTTCCCCAGACAAGCTGTGTTCAGACCAGCTATGTGTGAAGAGCCTTTGCTGTCCACTTCCTTTCTCTTCTCCCCCTACCCAAGTGCTGCCTGAGTCTGAGGCCAGCGTCCAGGCCTGCCTGTCCTCTCGGGCTCCTTTCTCCACCCCCGCGTGTCCACTCTGCTGGTCTCCTGCACTCGCACACGCACGCTCTCTGGTCGCGCATGTGTTCGTCTGCCCCAGGGCTCACCTCGGGAGCAAGGCGCATCAGGTGAAAGCCGTGCCTGTGTAAACTGGCCTTGGAGCTCTCAAACCCTGACATTGTCTCCAGGGACTGCCTGTAGCCAGGCTGGCTGGGCATCTCGCTCAGAGGCATCATGTGGCAGCACTGTTGCTAAAACATGTCAGTTTCATGGGAACGCCCAGATGGCAAGTAGGCCTTTGAAAGAATGGCCCAGACAGAGCGAGCTTCCCTGACTTGCCCTTCTGCGTGGAGGGCATGGCGTCTCTCCGATGCCCTTTGAGTACTCATGACTGACGAGCTATGCTGTGGCTTCCGGGGACTGTGGGGTTGGGTGGGGGGCGCATTGGACATCAGGGTCCACTGAGTCAGGGCATTTCTTTCCTGTTGCCAGGAGAGAGGGTGAGTCTCCTGCACAGGAATAGCCCGAGAGTGGATGGGTGGCCCTGGCCTTCTGCTCGGGTGGGAATCTGTCCTGCTGGGTCTGTGCGTGGGTGCTCTCACTAGGCCAGGGTCCTTCCCCCTTGGGAGCAGTGCTGCATTCCTGCACACACACATCCCTACACCGTTCTTTTCCTCTTTTCCTGGGGGGCAGGAGGTCATGGAACCTTTTTCTAGTCTTTTCTAACCTTTCCTTTTCTTATATCACTAATGATTTTGGCATGGATTTCCTGGGGAGGAACAGAGACTCAAATATCAACCCTGAGGTTCATCTCTGTGAGACATCTTCCATCACACCTGAAGCCTGTGCTTTTCTGGCTAGGGTGCATATGGCTTAATCCCAAGTGAAGTTTAAGAAAATTGGTTTTAGGGGCTGGAGCGATAGCACAGTGGGTAGGGCATTTGCCCTGCATGTGGCCGACCAGAGTTCGGTTCCCAGCATCCCATATGGTCCCCTGAGCACCACCAGGAGTAATTCCTGAGTGCATGAGCCAGGAGTAACCCCTGCGCATCACCAGGTGTGACCCAAAAAGCAAAAAAAAAAAAAATGGTTTTAAGCACTTTATATTTTGCATTTCTTCACAGTAATCATTGTAGATTACTTAGTGTCTGGGTCAAGTTACTGTGAAACTTGGTGTCTTTGTGTGACGTGTATTTGTGTCTTAACATCTTGATTTCTGCAATAATGAACCATATTCAAGTGTGAGCCACTGGTGAGCAGCGCCAGTGTCAGCATTTAAACACGTTTCCAAATTTTGAAGAGGTTCTGGGTATGATTGGACCTAGTTTGTTATTCCATGTGTGGTGGTACCATCTTGTTCACAAATTGGACATGTGTTTTAAACATCCAGAAAATTGTCTATGAGGTTGATATGAGAGTTTCGAGTATTATTAGTCTATCTTTGCTCTTTCTGGTCTTTGCTCCCTTCTTTATTGGCTGGAGAGAAAAGTGAAATGTTCCTTAAGTTTAATTCTTATCTAGTATCTGAAATCCTACCAGCACTGTCTTAAGTCAACCCTTACAATCCTCTGTTCACTAGGATTATTGTTCTTCTGTGTAAATATTTTCTGAAAGTGGTAGGAAGCACGTCAGCAGCGTTTTCTGGCGCTCCCAGAACGGAACGGTGGCTCACACACACTCTTCCCATCCTCCTTTTCTCTGCCTTCCCTCAGGTGGCGAAGTCGTCAAGATTGCCCAGCTAGCTTCCCTCTCGGGCCCACCAAGTCGAGTTGCACAGCCGGAGACCCCTGTGACGCTGCAGTTCCAAGGAAACAAATTCACCCTGTCCCACAGTCAGCTCCGGCAGCTCACTGCTGGCCAGCCACTGCAGCTGCAAGGTGAGCTGCACGGGGCGGCCTGATGCCCGGCCCATGAGCCGCTCGCAAGAAGGATCGCTTCACCAGAGGTTGTTGTCAGTTTTGTTTCTCGTGACCTTTTCTGTTCTGGGGAGCCACACCCAGTGGTGCTGGGGCTGTTCCTGGCTGGGGGTTGTTCCCAGAGGAGATGGAGCAACTGTATGCACAGGCTACACACATCTGCTGGAGCTGTGGGGGAGGTGTCGGTTCTTTCCTTCTCACTCTGTTTTGGGAGGCTATGTTTAGAGGCTAGTTCTGGCTAATGTTCAGGAGGCCCTAGAGGGTGCTGGGGATCTGACTAGGGTTGGCCACGTGCATGGCAAGTGCCTTACCCCTCTATACTTTCCAACTACCAGCCAATTCTTCTTTAATGGTTTCTGCCCTTTGAGAAGAGTTTCCTCCTTAAAATGGAAGTAGAGGACCAGAATGATAGCATGGTGGGTATGACACTTCCTTTGCATGCAACCAGCCTTGAGTTTGATCCCCGGAACCACATACGTTTCTCCAAGCCCGTCCAGGACTAAGCCCTGACCAGGTATAGTCTGGTATGGCCCCCAAACAAAACAAATAAGAAAACCCACCAAAACCCAAAATTGAAAAATTTCTCTTTTAGTGCGCTGATTTGTCTTGACAATGCCAAAGAAAACTGGCTTTCTAGGTAGAAGTGTTCATTTCTGCACTGATCTTAAGATTCCAACATTAAAGCCTTTGTCTAGAACGTGTCTAGGTTCTGAAGAGAACGAGGGGTGTGTTCCATTATTCCTGGCTGGAGCGATAGCACATCGGGTAGGGCATCTGCCTTGCACGCAGCCAACCTGGGTTCAATTCCTCCATCCCTCTCGGAGAGCCCAGCAAGCTACTAAGAGTATCCCACCCGCATGGCAGAGCCTGGCAGGCTCCCCCTGGCGTATTCGATATGCCAAAAACAGTCATAACAAGTCTCATAAATGGAGACGTTACTGATGCCCACTAGAGTAAATCTAAGAACAATGGGAGGACAGTGCTACAGACCACCTTCCAGAGGGTCCTGATCCAATTACAGAGTCACCATGTTCCTTGTTTAATTGTCATTTAAACAAGGAATTGTCCTGTGTTTTTCTCCAGGTTTTTTTTTTTTTTTGATCTGTTTGGTTGTTTTTTTGTTTTTTTGTTTTTTGATTGATTGGTTTTTGGTTTTGGACCACACCTGGCAGTGCTCAGAGCTTACTCCTGGTGGGGCTCAGGTGCAAGGATTGAACTTCGCTAAGCCACATGCAAGATAGAATGCCTTAACTCACTCTCTAACTCCAGCCTCAGGCTTTTAAATCAGTCTTTACATTTGTTGTTATTTGGGGACTGCTCCTGGTGGTGCTTGGTGACTCATCCTAGCTTGGTACCTTTATTGCTTCAGGTGGTACTTGGGGAGGACTATGCAGTGCTGGGATTTACCTGAACTGTGCTTCTGGCCCACTTGCCATGCTCTCGGTCTGGCTCAGAGGAGCTGTCCTTCATGCCTTGACCTCTGAGCAGTTGCAGGACATGTTTCTGTCTTGGCAAGGTGGGGGTGCCTTTGGGGTTCAGAGAGCCCAGGGAGGAGAGTGAAGACACTCACTGTGCTTTGTCCGGCTTTCCGACCTAGGGGCGAGGCCTTTGTGACCACCTCTATTGGAATGGGCTTTTATTTTATTTTTTTAATGTCTTTGTTTGGGGGCCACACCCTTCAGTGCTCAGGGCTTACTCCTAGAGGCCTCCTAGAGGGCTGAGGGGACCATATGTGGTACCAGGGAAGAAACCAGCAGCCTACAGGGCAAACACCTTAACCCCAGTGTTATCTCTCCGGCCCCTGAGCTTTTATTTACTTGCGGTGGTGACCATGCGTGGTGCCTGCAATAAACCAGAGAAGTCCTCCTTTTCTGAGCTGAAATGCCAAGAGGAATCCACCCCGAAGGCTGGAAAGGCCATGATCCTTCCACAGCCCCTACAGAACCACCAGTGTGGGTGCTAAGAGCCATGCTTGTAAATGTCTTTTCTTCCTTGTAGCTGAGGTAGGCCAGTATACAGTGCATGGCTAGGAGCTGGGACTGACTTCCCCCTCCAGCCCTTGAACCCATGGGCCTCTTTGGTGGGTGGGGTGGTTATCCCCTGCCTAGAATAAGAAGCCAAGGAAGATAAAAGTGGCATTGAGCAAAGCTCAGTGTGTTGCTTCAGTTCCTCATTCACTGAGACTTTTTCATTTTCCTTCGAGTGATGGAGCTCTGGGCTGGCTGGTTGGAGTCCAGCCGAGCCTGGAGCTTCTGTCTCTTGCCTTGTCCCGGATGTGAGGGTGAGTGTGGCTGCAGCTTCTGTACCCCGCCCAATGGTGCCCATGACTGTTCTTGCAGGCAGCGTCCTCCAGATTGTGTCCGCCCCGGGCCAGACCTACTTGCGCCCACCAGGCCCCATGGTGATGCAGACAGTGTCCCAGGCGGGGGCCCTGAACGCCCTTGGAAGCAAGCCCCCAGCCACCGGCCCTGCACCCTTGACCTCGCAAGGTAGGGTATTTGAACTAGGAAGTCCAGCAGAAGCTTCTCTGGCTGGGGGCTTCCCTCTTTAGTGCTCATCCAAAGTTACTGGTTGGATATTAGCAGGCTTCTCTCACCCTCATTGTTTTCCCTCTAAGTGAAAGTCTTGAAATAAAAAATGTCAATAGAGCCATTTTGGGAGTCACACCCACCTTAGGGGTTAGATGGGAGGTCAGGCTTCAGCATAGGGGTGGAGACCAGCATTCTTTGGAAGATGCTTGTGGGTGAGGACAGTGGGCAGCATTGGGGGTGAGGGGCTCTACACTTCGACTGGTGACATTCGCTTTTGTAGTTGGGGTTCCTGGTCGAGCGGCAGCTAACCCCCTGGCTGCAGGAGAACCCGGAATGACCCCCAAGCCAGCTTCACCCATTGGAGGGCCCAGCCAGGTATAGTACAGCTTCTGACAGCTGCTGTTTTACAAGGGGTGGTTGTGTTTTTGTTCCTTCAGAAATATCCTGGTGGGGCCGGAGTAGTAATATGGTGGGAAGGCCATTTGCCTTGCACAGGTCTGACCCAGGTTGAATCGCAGCACCCCCGTATGGTCCCCTCAGGGTTTCTGGTGGCTCAAAAAGAACAGAAAAAAATGTCACTCTTAACTTTTGATATTTTTGGAGGAAAGATCACCCCTTGACAGTGCTCTGGGGTCCATGTGGTATTGGGGTCAGGCCCAGAGTCCAGTGTACAAAGCCTGGACTGTCAGTTGAGCTGTTTCCTGGGCTCAGAAATTGTGAAGACATTTTTCTAATGAAATGAAGCAGCTTCGGGGGCCAGGAGATAGGGCAGTGGTCAGGCTGCACCCTATCAGGCCTGGACCAGGTTCAGTTCCAGCATGCCATGGTCTCGTGAGGTTCACTGGATGTGACTTTTGAGTCCTAGCCTCTCAACCTCATGCCCTTGCACTGGACCCTGTTCAGGACCCAGTTGCCTGAGGCAGAGGAGGGCACGGCCTTTGGAACCCCACTTGGGAGATTACCCTGCCCCAACAAAAGGTTGGAATTGTAGAGTCCTCAGGCTTGTCTCTTGGCTCCCTCCTTCCCTCAATGCCCCAGCACCCCAGCAGGCAGTGCCACAACAGCTCTTGATGCCTTGTCCCCCAGTGTAGGGTGGTCCCTGTGCTCTGCACTCTGGGGTCTGGTGCAGGCGGCCCGCTGACAGCATGTTGCTGCGTGAGTAACCATTTCCCTCCCTCTGCCTGTGGAAGGAGGAGAAGAGCCGGCTTCTCAAAGAACGTCTGGACCAGATCTACCTTGTCAACGAGCGGCGCTGCTCTCGAGCCCCCATCTATGGTCGAGATGTGCTGAGCCTCTGCTCCCTGGCAGGGCCCACGCGCTCTGTTACTCCCCCTTCACAGAGCCATACAGAGCTGATCCTCACCCTTGCCCAGCGGCGAGAGAGTCTCCAGGACATCATGGACAGGTACGGGCCTGTGGACACTTGCTCTCGCAGTCACTGGGCGCTGGTGGTCACCACACGCTACAGCCACTCATGTCTCCAGTCTCGGCTATGAAGGGTCATGTGGTCTGGGGTCACTGTATCCCACAGTCCGAGCTCTTCTCTGCCCAGGTTAGGACCACCTTGAGGTGAATGTGGGGAGCAGAACGCAGTGCTGTGTTTCCTCCAGTTCACTGTGGGGGCATCTATGTCCTGGTGCTGGTGCTCATGCGACTGTACAGAACCTGCCCACTGGCCCCCTGAACCATCATCTTCACCTGCTGGGGGTCATTTTCAAAATGGTGGTTTGGGGGCGTAGGGCATTTGCCTTGCACGCGGCTGACCCGGGTTCAATTTCCAGTATCCCATATGGTCCCCTTAGCACTGCCAGGAGTCATTCCTGAGTGCATGAGCCAGGGATAACCTCTGTGCATCGCCAGGTGTGACCCAAAAGCAAAAAAAATAAATAAAAGGTGGTTTGTTTCTGTTGTTCAGAGTTAGAGGTTTGCTCTTGGTTCGGGGACATTGTGCCTTGGTCAGAGACAAAGTCTTTGATTTTAGCCAAGTTCCAGCTCACTGATTGTTCCTTTCATGGATCATGCTTTTGGTGGTGTGTCAAAAAAGTTGTCACCATAGTCAGAGATTTTTCCTGTTGGCTGGTCCATGTTTCTGCATTTTAAGGTCCGTTTCTTTTGACTTGGTGAGAGGGTATGCAAGCAACCATGCTGTCAATGATGGCGGAATCTCAGAGGAAGTCTGGAAGTTGGACGGTGTCGGGCCTGACTGCCTGTCTCTCCTCCAGTACTGAGCTGGCTGTTCTGGGTGTTCTGCCTCCCCATGGGGACTCCAGCTCTCTCTGGCCTCTACACTGCCACTCTCTGTGATTCGATTGGATTCACACTGAATTCATGAAGCTGAAAAGAACTGCTGCTTTGAAACAGTGCCTTTTCCTCTTGTGCATGGATATGAACAGACCCTCCCACTCCCTCTCTCCCCTCCCCACTTGTGTCCTGGGCTGTGTAGTCTGGCACGTGGTATGTGGTAGCCAGTCAGGGAAAACTGTCTGTCTCTCCTTGTGGCCCAGGGCCACAGCAGCTTTTAGCGCATAGCTTCCCCTAGCCTTCCAGGAGATAGCAGTGACCACCCAGAATATTCTTCAGTGGACATACCACTGTACCATGACTTCAGGTGGTTTCTCTGTGGGCCAGTGGCCTTGTTGCCTCTAAGTCACTGGAGTTGGGTCCCCTTGGTCATCTCTTCTCTCATCCAGGAGAGAGATATTGCATAGTGTGAGGCACGTGGTTGGGTGACAGGGCTTGTGTTCTCTTCCTCAGAGTGCTGTGCGTGATCCCTGCGGTGGTTGCCGCACCCCCGTCCTTATGGGTGGCGAGGCCGCCCTCCCTCTACAGCCACAGAATGAGACTCTTTCAGCACCGCCTGAAGGAGTACACAGCACCCTATGCCCAGCAGCTGCAGCAGATCACGGCCCTGCGCTCGCTGCAGTTCCCCGAGCTGCGTCTGGTCCAGTTTGACTCAGGTGGGAGATCAGCGCCCCCCACAGCCCCCGCCTGCTCGATGAGTATGGGGCCCTGTTGCAGTCCTGAGGCGCCTCTGGCTCTCTTGCTCCCCAGGAAAGCTGGAGGCACTGGCCCTTCTGCTGCAGAAGCTGAAGTCGGAAGGGCGCCGGGTGCTGATCCTGTCTCAGATGGTCCTCATGTTGGACATCTTGGAGACCTTCCTCAACTTCCATTACCTCACCTACATACGGATCGACGAGAACGCCAACAGTGAGCAGCGGCAGGTATGGAGGAAGCTTGGGGGCCACACTGGCACCCTGAGGTCCGGCCCGGCCTGTCTCCTGCTCCCTCAGCCTTACTCCAGGGGCTTTTGCCTGTAGAGTGCCCTGGCATTGCCTGAGGGTACAGGAAAAGCGCACTTCCCTCCCCAGGAAGATTGTTTCCATTGGGGCCTACAAGGTGAGCTGACAGCCACTGTTGGATGGGATCTGACCTCGACTTCCTCCGAGCAGTGAGGAGAGATGTTGGGGTCAGTAAGAACCAGAATCAGAAATGGCATTGCACAGTTTAGATTGGGAAGAATTCCTAGCTGATGAGAACTGAAAAGTGTCAGAGTTTTCCAGCTCTTGTCAGGAAGACTCACGGCTCCTGCGGCCTTTCCCTTAGGAGCTCATGAGGAACTTCAATAGAGACCGACGGATCTTCTGCGCCATTCTCTCCACCCACAGCCGTGCCACTGGTGTCAGCCTGGTCGAGGCAGACGCAGTGGTATTCTATGACAATGACCTCAACCCTGTAATGGACGCCAAGGCCCAGGAGTGGTGTGACCGAATCGGGAGGCGCAAGGACGTGCACATCTATAGGTGAGGGGCGAGGGCCACTCGCTGCGTGTGCTGTGGCTCTGAGCCCTGGTCGGGATATGTATGTGCTCACAGTACCAGAGCGCTCTGCAGAACTGCCCTCTCTTCTATGCAGGCTGGTCTGTCCTGTCCTTGAGCATTGCTCTGGAGGTTGTGGTGTGGCTCATTTGGGCTTCGAGATAGGGAAGCCTCTGTGCTGTCAGCTTTACAAGAGCAGTTTCTGATCAGAGAGAGAGGTCGGGGGAGGTTGCTCACCCAGATTTGATCCCTGCTTTTCCTGAGCATCCCTGGGAGTGGGGCCTGAGTACCGCCAGCTGTGCCCAGTTGCCTTCTTCCTCTCCCTCAATAAAAAAAAAAAAAGAGAAGGGCTCCTGTTTCAAGTTGTTACAGGAGTTAAAATGTAAATCTCTTAGTAAAGTGGCAACTGAAGAATTCAAATCCATATTTGTCACCGATGTGTGGGTTGGGAAAGGTGTTCTGCTCTGACTCTCTGGGGAGGCAGATGTGTGCCTCCACCCCTTGTTCTTCTCTCTGGGTGCCTCTGCTGAGCACCAAACCTCCCTGCATAGTGTGAGCCACACCCACTGATGTGGGTTACTCCTGGCTCTGCACATTGGATGCTTGAACCCAGGTCGGCCACATGCAAGACAAACACCCTCCCCAGTGTACTGTCATTCTGGCCTCCTCTTCCTGTACAATTTTGCCTATGCTAGCTGGTTTCGATTCCTCAGCCCCTCTCAGAGAGCCCAGCAAGCTACCTAGAGTATCTTGCCTGCACAGCAAAGCCTGGCAAGCTCCCTGTGACTTATCCAATATGCCAAACACAGTAACAAGTCTCAAAAAAATGGAGACGTAACTGGGCCCGCTAGAGCAAATCTATGAACAACAGGAGGACAGCTACAGTGTTTCACCAGACACTTGGTGTCACTTAGCCCCAGTGCTGTGTCCCTGCACCTTCAGCAGTAGTAAACAGTCCTTACTAGAGACAACCCTGAGGTCTGTGTTCCTGTTCTTCTGAACTGTCTCACCACAGGACACCCCGCAGCCCCGCAGCACAGTAGCCCTTTTTCCTCTCCGTCTGCTCAGTGTGTATCTGTGTCTGTAGCTGCACCCAGTGGAGCAAGCATCCTCACTGTGAGCCCTTTCCTCATACTCGCCCTCTGTGAAAACTAATGAGAAACGAACATTTCCCTCTAGAAGAGAGTCCTTGGCTTCAGACAGAGTCATCCAGGAGGACAGTGCTCTGAGCTCTCGACAGTGTGACTCAGTCTCGGGATTGTCTAAGTCACACCCAGTGAAATAAAGCTCAGAGTGCAGCAGAAAGAACCTAGAAGCGAAGGTGTTTAGGCCAGCTGGGGCTAGGAAATGGGCTGCAGCTCTCCCAAGTGGCAGTGAGATGTGACCTTTGTTGTAAGCACAGCACTGAGACCAGCAGTCCAGGCCAAGTGGGTAGCTAAAATCCCCCAGACCCACCGCCTCAGCTGCTGCCCACCTGCTTCCTGGGAGCAGTGTGAGGGGCCCCCACGTATAACCTGCCGTGGTGCTGCTGGTGACCTGTTGGGCATGCTTGAGGTTCCTGAGATCCTTTGCTCATAGGCGAGCTGGGACCATGTCCAGAGAAAATGAGCAGCGGGTGTGGGGAGGTTGGAGCCTCCGGGCCTAGGGTCCCACAGAGGGTTCTGCTCGGGTCTCTGCAAGCTCCAGGGCCCCACACGTGTATGTGTGCTCTGCAGGCTGGTGAGTGGCAATTCCATTGAAGAAAAACTTTTGAAAAATGGAACCAAAGATCTAATCCGCGAAGTGGCTGCTCAGGGCAACGACTACTCCATGGCATTCCTCACACAGGTGCTGCCCTTCCCTGGGAGGTGGGGTCCAAGAACACACACATGGGTCCTGGTTGGGAGGCGTCCTCCCCAGCAGGGGCTGCCCAGGCTCTGGGCAGGTGTGAGTAAGGGGCCTCTTGTGTGTCCAGCGGACGATCCAGGAGCTGTTTGAGGTTTATTCTCCTGTGGATGACACCGGCTTCCCTGTAAAGGCCGAGGAATTTGTCGTCCTTTCCCAGGAGCCATCGGTCACAGAGACCATCGCACCCAAAATTGCCAGACCCTTCATCGAGGTGAGGCCTACCCAGCCTCACCAGTTTCCTGCCCTCTGGTTACAGTAAAGGGACCATGGCCTCCGAGCCACTATAATGCCCAGCCTGCAGCTAGGGGGCCGCTCCAAGTTGCCACCCCCTTATCTGTGCTCTTTCCTGCTGTCCCTTACACTTTGCTTTGGGGGGGGGGGGTGGGTTGGGGAAGAACAGCCTTTCAAATGATGCTTTTATAGACCAGGGGCCTGTTTGGCAGTTCCCAACCAGTGGGGTCGGCAGGTTAATGTGAGCAGCCGAGACTGGCATGCCAGCCACCTTGAGGTTTGGGTCAGTATATGGTAGCCCATCTGCAGAGATTCAAGAGGTGTTGGAATCTTGTTGGGCAGTGTTCCAGGCCTAGGTACAGTGGCTCCTGTACCCCCTTATGAGGATGGGCCTAAAGGACCATGCTGGGTTGCAAAGGAACTAGTGTGGGACCAGTTCCGTATCAGGGCAGCAGGAAAGTGTCTGTGATCAGAATACAGGGCATGAGTCTGATGAGAGACATGGGGTCTGTTTTGAAACCAGAGGCTGTGGGGTGGGGGTGCCAGGCCAGCACTGGAGGACACAGGAGTATGGCATGGAGAAAGGGAGTAGGAGCAGAGGCAGCATCGCTTCCAGGGGGGACAGTGGTGCCAGGAAAGGATCCTTGTGGGCATGATGTCATGAGGACACATGGAAGGTGCCCATCGTCCCCTAGGTGAGTCCCACCTATGTCTGCCCCTGCAGCCACCGCTGGTGGCAGAGTGGCATGTCCCGTGCAGGTCAGCAGCAGTGGTAGACTTGTTTTGGTTTCCCATATGGTTCACTCCTGGTTGGGGGACAGGCTGAGCAGGGAGCTGGCTGCCCCCTATGTCAGACCACACATACACCAGTGCCTTGGGAGTGCTGCCTACCAGCCTGACAAGAAGGTTCTGCGGTCATTTCTGGTTACCGCTGTCAGGTCTGGGAGGCCCTGATGCGAGGCCAACAGCAGCTAGCAGGAGCTCGTGAGCTAAGAACAGACTCACAGCAGCCTGCATGATCACCCAGGCTCTCAAGAGCATCGAGTACTTGGAGGAAGACACGCAGAGACCCCTGGAGGAGTCAGAGCCCAGTGACCCTGGCAGGTGGAACGAAGAGCCCTCGCACTGGGGAGAGCTCGCGGACTTCATGGAGCAGGTAGGCTATGGGTGACCCTCTTTCTAGTGGTGTAGAAAGAAATGAAAGTTAGTCACTTGCTGGTCTCCCATTTCAAAAAATCTGTTTCAAAACAGCTTACTCCAATAGAAAAGTATGCTTTGAATTACCTGGAATTCTTCCACACCTCCATCGAGGACGAGAAGGAGAGGAACAGGGAGGTGAGAAACTCAAGGGAGTTCAGGCATTGCCTGCTCTGTGCTTGTGGGACACGAGGGACACCAGCCAACGCTCACTGGTATAGACCCACTAAGACCAAGTGCTGTCCTAGGTTGCAGGCAGCAGGCTCTCGGCCTGGCCTGGCCTGGCTTTGTGTTGCTGACCAGTGCTCGGGGAGACAGCGGGGCCGGGCACAGGTCTTGGCTGAGACCTCCCCCACCCACCCTGGGCTCTCGCTGCAGGATGCTGTACTCGCTGCCATGCAGGAGTGGGAGGCCCGGAATGCCAGGAGCCTGCAGGAGCAGGAGGCCAAGGCACAGCAGGAGCAGGAGCAGGACGAACTACTCACCTATACCCGGGAAGACGCCTACAGTGCGGTATGGGCGGCAGGGCACCGGCCGGACTCTACATGTCTGGCCCCTTGAGGTGTGGTGGTCTGCTGCATCACCCAGCCTTGATTCACTGTCTCTCTGCGGGCATGGACTTGCTTGCTCTGAACATGATGCAAAAGTGTTTAGGTTCTGGAGTGATGGGACAGCGGGTACAGTGGTGACCTTGCACATGCCCAACCTGGGTTCACTCCCCAGCATCCTGTATGGTCCCCTGAGCACCACCAAGAGTCATTCCTGAGCACAGAGCCAGGAGTAACCCTGAACATCGCTGGGTGTGACCCGACCCTCTCACCCATAAAAAAATGTGCTGGGGGGACTGGAGTGATAGCACAGCAAGTAGGGCGTTTGCCTTACATGAGGCCGACTTGGGTTCGATTCCCAGCATCCCCTATGGTCCCCTGAGCACTGCCAGGGGTAACTCCTGAATGCAGAGCCAGGAGTAACCCCCGTGCATCGCCAAGTGTGCCCAAAAAGCAAAAAAAAAAAAAAAAAAGTCACCAATTCCAGCTGAGCCCTCCTTTCCCCTAGGAGTACGTCTGTGAGGGTGCTGATGGACAGACAGAAGTCATGCCGGTAAGTCTCATGGCTCTGGGCCAGGTCAGTTCACCTGCGGGGAAGTGGCAACTCACTGCTCTCTCCCCTCTCCCAGCTCTGGACTCCGCCCACGCCACCCCAGGATGACAATGACATCTATATTGACTCGGTCATGTGTCTCATGTATGAGACCACGCCCATCCCTGAGTCCAAGCTGCCTCCCGTGTACGTGAGGAAGGAACGCAAGCGGCACAAAACGGACCCTTCAGGTACGTGCTGTGTCCGCTACCTCTGTTTGGGAGCAGAAATGGGGCACTGTACCCCGATCCTGGCTTCCTGAGTGCTCTGCCTGACTTCTCCCTGCTATGGCTTAATGGAGACGCCTGTACTCAGCTGCAGGGAGGAAGAAGAAGCAGCGCCACGGGGAAGCCGTCGTGCCCCCTCGGTCCCTGTTTGACCGTGCCACACCAGGCATGTTGAAGATCCGGCGAGAGGGGAAGGAGCAAAAGAAGAACATTCTGTTGAAGCAGCAAACGCAGTTTGCCAAGCCATTGCCTACTTTTGCCAAACCTACCGCAGAGTCTGGTGCAGACAACCCTGAGTGGCTCATCAGCGAGGACTGGGCGCTCCTGCAGGTGAGCCAGTGAGGAGGACTTGGCTTGGGTCCCACTGACAGCTAGTGTGCAGAGCCTGCTGATCTACTTTGCCTGAAATTTGTCCCCAGGCTGTAAAGCAACTCCTCGAGCTGCCTCTGAACCTCACCATTGTGTCACCGGCTCACACACCCAACTGGGACCTGGTCAGTGATGTTGTCAACTCCTGTAGCCGCATCTACCGCTCTTCTAAGCAGTGCCGCAACCGTTACGAAAATGTGCTCATCCCCAGGGAGGAGGGAAAGGTACGCACAGAGGCCCGCATGCTGACTCCAGCTCCCGGCCCTGGGGAGAACTTTGGGGTCCCCCTCACCAGACCCCAAGACCAGCGCTGCTGAATATGCAAGGGGGTTAGGAGGGTTCTTAAGTGCTGAAGGACCCTGGGTGTAGTACTGGAAGAAAACTGGCAGTTGAGTGGCTGTGATGAGAGGTCCAGAGGAGGCTTTGTGCCTGTCCCTTCACCTTCGGCCACTGGCGGAGTCCCTGGGAAGGGGTATGGGTGGCTCCAGTGACTGTCCTCTAGCTGGAGTATGGGCCTGCGGGAGGCTGACACAGGAGGCCTGTCCTGGGCTGCAGGTGCTGGTCACTCGGGTCGAACTCCTCAGGGTGCATTTGCCGGGGGCAGGGAGGCCCAACGGCTCCCATCACTTCGTTTCAGAGCAAGAATAATCGCCCTCTGCGCACGGGCCAGATGTACGCCCAGGACGAGAATGCCACGCACACCCAGCTCTACACCAGCCACTTTGACCTCATGAAAATGACGGCTGGCAAGAGAAGCCCCCCTATCAAACCTTTGTATGCACCCCAAACTCTGGCTGGGCCTGCGGAGGTGGGGCGTGGTGTCCCCTGTCTCCCTGCTCCATGACTCTTGCTCTTCTGATCTGCAGGCTCGGCATGAATCCCTTTCAGAAGAACCCCAAACATGCCTCCGTGCTGGCAGAGAGGTACGCGCTCATGCTCGTGGATGGGGGCTGCAGGAGTGCCGCGCCTCACTCTGCCCAGAGACATTGAGTTCTGGGCTGCTCTGCTCACTTGGACGTTTAGCAGAGGAGGAAAGGGGTGACTGGGTGAGGGGTAATCAGACTCAGGGAGTACAGGGCTGTGCCTGGAAGTCGGCCCCGCCTCCTAGAGTCCTGGCACGTCACAATAGAACATGGGGAATGGGGGGAGGAAGGTGCTGCTCTGCCCCCAGTAGGCCCGGTCACTCAGTCTGCCTGACCCTGGTAGGGGTGGCTGAGCAGTGTTGTTTGAAACCTGCCTTCTGCCTCTTCCTCTCGAGACTTAGCCCACTGTGTGTGCTGGCCCTCTTCTCCTTCATGTGGGGTCAGGGATGAGAGACCAGCCTCAGAGAACTGGTGGGCTCTGTCCCCTGCAACCTCTGTAGGGTCCAGGAAGAGAAGTCAGAAGAAGCGAGGCTTCTGCCCGTGGTAGTTGCGGGAAGCATGGCCTGGGCTGTCGTGCCTGCAGGCAGGGATCCGCATAGTTGCAGGAGAGTGGCGGGTAGAGCCGAGGGCCCTTGTGCAATGCAGCTGAAAGGCAGGCCTAGTTGTAGGGAGGCTTGGGTGGCTGCCATGAACCTGGGCCAGGCAGAGAGACTGACCCCATGTTAGTGCAGGTAGATCCGTGACTCAAGTGCTTAGTGGCTCCGCAGTCGGACCCATGGCAGAAATAGCTGCCAGCCCAGGCTGAGGAGCACTGAAGGCAGGTATGGTTCCATTGGACCCAGAGGAGGCTTTCCCCAGCACCAGCTGTCTGAACAACAAGTAGGATGGAGAACTGGACCATCACAAGGGTGTAGTGAGTACAGGGTGACTGATGTCAGGAGGATCAGGGCCTGGCAAGAGGACGCAGAGCAGGAGGAGGGTGACGTCACAGTCTCTGTGACGGAGGGTGAGTGCTGGAGTCCTGGACAGAGGGTGAATCCAGGCCAGGAGCCACCAGGGCCCTGGGAGCATCCACGTTGCTTTAGGCCTGCACACGGTTCTCAGAGTCCCGGTCCCAGGGGCAGGCAAAGGAGAGGGAGGGCTGGGCTGCCATTCTCAGCTTCTCTCTGCCTTGCTTTTCAGTGGCATCAACTATGACAAGCCACTACCTCCCATTCAAGTGGCCTCTCTTCGTGCTGAGCGCATCGCCAAAGAGAAAAAGGTATGGTCGCTAGGTCTGAGTTGGTGGGGGGTCACGGTTGGGTGGGGGTCACGGTTGGCTTGGCCCCTGCCTACAGTCCGTTCCTTCCCCACTTCACAGGCTCTGGCTGATCAGCAGAAGGCACAGCAGCCCCCTGTGGCACAGCCCCCCCCACCCCCGCCACCTCAACCCCAGCCCCCACCCCCCCAGCAGCCTCCCCCACCTCTTCCCCAGCCTCAGACCACGAACAGCCAGCAACCCACAGGGCCACCAGCCGGTCAGCAGCAGCAGGCCCAGGCCCAGCCCCCAGGGCCACCCTCACAGCCCCCAGCCAAGGGTCCACCTGCCATCACCACGGTGGGCAGCGCCGCTGTGCTGGTGAGCACCTGGGGAGTGGGGGTGGGGGTGGGTGGGGAGCACTTCCGCAGGCAGGCTAGGAACAAGCAGACGTTCCATGACCAGCACATTTCAGTGCACGCCTTGTAGCGTATCAGTGCTACACACTGAAGTGACTTGAGACTGGGGTGCCGCTGTGTCATATAGACCCCCACCATGGAATGTGTGCCAGGCATGGGAAATGCAGAGCACTGGCCCTATAGAGGGGCAGGCAGACGTGACGTGCAGTGCTGGAGCTGGGAGTATGTGAACCCGAGGCCAGTGTGACCGAGATGACAGCAGGGGCCTGGCAGAGGAGTGAGAGCTGGAGTGGGCCTCTGCTTGGAGGGCGATCAAGGGGGTCTTCAAGACATAGGCAGGGGAGAGCTCGGCTGGAAATTCAAAGTAATTCTCTCCAGCAGGCAGGTGCCTTGAAGACGTCGGTCACAGGGACGAGCATGCCCACTGGTAAGAGGCGGTGCCCAGCCATGGGGGACCCTGGACCTCGCCTGGCCTCATACTCTCCCTCCACAGGTACCGTAAGTGGGAATGTGATCGTAAACACCATCGCAGGCGTCCCTGCAGCTACTTTCCAGTCCATCAACAAACGGCTTGCTTCACCTGTGGCGCCCGGGACCCTGACTGTGAGTGTCCAGCCCCTGGGGGCTCTTTCCTAGCTTGGGTGCCCTGGATGGACTCCATGGGTGGTCTGCAGCTTCCTAGAGAGCCTCCTTCAGAAGCAGTGCAGGTTGGGCAGAGCGGGGATGGGGAAGGGAGCGAGATGGGGGATGCTGCAGCAGGGATGGGGATCAGGGGCTCCAGGGACTGCTCGTTCAAGGCCCTGAAAGCAGGATGGATGAAACTCCCTAGGACCCCCGGGTGTGTTACCAGAGGGAGAGGCGTGCCACAGAGGGGCACCTCACAGTGAGGGTCCAGCTCATCCTTGGTGCTTGATTGTGAGAAGCAGAGACAGTTGTGAGCCTTGGAAAGGTTTGACCTTGTTGCCAGTCACCAGCCCACAGACAAGAGTGACCCCCCACAGTCCAGGCTGGGCCCATTATAAGGTTTGTGCTGCTGCTGTCATTGAGACGGCTATGGGCTGGAGTCCAGACAGAGTCATGTGTGTAGTCAGGCTACCCTCACCTTTGCCACCTTACTTCAGGCAGATTTCTCAGGAAATCAGATGTTCATGAATTGTAGAAGGAAAATCAGATGACGCCTCCTCAAAATTATGATTTTTGAAAATTGTTCCACTCTTTGAAAATTGTTGCTAAGAAAATGAAAGATTTGGAATGGATTTTCAGAACAAGCTTAACAAGCAACTTGACTGTGGTGTCTGGCGTCATCTATTAGTAACGAACTGCTCTTAGCTGGGGAGGGTCCCCACCCAGCAGTGCTTAGGAGTCACGCTTAGGGGAGATAGGAGTGCTGGTAGTCGGTCCCCCACCCCCTGCGCGCAGAGCATGTGCTCTAGCCCTCTGAGCCATCTCAGGTCACAAACCACCTTGTTAAAGCAGACAGGAGTATGGAGCAGTCACTGGGGAAGGACACAGAGGCAGGGGTGGGGGTTCAAGCCACATCACCTCAGGGCCAAGACTGTGGAGAAGAGGGAAGGCATCCTTTTTTTTTTTGCTTTTTGGGTCACACCCAGCAATGCACAGGGGTTACTCCTGGCTCTGTACTCAGGAGTTACTCCTGGCGGTGCTCAGGGGACCATATGGGATGCTGGGAATCGAACCCGGGTCAGCCGCGTGCAAGGCAAACGCCCTACCCGCTGCGCTATCTCTCAGAGGGAAGGCATCTTTGAGGTAGTTTCAGAGGCTGCCTCGAGGAAGCAGGCAGGCGAGAGGCTCATCAAGGACAGTGCTTACCTGTGTGTGCAGGAGCAGTGAGAATGGCATCAGGGTGCGGCAGTCTTGCAGAACAGTTAGGCACCCTGTGGCTTTAAGGCTGTTTGGATTGGGATTGGGGTGTCAAGCCCAAAAATGTGGGTTTGTCACCAGGCTACGGAGCCCTCAGCAATCCTTGTGCTCACCTATATCCCAGGGAAGTGCTGTAACAGTTTGTGGGGATAGATTAGAGCTGAGAAAATTGTCAAGAAACCAGGGGAGGAAGGTGCTTTCATGCATGTTTTTGGGGATAGTAATTCTAAGTATGGGACAGAAATAATCCGAATCTTAAAATGCTTAATACCATAGAGCCAGTATTCACTGGCCCAAATATAAAGGAAGCAAAAACCCAGAGAGGGGGCTCTGAAGCTGTGTGCTCCCTGGAGAATGCAATGAATTCTCCTGGTTTGGTTGTTCTGGGCCACACCTATTGTGCTGAGGGCTTATTCCCTCCTGGCAGAGCTCAGGGAACCACAGGGCGTGCTGGTGAGTACATGCAAGGCAAGCGCTATACCCACTGTATATACTTCTGGGTCTGCATTCAGGGATCACTCCTGGTGGAACTTGGTACATGGGGTGCTGGGGATCAAACCCAGGTCAGCCGCATGTAAGGCAAGTGCTTTCCCTGCTCTCCTGTCCTCCGGACCCTCGGATATATTCCCCTTTTGGGTGGGGGGACTTCAGTTCACTCCCCAGTCATAGATCCAAAGACAGCAGGCGTAATGACCATAAGTGGAGCAGAGGGAGATGCCCAGTGTCCAGCTAGGATTCAAGAACCGTAAGAAATTGAGCTGGAGGGTGTAGAACGTGCTGTCAGCATTCCAGGCAGAAGTAGGCAGGCAGTATGTGGAGACTTACAGAACTGGCAGATGACGTTGGTCTGCAGGTAGAAAAGCCAGACTCCTTGATCAGGATGAAGGCACCCACTCCTGCAGATGACAGGTGATATGATCTGGAAGCAGTGGGGAAAGGCCTGTAAGCTTCGGAGGCAGCGCAGCTGCTCAGGAGTATAAAGCCAGGAGGTGAGGCATTGAATAGCCAGAGCATCCCTGTCTGTGAATACCTTGGCTGGGAGGGGAAGATGTAAAGTGTTCAGGGGCCTGGGCTGTAGCCCAGCAGGTGGATGCCTGCAACCGTAAGTTTCGTCTCCTGTGCCGCCATTGTAGAAACACTAAGGGAAGAGAAGGGGGAGATCATGTTCAAGCAGAACCTGACAGCTGATTGCTAGTAGATCTTTTCTGAGGAATGTGCTTCATCCTGAGGAAAGGTTTCCAGACCAAGGTTTGAGACACACAAGCAAAAGAAAAGTTAACAGGACTGAGATGTATCTGGCTAAAATCATGTTACTAGGCTAGACAAGCAGAGCTTTCTCGTGGGCCAAGAGACCAGGAGACCCAGATTCCAAGCACCAGTGGGTGTGACTCAGAAACCAAGAAGAGAAAATAGTGTACTAATGGTCCTTGGAACCAAAAGGTATCTCGAGTGAGGACATCCCGAGCTGGATATCTCAGGCAGGGTTGGGGCATACTGAGGCTGCTCCGCTCTGTGGCTGACTAACCCTCCACTTGAGTTACTCTGATGACCACAGTCTGAGATGTACTTCCTCCCTCCACTTGAGTGTCTGATGCCTCCTGTTTCTCCTCCAGACCTCCGGAGGCTCTGCACCTGCCCAGGTGGTCCACACCCAGCCACGAGCTGTTGGTTCCTCGGCCACGCCCACACCTGACCTGGTGTCCCTGGCACCAACTCAGGGTGTTCGAGCAGTCACCTCTGTGACGGCCTCAGCTGTGGTCACCACCAGCCTGACTCCCGTGCAGACCCCAACCCGGTCTCTGGTGACTCAGGTGTCCCAAGGTAAGGACAGCTGTGGTGTCCCCCACCCCACCCACTTTGGAGGCCAGATTGGACTCCAGCTTGCTTTCGGGGGATCCCAGGAGCGCAGGGCTAACATACAGCTCCCTCCAGCCACAGGGGTACAGCTTCCTGGGAAGACCATCACCCCCGCACACTTCCAGCTCCTCCGGCAGCAGCAGCAGCAGCAACAGCAACAACAGCAGCAGCAGCAGCAGCAGCAGCAGCAGCAACAGCAGCAACAGCAGCAGCAGCAAACATCACAGGTGCAGGTTCCTCAGATCCAGGGCCAGGCCCAATCTCCTGCACAGATCAAAGCTGTCAGCAAGCTGACCCCGGTGAGCACCTTCCTGGAGAAGCAGTTGCACGTATCTGGGGTTGGGGTGGGGTGTCAGCTGGCGTCCAGCTTCTCATCACCGCCACCCTCTCTGTGTGAGGGTGGGAGCCCGATCATGCTTCTGGTCCCGTCTTCCCACTTTCTTGCGCTTCATACCACACTTTAGAGACCAGAAAGAACAGCGGGGCCACTGGGTCCCGGCCCAAACCCGCGAGGCCACTGGTATGTCTTCTCAGAAGTTGTAGGCAGCCTTGGTCTTGGCGGCTCTGCTGCTCTAGTCTTTGGCTCTGCACTGCCTGTGCTGTTACGTTTGGACATCTGTTTATTTTATGTAGCTCGTCTGGGTGGTGGTGGAACTCCGTTCACACATGTGAAGGTGCACTCTTCCCCGAGCTCCAGGCCTGGCAAAAGGATGTAACTGTCCTACCATATATGGAGAAACATAAAAGTCGCCATAGAAAGTTCACAGAATGGCTCACTCTGGCCTCTTCTGGGTCCCAGAGGGAGGAGAGGGCTGTTGGGCTGGGGGTGTGCTCCTCACTGTCACAGCTGCAGGGCCCAGCACACACCTCACTCCCTTTGGGACACAAGGAATCAGAAGCATGTCTCCTGATGACTAACCACTGGCCACCTGTGGGTGTTCACCTGTCACTCAGCCTTCTGTCAGCCCATGCCAGCCACATTCAAGAGTTCAGTGGCTGTACACTGAATAACCCAGATCTAGAACATTCCTCTTAGTGCAAAAGTTTTGTTGCTGGGGCTGAATCAGAGGCCGGGTTGAACCAGAAAGAGGCAAGGCTAAGTCCATGTTCTAAGCCCAGCAGAGGTGAGTTTGCCAAGTGGACCGAGTTGGTCTGCCTCCTCCTGTTCTTCCTCCTCACCCCGCTCTGCATTCTCGAGCTCTTCTCAGCTTCTCAGCTATTCAGGAGCCCCGCCCCACCCTCCTGGTTTCTTGTGTGCTATCCTCCAAATCTCTTAAATTCATTTAAAAACAAATTTAAAAATAAATCTCTTTTACTTCAAAAGAGGGAAGAGGAAAGAAGGTCAGGCTTAGCTGATTTCTAGAAACCAGCATGTTTGTTTCTTTGTTCCTGATGCTGCTTGTGTGGTGCTGGGATTGACCCAGGACCTCGCATTGGTGCCTGAGTGCCCCAGGGACAGGGACGCGTGCCTGGTCCCGCCTCTTCAAGTATTTCAAAAACTATTTTGTTGTCTTGATGCTTTGGTTTTTCAATGTGACATTTGGCCCAGAGATCTGCTGCAGTAGTAGAGTTGCTGGCCTTGCTTGCATGAGGCTCAAGTCAGATCCTTGGCCATCCCCCCTGCCCAATGTGGTCCCTGGGTCTGGCCGTGCGACCCTTGGTACTTTCACCTACCCTATCAGCCCAGCGCCACAGCCACAGAAATGAGGGCATGGGCAAGTATGTGAGACTGGCTTATTAATCAGACTTCATTTGGAGACAGTTGCAGTGGAAAATTGAGAGCTGGTGTGTATCTTGTAATTTCAATTTTCCAAAGGAGACTGTGATTTTAAAGTTTTAAAAACATTTGCTGTACAGCACTCTAGATTTATATTAACTATTAACTGTTTGGCTAGCCTAGAAATTAGGGGACCAGGTAGATAGCTCGGGTGGTAGTGTACTTGCCTCATGTGGTTGAGGCCCTAAGTTCAATCCCCAGTACCACCTGTCCAAAAGCGATTCACCAGAAATGGCCCCGGCTGCCCACCCACTCTCTGCCCCGAACCACTGGGGGCGATGTATATTTAATTTCAAAATGAAGCAAGAAGCGTTCTGTGGCTCTACTGATCAGTCCCCAGTTTCCACCAACAGTGTGCTAACTTTTAACCAAGAACAATTTTATAATGTTGGAAAGGCCCTGAGGAGGATTTGCAAACTCTCTATTAGCAACTGCTAACCTTGGAATTCAGTGTTTCTTTGGTCAGTGAATGAAACCAAGCTATTTGATGTCAAATACTGTGTAATCACTATTGATGAGAAGCTACTTTATTTGGGTTTTAGGAACATCTGATCAAAATGCAGAAGCAGAAACTGCAACTGCCCCAGCAGGCCCCCCCACCGCAGGCTCCACCAGGGCCCCCACCGCCGACGGCTCAAGTGCAGGTGCAGCCCCCGCAGCCCCCGCAGCAGCAGACCCCCCAGCTGACCACGGTCACGGCCCCGAGGCCTGGAGCCCTGCTCACAGGCACCACCGTGGCCAACCTCCAGGTGGCCCGGCTTGTAAGTTCCCACTGATGCACTTGTTTCTCCAGGCAGAGTCTGTCCCATGTCAGGGGACTGTCAGCACCCAGGGTGGCACAGTTGGGCTACAGTGAGGACATGCTCCTTCCCCCTGCACTAGCGAGCTCCTGGGAGAGGAGGAGGCACCGCTCAGGGGAGGCCTCCTGGGCGTGGCTTATGAAGCTGAGATGGCTGAGCACTAGGGGAGAGGGAGACTTCTGTTGGAAGACAGGGTGAGCAGGTGTGGGGGTTATAGGGGACGCAGAGAGGCACTGGCGGGGGAGGGGGCAGATTGATAGCCAGAGGGCTGATTCTAAGAAAGTGCTGGGAGCAGAGTGGGGCAGGTCTGTCTGAGGCAGACACTGACGCCCTAGACTGGGCTTGATGCCACTTGGCCGGCACATTCTGCCACCAGGGCAGGTACCAGAGCTTGGCATTTGACAGGGGATTTGGGGAACCAGAAACTCAGGCCCTGCACCCCCGTAGTCTTCGGGAGAAGATGGAAGTAGTGCAGAACCACAGATAAAGGTGTGGTTGCAGCAGAATTGCCAACAAGGCAGGAGAGTGGGACTGTGTGTCGGGGGGTGGGGTGTCTTGGGCCTGCTCTGGGAGTGTGTGCCCCCAGATACCCCCAGAAAAGTGCCCGGGGAGGGGGTCATGTACATGGTCTGCACCCGTGGTCTACACCCGTGACCTGCCGAGACAGAATATTCCCGTGCCTAGCTAGTTAGGAGCTTTGGGAGCTGCCCAGCCCAGGTGGAATAGAGCTCTCTAACGCGTCTTCCCAGTGTGCGCCAGGCTTGACTCAGCTGCAGCAGAGCTGGTTTGCACATATAAATATGGGTATTTCAAGGCTGTGGACGCATTTTACTGAGATCTTGTAAGTTTCTGTGACAGTGAACTTTTCCGTTTCCTTGGCGTTGAAACTGCACCTTAGCTTTGGTGCATGGTGCTGAGCCGCAGGAGGTGGGTTTGCCAGGGCTTGTGGTGTCCCAAGATGACAGCAAGATAGCACTAACGCAGGGTGGGGGTGGGGGTCCTGGGCTAGCCACACAGGGTGGCCAGCCTGGGCAGAAACATTTGCATCCCGTTTCTTGCTGCTGCACCTCCCGAGGAGAGAAGCCATGAAAACAGCTGCTCTGACACGCCCGTCTCTCTGCCCTCAGACCCGGCTTCCCACCTCCCAGCTGCAGGCCCAAGGGCAGATGCAAGCCCCGGCGCCCCAGCCCGCCCAGGTGGCCTTGGCGAAGCCTCCCGTGGTGTCTGTCCCTGCAGCAGTAGTGTCCTCACCGGGTGTCACGACCCTTCCCATGAATGTTGCTGGGATCAGCGTGGCCATCGGGCAGCCACAGAAAGCCACAGGTACTTGTCTGCCGAGTCCTGCAGCCCTGTTGGCTCAGGGCCGGAATCCCCTTGTTAAGTGGGTGCCAGGTTTTAGCTGACATGTCTCCCGCTCCCCATTTGGGCCGTGGAGTTACCAGAAACATTCTGAAGTCAGTGTGTGTGGTGGTGGTGGCGGAGAGGGGGGTATGCGTCGGCCATAGTGGTCACAGCATTGCCCCTTTTTATGCGGAAGACTCTCTGAACCCCTCTGCTGCTGGTGGGGTGCAGGGAATTTGGCCTGAACTGGGAGACCCTTGTCCTGCTCCGGGTCCAGAACTCAGCTGCACTCGGTGTTCTGCAGGTCAGACCGTCGTGGCCCAACCCGTGCATGTCCAGCAGCTGCTGAAGCTCAAGCAACAAGCGGTGCAGCAGCAGAAGGCCATCCAGCCGCAGGCCGCACCTGGCCCCACTACTGTCCAGCAGAAGGTGCTGCCCGCAGTCATCCAGAGACAGTGTAAAGGGGGCAGGAGTGGAATGACAGGGCCAGGGGAGAAGAAAGAAGCCTTCCAGGGGCCACGCTTCTATGCATGCCTCCCGGGCTCTTTCCTGAAGGCACAGCCTGCAGGGTTTGGGCGAAATCTGGGCCCAGTGTTCACAGCCAGAAGTGACCTGCTGGGGCCTAGAACACGGCGGGGTGGCGGGCGTGGGGGAGAAGTGGAGGAGGGGGTAGTAAAGAGTCAGAAATAGGGGCCAGGAGGGAGAACAAGAGGTGAGGCCTTGGCATGTGGTGTCTTTGGCTGTGACCCGGGTTCCATCCGTGACACCACCAGGAGCAAGCCCTAAGCGCAGTTGAGAAAGGCCCAGAAAACCCAGAGAACGCTCAGACTACTTGTGTCAGCTTGCTGTTCCTTATGCCATAGATTTGGGTTTTCCAAATCAGCTGTGAGGAACTGTGTCTATATGTTTGCTCACTCACACAAGTACACAGAGCAGGTGTTGTGGGGCAGTTTGCACAGTTGGACCCCACCACCAGGCTGGGAGAGGAAGAGACCCACGTGCCAGGGCTGGGCTGTCTGGGAGAAGTTGGGGTGCCCAGATGAGGTGCTGCTGGCTCTGAGAAGGTGCCGGACTGTGTCTGCCTCTCACCAGGGTGTCTTTCCCTCAGATCACGGCACAGCAGATTGCGGCTCAGGGCCAGCCTCAGAAGGTTACGTATGCCACCCAGCCTGCCCTGAAAACCCAGTTTCTCACCACACCCATCTCCCAGGCCCAGAAACTGGCCAGTTCTCCACAGGTGCAAACCCAGATCCAGGTGAGCGGGTGGGGTGTGGTTGAGGGTCATGGGCCACACTCCGATTGGGCAGTGACAATGCCACATCCCTGTCACCACTGCTCAGGATTCTCTACCTGCTCCCTCTCTGGCCCCCCACACGGGTGGGTGCCTCCACTCCTTCACACCTCCCCAGACTTTGCCACCAGTGTTTGGTCCTGCTGCTGCTCTATCCTCTGGAGCCCATGGGGCTAAGCTTGCAGGCAGGACTTGCCTGACAGATGCTGCCCATGCCTTGTGACCACTAGGCTGGGGCTTCCCCACATGTGTTGCTTCTGAATGAAGAGATTCTTCCCAGGCATGCATTCTTTACCTTTCATTCAGTAAAAGCTGGTCATTTCACCCACACCTTTAAACCCTAAGCGATCAGTCCTAGACTGGGTGTTTGCAAATAGAAATATAGGAGTGAGGGCCAGAGAGAGCTGAGACCAAGAGAAAGGCGCTTACATGAAGCTGACCCAGGTTTGAACCCTGGCTTCCCACATGGTCCCCTACCAGGAGTGCCTGGTGTGGGCCCCCAAAGACAAATAAAAGAGTTGAGGCTGGCAGTAGGTTCTTTGCTTGCAGGTGGCCTGGGTTAAGACCCTAGGGCCACAGTATAAACGGCAAACCTAGGCGTTCTGGTGACAAAGGACTCGGGCCTCAGGACTGTGCATCTGCTGGCGCAGCAGATGTACTTTTGTGGTAGAACAACGGCTCTTCGTTTGTCTGCACTCTGTGCTCATTTGAGTCCGCTTCGTCTGTGGGCCTGTAATCTTAACTGCTGCGCTTTGGTTAAAGTCACCAGCACCAGAACAGTTGGCAGCAGGGTTCAGCTCTCTGACCCCATGTCTCCTGTGCCTTTCACATTTCCTTCATAACCACCATTCGCGGAAACCACATGCATGCTGCCAGGAGGTATGATTGTGGGCTTTAAATTCTTGCTTGGATCTGTGACTTCCCTTTGGCCACCCTGGATTAGGTGGGGCTGCTTCTTGGGGACATATCTGTCACCTGTGCACAGCGAGGTGGCACCTTCTTTCACCTTCCTGCGGGCAGGCCCCTACCATCCCTTGGGACTGGCCTCCTTGGCCTTCACTCTGTCCGGCCTGGTCTTTGTGGAAAGTCTCTTCTGCTGGGTGGATGTCCTTGGAGTTTCCCATAGGGTTCGCATACACCCTCGTTTCATTGTTGTGCTCTGGTGTGGAGTTAGCTCCTTCCTCAGCAGCCAGTCACAGAACTCTTGTCTCTCGGCTGCCCTCAGCTCTTGGTGCCACTTGCTTGGAAATAGTTTCTCTGTCTCTCCTGCTGCATGCTGACTTGGCTTGGCTCACATGCCATGTGGTCCTTACTTCTTTCATCCATATAGGAAGTGAGTCAGGGTCACTCCTTTTCCTGTCCCTTCTGCCAGGCCTCCCTTCTCCAAGTCTCTCCAGCCCCTCTAATGCTTTCTGTCGGACTGTGTTCTCTGGCAACTGCTGCCGATCTCCCACACCACACACTTTTGATGATGCCCTCTGGATTCCTGGCAGTTTTAAACTGTGCTGAGCTGAGTCCTGCCCTTGGAGGCAGCTAAGACATTTCCAACCAGGCAGACTC
Source organism: Sorex fumeus (assembly GCF_029834395.1). Taxonomy (NCBI): domain Eukaryota; kingdom Metazoa; phylum Chordata; class Mammalia; order Eulipotyphla; family Soricidae; genus Sorex; species Sorex fumeus. Next base: position 18,966,019 of record NW_026606086.1, on the reverse strand, counting down.
TGTCCTCCTAAACGCCTTTTATTGCCAGTCCCGAGATTATTCATGATTGTCTTCAGTAACCGCTGGTGCCCAGAGCCAGGAAGAGCCTGTACTTGGAGACCTTTGCAAATGCATTGAGGGCAGAAGGGGCTGTGCTGTTGAGCATCCAGGCAACAGTACCGTGCATGCACATGATTCTTGTGTATGAGCTCAGAGGCCCTTTTTTAAAAAAAAAAAAAATTTATAAAGTAGTTCAAAATTGCTCCAGCCCCTCTCAGAGAGCCCGGCAAGCTCCTCGTGAAGTATTCAATATGCCAAAAACAGTAACAACAAGTCTCACAATTTCTTGTGAGACGTTACTGGTGGCCGCTTAAGCAAATCAATAAACAACGGGAGGACAGTGCTACAGTGCAGTGCTACACACACACACATATATATTTATGTATGTATGTGTATAAAATATATTTCCCTCTAAGATTGGTTGCCTCCTACTTTAAACCCCATCAAATGTGGTGTGGTACTCTTGGAGTATGGGTAGTGTGAGGCATAAGTTGTTGCCCAGCATGTGGAGAGCAGCCGTGAACATGGTGACGGTTGAGTTCTTGAGGTTTTTGTCCTCCGGGGCTGGGTCTCTTGGGTCGGGGCAGGGCCTCACCACCCCAATCCGGGGAGCCCTGAATGAAACAGCCTGGCACCAGGTCCAGTGGCATGGTAATGGCGTGTGTGGTGTTATGCTCCTATCCAGGAGAGGACAGTGATACTGGATCATGGCTGATGATGAAATTATCTGGCGCCAGCCAGAGGTGGCTTATGGGTGTGACTGCAAAGTTGCTAGAAATGGGGGGGGAAGGGAGGAAACAGAGGATACTTGTTCCTGGGTCCGTTGAACCCAGAGTTTTCAGTCACAAACTCCCACATACCTGGGTTTTCTGCGGATTCACTCAAACGACCCTTTGTTTAAAGGGAACCCATCAGGGCAAGAGTGACAGTACAAGAGGGAGGGCTCTTGACTTGCTCTTGGCCCACCCACGTTCCATCCCCAGCACCCCAATGGTTCCTAGAGCCCCACCAAGAGTGGAAACCAGGAGAAAGCCCTAAGCACCACTGAGTGTGGCCCCAAAACAAAGAGTTTTAAAACTAAAAAAATGACCAAGCATTTGAAATAGAAGGAAGACAAGCATGCCCTTCCTGGCCCCGGAGCTGTCCGTGGTACTGAAAGTGGACCCGGTTCTGGTTCTGGCAGAGTACTATAGCACCTACTTTGAGACCGCTCTCAAGTGTCATCAGTTCTTTGTTGGGTTTGGTTTTTTGTTTTCATTTGTTTTTCATCTGGCAATGCTCAGAGCTTACTCCTGACTCTGAGCTCAGGGATCGAACCAGGGTTAGCTGCATGCCAGGTAAGCACCCTCCCCACTGTCCTCTTTGACCCCAATCTGACCTTTGTTAATTGAATGGTCTGCTTCTGAGCACACGTTTGACTTTGCATTTTGGCTTTTGTTTTGTCAAAGGTTGCAAAGCTCCCTCAGGTTGTCCAGCAGCCGAGCCCTGTGGCCAGCATCCAACAGGTGGCCTCTGCCTCACAGCAGGTAGGGCGCGGGGTGGCACAGTGCCTGGCTTTGCAGTCAACTGCAGGGCTCTTGCTAAACGAGTCCTGGGTGGGCGCCCAAGGAGGTGGAACCCGACTCTTACAAGCCCCCCTTGGGACATACCTGTTGTCTGTAGCCTAGTAGAGCTGGGGTAAAAGTGTCCTGACTCTGGCGCCTGCCCTGCAGGAGCCTGGCTATGTGTGTTTCTGGGCAGGCAGCTGAAGGCTCCAATTTATCTGCCAAGTCCCCTTAGTTTCAGGGACTCTGAAGAGGGGAGGGGAGGGAGCTGCTACCTGTGGGAAACGGGGGAAGGCAGGAAGCAGGCTGGGGGTGGGGGGGCGCTATTGTTGCCCGCCCTGCAGAGACACCCAAGTGGCCTAGAACATGCTTTGTCTTTGTGGCACTGCCTGGACCTGGGACCTCACCCAGGCAAGATTTGTGCCCTACCACAAGGCTTTCACCCTGGCCCCATAAAACTTTTACTCAGTTCAAAGCAGGTGGATTTCAAGGAACCAGAACGTATCCGGTAATAGCCCCACCAGTCCCTGCTATGTCACACAGGCTTTGTCCCTAGAGCCCATTCCCAGCTAGAGTGGAGGCCAAGAGGTTTCTCAGCCCACAGAAGCCTTTGTGCCGACAGGCCCTCCCTGTAGCCCTCACATCTGAGCGGCCACGCCACTTCTCTCAGTGATGGCTGTTCTCTGACTCTCTGGGTTCAGGCTTCCCCGCAGACTGTGACACTCACGCAGGCGACAGCAGCCGGCCAGCAGGTACAGGTGATCCCCGCGGTGACGGCCACTGCACAGGTGGTCCAGCAGAAGCTCATGCAGCAGCAAGTTGTCACAACAGCAGCAGCCCAGCTCCAAAGCCCTGGGGTCCCTGCCCCCACACCAGTGCCAGCCCCCTCCGACAGCCCCAGCCAGCAGCCTAAGTTGCAGATGAGAGTGCCCGCTGTCAGACTCAAGACCCCCACCAAGCCTCCGTGCCCATAGGCAGTGCAGCATGCTGGGGCCCTTGTGCCGTCCAGCAGCTGGTCAGCATGAGGGGCCACGACGTGGGAGAGTTGTGGGGTGCCTGGGACTGAGAGCCATCTCCTTTCAAAGCACCTCCACGGGGGAACAGCTGCCCTGTGAACACCGTCTCCATGCTGGCAGCGCTCCCACCCCGCGACCTTTCCAAAGCAGCAGTGTGGCCTCGTGAAAGCCACTTAAGATGGCCTGTGTCACTGCTGCAGACCCTGGAAGGGCCCTGACCCAGACAGCTGGCGCTGGGTACCTGGCAGCAGCTGCTCTGTGGGCCCTACCTCATCACTGGGGAGCACCCTGTCCCGGAGGGAGGACTTCTTCCAGGAAATCACTCCAGTGGGAAAACCACCGTGGCTTTCCTTGCCTGCCTGCAACGTCATTTATCTCAACTCTTAAATGAAATTTTAGTGACACCCAATGAACCTCCTGTTCCCAGCTTATGTTGAGGGGAAACTGATTTTTTTCATTCCAAAGAGTAGCTGGGGCCCAGGACACCTTGGGAGCTCCCACGCGAGGCCCCAGCATCGCACCAAGCACAGAGAGCTGCAGCAGCACAGGCGCCACAAAACATTCAGCCTCCCAGATCCTCGCTAGCTTCCCTGCCTGGGGCTGCTGGTTCAGGCTGGTTTGGGGCCACTTGTGTTTCTGCCCAGTGCACGATGAGGGCACAGAGAGCAGTGCTGAGCTGACATGCTGTTTCCTGCCAGTTGCTGTGTTGCCACCCTCCCAGGTAGTACTAGCAGAAACAGGCACAGACCAGTACCAGCACAGCTGTGCATCTGGCTTCTTGTGGCCTTGATCAAGCCAAAACGCATGTGTTTGGAACCGGTCTAGGAATAAACTTGGGTACCGTCAGGGGAGGAAGCTCTGTCTGCTCCTGTTGTTCAGATTGACGTTGCTACAGTGGACTCGAAAGTTATCCCCTGGTACCTTGGACCATCACCTGGCAGAAAGGAGCACCTCCTTCCCCACAGTTTGCAGGAGGAAAGCTACCAAAAGGGAGTTTACTGCTGTCCTGCTGGTGAGGAATCTGGAGAAAAAGCTAGTATGAGGGCTTGAAGATGGACATATTAGCATTGCTTGGGAGGCCTGTGCAGGGTCAGGATTCACACAAGACCTGTGTCAGGACCCCAGAGCTATCCCATGGCCCTTCTGAACGTGTCTTTGAGAACACCTTAAAGGCGTGCAAGACAAGGCCCATGACCCTGTGGGGCTGGACGCACTTTAGAAACATCCCTGGTGCTTCCAGGGAGCAGAACTGGGCATCTGGATCTTAGCACACAGCTCCTGCCCACGAAAGAACCTTGTCTCAGCCATGCTGCTTAGTCCCTGTTGAAACACAGAAGAGGAAGGATTTCCTGTGTCGTTCTTGGTGACATGTCCTCAGCAGAGCCCTCTCCATCCACACCCTCCTCCTGCCATGTCTAAGTTTGTGGTCACTGTACCTCCTGTGCAGCTCCGGTGGTTTGTCAGGATGAAAGGCAGGTTGAGAGCATCATAAAGGTGACATTCTACAGTCTGACTTGGCCTGGCCACTATGAAGTGGACTGCACGACTGAGAGGCATGTTCTCAAGCAGCCAGGTTGCCACACCTCTTCCCCCACTTTAGTGTTTTTGTTTTCTTGTTGTAAGCAGCTGTTGTGTTTTAAAGTATAGAGGAACCAGACTAAATTGTAAATACTTTGTAAACAATCATTCATTTGTACTTGAATAGTAAAGTTTTGAAGCGCACTGATAGCCTACCAGCCAAAAGGTGTAATAAAACAACCTTTTTGTAGAATCGCTGATTCTGTCTTCCATAAAAATTAGCGTTCAAGTTATGGGTATTGGTTGTACTTATTTTGTGTGAAGAAACAAAAGGGGATGTCGGTGTGGAAAACAGGTTCATTCCCCGGACCTGCAAGGAACTAGAGGGCAATGCATTTCAGTTTCTGTTAGGAGGCCAGGTGGACCTGAGCAAGTTCTCCTGAGCATACAAGCTTCCCCAGTGACCAAGCAGCCAACACTATAGTGGCTACATCAGACCTATGGGTTTCAGAGGCAATTTACATAGCACAAAAGCTGTGCATGCACACACACACACACACACACACACACCCCAGCAAAACAGGGCCTCCTGGGGCCCTTGGCCACACACACACACAAGCAAGCAATGCCAATTGTTTTCACCACAGCCACTAAGATGATTAGATTTACTTTTATTGAAATGTTGCAAATACTGTGTATTTCAAGTTACCCAGGTGAGCCACCCAAAGAAGCTGAGCATGTAAAAGAAACGTGCTACAGAAGACTTGTAAGAGTTCAATTCAATCAGCCTAATAAGTGGCTGAAAAAATAGCAATACTCCTCCATTTAAAAAAAAAGAACAGGGCTAGAGTTAAAAGTACAGCACTTCAGGCACTTGTATGCAGCCAATCAGGTCAATCCCTGGCACTTTACAGGGTCACCCATGCCTCACCTGTGAATCCTCATGAGGGATCACTGGTTGTGGCCCCAAACCAAAAGGCCACTAATCAAGCAGTATATGAAGAAACTCGTGTTTTTCCTCCTACTGAAATTATGCCAGTGTCAGCTTAATTGCTGGGTTTTAGGGGTACACTGGGAAGTGCTCAGAAGTCATTCCTGGCAGTGTTGGGGATCAAGCCAGGGCATGCTGGATGCAGGGCAACCGCTTTAAGCCTATATGCTTCAGCCTCAAGCGAAGTTTTAAAAACCTATTGCCTGGACAGTGTTTTGTGTCTTTTAAAAAATGTCAGGCTGGGCTGGAGCAATAGCACAGCAGGTAGGGTGTTTGCCTTGCACGTGGCCGACCCAGGTTCAATTCCCAGCATCCCATATGGTCCCCTGAGAACCGCCAGGGGTAATTCCTGAGTGCATGAACCAGGAGTAACTCCTGTGCATCACCGGGTATGACCCAAAAAGCAAAACAAAAAAAAAGTCAGGCTGGGTAAGCATGGGGTTTAAGTACTTCCGGTTGGAGCTGCTTCAACCAGGGTGTGCCCCATCCCACCAGATGCATCCTGCTTGTTCTTGGAGCCACACTGGTGGAGCTGGGGCTACTCCTGGCTCTGTTCTTGGGCCCACAGATTGCTGGGGCACATAACCAGGGCTCAGCCCTTGGCACTCTGGCCCTAACCCATTCAACTAGGTTGTCTGCTAAGCCCATTTAAAAGCTCTTCCAACATCTCTTTTTCTTTTTTTTTGGGGGGGGGGAAATCACACCCAGTGTCAGGGCTGTGACCCAAGCCACCTGCCAGCCTACATGCTCATTCCCAACAGCCCCTCTAGCCCCGGGACACTGTTCCTCGTGAGACTAGTTTAAACATCTCATAAGGCCAAAGTAGTCTTACTGTCTTGGCACTTAAGGTCCTCAAGGCTGCTCCTGCAGCATCATGCTGTGCCCCCACGGAGCTACCTGCCCTGGACGCCCTGATCCCAGGGACGCGCTGCCCCAGGGCTTGCTTGCCTGTGTCTGCCATCTCCGCTTCCTGGCACCAACTCCACCTGTGCGACCATAGCCACGCTGCTGCCCCTACTAGCAGGTGTGGGGACTGCGCCCCTTTCTGCCACCCCAAGAACAGCAGTGGCAAGTTTACGGCCTGCTGGGGTGGGGAGCAGTCCCTCTTCCCGCTCGCTGCTCCACCACCTCCAGGGACACGCACATTCAGTATGGTATGCCCAGGCCCTGCTTCAAGGCTGCTCCCACTTCCATCCTCAGATCCCCTCACAGCAGTGCAGCCTAGGAAAATGACAGAGAACTGAGACCCTCTGGAGTGTGGAGGCTGACTTCACAGATGAGCTTAAAGTTATCCCCAAGTAGTAGCCAAAGCAGGACACCTCGTTGCCAGTTCAATTTTAACTCATCTCATTTCTAGAAAGACCACCCCAATGAGAGACTGAGGGGCCCGGAGCTAGGGACAAGCTCCTTTCCACTGGCGAGTCCCTCACGGCCTGCTCAGACACCAGCCAACGTTGCTTGGGGGGGCAGGACAGCAGGAGGAGGCTTCAGGATGCAGAGGGCCCTCGGCTGGCCCCCGAAGTCCTGCCTACACCGCCTTCTGGGCTCGCTCTTCCTGCAGGGGAGTGGGGAGAAACTCAGCTCCAGGTGGCCCCAAGGGCAGCGGCCCAGCCCCAGGACACGCAGCCCTCACCTTGACAGCCTGCTCCAGCTGCACCAGGGCCGCCTCATACTGTGGGACCAAGGACTGCATGTCGTCGTCCGGAGTCTCATGCCGCTGCAGCTCAGGCACTCCAGCCTCAGCCAACATCCGGAGGAACCTTCTCTCCTGCAGGAGCCCATGGTGGGAGGGAGCTCGGCTGCGGCCCCAGGGCCCTCCCCAAGCAGCACCCCCACCTCACCTGCACTCGGAGCAGCAGTGTGAACGCCTGACCCTTTCTGCCAGCGCGGGCTGTTCTCCCCACCCTGGAACCAAACAGAGTCTTCAGGAGCCTCTTTCCTCCCAGGGGCCCCCCCAACCCCTGGGCTAGCCCCTCACCGATGCACATAGGTCCGCAGGTACTGAGGGGCGTCATAGTTGACCACCATCTGCACCCCCTCCACGTCGATACCTCGAGCCGTGGCATCTGTGCTGATGAGTCTGGGGGCAGGGGGTCGACACCAGGGTTGTGGATCCTATCCTCCACCCTCAGTCCTGCCCCCAGCCCTGCACTTACAGCTGGATCTTGCCCTGCTCAAACTGCTTCAGGATGGCTCTCCTCTGGCCGGGCCCATAGCGAGAGGAGAACTCGGCCACCGTTACTCCCCCAAAGGCTTGGACAAGCAGGAAGAGCCTGGAGTACAAAGGGGTCAAGAGGCTCAGTGGATGGGGCCAGAGTGGGGACCGCCCCTTCCTGTGCAAGTTCTCATGAGAGTTGGTGGAGGGCCCTCACCTGTGCGAGTTCTCACGAGAGTTCGTGAAGCAGAGCACCCTAGAGAGGTTCTGGCCCTGAAGCATGGCCAGCAGGGTCAGCGGCTTGGTGCGCAGCCTGCAGGGTACATAATGGTGCTGGAGGAATGGGGTTGGCCATCAGTTCACACCCCCACAGTCCCCCCCCCCCCACACCAGAGGTACCCTCACCGTCAGGCCAGCGGGGAAGGCATACTTGCCCCCACAGTCCCCATCCACATCGAGGTCTTCGGGACCACTGGGTGCCAGCCCCGCAGAGAAGAGCCGAGGCTGGTAGAGGCCGAGCTGCTGCAGCTTCTCAGGGTTCTGGGTTAGAGTGGCTGAGAAGAGCAGCTTCTGCAGCGGCATATGAGGTTGGCAGGTGCTGGAACGGGTAGGAGAGCAGTTAGGGGTGAAGCATGGGGAGGGGGCAGAGGAGGAAGCCAGAGGAGGAGCCTGTACCTGGCGGCAGTCACGGCCTGGGGCTGCCTGCGCTGGAGCAGACCCAATGTGTCCTCGGAGCCCCCACTCGGGAAGGCTGCTGCCACCACCCGGGGCAGCCAGGACTGGTGCATACTGTCCATCATCCGGTCTGCTTCATCGATGACCTGGGGAAGCCAGGAGTTGGGAGGCCAGTTGTAGGAGAGAGGCAGAGGCCCAGGCCCAGGCCCAGGCCCAGCCCCACACCCATGGGACCACCTACCAGGAACCGGAGGTGCTGAAGGCTGAAACCTGGGGTCTGGTCAATGTGGTCCACCAGGCGGCCGGGGGTGGCCACCACAATATCAGCCAGGCAGCGGAAGCCATCCACCCTGTAGAACAGCATGCACTCAGCAGGACTCCACACCACAACTCTGCTCCCCACCCCCAGGGTGGGGCGGGACCTACGTTTTCTGGACCAAGCTCTCCTGCTCCTTGGCCAGCGCCTTCTGGCCAGTGACCAGGGCGACCCGCAGTGGGGTGGCATCTGTGTAGATTTTGAAGACTTTGCTCACCTGGAGAAGAGGCAGCCATCAGGGCTCGGCCCCTGCCCACCCCCCAGCCCCATGCCCCGGAGTCCAGTGCAGCCCATACCTGCTGTGCCAGTTCCTTGGTCGGTAGCACCACCAGGGCCCGAACCCGACATATAACCCGGCTAAGTAGCGCCTGCATGGAGTGGATCAGGTGAGTCAGACAAGGGCCAGCCACAAACCGGGAGGGGGGGGGGAGGGGGACGGGGGGACGGGGGTAAAGGCCGGCACGAAAACACACACCTGCACCACCGGAATGACAAACGCCAGCGTCTTCCCGCTGCCCGTGGGCGCCGACACACACAGGTCGCTGGGCTGGAAACCGCCTCTGCCCACCAGAAAACCGTTGGCCGCGCTGTGCAGAAGGGCGGGGATCACGGCTGCCTGAACTGCAGGGAAAGGGCGAGAACGACCCAATGGCAAGGCCAACAAGGCTGCCTAGACTGCAGGGGGTCGGGAACCCGCACCCAGCCTGCCTGTCCGTGGCGGGCACCTGGGAAGTAGGCCGAGATGCCGTGCGCACGAAGCTTCCGCTGCAGCTCGGGATGGACCTCAGGAAGGGCCTCCAGAGGCACTAGATGCTCCGTGACGTTCTTCCCCACGCACCTGGGCTCTGCCAGCCACGCCGGCAGGAACGGCTGCACCTGCCCGGGAACAGCCGCGTGAGCGTCCAGGGGCCGGGCAAATCCGGACCCGCCCCCACAACCCGGGTCGACTCCGGCTCGCTGCCCGCTGAGCCCCCTAAGACCCCTGCACATCTCAGGGGTGCCCGCGCCAGCAGCCAGTTTGGGTCCGGCTCAGACGCCACAGCGGAGGGCCGGGCAGGCGCCCACGGCCTGGGGGCCGCCAACCCTCACCTTGGGAGTCTTGGTCCTCGGGCGGCCCCCGAGCAGCGGACCGAGAGCGGGGGGCGGTGCGGCCCCGCCGTCCTCCTCCTGCCGCTCGCTGGGCGGCGGCGGCGGGCTCCCCGGGGTCCCGCCGCCCGCGCCCCCCCGCGACCGACGTGGCCGCCGCCGCCGCCGCCGCCCCACGGGCTCCGAGCTCTGCGCGGGCTCCTGTCGCCGCTCCTGCTGCCGCTCCCGAGCCCGGCACTGCAGCCGCTCCAGCAGCGCGCGGGCCCGCGCCGCCGCGCCCGCCTCGGTCCCCGCCTCCGCCCCGGCGCCCTCGGGGCCTGGGTACCGCGCCACGTGAAAGAGCGCCATGCCGCCAGCTGACACTCTTCGGCTGGCGCACGCCGATGACGAAAGGCGCGTCCGTGACGTCAGCGGCGCGCCGGGCGGCGGCGGCTTCTCGGCGCGGGCGGTGACGTCAGCGGCGCGCTGGGCGGCGGCGGGCGGCTTCTCCGCGTGGCCTGCGGGATGGAGCCGGCTCCGAGCCCCGGGGGCGCGCGCGAAGCGCTGGGCCGACGGGTGGAGGCGGTGCTGGCGAGCCGCGGCGAGGCCAACGCCGTGTTTGATATCCTGGCTGTGCTGCAGGTGGGCGCGGCGGGGTCTGGAGGCGGGGGGGGACTCGCGTGGGGTCCCGGGGCCCCCGCGAGCTCCCGCCCGGCCTGTCCCGCAGTCCGAGCACCCGGCGGAGGTCCAGGACGCGGTGCGCGCGTGCAGCCGCCTCTTCGGGGCCCTGCTGCAGCGCGGGGAGCTGTTCGTGGGCCCGCTGCCCCCCGAGGAGATGGTCTTGGCAGGTGAGCCTCCCGCGCGGCGAGGGGCGGGATCTGCAGCGAACCCCTAGCCGCGTCCCAGGGTTGGGGATGGGGACGAGCTGGGTCCGGCGAGCACCCGGGTGGGAAGGAGCCCTGGGCCGCACTGCAGCGGCTCCGCGGGGCCTGTGTCCCAGCGCGGACCGAGCCTGCGGCAGGGCACGCCCGGGAGCCGCGTCCCCCGCCCTCCCCGGCCTGACTTTCCCCAGCCTCGTTGCCCCGACTCGGGGGCTTCGCTTAGTCCCCGGGAGAAGCGAGGAGCAGGAGCGGTTTCCCGTTGTGGGGAAATAGCCCCATTCGGGATGAGCTCAGGTCTGGGTGGCTGGCACCTGCCTTTCTCCACACCCCGTTTCCTGCTAGCGTGGGGAGGCGGAGTGGGCTGTGGAGTCACCACCCCCCTCGCAGGCTCCCAGGGGGCCACCCGGAAGTACAAGGTGTGGATGAGACACCGCTATCAGAGCTGTTGCACCCGCCTGGGCGAGCTGTTGGCCCACCCCGCCTTCGAGGTCAAGGTGAGTGTGGGAGTACTGCTCGCCTTCGGCCGGTAGGGACGGGCTCGGAGCTGCCGGGCAGGGGGACATGGCTGCATCTGGCCCACTCCAGGAATCGGCCCTCGCTTCGCTCATGAAGTTTGTGAGGCTGGAAGGTGCCCACCCGCTGGAGAAGCCCAAGTGGGAAGGCAACTACCTGTTCCCACGGGAACTGCTGAAGGTGAGCTGGTGCTAGGGGACCCCTGGCGGTGGTGCCTCTGCCGTGGCCGACTCTGGCTCAGCGGGTGCCTCATCCCTCCCTGTGCCCAGTTGGTGGTGCAGGGTCTGCTGTCCCCCGAGGAGGACCGCACACTGCTGCTGTCGCATTTCCGCTCCTACCTGGAACACGACGACATCCGCTACCATACCATGCAGGCAGCCACAGAGGCAGTGGCCAGGGCCACCGATGGTCACCCTGAGGTGAGGGGGGATCCTAGCCCCTCATGGGTCAGGGTAGGGGATGTGGCCGGGGCACTGGGGCTCAGCTGGGCTCTGGTAGGTGCCGCTCGCCTTCTGGAACAACGTCTTCTCACTGCTGTCTGCTGTGAGCCTGCCACGCCAGGAGGGCACTAACGTCAGCTTCTACGTGCCACACGCTGGTGAGTGCCAGGCGGGGACACCAAGGGCAGGGGCATGAGAGCACCAGGTGACATGTTTCCTTCAACTTCTTTTATCAGAGATATCAGACAAGTGGAAGGTCGCTCACTTGAAGGTGAGACTGGGCGGCTGACATCCTGGGAGACACAAGAAAGGGCTCTGCAGGGAATGCAGCTCCCTGAGCCTGGCCTGGGCGCCCCTGCAGCCCCGCCCCTCCTCCCATGGGCACCCCTGCAGCCCCGCCCCTACCCCCCTGGGCACCTGTGCAGCCACGTTCTTCCCTCAGGAGCACCGGAAAGTCTTTCAGCATATGTGGCTCAGCTTCCTCAAGCACAAGGTAGAGCTGGGACAGTGGGGGCTGCCCCGTGCTGGTGGGGGCGGGGGCCTGGCTGCCCCTGACGTGCTCCTGTCTCCAGCTGCCCCTGAGCCTCTGCAAGAAGGTGCTGGTGATCATGCATGACGCCATCCTGCCCAGCCTGGCCCAGCCCAGCCTCATGATCGACTTTCTCAGCCGCGCCTATGATGCCGGTGGGTGGGACCTCCCAGGCGGGGGCGGGGCACTCTCCCAGGGGTGTTGGGCTCACCTGGCGCTTTCCCCGCAGGAGGTGCCATCAGCCTCTTGGCCTTAAACGGCCTTTTCATCCTGATCCACAAGCACAACCTGTGAGTGTTCCCTGGGCCCCTCCGCTGCCTGTTTCACCCGCTCAGCCTGAGGAGACTGAGCCTGAGAAGGGGTCGGGAGGGGACTCAGGCCCTGCCCTCCGGACCCCTAGGGAGTACCCTGACTTCTACCGGAAGCTCTATGGCCTCCTGGACCCGTCCATCTTCCATGTCAAGTACCGTGCCCGCTTCTTCCACCTGGCGGACCTCTTCCTGTCTTCTTCGTGAGTCTCCCCCCAGCCTCTCCACGCCCCTCAGCAGAGCCCACTCTGCCGAACACGGCCCCTCACTGCCCTCCCCCGCCCAGACACCTGCCTGCCTACCTGGTGGCGGCCTTCGCCAAGCGGCTAGCCCGCCTGTCCCTGACGGCGCCCCCGGAAGCCCTGCTCATGGTGCTGCCCTTCATCTGCAACCTGCTGCGTCGGCACCCGGCCTGCCGTGTCCTGGTGCACCGCCCTCGAGGCCCTGGTGAGTCTGCGTCACGGAGGCCTCCCAGGGCAGGCACGAGCAGGTGGCAGACGGTTGGTCTCTCCTAGAGCTGGACGCTGACCCCTACGACCCCCAAGAGGAGGACCCAGCCAGGAGCCGAGCCCTGGAGAGCTCCCTGTGGGAGCTGCAGGTGGGCACGGTGGCTCCCCGGTGCCCTGGTCTGCCGCGAGGCGTTGTGGGGCGTTGCTGACCCCATCCTCCCCTAGACGCTGCAGCAGCACTATCACCCCGAGGTGGCCACAGCCGCCAGCGTCATCAACCACGCCCTATCTGTGCCCGAGGTTAGCATCGCGCCGCTTCTGGAGCTCAGTGCCTTTGAGGTAAGGCGGAGACAGTGCGGCATCTGCGGGGTGGGGGCGCGCAAGCCGGTGGGGACAGCTCTGTCCTCCTGTCCCCACAGATCTTCGAGCGGGATCTGAAGAAGACACCCGAATCGGTGCCGTTGGAGTTTCTCCCACCCCAGGGTCTGCTGGGCCGCCATGACCAGCTCTGTGCCCAGGTCTTCACGCTGGGCTGATGCTGCACCCCAGCCCCCAGACACCAAACTGAGCTCCGACCTCCACCAGGGCCTCCTGGTGGGCTGGGGCACAGCACGAGGAGCCTTCCTGGGTGGTCATGGGCTGCAGGGGACAGACCACCTGGTCACACGACTGAATGGTCCCCTCCAAGATACTTAGCCCACACCCTCAAGTCCACTTCAGCATGGCTGGGTGGCCAGCTCTGAGGAACCCGGGTTCGGGGCAGTGATGTCCATCATGGGCCCTACCATGAGCATTTTGGGATTTGGTTTTTTGTCTTTTGGGGTCACCCAGCAATGCCCTGGGGTTAGTCCTGGCTCTTCACTCAGAAATTACTCCTGGTGGAGCTCAGAAGACCATATGGGATGCTGGGGATCGAACCTGAGTAGGGCACGTGCCAGGCAAACACCCTCTCTGCTGTGCTATCCCTCCAGCCCCCGGCATGAGTGTTTTTGTAAGACAACTGGCACCTGTTCTGTAGCTCTGTCCCAAGTAGTGAGGAGGGAGGAAGCCCAGAGCTCATGCTCCAACTGCAAAGAGCCATTTCAAGTGACTTGCAGTGTCTGCTCATAGTTAATCAGGGCCAGCCATGGATCTTTATTAAATTCTATTTGCATATACCTATTTTAAGTTCAGAATGTTGGGGGGTGGAGTTTTGTTCTGAAGCCACACCCAGCTATGCTCAGTGATTCTACCTGGTGGGGTTAGGAGACCACGTGGAATGCTGGGGATCAAACCCAGGTCCCCTCTGCACGATCGGTCCCAGCCAGCCACTGGTTTGAGATTCCCTTATCCTGGTGGAGCAGTCCTGATGGGCTACCCCACGTAATTCTCTATGAACCAGACATGGGTTGGGAGGAGCTGCAGAAGCTGGGGTAGGGGTGGTACTGGGAAGCGGGAGGGGCCAGGCAGAGAAGGGCAAACTCCGGGCTTCTCTCTGGGAGGGGCAGGATGCACCTCAGCATGGCTCCTGGCCCCCACTGCCACAGGGGGGCAGCACTGCTCTTAGCTTTGGAGGCTGGGCCATTGCCCTGACTGCTAAGAAGCAGAGCCTTCCTGAGTGGGGTCCCAGGCATCTGGCCAGGCAGAGCCCCTGCCCTGATTGTTTGCAGCCCTATTGTGCTGCTCAGAGACCAAGATGTGCAGCCACCCAGCCTAGGAGACCCACTTTCTCCATAGAACCTAGACCCCCGCTGCCTGGCACATGGCTGCCAGCAAATTCTGTTCTGCAGGCCCTCCTCACAATCCTGGGGTTCCAGGACTGGAACAGGCTGTGTGTGTGGCCTGTGCCAATAAAACTTTATTTATAAAAACAGGCATGGGGCTGGATCACTTTGCTGACCTGTGTGAGAGGAGGAAGACAAGGGCAGGCTGGCCTGTGGAGCAGCCGCTCCCAGGGGCCGAGTTCTCCAGTCCCTTTTCTAGCCTCTGTTCCAGCAACACCGGGTCTCATCCAATCCCTGCCCGCAGGGGTCTGGACCACAGCTGTCCATGCCCGTGCACTTCCCCCCCCCCCCCCCGGCCTCCAGCTGGGGCGCCGGGAAGAGTGGCCTGGCCAGGCTGGGTCAGAACTCGCATCTGTGTCCGCTGGGCTTATCTGCGCTGTGGATGGGGCGTTAGCACATGCAGCTGCGGCCAGGCGCGTCCCTGAAAGGCACGTGGTTCAGCCGCAGGTGCCGCCATGGAGGGCTCGGGCCAGCCGGGCATCTGCACGGTGCTTGGGGCTCAGGACCGCCCATGCTTGATCCAGTTCCTGATGGTCCACTTCTGCCCGGAGCAGCGCTGCACCACCAGCCGCAGCCCGAAGTGTGCATCCTTGGACATCTCCACCTCCAGGCACCTGCCCGTGTCCCGGCTCACGATGGGGCCGCTCTGTGCCGGGGTCACCAGGTCAGCCCATGCGATCCCTGCAGCCCCATCCAGCCCAACTGCCCCCACCCTGGCCCGCACTCACCTGGGTGAAGTCCCACAGCCTCTGCGTGGGCCGGGCCACATCCTCGCACTTCTTCAGTGCAGGTGCCCGGCCCCTGCCCTCGTCCACCAGGCACTTGGAGTCAGGCAGGAAGGCGGTGGACCCCAGTGGGCCCAGCTGCAGCAGCCCCTCGGCACTGTAGCGCACCAGCTGTAGGGGCAAGAGGCCTGAGTGCACCCCACACCCTGGGAGCAGGAGGCACAGCCCCCAGCCCACTCCTTCTAGCCAGGGAAGATGATCTTGTACCCCCCCCCCCCCACCTGGCCCTGTGGGAGATGCTTCCCAGGACCGGAAGTGTGTGCTCTCGCCCCACCCCCACCCTCGGCAAGCCACAAGCCCGGGCCTCTATTACGTGTGTAAGCAAACTTCCCTCCAGGGGTTCTCTTGTGTATAAGCATTAACATTCCACATGCCCACACACCAGTACACATAAGCACACCTACAAGCACCACCTGCACTTGCACACATATAGATGACCCATGCATGTACGCACCACCCAGAGATGCACACACCCACATGTATACACCCATGTGCACATATTTCCATACATATCCACACGTAACATCCACATATGCATGCCCCCACATGCACACCCCACTACACACGTGTACATGTACACAGCTATACACATCCACACATGTATACTCACACTGCACACATGCATAGTCATCCACATCCACATGTGCGCACTCATACAAACCCATGCCCATATAGCCACACATACCACCCATACACATGCACTCTCGTGTTGGGGCCTCTCTGACCCAGGGCTGCTGAGGAGGTCAGGAGACTGCAGCAGGAGGGGCCAGGGGCATGACTTCCTCTCCTCGGCTCACTGGCTTCCACACACAGGTACAGTGGGGCTGCCCGGAAATGCCCACGAGCACCACTGAGGAGTCCACAGCAGCAGCACCCACACAGTGCCGCATGGAGCACCACAGGTTTCTGCAGCAGCAGCACCCACCCTGCTCTGCAGCCCCGTGGCCTCCTGGGCTTCAGGAACTTCAGGTCTCACCACCTCCAAGAGATTCCGAGGTGGAGCCAGGCAGAGGCTCGCGGGCTCAGTGCAAGTGAAGCTGCTCTCCCTGTCTACACTCCTCATGTCCCACCTGGTCCACTGGATGGGGGAAACTGAGGCACGGTGTTCCATGACTTGCCCAAGGCCCTGCCCTTGCTCATCACCCACCTGGGAGGCCATGCCATGGCAGGGGTAGAGGATGGCCCGGTCGTCGTCCTCCGCTCCCTGGTCCAAGCAGTAGCCACTGGCTTTGCTATTCCTCACCTGAACCAGACACCAGAGGCGGCATGAGGGTCAAGTGGGCCCAGCTGATAGGGCCTTGGGTGCTCTGGGCCAACTGTTGAGGTGTGGGGCCACCTGAGCAGGGAGAAGAGGCACAGCCACGGCCTGGGGATGCCATAATTCTGTGCCGACATGCAGGAGCAAGCCTGGCCCTGGCCCTGAGCTCTGCCCAGCAGGCCCAGCCACCTTAGTGGCACACCAGCCTAGACACCAGGGCCCCTGTGCTCACTGGACCAGGTTGGATCCTCCCTGCTGCCCAAACCAAAGCCCAGAGGCCTGGGTCCATCAGCATGAAGGAACAGGCTACAGGGATGGAGAGGCACTGCTTCACCGGCTGACAGTGAGCTCAGAGCCCAACCCTGGGCCCATACCGCTCCCGATGCAAGTGCTGAGGGCCTGTGTGTGTGTGCAAGGCGGTGGCCCAAATGCACAGGTGCTGGGGTCTACGTGAATCTGTGCGTGTGCGAGTCTACGCATGCCAGTGGAGTCTATGTGTGTCTGTACATGTGTCTACATGTGTGTCTGCGTAAGTCTATGCATGTGTTACTCACATGTTAGCATACATGAGTCTGTTTGTGTGAGTGCATGCATGTCTGTGAGAGCCTGCGTGAATCTGTTTGTGTGTCTATATGTATGTGTGCACACTGTGCACACATCTTTATCTTTGTGTGCAAGTGGACACGCAGGCAGCACTTTCCTATGTGCTCATCCGAACCACAGCTGACACACACAAGCACACAAGTGCAAGTATGGACACGTGATCGGTTGTTTCCCTAGACACACATATGGCATGTATTCTCCCATGGGGGGGGGGAGGCTGCACACATGTGGTGCGTGTGTGTTCGGAGGCGGTACCTCTCCGTACGTGAGCGTGTTGTTGTAGGTCCGCATCTCTGGGTACACGTTCTCCAGGTACCACTTGAAGCTGCGACATTTCAGCCTCTGGCGCAGGGCCAGTCTCTCGGACACATCCCCAAAATCCACGCCTGGGTTCTGCGAGGTAGACGCAATGCAGCCGTGAGGCAGGGAGGGTCCGGGGTGAGCACCAGGACCAGCCCTCAGGCCTGGGCACGCCCAGCCACCCCACCTGCCAGGCACGGAGCTGCTCTGGGCTGAAGGCCTGTTGTTGATCCCTAAAGTCACCGCGAGGGCTACAGGAGGCTCCTGCAACAGTGTCAGGCAGCTCTGGGGGTCCGGGCAGACCCTCAAGAACTAAGCACTGTGTGTGCGGCCCCGCCTGCATATGGACCACAGAGGACCCTGTGTCCCTTTCGTTGCGAATGAGCCACGTCCACTCACACCTCTGAGTCCGTGCTCACTGGGGAGGAGGCTAAGAGACATGGGGGTCCCCAGAGGGCTCATCTGACCGATGGTCCAGCCTCACCCGCATGCCAGGCACAGCTGGGCATGTGTGACTCCAGGGGTTTGCTGTCATGGGCAAGAGGGGGGCAAGCTCTTGCTTCACAGGAGGGGGTGTCCACAGGCTGTTCCCAGAGGGAGGAGGCTGGGCCTTTCTGCCACCACAGGAGCAGCTGTTCCTCAGCACACGCACAGCTACACAGGTGCACATGTGCGCAGCTACAGGCACTGAGCAGCACACAATCGCACACATGTGTATACACCAAAATCCAGGCCATGACCCCTGTTCCTGCGTCTCCTGCCCCTCCCAAATGGGCTAACGGCACGTGGCCAGGCCCAGGCTGTGGTGGGGGTCCTGGGGGGCCGGCAGAGGCCGCTGCCCCTGTGCTGATTCTGGGGAACCCCTAGCCCAGCCGCGCCAGCTCACAGTCATGGGGATGTTCCAGGCCATGTACACGTGGGACTTGAAGCCGTCCATCCACACCTCGGCTGCGCGCAGGGCGTTGCGTTTCGCATAGTAGTCGATGTCGTTGTTGTAGGGCTTCCGGGTGCGCTCGATGTGGGCCACGCGGGAGCAGGGCAGCACCTCCATGCTGCCCCCACACTGCCACACCTGGAACGGGAAGGGGCACCCTCAGCAGTGGCCAGGGAGGCACCGCATCTCGCCCAGCCCCACCCTTACCACAGACCACTTAGCATCACACCAGTCCCTCTGCCCCAGAACAAGCCCATCTGCCAGGAAGTGGCAGCCAGGTGAGAGGAGCCACACGCAGCGCCAGCACAGGCAGGAGCATGTCAGGGGCACCCAGTCCCCGTCCCTCCAGGCCTGGATGGGAGCAAAACAAGGAGGACAAACCCCAACAATTCAACCTGCCCCAGCAGCTGGGAGCAGGGAGGCCCCCATGCCCAGAGCCCGTCTCCTCAGTTCCACACCAGAGAAGCGCTGTCACTCTGCCTGTGCAGTGTCCAGGGCCTCCATCACCCACACAGTGACGGTGGGAGAGCAGGGAACAGCCTGCAGGGAGCTACACAGATGGAAGGAGATAGAACCACAGCAGATCCCCATCCTCACAGGTGACACTGTCCTTAAAAGTGTCCCTATACTCACAGCTAACTGTCCTCAGAGGTGAGTCCTGACAGGTGACACTGTCCTCACAGGTGACCCCATTCTCACAGGTGACACTGTCCTTAAAAGTGTCCCTATATTCACAGCTAACACCATCCTCACAGATGACACTGTCCCCAGAGGTGACCTCATTCTCACAGGTGACACTGTCCTCAGAGGTGACCTCATTCTCACAGGTGACTCTGTCCTCACAGGTGACACTGTCCTCAGAGGTGACCCTGTCCTCACAGGTGATACTGTCCTAAGAAGTGACCCCCATTCTCACAGGTGACACTGTCCTCAGAGGTGACCCCATTCTCCCAGTGACACTCTCCTCAGAGATTATCCCATTCTCACAAGTGACACTGTCCTTGAAGGTGTCCCTATACTCACAGCTAACACCGCCCTAACAGGTGACACTGTCCTCACAGGTGACACTGTCCTCAGAGGTGACCCCATTCTCACAGGTGACATAACATTTACGGGTGAGACTTTCCTTAACAGCTACACTGTCCTCACAAGTATTCCCATCTTATCACTCAGAGGCTGCTGTCCCAGGTAACCCCATTAAAGCCCTACCTGCTGGCCTATCTCTCCGGCCCTTATCCTTAGTATTTTCAAAGTGAAACCAGTTTCCATCATTTTTTGCACTGCAGCTGGGCCCAAGCACTTGCCGGAAAGGCCAGTGCTGTCCTGGTCCGACCATAAGGACATACAGTGCAAGGCCTGGCCTGTGCCCACACCGCTGCTGTCAGAGGCAACCTGGAAGCAGTTCTCACAGCTGTGCTTGGGGGCAGCCCCTTCTCTTTCACTGTCCCACAGCCTTCTGGCCTCCCCAAGACCCAAGTGGCACTTGGTCCCTTGGCCCCACAGCACTGCCTCCTGCCCTGCCTGAGCTCCTCTCAGCTGCCCACAGTCTCACCCCCAGTGCACCTGAGAGCTCCCACAGGTGGTACCTGGGCTGGGAACCCAAGAGAAGCCACCACTGCGTCTCCAGGAGCTCACAGTCTAGGCCTGACCCGTCCCGTCAGAAGATGATGGAAACTGGTTTTCACCTTGAAAATACTAGGAATGAGGGAGAGATAGGTTAACAGTAGGCACTTGCCTTACATGCAACCATCGCAGATTCGATCCTCAGCACCCCATATTGTCCCCCAAGCACCTCCAGGAGTGATCCCTGAGCACAGAGCCAGAAGTAAACCCTGAGCACTTCCCCCAAACAAAACAAATACTAAGGCTGAGGGCTGGAGCAATAGTACACCGGGTAGGGCCTTTGCCTTGCATGCGACTGACCCAGGTTCGATTCCCAGCATCCCATATGATCCCCTGAGCACTGCCAGGAGTAATTCCTGAGTGCAAAGCCAGGAATAACCCCTGAGCATTGCTAGGTGTGACCCAAAAGGCAAAAAAAAAAAAAATACTAAAGCTGAAATGCCGCCACCCCTCAACTACCATTAGTTCTCAAGCTGACCTTCCCCCATGACTCCAGTGACTAGATAATGGGGTCACCACCTTTCCACAATTGACAGACCCGTGAACCCTTCCCCTCCATCCACCTGCCACCCCCACCTACTGCTCCCCCAATCCACCCAGTCAGCATCTCTATCTCTCATCCACCCACCCAGCCACTGTCACCGTTGCTGCCTCCATCATCTATCCCCTCACTTCCACGCGGGCCGTGGTGGCCCCATGCCCGGCCACACCCGTCAGGAGCTGGGCTCACACTAGGCCCAGCAAGCTCGGTGCTGCACTGGGTGACCAGGTCAGGCTGCGACTGACAGGAAAGCAGCATCCTATCCCACAGGCCGTCTCACCTGGTCCAAACTCAGGAGCCAGCCCACCATCACCTTCCTTTCAGCTGCTCAGAATCTGCCCGTTTGATAAAAGGAAATGACAGTGATTCGCCTTCAGTCTGGACAAAACCCTGTGAGTCAGTCTGAGAGGTTTCACAGAACACTGAATTTCACTGCAGATTTCTAACACACTTGGCACTGCCTACTGCCCTGTGCTGCCTGATGTCCCAGGCAGCCCCAAGCTGACACCCCAGGGTGCCATTGGTCCCCAGCTGTGTCAGGACCGTCCCTCTAGGCACAACCTGACTGGGTTTACCTCAGAAAGGGAGAGGTGTTGGGCCTCTTAGTGCAGACCTGCCTTCCCAGGCATCCCACGTGAGACAGTCTCCAACCCAGGAAAATGAGTTTCCCCCTCTGCCCCGGGCCCCTCTGGGCGGTCTCAGAAGCCCAGGAGCAGGGGAGATCCCGGTGTGTCACGAGCCCAGTGCCCACTCCAGGGATGGAGAATACTCGTGACAAGGCCGAGCTCCACTGTGGGGCGGTGAGAGGCGTACGCGCTAGCTCAGACAACGCTCGGCTCCACCCACAGGCATCACAAAACAGCTTCCAAAGAGCAGAGTTCAGGGCCCACAGGAGCCCTGGGAAGGACATGCTGGGCAGAGTCACTCGACGGTCCCCTGATGCAAGAGGAGCCCCCAGGTCAGCCGAAAAATGCAGAAAGGCTGCCAAGGAGGACAGACAGATGCAGAAAATGTTTGCACTCATGACTAATGGGAGAAACTCAAACTGCCGACAAAGAAGGAGCTTCACACCTGCTGCATCTGCAGAAAGTGAAATGGGGGCAGGAAAGTGCCTCCCTCAGGACCACTGAGGACACACAGACACATATGACATGAACACACATGACTCATGAACACATGGAACAAACACATATGAACACACAAGGAACACAACACACATGGACACATGAGAACAAATATGAATATGGCATACTGTGAACATACAAGGACGTAAAAGACCATACAAGAATACATGAACCCAGACAATATGAACACACAAGGATATGTATGAATACAAGACAACATGTGTGAACACATGAACACACGCCTTGAGGGGACAGAGGGTTTGGTAAATTATATCAAGAGCCATTAAATGTGCAATGTGATTTCACTTCTAGAAATGTGACTTGAGGTGCAGAGAGGACGCCTGCCTTGTAGAGGCCAATCTGGATTCGGTCCCTGCACCACATATGGTTGCCCAAACCCCATCAGGAGTGATCCGTGAGCACCGCTGGGTGTGGTTCAAAACCCAAACAGAAGCATGTCCTCATAAAACAAAAGCTGTGAAAAAAGGTCAGACTTAAGCCCTCTTATTTTCAAGATGCACAAAACGACAAAACATGAGAACAGCATGGAGCCATGGCCTGGAGCCCAGGGGACCCCTGAAATGCTGTCACTGCCGCCTGGGGATGGGTCTGGCACCAGGACAGATGGTCCCACCTGACAGAGCAGCGGCCACCGGGGAACATGAGGGGGCGTGGAAACTCCACTGCATAAAATCCTTGTGTACAGGAACACACACGTGGAGGTCACGTGTGTAAGACCTACTGTATACATGGAACACAGGACCTCTGTCTGTGTATAGGAACACACAGGTGGAGGTCACGTGTGAGACCTGCTGCATGCATGAAACACTGGACCCTGTTGAGTGCAGGTGCACGTGTGCAGGTCACGTTTAAGTCCTGCCACATGCATGAAACAAAGAAGCCATGTCTGGGCGCAGTCACATATGCGGAGGTCACGGCTGCATGTGTCCAACGCTGCAAGGACGCCCCTGGGGAACCTGCCACATGTCATAACAAAGTGGTCCGTGTGCAAAAAAGAGAGCCAGAGAGGCTCGAGGCCCAGCAGCAAGGGCCCAGGGCAGCCCTTGGCAGCCAGGGCAGCCCTCAAGCTTCACTGGCCGTGGCCACAAAAGAAAACAAAACTAACAAAAAGCAAAAACAAAATCAAGGGAAAAAAACAAATTCCACAAAACCTGCATTCACCAAGCACGAAGCTGTGATGAGTGTGGAGACAGCCTGAGAGCACAAAGTTGGCCCATCCAGGGACTGGGCAGGCACAGGGACGGGACAAACCACCTCCCCAGACGCTGAGCACCAGAGCCCTTCCCACAGACAGCTCGCTGGGGACAGCATCCTGTGCACCCCAAGCAGTTCTGCTCCCCTCATGGGCCCTCCCAGTGCCGGACAGGAGAGAGAAACAGGCCCGGGCGCCCATCTGCGGTGAGGTCGCCCTGGACAAGGACGGACAGGTCTGACCTTCCAGAGAGGAGCCAGTGACTGCTGCGCTGAATCCGATGGCCACCTGCACCGATGCCCCCACGGGCCCCTGCACTCTAGCTGGCAGACACGTGGTCACACTACCAGTCAGGTCGACTCAGCCCTGTGCAGGCTCAGTCTTCTGACTGAGGGCATCTCTATGAGCCTCCGGACACCCTATCAGAGGCAGGGTAGCCTCAGGGCCCTGGAGAGAGGAGTGCCCCTCCACATTGCGCCCCACCTGCAGTTCCCACACACTGACACCCTCTAACCCCTGCTCCCTCCCCCACACACCTGCACTCCCCTGCTTCCTCCCCCCAACACACACTCTGCACCCCCTGTTCACACACACAAACACTCTGCACCCCCCTGCTCACACACACACATACATACTCTCTGCACCCCCTGCTCTCTCTCACACACACACACACTCTGCACCCCCCTGCTCACACACACACACTCTGCACCCCCCTGCTCACACACACACTCTCTGCATTCTCCAGCTCACACACACACTCTGCACCTCCCTGCTCACACACACACTCTGAACCCCTCTGCTCCCTCACATACACACACACTCTGCACCCCCTGCTCACACACACACACTCTGTACCCCCCTGCTCTCTCTCTCTCACACACACACACACACACACACACACACACACACATACTCTGTACACCCCGATCCCTCCCACACACACTGCATTGGACCCTGGAGACAGGCAGGTCACAGGTCAAGTCCAGCTGCCTTTCTCCACCCACACCCTTGGCCCCAACCAGACCACCCCGCCTCAGCCTGAGCCCCTACCTTTCTCCTATGCCTGGTCCTTGCTGGGGCCCTGCCCCTAACCCATTATTCCTCAAAAGCCGCCCCTGTGAGTGCCGGGACTGGCCACAGCAGCAGCCCACAAGTGCCTGGGACAGACCTGAGATGTGCCACTCAGATGCCACATGGACACCAGGAGAGCCCTGGGCAGGGACAGGCAGAGCATAGGGCCCGAGTCTTCAGCCATGAGCACCTTGAGAGGACAGCTGTGAGCCCTCCTTGAGCCCACCTACGGTGGGCCCAGCTACGGTGGCACCAAGGCACACACACAACCCTGATGGGCAACAGGCCTGGTGGCCTCTCCCAGACACTTCTTGTGGTGTGGGATCAGCAGTGATGAAGATGACGGGCTCGGGGCTCACCCTGACATACACCCCTCGCCTCACAGCCCACCCTCCAGCTTCCACTGACCAGCTGCTGGCCCCTCTGCCTCCTGGCAGCTCGGGGCCCAGCCTCACCCGCATGCCCAGCTCGATGTTCTCGCCGCCGTACACCTCCATCCCAGGGTCCAGCAGGCCAATGTCCCTGAAGTACTCCCTGTCCACCACGAACGAGCAGCCAATCATAGCTGGGGTCCTGAGGGAGCAGAACCGTCACCTGCCTGCAGGGAGAGAGGGCAGCCAGCCAGGGTGCCCACCCTCTCGGTCCTCACCACGGGGATATCTATCACCTAGCCCCATGACACAGACCACCAGGAGCACGGCAGAGCAGAGGACAGGCCAGTGGTCATGTGCTCCCAGAGGTCAGCAGCAGGGGACAGAGTGGGCAGGACTGACCCCCAGGAACTTAGCCATGTGGGTGCCCACACGGTCACTCATGTTCCTGCCACATCCCATGCTGTCCAGCTCTGCTGCCTCTCCAGCGTCCCTGAAGGCTGTCCAGGCACCAGGGTCCAGCCTTTCTGTGTGCTCAGCCCGGCCATGCCACGCACAAAAGCCAGTTGGGGCAACCTATGTGGTCTCGTGCCCATGGCGCTCGTGTGCTGTCTGGCAGCACCAATGACCCATAGCCTTGTCCCCCAGAGAAACGGGCTCTGGCAGGAACCACCACCCCAAGAAGCCAGTGAGGGCTGAGGCCCCTCTGTCAGGGACAAGCCTGGGGCAGCTGCGCAGGGCCAGGGGGGCACAGGAGAGGGAGGGAGAGGCCAGTAGGAAAGGGGTGACCTCTAAAGTCCTTCATGCAGAGGCAGGAAAAGACCTCCTGTCCCCAGGGTCCCAGCACACCCGCTCCATGAGTTCCTGCTGCTCCTCCCCACCGCGCTCCCTGCACTCTCACAATGCTCCCTGAATTTCCCCACAGTGCTCCCCGCACACCTACCCCACGGACAGCTCCCAAGAGGCACTGGATCTCTCTGAGAAAGCAACAGGGAAAGGTTGACCTCTATTCCCATGCAAAAATGAGGTCAGAAGTAATATCTAACACTCGGCCGGCAGGCAGCGACAGAAGCATTAAAAAGTGCTTTTCTCTTTATTTGCTCAAAGGTTCAATTTCAATTTAGAATCTGGCCTGAACGCAACAGTAAGGAAATTCTAATGCTGTTGTTAACTTGACAGCAAGCATCTGATAATTAAGTTACAGTTCTGTGTACGACAGGCATTCCTCTCATTTTCTTAACAAGAACAGAAAGTCCGAGCGATCTCTGAAGAACTGAAACACCCAACCTCCTGCCGAGTCTACAGCTGGTGATGATTTCCCAGTGCTGCTTTGAGCTCCAAACCATGCTCAGACCAGCTCAGAAGACACAGCCAAAGGCTGCTGCACTGGGCTGGTCACAGGAAATGGCCAGGGGGGCTGGAGCAATAGCACAGCGGGTAGGCGTTTGCCTTGCATGCGGCTGACCCAGGTTCGATTCCCAGCATTCTATTTGGTCCCCTGAGCACCGCGAGGAGTAACTCCTGAGTGCATGAGCCAGGAGTAATCCCTGTGCATCGCTGGGTGTGACCCCAAAAGCAAAAAAAATAAAAACAAACAAACAAACAAAAAAAAACAGGAAACGGCCAGGGCCCGGTCTCTTTCTCCATCCTTCTCTCTCCTCATGGGATGTTCACAAACCTACCCCAGCACCCCAGCTGCAATGGCTCCTTCCTGCCCACCTGCCACAGGGGCAGAGCTGGACACCCACAGGGTCCTGTCCTTCTGACCCTGCAGCCTGCCAGTCCAGTGCTCACCTGATGGGGGCCGCCTCGTCGCCGCGGTCCAGCCAGTCCCTGGGAGGGACGATGTACATGCACCAGAGGCCCCAATTGTAGCCGTGGGCTGCGCTGGCATACTGCTGCACCTCGAAGGTGTCGAACTTGATGTTGTCGATAGCCGGCAGCACGATACGTCTCCGGTCCTCACGGATGCGCATCAGAGCGGGCTCAGCCCTGCAGGGCACAGTGTGAGTGATGAGAGGGACGCCACTGTCTCTCCCTGGGGCTGTCCAAGGATGTGGCACTTCTAAGGGGTCATCCTCTCCTCCCACAGTGCACTAACAAGCCTCCCATGTGGTCTCCCAGCCCACCAGGAGGAGCCCAGGGCTCTGGGAGCCAGGCCACCACACCACATAAGTGTGTGTGCAGCTGCGTGACCCATCACATCTGTGTGTGTGTATGTATGTGCTATTCATGCACACGTGCTTGTGTGGTGCTGGACTGTGCACACCTCCAAGTGTGCGTGTGTGTAGCCTCCCCCCACTGACCCGTCATCCTGGGTGTGGATGGACACACCCGATGGACAGAGAGCTGGTTCTTTTCTGGGGTCCTCCAGACCCTGTCAGGGACACCATGGGCCAATGGCCACTGCACGCTCCAGCCCTGGGCTGGCTGGGTGGCCCGCAAGCCCCTCCTCAGCATCTTTCACTGCCCCGAGCCCTTCAGAGACCCTGGGCCCAGACCCCCAACACCCCTGGGGTCCTCTCTATGGTCCTGCTCCTCAGTCATGGAGGTGTCCCTCCCCAGTCTGCCACCTGGAATCATCTAGAAGGTTCCACAGGGTTGGGGGCTTGCTCACGCCGCCAGGAACAGACCCGGCCCCACAGACTCGCCTCTCCCCGCTGACAGGGCTTGCATCCACTCACGTGGGACAAGGTGGGCCTGGAGCGGCACCAAGGGGAGCGCGGCCCTTACCAGCCGGTGCTGAACTCCACGTGGGCGTCAAAGAAGCCGACCACGGGGGCCGTGGCCGCCCGCCAGCCCTGCAGCCGCGCCCGGATCAGGCCTTCCCGTCGGCTGTTGCGCACAACCTTCACGAGCCCAGGGTACCGCTTGTTCACGTACTGGTCCAGGTTGAACTTGAGCTCCGCTGCAGAGACACACACTCAGCTCAGCACCAGCCCCGACAGATCTCCTGGGAGGGGCCCTAAGAGTGGGCCACACATTTGGGGCGGGGCCTGGGGTGGGGCCACATGTTTGGGGCGGGGCCTAAGGGGTGGAATCATACATCTGGGATGGGGCCCGAAGGCTGAGCCACACATCTGGGGCGGGACCTTGGGGTTGGGACCACATATCCGGGGCGGGGCCTGAGAGGTGGGGCTACACATGGGGCAAAGCCCTAAGGGTGGACCACACATCCGGGGCGGGGCCTGGGAGGGGTGGGATATCATATCGGGGCAGGGCCTGAGAAGTGGGACCACACATCCAGGGTGGGGCCCTAAGGATGGGCCACACATCTGGGGCGGGGCCTGGTGGGTGGGGCCACATATTTGGGGCGGAGCCTGAGGGGTGGGATCACACATCCGGGGCGGGGCCTAGGGTGGGGCCACATCTTGGGGGCGGGGCCTGAGGGTGGAACCGCACATCTGGGGCGGGCCCTAAGGGTGGGTCACACATCCGGGGCGGGGCCTGAGAGGTGGAATCACACATCCGGGGTGGGGCCCGAGGGAGTGGGCCACACATCAGGGCCGGGGTCTCATGCTGGGAAGTGAGAAGACACACCTGGGGCGGGGTCTGAGGGGGTGGGACCACACATCCGGGGCGGGACCTCAGGAGGGGAACCACATATCTGAGGCGGGGCCTCCACTAGGGGCGGGGCCACAGCCTGAGTAGGACCAAGCAGGCATGGGCGGGGCCTCAATCCAGGGATGAGGTCACCCAGCCGAGGAAGTCGCACATCTTGGTTGGGGCCCCTGCCAGTGGGGGCCACAACCTCGGGACCAGGCCACACATGGGGGTGGGCTGCTCATGCGTCTGGGGTCACAGACGTATGAAAGCAGAAGACATGTGCAGCGGGGGAAGTGCAGTGGAACCAGCTCGGAGAGTCCAGGCTGACCCGTGAGCCAGGTGCATCCCAGCCCGTCGTGAGGTTTGCCGACAAGGAGGGATCCGGACGCAGCCACCAGGGTCACCAGGGTCTTGTGGAGGAACTCGGTAGGGACCCTCGTGCCTGGGACCCCAGGAGGCACATTTGGGCAGGAAGTGGTTGGGGGTAGGGGTCACTGTCTGATGGGCTGGTGTCCATTTGGGGATGGGAGAGCATTCTGTAGTTGATAATGGCCCTGCACACCGGGGACATAATGCCACCAGGTTGGCACTAGAGTGGCTCCACGGATCCACATGTACATCACCATAGTTGGAAAGGGACAGAGAAGCAACATGGTGAACACTTTGGAGAGGGAGCCAGGAGCTGTCCCAAGGGTTTTGGCCAGGGGGACTGTCTAGGGGTTAAGAGGGTATCCAAGAGAGAAGAGCACTGGAATAGCCATCAGGGTGTCAGGATGGTGACACCATAAAATGGTGTTAGGATGCAGGGGCAGGTCTGAAGTGGCAGGGAAGAGAAGAGATGAGGATGGGCACATGTAGGGTGTAGGGATGGCCTATGTGCAAAGGTGGCCTTTGCGCCATTATTTACACATTAAGGTGTGTAGAGGAGGCAACACACGAGGTGGTGCCGGGATGCAGGGCTGTGCAGGGCTTCAGGTGGCTTGCAGGGGTGTGGAGGGCTGTTCAGGGTATGGATGGCTCGCAGTGCTGCAGATGGTTGTGCAGGGGTGTGGAGGGCTGTGCAAGGGTGTGGAGGGCTTGCAGAAGTGTAGAGTACAGGGCTGCAGATGGCCGTGCAGGGGTGTGGAAAGTCTTACACTCGGTTTCCTGCCAGGTGACTACAGCTATTCACCTGTCACAGGCTCTGGGGACACTCCAGGGCTGCCCTGACCCACATGTGGCTTGAACCCACCTGCCACTCTCCCCGGGGCCCCTGTCTGAGCTGCCCCACTGCGGTGTAGACACCAGGGCCTGCTGCTCCTTGTAGGGTGGGAGATGCTTCCTGGGTCCAGAGCAAGGAAGGGGGCCCCACACGGGTGCCAGTCACAGCTAGGCGAGGGGCTGCAGTGGGGTTCCGGCTCCCCTCCGCTCCTCGCACCCCTCTTAGAGGCTGAGTTTAATCCTCCCGGATTTTGGAGCCTGAACCCAGAAACACGTCCTCGGCGGGAAGAGGGTCTGTGTGGGAGGTGGTGGAAGGACAGCAGACCAAGAGGGCCCTCCCTTGGCCCAGGCGCTCACCATGGTTGCTGCTGTCGTCCACCAGGATGACCTCCTTGAGCAGCTGCGGGGGCGTGTGGTTGACCACACTGTGCACGGAGCGCAGGACCACTGACAGAGCCTCATTGACGAAGATGAAGACCACAGACACCTGTGGCAGCGCCTGTGGGTAGCTCATCTGTCGGCACCTGCAGGGGCATCGTGAGGTCTCAGGAGGGCTCCAGATCACAGTGCTCAGGGTGAGCACCAGCGGTGGCAAGAGGTGGCCAACTATCTGAGATGCCTCTTTGGGGGCAGTGGGATCACCAGCTCCAAGGCCACAGCACCCATATGGGGCAGCCTCTGCCACTAGACCTGTTCTTCCCCTTCACCTGCACCAGGTGACCCATCTCCAAGTCAGCCTGAGACCCTGGGCTGGCATCTGGACACATCTACAGACTCACGTTCCCCAGGACCATGATACCATCCTGTGCCTGGAGAAAGAAGGTCTTAAAGAGTCCCTGGAATTCTCAGAAGCCAAGAGGCACAGCTGCCTAGAAGTAAACCAGTGACCAATCCTGATGGTGATCAATACTAACAACCACGGGAGTGATAATCGACCCTGAGGGTGATCGATACTAACAACCACGGGAGTGATAATCGACCCTGAGGGTGATCGATACTAACAACCACGGGAGTGATAACTGATCCTGAGGGTGACCAATACTAATAACCATCAATAATAATTACCAATCCTAGTGGTGATCAATATCCAACAACTGCTAACATTACAATTATGAATTGAACAGTAATAGTGACAAATGGTAACAAATATTAATAACAACAGATATTGTTGTTATTATCCTCATGATGGTATCCTCATCGGCCACCCTCTAGAACTCACGGCTGCTTCTCCCGGAAGGGAGCATAAAATGAGGCACCCATAACCATGCCACCGAACTTATGCGCCAGGCTGTTTTCACTTGGGGCGCCCCAGAGGGGGGGTGGGTGAGAGCCCTCCCCGCCCCAAGGGACCCAGCCCTGGCAGCCGACCTCCACAGCTCAACAGCCACCATGCTCCAGGCCACTTTCCACACGCTCAGGCCAAGCCTCACACATAAGTGAACATATTCCTGGACACATCATAAGACACACCCTACCCATTTTTCATAATTACCACACCATATTTGATGCAGTTCAGACAGTAGGCAACAAATCATAGCACTGCACTGCACTATCTATCCTGTTGTTCATCGATTAGCTCGAGCGGGCCCAGTAACATCTCCATTGTGATACTTGTTACTGTATTTGGCATATCGCATACGTAACGGGTAGCTTGCCAGGCTTTGCCATGCGGGCGAGATACTCTCGGTAGCTTGCCAGGCTCTCTAAGAGGGGTGGAGGAATTGAACCCGGGTCTGCCAGGTTGGCCATGTGCAAGGCAAACGCCCTACCTGCTGGGTTATCGCTCCAGCCCTAAGAGGGAAATACATATATTTGCTTCTTGGAGAGCCCGGTAAGCTACCGAGAGTATCCCGCCCGCACGGCAGAGCTGGCAAGCTATCCGTGGCATATTTGGTATGCCAAAAACAATAAAAATAATGGGTCTCATTCCCCTGACCCTGAAAGAGCGTCCAATACAGCAGCATTGGTAAATTCAAGTAAGGAGAGGCTGCTAAAATCTCAGGGCTGGGATGAATGAAGACATTACTGGCGCCTGCTC
Organism: Sorex fumeus; assembly: GCF_029834395.1. Classification (NCBI taxonomy): domain Eukaryota; kingdom Metazoa; phylum Chordata; class Mammalia; order Eulipotyphla; family Soricidae; genus Sorex; species Sorex fumeus. The sequence goes on along the minus strand of NW_026606086.1, from coordinate 18,935,210 downwards.
GAGTAAATCGATGAACAATGGGATGCCAGTGATATAGTGAATAACAACTGAAAATGATGATTAAACTGATGATAATCTTTACTCTGACCAGTAAAGTCATTAAGCAATCATAATGACCAGTACTGCCCATGGCTGATAAGACATGAGCAACCCCAAAGCCCCGCTCCTCACAGCACCCCAACAAGAAGCCAACATCCTTGTTGGATGGACCAGAAGCCCGAGCCCAGGGGGCTGCAGGAGAAACCTCTATTGACACAGGCTGCTGGTATTCACTGGACCATTTCATTGATGAGAAAAGTGCTTTCTTATAAGACTTCATTTCTGTAGAGAAAAAACTGGAATGCACAATATTCGTGAACTTGCAAATTGTGTAAAACAGAAAATAAAATGTTTCAAAAAAGGAAACACACTTAGGAAACACTTCAGGGTAATGGTAGTAAAGGAATAATTTCAGGAAGAGGCCCCAAGAAACCTGTGTGTGGGTTCTACAGCCCTCAGTTGGTATGTGGTCCTTAAGTCACTCCCATTGGACAGATTCATCCAGTCACCAGAGCACCTGAGAACTATGGTGTCACCTCATGCCTGAGGCCCTGGAGTCACCTCACGCCTGAGGCTCATGGGGTCACCTCACACCTGAGGCCCATGGAATCACCTCATACCTGCTGCCCTTGAAGTTACCTCACGCCTGAGGCCCATGGAGTCACCTCACACCTGCTGCCCATGGAGTTACCTCACACCTGAGGCCCACAGAGTCACTTCACACTCTCTGTCCAAGGAGTCAACAGCCTGCCTTGAGGCTCAGACTGCATCTTGGAAGGAGCCCAACATTTCATGCTCACGGATGCTTGGTGCCTCTGGTGGAGATTGGCAGCACCTCCATGCTTCTGAGCGCTCCCCCTCATTACTCTCCTGCTTCGTCTGAATCTGCCAGACCTTGGCTAAAATGTGGGATACCCTGCCAGCAGCCATGGTTTTGGGGGCCCATTCACCAATCTGATCAACCTGTCCCACCTGTGGCCACATACGGGTTCCCTCAGGGGTGCGGGTATGCTGTGCCATCAGCCGGGTCAACACCATCCCATCGCAGCTGAGCTGTGTGCACTTGGTGACAACCCCTTGAAGCTGTGCTGAGTGGAAGGGCCAGGTTGCCAGAGAGAGTCACTTCCACGGTCAGGGAGACATGGTCACAGGAGTGACTCTGTGGGAATGGTGGGGCGGCTGGGCTGCCACAGGACAGAGAAGGCAGAGCTGACTCCTATGGGGCCAGGAGGGAGGACACCGGCTCCCTGCCTGATTTCGGTGGTGGCTCCAGCCCATGACATGCTAAGGGATAGTGGGGGAGAGGAGCCCAGGCGGGGAACCTGCTCCAAGGACACCCGTACCCATAGCCTGTCCCAAAAACAAAGCCTCCTCAGAGTCCCCTTCTCCCTCTCAGCGCTGACCGCACCATTCACTCACGGAATACAGCGAGTGCATCATATGCTGAACAAGGCGCCTCACGGCACCTCCCCACACAGACCCCCTGAAGATGACAGAGGGACCCCACGGGGCTGGAACTGGGCTCCTGGCACTCACCCCACACTGAATCTACAGACATTGGTGCTGAGAGCCAGGAAGCCCCAACAATTACTATGCATGAAAACCCACAAGCATGTAACAGGGGATATTGCTTTACTGGAATGGAGAATGGGGTCTCCGAGAAGCCCATCCATCTTTATGATTCTGTATAACTTGGATTTACCCATCTTCCATTCATTATCCCCTGGGCAAGTCTTAATAACCAGGATCTGTGTTATGTGCTTTGTGGCATAATTAAAGCCACTGGTTAATCAGAAAAGTCATCTACCCAGACAAAGGGAAATCAATAATGGATGTAATGGGAGACAGGCAGCGTGAACTCTGGTTACAGCGGACAGAGACTGAATGGGATGGGAACATTTGCACACACACACACGCACACCGCCCCATAGACCTGCACACATGCGCATATAGACTCATGCATGCACACATGTGCATTCATGTGATCGCAGGTACACACAAGCACATTAGGCATAAATACATGAGTGTACTGGCACATGTGTGCACTCACATAGACGTACATATCTGTGCATGTGCTAGCACACATGAGCGTGTTGGCAGATATATATGCACCTAAGCACACGTCTGCCATCTCACACATATGCAGTGTGCTCACAGCTGTGCACACGTATGCCCATGCCTGTGTGTACACCACATGCAAATAAGCACACATACATGTGAGCATGTGGGTGCAGACATGAATAGGCACTCTCTGCCTCACACCTATGTGGGCACATGTTTGCCCAGGTGCAGACACAGCTGCCAGGTGCCCTTACCCACACGTGTGTGTTCCTACATCCACATGTGTCTCTAAGCAACCATGGGGGGTGGGGGGAAAACCTGGAAGTTTCAAATGGGTGGGGCCCAGGCTCACTTTTCCATTTAGATTCCTGAGTTGCCTAAGTGGGTGTGGCTGCATGGAGTCCCTGCTGTTTGGGGGATGACGAAAACTCACATTGCAAACCCACAGGAGCACCCAGCTCCAAACCCTTCCAGTTTGTTTTGGTTTTGGTTTTTTGCTTTTTTGGGTCACAGCTGGCGATGCTCAGGGGTTACTCCTGGCTCAACACCCAGGACTCACTCCTGGCGGTGCTCAGGGGACCATATGGGATGCTGGGAATCGAACCTGGGTTGGCCACATGCAAGGCAAACACCCTACCCACTGTGCTATCGCTCCAGCCCCCAAGGCCCTTCCAGTTTGTTCTGGTGTCTGATCAGCTGCCAGCACAGCTCATCACCTTCGCTGGTTTCCTCAGGCACCAGGGGCCTCAGGGGTTGTCTGGGTCAGTGGCACAGAGAATGAGTAGGGGGCTGGTACTGCCACCCAAAGAGAGACTGTAAGGGAGGGCTACAGCCCACCAGGGGCCAGCTTATGGGTGCACAGGTGTCCAGCAAGGCCACACACAGCGAGCGGCCGCTGAGATTTGGTGAAGCTGTCCAGGCTGTAAGCTTTGCAGGCTGCCCAAGGCTCAGTGTGTCACTGTGTCCTTGGTGCTGCCAGTAGCATCAGCAAGACAGCTCCCTCCTCTCCCTCTCTTGAGGGGCTGAGCACCTGTTAGACCCCTGTGTCATAGATGTGAGACATGGTGCAGGTGTAATGGAATGCAGGTGTGATGGTGCGGGTGTGACAGTGCAGGTATGACTATAGGTGTGATGGTGAGGGAGTGATATAATATAGTGGTAGAGGTATAACAGGTGTGACAGTGCAGGTATGTGAAGGTGCAGGTGTGAAGGTACAAGTGTGATGGTGTAGGTGTGACGATGCAGGTGTGACAGTGCACGTGTGATGTGCAAGCGTGATGGTTCAGGTGTGACAGTGCAGGTGGGACAGTGCAGTGTGACGGTGCAGGTGGGATGGTGTAGGTGTGACAGTGTAGGTGTGATGGTGCAGGTGTAGTGATGTAGGTGGGATGGTCCAGGAGTGACAATGAAGGTGTGATGGTGTAGGTGTGATGATGTAGATGTGATGGTACAGGTGTGACGGTGTAGCTGTGATGGTGCAGATATGGCAGTGCAGGTGGCATGGTGCAGGTGTGACAGTGCAGGTGTGACGTGCAGGTATGATGGTGCAGGTATGGAAGTGCAGGTGTGATAGTGCAGGTGTGACAGTGCAGTGTGACAGTGCAGGTGGGACGGTGCAGGTGTGATGGTGCAGGTGTGACGGTGCAGGTATGGCAGTGCAGGTGTGACGGTGCAGGTGTGGTGGTGCAGGTGTGATGGTGCAGGTGTGGCGGTGCAGGTGTGGCGGTGCAGGTGGGATGGGGTGTAATTTGGGTGTGACGGCATACAGGAGTGACACGGAGGTGTGCCCAGGTCACACAGCTACAGACTGTCTCACCGTTTGGGCCTGTAATCGGGAATGGTGCGGTCCAGGGAGATGCGGTCGCTGAGCTGTGCATTGTAGCCATACTCCTCGTACTTGCTCTCTGTCTCCGGGCTGTCCTCATGCAGCGTGGCTGCCACACCACCCTGGCCCAAGCCTCCTGGACCCTCCACCAGGCCGATGGGCTTGGCGAGGCCTGGCAGGACAAGGAAAGATGGTGAGGGGCCCTGTACCATGTGTCCTGGCTACCCTAGACCCTTCCCACCCTCCTGCTCTGCAGTTTCTCACCGAGACCCTGGAGCCTGCAGCGAGGCCAGACTGCGGCATACGGAGGCTACATGCCACATCCAGGGACTCCGACACACAGGGGCCAGGTGAGAGTCTGCGTGAGCCTTGTCTGAGTGACAACTAACCCCGCATCCCAGGTGACGACTGACCCCGTGCCCGTGTGGCGACCAATCTCACATCCTGGTGATGACCGATCTCATATCTCAGGTGACAACTTGCCCCACATCCCAAGTGACAACTAACCCCATATCCTGGGTGACAACCAACATGTCCCAGGTGACAATGGACCCTGTATCCCAGGTGATGACCAACCCTGTGTTCTGGGTAACAAATGAGCCTCTATCCATGTGATAATTGAGCATGTGTCCTGAATGACAACTGATAAGACAGAGCTAGCAACATTTTCAAGGGGAAACTGTCAAATAAATGGGATCTGACCCTGTGTCTCAGGTGATGACCAACACTGTCCTGGGTAACAACTAAGCCTGTGTCCGGGGGACAGCAGCCCTGTGTCCAGGTGACAACTGAGCCTGTGCTAGCATTGACTCTCTGAGCCCATAAGAACCCATGTCTCTGGCTGTTTGAGTCTCATCTGCAGCCTCAATGCCATCCGGTGCCCTGGGTGACATCAAGGGTTCACTTGAAAATACGAGACAACTGGACCCATCACTTTGCTCTGATCTCTGCTGCTGTGTCCCCCCATGCTGGTAGACCCTGGTGTGGATTAAGGCACAGAACCCCAGACACGCTCTGTTGAATGAGTCTAATGATCTCATCCTCTTTCAGAAAGAATAGCCTCTCACGGTTGAGTGCAGTTCCTTTTCATTGTCTTAGTCCAGACTTTCTCAAGTTTATAACAGCTCCTCCCCGCCCCAGTTTGACCCATTTCAGGGAGAGTTCTGTTAAATTCTTTGTTAACTCTCTCCATACTTGTGTTCTGTTTCCTGGGCACTTAGCATCTTTCACTCCCCTCCAAGGTCTTCGTCTAAAACCTCCCTTTCATGGGGCTGGAGAAATAGCACAGCGGGTAGAGCGTTTGCCTTGCATGCAGCCGACCCTGGTTCAATTCCCAGCATCCCATATGGTCCCCTGAGCACCGCCAGGAGTAACTCCTGAGTGCAGAGCCAGGAGTAACCCCTGTGCATCGCTGGATCTGACCCCAAAAAGAAAAATAAATAAATAAAACCCCCCTTTCAGGCTGCCTTTCTGGGGCACCATTTACCCGTCGGTTCTTCTCACCCCTTTTCACTTGAGCATATGTGAGGGTTCCTGTTCCCTCCCGCGTGCTCTGGCTGATCAGCCTAGGACAGGCTCAGCCAGGGACAGGTGCCCTGCTTAGGAGGACCCTGCCTTCACCCTGGACGCCCTTTCTCTGTGCTGAGTCCTGCCAAGCTTTCTTCTTTCGACTGCTCCCTCACAGCCCTGCGTAAGCATTGTGTTTCTGCTGTTCAGGTGGTTTCTCTTAGCACCCATGTCGAGCACCGCTTTGGTCAAGTGACCCAACTGTTTCCTCTGAGCCCTGCAGAGACCAGGGGCTCTTCCAGCCCACCTTGCTGTGTCCTTGGACAAACTTGGCCCCTGCTGGGCCATGACACAGCAAGCTTATCTCCAGGCTGCTTTGTGCAGGGGCTGCCACACTCACAGTCACACCCACACCCACACTCACCACTCTCTTATTTACACCCACACTCACACTAACTACACTCATCCTCACCCACACTCACACTCATTCTCATATTTACACCCATATTCATACCCACATCCACACTCATACCCATACTCACACTCACACCCCCACTCACACTCACACCTCACCCCCACTCATACTCACACCCACACTCACACTCATGCCCGCACTCTCACACCAGCATTCACACCCCTTCTCACACCCACACCCCCACTCACACACCCCCACTCACACTCACACCCACACTCACATATTCACATCCCCACTCACACCCACACTCATATTCATACCCTTACTCACATCCCCGCTCATACTCACACCCACATCCCCACTCACACCGACACTCACACCTGCACTCACACTCACACCCTCACTCTCACACCCGCGCTCACACCACACTCACACCCACACTCACACACATACTCACACAGCCTACTCATACACACTTGCACACTCACACTCACGCTCTTCCACACACCTGCTGCCCCCAGGCCCCTACACCTACCTCCTGAAGTCTAGGGTTCCTTTCTGACATTCACCCACAAAGTAGGAACTTCCGGCACAAACTCACTTGCAGGCTCTGAATTCTCCCCCCTAGGGAAGAAGCAGGGGTGCAGGTTAGAGATAGGGGCACCCAGGTGGGATCGGGCTGGGGCAGCAGACGTGGTTACCAGCAGATTTCCTGAGGCCAGCAAGCTTCTGCCCAGTACAGCGCTTCCCAGGGCTGCTTGCCTTCCTGCTTGCCGTGTGGGCGGCCGTGATTCTTCCACTCAGAGGGAAGTGTGGCTTTCACACTCCCAGCTTCTCTCGAGCCCTGGCTTCCATCTGTCACAGCCACTTCCACCAAGATTCTGGCGGAAACAGCCCAAGCTGAGGGGCTGTGAATCACGGATGGTCTTAGAGGGAGACGGGAAAGGCAGAAGCGCAGAGGTAGCTGTCCAGACCAGCTTCTGTGTGAGTGCCCAGACCCTCCACCATGGACGCACAGGTGCCCCACGCAGCTCACCACCCATGCGGATCCTGGCAAGCCTGGAAATCGGTGTACCTGGAATTTTCATAGGTTTGGCATCTCTGAAGAGATTAGTTGTGAAGCAATGAAATCGTATCATGGGGTGGGTGCCACTAGCGGGCTTCAGCAGAGCAGGGACTCTGCCCACCCTCTCCTGAGGGCGCTCCAAGGTTGTCAGCCAGAAGACATGCACTCATGAATTTTCACAGCTTGATTTGCCTCTCTGTTCTGAGATTTAATTCAGAGTCTGTAAGGCTGGGCTGATGGATGAGCTTACGTGGCTTCGGCTGTGGGATGTGGGTATGGCTTCTGAAGCTTCCAGAAATGCGGCGGGGTGATGGGCAATGGAAGCTGGCCTCCCCAGCTCCGAGAAGACACAAGAGTTCTCAACCCAAGCAGAATGGATCACGAAACACAGTCACTTCTATTTCCAAAAGGCCACAAACATTTGACAGTATGACAGAAGTGGGGCTGGAGTGATAGTACAGCAGGTAGGGCTTGGCCTTGCACGCAGCCAACCCAGGTTCAATTCTTGGCACCCTGTGTGGTCCCCCAGGAACTGCCAGGAGTAGTTCTTGAATGCAGAGCTAGAACTATCCCCTAATCATTGCTGAGTGTGACCCAGAAATAAGCCCAAAAATGACAGGAACTTATTATTTGAAGGACCAGAGATTGGCACAGACTTGAGAGTTTCTGAAATTGTGTCCGTGACTTTCAGAAAGAGGTCACAGGCCAGTGCCTGGGTGTGGGCACTCAATCTCAAGTGGGTCCTGACTGGCCCGTGGCCCACACCCCTGCACCCATGGTGCCACCTGCAGTCTGTCCACCTGAGTGATGTGGACACTGGGGCAGTGCTCAGGATGATGGAGAGCGGCAGAGACAGCCCCAGGGGATGCTGTGCTCATGGCGAGTCCTCTGACCATACTCCATCGCCTTGCCTTGTGTTCCATTCACAGAGGGGCTCCCCCAGGCCCTGTCCAGGCTACCACCTTGGCCCTGCATGTGTGCCGGTGAGGAGGGCAGAGCACAGAGCAGAGCAGCCCTGATGCCACTGTTTGCTCCACCCTGTTAAAACCTACTCTGAGTCAGCATGCCTAGAGAGTCATTCTGCTGACCCCAACGTGGAGCTAAAGTGAGAGTCCAGTGTCCCTCTGTGCCAGCCTCACTCAGCCACACTCCAAATACAATGGCTAATTCCATTACTGACAAATCTTTGAAGACTCTCCAAGGACCCAGAAGGAGATCATACTGCCAACAGCACAAGGACTCACTCCCAAAACACTGTGGTCGTGAATATTCTACAGGACATAGAAATACTCTGAAGTATTTTCTCACTGAGACTAATATAGGTTTGGTGAATTTCCACATATCATAGATGTGCTCAATTGATATAAGTATTTATAGTATCAAAGGACAGGAAATAATAAACTACTAGAAAAAGCAGGTAGAATGGATTTCCAGCTTTCTCTTTGTAAAGTATGCAAGGGCATGGATGGCATAAAGTCTCTCCTCTCTGGGGTAAAAATGCCAACTTGCCAACTTGTGGACAGTTGGCTTCACTACTACTATCTACCCATCTAACCATCTATCTACCATCCATTCACCCATCAATCCATCCACCTACCCATCCACCCACCTAACCATTCATTCATTCACCCAACCACCCACCCTCCCATCCATCCATCCATCCATCATCCATCCATCCACTCATCCATCCATCCACCCACCCATCCACCCACCTATCCATCCATCCACCCATCCACCCACCCACTCATCCATCCATCCACCCATCCATCCATCCACTCATCCATCCATCCACCCACCCATCCACCCACCTATCCATCCATCCACCCACCCATCCATCCATCCACCCACCCATCCATCCATCCACCCACCCATCCATCCATCCATTCATCCATCCATCCACCCACCCACCCATTCATCCATCTATCCATTCATCCATCCATCCATCTATCCATTCATCCATCCATCCACCCACCCATCCATCTATCCATTCATCCATCCATCAACCCACCCATCCATCCATTCATCCATCCATCCATTCATCCATCATTTCGTCCACCAACCCATCCACCCATCTGTGCACCCATCCATCCACCCATTCATCCATCTGTCCACCCATCCATCCATTCATCAACCACCAGTCATCCATTCATTATCTACTCCCCCAGCTACTTGTTGATCCATCCACCCATCCATTTGTTCACCATCCACCCACCCATCTTACAAACACATGTCTGTCAGTAATCTATGATGTGTCAGACTGTCCATCTGTCCATCCCAACATTTTCCTTTGCCTTTGCTCACATTTCTGTGGCTCAATTTTGTTTGGGGAATTCTGCTAAGCACCTTGCACCAAAAATAATTTATTCTTTGCTTTTTGGGTCATATCCTGTGATGCTCAGGGGTCACTCCTGGCTCTACACTCAGCAATTACTCCTGATGGTGCTCAGGGATCTCTATGGGATTCTGGGGATCAAACACTGGTCAACCCACATACAAGGAAAATTCCCTACCCACTGTACTATCATTCCTGCCCTCACACAATTTTTTTGTCTAATGTTCTGAAAACTATATCATGGGATGATGGTCATCCCTCCCATTTCACAGATGTAAACACAGAGGCTTGGGGGGGGATGCCAGTAGGGATTTGGAACCAGCATTTGCCCAACTCCAACACCACCACTTCCAGAAAGCCTTCCCGCTAGTCTGCCCTGACTCAGTGCTCTGTGCTGTGCTGGAGCTTTTGTCACTGAGACCCCACTCATTCGAGAATGGTCGTGTGTGTCCTGCCTTCCTCCTGCTCTGAGTCTGCACAGTCTCCTGGCTTGGCCTTGTGAGCCACCTGGGAAAGGGAGTGACCCGTCTCCCCATTTCTCCCACATCTCACGGCCACAGGAGGGAGGGACCTGTGTCCTGGCAGGGCTCTGGGGACTGCTCCAGCAGGTCAGGCAGGCTGACCTGCAGGCAGAGCTCAGTGATCATTCCAGCAGCTCCTGTGGATGTGGATCCTGGCTCAGGCTTCTCACGAGTCACACAATAGTCCCAAGAACAAGAGCCTTGCTCCATGTCCCCAGTGAAGAACTAGAAGGGTACCTCCTGGTGAGAGGCTTCAAAGCGTCAGGCATGTGGTGAGGCTGGACGCCCAGCCACACGGAAGGCCACAGCCTCTGGTAAGCCCCTTCAGAGGCCCAGGCAGCGGGTCTCTAATCTGCCAACGGCCTTTTGGTACCAACGGACAAGAAGCCGCACTTGGAGAAGCCTCCCCAGCATGAGCTGAGCCCCGGGCACCGCAGTGCTCTGAGAGGGATGGACCAAGCCAGGCCAGGCTGCCTCCCATCAGAAATGTCTCCTGTGGGACGTGGCTATGGAAATATGGGCCGACTTATTTTCCTCGCGTTTCCGGCCAAGGAAGGATAAACTGTCCTTTCAGAAAACAGTGCTGAGCCTTTCAAATATGCAGATTGCTGAGCTGAATGGTAAATGCAATCACTTAAGCCGGCACACCCCCAGCAGCGATCACCGCCACATGAATTATTCCTCCAAGTGCCCGGGTCTGTGCCCCACATCCCCCAGCAGGGGGGCCATGGGATCTCAGGAGGGGCGTCGATGGGCAGAGCTCACTGTCCCAGCTGCACAGAGGTGACCTGGTCCGGATGGCAGCCACAGCTGTCCTGATTCCCAAGCCGCAGACTCAGCCACAGCCCCAGAGATTGGGGAGAGAGGAACGACGCCAGCCCCCGGCTCTTGCCTTCTCTGAGCGATGAAGGGCCACCACAGGCTGTCCGTTACAGAGGCCGGGGCAGGGGGCAGGAAGGTGGTGCCGGGCCAGCTGCCTGTGGAACACAGGGCCTGGACATCCAAGGCCCTCACCTCTTTCCTGTCACGCAGTCTATTGGCACCATGGGGATCTGTGAATGGCACAGGGCCAGAGGCCAGCTGGTCAGAGGTCTGGGCAACTGGATCCCGTCACTGCCTCCATGTCCAGCTGCAGGTTCAGTTGTCTGACAAATGGTGGTGATTCAATTCTCTGGCCACGTGCCTTTAACTGCTGGGACCAGCAATGCTGAGGCTTGTAGCTCAGAGCAGGTCCAGGAGGACGAAGATGGGTGAGCTTGAGCCGGACAGTGGGTAGCATCTCTGGAATTAAAACTCAGGCACACAGAAGAGGCTCTCTGCTGTCAAGTTCTTTCCCGCATGTGGAAGACCTCCCAGCACTGAGCAGGAGCTGCCCCTCCCCTGTGGGAGATGGGCCTGGAGGCAACAGGGGAGTTAGGGAAGTTCTAACTGTTGAGTCACACCCTGCCTGCCCTTTCCTGCAGGCCTTGAGCTCCGGCAGCCCTTCCACACTTCTCCCAGTGCCTCCTTCACCCTCTTCAGGTTGCTGCTCTACCACAGACCGCAGAGACCGGAAGTGGGGTCAGAATCCTGGGAGGGCAAGCACAGACGGACGAGATTCCTGCAACAGTGACTGTCTGATGCCCTGAGCCCTGGAAATCTGGCTGGACCACCCGAAGGCCCTTCGGGGGCAGGCTGGGGTCCTGCAGGCTCCCACTGGCTCGCTGGATACCCCTGCCCTAAGCACATCCTGACCTGCACCCAGCTCTTAACGGGCTTTCTCTGAAGTCAGAACCATGAACTGTCTAGCAGAGAACTGTGGAGCTGACTGGAGCCTGGCCCTGGAGCTGAGCACAGAACAGGGTTTATCTCCATTGACACATGGGTGACGCACAAAATCCATGTGCACAGCTGGTGCCACGGAGAGCCAGTTGGGTGGGGACCGTCCCCTAACAGCCCACAGCCACAACTCGGGTGTGTCCTACCAGCAATCACTACAGGACAGACAGTCTGGTACAAAAGTTGCTTCTATAGCCCCCATCCCCTCACTGATGCCCATGGCAGGCTGACCATACTGCCCCTGGCACACCCCTCAGAAGACAGCACGGTGCTCAAATAAGCTCCTCAAGCCCACTGTCCCACCCGGTTCATAGTCACACTCCTGAGGGCTTGTGGAAAGGTGCTCAGAGTCTTGGGGGTGGCTGCATCTGTCTCCTGTTGTGAGACACAGCCAGTCATCACACAGAGCTCTCACCAGGAAGGTGGGTGGCAGCCCTGTCACCTGGGACTGGCAGAGTGCTCGAGGACCCCCGCTGCTTAGCTGACCCTTCTCACCGGATACAAAGGTTCTCTGCTCAGCGGATGCGAGTCAGAGGCACCCCAGAACCCAGTGCAGCGTGCTGAGGGCTGCGTATCCAGAGACCAGCGACTGTCCCCACAAGCTCATCTCGGACAGTTGTGCTGAGGTGAGGCATGGCCAGGCATGCAGGCTGTCCTTAGAGGACACTTTCTCCTGAGCTTACAGGGAAAACCACATGGCAGCTTGTGAGGTCAACAGGGTCCCCAGGGAGGAAATCGGTCATGGAGCTGTGCTGCCCCCACCAGCCCAGCTCTCCAGGACACCCCCAGGCTCCTGCACACTAGGACACAGTCAGGGCAGAGAAACTTGAGTCATGGAGCAGTTTGCTTTCTGGGGAAGGTTCACAATTCCTGCTGCTGGATAAGATGCATCCACTGGGAGCTGAAGCCTGCAGGTAGCTCCTGGGGTGCTCCTCGGAGCTTCTCTAGCCTGGGGACCCCCCAGCCTCTCGGAGCCACCACTACTGCCCCCTCAGCGCCCCCACCCACCCTGAGCAGGTGTGACCTCTGCTTCCGCTCCCGCTCCTGGGGGTGGTCTTGTCATTCTCAGCAGCAAATCCTGAGAGATTCCCAGGTCAGACCTGGGCTAGGCATGGGCTCCCCGAGAGGGAGGTCACAGCCTCTCCCAAGGAGGGGAGGACACAGACAAAGGACCAGAAAGATGTGGGCAGGGTGTGGGGACAGGAGCGGAAGGTGAGGAAAATGCCAGGGAGCAAAGAGCAGAGGGAAGAGGAGCAGGAGGCAGAGAAGGAGTCTGCGGTGGATGTGGTGGGGGGGGTCTTTCCACGCTCCTGATGCCCTTACTGTCCCGTGGGCAGTGAGGAGGAGACAGGCGCTGGACCTGAGCTGCTGTCACATGACGTTCCCCCCAACCCTACCAAGCACTGCCAATGTTTTATATAACCCCCAGCTCCCCAGAACAGACCGAGACTCACACCACAGCACCCTGTGGGGACGCGTCCTGTTCCGGAGAGCCTCGGCCCATGGGGCAGGCAGCATCTGGACAGGACTTCCCCCAAGGCCTCAGACAAAGGGAGGCCAGGGTCTGCAGCTTCTCGGGCACAGTCCTGGGACACAGGGTCTCCTTGCCATGGCATCTCCTCACCCACGCAGTGCCCTCCTGAGGACACCTCAGCACCCCTTGGAGACTATTCCCAACACCTACTGGGAGCTTATGGGAGAAGCCAAGGAAGGGACGTGCGTCCTCTTGTGTGTCAGGTCAGCCCCGCAGGCCGCCCAGGAAGCAGGAGCCCCCTGCCAGGGCTGGGTTCTTTGTGGCAGTTCCCAGCCCTGGGCTCAGCCCACCCACTGCCCAGAGAGCCTCAGCTACTGACCAGAGGGGATGCCCAGTCAGGGGTGACGGCCACAGCAGCTGTCCCCTGGGGGCCACTGCTGGGACGACCCCCTCCACTGGCAGGGGCTCCGTCAGGGACAAGCGGGGGTCACTGGTGATGCCCAGTGCCCAGCAAGGAGTGAGTGGTGACATCCAGGCGGGCGAGTCCTCCGCATCCCCCCAGCCCCGTTTCCCGACCGGCCTCGGAGGACGGGGGGCTCCCGAGCCGCGGGAGGAGAGGCTGCCGACCCCGCCCGCTCACCGTTCAGCTGGTTGTACACCACGTCCTCCAGGTGGTCTAGGCGCTGCAGGATGGCCTCGTGGTCGCGGGCCGCGCGCGCCCCGCCCGGCCGGCCGCGCCCCCCGCGCTCCGGCGGCCCCTCGGAACGGCCCTGCAGGCGGCAGTACGCGGAGAAGAGGACGATGCCCACGAACACCAGGATGTTGACGGTCAGCAAAGTTTTGACCCTCCTGGCCACGGCCATGAAGGCGATGGGGGCGGGGCGCTCACCCGCGGGCCATGCCGCGGGCCGGGGCGCGGCCGGCCGGGCGGGGCGCGCGGCGCCGGGAGCTGTCCCTTCAGCACCGCGGCCTGGGGCCGGACAGCGGCTCGGCTGCCCGGCGCGGCCGCCCGCCCCGCTACGCGCCGGCGCCGGGCGCAGTGACGCGGCCGCGCATCTGCAGGCACGGGGCCGCCTCGCCGGGACCGCCCTGCCCGCGGAGGCCCGCCCCAAGGACGCCCGCCCTGCCCGCCCTGCCCACCGGGAACGGCCGGGCAGCGGCGGCCGCGGGGCAGGGACAGGCACGCTTCCTGCCAAGTGGGTCCTCGGCCGCTCTGGGCGGGGTCCTGGAAAGCTGAGCCCAAGGACAGGTGGACAGGCCTCATGGCCCGAGGACAGCCACCAGCCAGGGCGCGCCTCCCCCCCCCCCCCCTGCATCGGCCGCCACCCCTGCCCACCTGCTCTGAGCCGGTCCAAGCCCTGATTCACACTCTCACAAAACCACAAAACCACTTCTGCTCCCCGTGGTCAACCGCAAGTCCCACCAAGGGCATGAAAACTCCCAGGAGTGAGGCGTCCCTGTCTCTCGGCCCCGCTGCTGCCCACGCAGTAAGTGACCGAGCAACAGCTAAACCTTGTCCCAAGCTGGTTCTGGGCAGGGACCTCCATGCAAAGAGATGAACAAGACAAGGTCTCCAGACAACATGCCTGTCTGTGTGTATGTGTTCATGTGTATGCCTGTATGCTTGTGCTGTGTCCATGTGTGCCCCTGTACATGTGTGTATGAGTTTGTGTATGCATATGCACATGTCCGTGTGTGCACATGTGTGTTTGCACGTGTGCCTGTGTATGTGTGCACATGTATTGCATGCCTGTTTGTCTGTGCATGTAGAGTCTGCCAACTCTGAATTCCTTCCTCTCAGACCCTGACCCCAAACATACCAGCCTTTGCAGCATGGACGTCACGTGCCCCTTGGTAGCATCTGCTGAGGACTGAGGGACCCGAATCTCTTCACTCTTTTTGTTCTCAGGAATTTCCTCGCCAGGAAGGACCCTGTGATTGGGTCTTGAGAACAGCTGTCCACAGTGTGTTTAGCATATGAATTGCTTGTTCTGAGAAGAGTCTGGAGTTTTCCGCTTTTAATTATTGCTCAGAAGGAGTTCTACAATGCAGCAAGTGTGAGCGCCTGGTCTGCCTTTGATAAATAGCTGTCCCCATGCTCCTTCCCAGGAAATACTGTGTTTCCGTATAAAGTGCCAGCCCAGGGCCTTGCAAACAGCAGCAATTACGCAGTGTGTTTGCCGGACAGTGCTCTAGGTCTCTCCTCAGCTGTTATCTGGTGAGGAGCATCAGAAACCTTCTCACCGAGCCAGCAGGATGATCTCGTTTACCTCAGTTTCTTGTGGAAACTGAGGCCGTGAGAAGCAGAAAGCCTGGCTCAAGGTCACAAGGATGGTAGAGCACGGATCTGGAATGCTAGCCCAGACAATTTGGCTCCAGAATCAAATTTATTTAGCCACTACACTGAAGGGAAAAAATCAGCCACTTTTCAGTACACGTTTATTGAAAGTGATGCTCAAGTGGTTTTGCAGGAGAAAATGTTGTCCTGCTCATGTAAATCCATCATACTGCAGCGAGATAGGTCTGAGCTGTGGGAGGAGAAACAAACCCTCTCATGGCACCCTGGTGGCTAGCACCCCATGTGCCTTCCCCAACAGAGCCCCGGACAGCTGTGGGAGGTGCCAGCAGTGCCCTGTGCTGGTCACCAGGACGGGGTCCTACTGAATCACAGATGGTACCCGGGAAGCCACAACCGTTCAGGAGGGGCCCTGACCAACTGCACAGAGGAGGCTGAAGGGAGACTCAGGAGACCCCCTGCTGGGGGGCACTGGCTCCTCAGTGTTCGTAAGAAGCAGAGAGTAGCCTGCACTCACTTGGACCTCCCCTTGGCACAGAGACCCAGAATTTCTCAAGCCCATCCTGCTTGTCAGTCTGACAGATACCACCTCGGCTCCCTGGCAAGCAAGTCAGGACTAGGGGGTCCAGGTGAATAGCAGGGGGTCCGTGTGCCCACCCTTCCTCCACCTGCCACGGCCCACCCACCCCACCTGCCACGGCCCTCCCGCACCACCTGCCTGGCCCACCCAGCCCCACATGACTGCTTTTCTCTCCTAACCCATAAGCAGAGGAGTGTCTGAGGGTAGAGAGCAGGATGGCGCCTGGTGACTTGCTCTCAACAGCAGCCGTCCACAGTCGGGGTTTTCTTCCTGACCCTCCCACATCCCCAAATTATAGGCCCACAGGCCAACCTGTTGAAGTTTGATGCAGCCACTTACAGAGGATAGAGGGCAAAAAGTGACAGCACTGAATTCTGGTTTAGACTGAATCCATGGAGGAGCTGGGTCCCGGCCTCTGCTCCTCTCCCTATCCGAGAGCCTCTGAGAGCTGCACCGTGGGAACGGCCAATTCCGGAGAGCCTGGAGGGAGGCGATGCGGACAATGAGTGGTTCTGTGTGCACTGGCCTGCTGCTCCAGCTCCTGCCCAGAGAAGAGGGCAGCTCACAGCCCCAGGATCCCAAGTCTGACCTTCAGGCAGCACATATTGATGACTTTCGCATTCATCAGACAGGTGGGGCTCTGTGTGGTGGATTAACCGCGGGTGCCACTCTTGATGCGCCATGTGACAGTGGGTGACCCACAGCCCATTAGCCCTCAGATGATGAGAGCTTACAACACACACGGGAGTAGCAACGGGAGAGTTGGCGTGTGTGGACCCAGAACCACCTATTTCAAGCAGCTAAGAGATCCCAGACTCTATGCAGGAGGGCGGGGAGGACACAGAAAGAGGAAAGAGAGATACTGAGTGTGTGTGTGTGTGTGTGTGTGTGTGTGTGTGTGTGTGTGTGTGCACGCACGCGCGCGCCCTCGCACAGGAGGGCAGGGAGAGACATAGGGACAGAGGGACAGAGAGAGATAGGAACACACATACAGAGAGAGTACGTGTGTGCTTGCAGAAGGATAGGAAGAGACACGGGGGGTGGGGGAGAGTCAGAGAGACTCAAAGAGACAGAAACAGAGAGACAAAGACAGAGAGAGTCAGAAAGTGATGGGGTGGAGTCCTAGGACGCGGAACCCAGGATGTTGTCCCTGCTTGGCAGATGTCGCCACCTCTGACACCCCTCCCTCTCCCATAGTCTCTTTCGCTGTTTCCTTGGTGGAAGGACCCCGGTCGGGCCCTGGAGCACAGCCAGGATGCAGACGGGAGAGCACCGTCACACAGCCTGTGCTACCTTATCATCTGGTCCAGTGGGCAGGAGCAAGCTGTTCCCAGTCACAGCCATTCACTCCTTCTCTGTTCGCCTGGGTCCACAGGGACACAGGCGCCAGCTGCCTCGGGAAACCGAGGGCACCTTACCGCACCCCAGAGCCAGGGGTGCTCTTGCAGGGGACCCCACTCGAGTGCAGGAGGTCTTGATGGAGTCTTGACTCCACGGGGGGTCCGCTGCAGCCACAGTCCCAGTGGCTAGAGCTGAACGTAGGAGCCAGGGGCAGTGCCACTTCCAGTGCCAACACAGAGCCTGTGCTGCTGGGTCAGGATGCAGGGTGGCATCTCCCCAACAGGCTGCTCCGCTCCCCTGGGAGAAGCTCATCAGACCCTGCAGGGGGACCAAACATCGGAACTGAGTGGAGAGTTTCCCTAAGCACTCCAGACAGCGCCAGGCCCGCTTCCGGAAATCAAGCTGCTTTGCTACAGCAGTTCCTCCTGCCCACATGAGCACCTGCACACACACATATACATGTGTGACCATATGTACACCAGCACACACATGCACCTGCATGCACACACATGCATGTGCAACCATGTGCACATCAGCACACATCTGCACCAGGGTCACACAGGACCACACACATGCACCAGTGAACACTTCATATCACTATACACATGCACCTGCATGCACACACATGCCCATGCAGAACATTAGCACATGCATACCACACATGTACCTATATGCACACCAGCACATGCCAGCATACGTGAACATATGAGCAATAGAGCACATAACACACTTGAAGATGCAATCACATGTCAACATATATGAGCATGTATGCACAAGTCAGCACAACAAACGTGGGCACCTATAGCATGCATCATGCATAAACATATAAACACATGTCTGCACACATAAATATCTAAATACATGACAGCACACATGAACACTGAGTAAATCTAGCTTGGACACCTGAACTCACAAAGCACACAGCACACACAAACACGTGAGCACATGTTGGCACATATGAACAAGTGAGCTCATACAGCACCCGCATGAGCACTCAAACATGTACAAAGGAGAGCCACACTTGCACTCACATACATGCACACACACACCACACACATGTGTCGGTTCAAGGCATGTCCCAGATGCCTTTGGCACTGCCTTCTAACCCACTGCCATGTCTTTGCTGCTCTGCGTCAGGGGCCACGGGAAAGGGTCTCCTGAGACAAGGATGACGTGGCAGAGGGGTCCTGTGGACAGAGGTTTGGACATTCCTGGCATGTCCCTCAGGTCTGGTCTCTGGACCTGCAGCTGGGGAGCACAAAAGAGCTCTGGGCCACGCAGGGTGCCTGGGCCTCAGTGGTGCCCTGCGGGGCCGCCTGAGGCTGTTCCTGGACGTGGGTGCCACGGTGGGCGTCACCAGCTGTAAGAGATCACAGATAGGCTCCTCACTGAAGCCTCATTTACAATGATCTGCGCGGCTCCAAGCAGCTCCATCCTCGAGCAGGACTGGGGTTTTGCCAACTCTCACTACTATATAATTTAATCTAATTGATCAATTAAATCCAAATAATTTTTAACCAAGCTGTAATAACAGTTATCTCATTTCAGCGCTACATATAATTTTCTTAACGATTTGATCAAAGGAAATTCCCTTGAGATTCATGTCTTTGGGGGGACTTGGCTTTGCCTTCATGCCAGCCTGGGGAGCTCATCCTCGGCTCTGACCGGCAGAGACAGTCCGGTGCTCTGAGACAGTGCTTCCAAGCCTCTCTGGTCGCTGTTCCTGGCTGCTGAGCATCGTAGTGGTCTTCTTTAGTTTGTTTTTATTTTTTTGATTTTTGGGTCACACCCGGCGATGCACAAGGCTTACTTCTGGCTCTGCACCCAGGAATTACTCCTGGTGATGCTCAGAGGACCATATGGGATGCTGGGAATCAAACCCGGGTTGGCCGCGTGCAAGGCAAACAATGCCCTACCCACTGTGCTATGACTCCAGACCCACGGTGATCTTCTTTTGTGCTTCTGTCTCCCAGTTCTGTGGCTCCCTCAGCACGTTGTCATGTCTGTTCAAAGCCAGCCAGTTCCAGACATGGCCACTGGCCATGTGTCTGTCTGTCTTTTGGGGTTACATGCGGCTCTGCCCCATGCACAACTGAAACTGCCTTAAGCTGGCCATCGTGTCCCACCTGCGTGCTCACCTGGACACACCCAGAAGCCTCAGCACCCTGAGGTGACATGTGGAGGGCGGGTGCAGGGCTAGGGTAGCAGACACTACCACCCACACGAAGGTCTTGGGTTGCAACCTCAGAGACAGACCTGACATGGTAGGGGAGGGGATCAGGCTAAGTCTTTCGCCCTCCTGAAGATTCCAGCAGGAATGCTGGACAAAACCCTCCCAGGGAGACAGGGAGCTGGTACAGCAGGGAGGACACTTGCTTTGTACACAGCCAACCCCAGAATCCCATATGGTCCCTGATCCCTGCCAGGAGTGATTCCAGGGCACAGAGCCAGGAGTCAGCCCTGAGCACCAGTGGGTATGGCCCAAAAACGAAAACAAAAAAGCCGCCCAGTGGACAAAGCTTCCAGAGCAAGCAAATCAGCTTTTTGAAAAATGAACCCACACCAGGCTCTGGGTCCTGCGGATTTCTTTCTCAAGAGCCAAAAAAGCTAAGCCCATGGCAGGGCACTCTCAGAACTCCGGAGGCCAGGATTCCGGTTCCACCAGAGGGCTCGGGTCCAGCCGCATGTCTCTCACCCAAGACCCCGCACAGGGAACCCTGAGAGAAGGGTGCTCCCTACTGAAATGTTCCAATGAAGAGCCCCTGGGCGCCTCCATACCCTCTGTACCATGCCTGCTCCTGCCCCTAGGCCTCACCCCCACAGCAGAATAGCCATGTGGCCCCATGCCCCTGTAGAACCAGTTCCTCTGTGTGGCTCACGCAGCTTTGCCCTGGGTCCATGGTGTCAGCTGGCTGGTCACTGCTGACCAATCTGGACTGAGTTGAGTCCCCCAGGACTTGAATGTTGCAGCCCGACCCTCGGATCGCAGGTGTGGCCTCACCTGGCACTCTTCGAAGTATAATTCAGTAGTGTGAGGTCTCGGGGCGGTGGCTGGAACACCCTAAAATGAACAGCTAAGGAGATAGGCCTGCACTTGGGCCATGGCCTGCAGAGGTTAAAGCAAGGGATAACGTGGAAAGGTCAGTCGGAGGAAGGGCTGCTGTGGACGCTGCCTCTCCAGAGGAGGGCCTGGGGGTCTTCCATGCAGGGCAAGAACTGGAGAGGGTATCAGCTACTGTGCAGGCCTGTGGCCTGGGGGTGGGAGCCCCTTCTTCCAGGGGCAGTGAGGACCCTCCTGGCAAATCTGCTGAGGTGACCCCAGCCTCTTCTCCATGCAATGTCCCTAAACCTCCCTCACTGGCTCCTGAGTGTCCCCGGGGCTCTGATGCTCTGACACTGGCAGGGAGCTCTGACACTCTCACTCAGGCAGCTCAGTACTCTGGACGCAGGATGCCAATGGGGGGAGGGGATGCTGGAGCCACAGAAGGCTGTGCCTGCTGAGCCAGGAACAAGAGGCATGACTGTCCCCTCACCAGGACCCCAGTTCCAGGAGCACGGTCAGCTCAGTGGGTTCTGTGCCTGGGGTCTGGCCTGCAGTTATCTGCTGATCGGAGCACCTCACACTAGAGGTCACGGCTTCCCTGGCAGGTGAAAGAAATGTGACCTCATAGATCTTCTCTTTCTTCATGAAAAGTGCACTGAGCACATGCACTGTGGCCTGGCGGAGCCCGTAAACCCACCTCCTTCTCCCACCCGAGTCCTTGCCTGAGCCCCAGTAGAAGAGACGCTGGCATGGCTGACAGAACAAGGCCTTGTGTTTCTCCATGGATGAATTTAAATCTCCCAACTTCCTGCCAGCAGGTCGGCGTTTGACATGTCCAGAGTCACGAGTCCGAGTCTTAAGTCTCCTTCCCTGCCTTCCCCACACGCAGGAGAGAAGCTGAAGGCAAGACGGGAAGAGGACAACTGGAGCTGACAGAGGTACTCATGCCAGGAGTGGACAGACCTTGGATCCCTGTGCTGACTTCTGTGGACCAGTCCACAGGAGGATAGCTCACCTGCCTGCTGGGGCAGCAGCCACTAAGTACCTGGAAAGGTCCAGGGTAGCCAGCCCGCCCCTCCCCAGATCACCTGACTGGGGCTGCCTGGAACCCACTTGAAAGGGCCGATGCCGGGGCTGGAGCAATAGCACAGCAGGTAGGGCCTTGCACACGACCAACCAGGGTTCAATTCCCAGCATCCCATATGGTCCCCCGAGCGAGTACCGCCAGGAATGATTCCTGAGTGCAGAGCGAGGAATAACCCCTGTGCATCGCCGGGTGTGACCCAAAAAGAAAAAAAGAAAAGAAAAGAAGAGAAAAGAAAAGAAAGGGCTGATGTCCCTTGGGAAGTCCCTCTTGCCTGTGCCCCACCACTGCAGTTTACCTCAGCTGCACTCACCTCAACTGTCACGTCTGCACGAGGAACCACTTTGGCCCCAGCAGGGAGTCAAGGGACCTGGTGTACATGTCCCCTGCACCCACGCTTCACAGCCGCCCTCCCAGCAGGCAGAGCTGCTCACACAGTGTCTGCCGGCGGGGAACGTTCCAGCTTCCGCCACTTCAGCCCCACCATCTGGACCCTGCGCCTGGGATCCTTGGATGTCTGCTCACTAAGACTGACTTGCTGGGTCCTGAGATTAGGAGCAACTGTGTGTGCAAAATACATGCTTCCTTTCATATGCTCTGGAGACACAGAACAGCTTGCTTCAAACAACGCGAACAAAAAAAGAAAGGAGGAGAGCAGCTTCTGCCAAGAGCACCCCCACAGACCACCTGGCACTTCTGGAGGGACAGAAAGGAAGTACCCACACCATGGGGCCATCTCCCCACAGGTCAGCTATGGGATGCAGGCCTGGGGGGTGGCAGGTGGAAGTGTACAAAGGGCTCAGCGCAGCGGATGTGCCGAGCCTGGAGGAACCCAGGAGACCTGCCTTGGAGCACAAACGTGCTTGCATTTGTAAGACTGCACAGGGCTGGGGGCTGCAGAGGGTTCCCTTGGGAAGGCCTGGCAGGAAGTGAGGGATGCCAGCAAGACGGGCCCCCTGGTTGTTTGGCTGCAACGAGTGGGGAGCATACAAGAAGCCCCCCTTCCTGTCTGGGGACAGGGGCTCGGGGAGGCCTGGGTTTGCCTTCCAGCTGTCTCCTCTCTCTGTTTCCTCTGTTCACAGGTCCCAGGCCGTGGTCTCTGGGGAAGTCTGAGCCATCACCACCCCATATCCCTATCTTTCTAGGCGGCTCACAAGGCAGAGAGTTCAAAGGCAGAAAGACTATATTTCCCAGGCTGCCGAGCGGCAGGATAACCATGGAACCTGTCCCTGGCATCCAGCAGTGAGTGGGTTCGTGCCCTGCCCCCAGGCTGGTCTCAGTGTGGTGACCCCCTTCCAGGGAGGCGGGCCCTAGGACAGGAGTGGGGAAGTCACAGCTACCCAAGGAAGCCGCGCTGGGCAGAGGGGCTCCTCGACATCGGGGCTATGACCCCGCTGACTTTGTCACCCCCTCACTGAAGACCTGAGAGCCTACTGTGGGCCCCAGGCAGGAAGGACGTAGAGGCAGGCGTCCCCTGCAGCCTCTGCCTGTGTCCAGGTGCCTTGGGCTCTCTGTCCCTGACTTCCTCCTCCTCCAGTTTTGGGAAGGGCAAGGTGGTGGGGCAGAGGGTATGGGGGGACCGCCCGGCTATTTTTCCTGGGTACAAGCTCAGGGCAGTGAGGAGCGAGGCCCCAGAAGAGCAGAGCCCAGCGGCCTGGGAGGCAGAAGACACCGGAAAGGCACGGCTGCTGTCGGGAGCTGGGAAACTGCTCCCCTTGCTGCTCTAGGCTAACTCTCTTCCCAGCTCTCTCACACGGGCCGAAGGCCCCTGTCCCAGCACCCCGGTGTGTTACAGCTGCCAACTCAGAGATGAGAACCCTGCAGAGAGACCCTGCATGCGGGGACCCATGGGACACTCCCTCTTGGTTCCAGCATGGGGGCAGGTGTGGAAGTGCTATCCCCTGGTCAGGCCTCCGTCCACTGTCCCAGCACTGCAGACTCTGGACTCAGAGCTCAGCTGCCTCAGTTTCCTCTTTTGTAGAGCAGGCACCACAGTGAGGTGTGACATACATGGAGGATTTTCAGTGACACTTTTGTCCGTGATCCTGACATGATACCCTGAGTCACAGCCCAGGAGGGCCCTCACAGAAGCTGAATCAGTGTGTCCACACCAACATTGACCATTATCCCGGTTTTCTGTAAAAAAATGCTCCTAAAAATCTCTATTTGTGTTTAAAACTAAATCCCCAAAGTCCAGTTTTCACTTCCTGCTGCTCTGCCCCCTGGCAGCACCCGTCTGCCTTCGTCTCACTCTCCATGAGCCTCAGGGAACGCTGCTCAGTGCTCACCACTCTGGCAGCCAACCCAGAGACACACAAGGTCAGAACCACCAGCCACCTCTCCCTGCAAGGCCTGAACAAAAGTGGGGTTTGGTTTGCCAGGAGGTTGCCCAGGCAACCAGCAGCCAGCCACCTCTCCGGCAGCCATTGTGCTCCTGGCTGGACATGGCCTCAAAAAGCCAGAGCAGGAGAGGACATGGCAGTAAATGTCCACTTCCTCTTGGAGTTGCCCAGCCCAGGAGAGTGTCCACTTCCTCTCAGAGGGGCCCAGCTTGGCACAAGCATCTACTTCCTTTGGAGAGGCCCTTCCCTGGAAAACAACCACTTCCTCGGAGGGGGGTGGGCATCCATTTGGTGCTATCCCAGATGTCCGTCTGCACCGACTCCTCAGGTTGAGCCTCTGCCTTCTCACCTGACAGCAGGTGTGAGACCCAGAGTCGGTTCACTCAGTTGGTTCACTGCTGGATGAGTGCAGGGAAGCACACAGACAGCTGCAAACAGACAAACACATGCCACATGCCTGCAATGTAGACACTTAGACATGCAAACACATGTACACAGAGCCATACACACCATACATGGGTGCACAGACACACATGCATGCAAACAAGCATGTACCACATGCCTGCAATGTACCCACACAGAACACATGTGCACACCGACATTTAAACACATGTGTACACACATGCATGCAAACAAGCACATGCTACATGCCTGTAAGGTCTACATACCACATGTGTGTGCAGACACACATACACAGCACATAGACATGCACCCCACACATGTACCAGACACATACACACCACACGTGTGCAAAGACACCACGTGCGCAGAGACACGCTACACATGTGCAGACACACCACATGTGCAAAGAGACACACCACACATGTACACAGACACTTGCCACTGACAGTCACATTCAGCCCCTCAGAAGACACAGCTAGTTTATATTTCCAATTATACATATAATTACATTTCTGAACCCATTAGCATGACTTCTGTGAGCACGTGATTCCCCGAGTGGCAAACAGAGATGAGCTTGATGATTGCAGATGAGCAGCACTGGGAATTTTAATTTTTATGTTACTTGAAATTCACCACCCAATAATAACAGCGCTACTTGGATGGAGCAGACTTCCACATTCAATTAAAAGCAGAGCCACGGCTCCGGCTGAGCCCCGAGGCAGCAGCACTGCCAGGAGGAAGGAAGGGCCCAGCGGGCGGCTGTGCCAGACCCGGGCTGTGCCCGCTGTGCCTTGGGCAGCAGCCCTACAGGTAAGAGCGGGAGGCTCTGGAGAAAGCCGTGGGCAGCCTGACCAGCCCCTGCATCTGCAGCTGCCTTTGTCCATGGCTAGCAAATTTATCACTGTTTTTTTTTTTTTTTTGCTTTTTTGCTTTTTGAGTCACAGCGGTAGGGCGTTTGCCTTATATGCAGCCAATATGGCCGACCCGAGTTCGATTCCTCCGCCCCTCTTGGAGAGCCTGGCAAGCTACCGAGAGTATCTCGCCCACACGGCAGAGCCTGGCAAGCTACCTATGATGTATTTGATATGCCAAACACAGTAACAACAAGTCTCATGATGGAGACGTTACTGGGCCCGCTCGAGCAAATCGATGAACAACGGGAGGACTGTGACTGTGACTGTGCTTTTTGGGTCACACCCGGTGATGCACAGGGGTTACTCCTGGCTCTGCACTCAGGAATTACTCCTGGCAGCGCTCAGGGGACCTCAGGGAGCCATATGGGATGCTGGGCATCGAACCCGGGTCGGCTGCGTGCAAGGCAAATGCCCTACCTGCTGTGCTATCGCTCCAGCCCCTTGATCACTGTTTGATCAAAGAATCCAGCTCCTTCTCCTCTCACCTCTTTTGTTTGTTTTTGGAGCCACACCAGGCAGTGCTCAGGGATGGCTCCTGGCTCTACTCAGAAATCACTCCTGGCGGTACTTGGGGAGCCGTGTGGGGTGCTGGGGATCAAATCATGCATGCAGCTGACCCAGGCTTGATCCCTGCTGTACTATCTCTTCAGCCCCTCTTCTCATCCCTTTACAGCTCCAGAGACTTGGACTTCCCATAGCTCAGTTCAGAACCAAGTAAGGGGCTAGGGATTCCTCTGGCCCTGGGGTGAGGAAGAAACGCCAGCTCCCAACCCTGCAGGCACCTCCATGGAGAGGAAAGGGCTGGGTCCTCTGGCATCAACCCCCTTGGAGCAGGGTGTGGGCCCTGCGACACACCTGCCCCGAGGAGGTGCATTACCCAGGGCCGTTCCCCTGCCACAGCGCTGCTCACCTGGCTCCTGCTACAGAGCACCTGCCACACACACCGGTGGCGCCTCTGCTGGCCTGGGGCCTCATCCGGTTGCTTTTGAGCTTCTGTGGGTTAGAGAGGAGTGTGGGTCCCGTGTAGAACCCAAATCCCTTTGGCACGGCTGTCCAGGGCTCAGACTGAAAGCCCCATGTGCCCAGGTGCTTGGAGTATGGGCACTGCTGAGAACACTCAAGAAGGTGGCCTGCAGCCCTTCCCAGCCATCTCCGCAGCTTCAGCTCTGGGCTGAGCCATTGCCCACTGCAGAGACATTGCCAGGTCTCATGAGAGCAGGCACAGGCTGCAGATGCCGTGAGCTCCTGGGGACCCCACTGGCTGACCGATCAGCAAGGAGCAGTGTCTGGGACTGGGGGCCCCAGCCCTGGCGGCTCCATCTTTGACTACCCAGGAGGGGTGAGTGTGAGGTCATATCCCCGGGCAAGGAGGCGTCCCCGCTCCGGGCTCAGGGCCAGGACAGAGTTGGTGCTGACCTATCAAAATCTCTGTGAGTCCTGATGAAGGGGACATGACCAGGAGGGGCTCAGTATAGCGCTGTCGGCGGCTCACCTGCACCCCATGCTCTACTCACTGATCCTTGCCTAGGGTAGGTAGATAAGGAGCCCCCAGGCCCAGCCCCTTGAGCTGGCCTCTGCCTTCTCCCCAGCCCAGGGTACTACTGCCACCTGGTGGCCAGAGCAGTTCTGCATCTCCCAGCCCCCTCCAACACACACACCCTCAGTTCCCCCCACATACACACACAGATCACAGCCACTCACACACACACACACACACACACACACACACACACACGGTCCCCTCCCACACACAGAGATGACCCTAGAGGGAGTATAGAGGATCTGGGGTGTTGGGACAGAGAATGTGGGAAGTTGGGAGAGAGGATACAGGGTATTGGTAACATAGGGGTATGGGGACACGGGTTGGGGCAGCCAAGCTTGAGCCTCCAAGGCCGCAGGGGAGTGGAGGGCAGAGGTTGACCAGGCAGCCCATCAGTGGTACCATCCCTCTCTCCTCTCCACGATGCTGCCGGACTGCTCTGGGCGGTGGCCCCCACATGCCACAGAGGCAGAATTTCTGCAGGAGAAGAGGTAACATAGGATCAATGGTGGAGATGCAGCTGCTCTGGGCTCTTTGCTCAGACTGACCAGATGCCTCGAAGACCAGGCCCGGGGGACGGATGGTCCAGCCCAGCACCCACGGGCCCTGGCTAAGGATCCACATTCTGGCACTGGTGCAAGGGTCATGCACACCCCTGACCCTAACCTCCATGACCTCACTGAGCCATCCTTGGCCCTTCCCCCAGAGAGGACCCACAAAACCAGGACTTCCTCACACCAGGGAGGAAGGGGTGTGGGGCTGGGGCTAAGACTGGGGGTGCTTATGGGGGGGGTGCCAGGATTGCCCCAGAACACTGCTAGGTGGCAGTGTGGGATCATCCCTTCCAGGGCACTCCAGAACAAAGCCAGAAAAATCCGAGGTCCCGGAGTGGCTGGAGAGGGTCCCTCTGCAGCTCCGTCAGCTCCCAAGGCCTGTCAGCACCACTACAAGTCGGGCACCAGAAGTCTGGGCATCTGGCACACTTGCACCTACCTGGATGACCTCTGATCACGTGCCTGTGCGCTCCTAAGCACTCTAGTGCACACACCTATGACACCCAGCACACCCTGTGCTTGGCATCTCAGTATGCCTGTCCCTATCTGAACACCTGGACACACCTTCTGCCCCCTCGCCTGCAGTCTCACTGAATCAGGTCAGCTCCTGGGGGACTGAGCAACCGTCTTGCCTGCTGGTTCCCTGGCTCCTCGCCTGTGACTCGGGACACGGAGAGCCGTGGCCCGCAACAGCGAGGACAGCCTGAGGGCCGGTTGTCAGCATTCTGTCCCTTCCCAGCCACCGGCCCAGAGAGGCCCCCGGGGCCACGCCATGGTTCCCAGCCCCAGAGACAGGCACGGGCGGTGCAAAGCAGTGTTAGGGGCTCAGGAGCCGCTGGGGGCACTGATATCGGAGCCCTCCGCTCAGGGCTACCTCTGGCATGCGGCGTTGAGGTCACCCTGAGAAGCTGGAATTCCACACAGGAGCTCGCGTCGGCAGGGATGCGTGGCCCGAGTCAGGGCTGTTCCCGCCCGAGCTATGCACAGAGAGGTCCCTCGCCTGGGCCTCTCCGGACTTGGCAGGACTCAGCAGCACTCGGCAGCACTCGGGAGGACTGGGCAGGACTCGACGGCAATAGGGAGGACTCAGGAGGACTCGGCAGCACCCGGCAGCACTCGGGAGAATTCAGCAGCACTCAGCAGCACTCGGCAGGACTCGGTAGGACTCAGCAGGATTCGGCAGGACTGGGGAGGACTCAGCAGCACTCGGGAAGATTCGTCAGGATTCGACAGTACTCGGGAGGACTCGGCAGCACCCGGCAGCACTCGATAGAACTCGGAAGGACTCGGCAGCACGGGGTAGGACTCGGGAAGACTCGGCAGCACTCGGCAGCAGGACTTGCCAGGACTCGGCAGCATTCGGGAGAATTCGTCAGGACTCGACAGTACTCGGGAGGACTCGGCAACACTCGGCAGAACTCGGTAGAATTCGGGAGGACTCGGCAGGACTCGGGAGGACTCGGCAGGACTCGACAGCACTTGGGAGGACTCAGCAGCACCCGGCAGCACTCGGTAGAACTCAGGAGGACTCGGCAGCACTCGGCAGCACTCGGCAGGACTCGGTAGGACTCGGGTAGGACTCGGCAGCACTCGGCAGCACTCAGCAGAACTTGGCAGGACTCGGCAGGACTCGGCAGCACTTGGGAGCACTCGGGAGGACTTGGCAGGACTCGGCAGCACTCGGCAGCACTCAGCAGCACTGGGCAGCACTCAAAAAACCTCAGCAGCACCCAGCCAACACTTGACTCTGAGCTGCAGGATGACGGGCTTGGGTGCTCCTCCTGCTTCAGGAGAGGAACATCACTCATGTCCTCGTGGTACCTGTGGGCTGCAGGCAGGCCTGGCTACCAGCTGGACAAGCGCCTGCCTCGGCCGAGCCCAGGCTGCCAGTCCTATGGAGCAGACGCCTCCCTAGGAGCCTGGCAGTGGGGGCCGGCCCTGCAGCAGGGCACTTGCACCTTGCCCCGGGACCCAGAGCTATCCTGTGGGGCGCTCCTGTGTGTACGTGAGGAGGGTGTGAGGACCCATCCATGTGGGCACAGCAGCCCGGGCTGCAACCCCCTGCCCCGCCCCACCCCACCCCCCCTGTCCCAGGCCACCGCCTCCTGTCCCATCCCCTGTCTCTACCACCCATCCCAGGCCACGACGTCCTTTCTCTGCAAAGCTCTGAGTGTGATGAGTTAAAAGGCAGCTGCGCAGGGCTGGGGTGGCTCACAGGGCCGGGCACACGATTTGTCTGCATGGGACCCGGAGTTTGATCTTCATACTGCATGGCACCCAGACCACAGCACCCTCAGGCCTCACACTGAACGGCCCCCCGGTGCCCTGCTCCAGACATCCACAATTAGTAAAAGATGGTCTCCCTGGTTGTGGCACCTTAAGCTGGTTCCCTCAGAGACCAGGATGCAAAGGCACCTGGTGCAGACACAAAAGTCCAGCACTGTCATGCAGCACCAGGAGCTGGAAGAGGCTGAAGACCCTCCACCCGTGCTGTGGGAGAACTCAGCGTGCCCACGGAGAAGTCCTAGGCTTATGGCCCTGCAGCAAGAACCCCCCTCCCAACCAGCCCCCCCCCCCCCCCCCCCCAGCCTCAGCCTCCCAGCCGGCCCTGGGCTGGAAAGCTCCCCTGCTCCAGGCCAACACTACCACTCACCGATCAGGATGCAGCTGGGAACTTCAACTCACTGCAGGTTCCCCGGCTCCTCACAGGGTTCTCAGGACGGAATCTTCTAGAAAGCACATTCCTCCTGGAGACAAAGGCTGTTGTCACAGGGGCTTGCCTGAAGTGTGGGCAGGGAGCACGTCTCAGAGGGCAGAATGTGATGTGTGCAGCCACGGGCACCATTGCCTGGCAGTGCCCTGCATGGAAGGAGCCTGGTAGCCCTAGGGATCTGTCCGGAGACCCCACTGCCTGCCCCCTGCAGCTACGGAACCCTCACCCCCCTCACTGCCTCTCCTCCTTCCTCTGGGGGCTGGGTTGCAGCTACCCCGGGCCTTCACAGCCTCCAGTCCTCCCCCAGCGGGAATCATGCCAAGACATCCAGTGTGGGTCAGGCCAGCCTCCCCAGAACAGAGCCTGCTTGTTCTGGCCTCGCCGGACAGAGGCCTGCACAGAGAACCAGGCCACTGCTCAACTGTGCGCGCACACGCATGTCAGTAGGCACACAGGCATGGCAGCATGGAGCACAGCGGGAGCACCTATGTGCGGAGGGGCTCAGTGGAGGGGCAGGTGGGACAGAGGGCTGGATGAGACGGGCTTCTCCTGCACTACCTCAAGGGCAGCACCTGGCCATTTGTGCTGGTGGGGCTGGAGGTAGCCCCAGAGCTCCTGGCTGTTAACTCAGCACCGCACAGGTATCCCTAAGAGCTCTGTGCACTGTCCCCAAAACTCGGGCTGGAGAAGGAGCCCAGAGAACTGGAGCAGGGCCAGCTCCAGAGGTGCTCAGGCTCTGCCATCCCGGCCCGCTCACGCTGCTTGTCCTGCTTACCCCATCCGCCTGCAGCCCTCCACCCCGTCTCTCCTGTCCTGTTCACGCCCCCTGCTCCCTCCCACCCCCCTTCCACCTCACTGCCCCCCATCTGCCTCCCACCCCCCTGCCCTGCTGGACTGGGCGGTAGTGCCCTACCCACTGCCCCCAGTTTCCCTGTGGAGTGGTACCTTTGCTGGCCCATATCACCACAAGAGTGGTCTTTGTGTCCCCTTGGCCTATGGAGGAGCTGCTGACCAGCTGAGGCTGTGAGGACCACCCAGATTGAGACTCTGACCTCAGGCCTCCCAGATCTGGGTGGAGGGAGGCACCTGATGGGGCCCAGGAAATAGGGCTATGATTAGTTTTTTTTTTCTTTTTGGGTCACAGCCGGCAATGCACAGAGGGGTTATTCCTGGCTCTGCACTCATGAATCACCCCTGGCAGT
This sequence comes from Sorex fumeus, assembly GCF_029834395.1. Taxonomy (NCBI): domain Eukaryota; kingdom Metazoa; phylum Chordata; class Mammalia; order Eulipotyphla; family Soricidae; genus Sorex; species Sorex fumeus. The sequence goes on along the minus strand of NW_026606086.1, from coordinate 18,904,142 downwards.
GCTCAATGGACCATATGGGATGTTGGGAATGGAACTTGGGTTGGCCGAATGCAAGGCAAATGCCCTACCCACTGTGCTATTGTTCCAGCCCCACCTTTGTTTTTTTGAACAGGGCTATGATTAGTGCCAGACCCCAGATGCCCATTCCCAGGCCAGTGACCCCAACTCCCAGAGGCGGGCCCAGCCTGACTAGTGTCATGTCCCCACCCCCACTGTAACAGGGTCCGTGCAGCCCTGGGGCTACTGGCCAGCCGGGGGGTGTGTCAGTGCTCCCCAGCCCTGCCCCCCATGAGAGAACAGGAGGGTATGGGGTCCTAAGACGGCCCACGGCTGCCCTCCTTGGTGCCACCTCCAGCTCCAGGTACCTCTGCCCACACATCACCCCCAAGGCAGCAGTGTCCCCTCGCCCCAAACCTGAGCCCAGCAAGCTGTAGAGCCTGGGCCTGTGCCTCTCAGGCCAGGGATGGAGTCAGGTCACACCTGGAGGCCCAGCTGCGGCCCTGGGCGCCTGGTCCCTTCAGGCAGCAGCCAGAGAGGAGGGAGGTTTTCTAGGCCTGTCAGGCCCTCGGGCAGTGGGAGAGAACATCAGACAAATTGTTTCAAGTTCTGCCAGCTCGATAGTACCACAGGTGGGCACTTGCCTGCACGTGCCTGACCTGGGTCTATCCTTGGCATTTCTCATGGCCCCCAGAGCACTGCAGGACCGATCCCCAAGCGCAGAGCCGGAGTAACTGCTGAGCAGCGCCTGGAGTGCCCCCGACCCCCTCCCCCCCCAAATTGTTCCAAGTTCACTGAGGGTCAAGCAGAGACACGTTTGCCTGTGGGCAGGACTGCATGTCCTTGCTCAGTGGCCATGAGCCCCGAGGGGAGCAGAGCGCAGGAGAGGAGGTGCTGCCAGCCACTGCCCAGCTTCCAGAACGAGGACAGTGACTCAGCCCAGCCCAGTGATGATTAAGGCAGAGGGACAGCAGCAACGTAGACCCCTGGGGTGCAGGAGGGAAACGGGAGCACGGGGGTGGGAAAGAGGTTGGGGGAGGGGTACATTTAATTTTTCCAGATAGGTAAATTTTTATTTTATTTTATTTTATTTTGCTTTTTGGATCACACCCAGCGTTGCTCAGGGATTCCTCCTGGCTTTGCACTCAGGAATTACTCCTGGCGGCGCTTGGGGGACCATATGGGATGCTGGGAATCGAACCCTGCTCTGCCGTATGCAAGGCAAGTGCCCTACCCACTGTGTTATCACTCCCCAGATAGATATTTAAAAAAAAAATTTTGGGGTCACACCCAGTGATGCTCAGAGGTTACTTCTGACGGTGTCTAGGGGACATGTGGGATGCTGGGGATCAAACCGAGGCCAGCCTCATGCAAAGCGAGCATCCACCCACTGTTTAATTGCTCTGGCCCCCATCACGCTTTTTTTTTAAGCAAAATACTTGTGTGATTAGGGTGATTGATGAACTCACCCATTGTTTACTTTCTATTTTTTCTTTTAATTTTTATTGACACAGTGATTTGCAAAGTTGTTCATAATACAGTTGTTGCAGGCATACCATGTTCCAACACTGATTCTATCACCTTAGGGGCAGAGCGGAGGGTGACACTTAGCAGGAGCACAGAGCAAGGGGCGCATTTAGCGGGAGCACTACATGATGAGCACAGGGAGGGACTCCAGGTCTGTGGACTCTCCTGGCAGCTGGGGACGTTGAGAGCCAGGCTGCTAAACGGGACCTCAGCAGCCCCTGCTCCACTCTCTGGGCGGTCCGAGCAGCAGTGGCCTTGGGGACTGCTTAAGGACGTGTCGCACTGAGTCAGTCTGAGCCAAGAGGGACCGCAGGTGGAAAGTGGTCTCCGCAGCATGGGAGCAAAGTTGAGGTCCCGGGATCCAGCCCGTGGAAGATTGGGTTACAGGCAAGGGATCAAGGCTGCAGGCGGAGTTCAAGCTGCTAATCAGTTGACCTTAGAACAAGATTATCCTGGATTATCAGGCCCCTCAGACAGAAGAGGGCAGTGGGAGTATGCCAGCAGGACTTCCGAGAAATCCCAGAGAAGACCCTCATGCACCAGAGCTCGGAGCCCAGGCTGGGCCCCCAACCCCGCACACATTCAGAGCCCCAGGTGCCCCTGCTCCCTCCTGGACTCCTCCCGGGCAGGACAGAGTATGGGGGGACCCTCGGGGAACTGCAGGGCTCCGAGCAAAGACAGCCCAGGGGAAGGGCTGCCCCTTCTGGCCACAGGCAGAAATCACTGGTGCTGGCGGCATGACCAGGCTCTCATTGCTGGGGTTCACTATGCTCTGGGCTGAGCTCCCGCTCCTCCCACCCCCAAAGGGCCTCCCCCAAGTACCCCAGCCCTGCGTGAACCAGGTCAGTGCCCTGCAGAGCCCTGATTCAGGCTGAGCCCTTGGGTGGATGGGCCACAGTTGACTGCCTGCAAAAGCAAAACTAGTGGGGTAGAGGGGTGAGAGGACCGTGTCTGGTCACCTGCTATGGAGACCAGAGGGTAGCTGGGCAGGGGTGGCCAGGCTAGGTGAGAGGGACGGTGTGGCACAGAGAGCCACATTCATACTGGGTCCTGGTGGGGACAACTGGGTGCCCTGGCCATAGCTGGGGGGCTCATGGACCCTATGAATCGCAGGGAGCTGACCCTCCCCCATCTGCTGATCTAACTGCAGCCTCCGCAGTGACAGACTTTTCAAGGCCAGGCCACCTATGCCCCTCATGGTCACCCAAAGGGTTGACAGACAGGGAGGAGGCGGAGGTCCGGGCCTCCGGGAGGCCTCTCCCAGGGAAAGAGACCTGGGGTACTTGCTCGCTTCCTGCCCACATGGGGTCCCCTAACTCCTCCCTGTCCTCCCCTGTAGGCCCAGCATGACTAAGTGTCCACGCCTGCTGCCCCTTGCCCCACCCAACTTTCTGCAGGATGTTTTAGGGGGCTGTCCCCAATGTGCCCTGTCACCAGAACCCGGGGAATCCACGTGTGCCGTGGGACCTGGGAGTCAGAGGAAAGGGCTGGACTTCCTGAGCCCCTTCCCAAAGTGCCACCCTCAGACTGAGTCCCAGCAGTCTGATGGTGCAGCCCTGCTTTCTCCTGCTAGGAGAAGGAAACTGAGGCCCGGAGTTTCCTCAGGTCCCTTCCTCTGGGGACCGAGTGAGGGCAGCACATGGGCCTGGCCAGCCTTACTGGGGACTGTTGGCCTCGTCTTCTAGTCAGAAAAGGCTGCAGAGGCCCCCTGGCACTGTCAGAGACCAAGCTGGGTGCAGGGGACCAAGAACCCCTCAGGAGGCATGGATTTCTTTTCTTTTCTTTTTTTTTTTTTTTGCTTTTTGGGTCACACCCTGCAATGCTCAGGGGTTACTCCTGGCTCATGCACTCAGGAATTGCTCCTGGCGGTGCTCGGGGGATTATATGGGATGCTGGGAACCTGTGTCGGCCATGTTGGCTGCGTGCAAGGCAAACGCCTTACTTGCTGTGCTATCGCTCCAGCCCTCCCCCTTTTTTTTTTTTGCTTCTTTTCTTTTTTTATTTTTCTTTTTGCATCACACCCAGCGATGCTCAGGGATTACTCCTGGCTCTGCACTCAGGAATTACTCCTAACTGTGCTTGGGGGACCACATGGGATGCTGGGAATCGAACCTGGGTCGGCTGTGTGCAAGGCAAACGCCCTCCCTGCTGTGCTATCACTCCAGCCTCATTTTTTTTTTTTTGTTTTTGGGTCATACCCGAGGAGGCATGGATTTCTTAAACCCCCTGTCCCCCACTGCACTCCTCATGAGCGCAGCCTCAGCCTCTCTCACCCTCCTCAGATTGGCGGATGAGTCTCTGCCACCTTCCCCCAGTTCAGGAAGGCTCAGGTGGTAACTTTAGGGAGGTGACATCCCAGGCTCTGCAGATCTGCTCAGAAAGGCACTAACCGAGCATGGGACAGCTGGGGACTGATTTAACATCTGCATCAAGCCCTACCTGACCCCAGCCCTTGCAATCGTAAATGTCCAAGCCAACACTCTGGTTTTGGTCGTGTTTCATTTGTGGCCTTGGCTGGGAAAGATCCTTGCAGATGGGCCGTCCGGCTGCAGTCATCTGCCTGCGGGACTGTGGTGTCGGCCTCTCTGGAGACCTGGCAGAGGCCAGCCTGAAAGGTCCCTCTTCCGTGGATTCAGTTGAGGGTCTGAGACGGTCTCCGCCTGATCCAGATCCAGCGGGCTCCTCGGGTGCGTGGGGAAAAGGGGCACTGTGTGAGTCCAGAGCAGAGCTGAGTGGGGAGTCTACCCGCCTTCTCGGAGGAACATTCTACAAGTCCCCCGCTTCTGGGAGCCCCAGTTCCTCCCGTCTCTATCACATCATGCCCGAGCCAGATGATAGGACAGGTGGACATGTGCCAACTCCCCAATGTGTGCCTGCACCCCCCACCTCCTGCACAGCCCGGGAGCTCACCTGTCTCCCTGTCCCCAACCTGCTCTGCAGGGACCCTCAGGGCCCCTTTCCTCCTTGCACCCCTGTGGTGAGCTGGAATGCTCCGTGTACCTCTTTTTTTTTTTTTTTTTTGCTTTAGGGTCACACCCGGCGATGCACAGGAGTTACTCCTGGCTCTGCACTCAGGAATTACTCCTGGCGGTGCTCAGGGGACCATATGGGATGCTGAGAATTGAACCCGGATCGGCCGCATGCAAGGCAAACGCTCTACCGGCTGTGCTATCGCTCCAGCCCCTCTGTCTACTTCTTATGTGCCCCACCTGGAGCTCCCACATTAGGTTCTCAGCGGAGTTTCAGGTGCCACACACTCCCAGTTTTCCCTGGAGCGCCCTGCCCCTGCCTGCCCTCTCAGCCCCCCAGGTCCTCTCAGGCTCCCAACAGGGACAGGGGAGTCTGGGTAACCCAGTTCCTGCTTCCCGCCCACGCACTTCCTCCCGCACTGAATGTTCCAGGCTGTCCTCCTGGGTTGGGTGGTGGAGCGCCCAAGGCCACCGCAGGCCCTAGGCCCCTCACTTGTTCCTACAGCCTCTGGGCGTGAGAGGAGCGCCCACCCACCCAGTGCAGCCAGGCAGAGGGACCCTGCACATCTGTGGCCTCAGCAAGCCCCATTCCCTGACCTTCCTGTGCAGGTCCCCCAGCTGACTTCACAGCCGGACCCTCCCTCCATCCCCCCCCACCCCCAGCTGATCTCACAACCCTCTGGCCCTGCCACTCCCTCTGCCCTGCAGGGACTGGCAAGAATGGGCAGCTTTGAGTTCCCTCTGTTTGGGCCCCCAGGCCTGGCCCGTGAAAGCCCCCCAGGGTGGGAATGAGAAGGTTCCAAGCTCTGCACTTGCCCTTCCCCCCCTCAGGAAGCTGAACCACAGTAGCCCCACCTCAGGTTCTGGACAGGACTCAAGGTGCTGGGGAGGGGGGGATGGCCAGGACCCAGGTGGTCCTGATACCCCATCTGCACCGTCTGCAGTCTGCACCGGGGGCTCCCAATCTGCTCCACCCTCAGACTGCAAACTGGAGCAATGGCAACATTGTCATCAAGCACGGGGATCTCCAGGCCTGGACTCATCTTTCCAGTGACCTCGAAAGTGCAGGAGGCCTTCCTCATCCTGTCTCCCCCACACTGTCCTCTCTGTGGGCCTCAGGGAGAAGCCAGAAACCCTAGGGTGGCTGCCCAGCTGAGGATATATTCCCCTGCAAGGGAGAGCGCACTGCACAGCTCAGGGGGCGCAGAGCATCAGGTCCCCACTCCTGCCCGTCCGCCTGGTGGGCAGCCAGCACCAGGCACTCAGTCAGGCTAGGACGCTGGCTGACAAATGGGCAGTCGCCCGCGCCAAACCACAGACCCCTATGACAGGAAGCAGGAGCTAGGGGGCCAGATTTGGGGTTGCAGGCCCCCACTACCCTGACCAGGAAGACAGGGTTGGTGAGGGAGCAGATTTGGAGGAGGGCACATGTGGCCTTGGAGTACCCCAAATTTCAATCAGCTCCGGACAGATTCCAGGGACAGGGGCCATGCAGTGGAGTGAAGGCAGCACCAAAAGTGTGCTTCATCTGTCATGGCCCATCCCTCCCACACTACCCAAGGCCAGGGAACTCGGCCAGGGGCCAGGTGAGAGGACTGGGGGCGTCCTTGGGAAGAGGCCAGACACCTCAGCAACCTCTGGAGGAGGCAGAGCCTAGAGGGATCTCCTAGTACCATACACTTGTGACTATCATCCTACAAGCCCAAAGCCCCTGAACCCAAAGCAGCGCTGTGTGTTAGAGGGCCTGAGGCCAAGCGGGAGAAGAATGAGTCTGAACACCGTTCATAGCAGTTAGCTTTGCTCAGAGCCCAGGCCACGCGGAGAGCAAGGAGAGCAAGCGCTAGGCTCTGGGGATGGCAGGGCACTATGCCAGCAGGAGACTGTTGGCGCCGTGGCTGTGGCAGAATTTAGGGCTCTGGCTTCCTAGGCCCTGAGGGGTGAGAGGCTCTGGGGTGGGCAGCTTGGTGGGTGGGGAGCCCTGAGGTGCCTGCTGAGGCTGGTGGGAGTGTTGGGGGGGGGGTCTCCACCCTCAAGATCGGCTTCCTAGCTGATTTAAAATGCAAATTCCCAAGCCCCAAAGGCAGAGCGGGGAGGAGGGGCTCCAGAGAGGGCAGGGCCCCTACATTGCCTACCAGGTGCCAGGAGCCTGGCCACTAGGGATTCCCATCCCCCCAAATCACAGGAGGCTGTGTGAGTGCCGCCCATTTCAGACCCCAGCAAGTTCTTCTCAGGACCACACTGCCTCCATGCCCGCCCCCACTCCCAGAGGTGTCCCAGTGTGGAGCCTGGATCTGGGGACCAGGTGGGGGAGTCAGGAATGAGTGCTGGCCTGCTCTTCAGGCCCGTGTTCTCCCTGGAACACGTCTCTCGCTTGCTGGTCTTTATGCATTTTTGCTTGCCCTGGAGACACCCAGCTTCTCTCTTGAATATGAACTTTTTCCTCTCTCTCCTCACATTTTTCTAAGTTTCATCCCATAAAAACTATCTTTGGAGTCGGAATGATAATACAGCAGGGAGGGCACTTGACTTGCACACCTCAACCTGGGTTAGATCCCTGGCAACCCGAATGGTTCTCTGAGCACCGGCAGGAATTCCGAAGTGCCCCAAAGCAAAAAACAAAACAAATAAAACAAACCAAAACCAAAACCAAACTCAAACAAAACACTATCTTGCTTCACTAAAAAAGAAAGCCAGAGGGGCCAGCCGGGTACCACCCTGTCTCGCCTCTCTCCCCAGGGGATGGTGTGGTTCCCTGGGGTAGGGCAGGTCGGTAGGAAAGGAATAAGGAAAAAGCCCTCAATAATAATAAGGAAACAATAATAACAAGGAAAAAGCTCCCCAAGGCCTAGGGTGGGGAGCAGGGGGTAGTGCCTTAAGGTCCAGTTTCTGGTTTCAGTCCTCACAGGAAAATTGGGGCTGAGGGGGATGACTGGGCTTTGGGCTTTTGTGTCTTCCTAATGAGGCTCTTAAAAATCAAAGGGAGGCTGCTGGGGAGTGCAAGTTTTCATAACAAAACGGGGGTGTGTTTTGGTGAGAGAGAGTTGGAGGAGGGCCAGAAACAGTTCCAGAGAAGAGGGTGCCCAAAGTCTGTGGGCCAGGAGGTTCCAGCCCACACCCCTGGAGGGGGGGGCACTCAGAAGCCGGCCCAGAGCTGAGCCCCCTCCCCGCCCAAGGCTTGGTGCGCCAACTGCCTCCCTGCTGGGCGACTCTCCAGTCCGACTCCCCAAGTCAGTCTCCTCCTGCTCGGGACAGTCTCTGTCCCACCCCAGCTGCACCACCCCAGGACCTGCCTGCCTGGACAAGCGCTGAGAGGAGGTCTCACACATATGAGCCCCCCTCCTGGCTGGCCTCCACCTGCCTTCCGCTGCCAACCTGAGGTCAGGATCCCCCCGCTGGGACTCCCTACGTGGGGAGGGGAGGCCCAGCGGTGGGAAGCGGGTGGCTGTACAGGCCGTTCCCTGTACGCGGAGGGGCTGGTATCGTAGGCATAGCAGGATGTGGGTGTGCAGGTGTGGGAGGAGGAGGCCTGATCCCCCCACTTGCACGCCTGGGAGGGCGTCGGGGTCTGGGGTGTGGGGCCGTTAGACCCCACCCTGGCCCCATCGGGGGCTTAGAATGAGGACGCTCAGTACTTCCCACCACCCAGCGTCGGGTGAGGCCGAGCGCGTGCCCCCACCCACGTGCCTGGCTGGGCAAGACGCCCCACTTCTCTGCTCCCGCGCTCCCCTCCGAGGATCTGCCCCGAGGGGCGCAGAGGCCCCGTGACAGGGTCGCGCTCCCGCCGCGCCACACCCCGCACGTGGAGAGACGCCCGCCCGGAGCGCGGGGCGGGGCCTCGAGGCCCGCCCACTGGAGGCGGGGCCGGGGCCGCCCGAGATCGGGGGCACGGCAGGGGCGGGGCCGGGGCGTGGCAGCGCCCGGTGCGCAAGGGGCAGGGCGGGGCCGGGGCGGGGCCGGGGCGGGGCCCGGCCTCGGCGCCCACTTCCTCCGGCGCGGGCGGCCGGGCGGAAGTACGTCAGTTGTTATCCGCTCCGGGCGCCGCGGCCGCCGCCTCACGAGCCTCCTCACGAGCTCGCCCGCTCGCCCGCCCGCCGTCGCCGTCGCCCGCGTCGTCCGGCCCCGCCGCCCGATGGGGCGCGCCCCCGGGGTCGCGGGCCGCTGAGCCCGCCCGCCCGCCCGCCTGCCGGCCGCCCGCCCCGGCCGCGCCGCGCTCCCCGAGCCCGCGGCATGCCCGGCCCGGCCCGCCGCCCGCCGCCCCGGCCGCGCGCCGCCTGAGCCGGCCTGCAGGGCCCGACGGCGCGGCCGCAAGGTCAGCGGCCATGGAGGCCAAGGGCCGGCAGGGCCGCCGCTCGCGCGCGCCGCGGGACCGCGGCCGGCGCCGGGAGGCCGCGCGCGAGCCGGGCGCCCGCGGCGCGTCGTCGGGCGACGAGCCCGAGCCGGGGCCCGGCAAGGAGAACGCGGGGCTGCCGCGGGCGCCCCCCACGCCCCGCGCGGCGCGCCGCCGCCGCCGCGACTCGGGCTCCCCGGAGGAGGAGGTCATCGACGGCTTCGCCATCGCCAGCTTCAGCACGCTGGAGGCCCTGCAGGTGGGTGCGCCGGCCGCGCCCCCGCACGGCCCGCGGGCGCCCGCGCTCTCGCCGGACGCGCGGCGCTTCCTGCCGCCCCCGACGGCGCGACGCGGCCGGCCGCGCCTCCGCCGCGTGCAGCGCGCGCCCGAGCCGGGGGCCCACGCCTCCGTGCGCCGCCCCCTCGGCGGCGGACACCTGGCGGCGTCGGCCCCTGCTGCTCTGCGCCCCCCTGCGCCTGGCGATGTGGCGGTCACGGGGTCAGGAGGGGCAGGCACTGGCCTGTACTGGGTGTGTCCGCCTCCCTGCACCTGGTGTCCTTCCGCAGGGACCCGGTGGGATGGCCGGAGCCTGGTGGCCACGCACGGGCAGGCAGGGCAGGGCCTGTGACCGTCCCTCTGGCTCCTCTCGGCCCTTGGCACCAGCTGTCCTCTTGCTCTTGCTGCTGGAAAGGTTGCCTGGGCCGTGGGTGCCAGGGCGTTCTGCAGATGCGCCCGAGTGCAGAGCCGGGCTGGCCCACTGGAGGGCCCCTGACCCGCCAGACTCTCCTGACTTGCTTTGCAAATTGCACAACTTCTTCCCCCCATTCAGAACTCAGGTGTATGGGAAGTCCTGAGAGGTGTTAGCTCCTCTCTCCGTGCACGCCTCCGTCGGTGCCACCCCCAGTGCATCCTGCACCAGGGTCTGCCCCACCGCCGTCAGCCCTCGCGGTGAAGCTGCAGGCGCTGCGTCTGCCGCTTGGCACCTTGACCCCTGGGGCCTCCCAACCCAGGTGCAGGTAGTGGGCCTGCAGAGTGCATGTGTCCGGCCCTAGTAGCATCCCCTTGCTCTAGTGTGCTCAGGGCCTTGCCCCCCCTTTTTTTTTTATTCATTTGTTTTGTTTTTGGGTCAAATCCAGCGATGCTCAAGTGTTACTCCTGGCTCTGTACTCAGGAATTACTGCCGACAGTGCTCGGGACCAGTAGGGATTCCGGGGATTGAACCCCGGTTAGCCACATACATGGCAAACGCCCTCCCCACTGTGCTGTTGCTCTGGCCCCTCCCCGTTTTTAGTCTGGCCTCTTGTCCCCAGCTGTCCACTTGGTCCTGACCAGTCTTGCTACAGCCTGGTGGGATGCAGGGGGCAGTTGCATCAGACCTCCTGGCCAGGCTAGGAGACAGCTTCCCACCCCCGTCCACCAGAATCCTCAGCCTGCTTCAGTCCTGATTCCTCTTGCCTTGTGGGTCTGTCACTGCTCAGCTTCTAGTTTCTGATTATCTCCTACCTGCGTGTGCTCAGACATTTGCCCTCAGTACTGTCCTCATAGGACTGCTGTCCAATTACACTCTTCGGGTAAGCGGACTCTTGGTCTCAACCACTGCCTGCCTTGTGACTCCCATCTGCCCCAAGGATGAGAGGGTCTGTTGGTTTGCACCTGTGCCCTCCCTCTGCCCACTGAGGTGGGATGGTCCTCTGTCACCAAGTGGTAGTGTGTTTGTGCACTTGCCAGGATCCCCTCTGGGCGCTGAGTCTGGGACATGTGCTGTTGCCTGAGCCTATTTCCTGAGACCATGTCCTCCTGTCACTCCTGAGTGCTCCTGAAACCATCCTCGTATCCATCCCCAAGTGTTTCTGAGAATGTGACCTCCCGTTCATCCCTGAGTATGACAGCTCCTAACTATCCTCACTTCTGTCCCCAAGAGCTCCTGACACTGTGTCCTCTTTTCCGCCCCTGAGTGCTCCTGACACTGTGTCCTCCTGTCCATCCCTGAGTGCTCCTGATACCGTGTCCTCCCATCCGTCCCCGAGTGCTCCTGAACACAGTGTTCTCCCGTCCGTCCCTGAGTGCTCCTGACACCGTGTCCTCCGTCCTTCCCTGAATGCTCTGAGACCGTGTCCTCCTCTATACCTGAGTTCACTTGAGATCATGTCCTTCTGTCCTCTTGCCTGTCCCCAAGTACTCCTGAGACTGCCCTGCCATCTTCCCACCTGTCCCTCAGTGCTCCTGAGGTGCAGGCAATGTGGTGGTGGGAGTACCCTAATTGGATGACCCCCTTGTCCTGCTGCACGCACACCCCACTAGCACTGTTCCCCTTAAGGGCTCAGTGCAGGACCTTGCATCTCCCTCAGCCCACGTGTCCGTTTGCCCCTCTTGGCGGTGTGAGTGCATGTTCGTTTGGCTAGGGGCAGAGTGCCGGTGTGAGCAGACATGCGTTTGTCTGTCAGGGTGTGTGAGCAAGCATTGTGCTTGTATGCTTGCGTGGACACGTGTGAATGTCTGCTAGGCTTGTGTGTGAGCATGTGTGTGAGTGTGCCAGCCTGTGCCCTGCATGTATGTGGTGTATGAGCTTATGTTCATGTGCTTGAGCAAGTGTTGTGTGTGTGGCCTTGTGTGGTAGGGCACAGATAGATGGTCAGATGGTGTGCTGGGGGTCTGGGGTGTTCTGGGGTGAGGGTGGCCCCGTTTAGTGAGTGGGTGTACCCTTGCCCTGGCCACTGAGCCTCCTGGAGTAGAGCAGGAGCCACAGCTTCTGAACCTCCCTGTACCCCCCCTCCCTGGCCTTCCCAGGAGTCTGCTGGTGGTCATGGTGCTGTGGCCCAGATCCTGCATTCCCATGGTGACTCTTCCTGCATCTTCTCTGGGGCCCTGATCCCTCATGTCTCCTTAAAACTGCACATAGAGATGTGTAGCAATGTGGGAGTCACAAAAAACGACCATGGTAGAAGGCCTTTGAACGCGCGGTGACCAAAAATTCAACACCATGATGACTGTGGGGTTTCCGCCATGCTTGTCCACAGCGTTTCTCCAGTGGCAAAGTGGAGGAAGCCATGCTCAGTGCCAGGATAGGGCCAGATACCTCGAGGACAGTGGGGATGTTTCTGTGCCCTGCTGTTGAGAGGGGAAAGCAGGAGACCGGTGGGGACCTGGCATCTGGGAGCAGAGTCTCATGGGAGACCTGACCTGGGTTAGGTTCCAGGTGGCGCCCTGGACCAGAGTCCTGTCACAGCCTGGGCCTGTGGGAGGTCAGTGTGGCTGTGTGACCTCTTGTCTGCACCCACTGAGTCTCCACGAATATGCTTTGGGGACATCGAAAGGGGCAGGGTGCTCATGTGTGCTTTGTTTTTTTGGGGGGAGGGCTGGCCATACCTGGTAATGCTCAGGACTGACTCCTGGCTCTGCACTTGTGGGGTCCATACGGGATTCTGGGGATTGAAATCCTGTTGGCCACGTGCAAGGCAAACGCCTTATCCAATGTACTGTCTCTCCAGACCCTGTCTTGAGATGCAGCACAGAGCTGGCCTCAATCCTGAAGAGTCCTTGGACTGCTGATTGGGTGGGTGGGATGTTGACTGAGGTGGGTAGCTTCTGCCACGGCTGACCCTTGTGCAGCCTAGAGAAGCCCACAGTTGGCCTGTACTTCTTACTGTTTGTTTTGGGGTTACACCCAGGAGTGCTGGGAGATTCCTCCTGGCTCTGTGCTTGGGTCACTTCTGGCAGTGCTTGGGGGACCTTTTGTGGTGCTGGGAACTGAACTGGGTCTGGCATGTGCAGTGTAAGCACATTACCCACTCTGCTGTCTCTTTGGGGCTGCCTGAACTTTTTGTCTTTGGGCCACACCCGGGAATGCTCAGAGACACTCTTGGCAGGGCTCTAAGAGGGTCATATGCAGTGCAGGGATAGAATCCAGATTGACCTCCTGCAAAGCTAGTGCCCTCTCTGCTGTACTGTCTTTCCTGCCTCAGTTGACTGACACTTGGCCATTTGTTCCCAGCTCTGACCTTTCTATGGGCTCCTTTCTTTTTTTTTTTTCTTCCCTCATTTTGGAAAAGTCTGGTAAGGTCTGTGTGCTGGAGGGGATGTCCTGAGTTTGGCTGCTGATGCTGAAGATCCAAGCTGGCATGCAGGTACACCCCTGTCTCAACTGCCTACTCAGGAAACCACCGTGGGTTGGGACAGGGTCCTACCTGTCACCTGTCCAGGTGGGCCTAGGCTTCTTTGGCCCCAGTCAGGCAACCATCAGAGAACAGAGACCAGCTCTAGGAGAGGCAACCACAGTCGCCCCTGGCTCAGTGGCCAGTCCCTCCAGTCGTCAGGAAGCACTTTCTGTGGGGTGCGAGGGTGTCACCTGGATGTTTTTCCTGTGGGAATGGGTGTCTTCTCAAGCACTTCCCGTGGATGTATGGAGTCATGAGCAGCACTTTCTCTGAGCGTAAGGGTATTAATGAAGAGCACTTCCTGTGTTTGTGAGTGTTTCGGGGAGCATTTCCTGTGGATATGGTGTCTTGGGGAGCACTTCTGTGAGTGAGGATGTCCTGAGGAGCACTTCCCATGGGATGTGAAGTCATCATCTGAGAGCACTTGGGTAGTGTGAGGCTTCTCTGGGTGTGCTTCCTCTGGGAATGTCTCCCTGCTGAGGCAGACACATCAGCATTACTCTCAGTCTTCTTTCTCTCTTCTTAGACAATGCTTTTAGCAAATTGGGGGTCTTACTGTTCTCCCGTCTCGGATGTTTAGCCTAACAGAACTGGTGGATGATATCTGCCCCTCCCCGTCCTCACAAGTGCTGCCAACTTCTCTGAGGGGCTTGCCAGCAGGTGGCATCCCACAGGGCATGAGAGTTCAGGCTGAAGTTGCCTGTGGTGTGGCTGCCCCTGCCCCTTGAGGGGAGTGGTCGGAGACGGTGTGGTGCTGTGGCTCGGGAGCTCTGACTTGCCTGGACGAGCTGGGCTTCTTGGAGGCCGCTTGGCAGTCTGGCCAACCTCACTTCCTGCCGAAAGTGGTCCTATTGCCCATGTGGCAGGTGCGGCTCTCCCTGGGGCTCACTGGCTTTCTCCTCCCCCTCCACCCCCCCCCCCCCCCCACAGAAGGACATGGCCCTGAAGCCACACGAGCGGAAGGAGAAGTGGGAACGCCGCCTGGCCAAGAGGCCCCGTGAGGCAGAGAGCTGCCCGCCCGCAGAGCCCAGTGAGAACGGGCAGCCCCTGGACGCGGGCAGCCCTGCACAGGACCTAGAGCCCGCCAGCGACCGGGGCAGGAAGACCCCTCTGCAGCCCGCCAAGCAGGTGAGCACCAGGCTGCCCCTGATGTGGGGCTCTGTGTCCCCCTCCCGTGCCTGGGGGCCCCACCAGCACCTGGACACCACCGCTAGCTTCTGCCTTCCCGGCAGCGTGTCCATCGCTGTCGGGCGTGGGGCGTGGGGCACACAGGTTCCTGAGGTAGGACCACTGCCTGCCAGAGGCAGGGTCCACGGGAGCCCTGGAACGGGGGTGCGTCTGCTGCTAGGCCGGCCCCGTTTCCCCATTGCGTCTGCCAGGCTCCGCCGACTGTGGCTGTCCAGTGTGTCTGAAGTGGGGGGCTAGGCGCGCATCCGTGAGACTCGGGGGCTCGCCTTGGTGTCTGGGTGCGAGGAGTGCACAGAGGGCCCTGGGGAGCGGAGGGGGCGGTGCCCAGCACAGTTCTGTCTTGGTGTCGGCTCAGCTCTCAGCACTTCCCTCTGGGGGGCACTTAGTTACCGTTTGCGCCTTCTCCGAGGGTTCTTCTCTGTGTCTTACCGCTCTCATCCCTGGGGCATCGCCGCCGGTGAGGCCGCATGTGACCCGGGTCCGGGCTGGGGGGGCATGGGCACACATGCCCAGGTGGACACGTGCTCTTTCTTCCATGCAGGTGCGCTCCCCAGAAGGGGGGCCGCTCCCAGCCACCCCCTGGCACCAGAACGGCCCGGCCCAGCTCCAGCAGCAGCTCCAGCCCAGCCAGCCCCCGGGGTCACTCCCAGCCCCGTGCCAGCGCTGCCAGCCCCGTCGGGCTTCCCCGGACTCTGGGCAGCCCTGCCCACCCCAGCGGCCTCCCTCTGGTCAGCGCAGCTGGCCAAAGCGGGCACTGTTGGGTCGGAGACAGCCCTACCGGCCCCGGCGGTCACTACTGGGCCCAGGTCAGCCCTGCTGGCCTCAGCGACCACTTCCAGCCCCTAGTCAGCACTCTCCACCCCAGCGGTCTTTTCTGACTCGTCCCTGCTGGTCACGTGGGCTTCTGGGCCCCAGGCCCCACAGTCGGCGCCTGCGGTCATTTGTGGCCCCGTGGCCCTGTTGCCAGCCCCTGCGGTCGCTCCTGGCCTCGTGTTACTTCTGTCGGTCCCTGCTAGCTCTCTGGCATCGTAACTGGTCCATGCCATCGTGGGTCGCCCCACGTCTCCGTGGCCAGCCCCTCAGGTCAACCTTAGGACAGCGTCGCCGGCCTCTGCGATCACTGCCAGCCCACTGTCCACGGTGCCAACCCCCACAGTCTCTTCTCACTCTTCGTCCGCGCCGACGACCCCCCTCTGCCCCCTCAGGCCTGTGCCGCTGTCCCCGACAGGCACTCCTAGCCCCACGCCAGCCACGGAGGTCCCTCCTGGGCCATCCTGACCGACCCCGGCAGTCGCTGCTGGGCCCCAGCGAGCCGCAGAAGTTAGGGGAAACCTCGGATCAGCCTAGTCCCCCCAAACCTTCGCTGTTAGGTCCTGCACAGCCGCATCAGCAGAAAAGGCCCCTCCTGGGTCCAGAACCGCCCCTGCAGCCCCTTCTGGGCCCAGCCTGTAAGCCTCGGCCATTACTCCCCACCCCCAAACGCCCCTCGCTCCTGGGACGGCCAGCCCTCCTCCGCCGGCCTCTCCTGGAGCCCCCCAGCCAGCCACGAAGGTCCCTGCTGGACCTGGTCCTGGGCCACCCCTGCCGACCCCTGCGGTCACGACGGACTCGCTCCTGCACCCCTGCGCTGGCCCGCCAGGCGCCGTCTGTGAGCCCCGGTGCCTGATGCCCCAGCCAGGCTGCATCAGGAGGAGCCAGGGCTGTCTGTGGGCAGCCGAAGAGGCCAGAGAGGCCCGGCCGTTGGCGGCTGGAGCCCAGCGGCCTGCAGCAGGCCGGGCCTACCATGTTGGGGATGAGGAGGGAGCTGGCTACAGTGCCCTGCGTTCTTGGACCGGCATCTCTGCGTGCACCCTGGAGTGTGGACGTATGCGTGTGTGAGAGCCAGGGACCTGCCCTCCCCCCGAGCATCCTTTGCTGGAACTCGGCCTTGGACATGGGGGGGTTGGTGTGAGGCACCTCCCGTCCAGCAGAGGCGCTCGGCGTCGGTGGCCAAGTCGAAGACACTGGTGACAAGAAGGGGCAGCTATCCTGCGGGAACAGACTTCGCCCCTGGGCTTGCTCTGCGCCCCGCACCCCCATTTGGGGCCCCGTCCTGAACACTAGACAGGACTCAGCTCTGACCTCCAGACTGCCCAATGTGTGTGGGGGGGGGCTCTGAGTCACTCCTGGGAGGAAGCAGGGGCATGTCCGCCGTCAGGAAATAAAAGGTGCCGTTGTGTCGTGAGCCAGCAGCAGTGCGGGTGACTTGGCGTGTGGGGCAGGAAGCTGGACCTACAGCTCTGCTGCAGCCCCCACACAGAGCTGTGCCTGGGGAGGGGGTGGCTCTGACGTCCACCCACCTGTACTCTGGGCTCCTTCCTGCAGGGTGTTGGTGGTGCTGCCCAGGTGCCTTTGAGGACCTCCAAGTCGGTGACCCGGCTGTCCCCTTGTCTGAGGATCTCAATATGTGTGTCGTCCCCCTCCCCCCGCTTCTCTGTAGACCTTCGAGTCTGCACTCTGCTGTGTACTTTTCTCTGAGGACACCCCTTATGTGTCTCCCCACTGTCCCCTTGTCAGTATGAGGGTGTAGGTACCCTGAGGTGTTGGCATGTTTGCTGGCCAGGCTGGGAGCTGAGGCGGAGCTGGAGAGGGGCAGCTTTACCCCCTAAACTGCCAGCCCCACTCGCTGTGCTCACAGGGCCCTGTTGGGGGGAGTCCTCTGTGTCTCTGGGTGTTCATAAGTCCTCCACCTGGCCAACCGACTCTCGCGGCACCTCACTGAGGGCTGGGAGCTCTGTGCAGAGTTCCCGAGTGTATCCGCCGACTGCCTCCTGTCCAGACAAGGGAAGCTGCTGGGAGTTCCCAGTGGTTCCCGGGGCTCTCTGGAGTCGGTGTTGTCCACCTTGTGGCTCAGGGTCCAGCGAGCAGAGTGGGGAGGCTGAGGGGCCACTGCCCTTGGTGTCGCCCATTTTGACTCTGGTAACAGGCCCTACCCAGCCCTTCTGCCCCTGTGAGCAGCACTGAGCGCAGTGCCCAGGGCCACAGGCCAGAAGGGGGCAAAAGACAGGCTTGATGTAACTGGGAAGTTGGGAGAAGGAACATGGCAGCCCTAGGCCCTGGTGTGCCAGGAGCCCCCACTAGAATGTGCAGAAATGGCCATTTGAAACTTGTGCCCTGAGGTGGAGCTCTCCCGCAGAGCCTGTACCAGGAGGGAGCAGAGAGCTGCTGTGATTGGTTCTGTCCCGATGAGAGGCCTAGCCTCCCCCACCCCAACCCTTCCCTTGCTAAGATGATTCTGGAGGGTTCCTTCCAGCGACATGGTAACATCCTAACCCCATCCTATGTGGATGTCTGCCTACTTCAAGTGTCGAGGCGGTCCTTCCTGAAGGGTCCATGCAGCCTCTGGCAGACTTCTGCCCTGGGTCCCATCCACCCTGCTACTTGTGGTCCTTTGGACAGATCGGGCTTCTGGGCTGACCCCATGGAAACAGACTCTGCGGGGCCCCTCCTCCCCTCAGCCCCCATAGCCTTCAGAGGTTTCTAGGGAGGCAGTGCTTCTAGGTGGAGGGCACTCCTCATTCTGTGCCCCTTACCACCTCCCACCTGCTGGCTCCCAGGCTGGCCAGCGCTTGGTGCTGCCTTTTGCCCAGTCTCTGGGTATCTTGTGGGATTTGGAGGGGGTATGGACATGGAGGAGAGCCCAGACATGGGTGTCAGTGGAGAGGGCCGGCATGTGTCCACAGGCCCGGCCAGCCCCACCCTGCACTGTGGAATGGCATCGCCTTGGTCCTGAGGTGCCCACACAGGCTCACTGAGCACTGCAGGGAGCACTCAGCCAGGCGAGGGGTCTCACCAGAACTGGGGGTGAGCATAGGGTACTCTTCAGAATTGCGTGGCCTGTTAAGCAGGGTGGGAACCATGGGGTCTGGGCAGAGCTGTGGGTGTCCAGTTCT
This sequence comes from Sorex fumeus, assembly GCF_029834395.1. Lineage (NCBI taxonomy): Eukaryota > Metazoa > Chordata > Mammalia > Eulipotyphla > Soricidae > Sorex > Sorex fumeus. The sequence goes on along the minus strand of NW_026606086.1, from coordinate 18,886,048 downwards.
GAGTGAGAGCTCATCCCCATAAGGGCTCCTATGGGTGAACTCACCTCTACGTTCAGGGAAAGGGCCAGAGGGGGCTGGTGCTTGCTCTTGGCTCAGCCCACCCACAGCACCCCCATCTCAGGGTCCCTCTGCTGGCGGGAGTGTGGGCCAGATGAGCCCCCTCTGCAGGTTTGGACCCGCAAGAGCTGCAGCTTGAGAGGTGTGAGTTCTGCCTCTGCAGCCCTCGCATGCCTAGGCGCACCGTCCATGACTTGCTCGAGGGGGAGCCCAGGTTGACCGCGGTGGGCTAAGCAGGTGATGCTGCAGGCATGTGTGTGTGTCCACCTGTCTGTCTGGGAGCTGTACAGAGGGTCGTGGGGGGCACAGAGGGGAGGAGTGGGGGTGTAGGCGGACCTAAGGGTGTGGGGGGCAGAAAGGAGAGGAGTAGAGGACACAGGGGGAGGAATGGGGGGTAGTGGAGTGACCTGGTGGTGTCGGGGTACAGAAGGAAGAGGCACAGAGGGGAGGAGTGGAGGGCATGTGGGGACCTAGGAAGTATGCAGCACAGGGGAGGAGTGGGGGGCATGGGAGGGCTGTTGGGGTGGAGGGCTCCTGTGCCCAGCTGTGCTGGTTGTCTGTGGGGGGAAGGGTGGGGCGCTCAGGGTGCTTGCTTGTTGGAGTGTGGGGTACCGGACTGTGGAGCAGTGCCCCAGGGGGTCCCTACAGGCTCCTTCTCAGGTCGGCTGGGTGGGTGGGGGCTGACCTCTAGCCTCAGGCTCCTTTGGGCAGCCTGTCTGCTGTACTGATGGCTGCACCCAGCCAGGGAAAGGGCTGGCAGGGCATGGAGTGCCCATCCCTACAGTGCTCAGAGCTAGAGTGGGGCCTTCACGGGGGGGTTTCTTGTGCAGCCACAGTCCCCACCCTGACTCCTGTCAGCTGCGACCCAGGGTCCCCCTCCGATAGCTGCTGAGTGAAGGGTCCCAGGAAAGTCCCCCTGTCCCTTGTCATTTGTACTGTGACACAGATCCTGTGCTCTCCACCTGCTCCCCACCAGGGACTCACATGCTGAGCAGTAGCTGCTGCATGTCCTGATGGGTCAGACAGCGAGGGCAGTGGGGTGGCCCAAGGGCCCAGCTCCCTGCCCCTCCTGGCTGCCCATCTAGGCATATTGGCCTGCTATGCCCATGGCCATGCCTTCTGGGTGGCCTTGTGCCCCCCGGGGGTACTGGGGTAGCTCTGTAGCTTGAGGCAGTAGGAGGGCCCAGTGCAGACCCCAGGGGTGCAGGAATGTTCCAGAGCATCATGGCATGCATCTCACTAACAGATCTGAGACATCATCCCAACTCTGGGGTCTCGCCAGGCTCGCGGTGCCCCGCCTCCAGTGCCCACACCTTTCTGTGTGCTGAGCTGTCCTCCCTGTCCCCAGATAAAGGTGCCTGTGTGCAGAGGGGGTGACCCCCACAGTGACGAGGACGCGTCCCGGAGGAGCAGCTCCCGGGACCGGCTCAGTGATGTGAGTACCCGAGTGTGTCTGCCGGGCGGGGCTGCAGGCATGAGCATGGTGCAGTGGGCCCCCGACTCCCCTCTGGGCCGTGCCTGTGTTACCTCAACCCTTGCTTGCTGGAACTGGAGTTGGGGAGCCCCATGCTTCCTTCTCTCTGGGACCTGGGGCCCATTGGAGGGAGGCTCCCGCGGACCCTCCAGGCTGCTGACGGTGGGGACTCTTTTTGAGGCCACGGGCATGCGGGAGGGCACGTATGACCGTGCGCTCTGAGGCCCACTCCTGACTGTCGTCCTCCTCCGCAGAGCTCCGTGCAGGCGGTCTCAGGCAGAGGCTACTCCGTAAGTGTTCTTGCCCCGGAGCCCATCAGGGGGTCCCCAGGGCTGCAGCCATGACCTGTGACCTCACGTGCTCCTGGGAGGGGGGCCCTGTCCCCCCCTCCCCTCGCATTCGGCCATCTGGACTCAGTAGTTTCCCACAGCTAGGCCCAAGGTCTCGGTGCCTCCCCCGCAGCACCCCTGAGGCTCCGCTCACAGCCCCCCACTCTCTGCCCCCCCCCCCACGCTGCCTCTGGTGTGTGTTGTGGTCTTGGCAGGACCCCTGTGTCTGTTTTGATCCTCACAGTCAGGCTGCTGGCGGTGGGTGGATGGCTTGCTGAGGTGCCCCTGGATTGGACTTCTCAGCATGTCCTGTGGTGTTCAGTCTCTCCTGGCCTCTGCCCCAACTGCCTCGCGTGTTTCCTTGGGACCCTCAGCCACCCTGGTGGCAGTACGTGGGACTGAGTGCTGTTGGCATGCCTGGGAAGCACAGAGGTGGCTTTCTGCCATCCACAGGGCTTGTAGGCAGGTGAGAGGCTTCAGGACAGCTATCCGGGTCCCTCTGTGGTTGTGAGGGAGGCAGTGTTGGGCAGAAGGTGCCGATGCGTGTGGTGGATGTGCCCGCGTGTGCCCAGGCACGTCTGTCTGAGGCTGTGTCGGAGCAGGTACTGACACATGTGTGGTGTGCCCACGTGTACCCGGGCACATCTGTCTGAGGCCATGTTGGGCAGCCAGTGTTTCTGAGTGTTGTCTGCTGCTGCGTGCTGTTGCAGCTGGTCTGCAGTTGGGCCTCAGTGATGCCCTGGGAGTGACACTGTCCTCTCTCTCCCAACAGCCTGTTTGTGGCGTGGGGGTGGGGGTCACACTAATGGTCTCATTGCTGAGCCTTGACCTCATGCCTCTGGCCCTCCCCAGCGTCCATGGCTGACATTGGTGTGGTGCAGGTGCGGTGCTAGAAGCATTTTCTGTACTGCTGCTGGTGCTCACCCACTCCCTAGCCCCTGCCCGCGTGGAGCCTGCACAGAAAAGGGGTCCCCTTCCTGGAGGAGACATGTAGACCCCAGGCATGTGGACTTCACTCTCGTGTAGTTGGCCACATGTACTGTCCCCCAGAACCCTGACGTTGCAAGGGAACAGGAAGGGTCATGAGAGCAGGTCACCAAGGTGTCACTCATAGCTGTGGAGTGGTGGCTATGGACACAGTGCCAGCAGTAGAGTAGATGATCATGGAGAAGGTGGCTCTGGAGGAGACAGTATTGGAAGAGGTGAAGGTGGGGGAGACGGTGATGATGAAGGTGGTAGAGACAGTGATGGTGAAGGTGGTGGAGATGGTGGTGATGAAGGTGGTGGAGATGGTGGTGGAGACCCTGGTAGTGAAGGCGATGGTGAAGGTGGTGGAGATGGTAATGAAAGTGGTAGAGACAGTGATGGTGTTGGTGAAGGTTGGTGGTGCTGGGAGCAGTAGCTACTGTGCTGTGCCTGATGTGAATACAAACCTAGAGCTTTGCGTGTACTCACTTGGAACCTTGCAACAAACCTGTAGTTGGCCTGTTTCCTTTTCACAGAGGAGTAAACTGAGGCACTTGGAGCCAGAGAGAGAGTACAATGAGTAGGCCGCCACTTGCCTTGCATGTGGCCAACCCAGGTTTGATCTCTGACACTCCTATGGTCCCCTGAGCCAGCCAGGAATGATCTATGAGTTCGGAGCCAGAAGTGAGCCGTGAGCACCGTTGAGTGTGGCCCCAGACAGACAAACTGAGGCACAGAGGTCAGGAACTCCTCTAGGACTGCACAGAACAGGTGACAAGTGTTTCCTGGCCAGCCCCATGCCCAGCTGTCTGTGGAACTAACAGCTGAAGCTCCCTGACTGCGGCTGTGTTGGCTGATGAGGGGGCCCTGGGGCACCGTACCCCGCTCTACACCCAAAACGCTGAGCTTCTGGAGGTGCTGGCCAGAGCTGCGGGGGAGAGGCCAGGTCAGGCCTGAGGCTGGGGTGGGGGGGCCACCCACTGCAGCACTGTGTTGATGAAGCCTCCTAGTAGTGACCAGGCGTGGCCCTTTCTGTGGGGCCACGTCGCAGGCTTGACCATCTGAGGGGGTGTGTGGCCCAGTGGCTGTGGGAGAGAGGCCCCCTGTGTTCTTCGGGGGCGCTGTTGTGGTGTCTAGCTCACCGTTTCTAGGGAAGCGCCTCACCCCCCAGATTGGCTTTGTTTCCTCTACCCTGGCAGTCATCTTCTCTCTCCTCACTCGGGTGCCTCTGGGGACAAGCAGGTGCCTGTGGGCAGGGCTGGCCCCACTGCACGTGGCCCCCAGGCCTCTCAGTGGGACTTGGTGCTTGTGTCCCCCAATCTTACCACTCCTCCCCTGACCTGTGAGCAGAGGCCTCGGCAGGAGGGGCCCGAGGGGACTGGACTGGAGTCTGCAAAGCTTGCTCTGGGTCCCCTGGCTCCCGGGGGGTTGTGGGTACTGACTCCCTTCTCTCTCCCCACAGTGTGACAGCGAGAGTGACGGGGATGACAAGGTAAGCGCTGGACACCGGGGCTGGGTGCCCAGAGCCACCACACATTTGCAGGCTGGGCTGGGCCGTGTTGGAGCAGCAACACCCGCTGTGATCCCTGCCCACCGCCCACTGCATGTGGTCTCAGCGTGGCAGGACCGCTCCTGGGAAGGAGTTGGTAACAGGCCCGTACAGGTGCTACAGGCCTTCCCCTCCACGTGGGCTTGTGCCTGGGCCCCAGCCACTGTCCCCTGCTGTGTGATGAGCAGTGCTGAGGAGCACAGCTGTGGTTGGGGCACTGGGTGGGAAGCAGGAGTCCTGGAAACCCTCTGATGGCCTTAGAGGGGGGTGCCCGGGGATCACACAGCCACCTCGCCACTGGGACTGCAGAGGCCTGTGCTCGGGCACCTCAAAGGCCCCCATCCTCGGCCGCAGGGCTGCCTCAATCTGCTGCTGTCTGCCCCGGTGGTGGGGATGGCCCCCTTATTTGGGGGAGCCGCCCTGCGGGACAGCAGTTCATGACAAGCTTACTGGGGACATATGCATGGACACAGACAGGCCCACCCACCCCTGCTGGTGCAGCGCTGACGTGGGCTGTGAGGAGTGTGTGCACACTGGAGCAAATGCACTAAGCCCAGCTGTCCCATGCTGGCCATGCCCCCACCCCACCTCTGCCTTGGCCACAGCCGTCCCCTATGCCCTGTCCTCATAGGGTACTGGGACCCATGGGACTGGGGAGGGTGCTGCTGTCTGTGGCCAGACCCCTTCTGAGTTACTCACCCCCCAGTGGGGGCCTGAGATGGGCCTGCACAGCCTCTCACCCCTGCTCCTCCGCACTCCCCCGCCCCTCCTCCCCCTGCTTTTCCCTGTCCCTCCTCTTCCTCCTGCTCCTCCCCTACCCCTCTTCCTCCCCCTGCTCCTTCCCCTGCATCTTTCTTGCTCCTCTTCCTCCCCTGTTTCTCCCCTCCTCCCCTTTCTCCACTGCCCTGACCACCTGCCCCACCTGCACATTCCCCCAGGCCTCATGCCTGACTTGGGTTCTCTCAGCACCTTGGTTTTCTCATCTGAAATGGAGTTCACAAAAGTACCCCTCTGTGATCATGTAAAGAAAGAGCAGGACAAACAGGTTGTCATGACCCACCAAGGCTGCCTGGTGCCTGGAGTGGGTAGGGCATTTGCCTTACACACAGTTGACCTGGGTTTCATCCCCGGCATCCCATATGATCCCCCGAGCATCACCAGGAGTAATTCCTGAGTGCAGAGGCAGAAGTGAGCCTTGAGTATTGCCCTGTGTGATACCTCTCAGAAGGAAAAAAAAAAAAAAGCAAAACGCGACACAGTTGAGACCGCCTCGACCCAGGAAACACACAACCCCTCCCTGGCCACACGACAACAGCCAAGTGACCAGCACAGAAATAGGAGGAGTGAGCGGCCTCCAGCACTGCAGGGTGTTTTGCCCACTGAGGTTGGGGCTGGCAACTGGAGTGCTGTGTGCAGGACCAGGAAACTGATAGCCAGGCCCGTTCAGGTCCTGGAGGGGATGCGGAGGGGTGAAGGGTGCTGGGGCTGTTACGTCATGGACAGCTACCAGCCGGCTCAGTGCCAAGATGCCCCTTGGTGAATGTCCACAGAGGCAGGATGTCCAGACAGGCCAGAAGGCGGTTTTGGCGGGAGCTTCTGACCTGCTGGGGTGTGGCCCTCGACTGCTTCTGGGGACCGAGCTCCCCCTGTAGTGTAGGTGGCCCTCAGGCCAGGACAGTCCCAGTGACCTGCCATGGGAGACCTATGCACACTTGGCACAGGTTTTTCGGGCATTTTCTTCCCGACCTGATGGACCCTGGTGATGAATGTAGTGAGCATCCCCCTGGCCTGGGTGTGTAGGAACCAAGACCCACCAGGCATTATGGCTGGGACCCACTCATGGGGCCCTGCTGGGCTTGCCCTGGGGGCTCAGGAGAGGCACCCCCAACTGTAGCGCAGCTGCAGTCTCTTGGGGGGCCCAGAGGGACTCCCCCCTACTCCTGTCACCATGCTGGGTCAGACTGAGTGCCCAGGGGTCATTTCCTGCAGCCATGAGCCAGCCCTTAGGTTCCTCCCTTCCCACGGCTCCCTGAGGCCAAGTGTGGCTTCACAGTGAGCTGAGGAGCTGGGTGGTCTGTGGACCCTGCCCGCCTCTAGGCCCAGGCCCCCTCTGCAGCTGCCTTACTGGGTCCGTGGCAGGAACCTGTGAGGCTCAAGGCCCCAGGAGCTGGCCTGGGCACACCACCTGCTGCCCTTTCTGGCAGGTTCTCAGTGGGTGGTGGCTGTCAGGACGTCCAATGTGCACTCCTGAGGCCACTGGCCAATCTCCAATCACCTGGAGCACGAGGCAGGTGGGCTTTGCTGTCTGGGCCGGCCCACGCAGCACCTGTGTCCGCTTCACTTTCCTCTCCACTGAGCGGGGAGCAAGGGCCCTTGGATGGACGCAGATCTGCGCCCCGGGGCTGGGTTAGTCGGGCCTGCCAAGAGCCCCTGGCCCAGGCTCGGGGGGGGGGGGGGGGGCTGGCTAGGACAGAGGGAGCCACTGGGTGGGGCTGCGAAGTAGTGGGACCTCCGCAGAGCGCCTGGAGGCTGGGTGAGTGCAGAGCTCTGGGCTGGGTCCAGGCGCCATGCTGCCCACCAGGTCCGGGGGTGGTTTCAGTCCTGGCACACGTGGTAGTCGGGGGATGGGGCAGGACACCAGGAGGCAGGCAGACTCCCCCTTTGTCTGCATTCACCTGCCCAGGGTGGAGTTCTTTGTCTGAGCGGAGTGCCAGCCTGGGCCAAGCGGTGCCATACCTGGGTCAGGCCTAGAGCCAGGAGTCGCTCTTGTTCCCTGCAGAACCTCTGCTTGTTGCAAGCATTGTTGGGGCTGCTTTGGAAAGACTGAGGCAGGCCCCAGGCTCACCCCAGAACCCCAAGGGCCAGCCCCCGACCAGGAACACACTTGCACTTGGTCCTCAAAGCCCTCAGGCACAGGGACCTAGTAGGACCAGGGTCTAGAAGTGGGGCGTGCCCCCGCCCCTCCCAGGACTTCCCTAGGGGGTAAGGCAGACTTCATCACACCTGCTTTGGCTCTTGGTCTGCGCACCCACAAGTGGAATTTCAGGGTCGCAGCCCTTTGAAGTGCCCCATGCTGTCCCAGGGATTGCCCAGCCCCACTGGGCAGAGGTTCATCCTTCCACATCCTCTGAACCTGCCCTTTCCTGCTTGGGTGAAAGGCCTCCCTCCAGAAGCGGGACTTTGAGTCACACTGAATCAGGGAAGGCCTGTGTTGAGGCACTGGTCAGCTGGTTCCTCGGAGTGCTGGCTATGGGTAGTGCCCCGACTGGTAGTGGCCCGGTGCTTGGCACGGCCTTACAGCGTCTCCCCGGAGAGAGGAGACCTGCCTCGGGATAAGCTCCCTGTGAAGTGCTCCTTCCTCAGGGACATAACCTCAGTGCCGGAAGCTGGCACCTTCGAACCTGCCGCACCCAAGCCCGGTCTGTGAACCCCTCAGCTCCATCCTTAATAGAGTGATCTGTGGGCCAATGTGGTGGGGGGCAGCGTGGGCTTGACCCCCAAGGTTGACCCCCAGTCTCTGAGCCATCTTTCTCCTGCAGGCATCTGTGGGTTCTGGGAAGCTCTTCGGCCCAGTAGCTGGCAAAGGTAAGTGGGCCCCGGACTGGAGCTGGGTTTCCCAAAGGGGGTTCCTACCCTCCAGCAAATGCTAGCAGTCTTGTCCCTGGGGCCTGTGGTCAGGTCGACGTTGCCAGGAGGCTCCCTGAGGGCTGACTTGGGCAGTCAAGGCCTGGCTCTGGGAGGTGGGGAAGTGAGTTCCATCCCAGTGCTTCCGGGGGCCTGCTGCTCAGGTGAGCCCACGTCTGCCGAGCCAGTGCAGAGAACGGCCCTTGGCTTGTGGTGGCCACACTGGAGGGGCCGCACACTGGAGCCGGCGGTGAAAAAGTCCAAGGCCCGTCCCTTCCCCTCCAAGGCCCTGCCCTGCCTGTGCTACCTGGTTCCTGGGACTGTCCCTGAGCCAAGGGCAGAACAGTCACTGCAGCAGAGACAGCTCACAGGTGCTGGTAACTGTCACTGTGATTCTGTCTACTTCATCCCCAGGGGACCAGAACTTGGGGACCCAGTGAATTCTGGGGACATGCAGAACAGTGTGCAGGGTCCCACCCACGTCTGCTGGCCTGAGGAGGAGCAGCGAGCCAGGGGGACCCTGACTCCTCACCCAGTGCTGGGGACTGTGTAAAGACTCCTGGGAGTCTGGGAGTCTAGAAGGTTCTGGGAGTGTTGGTGGCAATGGCCGCCGTGATGATGCACTTAATGATGGGAACCAGGCACTAGTGAGCAGGGAGAAAGGAGCCCATGTCCTGGGCAGCCCGCCTCGGCAGATGGGGATGGGATTGTCAGCTTCACGCTTGATCTTGGTGCCACCCAGCAGCCAGGTTTTTGTTCCTGGGGGATTTGATAGGGACCCCCCCTTCCCAAGAGCTTGATTGGCTGCAATAGCCTGGGGGAGGGGGAGACCCTCTTGGAGCGTGGGGGCTGGCCTGGCCACCTGCACCTCAGAGGTGGAGACAGCTCAAGAGCCAATGGGGCAACCACCTCACCTGTCCCCTCTCCCTCGCCGCAGACCACTCGCAGGAGGAGAAGTTTGAGGCCAAGGCGCTGGGCCTGGAGCGTAGCCGTGAGCTGAGCTCCGAGCCGCCCTTCCTGCCCTCCGCACACAGCCCTGCACCCGCTGGCCCCATGCAGGGCGCCCCGGCTAGCCCACCTGTCAAGAAGGAAGCCCCTGCCCCGCCCCGCCTCACCCCACAGCTGCCACCTGCACCCCCACAGCCCCGGGCCCCACCCCCGGCGCTTGTGCCTCTCTCCCTGGGTGCCTGCCAGGGCCACGGACACAGCCACAGCCAGGCCGCACACAACGGCCTGCACGGCCTCAGGTAGGTGGGGCCCGGGGGTGGGGGTGCAGAGGTGTGGGTCCCCTGCGCACACTGATCCTCCGTCCTTACAGCAGGAGCAGTGGGCTCAGCCTCGGGCTCACGAAGCACCTGTCCCTGCCGCCTCATGGGCCAGGGGCCCACCTCTCTACCTCACACCTGGCGCTGTGCTCACAAGCCCAGCACCAGCACCCTGCGGCCATGTTTGCTGCCCCCCCGGCTCTGCCTCTGCCTCCACCGCTGCCCACCAACGGCCTGGTTCTCCCCGGACCCCCCGCTGGTAGGTCAGGGCTGCGGGTACGGGCTGGGTTCTACTCCCCCGCCACCAGGGGCTTCCTCTCCGGTGGGAAGGGCATGTTGGGGCAGATGTGCCAGCGAGCCCCAGAGCACCCAGGGGGCACTGCGGGCGCCGGCGGGGCTCACTCTTCTCTCTTCCTCAGATGCCAGCCTGCTGCTCTCACTCAGCCCGCCAATCATGTATTGCCAGCCTCATGCGGGGATTCTGATTGGTACTTGGGCACAGGCTCCTCTGCTCCCTCCTCCCCTGGGCCCGCACCTAGCCAGCGGCCACCGACCCCGGGAGTGCCAGGTGACTACCCGCCTCGCCCCACCCGAGCCCGCGGCCGACGCGCCTCTCCGTCTCTCTCTCTTTTCTCTCCTAGATCACGAGCTGCTCAGGCAAGAGCTGAACGCACGGTTTCTGGTCCAGAGCGCGGAGCCGCCCGGCGCTCCCCTGGGCCCTGGGGCTCTGCTGCGGGCGGAGTTCCACCAGCACCAACACACACACCAGCACACACACCAGCACCAACACACATTCGCCCCCTTCCCCGCCGGGCTGCCCCCGACGCCGCTCGCTCCACCCCTGGCACCCCCGCCGGTGCGTAGACTCACAGTTGCTCACCCGCACGCACCCAGGCCCACAGCTCCCCCGGCCACTGCCTGCCCTCCCCTCTTCCCTCTGAGCTTAGGCCTCCCCTCCCAGTGTCCAGCCCACACCCCCGCGCAACTGCTGCCTCCCGGGGGGGCTGTGGGAGGTGGGGCGGGGAGCTGTAGGAAACAGCTGGCCCAGCTGGTCACCCTGGGAGCAAGAAAGCCAGTCTGGCCCCTGGTGGGTGGGAGCCGGGCCGCAGAGTGCGTTGGAATATGGGGAGCCTCACCCTGTGCCTCCTGTTGTAGTTTGACAAATATGCACCCAAGCTGGACAGCCCCTACTTCCGACATTCCAACGTGAGTATCCCTGGGTGTCCACTGCAGCCCTGCCTTGCCCTGTGTGCACTGATGTGGGTGGGCTGGGCTGGGGGCAGCGGCGGGGGGTGTGGGGGTGGGGGGTGGCTCCCAGGCCTCCAGCCAGGTGCATGACCACGCCCCAGGGTGTCCCAGCACCCAGCCTGCCCCTGGGCCGCCCTCCTTCTCTTGCAGTTCTTCTCTCCTGCCATCCCGGGACTGCCCACCCTGCTCCCACACCCTGGCCCCTTTGGGTCCCTGCAGGGCGCTTTTCAGCCCAAGGTACCGACCGACTGCCCCCGGGCATGCTCAGCCTTGTGGGGAGGCAGGCCGAGAGGGGCTCTGCCTGAACTGGGAAGTACAGGCAGAGCCTGTCTCTGCTCTAGGGTGACCCCAGCATGCTCCGTCCACCCCCCTCCCTCGGGGCTGCTCCCTCTTGACCGCCCAGACCATCCATACTGTAGGATGGCCCTGAGGCCCCTCTGCTTGCCTTTACAGACACTCCTGGGTTGAGAGTGTAGTTCCGTGAAGGGGGCCCAGACTCCCCAAGTTCTCATTCCCTCTCTCCCCTCAGACCGCAAATCCACTGGAGGTAGCAGGCCGGGCCAGCACTGTCCACGCCCTCCTGCAGAAAGCCCCTGGGGTAGGTGTGGGTACTCGCGGGGGAGGGGTGTCCAGGCAAGTCCCCCATAGGGCCAGGGCCTAAACATTCCTTCTGTCAACGACAGGTTTCTGACGGGTACCGGACAGCCATCAAGGTGAGTTTGTGGGATGGGTGTGTGTGTGTGTGTGTGTGTGTGTGTGTGTGTGTGTGTATGTCTGAGGGTCTCTCTGTGTATGAGGATCTCTGTATGTGTGTGTGAGAGAGACTGTGTGTGAGGGTATATGCGTATGTGAGGGTCTGCGGGGGGGGGGTCTGTGTGTGTAAGAGAATCTGTGAGGGTAAATGTGTGTATGTGACAGTCTGTGTGTGTGTGTGTGTGTGAAGGTCTTTGTGTGTATACATGAGTGTATATGTATGTGATGATCTGTGTGTGTGAAGGTTTTTGTGTGTGTGCGTGAGGTTCTGTATGTGTGAGGGTCTCTGTAAATGAAGGTCTATGTGCGTGTGTGAGGGTCTCTGTGTGTACATGAGGGTCTATGTGTGTGAGAGTATGTGTATGTATGAGGATCTGTGTGTGAGGGTCTGTATGTGTGAGGGTCTCTGTGTGTTGTGAGGGTCTCTGTGCACAAGGGTCTGTGTGTGAGGGTCTCTCTGTGTGTAAGCATGTTTGTGTGAGGATCTGTGTTAATACCTGTGTCTCTTGTGGAGAAAGAAGTCATTCTGGTGGGTCTTCCAAGAAATGGTGTGGAAGGACTTCTGGGTGCTGGGAGGCCATGGGGTGCCGTGACGGGACTCAGGCGCTGCTGAGGCTGTGTGTGCATCCCCACAGAGGCCGGGGCGTTGGTGCGCGGTGCACGTGCAGACGGCATGGCAGATCTACCACCATCAGCAGAAGATGAAGGTGAGTGAGGGCTGCCAGCTCCCGGCAGATGTGAGAGACAGTGAGCAGAAACCCAGTCCGGGATTGCCAGGCTGGGGTGGCATCCTGCCCAGGAACCTGGGGCTGTAGGTTGAGTGACGTGTGAGATGGCCTTGCCGGCACAGGGGACCCCAGTCCTAAGGCACGCCAGCAAACGCACCTCCACCCAAGGCCCTGAATCGTGCCTGGAAGGGTGGGCGAGCAGCTGTGTGAGTGGGGCTGGACCCCCCACAGGGAGGGGAGTGAGTGGTTCTAGCACTCAGTCTGTGGACCCACATCGCCGGGCGGGCTCAGGGTGGGTCTGCTTCCCGGCCCGCCCTTGGCCCCGAGGTGGGACCAGCTGTAAGGGCACAGCACACCCCGCCCCGCCTTCTGAACTGAGCGCATGCCTGCCGACGACCCCAGCAGCACTCGGAGGCTGGGGGTCCCTGCAGGCAGCCGCTGTCCCTCTCAGCAGATGCAGCTGGACCCCCACCAGCTGGACACGCTCAGCCGACCGCCTGCCCCTGGTGCGCTCGCCGGCCCCCACTTCCCAAGCCCGCAGGGCCTGACTCGACCCCTCTTCTCCAGCTCAGGTGGGCTTGGGGCCGCGGGGTCCAGGCCTCAAGGGCCTTTCCCCTGGGGAGCGGGAGCCTGTGTACATGGGCACCGTGTCCTGTTCTCCTGCCAGTATTGTCCCCTTGTCTCCCCCTGGCCCTCTCACCCCCCTTATCTCTCCATGCCCATGCACCTTCCCCCCGCCCGTTCATTCTCCTGTCCCTCCGCCTACCCCTCCCTGTTTCCTTGTCCTCATTTACCTTCTTATTGCTCCTGTTCCCCCATTGGGTCACTGCTAGGCACTCTTCCCTTCTGGAGAAAAAGAATCCTCCAGACCTGTTGTTCACTCCCATCTTTGTTGAAGATGTCCAGGAGCATCTCAGGGTCTCACTCCTGAGCAGTCCCAGGCTTAACTGGAGCTCTCCCAAACTGAGTCACATCAGAGAGGGGACTCCTCCTGGGGACACTTGGAGCCCAGGCCAGGGCACCTCACCCCCAGACTGTGGACCCCTGTTCCCCCAAGTGGACCTTTGGAGCCTGATGAGAGGGATGCAGTTCTCCTCAGGAAGATGGGGCACAGTGACTGGGCCATATGGGTGACACACTGACTGGACCACGTGGGTGGGACACCGTGGCTGGGTCATGAGGGTGACACGCTGACTGGGCCATGTGGGCGGGACATGTCCGTGGCTGGGTCATACTAGCAGGACACTGGGATGGGCTATGTGGGCAGATTCGGTGGGACTGCAACTGCCAGCCAAAAGGATGAGGCGTGAGGTTGCACTCCCTAGAGAGGACTGGGGCGGGGGTCGGGGTCCAGCCCTCGAGTGCGGTGGGAACCATGAGGAAGACCCCATGAGTGCCCTCACGGTTTCTGGTGTGGGTGGGCTGGGTCCCGGAGGCCCCAGACCCCGGTGCACCCCTCAGCCTCCTTCACAGGTGCTGCCCACTCCGTTGCTCCTTTCGGACCTGCCGCCCACCCCAGCACTTTTCTGCCCATGGGCCACTTGCCAGGTAGGTGCCCTAAAGTGAGGCACTCTGCAAGGGGTGGTCAGAGGGAGGGGGCACCCTTAGGTGCAGGGGTCCTGAGACCACCTGCAGCCCTGAGTTGTGCACCTGCCTCTCACAGATGCCTTCAGCAGATCTAGCACCTTCGGGGGCCTGGGGAGCCTTCGCAGTCCCTCGCTGAGTGAGTGTCCCCGCCCCCTCTCTTCACCCCTTGGGGGTCCACGCAGCAGCTCCCAGCTGGTGGGTGTGGTGGATACCCACCTGCTTCCCGCCCTCCCTGGCGCAGGTGGCATCTTTGTCCCCAAGGAGGGTTCAGCGCTGCCCGGTCTGCACAGTGCAGCTGAGGCCTGGAGCCGGCTGCACCGGGCACCGCCCCCCTGGCCCAGACCCTCAGACTTGGAGCGAGTGTCAGCCCTAACGGACCATGGCCGAGAGCCTGACAAGGGCTGGGGACGGTAAGTGCTCCAGGGGCTGCCTTAGGGGCGGGAGGGACAGGATTGTGGGCGTGAGTGGGGTCAGGGATGGAGGGTGGGGGCAGGACAAAGGCTAGAGGCTGCTGGGCAGGGCTGGGAAGGGTCTGTGAGCCAAGGCGTGCCCTCTGCCCTCCTCCAACCCTGCTTTTCTGAGGGTGCGGAGGGAACGGCCAACTGGAAGCTGCACCCAGGGCCAACCCGGGACGCTGGCAAAGCAGGGACTCTCGGTGGAGTGGCCTGGGCCCCTGGCCCCAGGCTCCAACCTGGTGCCGTGCTGAGCGTGTCTCCCCGATGCAGGGAGCTCCTGGACAAGCGCCTGCTGAGCCGGGCCTCCCCGGCTGGCCCCGTGCCACTGCCGCCTCCGCCCCGCATCAAGGAGAGCCGCTCCCCAGCTCGGGAGGCCGCGCGCCCGCCTTCACCCCCCAGGCCCATGGGACCCCCGGAGCGGCCGCGGGGCGCTGTGAAGGTCAAAGAAGAGCGTCGCGAAGACGACGGGGCCCCATACCCCAGCCCGGGCCCCGTGCCCCCCTTCGTCTGGGAACCGCCCCGCGACGCCCCCCTCCTGGAGCTGCCCCAGCGGCCCCCTGAGCGCCACAGCCCCGAGCCCCGAGCGCGGCGGGAAGCGGTGCTGCCCCCCGGCCCCGGCCTGCTGCCCACTGCGCTCCTGGCCGCGCGTGTGCCGCCCGTGCCCCCCACTCCCACCGGGCACCCCCGGACTACGTCGCTGGCAGCCCCCAGCGAGGCCCGCGACTACTCGCCGTCCCGCAACCCGCCCGAGGTGGAGGCGCGGTAGTGCCCGACACCCGTGGCCCTGCCCGAGCTGCCCCCATGCGAGTTTGTACAGCTTTGCCCTCCAGTGAGAGGCGTTTCTAATAGATTTGTATTTTTCTTAATTTTATGCTCTTTAGACGTTTGAAAGAGATGAAAAGGAGAGTTTTGCTTTTTTAGTTCGGATTTGCAGTTTTACGGCCTCAGACCCCACCTTAGAGCCCCAGGGTTTCCTTGTCTTATTTATGGGGAAAATGCGGTCGTTTTGTCCAACGCACTGTGATGCCCCTCAGGCCGGGCTCTGGCCTCCCTCGGTACTTGGAACCGAAGTTACAGATATATATTAAAATAATAACATTAAGGAACCTGGGTTTCGCCTTATTCTATTGTACAGAATTACCTGGTTTGAGAAGCATTAAACAGGCTGTTGATCGAAACGAGAGGGGCATAGATTCCTCCCCAAGGAGGCTTTATGAAAGACTTTTCTAGCACTACCTGCTTTCTCCTGGATCCTGTCTCAGCCTCCTCACCAAAAGTCTAAACTGTGTCAGAAGTCTTCGTGTGGAGGGGTTGGAGCAAAAGCACAGCAGGGAGGGCGTTTGCCTTACGCGCGGCCAACCTGGGTTGAATTCCCAACATCCCATACGGTCCCGAGCACCACTGGGGTAACTCTTGAGTGCAGAGCCAGGAGTAACTACTGTGCATCGCCGGGTGTGACCCAAAAAGCAAAAAAAAAAGTCTTCATGTGGAGACTGTCCCCACCTGCTGGGTTGGGTGTCTTGAAGAAGCTTCTGGTACCCTTGGCCGCTTGCAGCCCAGAGCATGTGTTCCGTAAGCTTCACTGCCAGCACCCTCCACAAAGTGGAGTGTCAGTGTGAGGGGTGTGACGGCGTGATACTACACTGGCCGTTCTCACTGTGGGCTCAGTTACCTTCTGGGTCTGTGCTCTCCCTCAGTGAGGGCAGGGCAGCCTGGGTCAGAGTTGATACACAGGGATGTGCAACACAGGTGCCAGTGTGATGGCTACAGAAGGGCTTACACAGCACTGACTGTCCCACTTGGGTCCCCAGCTCAGGGCTGTTCCTGCTGCCCCCACGGCCCCGGCAAGGCCTCACACGTAAAACAGGTGCTTCGGGGCAGAGCCATTTCCACCCCCCACGCCCCCTCAATCCAGGAACCGCACCTCTCTTCACTGGACTTGCCCACTTGTTTGCCCCTGGGTGTCGCCCCCATTCTGGGGGGACACGTCCTAATCTGCCATGCACATTTGGAAAGAGATGCCTCACCCAGAACTTGGTGGTGGCTGAGGGGCCTGTGTGTGTGCCCCGCCTCAGCTCTGAGTCTCACACTCTGTGTGTCTGCTGGGAGCACCTTGTCACCTGCTCTGCCTTTGGTGGCTGCAGGCTGTGCAACACCCCCAGTTTAGGGACCCATGGGTGGGTAGGGGTGGAGGGAGCAAGAAATTGGAGCCCTGTGAGGGACTAAACACGGAACACTGAGTTGTGAGGCAGTGGGGGTCCCTCCACACCAGTCCTCCGGTGTCCCAGGCTAGGGCTGGTAAGAGACCTCATTGCTAAGGAGGGCTTTTCTGATGCAGCAAGATGCACGTGGAGATCTGAGTGCTGAGAGGCCTCCTTTCCACAGGCGCTGCTGAGGGCAGCTGCTGGATGCTTCAAAGGAAGCCCAATTCCAAACCCTTGCACCCATGCAGTGAGCCTGCACCCAGTGAGACATCTCACCGGAAGCCTTTGAAATCAAATGATCAGCAGATAAAACTCAAAAAAATGGATTAAAGGATAGAACTTGGGGCTAAGAGATAGCACAGCGGGAAGGGCCTTGCCCTGGGTTCAATTCCTGGACCCCATATGGTCCCCTGAGTGCTGCCAGAAATGATCCCGAAGTGCGGAGCATTGCTGGGTGTGACCCCCCAAAAAAAACTTTTTTCCCAGAGTTAAAAAATTAAAAGAATATATCTGGGTCAGAGAACTATCTCGGGTTGCTCAGCACCCCGTACAAAAATCGGTCATCGAACGGTAACTCTCTAGCCGCGTGGGGACAAGGATGTCTGTCCGGAGCTGTGCAGTGCCCCTGACCACCCTCCTGGCTCCCTCACAGGTGGGGCGGCTAGGCTGAGATGGGACTGGGGCTGCAGCGCCCCCTGGTGGCCCCTCCCTGGAACCTCCGGGATGCCAGCCGGAGCTGGTGGGAAGACACCCGCAGCTGTGGTTCCCTGTGGTTTGCTGCAGAGCCCGGGTGGTGGGAAGTGGGGCCGGTGGCCAGGTCGGTGGAGGCGTGGCGGCGCTGCTGGGAGCCCTGTGTGCCCAGGGTCTGGGCAGGTGCTCACTGGAGACGTCCCCCTGGAGTCTTCTGTAAACATTCCTCAGAGGAGGGGTCTCCAGAGTGGGCCAGGGCCAAGGCCAACCCCTGGAGTCCTAAAAGCAGGTGGACTGGAGCCGGGACCAGTGGCTTTTCCCTAGGAAATTGGGATCAGGACTGTGTGCTGGGGCTGCCCCGATGTGCCCATGTCCATGGGTGTCCCCAGGAAGCATCTGTTGACATGAACAGAAAGAGTATTTGGGGCCAGTGAAGGAACCCAGGGCCTCCTGCATGAGGGCAAGTTGTCCAGACCCTGTCCCTCACCTCAGGGGAGCCCATGGAGGGAACAGACATACACAGAGAACTTGGGGGACAGGGGTGCAGGGGCAGAGCTAGGAGCTGGGGCGGGCTGGGTTGGCTGGTGAGCAACTGCCCCTGCTGGGAGGAATGGGGGACACCCGCTGATCTCTGGCCCCAAGAAGAGCTGCAGGTTGGGGGGCATTTGCATCACTGAGGTGTGGGGTCTCCAGGGGCGCAGTGTCCACTGGCGCTCAGGGCACACCTGGAGCTTCCCAGCAGGGAGCCACATGCCCCTGGGCAGTGCCCACACCCGAGAACACCCTGCTCTGTCTGAGAACACAGAATCAGGAGTGAGCGCTGAGCATACCCAGTGTGACCCCAAAACCAGCAAAACAAAACCCACAATCAAACTTTTGTCTAATTGCATTGAGTTTATTTATTAATCTAGGGGGATTAGATGCCATTATTCCAATGTGGTACCCAAAGCCTGGGTGTCTCTTGTTCATAACAAATCCTCTGGGTCTTCCATTAGAGGGTTGTTTAATAGGGGTGAGCTTCAGCAGCTGGTACCTGGCACAGGGCCCCAGGCAGAATATGCAGGCCACCTGCAGGGGGCGTTCTTGAGCATCTCTTCCGCGCCAGCTCCCTGCAGCTGACCTGAGGGCTCAGGATGTGCTTGGGCTCACTTGGGCTCCTAACTCAGTGGAGGGAGAAGCCCCTATCAGTTCCCCCTGAGCAGGTGACTTAGCAATAACCAATTTCCACACAAGCTCTCTCCTTCCCAGACCTGTGTCCTGTCCCCATCATCTGTACTCCATCATCTCCTGAATCCCATGATCCCCTGTACCCATCACCCCCTGTATCTGATCATCTCCTGTACCTCCTGTACCCCATCATCCCCTGTACCCCATCATTTTTAACCCCATTATCTCCTGTACTCACCATCTCCTTACCCCATCATCCCTGTATCCCAACATCTCCTGCACCCCATCATCTCCTGCCCTCTTTCATCTCCCTGCACTCCCTCACTTTTGAGTACCCCGAGCATGAACACTCAGAGGTGCTGGGAGGGGCCCCTGGAGACAGGGTGTACTCTGGGGGCTGCTCTGTTGTTTGCACATTCCAACTCAAAGCGGTAGCACCCTCCAGGTGCTGGTCCCTGTACCGTCCCACCCCCCTGTGCGGGTCCCACTAGCCATCAGCCCTTAATCCCATCCAGGCTTCTGTCCTCTGAGTGGAATGACAGCCCGCCTGCTCTCAGCCCCAGGCTCTGTGCAAGTTCCTGGGGAGGCAACCTGAGCTGGTGGAGGCACAGAGCAGTCTCTCCTGTGGGCCCCACTAGCCAGCAGCACCTGGCACCCAGTTCACCCTCTGCCCACACCGCCCCGAGTGTGGCTGCTTGGGGACTCACCACAGACAGACACAGGGCCAGGATTCCACTGCGCTTGATGCACTTGGGCTGGTTGGGCTGCTTTGTCTTGATGCAACACTGGCTTTCACATTCCCTGTGTTCAATGCACACAGCCCCAGTGGGCTGGGACACAGGACACAGGTTACCCCAGCATCCAGGAAATCCACCCCAGCCTGGCCCGCCTTGCCCACAGCCCACCTTCTTCCAGGGCAGACACTGCAGGAAGAGGGTTTTGGGCTTGCAGAAGGTGATGCTCCTGGTGCTGGTGGTGGTGCAGCAGCCGCTCCAGCAGTCCGTGTGGTGAATGCATGAATACCCATCAGGCTACGGGCGAGGACGTGGGATCGCTCTGACTTGGCTCACCCTGCCCCCACAGTCCCTCCCCAGGATGTGGCTCACCTTACTCCAGGGCGGGCAGGTCAGGAAGAAGGTCTGGGGTACGCAGAATTTCTGCTGTTTAAGGCTGTTGGTGCTGCAGCATTTGCTCTGACACTCTGAGTGTGTCTCGCAGGCCTCCCCGATGCCCTGCAATGTCAGGCTGCCAGGACCCTACCCTGACCCTAGCTCTAGCTCCACTCCCTGAGCAGTCACTGTGGCCAGGGGAGGAGGGAAGGGAGGACAGGGTCTGCGGGAGGGTGCCTGAGGGGAGCAGTGTGGACAAGGGAAGCATGCTGAGGCACAGTGGCCACCCAGGAGGAAGAAGGGCCACAGGACCAGCATCCAGCTGCCTCCTGAGCACTTCTGGTTCCCAGTGGCAGGGCTGCAGCCAACCTGAGGCTCCTGCACAGCCACAGTGACCACTAGCCTGTTGACATTCTTTGATGCCTGGGGCATATGGTAATTTCTTTGGCCTCACAGACCCCACTAGGATCAGGAAGCTGCCGGGTCCTGGACAAACAGTGGCTTTCTGGAAGGGTTTTGTACAGGGAAGCTATTTTGGGGTTGCTCCAGTCTGGGAGCAAACACCAGAGAGTTGGCCTGGCTGACAGGAGGCCCAAGGCAAGCTGTGCCAGGTATGTGGGCAGCAGTGTGGCTTGGAAATCAGGCCCTGGGGAGTGTGGCTTTGTTAGACCCAGGAGCCCCCTTGTCCTGGGCCAGCAGCATGAGAGGTGGGGCGTTCTCGAGGCTCTGAGCCCCTCTTGGATCCCTGAGACTCCCGCCCTGTTCTGCGTCCAGGTGGCAGGGCATCGGTTTCTGGACAAAAGTGCCACGCACCTGGGGATGCCAGTGCTGGTGACGAGGCGTGGTTTCTCACCTGCCTTTGCAGGTGGCCCCGAGGAGGAGCCGTGCAGGAGCAGGGGTGGGTGTGAGTGGACATGGCTCACCTTGTGTGAGGACAGTTGTCGTTTGTGGCCGGACCCCAACAGCACCCACAGCAGCAGCAGCAGCATGCACCCAGACCACGGCATCGGGTCTGTTAAAGCACAGAGGCTGCCACCCTGGGTCCTGACACCTACTTCCCTGTCCCTCTGTGGAACCCGCCCAGGGCTTCTGCTCTCTGGGCGGCTCTCCTAAGGGGCCTTCCAGTCAGTCTTGACCAACCAGACATAGAGTTAAGTGCAAGGGTTCGAGCATGCAGTGCTGCTCAGCACTGCCAGGGGTCACACCTGGGATACCCTGGCAGTGCTTAGGGTCATCCCTGGTGATGCTTGAAGACGAGGGACTGAATCGGGATTGACTGAGTGCAAAAAATGCACCTTAACCCCTGTGCGATCTGTTTGGCTCCAAAAATGGATTTTTTTCTTTTTTTTTTTTTTTCTTTTTGGGTCGCACCCGGCAATGCACAGGGGTTACTCCTGGCTCAGCACTCAGGAATTACTCCTGACAGTGCTCAGGGGACCATATGGGATGCTGGGAATCGAACCCGGGTCGGCCGCGTGCAAGGCAAATGCCCTACCGGCTGTGCTATTGTTCCAGCCTCTAAAATGGATTGCTTTATGTGCCACACCCGGCAGTACTCAGGGCTGCTCCTGACTCCGCAGTCAAGGGTCACTCCTGGTGGAGATCCAGGGACTGTATGGGGTGCTGGGATTAAGTCCAGGTCGTTTGCACACAAGGTAAGTGCCTTACCTGCTGTACTAACTCCTAAAAAATTCCTAAAATGGATATTTAAATTGATGCACACTATGTTCTAGCATGGTTTTAGATTAAACATTTTCCAGTGCATTTTCCATTCTCCTCCATCACAGCCTCAGTTTCCCACCACACAGGTAGGATTAATTTCTATCCTTAGTCCACTAACTCACCTGCACTCTCTCTTGGAGGATGGCCTTGATTTTGGAAAGTGTTTGTGGAGAGATAGTGTAGGAGAAAAACACTTGCCTTGTATGTGACTGACCCAGGTCCCATACTTGGCACCACATATGCTCCCCCAAACTCTACCTGGAGTCACCCCTGATCATAGATCCAGGAGAAAGCCCTGTGTATCGCTCGGAGCGACCCAAAACAAAACAAACCAAAAAACTGTTTGGTGACTTTATCAACAGGAAAGACTCACTTCTGGTCCCAAACTCTCTATGCCAGCATTTACTTCTCTCAGTCTCCAAGTCTGATGGCTGCAGAGTCAGAGCTGGAATCCCAGGCGCTGCTGCCTCCTGCCATCATGGTGCTCCCAAGGGGCCACCACACTCCCCTCACTCAGGACAAACCTACTGGGGGACCAAAGTGATAATACAGAGGGGAAGGCATTTGCCTTGCAGGCGAAAGACCTGGATTCAATTCCCAGTATCCCCAAAGGTCCCCCCGAGCACTGCCAGGATTGATTGCTGAGTGCAGAGCATTGCTGGGTGTAACCCAAAAGCCAAAACAAAACAGGAGAAACCTCCTGGAGTGGCTGGCAGAAGTGGGTGTCGTGTCCTTAATCACATGTGAAAGATGGGCTCCTTGCTTTCCCAGTCGGAGGCCCCCAAGCCTTCACTGAGGGGCTCCCCAGGTGATCCCTTGCTTGCCTGGCCCTGCTGCATCCCTGGAGTGGTGGTACCGCCCCACAGTCACCTCTGAGATTTTTTAGACTTTATTTTTACCTTTATTGGTTTTTACTTTAATAGTTTTGGTTTTGGGGTCACATCCAGCAATACTTGGGCTACTCCTGGCTCTGCTCTGCTCTCAGGAATCATTCCTGGCCAGCCCTGGGGACTATATGGGGTGTTGGGGATCAAGCCTCGGTCAGCCACGTGCCTGACAAATGCCCTGCCCTCTTACTCTGGCCCTATATGTTATGTGTATTTAAAAAAAGAAAAATAAAAAAGAAAACCACAGAGACCTCTTAGCCCTGGAGTGCTCTGAAATATTCCTCTTTTCTTGGGTACATAATTAAAATCCCTCAGCTTTCCATCTACATTTTCCCTCAGAATCTCCTCTAAGCACCAATGTGAGGAATGTTTCCATAGGATTTCAACTGCTAAGGAATACTGTTATTATTTTGTTTGTTTTTTTGGCCACACCTGGTGGTACTCACAGGGCTTACTTCTGGTTCCGTGCTCAGTGATCATTCTTGGTGGACTTGGGGCACCACCTAGGGTAATGGAGATGGGCCCTAGCCACTGTATTATTGCTCTGGCCCTGCTAAAGAAAATTCTGATGCCAAATCTTGCTATAGACAAGTCCCATCAACTCCTTTCTGAGCCACACAGTCACAGAGCTGCTGTTTTTGCCTCAGGCTTCCTCCAACCAGAGGCAACTCAGCCTCAGGTGACCCCAGAAGGACCCCCAGTGTCCGCACAGAAAACACAGCAGAATTACGCACATCTCAAAAGTGCCTGTGTCAGGGCTGGAGCAATAGCACAGCGGGTAGGGTATTTGCCTTGCATGCGGCCGACACTGGTTCGATCCCCAGCATCCCATATGGTCCCCTGAGCACCGCCAGGGGTAATTCCTGAGTGCAGAGCCAGGAGTAACCCCTGTGCATCGCCACGTGTGATCCAAAAAGCCAAAAATATAAATGAATAAATAAATAAAATAAAAGCCTATAAAAAAAAGTGTCTGTGTCTCCGTGGTCCTACCTCTGAATCTGGCTCCCACTGCTCCTTTGGGTGGTCAGACCAACTGGTCAGTGGTAGCTTCTGGAAAGACACCAGCCTCAATGCAGACACTGACCCAGGGCCAGGCTCAGCCCACGCAGTTACTGGAGCACATCTAGCACCCCCTCTTCATTCTCCTTCCTGTTTCTGCCCTCAGCCCCCGCAAAGTCTCCCCATTGCAAGGCAGATGACCTGACCAGCAGACAACAGCTGAGCCACTCTGAGAAGCTACACTTGGTCCCATAGAACCCAGAAAGCCACCACAGCCTCAGTGGCATTGGCCAGTGACAGCTGGACCATGCCTGCAACCTAGTTAGTGGCTCCTACTGTGAACTCAGGGTCAGCTGAGAAGACAGATACACCTGACCATCTCCAACATTACTGAGCAGGCACATTGAGCACTTAAATATTTTAGCCTTGGGGCTGGAGCGATAGCACAGTGGGTAGGGCGTTTGCCTTGCACGTGGCCGACCCGGGTTCGATTCCCAGCATCCCATGATGGTCCCCCAGCACCGCCAGGAGTAATTCCTGAGTGAAGAGCCAGGAGTAACCCCTGTGCATCGCCGGGTGTGACCCAAAAAGAAAAAAAATTTTAGCCTTGGTGGGGCTGGAGTGATAGCACAGCGGGTAGGGTGTTTGCCTCGCTTGCGGCTGACCTGGGTTTGATTCCCAGCATCCCATATGGTCCCCCGAGCACCAACAGGAGTAATTCCTGAGTGCATGAATGCCAGAAGTAACCCCTGAGCATTTCTGGGTGTGACCCAAAAAGAAAAAAAATTTAGCCTTGAACCTGTAAGGTAAAGGTAAAGGCCCTCCCATTGTTCGTAGATTTGCTCGACCGGGCCCAGTAACGTCTCCATTGGAGACTTTGTTGTTACTGTGTTTGACATATTGAGTATGTCACGGGGAGCTTGCCAGGCTCTGCCGTGCGGGCGAGATACTCTCGGTAGCTTGCCGGGCTCTTCGAGAGGGGCAGAGGAATCGAACTCGGGTCGGCCATGTTGGCTGCGTGCAAGGCAAACGCCCTGCCGCTGTGCTATCGCTCCAGCCTATATTGCAAACCATAATGCGCAAAAGGAAAAAGGAGAGAGAGCGTCTCCCATAGAGGGAGGCTGGAGGTGGGGGTTGGGGGATTGGGGTATGGGGGTGGGGAGATGGGGGATATTGGAAATGTACACTGGTGGAGGAATGGGTGCTTGATCATTGTATGACTGAAACCCAATTACGATCAGTTTTGTAATGGTCTATCTCATAGATATCTAATTT
Source organism: Sorex fumeus (assembly GCF_029834395.1). Classification (NCBI taxonomy): domain Eukaryota; kingdom Metazoa; phylum Chordata; class Mammalia; order Eulipotyphla; family Soricidae; genus Sorex; species Sorex fumeus. The sequence goes on along the minus strand of NW_026606086.1, from coordinate 18,861,960 downwards.
AAAAAAAAAGTAATGTGGAGTTCATGCCCAGTTCAATCAGCTTAACCAATGGCTGAATAAATAGCAGCACTCCTACATTAAAAAAAAATTTAGCCTTGGTCTTCCAACACAATTTCAAAGCAGCTCATTTTAATTTGCTTTTTGGGTCACCACTGGCTGTGCTCAGGCATCATTCCTGCTGAGCTCTGAAAACCGTATGGGGTGCCAGAGATTGAACCTGGTACTGGACCCATGAAAGACAAGTGCCTAATCCCTATACTCTTTCCAGCGACAGTGTTGCTATATTATTTATTTATTTATTTATTTATTTTCCCTTTTGGGTCACACCAAGTGATGCTCTGCACTCAAGAATTACTCCTGGTGGTGCTGAGTGGGCATGGGGCCATATGGGATGTCGGAAATTGAACCTGGGTTGCCTGCATGGAAGACAAATGCCCTATCTGCTATTCTATTGCTCTGGCCCCTTTGTGTTGCTATTTTAGTAGTAAGTTTAATGAACATGAACTGCCTTCCCATTTATTGAGCTCTTCTCTAATTAAAATACATTTTACAGACCTGGAGAGATAGTACAGCAGATATGTTACTTACCTTGTATGCAGCTGACCTGGATTTAATCCCTGGCTGCCCATATGATTCCCTGAGCCCACCAGGAGTGATCCCTGAGTACATAGCTAAGAGTAAGCACAGAACAAACCAGGAATTATTCCTGAGCAAAGACCTAAGAGTAAGCACAACTGCGTCTGGCCCCCAAACAAAACCAAACAAAAGCCCGAGCACCACTCTGTGTGGTCCCAAAACCAAGAAAAAAAGAATAGAAATTCCAAATGACCTAGCAATTCCATTTCTTGGCACTTATGCCTCCCCACAAACACAAAATTATTAATTTAAGAAGACAAATGTGGTGGGGACTTCATCCAGACTTGATGGTGGGAGGTGGTGAATAAAAAAAAAAAAGATAAAAAGGCACTGGCACACCAATGTTCACTGCAGCACTTAGTACAACAGCCAGGCTATTTTTTTTTCTTTTTGGGTCACACCCGGCGATGCTCAGGGGTTAGTCCTGGCTCTGCACTCAGGAATTACCCCTGGTGGTGCTCAGGGGACCATATGGGATGCTGGGAATTGAACCTGGGTGGGCCCTGTGCAAGGCAAATGCCCTACCCGCTGTGCTATTGCTCCAGCCCCAGCCAGGCTATTTTTGGGTTGGAAAAAAACTGGAAATCCATTGACAGATGAATGAATAAAGAAGTTGTGGTAGGGTTGGAGAACTGATGGCACAGGGGTTAAGGCGCTTGCCTTGTATGCAGTTGACCCCAGTTCAATCGCTGGCATCCCACATATTGTACATAATGCTACACAGCATTAAGAATGTCCTAAATTGGTAGGAGAACTGGTCAATGGTTGGAATCTACCGTAAGATAGATAAGGGACCAGCATGACAATAGCAGTTGGAAAGAAATGATCATGCTGGACAAGAACTGAGTGTTAAAGTAGATTAAGAGATATACATGACAATCTTTCAGAATGTGTAATGCAAACCATGATGCCTAAAGGGGTGGGGGAGAAGAGAGAGAGAGAGAGAGAGAGAGAGAGAGAGAGAGAGAGAGAGAGAGAAAGAGAAAGAGAAAGAGAAAGAGAAAGAGAAAGAGAAAGAGAGAGAGCCTTCCATAGAGGCAGGCTGGGGGTGGCGGTGATGGGAGGAGAACTGGGAACACTAGTGCTGGGAAATGTGCACTGGTGGAGGAATGAGTGTTGGAATACTATGTGACTGAAATCTAATCATGAACAGCTTTGTAAGGGTCTATCTCACAGTGATTCAATAAAATAAATAAATAAATAAATAAATAAAAAGAATGTCCTAAATTGGGCTGGAGCGATAGTTACTGTGGGTAGGGCCTTTGCCTTGCATGTGGCTACCCAGGTTTGATCCTCAGCATCCCATATGGTCCCTGGAACCTACCAGGAGTAATTCCTTAATGCAAAAAATTCCTAGGTGGGGTTGGAGTGATAGTACAGTGGGTAGGGCGTTTGCCTTGCACACATCCCAACCTGGGTTCAATTCCCGGCATCCCATATGGTCTCCCCGAGCACGGCCAGGAGTAATTCCTGAGTGCATGAACCAGAAGTAACCCTTGTGCATTGATGAGTGTGACCCAAAAAGCAAACAAACAAACAAACAAACAAAATTCTAGGTGCCAGGAGTAACTCCTGAACACTGCCAGGTATGGTCCCAAAACAAAACAACAACAACAAAAAGAATGCCCTAAATTTAACAGAATTGTTCATGAAACTATTGTTCTTTAAAATGGTTAATTAGTGGCCAGAGAGATAGTACAGTTGGTAAGGCACTTGCCTTGCACACGGTTGACCTGAGTTCTATTCCCAGCATCCCATATGGTCCTATGAGCCTGCCAAGAAAGATTCCTGAATGCAGAGTCAGGAGTAACCTCTGAGCACTGTGGAATATGGCCTTAAAACTAACAAATAAAAAAAAGAAAATAAAGTTAATTAGGGCTGGAGCAAAAGTAGAGTTAGTAGGGCATTGGCCTTGCACGCAGCATATCCAGCTTCTATCCCGAGCACACCACATGGCCCCCTGAGCCTGCAGGAGTGATCCCTGAGTGCATGACTAGGAGTGAGCCCTGAGCACTGCTCGTGTGGCCCTCAAACAAAACAAAATAGAATAAGATGGTTAATTAGGGCGTGAAGAGACAGGTCAGTGGTCAATACACTTGCCTTGCATGTGGCCAACCTGGGGATTCCTAGGATGCCAGGATCACACTATCAGGAGTGATTCCTGAGTGCAAAGCCAGGAGTAACCCCTGAGAACCTCTGGGTGTGGTTAAAAAAAAAAAAGGTTAATTAGGGATGGGGGAGTTGACTGAAAGGGTAAGAATTATGGTTTGATCCTGCCTAACGGCATGATTTTCCCCAAGTGCCACCTGGAGAGACCCTTGAGCACTGAGCTGAGAGTAGCACCTGAGCATCACCAGCTGTGGTCCAAAAACAAAACATCAACAACAAAATAGAAAAAAAAAGAGGTGAATCAGGTGTTATGTGAATTTTACATCAAAAAACCATTTTCATAGTTTTAGAAAATTCTGGGACTTGGTACAAAGCAATCAAAGGATAGAGCAGAGAGAAAAAGTAAGGACTAGAGCCAACGATGGTGCAGTGGTCCTGGCTTTGATATCGGCACAGAAAAATTCGGAAGGAAGGAAGCAAGGAAGGAAGAAAGGAAGACAGAAAGAGGAGAAAGAAAACAACAGGTGGCAGTGGGTTAACGGGGGCGTATGATGTACACACCACAGGACGCCAAACGTATCTGTACAAAGCTGGAAAAACAGATTTCAGAGCAGGACTGACCAGCGCCGCGGCGCCCCTTGGGCGGTGTCTCGCGCGGGCCCTGTGGGCCCTCACCTGGAACACCTGCCAGATGCGGCGAGGAGCTCAGCAGCCGGGTGGGACACGCGTGCAATGCCACGCCATGGCCCGGGGTACAGGCCAATGCCCTCAGCTGCACGAGCCACGCCCGGTGGCACGGGCCACGCCCGGAGGGACAGGCTGAGCCCCAAAGCTGAAAACATCCAACCCCATCAAAAAATGGGGCAATGAAATGAACAGAAACTTTCTCAAAGAAGAAATCCGAGTAGCAGAAAAGCACATGAGAAAATGCTCTACATCATTAATTATCAGGGAGATGCAGATCAAAACCACAATGACATACCATCTCACACCTCAGAGACTGGCCCACATCCAAAAGAACAAAAGCAACCGATGCTGGCATGGATGTGGCGAGAAAGGGACACTCCTTCACTGTTGGTGGGAATGTCGACTGGTTCAGCCCTTCTGGAAAACAGTATGGACGATTCTCAAAAAATTAGAAATTGAGCTCCCATTTGACCCAGCAATGCCACTCCTGGGAATATATCCCAGAGAGGCAAAAATGTATAGTCGAAATGATATCTGCACTTGTTTGTTCATTACAGCACTCTTATAATAGCCAGAATCTGGAAAAAACTTGAGTGCCCAAGAACAGATGACTGGTTAAAGAAACGTTGGTACATATACACAATGGAGTACTATGTAGCTGTTAAAAAAGATGAAGTCATGAAATTTACATACAAGTGGTACTACATGGAAAGTATCATGCTAAGCGAAATGAGTCAGAAAGAGGGATAGACATAGAAAAACTGCATTCATCTGGGGGATAAAAAGTAACAAAATAGGAGATTAATACCCAAGAATAGCCGAGATCAGTACCAGGAGGATTATTCAATAGCTTAGAGGCCAGCTGGGCATTCTAGGGGAAAGAGTAGCTCAGATAGAGAAGGGAGCACCAAATAAAGGGTGTTTGGAGGATCCTCCCAGGAGGGGAGATGCATGTTGGAAGTAGACTATGGACTGAACATGATTGCCACTCAATGCCTCTTTTGCAGACCACAACACCCAAAAGGAGAGAGAGAACAAAAGGAAATGCCCTGCCACAGAGGCAGGGTGGGATGGGGGCATGGGTGTGGGAGGGACACTGGGATCCATGGTGGTGGAAAATGGGCACTGGCGGAGGGATGGATATTTAATCATTGTATAATCAAAACCCAAGCACAAAAATTTGTAAATCTACAACTGTACCTCATGGTGTTTCACGAATAAAAAAAATTAAAAAAAAAAAAAAGCTGCACGGGCCACGCCCCCGGCCGCATAGACCACGCCCTGGCGGCAAGGGCCACGCCCCTGGCGGCATTGTCCACGCCTCCCGGCGGTACAGACCACGCCCGGCAGCACGGGCCACGCCCGGAGGGACAGGCTGTGCCCCAAAGCTGCACGGGGCCACGCCCCTGGAGGCAAGGGCCACGCCCCTGGCGGCACAGACCACGCCCCGGAGGCATGGGCCACGCCCCCTGGCGGCACGGGCCACGCCCCTGGCGGCATTGTCCACGCCCCCGGCGGCAGAGATCACGCCCGGCGGCACGGGCCACGCCCGTAGGGACAGGCTGCGCCCCAAAGCTGCACGGGTCACAGACCACGCCCAGGCGACACGAGACACGCCCCCCGGCACAGACCACGCCCCCGACGGCGCGGGGCTTCGGGCGCTGGGTCCGCGCGTCCCGACCCTGGGCGAGCTGCAGGCGCGCTCGGGGCGGCGGGTATGGCGGCCCCCGAGCCCAAGACCCGCGCGGGCGCGGCCGTAGCCCGGCGCCTGGCCCGGGGGTGCTGGTCGGCCTTCTGGGACTACGAGACGCCCAAAGTGATCGTGGTGAGGAACCGGCGCCTGGGCGTCGTGTACCGCGCCGTGCAGCTGCTCATCCTGCTCTACTTCGTCTGGTGCGCGGGGCGCGGGCGGGGGTCGGGCCGCCGCGCGCGCGCGGGCGGGGCGGGGGCAGCCGGCGGTGGCGGGGTCCCGGGCCCCCGCAGAGCCCTCCCTGGCCGCCGGCAGGTACGTGTTCCTCGTACAGAAGAGCTACCAGGACAGCGAGACGGGCCCCGAGAGCTCCGTCATTACCAAGGTCAAGGGCATCACCTCCTCGGAAAACAGAGTCTGGGACGTGGAGGAGTATGTGAAGCCCCCCGAGGTGCGTCCCCGCCCGCGCCGCCCGGGGTGGTGGGACCGAGGGGTGGGCGAGCCACGCGCGCGAACCCACAGCCCGTCCCCGTCCTGGACCAGGGGGGCAGCGTGTTCAGCATCATCACCAGGATCGAGGTCACCCCCTCGCAGACCCTCGGAACCTGTCCGGAGGTGAGGCGGGGTCCGGGCAGAGGGGGGCAGGAGGGCTCTTGGCTCCGCGCGCAGACCAGCCCGCCTCTCTAGAGCACGAGGGTCCGAAACGCCACCTGCGACTCGGATGAGGACTGTGTGGCTGGTGAGCTGGACATGCTGGGAAACGGTGAGCATTTGCGGGCGTGGTGGGCACGGGTGCGCAGAACCCGGGCCTCGGGCCTCAGCCCTCACCCACCCACCCACCCGCAGGCGTGCGCACAGGGCGCTGCGTGCCCTACTACCACGGAGCCACCAAGACTTGTGAGGTGTCCGGTTGGTGTCCGGTGGAAGACGGAGCGTCCATTAGGTGTGCCCGCTCCCCCCTCCTTCCCAGACTGGGGCTCTGTGCTGGGGGGTGGGGGTAGCATCAACAGTGGACCAGGGCCTGGGAGGGCCAAACCCACCCAGTGTGTTTCCTCAGCCAGTTTCTTGGTAAGATGGCCCCCAATTTCACCATCCTCATCAAGAACAGCATCCACTACCCCAAATTCCAGTTTTCCAAGTAAGTTATTAAACTGCGGGGTGAGGCACTGCCCCCTGGGTGCCCAGCTTCCAGCACTCCTCACCCATGTGGCTGCTCGCACCCTTAGGGGCAACATTGAGACCCGCAAGGATGGCTACCTGAAGCACTGTACCTTTCACGAAGTCTCTGACCTCTACTGCCCCATCTTCAAGCTGGGCTTCATTGTGGAGAAGGCGGGAGAGAACTTCACTGAGCTGGCACACACAGTGAGTCCTTCCTTCCGGGCGCTGCCCCCTCCCACTCTGGAGTCCATTACACGGTTCCCTTTGCAGTCCTGGCCAGCCTGGGCACTACTTCGCCTAGGAAAGAGAAACCCTGTCACCCACCCCATCTGGGCACGCATGGCTCCTGCTAAATTATTGACTCCTAGTCACACAGTTGGTCACTGGTGTCTCCTTGTGCCTCACAGCCAGGCATTCACCAAACTGGCAGCTCTATTCCATGCACAGCCTCAGGGAGGGATCCTGAGTTTCTGGAAGTCCTCTGTGTGCCAGTTCCAACCCTTCCTGCATCCACTTTGGAGCAGGGCGGTGTCATTGGAGTCATTATCAACTGGGACTGTGACCTGGACCTGTCCGCCTCCAAGTGCAACCCCAGGTACTCCTTCCGGAGACTCGACCCCAAGCATGTGCCAGCTTCCTCCGGCTACAACTTCAGGTACCTTGGCTCTGGAGGCTGGCATATCCTCTAGCTCCAGCCCTCTTAGGCTGTGGCTTCTCCAGAAACAAATAGGGCAGCACTCAAGGGGACAGTGGGCACCTTACTCTTCTGACACTCTCCCAGGTTTGCCAAGTACTACAAGATGAACAACAGCACCACCCGCACACTCATCAAAGCCTATGGGATCCGCATCGATGTTATTGTGCATGGACAGGTAAACCAGGGGGCTCCAACTGCCTGGGGTCTGAGTGGCCTGAGACATCTGGCACAGCCTTCTCTCTTGCACGTGGGGCCCTGTATGGCTGACTATCTAGGCCCTCCTCCCCTATCATATCTCCAGGCAGGGAAGTTCAGCCTGATTCCTACCATCATTAATCTGGCCACAGCTCTGACCTCCATCGGGGTGGTAAGAGGCAAATGCTGGGACCTGGGGGTCTGGGTGGGAAGGCAATGGAGGTGGGAAACCCTCCAGACTCTTCACACCAGCCTCGCTAACTCCAGGGTTCCTTCCTCTGCGACTGGATCTTGCTAACATTCATGAACAAGAACAAGCTCTACAGTCATAAGAAATTCGACAAGGTGTGTGCCCAGAAGCATTCTGCAGGTAGCTGGCCAGTGACCCTGGCCCTGATCTTGGGTCAGGCCCCTCCCCCACCCTGTCCCCGTTCTACAGATCAAGGCCAGGCCCTGGCTGCTCTGCCCCCACTGCCTGGCCCCACCTCTGCCCCATCTGAGCAGATGGTGAATGCTCCTGAGCAGGGCGCAGGACCCAGACTTTGTGCCTCTGAGCCTCCCCATCTAGACTCCATGTCCACGGACCCGCGAGGTTTGGCCCAGCTCTGAGCTCCACCTTCTACTCCATCACTGCGGCACAGAAACTGGCTTGGTGGGAGGCTGCAAGGTTGCTGCCCGAAGGACAGAGCCCTGCTTTAATGGCAGCACACTGGTGCCCTGTGGTGAGTTCAGGGCCTGCCCACGTGTCTCAGCACTCTGGAGACCAGGAACAAAGGACCCCTGTGCATAGGGCTGTGCCCCTCCACTCACATCATGTCTAACTGATTGGGGCTGTAGCATCTAGTTTCTGCCTACACCTCAGGCTGCACCTCCCTGCCCCCACTCCCTCTGCCTTGTAATCAAGAAATCACATGTCCAGTGTCCAATAAACCTGTAACCAGAACCTTCTGCCCTTGTTTTTTGGGAAAAAGTATCTTGAGTCTCTGAAAACATATATACACTGCAGGTTCCTGTGTACCTGGTCCTAATGCAAAGCACGAGCACATCTGCTTCTTCCCAGGCCAGGTCACAATCACATCAGATATCAGAGCTGGTTGGGGAGGGGGAAATAGAGAATACAGGGGACAGTTATTAGTTACCAGCTTCCTGCAGGTCACTACAGACTCCAAACCTGAAAACAGGGAGGAGAGATGTCCCACTAAAAGCTGAAATCCTGTAGGCTTCTGAATCAAAATGCCCCTGCAGATCAGCCTCTACTTCAAGTGGGGGTGGGAAGGAGACAGGAATGATGTGGGCATTGAAGACTGATATAGTGGGTAAGTGGACAGGAGCCTTGGGAGTCTGCACCAGCCAGAGCAGGTCTGAGTAATCTGGTTACTGTGTCCACATGCTTAGACAGTCATTACATTTAGTGACTTGTCTGGCGCCTGCCTGGCCATTCCTGCTGGGAAGACTTAGACTACAGTCAGGCTGTGGCCTCACCAGCAATGGCAAGGGAGACCATAGAGAGCAGGGGAACAATAGTGCCTGGTATCACAACCATGATCCCAGAGCTCCTCAGACTAAGATGGCAGGTGGGGAGCTGCTTTTTGGCCACCGCCAGGCAGAATACCACCAGCAAACAGCAGCCCAGCCACCACTGCCACCTCCATGGACCCTCTATCCTGGGGCCTGGCTTCATACGTCACCACGGTGCCTCACATTCTGGGTATCTGCCTCAATCATCCACTTGTAGTTTTGGAGAAACTGGCTTTTCCACCTGAAACTTGGCTGCAGTTTACACAGCAGTCTGGGGGCTCAGGTTTCTCATTGCTAAGCATGACTGACCTGTGGCCTCCAAGGGAAAGGACAGGGAGTGCAGTGTCCAGGGTGAGGCTCACGCCTCCCCTTCTCACTCCCTGGGGATATCTCCAGTTCTTTTCCAGGAAGCCTAGTTAGTCCTAATTAGATTTCATCTCCATTTGGGGGCTGAGACGGCTCTGTCTACCTTCCGGCCAGCTTCAGGTTTCTGAAATTGTTGGGCCTGAATGCACTAGTGGCCAAACACATGGGATGAGCAGATAATATTTTCTCTTTCTTTCTTCCAGAAATCCAAGTACCTTACACAAACATCAAGTGAAATCTTAAACATCAAATTAGAGTGCAAAATTAAGATTCACAATGTAATTGAAGGACTGGAGTGAAATCAGCGGTAAAACTCTTGCTATGTAGTCAACCCAGGTATGATCCCTGGTACACAGCAGCTCCCCTTGTACTGCGAGGAGTGATCCTTGAGCATCACTGAGTAGCACTGCATTGTAGCACTGTCTGTCCCTTGTTCATCGACTTGCTCAAGCGGGCACCAGTAACGTCTCACATCAAATTGTGAGACTTATTACTGTTTTTGGCATACTGAATATGTCACAGGTAGCATGCCAGGCTTTGCCGTGTGGGCAAGACACTCTCAGTAGCTTGCCTGGCTTGCCAAGAGGGGTGGAGAAATCGAACCTGGGTCAGCCACGTGCAAGGCAAATGCCATACCAGCTGTGCTATTGCTCCAGCCCATCACGGAGTATGACCCCCAAATAAACAAATGAACAAAAATTCCTTCAGAATGTGGGACTGAAAAGATATATAGCAGGGAGGGCAGTTGCCTTGCACGCGGCCAACCTGGGTTTGATCCTTGGCATCCCTTATGGTCCCCTGAGGACCATCAGGAGTAATTCCTGAGTGCAGAGCCAGGAATAAGCCCTGAGCACAGCTGGGTGTGACCTCAAAAAAAAAAAAATCTTCCACAATGTAACCAATACTCTGGGAAACTGGATCCAAAGATGATGGATATCAAGCTCAAGTCAGCAAAATTCCTGTAGCCTGCCCATGATTTCTTTCATTTTGGCTTTTTGGGTCACACCCGGCAACATTCAGGGGTTACTCCTGACTGCACTTGGGAATTACTCCTGGTTGTGCTCAGGGGACCATAAGAGATGCCAGGAATCGAACCAGGGTTGGCCGTGTGCAAGGCGCCCTCCCTACTGTGCTATAGCTCTGGCACCTACCCATGATTTCTTATGAGCCACAGTTCTTTGGGATTTTGAGGTTATGGTTTACATTTAATGTTTGTTGGCTGCCTTGCTAATTTGGCTGTATTTCTCTATTTCCAGATTCACTTAGATAAAAATGAGGTTTTATGTTCTTGGGAGAATAGAGAAGAGAAAAGCTGCTTGGCACAGTGCTCCATGGCTCTTAGAAGGTTACCCCACTCTCCCCAAATTGGCTGGTTAGCAGTCCTGCCCCACTGCCACCCAGGAAGAGGCACACTCAAGGCAGCAAATCCTGAGCACTGTTTTGGGCATAGGAGCTCCCACAGACCTGCAGGTCAGAGGTCTTGGTTGGTCTGTCTGAAGCTGCCCATACTCCTCTTCCTTACTTTCCTTATCCCACAGAGCTGGAGTGAAAAATTGCGTACATAATGAAACGTTTTCCAAAAACACAGGTGTGACATACAATGAAAGTCCATCTCCAAGTCCTCCTTGGGCCCTGTTTTCCACACTGCCAAGTAACCGAGGCCACCATAGACAGGCTAGGTACCCCTACACAGTCCATCCATGGCCAGGACTAAGACCAACAGCTGAAATGCCTCCTCCTTGGCTTTCCTGCCCTTAGTCTGGGATTTCTTGGAACCGACCCAGATCCTGTTGGCATGACGTGTTGGACAGTGTTTCTCTGAGGCAACAAAACAGCAGGCACTGCAGAGCCCCCACTCATACCTCTGCTCTGTCTCCAGTATCCCAGGGAGGCAGAGGGCAAAAGATGGGGCCTAGAGGTGCCGCACCAACGTGTTTATTCAGAGGAAGGACCTGTGGTCCCAAGTAGCAGTACAGCTGGGATTACATGGATTCTGTGGAGTCACTCCCACTCCAGCTGATTAGTGCCTCTTCTGAATGTTCCACCTTTTCCTGAAAGTTATCTTCCTTTATGCACTACCCAGGATCAAGGTCATGAGTCTAGGAAGCTGGGATGGAAAAAGGGCTGCTGGCTTGCTAATGGCTCAGCTGGGGGTTCTTCTGCAGCAGCCACTCTAGGTTCTCCATGAGGTATGACATGCCATAGTGCTGGGCAATGTTCCGGAAGATTCCGATCTGCTCCAGGAAATCCTGCAAGAATGATCAACTGCAGTAAGGCACTACGCCCAGAGGCACTTCAGGGGTGCAGACCTGAGGTCGGGTGTGTAATAAAGGGCCCACCTTAGTGTGGATAGTGAGGGTGAAGTTCCCAGCACAGTCACAGTACATAGGCATATTGGTTTCCTTCACTCCCCGGCACTTCAGGCAAACCTGAAATAAGAAGGACCCAATACTGGCAGTTGCTGCTATGTGTACCCCTTGGCTTTCTAACACCCTGATATCCTTCAACTTGATGGACATTTTTCATAATGGGTTTCATTCAATCAACTGTTCCCCAACACCTTCCCTGTGGGTGACTCTCAGTCCTGGGGATGTCCCATCTCTCATATTAGCTCTAGGCCCAACGCCTCCCTCAGGTCTTTGCTGAAATGTCCCTCCTATGAGACTCTGCCCATCCAATGCTTAAACACCTCTCCCTTACGGACTTCCCTCCATTCGAATGCCCAATGGGTACCATAAAGACAAGCTCAGGGGCTTATGTATGAGAGGTGGTCACCTCAAGAGGACCAAGCTATGACCTGAGCATATATCCCTAGCCTTTGGAGGGCACAAATCCTTGATCAGGAAGTAGCAGCAACTTGACAACAGGTGCAAGGCAGATAACCCAGCTCACCAGGTCCTGTAGGGTGAAGGCCATCAGTTTCTTCTGCAGGGCCTCCACGAGGGCCATTTCAATGACCGATGAATCGTAGGCAACCTGACAGTTGGAGCAGAGCCACTGGGGCAGGACAGTGCCATCCTATGCAGACCGAACAAGGAGGGGTGTGAGGCAAGAGACAGACCAAAGGCATCTGCTCAGCTTTTCTACACTGGCCTTGATGGCTGAGAAGACCCCATAGTAAGCAGGGAGAGGAAGCACTTGGGAGCTGGTGGGGGTACAATACAGAGACCATTGTCATTAAGCACAGGATAGTGGGTGGGGTGGCAAGGAGCAACTGAGTGCTGAAGAGGGGGAAGCCTCCAAGAGTGAAAACGCAGGATCCTTCCAATGCCTGGACATTTTGACTCCATAGTGAGAACATGTCCCACCTGAGAGAAGGAGGGGTCTTTGCAGAGGTCCAGGTCCCGGCAGAAGTTACAACTGCGGCAGATGACCTCAGGGAGCACGTAGGAGCGGCATGGGTCTCGGAACTGGGCCTCCTCTGAGAACTCGCCTACATCCACCAAGCGAAGCAGGTCCCGGTTCAGCTTGTTCACTTGGTTTGTGATATTTGTGTCCAAAGACAGGACCTGCAAAGAACGAAGTCACATTAGGAGCTCCTGTTCCATCTGGACCAGAAAACCCTGCAGCGTGCTCTCAAGCAGTTTCTCAGCATCATTTTAACCCTTAGTGATGAAAGAGGAGACATCTGCTTTCCTAAATTAGTGATTTCAACTTGGAGGGCACAATGGAGCTTCCTAGGGCACAAATCTTGACCAGAGATCCCAAGAAGCTCCAGTCACAGTTCTTACTGACGTCTTTTCCTTTAACTGTAGGACAACATTGGGCTTTTCCTTTTAGCCTTGCTGCAGAGAACTTAGATTTATCAGGTTACACCCATCACAGTGCTCCGAGTCACTCCCATTCCTTTGTTTATCTGTAAACTCTTCTCTGTGCCCTCCTCCCCAACCAGTTGATCACCTTTTTCCTAATCAGATTCTGTTAGCTTGTAAGATCAGAGCCTTCTAAGAACACTGAACTTGTATTGTAAGTTATGTCTTTTACATAGTTTACTTTAAAGCAATGTCCTTTCTGTATGGACACAGGAAGACAGTTAATATTATGCCTTTGTAATTTGACTCTGAATAATATTTACTCCTGGGCACCTGCTTTCTCGACTCAGTTGCCCTTAGTTCTTAGCACCCCAAAAGCAGGGTCCCGATAAGGGACTGAATGGACCCAGGGCAAGCTGTGAGCTACTCCGGCATTGAAACGGGCCAGGCCAAAGTGCTACAATACTCAACTATAAGTTGAGAGCATGGTCATGGACAAATGCTGTCATGATCCAAACGTGACGACAAGATTAGGACCCTGCTGGGGTTAGGAAGACTAACCTGCCCTGAGGACTGTGGTCTGAATATACAGTGAGATGTCCTCAGGAAGAACAAAACTTTAAGTTTGATATTTCTCTTACTGTGCTCATACAGAATGACACTGCTAGAAATATTAGAAGTAGATTTACTATGTAAGTGGATTACTAGCGAAGGAAAGAAGAAAGTGACACACCCTGGATGGGATCCCACCCTTCAGCAATCTCCTAGTAATCTGGAGTAATCTCTTTAGATGAGATTTCTGTCCCTGAGTTAATCTCCTGGAGGAATGGCCTTACCTCTCTTTGTTGATTTGTTAAAGTTCAGCCCTACCTTTGTATCACCACCCTATGTGATTGAGACATAAACTGAGACTGTAAGAGCAGAGGGAGTCAGAGTCAGAATCCAAGGATCTGGGATCTAGGAAGAAGAGGGCTAGGAAGCAAGAGTGTGTGAGAGGTTCCTCGTTCTTCCTTCGCCTGCCCATTGACAATAGCCGTCCCAATCCAGTCGATACACAGCAGCTCGAATCTAACTCAGGCGGCAAGAGAGAGCCGCCCAGAGAGCCCTCAAACACACACATCCTCCCGCCCATGTATTTTTTAACAGCAGCAGATCCATGACTAATGGAGCTTTATCAACTTATCTGCAAACTGGTTGTGTCAACCTCTCCAGGCATCCTAGAAGACTTTGTAGTGCACACACATGGTTGAAAGGACCCGTGGTGCATGCACCAGTTAGTCTGACACTGATGGTGGTGCCTACAATCACAGGTGAATCACCCAAGCCCTCCTGTCTTAACACTGAGGTGAGTGTTAACATATCTTTTCTCCCCCTTTAGTTTCTGAGGATGCTCAGGGTTCACTCGTGACGGGGCTCGGGGGACCACATGGGATGCCAGGGATCGAACCCAGGTTTGGCTGCACAAGTCACGCCCTCTACCCGCTGAACTATCACTCTGGCCCTCACAAAAGCTTTTAGGAGTGATTTCTGAGTGCAGAACCAGGAGCATCACCAGGTTTGCCCCCAAATAAAACCAACAAAAAGAAACATTGGGGCCAGGGTCATAGTACAGTTGGGGTAGGGTGCTTGCCCTGCATGCATCTGACCTGGGTTTGATCGACGGCACCCCAGAATGTACCCCAAGTCCATTAGTGATCCTTGAGTGCAGAATCAGGATTAAGCCCTGAGCAGAGATGGGTGTGGCCTCGCCACAGAAACAAACCACAATAAAACAAAACCATACCAAACCAACCGTACTCCCAAAATTCAAAACAACAGCAGCAACAAAAAATATGAAATGTCCTCTACCTGTTAAGTGTATTCTCTTGTAATGCCCTATAATTGATATGCTGAATAGTGAAAGACTGAATGTACTGAATGTGGATATTTAAAGTTAAAAGGCAAAAATGTCCATTTTTGGGGACAGAGAGATAGCAGACTGGGTAAGAAGGACGCTTGCATTGCACACAGCTGACCTGGGTCCTTCAAACTCTGTCACTGTCCTCCCATTGTTCATCGGTTTGTTCGAGTGGGCCCAGTAACGTCTCCATCGTGAGACTTGTTACTGTGTTTGGCATATCGAATACATCACGGGTAGCTTACCAGGCTTTGCCGTGCGGGCGAGATACTCTCAGTAACTTGCCGGGCTCGCCGAGAGGGGAGGAGGAATCGAACTTGGGTCAGCCATGTGGGCTGCCTGCAAGGCAAATGCCCTACCCGCTGTGCAATTGCTCCAGCCCCCTTCAAACTCAGCCAAGAGTAATTCCTGGGTGCAGAGCCAGGTGTAACCTCTGAGCATCACCACGGGGTGTGGCCCCAAAACAAACCACTCCAACCTTAACATTATTGTAGTACAGTATTGTAGGGATTGGTCAGAGCGATAGCACAGCAGGTAGGGCATTTGCCTTGCCCACTGCTGACCGGGTTCGATTCCTCTGTCTCCTCTCGGAGAGCCCAGCAAGCTACTGAGAGTATCCCGCCTGCACGGCAGAGCCTGGCAAACTACTGTGACGTATTTGATATGCCAAAAACAGTCTCACAGTGGAGATGTTACTGGTGCCTGCTCGAATAAATCGATGAACAATGGGATGACAGTGCTACTAGGATTCCTGTCTTTTGATATGAGGCAAGAACATAGGGGCCAGAGAGATCGTACAGTGGATAAGGAAGGAGTAATTTCTAAGAGCCAGAAGTAACCCCTGACTATAAAAAACTTTTTTGCTTTTGTCTTTGGGCCATACCTGATAGTACTGGGGAAATCACTGTAGTGTCAGGAATCAAATCAAATATTGGCTGCCTGCATTGCAAGCATCTTAATCTTCTGTTCCATCTCTCCATTCAAGATTTTTTCTTGGGTAGTAACCGATATTTAGGGGCCGGAGTAATAATACAGTGGGTAGGGCATTTGCCTTGCATGCAGCCGACCTGGGTTTGATTCCTGACATCCATATGGTCCCCCCAATCACTGACAGGAGTAATTCCTGAGTGCGGAGCCAGGAGTAACCCCTGGGCACCACCGAGTGTGACCAAAAAGCCAATCCCGCCCCCCTGCAAAAAACCAACAAAATCACAAAAAAACCCAATATTTTAAATGATCAGCACTATAATAGTAAAAACAATTTTAAAAACTAAGGAAGCTGAAGAGCCGGAGCGATAGCACAGCGGGTAGGGCGTTTGCCTTGCACGCAGCCAACCTGGGTTCGATTCCTCCATCCCTCTTGAAGAGCCCGGCAAGCTACCGAGAGTATTCTGCCCGCACAGCAAAGCTTGGCAAGCTACCTGTGACGTATTCGATATGCCAAAAACAGTAACGACAAGTCTCACAATGGAGACGTCAATGGTGCCCGCTTGAGAAAATCGATGAATGACGGGAGGACAGGAGGAGAAAGGAAGCTAAAGATACAACTTTTAGTGGCACAGCTCTACCTACTTGTGAAAAAACCTGCACACTGAGTTCCACAGAACAGATCTGACCATCTGAATGTTTTAGAACATACACAGACATAGGGATAGACAATAAGCACTGTCAGAGATGGGAGATTTTGTGGGTGATGGAATGACCTGAATTCTGCCTGCAGTGGGTAAAGATACACGACTTTTAGTCAAAACTTACAGAATGCACATGAGAAGTGGTGAATTTTACTATAATTTATCCCTTAATAAAAGCAAAATAACCTCCCCCTCCCCAATCCCAATGTGGAATTAAAATGGTACACATAAGTATTTCTTCACTATGCTCAGAAGTCACTTGATTCTGGAACATCCAGTTACTGTAAAAGGCACTGGAGTTAGTAACTTAATGGCCAGTGAAGTGCTTTGCAGGGGGCGATGCCCCGCTCAATTTTTATCTAGTAATACTATTCCATTGCTAGAGTAAGCTCGCCTTTCCCAGCAAGGCATTTAGCAGAGCAAGTTCTCTGCTGACTTCCAAGCAACAAGGACATTTCAGCTTTGTCCAGCTGATTCTGGGGCCTCCCACACTGCTTCTTGCCACTTTGTTATTTTCTGTTCAGCATATATACCTGTCTCAGAACCATAATGCACCCTACCCAGGGCTTCTGCACCCCTCTTCCTACCTGTCTTTCCTCCTTCAGATTCACAAGGCTGGACTCAGCCCCAATCTTTGCTTCTCTGAGCCTTCCTCTCAATACCTCTGTTCCCTAAGCACCCTAATACCTCACATGAAACAGGGTCCATGAAGAAAGATCTTCCCCACTTGACCTCTGAGTCCCACACTTTCATATAATGGCTTTCTGATGTGGATAAATGAAACTTATTCTGTTCTCACATGCCACATACCCAGTGCCACAGGTCAGTGTTCTTCCTTCAACACACCCAATGCCCTCTTTTCCCACAGGTGAGAGAAGCCACATATGATAATGCTCTGGGGTTATTCCTGGCTATCCTATCCAGCTCCAGGGCTCTCACCTTGCATACGTATTTGATGAACTCCAGAGCAGGGTTATTGAGTAGCAGGTGAGAACCAGGGAGGACAGGAAACATCTCTGAGAGCTCAGTAGAGTTTCGAGAACCTGTAATTTTCTTCTGAATTTTCTGAGTAATTGTGAAGAAGTTTTGAGTGAGTTCATTTGCCACATAATCTTGAGAGAAGGTGATGGTTCCTGGGAAGAGAAGGATCATAGTACCCCTTTTGCACAGAAACAAGGGTGTGAAAGGAAGGACCCTCCCTGGAGTTGGGGACTCTCAGAGAAAAGCACAGATCAGGCTTCAGGCACATAGTGGTGACCTCGTGCATGAAGGAATACTCACCAGGAAGGGCTCCGGCAACACCCTGGGCTTCCTGGGAGAGTTGGCTGGCTCCCTTTCTCCTCACAGGGGTGCTCCCTGGGGCACTGCGTCTCAGCTCCTCCTTCATGCTATGGTATACAGCTACAATGTATGCTGCAGACAGAGGGCAGGCATTGGCCATAGTTTCTGAGAGTCAGCATCACCCAAACACCTCAGAACCTGGGGGACTGTGTGGTGGTCAGAATGCCAGCCAGACTGGGATAAAATGCCATTATTAGCAACGATTCTATTTGCTGTCTATAGATGAGCCGAAGTCAATTATAGAAACAAGAATCAGCAGGGCCCTGGTTGATGCCAAGTTCATGGTTGCAGAGAAAAGCATATACATAAGGCTGTGATAAGAAACAAAGCCTGTTTCCAGGGTCAGTGCACATCTCACCCAACTTTATTCATGTATTGTTTTTTTTAGGGACTGTACTACTGGATTTCAGTTCTAAGCATTGTAACTTTGATTTGTCCCCCGATCTCTCCCATCCCAACTTAGGTTTGCTTAGATTTATTGAGTTACATGCACCACTGTGCTCCTGAGGCAAACGTAATTCCATCAGGCACTTCCAATCATCTGTGTGTTTATCTTTAACCTCTTCTTTGTGCTCTTCTTCCCCTATCTGTTAATCATATATATTCTTAAATCAGACCCTGTAACATGTAAAGTCAAATTCTTCTGAGGGCTTTGGATTTTGTACATGTAAGTGAAATATTGCTTTTCTCTTTATGTTCTTTGCATAGTTTATTTTAGTGTAATGTCCCTTTTGTATGGGCTGGAGCGATAGCACAGCAGGTAGGGTGTTTGCCTTGCATGCAGCCAACATGGCTGACCCGAATTCGATTCCTCCACCCTCTTGGAGAGCCCGGCAAGCTACCGAGAGTATCTCGCCCGCACAGCAGAGCCTGGCAAGGTACCCGTGATGTATTTGATATGCCAAACACAGTAACAAGTCTCATGATGTTACTGGGCCCGCTCGAGCAAATCAATGAACAACAGGAGGACAGTGACAGTGACAGTTCCTTTTGTATAGACACAGGAAGACAGTTAATGCTATGCTTTTGTAATATGAGAGTTAACTAACTCCAAATGACATTTATTCCTAGGCATCCATCATATTTACTTGACTTAGGCCTCAGTTGTCATTAGTTCCTAACAACCCCAAAGGGTGAGCCCAATAGAGGAACATAGATCAACCCAGGGCAAGCTGTAAGCTACCCTGGCACTGAAAAGGAATAGGCTAAGCGCCATAAGGAGTATAATAAATCATGAGCATAGTCATGGAACAAACTGACATGACAAACAAGAAGAATAAGGACCCTGCTGGGGTTAGGAAAGACTAACTTGGCCTAAGGACTATAGTCTGAGATATATAACAAGATGTCCCCAGGAAAAGCCACCCTTTAAGCTTAATATATCTCTGTGTTCATACAAAATGACTACAGATATTAGTAAGAAGTAAATTTAATATGACTGTTTAAATGGGTTACTAGCTAAGGAATGGAGAAAGCAATATGCCCTTAGATGAAATTCTGCCCTTAACCAGATCTCCTAGCAGGAATATAGAGAGCTGAGTCCCTAGATGAGGTTCTGTCCTTGAGTAAATCTAGAAGAACTTCCCCTGAAGGAAGGGATTTACATCTGTTCATTGTTTATGATAATGTTCAACCACACCTATATGTAATTGCAGGAGAGGATTGCTACCTGCAATCCTTCACAATTTCTCTATAACTAATACTGTGAGACTTGAATAAAGGGCCATTTATTAACAACCAGCCTATGGACCTTGTTCCTTTGTCTGTTGTCGACCAGCTGGGGGGATTGTGATTATCGGCCCCAAACGCATCAAGGGGACCCTCAGTCACTGTGGGATGGTGACCCCTGGAACAGTGACACCACACCTGAGGTTCTGAGGATTATTAAACTTGGGCCTTGCACATGCCAGGCACGTGTTCTACCACTTGAGCCACTTAACTGGATCCTAAGAATACCTTTAAAAAAACATCCGGTCCAAACATTTTTTCCTTCTTCTTCTTTTTTTTCGCATAGCCAATGATACTCAGGGGCTACCCCCATACCTGGGGGTCATATGGTACTGGGAATCAAATCTGGGCCTCCCACATGCCAAGCATTTACTCAGCTTGTTAATCCATCACTCTGACTGCATAAGGTCTGAATATTTACAAAGAGAACTCAAGAACATGAAAGACCCAATAAGACAAAAATCAAATAAAATTGCCTCTTATCACTGTTGATGTCAGTGTATGTGTATTACATTTGTCAATAACTTCAAATATAATTTATTGTCATGACTGTTTCTAAAATTAGACGTTCAAGTTGAAAATCTGAAATTTGAAATCTGAAATAAAATCTATTTTCATCATCTGAAAAGAGATGCTCAATTTGTTTTTATTTTATTTTTGTTTTGGGGCCACTTCCTGGCTCTGCGCCCAGGGATCATACCTGGTAAGCTCAGGAGACCAGATGTGGTGCTGGGGATCAAACCCAGGTTGGTTGTGTGCAAGGCAAGCTCCATACCCACTATACTATCACCCTGGCCCCACCACTGCCTTCTCAGTTTCTTTTCTCAGTGCAAACACCAGGGCCATGTTTCTACTGCACCAACTCAAGACATAAAAATATATGAACTCAAAAAAAAAAAAAAAAGAAAAGAAAATATGTGAACTCACCTGAAATAATCATAAGGAAGTAGCTCTGGCAGGAGGCTGCCTGTGGCAGAAACTGCAAGATGTTCCAATTGTTTTCCAGCAAGTCTTCCATGTCTGGCTCTGGTACATCCTCCTCCTCCTCCTCCTCCTCCTGCTCCTCTTCTTCCTCTTCCTGCTCTTCCTCCATGCTGCTCTTCTTTGGGGAGTTTTGCTACAACACAGAGACAATCCCAGTTGTGTTTAAAGAGTGAGAGGTGCACCAGAACTGAGTATCAAGTACCTGGGGCTGCCTGCATTGTTCAAATCCAACTGGTCGTTCAGAGTGGCTGTTTCCCAGGGTGAATGAAACTCTTTAAAAAGGTCACTGGTGGGGCTGGAGCGATAGCACAGCAGGTAGAGCGTTTGCCTTGCACACGGCCAACCCAGGTTCGATTCCCAGCATCCCATATGGTCCCCTGAGCACCGACAGGGATAATTCCTGAGTGCAGAGCCAGGAGCAACCCCTGTGCATCACCAGGTGTGACCCAAAAAGAAAAAAAAATGTCACTGGTCCAAACATGATTGCCACTCAATGCCTCTTTTGCAAACCACAGCACCCAAAAGGAGAGAGAGAACAAAGGGGAATGCCCTGCCACAGAGGAAGGGTAGGATGGAGGGATGGGGGGTGGGAGGAATACTGGGATTAGTGGTGGTGAATGGGCACTGGTGGAGGGATGGGTACTCGATCAGTGTATAACTGAAACCCAAGCACAATAATTTGTAAGTCTACAACTGTACCTCATGGTGTTTCACTAATAAAAATTTAAAAAAAAAAAAAAAAAGGTCACTGGGATTCACCTGCCCAAGTACCCAGTATGGGACAACTGGTATTCTCATTTTGTTTCTTCAGAAGATTTGCTTAAAAACATTATTCAACACCTGGGGCTGGAGAAATAGTATAATAAATAGGATCCTTGCCCTGCCCTGCACACAGCCAACCTGGGTTAATCTTTAGCATCCCATATGGTCCCCTGAGCAGTGCAACAGGAATTCTTAATGCAGAGCCAGGAGTAACTTCTGAATATTGCTGGGTGTGGCCCAACCCCCTTGAATAATCCAAACCCCTCCCCCTTTTTAATGTCCCCAGTTTTCCTCCTGTCACCCTCTCCCTGCCTATCTCTATGGCAGGCACACACTCACACTCTCTCTCTCTCTCTTTCTCTCTCTCCCCTGCACCCCACTCCCTTTGGTTTGCAATACAGGTACTGAGAGGTTATCAAGTTTTGTTCCTTTACCTGTTTTTAGTATGCAGTTCCAATTATTCAACTCTTGGGGCCAGAGAGTGGGTCTCTCTGTCTGTCTGTCTGTCTGTCTTTGTCTCTGTGACTCGTTAGGTCTATTGTAAACTTCTGGATTTAGTGTAATCTCACCTCTCCACTGTTGAACAGAGACTTTTTGGGAACTGTTTCAACAAAACAATTCACTTCCACAGGGTCAACCCTACATTCTCCCCCAGATGCCCCAAAGTGAAGGTCAACACTTGACCTTCGACATCTTCATCTCTTGCACTCTGAGCAAACATCCACACAGCAAACAACATGTCCTACCAAGCATGACTTCCCTTATTGATAATGGCTTCCCTTATTGATAATACTCGCTCTTCTGCTCCTTCTATCTCAGGATAGACACCTGGGCATACCTCTTACCTGCCCACAGTAAATACTAGATGAAATATTTCCTTTGATTCCACCATAGTTAGAGGGATCCATCCAGAGAAGAAACTCCCAGCACCGAGAGAAAGAAATTGTCAAGGAATGGAAGATCTCCTTAGAGTGGATACTGAAAGAGGCAAAAAAGAAACTGCTTAAAAGAAATCAAAATGGTCTCCACTTCCCCATCTTTTCTTATACATCTGCTTATCCTTCATTTAAAAAAATTGAATTTAGTGGGGCTGGAGTGATAGTATAGCCGGCAGGGTGTTTGTTTTGCACATGGCTAACCTGGGTTTGATCTCCAGCAACCCATTTAGTTCTGAGTCCTGCCAGGAGTTTTCCTGGGTGCAGAGCCAGAGGTAAGCTTCGAGCACCTCTGGGTGCGGTCAAAAAACAAAAACAAACAAACAGAAGGATTCAGGGTCAGACAGTACAGCAACTAAAGGCTGGTGGTTGACCCTGGTTCTATCTCTAGTACTACATGATGCCATCCCAAACTCAGCCAACAATATGGCCCAAATGCCCCAAAACAAATAATTTAAAGTGTATTCCAATTTTATCAGTTATGCTCATCACTGTACCACTAATGCCCATTCGAATTTTATCAGTGCTCAAACGTAACAGGGGAAAATAAGAAACATTTCTCAAGGGAAAAATAAATGCACAAGAGGCTTCTGCATCTGCCAAGAGGGAGAGGCAAGGTGTGAAGAGAACTCCAAACCCTTGAGTATGTCACAGAGCGAGCATACACACACGTGTATTGAAAGAACCACCGAGGAGCACAAAACCCTCATAGCATACTTCATAAGAGTCTCAGTAAAACAATGGAGGAATGAGACTAAATCCAGAAGTTTCCAATAGACAAGGCAAGAGTCACAGTGTCTGGTATCTAATCCAGTGTTACCAGGGTTGCAAATAAGATGAGAAATACAAGAAATAAAATCTGTGAACGGAAAATAAATCGGAGCTGACACAGAAGTTGGACTAAGAGAAGAATACAAAAAATAGTTGTAGGGCCAGAGCGATAATACAGTGGATAGGACTCTTGCTTTGCACGCGGCTGACCAGGGCTCAATCACTGCTATCCCATATGGTCCTCTGAACCCTGCCAGGAGGGATTCCTGAGTAATTCAGGAGTAATCCCTGAGCATCACCAGTGTGGCCCCAGCCCCACCCCCCAAACCAAAACCCAATAAAACAAAACAAATAAAATAGTTGTTATTTCTATATTCCATGAGTTTAAAGAGTTAAAACTCTGGCTAAAAGCAGATACCTGAAATGCCTAAGACCAGTTCTAGATATGTCAAAAGTGAACAGTATATTGCCTTGCACGCGGCCGACCCGGGTTCCATTCCTCTGTCCCTCTCAGAGAGACCGGCAAGCTACTGAGGGCATCCCGCCCGCATGGCAGAGCCTGACAAGCTCCCCGTGGCATATTCGATATGCCAAAAACAGTAACAAGTCTCACAATGGAGATGTTACTGGTGCGCACTCGAGCAAATCGATGAACAATGGGAGGACAGTGCTACAGTGCTATACTGGACAGAATTAGTGGCAGATTAAAAACTATAGAGGAACATTAGTGAATTTAAATATGTAACAGTGGAGGACAGTACAGTGGGTAGGGCCTTGCATGTGACTGACCTGGGTTCACTCCTGACCACTACTGGGAGTGATCTCTGAGCAGAGCCTGGAGTAAGCCCTAAGTCCTACCGGGTGTGGTGCCCATCCCCCATATATCTAATAATGAAAGGCATGGAGGGGTATTCAATATTCAAGCAAAATTTTCAGCTGCAACTCTTTAGTGGGTGAATACATCTTTTTTTTTTTTTTTTTTTTTTGCTTTTTGGGTCATGCTCGGTGATGCACAGGGGTTACTCTTGGCTCTGCACGCAGGAATTACCCCTGGCGGTGCTCAGGGGACCATATGGGATGCTGGGAATCGAACCCGCGTTGGCTGCATGCAAGGCAACCGCCCTACCCGTTGTGCTATTGCTTTAGCCCAACGGGTGAATATATCTTTTAAAAAAGGTGAAATCAGGGCTATTTCAGATACCCAAAGGCAGAAATACTTCATTACCAACAGATCCATGCTACAAGAGATGCTACCCAATCTGTCAGCCAAAGGTAAATAACATCACATAAGAACAGCAAGTAGCAATGATAACTATGCTAACTATGTTAAGTGGGAAGTAAGAACCTGTTGGTGATGTATTCCACATAGGCGATGGCATCCTCAATACGTCGCTTCTTGGTACAGAGGATGATGCGGTTGAAGTTGGCATAGACGACTGAGGAGCCCAGACGTTTGAACTCAGCAATGAGCCTGCAGACCAAGGTCAGAGTCTATGGTCAAGATACTACAGAAATAACAGAAGATGCCATGAGAAGAGACTGAAGTCAAACATTCTAAATAAAACAAGAAATCAGGTGCAACAAAAAGAGCAAAGTGGAAAAACCTCCCTCATCCCTGGGCCAGTGGTGAGCAAACAAGCATTCTACCCCCTGAACTATAACTCTGGCCCATCAAATGGTTAATTTTTATATAGAAAAGCTCATACAAACAAACGAGGAAAACAGCTAACTAAACAGAAAAATGAGAAAAGGGTAGGAAGAGGAAGTCCAACTTTATCCACAAGGGATGGAACTGACACTGGTTCAAAGGGCTAAAAGACATGTTTCAAAAACAGTTCAAAGAGCTGGAGCACAGGGTCCTCATGCAGAAGGCGTGGGTTCTATCCCTGGCACAACATCCCAAGCTCTTCTTGATAACCTGTTTGTCTGCATAGACATTGTGGTACTGCGTGATCTCCTTTACCCAACCTGCTTGATGTGCAGTTACTAACAAATTAAGAGCTACGCAGGTAGCATTTTCTTTCTGACATAGTGGGGTGGACGCTCATGCTCAACCTTGCAACTTTTAAGGGTCATTTTTTCCCCTCATTATTCTGAAGCTTCTTGGACCTAACACAGTGCTGTTCCAGATAACACTACAGACACATACTTAAACATTGTGCCACCTGTGAATGGGGTATTTGTAGTAGCTTAAGTCCTACAAATAGAATAAAGCGTACATTAATCTATGGAATTTATCCATCCAGAGCTATATCTACTGAGGTACAGAATGAACACACAGTAACAGACGAGGAAGTGCCCCCATAACCTTTCTCTGTAATGGCAACAGCGGCAACTTTTCCTGCAACCTTGCTCATGCCTATGAAACATGAGCCCAGAAGGAGCTTTATCCTGGAGGGATAAGGGGTCGGTAGAACAGGAACAGAACTCACTGCAGAAAGAGCTTCTTCATCATGCTGTGGAGTGAACGATGCAAGGCAGGGTCATGCAGCAAGGAGCATGGGGAGCGCAGCCAGCGGTAGAAATGCATAACCTGGTTGTCTGCATAGACGTTGTGGTACTGCGTGATCTCCTTTACCCAACCTACGACCATGCTCTTCAGGATCCTGGAAGAAGGGACAGGGACCCACTATTGTGGCTACTCACCTCCCTATTTTGCCCCTCCCCTCTCCCTAGAGCCTGGAACAAATCCCAAAGCTTGACCTCATCCCTTAACCTAGGTGAAACCTTAGCATCGTGTACTCAGGGTGGAATGTCACGTTGGCAGCATCCTCTGTAAAGAGTATGATGTCCTGGGCTGTGCCCTGAGTTCAATCACTCTGAGGACTCAGGCATAGCACCACAAAATCACTTCCTCAGTCAACCTTCCTATCTTCTGCAGTCTGCTGCAATCACTTTGCAGAACCTGGCATGCACTCAAGCACTCCTCTGCCCGGACTGACCCTGATGGCACTACACCCATCGTGGTCCTGATCCTTCCTCTTCACTTGTCCCCTGGCTGCAGCAGCCTCTCTGCCCAGTCTCCAAGTAAGATACTCCTCTTGTGATGTGGCAGCAGAAGTAATGGCTGAAAAATATCTTTCAAGAATCACGAGACTTACTTTTGCTTATGACCAACCATTCCTCTCAACTGCAGTATGATCAAAGCACACAGTATATGCCCGTTCCCAGATGTCCATATAGGGTAGAACCATACCCTGGGTTCTGGGGCCTGTGATTAAGTTCAGGTGTTTTATGTCAAAGCACAGCCTGGCTGGGGTTAATGCAGCGTTTGTGGGATGAAGTGGTCATCCACATTAGGCTAAAGATGCAGGAAGCCTGCCTGCAGATTTCTGGCTCCCCTGACCTGAACAAAGGTGTGGCAAGAACATTGTCTTGGCTCCTGGTTTCCCATAACAAGGGCAGAAAATAAAAGTTATCGCTAACGCTCCTAAGACTCCAAACTCAGTGGCCCGTGTCTAAGAGGAGAGAGTAAGAGGTCAGGATGCTGCCTGTAGGGCACCCACCGGAAGGTGCTAGAGCAGAGTGCTGTCTCATCATAGCTGGCGGGGGCACTGCCGGCTTGGTTGCCAGTGATCATGTCTTCCAGGGAGGCCTGCGGAATCACATCGAAGCTGACACCTATGCTGTCTGCACCCTCCATGTCGTTGATATGATGAGATTGCAAGATGGTGTTGACGGCCAGGTTCTGCACATCCAGCTCCACGCACACTGCACAAAGACACCAGTCTTCGGGCTCTAGGCCTAATTCCGAAGAGACCCACCCCAGAAAGCTCACCACAGGCAAGGCAGCCTACAGCTTTTAACATGGTGGCTACGGAGCTCACACCCCCACCCCAAAGGCCCTGCAGCCTCAGTGGCCACCACATATTTTTTCTCACACCACAGGATGGCAATGAAGGGTAGAAACATCAGCAGTCATAGGCCTGTGTGTCTACTTACCTGTAGAGTAGCAGCCAGAACTATTGATCTCCACAGGGGCCTGGCCATCAAACTCCATGACAAGACGGTTGTCATCAGCCTCCTTCCCACCCAAGTCAGGACGCAAGGTGTGGGAAAGCCAGAGAAGATGGTTGTGGCGTTGGAGGTGGCGGGCAAAGAAGAGGTCGGAGCCAAAGGTGGAGATGTCCTCAGGCAGATTCCCAATGGGAATGTGGAAGTACCTACACAAGACATGGTGTCAAGTTGGGGCAGGGGTCAGTCCTGAAAACACAAGGCCAATCATGCTGGAGCCAAAGCAATGAGGAAGACCAACTACTGCCAACGAGCAGCAAGGCTGGCATCAGTGAGGCCACCAGAAACACACACTCTGTGTTGCTACCTGCTCATCTCAAAGGCCTGTGACAGACATGTGTCCAGGTTGAGGTAGTGGCGAATCATGCGCCGTGCTCCATGGCGCTGCCAGTCCAGGACTCCATAACTGATGTTGTCAGTCACTCGAAGAGGCACCAGTGGGAACTCCTCCAGGACTGGAATCTCTCCTCTAAGTCTCTTCAGTTCCCAGTTGGACTGAATAGCAACTAGTGTGGGTCCACGGCGTTCTTCCTGGGCACCAGAAAGAGAGTGACTGGTGGGTTGGCCTGGGAGAGGGATTCCTAGGTGTAGCAACCCCATTCATACATACCTTATATGCCAACAGGAAGCGCTGGATGGCCCTGCAGATAGTCTTTAAGTCAGTTTCAGCACGAACCTCAAAAGTGTGTTTCGGTGGGGGCAGGAGCTCTGGACCCACCTTCTCCAGCAGGAGGCTGTGCTCGGCTGAGTACAAGGTACTGAGGCTGGGCATCTGGTTGCTTCTCACCTAGATGACAATGATGCCTGAATCAGTGCGAAGGAGGTAGAGAAGTACTATTCCATGTCTAACCCAAAAGTGACGGGCATTTGTGGGCAGTGGGTTGTCAGCTGAGGGAAGGGATATGCATGGGCATCTTTCTGCCCCATGCTACTTTCTTCCCAGATCCTGTCCCAGACCAGAAAGGTGCACCGAACCATAGCCTTGCTCAGGAACTCACAGTATCCAGCACAAACACAGATGCTCTGCGTTGTGAGGGAACAAAGATGCCAAAGAGCGCCTTACTGCCCTGCGCGTGATGGTACAGGTAGATGTGGCGGATGCTCCCTGGAGGAGACAAATGTCACATTGGTAGGAGGCAGGGACAGGTAGGGATGAGCAGGGGGGCTGGCATGCCATACCTGGTTCCAGATAGCTGAACTGGGCCAAGGAACGCATTTCCAGGTGCTCAAGAGTGAAAGTTTCTGCTTCCCGACCTGAAAGGTGCCTTGCCAGCTGTTTATTCACCACACACAGACAGCCCAGCTGTACCAGAGCCCGGAATAATAGTGGCACCTGGAAGGAAAATGATAGTGCTAGCAAGGAGGCCCAGTACTGTTCACCACTCCAGAACAGCTTTGGTCTGATTACTGCTGAACTCAGTGCTGGGTGGAGTCACAGGCTCTGCTGTGGATCCATTCACACCTGGAGTTCCCTAACTTCCAGCTGGTTTGATACCTCTCAGTTTGGAAGATGTTCATTACCTGAGTCTCATATACACCCTCAATGTCTGGGGCAGACAACTCAGTATTGATCTCATTGATATGCTCCTGGTACATGTCCTCTGGTACTGAGTACTCATAAAGATTGTAGACCATGTTGGAGCGGGGAAGGACTCGATTGACCTGGTGACAAAAAAGTGCAGATCTCAGTAACAACAAGCAAAGCTGTTTAATGTGAGTCTCTCTTTCTCTCACTCACAACACACACAGTCTCTTTGTAACATAAGTCTGTGTCTTGTTTAGAGAACTCTCAGTTCTCCTGGTGCCCAAAGACATGGTGTAAATCCCAGTTAAACAAAAACAAAAAGCTCTGGGAAAAACTTTTAAAAAGTTGGGGGCTAGAACTGTAATATAGTGATAGAGCCTTCCATGTGTGAGTCCCTGAGTTCAATTCCCAGTGCTCTCCTGTCAAAACAAAGCATTGAGAAAGCACCCAAATCCTCAGAAAGCAAACAAGCTCTGAGACTTATTTTGGGGGTGGGGAGCAGTGACCATATATGGTGCCAGGATTCAAACTATTGTCAAGGCAATAAGACAAAGACTTTAAAACCTCTATACTATCTCTTTTCCCATTTCTATTAATTCAGATAGCATCCCAAGAAGGTTCTCCAAAGATGGAGGTTGCAACTCAAGATCACAAAACTCATTATGTCAGAGTATCTACAAAGTTGCTATCTTTATGTGGGCCACCCATGATTACAGAAACCACCTCAGAGGCCGGGTGGGCAGGTGACCACATGACCAGTAACACTCACTGTGGTTTTCCCCCCCACTTTTTGGGTCACACCCAGCAATGCTTAGGGGTTACTCCTGGCTCTGCACTAAGCTCAGGAATTACTCCTGGTAGTGCTTGGGGGACCATATGGCATGCTGGAAATTGAACCCGGGCTGGCTGCGTGCAAGGCAAACACCCTACCCGCTATGCTATCAATCCAGCCCCTCAGTGTTTTTCTGTACCTTGCGGTATGAAGGTCCCTCCTCAGCTTTAGCCACTCGCTGGTTCACGTAGAACACACGCGGGATGTTCAGCTTGATGCAATAGAGATCACTGCCAATGAGAGCCCAGAGTCTGAACAACCCAGCGTGGCTGGTCTCGCTGATCTGAAAGGGAAAACCACCATATACTTTGTCGTGCAGAATCAGTAACAGACCCAGGCACAAGGTAACAAAGCAAGGGTCTGTCCTTCTGCACCCTAGGAACTCGATGATCCTAGGATGTAAAGCAGCAACACCCTTCTGGCTAGTCATAAGCAAACACACATATTCAATGTATCTGTTCTCCCACTAACTACTGTACCCACCTGCACGATCTGCCAAGGAAGGTCCAGAATGCTGCGGGTGGTTCTTCGCAAGAAGCCCCCCAGTCCTGCAGACAGCCCACCTCTTATGGCGCCAGGCCGGGGGTCGTCCTTTGATGTCTCCAGACGCTGTCTCTTCTTCCGAGCCAAACGCTGTCGGGTCTGTAGCTGCCACTTCTTCTTGTGAAACCGGAGCCAGACTAACCACTCTTCCTGTCACAGACAGTGGGACCGATTAGGAGAAAGAAGTGGCACACATAATCAAGTTATTATGAACAATCAGAAACACATATGTCCTTCTATAGCAACTAAACCATGGTTTCCAACTACCTGGTGAAAACTTGCTGTGTTACTCAACATACTGTTGGGAGCCAGTGCACCACTTTGGGTCTGACTATCCTTCTAACACTCTTCCCAGGGAGCACCTTGACTCTTCAGTGAGGCACTGAAACTTCTCACCTGGGTGGTTCCAAGAGCAGGGGGCTGTCCCAAGATTTCCTGCCAGGGGACTGTCAGTTCCAGGTCTTGTGACTCTTCCTGGCTCTCCCACAAGATGCGCTTCCTCTTTGTAGCAATGGGAACTGCTGGATGGGGTGCCTTTTCGTGGACCAAGTCCTCCATATCGGGGGGACTTTCCACAGCCTGGACTGTGCCCACCTGCAAAGGTCGAAACACTTAGACAATAGGGTAGCTCCCCATAAATGAGTTTTCAGAAAACACAGCCTCAGGTTGAGATGAAATACCTGTACACAAAAAATTTTTTTGCAGATCAATTTGTAACTTTTAACAGTAAAAAGGTCAAACTGGAAACATCATTTCAGTGCTAACATGAAATGAATGTATACATTTTCCTATGCTAGCTCCAGAGTTCTCTTTTCGTAATAAAATTGAGTGCTCTCCACTAAAACAGTCAGAATATAAAAACAACCCAAATATTCAACCACTGATGAATAAAAATAGTGGTATATACTGGAATTCACTATGCAACTCTAAGATAAGAAGAAATCTTGCAGTTTAAAGGAATTTGGATGGGGGGCCAGAGCAATAGCACAGCGGGTAGGGCATTTGCCTTGCACGCGGCCGACCCGGGTTCGATCCACGGCATCCCATATGGTCCCCCAAGCACCGCCAGGAGTAATTCCTGAGTGCAGAGCCAGGAGTGACCCCTGAGCATTGCTGGGTGTGACCTCCCACAAAAAAAAGAATTTGGATGGGACTAGAGCGTAACATGTTAAGTTAAATAAAAGGACAAATACTGATGACTTCACTCATCTATGTTGAGTGAAAAAGGAGGTATATAGAAAAATGAAACAAGGGAGTAGACATCAAATGATGACAAACCATTGGACTTGGATTATAAAATGGAGATTGTTAGAGAAGAAAAGTGCCTGCCCTAGGCAGGCAGGGGGCAGGGGAATGGGAGGGAAACTGGGGAAACTGGTGGTAGGAAATATATGCTGGTGAAGGGACAGGTGTTGGAACATTGTAAGACTGAGACCCAATCATGAACAACTTTGTAACTGTGGAAAAAAAAACAAAACGCATTACCTGTCTCTTGCCTTCAAGGACAAAGAGCTCACTGATCTTCTTCTGCTTGTAAATGTCATTCTTTTCCAGCAGTTTCTTGTGTAGCCAGTCAGGGTGTTTGACTCGGGGCACAGGATTCTTAACCTACAAGAAGAGAATACTAATCACTAAACTGACTGCTGGTTCAGTCTGTGTCTACATTTCTATAGTTTTGAGCTTCACAAGGCCTAATTCCATGAGGCCTGATTTCACCTGCTGCAGAGCTGCAGGAATGGTGATGATCTTCTGAATGGCACTTCCGAGCCGCTCAATGTAGTAATCCCAATCCAGGATCTGCATGTAGAGGAAACAGGGTGATTAGAAAAGCTATAAGCAGCAGACCAACTCCTAAATTTTCCCCGTACTGAGGATGTGCTAAATTTTTCTTATCTACTCTTAGAAAGCCGATAATGAAAGGTGCCCATTTCATAGATGAAGAAACTGAATGAAAACTCAAATCATCTCCCAGACAGAGCAGCAGAAAGTGGTCATTATAAGAATCGAGGCAGAGTCTGTTAAGAGTACAGATGTTCTCTTATTCATGCTGAGAGAACAATCAAAACTACCTACATTTGGCTTTTCTGAATTTTTTTTCTGGTGCCAGGTATTGAGCTATAGGCCTCAGACATGTAAAGCATGTACACTAACATTGTGCTACATCTCTGGCTTTAAATTTTATTTTTTTCAGGTTTTTTTTCTTTTTTCTTTTTGGGTCACATCCAGCGATGTTCAGAAGTTACTCCTGGCAGTGCTCAGAGGAGCATATGGGGCGCCAGGATCGAACCTGGGTCGGTGGTGTGAAGGCAAATGCCCTACCCGCTGTACTATCACTCTGGCCCCATTTTTTTTCAGTTTTGCCCTCCAGTTTTGCCTTAGGGATCTAAGATCTTAGTTCCTACATGTCAGAAAGGAAAAGTCAAAGTAAAGACTGCAGATGCTCCCTGTTATCTAGTTTTCCACTAAACTTCTCAGAGTAGAAAAACCAGCACTCACTGTTCGAATATCAAAATCTTGAAGCGAAGAACTCTTAAGCCATTTCCGGAGAAAGTGCTTCCTTACTGTAGGTTCTGCCTGAAAAATGGCTAGTGGGATGGCCCTGGAGAGGAGAGAGACACATAATTCATAAAGGCAACACTTTTCCACCTGGCCATAAAGGCAACACTGTTCACTAGGCTACAAATATTCTCCACAGAATCGAGGACATACATAGAGCAGTTTTCTCATAGAAGCGATAACATGCCCATGCCCCAAAGGCAAGGGAACAGTGGAGGCTAGAAAGGGTAGTAGTAGCCTTAGGTATAATTGGGGGTGCTTTAGTCTGTTCACATGTCTTTTTTTTTATTTTAGGGCCACACCCAGCAACTCTAAGGAGTTGCTCCTGGCAATATTTGGGTGACTAAATGGGATAACAGATCAAAGCAGAGTTCCAGCCCCAAGACTAGTTTCTATTCTTTACTATGCCTGACGGGCTGGAGCGATAGCACAGTGGTAAGTAGGGCGTTTGCCTTGCGTGCAGCCAGCCCGGCTGAGCCAGGTTGGATTCCTCCGCCCCTCTCGGAGCGCCCGGCAAGCTACCAAGAGTATCTCTCCCGCACGGCAAAGCCTGGCAAGCTACCTGTGATGTATTCGATATGCCAAACACAGTAACAACAAGTCTCAAAAAAATGGAGACATTACTGGGCCTGCTCGAGCAAATCGATAAACAATGGGAGGACAGCGTGTTATAGCGTGTTACCATGCCTGACATCCTTTCACCTAATTTACCCAACCCCACCTCCTTTCCATTCAGGTAACCAGTAATTTAGTTTTAAATTCAAGAGTTTATTTTATTTCCCACGTGAGGGAAATCAATTGATATTTGTCTGACATTTCTCTTCACACAATACCTTCTAGGTCCATTTGTGTTGCCGTGACAAGATTTCTTCCCTTTTCATAACAGTAGAATTCCATTGTATGTGTATGAATATATCATTATCTTTTTTGGGGTGGGGTGGGGGGAATATCCGGTGGTGATCAGGGATCATTCCTGGTGGTACTTGGGGGACCATATTTGGTACCAGGACTCAAATTAGCCGTGTACTCAGGGATCCCTCTTAGTAGGGCTCAGGGAACCATCTGTGGTGCTGGGAGTAAACCAGGGTTGGCTAAGAGAGCAAGTGCCCTACTATTCCAGATGTGAATTTTCAGTGCCTTTAAGGATCCCCTTCCTTAACCCTGAACCCCTCACCTACCTCTCTGTAACTGGAGATCCTTCAGGCTTCCGGGAAATGATGTAGCGGCAACTCAGTCCTGCATCCTTTACCATCTGATCTCCCAGGAACTCAGCCAGTCGCTTGGCTGTGCTAATGGATGTGGACTTCTGTTCCCCATAGTCTTCCAGCTTCCGAGACATAGAGCGATTCTCAGAGATTAGCTCAAACAGTTCAGAATCAGGCATATTAGCTGCCTAGAGTAAGAGACAACAGCAAAATTGTCACTAGAGGGATACCCACCTCATTGAAGCTCACCTCACACAGAATCCCACTTTTCCTGCTTGATTTGCTGAGCTTAGCAGTGTAATCCCCACGAATCCTAAAAATCCTCATTCATTCACCCAATGTAGAGCAATACTGAAAATCCAACAAAACAAAACCTTAGTTTTTATTTCATTAAAATGTGTAGAAACTATTTTTTTTTGCTTTTTTTTTTTTGAGGGGGGTCATACCCGGCGATGCTCAGGGGTTACTCCTGGCTCATGCACTCAGGGGTTACTCCTGGTTAATGCACTGGTTAATGCATTCGCGGCCGCGCGACATCTTAACAGAATTTTTTTTTTTATGACATCTTATTGTCTTATTCCTACTTTGGACAAACTTGCAGGCTATCGAATGTAGCCTGCCCACAGGGCAGAGTCTGGCAAACTCCCCGTGGCATACCAAATATGCCAAATACCAGTAACAATGATGGGTCTCATTCTCCTAAATAGCCTAGAATATAATCTCAGGGCTAGGATGAAAGAGACGTTACTGGGGCCTGCTCGAGGCAATCGACGAATAACAGGATGATGAAATGAAATGAAATGAAAATGCACTCGTGAATTACTCCTGGCAGTGCTCGGGGGAACCATATGGGATGCTGGGAATCGAACCGGGTCGGCCATGTTGGCTGCGTGCAAGGCAAAACACCCTACCCACTGTGCTATCGCTCCAGCCCCAGAAACTATTTTTTTAAAAAAAAAAAATTATGTAGGAGTACTGCTGTTTATTCAGCCACTGATTAGCTGATTGAATTGGGTATGAACTCCACAAAATGTGTAGAAACTATTAAGAAAACATTTATCAAACTATCAAACAGGGACCACAGAGGTAGTAGAAGGGATAGAGCCATACATGGCAAGGCCCCCCGGTTTAATCCTGGGGACCACATACATACCTAGTACTCATACCTAGTACTGCTAAGGTATGGCCCTGGTGGTCCTTAAATAATGCCAGACCCATGGTTCAGAAACAACCAAAGACTATAAGCACTCTCATGAAAAGCTGTAAAACTGTAGAATGAAAAAATTTATAAGAGAAAAATTTATCCTAAAAGGAAACTGTGGAGAAAGGAAGAATTGTAAGGGAAGAGTGAAAAACGTGGCAACCAGGGATGGTGGAATAACTGAGCAAGGAGGGGGCGGGAGCGATAGCACAGCAGGTAGGGCATTTGCTTTGCACGCGGCCGACCCGGGTTCGATTCCCAGCATCCCATATGGTCCCCCGAGCACCACCAGGAATAATTCCTGAGTGCAGAGCCAGGAGTAACCCCTGCGAATCGCTGGTGTGACCCAAAAAGGGGAAAAAAAAAAAGACAGCAAGGAGTCCAGTACCTTGAAGCACAAGGGCTGCAGTTCCTCTTGTCGTTGACCTCCCACCCTTGACTCTAGTCCTCTGTACCTCCTGCCCAACAACCTTTAGATCTGCTTAACAGTACATTCTTCAACTTCCTTCCACTAGTAGTGAAATTTGTACAAAAATGGCGCACCAAGAAACAAAAGCTGACAAAACGAAGTAGTCACAAAAAAAGGTTCTAGAGTATTCCAGTAGTCCATTCACCCAGAAAGTTTCCCACTAGCAGACAATATAGGACAGGGAAAGGCACATGGAAGTTGTTGGATCATTTATCACAGAAGCCTATTTATAGCCTCTCTGACACTAAAGGGTATTAAACTGGTTCAGAAAAGTCATACAAACTTTTATTATATGGCCTCTGGAACAGAAAGATTGCAGAGTAAGACAGGATAACAATACATCCATCTGGGGTCCAGAAGAATAAACATGTGGACCTAACAAGAACTGCTAGTGGGTCCAACAACCCCAGCCCCTCCCAAACAACACAAAAAATATACAATGAATCCATATGAAGGCATATGTCAAGATACCCCAACACTGTGATTTAAATGTAGAAATTTGGCCGGAGAGACAGTATAGTTGGTGAGGCACTTTGCATGCAGTTAACCCAGGTTTAATACCCAGTACCATGTATATGATCCGTAAGTGCAGAGCCAGAAGTCCTGATTACCACCAGATGTGATCTCTTCAAAAAAAAAAAAAGTAGAAAAATTTTCAGCTAGCGATAAGCGAGAGCAGCAAAAGCTCAATAAGCTGAAGTGTATGCTTTGCACAAAGGCAGCTCAAGTCAGATATTTGGTACTTTAAGCTCCCCTTAGTACTGCTAGGATTGACCTCTAAGTACCAAACTGGGAATACTTCCTGAACTGCTGGGCTAAGGGTGTCACTCAGTGGCAGAATGACTACTGAATATGCTTAAGCCCCTGGGTTTGGATAAAAAAAAAAAAAAAAAAAAAGAAAAAAGAAAGAACTTGATGGGAAGGGCCAGATAAAATATAGCAGACAGATTGTTTGTCTTGCATGGGGTCAACCTGGGTTCAATCAGCACCCCTCGTGGTCCCCTGAGCTCCACCAGAAGTGATCCCTGAGCACAGAGCCAAGAATAAGTCCTGAACACTGCTGGGTGTGATTCCCAAACAAAAACAAAACATACAAGAAACTGATGTGACTGTTGGTGATTGTTGATGTGATTGTTCTTGGGGTTTTTTCATGGAAGTCTGTCTCTATGTATAGAACCAAGGGACACTGGCACTATGGAAGTCAGGATTCCTGCAGATAAAAAGTACATGATCTCCAGGAGCCTGACCTTACCTTGCTGTACAGCACGTCTAGCCAGTAATCAGCCACCTTGGCTACAGAGGCATACACTTCTTCTAGGGTGCTGCCCTTAAGGAAGGCCTCAAACACTGAGGATTGGAAGATTTTGATTAGCTGCAGCTCCCCACGGCGTTTAACCTCAAAGCCCTTCAGCTCTGCCAGGGAGCCATCTTCATTGAATACAGCATACCTAGACACAGATAAGCAAAATAGTGGAAAACCTATTTTCTGGCTATTTCCACAACTCTTTCAGCATTCATCTTCTTTCCAACCACCCTCCCCTCAGGCAGCAGACAATTCTAAACCTAAGTGTGTGATTTAAACAGAAATCATGAGGGGCCTACAGCCTGCAGCCATAATCTGACAAATGGAGAACAGACATAGATATAACAGCGCTGACAACTTCTCAAACTGAACTAAAAGGCCAAAAGAAAAGAACCAAGCAGGTCTGTTCCCATCTGGCTCCTGTTTCATTTCCTGAATGGGCTGTTTAATCTAATTCATCATCTCCTTTCCCAAGCACCAGACTGTGAATTCCTACCTCTTCTTCAGTTTCTTGCCTTCTTCCTTAGAAGCTGGAAGAATCATGGCAAGGTAGGGTCCGTCAACCTCAAAAAAGATGCTGTTCTCCGAGCGAGTGATATAGGTAAGTGAGAAGGGCTCTGTCAGCTCCTGGTACTGATGGTTGGTGAAGCCTTCCTGCAAAGCAAGAGTGTGAAGAGGGGTGACCTTCGCTCATAATCCTGGCAAAGAGTGAATAGTCAGCAAAGAGGAGCTCTTTTGTACTTGGATGCCATTTTATAAGAGAAAAGGGCCAAGTTCTGATATATATATTCAAAACAAAGAAACCAAAGAGCATACTGTTATATCCAAGAGTTACACACCCCACTGCCATTTATTGGACATGTAGAATAAATTATAGCATGAAGATCATTCTGGAGTAGTCAGGGTCTGGGGATGGGAAGTGCTGTTAATCAAAGAGTAGCACAGGGAAACTTGGGGTTGTTCAGCACTGGTAAATATGTCAGAACCCATACAACTGCATTCATAAAAAGTAAATTTTACTGTGAGCAAATAAAAAACATTCAACAGGATGCCTGATGATGCCAAAAGTAACTGCAATCAGGGACAAAAGAGTCTAACCTCTCAACATGGGACTGAATATGCCAAAAGGCTGCAAAGAGAGGACTGATCTGAATCACACAGCAACTCCAGTTTGACTGGGTACTGCAAGAATGAAGACAAAAAGAACTGTATAGGGCTGAGGGAGATAGCTCAGAATTTTTCACAAGCAGGAAACCCAGATTCAATTGGTGGCACTGTGTGATGCCCAAGTATCTTTAGGCAAAACTCCTGAGCAACCCTCTACTACCAAACAACACAAAAGAAACCTATACAAATTTGTATACTGTGTACAAATACTGCCCAGCCACAGCAATTTAACTCTAAAACTATATGTATACTAGGATTGAACAAACAAACTGAAAGGATAGAAACAGGTTTCTCACTCTAAAAGAAGTTGGTCTAAAGGGAAGAGACAGAATGGACCTGAACTTAAACACACAGATACATGTTACATATTTGAACATCTGAAATAGAAGAACACTGAAACAAAACACAAAAATAAGTGTGCGAGTTTTAGACTACCACTCGCATAGGTATCTGCTAGTACAACCCACTGTGAACAGGATATCCAGAAGCACCTACCTGGTCTGGTTTCCAGCACTATCTCCAGTAATCTACCACCAAACTCCTAGGAGAAATGGCTAATCCAGGGTTAGAAGAGGAAAAATACAGGTGACGCAGAAGATAACTTGTAGAAACAAAGGACTCCAGATAAACTAAAACCCAACCCAGGGACCAGAGAGTACAGCGCTGAAGTTGTTTGTCTTGCACAAACCCAACCGACCTGGGTTAATCCCTGGCACCACATAGCCACTGATATCATCAGGAGTGACTCCTGAGTGCTGAGCCAGAAATCTTGGGTACTGCTGGATATGGCCCCAAAACCAACCAATAACCTCAACCTACTAAAATGATGGGGCAGGTCTCAAGAACATAGGGGCATGTATAAAGGAAACTCCAGAGGCTAAAAATTGACAACCTAAGCAGGACTGCACTGGTCACAACACAAAGATGGCTATCACACAGAAACTGACAGGATTCACCCCAACAGCTAATCACAACAACAACATACTGATATGATATGTCAATAGCAAGCCATAGGAACCATAACTCTTCCTTATACAAAAATTCTTATTATCAAATGTATAAGGAAGAGCTAGGGAGATATACAGGGATTATCTGGGCATAGAGCCAGGAGTAGTCCCTAACACTGCTGAATATGCTCCCACCAACCTACTACCTTCCCCACGTGCTCCCCCCAAAAAACCCCAGTACTAGGAATACGGGGATCTAGTGAATCACCACAGGAAAATGAGAGATGACTTTAACCAGAGACAAGACACATGACAACCTTCCAAAATTCCCCTGAGCAATTATCAACAACACTTCAAGAACAGAGGTTTAGGGAGAAATAGATCACCTACACAGTCTAATTATAGTAAAGTTTTAATATATGGCTAATTTGATTTAATATATGGCTAATCCTCAGGAAGGGAGCCTGGAGGCAGCAGTTCCAATTAGTGACTTGGGTTAAAGTCATCAACAGACTAGAGGGGAGGGAGCCAGGAATATTAAGGGTAGCAAAGATCTTAAAAACCTGGAAAACCCAAACAAATATTGTAGTTATCTGCTGTGTCATTATGAATCTCTTAGTTTTGACAATTACACTACAATTTATATCTATTAACAGAAGTAGGCTTAACAGTGTATAAAATTTGTTCTGGGCCAGAGTGATAGTACATTGGGTAGGGCGTTTACCATGCATAGAGCCAATCCTGGTTAGATCTCTGGTACGCCAAATGGCACCAGCCCTGCCAGAAGTGGTCCCTGAATGCAAAGCCAAGAGTAAGCCCTGAGCACCACCAGGTGTCAGCCCAAAAGCAAACCAAACCAAACCAAACCAAAAAAAAAAACCCAAATAAATGAAATGTGCATAATCATTATGAAAAAGTACAAATTATTTTAAAATAATGTAATAATTTTAAATAATCTTTTTTTAAATGTTAAAAGGGAAACCATATGGTGCCATGCAGAGGGAAAAAGACTTACTTGCTTAATTTAGCACATCTTCTATACAGAATATCAGGCTATAGAAAAACTGAGCAGTAAAGGCAAAGCTGCCTAAAGTCAGGAAGGTGAGTACAACAGTGTGAGAACAAATTCAGACAATTTTCCAAATCCTTATCAGACTATCAGTATTAAAACCAGGCCTACACAGCAGCCCTGGTTAGGTTCATAGGCTCACCTTGACCATGATATTTAACATGGCTCCAGGGTAGGAGATGGTCACCTTTGGTTTTTTCACACTAGTAGTCTTGATGACAAAGTTTTCAGGGAAACTGTTGGGCAGGACACACCATATACCATCTGTGTCCAACTCCAAGGGCCTCCTTCAGAGAAACGGAAAGGAAGCTTCATAAATTCTGCACTGTGGACTGCATGGAGCAAGAATGCAGCAGTCTGCCTGGATGGCCAAGGCCCCCCTCACCCTGAGCCCACAAAATAGCCACTAATTTCTAATTTCATCTATGCCAGTCTGGTTCTTGCTACTCCCAACCCTCCCTACATTTCCCACAGGGCATCATGCCAACATCAGACCAAGTGCTGATGAAACAAAGCTTACCCAATCTGTTCAATCAGCTCCCGAGCCTGGGTGATGATATTGGCCCCAGTGAAGCAGACAATGCCGGCCATCTCCATGGAGTACCAGCGGGCCCTGGGAAGGACAGACACAGTCTAAGGGGGAACAGGGACTGCCCAAGCCTCCCTCCAGAAGAGCTTCAGAAGGAATGAGGATAGGGGAGAGAAGGGTGATCTACAGCAAGAGGACTAAGACAGAATTTAACTGTCCTGAGATACTTCTCTGCTCCTATTTCAGAGCTTATCTCCAAAGGTTTGGAGAAAGCAGCTCACAATCTCAGCAGGACTGCTAATACCAGAGGGCTGCTCTCTCCCAGCACCATTGCATGGCTTCTACATCTTTTAGTCCTTTGTGGGAAATATAACTCTCACAGGCCCTTTATTTTGCAGACCAGGGACTATTCCTGCCCACTCCTCCCAACCTGGAAACTAGGTCCCTCACAATCTGTTGCATGCCCAACCACTAAAATGGAACAGAGGTTGAGAATATGGCTCAAATGGGAGAGCACATATCTAACATGCATAAGACTCTGAATTCAATCCCTAGTACCACATGCTCCTTGCCATCACTGCTAAATATGGCCCTGGAGGCCCCTAAGCACTGCTAGGTATGGCTCTCACTTCTGCCAAGCCCCACCAGGTCTAATCTCTAAGTTTGAGCTTGACTGGGTCCAAGAACCAGGCCTGAGTATTTCTGGAAAAGGCCCTTCAAAAAATTAAAGACAAATTTTATACAAACATACATACATACATACATACATATAGGTATGTATATGTATTCCTTAAAGCCAATGCCAGGCGCTCTTTTCTCAAGAGCTAATGCTGACACTTGTTATGCCCCTCCTCCCGGTGTAGACTGGCCTACTTCTACACTATTGAACTACTCTACCCAAGGCCCACTCACCTGATCCTTTGTCCAGTGGACACAGTACAGGTCCTATCCGGCTTCCACTGTGGACCCAGGAGGCATCATTTCTGGCCTTTCCCACTACTCAGACAACTTCTATCCCATCCTTTGTCACATTATTGAGTAGCAAAAAGTGCCCTGACTGGTTCATATCTCTGAGGTAGAAAACATTCACTAAGTCACGAACCCACCAAATCTGATGCTAGCCCACAGCGTTCAGAGGAACAGGCCTTGCAGCCCCCAATTCCTTCTGATGCCCCAAACCCTACACTGTTGTTCGGCCTCTATCCTATACTAGCTCTCCAGAGACCTGGGGGAGTCTACAGGAGTCTACCTAACTTACCCCTGGGGTCCCTCCTCAAGTACCACTCCAGGACCCTGGTACCCAAGCCTCACCCTTTACGCATGACGTAGCCGTAAAAAGAGTTGAGAATGCACTTGTGTGCCAGCTGCAGTGAATCATACAAGATCTCCATGTTTTTGCAGCGCTTCACCTCGGCTGCATCACCCACCTCCACCGCTGCAGAGAGTTTCTTCTTCCACACCTAAGAACCACACCAACACACATTATGTAGATTCTTCTTCACAGTCGAGAGTCAATACACAGGCTTTAATGCTTTAAAAACGTTCAGATCTATAGAAAATTTAAAGAAACTTTACAAAGTCAGAGAGATAGTTCAGGGGGTAAGGTTCTTGCCTTGTACACAGCTGTCCCTGGTTTGATCCCCAGCACCTCATATGGTTCCCTGAACTCTGCTAGGAGTGATCCCTGAGCACAGACGTAAGAGTAAGCCCTGAGCACAGACAGGTGTGACCCCCAACCCCACCCCGCCAAAAAAAAACCTCATCAGAGTAGATGTGAGGTCACAGATCAATTCCTCAGTATTTAAAATAACCATATTTGTGGGGGTGCAATGCTGCTAGCAGGTAAACCTGTAGCTGCGGGGAGAGTGCATCAGCAGCCTTATGGTGCTTTCAGGCTTCCTGATACCTAAAATTGCTGCTTTTCCTCTGGCCAAACCCTAACAACTTGGGACCAAGTTTCCTGAGAAAAGGCTAAAAGTTAGTGTGGGAGCCATGCCCAGAAACCACCTCCAGCTCAGCTATACTAGTTTGTTTATTGGCTTTGCTTCAGAGACTCAGAAATAAATCTTGAAAGAGATCAAAAGCCACAGGTAATCTCGGACCCATGCAAGTCTAAACAGACCAGGGTAAATCGTAGGGGAGTGGGTTAGCCTGGTGTCCTCCGAAGCAGAGCCCTTGGTAGCCGCTTGCGCCCATAATCCAAAATTGTGACCATGCCCCCGGCTGGAATTCACCATCTCAGGACGAACCTCACCTACGCTGAAAATTCAGGTATGCAGGTTTTGTGACTGAAATCTCCAGGCTTTCTCAGGGTTGGGATGGGCTACCTTCCCCATCTCTCTGTATTCTGGAAGCTTCAGCAGTCACGTCCACACTCTAAAGCTGCCACCCCGTTAAAAAGCTACTCCAGACTTACCTTCCTGATAAAAATACTGAACGCCCTGAATAAATATGATGACCTCTTAGTAGCTGTATTGCAAACCATAATGCACAAAAGAGGATAGAGAGAAAAAGAAGAAAAGTGCCTGCCAGAGGCAGGCTGGGGTGCTGAGGGAATAGTGGGAGGGAAATGAGGAACAGTACACTGGTAGAGGGATGGGTGTTGGATCATTGTATGACTGAAACTGAAATCCAATCATGAACAGCTTCATAATGCTCTATCCATGCATAGTCAGTAAAAAAAAAAAAAGCAATGTAGAGTTCATGCCTGCTTCAGTCAGTTTAATCAGGGGCTGAATAGTACTCCTACATTAAAAATAAATAAATAAAATAACCACATTTGAAGGAGAGAAGAAAAGTGTAGAGGCAACCTGCGGGGATGGAGTGGGGGTGAAGGGTGGGCAGAAGGGAAACTGGGGACTTGATGGCAGGAAACGGGCACTGGTGAAGGAATGGGTGTTGGAATACTTCATGACTGAAACTCAGTCATAAACAACTGTGTAACTCTGTATCTCAGAGTGACTTAATAAAAATAAATAAATAAATAAATAAATAAATAAAACAAAACATCCACATTTATTGTCCAAACATGTGTCAACCTAGAGGCCAAAAGCAGCACATGCTCTGGATGGAGCTATAATTATCTACGAAGAGCCAAGCAAGAATTCTTGTCTCAGAAACAAGATGGTTTCCATCTATTTCACAAGGCCTGACTCACCTTGTGGAGGCCTTTAAATTCATAACGCCGATCTCGGAAGGCACGCACTGTGTCCACGTAGAAGGAATTCTCCCGCTGGCAGATGGTGGTGAGACGTTCCTCCACCTTGGTCACATGGATCTTTTTGTAGGCTTTTCGGCAGTAATCTGAGGTACAGTGCCGATAGCAGTGAGAGTTCACATCATAGACACAACCCATGTCCACAATATTACCTTCTACTTTAGCACAAAGGAGCTCTCATCAGAAAGATGAGATATTACTTTATAACAGAGGAAGGT
Organism: Sorex fumeus; assembly: GCF_029834395.1. Taxonomy (NCBI): domain Eukaryota; kingdom Metazoa; phylum Chordata; class Mammalia; order Eulipotyphla; family Soricidae; genus Sorex; species Sorex fumeus. The sequence goes on along the minus strand of NW_026606086.1, from coordinate 18,818,305 downwards.
CAACTACAAGATGGGAGGGTGGCATCTGAATCCTCACTGGCCCAGAGAAAAAATAAAGAAGGGATTGGGAAAAGTGGTCTTGCAGAGATTAAACCCTGCAACTACACGTTAGTCCCACAGCTCAGGTATGCCTAGGAGAGGCTGCGTGCAAAGCTGTATTCTGCCTGGTTGCTTACCTGCCAGTCTCCTCTTCTCATATTTAGCCTGCTCCTCACGAGATAGCTCATGAAACGCCCGGGTTGGGCCCTCTGGTGTCAGGGAAGGGAACTTCTCTGACTCCAGCTGGTGCTGGATCCTATGGTATTCACTGCGACTGGCTGGCACTAGGGAGAGTAAACAGAATGCCTGAGAGACTGTTTTCTGCTGAGTAGCCCCACCCTGGGTGACACTCACTGAACTCTCCTCTCCACTGCCAGGCCATCTTGCGTTGGCAATTTGCTCCAGGCTTATTAAAGTCACAGGCAGCACAAGTAGCCTCATCCACCATGGCAGAGGGCTGCAAGTGGGAGAGGAAGTGGGGTTGAGGAGGGTGCATCAGAGTTCAGCAGAGTGCTCTATTTTGGGATGGAATTTCAGCTCACCTGCAGACGGTTGGTCAGAATGATGTTGGGGTACATCGCCCCCACATCCAAGTGGTATATGAGGGGACACTCAATTCGGTTAGGAACATCTTTCAAGGAGGTAAGTTTAGCTTTAATCTGGTCACACACCTACAAAGAGGAAAAATGTGGATGCATGGGGTCAGGATTACTTTGAATAGTACCCAGTGGCAAAGCACTATAGGTCCTAGACAGTGACCACTAGCCACAGGTACATGATAGGGCACAGCCTTAATGAGGGCAGTGCCATGGGAATCAGTAGCCTCCCCCCAGAACTTATAAATTGGGAGATTATGTTAAGCCTGTGTCTCAAGGCGCCAGAGATGGTACAGTAAGTATGTACAGTATGTACGAGCCAACCTGGATTCAATCTCAAACACCACATACTATTCCTGAGCACAGCCAGGAGAGCTCCCTGAGCATGGAGTCAGATGCAACCCTTGAACCCCAAAACAAAAACAAACAGAAATCAAGCCAAAAAAAAATAAGATTGGCTCCAGGGGATATAGCTAGTAAGAGGGTAAGGTATTCTGCCTGATATGTTGGCACCGTATATATTCTCCCAGGTCACTGTCAGATGTGACCCGTGAACAGACCCAGTGATGCTCAGGGTACTCCTGGTTCTACTTAGGAATTACTCCTGGCAGTGCAGAGGACCACATGGGATGTTGGAGATCGAACCTGGGTCAGCTGCTTGCCAAGACAAGTGCCCTACCTACTGTACTATCTCCCAAGCCTTGACCTTTTTAAAAAAAAGACAAATATAGGAGCAGAAGTGGTAGTACAGTGGGTAAGGTGCTTACCTTACATGGGGCTAACCTTGGTTTGTTTGATCTCTAGCACCCCACATAGTCCTCTAAGCCTTCCAGGAGTGATTGCTGAGAATAGAGCTGAGTAAGCCCTGAACACTGCTAGGAGTGGCCACCAAACAAAAAGATAAATGTAAAATATAAAAGAAGGAAGGAACAAGAGGAAATAGCTCAGTAGCTCAGAATGACTGCCTTGTAGTTCTTAACTTCCATCCCCAGTCCCATCATGTACTGAACCTCACTCTAGCAGCTCTGCTGCTTGTGGCCCTAGAACAGCAAGCAATTTCTGGATAGACTACAACCACTTATGTATCACTGTATCACTGTCCTCCCGTTGTTCATCGATTTGCTTGAGCGGGCCCAATAACATCTCCATTGTAAGACTTCTTTTTTTACTGTGTTTGGCATATCAAATACGTCACGGGTAAAGCACTAATAAATGTGCACATCAAATTTCTAAATGAAAATGCTCCTAAACTTTTTTTTTCTTTTTGGGTTATACCTGGCGATGCATAGGCATTATCACTGGCTCTGCCCTCAGGGATCACTCCTGGCAGGCTCAAGGAGCATCTGGGGTGTCAGGGATTGAACCTGAGTGAGATGCATGCAAGGCAAGTGCCCCACCCTCTATACTGTCTCCCCTGCATGTACCACTTTGTTTTTTGGGGGAGGGCACACTGTCAATGCTCAAATTACTTCTGGCTCTGCATCACAGATCATTCCTGGCAGTGTTTAGGGGACCGTAAGGGATGCTGGGGATTGAACCCAGGTCGGCCACCAGTATATAAGCATGATAACAAATGCAAGTGATCCCCAGAGACCAACTCAGTTAAAAAAGATGTGGGAGCACTGTGACCAGAAAGTACAACCCGGGGCAAGAGCGATAGTATAGCAGGTAGGGTGTTTGCCTTGCACATGGCTGACCTGGGTTCAATCCCCGGCATCCCATATGGTCCTTCAAGCAACACTAGGAGTAATTCCTGAGTGCAGAGCCAGGAGTAACCCCTGAGCATCATTGGTGTGATCCACAAAGCAAACAAACAAAAAAAGCACAACCAAACTAAACAAATAAACAGAAAGTACAACCCCCTGAGCACTATAGGACTATCCCCCATGAACACCACATTTAAATATGCGAGCATGCTTTGCATACAGGAGACCCAGTTCAATCCTTAATACCACATGCTCCTAAGCACTGCCAGGAGTGACCCCCAAACACCTGGAGTTGGCCTTGAGGGGCTGGAGAAATAGTACAGTGGGTAGGGCATTTCTCTTGTATGCAGCTGACCAGGATCTGATCCTCAAGACCACATGTGGTCAGTTCCCCGTGCTCACCTACAGTAATTTAAGTGCAGAGCCAGGAGTAAGCCCCTGAGCACAGCTGGGTGTGACCCCAAAACAAAAACAAACAAGAAAAAGAAACAGAAGTGGACCAGAGAGTAGAGCGGGTAAGGCACTTTTCTTGAATGCAGTCAATCCAGATTTGGTCCCCAAGTACATCAGGAGCGATCCCTGACTGCAGAGTCAGAGTCTGAGCACCACGGTGCATGCCTCCCCCAAACCAAAAACTGAAAAAAAAAGAATAAATGTGTGATCATGATAGTGAAGTCTACGCAACCATGGTCATCTTAGCAGCAGCAATAACAGTAATACAGGGTGCCCGAGCACTGGTCCACAGTGGGATGTAAATAAATATGCTATCCGGAGAAACAAGTTCATTGGACTATGTGAGTGAACACCTGCTTCTTTTAACGCTACTCCTCCATCTGGAGCTTTACCTCTTGGAAATTGGTGACCTGCTCCATGGGAACTTTCTCTTCCTCCTCCACAGCATGACGTAGGGTCTGCTCCACTCGTTGCAAGAGGAAGTCAAAAGCAGCAGGATTCTAGCACAAACAAGAGAGGACACAAGTGAGAAGGGACGATGTTCTTGCAGCACCAGATCACCTCAAGTGGCATGCTGCAGAGAATGCTCAGCAAGAAGCTGTTTGTCCTGCAGGACATAAGGGAGGTCAGATAGGACACATGATATTGCCCAGTCTCATGCTCCCACCCAAAAGGGGCACACCATTTTGAAACGGCAGGGGATGTCACTGCGGAACACTCCTGACTCAAGGGCTTCCACATGGCCACCAACATATGTCTCAGAGTCCAGCACATGACCGTCATCTGTCAGCTTGTTGAACTCCTGTTCTTGCTTGTTGGGAAAGATGATGTTGGCATGAAAAGCTTGTACCATCAGCAGGGCCTCACATAGTGTCCCTGAGCCCTTCCGCAGTACCTATAAAAGAAACATCAGGCTTTGAAACAGACACCAATATCCCCAGGTGCTACCTAGGACTAGCACCCACACCAAGTCACAGCATGGGAGGACAACACACTGACCTCGTCGGGTTCCATGGGAATGATGGTGCACAGAGCAAATATGAAGGGGTGTACATACTTCATATACAAGTAGTATGTAGCCACTGCATCTGACACTGAGTATGTGGCTAGAGTCTGAGGAGAGAACATCAGAGTGCAGAGTCAATGAGGTATGTGCAGGGAAGTAACCAGATCTAAAATGAACAAAGCAAAAAAGCACACATGCCTGGGGCTGCTCTGTGGCCATACGGCACATGTCCTCAGGGTCTAGCTCCACGGGGTCATAGCCCAGCTTGGCTTTGGCAGCTGCCTTGAGATTGTGGCTTCCCACAGGAAGGTAACTGTCCCTCTTTACCCACCTGAAAACAAGAATGGGGAGCAAAGGTCAAAGATGTTTTTGAAGTGAACGGACTATGCGTTAATCCACGCCATCAAGTCTGCCAGAGGGGAAAGGGTGTTGCCCCATTCGCCCTCTCCTCTCTGGAAAGAAAGATGGCGGCCACATGGGAGCCTTGTGGACAGCAGGTATGAGCCGGGAGTGTGGGGGCGACTAAAACCTCATGGGAAGGGGGGCGTTCCGGTCCGCCCTTCACGCCCTACCAAGGCCACCAGTTGCCCCCCCACGAGCGGCTCTCCAGCACGGCCACGACTCCAGAACACAGAAACCAATTTCTTAGCTATCTGACTTTCAGTAGAAATACTTCCAGGGTCAATAGGAAAAATAGCAGAAATCCAAAACCAACATTTAATTCTTGAACCCAGCTGTAGAAAGCAAATCACTTCACATGCTTTTTCAGCATGTCTGATTTGGGGGGGGGGGGGTAAACTCTAAATAATAGTGGTGAATCTTTTATTGAAACAATGAATCTAATCAAAGCAGATAGAGTGTTAACTAGAATTCATCTGCCTCACAGGGATGGGGAGGGGTGGGGGGTGGGGTTTTATTGGGGTTCTTCATGGTAAAAAATAAGTATTGGTAAAGGGAAATGTGTTTGATATTTGCATGACTGAGACCTAAACCTGAAAGCTTTGTAACCTTTCCCACAGTGATTCAATAAAAAAAAAAAAAAAAAGATGTTTTTGAGACATAGCAGAGCTAAAAAACAGCAAAGCTGAACCCAGAACAGGAAGAAAGCATCCAAACAAGAATCTCAAAAACCTCCTCTGAGACTTTACACAATACAGGTCTTGCAGACCTGATCAAAATTCATTTCAGAAATATACACAAATGCAAAGATGAGGGAGCCAGGCTTTTGGTCTTCAGTCCTTCCCTCTGGCCTCAGAGAGAAACCAAATATATGGACTTCTCCCAAACCTTTTGCAGATTGCTTCTCACTGGTGTTGCCAGTGCCTGCCTTGTTCTTCTCTTCCTCTCAGGCTGCATTATCAAATTCCCTCCTCTCTCCAGTCACTCAGCCCAAAACAACTCAAGGTCCCTTGCTCCCCTCTCATTCCTCTGCCTTTCCTACTTCCAGTTCCCACATTGCCCTCTCCCCTACAAATGCCCCACTGTGGCGTCTCAGACATTGCCACCTGAAAAAAGTATCTCATTTCTCTATTATTACTATTATTGGCTTTGGACCACACCCAGTGATGCTTAAGGTTACTCCTGGCTAGCTCATGGGACCATATGGGAGTGGTGGGGATTGAACCCGGGTTGGCCACACGTAAGGCAAAGGTCTTACCTGCTGTACTATCTCTCTGCCCCCTTCTTCGAGAATGCACTGATCACCCGCAGCTTCTTCATCAGAACACAGATGCAGTGACCCCATTATCTTTATGCCCACGAATTCTGGGCTCTCCCTCCCTATTACTGCTCTCACCCCCACCCCCAAGGCTGTCTGCACCTCAATTTGAGCTTTGCCTATTCTCTGAGAACTCCATCCCAGATCCTGAGAACCTGTGTTCTCTGTCCGGAAACCTAAAGAAACCCTAGTCATCATCTCTTCAACATCTTATCCACCTCTTCATCATCTGTCCTTTCCTCTTAGCCACAACATCAGGGAGAGAGAAAGAATGGATCAAACTTTAATTACTCAGTTGCTCCCTAAAAATCAAGATAATATGACCGAGACTTAAACCTGAAAGCTTTGCAACTGCTCTCACGGTGATTCAATAAATAAAATTATAAAAAAAAAAATTAAGGTGGTGTTCATGCCCAATTCAATCAGCTAATAAGTGGCTGAATAAAAAGCAGTCTCCTACATAAAAAAAAAAACTTCCATTATTCGGCTCTTAAAAAAAAAAATCAAGATAAAATCTACATCTCATGGCCAGAGAGACTGTACAGAATGTGGCAGGTCATGGCTATCTAGGAACTTTGTAGAACTGGGAACTCACACTACCAGGCCTTCCTTTCTGGTCTGGCTTCCCCACCTGGAAGGCTAATGTCAACACATTCATGCTGACTAAATGAATGATAAGCAAACATGAACGACAACACATCACTGGGAAGCTGTCAGTCACTTTCTCTTTGGGTGAGAGAAGATGTTTTTCTGAAGTTTTTCCACCCTCAAGAAGCTAGAATCAGGACCAGTGTGAGCCAGGAGAGCTTGGGGCTCACATGAAGAGACCTTCAGGGGCCTGGAGTGACCGCTGAGAACAGAACCAGGACTAACTCCTGACTACCATAGGGTGTGACACAAATCTCCCCCCACTTTATTCCAAAAGTCCTCCAGGACATAGCCCAGGCTGCAAATGAACTGTGACAATACATGTAGGTGTGCTAGGGCACACTGTACTACATCCTGGCATCAGACCTACCTGAGACAGTCCATGTGGATGCACTGAGTTGCCTTGTATTCCCCCTGGCTGTCCTTCTGGAAGCCTATCTCTTGGTACATGCTTAATCCATGGATTGCTGCTCTGGCCTCCACAAATGGCCTATGGAATAAGGATGATGGATGCAGGAAGGATGGTTTAATATCTTTCATATGCAGGAACAAATACCCTGAGAAGATACCGAGTGCCCTAGGGGAACACCTCAGACAGATCTCTGCTCAAAGGGAATAAAAAGCCCACTTGAATCAATCAGTGCAGTTCTCCAGATTTTTCTTCTCCTTTCTCCCTATCTTCACCATTTCTAAGTGTAAATACTATTAATTAGCAATGAATATACCCACACACGTTCATTTTCAAACTTTTTTGGGCTTGTTTTGGGGCTATACCCAGCGATGCTTGGAGCTCACTCCTGGCTTAACACTCAGGAATCACTCCTGGCAGGGCTTGGGGGACCTTATGGGATGCCGGGGATTGAACCTGGGCCAGTTGAATGCAAGGCAAAAGCCCTACCTACTGTACTATCACTCCAGCTCCTCATTTCTCAGTTACTCACAAGTAAGACATTAGACTCACCAGTCAAAAAAATCTCCATTGTAGGTGACCATGATAGTGGGTTTGGTCTCCTGGACATGTTCAAACCATCTTTGGATAAGGTGAACCTGCATTCAAAGAATCATATTCGTTAAGGATTGCTTCCTCCCCTGCCACTTCAAGCTACTTCTAAGTATACCTTTTACAAGACAGGAAAAACAACCTCATGTCAGCCTTTTCTTTCCACCCTAAAGTGTCTAGAAGTAAACAAACAAGATGAAGATCTAAGATGGCAACTAAGGAACCAGAAACCACCCCTATTTCTTTTTTTTTTTTTTGAGGGTTAGGATAGGCCCACACCCAGTGGTGCTCAGGGCTTACTCTTGGCTTTGTATTTCGGGATCACTCCTAGTGGGGCTTGGGGTGTCAGGGATTCAACACAGGTTGGCCGTGTGCAAGGCAAACGCTCTACCCTCTGTACTATTGCCCTGGCCCCTGACACACCTATTCTTAATTCCCCACCTATAGAAGAAGCACTGTAGCACTGTCCTTCTGTTGTTCATCGATTTGCTCAAGCGGGCCCAGCAATGTCTCCGTTGTGAGACTTGTTGTTACTGTGTTTGGCATATCAAATACATCATGGGTATCTTGCCAGGCTTTGTTGTACGGGTGAGATACTCTCAGTAGCTTGCCGGGCTCTCTGAGAGGGGCGAAGGAATCTAACTCAGGTCGGCCAAGTTGGCCACAAACAGAATTTAATCAAGAGGTTGCTAACCCAGAACATTTCAATATCCTTTACAGAATTGATGGGACGCTTGATTTTGTTTGGTTTTTTCAGTCATACCCAGCAATGCTCAGGGGTTATTCCTGGATCTGCACTCAGCAATTACTCCTAGTGGTGCATAGGGGACCATACGGGATACCAGGATCAAACCCTTGTAGGCCACGTGCATGGCAAAAGCCCTACCAAGCTGTACTATCACTTCGGTTGTTCAGCAATTAAATGCTTGGCTATGACTACTCACTTTTAAAGGATAGTATTGAACACATGTGGGTAGATGAGAAAAACAAACAAGAAGAATGATGGCTAATCACTTTGAACAAACAGCAGAGTCAAAAATGACCTGATTCCTTTAGCTGGTGACACTGCTGTGAGTCTTTTGACTAGTAATGATGTGTGTTAAACTGTTGTTAATGTCAGAACTAAAAATTATAGGATAGCAATATGGACTACTGGATGTAAAAACAGAAAGATTGTTACCTACATATGGAGGGTATACAAGGAAAGGGTAGGACTTTCTCCAAAGATAAGTTATTGGTAACCAGTCCCATGCAGACAGTTACTAAGAGCAACTCTACAACTAAAACTAGGCTTGGTTGTTTAAGACGTCTTTTGAATATTCTCATAAAAGACTGAATTAAGCAATCAAGATTTTGGAGCTGAACCAAAGGATTTTCAGATGCAGAGTGGACTGCATTTATTTTTTATTTCCGCCTAAATGTTGCTGAGATAAAAGGCATCACAATCACTTTTTTTTTTGTACTTTTATATCCATATTTTTGGTTTTCTCATTAATCTTTGTTTTGTACTTTTGTGTCCATGTTTTTGGCTAAAAAAAAAAAAAGTATGGCTTGTGTCAACTATCCAAGCCAAAGAATTACAGTGCACATGATTCTCAGACTCCATATATATATTCTTGGACCACTCTGTGATAGCTTGGTAAAATTTACATTACGGATATATTTTATCCAATCTGTTTTACACACACACACACACACACACACACACACACACACAGAGCAACTTGCATTTCTATTATCTTGCAGGAAAAAAAAATGTTTATGTTTCACTGTATGTGGAAGCATACTTTGCTGGTATGAAAAAAGTATGAATACAGTTTTTTAGCAACTTACCATGGTTTGTTTGCTTTAGGGCCACACCCGGTCCTGGCCAGGGATTACTCCTGGCTCTGCACCCAGGGATCATTCTTGGTAGGGTTTGGGGGACTACACGGGGTGTCAGGGATAGAACCCAGGTTGGCTGCTTACAAGGGAAATGCCCTAACCTATGTACTATTGCTCCAGCCCATGTTTCTTATTTCCAGCACTGTCTTCACTATATTCTTGCTGATGGCTCAAGATTTGAATCTACTTCCTTATTTGATAACATTAGTGATTCTGATTTTTCATTTATTTTTTGTAACACTGATGAAGGATTCAAGCATGTGAGACAAAGGTGAAATAAACATTACTTTTGTAGGTGGAATAAATATTACTTTTATGCATTCTTTGGTAATTTTTTTTTAACTACAAAGCTTTGCAGGGGGCGGACAGATAATGCAGCAGGTAGGGTGCATGAGTCTGACCGGTTTGGGGATCCCACCACTGTGATCAAGGTCAGCAAGATGAACAAATGAATCAATGAATCTAGGCTTGAATCAATGTAACTGTTCCTTTCCATTCCACCCCAAACACAAATCAGTTTCCAAGGAAGATCTCTCTACCTCATCAGGTTCATTGAAGACACAGAAGGGTCCTTCATATTCTGGCTTGGGGGTAAACTCAAAATCTTCAATATCTTCTGAAACAATCTCTCTGTTGGTGATGAGATAGCCCTGGGGAGATGGTTAGAAGACCATATGAACTGATACACAAAGTGAATACTTTTCGGTTTGGAGGTTATACCTGACTCAGGGGTTGTTCCTGGCAACACTTAAAGAGACCATGTGATAGAGAGATCCAATTTAGGGTCCCTGCTTGCAAAGCATGTACTCTAGCATTTATTCATCTTCACAGCCCCAAAGCTGAACACTCTTAATTCCAAAATCTTACTGCAAAGGTTTCAGCAGCAACTTAAATTTGCCCTAACTTTCCCAAGAAGAGACACGTTACCTTCATTTACAAATGTCTCAGATCTCTATTGGAGGAGCACAAATGATGTCAGAATAGTTTATTTTCTTGGATCCAGTCATTTTCACCAAAAAATATTAATAAGAGGACATTTATGATTTGGAGACAAGTCATGTTTCCTATTCCCAGAGCTTAATTCCCAGAAGTCCCCTCTTACTTGACCGTCAATCATGTAAGAAATCATCATAATCTGGTCAGTCTCAGCATCGGGAAACTTGAGAGGCAGCTTGGTCGTCTCGATGTCAAATGCCAAAACAACAGGGTCCTACAGAGACAAAATACTGGTATTAAGTCAGCCCCAAACTTGGGGCCAGAGAGAGTAAAGGGTTCAGTTAAGGTGCTTGTCTTCCACACAGCCAACCCTGGTTCAATTCAACTCCTGGCACCACACAGACCCCTGAAATGAGCAAGGAGAAGCCTCTAAGCAATGAACTTCCCCCTAAAGAATTTGACCAACCTGACAACCCCACCACCACACAACAAAGTAGACCACCTGTTTATCCCCAACGCTGTTCCCGGTCTTCTTCCCCTCCCAGGACAGTCAATTTTCGAATCCGGGATTCTGCTTTTACCGTGCATGCACCCCAGGCATCTTCTAGGACCCTGGGCCGCCCACCATCCCTGAGCCTCTTCCTATTCATCCCCAACGCCATTCCTGGTCTGGTCTTCTCCTCCTCCGAGGTTGTACCCTGACATACACCAGGTAGCTGTAGGGGGCGTGGCATCTTCAGAAGTGGGCGTGGCCTAATTTTGGGCCACCCTGTTGCTCATGCAGCTGCAAGTAGATTACTCATACCCAGAAATAATAAATGCAGAGTGGTCTGCATTTATTGTGCCCGCAGGTAGATTACTCATACCCAGAAATCTTGTGTAACATCTCAGGCTCCAAACAACCACACCAACATGAACAACCTAAATCCCCACCACGAGGAGAGGACAATGAAAAGAATCCAGAAGCCTCATTAGGTGTTACTCACAGGAGCTCTATGAGAAAGAATTCAGATATGAAGTAATGAAGCTGTTCAATGAGCTCAATGAAACAGTGAGACAGATATCCAGTAAGTTAAAAGAGGACACGAAAGGAAAAAACAGGAAGAAATCAGAGCAGAACGGGAAGAAATCAGAGCAGAAATTGGAAAGCTACGCACAGAAATGTCACAAATAAAAGATTCGGTAGATGAAATAAAAAACTCAATGTGTGCCCTCAATAGTAGAGTGGCTACAGCTGAAGACAGAATCAGTGAGCTGGAAGATGAGCTGCACGAAGCCTACACGCAACAAATAATGGTAAGAGACCTCAAAATAGCTCTAGAGCGAATCAGAGTCCTAGGGCATGATTCTAAGAGGAACAACATTAGAACCATTGGAGTACCAGAAGGTCAGGGAAACAGTCCCAATGAAAAAGCCATGGTTAAACAAATCATTGCTGAAAAGTTCCCAGAGCTAGACAATGCAGGCATCCAGATTCAAGGAGCCCAAAGGGTGCCAGCTAAAAGAGAACCTAACAAAAACACTTCTAGACATATCATAGTTAGAATGATGGATTCCACCGATAGAGACACAATACTACAAGCAGCAAGGTCAAAGAAGGAAATCACATACAAAGGAGCACCTCTGTGGCTGGAGCAATAGCACAGTGGGTAGGGCATTTGCCTTGCACGTGGCTGACCCGGGTTTGATTCCCAGCATCCCATATTGTCCCCCAAGCAATGCCAGAAGTGATTCCTGAGTGCTAAGCCAGGAGTAACCCCTGAGCATTGCTGGCTGTGACCCAAAAAGAAAAAAAAAAAAAAAGGACCACCTCTTTAGAGTCACAGCAGACCTATCAGAGGAAACCCTCCAAGCCCAAAGGCAATGGTGGGATGTAGTGAAAAAAATCACGGAAATGAATGCTTCACCAAGAATACTTTATCTGGCTAAATTCTCATTCAAACTCGAAGGAATGGTACACTACTTTCTGGATAAATAACAGCTCAAGAACTTCATAGACTCAAAACCAAATCAAAAAGAATGGCTAAAGGGCTATTGTAAGACTAGACAACCCCCTACAAGCACAACAAACCCTTACAGAAAGATGACACAAAACCCCATAACAATAATCTCTCTTAATCTCTCTCAACGTCAATGGTCTAAATTCACCAATCAAAAGACACAAAGTGGCAAAATGGATTCAGAGACAGAACCCAACATTCTGCTGTCTGAACAATCAGAACAAACACAGACTCAAAGTCAAAGGATGGAAAACAACCCCGCAAGCAAACAACCCCCTCAAAAAAGTTGGAGTGGCCTTACTAGTATCAGACAACATAGATTTCAGGTTGAAAAAGATTTAGAAGGGACAGTGAAGGTCATTTTTTTATAAATTAAGGGATATGTACAGCAGGAAGAAATCATACTCCTAAACGTATACACACCCAATGAGGGACCAGCCAAATACCTACAACTGCTAACAGACCTTAAGAAGGACATTACAAGCAACACAATTGTAGTTGAAGACTTCAATACCTCCTTATCACCCCTGGATAGATCAAGAAGATTAAAACTCAGCAAGAAAATAATCGCTCTAAAGGAAGAAATAGAAGACAGAGAGCTAATAGATCTATACAGGACTTTATACCCCCCCAAAAAAGAATACACATTCTTTTCCCGTGCACATGAAACATTTTCCAGTGCACATGGAACAAGACCATGTGCTGGGTCACAAAGCATACCTCAACAGAATTACGAAGGTAGACACTGTAACAACTATCTTCTCAGACCATGACGTGCTGAAGATAGACGTTAATCATGTACAGATGCATAAAACCAAATCAAACACCTGGAAATTAAACAACTCAATGGTGAACAACGAGTGGGTCAGGAAAGAAATCAAGAAAGAAATCAAAAGATACTTGGAAACAAATGAGAATGAAGACACGAGCTACCAGAACCTATGGGACGCAGCTATAACCGTGTTAAGGGGAAAATTTATAGCTCTACAAGCATTTCTCAGGAAGGAAGAAAGGGCCCACATAAACAACTTGATTTCACAGCTGAAGATCTTAGAAATGGACCAACAAAAGGAGCCCAAACCAGGCAGAAGGAAAGAGATCATAAAACTTAAAGCAGAAATCAACAACATGGAAACCCAAAAAACAATCCAAAAGATCAATGAAACCAAGAGCTGGTTCTTCAAGCAAATGAACAAGATAGATAAACCACTAGCAAGACTCACAAAGAAAGAGAGAGAGAGAGAGAGAGAGAGAGAGAGAGAGAGAACCCTAATAAACGGAATCAGAAATGAGAAAGGGGATATCACAACAGAAACCAAAGAAATTCAAAAGATTATCAGAGACTATTTTGAAAGTTTGTATGCCATGAAACAAGAGAACCTAGAAGAAATGGATAAATTCCTGGATTCCTATAATCTCCCAAGGCTGAATCAAGAAGATCTAGAATACGTAAATAGTCCTATTAATATCAAGGAAATTGAAACTGTAATCAAGTCTTCCCAAAAACAAAAGCCCAGTTCCAGATGGATTCACTAGCGAATTTTTTCAAACATTTAAAGAGGACCTACTGGGGCTGGAGCAACAGCACAGCAGGTAGGGTGTTTGCCTTGCACGCGGCCAACCCAGATTTGATTCCCAGCATCCCATATGGTCCCCTGAGCACTGCCAGGGCTGATTCCTGAGTGCAGAGCCAGGAGTAACCCCTGTGCGTTGCCAGGTGTGACCCAAAAAGCAAAAAATAAAAAAATTAAAAAAAAATAAAGAGGACCTACTGCCAGTTCTTCTCAAGTTTTTCCAGGAAATTGAAGAAAAAGAAACTCTCCCAAACAGTTTCTATGAAGAAACTATCATATTTCTCTAATACCAAAAGGAAACAAAGACACCACAAGAAAATAAAACTACAGGCCAATATCCCAATATTCCTGATGAACACGGATGCGAAGATTCTCAACAAAATACTAGCAAATAGAATTCAACAACTCATCAAAAAGATCATACACCATGACCAAGTGGGATTCACCATGGGGATGCAAGGATGGTTTAACATTTGGAAATCAATCAACATAATCCATCATATCAACAAAAGAAAAGATAAAAACCATATGATCATATCAATAGATGCAGAGAAAGCATTTGACAAGATCCAGCACCCATTTATGATGAAAACCCTCGCCAAAATGGGTACAGAAGGGACTTTCCTCAATATAGTTAAAGCCATCTACCACAAGCCTATGGCAAGCATCATTCTCAATGGGGAAAAACTAAGAGCCTTTCCTCTAAGATCAGGGACAAGACAAAGATGCCCCCTCTCTCCACTGCTATTCAATATAGTACTGGAAGAACTTGCAATAGTGATTGGGCAAGAAAAAGATATTAAGGGCATTCAGGTAGGAAAGGAAGAAATCAAGCTCTCACTATTTGCAGATAATATGATACTATACTTGGAGAACCCTAAAACCTCTACCAAGAAACTCATAGAAACAATAGATGTACAGTAAAGTTGCAGGCTATTAAATCAATACCCAAAAGTCCATGGCTTTCCTATACGCAAATAATGAGAGAGAAGAAAGTGACATGAAAAAAACAATCCCGTTCACAATTGTGCCCCAGAAAATCAAGTACCTAGAAATCAGCTTAACTAAGGACGTAAAAGACCTATACAAAGAAAAATACAAAACGCTGCTTCAGGAAATAAAAGAGGACACGAGGAAATGGAAAGACATCCCCTGCTCATGGATCGGGAGAATTAACATTGTCAAAATGGCAATACTCCCCAAAGCATTGTACAAATTCAATGTGATCCCTATAACAATACCCATGACATTTTTCAAAGAAACGGAGCAAATACTCCTGAAATTCATATGGAATGATAAGCACCCACAAATAGCTAAAGTAATTCTTGGGAAAAAAGAAAATGGGAGGAATTATCCTCCCCAATCTCAAACTACAAAGCAGTAATAATTAAAACAGCATGGTACTGGAACAAAGGAAGAGCCGCAGAACAATGGAACAGAGTTGAATATACTGACACCTCCCCCCAAACATATGATCATCTAATCTTTGATAAGGGAGCAAAAATGTGAAGTGGAGCAAGGAAAGCCTCTTTAACAAATTGTGCTGGCAAAACTGGACAGCTACATGCAAAAAAATGGGTTCAGATCTCTACCTAACACCATGTACAAAAGTAAGATCAAAATGAATTAAAAACCTCAACATCAGACCAGAATCCATAAGGTACATTGAAGACAAGGTTGGCAAAACCCTCCACGACATTGAAGCGAATGGTATCTTCAAAGATGACATGCCACTGGCCTACCAAGTGAAAACAGAGATAGACAAATGGGACTATCTTAAACTAAGAAGCTTCCGCACTTCAAAGGAAACAGTGACCAAAATACAAAGACAGTCTACAGAATTGGAAAGGATATTCGCCCAATACCCATCCGACAAGGGGTTGATATCAAAGATATACAAAGCACTGGTTGAATTTCACAAGAAAACATCCAACACCATCAAAAAATGGGGCGACGAAATGAACAGAAACTTTCTCAAAGAAGAAATCCGAATGGCAAAAAGCACAAGAGAAAATGCTTTACATCACTAATCACTGGGGAGATGCAGATCAAAACAACAATGAGATTTTAAGTCTACAACTGTACCTCATGGTTACTATCTCATTCCTACTTTGGACAAACTGGCAGGCTACCGAATGTAACCTGCCCACACGGCAGAGTCTGGCAAACTCCCTGTGGCATACCCAATATGCCAAATACCAGTAACAGTGATGGGTCTCATTCTCCTAAAGAGCCTTGAATATAATCTCAGGGCTAGGATGAAGGAGACATTACTGGGGCCTGTTCGAGGCAATCGAATAAAAATTTAAAAAATATATATTTCTTATAAAAAAAAAACAAAAAAACAACAATGAGATATCATCTCACACCACAGAGACTGGCCCACATCCAAAAGAACAAAAGTAACTGGTATTGGGGCGGATGTGGCGAGGAAGGGACCCTCCTTCACTGCTGGTGGGAATGCTGACTGGAAAACAGTATGGAAGATTCTCAAAAAATAAGAAATTGAGCTCCTATTTGACACAGCAATACCACTCCTGGGAATATATCCCAGAGAGGCAAAAAAGTACCGTTGAAATGACATCTGTACTTCTATGTTCATTACTACGCTGTTCACAATAGCCAAAATTTGGGAAAAAAATGAGTGCCCGAGAACAGATGACTGGTTAAAGAAACTTTGGTACATCTACACAATGGAATATTATGCAGCTGTTAGAAAACATAGAGTCATGAAATTTATATACAAGTGGTTCTACATGGAAAATATCATGCTAAATGAAATGAGCCAGAAAGAGAGGAACAGACACAGAAAGACTGCACTTATCTGGGGAATATAAAGTAATAGAATGGGAGTTGAACACCCAAAAGTAGTTGAGATAAGTACCAGGAGGTCTGCTTTACAGTTTGGAAGCCAGCAGCACATGCTGGGGGGAAAGGCAGCTCAGATAGAGAAGGGAACACCAAGTAAAGGATGTTAGGAGGACTCGCTCAGGATGCAAGATGCGTAACTAAAAGTAGACTATAAACTGAACACGATGGCCAGTCGATATCTCTATTGTAAACTACAACACCCTAAAGGAAAGAGTGAGCAAAAGGGAATGACCTGCTACAGAGGCAGGATGGGGTTGGGGGGGATCGGGTTGGGGTGGAAGGGTTACTGGGATCATTGGTGATGGAGAATGGGCTCTGGTGAAAGGATGGGTACTCGATCATTGTATAACTGAAACCCAAGCACGAAAGTTTGTAAGTCTACAACTATACCTCATGGTGTTTCACTAATAAAAATAATAAATTAATTAAAAAAAAAGTTGACCACAATGAAGCTGGGCCTGGAAAACCTGAAGTAAAACAGAACCATAATGAGTATGTTGGTCATACGACAAGTCTGGCAAGAAGACTGGCATGGCACTGAGTCAATATCATATTAGAAATCAGAAAGTTGAATACAAAGACTTTTTAAATATCGCAAAAATTTCCCTAAGAAAGGTCTTTCAGGCATAAATCAACTTTTCACATAATTCTGTGTCAGATACCCAAAACAAAGTCAATCTTTCCCTTAAATATTAAGATCTGGACTAGGGTGATAGGATATGAGATACAGCACCTGCTTGCAGCTTTACCAGGACCAGGATAATCCCTGGCATCTAGTATGGTTCCTCAAGCACTGCCAAGAGTAATTTCTTAGTGCAGAACCAGTTCAGACTTCTAAGCACCACTGAATGTGGCCCCAAAACAGAAAAAAGCAAAGAATTCAAACCTAGTCTAGCTTAAAACAGTGATGTGACAAGGTGATACATAGTAATAAAAATAAAAGTGTGCTGTTTCCTGTTATTCTCAACCTCTTAGAAAGGTCTCTGTTTTCTGGCTTTTTTTTTTTTTTTTGCTTAGGGCTTATTCCTGACAAGCTTGGGGAACATTTTGGGGGATCCCTAGGGATCAAATCCAGAAGGTCCCCCAGGCAGAGTTGGTATAGCACCAGCACAATCGGGTGTGGTCAAATACCTAAAGGGATCCCATATGGTCCCGTGAGCACTGCCAGGAGTAACCCCTGTGCATTGCCAGTTGTGACCATACGCCCCCCCAAAAAAGCAAAAACAAATACCTAAAGGGAGAAAAGGAGAAAATGGCTAATCCTAAAATCCTAAGAAAATACTGGAGGAAAAGAAACATTGGAATCAAATTACCTTTAGGCATCCCTCCAGAAATAAGCAGAAAATTAAAGATGAAGGCAACACAATGGCACTTACTGGTCGTTCAACAAGGTCATCTCGACGGGAAATTTCCACTGGAAATGCACTTCCTCGAAATCTCACATTGTACCAATGTGCCTTCAAGAAACAGTGTTAAATAATTAAAGAATTATTCATGGGGCTGAAGCTATAGTACAGCGGGTAGGGCGTTTGCCTTGCACACAGTTGACCCGAGTTCGATTCCCAACATCCCATATAGTCCCCCAAGCACTACCAGGATTAATTCCTGAGTGCAAAGCCAGGAGTAACTCCTGTGCATCGCTGGGTGTGACCCAAAAAGAAAAAAAAAAGAATTATTCATATCCGTTCACTACAGATTTAGCTCTCATTACCCCTGGTTAGGAACTTACCACATGGATCTTCAGGTCTATAGAAAGGCGGATGTGGTAAGGCACGTCATACTCTCGCATGTCTATAATATTGTCCAACTGGTCAGAGATCTTCTTAGATGTTTCCTCTTCATCCATAATCAAATTGCCCCCTTGCAGAACACTAAAACAACAATTTATTCAGTAACTTTTTTTTTTCTGCTTTTTGGGTCACACCCAGCAATGCTCAGGGGTTACTCCTGGCTTTGCATTCAGAAATTACTCCTGGCGGTGCTTGGGGGACCATATGGGATGCCGGGGATCAAACCTGGGTTGGTCACGTGCAAGTCAAATGCCCTATCCTCGTGCTATCACTCCGGCCCCAGTAACTCTATTTTTTATTGTGTCCATTTTTTGTTGTTGAAGTTTGACCGCTGGCAATACTCTAGGGCTACAATTCCTGGCTAAGTGCTCATGGACTATGTGGTGCCAGGGGTCCAACCTGGGTCTCCCACATGCAGAACATGAACTCCAGCCCTTCTAACTATTGCCCTGTTTCTCAACTGCTCTCTGAAAGGAGGCTGCAGAAGATAATAACAGAGCCCAAACACAAAGGTAAATCAAGATGGCTGAGACAAACTGAATAGGGCTCCCCCTCCCCCTTTGTTTTTGGGAAATGGTTAGGAGCTAGCAAGCAGGCTTTGCAGGCAGGAGATCCGAGTTCAATCCCTAGCACTGCCAGAAATGGACTCCCCCTTCCCTAAGACTGTGACCCTCCTACACCAAATCAAAAGGGTAACAAGTCCTTGTGGAAAATTGGCCCTCTGAAAGAAGGCCAATTCTGAAAGAAGTATATGAAAGAAGTATACCTGGAAAGCATAGCTGTGTAGGAATCACTAGCATGGCTCTGCTCACAGTTCTTCTTCACAGCAGGGGAGATTTCCTTCCTTACTCGGACCAGGTCCTCCACAGTGTTAAAAGACAGTTTAATGTAATTTCGCTTCAAACCCACCAAGTGATTTGGCTACAGAGTGAAGAGATTATACTCATGAGTTGAGAAGAAAAAAAGACTGAGAGAGAAAAAAAAGGGAAAACAACTAATATATGTTAGAATCAGCCAACTCCCAAACAACTTTCTAACATTTGCCACTAATGTTCTCTAAAGAGAACTATAGGAAGTCACCAAAGCCCTGTCATTCATTCCATCCCCCAGTCACAATCCATAGGGCCTGGCTTGGCTTCTTCACATCTCAACACACAAGCAGGATGGACCCAGACTCATTTACCCTAGAAGGTCAGAGAGATACTCACCAAGTCAAGATCCTCTTTGGGGACAGTTTCTATTTTAGCAATTTTACCCTGAAACTTCTTGGAGAGAAAAGATGAAACTTCTCGTTCACAGCCCTAAATTGGGATTAGAAGGGAAGTACTTACTATGAGTAAAAATCTTTTTTTCTTTCTTGCCTATTCCTCTAGAGACCTTCATATTTTAAGTTCTGAAGCTCTCATGCAACAGAGTTCCCAAACCTATTTTGGCTACTCCCCCCATTTTCCTGAAAAGAAAAAGGAATTACTCACTGCCTCCCTGGAAACCTATCTTCTTTAAGAGAACAAAGTTGTTCCCCCAAAATCTACTTGAGTTTACTACCAGTCTCCTGGGTCACTTCAGTACTCCCCAAAGGGTAGTATCACCCACTTTGGGAGAAAGATTGCTAGAGAACAAGGTACAAGCCACCTAACCTGATTCTATGAACGATACTTACCTTTCTGGTTGCAATGTAGAAATATGGTTTGTAGGGCAAGGCCACCTGTGAGTCATCAATTTATTCAAAGGTGATGAGAAAGGGGGAGAAAAAAAGTGAATCCAAGTTGCATTCCAACTTAATACAGCTGAATTTATACCCAAGGGTACCCTAGATCCAGTGAACCCATGATTCTGGCGTCAGGAAGTTAGATCAAGTGGTGGAACATATGCCCAACACCAACACTCTGAACTTGATACTCAACAGTGCATGAGTAAATGTTGCCCCTGTTGTGCCCAAGTTTCAGATACCCACTTGTGCAGAGACCAAGTCCACACACGATAATGCAAAAGCAAAGGAACTTTATTGCTAGCTCGAGCTAGGGTCCAAGTCTCATCCAACGCAGTAGTCTTGACAAGGACCCTGAATCTAAATCACAAGCAGTTTATATAGGGTTCAGTTAAGAAGTGGTTTATATATTGTTCTATTTTTAGCATTGCCCTATTACAACAGTGGTTAGCAATTACACAGCAGGTACCAGTAACAGTTTGGGGTTTTTCCAAGAAGGGTACGGCGACCCCTCATGACTGGCCAGATCCAACTGCCCAGTTTCTTATCTAAGTGAATTACTCAATTGGAAGTTTACCAGAAACTGAGGCCTAGTTGAGACCTGTTAGTTGCAGCCTGTCATGGCATCAGTTTCGTCCTTACACACCAATCTATAAACACCATGAGCTGAAGACATAGCTCAATGGCTAAGCAAATGCTTTGCATGCAGAAGGTCCAGGTTTGATGCCCAGCACTATCTGGTTCTTGAGCACTACCGAGGGAGACCCCAGAGCACAATCAGGGGTAGCTCCCAAGCATTGCCAAAACAAAAATATGAACAAACAACAAAAATGCACCCCTGACTTTGACATCTTGAAATGGTACAGTATTTGAAATTAGTTACGGGCTGGAGCAATAGTACAGCAGATAGGACGCTAGCAAACCCCAGTATCCCATGTGGTCCCCTGAGCCTGCCAAGAATGATTCCTGAGGGGCTGGAGCAATAGCACAGCAGGTAGGGTGTTTGCCTTGCACGCAGCCAACCCGGGTTCAATTCCCAGCATCCCATATGGTCCCCCGAGCACCGCCAGGAGTAATTCCTGAGTGCATGAACCAGAAATAATTCCTGTGCATCGCCGGGTGTGACCCAAAAAGCAAAAAAAAAAGAATGATTCCTGAGCACAGAGCCAGGACACAGCCCTGAACACCGCTGGGTGTAGCCCAAAACAAACAAACAAACAAAACTAGGGTCTGAGGAAGTAACTAAAAGAGTTGGAATACATGTTTTGCATTTGAGAACCCTGCTTTCAATACATGGTCCTACACAGTCCAAGGATCACCAAGCACTTTACCTGGAGTAGCCTCCAAGCACCACTAGGTATGGCTCCAAAATGAATAGGATTTGAATGCAGGGAAAAAAACATAACCCTGCTCATTCAGTTTTTCTGAGCTAGTTTGTCTTAGGATGCCCTAAGTGGTGACCATGGCAGCTCTAAGGGGTTCATGTTTCTGAAGGGCTTCAGCTAACCAGAAGCCTCCCAGTCGCTCTTCATAGTCAGAGAGCCAAATAAATACTCCTCATTTTAGTTATCCCTTATCAATGAGGAATGTTTTTGGTTTGATTTGATTTTGGTGTTTGAGCAAAACATGAGAGTGCTCAAGGGTCACTTCTGCTGAGGCTCAGGAGACCCTATCTATATTGTTGACAACTGAACCTGGTCAGCTCCATGCAAACCAAGAAACTTTAACCGCTGTATTCTCTCTGCCCACTGCATGGTTTTCTAATACTTGAATGTGTGTATATACGGTGCTGGGGATTGAATCCAGGTCCTCACCCATAAAAAGGCACGTGCTCTACCACTAAGTCACATCCTCAGATGAAGAAATTTTTTTTTTGGGGGGGGGTTGGAGGTTTTGGTCCATGCCAGAGTTTAACTATTACTGTCTCTGTGCTCAAGGGTCACATAGGGTAATGGGTGACCCTATGTGATATCAGCCACAGGTAGGGCAAGCACCTTAACCCCTCTACCATCTCTCTGACCCCAGAGTGAGTGATTTTAAGCTTCCAAGCTTTAGGGACTTACCTTAAATCTGCTCCCATCATCTTGAATGAAGTAGTAATCTACTGCACTGACTAAACGCTTATCTTCATCTAAAATTTCAGTCTAGGAGACAACCATAAGAAATTAGCCAACAAGACAACATAAGAAATTAGCCAACAAGAACGTCCTCTAAATAGCATAATAGTTCCCTGATTGGGGGGGAGAGGAGGAGATGGAAAGCCCAGGTGTTTACCGGATGCATGTTGATGAGCCAGCCTGTCTTCTCACCAGGCTCCTTAAGTCTCTCAAAACCAAATCGAGAATCCATCTTATCTGTCCACTGACTGCGCTCCAGGCGCTTGAGTGCAGAGACAGAGGAAGAGGGGCCATCATCTCTGAAAGGAGGGATATTTAGTCTTCACTGATCGTGCCCTTAAGTCACCAGTGTGTTTCAAGGTGACACAGTAGAGGCCACATTGAAAAATCTGGCTTCTGGCAGAACTCATTAAATGTAGGACACATGGAGAAAAATTGACTGGGGCAGGACCCTGTAAACCATTCAGAACTCTGATAAACTCAGTTTAAGCACATTTAGAAAGCTGCTCATGTGGGTCATGATTACTACCAAAAAATGGTATTGTCTGAGCTGCATATTGCACTTTTACTGTTATATTGTTTTGTTTTTGGGCCACACCGGGTGGTGCTGAGGAATCACTCCTGGCCTGTGGCAGGGATGGGGAGGCCTACCAAGTGCTGGGAATGGAACCCATGTCGGCTGCATGTGCAAGTGCCTTACCCATCGTACTGTCTCTCCAGCTCCCATGTTTCACTTGTTTTGGCTCTTTGGGTCACCCAGGCGATGTTCAGGGTTACTCCTGGCTCATGCACTCAGGAATCACTATTCCTGAAGTGCTTGAGGGACCTTATGGGATGGCGAGGATCAAACTCGTCCGCTGCGTGCAAGGCAAACGCTCTGGCCCCTCAATTCTTTTTTTCTTTTTGGGTCACACCCGGCGATGCTCAGGGTTTACTCCTGGCTCTGCACTCAGGAATTACTCCTGGCGGTGCTTGGGGGACCATATGGGATGCTGGGAACCGAACCCGGGTCGCCCGTGTTTAAGTCAAACGTCCTACACACTGTGCTATCACTCCAGCCTCCCTCAAATCTTATCCATGCAGAAAACGGGGTTAACAGGCACAAACATGGGGTTTTGGGGGGAGGGGCCGGCTTGGGCCACAGCCGGCAGTTGCCCAGGCCTCACAAATGATGCTGGCGAACCCCGTGGGCGGCCCAGCAGCAGCCGGCAAGGACCTCCGGTGCTCTCTCCCGCCCCTGCGACAAACTGCCCGGGCGAGGGCTGGCGCAGAGGCGCGAGGCAGGACCTTCCGCTTCGCCCGGCGGCCTCGGCCCGCGGGAGCGTGAGGTGAGCAGCGCGGGAACCGGGGCCGCCAGGCGCTCCGGGCCGCGGCAGGCCGCCTCAGCCTCCGGACCCGGGACTACCCTGAGGGCGACGGAACGGGCGTCACCGGGGCTCCCCAGGTGTGCGCGCGCCCAGGCCGGCAGGCCCGCCTGTGCCGGCGGTGTGGCTGCCGCCTCGGAAGGGGCACGGTCCGCGGGCGCACTCACCGGCTGGCCTCGCCGTCCGCGGGCGGCTCCGCGTAGCGCCGTCCGCTGTTCCTCAGCACCATCCTCCTCCTCGGCAGCCGCGGCTCCGGCTTCCAGCAGAAATTTGGCGCGCTCCGCCAACTCTCGCGGGATCCGGAAGCGCCCGCGGGCCAATCAGGGCCCTCGGTGCAGCCGCGCCCCGCCCCGCCCCGCCCCGCTCCAATCGCCGCGGGAGCCTGGGGTGGGCGGCGGCTCCTTAGGGACTCGAGCGAAAGTGCGCCCGCTAGCGCGCCGCGCTCGGCCGGCTCTGTCAGCCGCGTCCCGAGGGCCGCCGAGCGGGGCGGGAAATGTCAGGTCGTCCCCGCCCCGCGCCCCGCCGGCCTGGGAGGGCTGGGCAGCTCGGGGCGACCCAGCGCGAGGACAACCATGGCCCCGGCGGCGTCGAGGCTGCGGGCCGCCCCGCTCCAGGAGCTCCCGCGCCGGGCGCTCGCCCAGTACCTGTTGCTCCTGCGGCTCTACCCGGTGCTCACCAAGGCGGCCACCAGGTCGGGCGAGGGACGCGAGGGGCCCCGGGCGCGGGCGTGTAGAGGCGTCCCCTGGGGTGAGCGGGACGGGCTGCCGCGCGAGGCCCCCAACGCCCCCACACTCCGGACCACGGGACGGACGAGACGGGGCGTCCCGCTCGGGAAGGGGACGTCTGGCCGCCGGCCGTCGGAAGGGAGGTCGCGGCCAGAGCCCCCTGCGTGGAGGCTGTGTGGGACCAAAGGGGCGGGGTGAGCGGAGCAGGCCAGTGTGAAGACTGACCGGACACGCCTGAGCCCGAGTCCAAGGTTGCCCAAACTAAAAAAAAAAAAAAATCTGGGAAGAGAGTGCCTGAGATTCTGCGATTCTGCTAGGCTCGAGGTGTGGTCGTCAGTGCAGGATCGTCGTTTCTGCTCTGCATTCTGAGACGTGGGTTCTATACCCAGCACCCCAGTGTGTCACCGTGCCCCACCATCACTCACAGTTGTGTGACACCCTCCCCCCACCACCGCACACACACATCATAAAGCAGACCTTTCACCTGTATTAAAATTTTTGCGGGCTTTTTATTAGCCTAAAGAGTAGAAAGCAACCTGGAGCAACTGAACCAGTCTCCGCTTTTTCACAAATGTTTTATTGCAATCATTGTAGATTCATGTACAGTTATAAGAAGACACTGAGGGAGATTCCTAGTATACTGTGTTCTTTCCCCGGAGAGGACAATGTCAAAAATATTGTACAGTATCACATTCTGGACACTTGCATACAACTCATCAATCCTTTTCAGATTTCCTCCGGTGTCCTTGTGTTCATGCAAAAGTGCATGTGTGTCTTTATTTGTGTTGGGTTCTGTGCTGTTTCATCACAATTGATTTTCTGCACGGCCACCACCACAGTCAAATACAGAAAAGTTCAGGAGGTTATCTGTAGTTGCCTTTTGTAATCACATAGCTCTCACACTCCCACCTGTGGACTAACCTATGCTAATGTCATGAGACTGATATTGGTATAGTCAACCAACTAATAATTCTCTTTTGGGGTGTGTATGGCCACACTGGGTGGTGCTCAGGGCTTGCTCCTGGCTCTGCACTCTGGGATAACTCCTTGTGGGGCTAGAGGGATCATATGGTACTGGGGATCGAACCTGTTGTCTATGTGTAAAACAAGCACTCTACCAACTGCACTATTGCTCCAGCCTCCAAATGAGTAATACTTAATTCTGTCTACCTTCTGATACCAGGTGCTTCACTGAGACCACTGAGGCTCACTCATCCCCTGCCTGGTCTCAGGATAGTCATATTAATTCACCCATATTAAGTCCTCAGGATTTTGCTATTGTCCTCTGATTCCCTTTCTGTCTACAGTGGCATTTTGTCTGCACTTGGGAACTTCCTGGCCCAAGTGATTAAGAAGAGACGGAAAAAAGAAAACTTCTCTCAAAAGCTAGACATCAGTGGGCCTCTCAGATATGCCATTTATGGGTAAGTTCAATAAAGAGGCTATATTACCCAATAGCAGGTTAAATGCAACAAAGGGGGCCAACAATATTATGGAATCTAAACTTGGAAAAATGTTTTATCAATTATTGAAGTAAACGTGGGATGTAGTTGTGTATAGAGCTGTGTCTTATATCAGGCACAACTATAGTTTACATAGGTTTTTGTTAAGAGCTGTGTGGAGATGGTTGGTCTGAGAGACCTAAGAGCAGTTTTACCAAACTTACCATGACTCAGACCTTGAAAGAGAAAAGTAATGAAGGCATGTATAAACATCTAGAAATAAAATATTTAGGAATCCTGCAGTATACTGGTGAGCATGCTCTGTGTACAGATGACATGACCCTGGCTCATCCCTAGTACTATGTGATCCTGAGCACTATCAGGAGTAACCCCTAAGCAACATGCTAGGAGGAACTCCTGAGCAACTCTTGAGTGTGGTCCCCCAAACCAAGCTAATCCTACTTATTGAACCACTATTTTTTGGGGGGTCACACCCAGCGATGCTCAAGGGTTACTCCTGGTTCTATACTCAGGAATTACTCCTGGGATTACTTGGGGAAACATATGGGATGCCAGGGATTAAAGGAAACACCCTACCTGCTGTACTCTGGCCCCATTGAACCACTTTTTAAATGACACAAATCTGGCCAGGGAGATAGCTCAAGTTGCACATGGGAAGCCCTGAGTTCTAGCCCAAATACCAGGTGATCACCCATCACCCAGCAATTCTGGGTGTGGCCCTCTTTTTTAAAAAAAGTATAAAGATTCAGAACTTTTACCTGTCAAGTGTACCCTGACCTATGTAGACAACAACAGTATTTGTATAGAAGGATCATTCTGATGTCATTTTTGACAAGAGTAATATTTTTCTTTCCAGTTGGAAATTCACAAAGATAAAGCCATTTCCGCCATAGATGGGGATGGTATCAAAATCACCTTTAAGATCTTCCCTATCTCAGGTATCCCACTGAGAATCCTCTTGCAACCCAACATTGTTTGGCAGAATGGGATTGACAGCCTGGAATTACAGTGTAAAGATGTTCAGTGGTGAAGGTGGGAAGGTTAAGCTGTTGTACCTGTGGAGCTGCAGCCCTTCTAGGTTCAGCCCTCTCCCACGTGCTCTACATACTTTGAAAAGCAGCACCCACAAACCTGCTTCTACCCCTGCCAATTATCTCGTAAATAGCTCCAGCTGGCACCAGGGTGCTGCTGCTTGTTTATTTCTAAGAGAATTCTCTGAACTTGGCACTACCACGATTGAAATAGAATTCTGTTCTATCAGGTTTTATTTTCTAGGCACAAAGAAAGGGCAGCATAGATCTAAAAAGCAGAGATGACATGGCGTATAAAATACCATAAAGACAACAAGAATGCCTAGAATAGAGTAGCTGGAATGGTAGTGGGTTCATTCTTTAGAAGATCAGGAAAGAACTCATGGAGCTCAGTGTTGAGAAGGAACTGCCCTGATAAAATTAAAAGGAATTCCAGCAGGAACAATTCTGATCTGTCAGAGTTATAAGATGCTTGATATGCTCACTTTAGCAGCTAAAACTGAACCACACAAGGGAATTTAGATTAACTCTGGTGCAAGGAAGACACGTTCTTGAAGCAGCCACATTTTTATAATGTGGGTAATACAGGAGACTATGCATTGGCAGAGGCAGGGGGTCAACAGGGAATCCACCTCCCTCTCAAATGCGTTGTCAACCTACAATTGCTCTAAGAGATGGCCTTAGTACAGAAAAGGAATTACGTAGGTTTGAAAAAGAGAGTGACCATGAAGACCTGTGGTCAATGCTGCGGGTCTCCAGGGAGATAGGTTTTAGGACCTGGGCCAGACAAGGGTGGTCCTCTTCACCCCATGGGGGCCTCAGGTTCTTCTTCACAGGGCCGCTGAGTCACTTCTTCTACCTCTTCCTGGAGCACTGGATCCCTCCTGAGGTCCCCTTGGCAGGGGTCAAGAGGCTCCTCTTAGACCGCCTGGTCTTTGCACCGGCCTTCCTGCTAGTGTTCTTCTTCGTCATGAACTTCCTGGAGGTTGGTTTCTGCTGTGGCACCTACAACTACTCGTCATTTTGCACTTGGGGGTGCAAGGCATCTGCGGGTGGGGTTCAGAGAATCTGTGGTTTTGGCACTATACTCAGATTGAATTTTTGTATTTTCTTGTATGAATGGTGGGAGTAAACCACTAGAGAACTAGCAGCACCTGTTGGTCATCGATAGAAATTGTAGATCCTGTTATTTCACGTTAGTTCTTAAAGAGTTCCAGGATATCACTTATGCTTACAGTAAATCACTAAATGTCTTGAGAAGTAAATGTAGTTGTCCATCATATATTTTCTAATTTTTTTTTTTGCTTTTTTTGGTCACACCTGGCAATGCACAGGGGTTACACCTGGCTCTGTACTCAGGAATTACTCCTGGCGGTGCTCAGGGGACCATATGGGATGCTGGGAATCGAACCTGGGTCAGCCGCATGCAAGGCAAACACCCTACCCGCTGTGCTATCACTCCAGCCTCTTTCTGAATATTTTGATATCTGTATTTCAGTAAAATTGTTCCTGGGGCTAAAGAGTAATACAGAAGTACTATTGATCCATCCGCCCTTCCTTATTTTTTAAGATATCTATACTTATACATTTACTCTTAGAAACAATCAGTTGGGGCCCACATTTTAAAAAGAAATGGGGGCTGGAGTGATAGTACACTGGGTAGGGCATTTGCCTTAACGCGGCCAACCTGGATTCAATCCCTGGCATCCCATATCCCAGGCGCCACCTTGAGAATTACTTGAGTGCAGAACCAGGAATAAGACCTGAGCATTGCTGGGTGTGACCCAAAAAGCCAAAAACATATTCAGGCTGGAGGAAATAGTAGTTGGTAGGATGTTTGCCTCGTTAATGACTGACCGGGGTTCAAATCTCTAGCACCCTATAGTGTCCCCCAAGCCCTCAGGGAGTGATGGCCCACAAACCAAACCTGAACAAAACTCCTTTTCATTCCTGACAACTATAGAACACACCAGCAAATATGTCCTGTCAGGTTTAGGGAGATGATGCAGTTTGTAGGTCATTCTGGAAAGAAGCGAGAGCCATAACTCGTGGCTCTGGTACCCAGGGCTGGTGCATAGATCTGCTGTCATTTCAGCCCTGAGAGGGAAGCTATGGGTGCGTCTGCTGATGTTCAATCCAGAGGCGAGGTGCATAGAGCTGCACAGTGCTTGGGATATGTGGTATGCTGCCCACATATATACAGAACAATGTGACCTTAGAAGAATCATTTCAGCACCTTGGTCTCAAGATTCAGTGCCTGCATTTTCCTTTTCGTAGGGCAAAGATGCAGCTGCCTTTGCTGCCCGGACAAGAACGGGGTTCTGGCCTGCACTGCAGATGAATTGGCGTGTCTGGACCCCAGTGCAGTTCATCAACATCAACTATGTGCCTTTGCAGGTGAGAACCTGCACTGTGTCTCTGGGCTGCCCACACCTCCTCCCCATAGCCAGTGGTGCTTTCTCCCAAGTGCCCACTCTGGACCTGCTGGTGGAACAGCTGATTGTCCATCTGGGACTTGAAGCCCAGGGGGAATAGAGCAGTCCAGAACCTGCCACAAAAAGGTGACCAGAGCCCCAGCTGTATGTGCCCACCATAGTTCACAGTATCTGTCAGGATCCCTAGGCTATTGCTGGACTTAGAGATTTGCTACAAGGGTTCAAGTGTAGGGCCAGAGCGATAGTATAGCAGGTAGGGTGCTTGCCTTGCATGCAGCTGACCCAGGTTCAATCCCCGACATCTCATATGCCCCCCACCACCCCCTGCCCCAGCACCACCAGGAATAATTTCTGAGTGCAGAACTAGGAACAACCCCTGAGCATTACTGGGTGTAGCAAAAAAAAAAAAGAAAGAAAGAAAGAAAGACGGGTTCAAGCCTTGATCTGTTAAAGCACCAGAAGGCTGTGGCTCTGTCCAGCAGCCTAGGAGTCCTTTATGGGACCAGTATACCCTAAAATCTATAGACAGCAATGCACAAACCATGTTTGAGGCCCATCTCCAGGCACAAGCCCAAGCACCTGGCTCCTTTCCAAAGGAAAGAGAGTTTTTTTTTTTTTGGCTTTTTGGGTCACACCCGGCGATGCACAGGGATTACTCCTGGCTCTGCACTCAGGAGTTACTCCTGGCGGTGCTCAGGGGACCATATGGGATGCTGGGAATTGAACCCGGGTCGGCTGCGTGCAAGGCAAACTCCTTACCTGCTGTGCTATCATTCCAGCCCCAGGAAAGAGAGTTTTGGCACAGCTTCTTTGCAAGCAGACTGAACTGGGGAGCTGGTGTTTTTATTGGGGGGGGGGGACATTGGGTGGGAGGGCTTCTTGGCTCTGCTCAGTCCTGGCAATGATCAGGAGAGCAGAAGGTGTTGGCTTCAAACCTAAGTATCCTGCATATGCAGAGTTTGCACTCCAGCCCCAAGCTCTCTTGCTGGGGGATGGGATCAGCTAGGTAAGAGTGTGAACCCTTACAAAACACAAGATGCTACCAGGCCTGGAAGGTAGCTCAGGCCTGCTCTGTTAAAAGTTTATCCTTCCCACCCAGCACCGCATAGGTACAGTAAGTTTAGACCCAGAAATATCCCTGAGCACCACCGCGTTAGGTCTCCTACACTCTTTCCAAAACAAAGCAAACCAGGAAATAGTTTATGAAGGCAGTGTCACTGCTGTAGAGAAGAGAGTGGGAAAAGGGGGGTACATGCACAGAAGACCATGAGAAGGTAGCGCCATAACCATGGCAGATAGAGCAAGTGGTACAGGGAGTTGAAGTGAAGTAAAACTCAATTTGGGGGCTGGAGAGGTAGTACAGTAGATAAGGCTTTTGCCTTCCATACAAGTAATCTGGGTTTAATCCCAGGTACCCCATATGGTCCCTGAGCTCAGAACCAGGAATAAGCCTGGAACAGTGACAGGCGTGACCCAAAAACCAGTAACTAAAAAGCCTTGGTCTGTTTCATTGGCTTTCACAGTGACATCAGCGAGGGCTGAAACCAAATTGCTGAAAGTCAGGAATAGATGGAAAAGCTGAAAAAATACCATAAGTCTAGAAAATTCTCTCTAGAAGTTGTTGAAACACTGGAAGAAATGATAGAGGAGGCAGTATGTAGAAGATTCAAGCCAGGAGAAGCTGAGTTTTGTGAGCTGTTGGGCTGTGTGTGGGACTGACCATGAGAAGCAGGGGCTGGGGGGAAAAGCAGAAGCTCTGTCAGAGGCCCTTCTCCCTTGAGGTAAGAGGAAGCTTTGTTACTCGCTGGGTCTCCCAGGCTGAGTCAGAAATGGAGTGTGGAAAAGAAAACCCCAAGAATGTGAGCAAGTGGAGGTTGACTAGGGGAGACAGGCAGGTGGAACCCTTCCCAGTGTTTGAGGACAAAGTGCAGGCCACAAGACAACCCTGTTAGGCTATAGTAGGACATGAGCCCTACTCGTGATTGCCATGAGGGGAGTGGCTGAGCCAGGACCTAAAATGTTTGATGATGGGCTGTAAGGAACATTTTTGCTTTCACACGAGCTTGTGTAAACCAGGACTCTGTCCTTATCTCTGTTACTGGAGGCCTAGCAAAGTGCTGGGTAAAGGGTAAAGGGTAAAGTCTTTTGGGATGGCTAGATAACTGAATGAGCTCCTTTTTTGGAGGATTACTGCCTGCTGGGGACTCAGGTCTGTCTCTGTCTCTGTTTTCTTTGCAGTTCCGCGTACTTTTTGCAAACCTTGTGTCTCTGTTCTGGTATGCCTACCTGGCCTCTCTGGAGAAGTGAAGGTGGCCTGAAGAATTGGCACCGCTGGCATGGATCTGGGTGGAATGGTGCCTCCCACAGAGTGAGAGTTACAGACAGCCCAGATGTCCCGTTCTCACTCTAGATCATGTGATTCAAGATGCTTGGCCATGATGGATGAAGAAACAGAAACCTAATGACTGAATGATGTGTTCTTTCAAAAGGCAGTAGTTGACTTCAATATGCTGCCCTAGAAATTTAAAAGAGATGATTTCACTTGTTGCCTAAATTTTAGGATTAAGTTAGGATCACAGTAAAACATGATGAAGTTTTCCCACTAAAATTGTAGTGGTGATTTTACTCATTTTTTTGGGGGGGGGAGTTTGTTTTGGACCATACCTGGCAGTGCTCAGGGCTTCCTCCTGGCTCTGCACCCAGAAATTATTCCTGGGGGTGCTCAGGGAACCATATGGGATACCTGGGATTGAACCTGGGCTGGCCATGTGCAAGGCAAGTGCCCTACCCCCTGTACTATCTCTCTGGCCCTGGAATTTACTTTCTTATTAATATTACTGCTTTGGAACTGTGTGGGTTGAGGACTGCCCTTAGATTTTTTTCCATTTTTTATAATTTTATTTATTGAATCATCATGAGAGCAGTTACGAAGCTTTTAGGTTTAAGTCTCGGTCATACAATGAAACACCCATACCTTCACCAGTGCCCATTCTCCACCACCAAAAACCCCAGTATACCCCCATCCCACATCCTCCCCCTACCTGTGGGGCAGATGATTTCCACATTACTCTCTCTTCTACTTTGATCACATTCAATATTTTGACACCAGACCCACCATTATTATTTGGGATTTTACCCCAACAGATCTGCTGAAAGGGTAACAGTAGACAATTTGTTTTCTATTGTTGGTTAGGAATAACATCTGATGTCGCTTGGCTGCAGTAGTGGCCATGCGATTTTGAAATTCCGAAATTTTAACACTTAAATCTGGAGGGATTTTTGCCAGAACCTGCTGGGTTCCAGGATTTGTTTCTGAGTCTCTGGGATCATGGCCGTTAAGCAGCTTGATCAGGAGCCAGAAAGGCCGTTCATGGGTGGTGACTCGGGTTCTCGTTGGGACTGGGAGGAAAGGGCCGGCTCCACCCCTATCCCATGAGGTCCCATGTGTCTCGTCACTGAGGGCCCAAAGCTGACTGTCTAATGGCCTCTGGAGGATGGCAGCCACCGAGGCGCCTAGGGGGAGCAGGCGGAGGGACAGCACCCTTTCCCCCCTGTAGTGGCCCGGCGACAGCAGTCCACTGTGGGGTACGGATGCGTTTCTGCCAAAAGCCGCTGGGTTTTGAGATTTGTTTCTGAGTTTGTGGGATCATGGCTGTTAAGCAGCTTGATCAGGAGCCATAGAGGCCGTTCTTGGGCGGCGACTCGGGGGTCTTGTTGGGGTGGAGAGGAAAGGGCCGGCTCCACCCCCATCCCGTGAGGCCCTGCATGTCTCGTCACTGTGGGCCCAGACTGTCCAGTGGCCTCTGGAGGAGGTTCCCCGGGCCGCCAGGGGTAACAGGCCAAGGGATGAAACCTATTCCCACCTGGGTTGGCCCAGCGCCAGTAACTTACTGTAGGGGTCCTAGGCATTTCTGCCAAAAGCCACTGGGTTTCGAGATTTGTTTCTGAGTCTCTGGGATCTTGGCCGTTAAGCTGTTCGATCAGGAACCAGAGAGGCCATGCCTCCAGTTATATAGCTGAGCCTGAGGTGGTTTGTGGGTGTGTCTCCCACATACCTAACTTTTGGCCACTATTGGCCATTTGCTTTCTTGGTAAACTTTGCCCCAAGTTTTTGGGGTCTGGCCAAAGGCACAGCAGCAATTCTAGGGTATCTGGAAGTCTGAAGGCGCCATCAGGCTGCTGATGCACTCGCCTCACAGGTACAGATTGACCTGCTAGTGGCACCATACCCCCTGCCCTCAGATTTTTTAACTTCCCTTTCACTGTCACTGTCCTCCCGTCGTTCATCGATTTGCTCTAGTGGGCCCAGAAACATTGTGAGACTTGTTATGTATTTGGCATATCAAATAAGTCATGGGTAGCTTGTCAGGCTTTGCCACGCAGGTGAGATACTCTTGGTAGCTTGCTGTGCTCTCCGAGAGGGGTGCAGGAATTGAACTCGGGTTGGCGGACAACCCCGTGCAAGGCAAACGCCCTATCCGCTGTGCTATTGATTACTCCGCCCCTTAACTTCCCTTAAATTATAAATTACCACAATACGACCCAAGTTCGATTCCTCCGCCCCTCTCTGAGAGCCCGGCAAGCTACCAAGAGTATCTCGCCCACATGGCAAGCTCCCCGTGACGTATTTGATATGCCAAACACAGTAACAACAAAGTCTCCAATGGAGATGTTACTGGGCCCGCTTGAGCAAATTGATGATCAACGGGAGGGCCTTTACTTTACTTTTACCACAATACGAATGATTAGCCACGGAAAAGGGTCTTGCCTCTGAGAGACTGTCTGAGAGGCTGGCTGGTATGTTAGCCTTTCAGCTGTTTACCTGTTCTATTTGCTCATTTTCATTTTCCCAGGCGTAATTTCTAAGCATCACAGGGTCACTGTCACTGTCCTCCCGTTGTTCATCAATTTGCTCGAGCGGGCCCAGTAACATTGTGAGACTTGTTACTGTGTTTGGCATATCGAATATGTCATGGGTAGCTTTCCAGGCTTTGCCCTGTGTGCGAGATAGTCTCGGTAGCTTGCCGGGCTTTCCGAGAGAGGCAGAGGAATTGAACTGGGTCACCGGGTATAGCCCAAAAAC
Source organism: Sorex fumeus (assembly GCF_029834395.1). NCBI lineage: Eukaryota > Metazoa > Chordata > Mammalia > Eulipotyphla > Soricidae > Sorex > Sorex fumeus. The sequence goes on along the minus strand of NW_026606086.1, from coordinate 18,784,159 downwards.
AAAAAAAGAGGGAGTGAGTTCAAGAGAGAACAAGGGCTTCCCCAGGGTAGAAAATCCTTGGAGACCCAAGTCTGTGGGTGCGAGACACCCACCAGGCTTGCAGAAACTAGGAACTGCACTACAGAATTCAGTTTGCCATGTCAGTGAGATGCGGGGGCAGTCAGGGAGAAGGATGACTCTGACACACTGGTAGGGCTGTGGGGTTATGTTATATGCATGTTTTGGTTTTAATTTATTTTTCGGGGGGGTGGGGCACACCTGGCGGGGCTCAGGGCTGACTCCTGACTGTGCTTTCAGGAGTCATTGCCCGTGGTGCTCTCTAGGAGACCACATTAGATGACGAACCTGCATTTGCCGCGTGCCAGGAAAGCGCCTTACCCCGGGGCCCAGGGAAGTCTCGCTCTCACCGAGCTGTGCACTAACAACGCTCACGCGTGTTCCTCTGCTCCACACAAACACACCGCGCCGGGCCAGCCGGTACTCCCGGGCCGGTCCCTGGACCCGGCTCCCGGCCCCCGGCGGGGCGGCAGCGGCTCGGCACCTGCTCGGCACCTGCCGCGACACTCGCACCAGCAGCCGCCGGGGCCGCGCCTCCAGCCCCGCGCCCCAACCGAGCCCCGAGCCCCAGCCCCACTCGCACCCCCGCTTCGGGCCCCCAGCCCCGCGCCCCGGCCCCTCCCGCCCCGCGTCCCCGCCCCGCCCCGCGCCCCACGCCCCGCGCTCCAGATCCGCCCTACGCCCCGCCCCGCGCCCCGGCCCCGCCCCGCGCCCCAGATCCGCCTCGCTCCGTGCCCCGCGTCCCGGCCCCGCCTCCGCACCATGGTCACGCCCCCGCGCCCCGGCCCCGCCCTGGCCTCGGGCCCGCTCCCTGGTCCCACCCCGCCCCGCGCCCCAGCTCCGCCCGGCAGGAGGCGGGGTCTCGGCGCGCCGCGGAGGCCGGAAGTGCCTGGCGTGTCCCTAGCGGCGCGCCGTCGGCGTCGGGCGCTGAGCGGGCGGGCGGGAGCGGGCGGCATGGCGTTCCGGCAGGCGCTGCAGCTGGCGGCCTGCGGCCTGGCCGGGGGCTCGGCCGCGGTGCTCTTCTCGGCTGTGGCGGTAGGCAAGCCTCGTGGGGGCGGCGACGCGGAGCCGCGCGGGACTGAGCTGCCGCTGGGGCCGGGGCCCGTACGCCCCCGGCCGGGCGTCTGGGACCCCAACTGGGACAGGTGCGCGGCGGGGGCGGCGGGGGCGGCGACTTTCGGGGCCCGGCCGCTTGGGGGCTCGGAGCCGCAGCCCCCTCGGGCCGCGTGCCCGGGGCCGCCCCTGCTTCCCTCCCTCCATCCCCGGGGAGCGGGGGAGGCCCAAGCGTCAGCGTCGTTATCCGGCCCTGGAAGGTGGCTCTCGTGCTGGGAAAACGCCTCCTTCGGAATCTTGGTTATATTTAGATCCGGAGCGGGGTTCAAATGCCCAAGGGGGAAAAGGAAACATTTTCCGAGGTTGAAGAACCGGCGTGCGTTCGGTTTCCCAGCGGCTTTTTTGGCAGAGCTGCTGCCGCTGTCTGCTCGCCAGGCCTGGCCCTGCGGGAACCCTCGTCTGCAGCGAAGCCTGGTGCGCCAGACGCTCCCACCGACTGCTAAGGTGGCGTCGCAACCAGGCCGTGCTCCTGGCACCAGGTGTGCGTGGCCCGAGCCGCTGCTCCTCTCAGAAAGCCTCGGCCACTCGTCCTCCCGCGGCAGGGAGGCGCAGCCTTTCCTTTCCCGCGCCCCTGCTGGAACAGCAGACACGAAACTTACAAGGGCCACCAGATAGGCCTTCCCCAGGCTCCCTGCTCTGCTCCACTTAGCTGTTTTGCCTGGTGTGCCACACAGCAGACTTCCTGTGATGAAGAGGCACACTCTTCCTGAATCTCCAGTGTGGTAGCTTCTGTCCCTCGTCCCGAATACTTAAAATGTGCCTGTTTAGACCAGGGAGAGGGCTCAGAGGGCCAAAGTGCAGGTTTTTCGTGCGTGGATCCCCAGCTCTGTGGTGATCAGGGCTTACCTGGTGATCTTAGCTGGTCATATGGGGTGTCAGGAATTGAACCTGGGTCTGCTGCTTGCAAGGCAAGTGCCTAGCCGTGTGTTAATCTTTCTATCCCCAGCATTTTTAATCTTAAAAAAATTTTTTTAAATTTTTTTTTTTGGCTTTTGGGCCATACCCACCAGTGCTCAGGACTTACTCCTGGCTCTACACTCAGGGATCACTCCTGGAGGGCTCAGGGGACCATATTGGGTTTCTGGGATAGAACCCAGGTTGATTGTGTGTATTGTTGCTCAGTCCCTTGACTTTGTGTGTTATGTTGTCCTATGTTGTGTGTTAAGTTGCCCTAACAGGTTGGTGCTCAGCTCTTGGGGTGGAAGGTGTATTTCAGAGGCTGGCCTTTTCAGTGTGGTAGCGGAAAATAGTGTGGGGTGGCTTCTCTCAAGCTGTTTACTAACACATAAAGAATCGTTTTGGCAGAAAGATTCTAGGATGACAGGAGTACACATAATTGTTTCGTACTTTAACATCAGGCGAGAACCACTGTCCCTGGTCAACCTGCGGAAGAGGAACTTGGAGTCCGGAGAGGAGGAGCTGCCATCCAGGCTCGACCACTACAAAGCCAAGGCTACTCGGCATATCTTCCTCATCAGGCACTCCCAATACCATGTGGAGGCCTCCCAGGAAAAGGACCGCACCCTGACGCCCCTGGGTATGTGGCTGAGGGACTCAGGATTGCAGGTCTGCCTCCTCTCAGGCTCTGGGAGTAATGGCAGCCTGACAGACAAGCAATTTGTTTTTGATCCATTTTGGAAGTTTCTGGGCAAGTACCCTGTCCATCAGGGTGTTGCTTGGAGGATCCTGTGGAGCTGGGAATCAAATCTGGGCTTCCTGTATGCCAAGTACCAAGTACATTCAGCCTCTTTTTGGCCTGACACAGATGACGTTTTTAAGTGGAAGGGTGTGTTGGATCACAGCAGAGATCAGGTCTAACTTCTGCCTCTCGGGTACTCGGGTCATTCCTGGCAGGTCTCAGAGGATTATGTGCAGTGTTAGGGATCAAACTTGGGTCAACTGTATGCAAGGCAAGAGCCTTTTCCCCCTAGTTCACTACTCCATTCTCATAATCTCTTAAAATGTCCTTAATTTTGAAAAATACTATTTAGGCTCTTGCTTGCACATGTTTTGTTCAAGGAATATCCCAAGGGTACTTTTCTTGTCTGGAGGGGAAGGTACTACATTTTACTTGACTTAATTTGCAGATCTGTGGGTCTAGATTCAGCTTTGGAGTTGGTGGATGTAGAGAAAGCATATCTATCATTCCTGCTGCAGTGTTGCTTGTGCAGTGCTACCAGAATGGCCCTCTGCCTGTGTGCAAGTGTATCCATAGGAGAAGTTTTTTTTTTTTAAATGTGTAAATAATTTCATGGGAGAAGTTTCTAGGAGAGAAAATCTAAGGTGGTCTGAGGTAGTTTTATTAATTTTTGGTTTTTGGTTCATACGGTGCCTGCTTGAGCAAATCAATGAACAACGGGAGGACAGTGACAGTGACCTACCTGTCAATGTGCAGGGGTTACTGCTGGTTCAGAATTCTGGAATCATTCCTGGCAAGCTCAAGGTGCCATATGGGATGCTGGGGATTGAATCTGGGTGGCTGTGTGCAAGGCAAACACTTTACCCCCTGTACTGTATCTTTGGCCCCCTGAAGTGAGCTTTTTAGTGGTATTTTCATCTATATTCTGAGATATACATGAATAATGTATTTGTCTTTTCTTTGTTTTGGGCCACATCTGGTGGTGCTCAGGGCTTACTTCTGGCTTTGCGCTCGGGGACCATGCCTAGTGTGGCTCAAGGAACCATGTGGGGTGCTAGGGATTGAACCAGGCTTAGCCACTTGCAAGGCAAGTGCCCTTTCCACTATACTTTCCCTAGCCTTGAGTATTTATCTTTTTAAAAGTTTATTATGGTTACAGCAATATGGTTACAGTAGTGTTAAGCTCTGTGGCAGAGAAGTAAAAAGTTACTGCATTTAAGTATTTGCCTTTGCATCAGTTTGTACCTATTGTCACTGAGGTCATTGGTTTTTTATCTCTGACTATTGTAAGATCGACCATTCAGTGGCTCTCCAAGTCAACACACAGTCATTTCCTTTCTTTTTTTTCTTTTTTGCGTTTTGGGTCACACCCGGCGATGCACAGGGGTTACTCCTGGCTCTTGCACTCAGGAATTACTACTGGTGGTGCTCGGGGGACCATATGGGATGCTGGGAATTGAACATGGGTTGTTCGCGTGCAAGGCAAACGCCCTACCCGCTGTGCTATCACTCCAGCCCCTCAACACACAGTCTTGACAGAGTTGAGAAGGAAAGGTGTGAGAGACCTTGAGTAGGAAACAGGGTCCCTCCAAATTTCCAGAGTCCTCAGTCTTGGTCACTGTTAGTGTTCTTCCCTGTGGTGCCAGTGGTCATTGGACACTAATGAAGTTACTTTTACCCGTTGAGTGCTTCATCCCCCAGTTCAGCCCAAGTCTTAGGAGGACCTGCCTTATGGTACTTGGTAAGGACTGAAGTATTTGTGAAGTAAATTAGCGATTCCAGCTAGTTTCATGTAATTCTCTGGTGTATTCCATATTCAAGGGCGGGAACAAGCTGAACTAACTGGTCTTCGACTTGCAAGCTTGGGATTGAAGTTTAATAAAATTGTCCATTCCTCTATGACCCGCGCAATAGAAACCACTGACATCATCAGCAAACACCTTCCAGGTGAGCGAGTCCCTCAGCAGGGTGGGAGTGAGCAGGCTCCCAGTTCTGGGCCCCAGGCAGAATACTGAAGGAATGGGGAGGGGTGGGTGGTGAGGAGGGGGACTTTGCTTCTTGCAGGTGTCAGCAGAGTTAGCACAGACTTGCTGAGGGAAGGTGCCCCCATTGAGCCGGACCCACCTGTGTCTCACTGGAAGCCAGAGGCAGTGGTAAGAACTCGTCCTCAATTGTGTTATTGTCTCTCCCTTTCCCCTTCTAGCCCTCTTCTGTTCCTTTGGTGACTGGACTTGATGTTTTCTGGACACCTTCATGCTTCCGTTCCTTTTTCTGCCCTCAGCAGTATTATGAAGATGGAGCCCGGATCGAGGCTGCCTTTCGTAACTACATCCATCGAGCGGATGCCAAGCAGCAGGAGGACAGTTTTGAGATCTTCATCTGTCACGCCAATGTCATCCGCTACATAGTGTGCCGGTGAGGGTCTTTGTAAGCACCTGGCCCATTTCTGCCCTTGCCAGCATGGCACAGCTCCTTGTCCTTCCTCATCATGATTTTTCGGGGGCTGATGTTTTTGATTTTGGTGTTTGGGCCACATCTGGTGTGTTTAGGGATCATGCCTGGTGGTGCTTGGGAGACTATATGTGGTAACAGGGAGTGAACCGGCGTCAGCCACTTGCAAGACCAGTGCTTCACCCACTGTACTATTTCTTTGGCCATCTGAATGTTTTATGTGGTTAGTTTTTTAATATTTCTTTCTCTGTGTTCAGGTGTGACTTGGGGAATGATATATGGTGTCCAGATCTAATCATGGTTGGTTGGTCACCTGCAAGGCAAGCACCTGATCTTCTGTACTTGCTCTTAGGCTCAGGTTGACTGATTTTAGTACCTGTGGGCAATAAGTATTCTTGAGGCCCAATGGCCATTTTGTTTTTCTTTTTTTGGGCCACACCTGGTGGTACTCAGGGATTATTACTTCTGGTGGGACTCAGGGGACCCATATGTAGTGCTGGGGATTGATCCCAGGTCAGCCTCGTGCAAGGCAAACATAGTACCTCCTGTACTATTGCTCTGGCTTTCTGATGGTATTTTATATTTCCCTTTGTTACTTGGAATTCTTTCTGTAAGAACTGACTTAGTCTCTGTACTGGCTAGAGAGAGTATAGGAGGGAAGGCACTTGAATATGGCTGCAGTGGCTCTGAATCTGGTTCAGATTCCTGGAACCATATATAGTTCCCTGAGCACCGCTGGGTTTGCCCAGTTCAAAAGGGGGAAAAAAAAAAGACTCAGCCTCAGTCTTATTCTACTGTGTTTGGATGAATTTTAGACTTGTGGATCTTAATTTTGTTCTGTGGGTTGTTGTCTGAACCAGCACTGGATGTTGGGTGCTCCCTTTTGACCTGCCCACCTCCCCTGCTTCTGGCACCAGACCAGAAAAGTTCTAGGACCCTTGTCAGCAAGGCGGAGGGCCCTTTGTATGATGTGGTTTTCTGTGTGCTTAGTTGTTTAAACAAGTTCCATTTCCTCCCAAGTCTGCTAGAATATCAGGTACTCAGTGGCTGGGGGCTTTTCTTGTGTGATTAGTCTGACAAAGGCAGGGCAGCACAGCATGGTCAGCTGTCCACAGTAGGGGCCTTTCCTCCCTGTCCTGGACCTCCGACTTTTTGATGAGGCCATGGGGGAACAGGATTGTGCTGGGTCTAGGGGCACCATCCTGAGAAATGAGAAAGGGATGGGAAAAAGGGAGAAAGGTCTCAGGATGGTCACCAGCCATCTTTTCTAGATGAGCCTTAAAAGCCAGCTTTTCTAGATGAGACCTCATCTCCTTCTTCTCTTCAGCAAAATGCTAGCTTCTGTGGGTCATACTGTTTGCTACTTGGAGCACTTGAGAGTGAGCCTGGGGTGCTTTCTGTGCTGTGTAAAAATGAGTCACCGTGGTTTACAAAGAGACTTTGTGCTGGTTAGTGTAGGAGTGCATGATCAGACTGAGAAGAATCCTCTGAAGTCTACAAGGGGAAATGATGGCTGCAAGGAACCATAGAGTGGTGGCAGTGTGCCAGCACCAAGACACAGGGGCTGTTTGGTGGCTTAGAAGTGGCAGTAATGCCAGTCTCTTCAACAAACATGAATTACTTTACTAGAAAGCAGCTGCTGTATAAGCAGCTTATATTGCCATGGGGAGAAAAATGAGCTGTATCTGCAAATTACTATGGTTCTGACTCACATGCACATCTAGGGTTGATCTCATACCAAAAACTGGCTGAGCTCTGGCCCTGCCCTTGTTTATGAATGGGATTTGCATCAGGCAACAGCTTTCCCCTCTACAAAGCCCCTTTCGTGAAACAGAGGAAAAGGTGGTTTTTTATGGACCCATTGTAAAGAGGACTCCCCATTCTTCCTTCTTTCTCTTCCTCAGGGCTCTGCAGTTCCCTCCTGAAGGCTGGCTCCGCCTTTCCCTCAACAACGGCAGCATCACCCACTTGGTAGTTCGGCCTGATGGCCGAGTAGCGCTCAGGACCCTCGGGGACACAGGATTCATGCCTCCTGACAAGATCTCACGCTCCTGAGGGCTGGTCCTGCACTCTGCCCCAGCCCATTGCCTAGCTTTCTTGTGGTGTCTTCCTCACAGGCCACTCTATATATATTTCATTTCTCCAGAACAAGGTGGTGGAAAAGAACTACTTAAATGTGTATTTTAGCACTGGTGACTTAGGATGAAAAAGGGAAACATTCAGCTCAGATCATCTATCTGTTACCTTCATGTCTCCCAGGACTGGCCTGTGGGGTTTAAGGAGACTTGTACTGGATATTGGACAAAGGCCTTCACTGCATGGACCTTGCATTGAATGTCTTAGGTCATGATCACAGCTAGTCATGAACCCTGAGACTTGCTGGAAAAGCTCATCAGTGCAAGAGATGTAGATTCATACATCTGAGCTTCCATTTATATATTTGTGTATACCCTTTGTCAAAGTCAAATATTTGTCAGAGATTTTACTCAGCTGACTTCTTGATTTGAAAACCAGTCCCACACTCCAAAATTATGAAGCCCCGTCAGTTAGACCTGAACTCAACTTTCTGGGCCTTTCCAGCACCTGGGAGCACCTAGGCAGGTGAGCGGCAGGAGTTAGTAACCAGAGGGGGCCTGTTTTGCTAAAATATCTGGCAGCTCAGTCTTAAGTTTGCTTCTTCAATACTTATGGATTATGATATTTTGACATGATGTATACATCCCAAATGTTAATTTTGGAAAACTATAATTTCTGTGAAGTGATTATAAACACTTTGTGCAATCAGTGCAATTAGCTGGAATATTTGATTTATTTCTGTTGTCAACTTTGGAAATAATTATAAAATTTTATTTTATTGTTTTTTCAAAGGTTTAATTGTGACTTTTATTTGGGTTTTTTGTGCAGAGATTTGGGGGTAGGTGGGGAGGTCTCCAAGAAGAACCATGTGATGTTAGGGAGTGAACTTGAGTCCACCTGCATGCAAAACTCCAGCCCATTGTTTTCTCATCCCTTACCAGGCATTTGCCATCTGGACCTTTAGGAGACTGGAAAATAGACTGAGCATCTTTTTGGACCATGCCTTGTAGTGCTGAGGGGGCTATTCCTTCCTGGCTCAGTGCTTGGGGAACCATATGCTATGTGGGGCTGAACCTGGGATTGAACTCTAGCCCTTTGAGCTATCTTCTGGCCCTAAAATAGTTTCAGTAGATAAGCCAGGGGCTGGACTTTATGCCCATCTGGAGCCATTGCTGGACTCTTGGGCCCATATCATAAGATAAAGAAGTTGGTTGGGGTTGGCCACTTTGCTTTCTAGTCTGCAGACCTTTTTTAAACCTCAGAAGTGGTTAGAAAAGTGGGGCAGAACTGATAGTAGGTGAGTAGTAGCATAGGAAGAGGCTGTTTTGTTTTTGGGTCTCTCTTGGTGCTTAAGGACCATATGGATGCTGGGGATCAAACCCAGCTTGGCTGCATGCAAGGCAAGCATCCTACCAGCTGCACTATCCCCAGGAAGAGGGGTGACAGGGTCAGTTATGGGGATCTAGTGACGTCTTACATGAGCCAAAGTTCTGGACTGGAGAGCTAGTGTAACAGGGCCTTGCCTTGCCTTGCACGTGGCTGACCCAGGTTCAATCTCTGGCATCCCATAGGCCCCTGAGCACTGCCTAGAGTGACTCCTGAGCACAGAGTCAGGAGCACCACTGGATATGGCCCCAAATCAAACATAAAAAGTTCTGGAAGGCAGTAATCATACCTGAGTAGCCCAAATGAACACAGCACCAGGAAGCTGTGTGCTGCAAGAGAGCCTGAACCAAAACCAGTGGAGCAGTTGATGTTTATCCAAAATACTTTCGATGGCCAGAAAGACAGTTACATATCTGGCATATATGCTTTGCATGCAGGAGCCCTATAAGGAGTACCCCATGAGCACTGCTGAGTCTAATCCAAAATCAAAACCAAAAATTTTGAATGCTGGCTGGACAGAGTGCCAGAGTTGAGGTACTTGTCTCATATCCTGCCAACCCCAATTCAAATCTCCACCACCAGAATCGGCACTGGTGGAGGGATGGGTACTTGATCATTGTATAACTGAAACCCAGGCACAAAAATTTCTAAGTTTACAACTGTACTTCATGGTGTTTCACTAATAAAAATTAGAAACAAAACAAAAACCAAATCCCTATCACCATAACCAGGGGTGGCTCCTAAGCACAGCCAGGAATAGCCTCTGATCACTGTTGTGTGCGGTCTAAACTCCCTCATTCCCTCCTCCCCCAAAAAATAAAAACAAAAAATTTCTCTGGAAACAGTTAAAAGGATAATAGTGGCCAGGGAAATAGCAAAAAAGGCTAGAGCAAATGCTTTGCAAGCTGGAGCCACAAGTTTAACCCCTGGCATAGAATAGTCTCCCAAGCCACACCAGTAGTGAACCCCCAACACTGAGGTAGATGTGACCAAAAAATCAAAAATAAAAAGATTAAGTGCACTTAATGAGATTCTGAGCTAGAAAATACTTATATTTGCGCACCAGTGCAAAGTGTTGGTGTAAAACAAGAAAAGCAGCTTAGGCCAGGGAGCCAATGTGGTTTGGGAGATGGGGTCAGTAATATATCCAATATCTGCAGTGCAGGGTATTGATCAAGGCTCACATACAAACCATGTGATTTATTGCAGTGTCATGTCCTGATCCTGCATCCAATAATGTTTCAAACCACACCCGAACAAGTAACTATCCCACTACCATCATTCCCTCTGAAGCTGTGAGCTTTTGGAAACAACCAGGAATAATTCAAAGTGAACTGTCTTTTCCTGCAACATGCAGTGGGCATGTACCCCAGCACCATCGCTGTGGCACTGGAAGTAAGGGTGAAACTGATTATCCTTTGTGGTAGAGAAAGGGGAGAGCACTTACACAAACACACACCCCTAAAACCCCATAGTCAAGAAGTCTGGGCTAGGTGAATTTGACACAAATAGGAAAGAAAAGAATACAAATCAGCAAATCTTACATATTTATGTAATTTCCTAGCAGCTCTGCTTCATATTTCACTAAGAGGTGCATGTTATCTCAGGGGAGGGAAGGGTGTTCTTTATGAGGGCTTAGAATCAAAACTACATGATTTTAAAAACAATTTATTTAAGTAGTTAAAAAACATAAAAACCACCTAGGGATATAAGTTAATGCCTTTGTTGAAACCAGGCAGGAGCACTTTATAAGAAGTGCTTTATAAGAACAGTCAATGAGTTCTAAAATTTTTTGGAAACCATGGAAGTCTGCATATTTGCGGTATAAGCACCAATTTTAATGCTTTTTTGTTTGGGGGGGCACCAACGTGGTGATGCTCAGGGATTACTTCTGGCTTTGCACTAAGAAATTACTCCTGGCAGTGCTTGGGGGTCCATATGGAATGCCAGGGATTGAAACCAGTTGCCTGCAAGCAAAGCGAGGGCCCCACCTGCTATACTATCTGGCCTCACCAATTTTAATTTCTGTCTGAACACTGACAATAATATACAGAACAGTACGGGAAAGTTTAAAGAAAACATCACTGTGAATACACCTGTATTTGACTTGAGAACAAAGGTGCCTTTTAAAAAATGCCTTTGGTATTTAAAATAATTTTTTGGTTTTTAGGCCATACCCAGTGGTGCTTAGGACTTACCCCTGGCTCTGCTCTCAGGGAACACTTCTGTAGGCTCAGGGGATGATACAGGGTGCCAGGGATTGAATCCAGTTGACTGCATGTAGGGAAGTGTCTTCTATATACCCGCTATACTATTGCCTGGCCTCTCCTAAATTACTTATGTACAGGTTGTCTGTAACATTACCACATAGGCAGTTTTCAGGAAATTTGTATCTGAGTTAGCTTTCATCAACTTCTCAAAATATCAATGTACACAGAACATGTGCATTCTCTAAAATACTGTGAAAATACTGTGTAACCTTTTGAATTAAAATATAAATCTTGATCCCAATATTCCTGACCAATGTCATATGAAATAAATAAGTTTTCAATATACTCAGTTCAGATTTTTTTGAACAAGGATTCTTAGTAGTCTCACAGTATAATCTCAAAAGGTAAGTTCAGGAAAATAAATGATTTACAAAAGGCACTTACATTACCAAAAGCACTGGCAGATTCTTGCTATAACAATACTACCTCTGTATGAGCCCTCATGTATAATAAAGCTGAAGAAATTCAGCCTTCATTTATTTAGCTTTTTGGGTCACACCCAGCGATACACAGGGATTACTCCTGGCTCTGCACTCAGGAACCACCCCTGGCAGTGCTCAGGGGACCATATGGGATGCTGGGAATCAAAACCGGGTAGGTTGCATGCAAGGCAAATGTCCTACCCACTGTGCTATTGCTCCAGCCCCGGAAATCCAGCCTTTAACAGAACTTTTTGGCCTCAGGTATCCCCACAACACAGAGGGCCCTTATTGTAGGTGGATTAGAAGCAAGAGAGGAACTGAAATAAAATACTCAAGTAGCTTTCAAAAGTAAACCTCTAGAGCTGGAGAAACACTATAGTAGGCAAGGTCCATGTGTTGCATATGGCCTACCTGGTTTTGATCCCCAGCACCCTGTATTTTCCCCTGAGCCTGCCAGGTGTGAACTGTGAGTGCAGAGTCAAGAGTAAGTCCTGAGCACAATCATATGTGCCTACCCCTCAAACAAAAAACCCAAAAGTAAACCTCTAGTTATTAAAACGTATTATTTTTATGAAGAAAACTCAACTGATATGAACCCTAAATACATTTTTTTTTTTTTTTGCTTTTTGGATCACACCCAGCGATGCACAGGGGTTACTCCTGGCTCTGCACTCAGGAGTTACTCCTGGCGGTGCTCAGGGGACTATATGGGATGCTGGGAATCAAACCCGGGTCGGCCGCACGCAAGGCAAATACTCTACCCGCTGTGCTATTTCTCCAGCCCCCTTAAATACATTTTGAAAGTAGAGTTTACAGACTCTTTAATGTATTAAGACATTACAAACATGTCAAGCCCCAGCACTGATGAATGCTGGGGTTGCTGCAAAGTCCTGTGTGGCCATTTGCATAGCCTCCTCAATGGTTATAAGACTTTCCGAATTCTTCTGGCCCCTGATTCACATCTTAATGGCCCAAATTATAAGTACTGTTTACAATGACCTAGTCACTTCCTCTACTCAACTGGGTGGACTGGCCACACAGAGGATTTTTGCGAGAAAACAAAGGTGGGACCAAATTCATCTTTACTGCTGTGCAGCCTAGCACTGTGGCTACCATGGTGAATTCTGTAACATTACCACATAGGCAGTTTTCAGGAAATTTGTATCCGAGTTAGCTTTCATCAACTTCTCAAAATATCAATGTACACAGAACATGTGCATTCTCTAAAACTCTCACCTTCAAAATAAGATTAACCAGAATATGTTCTTTTATGACATTTTGGTAATAAACATATTACCCTTATTAAACAACAACAACAACAAAGCAACAACAACAACAACAACAACAACAGTAAGAGCCCTATGAGCCAGCAGGCTGGGCCAGGAGTGTCATTCTGCGGAGGTGGCTCCCATTTGCAGGACTGTAGCGCCCAGGGCTGCCCACACCAGGGGAATACAAGGCAGTGCTGGGCTTCCCAGGGCTGTTGACCACAGGACTGCTTCTCCCCGGGCTGCAGTTGGAAGGGTGACCAAGATCTGTCTGCTGAGACTTCGACCTCCCTTTCAGTGCAGGGCTGGGCCAGCTGAGGAAACCCAGAAAAATCTGTCAGCACAGGTGCAATAACCCAGGTCCCAATACCATCTGGCGAGGTACTTGGGACAAGGAGAGTAGAAATGACAAGACCTGAACCTCTCCAAGAATAGTTACTCTGTGCTTGAGAATTATGGGCCCCCAAAGGAACAGCTCGTGACTTTCAACATGAACCCCAATTGCAGACCTCTGTGTAAGGCTGCTGAATGTGGCCACATATCAGGGCAGTCTTGTTAGCTTAGATAACAAAGAGGCTGACAAGTGGTACAAATGAACCAATATGTTCATTAGACCAGACTGGATTATTCCCCATAGCATTCCCCATAGCAGAGGTTCCCCCAACCTGAAGTACCTCTGTCTGTCCGAAGGTGAGTAGCACAGAACGGTGCTCCTCCATCTGTGCACAGTAGGGTACTTGTTCGGGTCCACATCTATACATTCTAAAGCTGCTAGAACATCTCGATCCAGCTTTGAGGGCTCCTCTCTAAAGGACATCAGAAGAGAGCAGACAGTTTATGATTAAGAACACAATTCTGCACTAATGCCCTCCTTATTCAAAACACAATGGCATGCAAACACATGTGATGATGTCCCCACCACACCTCAGCAACATCAGGACTGCCATACAGGCAGCAGAGAAACTAAGACAAGACACTCTCTCTTTCATGTGGAAATCTCCAATGTTTTGCTGTACTGCAGGAAAAGTGAGTTTGTGTATTTCCACTCCAAAGGTAGTGTGTCACTTGAGATAAAGGCCACTGTTAAGACTGTCTTTCTGCCTAAAACTAATCTCCTAAGATAGTTCAGTGAGTATGGGATGATTATTTCCCTGGAACGTGTGTGGAAGAGAACTGTCCTTCCATCAATGTGGGAACGTTAGGACACTGAGATTCTACACCTTCATGAAATGGAAACAAGGACAGGTCTGCAAGTTATGAGTGGACCATGTGCCAACAGGGCCCCACACACTCATATTGCTCCTAGTATTCCCAGTGTGCCTATCCCTCTTCTTTATGGTCATACCAAGGAATGTTCATGTAAACTCATACCCCAAGAGGAAGAGTCTTTGGATGGTAGGGATCCTCAGGGGCTCTGAGGGTGTAGAAGTGCTGTGGTGTTGGGTCTCCTGCCCAGGATGGTTGGGATCCAGGCACAGTTCAGCAATTCCAGCTGACACTTCGCTCTCCATCATTATCTGTTTCTTTCTGAGGTTGCCTGTAGCAGCAGGTGATACTAAGAAGTCACTTTCTTTTGTGTCTAATTTTGATGTCAGTGTCTTTTCTCCAGCTTCCACATTTTTACTTGCTCTCAACTTAGAAAAGTCTCTTCCTAGATTCTGCAAATTCAGTTTATCAAACTCAACAGTCAAAGTGGAGACAGGTGATAAGAGGTCTTCCTGTGCACCGGAGGCCTTTGTTCTTTTCCCTTCCAGGGTCTTGTTGCTGCTTGGAGGGCTATAAAAGCCATTTTTGTTACCCTGGGAACTGTTTGGGGTTGAGACTTCTATAAGATCCATATTCTGCTCCAAAGGAAGGATGTTGGAATCTCCAAAAGCACCAACTGTGGGATGGGTCTTATTACGTGCTGTATTTTGCCGATTTTTAATTTCTTCCAAGCTCATGTTATCATCTTCACCTAGAAATGTCCTTACAGAAATGGAACTGCTAGGATGACCTGAGGGGAAGAAAACAATTCTTCAGAGGTACAGATACCTGTAAATAATCACTATCTAAGCATAGCTGCGAATCTCTATAACCAACTACAAATCGCTCTCATACAGAACTACCTTCTCAGATTCTAAGGTAGAAAAGCACCTGTATTACTCTCTAGGAAAAGGCAGGCAGGACTGTACAAAACAGAAATAAAGTTGCAGGAGCGGCTTTCCTCCTTCAAAAGCAGAGAAGTAAGAGGGGAAACAAGGTCAAGGGCAAACTGGAGAGTATCTGTCTACTGTGCCAGATTGATAGCACCGAACAAACAGCAGGTGTTCGCATGTCCATGAGAAGACACCCATGTTCTCACCAGAGGCAGAGGCTTTCTCTGAATGACAAGCTTCATTTTCTCTCATTTCTTGTTGGGCCTTTCTGCTTTCTTCCTGCTGGTGGAAATACTCTTCTAATTTCTGTAAGCCCTCCGGGGAGGAAAGGTCAACAAAACAGTCAAGAAAGTCCCAGTATTCAGCCCAGGGATACCTCAGTTCATGAGCTAGCTCTCTGTAAGAATGAAACACAACAAATCAGTTATGGAACCAGCACAGAACCAGAAAATAAGTAACTACACATAAATAGGCACTTTATGATGGGAGTGCCAGATTGATACCCGTTTTTCTCTTCTTTTTGCTATGCCAGGAATTGAATCCAGGGTGTCACACATGCCAGGCTCTACTGCTGAGCTACATCCCAGCAGGACATGATTTTGGTATGGGCCATGCATATAAAAACTTAGAAATCGTTTTTAGAAGACACTATGAAACATTGAGTGAAACTGTACATTGTAATGACCAAATTCAGAATTTCACAAATGCTACACGTGTACTACCAATTGAGCTACAGCCCCCCTGTCCCTAATTTAGCCTCACGGTTGTAGAAGACCTTTTCAGAACTTGTTTTCACTAGAAACTTCTAGGCACATCAACCTCTTCAGTCCACCTCTCTCTCTCCCCTTATTGCCAAGAAAGCACCACAGAAGTATTTGATAAAAAACATGTAATGTCTCTTAGATATGATGGAGAGCAACTCTAGGTCTGGGGACAACTTTTTGAGTTTATGCTTTTATTAAAAAAACTCACATGTATAATGTTTGCAAAGAACTATATTTTAATAAAGAAAGCAGAATCAGATAGTACAACACTTAATCCTCGGAATACCATGTGGTCCCCAAGCACACCAGGAGTAATTCCTGAGTGCAGAGCCAGGAGTTAATTCCTGGCATTGCTGCACATTGTCCTGAAACAATAAAACAAACAAACAAACAAACAAACAAACAAGGATAGCACAGAGGGTAGGGCATTTGCCTTGCATGCGGCAGACCCTGCATCCCATATGGTCCACCGAGCACTGCCAAGAGTAATTCCTGAGTGCATGAGCCAGGAGTAATTCCTATGCATCGCCAGGTGTGACACAAAAAGGTTTTAAAAAAAAAAAATCCCTGACAGCCAGAGATGTAGTGCAGTGATAGAGCATTTGTCTTTTGTGTGGGAGATCCTGGGTTTGATCTCTATAACTGAAAAACAAAACAAAACAAAAAAACCCAAAGCCCCCCAAGTTTCCCAGTACATGCTTCCTGGAAACTATCACTGGGCCACAGTTATGATTTGGTTTTCCAACCTCATTTAAAACATGAATGCACAGCAACACCCAGAACACCACCAACACCGGGCTCTTTATAAATTCAAGTACCTTCCCACTCTCTCGATGCCTCTCTCTGGATCAGATTTTCTGACATTGTGAAAGAAGCCTGCTTTCTCTCGAGGTGGAGTTTTCCAGAGTCTGCGAAAATCTTCTGCCTGTGATTGAGAAAATGTGTTGAGCAAAGCCACACACGTCAGTCATGGACAAATATAAAGACCACTGCAGAGTTGTATTTCTGTGTCTCCCTATTTCTCCATATCCAGGAAGTGTCATTTATCAATTATATTAACAATTATATTCAGATATTTCTTATAAACTTAGTAAAAAGAGAAAAATGTGGGTTTTGCCTTTTTCTTAAGGTATGAAAACAGATGGGCTGGAGGATAGCACAGTGGGTAGGGCTTTGCATGCGGCCGATCCAGGTTTGATTCCTCTGCCCCCCTCGGAGAGCCTGGCAAGCTACCGAGAGTATCTCGCCCACACAGCAAAGCCTGGCAAGCTCCCCATGACGTATTCGATATGCCAAAAAACAGTAACAACAAGTCTTATAATTTGTTGTGAGAAGTTACTGGTGCCCGCTCAAGCAAATCGATGAACAATGGGAGGACAGTGCTAGTGCTATATATGTGTGTGTGTGTGTGTGTATATATATATATATATATATATATATAAACAAACATAAGAATACTGCTATTTATTCAGCCATTGATTAAGCTGATTGAATTGGGCATGAACTCCACATTACTTTTTTAAAAATTAAAAAAAATTTTTTTAATTGAATACTTGTGAGATAGACCATTACAAAGCTGTTCATAATTGGGTTTCAGCTGGCTTTATATTTTGCAGTGCCAAAGACTGAACCTAAGACTTATATATTCAAGAAAAGTGCTTTACTTCTGAACCACATCCCTGACCTAAGAACTTTTTATTTTTGTGGGTTGTTTCTTGAGCCATACTCAGCAATGCACAGCAGCTACTCTGGGTACAGTGGGTGCTTGGGGGCCATGTGGTGCCAGGAAGAGAACCAGGGTGTCCAGCATATAAAGCATGAATTCCAGCACTATATTACTGGGACCCTGAGAACATCTTGTGGTGTTTGGTTTTGAGTTATACCTGGTGGTCATCAGGAGACCAGGTGGTACTGGAGACTGAACCGTGGCCTCTAATATTGCAAAGCATGTGCTCAGTCCATTCTTTCTGGCCCAGAGAATATTTTTAATAAGAGAAAAGATACCTATAGGTTAGTATGGAATGTGAATTTTAGAGCCTGCACATAGAAAGTTGCTAGTGGACAGTATCCTTAAATGGTTGTGGGTCACTGGCATGGAGGGAGAACCAGGCATGATGACATGAGGGATGTGGTAACCCAAGTATATCTTTTTCTTGCTCTCACAACAAACCCGACACAACAAAGTATTACTAATAAACAAGTAATAGTCATACTGTTCTGCAAACATTTTGAAACTTCATCCCCAATTCATTGGGGTTCCACTAGACCTAGATCATGTACAAAACAAGAGGGAAGGGTACCCAGCAGTTCTGGTGAGAACAGGCAGGAGCTAGGAGCTAGTTTTAGAAAATTCCACAGCTCACCTTGGATGGACTCAGAGGTCCCACAAAAGCTCTCAGGGTCAAAACAGGGTCTCTGGGGCCTCCGAAACTGTGGCGGTCAGGTGAGTGCTCAGCTGCCTGGTCTGCAGTCCACAATTCCCCAATCACTGGGGAAGATGAGTCTTCTGCTCTCAAGAGTGGAACGTAGTAGTGGCCTGGGAAGAGAAGATACCCCAGGACTGAACCCTAAATTTAAATTGTTCCAGTCTGAGAAAAATGTTCATCACATCATGGACAGTACAAGTGAAACAAAGAAAACAACCTCAATGATGAAAAAGCTGGAAAATCTCCAGTCAAAGCACCAAGTCAAAAGGCCAGTCTGGGTCACACACTCAGTAAGCAGCCTCACTTTCTTCTTCTGTGAAAGAAGGAAAAAGAAAGAGGGAGCAGAAAACACTTTCCTACCTACAGGAAGTTGAAAGGATTAAGAGGCTAGAGTTGTACCAAAATATAAATTTTGGAAATCACATCTATTTCTGTTTTTTTTGGTTTGTTTTGGGGCCATACTTGGCACTGTTTAGGGGTTACTGTTGGCTCTGCATCGAGGAATGACTCTTTGTAGTGTTCTGAGTACCTTATAAGATGCCAGAGATTTAATCCAGGTCTTACCCACTCTACTATTTCTCAGACCCATGTCTCTTTGAGCCATTTTACAGGATTGGATATACATCGCTAAACACAGGTTTGGAAAGCACACAACACCTAAAGTGAAATCAGGAAAGAAGAAAGGTGGGAAAGGCAAGACACATATGCCCAACAGATGTGGTGCTGCCCCATTAAACTTGATTTACAAAAGTATGAAGCAACAAGGTGAGCATCTGCTAACCTCTGCTTCAATGGAGATCACGGGGAATGTGGAAAGGCACGGAAACAGAAGAGGAAAAACACATCACTGAGCATCAAATACGTATTGCACTGTCCTGCAAATCAACTCCAGCCAAGATGGCAGGAGAGGCACTTTTGCTTCCCTAACAAACTCACTGTAACAGCAGAGAGGATAGTGGGGAAAGAGCTCCTTTACTTTCCTAAAGCCTGCATGCCTGGAGGCACTCAAGCCATGTCTTGTAGAATTTTTGGCTAGAGAAGAATTAGCTGCAGAAAGCTAACTGAACTACTACATAAGTACGGACTGCTCCACTGGGTCACTCCAGCTCTCATCTAGTAGGATAGGTCCAGGGACAGTGAGACTGCAGGAGGAGCAGCCACAGGCCAGAAAACAGAGGAAGAAACCATCTCAGCTTCTCCAGGTATCCACTGACAGATCAACCAACTGATCAAGGGGATTCAAGGAAAGCTCTTCCTGTTTTGTTTTTCTTTCCCCCCTCAACTTACGGTATCTAAGAAGAGGTCACAAAAGTACCTGCGGGACAAGAAGTCTGTGGATGGTGGTGGACAATGGGCACTGATGGAGGGATGGGTATTCAATCATTGTATAACTGAAACCCAAGCACAAAAATTTGTAAATCTACAACTGTACCTCATGGTGTTTCACTAATAAAAATCTTAAATTAAAAAAAAAAAAGTCTGTGGAGATTAAATCAAGAAGAGCAATGGCAATTTGGCTTCTCAGGAAAAGCCCAAGGCTCTGAGATAGGGATTATTTGAATGGAAATAAAAGTCAAGCTGGAAAGTTAGAAAATCAAAATGGCATGCTAAGAGGGGATCTGAAGGAAGAGCACAGGAACCGTGTCCTCAGGTAATTCAAGGAAGAGGGAAAAGATCTGTTCCATCAAAGCAAATGCCATCTTGGCCTTTCTCCATGCTAGGCCTCATATTCCAGATACTGGTTTCTCAGCTTACCCTTTAAATATTCTTTAATCCGCTCCTTCAGCTCCACAGATTTACTTTTGTTTCTTTCACAAATAACCTATTTAAAAGGAAGACTAAGTGAGAACTCAAAATTTATCACATACTATTAAAACTGTGTAACAAAAGCAACATTTAAAGTCAACAAAATAAGCATGGGATGCTGAGTACTTCATAAAACCTACAAAATAACATATGCTGAGGGACTGAAGAGATGGTATAGTAGGTCACATTTAGATCCCCTGTAACCACACCTGGTTCTTTCCCCAAGTCTCACCAAGGGTGATTTCTAAGCACAAAGCCACAAGTAAGCCCTGAGCACTGCTGGGTTTGACCCATAGACCAACAAAATATCACTGTCATCCTACTGTTCATCGATTTCCTCGAGCAGGCACCAGTAATGTCTCCATTCGTCCTAGCCCTGAGATTTTAGCAAGTGCCGCATTGGAGGCTCTTTCAGGGCCAGGGGAATGAGACCCATCACTGTTACTGGGTTTTGGCACATTGAATACGTCATGGGGAGCCTGCCAGACTCTACCGTGCGGGTAGGATACTCTCGATAGCCTACTAGGTTCTCCGAGAGCGAGAACTAGACAATAAGAGGTCGCGCAGCCGCGAATGCCCCAACAAAATATGTTGACTGCAATCTTTCTTCTAGACCACCCCCTATTTTCCAAAAATAGTGTTCAGAGGCTATTCTCAGCTCTATGCTCAGAAGACCTCACAGTGCTAAAGTGACCATTTTAGCATCAAATGAACCCAGGGTTGGCTGCATAAAAGGCAATTGCCTTATCATATGTACTATTGCTCCAGTCCATAGAGATTATTATTATTATTATTATTATTTGCTTTTTGGGTCACACTGGCGATGCACAGGAATTACTCATGGCTCTGCACTCAGGAATTACTCCTGGTGGTGCTCAGGAGCCCATATGGGATGCTGGGAATCGAACCTGGGTTGGCTGCGTGCAAGGCAAATGCCCTACCCGCTGTGCTATTGCTACAGCCCCCAAGATTATTTTACTTTTTTAAAAAAATTAAATCACTGTGAATTACAAAGTTATATAGATATTCATGATTCTGTTGCCTACAAAAGACTATTTTATAAAAGATCAAAAGGTCATGAAGTTGGGGAGATAGCACAGAGGGTAGGCATATTCCTTGCATGCAGTTGACTTGAGTTCAATCCCTGAAACCCCATGTGGTCCCTTGAGCCCCTCTGAGAGTAATCCCTGAATGCAGAACCAAGAATAAGCTAGGGTACGGTCCAAAAATAAAAACAAAAGCAAGAAAGAATAAGTGGTCAGAACAAAAAGACTGACATCTTTGGTGAATTTTATTTTCTTTCCTTTGTAGGGGGCTGTGAAGTTTGGGTTACACTTGGTGGTGTTCAGGAGATCCTTGCAGTCATGTTGGAGATTGAGCCCAGGCCTCCTGCATCCAAAGCATGCACTCCAGCCTATTGAACTCTCTGGCCCAGAACACGGGTATTTTATTTATTTTTGGTTCTGGACTCATACCCAGTAGTGCTCAGGGCTTAGTCTTGGCTCTGTGCTTAGCAATCACTACTGGCAGTGCTCAACAGACCATATATGCTGCTCAGGATCAAACCTCTGTTGACCACATGTTAGGCAAGTGCCTTACCTGCTATACTACTTCTCCAGCCCCAACATAGGTTATTTTATTTATTTTGGCTTTTGGGTCACACCCGGTGATGCTCAGGGGTTACTTCTGGTTCTGTACCCAGAAATTACTCCTGGAGGTGCCCAGGGGACCATATAGAATTCCAGGGATAGAACAAGGATTGGCTGCATGCAAAGCAAATGCCCTCCCCTTGCTGTACTATAGCTCAGGCACCAACACAGGCATTTTAATGTTGTAGTGTGAGAGTCAAATTTCTTAGTCCTTAGAAAGTTTCTGCTTGAAATAATAACTAAATTGCAAGAAGGAAGCATAAAAGTATAACTTCTTATCAACCTGTGAGAGAAATAATAAAAATTGTACAGTGTATACTGTGACTAGAGCAACAACATTTTAGAAAAATATTTCCAAGAGATGTCAAAGCTACAAAAAAAAAAAAGAAAAAGAAAGTGCTCCCCAGAAAAGCGAACGGACTATGTGTTAATCCATACCATCATGCCTGCCCGGAGGGGAAAGGGTGTTGCTCCATTTGCCCTCTCCTCTCTGGAAAGAAAGATGGCGGCCACATGGGAGCCTTGTGGACAGCAGGTATGAGCCGGGGCTCTGGGGATGACGAAAACCTCATGGGAAGAGGGGTGTTCCGGCCCGTCCTTCACGCCCTACCGAGGTCACCAGCTGCCCCCCACGAGCGGCTCTCTGGCACGGCCACGACTCCAGAGCACAGAAACCAATCTCTTAATTATCTGACTTTTAGCAGAAATCTAAAACCGTGCGGCCGCAATAGTGGCCGAGCAACAACATTTAATTTTTGAACCCAGCTGTAGAAAGCAAATCATTTCACAACGCTTTTTCAGCATGTCTGATTTGGGGGGGGGGGGGGGGGGGGGTAAACTCTAAATAATAATGGTGCACCTTTTATCGAAACAATGAATCTAGTCAAAGTAGATAGAGTGTTAACAAGAACTCATCTGCCTCACAGGAATTGGGAGGGGTGGGAGGTGGGGTTTTATTGGGGTTCGTGGTAAAAAATAAGTATTGGTAAAGGGAAATGTGTTTGATATTTGCATGACTGAGACCTAAACCTGAAAGCTTTGTAACTTTTTCCACAGTGATTCAAGAAATAAATAAATTATTAAAAAAAAGTGCTCCCACTAAGTGCTCTGTCCTTATGGCCTGCTAACTGCAATTATATGTTGAAATAATATGCAGATGTGTATATGTAAAACAATGGTAACTTCTGAGTTTTAAAATTATCTGGAGATGGGAGATGCATGATGAGAGTAGACTATAGACGGAACAAGATTGCCAATCAATGTCTCTTTTGCAAACCACAGCACTCAAAAGGAGAGAGACAACAAAAGGGAATGCCCTGCCACAGAGGTAGGATGGGATGGGGGGTAGGAGGGATACTGGGACTGGTGGTGGTGGAGAATGGGCACTGGTGGAGGGATGGGTATTCGATCATTGTATAACTGAAAGCCAAGCACAAAAATTTGTAAGGGGGCTGGAGCAATAGCACAGAGGGTAGGGTGTTTGCCTTGCACGCGGCCAACCCAGGTTCGATTCCCAGCATCCCATATGGTCCCCTGAGCACTGCCAGGGCTGATTCCTGAGTGCAGAACCAGGAGTAACCCTTGTGTGTCACCAGGTGTGACCCAAAAAGAAAAAAAAATTTGTAAGTCTACAACTGTACCCCATGGTGTTTCACTAATAAAAATTTAAGGAAAAAAAATTATCTGAAAAAAAATTTTTTTTGGGGGGGAGAAGTAGGTGGATTTGGATTACACCTGTGATGTGCAAGAGTTACTCGCTTCTATATTCCTGGAAATGCTGGGGACCAAAACCTGGTGAGCCAGATACAGGACAAAAACCCTACCAAGTACTATCTGTCTCTTTTTCATCATTTTTATTTCCTGAACTCTTTATAGACATGGGCAGTATGGCCATATGTACACAAATGTGTACACACACACACACACACACACACACACACACACACACACACATCCCTAGAGAACTACAAAGAAGACATTTGCTACCAGATTAAGATCCAAAAGCAAGTACTTCCAGGATAGCTGACAGCTCCTACACATGGCACAAATTAGACACATCTTTCAGTTCTTGTGAGATTCACTTTCTTTTCTACTGCACAGATTTAGATATACCCCTGCCTTTTCTAAGGCAATCTGTTTAGCTGCCAATGAAGATAATGACAAGGTCGACTTTATCAGACTCGTATGGGTCAGGAGAATATACAGGGGAAGGACTTAGAACAGTACTTGGGGGGCTGGAGAGATAGCACAGTGGGTAGGGTGTTTGCCTTGCATATGGCCGACCCAGGTTTGATTCCCAGCATCCCATATGGTCCCCTGAGCACTGCCAGGAGTAACTCCTGATAACCCCTGTGCATCGCCAGGTGTGACCCAAAAAGAAAAAAAAAAGAAAAAAAAGAAAGAACAGTACTGGGTACACACTGAGCTGAACATGTCAGCTTTTTTAGCATCATAATCACCCTCATCATACTACATGTTCTGTTCTTTCTGGTTAAACTGAGGTATACGAAGAAAGGAAATAATAAAAGACTGTGAGGTGTTGAGAACAACTAATCACCAGCTTCAGAAAAAGTGAAGCAGCAGACTAAGGCAATTCAATCCCTTCTGGCTCTATATACGTATCTTCACAGAGATCATCTTCCTTAGTTCTGAACTGAGTTCTGAGGAGTACGACCACAAAGCAAATAAATCCACACAACTAATCACCAGTAAGTTGCTGTGATTCAACAGTTTCACGTATTTTCTCTTTTTGGTGGTGCAAGGGATCAAACGTAGGGAAAGCTATGTACTCTACCACCAAACCACATTCCCAGCTTATTTCATGTATTCTCATGCCCAATACTGTAGAGAAATAGCATTTGAATAAGTACTTACGTTCTCAGGAGTTTTATCAAATTTATTCCTTGCGTTTTTTACAATCAAAGGGTGTGATGAAAGTACATTGACGACATCTGCATTTCCAAACTTACAAGCAAAATGCAATGGCGTATCATAGCCCTGAGAAAGTTGCAGAAGAGAACAATTATGTCTTATTTATCTTCTTTGTTCCCATAAACATAATAGAGAATTTCATACACTTGGATATGGTGCTTACTGGCCATTGCATTTAAGTGTGCAATTCCAGTGAGTACTAAAATCATATGTGCGTGGAGTACTATGTAGCTGTTAGAAAAGATGAAGTCATGAAATTTACATACAAGTGGTAATACATGGAAAGTATCATGTTAAGTGAAATGAGTCAGAAAGAGAGGGATAGACATAGAAAGACTGCATTCATCTGGGGAATATAAAGTAACAAAATAGGAGACTAACACCCAAGAATAGCCGGGATAAGTACCAGGAGGTTTACTCCATGCCTTGAAGGCCAGCCATACATGCTAGGGGAAAAGGCAGCTCAGACAGGGAAGGGAGCACCAAATAAAGGGTGTTGGGAGGATCCTCCTAGGATGGGAGATGCATGCTCAAAGTAGACTATAAACCAAACAGAATTGCCACTCAATGCCTCTTTTGCAAACCACTGCACCCAAAGGAAGAGAGAGAACAAAAGGGAATGCCCAGCCACAGAGGTAGGGTGGGATGGGGGGTTGGGGGGTGGGAGGGATACTGGGATCAGTGGCGGTGGAAAATGGGCATTGGTGGAGGGATGGGTACTCGATCATTGTATAACTGAAACCCAAGCACAAAAAATTTTTAAGTTTACAATTGTACCTCACGGTGTTTCACTAATAAACATTAAAATAAATAAATAAAATCATATGTGCTATTTCTGGCAAACGCTCCAACCAAGCTAATGCAATCTAAAGTGGACTGAATCCAGGGCTTTACTATCTTCAAGGCTTGTGCTTTACCACTGGAGTTACATTCCTAGCCCCCAAGATGTCATTTTTACAGTGAAAAGTATCTTCTCTTTATAGCTACTTTTTGCCAGGGCTCAAGTCCAGCACCCCATCTAGTTGCCCTGGTCCATACCTATCTGGTGCCCACATCCAGGTTCATTAAAGGGCTCACAACCAAGCAGGGATTTAACACTTGCCCAGTAAACAGTAGCCTTATTTATTCAGGGTCCTTAAAATCTATAAAGTGCAATTAATGCTCAAAAGGTGAAAGAAGAGGGTGAGAGAAATAGTACAGCACCTGCCTCTCATGTGAACAATCCAATCAGGGTTTAATCCCTGGAACCCACAAGATCCTCGAACCTACCAGGAGTGATCCCTAAGTGTAGAGCCAGGAATAAACCTTAAGCACAAGCCAGGTTTGGCCCCAAAACACAAAACTGAAAGGGAGCAGGAAGACACTAAAGGACATACTTTGCATGCAGAGTTCTGGGTTGCATCCCTGGCACATGGTCACTAGCACTGCTAGATTTGGCCTAAGAACAATACAAATAAAATAAGCATTTACTTGTGCTGGGGACTTTGCTCTAATGGTAGAGCACATGCCTTGCCATCTGTGAGGCCCTCGGTTCCATTCTATGAACCACAAAATAAATTGAGGGCAAGAGAGATGGTACAGGAGGTAAGTCACTAGTCTTGCTAATGGTGGCTGATACCCTGGTTCTAATTCCAGCTGGCACCAAGGACTGTCTGAGGTCACTCAAGCACAGAACAGGAATAGCTCCTGAATGTCTCCAGGTGTATCTCTAATCTTCCCTCATTCAAATAAAACAGGTCACTGCTCTTAAGAGAAAATAATAATTTTTTAAAAAGTGAAATAGGGGCTGGAGTAATGGTACAATGGGTACAGCACCTGCAGTGTATGCGATGCCCAACCCAAGTTCAATCCCAGGCACTCCATATGGTCCCCTGAGCACTGCCAGGATTTATTTCCCAGTGCAGAGATAGAAGTATGCCCTAAGCACCAGCAGGTATGATCCCCAAACCAAAACGAAACAAAAAAGTGAAATAAAGGGGCTGGAGACAGTACAGTCTGAACACGCTGTCTCAGGTTTAATCCCTGATACCCCATATGGTCCCCCGAGCCAGCAAGAAGTGAACCCTGAGTGTCAGAGCCAAGGGTAAGCCTTGAGTAATATCAGATGTGGCCCCAAAACAAAGTGAAATAAAGGGGCTGGAGAGACAATAGTACAGCATGTAGCGTGCTAGCCATGCACATGGCCTACCAGGGTGTGATCTCTGCTTGCATATATAATGCCTGAGCCATAAAGGAGTGATCCCTGAGTATAGCACCAAGTGTAAGCAATGAGTACCACTGATTGTAGTCTACAAACAAATATAACACCACAAATAAAATAAGATGAAGTAGAAGGCAATATTCAGATAAAGATAAAACATAAGATGAAGTTGAAGGCAATAATTAGATAAAGATAAAACACTCTGATTTTGCTTTGCTAAAAACTCTATAGGGGCTGGAGCAATAGCACAGAGGGTCGGGTGTTTGCCTTGCATGTGGCCGAGCCGGGTTTGATTCCCAGCACCCCATATGGTCCCCTGAGCACCGCCAGGAGTGATTTCTGAGTGCAAAGCCAGGAGTAACCCAAAAAAACAAAAAACAAACAAAAAAACTGTAGCAGCTAATTAATGGAATAAATAAAATTCTCCCCTCCTAGACACTGGTAGGAAATGTACACCAGTGAAGGGATGGGTATTGGAACATTGTATGACTAAAACCCAATCATGAAAAACTTTGTAGCAATGTATTTCATGGTTATTCAATTTAAAAAATATTCTCCCCTCCTGACTCCTGGATGATACTCAAGAAATTGTCTTTCCTGGGCTCCTTTCCCACAGCTGCACCTTCACCACTGCTTACAGACCAGTGGACTTTAGAGTAACAGTGCCTGAACCAGAAAGCTGTGAAACCAAGTGACTTTGGGATCTCATGCAGAGGTACCACTGACTCAAATACAGCTCATCAATCCCTGGCATCCCTATTGTTATCTTGAGCTTCAGAG
Organism: Sorex fumeus; assembly: GCF_029834395.1. Lineage (NCBI taxonomy): Eukaryota > Metazoa > Chordata > Mammalia > Eulipotyphla > Soricidae > Sorex > Sorex fumeus. The sequence continues at coordinate 18,756,783 of NW_026606086.1, read as the reverse complement.
TAGTGTTTCCTTTAGCCCAGAGCCAGGAATAAGCCGAGCACAGCTGGGTCCCACACACTCCCAGAGCAAATGGCCAGACTGTAAACACCTTAGATTTGGTAGGATTCCTGAGCTACTGAACAACCTCACTTATTGTCGCAAATTGTAAACCCTAACTTCTTAAAGTTGTGAACCCCAAATGGGGTGTTTAAATTGAATGTAGGGGTTGCAAAAATTGTTTTGAAATAAATTTATTTATTATCAGTAAGTGCTTGGTTTATATACCTGGAGTCACATACAAATTTCTTGGACAGGGGCTGGAGTGATAGTACAGTGGATAGGGCACTTGCCTTGCACATGGCAGATCTAGGTTTGATGTTCGGCATCCCATCTGGTTCCCTGAACCCTGCCAGGAGTGCAGAGCCAGGAGTAAATAAACAAACAGATGGATGTGGGCCCCCAAAACAAAGAAAGAATTCTTGGCCAGAAAGATAGTACAGCAGGTACACATCTGAGCTGGGTTTGATCCCTGACACCACATATAGTCACCCAAGTCCTGGTAGGAGTTATGCTTGAGAACTGCTGAATGTGGTCCAACACAAAAGCAAAACAATTTTTTTGAACAGGGTCTTGAGTGGAAAAAAATGTAAGAAATTAGTTGTAAGCAAGATAGAATAAGCGTGGAAGACTGGGGAGGTGGCTCAAAAGGCTAGAGCCCTGGGTTCAATTCCCACTGCCACATCCCCTGAGTAGGAGTTCAAGAGAAGTCTCCAAACACTGTTGTAGGTGTTGTCCAGAAAAAGACAAAAGAAGAAAACAAAAGAAAATGGTGGCTGTGTCCAATAAAGCTTTACTTAAATAAGCTATGCTGTAGACTTCCTTTGATTTTCATCTTTTTTTTTCCCCTTTGACCAAACCTGACTGTTCTCAGGGCTTACTCCTAGCACTGCAGTCAGATCACTCCTGGTTGACTCAGGGTACCCTAGGCATGCTGGGGACTGAACCTAGGTAGGCTGCATACAAGACAAGCACCTTACCTACTGTATTATCTCTCTAGTCCCTGATTTCCTTCCTTAATGTTCTGCCTGAGACCACTCTAGCCCTCTGGTCCAAGCTACAGCCCTGTGAAAGTTAGGATGCTACACTCCTATGTTGCCTGTCTTTCTTTGGCATTCAGAGTATCTGAACTCAGGAGTTCTCACTTTCTACTCCCTTTGGTTCTTCTCTCCTTCACACAGTATATTTTCCTTCTCCCTTCCTTTATTTTGGTAGGGGTCCACAACTGGCTGTTCTCAGATCTTATTCCTGGCTGTGAACTCAGTCTCACAGAGGTGGGAGTGATGGGGCCAAATGGGGTACCAGAGATGAAACCAGGGTCAGCAATGTGCAAGTCTGCTGTACTATTGCTCTGGTCCTGAACACACGTATTTCTAACTAGGTCCAAACTACTACTTGCTTCATTCCTATCAGAAGCTCCTTCTCCTACACAAGTTTCTATGGGTTCTTCCAACATTCCTGCTAATCCAGCCCTACTTTTTATCCACACATACTCGAGAGCTCTTTGCTTTCCAAATAGCCTAAGTACTTGTGGTCAATAATGAATGATTCTTACTCTTAGAGGTTAATGATATATGGTCCCCCGTGCTTGCCTAGAGGGATCCTGAGTGCAGAGGAAGAAGCCCCAGACACAGCTGGGTGTTGTGCCCACCAAACAAAAAAACAAATAAAAGATATGTGCATGCAGGGCACAATTCTATATTAATAAATTTCCTCTCCTGCTAACCACAACTTTCCTAACTCCCATGTTCTACCAAGAATTTATAATTCTAAATTATATTTGAATTTTCCCTTATGTAACTCGTCTACTATAAGAATCCTTATACACTAGTAAAATCATCCAATTCAGAACTGGAGAGATCATATAGGGACTAAGGCACTTGTCTTGCATGTGGCTCACTTTGGTTCCATTTTTGACACTCCATATGGTCACCCAAACAATGTCAGGACTGATCCGTGCATACAAAGCAAGGAGTAAGTTCTAAAAAAAGCTAGGTGTGGCCAAGAAAACAATTTTTTAAAAGAATAATTTAAAAAATTGGGGACGGAGTGCTAGTACAGCAGGTAGAAAGCTTGCCTTGCATACGGGTGACCTGGGTTTGATCCCTGGCACTTCATATAGTGCCCAAGAAGTGATTCCTGGGTGCAGAGTCAGGATTAAGCCCTGAGCACCTCTGGATGTGGTCTCAAAACAAAATTATTAAAAAAACAAAATGTTTCTACTCAGGGACCAGATAGTATAGGTGTTTTGGTGTTTCACTTGCATGCAGCCAACACAAGGCGGATACGCACAGAACACTGAAGTAGATGGCACCAGAACTTTTAAACTTTCTTTTCTCTTTAATTTCTGGCATTCATCCACACACTCCAACCAAAGTCCAGCTCAGGAGTCTCCTAACAAAGGCTAGGAGGGATGTTTCCTTGGAGACTATGCACACCCTCGTTGATGGAGTGGAACTCTGGTGTGAGTGTGCAAGTTTTTTTTTCCAATCAAACTTATATGAGCCCTCTAAACTCTTCTCTCATCCTCTACATGCACATGAATGTGATATGGTGATTCATTAAATGCTTAATACTAGGAACACAATTCTCGTTTTAACTGTAAGACTGGCTTATAACTTCCACTAAGTAGACGCAAAAAGGCACACTTACTACTTTATCAGGAGTATTCAGGTACAGATCAACAATATAACAGATACGTTTCTGCAACATGCTTGGGTTGTCATCTGGGTACATAAGTCGCATAAATTCGGGGTCTTCTAGAGTCTCTAGAACCAGCTGGCAGATAGAAGCTTGATTCTCTTTGGCAGCAACATGCATGACATTGTACCTACATCCTTCCTGGTAAAGAAAACAAAAACCAACCAGATAATGAGATCATATTTGTGAAAATACAGTCTTCTGCTAACAATGCTGAAAAGCAGGCTTACCTGTACAATGGTTGGGTTATCCCCTGACCCAATTAGATACCGAGGATTACTCCAGATGAGATCACGAAAAGTATCTTCTTCTCCATTCTCCACAGCTTTTCGAAGTTTAGCAGTGAGATCTTGTGTGCGCGGATTTTTGTAACTGTTTGCTCGCTCTCTGTTCACTGCTTCTGACTCAGATAAGTACAAGCCACCTATCATTAAGACAGAATTATAAAAAAAAAGGACAGAGTATTTAACTTCACAAATGTCCACTATATTCATTATATGCTACATTTAAAGCAAAAAAAATTCTCTCCTGCAGGTGCTGGAGCGATAGCACAGGGGGTAGGGCATTTGCCTTGCACACGGTTGACCCGGGTTCGATTTCCAGCATCCCATATGATCCCCCGAGCACCACCAGGAGTGATTCCTGAGTGCAGAGCCAGGAGTAATCCCTAAGCCTGAGCATCGCCGGGTGTGACCCAAAAGGAAAAAAAAAAATCTCTCCTACAGGGGTCAAAGACAGGTCAAAGGGACAGTGTACATGCTTTTGCATAAGGGAGGGCTGGGTGTGATTCACAGCTCTGAATGGTTCCCTTGTACCATCAAGAAAGGCCTCTTAAATACCCACAAAATAATTTTTTTATTCCCCAAAGGAAAGAGTGAGTAAGAGGAAATGTACCTGCCACAGAGGCAGGAGGTAGGAAGAGGTGGGGGTAGTGGGAGGGATACTGGGAACATTGGTGGTAGAGAATGGGCACTGGTGGAGAGACGGATATTCAATCACTGTATGACTGAAATGTAATCATGAAATTTTCTAAGTCTGTAGCTGTATCTCCACAGCCAGGTTGAGGAGGCTGTTCAGTCCGAATGCCTGGACCAAGCCCTGGCCGTGTGGAGTCTCCAGCAGACAGCCGCCTTGCTGCATGGTCCTGGCCACCCTCTACCAGCTAGCAGCAAAGGTAATGGGCAGAATGTGCGTGCAGACCAGAGATCCGGCCGCTTCACCTGTGTGGGGCTGGTTTGTGTCTGGGCCACACCTGGCGAGGCTTAGGGCTCCCTCCTGGCAGGATGTGATGTGCACGTGCCAGGCCAGGGCCTTGCCCAATGGACTAGCTGACTAGCTTTCCGGCCCCTGGCTTAGCTTCTTCTTTTTTTTTTTAATTTTTATTAGTGAAACACCATGAGGTACAGTTGTAGACTTACAAATTTTTGTGCTTGGGTTTCAGTTATACAATGATCAAGTACTCATCCCTCCACCAGTGCCCATTTTCCACCACCACGGGTCCCAGTATCGCTCAGCTTCTTAATCTTGTTTTTGGAGGCACATCCGGCGATGCTCAGGGCTTACTCCTGGCTCTGTGCTCAGAGATCACATCTGCAGTGCTGGGGGTCAAACCCCGGCCGGCTGTGGCACCTTCCCTGCCACGCTGTCACTTGTTGCAGTCTCCCAGGGCTTCAGTCCGATCTGTTAATACGGCACTAAGCTGCTGCCCCTGGGAACCCGAGTTTCCTTATTTGTAAATTGAAGGCACCACCACCGCCGCTGCTCTCGGGAAGAATGTGCGGAGTTAGATGTTTCCCCTAATTATTACTATTTTTTAACTTAGTCACTGCGACAGTACAAAGTTATTCATGACTAGGTTTCAAGCTTGATGTTGGAACCCCTCAAGCTTGGAAAATCACTTCTCATACAATTATATACTCCTGGTTGTAGTCCCATTTCGGAGAGGGATCACTGCTTTTGAAACTGGTTCTGTTAATGCAAGAATGGAAAGAGTTGAGAAACGTATACACTCTTTCAGAATTCTTTCTGTGCTTGCTACTTTGGATATTTTAATCCACATAAAATTAGACTATCTCAGCACACCCCTGGTGTGTGTAAGTGAACATTTCTGGGGTTGGTGTAAGGGAAGAAGTGGATCTAGAAGTTAGTCAAAGTTAAATTAGTTTCTGTGGAAGAGCTGGTAAGCTGAATGATTTAATCAGTTCAGTGATTTAAATGAGATTTTTTGTTTTTGTTTGCCATATCCAGTGATGCTCATGGTTTACTCCTGACTCTGCACTCAGCAATTACTCCTGATGGTGCTCAGGCATCCTTAAGGGATGCCGGGGGGATGAAACCACGTTGGCTGCATGCAAGGCAAGCACTTTACCCACTGTACTATCGCTCTAGCTCCATATCTGAGTTTTATTCCTACTTTGAATATTGAAGGTACCAGCAGAGGAACAAAGGCATGCGGGTCCCGGGGCTGAGATCTCCAAGCCTGCTCGCATCGGGGCTGAGCATCCTCCACCCAGATCCTCCATCTTCCAGTAGGCAGGGGTCACACCCACCAACTGACCCCCTGGCGCCGTGTAATCCCATCAATGGCCAAGACCTAGAGACTACAAAACCCAGCTCCTGGAAGAGAACAGCGCAGAGTCTCCTGCCCCCGCGCCTGGTTGTCCTCACCGGAACCTTGCCGGGGCCCCTTGGAGGGGGACGGGTTGAGTTTCCCTATCTGCCCCGAGCAGAGCTCTGGCAGCCGAAGACCTCCAAAACCAGCCACAACCATGCTGAGACCACTCTCCACATGCATGAAGGTACCGGCAGAGGAACAAAGGCATGCGGGTCCCAGGGCTGAGATCTCCAAGCCTGCTTGGATTGGGGCTGAGCATCCTCCACCCAGATCCTCCATCTTCCAGTAGGCAGGGGTCACACCCACCAACTGACCCCCTGGCGCCGTGTAATCCCATCAACGGCCAAGACCCAGAGACTATAAAACCCAGCTCCAGGAAGCGACATCTTATTATCTCATTCTTACTTTGGACAACCTGGCAGGCTACCGAATGTAACCTGTCCACCCGGTAGTCTGGCAAACTCCCCATGGTGTACCCAGTATGCCAATACCAGTAACAATGATGGGTCTCATTCTCCTAACCAAGAAAGAGCCTTGAATATGGCGCTTTTTAAAATCTCAGGGCTAGGACGAAGGAGACGTCACTGGTGCCTGTTCGAGGCAATCGACGAACAACAGGATGATTGTGATCGTGATTCCTATTTTCATTGAGTAGATCTATTTCAGGCTGGAGCTATAGCACAACGGGTAGGGCGTTTGCCTTGCACGCATCTGACCCAGGTTCGATTCTGCCGTCCCGCTTGGAGAGCCTGGAAAGCTACTGAGAGCATCCTGCCCGCACAGCAAAGCCTGGCAAGCTACCTGTAATGTATTCAATATGCTAAAAACAGTAACAACTAGTCTCACAATGGAGACATTACCGGTGCCCGCTTGAGCAAATCGATAAACAGGAGGACAGTGCTATAGTGTAGCTGTATCTCATGGTGAGTCATTAATAAAATAAAATAACATAAAATAAAATTTTGTTGTTTCTGGGCCACACTCTGCAATGATTAGGGTATGGCCCCCACCCCCTAAAAATCTTGGGGTCTGAGATAGTCCAAGCTTTAAGGTACCTAACCTTGCATTTAGTCACCCCCAGTTTGATTCCTGGCACTGCCTAGTCCCAAAGCACTGCTGGGTATGGTCCAAAAACCCCAAAGATAAACACCAAAATCTCTCCTAAGAAGTTTAAAACTTAGCTGGAAATAATTATAATACACACTATGTAGCAGCAGAATGTTATGTCCTAGCCTACAATGCTGTCACATGTGATCTAGACAGAAATACTCCACCAGAGACCGGGGCAGAGCCAGGAATACACCCTAAGCACTGCTGAGTGTGACCTGCTCCCCCTTCACTCCAAAATAAAGAAAGAAATACACTACCAGATTATATGTCGGGAAAAACTTTGTAAAGTTGTCAAAGAGGGGAGAGACATTGACCAAGGGAACACAACCACATACACACAGGATCTTCCCTTAGGACAGGTTTCCCAAAGGCAGAATGAGTTCAAACTGATTAATTACAGATTAATTATAATCTGAAAATGTCTGAGTAACCTACTTTAGGATGATTCCCTCTTCAGTGAAGAGGGAAAAAGGGGACTGAAGTCATTTGCATTTCCATCTGGAAGAACCTATGAACAAGTCACGGACGGAGAAAAGGAGATAGGAGGGTCTTTTCTGGAATACCAGTCAGCCTGGTAAGCAGGTAAACGGTGAATTTCAGCAACGAGACTGAAACAGGCCACACAGGTCCCTGCCTAGAACTTGATTCCGAGAGAGGGGGTATGTAGTCAGATTTCTAACTATATGGTTTCTACAGGTGACCTGAATTTTGTCAAGAAAGATCATCTGGGTCAAAGCAGAGACCACAATCCTAAAAACAGGTGCAGCAGAAGATTCAGGTGGGAAGTAGGACCAAAGCGGAAGAAGAAAGAGATAAAAACAAAGGGGAATAGAAGGAGCAACTGTGGGGCCCTTCTCTCCTCCCCCAGCAGTGTTAGCTTTGTGACCAAATCCCGCACACATCCATCCCCACCCCGCCAATACCTCTACCCTCATGGTTCCTGGTTCATCCCAGACCAGATAACTTGACACACTGTGCTTTGGCCACCCCATATTCTGGGCTTCAATTCTGAGTAAATGTGATAGTAATATGACAGATTAATATAATATACTTTTTTTTTTTTTACTTTTTGGGTCACACCTGGCAATGCTCAGGGGACCATATGGGATGCTGGGAACCGAACCCGGTTGGCCGCGTGCAAGGCAAACGCCCTACCCGCTGTGCTATCTCTCCAGCCCCTATACCTTTAACCTACCACTGCCATTAAACAGTGGTTCTATTTTTATAGGAGAGAACACTAAGTTTTGTTTGGAGAAGAAAAATAATCACAAATACCTCTAGCAAATTTCTCAGCATCTTCTCTGCTTGAAAAGGCTTTAAATCGGGACCCTTTCATCATTTTAACAGCTTGCAATGCTTCCTTTTTGTCTTCAAAAACATGAATTCTTTCTGCATGTAAAAAGTAACAAAATAAAAAACTGAAGAGTCATTATCATTTCATTCACACCTGAAGATTTTAAGCTTAATAAGAAAATGATTTAACAAGTCATTTGATTGTTTTTCTTACTTTAGATTTCAAAATCTGAAGAAAAAGGACATTAGTGAAACAAAAGAGCACAATAAGTTTGGTTATACACCTGTGTTGAAAAAAAAATACGTGCAAGGCAAGCATCCACTGTACTATCTCTCCAGCACCAGAATCCAATCTTTGATTTTTTTTGGTTGGTTTTGGGGCCACATCCAGTGGTGCTTAGTGGACTGAACCTGGGGCTCCTCATGCAAACCGAGTGCTAGTCCATCTCCCCACCCCTAGAACCCAATTTTTAAAAATTAGAAATTCAGTAAAGTCGGGCTGGAGCAATAATACAATGGGTAGTGTTTGCCTTGTATGCGGCAAACCCAGGTTCAATCCTCAGCTTCCAATATGGTCCTTGAACCTGCCATGAGGGATCCCTAGGTGTACAGTCAGGAGTAAGTAAGCCCTGAGCACTAACAAGCATGGCCTCAAAACAAAACAAAAATATCAGAGAAATTTACTGATAAAAATTTGGTTAGCTAACCGAATGCTAAAATGCTAGCCAAAGAGCCTGGGGCTGATATGCATGGTTTGTATGCAGAAGGCTCCAATTTGATCCTCAGCATGACATGGTTATTCGGCAATGGTGGGTGTGGTCTCAAAACCAAAATTAATGCTAACAACGGTTAATTTGGGGTGATGGGATTATGATTTACCTAACCCTTCTTCTATATAGTTTATAGATTTACAAATCACCCCCACCACCCCATGCTGTTCATACACCAACACCCTGGTAAGAAACATCATGCTTGGGACATTACCATTTTTCACAGGAGTATCCTCATATGGTGGGCACACTCCATAGTACAGAAGTGGCTCTTTAGAGATCTTCATCACAGCTTTGTGGCTGTCAACCCCAGCAATGCCTCTGGATAATGAGCAGGTCTCAGATGTCACGCTATCTTCCTCTGGAAAATTCAAACCCATGCTATATCCAAAATCTCTGTCTTCAGAAAAATTGATATGCTCAGCAGAGTTTCCTATAGCTGACTTCAAAATCCTTTGTGTGTCCTGGCTGAGAGCTTCATGTTCAGAAGGAGGTGAAGACAATGTTTTTCCATGCTCTAATAAAGCCTGAGCCAATTTTTTCTCAAAAATAAATCTTGTGGTTGATGTAATAGGTCCACATTTCAACCCAGCTTTGACAATTTCTTCTCTGAGGTCATCTGGATTTAGGAGTTTCAACTGAGCCAAGATAGAATCCATTGTCATTTCACCTAGATCAAAAACAAGAAAATATCAATTTGATGATAAAATTACGTATTTTCTTATTTTTTAAAAAAGGTGTCAAGGTGTTCATACAGTAGAGGGGATCTGCTCTGCACACAGCCAGCTGAGTTGGGTTCAATTTTCAGGAACACATGTTACCCAAAACCTTGCCTGGAATGATCCCTGAGTGCAGAGCCACAAGTAAAATGAGCACAGTGGCGTGTGGTCCAAAAACCAAAAATAAAATAAAACAAAGGAAGGGGGCTGGAGTGATAGTACAGGGGATAGGACGTTTGCCTTACAGGCAGCGGACCCAGGTTCAAACCCTGGTATTCATTCTGGTCCACTGAGCATCACCAGGAGTAATTTTTGAATGTAGAGCCAGGAATAACGCCTGAGCATTGCCCAGGGTGTGAATCAAAAAGCCAAAAACTAAAAAAGATAAATAAAAGTAAAGAAATTGAGATAGGTCCATAGATGGAATGCTGTTACCCTACTTGAGTGATTATGCTAGAAACGAACACTGTGAATTTAAGAAAATAATTTACAAAACTTAACTATCTAAAGAATATTCCTGGGCTGGAGAGATAGCTCAGTGGGTAGGGCATTTGCCTTGCAGGTGGCCAACCCAGGTTCGATTCCCAGCATCCCATATGGTCCCCTGAGCACCGCCAGGAGTAATTCCTGAGTGCAGAGCCAGGAGTAACCCCTGTGCAGCATCGGGTGTGACCCAAAAAAGAAAAAAAAAAAAAGAGTATTCCTGGGAAACCATCACCTGGCTTTCCCACAGTGGCAAGCGACATCTTTCCGAGTTTTCCAAGCCAGGGCACTCACTATTGCAAGTCAACGAGAGCTAGGTCACAGACCTAAACTTCTGGAATCACTCTGCACGTGCAGTTCCATGAGCTGATCACGCAGGTTTCTAATCAATCATGATACCGAAACCAGTCCATCAGAACTGCTCGTCACAGCCCTTCAGCGTCACACTCAACCTTCTCTGCAGTCCCAAGCCGGGATCTGTTCTCTCGCACCACAATTTCTTCTTTCCAGCGTTACCCGAGCACAATCTTAGGCCACACTTGGCTGAGCTGAGGGACCAGACAGCAGCGGGGACTGAACCTGGGCACTTCAGGAGTGGAGGGAAAGAAGCTGACTCCCCGCAGGGACACCTGAGGCTTGGGAGGTGGCTCCAAGCACACTCAATCCCCAACCTCGCACGGTCCTCGGGGCACCACGCCGAGAGCACCTCCGAACTACTATCAGGGGGATCAAAACGCAAAACCTGAAACACGATAAGCGTCATCTGATTGTTGTTTCCCGCTTTCCTCGACAAAGTCGTTCGAGTGCAAAAAGGACACTCACCCCTTCTCCCTCGTCCTTCTGTCTGCTATCACAGCGCCACTGCACCGGCCCGGGTGTCCCCCGAGTCTCGGGCGGGCGTGGGCAGGGTGCATCCCGTACGCCACTCCGTGGAGTTCCCTAACGGGGACAAGTTTGTTCCCGGCCGCGGCGGGACCCGCAGCCTGCAGAGGCTCTCGGCCCCCGGCTGTTCCCTCCGCAGCGGGGCCGAAGCCAGGGAAGGGCGAGGAGAGCTCGGCAGGGCGCGCGCACGCGGGCGCCGCCTTACCTGAGTGCGGTACCGGTACTGCGGCCGCGCGCGGAGGCACAGCCGGGATCCCGCTGCGGCCCAGGCTCCGCTTGTCCAGGCGCCGCACCAGCCAGCGCACGGCGAAGAGCAGCACCGACGCGCCCAGCAGCTCCCAGGCCAGCGCTGCCCACTCGGCCTCCAGGCGCGGCCACAACATCGGCGCGGCAGCGGAGGCCCCTTCAGGCCCGGGGACTGCCCCGATGAGGCCCCGCTGAGGCCCCGGGATACGCCCTCAGGCTCCCTCAGGTTCCCGGTAAGGCCGCCTCAGGCCGCGCCCAGGCCCCCTCAGGCCGCGCCCAGACCCCCTCAGGCCCCCGGTAAGGCCGCCTCAGGCCCCCAGTAAGGCTGCCTCAAGCCGCGCCCAGGCCCCGTTTAGGCCGCACTCAGGCCGCGCCCAGGCCGCGCTCAGGCCCCGCTCAGGCCGCGTCCAGGCCCTGCTCAGGCCGCGCCCAGGCCGCGCTCAGGCCGCACTCAGGCCGCACTCAGGCCGCGACCGGGCCTCGCCAAGGCCTCGCTCAGGCCCCCTCAGGCCGCGCTCAGGCCCCCTTAGGTCCCCTTAGGACCCTTCAGGCCCCCTCAGGCCCCCGAGCTGTCCGCTTCTCGCCTGGCGGGAGCAGCGGGCGGACGGCGCGGCAGGCAACGGCGTGGGCAGCCCGGGTCCTCAGCCTGCTTCCGGGGCGGGGCTCCAGGGGGCGGGCCGAGTCCCGGGGGCCGCGGGGAGTGTAGAGAGTGCTGGGGTCTCAGGGCGCCCCCGGGCTTTCGCGAACCCAACGTGCCTCCCCGTTTCCCCCCGCCCCCCCCCCCCCCCCGAAGCCGCGGGCCTCGCAGTGACGGTGGCACCCGCCGGTTGGCGCGGTTCTGGTTGAGGCCAGAAAGGGAGCACTGCAGGTGACTTGTCGCACCTGCAATGGAATTCCGTTTTGTTTGGGGCACACCTCACTACCGGGCGGTGCGGGAATCGTCCCTGCAGCCACATGAAGGCCACGTTAAGGGCCGCTGCACTCGGTCGCAGCTGGTGGTGATCACATACATGAGTGCTTGTGATGGCAGTGTCCGTGTTCTACGTGCAAGGAAAAGGAGAACTTTCCTGCATGTGATTTTTGGGTAATTTTTTTGTTTAGTTTTGTGTCACGCCCAGCGATTCTCCGGGTTACTCCTGGCACTGCACGTCGGGAACTCTGGTGGGTGATGGGACGATGGAGATCGAATCTGGCTTAGCTGCGTGCAGGGCAAACACCCGCCCTGCTGTGCTATAACACAGCGCAGTATGATCACTCAAGTCCCCGGTCTTTTAAAAAAGTGGTTTTGGGCCCACACCCGACCCTGCTCAGGGGTTACTCCTGGCTCTGCACTCAGGAATTGCTTATGGCGCTGCTCTGGGGGACCGTATGGAATTCTGGGTATCGAATCCACATCGTTGCGTGCGAGACAAACACTCTAGCCACTGTACTATTTGCTCTGGCTCCTGGAGAGGAACTTTTTGCTGCAACTGTCCCACCTGTCAAAAAGGCTTGAATGGATAAGGTCTGCTTCCGTCTTGGTGCTCCGGGCCACTCAGCCACTAGCTATTTTGTTGTTTAGGTGCAATGTGCTCTCCAGTACTGATGTTGTGGACATGGAGCAGGATTCTAGGACACTTGAGCAGGACTTTGCTTACTAACTCCAGAGGCAATAAGAAACCAGGATCAGACTGTACAAGATTTGCAAGTCAAGCTGTGTTGTCAGGAGCAGACATGCCCTTCAGAGTGGGAGGAGATGCCTGCAGGTGGGGAGTAGTCAAAGTCAGGGACCAAAATGAGGCAAGATTGAGGGGCAAGGAAGATAAAGCATTGGAGCATTCACAAAGTATGCAAAAGCCCTGGGTTTGATCTCTGGCACATTGGGGCCCATTCCCCAAAAGAAATAGATCAGGGTCAGGGAGATAGAACTCAGGGGTATGGCACTTGCCTTGCATGTGGTCAAGCCTAATTAAATCCATGGCAACACAAAACCTTCAGGAGTCACTCTGAACAAGCTGGGTATGGCCTGACCCATCTTTCCCCCAAAAGGAAACAGATGAGTGATCCGTCCACTAAATGTGTCAAATATGTCATTTAAAACTGATGTAAAGCTAACCAAGTTGGAATAGCCAGTATTTTATTTTGGTGTTTTTAAAACTGAGCTATATGTCTTGAGTTTAGTTTTCGTGAGTGATAGCACAGCGGGTAGGGTGCTTGCCTTGCATGCGGCTGACCCAGGTTCGATTTCTCCATCCCTTCTGAGCCCGGCTACGGAGAGTATCCCGCCCACACAGAAGAGCCTGGCAAGCTCCCCGTGGTGTATTCGATATGCCAAAAACAGTAACAAGACTCACAATTGAGACGTTACTGACACCTGCTTGAGCAAATTGAGGAACAACGGGTGGACAGTGCTACAGTGCTAGATTTAATACTACACCCAGTAGTGCTGGAGGGAGGGGCACCCCAGCTTGTTTGGATTACTCCTGGCAGTGCTTGGGTACTGGAAATAAAACCTGAGTCTCCCACATGCAAAGCATGTACTTTGGCCTTCTAAGTCATTTCTTCAGCCTTCCAGTAGTTCTGACCCAAGTTATGTGTAAAAAGCCTGCAGATACAATCCTATGATACTTAGGTAATTGTCCATGAGACCTTGGTCACTCCCTAAATGTTTCCCTCACCATATCCATGGAAGGACACTGTCTAGGAGATGATGATGATCCTGAGCCCTTGTTAAGCCTCTAGCTCCAGGACATCAGCTTGGGAGTGAGGAGCCTGCTACAGAGAGTTATACCCACACCACATAAAGGACCGAGACAGGGCTGGAGGAATAGCACAGTGACTTAGACTGCCTTGTAAACACATGGTCATGAGCTCAAATTGTGTCAAACATTCACTGAGGGCAATCCTGGCAGCTTGGCTGCCTGTGATCTCTGGCACCACAAGTGACGTCTGGCCATACTAAAGCCAGGAGTGTGTCACAATCACGATCACGATCATCCTGTTGTTTGTTGATTGCCTTGAGCAGGCACCAGTAACGTCTCCTTCGTCCTAGCCCTGAGATTTTAAAAAAGTGCCATATTCAAGGCTCTTTCAGGGGTTAGGAGAATGAGACCCATCATTGTTACTAGTATTTGGCATATTGGGTACACCACAGGGAGTTTGCCAGACTCTGCCATGTGGGCAGGTTACATCTGGTAGCCTGCCAGGTTGTCCAAAGTAAGAATGAGATAATAAAATGTCGCTTCCTGGAGCTGGGTTTTATAGTCTCTGGGTCTTGGCCGTTGATGGGATTACACGGCACTGGGGGCAGTTGGTGGGTGTGACCCCTGCCTACTGGAAGATGGAGGATCTGGGTGGTGGATGCTCAGCCCCAATCCGAGCAGGCTTGGAGATCTCAGCCCCAGGACCCGCATGCCTTTGTTCCTCTGCCGGTACTTTCATGCGAAGGTAGTGTGTGTGAGCACCAAAAAAGGGTATAACCCCTGGACAGCACTGCATGTGTGAGCACTATGTGAGGCCAGGAAATGCCATCTGGCAAGTAAGTGAATGAATAGCACCATGGCCCCCACGAACACCACAATCAGTACTGTACGTCACTATGAAGAGTACTCACCCCAGCAAGCGTTTTTGCAGGTAATGCATAGATCTCAGTGAGCTCCATGGTTGAGTGTGTGTGCAAGCACCACAGCTATAAAGGTGCAAATGCTTCAGCCAACCATATGTGCAGCCCCAACCACTGCAACAGCACCATCAGCAAGGAAGGGAAGAAAGAGGGCTGTCAATGTCACTGTCTTCCCATTGGTCATTGATTTGCTCTAGTGGGCCCAGTAACGTCTCCATTGTAAGACTTGTTGTTACTGTGTTTGGCATATCGAATATGTCATGGGTAGCTTGCCAGGCTTTGCTGTGTGGGCAAGATACTCCTGGTAGCTTGCTGGGCTCTCTGAGAGGGGCGGAGGAATCAAACTTGGGTCGGCCATGTCGGCTGTGTGCAAGGCAAACGCCCTACCTGCTGTGCTAGAGGGAGGGCAAGAAATTAATTTTAATACACAAACCTGAATTAAAGCAAAGACAGTTTAACTGTTTCTCAGTGCTTCCAGGAAAGATATTGCTACTTTTTTTGGTGTACTTTATTACTAGAATTTACACCATTCATTGTAAATATAAAAGTAGGCAAGCAGAAATCCAGTAAATTAGGCTTCTTGACTTAGAAGTGACTGGTTACTGAGTTCTCAATAATCAAATTCTCAAGCTGTTTACTGAGAATTTGTATTTACAATACTTACATTGTAAATACAAAAGCAAGCAAGCAGAAATCCAGTAAATTAGGCTTCTTGATTTAGAAGTAACTGATTACTGAGAATTCCTTCTCACCTAGGAAGGGTCTGGAAGCTCTTCCAATAACTCATGTTTATCCACTGAACTGGCCGAAAGGGATATAACTCATTACTTTTTTTTAAGAGGGGAGGGGGACACATCTGGTGGTTCTTCAGGCTTCCTCCTGGCTCCGCACTCAGGAATCACTCCTTGAGGTGCTCAGGGGATGTAGGGGAACAAACCTGGGTTGCCCATGTGCAAGACAAATGCCCTACCTGTTGTACTATCACTCTGGCCCCAACAACTCTATATATGTTTGTTTCCTAAGTAGTCTGCTTCTGCAAACTACACGAGGTAGATTTCTAATAACTGAATGAATGATGGTAAAGAGGATCACAGTCACAGTCACGGTCCTCCCGTTGTTCATCGATTTGCTCGAGCGGGCCCAGTAACGTCTCCATCATGAGACTTGTTGTTACTGTGTTTGGCATATCGAATACATCACGGGTAGCTTGCCAGGCTCTGCTGTGCGGGTGAGATACTCTCGGTAACTTGCCGGGCTCTCCGAGAGGGGCGGAGGAATCGAACTCGGGTTGGCCATGTTGGCCGCTTGTAAGGCAAACGCCCTACTGCTGTGCTATCGCTCCAGCCCTGAGGTAAAGAGGATATACCTCAAAAAATTATTTGATGAAAAACAAAACTTAGGGGCTGGAGCAACAGCACAGCAGGTAGAGCGTTTGCCTTGCACGCGGCTGGCCCAGGTTCGATTCCCAGCATCCCATATGGTCCCCTGAGCACCGCCAGGAGTGATTCCTGAGTGCAAAGCCAGGAGTAACCCCTGAGCATTGCCGGGTGTGACCCAAAAAGAAAAAAAAAAACTTAGCAATATATCCACCAACTTGTTATTTCAGTGCCTGCCAATGTTTAGTAACTTGTAGGCATAAGGGAAAACTTTATGTAAGAATATTGTCTTTGTAATTATTGAAGGAGGAAACACACACACACACACACACACACACAAAACACTATCATGTATTTCAGAAAGTTAAGGCCACAGAAAATGGTTAGGGAAACTTCATTTAGATCCATGTGTTACATTAATTGCCTTTTGGTGTGAAAGTCAAGGTCTATCAGGAAAAATGTATACAGTACACCACAAAGTTAGATTCTGTGACCACTGGTTTAACATTTTACTGTGTCCACTCTCCTTGCTCTCTGTGTGTGTGTGTGTGTGTGTGTGTGTGTGTGTGTGTGTATCTGTGTTTACCATGCTACTATACCATTTTATTGAAAACTCAATACTTGGCTTATCTTACAGGTCAAAATGGAACATGGAGAAAATAAAGTAGAAATCAGAAGCCTCTAATAGAGTTGGGGCCCAAGTGGGTCAGCAAGGACTGTGGAGGGAGACCAAGTTGTCTCAGAGGCCCACCCCTGTTGGCAGAAGTGCTTGTTGCCTTGCACTTCCTGCACATGGTAGCTGGTGGCTGGCGAAGTCAAAGGTGCTGCTCCTCTATGGCCAGGCAACATAGTTTACAGTAATGTGAGATAAAAAAATGACAGAACATAAATATTAAGATGAACCCTCCCAAATAAAATCTTCACCAAAGTCTTTATCGAAAGTCTTTACCAAAAAATAGTGTTTATTGCACAAAATTTAAGGATTTCCTAAGCAAGCTTAAATGTGTGTGTATATATGTGCACACACATTTATTTTATATATGTATGTGTGTATACACACATTTTTTTTTAAATCAACATGCTTTTCAGTCACAATCTGTAGAGCATGGTGACAACTTCCCCTGAACAGCCCCAACTGAGGACTCCCTTCTTCAAGAAAATTTTTCATAGGAGAGTAACTTGAAACTTTTATCTGAGGTAGCCTTGAGGCCTCCAGGATACTTTGCTTTTCAGGTACACAGTCTGTTGCACTACTAGAAATCTTTGCACACATTTCATTTTTGTAAAAAAAATATATATTTGTGGAAGTAGGAATGTAATGGTAATTTTGCAGGCCCATGGCCGTTTCCATATCTCTATTCCAAAAAAAGTCACTACACTATTTCCTAATTGGAATATGCCAATGTGTCTTCCCAGAGGGTCAGCCTGTCACTGATGCCAGGCCAGAACAAGAGACAGTGCTATCTCTTATAAAAAATGGTGCCTAAGATGTCTTTGCAATAGAAGAATGAAGCTGTATAAATGTACAAGAACTGTGGCATCTGCTGTGTACTGTGAAAAAATCAGTAACCACAACGCAATACATTTTGAGGGGATGAAAACTCAAGATAAACAAGTAATGACTTTACAAAGTGCCCAAGTCAACTTTCTTTGCAAGGAGGACATGACATTCAACACTGATGAGACAAACTGCCACAAAAGCAAAGCAATGGCAAATCCATTTTTATAAATTTCCAGACTTATCTGTTATTCTACTTGGTAAATTCCTAATTCCCAATTTTGCCAACAAAAATAGTATATCCTAAATGCTTTGCAATGAAGAATCTAGCTCTAGGACATACCAGTGCCAATAAAATCCCTTGGAAATGGGAGATTGGGGGGAATCAAAACAAATTCAGTCCTTGTTAAGGAAGCTGAAAGGTGGCATGAGAAGCCTGTAAACAGAAACCATGAGCCATGCATGAAAGCACAAAGAACACACAGTACCAGAGCAATGTGACCACCAGATGCAGACCAGGTGCTCATGTAAGAGATGGAGACCCATAATGAGGCTGGAATGGGAGGGGCGGGGAGGTGCAGGGGAGCATGAACTCAGAACAGGAAACGAAGAGGCATGTATGCACACACATATGCGGCGCACATGCATGTGTGTACTTACCCTCGTGATACACGCATTCATGCACAAGGCACACAGGTACATGCATGCACATGTACACACACAGCACCCATACACTCAGAACATATGCACATAGCGTACGCACAGATCTCATACACATATGCACAAATGCACCCATCGAATACTAAGCAAAGGAAGAAACTGGTGAGGAACAGAGGCTTGCTTTCCCTTGATGAATATATTCTGAATTACTTTATCTTTTCCTATGAGAAAAAAACAAAACACTGAACAGCACTCACTGAAGATGTTACAAGTGAGGGTTAAAGAAGCAGGTACAGAATGAGGCTAAGAGATATTTCTTGGTTTTAAAATCAAAGACTAATGCAACCAAAATAAATAAAAGATTAAGTTACCATTTTTCTTTTCCAATGGTACAATTTTTTCCAAAAATGATTTCTAGAGATGAAACATAGGATATATTTAAAACTAGGCTTTCAAGTATCAGTCCAAGATGAACCCTGTACAAATGATATATATATATGTATATATATATATTTTTTTAGCTGTTCCAATATTTGCTAGGAAAGTTTTTAAACATTAGATATTTTTGTGGTCAATATACCTTAACCTTATGAAACAACCTACCAGCAGTAAGAGACCATAATTTACAAATACCATACTGTCTTCTCCACAAGAGATAAGTACTGTATGGACACATGTATCTAGCCCAATCAGTGACACTTCAAACTTCATCTTCAGACCAATACAGTTGCGCCACACAGAAACCCACACAGACTCATTCTCTCTCCTCACACTTAAACAATAAATAGATTTGTAGACTTTCTTACTCAGCAAAACAGGGGAAGAATCCATACAGCCAGTTTCTGTAGCATTTAAGTGTTTTAGGTAGAAAAAGTACACTGATCAATGTGTACATAAGGTGTCTAATGTCACACAAGGCACTCAGAAGACACCTAGCCAGGTGTGAGGCTAAAGCCTTTTAACCCTTCTGAAGGCCATGTCACCAGCACAGCTAAGAATGCTCCCTGATGACCAAATGGGCCTGAGTAGGGCATGGACCTCTTTGCAGACTCCTCTCCCATAGCCTTTCCCACACTGCCCCGCTCTGTGGTTGTCCTGGTGGCTGGCAGAGCTGCCTGTGGGTAATCCAAGGGCTGTGAGGCCATGCAGAGCCTAGGGAACTAGTGGGCACAGTCACCTAGCAAGGAAAAGAACCCTCAAAAATAAAGTGAAACCAAACAACCTTCCTGTCCAAGATTTGGCTTTAGAAAGTAAAGATAATTATATTGCTTAAAATACAATTTTCTGACTAAAATCTCTGAACAATGAACAGTATTTCCTGAAAGCAGATTTTCAAAAGGCTATCAGTAGAAAGACAATTCGGGTAATTCTTAAATAACAAAAACATTTGCTTTTTAGTGATTGGACGGCAATTCTCTATACTTCTACATGCATCCTCCGGTGGGATGACTACAGGAAAATGCAAAAACAATAACCAAATGTGTAACGAAAGTTTCTTTCCAGGGTGAAGGAAAGCTCTTACAGAATAGAACAGGAACATGGCAACCTGAATCCACAAGGGTTCCCCCACAGAGAGCAGGGTCCACTGCCACTCAAGATAACTCCTAGGCAAACAACCCTCAGACACTTAGCATTTTTTTTTTAAATCATGTCTAAAATAGGTCTTAAAGATTTGGTCATTTCATGGGAAAAATTAGCTGTGATTTGCAAGTGACTATTTCTCTAACCTCTGGCTCTCTTGTTCTTTCACTCCTTATAAAGGCAAATGCAGAACATTATTTTATCTCTTAGAAAGACAGAGTGCACAGTTCAGTAAAAATGATGGACGCAAGAACATTCCTCTAGGTGTCAACGATGCTTAGGTGGGGGTGCTCAGCAGCCACAGTTGCCAGTCCTTCTCTGGAGGCTCTGTTCTGGCTGTGTTTCTCTGTATCTCCCCTGGGGTTGGCATGGTCTCCCGGGGGAGTGGGACTGGTGGCAGGGCCCCCCTGAGTCCACGAGGACAGTGATTCATGCACGGTGACGGTGTGGGCCTCCATCTGGCGCTGCAGGCTGTCCATTTCCTGCCTGGGGAAGGAATGTCACATTAGAGGACAAATATCGCTTCCTCAAGAGGAATCGGGTGTCAGGGACTCAGGTCTCACTAGCATCCAAGCACCAGACTTGCTATCTAGACTCCCCAAACCTATCAGGGTCACATGAACTTAAGGGGCACTTGGCATTGTGGCACTCATGGGCTTTGGGAGAATGAGGAAGACAGCTCAGCCACAAAATTCTGCTTGTAGGTTGAAAAAAAAGAAAAAGCTGTCATGGTCAGAGAGAGAGAGAGGAAAGTATGCTTGCACTGCATGCAGCCGACCTCTGATTTAAATCCCTGGCGCCACATATGGTTTCCTAAGCACTGCCAGGAGCCATTCCCAAGCACAGGCCAGGACTAGCCCCTGAGTACTGGGGAATGTGACCAAACTCATCCCTCCCCTCACCAACAACCACACCCCCCAGAAAAAAAAAAAAAGATGTCCTCATGGCCATATAGATACTGGCCCTGGCAGCCCTTACTTTCTAACTTGGGGCTTACTTGTAAGGGTTTAAGTTCTGCTAAAGGGTGTATCAAGGCAATACCACCTTACAGACTGATTCAAAAGGCCCAATGGCTCCCATTCAACACAGACCCACTCAGCTTTTACTGGGCAGTCAGCCAAAGGAAACATCTTTCAAGTTAAATATGAAAATTACTGTCAACAGTGAGATGGAGTACAGAACAGAAGATGAAGGTCATACTTCAGTTGCTGGAGACAATTGTTGAGATTCTTGAGGGGTTCCTTGCTCACGGCAGGTGGGGGCCTGAGTAACTCCTCCAGCAGTGAGGCTGGCACTGGGCAGTCAGGAATCTTCACTGGAGTCACAGGGCTGGAAGAGCTGGCCTCGCCTTTCAAGTCCTTCCTCTGGGTGTCACAGCACATAGTTAGCCTCAGCCCACCTGTCCTTGGCCTCCCCATTACTAGTGCTTTCGGTGGCAACACAAAATCAGGCCTCAGGTTGGACCAGAAGAGCTGGCAATCATACAGGTCAACTAATTTGGGCTGAAAAAGGACCTTCCCAACACACAAAACACCTTCCAGGATCCTTGGGAGGATGAAACTGAGCTCCTTAATTTAGTGCCATGTTTGAGAGCTTTCCACAGGAGATCAGAGTCTAGACTTGGAGGTTCCCTTGAAAATGAAGTCATTCCAGAAAACTGATAGATTTACCCCAAAGGGCCAATCATGCTAAACGACTCTGATCCTGAGCAGTAGCTCTGTATAAAGAACACTTTTCAAGATGGAGGAAAGAAATGTCAGCAGTTGACACCGACAGGACATGCAGCCACTGTGTCCCCATTAGGCTCACCTTGTGGGACAGGGGCTCTGGTCCACACACACAAACCATACCCTTACTTGGGTTAGGGAAAATGTTACAGGAGAATGATATTTGAATTTGTGAAAAGATGCAAATATTCTGTTAAAGAGAAAAAGGGACCAAAACAAAATGGTTTGTCTAAGAACAGCCTGGTGTCACTTCTGTTCATACAATGATGGCTATGTGTAAACTGTCTGCAGAATGAGAAAACTGGCCAGCCCCCACCCAGATACCCTGGGGTGGGTCCATGCTTCTGGCAGGGAGGCACAGTCCAGTTACTGCCTGTGCATCTAGGAGGGAGGCACGGCCCACAGTTACCACCCATGCACCTGGGAGGGAGGCATAGCGCACAGTTCCCCTGAGCATGTGAAAAAGAGGCACAGCCCACAGCTACTGCCTATGCATCTGGGAAGGAGTCACAGCCCAGTTACCGTCTTGGCCATGTTGCGTCGCAAGTCCCCATGCAGCTGCTGGTTCTGCTGAAGCAGAGTCTTCATGCTGTTCTTGAGCTCTGACACTTTTGCTTGAAGCATAAATTTATCCTTCTGCGTTATGGACAGATCTTCCCGTACCACTTCCAACTCAGATTTAATATTCTAAGGAAAATGAAGATACAGACTTATTTTGGTTTGTGGCCACACCCGGTGGTGCTCATAATCTACTCCCAACTCTGGGTTGTGGTCACACATGAAAAAATGGTCAGGGCTAGAGCAATAGTACAGGGGGTAGGACATTTTTCTTGCACGTGGCCAACCCAGGTTCAATTCCTGGCATCTCAGATGGTCTCCCAAGCACCACCAGGCATAATATCTGAGAGCACAGCCAGAAGAACCCCTGAGCATCACTAGGTATGACCCAAAAAGCAGAAAGAAAGAAAAATGATCAGAAGTCATTCCCATTGGTGCTGGGATAAATCTGGGATGGGCCATATGCAAGGCAAGTACCTCAACCTATGCACAACCTGGCCCCAAACCTGCATAATTTCCTTTGCAGAAACTCTGTTACGATGGAAAACTTGGGATTTTTATTTATTTACTTTTTTTGGTTCACACCTAGCGATGCACAGGGGCCACTCCTGGCTCTGCACTCAGGAGTCACTCCTGACGGTGCTCAGGGGACCATATAGGATGCAGGGAATCGAACCTGGGTCGGCTGCGTGCAAGGCAAACACCCTACCCGCTGTGCCATCTCTCCAGCCCCCAACTTGGGATTTTTTATTAAGTCTCTCATGACATAAGAAGAGCTTGTTTCCAGAGCAGTGAGCATAGCTCAGCAGGGGCTTGGCTTCCCTCAGCGATGTGACCTTGACTTCTGAAATGGGAGTGTTTGTAGAGCCATTTGTGGCAGCCTTCACTCATCAGAACTGTTGGTTACACTAAGCATGCTGACAGGTCCAGCATTCTTTGTGACTTTCTGTCACCGGACTCTGGTCTCCTGGTACCTGCAGTAATTGTTGGAGTCCATCCAGTTCCTTTTGGTTCTGCTGCTCAGTCGAGTCCAGCTGCTGCTTCAAGGACTGAATCTCTCTCTCTTTCTGATCCACTTCCCATTTGAGATTTTCCATCTTGAGGAGGGAAATATAGTATGACCAAAAAAAAAAAGTAATCTTATACTTTCATAAAATGGTTCTAATTAAATCTCTACATATTGAATATACTTAGAAAAAAAACAAACATTCCTCTTAGCTGACAGGACTGGAGGATCTGAATGTACCCACCAGCAGAATCTGGCTCTGGGAGAACGACTGGGGAGGGAACGTTACCTCTTGGTTCCCCAAGGGTGTCTTGCTCAGCTGCTCATCTAGCTGTTTCTGCAGGAGCTGGAGCTGAGTGCGGGCCTCTGCAAGCTCTGCCTGGAACTGTGCAACTTCTTGAGAATGACTCTCTTCCTGAGACCTAGCATGAGGGACAGGAAAGAGGAAATGACAACACAACTATCCCAAACTCTCCAAAAAGGTATCAGCTGCTTCCTATCTTGGATGGAAAATGACAAATTGCTAAAATGACAAAAGCTCAATTCTGTTTTCCTGGGTAGGGACTGCTCTAACTGTGCTCACACACTCCCCCGGGAGGGAAGGTTCATGGGCCTGACTACAGATAGCAGTGGGAGAGAAAGCAGGAGCATGTGTGTATGAGGCTGGTCCCATCAGTCTCACTACAGTTGGGTGGTGGGCACACCCCACCGATAGTACCCCACATGGGGGCTCTCTCTGTTTCAACAAGGACAGTAGAGGGACAGAGTAGAGATACAGCTTATGACTGAAGCTCAGTTAAACCATAGGCTTTCTGAGTTGGAAATTGGACATCTGCCTCCAAAGTGCGAGCAGTTTGCTAAAACCTAGAAACCAGAGATGGACGAGTGACCCCATGAGTATGCACAGCACCAATGTCTTGCCACAGCACCTCATACGCACCGGAGACCCTCTGCCTCCTCCTGCAGCTTCTGTACCAGGTGCTCCTTGGCCTGAAGCTCCTTCTTCACCTCACTCAGCTCCAAGGCAGCGGCCTTAAAGTGGCGGCGATTATGTCCCGCATCCAACTTGGCAGCAGCGACCTACAAGCAGGGAATAGCATCACCGGGAGGAAGCCATAAAGAAGTGCATGCCTATTGGGGCTGTGGTGGGCACAGTGACCACTCTCTTGTCCAAGGTGTTCTGTAGGTTTCCCTGCAGAATTGTTCAAGGTCCCTGTTAAGGACTCAAGCACACAACATATGTTTGAAAGGCAAGCATGTGAAACATGGTAACCAGAATATGTTGGATGAACACCGTATTTAAGACTGTTAATTTTTTTTTTTAATTGGTGAAACACCATGAAGTACAGTTGTAGATCCACAAATTTTTGTGCTTGGGTCTCGACTATACAATGATCAAATACCCATCCCTCCACCAGTGCCCATTTCCACCACCATGGATAATATCCCTCCCACCCCCATACCCCCAACCCACCCTGCCTCTGTGGCAGGGCATTCCCTTTTGTTCTCCCTCTCTTTTTGGGTGATGTGGTCTGCAAAAGAGGCATTGAGTGGCAAACATGTTCAGTCCATAGTCTACTTTCAACATGCATCTCCCCTCCTGGGAGGATCCTCCAAACACCCTTTATTTGGTGCTCCCTTCTCTATCTGAGCTGTCCTTCCCCATAGAACACCCGGCTAGCCTCTAAGCTATGGAGTAATCCTCCTGGTGCTGATCTCAGCTCTTCTTGGGTATTTATCTCACATTTTGTTACTTTATATCCCCCCGATGAATACAATCTTTCTATGTCTATCCCTCTCTTTCTGACTCATTTCCCTTAGCATGATACTTTCCATGTTGTACCACTTGTATGTAAATTTCATGACTTTACCTTTTCTAACAGCTACATAGTACTCTATTGTGTAGATGTACCAAAGTTTCTTTAACCAGTCATCTGTTCTTGGGCACTCAGGTTTCTTCCAGTTTCTGGCTATTATAAAGAGTGCTGCAAGACTTTTTAAATTTTTAAAGTCTTCCTCAAGCATAATTTTGAATTAAGTTCATTTATAGCTGATGTATTTTGGAGGAATTTGCTTTTGCACAATACCACCTGACTGTAAAAAAGTTACCCATTTATGATACAACTAACTTTTCCAAGGGTTTTCCTTCTTTTATGGAGAGACCTGGCAGTGCTCAGGGCTTACTCCTGGCTTTGTACTCAGGGGTGACTCCTGGCTCTGTGTTCAGGAGATCATATGGGAATGCCAGGGATCAAACCTGTGTCAGCTACATGCAAAGCAAGTGCCCTCCTGCTGTACAATCTCTCTGGCCTCTATAAGTATTTCAATTTATATTATTGATTTTTGATTTTAGGAACAATCAGGCAGCATTCTGGGCTACTCCAGGTACACTGCTCATAAGCTGCTCCTGGAAGTGCTGGAGGGACCATGTGGTGCCAGGAAATAAAACTGAGCTTCTTGCTTTCAAAGCATGTACATTACTTCTTGGCAACAACATCCTGTTCCAAACACCTCATTTCAAAAAAGTGCAATGAAAATATTCATGATATATACATATGTGTGTGTGTGTGTATACATATACGTGTGCATATATACATATATAAGCATATATAAACAACTAATAAAAATAAGTACACAATAGGGCTAAAAGAATTGTACAGGGGTTAGGTGCTTGTCCTGCATGCGGCTGACCTCATTGTCATATGGCACCCATATATGGTCCCCCAGGCACCACCAGGAGTGATTCCTGAGTGCAGAGCCTGGAGGGAGCCCTGAGCACTGCTAGGTGTTGGTCCAACACCCCTACTCCTCCCAAAAAATTGGAAAACAAAACCAAAAAATTCCTAACCAAAGACACTATAGTGGTTGGCATTGGGCAGGGAACCAGTGTGAGCTGTACTGTAATATTTATGTACATTTTCTGTCATGAAGGCTTTACACACTCAAGGTAAGTCCTCTACCACTAATCTACACCTCAGTCCCTTTATAAACTTGAAAAAAATAGGTGAGTTATTGGGGTTGGAGTAGGTAGGGAACTTGCCTTGCACATGGCTAACCTGTTTTATCACTAGCACCACAAAGGATCCCCCAAGCCCACCAGGAGGGATCCCTAAGTGAGGAGCCTGAAGTCCTGAGTACTGTCATGTGTGTTCCAAAGGCCAGGAAAAAAAGTTGAGCAGAAACAGCAGACCATAAAGCCTCTCTGCACTGATGAGCACCTGAGTGTGGGAAGGAACCAGCCGGGAAAAGTTTCCCTGTGCAGAACATGGCAAGTGCAAAGGGGACGAATACTACTGGTGGTGGGAGCTCTCTTTACTCGCAGTATGCTTCTTCAGCTCAATCCTACACACAGGACAACCAAAGCTCAGGCATGTTCGGAGAGCAGTGTGCCTTCTTTGAACGTGAAACACATTCAGGGAGGCAGCTCACTGCCATCTGTACCCTACAGCACCTCTGCTCTGAGAGAACAATAGCAAAGGGACCCATGTGGGACCCCATGTGGAACATTCTTAGAAGGGAGATCAGGTGTAAAGACAGCCTTAGTTTTTAGACAACAGAAGCTGTTTCAAAGGCTTGATGAAGATGCAATCAGAGCAGTTAGGAGCTGGCCACATACCTGCTCCTTGAGGTTGCTTACAGTCATCTTCTCTTTCTCCAAGGCTGCTTCTAAGGTCTGGATGATCTGCTTCATATGGCGATCCTCCTCCTCCTTGCGTTGCAGAACTGCCTGAACCTGCAGCAGAGGTAACATACACATTCTAGCAAAGCCCTCTGAATCCCACTTCGCATGGCACCACATAAGCAAAAAGCACCACCAGACACATCAGAAAAGTTGGAGGAAAACCATTAGAAAGGCAGAAACCTGAGCTCTAGGACTCAACCACATGATACACTCTAGGGGACAGCCTAGGAGACCCCAGGACTCAACCACATGATACACTCTAGGGGACAGCCTAGGAGACCCCAAGATGCTAAAGAGCAAGGCTATCCGCTCAAGGCCTCTGTGGTTGTGCAGTGCCCTGCAGATGTAGTTAAGGTCCTGCAAAATCAGTCCAAGACCACAGGGTTGTGCTGCTTGAGGCTAAAGCTGAATATAGCCATTCCTTGGGAGAGGTGCTCTAAACCCACGTCTAATCACCGGGAGCTGTGGAGACCCCCAGGGATGGAGAAGAGGGTAGTACTCCCAGTACAGGCATGAACCCAGGATATTTATTTATTTATTGGCTTTTTGGGTCACACCTGGCGATGCTCAGGGGTTACTCCTGGCAGTGCTCGGGAGACCATATGGGATGCCAGGGATTGAATCTGGGTCAGCCGCGTGCGCAAGGCAAACGCTCTCCCCACTGTACTACTGCTCTGGCCCAGGATTTTTTTTTTTTAAACTGGGCCTTCAAGGTGATGCTCATGGGACATGGGTGCCACTCCCAGCAGTTTGCTGCTAACCAAGCTGGAGTGCTAGGCAATGCAGTGCTGGGGATCACTAGGGCAACCTCAGCAGTATTTGGGGGGCCTCCAGAATGACCAGGGAATTCCAGGACTATCCTAGTGGTGGCCCCCAACCCCAAAAAACAATTTGGTCCAGGAACAGGTTTTTGGTATGTTTGGGGCCACATTTGATAGTGCTCAGGAGTTTTGCCCAGGAGTGACTCATGGAAGTGCTCGTATCTATATGTGGTGTAGGGACTGAACCAGGATCACAATCACCACAGTGGAATCCAGTTTTTTGTTTGGTTTGGGGCCACATCTGGTAGTGCTCAGGGCTTACTCCTGGCTCTGCACTTTGGGATCTCTCCTGGCAGTGCTCAGGGAACGATAAATGGTGCAGTGGATTGAACTGGTGGTCTGCTGTTTGCAAGGCAAGTGCCTTACCCAATGTACTATTTCTCCAGCTCCTCAAGTCCAATTCTAAATCCACAAGGTCTGAGTTTCTGAGTACCAGATGAAGGCCCCTCTAGTATCCTAGCATTTACCTACCCAAGGGAAATTAATGGTCCCAGAATAGCTTTTCAGGACTCAGGGTCAGACCCTCAGAACTGAGAGGAGCTTGAGATTTCATTAAGTTCTCTGAGCAGGTTTCCTCCATCTAAAAGGGAACATGTTCCTCAGAGGCTGTTGGTGAGTAAACACATCAAGTGTTTCTGAGGCCCTCAGAGTGCTCCTGCTGACATATGGCTTCTTGTTAGGGGACTGAGTGTGAACACTGATAGCAAGTCTTCTGCTATGGCACGGGGGCAAGTGTGACTCCCTTACCTGAAGATTCAACTGGACCAGGTCTGCCTCCCGTTGGGCCAGGGCAGATTCTAAGATGCTGTTGTGTTCCCGCAGAGCTGAACTGGACTGGCTGAGCCCTGCGACCTTCCCTTTCTCGTGCTCTAACTCAAGAGCCAGTTTCTTGTTTGACTCCTCCAGGCGCTTTATCTTCCTTCTAAAA
Organism: Sorex fumeus; assembly: GCF_029834395.1. Classification (NCBI taxonomy): domain Eukaryota; kingdom Metazoa; phylum Chordata; class Mammalia; order Eulipotyphla; family Soricidae; genus Sorex; species Sorex fumeus. The sequence continues at coordinate 18,728,492 of NW_026606086.1, read as the reverse complement.
CCTCTGGACTCCTGAAGCTGAGACAAAGTCACTGTGAAGAACCATTCATTCTGCTTAACACACACCATAATCACAACACATGGCATGTGATTACAGAGGATGCAGTACACTCTGGCATCACAGCTAGAGACCACTTCCAAGCCCTCACAATGATGACGTGCAATCTCCTGGAGCAGCAAGGAACTCAACAAGATGGAATGTGAATACACTCAAGGCTCAAGGATCTTGAGAGCCACATGGAGAACCTGTAGTGAGCCTTTGGTGATAGGGCCAGGCTGGTGAGCACCACCAGACACAACTGTGCGGGAACCTGAGAGTTTCAGACTCTTCTTCCCATGTCAGGGATTGAACCTAGGTTTCACACCTATAATTCAAGTACTAAGCTCCATGCCCTGCCTTCCATGGAGTTTTTTCCCAAGGTTTAAGAAAGTTTGGGCTGGTTTTTCTCTGCAGCAACATTGTTCTAACTCAGACGACTGACAACCTGTTATATGGATTATGCTGCCCCACTCTGGCTAAGGTTGCAGTCCTCATTGTGTCAGCTGGTTGAAGATCTGTAGACACAGAGCTGTGACATAAGCACACAAAAGGCTCTGGGACTGGAGCCCTCTTTTTGTCCACCTGTGAGGACAAGTGGCCTACCTCATCTTCCAACTCTAGCACCTTCTCCCGTTGCTCCTCAAGCTCCTGGGTGGTCATCGAAATGACCTCCTGCAGCTCCTTCTCCAACATCATCTTGCTGTGGCCAAGGGTCTGCAGCTCTACCTCCAGGGCCTGAATCCTCTCCTACAGACAGCACAGGAGGTGGCCTGGTTATTCATTTGGTCCAGGAACAATCCCTGTGATGGCCTCTGAATGGCTCATAGGGAGGCACCACAGTCATCCCAGGCCTCCTCCCTCTACCTGTACATTAAACTCTGTCCTTTTTTTCTGGTCCTCTTGAGGAGGACTTCGGAGGGAAACTGGTTGTGAACCCTGGTGTTTACTTACATGCAAAGTGACGCTGTTACCATTGCTGACACCCTGGGCCCTCAGTTGGCTCAGCTCTGCCTCTGCTGACTCCTTGGCTGTCAGGGCCTCCTGCAGGCGACGACTGAGGATGCCCACTGCATTCTCATAGGCCTTGTGCTTAGTTTTCATCTCCTTCTGAGCACTGCTGAGGTCCAAGCCCAGCACTTTCATCTTCTGCTTCTGTTCAGAGATAGCCCTGTGTGGAGTGGAGAAACACAGCAAGTCTGAACTCACTTTCAGTGTGTTGAGCAATGCCAAGGATTGGCAGATGCATTTGGAAACTCATCCTTCAACGTACCCATCTCCTTCCTCCCAGAAGGCTCTAGCAAGGGGCTTTGCTCATGTGACCAAGGTTTCACCCTCTTCGGTGACAGTACTGCTCAGACTTATCTGGCCTACTGTCCTCGTTTCAGGAAAAAAAAAACCCCACTCAGCATCCCCCTGGAAACCTACATTTTCCTAGTGAACAAACCAAAAGAACCCACCCTCTGCCAACTGCACCCAAAGATACTCCTGTTTCCTGAGACTACTCCAGGGACTGCTACCTATAACGGCTCAGGGAAATGTAGTCAGTGTTGGGAACACCACAGAATCTAGAACCCGGCCTGAATGGGAGCAATTTCAGTACCCTGAGAAGACAGAGAGCAGATCATCAGTCGTCTCCATCAAACAAAAGCATCTCTTGTGCTTTTGAAAGGCAATAGAAAATTGTTTCATTAGCATCCTCTGGCTGACAAAAACAAAATGGGTGTGGAGCACATGTTTTGCATAGAGGAGCCCTGCATTTGATCCCTAGCATCACATGGTCTTTCACACATCGAGGGACGTAGGCACTGAGCTGGGAGTACAGCATGTAACAAGGGGGTAAAAAGTAAAAAGACTCAGTGGGTAAGGGACTTAACTTCGCATGCAGCCGATCTGGGTTCAATCCCCAGTACCACACATTATACCCTGAGTATTGCCAGGAGTGATCCCTGAGCCCAGAGCTAGAAGTAAGCCCTGAGCACAGCTGGGTGTGGTCCAACAATAAAAACAAAACAAAGACCCCAAGGGATGTCTCTGTGTGCACAGGCACTCTGGCCTGTAGGGGGTATGTGATCAGGAAAGCCAGAAGGAAGAAAAGAGAAACAAAAGGGAGCTTCTGTGCTAGCAAATCCCAGTAACAAACTGGAATTCTTCTGTGAAGCCAGCAATTGCCAAATCACAAGGGAGCCAACTTTCTGCCTATACATCTGGAAGCTGAACGGCCCTAGTGCCCCTGAGGGAAAGGGTTGCCCCAAAGTACCCACCTAAGCAGACTACTTACTTCTTGGCTTCTTGCTGTAGCTCCTCTATTTGTTTCTTGAGCACCTCATTAGCCTCTGAGAGAGCAAGCATCTGCTCTTTATCGAACTGCAAAGACTTCAGAGGAAGGGAGGGAAAGATGGTGAGAAACAAAATTCTCTGCAAGCTGAGTCTTGGGACCTGCTTCCCTGGGAGCATGCCCAGGGGTGGGCTTTGAGGCCTATGGGATAAGCTTGCCCTTTCTACAATGACCACTGGGCAAGAGTCCCAAGTGTCACACTGCCATGTCAGAGCACTGGTGGGCACAATCAAAGGGTGTGTTAAAGGGAAGTTTCTGGGTTACAGTCCAACCTGAAGACTGAGGAATCCTGTTTCCCAAAGACCCCCAGACCTACCTCCTCAGAGAATATCCCTTCTCCCTAGTGCTCCTTAAGACTCACCTAAACTCACCCCAATGAATCAACCTGTTGGGGTTGCTGTGTGTTCTAGACTAGCCTGGCTTCTTGTAACTCTTCCTATATCCTGACTGATATCTCACCAGTTAGATACGGTGCTCACTTGGGGTCCCCAACCAGTAATTCTACCTGGATCCTGCCAATTTCTCTGAAGACTTCTGAAATTTCTCCATCCTGCCTAACTTTTGCTCCACATTTGCTTCTTCTCAATTTGGTATTTAGAAACCGCTCCTCAACTAGACAGGAATCTGCACTGAGGGACCCTATCCCGGGGCTCCAGCTCCACACATGACAGCATACTCGGGTACCTGTCTGCACTCTTCATAGGTCTCACTGCATTTCCAGAGTCCAAACCCATGATGTGCTGTCCAGTGCTTTCTGCATGCCTATCTCCCACATGAGACTCCAGGGTCTATGCCGTCCTTTAGTTCCAGGACACCCTGGATTTCTGCATGGGGCTCTTGCCTCAAAGGCTAGCACCCAGAGGCCCTGCCCAGCAGCTCCCTCCAGGTGCCTGCTCCCCTCCCTGATCAATCTCTACCCGTCAGTTTCTCCAACAAGGACATGAGCTTCAGGAGGCACTAGTTCTAGCTGTTCTGCTCAAAGCCTGCCCTACCAAGGCCCCATAGTAAACCCACGGTGTTTTGGGCTAGACCCTTATAAATCCAACACAGACTGTACCTGTAAGTGCACCTCCAAGGCATCACGCTCCTTCTGTGCTGACTGGAGATGCCCTTCGAGGTCCTCCATCTGTTGACGGACCTGTGACACTTCCTTCTGCAGACGTGACTGCTCCACCTCCACAGATTTCTTTTCCCCCTGAACTCTCATCAACTCCTGCCTCAGCTCTTTCACCTCCGAGTCTAGTTTCTTCTTTGTGGTTTTCAGTTCGCTGATGAGCTTTTCTTTGGAGGTAGTGTCCCGCCGGTAAGCCTCCACCATCACCTGCCGAGAAGACACAGAAGCCTACAGTCATGGGGCTGAGATTTGGAAGGGGCCAAGGATATCATACACATCGCTAATCTAAGACACAATCTGTTTTTGTATTGGCTTTTGAACCATATATAGTAATGTTCAGGGACTATTTCTGGCTCTGTGCTTAAGAGTTACTCTTGGCTATGCCCAGAAGACCATAAGTGGTTCTGCAAAGTCAAACAGGGGTTGGCAGAATGCAAGGCAAGTGCTTTGTCTCTTATAATAAGGCAAAAATCTTTGGGGGCCAAAGAGAACAGATTTTATCAAATCCAAAGCACCACTCATTGAGACCTGGTTCTAGTGCCTAAGCTCATCAGGGTGAGGTCTAGTGTGGTCCTGATCCCTCCCAACTTCAGGGTACTCTGGCCTTCCATCTCCCTCAGGAAGAGGTGATGCCAGGTTTCCAAAAGACATTCCCCTAACTTCACTCACACTGCTGACAAGGATACTGAGGGGCTATCCTTCCTATGAACATGAAGGGGTTTGATGATGCTGTGCACTCCTCCCTCCCACAGCAGACCTGGCTTCATGAATATATAAAACATGCAACATATCCTTCAGTGTGCTCCAAGGCTTACTTGGTATCAGGTCATGGTGCAACTTTAGAGATACTTAAACAAAAACCACAACACATGTAGTGATGCTGCTGCTCTCTCATGACAAGGCAGGTGATCCCCGTCATAAGATGCCAGGTCCACTGTAAAATGCATCCTTGAGAGATAGCAGAATGGGGACAAGAAAACATAGCTGAGAATTATAAAGTGCCTTTAAAATCTGAAGGAGTAAAAAAAAAAAAAAAAAAAAAAAAAAAAAAATCTGAAGGAGTATAGAAGCTACCTTCTTGATCAGTTTTGTTCTAGTGAAAAGACTAACCCCCAGGAAGTTTCATATAAAGGAAAACAACAAACATTTTTACCTTCTGTTGAAGAAATTGTTCCTTTATTTTCTGCATCTGTTTTTTCAAAGTGGAACTTTCTTCCTGCAGGTGATCCACCTATGAGGGACATGTTTGCACAGATGTTACATGGATGACTTGAGTTCCCAGGGTTCCTGAGGCAGGAAAACAACCATGAGGGTTGAAAAGTATCCCGGGGAGACATGTCCCACCTCTACCCTCCTCATTTTTAGGAGAAAACTCAATCCATGGTCAGCTACCAGGAAGTCTGGTAGTGAACAGGCAAATTTAAACATGAGAAATAATACCCACACCACCCAGTATCTGTTTTCCAGTGTCAGGTGATGTCCCTAGTATTGATTATAAGTAAGTAAAACCTAACTAAACTTTATCAAAGATACTGGCTCAAGTCCTCCACAAACACACCAACATGCCTGTATTTGTCATATTCTAGGAAATAACAACACAGGTCAATGACTGCAGAGAAAATCTAAGGCTCCTATTTCACTATCCAATAGGGGAAAAGGGAACTTTCCCTTGTCTCTGATGCTTATGGAAAAGAATTTTAAGAAAAAACTGTTCCTTACTGCTGATGCTATTCCAACCATTCTGTAGCATTCATGTTTTCTGTATTTCTGAACATTTGCCCACTGATCCATGCCAGGCTGCAGCAACAGGTGTGGTGTTCCAGGTTACATCCACACTCACCTAGCTCCCCAGGTCACATGCTCACCCTCAACATGGATAACCCACGGCTGCCCTGCCGATGTGTCCAGTGGGTCCCACTGTGGGAAGCAATAGCCAAAAGTTCTAACTAGCTTTCCAAAGTCTGAACTCTACATCTTTAGCAGAGAAAAATGTGCATCTCTTTGTATATTACTTTTAAAGCCCCAAACTTAACTTGTCTTCTTAAGTTCTCAAAACCTACAGGCCCAACTGCAAAGGCAGTTTCCTAAGTACACCACAAATTGTGACAAGTCCCTTCCCCAGCTAAGCCTGGGCCTTCCCCAGGAGCACTCTTCCCCAGGAGCATTCTTCCTATTTATAGAGTAGGTGCTAAAAAACAAACAAACACCCCCACCCCCCAGACCAATCAGCACTGAATTTTGTTTTTAAATGTGATTTTGATTCAAAATAAAAGGAGAGCAACTTGCATTACCTGGTTTGATTTGATGGCTAATTCTTGTCTCAACTGCTCTAAAATTTCCGATGTTTCCTTGGTACCTTCTTCCAAATGTTTTACTCCACTATCAAACTCCTCCCTGCTACTCTTGGCTGCCTGCAGAGCCACCTCCAAGACAATCTTCTCATTTTGCAAGAAGCGGATGGTGTCATCCCTGGAAGTGGCCTCCCCCTGCAGCTCCTCCAGCCTGACCTGCAGCTCATCATAGTGTGTCTGCAGGTCACCCAAGGACTGCTCCCGCGTTTGCAGAGTCTCCTGTGTCAAGGTGAACTGATGCAGCAAGTTCAAGTGCTCTTGCTGCAAAGCCTCAAGTTGTTGGTCTCGCTGATGCAAAGTCAATTTCACCTGGAAACAAGGGACCAGATTTAGGATGATAGGTCTTGAATGAAACCACCACCCTGCTTCAAAAGCTTATACCATGCCCATGTTTAAGCTTTAAATAACTTGGATAGATACTTCGAAGATGGCTAGTTGTATGTCAAGACTGTGTAGAATACTAGTACAAGGTCTGATGAGGTAATATTACCATACAGTCAACTAAGAGCCCAGTGCGAGAGGGCAAGTGTGGGCGTCAGACATCAGGTTAGACTACGTAAGTGCCTACCTGCTCTAATTGCTGCTCCAGGGCTGCTGCTGAGGTGGCGAGCTTCTGCAGTTGCTCCTTCTCATCCTCGAACTCCTCCAACCTCTTCTGCAAGTCCTTCTCCACCATGGTCTTTGCCTCTTGAATCTGCACAAAGGCAGCTTCCTGGTCCAACATGTCAGCCTGGAAGCAGAAAACAGTGTTTTAATTATTTTTTTCCCCTGAGGAGTTTCAGATGATATCCAGTGGTGCTCAGGGGACAGTGTGGTTCTGGGAATTTAACCTGGACTTCCCATATGCACTGCATGTGGTATCAGGGACTGAGCTGGAACTAATCAAGTACAAGGTAAGTGCCTTGATCCCTATACTATCTTTCTGCTCTGTCTGCATATTTCTAAAACTCTACCAAAATCCCAAAACCATGCCTACCAGGGCTGTCCCAGCACTACAGTCCTCACCTCAATGCCTTGGAGCTGGACAGCAATGCGTTCCTTTTCCTTTATGGACTTTTGCTGGGTCTCTGTAAGCTGATGGGACAGGGTCACGTTCTCAAGTTTCAGGTGCTCCAAGAGGCCTGCTTGAGTCATCTGTCCAACCTGCAAAGGAGAAAATCATAAGACAGAAAGTTGCCAGATGATCAGCAGAAGCGCAGTCAGACTGCCCAAGAGATTGAAAGCTATTCCACAGTTCCCATCAGGTAGGCTGCAACATGACCTGCCTACTCCCACCTTGGACTCAGCCCTTGTGGTTGGGTGTGCCTGAGATGCATGCTGACAGCCCAGAAATCAGTGGTCATTACAAAACTTTGGCAAGATCTACATACAAATTCGTCTTGAGGTCCATATACAAGCGCTGCTATTGAGGGCCTTATCTGAAGGACTGAGAGGAAGGGGAGGACTCGATCCACTGAACTGACCAACTCTGACTATATTGTGGGTCATGCCCTGACCCTTAGTGCCTGAGTGTCAGGACACCCCAAGAAGACGTATTAGCAATGCAGTCTGGGGTCTGACCTGGACTATCTGGACAGCCAGGTCCCTCTGACCAGCTATCTCCACAACAGAAAGAAACCTGGACCAGAGAAATAGTACAACAAGGAGGGACATTTTCCTTGCATGTGGCTGACCCGGGTTTAATCCTCTGTATCCCATATGGTCTCCCGAGCCCCACCAGGAGTAATTCCTGAGTGTAGAGCCAGGAGTTAACTCCTGGGCACGGTTTGGTATGGCCCTAAATCTCCACACCAACCGAAAAAAAGAAACTCAGGGGCCAGAGTGATAGCGCACAGGCCACTTGCCTTGCATGCTGTTGACAGGATTTTGATCCCTGGTACCTCATGTGATATCCTGAGCCTGCACTCAGGAGTTAACTCAGAGATAACTCCTGAGTGCAGAGCCAGAAACTAAGCCCTCACACTGCCAGGTGTGCACCACCCACTGGTCCCTGACTCCTCACCTAAAGAAAAAATAAATTCAGGACATATGGGATTGCCTTGATCAGAGGTTCTCAAACTTTTGTTCCTTTTTAGGGGGAAATAATATTCAGCTCTTCTGGAAGTCTATGAACAAAGAGGAAGTCCCCCTTACAGTGGGGAAGGCATTTGCTGTCCTACATGCAGCTGATCTGCGTTCAATCCCCAGCACCACATGGCTCTCCAGCATTTCCTGGTGCACACATGGAGGCCCCCAGCAACTCCAGGTATAACCCTTGTGGCAGCTTGTCAATCTGAAAATTGCTAGTGGAGCCTCCAAGCTGCTGAGTACTGTTTGGGAGCCTTTCCAAAGAGGATGCACATATAGTGTGATGCCTAAGTAAAACCATGAAAGATGGTACTATGTAAACTGGTGTGAAATAGGCAGTTAGTAGTTTGTTTTAATGTTTGTAGTATCAGAATTCAAAACCAGGGCCTGTTACATGCAAGGCTTGAGCTCTACCACTAGGCCACAATTCCAGTCTAGTAGTCAATAGGTGTCTTTTTTTTTTTTTTTTTGTGGGGGGGTGGTGGTGGTGGTGGAGGGGGTCACGCTTGGCAAGTGCCTTAACATCTTTACTATGTCATTGATCCCAACAGTATTTTCTCTCTCTCTCTCTCTCTCTCTCTCTCTCTCTCTCTCTCTTTCTCTCTCTCTTTTCAGGGGGTGGGGGCTGGTGGGGGGGAAGCAAGGGACTTCCAGTGGTGCTCAGGGCTTACTCCTGATTCTGCATTCAGGGATTACTCCTGGTGGACTCGGGGGGGGGGCATAAGAGGTGCTGGAGATCAACTGCCGGTTGGTCATGTGAAGTCAAGGATCCTGTATGTTATACTACTGTTCTGGCCCCCCCAATAGTATTTTTTTTTGAGACAAGCAATTGTGCCACCAGAAACAGATGATAGCATGGCTGTGTGCTGCTGGAGGGCCATACCTGGATGTGAGCCATTTCCCCCTGCAACCTCACACGGGCCTCTTGAGCCAGGGTGAGCTGCTGTTGGTACCACTGCCGGACACTCTGCAACGACGAGATCTCCGCCTGGGACGCCTTTAGTTTGCTGCTCAGGGTGCTTCGCTCCAGCTGTACATGCTGCAGCTGGTTCTGCAAGGAAGCCATCTGCTGTCGCAGGTCATATACTGAAAACAAGACCACCTGTCACAAATAGAAGAGCCACAGCTGCACAGCTAAGACATATGCCTTTCTGCAGGAGCAGGATACACAGCTGTTCCATGACTGGCAGCAGTAATCTTCTACAAAGTTTGTGAGGAAACCAAGGCCTTCAGCAGACTTAAAGAACTCAGATCCTTAAAGAACTCGGAACAGTGGGTTATTAACCAGTCAACACAGAACCTTGTTTCATGTGTATGTTTGAAGAAATCTTGATTGGTACTGTTGAATCATTAACACTGACCTCAGCCAATAGCATGTAACTAATTCTGGAACAAGCTCATCCAGAAGATGTGTCTTCTTCCTAAAACCTGTCGTAGCTTTATTGCTTTTAAAAACAGGAGAGTTTTGGAACCATTTTAAATAGGTAGATCACCCAAGAAAGCACTTAAGTTAGAAAATACACATAAATAGGCTAAAAAATCACACCAAGTAAATGAGATAAAGGCACTTGTTTTTATAGGAGTTGAAACAGGAAGGTCAAGAACTATATTTGGCTTCAGGTGGGAGCAAATATGTTGAAGCTGTGCTTTGACCTCTGTACTTGCCTGCAATGGTACAAAGGGTGTGATGATTTGAATCACAAATACAAAATTATAAATAATGCAATATTAAAAATCAACTGTGGGGGTCAGAATCATAGTACAGAGGGTAGGGCGTTTGCCTTGCACGCAGCCCATCTGGGTTCAATTCAATCTCTGGTGTCCCACATGGTCCCAAGCCCTGCCAAGAGTAACTCCTGAGTGCAGAGCTAGGAGTAATCCCCGAGCATCACTGGTTGTGACCCAAAAAAACAAAAACAAAAATCAACTGTGTCTCTTTAAAGAGCATTATGACATCTAGGAGCAATTCCACAAATTTGGGAAGAGTATTGTGTTGTCAATCAACATTAAAGTCCCTGATGGCTTGCTAATACCATCTATTACTAACATTGATGAGGAGTGGGCCATTGGAGGAAGAAAACAAAAGTCAAAGACAACTCCAAGTCACAGTGGGAACAAAAGCTTCCAACGTTTTAAGATTAAAATTACACCTGACACTTAAGAAAACATTTACCTCTCTACATTTTTTTTTTTGTTTCTTTTGGACCACACTAGATGATGCTCAGAACTTACTCCTGGCTCTGTGTTTAGGGATAACTCTTGGCTGGGTTCAGGGGACCACACGGGATGCTGGGGATCAAACCCAGGTCAGCTATGTGCAAAGCAAGTACCTTATTCACTGCACTATCACTCTGGCCCATAGCTCACAATATTTTATCTAAAAAAATAAGGAGCTGGAAGATGTCTCAAAGGGCTGGAACGCATGCTCTGCATGTGTGAAACGTGGGTTTGATCTCCGGCACTGAACAATTCCTGATAACCAGGAATGATGACAAATACCACCAGGTGTGGTGCAAAAACAGAAATAAATACATAAATTTTAAGAAAGACAACCCAATGGGAATAGGATAATTTACAAGTGTCCATGATCCTTCTCTGAAATCCCAGCATTCATAGTGTTGGGATCTTACACAGGGAGTAAAAGCACCCTGTGCACCCAGTAGAGAAGACATAACTTGTCAGGTATGTCTTTAAGCTAGCCCAGAGCACAGGTTCATTTTGCAGCTTGATGGTTCTAGTCAGGCCTTGCAATCCAGTTATAAACTATTCTGAGGCTCAGAACTTTTTTGGTCTTAGAGTGTTTCTTAATAATTTATGTGTAAATTACTCAATATCTAAAAAGTCTTATTTTTTGGTTTCTTGGGGTTTATTAGGCACTAGGGATTGAGCTTAGGATCTCACACATATCACTTATCACTTAATCACTTAACTTCCCGTTAGTCGTCGATTTGCTCGAGCGGGCGCCAGTAACGTCTCCATTTGTCCCTGTCGCGTGCTAGTGTAGCCCAATGGCATCTGTTCGCTCTGGGAACATGAAGAGCCTCAAACCGATCGTTCATGATCTTGATGAAGAAGTCTGACCATCTGGTAGGTGGGTGGCCACGCGGTCTTTTGACATCCCGTGGAGTCCAGTCGGTAACAGCTCCAGTCCAGCGGTTGTCTTTAAATCTCATTACATGACCAGCCCATCTGATTTTTGACACCTTGGCAAACGAGACAATGTCCCTGATTCTTGATCGTCGACGGATGTCGGAACTCCGGATTTTTTCTCTCATTTGAGTGAAACGTGATATTCCAAGCATAGCTCTTTCAATTCTTCTTTGGGAGACCTGAATAGCATTCTCATCCTGTTTGCGTAGGGCCCAGGTCTCTGAGGCATATGTTAATGCAGGAAGAACAGTGGAATCAAAGAGATGTGCCCGGAGCCGGAGGTTCTTTGTCCTCTTAGCTATTTCTTTGACGTTCTTGAAGGTGTTCCAAGCCGCTCTCTTCCTCCTGCGTAGCTCGGGTGCCAGGTCATTTGTCATGTTGACTTCTCGACCTAGGTACACATAGCTGTTGCATTCGGAGATGGTCGTTCCGTTGAGAGCGAATGGGCCATCAGGAACAAGGCTGTTTCTCATAAACATTGTCTTCGTAAGATTCAGCTGTAGTCCTACCTTTCCACACTCACGGTCAAAGTCGGCCAGCATTTGTGCCGCTTGGCTGATGTTTGGTGTTATTAAAACAATGTCATCAGCAAAGCGGAGGTGGTGTAGTTGCCGACCATCTATCTTCACTTCCATTCCTTCCCATTCCAGTCGTCGTATGATGTTCTCGAGGGTGGCACTGAAGAGTTTTGGTGAAATGGTATCACCCTGCCGAACCCCTCTCTTGATATGGATGATTACTTCTTTGTAGAATGGTGAGATCCTGGTAGTGAATCCGCAATACAGCTCACGGAGGATCTTGATGTACTGGGCTTGAATGCCCTGATTGGCTAGGGCTTCAATGACCACTTCCGTCTCAACAGAATCAAAGGCCTTCTTTAAATCAATGAACGTTAAACAGAGCGGCATCTTGAACTCCCGAGAAACCTCAGTGAGCTTGGTTATCGTGTGGATATGGTTGATGGTGCTGAATCCTTTGCGGAACCCAGCTTGCTCGCATGGTTGTCCTTCATCTAGTGTTCTGCCAATCCTATTTAGGATGACTCGAGTGAACAACTTGTAGATGACAGACAATAGGCAGATCGGGCGATAATTGCCAATGTCATGGATGTCTCCCTTCTTGAACAGTAGTACGGTCCTGCTGGTTTTCCATTGGGACGGAACCTTGCATTCAGACAGGTAGCGAGTGAAGAGCCGAGCCAGTGTATTGATGAGTACTGACGGCAGGTTCTTCAGGTGTTCAGGTCTGACCTTGTCTGGGCCGGGTGCTGTTCGTTTCTTTACTGACAAAATGGCGTGTCGGATTTTGGAAGGGAGAACATTGGGAACGACATATCCATCCTGTGGAATTTGGTATGTCGGCAAGTGGACATGGCTATCGAAGAGATTTGAGTAGAAGTCATGGATAATCTTCTCCATTGCCGTTCTGGAGGATGTGATGGATCCATCAGGACATCGGAGGGCAGTCATCTTGGTCTTGTAGTTGGCAAAGGACAGGCGGGCGTTACAAATACTTTTCCCAGCTTCTGTCGCATCTACCAGCACTTCTGCTCTTCTCTCTTTGAGGTCTTCCTTGATTGCATCTCTGCACTGCTTTGTGAGTTCGGATGTTAGCTTGCGGTTGCCTGAGGCATGTGCCAAACCACGCTGGCGAATAAGCTCAAGAGTTTTCGAAGACAGGCGTTTTTCTGTGGCTATCTCTCTCTTGGCGTTCCTCGCACATTCATGGAGGTGCTGTACCAGTCGATCGTATTCCTCATCAATGTTGTCAACAATGGCATCTTCCCATGTTGCCGCAATAGTGCCAAAGAGCTCCCAGTTGGTGGTCGTTCTGGGAGTTCTCTTTTTAAACTTTGCAGCCCTAACACATATATGGCATATAACTCACATATATAAGGCATATGATCTACTGCTGAGCCAAGTTTCCTGGTCTTTGTCATTTTTTTTTTCTCAGTTAGCACATTTGGGGAGGGTGAAGGAAGGGGGAGGGTCGGCAAGGTATCAGGAACTGAACCCAGGGTCTCACTCATGCAAACAGGTTCTCTACTTCTGAGTTACAACTCCAGAACTGTGATCACTGTGACTACCAGGATGAAGCTTTTGAGACATGCCATCTGTTTGGATCATGGTTGATTCCCATGCTGACTCACTTGGTCTTTCGCAGAAGCCCATGTAGCTGCTGAAGATGCTCATCCAGGTGCCTTTGTTGGAGAATGTAATAGACCTGGGCCAACTGTGTGCCCCTTTGGGTTCTGATCCTGGATATACCCATCCACTGCCCACCCCCTTCTATCAGCCAGACTCCCAGGTTCTGAGACGGTGGTACAGTCTTTTTGGCATCTAGCCAGGTATAGGCTGTCATTCTGGGGATGAAGGACATACCCTCAGGAGAAGACAGCACCAGGGAAGGCTGCACAGTCCCCATGTATGGCCTGTTATCCACTTCCCGCGATACCATATTCCATATATCTCTTTCATACCATAGGAGATTCAATATGAGCAAAAAGTTTAATTTAAGAAGAAAAAACGGGAGCTGGAGTGACAGCCAAGCGGGAAGGGCATTTGCCTTGCACTCGGACAACCCAGGCTAGATTCCTAGCATCCCATATGGTCCCCCGAGCACCACCAGGAGTAATTCCTAAGTGCATGAGCCAGGAGTAACCCCTGTGCATTGTCGGGTGTGACCCCAAAGGCAAAAAAAAAAAAAGAAGGAAAAAAATGAAGGTTCAACAGATAATCTGAGGGTTGGGACTATTTTAAGCTGAACCTGTGACTTTTAGAATGAGCAGTAGGTCTTATCTTCCAGTGACTGTAGGACCTATGAGTAGGAGAGTCCTGGGATTAGTCATCCAGAATCCAGGGTCAGATTCTAAAAACTAATCCGTTCTTCTTTTCCTTGGGGTGGGAGGTTGGACTACACTCAGTGGTGCTCAAGGGCTACTCCTGGATCTGAGTTTAGGAGTGATCCCACGCAGGGTTGAAGAATTATATATGGTACCAGCTACTGAAGCAAGGTAGGCTGCAAGCAGCAAATACCTTAGCCCTCTTGGGCTCCCAACCTCATCTTGACTAGCACAAAAGAACAAAAAGAACTCCAGAGCTCTACCTAACACACTGACTTTAGGGAAACAGACATAGCCATAAACAGAGCAAAGATAGAGCGAGCGGTCTTGCCCACCTGTATTGTCCTTCTTGCGAATGCTGCTCTGCATTTCTTCAACTTTGGCCATGAGTCTTTGGTACTGTTCCTCTGCCACCTGAAGGTCACTGTTGGAAGAGGCCAGGCTGGCGTTCTTGGCTTCTAGCAGGTTCTGCAGATCTGTCATTGCTCGCTCCAGGTCCCAGCAGGACTTTTTCAAGGTGTCCACCTCAGAACTGAGAGAGTCCTGTTTCTGCTGGCTGCTGTGGCTATGCTCTACCTGTGCCTGTAGCTTCATGTTCAGGGCAGCCAGTTGTGCCTGCAACTCCGTCTTTTCTTTCAGGGCCTGAAAAGACACCCACATGGACACAATGACTTTCAGAATATTGAGTCATATCTCCATGCCCTGCTGTGCTGGGAGACCACCACTTCAAACAACCAGTGAGACAAAGAAAAAGGTCCACAAATTTATACCAAAGCTTCCCCATGTCTGGCCCTACTTTGCAATTACTCTGGTAAAAGCTCCCCCAAAAGAAAACAGGGCATAGAGGAGGACTGCAAAACCTGCACATTTCCCACATACAGGTCTGAGCCAGAGGACAACGAGGCTAGCAAACTGGTACAAAAGAACATACATGTAGACAAGGGTGCACGTGTGCACGCACACACAAACACAAAGAAAACTGAGTTTGAAGTAAGGCACCTCAAAGTGGAAAATCAGAGGAATACAAGGTCAGCAATAAATGTCTATAGGGAAGGTCTGCTGCTATTCTGGAGGGGTTGAAGGTCTCCAGCCAGGGCTGCTGGGCCCAGAGCAGCATCTGGCAGTGGTAGTCCCTAGATGGCAGGAGCCCAGGGACCACTCTGTAGGTAAGAGGGCAGTGATTACCGAAGATGTCTAGGAGAAGCCCAGTATACAAAGGTGAACATACTGGGGAAATCCAACCGCATGAAGACAAGCAACAAATTCAACAAACAAGAGCAAAGAAATGTAGTTGACTAAGCAAAAGTCATACAAAATATTCCTAGAATCTTCACAGATATGTTATCTGCAAAGACCTGAGTGCTGGCTAAAATTGAGGAGCAAGTCAGTGAGTCTAGGAGCGGACATGCATCTTGAGATTATTACCTTGTACTTTTTTCTGGGGAATGGCCACACCTGGCAGTGCTCAGAGCTTACTGCTGGCTCTGCACTCAGGGATCGCTCCTGGTGAGGCTCAGAAACCCTATGTGGTGCTGGTAATTGAATCCTGATTGGCCACGTGCAAAGCAAGCATCCTGCCTGCTCTGCCTTCCTTATAATCTCTCTGGCCCCATGAGGAGGTGATTACTTTGTAAAGTAAAAGAGAAAATGAAAACCACGCACAATCAAAATTAGCTGAAATCCTAGCAATCACTAGAATGATGCAATTTTATGGACACAAAGTAGTCACTATCCTAAGACTGTATTGCAAAACAAAAACTATGTCCAACATGAGATCACACTTAGCAAAGAAAGCTGTACTCCAATGGGGCTTTCCCAACTCCACACACACAGCACATCTCCATGTTATGCCTCTCATGCTTTCCACATCCAACGTACAGAGACCCCCCCATCAAGTGAACTAATCTGCTCTGTTGTGCAAAACTTAAAATTAAGGAAGAGAAAATCATGATTCCTCATTATTACTAGGAAGGGAAAATTATTTTCAGGCAAATGTCAAACAAATAAAGCAAAATTTGTATGAGAAAATGTAGAACTCATGGCAAAAAGTATTGAAGGGCAAAGATAGCAATTTTAACATGCCAGAAAAAATGTGAACTTCATCAAAATAATTTTACTATCATCAGTTGGTCTGTAGATATCTAAGGAGAGTTCGAAAACATTTCAGGGAAGTCCTGGTGCAAAGTGTGAGATTATAATGGCACTCCATCCGAGGCTATGCATCCAGCAACACAAATATATGGATACAGACTTGGTGGTTGCGTTGCTGCATCAGCTAAAGCTTATTCTTCTTTTGTGCCCTGGGTCACACTTAGTGTTGCTTGGGGGCTACATGTTGCACAATGTTTGGAGTTGCTCCGAGTGGTGCTCAACAGTGCAACCATGAGATACCAGGGATTAAACCCAGGGCTTCTGCACACAGAGCATGCAGTTCAGTCCTCTAAGCCACCTCCCCAGTCCTAAAGCCTGTTCTTTTTATTTGGGGGTAGTAGACCACAATGTGGCCACAATTTGGCTTGGTGTTGGAAGGCTGTACCTTGTAGTGCTGATAGGACCATGTGGTACCAAGGACAGAATTCGAATCTTCTGAACTCAAAGTATGTGCTGAGCCTATTGAGCTCACTCTCCTATCCCTTAGAGCTTTTTCCGTAAGTTTTATTTATTCATTTTCGGGCAACACATAGCTGTAATTTGGTTTTACTCCTAATTCTGTGCACAGAGATGACTCCTAACTGGCTCAAAGGACTATATGGCATGCCAGGGATTGAACTACCCAGGTCGGGCAAGTGCAAGGCAAGCACCCTCGCCACTGTATTATCTCTCCAGCCCCTAAAGCTTGTTTTTTTGAGTGGGGGGTGGCTGTTTGGGGTGATAGCTATTAGTACTCAGGAGTCATTCCAGGCTCTTAGTTTAGGAGTGACACCTTGATGGTGCTTGGGGGATCATGGGTAGTGACAGGGATTTGAACCAGGAGTAGCTACCTTGCAGAGCAGGCACCTTAACTCTTATAATACGTCTCTGACTCCCTCAAGTTTATTATTATTTTTTGAGGGGGTGAGGGGTTGGTGGTGTTGGGCCACAACCAGGGGTGCTAAAAGCTTATTCATGACTCTGTATTCATGGATCACTCCTGATATTCTGGTGTTGCTGGGCGTCCATGTGTGGTGCCAGGGATCAAAAAGGGGTCAGCCATATGTAAGGCAAGCACCTGACCTCATGTACAATCTCTCTGTCCCCTAATTATTCTTGGATTTTGTGGGGCTTTTTTGGGTTTGGGGCCACACCCAGCAACACTCAGGGATAATTCCTAACTCTCCACGCAGGAATCACTTTTGGCAGTGCTCAGGGAACCATATGAGATGCCAGGGATGGAACCCTGGTTGGCCACATGCAAGGCAAGGGCCCTATCTGCTGTACTATCGCTCCACCCACCCCTGCCCCAATGTCCCCAGCTTATTCCTAAAAGATATATAAAACTTTGTACCCAGCCAGTAGAATCACATCTTTTCAAAGGCTTAGCACTTTAACACACACATCAAATGCCATTACCTGGCTGGCCTCTAATGACAGAGCTTCTAGCTGTCCTTCCAGTCTCATCTTTTCTTTGCGAATCTGCAACATTTCATCCTGTGTCTCAGCAACAGAGCTTTCCAAGGACACACTGTAGGGGAAAGAAAGAATCAGCCAGTTGGAATGTGAATGATGATTATTTTTTCTTACACTTCTCTCTAACTTCCAAATTCTAGACTCTTCTACTAGTCTAAAATATCTGAAAATACTTTTTGGAATTGGTTTTAGGGCCACAACCAGTGGTGCTCATCACTCTTGGCACCGCTTAGGGGACCTTATGTGGTGCTGGGTATTGAACCTTGCAAGACAAATGCCCTACTCGCTGTATTATTGCTCTGACCCCTGAAAATAAAAAGATTTAAGAGAGCTGAACAATAGTACAGTGGGTATTACACTTGCCCTGCATGTGGCTGCCCCAGGTTTTATTCCCTACACACCCATATGCCCTCTAGCCCTACCAGGAATGATTCCTGAACAGAGAGCCAGGAGTAAGCCCTGTACACCGGGATGGCCCCCAAAATAATAACAACAAAAAACAAAGCCCTCCCCCCACAAATGAAAAAGATAAAAGAGAGCTCAAGTTCTTATAAGAATGCTAACAATGAGCATACTTCCGTACCAGGTCGACCCATTCCACCACCATGTATAGTGAGGAAAGCACCTGGGCACTTTAGGGAAAAGGTTACTTAAAGATGGGAAGAGGGTACAACTTAATGTTGCAGGAGATTACTGATAAGATCTAATTCTAGTGTCTATTATTGTGAGGACCATTTGGTGCCAAAGCTCGAACACAATCTCACGGAGGCAGACATGTTCTCTACCACTTGAGCCCCATTCACAGTCTGTTTAACATTACTTCTTTCAAAGCAACAGATCTGGATATAACAAAATGCTGAGAAAGATAACTTAAAGTGGTACCACCCACCTGCTGCAAATGCTGTCTGTCCGGCTCCGGGTCTCCCCATTGACCTCTTGCTGTTGGTGCCGGTATTCGGCTGCTGCAGCTTGAAGAACATCTGTGATGGAGGGGAACTGACCCAGTGCACCAGCAGCTATCTCCTGGCCATTGATCACATAGGAGGCTTCTCTCACATCCACAGGGTTTGTCGGAAGGCCATGTGTGCCTTGGGCAGAAACACTGCTGTAGGAGGAGCTGTCACTCTCATTCCCATCCGCCTCAGATGCAGTGTCTCCCAAGACTGACAAGCCCTCCAGGCGCTCCTCTGTCTCCGGACACAGGCTGATCTCAGATACAACTGATGCGGCCCCACTCCGGTGCTGCTTCAGGGAAACCCTTGCGGAGTCCACAGCTGGGACAACAGAATTCCCAATGTCTGAGTCTTCAGTTTTATAATCAGCCAGAGACCGAATTTTGCTTAACTTGGAACTTTTCTTCTCTTTAGAGTGTGCCAGGAGCCCTAAGCTACCCACCTTTGGGCCCCGAGGGACATTAGTGCGCAGGAAAGAGTATTCTTTTGTCATAGCCACAGCACTGGCTCTTGGCAAGGTTTCTGGGTTCAACATAAGTTCAGGATCAAGTGTGCTAAAAAGTCT
Organism: Sorex fumeus; assembly: GCF_029834395.1. Classification (NCBI taxonomy): domain Eukaryota; kingdom Metazoa; phylum Chordata; class Mammalia; order Eulipotyphla; family Soricidae; genus Sorex; species Sorex fumeus. The sequence continues at coordinate 18,709,470 of NW_026606086.1, read as the reverse complement.
TGATTTAGTTGCAGGTTGATTAGACTGAGAAGAAAACAAAAATCAAAAAATTATGTATAAAAGTAACAGCAGGAAACTGCTACCCAGAATGGCTGCAACAATGACATTCCCCTAACTCCTATCCCATTCTGTTCATACACAGCAATCTAGGCTTAGACTGGGCATAGTCACTTGAGAGCACCCATGAGGCTCCAGGGATTGGATGATGTTGATGATCCAATGTGGTCAGCAGCATGCAAGCGAGCACCATAACCCCTGTACTATCTCTGGCCTCCAAACTACTCTTTTAAAGAAAGTTGGAATTTCTCTCTCTCTCTTAGGCTTTTGGGCAACATCCGGTGGTATGCAGTAAGTACTCCTTGATCGGTGCTCAGGGTCACAAATGGCAGTGATTGAGGGACGATAAGTGGTCAAGTGTCAGTGATCAAGTGATCAAACTGGGGTCTCCCACATGTACAGCATATGCTCTGACCCACTGGACTATCTTGCAGGCCCTGGAATTTCTCTGTTAATTAAAAAAATGTCCTGTGTAATTTGCCAGGACCATTAAAGTTAACCATCTCCAGCACAAAGTCCTGACAGTTATCAGATTATAAACAAGAAGGGGCTCTTCCTCATCATTCCATACCTACTTAAGTACTTGTCTGGATAATGTTCCTCATGCTAAAGAAGAGTTTCTAAGCAAATGTCCTTCAATTCCTAAGCTAGTGGTTTTAGAATCTTATTTAAAACCTTTTCAGCACCTTACTAAAGGGGACACGAGGGCTGACCACACTGACTTCAGAACTTCCCCAAGCCCATACCCTGTGCCATCCCAGGAAGCAGCTTGCCTTCAGGCAGGAAGGTACAAATCTAACTGCTGTCCTGACACAAGTGGTCACTGTGGCTCTGAGACTGGCCAATGGCATTCCTCTAGGATCTTGGAGACACTGATCTGTGGGTGGGACAGCACCTCCCATGGTTCTCTGCAGTCTCCAGATTAGGCAGGGGCTGGGATGCAGCCTTCCTCAAAGGAGGGGCTAGATGAACAGACAGAGACTGTCAAGTTAGTCATGATAACGATGCAGAGCAAGTATTTTGAGAGAAAATTCTGTACCTTACAGGAGAAAAATAAGTATCTGTACAGTTTAACCACCACTTTCACACATCTACGTACTATGTAAAGATTGATACTTGTTGAACTTTGTATCTGGAAATAACACTGCATTTCTGGGGCCTGAAGTTCCCTGAGGCTGCCAGTGCAGGACAAATCTGGCTCAGCTACTTCACTGCTGAACGATCTTTGGCAAAATTCTTGATTGAATGCCACGTGTTTTACATGACTGCTGTGCCATCTATAGTACCGAAGTCCAAATTTACTCCAGGGCCCATACCCAAAGACAGATTACTGACTGGCACAAACTCTTTCTGCTGGACCACCTAACAGATACCTGAAGACCACTGACCTGGCTGAAGCCAGTCAGCTCTAAGCCTGATGTTGGCCTCCAGTCCTTTCATGAAAGTCAGAATTACACAGGAAAATAAACAGCAGCCCGTGAAGAGAACTCACACCTTATATCACCTGCTGAAAGCAATACTGAGGGGCAGAGGGAAGGGATTTAGGCCACACCTGGCAGTGCTTAGGGTTGCTCACGGTGGTTCTCAAGAGAACCATGCAGTGTCAGGGTTCAAATCCGAGCTTTCTGCACACAAAGCTTGCCCTCAGCCCACTGTGTTATCTCTCCAGCCCTGAAATTAAAAGTATTTACAATAAAAAAATTAATCTTTAGGAACTGACTTTAGGAATTGACTTCAGGGCTAGAGAGACAGCTTAAAGGGCTGAATTCATGTCTTGTATGTTGGAAGCCTGTTAGATACTAGCATGGCATGGTCCATCAAGCACAACCAAGAACTGTCCCTGAGCACCATAAGAATGGCCCTCAAATAAAATGCTTTGAATTTCAAAGTTTTTCAAATCCACAGAAAAGTTGGATGAAGTGAAATGTAAATATTCACACCACCTTATCTGCTTTTGTGAGCATGCTGGCAAGTGTTACACCTGAATAAAACTAGTGACTAGCATACCACACAGGTAGGTCCATAAGAATGTGAGGCACATACAAATGTTCACACATAGCATGACATCACTTGTATAACTTCTGAAAGTAGGGTTCACTGGCCTGGCCCAGTGAACAGGGAAGCAACCCTATCCAAGAATTCGCTTGGTTTTCTCTGCTTCCCAAATGGCAGATTTAAAAATAAAATAACTTATTTCAAGGGAAGAATGACCAAACAGGGCAGGAATCGCCCTAGTATGGGAAGCAGGAGAGAAATGATCTTCTCAGACTTGCACAAAAAAATCAATAGGAGGTACCAGAATCACGTCCAATTACTATTGTGTATACAAAGTTTCTATGAGCTAAATCTAGGATGGGAGAATTACTCACTCGTTCCTGATGGCGTTTCACCCGATACTGCCTGAGCTGTTCTTCTAGTCGTTTCCGAGCCTGAAGGCGAACCTGTTCCTCCTTCTCTAGTGGCAGGGAAGCCTCTGTTGAACCTGCAAAAGGGTCATATCACTTAGAAACTCACATAGCACCAGTGCAGAGGAAAGCAGTAGCTTGTTTGTTCGTTTAAATGCCAACACGACTTAGCATCTGATCAATTCATTTGAAATATGAGTTCCAGGTACAGAGGAAACAGACTTTTTTCGGAGTGGGGGGTGGCAAACCTAGTGGTGTTCAAAGCTTACTTCTAGCTCAATGCTCAGGGTTCACTCCTGGTGGAGATCAGGGCATCTTATGGTGTGCAGGGGATCGAACCTGGGTCAGCCACATGGGAGGAAGTGCCTTACCTGCTATACTATCTCTCTAGTCTTTAAAACTGAGCCTTGAGTGAACAGAGACTGACTGGTAGAAAATACACTGGCTAGCACAGGTCTGTGTTCGTACAAGTATACAACTCTCTGCCTTTCAAGCATCAGAAGAACTGAATCTAAAGTTGATGCTGGTGCTGAGTGGTTCTAGGGCTATGGATGCCCAAACAGCTTTGGTTTTACAGAGGGAGACATAGACAGCAGGCCGGAGAGATAGAAATATGCCTGTCAGGGGGCCAGGTAACAGTTGCCATACTTTGATTATGCAGTTACACCTATGGCATCATCTGAGTCGTAGCTATCCCCATCTTGCACCAACAATCATCTAAATAAGGCGTGTAAAATTAAAATTTCTTCAAGAAATATGGCATTCATTTAGGAATAAAACTGCTCACATCAACCCATTCAGGACTTACTAAGCAACTACAATAGGTCTGGGGCCAGTTCCCAGATTGCTGCAGGGGCTATGCTCACACACAGGGCAGGAAATAAAAGTCCTTGGTCATTAAAAGTATTTAAATTATCTAACACCAAGTGGGCAGGAGCGATAGTACTGCAGGTAAGGCACTGATCTTGCACAAATTGACCAGGTTTGATACCTGGCCCCATATATGGTCCCTTGAGCAGTGCAACAGTGCTAAAAGTGATCCGAGTGGGGAGCCAGGAGTATGCCCTGAGAAATGCCAGATATGGTCTGCTGTATAATCTATAGGTGGCAAGGGGAGAGCCCCAGTGACTCTCCCCTTGCCGCCTGGGTTAGGGGACCTCGAGCCGCTCCCCCAGAGGGGGCGGCCTGGGCCATGGGGCAGACGGAGGAGAAAATGGAAGAGGAAACGAGGGCCAAGACGGTTGATTGATCAGATGCTGTTTATTCCGTTCTCCCCACGCGCCTGTTCCAGTCTGTCTAAGCCCCCCATTCTAGTCTCACACTGCTCCTCATTCCCGTTCTCCTCATGTCTCTCCCGCTCATCTTTCTGTGTTCCATCTCGCAGCCTGGGCTCTCACTCCACGCGCTTGCTCCTGTATTCTTCTACATTCTTCTCTCTCAGTCTCCCTTGCTAGTCTATCCCGGCTCCATCTTGTGGCCTTGCTCTTTCTCTCACCTCTCTCCAACTCTCTCCTCTCTCTCACTCCCCACCAATTTGGGGCCCGAGGCCACACCCTGTCATTACCAAAATCAACATAAGAAAGCCCTTCCTTTGCTCTGGGACAAAATACCTCTTAGTGTTTTTCCCCTTTCCTCAGTCCAATAATTCAATTAACATCTTAGTTCTACTTCTTAATATTGGTTATTTTTGTATGGATACAGTAAGAGATACATTGAGGCTTGTAGGGCAGCTCTCCTAGGAACATCTTGCTACAGACTCAGACTACAGTGCTCAGGCCAGATTAATCATTCCTAACACTAGCAGGGTCTGAATCCAGTTATTACTTTTTGGATCATGACAGAATTCATCCATGACAATGCTCTTAACTCATAGGTAAGCATTATGGCGCTTTGACCAGGCCAAAGTACCTGGCATCTTGATGTCAGGGTAGCACATAGCTCATTGCTTGCCCTGGGTCCATCCAGTCCCTCATCGGGACCCTGCTTTTGGGGTGCTAGGAAGTAAGGGCAACTGAGGCTTAGGTTGAGAGATGCCCAGGAGGAAAATATCATTTAGAGTCAACTGACTTCCACGTTACAAAAGCATAGAATTTACTATCTTCCTGTGCCCATACAAAAGGACATTGCTTTGAATAAACTATGCAAAGGACTTAAGGAAAAGAGAAAAACAATATTTACAAGTCAACAGAGGACAAAGAAAGAAGTTACAAATAAACACAGAGAAATGGGAGCACTGTAATTGGAGTAACCCAATAAGCCTAAGCTCCCTGCAGCAAGGCAAAAAAGACAAACCAATGTTATCCTACAGCTCCCAAACCAAAAACCAAAACAAAACTTTGGGGCCAGAGTGATAGTACAGTGGGCAGGGTGCATAACTTGCACATGGCTGATCAGGGTTCCATCCCAGCATCCCGTAGGACACCCTAAGCATCACCAGAAGTGATCTCTGATCCCTCAATGCCAAGAGTAAGTCTTGAGCACTGCCAGGTGTGCTGGATTAATCCAAAACCAAAACCAAAACCAAAACCAAAATAAGTAAAAATGAAGTATTTCATGTCAGTGAGATCATACTTAAGACACAAACCTGGTGTGTGGATGATCCTAGTCTGATCCCTGGCCCCCTGAACACTACCCAACTAAGGTCTTGGAGGCCCCCAGCACTTGCTGGAATGGTCCAGGTATTCCTGGTATCACAGAGCCCTCATACCACAGCATCCTCAGGTCTTCACATTGAACCACTGGTCCAGGACACCAAGAATCACCAGGAGGAACCTCTAAGAAACTTGGGAGCTTCCTCCCCCCAAAAATAAAGTATCCAAAAACTAATCCTCCAACTCTGATAATGTTAAGACCGAATAGAGTGCATGCCATGTATTTTCTCTCATATACAGAAGATACCCATATAAAAAGTGCAGAGGGTCAGTGAATATGTTCACCACACATTATGTGGCCTAATTTCTTTTGGGGGAACTTTATTTTTTAATTGAATCACAGTGAGATACACAGTTACAAAGTTGTTCATGACTGGGGTTTGGTCATACAGTATTCCAACACTCATCACAAGTGTACATTCTCACCACCAGTTACCTTCCAATCCCTGCCCCACCTGCCTTTATGGTAGACTCTCACACTTATTCTCTCGTTTTTCTCTCACTTTCTCACTCTTTCATACTCTCTCTCTCTCGTCAGAGATTTTGTGAAGAAACCACCAATGTCAATACCAATTTATGCATTTATCACTGAAAAAAGCTCTAATACATATCACAAGGGGAGAACCAGGACCTCTGGCCAGTAGCAGAGAACACAAACCAGTAAGCCCAACATCTACAAGGTCAGGGAGGTAAACACTTTTTCTCAGAGGGGTAGCAGACAGCAGAAGGTTGTCAAGTGGATATCTCAAAGAATCCCTCAGACCCAGAATCAGGACTTTCACACAATGTCTCCAACTGAAAAGACGGTCGTACATTTCTAATTTTTGTTTGTTTAATGTTGGTTTATTTTTGTACATTTATTTTTCCTTCTAGAGGTTTAAAAAAATTATTTTAAATTTTTTTTGGGGGCCACATCCAAAAGATGCTCAGGGTTACTCCCTGCTCTGTGCTCAGGAATTACTCCTGGTGGTGCTTAAGGTACCATACAGGATGTTGGGGATCTAACATGGGTTGGCTGCAGGCAAAACAAGTGCCCTACCTGATGTATTTCTTCAGCCCCTCATTTCTACATAATGCAGCCCTAACAAAATATGCCCACAATGGAAAAGGCAAATGACCCCAAAAACAATGAACCAAACATACGAACAACAATTTATAGAGCATGGCCAAATGGCCAGAAAACATATAGAGATGGGCAAATGCTCAGGTTGGTGTATACCATGTCACAGCACATCTGTTGCTGTGTGGGTGGGAGGGCAGGTGGCAGTATCTTCTCGGGCTACTCGATCACCCGTGAAAAGGATACTGGGATGTCGCCCACAGAAATGGAAGCACCAAGGCTGTAGATCCACATTCTGAGGCCCCTGCTACATCCTGGCCCACACTCAGAATAGCCAGGTTTGGAGTTCCTTCTCAGCCTTAAACAATGAATTTGGAGGACCGAGAAATATAGCTCAAAGGTAGAGCACTTGTCTTGCACACGTGGAGCTCTTGGTTTGATCCTTGGTACCAAAAAATAATTTGAAGCTACATCAGAAAATGTGGAGTGGCTGCAGAGACAGTACAGTAAGCAGGGTGCTTGCCTTACATGCAGCCAACGCAGGTTCAGTCCCTGATGTCCCACATGGCCTCTGAGTTCACCAGGAATGATGCCTAAGCACAGAGCAAGGAGTAAGTCCTGAGCACAGTCAGGTATTGCCCAAAAACATACACATAAAAAGAAGAAAATGTGAAACATCCTGCATATCACAATGTGGTGAGAACACACAATAAATGGCAACAATATGATACCATTTTAAACACAGAGGCTGTTCATAGAGGCCCATGAGGAGATGGAAGACCATGGCTGATGTGGTCGGACAGGAACAGGGAGGATACTGAAAGGAAGATGGGGTATGTGTGACAGGAGCTCCTCATGCAACATTACAGACGTGTGTTATCACAAAAAAAGTACGAGGAAAGACCTGGAGTTGATCACCAGGCATTAGGACAAAATAACCATTGATTATAACAATTCATGAAAGAAATCCTTCCAAATTAATTACCTCATTGAAAGCCTGCTCACAATCCACAGTGACAGAGAATGTGCAACACGGGCCCTTTAAACCTGGATTGTAAGCATCAGTGTCAAAATCAGAGATGAAGTTCAATACCCAGGTGCACCTGCTCTCTTAAGATGGAGCTGTGAAATGTGCACCCACCAAAGCAATCACACAGTGAATGGCAGAAGGAGGAGCAAGAAGCACACTGAAGGGGGTAAGTGACAAGGACTTGGGAGTGGGAAGACCCGGTGGGAACAGATGCTTACACAGTTGCGTTTCTTGCATAGGAAGACTGAGTCTGAGAGACTGCAAAGCTTCTTTTCTAACACTGCCCTCAGCACTAGGTCCCTGAGACTTCCTTAGGTTGTCATGGAAACCAGCCACACCTGAAGAGGCATCAGGACCCACTGGGCTTGTGGTGGGACTAGGAGATGGAGAGTCTGGGAACGGTGATGTTGGCCCATTCTGCCAGGTGTTCCCCTTGTCAGGTATATCCCTACTTTCTCCTTCAGCGGAAGCTCTGTTCACCTCATCATCAGCACCTGAAAGAGAGAGTGTGATGGGCATTACAGCTTTAACAACTAGATCAAGTTCTTGTTTTCCTTTCTTTTTTCTTCTTCTTCTTTTTTTTTTAATTCAGACACACATGGCTGGAGCCATAGCACCGCGGGTAGGGTGTTTCCCTTGCACTGGGCCGACCCTGGTTCGATTCCTCCATCCCTCTCAGAGAGCCTGGCAAGCTACTGAGAGTATCCCAGCCCCAATGGCAGAGCCTGGCAAGCTCCCTGTGGCTTATTCGATATGCCAAAAACAGAAACAAATCTCACAGTGGAGACGTTACTGGTTCCTGCTCGAGCAAATCAATGAACAATGGGAGGACAGTGCTACAGTGATAACTCAGACACATAGCTAAAATCAAACAAAAGATAATCCAAGTAAGAGAGCTCAGCAATCTGCAAACCCCATAAATCTGTGCCCTCAGGCCTCATCCTTCTGTGGGTTGGTGTGGAGACAGGCCTCTCCACTTCTCAGGGTCTCAAGGCCCTCACCCTCTCTATACAATGAGCATAAGTAATATACATAAGTAGTAATATTTTCTAGATTAATCAAAAATCTTACCGTGAGTTTTTTAAAAATAGCAAAAGAAAACATGCTTAAAACAGCTGTGTTTCCAAGAGGTGATGTTTATAGCAGCAATGGGGGAGTAAGTTTTAAACTTAGGACAGCAGATTCTGAAGTTACTTTAAAGCAAGGAGGCGGCTTATCAAGCCTACACAACTGTAAGTCGAAGGCAAAGAGGATCAAAACAATTCTGGCAAAGCTGAACACAAAACTGGAGTCTTGCTTCTGCCTGAGAATACCTGCCAGGTCAAACTCAAGCTTACAGAGCCGTCATCAGCAAGCCATTTTCTATTTCAGGCGCCAGAGCCTTGTATTTCCAGCACTATGACACAGTTTCTGGTAGCAAACTGTACATCCTACACTCTCAACAATTTTCCAGCAGACTGCACTGACTCCCCTGGGTTAGAAGAGGCATGAGAACTAAGTGATAACTTTATCCTGCACTTCAGCTGCATAAATGATACACCAGTGAACATGCAGGTATGATCCAATAATTACAGATCATGACTGGACCATGGCTGGATCTCTGTTAGTAAAATTCTGGCAAGCAAACAAACAAAAAGGTAGAAAGTTAGGCAAGGAATAATAATCTGTCAGCAAAGACAACCATGCGGGTCCACAGTGGTGGAGCTCCAATTCTGTTTGCTTACTTTTGCGGGGTCACATCCAGCAGTGCTCTGGACTTACTCCTGGCTGTGCTCAGAGATCACTCCTGGCGGTGTCTGGGGGAAACCTTACAGGGTGCTGGGGATTGAACCCAGATTGGGTGTATTTATGGCAAGCACCTTACCTGTCCGGTCCTCCCTATTCTAGTTAAACCACACAGTACTTGTATAAACTAAGGAAAGAAACTACTAGTATACACTTTTATTTTTTCATCTTTTTTTGTTTGTTTTGGGGCCATACCTGGAGGTACTAGGGGCTACTCCTGACACTGTGCTAGGTAGAGATTATTCCCAACGGTGCTTATATCAAACTTGGGCATCACTCATTCAAAACAGTACTCAGAGCTTTGAGCAATCTGGCCTCCTAGAATATACTTCATTTTTTTTTGGGGGGGGGGGTCACACCTGGCTATGCTCAGAACTTTCTTCTAGTTCTGTACTTAGGAATCACTCTTAGCAGAAATTGGGGACAATGTGGGGTGCAGGGCAAGCACCCGCCTACTGCACTATTTCTCAGGCCCCAAATACACTTTTTTTTGTCTTTTTGGGTCACACCTGGCGATGCACAGGGGTTACTCCTGGCTCTGCACTCAGGAATTACCCCTGGTGGTGCTCAGGGGACCATATGGGATGCTGGGAATCAAACCCGGGTCAGCTGCGTGCAAGGCAAACGCCCTACCCGCTGTGCTATTGCTCCAGCCCTCATTTTTAATTTAATTTTTAGCTTTTTTGCTTTGTTGCTCACACCCAGAGATGCTCAAGGTACCAAGATGCAGTACAAGAGATTAAACATCGACCTCCAGCATGCAAAGCATGTACTCAACCCACTGAGTTTTATCTCTGGCCCTCTAAAATATAACTATAAGTGAATACAAACTTCCCATTGTCTCATATACTAGTCCTCTCAGGTTAAGCTCAGCTGCCAGTAAGCTCAGTACAAGCTTCTGAGTAAGGGCAAAACACCCCCAGCAATGTCACAGATAACTTACATTGAGCTCCCTCTCTTGAGGCAGGCAGCATCTGTGAGCCTGGAGGCTCTGTGGAGCTCTCAAGGCAAGTTGAGGAGACACTGCTTGATCCTTCCTCAGAGAGACCATCCTGTACCGCCGAAGCACCTTCCATGGTTAAGAACCACACAAGTGGGGTTGACACTCAGGACCGGCAAATATACTGTTGGCAACCTTGGCTTCTTCCATCAGCAATAGCATCAGGCTCCCAGGAATGACTGCACAAGGTTTTTCATCTTTAGAAGAATTAACGTCTCATAAGTGACTTGAAATTAAGTAATATCATCGTATCTGATAGGAAGGAAAAAAGACATTATGAAACAATCTGTCAGATTTGAAATAACTATTCTAATTTTTTTAATAATGTAGAAGTACTGCTATTTGTTCAGCCATTGATTAAGCTGATTGAATTGGGCATGAACTCCACATTACTTTTTTTTTTTTAATTGTATCACCATGAGATAGTTACAAAGCTTTCACATTTGAGATTCAGCCATACAATGATGGAACACCCATCCCTCCACCAGTACACATTTTCCACTACTCACATCCCAGTCCTCACCTTGCTCTATGGCAGACAATTTCCTCAACACTCTCTAATTTTGGGCATTATGTGTTTTTTTTTTCTTGTTGTTGCTTTTTGCCTTTTGGGTCACACCCGGCGATGCACAGGGGTTACCCCTGGCTTTGCACTCAGGAATTACTCCTGGCGGTGCTCAGGGGACCATATGGGATGCTGGGATTCAAACCCAGGTTGGCCGCAGGCAAGGCAAATGCCCTACCCACTGTGCTATCGCTCCAGCCCCTTGGGCATTATGTTTTACTTGAAATTTCCCACCATCATTCAAGCCTACCTACCAGGGGCAGATGCTAGGTACTTTATTTTCCATTGTTCATTTTGAGCATCATGAGAGGTCGCATTGCACATGATTATAAATGTGAATTTCTAGACTGTAAATGATTGGGTTCCAGAGATATCTCTGTATGGCAGAAATTCATTTTGGGATTCAATTGGGAGTCTCTAGGTCAGGGCTGTTGGTGTGCTAAGATGGCACCCGGAGGCAAATTATGGGTGTGACAGCCAGTCTACTGGACAGGTGGGGTCCCGAGGCGGGGTAACCTGGGTCCTCTGCCACCATGTGTCCTGGAGATTTAGTCCTGGGACCCCATACAGGGTGGGGGTGGGGGGCTTGTTTGTGGAAGCTTTTGGTCACAGGGATTCCATCTGGAGTAGGTGGGGAGAGCGCATCTGCTCCGTGGTGAGCCTGGGGTGCCCCGGTGAAATTGGCCCGGTATGGGGCCCGAAGAGAACAATTCCAATATTAACATTTGGTTACCAGGGGACAAAGAGATAGTACAGTGGCTAAGGCAATTGCCTTGTATGTAGCCGACCCAAGCTTGATCCCCGGCATCCCATATGGTCCCTCAAGTCCGCCAGGAGTGATCCCTGAGTGCACAGTCAGGAATAACCCCTGAGCACCACCAGGTGTGGCCCTCAAACCAAACCAAACACCATTTGGTTACCAACCAGCAAATACAGATTTTATTTAGCAAATAACCCATGAGCACCTGCCTCACCAAATTTTAAATTTTTATTTTTACAAAGTTGTTCACAATAATTGATTACATTTAATATTAGAAAACCAATCCCACCACCAATATACCCTCCAGTCACCATATTTCGAATATTTCCATCTCAAACCCCCAACCCTGCCTCCAAAGCAGAACCGAAGTAATTTCTTTGTATTGCTTGTTATAAATATTCCACTAAAAATGATCCAGAAAAGTTTTCTTAGGGGTGAGTGAATATTGCTGTATTTCAACCTAGGAGCCATTAAGGCCTTCTATAAGAGATCAGTGGGGCTGGAGTGATAGCACAGCGGGTAGGGCGTTTGCCTTGCACATGGTTGACCCGGGTTTGATCCCCAGCATCCCATATGGTCCCCCGACCACTGCCAGGAGTAAAGGTATGGACACTAATTTAGGAAGATACTGCCTGAAGGACAAAGAAGTTCCTAACTAGCAATGAACAGGAGAGGGACTGAAAAGAATTTTAATTTATTGTTAAACTTATTTATTATTAACCTAATCCATTACATATAAATAGGCACATGTGGCCAGTGGCTTTCATAACTGGACATGTGGGCCAAAAAGCTCACAAGTTTTCTCCCAGGAGACCTGGTGTGTTTCTGAGGACTACAGCTCATATCTAGAGGGACAAAGAACAAGAAACAACTACATAAAATGTAATCACTAGTCACTGTACTTTGTGTCCAGGAAGTGAGGATATACACACACACACACCTTCTTGGAGTTGGGATCCCAGAGAAAGTATCTCACAGCAGATAAGCAGTTTCACCCTTAATCTCTAGCAGATCCGCTATTAGTTCATCAGGTCAGGCTGAGTTTGAGTGAGCAAAACTACCCAATGTTCTATTTTTAGGGGGTGGGATGGAGGAAGAGGGGTTTGGACTATACTAGCAGTGCTCAGAGGCTACTCCTACTCACTCTATAGTCAGGGGTCACTTCTGGCAGATCTCAGAGGACCATATGCGGTTGGCTGCACTCAAGGCAAATGCCTTTAACCCTATATTATCTCTATAGGACTGCTTATCACTTTTGAAATGTACTGAGGTTATTATCAATTCATTATCTCATGAATAGGTAAGACACTAATTATCCATTCTGCAGAAATGTTGGCATTTACTGCATTAAAAAAAATTTCAGGATCAGAAAATAGTTCAAAGGGTCGAAGCACATGCTTTGCATACAGCACACACAGGTTTGATCCCACAGTGCGAGTAAGGCGGGGGTATATCCCCCTGAATGGGAAGCAGACACTGAACTCTGTCAGATTTGGCTTAAAAGCCAAAAAAAAAAAAAATAGGACTAGAGAGATAATATAGGGGCACACCTATGTTAAAGGGGATAGACCAGTCATCCTGGGCATGTTCCTTGCCTTGTGGGCATTCTCTACAGCAGCATTTGTCATTTGGTGGTCATAGGGCCATGCATGCAGCCAACATGGGTATGACCTACAGACCTGCATACAGTGTCTCAAGCAACATCAGGAATGATCCTAAGCACAGAGCCATTAATAATCCTGAGCACCACTGGGTGTTGCACAAAAATCAAAACAACAACTACAAATAAAACATTTTGGAACATGTCAGCTTAAGATGCATAATTTCTTTTTTTAATGGATCTTTTTCTCCCTCCCTCCTCTCATATTTCCTAACTTAAAACTATTTCCTTCACTTAAAAAGGAAAATAAAACACATTTCATGGGCCAGGGATGTGGCTTGAGTGGTAGAGAACATGTCATGAATGTTTGCGATCTAGATTCCCACACAATAAATTTCATATTCTATTTGCTGTTTGTGCTTCACATTTTAAGACAAAAACTTACATGGCTTTTCACTTCCAGTTTAAAAATTTCATATAAACACTCATGAGACTTGAAGCAGTGGTCTTTCCATGACAGATGACACTGACTCAGTGGCTTCTTTCTAAAAAGACCCTATTGGTAGATGCATAGCCAGGATGACCCATGCAGGTAGGGGCTAGTGACTGGAGAGTGTGTCCAGCTTTCAGCTTGAGTAGTATCTCACATGTTCTTTCTATCTTCTGGTATCCTAAAAGCCATAGACAATGTGGGTTGTCTATGATATAATACTTATGTTAAGACAGAACCTGAGGCTTAGAGGCAGTGTAACTGCCTCACAGATTAGGCTCCAGATTTGATCCTTTGTACCTCAAAAAAAAAAAAAAAGAAAGTAAAATGAAGTTATGTCCACTTTAAGTGTAAAATTAGCACTAAGGGTTTTCTCAAGAAAGGACTGTTGTCAAAATAAAAACAACGATGAGTACACTTCTGTCTATAATCAAGAAGCATTGGGTGCCAAACTAGGTAAAGGTAAAAGGTAAAGGCCCTCCCGTTGTTCGTCGATTTGTTCGAGCGGGCCCAGTAACATCTCCATTGGAGACTTTGTTGTTACTGTGTCTGGCATATCGAATACGTCACGGGGAGCTTGCCAGGCTCTGCCGTGCGGGCGAGATACTCTCGGTAGCTTGCTGGGCTCTCCAAGAGGGGCGGAGGAATCGAACTCGGGTCGGCATGATGGCTGCGTGCAAGACAAACGCCCTACCGCTGTGCTATCGCTGCCAAACTAGGTCATGTAAATATTTATTTTATTTTTTTTTTGCTTTTTGGGTCACATCCAGCGATGCACAGGGGTTACTCCTGGCTCTGTGCTCAGGAATTACCCCTGGAGGTACACAGGGGACCATATGGGATGCTGGGAATCAAACTCAGGTCAGCCACTTGCAAGGCAAACACCTTACCCGTTGTGCTATTGCTCCAGCCCTGGTCATGCAAATATATATATATATATATTTATTATTATTATTGGTATTATTATTTTTTTGCTTTTTGGGTCACACCCGGCAATGCACAGGGGTTACTCCTGGCTCTGCACTCAGGAGTTACTCCTGGCGGTGCTCAGGGGACCATATGGGATGCTGGGAATTGAACCTGGGTCGGTCGCGTGCAAGGCAAACGCACTACCTGCTGTGCTATCTTTCCAGTCCCTGATCATGTAAATATTGAAAGGCTGAACTGACACCAGAAAATTGATGGGAGTTATAAAGGTTGGTCCAAAGGACATCTTACATGCAGCCAGTCCTCACTTATATTTGTTGTTTCTTATTTGGGAGGGGGCTCGGGGGCCACTTCTGGCAGTACTTGACCATACAGGCCTATGGTTGAATTCTTGGGAGCCTGCAACAGGATGCTGATCAGGCCCAGTTTGCCACTGGGGGCCAAGTGGTGACAGGGACAAAACATCTGCATGTGTCCCTGATTGCTGACCTATCTTCTGGTCCCTCAATCATGCTTTGTCTCTACAATAACTAGTAACATATTTCATCCCTGGAAAGACTTTTCAAGTAGAAAAGTGAACCAACAAGCATTTGGAGGTTCTACTCTTGCAGATCCCATGGACCCCTCAAAAATCACCTGTTCACAGTTGTAGACCCTGTCTCAGTTAAAATCCCACACACTCTCTAGAACAGCCATTGGCATTATAAAGCAGTGTCTTTTAACCTTTTCCAACTGTGGCCTCCTTCTAACCTTGTTTGCTATCTGTGGCCCCACTATACTACTAGTTGCTTTTCTAATCTCATGCCATGATACTCCATTTTTGGTGATTTTCACCTGTGGAATTACTGAAATAAAATGGGAACCCACTGGAGTCCAAATAGCCCCCAAGTGAGAAATGCTGCTACAGAGAATGTCCACAAACAAGGCAACACACATGCTCAGGATGACTGAGCTACTATCCCCTTCTACACAGGTATGCCCTCTTTAAGGACAGAGGATCATAATGTGAAAAACCAAATACAGTGGAACACAGAACCAACTCTCACCGTGCAAGACACACCATATGTGCTGGCTACTCTTACAAGTTCTTTTCCAAAGAAACTGTTGACGGGCGTGTGGTCAGATACAGTTCAATAGACTGAGCACATATATGCTTTGCATGCAGTTTGCCTCCCAGTACCACATGGTCCCCTGAGCACCTCTGGGAGCAACCCTCAAGCACAAAGGTGGGAATGGTTCCTTGAGCACCACCAAATGTATCCCTAAATGCCCCCAATATTTTTAAATTAAGAAATAGTTTTTATTGTGCTTTGAAGTACTTTTGCTTCTGTCTTGTGGGTATGGGTATGAAGATATCTAAATAAACTAGGGGTATTACATTCCTCTGTGTGCGTGCGTGTGTGTATTGGGGGGGGGTGTCACATAACCTTTACATTGCTTGTTTTGAAATATATTTTAAAATGATTACCATCAAATAATTGATTTGTACACCTATACCTATATACCTCAGGGTCATGTAAAAAATTTTTTAGGAGAGGGGCTGGAGTGATGGTACAGAGGGTAGGGAGTTAACCTGGCACAGGGCCAACCCAGGTGCCATCCTCGGCATCTCATAGAGTTCCCAGAGCCTGCCAGGCATGACCCCTGAACACCGCTGGGTGTGGCTCAAAAATGAAAACAAAATTTCTTCGACAAAAGGGGTCAGGAATGGAAAAAGCTTAAGAAAGTCTAAATCATCTCTGTGCTCCCTCTGATACCTGAAAAGCAAACATTAAAAGATAGGTGCTTTTAAGTCTATTTTTGTGGCCACACCCAGTAGGGTTTTGGGGCTATTTCTAGCTCTGCACTTGTGCACTGCTCCAAAATTCTTCTGCTCTGCTACGATGATTTTCTTTTCTGAAAAGTCAATCAAGTTCACAGGTATCATGGTTCCACACTAACCGTTAGGTGCTCTGATGTCTCCTGCAAAAGCATCTGTTCCACTCCATTCTGCAATAGCAATCTCTCCTACATGCACATCACACTGCAAACATGTGTATGCTCATCATAAACAGAACCCTTGCAGGCAGAGACCATCACTCCAGATGTGTCCTCCACTGCCTCAAACATCACCATTCAGAATGGTTCAAAACAGGTCGACAAATCATTGGTCCTTCCTTGGCAAGCGAGCTAATAGCTCTAAAACAGTAATGATATTCGTACTCTGAGCATCAACACAGCTTTTTTGGTTTGCTTTGAGGCCAAACTCAGTGGTGCGCAGGACTTACCCCTGGCTTTTGCTCACTCCTGGCCGACTAGGAAGGGAACACATGGGGAGCCAGTGATACAACCCAGGTCTGCAGTGTGTCAGACAAGTGTCCAACCCACTGTGCTATCTCTCCAGTTGCCAGCACAGCTTTTTGAAATAAGGTAGAGGTCTAAGAATTCCTACTAAAGATCTGTAAAGTACAGTTTCAATGAGCAATAAGAATGTCATCAGGAGTGTTAAACTGAAAGCAGCAGGAATAGCCACAACCCAGGCATGCAACATCACCTAAGTGGGAAGGAAAAGCAGAACAAGCAAGAGGAGTGGATTTATTTACTATGAATGGCACATACTAACCAGGACAGCCAAGGATCTGCAGACGAGACTGTGCCACCAAGGCACTTAATAACAATTCCTGAGCCTAATGCTGTACCAGGGAGAGAAACACTGACCAAGGAACTTGAGTTCCCCTGAGGAAGGCACCCTGAATATGGAGCCTGTGCAGCATACCTGAGTCCAGGGACACTGCACACTCCCTTCAATTTCCCCCTCACTTGCTATTCATACTTCAGAACCCTCCTAATGCCCAAGTCATCCTACTCTAGTCAGAGATGGATGACCCAGTCCACTAGAACATGATAGCTGGCTTCTGTGCACAGAAAGCTCCTCCTGAAGTTGGAAGAGAGACGAAATTCAGTAACTGACTGAAACAGCCTCCAGTGAAGAAACACTCTTTTCTGAGGCAACAAACTTGACATTTTCTGTCAGTCTCACGTGAATTTTCTTTAGTATGACTCAGTCATTCAGGACCTCATTACCTCAGATTGTTGACAAAAACAGGACAAAGAAAACCATCAGAGAGCTGAAGGCACACATCATAAAGAAACTGCTATTAGTAACACAGATTCACTTTGCAATTTTTCATTTTAATAGATAGGCTTTATTACAATATCAATTTTTACAGTGGCCTCTCCAGCAATGCATACAGAATACATCCACAATACATCCAGTGTTGCTGGGGTGGCAACACAAGAAACTGGGCATCACACTCGTGGTCTTGCACATACAAGAAGTATGTCTACCCCAATTTAGCTAGCTCCCTGGCCTCCACTGGTATCAGCATCATGTCTGATCACCTGCATCCACTGTGTTTTCTGGGTAGAAAAGCTATGGCTCAAAACCTTGGGAAGTGTTCACAACCCTAAATCACCCCTGTGATTTTCCTTCTGAGAAACCACAGTGCTGATTCCCAGCTTTCTCTGCTCCAGTGGACTACATACATGACCTCCGTAGACACACGTGAACAGTTTCATCCACTCCACCTAACTTAAGCTGTTTTTCCTGGCGATCAGAACCAGGGCACGGCCCAAATAAAGCAGGACTTCCTTAAGCGATCACTCGAGGAGACAGAAGCAAACACCACAGACACACAAAGTGACGATCAGGGAACTCAGAGCAGGGTTGTCTGCTTCAAACCTTGACTCGGGCACCGACGCTTCCCAGACCACGAGCAGAACCCTCACCCACCCGCAGCCGGCTTCCCGGTCTAAGCTGCGGAAAGCAAAAGAAACTTAGGCCAGGCGGAAGGCCACCTGCACAGGGTCTACCCCAGACCCTGGATCAGCAGAAGCTGAGCGAAGAAACGTCACCCCGGGGGCATGCGCTGCCCCTCACTGCGGGCCCAGGGAAGACCGGCCTGTAGAGCCAGCTGCGGCCCGTAGCTTGTCGTCCGCTCCCACCCCGCAACGCCCGTGGTCGGAGATGCGATCACTGCGCCCACAGGAAGGCTGCCACGGGCGGGCACCCGACAACGACGTCCAGGGCAGCTCTCCCAACGCTCCGTTCCCGAGACCCCCGCCCACCTCGAGGTCCCCACCCCGGCGGCCCCATCCTCCCGGAACGTCCGCGCGCCGCTTCCCGATCCCGGCCCCGCCAGCCGGGCTCCACGGGTCCGCAGCAGCTGGCTCCGACCTACTGTTCCGTCCGCGGCCTGGGCCGCCGCCACTCCGCCGAAGCCCAGCAGGAGGGGCGCGCCTCGCCCCGGCCACCGCGCCCGGCCGGTTACGCCTTCCCCGTGACACAACTCTTGTCACCTGCGCCAGCTCCGGTCAGCCGGCCGCCGAGCCCGCTCACAGGCCGCTCGGGACGCGCCAACGGCGGAGCGGCCGCCGTCGCCCGCCCTCCCGCCCGCCGCGCCGTCGGGCGCCCGCGCCCCCCACGCCCCCCCAGCCCGCGAGGACCCGAGCGAGCGGCGCCGCCCGGCCCCAGCCCTCACCGGCGCCGCAGCCCCGCCGCGTCTGACCCGGCGGCTCCAGCAGACGTGGCTGCGCGAGGGGCGGGGCGCGCGCGGGCGGCGGCCCCCGGAAACGCGGGCGCGACACCTCCGTTCCGGGCCAGAGTGTTCGCCTGCGCTCACCAAGGCCCGCCGGGAGCCGAGGCTGCTCCGGACACAGGGTCGCTAGAGAGCCCACCACAAGTGACCCGAAGCGAATTCCAGAAAGTTGGAATTGGGGCTTGGGGTTTTCGCCCGTGGGAACTAACTTCCGGACTGACAAGGACCACTCCCGAGGCCCGACACCTGAACTTCCGGCGGAAGTGGTGCCACGGGAGCTTCAGGCCCCGCCCCCCTGTCAAGTAATGGGCGTAGCCGTCCCCGTTGGAGGAGTGGCTACCACCGGGGTGGCAGGATACAAACTTTGCGGGCCAGCCGCACCCAGAATCCAAAATGCAACGTTGCGGTCCTGGCTCCTTTGCACCTTTGGGCGTCAGAGCAAATGTGAACCCCTACGTTAGGATAACAGACTGCAGTCAACACCGAGGCGTGAGTATTTGTTGGTATTTCTCCGAGACAAGAAAACCACAGGAGGCACAGACATCGTCCAGGATTGGGTGTTGCTGTAGAATTGTTACTTATTGGGGCTGGCTTGACTCAATGGTAGTCAACCATGTCCTGCTAACCTCTGAAAAAAGCCTAAGGTTTTCCCGGAGACTCAGTCTCTTACTGCAGAATCCCAGAAACCCGCCGCAACCTCCCGCAGAACTGAAAATAGAGAGCCCGTAGTAGTGG
This sequence comes from Sorex fumeus, assembly GCF_029834395.1. Classification (NCBI taxonomy): domain Eukaryota; kingdom Metazoa; phylum Chordata; class Mammalia; order Eulipotyphla; family Soricidae; genus Sorex; species Sorex fumeus. Next base: position 18,689,828 of record NW_026606086.1, on the reverse strand, counting down.
GTGCGTGTTAACTTTCCATCTCACAGCAAACTGTCCTAAAACTACACAGTTTGTTCTCTGTGGGGTCTAGAAGTCAGACGTCCATGGTATCACGGCCAAAGTTCTTCTAGAGGCTCTCGGGGGAGGGTGTTTCTTCTTCAGTGTTAGGCCGTCTTTACCTCCCTTCCTCATTTTCAGAAGCATCCCTCTACTCTGGCCTTGCCCATATCAAAAACCTTGCAGTTACCTACAGGATAGTCCTGGATAATTTCATTACCTCATGGTTCTTAATTTACCCTGGAAAGCATCCTTTTCCTGGCAATTATTGATTCCAGAGATTAGGGTGTGGACAAATTTTTTTCTTCTTCCCAGTGCCAGGGATCAGACCGAGGGCTGACACATGTAAATCATGTGCTCCTGCTCTCTCAGCTATCCCCTTGTCTCTAGACAGGCCATCTCTGGTGGCAGGGGGCATTATCCAGACTATCACAGGAAAATAGTATTTATAGAATATTAAGTGCTCAGAAAAAAAATCCAAAACCCTGTTATAAAGCTGTGATTTTAAGGGCCAGAGATACAGGGGCTGAGATGATGACCTTGCACACAGCAGACCCCATTTTGATCCCTAGCAATACATATGATCCCGAGCACCATGAGGAGTGATTATTGAATGCAGTGCCAGGAGTAAACCCCATGCACCACTAGATATGGTCCACTGTTCCCCACCCTTCTTCCCAATAGACAAAGACCTATGATGGGACAATCTGATATAGGCTATTCAGTTTGCCCTAATCTTATGTTTAAGGCTTACCCCCCCTTTCCCAGAATTTCAGAATATGACCATAATTAGACCACTCAGTGGTCCACTCGGACTGGTGTTCTCATAAAAAGAGATCAAAACACACACACACACACACACACACACACACACAGTCAGGTGTGGAGAGGGCAGAGATGAGAGCATTCACCTGCTAAGGAGAAAGGCTTCTGGATGTTGTGATCAGACTTCTACGTCTATGACTGGAAGCAGATTAACTCCTCTTATTTTAATTCCCAGTGGAGTGATATTTCAGAGGTCTCAGGAGGGAAACACAAAATGACTCCTGAGAACATTGTCCACAAATACCATGCTCATACCACACACAAGCTCTGAATCCTGGTCTGAGTCCTGTTTTTTTTTTTCCTGGGGGGTGGGAGGAGAGTGGGTGCATGCATACCTGGCAATGCTTAGGGCTTACTGCTGGCTCTATGTTCAGAGATCATTCCTGGTGAGCTTGGGTGGACCATATGGGATGCGGAGGATTGAACCCATGTAGGCCATATGCGAGGTAAGCATCTTACCTGCTATAAGATCACTTCAGCAGCCCCCAACCCCAGTGCTTCTTTATTTTTAATATAACTTCTGAGTTCCAGGGGCTAGAGAATTAGTACAGAGGGTAGGTTAAGTTCCAAGTTTATCTGAATTTTTAAATGGCTGTTGAAGTTACCACCACAGCCCTGCCAAGATGGGAGCTCTTGTGAGTGGACACAGAGACTTTTAGGCAGGTCAGCAGGCCTCAGGCTGTGGCCACTTTCAGCTAGTGGGCTGTGGAACTGGACCTCCCTGGTGCTAATCTGTGTAGCAGGACCTGGACAAAGGCAGGAAGGGTCTATCAGGGCCTCTCTCTGCCACACTGTTTTGCTGATGTCCCGAAGAATTGGATAGAAAAGAGGTCACACACTTGCAAAGCAAAGAAATGAAAAACTGGCGTGCCTGGGCAGGTACAGGAAGGAGCTCTTGCTTGGGGGCTGAGTTGAGAGACTATAGACTGATCCTATAGCACATATGCACCATTGGTCCTGGGAATAATTCTGCAGGGAGCCACAAATGCCATCTGGAACACAGCATGTGAGCTCTTCTGCCATGGTTCTGCTAGAGAAGCCTGAGAGGACGAGGTCTGCCATTTGGATATTCTGCCTCCCTGGCCTGAGTGCCAGGAACCTTGGTGAGAGTAGAGGTTCCAGTCCAGCAGGTTGGTGATGGGGTCAGGAACAGGCTATATGTGAAGCTAGGGAAAGTGACCTAGGGGAAGTCTGGATGGAAGCTGTTGCTGAACACCACCAGCTTTTGGGCTTTCTCAGTCCTTTTCTCTTTATCTCTCTAAAACTGGGTGGGTTTCCCAATGCCAGCACTGGGTTCAAGTGCATTAAAACAGCAGTAATCTTTTTGGGGGGTTTGGGGGTAGGTACAGGGCCACACCTGAAGGTGCTCAGGAGTAGTAATCCCTGGTAGCATTCAGGGGACCAAATGTGGTGCTGGGAATTCAAACCAAGATTGTGCCTGAAGCAATAGCCTGCAAAGCAGATGTTTTGCCTCCTATGCTATCTTTCTGGCCCTTGCAGGCTGAAGTCCAGTACCCACTCCATTCCTCTGCTGGTAAGGATACTTCTTGGGGTAAAACCAAGGCCATCTTGCTAATACCAAATCTGACCTGCAGTTCTGACCCTTTACTGCTAAAGTATTTAGGCTGACTTCCTGGTCCTGTGAGGCCTCTACCAGATCTGCCACTCTCCAGGTAGCCAGGAGAGGGACATGTGCGACAACACTTTGGAAGGTACAAGGCAGGTCAGGAACAACTCTTCTTTGGCTCAGGACACAGGGAGCTCAAGAGGGACAAGGATCTGAATGGGGAAGGGGTCAGTACAGGAAGGAGCTCTTGCTTGGGGGCTGAGCTGTGGAATAAGGCTGTGGAAGATATGGTAGGTGGGTGAGCAGAAAGTGAGACACAGCTGACTATGGTCTGTGGAAGAGATCAACTGGCTGGTTTAACAATACAGGGATTATCATCAGCATGTGGCCACAAACCTTAGAGACAGCTTGTAGGGCTCCAGTCTACGATGGGCTGCTGCTGGCTGGTGTGTGTGTTTGTGTGTGTGTGTGTGGGGGGGCGGCTCTTGAGGAACAGGAAGTACAACCAAATACCACTGCATGAATACCTACAACTCTGCTAACAATAGAAGCCACCTTGGTTCCCAGGATCCTCTGTGGCTTAGAGCCCTGCCTGGGCTGCTGTCAGCCTGTGACTCATTAGAAATGTCACCTCAGATTCCCTGCACCTGCCCAGTGCTGTGGACTTGGCAGTTTGACTAGCACAAGCCTTTCACTTTATGGATGGATCCAGTACAGCCTGAGGCAACCACATGTTCTCTTAAACCTTGGAACACAAAAGGTATTGCCTCTAGGGCAGCTGTTTCACTTTTCAGTGAAGGTTTAGGAGAGAAAGGGGTGATAGGAGGGAAAGGGGTGATGGGCACAGTCTCTAAGGTGAGGGAGGGCCAGAGCCCATGGTTGAGACACAGCTGGCTTATGGCTCCTGCAATAATGGTGTCTGAGACCCTAGGCCTTCTCCCTGCTCCAAAGCAAACCTCACACAAGGGCGTGAGCATCTGATGGGCCACTGGTCACTGAGGTTGATCCCACAAAGGGCCATCGGAACTCTCTTTAGTGGTCAACAAACCTCAGCAAAGATTTTAGCCTTCCTGCTGGCACGCAGAGATAAACAGAGAGAAACGACATGGTGGTTTATTAGAGTGCAGGAAGAGGCCTCCTTCCAGAGTCTATCAAGAGCAAGACAAGAGCTGAAAATCGTATTCCTGAGAAGCAAAAAAGTTATAATTTTTGCAAATAAACATAACAGGTGATTTCAACAAAAGATAAAAAACCCACTTAAAAAAAAAACAAAATTTCAAGTATTATTCAGATGACACCGCAAACTCAAGGGAGAGAAGGGCTGAAGTTAAAAGCAGAGACAGGAAGTGGCTGGAGGCTGCTCAGTCCCGCTGAGGGAAGGAAGAGAGTGTGGGGCAGTGCTGTGGGCCTGCAGCTGCACAGACCCACTTCCCTCCGCCTGAGAGGGGCTGGTAGTCTGAGCTTCCAATGAGTTCATGTTAACACAGAGAAGCATGTTCATTTTAGCCAAAGTGTACATTAGAAACAGTATCATTGTGCTACAGGTTCATGATATCTGACTCTCATTAGAAGATAAGCACCAAACCTATTAAAGTAAAACATCCAGCACTGATCTCCCCACTTGAGCAGCCTGTAGGCTGTGGATTTCTGGTTCCTTTTTGTTAAACAGAATGTTTGAGAAATTTTTCTTTCTCTCCCATGAAGCTTTTGAAGAAATGGCCTTATAACCATAGTGGTGGAAGGTGCAAAGAACAATCCTGTCCATCGTCATCTCACCAGGAGGATGACTATGCCCACGGCCTGTCAGCCACTTGAGGTCTCAATGAAGTCTCACTCCACGAAAGAAAAGTGACACCACGTGCCATATGCAGAACCGTCTCAAGTCTCAATGCCGTTCCAATGTCTGCATTGTGTATTTTCTGAAACTGCTGTCATTGTTCTCAATCCTCCAAAGCCATCTTGGTTTCTTCTTGGACACTTAGTTCTTGAACCTTGTCTGCTCACAGATATGGTTGAATTTCCTTCAGGGAGAAAGAGCCAAGTTAAAGAAGAGAGCAATAAAGAAGGTGTCAAACCAGTCAATCTAACTCAGACATTGGAAGACTCATACAAGAAGAATAGTGTGGAAGATAGCAGTGACATTTTAATACCATCGAAGAAACTAGCCCCAAAGAGAGGAGACAGGAGAGAGGAGCGAAGAGAGAGGAGAGAGGGAGACGGAGAGTGGGGAGAGAGAGACAGAGACAGACAGAGCAGAGAGAAATGAGTGTGGGGAGAGAGTTGCGTGAATTTAAATTGTTGAGAGTGAAAAAGGGGAGGAGAGAGGTGCAATTTTAATACCACCAAAGAAATTTGGGCTAGAGATAGTGTAACAGGTAGGGAGCTTGCCTTGCATGCAGTTGATCCAGGTTCACTCCCTTGCACCTCATAGGTTCCCTGGTCCCCTAAGCCCATCAGGAGTGATTCCTGAGCGTAGAGCCAGGAGTAAGCCCTGAGCACCGCCAGCTATGGCACCCTCTCCCCACCCCACCTCAAAAATAAACCAACAACAACAACAACAACAAAAATCAGTTCCAAAGACTGTAACCCCCACCACTGGGGTTGAAATAAAAGTAATTGAGAGAACCACCCTTAGTTCAAAGAGGCAGGTAAAGGCCACTCCCTCTGAGCAATGTTTCTGTGTAGTAAAAACCTGTTAAATAAGTTTGCAGAAGAGTCCGTTTTATTCCGAGAAAAGATCTGACTACTCCCTTTTGTATGTTTGTTTTGTTTTATGGCCACACTTGGTGATACTCAGGGGTTACACCTGATTCTGCACTCAGGAATTACTCCTGGTGAGCTTGGGGGACCATATGGGATGGCAGAATTGAACTTGGGTTGGCTGCGTGGAAGGCAAGAGCTCTACTGTCAGCCTGGGGGTATGTATCAGATGTGCATCTATGGGTCTCATCTAAGAAAATTATCTAATATGACTAATTTCTATTTTAATGCTTAAAAATAAAATAGGAGGAGATAGTGTAACAGGCTAGAATATTTTGCATGATGAAGCCTCAGGTTTGATCCCTGGCACTGCATGGCTGCCTGAGCACCACCAGAAATGATCCCCAAACACACAGCTGATAGCTCCTGGGTGTAGACCCCAAGCAAAATAAACCAAAAGTCTCTCAGGCTGGAGAGATAGTATAGTGGGTAGGGTGTTTGCCTCGCATGTGGATAGCCTGAGCTCGATTCCCGGTACCCCATATGGTTTCCCTTTGCCTAACAGGTGTGATCTCTGAGTACAGAGCCAGAAGTGAGCCCTGAGCACAGCTAGATTAGTTTTTGTTTTGGCGTGGATTTACTACTGGCCCCAACTAAAATTCCAGAGACATAAACAGGGCCTCTCTGGTTTATTTTTCTGTATTTATGTATTTATTTTTCTATCATGGTTCCCTGATGCCACTGTGTGTATGATCCCCGTCATCCAAATAATAACAGGAGTGAAAAAAAAATAAAAATAATAAATTTAATAAACACTTAGATATATAATTTTTATTCTCCCAAAATAAATGTGCCCCCCCCAAAAAAAAGGGTAAGAAATAAGTTTAAGAAGAGGAAAAAGAAGGTTACCTTTGTGCCAACTAGACAGTTAAGGCCCCAGTTTGATCTGTAGCATTTCATGGTTCCTCCAGACAGTGTGACCCCAAAACAAAATTACCAATGGGGTTTTTTTTTTAGGGGGAACCACACCCAACAGTGCTCAGGACTTATGCCTGACTCTGTTGCATACAAATGTGCCATGAAGGATAGAATAGAAGAAGAGCAGAATTTCTAAATGACACAATTTTATATACCCGGTAACTTTACAAAAGCCTATAGAATAGTCTGTTAAATAAAAGGTAGATTAGTTCGTAACCATCCCTAAAGGTGAGATGTTCACTTGGTGAGAACCTACAACCAATCACCTTGTCAACAGAACCTGAGGGTATGCCTTCCTGCAGGAGCACCGAGCACCCAGGCTGGCACAGAGCCCCAACCAGCAGAATCTCACTCACATTGCATGGTGCGCCTTCACCTGAGTGCGGCAGTTACGGCCCCAGTAGCAATCAGGACGGGAAGTCACAGCCGCTAAGAGGAAAACAAAGTGTTGGTGTAACTAGACATCATACTTGTAAACCAAGCTAAGTGAGCTGAGGAAAAGACCCACAGACAGAAACTGCACTGATGCATGGCTGTCTGTTACACTTCCTAACTAGTTTCCATGGAGTATACGAAGAATTCAGGAAAGGAAAAAATTTTTTTCACTAAAATTTCAACTTAAGAACTGAAATTACTCTAGTTGTCAATAGGATGTTCCTATGCATTGTTTTAGAAGCCACAACCACACACACACTGACCTAGTGTTCAAGCTAACACCATCCAGGTTATACCACTCTTTTCTTCCTGGCTGATGTGGATATTCAAGCGGAACAAAACCATCAACCCACAAGGTTTACCCTGTGGAGGAGCAACTCCACAAACTGAGTTTGGGACAAGTTTTCCTTACCGGGCAACTCGGAAGCAGGAATGTTCTGCCGATACTGGTATGTCAACTCTCGAAAGCTTCGCAGACCACAACAGTTACACAGCACAGTGTTCCCTGTGATTCTGTAATCTAGAAGAATGACAGCTTCATGTGGGCAGCCTGTCACCAGGCAGCATGCTTCTAGAACTAGAAGGAACTAATCATAATCACTGACCACAAGTGGGAAGAAGACAACAGAAAATGAGTACAGCAATCTAATACCAATTCCACTGCCTTACAGCAAAATAATTCCACTTAGAAAAGGAATTTAATTACTCATGGGGGCCCAGTGTAAAACTGCCTGATAAGTGTGAGCCTGTGAGTCTAGTACTGCCCCACAAGCCATGTGTGATAGCAACTGTGACAGTGTGATCTTTCGTGGGCCCTGATGCTACTGTGTTGTGATTCCCATCATCTCAATGATAAGGGGAGGAAAAAAAAATAAAAACAATACATTTAATAATAAAAAAGGTAAAAGCCCTCCCGTTGTTCGTCGATTTGCTTGAGCGGGCCCAGTAACATCTCCATTGGAGACTTTGTTGTTACTGTGTCTGGCATATCGAATACGTCACGGGGAGCTTACCAGGCTCTGCCGTGCGGGCGAGATACTCTCGGTAGCTTGCTGGGCTCTCTGAGGGGGGCGGAGGAATCGAACTCGGGTCGGCCATGTTGGCTGCGTGCAAGGCAAACGCCCTACTGCTGTGCTATCACTCCAGCCCATTTAATAATAGAAATATGATTTTTATTCCCCTAATAATTTGAATGTCACAGAAAACAAATAGTAGATAGGCAAGGTTTTAGACACTGGCCACCTCAACTGTAATATAAAAATGAAAATACAAAGGAGAAATACTGTCATTTCACACCTTGTTTTTAAGTGAATACTGGCAAAAAAAAAAAATGAAAAGAAACTTCATAAATGGTCACACCCAGTTTCCTGGGCTGGAGCGATAGCACAGCGTTAGGGCGCTCGCCTTACAAGCGGCCAACATGGCCGACCCGAGTTCGATTCCTCCACCCCTCTCGGAGAGCCCGGCAAGCTACCGAGAGTATTCGATATGCCAGACACAGTAACAACAAAGTCTCCAATGGAGACGTTACTGGGCCCGCTCGAGTTTCCTGGGGAAATAAAAGGCATAAAACCCGTGACAGTTGTACAATGAAATGTGGTGACTGAGAATTTATTTGCAACAAAGTAAAAAGTATTGTACCCTTAGTGAACATATCAAATCTAAATCCGTAAGTCCAAATAACTACATAAATGGGTACTAGTTACAGATAAGCAAATTTGTTCAAATAAATAAATAAACTGAAAAATAAACCAGAGAGGTCCTGTTTACATCTCTGGATTTTTTGTTGGGGCCAAAAGCAAAACCAAACCAAACCAAACAAAAAAAATCCCAAGAACAAAAACCAACCTGGCTATGCTCAGGACTCAATCCTTGCTCTGCACTTAGGGATCACTCCTTGTGGGTATTGAGGAATATATGTATGTGATACCAGGGATCAAATTCAGGTTACTCATGTGTAAGGCAAGCACCTTTTCTTCTATACTATCTTTCTGGTTCCCATCTTTTGAAATTCATAGGACTTAAAGGTAAAGGTAAGGTAAAGGCCCTCCCGTTGATCATCGATTTGCTTGAGCAGGCCCAGTAATGTCTCCATTGGAGACTTTGTTGTTACTGTGTTTGGCATATCGAATACTCTCGGTAGCTTGCCGGGCTCTCCGAGAGGGGCGGAGGAATCGAACTCGGGTCGGCCATGTTGGCCGCTTGTAAGGTGAACGCCCTACCGCTGTGCTATCGCTCCAGCCCATAGGACTTAAAAGGTAAATGTAAAGCTGGTAGGCTCAGGGGATGTGGCCTCAGTCTCTGAGGCACAGATTCTTTTTTTATTTGGTTTTTGGGCCATACCTGGCAATTCTCAGGGGTTATTCCTGGCTCTACACTCAGAAATTACTCCTGGCGGTGTTTAGGGTACCACCCGGGGTACCAGGAATCAAATCCAGGTCAGCCATGTGCAAGGCAAGCACCCTACCTGCTACAACATCTCTCCAGCACCCACTGAGGCCCAGAATCTCAACTATGTGACTACTTTCCAATAGTCCTGGCTCTTTTACCCTAAGGTGATAAGTTCTCAAATCCACATTATTAAGTACTTAACAGATGCAGTGTTATTTCAGAAAATGAAAGGATATAACTTCAAATTCTTATATAAATGAACTGGTTAAATAAATAACAGTATCAAAATAGTATAAAATACTTAAAAATCAAGGTATGGAAGTGTGAAAAATACCAAGGTACAGATCTGTAGTTGCATACAAAAAGGTCCAAGATCCAAGACAGTGTTGTTGAATGGGTTATAAAACAGCCTAAAAGCAGAATTTTATTTATGAAAATTAAGTATATAAAAATTATGTATATTGGGCAGGAGAGAGAGTTCAGAAGGTAGGACTCTTTTTTTTGGGGTCACACCCGGCGATGCACAGGGGTCACTCCTGGCTCTGCACTCAGGAGTTACTCCTGGCAGTGCTCAGGGGACCATATGGGATGCTGGGAATCGAACCCGGGTTGGCTGTGTGCAAGGCAAACGCCCTACCCGCTGTGCTATCTCTCCAGCCCCAGAAGGTAGGACTCTTGCCTTGTATACAGTCAAGCTGGGTTTGATCCCTCACACCCCATATGACCTTGAGCAAACCCTGAGCACCACCTGAGGTGTGGCCAAAACAAAAAACAAAAAAATGAAGCAGAAACCATGTATATGTAGGTGATGGAATTTCTGATGATTTTTAAGTTTATTTTTCCTACTACTCTATACCCCTTACTTATGCTTCCTATGAATCAGGTTGTTCTTATGAAACTAGTAAACCAGGGGCTGGGAGAGAATATACATGTGCTGATCAGGTCCAATTTCCAACACCACATCATCCTCCAACAAGCATCACTAGGTTGGCCAGGGTATTCCTAGCTCTGTAACATTGCATCATTGGGCCTGGCATTGAACCACTTGGCCTAGCTATCTGCCAACTTCCAGTGGGGCCCTTGGTCTCCTAATTACTGTTTGGGATCTACCCCCCAATTGAAAACAAAAAACAAAAAAAAAATCAAATTACTCTAATAAGGGGGCTGGAGCAATAGCACAGCGGGTAGGGCGTTTGCCTTGCATGCAGCCAACCCGGGTTCGATTCCCAGCATCCCATATGGTCCCCTGAGCACCCTCAGGGGTGATTCCTGAGTGCAGAACCAGGAGTGCATCGCCAGGTGTGACCCAAAAAGCAAAATTAAAAAATTACTCTAATAAACCATTAAAAAGCAGAAGGCACTAAGATCCAACAGGTATGTTTGGGTAGCTAGTATGTGTCCAGAAGATAGAAATATCTTGGAGAAATTTCCAGCAAAGTTCTTATGCTGTCCATGATAATTTGTCTTGGGGGGAGGGAACCACTTGCTGTTTTTTTCTGGACCTTCCCTCAGTGATATAAATCACAGTTCATAATGTACTCGTGTGCCTTGGTCCAGTGAACACACCAGGTAACCAAACCACTAAAGACCTGAGGACTTGGAAATGAATACCCCCAGGCCTCCATACTGATAAGTTCTTCATCCGTGTGCTCCTCATCCCCCTGCCCCCAACCCTCCTTGGTGAGAGAAAAAATCTGAAATATGTCATTTGAGCTCCAGTCCAACTTTTGTCTGTCAGGATAGGCAGCAGATTGGCCTCCTCAGAAATTTTCTACTTTCAAGGAGACAAGGTCCACACCATGCTAGTGAGGAGAACAAGGGCAATAACACCTACCAGACAGTAGAAACACACCCCGCTGCAGTGCCACCAGACTTTCTGCCAGCATGTTCTTCCATGTCAAGCCCCTGGTAGCCAGGTAATTCTGTGATAGGAAATAAGGCAATAAGAAGAAAAACTAGCTTGAAGAAAGCATCACTGAAATGAAAAGAGGGTTTTTCATACAAGGCCATTTAAGATAGATAAGGCCAATGCAGGCCAACCTAGATGCGGTGAGCATCTACACTGGAACTGCCGGTGAGCAGCACATGTTGCTGTGTGGATACTGCTTCCAGTTCACATCACAGGTGCCAAGGTTTGCACAGGTGACAAACCTGTGCACAAGAACTCGTTTGAGAAGCTTGGAGTCACCACTTTAAAACAGTAAGTGTCTTTCTAACCTCTGCAAAGACATTCCTAAACTGCACTGAGACATACAATCTCAGCAGAGCCTGAAGTGCAACACCCTGACCCCAGGACAAAACTGGGTCTGTGGGCAGCCTTTCGGGATGGAGCTGCTTGGTTCCTGTGGAAAATGACAACCTGGTGCAGAATGTACAGTTGCTGAGTATGTAGCTGGTATATGGAATGCTCTTCATAAAGGAGGCAAAAGCAAGGATTTGTGAGACACTGATGTGCACATTCAACCCTAACATTCTAAGAGCCAGATGAGCTTCCTAAAATGAAAGGACAGAGGCAAAAAAAAAAAAAGAAAGGGAACTAACCCACCAAGGTAGCCATGCTACCTTGGCCCAGAAATCTTGGTGCAGAGCAAGCAGCAGCTATAGAAAACAATGCCTGGGGACTCATTACATAATGGGTACAAGGAAAATTCTTAGGTTTTAGAGTTTGGGGAAAAATCTACACACTAGAAATCCAACACATAACTCAAAATGGGTGCAGAAATTTAGAGGGGAGATTGTTTAGAAAATGCTAATAAGAGGGCCTAGGAGACAGCTCTGTGGACTCGAACACATGCTTTGCATGAAGGAACCCCGAATTAAATCCCTGTGACTTCATGATCCCCATCTCCCCACTCCCCACTAGAACCATGGTAGGAGTAGCCCGCAGCACTGTAGGTAAGACTTCACCTCAAAACAAAAAACTAGAAGAAAACGCAAACAGCAGCAGGGTGAGGGTATGAAAAGCATTTTGGGGGCTGTCGCCTAACCCCTGTGGCCGTGTGGAGAGTGCTAGTACCTTCAGGATGTCCGACTCGTAGTTGTTGTTGTTCAGCACTCCATCCAAACACCTATCACCCAGATTGAGTTCTGTGGGGACAGAGGAAGCAACACTGTTTCAGAGAGACAATTACAGGAGCAGTGCTTCCCCATGAGTTAGGATCATAGCGGTGTTCCCTTTATAGAGGTGTTTCTTGATAAAACAGGCTAACAGAGAACAGGAAAACTGAGCTCCACTCTGCCTCCCCAGCACCTGGTCTTGGAACAGTCTCAACTCTGCGTGAGTCTCTGCTGTGTTGTGATGATCTTTCTTCTGCATGTTACCCACTCCTGGTTCTGAGCCTAGAGCTTCCTGTATCATTCTGCTAGTTCCGAGTTTTGAGCTAACACAGACTGACACTTCTAAAATGGCAAACTTACCTGGTTTGGCAAGAACCAGAGGTCTCCCTTGTGACCAACTTAACTTGTGAACCAACAGTTGGAAGTCTCCCAGTCCTGGGGCACACAGCAGGCCATGCCACCCCATTACCACCCTCAAGGACATCGAAAGATCATGCAAAGGCTAAAGCAACTTGGCAAAAGAGCCTGCATTACCACAGAATGGGGCCAGGCAGCCGAGGCAGCCGGTGCGGGCACAGCCCCAGTATAGGTGGCAGAAGGGCTGCAGGCAAACGGCACCTGTGGGCACAGAGCACAACCTGCATCAGGCATTAGTGCTACAAGCCAAACTCGGGAGCTGGGTCCACAGAGCCTGGCACAGTTCCCAGCTAACAACCAGGGTGACTGTTGTGACCTTGAAGGGCCAGGTCTACAGTATTTGCACTATTCTCATACTCACCTGGGAGAAATGCTAAGACCCATAGAGGGAGAAACAGCGATAGACAGAACATTAATGAGGTTCCTAACAAGTCTAAACACTCAACACATTTGACATCAATCTGTACATTAACATTTTCACGCTTTACATGTTTTATCATTATTTTGCAGTTTAACAATCTGAAGAACAGTATTTCTGGGATGCAATATCAGATACAATTCTCTCAGGGTAGAATATTTACGTCTTTTGAAGTCTATAATGACTTCACAAACTCCCCTAAGGCATTCTGTATGTTTTTTGCTTATTTTTGGTCAGGGCTTACTCCTGGCTGTGCTCAGGGATCACTTCTGGCAGGGATCAGGGGACCATATAGGGTGCTGGGGATCAAACCTGGATAAGCTATGTTCAAGGCAAACATCCTACCCACTGTACTATCGCTCCAGCCCCAAAAACTATTCTATATGGAAATTACTTCAAAAGTAAAGATTATTTGGTGAAAAGCTGGCCACTCAGCATATGTACCTACATTTGTCACTAAACAGTAGCACCACACACAGCAAGCAGACAGGCATGAGAGAGAGAAAACAGGGAACTTCCACAGGTTGCTGAATGGCATGTTGGGCAGCCCACATCCTCACTCATGAGAACCATCTTCCAAGAAAAGATCCCTTTATTTTCTCTGAGTGTTCTGAACACGTTAAGATGATAAAAGAACTGGATTATGAATAACACTTCTGCTAACTTTTGAGTGTCCATAACTAAGCAGTGCCCTGCTTCATAGAGGGGCTGACTGTGCATAGCTTACTTCTCCTGCTCTCCAGTCAGAGAACTCTGACATTTCAGTGTAGACCTCCTTTGGGCATGGGATAGCTCAAATGGCTAAAGTGTATGCTTTTTTCACATGTGGGAGCCTGGGGCTCAATTCCCAGTATGGCATGATCCTCCAAGCACCCTCTCGAGCAACCGTCAAGCACTGAGCTGACCACCAGGAGTGGGCCCAAAATAAAAATAAAAAAAAGGAGGAAAAGAGAGAAAGACATCTCAATGAGCAATAAATGAAAATCATCAGTAAATTACTAATTATAATCAAAGCACAAGAATTGAGACTTAAAAAGCATCATATTCCATTGATTATACTTAAAAGGTAGACATTACAGAACCACTATGGTCTGATATGGGGCAGAAAGCAGACTCTCCAGAAAGCATGCCAACCCATCTAATATGAAACCTGAATAATTATTTACTTTCATTCATATGGGAACAACTGATATGCAGATGGAAAACCAGAACTGGTTTTTCTCATTTCTCATCTCATTTCATACCATACACAAGAGGCAACAATACCACTCTGGCAGCTGGGCCTCCAATCACACAGAGTCTTTAGTGGAGGCTCCTCAGGCAGAGGTGCACACATGACTCAGGACTCACACTGCTGAGGGGCGATGCGGGGATCCAGCTCACGCTCTGCTCTCCGGTCGGGCATGGGCTGAAAGCAGCAGGTGCAAATGGCATGGCTTCCTTGTAGGGTACACACATAGTCCTGGGCTGTGGAATAGAAAGGTTCAGGCTGGAGTATACTGAGAAATAGCAGAAAGAGAATGGATTAGACTCATATCCAAAGAAGTGGCTAAAAAGTACCCATGAGGAGAGACCAGAGACTAAGATAAACCAGAGAGAATTCAGACCTACGTCTCCTAAACAGCCAACAGATAGCCCAACATTTAACCTGAGTTTAACAGAGTGAAGAAAAACCAAAGTAATCTTTCTAGTTCAGTGTGTAATACCATGACCTGTTATGAGAGGGCAAACTCTCATTTCAGGGTCCTTCTGTCATGGGTCACTTTGGCTTTGAATACCAACTGCCTCAAGATTCAGTTCCCAGGAATCTCCAGGAACAGAGGCTACAAGTTGATGATCTCATTTCCTAGTCCAAACCGGTTTAAGAAAAGCAAAAATCTGGTGGGACTTGAGAAGAGCTCATCACAGCAGAACAGCAACAAAACAGAAGGCAGAGCTGTGGAAGTCTCACCTGTCCTGACTCGAGTGGAAGTCGACGGTGCATCTCCAGGGCCCTGTGGTACCCCCGGCTCACTCTCAGGCTCTGAGCAGGGAAGGGGCTGTCCCACCTGCCGCTGGTACTCAGGACACTGTCTGCACAGGACATACGGCTGGCTGCAAGGAAAACACATAGATTGGAGGCAAGGAGTGGTAATGACTACTCTCCCCTCTATGGGGAAAGCAAAGATGCCACGGGCCCCACGGGGAGATGGGATCCAGGTTCCTGGGCATGCAAGGGCCTTCTCTATTCACAGACCTCATTCCCTCTCAGCCTTAGCTTGGTACCATGTGCTCCCACCCAAACAGGAGGACCCAAGGCCCTTTTTGGGACAGTAGCAGAGGGCTCTCTTTATCCACTACAGCACATCCTTTCCTCGCCTTTGCAGTTTTGAGTCATTTCTTGCTAGCCCTTTGGACCAGATTCTATGGCTCCCTTTCCTGGACTCATTCAGCAAAGAATGTATGAAAGGTGCAAAACCCACAAAACCAAGTGAAAAGTGTGTTCAGGGGCTGGAGAAATAGTACGAAGGGTAGAGTGTTTTCCTTGCATGCAGCTCAATCCCCAAGTTCAATCCCCAGAATCCTATATGGTCCCCCAGAAATGGTTCCTGAGCACAGAACCAGGAGTAAGCCCTGAGCACCAGCTGGTGTGGCCCATTAAGAACTGTGTCCAAACCACTAAGCCACAGGAAGATAGCACCCAGAACAAGAGTTCTTGGGGCTGGAGCAATAGTACAACAGGTAGGGCGTTTGTCTTGCATACGGCCGACCCAGGTTCAATTTCCAGCATCCCATATGGTCCCCTGAGCACTGCCAGAAGTAATTCCTGAGTGCAAAGCCAGAAATAACTTCTGTGCATCACTGGGTGTGACCCAAAATGCAAAAAAAAAAACAAAAAAAAAAAACAAAATTCTCCTGACTGAGGGCAGGCAGCGGCTCACCTGACATCCGAGGATTCACTGTCTACATCTGATAGCTCAAGCACATCCTCTGAACTCCCTTCCTCATCAGAGAAGGACTTTCTGACTTTGGGCTGCAGCATATCTTGTGTGATCTTGTTTCTGGCTGCCATGCTCCGCATGTCTTCTTCACTGCGACTCTTGTCTGAAATTCAAGATACAGTCCATTGACTGGTGGGCCATGGGGAGACTCAGGTGGTCCCAAGAGGTGAGCGGGCATGCCACTTGCCTGGGTGCTGGAGAAGGTAGGCCTCCACCAGGTTGTTGAGGATGTGATTCTTACAGATCCGCTCCACAGGACAGCGGCAGGTTGGGCACAGGGAAGAACGTTCCATCCACCCCGAGTAGCATGCAGCACAGAAGGTGTGCATGCAGGGCTGCAGGCTGAGGGCACAGAGAGTATCTTCAGAGGACGCTGCAGAGCACCTGCATCCTCAGAGGGCCAGGAACTCTGCCTGACTCCATAAGCCACCAGAAAACATGTGTGCAGCAAGAGCAAGGGAACCAAAATGCTGCTCCTTCCTTTACTGGTTGGTGGACAAGTCTCCCCAGGGGAGAGCATGGCCCCCAACTAAATCACAGCCCCAGTTAAAGGACACAGGAAATGGCAAGGTGACCTGTATTTCAGGAGCAGAGGAGGGCAGACCGAAACCTCACAAAGAGGGATGGAAGCACTGAGTGTATAAAAGTCAAACAGAAGCTAACTCTCATGTTCCCAGAGAAGCAGAGACGATCTTAAGTTATTCCTGAATCTTGATTCTATGTTGTCAATCATGTTTCTTTAATTGGGAAGTGTTTAAAACTCACGACAAATTTGGAAAGCCTCACTCTGTGGTAGATCTGAGGACACACCACATCAGCCTCCTAGGTTCCTTTATATCCTTACTCAACAGGACCACACAAGTGAAAAAACAATGTCATCTCCACAGATTCAACCCCACGTGTGACCCAGTGCTTGATTCACCCCTGAATTGTCCCTTACCCCCAGCCTGTAGCCTTTTGCCCCTTTAGACTTTGTCCTATGCATTAGTACCTGACACAGTCATGTAGCAGGTCCTGGCAGATGATGCAAGTGAGTGTCTCCTCCATCTTGTCTGGCTTCAGAGCCGCAGCTCGGACACCCTCAGGTGTTGTTTGGGAATCACGACACTGGTCTGTGACCAACAGGTGCAGGGCAAGGTCAGGTTCCTCAACTATAAGAGAAAGGGACACTCTAAGGGTCACAAGAATGTGAGGACACATACCCAGTCTTTGTTACAAATATCTGAACCTGCAGAAAGACACAATCTGTACCAGTGTTTGCATTTTCAAGGACAATTTTAAGAAGGCCCAAAACTAGTTTCATACTATGTACAAACCTAGTTGTAGAATAGAAAATGAAATAAAAGGTATTCAGGATAAAAGGTTAATGGAAAAAGACCAGTTATATTTTGACTATAATGCCATTTTAGTTCAAAGACAGGTACTTATGATACACAGAAAGTATAAACACATATGATGAGAATCTGTCGAACTGTCACTTCAAATACACACAGTGGCACTAGAAATGCTCATTTCCAGGCCAGGAAGATGTCTAGCAGTAAACATGGTGTGTCAGACAGGGAAGGAGTTCAGGTGCCAACCAGGGAAACTAGATTCCTGTTGGGGCAATTCTAACTAGGCCCCGAGGCACTCACATTGGGCGATAGACACATGGAACCCTGAGAGTCTGACCTCCTTTCATTCTCTTCTTTGTAGGTTCTGCATCTGCCAGGTCCTGAGGTTCTGACAGAGGAAAGGGGCTTCCCTCTTTAGCTGGGAGAGCAGAAGGGAAGCACGAGGTTTCACCACTTGCCACAGATGGACCATAGCTTTTTGGGGAGATGTCTGCATCTCTGGCACCTGTGAGGAACAAACAAGTTATGATTCACCCACCTCAGAAAAATGTGGGGCAATGAGAGACTGACTCAAACTGCTGCAGTTGACCTAAGGTGTTATACTGACCTAAGGTGTTATACTGCTCACTAAAAACACTTTTTCAGTCAACTCGCATTTCACATTTTTTCTTTTGGAGGGGCTAATATTTGGGCATACCCAGTAGGTCTTGGAGTTTTTCCAGATCAGTGTTCAGAGATCATTTAGAAGTTGCTCATAGGATCACAAGCTGCCAGTAATAACACCTGAATCAGCTGCATGCAAGGAAAGTGCCTTGATCACTATACTATCTCTTGAGCCCTCAACTCACATTTCTTAGACCCACTTGTGTCCATCATTATGTAAGCTAGCACTAGGAGCAGGCAGCACATTCAGAGGAATGAACGCAGAGATGCGTGACTGGGACTAGCCCTGAAAAAGTAGTCAACTGGGGTGACACCTTACAGTTATCATGGAAGACACAATGGCTATCAGTGAAAATGTTAAGGCAGAGTACTTTCAGAAGGACAAGCAGGCTTCAGACTACTAGGAGTGCATAACTGACAGAAGATGACAATGGGACACAGCAACTATTCCAAGAAAGTGAAAAAAAGGAAGGAGTAGGAGTCATTGGTAGGAAAAGTTCTTATCTATTCATGTGAAGAAACCACAGGCATGAAGTGAGCTAGGCAGAAAATTTCAAATGACCTTTATATCAATAAAGACATAGCTTATAATACAGTATGTATCCAATCTATAATATTCAAAGGGATTATTGTTTGGAAAAGGAATAAATGGACCTAAGGCAACTGAAGAACTGCTTTTGGGAGTTAATACTGAGTTTATATATTGAGAGAAGAAAAGATACAGCTTTGCATCTGAGGTTTGTGAGAAGCTGTGCTTCCCAAAGTGAAGCGTTCTGATGAAAAAAATAGCAGAAGCATGCTTTGCATGTAGTCCCCAAGCACACCCAGGAGCATCCCCGAAGTTGCAGGCAGTGACCTGGGCACACAGGTGAGCTCTGTCAGGTATGGACCCAAATAAAACAGAAAGCAATGTAGTTGAGGTCGAAAAGCTTGTTTAGGGGTTAAGGTATTTATGGTTCCTTGAGCCTGCCAGCAGTGATCCCAGAACAGAGATCCAGAAGTAAGTCCTAAGCACCACCAGATGTGGTGTAGCTCAAAAACTGGTATCAAAATAAATAAGGAATAAAGGGGCTGGAGATATAAGACAGCAGGTAGGGAGCTTGCCTTGCACCCCCAGCTGACCCAGGTTCAATCCATGGTGCCCCATATGGTACTCCGAGCCCTGCCAGGAGCAATACCTGAGTCAGGGGTACCCCAAGCATCCCTGGGTAGTGGCCTTAAAATCAGAAACAAGGGGCTGGAGCAATAGCACAGCGGGTAGGGTGTTTGCCTTGCATGCAGCCGACCCGGGTTCGATTCTCAGCATCCCATATGGTCCCCTGAGCACCGCCAGGGGTAATTCCTGAGCACAGAGCCAGGAGTAATCCCTGTGTATCACCGGGTGTGACCCAAAAGAAAAAAGATAAAAAACAATAAAATAAATTTTAAAAAAACCTATGCAGCAATGCCCCCCGCCCCCCAGATGCTCATCTCACCAGAGCTGGAGAGAGGCCTTTGCCCTGTGGAGTTGCACGCCAAAGAAGAGGTAGAGGCCGTGAGGAAGAGGTCTGAAGTGGATGTTGATGGCTGTGGTTCCTCCATGCACGCATGAGTAGTGGGCGATGGCAGCAAGACCTGGGGGTCATCACCTTGCCCTGCACCTGAGGGATCTTTGGTCACATGGAACACATTTTCCTTGTTGGCTTCTGTAAGCACAAGGAGCACACTTGGAGGCTCAGGTAAAACAAGATATTCTACTGGATCAATGGACTTTTATGAACACCCACTTGCCTGAATCTTTCATAAAAACCCCCATCCCTAAACAATTTTCTGAATACTCTTACTTACCAAAGGAATCTTGGGTTATGTCTTGCTTTTCATTTAAAGATTCGTAGAGGTATGCCACATCTAAAACAAGATTAGCTGTATTAGAGACAAGTCAGCCAAGCTAGGCCTCCTTTTCTTTCTATTCCCTCTATGTACTTCATAATCAATTTGTTAACCATTTTGACTCCAGCTAGTAAATAACATTAACCAGTTTAAGGGATTTTTATTTCTTTTTGAGTCACACCCAGCAGTGCTCAGGGCTTACTCTAGGGAAGCCCAGGGGACCATATGGGGTGCTGAGGATTGAACCCGGTCAGCCACATGCAAAGCATGCTCCCTACCTGTTGTACTATCACTCTAGGCCCCAATTTCAAGGATTTTTAACCAATCTTAAAGTAAATAAGCCTCTTAGGGATGCAGAGACAATATAGTGGGAAAGGTGCTTGCTTTGTACATAGCAGACCTGGGGTCAATCCCCAGTTCAACATATGGTCTCCTAACTACTATCAGGAGTGATTCCTGAGCATAGAACCAGGAGTAAGCCTTGAACACAGCCAGGTATGGCCCAATAAATAGGAAAAAAAAAATTAACTCAATAGAAGACCAAGGAGAGGCAGAGCAATGACAAAGGATACATTGTTTATTATTTCCAAGGGGGCAGACACCAGACCCTTCAATATGGAAAGAAATTTTTAATTTTTTTTGGTTTTATTTTTTTTCTTTTTGGGAAAACCAAAAAAGGGGAAAGAAAAGGGGGGGGGACACAACAGTAATGTTCTCAAGAGACACAGCTATTCTGAAGATGTTTTCCGGCCATGGCAGCAGCATTTCTTTTTCTTTTTCTTTTTTTTTTTGCTTTTTAGGTCATACCCAGGGATGCTCAGAGGTTACTCCTGGCTTTGCACTCAGGAATTACTCCTGGTGGTGTTCAGAGAACCATATGGAATGCTGGGAATCGAACCCGGGTTAGCCGCATGCAAGGCAAACACCCTACCTGCTGTGCTATTGCTCCAGCCCCCATGGCAGCATTTTCAGTCCTATACCCACCCTGGGTCCTAGCCCAGTTTCCATTTTTCTTACTGTACTCAGGCTCATTCTTCCGGTACACCAAATAGATGACATCTCCAGTCTGTAGTGGGCAAGTCTGCTTCTTAACAACCTTTAGTTTGTTGATCACTGTTCCATTGGTGCTGTGAAGACAATATTGGAGTGAAAATTACTTTTGTGCCACCAGTTGCAAAGTAGAACAATATAACCACAAGAAAAATGACAAAATTCTCATGGATAGAAGTAAACATTTCACAGAGCACTTATACAAGCAATGCCTTGTAAGTCTTCTTTTTGTTGCGGGGGCGGGGAATGTGACATCAATGGTCAGTCTAATGATGGGGCGGGGACCACACGGCACCAGAAACTGAACCTGGGGCTTCCACATGCAAAATATGCATTCTAGCCCTTTGAGCTATCTTACCTGCTCGCTTACAATTCTCTTTAGAATGTCTTAACTTAGCTTTTCTACCAGAATCTGTGGAGAACAATGCAATTTTTTGATCCCAAATAAACTTGTTTGGACTTAAAAAAAGAGTAAGATGTCTCTGCTCATGCTGCCAACCTAACAAGCAATAGGAGCCCTGTCAAGTATTTCACCATTTCTTCTGCTTCACCATTCTCTTACATTTGCCTCTGGTGACCCTCAGATTTCAGCAGCACTGAGTTCTTGGATTTATAGATTTTCTCCTGTTGCTGTGCTCACCTCTGTACATGTCTACTCTCCTCCACAGTCATGGCCTATATTAGTCAGATCAGCCCTCCACTGAGCACTGACCCTCTGACACAAGTTCCTGGCAGAAGCAAATGAATGGTGAGCTAATGCAGGAAGATAAAAGGGGGCTACAGGTGGGGGCAATTCAGAGAACCACAATGTGGGTTGAGGGAGGCGGAGGGTGTGGAAGGAACAGACATGAGCCTAGGTCAGGGTAGGCAGTGCTTTCCTGACAAGAACTTCTGAGTGATGAGCTGACAGAAACCTCAGGAGAGGTAGAGAATACTCTGATTTGGTTTTGGGCCAGAACAACCCCAGACACAAAACTAAAACTGGCAACAGAAAAGAGTAATTGCTGGTTTCTAGCTTTTCTTATTAGCCTCTGAGGTGAGGTTTATTTGATGAACAAACTGTCAGCATTTTTGTTTTCTGGGAGGTACCTGATTTTTCCTTTTGAAAAGCGTAAGCTCTCTCATTATATCACCTCTCCACATAATACTCAGCTCTGCTACTGTTGCATGAAAACAGGCTCAGACAAGGTAAAGTGAAAGCACTGTCTGCTCCCAGGAAAATTTCATAGAAAGCAGTGGTGGTGAAATTAGAGGGTGGCTTAGAGGGTGGCTAAAGGGCTGCAGTACATATGACAGCGCTGGGTTCAATCTCTGGTACTGCAAAGTGTACTAAGCACTGCCAGGTGTGCCCAGCCCGCTCCTCGGCAATGCCTCCCAACCTCCAAATCAAAGAAGCAAATATCAAAAGTATCCTCCAAATCAAAGAAGCAAGTATCAAAGCAAATCAAAGAAGCAAATCAACAACACTGGCACTACTAGGTTTCTCCCTAAAATCCTTCCCACAATGATTTCAGAACCTGATTTCACTTTCGGCTTTAACCCCATTGATAAACTCACTGCTCTCAGGCGGAAAAAGTCTGAACTGCCGGGGCCAATGAGATAACAAAGGAATTAGGTGCTTGCCTTGCATTCGATAGACCCTAATTCAATTCACAGCGATGCATAGACTCTGAACACTGCCAGGAGTGACTCCTGAGCAGAGAGACAGGAGAAAGCCCCGAGCACCATTGGGTATGCCCCCACCCTGTCCCCTGCGGGGGACCAAAGGAAAAAAAAAAAAGAACTCTGGTATGGACACTGGGGTATTCCTTCTTACTGTCCAGTATACTGTACCCGTGGTTACTCTGCCTGCAATACTTTCCCCCTCCATCCCAGTTAAGGAATGCAGCAGCCTCCAGAAGCTGAAAAAGGTAGGGAACAGATTCTCTCCTAGTTTCCAGAAGAATCCAGCTCTACCGATTTTGGACTGAATTTAATCCAATGAGACCTGTGTTGGACTTCGGATACCTAAAACCTCTAAAATGATAGCTATGTTGGGGCTGGAGAGATAGTACAATGGGCAGGATGACTGCCGATCCCTGGTACCCCGAGCACTCCCAAAACCAAACCAACAAATAAAAATGATAGCTATGCTTTGTTTTAGTCATTAAGTTTATGGTAATTTGTTATAATAGCCACAGGCAGTCAGTGTCGCATAGCCAGTACGAGAAAACGAGGGCCAGATATAAGAAGACAACTCGAGATCAGCACTACCCGGTGCTGAGAAGTTTCTTGATCTGCCCTGCCTATTAGAAGAGAAGGAACATCCCTCCCTTATAGTAAAATCTAATTTCCAAAACCTAATTCTCTATCTTTTACCTCCAAATTTGTTACCAAAGACTCTCCTAGAATCTGCCTTTACAAAAAAGATGTGTTGGGAAAGGCAATCTCTCAGCATACTACTGCAAGGCCATCTGTCACTCACACCAGGTTTAAAATAGGCACATTTGGACACAGCATTCCTTCCTAGAAATATAACACCAAGAGAATAATCAAACATGAATGCAAAGAATTTTAAGTCACTATAGAATCACCTGTAACAAAAAAATAATGAATCTTCACCTATGAGCTGAAACATTACTACTTAACAATAATGAACAATGTTTCTAGACAAACTGGAATGTTAAGTGATCATAAACATAAAAACGAAGAGAGAGCTATATACACATATATGATATGTATGTACAATATATAAAGCAGAGCAGCTCACTTTTCAGAATAAATGATGCAACAGATGAATGTGATTTTGGAAAAGTTTACATTTTCATATACTATGTTTTATAAGAGTTAACTTAAGAGTTGGAGAGATATGGGGCTCGAGTGATAGCACAGCAGGCAGGGCATTTGCCTTGTACGCGGCCGACCCGAGTTCGATTCCCAGCATCCCATATGGTCCCCTGAGCACCACCAGGAGTAATTCCTGAGTGCAGAGCCAGGAGTAACCCCTGTGCATCGCTGGGTGTGACCCAAAAAAAAGCAAAAAAAAAAAAAAAAGAGTTGGAGAGATAGTACAAAGGTTAAGGCACTTGCCTTGCATGTGGCCATGGTCATGAGAATGGTCTGAATCCCGACATGTGGTCCCCAGAGCACTACCATAAGGACTCACTACCACCCACTCACCCCATACACACTCACCCTCAAAAGTAAACTTCTGGCCAGAGAGCTCAGCAGGCTGAAGCATGTGATACTAGAAACTTACGGTTCTCCAGGCACTGTAGCCACTGAACACTCTAAGTTCCCAAAACCAAATAAAAAAAATGCAAGACTTACTGGTTTTTTGTTTTGTTTCGTTTTTGAGGGAAAGAAATCTTACTTGAATAGGTTTATAAGAATAAGTTATATATCAATGCCTTAAGTTTTATTTTTGAGGTATTTTTGCAAAAATCTAATTTTATAGTTCCTAATTCTAACTACGGTAACAACAAAGTCTCCAATGGAGACGTTACTGGGCCCGCTCGAGCAATTCTAACTACAGTGTTGTAGAAAACAAGGCTTTGTTTCTTCTCCACAGTCACTGGCTTTTATCTGTCTCCTTGGAGCTCTATGAGCAATAGAAAACAAGCTTAGAAAGAGCTCACCTGGTATCTTCTAGTGACACCTGACCAGATTTCTCATCCACTCTAATTTTACAGTGATCTCCAGAGACCAGTTTATTTCCGGGAAATGAAAGGTCACAACCTGAAACAGAGATAGGGGACACATTGGATGACTGGATACAACATGCACGAATCCTTTGCTTAGCTAAGCATGTAACTGGAAACCAGGACTAGCACTGTACATACTTAAGCACTTAAACAAGGGCTGAAGAAAATTTCTAAAGAGTATTTAACTGTAAATCCAAAGTAAAGTGACAATGACGGTCTTGAACCTTTCCGACTCCCTGTTATCTAGAGAACACATCACCAACACATCAAACTATAACGTCAACATCTTCTTGTAGACAATTTTACAACACACACATATATGCAATTAGTCCGAGCAATATTATAGAACTTGAAAACTAACGGATTTCATTGAGTAAGTCTTCAGAGTCTGATCATTAATTTCTACTCCTTTGTAATCTCAGGTTACAAAAATCATCACAAAAATTGGAACAATGACATAAAAAATATAGCTGAACAAGTTATCATAAGTTTGTACATCTGTCTGCACGTGTGTTATATTAAAAATTCCACAGACCAAGAGGCTTAAAAATAAATTTATTTCTGGGGCCAGAGAGAGAACTCAAGTGCTAGAGACCATGCTTAGCATGTGTAAGGTCTTGAATTTTCTCCAAGGTGCAAAATGCACAAATCTCTCCCCCACAGCTTTATCAGATGTGACCCATTTTAAAAAAAATCAAACAGAACCAAATTCACTTCTTACAGTTCCTGAGTCTGAACTTCATCTGTGCACATCACACTGACCACAACTGCAAGGATAGTCATAATTCAAAGTCTTTCCTAGTCAATGTGTCTCTGTCCACACCAAAACATCAGTGTTCTAAATTAGAGTCAAGATACTTTGAGCTTAAGTTCTATTCTTGATGTCTGTTTGTTATTTAGCTGCATAATTGATTCTCTTACTTGGTTGGCACTCCCAAGAAAGGGGGAACTCTCATCTCATCATACACGCCAACCCAGCACTCCCTTGCTCCCAGAATAGGGCCCTGAATGTAGCAAGCATGCAGTTATTTTTAAAATAATCATTATTAAATCATCCCACTTTTATGGAATGTTCCCCGAAGGGAAATTTCTGCGTTCCCCTAAATTTCTAAGCTGAAGCCCCCTTCCTGTCGAACTATATGAACATCGGTACACTGCACCATCACTGGAAAGCATGCTCTTGCTAGGGGTAAGAGCTGGTAAGAAGCTGGGTAGACAGCTCAAGGGGTTGCATGTGGGAGCCCAGGGATCAATCCCCAGCGCTTCTGGGTGTAGCCCAAAAACCGAAAAAGAAAGCGAGCATAGGGGTGGGGCCCTCATAGGACAGATGTGATGTCCTATGAGAGGAAGAGACACCAGCACATTCAAGACAGAGTGACAAGGCAGCTTTCTGTTCTCTAGGAGGTGGCCTTTCGCTGGAACTGTTGTCTTAAGACTTCAAACTACAGAACTCTTTCAAACAACTTTATTTCAAAAGTCTTCAGGTCTGGTATTGGTCCATTTTTTTTTTGTCAGAGTGCAGTAGTAAAGCCACCTTTGTTTCCTTGGAAAGATTAAAAACTTTATTGAAAAGACTTCTATTATGAAGCAGATCAACTCAACACTTTTTCAGGGACTTTTTTTCCTCTTCGTATTTACATGTCAAATGTTATTGTAATAAGCATGATAATAACAACAGATAACCTTTAACACTTGTTCACACTTAAGCCAGGCTCCTTCGCCCTAGGGAGTGTTAGCTTACCCCCCCCCCCCCACCTTACCCCCTAAATGACCTGGTGGTGCCAGTTTGGAAACCCAGGCATGTCTCCAGGCCTTCTGCTCTTGACCAAGGATCTCACACACGAATTTCAGAAAATCAACACAGCGCTACCAGTTTCCAATGATATGCAAAAATTTCCAAACTGGCAAACAAAGTTGTTGGGATTTAAGGCTAACACCATCACCTGCCTCACTCGCCAAACAAAAACAGAGGCAGGTTCACCAGTCTTAAGGGGTAAGAGAACACAATGACTCTCAAACGGGGCCTTTTTCACTCCTGCCGAGAGTTTTTCAGGCATGCTGAGCACTCGGCTGGGCCGATCTGGACCTTCTCTTCAGGTCCAGTTACCAGACGGTCCTCAGGGGGTCAGGCGGGCAGTGTCGGCTCTTCCTCAGTGACCGCGGCTTCCTTCCGTCTTTAGCCGCAGGCCGTTACAGCTATTTAAGGGGCTTGAGACCTCCTGCAAGGCTGCAGGTGCCACAGCACTGCTCCGGCCGCACCTGACACATTGTGGCACCGGGGGTCTAACACTTTCTTTCAGGCTTGCCTGATCACCCTGACCATTTCTCCCTTCGCCGACGGGTGCTCTTACAATTCACGCACCTGGGGTCCCAGGGGCCCCTCGGAGGCCGATTCTGACCCCGCCCACCGAGCGCTCCGAGGGGACGCGGCAGCACCGCGCAGGCCGCTGTCCGCCCCGCACAGCCCCCTGGAAACACTGATCGTACGGCGGGCCCGCCCCGAGCCGCCGGTCCGCTCCGCCGTCCGCCTCACCTCTTCGTCGCCCGATGGTCCATTCCCGTTTCCGCAGGAGGACGTGCGGCTCGCTGTCGTCGGCGCCCAGTCGGCGGAGCCGGCCCCACGGCTGCTGCTCGCCCTCCGCCGACCGCTCCATCGGACTCACGTCTGTGGAGACCCGGAAACGTCGGGGGAGACTCCGGCCGCGAGGCGGCTGCGGCCAGCGCGCCCCTCCCGGCCCCCGGCGCCCACGCCCTCGCGCTGCAGGTAGGCCGGGGTACGGCTGGACGCCGCCTCCGCGCCGCCCCTCCGGGTCGCCGGCCCCGCCGCCCCTCAGACCGTCCACTTACCCCCTGCCCCGCGCCGAACCCGGAACCGGCGGCTCGGCAGCCGCTGTCAACAGACATCGCGGATTCCTCAGCTGATTCTCGGGGCGGGGCTAGCCAGCGTCCGCGCCCTACGATTGGCGGCGGCGGCGCCCACCGAGAGCGGCGGCTAGAGCGGAGTCGCGAGTCATCAACGAGAAGAGACCGTGGGGGCTGATAGAGCGTGCGCACACGGCCGGCCGTGTCCTGGAAGCCATATTTGATGTGGGCCTGGACGACTTGGTCGTGAGACGTTACGGAAGTGGCTGCCGCGGGCGCCATCTTCAATTGGGGCAGGGAGACGGATCCCTTAAGTTTGGACGCCGGAAATTTAGCGCCTAAGCCGGCTTGGAAGTACGGGTTTGCAGTACGGCGCCCCAGACACAGGACTAGGTAAAAGCACCTAGACTCGCCGCTTCCCCTTTCCACACGTCGGGGAGTCGATGAGGACGTGCGGGTAGCACAGGGCGAGCGCAGGCGCGCGCAGTCCCGCGCCGGGAGGCGGCCGCGGTGCGAGGGTACCGCCGCTGCTGGCCAGTCGTGCGGGCTGGAAATAGCCGTTCGCTCCGTCGGGAAGCCGGCCGTGTATTCTGGCGCTCCCAGAGGGTGCTCGGTCGTGATCGGCGGGAAATGATCATCACGGGCAGCTCCGAGGGAACGAGTTGGTGCCTGTTCTGGCGAACGTCTCCGAAATGGGGTTTGAAATGTCAAGTTAGGGGCCGGAGAGATAGTACAGTGGACAGGGCGCTTGCCTTACCCGCGGCCGTTCCGGGGTCTATCCCTGAAACCTCATGTGGTCCCCTGAGCCCACCAAGAATGAGAGAGTCAGGAGTAAGGCCTGAGCACCGCTGGGTGAGTCCCCTTCCCGATTTAAAAAAAAAAGTCATGTTAGTAGGGCGGAAGAGATAGGACCGGGATTAAGGCGCTTGCCTTGCACGCTGTCTGCCTCAGTTTGATCCCCAGTACCTGTGCTCCCCGCACCAGCACTGCCAAGAGCGACGCCAGAGCCGGATGATCGTCGGGGTGATCGCTGAGCACCGCTGGTGTAGGCCCAAAAGCCAAAGTATGATGATGATGATGATGATGATGATGATAGGGGAGGGTTTTCCATTCCCTTGGAGGCCCTTTTCAGCCTGCCCGACCCTTAAGTTTGAGAGTCTGAGGTCATTACCGGGGGGTGTAGGTCTGTGCTGGAAGCTCTGAGGTCAGTGCTGAGGAATCTGAGCACACTCCTGGGGGAGTGTAGGGTCAGTGCTAGGGGTATGAGATCAGTGCTGGGGGAGTTTGAGATTAGTGCTAGGGGAGTTTGAGATAAGTGCTGGGGGCTCTGAGCACAGTGCTTTAGTTCTGAGGTCAGTGCTGGGGAGGCAGTCTTGAGTACAGTACTGGAGATAATCAGGGTCACCCTGGGGGTACTTGGCTCCTCCATGCAACACATGGTGGTGTTTGAGCAGCTTCTAGGGTTGCACTAGGGGAAACTTGGAAACCTTGTGGTGCTGAGGATTCATTTGGGAGTTGGTTGCATGCAAGGGGCCTTAACCCCTGTGCTCTCTGGCGTATTAACCTTTTGTTTGATTTAGAGACCAGAAAGAGAGTACAGGGATTGAGGCTCTGCCTTGCACATCCTCTAACCTTGGTTGGATCCCAGGCAACACAATATATTACCCCCAGCACAGGGGACACTGTTGAGCTTGCAGCCAATAGTCCCTAAGCACAGAATGGCACAGGATGTGACCCAAACATCTTAATTTTTAGCCTTTTGGAGAAAAATGAGCCTTTTCAGAGAATCTTTCATTGATCTTGTCAATAATTTCTATCATAGGTTTGTTTTTTTTCTCCATCAGTAATCTCTTCTCTCTTCATTAGCTAGTTAATCTGCTGTTATGAAACATTTCAAACTCCCCGTACCCATTTCTAAGAGCTTCTGCTTTCTCACACCACCAATTTTTTAAAAAATTTTTATTAGTGAAACACCATGAGGTACAGTTGTAGACTTAAAAATTTTTGTGCTTGGGTTTCAATTATACAATGATTGAGTACCCATCCCTCCACCAGTGCCCATTCTCCACCACCATTGATCCCAGTACCCCTTCCACCCCCATCCCCCCCATCCCACACTGCCTCCATGACAGGGCATTCCCTTTTGTTCTCTCTCTCCTTTTGGGTGCTGTGGTTTGCAAAAGAGGCATTGAGTGGCAATCATGTTCGGTCTATACTCTACTTTCAGCATGCATCTCCTATCCTGGGAGGATCCTCCCAACACCCTTTATTTGATGCTCCCTTCTCTATCTGAACTGCCTTTTACCCTAGCATGTGCGGCTGGCCTCCAAGCCATGGAGTGAACCTCCTGGTACTTATCTCGGCTATTCTTGGGTGTTAGTCTCCTATTTTGTTACTTTATGTTCTGCAGATGAATGCAATCTTTCTATGTCTGTCCCTCTCTTTCTGACTCATTTCACTTAGCATGATACTTTCCATGTAGTACCACTTGTATGTAAATTTCATGACTTCATCTTTTCTAAGAGCTACATAGTACTCCATTGTGTAGATGTACCAAAGTTTCTTTAACCAGTAATCTGTTCTTGGGCACTCAGGTTTTTTCCAGATTCTGGCTATTGTAAATAGTGCTGCAATGAACAAACAAGTGCAGATGTCACTTCAACTACTTTTTTGCCTCTCTGGGATATATTCCCAGGAGTGGTATTGCTGGGTCAAATGGGAGCTCAATTTCCAATGTTTTGAGAATCGTCCATACTGTTTTCCAAAGGGGCTGAACCAGTCGGCATTCCCACCAACAGTGAAGGAGGTTCCCTTTCTCGCCACATCCAAGCCAATACCGGTTGCTTTTGTTCTATTGGATGTGGGCCAGTCTCTGTAGTCTCACACCACCAATTTGGTTTCTCGATTTCTTTTATTGGAATCTGAACCAGCATCTATGTATGTACCTGTAGGTAGAAAGTTCCTCACTGTTACCCATGACACCAGTGTATTTTCACTGCATCTCCTTCCAGGAATAAAGTGTAAATCATTCTAGTTGTCTGAACTGTGCTTTTCATTGAGCATCTGGTTTTACTTATGTCACAGCAAAGTTAATTTCACTGTGAACAAAACTACTGTTGTTCAAATTATAAAAACAAGACGTTTTCATGGCACACCTGAGTTCACAAAATAAAATGTAGGGGCTGCCGCTGCTGCTTCTACTGCTGCTGCGATGCATGTGCGTTTGGTGGCCCAGAGCCACCTCCCCCCCCCTCAGGCTCCCCAGCAAAGAGACCAGGAGATGGGGGGAACCACAGCCTAATGGTAAAAATGGCCCGTTTAATGTAGAGCTTCTAGTATACTTATAGAACATCTCAGCGGGGATTGAGGTAAGGACATAGCTGTGATTGATAATTTTCATAGATAAAGTATGAAATTCTCTTTTGGGAAAATTAAAGCAAGGAGATACTCTGTCTCCCAGGGACATCTACATTGCTTTTATCTTTCCCTCTAGTGGTATAAGTTATCAATACTTGCAATTGTTTGGATACACACAGTAAGAGACAAAGATCCCAACACTTCCTTCTTTGGGTTCTGAATTCAAGCAAAGCTTTTAGCTTAAATCCCAGACTAAATTCTCAGGCCAGTTCAGCTTGTCCTTCCCCATGGGGGTTCAATCTCTTAATTCATGACAGCTTGCATCAAGATCATGCATTCATGCTTTCTAGAATGTCCCATTTTAATGCTGGGGTAGCTTTGCCACTCGTCCCGGGTCCATCCCAGTCCCATGGTGGGACCTCCCTTTTGGGGTGTTAGGAACGAGAGCAACTGAAGCCTGAGTCAAGTAATTATGACCAGTCATTATATCCAGGGATAGATTTCAGAGTCAGTCAACTCTCAGATATCAGGAACATAGCATTAATGGTCTTTCTGTGTTTAGCTAAAGAATATTGCTCTATAGTAAAATATATAAAGGTTATAGGGGAAATACAAAAGCAGGTACCAATACACAGCACTTCAAACACAAAGCAGTACAAATACAAACTTCAGAATTACCAAAAAGTTTTGGCTTATAAGTAATCAAGACTGACTTGAGAAACTGTTACAATGAGAAGTAAAATACAAAGGAAAGGTTCAAGATAGAATTTAACTAACTTAGGGATTTTAGCAAGAGCAAGGTAAGATTCTCTGGTAGAAGGAAAGGGGGCAGTTCGCTGATGAAGACTAAAGCACTTAGGGTTAATATCCAACACAAAGAAAAGGTTAAAGATTAACTAAATTAGGGATTCTAGCAAGGGCAGGACAAGCTTCTCTGGGAGGAGGAAAAAGGGCAATTCACTGATGAAGGCTAAAACACTTAGGATTAATATCCAACATAGGTGTAGAAAACAGACCCCAAAATAGAACTGCCTTAATTACATTCCTCTGACACATTTGAAGCATATGATTACTGTACTTGCACAATTGGCTAACCTCCTTCACATTATGTGAAAAATCGTTAGTTTTATTAAGTGAGTTTTAAATTGAAATGTACATGATACCATTTTCAAGATCAGGTTGTATATGTTTTGACAAATGTGTAATTTTGTACCCACTACAGTAAAACCTACTAGCTTTTCAGTATTTGAATTTTCTAGTTAAATTTTCCAAAACTTTAAACAGTGTATATATGTAGTTGTCTTTGGGAATGGGCCAAATTACAGCTAATGATTTATTGTTCTAAAGCAAGAGGGTTTAAGGCTGTTGTGTTAGCACAAATGATAGGATATTTGCCTTGGAAGCAGCCAACTGGCCAGCTTCGCTGCTCAGCATCCCATATGGTCCCCCAAGCACCACCAGGAGTAATTTCTGAGTGCAGAGCCAGGCATACACCTGAGCACTGCTGGATGCGGTTCCCCCAACCACTGCCCCCCCCCCCCCCAAAAAAAAAGCAAGAGGGCTAAAAGGGAGGTGAAAAAGTGACAGATGTGGATGATCCTAAAAGAAAGGGAGCATTGGGTAAAATTGGGCCCACAGTCCCATAGAGGACAAAGGATGAGACAGAAGGAGGAGAGAAGCAGCTTCTTTGGTTTGTGGATCTGAATAGGGGGACCCAGGCTACAGTAGGAAGGAGCAGTTTCTAGGGAGTGGGTCTACTGTCGGAGTACTACTGCATGGTCCTCTGAGCACTGCTGGGAACAACTGCTGAAAACTGACTGATCTACCACTGGGTGTGGCCCCCAAACAACAATTCCCCCCCCCCCACTCCTACATAACAGATTTCTTGGTTTCAGGACACAGCATATATAGCATATTGTAGGATGACATTGCTTTGTCCTTTCTCCAGAAGGAGCTTAGGTTTATCAGGTTACACCCATCACAGTCCTCCCGAGTCACTCCCATTCCTTCATTTACCTGTAACCACTTCTCTATGCTCTCTTCCCCAACCAGTTAATCAGCTTTTTCCCCTAATCAGAATCTGTTGGTTTGTAAGGTCAGATCCTTTTAGGACACTGAAATTGTATTGTAAGTTAATATTTCCTTTCTCCTCTCCATATGTCTTTTGAATAGTTTACTTTAAAGCAATGCCCTTTTTGTATAGATACAGGAAGACTGTAGGATAACATTGCTTTGTTCTTTCTCCCTTTCTCCACAAGGAGCTTAGGTTTATCTGATTACACCCATCACAGTGCTCCTGAGGCACTTCCATTCCATTGTGTTTATCTGTAAATTCTTCCCTATGCTCTCCTCCCCAACCAGTTAATCAGCTTTTCCCCTAATCAGACTCTGTTAACTTATAAGGTTAGATTCCTCAGAAATCTATGATTTTATATGTATGAGTGAAATATTGCCTTTCTCCTCTCCTTATGTCTTTTGAACAGTTTACTTTAAAGCAATGCCCTTTTTGTATAGATACAGGAAGACCATTAACATTATGCTTTGTGACCTGGGTTTAAAGTACAGTAACAATGAAAAACTCTGGGCTGGAGTGATGCCTCAGTGTGCTGGAGCACAGGTTTAGCATGCTAGATCCAGGATTTGATCCCTGATACCCCAGTTACCCATAAATAACACCAGGAATAGAGGAACAACCCTCTAAGTACTATCACTGTGGCATGTGCACTCACATGCACATACCCCCCCCCCCACAATTTCATGCCACAGTCCTGGGTCAACTCTATAAATATTTATGAGCTTAAAGCAGATATCTAAGTTGTATTTTTAAAAACTGTGTCTCAGAAGTGCTCACCTATCATCAAATATGTGAGATTTAATGGTTTTAACCTCATTATTACCCCAAAAGTTCCAGTGTGGGGGGCTGGAGCGATAGCACAGTGGGTAGGGCATTTGCCTTGCATGCGGCCAACCCAAGTTCGATTCCTAGCATTCCATATGGTCCCCTGAGCACCACCAGGAGTAACTCCTGCGTGCATGAGCCAGGAGTAACCCCTGTGCATAGCCAGGTGTGACCCAAAAAACAAAAAACAAAAAAAAAAACAACAAAACTTTCAATGTGGGATTTCTTCATCTATTATCCATATCTTTTCTCCATGCTTCAGCTTGAAAACTGCATCAGAACTGATCATATGATAACCTTTTAATGGGAAAACATAGAGGACTTGGACCCAATTGCTTGGGTTGTGGACTTCTAGATAAGATTATTTTATATCGAGCAGATGAATTTAAATTTGGGGGGGCGTATAGAAATAAAAAGATTTTTTACATTTGCAACTGAAATCCAACATTAGTAAACATCTTAAAGGTTATTTGACATACACTGCACGGTCACGGTCCTCCCGTGACCCAAGCTCATAAATCGTTATTGATTTGCTCGAGCGGGCCCAGTAACGTCTCCATCGTGAGACTTGTTATTACTGTGTTTGGCATATTGAATACATCACAGGTAGCTTGCCAGGCTTTGCCATGCGGGCAAGATACTCTTGGTAGCTTGCCGGGCTCTTCGAGAGGGGCGGAGGAATCGAACCTGGCAAACGCCCTACCGCTGTGCTATCACTCCAGCCTGACATATAGTGCATTACATAAAAATACACACACACACACACACACATATATATACATATATATATATATATCTTAGTGAAGTCAGATGGGGCTGGAACAATAGCACAGCGGTAGGGCGTTTGCCTTGCACGCAGCCAACATGGCCGACCCGAGTTCGATTCCTCCGCCCCTCTCGGAGAGCCCGGCAAGCTACCGAGAGTATCTCGCCCGCAAGGCAGAGCCTGGCAAGCTACCCGTGATGTATTCGATATGCCAAATACAGTAACAACAACAACAACAAAAAGTCTCCAATGGAGACATTACTGGGCACGCTCGAGCAAATCGATGAACAATGGGAGGACAGTGAAGTCAGATAGTTTTTATTGAATGAAACTTAGAAAGATGTGAGAAGAAGGAAAGCAATATGTGTTCAAGAGAGAACATGCACTTCAAAGAGCAAGCAAGCAAAGACACATAGAGACAAGCAAGCAAGATACATGTTCAAGGGAGAACACGGGCTTGAGAGCAAGCCTACATAACAGTATTTTTACTGGAGAGTTAGGATCACTTCATGTAGTGATCCTGGTTTGTTTCCCCACAACACATATATCCTCCAAACATGGCTATGAGTGATCCTTGAGTACACAGCCATGAGTAAACCCCTGAGAACTGCAAGGTATGACCCTCAAAAGCTCCCTGCCGGAAACCCCCCCCCCCAAATACTCTTACCCAAGAAAATGAGATTGCTATAGTTCTCCAACATCACATCTCTGTACAAGTTCTTTTGATTAGGATTAAGTAGTTGCCACTCCTCTGCTGTGAAATCCACAACCACGTCCTCAAATGTTATCTAGAAAAGCACAGTCCTTCCTTATTATATCTGAGCAATGTTCATTTTAGAATAAAGGCTTTCTTCTCTATGTTGTTATTCTCAACCTGCAGACACAGGCTGATTTCACTGTAACTAGAGGAATAGGAATAGGGAGTAAAAAGGAACTCTGGAGGTGAAGCAGGAACAGGGAGAAAAAAGAAACTGGGGGTGAGGAAGGGCCGGAATGTTTTTATTGAAAACTCCCAAATTCAGATTCTCAACACCTCTACAGAGCTGAGGCTTAGTCAGAATACCAGAGACAATCTCTGCCCCAAGTGAAAATACTAGTGCTACCACTATGCTTACAAACCATAATGGAGAACAACTGTTGGCGAGTGAACAGTAAGAGACAACACATTAGGAAAGTAGTAAGAGACATACTCTGGAGCTAGCACAAAGGGAAATTGAAGACCAAGGAAAAGCACAAAAAAAAAAAGTGGTATTATGAGTCAGAAAATTAGTGAGGATGAGGATGTCTTGGATAGGATTACACTATAAATCCTTTTGGCCTAATTGACTTTTCTGGGCAGTATCAGGAATGGAACCCAGGGCCTCATATATTCAAGGAATGTTCTAACTGACATTTCTAGAGCACTTTATCCAGCTTAATAAACTAGTTGAATAACCATTCTTTCCTGTAAACATGAAAAATTTATCAAATTAAAACATTCTAAGTTATAAAATAACCCATAACAAGTTGAAAAGAAATTGAAGTGCATTCTTTTTTCCCATTTTAGATTTTCGGCTATACTTGGCTGTTTTTAGGGCTTACTCCTGGTGGGATTCTGGGAACCATATGGCATGCAGAGACAGAATCCAGGTTTGTTGTGTTCAAGGAGAGTGCCCTAATTACTATATCTCTCCAGCCCCTTTCAGTTCATTTTAAGTCATAACAAAATAATTATAAGATACATTAAAAATTTTTAAATATTTGGAAATTAAACTATGAGAAAAACTGAATATCAAAGGAAAAATTACAGTAATATTCTAAACTAAAATATGAAAAGATTGGGTCAGATAGATAGTACACTTGCTTTGCACACACCCTACCTGGGTTCAAACTCTGGGACCACATAAGTCCCTTGAACACAGCCTGGTTAGTATACCAAAACCTGTAATATAAAGTTAAAGCAAAGGGGCTGGAGCAATAGTACAGCGGGTAGGGCGTTTGCCTTGCATGCAGCCAACCCGGGTTCGATTCCCAGCATCCCATATGGTCCCCCAAGCACCGCCAGGAGTAATTTCTGAGTGCAGAGCCAGGAGTAACCTCTGAGCATCGCTGGGTGTGACCCAAAAAGCAAAAATAAAATAAAGTTAAAGCAAAGACTAAAGAAAAATTTAGAGTGTAAGTATTAGAAAAGGAAAAGACGTAAGATTGGCACTTTAAATTTTTTCCTTTGATGAACTAGAAAGGGCAAACTAAACCTAACACATGTGGGTGGAAAGAAATAAGAAAGGTCAGTGTACAATCTGGGAGAACACAAGGTAAAAATAAACCAAAGAGGCATATAGGTCTCTCTTGAAAAGTTGAAAAAATTGATCAACCAACCAACCAAAGGAAATCAGAAAGAAGACAGAGGCATTGGGATTACTCAGTGTCAGAGAATCTATCTGCGGGCATGAATTTGATCTTCAGTAGCATCCCAGATACCTAGTATGATCCAAGTGTCACTGCCATTTGTGATCCCAGAGAGGCAGGAACCACTTCTGGGCACAGAGCCAGGAATAGAGTTCTTGAGCACCAGTGGATGTAACCCTGTGGTCCTTCTCTCTCCAATCCCCACTGGGAAAAAAAAAAATCTCAGACCAGGATGGTTTTATTAGTGAATTCTACCAGTCATTTAAGGGAAAAAATTACGCCAATTAAAACGAAATCTAGTCCAGGGACCAGGGAGATAGCTGTGGCAGGTAAGGTGCTTGCCTTGTACACAGCCCACCTGGGTTTGATCCCAGGCAACACATATGGTTCCCCAGGCATCACTAGGAGTGATTCCTGAACAGAGCCTGGAGTATGACTCATAACTTACATTGAGGACCACTTTATGAAATAGCCGTAGGAAATACATTTGTTAGAGGGATTATGTATTATAAGATTTCTGTTTAGGACTTTGTCCTCTATATAATCTACATAAATAGCTATCAAATATTTTTTTCATTGCACTTATCAGGAAATATTTGCTTCTAGTCATTAGCCTGGTTTTTCCTTCACTCCTATTGGTGCTTGGAGAACCAAATGTGGTGCTGGGGATCAAACAAGGCAAGCACCTTACCGCTGTACTATTTCTCTAGCCCAGGACCTAATTTTTTCTGGATCACACCCAGCAATGCTCAGGGGTGACTCCTGGCTCTGCACTCAGGATTTACTCTTGGCTGTGCTCAGGGGAACCATATGGAATACCAGGGATAGAACCTGGGTTCTATTCAAGTACGCCCACTGTACTTTCACTGTCCCCCAAGACCTAATTTTTAATATAGCTAGGATCCAATTTTAAATATGATTTCTTTGGTTTGATTCTCTAATTTGCTGTGGTTTTTTCTTTTTTTTTTTTTTTTTTTGATCACACCCAGCAGAGCTCAGGGCTTAATCCTGGCTTTGTGCTCAGGGATCATTCCCATTGGAGCTCACAGTACCCTATACTGTGTCATGGAATGAATCCAGTGTGGCTGTGTGCAAGACAAATGCTTTATCTACTGTATGATCTCTATGGCTCCTCTGTATAATCCACTTGAAATATCTTGACAACTTTCCCAAGCTTGTATTTTCTATGACTTTTAAGACCTTCCTGATTGGTGGCAGATTCCTATAAGCCTTATCAGATTCACAGGATAAAAACTGCTGGAGGACCAATAACTTACTTGTGACTTCATCATTTCTTATGTCTCCTTGGAGACTGCTGTTCTGTGATTTGTCTCTGTGCTGAGGCCCTGGAAGAAGGGCTGTGGTCAAAGGTCACTCCTAATCCTGAGACCTTTTCTTTCTTATCTCATTTGAGTTGTCTGTTCCTGAGAATGATGCCTGAGGATGCGGTGGGAATTTTATTTTATATGAGGTAATTAACCTGGGAACCTAAATCTTGGTCTCTCTTAACTGGGAACTTAGAAAACTTGTTTATAGAATCACTTAAAAGTCTAAATGCGTAAGAAATAGAATGTGGAATGAGCTCCTGGCTTGTCTCAGTTGTGGTTGACTGTCTCTGTGACAGGTCTGTACCATATGTTGCTTTTTGTAGCCTAAAATCCCTGTTACTTTACTAACTCAATTACCCACACTGGGGCGGGGGGTTGGGTGGGGGCGGGGAACATCACTATGCCAACCAGCTCAGCAGATAGATCATTAAGGTCTAGAAATACATCCCTGGTTTACTCATTCTGTAGCAGTATTTCCTTAGGGTGATTAAATAAAATGATTTGTATAGATGCTAGAGAACATAACTTCCAAGGCAGGTCAAGAAACAAAAGGACTTTTAGGTCAAGATGATGGAGTAGCATAGGTTGCTGGCTCTCATTTCAGAATCAGTCCTGGAGCAAAAGAAGAGCAAAACTGAAGAGACAAAGAGAGAAGAAAGGCACCAGCCATAGAGTCGGGCTGGGGGAGGAGGGGAGGTGAAGGGAGAGAAACTAGGAACACCAGTGCTGGGAAATGTGTAATGGTGGAGGAATGGGTATTAGAACACTGTATGATTGAAATCTGATCATGAACAGCTTTGCAAGGGTCTATCTCACAGTGATTAAATTAAAACAAAACAAAACAAAAAGCAAAACTGAGGGCCAGGGATATGGCTCAGAGAGTTGGTGCACATGTTTTGCACACAGGAGTCCCAGATCTGATCCTAGCATCAGTGGTACCTGCACACAGATGGTAGTGCCCTTACCTCCCTACTCCCTACCCCACCCCAACACAAAAAGAACAAATTAGAGGAGCTACTAGAAATAGTACAAAGAGGAAGAGGAGAGGGCCTTGAGGAGAAGTGAGGCTTTGGTGAGGTTGATTTCAATGTGGTTTTACTCCATGGCACAAGGTTTTGAGTGGAAACCTCCCAGTGCTGCTTAGGTGGTCCAGGGGCCCCTACTGGTGGTTCTCAGCCAACCATGCCTGCAGTTTAGTGCTAGAGTCCAAGAGTTCAGTGCTGCTTGAGCCCTGTAATGTCAGCAACCACCATAACATGCTGGTATGCTCAGCAGCTTCCATAGCTACAGCCAGTCACTCTCAGGGAGCCACATGATAACCTTCTAATCCCTATGCCATTTCCACTGCAATAGCACAGCGGGTAGGGCGTTTGCCTTACAAGCGGCCAACATGGCCGACCCGAGTTCGATTCCTCCGCCCCTCTCGGAGAGCCCGGCAAGCTACCGAGAGTATTCGATATGCCAGACACAGTAACAACAAAGTCTCCAATGGAGACGTTACTGGGCCCGCTCGAGCAAATCGACGATCAACGGGAGGGCCTTTACCTTTTACCTAAGGTGACCTTTTATGTCATTTTTTTTCTCAGCTCAGATTGAGACAAATCCTGCCTGTGTTTCCCCTTAGAAATCAGCAGAATCACCCAAGTCACAGGTTTCTAAGGATAATAATGGTGCAGACAATCCTGAGTTCAGGACTTGTGGAGATCACAGAGACAGCCCAGCATCATTTGGGCATTTTTTCATCTCCCACATCCTCCAGTATCTTAGGGCTAGCAGGTGGCCACTTCTGCACCAGAATCCAACTTGTAATACTACCTCTGGTGGTAAAAATAAAAGAAGCCTGTTTTCCTTTGGATAAAGAAGACTAGCCAACATGATTTCACTCCAGTTATTTAGAAGGAATATAACTAAAAGGTGAATTTAGGAGCTGGAGCAATCGTGCAGGGGTTAGGGTGCTTGCCTTGCACACGGCCAACCTAGGTTCAATTCCCAGGTCCCCTGAGCACTGCCAGGAGTAATTCCTGAACGCAAAGCCAGGAGTAACCCCTGTACATTGCCAGGTGTGACCCAAAAAGCAAAAAAAAGGTGAATTTGGATTAATTCCATGTCACAGTCATTTACTGTGACATGAGAAGTCATTTACTGTGACATGAGAAGAATGCAGTGGGCTCCATTTATCTGTTTGTAATACCTCCCTGTCTTTGAAATGTCTTTAGCAGATTGTCTGTGATGCTCATCACATCTGCTTTAATTGCAATAAGTTTTTACTGCTCTTCTATTGTAGAAAAGTTTTCTGGGTAGACAGAGTATGGTTTTAATTACTGTTTCGAATTTGAGGCCAAACAATTAGATAACCGAGTACAACCAATATAATAATTTTGTTTGTATTCTGGGATCATTCCCAGCATATCACTAGGACCAACCCAGTGCTTGGGGCCACCAGGTCTACATTCAGGGGTGGCTATAAAGCCATGGGTTGCCAAGGATCAAACTCATGGTCTTCATAGGCAGACATGTGTTTAAAGCCCTTTGCGCTGTATCCCTGGCCCTATTTTTAAAACCTGTTTTAATTTTTGTGGTTAAACCTGGTGGTTCTCGGGGAAACTCCTGGTTCTGTGCTTGGGGGTCATTTCCCAGTGGTTCTGGTGGTACCATACAGTGTCAGGGATTGGCCACATACAAGGTCAGTTTCTGATACCTTCTCCTATCTTTCTGGACTCTAAAATCTTTTCCTGTGATCATATATGGGGACCAGAGAGATAGCACTTGCTATGCATACAGCCGACCCAGGTTCAATCCATAGCACCACATATAGTGTCTTGATCCCCACCAAACGTGGGTCCTAAATGTAGAGCCAAGGGTAAAGCTATGAGCACAGCTGGGTATGGCCCAAAAACAGTAAGAAAATAATAGAATAAAATGATTCATACATGGTTGGGACTAGAGAGATAGCACAAGGCTTAAGGCATGAGGTGATCCTTGTATGAGGTGATCCCTCCCCATTCTAATCTTGACACTGCATTTGGTCTCCTGAGCCCTGATGGGAGTGAGCCCTGGGCAGAGAACCAGAAGTAAGCTTTGAGCACCACTGT
Source organism: Sorex fumeus (assembly GCF_029834395.1). Taxonomy (NCBI): domain Eukaryota; kingdom Metazoa; phylum Chordata; class Mammalia; order Eulipotyphla; family Soricidae; genus Sorex; species Sorex fumeus. Next base: position 18,648,732 of record NW_026606086.1, on the reverse strand, counting down.
GGTGTGGTCCACAAACAAACAAAATTACAAAAAAAATTATTAGACATAACAGGTATCATTTTAGGCAAAATTATTGGAACAGATAGCAAGATTTTAAAAATGTACATCTTGATGCACATGAACACTTATACACTGTTTTCACGGCTCACGGACCAGGCCACTCATTCAATCAAACAAGTAATCAAAGCTAAGCACCTTAGAAGCACAGTCACAAAGGGATGTTATTTCATAGGAATATGCCTGAAAGGAAATGTCTGGGGGAAGGATGGCGGAAAGCATGCAGTAAATTGTGGGAAAGGGGGACAGAAATCCCACTTTACAGAGCAATTGTGCCAACTGAGCTTTATGTAGTGTTTTCAGTTTATTTCTGTTGTCTAGTAAAGTTGCTGAGAACCTCAAGTCTTGGATCTCTTGGCTTAGTCTCCACACACAAGTAGCTGGCAGGCTCACTAGGAAGACTGGACATGGTGAACAGGTCAATGGGCATTTTCCCAGAAAACAATCTGAGCAATTTCACACTAGCAACTGCAGAATATTCTCCCAGCTCTTCACTCCTGTGATATACTATTCTCCAGCCCACATTCCGTTCACTCTTCAGCAGTTCTTCCTAATCATCACACTGAAAGAGCCTCCAGCTCGACACAAACATTAATTAATACCTCTGGTCCTCCAGTGTGTCCAGTTACAGCCCCCACTGTCCATTCATTCAAAAATCCAACAAGGCCGCCATCAATTTTTATCTAGACTCGTCACAGACACATATACACATACTCCAAGACCTCATTACAAGATCCCTAAATGCAGACCTCGATCACTCACCAGCCCAGGCCATTCCATCATTCCCATTCACTCAAAAAGTTGTGATTAACTGTCAGATGCAAAGCAAAAGCAGACTAGGGAAAGATTTTACCCAAAAGTAATGTGGGGATTAGGGAGATCCTACAATAAGGAAAACACATGGCCCTAAAAGGAGCAAGCACCTTTGCAAGGCAAAAGAAAATTTTATTTTCTACAAAGGGGTAAACAGATAGGAGGAACCAAGTGCACAGATGTGGGGCTGAGGATGAAAGGATGCTCAGTAAGATGGGAGAACACTTTATCTATGTGAGTTTGTTCTCAGGTGACCTGAAGCTCTTAGGCTAAGTGGTTCATTTTTTTTTCTTTTGCTTTTTGGGTCACACCCAGCGATGCTCAGGGGTTACTCCTGGCTCTGCACTCAGGAATTACTCCTGGCGGTGCTCGGGGGACCATATGGGATGCCAGGTATCGAACCCAGGTGGGTCCCGTGCAAGGCAAATGCCTTACCCGCTGTACTATCGCTCTGGCCCCTTGGCTAAAATTTAGTTCATGATTTTGCTCCACTTCATCAGCAGAGGCAAGCAGAAGCACTAACCACTCATGAATCAAACAATGAGAGCTTGTAGGGTGAGTTCTTTGCCTGTCATGAGTCAACAAGGGAGCACGTTTGAGTCTTGCCACACTGGGAGCAGAGCTCTTTAAGGCCTTTCCTTGAACTCTGGAGGGCACAGTTCTTTTTAACTTTCCTGTTTCCTAGGGAAAGCCCAGGGCCGAGATAAATTTCCAACACTGTTGTAACTGCCCTTTATTTAAAATATTCAGTCTAGTAGGCCGGAGAAATAGTATAGCGGAGAAGTGCTAGCCTTGAACACGACAGATCTGGTTTCGATCCCAGGGACCACATAGAGTTGAGCCCCTCCAGGAGTATCCCGGAGTGCAGAGTGAGGAGCAAGTCCTGAGCACCACAGGTTGTGGCTCTAAAACCAATACATACATTTAGTCAAACGAGTCTGAGCCCCTTGCATGCTCCCCAAACACACCTGCATAAGGTGTTACCATTCCACTAGTGACAGTCAAACCCAAATGCATTCATAGTGATGTAGGCAGGTAGATAGGGAAAGGCTCTCTGCAATGAAACAAAGTCTCATAGAAGAAGAATCTAGGACTGACCCACCCTGTGGACACAGAGAATAAAGACTTGATAAGACCATCCCCAGACCCTGAAGATATGGGCCTCCACCCCATGAAATTCTCCTTTCCGAAAACCCCCTTTCTATCCGGTTAACTCCAGCGACCCAGCCCCAAGGAGGTTCCAGGACATTCCAAGTCAGAAGATTCTCGAACCCCCTTTCAATCCGGTTAACTCCAGCGACCAAGCCCCAAGGAGATTCCAGAACATTCTGAGTCAGAAGGATCTATAAGAGCCAGCTCGAGAGCCCACTTGGGGCTCTCTCCACCCTCGGAGAAGCCCGCGTTCCGTCTGGACGCGTTACTCTCTCTCTCTTACTATCTGCTTATCTCTTTCTCTCCCTTTCCAAAAGCCTCCAAATAAAACCTGTTACTTCACTGCTCCTCTACTCCTGAAATTCTTTTCTGCGAGCGAGACAAGAACCCTAGAAACCCCGGGTAAGGCTTGGGACTGGTCTCTCCTTTCCTGCAAAGAGCGAATTCTCACCCCAACTTGAGTCCATGGCTCCCCTAGCAATTTGGTGGCGGGGATGAACTCCCGTGCCGAGAAGATCAAGGGGACTTTAGGTGTGGCTTGACGGCCACCTTGTGGGGCTGGCGGGGCTTAGGCCCGTGCCGAGCAGGTGCTCACTGAAGACTTCACCGGTCCTAGCCTACCCAGTAACCCTGGGTCCCGAGTGGCAGAGGCGGGTGGGGAGAAAGTGACTGTCTTTCTCCTCCCCGCTTCACATAAGTCACCCGTGGGGCCCACTGACATCAATAGCAATTATAACAAGTCCTGGTTGGTCCCACAAGTAAGCGGACCCTCTTGTGTGAACTGAAGGCGATCTCCAAAGGCAGGCTCTGGGGATCCCTACCTCCCTGCCCAGTCCCCAAACTTGGCAAATGTAAAAACGTCCAAAAGCTTTTTGCAGCTCACCAGAAACTCTCACCACCCTCTGATCCTGTCTACTGTCTTCACAACCTCTCTTCCCCTTCCAAGTCCTAAGTCACTGATTTCACACTCTCCACTGTCTCGACCCTCGAGTGTGCCCAACCCAACCAATTCCAAAGTCTCCCCACCATCAACGCGCACCCACCGCCGGGGCTTGGAACCTCAAGACTCCGGACTCCTTGCGCGTCCCGCCCCGAACACCTCAGCCCCTCGGGCTCCAGCCCTGCGCCCCGGCTCTGACAGCAATCACCGCATGCGCGCGAGTCGCGCTCTAGGGCCTTCTAGGCCTGAAGTTTCGGTGGCAGCTGGACCGGGAGGACCCGTTGCTCCGCCCACCTCACGCCCGGGATCGGCGCCGGCGCGCGCACGTGAGCCCGGCCGCGGAGGACTACATTTCCCAGAATGCCCCACGCGCCCGGACGCCGGCGCCGGAGCGCGCGAGGCTGCCGCCCCTGAGTGAACGCTTCGGCAGCCTCCGCGGCCGCACTGCGTGCTTCAGGAGCTGTGCTGCGTTCCCGAGATGTATTTGTGGGTGACCCTTTGTTTGCCACAAAGGAAAAATAGTATTTCTTCCACTTTGGGTCATAAAGCATTGACTACGCCAGGGACTTCGTGGGCGCTGTCGCGTTTCGGGGTCTCTCGTGGCCGCCACGCTCCCTCGCCTCAGAGCCACGCCCGCTCCGGGTGCCCTCGGGTAGGATCCTTGGAGGCGACATTCCCTGCCGCGCCGCCCCGCGGTAACCATGACGCACTTCCGCCTGCGCCTCACCGCGGCCGTGTTGGGAAATGCACCCGCAGGGTTACTTCCGGCCTGGCCGCAGGACGGGGACTGGGCGAGGTCGGGTCTCTAGTTCACGTCCGTGACTCTGGCTCCGGTGGAGGCGTGCAACTATCTCGGCGTCCAGGCCAGGTCTTGGCCAGCTGAACCTCCTACAGACGGTTCTGGGCGTAGGCGGAAACCTACACGGCCTCGGCTCTGCCGCATCACAAAACGCTCCGACCTGGTCTGCGCTGGCCTGGACGCCACGTCCCTGCAAGGCCACCCCGCATGCTCTGTGTTTGCTACTCGCGAACCCTCTTTCTGGGGTCCAGGGATAGCCGGGGTGGGCGGGTGGAAGGTTGAACAAGATCCTCACGGTTCTGTTCGCAGCCCGAGAGCGCTGTCGTTTTTGCACGAAACAGCGCAGGATGGGCACCAGGCTGCGCACGTCTTCGTGCTGGGTAAGTGGGGACATCGTCAAGATTAAAGGCCGACTCGGCACCGAGTGTGACCGTGCTCATTCATCCCTTCTCGGTCACATACACCTCCTGGACTCCCAGCATTCCCTGTCCTACAGCCCGTATAGTTCACAGTTGCGTCCTCTACGCTCAAGGAAACTAAGACCCTGGTTTAGGGATGCCTGCTTTATCTGTCAGTGTTACCATACATACACTTGTCGTTAGTTGTCTACAAAGCTTTAGGGTGTCTTTTAAGGGAAATCACCCTCTGTTCTCATGCTTATTGGTACTGTGCCCTATGTGTGCCGAGGTTGGCGGTGCAAAGATAAATCACGCACCTTACTTGGTTTAGTCCAGTGTTTCTTAATCCTGTTTCGTTCCTGTGTCCCCCTCACCCCTTCCTACCGGTTGTCCTCCCTATCCTCCCGCTGTCCCTGGCTCCCCATTTACACATTTTTCCCATGTCCCCTTTGGGATATCCTGGGGATCCTCAGAGAGCCCATATGGTCCCCAGTTAAGAAATGCTGGTTTATAGGAGAGGAGGGTAATCAAGTGATCACTGGCAGGAGCTTGAGTGTACAAGGTAAGAGGAGGTAACTGAAGAAGTGAGCCAGTGGACCACTTGGACCATGAAAGTGAGAGATGGAGTGAGCTAGTGGTGACTTCGGAGAGATTGCTGAATGTGTGACCTGTGGGGCATGCTGGTATATTTCCAGTCTTGGGAGCAGTGTTAGATAAGGTCTGTAGGAAAGGGACTCTGCAGTGAGGGAGCTGGGTCTGTGAATCAGGTAAGCATTAGCAACTGGAAACGTCCAGGTGAAGGCTTTCTCTGTAGTACAGACAGCTGACAAAGCACTTGAGACATGATTTGCACACAGGAGACTCCGGTTTTGTCTTTGTCACTGCCACTAAACTCCCTAAGGTTCCTGAGCACCACAGGATGTGGCCCCCAAACTGGAATGGGTCCTCTGTTAAGGGAAGCGCAGGGTGTGACTGGATAGAGCTCAGAAAAGGACTAAGAAGACTCCAGGAGAGGAAGAAAAGTTGGGTGTTTCCCCCCCATAAATTCGAGGGAAGAAATCTGAAGACCATGATGTGAAATTCCTCAAAGAACCATTCTATAGAAACAGTAAAGTGTTGTGGAATTCATGCCCAATTTAATCAGCTAATCAGTGGATGAATAAATAGCAGTACTCCATATCGAATACTCTCGGTAGCTTGCCCTCTCGGAGAGCCCGGCAAGCTACCGAGAGTATTCGATATGCCAGACACAGTAACAACAAAGTCTCCAATGGAGATGTTACTGGGCCCGCTCGAGCAAATCGACGATCAACGGGAGGGCCTTTACCTTTACCTTTTACCTACATAAAAAATAAATAAAAAGAATCATAAAAAAAGAAACAGTAAAGTGTTGAGTTGAGAATTTATTCTGTTTATCAATTTTTTCAGAGCAAAATTTTTTTTTAGAGTGCTGTAGATTGTCAGTTCTTTGTTTAGTTTGTTTTTGTGCCAGAGTCCTGGATCCTCAAGTCTTATGAGGCTGTATGCTCCAGGTTTGCGTCCGGGTTACTCCTGCTAGTCCTTGGAAGAGTTTGTGATACTGGGGATGAAACCTGGGCAAATCATGTGCTCAACCTGTTGAACCTCTCTCCACCCCTGATGGTTAATTCTTGTGAGGTGAAGGGAGTTGAAAACGGAATCACATGAGACTATTGACAGAGGATGGAAAAAATGGTTAGTAATTTTATGTGTTCAGATGTGGCATAGGGGCTGTCAAGTAGAAGGGATTTCACTGAAGTGAATGAGACAAAAAAACATTCACAGTATAAAATGAGAAAACATTTGTAACTAATAAAAATAGATAAAATGAGCATAGATGTGCAGATACAAAAATGACTTTAAAATAATTGAATAAGGAGTCGAGGGTGTAGTTAGCACTCAGTAGAGCACCTAACTTGCACATATGAGGTCCTAAGTTTTATCCCAAGCACCACACACCACACTAAAGGTTGTGAAATAGTGTTCATAGGTACCAGTTTGGTACGCTATTAGAAGAGGTGTCTGGGGAAGAGTGTTGTCTGCTAGGTATTGAACTTGTTTGTGTAGCTTGTGCATGTGTATTAAATGATCACATCTCATGACTTAGGTTTGTCAGGATAAACCAGGATGTCTCACATACAAAGCCAGTGCTCTTATCATTGAGCTATATCTGGGACCCTTATGTCCTTGTGGGGTTTTGTTTCTTATTTTGGTGTTTTTTTTTTTTAAAATAGGGACCACTCCTGGCAGGGCTCCGGTACTCTGATACCAAGGGATGCTTGGGGAACCATGTGGTAATGGGAATCAAACTCAGGGCTTTGCACTCTCCACCCTTTGAGCCATCTCCCTTGCCCATGTCCCCATTTTAGTGCTCTGGGACCATACAGTGACCAGGATCAAATCTGGTATTCCCTGTGTACAAAACATATGCTCCAGCCCTTTAGGCCATCTGCCAATTGGAGAAACCAGATCTGGAGGTAGTGTTTAAGCTGTGCCTAAAAGCTAGTTTGATGATAATGGGAAATTAGGGACTGGAGAAGAGAAAGCATCCCAAGTTTTGCACACAGCTAGATCGATGGCATTAATGGCCTGAAGAACCATTGAATGGGGCCAGAGAAGGTTGGGACTGAGGAAGATCTGTGGCTTAAGGAGACAAACTATAGGGCTGTGTAAGAGAAGTGAAGGATTGTGCTGGAGAATGCCTTAAGAGTTTAATTTGTGGAATTTTGGAGATAGTACAGCGGAAAAGGAGCTTGCCTTGCATATGGTCACATGTGACTCCTGAATACAAGAGTCAGGAGTAAGCCCTGAGCACAATCTAGTGTCCAAGTGTGCCCCTCAAACAAAAAAAGTTTATTTTGTTTTTTGTTTTGGGGCTCTACCATGCAGGACTTGGCTATTCCTGACAATGCTCCAGGAACCATCACTATCACTATCACCCCGTTGTTCATCGATTTCCTCGAGCAGGCCCACTAACATCTCCATTCGTCCCTGTCACATGCTAGTGTAGCCCGATGACATAGTCTTTCAGGGTCAGGGGAATGAGGGCCATCATTGTTACTGTTTTTGGCATATCGAGTATGCCACGGATAGCTTGCTAGGCTCTTGTCATATTGAACCTGCGCCTCCTGCATGCAGAACAATTGCTCTAGCCCTCTGAGCTCTTTTCAGCCCAGGAGTTTATTTTAACATTTTATCTTTTTGGGGGGGTTGGGGGAGCTGCACCCTGCATTACTCAGGAGCCCATGGAGTGATAGACATTGAGCCTGGGGTTACACTCCAGCTCTTTGAACTCAACTCAGCCCCTGTCTCATTGTTCACTTTGAAATAATTTGAAAACTGTAGAGAAGTTGCAAAATAGTTTGTTTTTGTTGGAATATAGCTCCAAATATTTTAGGCCTAACATTGGTTTGTCCTTTCCCCCTTGCCACAAGGAGCTTAGGTTCATTGAGTCACACCCATCACAATGCCCCCGAGTCACTCCCATTCCTTTCTTTATCTGTAACCACTTCTCTATGCTCTCCTCCCCAACCAGTTAATCAGCTTTTCCCCTAATCAGGATCTGTTAAGTTGTAAGGTCAGATCCTTCTAGGACACTGAACTTGTATTATAAGTTAATATTGCCTTTCTCCTCTCCTTATGTCTTTTGAATAGTTTATTTTACTTTTTTTTTACTTTGAGAAACTTAATTTATTCCCATGATTAGGCTGAAGATTCTGGAGTTTGAGCCCAGGCTCCTGCCTTCTCTTCTCTTGTCTCCCAAGAAGAGGGTCTTGGCCAATGTGGCGAGCTGAGGTCCAACCAGGCCCAGCATGGCTCCTGTTCAGGCAGGATGGCAAGCAGGCTTTGGGCAGGATCACTTGGGTGGCCGATAAGCCAGCTTCCAGCTCTTCAGGACTGACCACTTGTGCCTCTTCATAGCGTACACCAGGGGCAACAGCAAGCCCATCATCATCAATATCTTAAGCCCCATCTGCTTGCAATGGTTGTGCTCGGGCTTAAATGCCCAGTGCAGGTAGGTGCACACATCCTTGGCCATCTGGGACGTGGTGACTGGGATGCCATCATCGAACTCCAGACCTCATTGTAGATGGGAGGAGCCATGCCAATAGCCTGGCTGGGAAAGTAGGGGTTGAAGTGCAGCCCCTCATGCAGAGACACGCCAGTGGGTGGATCACAGTAACCTGTGAGCAGGGAGAACACGTAGTCCTCGCCGCCGTGTCTGGCTCTTACAATGTAGCTGAAGTCAGGGGGCAGCAATGCATCGTTGGCAGCACGCACAGCCTCGGGGTTGTGGTAGGGCTTGGGGAAGTAGTCAGACAACTTCCCCGGCCGCATGAACATCTCCCCATCAGCATTGGGGCTATCCTGGACCTCCTCCTCGGTGTAGCACACGCCGACGAGTTGGCGATATGCCATGTAGTTCCTGCTGTGGCACGATGAGCACACCTGCTTGTACACCTGGAAGCCGCGGTGGATGCTGGTGTGGTCCAGCAAGGACAGAAGGCCGAGGTGCATCCACGCATAGCCTGGCGAGTGCAGCTCCAGATGGCTGGCACTCATGGTTGAGTACAGCACCTTGGCCAGGTCGGCACCCCGGGCCACCAGCACGCCCAGCACGACACCCTTCGGCCCTGGGACAGGCCAGCCAGCAGTGACAGGTCCACCGCCTGAAAAGTCCACAAGGGAAGCTGCCCAGGCCACGTGCTGCCCCACGCAGTGAAGCTGCTGCCACTTTCATCTTGGCCATCTGCAGCGTGGCCTCCCTCCCTGAATGGTTTAAAGCAATGTCCTTTTTGTATAGATACAGGAAGACAGTTAATATTATGCTTTGTAATTTAGGATTTAATTGGCTTTGAATATTATTCACTCCCAGGCATCTGCTTTTTCAACTTAAACCTCAGTTGCCCTTAGTTTCTAACACCCCAAAAGCAGGGTCCCAACGAGGGACTGAATGGACCCAGGGCAAGCAGTGAGCTACCCTGGCATCGAAATGGGCCAGCCAAAGTGCCACAATTCTTAACTATAAGTTAAAGAGTTTGATCATAGACAAATGCTGTCATGATCCAAAAGTAACGACGAGATTAGGACCCTGCTAGGGATAGGAAAGACTATCTAGCCTGAGCACTGTAGTCTGAAATTGAGATGGCCTTAGGAGAGCAATTCTATAAGCTTAAAGTATTTTTTACTGTGTCCATACAAAATGATTTATATTATATATGCTTATATGTTTGTTGGACAAGGAGAGGCAAAACACACCCAGGGGGTTTTGTTCTAGTGGGTCGATCTGCTAAATGAGAATCTGTCCTAGAAGCAGCTTTCCCTGAGGGAAAGAACTCTATCCCTATTCATTGTGACCACACCTATGTGTAATTGTTACCCCAACCCCTCATGCTGGGGGTATAACGAGACTGTAAGAATGGGCTGGGGAAGGCAGAGGAGAGACAGGAGTGAATGGAGAGAGGACTGGAATAAACAGACCAACTAGCCTGGCCCTCGTTTCCTTCCTTCGCCTGCCCATCGCCATCAACTTCTCTGGGGTGGGGGAAGCAGCGTGAGACGACGAAACGCGGGTGATGGGATAAGATAAACTGCTGCTGCCTTTTTGTGTTTACACAGTTGTTAATACGACTGGAATTAAAAAACAAACCCTTCACCCATGTTCTCCAATTTGTAATATTTTGCCAGTTCTCTTTTTCTCTCTGTCTGTATATATGCACCTTGTTATTTCCCTTTCTTCTTAATTGTTCAAGGCTCTGATATCTCTCCACTGTCAAAATCAGTACTTGTCTATAGCACTTTCCCCCCCCTTAAGTCCATCTTTCCTTCCTCTTTTTGGATTTGACTTTGGGATCACACCTGGCTATACTTAGGGCTGACTCCTGACTCTACTCAGGGTCTCTGCTTATGGAGAGCAGGAGATTGAACCTGGGTTTCCTCTGCAGGGCCATATCCACTTTCCTATCTCCAGTTTCTTTCCATTTCTCCTTCTTTTCCTCTTTACCCTTCTCTTTCTCCATTCTCTTTCCTGTTATTGACTCAAATAACCTAGGACTATAACCACAGTATAAAAGTTTACTTCTCCCATTCTACTTTGTAGAAGAAGAACCATTTTCCAGTATTTGTTACAGAACCTTCCTGCTATTTTCTCTGTATTTATACCTTTTTTTAAAATACCAGTATGAAAATACATTTATTTTTTAATATTAAATATTTTTTCTCTGGTGGTGGTGGTGGTGGTGGTGGGAGGGTGCTTTGGGGGAACAGTTAATGGTGCTCAGGGTATGTTCCTTGCTCTGTGCTCAGGAGTGATCCTGGCAAGCTCAGGGGATCACATGTGGCACCAGGGATTCAAACCAGGTTACGGCTGCTACAATATGCACAGCAAGTGCCTTCCCTCCTACACAATCACTAGCCCCAGTATAAATTAATTTTTAATTGTGTTGCTCAGTGTTACTCCTGGCAGAGCCAGAGGGACCATATGCAATACTGGGCATCTAACCAGGGTCAGCCCATTTAAGGTAAGCACTCTAACCCTTACACTGTCTGACCCCTGATTGACATTAGTGAATTTTATAGGTGATGGTAGAATTTCATGTGTGCTTAGATTGATTTTTATTTAGATACTTTTAGTTTGGGAACAGGAATGTGGGTCAGCAGGAGAGTGTGTGCCTGGCATCTTGAGGCCCTGATTTACATCCCTAATACCACAAGAGGAAAAATGAGTTATTTTATTAATGGCACAGTACTTTGTGTAAATGCAGAAATTTATGCAGTACTTTGTGTAAATGCAGTAATTTATGCAGAAATTTCCATCACAGATGTACCTTATTAGCTGTCTCTATTGATGGAAATTTAGTTTAATTTGTTACTTATACAGACTTGGAAGCATTGAGGAGTTCTGCACATATTTGTATATATCACGTTCATATCATGTTTCATGGCCTTTTGGTTATTTTTCTGTTTCCTTATAACAAAAAATCTTTCTTGTTTTATCTACCCTCCCACCCCAATGTCCTCTCTCTCCTCTAGAGTAATCAAATTGTTAAATATTTTTCTAGATTTTTTTATATATGTTTATTTACAGCTGTTTATAAAATGTCTATCAGCTTATCTGGGTTTTTACATGATTTTCACACTCTGTAGTATGTTTTTATGGGAGGGGACATCCTGAGCAGTGCCCAGGGAACCCCTCAGTGCAGGGCTCTGTGGCCCAGCTGTGGAGGTCTGATGGCTCAGTGCTTGGACTAGAGGATGTGCCCACTGCTGTGCTCAGTGCTGCTGGGTTCACATAGCCTTGCACGTGGTGCTCAGGAAGCCATGTGGTGCAGGGACTTGGATCTCAATTCCTAGTAGATTCCAGGCATATGCTCCAGCCCTGGCTTACCCCTATGTCCCCTTTCATCATTTATGTTGAGGTAACACAAGTACACCTGGCTCCGGTGTTCTCTGATTGTCACATTCTTAGTTGAGGCAGAGGTGTGGTTGTAATTCTCACCAGGGGTTGGGATGGAGCTCATACACTTTTACTGGGATGTTACCCTCTCTTGTGCTGTTGATACATACCTAGTTGTGCTGTTGATACATACCTAGTTGTGCTGTTGATACATACCTAGTTTTGCTGTTGATACATACCTAGTTGTGCTGTTGATACATAACCTAGTTGTGCTGCAGCTGGAAATTGCTTGTGGTGGAAGGGATCACAGACAGCACAGCTATCAGAATTGTGTAGCAGTTGTCTTAACATAGTAAAACCACACTCAGGTGTGAGCCACTAGTGGTATATGTTAGTGCAACATGTTGGACCCTGTACTGTCTTTCTGGTCATAGAGCACATTATTTCACATTCATCTTTATTTTTGCTTTCCCTCTGCAAGACTGAAAGGTTCTCTGGGAAGTAAGTGCGTTTTTATTCAGGACCCCAAAGGGTATCTGAGAACTACAAGCACAAAGACTTTTTTTTGGAGGGTGGGGCAGCCTCACCCAGCTATGCTCAAGGAAACTTGCAGTGCCAGGGATCAAACACTCCCTTTTGCATGCAAAGCATAAGCAGTTTGCCGAGTTATCGTCTGCCCCAATGGCTTCTTAAAAGTTCTTCTGTTAAAGCAGAGCAATAGTACAGTGGGTGGTGCCACTCCTTTGCACACAGCCAACCTGGGTTTAGTCCTTAGCACCACATTTGGTACTCCTAACCCCACCAGGAGTAAGTCCTGAGCACTGCTGAATGTGGCCCCCAAACAAAACCGTTCTTCCATTAATACTGACCAGTGTAAAAGGCAGTTCATGAAGGAACTTGTCTTTTCCAGTTCCTCTTCATCTTTCCACCCCACCTAATGTAGCTGTATCTGACTGAATGGGTATGTCTTATTACAGGGTTTATTTTCATTCAAAGACATCTCTATGGAGTTCACCTGGGAAGAGTGGCAACTTCTTGATTCCACGCAAAAGTATCTGTACAGGGATGTCATACTGGAAAACTATAGCAACCTGGTATTTGTGGGTAAGTGAAGTTTGTTTGTGGGTAAGTGTAACTTCGGTGGGTAAGTGTAGCAATCTGGTATCTGAGTAAGATATCTCTATGGAGTTCACCTAGGAAAAGTGGTAGCTTCTTGATTTCATACAGAAGTGTCTGTACAGGATGTCATGCTGGAAAACTATAGCAATCTGGTATCTGTGGCACTCTGCTTGTGATTTATCAGGTGTCCTTTTTTTTCTTGTATTGATCTTCCCTGGTATTTAATGATTATGGACTTTTACTATCATATAACATAGGCCAGATGGTCTGTGTCCCTTGCAGACCTTCACCTTTTGATTGTAATCTTTGCCATGGTGAAGACAAGCATTTTGCTTTATAATCCTGGTTCCTTTTTTCCTACAGTTTGGCTTACATCCTTGTGATTTTCCAATAACAGGGTATCCTGGGTCTAAACCTGATTTAATCTTCAAATTGGAGCAAGGAGAAGAGCCCTGTGTGATCAGTTCTACAGTTTTCTACCCATACTGTCTAGGTGGGTGATTGTGAACCAGCAAGTGGGGGGAGAGGATGGGTAGGTGGTTTCCTTCGGGCTGGCAGACTGGCATACAGCAGCATTACTTAGAGGGCTTCCCTGGAGCCCCTCTGGTGAAGAAGGGGCTGTTGGCATTCTCCCATATGATGCTTTCTGCTTGAGAAGTGGCCTGCCTTTCTCTGCATTCTGCTCAACTCTTATATTTTTCTTAATTTCTTTACTTTTCCCTCCCAAGGTCATGGGCTGCTTTGGATATCCAGACCATCTAAGTCTCTTCTCTCTCACTTGGTGTGACTCAAACCCTCACATTCTGTGCCCTGTTTACTCTTCTCCTTTCCACACTTACAGTCCCAGGTCTTTATCTGGACCCTCCTATCCTCTTCTCTTGCTCTGACCCTGTTAGAAAATTCCATGGATTCTCTCTTCTCACAGTGATTGCTTGAAATTACACTTTTGGGGAGGGGCTGGGTGACATATCTGGCAGTACTTGAGATTTATCCTGCCTCTGTGCTCAAGAATTACTCCTGGCTGGATTCGGGGGCCCATATAGGGTGCCAGGGATCGAACCTGGGTCAGCCACATGCAGAGAAAGTGCTTTCCTGCTGTACTATATTGCTCCAAGCCCTTCCTTTTGAAATTATTGTTTGAAATGTATTGCGTGAAACTGCCACTATTCTGGGTGGGTTAAAACATCTCTATTTGGTACACACAAGCGGAGAAAATAAACTGACAAATGTTTCCTTAGACACAGTTTGATCCAGCAGATGTTAGACTACTGACAGATCACAAGGATATAAATAATAAAAATACTTGCAAGTCTTTTTTTTTGTCTTACAGCCATTGTATTTGTCAAAAGAAAAACAAAATTCAGCAGAGGTATTATATTAATATGCAGATGCAGTGTTGTTCATGTTATTGCTATTTATATGAAGTATTACTGTTCCTTCCAGCCCACTTCTTTTCTGTTTTCTTTCTTTTATTTTTTTAATGTTTTATTTATAGTTTTGAGCCATACCTAGCGATGCTCAGGGGTTACTTTTGGCTCTGTATAATGAAATCACTCCTGATGGTGCATGGGGGGTCACATGGGGTGCCGGGGATCAAACCCCAATGGGCCACATGCCAGGCAAATGCCCTCCCTGTTGTATTCTCTCTATCCCTCTTTTCTATTTCTAACCATGCCAAAGAGGTTCCTTTTTCAGGGTCTTTGTACTGGCTATTCTTTGGAATGATTCTGTCTTTTCTTATGACTCCCAGTACTGTTTTATTTATTTATTTATTTAAATATAGGAGTACTGCTATTTATCCAGCCATTGATTAAGCTGATTGAGTTGGGTATGAACTCCACATCAATTTTTTTTAATTCAGAATTTTATTTTTATTTATTTTTTAATAGAATCACCATGAGATATAGTTACAAAGCTTCCCTGTTTGAGTTTCAGTCATACAATGATCAAACACCCAACCTTCCACCAGTGCACAGCTTCCACCACCAATGCCCCCATTATCCCTCCCATCCCACCCCTCCTCCTGTCTCTATGGCAGGCAATCTTCCCCATACTCTCTTTTATATTGCGTGTTATGAATAACATAAGGTGTCACGTGGCTGCTAGAGTGGCTGCATGCTCCTAGAATTCTAAGATTTTAGATAATTAGGGTCTGGAGAAATCTCTGCAGTGAGCTGCTCAGTTTGGATATTCTTTTGTGTGTCTCTGGATCATGGCCAGTTAAGGAGCTTAAGTAAGAGCCGGAGGTACTTTGTGGACATGACTTCCAGGGTCCCTTGAGAGGTCCCATGGATGAGAGGGACGAGCCTAACCCCTATCCCTTGAGGCCTGGAGTTTGCCATTACTGAACCTGTGTACCTGCACTTCTCATTGGGTTCTGGAAGTTGGCGGCTGCTGGGATTTTTAGGGCGCCGGAGGAGGGTCAGTACTTTAAATGTCTCATATCTATTTAAATTTTATTCTCTAGCTTTTTTTTTCTTTTTGGGTCACACCCAGCGATGCACAGGGGTTACTCCTGGCTCTGCGCTCAGGAATCACCCCTGGAGGTGCTCAGGGGACCATATGGTATGCTGGGAATCGAACCCGGGTCAGCCACGTGCAAGGCAAATGCCCTACCCGCTGTGCTATTGCTATTATTCTCTAGCTTTTCTTTTCTTTTTTTCTGAAGTAGAACATATTTTATTTGGAGGTTTCTGGAAGTGTGGAGGGGAAGAGGAAAGAGAGAGAGAGAGACAGAAAGACAGAAAGGAGGGGAGAGAGAGAAGAGAAGAGAGAGAGAGAGATTCAAGGGAGAATGGGAGAATGCATTCTTCAAGGGCTCCAGTATTGTCTCCATTTGTCCCAGCCCTGAGATTTTACATCGTAAACTTTATGCTCTCTCTCCAAGGATGTGGCACACCAGCTGGATGTCCCTTGGGCATAATGGTGACGCGCTTGGTGGGGAATGTGCAGAGGTTGGTGTCCTCCAAGAGTCACATCAGGTAGACCTTGCACACCTCTTGCAGCACCATGATGGCCGAGCTATGGGAGCACAGGTCGGTCTTGAAGTCCTATGCAATCTTGCGCACCAGTCATTGGAACGGCAGCTAGCGGATCTTGTGTAGCGCCACGGTATCGGCCAGTAGCGGTGTGGCTTCTTCATACCAAACGTGACTGGTGTGCTCTTGTGGGCCGCCTTGGAGGCCAGCTGCTTACAGGGTCCCTTCCTGCCTGTTGACTTGTGCTGTCTGCTTAGTAAAAGCCCTCTCGTTCTTCCCAACTCAGCTGGAGACTCCTTCAGGGTTAGGGAAATGAGACCCATTTAGCTACTGTTGTTGGCATATTTGGTACGTCACAGGTGGCTTGCCAGGCTCAGCCATGCGGGCTGGATATCCTCAGTAGCTTGCCGGGCTCTCCGGGGGTAAGATGGAAGCTTTTGGGGCGATCTCTAATCGTCTCTGTAGGTGTTCCCAGTCTACCAAATGTTAGCTCCTGGTGACCGGCCTGCTATAACAATTTGTACACTGTCAACATACACTTGCCTGCATTTCTGGGAAGCGCCTAAGGCATCTGCGGTCTCAGGTGGATCTCCTTGAGGTGGATGGAGTGTGCCCAGAGGCTGTCGAACAGCTGGCAGAGCAAGATCCTATTGCATAGGGTCTGTGCCAGGTCGAACACCTGCACCGAGTTCCAAGTCACTCAGTGGTTGGCAGACAGAGTCCTGCAGTGGACAAGTTAGTGCACAGGCCACTGTCACTGCTCCACACTCAATGGTGCCATGACTCGGTCCATCTGGGGGAGGTGGTGATGCTGTGGTGGCCACCGTGGTCTTTCTTCGCCCCGAAGCGCCACTCTGTCCCAATCCCACAATGCAGCGAGCGATGTCCAGCAGGAACCATGCACAGAGCTCTAGCATGGATCACATGCAGAACTCCATGCCTCTGTGCATCACCCAGAGCGAGATGGTGAGCCAGGTTCGGGAGAGCACAAGGGGTTCAACTGGCGTCGACCAGTATTTCTTTTTTTTTCTTTTTTAATTTTTCAAAAATTTTTAATGAAACACCATGAGATAGAATTACAGACTTATACACTTTAGTGATTACATTTCAGTCATACAGTGGTCAGGTACCCATCCATCCACCAGTGCCCATTCTCCACACCAATGTTCCCAGTATCCCTCCCACCACCCCCATTCCATCCCTCCCCTACCTCTGTAGCAGGCTCTCTCTCTCTCTCTCTCTCTCTCTCTCTCTCTCTCTCTCTCTCTCTCTCGGATGTTATGGTTTGCAATTCAGGTAGTAGGTGGCCATCATGTTTGGTCTATAATCTACTTTCAGCACACATCTCCCATCATGAGTGAGGCCTCCAAGCATCCTTTGCTTGGTGGTCCCTTCTCTATCTCAGCTGCTTTTTCCCCAGCATGTGAGGCCGGCTCCCGAGCTGTGGAGGAATCCTCCTGGCCCTTATCCCTACTATCCTTGGGTGTTAGTTTCCCATTATGTTACTTTATATTCCACAAATTAGTGCAGTCATTCTATGTCTGTGCCTCTCTTTCTGACTCATTTCACTTAATACTTTCCATGTTGATCCACTTACATGCAAATTTCATGATTTCATCTTTTCTAACAGCTGCAGAGTATTCTATTGTGTAGATGTACCAGAGTTTCTATAACCAGTCATCTGATCTCAGGCACTCGGGTTTTTTCCATATTCTGGCTATTGTAAATAGTGCTGCAATAAACATACAAGTGCAGATATCATTTCTACTGTACTTTCTTGCATCTCCGGGATATATTCACAGAAGTGGTATTGCTGGGTCAAATGGGAGCTCAATTTCTAATTTTTTGAGAAACATTCATACTATTTTCCAAAAGGGCTGAACCAGTTGGCATTCCCACCAGCAGTGAGGGAGAGTCCCCTTCTCCCCACATCTGGTTGCCTTTGTTCTTTTGAATGTGGGCCAGTCTCTGTGATGTGAGATAATATCTCATTGTTGTTTTGATCTGCATCTCCCTGATGATTAGTGATGAAGAGCATTTTTTCATGTGCCTTTTGGCTATTCGGATTTCTTCTTTGAGAAAGTTTCTGTTCATCACCCCATTTTCTGATCAGACTGGATGTTTTCTTCTATCTTCAGTGCATCATGGTCTGAAAAGATAGTTGATACAATTTCTATCTTCCTGATTCTATTGAGGTATGTTTTGTGACGCAGCACATGATTTATCTTGGAAAATGTTCCGTGTACACTGGAAAAAAATGTGTATATTTTTTTCTTTTTTTGGATGGAAGGCCCTGTATACATTGATTAGCCCTCTCTCTTCTATTTCTTCCTTCAAATCCAGTACTTCCTTGCTGAGTTTTACTCTTGCTGATCTATCCAGAAGTGATAAGGTGGTGTTGAAGTATCCAGCTACTAGTGTGTTGCTACCAATACCCTCCTTGAAGTTTATTAGCAGTTGTATTTTTTTTTTTTTGCTTTTTGGGTCATACCTGGCGATGCTTAGGGGTTACTCCTGGCTTTGCACTCAGGAATCACTCCTGGCAGTGCTCAGGGGATGCTGGGAATCAGATCTGGGTCGGCCACGTGCAAGGCAAACGCCCTACCCGCTGTGCTATCATTCCAGCCCCCTATTAGCAGTTGTTTTAAGTATTTATCTGGGCCTTCATTGGGTGCATATATGTTTAGGAGTGTGATTTCTTCCTGCTGTACATATCCCTTATCATCTCATGACATCTTATCATCTCATTCCTACTTTGGACAAACTGGCAGGCTACCGAATGTAACCTGCCCACACAGCAGAGTCTGGCAAACTCCCTGCGGTGTACCCAATATGCCAAATACCAGTAACAATGAAGGGTCTCATTCTCCTGACTCTGAAAGAGCCTTGAATATGGCACTTTTTAAAAAAGTCTCAGGGCTAGGACGAAGGAGACGTTTCTGGGGCCTGCTCGAGGCAATCGACGAATAACAGGATGGTTGTGCTTGTGATTGTGATACATATACCTTGATTATTTAAAAAGACCTTTGCTGTCCCTTCTAATCTTTTTTTAGCCTGAAATCTATATTGTCGGATACTAGTATGGCCACCCCAGTTTTTTTGAGAGAGCTGTTTTCTTGAAGGATTGTTTTCCATCCTTTGACTTTGAATCTATGTTTGCTCGGACTGTTCAGATGTGTTTCTTGTAGACAGCAGAATGTTGGGTTCAGTTTTTTAATCCATTTTGCCACTCTATGTCTCTTAATTGGTGCATTTAGACCAGTGACATTGAGAGAGATTATTGTCATGGGATTTTGTGCCATCTTTTTCTAGAGGTTTGTTGTGCTTGTAGGGGTTTTTCTGGTCTTACAGTAGCCTCTCTAATCCTTCTTTTAAGGCTGGTTTTGAGTCTATGAAGTTCCTGAGCCTTTGCTTATCCATGAAATAGTGTATTGTTCCTTGGCGTTTGAATGAGAGTTTAGCCAGGTAAAGTATTCTTGGTGATGCATTCATTTATTGAATTTTTTCACTATATCCTACCATTGTCTTCAGGCTTGGAAGGTTTCCTCTGATAAGTCTGCTTTAAATCTAAATGGTGCTCCTTTGTATGTGATTTCCTTCTTTGACCTTGCTGTTTGCAGTATTGTGTCTCTATTCGTGGTATCCGTCATTCTGATTATATGTCTTGGAGGCTTTTTATTAGGGTCCCTTTTAGCTGGTATCCTTCGGGCTCCTAGGATCTGGATGCTTGCATTCTCCAGCTCTGGGTATGTCTCACCAATGATATCTTTTTTTTTTCTTTTGAGTCATACCCAGCAATGCTCAGGGGTTACTCCTGGCTCTGCACTCAGGAATCACTCCTGACAGTGCTTGGGGTACCATATGGGATTCTGGGAATTGAACCCGGATCTGTCCCGTGCAAGGCAAACGCCATACCTGCTGGGCTATTGCTCCAGCCCCACACCTATGATTCTTATTTTTTTCCTCTTCAGTTTATCCCTTAGGTCTCTGACTCACCTTAGAGCTATTTTGAGGTCTTTTCCCATTGCATGTTGTTGTCTGTATGCTTTCTGCAGCTTATCTTCAAGCTCACTGATTCTGTCTTCGGCTGTAGTCATTCTACTGTTGAGGGCACCCACTGAGTTTTTTATTTCATCTACCAAGTCCTTTATTAGTGACACTTCTGTTTGTAGCTTTCTTATTTTTGCTTTCATTTCTTCCTGTATTTTCTTGGCTGTCCATTCCCCTTTTGTGTCCTCCTTTAACTTACTGGATGTCTGTTCCACCATTTCTTTGAGTTCATTGATCATCCTCAGCATTTCATCTCTGAATTCTTTATCAGAGATATTGTACTTGTGGGTCATTGTTCAGATATTGTACTTCTGAACCCTTTTCTTCCTCCACTCCTGATGGTGGGGATTTGCACTGTTTCTTCATGTTCTTGTGGTAGTATGGAGGTGGGACCCTCCAGTTCACTATCAGTGTACCCCTCTCACTGCGAGAAAGGATTTTGGATGAACTCAGTCAATGGTGGTCACCTTTTACCATTCTCTTTGGTGCTCCTCTGTAATTTATGTGAGGCCTATACTGAAGCTGCAGAGGTCGTGTTCTTTTATATCATGCTTGTTTAGTTTCTTGTGTTCACAGTTACTTTGGTGAGATTGGAATAGTCTACTGTACTGTTGGCCTAATGTAATTGGTATAGCCAGGATGTTCTCAGAATTAGGTAATGCAAATTGAGATGAGTCCAAGGTACCGAGAAGGGGGAAAATAACTGTGGCCACCCCAGAGGCCACGCCCCCTGCCACTGCATGGTACCTGTGAGGGAATTGGCTGCAGCTTTAGTGTCGAGCTGAATTAAAGTTCCACTTCTGATTTTGTTCCTAACGCTTCCTGGGGTTCCCCTGATCTAGGTGCAGGGGGCACCTTGTCCAAGGGGGGAGGCAGTCTTGCAGTTCCCTGGGTCTGTTTTCTGGGCATGCTATGCCACAGAGGCCTGACCAGTATTTTTTTTTGAATCTGTGTCAAGCCTTTTACTATAGCTATCAATGCTGGCTCAAAAGATCTTCAATTCCATATGAAATTTATGATGGAGAAGTACATATTTGGTTGGGGGGCTGGGGTAACTGTATAGTGGTTAAGTGTAAGTCTTGCAATTAAGTCCCTGTGTCTACTCTCCACCACTAATGTAAAAGCTTTTTTCCTCCCCCTAGAAGACTGGAGAGAATGCTATCAGAAAAATGAAGGTAACTTTTATAGCATTGAGAGAATCTATGCTTATAATGCATTTGGAAGACTTCTGAATAAAACCTACCTTTCTTCAAGACAAAGACTCCATAGGTATAATACACGTGAAAAAAGCTTGACTCAAAACTTAGGTTCAACCAGAAGCTACTTAAAAAAAAACACTGACAAGTTTTGTGGATATAAAGAGTCATATTTCCTTAAGCATCAACTAACTTATGGTACAGACAAAAAATGTGTGTGCAGTGAATGTGGGAAAGCTTTCCGTTGTAAATCACAGCTTGTTGTACATCTCAGAATCCATACAGGAGAGAGACCCTATGGATGCACTAAATGTGAAAGAGCCTTCAGTGCTAAGTCAAACCTTAATGCTCATCAGAGAGTTCATACAGGAGAAAAGCCCTACTCCTGCCGTGAATGTGGGAAAGTCTTCTCTTTCAGATCTCAGCTCATTGTTCATCAGGAGATTCACACAGGACGAAAACCTTATGGTTGTAGTGAATGTGGAAAAGCCTACAGCTGGAAGTCACAGCTTATTTTGCACCAGAGAAGCCACACAGGGTTGAAACCCTATGAATGTAGTGAATGTGGGAAAGCCTTTAGTTTGAAGTCACCATTTGTTGTACACCAGAGAACTCACACGGGAGTAAAGCCCCATAAATGCAATGAATGTGGGAAAGCATTCAGGAGTAAATCATACCTTCTTGTTCATATAAGAATGCATACGGGAGAGAAGCCCTATCAATGTAATGATTGTGGGAAAGCTTTCAACATGAAGACACAACTTGTTGTACATCAGGGAATTCACACAGGAAATAACCCTTACCAATGCAGTGAATGTGGAAAAGCCTTTGGAAGAAAAGAACAGCTCACTGCACATCTAAGGGCTCATGCAGGAGAGAAGCCTTATGGGTGCAGTGAGTGTGGAAAGGCTTTCAGTAGCAAATCATACCTTGTGATACACAGAAGAACACACACAGGAGA
Source organism: Sorex fumeus (assembly GCF_029834395.1). NCBI lineage: Eukaryota > Metazoa > Chordata > Mammalia > Eulipotyphla > Soricidae > Sorex > Sorex fumeus. Next base: position 18,626,855 of record NW_026606086.1, on the reverse strand, counting down.
GAGACCCTATGAATGTAGTTTCTGTGAGAGAGCCTTTTGTGGGAAGTCACAGCTCATTATACATCAGAGAACTCATTCAACAGAAAAGCCTTATGAGTGCAATGAGTGTGAGAAGGCATATCCTAGGAAGGCATCGCTTCAGATACACCAGAAAACTCATTCAGGAGAGAAACCATTTAAATGTAGTCAATGTGGGAAGGCCTTCACTCAGAAGTCATCTCTCAGTGAACATCAGAGAGTTCATACAGGAGAGAAGCCATGGAAGTGTCCTGACTGTGGAAAATCCTTCTGTTGGAATTCAGGGCTCCGGATACATCGGAAAACTCACAAATGAAAATATAAATTGTATGCTAGAAGGATTCTCATTTCAGGAGACTTGAAATGATACAGACAAGGGGCCGGAGTGATAATATTGCAGGTAGAGCACTTGGCTTGCACGTAGCAGATACAGGTTCAGTCTCCAACAACATGTATGGTCTCCTGAGCCCCACCAAGAGTGATCCCTGAGCACATAGCCAGGAGTAAGCGCTGAGTACCACTGGGTGTGGTACAAATACAACAGAAATGATACAAACATTAGTTAATAACCAGGAAATCATAAAATTAGTCAATTCAGTCCCATAAGGAGAGGAACTAATCATAATTAAGATTCGTTGCCATACCTTACAGTGCTCACGGTCATTCCTGATGGGAGTTCCGGTGACCACAGGTGATATATGATTCAACTAGGGTCTAATTTATGGTAGGAAAGATCTTACCCTAGACATTATCTCTCTGGCCCATAGACTGGTCATAGTTGGAAGAAATGTAGATGTCACTGTCACTGTCCCCCCGTTGTTCATAGATTTGCTCGAGCAGGCCCAGTAACGTCTCCATTGTGAGACTTGTTGTTACTGTGTTTGGCATATCAAATACGTCACGGGTAGCTTGCCAGGCTTTGCCTTGCGGGTGAGATAGTCTTGGTAGCTTGCCGGGCTATCCGAGAGGGGTGGAGGAATCTAACTCGGGTCAGCCGTGTTGGCCGCTTGCAAGGCAAATGCCCTACCCACCATGCTATCACTCCAGCCCAATGTATATGTAAGCTTTCAAAAATAATGTTTTACAAATCTTTTCTGACAAGATAGTTGAAACGAAGAACGGTAAACTACTCATCATTATGAGGACGTTATTTAGCAAAATCATACTGGTAATACCTTATATATTTAAATAGTCAAAGCATTATTCTATAGAAGTTGTGGAAAATCACCTTCCAGATTGAAAGCTATTTCTGTGAAGAAATCCTCAATTTTAAACAGCAGGCTTTTATGGTTGATAATAAGTTTAATTTTAACATGTAAATAATGTCAGGAATATTTTTTGAATGTTTATCCCATTTATTCTGAATGGGATATTTAGTGTGACTTCCTTAAAACCACCAGCATTTAAAAATATTTTAAGTTTTCAGATTCAGATTATACAGGGGTTAAGGCACTTGCGTCACATGTGACCTACCTGGTTCCATCTCGGGCACCACATATGATCACCTAGCTCTTCTAGGAGTGATCCTGAGCACAATTGGGCATAGCCCAAATACCCCCACCTTTAAAAATACTTAGATTTTAAAAAATTGTTTTAGGTACAGCAGGTAGGGCCCTTGCCTTGCACATGGTTGATCTGTGTTTGACCCCTGGCATTCCATATGGTCACTCAAACCCCATCACTTAGTGCAAAACCAGGAATAGGCCATGAGCACCTTTGGATGTATCCAATAAATAGTGTTCTATGGGTCTACAGTGATAGTACAGTGGATAGGGCATTTTACTTGCACATACCCAGCCTGGATTTGATCCTCTGCACCAGATATGGTCCCCCAAGCCTGCCAGGAGTGATCTTGGCATTTGTAGGTGTGGCCCAAAAACAAAAAATATTTTTGTTTTAAGGCATGGTTTACTCAGGTCTTACTTCTGGCTCCTCACTAAGGGATCACTCTTGGCAGGGCTCTGGGGATTCTATGGGGTGCTGGGACTCAAACCCAAATCAGATGCATGCAAGGCAAGCACCCAAACCTTTGTACTACCTTTCTGATCCCTATTTTGCCTTATTTATTAATTTATTGGTTTTTGGGTGACACCCAGCGATACTCAGGGGTTACTCCTGGCTCTGCACTCAGGAATTACTCCTGGCGGTGCTTGGGGGACCATATGGGATGCTGGAATAGAACCCAGGTTGGCCGCATGCAAGGCAAGCGCCCTACCCGCTGTGCTATCACTCCAGCCCCTAGTTTGCCATATTTAAATGTAACGTTTTATACATACATTTGATAGTCTGTGGTCCAATAATCTCCAAATTAAATTATGATTGTCAGTTTTGTGTCTTTATTTCTTACCAGTATTTCTAATGTCAATCTGTGGAAGGACACATTTCTCACTGCAAATTCTATTGCTTATTGGTCTACACTGTTCTTTACTATAAAGTTCAGCTTCTTAATGAACTTTGATTTGGTTTCACAGTTCATGGTCTTCTCCATTGACATTGAGAACATCCTTGTCTTCTCTGGAGAAGCACTGCTCCCATTATATATGTTTTTATGGTCATGTCTGTCCGGGGTCTTTTCACCAGCCACAGGCAAGTCTTATGCCTGATGTTGGGGTAATGATGAACTTTCAGGATATTCTTTTTTTTAAATTTTTTTTATTACTGAATCACCGTGAGGTACAGTTACAAATTTACATATTTTCGTGGTTGTGTTTCAGTCCTACAATGCTCAAGTACCCATCCCTCCACCAGTGCCCTTTCTCCACCACCGTCTCTGGAACCTCGCCCCATCCCCAAAACAAAATTCAACAGCCGAGCACATCCGCAACTCCAGTTGTGTTTTATTTGCCCCCAGTATTTACTGAGGCACCGTGACGTCAAACGACAATTTAATGTATAGTGTTCTCAAACCCAACCCCAACGGCAGAAGTCAGCTTCCACGGAGGTTCCTATACCACCCGCCCTCTCAGTACTGGCCTTTAAATCCCCGAACTGCACGGTTTTCCCCGCGGCAGGCACTCACGGACAGAACAGCCCCGAGAGAGCCGGAGCCGCCTCGGAGCATCCGGGAGACGCGGGCGGGGTCCGCGCATGACGCTTTCCCCCCCCACCCGCGTCCGAGCGCGGGGACGCGTTTTCCTCGCAGCACCCGCCGCTCCTCCGCCGGTCAGACGGCCGAGCCTGGGATCGGTGTCGCGCTCCGGGTCTCGCCATGAGGGTCCCCGGCGTGCGAGGGGCGGGGGCGGGGTTCCCGGAGCCCCGACAGCTTCTGACTGGAGGGCCTTGAGGAGGCCAGGCGGGCTCCGAGGGGGCTGGGAATGGGGCGGGGGACCGGGCGGGCTCCGGGGGGCACGGGGACTCGGAGCCGCTGGGCTGCACTCGGTGCCCCGGGCCCTCTGCGCCTCGCCGGACTGCGCTGACTCTTGCAGCCACAAGGGAAAAGGAGCTCAATGAAGTGCGGGGGTCCAGGGGCCAGAGCCAGAAGGGAAAAGGAGCTCAATGAAGTGGTGGGGGGGCCAGGGGCCAGAGCCGTGGGACAGAGGGGAGGGCCCTCGCCTTGCACGCGGCCGGCCGGGTTTGATCCTCGGCATCCCTCACGATCCGCTGAGCACTGCCAAGAGTAATTCCTGAGTGCATAGGTGGGGTCTACATCTGCTGGCAGTGCAGCCAGGCTCCTGCAGCACGTGGGCGCATCTCTCAGGCCTGGTGCACTTCGCTGGGTGCCCTGCGCTGCCACTGAACCATGCTCGCCAGGAAATAAGGTGCACGTCCGCAGCTGATGCTGGCTTGGTCCCGAAAGTACCCCCCTGAGATATGGACCCAGTGCCTCCGCGCAAAGTCTCACAAAATTTTTCTTTGGTTACTTTCTATTTCTTTGTTTCAGCGATGTACTATATTGAAATTGCTTGTGGTTTTGTCTGTTTTCTTGGGATAAGAACTTTAACATTTGCATTAATGTATGTACTCGGGACTGAAAGGGAGCAGATAGCCCACTCATTCTATGTGAAGGACTGTAGTCACAGTTTGGGGGGTGAACTTTTTCGATTGGTGGCCCAATCTGCAACTTGAGTGTATCATGGAACTTGGACACGGTGCTCTCTCTACTCTAAAACTTCTTTAATGAGCACTGAGCATACTGAAAAGGGCAGTGCAGTGTGTGAGCATTCTATACTTGAGACATGTAAATAAAGGACTTTGTGTGTGTGTGTGTGTGTGTGTGTGTGTGTGCGCGCGCGCGCGCGCGCGCGCGCGCTACACCTGGAAGTGCTCAGGAAATACTCCTGGTGTGCTTAAGGGACCATATAGGATGCCAGGGATCAAACCTGGATTGGCTGCTTGAAAGGCAAGCTCCTTACCTGCTGCAATATTGCTCTGGCCACAAGGTTCATTATTTTTAATTCTCTTTTCCCTGAAATTCTTGCAGAACATGAGACTGAGTACAGCTACAGCATGATGAAGGTTACTCCTTTCTGAAGATAAAATGAGAGCTGTAGTACCGACATTAGTTTGTAGTATTAGGTAGAAAACTAGCACGGTAAGCAAAAATACCAGTGAGGTTGATACCCTGTTAAAACAAGAACAGGGGCTGGAGCAATAGCTCAGTGGGTAGGGTGTTTGCCTTGCACGCGGCCGAACTGGGTTCGATTCCCAGCATCCCATATGGTCCCCTGAGCACTGCCAGGGGTAATTCCTGAGCGCAGATCCAGGAGTAACCCCTGTGCATTGCCGGGTATGACCCAAAAAGCAAAATAATAATAAAAATAAAACAAGAACAAACTCTACATTGAGGAACTCTGGTGTCCATTTGCTGAGGGAGAATATGAGAGGCAAACATGAGTTCAGGGTAGCTTCTTCAAAGACCAATTCTCAAATAATGTGTGTATATATTAATAAAGTCAAGTCAGGTCTAGTTCGCATTGTTCTGAGGCTCAGAACAAGCTTAAGTGTCAGCATTGTTTAAGAATAACTGTACGATGACTTTTTACATCACATTTCACAAAACACAAAAAAGTGCTTTCTAGTATGCCAAAAAGACAGCTATTTGTGTTTTTGTGTGCACATGAAAATCAGGATTAATATCAGAATGTGTAAGTCGTGAGTGTACACATTTCATTATACTTGGGAGTAAGTACCTTGAACATAGCAAAAAAAGATTAGTAACATATATTTCTGCTACTTAAAATCTGAGTGGTGTGACTCAGGTGGTACAGCACCATTTTGATGCAATGGGCTGGGAGAGCACAAGGCAGAGTCTCCTACCCTGTGCCTGACTATCCTCGCCAGGGCCCAACAGCTGAAGACCTCCAGGCCCCAGCCAAGGCCATACTGAGGCCACTCTCCACACACTTGGATAAGCCTCAGGCATAACAGAACTGGCAGAGGAACCCAGGTGTGTGGGACCCGGGACTGAGATCTCCAAGCCTGCACGGTTTGGGACTGGACCTGTCAGTAGCTAGACAGTTACACCCTCCAACTGCCGTGTAACCCTGACAACGGCCAGGATCCAGAGATTATCACAACAAGCTCCCAGGAGAGCACAAGACAGAGTCTCCTACCCTGTGCCTGACTATCTTCGCCAGGGCCCAACAGCTGAAGACCTCCAGGTCCCAGCCAAGGCCATACTGAGGCCACTCTCCACACACTTGGATAAGCCTCAGGCATAACAGAACTGGCAGAGGAACCCAGGTGTGTGGGACCCGGGGCTGAGATCTCCAAGCCTGCACGGTTTGGGACTGGACCTGTCAGTAGCTAGACAGTTACACCCTCCAACTGCCGTGTAACCCCAACAATGGCCAGGATTCAGAGATTATCACAACAAGCTCCCGGGAGCGCGCGGCCGCATTCGCGACTGCGCGACTATATATTTATTTTTCCTTAAGTTTTCAGGGTACCTTTAAATATCCCACCCGCACGGCAGAGCCTGGCAAGCTATCCGTGGTCTATGCCAAATAGACCAAATTGATATGCCAAATCCAGTAATAAATGGATCTCATTCCCCTAAACCTGAATATGGCAGAGTCGAGGATATGGAAGGAAAGGCTGATATAATACCAAGGCAGAAATAGGCTGCCAAAATGAAGAAAACCAAAAATGATTGTCTGTACTTTTAATGCTCGTATGCTGGCATCTCTGCATCCATTGAAGACCTTATGGTACAAGCGCGAAAGATCAAGTACGACATCATTGGTCTGACCGAAATGAGAAGACATCAATCACATCATGCCGTTTTCGACACTGGAGAAGAACTGTTCCTTGGAACATGTGATAAAAGAGGCATTGGTGGTGTCGGTGTCCTTGTCAACACAAACTTAGCCATGAGCATTGATTCATTCGAATGCCTAACAACCCAAATCGGACGATTACACTTGAATAGATGTGGCTCACTACTGGCAGTTTCTATCTTTGTTGTCTATGCACCAACATCCAGTTATGGTGAAAGAGAAACTGAGAAGTTCTACATGGAGCTGGAGAAGTTCTATAAAGAAGATCACACCTTCTACAAGATCATTGTCGGTGATTTTAATGCCAAGATAGGACCAAGAAGATCAGTCGATGAACTCCACATCGGGACCCATGGCCTAGAATGGAACGAACAGGGTGACAGACTGTCTGAATTCATCATGTCAACCAAAACCTTCCATGGTAACTCACAGTTCCAAAAGGCTGAATCTAAACGTTGGACATGGGAGTCTCCCAATGGACAGTTCCACAATGAAATAGACCATATCATATTCAATCAGCGGTTTTGCCTAACCGATGTTGCTGTTGTCCCAAAATTCCAAACGGGATCAGACCACTGTCTTCTTCGTGCAAAATTCTACCTCACAGAACGAGGAGAAAAGAATGCAAGGTTTAAGAAGAGGACTCCCAGAACAACCACCAACTGGGAGCTCTTTGGCTCTGTTGCGGCAACATGGGAAGATGCCGTCATTGACAACATTGATGAGGAATACGATCGAATGATTCAGCACCTCCATGATTGTGCGAGGAATGCCAAGAGAGAGATAACCACAAAAAACCACCTCTCTTCGAACACTCTTGAACTTATTCGCCAACGTGGCTTGGCACATGCCTCAGGCAACCACAAGCGAACATCCGAACTGGCAAAACAGTGCAGAGAAGCCATCAAGGATGACCTCAAAAACAGGAGAGCAGCAGTACTGGTAAATGCGGCAGAAGCTGGGAAAAGCATTCGTAATGCCCGCCTGTCCTTCACCAACTACAAAACCAAGATGACTGCCCTCCGACATCATGATGGATCTATCACATCTTCTAGAAGGGCAATGGAGAAGATTATTCATGACTTCTACTCAGATCTCTTTAATAGCCACGTCCACTTGCCCACATACCACATACCACATGATGGATATGTCGTTCCCAATGTTCTCCCTTCCGAAATCCAACATGCCATCTCGTTGGTAAAGAAACAAAGAGCACCTGGACCAGACAAGATCAGACCTGAACACCTGAAGAACTTACCATGAGTACTCATCAATACATTGACTTGGCTCTTCACACGCTACCTGTCTGAATGCAAGGTTCCATCCCAATGAAAAACCAGCAGGTCTATACTACTATACAAGAAGGGAGACATCCACGACATTGGCAACTATCGCCCAATCTGCCTATTGTCTGTCGTCTACAAACTGTTCACTCTAGTCATCCTGAATAGGATTAGCAGAACACTAGATGAAGGACAGCCATGTGAACAAGCCGGATTCCGAAAAGGATTCAGTACCATCGACCATATCCACACGATTACTAAGCTCATTGAGGTTTCTTGGGAGTTCAAGATACCGCTCTGTCTAACGTTCATTGATTTAAAGAAGGCCTTTGATTCTGTTGAGACAGAAGCGGTCATGGAAGCCCTAGCCAATCAGGGCGTACAAACTCAATACATCAGGATCCTTCGTGAACTCTATTGCGGATTCACTACCAAGATCTCACCATTCTACAAAGAAGTAATCATCCATATCAAGAGAGGGGTTCGGCAAGGTGATACCATTTCACCAAAACTCTTCAGTGCCACCCTCGAGAACATCATGTGACGACTGGAATGGGAAAGCCTGGGAGTGAAGATAGATGGTCGGCAACTACACCACCTCCGCTTTGCTGATGACATCGTTCTAATAACACCAAATATCAGCCAAGCGGCACAAATGCTGAACGACTTTGACCGTGAATGTGGAAAGGTCGGACTACAGCTGAATCTTACGAAGACAATGTTTATGAGAAACAGCCTTGTTCCTGACGCTCCATTCGCTCTCAACGGAACCACCATCTCCGAATGCAACAGTTATATATACCTAGGTCGAGAAATCAACATGATGAATGACCTGGCACCTGAGTTGCGCAGGAGGAAGAGAGCGGCTTGGAATGCCTTCAAGAACGTTGAAGAAATAACTAAAAGGACAAAGAACCTCCAGCTACGAGCACATCTCTTTGATTCCACTGTTCTTCCTGCATTAACATATGCCTCAGAGACCTGGACCCTACGAAAACAGGATGAGAACGCTATTTGGGTCTCTCAAAGAGGAATCGAGGGAGCTATGCTTGGAATATCATGATTCACTCAAATGAGAGATAGAATCCGGAGTTCTGATCTTCGTCAATGCTCAAGAATCAGGGATGCTGTCTCATTTGCCAAGACATCAAAAATCTGATGGGCTGGACACGTAATGAAGTTTACAGACAACCGCTGGACTAGAGCCATTACTGATTGGATTCCACGGGACATCAAAAGATCACGTGGACGCCCACCTATAAGATGGTCAGACTTCTTCGTCAAGACCCTGAATGATCGGTTTGAGGCTCTGCATGTTCCTAGAACTAACAGATACCATTGGGCTACGCTAGCACGCAACTGGGATGAATGGAGACGTTACTGGCACCTGCTCCAGTAAATCGATGAATAACGGGGATTAAGTGATTAAGTGATTAAGGGCTGGGTGTAGTCTGAAACACTACATGTCTCATAAACATTATTGGATAAGTTTCCTACAATAATAGTGGCCAGGAAGTAGCTATGTGATTATAGACGTTCAAAATCACGCTGTGTTATAGTTTTCCTCCTGCAAAATAGAGATTATGTTTTAAATGCATTATTTGGTAATCTTTGAGGAATAAATTATTTAGGGTTTAGTATTTTGTCTTGCATTATAGGAAGCACTCAGATGTTAGCTTCTATTACTCGGAGCTAATTCCTTTATCCCTCAGAATTCTACTGTGATGTCTACTTTATTCTTACCTTTTTGACCTATAAAGAAATGGTTAAGACTAGAAAGAGGCTGGAGAGATAATATAGGAGTTAAGACTCTTGACTGATCTGCTGCTGACCTACATTCCTCACACCATATATGGTCTGCCACACACTCTCAGGAAATCCTGGGAACAAGGAGCATGGTATAGCCCCTGATCACCAAAAAGTGTGGCCCAAGCCTCACCTCCCCACAAAGGAAAAGCCTATAAAGATGGATTCTTTCAGAAATGGAATGTTTTTGTATAATGACGAAAACAATTTCCCATAAATTTATAGCCTCTAGAATTAGATAACATCTATAAACATATAATCCAGGGCTAGAGAGATTATACAACGGGTTGGGCACTTTCCTGCTACATGGCCAATCTGGGTTCTATCCATGGCATCCACATGGTCCTCAATCTCTGCCAGGAATAATACCTGAGTTCATAGCCAGGAATTGCCCCTGAGCATCACTGGGTGTGACCCCCTATGCCCCCAAAATAATAATATTAAACATATACTCCAAAACACCAATAGTATTACTAGGAAAAAAGGACATTAATCATATAGGGAGATTTTAACACACTTCAGAAATTTAAATGCAGGTAGACATAACTTAGGAAGACTCGGTCACGGTCACGGTCCTCCTGTTGTTCTTCGATTTGCTCAAGCGGGCCCAGTAACGTCTCCATCTTGAGAATTGTTTGTTTCTGTGTTTGGCATATTGACTATGTCACAGTTAGCTTGCCAGGATTTGCCGTGCGGGTGAGATAATCTCGGTAGCTTGCCAGGCTGGCTGCGTGCAAGGCAGATACCCTACCGTTGTGCTATCGCTCCAGCGCTAGGCCTCCAGCACCCAGTATTTCCAAGCGGTCTCCCATCCAAGTACTAACCAGGCCCGACCCTGCTTAGCTTCCAAGATCAGACAAGATCGGGCGTGTTCGGGGTGGCATGGCCGTAGTTAGGAAGACTATAGAAGATTTTAATGGGGAACTAAAGATGGCCTTATTGGGACTGGCAAATGTCTCAAAGGTCTGGAAGGCATGCTTTGGGCCCAGGAGCCTTGGGTTCAATCCCTGAAGACTTCAGTGAGAAACTCCACATGCTGTGCTGGTAGTAGCCCCCTGAGAACCATTGGTTATGGCCCCCAAAACTAAACAGTATTTGATCATTGTATAATTGAAATCCAAGCACAAAAAAATTGTAAACCTACAACTGTACCTCATGGTGTTTCACTAATAAAAATTTAAAAAAAACAACTAAACAATATTTTTAAGAGGGACAGACTGAATAGGTAGTACAGAGTTAAGGCACTTGCCTTGCATGTGGTCAATCCCAGTTTGATCCCTGGCACCACATATGATCCCCTGAGCACTGCCAGGTGTTTTCCTCGACAACCTCCAGGTGTAGCCCAGACCACCCACCTACCTTCTCCCCAAAAAAGAGCTATTTATATTTTCCCAGTACTATAGCCAACCATGGAGATTTTTTATTGTGTTTGCCTTGGGGCCACACCTGGCTGCACTCAGGACTTACTCCTGGTCTGTGGTCACTCTTAGTGGTGTGTAGGGATTGAACCCAGGTCAATGTGTGCAAGGCAAGTGTCTCACCCACTATACTATCTCTCTAGCCCCCATCAATGAAATATTTTTGTTTGTTTTTGGGCCAAACCTGGCAATACTCAAGGGCTATTGCACTGGCTCTGCACTCAGGGATTACTCTTTATTCTTTAATTAAAAATTAAATCACAATTTTAATTGGAACTCAGGTTATATAAACTTTCCAAACTCTCATATGCCATAAATGTTATGTATTGAGAGAGTAGAGAGAGAGAGAGAGAGCTGCTTGCCATAGTGACAGGTTGTGGGACTGGGTGTGTTGGTCAGGAGGGAAACTTGAACTTGGACTATTGGTGGTGGGAAAAGTATACTGGTGAAGAGACAGGTGTTGGAACATTATATGACTGAAATTCAATCATGAGCAACTTTGTAAACGTGTATGTCACTGTAATTCAATTAAAAAATAAATGAAAAAATAATTAAAAATACGTTATAGGGGCTGGAGTGATAGCACAGCGGGTAGGGCATTTGTCTTGCACGCGACTGACCTGGGTTCGATTTCCAGCATCCCATATGGTCCCCTGAGCACCGCCAGGAGTAATTCCTGAGTGCAAAGCCAGGAGTAACCCCTGAGCATCGCCAGGTGACCCAAAAACCAAAAAAAATTTATATGTTATATACTTTACAATAAAGCTTAAGGTACTTACATTTTATTGTTCACAGAGACTTTTGGGTTTCAGAATTTCTTTCCTTTCATACTTAACCTGTTTGCAGACAGACATTGAACTGTATGTTCTGTTGCACTGCATCTAGTTTCTGTGCTTTATAATCGTTCTTCAGTTAGGCAGATACACATTTTGGCCTTGGTGATCAATGATAAATTCCTGGTTCTTAGCAAGGGAAGTTAAACATTGTTTTTGTTTGTTTGTTTGTTTGTTTTATTTTGTGTGTTTGGGCCACACTGGGCAGTTGGAACTCTGGGCAGTGCTCAGTGCTTATTTCTGGCTCTCCACTAAGAGATCACTCCTGGTGAGGCTCTGGAGACTGTATGGAGTTCCAGTTTTTAATCTGCCATTTGCAAGGCCAGTACCCTACCCACTGTGTTCTCTCCAGACCGTGTTTTGTTTTAGGTGCCTCAACAGCTGCACTTGTGCTAACTCCTGGCTCTCTGCTCAGGCATCACCCTTGGCCATGGTCAGGGGACATTATTGGTACCAGGGATTGAACTGGGAGAGGCAACATTCAAGTAACACTGTAACCCCTGTACTATCTCCCTGGTTCCAAGGGAAGATAAGATTATAGTTGTAACGTGTATATGCTAGTTTGAAGTTCATTTGTCCTTAAATCCACAGGTCTTGGATTCCACAAATAAGTCTGTTTATTGGAGGTAAGAAGAGTTCCTGAAATCAAAGAAGATTTAACCAACACCTCTCAAAAGAGTTTTGTCACAGAGACAGCAGAGTATAGTATAGAGCAGATTTCAGACTTGCTAATCAAACAAGCAACAGAAAATGGGCACATTACAGGTGTGTTTGTGGTTTATTTTTCATTATATTTCAATAGGTTATAAGCAACAGTTAGAACAAGCGGGTAGGGCATTTGCCTTGCACCAGTCAACCTGGGTTTGATCCAATGCACCCCATATGGTCCCCTGAGCCCTCCTAGAGTGATTCCTATGTGCAGATCCAGGAGTAAGTCCTGAGCATCGCTGGGTGTGCCACCCTTACCCTCAAAAAAGAATGGACAATCTGGTCAGTGATAATGTCCTTAATAAGTTTAGTGTACTAAAAAAATTGCCCAGATAATTATCATTTGTAGTTTTTATTATTGATTTTTTGGGATTCAATATCTTTTTTCTGAAGATCTTCTGCTAGTAATTCTTTTAGAGCAGGCCTGCTGCCCTTGAATTCTGTTTTCTTTCATAAGAAGATATATTTAGGAAAAATAATCATAAAAATAAAAAATAGAAGATGCATTTAGGGCTGCAAAGATAATACGGGGCTACTTTACTTGCCTCACATGTGACCAACACCAATTCAGTCCTTGGCACTACTTATGTCCCATCCCCCAGCACTGCCAGGAGTGATTCCCGAGCACAGAATTAGCAGTTAAGTACTGAGCATTGCCAGGTATAGCCCAAACACCAGAAACCAAAGGGAAAAATTAAGGATTTATTTGATATGAAAATTGAGGTATTAAAGATTAAGTATTGGCAGCTAGTAAGAAGAAGAGTCTGAATTTGAATCCAGGCAGATTGACTTCAGTCTTTGAGACATTTAATAGTTTTGAACTTGAATAACAGAAGTAATTAAACAGAATTAGACCCTTATGGCTACCTGAGAGACTATTATTATTCTTTTAAGAAATTCTGGGGGTTAGAGCGATAGCACAGCGGGTAGGGTATTTGCCTTGCATGCGACCGACACGGGTTCAAATAGCAGCATCCCATGTGGTCCCCCAAACACTGCCAGGAGTAGTTGCTGATTGCAGAGCCAGGAGTAACCCCTGAGCATTGCCAGGTGTGACCCAAAAAAAAAGCAAAAAAAAAAAAGAATTTTTGACTATCGATTGATAAATGGTAGATAGATTTACATCTACCCTTTATTATCTACCCTTAACACTATCTACCTTGCCTTTCCTTCAGAGGCCCTAATGCCCACACAGTTGGGACCAATGCCTTTGTAATTTCTCCTGAACAGGTTATAAAGTTATGAAGCCAGATATCATTTTCAAATTGGAGCAAGGAAAAGAACCATGGGTAGGAGAAGAAATTCCAAGTTCAGATTCCCCAGGTGAGTGGATGAGAATCAGGCAGATGGGAGGAGACACAGATAGAGTCCTAGCTGGTCAGTTGGTTTGCATCTTTGAAATGTGCTTAGAGACGAAATGAGTCAGAAAAAAGGGGACAGACATAGAAAGATTGCATTCATCTGGGGAACATAAAGTAACAAAATAGGAGACTTACACCCAAGAATAGCCGAGATAAGTACCAGGAGGTTTACTCCATGGCTTGGAGGCCAACTGAACACGCTAGGGGAAAAGGAAGCTCAGATAGAGAAGGGAGCACCAAATAAAGGGTGTTGGGAGGATCCTTCCAGAATGGGAGATGCATGCTGAAAGTAGACTATAAAGTAGAACATGATTGCCAGTCAATGCCTCTTTTGCAAACCACAGCACACAAAAGGAGAGAGAGAACAAAAGAGAATGCCCTGCCACAGAGGCAGGGTGAGATGGGGGGATGGGGGTGGGAGGGATATTGGGATCAGTGGTGGTGAAGAATGGACACTGGTGGAGGAATGGGTACTCGATCATTGTATAACTGAAACCCAAGCACAAAAATTTGTAAGTCTATAACTGTGTCTCATGGGGTTTCACTAATAAAAATTTAAAAAAAAGAAATGTGCTTAGAGAGCTCTTTCAAATTTGCTAAACCTTTGGTAGAGATTCAGAATAACTAACATGAGTTTATAATAACTAACATGAGTCTCTCAATAAGTTACATTGGATATAGCTTCTTTGTAACCATAAATGAACTGTTTCAGCTTGAGCTGTATAGTTCTGTTTATCAAACCTAAGACTTTGCCTCTTGTTTGTTTACTGTTTTTTCTTTTTCTGTTCTCCTTTCTCCTCTGATTAATGATGTCTCTGCTTGCACATGTAATGGAATTTTAGGGTCAGAGATTTAGCTCAAATGCTACAACACATCCCTTGTTTGTGTGAACCCCTGGATTTGATCCCAGGGTTGTATCCCAGAGGCATATATTCCTCGCATTATTGGGTGTGTGCCCTTAGTGCCATAATAACATAAAAATTATTTCTTCCTCTATTTCATCCTCTGCAGCTCAGAGAAGTAAGTACCCTATAAGGCCCACTATATATTCTCTTAGGAGAAACATAGTCATCATTACTCCTTTTCCCTTTCCAAATTCTCCTTTTTCTATCATTAAGTTCTGTTGTACTTTTCCTATAAATACCATGTAGAACGTTGAATGTTCTATTTATATCATTCTTTTTTGTTTATTTTGCTTTTGGGTTTTCTGGATGAAGGAGACGTTACTAGGGCCTGCTCAAGGCAATCGACGAATAACAGGATGATTTGTGATTTGTGATTGTGATTTGGGTTTTCTGAGGGTTTAGCCAGTTCTATACTAAGAGATCATTCCTGGCAAGGTTTGGGGGACCAAAGATGGTACTGGTGATTGGACCCAGATTGACTGCATAAAAAGCAAGCACAGTACCTAACTGCTGTATGCTTCCAACCTCACATTCTTAAAATTTTGGGTGTTTTCACCTCTGGAAATTACTGAAAAAATTAATTTGTTTTGGTTTGGGACCATACCTAGTGATATTGTTCCCATCCCAACAGTGATATTGTTGCTCAGAAATTGCTCCTGGTGGTGCTTGGGGATCACATGGTGCCAGGGATTGTCTTTTTCATGCAAAGCATGTTCTCTGCTCATTCAGCTATTTCTCCGATCCTGTAATTGTTGTATTTTTTTTTAAGCCTTACCTCCTGAACACCGTTATTAACAGGTTAATAATGTGTTTTTCCCCTGAATTTCCCCAGTTGGTAGCAAAATAAAGATTTCAGTCTCCTTAAATATTATATTAAATTATCCCATCATATTGGAGTTCCTATCGGAGGATGAAGCCATAGCTTACTTACCAACTTGTAAGCAATAGGTTGATACAGATAATTTTATTTTATTTATTATTATTTTTGCTTTTTGGGTCACACCTGGCGATGCTCGGTGGTTACTCCTGATTCTGCACTCAGGAATTATTCCTGGCAGGGGGACCACATTGGCTGCCGAGGATCAAACCCAGGTCAGCCACATGTAAGGCAAATGCCCTACTCGATGTATTATTGCTTCAGCTCCACAATACAAATAATTTTAAATAAATGTAAAATCCTACTTATACTTAAAATTTGTATTCTGATTGTAGAGTCAAAAGTATAATTACAAGTAGGGAAATCAGTTAGGATATTTCTTTGAGATGATACAGTAAGGGGACTGGGGATGTGGCTCAGTGGTAGAGAACATGCCTTGCATGCTTGAGTCTCTGGATTTGAGCCCTGACAACACACACACAAAAGTGATAGGCCTAAGAAATTAATGAAGACAGTGGGCTTTTAAGATATCCCACAATTCTGCTTTTCTAAGGAGAAAAAAATTACTCAAAGTTTTGGGAAGCAGGGACCCAAGCAATAGTACGCAGATAGGGTGCTTTTCTTGCACATGGATGACCCTGATTCAATCCTTGGCATTCCATATGGTCCCCATGCAGCACCAGGAGTGATGTGTATATGTAGAGCCAGGAGAGTAACCCCTGAGTATTGCCGAATATAGCCCCCCTCCCAAGAAAATATTTGTGGAATGCAAATGACATTTACAAATTTACAAACTCAGTTGTGTATGTACCTGTATTCAAAATAATGTAAACCTGTGTCCAAAGAGCTATTATATGGATTAAAGTACTTCCCTTGCATCCTGCTGAATCCAGTTTGAATCCCCAGCACAAATGGTTCCCCAAAAGCATTGCCAAGGGTTACTCCAAGAACATTGCCAGGAGAATAGATGTTGCACACAACCAGGGGTTGCCCAACCTCCCCATGCCCCAATTAATGTAAAATTGTACATATAAGGATAGGATGCAACTCAATGGTAAGGTGCCTGCCACATATGGGTGAGCTTTGGGTTCAATACTTGGCACTGCAAAAAAAATTACATGTATCTTATAATTACTCTATTTTATGCTTTCATATTTCCTGATTTTTAAAAAATATTCAAAGCCTTTATATAAATCCAAGAATTAATATCTATTTTAGTCTTGATTATCATCTTCAGACTTCTTTAGTTTTCCCAATTCTAATTAGCATGATATTTTGCTAAATTTTTCAAAACCTAGAACTGGAGATTGTTCTCAATATCTTATTTTCTTTTGTTCGCTCTATATCAGATTTAGCTAATTGGTGCTAATTCTACCTCTACCCTGCCAATGTTTTACCCTATGACTTATATTTTTATTCTTAAAATTTTCACATCACTCTGGCTAGATATAGCCTAAAGGGTTGGAGTGAATGCTTGGCAGACATTAGTCTTTGACTTTGATTCCCCTGAATGCATAGTCTCCAAACACCTCATTATGGGCCCCAAGCACTGTTAGTTGTGACCTTGTGTATTGGAGGACTAGTAGAATTGAAACAGGTAGCATCTGATCTAAGTACTGAATCAGTAGTCCCACAGGGCCAAGAAAAGTATTGCTATGAATGGGTCCTATACCCCCTGAATATTGCTTGGGAAACAACCCTCCCCATAAAAAAAGAGGGAGGGAGGGAAACCTCAGGCCAGTTTAAACCCTATTGTCCCTTATGGTCCCCTCTGCATCACCAGGAGTGATTCCTGAGTACAGAGTCAGGAGTAACCCCTGAGTATTGCTGGGTGTGGCCAAAAAACAACAACAAAAAAGAATTCAACCTTGTGTGTTGTATTTTGTTAACACATGACACTTTTTTCAATCTCCTAAGTTTATTTGTTTAAAAAATATGTTGGGGGTTTGGCCATACCTGGCAATACTGCACCACTCCTGACTCTGTGCTTCAGGGACCATATGTGGTTCTGTAGATTGAAGCAAGAATACCACATGTAAGTGCCTTAGCCCCTGAATTATCTATCTGGATGAACACTTTACCAGACGAGTTTAAGTAAACGATGATATGTTTTGTAAAGTGTTGCATGATGTGACTTTATTGGTCATATTATTAAGAAAGTCAACAGGTAGGGCACTTGCTTTGTGTGGCTGACCCAGTTTCAATCTCTGGCACCCCATATGATCCCTGGAGCCTGCCAGAAGTGATCCTTGAGTGTAGAGTCAAGAATAAGCCCTGAGAACCACTGGATGTGGCCCTCAAAACAAAAACAAGAATATCAGTATTCATGTTTATTTTCTTAATGTAATAAAATATATACACAGGGGAAGAAAAAAGAATGTATATGGTATGAAGACAGAGAGATAGTATAGTAGGTGATGTGCTTGCTTTGCATGTGGCCAACCCAAATTTGATCCCCAGCACCACATATGGTCCTTTGAACCCCTTCAGGAGTGACCCCTGAGCACAAATCTAGGTATAAACTCTGTGCACCAACTGGGTATGACCTCAAAACCCAAAAATTAAAAGAAAATGTATATAGTAAATTTAAATAAAACTTTTAAGAAATTTTGAGAATAGAAAAAATAGTACATTACATAGATTTCATTCTTTAAACTTGAGATAGAGTAGCCAATCACTGTATCAAACCTATTAATTTTTCTCATGTTATCAATCATGATGTACAGTTGTATTTTTATGGGCATGCTTTTTAAAAATTTTTTTTGCTTTTTGAATCACACCTAGCGATATACAGGGGTTACTCCTGACTCTGCACTCAGGAATTACCCCGACAGTGCTCAGGGGACCAGATGGGATGTTGGGAATTGAATCCGGGTTGGCCGCGTGCAAGGCAAACACCCTACCCGCTGTGCTATTGCACCAGCCCCTGGGCACACTTTTTATCTGCTTTTTTGGGTCATACCCAGCGATTCTCAGGGGTTACTCCTGTCTCTAAACTCAGGAATTACACCTGTTGGTGCTTGGGGGACCATATGGGATGCTGGGGATTGAACCCAGGTCAGCCACATGCAAAGCAAACATCCTATCTGCTGTACTATCACTCTGGCCCCGGGGCACACTTTTTAAAATTTTTATTTTCTGGGTCAAAGCAATAGGATAGGGGGTCTGGTGCTTTCCTTGCATGTGGCTGACCTCGTTCAATCACTGCCATCACATATGCTTCCCCAAGTTCTGCCAAGAGTTATGTCTGAGCACAGCCAGATATAGCCCCAAGTCAAAACAGTTTTGTTTGTGGAACCCACCCAGTGGCACTCAGTACTTACTCCTAGTGCTGCACTTTCAGATCACACCTAATGAGGCTCAGGACCCTGTATGGTGTTAGGATAAGGTGAAAAGCCACATGGATGCATTCAGTGTGGAAAGCTTTTTCCCAGAAGTCACATTTGATATCACATCAGATGACACACACAGGAGAGAACCCCTTTGTATGTAGTAAATGTGGGAAGGCCTTCAGCAGAAAATCCTAGCTTGTTAGGCATCAGAGAACTCATATAGGTGAAAAACCATATGAATGTTGTGAATGTGGGAAAGCTTTCAGTGAAAAATTAAGCCTTACTAATCATCAGAGAATTCAAATAGAAAAAAAACTGTGTGTGTACTGAATGTGGAAAAGCTTTTTGTCAGAAATCACATCTTATATTCCATCAGAGGACACACATGGGAGAGAAACCATATGAATGCAGTAAATATGGAAAAGCCTTTGGTGAAAAGTCAAGTCTTGCAATTCATCAGAGAACTCATACTGGAGAAAAGCCTTTTGTGTGCAGGGATTGTAAAAAAGCCTTTTCCCAGAAGTCACAGCTTAATACTCACCAGAGAATTCACACAGGAGAAAAACCCTATGAGTGCAGTCTTTGTAGGAAAGTATTCTTTGAGAAATCTGAGTTAATTAGACATCAGAGAAGTCATACAGGAGCAAAACCTAATGAATGTAATGAATGTAGATAAGCCTTCTGAGAAAAGTCAAGTCCCATTAATCATCAGAGGATATGTACAGAAGAGAAACCCATTGAATGTGTTAAGTGTGGCAAAACTTGCTTTCCGAAATCTCACCTCATGTATACATGAGAGGATACATACAGGTGAGAGACCCTATGGATTCTGTGAATGTAGGAAGGCCTTCTCTCAGAAGTTACAGCTTGTTAATAAAGAGAGAATTCATATGGGAGAGAAACCCTATAAATGTGGTAAATGTGGGAAAGCCATCTTCCAGAAGTCCCAGCTCATAACTCACCAGAGAACTCATACAGTAAAGAAGTCTCAAGAATGAAGTTACTGAAATCTTAGAGAGATGCCAGCAGCTGAGTTATTCCAGGTAGGCCCAACTGCCACCGGGCCCAGATCTCTTGAGTCTTACTGTGGTGGAGGCAGACTGAGTCCCTTCCCCTCTAAAGGCCCAGCATTCCACCCTCTTATGTCTGGCTCCTACCTCTGCTAGAGAAATTGCCCATTTTCACAACTGATCTCAGAGATATGCCAGAGAGATATCAACTTCAGTTGATAATCCCAATTTTAAGAATCTTAAAATGTGGCCATGCAACACCCCCAACTTTCACACACAGGACACACAGCCTAGCAGAAGCATAGAAAATTAGATGGGAAAATTTAGTAGAAACCCATAAGCTCAGTGAATGAAAGCAATAACATGGAAGGCTCAACCTACACCTGACAACTCAGTAAATCCTCAAGCCATGACTTTAATGACACCATTATGAGATATATGTTATAACAAATATAAACTATTTTGTGCCTGCTTTGGGAGCAAGCATACAGAAGGATTGGGGTGGGGGGTTGGAAACTGGGGACATTGATGAGGGGAAGGGCACATTGGCAGTGGGTCTGGTAATGGAATGTTGAATATCTTAGAAAATTGTATTGTGAAAAACTTTTTAAATCACGGTATTTAAATAAAGTTTTATTCAAGGCAAAAACTGAAGTTATATGGATCTTTGAAAGAGATCTTATTGTACTGCAGAGACATGCAATAAAATAATGGCAAATCTTTTAGTTAATAATAACGTGACTCTTTATTAGGATAAGGTTATGTTGTGTAGGAAAAACTTTTAGCATGTGAGGTGCTTGTATATTAGAATTCATAGAATAAATCTTTGATTTAAGTGGATTTTAAAATTGTTTAAGGGGGATGGAGCAATAGCACAGCAGGTAGGGTGTTTGCCTTGCACGCGGCCCACCTGAGTTCAATTCCTAGCATCCCATATTGTCCCCTGAGCACCGCCAGTAGTAATTCCTTAGTGCAGAGCCAGGAATAACCCCTGTGCATTGCCAGGTGTGACCCAAAAAGCAAATAAATAAATAAATAAATAAAAAATGTTTTAATAAATATAAAATGTTTTAGTCAACTAAAAAGAAAAAAAATTTAATCAAATAACACCAAATTAAAATACTGTGAATATAAGAATTGAATAATATTGTGGATAAGCTGTGATTCATTTAGGGGAAATTTATAAGTGCAGCAAATGAGGTAATAATTTTTATGAACACCATAATTCAAATATTTGAAAATACTTGGTAATGCTAAATATGGAGTCATCAGTAGGTAATTCAATGATAATATATTTTAGACAACTTTGGAACTATGTATCCATAGAAATAATGTTTTAAAAGGGAGCTTTAGTTTTAGTAGACATGGTACCAAAAATACTACTAGATGACTGCCATGTGTTCACTCTGAATTAGACATTTTAAAAATATGTAAAAAATACTTGAATTAGGTTAATATCTAAAGATAATTTTCAGTCGTATTTATGGTTTACTTTCCAGTATCATATGATGTTTTTTTAACTGCATTTGAAAAATGTAGTTGAGAGTATACCTTACAGTGCCTCTGGTGTCAAGATACAACTCATTGGTTTTTCTCTTTTAGCAGTAGATTAAACGTGGTAAGTAATGTCGTGTCTTTATACTAAATCACACAACTTCTTTCCTTATGGCTTGTTAGCATATAAAAAGGGTCTTTTGTCACAGACTATTCTGTTTAATAACAAGCTAACAAAGTCTTTTGTATCAAGAGTCTGAGAAAATGTTTATAAAACTTCATTTATAAAACATTGCTCAATCTCGGGTGGCTGAATGCCACTTGCCCCTCTAAGAAGTTGGGGGACGCTGACCGCTCGGGGGTTGCGTAACTAGTTAGCATGGCTGGAGCGATAGCACAGTGGTAGGGCATTTGCCTTGCACGCAGCCAATATGGCCGACCGAGTTCGATTCCTCCGCCCCTCTTGGAGAGCCCGGCAAGCTACACGGCAGAGCCTGGCAAGCTCCCCGTGACGTATTCAATATGCCAAACACAGTAACAACGAAGTCTCCAATGGAGACGTTACTGGGCCCGCTCGAGCAAATCGATGATCAACGGGAGGGCCTTTACCTTTTATTTATAAAACATGCAATCAAAGTTCCTGGATTTTTCCAAGGAAGGCTGACTCCTGCCAGGAAGAAGGAGGGGAGGCATGTTCACAGCAGGTCATAGTAGCCAGAAAGGATAAAGCTTGACCACAGAAAAGAGGAGACAAGAAAAGAAAAGGGCAAGTGAGCTCAGCCCCATCTCAGAAGAGATTCCATACACTTATTTCTATGCTTCCACATACCACCCCTGTACCCCACCCTTGTTCATTTTACACCCACTTAAGACCTTGTCAGAGACTGTTTATTTCTGGGGTGGTCAGGGCAAACAAGACTGGGGAAGTAAATACTGTATTCTACCAGAAGTATAGTACAGAAGGGAAGATGCTTGCCTTGCATGTGACTGTTTCAGGTTTGATCCCTGGTACATATGGTCCCCCAGTTCCTTCCATGACTGATCCCTGAGCGCAAATCCAGGAGTAATCCCTGAGCACTGCTGGGTGTGGACCCTCAGTAAAAATCAGAGGTAACTTATATCCATTTATTGCTCCCAGCCCTACTTTATCACAATGTGTCAATATTTCTGCAAAAAATTCTCTCTTCTGAATGACTGACTTGTCCCTAGACATAAGATCCATATTACCCATGTTGTATATGTAGTTTACAATTTACTAGAAAACTTACTTGGGTCCTGGTAAAAGGTATGCCCCCTTTAGGGTCTAAAACCTTTAACCTGCAGGGATGGGGAAGATATTTCAAGTGAGAGAGTACACGTTATGTGTGCAGACCTCAGTGTGGTTCCCAATACCACATGGCTTCCTTGAAAACAACCTTGGTGCAGTCCTTTATAATCTCTGGGGCGGCTGGGGAAAGCCCTGGTGGCTCTCCCTCTTGCCGCCCACTTTCGGTGGACTTAGGCCGCTCCCCCAGCCAAGGCAGCCTGTGCTCTGGGATGGATGAAGGAGGAAACGGAGGCCAACCTGGTTGATGATCAGTTGCTGTTTATTCCGTTCTCCCCACGTGCCTGTTACAGTCTCCCTGAGCCCCTCATTCTAGTCTCACACTGCTCCTCATTCCTGTATCTCCTGTATCTCCCACTCATCTCTTTCCACATGCCTGCTCCTTTATTCTTCCCCTACATTCTTTTCCCTCTGTCATGTTGGCTAGTCTCCCTGAGCTCCATCTTGCTGTCCTGATCTCCCTCTCATCTTTCTCCAACTCTCTACACTAGGGGTAGACACCACACCCCGTCAGGTAGCACAATCAACATATCAAAAGCCCTTGCAGTTCAGGCTCAAGGGTGGAAATACCATCCTGGGGTGTTTCTCCTCTCCTTAGTTCAATAACTTAATTAACATCTTAATTCTACTTCTTAATATTAGTTATTTTGTATGAACACAGTAAGAGATACATTGAGCTTGTAGGTTGGCTCTCCTGGGGACATATTGCCACAGACTCAGACTATAGTGCTCAGGCCAGATTAATGATTCCCAACCCTAGCAGGGTCCAAATCTAGTTATTATTTTTTTAGATCATGACAGAATTTGTCCATGACCATGCACTTAACTTATAGTTAAATATTGTGGCACTTTGGCCCATTTCAATGCCAGGTAGCACATAGCTCACAGCTTGCCCTGGGTCCATCCATTCCCTTGTTGGGACCCTTCTTTTGGGATGCTATGAAGTAAGAGCAACTGAGGCTTAAGTTGGGAGAATAGATGACCAGGAGGAAAGTATCATTCAGAGTCAATGAACCCAAGTTACAAAAGCATAGCATTAACTGTCTTGTATCCATACAAAAGGACATTGCTCTGAATTATTTATGCAAAGGACTTAAGGAGAAGAGAAAAACAATATTTACAAGTCAACAGCACAAAGAAAGAAGTTACAAGTAAACACAGGAATGGGAGCACTGTGATGAGAGTAACTCAGTAAACCTACATTCCCTGCAGCAAGGTGGAAAGGACAAACCAATATTATCCTACACAGTCCCTGTGAAAAACTTTTAGCCCTGGACACTGAGCAGAGTTGTGATTAAGGAGGGCACAGAGACACTGGGGGGATGCACACTTAGCAGTGCTACTCCCAGCACAATGCTTGAGGATTCTCTCAGTGGTATTCTGGGGACCAGTATTGAGAACTGAACTTAGGATTCCTGTATATAAAACTTGCCCTCCAGCCCTTTTGGTCTATCTCTCTGCCTTAGAGGGTCAATTTTAATGGTAGAGGAGGCCATTTCTGCTTCCATGCAGTGATATTCAGACCCATTTTTCTACTGTGGGACCATAGCATCATCTAAATATCTTTAATTATGCATTCTGAAAATCCATAACAGTATGTTGTTCTGAGATGGGGTTTCAGTTGTGCTTTCACTAGGCCATTCCAATACTTCTGTGCCAGGAGTGGCTGTGAAGTGAGGTATATTTTCTCTCCAGTGAGTTCCTTTTGCATTGGACATATTCTTTACATTGTTGTGGGTTGGGGGAATGTTCTTGTGCCACCACTGTCATGGAATGGTGCTGAGGTTCACGTTTGTTTGGGGCCATACCCTGCAATGCTCAGGGGTTATAAAGTGCTCAGCCAAATCAGTCCTAGTGAATGCTTCTGGCTCTGCAATCAGGAATTACTCCTGGTAGTTCTTGGGGGACCTTACCGGATGCTGAGGATAAAATCTAGGTGTTCAGCCACATAAATAAAAGACAAGCTTTCTATCCACTATCTTATCTCTAGCCTTAGGGTTACATACTTTGTTTTCGTGCTAAGTCACATTTGTGTGGCACTGCAGATCACACTCAACAGTGCTGTGGATCATGGTTGACAATGTGAGGTGGTGATGGGTTTTGAACTTGTAAGGTAAGTACTCTCACTCTGGGCCACAACCCCACATTCCTGTGGGGGACACCCCTTTTGCTACAAAGGGTATCCTCTGGTTTGACCAGGTTGCATGTGAACCTATGTAGAGTCATGTTGACTGAGAATTTGTGGGCAGAAGAAAACTCATTCCTAAATTGTCTTTATTCCTATGGGAGGGGAAAAACCATACTTTTCAGGACAAAAGTAGTGAATTTGACATGATGTACCAGTTTCTCTCCTCAAGGAATAATGTCATATTGGAGGAGAGGGATCAACCCTCTTCTCTTATTTTATACATTCACTGATAATTGGAAGAAACCAAATAAGTCCTAGTGAATGAGACTTTGTACTTTGCAGCTGAGAGGATTTTATATGCTATTGTGCCGGCACAAT
Source organism: Sorex fumeus (assembly GCF_029834395.1). Taxonomy (NCBI): domain Eukaryota; kingdom Metazoa; phylum Chordata; class Mammalia; order Eulipotyphla; family Soricidae; genus Sorex; species Sorex fumeus. The sequence goes on along the minus strand of NW_026606086.1, from coordinate 18,601,762 downwards.
AGTGGCAGATGATGATACTGTTTCTGTGGTGTCTGATGCCCCTCGTTGCTATATTCTCTTTGATGACATTAAAGTGTGACACAAACTTCAGGTTTCTTAACCACTCCCCTGTTAATCACTCCAGTCATATGCTTTTATTCCAGTCCTATATTTCCATCTTGACCATGCCAGGTCATATACCCATGAGTCCTGATGTATTCAAATTGTGGGTCTCCTTCCTCTTTATACAATACAGTAGCCTATTACCTCTCCCAATGTTCCATCTATAGGAACTTACTCTGCAGCTGTTTTCTAAGGCCACTCCCAAGTGTTATTGTAATGAATCTGCTATTGGAAATGGCTTGCACCCAATATACTGAGGTTTTTCCCTCATTTAGTGACATGTGAAAAACCTTCTAAACAGCTGTAAGTATAAACTAGATGAATAAGACTGGGGCTAGAGAAGTGATGCACATGGATCTGATCTATATCCTCACGCAGTTTGATCCTTAAATCCTAATCACACTTGGCCATAAATGTACACTTCCACATTAGTGGCTGCACCTACCCAATTTACTCCTTGTGAGTCTGACATGACCCAGCATGTCATGAGAATTTCTGGCCACATGGTCATCTGGTGTCATGATGACATATTAGAAATTGCTTTTCAGTAGCTAGAGAGATAGTACATCAGGCAGGGCACTAGAGCACTTGCTTTGCTAGCAGCTAACTGATTCAATCCTCAGGTCCCATGAGCACTTCCAGGAATAATTCCTGAGTACAGATCTAAGAATAGCCCCTCATTATCGCCATGTATGCCCCCAAATCCAAAGACAAAAAAATATGCTTCTCAAGTACCATGTATAAAATTACTCACTGCAAGAGCTTTCTCCAGAACTGAAGAGCCCTATGTTGTGACTCTTTCACTGGAAATTGCCATGCAGGAACTTTTCCTATCACTGATAGATACTTTGAACACCATAGTCGGCTGAATCATAGTCCCTTTACACCAAGGATGTCCATTAGTGGTCAAATGGATGATGTATAAAGCTGATCTGTTATAGGACCTTCTTCAATCTCAGAAATAAGCATCCTTTTGCATCATACCAAAGCAGCATATGGTACATAATACCATAGGATTATGCTGTTCCCAGAACTAAAAAGAATGTTCCTCAGGCATTGTTATTTTTGTAGAGAAGTCAAGATACTTTAAGTTACTCACATTAGAAGGGATATCTCTGTATACTTCTAAACACTAAACATTTTATGGGTATGCCAGGCTCCTAAATGTTAGTGGGGTTTTTGTCTTATACACTGGAGAGCATGTGTCTCATGTAGGCCTCCAGATATTCTTGCATGATCACTCTGATGTCATCTGTGTAATGGATCGATATGGTAGTCTGTGAGGTACATTTAGTACATTTAGTGAACTTTTTTTTTTTTTTACCACATTTGGCTGTGCTCAGGGATCACTCCTAGAAATCCTCAGGAAATCATATGAAATGTTAGGAACTAAAACCTGGGTCAACTACAGACACAACAATTGCCATACCCTCTGTACTACTTCTCTGGTCCAGGCTCTTGTATATTTAATAAATGTCAGGAGACTTACTGCTTGTGGCAAATTGTAGGCATATTGTTTATTATTTAATGTATATCATTGCTCATTTCATCACTTGATCACTTGATCACTTGACTTCCCGTTAATCATCGATTTGCTCGAGCGGGCGCCAGTAACATCTCCATTTGTCCCTGTCGCTCATTTCATACAGATGCAAATATTTGATCATTCTCTTAAAAATAATGCATTTGCCATCTCAGTCACCACCTGCCACGTTGTCTGAGGGAATGTTAACCTTCAGCAGTGAGCAGCGACACTTGGAAATATAGCTCTGAACCAGACTGTTAGTTGAGCCTAACATTGAGCTAGCCATATTCTAAGATTAACTGGTTTCCACAGGGGATATTTTCCACAGTTTGGCTGTAACTAAAGTAACTAGAGGTTCAATGTGGAGCACTATTCCTAGACCCATTATGTGACTATAATCTATGTGTGCAAAATTGTAAGTAATATTACCCACAATTGTTATGTTTAAATGAGTGTGTAATGCACTTGAAGTGCCTGGCACACAATAAGGATACCAGATAAACTGTTGATTAATAATTGGTGTTTCTGAGGTGGGAGAGATAATACAGCCGTCAAGACACTTCCTGTGCACATGGCCAACCCAGTTCAATCCTCGGCATCCAATAGGGTCCTCCAAGCTCCACTAGGAGTGATCCTAAGTGCAGGGCCAGGAGTAAGATCTGAGCACAGAAAGAAAAAAGAAAATTAATGACTAACTGGATTTCTGTGGTTCACAAATGACCAACCCTTGTGTTTTTTTGTTCTTTGATTTTTTTACTTTAAAAGACTGCAATAAACTGACCACTAATGGAGCATCATTTTTTGTTTGTTTCTGGCCCACACCTGGCAGTACTTAGGACTTACTTCTAGATCACCCCCGGTGGTACTTGGGGGACCATATGGGATGTGAGGGATCAAACCAGGGTCGGTCACTTGCAAGGCTAGCACCTTATCTGCTGTATAATCTTTCTGGCCCAGTCGCTAATTTTCAGTGATATTTGAATAATTCAATTAATGACAAGACATAATAGAAGCATATGATAAACATTCAGGTGATTACCAAAAATATAGTTTTCCACCTTACATCTCAATAACTGAATGTCATTTCTAGCCTTCTTATGGCGGGCTCAGACCATTAACCTGAGTGTAAATTCTATTTTCAGTCAGTAACTTTAATTACCAATTTGAGGTTAGGCTGATAGCTCAGTGGCCCGGGTGCATACTTTGCAGATGAACTTTCACCAGTACTGCGGGTTTACAGTTAAACTTTAATAGAAACTCAAAACTGGGATGTAGTATGAGGGCTCCTCTGGCCTGTCTGTTTGCAGGGCATCCTGGGAGCTGTGGAGCGTTAAGTTTCACTTCTTCCATGCAGACAGGCGGGAGGTATTTGTGTAGAGGCACTTGTCTTCACCCTAGACAGGTCAGGGCATAGCGCGCTGGGAGGGGTCGTCTGAGATGGGCTCTTCCTTCTACACGGTTGAAGCGGGGAAATCTGGAACAGAGGTGTAGCGTGTATGTTTGAGAACGTGGGTCTGTGTGATTGTGTACGGCCGTGCGTTTGTTTATTGTCTCCGTGTGATTATGCGTGTGTTGGCCCTTCCAAGAGCAGGGACAAGGGAGGTGTTAGAGTACGAGCCTGCTTTCTGCTGGTGGGCGCGTTCTGGGGATTGTAGTGAAAGGCGGGGGAGCTGGAGGGGTGCTGGTGGCATTTTCTCTCATTAAGAGGGTCCGGGGCGTCCCGGGTCAGTAGTTTTGTCAAGGATCGCATCCGCCTTCGTTCGGGAGCGAGGTGCTTTCTGGGAGTGCGTGCCTATGCGCGCGTGTAGCGCCGGCTGTATAACGTAAAGCGGGCGCGGCGCGGCGGGGCCTTCTGGGAAGTGTAGTAAAGTGGCGCGCAGCGGCCACGCAGCCTTGTGGGAAGTGTAGACTCAGAAAGCGTGAGTGGCTGAAAACCCGAGACTTCTGGGAAGTGTAGTCTTCTTTAGGGTGACGCTAGGAGGCGCGGCGATCCCTGGGAAATGTAGTTTACTTTCGGCTGGGTGGAGGCCGTGCAGCCTTGTGGGAAGTGTAGTGCAGCTTAGGGCGGCGCGCTGTAGCCGCGATGCCTTCTGGGAAATGTAGTTGCCTGCGTTCCCTGGTGGCTCTTCTGTAACTGAGTCGGAACCCCCCTGGCCCGACACTCGTGCCGCGTCCCCGCCGCGAGATCTGCATTAGGCCCACGGCTGATGCACCAGAGCCCGCTGGTGGCCACGGCAGTCATTTCTTCCACACTCGGCGATCCCTTGCCCACCGATCGCGGAGGGAAGCGCGGCGCAGTCCCGTTAGGGGCAGACGCGCGGGGCGGGGTGCAGGCTCGCTCCGGTGTGGAGCGCGCGGAGTTGGGGCGGAGTCCGCGGCTCTCTTTCGCTAAGGGTCTCGTTATTTTCTAGTCAGTGTCGCTGTGTCACTCCCTCCGGGTCTCCGCTGCCCCTGCCGTGAGCCATGGCCCAGGTAAGCCAGTCGGTGCGCGCCCGGATTCGCGCTCCAGACCTCCGCCCGCCCAGCCCCGAGCAGCGCCTCCTTGGACATTGGTGCTTCGGCCCGCGAGGGGTCGGGGGCCGCTCTCTCAGGGCCTCACCGTCCCGGGCCATTGACTGTCCGGGGCCTGATCATCCCGGGGCCTCTCTCTCGGGGCCTGACCGTCCCAGGGTGCTCTCTCCCGGGGCCTGACCATCTTCGTGCCTGACCGCTGCGGAGGCTGTTCTCCATGGGGGTCTGCTCTCTCCCGGGTGCCCCGCACGTGCGGCGCTGCGGTAGTCCCTGGGGAAATGTGCGTTGCGGACCGCGGCCGAGCCCCGCAAAAGAAGGAGCTGCGTTGTGCAGTGCCCGGCGTGCCGCAGAGCTTGGGGATGCTGTGGCGGGCGCAGGGCTTGTCATGAAGCGTTCTGGCCCAGAACGGCTCCAGGTTCCTGAGTGGTGAGCACGGAAGGTTCTGGCTTTTGAACTACACCAGGTGATGCACCGTAGGCCAATTTGGTGGGTGGATTGAGCTGGACCCTTCAGAATGCAAACCCTTCACCAACTGAGCATTCAGGTCCCTGTTTTTGCATTCCTCAGGTCTAAGTACTGTTCCACTAGTGCCTCCCCGAAAGGGGCCAGCGCTGTCTCTCCAATTAGTGCCTGTTTTTAGTTCCACTTCTCTGTTATGCTTTGGTTTTCGGGCTGGTGGCAGCAGTGCTCACCTCTGCTCTGTGCCAAGGGGTACTTTCTGGTGGTGCTTAGAGGATCATGCTAGCTCAGTGTTCCAGCTTGAACTCGTACCCTCATTCTTTTTGTCCTGTTTTCCTCCAGACTCAGAGCCTTCCCATGTTTTGCCGGTTAGTCCAGGTTTTACCCATATGTAGATTTTTACTTTAAAATATAGAGTAGGGTCTGGGGAAATGTCTCTAAGGCTTTGCCTGCAGAAAGCATGGATTTGATTCCTCCACTGCATGGTTCCCCAAGCACTATGGAATGATGCCTCCCCACCCTCCCTTTTTTAATGTAAAACCAAGCTATGTATTTGACATATGGTTATGGAAATTACTGCAGGCTTTTGACCTGGGTTGGATCTTCAGCATCCCATATGGTCCCATGAGCACCATCAGGAGTAATTCCTGAGTTCAGAGTCAAAGACACCCCTGATGTCCCCCACCCCGTGGTAATTTTTAAAAACTGCCAAACAGGGGCTTTTCCCCCCTGATCTTCAGGGAAAGAGGGGTATTGTAGTCAATTCCTTCATAGGTTTTTCTGTTCTTTTCTTTGATCTGTGACACTGCTAAAATGGTTCCTATGTTTTACAGTAGCATCCTCAGGAATGGGGAGTACTGTAACAAACTGTAAAGCATGTACCCCATTTCAAGGGTTTTGCTGTTATCTGCTACATTATTTGCAGCATGAAGAAATTCCTGCCAAATCTTAGTCCAGTATTGGGCCAGGGAGATAGTGTACTTTGCATGCTGGAGGTCTGCGTTTGATCCCTGGCACTGCATGATACCTTGAGCACCGCTGGGTGTGTCAATATTATAAATAGATTCTCATTAAGAAACAAACATACAAAACAGGGAGGTGGAAGATGGTAGGTCACTTGGCTTGCATATAGCCAACCCGAGTTCTATCCATGGGACCATATATGGTCTCCTGAGTCAACTAGAAGTAAGCCCTGAGCTTGCCAGATGTGCCCCCCCCCCCCAACATGAAAAGTAAAAAAAAAAATCATACATTGCCTACTTAACACAAAAGAATCATCTTCACTATTCATAAAGTGTCATAAGATCCTAAGGATTTTTACAATTAAAGCTAGGAACCCATTTTACCTGTATGTATAGCCATTTATTTTTCACAAAATTTAAAATTATTTCAGGACAAATAACACATTTTCCCCCCACTTGTACAATGGAACAAGCAAGCCAGGCTCTTAATTATAGTCTTAGTAATACTCAGATTTTTTCCCCCCATATTTGGGTCACACCCAGTGATGCACAGGGGTTACTCCTGGCTCTGCACTCAGGAATTACCCCTGGCGGTGGGAATCAAACCCGGGCTGGCCATGTGCAAAGTAAACACCCTATCTGCTGTGCTATTGCTCCAGCCCCGATTTCTCAGAATTTTGAATGCTACTATGGCTTCCCTCTCCTCCTACCTCATCCCCTCACCCTCCCCAGTGGGACTTATTTCAATCCTTTTTTTTGGGTCACATCTGCTAGTACTCAACCTTACTCCTGGCTCTGTACTCAGGGATCACTCCTGACCGGGCTTGGGGTACCATATAGGGTGCTGGGGCTCAAATCATCTCTAAGGCAAACATCCTATGCACTGTATTGTCACTCCAGTTCCTTATTTCACTCCTTGATCATACTTTTTAGGAAACATGGGCAATGTTTGGCAGTTAACTTTATGTTTTTTCAGGAATCACTGACTTTCAGAGATGTGGCCATTGACTTCTCCCAGGAGGAGTGGGAATGGCTTCAGCCAGCTCAGAGAGATTTGTACAGACATGTAATGTTGGAGAACTATGGCCATTTGATCTCACTAGGTATGTATTCCTCATCTTTTCTAAGTTAGAACTTGTCCTTTATAATGATTATTGTAAATCTTAATTATCTGATTTAATATTACCAAGGAAGTTATTTTATTATTAATATTTTTTCTGGTTTGATTTTCGGGCACACCGGCAGTACTCAGGGCTTGCTCTTGGCTCTGCACTCAGGAATTACTCTTGATGGGCCTCAGGGAACCATTTGGGGTGCCTAGGAACAAATCTGATCTGGCCCTGTCAAGGCAAGCGCCCCTCTCGTTGTACCATCTGGTCCCATTATTAGTAGTTCTTAAGATGGTGATTATAATTTCACCCAATCTTCAGATATCTCTCATATTTATATTTGACATTCTTCTCATGGCCCTTTTCTGAGGAATCAAGAACAGATTTTGAATTTATTTCATTTTCTGCAAACAGGTTTTAACATTTCTAAGCCAGATGTGGTTTCCTTATTGGAGCAAGGAAAAGAGCCCTGGATGGGGAAAGGAGATGTGAGACGAGATCTGTTTTCAGGTGAATGATTCAAATAATGACCATGCTAGTTAGTAAGAAAGCAAACTTGTATATATGTGTGAGAAAGTTTCTCCTTAAGGATACTGAAAGTATAGAGATTGTGAAATTCTGTCTGCTTCTTCCTTAGGGTCTGCTTTATATCTGTTTGCCTAAGTCTCTTTATTTTTTTGGTTTTGAGAACACACTTGGCTATGAGCAGGGCTTACTCTCTGGTCAGTGCTCTGGGTCACTCCTGGTGCTACTAGGGAGACGTATGTGGTGCTAGGTTAAACCAGGATCAGCTACATGTCAGGCAGGCACTTTACCCCTGTACTTCCTCTGACCCTGATTCTCATTCTGACCCCACTTTCTTACAGATAGCTGTGTCTTCTTTTTCCATTGAATTTCATTTTAAACAATTTCCCCCTTCTTTTATTGAATTTGGCATGTTTCTGCCACATAAAAATAATAATTTTTTTCTGGAGTCATACCTGGTGGTGTTCAGGGGCTATACCTAGCTCTGTGCATAGAAGTGACCCCTGACCTCCTTTTTTTTTTTTTGGCTTTTTGGGTCACACCCGGTAATGCACAGTGGTTACTCCTGGCTCATGCACTCAGGAATTACTCCTGGCGGTGCTTAGGGGACCATGTGGAATGCTGGGAATCGAATCCAGGTCGGCCATGTGCAAGTCACATGCCCTACCTGCTGTGCTATCAATCCCACGCCCCTCCCCGCGCCCTCCTTTTAAATGCATTACTTGCACACATGCTTACCATGAGATGACATTCTTATTTAAGGTACACCAGTATGGTTGTGGTGCTTGCTGGGGGTCGGTGTGGTGGGTGCATACACATGTGCTCATCCGGGTTTACATTTTCTGGGAATGGACCTGGTACATCTTTTCTAGTTGTGGTGTATTCCAGGGCTTGCACCTTTTCTGTGCTGCTTACACTCAGTTGTGGTGAGGCTGGAAGTTTCTTGAAGCACTGAGATTGCAAACAGCAGAGGTGCCAAGCTCATGCTCCTATACATATGGGACACTAGGAATCAGAATGCCTGACTACATGTATGTTTGCAAAGCAGGTGCTCAGAGCTTCTGCTCTAGACCTCTAGGCCCTAAAACAAAATTTACTGTTTAATTGAAACACTCATGTAATCACCACACAAATTAATAAGCAGAATACTGTTTCTCCCCATAGAATTCCCCATAATCACCACACAAATTAATAAGCAGAATACTGTTTCTCCCCATAGAATTCTCTAGAAGAATATTAACCTTTGTCAGAATTAACCCTATGTTGACACATAGTAACTACCCAAAGTCTGTAGTTTACATTAGTATGTCTTTGTATTCTTTTTTATAGTTTCCATTTTCTGCTTACATTAGTCATTTTGTAGAAGTTATCAAGTTTTTATACATTGTCAGATTCCTTGCCCTGAGCACCACCTGGTGTGACCCAAAACACACACACACACACAATTTATCTGAAGACCAGGGTTGCCTGGCATTTCTGGGCCCCGGGTTTTATCTCAAGCACTGCATGCCCCCCTGGCTGTGGTCCCACAAAAGTAAAAAGAGTTATTAAAAGTACTTTATAAATTCTGATCTGATAATTACATTATTTCTGCCATATCTAACTCTGGGTGTGATGCTTGCTCAGTATCTTCAAGTGGTATTTTCTTTCTCTTACTGGTAATGCCTGGTAGTTTTTTCTTTGAAAGATAGACTTGATGTATTGGGTAAAGGGATCTGTGGAAAACTGACCCTTAGTAATGCTATGCTAAACTATTGGAGGATGGAATCTGTTACTAGGTTTCAGCCTTGAAGTCAGCCTTCAGGGCTTCGGAGTTTTTTTTTTTTTTTCCCACTTGGTTTGGGCTGACTGACTACAGGTGGGGGTGGATTTTTCTGCTTTAGGTATATTAGGCTCTGGAAAATATTTTCTGCTAAGAGCATGTCTTCTTAATGAAACTAGAATATTTTTTTATGCTTCTAAATGTTTTTTTCCCCTTCCCCTGCTAAAGCACAAGATTTAATGTTTTTCTTATTATGAAGACCTGGTAGTTTCACCTGGAATTCCGTAAAACCTAAAGAAGCGTGGGAGGCTCCCACCATGATTCAAAGTTCCTTTAATATTTAAAAAAAATTTTTAATTTGATAACTGTGAATTACAAAGTTATTCGTGATTAGATTTCAGTTATACAATGTTCCAATACCAATCCCTTCACCAGTGTCCACGTCCCACATTTATTTTTTTTAATTTTAACAGGGGCCTCCCCACTATTGCTTGGAACAAGGGGTTAATTTCGGAGATACTTGGCTGGTGGTGCAGGCTTGATGACGCAGTGCTTGGGCCTGGCAGTGTAGTACTGCTGGGCTACAGGGGTCCTGGAGATCACCAAAGCCACCTCCAGCGCTGCTTGTGGGCCTCTGAGGTCACATAATACCCTGTGGTGCTCAGGGACCTAGGTGAAATGAAGGACAGAGCCCTAGGGCTTCTAGACACAAAGTTTATAAGCCATCCCTTTAAGCTACCTCCCTGGCCCTCTTGCAGTTTTTAACTTGGATTTACCAATATTGAGCCTCCAGCTATTCGACAATTGCAGTTCAGGTTTTCCTACTAGAACACTGATGTGCACTGAGGTTTCTGATCCAGTAACTTGTGATTCTTTATATCCCCATTTCTCTAATTTTGGGGCAGTGATTTGCCCTGTGACCTCATTTCTCTGACAGCTCTAAGAAGAGTTTTGATTTAGTTCACCATTTTATCTGATTGGGTGGCATGGTAGCTTCTAAGATCATTTTTGGTTTTGTGTTTTTGGATACCTTCCAACCTGCACAGGAATCCCAGGGCCCTTCCTTGTGATACTTAGCCAACAGGGTTGCCCGGCATTTCAATACAATTGAGGATTGTAATGGGTAATTAAAAAGGAGTATCTAAGGATGTAGTGCTATAAATTTTAAAAAAATTCTCTTGGTGCTGGGGATTATTCAAGCCAGGGACCTCCAGGGCCAAATGGCTGGCAGTGTTCAGAGACCTCCAGGTCTGTACCCAACAAGGTTTGATCAAACTGGTGTCATCTGCCTGCAAGGCATGCACTTTAATCACCCATATAGTCTCAGCTTCTGAAATCTCTGTAGAACCAGAATTCAGAAGTCTCCCTGTAGTAAGTTACTTGCTCTTGTTCTTTCAAAAAATCTTTTTCTTATATTTGCACTGTGTGTTCCATAGTTCCTTAATAGCCTCTTAAATGATACTAATGGTAGAGGGTGTTTTTTTCCCTTAGAAAATAGTAAATACATTTGAAATTCTTGCTTTGAGTATATTAATTGCTGACTTTCATAGGAATTCTTTGTTAAGAATGAAATTCTTAGTCCTGAATATAGTAGATAAGGCACTTGCCTTGCACATAGCTGACCTGGGTTTGATCCCCAGCACCACATATGGTCTTGGATCCGGGTAGTCAGCTGGGTGTGACCTCCAAACCAAAAACAAAACCAAAAAAAGAAAAAAAGAACAAATTCTTGACTAGTCTGGGGAGCTGGCTTAAAGGTCTAGAGCACGTGTTTTGCATGTAGGATTCCTGATTATATTCCTGGCCCTGCTGATTGCTTTGAGCACAACCAGGAGTTGCCTCCAAGTGTTGTGTAGACCCTTAGTGCCCTTGGGTATGACCCTTCCCCTCAAAATACATCATTATATCCCTCTCGCTTTTTAATAATTATATATGCTTAAGTTATAGGAATTCATGTGGCATCTCTCAAAACAGGTATGGATGTTGAATATAGTGGCAAGAGGTAAGGTGGAGGAATTTTGAGGGAGGAAGGGAGATGTGAGTTCACAAAGTAAAATGAGGGGGGCTGCTGCTGAGATGCGTGTGCATTCGATGGCCCTGAGCTGCCTCCCCAGCTCCCCAGGCCTCCCCAACAGAGACAGAGGAAGACAGGGGACCACAGCCTGATGGTGAAAATGGCCCCTTTTAATGCAGAGCTTCTAGCATACTTATAGAACATCTGAGGGGGCTTGAGGTAGGGATATAGGTGTGGTTGATCATTTACATGGATAAACATTTGGCAGAGGAAATTCTCTTGGGGAGATTAACTCAAGAGGCACTCTGTCTCCCAGGGATATCTACATTACTTTTCTCTTTCCCTCTAGTTGTATATGTTATCAATACTTGCAGTTGTTGGGATACACACAGTAAGAGAAAAACTTAGTTCTCTGGGCTCTGAGAGCAAGCAAGGTTTTTACTGTAAATCCTAAACTAATTCCTCAGACAAGTTCAGCTTGACCTTCCCCTTGGAGGTCCTGTCTCTTAAGTCATAACAGCTTGCGTCAAGATCATGCACTTAAGCTTTCTAGAATGCCCCATTTTGATGCCGGGGTAGCTTTACCACTTGTCCGGGTCCATCCCAGTCCGACTGTGGGACCTCCTTTTTGGCGTGTTAGGTACTATAGCTACTGAAGCCTGAGTCTAGCAATTATGACCAAGTAATTATGCCCAGGAATAGATATATTTCAGAGTCAGTCAAATCCCAAATATTAGGAGCATAGCCTTAACGATCTTTCTGTGCTTAACTAAACAACATTGCTCTATAGTAAAATATAAAAAGGCTATAGGCCCAGGAGACTGGCTGTCACGCCCACAATTTGCCTCCGGGTGCCATCTTAGCGCACCAGCAGCCCTGGCCCAGAGACTCCCAATTGAATCACCCAGAGATGTCTTTAGAATCCAATCATTTACAATCTAGAAATTTACATTTACAGTCATGGCCATGTGAGCTCTCATTACACTCAAAATGAGCAATGGAAGATAAATGATCTAGGATCTGCCCCTGACAGGTAGGCTTGAATGGTAGTGGGAAATTTTGAGCAAAACGTAATGCCCAAAATTAGAATATCGGGGAAATTGTCTGTCGTAGAGGCAGTGTGAGGACTGGAGTGTGGAAAACGTGCACTGGTAGAGGGATGGGTGTTCCATCATTGTATGGCTGAATCTCAAACATGAAAGCTTTGTAACTCTATCTCATGGTGATACAATTAAAAAAAAAGTTATGTGGAGTTCATGCCCAATTCAATCAGCTTAATCAATGGCTGAACAAATAGCAGTACTTCTACATTATTAAAAAAATAAAAAGGGTTATAGGGGAAATAGAAAAGTAAGTACCAATACACAACACTTCAAATACAAAGCAGTACAAATACAAAGTTCAGATTACCAGAAAGTTTTGGCTTATAAGTAATCAAGATCGAATTGGGGAACTGTTATAATAAGAGGTAAAATACAAAGGAAAGGTTAAAGATAACTTTAACCAAATTAGGGATTTTAGCAAGAACATGGTAAGATTCTCTGGGAGGGGGAAAGGATGTAATTCACTGATGAAGCCTATGGGAGATAAGGGAAAAACATAATAGTATTCTGTTCACCTTGAATCTAGTGTTATTAGTTGTATGTTTTTACTCTTGTTCTAAGAAAACATAGGGCTAATAGTAAGTGAAATATCTTGCAGTTAACTTCAACAGCTTTGTGTGTGTGTTGGCGGGAGGGTGGAGCCAGAATTAAACCTGTAGCCTTACATGCATGGCAAGTATTCTATCACTAAACTACATCTCAGCCCTCAGTATTTTTTTTTCTTTTGCTTTTTGGGTCACACCCAGCCATGCTCAGGGGTTACTCCTGGCTTTGCACTCAGGAATCACCCCTGGTGGTGCTCGGGGGACCATATGGGATGCTGGGAATCGAACCCGGGTCGGCCGCGTGCAAGGCAAACGCCCTACCCGCTGTGCTATTGCTGCAGCCCCAGCCCTCAGTATTTTTCTGATATCATTAAATGGCAGGTTCAGCTGGTAGACGATATTTCAATTTCCAACTAGAAAGATTATCTGTTGCAGTGTATTTTTATATTTCATTTCTGACCGTTTATATTTTTTACTCTAAGTTCAGTCTGTATCTGACATATTTTTTCTGTGTTCTCTTTATCCTTTTTTTTTTTTTTTTGAGTGTTGGGTAGTAAGCCACAGCTGACTGCTCAGGCCCCATTTATAATCTTAGCACCTGAAGAGATTACTCGGTTTATATCCCCAGTCCTCTTACTTAAATGCTCAACATATATATATATATATATATATATATATATATATATATGTCACTGTCACTGTCCTCCTGTTGTTCATTGATTTTGCTTGAGCGGGCCTAGTAATGTCTTCATTGGAGACTTTGTTGTTACTGTGTTTGGCATATCGAATACATCACGGGTACCTTGCCAGGCTCTGCCGTGCGGGCGAGATACTCCCAGTAGCCTGCCGGGCTCTCCGAGAGGGGCGGAGGAATCGAACTCAGGTTGGCCATGTTGGCTGCGTGCAAGGCAAACGCCCTACCGCTGTGCTATCGCTCCAGTCCATATATATATATGGAGTTGATATATAGAAGAGGTAGAAAAGGAATTTAAATTTTCCCTTTATTGAGATAATTTTCTTTTGTTTGTTTTTTGGGCCATACCCACTGGTGATCAGAAACTAATCCTAGCTTGATGATCAGGGATTGCTCCTGACTATGCTCAGAGAACTGTGTGGTGCTGGAGATTAAACCCAGGATTCCTATATGCAAACTTGTGCTTAGCCTGTTGAACTGTCTCCTTGGGCCCTATCCTGATCTTTTATTTTTATGTGCCTACCACATAAATAAAGATCTTGGGTAGTTACTTAGATAGGTATTAAAAATATGAAGTCTGGGTGTGAGGGTGATCTGGCTACAATATATGTCACCCCATTGACCGCCATGGTTGACTCAGCTGATCTGGCTGCTAGGTGGGATACCCCTTCCTCCCTCATCACTCCATGTGTGTCCCTCTTGAAGCCGTGTGCTCAGTTGAAGAGGACGGCCTTCCCCAAATAGACTCGGACCGGTCTTTGGTCAAGGATATACGAGTAGCTCTGCTCCCCTGCTAGAACCTCCAGACAAGCTCTCAAGGTCCATTTGTGGGGGAACGTAGGGTACTCATGCTTCCAAGACACCAGGCACATCCAGATAAGGCGGTGCACATGGCAGTCCGCCTTTCTTAAAAAAAAAAAAGTCTATTTACTTGTTTCTAGAAGCTTAGTCAGTGATAATAAAAAACAGTATTCTACAAAAACAATATATGTCAATTGTGTTTTGGAGAAAAATGAATTTTTTAGTGTATTATTTAGATGCAATTTAGTTTAATTTAATTTTTTTTCTTTTTGGGTCACACCCAGCGTTGCACAAGGGTTACTTATGGCTCATGTACTCAGGAATTACTCCTGGCGGTGCTTAGGGGACCATATGGGATGCTGGGAATCAAACCTGGGTCGGCTGCGTTCAAGGCAAATGCACTATCCACTGTGCTATCTCTCCAGCCCCCTAGATGCAATTTTTTATTTATTTATTTATTTTAAATTTACTTATTTTTATTTATTTTACCTTTTTTTAACCTAAATATATTTTAAGGGAAAAAATCCTAACAAATGACTTAGATTTGTCATATATTAACACAATTTTTTTTTGTAGGAGTACTGCTATTTATTCAGCCACTGATTAGCTGATTGAATTGTGCATGAACTCCACCTTTATTTTTCCATTTTTTATAATTTTATTTATTGAATCACCGTGAGAGCAGTTACAAAGCTTTTGGGTCTAAGTCTCAGTCATACAATGAAACACCCGTACCTTCACCAGTGCCCATTCTCCACCACCAAAAATCCCAGTATACCCCCATCCCACACCCTCCCTCTGCCTGTGGGGCAGATGATTTCCACATTACTCTCTTCTACTTTGATCACGTTCACTATTTCGACACCAGACCCACCATTATTTGAGATTTTACCCCAACACTCAGATCTGCTGAAAAGGCAACAATAGACAATTAGTGTTCTATTGCTGGTTATGAATAACATATGATGTCGTGTGGCTGTAGTAGGGCCATGTGGTTTTGAAATTCTGAAATTTTAACACTTAAATCTGGAGGGATTTCTGCCAAAAGCCACTGGGTTTCGAGATCTGCTCCTGAGTCTCTGGGATCATGGCCGTTGAGCAGCTTGATGAGGAGCCAGAGAGGCCGTTCGTGGGTGATGATTTGGGGTCTCGTTGGGGTGGGGAGGACAGGCCCGGCTCCACCCCCCCGCCCCCCATCCCGTGAGGCCCAACAAGTTTCGTCACTGCGGGCCCAAGCCTGACTGTCCAATGGCCTCTGGAGGATGACAGCCACCAAGTCGCCAAGAGGGAGCAGGCGGAGGGACAACACCCTTTCCTCCCTGTGGTGGCCCGGCGACAGTAACGTACTGTGGAATCCGGATGCATTTCTGCCAAAAGCCACTGGGTTTTGAGATGTGTTTCTGAGTCTCTGGGATCATGGCCGTTAAGCAGCTTGATCAGGAGCCAGAGAGGCCATTCGTGGGCGATGACGTGGGGTCTCGTTGGGGTGGGGAGGACAAGTCCGGCTCCACCCCCATCCTGTGAGGCCCTGTGTGTCTCGTCACTGGGGGCCCAAATGTGACTATCCAGTGGCCTCAGACGGATGGTGGCCACTGGGCCGCCAGGGGGAACAGGCCAAGGCACGAAACCTACTCCCACCTGGGTTGGCCCAGCACCGGTAGCCTACTGCAGAGACCAGACGCATTTCTACCTAAAGCCATTGGGTTCTAAGATTCGTTTCTGAGTCTCTGGGATCATGTCCATTAAGCAGTTCAATCAGGAACCAAAGAGGCCTTGCCTCCAATTATATAGCTGAGCCGGAGGTGGTTTGTGGGTATGTTTCCCACATACCTAACTTTTGGCCGTTTACTTTCTTGGTAAACTTTGCCCCAAGTTTTTGGGGTCTGGCCAAAGGCACAGCAGCAATTTTGGGGTATCTGGAAGTCTGAAGGCACCATGAGGCTGCTGATGCACTCGCCTCACAGGTACAGATTGACCTGCTGGCGGCACCATACCCCCAACTAGATGCAATTTTAAACTATAGAAAAATTACAAGAATACTAGAAAAAGGGACTAAGAAAATAGTTCAGAGGATTCCCCAAATTCAATTCCTGGTGTCTCATGGTTCCACAAGCTTAGCCAGGTAACCCTGGTGCCTGCTGGCAGCGCTGCACTAATTTGGTCTGTTTGGTCTGCACAGTCCGGCTGAGTGTCACCAGGAATGGACCCAGGAGCCCCTAAGCACTGGCCAGTAGATCTCTTAAAAGGAAGAAAAAAATTACAAACCCAGAACAATACAGAAAATACATATTCTCTATTTATAATCACCTATTGGTAGCACTGTAGCACTGTCCTTCCATTTTTCATCAATTTGCTCGAGCAGGCACCAGTAACATCTCCATTGTGCGACTTGTTGTTACTGTTTTTGGCATATCGAATATGCCACGGGGAGCTTGCCAGCTATGCCCTGTGGGTGGGATACTCTTGGTAGCTTGCTGTGCTCTCCAAGAGGGATGGAGGAATTGAAACCAGGTTGTCCCTGTGCAAGGCAAATGTCCTACCCGCTGTGCTATTGCTCCAGCCTCTAGGATCTTATTTTTATAAGAACATTTTCAATAGCAAATAGAACTTGTTTGATTTTTTCTAATCATTAAATCTTTAATTAGTAACATTATTTTTTAATTTTCTTTCACCTTTTCACTTGTATGTATTATCCTAAATATGATGTTCATTTTCATTTACTTATATACATTAAAAACCATTTTGATCTTTCAAAACCTATTTTTGGGGTTTTTTATTGGGGGTAGGGGCAGTGATGTCCAGGGGTTACTTCAGGCTCTGCACTCAGGAATTACTTAGTGCTTGAAGGACTATTTGGGATGCTGGGGATCAATCCGAGATTGGCTGCATTCAAGGGAAGTGCCTTATCCTGCTGACCCCAAGACCATTTTAATTAACAAAAAATTTGGGGGTTTATATGACACTAAAAATTCCTTTTAAGCTGCCATGCCAAAGAGATACAAAATTAAGTCTTCTAAATGGTATTGCAAAAAATTTTGAGTTATTTTCTTTTTTTCTATCTTTTTTTTTTGATTTTTGGGTCTCACCCAGCGATGTTCAGGGGTTACTCCTGGTGGTGCTTGGGGGACCATATGGGATGCTGGGAATTGAACTCAGGTTGGCTGCATGAAGGCAAATGCCCTACCTGCTGTGCTATCGCTCAGCCCCTGAGGCATTTTCTTATACAATGTTGCATACTGAATATGAAAACTGTGGAAGCATATTTGAATCACAGAGGATAATACCCATCTTTTGTTAATGCAAAGGTATTAAATAATATATATAGTAAGAAAAAAGTTATCAAAATGTAATTTTGGTCTGGAGTGATACTACATCAGGATGGGTGTCTGCCTGCATGCAGTTTACCTGGGTTCAATATCCTGCACCCCATATGGTCCCCTGGATACAGAGTTAGGAGTAAGCCGTAAGTTTGTATTATAAGCTTAATTATCTATTGGTAGTATTTGAAAGTAACATGAACATTTGAAAATATGTTGTATATGTTATGGCCTTTTATCTTGACATTACTCTATATAATATGCAAAAAGTCCATTACTCTAATGTACATTAAATACGTTACATTAATCCACATTTTCCAAGAAAAGGATATGAGAAGATTTCTCTTCTTCTTTCCCTTTATAATTGTGAGTTTGTAATTCAGCTGCAATGCTTGATTGTGGTATGCAGAAGATTGCACACACTTTGTTATGATATTGAAATTGTACATGGCATGTGAAGCAGTGCCTGGGATTAAATTTGTGGCCTTGTAGGCAGGCACTCGATAGTGAACTAGCCATCTTTTTTGGGGGGGCGGGGGTCACACCTGGCAATGCTGAGGGCTCTGCACTCAGGAATTAGTTTTGACAGTGCTCTGGGGACCATATGGGTTGCTGGGGATGAACCTGGGTTAGCCACGTGCAAGGCAAATGTTCTACCCACTGTACTATCATTCTGGCCCTCTTGAAATATTTATAATGTCAAAATTTTATTATACTGGATCAAGGGAGATGACTGAAAGCTGGAGTTCATGTTTGTTTCATGCTTGTCTTTTTCTTTTCTTTTTTTTTGATGGGTGGCACTCTAGAACATTGTTGATCTGGGGACAGGAGATCACTCTTGTCAAGATGGGCTGCATGTCCCAGTGCTTGGATTCAGTGATGCTCAGGGACCTCTAGGGCTATGTCCAGTGATGCTGGTGTGGAACATGCAGTGCTGGAGATCAAATGGGTGCCTGTGCCTCTGCATACTAAGCTCTTTCCATGGGCCCTCTAGTGAATGCTCTACATGCAGAAGCCCTGGGTTCAAACCCCACCACTGCAGCATCCCCTGAATTTTCACTTATAAGTTTACAACATGTATGTGTAGGAAAGAAGACAAATACAGCTTAGTATAGTTTGTGTTTTAGGCATCCATTAGGGTCTCAGAATGTATCCCCTGAAGATAATTGGGAGATACTGTAGTATAAAATTCTCTTTGACAGAATAATAGGGGACCTTGCTCATATTTAGCATAGAGAAAAGGAAAGCTGTGTTCATCTGTCAAAGATAATCTGGTGGGGGCTGGAGAGATAGCACAGCGGGTAGGGCATTTGCCTTGCACGTGGCCGAAACGGGTTCTATTCCCAGCATTCCATATGGTCCACTGAGCACCGCCAGGAGTAACTCCTGAGTGCAGAGCCAGGAGTAACCCCTGTGCATCACTGGGTGTGACCCAAAAAAGCAAATAATAATAATAATAATAATAATAATAATAATAATAGTCTGGTGACCATACTGTTAAACTAAATTTGATCTTCGATAATAGTTTGTAAAATAGAATTCAGTGAGGATAATAGGAACCATTTTGGATTTTGGACCACACCAGTGGTGCTCAGGAGCTTTTCCTGTGTTTGTGCTTGGGTGTTGCTCTTGGTGGTGCACAGGGGACCATGCAATGCAATGTTCAAACCTGGGCCTCCTGTCTGAAAGACCATGCTTCTGTGCTCTGGCTTATCTCACTCTGTCCAGCCCCAGAAGCTGTTCCTTCCTCCCCAAGTGAATTCCTACTTACTTGTATACTGAATAATCTCTTTAAAATGTTTCAAAACTTCTGTCATTGTGGTATCTCAGTGGGACCTGAGCAGCACATCTTTATTGGTAGCATTATGAAACTGCTAAAAAAAATGGGAAGACTACCTGTCTTGGCTTTCTGATAATTCTTTTCTTCATCGTCAATAAAAGCCATTTTCCTTACTCTGATGTTTTCTGATATACTATATATGCTGCTTAGATTTCGGAGTTGTATGTGATAATTACACAGTGTTCTGCTGTCCTGTCACTGTCCTGTCCTCCTGTTGTTTATCAATTTTGCTCAAGCGGACCCAGTAACATTGTGAGACTTGTTACTGTGTTTGGCATATCAAATACATCATGGGTAGCTTGCCAGGTTTTGCTGTGTGTGTGAGATACTCTTGGTAGCTTGCTGGGCTCTCCGAGGGGGTAAAGGAATCAAACTCGAACTCGGGTTGATGGCCGCATGCAAGGCAAATGCCCTACCTGCTGTGCTGTTGCTCCAGCCCTAGTTTTCTGCTAAGACTTGTAATTGTTAATTCATTGGAAAGGGGAGGAATGGCTTTCATCAATACAGAAAACCATACATCTGCTTCTTTGTTTGATTTTCAGAGTCAAATGGTACAGTCAAAGAGTTTTCTCCAAAAAATGTCACATATGAAGTTGCATCATCCCACAATTTATTAATGGAAAGAATTTTAAGTGGAGGCCCTGCATATTCCAATTTTAAAGGAGGCTGGAAGTGTGAGGATAACACTGAGATGAAAGGAAGTAAAGGATCTATCAGACAAGTGACAGTCGCTCTTCCAAAATCCTTATCTCAGCGAATGAGTATCAGTACTGTGGAGAGGCCGTATGGATGTCATGAATGTGGAAAATCGTTCAGTCGGCGCTTTTCCCTTGTCTTACATCAGAGAACTCATACTGGTGAGAAACCCTATGTATGTAAGGAGTGTGGCAAAACCTTTAGCCAGATATCGAACCTTGTGAAACATCAAATGATACATACTGGAAAGAAACCCCATGAGTGTAAGGACTGTAATAAAACATTCAGTTACCTTTCATTTCTCATTGAACACCAAAGAACACATACTGGGGAGAAACCTTATGAATGTGCTGAATGTGGAAAGGCATTTAGCCGTGCCTCAAACCTCACTCGACATCAGAGAATTCATGTGGGAAAGAAACAGCATGTTTGTAGGAAATGTGGGAAAGCCTT
The DNA here is from genome assembly GCF_029834395.1 of Sorex fumeus. NCBI lineage: Eukaryota > Metazoa > Chordata > Mammalia > Eulipotyphla > Soricidae > Sorex > Sorex fumeus. Next base: position 18,581,344 of record NW_026606086.1, on the reverse strand, counting down.
CAATAGTGGCTCAGAACTTATTCGTCATCAGATTACTCATACTGGAGAGAAACCTTATGAATGCATTGAATGTGGAAAGGCATTTCGCCGTTCGTCACACCTTACTCGACATCAAAGCATCCATACCACCAAAACCTCTTATGAATGTAGTGAGTGTAAAAAAGCTTTCCGTTGCCATTCATTCCTTCTTAAACATCAAAGAATTCATGCTGGAGAAAAACTCTATGAATGTGATGAATGTGGTAAAGTTTTCACATGGCATGCATCTCTTACACAGCATATGAAAATTCATACTGGAGAAAAACCCTATTCTTGTACTGAATGTGACAAAACATTTAGTCGGAGCTTTTCCCTTATTCTACATCAGATCACACATACCGGTGAAAAGCCCTATCTATGTAAAGTATGCAATAAATCTTTCAGCTGGAGCTCAAACCTTGCTAAACATCAGAGAATACATACCTTGGAGAACTATGAATATGAAAATTCATTTAATTACCATGCATTCCTTACTGAACACCAGAGAATTCATGCCATAGAGAAAATCTAACAAAATATGGATATTTATATACATATATACATGTGTGTATATATATGTATGTGTATGTGTGTATATATATGTGTATATATATGCATATATTTTAACCACATCTGGCAGTGCTCAGGGGCTAATCTTGGCTCTGTGCTCAGGACTTACTCTTGGCTTTTTGCTTGGGGGACTATATGTGGTGCCAGGGATGGAATCTGGGGTCAGCCACATGTAAGGCAAGTGCTTTGCTTCTTATATTCTCTCCCATCCAGTTCTGAGTTTTGGTTTTGGTTTTGGTTTTTGGGTCATACTCAGCAGTGCTCAGGGCTTACTTCTGGCTCTGTGCTCAGGGCTTACTCTTAGAAAGCTTGGGGGACCATATGGGATGCTGGGTCAGCGACATGCAAGTCTGCAGTATTATCATTCATGACCCCAGTGTGGATTTTAAAAGTTCCTTAATTTGACGTCAGAGAACTGATGGTAAGAAGCCTTATGTAAATGTATTGAATGTGAAGATATGTGAATCATATCTTATTTAACATTCTGGAGAAAATTCAAGGAATATGTAAGCCATGAATAGCTTTGATTGTTATTTTTGGTAATACCAGAAGATAAAAATCAGTTGGTATTGATAAGATTCCTCATCTGATAGGCTTCCCATAATCTCTATTTGTGAAAAAATTTTTTTCAGTACCATAGATCTTAACCAGGGTGTCACATGTGCCAGGCAAGAACTCTACTACTGAGCTACATCTCTGCTCTACATTTGTAAAATTTTACCAGGAAAAGATACATGTCAAATTGGAGATGAGTCCTCATTGAGTATCTAGGCTTAATCAGGACAAAATGCATGGGAAAGGATGTACATTTTCGTGGACATCAGAAAATTTAAACTGAAGCAAAGTTATGCTAATTGATTGGTAATACCTTCTTGTACCATGCAATATTTATTAACAATGTAAAAAACTTAGGAGAAAAAGATAACTGCAATATTTTAGCCCTGCAGAAGTTGTACCAGACAAAAACTTAACTTTGTGTGTAATGAATGTGACATAATCTTCCAGTTTTGAAGAGTACTGAAAGGTATCTGTACGGGAAAGTTTTTTTGTCCTTTAAAGGATTTTTTATATTGAGCATATTCAAGGAAGATATGAATAAATCTAGCTTTATAGTAAGTGGTATTTCTTGAGTTTTTTCCCATAAAGTATGTGTGATTCTGAAAATACAACTACTTAAGATATTGATACCAGTAATGAAGGGTAGCAGACTTCTGTAGGAGCTTATATACACAAAATTATAGAAACATTTTAGATATCTTATAGTTTTAACTTTGAGACAATTTGAATGTTAGGTAATGTTATCTGTCAGGTTCCTGGTCAGTCAACCCTGGCAAACTGGAGTATGATCCCCCAAGTCACTGAACTTACTCCCTATAGGAGAGGGAGTGGGATGGACAGAAGCCTCTGCCCTGGCCTCCTGCGTACCATGGGCCCCCGCCACCACGAGAAAGAACCACACAGAGAAGAGGGAAAGCTGGAGGTCAAGCAGCTCTCCGTTTATTAGCTCTCACACAGGGGTATTTATACATACATATCCAAGGGCAGTGCATACAGCTCGGCACAGGCGCAGTACAGATGTTAGTTAATGATTTACATTTCCCGCCTTCAGGGCTGGGTGTGTTACACGGGCAGATGGTAAGGGTACATCCTACATCCCGTTATCCTCTCAACCAGAGTGCCTTTCTGGATGGAGTGCTGGCCCAAGGCCCTGGGCCCCCGTGAACAGAGCCAGCACCTGTTTCCAAGAGCAGGGAATTTGGCCAGGGTCTCAGGCAAACTGCCAAGACCCCAACAGTTCTCCTTTAGCTTTTAATCTGAGTACACATTTCTTACTAGTTCTTAAATGAGAGGTACATCACAGGAAGATGCCCAGGTAATTTACTTCTTTTGTGTACAGTGAGAACATCGGTAAGCATGAATCTGCTCTGGCATCCGCTTTCCAGCTGATGGCTTATACAATAAAACTGAGCTTGTTTTGATCCAGTAGTTAAGAGATTTTCTGTTTTGGTGGCACACCCAGCTGTGCCCAGGGACTACTCCTGGTATTGCTCAGGGTCATACTGTCAGTGCTCAAGGAACTATGCAGAGTTGGGCGGAGAACCTGGACCTGCCACATGTGCTATTACTGCAGAGCAGCAATCTTATAGAAAGAAATAGGTACTGTGGATAAATTGACTTTATTGATCATTGATATTGTGGGAACTGTTTTAAGGATTTGTAAAAGGTGTTCTTTATTTTTTTTAAATTTATTTTTAATTTCATTGAATCACCATGAGAAAGTTACAAAGCTTTCATGTTTGGGTTACTATCACACAATGATTAAACACCTATCCCATCCACCAGTACACATCCCCCGCCACCAATATCCCCAGCATACCCCCCTTCCCCACCCCCACCCCCGCCTCCATGGCAGACAATATTCCCCATACTTTCTCTGTACTTTTAGGCATTATGATTTGCAATACAGACACTGAGAGGTCATCATGTTTGGTCCATTATCCACTTTCGACATATATGTCCCATCCCGACTAATTCCTCCAGCCATCATTTTCTTAGTGATCCCTTCTCTATTCCATCTGCCTTCTCCTCTCCACTCATGAAGCAGGCTTCCAGCTATGGGGCAATCCTCCTGGCCCTTGTATCTACTGTCCTTGGGTGTCAGCCTCATGTTATGCTATTCTATACTCCACAAATGAGTGCAGTCTTTCTATGTCCATCCCTCTTTTTCTGACTCATTTCACTTAGTGTGACACTTTCCATATCTGTCCACTTCTAAGCAAATTTCATGACTTCATCTCTCCTAACGGCTGCATAGTATTCCATTGTGTAGATCTACCAAAGTCTCTTTAACCAGTCATCTGTTCTAGGGCACTTGGGTTGTTTTCGATTTTTGCTATTGTGAACAATGCTACAATGAACATATAGGTATCACTGTATCACTGTCATCCCATTGATCGTTGAATTACTCAAGTGGGCAGCAGTAATGTCTCTATTACTCCCAGCCCTGAGATTTTAGTAGCTGCTTCTTACTCGTCTTTTCCCAATGATTGGAGGCTCTTTCAGGGTCAGGGGAATGAGATATATTGTCGTTACTGTGTTTGGCATATCAGATATGCCACGGGGAACTTGTGAGGCTCTGCCCTTGCCGGCGGGATACTCTCGGTAGCTTGTCAGGCTCTCTGAGAAGCATAAATGGGTAGGAGGTGTCTTATAATTCGGAAAGCGTCCTGGAGCATGGCAGTGGTTGGGCAGTGGAGGTCCGCTGCCAGGGCTGGGTCCCTTGGGGTGGGGAGGGCTCTCCCCCGCCCCATAGTCTAGTGTAGAATCTGGTGGCATGATTCTGGGAGCCTCCATTTATACTCCCATCTGGGAAGAGCATCCATGAGTTCTGGAGTTGTTCTCATCGGCCACCCTCCAGAACTCACGGATGCCCCTCCCACACGGTAGTTTAAAAGGAGGCTCCCAGAACCATGCCACCGGACCCCACACCAGGCTGTGGGGTGGGTGGGAGCCCTCCCCATCCCAAGGGACCCAGCCCTGGCAGCCGACCTCTACTGCCTAACCACCGCCACACTCTAGGCCGCTTTCTGGATGCTTAGGCCAAGCTTCACGCAAGAATGAAGTCCCACGGAACCCAGATAATGCGGAACATATAGATGTCATTTCTACTGTGACAGATGTCATTTCTACTGTGTTGTTTTTGCATCCTCGGGACATATTCCCGAAGTGGTATTGCGGGGTCATATGGAAGCTTAATTTCTAGTTTTTGAAGGACCGTCCATATTGTTTTAAAAGGTATAAAAGGTGTTCTTATGTATCTTGTTTCATAGTCATTTTAAGGAGGTGGAAGTCAGAGAGAAGAATTTCATGATCCCTTTGTGGTTCCTGGAACAGGAGAGGGTTTTGCATAAGTGGGCAGCTTGTGGTTCAGTTTCCCATAGTACTGCTCTAATGATACAGCAGACTCAATGGTAATGTAGTGGTCTTGACAGGTTCCAGCAGAAGAATCATAGCACAGACATCTAGGCTTTGGATGTAAGGCCATACCTTCTCTTCTGTGATTGTTTTATTACTGGATTGTGCCTAGTGTCAGGATACATGGCAATAGGTCAGGAGACTGTATTATCCAATCTTCTCATCATGAACTAGGTTATTGGATATCTACACAAAGCATTATAGTATAAAATGGGAAAGATACAAAATAGGGATCATGAGATCTCATGCAATAAAACTACATGAGGAAAAGGGTTTAGACTTCAAGAAAATTTGTTTGTCTCTTTTTCCCTCAAACTCTACTTTTAGCCCTATGGGAAAATTTTCTTGGTAAATTTACAGAAGAAAAAGTAACAGGTTGATGGAGGGATTTTATTTTGGGGTGAGAGCATCCAAAGTGGTGTTCAGGAGCCTGGGGGCCTGTCCTGACCATTCTTGGTCAACCCAACTGGCAGTTGGGTGTGAGGGCACAAGCATGCAGTGTTGCTCAAGCCCTACTATGCTGAGGATTACCCATTTATGGTTTGGGTCTCTTGTACCATATCTGGTGGTATTAAGGTGTCTGTGGGACTGCGTCTGATGATCCTCAGGGAGGCATATGGTGCTGGGATTGAAACAGAGTTGACCACATACAAGGCATGTACCTTAACTTTACATGCCTTTACTTTCTGCTCTGTATGGTGGGATTTTTCTTATGTGTGCCACCAAGCAGTTTATGGCTTCTTACATGTTAATACATTCAGGGATTGCAATACAAATTTTATAAGAAGGGGTAGGGGAAGTAGCTCAAATAATAGAGCATATGCCTAGAATGTGTACACCTCAAACTTTGATCCCTGACAGGGCACGGCCCCCTGATCACTGCCAGTTGTGGACCTGGTGGCTCCTGAATTTTTCTGCGGTGGCCCTTAGGCACTATTGGGGCAAGCACCAAATTGACAGGCCTGTCTTGCCACTGGGCTAAGCATAGTAGGAAGTGGCTCTGCACTCTTCCCCAGTGCTGAAAGGGGTTGCCTACTCCCACACAAATACTTTTTGCTTATTAATTATTATTATTTTGGGGGGCACATCCATGGTTCTCAGGGCATACTCCTGGCTCTGTGTTTAGGGCTCACTCCTGGTGGGGCGTAGGGCTCACATGTGGTGCTGGGGATTAAATCCAGGTCAGCCACTTCCAGGGCGAGTGCCCTACCCACTGTACTATCACTTGAATCCCCTACAAGTATTTTTTAAGGTGTTATAGAGAGGAATCTCACAGTGGACAGAATACTGATCTGGAAATGAGGAATGAGTGATGGTCTGGGATTTGGCCTGGTATGGGAACTGCCTCTGGACCTATATGTTGCCTTTCCACACATTCATAAAGAGCTGTTTTGTTCTGGGACTCTAGCTTATAATTTCATCTCTCTGAAGCAAAGCAGTTATAATGCAGCCACGAAGTAATTTACAGTGACCTTTTCCCAGTGACAGTAAGTTCTCAGATATGTCAAGGAATGGCTTTACTAATGTTCTTTTACTGCAATTGAGAACGAAAGTTGTTTGCATCAGAGAAATACCACTACATTGAGGACATCTGGGACTCTCTAGGCCAAACCAGGGAAAGGTTGAGCCTCCAATATTTATCCCTTATTCACTCAGATATGAGCATAGTCTTAACCCACAAGGACTGGTTGAGTTAGAAAAGATTATTATAAGAACTCTCAATATCTGGATCAGTCTTAGTTGCCACTAAATTTCCTGCCAATTTCCCTTGTGAAGACTGATGTTATCTACTTCTCCTGGATGTTAGAACTATTGATAAAAAGCTGACTTTTTAAAAGTGATAAAAGCTCATGAAATTTACAATCATGGGTTGGAGAAATGACTCAAAGAGCTTGAATGCATACTTTACATACTGGAACCCTGGATTCTGGCCCAAATACCACATGGCCTCCTGACACTACTTGAAGCAATCACTAAGCCAGGAGGAGCCACCCACAGCACCATTGGTGTTACCCAACATTTTTTTATACACCTTTTTTTTCTTTTTTTGGGGGGGGTCACACCTGGCGATGCACAGGGGTTACTCCTGGCTCTGCACTCAGGAGTTACCCCTGGCAGTGCTCAGGGGACCATATGGGATTCTGGGAATTGAACCCGGGTCATCCACGTGCAAGGCAAACGCCCTACCCGCTATGCTATCTCTCCAGCCCCACCCAATATTTCTTTTAAAGTCACCACCCTAACCTTTTATTTTGAGGTTGAAGCACCCTGCATGCTAACCTTGCAGTGAGCTATATCCCCAGTCAACCTTACTAATATTTCCTGTAAATTTAGGGACTACTGCTGGTGGGAATTAGGGGACCTATGTCACCTGCAATCTGGGTACTCACAAGTCTATAAAGTTAGCATGATTAGGGCAGGGGAGATAACTCAAAGTATGTGTAGCCTTTCTGTGTGGGAGGCCCGGGTTCAAACCCTGTTGCTGCATGGTCCATTGAGAACCAATGGAAGCAACCCACAAGCAATGAGCTGAGAGATCTGAGTACTCCTAGGTGTTCCCTGTCCCTGCAAAAAATAAACTAGAATTGCAACTGTTGGGATGAGGAGATAGTTCAAAGGGATGGAGTCAATGCTTTGTATGCTGGCCACCCAGGCTTATTCCCTGTTATCACTTGTTCCCCGCCAAGAATTCTGGGAACAACCTCTAAGCACCAAGCTGAGAGTATCCTATGAGCACCACCAGGTGTGGCCCCAAACCCAAAATACCCTTGGACTATTGTTAGGTTTTTGACCATAAGTGCCTCCTTTTATATTCTGTTTCTTAGTTGGAGTTTATTTGGTAAGTATAAGACCAAGCTGCAAAATTTGATGAATTGTTTTCAGCATTTAAAATTCTTAACTTGAGGGGCTGGAGAGACAGGACTATAGGTAAGGTGTTTGCCTGGCATGAGGTCAACCTGGCTTTGATCCCTGGCACCCCATAGGGTCCCCTGAGGACCAGCAGGGCATGTATTTTTTAAAGTCACCATGAAATTGCTAAGTTATTCATGATTAGGTTTCAGAAATTCACTATTGTACCATTATGTTTCTTTATATTCTGCATACTATATGAATTCTGTGTGGGTCTCTCTCCAACTTCACTCAGCATAATACTTTCCAGATCCAGCAACTGCATGATTTTACCTTCTTTAATGGCCGAGTAATATTCCATTGTGTATGTCTACCATAGTTTCTGCATTCAATCATCTATTCTTGGACATCTGGGCTGTTTCCAGATTTTAGCTATTGTGGATAGTGCTGCAAGGGACATAGGGCTAAAAATGTCTTTTTCCCATTTTTTTTTGGGGGGGAGGGAAACCCCAGGGATATTTTCCAAGAAGTGGGATTGCTGGATCAAATGGAAGCTCAATTCCTAGGGTTTTTTTTTTTAAAGGAATGTCATTTTTTCCAGAAAGGCTGGATCAAGTGACAAAGTGACATTCCTACCAGCAAGAAGTAGATGATAATCCACTAGCGTATTCCTGAGCATAGAACCAGGAGTAAAAACTCTGATCACTGTGGTTTGTGGCCAAAAATTACAAATAAAAAAATAATATTGGTAACAGTATCAATATGATTATAAACCATAGTATCTCAATAAAACTAACTGGCTTGGAAATAAAAAATTAAAACAGTTTCTATTGGGAAGATGAAACTGGTCAAATAAAATTTAAGTCAGGGAGAAAACAGGCTGGAGGGTGTTCTATGCATGCAGGAGTCTCAGATTTGATTCTCAGCCCCAAGTGGTACCCTGAACACCACCAAGAACTGAGGAACTGAGCTGGGTGGGGACTCTGAGAAAAACTGCATTTGGTCTCAAAACAAATTGGTAACTAAAATATCTGCTCTGTCCAACATTTAATGCAGAAATGAATTTCTTTGTTTTGAGGCCACAAAACCAAAACCATTTGTTCTAGGCCGGAGAGACAGTTCAAAGGGCTATGCCTGCAGAAGCCCTGGTTTCAGTACTTAGCACCTTGTGTTCCCCTAAGAACTGCTGTTATGCCCAAGTATCATGTTGGGAATGAACCTTAAGCACCAAAGGTGAGGGCCAAATTAATTTTTTTTGAAAATTTTATTAGCCACAGCAAAAAAAAAAAAAGACAACCGCATGCTGCTTTTAAAAGGGCCTTATCCTGAAATATCACACCACATAGTAACCACATAGTAATTGAGGAATTTACACACTGAATTAAAATTAAAAATAACTATAAAGGTATATGGGCTGGAGCTATAGCACAGTGGGTAGAGCATTTGCCTTGCACGCAGCCAACATGGCTGACCCGAGTTCAATTCCTCCGCCCCTCTCGGAGAGCCCAGCAAGTTACTGAGAGTATCTCGCCCGCACAGCAAAGCCTGGCAAGCTACCCGTGACATATTTGATATGCCAAGTCTCACAATGGAGACGTTACTGGCCCGCTCGAGCAAATCGATGAACAACAGGAGGACAGTGACAGTGATATATGTGTGTGTGTATACATATATATATATATATATATATACATATATATATTTGATGATCGTTTAAATAAATTGTTTCAGTACATTCAAATCATAAACTCTTGTCAGTTACATGGCATTATAAAGACAAATGACAATTTTACTGCAATATATTGTGAATAATCCTTCAGCAATAGTGTTATTAAGAAAGATGCTCTAAACCAGTAAACCAGTAAATTGGATCAATATGGTCTTTAGACAATATCAACTCTTTGGCATATGAGAAATGCCATGATGATGTAAACTTAATGGTTGTGTATTCAAAAAGTTTGAGTGCTCGACATGTACGTTCAGTGGTCAGGAGCTGCCTCCCCTTGCTGCAGGCCTACAGCAATGGACTCATGAGCCTGGGGGCACCAGGCTGATTGGTGATCAGTCGCTATTTATTTCAATCTCCATTCCGCGGTTTATTTTCTGCCTGCATGGTAATTCCAGTCTCACCTCTGTCCCTAATTCTAGTCTCACACATTCTTCCTTCCAGTCTCTCACAACCCCCAGGTCCATCATCTTACCTTACAGAAAAGACTTTCAGTAGGAAGCAAAATAGTGAAGCCAAATAGGTTTGATTCAAGAAATTTGCTTAGAGAAATGTGAGCAGAGAGAAAGAGGAATACATGTTCAGGGGAGAACACAGACTCCAGAGTGGAAAAAGTCCACCCTACAATTTTTTTTGGGGGGGTAGATTATTGGGCTACACCCGGCAGTGCTCAGGGATTACCTGGATGGGCTGGGGGAACATTTGGGGTGCTGGGGCTCGAACATGGCTGGGTCAGATATCTGCGAGGCAAGTGCCCTACTCACTGTACTATTTCACCACCCCTCCCACAATTTTGTTGTTACTGGACCACACTTGGCTGTGCTCAGGGATCACTCCAGGTAGGGACAGTCCAGAATTCTCCCACCCTTGCAACTGCTCTAAAATCCTAGAGCAGTTATGTAAAAAATACCATGAAAAAGGGTCCTGAGCAGTACAACAGTACAGCAGGTAGGGCATTTTCCTTGCATAAAGCGACCTGGGTTCCACCTCTGGTATCCCATATGGTCCTGACTTGATTCCTGAGTGCAAAGCCAGGTGTAATCTCTGAGCACAGTCAGGGTGGCTCTAAAACAGAACAAAACAAAACAACCCCCAAGATCACCCTAAATTTTTTCTAAAAGAATGGTAAAACAACTGTCAGTAAATTAAGAAATTGGAATGAGCAACACTGTCAAAAGACACGTGTTCAAAATTGACACAGAAAAAATGATAAAACTTAAATTCATCAGTTGCCATTAAAGACAGAGTAAGAGGTCAGATATCTTTAAAAACTTTGAGCCCTGATTTCAGGGGCACAAATAAGTGTTTCACAGAACACAGAAATAAACCCTGCAGCCGAAATCACTCACTTCCTGGAGAACAAGGAGGTTCCCTGCAGCACCACCCGGACATCACAGAGTGCATCTCGATTCTGAACACAAGTGAAAGCCTGAAGCAAAATCTCCGTGAATCGAAATAACCATTCAATCAGGGTTTATCCAGGAGTGCCACTGTCACTACTAATCGATAGCACGGGGATCTTCGTGTTCCGTCCCTCGATTCTTGAGCAGCACTTGCTCATGGGTTATCTGCATTTCTGAATTGATCTCTGACCTATAAAAGTGTCTGGACAGAACCGCTGTGTTCCCCTGTCGCAGCCCGGACGACACCGCTGCTGACCACGGGACCGGCTGTTCGCCCCCTCAGGTCCCTCAGAGTCAGTCCACGAAGGGCCTCCCAGTGCGAGAGGACTGGAGAGCAAGCACGCGGGACCGGCCCTTGGTCGCCACTTTTTTCTGCTCAGCATTCCCCCCAGTTTTCGCTCCACTCTCTTCTCGGCACTAGAAAGGCGCGGAGGGAGAAGGAAGTGATCCCAGAGGGAGGCGACCCCAAGTGGTAGGCGACCGCCAGGGAGAAACGACTCCAAGTGGGAGACGAACTCCAGGGGGAGGCGATAGCGAAGAGGAGGCTATCTCCGGGGGGGGGAAGCGACCCAAAATGGGAGACGAGGTCCAGGAGGAGGCGACTTGCGAAGGCAAGGCGATACCCAGGGGAGGCGATGCTCAGGTGGAGGCGATCCCGAGGCTGCAAGGCAGGAACTCCATTTCCCAGGGGGCTACGCGTCTCGGAAGAATTCCGGGGGTTGCGTCACGTCCGGTTCTCCGTGACGAACCCGCGCATGGGTTCCTGGGAAGTGTGTGCGGCCGTGAGGCTCGCGGGGCTGCGGACTCCTCGGGCGCGAGCGTGTGGGTCTCTAAGCGCGTGCGTGCGTTCGTGTGTCTGGGGCGCCTGCGCAAGGGGGCGGGGGAGGGGGGGACGCGGCGTGCCTGTCGCTCGGAGGGCGCCTGCGCAGCTCGGCTCGGCTCGGCTCGGCTCGGGACTGACTGATGACTGCCGAGCCGCTACCTTTGTGACAGGCGCGGGGTTGGTGGGCGCCGGGTGCAGCCTGTCGTGCCCGGGTCCCGGCAGATTCCGTTGTCGCGCGCCTCACCCTCCCTCCGGCCGTAAGGGCCGCTGCTGCGCGTGAGCTCGGGCCGCTCGGGTCCTTCCAGTCCGTCCAGCTCGTTTTTGTTTTTGTTTTTTCCGCTGGAAACCGAGCTCGGGGTTCGCCCGTACCTCTCCCGCATCCGCCGACAACGGTCACGCGTTTCTTTCTGTTCCTTGCCGGCGCGTCTGAGGCGCCCAGCGGAGGGCTGAGTCGTTTTCTTCCCGACGTCTTCCCGCTGTGTGACTGAGGACGAGCTGTCGTGGGGGGGGTGAGTTGGTCCGGGGGTCTGCCAGCAGGGCTGCCCTGGCGGGAGTGCCGACCCGGAATGTTCAGGCTCTGGGTTCGAGTGTGACCCGGATGCACAGCCTGGAGATCGGAGAGAGCGAAGTTCCCTGCGTCGAAGTCGCCTGGCCGCTCGCTCCCTCCCTTCCCAGCGGCCGCGCCCTTGTGTGCCCCTCAGAGAGGCTCGAGCCCAGTGAAGCCCTTTTTATCGAATGGGCGACTATCTTGTCATAGCGATGTTGTTCAGGATCTGGCTAAGATCAGAATGGTACGAAGAAAGTGAAGACTGTTCTGGCGGAGCTTAGTACCTTAATTCCAGAATATACTGTTTGTTTGTTTGTTTGTGTTTTGAGCAGTCCCTGATAGTGCTCAGGAACTGCTTAGTGCTCGGGGAACTTCTTTTTTTTCCGTTTGTGAAAGGGAAAACGTTGTATCATCCCGAATGTCTGCTAAGGTATTTTAATTAGGTTAGGGTTTTTTGTTGTTGTTTAGGGGCCACCCCAAGCTGTGCACCGGAGCTGCCTCCTGCTCAGTGGTCAGGGGTTGCCCCTTACAGTTCTTTTTTTTTTTTTTGCTTTTTTTGTGGGGGGTCACACCCTCACACCCAGCGTGCACAGGAATTACTCCTGGTTCATGCGCTCAGGAATTACTCCTGGCGGTGCTCAGTCACGCGCGAGGCAAACGCCCTACCCGCTGTGCTATTGCTCCGTCCTGCCCCTCACAGTTCTTGAGTGACCCTATGGTGCCAGGGACTGAACCTGGGCCTCATGCATGTAAAGCCTGCTCTCCCTTCAGCTCATGGATTAGAGATGTTGGCTACAGTTAATTGTGTATCTGGGTAACAAGCACAACTTCCTTTTAAATATCTATCTATCTATCTATCTATCTATTGTTTGACCATACCTGGTGGTTCTCAGGACTTACCCCTGACTCTGCACTCAGTTACCGCTCCTGGTGATTCCGGGAACCTCTTTCTTGAGCTATGCTTAATATAGTGTATGTATGTACTAAGGATAAAGCAATGTTTAGATACAAGGAATACTTTTGGGAAATACAGAATCATAATGGCAATATGATATCCCTAAATTGTATAAGAGATTCAACTAACATCGACTAGGTAAAGTATCTAGAAAGGCCATAGACAAGTTATTAGATTGCTTTTCCAACCTCTGTAGCAAGTTATCCATGCCTTTGTAAAAGAATACATATTCATAATTGGAAAATAATATCTATTAGTATTTTTAACTGTAGATGCACACAAACATTATGAGAACAAACGATATGAGAACGAAAGCATAGTAGGTGATATAAAATAAGAATTAGGCTCTTCAAGCCTATGTTCTTCATTGAACATATTTTGCTTGCTTGTCTGTTCATCTTTGCTTGTTTTTTCCACTATGGAGAAGCCCAGTGTTCTCTCTTGAACACATTTCCTTTTTGCCTCTTGCATCTTTCTAAGCAAGTTTTTTTTAAAAATATAAATATCTTGCTCCGCACACACACACAAAAACTAAAGATGAAAGGGAAGATGTTGTATATAGGTTATCTGTTTATAGGTTAACAATTGTCAAGGAAACATGAGTGACTCTTTTGTTTTGTTTCAGTTCCACACCCAGGACTTAGAGGCTACTCCCTGGTCTGTGCTTGGCAGGGGGAGTCCCACGGGGGACCAGCTGGTTCCAGGTATAGAAAATGGATCTTCTACACAGAAAGCATGCGCTGAGGCCATTGAGCTATCTGTCTAACACAACTGGGTTTTTGTTGTGGCTTTTTGGGCCACACTCTGTATTGCTTGGTGGGGTTGGGGGTGTGGGGCAATGACTATGTGGTTCTGAGGATTGAACCAGGGCCTCTCACAGGCTAAGTATGCATCTAGCCCATTTGATTATCTCTTTCGCCCCACTCTCCCAAACTTTTATTTATTGATCTTTGTTGTTGTTTTTTTGTATTATATCTGGTTGTGCTCACGGCATACTCCTGGCTCTGTGCTTGGAAACATTCCGCACAAAAACAGGAAGATCAGAGATATCTCTGATGACTCCATTCCATCATCCCCTACCTAGGTGCTGGGAGCATTCTTGCAGTTCAGTGGTCCAGTTGGTTTTGGAGCTTTGCCAGCAGGAACTCTTAACACACAGGGACTCAGGTCTCTGTTCTTTCTAGTTCTCAGTTTGATACTGCCTTAGTTTTAACACTCCCAGCCACCTAGCATCTTTCATCTTCAAGCTATAGTGTGTGACACACATAACAGTGTGTCACATTTTTATTGTGCTTCAGATCTCTGACTTCCTTTTTGGCCATTTGTTTCCTTTTATCTGTTAAGTGATTTGTAGAATATATTTATTTATTAAGGTTTTTGGGCCAAATCTTATAATTCTGGCAAGTGCTCAGGAGATCTTATAGGATACTGGGGATCCAGCCAGGGTCGGCTGCATGGAAGACAAGTGCCCTACCCACTGTACTATTGCTCAGACCCAGGATTTTTAGAATTTAAACTTAAATTCATCTTGGAGCCCTAGACTCTAAAGTGGGGGTATGTGGAGGCGGACAGAGGAGGCAACCCATGCTGCTCTTTTCTTCCCTGCTGTGAATTTTGGACAATGTCAGTGTATTTCTAGGATATCTGATCTTGCTGTTTTTGTGGGGGATGTTTGTATTATACCTCAGCCACACTAATGATGTATGAAGCCTATCATCACAGCAGACTTTCCTTATGTTTCTTTCCTTTCCCCAGCTTCACTGTCTCAGAATTCTCCTGTTAATGAAGAAAACAGTAATAAGGAGGAGAACATGGAAGCTGAGTCTCTGATTGCTCGATCCCATGTAAGTTTTCTTTGTTTTCCAAATGAAAGTCTTTTTTTTAATCTTCTGAAGTTCCTTTAAGTTCTGAAGTTCCTTTGCTTAGTATCTCAGACATTCTTCTCCAGAACACTAGCACTGTTTTGTTTGCTTTATAGTTGCAGTTTTATTTCCTTGTTCAGAGAAACATGAGTATCAGTATATATTTATGAGTCAACTGAAATACTATTGAGGATTCTGGTGAAAAGTGTTCTTTATCACACTAAGGTGCTGAGTTCACAGTCAGTTTCTTTCTCTGAATATGTAGAGAGAACTGGGACTATTATTGTTTCTTGAGAGTTTCTGTGGACCTTGGTTTTCTGAAGAATGGTGCTGTGTTGGGTAATGACTGGAGGAGTTTTGGATGGGTACTTATCAGGCAAGCAGAATTTGTATTTCTCCTATGAGTGATCAAGTTTGGAGACTGAGCTCCATGTGCCTATTCAGATTGTTTTACTGGAGGTCATACTTCAGGTTTGGATAAGTAGTTTGGCTATACTGGTTGATAGAATTCAGTTTCCATGGCCTACCAAGGACTTAGTCCCATATTAGAGTACTGTGGATGGGACTTTGAAGTCACTGCCCCTGGTGAGCACCACCACCAAATACACAGGTACTACACTCAAATGTTTGTGTGGGTTTTGTTCACTGCACCAACAGCAAAGGGAAGAGAAAAATAGTTTAAGGATTCTGGAAAGAAATTACAGAAGTTGGGGCCAGAGCAATCGTACAGTGAGTAGTACGCTTGACCTTTCACCCAGCCAACCCAGGTACTTCATATGGTTCCCTGAGCCCCACTGGGAGTGATCCCTGGGTGCTGAGCTAGAAGACAGACCTGAGCACTGCCAGGTGTTGCCCCAAACAAACAAGAAGTATTGCAGAACTGATGCTTGTGCCAAGATTGTGCACAAGACATTAAAAAGGATGACTTGTGATTTTTTCAGATAAATATTGGTGAGTTGGATTGTTGAAGGTCAAGTTTTGACAGAATATGGCCAGTTAGGGATATTAAAAGCAGATTAATCCAGCCCAAATCAGAAGATTGTTGGGACCTTGTAGGCTTATTTGCTGAATCACAAAACAGATACTGCATCTGCATTGTAAATTGCATCTGCATTGTATGTCAGAAATGAGTATATGGAGTAACGTTAGGGTAGAGCAGAGCTGAAACATTCCAGGAGACAGAAGGTTGGTAGAGATGATGAGTTTGCTAAGACAGAGGCTTTTCTGCAGACCATAAAGACCATAAAGCAGGTAGGTGTTATCGTGTCAGGGAAGACTTGTTTCTAGATAAGAAAGTTACTAAAGTGCAACATACTAAGAGAAGTCAGGCTTCATCAACTGATAAATTGGCTAATGAAGTCACAGTGGGCTTTGGTTGGAGTAATCTGTAAAGATTTCAGGGACCAACTTATGATAGTAGTGAATTGAGAAGGACTTGGAAAATTGGATCAGAGAAGATTTCTTTTCAAGAAATACTGTTGTGATGAAAAGTGATGCTCCAGAGCTGAGAGTTTGGGAGCTTTTAAAACATGAGAGAGTTGAGCATGTGGTACTTCTTGGTAGGTGATGGTAAAGATCTGGGAGAAGGAAGATTTGAAGACGTTTGAAAAAGTAAAGGCTCTTAAGATATTTTGGTAGTATTCAGCACATAGGTAACTTAGTGATAATATAAAGAATATGTAAACAACTTTTGTTGATCAAAAGTTTTAGAAATAGTAAACCACAAACCAATTTTTAAACAAGTAATAAGCAAATAATTCAAAAGTCTCACTTCCCGAGAGCAGAAAAAAAAGTTTCCCTAGCAACTGAATAGATACAGCAACAGGTAAGGTGCTTGCCTTGCACTTACCAACCCAGATTCAGTTCTTGACACCTTATATTGCCCCGTAAACCCTGAGCACTGCTGGGGTTATCCTCAAAACAAAAAAGTTTCCCCAAGTGTTGTCATCATTCACAGAGAACTGCTGTTTCTACTTGCGGACTGTAATAGGCATGCTTTCCTTCTCATTTCTCATAAAGCTCTGTTGTGGCAGTCTGTAATATGATATAGGTGTTATTTTACAGCAAGGGAGACAACTGTGAAGTGAAAAGATATTGAGTATTGTACTAGAGAGATAGATCAGTGCACTGAGCACATGTTTTGCTTCCTTTGCATAAAATTTATCCCCAGCACACATGAGCACCCCCAGAAGTGACTCCTGAACACTGCTGGGTATAACCCCCAAACAAACAAAATAAAATCAGGTTATTTTCTATCCTTGAAGATGTGTTCAAGTTAAAATTTAATTTGCCCAATTTCAAATCTACTTCCAACTGCCTTCTCATAACACCTTTCCTGCCTTTAATGTTCACATGACTTACTTTGTCTCTTACCAGTGAAGGTGTAGTATATTTTCCCTTTTCAGTGGGAATGCTAAAAGCATAGCACCAGAAACCAGATGACTAGATAAGTTAAAAATGGGGCAGTTTTCTTATAAGCAGCACTAAATGAATGAATTAAGATAAGTGGAAAACAATGGGAACACTTACAATTGGTTAATACTAGAATGGGATAGGGAAAGGGTGTTATCAGCATTAGGCTTAAGGGGGGATGGAGAGGGACAGATTTTGAACACTAGAGATTTATTTCTCAATTAGCCTGGAATGAGCCTCATACCATATTAAGCAATTTTTTCCCCATATCCAGCTGATGAGCACCACTGGTAACTTAAATAGTAGAGGGCAGAGGAGCCTTTTGATTCAAACATATAAGTCTGGATCAGCCATGTGTAAGGCAAGTGCATTATCTGTTGTGCTATCACTCCAGTCTGTTCTTCTGCTCACTTTTTAACTGTCACTGTCACTGTCCTCCCATTGTTTATCAATTTGCTCGAGCGAGCCCAGTATCATCTCCATTGTGACACTTGTTACTATGTATGGCATATCGAATATGTCACAGGTAGTTTGCCAGGCTTTGCTGGGCAGGCGAGATACTCTCAGTAGCTTGCCGGGCTCTTCGAGAGGAGCGAAGGAATTGAACCCAGGTTGGCAGAGTGCAAGGCAAACACCCTACCCGCTGTGCTATCACTCCAGCCCACTTTTTAACTAGACTTCTTAATTTGAGTTTTGAAGATTCTTATATTTCACACTTTCTGCCTAGTCTTTTTTGTTGTTGTTGTTGTTGTTGTTGTTTAATGTTTTGGAGACCACATCCATTGATGCTTGGGGAGGGAGACATAGGGTTCAGTGGGTCAGAAACAGGATCTCACACAGATATGGTAATATGCTATTCCATTTGAGTACATTTCCAGTTCTACCTTTCCTTTTTATTCTCTTAATTTGTGTGGACTCTTTTGTTTGTTTTTGTTTTGTCCTGGGGATCAAATACAGGACCTCACACATAGAGCAAGAGCTCTACTGAGCTTCCACCTCTGGATCCAGCAGTATCCTTGTAAAGGAAAAGGAGGGTTTTAATTGTGATGAAATAGGTGCCTAAAGCCTTCCTTTTTTTTTAATTAGTGAATCACTGTGAGGTACAGTTACAGACTTACAAACTTTCATGCTTGTGTTTCATTCGTACAATGCTCGAGTACCCATCCCTCCACCAGTGCCCATTCTCCACCACCGATTATCCCAGTATCCCTCCCCACACACACCTTATCCCCACTCACCCCACCCCGCCTCTGTGGCAGGGAATTCCTTTTTTTTCTCTCTCTCCTTTTAGGTGTTGTGGTTTGCAATAGAGGTATTGAGTGGCCATCGTGTGTGATCTATGGTCTACTTTTAGCACACGTCTCCCATTACAAGCGGGTACTCCAGCCCACATTTTACTTGGTGTTCTCTTCTCTATCTGAGCTGCCTTTTCCTCCAGCATGTGAGGCCAGCTTCCCAGCCATGGAGCAAACCTCCTGGTACTTATCTCTACTATTCTTGGGCGCTAGTCTCCCATTCTGTTACTTTATATTCCACAGATGAGTGCAGTCTTTCTATGTCTGTCTCTCTCTTTTTGACTCATTTCACTTAGCATACTTTCCATATTGATCCACTTATATGCAAAGTTCATGACTTCATCTTTTCTAATAGATGCGTAGTATTCCATTGTGTAGATGTACCAAAGTTTCTTTAACCAGTCATCTCTTCTTAGGCACTTGGGTTTTTTCCAGAGTCTGTAAAGCCTTCCTTTTAATGATAACCAGAATCTCTTGAAATTAAAATACTTCTCACTCCTAGAACAAGTTCTAGTCGACCCCTTTTTCCTGTCCCGTTGTTAGCCATCTAAATTCTGTTCCTGTAAGCCATCAGGAAAGGGAGTGTAAAGATAGACATCTAATTCAATATAAAATTATTTCCTCTTATAGACACAGGTGACCTTCAAGGATATACTTGTGAACTTCACCAGGGACGAGTGGAAGCTACTAGATGCTGCTCAACAGGTCCTATACAAAGATGTGATGCTGGAGAACTATAAGAACCTGGTTTTCTTAGGTAGGACTAGCTGTTTTTGGAGATAATATCCCTAAAACGATTTTTGCTTGTTTGTTTGTTTGTTTTTTGATTAATAGGTGTAGAGATCTAATGATACAAATATCAGAATATGGATTTGGAGTTAAGAACTTAATTTTGTTGGGACATGAATAGGATTTTTGTGCCTTTGCATTTTTGAAAATTTACTTTGACTAGTTGAATTTTGGGGTGGGGAGGTCTCATGCCTGGCAATTACCAGAGGTTCACTCTCAGCTGTGCTTCAGGTACTATATGGTGCCAGAGATGGAACTCAAGCTTCCAGTATGCAAAGCATGCACACTTGCCCTATACCTATCTCCTTGGCCCTTCAGGTTTCTTTTGTAGTCTCTGCAACCTCACTTTGTCCATTCTTTAAAGTATATGAAGGGGTGAGGGTCGGAGGGATACTGGGAACATTGGTGGTGGAGAATGGGCACTGGTGGAGGGATGGGTACTCAATCATTGTATGACTGAAACGTAAGCACAAAAGTTTGTAAGTTGTAATTGTACCTCATGGTGATTCATTTAAAAAATAAAAAATAAATTAAAAAAATAAAGTATATGAAGGTGTTGTAGTTTCGGGTTAAGTCTCAGGTCCTTCTTTGAATTTAGCTCAGAGTTCCTTACCCCTCACACAATTCCTTATCTTTTTCTGAAGCAGGGCATCAGCTTCCCAAGCCAAATGTGATCTTTCAGTTGGAAAAAGGAGAAGAACCATGGCTGATAGAGAGGGGTATTCACCACGAGATCCTTCCAGGTGAGGAACAGGCAAGACCTAGTAGGCTCAGATGTACTATTAGGGGTGGAAAAGACTTTAGGAACTAAAAAAGACATAAATGAAAAGTTAGAACTTTGGTGGGAATTTTACAAAGAAAGCAGAGCCTGGCACAGGTAACTGCTATGTTTGCAGGGACTCCTGAAACAAAGTTTCCTAAACTGGATGGCTTAAAACAGCAGCAGTTTATTGTCTCACAGTCTTAGATGCTAGAAGTCTGAGAAGAAGATACTGGTTAGGGCCAATTTTTCTTTGAAGATTCAATATAGGTGCTTGGGCTGTAGAAATAGTATAGTGGGTATGGTGTTTACCTTGCATGCAACTGTCCTGTGTTTGATCCCCAGCATCCCCATATGGTCCCCCAATCTGGAGTAATTCCAGAATTCAGAGCCAGGAGTAACTACTGAGCACCACGGGGTATGGCCCCCAAAACAACAATGATGATGACAACAACAATAATATAAGGGCCAATTTTTCTTGCTTCATTCAGATTCTGATGTCCCCAGATATTTCCTGGCTTATTGAAGTATTACTCCAATTGACTTGTCTTCACATGACTTACTTTCTCAGTGTATGTTTCTGTGTCTCCCAGTTTTAGTGAATCAGGGGCCAGCCTTTTTCTAGTACTGTGTCCTCTTCAACTAATTTCATCTGTGATCATTCTGTTTCACATAAGGTCAGATTTTGCAGATTAGGACATTGCAGATTAGTCAGTAACACCATTTATTGTTTTGGGGCCATACCCAGCAGTGCTCAGGGTTTACTCCTGCCTCTGTGCTCACAATCATTTCTGATGTTGCTCAGAAAACCATTTGGGGTACTGGGGCTCAAACTTGGCTTGGCTGCATGCAAGGCAAGTGCCTTACCTGATGTACTATCTCTCTTGCCCTTGAGTATTCTCATTCCATCTTTCATATTATGTCTTATGGATTCTCTTTCCCCTTTTTTTTTGCTTCTGTTGAATACTAAGTACCATGGCATGTTTTGTTTATTGCTCTTTCTCTTTCTTATTCTCTATTAAGGTTATAAAGCCATATTTGGAAGCAATGTTAAATAGCTTACAGTGCTACACATTATCTCCATATACGGCACACCAGTATTGTTTTTAGTAAAACTCTCTCATTTCTTTCAGTTGCAGAGACTGCAGTTGAAATTAAGTCATCGGTTTTAAATAAGATTATTTCTAAAGATAAACAACCCTATGGTATTAAAATGGAAAGAATTTCAAAGGATGACCTCTGGTATTTGTCATTAGAAGAAGTCTGGAAATGTGATGACCAGCTAAACAAATATCACGAAAACCAGGAGAGACATTTGAGACAAGTGGCATATACTGAAAAGAAAGTATTCAATCATGAGAGAATCTGTGAAAATGATAAATATGGGGAAAATGGTCTTCTTCCTGCTCAGCTAGTACTGCGAGAGTATTTCCATAAACATGACTCAAGCACTAAAAGCTTACAACATGATTTAGTTCTTACTGGCCGTCAGGAAAACTATGAAAGTAATAGTAATGCATGTGATCAAACTTTCTGTCAGAATATTCACCTTATTCAATTTTCAAGACCTCAAATTGGGGATAAATCATACAAACGTCCTGTTGATGATAATTCTCTTACTCGTGGTACGTCTCTTGGTACATCAAAGGGTATACATAAAGAGAAGCCCTATGAATGTAAGGAATGTGGAAAATTCTTCAGTTGGCGCTCTAACCTTACCAGGCACAGACTTATTCATACTGGAGAAAAACCGTATGAATGTAAGGAATGTGGAAAATCTTTCAGCCGGAGTTCTCACCTCATTGGACATCAAAAGACTCATACTGGTGAGGAGCCGTATGAGTGTAAAGAGTGTGGAAAATCTTTCAGCTGGTTCTCTCACCTTGTTACTCATCAGCGAACTCATACTGGAGACAAATTGTACACATGTAATCAGTGTGGAAAATCTTTCGTTCATAGTTCTAGGCTTATTAGGCACCAAAGAACTCATACTGGAGAAAAACCTTACGAATGCCCTGAATGTGGAAAATCTTTCAGACAGAGCACACATCTCATTCTGCATCAGAGAACTCATGTTAGAGTAAGGCCCTATGAATGTACTGAATGTGGGAAGTCTTACAGCCAGCGATCTCATCTTGTTGTACATCATAGAACTCACACTGGACTAAAACCCTTTGAGTGTAAAGATTGTGGAAAATGCTTTAGTCGAAGTTCTCACCTTTTCTCACATCAGAGAACCCATACAGGAGAGAAACCATATGAATGCCATGATTGTGGGAAATCTTTTAGTCAGAGTTCTGCCCTCATTGTTCACCAGAGAATTCATACCGGGGAGAAACCATATGAATGTAGTCATTGTAGAAAGGCCTTTATTCGGAAGAATGACCTTATGAAACATCAGAGAATTCACATGGGAGAAGAGACCTATAAATGTAATCACTGTGGACTTATCTTCAGCCAGAGTTCTCCATTTATAATACATCAAATAGCTCATACTGGAGAGCAGTTCTTAACTTGTAATCACTGTGGGTCAACACTTGTTAGTAGCTCTAACACTAATAGGTATGAGACAAATCATATTAGAGAAAATTCTTAGTAATATGATGATTATGGGAATTTCTTCAACAACAACAACTACTTTGTATTGAGAAATTCCTTTTGTATAGAAAATGTACAGATGTAATCATTATTTATATACCTTCAATTCTGTGACTACCCTTTGATGCATTAGAGAATTGGCCCTGGGATGGGTATTTACAAATTTTATTTTAATAAGCCAATACACCACAGTCCTTTTCTCCACATTCCTATATATGTAATTGACCTAGTAACTTTCTTTGTGTGTGTGTATGTGTGGGGTAGGGGTACATCCTGTGGTGCTCAGTCGCTATTTCTAGCGTACTGTTCTGGAATCATCCCTGGGAGTGCTTTGTAACCAAGCAATATTGGGAATCAAACTTTGGGCTTCCATATATAAAGCTTGCACTTCACCCTTTATGCTATTTTTTTTTCCTCTGGGAGCTTTACTGACCCAAATGCTAAAATCTGAGATGAAGCCACTAGATAGATGATCTGATGAGTGTTGACCTAAACTTGAAGTATAAATGAGAAGTTCCAGGGTTGTAGTTCAGCAGTAGAGCTACTTGTCTTGCATTTGTGAGGCCCTATTGTTGATCACTGACACTACACAAAAAAGGAGAATTCTGCTTAAAAAATAAAAACAAGGTTTGAGAAATGGATATAGTGGTTATGCTTTTAACATTGGAGAAACATTTGAATAAATTATGCCATTTTAAATTTTTCTTGCACACTTAGGAGTTCAATCTTTTATATGCATTTGTAAACTACATTTTGGTTAACATCAGAGAAAATAAAGTAGATCAAGATCAACATATTTACACTAGTACCATTTTAAAAATATAATTTTACATGGAAAATAAGAATTTCTATAGATAAGTGAACAAAATGGATTTGTTAAATAAGACCGTGTTTTACAGTATATTTAGACTTTTGGTATTTGAAGGCTTAAACATTAAAATGTGATACTCAGTTTCTCCACTATATTTTTAGGAAAGATTGAGAATCCCTTGCCAACAAAGCTTCCCATAAATTGTATGTCATTTGGGTTCATAAGAGTCAAGCTCTATGAGATGATACCAAAGACTGCTGGAAATTTTAAAACATTGATATTCAGAATATTGGGATCTCCATGAACACAACATTGAACATACCAGGGAGAGTCCTTGAATGGGAACAGACACCTGGAAGATCTTCTGGGCAGGAATGCTCATAAAATACAAAAAAGTCCCCAAACCATCCCCCTTCCAACATAATCTTTCCTCTGTGAAAAAAAATTAGCAGTTAAAAATACAGGATTGTTAGACTATCCACGTTGAAATCTTACCCTTTCACTTGTTGGATGATATTGGCATGTCTAACCTCTCTTTGCCTAACTTATAGATATCTTCCTTTGTAAGTTAGGGATAATAGTACTTACCTCATAAGGTGTTGGTCAGTACTAATGAGTAAACATAAACAGCATTGTACCTGATATCAATTTTTTATGATTATCAGCTGTGACAATAACAATGAAGTAACAATGAAGGGTCTCATTCTCCTAACTCTGAAAGAGCCTTGAATATGGCACTTTTTAAAAAAAAAATCTCAGGGCTAGGACGAAGGAGACGTTACTGGGGCCTGCTTGAGACAATCGACAACTAACAGGATGGTTGTGATTGTGATTGATGATTATCAGCTGTAACTATTAATGTTTCTGTTGCTGATCTACCCTGGTGTCTGACATTTAAACTTGGCTTGATTAGGGCTAATAAGAAACCTTGGTTCTCACTTCCAGCCACATTCTTATCTCTTTCACCTATGTTAGGACTGAACCTTGGGAAATCACTGAACTGTAATATATGGATTTATTCTGAGTAGCAAACTTTTAATATTGTATGAAAACTCATTGTACAAGATTTCTAGGGAGAAGACCCTAATATTCAGCTGCTTTGGTAAGCCCCTGGGCCAAAAATATAGAAATAAAATCTATTTTAATCTCTCATTCTATAAATGGAACTGTGTTTAAGGATTTACTATTATTTGCCAATTTGAGATTTTCTAGCAAATTCTGTGTATTTAATGCTCAATGGCTATTGCAGGATAGTTAAATATATTTGAGACCAGCAAGATCTTGATATATCTCCTGGTAAAGGGTAAAATGATTTTTAGAATGACAAAACTTGAGAACTAAGAGAAACATGAGATCACCTATTGTAAATGTGTTCTTACTATATAGTTGAAAGGAAGTGAGTTAGCCCAGGTGACTTTTGAGGGAAGTCACATCCAGAACTACATTCCAGGTTTCTGCATCACTGCTCTTCTTAATGTGTATATAACTATCATATAATGAACCCTATCAGAAAGAATTTTCATTATAGTAGTGGTTCTTTATGGAGACGAAAGTGTCGCCAGCCCCTTAATTTTACTTCTTAAAAATTTTAAATCAAAATACCAAAATTCAGCTCTCCTCAGATGTATAGTGGAAGCACAGCTTTTATCTACCTCATAAGATTGTTGTGTGGGTTAGGTGAGATGATGTGTGTAAACTAAAAACAATGCCTGTATTGGGCCAGAAGGTATAGTGGGTAGGATAATTTGCCTTGCGCATGGCTGACCCAGGTTTGATCATCAGCATCCCAGATAGTCCCCTAAACATCTATAAGAGTGATTCCTGAGAACAGAGCCAGGAGTAAACTCTGAGCATCACTGGGTGTGACCCCAACACAAAAACTAAACTAAAAAGAATGCCTTCATATAATTGTACGTACAATAAAAAATTGTACATATAAAAATGTGTTTATTAATGAAGGTATCGATAATCAATGAAACAACATTTAAAATAGTGAGAATTGTGATAAAAATGTATACTAGCATAATGGTCATAATAGCTACATGATGGGATTTTTATGCAGAGATGCACACAAAAATTTGATAGCATAGGAAAATATTGATGCTGTTGTCTGGTATGGAAAAAGCATGAGAGAATTGCTAATATAATGTAAACTCAAATGTGTAAAAATAAATTGTTAAAAACTGAACTAAGGGAAATTTGTCAGGCTATTAATAGTACTTAACCTCCATGTTGGAAGAACTGACATTTTCCTTTTTATTTTCTATTGTTTCCAAAGTCTCTTCAAAGAGTATGTATTAATTTTATTTTTATTTATTTTTGCTTTTTGGGTCACACCTGGCGATGCACAGGCGTTATTCCTCGCTCATGCATTCAGGAATTACTCCTGGCAGTGCTCGGGGGGCCATACCCACTGTGCTATCACTCCAGCCCCTGCAAAGGACCTGTAATAACCAAAAATTAACCTGTAATTTTTTGGGGGGGCATACCGAGTGATTCTTAGGGGATTCTTCAGTGCTCAGGAAACCATAGCATGCCAGGAATTGTACCTTGGGGCATGCAAAGCATAAACTCTAGCCGAGTCAAAGTTTCTTTAAGAAAAAAACTATGTGGAAGACTTAGACTGCCTAATTGAAGTTTACACTAACCACCTCAATAAAATATTGGCATGAAGATAAAATATACACCAGATAAAGAGGATGGAGTCCAGATATTTGCATGATGCAGATTTTACAATGCTGATTATTTTTTTCCTAGTTTCAAAATAATGTAGTATAGAAGGTAAAAGGTAAAAGGTAAAGGCCCTCCCGTTGATCGTCGATTTGCTCGAGCAGGCCCAGTAACGTCTCCATTGGAGACTTTGTTGTTACTGTGTTTGGCATATCGAATACTCTCGGTAGCTTGCCAGGCTCTCTGAGAGGGGCGGAGGAATCGAACTTGGTTCAGCCATGTTGGCCGCTCGTAAGGCAAACGCCCTACCTGCTGTGCTATCGCTCCAGCCCGTAGTATAGAAGAGGGTTTAAAATTAATGCTGGTACAGTGGCTGAATAAATAGCAGTACTCCTACAAAAAATTAATGGTGGTAGGGCTGAGTACAGCAAGTAGGACATTTGCCTTGTACACAGCCAACCCAGATTCTATTCCCAGCATCCCATATGGTTCCCCAAGCACCGCCAGGAGTAATTCCTGAATGCAAAGCCAGGAGTAACCCCTGTGCATTACCAGGTATACCCAAAAAGCAAAAAATAAATAAAATTAATGCTGGTGTGGGGCTGGAGAGATAGCACAGAGGGTAGGGCATTTGCCTTGCATGCAGCCAACCCGGGTTCAATTCTCAGCATCCTATACGGTCCCCTGAGCACCGCCAGGAATAATCCTGAGTGCAGAGCCAGGAGTAAACCCTGTGCATCGCCGGATTGTGCCCCCAAAAAAGCAAAAATAAATTAATTTAAAAAGAAAGACTTTAAAATTAATGCTGGTCTGACCTACCAGACATTTATAGTAATTATATTAATACAAATTAATATAGTTATATTGAACAAGGATGAGCAAAGGATGAACAAAACATAACTTTGTTGCCAAAATCTGATAACTGCATTGGAAGAAAAAAGTGCATACCTGTCTCTTATGAACACAGATGCAAAAATCCTAAACAAAGAATAAGCAAACTGTGGGCCACAGTGATAATACAGTGGGTAGGACATTTGCCTGGCATGCTCCTGGGTACTATTCACAGCATCCTTATGGTCTTCCAAGCACCACCAGGAATAATTCCAGGAATAGAGCCAGTAGTAAACCCTGAGCACTCCAGGTGTGGCCCAAAGACAAACAGAGCAAACAATATAATATCTAAAATTTGCATAATGATCAAGTATATTTTATTGTATTCACAGAAGGATGTTTCAGTGTTAAAAAAATCAACCATAGTAATCTATCACCATTACAGAATAAATGACAATCAAGGGAGAAAAAAAGCCTTCATTGATAAAACATGTTTAGAGGTGGGGATATGGTTCCGTTGTAGAGCACTTGTCTTGCATGGATGAGGCCTTGTGTTTGATTCCTGGCACCATGTGGTCCTCAAACACCACTGGGAGTTATCTGATCCTGTGCACTGAACCAGTGGACCATTGGTTATGGTCCTCGAACAGCCAATCAACAAGCAATCACTGAAACATATACAGAGCAGAATATCTAAAAACTACTACTTCTTCAAAACTGTGTATCTGCCTGTGATAAAACTCAGCATTTTTATTCCAGGATGTATACCCATGTGAAATGGAGTCAAGTGACTCTCGAGTGTCAGAAGTATGTGCATAGTTATTTTTGTTGATAATGTGTGAACTGCAAACATTGAACAGTTGAATGGATAAACAATGTGTGTTATGTTCAAATTCTCAAATTCTACACCAGCACAAAACATAATGAACCATTACCATATGTAGTAGCATGATGACTCGTAAAAAGTGAAAAAGGGGCCCAGAGTGATAGTATAGCAGGTAGGGATTTGCCTTGCACGTGACTGACCTGGGTTCGATCCCTGGCATCCCATATGATCCCCCATGCACCACCAAGAGTAATTCTTGAGTTCAGAGCCAGGAGAAACCCATGAGCATTGCCCCGGGTGTGATCCAAAAAGCCAGAAAAAAAGAGAGAGAGAGAGAAGTTATACTCAAGGTAATACTATTATAATTTGAATATGATAAAACTAAGCAATGAAAACGAAAACAGTGTTTGTCTCTGGACACCGTGAAAGCAGAAAAATAGAATCTTTATGATAGTAAAATTATGCCCCATTTTTGTCTTAGTATTGGTTTTCCATTTATGTCAAGTGCAAGAAAAAGAAAGGTGACCTAAATCACTTGGGAGAAGCTGATAATGAGCAAAGTTCAAAGAGAACTTTGAAGTTTTCTGAAAGTGGTGATGACAAATGTATATACAAATATGAAGAATTAAAGGTGTATCCCCAAAGTTTGCATGTTTCAGGAGAGAGTTCAAAAGGCTGGAGTGTATCAAAGTTAAGGGGCTAATCAGTAAGTCCTGATTCTGATCTAGCACCACACAACTCACTGATGTAGCCATTGTGACCGCCAGCACTGCTGGAAATGTAGCTCAGTGGTAGAGCACTGGCCTTGTGTGAGAAGCAGAAGATTCCTCAGTATGACCATAGAGCGATAGCACAGCGGTAGGGCATTTGCCTTGCACGCAGCCAGCCCGGCCGAGCCGGGTTCAATTCCTCCGCTCCTCTCGGAGAGTATCTCGCCCTCATGGCAAAGCCTGGCAAGCTACCCGTGGTGTATCCGATATGCCAAACACAGTAACAAGTCTCAAAATGGAGATGTTACTGGGCCCTCTGGAGCAAATCTATGAATAATGGGAGGACAGTGTTTTTTGTTTGACCATAGAAAAGAGGAGGAGGAGGGATGTGAGAAGCAGCTAGCTCACCTCACCCTGGTCGTAAAGACTGTAGGAGACAGCTCAGGCCAGGAAGGATTTATGACCTAACTGAGCTAGTTGGTTGAGAGTACCAGTTGGTGGGAAGCAGCTCGGAGCTGGAGTCAGGAGTCAATACACTCATATCTTGTATCCTGTGTCTAGCTGCTAAGATGCTTTCTTGATGTATGGGAATGTTTTGCTTTCTTGATGTATGGAAATGCCTTACTTTCTTTATGGGAATTGGGAATGTCTTCCAAATTGAGAATGTTTTCTTGATATATTGTTCTTGTATGCTTTTGTTCAGTTACAAAATGTTTGAAGATATTTCTGCCTTTGGAATTGTTTTTCTTTGTGCCTGCTCCTGAGGCCTGCACGCCCAGGATGGCTATAAAAACCCTTGGCTGTCGAGTTCCGACCTGAGTCAGGATGTGATATCTCGGCCCCAGCTAGCTGTAATAATGTCTCAGCCCCAGCTAGCTGGTATAATAAAATCTCGATGTGCGGTTTGCATTTCCGCTGGACTCTTTGTCTCTTTGAATATTGAGAGGTGGTCTTTGGTCCTAACACCTTGCATGTGTGAGGCTCAGCTGAGTTTCATCTAAGTAAATATAATTTCCTAAAATGATTTTGGCTTTTATGGGGCCCTGTAATGCTGGAGATTAAATTCTCAGGGCCTTTAAAAGGTGAGACATGCACTCTATACTTGAGCTGTCTCAACACTTGGTTTAGTATCTTATGTTTTTGTAAAATAAAAATGTGTAGGTAGTTTTCATCTTGCCATACACAGGATAGTGAATTGACAGCTTTTTACAGGGAGTCATTCCTGGCAGTGTTCAAGGGATCATGTGGCTCCTGGGATCGAACCAGGGGCTCCAGCATGCATACTAAGCCTTTGTGGTATCTCGCTGGCCCCAACAATTTTTGTTTGAGGTGGCAGATTCCTCATAGCAGGGACATTCATTCATCTCTGAACCAGTAATCTTCACATGGCTTGAAGGATAAGAAGCATGAGGGTTTGCTGCAAGTCAAGTGTGCTGCAAGGTGACAGGAAACTGTAGTAGACCCACCTCAGAACTCTCATTGGTAAAGAGGCATGCTCATGGCCAAAAGCCCTTGTCCCAGAGTCATACTGGAAATTTCCAATAGTTTTTAGTCCAATTTGCTTCTGTCACAGCCAGCCACATGGGAGTGGGCTAATCTGAAAATACTCTCTCGTCTTTTTAAAGGGAAATGGAAAACTCGGTACTGAATCATCGTGTTTTACAAAAAGTTTTGATATTTTATTTATCATGAATTCTCTGGCATAAATTTATATTTTAATAGATGTTATACAAATATCATCTTGATTATTGAGGTTTGCCACTCACCTCACTCAACCCCCCCACCCAAACCAAACTTTCTTGGTTGAAAAAAGTACTTTATGATGGGGACTAAGTCTAGAGATCCATATTGTAATACAGTTGGTCTTTTTCCTGCTGTTCGTGCCTGGAGAAGTGAATATGGAACTGTTAATGGTAGAGATTGTGACTCAGGCCCCAAAGGAGAGCACTGCAGAGCTTTCAACCTAAAAGGCCTTCAACTGAAAGAGCCAGTGAAAGAGCAGGGCAGGGCTGGCAGTCTGACCTTATGTCACAGCAAAAAAGCAGCCATTGCTAACGCCCTCTGGTTTGTGTATTGTGAAGGTCCTGCCATCAGCCCCCAGCTCCCACATGTATTTGCCTGCTTCTGAGAAAGAAATGATGGCCAAACTGAGCTGAATCTTTTGGTTATAGTCTATCTGCTCATCACAGAATTCTGCCCAGGATGTCACACGTTTTGCCAGACATCTGGTTCCCAAGATATTAGCACAATTCCACTGGAGTTCTGGGAACCAATGAAAGGCCCCAAAGGACTGATTTCTCTCAGTGTTGAGCTTCACTCCTCCCTGGCACACAAACAATAGATTCAAGAGGATTGGCCCTGAGGCCTTGGAGAAGACTTAATTGGGGTATGTGGGATGGGGCAGGAACTGCTGGTGGGAAAACCCTTGTTAGGAAAGTCATTTCCTGGATGTAAGGAGAGCTGAGGGCAAAGCAGAACTTCATAGGAGACCCTTCCTAAAGGCATGTCCGGCTATCTAGATCAGCTTTAAAAAATCGTTCAATTAGTTATGAGGAGGAAATTTTGAAAAGGGCAGGGAATATGTCAAAAAATTAGAATATGTTAAAATGATGATGGTGAAGATAGCACTTTTTGAATCTTGGTGCTTTTTATCTCACTTCCTTAAAGAATGAAATCCTACTATTATTCCAAGTTGCTGAATAGGATAGAAAGGTTCCAGAGGATCAGTGATACACCCACTCTTTTACAGATAGTATATTTGAAGTGGGAGTTCATCCTACGTCACTTCGGTCCAGAAAAGAATGCATCTTTTTGTTTTATTTTGTTTGAGGCCACACCTGGCTGGGTTCAGGGCTTCCTTCTGTCTCTTGTTCTCAGGGTCACTTCTGTTGGTGCTTGGGGGTGGGGACCATATGTGATGTTGGGTGGGTCTGCCATGTATAACGCAAGCACTTTGCCAACTGTATTATCTCTTCAGCCCCAGGACACGACATCTTAAAAGAGAGAATTAAGTATGCTTTAAAGTGTATTATGTGATCATGATTGTATTTCTCCTTAGAAAGCACAGAACAACAGAGGCAGTCTATTTGCAGTGGGTACTGGTGAGTGCCTTTTGGCACTGTTGCAAAGTCAAAACTACAAAAAGAGAAATAGGAAGAGCTTGTTCTGATTTCGAATAAACAGTGATGTGATAAAGCTTTTAATGTAATCTGACAGCTAACTCAGGTCACTTACTTCTGGAAAAGTTTAGATATTTGTGTAAACTCACACAAAAGGGGCACGGCACACAGCGGAGGCGGCTCTATCTCTCCCGCCGCTCACGTTCGGTAGTCTCACCCTTCTCCCACCCTGGGGAGGTCGATGGCGATGGTCAGGCGGAGGAAAGAAACGAGGGCAGGCTGGTTGGTATTAGTCACAGTTTATTCTGATCCTCTCTCCATCTATATCAGTCTCCGTTCTCTGCCTCTGCTCCCCTTCTTCCTCCCCCATGCTACTTCATTCTCCTTCTCCATCCCCCTTCATCCTCCTTCTCTGGAGTCTGGATTCTGATCCCTCTTTCTCTTCCTTCTGATCCCCTTCTCCTTCCTTCTGACCCCCCAGCCCACTCTTACAGTCCAGTTAAATCCCAAAGCATGAGGGATTGGGGTAATAATTACACATAGGTGTGGTCACAATCAATAGGGGTAGAACTCTTAGCCTCAGGGAAAGCCGCTCCTAGGACAGATCCTTTCTCAGAAGGATGACCCACCCTAGGGCGGGATCCCATGGGTGTGTCTCTCCTCTCCTTGTCCGACAAGCAGACAAGCATATAAGCATATATAATATAAATCATTTTGTATGGATACAGTAAGAAATATCTTAAACTTATAGAATTGCTCTCCTAGGGCCATCTCGATCTCAGACTACAGTGCTCAGGCCAGATAGTCTTTCCCACCTTTAGCAGGACCCTAGTCTCGTTGTTACCTTTGGATCATGACAACATTTGTCTATGATCAAACTCTTAACTTATAGTTAAGAATAATGGCACTTTGGCCTGGCCCATTTCGATGCCAGGGTAGCTCACCGCTTGCCCTGGGTCCATTCAGTCCCTCGTCGGGACCCTGCTTTGGGGGTGTTAGGAACTAAGGGCAACTGAGGCTTAAGTCGAGAAAGCAGATGCCTGGGAGTGAATAATATTCAAGGCCAATTAAATCCTAATTTACAAAGCATAATGTTAACGGTCTTCCTTTATCTATACAAAAAGGATATTGCTTTAAGGTAAACTGTTCATAAGGCATAAGGAGAGGAGAAAGGCAATATTTCACTCATACATATAAAATCATAGATTTCTGAGAAATCTAACCTTACAAATTAACAGAGTCTGATTAGGGGGAAAGCTGATTAACTGGGTGGGGAAGAGAGCATAGGGAAGACTGTTTACAGATAAACACAATGGAATGGAAGTGCCTCAGGAGCACTGTGATGGGTGTAACCAGATAAACCCAAGCTTCTTGTGGAAGAAGGACAAAGCAATGTTATCCTACAGATATTAAACACAGTACTTCTGGAAAGTTTAGATATTAAATTTAAATTTCACTGGACCAATCTTTTTTTTTTATCAGTAACAAGGGAATAAAACCCAAGATCTGAGGGAGGAGGTGGAGGCCCAAATAAGACAGTGTAAGTAATAACTCTCACATAGGATATATTGAGTATTCAACAAGTGGCAACCAAATAAATGTAACTCATTGTGTAACAATTAATTTGGGCTGGAGCGATAGCACAGTGGTAGGGCGTTTGCCTTGCACGCAGCCATCATGGCCGACCCGAGTTCGATTCCTCCGCCCCTCCTGGAGAGCCCGGCAAGCTACTGAGAGTATCTCGCCCGCACGGCAGAGCCTGGCAAGCTCCCCGTGACGTATTCGATATGCCAGACACAGTAACAACAAAGTCTCCAATGGAGACGTTACTGGGCCCGCTCGAGCAAATTGACGAACAATGGGAGGGCCTTTACCTTTACCTTAGAATTTGTTGAAATGAGGGCTGGAACAATAGCACAGCAGGTAGGGCGTTTGCCTTGCACGCAGTCAACACGGCCGACCTGAGTTTGATTCCTCTGCCCCTCTTGGAGAGCCCAGCAAGCTACCGAGAGTATCTCACCCGCACAGCAAAGCCTGGCAAGCTACCTGTGACATATTCGATATGCCAAACACAGTAGCAAGTCTCACAATGTTACTGGGCTCACTAGAGAAAATCGATGAACACCAAGAGGACAGTGACAGTGACAGTTGAAGTGAATGTAGATTTAATGAAGTAGATAGTTCTGATAGGTTCCTTTGAGGACTATCAAAAATACATTGGTTTTTGGTTAATTGTCTAGGTTATATACCAAGTGACAAAACCAGACCCCAGGACCAGAGTGATAATACAGAGGGTAGGGCATTTTCCTTGCATGTGCCCAACCTGGGTTTCCTCCACAGCATCTCATAATGGTCCCCTGAGCCCATCAGGAATGATCCCTTAGCACAGTGCCAGGAGGAATGTTCTGAGCATCACTGAATATGGCCCCAACCCTTCCCCACCCCCTCTACCATTCCCAAACAAACCAACCAGGATGCCGATCACATTCTAGGATTATGATATGCCACAAGATGTGCAAACACATCCCTATTTCCTGGTCCCATAAAACATTAAACATTATTTTTTTTTGTTTCTGGGTCATGTTTGGTTGCTCTCAGGAGTGCTCCCCCTTGTGGTGATTGGGAAACCACATGTGATGCTAGGAATTCGAAATAGGATCAGCCTTATGCAGAAAAGGTTCTTAACCCCTGCGCTCTCTCTGCCCCCTCCTCCTGAAATATTTTTGACATTTACTATACCTTAAAAAAAATTTTGGTAAATGGCACGGTGTGAGGGTTTGCAACAGCAAGTCTCTTATTTATTTCCTGTCTTTCTACACCTATATAGGTTCCTTCAGCTTCAGTATACACCGGCAGTTTCCCTCAGCCTTGTCTTTTTTTTCTTCCAGTACTTGGAAAGAACCGTAAAAATAGGAGACCAGGTACCAGGGAGATAGCTCAACAGGCTGCATGCTGGAGCCCAGGTTTGATATCCGTAGTTCTCCACCACTTCCAGAGAGCCACCCTGAACACTGCAGGATGTGGCCAAACACTTCCCCCGATCCCCAAGAAAAGGAAACCAGAAGTCATGGATGTAGGTCAGTGGTAGAGCACATGGCTTGTGTGCGTTAACTCCCTGGTTTCCATCCTCACACATTTCCCAGCACTGTGGCTTCTAAGTACGGTCACTATGACACTAAAGAAAGAAGTAGGAGGGGCTGGAGCAACAGCACAGTGGGGAGGGCATTTGCCTTGCACATGGTAATACATTACCGGTTCCCAGCATCCCATAAGGTCCCTGAGCACCACCAGGAGTGATTCCTGAGTGCAGAGCCAGGAGTAACCCCTGAGCATCGCCGGATGGAACAACAACAACAACAACAACAAAAAAAAAAAACAAAAAAAAGAAAGAAGTAGGAACCTGGGCCTGGGATGTAGCTCGGTGGTAGGAGGCATTCCTAGTAGGTGGAGAGCCCTGGGTTTGATCCCTTCCTCACTGCAAAAGGAAAACCATGAAGATTGTTAAACATGGGTAAGCAGAAAGAAAAGCCAAATGCATAGGAAGAATAATAAAATAATAATTCTACCACCCATAGGCAGCCAGAATTTAACAATGTGGCCTGTGGTCTGCTCTTTCCATGTGGGAATCCTTCCATTCTAGCTGCAGAATGTATTACCAACAGTGGGGTCAGAAAACCTTTGTCAGTGTAATTACAAGCACCTCCAGGGGCCCTCTGTGTGATTTTTCAAGTCTTCACTCAGATGGTTGTGTACATTTGGGTTTTCACTTGAAGAAATGCAAACTTTCTTTTATTGTTCAAATATTTGCATGAGATTTGTCTTCCTAGACATTTTCTTCCCAATAAGACAGGCTCAGGGGCTAGAGCCATAGAACAGCGGGTAGGGCATTTGCCTTGCATGCAGCTGACCTGGGTTCGATTCTCAGCATCCCATATGGCCCCCTGAGCACTGCCAGGAGTCATTCCTGAGTGCAAAGTCAGGAATAACCCTTGTGCAATGCCAGGTGTGACCCAAAATGCAAAAACAAAACAAAACAAAACAATAAGACAGGCTTATCTCATAAAACCTAGCTCTACCACAAGCTTTGCATGCAGGAGGTCCAGGGGTTCACCCTCATATATGTCCCCTCAAGCACTCGGAGGAGTGATCCCCCTCATAGATGTCCCCTCAAGCACTCGGAGGAGTGATCCCCAAGCACCACATGTGAGTGGCCCTTGAGCTCTGCCAGTTGTGCCACCAAAACTGAAACCAACAGAAAACCCAGCTTCAAGTCCTTTTGAACTCATTTCTAGAACCCTTAAAGTTTCCTGCCACAATCCCGTTCCTCCGCACCTCCTGCCAACTCCCCACCAACTAGGCAAGCCGAGAGCCAGGATTTTGGTGGCGCCTGGTCATCGTGAACTGGGGTCTCCAGCTGAGGCGACACTCCAAGACAGCAAAATACCGAAATCGTCCAGGTAGAGGTGGCATTACTCCCTGGTCCCTGGGAATACTCCTAGGCCCTGCTTCATGGAGCCCCCTCCTGGTGCCCCGCAGGGGTGGAGTATGTTTGGTGGCTTCCCTGGGTCTCTGGGATTGGACGCTGGCCTGTGACTGCATGCCAGGGGTGTCGACCCCCCAGAACCTGGGCAGGAGCGTGGGTGAGTCTAGGTCACAGCTTTCTCCTTCGCCACTGCTTGGGCCTAACCATGCGACTCTCCCTGGCGTACTTGGCTTGGCAGCCTCCAGTGCTCGGACCCTGGCCTGCCCACCCCCTTCTGGCGTCTGCAGACATGGTGAGCCGGCCCAGGGTGCCACACCTTCAGAAACGCGTGAAGGCCCCGCCACACTTTGGCTCCAAGAACCCCCATAACCTACCCCAAGCGGGCTACAGAGGTGTAGGGAGGGGCAAGGGGCACTGGCCAGCCCGGGTCATCGGGCGGGGCGCTCGGGGATTGGCCAGCGCCTTGATACTTTGTAGCGCCTGCTGGGGTGCGGGGCAGCACGTGCACGCCGGCGGAAGCCGAGCTGCGGAGGTGGCGACAACGACCTGCCGGCAGCCACGCCCAGAGCCACGGCCTGGTGTCCCGGCCACGGCCAGGGAGCTGCGCACCTGCAAAGGTTCGGAGCCCACTGGGGACCTGGATGGGAGGCTTAGGGCCTGGCGGACCCCCAGACTCAACTTTCTTCTGGGGGGCCCAGTGCCTGACCCTGCTAGGCCGAGTCGAGCGGGGGTGCAGGTGCTGGGAGAAACCTGGGGCCTGGGCGAGCCCCGCTTTGCTCGACGCCCTCGAAGGACGCGGGGCTCGGGCTTTCTCCTTCACGCGGGATGAATGCGGCGCAAGCGAGTTGGAATGTGGAGATGCCGCGGGGAACCTGGGAAGCCGAGCGCGTGCCCGCGGCGGGGCGGGTGGGGCGGGGGTTGGGGGGAGAGCTGGGAGAGGCGTGGAGCAGGTCGGCAGTGCCCACCTCCCCTCCCCCGCGCGGGGTGGCGCCAGCGGCCTCAGCGAAACCTGCCGCTGGCTGTCCCCGACTGGGGCAGACGGGCAGACTGCAACCCTTGGAGGGAGCATGGATGGGCGAGGAAGCAAGTTTGTGCCACTAGCTACAGGACACGGCCAAGCTGTCTGCTGTTAAAAAGGGGTGTGCTGTGTGTCTCGCTGGGTACCTGTGAAAAGGGAGAAGGCGCAAGGCCTTCCAGACCTACTTGAGGGCCCGAGCTATAGCACAGCAGGGAGGGCGTTTTGGTGCATGCGCCCGGCGCGGGTTCCATCTCCCGCAAGGTCCCTCCAGCACCGCCAGGTACAGTCCTGAGTGTAGAGCCTGGTGTAAGTCCTGAGCACCACTGTGTGTGGTCCCAAATTAAAAATAAAAAGTAAATAAAGCCTACCTATAAGTGTGTGCAAGGGGGACCAAGGCAGTGGGATTGTGGACTGGGTTCTGGGGGGGTGGTGTTTGGGTGTAATACATGAATGCTACATACTTGCACGCTGACCTGCTGGCCACTCTGCTCAGGAAGGACCTGTCTCTCCAGGCGCAGTCAGTGTATCCACCCAGTGCACTTGAGAAGGTGACAGATCCAGGGGCCAGAGCATCAGTACAGCAGGTAAGGCACTTGATTTGCACACAGCATCCGCGAAATCTAGCATCTCACTGACCTCTGAGCCCTGCCAGAAATAACCCTTGAGCATCATGGGTGTGACCCCAAGAACCAAAATAAATAAATAAGAGGTGAAGGAGTCAGACTGGGGGGGGGAGGGGAGGGCAGAACCAGGCTGTTCATTTTGTAGTGTAGTTTTGTTTTCTTAAAACAATTTGTTGAACTAGGGCAACCTTGAAAACTTTGTGGCTTTTAGTTGCTTAATTTTTCCCTCCTAAAATTAAAATAGTTGAAGCCAGATGGAGCTGATGCTGTTGCATACCCAGAGGCTGATCTTTGCAGATAAGACAAATATATGTCTGCCCAACCCTGGCTCAGGGCACCTTCTAACGATTTCAGAGGGTTGACATCCACCTGTTAGGTGCTGGGGAAATCGAATGACCTCCACATTTATGGCCCCTGGTCCCTGCCCCCACTGAGCCCCAAGAAGGTGTGAAACAATCCTCATTGGAATAAGCGTGAAGGAGGCAAAAAGACCTAGCAAGGATCTGTGGAACAACCAGAAGGTTCAGGGGTGAGCTGTCACAGGGCCAGGCCCGCTCTGTCTCCCACACATCAAGTACCGGTGGGCAGACCAGAGGGAAATCTGTTGCCATCCTCTGTGCTCCCTTGGGCGAGTTCTCACTGTTGCTGTAAGACATGGAGCTGGTCTCAGGGTCTCTTGTACAGTTAGCCTCATCTTTGTCTTCTTTGCAGTAGGATGCAGAGCTTGCTGACGCTGCTTAGGGGGAATGAGGGCAGTGGCCCGTCCCTGGCAGAGTTGGTGACCCTCACGGGCAAACTGTGTCGCGACCTTCAGGATGACCCTGCCCAGGTACAGCCCTTGGTCACAGCTGTGTTGGACAGCCAGATCCGCCTGCACCTTCTGGACAATGCGGATGTGGCCCTGGTATGTGCCCGCATGCTGGCCCAGCAGGAGCAGCACGAGGCTGCCTGCCAACTGCTGGAGGTAGGACTGGCTGTTGGAGGGCTGAGAAGAGGGGAATCGGCTCCAAAACACAGTGACAATGCCTGGAAGTCAGCAGGAGCTTGAGCAGCTGTGCTATCCACTAGCCAGTGTGGACCACATTCATTTCTCTAAGCACAAATGTCTGTAGTGACCCCACCTGGAATAGAGTTCAGAGGTGATTGAAATGGGAGAGTGTAAGGGTAAGGCCCTGGGTTCCATGTCTGGCACTACATATTCCTCTCACACTACGGGGTGTGTACCCCAACAGTTAAATGGAAAGCAAAGAGAACAGTAGCAGGGACAAAACTAACCATTTATCAAATCTGTACTGAATGGGGCTGCAGGTTGACTTTAGGTTGACCTTGCGACCACTCACTACTTTCAGACTAGCCTGGAGCAATAGATAGCACAGCAGTAGAACGTTTGCCTTGTACCCAGCCATCCTGGCTGAGCCAGGTTCAATTCCTCCGCCCCTCTCAGAGAGCCCGGCAAGCTACCGAGAGTATCTCGCCCTCACAGCAAAGCCTAGCAAGCTCCCCGTGACGTATTTGATATGCCAAACACAGTAACAAGTCTCACAATGTTACTGGGCCCACTTGAGCAAATCGATGAACAATGGGAGGACAGTGACAGGACAGTGACAGTACTGAATGTGGATGGTGGTATGGAGAGCTGGCATCCTGTAGGAGAAATAGTCAAACAAACCCACGTAGGTTTCCTCATCTTCAGGTCTGCAATTGAGAATTTTGAAAGTCGGCCTCTCTGCCACTTTTTCTTATGGCACATGCAATCACAGCTTGGGTACCTTTTGCATGTACTGATATGAAGCTGTTCATGTTGAGTATATTTTGTTGCCTAAGTACCAGTATGTCTGATTGCAGGATGCTTCATGCCCCAGATAGGGTACAAATACAGTGTTTTATTTAGTGTATGTGTTTTACCCTAAAATATGATTTTTGGATCCTTATCTGTCTAAAGGGTTTCCATTAATGGACTTTGGGTCTATTTTTTTGCATTTCCCCTTTGTGTTGTCCATGCATGCATCATGCTGAGTTTCCCTACACAACATCCAACCAATCCTTCCAAGGTCTTCTGTTTCTGCTTTCTCCTCTAGCTGTGTGTTCACCTGGCTCCTCTCCATCTGTCCTCTCCTGCCCATTCCTTTTAGTCCTCATGGACCCCCCAGAGAGATTTTTTAAGTGCAGATGGACTGTGTTGTGTGCCTGATGTTTTCTGAGCATGTCCCCAATGTCACCTTGTATTCTCCCTGGGTTTTCTCCATACCTACTCTGTTGGCTCCTTGGTGTACCAAGAACTTCCAAGGTACCTCTGTGTCTCAGGGCCATGCATAATACATTTCCTCGGTTGTGGCTGGGGCCCCCCTCTTGGTGTGGCTGCTGCCTTTCTGAATTCTGCCTTAAAGGTCACCCTCTCTAGGCAGGGGTTTTCCAGCAGAAACCCCTATGCCACTCATGGGAGCCTCCCTCAATTCATAACTAAAAATGTACATATTTGGTGGGGTATTTCTGTTTGTCTTTTTGTTTTGAGGCCATATCCAGCAGTGATCAGGGCTTACTCCCAGCCATGCTCCACTATTGCTCCGACCCTGCTAGTGTATTTTATATCTGCTTCCCCTCACTGAACTGCCAGCTTGTTGAGGGATGAGCACCCCTGTCTTGGTGATTACAAGATCCATGGCAGCAGCAGCATGAATCCTCATGTACAGCTGAGTAGGAACATAAGAGGTGTCAAATTAGTCAAAATAAATGAGGTGAGCCAGCAAGTGAACTCAGCTGTGGTGTCTGCCATAAAGGCATCCCAGAGGATACATGTGAGTGGCATCTGTGATGAAGAACTTCAGGAGAAGAACTCAGTCATACTTGTGCAGAGGTGTGGCTAGCAGGCCAGTCAGCTGTCTTCTCCTGGCCATAAGCCCCCTTCTAAGGGATAGTCAGGAGCTATGCTCGGGTAGGGCTGAAGTGCTTCCCTGAGTGGGTGGCTGAGGGTGACCAAGGACATGCCTTAGAGCCTGGTGGTGACTTTAGTGCTGCCATCTGCCTCCTGCCCTCACTGTTGGCAGAAGGAGCTCTTCTTCCCGGGCCCACTCCAAGGGTGGTGGTCCAGGTGGTGGGGGCAGCCAGATGTCAGTGACTTTTCTTGCCAGGATTGCCGGACCCCAGGAGGCAGTGAGGAGCTAGTTCAGCTCTGGAACGACATTCATTACCGCCTGGTCATGAAGAGACTGGGCGTGGCCACGCTGACTCCAGTGCAGAAGTTCCGCTGCCGGAAGAGGTATTCTTCCACACTGACTTATCTTATGTCCTGGCATTCTCCAACCCATGGAGGATGAGCTGTAAGCATGGGGGATCACATCAGGAATGACAACAAAAGCAGTAGGCATCAGCCTGAGTGCTCGGCTGGGCTCTTTACCTGCTCTGCTGGCTGGAGGATAGATTGCACCCTGATATGCAGGATCACAAGGGGAGTTATTCCTCGGACCCTGTGGAAGTCCCCACTGCAGCAGAAAGCTGCATCCATTTCCTTCCCATGGCAGGCAACACATGCACTGTTCAGTGCCGTGTTCCCCATCCTCAATTTTGCGGGGGCAGTGCCAGAACCTCAGCATTGCCCCCCGCAGACTGCGGCATCTCTGAGATGTGACGGTGAGTTCTTTAGACACTCATGTGAGCCTCAGGTGGTGCCTAGATGAATGCCTAGCACAAGACAGGCCAAAGAGGTGTTAGTGAGAGCCAGCAGCATTTTGTAGGCTTCAGACTGTTAGTGACTGTCACTGACATCACCGCTCATGGGTGAGGAAACCAAGGCACGCACAGGTTTATTGACCTGCCACAGTTGCATGAGAGGGAGATTAAAAAGCCAGGATTGTAGCCAACACATAAGTAAAGGAAGTACATGACCTCCTTCTGTATTCCACTGTCCAGCCACAACAGTGACAGTCCTTTGCTCAGGCCTGCAGCTCAGTGAGGGATCCCGCATGCCTCTGGAGACTCCCAGGGGAGTGTGGAGTCTTGTGTGGCTGAGCAGAGCTCAGTCCTGTGCTGCAGCATACGCTCCCTTCAGGACTGCAAGGGTGGAAGAGTGGGTGCTGAGAGGAGAAATCTGGGGTGCATCCAGGGGAGCAGACATCTACACCCATCTCACTGTTTTCACCAGGAACCCCCCACCACCTTCCCTCTGCCCTGACGGTCTGAAGAGCAGAAACTTTCCCAGGGAGGTTCGCCAGAAGTTGCAGGACTTTGCCTCGGGTGTGAGCATCAACCCCAGCAAGGCTGAGCGAGTAAGAGCAACCTCCCCTCAGGGACCCCATCCCTAGAGACCTCCCAGCTGCCCCTCAGTCCTGAGAGATTCCCCTGTTAGGTGGTTTCTGATTTTTGAAATCACCCGAGGAAAGGATGTCAGCGAGTTTCAAGCCTATATGGGAGAAGTTTTGTTTCTCACCAGGGCTGTAATGTCCCCTGTCAGGTGTGGCGGCAGATGCTCATGAGTACCCACTGGCCACTGTACTCAGGTGAGAGGGACTTTCTCTGGGCCTGTTACAGGGCTCTCCCTGAGCTCTCTTCTTGACTCAGAGGTTGGGGCCTGCTTCTGAGGCAGGAAAGGAGGTGTGTGCAGTGTCCCTGGGCACTCACATGTCATTAGCTCAGGGTCATCAACCAGTTCAGTTGTCCCCCACCCAGCTCTCCAGTGTCTGAGGCAGAGTATCTGTGTTCATGTGGTCACTGTTCTGCACTCCCACTACCCTCTGCCTCATACCTTCTGTTCCCACCATTCATTTCGCCTGTGGGTCAGGAGAGGGGGACCAAGTGAGGTCGTATTGTTTGGGGGCAGGAGAAGCTGGCCTCTGAGACGAACTTGACAGCAGAGCAGGTTTACAACTGGTTTGCCAATTATCGGCGGCGCCAAAGGGCCTTTGTGCAGCACATGGAGACAGCCCCAGAGGCCATAGCAGAAGATTCCAGTGCAACAGTGAGGGACCTTCTACAGCCCTCAGCTCAACCCTGTGTTGACTCCAAGAGTGTGGACAGGCCACACTGGAAAGGTGAGTAACCTTTGCTCTTGTTTCCTGTATTGGGGACTAGTTTCTGACATTAGTGCTACGGGGCCCCCTGTCAGGCCTAGGTCTGGTCATATGTAGTATGGGAAGCTCGCTCCCACCACAGTCAGCCTGTTTGGCATTTGACCACATGGGAAGGAGATCACTGAAACTGGGGTGATGTTGCGAATGGACCCAGGTGGGACTTGGCTTTGTTGTTATGCACTAACTGGCACTATGTGGCCAGGGCTCAGTGGGATGAGCACTGGGACTTAGGGTGTCCTAGGGTGGTATTTATGGATTTCCACTCAGACCC
Organism: Sorex fumeus; assembly: GCF_029834395.1. Lineage (NCBI taxonomy): Eukaryota > Metazoa > Chordata > Mammalia > Eulipotyphla > Soricidae > Sorex > Sorex fumeus. The sequence goes on along the minus strand of NW_026606086.1, from coordinate 18,538,336 downwards.
AAGTGTCAGACTCAGGGACAAAGGAACATTGTGATGAGTTGGGAGCCACACCATTCTTCAGTCTACTGAAACCTTATTACCTGTGGGGGGAGATGGGACCTAGAGCATCAGGCGGCCTTTCCTCTCTCTTCCCTGTTTTCAGCATCACATGAGAAAAATGGGCATATGCAGCCCCCACAGACTGACCATGGATTGTGGGATGCGTTGGCTTTGGCCTCAGACTTCCGTGGAGAAGAGGCTTTGTCAGAGCCACTGCCCAGGTACTGCCAAGCCCACAGGTGGGGTGGGAGGTTGAGGTCCTCTCCTTGTTCAGCTTCCCTTATCTCACATGATGACAACAGGGAGCAGAAGCCGCCACCGGTCTAGGATGTGGAGTTACTAGCAAGGAACTTACTTCATGGCTTCCCACGCTTGTTCTTAGGAACCTGATTTTATGCTTGTTTTTTAGGATTGGGAATACAGAGAAGAAAATAATTTCGCCTGCTTCCTAAGGACAGACTCAGCTGTCCATGTGACTGTTTTGTTTTTTTTCTTGAATCTTTTATGGTGTGTATTGCAGTGAGCTAGCACCATGCACATTTCCTGAGTTCCTGCTTTGTGCCAAGTATTGTCCAACACTTTTCCTCACACTCTGATCTCTTAAGAATGAAGCGAGCACCAGATCTGTGACTGTGTGATGCACTGGCCATTGAAAGGATTAGGCCTTAGAGCAGAGAGCAGGGTCAAGTCCGTGTCTTGTGCAATCATTTAGCCATGCATTTACCATTTCAGTGCCTGTGGTACTGCCCAATACTGGCCTAGCTCCTAGTACCTTGCTGTTGTTATCTGTGAAATGGGAATAGTGGTAGGGCCAGCTATGCAGGTTATCTAGAAATCACAGGGCTAGGGTGGGGAGTGTCCGCTAAAGTTCAGGTGCACCATTCTAGACTCAGTGAGTATTTTTGAAATGTTAATTATTCAGAGTGTTATCAACTACTTTGCATTGCTTCTTTAGGATCAATCATTAATATACTTAACTCTGAACATTTTCTAATGATCTCAGCTTTCAGTATTATTGAGCAATGCTTTGTTCAAAGTCATTCTAAATAAACTGCTGATTTTTTTTAGGTCTCCAGTAAAAGTATAAATTCAGTGTCTCTGGGGCCTTGCAGCCACAGGGAGAGGAGAAGGCAGCAGGATGGGGGCAGTGCTGAGCCCACAGCTGTTGGCGTCTGGATTGCACCAGGAACCCAGACTGGGCTGCATTCTTCTCCTGGGTCCTTTGGCCCAGCCTCAGTGAGCCTGTGATCACACAGTGATGGTGTTTACTGTGTCTTCCAGGTCTCTGCAGAGTGGTGAGATGTATCGGGAAGGGCCTGGACATGACCCTGCTGTTTGCCCTGGCTCTGGCTTCTGCTCTCTTGCTGGCGGCAGTGACATGCTGGACCACTCCCTGGCTGCTCCTGAATCATGGCTGATGTCTCTTGCACTGGCGTCCTCCAAGGAAGTTGGCTTCCAGACGGGGCCTCTGGCCCATAGTCCTGGCATGGACTTCATGCTGCATCCTACAGATACTGCCGTGGCTGTGTCTGTTGCTGCCTTGGGTGAACCCTATCCTACAGGTGGGTCTGCTCCATGGAAACACAAGTTTCTGCCCCATCCAGGTACAGATGTCATTTCTACTGTGCTTTTTTGCACCGTCGTGATATGTTCCCAGAAGTGGTATTGTGGGTCATATCCTAGTTTTTGAAGTAATGTCCATATTGTTTTTCTAAAGGGCCGGACCAGTCGGCATTCCTACCAACAATGAAAGAGAGTCCCTTTCTCCCCAGATTTGCGCCAGCACTGGTTGTTCTTGTTCTTTTGGATGTGTGGTGTGAGATGATATTTCATTGTTGTTTTGATTTGCATCTCCCTGATGATTAGCCTCACACTACTTTGAGCAGATGCAATGTCTTGTATTTCTAGTGTCCTAATTGGAAATTTCAAATGATGTGGTTAGTGGATATTGTCTTCAATGTAGTACAGAGGAAGAGGGCCAGAAAGAGGGAGGACTGAGGCCCTCTGGAGGCAGGTTCTAGTCTGCTCCCCCACTCTTTCAGATCTTGTCCATTGCGGGTTTCTGTTGAGACTCAGAGTTTTCCCACGTTTGCTAACTGGGCTGGATTGTTGATGGTTGGCAGTAGAGGGAGTTACTCTTCATGTTAGGTCCTTTCCTGCTGATGCCTGAGCCCGGGAATTGATCCTGTTTTCCCTATTAAACCATCAGCATCCTTGGCCTTTATGTGGACCAGTGAACTGGTGTGAACCAGTGCTTACTTTTAGATAACCTTTTTTTTTCTTTTTGGGTCACACCCGGCGATGCTCAGGGGTTACTCCTGACTTTGCACTCAGGAATCACTCCTGGTGATGCTCGGGGGACCATATGGGATGCTGGGAATCGAATCTGGGTCGGCCGTGTGCAAGGCAAACGCCCTACCCGCTGTGCTATTGCTCCAGCCCCACTTTTAGATAACCTTTTATTATGGAGTTTCACACTTTTATTTTTAGTTTTTGGGACATATATGACTGTACCTAGGACTTACTCCTGATGCGTTGCTCAGGGATCACTCCTGGTGGGTATGGGGTGCTAGGGATTTAGCCCAGATCAGACACATGCAAGGGTAGCGTCCTGTCTGCTGTACTACTACTCTGACCCCTTGTGGCAGATTTTTAATTTTTTCCAGCTAGTTTAGTTGAAACCATTTTATAAAAGAATTGTTAAGTTTTTATTAAATTAAGTCATTGATTTCAGCTGTGGTTTCATGTTGGTCAATTTACTTCTGGAACAAACTTTGTTTCTGGAACCCCATTGTGAGTGCTACCTGCAACTCCTCGACTCAGGTCTGAGACTGGCAACTCAAGTGTGTTGTGCATCTTGGAACAGTGGGCAGGATGGATCCTCCTCCTCTTGACTCCTGTTTGTCATCCCAAACTGGTCAGGGCCATAGTGGCTTATTTTTAAAGATGGCTGAGATACTTTTTGAAACATCTGTATAGGGAGAAGTGGCAAGGTAAAATTGTATAAGATTAAAGGGGAAAATGGTAATTTGTTTCCCCTTAAACCAGCGTAGGAGGAACTGAGAGACCAGTTGCTCAGCTCTGCCCTCACCTCCAGTCCCGAGCAGGGCCAGATTCAGAGGCTGTCTTTGGAATGGGCTCTTATGTAAATTCAGGAATGAGAATGCAGAATTTGAAGTGGAGGTGGTGTGACTTTGTCCTGGTTTCTGACTCCCTAAAAGGATCAGTGTCTCTTTCTTCCTCTTTCCCATCATGGCCAGGAGTTGCTGACATTCTTCTGGGAGCCTTGTTTGGGCTGCCTCTAGGACCTGGTATGTACTTCCTCCTGAAGTTAGGCTTAGGAATTTCTTCCTGTGCAGGATTTGTTGACCCGGTCAGCAGCAACCATCAGATGACCTACCCAGAAGAAGGTCCAGGCACCAGTGGTAGCCAAACAGAAGGACAGGTGGGCGGCTTCCTTTTGACACAGCTCCAGTCACAGACTTCTGAATTCATCCTTACACAGAGGTAAGCTCTGTGGAGCCACGAGGCTTGGCAGTGCTTTTTGTGTGCCAGGTATATGGTGCTATTCAATTCTCAGGTGCAGACTGATGCTTTTCCTCAGGGATTTTGAGGTGCAACAGCAGTTGCTGTGTCTACCCAAAGTAGAGCATATATTTTTCCCTTGTACCACAGGATAGCAGAAACAGAACTGACATGGAAATTGTTCTGCGGATGGTCCTCAGCCTCTTCTCCTAGATTGCCATGGGCCCCAGTAGCCTCCTTATGGCACCTTTTTTTTCTCCAAAGAAGAATTGTAATTTCTATTGTAATTTCTGAACAGTATCAAAAGCCTGGTCTTATTTTTATTCATTTTGGCAGGCAATACTCAGTACTCCTGGCTCAGTGCTCAGGTGTCAGGAATAACTTCAGGCAGACTTGGGGGACGATATGAGGTGCCAGAAATTGAACAGAGGTTGACTGCTTGTAAGGCAAGCACCCTATTCACTATACTATTAATCTAGCCCCATCAAAATTCGTGTTTAATATTTGAAATTGGTTTTAAAGGGACATGGAGGGCTATGACCAGCCTCGGTACTGCAGCCTGTGGCTGTGGAGATAATCCTGGAGTCTGCAGAGGTACAGAGGCATGGATAAGGGAATCTATGGTGGAGGACTCTCAGGGCTAGGTCCAGGGTCTTCCTGTTTGGGGAGTTAAAGGCCAGGTAATCCATCCAGGACAGAGTCACAGAGGATGTAGGAGAGCAAATCACTTCAACTCATTGCTGTCCTATGAAAGTTGCTGGATGGTAAGAAAATCAATACTTCACGCCCTTTATTGGCTGCAGTTGGTGGTGCTGGGGGAGGTATATGAACTGCTGAGGATGGAACCTGGTCCTCCCAACATGCAAAGCATATGCTCAGCCCATTGAGCTACCTCTGGCCTCCCATCTAATTTCCTTTTGGTTTTGGGGCTATACCCTGCTGTGCTTAGGGCTTACTCCCACCGCTCATGTGTTTACCTTCTAACAGTTAGACTGTTGTCCTCAGTGACTACACCTGCCACCCTCCCTGCTATTCCCTGATCTGGTCCTCAGGGCCTCTTGTATTCTGCACATCCCATGCACATCCAAACCTGGGTCCTCTTTTGTGACTTCTTCCTCCTATGGTTACTGCTTAACCAGTGCCTTCTCTGTGAGTCTGCATTGGTATTTTTTAAAAAATGTTTATTAGAGAAACACCATGAGGTACAGTTGTAGACTTACAAATTTTTGTGTTTCAGTTATAAAATGATCGGGTACCCATCCCTCCACCAGTGCCCATTCTCCACCACCAATGATCCCAGTATCCCTCTCAACTCCCCCATCCCCCCCATCCCACCCTGCCTCTGTGGCAGGGCATTCTCTTTTGTTCTCTCTCTCCTTTTGGGTGCTGTGGTTTGCAAAAGAGGCATTGAGTGGCAATCATTTTCAGTCTATAGTATACTTTCAGCATGCATCTCCCATTCTGGGAGGATCCTCCCAACACCCTTTACTTGGTGCTCCCTTCTTTATCTGAGCTGCCTTTTCCCCTAGCATGTGTGGCTGGCCTCCAAGCCATAGAGTGAACCTCCTGGAACTTATCTCAACTATTCTTGGGTGTTAGTCTCCTATTTTGTACTTCATATTCCCCAGATGAATACAGTCTTTCTGTGTCTGCCCCTCTCTTTCTGACTCATTTCACTTAGCATGGTACTTTCCATGTAGTACCACTTGTACATAAATTTCATGACTTCATCTTTTCTAACAGCTGCCTAGTACTCCATTGTGTAGATGTACCAAAGTTTCTTTAACCAGTCATTTGTTCTCAGGCACTCGAGTTTTTTCCAGAGTTTGGCTATTGTGAACAGTGCAGCAATGAACATAGAAGTGCAGATGTCATTTCGACTATACTTTTTTGCCTCTCTGGGATATAATCCCAGGAGTGGTTTTACTGGGTCAAATGGGAGCTCAATTTCTAATTTTTTGAGAACCGTCCATATTGTTTTGCGTTGGTATGTTTTCTGACTTGCCTACATCTATACTCCAGGTGTCACACAGCACCCTGCACACCTGAGAGCACGGTGGAAGGAGACTGTTTGGGAGAGCTCATGTGCGGAGATCTCTCTGGGCTTGTTGCTTAGGGGTGGATGGTATGACCTGGTGCCCTTTGATCTGCCTTGATGCTGTGTGTCTTCTAGCTCGCCAGAGCTGGAGGCTGCCCCATCTGCCTTCTCCAGTTCAATGTCTGCTGCAAAGGTAAACCAGCCACTGCCCTCTAACCAGGTGAGGCTCTTCATGGGTTTCTCCTTGAGCTCTTGGATCCTTTGCTCTTGGTACTGGGAGGAGTCATCTTATGCTTTGATGTGAACCAGTGGGCAGAGATGAGCATGGGACAGGGATGGCGTGGGTGTTGTGGGTGCCTCTGTGTAATGTCATGTTTATTTCTCAGGTGCAATGGCCAGACATCCAGGCCTCCAGTGATGCCTTCTGGGGAGCCCAAATGCTCCTTGAGTTTTCTGGAGGCAGTTTGGCTTGAGCCGCCACTTGTGAACCTGTTCAGCCCCCACAGGAAGCAGATGTGAACATACAACTTCATCGACATAGAGTAGAGCACATTATTTGGAACTAATAGTCCCCTGGAATTCCTGGGATTTTCTCTTGAGCTTCATTGAGGGCTGCTTAGCCCATGTAATGTTTGAATGTTTTAGCAACCTCCTGTACCGGAGGAAGCATTTGAGAAATGTTCATGAGAGCTGAAGTCAGAGCTAGGGTCTTTCCACCTGGCAGGGTAGATTGCAGCGCCAACCTCCCTGCAGGTTCTAGGCAGAGAAAACTTCTTAGTGTGAGGAGCATGCCCTCCACTGCTCCCAACCCCAGTCCTATCAGGGACAGGTCAGACTTCTTCCAGATCATTGGCAGGTGAAGTGTGGGCAGGGCCTAACATTGTGTGTTTGGTGCCTCTTCAGGGAGACAGGTATGGTGGGAATGCTCAGGCATGGTGGGGTGTGGTGTTTTTCCCCCTCTAGTTGTAATTTATTGTTTGGAAAACAAAATTTTCTGTTCAATAAAATAAGTTTGATGTTGTGAACACTGCACTTTTACTCATGTTCTTGTATCTGGAGCACCTGTCCTGTTACTCACTACCTTTCAGACCTTGGTCAGCATTCCTCATATGGAGGTGCATTTGTCAATGAATCAGGGATTGTTTCTTCGGTTTTTTTTTCTATAGGCAGCATCACATCTGACTTTTGCCCATTGTATATTTATTTATTTTATTTATTTTTTTACTTTTTGCTTTTTTTGGTCATACCCAGTGATGCACAGGGGTTACTCGTGGCTCTGCACTCAGGAGTTACTCCTGGCAGTGCTCAGGGGACCATATGGGATGCTGGGAATCGAACCCGGGTTGGCCTCGTGCAAGGCAAACGCCCTACCCGTTGTGCTATCTCTCCAGCCCCTGTATATTTATTTTATTGTGAGAAGAATGAATTACTCCCTTGGGCACGGTGCCCTGGAGGCCAAGAGTCTGGAATCTCCTGGTGTTTGTTTTTAACAAACTGCTTTGACCCTTAGGGGGGTTGTAATGCTCAGGCTCTAGATCCTCACCAAGTACAGCGAGTTAACGGACAGACTGTGGGGTATAGCTGGAGCCAAAGTCATGTTTCTGCTCTCAGGAGACTTCCAGCATTATGATAATGATACTTGTATACACTGGCAATTGTGGGTAGCGAGTGCTGCTACGAAGGGACAGTGCAGGTGACTGAGAATCCAGGATGTGTGGACTGGAGCTCCCTGGGAAGGGAATGTCTTTACTGGAATCTTTTTGCTCATTCTTGCTCAACCCTACAGCTCAAGGACCTTCCCAGAGCATGCATCTCCCTAATTTCCACTCTTATGGGACCATGGAATCCACCTTCATCGCCAAAACAGTATGTCCAAGTATGCCCCAAAATGTATGTCCAGTAATAATTTGTATTTGCACTTAGGACAGTCACTCACTCTCTGTATTCCCTATATACTCTACTAAATATATTCTCTGTTTTTTAAACATGGGCTGGAGCGATAGCACAGTGGATAGGGCATTTGCCTTGCACGCAACCAACCCAGCCAGACCCGAGTTTGATTCCTCTGCCCCTCGCGGAGAGCCCAGCAAGCTACCAAAAGTATTTTGCCTGCAAGGCAAAGCCTGGCAAGCTCCCTGTGACGTATTCTATATGCCAAACACAGTAACAAATCTCACAATGGAGATGTTACTGAGCCTGCTCGAGCAAATTGATGAACAACGGGAGGACAGTGTGACAGTGTGTGTGTTTTTTAAACATAATCAACTTTCAGAGCTGTTAATAAGATACAAAGACCTTTTTTCTTTTAACCATTAAAACTATTACTGACCTCATATCCTATTATTCTCCTAATACTTAAATTTTTGGCAGGGGGGCAAAGAGATCGTACAGTGTGTAGGGCACTTGGCATGCATGTGGCCAACCTGGGTTTGATCCCTGGCATCCCACATGATCCCTTTAGCCCCTGCCAGGGAGTAATTTCTGAGTGTAGAGCACTACCGGGTGTGACCCCCCAAAAAGCCATATGGGGTTCCGGAGATTGAACCCCTGTTAGCCACATGCAAGTCAAGTGCCCTGCCTGATATACTTTATCTGTGGCACCTACTTCTTAAAATTTTAAGCTCTTATTTTTGGAGACTACACCTGGTGGTAGTATTCAGGGATTACTCCTGGTGCTGTGTCCAGGAATCATTCATCATTTCTGTCTGTGCTTGGGGGACAATATGCAGTGAATGAAAGAAAGCACTCTGCCAGCTATGTTCTCTCCAGCCCCGTAACAATACTTTAAAGTGTTCTCTTCAGATCAGAAATTTGACATATCCATTGCACAACCCTCAAAATAGGGAAATTCTTCTGCCTACTGTCATACTCCATTTTAATGTAACCAGATGTCTAAAATACTGAATTTCTTCTCATATCTACATTGTACGCATTTGACGTGTCTTTGCTTTTGGAGAAGAGGAGCTTCCCAAAGGGATCCCAGGGGATATTACTGGTAACACTCAGCCAGTAAAGCTGTTGTTTGGTGCTAGGGTCAGAGGATGCAGTGTTGTTCGGACCCTGCAGTCTTGGGGGCCAGAAGGACCACATCTGGTGATGCGTGGGGACCTTCAGAGCTACCCCTTGCAGTAATTAGGAGGAGCCATGTGGTCCCAAGGGAGGAAATCTGGCTTAGGCCCTGGCCCCAACATAAATTTAACTCTTTAACTCTATCCCATGATGTCTGGGGATCATACACTTGGTTGTAGAGCATTGGAGGTGGCACAGTTATGTGTCAGTGCTGCTGGAGTGTTGGTGATATGGGATGGCGCCACGTGTATGCAAGCAGACTCACGCCTGTTCAGTCACAGCCCTGGGCCCAGTGGTGGTGTTCATTATTTATTAATCCTGTGTTTATTGAGGCACCATGCTTTACAATACTGTAAAGTACCAAAACGGTATTTTTTGGATACATGCTTTACAATTCTGTAAAATACCAAAAATGGTATTTTTGGATATATCAACAGCACACCCAACACCAGAGTGTGTCTGTTCCACCAGTGTCCTAGAGACCTTCCCCTCTCACTCCTCCCCCACATCCAGCAACTCGAATCACTGTTGTTTGAAAGGGGGTGTGTTTTGAGGAAGGGAATTGTCTTCAGGAGGCAACAACGATTTAATGAGGAAGAAATTTACAATTACATAAACATTGACATAAATATGCACTCATAAATGATTTGGATTCCTAAGTTCAGTAAATATCAGATCTCCCGTGTTTTCTCCTGTTGTAATGCTCTGGTTTCATGACTTCACCTGGGGAATGGGTACACAAGTCTAGCGGTTGTGGGTTTGCTTCCTCTTCCACACAGAGGTCTGGTGTGTACCTGTAGGGCTGCTTTGTTGTGCTCCCTGCAGTGAGGTGGTGTGCTCAGACCCCTTTCCATGGAGTGTGTATGGGACAGTATAAGCCATGAAGCTATTCCCTATCTACACTCTGTTTAACAAGAGGTAACAACAACACGTTTTTGTTTTTGGGTTCCCAGACCCCAGTGAAATCGGAGTGAAGAACCAGGTACATATTCCCTCACCCCGAAAGGAGAGAAAAACGCATGTACCTGCTCACAGCTCTAAAACACTTGGTGGGAAAGCTCTGCTGGGATAGAGGACTGGAGGGAGTCACCCACAAGTTTCAGCTTAAATGGTATTTCTCAGAATTCTTGGAGCCATGCAGAAAATGGAGAGAAAAGGTTTTTTAAATTTTATTATTATTTTATTTATTGAATCACTGTGGGAAAAGTTACAAAGCTTTCAGGTTTAGGTCTCGGTCATGCAATGATAAAACACATTTCCCTTCACCAGTACTTATTTTTCACCACCAAGAACCCCAGTATACCCCCCTCCCACCCCTCCCAATGCCTGTGATGAATTCTAATTAATACTCTATCTACTTTGATTAGATTCATTGTTTCAACAAAAGATGCACCATTGTTGTTTAGAGTTTACACCCCAAAATCAGACCTGCTGAAAAGGCATTGTGAAATGATTTGTTTACTACAGCTGGTTACAAGAACCAAATGATTTTGGATTTCTGATATTTTACTTATTAAGCCTGGAAGTATTTCTTCCGAGAGCCAGATAATTACGAGATTGGTTTCTGTGGCTCTGGAGCCATGGCTGTGCCGGAGAGCTGCTCGTGGGGGGCAACCTGTGATCTCGGTAGGGCGTGAAGGATGAGCCGAGAACGCCCCCCTTCCCATGAGGTTTCAGTTGCCCATACCCGCTCATACCTGGCTTTCCAAAAAGCTCCGAGGTGGCCGCCATATTGCTGTCCACGGGGAAAAAGTTGGAAGGGAGCAACACCCTTTCCTCCTGGGCAGGCATGGTGCCGTGGATTAACGCATAGTCCATTCACTGAGAAAACAGTTTTGACGGCTGACTGGCTGCGTGTACGAGCATGAAGTATTTCACCTAGCATTTGGACCACCTTGCCTCTCTCCACAACTCTCAGCTCATGTCCTGTAACCAGGAGCCTTGCCTTGCACAGTTAGACCATCGACTCTCCTATGCTGTGATCTCAAGGTGTGTCCGCGCCTCAATCTCTGTGGAGTTGGAGTGTGCCTTGTTTCTCTCTCCCAGTTCCAGGCTCAGGTCACCTCATGCACTTCTTGGTTTCATCAGAGGGCACCTTGTTTTTCTCCTCTGGCTTCCACAGAGCTGGTGGTTCAGCACAGGTGCTGGTGGTCAGGCCTTTGACCCTGCCCTCTTCTCTCCTCCCAAGCTCACTCCCCCACCTCTTACCACTGCACCCTTCATCCCCGCCCCCTCACCCTGCCCTCGCCCCTGCACCCTGGTTCTTGTGCTGCTTCTGCTTTTCTGGTTCTTCATTCCATGCTTGCCTTTGAACTGGTGATGGGAGAATCCTGTGTGGTGGTTTCCTGGTCCTCCATGATCCTCTGCATGCGTTTTCCTGTGCTAACTTATGCCTGAGGTGAAGCAGGTGAATATATTTACCCTCCAGCTGCCCCAGTCAGGGGCTCAGAGAGAAGGTTCCTAATGTGAGAGTGCAGACATTTTTTTTTAAGAAGGAAAATAGTGTTTACAGAGAGATACAGAAAGAGAGGCAGACAGACACACAGAAACAGACACAGAGAAAGAAGGCAAGAGACAGAGAGACTCAGAGAGAGACAGGAAGAGACATACACAGACACACAGATACACACTGAGAGAGAAAGACAGCCATAAATACAGTGAGAGACAAGGAGAGGGATGCAGACACAGATACACAGAGAGACAGAGAGAGTGCACTCACACAAAGTGCTTCTCCAGAGTTGAAAAAACTGAGAAACCTCTGGAGTGGGGCATTTCAGCTCTCTGCCCAACCAAAGCCCTAGCAGCTACACTATGCCTATGCCATGTCATACTCCTGCTCCCGCCATGCCTAGGCCAGACTGTACCACTTCACAACTGAGCTCCCAGATGCCAAACTGCTGAAAACTTCAAGTAAGTCAAGTTTTGGGGGGACTGAAAACTCAGGGCCTTCTTGGAGTTGGAGTGGGCAACTTCCTACCTCCCAGTTCCTGAAACTCTGGCAGCCACACCTACATTGCTGCCAAGCAAAATCACTGCTCAGTTAAATATTTTGGATTTTCTGGAATGCGTGGCTGTGATTCTCCAAACTCTATAATACTAACAGCCCAGTAGGAGCACACTAGGTTGGCTGGGAATGTAGCGTAGAAACCAACTAGGCTTGATTAACAAAAACATTAACACAGATGGCTACACTAGCAACAACCGCATAGTAAACTTCAGGCAAGGACTTAAGGTCCCAGTGGTGATATATGACAATTTTCACAACTTTTCTTTTCCTTTTATATTAAATCATGTGAGACACACAGTTACAAAGCTGTTCATGATGGGGTTTCAGTCATAACAATGTTCCAACACCTGTCCTTCCACCAGTGTATATTCCCACCACTAATGTTCCCAGTTTCCCTCCTGCAACCTCACTCTAACTTTCCTTTTTCTCTCTTTCTCTTTTGGGAATTCTAGTTTGCAATACAGATACTGAGAGATTATCATGTTTGTTCCTTTGCCTACTTTCAGCATACAGTTCTAATCCAGAGACACAACTTTTCTTTTACTGAAGTATTTTTTTGTTAATTTCATTAGTCAGTAGTATCAAGCAATATAGAATAAATTACTTTGGTACTAAGGGGGGCAGGCTTGGGGGGCCTGGTTGGGAAAATGGGGACAGCGATGGATGGAAAGTCATAGTGGTGCTAGGGTTGGGATTGGAATATTGAATGATTATAACAAATGCATCATGAACTGCAGCATTGGCACAGCCAACTTGAATTCTGCCACAGAGAGGGAATGAGAGCTGAATGGGGGGGGGGGGAGGGGAGAAAGGACTTTTTGAAACATACGACTTTATTCCAAAGCTCATTTTCTTTTATAGTATGTAGTGAACACTCCATGGGAAAGCCAAGGATTTACAAGGTGAGCAAGCTATGTTATCTGTTATTCTGCTTTGCAGCTGCCTATGCGGACAGTTCTTTGAACTCTCTCAGGAATGAGAATATGGCTCCTGGCCCGGCCAAGGCGGATCAGGTGCAGCCTTCCCTTCGCCTCTGCTTTATAGGGTCAGCCGTCAGGGCATGCAGTCCCAAACGCCCAGGTTTTCCCCTGCTCATTCCCTTCTCAGGGGAAACAAGCAGGGGCTACCAAGGGCAATCCCCAACAATGAACCACTTTGTAAGCCACGGTGTAAGTTGAGTGAAAGAGAGGGGTTGTGATCATGAGTGAACAAAAGTTTGGAAAACAGCCCCCAGTGCTGTTGCTGGCCACACGTTTCCGCTCTACCACCTGAACTGCTGCACATCCCATACACCCTGCAGTGTCCTGGGCCCCTATTTTGAGAACTCTGGAGGGAGACTAATACTTTTCTTTCTTTGTGGGGTGTCTACTTAGGTTTCCCTCCCAGTACTGCAGGTAAGATGCCCTCCACTTTGAAACAAACTTTTTCATGAACAGCTATCTTCTCTTGTTCAGTTTGTTGGGGGTCACTCCACGTGGAGCTTGGCGCACCTTGCAATGTTGATTTCTGGCAGGGATTGAACCCCAGGCCCTATTTTTTGGCCATACCCAGCAGTCCTCAGAGGTTGCTTCTTGTTCCTACTCAGGAATCACTCCTGGTAGCGCTTCAGAGACCATGTGGAGTGCTGGGATGGAACTGGTTTGGCACTGTGTAAGGCAAATGCCCTACCCATTCTACTACCTCCCCAACCCCTTTTTTCCTTTTCTTTCTTTTTCTCTTTTCTTTTCAGACAGCTTCTAGGGCGAAGCTGCTTCGTTCTACTGTTTTCTCTCTCTGCGGGGCGTGGTCTCCCGGGCCCGCCTCCTGGGGGCGGGGCCTCGCCTCTCGACTAGTTCCGGTTTCTTTCTTCCTGCCTCAACCCCGCCATCGAGCGGGCCCTTGTCTGTCCCTAACCTCTGCATGCCATTCCGGGAGAGGGGCTTGGTGCGTGAGCGGAGGATGGGGATGAAGTGCGCCGGGACTGGGGGTCTGACTATCCGTGTAGTTTGGCCACGACTCTTCTCTGGGGGTTCCAGACTCAGGCCTCCGTCAGACCGCGGCCTTTCCCCCCCCCACCAGCTCCCACAGAGCTGGCCCGCCCCGAGCCTGTGGCGGCTCCCGCCCCGCCTCTGGGGGACACGCGCATCGCTCCTGCCCCGCCTCTGAAGGCCACGCTGCGTAGCTCCTCCCCCCACCTCTGGGGGCCTTGAGCATCGCTCCCCCCCCCCCCCGCCACGTGCGTCGCCCCCGCCCCCCCCCGACCACGTGCGTCTCTCCCCCGCTCCTCGCCCCCCCCCTCTGGAGGTCACGTGCGCTGCTCCCCACCCCCGCCTCTGGGGGCCACGTGCCTCGCTCCAGCCCTTCCCGCCTGACACTCCCTGTCAGCGCTGCTTCTGCGCTCGCACCATTTTCTCCTACGCAGTGAAGTGCGTGACCACATTTGGCTTTTTCCTTAAATTATTCCACTGAGGGCCCAGAGAGTGGAGCTTCTTGGCCGGAGTGTAGGCTCCACCCTCCCCTCTCCCCCCCCCCCCCCGGAAAAGTAGTGCTTTCTGAGAAAGATTTAGAGAGATGTGAGTGGAGAGGGAGGGAGAGAGAGAGGAAGTTATTGGTGGTCAGGGCTGAGAGCTGGGCTTGGAAAACAGCCTGGATGAGTGCAGGTTTTGTCCTTTGGGGGCTGCGGTTTTAGCCTGGGCACCCAAGTAGCTGTGTTGCACCACTGGTAAGCCCCCCCACTCTGCATGGATATGGGTGGGACCCTGTTTGAATAAGTTTTTATGTGTGGAGATTTCTGTTTTCCTTTTCCTTTGGGGGGTGGTGGTCGTGTCTGCTGAGTTTTCTGAGGTAAGCAGGTAAAATTCATTGCAGTGTTTCATTAATAGCATACCTTTCATGTTGCTCCTGGTGGTGCTTTAGGTAGATACTTTGTAGTGCTGATTTCTGCCAGGCATAGATTCCAGATTATTTGTATGCACCCAGGATAGGGTCCCTCCTGTGTTTGAACCGTTTCATCAAATATTAGGCTTCCATACATGAAAGGCAGTGAATGTCATGGGATGATACGCATCCATCAGGGCATTAGAAATGCCTGGGTTTTTTTTTTTTTCTTTTTGGCTCACACCCAGCAGTGCTTAGGGGTTGCTCCTGGCTCTGCACTCAGGGATTACTCCTGGCAGTGCTTGGGGGTCCATATGAGATACCGGGAATCAAACCCGGCTTGGTGTGTGCAAGGCAAACACCCTCCCCATTGTACTACCGCTCTGGTCCCTTAATTGCTTTTTTACTCATCATCAACAGAATTACACTTTGCCTATGAAATGGTGTCACAAGGCCTGGTTGAACTCGTCTATCTACAGTTGCTCTTAAGCAACAGACTTCGCTGAATTTTTCATGAAGATACTGCCACTTGATATGTGGTGATGATTTTGACTTGCTCAGCATTGCTAGTCTCTTGGTTGGGCAGTTTTCATGGTAGCATGCAGTGCCAGCACTATGCAGGGAGATGCTGGTTAATCCACATGCATGCTAGAAATGTGTCTTACCTGCTTGTCTATGCTGTCGTTCCTTCCCCTTAGGTGCTTTATGGAGGAATGATGGCCACCAAGAAAAGTTGGCAGAGCTCAGGAACTTGAGAGATCCCTGGTGTGTCTGCTGTTATGGTGAGCCTGATGACTTTTGATACACTGGCAAAAATCTGGAGAAGTCAGTTTATAACTGTCCTCTAATAGTAAGTAGTGGTGGGTGGAGGTTGTGGTATGGTCCATGAGGTCTGTGGTTCAGTCTCTGCTTCTCAAGTTGTGGCCCTTCTACCTAGATCACAGAGGCCAAAACAGTCACACGTGACAAGCATGGTGTGCAATAACAGTCATAGAATTTCATGTACTGTGTACTGTCTGAAACCCTTTATTTTATGGCATGTTTGGAATTTGCACATTAGTTGTAGTAGTCCATGGCATGTGACTTACATATGAGAGGTTCAGTGATACTGGGAGTCTGTTTAACACCACTGATAAAAAAACTAAGGAAAAATATGTTGGTTCAATTTTAGATTTCATGCTGAGGCTCACATAACATGGTGGTTCCTTATATAATTTTGGAGCTGTGAACAACTTGATTCAAAACCCCATTTGTTGTTCAGTGACCCCTTTGTTGTGATGCAGGGTGGCTTTTGGGGGGCGGTGGGGAGGGGAATATATGTTGTTTGTAGTTAGTAGGAAATGTGTACATGATATTCAGAACTGGGTCTTTCTGTTACTGCTCTAGAAATGTATGCATGTCTTTAATCATCCCTTACAGATTACTTTGGATCTCCAAAGTACTCAGGTGCTACTCTACTTCATTTGTTTGGATTTATGAGCCACGGAACTGTGCTCATGCTTTTGGATGCAGTTTTAATTCCTATTTAGTGTCATATACTTGATTTGAATTATTATGACCTAACCTTACCCTTGCTCATTTTTGCTACTTTACACACCTATTGCTTTATGCACCCTGCTATTCTTGTCTTTGTCTTCCAGGTTTCTCTCTCTAGTCCAGTACTTTCATTGAATATTGAAAGGTGCTGTTATCAGGGCCTAAAGCAGCAGCTAGTATAACAGCTAGGCACTTGGCTCTCACAAGGCCATAATAGGTTTGATCCCTGGCACTCATAAATTCTTAATCCATGCAATAGTGATACCTGAGCCCTGAGCCAGGAGTAAGCCCTGGGTACTGCCTGGTGTGTCACAGATAAACAGAATAGGCACTGTTATCAATATTTGTCATTCATTGCCTTTGAAATTGTTATGATGCTCAGATTGCTGTTGTGAAATTGTGGATATGACTTACAGTCCTTTTGTAGTATTCATTGCCTTGCTGGATTCTATATTTGCTTATAAAGCCATCCATCTGAATGGTCCAGTCTGCTGTGACGTACTATTACTATACACTTTTAACCACTGCAGGGTCCGTTTATTGTGAAGTTCACCACATGACTCACAGTTGTTCAGATTGTTTTACCAGGCTCTATAAGCCTGCATTTTATTTTTATTTATTTATTTATTCTTCAAATAGATCCAGTATGTTTTTTTAAATTTTTTTCATAATTTTATTTTTTTTCTTCTTATATTTATTTATTGAATCACTGTGGGAAAAGTTACTAAGCTTTCAGGTTTGTCTCGGTCATACAATGATCAAACACCTTTCCCTTCACCAGTACTCATTTTTCACCACCAAGAATCCCAATATACCCCCCACCCCTCCCAATGCCTGTGAGGCAGATGATTTCTACTTAACTCTTCTCTACATTGATTACATTCATTATTTCGACAAAAGATGCACCATTATTGTTTAGAATTCCCTCCCCCCAACAATCAGAATTGCTGAAAAGGCATTGTGAAATGCTTGTTTTCTATAGCTGGTTATGAGAATCATATAATGTCATGCAGCCGCAATTTTGGATTTCTGCAAAGAGCCAGATAATTATGAGATTGTTTTCTGTGTGTCTGGTGTTATGGCTGTGCCGGAGAGCCACTTGTGGGGGGCAACTCGTGACCTCGGTAGGGCGTGAAGGACGAGCCGGTACCATCCCCCTTCCCCTGAGACTGCAGTTGTCCCGTCACCGCCGGCTTATACCTGGCTTTCCTATTAGCTCTGAGGCTGCGGCCTCCTTGCTGCCAGGGGGGTGTGGAGGGGTGGAAGGCAGAAGGGACCAACACCCTTTCCCTCCCTGGGAGGCATGGCGCCGTAGTTTAACGCATGGTCCATTCACTTTTCTGCCACAAGCTGCCGGGTTCTGGATTAAGTCCTTTTGCCTCTGGAGCCATGACCATGCTGAAGAGCTGCTCGTGGGGGGCAACTCGTGACCTCGGTAGGGCGTGAAGGATGAGCCAGTGCCATCCCCCTTCCCATGAGACTGCAGTTGCCCCATCACTGCCGACTCATACCTGGCTTTCCTATAAGCTCTGAGGTGGTGGCCACCTTGTATGTGGTCCAGATGCATTTCTCCCAAAAGCCGCTGGGTTTTGAGATTTATTTCTGAGTCTCTGGGATCATGGCCATTAATAGCTTGATCAGGAGCCAGAGAGGCCATTTGTAGGCGGCAACTCAGGGTCTTGTTGGGATGGGGAGGAAAGGGCCAGTTCCACCCCCATCTGGTGAGGCCTCATGTATCTCGTCACTGCAGGCCCAAACCTGACTGTCCAGTGGCCTCTGGAGGATGGTGATCACTGGGCCGCCAGGAGGAACAGGCCAAGGCACAAAACCTATTCCCACCTGGAGTGGCCCAGCGCCAATAACCTACTGCAGGAACCGAATGCATTTCTGCCAAAAGTCTTTGGGTTCTGATATTTGTTTCTGAGTCCCTGGGATCATGGCCATTAAGCAGTTTCAATCAGGAACCAGAGAGGCCTTGCCTCCAATTATATAGCTGAGCCAGAGGTGGTTTGTGGGTGTGTCTCCCACATACCTAACTTTTGGTCATTTACTTTCTTGGGAAACTTTGCCCCAAGTTTTTCGGGTCTGGCCAAAGGCACAGCAGCAATTTTGGAGTATCTGAAAGTCTGACGGTGCCATCAGGCTGCTGATGCACTCACCTCACAGGTACAGATTGACCTGCTGGCAGAACTATACCCCCATTTAAAAATTTTTTTGTTATTTATTTGCTCGAGCGGGCCCAGTAACGTCTCCATTGGAGACTTTGTTGTTACTGTGTCTGGCATATCGAATACTCTCGGTAGCTTGCCGGGCTCTCCGAGAGGGGCGGAGGAATCGAACTCAGGTCGGCCATGTTGGCTGCGTGCAAGGCAAATGCCCTACCGCGGAGAGCCCGGCAAGCTACCGAGAGTATCTCGCCCGCACGGCAGAGCCTGGCAAGCTCCTCATGATGTATTCGATATGCCAAACGCAGTAACAACAAAGTCTCCAATGGAGACGTTACTGGGCCCGCTCGAGCAAATTGATAATCAACGGGAGGGCCTTTACCTTACCTTATTTATTTATTTGTTTTTTAATTTTTATTAGTGAAACACCATGAGGTACAGTTATAGACTTACAAATTTTTGTGCTTGGGTCTCAGTTATACAATGATCAAGTATCCATCCTTCCACCAGTGCCCATTTTCCACCATCAATGATCCCAGTATCCCTCCCAACCCCCTATCCCCCCATCCCACCCCGCCTCTCTGGCAGGGCATTCCCTTTTGTTCTGTCTCTCCTTTTGGGTGCTGTGGTTTGCAAAAGAGGCATTGAGTAATAGCCCACATTTTAGCTGTGTGAGTTTCTGCTGTGTACAATGTTGTTTCTGCTATACGCAGTACCCTATGTCACTTTGAACTTTAATCCTCTAATTTTCTTCCTCCTGGCCTTAACGCTCTTAAAGCTTTCTGACAGTCTACCTTAGCCTTGTCAAATGTCTAGAATGCAGCCGCATATCTTAAGTACCATGACTGGGAACAGTCTTATTTAAACTATCTTTTAATTGGGCAGTGAATGCCACATAAAGTTACTCAGGCCCTTACTTAACACTAACAAAGGGCTTGAACTGTGAATCAGGAGCAGAAATTTTTCCCCAAGATTTTAGGCAGCAGTCATGAACTTGGAAAATTACCTAATCGCCAAAAGCAGATGGTAGTTCTGTATCTGCCCAAATCCCATTTCTGTCAATTGATCCATAGAGATACCAATCTGGGTATTAGCTTTTGCATTTCTAATCCCCCACCACAAACCTCATCCCCCCACTGTTTTAAATTGTAAAATTTTGACAGGGGAGAGACATGTGCAAGGCAATTTTCCCCACTCTGCAGGAATTATCTACTCTGTTGTACTTAATCCAAGAAGTCCCATAGTATAGGGAGAGTCAGTTCCTTATTGCATGTGAGCCTGATGAAATTCTTTTAAAGTCTCAAAATGGAAGAGTATGCATGTATTCATCCACCCCTTTGGGGAATTCATTTGCAGCTACAGGAATAATGGACACAGGGTACAAATATGCATCCATAGTCCCTCTTAAGTGAGACTGCCTAACTGCCTTTTCTTTGGGCCTCTCTCAGTTCTAAGGTCACTTTCTTTCATTGTTTGGAACCTAAAGTGAGGATAGCCAAGGATAATGCTAGTAGCCTGAAAATCATTGTTGAAAGACTTTCTTTTAAATTTGTAATCCTGATGTGTGCATTGGTGATTTTGGGAGTTGAATGTACTTCCCCTCTCTGGTAGTACTTTGGCAGATTATTACCCTGATTAACAAATCCTCAGAACACACTCACCCTTGGAGCTTTGCTCACTGTTCAGGTCCTGTTCTGGTGCCAGTAGCCTGGGACCAGTCGAAAGTGAACAGGCTTTGAAGCAGTAACACTGTAAGGATTAAGGAAAAAGACAGAAGTAAGAGAGAAAAAGCTTGGGGTAAGGGGGCCTCATGAACTGAGAACATGGATGTAAGAGAACACAGATGCTCTCATAAACTCAATCCTCTCATAAAATGCATTTGCAGAAATCACCATTTATCTAGCAATTTGTTGAACACAAGAGTAAGTCATGACTCATTCTCATGTATATGCTTTTGAAAAAATTGAATCATGTTACATGCTCTGCAGCACTTACTTTGCATGTTCATGGCTCTGTGTCCCTCTGGTGGCTCTAGGTTGAATGTCACATCAAACAGTCTGCAATGGCATGTCTTGTTATTGTTCAGAATATGTTTGCAGTCTGTGCCATTTAGATTTTGTGGCATGCAAGCAAAAGTTGTAATCACTTAATTTCTGATACACACATGCAGAACATTACTACTAATATGCTGTATAGTGGCAGTGCTTTTCCCACTGCAGTTACACAGCCCACTTTTATCTTAGGGTCTGCCAGGATCAGAAATGTGGCTGCGTCCTTGTCTCAGGCACTGTTACTTCATTTTTTGTCTAGTGCTGTGTTCCTGTATGTACATTCTTGTGCTCCATTTCTGTGTGACACATGATTTACTAATCATGATTTACTAATCACATATATGCACATACACCCACAGCTAGAGACATGGAACTTTGTTTTACGCCTTAGTTACTTGCATGTATACTTGCTGGCATATATAAACCTGCATAGGTCACCCGCTGTGTATGAGTGCTGTTGCTTTATTTCTTGACTGAAGTGTCCTCACAATAGAGTCAGGCATACATGTTCACTCACATGCCTATGTAATCACATCCATGTGTGTGCACACTTACTGCGTGTTCCCTTTAATCACACATGCTTTGAGATCAAAGGCAGATTCAGAACATGCTAGTCACTCAGATCTTCTGTCTCTTAAATGTGTACACACACTTACACAAGACCAGGTGTGTATATACATCAATCTATACATGCACACAGGCACACTCAGAAAACATGGTATTTTATACAGCAAACAGAGTATTTTATAGCTCAGCCTGTCATGCATAGGCATACTAATAGGTATGCACTCTCTTACATCCTTTACTCCTCTTGGGTGTGCAAATTTTTTTTACACTTAAGTTTGTCACATGTTTGCATCTGACTCTAGGTACTGTTGTTGATTTTTGGGGTGCACTGATAGCTTGCACTTTCACAAGCAGGTCTTGCTTCAGTGCACATTTCACTGGTTCCAACATCCTGGAGTGTGAGTTTGTACACATTCACAGACAGACATGCACAGAATTAGGCTTATTCAATTTTCCAGCTAGTTAAGCACTGCAGTTTTCCTCTGGGTTAACATATATTGGCAAATATGTTCCCAGACTTCTTTACTTCACACAGTATGTTTCTTAACTTGAAGTTCTGACCAGATTGGGGAAAAAGGGTGTGCTTGAGCCTGGTCTTTCATTAAGTAAAGTTTTTGTACTTTAGTCACACATGGTGTTTCCTTGCTCCCTAACCTTCCTTCTCTCTCTTTCTGCTCTCACACATGCACATCTTACCCTATAAGACTGTAGTGCCAATACGATTGGTCCCCTACTTATACTAATTCTGGGTGCCACTGCTCTCTCCAGAATTCAGTTATTTATATTTCCTACTTTGTGGCATGGAATGATAGTGCAGTATACAGAGTACTTTGTTGGTTTGGGTACAGGACATTTTAGGGATTGCATGCTGTTTTCTGGGTGTGACACAAGTGTCCTTGCACTGCTTATCAGTCATTGAAAATTGGTCACCTTTTCCCATAAGGATCTTCCTGGGAAGCACCATCTGTATTTTAAACAATGAGTCCTGAATAGCTCAGGTAAACAACTACATGGCAAAGTATACTTTGTCAACATTTTTATAATTTCAACATGCATTGCTTATATGCAATATTTTTGATGGACTTCTACTTTCACATAGATGCGAATTGAGTCCTCATGTTTCTTTTGGGCTGTTCAGACTAGTTGCATTCACATATGGATATAGCACAGTGGCATGCTATACTTTGTTTCCTTGTATTATCCAAGTGCACTTTTATTCTCTACTGAGACTAAGTCAATGCCAGTGTTTTGAATTATTTACTACTGCATTCGTCCTGAAAGATGATTCATTCTTAAGGACTGGTTTGCTCAATGTGTGGCTTTGCAAGTTTTCTCACTTTTCCTGTGCGTTAAAAAGTGGGCCAGAGACGAAGTCCAAGTGAGAGAGGGGAAAGAAGTATAGTGAACTGGAGGACTTGGAAGGCCCATGTTTTCAAGGCATTCATCGATCCCTGAGAACATGTATTCATGATGACATTCTGTAAGATAGGCACGTAGTCAGTTAGTGTTCAGAGTATTCACTGTCAGTAAGAACAGATAGGAGGGCTTTATTTCTCTTCTCATTTTACTCTGCCTTTTGTCAACTTTGAGTGAAACCAAACACTCTGGGTAGATTCCTCATCGAGTTATGTGTGTATGGTTAAGTCTGTGGTCTATGGATGGACATTTCAGTCAGTGTTGCTCTATTTGGCATTCCGGTAGTAACTCAGGAACGCCCCTGGTGACTGAATAGAGGAGTGTTAGCTGGGTTCCTATTCTGACCTCAGGACTGCCTTGTGGACATCTGCATGTCTATTATAATGTTGGCCATTGACTTATATTCTGGACTTAGTGGAGAAGCTGGATTTTTTTGTGGTTGGGGTACTGTTGCAGTGTGTCCTTTACCACCACCAGATGGTGTCAGGTGTTTTAAGTTTTTTTTTACAGGTTGACTGTGGTTGCTTACCTGAGCTGGGACCCCCCATGCATCATTGCTGGGTGTGTTTTGAGGAGACTAATATAAGACTACAAAACCTGTGCCTGGATCTTTTTATTAATTCACTTATTTTCTTTTTGTAATGTTTGTTTGTGCTATTTCCCCTGTGCTCCCATATATTAATGTGACGTGTTTGTTTATGCTTCATGGTGCTGCTTCTTTTGCTGTTATACTTTACATCACTGCTGAGATGATCATGATTTAGTGTTTCTGAACATTGGTATGGTTACATTGTTATTGAAACTCGCTAAAATTGGGATAACAGGATACAGGTGAACACAGTTGGTCTTGATAATTAATTGCTCACATAATAAAAATGCATTTGCAGAAATACCTTTCATCCAACCAGCTTTTGAAAACAAGGTTCAAGTTATTACTCATTCTTGCATGTGTTGTGGTTTTCATGCTCTGACTTTTATTTAAGTAAGCAGTTGCTTGACACATAGTGCTAACCATTTTCTTAAATTCTTTTTGTGCCCTATTTCTTCCTTTACCTATGTTTCATATTTCTTATTATGTCTGTATGTTTCGTGTTTCTTGTGTAGCTGTATTTTACATGTTTCTTGTTCCATAATTCTGTGTCACACACAATTTACTATGGTTTACCAATTATGATCTACTAATCACATGTGCACACACACAGACATGAAGTTTTGTCTTATGCCTTAGATGCAGATATGAGCTGGCAAGTAAACCTGCATAGCTTGCCACCTAGGTATGATTGCCATCGCCTTATTTCCTGATCCTAATCCTTAGAGCAGACACAGGCATGCATGTCCATTCACATGCCTGTGGAACCCCATCCTTGTGTGCATATACTGGTAGGGCATTTGCCTTGCACGCAGCCAACATGGCCGACCCGAGTTCGATTCCTCGCCCCTCTCGGAGAGCCTCGCAAGCTACCGAGAGTATCTCGCCCGCATAGCAAAGCCTGGCAAGCTCCCCGTGACGTATTTGATATGCCAAACACAGTAACAACAAAGTCTCCAATGGTATCGTTATTGGGCCCGCTCGAGCAAATCGGTGAACAACAGGAGGACAGTGACAGTGACAGTGACAGTGACAGTTCTTTGGAAGTAACTGGCAGATGCAAAATTCACAGCCAAATGTCTGCCTACTATCTCTTGCATGTACACACACACACACACACACACACACACACACACACACACACACCCTTACATGCACACACATGCTCTGACCATGGCAATTTATTCTTTGCCTAGGAAACAGGATTTTTTTGCTAAGCTTCTCAGGCTTGGGTATACTAATACCTACTTGTGGTACCTTAGTGCTCACTTGGATGTGCAAATTTGCTTTACCCTTCAGTTTTATCTCATGCTTAAATTTGATTCTGAGTACTGTGTTAAACTTTTTAGTGTGCTGAAAGCTTAAGCTGTCACAAGAAGCTCTTGCTTCAGTGCATGTTGTACTGTTTTCAGAATAGTCTGGCGTAAGGCACTTTGGACTACTTCTCAAGATGCTGCTGCTCTGTGTTTCTGGAGGCTCCCACTTATCACATTTGATAGACTGTTCAAGGAATCATGTTCAGTTGTCAAACATCCCTGTTTTGAGGTTGGCATCGTTATAGTTTCATGGCATGAATATCAACGTTATAAATTTTTTATTCCTTGATCACACATGTCCAGCATTAGTCCTAGTCAGTCACACAGTTGAAGCATGCACATCTCAACGAGTGTTTGTCACATCAATTCTAAAATAAAGGTCAGATGTTTTTGTTGGTGCAATCCAATGTATGGACCCTTCTTTGGAAATCCTTTCCTTGACAACTGCTATGAAGCCCATGTGTGCTTTCTTGTAATATTTGTGTGACTACAGTTACTTCCTCATTGTACAAAACACTGAGTTGCTCCCTTTCTCACCTAGTCACATGCATGTGTATGTTCTATTTTGCCACCCCAACATGCAGTGGCTTATGTTTTTGTTTGCTAAGCAGACACCTGCTGTTTCATTTATTTCATAATACTTGCTGTAGGCAGACCCATGTCTGTGTGTGTTCATGTGTATGCATGTGTATTTTTATCAACTCAGTGTCTTCAATAGGGTTCCACAATATTTTCCAAGTTTCACATGCATGTTGACATCAAAACAAATCATGTCAGTTAATTATTTCCCTCCCTTATTTTTCCTCTCTCTGCCAGTCTCTGAGAGATGCACACAAATAAATGTATATACATACTTAGACTTCGGCATATAACATTCTGTTAAACATAGGAATTGTATTGATCAGCTAATCATGCACGGGCACACTGACATGCACCTGCTTGTGTTACTTTACTCCTCACTTGAATGTGCAACTTAGATTTAACTTCCAGGTTGTCACATGATTAAATTTGATTCTCAAAGTGTTTGCTTTGTGGGGTGTGCTGATAGCTTAAGCTTTCATAAGCATGTCTTGCTTCAGTGCACATTTTACTGGCTTACAACACTTTACACTGCAGTCTTCACTCCAGTAAGCAGTAACAAGTATGCAATGCACTTTCCCTCAAGGTTACCACCTGAACATAGGGTAAAATATTTGACCACTCTTCTTTACTTCACATAGTATGTTTCCTAAGTGGCATTTGTGACTAGACTTGAAACAAGGGTATGCTTCAGCCTGTTCTTTCATTGAGTCAACATTTTGTACTTCAGTACACATCTACCATATTTTTTTGCTACCTAACCTACTCTCTCTGTCTTATCGTACACACGGTGGCACTAAAACGAATTGTCTCCTACTCCATACTAATGATGGTACTATTTGCATATTGATAACTGTTTATTTATATTCCCTTCTTTGTGGCTTGAAGTGATAGTGCAGCATGTAGAGCATTTCCTTGCACTTGGTCAGCTTGGGTTCAACCCATGGCCTTCCATATGGACTCACCACTGCCAGGAGTTATCACAACGCAGCCATGAATAAACCCTGACTGAGTATTGCTGTGCATCACGCCAGTAACATTAAGAAAAGGCATATTTTTGTTGCCTGGTCATGAGAGACTATTCTGAATACCCTCATTCCTGTGATCACAGTGATGCATGCAGGTATATTTTCATTTCTGTTCAGGTCATGCACTTACTGCATTCCTTTCAATTTGAGTTTTATTTCCTCTTTTGCTTCACTGTATAACTATACAAACAAAAAACAAACTGGCCCTCCCGTTGATCGTCGATTTGCTCGAGCGGGCCCAGTAACGTCTCCATTGGAGACTTTGTTGTTACTGTGTCTGGCATATCGAATACTCTCGGTAGCTTGCCGGGCTCTCCGAGAGGGGCAGAGGAATTGAACTCGGGTCGGCCATGTTGGCCGCTTGTAAGGTGAACGCCCTACCGCTGTGCTATCGCTCCAGCCTATACATATATATTAATGTGCTTTTTGTGTCCTGCAATTCCAGGTAAGTCAGCCTCAGTGACATCACATAGGTGCCCTTTGTTTGCAGGTGGATCACTTGCCCCACAGTCGCAGAACGGTGAGTCTCAGGAAGGAGACTGAGTAGTTGGGTGCAAGAGTAGATGGTTACGAAGGGGTAGTGGTAGTAGGTGGTAGAGAGCACAGGGTTACTGTATAAAGTGCGGAGTTGAAGTTTGTATATATGTGAGGTAAACAATAGAACTATTTTCAGTGTGAGTTGCATAGGACTATGATACCAGTTTTAGTGTTCATGTTTGGGAGTTAACAGGTTAGGAGTGTGGGTATGGGATTGGGGGTTACTGTTAGGATTAGAGGGTTATGCTTAGAGATACAGGGTTATAGTTCAGTTAGGGGGTTAAGTTTAAGGTTAAAGAATTAAGTATATGATTAAGGGATGGGGGTTGGGGTAGGGTAGGATTAGGATCACTGGGGTTAGAGTTAGTATTAGAGCTAAGTCAAGGACGAGGGTTAGGGCTTGTGGTTAGGGTTACAGTAAGGGTTAGGGCTATGGATAGGGTTAGAGTTTAGTATTAGGGCTAGAGGTAGGGCACGGGTTGGGGTGAGGGGTTAGGGTTTAGGGTTAGGGAATAGACATAGGGTTAGAAGTAGGGATTGGGGGTTAGGGTTAGGGTTGGGTTATGGGTAGGGGTTAGGGGTAGGGTTGGGTTAGGGTTAGGGTTTTGATAGGGTTAGGGTTAGGATAGGGGTTAGGCTTAGGGTGGTTAGGGTTAGGGGGTTAGAGTTAGGGATAGGATTAGACTTGGGTTGGGTTAGGGTCAGAGTCATGGTCAGGGTTAGAGTTAGGGGTTAGGTTTAGGGTTTGAGTTAGTGATAGGGTCAGAGATTGCATAAGGTTAGGGGTAGGGTAGGGTTAGGGCTAGGGCCAGAGCTAGGGTAGGGTAGGATTAGGGGTAGGGTTAGAACTAGGGTTTTAGTGTTAGGGTTAGGGTTAGGGTTTTAGGGTTTGGGTTAAGGGTTATAGTTAGCGTTGGATTTGGGGTTGGGTTGTTGTTGGGGATAGGGAGTAGAGTTAGGCTTAGAGTTAGGTTTAGGGTTAGGGTTGGGTTAGGCTTTTAGAGTTAGGGTTGAGGTTTGGTTTAGGAGTTGGGTTTAGGGTTAGGGCATTACGGTTAGGGGCTAGGGGGTTTAGATTAGGGTTAGGAGTTAGAGGTTAGGGTTAGAAAGGATTAGGGTTAGGGTCGGGTAAGGGTTTTGGTTAGGGCTGGGTTTGGGCTAGGGTTAGGGTTAGGGGGTTAGGGTTTTTGTTGGGTTAGGGCTAGGGTTAGTTGGTTAGGGGTTGGGTTAGTGTTAGGGTTAAGGTTAAGGTGGTTAGGATGGTTAGGGTTATGGGTTAGCATTAGGGTTTGGGTTGGGGTTGGAGGGTTAGGGGGTTAGGGTTGGGATAGGGTTTAGGGTTTGGTTGGTTAGGGTTGGGTTTGGGTTAGGGGGTTAGGGTTGGGGCCTGGGGGTTAGAGTTTGGGTTGGGTTAGTGGGTTAGTGTTAGGGGGTCAGAGGGTTAGGGTTTGGGTTGGGTTATGGTTAGGGTTAGGGTCTGGTTAGGGTTAGGGTATGGGTAGGGTTGGGTTTGGTTAGGTGGTTGGGTTTGGGGTAGGGGTTAGGGTTGTGGTAGTGGTAGGGGTTGGGCTTAGGGGTAGGTGTTGGGATAGGCTATTGTTGGGTTAGGGTTTGGGTAGGGTTGGGTTTGTGGTTGGGATAGAGTTAGGGTTGAAATAGGGTTAGGGATAGAGCTAGGGTTAAGGCTAGGGTTAGGGGTTGGGGTAAGGGTACTGATAGGGTTAGGGATAGGGTTAAACTAACCTTAACTGCAAAACCAACCTAACCCTAACCCCCTAGACCTAGACCTAGCCCCAACACTAACCCTAACACAACCCTAGCCCTAACCTTCTAAACCTAACCCTAACCCAACCCTACCCATAACCCTAACCACCCTAACCCAACCCTAACCCTAACCCAGTCCCTACACCTAACCCTAAAACCCTGAAACTAAACCCTAACTCTAACACTGTGAGTCTAACCCTAACAACTCTCAGTCTAACCCCAACCCTAACCCTACTCTCTCCCCGACCCCCATCCCGATCCTAACCCTAACCCAGTCCCTACACCTAACCCTAAAACCCTAAAACTAAACCCTAACTCTAACACTGTGATTCTAACCCTAACAACTCTCAGTCTAACCCCAACCCTAACCCTACTCTCTCCCCGACCCC
The DNA here is from genome assembly GCF_029834395.1 of Sorex fumeus. Lineage (NCBI taxonomy): Eukaryota > Metazoa > Chordata > Mammalia > Eulipotyphla > Soricidae > Sorex > Sorex fumeus. Next base: position 18,509,865 of record NW_026606086.1, on the reverse strand, counting down.
CATCCCGATCCTAACCCTAACCCTTACCATAACCCGCCCCTGACCCAACCCTAACCCTAACCCATCCCAGCCACAACCCAATACCCAGCTCTCGCCCTAGCCCTAACCCCTAATACCCCAAGCCCAAACCCTAAACCCCGAACTGTAACCTCTAGCGTAAACCTAGCCCTAACCCTAACCCAAACCTAACATTAACCATGACCCCAGCCACAACCCTAGCCCAAACCCCTTACCCTAACCCTAACCCAACCCCAACCCCAATCCCTAACCCTCTAACTGTAACCTTCTACCCTATCCCAAACCGTAACCCCTAAACCTAAACCTAGCCATAATCCCTAATCCCTAACCCTACCCCAACCCTAACCTCAGCCCCAGTTCCACCCCAGCCCTAGCCTCTTACCCTATTCCTAATCCTATCCCCAAACTCAAACCCAAGCCCCTGACTCTAACCTTAACCCTAACCCCCTAATCCTATTCCCAACTCTAATCCCTTAACCCTAACCTCAAATCTTAACCCTTTCCCTAAATCTAACCCCAACCCCTTAAACTACAGCCCTTTAATCCCCACCCCCTAACCCTGTAATATAACCCTCTAACCCTAAGTGTAACAGTAACTGTAACCCCTGACCCTTGTTCTCTACTCAGACCCCAAGCACAACCAGGACCTCAACCAAAATTTAGTTAACTTCTAACTTTACTCCTACCCATACCCCAACTCTCAACTATAACCCTTAATACCACCCTCTAACCCTACCAGTAACCCTCTAACCCTAACCATAACCCCAATCTCAAACCCACACAACTAATCTGTTAACTCCCTAACCTAAACCCTAACTGGAACCCAAGCCGAATTCTACTCTCACTGTCCAGGTTTAGGGTTAGGATTAGGGTAGTTTAGGGTAAGGGTTAGGGTTAGGATTGGTTTAGGGTTAGAATTAGGGGTTAGAGTTTGGGGTTAGAGTTAGCGTTGAGTTATGGCTGAAGATAATCCTATAGTTTACCTCACATATATACAAACTTCAACTGCACACTTAACAGTAATCCTATACTCTATATCACCTTCTCCAACTGCCCCTACATAACCATCTACCCAATCACCCAACCACCCAGTCACCTACCTGAGACCGTTCAACCACTGCAGGGCACATGATCCACCTGCAATCAAAAGGCACCTATATGATGTCAATAAGACTGACTAACTTGACATTGCATGGCACCAAAGCACATAATATAACTATACAGTGAAGCAAAACAGGAAATAATATTCAAATTGAAAGTCCACAATGAAAGCATTAAGTGCATACCCTGAACAGAAATGAAAATGTGCCTGCAGGCATCGCTGTGATCACAGGAATGAGGGTACTCAGAATAGCTGCTAAATGACCAGGTAACAAACAGGTGCCTTTTCTTAATGTTACTGGGGCCATAACAGCAATCCTCAATTAGGATTTACTCATGGCTGTGTGTGATGACTCCTGGCAGTTATGAGTCCATATGGAAGGCCATGGGCTGAACCCAAGTTGGCCAAGTGCAAAGAACTGCTCTATATGCTGCACTATCACTTCAAGCCACAAAGTAGGCAATATAAACAGTTATTGATGCTGGAAAGAGCACTATCATTAGTCTGAGTAGAGGACAATTAGTATTAGTGCCACAGTGCTATAGGGTAAGATAGAGACACAGAGTGTAGGTTAGGTAGTAAAAAATGCTGGTGTGTACTGAAGTATAAAACGTTGACTCAATGAAAGAACAGGCTGAAGCACACCCTTGTTTTAAGTCAAGTCACAAATGCCACTTAGGAAACATACCATGTGAAGTCAAGAAGAGTGGTCAAATATTTTACCCTATGTTCAGGTGTTAACCCTGAGGGAAAGTGCAGTGATTACTTGTTACTGCTGATTGCAGTGAAGACTGCAGTGTAATGTGCTGTAAGTCACACTACAGTGAAACCAGTAAAACGTGCACTGAAGCAGGACCTGCTTGTGAAAGCTTAAGCTATCAGCACACCCCACAAATCAAATTCAAGCATATGGCAAACTGAAAGGTAAATCAAATTTGAACATCCAAGTGAGGTTAAAGTAATACAAGTGAGGTTAAAGGAATGTTGGACAGCAGAACCTAGGATTTCTGGAAGTCTATCAAAAGTCACACGTAACTGTGTGTTATCACTTAACACACAGCCATGTTAGTATGCCTGTCAATAAAATTCCTGTTTAATGGAATGGAATATACCAAAATCTGTGTGTATGTTTATTTCTATACACATCTGTGTTACAGACTGGCAGAAAGAGGAAAAGGGAGGGAGGGAAACAATAAACTGACGATTTGTCATGATGTCAGCATGCATGTGAAACTTGGAAAAATATTGTAGAACCCTAATGGAGACAGTTAGTTGATAAAAACGCACATTCAAACACATTAACACACACAGACGTGTGACTGCCTACAGCGAGTATCATGAAATAAATGAAGCAGCAGCAATGGCATGTGTCTGCTTAGCAAACAAGAAAATAAGCCACTGAATGCTGGGATAGCTCAAGAGAACAAATGCCTGCATGTGATTATGTGAGAAGGAGCAACTCAATGTTTTGTGCAAAGGGGAAACTAACTGTGCTCACACAAATATTACAAGAATGCACACAGGGGCACATAGCAGTAGTCAAGGAAAATATTCCCAGAGAAGGATACGTACATTGGACTGCACCAACCAAAATATCATGACCTTATTTTAGAACTAGTTCAGATGTGCATGCTTCAACTGTGTGCTGACTAGTACTAATGCCGGACATATGTGATCAAGGAATAAAATACTTATAACTTTGATATTCATGTGACGAAATTATAATGATGCCAACCACAAAATAGGAATGTTGGACAGCAGAACCTAGGATTTCTGGAAGTCTATCAAAAGTCACACGTAACTGTGAGCCACCAAAGCCCATAGCAGCAGCACCCTGAGAAGTGCTGCAAAGTGCCGTAAGCCAGACTGTCCTGAAAACAGAACAATGTACACTGAAGCAAGAGCTGCTTGTGCATAACTACTTAAGCTGTCGGTGCACATAAAAGCGAATTTGCACACCCAAGTAAGCACTAACGTAACACAAGCAGGTGCGTGTTAGTATGAGAAGCTTAGCAAAAATTTCTTGTTTAAGAATAAATTGCCATGGCCTGAGCATGGCTGAGTCTGATTTTTGCATCTGCCAGTTTCTTCCAAAGAACATGAATGATTAAAGAGAACATTCAGTGAATGTGCACACACATGGATGATATTCCACAGATATATGAATGAACATGCATGACTGTATCTGCTCTAAGGATCAGGAAATAAAGCAAAGGCAATCATACCTAGGTGGTGAACTATGCAGCTTGTACCTGCGTCTAAGGCAGAAGACAAAACTTCGTGTCTATGTGTGTGTGCTCATGTGTGATTATTGCACTGTAGCACTGTCCTCCCGCTGTTCATCCGTTAGCTCGAGTGGACACCAGTAACGTCTCCATTGTGAGACTTGTTGTTACTGTTTTGGGCGTATCGAATACACCACGAGGAGCTTGCCAGGCTCTGCTGTGCGGGCAGGATACTCTCGGTAGCTTGCTGGGCTCTCTGAGAGGGGAGGAATCGAACCCATGTCGCCCACATGCAAGGCAAACGCCTTACCCTCTGTGCTATTGCTCCAGCCCATGTGTGATTAGTGGACCATAATTGGTAAATCATGGTTATTAAATCACATATATGACACAGAATTATGGAATTAGAAATATGGAAAATATAGGTACACAAGAAATGAAACATACAGTCATAACAAGAAATATGAAACACACTGGTAAAACAAGAAAGAACATAGAGAATTTAAGAAAATTGTTAGCACTTCATGCTAAGCAACAGCTTACTTAAGTCAAAGCCAGGGCATGAAAACCACAACACATGAGAGAATGACTAATAACTTGAAACTTGTTTTCAACAGCTGGCTGGATAAAAGGTAATTTCTGCAAATGCATCTTATGTGAGTAATGAATTTGAGACCATTAATGTTCACCTGTATCCTGTGATCCCAGTTTTAACAAGTTTTTATGTACCAGTAACAACAATTTTAACATACCCGTGTAACCACTATAACATTATTCTAATGTAACCATACCAATGTTCAGAAACATGGTCATCCTAACAACGATGTAAAACATAACAGCAAAAGAAGCAGCACCATGAAGCATAAACAAACGCATCACATAAATATATGGAAGTAGCATGGGGACACTAGCACAAACAAACATTACCAAAAGAAAATAAGTGAATTTATAAAAAATATCCAGGCACAGGCTTTGTAGTCTTTTATTGGTCTCCTCAAAACACACCCAGCAATGGGGGGTGGGTGGTCCCAGCTTGGCTGGGCGACCACAGCCAACCTGTAAAGAAAACTTAAAACATCCGACACCATGGTGATAAAGACACACTGCAACTGCACCCCACACCACACAAAATCCAGCTTCTCCAATAATTCCAGAATAAAAGTCAATGGCCAACATCATAACAGACACGCAAGTGTCCACGAGGCAGTCTTGAGGTCAGAATAACAGTTAACACTCATCTGTTTACTCACCGGGGCATTCCTGAGTTACTACCAGAATGCCAAATAGAGAAACAGGGATTAAAATGTCCATCCACAGACCATAGACTTGACAATACACACATAACTTGCAGAGCAATCTACCCGAAGTATATGGTTTCACTAAAAGTAGACAAGAAAAGGCAAAGAGTAAAATGAGAAAAGAAATAAAGGTCTCCTGTTCTTACTGATAGTGAATACTCTGAACACTAATTTATTTTGTGCCTATCTTACAGAATGTCATCATGGATGCATGTTCTCAGGGATCAGTTAGTGCCTTGAAAATGTGGGCCTCCCATGTCCTCCAGTTCACTGTACTTCCTTCCCCTTCCTCACTGGGACTTCCTCTCTGGCCCACTTTTTAAAATTTTTTTTTATTTTTAATAGTGAGACATCATGAGGTACAGTTACAGACTTACACATTTTTGTGCTTGGGTTTCAATTATACAATGATCAAATACCTATCCCTCTACCAGTGCCCATTTCCCACCACCACGGATCCCAGTATCCCTCCCACCCCCTATCCCCCCCCATCCCACCTTGCCTCTGTGGCAGGGCATTCACTTTTGTTCTCTCTCTCTTATTGGGTATTGTGGTTTGCAAAAGAGGCAATGGGTGACAATCATGTTTGATCTATAGTCTACTTTCAGCATGCTTCTCCCATCCTGGGAGGATCCTCCCAACACCTTTATTTGGTGTTCCCTTCTCTATCTGAGCTCCCTTTTCCCCTAGCATGTGTGGTTGGCCTCCAAGCCATGGCGTAAAATTCCTGGTACTAATCTAGGTCTGGCCCACTTTTTAAGGCACAGGAAAAGTGAGAAAACTTTGCAAAGCCACACATTGAGAGAACGAGTCCATAAGAATAATCATCTTTCAGGATGAATGCAGTAGCAGACAATCCAAAACACTGGCAGTGTCTTATTCTCAGTAGAGACTAAAACTATACTTAGACAATATATGGAAACAGAGTATAGCATGCCACAGTGCATAAGCAAGGGTGGCAAATCCATATGTGAATGCAACTAGTCTGGACAGCCCAAAAGAAACTTGAGGACTCATTTCGCATCTATGTGAAAGTGGAAATCCATCAGAAATATTGCATATAAGCAATATATGATAAAATTATGAAAATGTTGACAGTGGTCTTTCAACATATGCTTTGCTATGGAGTTGTTTACCTAAGCTCTTCAGGACTCACTGTCATAAAATACAGATGGCACTTCCCAGGAAGTTCCTTATGGGATAAGATGACCAATTTTCAATGACTGATAGCTATGTCACACCAAGCAAACGGCATGCAATCCCAAAATGTTCTGTACCCAAACCAAAGAAGTTCTCTACTTCCTGCACTATTATTCCATGCCACAAAGTAGGAAATAAAAATAAAAATAATTGAATTCTGGTGAGATCTATGGCATCCAGAATTAGTATGTGTAGGGAACCAGTAGTATTATTAGCACCACAGTCTTACAGCATAAGATGTGCACATGTGTGTTTGTGAGCTCGAAGGGAGGGGAGGTTAGGGAGCAAGAAAACAGTGTGTGTGACTAAAGTACAAAACCTTTATTCAATGAAAGACAAGGCTGAAGCATGCCCTTTTTTTCCCAAGCTGGTCAGAAGTCCCAATTAAGAAATATACTGTGTGGGGCTGGGGCTATAGTACAGCAGATAGGGTGTTTGTCTTACATGCAGCCAACCTAGGTTCAATCTCCAGTATCTCATATGGTCTCCCGAGCACCACCAGGAGTAGTTCCTGAGTGCAGAGCCAGGAATAAGCCCTGTGCATCGCCAGGTATGACCCCAAAAGAAAAAAAAAGAAATATACTGTGTGAAGTAAAGAAGACTGGGCACATATTCGCCAGTATGTCCTACTGTTAACCCAGAGGAAAACTGCAGTGCTTACTAGCTGGAAAATGGAATAAGCCTAATTCTGTGCATGTGTGTGTCTATGAGTGTGTGTACATACTCACACTCCAGGATGCTGGAACCAGTGAAACGTGCACTGAAGCAAGACTTGCTTGTGAAAGCACAAGCTGTCAGTGCACCCCACAAATCAACAACTGTAGGATGCCATTGATCTGTCCTTCCTTCCTTGCCACAAGGAACTCAGGTTTATTACAGTGCTCCTGGGGCACTTCCATTCCATTGTGTTTATCTGTAAGCTCCTCCCTATGCTCTCCTCTGCAACCAGTTAATCAGCATTTTCCCCTAATCAGACTCTGTTAACTTGTAAGGTCAGATTCCTCAGAAATCTGTGATTTTATATGTATGAGTGAAATATTGTCTTTCTCCTCTCCTTATGTCTTATGAATAGTTTACTTTAAAGCAATGTCCTTTTTGTATAGATACAGGAAGACAGTTAATATTATGCTTTTGTAACTTAGGATTTAATTGACTTTGAATATTATTCACTCCCGGGCATCTGCTTTCTAGACTTAGGCCTCAGTTTCCCTTAGTTCCTAGCACCCCAAAAGCAGGGTCCCAACTAGGGACTGAATGGACCCAGGACAAACTTGAGCTACCCTGGCATCGAAATGGGCCAGGCCAACATGCCACGATTCTTAACTATAAGTTTAGAGCTCAATCATGGACAGATGTTGTCATGATCCAAAAGTAGCAATGAGATTAGGACCCTGCTAGAGATAGGAAAGACTATCTGGCCTGATCACTGTAGTCTGAGATCAAGATGGCCCTAGGAGAGCAATTCTATAAGATTAATGTATCTCTTACTGTGTCCATACAAAATGATTAATATTATGAATGCTTATATGTTTGTTCGGCAGAGCCTGGCAAGCTCCCCATGACGTATTCGATATGCCAAACACAGTAAAAACAAAGGGGCTAGAGTGATAGCACAGCGGTAGGGCGTTTGCCTTGCACGCAGCCAACATGACCGACCCGAGTTCGATTCCTCCTTCCCTCTCGGAGAGCCCGGCAAGCTACCGAGAGTATCTCTCCCGCACGGCAGAGCCTGGCAAGCTCCCTGTGACGTATTCGATATGCAAAACACAGTAACAACAAAGTCTTCAATGGAGACGTTACTGGGCCCGCTCGAGCAAATCGAGGATCAACGGGAGGGCCTTTTATATGTTTGTTGGACAAGGAGAGGAGAAACACACCCACGGGATTCCACTTTTGGGTGGGTCATCCTGCTGAGAGAGTATCTGTCATAGAAGCAGCTTTCCCCAAGGGAAAGAATTTGACCCATATTGATTGTGACCACATCTATGTGTAAGCCCCAACCCCTCATGCTGGGGGATAAGTGTGGGCTGGGGGATCAAGATCCAGATTCCAGAGCAAGAGGAGAAAGGGGGATTCAGATTCCAGGGCCAGAAGGAGAATGAAGGGGGATTGAGGAGGAGAATGAAGTAGCATGGGGGAGGAAGAAGCAGGAGGAGAATCAGAGGAGAATAAAGATGGGAATGGAATAAACTGCAACTAAGACCAACCAGCCTGGCCCTCGTTTCCTTCCTTCACCTGCCCCATCGCCATCAACCTCCCCAGAGTAGGGGAAACAGCCTGAGACTACCAAACGCGGGTGGCGGGGAGAGATAGACTGCTGCTGTCTTTTTGAGTTTACAAACAACAGTACTGAGAATCAAATGCAAACGTGACAGACTTAAGGGTAAAGAAAATTTGCACAACCAAAAGGAGTAAAGGAACAATCAAGTGCACACCTGTTAGTATGCCCACCCATGACTATCTGAGCTATAAATACTGTTTAAGGAGAGAGTACCTGTGTGCATGTATAGGTTCATCCATAAACACAAGTGGTCTAGTGCAAATGTGTGTGTGCACATGCAAGAAACAAAAGATTTGAGTGACTAGCATTTCTGCATCTGCCTTTGATCTCGAAGTATGCATGATTAAAGAGAACACATAGTAAATGTGCACACAAATTGATGTGAGTGAACACATATGCCTGATTCTGTTGTGAGGACACTTCAGTAAGGAAATAAAGCAATAGCAGTTGTACACAGGGAACGAATTATGCAGGCTTACACATGCCAGAAAGATATGTGCAAGCAACTAAGGCATAAAACACAGTTCCCTGTCTCTAGGTGTGGGTATGTGCATATGTGTGATTAGTAAATCATGTGTCACACAGAAATGGAGTGCAAGAATTCACATACAAGAACACAGCACTAGAAAATTATGAAGTAATGGTGCCTGAGACAAGGATGCAGCCATGTTTCTGATCCCGCCAGATACTGTGATAGAAGTGGGCTGTGTAACTGCAGTAGGAAAAGCACTCCCACTATACAGCATATTAGTAGTAATGCTCTCTGTGCATTCTCTCAGAAATCAAGCCATTAAAACTTTTGCATGCGTGCCACAAAATCTAAATGGCACAGACTGCAAGACAAATTCTGGACAACATAACAAGGATGCCATTGCAGACTGTCTGATGTGACATCCAACCAAGAGCCACCAGAGGGACACAGAACCATGAATATGCGAAGTACTTCCGAAGAGGGGGAGTACATTCAAAATCACTAATGCACACATCAAGATTACAAATTTAAAAGGAAGTCTTTTAACATTTATTTCAGATTATTAACATTATCCTTGGCTATCCTTACAGGGAATTTTAGGTTCCAAACAATGGGAGAAAGTGACCTTAGAACTGAGAGACCCAAAGAAAAGGGGCATCCGTACCTGATTCTGTGTGTTCCCTTTGTTACTTGTCTTATCAGCTTTAGAATCATTACAGTTAGGAGGAGGACCAGATGAAAAGGAGTAAAAGGAACGTGAGGAGGAATCTGAACAGATCTGAGAGGAAACCATCTAAGGAAAGTGATGGTTTTCTACTCGTTCCTGTTCAAAAGGTTAAACCTTCATCCACCCAAACTCATCACAAGAATTTCTTAGAAAATTTGGAAAAATCTGTCAGAAAAAAAGGTAAGAGTGCCTTTGGCCTCCCAGATCACCTGCTCCTCCCTCTGCTCCACCAGAAAAACATAGTCATAGCTGAAGCCAGTTTGTCAATATTATCTAGAATTCAGCAAGGAATTAGGCAGTCTCACTAGGAGGGGCTACAAATGCATATTTGTACCCTGTGTCCATTATTCCCGTAGCTGAAAATGAATTCCAGAAGGGGCGGACAAATACACACATACTCTTCCATTTTGAGACTTTAAAAGAATTTTATCAGGCTCACATGTAGTAAGCAACTGACTCTCCCTATACTATGGGATTTCTTGGCTTAACTACAATAGATGGATAATTCCTGCAGAGTGGGAACAATTGCCTGGCACGTGTCTCTCCCCTGCCAAATTTTTACAACTTAAAACATACTGGGGGGATGAGGCTTGTGGTGGGAGATTAGAAATGCAAAAGCTAACACCCAGATCCATATCTCCATTAATCAATTGACAGAAACTGGGATTTGGGCAGATATAGAACTACCATCTGCTTATGGTGATAAGGTTATTTCCCAAGTTCATGACTGTTGTCTGAAAGCTTGGGAAAAATTTCTGCTCCTGTTTCACAGACCAGATCTTTGTTAATGTTAAGCAAGAGCCTGAGTAACTTTATGTGGCATTCATTGCCCAATTAAAAGATAGCTTAAATAAGATTGTTCCCATTCGTGGAGCTTAAGATATGCTGCTGTGTATCTAGTCTTTGACAAGGATAAGATAGATTGTCAGAGGCTGTAAGAGCATTAAAACCAGCAGGAGGAAATTTAGAGGATTAAAGTTATCAGTGACACTCATCTGTGGAATATAAAGTAACAGAATGGGAGACTAACACCCAAGAATAGTTGAAATAAGTACCAGGAAATTTGCTCCATGGCTTGGAAGCCAGCAGCACATGCTGGGGGAAAAGGCAGCTTAGATAGAGAAGGGAACACCAAGTAAAGGGAACAACATGCTTGGGATGGGAGATGAGTGCTGAAAGTAGACTTTAGACTGAACACGAGGGCCACTCAATATCTCTATTGCAAACCACAACACCCTAAAGGAAAGAGAGCAAAAGGGAATGTCCTGCCACAGAGGTTTTTTGGGGGTGAGTAGGAAGGTTACTGGGATCATTGGTGGTGGAGATTGGGCACTGGTTGAGGGATGGGTACTCGATCATTGTATAACTGAAACCCAAGCGTGAAAGTTTGTAAATCTAGAACTGTATCTCATGGTGTTTCACTAATAAAATTTTTTTTAAAATGGTAAGTACAATGATCAGAAAATAAATCAGCAAGAGCCAATTTTTGATTGATATATGATTTCAACCTATCTAACTAAGGAAAATAAAACCCTTTCATACTATATAATAAAATTCTTATTCCCATTTAAATAAGTATAATTCTGGAATCTAAAGTATATTGCATTAAAGTTTATTTTATTTTTGGATAGCATTATGGTAATAATCATGCTATACCTATTTTTAATAAAACTTAAAAAAGGTTGCAGTGACATAGGGTACTGCAAGTAGCAGAAACAACATTGTGTATAGCAGAAATGCACACAGCTTAAGTGCGGGGCTATTGCATACAGGGCCTGGTAAAACAATCTGAACAACTGCGAGTCATGAGGTGAACTTCACAATCAAAGGACTTTGCAATGGTTAAAAGTGTACAGTAATAGTACATCACAGCAGACTGGACCATTCAGATGGATGGCTTTATAAACAAATATAGAATCCAGCAAGGCAATGAATACTGCAAAAGGACTGTAAGTCATAGCCAAAATTTTATAGCAGCAACCTGAGCATAAGAACAGTTTCAAAGTCAATTAATGACAAATACTGGTAACTGTGCCTGTTTTGTTTATCTGTGACACACCAGGCAGCACCCAGGGTTTACTCCTGGCTCAGGGCTCAGGTATCACTATTGCATGGCTTGAGACTTCATGGAGTGCCAGGGATCAAACCTATTGTGGCCTTGTGAAAGCCAAGTGCCTGGCTACTTTACTAGCTGCTTACTTCAGGCCCTGATAACAGCACCTTTAAATATGCAATGAAAGTACCATTGTACTGGACTAGAGAGAGAAACCTGGAAGACAAAGACAAGAATAGCAGGGTGCATAAAGCAACAGGTGTGTAAAATAGCAAAAATGGCCAAGGTCAGGTCATAATAATTCAAATGAAGCATATGACACTAAGAGGGAATCAAAACTGCATCCAAAGGCATAAGCACAGTTTGGTGGCTCATAAATTCAAACAAGTGAAGTGAGGGTAGCATAGGACCACTTTGGAAATCTAAAATAATCTGTAGGGGATTACTAAAGACATGCATACATGTCTAGAGCAGGAACGGAAAAGACCTGGTTGTGAATATCAATGTACACAATTCCTACTTTAACAACAAACAGCACACACTCCCCTCCTCACCCCACCCCCCAAAAAAGCCACCCTGCATCACAACAAAGGGGTCATTGAACAACAAATGGGCTTTTGAATCGAGTAAATTGTTCACAGCTCCAAAATGATATAAGGAACCACCATGTTATACAAACCCCAGCATGAAACCTAAAAGTGAACCTATCAACACAAATTTCCTTAGTTTTTATCAGTAGTACTAAATAGACTACCAGTGTTGCTTATGTGATACTCCTGGTTCTGTCAAGCTCTATTGTGCCCGCCAAAAAACATCTGAAATAAGATCATACATCAATACTATAGCACTGTCCTCCCATTGTTCATCGATTTGCTCCAGTGGGCCCAGTAATGTCTCCATTGTGAGACTTGTTGTTACTGTGTTTGGCATACTGAATACGTCACAGGTAGCTTGCCAGGCTTTGCCATGTGAGTGGAATACTCTCGGTAACTTGCCAGGCTCTCCGAGAGGGGCGGAGGAATCGAACGCAGGTTGGCCCGGCTGGCTGCATGCAAGGCAAAAGCAAATACGGCAGTGCTGCTTAAGGAAATATAAACAAATACTATACCTCAAATCATTTCACTACGAGTCTCAAGATCTCCACATTGGGCAGAATCAAACAGTGGGCAAAGAGCTGTATGTGCTATTCATAGCATCAGTGCTCAAAAGAGAGTAAATGCAAAACAATGGGCATGTAGAGAAAGTGGGATCTACAAAATCTGCCCTAGCACTCACTCAGCAACATGAGACATAAACTAAAATACTGAAGTACAGGGGGGAAAACTTTTAATAAAATTAAAAGGAAAAGAAATACATTTTACTCTAACTTGGTTTTGCACTAAAATCACACATATACAATGACCAGTGCTCAGAGGTAACACTTGGATCTAGGTTCAGGATCATGAAGTTAATGGTAGGGATGAAATCTGAACCTCCTGCAAGCTGCAGTACCCTCTGTCTGGATCCTCACCCGCTTAAAATCAAGGGTAAAAATACAAAAACAAAAAACAAAAAAAAACACTTCAGGAAGGGGGTGGGGGCACAGCCCTTACACATACAAGATCCAGAGCTAAGTAACTGCCACTTAAGTCCCAACCATAGCAATGTAATGTGCAAGACTGGTGGTCCCTTACCAGCCTCCTCTGTGTTCCCAGTGGCCTGATGATAAGGCAAACCAAGCATTCCCGAAGGTTACCATGGGCCCATCTGCAGCACCTGGAGGAAAGCAGAAATCCTATAATCATGCCTTAGGAGATATTTCTGGACTATACCCCAGTTTCAAGCCTCAGCATTAATTTCAAGTCTAGGTGATTAATGCCTAACCCTGTCCATATGCTCATAATTGAACCCCTGTCCTATTCTTAGGGCATATATATAATATATATAATGAAATTGGGTGATTTGACAGCCTAAGAGACAAACAGCATCCCTCTAATGTGTAGATACAGTTCCATAGTACCAGGACTTTAAGAAATACAACTAGAGGCCAATAATTGTCACTCCTTAATGATGCAAATGGTGGATTTCTTAAAATCTAATCCTTTACTATGTTTTATAGTGATGTAAATAAACACACTCATAAAATAGTTGTATGACATAAATGAACACTGTCACTGTAGCACTGCCCTCCCATTGTTCATCGATTTGCTCGAGTGGGCACCAGTAACATCTCACAACAAATTATGAGACTTGTTGATACTGTTTTTGGCATATTGAATATGTCACTGGGAGCTTGCCAGGCTTTGCTGTGTGGGCGAGATACTCTCGATAGCTTGCCAGGCTCTCGGAGAGTGGCGGAGGAATCGAACCTTGTCGGCCGCATGCAAGGCAAACACCTTACCTGCTGTGTTCCAGCCCAGAAATTGAGACATGCTTACAAAATGACCCAGTAATCCCACTTGTAGGTATGTATGCATTCACAAAGACTTGTACTTGAATAACTTTGCAGGTTTGCTTATAATCCCAAACAAAAAATTTTTACATCAGTAAATGGTAAACAAACTGTGCTATACATCTACACAAAGGACTGCTAGCCAGCAGTAGAAAGAACTTTAATATTCCTATGAATTAAGATATAAGCTTAGTGAAAGTGACCAAAATGAAAGAATACACATGTTCTATGACTGCAATCATGTAAAAATGCCATAAAAAGCAAAATTATATGACAAAAACTCTGTTTGCTAAGTGCCTAGGAACGAGATGCAGCTAATTACTGTAGTTTACTGGCAAGAAGAGTATCAAGAAATTCACTTGGAATGGTAGATATATTCTGAATCTGTATCTTGTCTAACAATATTTCACAGTAGTACTTATCCAAAACCATTGAATTTTCCACCTAAAATGAGTTAGAGCAGGAAAATACAAAAGGGAATTTACTAAGCTCTGTTCTCAAAGGTTCAAAGGGAACTTACTGTGTCTGTTTTCAAGTGCTTGAATAATTACACTATGACTGAGTTGCAGCTTAGGTCCAGATGCATTCACTAATTGCTTTACTGTCTTGCTTCTGTAATTTGCTTGCTTGTTTAGTGGAATTCCAGGATGTGATTTTGCCCTATTAAAAAAAAAAACTCACTTTTTGCCCTCAGGGCTGCCTCCCTTAACCAGGCTTGGCTTGAGAGAGGAGTTGCTTGCCAGCTATTAAATACTGCTCGATACAAGATAAAACTCTGACTCTGTGTAATATTTTTGGAGAGCCTAGCTGTGTGTTCACAAAATGTGTGTGGGTGCACTTGCTGCATGCATTCAGTGGCGATGAGCCATTTCCCTACCCCATCCTGGAGCGATAGCACAGCGGTAGGGCGTTTGCCTTGCACGCAGCCAACATGGCCGACCCGAGTTCGATTCCTCCGCCCCTCTCGGAGAGCCCGGCAAACTACCGAGAGTATCTCGCCCGCAAGGCAGAGCCTGGCAAGCTCCCCGTGACGTATTCGATATGCCAAACACAGTAACAACAAAGTCTCCAATGGAGACGTTACTGGGCCCGCTTGAGCAAATCGATGATCAACGGGAGGGCCTTTACTTTACTTTTACTTATCCTGTCACCACCACAAACAGACACACAAAGGAAGGAACAGGCCACCAAGCTGGTCATTGATCAGTCTCCATTTATTACAACCTCGATCTCGCCATTTATTTTATTCTCCCCACACGCCTTTTCAAGTCTCACTGCATGCCCCATTCCAGTTTTCATCTGCCGCTCATTCCCATCTCCTATTGTTCCTCATGCTAGACCCCCCCCCCATGCCCAGTCTTGCTGCCTTAGTCATGATCCCATCCCCTGGAGTTTGGGGTAGCAAATACACATGGGTGAGAAGCTACAATCAACATATGTAAAGCCCTTCCTTCTGGGTGGGGTGGGAGAGAAGCTTCTAAGAGAAAGAACTCATCCTGCTAGCCGCTCAAGGGTGGAATTTCATCTAAGGGGCTCAAGGGTAAAATTTCATCTAAGGGCGTATTTCTCCTTTTCTTAGTTCATATACATATAAATAATCATCACAATTCTACTTAATGATATTTGTCATTTTGTATGGACATAGTAAGAGATATAGTAAGCTTAAAGGGTGGCTCTCCTGGGGACATCTCACTATAGATCCCAGACTACAGTCCTCGGGTCAGATTAGTCCTTCCTAACCCCAGCAGGGTCCTTGTCCAGTTAATTTCCCTTTGGGTCATGACAGAATTTGTCCAATGGCTGTGCTCTTATTGTAAATTTTATGGCACTTGGTATTTCCTGTTTGGATGCCAGGATAGCATACAGTTTACCCTGGGTCCATCCAAGTCCCTTCGTTGGAACCCTGCTTTTGGGGTGTAAGGAACTAAGGGCAACTGAGGCTTAATACGAGTAAATGTGATGATGTCCGGGAGTAAATATTATTCGGAGTCAACTCCCAAGTTATAAAAGCATAGCATTAAATGTCTTCCTGTGTCTATACAAAAAGGACATTGCTCTAAAGTAAACTATGCAAAGAATATAAGGGAACGAGAAAAGCATATTTCACTGAGTCACCCAGGGCACCCAAAGTCACCATCCAGTTAAAATTTAACTCCAGCTGTATCACCCTTTCAAACTCTTTGAATTCCTAGCACAAACTCTAAACTAATGATAAACCAGGAATAGCACATCACATTGGACTGCATGTAAAGTAGAAGGCAACCAATACAAACATAAGAAAATACAAACACACAAGACTTAACCTGTAACAACATGTAACTCTTCTACAAGGGTTCCATGGTCAGATACAATAATATTCACACACTTTATTCTGAGGAAATATTTTTGATCATTTTTAGTGAATTATAACAAGCAATATAAAATAAATTATTCAGGGCCTGATATAGTGGTAGGCTTGAGGGGTGGTTGGAAAAATTGGAAATAATGGTGGCGAGAAGGTGCAATGGCAGTGGAATTGGTGTTGGAATACTGAATGTAATAAATCATGAACAACTTTATAATAATATTTTAAAAAGAAAACTTGCAAAAGTTTTAAGAAAAAAACTTTAGTGACATAATAACTGAAAATATGGTGAGATGTGGGGCTGGAGCGATAGCACAGCAGGTAGGGCTCTTGCCTTGCACGCAGCCAACATGGCCGACCCGAGTTCGATTCCTCCGCCCCTCTCGGAGAGCCCAGCAAGCTACCAAGAGTATCTCGCCCGCACGGCAGAGCCTGGCAAGCTCTATATCAATAATAATCAGGGAATTGCAAATCAAAACAACAATGAAATATCATTTCACACCTCAGAGACTGGCGCTCATCAAAAAGAACAACATCATCCAGTGTTGGGGAGGATGTGGGGGGAAAAGAGACATTCACTCACTACTGTTGGTACATTGAATAGCTCAGATTTTTTGGAAAACAGTACAAACATTCCTCAAAAAAAAAAAACACAGGAATTGAGTTTCCATTATGACCCAGGAATTCTACTGCTGGGAATAGATCCCAAGGGCCCCAAAGCGCAATGCAGAAAAGACATCTGCACTCCTATATTCACTGAAACACTATACACAATAGCAAAAATATGAAAACAACCCAAAGTCACACAGATGACTGGATAAAGAAACTATGGTACATACTTCTCAGCCATAAAAATAGATAAAGTCATGCAATTTGCTGTAACGTGGATGGATCTGGGGAGTATCATGCTGAATAGAATCAGTCAGAGGGAGGAATAGACTCAGAATGATCTCTCTCGTATTGGGATATAAGGAAACTTCAAAAGGGAATATCAATGCCCAGTGATAATAGAACTGGTCCTCAATAGGAAGCTTGACACTGGGGCAGGGGTGTGGAGGATAATTTAGAGAAGGGAACCCTCAGACAAAGGGAGAGGGAAATTACCCCATATTTAACACTCACCCAATACTTTACTTCTCTTTTTATCTTGGAACACAGCAATACTTGTTACCTAAACCCTACACATCCCTAACCCTAGCCCAAATTCTAACCCTTATCCCTATGAAGCCTAATATCTACTGATAATAAAAACTAGTAAATTTCCTAAGTTTAATGTCTCTCTCTCTCTTAACTTCCATTTTTAAGAAGTTATACAGAAAAAAGCTACCACCTACAACCTCAAAACCCTAAACCTAATCCTTGCCCTAGGCTAATTTTATCAGTATGATATGCCTGACCCTAGAATAGACATAATCCTACCAATTACACCAAATTTATCAATCATCAGATAATTTGCTTTCCTCTTTATATCTTGTAACACAACAATACTTTCCACCTAAACCTTACACAACCTTAACCCTAGCCCGAAATCTAACCCTAACCCATAGAAAGCATGATCTCTACTGATACCCAAAACTATCAAATTTCCTAAATGATTTTTCTACATTTGACTTCCATTTTGAAAAATTTTCACAGAAAAGCTAACACAACCTCCAGAAACCTAACCCTAACACTTGCCCAAAACTAATTCTATCACTCGAGTAAACCTAATCCCATCAATATAATCAGCATAGGCACAAACCTACCAATTAGCCCATATTTAACAGTTGCCCAATACTTCACTTCCATTTTTATCTTGGAACATGGAAATACTTGCTATCCTAATCTTATACTCCCTAACCCTAGCCTGATTTATAACCCAACCCCTAAAGCATAGTAAGCCTGATCTCTACTGATGGCAGAACCTAGCAAATTTTCTAAATTTAATGTGTCTCTATACTTCCATTTAAAAAAATATATACAGAAAAACCTAACACCTACAACCTCCAAAAATCTAAGCCTAAACTTTGCCTGAGGCTAATTCTATCATTATAATAAGCCTGATCCTAGCTTAGCATAAACCTACCAATTAGTCCAAACTTAATTATCACCCAGTACTTCACTTCCCTTTTTATATCACACATAGCAATACTTACTTCCTAGCAATAGTTTCTACCCTAACCCTATACCAACCATACCGTAGGTGAGACCTAAATTTAACAAGCAGCCTAAACTAAAACTATAACACTCCTCCAACTTTAACCTTAAAACTAATCCTAAACCTAGGGAAACTAATCTTACCCAAGATAGGCCTGCACCTATCAATTAGCCTAAATTGAATAGAACCCTAATAGAACCCTAATTCTATACACTCTCCCCATACCAAACTTTACCTCTCAACTTTAAACATAACTAAACATATATCCTAAATCTCATATGTACCCTAAACTGAACCACAACCCTAATAGTACAGCAACCTTACCTTGACCTAAATTTAAAAAGCCTAAATTTAACAATACCCCTAAAATTAACTTTCAAATTAGACTTTGAAAACAGCCAAACCTGAACTGTAATCTTCCTTCAAACTCAACTCTGATGCTAATCCTAACCCTAAGACTAACTTTACCTGAGCGAGGCATAAACCTAAAAGTTATCCTAAATTTATAATAAGCCTATATGAATCATTCACTCTCAATTTTAAATGTAGCAAAAAGTTTATCCTAACTCTCACAAAAACCCTAAACCTAACCACAACCCTAACCCTAGTGCTATACCAATCTTACCCTAGTCTAGACCCAACTTCATATAATAACACTAAATTTAACAAAATCCCTATAATTAAATTTAATTTTCAACTTCAAAAACAGCCAGAACTTGTACATAATCCTCACCAACCCTACCCTTAATGCTAGTCCAAAACTGAACCCAAACCTAACCCAACCCCATTTAGGTCTAAATCTACTAACTAGCCTAAATTGAATCATTGCCCTATATCTAACTTACACTCTCAATTTTATACATATCCAATATATATCTTCTTACATAAACCCTAACCCTATCCCAACCCTAATTCTATAACAACCTTACCTTAGCTGAGGCCTAAACTTAATATGCCTAAATTTAACAATAGCCCTATAGTGAAATTTCATTTTAAACCTTGAAAATGGGGAAACCTGAAGCTTAATCTTCCTCCAACTTTAACTCTAATGCTAATTCTAACCCTAACTCTAGATTAACCTTACATGAGCTAGGCCTAAACCTACCATTAGCCTAAACAGAACAATTGACATATATAGAACTTTCACTTCCAACTTTAAACACAATTAAACATATACCCTAACTCTCATACAAACCCTAACTCCATACAACATTACACTAGTATAGCCCTAAACAATTAGCCTAAATTTAACAATCACCCTATTATTAATTTTCATTTTCAACTTTCAAAACTGCAAAACTAGAATTATAATCTTCTTCAAACCCTAATCTTAATCCTAATGTTAATCCTCACTCTAACCCTAGACTAACTTTACCCAAGCTTGGCCTAAACCTGTCACTGTCACTGTCACTCCTGTTGTTCATTGATTTGCTCGAGCGGGCCCAGTAACGTCTCCATTGTGACACTTGTTGTTACTGTGTTTGGCATATCGAATACGTCAAGATACTCTTGGTAGCTTGCCAGGCTCTCTGAGAGGGGCGGAGGAATCGAACAAGTCGGCCAAGTCGGCCATGTGCAAGGCAAACACCCTACTGCTGTGCTATTGCTCCAGCCCTGGCCTAAACCTAATTAGCCTAAATTAAACAACTGCCTACACCTTATTGTCACTCTCAACTTTAAACACAAACTAAATTATACCATCGTGTGGGGATCATGAGATAGAAAGAGGAAGGTGAAATCTATGGTTACATGAGCTAGATGGGAGATGGAGTGTTACGAGGAGTCACAGGATTTCTATGAGCTAATGAAGAGGTGAAATAATAAGCTTTACAAAAACTATAGGTGTCGACTCTCTCTGATCTCAAACCCAGCCACTGGCAGTTGCAAGGCCATTGAGCTGGGAAATGCTGGTTCCACTGGCAACAGGTCACCCTCCTCAAGGTGGGGACCCGGGTTTCCTGCACCAGCCCAGCAGCCAAGATGGCCAGGAAGCTGCGCCAGGAAGAACTCCAACATGTGCCTATAGGATCTAAAACACAAACTCACCTGTGCTAAACTATTTATCTATCCACAAATTGAAAATTTTTACTGCACAATAATTGCTAAAGTTCATTTTCAAGAGAAATAGGAAATTCATTGGAAATATCATTGGCCACAGAGGAAATGAAAACTTAAAGCATACACAGATGGAAAAGCTATGATAAACACAATGCAAAGCAAATATGGCAAGGCTGCTTGAGTAAATTTAAAGTGACCCTATATTTGAAATTATTTGTCATGACCTCAAAAAATTCACTAGAAGTCTTAACATCTCTGCACCAAAAGTTAATAGTGTTCAAAGAACTGTATGTGGCTATGTCGGCAACAATGTTCAAAGCAAAGGAAAGGCAGAACAGAGCCAATGTCCACCAATGGGCATGTAGAGAAAATGTGATAAGTCCAAAAACTCGAAGACAATTCAGCAACCTGAGAAGTAAAAGAGGTCAACTCCTGGGAGAGGAAAATTATGTAATCCTCTCAAACAACTAAAGCATCAAAATTACAAGACACAGCAATAAGTCTTGATAGGCATAAATGTAAATCCATGTCAAGCACAAATGCAATGGGAAACTGAAATCAGAGTCTCTAACAGAAATCTGTACACCCATCCCAACAGCAGCATGACTCACAACTGTCACTGTCTTCCCGTTGTTCATCTATTTGCTCGAGCGGGCCCAGTAATATCTCCTGTGTGTTTTCAAAAGGCCGGCAGCGCTCTGTCTCTCTTGCTGCATGCATTCGGTGGTCTCAGGCCACTTCCCCTACCCTGGGGAGGCCGACGGCGAGGTAGGTGAAGGAAGGAACGGAATGAGGGCCAGGCTGGTTGGCATCAATTGTAGTTAATTCCAATCTCCACTCCCCTTCTGCTTCTCTCTCTCAAGCCTCAGCCCCCTCACTTCTGACTCTCCCCATCATTCTCTTTCTGGCCTCTGGATCTGACTCTGCCCTCTGGAGCGAACCCTCCAATCTTACCGTCTTAGTTTATATAGCAATTAAGTAGGGTGGTGACACAAATGTGGGTTGAACATTAACAAATCAACAAAGAGAGGTAAGACCACTCCTCCAGGAGATTAACTCAAGGATAAAATCTCATCTAAAGAGATTGCTCCAGATTACTAGGAGATCCGCTCAAGGATCCCAACAAGGGTGTGTTCTTTCCTCAGCTGGTATCACTGTATCACTGTCATCCTGTTGTTCATTGATTTCCTCGAGCAGGCACCAGTAACATTTTCTTCATCCTAGCCCTGAGATTTTAGTAAGTGCCACATTCGAGACTCTTTCAGGGTCAGGGGAATGAGACCCATCATTGTTACTGTGTTTTGGTATATCGAATACTCCATGGGGAGTTTTCCAGACTCTGCCATGTGGGCAGGATACTCTTGGTAGCCTGCCGGGTTCTCCAAAAGTAAGAACTAGATAATAAGATGTCGTGGGGCCACATTTGCGGCCGCGCACTTCCAGGAGCTTGGTTTTATAGTCTCTGGGTCTTGGCTGTTGATGGGATAACACGGTGCCGGGGACAGTTGGTGGGTGTAACGCCTAGCTACTGGATGATGGAGGATCTGGGTGGAGGAGGCCCAGTCCCGATCCGAGCAGGCTTGGAGATCTCAGCCCCAGGTCCCACACACCCGGGTTCCTCTGCTGGTTCCTCCATGCGTGAGGCTCATCCAAACATGTGGAGGCTCATCTTAAGCATGGCTGTGGCTGGTTCCGGAGGTCTTCAGCTCTGCTCCAGGTGGGATACTCAACCTGCTCCCCTCCAAGGGGCCCCGGTGAGGACAGCCAGGTGGGGGCAAGAGACTCTGTGCTATTCTCTTCAGGGAGCTTGGTTTTATAGTCTCAGCTAGTAACCCATTTAAATAGTTGTAGTAAATCTACTTCTAATATTTCTAGCAGTGTCATTCTGTATGAGCACAGTAAGAGATAAACTTAAGGTTTGATTCTTCCTGAGGACATCTCACCTTATATTCCACAATATCTGTCTATCTATCTATCTATCTATCTATCTATCTATCTATCTATATGTAGACCGCAGTCCTCAGGCCAGGTTAGTCTTCCTAACCCCAGCAGGTCCTAGTCTCGTCGTTACTTTTGGATCATGACAGCATTTATTAACTTACAGTTAGTACTGTGGTGCTTTGGCCTGGCCCATTTCGATGCCAGGGTAGCTCACAGCTTTCCCTGGGTCCATTCAGTCCCTTGTCGAGACCCTGCTTTTGAGGTGCTAGGAACTAAGGGCAATCGAGTCAAGAAAGCAGATGTCCTGGAGTAAATATTATTTGGAGTTAATCAACTCCCAAGTTACAAAGCATACTATTAACTGTCTTCCTGTGTCCATACAGAAAGGACATTGCTTTAAGGTAAACTATGCAAAATTACGCTAGCACGCAACAGGGATGAATGGAGACGTTACTGGTGCCCGCTTGAGCAAATTGATGAGTAATGGGGTATCAAGTGATCAAGTGATGCAAAAGACAGAGAAAGGCAATATTTAACCTACAATTCAAATTCAATGTCCTAAAAGGATCTGATCTTACAGAATCTGATTAAGGAAAAAGGTGATTAACTGGCTGGGGAGGAGAGCACAGAGAAGAGTCTACAGATAAACAGAGGAATGGGAATGACTCGGGAACACTGTGATGGGTGTAACCCAATAAACCTAGGCTCCCTGGGGCAAGGGAGAAAGGAAAGCCAATGTTATCCTACAGTCCCCATTATGAAACCTGTTGTTACTGTTTTTGGCATATCGAATATGGCATGGGGAGCTTGCCAGGATCTGCCCTGTGGGAAGGATACTCTAGGTAGCTTGCCAGGCTCTTTGAGAGAAACATGAATCGAACCAGGCTGGCCTCGTGCAAAAGACCCTGCCCACTGTGCTATTACTCCAAACCAGACTTCGGTAGATAAATTTTAAAAATAAGAGGATAATACAATGGATTTTTACTCCATTTTAAAATGGAACAATGGCAGCTTATCAACGTGTGTACACCTAAAACGTGTCATGTTCAGAACCCAAATCCAAAGCCGGGAGTGGGTGGGTTGTCTGGAGCAGTCTAACACGGAGTCTTAACAACAGAGCCCTTGCCATGAACTGTGAGGCTCTGGTTTGAGGAGCCACCAGCGGGAGCAAGAGACAGCACAGGGCCACGCCGTCAGCCCCGCAAGGGACTCGGGGTGAGGGGCACAGGGAAGGCCCGGTTCCAGGGCAGAGGAGAGCAATAGGCTTCCTCACCACCTCCAGGGAGGCAGCTGGTCAGCAGCCTGAGGCTGAAGAGACACAGACGGACTTCTCCGAGGAAAGTCTCCAGAGCCACACAGAGGCTTTCCTCGGAGAAACCCAAACCACACTGACACGGGGAGATGGGGTGGGCCGTGGTGGAATCTGGGGAGCCCTGAGAGGAACACACCCCACAATGCTGAACAACCAGACACGTGGGTACACGGTAGGGTGTGGCGGACCCTGGGGAGCTCTGAGAGGAACACACTCCCACACGCTGACCAAACACACACGGGTACAGGATGGGACATGGCGGACTCTGGGGAGTCCTGAGAGGAACACACCCCCATACATGCTGACCAACCAGACATGCGGGGATGCGGTGGGGCATGGTGGCCCCTGGGGAGCCCTGAGAGGAACACACCCCCACACGTGGTGACCTACCAGATGAGGGGCACATGGGACCCAACCTTACAGCCTGAATAAACAGACCTGGGGTGCTGGGACAGGCAACACCCCACGGGAGCATCTGGGAGGTGGGCCACAGGCCATTCCCCACCCCCACACGTGTGAAGTGGCCACAGCCCGTGACCGCCTACAGTCTCCCCTCCCCAGGTCCCCCTCAACCCCATGCCCCGCGCCCACCAGAACTCCGGGGCAGTGTTCGGGCACATCCCTCCTTCCCCCCTTCCCCCCCGCCCCAGCCTCAGCTTTCTGCGCGGGACGGGGAAGCCAGGTCTATGGCTCACCAAGGTCTTGCTCCTCTGTGCGCATGTGCGCCGGTCACCTGTCGCGATTGGCCAGCTGGTGAGGGTGGGTGGAGCCTGCAGCGGGCCTGCACACTGCACTCACTTCCGGATGCCCCATCCAACCCATGTGACTTCTCAGAACCACCTAGAAGAGTGTGGTAGTGCTCAGTGACCGCCACTCTGTGCTTCGGGGTTCTTCCAGGGGTTGCTGAGGAGCCCAGTGCAGTGCCAGTAATTAAATTGGAGTCCTCCACATGCACAAGTGCCTTAACCTCTGCACTTGCTCACTAGGCCTATCTTATTAACATTTATTTTCTTAGTTTATTTTAATTTTTCTGTGTTTGATTTTTCTAATTCCACTCTAATTGTTATTTTATATTTCTGTATTTGTCCATTTTATTTAGTAACAATGGACACGAGGTGTACCAGAGACTCAGAAGCTTGAGGACACTGTGTCATGACTGAGGGGGGCAGGAGGCTCAGAGTGAGGAGTATCTAAGGGTAGCAGGAGGGGCAAGAGGGGGGGCTATGCACAGGAGGAGGAGGCACAGCTAACAAGGAAAGGAGGGTACTGATACCATTGAGCGCCAACCTATACACACCCAACCCAAGACTGGGTGGATGTGAGTGCCTGGTCCCTCCCAAAATTCCCTCCTGAAGGTCTCAAAGTCATACCTGCATGCAGACAGTCCTTTGCCCCATCACAGTTCACCCATATGGGCTTCAGGCTTTGCTGGTACATGAGTGGCAGGTGCACAAACAGAGCATGAGTGCCCACTCTTCTTGCACATTGTCCCAATCTTCAGAGTCCAAGGCTGGACCCCTCCCACCTGATGTCTTGCACCTTCTGTGGGTGTTATGTAGGAGCTTTGTCCAAGTGCTAGAAGGGTATGTGCAAGTGCCAGGAGGACGGTGACACGGGTCAGCCACCAGGATGTTGGGCTATTCACCTGAGCTCCAGGACTGAAACATGAAGACAGTTATGTCCAGATCACTTCCTGGTGGCGAAGGGGGACTATGTGGTACTGGGAATCAAGCCCAGGCCTCTTGAATGCAAAGCAGGTACATGTGGTGGCAGAGCAATAGTATAACAGGGAGTGCACTTGCTCTGCATACAGCTGACCCAGTTTGATTCCCTATATTCCATATGGTCCCCCAAGCCCACCAGGAGTGATCCCTGAGTGCAGAACCAGGAGAGGTTTTTTTTTGGGGGGGAGGGGAGGGTGACCAAAAATACAAATAAAAAATAAAGACTTCAATGTAAAAACATAACACTGCCCATGTCATGCAAGTGACAAGTAGCTGAAAACTCATCCCCAAAATATCTGCTTATGCAAACCAAGCTTCCTAATGCCAACAACTAAGACTCTAAAGGAGACATCTGGTGATAGGTCACTAAGTTTGTTCCCTTTGCGTTGTCCTTTTCTTATATCTACATATATGCCTTTCAACCCTTAGTGGGGACCCATATTTTCTCCGATCTGTTTCTTCTTCTTTCTCTTCTTTCTCAAAAACTGTCTGCTTCACAACTCTTTATCTCCACACCATTTATAATTTATCTACCCAATGGTAATATTTGATTTAACAGCTAGCACTTTTCCCAATCATTAAGTCATATGACCTTGAAAGCAACTCATTTGGAAACTTCTGTTTAGGTCTGTAGTTAAACTGTGTGTACCTGGGGACCCCCCCCCCCCACCGTGAGGGAATTTACACATCACTCTGGCGCTCACTTGTCTGCAGCTGACCTTCCTAAAAACATGCTTCCCTGTCCTCTGTCATTATAACTACCACTTCTGTGGCCACAAAGACAGTGTGGCCACTCTGAGGACATAATTGTCCATCTCCATCTTCCTGTCAACTTAAATAAAGTTCTCTCTTAGCCTGTCACCAATGATGGGCCCTCAAGTGGCTGTCAAACTAGACCTTCACGGTTACATATCTATACCTATTTCACTTTGGTAGAGTCTGGAATTGTTTCTGGGGCTGGATGTGGTCACCCCACAGCTTTGGAATCCTGTTTCACTTCCCCCTCCATGTGCCTTCAGAACTTCACAGTGACTGCTGGTGTCTGCACTGGAGTCTCAGGAAGCCAGGGCTTGCATGACCAAAGTGTGGCACCACTCCCAGTCACAGTCAGAATCTTAGGTCTTCTGAAAATGATACTATTTATCCAGAATCCTTGTGATGACCCTATGGATTTTTCAGTCTTTTGTTATGCATTTTCCTAATAAACTGGCTTTTCCTCTCATTTAAGTAGTTTTTTCCTCAGCATTTTCCTGGGGTGAAACAGGGGTAAACTGAAGAGGTTCTGTCAACTTCTCCATATAGAACGCTTGAGGGCAGCAGAGGACAGGGCTGAGCTCTCAGTGCCAGGACCAGGCAGCTGTGCATTAGGGACTGCAGCAGAAGGTTTTATTCAGTTCTTTTGTTTTGCTGAGCTCTGCTGCTTGCTTTTCTCCTGATCTGAGCTTCCTTAGGGCAAGTTCTGATCCCAATACCCAGATTTGGTGAGGTGCTCTGAGTCTGCAACTGGAAGTGGCTTTTTGTTTTGAGGCCACATTCTGTGGTACTCAGGTGGGGTGAGGGTTACTCCTAGCTTGGTGCTGGGGGACCATACCAAACAGACCGGATGCCAAACACCTGGGGGCAATCAGTACCCCCAGGGCCATGTAAGACCCAGACAGATGAAGGACTTTGTGCTACCTGAATAATGTCCTGCCTCTCTCCCACCATCCCAGTGGTACTGTTTGTTGACAAGGAAAACCTCCTTCCCTTTGGAGAAGTAACACATCTGAGGAACTCTCACCCAGATGGGTGCTCTTAGTACCAGCCCATTGCAGTAGTGCATAAAATCCCAGTCAGAAAGGTCCCAGAGCTCCTGCTAAGGTTTGCTAACATAAACCCTGGACTCTTTAGTGGGTGTCTTTACAGTAGAAGAGAGGCTTGAACGAAAGAAATAATCACTGTCACTGTCCTCCTGTTGTTCATCAATTTGCTTGAGCGGGCCCAGTAACGTCTCCATTGTGACAGTTGTTATTGTGTTTGGCATATCGAATACATCACGGGGAGCTTGCCAGGCTTTGCCGTGTGGGCGAGATACTCTCGGTAGCTTGCCGGGCTCTCCGAGAGGGGCGGAGGAATAAAACTTGGGTCAGCCGTGTTGGCTGCTTGCAAGGCAAACGCCCTACCCACTGTGCTATCGCTCCAGCCCGGAAGAAATAATAGCCTTGGAAAAAGTAATAGGGCTTCATCAACAAAAGTCTAGTTCCCAAGGAAGCAGTTCAGTGTCCTCTGCTCCTAGTCAGGGGCAGAGCAGGATGGGACTCAGTAAAACCAAACCAAAACAGATTAAGAGCAAAGTTCAAAATTAAGGAAAGACCAACAAGTTACTTTGTTGGGGGGGAAAGTTGTTCTGATTTTTGCCCTTCCCCCAAAGCTAGGATAAGGGCAGGTTGAACCCTCCTTTGGAAACCTGTATTTAGGTTTGCAGATAAGAAAGAGTATGTCTGTGCTTGGAAGCAAGAGCATACCTTTGCATGCGAGAGGCCTGAGTTCCGTTGCCAGCACCATGTGGCCCTCCAGTGTTCAGGCCATCTCACATGTCTAAAGAACAAAAGGGCATGGAGATTCCTATCCAGAAAATCATGTGATCACTGACTTCCTGATAAAGAGAGGATTTTGGAAAAGCATTTCCACACAGCTGCTGGAGCAAGCCCAGTGGTTTTAATCTGATACATTTCACTTGTACATACATCCCAGACTGCATAATTAGATGCTTGTGATACAGGCAACTAAGGAGCAAGTGTGTAGTCCTTTTACACACGTGTGCCTTTGACACCCCCCATGCCAGTCCCTGATATATATTCCTCCCCTTAGCTCACTCACTCCTTCAGAAGTCTTCACCCCAAACCCAGTGTCTGTCTTCCGTCACACACACATATGTGTGTGTATGTGTGTGTGTGTAGGGTGTGTGTGTGTGTAGCAGCCAACATCGCCAACCCGAGTTCGATTCCTCCGCCCCTCTCGGAGAGCCCGGCAAGCTACTGAGAGTATCTTGCCCGCATGGCAATGTCTGGCAAGCTACCCATGACGTATTCGATATGCCAAACACAGTAACAACAAAGTCTCACAATGGAGACGTTACTGGGCCCGCTCGAGCAAATCGATGAACAACAGGAGGACAGTGACAGGAGATATATATATATATATATATATATATATATATATATATACTGTTTCTTAATAAATCTCTCTTCTGTTAACCACATTGCTTGTCCTTGAAGTTTTTCTCCAACAAACATAAAGAACTGAAATTACATCTAGCTTTGTGTCCCTACATCCCTTTGATGCTAAGACATCCAGCCCCATACTGGTACAATCTGGATGTGGCTCAACAAGCAAAAAATACTAACTCATATAAAAAAAAAAAAAAGATGGCGAGTGCTTCAGGAACCAGCCCAGGAGGAAATTTATTGATCACTCTAATGCCCACCATTCTGCAACTCGCCCTTCCCAAAGATGTGCTTCCCTCTTCTCTTTTCCTATAAAAGAGTTTCTAACTTTAAAAAAAATCTTCCTATTAAAAAAAAGCAACAAAAACGTCTTGGGGCTGGAGAGAGGGCTCAAAGATCTGAGCATTTGCTTTGCCTGTAGGAGGCCTGGGTTCAGTCCCCAGCACTACATGGTCCCCTCATCCCCAGAACCACCAGTTGTGTTCCAGAGACAAGCAAACAGAAGACCTGCTCCTTGTGATCATATGAGCTAGGTGGTGATAAGGCAGCAGTCAGATAGGGAGCCCCTTGGCAGTAAATTTCAAAGAGATAAAAAGTCAAAAAAACAAACAGGGAATGTTTGCAGACCCAGGCAGTGTCTGAAAAGGCATACTCTGCTGCCAACTCAGCATGAAATCTAGGTCTTGTCTGAGATGGCAGAAATGAGGTCTTGAGAAGACCCAGAGAACAAAGAAATCCCCAAGGTCAAAAACCTTTCTCTTTGACAAGTCTAGCAACCCTCAACTAAAGCGGAGACAGCCTGGGAGGAGAAAATTCTCAACTCAGTTCCCAAAGCAGCTCTGCAGTCTGCATCCAGGATTTTCCACATCCCAGCTCTGGTGCATCTGATCTCATTTTACTTTATGGCACCCCCCCCTCTGGAAGTACTTGTGCTCTCCTTTACAAACCATTTCCTTTGATTTTGGGGGCTCTTTAATCTTCTCTCTCTCTCTCTCTCTCTCCTATTTCCTAAATAAAATGTATCACTCGACTATCTTCTCTGGAAATACTTTTCTGCAACCTAGAGACTAGAACCTGTGTCCAGGTAGCTCAATGAACTTGACATGTAGGTGGCCCAGATTCGATGCTTAGCATCACATGATCCCCTGAACAAATCCCTGAGCACGAAGCACACAATGAAGACAAGGAACGGTGCATATATGTGTATGCATATAGGAGCACATAGACTACCGGTGGGGTGGAGCTAGGGACACTTTTCTAAAATCAACCCTACTGCCCATACCAAGACCTACCCTGGTAAATCAACTAGGGTAATCCCACAGTGGGAAAAGGCACCTAAGTGTGGGCTTTCAGGAAGCACCATCTGCACCCATGGTTTCTGGACCAAGACCAAGGGCTTACCAGTCAACAAAACCCTGGGGAAGGGAAGAGAGAGCTCCTGTAATCAGTTCTTAAGGGACTCACCCCCACCCCTGCAACCTCCTCTCTGTCATGTCTTCTTTTTCTCTCAATTGTATCCCACTTCCTTTCTCATCCAAACTATATTTATTGCCATCCATTCATCTCCCTATTTGTATTTTCATAAATTTTTCTGTCTATCCATCCACCTGTCCCTTCCTTGGAGCCTCTGGCATGTCCATGGCAATGGCCACCTGTGTCTGTGGGACCTATGTCTGTGTCCCATAGGAGCACACTTTAACGGACCTGGAATGCTGCTCTTTCAGGAAGAAACCTCAATTCTGGAACCAGCCAAGGCAATGGGATCCCTCCCACTCTTGCCCACGTTCAAGGGGTAAATCTGGGAACTGAGACTGCTCCCAGATGTTTGTTTCTGCCTCCCCTCGAACTGGGGCTTTGTCTCTGGCAGCCTACACCACACCTGTGGTCTGTTCTGTGAGCTCTGGGTCCAGTGTATGTTGACTCTCCACAGCCAACAGGTGGCGGTGCAGGAGCACTTGTGAGACTTTCTCCTCAAGACCCTTCCCTGGAGCAGAGGTAGTTCCTCAGGCTCCCTGGCTGCTGGGATTTTGGGCTCAAAGTGAGGGGACAGCCAGAACCACAGCTTGGCCTCCCAAGTCCTGGTGTTAAGACAATTGCCTATAGCAAGTCTGCACCACTACCTCATGTGTTTTCCAGATACATGGACAAGGAAGTAGAGATGGGCAGAGCAGGATCCTATGTGAACATGGTGAAGGGATCATGGCAGAAAGGCAACATGGGCCTCTCTAAATCCCCACTGATGACTACCACATCTTCCTCCGATCCTACTTAGACCATGCATCTTCAGCTTATCCACCTAGCTCCGGGCATGCAAAGTGCAAAGATGTCTGAGGACATGCAAATGGAGAGTTCTCTCTGCATATTTATGGTTGACCTGGGTGTTCTCTGTATGTTCTGTGTGTGGTATGTAAGTGTTGTGTGTGTCTGTGATGTAGTAGTTGTGAGTCGGTCCTGTGTGTATGTGTGTGTTCTGTGTATCTCATAGATGTTCTGTGTGTGTGATTTGGGTGTATATGATGTAGGTGTTCTCTTTGTGTGATATATGTGTTTTGTATGTGATGTATGTGATGTGTGTGTTCTGTGTATGTGATATGGATACTTTGTTTGCATGAGATGGATGTGTTTTGTATGTATGTTGTAGATGTTTGTATGCTGTTGATCTGTTCTCTGTGTGTGTGCCTGGGCAATGCAGATGTACTGTATATGTATAATATGGTTGTATTCTGTGTGTGATTTGGGTTTTCTGTGTGTTCTGTATGTGATGTATAGCATGTGATGTGGGTGTTCTTTGTG
Source organism: Sorex fumeus (assembly GCF_029834395.1). Taxonomy (NCBI): domain Eukaryota; kingdom Metazoa; phylum Chordata; class Mammalia; order Eulipotyphla; family Soricidae; genus Sorex; species Sorex fumeus. The sequence goes on along the minus strand of NW_026606086.1, from coordinate 18,478,543 downwards.
TGTATGTGTGTTCTATGTATGTGGTGTGGTTGTTCTCTGTGTGCACGTGTGTGGTGTGGGTCTCTTCTACGTGTGTGATATGGGAGGGTTCTTTGTATGCGAGTACGCGTTTGTGAATATATTTGATTGTTTCTCTCGGTAGATTATTGTTGTACATGTCTGTACCTGAGTCTGTTTGTGGTCTCTGTGTCTATATGAACCTCTAATCTCTTCTTATCCCAGGGTAGTCACATAGTATCTTTCACAAATGGGTCCACAGGTAGTTCTAAGCCACACTTACTGGTATGGGTAGTAACTGTGTCAACCACAGGCACATTCCTGTGGTTGGCCCTTGTGTTCAGCCATCCCCAGATGCAGAACGAGCAATAAATGAAGGAAAGAAAATCTGTGTGGGCAAAGACACATCTGTTGTCACATGCAGCCTATTACTATCATTAAATGCCTATGATTTTCTCTTCAGGGCACCCAGCTTCATGGCCAGTGCTCATTGCCCAGGATATCCCTCCTGCATGAATATGATGGGAACTAGCACAGTGGTAGGGTGTTTGCCTTGCGCGCAGACAGCCCGGCCGACCCGGGTTCGATTCCTCTGCCTCTCTCGGAGAGCCCAGCAAGCTACCAAGAGTATCTCGCCCACTGGCAAGGCCTGGCAAGCTACCCGTGACGTATTCAATATGCCAAACACAGTAACAACAAGTCTCAAAATGGAGATGTCACTGGGCCCACTTGAGCAAATCGATGAACAATGGGAGGACAGTGTTTATTTGTTTGTACATGACCTTGGGTTTGTCAGTTGCACCAAGATTTGATGTCAACAGGAAGGTCAATGCAATAGCTGGTCCATAGCAATGTATCCAAACCCTGTCTCCTCTTTCTCAGTCCTGTACTAGCCTGCAGGAAGTCCAGGTTCGTGAACAGTCTCAGGAGATAAGAAAAATCACAGGCACATGTGGCTACTCCGGGGACACTGACAACAAGGAACAGAGTACAGCATTCATGCTGGTGTGAACTCAGCAGTATCTAGAGGCCTGTGCCAGGCCAAGGGTGGGCTAACTCTGTATAGGCCAGTCGAAGGAAGTGGAGGCCAGAGTTTGCCCAGCTAACAGAGCCCATGGAGTTGGGTATGAGCCTCCACCTCCACATTCATTTCTTTTGCCCCCTCTATGACTCTCTACCAACCCTGTTGACCTTGGAATGTCCTCTCTAAGTGTGAGTGGCTTGGTCAGCAGAAAATTGCCTCTGTTGGAAGGTCATGTGACTGGCTCCCTGGAGCCAGAGAGTGACTCAGCTCAAGAAGCCCTGGGCTGCACCCCACCCTGCAGGGCCCTCAGAGGCTGGCCATGTTGCCTCTTTACCCATGCAACTAGGGTGTTGGCCCAGTATTTGGGCTCTGTTTATGAGTTCTGTGTACGATCTTGTTAGGTCACTCCAGCATCTAGCTCCCTGCCAGGGTATCCCAGTACCTCACAGCCAGCAGGAACTTGGGCAATCAGGCCCACAGAGCCACTCATAGGTTTTTAGAACAAACAGGTTACAGAACTGTTCTACAGAGCTTTAAGTAATGTTCTGTGTCCACCACCCTGGTATTTCTCAGGAAGCACAGCACAGACAAGTGGAGGAATTAGGTTAAGGCCAGAGGGTCACAGAGACATAAGACCTGGTTATCTGTGGGCCTCTTCTGGGACCCTGGAACCATAGCCCATGGTCAAAATCCCTGCAAACCCAGGTGCCAAGAGGAAGTCTGAACCCATGATCAGAATCCTTATCAGCTTATAAGGAGAGATGGTTCCAAATACACAATAGAGAAAAGTAAGAAAGAAATTCCAGGTTGGATTGAAGAAATAATATAGTAGGAATGGCACTTGCCTTGTATGCTGCTGACCCTTGTCCAATCCTTAGCACAGTGTATGGCTCCCCAAACTCCACCAGGAGTGATCCCTGAGGACAGAGCCAGAAGTAAGCTCTGAACAGAACCAGATGTGCCCTTCCCACACCCCTATCCCCCCAAAATAATTTAAAATTCCAGGTCGACCACTAGGAAGGAGGAAGCAAATGTGTGATTTTTGTAAATAAAAATGGATTCAAGCAGGGTCAGGAGATTGTAGGCCAAGCACTGAGTGGGCTTGTGAGTCCTGCTAGAGCACCTAGAAGTTGATTCTTGGAAGGGTCTGAGAGTGTACCCTGGATGTCCCTGGTGATGGTGAGCAGACCCCACCCCCAGCTAACAATGAGAAGGCCCCACCCCCATCTGACAGTGAGCAGCGAGCAGACTCTCGAGTACCAGGGTGACCAGTAAAACTGGTCACCCACTGACACCCTGAGCACTATTCCATTTTCAGATCATGGCTTTGAGAACTGTGGCCATCATTCAGAACTAGAATCACAGTCACCTCTCAGATTCCAGGTGAGCACCACTTGGCACCATAGAGAAGGTACTTAGGAGTGTGATCAGAGGGACAACAGACTGGGTATGGGGGCATCCTCTCTGCTTTCCTATGAGAGAGGTTGGGCTTCTGCCCAGTTTGCCTAGAAAGGGTTTTCTTCAACAGGAAACCAACTTCTTAGGGGCTTTCAACTTCTGGACCCTGGCTAAGGCACAGGAGCTCAAATTTGGAAACCAGTTTTGCATCTGGATAGGGTGCAGGGCAGGGATCTGATTTACTGCTGAGGGGAGAGCAGTTCCTGAATTGCTCTTTCGGATGCGTATCAGAGGAAGGGAACCATGAGAGCAGCAGGAAATGAAGCATAGGGCACTGTCCTCCCTCCCAGTGAGACCTAGGCACAGAGTCCTGTGCCCTCTCTGAATCTCCTATGTCCCTTAAGGATGGCATGATCCACCCACCCTTGTGGACTATTCCTGTATGCCTGTAACAGAGAAGGCAGGCCAAAACTTTCAAGAGCTCATGCCTCCAGCCCAGAACTCTGGCTCTGTCATCAGTTTTTGGCCCACAGAGCCAGTACCTGTGCTTATGTGCACCTGTTCATTCATCCCTGTGGTCTCTAGCCGATGAGAAATACATCCCAGGAAAAACTAAAGAAAGGTAGAGCAGCAGCCATACTATACACATGTGTGCGTGTGTGTGCATGCTCTTACCCACCCTTGGTGTTTGTGCCGTTGTGTATATGCAGGAGCACATATGTACACATGTGTCTGTGAGCACATGACTATGAGCATGCCTGTATGGACACCTGTGTGCTCATGGGTGAGAGAGCGAGTGGGCATGGGCTGGGCTAGGCTTCTCCTGGCTCACCTTTGGGCCACACTGAGAAGACAAGAAAGTGTCTTCTCTCCACTGCTTCCACCAAGGACTTTACTCCAGAAGGATGAATCTGGAGCCACCTGAGTCCTTTAGCCCTTGGATCCTAACAGTCATGGCACAGAGTCCAAAAGAGTTTAGGGACTGTGAAAATAAGAAAACCGGGGAGAAAAATCTTGGCCAATTCCAAATAGGGAGCGAAAGCTGATTCTGAATTTCTGGACAACTCTAGGGGGGCCCCACAAGTGTTCAGGGGATCTCTTGGGAATAGCGTGTTTCACTTCTGGCATGGTTCTTTGCTCCCCACCACCCTTCTAGCAGGGAGAAGAATCCCAAATCAGGCAGAGCCAGGCCAGTCAACCTCCTCAGGCACCTTCTCACTGAGCTGATCCAGATATCTGAGGATGCCAGATACTACACACCTTATAGCCAAGAGTCTCAGGCTGTGTCCTTCCTGTTCACATCCCAGGACTCAAGAAAGACCCTAGGGTTCAGCCCAGGGTAAGCCCCCTCTCCCAGAAATGGATCTGAAAACAGGATGGACTGCCTCAGAAGTTGCTGGTTGGGTTTTGCTTCCTTTTATAGACTGTTCTCTCAACCGGGAGCAGAGCTTTTCCCCAACACTGACTTAGAGTTGCGAGACTAATGGAGACTTGTGGAGGTGTGAGTGAGGTGGGCGAGATACTCTGCGGGTAGTTGGATACTCTTGGATATTCCTGAGTGGTCCTTACTTTTATGGTCTCTCTCTCCACCCCATCTACCCCTTCTGTAAGTGAGAAACTTGCTCTCAGACGTGCTAGGGAGTCCTTGTGCTCATTTTTTTGGACATGTGTACAGACCTAAGCTCCCAAACACACTGAGGCTATGGGTCCTTTCTCCCTAACCTGCACAGAGCCAGTCTTTCTTCAAAGACTGAATGACCACAGAAGCCAGACTCAGTCACCAGGCCAGTCAAGCTGAAGCTTCAATGATGGCACAACAAGTGTGAGTCCAGTGCTTGTTGAGCACAGAGGTCTTTTTCTTCTCTAGTAGATCAAGGTTATACAATGTTCAGACTCTGGGGACCCTCCCAACACTTCTCCACCAAGGGCACGGGGCACCTCCGCACAATGCTGATGATCATTCAAACATGCAAATAACCTGGAAGTACACCAGCTGTTTTCCATCGCCAGGAACATGTCTCTAGGCTCCATCAAGCAGGGGGCATTTCTGAGTATCTCTGACACCAGCTCCTGTGGTGGGTAAAGTCAGCAGCAGGAAACAGAGCAAATACCAGGCAGGCCGATGCATGACTTGCTCTGTCTCAGTGTCCTTCCTGGTGGCCTCTGACTGGAATGGTGGATGGACCCCTCACTAGAGAGCCCTGAATAGGGGTCCAAACCCAACTGCCTCTACTTTCCTGTAATTAGGATGAGCCTGCTTCATGTGTTTCCTGTGCCAACCACGACATCATCATATCCGCTCCGAGAACTATTTTTAACTGATTTATGTATTTCTTATATGAGGAAGACACTAACTTCTGTTTTAGTTTTTACAGGAAAGTGTTACAACAGAGCAACCAGGGCCATCTCAGCTTCCAGGGTCTTGCAGAAATAGATGCAATGGAAATAAGAAGTTGCTGGGATGTCACTCATGAGAAAAAGGGGAAAACTCCACACGCATATTTCTGTAGAACCCAGGGCACTCTTGGAAGGAGCAGGCCACTTTGCAGGTCCCAACCCAAGGTGCCACTGAAGTTACCAGATAACCCTTCATCCCCTAGCAACAGACTCCCTGTGGTTATGGGAGCCAAGGCAGAGGAGAAGGGACTTCAGAGAAGCAGAAGGCCTAGGACCCAAGGGTACAGTCAAGGTCCTTATAAAGGCTCTTCAGAGCTTTAGGATTGGGAGGACACCTGTAGGCACCTCAGTGTATTTGGGCAAGGGTGATTCGAAGAGACTGTAAAGGCAGGGTGAGGCCAGACAACGAGGACACTCTTGGCAGGAATGACAGGACTGTCTCAGAAGCAAACCACAGGCAAGGCCCCCAAAGCCCTTAGTTGGCTATGCCAGCTCCTCTCCAGCACATTACAGAACTACCATCCTAAAGCGCAGGGAAGGTTGTGTAGTTACATAGGGTAAAAGAGACCTGAGACCTAGTTCAAAGTCAACCTAAGGTTCCTAGGACGTGGCCCAAGGCTACAGTGAACAGCAGGGCTTGCTCATGTTCAGAAGCTTGACTTTATGCCTGTTTTCAGCTTTCAGGGCCACCTGCACATGCCATGCTCTGGCTGTGCACAGAACAAAAGTGACTACTTTCTCTCCAGTAGCGCCACAACAGCCTAGTGGGGTCATCCTTTTTCTAGGGCACCACAGCAAGGGGCCTTGCCCTGCAGGTATTAGATACACTCAGGTCAAAACCTGAAGACTATGGGATTTCTTCCTAGTTCTCCTTTTATTCTGGAAGGGGAAGGAAGAAGTGAGGATCCCAGGGTCTGAGAATTGTTTAGAGACTGGGTGCTCCTCCCACCACTGCCTACCAGGTGTTCCTCAGACTACCTGGCTCTCTGAAGGCTGAAAAACCTGCTAAATCATTCACAACAAAGGTTTAGCTGGCATTGCTGCAGAGATTTCTTCAGACCCTAATTATCTAAAATTACAGAATTTACATAATTTAATTTAATCTCTTGCATCTGCGTGACATATTATGCTATTTGTAACAAGCAATAAAAAAAAGAGAGTATAGGGGATTGTCTGCCATAAAAGCAGGGGGAGGGGTGGGATGGGAGGGATACTGGGGACCTTGGTGGTGGAAGATGTGCACTGGTGGAGGGTTGGGTGATCAATCATTGTGTGACTAAAACTCAAACAGGAAAGCTTTGTAACTGTATCTCACTGTGATTAAAAAAAATAATAATAAATAATAAAATAAAATTAACATTCTGAATTTTAAAAAATTTTAGCTGGCAAACAGACCTTCTGAAAAAAAGGAAATGAGGTTTGAGACCTCAGCTATCAGTCAGCACCCCAGCCATGACAGTAGGGCATGAGTTCCAACTGAGAAAGCTGCCCAGTGTCTGTGCTCTATGCCTTTGAGCTATAATTTGTGTCCTCCATGGTTCAACATATTGAAGATTTAATGTGGGAAAGCGGTTCCCCACTGTCTCAACCCAGACCCCAAAATAAACTCATATTAAAGGCAATAATTATAAAAACACTGTTTTTATATATAATTACAAAATACAGGAGATGCAAAAATCCATCCTTAAAGGAAACGCTCACAAATATGACAAAGTTTGAGGACCTGGGTGATGGGACGCATGAGCAGGAGATTAACAACAGGCTGCTCAGAAGCCTGAAGCACTAAGCTGTTGCAAAGAGCTATCACAAGCCAGTGAGAGATAAACAGCAACCAGATATGAAAGTGGCAAAGGGGAAGAGAAATAAAGATGGAAACAGCAAGTAACACAACCAAACACTCCGTCCCCAAGTTCCACAAACAGTGAGAGGTTGGCCCACTTTATAAGGGGTGGGTCCTTAAGCACAAGGAATGGGAGGTGAGTTGGAAATTTAAGAGCAGGTGTGGAGGGGCTAGAGTGATAATACAGTGGGTAGGGCGTTTGCCTTGTACGCTGCTGACCCAGGTTCAATTCCCAGCATCCCATATGGTCTCCTGGGCACCAGCAGGAGTAATTCCTGAGTGCAAAGCCAGGAGTAACCCCTGTGCATTTCCGGGTGTGACCCAAAACAAAACAAAACAAAAAAGCAGGTGTGGAACTCCAGCTTGTGGAAGGACATCTGTGCTGGATGCTAACTAAGGCACAGAGAAAGACATTTCTGAGACCCACCCCTTAGGGACTAAGCCCTGAGCTCTCACCTCTGGGGGAGCCAGCATTTAAAGAGCCCTGAAAGGGGGTCTTGGAATCAGAAACCCTTGAGAGCTACCCTAGGTCAGACACCTATTAGTGATACTTGGAGTGGCTCCATACACAAGGGCTGTCCCTTCTACATATCCAGAGTCCAGAGACCTTAAGGGCCTGTGACACATGGTGTGAATACAACCTATCCTGAACCCCTGAGAGGCCAGCATTAACCCTGATGAATAAGGCTGAGCTGTAGAGATGGCATCTTATTGAGGAGTGGTAGGGCCTGACTCCCCTAGACTGGGGAGGTAGGTATCCCTGTAGCATCCATCCCAACTCTGAGGAGGTAGGTATCTTGACAGAAGCTACCTCTAGGCTCAGGGCCTGGTTTCAGGACATAGGACACACAGGGCCTAGATTCAGGGCAGTATGTGGTCAGGACAGTGGGATATGTATAGGATAGCATTGGTTTGTCCTTTTTGCCTTACCACAAGGTCACTCACCTTTATCTCCTAATCAGAGTCTGTTAACTTATAAATATTGCTTTTCTCTTCTCCTTAAATCCTTTGCATAGTTAATTCAGAGTAATGTCCTTCTTGTATAAACACAAGAAGACAGTTAATGCTATGCTTTTGTAACTTGGGAGTTAATTGACTCCCAATGATGTTTACTCCTAGGCATCTGTTTTCTCAACTTAAGTTTCAGTTGCCCGTAGTTCCTAGGACCCCAAAAGCAGGGTCCTAACGATGGACTGGATGGACCCAGGGCAAGCTGTGAGTTACCCTGGCATTAAAAAGGGCCAGGCCAAATCGCCATAATACTTACCTATAAGTTAAGAGCATGGTCATAGGCAAATTCTGTCATAATCCAAAAAGTAACAACTAGATTAGGACCCTGCTAGAATTAGGAAAGATTAATCTGGTTTGAGCACTGTAACCTGAGATCTATAGCAAGATGTCCCCAGGAGAGTCACCCTACAAGCTTAATGTGTCTCTTACTATGTCCATACAAAATAACTAATACTAAGAAGTAGAATTAAGATGTTAATTAAGTTATTGGACAAAGGAAAGGAGAAAAACCCATAGGTAGTATTTTGCCCTGATCAGAGATGAGGAAGGGCTTTTACATGTTGATTGAGCTACCCAACCTGTGTGTCTGGTTGCTACCCCCAGTATGGGGGGTTGCACAGTATGTGGTCAGGACAGTGGGGTCTGGAAGGCTCAGGAGGTGGCAGGGCAAGGTCTGGGGTCTTTGGCTCAGGAGTGCCCTGTTAGAGGCCTCCATCCTACCAAGACCTGCCCTCTGAGTCCCTCCTGCCCTCCTCTCTCTGCAGAGTCTTGCAGACTTTAGCACTCATTTGCATGGGCAGCTGCATCCCTTCTCTCTGGGCTGAGTTAGAACCCGTGGAGCGGTCTCCACCCCCCCCACCCTCCTCCCACACACACTGCTTGGTGCATCACAATTGAATGAATTATGGTGACTCTGACTTTCCAGAGAGTTTTTTTCTGTAACTCATGTGTGCTATCAGCTGTTTATTTGATCCAGATGACTTGTACTGTCTACACGAAAACAGAGTCTTAATATCCTGCTGTTCTGCTATCCCACTCTCCAGGTTGGGCTCTCATCTCATGGGGTCTGAACAGGGCCACCCTCCCTTCCTGAGAACAACATGGGCATTGTTCCAGGTGCTTTTTCCACCTCTGCATTTCCGGGCCGAGGGTGGTATGGGGGATGATAGGCACTTTGAGAGCTGAGGAACAAGCCTGGGATACCCCCAGCTTCCCTCTGGGATCCCGGGTTCCTGGCCTAGGAACAGAATCATGCTTACCCTCCCTTACTGGCCTTACAGGGTCACTTGCAGGGTCACTCGATCCTCCTCTGAGGGCTGATAACAGGAAGGACCCTCTGCCCATGGTGGGGTTGGGGTTCATAGAGACCACAGTAGTCAGTTAAAGCCTCCTTCTTCATGTGGGCAGGAAGCTCTGGGTGCCCACAGCTCAGCGGTGGCTGAACTGAGTGACCTGGAGGCTCTGAGGCTCCCTCTGCCTCCTCTGGAGTGATATCAAGCAGCAGGGTCACCTCTGTCCCACTTCAGTCTAGACCTGAGGACATTTCCAGTAACCACACTTACTTGAATCACCTCTCTCCTGGCTGTTCCATGGAGTCTTCCCCACATGGCGACCATAGGGATTCTGGCTGTTCCACTGATCACCTCTCCAGTCTCCTGACTCATTCAGAGTTAGACCAGACACATGGAGACCCAGGGTCCTGCGTATTCCACCCTCATCATGCCTCACAGGCAGAAGGCACATTCCATCCAGCTCAAAGCACCTTGAGTGGAGTGTTTGGTCCCCCCACCATCCCTAAGTCAGGGTCCCAGGCCACCTTACTCAGAGCTTCTCCGAGAGAATTTGGTCTGACTCAAATATAGCTCTAGAATTTTAAAAGGAAAATACTATTTAGGTTAACATGGCCAAAATCCATTTCCTGACCCCAAGCCAAGGTCCAGGGGGACTGCATGTCCCCAGCTAGGGGTGTGTCTCTCAGCAACAACCACAAACTGGGGTTCAGTCCAAGAGACACAGGCTGGTTTCCTCTGGAGGCGGAGACCACAGTCTGGGAAGGGTGTGCCAAGGGGAGGTGGAGATGGGGGAAGGAGGGCAGTGAGGCCCAAGGGATAAGGCCAAGGGACAACCTGGACCCAGTAGCAGAGGACAGGATCAAGCACGAGCTTCAGGGCAACCTGAGGGATTCTGTAGGGAGAGCATGATATTGGGCCCAAGCCTGGCCTCAAGGGTTTCTGTGAGTCACCACAGTGGGAGCCCCCAAGCCCATTTCTCCTCCCCTTCCCAGGGCATACAGGTGGGCACCAGGATCTGGCTACCCTTCTGTAGGAGAAACCCATGCTGGGAGCCTGACAGTCTGGATTCTGACCATAATTTGAGACAGTGGCCCCAGGGCTCTGATTACCACTTGGAAGCCTCACCCCTCCAACCCCAGCCCCCACCCAAATAAATCCCAATCCCAAACAAAAGAACCTCACCTTCTGATTCAGGCAGTATTGGGTAGCCTGCAAGTCCTTCCAGAGGATCCCCAAGAGGGATTAGGAGGAACAGAGAGAGGCCAGGAGGGTGTGGGCCTGAGGATCTGCGTGGTCATAGTAATGCGTGAAGGGCAGGCCACACTCAGTGGGAGCTCCATCCCATGGAGCAGGGCTGGACAAGGATGGGCTGTCAGGCCTGGGTCCACAAAGGTGACCCCAAGATTAGGGCAGTTTCCAGGACAGCATCTGGGGGAGGTTTCAATCCCAGCAACCCTGGTCCTTTTCTGAAGCCTAAAAATATTTTTTTTCAGGACATTTATATGTGTCAGACAGGAAACAGTATGTGAGAAACGGATCCTCACTGCTGAGGCAGTGACTCTTCTATGGCCTCAGTTCCACACACCCCCACACAGCCTAGAGAGGCACCCCCAGGCACAGCCCACGTCTGATTTAACCCCTGCATCCTTAGACTGCTTTTCTCTGAGGCATTTTAACAAGTACTCTCACACACACACACACACACACACACACACACACACACGTCAGGGCAGGGCTTGGGGCCATATCTAACAACTTTCAGGGAAGGGGATGATTCTGGTGAGGGACAATAGGACCCATCCTGGGGAAGAGCCTCTAGAATCCATCAAAGCACCAGGTCCCAAGACACTGATGGGCCAAGGAACCATCAGCAGCTGGTGGAGGCTCCATCCCACTCCAGAGCCAAATACTAGGCACTGGCCCTTTGAGGAAGACACAGATGTAGGATAACATTGGTTTGTCCTTTCTCTCTTTCCACAGGGAGCTTAGGTTTATTGGTGCTCTCAAGGCACTCTCATTCCTCTCTGTTTATCTTTAACTTCTCTGTGCTCTGCTTCCCCTATCTGTTAATCACCTACATCCCCAAATCAGGCCTTGTGAATTGTAAGGTCAGATCCTTCTAAGAACTCTGGGTTTTGTATTTGTAAGTGAAATATTGCTTTTTTCTTTCCCTTATGTCCTTTGCATAGTTTATTTTAGAGCAATGTCCCTTCTGTATAGACACAGGAAGACAGTTAATGCTATGCTTTTCTAACTTGGGAGTTAATTGACTCCAAATAATATTTACTCCTGGGCATCTGTTGTATTTACTCGACTGAAGCCTCAGTTGCTCTTAGTTCCTAGCACCCCAAAAGTAGGGTCCCGACGAATTGACTGGATGGACCCGGGGCAAGCTGTAAGCTACCCTGACACTGAAACAGGATAGGCCAAGTGCCATAAAATTTATAATAAATTAAAAGCACGATCATGGACAAGTTCTGTCATGACCCAAAGAGAAGTTACTGAACAAGGACCCTGCAGGGATTAGGAAGGACTAATCTGGCCTGAGGACTGTAGTCTGGGATCTATAGCGAGGTGTCCCCAGGAGAGCCTCCCTATAAGCTTAATATATCTCTTACTGTGTCCATACAAAATGACTAGAAAGGTTATTAAGAATTAAATCTTGGGGGTATGATGCCGCCAGCAGGTCAATCTGTACCTGTGAGGTGAGTGCATCAGCAGCCTGATGGCACCGTCAGATTTCAGATACCCCAAAATTGTTGCTGTGCCTTTGGCCAGACCCCAAAAACTTGGGTCAAAGTTTCCCAAGAAAGTAAACAGCCAAAAGTTAGGTATGTGGGAGACACACCCACAAACCACCTCTGGCTCAGCTATATAATTGGAGGCATGGCCTTTCTGGTTCCTGATCGAACTGCTTAGATCCCAGAGGCTCAGAAATGAGTCTTGAAACCCAAAAGCTTTTGGCAGAAATGTGTCCTGTTCCTCCAGTAGGTTACTGGGGCTGGGCCACTCTAGGTGAGAATAGGTTTTGTGCCTTGGCCTGTTCTCCTTGGTGGCCTGGTGACCATCATCTTCCAGAGGCCTCTGTACAGTCACGTTTGGGCCTGCAGTGACGAGACACGTGGGGCCTCACCAGATGGGGGTGGAACCGGCCCTTTCCTCCCCATCCCAGCGAGACCCCAAGTCGCCGCCTATAAATGGCCTCTCTGGCTCCTGATCAAGCTGATTAATGTCCATGATCCCAGAGACTCAGAAACAAATCTCGAAACCCAGCGGCAATTGGCAGGACTGCATACACGGCCATGGCTCCAGAGGCAAAAGGACTTAATCCAGAGCCTGGCAGCTTGCGGCAGAAAAGTGAATGGACCATGCGTTAAACTATGGCACCATGCCTCCCCGGGAGGGAAAGGGTGTTGCTCCCTTCCGCCTTTTCTCCGCCCCCCCCCCCCCCCCCCCCGCTGGCAGCAAGGTGGCCGCCTCCTCAAAGCTTATAGGAAAGCCAGATATGAGCTGGCGGTGACCGGGCAACTGCAGTCTCATGGGACGGGGGGGGGGGGGGGGGGGGGGTACTGGCTCGTCCTTCATGCCCTACCGAGTTCCTGAGTTACCCCCAACGAGCAGCTCTCTGGCACAGCCATAACACCAGACGCACAGAAACCAATCTCATAATGATCTGGCTCTTTGCAGAAATCCAAAATTGCGTGGCCGCAATAGCGGCCACGCAACATTATATAGTTCTCATAACCAGCTATAGAAAACAAAGTTTTTCACAATGACTTTTTAGAGATTCTGATTGTTGGGGGGGAAATTCTAAACAATAATGGTGCATCCTTTGTCGAAATGATGAATGTAATCAATGTAGAGAAGAGTTAAGTAGAAATCATCTGCCTCACAGGCATTGAGTGGGGTGGGAGGGATGTATATTGGGGTTCTTGGTGGTGAAAAGTGAGTACTGGTGAAGGGAAGGTATTTGATCATTGTATGACTGAGACTTAAACCTGAAAGCTTAGTAACTTTTCCCACAGTGATTCAATAGATAAATATAAGACAAAAAATAAATAAATATAACTATTAAAAAATTAAATCTAAGATAAAGGCCCTCCCGTTGATCATCGATTTGCTCGAGCGGGCCCAGTAACGTCTCCATTGGAGACTTTGTTGTTACTGTGTCTGGCATATCGAATACGTCACGGGGAGCTTGCCAGGCTCTGCCGTGCGGGCGAGATACTCTCAGTAGCTTGCCGGGCTCTCCAAGAGGGGCGGAGGAATCGAACTCGGGTCGGCCATGTTGGCTGCATGCAAGGCAAACGCCCTACCGCTGTGCTATCGCTCCAGCCCGTTTAACCGTTTATAACAAAAAATTTTAAGCATCTTACAAACAAGCAAATATCACAAACTCCTACATTTCCCCTCTCTAGTCCAGTCTGTATTTTGTTTCTTCTACCCCACTCTCTCTTTTTATTCTCCCTGTTTCTAAACATGCAAATAAAATAGAATCGATTAAGGTAAAGACTAACAGAGTTTGTGTTTGAATGTATAGTAAGTCTAGATGATTGTTTATGGACTAAGGAAAGGAGAAGTATGTCTTTAGATGAAATTCTGCTCTTGAGCAGATCTCCTCTCAGGAGAGCTTTGTCTTAGAAGAGCTTCCCAGGAAGGAAAGAGTTTACATATGTTGATTGTGCTATCTGACCTATGTGTAGTTGCTACCCCCAACCTGGGAGATTTGGCTCTTGACTAAGGCTGTGAGACTGGGCATGGGGAGAGTAGCATGAGGGACAGGAAGTGACAGGAATGAGGGTCAATGTGAGACTGGAATGGGGCACTCAGTGAGATTGGAATAGGCACACAGGGAGAATGGAATAAACGGAAGGTTGAAAATTGAAATAAATGGCAACTGATCAACAACCAGCTTGATAACCCTGTTCCCTCCTTCATGCATCTGTTGGTGGTGGTGACAGTCCCAGGTGGGGAAGCAGCTCATGTCCACCAAACGCATGTGGAGGGCAAAAGAGTCCACACATTATTATTGATTGATTACACAACAGTCCAGAAGGTTCTATCTCCAGTGAGTCCACAGACCTGTGTATGGCTGTGTAATTGAGGTTGGTCATGAAAATTTTTAGGGTTGTGTCATTGTGCTCTGTGGTGCTGCCCCTGAGCTGATCTCTGCTCCTTCTCTTTGGAGATAGTCAGGAGTACTTGGACCCCTTTCTAGAGTCACGATCTCCAAGTGGGAGGTAGGCTGCACTCTAGCCAAAGTCACCAATGATCATGATGTCCATTTCAGAGGGAGCCTGGCCCCCATCTGGTCTACTGAGTAGCTGAAGTCCCACAGGCTCCAGGAAGGAACAGGCATGGGCCTCCTGCTTCAATTCAGCCACAGCACCCCAAGTTCTGCCATCTCAGCCCCTCCCTCAAGGTCTATGTGGTGTACCACCCCCCCAACTGACCCTGCAAAGTCAATCACTCAGGTCTTGCCTTGGTGCCCAAGAATCACCTTCACTTGACCTCTGGTCATCTCTGGCAGGTGGCATTTGTGGGCCAGATCCTTTTCTTTGCCAGATCCTGGGAGTAAAAGAGTGCCCACCATCCATTGCCCAAATGGAAGAGCAGCCATCAGTGCACAGCCAGTATCTCCTGCCCACCCCAGATCCCTCAGTTTCATCCTCCCGTCTATCTTCCAAAGGAAAATCCTGAGCACAAGGAAGTGGCCGGGAGGAAGGTCACAGAGTGTGCATGTCCTGTAGCCACTAGCTCCCCCTTCCTCCTCCCTACTGGTGTGTGTGGGGGGGGGTGTATAAAACATGCCCATGACACTGTGTCAGGGTGGGCAGAAACTAGGAGAGTGATCCCCACCCAAACTAGAAACTCATCTTAAAGGTTTTTAAATAAAAAGTTTAGCCTTCTTGGGGGTATGGTGCCACCAGCAGGTCAATCTGTGCCTGTGAGGTGTGTGCATCAGCAGCCTGATGGTGCCTTCAGACTTCTAGATACCCCAAAATTGCTGCAGTGCCTTTGGCCAGACCCCAACAACTTGGGGCCAAGTTTACCAAGAAAGTAAACAGCCAAAAGTTAGGTATGTGGGAGACACACCCACAAACCACCTCTGGCTCAGCTATATAATTGGAGGCAAGGCCTCTCTGGTTTCTGATCAAACTGCTTAACAGCCATGATCCCAGAGACTCAGAAACAAATCTCAGAACCCAGAGGCTTTTGGCAGAAATGCTTCCGAACTGCGCAGTAGGTTACTGTTGCCAGGCCACCCCAGGGGGAAAGCGTGCTGTCCCTCCACCTGTTCCCTCTTGGCTCGGTGGCTGCCATCCTCCAGAGGCCATTGGACAGTCAGGTTTGGGCCCACAGTGACGAGACACGAGGGTCTTACAGGATGGGGGTGGAACCAACCCTTTCCTCCCCGCACCAAGACCTCGGGTGGTTGCCCACGAACAGCCCTTCTGACTCCTGATCAAGCTGCTTAATGGCCATGATCCCAGAGACTCAGGAACAAATCTCAGAACCCAGCAGGTTTTGGTAGAAATCCCTCCAGATTTAACTGTTAAATTTTCAGAATTCCAAAATTATGCAGCCACTACTGTGGCCACGCGACATCATATGTTATTCATAATCAGCAATAGAAAATAAATTGTCTACGGTTGCCTTTTCAGTAGATCTGAGTGTTGGGGTAAAATCCCAAATAATAATGTTGGGTCTGGTGTCAAAATATTGAATGTAATCAAAGTAGAGAGAGTAATGTGGAAATCATCTGCCCCACAGGTAGGGGGAAGGTATGGGATAGGAGGGGTATACTGGGGTTTTTGGTGGTGGAAAATGGGCACTGGTGAAGGGATGGGTGTTTTATCATTGTATGACCAAGACTTAAACCCGAAAGCTTTGTAACTGCTCTCATGGTGATTCAATAAACAAATTTATAAAAAGAAAAAAAAAGTAAGGTGGAGTTCATGCCCAATTCAATCAGCCTAATCAATGACTGAATAAATAGTAATACTCCTACATTAAAAAAAAGTTTAGCCGGGGCTGGAGCGATAGCACAGCAGGTAGGGCATTTGCCTTGCACACAGCCAACATGGCCGACACAGGTTCAATTCCCAGCATCCCATATGGTCCCCCGAGCACCGCCAGGAGTGATTCCTGAGTGCATGAGCCAGAAGTAACCCCTGAGCATCGCCGGGTGTGACCCAAAAAGCAAAAAAAAAAAAAAAAAAAAAAGTTTAGCCTTCTTCCCACAAAGGCAGTTTCTGAACCAGAGAGGCTGACTCTAGAAGTATGTCATACCTCAAGTTGGGGTCTTCAGAGCCCCAGCCCCCAGGTAGCCACTCCAGGGCAGCATCAGTTCAAGACTCTCAGTTACTCATGCTGTGCCCAGGGACAGGTCCACACCCTCATCCTGTGGCATATGTACCCAAGAGGGACTGTTTGACATAGCCACGTAGGGTAAGATGGCTTCTCACCTCATTGATCTTTCTTTACTGCAGCATCCACCCCACAATGGTAGCACCTGGAGTGAAAGGTTTTGCCTTTCATGTACCTACACTTCCCCACAGATGGCAACCACTCTGGAGGGCAATAAGAGGGGTGGAATTTATGTGCTAGAGCTGACCAAGCTGAACCCTTTGAGAGGAAGCTCCTAATTCCACTAGAAGGCAGAGGGAACATATCTCAGAGTATCTGGCATGGGCTGTCTTTGTAGCAACAGGACAGATAGGAGATGCAACAGATGGAATGGCCAGGGTCTCAAGATGCAGGGGTGGTAAGGCTTGGAGCCACAGGAACACAAGTTCATTAAGACTAAGGGATTTGTGTGTATGTGTAAGGATATGCATGCATTCGTGATGTATGAGTGTGCACATGAGTGTTTGCGTGTGTGGTGTCTGTGTGTGACTTTTCACTACAGGTATATAGATGAATGGATCCATAGATGATAGATAATGGATGGATGGATAGATGTGACAGATAAATAGATAGGGAATGGAGCCATAGTACAGTGGGTAGGGTGCTTGCCTTGCACGTAGCCAACCTATATTCAATCCCTGGCATATACCATTTAGTACCCCTAGACCCACCAAGAGTAATCCCTGAGTACAGGGTTAAGAGAAAGACTTGAGCACTGCCAGATATAACCCCCCAAATAATATATATGTTAATATATATACAAAATAGATGATGGGTAAATGGGGATGGAAATTATGGATGACAGGACAAATGGAGATACACACCGACAGGACAAATGGATAGAAATTGATATGCAAGGGTATGTGCTGTGTGTATTAGGGCTCCATGGAATCAAAGAAGCCAGTGTTCCATAGTGAGTGAAAATGACTTTGAACCTAGTAGATCAGAACACGTGCCAGGAACACTGGTCTGCACCATGACTGCAGTGTCATGCAGACCTAGTTTTCTTCATTCCAGGCGACCATCTGGTTATGGATGTGCATGCCGGTATGGATCCTCATGTAAGGAAGGGTCCTATGTACCATCCTCAGTGAGGGGCCAGAACTTGACTTGCTTTCTGGTCACTTCTTCTGAGATCAGGTGGGATCAGGAGGGCACTTCAGAACTAGCTCATATTCTTATCTGGCTGTGTGTGGGCATTGTTCTGGCTTAAGGACACCCTTGAGAAATAGATATAGACCCCTGGCCAAAGGAAGCCTTCCAGCAGGAAGGCAGACAACATGAGACAGGGGCGGCTGAAGAGCTGGAGCCAGCAGGGCTAGTGGCCTCTGTGTGAAGGTACTTGAGGAGATCTGGACAGAGAAGTCTTGGCTCTGGCCATTAGGAGGGTGGGGCAGCCTCTAGAGAAACTGCCTGGAGTTCAGGGCAGGGAAGACATGGTGCCAAAAGTTCCCTTAAGACTAAGAAGGAGCTTGGAGCAGAAAAGCAAATGGACTTGTGTTGATCCGCGCCACCAAGCCTGCCCGGAGGGGGAAGGGCGTTGACCAGCCCGCCCGCTCCTCTCTGGAAAGAAAGATGGCGGCCGCACGGGAGCCTTGTGGAAAGCGGGTTTGAGCCGGGCTCGGGGGAGCGGCGGGGACCTCATGGGAAGGGGGGCTTTGTGGGCCGTCCCCCACGCCCCACCAAGGTCGCCAGCTGCCCCCCACGAGCGGCTCTCCGGCACGGCCACGGCCCCGGAGGCACAAGGACTTAGCACAGAGAACCAGCCGCTTGGAGCAGAAAAGCAAATGGACTTGTGTTGATCCACGCCACCAAGCCTGCCCGGAGGGGGAAGGGCGTTGACCAGCCCGCCTGCTCCTCTCTGGAAAGAAAGATGGCGGCCGCACGGGAGCCTTGTGGAAAGCGGGTTTGAGCCGGGCTCGGGGGAGCGGCGGGGACCTCATGGGAAGGGGGGCTTTGTGGGCCGCCCCCCACGCCCCACCAAGGTCGCCAGCTGCCCCCCACGAGCGGCTCTCCGGCACGGCCACGGCCCCGGAGGCACAAGGACTTAGCACAGAGAACCAGCCGCTTGGAGCAGAAAAGCAAATGGACTTGTGTTGATCCGCGCCACCAAGCCTGCCCGGAGGGGGAAGGGCATTGACCAGCCCGCCTGCTCCTCTCTGGAAAGAAAGATGGCGGCCGCACGGGAGCCTTGTGGAAAGCGGGTTTGAGCCGGGCTCGGGGGAGCGGCGGGGACCTCATGGGAAGGGGGGCTTTGTGGGCCGTCCCCCACGCCCCACCAAGGTCGCCAGCTGCCCCCCACGAGCGGCTCTCCGGCACGGCCACGGCCCCGGAGGCACAAGGACTTAGCACAGAGAACCAGCCGCTTGGAGCAGAAAAGCAAATGGACTTGTGTTGATCCACGCCACCAAGCCTGCCCGGACGGGGAAGGGCGTTGACCAGCCCGCCTGCTCCTCTCTGGAAAGAAAGATGGCGGCCGCACGGGAGCCTTGTGGAAAGCGGGTTTGAGCCGGGCTCGGGGGAGCGGCGGGGACCTCATGGGAAGGGGGGCTTTGTGGGCCGCCCCCCACGCCCCACCAAGGTCGCCAGCTGCCCCCCACGAGCGGCTCTCCGGCACGGCCACGGCCCCGGAGGCACAAGGACTTAGCACAGAGAACCAGCCGCTTGGAGCAGAAAAGCAAATGGACTTGTGTTGATCCGCGCCACCAAGCCTGCCCGGAGGGGGAAGGGCATTGACCAGCCCGCCTGCTCCTCTCTGGAAAGAAAGATGGCGGCCGCACGGGAGCCTTGTGGAAAGCGGGTTTGAGCCGGGCTCGGGGGAGCGGCGGGGACCTCATGGGAAGGGGGGCTTTGTGGGCCGTCCCCCACGCCCCACCAAGGTCGCCAGCTGCCCCCCACGAGCGGCTCTCCGGCACGGCCACGACTCCAGGGCACAGAAACCAATCTCTTAACTAGCTAACTTTTAATAGAAATTCTTCCAGGGTCAATAAGTAAAATAGCAGAAATTCAAAACCGCGCGGCCGCTATCGCGGCCGCGCGACCTCATTTTATTCTTTAACCAAGTTGTAGAAAGCAAATCATTTCACAACGCTGTTTCAGCATGTGTGATTGGGGGGGGGGAGTGGGTCGTAAGCTCTAAACAATAGTTGTGCATCTTCTATCGAAATAATCTATCTAGTCAAAGTAGATAGAGTATTAACTAGAACTCATCTGCCTCACAATAATTGGGAGGGGTGGGAGGTGGGGGTCTATTGGGGTTCGGGGTTAAAAATGAGTATTGGTAAAGGGAAATGTGTTCGGTATCTACATGACTGAGACCTAAACCCGAAAGCTCTGTAACTTTTCCCACAGTGATTCAATAAATAAATAAATTATATAAAAAAAAAAAAAAATGAAGTGAGAAAAAAAAAAAAAAAAAAAAAGACTAAGAAGGAAGGGGTGATATCTCCAAGTGCCCATTTCACTATTCCAGGGAAAATGGAACTTCAGGTTGTCTCAGGTTAATTAAAACACAGAATACACTGAAACAAACGCTGTAGTGGGTCTTGGCTGCTGGGGAGGTGAAAGTCCCAGGGAGTGGAGGATGTGCTTGGGGAGGTACCCTGAGGGGGGAGGCCCATCCCACAGTCTCCTCAGAGGAGGGCAGAGAGACTCAGGGCATTTGGCCATACACAACCTGTCCTAACACTACAGAGTGGCTGCAGCCATGGGAACCACTAAAGTCAAATATCCTGGCTCTCAAGATGCGTCGGGGGTAGCTGTGTTGCACACCCTGAGCTGTGCACGAGGCCACCATCTGATGGGGCCTGCTCCCACGTGCTAGAGTCCACGTGTGAAAGACCCCTCTGCTGACCACTTTGGAAGCACAATCCATTGAAAACTTCCACGGCTGTGACCCAATCGCTGACTGATTTCCCACAGACACCAACAGATGTTTGAATTGAGGTGGAGTCTCAAGAAGAAAAACATTTCTCAAGCAGGACTCTGGAGCAGCTCCAAGCAGCTCACACCCGCTCCTGGCCACAGGCCACAGTGGAGTTCTAAGAGCCCCTCACGCATCAGGAATGTCACACACAGCTGACCTCCGCCTGGAGCCCACTCACAGAGGCTCTGCCTCTGCCCAGGCAGTAGGCGATCCGGGATTCCTCTAATTTAAAACAAACTAGCTGGGTGGCATTTTGTTTCTCCCACTAAACACACTGAAGCTGCATGTGCGATGCACTGCAGCATTTTGGGGCTCCAGAGAACCATGCCTTCCTCTAGCCAGCTCAGCACGTTTACAAGTGAGAAAAAGGATGATTGTTTCCTATTTCCTGAGACATCCAAGACTTCAGCATAGTTGCATGTACTCCCACCAGGAATACCGCCCACAAGCACCCTCATTCACAAGCAGCCGCACTCACAAGCAGTCCCACTCAGAGGCACCCCACCCAGGGTGCCTCTCCTATGTTCAGTCTCCACCTAAGGACACAGCCCCACTTGTCTCCTGAACCAAGGGGTCCTGCTACTATTTAACGGAGACTCCCCCAAAAGTTGTGCTGTCACCTAGTCTTGTCCTGAATCTTCCTCCCTCCCCTCCCCACAGAAGTGCTCTTGCTAAGCCAGTGACCTTCACTTGTTAGGTCAGAGGTCAGACTTCGAAGAGTCAAGAACAACCCGTGTTGGGGTGGGAGAGATATTACAGTGGCGAGGATGCTTGCCTTGCATGCAGCTTACCTGAGTTCAATCCCTGGCCCTCCCCTTCATCACTGACAGAGTCCTCTATTTGCTGTCTTCTTCCTACTGTTTTCCTGACCTCTATGCCCCTGGGTTAGTTACTTATTATTGCTGTAATAAATTGCAAAATAAGAAGTTTAAAACAGAGTAATTTTATTATTTTGCAGCTCTGGAGCTCAGGGTACAAAATGGGCTTCATTGATAAAATAGCAGATTGACAAAAACCACACACTTCTGGGGGCCCCAGGAAATTTCTTCCCTGGCCTTTTCCAGCTTCTGAAGGCCTCACATTCTTGCCTCACGGTTCTTTCCTCCATATCCAAGGTCAGGACGTGCTCTCTGGACCTCGTTCAAGGAATATTTCTGCCCTGCACTCTTATGATGTCCTCTGGAGCACACCTGGGTCATCCAAGACAATTTTCCTATGTCATAGTCCTTAGCGTAATTACAAACAATACCCTCTTTGCTGCATAAGGTAGAATATAGATTATGATGTGAAAATCTCTGGGGCAGTTCTGCTGTCCAGAGTCTTACCTCTGGTCTCCAAAGATTCACCAGCAAGATTTCAGATGCCAAACACATCCACCAGTCCCAGTATCTCCAAAAATCTAGTACAGTATAATATCAAGTCAAAAATCCAAAATCTTGCCCAATCTAATTGATTCAAAACCCTCAATGTTATTGCCCAAATCATCTAAATCTGGAGGTCCTGAGTACAGCAGATGGTATGCTTGCCTTACACACAGCCAACCCAGATTCAATCCTCAGCATCACATATGGTTCTCTGAGAACCACCAGGTGCCATTCCTGAGCACTGCCAGGTGTGGCCCCCAAGCCAGCAAACAAATATAAATGAGGATTTGTTGAGGCCCTGGTAAAAGTCATTCTGAAGCAGGGCCAGAGCAATAGTGCAGTTTGCCTTGCACACAGCCAACTTGGGTTCAATTCCTGGCATCTCATATGGTCCCCCAAGCACTGCCAGGATGCAGAGCAGGAGTAACCCTGAGCATTGCTGGATCTGACCAAAAGAAGCCCTCCCCCCAAAAAAAAACTTTCACTCTGATGTAGTTTTTTTCTTTGTTCAAGAAAATGTGAAACTCAAGGACTAACTTATCTGCCCAAATACAAAGTGAGGCATGTGTATAGACATTCCATTCTAAACCAAGAAAAATGAAAGAAAAAGTGTCACCAATCCAAGCAAGATCAAAATCTGGCTGAGCAAACAGCATCAGTGTCAAGACCTGAGCATTATCCTTTGTCTTCCAACTCTGACCCCAGAGTTCATGTCTCCTCTTTTGGAGTTGGCTTCCTTCCTTCTTCACCAGGGAGCATGGGTTGAAGAGCCTGTTTCCTGTTTGGAGAATTTCAGAAGGTAATCATCTCTTTTCATCTTTCCTTTTGTCTTCTGTCACTTTTAGTATAGCTGATGTTCTGTTCCGTACATACTCAAAAGCTCTGTGGGTCAAGAATTTTCTCATTTTAAAAAGGGGGTGTTTTGAAGGTCTTTCCCAGATGCTTGCGTTGCAGTCTCCTCCGAGAGTTCTCCACACTCTTCAATCCACTATGTCTTTGGTTTTACTTCCAGAGCACACGTAAATGCATGAACTCATTGCAGCACATACAACACTGGATGCTCACACAAACCTCACAGCACACACCAACACAAGAAGATATTATAAACACATAGTTGCTCACAAGATACTGCCTATGCACACACAGTCCTGTACACATACCAAATGTACTTCATGGACACTCTACATACACTGGTTTCACTGTGCCCACACCTGCCCACATATGTACTCTGGACCACTCCCCATCACGTGTGCACATCCAGGAACTCACACCCATTAACTGCACCCTGGATCTCACCGGGTGCCATCAGATGTGGCATAAATGGGGAGCACAGTTGGAGTCCAGGGCAGGACAGATACAGAGGAGAAAGCAGAGACCCAAAACTGAAACATGCCCAGAACAGAGTGCTCCCCCAGATAGAGCCTGGTGCACAAGAGAAAGAGTGTAGGCAACACAGCAGTGAGTTCTGGAGAGGCCACAGGACTGGTCATCCTTGTCCTTGGGCCTGGGCCACCTGCTAAAGCCTATCCAGAGAGAAAGGGTTCCTTGCAGTAAAATTCCCAAGAATAAAAGATAAAAAAAAATAGACCAAAATCCTGCCCTCCCTCAGGAGACATCTGTCCCTGCGCTCAGCTCCTGGATTTCATAAGCCAAAGTCTCAGTTCTCATCAAGAGACACTCAGGGTCATCTCAAGGCTCTTTCGAGGACTGGAACTCTGAGGCTCCTGGAGAATTTCTCTCCCCACTCTTCAGCGCCCAATAGAGTATCTGGGGTTCCTGCACCCTGGAAATTCTGGGCTTCTTGGCACTTCCTCTCAGGTAGTTGGAGGGCAGGGCCAGGATACACCTGAAGCAGGGCTGCTGATAAGTGGTCAGGGAAGTCATGTACATGCAGAGAACCCTCAGTATAGGACTCCATTTCAAGCCAGCCTGACACAGAATGCAGACACAGACATAGGCCTGTGCTCCCCTGAGGGTGTCAGTCTTCCCATTCATCCAAGACGCTTTTCTACAGCCTCCACCTCCTGCACTCATCACTGGGATGTCCTGGGGTGGGGGAGCTGCCCTCATCTCCATTTCACCTGGTCACACCTTCCCATCTCTTGACTGAAATTTTTGTGACTAATGATGTTTCAGGGCCAAGTAAATAAAGGACCAAACATGATAACCTCTTAGGGTCTGTATTGCAAACCATAATGCCCCAAAGTAGAGAGAGATCATGGGGAATCATATCTGCCATGGAGGCAGAGGGAGGGTGGGAAAGGGGCGTTATACCGGGGATATTGATGGTGGGAAATGTGCACTGGTGGAGGGATGGGTGTTTGATCATTGTGTGGTTGTAACCCAAACATGAGAGCTTATAACTATCTCACAGTGATTCAATAAAATTAATTTAAAAAAAATGTTTCAGGGCCAAAGCATAGGTGCTAGGAGAAGCTGGACCTTCTTTTGCACCTTCTTTTGCACTGATCAGCAAATATTCCATATTTGGACTTGGTTTTGCCACCAGTAACACGGGCGTCAAACACCTAACATACAGGCTTTTTGGATAGATAAGATGGGGTATCAGTGCCCTGCAGCTGCTACCACCATACTTACCTCGACCTGAGGGCTTAAGGTGCCCTTTTCCTAGGTCTGAGTCCAGTCTAGATTCCAGTCTGCAGGCCACAGGGACATGCTCCCTCAGAGGTTTCTTCCTGCCTCCTCCAGCTCCCTTGGCTCCAGTCAGTGAAACTGGGCTTGTGATGTCAGTTCTTTTTCTGCTTCCAAGTCATATGGTTTTTCCTCTGCATGTCTCCCTCTCCTCTCCTGTGTTTTTCCCTTAAGGGCAATATTGTTGGATTTAGGACCAGCAAACCTAGAATGGTCTCATGTCTAGACCGTTAGCCTGACTACATCTGCAAAGACCTATTTTTCAGAAAAGATACAGCCACAGGTTCTGCGGTTGGACAAGCAGAGTGACAGGGAGACAATGAGCCTACAAAAAGACTGTTACTAGTGTCACATGAGCATCACCAGCATGAAGCAGGGACTGGAGAAGACAACTGCAAGGGTGTGCACTGCTGCCTTTCTAGTGCTGCCAAGCCAGCACCCAGATCCCAGGCTCCAGTCTACTGGCTGATCGAGCTAGCTGTCTAGGGTTGGACTGTATCAGCTGCTGCACTCCCTGCTAAGTCATCGTGAATATTCGAGAGTGGGTTGCTGTCAGAGCTCAGTAGAGGAGACATACCCACATTGTTGTCCTCTACTGTGCAGAAGAAAGACTGAGGAGAGAGAGCTAGGGAGCCTGTCCTGCACCTCACAGCAAAGGATAGAAAGGGCCGTGTGTCACTTTGAGAGCCTGAACCTTCCAACAGTGTAAGCTGAGCTCTGCAGGAGCAGAAGGAAGATCAGAGGGGAGGCAGAAGCCTTTAGAGGCCCTCATCTTGTGTGAGCTCTGACCTGCCCCCTTAGGTTGGCAGCACTATCCACAATCCCTCCTGTCCTTGTTGGGTAACTCAGCAGTATGGTGTGTGTGAACATGGCAGGAATGCCAAATCATGAAACACTGGACTAGGGCTAATAAACTGTGCCCACTCTCTATCCTGTTTTTGTCTATCCCTCACTCTGGAGCGATAGCACAGCAGTAGGGCGTTTGCCTTACAAGCGGCCAACATGGCCGACCCGAGTTCGATTCCTCCGCCCCTCTCGGAAAGCCTGGCAAGCTACCAAGAGTATCTCGCCTGCACGGCAGAGCCTGGCAAGCTACCCGTGATGTATTCGATATGCCAAACACAGTAATAACAAGTCTCATGATGGAGACGTTACTGGGCCTGCTCGAGGAAATCGATGAACAACGGGAGGACCGTGACCGTGACCTCACTCTGGGTCCTGATACAAGGGGCGAGAAGCATCCCTAAGCCCACCTCCAGCCTGAAGCAGTCAGCACACAAGCTGAAGCAGTCCCACACATGGGACACACGTGAGTGGTTTTTCTAGAACAGTAGAAGAACTGGCCCATCTGCTACACAGCATTATCCACAATCGCTGACTAACGAAGAATCAGGTGCCAAGATTCGGGTATGACCCTGAGGAACCCAAACCAGAGAGCCAGCTGAAAGAGTGTTCAAGGGTCTGGCAGAAATTTGGAAAGTGGCAATTTGTGTTATATGGTGGTAAAATGAAACAGAACAAAATAAAAAAAACTTTCTTTTCCAAAGTGAATTCCTGCACTAATGGAGAAAACAGGAAGCATCCCTAATGTAGTTCTGCGTTTGGGCAAAGAACCTTCAGCCAAAAACCACTACCGAGAAGTAGGTTTTGCTATTGCCCTTGATAATGGGTAGATAGAAATAAAAATGAGTTCAGGGAATGGGCAATCTTGCAACAGGATAGAAGGAAGACATGGGACTCCAAATGTTCTAGCCCTCGTGATATGAATCCTTGGGACAATGTCTTCAACACATGATTAACAGAACTGAGAAGCACTAGAGAGTTGAATCTTCCCTGGATGACATCCCAAGAGGCAGCTGGCCACTGGCCAGGCTGAGAAACAGGACCCTGCTCATCTCCAAGATGCCTGAAGGGTGGGTGCCTGGGCATCGTGGGGGCTTGCCACCATGAGCTTATCTTGACATTTTGTCATTGGAGCAGCCCTCAGAAGCCACTGTGCCTGCCATCCTGTTATGAAGGAAGCACACCAAGGGGAGGGAGTGTGAGGTGATGCTGAGACAATAAACAGAGGTGTGCCAAGAGGGAAGCGTGCTCAGGGAGGCACCCTGACACCTCTGCCCTGAGCTAACCCTCTCCAGGCTGCATTTTCTGCCTGAGGGGCTCTATTACAAATCTGCCTTCACCAGGTCGCTCCAAAACAGGATGGGGAGAGCCTGTTTGGCCCTGGCCTCTACTCTTATAAGCAGACCTGTGGCTTCAGTCCTGGAACAATTGCCAAGAAACTGATGTTCTATACAGAAGTTCAGTTTCCACTGTACAGTGGTCTCCTCAGAGATCTGGCTGGTCTCTGCAGTGTCGTGGAGACCATAGCACTGTGGCTGTCACGACACTGCAGAGGCCAGTCAGATCTCTGAGGAGACCACTGTACAGTGGAAACTGTACCTCTGTATAGAACATCAGTTTCTTGGCAATTGTTTCAGGACTGAAGCCACAGAGCTGCTTTTAATAGTAGCAGTGCTATGGCCTCCACAGTGTCGTGGTTTCTACAGTGTTGTGGCCTCCATAGTGTTATGGCCTCCACAGTACTATAGCATCCAAGTGCATGGTTTCCATAGTGCCATTGCCTCCACAGTGCCATGGCCTCTACAGTATCATGGCCGCCACAGTGTTTAGGCCTCCACAGCGGCATGGCCTCCACTGTAGTGTGTCCTCCATGGTGGAATGGCTTCCTCAGAGGTGTGGCCTCCATAATTCTGTAGCCTCCACAATGGTATGGGCTGTTATTGAAAAGGCTTCACCCTGAGAAGAGAAGCACTTTTGGAGACTGGAATCACTGACCTTAATCTGAAAAAAAAAACCCTTTCATGCTTGATAAACACAAGAAAATCTGGCTCAAACCCTGGCCCAGCCTCTTCATAACTACATGGCCCTAATGATGTTACTTAACCTCTCTGAGTCTCAGTATCCATATTTTTGGACCAGCACTAAAAAGTAGCCAATTTGGGGGTGCTATAAAGAAGGGGAAAGAAATGTGCATATGCTCTAGAGAGTCTGAGAAGTAACAGTTTCCCCAAGAGTCATGGGTGGTGATGGGGGATGGAGAGGAGGAATTACTGAAGAACTGAAATAGTGCCCACCAGGTCTCTGCTCTGTCAACATTGCATGTGCTATGTGGACTGGCTTACATCTCTTGCCACCCTTTCTGGAGTTCTGATATGTTCAGAGTTGGATACTTTCTGTAAAAGGTTGTGGGTGCAGGTTCTTATGGACAGAACTATGCTCTCTATTCTCCTTTCTGCCAGAACCCATAAATCTGGCACCATGCTCCAATAAATCCTTCCAGCAACTCCAGTGGGTGATGCAGGGCCTGTCTCCCTCCTATCCTCCTCTGGCCATTCTGGGATGCCATGTGGGCTGTAATGCTGCCTACTGTTTCGGGAGAGTAATTCATGCCTCCCCTCTTGGGGAGAAATGGAAGTAGCAACTCTGTGCTGTGCAAATTTGGTGTTTGGATAAGTCCTATAAGACAGACATGCCTTTCTTGAGAACTGTCCATGCACCCTGAAGCTCTAGCCAGAACACAACCTCTCAACGGTCCAAAGCAGGTGGCAGCAAATGACTTTCAGTCCCCTACCCTAATTGACAGCCCTCTGACCCACTGCACTGAGGGAGTCCACCTGCTTGTTGAACCTTCCACAGATGTATACCATCGGCCCATTTCCATTGGGCTTCTGAATGTAGAGTTACTTCTTTTTAATAAAATTGTACTAAATTAACATGGATCTATAACATTGTGAGGTTACAGATGGACTTTATTATCCATTCCTGTCTGTGGGTACCATGTGTAGTTTCATCAATAAAATCCATGTCCATCCTTCACTATAGTTAACTCTTTTACCTGAATTTTCCACCTCTAAACCTTCCCTTTTCGGGACCAGTAATTTTTGTTTATGTATCACTGAGTAAGATCATGTTCTGCTGTTCTTTCTCCATCCAATTCTCAGCATAATGTTCTCCAGGGCCAGCCAAAAAAGGAGTTCCTTGGTCATTTGAGGTAATCCCTCTTTTGGAAGTCATAAATACCTTGTCCTTATTGCACATGGTCAGCTTTGTGGTAATGCTTTTATTTGAGGGTTGAGGACATGAAACAGACACTGCTCTTTGGCCCTGCACAGATGAAAAAGTCAGGCTGGGAGCTATCAATGTGTGTGCTCTGGTACCTGCTGTTATATTAGTGTGCTCTGCTCCTGTTATCTTAAGCCCAGAGTACTTCCAGGTACTATAAGAAAGGAAGAAAGAAAGAAAGAAAGAAAGAAAGAAAGAAAGAAAGAAAGAAAGAAAGAAAGAAAGGAAGGAAGGAAGGGAGAAAGAGAGAGAAAGAAAGAAAGAAAGAAAGAAAGAAAGAAAGAAAGAAAGAAAGAAAATGAAGTAGTGCCTATCCTATGACAAGTAGTTGCTGAGACAAGGTGGCAGGAGGCCCAGCCTATATGCAGAAGGAGTGGAGAGCTGTGAGGAAATGGGTAGAGTCTGGACAGGTGGGCAGAGAAAGGTTCAGAAGTAAAAGAGAAGGGGATGGGATCTAGAGAGGAAATTAGGAGATTTCAGCAGGTCAAACTGTAGGACTACAAGACTCATCTGCACAGTGTGTCGTGAACTGTGTGGGGTGTGAAGGAAGGTGATGGGGATGCTCTGGACTGCACAGTTCTGCGAGGTGTCTGACCTCACTTCTGGCATTATAATAGAGGTTTTTGTTTCCATTTAAATACCTCAAACACCATTTTGGTCAGCTGTGACACCATGAAGCCACTAAGTTTGATAGAACACTTTGCCTTCTGACCATCTTAACCAAGTGTTTCACTTTTCATGCTGACACTGCAGCCTTTGGGCCAGCCCCACAACTCAACTGCTCTGCAGCCTGCACTATGGCCTAAGCCCAACCTCTCTTGGAGTGTATAGGTAAAACTGGGACCCAGGAGCCCCTAAAGAAGGAAAGCTAGTTGCTTGTTTGGAGACAGCATGTGTACTGTGAGCGAGGACACAGCCAAAACCTCAAAGCCAAAACTAGCTTCCATGTCCTGTTTTCTCCAATGGCTGGCTCTTGAAAGCAGGATCACCTTCCGAAAAGCAAATGTTTTCCACCAGCTGACAAAATAAAAGTGAGTCTGGCTCTGGAGCCCGTGCTGCTCCAGGCTGACCCGAGGGTGGATACAGGCTGGGGTTCTGGCCTGGGACGTTGGGCACCAAGCCAGCACCAGGCACAAGGCAAAGCCTGCCCAGAGCTTGTCAGACTAACTTGTTTGTTTGTTTGTTTGTTTGTTTAAAAACAAAAACACACCTTTTCTTTGCACAAGGCCTTCCCAAGCAAAGTTCAGGGGGCTTGTGGGAGGTGGAGGCAAGGGGCTGGAGTAGAACTCCTGGTGATACTTAGCTAACCAACCAGGTTAAGCTGTTCAGTGCTAGGATCAGGGATCACCAGGGCCAGCACAGTGCTGCTCCAACACCCTCCCTCCCACTGCGATAACCCCACTGGGCTTAGAGGCCCATGTGGTACCAGGGTTCAAACTTGTGTCCCTGTATATGAAAACATGTGTCCCTGACCACGAGTCTATTTCTTGGGAACCATTAAAATGCTTTTAATAATAATGGAAGGGAAGGGAAGGGTGGACTAGATAAATATACAATGAGTAGGCACTTGCCTTGTATGCAGTTGACCCAGGTTCTATCCCTGGAACCCATATGATTCCCCAAGTCCAATCGGGAGTGATCCCTGAGCATAGAGCCAGGGGTTAGCCCAGAGTACTGCTAGGTATGGTCCCCTGCATAAAAGAAAAAGAAAGAAAAGGAGGGGTGTCAGTAGTGCCTATCCTATGACAAGCAGTTGCTGAGACGAGGTGGCAGGAGGCCCAGGCCACATGTTGAGGGAGTGGAGATCTGTGGGGAAGTAGGTGGGCACTGGGCAGGTGGGAAGAGAAAGGTTCAGAAGTAAAAGAGAAGGGGATGAGATCTAGAGAGAAAATTTGGACATTTCAGCAAGTCAAACTGCAGGGATGTCTGCAGGAGCCATGGGTTCGGATATGCCTGAGTTTGCTATCCGTGCAGACACAGAGTCAGGAGTGAAGCACAAGCCCATCAGGCTCCCTTGCAATCCAGTTCCCACATGACTCTACCTGACTGACTGCTTGCACAGATACTTGACCCTGCTCTCTGCTGGGCTTCCTGCTTAATGCCCACAGTCCAGCAGATCCCTACGACTAGAGGCTGGCCTGGCATCTGTTCCTGTTACAGGACTCTACAGCTACCAAAGGCTCAGATACTTGCGGCTCAAATTCTTAAAACAGAAGCTCCTTTAATAAAATTGTACTAAATTAACATGGGTCTAAATTGTACTAAATTAACATGTCCACCAGATAGACACAGGAGAGCAACAACCAGTCTGTGACTAGGCAGGCCACTCATCAGTCAGTCCCTGGCCCCCACAACCCTTCTGGGTCATCTCTTTGAGGTCCTGCTCTCAAAGCAGAGGAGGCTGGAGATAAAGGGCAAGACGGAGCAGTGGAGACACCTCCCACGTGTGCCCAGCTCCTGGAGATCCTCAGGGGATCATCATGGCTCAGAAATATGAACCTTAAATCCGAACTCATGGGATTCAAAGCTGGGGAACCATCTTGTTCAGCCACCTGTTCCTGTCCAGGGCCTCTCACGGTGGCCTCTGGAAGGAACACAGCCTGCAATCTTGCTGCTGACAGGCTTGGACATCTGTCTGAGTTCATTCTTCACATCTGGACTCGGCCAAACCCAACTTCCATCTGGCCAAATGCCCCCTGGACCCGCAGTCTCCACGTCCATCCTCACCATTGCCAGAAATGAAACTTGTAAGACTTTGCCTCACTTAGGGATCAGAGGTCTGTAAGGAGCAAGAAGGAGCTCCTTCCTGAAATTGTCCGAACACATGTCAGTCTCATGAAGCCTCATCTCCTGGCCAGACCCTTTGACCCAGGTGCAGCAGCCCAGCTTCTGGAGGGGCGCCAGCTAGAGCTGAGCTGACAGAAGTCTTCATCCCAAAACTTCAGCTCGATCTTTCCTTCCAAACACAGTGGTACTCAGAGGCCACCACTTTCACCCCTGAACCCTCAGGCACCACCACAAAGGATTCTGGGTAAACCTCCAGCCTTCTCCAACTTTAGCAGGAGGGGATCCCCGTGATGAAATGGTGAAGTTTTCCAGAGGTGAGAGATGATAGAGTCTGGGCAGCCTGAAGCTCAGAGCTCCACTTGGGGCACAGCTATGCTGCCACTCCAAATCCTGTGCTCCTTAACAAGTTCTGCTCCAACCTCATCCACTTGGAGTCTCCTGTTGGAATAGTGCATCTGAAATAATGCACATTATCACCAACAGGACAAGGGGAAAGCTGCAGGTCTATAGACCCCACTCTGTGCTAACCTGCAAAGCTGAGATACAGCCAGCAGTGAACCTGGGGCCCTGCATGCAGGCTTCCACAGCCTTCACTGTGCAAGCCCACAGACCCCGAGATCTAGGTTCCCTGGTGCATCTCTGAATCCCTAGGCACAGGGTCCTCTGCAGAGGGACAACCCCATGCCTGGCACCCAGGTGGGAACTGTGCCACATTACACAGCTACTTCTCACAGGCAGGCCCTGAGGATAGCAGGGTCAGCAGAGAGGCGCCACATCTCCTCCTCCCCTTAGGCATCTGTGTGGCCACATCTGTGTGGCCAAGACTGGAAGGTGGCAGGAGGCCCAGCCCACAGCCAGGTGGTGCAGCTGCAGTTTTGTGATCAGAGCTGTGTACATGAGCACCAACAACCTGAGATCATCTATGGAGCCAAAGAGTATGGGGGCGTGGGGAACATGTACATAGTCAGGGTTCAAGGCAGTCAAGGTAGGGTGTGCATTATATAAACTAGTCCTCAACCTCGAATGACCTCTGACTGGCTGGATGGCAGAATCTTGGAACTATCACCTCCCTGGGGTGGTGGTGAAGGGGGGAGATAAGGACAATGGGTGTCTCTCTGCAGTCCCTCTGAGGACATCTGTGGGGGGTCATTCCTCTGCTTTGGGGTGGTAGCTAGCATACCTGGAGAATGTGATGCAAATAGTACTACTCAGAAGTGGACAAGAAGCAGAGGTCAGCAAGCTGGAAGACAGTCTGCCAATCAGGCAGGCTAGAGACATGATCCTTCTGCCACTGCAGTTCCCACCCCGTCTTCTGCATGGTCTCTGAACCCAAGGGGCCTCCTAGTCTGCTCCCTACTGCCCACCTCCCCCAGACATTCCTGAACACCTTGACACAAGGAATCTGGTGATATAGATTCCTCTGCCTCTCTCCTGGCTTCCTGAAGTCCCTTCCATCTCCTTTCCAGTCCCTGCTCACCCTCACCAGCAGGGAAGGGTCATCCTTCCCTGGAATAGTACCTCCATCACGGTGCAGACCCAATGCTGAGGGACTGGTTTCTCCTGCCTCAGACCCACAGAAATCCCTACTTCTTTTCCCTCCCTATTTAATGGACCTCCTATAGGTACATGCTGGGCAATGCCCAGACACCGGAGGCCAGCCAGACTGTCCATGTGCACAGCAGGGCAGTCTTTGGGAAGCACACACCAACCTCAATCCAATCTGGTCTCAGGTCTCTACACCCCAGCCTGGCTTCCCATGCACTCGAGATAGTTATGTTCAGGAAAGCTCTGGTGGGCAGGACGGCCCAGCAGTGACCATTGTTTGTTTGAAGGAAAACCCTCTCCTCAGCAGCCCAGTCCCTGCTGATCTTCCTGAAGGCAGCAAGATACCTCCTCCCACACTGTCCCAGCCTTTGTGGGGAACAAGCTTCTCCATTCACTGTCTCAGAGCAAACTTTAGGTCCTCAGCATTGAGAAGACAGAAAGGATCACAGTCCTGTCCAGAGCAGGCAGGGAGCTGGGCAGCCTTGCCACTTTGCATTGTCTGTCCCCCTTTTACCTCTCTAAGTTTACTGTCACTGTCACTGTTCTCCCGTTGTTCATCGATTTCGTCGAGCGGGCCCAGTAACGTCTCCATCATGAGACTTTTTGTTACTGTGTTTGGCATATCGAATACATCACGGGTGGCTTGCCAGGCTCTGCCGTGCAGGCGAGATACTCTCGGTAGCTTGCCGGGCTCTCCGAGAGGGGCGGAGGAATCGAACTTGGGTCAGCCATGTTGGCTGCTTGCAAGGCAAGAGCCCTACCCGCTGTACTATTGCTCCAGCCCTCTCTCTAAGTTTATTTTCTTTAATTCTGTAAAAATAGATCTTCTTAACCACATATTCAGATAGTCTCTTGTCAGAGTAAGAAATTCAACTCTGTCCTGGGATCTTGTTTCCTGCAACTTAACTGGACTTACTTCTTCTTGAGCCCTGGTAGCTTTTTCCTGGATTTTCCTGGATTCCTGTACAAAATCTGTCATCGGTGAGCAGAAACCTTTTTACATCCTGCAGTTTGGGCACTCACTGTGCTGTTTCCTGTCACATGGATGTCCAGACATGGCTCTGAGGCCTGCCCCTGATGCAGGGCATGAGGTACAGAGCCTCCCATACTCTGCCTGATCCAAACCTCCACTTTCTGGACCAACATTCTGGAGACAAGATTGGCATGTGCACAACCATCCCAACTGTCTTTCTTCAAAGACGCCCTAAGGAGAGTCCAGGACACTCTGGCTATCAAGATTCTTGACCAGCAGAGCTTCCCAGTTTGGGGGTTCCCCAGTCTGGTCTCTCTGCTACCCTACACTTTTCACTTACACATGCCTGCAAGACCTGGGCCCTGGGCTGTATGGTCCCCTGGCCATAACCAAGCAGAGGGTCCCATAGTCCCTCAGTGCTGAGAACTACTGGGGACCCCAGAAACTTGACTTCTCTCTTCCCTTCATCACAGTGAGACTAAAACTGAGATCCCTTCCATTTCCAACCACATCCCAATCTGCCTGAATCCTCAACTTCTCCATCATTGCCTCCTAGTCCAGGGGGACATCTTGGCCTCCAGATCCAAGTGATGTCTCTACTCCAGGAGATCCCCAACTTCAGAACAAAACCCAACTCCCAGCAGCATCACTGAGGGTCTGGCAGGTCTTGGACACATATGATGAGGACCACTCTGCCTAACCACCTGCCTGCATCCAGTTCCTTTCCTGTGCCATCTGAGCTGAGACCTTGTATTTGCTTCAACCACTTCACCTTCTACCACACTGAGCCTCAGGGCTTTCCCCAAACCCAAACCCGACTGTTGTCACACGACTCTATCCCAGAGGAGTCTAGAGGGCAAGGAGTGCAGAAGGGGTATTGATCTGTCAGAACTTCAAGGACAGACCCTGGGTACCCTGAGAAGGGAGAGAGTGCACCCACACACACACACACAGGACCAAATAATTCACCTTCCTGCTACATGCTATGAACTCTGAATCACCCTATCACCTAGTCACCAGATACGGAGCTTCAGTGGGAGCCAGGCTCTGTGTGCCAGTGGTCACGAGGACCACAGACTCCGTTCATGCTGATGCAGCAGGACCATCCCTCAGACATCTGTGACTAAGACGCCTGGCGTGCACATCTCTGTTCACTTCCCTTTGCCCTGAACAAGCTGTTTATCCAATGTGGGATGAGCAGTCAAAGGTGCTGTCCACATCCCAGCATGGTCCACACAGCAGGTTCTGCATGGCATCCTCAGGTCACTGGGGTCACCATCCTCTTCCCACTTCTATCAGCTTCTGGCCTTTCCTACTGAGACATCCCGCATGTGATCCTGGCACACGGTAGCAGTCTTAAGCATTGGTACTGAGGTGAGGAAGCTGCCACTGGTGGGAGCCTGGATTTGTTTTGCTTCCAGATACCCAGCGGCTACCCTCCCACAAGCTTAATATTGAGGCAACACCATTCATCTCTGTCTCCAGGGACCACCCACTGAGAACCAACATTTCACTTCTGTGTGACCTTGGGCACAGAGCAAACAGGGAAAGTCATGCAAATTTTCTGTCAATGTGATGATGAGAATGCTGAGTACATCATTGATTTATTGAGCTGAAATTCCAATATTTGGATATGAGATTCCCTTACCAGCCAGAGCAGCAAAGCAACCATGTGCAAGTGATGGATTGCAAACAGCTGGTGGTATTGGGCCTTTGCTGCTCAAAGAACTGCAAATCGAGAAATCCACATGTTTAATAAACAGACGATGAATCAGAATGAGAATGGAGGAGACCAAGAAGGGGCCACCCTGAATCCTTGCGTTGGTGGCAGCAGCGCCCTGGGGCACTGGATGCCAGACACCCAGCTTCCATGGCCAGCCATTCCCAGGCTCAGGCACAGCCAGAGACCAGGCAGCCGCCACCCACCCACCCAACACAGTGCAGCTCAGGGAAGTCCTCAGACAGACACCTAGTGGGGAGCAGAGGATTAATGGAGGGGAAGATAGGCAATGGGTCCTGAGAACTGTGTGGGTTGAGCCTGCTCCAACATATGGCGGAAGGTAATGGACATTCACATCCGGGACAAGGACAGTGGTGACTTCACAGATGGGAAAAATGATGCAAGGGTGCCCCCTCAGGTCCAGTCTCCTCTGTCTATCCAGCTGAGTCCTTCTTGACAGAGACTAGCCAAGTAAGCTGGGACTCCGCAGATACAAGTTGCAGAGAGAGGCGCTGTGAAGTTACAGTATCATGACATAAAAACCACCAGGTGCTGTGGCCAAGGGGCTGAAAAGCAGTCAACAGGGGCAGGCCGGACTGGGCAGAGTGACTAGTGACGGAGGAGGCAGACACATGTGATGTCCTTCTTGCGGTAAGAAGAAAGCACACATGGGACAAGAGGGAAGTTTCAGGAGCCCTGGGGACAGAAGGGCCACTGCCAGGCCATGCAGTGCTGGGGCTGATCTGAGGCTGCTGGAAGAAGTGTCCAAGGGGTTGAGCACACCAGGCAGTGGAAGGATAGAGAATCCTGTCTTCCTGGAGCCAGAAGCACAGTCAAGGGTTCAGACTGGAGCCTCCCTGCACTCACCTTCCCATGACTCAGTCTCCTTTGCTTTCCTAAAACCTCCCATCTCGGAGTTCGTGGGCTGTTGCCTTACATGTGCAACAGCTCATGGAAGCTTGGAGAAGGTAATTGTGCTATTGGCGACATTTTTCTGCACCTGACAACTTTCTGACACTGGGTAGGAGCCCACTAATGCATGCCAATGAGAGAGGGGGGATAAACAGCAACACCCACCCCTAGTCCCCACAGGATCTGAGGGTGTAGTACTGGGTGGGGCGGTGAGGGTTCAGTTGGAAACCTGGCACACAAGGGAGCAGAAGTGCAGACGCAGGAACAGGGCCAGGGAGCTGGTTACGCTTATAAAAAAAAAAATGTGAAACTGGATCCTTGTCTTCCCCCAAACACGAGAGATTGCTTCCAGATGGAGATGCCCTTGCACACGAGAAGCAAAGCTCTGAAAGAATCTATGTGCTTAGACGGGGAAGGTGAGATGTGAGCAAGGAAACTATGGTGGGAAATACTGGAAACGCCCGCTCCATCTGCTTTGAGAGATTTGTCACGAGACACAAGGCCAAGAGATGCTGGGAGAAGGGTGTGCAGCGTATGTACTGGGACTCACAACAGCTGTGGGGAGGGCATCCAGCAGGTCTTCTCCCACAGAGAATTGCAGCCCAGGACCAGTTTTGCTCTCTAGTGAGTTTGTTCTCACTAGAGTCACCCATGCAGGTGAAGTAGTGTGTGTGTGTGGGGGGGGGGGGGGGGGCGCGGGGAATGCAGAATGTCACTGCAGACAGTGACATGAGCAAGGGAGTAGTGAAAGGATAGAGGGTGGGAGAAAGGGGGGTCAGTGGGTGGTGGCTGTGGGTAGAGACAGCAAGGAACATGAGGGGACAGAGGACAGCAGGTAGCAGGGGTAGTGTAGGGTGGGGAGTTAGCCTCCTGTGCACAGAGCACTGATATGAAACTTTCTTGAATCCAGCTTTTCTCAACCTGGCGCCATATGACCCCAGTGAGACCCCAGGATAGTCGAGTGGTGCCACAGGTGGATATTAAATAGGTGGCAGCCAACTAGGGCAGGTCCCCAAGCAAAACTCAGGCTAGAACCAGAGATAGGGTACTGGGTGGGGCTGTGAGGGTTCGTTTGGAAGCCTGACACACAAAGGAGCACAAGTGCAAACACAGGAACAGGACCAGGGAGCTGGTTACGCTTATAAAATGTGAGACTGACGAGGGGGCCGACGAGTATGACAGGGGGCCACAGGAAGGAAACAAGGTTAGAGGAAGACCACCATCAGAAAAGACTGAGATGTTCATCTACAGATATATTGGATGCACTACCTCTGTACCTATGAGATATTCCATCTTTCTATTATTGAAACCTACAGTATGTATGTATGTCCTCCCGTTGTTCATCGATTTGCTCGAGCAGGCCCAGTAACGTCTCCATTATGAGACTTCTTGTTACTGTGTTTGGCATATTGAATACTCTCTGTAGCTTGCCGGGCTGTCCAAGAGGGGCGGAGGAATCGAACCTGGCTCGGCCAGGCTGGCTGCGTGCAAGGCAAACACCCTACTGCTGTGCTATCACTCCAGCCCTGTGTTTATTGAAACAGATTTTTATTTATTTATTTATAAATTTTTATTAGTGAAACACCATGAGGTACAGTTGTAGACTTATAAATTTTTATGCTTGGGTTTCAGTTATACAATGACCAAATACCCATCCCTCCACCACCACTGATCCCAGTATCCCTCCCACCCCCCATCCCCCCATCCCACCCTGCCTCTGTGGCAGGGCATTTCCTTTTGTTCTCTCTCTCCTTTTGGGTGTTGTGGTCTGCAAAAGAGGCATTGAGTGGCAGTCATGTTTGGTCTATAGTCTACTTTCAACATGCATCTCCCCTCCTGGGAGGATCCTCCAAACACCCTTTATTTGGTGCTCCCTTCTCTATCTGAGCTGCCTTTTCCCCTAGCGTATGAAACACAAATTTTAAGATGAGGTTCAGAGCTGCAAGCACCATAGAGTTTTGTGATTTATGTTTTTTCTTCTCCTAAAATGTAAGGATTACGACTTATTGATGCTTTTTCTCTTTACCTACCACACAGCAGGAATAAGTAAACAGGATTAGCTGCAGGAGTGCCCTGGGGCTCTAAAGCCCCCACTGAGGAGAGGGGGCAGAACTGGTAGGCAGGTCTCACCTGCTTGCCTCCCCAGCTTTGCCTTGGGAAGAGGAGATTTCCTCTCTGGTTCTGGCCTGAGTTTTGCTTAGGGACCTGCCCTACAACATCAGGGCAGAGGGGAATAGGTGAACCCTGGAACTTCCTCCTTCAGATCCCATACCTCCCTAACCCTCCAGGTGGCAAAGTCCACTGTCACCTCCCTGCTAATCCCCTGCCCTGGGCTGTTGTTTACTGGCATCCTGTTCCTCCCGGCTGCCTGCTTAGGTGTGTACTGGCAGAGCAGCCAGAGTGCTTCCTTCTAAGACTCCTTCACCCAGAGTGACTTGAGGGAGGGGTGAATGCAAGAACAGGACAGTGTGGTCCTGGTTCATGTCCAGACCAGGGAGGACAAATAGCTGCCAACCACTCAGATCCTGTGCCTTTTGTACCCACTTCCCTCAGGAGTGGAGAGAAAGTATGCTGACTGTCTTGGACATTTACAGTGAAGAGCCAGGGCCAGGCCAGTCTCCTACAGGCACCTTCCCCAGCCTCCAGGGTGCAGACTCCTGGATGGTTACAGTATGTCCAAGTCAACCCATTGTCCCCCAGGCAGCAAGTTTCCCAGCACACTCATGGCCAGAGCTGGGGGGTGGGGGTGGGGGCCTGAAGTGACAGATGGGTGGATTCATACTGGCCTATGCTCCAAGTTCCCAGCAATTCACAGAATGTGGAGGTCTGGGGTCAGATGGAAGCAGAGACCTGGCCATGAACTGAGGGTCCCTGGCGCCAGGCTATAGCTCACATATCTTTGGTTTCATGAAGACACAAGCTCTTCTTACACAGTGCCAAGCTCCTGTCTAAGCCTCAAGCTCCAGAAAAGCGTCCATGGGTCAGTTTTCTTGTCTTGTCCCTGTGCGTGCAGCCTGGTGAGTGGTCTGTCTCACGTCGCTATCTTCGTTGTGAGGGTCAATGGCATTTCTGTGACTTCCTTCTCCACTGGATGGCTGCTCCATCCCGGCACAGGGCCCAGAGTCCATCTCCAGAGCAGAAATGACAGTTTTGAAGCCGGCTGGCCCTGTGTGGATGTCACAAAGTAACAGGCCTTGTGTTGCAGAATCAGGAGCTAATGATTCTGCAACAAAAAACAAAAATTGTTGGAATAGCCACAACCAGGGTGTGTGGTAGACTGCAAGAGTGGAGGGAGGATGAGGATGCCATGCGTCGGGGCTGTGGGTGCTGCTTCTACCATTAAGATGCTCTGGTGTTAGTCATGGAAACTTGTACAACAGAAGCAAGGCCATGCAAAAAGGCCCAGAATGGCAAGAGCTGCAGCATGCAAACTGCTGTCTTGCAGACCTTGTCCTTGTCCCAGCCACCCAGGGAGACTGTCCTAGGTGGCACCCATACAACTGTCTTCAAAGTTATCTCAAGGCCTCTATAGCTCTGTAGGCTTGCAGCATCGCAATTGCTCTGCTGAGCCCTCAGAGAGGGTGCTGGCATGGTTGGAGCTGCTAATCCATCTGAGGACAGTGTCATAGTCTTAACAAACACCTCCATTTAATAGGAGGGATTGTTCTGGAACCTAGACCTGGAAAACCAGCAGAGGATATATTCATTTGGTGGCTCAATTTCACCAACATCTGTGCAAGGGAGGAGCAGGCTCCACAGTTGGGGGTGGGGTGAGGGTGGGTGGGAGTCCATTTTGTCTCTGGAAGACAGTAGGATTCTCCAGTATCCAGGTCAACAGAACCTGAGAAATGCCCGCCCACAAGTCCAAGTGGGAAAAACAGATAAGCGAGCTGGTGTTAAGACACGTGTGGAAGGGTGGTTCCAACATGAAGCAGAACCTGCTTGCCCAAGACAAAGATGCTGATCCATGGGGTGGGTTGAGCCATAGGATTGCCATAATAAAGCAACATGAAAGAGGGCAGAAAGGGAAGTTCTACCATGACAAAGGACGCCTGTCAGACTCAGGGTGAGTAGACAGGGTGAGACTGGGGTGAGTGAAAGAAAGTCGGTGTAGCTCAGGGTAAGTGGGTGTGAGGGGGTCAGGTCAGGGATGGTGGATTGTGAGGGGGTCAGGTGCAGTCCTGGTTGTGGCTAAACACTCTTTTGTGATCTTGCTAAAGAGACAGGTAGGTCTTCCAGCAAGGCTTCTGCACTTCCTTTCACATCCCAGGGAGGATGAAGGTGGGGGGAGGGGTGCCTGACATTTGAGGCCTAATTAGTTCAGGAAGAACAGAAACATTAGTAAGAAGCACAGTGGCCAAAGTTCACAAGTTCCAACAGAGTAGCAAGTACATTGAGAGTCATCTGGGTGGTCTTTGAAAGCACTTTTCTCAGGTTGGCCTGGGATTCCTATCTGGCCATCCCACCACAGGGGTTGGATCAGCAAGGGCCAATGAGGAGATCTAGGGTCCTGCACCTGAAGGAGACACATGTGTGACCTCTGACCCAGTACCAACACTGGCTTATGCCCTGAAGGTGACTTCTCTCTACCTCTCTATCACTTTACCCTCCAGCCCAAACCCTAGGCCAGTACTGGGCATCTGCATTGCATTTGCAGATGTCTGGCTGCCTTGTGGTGGAGAAAACCTCTGGAGTCACGTGGTCATTTCCTTTCCTATCCAGACATGTGGGCAGTTTACCCAATTCCAGGGGAAGTTCAGGAACGGAAAAGGGGGAGAAGCTAGCCCTTGCTGAGTATTGGGAACTACCACTGGGATCAGGCTCAAAGGCAGGACCCAAGACAAGGATGAGCGGAGGCAGACTACAGGAAAAGCAGGGCCCAAAGGTGTACAGGTGTGAACACAAGCACATAGACACTGTGTCCACGGGCAATGAAAGGTCGTGGAGACACTGTCACTGTCACTGTCCTCCCGTTGCTCATCAATTTGCTCCAGTGGGCCCAGTAATGTCTCCATCATGATACTCATTGTTACTGTGTTTGGCATATCGAATACGCCACGGGTAGTTTGCCAGGCTTTGCCATGCGGGTGAGATACTCTCGGTAGCCTGCTGGGCTCTCTGAGAGGGGCGGAGGAATCGAACCCGGGTCGGCCATGTTGACTGCGTGCAAAGCAAACGCCCTACCCACTGTGCTATCGCTCCAGCCCGTGGAGACACTAAGAACTATTTATACCCATAAATCGGACAGCTTAGATGAAGTGCAAAGATTCCTAGAAAGACACAAATGCCAAAGCTGACTTAACAAGATAGAATCTGAAAGGGCATATAATAGAGAAAGTCATTAATTCATGGTTAAAATCATCCCACAAGGGAAAAAGACAGATGGCCCCATTGTGAAAGAAGAAATACACCAATTCCTCACAAACTTGAACTAACAGAAGAGGAGGAAATAGCTCCAATTTATCCCGTGAGTTCAGTTTTGTTCTGAAATTGAAACCAGAGATATCACACGAAAAGAAAACCACAAGTGTAGGCACAAAAATCCTTAACAGAGCATCATACAACCAAACCCAGTAACATAAAAATATTCCAAGTCTCCTTGTAAGAGAGGACAACATCTAAATGTTGGCTTAATGTCCAACATGTAATTTATACCTCTTACAGAAAGCAAAAGCCATAAGACCATCTTAACAGACACAGAGAAAAGTAACTGACAAATCCAATTCCGTTCATGATAAAGCATCATAAAAAGAGGGCAGGAAGGGAAGTTCTAAGATGACAAAGAGTGACTGCATGAACCCTGGAGCAACTTCTGACTTCCTGCTAACAGATTGCTACCACACACCCTTTTCTACAGGGGAGGCTACATCCAGCCAATATGTCAGACCTGAGTGCTAGCCGGAGTAGAAAGCAAAACCTGTGAAACAAAGGCATCGGGGTTAGAAAGGAAGAAATAAAACTGTCTTTACATGCAGAAAAG
Source organism: Sorex fumeus (assembly GCF_029834395.1). NCBI lineage: Eukaryota > Metazoa > Chordata > Mammalia > Eulipotyphla > Soricidae > Sorex > Sorex fumeus. Next base: position 18,436,191 of record NW_026606086.1, on the reverse strand, counting down.
CCTTGTGCGCAGCGTAAACAAACCTACCAAAAATATTCAAATTGCGTATGACCAGACTGAAATTCAGCTAGCTCTCATTATACTGGATCAATATTTAAAGATTTAATTGTATGCAAGTCAAAATCAATGAGATGCTGCCTTATAGCTGTGAGAATAGCTGACATTAAAAGCAGCAATGGCACCAAATATCAGCAAGGATATGGCAGAAAAGAATCCCTGTGCACTGTTGGTGGAAAGCAAACTGGTCAACCATCATGGAAGATTCAAAAAACTAAAAACAGAACTTCCCCTGGCTCCACAACGTCAGTTTTGGATATTTACCCCCCAAATAAGAACACAAAAGTTACATCCAGTTATTATCGCAACATTACAATAGCTAAAATATGGAAGCAACCAAACGGCCTGTTGATGGATAATTGGACAAAGTCAAGGCAGTACATTTATACAGTAGCATACTATTCAGTTATCAGAAGATGGATTTTTGCCATTCACAGCACAGTGGAAGAAGCCCAAGGGGATTATGTAAAAATCAAAGAAGTTACAGGGCTGGAGCAATAGCACAGTGGGTAGGGCGTTTGCCTTGCATGAGGCCAACCCGGGTTAGATTCCCAGCATCCTGTATGGTCCCCTGAGCACCGCCAGGGGTAATGCCTGAGTACAGAGCCAGGAGTAATCCCTGTGCATCGCCAGGTGTGACCCAAAAAAACAAACAAAAAAAATCAAATAAGTCAGAAGACAAAGGACAAGCATCAAACGATTTCACTTCCATGGAAGATAAAGATATAAGAATGGTTAACAGAAAAGACAAACTAAAACTAAATCAGCAAACACTGACAACAGAACTAAGGTCACCTGAAGTGAAGAGATGGGGAGTGGGTTTTATTTGTTTAAAATAATCAGTCATATTTCTATATGCAAACTATTGACTTTCTATTCGATAGCATCCAAGAGTAAACAAGATAACTTCAGAGCATGTGAAGTTATGGGTCAACATGGGTTAAGACACATGCCTTGTCTGCAGTTGACCCTGGTTCAACCCCCAAGCATCACTGAATATATCTCTGGAGCCTCCTGCCCACTCCATGAACACCACCAGAGTAAACCAGATTATCTCCAACAATGCGGGGTCTGAATAATATGGGACTCTTGGGCCTCAGCATTGAACCTCCAGTCTATCTGGCCTAAAATTTTCCAGGCCTTCTGACTACCACTGCACCTGTACCAAGGTACAGGGTACACCTCATTAAAATATTACTTCATTTACAATTTGCTCGAGGTAAAGGTAAAGGCCCTCCCGTTGATCGTCGATTTGCTCGAGCGGGCCCAGTAACGTCTCCATTGGAGACTTTGTTGTTACTGTGTCTGGCATATCGAATACTCTCGGTAGCTTGCCGGGCTCTCCGAGAGGGGCGGAGGAATCGAACTCGGGTCGGCCATGTTGGCCGCTTGTAAGGCGAACGCCCTACACGCTGTGCTATCGCTCCAGCCCTAAAAAAATATGGAACGCTTCACGAATTTGCGTGTCATCCTTGCGCAGGGGCCATGCTAATCTTCTCTGTATCGTTTCAATTTTAGTATATGTGTATCATTTACAATAACATCAGTTTTACAGTTTTGTTGTTTTGTTTTGGCTTTTTTGGACCATACTCGGTGATTCTCAGGAATTCTTCCTGGCTCTTTGCTCAGGGATCACTCCTCGCAGGTTCAGGGGACTGAATGGGTTGTTAGGGATCAAACCAGCTATATGCAAGGTATATGCCCTTCCTGTTGTACTATCACTCTGGCCCAACAGATTTTAGCTTAACAATAAAGTTAGCAAAATATGTACACAAAACTAAAAAGCATTGCTGGAGACATTTTAAAAGGTCATGTTTGTTGTTTGGAGAACTAATTACTGCTAAGTTAACAATTCTCCTCAAAAGAATTGGTTATTTCAACATGTTCTGTACTAAAAATTCTGTGTGCTCCCTTTTTCCTCTCCAGAAAAGAACAAGCAAATCCTAAAAATGCATATGGAAGTACAAAAGATAGAAAACACCAAGCCTCTTTGAAAAAAAAGAACAAGTCATAAGACTTAAACACCAGCATTTCAACACTCTATGCAAAGTGGTAGCAGTGACACTGGTGCTTTGCTGACAGGCACATAGACCCACAGAACAGGATGGAGAGTGCAGACAAAGCACTTACATTTGCAGGGTCAGGAGATAGCACAGCACTTAGGGTGCATGCCAAATTTGCACCAGTCAGAGTAGCCCCACGTCCTCAGATCCTTGTGTTGAACCACCAATCTCATTGTCCAAGAATCACTGGTGAGGCCTAAAGCCTCCTGAGCATCACTCAGGGAGACTAATTCCCAAAAGAAAATAAAAGAAACGTGTATATTTGTGGTCAATTAATTTTCAGCAAAGGTATCAATGTAATTCAATGGGGGAAAGATAGTCTTTCCGATGAATGACACTGGAACAACAATAGAAAAGAATTGATAGTCTAGAGACAGATCCTCAGCTATATGGACATTTTATTTTCAGTGAAGGAGAAAAAAAAGCAGAACATGGAGCAAGGAAGCCTTGTCAACAAATGGTGCTGGAAAAACTCGTTAGCCACATGCAAAAAATATTAATTCAGGCCCTTTTCTAACACAATGCTCAAAAGCAAAATGGATTAAAGACCTCAGAATCAGGTGTGAATCCATAGTTTACATTGAGGAAAACATAGGTAAAACACTTTGTGACCTTGCATGAGTCAATGTTATTAGCCAAGCAAATGGAAGCAAAGATTAACAAGTGGGACTGCATCAAACTAAGAAGCTTCTGCACCACAAGAGAAACAATTACCAAATAAAAAGACAGCACAAGACTGAAAGAGAATAAGTATCATATGATAAAGGGTTAATTTTCAAGATATGTAAAGCATTGGTAGACCTTTACAAGGGAAAAAAATCACTGGTATCACTTGTCCTGTTTGTTTTTTTTTATTTGCTCGAGTGGGCGCCAGTAACGTCTCCATTCGTCCCTGTCGCATGCTAGCATAGTCCAGTTGCGTATTGGGGGCTCTTTCAGGGTTAGGGGAATGAGACCCATAATTGTTACTGTTTTTGGCATATCAAATACGCAAATACGTCACAGGTAGCTTGCCAGGCTCTGCCATGAGGGTGGGATACTCTTGGTAGCTTGCTGGGCTCTCTGAGAGGGAGAAACTGCATCCTCTCTTTGGGGAGCTTTATTTATAGTCTCTGGATCTTGACCATTGATGAGATTGCATGGCTGGGAGGAGCAGTCTGTGAGTGTGACTGCCAAGCTACTGGAAAATGGGGCATCTGGGTGAAGGAGGCCCAATTCCGATTCGAGCAGGCCTGGAGATCTCAGCCACAGGCCCCACATAACTGGGTTCCTCTGCCAGTTTCTTCATGCCTGAGGCTCATCTGAGCCTGTGGAGAGTGACCTTGAGCATGGCTGTGGCTGGGTTCTGGAGGTTTTTGGCTGCCAGGGCTCTGCTTGGCGCAGGGAGGGAAACTCAACCCACTCCCCTCTGAAGGGGCCCTGGTGAAGACAGCCTGGCACAGGGGCAGGAGATTCACTGTCACTGTGACTGCCCTCCTGTTGTTCATCAATTTGCTTGAGCGGGCCCAATAACGTCTCCATTGTGACACTTGTTACTGTGTTTGGCATATCGAGTACGTCACGGGTAGCTTGCCAGGCTTTGCCGTGCGGGCAAGATACTCTCAGTAGGGCTCTCTGAGGGAAAAATATAAAGGGAAAAGAGATAAACAGAAACTTCCTTAAAGAAGACATACAGATAGCTAAAAAACAAAAGTTCTGTATCACTTATCATCATAGAAATAAAAATAAAAATAATAATGAGGGCCAGAGATATAGAACAGGGAGTAAGAAACTTGCCTTGCATGTGGCTGATCCAGGTTTGATTCCCAGAACCACATACGGTCCCCCAAGCACCACCAGGAGTGATCCCTGAGTGTACAGACAGGAGTAAACACTGAGAACCATCGGGTATGAACCAAAAACCAGAGTAATAATGAGATATCATCTCTTATCAGTGAATATGGCATACACATCACAAAGAACAAAAAAAATTGGCATTGATGCAAGGGAAAAGAAATTCTGGGTCACTGCTGGTGGTAATGTTGCTGGTGGTCCAGTCTTTTTGGAAAATAGTATCGACTCTTCTCAAAAACCTAGAACTTAGCTTCCATCACTATCACCCTGTTGTTCATCGATTTGCTCGAGCAGGCGCCAGTAATGTCTCCATTCATCCCTGTCATGTGCTAGTGTAGCCCGATGGCATATTGGGGCTCTTTCAGGGTCAAGAGAATGAGGACCAACATTGTTACTGTTTTGGGCTCACCAAGTACGCCATGGGTAGCTTGCCAGGCTCTGCCGTGTGGGCGGGATACTCTCAGTAGCTTGCTGGGCTCTCCAAGAGGGATGGAGGCTTTTGAGGCAGTCTCTAATCACCTTTACAGGTGTTCCCAGTCAGGCATAAATGCGGGCAAGATACTCTCGGTAGCCTGCTGGGTTCTCTGAGAGCAAGAACTAGACAATAAGAGGTTTACTTTCCAGGAGCTTGGTTTTATAGTCTCTGGATCTTGGCATTTGATGGGGGTTACACGGCAGTTGGTAGGTGTAACTGTCTAGCTACTGGAAGATGGGGGATCTGAGTGGAGGAGGCCCAGTCCCAAACCGAGCAGGCTTGGAGATCTCAGCCCCGGGTCCTGCGCACCTGGTTTCCTCTGCTGGTTCCTTCATGCGTGAGGCTCCTCCTAGCATGTGGAGAGTGGTCTCAGCATGGCTGTGGCTGGGTCCCAGAGGTCTTCAGCTGCCGGGACTCTGCTCAGGGCGGAGACAGAAACTCAACCCGCCCCCCTCCAAGGGGCCCTGGTGAGGACAGCCAGGCACAGGTGCAGGAAACTCTGCGTTGTTCTCCGTGAGCTTGGTTTAGCTTCCATATGACCCAGAGACTCCACTTCTTGGCATCTACACCAAGGGCCCAAAAATTCTAATCAGAAAAGACATTCACACTCTTATGTTCATTGTTGTATTACTATATTCATTATAGTACTGCTAAGTTCACTGGCCAACACACCTCCACAGCACCGCAGAGTTTGGGGGCCACTCAGCACTGGTGGTTGTCCGGGACCAGAACTACCTGCCCTCATTTTCCTGAGGGCACCTCCAGCAGAGCTCTCTTTTTCTGTAGTACACCATCCCTGACAATGGTTCGCCTGCATCCCCTCCCTCTCTGAGTTAAAATGGGAGATTTTGGCCAAAGGGAACTCTTGAAGTTTTAGACTGAGAAGAGAAAAACCATTTGAAATGCTATTCAGCTATAGGAAAGGAGAACTAGTGCAATTTTCTGCCACATGGCTAGAACTGGAGAGCATCATACTAAGTGAAGCCATTCAGAAGGAGGGCGGATACAGAACTATCTCTCTCATATGTAGGATATATATATGTATATCCTACATATATATCCTACATAAATATATATATATGTAGTAAGGAAGCGGTGAATTTTCTAAGACAACAGAAGAACTGAGGTTGTCCACAGAACTGAGTTTAGGAAGTGATGGAAGGCTGGATGTGAAGGACTCCTTTGGACATTGGTGGAAGGAAGTGGGAACTTGGTGGTGACTGTGGTGTTGAAATGATGTATGTGAAACTTATTCACAGTATTGAAAATCACAGCAACTTGGGGCTGGAGCTATAGTACAACGGGTAGGGCATTTGCCTTGCACGTGGCTGACCTGGGTTCAATTCCAGCATACCACATGGTCCCCTGAGCACTGCCAGGAGTACAGGAGTAATTCCTGAGTGCAAAGCCAGGAGTAACCCCTGTGCATCGCTAGGTGTGACCCAAAAAGGAAAGAAAAACAAAGAAAGAAAGAAAGAAAGAAAGAAAGAAAGAAAGAAAGAAAAAGAAAATCACAGCACCTCAATAAAATGTAGGAAAGGAAATCGAAATAAGCAAAATGTATGCCACCAACATAAGAGTACTCAAGTTGAGAGTTAGGGGATAGAAGGGCAGAACATTAAAGAGAAGGGAAAAAGAGGAAACAGCTGGGGTTGAAGGGGAAGTAGCTGTGGACTCAGGGACAAGGGGCTTCATGAGAGGCAACCAGATGCCAAGTGAGCACTGTGGCCATGCCACTGTCCCTATACCACTGGTCACCAGATGCCAGTTTCCCTACTGATGGTACTTCAGGATCCTTAAGGGCAACTCTTTTTCCCCAAATGATGAAGCTGTGACCAAATTTATAGTTGACTCTATCTGCAGGAATAAGCAGTCTTCAAATGCACCTGCCTGGGCAACCCCGCAGAGAGCCTAGCCCTCAAAGCTTGGCCACAATGGGGACTTCAAAGCCCAAAGATGCAAGGACCAGACCTTCATCAGCTGTTCTACATAGGTCTGTGAATTCAGCTGTTGGATGAGGAGCAGATGCCTAAACAGCAGTCAGAACTATGGAGAGGAGACCCAGAAAGGTAGGAGTGTCACCACCTCTGATTTCCATCAAAGTACATTTTCTGGGAGAAGGTCTAGAGCTTTCAAGAATATTTTCCTTTTCCCTCTTTTCAGGCTATCCTTTCTTCTCCAGCACACATGACTTTTCAAAAGAGCTGGGAAGGGTCTCAGCATGAACTGAGTCTGAATCCCATGCATAAATGAAGCAGGGGGCTCAGCTCTTTTGGGCCAGACAGTGGTCCTCATCTTCTTCCTCTAGAGGCTTAAGAGATAAGAACAGCTGTCCACACCTTGAACTGTCCCCTAACCCTTGTGGTTACTGTGTTGAGGTTTGCAGTAAGACAGAGTGTATCTGGGGGCTGGGCCACAAGGGGATTTACTGGGCACTATGGTGTCCACCCGCTAAGGCCCATCTTCCTAAAAATGTGCTTTCTTGTTCTCTTTCTATGTAAAAATACTTCTTCTGACCAGACACAGAGCTGTCATTCTGAGAACACAGTTCCCCACCTGCTCACCAGTTGTCTTGTTGTCAGTTAAGTTCCTTCTCAGCCTGTCACTGTGTTTTCATTTGGGGGCCATTTAGCATTTTGGAGGAACAGACCTTCCATCCACTTGCCTAGTCCCAAACCCTCTCAGGTGACCATGATATCCACTGTGTGTCCACCATCACATAGCCCTCATGTCAATACACCAATCAGAGCAGGACTGAAGCAGACAGACAACTCACAATGTCATTCAAGATGTCTGTTGCATGGGGACAGCCCAAGCAGACAAGCTTCCAGCCCTCTTGACTCTACAGACACATGCCTGGACTTGGGCCATGCTGAAATGCCAGCACACAGAGACATATGGGGTCTGACCCTCTGACCACATCAGTGACCAGTTCTGGTGGGGGCTCCACCCAAGCTTGACAGGCCAGAGAGCGACTCTCTGCCACAGCAAAAGCAGCCCTGTCATCCCATCCGTGTATCTGGATTTGTGAATAGGGGTACCCTCTTGGAGATTCTTGAGCTACCCCGCAGTGAGCACTCTATTCTTGGAGCTGGCACATGGGACAGGTCTCCCTTTGCCCGGGCATTGAGAGACCCAGTGTTTGCAGAACTGTAGAACCAAGACTGGCCCTTGTCTCTGGGCAGGTGTAAGTGTCAACACTTGGCTACTTTCTCACTTCCTTTAAATGGTTTTAGCTCATTCCCCTTTTTTTATCACCTTTTTCCAGGTAACTCTCATTCTTAGAAACAATAAGCACAGTGAAAGAGCACATGTGTGGCTCTGGGGTCCCACCCCAGAACCAAAGAAATAAAAGGCAGTGCGCAGGCAAATGTGATCTGCCCTGCCCACAGGACAGTCTGGCTGCCTTTTATGGAGGCCTCAGTGCTATCATCCCATGTGCTGGTATTTGGGGCCACTTATGGCAATTTGGAGTGTGTGCAGTCTTAACCCCCAGGGAGAGGCCCTGTTTTTCTGGCAAGTGCTGACCTGCAGAGTGGTGACAGATAACTGTAGGGGGTTAACAGCCAGTGGGCACATTTGGTGGCCTGATCCTTGGGCACTGACTACTCAGGTTGCTTCCCACTGTCAGTTGGTCATTACTCCTGGTCAACCCCATCCACACTTCTTTGTGCAAGAAGTCTCTCCCTTTGCACATGCTTGTCCTTTATCCAGTGCAGGAGATGGGACAAGCTCTTCTGTCCAAGCCAGCAAGCAGCTCAGCCTTAGTTCCAATGTCTCAGTCCAAGAGGGAAGGCAAGGTAAAGATCTCTGCAGGTGATGCCACATTTCTTGGCTTCTGCAGTATAGCAAAACAGTGGCTCTGTCTCCAGCAGCTGCCCCAGATACTCTAAGCCAAACCCAGAAACCCCTCAGACTCTCTAGCCCTAATCCAGCAGTCCACCAGCCAGCCTGAGATCTTCATGGGGCAGGTCTGCTCTTCAGGCCCTGTGAGAAGTTGTTTTTGCTGACCCAGATGCTAATGTTCAAGGCTGAGCCTTAAACGTGAGGAGCAGTGGCAGGTATGTGTAGGCACTCATGCACCTTCAAATGAGTGACTGCAAGTTGGGAGGATAACATTCTCCCTTCAAGGAAGAATATTTCTGGACTTCTCTTCCATTGTTTCAGTTTTATATTCTGTAGTCAGTGCAAGCAAAATGAGAAACCCAGATCCAGTCTTTCAGAACCTCCCAGATCCACAGCTCCAGCCTCCTCCTGGGGCAGCTCTCTACTCCTGGATTTATTTTGGGCTCAGAGTGCTCCTGGGTAGTAGTACTGGTTGATATAAGTGACCCTAGGGAGTAGCTGTGGGACCCAAGTGACACCCTGTGATTCTGAGTGAGGCAATAAGAAGCATATAACACCCCAGACTAATATTTTCATGGTCTTATCCAACCCAAACATTCCTTGGAGACAAGGTATGCACAGAGCCTTATCCAAGAAAAGGGAGGGATACCTGCCCAACACTTTCTCTCACTCCCTGACATTTAGCCACAAAAAGACAGAACAGGAAGTAGATTGAGGATGGGGGTGGGAGAGGCTTCCTGTCTCAGATCTGAATAGCTCTGGGTGGACCACCCCCTCTGGAATGAATGTCTACTCCAGCCTCATGGCCCAAACCCTACCACCACTGAGGAAAATTTCCAGGTCTTAAGCTTAATGTTTTCCTTTGGAAGGAATTTGCTCTCATTCAAGACACTATGCAGCATTTAAACTCCTTTATCTGACAAAAGCAACTAAATCACTTGTTGAATGATGCTGCTAACACTGTGCTTTTCCTGGGGGCCAGAGTGATAGTACAGCAGGTAAAGCACTTGCTTTGCATGTGGCCAACCTGGGTTTGATCCCCAATGTGGTCTCGAGTATGGACATTGCTGGATGTAGACCCCACCATCTGCAGAAATAGCAGAATTCCCCTGTGTCTGTGGTTTACCCCCATGAAGTGACTGTTTCTTAGAGTCACACAGATGCAGGAATGCTGCTCATCCTCCGTCTCTGCAGTCATGACTTCAGTCCCTGTCTGTTGGTTCATGACCATGTACACCAACACTTCTCCCGGGAACTTTGGGGATAGGACAAAACTCAAAAGGCAGCTCCCTCTGGCCCCATACTATGTCCAGGCCTCGCTCCACATGCAACATTTAGATACCTTCAGGATGGGATGTCCACCTGAAGAGATGCTGCCAGGGTTCCTGTGGCCCCAAAAGCTCAGTAAGGATGTGGCCACTCTGCCCTTCTGGACACATGACGAATCATAGTTGGGGGGTAGAACGTGGGTGCTGAGGACCCCCACAACTCCTGGAGTCCTGCCTGTGTTTGTTTCTGCTCAACTGAAGTCAGATAGGACCAGAGGAGATAGGATGGGTGGGGCACCAAATGACTTTCTAAAGTCTCCTGACCAGAAACCAAAATGTCCAAGAAAGACAAGAACTGCCAGGTCACTCACATGTGCAAGGTTTTTTAACCCCCAGGTGGGAAACAGGAAGGCTTGGAGAAGTATAGACTGAGAGGGTGCCACCTCCATCTGAACGGTGATTTTTCTAGCATGCTGCTGGAGATCAGGATGTGGGATACATGGAGGTCAGGAAGAATAGGGGTGAGGTTCTGAGAGGCCACCCAGGAAGTGCCCCGGTGCTGCGAAAACCACACATCTCTGATATGCATTTGTTATGGACCTCACTGTCTACTCCTAAGACTGACTTGTAGAAATGCAAGACCAGCTTCACCTGACTTAGAAAAATTGTCCATGCATGTATATCATATCATGACAGATCAAATGAACATTAGCAATTTACAAACTATGCCAAAATCCACACTATTCTGGAGTCGGGCAACTAGCTGTTCCTATTGAGCCCTGAGGAGTCAGGAACCAGCCACAACCCTAACCTCCAAGTGTGGAGGGCTCAGCTGGGCAGACATGAAGACACATGTACCCACCCTAGCGCTTCAGACCAAAAGGTGCTGAGGAGGCAATATTTCCTAGAGAGGGAGCCATTGCTCAGCTCCAAGTTTGGAGAGTCTTCAGGAGAACCACACCTGAGCAGGTCACATGACAAGCAGGTTACATAGTTTACACCTGTGCAGGCCACACGGCTCACACCTGAGCTGGTCAAACAACTCAACTCACACCTGAGCAGGTCACATGGCTCACATAGTCCTGAGAATCACTAGACACTTCCATCGGAACAGGGCATTTCTGTCTCTGCACACTGGTAGGGTTTCGAAGTGAGAAAGAAGTAGGCTCTTATATCGATCTGATCTTCACCCTTAGGTCAAGTCCTACAAAACCAGCAGACACTTATTCCACTCTGAGATGTGTATCATGACATGGTACCAGGATCCTTCTGTATGCCCCAGATAATATGGTGGTTTTAGAAATTTGAGCACAAAGATAAGCTTGAACTTTTTGTCTTTTAGTTATTCTTGCTTAACTGCCTCCACATGAGGAGGAAGAAAGGCCATCATGTAAGAGCAGAGGCAGGTCTCCCTGTGCTCCATGTTCCAGTCTGTGAGCACATACATGTACTCCCAAGCACTTTCCACCCAGGCCAGTGAGCACAGTCCAGAGGCACCTAAACACACCAACCATGTGTGTACCTCACAGCTTTCCTAGGGGAAAGGGGTTGCTGAAGGGGCCACTAAGGGACCTCAGACCTTGGTCCCTCTCCAGGCAGGTAGTGAAGACAAAAGAAAAATGTAGGAGAAATCTTCCATAACCTACAGAGAAACCAAAAGAAAAATGTAGGAGAAATCTTCCATAACCTACAGAGTCCAGATGTAGTAGAAGAAAACCTACAGAGTCCAGATGTAGTAGAAGAAAAACTAAACCTTTTTTTACCTAGAAAAAATTTTTTTTATAAAAATAGTCTAATGGACCAGAAAACACACTGGAAAGAAAGATAATACACAGGCTCCTCCTTTGGCAGGTAAAAGGTTGATCATCACAAAGACTCTTAGAGACCAATGAACACAGAGCCCACCAAAAAAGGAAATCTGGAGAACCACAAGATACTGCAGTGGGTAGGGTGCGTGCCTTGCATGTGGCATATCCGGGTTAATCCCATGGTCTCCAAAATACATCAGGAGTAATCCCTGAGCACAGAGCCAGGAGAAAGTCCTGAGCACTTGGTATGGAAGGAAGGAAAGAAGGAAGGAAGGAAGGAATGAAGGAAGGAAGGAAGGAAGGAAGGGAGAGAGAAAGAGACAGAAGAAAGCAAGAAAGCAAGAAAGCAAGAAAGCAAGAAAGAAAGAAAGAAAGAGAGAAAGAGAGAAAGAGAGAAAGAAAGAAAAGAAAGAAAGAAAGAGAGAGAAAGAGAGAAAGAGAGAAAAGAAAGAAAGAAAGAAAGAAAGAGAGAGAAAGAGAGAAAGAGAGAAAAGAAAGAAAGAAAGAAAGAAAGAAAGAAAGAAAGAAAGAAAGAAAGAAAGAAAGAAAAAGGAAGAAAACAGGAAGGAAGGAAGGAAGGAAAGAAAGAAAGAAGGAAGGAAGGGAGGAAGGGAGGGAGAGAATAAATAAACCTAGATAGTCCTGGAACAGATGAGATACTCCAAGTCATTCATAATAAAAGACTATCAAAATAACCCTGAGAAAGTACTTTTCAGGTCAGAGCAATAGTATAGCAGGTAGGGCACTTGCCTTGCAGAATGCAGTTATAACATACACTCTCATTCATATACCTGAGCCCCAGCTGTAACACACACTCACTCACACTCACACACATAGCAAGAGAAACAAACCAGCAGGGTTGGAGGTGCAGCACTCTGAGCAGCCCCTGAGGAATAGGCATGAGGCTGATGGCATCATCATGGCCCTCACATCACCAACTTGCCCTCAGTTTCTCACCTGTAAGATAAGCCTTCTGATGCCCCAGGAAAGTTCTAGCTCTTACCTGGCCCACCTCTCACTGGTGGGTCAGTGCATGCGAGGGGGAGAGAAGGGGCACATTGCAATGTCACCCTGTACCCTGAAGTTCTCTGTGTGGTTACCACCCTGTTCACCCATGTCCCCCGCACCCAGGCCCCTGGCCCTTATATCCTGAAGCCACAAAAGACTCCATGTGAGTCTGCATGGCCAGTAGCCATGGGTGTTCCCAAGGAGTACTGCCCATGGCCCTGGATGCCCACGTGCTCTTGTGCCTTGTTCTGGAGGAAGGAGTACCACCATCATAGGTGGCTCTAGGGACTCTGCCAGGGGACTGTGGAGTGCCAGGGAGTGTCACTGCTTGGCCTCAACCGATGTATAGGGCCATCTAGCAGAGAGACAGGCCAGCAAATCCTAAAATAACCAAAACCTTTCAGATAATGCCCTTCCAGATTGGGGTGGGTGTCCCCAAATGTGAGTTCTGTGTCACATGCATATGCTGGAGGGGACATTTGTCCCTCACCACGCACACCAGCAGGACACACTAAGGGGCCATTGCCTGATGTTAAAAAGTTGGCTGGGCCTGCCCTGGACAGCAGCTCTGCTCCAGCCAGCTTACCCTAGCACATCTCGCCCTCATACCAACTTCGGACAGCCCCAGGCAGCCATGGTCGGGTGCCCTGTTGCCCACAGAGGTGTTGGGGGGGCTGCATTTGAAGCTGGCCCCAGCCACATGAATGAGCTTTTGATGGTCCCCCCACGCTGAGCACAGCCTGAATGTCACATGGTAATTAGCAACAGGCCAGGCCCTGTCCCTGCGATGCTATCACCAGGCTTCTTGGGTTTCAAAGGGAGAGCCGACAGGACCGTGGGCAGCTCCAGACAGCCAGGCCTGCTGTGATCCTGTCCTGGCAGCAGGCAGGGGAAGGGGGCCCAGGGTCCTTGGGATAGGAACCAGAGGCACAGTCTGCACCCTCGGCTGTGACAACTACAGCCCCCAGCATCTCCAAGATACCCTTAGCATGGTACACATCTCCCTCCGGCAGCTCTTAGGGACAAGGGGCCTAGAGGGGGTCTTAGTACCAACACCCCTTCACACACTCTACAGGCTACAGATTCAGGCCCTCATCCTAAAGTCACTCACGCAGAGAAGTCACCAATCACTGGCTAGTTTGCTGTTGGCAGAGAGATGAGGCTTGGTTTAGGGAGGCTAGGGGCCCTCCAACGGCAAGGAAGATGGGGACCAGGAGAGTTTGTGGTCTCCCTAGACTTTACCGTGGTGTCTCCACAGAAAGGACATTGTGGGGAAATGTGTTTTAAACAAAACCATGTCACATGTGCTTACCAGTGCCCACTGGCACCGAACCTGAAAAGGGGAGAATTGGTGAAAGATGAATGGACAGAGAGAACACCACTCACACATGGAGTTGGATTCAGTTGTTAAAGAAGAAAATTCTTCCTCCACATGGACAAATCCTGGGAGCTTTATTCTTTAAGGACAAGACCCTAGGGTCTCATTTCATGGGCCCCCAAAAGGGGGTTTCCTCCACAGACAGAAAGTAGGATGAGGCAGGACATCAGGGATGAAAATCCTGATGGGGGAGGAGAAAGTTCTGGAGACCAGGGACAGGCGAGTCCCAGCAGTGACTGTGCTTAGTGTCTCCAGAATAGGCACTTCAAAAGGGTCCAAGAGCAGGTATCATGCCTGTGAGTTCACACGCTAAAAATTCCACACCTGCATGTAAGACCAAATATGGGCTCACACACACCATCACAGAGCTCAGAGGGTGCATACTCACATATCACAGGGGACAGTTATGTGTACACTCACACATCACAGGAAACAACTATGGAGTGCACACACACATCACAGGGGACAGTTATGGGTACACTCACATATCACAGGGGACAGTTACAGGCACACACACACATCACAGGGGACAGTTATGGGTACACACTCACACATCACAGGGGACAGTTATTGGTACACACATCACGGGGGACAGTTACGGGTACACATTCTCATCACAGGGGACAGCTATGGGGTGAACACTCCTTGCATAGAAGCCCTCTCAAATATACCCCCACCCTGACCACCACACCGTAACCCTGAACTACAGCACCCACAATATCTTCTGGGCAAATGTTTATGGTTGCAATCCTTTTCTACCTCTGTTCCCCAGAAAATAAGCAGATTCAGGCATCCACTGGTCTATTCTGCATGGCTCCAAAATGCATAATTATCTCCCTCTGAGGCACATTCTTGGTGCACTGCCATGCCTCCATGCAGAGCCCAGACTGGTTTCCTGCATTCCTGGCCTGTGACACCACCACACCACGCCTGCCACACTTGCCAGAAGTGGCCCCTCTCTGGCGAATGGACAGTACAGGCACTGGTGGCCACCTCAAGAGCAGGGGCTACCAGAGTCCAGAGAGTCAGTGGTGTGTCCTGCTGCTGCCACCCCACTCTAGGGATAATTGGCCACATGGCTCTCATCTCAATACTGTGTCTCCCTTCCACAGGACAGGCCCTAGGCCTGAAGTCCTAGGGCAGCCAGCAAGAACTAGGAGGACTGTCCACCTCTGTAAAGCAAAGACGAAAGGACAACGCCCTTCAGTCTGCTGCTCCCTCACCCACAAACCTATGGCCATGAGGCTGCTGGGACCATCTGTGGAAGGAAAGTCACCAGCCTGCAAGGTGGATTCTGATGGCTTCTTGGCTTCCTCTGAGGCACAGAGGGTCGTGAGCAGCACCATCACAGACTGAAACTCTGGCCATGGCCATCAGTCAGTAATGGCCTGTCTCCCAAAGAGCTCAGCATGCTGGTTTCAACTCTGATTCCTGTTCACCCACTCAAAACCCCACCAGTCCCCACTTCTGCTTTGAGACACTCCTGTCAGCCCTCACTCCTGCTGGTGGCAGATGTTAGGGTCATGCTGATCAGCAGGGACACTGTGGATTTCTCCTGTGGGTCTTGTCCCTAGCTAAGTCAACACATGACTGATAACCATGCCTTAGCTCTGAGAGCCTGAAACAAGGGGAGCTCAGCCTGAGGCAGAGGCCGCAGTGTGAGGACACTTCTTGGACTCTCACCTTCATCTGGTTCTTGTTACACAGCAGAGAAGGGAGCCATGAGACATGACCAGAGCTGGGGGCAGAGTGATCCCACTGGACTCCTGGGACTTCTATGACTTAGATTGGAAAGGCCCACAAGGTCTTGATCCAGCCACCAAGTTCACATACCTGCTAACATTTGGGGAGAGGCACTAGGAAGTTGCTTCTGCCCACCCATACCCAGCTCTCACACCATTCCACTGTCCAGCTGGGACCCAGGAGGAGGGCAGAGAGAGAGCCCTGAAGCCATGGCCTCATGGGCCATGGCTGAGAGTCCACAGAACACCATGAGGTGGGAGTCTGCAGTATTGCTTGCCATGAGCTAGCCTCTCCTGAGCAGACCCTGTGTCAGGGAGTCAGTATCAGCATCTACGATAATATCTGTCCATCCAGTCCCTGGCCAGCGAGTTTGCCACAACAGGCCCTGTGTCCTAGCTGGCCCCTGTGTACCTCCTGACAGGCCTGGTCATCAGCATTTAGGTGAGGAGAATCTGAGGTCACCCAGCCCCTGGACCGACTCACCCCTGGGACCTGTTGCCTGCACAGCCCCCTTCCTGGGAGGAGCAGTTTCTGGAACCCAGCTGCCAAGAAAACAGGAGCAGAGGACAGGAATCCTGCCTGCCCCCACTCTCCACCCTGACCCCTCCAGGTCAGCTGAGTGCTCACGAAACAGGAAGCAGTACATCTGATACCAAGACATCCTCACTCAAATTATACCAGAACAGCCTTTATCTCATCCGGAAGCACCGTCAGCCCCTCAGCTCTGTCTTTCCTGGACCCAGGAGGCAGAGAGGTCAGGGAAGAATGTTCATTCAGGCCTCAGGTGGGGGTTAGCTAGTCAGGGCCCAGGCTCAGAAGAGTAGTGGGGGGGGGGGGAAATTCCCTCACTGTGGGGGGTGATGGATATTACCTCAGGTGTTGGTGGCTAAAGCTCTTGGGGGTGACAGCTATCCCCTCAGGAGCTGGTGATTGGCATTCATGGGGTGACAGGTGTCACCTCAAGTGCTTATGGTTGACACTACGGAGGTGACATCTGTCCCCTCATGTTCTGATAATCAGCACTACTGGGATGACAGGTGTCACCTCAGGTGCTGATGGCTGATGCTTGTAGAAGTGATAGGTATCACCTCAGATGCTGGTAACTAATACTTGAAGAGTTGACAGATATTACCTTAGATGCTGATGGTTGAACTTGTGCTGACTGTGTCTTTCCTTGATTTGTCTCCAGACTGCTGTATGTGTGTGCTTGATGGCTGGACTGGGAGCCAGACGATAAGTGTAGTTCCTTAGTGCAGGGCTATGACCCGAGGAGGTAGGGAGAGAAGCATACAGCAAGGCTCCCAGCACCCTGTCCCTGGGCCCAGGGGAGTTTCCCTGGGTACAGGTGCTGCTAGACTGCACCTGTGTCCACCAGCGAGGCAATTGCTTGCAGGTACCTGCCTGGCCCAGCTGTGCTCCCACCAGTGCTGAGGCCTGGCCCCCCACAGGGTGGTCTCTCGTGTTGCCATCACGGAGCATTCTTATAAGCTTCCAGGGTCTCAGACAAGCACCACTCCATACAATGGTCATGTCTGGCATTCCCAGGCTAAAAAAAAATCAACAGAACCCACTTGTCCCAAAATCACAGCACAAGAGACACAGAGCAGAACCCAAACCTCATGGCCATAAGGGTTTCTAGATAAGCATTTGTCCCTGGAAAGAAAACCTGGGCTTTTTCTCACCCCATTTTATCTGGAGATGATGCCTTTGGGATAGCCTGACTCCCACCGTCCAACCCCCTGCACACCACTGGTTTGTTTCGGCACTGAGACCAGAGGCAACTCTCAGGGTCCCCAGTGACCAGGCCAGCATAGGAGTTGATGGACCCTCTGCAGTGAGCACCCCAGAGCACAAGGAAACATCCCAGGGGTCTGATGGGTGTGCTGGCCTGAGTCTAGGACCTGGACCGGCTGTGGTGTTCCTGGCCTCCGCCCTTGTAAACTGGTCTGAGAGTGATGTAGGGTCAGTGCCACTGGGCTGGAGGGAGGTCCTCACACCTATTCACACCCAGGCCCTGCACACAGTCACTCCCTGATGTTGATGGGGACTCTGGATGGTGTGAGGAGCAGTGAAGCACCCCTAGTTGAGGGAGGCGTGGGGGAGGGAGATGCTGCAGACCCAACCCAGCAGGCACCCCAAGTGTTTATTGGGGACCTGCACACCCAGCTCATTAGTGCTGATGGGACAAGAAATATATTTTCTCTCTCTGAGGAACAAGGCAAAGGGCCTGTTCTGAGCCAGCACCTGGGACAAGAGAACCACAGAGGACTGCAGTGGGAGCCGTTTCTTGGATGGCAGTGGGCACTCCATGGCAGGGAGGGAAGGGTGCTGTGTTGGGCACATGTTGGGGCAACCTGGCCCTTTTTGTCCACCTTATGGAGCATCCAGACAGCCAGACAAGGACTCCCCACTGCCCTGCAGTTCTGGTACCTGTGGTCAGCCTCAGGAGGAAACAACCATGCACCCTGGTGGGAGGAGCACTGGACAGGGTGGATGCAGCCAAAATCCAGGTTCCCATACCCGCCTCCTCTCCTGGGTTGCTGCAGCTGGAGGCCCTCTGGATCCGACCAGGCTCACCAGCTGTGCTTGGGCACTCCTGTCCTGGAATCCCTGCCTTCTGCCCACCTCCTCCCCTGCAGCAAGCCCTCACATCTTTGTTCTGTGTTTCTGTAGTGTTTTTATGTCTTCCCTGATCAAATTGATGACGATGAAAGTATGCAGCTTGGTAAGCAAATTCTTCTAAAGATGGAATTCCAAAGCCCCCAGTGGCCGTGCCCTCTCCACACAGACACACAAATCACAGCTTTTCTGAACTAAGCTGCCCGGGGAGAGGGTGTATAATGGCTTTTGTTGACTCTGGATTCCGCACGTTCTGGATGCACACCCCATGAGGCCCACTTACATGACCATGGCCTCAGAGAACTGGTTTTCACCTCAGAAGCCTCTGTGACAGGCCACTGTGTTGTGTGCCTGTACCTTGGCCCCAAGCCTAAGCTACCTCCTTCCTTCTGGGCCTTTTATTGGTGGTCCCTCACCAGAGATAGACAGTGCAGGGACAGGCTAGACCTGGGAAGATGCACACCAATGGTGCTGACCGTAGAAGGTGGCTCTTCAAGAGGGGACAGGACCCAAAGTGGGCCAGGCTGACCCACTGCCGTGCTTGGGCCTTGCCCTGCCCCCAAGGAAACAGTCTATGTTATACTTCTGTACTCTTGTGGGAGAGGTGAGGCAGAGAGTATAGGGCTATGGGACTTCAGAGCATGGGACCACCTGCTATGCTGAGGAGACCCTCCCGGCAGCAGGCCTAGACTTTGCCCACTGAAAGAGGCCTTATGTGAGCCTCCTGTAAAGGAGGTCCTTGTGAACAAAGAAGCTCCCTTCTCCGCTGGGCTCAGCTCGCCAGAGTTTTATGAACCATACTACACAGCAATATGAAAAGGTGTTTCTGGAGGGGACAGCACTCAGACCACGAGACTGAAGTCACAATCAACTGATACCTACAGCCCCTGCTTGCATAGAAAGTGGCACAAATTCCATTCTGCACAAGGGACACAGGCAGTCTCGCCCGGCCACTCCCACCTCAAAGGCCTGAATTCAACAGTTTAATCAATTAGTGAGCTGGATGCCTCAGTGTCAGCTGTGCTCTAATGAGGCTTCTGCCCCCACCCGTGGGATATATTGTCTTCCTGAGAATCAGGACAGGCTGGACAGGCCTGGGGAGCCAGAAGAGGGTCTGGGAGCCTGGCTTGCAGCCCTGCTCAGTGCTCAGGCCACGTGGTGCCAGGCCCTCCCTACAGCCAGCTTCCTCCCAGAGCCCAAGCAATAGAGCCAGGAAGTGGCAAGTGCTTAGGCCACTATCATCTGTGGATTAGGATGTAAGGAAGGACTCCTGAGGACACCGGATGGTTCCCTGAGGACACTCAGGGAGAGGAAGGGGTGATCCAGGGCTGCTCCTTACCAGTGCTCCTTGAGTTCACATACATGCACAGAGAGGAAACATGTACACAAGTGCACAAACAGGTCCCTGTGCACACATGTGCACCTATACATGTGGACCTACGGCTGCACACACCCCTATGAACGTACAACTGCACACTCCTGTGTATGCACAACTGCACACATTCCTGTGCATACACAGCTGCACACTCCTATGCACACACTCCTATGCACACATGCCTGTGTACACACCCCTGTGCATGCATGACTGCACACATCCCTGTGCGTGCACAATTGTACAGGGCTGGAGCGATAGCACAGCGGGTAGGGCGTTCGCCTTACAAGCGGCCAACATGGCCGACCCGAGTTCAATTCCTCCGCCCCTCTCGGAGAGCCCGGCAAGCTACCGAGAGTATTCGATATGCCAGACACAGTAACAACAAAGTCTCCAATGGAGACGTTACTGGGCCCGCTCGAGCAAATCGACGATCAACGGGAGGGCCTTTACCTTTACCTTACCTTTACCTGTGCCACACAGCTGCACACACCCCTGTGCACACACAGCTACACACATTCCTATGCACACATGCCTGTGTACACACTCCTGTGCATGCATGACTGCACACCACCCCTATGCACACACACCTGTGTACATACCCCTGTGGATACACAGCTGCACATACCCCTGTGCACACACAGCTGCACACATTCCTGTGTACACACACAGTTACATATAGTTGTGTGCACGTACAGCTGCACACGCCCCTGTGCACAACGGCACATATTCCCTGTGCACACACAGCTACACACACCCATGTGCACACACCTGCACACATACCCTGCAGACTTTTCCTGAGTTTGGGGAGTGGAAGTCACACCTGCTGGTACTCAAGGACTTTTCTTTGTTCTGTGCTTAGGACCACTCTGGTGATACAAGTCTGAATCTCCCCCAGCTGGGTCTGAGTCAGTGTGTTTATGTGTGACTATGTATCCATATGAATGTGTCAATGTGTATGGTCACATGAGTATGTGAGTATATGTACAGATTTGTGCTGACACATGAGCAGGTATGCGTGCATGTGCACAGGGGTGTGTGCAGCTGTATGTGCACGGGGGTGTGTGCAGTGTGCATTCACAGGAGTGTGTGCAGCCGTAGGTCCACATGTGCAGTTGTACATGGGTGCACAGGGACCTGTTTGTGCACTTGTGTACGCGTGTGTTCTCTTGCACATGTACATTCTACATCTGAGCAGTGCCTTGTGAGCATATGTACATGTGTGCACTGTGCATCTGAATGGTGGATTGTGTATTATATGATGATATGAATAATATGTGCAAATTAATAACAAGCTGACCACATACTCATGGCCCAGCAGCTGCCTTCAGCCTAGTGGCAGCCTCATTCAGGCACCATCAACTGGGCTTTTCTCTAACCATCTGACATGGAAACTGTCCCAGGGGCCACACGCATGGGTAGGTTGTGCTCACCCAGGGAGATCACACCCACATAACACCCCATGGCCATCAAACTCTGGAGGATACAAGGACAGCTCAGGGAAAGGACTTTTCACAGGCAGGACCTGCTTTTCTCTTCACTGAGAAGCGTGAAAGGACAGAGGACAGGGACCTGCATGTGAGGCACAGAGGCAGACACTGGCCATTCGCAGTTCAACACAGCTGGCACCACTGTGAGATCATCTGGCAGGTGGCCTCTGGCTCTGCTGGGGTCAGACAATCACATCTGTGCTATAAACATGCCAGCAGCAGCCTCAGAACTGCTCATGGGGACACAAACCCTGCAGAGAGGGCCTCATCCATCCCCTTCCAAGCCCAGCAGCAGCTAAGGGACCCACCACCTCCCATTCTTCCCTGAAGTGCAGGGAGGGTGCATCAAACAGAGGGGCTGCCAAGAAAGACCCCATATCACAAAAGTCCCATTCGGGGTTCTCTGGCCACTGAGAGTGGGGTGCACCCCAAGAGTGGGGGATATGCTCAGTGCAGGAGCACTGGTGAACTCTGCTGGCTTTCCTGAAGATCTGAGACTTATTGGTCTCAGCACCCTTGCCTCAATGTGGGGTCACCTATCCCAGAGGTAAAGGCAGCTAAGAGCACTCAGGAACTAACCTCTGCAGGTTCAAGCCCTGGACACGCACTAAGTCCAGACCAGACTCCCCAAAGTGGCTGCTCCAGGCAGATCTTCCTGCCCCTGGTGAATGCCTGTTGGACCCCAACCTGCCCAACTCACATCTGCTGTCATGTTGCAGGGGAGGAGGGGCTCAATGACCCAGACAGTACAAAGCAGGCAGGCTTCAAGGAGATAGCATGACTGCATGGGCCGGTGGGTCTGCGTGCCTTCCTGCATACAAAGAGAGGAGGGAAAAGGCCTAGGAGAACACCAATGGGGCTATCAGAAGGAAGACGGTCCAAGGTGGAGTGGGAGCTGCAGGTGGGTGAGGAGGTGTTGGGTACTAGAGAGATAAGGAGAAGTACAGGACAGGGAGCTTCTGGGATCTTTCAACCCAGAATGCTGGCACCTGAGGAAGAATGCTGCCTGGCAGTTCCTGTAACTTTTCTCTCTCTGCTCCCTCTTTTGGAAGAATCTCTCGTTGAGAAAGCCCATTACAAAGATGTTTGTCTTTGTCTTAAACTAAGGCCCTCAGATATGTAAAGGTCTAGTCTGGATAAATTAAAATAGTTAGGCATTTAACAAAAAAAATAGTTCTCCTTTTGATGAGTACTGTTTCTAAGAAACAAATATTGTATGTGGAAGACATCGTGACTCTCAGTCCCTGACCCTATGATTTTTCTTATTTCTGTCTCCTTTCTTATGGTGCCCCTGCTTCAAGCTTATTCACCCCAACAAGTCCCCAGAGGGGAGTGAGGGGCACTATGGCCAATGGGCACTGCCAGAGGAGGGCCAACCTTTGCCTGAGGACGGTGATTCAGAATGGAAAACCAGGTGTGGGCGGGTGTCCCAGTGCGAACCCCACCTGAAAGTAATGGCTCCCCAGGAGCTCAAAGGCTGCAGGTTAAAGCACAGCATCAGACGCAGAGAGTTGGGGCGTGGCGGGGGAGGAGGGGTGCGGACAGACTGGGGCTAGGGAGACTGAGGCCCTTTAAACTCAGTGTGGAAGCTGACACACCCCTGAGTCTCCACGTCCAGAGTCACACTCCCACTTGGAGATTCTGATTGAAGGTCAAGCCTCTTTCCTCAAAGCAGACACCGTACAGCACCTGTTCGCTCACCGGGGTGTGGACCTTAGAAGCCCTAGCTGATGGGAAGCCTGGCCTGCAGTTGTGATGACCAGTTCCCTAAAGACATTGTTGAGGGCGGGGCACCCAGTCCTCAGTCTCAGCCCTGATAGGCATCTGGTTGGCCAATCTCTTCTCAAGCTGCTCCCCCCGCCCCCACTACCCAGATGGCTGTCTGCCTTCCCCAGCATCTGGGGGTGCTTACATCCCCTAACCACTCCCACATCCTTCTCTCCTGGCCGCTGCTCTGACACTAGGCATCTTTTGGGCATCCAGACTCCTCCCATAGGGCTCCAGGGCTGGGATGTGGGCATCTCAGGGGGACCCATATTCCTTATCAGGAAAGGACAGATCAGGGCCTGCTGAGAGGCAGCTGATCCTCTACCTCCCTCCCCTCTCCTGGAACTGACCGAAGGCGGGAAGAGACCCTGCAAACTAATCATCGTGCACCCTCACTCCTCCCAGACACTACCTTGGGGATCAAAGTCCTGCCTGAGCCCCCAGCTTCATAGTGCAGCTCCCCTGTTCCCCAGTCCTGCTCCATCCTGCTTGCCACGGTATCACCTCACATGGATGGGACCCTGCACCTGGCCCAACTGTGGCAAATGGCTCGCCAGCAGAGGTGGGGGAGCAGATCCCACATACCCTTCTGGAGATGCCCTGGGTCCCCTGGGGGCTGAGCATGGTCCCTGACACCCGCAGTATGGCCCTAGAATCCCAGGAAGGAAACCAATTGAGACAGTGCATCAGAGGGCAGGTGGACTGGCCCTAAAGAGGCTGCAGCCAGGCCATGCCCTGTGACCCCATCAGTGCATGGAGCCAGGGATAGAGTGCTCTGGCCAGGCCACCCCGCATCGCGTGGCACAGGCATAAGTTAGCAGGAGCACATGGCAGCTCCTTGCCTGGCCCCCATGGCAAAGGCCTGGACCTAGGCTCCTCCCCCTACTTGGTCCAGGAGCATGGTGGGAAAGGGGTGCTCCCACGTGGAAGCCAGGTGGAGGACACAGCACCACAGGGTGATCCCCGGGACTCAGGTGTCGGGCAGGAATGGCAAAGAACATTCAGGATGGTAGTGGGCTGGCCACGCCCGGAGTGGCCCCACAGATGTGTTACACCCCCAGTCCCTCACCAAGGCTGCTGGGATTGTGTTGGGGAGGGCAGAGCTGTGGTGGACCAGAACCAGACACCCCCTGTAGCCTGGGTGCAGACCAAGGCCCACATCTCCTCCACTGGGGCCCACAGGGCAAAGGCAAGCCCTGCTCCCCTCCCAGGCAGACAGAGAAGCACCAGGCCCAGCCTCTTAGTGCAGTCTTAGTGCTTCCTAGAAAGCTGGAGCGCCTGCCCGGGAGGGAGGAGCACTGCCCAGGCCAGCCCCAGATCAAAACCTGACCTTCCAGTTCTTCAGCATCAGCAGAGGCCTCAGTGTCAGCCAGCACCCCTGGAGACGGCCCAGAAACCCCATAGCAAGAAGTGGGCAGCGGCTTAGCCCCCAGGCAGGAGGCACAGAGGCCGAGCCACTGCACTCAGGCTCTGGCACTGTGATGGGGTGCTGAGGCCCAGCCCTGCGGCTCAGGTCACCACCCACACACACCTGCTTCTTGTTGTGACCTGCATGAGCCCACAGACCTGTGCCAGCACACACCTGTGCCAGCACACACCTGCACCAGGACACACCTGAGCCAGGGCACACTGACCAGGAAACACCTGAGCAAGTACCAACACACACCGGCTAGTAGTTCACTCCTGTACTGGCGTGTGCTGCCTCCTATGGACAGTGGGGGCGGGGGCGGGGGTGGGGGGAGTGGCCAGGATAATGAGAGGGAGTGATCAATCAGCATCCACTTCTCAAGAGCTGCTTGGGGAAGAGGTGACATGATTCACAGACAAGGTGTAGGGTCAGGTCACTGCATAATACCCCAGAGACCCTGGTACCAGGTGAACAGTCCTCCAAAATTCACATCCTCACAGAACCTGTGAATGTGGCCTTATTTGGAAATGACCCTAGACCAGTGATCTGATGAGAAGGGATATCTGAAGAATGTGGACACAGCGGCCAGTAGGTAGGATGAGAACAGGCACATGGCAGGCAGGAACAAGGTGTGCAGGCCGTGGATACTGAGCCGGAGGAGACAGGAAGGAGCTTCCGAGTGAGCTTGACTACTCATCCACTTTGCACTCAGACTCCACAGGTGAGGTGTTGGCCAGTGTCCTGTATTTTTGGGGGGGTGGTGGGTTATACCCAGTGATGCTCAGAGGTTACTCCTGGCTCTGCACTCAGGAATTACCTATGGCAGTGCTCAGGGGACCATATGGGATGCTGGGATTTGAACCCGGGTCGGCTGCATGCAAGGCAAACGCCCTACCCACTGTGCTATGGTTCCAGCTCCGGTCAGTGTCCTCTGGGCCAGGTTCAGAGTGTCAGGAGCCACTGACCACTCACTCTGAGGACACGGGGGTCACCAGCAGTGGCTAAGGCCAGGCCCCAGGTGAGCCTTACTGTAGGGGGAAGCTGGCATCAAAGGCAGAACTTGGACTAACAGTAAGGAGGGTTCTGGTGGGGGTGGTCAGCAGGAGAGAGGCACGTCTGACTGAGACCTCAATGGGGGGGGGGGGTCCCAGGCGCCAACACCAAGGCTGTGCTGACCCAGGGGAGCCTTAACTAGATGGGGACCTGATGAACTCCATGCTAACTCCCTTTCCCACCCCATCACCCCCATTCCCTGCCCCATGCAGGGCTGTGTCCTCCAGATGGACAGAAGCAACCCTCCACACTGGGAAAGCAGTGTTTGAGAAGCATGAAAAAAAATTTTTTTAAACCTATTTGGCTCCATAAATTCCCATCTGCAGAATCAGCTGGACAGCACCAAACTTTGCCTAAGCCTTGTATAGGGGCTGGTGACAGGCTGAGGCCAGCTGGCCAGCACAAGCTTCTGGAAATGGTGTGGACATCAAAGAAAGTCACGCTGAAACTGAAGTTGGTCTCCTAGGGACATTTCTTTTTAAAAAAAAATATAATAACTTATTTGCATTTCACAGCACTTCCAATCAGCATCATGAGTTCTTGGGGTCTGACATGCGACCCCCACTGGGGCACCTCTGGCCTGTCTCCTGCAGGCCCTGGCACCACTGGCGTCATTCTGTGCCCATCTCGCACGGGTTCAGGCCTCTCTCTGCAGCGTCCCTGTACATCCTCTGAAAGTCCTGGAAGCGTGGGGCACAGCCTAGCTGGGCCTCCCCAAAGTGCATGTGGCCAGTGAAGAGGAACTGGCCATGGCCTGGCCTCACCCCACACTCGAGCAGTGTGGTGACCTGTCCCCGCCAGCCCCCGCCCTCTGGGGCGGCCCGGAAGACCCTGCTCTTCTGCCGGTATAGCCGGCTCACATGCAGGTGGATGGCTGATTCCTGCCTCTCGGGTTCATGGGTCACATTCTGGATGGAGCCTCGGACAACTGTGGAGGGAAGGAGAAGGTCAGCATGTGCCACAGAGCAATGGAAGGGGCCCGGGACAGCAGAAGGGTGGTGAACAGGACCTTCTGCACCCGGTCCTCATCCCACAGGCAGTTCAGGTGTGCCCGTCAATGGGATGGGTGTGGTACCTGCAGCCCTGCTGTCTAGGTTGACAGGCCAAGGGGTCAGACTAGCTCTCCCTCACCCCCACCCCCCGCCTGTCTCAACTTGGGGTGGAAACAAGGAAGCTCGTGGGGAACTGAGTCACCAAAGAGATAGTGGGTAGGCATGGGGCTGGCTAAGGCCTGACACGTTTGGGGCAGGAAAGACCACACAGGATGTGCCCTTGGGCCTGGGGATGCCAGTTTCCCAATGGCAGAGTCCAGCAGCCCAGAACATAGACAAGGGCCAATCAGCTTCAGGAGGGTCCCACTGTCCCTACCCCTGGGCAAGGGGCTTAAGTGCACAGAAATGATGGTCTCCAGTGACAGTTCCATGTCACTGTCCTCAGAGGTGCCCCCCTCCCTGCCCCCAAGGAGAATCGAAGGGCCTGGCTGAAAGAGGATCTCCCTCCACACACAGAACACTCACCAAAGTCGCTGGTGCAAATGGCCAGGAGTACCTCAGTGTCATTGCAGGGGCGGCAGGGGGCTGTGGGGAGAACAGACACACGTTTGAGAGCGGTCACCCTAGTGTCTTGTGAAGGTCTCTATGGGAGGAGTGGTCAGCATACACCCAGTGCAGGCAGCGCTGAGGACAGATAGGGCCTGGCAGGATGGAACTCGCCTGCTCCCGCCTCAGAGTGGGCCGGGCAGCTCTGCGGGACCCGCAGCACTGGCCACAAGACCACAGATCTTCAGCAACAACAAAACCCACCAAGCTTTATCCCTCACACTAGCTGCCCACCTGTCTTCACTCAGGGACCATGGTCCCACCCACACTGGTTGGCCCCACATCCAAAGCCACCACGGTCCACAGGGCTGGCTGTCTGGCCTGGTCCCCACCTACACCCAGCTCCAAAACACAAGAGAACAGCCCTCACCCTCCTGCCTCAGCACGGCCCCCTCCCAACCCTGCCTGACCCCTGGATCAGGAGGCTCATCTCTGAACATCTTTTGGACACTTCTGGTTCCTGAAATCCCATCAGAGCCCCCAACTCCTGGGGAGCTCCTCCAGCTGAGCAGGGCCTTCCCTGTGGCCTCTGTCCCTGAAAACCAGTGTCCTGGTTCTGCTTCCAGGGAGGTCTGGGTCAGGCCAACAGAGAGCTTAGTGGCAGTAGTGGCATGTCCACAAGGGTCTGGGAAAAAAATTCTTGGGGCTCATGTGAAGGCCTCAACCACATGCTTTGGGAGTCAAGAGTTTGGCATATGTTTCCCTAACTCAGTTGAAACTTAGGTTTGAAAATCTCATGGAGAGAAGTCTTCCTGATAAGGCCATCTGGAGAAGAGAATCGCAAACAAGACCTGCCACCTCACAGACCCACACCGCTGCACCCTCACCTGCCTAGGCCATCATGTGCCTTGGCTCAGGGGTCATCATGGGACAGGGACGAGCTGCTGCCACAGTCGGGGACAGACAGCAGCTCGGGAGGTGCTTGGGCCTGGCAGGGAGGGGCATTAGCACAGACTCTGGACCGGTACACCCCAGTAGCTCGGGCTCTGGGGAGCAGGGTGGGTGTGGTGTCTCAGTGCACTCAGCAAGGCCTGACTCATGAGGCTGTCAGAGAAAGGGGAAGCTGTGGAACGAGAGGAGCCTGATGCACGGGCGCCCAGCCCAGAGGCCACCACGCCTGAGGAGAGGAGCGGCAGCACCCAGGCCTGGCTGAGGGGCATGTGGCAGGAGCCTTTCCATCCTGATAGACAACCTGGGGTCACCAGGCTCAGGGTCCTGCACTTGCAGCAGCTGTCGGGTGGGGAGGTGGGTCAGCGAGCTAGGCCCTGGATAACCACAACCCCCAGTCCCCACACCCCCCCACCCCCGTGGAGAGCACTGTGAGGAGGGGGAGCCGGAAGGGTGCACATGGGACTCCGGAGGTCACATGGACACAGTGTGCTCCCGACGGAGCCTGTAGCTATCCTCACTCTGGAAGTGCTGGGTCCTAGGTCACAGCTGAATGCTGGAGGCCGAAGGTGCTGACACGTGCCTGGGCCTCCTGCCCTAGCTTGTGTGTGGCTGCTACAGCCTCAGACCCTCCCCAGAAGTCTCACTGAATCAAGGCCACTGGCAGTTAAGCTGGTAAAACTCCTGCAGACTTCCTGCACCTAAGCCTTGTGATACATCACCAGTCACTAGGGTGGGAAACCCGCCCACCCCGAAATGCCAGGAGAAGTTTCCTGTTTCCAATCTGGAAACAGTAACTGACTGAAGCCAGGCTGCAGGTGGAGCATCATGTGGCTTCAAGTCTCATGAGGCGAGTGAGGAGGCTAACACACAGGAACCCTCCCGATTCTTGGACGGGAGAGGATGGGGATGGAAGAGTGTTCTGGAAGGGGCACAAGACAACGTGAATGAAGGAAATTGGGCTATTGGCCAGGACCTGGGAGAGGACGCGGGTGCATGCGGGGCCCTGATGTCTGCAGGTCACAATCTGGTCCCAGGCAGGGGCACAGGAGCAGACAGACGGATGGGCGACTCCCACTGGAAAAGTTGATCCCACACACCAGTCTCAGCACAGCATGGGGGCCTTGGAGCCGAAAGGCAGCCAGGTGGTGCTGGGCCTCTGGTATCTGGGCAGCTGCAGCGCCCTGAGATGACCCAGCCGGCCGCTGACTCCTCCACTAGGCCGGGCTGCTTCCTCCCTCCCTCCCTCCCTCCCGCTTCCTGGTGAGGAAGCCAGCACAGGCCGCACCCTGGCCCAACCTCCGGACAGGCTCGGGGTGATCCTCCTCTTTGCTTCCAGGAAATGAGGGAGCCACTTTTTCACTTCCCCTCAGCCCAGCAGGAGACCCAACCTTTGAGGGGACAGAGTAGGCATCTTGTCAGGGGGCTCAGCAGGGACCACTTGCTGGGCTCATCAGACAAGCGGGTTTTATGGGGCTGGGGGCTGAGAGTGATACCCATTGCCTCCAGGGACCCAGGTCCCACACTCTGCCAGTTGGGGTGACTCCTAGATCTCACAGCCCTGCTGACCTGTCCTGTCCGTCCCCAGGGCCTGCCTGAGTGGGCATCAACCAAACCCTGACTTGTGGCAGGACCACAGGGGCAGAGAGGGTGAGACATGCTGCTCGGCCTGAGCATGAAGAACTGAGTTTAAGTGGAGTCAGCCACAGGCAGGCAGGCCACAGTCCCAGAGCCATGCAGATCTCAGGGGCTCTGAGCTGCCCTCTTGGGTCACCCTCACAAGTCCCTTATTGTCCCCAGTGGGACTCCTGGTGCCCAACATCCTGAGAACACTGGGGCCTCAGGGAGAGTGCCCACTCAGTGCAGCCACTAGTCCTGGACCTACAGTGGTTCTGAGTACCTGGACCCCACCCATCTTGGGTGGTTGGACACTTCCGGCCTTCATCCATGAGGCTGAGGCCTATAACAAGGTCCCCAAAGAAGCAGGGCAGAGCAGCTCGGCCCACGGCTCGTCCTTGTGCCCAGCACTCTAGGCCTGGTTCACAAGAGGAAGGGCCAGACAACAGAAAGGCATATCACACACTCTTGGAAGCAGCAAGAACACACCCTCATCTCGGGGGAGCCCCATTCTCTGAAGTCAGTCAGGCAGGGCGCAGCTCACAGCCGGCCCCAGCACGATTCCACCCACGGACAGGGGTCCAGCCTCAGCGGTCACAGCCAGCCCACGGTGGGAGCCAGGAGCACAGGAGAGCTGTCGGCTGGGGCATCCCTGACGCCAGATGGCCAGCACCACATTCCACATTCCGTACCCATTCCTTCAGCATTAAAGGCTTAGGGGCCCAGCCCCTGATGAAAGGGGGACACCCCAGGGAGAGGGGAAGCTCGGCTTCCTCCAACCCTGCTACCCAGTGTCCTCAGGAGGTGGTGGTAGTAGTGGTGGTGGCAAGGCCCCTGGGGGAGGACACTTTACCCTTTCCAGTCCCAGCTCTGGAGTCCAGACCTCTGGTCACAGGAACCCTGGGTCACTGGGTTGGCAGGACTGAAGGCACCCGAGGGCTGGGCAGGTGGACATCTGTGGGAAAAGTAAAAGGGAAACCCTAGACAGGATTTATTTCCCTTTTACTTTCAAAAATAAAGTTTACTTTTACCCCAAAAGATCCTAGGTACCCCACTGGATCATTGCAGTGTCCAGTGTGGCTACATGTCCTGTGTAGCCCAAGGGGTGCATGGGTGTAAGCACATGTCATGGTCAGATGACCAGTCCAAGGAACACCTAGGAACTTGACAATGGCCACTGCCCTGTCCACTCCCTGCTCCAATCTACAAGTCTGGTGCCAGGAACTCAGCCTCTGCCCAGAAGGGACAGAGAGAGAATCTTAGTGACCTGAGGGCCAGGCCACAGGGCTGTGACAGCCAACACCACAGTACTCCCTGTCCAATAAACTGAAAATCGAGATCAGACAAGAACTAGCCATGGAGAACACAGGCCACTGTCCTGAAGACCAAGACATATCCAAGCACCCAAGCTGGAGGAATGGTGATATGACCCTTACGCACCACTTCCATCATAGGTCAGAAAGAAACTTGGGAGTGTGGTGACCGTGTTTCTCCAGATAGTTTTTACTGAGCATTTATCTCCAGGATTCCAGACTCTCCCCCATCCCATCTCACCCCTGGCACTGCTGTGACCTTGTAAAGGCAGTCACAGTTAAAGTTCACTCAGGCCCTGGGGGTGCAGGCCCGTGCAGGGCTGTGTGCAGGGATCCCACCTGTAGTGGCCCCTCTCCCAGACCAATTAAGATCAGAGAAGGATTCAAGGTTATGAAAACTGATCTGAGTCAAGAGGCAGAAACCTAAAAGGTGAACTCCTCCTCAGGAGCAAAGTCTGTATCTCAAACTCAGCACATCTGCTGTCCCCAGAGGGACGCAGGGAGATGTGGGGGGTGACCACCTCACCTCACCATGCTGATGTCTGGGCCACCTTCAGAACTACAGCACAGCAGCGCCCTGCCTGATCACAGTGTCGTCCTCACCCCCATCACCTTCGTGAGCCCCCTTGTCCTGCAAGCAGGACAGCCCAAGTTCACAGCTGGCCCCGGGGGAGGCACCTTGCTACCAACCGGCCATGGTCGGACAGTGCCGGCCTCACAGAGAAGCCGTGTCTCTGAAAGAAAGGAACCCTGCACTTGTCCCCAGTGGCAACGTTGGGAGACAGCAGTCAACTTCACACCCACTCCCTGTGTGTGAGGGTTTCAAGAGCTGCAGCACCAGAGTACTGAAGACCCCTGTGTTGATTAGTCCTCTGTGATGACTATGCTCAATGGTGACTATGCTCACGGGCGACCACTTCTCAGTGGTGACTAATTCTCAGTGGTAACCAGTCCTCGGTGGTGACTACACTCAGTGGTAACTATGGACACTGAACTGCTTGACGGTACCCCCATTGTGCTTGTGTGCTCATTTCTCGGTGGGGGCGAAGACATAGGTTTGATCCTTTCCTCAGACCCCTCTCTTTGTAGGGAGGGAAGATTGGCCCTGTCCTCAGGACTCTGAGCAGTGGCCCCTTGCTGGACGAGGCAGCACGCTGAACAGAGGCCAGGAGAAGACGCCAATAGTAACCAGTCCTTGGTGGTAACTACACTCAGTGGTGGCTAGTCGTTGGTAACTAGTCCTCAGTGGCAACTATGCCAAGTGGTGACTAGTCCTCGTTGGTGACTTGTTTCAGTGACAGCAACTCCTTCTCAAGGATAGTCCTCAGAGGATGCGCATCTCCAGAAGCTAGGCCCACTGTCAGATCTCGGCTCTGACTATGGTGATTGTCAGGAACACCTGCTCATCCCCACAGACAACTCTTTGGAGGGGCGTTGTTTTGCCAAATAGATCCCCATGTCTGACATCTGTCCACCCCAAAGAGGGATGCTGAGGGACTGTGGGGGCCTTAGGAGCCTCGCTGGAGGAGGTGCCAGGGAGGCCGAGCTCCCACTCACCAGAGCGTGTGTGCAGATCCGGGCCCATGCGCCTGCCCGCCAGCTCATACTGGAAGCCAGTGGTCCTCCTGCTGATGTCCTGCTGTGGCGTGGCCTCCACAAACAGGCCACCCTGTTGGAAGTCAAAGCAGCGCACACGGCTGGGCCCAGGCTCTCCGTCCCGCACTAGCAGTGTCAGTTCTCCAGTTTTTTCCAAATAAATATTGGCCCCCGAAGCATCCTGGAATGGCTTGATGCACAGAGTCAAGTGCCGGGAGGGCGAGAAGGTATTGGGGCGCAGGTTGACGATGAGTGCCCCAGTGGGGTACAGCCACTGGACAGTGCCCGCGGAGCAGCGCAGGTACACCTGTTCCACCTCTTTCCGGTGGGCCTCGTGCGTCAGCCCGCTGCAGAGGAAGAAAGAACATGTCTCAGTCAAGCCACTGTACCAGCTGCCCACACCCAATGCCATGCAGCCACAGGCCTACCCCAGCAGGGGCAGCTACTGGCCCTTCATCCAGGTCCACCGGCTGGTGAATCCCCAGCCCTCTTGGGGTCCTACACTGCTGTCTGAGGTTGTGGCATCACTGAACTAAGCGGTACAGGGTACAGTGACCAAGAAGGGTTAACGTGTTGGGGCTGGAGCAATAGCATAGCGGGTAGGGCGTTTGCCTTACACGCAACCAACCTAGGTTCGATTCCCAGCATCCCATAAGGTCCCCGGAGCACCGCCAGGAGTGATTCCTGAGTGCAGAGCCAGGAGTAACCCCTGAGCATCGCCGGGTGTGACACCCCCCCCCAGGAAAAAAAAAAAGAAAGAAGGATTAACACGTTTCCAAAACGGAGTCAAGGAAATAGCAGCAGAACCCAGACCCAATCAGGTTCCAGAGAACTGAGGGGAGAAAGCAGGGCTGGGGTTGGGGGAAGGCACCATGTGAAGACACAGGCATATTCTAGTGGCAGGAGAGATAGTACAGCAGGTGCTCGCCCTGCATGCAGCAGACCTGGGTTAGATCCCCAGCATCCCATATAATGCCACAGATGACTATAGGATCCCTGAGCAGAGCCAGGTGTAACCCCTGAGTACTACCAGGTGTGGTACTCATCGACTCCCATCCCCCAAAGAACTAGAAACAGAAACAAAAAGGAGGACAGGAGGTGCCTGGGTTTAGCTACAATGACCTTGGACAGAGAACAGCTTTTAACCCATGAGGAGGGTCAGTGACAAGCATGTGAAGTTGTGTTGGTTTGCACTTGGTTCATTTCCAAAGACAAAAAAGATTTGACTATTCTCTTCCTTGAAACTAAAAGACCCTAAATTATAATTGAGGGGTTGTGGCCACACTGGACTTACTCCTGTGTTCAGGGCTTATTCCTGGCTCTATGCTTAGGGGATGCTCTTGACAGGACTCAAAGGTCCTTATGTGATGCCAGAGACTGAATTGGGGTTAGTCATGTGTAAGGCAAGTGCCTCACCCTTGTACTCACTCTCTGCATCGCATTTTAAAAATAAAGTCAAACATAATCAAAACAAGATACCAAGTGGGGGAAGGGCCCCCAACCCCCACTCAGGGCAATGGGTCAGCAAGCGTCTGGCCTCCTGCTTTATGCTAAAAAAAAACTGTCAGTATTCCAGGCCAGGGAAACAGCTCAGCAGACAGGGGCACATGCTCTGCATTTGGGAGCCCAAGGGTAGATTCTTGCCTCCACATGGACTCCAATCACACAGTTCAATGCCAGGAACAGACCCTTAGCACTGCTAGATGTGCCATGGGTGTGTACAACCACGCACGCATGTGTACAACACACACACACACACACACACAAGCATTTTTCAGGTCCTGAGTCAACTTACCTACATTATGTTTTTAGGAAACTGAAACCATCAAAAATGCTAGTTTCCATTACTTGAAACGTTAATGTAAATGTCAGCTTGTGCTAACGGCCACGTCACAGCTACAGCAGTCCTGGAGCTGACCCAGGGACTTCAACTCGGGGGGTTTTATTACACGAAATTTGGTTCTGATCAGATCTCAGGCAGGTTCACCCACATTCTTAGGATTTTTATGCGAAATAAACAATGCTATATTCAGAGTTCTGGCCTGAAAGCGTTCCCAGAAACCCTTTCTTCGAGGAGAAAACACATAACATATGGTTTGCATTCACTCTTGGTGACTCATAGTCCGGCCTGAAAACCCTCACTTTTCATACGACAGGCCAGCTGCAGGCTTGGGTTGCAGTCATCCAGCAGACCACATCAGAGGGATCTATCAGTGAGGTGAGCCCTCTCCTAGCCCTGCTCCCCGCCCCCACAAGGCCCTGGGTCATGGGCAGCCTGCCCGGCCTCAGACGCCAAGCAGGGCTGCACATATGGGACAGGCTTACAGACGACAGTCAAATAAAACTCACACAACCTCGTTGGACCCATCCATGGGGACGGGCATAATTACAGTGCAGTGTGAAAACATCAGAATCCATGGGGAGTGGCTGCCACAGATGACTATAATCAGCTCTGCACTCAGGCAGCCCAAACAGACTATCACAGTGGCCCTCCTCGCTTGTGTCTGCCAGCCCCAAGGGTCAGCTGGACATGAGCCCCACACCCAAGCACCAATCGTTAACTCTCCTGACCACAAAAGTCATTCTGCCCAGGGCTTCACTTCCCTCTTGGGGGGCAGGGAGGGCCTGAGGGCCAAGGGAGACACGCCAGAGGCTTTGGGCACCTCTTCTGAGTCACCGTCATCAAACAGCAGCAGAGAAATGGTACCAAGTGCACTCTCCCCACATCTTGAACAGGGCCAGAGGGACCCCTCGCGGGCAGTGGTGGTCAGTCCACAGCTGCTGGCAACAGGAAGCAAAGTGCATATATAGTCACATGCACCATATGGGCACCAAGCTCGGGCAGGAGGACTATCACGAACTATGTTGCCCTCTAATCAATGTCTTCTTCACTGCTGTCAGAGAAGGGGTCTATGCCCCCCACCCCTGCCAACCAGGGCAGCTGCCAGCCCTTGACTCCCACCTGCCTCATCACACCTTCTCCTAAAACATCAAAACTGACAAGAATCCGATCAGAGAGCCATCTACAAATGTTCACGTGAACTTCGAGTGTGTGATGTGCAAGACCCCCAATTAAACATCCCCCCATACAGAGAGAGCCAGAGAGACCCCCACAAGGGCCCATGCATGGTCTATGGTGGTGTTCACCCAGAAATTGAATCAAACCTGTCACTCTAAGTTCCCAGGACAGCAAACCTAGGAAAACACTCCAATTAGGAAGTGCATACACTAGTGACAGGTGTGGTGTTGGAAATATGAGCATGGGAGACCACCAATAACAGAACTGTGAATCACAGAACCTCAGACATTTTTTTAAAAATTGTTTAAAAAGATGGGGCAAATGGAACCCCCCCCCCAAACCTTCCAATCATGCAGACTTGCTGAAGAGCAGAAACACTGCACATAAACACATGGATGGAAATTCAGGACTTTGACATGGAAGGCAGGAGAGGTGCTAAGCCAACAGGAATAGAGTGATTTTTCTGACATTACACTGCAGCTAGAGGTTGCAGAAAGACTGCTTCATTCAATCTCAGGAAACAGAAACACATGGTATATCTTGAATTATGGAAAGGAAATCATTTTACTTATAAAAAGACAGTTTGGGGAAGAGGCCCAACCCCAGTTGATTTGGGGACTTTCTGAAGCCAGCAGAGCCCAGAGACTGACTCCACGAGCTTCTGTGGACTAGAGTCAGGAG
Source organism: Sorex fumeus (assembly GCF_029834395.1). Classification (NCBI taxonomy): domain Eukaryota; kingdom Metazoa; phylum Chordata; class Mammalia; order Eulipotyphla; family Soricidae; genus Sorex; species Sorex fumeus. Next base: position 18,400,291 of record NW_026606086.1, on the reverse strand, counting down.
GGACAAAGGAGGTCCTGGGGAGGAAGCCTCAGGAGGTTGTGGCCATCCCCACCCCTTCGCCTCTCGAGGGTGAGGCCTGCAACACCCTGCACACTGCCCACCGGGAAGCTGCAGGGGAAAGTTCATGGTGCACCTTTATTGCCACTGCCTAATCAAGAGTGGGGCGCCGTCCTGCCTCCCGCACACACAGGGACAGGGATTTCAAAACCTACTGCTTAATTGCTTGGAAACACCCAGAAACACATTTCAGCACGTCAGGAGTCATACAGAAAGCTCCCTCCCTATCAGAGATCAGCATCTGAGCTCACTGGGGCTCGCACCGCCCTTTGCCAGCTTTGGAACAGCTCATAAAGTCATAAATGCTACGGACTCAGCAGGCAAACCAGCACGCCTGGATTGCAACAGAAAATATCTGTCAGATGATCTGTGGAGAATATTGATAACCAGGGGGTGGGGGTTCACGCTCCAGCAGGGCCTGGCCCTCCGGGTCCTGTCTGTACCTGCGTGTCCAGCTCTGTCCTTGGCTGAGAGGGGGGTGCTAGCACCTGAGGAGGCGTGTGGGGGATGCCAGCAAGGACGGAGGGAGGAGTTCCTAATCATGGTAAAGGACAGGGAGCACCGGCAGGTGAGGGTCAGGCTGGGCCAGGAGTTGGCTGCCGCCTGACTACCGCCTCACTCCATTGCCTCTGCAAACTATGGCTCACGGGGCAGAGCCGGTTTCCGTCTTAGATCTGAGGCAGTTTGGGGGGAGCTGATGATGCGTCCGGCAGAGGTTGCAAAGAGGGGAGTTTAATCAGCAGCAAGGGGCCAGGGCGCCTGTCAGCTTGAGGCTCCCTCCGCTGTGCTGGCGCCAGAGCTCCGCAGGCCAGCCCTCCCCCAGAGCTCGGCGGCAGCCCCATCGCAGGGCCGGCTCCCTGCAGGGGAGCGTGGGCACCGCAGTCCCAGCTGGGGGGGATGCGAGGGAACCCCCCAGTGTCTCCAAAGACCCGAGCCCAGGCATCTCCGCTGCCCACGCCCTGCGCCCGGGTCACCACTCGACCTTCTCCGAAAACCAACTTCACTCAGAATGCGGGGGGCGGGGGTGTGGGGGGGGTGCACCAGGCCCCACACTGACTCTTTTCATGAACTCACGGAGGAGGGGGGGTGGGGAGGGACCTCGACGAGACCGGCCGGGACATCGGCTCTTCGGCACTCTGCAAACTCGGGAACCGCAGCTTCCAACCCACCACCCTCGGCTTCGTCCCCGGGAGCGGCCGCGGGGGCATCCGGCCCGCGCGCACCGAGACCCGCGCCCCAGAGGGTCGTCTGGCCCCGCGCAGCGCCAAGGGCGGCCTGACCTTCACGCGGGCCGGGGGCCGGGGGCCGGGCCGACCCGCAGCGCCCCGCGCACAGGTGTCCGCTCCCCGCAGATCCGCGGGCACTTCCTGCGCGGCCGGCGCGCGGGCCCGGGAGCGACCCCCACCGGCCGCCGGGGCCGGGCGGGCCGGGCCGGCGGGCTGAACCCCGCGCTCCTCCGGGCAGCGGCGCGGCGCCGCGGGCCCTTTTGTTCTGGGCTCGGGGCGGGGGCGGCCGGGACCCGAGCGGCCGCGGAGCCGGCCGGGCGCCGCGGGGTGGGGGGCCCGGGGGCGCGAACTCACCTCCCCTTCCAGCTGCACAGGTCGCTCGAGTACTGCGCGCCCGCGCCGCCCAGCAGCGCCAGCAGCGCCAGCGGCACCAGCGGCGCCAGCGGCGGCCACCGCTGCCCCGCGCGCCCCGTGGCCGTCCGCGCCGCTCCCCGCATGCTCTGGCCGCGGCCGGGCGGCCGGCCCGCGCCCGCGCTCCGGCAGACCCTCGACGCCGCGCGGCCGGCGGGTCACGTCGCGCGCCCCCGCTGTCCCCGGCGCGGCCGCCCGCCCATCCCGGCCGGAACCGGGGCCGCCCGAGCCGCCGGACCGCGCGCAGCCCTGCGCCCGCCGCCGCCGCCAGAGACTGAAGTTGGAGGCGGCGACCAGCCCCGGCTCAGCTGGGGGACGGGCCCGGCCTCCCGCCACGCCCCGCGCCCCGCCCCGTGCGCCGGAACCGCCCCCCGCGTCCCCTCGCGTCCCGGTCCCCGCGCCCCTCGTGCGGGCCCGCGCCCTCCGTCCCGCGCCCCGCGCCCCCCCGCCCCGCCCCCGGCGTCCGCGCCCCACGCCCCCCGCCCCGCGCCCCGACCCCGGCGCCCCGCGCCCCGACCCTGGCGCCCCGCGCTCCACGCACCCCGCCCCGCGCCCCGACCCGCCGCCCCGCGCCCCGCGCCCCGCGCCCGGCGACCCCTTCCTCCTCGGCCGGCGCTGGACGCTGCGGGAAGTGGCCAGCAGGTGTCTGGGCGCTGGTAGAGGGTCGGGCCAAGACACTGAGACGAGGAAGAGCAGCGCAAGGAGTGTCCGGGAGAGAAACGCGGAACTGGACCACAGAGCCCGAGCCGGGATGGGGGTGGGGGGTGGCGGAGGGAGGGGTTCGGTACCAGGCGTGAAACCCTGAGACCCCATGTTGTAGACCCTGGACCAGTGGCGCCTGGCGGTGGGTCCCGGGACGCCGCCCCTGCTCCGCTGGCCAGTCTGTTGCCAGAGCACCGCGGTCCCGGGACCGCGCTCCCTCCCCAAAGCGCGGCCACGTTTAGGCTGATCACCCGGGCTACTGTCCCCACCGCGGGTTCTTCCTGAGTCTACGGCTTTGCTGCAGGATGCATGCCGACAGCTCATGTTCCCCATGCAGAGAATCTCTGAGATGCCAGCAGAACCCCAGCATAGTGAGTACCGCTTGGAGGACTGCGACCCTAAGTCCACCCAGCCTGGTGCTGCTCAGCCTGGGGCCTGGAACCAAGAGGCAGAGCTGAGTGTGAGTGGGACCAAGGCCTCTGGGGGTAGGTGACCCCCACAACCACAAACAGGCTTTTCTCTGCTTTCTGACTGGGGTTGGTCTCGGCTGCAGAGCCTCCACCTCAGAGGGTGGAAATGTCAATTTCTACCTGCTTTCCAATTTCCAGGCAAGACACATTTTAGGAGGAATGTCGTGGCTGCAGGCAAGGGTGACTTCTGGTACCCCTGGTTTGGGGCATTTTGCAGGCAAGACATTTGGAAGTGTTTTGGGAGCCAGGGAGCCCTGTCTGAAGAAGCTGCAGAGGCAAGGGGCCCAGGCCATGGATGCTAGGGATGCATGCAAGGGCAGGGTCACCCACGGGGGTCACTGCCGGGGGAGCACCCAGAGCAGCCAGCCTGACCAGGGCAGGGGAATGCTGTTCTTGGCGGAGGGGTCAGGGTTAGGGAACTGCCATCCTTGGCAGAGGGACCCAGAGCAGCTCCAAGACTGAAGGGCAGCATGTGTATGTGGGCGAGGGCCTGTCCTGGAGTGTATGCCCCTAACGGGCACTGTGAGGACTGGGTGTGGGAGTCTTGAGGGGCATGTGTAGAGATGGGCTCTGGGCCCTGGGGGGGCCCGGCCAATTCCCACACACGGCTGGCTGCCCTGCTTCTCCCATCTGTTTGCAGTTGTATCTCCTTGTACAAGTCATTGCTAGCCCACACATTCACGAGATCCTCCCTGTACCCCATGGAAGGGGCAGGTAGCTTTATGGTCCCTGGCTGTGTCGATTCTAACGAGTTTTTCCCTGCCCAGACTCTTACTTCCCAGGCAACTGAACCCTGGTGACAGTGATGCTGCAGCAGGGTAGGTACCTGTAGGACCTGGGGTGGGCCCAACACAGGCTCTGCCCAGCCACGTGGCCCAGGCCCTTGTCCCTACAGCCAGAAGTGGGTCCACACGCAAAGGGGTCCCTCCATCAGTCACTCATGGCTGCCTGCTCAGTACTTAGATGAGCCCTGTAGAGTCATGTTTGGGTGAGGGTCTGACCTTGCTGCTGTCACAACTTGTCTCCTGAGAGGCCCTGCCTATTGGGGATGCAAGTACCTCTGTATTTCTGAGGGTCCTTGAAACAAGGTTGGAGCAGAGCCGCCAGAACCCCTTCTGACAAGCAGCCAGGTACAGAGTGGGGCCGCACTGCAGAACTGGTCCAGAGTTCTAGGAAGAATCATGACCCAGGACCTCCAATCCTCCACCTGTGCCCAGCAGGAGAGTCCTGGCATCCCTGGCCCTGCAACATTCCACATGTGGAATGTGCATCGGGGTTCCTGGTGTCTGAGACTGTGCAGCAACCAAAGCCCGTTCAGAGCCCAAGAAACCTTGCAGGGCTCTGCGTTCTACGCACCCACAGGGCGTGTCTCCGGGACTCGCGTCTCCAGGACTCAGAGAGTTGTGCTCTAAGGCCCCTGGTGCTAGTAGCACTCACCTGGTTGGACCTGGAGAGGAGCAACAGTGTTGCCCTGGCCCACCCCAGTAGGAGTCATGGGATTTGAGCAGAACCTCCAGAGCCCACTGCCGCTGTGAAGCTCAGTTGCTGCCTTGCTGCCCATACCTCCTCTTCCAGGGGTGTGTCCACCCTGAGGGTCCCTCAGCCACAAATGCTCCTACATCCACCATCCTGCCCTGTGTATCCTCCACTTACTCCCATGGCCCCATGAAGTCAAAGGGATGGACATGGGCAAGACACTGGTGGATTTTTTATTTGTTTGGTTTGGGGGTCACACCCAGAGGTACTCAGGGGTCACTCCTGGGTCTCTGTGCTCAGGGGTCACTTGCTGGTTGTGCTCAGGGGAACATCTGGGGTGCTCAGGCTCTAGCTGGAGTCGGCTATGTGCAGGCAAACAGCACACAGTACCCTCTGTACTCTCTCTAGCCCTAGGGGTTTCCTGTGTACTCTCTCTAGCCCTAGGGGTTTTTAGGGGGCTCCATGAGTTTTTGGAGGGCTCTACCCTCTCCACCCCACGTGGGCCTGAGCTACACTCAGCCCACACCAGAGCCAGGGTCTGTGTCTCCACTGTAGGTCTGTGCCTGCGTTCACTCTAGATGTATCCACCAGATGCCTCCTGGGTACCTCTGTGACCCATCCAGGACTACGGCCTTGGCCTGGTTCCCTGCTGCCCCATGCCAGGCCTGCCCACGACTCAGGGTGGCAGGCAGGCCTGCCGGCTCCTGAGAATGCCTGCCAAGGACTCCGACACCATGTGTCACCTTCTTGCTTTGGGTGCCACAGGGACTGTCCCCAGGAAAGGGCACTACCACCTGCCCCCATCCGTACTGCTTTTGGGGTACTCTAGATCCCTGGCAGAGTAGGCCTGGCTCCACTTGGCCCCTCCCTGATCTGGTTCTCCGGGCTGTGGGGTCAGGGGGGCTGTTGACACTGTTACCTGCGAGGTGGGTGGGTGGTGGGGCCTCAGAGTGACATGGGTTCGTGACAGCCTTGTGTGCAGCCTCACATCGGTGGAGGGAACCATGTCCCCTCTTGGTCCCCATGATGTGAGTCCCCTGAGCCTCTGACAGCACCTGCATTGCCAAGGTGTTCCTAGGGGTCACAGCTTGAGACAGTGACGTGCATTCAGCTACTCAGCATGCCTCACCTGAGCCTGTTCACAAAGGAGCCCAGCCTGCCCCGTGGGTGCTGGCATCTGAGAAGCTGCTGAGTACTGGTTGTCCCTCAGCTCCGCCCCTGTGTGCGCAGCACCCCCATTTCTCTGCTTCCCCTCCCAGGTTATTTTTGCTGACCTTCCCAGAGGGACGTAATTATCGTGACTGTGGCCGGGTGATGAAAAGCAAACACTCGTAATTTAGCATCCAGCGAGTGCAGTGAGTGAGCAACGTGTAATTAGGGTATGAAACAGCCGGTGGAGGGCGAGTGGCCTCAGCCCCATAACCTTTCCCCAACGCCTCCTTAACCTAGTTAGCTGCGTGCTTTGCTATATGCCTCTGGAAAGGTGTTGAGGGTGCAGCTTCTGGGGGCCAGTGATTCTGTAGGCAGGCAGGTGTGTGGTGCTGTCTCCCCCAGGCATCCCTGGCTGCCTGCCCTGAGCCCTGCAGTCACTCTGTACCAGGAATGTCTCTGCACTGAGTCCTCAGAGGCAGCCTGTGAAGGAAGGGCTCCATGAGGGATCAGGGGATTGAGGCTGATAGAAGGTAAATGTGTCCTGAGAAGGGACTTGGCTCCAAGGAGACCCATCACACATGTAGGAAAGTCAGTCCTGTGCTCTTGGTGTCACATGCTGGTCAGGGCATTGAGCCTGCATTGAGCCTGTGCCTTTGGGGAGTTGACAGACCCCACCCCCAACCCCCATATACACCAGAACTGCCACTCAGGCGAACTGGGTGCTTCCTCCCAGGGCCAGGAGAAGATGTGGAGGGCATACCAAGAACAGGAGGAGGGCTAGAACTAGGGGAAGACATGCTCAGCTGCCAGGAGCCCCTAGGACAGTGTGTGGACACTGGACCCAGGAGAAGCATGGTCCATAAAGACTGTGCTGGAGGAACTGGCAGTAGCATGAGCCCTTGGCTCCTGTAGCAAGTAGCCCCGGGGGTCTCATGCAGCTGGGCTGTCACACCTAGTACCCCAGGCTCATATCTTTTGAGACATTGACTGATCACAGACCTGAGTGGAGGGCAGACCTCCCCCTAAGATGCCAGCACCATGCCCCACCCCGCCCTGTGAGTAGGGTCCCAGGTAAGGAAGGCAGACAAGGTCCCCTGGACTTCTAAGGCCAGGTTCCCATAGCATCACAGAAACTCTGGGATCACACATAATCCCAGTCTATGCTGCTTGCAATCTATAAGACCCCTGGCTACCCCCTGAACACCTTCCTTTGGCTTCTGCCTAGAAGATACAGGCCCCCAGTACTTGGGATTTCTGCTGCCCTTGTGGTTGGGCCAGGTCTAGAGACCCCAATTCTAAGCAAAAACACTGGGTGCTCCCATTTGCCCTTGGGTGCTCCCATGTGCCCCTGAGGTTGTTCCCATATATCCCTGGGTGCCCCCGATATGTCCCTGAGGATGCTACAGGCTCCTCTGGGTGCCCTGATGGGCCCCTAAGGATCCCACCCATGTCCCCCAGTGGGTGTAAGGTTGCTCCCATGTGCCCCTGCTGGTTCCCTTGTGTCCCCTGAGGGTGCTCCCATGTGCTCCTGGGTGCTCTCATGTACCCCTTGTGTACTCCCACGCACCCCTGGTGGGTGCTCCTAGGTGACCCCAGGTTGCTCAGTGTAACTGGCTCCCAGCTCAGGTATCTGGCTGAGCCAGGATGTTTTCCTGCTATAGTCTTTGGGGAAATCCTCGTAGCACCCCACCCCGTGCCCCGTTTTCTCATGTTGTTTGTGCAGGAGGTGCAGAGTTCCCAACGCCTCCTGCTACCCACTTTGTTTGCTTATTTCCATCTGCCCCATGTTGTAGGATCCCGCCATGTGCTGTGTACTTGCTCCTGATGACCAGGAGGGGCCCATCCCCTAAATCCTGAACTCGTTGAGAAGAGTACCTGCTTATCATAACCTGCAGGTGAGTGACAAATGCTAGTCGGTAGAGCAAAGCCAAAGAGCAGAAGATTGTGCTCACTGAAACCAGGGGTCTGACAGGTTCTGTCACCAGGATGCCAGCATAGTCCTTCTCAAAGATGTCGCCACAGAGCTGAGGAAGGAACTCGGACCCCTGCGGCCTGTGGGAAGGTCCCCTGGCATACAATCACTGACATTTTCCCTTTGAGACCTTGAGCTCTGACCACCCCTTGAATGTGAGAGTATCTGCATGTGAAATACACACACACAGGCCTTTTTCACATTGCACAGGGCGTGACCCTACACTGTGAGCTCAGGGTGCCTGTCATCTGAACACAGGGCTCTGTTGGTGCATGTGACACCTGAAGGTCTCTCAACAGTCCATCCTGCTTCAAGCCAGCCATTCCCTTCACATCAGAATTATCTGCCAGACCTGCTGGTGGCTGGGTGCCAACTGAGGGGCTGTTGGAGTCTGCTAGTGCAGACCACAGGTCTGCTGCAAAGACAGTGATTGGGGTGAATGGGCCTTTGAGAGAATAGGGGGCCAGGCCAGAGAGACAAGGTGTTCGGGAAGGTGTTCAGGGGGACTGAAACATATGCCTGGCTTGTGGAGGCCCTAAATTCAGTCCTAGCACCACCTGGCCCCATGCATTGCCCAGCGCATCCCCAGTGGCACACAGAACTGGGCACAAGTAGTACCTCCAGGCCTGTGCACTGCACCATCAGGACTGCGGATCCCACTGCATGCCACTGTGGGTGGTTCCAAAAGAGGGTGGAACTCTCCCACCCATGACAGAAGGAGAAACAGGTCCCACAATAGTGTCCCTGGCTACATGGCCAGACCTGAGCTTTCTAGGCCCCATGGCATGGTGGGTGCATGTCAGGTACCAGGAGAGCAGTGGAGGGGGGAGTGAACAGGGCATGATGTGTTCAGACATTCTCAGGTCACCCCTCTGTGCCTGTAGGAGCCCAGGGACAACCTCCTACCCCCATCCCCAGGTCAGGGCCCTCTGAGGCTGGTTCTGGGCCACACCTTGGTGACTCACCTGGGCTGCAGGTGCAGTGGCTCAGAGACATCTTGTCCAGACCCTTCAGGTGGGGCCTGGTCTGTACCCACACAGCCAGCAAGGGACCTCTTGTTCCCCTGCCAGCCCTGCAGAGGGCCCTAGAGGCTGGCCACAGGCTGGGCCTGCCCTCTGCAGGAGGGGCTGAGAGATAGGCAGGGTGGAGGTAGGACCTCTTGGGGGAGGGGAGGCTGTCATTGTAGCCCTGAGCTACTGTCCACTTACCCTATCATCTGGACGTCCCTCCCAGAACCAAGAGCAGCAGACAGAGCTTGGCCTTGGGGAATAGGAGCCACTCTCTCCAAGACACGGGTCCACCCTGAAGTGGTGGGACATCCCATGTGCTAGGGCCTCACCTTACTCCAGACCTCAGGGGAAGGGGTGGAAGGTTCCAGAACCTGAAGAGATGGTGTGGACAAGGAGTTTCCAGGTTGGGGAAGGTCTGGGTGATGGCCCTAAGTTTCCGGTGTTGGGGGCAGGACAGACAAGGCCAGAAGAGAAGAAGTGCCTTCTTGGGTGCCGTTAGGGGCAGATTCAGAGGCAAAGGGTGTGAGGTGACTGATCACAGGTGTGGCCTCCAGTCACACATATTACCACATGGATATACATGAGATCAGGTGAGAGAAGCAGGCTCTGTCCCAAACTGGATCTTCTACCCATAGAGGCTGATCCGAGGGATGCAGATCTGTGGTCCCCGTCTTGCCAGAGACCCCATCAATCTCTCAGAGCCCATCTGGCCCATGACTCCAGTTGTCTCTGGTGCAGTGAAGAGATTCTCCCCTGAGCTGGGTGCAAGTTCTGCAGGTCAAGACCACAGATACAGACCCTGGCAGACCAGCAAGGCCCTTCCCTGTGCCCTTTAAGGGCCAATTTTCTGAGGGTGGAGGGAATCCAGAGTGGGAATTGGAGGGTCATTCTAGACCAACTGCAGCAGGAAACCATGGCAGGGGTGAGGTAGGTCCTGGTGTGCTCATGAGTGCTTCCTCCCTGTTAAGACTGCAAACCACTCTAGTTCCATCTGTTTGTAATGAGAATCTTTTTCTCGCCTGTTCCTTCACCAAGTCAGTAAGATGTACTGATTCCCTGCACCTCTGATTGTTATCATTCTGTCACAGTGTTAGTCATGGACAGTGACCCAAGCCAACATCACTGCACCTTTGTCTGTTCTTCTGGGGAACAGGCTGGAGTCTGGGGCTGTGGCAGGAGAGTGCCCTGTGTGCTGGAGTCAAGGCCCGTCTGGGTCTTCATCTGAACATGAATTCTGGAGAGGTGAGATATTTGTGTGCAGTTGTCTCTGCGTGACGGCTGTACTGAGCTCGGAGACATAAGAGGGCTTCTGGCACAATTCTGGTGCTTGTGGGGGTGTCTCACATGGGAGATCTGACTCCATGAGCTTAGGGATCAGGTGCACCTTCAACGGCATGGGCAGCTACTGTCCAATCCATGGGGCCACGATGACCAGAGCACTCACCTTTCCCTGACCATATCTTCTAGTAAGAGCTCCCCGGGTTCCCAGAGCATTCCCTGAGGGTGCTCTCATGAGCCCCTGAGGGTGCTCAGATGTATCCCTGAGGATGCTCCCATGTACCCTGAGGTTACCCCTATCCATGGACCCCTAAGGTTCTTCCCATGGACTCCTGGGTGCTCCTGCTCCCATATACCCCTGAGGATGCTCTCATGTATTCCTGAGGGTGCTCCCATGTACCCCGAGGGTGCTCCCATGTGTCCCTGAAGGTGTTTCCATGTACCGCTGGTGTTGCTCTCGTATCCCTGTGTGTACCCATGTGCCCTCTAAGGGTGGCCCCATGTACCCCTGAAGCTGCTCCCAGGTATTCTGTTACGGGGCTACAGATTCCAACTAGGCCTGGTTCTCAGGCCTCTGGACTCAAACTGATTTCATCTGGGCACCCAGGGTCTCCAGCTTATAGACATCTCTTCTCTCTCTCTCTCTCTCTCTCTCTCTCTGCTCTCTCCACCCTTCTCTCTCTCACACACACATGCTCTTCTCTCTCCTCTCTCTCACACACATACTTTCTCTCCTCCTCCTCTCTTCTCTCTCCTCTCCTCTCTCTCTCTCTCACACCCGCTCTCTCTCCTCTCTTCTCTCTGCCTCTCTCTTCTCTCTCTCTTTCCTAATTCTTTCCTCTCATTCCTCTCTCTCCCCACCCCTCCTCTATCTCCTCACTCGTGCCCTTCCTCTCCCCACCTTTCCCGCTCTCCAGAGCCAGGGATTGAATCCAGGCCTCATCCATGCAAGGCAACTGCTCTACTGCTGAGCTACACCCTCCACCCTCTATAACTTTTTATCTAGAACTTAAGTCGTATTGATCCATCTCTTGAGAACAGAGACTAAATAAACTGTTGCTGGCTGCTGGATTTCAGGATGGGAAGAATGACTGAGAGAGGTAAGGTCTGCCAAACCACCAGCACATCCCAGCTGTGTTATCCCTGCTTCCCCACTTGTGAGTGGGTAATAGAATCAGTGGGCCCCCAGAGCCACAAATTGTCTAGGTTGTGCACCCATAAGGCTCAGGGGTGGGCAAGACCCTGTTTCCTGTCCCCTCCCTCAGTCCTCTCCTCTGGTCAGTTCTGATCCCAACATTCCAGCCACTAGACACTATTGACATCCCATGCCCCCTGTGAGTGAGGGGCCATGGGCCCTGCCTCCCTGAGCCTTATTGGCATGTAACCCTCCCACCACCCTTGACTTGGCAACCAGACTTCTATATCCTGCAGAAAACTATGATCCAGACTAGAGTTCCTCAACTTTTCCCACTGTGGCCCCTTCTGACCTTATTTCCTGTTTTCACCACCCTACTGGTCAGTCCCTGCTCTCACATCAAGTTCTCCATTTATAGGATTTCCACCTGTGGCCTCTGTGAAACATCCTGGGGGTCCCAAGGGGCAGAGGTTGAAGAATGCTGATCTGGATGACTTCCATCCCTTAGTTACAGAGGTAGGTCAGCCACTGGGGATTAGCTGTTGTCGGGAGGCCATTGGAGAAAAGGCAGAACTTCCCTCTAACTCCTGCATTTCCTAGCACTTGCTGGGTGTTCAGAGTGTGTATGCATGAGTGAAGGTGTTTATGTGCCATGTGTGAGTGCCTTCATGTGTGTATATATGTATGTATGTGTGTATGCATGAATGAGCATGTTTGTTGATTGTGCCTTCATGTGTGTACAAATGTATATATGTGTATATGCATGAGTGAGCATGTTTTTCATGTGTGAGTGCCTTCATGGGTGTATATATGTATCTATGTGTGTATGCATCAGTGAGCATGTGTGTGTACCATGCATGAATGCCTTTATGTGTGTGTACCATGCATGAATGCCTTTGTGTGCATGCATGAGCATGTCTGTGCTGTGCAAGAGTGCCTTTATGTGTGTACATACGTGTGTATGTGTGTATGCACGAGTGTGTTTGTGTGCTGTGCATGAATGCCTTTGCATGTGTGTATATACATGTGTATATATATGAGTGAACAAGTTTGTGGCATGCATGAGTACCTTCACATGTATACATACATATGTGTATGCATGTGTGCATGTTTGTGTGCTGCCTCTGAGTGCCTTCATGTGTAAACATATATGTGCATGTATGAGCTTGTTTGTGTACTGTGCACTAGTGCCTTCATGTATGTACATACATATGTGTGAATGAGCATGTTTGCATGTCATGCACAGGTGCCTTTGTGTGTGTACATATATGTGAGGTGTTATGTGTGTGCACCAATATCTACTGGAGTGCTGCATTGTGTGTGCACATGTGTCAATGCTGCACATGTGTGCATGCCAATACTGTGGGTTCATGTGTGTTTTGTCTGTGTTCATCTGTTTGCATGTTGTGTGTGAGAGAGAGTTCTGTATGGTTCTGAATGTGCACATGGCAGATGCTGAGGGCACTTGTAGGTCCTCTGAGGCTGGAGAGGCTGATGCTGGGCAGCAGGATCTGGATTTCATACCTAATTTCTAAAAAACGGATTGCAGAGTTAGAGACTGGAAGCTTGATTTTCTTTCCCGTGGTCTGTCGCCCTGGGGAACAGGGCACAGGCTGAGGCGCCAGCATCAGGGTGCAGAGGACAGAGGAGTTAAAGTCTGTTGTGTCAACAGGAAGCCCTTTTGTTGGCGGCTTAGAATTCTGTCTGTTCTCCCTTCTTTCAAGTCAGGCTGAGGGGCGGGCTGCGCGGCTGCCATCTCCCTGGGTGACCAGCTTCTGAATGGTCATAGTCTCCCCTCCTGGCGACCTCCCAGCTGCCCACCCCGTGTTCCCTCCTGACCCTTTATGGGGTCTCAGCACCCCCTCCCAAGCCCCATAGCCTCAGGCAGGGTCTACGCTGGGATACACGGTGGCAGCAGAGCCTGTGCCCGGATCCTGTACTCTTTCCACCCCTCACCCCTACCCTTGTGAGGGTCTCCTAGTAGCTCCTGCGCCTGAGGAAACCAAACCATCACCAGGACGCAGGTGATGGCCAGGACAGAATTGCCTGGTGGGTCGCTGAGCAGAGGATCTTGACTACTGGAGGCCTGTGAACCCACTGCAGTCCCATGCCCATACACCCCTGGGTGCTCAGCAGGCTGGAACCAATTAGGCCTTTTGTTTTGAGTTTGGTTTTTGGGTCACACCTGGCAGTGCTCAGGGCTTAATTCCTAGCTTTGTGCTCAATGATCACTCCTGGTAAGGCTTGGGGGACCATTCTGTTATACTGGGTTAGGTGCATGTCAGGCAACCCTACCTGCTGTACTATTGCTCCTGCCTAAGTGGGCCTTTGTCCCTGGAGACATTCCTGTAAGGCCCAGAGTCCATCAGGTCCTTGCTGCAGGGGTCCAGCTTCATGTCCCTTCGCCACTGGGTAGCTATACCTCAGGGCCACCATAGGCCACTTGGGGCCACATTCAGACACTACACTATCCTTCGCCCACATCACCCACATCACCTACCTTACCACATCACTCAGGATACCATGTCACTGTCAGCATGTCACTCACATCACATCACTCATGCCACTCATCTCACCGCATTACTCAGGTCGCCATGTCACCCTGTCATCCACATCCTATCTCTGCCCTCACCACATCACTTAGGTCACCATGTCATCCATCACCATGTCACACCGTTGTCACCACATAGCTCTGTCACCAGGTCACCCTGTCACCATGACCATATCACATCACCCTTGCATGGAAATGCCCTTTTCACCCTGTCATGTCACCCATATCCTGTCACCTACATCACATCACTTACCGCATCAAATCACCCACCTCACCACATCACATAGGTCACATGTCATCCATCAGCATGTCACACTATTGTTATCACTTCGCCCTGTCACAGGACAATCTGTCATCATTACCATATCATACCACCTTTTCACATTTCAGCACCCTTTTCACCCTATCATATCACCGACATCATGTTATCACATCATCACATCACTCACGGAAAGGCCTCTTCCCCACTGGGCCATGCCCTTGGAAGGAGTTTGAAGACCTTTCCCTTGGTCCAGCCCCATGTGTTTCCTGTACTTCCCAAATGTCCAGGTAGAAGGTTCTGAACCAAGTAGAAGGTAACTGTTTTGAGTGTCCCTTCAGAGTATCCAACTGACTCTGCTACCATATTCCAAGATCCTAGGCCCCATTTCCTGTCATGTTGCGAATGAGCTGAGATGACATAACTGATTTCTAAAAGGAGCAATACTGCTCTTCCTAGTTGGCTGAGAGGCCTGCCTGTGGCCTGTCCCCCTTGGATAGTACTGGAAGAGTACCTGCAGGAAAAAGGTCAAACCCTTTGGGTGGGTTTGTGGTGGGGCTTTGAGTCAGTTTTCCAAAACATCCAGACCCTGGACCAGGACAAACCAATGTCCAGGGTGAAAACAGCCCCACTCGGGGTCTCAGTGAGGAGGGATCCCTGGTCAGGGGAACCCCATGACCAGCCAGCCCAGCACCCAACCCCATCCCAGCCAGCCCAGCACTTTTCTGCCTTTGTAGCATTTCTGCATTTGAACTGCTGACAAGACACGCCAGAATCTTGTTGAGATCAGGTGACAGCTGCCCTGTCCTGCCTCCCTCAGCCATAATTCTCTGATCTCACACTCACTACCTCACTTATTCTTTCACTCACTCACTTTGTCACACATTCATTCACTCATACTCATCATTCCCTCCTCATGCACTCACTATCTCATACTCATTTATTACCTCATTGTCTCATTCAATCACTCTCTCACATTTAGTCACTCACACACCCATTATGTAACACTCATTTATATTCGATCGCTCATTCATTCTCTTGTTCACTCACTCATTCTCTGTTTTATTTACTTGTATGTCTGTACCCTTCACGAACTGCTTCAGGGTAGAGGTCTTATGGCACTCACATTGCAGACAGAAGCAGTCAGCCATGGCAGGAGTTTCAGGACCTGTGTGTTCCGCAAAGTATGGGAACTCTGATCCCACCTGTGTGTCATGTGCCAACGAGTGGCCTTGCCTGGGGTTAGGGCATGTGTCTGGGTATCATTTCCCTCACCCCAGCCTCTCTGTCCTGGCATTGCATCAGAAGCCAACTGGCATAGTTGCTGGACTCTGCCAGCCACAAGGAGTGGGCAGTGCCGAGACGACCCTGTGCCTGCCCCATGAGGTGTGACTTTGAGTGGATGTTCCAAGCCTTGGCCATGCTGCAGACCAGCAGGGGCTATACCCTGAGATGGAAAAGTGCAAATGTGTCCCTATCGGTCTACTCCCCTGATATTGCTTTTCTTCACTCTCTCCAGAGCTAAGATGATTACCAAGAACCAGGCCCTGGGAGGGGACAGTGGCTGGTAATGGCCTCGTGCCTCTGTAGTCTAAAGGTCCTTGAGGAGACTAAAGGGGGCTTTCGTTCTACTAGCAGTGAGCAAGTCTTCCTGCCAGTCTTCAGGGCCAATGCAGAGGAGGCTCCTGGGCTGCAGGTAAAGGGGCCAGAAGCTGATGCATTTGATGGCGCAGTGTGCAGGCTACATGCAGGGAGAGGAGGCATGGACCAGAGCCAGAGGCCTGGAGGGCAGAGCAGCAGCATCTGTGACACTGTCACCAGCTGAAGGGCATCAGGGTTCAGAGTGATAGTTGAGCACCCCAGTGGTGGGCAAGAGCTGTGAGGCAGGGCAGAGTGTCTCTGCTTCACATTCAGGATTTGGGGAAGCTGTCCAGTGAGAGGAATCAGACCCAGGCCACTGATTATGTGACAGTGGGTCCCTCTGCCCTCCCCAGCACAGACACTCAATGGCCAGCCTTGCTGAGGAGTCATGGGTTCCTGTGCCTTCCAAATCCTTCCAAATGGGAGACCATTGGCTTGGCCACGTGCACCGTGTCACCTGGCTACCGACATCCCTCCTCGGGCTGCCTGGCAGGGGACCTGTCCTGCCTGATTTATTTGTACTGAGCAATGCTGTGATATCCAGGCTTAGCCATTTACAGGACAAAGTATAAAAGGCATGAAAATGAGCAAGGCGAGTGCTGCTACCCTTGCAGTGTGCAACCAGATGGATCTGGGCTCTCTGCCCCTGTGGGTAGTGTCCCCTGGCCTGGGCAGAGCCATCCTCTTGCTCCTAGAGCACCAGGGAGTGGCTGAATGCAGGGAACAGAGTCCAGAGAAGCAGAAGGATCTTGTTTCAGGAAGCGGCTGTGGTTTCCACATGTGAGAGCTCATCCCAAAGGTTAAGTCAGGCCCTGTGGATACTGAATGTTTGGTATGCCATCAGCAAATTCATTTCAGCATTGATACATGCATCTGCATTCCGGTTAGACCCCCCTTTGAACTGGGTCTGTCATCTTCCTGGCCCTTCATTCAGTAGCAAGTAAATAAAAACTTGGAAGTGTATTTCTTTTATACTTGCACAACTCATGATTTTACTTTTATATGTATATGTATGTATGTATATACATATATAATATTTGGGGGCCAGGAGATGCCACAAAGGTCTTGGGTACAAGTTTTGCATGCTGGGGGCCTGGGTTCAATCCTTATGAACCCTTATGGTTCCCTGAGCACCATGCTGGAAGCAGCTCCTGATCAGTGAGTTTATTTTAGAAAGACCGGTATCTTTGCGAGACTGATAAGAGAAAAAGATGTACCAAAGGTGTTTGTGGGTGGGTGGGGTGATTGGGAGGGAGCCCTGAGACAGCAGTAGAGAGAAGTAAATACTCTGGTGGCAAATGTGGTGTTGGAAGAACAAGGAAAATAAAAAATAAAAACAAATTGCAACTTTGGGCATGGAGTATCAGCTCAGAGGCCTGAGCATGTTTTGGATGCTGGAATCCCAGGCTCAATAACTGGCATCACATGGTCCTCCAAGCACCCCTAAGCCAAAACAACCCCCTCTCCCCCCAAAAAAAAAAAGAATTTCAGACTTGTAACTTTCTTGGCAATAGGGGAGTTGCCATTCACTGAACTTTCATGATTGAAGTGGCAGTCGTTCTTCCTTAGCACGGGGTGTTGCAATGTCCACTCATGGCACAGTAGCACTGTCTGCCATGGGCTGGCACAAGACCCTTGAAGACTTGAAGCCAGTGAGTATTGTCGCTTCCTGGAAGCCCAGTCCCAGAACTGAATGGATGCCATAGGCCGTACTTATCCAGGGGTGCCTGCGGAGAGTACCTAAGCTCCTGCTTTCAGTGGCAGCTCCAGGACACCAAGTCCAGGACTGGCTCTCAGCAGTGGGCAGCACATTGAGGGGACAATGACTTCCTGGATCCTTCTCTTCTCAGCGTCCGCAATGGCTGGTCCACCTGGGATGGTGCAGATGGTGGATACTGGCACAGTCCGTGTGCTGTCCTGGGCAGCTCACAGGGGTGCTGGGTCCCCACTGCAGCCCCCCTCATGGAAGCCAGTCCCCGTTTTCCCATTACTGTACTCTGGACTACAGCCTGGACAGTGGGAGGAAAGTCTAACCTTGTCCTCTTCCTTCTGGGTTCTAGGCAAG
Organism: Sorex fumeus; assembly: GCF_029834395.1. Classification (NCBI taxonomy): domain Eukaryota; kingdom Metazoa; phylum Chordata; class Mammalia; order Eulipotyphla; family Soricidae; genus Sorex; species Sorex fumeus. The sequence continues at coordinate 18,382,886 of NW_026606086.1, read as the reverse complement.
AGAAAGGCAGTTGATCAGCACATACCCAGAGGTTCTGTGGAGAATAATGGGGAGACATGAAGACTCCTTGGCCCCTCTGGATGGTCTCCACTTGTCTCCTGGAAAAGCAAGGATGAGGGACCCCTTTACATAGGTGTGATCTGCTTGGAGGCAGAAGAGCTTTTCATAACTCTTCTCAGCATCTTCAAACCCAAGCCTCGTGCTAAAGTGACATATTTGGGGGGTGCAAGTCCTGTCAGCATCGTCCACCTCATCTCCCTCCCAGAGCCCAGCAATACACCCATTACCCAGTTGTTTAAAGCAAAGCTGCTCCCAGAGCACCAATTCCAGAAAAGTTTTCCTTGGCAACAAAGTCTTGAACTGCTTTTCTTACAATGTTAAAGTCCATTTTTACTTTTCTGATCAGTGTTTCTACTTGAACTGGCCTTGCTACCACTGAGCCAGTACAAGGAAAAGAACTTTTTAAATTTAATTCTGTTAGTTTTAAAATACTGGAGCTCCGATAGCACAGCGGTAGGGTGTTTGCCTTGTGCACAGCAGGCCTGGCTGAGCCGGGTTCGATTCCTCCGTCCCTCTCGGAGAGCCCAGCAAGCTACTGAGAGTATCTCGCCTGCATGGCGAAGCCTGGCAAGCTACCCATGACATATTTAATATGCCAAACACAGTAACAAGTCTCACGATGGAGACGTTACTGGCCCCGCTGGAGCAAATTGATGAACAACGGGAGGACAGTTTTAAAATTTTGAGCCACACTCTGTGATGCTTTGGTGGTGGTGGTGGTGGGGTGCTCCCAGCATTGCTTTGGGGACCAGGTGGTGCCAGGTGGAACCCAGGGTCTCTTGCATCCCCTCCCAGTTCCCCTTTCTTCTCCACCTTCTGGCACTGAGCTCTATTGCCCCAGAAAATCACCTTTCAAGGGGTGTACAGTCTGAAACAGCTCTGGTTTTGCCGTGGGCTGTCGAACCTTAGTTTGATCGGAAAAGGGTGGAAGGACGTTCCTGCTCGTTAACTCACGGCAGCTGTTCCCCGCGAAGGGCAGACCTTTCGGGCCGCAAGAGGGAAGGGTGTCGCGGGGCTGAAACGACCGCGACTCCGGTCGACTCCAGTTGAGGGGTGCCGGCTCCTGCTCCCTCAGCCTTGGTCTGCGGTCTCTGGCCGTCCTGCCAACGATCGGAGCAGCGAGGCCATCCCTGAGCACGGGGGACCTGGCAAGGGCTCCCACCCAGATTCTGCTCCCGCTCTGGACCGAGCTAGGACGGAGCTGCAAAGCTGGCGCCTTTCGAGAAGCTCCCGGGGCGGTGTCCCCGAGTGACGGACATCTCTCTTCGCCAATCGGGGGCGGCGAGCCCGGGCTGCGCCTCCCGCGCAGGCGCCGCAGCCAGCGTGGGCGGGGCCGGCGCCCGTGTCATGGAGCGGCCCTCGGGAGCGGGCGCCCTGGTGGTAGGTCCGCTGGGCTGTCCGGACGCCCCTCGCCCCCGCACGCGCCCTGCCCCCTCCCGGTTCCCCATCCCTTCTCCACCCTCCTCTGCAGACCGCTCCTCCCCGCAGCCCTCCTCTGGGTTCCCCTTCTTTCGGACCTCTTCCCTCCCCCTACCCCCCCACCCCGTCCCCCGCCTCACCCCTCGTGCCCCATCCTCTCACCCCTCCTCCTGAGCCCCCCTCCCCACTTTATTTCCCTCCTTCCGGTTGCCGGTCCCGCATTCCTGCCACTCGGTACTGCTCTCAGTACTCCGCTTGCCTGCGGCTTCCCTGCCCAGATCATTAGTGTTGAAAATGCCGGCCGGGCCGGGAGCCGGCGCCGAGGTCCGAATCGGGTGCTCTTGTGGGACCGTGCTCGTCCCGTCCCGCCCGGCCCGCGAGTATCACGGCCCCCCCGCAAAAGCTGAGACGAGCCGCCGCCCACCGCCCCGTCGGCACCCTGAGGGGACAGCCGAGCCCCAGCACACTAGTCCACCCTGAGGGGACAGCCGAGCCCGGCCGCGGGGCAGACTCTGAGGGCTGCCACTTTTTTTTTTATTTTTATTAGTGAAACACCATGAGGTACAGTTGTAGACTTATAAATTTTTGTGCTTGCTTTGATCACGTGCGCAGTCAAGTAGCTGAGGGAATCGCTTCTCAGCACCTGGACCCACGGGCTTTCTTAAAATTCACATGAATAAATGGTTGGATCCAGTGTTTTTAAAATGCTATTTTCATACCTATGTACGATGCACATGCACACACTGTGTTGTCTGTCCACACAGGCTCACCTGCCTGGCTTGGGTTCTGTCAGGGTTGGGTTGCAGGTCACCACAGTTTGTCTGAGGAGACTTTCTTGCTATCAGATGCTTTCTTGACTTGCCTCTTGAGAAATTTCTCTTTTATTTGGATGCAGACAAGACAGTACCAAACCCTCCATGTAGAATGCACCGAGGTGGGTGGGACTATCACCACCACCCCTCCTGGAGGGTTTCTCTGAGGAAACTCTGTGGCATTCCTTAGGGTTCCTGAAAATGCTTATCCTGCAAAGGGCCAGTCTGATTTTTGTGGGCTGAAAGACACTCCATCTTTTTTCCACCACAATCTTTCTGGGCTAGGGTGTTGACTCAGAGGGTGGGAGTGCAGTCTTTTGTGCTGCAGACCTGGGGTTGATCCCCAGCACCACATGGTCACCCAAGCACAAAATCCAGAACAGAATGAAATGATGTTTCTGATTGGAAAACACAAATCTTCCATGAAGTTAGGATGGGTGATTTTGTTTGTTTTTTGGTTTGGGGCCACACCTGGAGATGTTCAGGTGTTACTCTTGGCTCTGCTCTTAGGGATTACTCCTGGAGGGACTATATCGGAAGCTAGAGTTTGAACCTGGGTCAGCTATGTGTAAGATAGACACCTCTCTGTTCCTAGCTCTCCAGCCACAACGTTGGGACAGTTTCTGTTGCCTTTCAGAGTTTTTGTTTCGTTCAGAGCATTCAGAAGCCAACTCTGAGAGTCTATGGCATAGTCATAGGAGTGTGATGGGGAGAAGGTAGGAAGAGAGGCATTAGTGTCTGCACCGTAACTGTTGCTCTGTGCCTTTTGGGTCCAGTCTGTCATCCTCCCGGTGCACAATGCCGAGCTGTGGCTGGACGAGTGTTTGCAGTCCGTTTGGCAGCAGGACTTCGAAGGCCCCATGGAGCTCTCTGTGTTTGATGATGCCAGTCAGGTATGGTCATGGGCAATCCTTGGGGATCTAAGACCTTACTGAAGTTCTGAAGGAGGGCTCCTGACCTGCCAACATCTTCGTTTTCAGGACAAGTCTATGGCTATCATTGAAAAATGGAAGGTGACACTTGAAAGTTCTGGTATCCTTGTGATCATTGGAGGACACAGTGCTCCTTCCCCTCGGGGAGGTCAGTAAACATGTTTGATTGTTGTTTGACTGTGACAAATGCTCTCTTACCTGTACACTTAAATTTTCTTGTTCAAACTCCAGTGGAGAGTATCCTGAGTGTATATCTGCAATTTATTAAAAACTCAATAGAGAGGCTGGAGTGATAGCACAGCGAGTAGGGCATTTGCCTTCCATGCGGCCGACCCGGGTTCAATTCCCAGCATCCCATTTGTTCCCCTGAACACTGCCAGGAGTGATTCCTGAGTGCAAAGCCAGGAGTAACCCCTGAGCATCGCCAGGTGTGATCCAAAAAGAAAAAAAAAAAAGTAAAAACCCAGTAGACCTTTTTTTTCTGTAGTAAGAATTTGTGTAGGATCACTGCCCCTTTTCTCTTTATTAATCATTTGTTTGTTTCTTTGTTTGGGGGCCACACCTGACTGTGCTAAGGGATTATTTCTGGCGGTGCTCAGGGGACCATATGGGATGCTGGGGATTGAATTTAGGTTGGCCACGTGCAAAGCCTACTTTGACTTGAATCTTTAAATTATTGCCCTACCTGCTGAACAATCTCTCTAGCCCCTCTCCTTGTTAATCTAACAAAAAGCTCTCAAAGATTTTGTTGGTCACCTCTACTTAATTTTTTTTTTGTGATCAGATGTATTTTTGTTCAGTGTTTTAACTTTCTTAAAGAATCAGTTTTTAGTTTCATTTGTGATTTTTAATTTTCTTTTATTCCTACTCTGATCTGTATAACATTCTTTTTTTTAATCTTAACCTTGTCTTTAGTTTTTCCTTTTTCCATTTTTCCCCTTTCCGTTCCCTTTGTTCTTGCCCTGAGTATGTTAGCAGGAGTTGGGGTGGGGTGTGGGGTGCTGGCACACAGGGTCCTGGTGAACTGGAAGAGATCACACACTTGGTTGCAGTGCCTCAGGATGGCATTGGGTATGTGGCAAGGTGCTGGGATTGGATTTACAGTCTTGGTCCCTACAAAGCAGGTGCTCTACATCAGGGCTACCTCCTGGACCCCTCTTTTCCAGTTACTAAGGTAGAAACTGGGGACATTGACCCAAGACCTTATCCTTTTTGTTTTTTCCTTTTTATTTTGTTTTGGGGCCACACCCAAAGATGTGAGGGATTACTCTTGACTCTGCACACAGGAAGCCCCCGGCGGGCTTGAGGGACCATATGGGATGCAGGGGATCAAACCAGGTTGGCTGTGTGCAAGTCAAAAGCCCTCCCCACTGTACTATCACTCTGGCCCCACTTCTTTCTTTTCTGACACTAGTGTTTAGTGATCTAAAGTGCTCTACTAAGTACTGCCTTAGCAACATCACAAACATCCAGATTTGTGTTCATTTTCATTCAGTTAAAAATACCTTCAAGTTTCCTTAATTTTATATTTGATGTATAAGTTATTTTAGAAGTATGCTTTTAAGTTTTCAAATAAGGTTTGAAAACTTACAAGTTTACAGGTTTTTCAGATATCTCTGTTATGTTTCCTAAATTAATTCACTTCTAATAAGAGAGCCTACTTTGACTTGAATCTTTAAATTATTAAGTTTAGGACGTGGAGGTGACTCCAAGGACTGGAGCCCACTCTTTGCCTGGAGCCCCAGGCTCTGCTGAGCTGGAGGCTGCACCTGAACACCACCAGGTGTGCTCAAAGACCAAAAAATAAATTAATTAGAAAAATCATGCAGTAAGTTTAGTTTATAGTCCACGTTATGACCTATCTTGGCAAATACTTGGTATGCATCCTCTGTATTCCAGAAACTAGATCTGTACTAGATATATGATTCACAAATATCTTCTCTCATTCTCTGGATTGTGTTAACTCTTACGGGAATAACCCTTGATGCACATACGTTATACTTTTTTGTTTTGTTTTGGGGCAATACCTGGTGGTTCTTGGGGCTTACCCCTGGCTGTGAGCTCAGACCACTCCTGGTGGGCTCAGTGGACCAGATCCATGTGGGGCAAGTGCTTTACCCACTGTACTGTCTCTACAGTCATCAAAATTTTAATTTCAACAAAATCTGATTTTTTTCTTTTTGTTGAATGCGCTTTTGTTATCATAGCTAAGAAACCATTGCTAAGTCATCTTCATGAAAATTCACCCCCATGTTTTCTTAAAAAACTTTTATAGTTGGAACTCTTGTATTTAGGTCTTTGTCCCATTTTTGAGCTAATTGTTATATATGGCATGAGGTGGGAGTCCAGCTTCATTCTATTTATTGTGGATATCCATTTGTCTCAGCATTTCTCCATTGAAAGTGTTGGCACCCTTGCTGAAAATCAATTGAACATACACACTGTTTTGATTACTGTAGCTTTGTGGTAAGTTTTGTAATTGAGAAGTGTGAGTTCTTCCTTTTTGTTTTTAGTTTTCAAAATTTTAGATTGGGATTTTTTAATGTTGTTATATGAATTTAAAAATTAGATCTTGGGGCTAGAGAGATAGCACAGCGGGTAGGGCGTTTGCCTTGCACGCAGCCGACCCAGGTTCGATTCCCAGCATCCCATATGGTCCCTTGAGCATCGCCAGGAGTGATTTCTGAGTGCAGAGCCAGGAGTAACCCCTGTGCATCGCCAGGTGTGACCCAAAAAGCAAAACAAAAAAAATTAGATCTCAAAAAATAAAATTAAAAATTAAATCTCCCATTTCTGCAAGAACACCATTGGATTTTAATTGGGATTGCATCACATCTGTAGATCTCATTGGGGAGTATTTCCTTTTAAGCAATGTTTAGTCTTCTAACCCATGGACTTGAAATGTTTTTCCATTGACTTCGGTTTCTTAAAATTTTTCACATTTGGGGGCTGTAGTGATAGCACAGCGGGTAGGGTGTTTGCCTTGCATGCGGCCAACTGGGGTTTGATTCCCAGCATCCCATATGGTCCCCTGAGCACCGCCAGGGGTAATTCCTGAGTGCAGAACCAGGAGTAACCCCTGTAAATTGCCAGGTACAACCCAAAGAAGAAAAAAAAATGGGGCTGGAGAGATAGCACAGCGGGTAGGGCATTTACCTTGCATGTGGCTGACCCGGGTTCGATTCCCAGCATCCTATATGGTCCCCTGAGCACCGCCAGGATTAACTCCTGAGTGCAGAGCCAGGAGTAACCCTTGTGCATCGCCAGGTGTGACCCAAAAAGCAAAAAAAAAAAAGAAAAAGAAAAATTAGGTTTGTTTTATAACCCTCAGTTCTCAAATCTTTTGTCTTTTCCATTAAAATAAGTCTTAAGTATTTTATTATTTTTATGCTATTGCGAATGGAGCCTTTGTCTTTTTTTCTTTTGAGGCATACACAGTGACGCTCAGAGCTGATTCCTGACTCTGTGCTTCAGGTTACATGCCTGATGGTGATTGGGGGACTATATAGGGTGCAGGGAATTGAAATCAGTTTGGTCCCTGGCATTCCCATATGATCCCCCAAGTACTGCCAGGAGTAATTCCTTTGCATAACTGGGTGTGACCCAAAACATGAAACAAAGCAAAAATCGTGGTTCAATCCTAGTGTATAGAAAAACAATTGATTTTTCTGAATGATTATCTTACATCCTGCAATTTTGATGAACTTGTTTGTTAACAAGTTAGCTCAACAAGTTAATTCATTTTTTATTTCCTCTAACAGTTTCTTTTTTCTTTTCTCTTTAGTGAGATGCTGTTTCCGTTTTCTTTAGGATTTTATTTAACATCATGTTATCTATGACTAGAGATAGTTTTACTTCTTCCTTTTTAATGATTACTGTTATTGTTACTTGCCCAATTTCTCTGCTAGAACTCCCAGTACAGCCCTACTCTTTTGTTTTTGTTTTTGTTTTTGTTTTGTGGCCACATCTGTCAGTACTGGTGGGGTGGGGGTTGCTAACAGCTTTAAGCTTAGGGGTTCTGGGGACCATGTGGTGCTGGGAATAGACCCTGGGCCTCCTGCAGGCAAAGTCTGTGCCTCAGACTGTTGAGCTCATGCTCTGCCACCAGGCACCCCTCTCTAGTCCCTGACATTAGGGGGAACACAGGCTTCTAGTATTTCACTTCTGAACATGATGTCACCTGTGTCCTTTTTAAAATAATGAGGTTTTAAATTGAGAAATTGTGATTCGAGGAGATGTTCATAACGGCATCCATAACTGGGTTTAGGCAAACATTGTTCCAACTCCGATGTCACCTCTGGTGTCAGTTTCTCTCCACCAGAGAACCCAGGTCAAAAAGGCAGATTTCCTCCTGCAGCCTGCCTCTGTGACCTGGGTTCTTTAGTCACTGTCCTCCCATTGTTCATTGATTTGCCTTGCACACGGCCTACCGGGCTGACTCGGGTTTGATTCCTCCACCCCTCTCAGAGAGCCCGGCAAGCTACCGAGAGTATCTCACCCACACAGCAAAGCCTGGCAAGCTACCCGTGACGTATTCGATATGCCAAACACAGTAACAACAAGTCTCACAATGGAGACGTGTGCAAGGCAGATGCCTTACCTGCTGTGCTATCGCTCCAGCCATAGGGTTCTTTAGTAAGAATGCTTTATCATGCTGGATAAGTTGCTTTCTATTTTGCTCAGTGTCTTCTTAGGAAGGATGATGAATCTTACTCAGGTGTTTCTGGAAGCAGTTGATCTCAACTGTAGTATTTCCCCCTTTATTTGCTCAAGGTGGTATAATATAATGATTGATTTCATATATTGAACCATCCTTGCATTATTGAGAAAAAATCTCACTTGGTCATGGTGTAAAATTTTTTAATGTGCTAGGTGATTCTTTTTAAATTTTTTAATGTGCTAGTTTATTCAGAAATTCTACATATATGTTCATAAAGGGCATTGATGTGTCATTATCTATTGTTGTAAGTAAGATCTTTGACTAAGAGTAATTGTGGCCTCATGGATGAATTAAGATGGTTTCTGGGAGAGAGAATACATGTACAGGGGTTAAGGTGTTTGCCTTACATGTGACTGACCCTGGTTTGATTTGGGTACCACAAAAGATCCCCTGAGCATCACCAGAGGTTACTCCTGAATACAGAGCCAGCAGTAACCTTTGAGCATAGCCAAGTGTGACACAAAACCAAAACCAAAACAAACAAAATGAAAGAGAAGAGTGTTTTTTTCCTTTTTATTATTTTTAAAAATTTTGTGTAAGAGTTTGGTGTTAATTCTCTAAGTTGACAGAAATTGACTTGAAGCTATCTGATTTGGAGCTTTTCTTTGTTGGGAGGCTTTGTTTTTGTTTTGGGGCCACACCTAGTGGTACTCAGGGGTTACTCCTGGCTCTGCAATCAAGAACTACTTGTGGCAGTGTTCTAGGGACCATATCAGATGATGGGGATTGAACCTGGATCAGCTGTGTGCTGAAAGCCCTCCTACTCACTGTACTATCTCTGTTGGGAAATTTTAATTACTAGTACAATCAGTTTTGGTCAACTCTCTCTGCCTTTATATATTTTTTTGCTTTATTTATTTATTTATTTTTGCTTTTTGGGTCACACCTGGCGATGTACAGGGGTTACTCCTGGCTTTGCACTCAGGAATCATCCCTGGCAATGCTCAGGGGACCATATAGGATGCTAGGAATCGAACCCGGGTTGGCCATGTGCAAGGCAAACACCCTACCTGCTGTGCTATTGCTCCAGCCCCTCTCTCTCTGCCTTTAAAAATATCAATTTTTGGTTTCATAGGTTTCTTTTTTAAAAGAAATATCTTCGAACATGGCCTTGAGGTTCTCTCTCTCTCTTTCTTTCTCTCTTTCTTTCTCTCTTTCTTTCTTTCTTTCTTTCTTTCTTTCTTTCTTTCTTTCTTTCTTTCTATGCCAGCTGTGTGTTTGTTTAGTGGTCTTCTTCTCTGCAATCCTTAAGACATAAAATTAGTTTATTGGTTGGAGATCTCTTTGTTGTTATTGTTGGTGGAGGCACTCCCTCAGGGATTGGGATCTTTCTGTGCTGTCAGACAAGTGCTCCCATATGCAAAGTGCTCTAGCCCTTGGGTCCTCTTTCAGCCCCTGTGATCTCTTTCAAGGAACTGCTTATGATTACAAATCTGATGAGATGTCTTTTGCTACATCCCATAAGTGTTGATGTGTTTTATTTTCACTTACCTCATTTGCAGTATAGTTTTCCTTATGATTAATTCCTTGACCTATTGGCTAATTAAGAACGTGTTGCTTAATTTTCACTTACTTCTGAATTTTCCGATTTTTTTGCTGAGTTCTAGATTAATCCATTGTGGCCAGAGAAGACACTTTATCTTGTCTCACTCTGAAGTTTGCGAGCCATGTGTCTATAGTACTACTCTGCAGGGAGAATGGGAGTGTCCCCTTTTGTGTCCTGATGTGTCTATGGTGGGTACTCTGTGTGCAGGGATAATAGGAATGTGTCATGTTGTGTCTGTGTTGAGTACTCTGTGTGCAGGGAGAATGGGAGTGTGCCCTGTCGTGTCTGTAGTGGCTTCTCTGTGTGCAAGGAGAATGGGAGTGTGCACTATTGTGTCTGTGATGGTTTCTCTGTGTGCAGGGAGAATGGGAATGTGCCCTATTGTGTCTGTAGTAGGTACTCTGTGTGCAGAGAGGATGGAAGTGTGCCCTGTTGTGTCTGTAGTGGCTTCTCTGTGTGCAGGGAGAATGGGAGTGTGCCCTATTGTGTCTGTGATGGCGTCTTTGTGTGCAGGGAGAATGAGAGTGTGCCCTGTTGTATCTGTGGTGGGTGCTCTGTGTGCAGAGAAAATAGGACTATGCCCTATTGTATCTGTGGCGGCTTCTCTGTGTGCACAGAGAATTGGAGTGTGCCCTGTCGTGTCTTTGGTGGGTATTCTGTGTGCAGGGAGAATGGGAGTATGCGCATTGTTCGATTCTGGGTCTGTCTTTTAGGTTGGATTAGTGGAGTATCAGGTTCTCTGTACCTAGTTTCTCTTCTCTCTGGTTCCCTCCTTTCTTCCTTTCCTCCATTTTTGGACCAAAACCAGTGGTCCCTGGGAGCTACTCCTGGCTCTGTGCCCAGGAATTGTGGAATGTTGATCAGGGACCCTTCCACAATGGCCAGGCTTTTACCTAGGCCTCCCACATGCAGCATGCATACCTCCCAGCCTTTTACACCTCCCAGTTTTCTTCTTTTATTCTTTCCCCTCTTCCTTTTGTTGCTGTGATGACTGGTGCTTCATAAACACACCTGGTTGTGGTGCTAGCACATTTTCAGCTGATTAGGGGGGGCACATCTGTTGTACTTGGATACTTGGGCATGGTGCTTGCTGAGGTTTACACTCCTCCAGCTGTGGGGCTTGTCACATGCTACCAGGGTTCCCCTTTTGGTTGAGGTGTGCAAATTATGGTTGTGCTGCTTGCCTGGGGTTCCACTCTGTTCTATGGTGCTTTCACACATCTGGATGTGGCACATCTGTAAATCACTCAGAGCCAAGGATCTCAGATGCCAGGACTGTGCTTTGGGCATATGGGATACAGGAGTTGGTATGTACTTGTAAAAGCAGCCATGTAAGCCTCTGCACCATCCCCCGAGGCCTCTGATAGCAAATTTTGATGTGAATCTTATTTTTCTTGGTATTAGCATTCTTTGGTTTACTATTTGAATTGTCCCTTTTTATATCCCTTTACTTTGGGTGTGACCCAAACACCAAAAATTTTTTTTCAAATCTTGGAATATCTCCTTTTCTCCTTCGGTTTTTTTTTCTTTTTGGGTTACACCCGGCAATGCTCAGGGGTTACTCATGGCTTTGCACTCAGTAATTACTCCTGGCGGTGCTCAGGAGACCATATGGGATGCTGGGAATCGAACCCGGGTCAGTCACGTGCAAGGAAAACGCTCTACCCGCTGTGCTATCGCTCCAGCCCCTCTCCTTCGTTTTTGAAAGTGGTTTTGTAGTTACAGAATTTATATTAGGGCCTAACAATACATGATTTAGATCCTGTTTTATTCCTTTTAAAGTTATATATTTTAAAAAAGATGCACTTTCATTATTGATTACCCTTACTGTTACTTCGTATTTTGTGTGAATTTGAAGTACTCCTGGGGGTCACTTTGTTCCAGTGGTTTTTTTGTTTGTTTGTTTGTTTGTTGTGCAGGGAGCTAGTGGGTTATACCCAGTGGTACTCAGGGCTTACTCCTGGCTCTGAGCCCAGGATAACTGCTAGTGGGTTCAGGGCTATATCAGGTGTAAGGTAAGTGATCAGGTGTAAAGCAAGTGCTCTCTACCTACTCTACTATCACTTTAGCCCTGGGCCAATCTTTTTTTTGGGGGGGGGTCATACCTGGCGATGCACAGGGCTTACTCCTGGCTCTGCACTCAGGAGTTACTCCTGGAGGTGCTCTGGGGACTATATGGGATGCTGGGAATCGAACTCAGGTCAGCCGCGTGCAAGGCAAACGCCCTACCTGCTGTGCTATCTCTCCAGCCCCTGGGCCAATCTTTTTAGGCTAAAGAACTTCCTTGGTATTTCTGTAAGGTTGGTTTGCAGCCAATACCCATCTCTATCTGGCTTACGTGGAGACATCTCCATTTCTCCTGCTGTTTTCAAAGTGACATTTCTGGTCAGCGTTTTCCTCTGGGCTCTTGTCTTGTTCCTTCCCTCCAGCCCCACTGTGAGAAGCCAGCCTGGCTTCATTGGCTTTCTGATGCATGATGGGTATTTTTATTTTTATTCTCACTTTCAGGATTTTCTCCCTGTCTGCGGGTTTTCTGCAATTTCTCCTTGAGGTGTTAAGTTGTAAATCTTTTGTGTGTGTCCTGCTTAGAGTTTGTTGGATTTCCTGGATGTATCAGAGGATGTCAATCATGAGATTGGGACATTTTTAGCTTTATTTTCTTCTGATAGTTTTCTTTTTTTCTCCACATTTCTCTGAGCTCTGTTTAGCTCCCTCATTCTCTTTTCTCTTGCACTTCATTATTTTTCACCGTCTGCTTGAAGTTCAGTATTCCTTCTGCTCAGTAGGCACGGACTTCTCTAGTGTATTTAGTTTCTGGTTCTGTACTCCTCAACTCTGGAATTCCCATTTGGCTCTTTTGTGTGATTTCTGCCTCCTTACCCTGGGGATGTGGTGTTGTCATTGCTGCTTTATTTCTGGAGCCTGGAGCTCTTGAGATCTTGGAACATCCTAAAAGTGACTTAGCTCTGACTGCTGAAGATTCCCTTTATGGAGTGTCTTGCTCATGCTGGCTGGTGAGCACATCCATTTCAGAGAAGGGATCAAGGCAGCTGGGGCTGCAGGTGCCCTTGGCTAATATTAAGTCCCAGGGGCATGGCTTTCCCAAGGTACCCACCTGCATTAGAGGTCTCCAGGTGTCCTTGCAGGGATTCCCCTCCCCCAGGAGCCGTGCACCAGGTTCTCCCTGGCTTGCATCCTGCCACTCGAGGTCCCTGCTTTTCTCTAATACCCAGGGCATGAGCCTCCTCAGGGTCTTGTCTAGTGGACTTGTTTCCTCTAAAGGTCAGTTTCTGAGCTAGTCCTAGTAGCAGAAGGCCTGCCCTGCATTATGCCCTGATCCCCTTGAATGCCACCTCTCCCCATCTCCTGTCCCCCCAGTTACCCTACAACATGGCGGCCTGTGTTGAGGTGTACCCTTGGCTTGACTTCCCTGCGCTCTTTTGAATGAAGCAGGTTGCAGTGGCCACAGCTGCTCTCAGCTGGAACTGCCACCTACTATTCCAGGGAAGAACACGTGCCTGGTGATGCTCCTGCAGTGCCTGAGTCTCCAGGCTCAGCAGCCAGCAGCTGGATCAAGTGAGAGATGGTATAGGGTACAGGTACCACATCTCAACCCTCTTCCCCTGGCTCACTTTTCTTGCTCAGCATTAGTAGACTTTCTTTGGGGGCTCCCTTGCACCATGCTCCCCCAGTCCTCATTCCTGTTTTCATCCCTCCCTGTTTCTGCTCTCATCTCTCCTCATCCTCCCCATCCCTGCTCTCCTCCCTCCTCATCCCTCCTTGTCCCTACTCTTGCTCTTCCTCATCTCTGCTCTCTCCCCTCTTGTCCCTCCTCACTCCTGCTCTCATCCCTCATCATTTCTCTAGTACATCCTCCTCCACAGGGCTCTGGGGAATGAACTGCTTTTGCCTCTTGCAGCAGCCTGCCTATAACCTGTTGCATATTTTGGTGGGGGGGGGGGGGGGCAGCTCTCAGAAATTCTTGGCCAGAGTTGGCCAACAGTTCAATACAGGGACCTGAGGGGGCAGTGCCACCCATGCTCTGTGATGCTCGGGATCCCCTGGGGCCCCATAGCAGTGCTCAGGGACCTCCAATGCTATTCCCAGTAATGTTCAGGGAACCATGTGCTACTGGGGACCAAACCAAGTCAGCTGCATGCAAGACACGTTCCTTAATCCCTGCACCATCTCTACAGCCCCTTTTTGTTACAGTGGTTTTTGGGTTAAGTAGAGGATAGATGTTGGTAGAAATAAGTTAAAATAATGGATTTCAAAGAATGAAACAAGCCACTCTTTGAAAAACTGTGCCTATCTTGCTTACCACTGTCACTGTCCTCCTGTTGTTCATCTATTTGCTCGAGCGGGCCCAGTTACATCTCCATTTTGAGACTTGTTGTTACTGTGTTTGGCATATCGAATACGTCATGGGTAGCTTGCCAGGCTTTGCCGTGTGGGCGGGATACTCTCGGTAGCTTGCTGGGCTCTCCGAGAGGGGCAGAGGAATCGAACCCGGCTTGGCCCTGCTGGCTGCGTGCAAGGCAAACGCCCTACCACTGTGCTATGGCTCCAGCCTGCTATGGCTCCAGCCCAAAAATTAATCCCAAAAATTAATTCCAAAAATTATTGGAGTCTTCTTAGACAACTTAAATCAGAAATTATTTCTGTAACATGATCTTTTATCTGTTTTTTGAGGAGAGTGGGGTGGATCACACTCAGCAGTGCTCAGGGGTACTTCACCTCTGTTCCTGGGGTCACTATGGGCTGCTTGGGGAATCATGTTGTAATAGGGATCCTACCTGGAGTTCCATGTGCAAAGCCTGTGTATAGCCTGTAGAGCTCAGAGGTGACTTTTTTTTTTCTTTTTGGGTCACACCCGGCGATGCACAGGGGTTACTCCTGGCTCTACGCTCAGGAATTCCCCCTGGCGGTGCTCAGGGGACCATATGGGATGCTGAAAATTGAACCCGGTCGGCCGCGTGCAAGGCAAACACCCTACCTGCTGTGCTATTGCTCCAGCCCCAGAGGTGACTTTTTGTTTGTTTGTTTATTTATTTATTTATTTATTATCTTTGAGCTTGTGGGACACACCCAGAGGTGTTCAGGGGCTCCTGCCGATTCTCTGCTCTTGGGTTGCTCCTGGTAGTGCTTCAGGGACCACGTGATGCTGGGGATCAAATGCAGGCCTCCCCCACACAAAGCCTGTGCATAGCTGTCGCACTCTGCCAGCCCTGCCACGTGGGGGCTTCTTCTCTGGCATGAATATCCAGCTTTGGGGGCCCACAGAGGTGCGAGCAGGCATCCTGGACTTGCAGCTGGTGGCACAGCAGGCACGTGGGGCTGACCCTGTTCTCTGGTATAGACAAATGAAGATGACAAGCCTGTGTTCACGTCATGTGAAGAGTGATCTGCACTGTGTGAGCAGAATCAGCACAGGGCAGAGTGCTCGGAGCTACCTTTGCAGCTGTCTTGACCCCAGCGCCACTGTCGACTTGTCTTCTTAGATGCCAGGGCTGTTGATTTTACCTCCTTTGGTTTTCTTGGAGCATTTTTATAAGTCAGTTGTTGAACATCTACCTTGGCTGGCTTCTGAGATGTTTGAGACATTATGGATTTTGAAGCTGATCTGAACATTTTTTTACCACGTTGACTCATTGAGACATTGCATCTCCCAGAGCTGAAGGCACGTGGTGTCTGCTTTAACATTTGTCTTTTGCCGGGTTAAAGCTAGTTCTATCTTTCATGAAATTCTTATGACTGATGTGATGGGCCTTGAGTCACATCACATTTGTGCGTATTCTGTCAACAGTTAAAAAAAAATCAGTTTAGGGCCTACAGAGAACTCAAGTGGTGAAGACACTTGCCTGGCGTGTATGAGTGCCTGAACTGTGTCCCTGGTGGTGACCCTGCTGACCCCTGACATTGCCAGGATAGGCTCAGGCAGCCCCAGCATCTCGGTGTGGCACCTAAAAATCCCTTGTAATATCATGAAGAATTAAGTCATCGAGCTGGCCTTTTTAAAATTGTGCAAGAGGAATTTGTTGGAATTCAGTACTGTACATTAATAAAATTAAGTTCATTTGGTTGTATCACTAAAGAACATGTTTTCTTAAATGGAAAACTTGCAGCCAAAGTGTCCATGTTGGGAGTGCTAGGTTACTTAAGTTGGATAAAGATCCATTTGTTATCAATTCATATCCTAACAGAGCAAAACATTCTTTAGTAGTGTGGTCACTCACTAAAATGAAATGAAATGCAGCCCTCCCACCTCTCTCCAGAGAAGGAATGTCAGCCCTGCACTGAGGCAGGGATCTGTCCTGCTGTGACCATGGCGACGGCTTCACTCACAAAGGGACCGGCCTCCCCAAACATCAGGCCCTGGCACAAACATTGACTTTCTTCAAGGCAATAATATTAGAGCAAATGCCTTGTCTTTGCCAAACACAAGATTCATTGTGAGAAACTTCCAGCTTCCTTAGTGTGATACGTTTGCTTCATTACCCAGATTCTTGGGTTTGATTTTTCCCTTCTGAGCTCATTGAAGGTGGTGGCAGGGTACCCCCTGGCTTTCCCAGGCGGCTCTTGCTCCTCTTTCCCGCCATGCTCCTCACCTTGCTGCGTGGGGAGGAGGGAGGTGGGTTCACTGTGTTGCACAGCGCCAGGTCATCTCTTGGCCAAGCATTGTCTCTGCTTCTGCTCTACTGCCTGTGCTCAGGAGTCCTGGCACCTTCTTTGGTAGGTGTGATTATTGCACACAGCCCTGCATGGGGACTATTCCCGGCAACCTTCACCTGAGCGAGAGAGCAAGTAAGTGAGTGAATGAGCAGAGTCCTGCTTATCTGCTGAGGGCTCTGCCCTCCCAGCGCTGCCCCTTCCCACAGAAGACCCACTGTGAGCACTGTGATGAAGTCCCCTGGACACAGCTCTCAGGTGTTGAGTGACCAGAGAGTAGTCTTGCTACTGTGGCCTTCCATGGACTTTATGGAACTCTTGTTGGCACAAACGTATTGGTTGATAAATGTTGGCGATGTCTTTCTCAGTGAATCCCTCCTACCTTTCCTGTCCTCCTGCTCAGCCTCCATCCACCTGCTGTTCTCTCACCAGAAACTCTCTGCCTCTGCCTCCTTTACTCAGCAAATGGGCTGTTTGGTGGGAGCTGGCCATGCTCATTATGCTGAGCTCAGGTTGAGATGCTTCTCTCCACCCTTCTCATCATTTCCTCCAGCACGTAGAGACCCTCACATGTCTGCACCCTGGTTCCTTCTACACTTGATGAGCTTCAGAGTGCTTTTCTCTGCTCCACCTCTGGCGAATAATTAGAGGTTACATCGTCTAGATTTCCAACTTGCAGAGGTCTCTGAAAACAGATTTGTTAAGCCTTCTGGATTGCTGGAGCGATAGCACAGCGGTAGGGCGCTCGCCTTACAAGCGGCCAACATGGCCGACCCGAGTTCGATTCCTCCGCCCCTCTCGGAGAGCCCGGCAAGCTACCGAGAGTATTCGATATGCCAGACACAGTAACAACAAAGTCTCCAATGGAGACGTTACTGGGCCCGCTCGAGCAAATCGACGATCAACGGGAGGGCCTTTACCTTTACCTTAAGTCTTCTGGTAAAACATGTCTGTTTATTGGCTGTTTACTGACTTGCTAGACAGCTCAGTTAATTTCCTTGTTTTGTTTCATTTTGAGTTTTGGGTCACACCTGACTTAATCGTGGTTCAGCACTCAATGACCACTCCTGGCAGGACTCAGGAGACCATATAGAGTGCTAGGAATTGAATTCAGGTCAGCCACATGCAATGCAAGAGCCCTAGATGCTGTACTATCTTTCCAGCCCTGGTTCAGTTTAATACAGTCAGTGGATGCAACTCATATGTTCCAACCTCAGTACTAATTAAACCCTGGCCTGGGAACATATCTATTCCCCAAACTAACACATCTCTCTATATCTCTGTCTCACAGCCAGTGGTGCTCAGGAGTTGCTGTTTCTGTTTTTCTGTTTCTCTGTTTCTTATGTCTATATCTGTTGTATAACCTATGCCTGATGGAGAGGTGGCCTCATTGGCCCAGCAGTTCCTGTGCCCTCCTTTTGGCCAGCTCAGTGCAGCCTCTGGCCTGCTGTAGCTGGCAGCCTCATACCCCATGTTCATTCCTACACAGAGGTCACCCTCCGGCCCTGTGCAGCCTCGATTTTGTGAACTGCCCAGTTGCTTATGTTCCAGGTCCAGTTTCAACCTCTGTGATGTGTCCACTATGGCTTGTGTGATAGTCACACACTTGAGTGTGCAGTTGGGGGTCTGCACTGGGCAGTGGGACTGCAGACTGGGTCCTGGGCCTGTTCACATGTAGGCTTGTCAGTGACCTGGACTATCATTGACTCATGTTCAAGTCACCCATGGAGGTGTGTGCTTTAGGGACCTGGAGGGCAATCACCCCAGTGCCACACCTATCAGAAAAATTCCTGGTGTGTCTCTCCAGAACCACCTGGAACGTTTTCATTAGGTTAAAAAAAAAAAAATCTCAGGTACTGAGAAATGTCCCACTGGGTTGAGTGCATGTTTGCTAGCAGAAGGCCAGGTTCCATCCATGGAACCGTCCACTAAGCACTGCCAGTGGGACCCCCACGCCTAGAAAAAGGTACTCCTGAGTACCACTGGCTATGTGCCACAGAAACACATAGCAAGGTATAAGTCTGGGGAATAGACATTCTCAGGCCAGGGATTAGTTAGAGTTGCAGCAGAAACATTTGAGTTCTATCTGCTGAGCTTGGTGTCTACTATACTGTGTGATAACTAAGGGTGTCTTACTGTGAATTGAGGCTCTCCATGCACCTCACTGTGACCGCTGCAAATTTTACTGAGCACAGACCTTCCCCTTACACTCACTCTTTACCATCAAAGTGACTGACAGTGCAGAATTCTCCTATTTTTCTTATATGTGCTACCAAGTTTATCGACCAGAATGCTATGCAGAGTTGGATACATAAGAGTGTTCTTTTCTATTTTTCATACAGTTGGATATTCAAAAAATCAAGCAATAGCACAGAGCTCAGGATCTTTTCTCTGCTTTTTGGATTCGGTGAGTGCCTCTTTGGTTTGTTTAATATGCATGTGTATTGCAGGAGAAATGCTCAGTGGGATGAGCACAAGCTTCTCATGCAGGAGGCCTGGGTCCCTCAAACACTCTGGGATGTGTATTATACTGGCTGATTAATGAAACAGTGTGTCTGTTCCAGGGGTTTTTGAAAATCATTTCCCTTTCACATTTTGAATGGTGACATTGATACCATTTAGTTTCCACTTCCTTCTAAAAGCATGTAAGGATTTAATTTATTGATAGCTAAGAATGCATAAAAGCACAAAATTGCACAACAAAGACTCATGTAAATTTTTTTAAAAGGAAAATTCTGAAGATGTTCTACAGTGATCTTGTTCATTTGTTTATTTGTCTTAGGGCCACCCCGGAGAGACTGTGACTGGCACGTGGAGGGGGGTAGCGCAGAGCTGGGAGTTGAGTCTGGGCTCCCACATGCAGTACCTGTGCTCCAGCCCCTGAACCATCTCCAGGTCCCCACTGATAAGTAGTCCTGGAGTCATGGTTACGTAGGAATAATTCATGTAGCAAAGGAAAAATGGGAGCAGATAGGTATGAAAAAAATGGAGACAAAGTCGTGCAGATGGCAGTCTCCGAAGCATTTAGATCATTAGTGCTCAAAGAAGCACAAATTAAGTTAGGTGCTACTTTTAAAAACGAACATAGCTAAAACACAGGCACTCTATGTTTGTAAAGCAATATTTGTGTTGGCAGCATAGGTTTGCATTTTGCACTGGGAACTTCAGAAATGCTTGTACCCTTGCCTTCCAAACTTCACTGTAGACTTCTGAATTCTGAAAGAGCCTTGAGTACAAATAAGGCTTTGTATTACTGATGATGATGGGCCTTAACATAGGGGTTGTGGAGAGTGAGGTGAGTGTGTTAGAGCTGATGAGAAAGTTTCTGGGACTTTACCAGGACTTTTCAATTGCAGGACACTCATTTTGATGACTGTTTATACAGGTGATAGCTGCTTTTTTCTGTTTCCTGGAGCATACTAGAGCCCCAGTATTCTGGTTCTTGTCCTTGTCTGCTGTTCACCTGGCCGCCCTCTGCTTCTGCTCCTGACCAAGCCTTTCCCTCCATCACCAGGGGCCTCTATCCAGTGGGTGCATGTGGAGATGCGGTGGATGTCTGGAGCCGCTGCCTTCCTGGTACATGGCATGATGCTGCCCACTGAGCATCCCTGCTCTTGAGAACTGCACTTTTCTGTCCTGCCCCTTTGGTCTCTTTTTCCCCGAAATTGAGATTTCCAGTTTCTTCTTATTCTACAGAACACTTAGCCTTCACTCCTGTTCTGTATCTCCTAGACCCTGCCAGGGCCCTATGTCCATACTAATAGCCAGTCTGGCCTTTTCCCAAACAGAGACAGTTTCCACCTAAGACAGCTACATCCCACTGAAAATATGCTTTTAATGGCTGTGGTAAGTGGCTACGGCAGATTTCTTCCCTTCTGTGTAAGATGGATCTTTCTGAAGTGTTTTCCATGCCGGCCATTTGTCCCTGATGAGAACAATAGCACCAGCATTTGAGTGGTGACTAGCTGGACAGCCCAGCCCTGTTTCCAGAAGGTCCATCAGATCTCCCCATACACAGGCCCTGGGTTGGAGTACTTGGTTCCCACCTGGGCTAGACCTAGAAGAAGAAAGAAGAGGCTCAAGTTACCTTTGCTGATTTTCAGTGAAGGGATGAGAGTATGAGGGTTTGTGGAGGTGTGGCATGTGCCAGGCAGAGGGGGAAGCATGCACATAAGTCTAGAATGCCCTAAGCATACCTGCTGGTGGGAAATCAGTACCATCATCCCACGTGTGCAGAAAGGGCGGTGAACAACAGTCCTGGAGATACTATGAGCAGTAAGGGGTGGGAGAAGAAGACCAGGAGGTGTTTGGACCAGTCAGAAATCCTGGAGGTAAGTGGGGGTTGAGGACCTGAGGAGATGATGAGAGAACTCAGTAGCCCAGGCACTGCTGTCTTTCTGGGATTTCACTGAAGTCAGCCAGTAGAATGTTATGGGGCCGGAGCAATAGTACCGTCCTGCCCCTTTGGGTTAGGGTGTTTGCCTTGCACATGACCAACCCAGGTTTGATCCTTTTGGTCTCCCAAGCACTGCTAGGAGTAATTCCTTATTGCAGAGCCAGGAGTAACCCCTGAACATCACCAGGTATGACTCAGAAAGCAAAAAAAATGATTGTCTTTAAAAAATTTTTTTTTTATTAAGACACCATGGTTTGGGGCTAGAGCGATAGCACAGCAGGTAGGGAGTTTGCCTTGCACTCTGCCAAGCCAGGTTCAATTCCTCCGTCCCTCTCGGAGAGCCCAGCAAGCTACCGAGAGTATCCTGCCCGCACGGCAGAGCCTGGCAAGCTCCCCGTGGCGTATTCAATATGCCAAAAACAGTAACAAGTATCACAATGGAGACATTACTGGTGCCCGCTCAAGCAATTCAATGAACAATGGGAGGACAGTGCTTCAGTGCTACCATGATTTGGGCAGCAAGAGAGATAGTACAGGAGGTAGGATATGTACCTTGCATGACAACCCCGGGTTTGATCCCTAATACCCCATATGGTTTCCTGAGTCCACCAGGAGTGACCCTTGAGTGCAGAGCCAGGAGTCAACCCTGAGCATCATAAAGTGTGCCTCCCTCCCCCGTTACCCACCCCCCCAAAAAAAAAAACAACCAAAAAAGACACCATGATTTTTAAGTTATTCACAGTTGTGTTTTAGGCATACTGTGTTCCAGGAGAACAGACCAGTATCCCCAGGTTCCTTCACACCCCTCCCCACCAAAAATACTGGCATATTTTTAAGTTTGGTTGTTGTGAGTTAGATCTCCCGCTTTCAGCTTTGATGACTCTGTAGTTTGTATATATCTCTATACTCCTCTACACCATCCATGTGCCTGGCCCCCCTTCACTTCCTATCTTCTTGCTACCAGCTCAATTTCTTTTCCTCCCTGTGTTCTTGGGTGAAGGGAGGTTGAGTCATCCCTCTTTAATACCTTGCATTCCTTGTCCAGTTATTATGTATATAACAGATAAGTGGGCTGAAGTGATAGTACAGCGGGTAGGGCATTTGCCTTGCACGCAGCTGACCCAAGTTCGATTCTTTTGTCCCTCTCGGAGAGCCTGGCAAGCTACCGAGAGTATCCTGCCCACACAGCAGAGCCTGGCAAGCTCCCCGTAGCATGTTTGATATGCCAAAAACAGTAACAACAAGTCTCATAATGGATGTTACTGTGCCCACTCGAGCAAATTAATGAATAACGGGAGGATAGTGCTGTGCTACAGATAAGTGAGATCATCCTGTATTTGTCCTTCTTCTGGCTTACTTTCCTCAAACTAATTAGAGTTATTTTAAATTTTTTTTTCATTTTAAAGTTATTTGAAATGCTTTGAGTAGCAGTGTTTACTGTTGTAATGGGGATAAAGTTGGCCTTTACTTCTTTGGGCTCAGCTCCTAGCTATGGGCTGCATACCCCATATGCAGGAGTGACCATTGGAGACAGCCCCACTTAATGGGGTTCTTGTGAATGCAGCCCTCGTATGTGGGGTGAGTGTTGGTCCCCACATGTCATGGGTAGCTGTGAGACACTGGCAGTCCGGTTATCAACACTCACAGCCCTCTAGGACCATCCTATAAACTTGGTTCCCAGGACAGCTCTACATAAGCCTGGCCAGCTCCAGGTATGAAGTTGATGGTGATCTTCAAGTGTGCAGATTCTAGTAAGTGGTTATATTTGCTGTAATCATTTTAAACTTTATTGTAGAAGAAAGACAATTGTTGGAAATATGCCGAGTCTGTGTATATCATGTTCATATGTCATATCAGCATTTGTAAGTGATCAGACACGGTTTTTTCTGAATTTAAATTCTTCCTTCCCTTCTGATCCTCGTTTAGTTGTATTTCCCTCCGAGTTAAACACTGTGTTAATGTCTTGACTATCTTAGAAACATGGGTGAACAGAAGATAAAAGGTCTGGTGTGTGTGTGTGTGTGTGTGTGTGAGAGAGAGAGAGAGAGAGAGAGTGATAATTATATTCTCTCTAGATTGTATCCTGGTTTACCACTATGAATCTGAGTGATTCAAAACATATTTTATAAAGTAACATTAGCTTATAACATTTTATAAGTTTCAGGTACAAAGCATTATATTTCAGCATCTGTAGACACTACATTAGACTTGTTGCCAGTGGTCAAGTACAGTGAGTGAAAAAAGTGCTCCCATCTCTGTGCTCAACCCACTTTGGCCACCAGCACTTATGGAAATGACTGGCCTACATTGGGTCAGTCCTAACCTTGGCTCAGTTGTTCCAAGTCCATGACCTTTCCCTCACAGAAAGGATTTCAGGAGGAGGCAAAATGGTGAACCAAGATGGTTTTCATTAAAACTTATTTAGAAAGATGTCAGGGGAGGGGCCAGAGTGCTGGTACAGCAGGTAGGTTATTTGCCTTACATGCAGATGACCTGGTTTCAATCCTCAGCATGCCTTATGCTCCCCCGAGCACCATCAGGAGTGACTCCTGGGCATCACCTAATGTGCCCTCCACCAAAAAAAAAAAGGTGAGGGGAAAGAGGAAAGAGAGGGTAATGTAATTCAGAGAGAACATAGGCTTCTCCAGAGTGGAAATAGGCAAGAAAGAACACTTAGGGACTAGCACGTAAAAACAAGGACTTGAAAAGCAAACCAGGTCTGGCTTTTAAAGAAAACAGCCTTTCAGTGTCTATACTGTTGTAGGGATATGGGTTCAAACAGGGAGTCACTAGAATTATGTGGCTCTGCCCCTTTTTGAATCAACTAAAACAGTCCATCATATAGTTCTAAACGAGGCAAGAGAATGGTCAGTGTGAATGTGGTAAATGAGCAACTGACCTTGATGGGAAAGGAATCAAAGATGTTGGCCTTTCCTGGAAAATCAGTTCTTAATGAAGACTGTTTGTCTCTGGTGTTTTGAGTCCTTTCAGCCAGCATTTTGTTCTTATCCATCGACTGGGAACTGTCACACCGTCTCATCACACTACTTCCTGCCTTTGACCAGTTCCCATCTTTGATCTCTCTCACATAAACTTACGCAGTGTTAGAATGTTTAATATGTCCTTGCCAAATTAGTAAATGTAATACAGGTACCTCAAAGGTAAGACCAGCGAGGTCTGAGACTTGTTGGACTCTTAGACCTCTTGGAGCTAACAAAATCCAAGATGGAGAACTGACTGACTGATGGATACTTCCAGCTTTAGTACACGCTCATTAAATTACATATCTATGGGTAGTAAAAATCATTCCCACCCAGACCATGACTGTTTATAATTGCTGTGGCGACCTCTGGAGGTGATCACTTAGAATCTGAGTGGCATGTTGACTCTTAGGAAATCACCACCCCCAATCTTCCGTCCAATCTACAGTGCAGGTGACAACTCCACCTTTTATTAATCCACACCGTCTATCCCTGTACAAAGGAGAAATGGGTGTAGAAATGGTACTTCAGAATCTGAGAATGCCTGTAAGTGTGCTGTTACTTTCTGTAAACTGTTCATCTTACTTTGGACAAGTGTGAGTTGCTCTTTAAGTATACCTGCACTTGATTTTCAGTATCTGCTATTCTTGAAAAGCCATTTTTCTACTCTTCCCTGACCTGTGCTTTAGTTCTTTTCTGGTTCTCCAGTTGGAACTCAAAGGCCTGGGCCTGAGTGGGCTCTTCCTTCATGATTGCACATCCACTATTTTTCCCTCCTGAACAAGAACAGGGGGTCAGGAAGATTGTACAAGTGGGTAGGGCATGTGGCTGACCTGGGTTAGATCCCCAGCACCCCATATGGTCCCCTGAGCAACCCTAGGAGTGATTCCTGAGTACAGAGCCAGGAGTAACCCCTGAGCATTGCTGGGTATGGCCCCAAAACAACAACAGAAAGAACAAGGATAGTACCTTATCTCTGCTGAAGCAGAGGTCATTGTGCTAGTGATAGCAGTGGTGGTGTGGGTAACCGAGCTGCCCTTGACAGCCCTGCCCTGGCCCAGATCACCCATCTTTGGTGATCAGGAGCAAATCTGCACCCCGCTTCCCTGGGAATGCAGAGGGTGCATTCTCCCTCACTGGACCTAGTGACCCATGGAGCCACCAACATCCTGCCCAGCTTCTAAATCCATGGACAACTTCTACAGAAGATGCCATCTTTTTGTCGTTTAGTTTAATGGCAGACAGGCAGTGACTTGCTTGACACATTGCTAAAGACAGAAGGAAAGCATGACTTGAAAACATGGCGAAGTGTCTTTCATTTGAAAACTGCTGAAGTTCCTCACTGTGGTAATGTATCCAGTTGCAAACCCACAAGTGCCTGCACAGCACCATTTGTAAGACATGGGGACATGGGACAGAGACTGAGCCCCAGTGCCCCATGCTCACCCTCTGCCCTCCCAGCTCTCTGGAGACTTCCAGTCTGTTTACTGATGGACTCTATGAGCAGCTCGTCTCTATCCTAGAGAACAACCAGCCTATGACTGTATTTCTTTATATATATATAATTTATTTTAATGAATCACCATGAGATACAGTTACAGACTTAAAAACTTTCGTGATTACATTTCAGTCATACAATGACTGAGTACCCATCCCTCTACCAGTGCCCATTCTCCACCACCAATGTTTCCAGTATCCCTCCCACCACCTCCCCCCATCCCCCCTGCCTCTGTGACAGGCACATTCCCTTTTACTCTCTCTCCTTTTGGGTATTATGGCTTGTAATATAGGTAGTAAGTGGCCATCATGTTTGGTTTATAATCTGCTTTCAGCACACATCTCCCATCCCAAGCGAGCCACCAGACATCATTCACTTAGTCGTCCCTTCTCTATCCCAGCTGCCTTTTCCCCCAGCGCAGGAGGCCAACTTCAAGCTGTGGAGTGATCCTCCTGGCCCTTATCTCTATTATTCTTGGGTGTTAGTCTCCCATTCTTTTACTGTATATTCCACAAATGAATGCAGTCTGTTCCTCTCTGTCTGACTCATTTCACTTAGCATGATACTCTCCATGTTGATCCACTTATATGCAAATTTCATGATTTCATCTTTTCTAACAGCTGCATAATACTCTGTTGAGTAGATGTACCAAAGTTTCTTTAACCAGTCTTCAGTTCTCAGGCACTCGGGTTTTTCCAGATTCTGACTATTGTAAACAGTGCTACAATAAACATACAAGTGCAGATTGTCATTTCTACTGTATTTTTTTGAATCTCTGGGATATATTCCCAGTAGTGGTATTGCTGGGTCAAATGGGAGCTCAATTTCTAATTTTTTGACAAATGCCCATATTGTTTTCCATAAAGGCTGTACCAGTCGACATTTCCACCAGCAGTGAAGGAGAGTCCCTTTCTCCCCACGTCCATGCCAACACCGGTTGCTTTTGTTCTTTTGGATATGTGCCAGTCTCTTTGGCATGAGATGATACCTCGTTGTTTTGATCTGCATCTCCCTGATGATTAGTAATGATGAGCATTTTTTTCATGTGCTGTTTGGCCATTCAGATTTCTTCTTTGAGAAAGTTTCTGTTCATTTCATCACCCCATTTTCTGATGGGATTGGATGTTTTCTTGTAGAGTTCAACCAGTGCCTTGCATATCCTTGATATTAGAAGGTTATTGGGTGAATATTCTTTTGCATTCTGTAGACTGACTTTGTATTCTGGTCAATGTTTCTTTTGAGGTGAAGAAGCTTCTTAGTTTAAGAAAGTCCCATTTGTTTATCTCTGTTTCTATTTGCTTGGTCAATGGCATTTCATTTTTGAAGATACCTTTAATTTCAATGTCATGGAGGGTTTAGCTGACCTTTTCTTTAATGTACCTTATGGATTCTGGTCTGATGTTGAGGTCTTTAATCACTTCACTTAATCACTTAACTTCCCGTTAATCGTCGATTTGCTCGAGCAGGCGCCAGTAACGTCTCCATTTGTCCCTGTCGTGTGCTAGTGTAGCCCAATGGCGTCTGTTCGCTCTAGGAACATGAAGAGCCTCAAACCGATCGTTCATGATCTTGATGAAGAAGTCTGACCATCTGGTAGGTGGGCGGCTACGTGGTCTTCTGACATCCTGTGGAATCCAGTCAGTAACAGCTCTAGTTCAGCGGTCATCTTTAAATCTCATTACGTGACCAGCCCATCTGATTTTTGACACCTTGGCAAACGAGACAGCATCCCTGATTCTTGATCGTCGACGGATGTCGGAACTCCGGATTCTTTCTCTCATTTGAGTGAAATGTGATATTCCAAGCATAGCTCTTTCGATTCCTCTTTGGGAGACCCGAATATCGTTCTCATCCTGTTTGCATAGGGCCCAGGTCTCTGAGGCATATGTTAATGCAGGAAGAACAGTGGAATCAAAGAGATGTGCCCGGAGCCGGAAGTTCTTTGTCCTCTTAGCTATTTCTTCGACGCTCTGGAAGGCGTTCCAAGTCGCTCTCTTCCTCCTGCGCAGCTCGGGTGCCAGGTCATTTGTCATGTTGACTTCTCGACCTAGGTACACATGGCTGTTGCATTCGGAGATGGTCGTTCCGTTGAGAGTGAATGGGGCATCAGGAACGAGGCTGTTTCTCATAAACATTGTCTTCGTAAGATTCAGCTATAGTCCGACCTTTCCACATTCACGGTCGAAGTCGGCCAGCATTTGTGCTGCTTGGCTGATGTTTGGTGTTATTAAAACAATGTCATCAGCAAAGTGGAGGTGGTGATATTAACCCCTTATCAGAAGGTTATTGGGTGAATATCATCTATCTTCACCCCCATTCCTTCCCATTCCAGTCGTCGCATGATGTTCTCGAGGGTGGCACTGAAGAGTTTCGGTGAAATGGTATCACCCTGCTGAACCCCTCTCTTGACATTGATGATTACTTCTTTGTAGAATGGTGAGATCCTGGTAGTGAATCTGCAATACAGCTCATGGAGGATCTTGATGTATTGAGCTTGAATGCCCTGATTAGCTAGGGCTTCAATGACCGCTTCTGTCTCAGCAGAATCAAAGGCCTTCTTTTTTTTTTTTAATTTTTTTATTAGTGAAACACCATGAGGTACAGTTATAGACTTACAAATTTTTGTGCTTGGGTTTCAGTTATACAATGATCAAGTACCCATCCCTCCACCAGTGCCCATCCTCCACCACCACGGGTCCCAGCATCCCCCCTCTCCACCCCCCCCCCCCCCGTCTCACCCTGCCTCTGTGGCAGGGTATTCCCCCTTGTTCTCTCTCTTTTCTTTTGGGTACTGTGTTTTGCAAGAGAGGCATTGAGTGGCAATCATGTTTGGTCTATAGACTACTTTTAGCATGCTTCTCCCACCCTGGGAGGGTCCTCACAACACCCTTTATTTGGTGTTCTCTTCTCTATCTGAGCTTCCTTTTCACCTAGCACGTGTGGCTGGCCTTCAAGTCATGGAGCAAAATTCCTGGTACTAATCTCAGCCATTCCTGGGTGTTAGTCTCCCTTTATGTTGCTTTATGTTCCCCAGATGAATGCAATCTTTCTGTGTCTATCCCGATCTTTCTGACTCATTTCACAAAGGCCTTCTTTAAATCAATGAACGTTAGACAGAGCGGCATCTTGAACTCCTGAGAAACCTCAATGAGCTTGGTTATTGTGTGGATATGGTCGATGGTGCTGAATCCTTTGCGGAACCCGGCTTGCTCGCATGGTTGTCCTTCATCTAGTGTTCTGCCAATCTTATTTAGGATGACTAGTGAACAACTTGTAGATGACAGACAATAGGCAGATCGGGCGATAGTTGCCAATGTCATGGATGTCTCCCTTCTTGAACAGTAGTACGGTCCTGCTGGTTTTCCATTGGGACGAAACCTTTCATTCAGACAGGTAGCGTGTGAAGAGCCGAGCCAGTGTATTGATGAGTACTGACGGCAGGTTCTTCAGGTGTTCAGGTCTGACTTTGTCTGGGCTGGGTGCTGTTCGTTTCTTTACTGACGAAATGGCGTGTCGGATTTCGGAAGGGAGAACATTGGGAACGACATATCCATCCTGTGGAATTTGGTATGTCGGCAAGTGGACATGGCTATCGAAGAGATTTGAGTAGAAGTCATGAATAATCTTCTCCATTGCCCTTCTGAAGGATGTGATAGATCCATCAGGAGGTTGAGGTTGAGGTCTTTAATCCATTTTTTTTTTTGCTTTTTTGCTTTTAGGGTCATGCCTGGCAATGCACAGGGGTTACTCCTGGCTCTGCACTCAGGAATTACTCCTGGCGGTGCTCAGGGGACCATTTTGATATGACTCTTGTGCGTGGTGTTAGGTAAAGGTCTGAGCCCATTTTTTTGCATGTAGGTACTATGACTGGACTTCTGGTTGAGGTGCTGGGGTGGGGGAAAGTAGTCTTCCAGAGACACCATGCACCAACAGCCTGTGCCCTTCAAGTTTTGTACCTGGTTCTGCTTGAGGACCCTGGTTCTTGCTTCTGAGCAGGCATGTGCAGAGCTACCAAGTCAAATGTAAAATCTGCACCAGACAAGGGGAACAGGTTTTCTGATTGGCTGGCACCATAAGCATGTAGCAAATTGGCAACAGCACTGTTCTGAGTAGAGGGAGACGATCAGCACTGTTCTACAGACCAGGTGCTCAGAACCCTGTTTTCCAGGTCTTTTGTTGTGAGACTCAAGAACTCAAGAACCTCCAGCTAAAAGCCAGTGTTGCCCTTAGTTCCTCAGGTTGTAGCGTGGGTGAGCCCTGTCTTTGGGTAGCTACAAACCAGCAAAGAACTGTGTATGCGGATTCTTCTACTTTTTTTAAAAGTTGCTGTTCCGGGGCTGGAGCAATAGCACAGCGGGTAGGGCGTTTGCCTTGCATGTGGCCAACCTGAGTTCGATTCTTCGATTCCCAGCATCCCATATGGTCCCCTGAACGCCGCCAGGAGTAATTCCTGAGTGCGGAGCCAGGAATAACCCCTGTACATTGCCGGGTGTGACCCAAAAAGAAAAAAAAAGTTGCTGTTCCTCATTCTAACACTCATGCTCAGCAGGAATTTGGGGGACAGAGCTTGTACAGGAATGGTTCAGGAGAGCCATGTGGGCCGAAAGGTCCCCACTACCCAGCTGCTCTTGCTCCTCTGTCCCGGCACCAGGCACCTGCACCAGCCACTCCATGCACAGCATACAGCGTGTCGTGATGTTGTTCTTGGCAACAGTGTGTGCTGAGCTCAGGTTTGTGAGAGATCGATGCCCCAGACTGGAGTGATTCTTTGAGACTCTATTTGTATAGTGTTTTCCCTTTAAGGCTCAGGAAAGAAGGATGGCTGGGTGTTTGTTCAGCTGCTCCTTCAGTGCCTGGTCTGAAACTTGCTAGCCAGGGGGAGATGGCTGGGAATGCAGATTCTGGGCCCACTGCAACACAGGCTTCAGGTCTGGAAGGCATGCTGTATCCACAAACTGCACAGCTGCCTGTGTGTGCCCTGCATGTACTTCCCTGGGTCACTGGTGGGCTGGCCCTGGGCAAGGAGCTGCATCCTTACCTAGTGCCAGTTGTGACGTCTCTGCCAGTGACAGTGCTTGCTCTCACTGTTCACTTCTGTCATTCCCGACCCTGCCAAGCAGCAGTGACACCTCCTGCACCTAGTATTGCCAGGCCTGATGGTGAAGGGTTGTGCTCACACTGGGAGGGGCTGCAGACTTGGAGATGTTGGAAAACAGATTGGCCGAGGTTAAGAAAAGACAAGCGTGAACAAGTACTCAAGAAGGGCACTGTTTGCTCCACCTTGCATGTACTCTGGGGCTCACCCCCAATCCTGCCAGTCCAGAATCATCTTTTCCTCTGTCCTTGGAAGGCCAATCGATAGCACAGCGGGTAGGGCGTTCGCCTTACAAGCGGCCAACATGGCCGACCCGAGTTCGATTCCTCCGCCCCTCTCGGAGAGCCCGGCAAGCTACCGAGAGTATTCGATATGCCAGACACAGTAACAACAAAGTCTCCAATGGAGACGTTACTGGGCCCGCTCGAGCAAATCGACGATCAACGGGAGGGCCTTTACCTTTACCTTTACCTTGGAAGGCCAGAGAGGCTTTTTGTGTTTTTTTTTCTTTTTGTGTCACACCCGGCAATGCACAGGGGTTACTCCTGGCTCTGCACCCAGGAATTACTCCTGGT
The DNA here is from genome assembly GCF_029834395.1 of Sorex fumeus. NCBI lineage: Eukaryota > Metazoa > Chordata > Mammalia > Eulipotyphla > Soricidae > Sorex > Sorex fumeus. The sequence goes on along the minus strand of NW_026606086.1, from coordinate 18,352,183 downwards.
GGTGCTCAGGGGACCATATGGGATGCTGGGAATCGAACCCAGGTCAGCCGCATGCAAGGAAAACTTCTCTGCAAACCCGAAAAGAGCTGTCACTGTCCTCCCGTTGTTCATCGATTTTTCTCCAGTGGGCCCAGTGACTTGGAGACTTTGTTGTTACTGTGTTTGGCATATCGAATACATCACAGATAGCTTGCCAGGCTTTGCCATGTGAAAGATACTCTCGGAAGCTTGCCGGGCTCTCTGAGAGGGGCGGAGGAATCGAACTCGGGTCGGCCATGTTGGCTGTGCGCAAGGCAAACGCTCTACCCGCTGTGCTATGGCTCCAGCTCACCCGAAAGAGCAAGAAGGCAAATTGAGAAGGCACAATAGTCTAAGCTGGCTGCCAAGGGGCGGGGCTACGGGAGAGGGCGGAGCCTGGGACGAGCTGGCAGTCAGGGGCAGGACTGTAGGAGAGGGTAGAGCCTGGGATGAGCTGAACTGGCATTCAGGCGGGGCTACAGAAGAGGGCGGGGCCTGGGATGGGCTGGAAAGGGCGGGGCTATGGGAGAAGGTGGGGCTACAGGAGAGGGCAGGGTCTGGGACAGGCAGCAGGCAGGGGCGGGGTCATAGGGGCGGAGCCTGGGATGCATTGATTTGGCCATCGGGGGCGGGGCTTCAGGAGAGGGCGGGGCCTGGCACGAGCAGTCATTCTTTTCCTGGTATTTCCTTACCCACTAACTAGAACCCCCTGCAGTGGGGCTCTGAGAATGCACACACGCAGCACCAGGACTGATCAGTACTTTACACTTTTCCTGGTAGCCAACATCCAGAGGCTTTCTCACTGGGACCCCAGACTGCAGAATTGACAAGGTCCCCTGGGCACCTGGCCCCAGAGGGCTGGACCAGAATTATAAGCCACAGAGCCATTCCCAAAAGGGTCTGTGATTTGGGATTTTGTTTTTGTGTTTGAGCTACACCCAGTGGTGCTGTTGAGGGCTACTCTGGGCTCAGTGCTCAGAAGTTGTTCCGTAGTGTGCAGAAAACCGTGTGGCATTGTGGATCAAACCTAGGGCTCTCTCATACAAAGCATGCACTCTGGCCCTTTGAGCCATCTTCTAATCCTCATATTTCTGAAGGTATCATGGAATGAGCTTAGACTTCATTTTTTGGCTGAATACTGTCTGTGGTATTATATTTTAAAAATCCATTTGGCAGGGATATTACTTTCATAGGATGAAACTCATCCATCCTGAATATGCAGCCAGTGAGTGTGGCAGCTACCAACACCCGTGTATTGGCTCCTCTGCATTCTAGCCCCTTCCAGTCCTACCCGCTTTGGAAGCAGCTTTGGGTGTCATTCCTTTAGACTTGTATCCAATGCTTTTGCTGTTCTAGAACTTAAGGTACATGAATTCATATACTTGACTCTTTGACTCATCATGTTTTTGAATTTTATCTTTGCTATTATTTATGCGGGTATTTGTCAGGACAACATAGCAGACAAGAGGTCATAGTCCTGGCAGGTCATTCGCAGGTGATAGCATCACTGTCCTGCCCCCCCTCAAAAGAATGGACCCTCTCCCACCTCCCACAGGAAGACTCCATTGCTCCAGAGAACAGCTGTCCTGCTCAGCACCTGCTCTGCCAGGGAGAAGCACCACAGCCTATGAAGAGCTACCATTGCCCTGCCCCTTGCTGTCCTCCTGTGAGCTTTGTTCAGATCAGTATGCCCCACCCCTCCCTACCTCTGCCTCGCCATTTCTTTTCCACTGGAGTTGTTAAGAAGGTACCTAGCATGCATGTCCTAAATTGCTGTTCTTCCATCTCTTCCCATGTATGGTTCTGCTGTGGTAGAGGTGTGACTGACATCTCATTAAGCAGTTTAGCCTTTTTTTTTAAATCACTGAATAGCATTTTCCAGAATACAGATAAATCACTGGTTGATGATGCATGCAGGCATCCAGTAATGAGCATTTGGGTCACTTCCAGTACTTGACTATTATGAATAAAGATGCTCTGAAAATTTGCGTTTTACCATGGACATGTGCATTCTCTCTTGAGCAAATACCTAGGGAAGGAGCTGCCAGGCAACATAATATGTATCTATTTAACTTTGTAAGAAATGTCAAAACTGTCTTACAAAGGCTAGGGATATTTCAGTCTCCTGGCAACTGGTTGACAATAGTTTGAGCAGCTTAGTGTCACTTCAAGTTGGATGCTCTGTCCCCTTGTGGCCTTAGTATGCATTTCTCTGATAGCTATAATATGTGGAACATTTACTTAGGTGTTTTGTGATGGTATATCTCTCTTCCTGTTAGAAGTCTTTTTGAATCTTCTATTTTAAAATTCTAGAATTAATTTTAAGATAAAAAAACCCTTTATTTGAGGCCAGTAAAGTACAGCAACTTGGGTGTTTGCCTTGCATGCTGCTCCACATGGCCCCGATGCACCGCCCTCTTCCTACCCCTTGAGTTACCATTGTAAATGTTTGTTGAAAATCAGTCAGTGGACTAAGAATAGTATGTATCTGTTTTATGTCAGATCCTGATCTGTTCTATAAGGGTTTACTCCTGGCTCTGCTCAGGGACCACTTCTGGAAGAGCTCTCGGGACAGTATCATATGGGGTGCCAAGGACTGAACCAGGGTCAGCAATATTCAATGCAAGTGCCCTCCTGCTGCACTATCGCTCTGACTCTGCGTCATCTAGTTGTGTTGGAAAAAGTTTTGTATTATACTTCTTAAAACTTTGTTTTCCCATTTCAAAATTGTTTTCTTTTGTTTTAAGTCTTCTGAATTTCTGAAAATTTTCAAATCCACTCCTCAGGCTTCCTTGAATTTTTATTGGAATTGCAGTGAATTTATAGATACATATGTGATCTTAATAATATTGAAGCATCTAATCCATAATTATGGTATAACTGTATTTTATATATTTTATTATATAGGTCTCACGTTTTTCTCAGGAATTTTTTGTGGTTTTTAGTATATAGCTGTTGCATAAATTTAATAAAATACATCCCTGAAGTATGTTAAGGATTTGAGTGCTATTGAAAAGCCTCCCTGTTTTATTGCTAGAAGTAGGCTAAACTGGGGCAAAAAAAAGATAGCTCCAAGAGATGCAGTGCTTGATTTTCAGCACTGCATGCCCGTCAGGCCTTGCTGGCTGTAGCCCTGATCCCCCAACACCTCTGGGCCTGAGCACCAAACTCCTACCACAGTTGTTCTAGGAGTTGCCGCCAGTCCCATGAGCATTGCTGGGGAGCTCCTGGCCCCTGCGCCCTGCCCACCGCCAGTAGGGAATATTAAGTTACCCTGTTCATCTTAGTAGTTCTTTGGACTTTTGTGTATTGTTTTTCTTATTCTTGGTTTCTTCTCAGGGATCACTCCCTAGTGTTACTCAGGAGATTATATATACCTGGCCAGCAGCATGCAAGGCAAGTGCTCTACCTGCTACACTATATCTCTGGCCCCAACGGGATCCTCTTTCTTCACCTTGAGCAGCCCGTCCTCACCCTCCCTCCCACCAGCCCTTCTGCCATTGCCAAAATTCCTGTTTGACCTGTGAGTCCAGTCACGCCCTCTCAGAACATTTCTCTACCCCAAAGCTACTTATCTAGAAGCTCCAGCTTCTTTTTGTTGTTTAAAATGTGTATTTTTTATTTTTTTAATTATTTTTATAAAAGACCAAAGCTATAATTGTTGATATAATTCTAGAGCTGAAATTGATTAGATAACAAAGCTCTAATATCAAAATCAGTAAGTATAAAAATTAAATTTTATGTGAAAATTGTTATATCTGATCACAGGGTTAAGTCCTTGCCTAAGAATTTATTAAGCTGTTTGTTGCGCGTTGAGCCATCTGTGTCATTGTTTTTGTTTGTTGTGTTTAGTTGGCTCCTATGTTACTTTCCCATCTAATTTGGTGTGCTCCTACTGAATTTCTGTATTGAGGAATTAGGAGGTGTCCCATGGCCACATAAGTGGTGATGCAGTTCAGAGACTTCAGGATCTCTGGTCTGGATCAATGAGTTCATATGGCAGTGGTGACTATGGGAGGTGAGCGTGGCTTCTGGGGCTTCAGGAAGAGGGGGAGGGCAGGGGAAAGGGAGGTTGCCTACCCTGACTCCAAGAAACATCAGACTTCTTAGCCTGGGCACCAGGGGTACCTGAAATTTTTTGCAATTTGGTGTCTTGAGCATAGAATATTCATGAAGTGGTGGAGTTGAGCCCTTTGCATGGCTGCAAAGGTGGAGTATGAGTGCAGCTGCCAGGACTTTGGCAGGGCAAAACTCCTCCCCTCTTTATTTAAACACTGCTTTACAAAGTTGCTCGTGATTATTTGTTACAGGCATTCAGTGTTCCAACTCCAAACCTACCACCACTGTCACCATCCCTCCACCATTGTCTCAACCACCGGACAAGCCTGCCTCCATAGCATGCACACAGTAATTTTTTTTACCACTTTGTTACCACTAAATGACTGATGGACTGATTTAAAAAATACTTCAGTAAAAGATTTGTGAAAATTGGGGGCTGGAGCAATAGCACAGCGGGTAGGGCATTTGCCTGTATGCGGCTGACCGTGGTTCGATTCCCAGCATCCCATATGGTCCCCCGAGCACTGCCAGGAGTGATTCCTGAGTGTATGAGCCAGGAGTAACCCTTGTGCAACGCCGGGTGTGACCCGAAAAGAGAAAAAAAAGATTTGTGAAAATTGTTGTATTTCACCATGGGGACATTAAGCTTTTTTCTGAAGGTTTACTAAGCTGTGGTTGCAACTTAAGCCTTTGGTGTTAAAGTTTCTGGTAGTTGAGATTAGTGGGCTTCTTCATTACATTTCCATTCAATCTGGTTAGTATGTTAGTATCATAGATTTTGAAGATGTCACCCAGCCATGAATGTGGCCATGTGCTCTAGAAAATTCAGAATATTGAACTGGGCAGTCTGACAGGAAGCCAGGTTGTAGCTCTTTAGGTGTGAGTGTGACTGCAGGGGCTTTGGTAGCACAGGAACGTGGCTCACCCCCTCCCACAATCACCCCAGAGGTCTCATCTGGGACTGTGTATCTGAGAGATTTTTGTGGCTAGGGGATCTCTTTTGAGATTTATTTATGAGTCTTGGAACATGGCCAGTAGACAAACTTACATGGCAGTGGCGGTGGGACATAGGCTTTGCTGCCGGGGCTTCTGGGAAGTACAGGGAGGTTGGGAGTGAGTGTCCATCCCAACTGCGAGAAGGCCCAGAGTTTCATAGGGTAGAACTTCTTAACTCAAAACATTTTTAAAAATTTTTTTTATTTTATAAGGTTCCTCCGCCCCTCTCGGAGAGCCCGGCAAGCTACCGAGAGTATCTCACCCGCACGGCAGAGCCTGGCAAGCTCCCCGTGACATATTCGATATGCCAAACACAGTAACAACAAAGTCTCCAATGGAGATGTTACTGGGCCCACTCGAGCAAATCAAGCAAAATTTTATAAGGTAGTTCACAATATTTTATTACATTTAATATGAAAATACCAATCCCACCACCATTACACTTTCCCACCACCAAATTTGGGATGTTTCCATCCTAAGTCCCAATCCCTGTCCCAAAGCACAACCAAAATAATATATTCCATATAGTCTGTTATAAAAACTGATGAAAATGCTTACAAAAAGGTATTCATATGGGAAACAGTTTGAAGATTGTTCTATTTTGGCAGGAGCCATTAAGACATTCTATAGGATATCACTAACATGTTAAAGGATGAGTGATGTCAGGTTTCATATGTATATATATGAAAATATGTATATATGCATATATACATATTTCCCTGTATGATTTGTTGCCTACTATCTGAACCCCATCAAATGTGGTGTGGTACTCATGGAGAATGGGTAGGAAGTGTCTTATGACGTGTTGCCCGGCTGCGAATGCTGCCTCGCAGTCCAGGAATATGTTCACTCTTGCATGAGGCTCGGCCCGAGTATGTCGGGAGCAGCATTGAGCAGGACAGCTATTGGGTTCTGGAGATTTTCGGCTGCCGGGGCTGGGTCCCTTGAGGCGGGGAGGTCTCTCACTCGACCCCCTCTGGGGCGCCCCGAGTGAAACAGCCTAGCATGGCGTCCAGTGGCATGGCTATGGTGGGCTTCATGTTATGCTCCCTTCCAGGAGAAAAAGCTGTGTGATCTGGATGGTGGCCGATGATGAGATTAACTGGCGCCAGCAGAAGGTGGCTTATGGGTGTGACCCCTGGGTGGCCGAGACTGGGGGAACTTAACTCAAATTTTAACTGGAATTCTTTGACTAGTTAGCTTTTTCTCTACCCAAAATTTGAATGATTGTAAAGGATCTGTGGTCCGGATCAATGAGTTCATAAATGGCAGTGACTATGGGAGGTGGGCGTGGCTTCTTACAAATTTGAATGGTTGGAAAGGAAACAATATTACATTTTGAAGTAATATTATTTTTTTGGTGATACGTCAAATATTCTTTTCCCTCAGTTGCCAAGAATATTTTAGCAATCGGGGGTCTTTATTTTGTACGAACAAGCATAAATGCTTTTGCATCTTCCTTTGTGTAGGAGGAAGGGTTCAGCTCTAGTACACTCTAGGGTAATGGCTTAACATGAAGACCCTGAGTTTCTGTAATTCAGCCTTCACAGCCTTTGAGTCTTTCCTTTGACCCCTTTCCTGTGCCTCTCAGATGCCAGCAGCTGGCTTCTGTTCAAACCAACTCCTTGTATTTGGCACCAGCAATGAGCTTGTGGACCTGGTCCAGAGTTGGCCTTTCCTCAGGATGGTGTTGACAGACTGGCCAGGCAACCTATGGAAAGTGGTAAGGATGATAGCCCAGCAGCAGGCACACATCTCACTTATTGGTAAAAGCTCTGCATTTTATTCTCCAATCTTTCAGCAGTGTTTCCTCTTGGAAATAGCCTGGGAGAACACAGTGAATGGAGTCACTGTGAGTGCTGTGGGTTTGAGTACCTGTTATGCTCTTCATTTTGTGTCTTGAATGTGTGTCATGGCATTCACCCTTGAATTTCTTGGCTTGTTGGTCAGTGTGGTGGAGGCCTTCATTATTCTCTTTGTGCCTGCTAATGTTGTTCTTCACTCACATATCCAGCTGAGGAAGTGATCTATCAGTAGTGGAGTGTTTATGAGAGCTGGGGATTTCTGAGCGCCATTTCTTATAGACCCTTGAGCTGTATCCTGGAGTTCTCAGTTAAGTCTGTGCTCAAATTTTAACCCTCACTCTAATGGCTCTAAAACTTGGAATGAGTTTCCCAATTGTGACTTCCTTGGGTACAAAATAGAGGTATTATTAGCAACTCTGTCCACAAAGACAGAAGATTCTGATCAATAATAGTACAAGTGAGGGTTTTTTGTGAATGGTGAGAAAATATTTCTGTCATGAGCAGCAACTTCATTGGTTTTCCAAGTATTTTTGAGGTCAACCAAAATAGGTACTTGCAGTGAGGGTTCTAGAAAGACATGAGATGCCTTCTCCCAGAAGACAGTTTGGTACAGGGCTCATTACTGGATGATAAAGTATGTGAGAAGCTGCGGTCCTGAACCTTTGAGCACTCACCTGGGTTTGTGGGTGGGTGGTCTCCCTGCCTTTGTACACCTGGGTTTGTGGGTCCAACTTCACCTGAGTTTAAGGTGTGTTTCTCATTGCAGGACGATGTGATGATGCCTCAGAGGGTGAGGCTGCAGTACGAAGCAGCTGTCCAGCACCCAACAAGTGTGAGTACTGGGTCCTTCCCACAGGAAGACTAAGATGTTTGAGATCTTTTTCCTAGTGTATATAGAGTCAGTGTATGGTAAGACCCCAGGTCAGGGGCAACCGACTGCTGGTCTCTGGCATTCCCCTTCAGGGAGAGCAGACCCCTTGTTTTCAGGAGTTCTTAGTGCTTTCAGATGGGCATGGTCTGGTTTTGGTTTCTTTTTTTTCCAGTTAGCTTTTTACAAGTTGTGCAGCTGGATGTGAAAGCACAAGTTGGCAGTGAAGATAAGTGTTTGACAAAGGAAAAGCAATTTGTGGACAAAAGTGGCTCTGTGAGCAGGCCCTCACGGGCACTCTAGTAGTTGTTCACAAGAGCTCAGAGCACACTTCCTTGGGGCAAGATTCCTCTAGAAGTCAGTGGATATCTGTTCTTCCCAGGTGCAATTGTTTTTCTTCCATTAGCCAGGACTTTGAGTTTTGGATTAGTCAGCTGCTCTCCATCAAGCCACGTGGCATCCAAGTCTGCACTGGACCCTGTTCCCAACCCTTGTCTGCACGGTGAGACCAGTCCCCAGTCTGAGGCTGCAGTCTTTGGCCCTGTATTTCAGTTGGACTTGAATCCTTAAGTTTGTCATATCAACATAAACAAGTCCTTAACATTCATGTAGGAGGACTTTTTTAAAAAACTCAGTTATTTATTTATTTTTTAGTTACAAAGTTGTTCATGATTGGTTTTCAGTCATACAATGTTCCAACATGATAGCTTCATTTCCCACCACCAATGTCCCCAGTTTCCCTCCCACCACCACCCCCACCTGCCTCTATGGCAGCCTCTCCCTCTCCCTCTCTTTCTCTCCCTCTCCCTCTTTCCCTCTCCCTCTCATTTCCCTCTCCCGCTCCTTAACGTGCTGCTGTGTGTGCCCGATGGCAGCTGATGTGCTTATGGCTTGCTGGCCTGGCTACAGCTCATGCACCACTGTAGCATGTCCTTGTCACAGTCCCCTGCAACCCCTCCTCTTGACAACCAGAGGACGGGTATTTAGAGTACTACTGCCTCCTCCACTCTCTGGTCTTAGTCTTCCCTCATGGAGTTGGTCCCTGGTCTGAAAGAGGAAATATCAGTAGGCCCTGACTAAAGGTTCCACCAGCAGTGGTGGTAAGCCCAAAACCTGTCCACATGTCACAGAACCTCATTTCCGCCACCATTCAGATGCTCCAAATTGTGTAATGATGGCCCTGACCTTAGCCACAAACCAGCCATGTTCCCCTGTGCACTGACTCTGCATGTCATGGCTCACAGCATGGCACAAGGTGGTTCTGTTTTCTGTGGCCTTTGCTGGACACATTGGACTGGACAGTGTGGCCTAGAGCCATTGGAAGGCCCCCACACTCACACCCATGCAGGCAATTCCAAGTTGACCTAGAGCCCTTGGTGTACACTCATGATAACAGCCTTTCCTCACAGCCAGTGCTGGCTGGAGGACGGTGTTTGGAGAACCAGTGGGGAGCACGTGGCTTGTGATGGCCCCACCATCAGAAAGAGTGCAGATGGAATACAGTCTTGGCCCTAGAGAAGGCCTTTGGGCTGTGTGTCCCCCTACCACCACCGCCAGCAACAACAACCCTAGGTCCTTTCTTCCACAATTCTGCTCTTCTTCCTCTGTCCAGTCTGCTGAACACAAGAACCCCAGATACAGTCACAGGAAATTCGAGACACAAATTTCCACCTGTTGACACAAATGCTGTCGCTCATTCAGTTCATACCTTACACCAACTGCTTCTCCTAGGTCCGAAGAAAGCTTCTGTCTATAGGCCAGCACACACCCTTTGGTCCGAGAAAACTGTAATTAATGAGCTCCAGAAGCAGGGCACTGTGTGAGGCCCATGCACATAGCATCTGTACTTAGTGCCCAAAGCCTCTGTTGCTTGTAACCTGTGTCATTTAGGAGATTTGCAATGAGCCTTCCAGTGAGAGGAAGCAAAAGCCACCACTTCGAAAAAGCTTGGTGAGGATCTGCTGGTCCTCATACCAATTCTGTTGCTTCCCAATGGACTCACTGAGGTCCACATGGGGCCTCCTGTGGACTCCCTCTGAACTCCCTGTGGCCCCCTGTGGACTCCCTCTGAACTTCTTGTGAGCCCCCTGTGGACTCTCTGAACTCCCTATGAGCAACCTAGGGGTCCCCTGTGAGCTCCCTTGGTGCTTCCTCTGAACTCCCTGTGGGCTCCTTGGGGGTTTCCTCTGCATTCCTTGTAGGCTCCCTGGGGGCTCCCGCTGAACTCCCTGTGGGCCCCCTCTGAACTCCCGGGGTCTCCCTGTGGGCTTCCCGTGGACTCCCTATGGACTCCCTATGGGAGCCCTCTGTTACTCAGTGAGCTGGAGAAAGTGCCCTAAGGGATCAGAGGGAGTCTGACCCCCGAACCCTCCCTCCCAGCATCCCTTGTGCTGTGAGGGACTACATAGTTGGTCAGCAGCCCTGTTCTCTGCTCGGAGCTCAGGACAGCCAGCATGCAGGGCAGGATCAGAGGCTGCCTCAAGCCTGATTTGCCATGCCCTGCCTCCCCACCAGCCTCAGCAGCAGGCGGGCTGCTGGCTGCTCTGGCGATCAGCTGCTGCTGGGACAGGGCCAGATCACAGGGCTGGAGGTGTAGATGTTCCGGTACTAAGGGAATCCTGTTGGTAGGCAGGAGGCCCAGGCCTGCAGGCAGAGATGGTGGGGATTTCACACGCAGGAATGAACACTTTCTCTCGGGGCTTCCTGCCCAGTGGCACTGTGCAGGCCTGTGTAGTGGGGTGGGGGAGGCAGCCAGCCAGGGGTCCGCAGCTCTCACTTGCTTAGAGACTGACTTGAGAGCCTTGCTGAGAAGCGGGACTGTTCTTATGTGCTGCATAAATGTGGGTCCCTAGAGTTCACATTCACAAAGAAAGTTATGGAAGCACAGAAATTTGGTCAGTTTGAATGCAGCATGGGAGAGTATTTTATTCCAGAGGAGTATTTGCTGCGAGACAGACCCTACCTGTCCCTTCTTGAGCACCCCTCATTCTTGCCGCTTTATCCAGAAAGTTCTCCCAAAACTGACCCAGACACAGTGGGGTTTGGGATTGTCCCCTATTGTCCCGACCAGCTGTCCTTGCCCTGTGAGTTTCCTCAGTGCATTTCTGTTTGTTGTTTTAGATTATCGGTTGCCAAGTGAGGAGAGACCCCCCTAACTCCACTGAGCGGTACACACGCTGGATCAATGAGCTCACCCCACACCAGCTTCTCACCCAGGTACTTGTGCAGCATGCAGAGGGACTGTGTTGGGGCTCTCTTGTATCATGACAGCCATGATAGAGCTGGCCTAGGAAATCCCCCCAGGGAGGAGGGGGCACCCTTGTACCCACCAGGATGTGCCATGGAGGCCCGGCACTGGTTCTGGTACCAAAGTCCACACTGGCTCCTATGACCTGCCGACAGAATCAAACTTTTTCTAAACTTGGAATTTTGATAACTGAAATCTTGATGTCATGGGATGCCTCATAGTGCTGATCAGTTTCTGAAATCTATATCTAAGTTTCACAAGCCCTGAGAGCTTCAGTTTCTGGCCTTGACTTAGCAAGCACACACCGTGCCCTTCCCCATCCACCCAGTGTTGTGCTTGTTGAGCCACTGCTGCATTTTGCTTGTGACCCAGTCTCCTCCACGGTACTGCTTCTGCACATACATGCGCGTGCAGTTGGACTCACTCTTCACACTTGGAGAAGCTTAAAAGTGTGTGTGTGACTGTCCATGGTCAGTGGTCAAGGGCACCGGGAACTTACTTGTTCCCCAGCCACTCCCACAGCGTTACTTCCTGTGGGGAAGTTGCACATGGCATTTCTGTGGTCTCCTTGTGCCACCTGGAGAGCCCAGAGACAGCAGGTAAAAGAACTCAAGAAATGTGCATGACCGGGCTGCAGGGTCCATGTACCTGCAAAGTGGGCAACTCTGGCTCTGCTTTGGGCTTTAGATGATACTGCAGGCACAGTGGACACAGCCCACTCCTATAGGTGCACAGTGGACAGAACCCTTCCCATTGCAGGAAGCATGGTATACTCAGCTCCCACATGGTGACCTCTAGCCTCACCTGCCCAGTTCCCCATGACCCTCACCTGCTTCTCCACTCGAAGGCCACAGGCTTTCCCACACTGACCCCCGTGCACCTGTAGCCTGTGATGGCCCCAGGTCTTGGACAGCCAGCTTGTCACTCTCCTCCAGGCTGTGAAGCTGACCTCAGGATGGTGGGATCAGAGAAAGGTGGTCATGGGTAGTGACGCAAGCTTGTATGCTGCCATCCTCTTCCTGAGACGTTTGAGTATGAACTGAGGGTTCACGACCCACCCTTACACATGAAGAATAGGGGCAGTCCCTCGACTTCTCCTGGTACCCACATCCTGGGTTCCATAGTTCTGTGGTTCTGGTTGGGCCGTATTTTGACAGGCTCTTTCTTGAGAAATGCAGTGAGACTTGGTGTGTTTTTCTCTTCGCACCCAAGATGTATCAGAAAGCGTTGGTGCCAGCGAGAGGAGCTTCTGAGTCAGTACTGCAGTGAGTCACAGACAGACATTGCCCCTTGACAGGAAGTGTGTGATTTAAGGTTAGTAGCTCATTTTAGCCAGAATAAGGGCTTTGGGAAGAGGCTAACAAAATGGTGCAGCCATCCAAAAAGTGCTTTTCTTTAGCAAGGATGTAGACAGTAGTCTCCTTGTCTCAAGGCGACTCAAAAGAGCGTGTTTTGTGTTTCTCCGTGGAGTGGTCGCAGAAACCACCCCTCTGTTGATGAGGTCTGTGAGCAAGTGGGGACAGTGATTGTGTCTGCAGTAAGTTGCAGGGAGGTTTCCTGCTAGAGCCCACAGCTTGTTTGCCTTGCCCAGGTCTCAGGAGAGTCCTTTACTAGGATATTCTGCTGCAACCACACCAAGAGCAGCCTGACACCCTCCAAGTTCACCACAGCATATTCTTCTCTTTAAAAAAAAAAGTTTTACTCCACAAGAAGAAATCACCCAACCCCATCAAAAAATGGGGCGAGGAAATGAACAGAAACTTTCGCAAAGAAGAAATCCGAATGGCAAAAAGACACATGAGAAAATGCTCTACATCACTAATCATCAGAGAGATGCAGATCAAAACCACAATGAGATATCATTTCACACCACAGAGACTGGCCCACATCCACAAGAACAAAAGCAACCGGTGCTGGCGCGGATGTGGCGAGAAAGGGACCCTCCTTCACTGCTGGTGGGAATGCCAGCTGGTCCAACCCTTTTGGAAAACAGTATGAACGATTCTCAAAAAATTAGAATTTGATCTGCCATTTGACCCAGCTATAGCACTCCTGGGAATATATCCCAGAGAGGCAAAAAGGTATAGTCGAAGTGACATCTGCAATTGTTTGTTCATTGCAGCACTCTTTACAATAGCCAGAATCTGGAAAAAACCTGAGTGCCCAAGAGCAGATGACTGGTTAAAGAAACTTTGGTACATTTACACAATGGAGTACTATGTAGCAGTTAGAAAAGATGAAGTTATGAAATTTACATACAAGTGGTACTACATGGAAAGTATCATGTTAAGCGAAATGAGTCAGAAAGAGCGGGATAGACACAGAAAGATTGCATTCATCTGGGGAACATAAAGCAACATAAAGGGAGACTAACACCCAGGAATGGCTGAGGTTAGTACCAGGAATTTTGCTCCATGACTTGAAGGCCAGCCACACGTGCTAGGTGAAAAGGAAGCTCAGAGAGAGAAGAGAGCACCAAGTAAAGGGTGTTGTGAGGACCCTCCCAGGGTGGGAAAAGCATGCTAAAAGTAGTCTATAGACCAAACATGATTGCCACTCAATGCCTCTCTTTCAAAACACAGTACCCAAAATAAGAGAGAGAGAACAAGGGGGAATACCCTGCCACAGAGGCAGGGTGGGATGGGGTAGATGGGGGGTGGGGGGGATGCTGGGACCCGCGGTGGTGGATGATGGGCACTGGTGGAGGGATGGGTACTTGATCATTGTATAACTGAAACCCAAGCACAAAATTTGTAAGTCTATAACTGTACTTCATGGTGTTTCACTAATAAAAAAAGAAAAAGAAAGAAAAAAAGAAAAAAAAAGTTTTAAACAGTAGATGACGGTTCAGAGGCTGGAGTGCCTGACTGCCTACAAGTATCCTTGGCCGACACTCCAGCACAGCACTACTTGGTACTCCTTGGTTCTGGGGGTGACACACCACACATGCCCTTTAGTACATAGATGAGCAAAGGAGCTTGTAGAATCGTGTTCCCTTGCAGCTGGTTAACAGAAGGGGGTGGAAAGATAGTATAGCAGGTAGGGCACTTGGCTTGCACATGACCCCCCCCACACACACACTGGATGCAATCCCCAGCATCCCATATGATCCCCCAAGCACTGCCAAGACTAACTCCTGAGCATCACTGAGTATCACAACAAGAAAAAATAGAAGACACAAATAATGGAAAGATATTCTCTGCTTCTGGAAGAATTTATGTTATTAAGATAATCAGCTACCCTATGGGATGCCATGAATCGAACCAGGGTTGGCTGTATGCAAGACAGGCACCCTCCCTGCTATACTATCACTCTGGCCCCATGAATCTTTTTGCTTGTTTGCTTCATTTTGGGGCCACACCCAGAAGTGCTCAGGGTTTACTCCTGGTTCTGCATTCAGGGATCACCCTGGCAGGCTCAGTGAACTATATGGATGCTGGGGATCAAACCCAGGTCAGTTGCATGCAAGACAAATGCCCAACCCTCTGTACTATCGTTCTGGCTCCAAAACTAGAAAATTTCTGCTCTGCAGTATGCACCTGCATTGGAATAAGAAGACGCTGGATTGGGGGTGGGGAGGGGTGGGTGTAATATCCACTACCACGCACAGACACAGGGCAGATTTCTAGAACATAGAAGAGCTCATGAAGAGAAATCACTATGCTGTACGGGGAGGGATTGAACAAGGCTAGGGAAAAGGGGCGGGGGAGGGGGGAGAAGAAGAGCTTGTGAAATTTCACAGCGGGGAAACAGTGTTAGTGTCATCTAGAAGCGGAAAGAGAAGCTGAGCATTGTGCTCACCTGTGTTCACAATATCCAGGGTCTGGAAACACCCAAGGGTCCTTTGACAGATGAGTGGATAAAGAAATGTGGTCTGTATACAGTGTCTGAAATACCCCCTAGACAGTAGGAAATGAAATCTTGTCTTTGGTGACATCATGGATGGATCTGTAAGGGTCACGCTAATGGAAACAAATCAGCAGGAGAAAGACAATGCAGGATGACCTCCCTCATGTGTGGAAAATAAAGGAGCATACAGAGCTGAGGCGACACAGAAAGTGGAGGGGTTCCATAGACCAAGGTGGAGGCGTTTCAGCACATGGTGGTGGGGTGAGATGACAGCTTTTCAGTGGATTGTGGAAAAATCACTTCTGAAATGTATAACGACGTAGACCAGTGTTACCTTAAAAGTAAATACATAGTCCAGGGGGTAGGGCATATGCCTTGCATGTGGCTAATCCCATTCAATCCCTGATACCACATATGGTCCCCTGAACACCCAGAGTGATCCCTGAGCATAGAACCAGGAGTAGCACCTGATCACTGCTGGTGTGGTCCCTGCACTGCACTGTCCTCTCGTTGTTCATCGATTTGCTCAAGCAGGCCCAGTAACGTCTCCATTGTGAGACTTCTTGTTACTGTGTTTGTCATATTGAATACATCATGGGTAGCTTGCCAGGCTTTGCCATGCGGGCAAGATACTCTCGGTAGCTTGCCGGGCTCTCCGAGAGGGACAGAGGAATCGAACCTGGCTCGGCCAGGCCGGCTCTGTGCAAGGCAAACACCCTACCGCTGTGCTATCGCTCCAGCCCATGGTCCCTGAAAACCTAAAACAAATTTTAAATATATTTCCAATTATTCTTCACAGCTTAAATGTTTTTAGTTTATTCTAGTTTAATTCATATTCATGAGAGTTAAATATAACCTCTGAAATGGGCTAACATGAACTGTTCCCTCATGTTTTAACTTAAAGTAACTATCACAAAGCAGTCTATGCTACAGACCTACCACAGCTAGCACCCTTTAGTTTGTTCGAAAGTGGTTTCTTCCCCACTTTGTCTAACACACACTGTTGGTAAAGGAAACTTGTTATGAAAGACTGTGCCTTTATTAAATCCAGAAGCCATAGGTTTTGAATGTCCTATCAGAGTTTATTCTTGTTGCTATGTGGGTGTTAAAATGTCTGAATACTGAAAAAATGTGCTATCTGTCTAAAGATAGTCTGCCACAAATTAGAATTTAGAAATGAGGATAACAACCCACAGGAATCTGGAAATGAGTCATATGAACTTGATTTCTCTACCAGAATTCCTATCACTTCCTGGTGAGATACAGCTAATGAGGGCCACAAATTTCATTAAACTTTTCCATCACTTTCACTATCTCATGTATGGCTCCTTTCGGAATAAAAGCTAAGTGCATCTGTAGCCTGCCACCCTTACCTTGTCTTTATCACAAGTCATTGAGGGCCTTTGCTGGTGGCTGTCCCTGGTGGGGAAGCTGCAGGTGCTCCAACATGCTGTTTGCAGGGAGGTTGCTGGGGCAGAGCAGGACTGGTGGCTCCTGAAACCCAACTTCATTCCCACACTCCCCAGGGCAGTAGCAGAGGGATTTAACCTTTGGAGCCACATAAAGTTTGTTTTGAAAGCATGCTTTCTGCTGGTGGCCAAAATCAGGGGCAGACCCAGGGGCAGCTCTGGTGCTCAGCAGCTAAAGCAAGTCTGGACCCCGCTTTTGGAGAAAGCTGCATAGAACTGGGTCTCAGAATTTCAACTTTTGACACACGAGGTCCAGGAAGGAGCTGCAAAGGAAACAGGAGAGAAGAAAACCCTGTGAAAGAAGCTGTTACAAGCATAAGCACAGGTGAAGGGGGCGACGGGTGCTCTGCCGTCCGTCCACCAACATGCTCACCTGTGCGCTCCTTCACCCATACACTTCCTCACCCGAGTGCTTCTTCAGTTGTGCTGGCTCACCTGCACACTCCCTCACTAGTTCCCTTTCCTGTGTGCTCGCTCACCTGCACGCTCCCTCCCTCACCGATGTGCTCCCTCAATTTGTACTCCTTAAACTGCATGCTCTCTGTGTGCTCCCTCGCCTTCATGCTCCCTCCCTCACCTGTGTGCTCCCTCACTTTGTGCTCCCTCCCCTGCACGCTCCCTCCCTCCCCTGCATGCTCCCTCTCTCCCTCATGAGTGTGCTCCCTCACCAGCATGCTCCCTCCCTTGCCTGTGCACTCCCTCACCTGTGTGCTCCCTTGCTGTGTGCTTCCTGTGTGCTCCTTTACTGCACACTCCCTCACCTAGGTGCTGGCTCACCTGTGTGTTCCGTCACCTGTGCACTCCCTCACCTGTGTGCTCCTTCACCTGCGTGCTGGTTCACCTCTGTTCTTGCTTATCTTCACACATGACTCCTCACCTGCCCCTTTGGGGATGCACATTTAGGATCTGAGTAATTTGGGCAGACAGGATATCACACTGCCCCCTAGTCACTGTCCCCTTGGTACCCCTGCAGTACCAAGAAGGACCTCAGGTGTGACACCATCTGTATTCCGTGTCCCATGACCATCTTGTGCATGTCATTGTGGAGGTCACATGAAACTCAGTGACCTCATGGACTGAGATGGATCTATTTTCCCAGGTGATACCTGGCCAGCAGAGGGAATCTTCCCTATCTAACTTTAGTTAGAAAAGTTCTTTTATCCACTGACCTGTTCACCAGCCTCTTCATGGTGCCAGGGCAGGGATGTGCCCGTGGAGTATGTGGCAGGGGGTATGGACTAGTGAAGCACCAGGAAACCCTGGAGGGAGACACCTGTGGCCTGGAAGGAGGCCCTGGGTGCTGGTGGGCTGGCAGGCAGGGGCCTTGTGTCCCCATTCCACAGTGGCCTAGCTCAGGCCCCTATGTTGCTTTCCCACATCTGCAGCCAGAGCGCCCTCTGCTGGGCCTGTGATATTCAGGGGTCCCTAATTCACCTCAGAAGACTGTAAAGATGGGGTGGAGCATTTGCGGCATCTAGATCTATTTCTTTTGGGTTTCACACAGTTCCGTATTTTAGGGGCCTGTCTCTGATTTTCTGCACCTCATTTAATCAACAGCACTACCAGTGCGGGAGAGACACAGAGAGATTTGAGCTAAGGCCAGACTTCATCATTTTTTTTATTTGGGGGCCCACCCACCAGTGCTTGGGCTTACTCTTGGCTATTCTCAGGGGTCATACCTGGTGGGATTCAAGTGACCCGATAGGGTGCTGGGAATGAAACCAGAGTCAGCTGCACACAAAGTAAGCACCTTATCTGCTATCCTACTGCAGCCCCTGAGGAAGAGATATTTATTATTTAAACTGAAGGTGAAACTCCAGTTAGACAGTCCAGGGAAACCCACTGGGGGGGTTAATCTCCTCACTGCCTGCAATGCTCCTGATTGGTTTGGCTGTGACAGCCTCCACCATTTTGTGAAGAGTTTTGATGCTGCACAGTTAGGATCCTTTGGGTATTTTGTCCAGAAATACAGACCTTGTCGCCCCAGAGCTTGAAGTACTAAAGCCTGGACGTGGAGAAGAGGCTGGCCCACCCAAGTCAGGAATAGCCACGCTTGCTTGGTCTGTTGGGCATTGGTACTAGAGTCATAGTGCCTCCTTCACATGTCTGTGATTTGCATGTGGACAGAAGTGAATGAAAAGAGATCCTGTGAAGTCTCTTTGGCTTGAGATTTTACACTTAAATGATCTCCCACCTCACTTCAAAGTAAGACAAGTTTACTCAGCAAACAAGTTGCCCGTGTTCATGTGACTCACCTGAGTGACGACAAAGAGTGAATCCTGGGACCAGTCAGAGGGTGGAGGCTGTCACAGCCTCATGGCCAGAGTCCAGAAGACAGTCCTAGGGACAAAGAAAGGCTGTGCACTTGGTTGAGATCGCTGAGGTGGCCCTGGGTGAGAAGCCAGCCCTGCACAGGAAGGCCATAGTGCTCAGGGGGTTGCCCGGCAGGAGGGAAGCTCATACCTCTGCAAGGGGCTGTTACAGGTGTACAAGCTGCCCCTTTGGGTGCCCTGGTGTGTTTCTCGTGTTGTCCTGGACATCCACGTGAACACAAGCTGCCATGTACCTCTGTAGTTGCTGGCTCTTTCTTGTCTGGTTTCTGAGTGGTGAAGCATGAATGCCTTCCATCCCATCAGGAGGCACAAGACCCAATCGGGAGTGTTGCAGGGATTCTCAGAACCAGTGGGAGTTGTGGCAGGCATTCAGAATTCTGGGATCTGTCTGAGTGTTGGGCCAAGGAACCCACCTCAGAGATAGGCCACAGGACAAACTGGTATGATGAACTCATGCATCTCTGGTGGCAGCAGCAGAAATACCTGCAGGAACTTGTTTTTTATTCTCCTTCAAATGATTTTTTGGGGGGAGGTGGGGCACATCTGGTGATGTTCAGGGTTTACTCCTGACTCTGGGCTCAGGAATTACTCCTGATGGTGCTCAGAGACCATATGGGATGCCAGGGATCGAACCCAGGTGAGCCACATGCAAGGCAAATGCCCTCCCCACTGAACTATCGTTCCGGCCCCTAATTGATAGTTTTTTAAGTGTCGTACCATCAAAAGTTCGTCATGAGAAGTGAACACTCAGGGTTACATTTCAGTCTCCTGGAGGAGGCAGAGAAGAAACCAGGAGCCAGAGGCAGTCTGCTCGGGCTAGCTACCCTGCTTGGTTTCTCTCCCTAGTGTTCTGAGGAACACCCCTCAGCAGGTGGCCCTCTCAGTGCAGCTGAGTCTGATTGTCGCCAAGAGGAAACCCAGAGGTGGCTGTGGGTTGGTGAAGCCACTAGTGAGAGCAAGGGTGAGCCCTGCCAGCCCCTTGGGGTTCACCTGCACCACAAAGCTTTGTAATGGCCTGAAAGTGGTGGGGATGGGGAGGGGGGCAGACACCTCTCTTTGTTCTTCCCAGAGTGAGAAAAACATTACGAAATGCTTTGGAAACTGTTCTGTCCTGTTCTAACAGGATGGGAGGGGGCAGGGTGGTCAATCAGGAGAAAAAGAATGACGCTTTGAGAGATGAATGCAGCCCTGAAAAAAATTATAGGTGTTGTGATCTCCATGATTATGTGTAATCTGAAGTGATTCCCTGTAAGTGAAGCGTTAAGGAAATCTCTCCATCACTCCAGGACTATAGACCGTGGGACTCAAGGAAGTTCACTTTGAACCAGGCTGTGTATGTTCAGGAAAATCTTTCCTTCTCTCCCCGAGCCCCCCTCCCACAAAGAGAAGTTTGAGTTGAAATTGAAGATTGAAAGCCTAAAAATCTCTGTGCATCAATTGGAGAGATGGCTTCCTGCCCATTGGGATGCAGAGGCCCACTGCCCTGGGGGTGGGGGGCGGGGAGAAGGGCATGAGGCTAGTTGGGGAAGGGGGTGTGGGGGGGTTTGGACCCCACTGCCCTGGTTTGGGGTCCAGTGTGGACGCTCTTGCTGAGAGTGGCAGAGTTCGGGTGTGGGTAGATGGGGGCAGAAGCTCCTCCTCTTCCTCCTCTCCACCAATCCCTGGCACCCCACAGTGGGACACGTACTATCCCTTCGTATGGGTGTTGGGTCACAGCTCCAAACCCCAGGGATGGGCAACCAGGGGCTGACCTGGGCTGGCTCCTTGACATTTTGGGGGCTCTGGGATAAGCAAGAAATTGTGGGCCATGCAGTCTGAGCACCAGGAGTGGCCCCTGGGATCCATGAACACTCCTTAGGGCCTAAGGGCCCCTAAGAACCAAAACCCAAACAAGCTCCCATGTGGAGTGGCTCCCTAGGAAGGAGGAGCTAGTACAGGTGTATGAATCAAGGGGAGACAAGCTCTCAGGTCCATGTGTAGCCCAGAAACAACAGGCCTGGCTCTCTGGAGGGAGAGGTGGCAGCTTCTGGGGCCTGCAGGGCACTGGCTTCCCGTAGGCAAGGCCTCTCTCCCTGCTCCTGCACCCCTGTTGGTGGCTTTGGGGACATGGATGGGGAAGGCACAGTGGCAGCTGCAGCGGAGCTGCTCTGGGCAGGTCCAAGGCAACACCTTACTTGCTGCGGTGGAGCCCAGCTCTGGTCAGGCACTGTTCCTCGCTGCCTACACAGCAATTTGCAGCAGCCACCTCTTCTCTGCTCAACGTTCTGAGGGCATCAGGACAGGTGAAGCCTTGGGCCCATTAGTATGCAGGCCCGGCAGGCTCTGGACTGATGCTGAGAACTCGCTTAACTGTGGGGCCAAGGCACCTGCAATCACATCCCCATCATGCAGGTTGCTGTAGTCTCTGCACCTCCGGCCAGGCAACCCGCCTGGGGCTGTGGTGTCTTGGGAGACAGCTGGTTGGTAGTGGCAGGAGAGCAGGAACTGAGTCGCCCCTGAAGAGGCCCTGGCTGGGGCCCCTAGCACCAGCAGGTAATGATGTCTGGCTGTTTCGGCACAAGTTTTGGGTCCTGGTGGAATAAGCAGCAAGAATCAGGTTGGATCCTGGAAATGAGACAATGAGACAGTTGTAGAAGACCAGAAACCCTCACCCAGTCATGCAGAAAAGCATTAAGACAGCCTTAACACTCTACAAGGCCCCAGCTCAGTCCAGGAGGTGGACACCTTACTTGCTGCAGTGGAGCCCAGCTCTGGTCAGGCACTGTTCACATGAGGGATGGCCCCTAGGAAGCAACTTCTGAAATAGAGTAAATAAAAAATAATTCAGGGACATCTCAGCCAAACAACTTAGAGGTTTTCAGTCTTTATTTTACAAAGGAATAAGTTACTTAGAAAAGTATCACTCTTACCAGGAGTGGGGAACAATCAGTAGAAGCCGAGTGAGTGAATATTATGTTGGAATCAAAAGACTCTAAAACTACTGTAAATGTTTCCAAGAATTAAAGGAAGTCATGTTTTTATTTTATTTATTTTTTTACCATCCTACTTCATCTTTACAAAACTTTATCTCTCCAGTCCTGATTCATAAAGTTTTGTAAAGATGAAGTAGGAAGGAAGTCATGATTTTAAAATGTTAATTTAAAGTAATAAAGTAGCACTATAGCACTGTCCTCCCTTTGTTCATGGATTTGCTTAGGTGGCCACCAGTAACTTCTCCATTGTGAGACTTGTTGTTACTGTTTTTGGTATATCAAATACTTATGCCAAGGGGAGCTTGCCAGCTCTGCCATGCAGAGAGTAATGAAGTAGCAAGTAGAATCTTAACAAAAATTAAAAACAGCAGAGAGTACCAGAGAAGACACAGAGAACGTGACTTTCATGAGGCTGCAGCCTGTGTGGGCGGGCCCCATGTCCACAGTTACATTCTGGACCAAGGAAAGGAATGGGCAAATGCCTGACCCCAGGGCTTGGCAGTGGTCCCGACAACAGCTTACTCTGAGTAGAGGCCACTACTCCCTTCTCCGAATATGGTCCTTGGACCTGGGTCTTTGGCGGGTAGAACTGTCTTTTTCGCATTGGACACGTATCGGGGTACTGGGAGGGTTTCCAGAACAGGCTTAAATGCACTGGTTTGGAGAGTGGGTTTTGGCCAAGTTGACACCTTGGAGGGACAACACAAAGTCTTAGGATGCTGCCTCTCAGTGTATTTAGAGTGCAGGGCAGGAAACCTCCGTACAGACCTGCCTTCCAACCCATCATATCAGACACAGGGCTCATGTCTTTTTGTATTGGCCACAAATCATTTAATTTCAACTCACGTTTCTTGAGCAAACTAGGCATTTTGCTTGTACTTTATAGCTGTCATCTGAAATAGGAATTACTGTGCACATCTCATAAATGATTTACAATTTTGCGGCTAACTGCTGTAGCTAGAATCCTTCACTCTTCTTTACCCACTAGGGATAAATGAGTTCAGTAGCCAGTGTCTTCCTCTTCTTTCTGATTTGGTACTTAAACCTTACTCCTCAGAGGATGCTGGAGTGCGGACTGTGGGCTGGGCGAATCTTGTGCCTGTGTGAGGCCTCCTTCAGTCTAAGCAGGAACCTGGTCTCTTAGTTCTTTCTCGGACTCACTAGTCAATTCTGACATCAGAAATTCAGTTTTGTTATTCACTTCAGAGGGGAAAGCAGCCATAGTAGACGAGTGCACATTTTCGAAAAAAAATAACGCCACCACTACATGTATGTAACTGACTAGGGTTCGACACCTGGTACCATGTAGGGTCCTGAATCCACTGAGCAGAAACAGATCATCACAGAGGTATGGAACCCAAAATTTTAAAAAAGAGAGAGAGAAATGAAAAACAGCAGGGACTAGAGCAGCGTATAGTGGGTGGGACACTTGGCCTTGTACACAGATGACCCTGGTTCAATCCCCAGAACCACATATGGTTACTCAAGTCCTCTTGGAGGAGCCCTGAGCACCACCAGGTGTGGCCCCCACGGCAAGAAATTAAAAACAGCAAAGAGAAATGTTGGGGTTGAAAAGTACAGCAGCATATTTGTGGTTATAAGGACAAAATCGCTATAATAGTGAAAAATCGGAGGCAGACCACATGTCCAGCCGTGGGGAATTATCTGAGCACACTAGTGTATCTGCACACTTCGCAGCTTGACAGCCCGTTGCTCAGGTTAACACTGTGATCAAAGTTCTGACAAGTGTGAGACTTTGTGATTCTAGAACTTAACACTATTATAGCACTGTCCTCCTGTTGTTCATCAATTGGTGCTCAAGTGGGCACCAGTAACATCTCACAACAAATTGTGAGATTTGTTGTTACTGTTTTTGGCATATCAAATACGTCATGGGTAGCTTGCCAGGCTTTTCCGTGCAGGTGAGATACTCTAGGTAGCTTGCCGGGCTCTAGAACTTAATTTGACAGTAATTCCACCACCCCCCCCCCCCCTCCGCCATTTGAATGCCAAAGAGAACATCAGTACTAGACTTCACTGTTAAAAAGGCATATACCCGAGGGCTGGAGTGATAGTACAGCAGGCAGTGTGTTTGCCTTGCACCTGGCTGACTCAGGTTCGATCCCTGGCATTCCATATGGTCCTCTGAGTACCACCAGGAGTAATTCCTGAGTATGGAGCCAGCAGTGACACCTGAGCACTGCCAGTGTGACCCCAGAAGCCAAAAAAAAACCAAAGCATGTACCTGCCATTCTAACTTACAGAGTAGAGCAAATTCCAGTGGGAGAGCAACAGAACTGAACTGAACCGAAGGTCAGTTCACTTCTGTTGTGGCAACCAAGGACTGCACAGGGCCCTGATCCTGCATCATGGTAACACAACATAATGACAACCAGAGCAGCAGCCTCCCCCAAGTCAAAGCTGAGAGGCAGAAGTGGTGACATCTCCCTTGGCCCTAGAAGGAGGAGCACTTTGGGTTCTGTGCTCAGCCCTTTCACTGCTGACCTCCCTCCTCCTTTCCTATTGGTCATGAGACCCTTGACTGCATCTTGCTTTGCCCCATGACCTTCTCATAGCCTGACAGTCAGCTCTAGAGGCTACATTGAAAACACAGGTAATAACTGTTCATGTATTAAGCAAGTTTTCTTGCCCACGTTTTATTTTTAACATCAGAGCCCAAGTCGCATCAGAATGGGTAAGCAATATCAGGGGTGCTTATCCTGCTGGATGTTAACCTAGTGGGGCCTGAGTGCACCCATAAGCACCCTTTGAGGTCCATTGGATTCAACCCTTCCTGTGATGCTTCCTGACTGTGTAAAATAGACAGGAGAACCTGGCCAGGGACGTTAAGGTGTGTGAGGTCTGAGTATTCTCAAGCACATAAGTGGCATGGTTGGAGGGACAGGCTGGCACTGGTCAGACACTGGCTCCCAGCACATTCCTGCACTGTTGGGGAAAAAAAGGGCCTCGGCCTTGGAGCAGCCGTCTTTCCGGAACACAGTCTTACCTCCGTGGGAAAGGCCTCTGTAGTTACTGCCTTGAGTACTGACAGGACCTCATCACCCCAGGCCCAGCCAGGCCCCCGGAATCCTACCTGACTTCTGTCCCTAGGGATGGAATCCCTCATTCTGTGGCAGCTTTCTCTTGTCCACCCAAGTGTGTCAGCATGGTCTGTGGTGCTGTGCTCATGGACACTTCCTTCACTTCACTGCTGGGGACAGTCATCTCTGCAGTGTCTGGGCCTGTATTTTGAGGGACATTTGGGCTGCTTCCAGCTTTTGTCTTTCAGCTCAGGAATCTGAGTCACCTTTGCGGAACTGATTCTGTATGATTTTAGTTGATTCATGGATAAGTCTTATGAACAAAAAGTGTTTTTAGAAAACAGAATTAATGGTGTGATTCATAAAGTTTTTTTGAGTGTATTCTGTATAACTTATACTTTTGCCTATAGTATAAAATTATAATTCTCTAGTTATATTTTTCTGACCTTTTCCTAAAAATGTTTTTTCTAAGTGAAGTTAACTTTTTGGTTTTGGTTTTGGAGCCATACCAGCAGTGCTCAGGGCTCACTCCTGGCTCCATGCTCAGGTCTCACTTCTGGCAGTGCCCAAGGGACCATATGTGGTGCTGAGATTGAACCCAGATCAGTCACATTGCAAAGCAAGCATCTTTTTTCTTTTTTTTTTTATTAGTGAAACACCATGAGGTACAGTTGTAGACTTACAAATTTTTGTGCTTGGGTTTCAATTATACAGTGTTCGAGTACGCATCCCTCCACCTGTGTCCATTCTCCACCACCACTGATCCCAGTATCCCTCCCACCCCCATCCCCCCATCCCATCCTGCCTCTGTGGCAGGGCATTCCCTTTTGTTCTCTCTCTCCTTTTCGGTGCTGTGGTTGCAAAGCAAGCATCTTATCTCCAACACTATTGTCTCTCCTGCCCTTGAGACAGACTTTACAGCAAAGATTCTTTGAGCCAGAGAGATGCTCAATGGGCTGAGTGCAGGATTTGCCTGGAGGAGGCCTGGGTTCAAGTCCTGGCACCACATGGTCCCCCAAGCACTTCTGACCTCTGAGGAACTGAAGGACCAAAGCCCGAGGACCTCTAAGCACAGAATCAGGTCATCCTGTTTTGTGTGGCACAAAACCAAAATTGGCCAAAAAAGAGCAGAGGCTCCTAAGACCTTCATAGTGAGGTGTGCTGTGCCAAGGAAGTTCCTCTCACTCTACCCAGCAGCCGAGAGACCCTGCTCCTGTACTGGGGGTATGTGGGCAGGCTGCCTGCCCCTTCCCTCCCAGGAGGGCATGGTCTTCTCATCAGCACCTTCCATGTCCGCTGGCCTCTTCAGCCAGACTGTAACTTTGAAGACAACTGGTCTCCCCGCCCTGGTCTGTAGGGTGGGTGTGAAAGGTGAAGAACGCTGCTGGTGCACTGAGCTTTGGAAATGAAAGGTGATGTCCAAACGAAGTTTCTGAAATAGAACATGGAAATGTTTCTTTCTCAAAGGAATCACCTTCCTGAAGTGCAGATTTCTGTGTAAGAGCCTTCATCTTTTCCAGTTCTGAATGGACCTCCTACCAGGACACATTCAGGGCCATGGAGTGAATCCTAATTCATACCCTTAAGAGCATGCAGAATGTCTGAAACATCTTTGCTCTTCCAGGCTTTCTCTTGTGGGGGTGCTGCTTTTCATCCAGCTGCTGAATTTTCTGAGTCACATATATTCTTTAGATTCAGAGAGGGAGAATATGGTTTTTGGTGCAGAAAACCAAGAGGGCAGTGGTGGAGGCAGGGAAGGAAGTGCAGAACTTGGAAATGGATCTGGTACCTTCTCAGTGGTGCTGCCTCCAAGGGTGGCATTTGTCCCATCCTGAGGCCCATCTGGTAAGCCCCAGAAACTAGAATCTTTTTCATTTTTCAATTCCTATAAGTCCAGATTGTAATCTGAGAGCAAAAGAAAGGCAGCTCCTTTCAAGGGTACTGCTTGTTTAATCAGTATCACGAACTGGTGATTTGTCATTATCAGTTATGTCTTAAGGTAGGTAACATTGGTTCACAAACTAATTTTAAAGAATAGAGAAATTCTCTTCTCTACTCTCCATTCTCCCAGTCGCCATCTTCTATATCTCAAAATTTAGCTTAGGGCAACGTTCTAAAGGAAAGATTTTCCCAGAAACATAAACAATAGTCTAAGCTGATCCCTAGTCTTCCATTTTCACAAATATGCAAAGCATGGTCTATGGGGGCCCTTTCTCAAGACAGTTGATAGTAGAGGGGTCAGAGAGATAGAGCAGCAAGTAAGGTGTTTGCCTTGTGTGCAAGCTGACCTGGGTTCCATACCCAGCTCCACATATAATCCCCTGAGCCCCACCAGAAATGGTCCTTTAGCTCCAAAACAACAACAAAAGGGGTCCAGAGTGATAGCACAACAGATAAGGTATTTACCTTGCACACGGCCAACCTGGGTTTGATCCTCAGTATTCCATATGGTTCCCCAAGCACCACCAGGACTGATTCCTGAGTGCAGAGCCAGGAGTAACCCCTGAGCATTCCTGGGTGTGACCTCCGCCCCGCCCCCGGAAAAAAAAAACACTACCACCAATCACAAAAGGGCATCCAATATTAGATACCTTGAACCTTGATGAAACAAGTGCAGAAGCAAATTCAAGAAAGCATTACCACTTTCTCCGTCTTCCTCCGAAGGTGAGCCTATCCACAGCCACCCTCATGCAAAACTCTGGGCATTCCAGGACCCAGCCTTCATCAGCAACCCATGTGTGCTGGTCCAGGAGCAGTGGTTCCCAGACATAGCCGTGTCTGCCTGCACAGGTCAGCCCCTGGACCCCATGCTCTGCCTGGACTTTCTCTAGGGGTGACTGTCTCCTCCCTCTCCAACACCTTTGAGTTCTTTCAAGGATGTTTGGTAATTTTTAGTGTCTATACATCTTATATTCTTCTGTTATAGTTATTCCTACATTTTCTACTTATAGATAGGACTGTGTCCTCTGCAAGCAAATAGTTTTATTGTTTTGCTTCTTTCTTTTGAAACTAGAAATAAAATGCCTTTAGTTTTTGTCTATTGCTCTAGCCAGAACTTCCAGCACTAAGCAGAATAGTAGTCGTAGGTGCAAGGATTGTTACCTTGTCCTTAACTTTAAGGTGAAGCTTTAAGCATTTCACCACTGTGAGATGATGTTAACTGTAAAAAACCTTTCCTAGGTTAAGCCAGCTGCCTTCTTGTCCCAGGTTTCACTATGTTTATCACAAAAGGGGTTATACTTTGTTCAAGCTTTCTCTGCACCTGTGGGGGTGAGTGTATCTTTTCTTTTTGTTTGTTTGTTGTTGTTTGTTTTGGGCCACACCTGGCAATTCTCAAGGGTTACTCCTAGCTCTTCACTCAAGAATTGTTCCTGGAGAGCTTGGGAGACCATATGGGATGCTAAGGATCAAACCCCGATCTGCTGTGTGCAAGGCAAATGCCCTACCAGCTCTACTATCATTCCAACCCTGGATGTGTGTTTTCCAAGCCTTTACTAATATGGTTTATGACCAGTTGACTCATGCACTCAACCAACCCTATCTGCTCTACTATCTCTCTGGCACCATCATGTTTGTTTATTTATTTATCTATTTATTGTTTTGGGGCCACACTTGGTGGTGCTCAGGGCTTATTCCTGGCTCTGCACTCAGGGATCACTTCTGGTGGGCTTGCAAGACCATACGGGGTGTCAGAGATCAAATCCAGGTCAGCTTCATGCAAAGCCAGTTCCTCCCCTATACATAGTGCTGTACTCTCAGCTCCTCATGGTTGTGTTGTAAACTTAGGTGGGCTTCACCAGTGAATCTGTATGAGCCTGGACATTTTTCATTTGTTTGTTTTAGCTGAGAGTGCGGGGGTAATTGGTAATTGGTAATGGGGGGGGGGCGGTGGGGGTGAGGGAGCAGTGTTTTCATTTATTTATTTTTTTACTTCTCCTTTAATCTTTTTTTTTCCTTCTTAGGATCTTTTGTAGATGGAGGAAAAATTTTCCTTTTCTTTGCAGTTTTGGTGATTTATGTCTTCCTAGAAATGTTTCCATCTTCCCTAAGTTATGGTTAAAGCCTTAGTAAAGGAGGGTCGTCTCTGTATGCCATGTGAGAGGCTATCAGTGATGGGCTGTTCTGTGGGTATAATCAAATTGATCAGTTTTCATAGCTGTGTTAATAACGAGCATAACCAGTCAGACACAGGAGCAAGGACATGTAACACATATAAGCACAACCCGTGTTCCAGACTGGCAGCCGCTGTGCAGGCCTCCTTTGAGCTGGGCTCAGCAAATTCGGTGGTTCCCACAATCCTCCTCACTCAGGATCCCAAAGCAGCTGCTTTAATTAACCTTTTGTGACTTGATACTTTTGAGTCATGTCCTTTATTTTTTGTAGTTTTTCTGGTCTTTTCTTCCCCATAGATTTCATTTCCATGTGAGGCTTTGCTGCTGGGTGGAGCCAGGGAAGCACCCTCCTTCACAGATAGTCTGAGTCCAGCCCAGAAAGTCACCCAGTGGGGCACCTGGAACTGGCTGTGCCAAGGGGACTCCCTGCCCCATGCCCACGTCTGTCTGTCAGCTTTGTAGGTCTGAGTGAGCCCTCCCCTGCAGAGGGGGGTTGACTCTCTGCAGTCTGTGATGCTTTGTGGAAAGCTAGCGGTCACTTGTTTGCTCTGAACCCTTGGCCCAACTAACCTGCCAATGTGTGTGGTTCCTTCTAGGTCTTCACCTCCAATGGCCCAACCGTAATCATGCCCACCTGGTTCTGCTCTCGGACGTGGTTTTCCCATGTGGGCCCATTTGATGAGGGTGGGAGGGTAAGTATGGGTCCCTGGTGGCCCCTCTCGGGGTCCCGGGGTGCACTGTGGGGGCTCCAGGCCACCCAGGTCGTGGGCTCTGTGCCCTTACCTCCAGTGAAACCTCTTCACAAAGGCCTGCAGCTCATCTGCACTACTCTGAGGCCACACACTGCTCAGGCCCACAGCCCACCGACCCTGTTCTGGTTTAAGGCTGTCTGGGGAAGTGTGGGGTGTAGGCAGGGCAGTGGCACAGTAGACGCGGGGCCTGGAGGGGCACCTTCCCCATGCCCACACCCAGCTGGGAGCACTTTTCCCACACTGGTCTCAGATTGAGGGGCCAGGGCTGGAGCTGCCTTCTCTCACCTCCTGGACAGTCTTGGAGTTCATGCTGTCACCACCAGCGAAGAAGCAAATCTCAGGGCTAAGTGGTTTGTTTCCCTTAAATGAGACTGTGGGATGGGGCTGTCAGCCTTCACGACCTTGATCCTGATGAGGCTGGTGGACCAGGCACACAGCAGAGCCTTTCATGCTCTGAGCCTTTTCCTTGGACCTTCCTTTCCTCTCCCCGTCTCTCACATCACTTCGTTTGGAGGGAGAAGCCAGCTCCTCTGCTCTCCACACTGGACCATCCATCTGGACCACCTCCCCATGAGGTGGAAACAGCAGCACTGTTTCCCTGTCATGGCTGAGCTGAGGATGTAAACCAGGGTGTAAACCAGGGCTGCCCAGGCCAGCTCACCCGTCAGGCTGCCTCATGCCCAGCTGTACCCACTGAACATGCACGCAGCTCTGTCCGGCACCTGTTCTTATGCAGTTGGAATCAGGAGGCTCCAGCTCACCTCCCCATGGAGGAATCCAGCTCTCAACCTTAGGTCCCTGTCTCTCCATGGTCACACAGAGAGGTGCCCCTCAGCGGGAATCCAGGTCTCAGTAATGCAGAGGCCAGGCAGAGGGCCCTCCTGGAGGCTTTCTCCCTGCTTCTGCTGTGAGTGTCCAGTGAGTTTCTGTGTAGAAGGGTGAGGGAGATTGGCACAGACATGCCGCAGGAAACACGAACTCTGGCCCTGACACATCCCGACGCCATAGTGGGGTAGGAAGCTGTCAGCCTCCGAGCCAGATTCTGCCTGTGTAGAAGAAAGACCATCCCTGGGCTTCAGGAAGTAGCTCTGAGGCGTGTGTTCAAGCTCAGAGCTGGGAGTATCCCCCAGAACCCCAGGAATGGGCAAGAAAACACAAGCAAACCTTTCCATGCACTTCAGCGCGCCCCAGCTCACAGGCATCCAATAGTGATGGTGCCTCGGCCCCACACCCACAGCTCTCCTCTGACCTCAATCCCCCACTTCCGGTAGACACTTTTCTCTCTTGAATTTCAGGCTCAGGGTCTCCTTGCCTTCTCCCTGCTCCTTGAAGAGGGGGATTTCACTTTTCCTGCTGCTCCTCTCAACTTGGGGAGGGTGACCTGGCTTTTCCAGAATGGGGTCTGCAGGGTCTGGGGACAGAGCTCTGTGCACCAGTGACATCAGCTGTCCCAGGCCCACATGAGAGGCTGTGAGAGAGGAGCACTAGGCTCAGAGCAGCTGCTCCTGCATTTCCGTACTTCTATCTTGACAGTTCCCCGGGTGCCTCCTAGCAGCCAAGTCTTTTTGCCCCAGCCACGCTGGGGCAGCAGGGGATGTTGTGAACTTGCTGTCACCTCAAGTGTGGAGAGGTGGTTGGGCCCTTGCCCTGAATGTGTGTCTTCCTTCTCCCACAGGGCGTGCCTGAGGACCTGCTTCTCTTCTACAACCACCTCAGAAAGGGCGGTGGAGTCTTCCGCGTGGACCGCAGCCTCCTCCTCTACCGCTACCACCTGAGCGCAGCCACACACTCCGTCCTTGAGTTTGTTCATGATTTCTGACTGGTCACACTGAGGGTGGCTGGTTTTGGTGGGGCGGGCCCAGCAAGTGTGGGCTCACAGCTCTGAAGACGGGGGGGGGGGGGGGGGGGGGGGCGGGGGAGCGGGGGGAGGTGCAGCAGGGATGCATGAGGGCATGCACTGGGTCACATGGGTATACACTGGGTCACGTGGGTATCACTGCATCACGTGGGCGTGCACCGAGTCACGTTGACATGCACTAATTCATGGGTGTGTACCAGGTCACCAGGGCATCACTATGTCATGTGGTGTTCACTGGGTCAGGTGGGCATTCAGGGTCATGAGTCCTTGCACTGGGTGGCACTGTAGGTGCCCACAAGTCTGGTCCTCCCTTGCTTAGAGCGCCAGCTTTCTCCAGCTGAGTGCTGTGCTCCTCCAATGGTCACCTCAGATGACGGGGCACCCCCTTCTCCAGCCAGATCCCTACTCAGAGCCCCTCCCCCCATCCTCCTTTCCTCTCCTCGGATGTGACCCACAGTGGATGAGCCACTTATCTGGGTATAAGCCGAAGGCTGCATGAGGGAAGGAGCGGTGGAGTGCAGACAGAGGAAGCCATGGAAGGGCGTGTGTTTACTTCTGTATGTGTGTGCGTGTTCTTGTGTGCCCACGTGCTGTGTCCATGCACGTGTTCAGATGTGTGTCCCTTCACATATGTGCATACACAGGACAGTGAGGGGGTATGCTGTGTCCATGTGCATGTGTGCGTGTTCACGTGTGTGTCCCATTTTTCTTATAGTTACAGTATGTGTGTTTCTTCTTCAGCTTGCTCTAGGAGAGGGGGACAGGGGCCTGCAAACAGTCTTATCTTTGAGGGCTCTGAATGTGTAGCGCTTGGCTGAGGAGTCTGTTTTTGGAGGTGCTATCTTCCCCTGGGTGACCCTTCTGTCTCCTGACATGGGGTTTCTGTCACAGGGACACTGACAGTGTGCATGATGGCTGCGATCCCAGAGATGGGACAGCCTTGAACTTCGTGTAAATGCTATTCATGTTGAAACTCACTGTTTTCCACATTTCAGGGAAAAAACTTGTCTCATGCTTTCTCTTATGTTAACCCTAAATATTGCTACAGTAATTTTAGTGAGAAATCAACCATTTGGCATCTGATGGTGCAAGGTGATCTGCAGGCTGGGTGAAAAGGTCATTTTGCAGGACACTGTAGTGGTCCTGAATGTGATAGGCCTAGCCATAGGGTTTCAAAAGCTATCCAGCACAAACCGACCATAATAAAGGGGAAAATAGGCAAATCTACAATTACAACTGGAGATTTCATTCGTTTTGTTTTTGGGGATACATCCAGCAGTGCTCAAGGTCTACCCCTGGCTCTGCATTCAGATGTCATTCCTAGTGGGGCACAGGGGATCAAATGGGGTACAGGAGATTAACCTGGGTCTGCCCACTTTGGAGTTCGGTTTTAACATCCCTTAGTAATCTGCAGAAAGCAAGGTTGGCAGGGATGTTCAGATCTACAAATAGAGAGGATTTAAGCAACATGGTGAACAAACTTGACCTGATGAATATTTAGATGAAATTGCAGAATTCTTATAAAGTTCTAGGTAGTATTTGGGGCTTTAAAGCAAATTTGAAAAAAATTCAACTGATGGCAGTCTTGCACTAGCCAGAATTAAGCTATAAATCATTAAGCCAACTTGAAATATTTGGAAATTAAGCAAGGGGGTGGGGAGAACCAACTGATATCTGGGAGTGAATATTATTTGGATTCAATTAACTCCCAAGTTACAAAAGCATAATATTAACTGTCTTCCTGTGTCCATAGAAAAAGGACATTGCTTTAAAGTAAACGAAGCAAAAGTTGGGAAAAGAAATATTTAACTTACAAGTTCAGTGTCTTTAGAAGGATCTGACCTTACAAGTTAACAGAATCTGATTAGGGGAAAAGGGTGATTAACTGGTTGGGGAGGAGAGCACAGAGAAGAGTTTTACAGAGGAATGGGAGTGACTCAGGAGCACTGTGATGGGTGTAACCCAATAAACATAAGCTCCTGTGGCAAGAGAGAAAGGACAAACCAACATTATCCTAAGGAGTGTGTGTTGGGGGGGGGGGGGGTTAGGGGGTGCACCCTGCCGAGTGGCTCCATGTTCAGAGCAGGGCAGGCCTTGGCCCTGACAGTCTGGGATCCTATTGTGCAGGGCCCTGAGCTACAGTCAGAAGGTGGGAAATGAGCAGGTCACTATTTCCCATTAGAAATGTTTGGGGATTTGACTAGAAGTTTGTGGGGTTTTTTGTTGTTGTTGTTGTTTGTTTGGTTTTCTGGCCAGAAATACACTATGGGAGTTGAATCTAAGGATTAAGTCAGCCCCTGGTAAAATTAGGTTGTTGTTTTGTTTCGGTTTTGGAGCCAAACTTGATGGTGCTCAGAGCTTGCTTCTGGCTCTGTGCTCAGTGATCACTCCTGGCAGTCCTGGGGGACCATCAGGGTTCTTGGGGTTAGAAACAAGGTGGGCTACGTGAAAGGTAAGCACCTTACCTGCAGTAGTAACTTTCCAGCCCCTAGTTTCATTACTCCTGTGTCATTTCATTTGAAATCATAGTTTTCATGAACCTTCTTCAATGACCTTGAGGACTTATTTAACTGTGTTTGTCAAATATATGGAATTTAACAAAATCAGTTTATGTTAAAAAATGTCATATCTTTAAAAGATGATAATAGGAGCCGGAGAGGGAGTAAATATCAGGTTTGTGGGACAGGAAGACAGTTCAACGACACAAAGCACATGTTCTGCATGTGGAGGCTCGGAGTTCAAACCTTGCCCCAGGGCATATGACCCCAAAGCGTTTTGCTGGGAGTAGCCTCCAGGTACCAGTAGATACCATAATGCAATAAATAAATAGGTTAGTAATTTTTTGAAGACTTTCTGTAAAGAAAAGCCAAGCCAGATGGCTTCACTGATGTATTCTACCAAGAATTTCAGGAGAAATAATATCAACCTTGCAGAACCTCAGAAAATAAAAAGGGGGGGAAAGTCCACATGAGAGGGAGTGCCTAAGCTAGCCAGACTAGACACTGAAATGCCACCAAACATCTGAAGATAGCTGTGCGGCTGGTGCGCTCACATGCTCCCCAGACCCTATCGGGAAGCTACCGCCTAATCGAAGACGGACCTAAGGCATTCCTGTGGGCGTACCACAAACCAACCATGACACCCCTCTTCATACTTCCAGGGAGTCTCAGTCATGAGGTAACACACCATGTCATTCGTCTTAGTGCCTGGGGGTCACAGCCCCATCGAAGCCCCTTCCCAGGGACCTCTGTGAGGTAGTGTGGCCTTCAGCCCTGCTACCCCAGTGCCCCCAAGGTCGAGGAGGGAACAGTGCCTGGGGCAGGGTTCAATTTTCTCCCCCTCCCAGAGCAAAAGTCAGAGTGCTGAAGGGTGGGGGACTATCAGAGCTTCCTGTCCTGGTCACTTAGCACCTCACTTCTAAGTGCCTAACCCATAAAAACAGTCCACGAGGGACTTGAAGTAAAGGAAGGTTTCTAAGAATACAGGTGAGTTTCCACAGGCACCCGAGTTCTAGTCACTGTGTGAGGAAACGGGCACCTCAGGGACAGTCTCAGAGATGGATGAGAGCTGTGCAGGCAGCAGCCGGTGCACTCCTCTGGTTCCCCACCCCCACACGGAGACGGGGTTGTGGGAGGTGGGCAGGGGTGGGTGTTTCCTGGGACAAGCCTTTCCCTCCTGGAGTGTTGGCAGTGTCTCACAGCGGACACTTTCAGTGACGTCAGTGCTGACTGTCCTCAAAGCAGTGGACAGACTGGGGCTCTCCTGGTGGGCTTTGAGGCATCTGCAGGGATTCAGTTCCCAACAAGCCCGAGGGTGTAATTAAAGCTCATTACTGTGAGGTTTTGCCACTCACAGCTCAAAAGATTTTAATCCGATACAGAAACTCACATTAGATCACTCTTTTGTGTGGTGGGTGGTAAAGAAAGGGGGAAACTTCTCAACATAAAAGAGGGATTTTTCACAAGTGAACAGGCTGAGGGCATGGGCAGCACAGCTCCCCCTGGCCAGCTGCCTGGTCCGGTCCTTCCTGTGTGCTCAATGCCACAACACCCTGGGAAGTGGCATGGGCATAGCCAAGTGCGATTGACAAACTCTTCATAGAACTGAGGTACAGATTCTTAAGAAGGAGACCATGCATGCGAATGGTCAGGATGATGGCAGGATTCCAGATGTCCCACGTTTCAGTCTGTAGATCATTCGCAGCCTGTAGAAGATTGTAGATGTGCCAGCTTCCATAGTTCTGCTGGTTTGTGCTCAGCCACCTTCGTATGCCACTTCTAAGTGTTCGTCTTCATTATGGATTCTGGTAGGGCTGTTTCTGTGGGGAAATGATCATCACAGCTGAGAAAATAATCTCTTACCACTGATGACAAATGCTCTCCATAAAGAAGAAAATTTCCATCAGCCCAGAAAGAGTTCAGTGTCCTAGCTACCTTTCATACCTGTTACCATGGACTAGATCTGCCTGCCAGGGATGACCTGCGTCGAACCCCACTCCCTTTCCGTGTCTGGCATCCTTCACAAATCACTTTTTTGGGACATTCATCTGTCCTGGTAGGTGCCTGGGCCACTCCCGGGTCTTAGCTCCAGCAACAGTGGTATTTGTTGAGTTGTTTCCACCAACTTGCATAAACAGACATGGAATTGCTGGATTGCAGGGCAGGTATCACTTCTGTTATTAACACGATGCCAAACGGTTCTCCCATAAAAGCTGTCACTGTCCAAGAGCAGTGTGTGAGTTCTGAGCTCCACATTCCTCCTTGCCAGTAGTTGAAACTACCAACCATTCATGTGACCCTTCCAGGGCCCTGTGGTGCATCTACTCAAACCCACTGATCTCACTGGTGCTCTTGGACTCTCAGATCGGCAGACCTGGGGCTGAGGGCACGGAGCCTGCCCCTCCAGGTCTGCCAGGCAGCCTTGTCATCTGGGCAGCTTCCACAGGGAACATAGCCAGTGGCAGCTCGTGGTCACTGTGTCCCAGCCACCTGACTTTTGTGCTTCCATCCATGATCACCCTCTTGACAGTTGGTGCAGCTGCAGGGATGGGGCTGGAGCTGCCCTGATGGGAGAGGACCAAGGGGATGCAGACAGGTGGAGAAGGGGCGGAGCAGGTCTGGGCTGCCCAGGTTACACCCCCACCCCACTCTATAGGACCACCATCTGGATCCACCGCGTCCGCTTTCTGGAGGAGCAGGTCCTGCCACACTGGAAGGCCTTCACCATCTGGAACGCCGGCAAGCAGGGACGCCGGCTCTACCGAAGCCTCACAGCTGAGTCCCGAAACAAGGTTGGCCCCGGCCCCCGCCTCTGCACTCACTGCCCGCTGCCTGCTCCCATCCCCACCCTCCTGCCCCCTGCCTGTCCCCATCCCCATCCTCACTGCCTCCTACCTGCCCCCATCTCTGCCTTTGTGCCTTCACTCCACCCTCACTTTCCCCTACCTCCCCCTCATCCCTCACTCTCACTGCATCCTACCCGCCCCCACCTCAACCCTCCTGCCCCCAACCTCTCACTGTTCCATACCTGCTCTCATCCCCACCCTCATGCCCCCACCCCATCCTCACTGTCCCCCACCGTCACATCCCCCCATAACCCTCATTGGCACCTTGTGTTCTCCCCAGGTGGCCACTTTCTGTGATGTGGATGAGAACAAGATCAAAAAGGGCTTCTACTGCTACGAGGACTCTCAGGTGTGTGGGGAACGAGCACATTTGGATGTGATTAGTTGCCTTCATGGTCCACCACAGCCCCATCACTGGCTCCGCCCACCGCAGCTCTGTCACTAAAAGTCTGTCCTGGGCATCTGAGAAGGATACTGGGCAAGGACTGTAGAGCCATTGGTGCTGCTTACAGGTGTGGCCCTTCCTCCCCATCTGGGGTCAGTTATGGGGTGGCCAGGTGGGGGAGGGCCCAGGCTACAGATGCCCACCTGGCAGCACTGTAGGGAGCCAGCATGGAGGACAGTGTGGGAGCAGAGCCATGCATGATCTTCTCTCCTCTCAGGAAAGGCCCAAGCCCCGGGTTCCGATCCTGCACTTCCGAGCTGCCCGGCCGCCCTTTGTGATCTGTGTGAAGCTGGTGAGTGTGGCACTGTGGCCAAGGGGTAACTTGCTGTCCAGCAAGGACACACACTGGCTGTGGGAGGACCTGTTTGTGTTCAGGCTGACGCAAGTTCCCTTACAACTTGAAGAAACAAACAGTGTACACTGTGGTTTGCTGTGAGCTCTGGAGAGAGCCCCTCTCATATCCAGGGTTACTGCTTGGCATGAGGTCATGGCTGGGGTGTCTCCTGGAGTGCCATCTGCCTCCAGTCACGACTGGGAGAGTCCTAAGTCTACTCTTGTGGATTTATGAACTGGCAGATAGCACAGTGATTAGGACACCCAACTGGCTTCAACACACAAGCATTCCTGAGCTGAAGGCAGCTCTGGAGGCCCTAGCATCGCATCCTCAGACCCCACATTGAACCGCAGGCCAACTCAGAATCACCAGTGGGACCCCCAGGCTTCTGGAGTACTGATTGTCACCTCCGTCACCCCCACCCCAGTAGCTGTAAATTCCTCAGTACAGAAGTGAGCCTCCCCTTGCCAGTTTATTGAGGGACCTTTAGACTACACACACTGTCTGCTGCAGCATCTTGTGGGCACATAATCCATGGCCGTGTCCACGGTCCACCCAGCATACACCCAAGTCCCTCTCTTCTGACTCTGTTCAGATCAGGGTCTTTGCAGTGTTTTATGGGTAATGTGTTTGTCTTTCACATCTGCATAACACATTTTTATTTCCCTTTCTATAAACTATTTTTCACCGGTTTATATTTTCCTTTATATATAAAAAAGTATTTGATAGGGGCTGGAGTGTTAGCACAGTGTGTAGGGCATTTGCCTTTCACTCTGCCAACCCGGGTTCGATTCCCAGCATCCCATATGGTTCCCCGAGCATCACCAAGAATAATTCCTGAATGCAGAGCCAGGAATAAGTAACCCCTGTGCATTGCCGAGTGTGACCCAGAAAGCAAATAAGAAAGT
Source organism: Sorex fumeus (assembly GCF_029834395.1). Classification (NCBI taxonomy): domain Eukaryota; kingdom Metazoa; phylum Chordata; class Mammalia; order Eulipotyphla; family Soricidae; genus Sorex; species Sorex fumeus. Next base: position 18,313,773 of record NW_026606086.1, on the reverse strand, counting down.
ATTTGATATGTGGCAGATTCAGATTTTTCTGTCATTCAACAAAATTTGTATTCAGAAATGTTTTCATTTAGATATAATGTACATTTTTTGGTGTGTGTTGTTTTGTTTTGGGCCATACCTGGCAATGCTTAGGGGTTATTCCTGGCTCTACGCTCAGAAATTACTTCTAGTGGTACTCAGTGGGTCCCACAGCATGCCAGAGATAGAACCCAGGTCAGCCACGTGCAAGGCAAAACCCTGAACCACTAATGTGCTGGCCCCTCAACATTTTCCCTTATGGTTTTTTTTTGTTTGTTTGTACTTTTGATGTTCTTTCTAAAATTAATTCCTCATTGTGAAATCTTAAAGTCCATCTGCTTCTCAATTTTTGATAGTTTTTGGTCCAAGAGTTTTGTTATAAAGACAAAAGGACCCATGTATCTTTCCATTTGCATACTCAGTTGTCCTGTCCTCCTTTTGAGTCCTCGTAAAAGTAATCCCACTTCTTTTCCACCTCCCTTATATTTTGTATGTGAATATACACACAGATCTCTCTGTTCTCTGAATTTGTAGATCTGTTAATCTGCCTTTCTGTGTAACTGCTCCATTAATCATTGCAACATTCACCACTGAGGAGACTCTTCTTCCCTCACTCTTCTCTCGGAATTTTCCTCACATTCTCTTAATAAATGTGGAATTAGAGAATGGCCTATGTGTTCCAGCACCTTTCGTACCTAGTTTTCTTTTCTCTAGCTCTTAGTAAAAACTCTGCAGGCACCTCTTCCATGATAAATGAGGTGAGTGCAAACTCAGCAGCTGGACTAGTTTCAGGGAGAGCCCAGCACTGGCCTCCCCCAAGAACTGTGCTCACATGCACCCCCAGAGCCTGTGGCTCAGCACTGCCCATGCAAGATAGTTCACATGGCACCGTCTGACATGTTCTCAGGCACATGGTGCTTGTGAGGTCATCCGTTCTGGGCATCTCCACACTCAGTCCACAGGAGTAGGCCCCGGACCAGAGCCAGGCCCCAGTGCTCAGCATGGGGCTGACCAGGAGGCATGCCCAGGCCTCGGGCTCACCACTGGCTGGGTGTCTTCCCCGCTTGGGGGTGCAGTGGTCTCCAGCTTTCTCTGCTTCCTGAGGCCGAAGGTCTCCACCTCTTGATGGGCAGGTATTTCTACTGGTGGCTCATTGTGTCTCCTGAGGTCTGTGGTGCTGTGTGATGCGAGTTGTTGGTGGTGTGAGGCCCGTGCTGGGAACACACCCAGGGCTGACTGCCAGGCCAGTGACAGGCCCGCCCCTCTCAGGGACAGTCCCATTTCCCAGGTCCAGTGCTTGTTGTTAATGACCTCTGGGCTTGGCCCTTGAGATGGATGTTTCCTCTGAAAACCTGAAGAGCAGGCTGGGAGGAAGAAGAGGCTGTTGGGCAGAGGGTGGAGGTAAAGAGACTGAAAATTCTCACCATGAGACAGTTAAAACAGTTACAAGGTTGTTCATGATCGGGTTTCAGTCATACCATGTTCCAATACCCATCTTTTCACCAGTGCTTATCCGAGCACCAGTGTCCCTAGTTTCCCTCCCTGCCAGCCTGCCTCTATTGGCAGGCACTTTCCTTCCTTTCTCTCTCTCCCCCTTTTATTCTTTTAGGCTCTGTGGTTTGCAGTACTGTTACTGAAGGGTATCATGCGTATCACTTTACCTCCTTTCAGCACCCAGTTCGATATTATCCAGAGTAATCATTCCCAACTAGCATGGTCATAGTGCTCCCCTCTCTCCTTCCTACACTCCCCATCCCCTCCCCCCAGCAATGTTTTTCACTTAAATCAGCACCCAGTAGTAATGGCGCAGGCTGTCCCTGGACTGGACCCCAGATCATATGGTATGTTACCACATACCTTGTATTACCAGGCCCTCCTTGGCCCTGCTCATGTCTTTAGTGTCCAGTTAGTGAGGTTGGAGGAACCTGAAACCTTCAGGTGGGCGTCAAGGCCAAGTAGACACCAGGGACCTGCCCAACTCCCCCAGCTGAGGTGGCCTCTGAGACATCAGGGTCACATCAGCTGAGAGCAAGCCCAGCTCCTGGAGCCTGAAGCTGGTTTTTGTCCCCAGGGGCATGAAGAGAGGAGGCCCAGCATAGTCACGGGCAAGGACAGGCTGAGCAGAGGGACCCACAATCTCCCACTAGGGGCACCTCCAAAGCCCTCTCCCGGTAGGACACCAGCTGAACACACTCACAGTTCCATCTGGGCCCTGTCTTTTCTCAGGAGTGCATAGACCACCTGACAGGCAGCCTAAATCCTGGACCCTCTTCTGACCAACCTGGGCCAGTGAGACCTAGGTCAAGCTAGAGCTGTCCACCTCTTCCAACAGGACCTCACAGGAGGTGCCTTCGAGGACAACCTCAAGTCTCTGCACCTACAGGAGGGCCTGGACTTTGTCCACTTCAGCTGATGCACAGCAGCAGCCCACAGTTAAGCTCAGACCACCAAGTGGAGCACCTGGAAAAGGGGAGTATCTAGGACCTGCAAACCTGTGTACAGAGCCCTTCTGGAGACCCAGGACTTGGTGATCAGTGTGGTGAACGCAGGTGTGTGTGACCTACATGCTCAAGGCACTAGCGCATAACTGTATACTTGGAGCATTGGTCTTGGGTGCACCTGCATCACTACAACCCTGGTGGGGCTCCTGAGAAGCTCTTGATGCACCCCATCTGTGGCCATTGGGAAGAGTACTGCCTGCGGGGCTGGGGGACAATGCTGGACTGTGCCGCAGCCATGGACGAACGACTGTGGGAGGAGTGATGAGGTCCTGCTGGTCTGTGTGGCAGACTTGGGAGCAGAATGGGATGGGATTACTGTGCGACAGGAACAGGGGTACAGGACCCTCCAGTGGCAGCATGGGACCAGTAAGGGGCCTCTTTGGCATTCTCTGCTTGACCCTAAACTGGAAGTGGGACACAATTAGGGAAGCATTTGGTCACAAACCACACCTGGCTGCTGGAGCTGCTGGAATTCCAATCTAACCTGCGTTTGTGCTGTCTCAGCCCAGAGGCCCTGACTTGAGCATCCATCTGAGCCACATAGTGTTGCCCTTTGTCATCTCACTGGTGCCAGTTTGGAAGGAGACCACAGACAGCCCTGCTGGAGTGTGTGAGGACCTTGGCCCAAGCCTGCGGGTGGTAGCTGCAGGTCCCCAGGCAGAGCTGCACATCTTCTGCATCCCCAGTGTCTGCAGTAGAAACCCGTGGGAGGCTGTAGTCTCAGGAGACACTTCCTAAAGTCTCGTGTCAGAGTTCTTCCCTTTGTGAGTTCTCTGGGTCATTTCAGATCTCCCAGCTCTCTGTATCTGTCCGTTTATCCACAGAGCCCATTTCTCCTCTCGCCTGGAGCAGGTCTTTGTCCCCGGGGTAGTAGTCTTGTTTGGTATTACAGTGCTCAGGGAGCACTCCTGGTGGGGCTCAGGGGACCCTATAGGGTGCCAGGGATAGAGCCCAGGTTGGCCACGTGGAGGGCAAGCATCTTAACCTCTATCTCTGGCCCTCTGGATCTTCTAGATTTTTGTCTCATTTCTAGTCATTTTCAAAATTCAAGTTCTGTATTATGTCTGTTATCACCATTTATTATCAATCTGATTCTGTTCTATCAATCTTGCTAATGATGCCCTTGTCACTCCAGGGGTCCCTGCACTGTCAGGGTCAGTGTCCTACATGGCACTTTTCAGTATCCACAGGTGCAGGCAAAAGTATTGTGACTGTTCTCTGGGGACCTATTGCGGATGACACTATTCTTGGGGTTTCCTTTGGTGGAGTTTCTACTTGCCCCCTCTGCCCCAGAAATGACCTCGGTCTTCTGCCCCTCACCTTGCACATGGCTCACTCCTAGGCTCGGGCAAGCACTTCCCTGCACCATTGGCAGCCCAGCATCTGCTGCTTGTGTCGCCCACATGCAGGACCCCACCACTGAGGTCCGACTCTGCAAGCTGCCAGACAGTGGATGGACTCAGTGTCATCGGGTGGCCTCCATGTCCTGAGACTTCCTTTGGCATCCAGGGTTTTAGTTAAAACCAGATCCTTCTCACAGCAGCTCTACTCTCTGGTATCTCCTATTCCCACCAGTGTGGCCCCACATGACCTGAGGCTAGACGTAGGCAAGACCCCCTTTTGGATGTGCTTCACCAAGCATGGAAGCCAGGCTTCTCCTTCCGGGGTCAGAGGTCAGCTGCCAGTAGCTGTCGTGTGGGGCCTCAGGTAGGAGCATTTCCCTTTGCTGAACACTAAGGGTGGGGTGATAGCACAGCGGGTAGGGCGTTTGCCTTACAAGCGGCCAACATGGCCGACCCGAGTTCGATTCCTCCGCCCCTCTCGGAGAGCCCGGCAAGCTACCGAGAGTATTCGATATGCCAGACACAGTAACAACAAAGTCTCCAATGGAGACGTTACTGGGCCCGCTCGAGCAAAAGGGTGGGGTGAGGGTTAGTGGTCATGGTGAGCCCTGGCATGACTGGCCTCTACCGTTCCTTGGGGGGAGTCTCATGGCTCTGAATGCTGCTACAGGAACAAGACCCCAGGGCCCAATCCCAGGCTTGGTCCCCTCCCCGCTCAGGCTGTGCCCTTGGGGTGTTTGACACAGAGCAAGTGACACAAAACATTCAGTACATGATTTATAAGATGCAAATTTAAAGCAAAGACGGAAGCACCAGGTCCCAGGCACTGATGGTGCTGTCCCCTGCTGGCCACATCCAGGTGCTCGCCACCAGGCAGGCGCAGACTCAGCTTCGGGTATTGGACTCAGCGAACAGTGGGCTGCAGAGAGCACATCACCATCAGCATCACGTCACCCCGACATCCAGGAAGCCTTCCTGCACTGCGCACCAACTTTACCTAGTCCGGCCAAAAGTCCTACTGAACTCTGATGAGCACATGGACTCAGTATATGATGCTCAGCCAGTCTGTCTCCATGGACAGCATCCAGGGAGAAGACAAGGGCAGAAGGTGAAAAGGTCTTCTCTGAAATAATTTGCTGATGGAGAACATGTGAACCACGAACAGCCAAGCAAGAGGTGGGGGCCCGCCAGGAGAAGAGCACCCAGAGGACAGAGACGTACAGTAGCAGCTGGGAACCCACTTCAGTGGCGACTCAGCAGATGGACAGAGCATTCTAACCACCAAGACAAGTCTTTTTCTGTCCATTTGTTTCCAAGCCCCATGTGGCTTCCTAGTGAGGAGCTAGGATGACTTCCATGGGGCAGGCAGCAGAAGCCAGAAGTGGGCCCACGAGCCCCAAGCAGCGTGTGGAGAGAAGCTCCCGAGAGAGGCTTCCCCGAAGCAGGGACCACGTGGCTCTCCCCAAGCATCTCGAGCTCCATGGCACATATGGACAGCCTGGAAAGGACATATGGCCAGGCCCTCAGCCTGAGTGAGGCTTGCTCAGGAAGCTGCTCCCACCGCTGCCAAGTTGCTTCCAGCAGGACCAACAGGGATGGGGCGGCCCCACTACAGGGCCCACTGTGACACACAGTTGCTCCTGGGACAGCACATGAGCACCAGGGAATGTAGGGACACAGCCACACTCTGAGAACAGACTTGATCGCACTGCCTAAGGAGAAAGCAGGCACCAGGATACCGTGGCCAGGCTGCTGCGATGACGGGTGAGGTTCCGACGGGGAAGGTGGGCTCTTATGAGCAGTTCGGCCAGGCAGAGGAGAGACACCACGCAGAGCAGAGGGAAGCCCAGCCGAGAGGGTGACGGGACCGCAACAGGTCAAGGCGGAGAAACAAGCTATCCGAGAACAGTGGGGCAGTTAGAGAAAGGCACCATGCTCTTCTCCAGCCCCTGCAGCCACCCAATGTGTGTGGACCCATGCACTGCCTGGCCGGCCCCCACCAGCACGCTGGACACACATCTGCTGTGAAGGACCGGACTCCACAGCACAGATGTGAGGCTCTTGTGGGAACACATGGTCCCTGCAGACTCCGGGACCCGGGACTCACACTGCTGGGCACTGGCCTCCATGGATGCTACTCAGCAATATGCTCGTGTCCAGAGCGAGGCAGGGTTCTGGCATGTGTCAGGAAGAGCACAGGTGGAGGGCAAGGACCCACCCACTCCAGTCCCCAGGAGGAACAGGTCATGGGGCAGGGATGGACAGCTAGCTAGCAGGCTTGGGGACCCTGAGGGAGATGGGGTATGTGTGGTAGGGGGATCTGTCGGCAGAAAAGATCCCTGGGACCAAAGGCTGGGCCCCCCTCAGCAAAGGACTTAGGACAGGAATGAAGAACATTCAGGAATGAAGAACATTCAGGACAGGTACCCAAAAGTCCCAAAGAGGAAGGAGGGATCACCTTGGATACCAGTTGAGGTCTGGGCACATCCAGGAGGTCACAGAGGCGGTTCCGCTGGTCCCTCACCGTCGGCAGCTCCGCATCCCTGGGGTGAAAGGAGCTGCCTTAGCTAGAGCAGTTGGGTCAGGGCCCCACACAGACAGCTTGATTGTCACAGGAAATGCGGGGCCCCAGGAAACCTGCAGGAGCACAGGCTGTGGGATAGAGCAGCCCTCCACTATCACCCTTTCCTCTCTGGGGCCGAATAGCCAAGCCTCAGAGCTGGCAGCTGGCACAGAGTGTTCCTGTGTTTGTGGGAAGTGGCCCTGTGCCCATCCACGTTGCTGATGTAGCTTCAGAGGCAGGAGCTACCCGCAGAGTGCCCTTGACTTCTCTGACTCCTACAGGGGCAGAGCTGGCCAGATGGGACATCAAGAGCAGCTTGAAATGGGAAAGGAGGCACCCGATACTCCACAGCCCATCTCCTTGCCTGTGCCCTGCCTGCCCCTGTGGTGTCAGTGGGGTGTACGCCCAGAAGCACGAGGTGGACTACTGCCACTCATTCTGGCCCCAGAGCAGAGCCACTGCCAGCTCGGAGGCCTCAGGGCCAGGAAGGGAGGTGGCCCCAGGTGCTGCCTATCCCGCTCAGAGATGCTGCCCCAAGGAGCTGTGACTCACCAGGCCGTATCACTGAGCACAACCAGGACTTCATCTAGGACATCGGTGCCCACGATGTCACTATAGGTAAGCATCATTTCATACACCTGGCTGGCCGTGGTCTTCCGGATCTGGAGAGTAAAGAATACACAGAGGGAACGTGAGCCCACCTAGAGTCCAGTGCACTCAGGGAGACCCCAAAAACTTGGGGCAAAGTTTACCAAGAAAGTAAACGGTCAAAAGTTAAGTATGTGGGAGACACACCCACAAACCACCTCCAGCTCAGCTATATAATTGGAGGCATGGCCTCTCTGGGTCCTGATCGAACTGCTTAACGGCCATGATCCCAGAGACTCAGAAACAAATCTTGAAACCCAACAGCTTTTGGCAAAAATGCGTCCGGTCCCTGCAGTAGGTTACCGGTGCTGGGCCAACCCAGGTGGGAATAGGTTTCATGCCTTGGCCTGTTCCCCCTGGCAGCCTGGTGGCCGCCATCCTCCAGACGCCACTGGACAATCAGGTTCAGGGAGTCCTTGGGTTCCAGTGCACTCAGGGAGGCCAGAACCTATTTCCAGCGGCTCTTGGGGTGAGCTGGGGAGGGGTGCGCTACAGCACCAGCACCAGTGACCCACCTTGAGATCTCTTATTAAGCAAAATGCTCTCCTTAGGTATGATCATTTTCTCACTCAAAAGCAAGAAATGCAGGGCCCTGGAGTAGAGGTGGAGGCAACTGTGAGGCTACTGTACCAGAGCGAGGGGCCCTCACGGAAAGGGGGCAGCAGAGCCTGGGCCAGGACAGCACTGCCCACACACCTTGTTGATGCTGCTGTGCCTCCCCAGGGCCCCACTCACCATGGGGAAAGGGTGGCAGAGGAGCAGGAACAGCTGCAGAAGCACATTCTTCCTCACCGCACCCGGGAACTGCACCATCCCACAGAACCTGGGACAGTGGGGACATGCATGTGAAGGCGTGTCCCATATGGACATCCCCGGCCCGCAGGTGCTACTGGGTGGAAACTCACACTGCAATGCTTGACAGCAGCTTCTGGATGTCTCTGGACTTCCTGGTCTCTCTGCAGAGCTCCAGCAGCCTGACACAGAAGGGGTGGCTGCGGGGATTGCAGGGCCCCTACGTGAGCTCTCAGCACTGAGCCTGGGCACACACCTGCCTGGCTCCCACCCCCCACTGCCCACCTTCCCCAACACAGGCTGAGAGCCACACTGAGGACAGGGCTAGGGCAGCAGGAACTCCCCAGGCAACTGACAGTCCTGCCCATCAGCAGCGACCACTACCTCCTGACCCACAAACACTTTGGACTCACAGCAGAGCGTGAGGGCACTGGGCATGCTCTGGACTCATGGGCGGAGTGGGAGGGCACAAGGCACTCCTCTCTTCCCACCAACTGCAATCACTGAGGGTGACCAGAGGCAGCATCTCCCCTGACCAGACCCTGTCATTGGAGAGTCAAGAACTTGATCCCTCTCCCTTACCCCAGTCCATGCTGGAAACAGGAGATGGTGAACCAGGGCAAAAAGAGACACCACTAGAATGAACCCAGCCAAAGATCTGAGCAAGTGCGCATTTGACCACCAGACACTGGAGTACAAGCAGAAGCCAAGGGCTGAACCACGCTGCTTCCAGGGCACACAGCTGGCAGTCTCACCCAGGCTCATCACAGCAAATGGGCAGACCAGGGTGCACACCACACACAAGGGTCAGGGAATAGGCGTGTGGCGCCCTGTAACTGGGTCTCTGTCTGCAGCCAGCTCAGGAGAGTCGATCTCAGAGAAACACTAGCAGGGCAGAGTTCAGACCAAACAGTCCGGGTGAAAAGAAAGTGAAACAAATATATGGGTCCGCGTCTAAATAGACCAATGTGGCCTTGTTCCTAGTAAGCAGAGGATCCCGAGATACAGGCCATTTAAAACGAAATGCCTACACTGGCAGATACCAAACCAAAACACTTTCAAAATAAGGTAGAAATTGGCAAAACTAGAGAAGCAAAAAAAGTGCTATATTTGAGCCAAAGCAGTACTCAAAGGCAGAGCCATGCTCTGCACAAGGGGGTCCCAGGTTTGAGACCCAGCGTGGCATGGCCTCCTTTCTGAACACTGCTGGAAGTGCCTCCCACCCCCCGCCCCAAAAACAAGGAAAAAGGAAAGTGCTCTTTTTGCACAAGGAAACATCTCTATCATTTTTAAGATTTCAAACCAGGAAAATACACGCTAACATCTTACATAGCGGTAATGAAGCCAAGCCATGCTATGGGTGAGAGGGCAGCGCCCCCCAGCCAAGGCACTGTGGGGGACACTATTATGTCAGTCAGCACAAAGCACCATGGACAAAAGAGACATCCAAAATATGTTGAATTCTAAAAATAAAATTGATTGAGAACCAGCAGTCTTTAAACAGACCCTTCACTGTGACACACTGACCCTCCCAGGCGCACAAGAAAATACCCATCATCCCCATCATTCTAGGGAAAGGCAGATCAAAGGTCAACACAAGGACAGCAACTACCACAAGACAAGCCATGACCAGTCGGGGACACGGGGCTGTCAGAGCTGCAATCAGAAGCTCACACACCTCACACTTTTCTGACCCTGGGCCTTCGCCATGAACACAGAAACTCACTCAGAGATGGCCACACCCCTACACTCGCTGCAGTGTTCATTTACATAAGCCACAGGATGACCCAAGAGCATAACTGCTAAGTGGAGGAAGTCGTGGTAGGTAGATGCGGTAGAGTCCTGTTAGTGTTCAGGAAAGATGAAATCTTCCGATTCTGCAACATGGAAGGCCTAGACCAGCTTAAATCCAGTAAAATGTCAGACAGTAAAAGGCTCTACACATATACTAGTGAAATTGTAGAATGTCCAAGAAGCCAAACACATGAACCATCAAAACAAACAGGACAGGAGAGAGTACAGCAAGTAGGCACTTGACCTTGCACATGACCCACCTAGGCTCAGTTGACCCTATTGGGAGTGATCCCTGAGTGCAGAGCTAGGAGTAAGTCCTGAGCACTGCCTGGTGTAGCCAAAAAAAAAAAAACAGAAACTCTTCAACTCTTAACACAAGATCATAGGGGAAGGGCGGGGTGTAGGAACAGACAAAGACCAGGTTTGGGGTAAACTAGTCAAGGCTGCCAGGGTCCATGAGCAGCACAGACACGTGGCCCCTCGCTGCCACCACCAGCACCTGTGAACAGTGGCCTTAGCTGCTCACTGAGATACTTACTCTGGCTCCGTGGTGAAGATATCAAAGCACCTATTGGCCAGCATCTGGTCGAGAGTCTTCAGTAGTGGCACAGACACCCTGGGGAATGCACAGGAAGCTCCAGCCTCTGCAAGTGCAGCAGCACCGCAGGGTAGCAGGACTAGAACCCCTGCTGTCCACTTTCCCAGTGGCCACAGACAGCTCAGCTGGTCCCAAGACTCCCCTACAGCTCGCTCTCACATACACGGGGCCAAGAATGTTCAAAACCAGGTTCGACTTCTCATCATGCCCATGGACCACATGCTGAGGTCCTGTCTGTTCCAGTGGGCACTGTGCCCCCCCCCATGTGCCTTGGGCTCCTCTCAGGCCCTGCTCCCCCCCGCCCCCCAAGCCAGCCCCTCACCTGTTGTTCTGAAGGTTGTCTGCAAACACCTGCAGGAGCGTGCTGCTGAACTGTTCCAGAGCACCCATGTCCTTCTGAATCCCCTCCATGAACCCAAAGAGGCTCTGTGTGGAGAACCTGACCTGCAATGTAGACACGGCCCTGAGTCCCCGCCCTGTGTTCTGGTGCTCCTTTGCACCTCACTACCCATGGTGGACACCAGCCAGCAGGGGCCTCACCAAGACCATGAGCGAGCAGTGCCGAGTCCACTGTACCACATGCCTTTGAGGCCCACCACAGGACGGGACCTCCCCTCCCCCCACTCAGGCAGTCCCTCCTTGTTGGTGTCCGAACAGCCAAGCTCTAAGGCAGACACCCATGCAAGCAAAAGGGGGTATGCTCACCGTGGATGCCGTCAGGCCGCCCACGGATACCACCAGCCCCTGCAGGACATGGTAGCGATACGCAGGCAGCCCCAGGAGCTGGGTGATGCACGGGAAGGCCTGAGAGGGTGAGGCCCAGTTCACAGAAGTGACATCTTCCCTGCAGGGAGAGACCCTCAGCTAGGGGAGTCACGCCCAGCCCATACCCCTGCCCCCCCCACCCCCCACATCCCTGCCCTCCCCCTACACCCCAGCCCACCCATTCCTGTACCCTGCCCAGTTCTGGCCTCAGCACCTGGGGAAAAGCTTTTCCAGCTCCTCTCGGTGGGGCACATGGGGGACAGGGGGACCCTCAGGGTAGAGGAGAGTCATGAAAACACTGGCAGCGTGTGCACGGACGCAGTCAATTTTCTCACTCGCCTGCTGGGCCAAGCTGCACATGACCTGCTCGCAACTACACACACATACATGGGGTGGATATTAGGCAGACCCCCAAAACCACCACCCAGACCCCCAAGTCTGACCATGGGAGGCTGTGGAGGGAGGCACAGGCAGAGCTAGAGGGCAGTGATCACACTCACACGCCAGCATCCAGCAGGCCAGGCTCACTTGTCGCTAATATCAGCGTCAGCTCCATCAGGCTGGTCATGGCGGCCTTGCGGACACTGTGGCAGAAGAGGGAGGGAGTTGAATAACGTCTGAGGATGCAGCGGGGACACAAGAGCACCCAACAAAGAGTCCCAAGTGAGCCCCTCAAGACAGCATGTGGCAGACAGTGCAGCCCCCACTCACCAGGAACCAACATCGCCGCGGCTGTCGGTGGTGTAGTCCTGCATACAGGCCAGCAGCGTGCTGTATACCTCTGCCACGTTCCCTCTGCACACAGTCTCGTCCGGGGACCCCTCCGCACACACGCCCACCGTCCGGGAGATCCTGAAATGCCAAGTGGGCAACCAGCTATGGATGGGCCCAACTTGCCCTGAACATGGCATTTCCTAGCTCAGAGCCTAGCCCTGTCTGTCCCAGGGTCACTCCTGGCCTACAGCTTCTCCAAAAACATACTCCAGTGTCCACGGCCACTGGTGCGGCTTCTGCCCCCTCTGTTGATAGGACAGAGATGTGTGCAGGGCCAAGTTCTCACAGCTGTGTGTGGTGCACACAAAAGCATACAGGAATACTGCCTTGTCTCCGGAGAATACACATCTACATCTGTATATAGGAATACCACTACGTCCCTGGGGTGCGCACACACACATGTACACACAGCACTGCCACATCCCTGGGGCACAAGCACACCCACATGAGCACACAAGCACTGTCTTGTCCCCAGGGCACAGGCACACACATTTGTGCACATGAGAGCGCACTGTTCCTCAGGGACTCATTGCATGGAAGAGTCAAACTAAGCTAAGTCTTAATTTTAATTGCAGCAAATAAAACTGTGCCTTGGGGGAACTGGGACCAGGCCTGCCTCCTTGAAAGTCATGACCTAAAATGTGCCAATGCTGCTCTCCTGAGGCGTCCTGCACTCAGACGTGCAACAGCACTCACCTGCCGATGGCCTTCAGGGCGTCCTGCCTCGCCTCAGCAAAGCTCACATCCTGGGGAGAAATGTGGGTGACGGCCGCTAAGCCTTCGAGAACCTGAAAAGTAAGGGGTCAGTCGTGAGCAGCCAAGCATGTATGTCCCCTCTGCTGAGCCCACTGCAGAGCACCTGACAGCCTCTCTGCTGGGTAGGCAAGTCTATATGTGTACGAACCCCAAGGTGACCTGCCCTGGCCAGGGAGGGCAAACGATGAGCACCAGGTGCTGGCAGGGCCCAAGAGACAGGTGGGAACAGGTCTGGGGTGGCCTGTGGGAATGTTGCTCCTGGCAGCAGTGTCCCATGCATGAGGTCTCAGAATGGCCGCAGGTCTCAGAGACAACATGCGAAGTGGCCCAGTTCTCATACTGGCCTCAGCCTTCAGGGAAGTGTCCCAGAGGCAGTCAGCACCTGTCTCCGAGGCTTGGCACATGCCTAAGTCTCCTTTGGCGTTGCTGTCCAGCGGGAGGCCCAAGAGGCCACTAGCCACGGAGGTTGGTCGGATATACCCACACCTGATGCTGGAGGGACCCACGTTTGGGGTGGCAACCTGGTCGCAGTTCTGAGGGCTGCTAATGAGGCCAGCAGGCCCTTTGTCATCCCGAGAGACAGGCTCCCTACAGCAGCAGCACTGCCTCACCGACGCCTCCTCCCTATCTCTGCCCCGCCCCCCAGGAGCTGCTTTAGGCTGCAGCGCCGGTCTCACCTGCTGGAGCTGGCCCTTCAGCAAGAAGTCTGGCAGTGCACCTAAGGCCAGTGAGAAGCCACAGCGCGTCATCTCCTCTGGATGCTGGAGCTCGGTAAGAAACTGCTGTATGAGCTCCCCTGAAAAGCAGAGGACAGAGAGACCCATGCTGCCTGCCACTCCCAGAACCCTGTGCATTCTCCAAGCAGGACCTGGGCTTCTGGGAAGCCAGACCAGACTCTCCCTTCAGGGAGGGCCGCAGATGAGGTGGCCGTGACCAGAGAGAGAGCCCGAAGACAGCAACTACCTCAAGGAAGCAAGAGCTGGCCTAAATGATAAAGGGACGGTGTGCAGCGTGACTGCAGACCAATCGGGGCTGAATTGAAACACCCAGAGGAGAGAGGAAAGAGGTAGAGGGCAGGAAACAGGGCCTCTGATGCCCTGAGGGATGCAACACTGAAAGTCCGAACACAAGGGGGCTTCTAAAACACACCCTTCAGAGACACTGGGGAAAGTCAGCAGGGTCTCTGCCAGGCACAGTGGTCCCACAGGGATGGCAATGGCGGACACCCCAGTGACTGCAACAATATTCTCCAAGTCCCACACAAAATGGGCCCCAAGAGGAGTGGCAGGAGGAAAGGGATTCTGTGAGATGACCCCAAGCAGCCACGGCACAATCCACTCCCATCTCGGCCTGTCCCACAGCAGGGCTTGGGGGAGTGGGGTGCTCCTGCAGCTCACTCACCCTGAACAGCGGGGGGCTCTGCCCCGGGCTCCTCCCTGTAGTACTCGCTGCAGAGGGCAGCGAAGGCCGAGACAGCAGCTTCCTGAAACAGCAGGACGTGAGCACGGCCAGGCTCCCAGCAGCTCAGCCTCCAGACACCAGGAACAGAAGCAGGTGGTTTCCTGCCCCACAGCCCCGCCGCCCACCTCCCCCCGAAAGCCCAACCACACAGATCTGAGCCACACAGGGGGACCTGCCCCTGCACTTCCCACAACAGCACCAAGGGCTGTTCCTCCCAGATGTGTCGATGCCCCCTTTAGGGTTACTGGGAGTTCACGAGCCCTGGGACAGAGACCAGGACAGGCCTGGCCATGGGAATAGAGAGCAGGGAGAGGAGCTCCCTCAGCTCATTGGCTGGGCAGGGAGGCCGTGTCTCAGAATGCATCATCCCAGGACATCCCACTACAGATCAGATGCAGACACCCTGCTCCGTCTGGGGGGTGGGGGATCGATTCTGTGCTCAGAGGAAACTGCCTATGGCCACTGGAGAACCATGAAGGCTCTGAGCAGAGTGCGCTCCAGCCCCCAGCAGAGCCTGCCTTCATGGATTCCCAAAGGTGTAGGGTCCCAGGGCAGTGAGGACAGCAGAGGCACCCACAGATCCCGCCATGTTCCCTGCATGCACCCCTCCCCAGAGTTGCCGCCCAGGAGAAAAGACCACATGCTCCCACAGAAGTGCAGCCATAGCCCTATGAAGGCAGTTAAAGCCTCAGTGCTCTACACACTTTCCTGGTTTCAAGTAGGGACCCCCAGCCCACCATACCCCGCCCCAATTCCAGGCATCTCGGCCACAGTCTCTCACCTTGATGCGCTGTCTGGAAGAGCTGGAGAAGAGACGGAGACTTCTCAGCGTGTCACTGATGAGCCATTGCCAGCCCTCTGTGGGGACAGCAGCCCTGTCAGCTGACCACAGGGTCTAAAGGGACACAGCAGAGCACGCGGCCTCCACCCTGTGCCACAGCCCATGGACGCTCCCAGGGCTCTAAAAGGGCCTTCGAGTGCAAGGGAGAAAGACTCCTTCCTGCTGGCTGCCATCTGCGCACCTACCAGTCCCTCCCACAAGCCCTTCCCCATCCCAGCGTCCACTGCAGTCAGATGCAATGCTGGCAACGGTCCAACTGAATTCTGTAGTTTCAGGGTCACAGATGGCACCAGGCAGCACAGGAACTGTAGGGGCCCTGGCCACGGCTTTTCTGCTGTACCTGAGTCCCCCAGAAGTGGCCATGCAGTCTGTCCCCTGGACTGGCACTGTCCATCTGGGAAGTACAGTCCACCTGGGGCACAGGCACAGAGGCACAGGCATGTGAGCCCAGCTGAGAGCCACAGGGAGAGTCTATTTTGCTTTGTTTTGGGGGGGTTCAGGCCCACCTGGAGGGTCTCTGCCCACTGAGCTACCATGCCGACCCACGTCCCAGGGCCCCATGCTTCTTAGGAACTGAACCCCAGGCCCGCACCATCAGTCCTGGCAGTGAGGAAAACTCTTACCAATGACCGGGTCTCCTCTGAAGGGCATCTTGGACAGTGAGAGTCTCTCTATCAGGGTGCACACTGGTCAGGGAAGAGAACACACACGACTTCTCAGAAGGCTGCCCCTGCACCTCAGCCCACCCCAGAGCCACCCAAGTGCCCATCAGCACCTCCACGCCTCCCTGCCCCGATGACCATGCCAGCCCAGGGACAGCAGCCCGAGGGGCAGAGGTAAGCGCTGTGTGAGGTCAGCAGGTCCTGCATGTGCAGCCAGGGGCAGCTCAGAGCATGATTGCAGGAGTCAGCTACTAGGCTGGGGCACTAGAAGTGCCATCTCGTGCCTGGCCATAGATGACGTAGTGTCCACTGCCAGGCCTAGTGAGGTCTTAAGTCGTTGTGGGCTAATTGCTGAGGCAGAACTGTAGTGAAACACCTCTGCTTCTCTCAATCGTATTTATTTAAGCCCTTCATATTTATTTAAAAGCTTTCTTTTTTTAAATGGGTCCGTGAGACAAGAGTTAATTTATTTTCTGGTTTTTGGTCCACACCAGTGGTGCTCAGGGGCTACTCCTGGTGGTGCTTGGGGACACGTATGGTACCCGGATTTGAACCTGCAACCACAGCCTCATTCTAGGCTGTGCTAGTGCCTTAGCCTTAGTACAGTGTCTCCGACACCTCAAAAAAGCCTTTAATGTGACAAAGTCATGAGATAGAACTTACCATTGCCTTTTGAATGCCCTTCTGCACCCTATTACACACTGCTGCCTGAATGGGGAACCCATTTTAGATCTCCACCCTCCACTCCTGCCTCACCCCCTGTGGCTGACTCGAGACCCACAGGCCAAGCAGGAGCTGAGCCCAGGAACAGACTGCTGGACCCTTCACTCAGTGGTGTCTGCTGACTCAGCTTTCCTCCTCACAAACATGACCCTAAGTCACCACACAAGGGGCAGACGCAGGACAGAGGTGCACTCCTTATCCCACCTGCAGGACCTTCCCCAGGGGCTGTCTGTCCAGGATGGTTATGGGAGGAGGCTGACTGTCCTGGGCTTTGTCACCAGGAGAGGCGTCCAGGCCCTGCAGGGCTGTGAACTGCCTGTGCAGTGGGCAGACAAGGTTGACCCTGCCCTTTAGAACCATGTCCCATAGGCCTACCTGCCTGTCTCATGAGTTCTCCTCCAAGACCCCTGCAAAGGACAAAAACACTCTGGATCAAGACCCTGTCCCCATGCTGCCCACCATCACCTGGGAACTGCCCAGCAGGGCCCCATCACTGCCAGCCAGAGAAGGAAAGGGGGCTCTGGGTCCCATGTCCACCAGGGGGATAGATTCTGTGGACTCCTGTGACAGGGGCTCAGGACAGCAGGGCAACTGCAGTGAGGTCACGTGGTTCCAACTCAGCCTGAGGCAGAGGCTGGGAAGGGTGAGCTCTGAAAGAAGCTCCTATATGGGCTGCTCAGTGAGGATACCCTGCGGCCCTGGACACAAAGCCGGAAAAGCTGGAGGTGGGAAGAGGCAGGAAGTGTCCAAAAGAGGACAAGGGCAGTCCACTCAAGGGCTGGATGGACACTGGCCTCACAGCTACGTTATGAGGCCACATAGGAACATAGCCTCGCATCCCCATGACACACGAAGGGTTCAAAGACACTTAACAGATGGTCCATTCATCAGAAGGCATACGTGGCCAGCATAGCAGTGGCCACTAGGGGAGAGCAGGTGCAGGTCCTGCCAGAACCCCAAGGGAACAGAGCCCCACACTGCCCGGATGGTGACCAGCACCAGTAGAAATCTATCTCAGCAGCCACCAAAGGGGCACTATACCAGATGTCTCAGAGCCACTCCAGGGCTCCACTGACATGACCACGTGACAGTGGCCCCAGGTCCAGGCTGCAGGCAGGGCCCTAAGCTAAAGCCTTGGCCACACAACAACCAACAATCCCTCAGGCCCCAGCCAGCACTCCGGGTTTCAACTCCCAATGCTCCCTCTGATCCAGGCACAGAGACAAGCTAAGAGAGACCCCCAGTCCTGCAGCGGGGACATGCTGGTGGGCAGTCAGCCTACAGCCTTGACCCAGCAATCTCGAGAGTCTTGGGTATGTGGTGCTTACCTGTATAAGTGACGCTCGTAAAACTGATAACAAAGAATCGAAAGTTAGGCATTTACAGATCCCGTTCTCAAGTCTTCTGTAGAACAGCAATGCATATCCCAAGGAACAGACAACACCGAGTCTGCCCCGGCCTGCTGACTGCTGGTGTGGGGAAGGCCCAGCAGAGCCTCCGGCAGGAGCCTATGCCCCCCATACATCCCGCCTGACAGCCCAAACCCCCACGCCCCTCCGAGGAATCAGAAGGGGATGGCCGGGGCCTGGCAGCCCTGCCCCAGCAGAGCAAGCTGAGTTTTCACACAGAGTCCAAGCTCTTCCTTCACACCAAACTCCAGAATGCAGGTCCCACCGCTATTACCCACTTTCCCATCACACTGGCATATGCAGGCTGGCACAGTCCAATGGTAGAGCCAACACCACACTCCAAAGTGAGAAACATCAGTAAATAGGCAAGTGTCTTTGCCGGAACTACAGTCTGCACCGTAAGGGTCAGAGGTCACCACAACGGTCTGCTCAGAGAGTGAATAGCAAACATGTGAATCATGACAGTCTTGACCTGGAGACCCACAGATGCTCACAGGTCCCCAAGGCCCCTGGAGGGACAGATCTATCGCTCCTAGAGGAGGACACGGAGGCCTGAAAAAAGTATCTGGCACCTCCTACACGCACTGCTCAACCCAACGGCCTCACGGTGTGGACATGGGGATAGCCAGGAGCCACCCTCTCTGAACTCGAGACTTCAGGCACCCACACCTGCTGGTGGATCCTCTTCAGGCCTTGCAGTGCCTCTGCATCCAGGTAGTCAGTGATGGGCCTGCAGGGACAAAGCACGTGAGGCCCACAGAGGTAACCAGCCACTGAGCCTGCCTCTCAGGGGAGCAGTGCTGAGAGGGCCCGAGGCTCTGCCTACCTGCACTCCTGCTTCACCAGGCTATGCAGGCTGTGAGCGACCTCGGCACAGGCAAGCACGGCTCCATGGCGCTCATGCAGGTCCGAGCTCTGCACCATGGACAGCAGTCGTGGGAGAACTGCAGGGATACACAGAACTGCAGATCAGGCTGCTACAGGGAACCATCCCCAGGCTCACGGCAGTTTGAGGGAGGACCGCATCCTGGAGCTCGGGAGGGCAGGCTGGGCCAGGGCAGGCAGGGGATGAGCACTCTGCCCAGCCTAGCTCCTGGCACCACAAGCCCCCGACCCCCAGAGTGATGACAGGCCAGACTGGCACTGCCCTTGCCCCGAGCGGGACAGAACAAGGCCTCAGCTTTCCCATGCCCAGATGTGGCCAGGAGAACTCCTATGAGCAGCCATAGGGGGTCAGTGCCATGTGAAAGCTGGGAGGAAGCTGAGAGGCTACCAGAACCCACAAAGAGGAGCTGAGGAAGGTACAGGGGACAGATCAGGAGACGGGAGGCTCCGGCCTTCAGGGAGACACACAGTGGCAGGGCCTGCAGCAGTCCAGAGAACGAGCCCAGTCTCTATCACTACATGCTGAGACAGAGTGGACATGTCCTCCCTCCCGGGGATACTGAATCTCAGGGGACACACTGTGCTGACCCTGCTGGCTTCTGAAATGGAAACTGCCAGGAGATAGGGAGCATTGCTTTGTTGTTTCGGATTCTTTTGTGCTTACTCCACGTTCTGCACTCCTGGCAGGGCTCGGGAAACTATGGGGTGCCAAGGATGGAACCTAGATCTGCTGTGTGCAAGGCCTTGAGCCCTGCACTAGCTCTCAGGCCAATCTACAATTCACTTGACCTGTACTGTAGCTGCTTCTGAAAGGCAAACACGGACTCAACAGGACATGTTAGTCATCTCTCAGGGATAGAGACAGAGAAGCCATCTCCACCCGAGGGGTCAGAGAGGCCATCTCCATCTCAGGGGTCAGAGAGGCCACAGTCAATCCAGGGGTCAGAGGCACGATCTCCCCAGGGGTCAAAGGCAGTCTCCCCAGGGGTCAGAGGCATGGTCTCCCCAGGGGTCAGGGGCACGGTCTCCCCAGGGGTCAGGGGCACGGTCTCCCCAGGGGTGAGAGAAGCCACGTCACCCAGGTCTGAGCCCAGCAGCAGAGCTGTCACTGCTCCCATGCAGTCTGCATGTCAAAATGTGTGTCCAGGTATCTACAGGGGTGCTGGTAGGGCAGGGCTGTACACGCAGCTGTACGCACACCCATGTGTGCTGGGTCACCTACCGTGTGTGGCCATGTAGCTGGGTGCCTGCTGGGTAAGGTTATGCAGGGCCTTTGCTGACAGCTCTCTGATGACCCTGGGAAGGGAGACAAAGAAAATTCAGCCTATTCTGAGCAAGGTGGTGGGGTCTTAGTCAAAACACACACAGAGACAAGGAAGAGCAAAGTTACCAAAGTACCTCTCACAACACGTGCCACCCAAGGTCAGAGGCTGGCATAGCTCCCTGGAGCTCTGGGCAGGGCAGGCATGGAACCATCATTCCCCGTGAAGAATAGGTGAGCAAAGGTTTCCATGCATTCCACAGGCAAGAGCAAGCTTGGCTGTAATATCCCAGCTCAGAGGAAGAAGCCCCAGGACGAGTGGAGGGTCTGGCCCCATCCTGGCCAGCCACACAGCCTTGGGCCCAGCAGCCTCTCTAGCGGCTGCATCAGGCAGGCCCCACAAGCATGGCAGCAGCCACAGGAGACGCTCATGTGAGCATGCACTGGTCTACGCACAGACCAGCAGCACTGAGGTGGCACCTGGTGATGGATACTCCATCCTGCCCAGGGCCCGTGGCACTGCAAGGCAGGAGATCACACAGGCCAGCACCAGGAGAGCCCACACCCTCCACGGGAATGAAATCAGTCCACAACGCTGGCCAAGACAGTAGTGCCCACGTTTCACAAACTGCCAAGCGACAGACAGCTCCATCTGAGGGAGCAGGACTCAGGTCCTCAGGCAGGGGAAGCTGCTCAAACCAACGAGGGCATCTCTCCCAAGAAGCAACTCTGGCATCAGCTGCCCTTCCTGAGAGAGACATACCCCAGCGCAGGACAGAATACCCCCCAAGTCTAGTGTGCTGCTGGCAGGGGAAAGCATAAAACTGTGCTTTGTTTAATTTGGGGGTCACACCCAGTGTGCTCAGGGGAGCAATACTCCAGCCCACTGAACCATCTCCTCAGCCTAAAAATCATTTTTAGCTTATATATGACATCTGAGCACAGTTTAAAATTGTGAAATTTTAAAAAGAAAGCAGGTGGAAGTTTCATAGATTTGATGGTGACTTCTTGAAAATACCGAAGCAGAGGCAGCAAAAGTGAAAATGCAGAAACTGTTCACTGTAATAAATAAACTGCTAGTAAAAAATAACAGTTAATGAAAAAAAATTTTTTTTTCTTTTTAGGTCACACCCGACGATGCTCAGGATTACTCCTGGCTCTGCACTCAGGAATTACTCCTGACGGTGCTAGGGGGAACCATATGGGATGCTGGGAATCGAACCTGGGTCGGCCAGTGTGCAAGGCAAGCACCCTACCCACTGTGCTATCACTCCAGACCCAATGAAAAACTTTCTTGTGTCAACACAATCTACACAGCAGAAAGGCAACCGACAGAATGCAGAGGATATTTGCAAATTCTGTATCTGATGATGGATTAATATCCAGAATCAAGAACTCCCGGGGTGCGGTGCCTCCAGCAGGTCTATCTGTACCTGTGAGGCGAGTGCATCAGCAGCCTGATGGCGCCTTCAGACTTCCAGATACCCCAAAATTGCTGCTGTGCCTTTGGCCAGACCCCAAAAACTTGGGGCAAAGTTTACCAAGAAAGTAAACGGCCAAAAGTTAGGTATGTGGGAAACACATCCACAAACCACCTCCGGCTCAGCTATATTCTTGGAGGGATGGCCTCTCTGGTTCCTGATTGAACTGCTTAACGGCCATGATCCCAGAAACTCAGAAACAAATCTTGAAACCCAACGGCTTTTGGCAGAAATGCGTCTGGTCTCTGAAGTAGGTCACTGGTGCTGGGCCAACCCAGGTGGGAATAGGTTTTGTGCCTTGGCCTGTTCCCCCTGGCGGCCCAGTGACCACCATCCTTCAGAGGCCACTGGACAGTCAGGTTTGGGCCCCCAGTGATGAGACACGCAGCGCCTCACAGGATGGGGGTGGAGCCCGTCCTGTCCTCCCCACCCAATGAGACCCCAAGTCATCGCCCACAAACGGCCTCTCTGGCTCCTGATCAAGCTGTTTAACGGCCATGATCCCAGAGACTCAGAAACAAATCTTGAAACCCAATGGTTTTTGGTAGAAATGCATCCGGACCCCACAGTACGTTACTGTCGCCGGGTCACCCCAGGGGGAAAGGGTGTTGTAACTCCACCTGCTCCCCCTTGGCGGATCGGTGGCCATCATCCTCCAGAGGCCATTGGACAGTCAGGCTTGGGCCTGCAGTGATGAAACTTGTTGAGCCTTACGGGATGAGGGGGAAGCCAGGCCTGTCCTCCCCACCCCAACGAGACCCCAAGTCATCGCCCACGAACGGCCTCTCTGGCTCCTTACCAAGCTGCTCAACGGCCTTGATCCCAGAGACTCAGAAACGAATCTCAAAACCCAACGGCTTTTGGCAGAAATGCGGCAGGACCCCGCAGTAGGTTACTGTCGCCGGGCCACCCCAGTGGGGAAAGGGTGTTGTCTCTCCGCCTGCTCCCCCTTGGCGGCTCAGTGGCCGTCATCCTCCAGAGGCCATTGGACAGTCAGGTCTGGGTCCACAGTGACGAGACATTTTGGGCCTTACGAGATGGGGGGGGGGGGGGGGGGAGCCGGGCCTTCCCCATCCCAACGAGACCCCAAGTCATTGCCCACGAACGGCTTCTCTGGCCCCTGATCAAGCTGCTTAACGGCCATGATCCCAGAGACTCAGAAACAAATCTCAAAACCCAGTGGCTTTTGGCAGAAATGCGGCAGGACCCCGCAGTAGGTTACTGTCGCCAGGCCACCCCAGGGGGGAAAGGGTGTTGTCCCTCCACCTGCTTCTCCCTGGCGGCTCAGTGGCCATCATCCTCCAGAGGCCATTGGACAGTCAGGCTTGGGCCCTCAGTGATGAAACTTGTTGGGCCTCACGGGATGGGGGTGGAGCCGGGCCTGTCCTCCCTACCCCAACGAGACCCCAAGTCATCGCCCACGAACGGCCTCTCTGGCTCCTGATCAAGCTGCTGAACGGCCATGATCCCAGAGACTCAGGAGCAAATCTCGAAACCCAGTGGCTTTTGGCAGAAATCCCTCCAGATTTAAGTGTTAAAATTTCGGAATTTCAAAATCACATGGCCCTACTGCAGCCACACAACATCATATGTTATTCATAACCAGCAACAGAACACAAATTGTCTACTGTTGCTTTTTCAGCAGATCCTAGTGTTGGGGTATGGGTCTGGTGTCAAAATACTGAATGTGTTCAAAGTAGAGAGAGAGTAATGTGGAAATCATCTGCCCCACAGATAGGGGGAGGGTGTGGGATGGGGGGATACTGGGGTTTTTGGTGGTGAAGAATGGGCACTGGTGAAGGTACGGGTGTTTCATTGTATGACCGAGACTTAGACCCGAAAACTTTGTAACTGCTCTCATGGTGATTCAATAAATAAAATTTAAAAAAATTTTTTAAAAAAGTAAGGTGAAGTTCATGCACAATTCAATCAGGTAATCAGTGGCTGAATAAATAGCAGTACTCCTGCATAAAAAAAAAAAAAAAGGAACTCCTGGAACTTAAAAAGCAGCCGAGTTTGCTGAGTATCCCTGGGAGGGCTCCCAGAACACCAGAAATACACACAAAATTTCCAGGAAATGCAGAAATCCACTTCTGAGCACACACTCTAAAGAATGGAAAGCAGGATCTTGAGAAGTCTTTATCCTCGATCCCATCAGGCACAGCAGTCAAGAAACAGAAGTGACCAGTGTCTAGACAGGAGCAGGACAGGGGGCATCTGTGGAGAGGAGGGCACCCGTGCTCAGCAGGGACAGTCCCACTGGCTGACAGTGGTCACTGTGAGGCCATGGTCAGTGGCTGCTCACTGCAGAGCCCCGAAGTCCAGGACCCCGGCAAGTCCCCGACAGAACATGCCTTGTCCTCTCGGTGCTGCACCATACATCCTGCTGTCTGCAAGATACTGCCTGGCTTGAAGGGAGCCAAGCAGCACTTTCAGAGACCTCAGACAAAGGAGCAGGAAAGCGTTCTGCAGGTGGAACGTGAGCTCTGCAGAGCCTAGGACTGGGCCCTCCGCACCACCAGCAGAGCTGGGCATGGCCCTTTAAGAAGACAGCAGAACTAAAGAACTTTACCTTTCTGTCCACGGGAGGCACCACACCCAGGGCTTAACCTACTGACAAGCTGGGGGACAAGGCAGGCTGACTGGGCTGCCCCACTCAGAGGGTCTTTGCTCCCCACCGGAACTGCCCGGTATCATCTCTGTCACTTTGTCGTGTCAGACACCTGCACAGCTCTCAGGCAGGTGCCATGTGGCACCAAGGGAGCCTCAGCCAGTGCTGCATGAGGTGCCCCCCATAGACACAGTGAGAGACATGTGCATGGCTTTGGTCCTGCCAAAACATGGAGTCATGTGCTCCAGGGACCAGAAGGTGCTTCCTCCAAGGACCCGCACCCTCACACAGCAGCAGCCATGGCCACACTGACTGTCCTTGAGGGAAGGTGCCCGTGGTCCCAGGTGACCACAGCACTGGCACTAGCTGCATTTTGATCACACATGTCCACAGGTCCCTCCAGGACACCCAAAGTTGCTCCTGTGATCAGGAGCAACCTAGGAGCCTGGTGAGTCCCAGGACCACTGTGCCGTAACAGTGCGACCACACGGCAGCAGGGCTAGAAGCATGAGCCACAGTCCTCTCTGGAGGCAAGTCAGGAGTTTCCCCAGGGACCGTGCCAGGAAAACAACCACAAAAGCCACAGCGTAAGCATTAAAACATGGCCTCCATGATGAAAACAATCTCTGCAAAGCACGTGGCTCTGACAGGTAGTTCATGAAAGCATAGTATAGCAAACCGAGACATGCATACCTACCCATCCCAGTGGCTGATCTTCCTGGTCACCAGGTGGTCTATAATGGGCTGTGTGTACTCCGGAAAGCCGGCGATAAACACGCTAAAAGAGAGGTAGAAACGGTGAGGGCGCTGGCCCGCTCACTCGCGCAGAGGTGAGCAGGGCACAGCCAGAGGACCCCAGAAGCCCCTGCAGAGAATAGCTTCATGCACAAAACTGCAACAGTGAGCAGAGCAGATGTGGGGCTGGTGAGAACTGCAGAAGACAAGAGGGGCTGCCGCGCAGGGCTGTGGGCACAGCATGTACGAGAGCCGCACCACGGCCTCTGCGCTCTCCAAGCACACAGGGCAGAGGAGGGAGCCGGAGGGACTCCAGCAGGCTCCCAGATGGGAGCAAACAGCAGGGTGCTCTGTGTGGCCAAGAGCAGCACTTCAGGCAGAGACCAAAGCGCACCTCAGGGCAAGCATCCACCTCATTCGTTACACAGGGTGAGTGGGGCTGGGAGGAAATTACAGAGGGATGAGGTGGGGCTGGAATGGGCTTCGGCCAACCTGGGCACAATCCCCAGCACCAGAGTCCCCTGAAAACTGCTGGGTACAGATCTGGAGGGCCCCGAGCACTGCCAGGTTTGTGGCCCTGGAGCTCCCCCTGCTACCTCTATTGTGGTGGCCTAAGGAACTTTCAGCCCCAGAGAGCCCAAGCGGTGCCATAACTTCAGGCCCATGCATTGAACCAACAACTCAGCTGCCCAAAAATCATCGAGAGGGTACCCTGGGCTTTAAGCACCACTTGGGAGACCACCCCCCAAAAAATTAATTGAAGAAATGGTGACTGAGTATGCCCCCAAGTTGAGGGCTGAGTCTTGTACCCAGAGTCAAGAGAATCAGAGCTCTCAGTTAAAATAAATCCAGAGAGAAAACCTGGAGACAGACAGCTCCAAGAGAACATGACACCACCGAATCATCCCAGGTAGGGTAGTCTGGGCCGAGAACTCTGGCCTTCTCAGGACAGGAGCAGGCAGATTCTCCTTTCAGCCAGAAGGCCCAGCAGCCCCTGACACCCTCCGACTTAGAAACAAACTGCCCAGCTCCACACCTGTAGCTCATCCAAGTGCCAAGCCACCAATTGTTCCAGATCTCTAGTTCCAGCACTGTGTGGCCACATACACAGCTGTGGAACACCTCCAGATTTCATAGTACTGTCAACCCAATAGGATCACTGCAGCCTTGATGGGAAAGTTGCACAGAAGACCACCAAACTCAATGAGCCTAACCAATAAGAGGCTCAACTAGCACTACAAAGTAGATCCTTAGACAGTGACTTTAGTAACATCATTGTGAGATGCAGCAATGATCACAAATTGACTCTTAATTCCATTTGTCTTTGTAGTATAACAAACAATATGAAATAAGTCTGGCTGTACCTGCAGCGGGGCAGACTGGGTTGGTGGGTTTTGTCAATGGGAATACTGGTGGAGGGAAAAACACACTAGTGGTGAGACTGGTCCTGGAACATTTAATTCCATGGAACTTTGGTGGGGACAGCACTAAACCTCTATAGTGCTCTAGGTAGGATGGTTATTATTTAAGTAAGTAAAGGCCCTCCCGTCGTTCATCGATTTGCTCGAGCGGGCCCAGTAACGTCTCCACTGGAGATTTTGTTGTTACTGTGTTTGGCATATCGAATACATCACGGGTGGCTTGCCAGGCTCTGCCGTGTGGGCGAGATACTCTCGGTAGCTTGCCGGACTCTCCGAGAGGGGCGGAGGAATCGAACTCAGGTCGGCCATGTTGGCTGCGTGCAAGGCAAACGCCCTACCGCTGTGCTATTTTGCTTTTTGGGTCACACACTGCAATGCACAGGGGTTACTCCTGGCTCGTGCACTCAGGAATTACCCCTGGCAGTGCCCAGAGGACCATATAGGATGCTGGGAATCAAACCAGGGTCAGGTGCATACAAGGCAAACACCCTACCCGCTGTGCTATCACTCCAGTCCCAGGATGGTTATTTTAACAAAAAAAGATTAGTCACATGCAAAGAAATAAATTTGGTCTATGGGGCGGGGGGGGGGGGTGACTCTGGTTTCTTAGTAACAGAAAAACACATAAGGAGGAGCTGGAGACATAGTACAGTCGGTGTTTTCCTTGCTTGTGGCTGACCTGAGTTCAATCCTAGGTACCCCATATGGTTCCCCAAGCCTTGACAGGAGGGATCCCTAAGCACAGAATCAGGAGTAAGCCCTGAGCACCAACAGGTATGGCCCAAAAGCCGAACACAAAAAGATATGTGAGGTGTTGACTCACTAACTTAGTACTTGTAGACTAACAGACTAAGTAGTTGCTCATTCAAATTTTTCTTCTTTTTTAAAACTGAAAATTAAGTAAGAGTGCTTGACTGGTCACAAGCTTTATGGTGTGGAAATAAAAATGAACTTAGCTCCCTATCCCACACCATACACAAAAGTCAACTCAAATGGACTAAAGGTTTTGATATTAGAGCCAAAACTATAATTTCCTTTAAGAACTCTACAACTAAAAAGGTTCTGCATTGCAGAAGGAACAGTGACTAGAACTAAGACATGGCATAGTCTTGGAGAAAATGTCACTTACTGCACATCTGGTAAAGAGCTAAATCTGAAATGCACAGAGCACTCACGAAACTTAATAGAAACACAAAAAAAAAAAAACTTCCAAAAATGGGGAAAAGAGCTAATGGAGACTTCCTCAAAGAGACAACACAGATGGCCGACAGATATACGAAAAAGTGCTCTTCATTAATCATCTTCAAGAAATGCAAATCGAAACAAGGAGGTATCACCTCACACTATGAGATTGTCAAGTGGCCAAAAGAGGGGACAATGGGGAAGGCACTGGCCTTGCAGGCTCAACTTCCTGCACCAATTGGGGTCCCCTAGTATTGCTAGGAGAGATCCCTGAGCATAGCTAATGTGGCCCGAAGGTCACTCCCCAAAAATTTTGTATATACAAAGCACAACAACCCTATGAAGTGTGCATCACTATTTCAATTTGACATCTGAACAACTTATAGTAAATGGGCTGGTTTGTTTGTGTTTCAAATAGAAACAACCAGTGCTAGTGGGGATAAGGCGGGGGGGAGGGACACACTTGTCCACTGCTGGTAGCAATGTCATCTGGTCCAGCCTCTGTGGAAAACAGTATTGACACATCTCCAGAAATTAAGAATTGAATTTTAATTTGATTCAGAAGCCAGAGATCTGAGTTCTAATAAGTCAGGCCTCTCCTGACTTGAGTATTAAGAGCAGCTATAAAGTGCTGAAAAGGCTTTTCCCTGGAGAAGAACAAAGCATTCCTTAGACAAGAGGCCAAAGGGCAGGTTTCAAACACTGTCCACACTGGCCGTCGAGGGGCTGTGTGTGGCCTGGGGGGCAGTGATGGCCCCCAGCACAAGAGGAACCAGAAGCATAAAAGTATGGTCTGACTTCTCAAGAGCCTTTCAGTCAGGCAAAACCCAGAACCCTCACTCTGGGCAGCGGCCAGTCTTGGAACACATCTGATGAAGCAGAAAATCACTCTGGGCAGGGCATTATTCTGGGACACCAGTTACCTGAAGCCCAGCAGAGGACCATGACACAGGTGTGGCTGGGCTGTGGCCTTTCTCTGAGAAGACCAGTTCCCCACAAAAGAGGTGGTAACACCAAGGACAAAGAAGGATGCCACAAGCCTTGGCCTCTCACCTTCTCCAAGCCAGCCCCGGCAGCTGCTGGACCTTTGGTGGTGTTTCTAGAATTTATAAACAAGCACAGAGCAGGTCGGGGGGTGTCTCCAGCGGCAGGCAAAGCCTGCCCTGCTGGCCCACACAAGGCTGGCTTGTGGCCCCCGTTAATCAAATAATACTTTCAAAAAGGAAGAAGGAAAGAGAGCATCAGACCTAAGTCCCACTGACTCTAAGAAAAGTGTCCAGGAAGAGAAAGAAAATGGCAGGCAGAGATTCCAGGCAGGCCCCACACCCCTGGAGCTGGTCTGGGAGAAACGCTGACTTACCTGATAGTGAGGAAACAGTTAGAAATGTTACCAACAGCAAAGTAGTCAGCCGCAGTCAAAATGTCGATCCCATGTGGGAACGTGCCCTGATGGAGGAGAGGCAGGAGGGGGGTTAGTGAAGGGCATGGGAGGAGGGTCGGCAGGTGCCCACGTCCTTACCAGCAGCACAGCAATGCTGGAGCCAGGCACAGCACGAGCCCTACAGCTCTCACTGGCCCTATACTCTGCTGAAAGCACTAGACTGACTTCTTAGGGCCAGGGGTGGGCTCACGCGAGGGTCCCCCGGCACTGTTGCTATGCTGTACCCAAGCACAGGGCACCAAGTCCACACCTGCACAAGCAGCATAGCAGCCTGGGGCTCATAATGAGTTGGCCGTAGAAGTCCTTTAAGGACTTACAGGTGCTCCCAAATAGTGAAGTTCACTTGGCCAGGCCCAGGTGGGAGCCCTATGTGGCTGACAACAGCCGCCCCGTCTCAGTGCTCTCCTGAGGATGGGAAAAAAACAGCTCAGAATCAGGTGCTGACAGCCACCCTGCTAACAGTGGCAAGCAGAAAGTCCCAAACTCCAAAAAGACCTGGGGGAATGGGGACCTCACACCGGCCACTGCCAGTCCGTGAGTCACTGCCAGTCCACAGTTCTGGACAACACGTGAAAATGTGCAAACGAATGAAGGGTTTTCTATATTCAGGGAATGATTAACTAGAAACCAGGGTGAGGGTGTGGTAGAAAGATCTAGGGAGGCCTCTCTGCTCAGCTGTGGTCCCACTGGGCATCCTTCCTAGCCATGTTCAGGCATTCCAAGAGAAGGGGGAACCCCGCTCACACACAGTAGCCACATGTCGCATGAAGCCAGACTGGGTCACACTGCAGAGGCACGACAACCTCTTAGCCAATCTTGGTTTCCGAGGCCCCCGTGAGGGAGCAGCATGCCAAAAAGGAGTATCCAAGGTCCCTCTTGCTGTCATTCCCAGCTCCTGGACTAGCTGGGTAACTGTGGGCACTGCCCAACTGGGGGTTCATCCCACGGCACAGCATCCCAGCAGCATTAGGCCTCTCCTGACTTGGGTGAGGCACTCTGTCTTTCTTCACACACAGCATGTGCTGGGAAGAGAAAGGACTGTAGAACTGTTCTGGAAATCTCTGCCTTCACGGGAACACAGCAACCTCTGCCTCAGATACACCAGCTGATGCTGGGGACAGGCCCAGCCCCACGAAGGCCAACCCGGATGCCCCGCAAGCATGGGGTTGGCCTGGGCACCCCACTGGGGAGGAGCCACAGGTGGGGACTCAGAGGTCTGCTCTTGGTCCCTTGCCTGAAAAGGTTGGGTGCCTGTGTGTGACCTCCACACGGGTCTTGCCAGCAGAGCTGGGCAGGGACCACCACTCAAGCCCTCAGCAGCCGAGGTCAGCGATGGGAGGTGGCTCTAAGCAGAGACTCTGGAGCAGAGGAGACCCCACCCATCCTGTCTTGTAAGTGCTGGTCAGCTCTGGGGTCAGGACCAGGTCTCCATCCGCAGAGCCTGCCAGAGACAGTGACCCCCAGGTCCGGTCCCTGAAGAGACAACTGCCCCAAATCTCCAAAGGCTGAAGTCAGCAAAAACAGTGCCTCAGGAGTCACAAGACAGCCCACCACTGTGGTTCACTCTCCAGTCACCCCCTTGGCCCTGTCCAGGTGTGTGAGACACACCCTATGGCGAGAATAGTCCTTTCCAGACACCCCAGCAAACTGCAGAAGGAAGGGCACTGTGTATAGATAGGCATGCTCTCAGTCAGCACCGGGTAAGCAGGGTCATGCACTCCAAACACCTATTTACCCCACTGAACTGAACCCAATCTCAGGTACTTTCCTCCTTCCTGTGACCAGCCCCAAGTGCTCCACAAACGAGGATCATACAAGGAGCCCAGGGCATGTGGGGCTTCAGTGAGCCCTGCTGGAACACGCACCCACCTAGACCACCAACCTTCTTCCTTTTGGGACTTCCCCCAGACACAGGTCTCACTGCAAGGGCTCACCCCACAGGGCCTCGTCTCCAGGCCCAGCTACAAAGTCACTGTCTGGGCCTCGTCACCCTACACTGTCACAAGGACAGATGCAGGTCAGGCCCACAAGTCCCTGCATGTCAGGGGCCCCTGTCCTTGGGGTTCAAACAGCCCACCACAGGGGCTGGGGTGTGGCTGAGGCAGAGAACTGCCTATGCACAGAGGCTCTGTGAGAAACCCCACAGACTCTTCTCCCCTGTCCTACTGGTCACAGAGGCCCCCATCAGCTGCCACCAGGAACACGTCAGGGGGCAGGGGAAAACATAGGGGCTTGCCCAGGGCCCGGTCCCACAGTCCAAACCCAGTCAGAGAGGAGGTTTCCAGGCCCCATCGGCTGCTAGGTCAGGCCTACCGCAGACAGCAAGGACGATCTGGAGCAAGGTGGTTGCACAGCTTTAAAGGACACCTAGACTCAAAACCTAAGCTGCTCAGAGGAAGCAGGTGCCCCTTGTTAGCATCAGACCCCATCGTCCTATGTCACTGTCAGAACCAGGCTCACTGTGCCTGTACCTACAAGGACCCTGATCAACTACATATGCCAGATTGGGGTTCTCACCCACAGGTGCCCAGCAGGCCTGTGGGCATGGGATCAGAACACGCAGGCCCATCCCTGGAACATCCTCTTTCGTCCAGGGTCTTAGTGTGGCGCCTCCTCCCTAGGCACCTCAGCGGCTCCCCCATACTTGAGTCCGCTGAGTCTGCCTGAACCACTGTGTCTGCTCCTCAGGATCACACGTGGCCCAACCACTCCAGTCTTCTACCCTGAAGTCTGCTGGAACACCCCACCTACCCTCAGCAAGTGCTGGGCCCACAGCCCCCTCCTGGCTACCAGATACACCCCTGGCAGTTGTGCTGGTCAGTGTGACAACTCTGGGCACAGAGGCTGCACAGCTCCTGGTCACCCTGTATGTGGTGCTCCCCCTGGACAGGCAAAGTTGGTCTCCATCTCTGGAGGCTCACTCTGCTCCCCCCACCCCCGCAGCTCCCCAGGCCCTCAGGAAGCCCCAACATCAGGGGGTCCTGGAAGCTCCTTGGGCTCTGATTTCTGATGACTTACTTCTATGTCCAGGTTTCCTACAAAACCCATCATGTCCACACTCGCCTGTGTCCTGCCACCCTGTCAGCAATGGCCCTGTAAGCAGAAGCCACTGGCCAGTGTCAACCGCTCCAAGTCCTGGAGCATGGGCAGCTGAGGACACCAGGCATGTGTGTGTCTCTCTCTAGCTGTTTCTACCTCTACCTCTGCAGGAAGCACTAGGAATGAAGGTCGTAAAAAGTCGCCCTACCTGTCTCCCCACATTCTCCTGGAAAGCAGCCTGTGAAGAAAAAGAACAAACAGCAGTGAGGAAAGTTTCTGCTAACCAGCAGGAGAAACTGCACAAAAGCAGCATCAGTGATCCGTGGCTTCATCTGCTGATGAACGTCCCAGTGTTGGCCAGGCAGACCCGCAGTACCCACACTGGCCTCAACAATCTAGCACTCCTGAAAACCCCATTCTAAGAATCCAGGTTTAGTGGTCAAGGTGGCAATACACGGGGAGAGGGGGCCACTGATCCCGCACATGGTTGATCGGGTTCAATCCTGGCACCCCTGAGCACAAAGACAGGAGTCAGTCCTGAGCACTGCCAAAATAAATAATATTTTTTCTTTTCAATTATTTGTTTCTTCTTTCTTTTGATTTTTGGGCCACAGTCGGCAATGCTCAGGGATTACTCCTGGCTGTATGTATATTCAGGAATCATTCCTGATGGTGCTCAAGTGACTATACAGGATGCCAGGGATTGAAGCCAGGTCGGCTGCATGCAAGGCAAGTGCTGTAACTGCTGTACTATCACTCTGGCCCTAAAATAAATAAATATTTTTTAAAAGAATTCAGAATTAAAAATCAGACACATGGGATCAGAATGATAGCACAGTGGGTAGGGCTTTGCACGTCGCTGACCCAGGTTCAATCCCCGGCATCCCATATGGTCCCCCAAGCACCCCCAGGAGTAATTCCCGAGGGCATAGTAAGGAGTAACCCCTGAGCACTGCTGGGTGTGGTCCAAAAACAACAATAAAATAAAATAAAAATCAGACACATCTTGAAAAATGGCCTCTAGCCGTAACACCTGTGAACTAGGAAGCAACCCAGTTGGATAGGTTCAGTGACGCCCAAACTCCAGTCATGGTCCTGGAGATCTGGTCACAGCATCAGCCTCACTGCACACTGACATATCTTTGAGAGACTCTCGGCAAAGCCATCCTCCTGAGAGCCAAGACACAACCCATGAGCAGGGCAGACAGACACCACTCAGGGCGGTGACCCCTCCACACCCTCAGGGGACAGAGGCCAGAGGGCAGGAGGCCCTCAAGACACAGCTTTATCACTGGCAGAAGAGAGGAGCAGAGGTGTCCAGGAGCCACAGCAACACCAGTCAGGACTCTCAGATGCCATGTAACCGTCTCCTAAAGATTACTCAGGTGGACAAAGGACAGGAGAGGCAGGACCCAACACCCTGGTGGGAAAGCAGGGACCAAAGAGGTCACAGCTCTCATGGGTACCACACAGGGAGAAGGAGACTGACTGTGTAAAGAGCATGTATACAATGAATTTATTAAAGAAAACGAAAACCACAAGAAAAACCAAAAGGTGGGGAAGATGCCATGCCAAGGATCAGAAGGCCACAGGCCTGATGGACACTCTTCTGGAGATGATACCAGTGCCATGAAAGAAACATCAGAGGAACTGGAACTGTGCTTGGAGACCCAGTTCCAGGGCGTAGGGAAGCCCACCAGGTCTCAGCCTACATCCAAGCTCCTATTTCAGGCTGAGGTTCTGGGGCCACAGAGATACTACGGGGGCAAGGTGTCTGTCATGCACATGGCCAACCCTGGCTTGTTTCTGTACCATATGGTCCTCTGAGCCCCAGCAGGAGGAAGCCCTGAGCACAGAGCCAGGAGCATTGCCAGGTGTGGCACAAATATCCACCCCTCACAAAAGGAGTAGAACAGAGACCCTCAAACTTCTCTGGTTTCATAAAAAAACAAAACAAACAAACAAAAAACACCACTCAGTGCCCCTGGCAATCTACCTCCTTTATGTGAACAACCAGAAAGTGCCCTCCCACAGTTCCCAGGACCACCTTGGGTCTTCTCAGTGGACCCAGGGACAGCCCCACCCACTTTAGGAAACAATGAACTAGAAAGTGGACAGACTTTCCCCAGAAGAAAGTCAAGTCACAAAAAAATCATCAAAAGGGGCCAGAGAGGCAGTACAGGAAATAAGGTGCTGCACATGGTCAACCCCGGTTCAATCAGGAGTGAGCCCTGAGCAGAATCAGGAGTTAAGACCTGAGCACTACAGATATGGTGCATGGCCCCCTCCCCCAAATACATGAGAAGATGCTTGACATCACGTGCCATCAGAAGTGTACTTTCCGAGCACAAGGTGTTGCACTGGGCTGGTGAGAGTGAAGACCCGAACTGAGGTCTGGCAGGCAAAGCTGCAGGGAGAAACCTTCCAGCTTGTCCCTCAATGTAAGACCTCACAGACCCACTCCTGTGTTTGCCCCGGAGAAAAGGAAATCCCATCCACATGGAACCAGACCTGAGCATCCTGGAGGCTAAACTCTGCCCTTGCATAACATACTAGGGGACACGGCAGGTCTGGACCGAGTAAGGCTGCAGGATGCCCCCTGTGCCTGGGATCCAACCCTGAAGTCCCTGTTCCTTGAGTCTGACCACCCACAGATGCCTTTGCATCCTCTGGAGTCAGCCAGCCCACTACACCAGGTACCGGACAGAAACCACTGGCCCTGGCACTCTCAGCTCACATCTGACACCACCAGTTTCCAGCACGGCAGCTCCCAAGAATGTGGCTCTTTCGTGGCTCATAACCTTCAACTGAGGCTCCTTCTCCACAGTGTGTCTGTGTCTACCCCAGCTCCAGCCTGCCCCCAGCCCAGCATCTGTGCCAGATCCCTGACACCAGGAGGAATGAGAAGAGCTCAGGAAGGCAAAGCAGAGGCGCCACCACTGGGCACGCTAAAGCTGATTGCATGAGGCTCTGGCCAGCCAGGACACCATCCAACACAGGGTCCATCAGAAGGAATAGACTCTGGAAGCTGTAGTAGCCCTGTGGTTCACTGGTTGCATACACACACACACACACACGTGCCCCTATATGTCATGCATATAACCATATCCACACATACACACACACACGTATGCCCATGCAGGTTCACATGTGCATGTATGCACATATGCACACATGTTTACACCACATGCCCCCATGCTGCAACCACTGCAGTTCAGGGCCTCTCAGGCCAGGTCCTCAGAGAACTCTAGGCCTACTCCCAAAAAACCAGTAAACCCAGGGCCTGTGCTGTGTGCGTGGGCCCTTGGGTAAAGGGGCAAAGCAGACACGTACCGAGGCAGCTCTCCTGCAGTTTATGTTCCGGTCAAACACAGCAGCAACCACCAAAGCACTGTGGGAAAGAGGAAGTGGTCAGTGAGCAGTGTGGAGGATAGGCCAGCACACACTCCCAGTATTGGTGGCCTGATCCCAGACGCATCGAGGCAGGAGGGCACCCTGAAGGCCAGCAAGTGGGTGCTAGATACAGTATGGCCTGTAGCTCCAGAGCTGAGGCCTGTACCCAAGTGGGGCTCACACTTCAGTGGCCTAACCCTGCGTGCCAGACTCCTGCAGGCCCTCTTCAGCTCAAACCCTCCCAGGGCATCTATGATACACCATGGGCAATACCGATGGAAAGCCTGTGAGGCTCCAGAAAGAAACAGAGGGCAGGCAGGCGTGGAGGCAGAGTATGTTTCCATACATGACCAATATGAGGTCAGCTCAGTCAAGACAGAACTGTTCTCGGAAAAGGGCTCGCCCCACACAGGAGTTCTCCTCAAAGGGAGGTAGCCCCACCCACAGCAGAGCTGACAGCACACAGCCTGCCCTCTGGCCAACAGTCCTCCCTCGGGCACAGTAATGCCCCTGACGGGATGTCACGGTGTCACTGAGCTAATGGGATCCCCCAAAGGCCTGAAACCCAGAAGCCCAGGAGGAGGGAGCTGGAGGGGCCTCTGGGAGCCACAAGAGCAGGCACAGCCACTCCCCGAAAAGGCCTGGGAGAGCAGCCATGCTCCTACTGTCTCAGGTGCAGCCTCCACAGGCGATGGGACACCTACCACGTGGGACCTGGAGATAAGGAAGAGATGAGAAGCAGGGCTGGGACAAGGAAACCTCTCTTCATGGGGCTGCGTGCACGCGAGGACCGTCCAGTCCTCAGAACCAAATATGAGGTACCTTCCCAGGCTGGCCAGGGAGGCTCCCAGCAAGGCACGGCCACCTGGCCTCGACCTGAGATGGTCTCTGCTCAGGGACCAGGTGCACTTCTGCATCCCCAAGGAAACGGCTCTAAATATTAGCTCCACGCGGTCCCGTCTCGCAGCACATGGAGTGTCATAGGTAGCACAGGACAACGACAAAAAGGCCACGTCAGAAGCAGAGCTTTGAGCCAGGAAACCCACGTCCCCTCTACCAGCAACAGTGTACTGAATTGTGAAAGCTGCTTTCAATACTGTTCTGATTCAGGCTGATTTATTTTTTAACTGCTCTGATTTCACACTCTGAAAACCGGCTTACCTAGAAATACTAGTATTTCACATGGTAACAGCAGCTACAGACACACAGGAAAGCGGCCCCAGGCCCCATGTCCCTGCAGCTTCCCTCAGGGCTCCCATGCCGGTGCACCTTCCCCTCCTTCCTGAGGACACACAGCCGGCTGCCGCCTGGTTCCCAGCAGCTAGAAATGTCTGCATCAGGCAGAGCAGAAAAGGACGTTCTCTGTCCGAATTAGGGAGCTGCCTGCCTCAGCCTGCCCCAGCTCAAGGCACCCGATTCTGAGCAGGTGTGGCCGAGAATAGCCACTCGCCCCAGCTTGGCTTCGGGTAGTTTGCCCCACCGAAGTGGCAGCCCAAAAATGCAGCAGCGAACCAGTCACACTCAAGTCTGGACCCTGAACCATTCACTGATCACGTCCCGGGCCTCTGCAGTGTGAATGCAGCGAAGACATGAGACGCGTGACACAGGCAGGCTGGGAACAAGGCTCCCACCAGCAGGCACAGGCAGTGGGCAGCCAGCCAAACCCAGGAAGCCCAAAAGTGCTCTGGGGGCCGTGACCAGGTGAGGGGCCAGGTAACTTCCCTGGGAAAACAAAAGGGTTTATCTTCCCTCTGGAGGTCAGCCATTAAGAAACGCTGAGTGAGAACAAGACGTAGCTTTGAGCAACGCTGGCCTGTCCTGATTTTTCAGGACAACTTTGCCCTCGAGGAAGAGATCTGGGAGCCAATCCCCAGGCAGCCACAGCTCCGAGCTCCACCCGCCCAGCACTGCCCCCGGCACAGGAGGGGCCTGCCGAGGTGATGTCAACAGGACCAGCTTACTAAAGAGTTTCAGGTGAAGAAATCTGAGACGCTGACAGCGGCCCACACGCCAGCAGTGAGGGCTCATTTTTCTTTTTGCTCCTTGCAAATTGGCTGTAGTTACTAGTGAGAGGGTATTTTCAAGATAGTGTACAAGAGTTCTGAAACATTTTAACTTGACACTTTTGGAGTTGCTCAATGACACTTGGTTTATAGAAAGTCTTCTTTTCTCTCCACCCAGAGAATTAATTTAGCTCATATTCTCTCTGTGTGTTAATGTGCTTAGGAAATATGAATATTGGAAGCCACCCAACACTAATTCAGAACATGACTGAAATGAGTTAAAAGGTATCCTTTTGGTATTATAAAACAGAGGGCCTGTACATACTTACCGGGTGGGCTGAAAGAGCAGTTTGTCCAAGTTGAGGAAGAAGTGGGCAACTAAATCCCATAACTACAACCCTTCTGTGCCTGAGAGTGGCGTGAGGGTCCAGCCTCCACCATGCGCAGCCTGAATCACGAGTACCTGGATGCTTTAGACCATTTCTAGTTCACTTACAGAACTGTATTTTGATCTCAACTGCCTAATTTTGCAGCATCCACTGAAGTTTGTGAAAGTATACTTAAAGATATCAAGATTTTTATCAGGTGCCAGGATTAATGGGCTTAAAAGCTGACAATTAAAATGTGGTCACTTATTAGGAACCCAGAGAAGCAGATCTCAAAGGCACACCCCAACCGATACTCCTGGGCAGGGAGGCGCACGCCAGCCGCGTCCTCCAGGCTCACCTGGCACCGTGACTCACCTGCAGCCGCCCTGCCGGCCCCCGGATGCCTGCAGCCCACTCGGGCCAGGAAGGGCTGGGCACAGGTCCCCTGAGAACCTGCCAGACGGGCCTGGAAAGGCTGCAGGCGGCTCCGCAGGCACTGGCTGATCTGATCCAGAATGAGCGCAGGGAACAGGCAAGAGGAGTCTTTTTAAGTAGGAACTCCACCAGGCCGCTAGCCCTGGGTTAATGAGGGGGAATTAGGGGCCCCCTGCCCGCTGGAGGTTTCAGGGTGTGAGGTGTTAAGTAAACTCATTAGCAATCTCCTGGGCATGCCCAGAAACTCCAGGAAATGTAACCTCCTCTGAGATCAAAGGCACAGTGGAACCAGCCGAGTTTCTGCCAACCACAGATTCACAGTGGACCTGCGACCTAGAGTTTCTGTGGATGGATCAGATTGCCAGCCACAGGCTCACAGTGGCCCTGCCACCAAGTAGAACCAGCCAAGTTTCTGCCAGCCACGGGCTCAGAGTGGCCCTGCCACCCAGCAGGGCCTCACAGTGCCCCTCACATCTAGCACATTCTGAAACCAAGTCCTGGAGTTCAAGAATCCTTATGAGGAGCACCAGGAGGGACTGGGCCCCACCTCTCACGGCCAGCAGACCCTAGATGCCCACTATGGTGCGAGTCAAGTGCTGCCTGTGCAGAGCATCTCCCGGGCACGTGCTCTGAAGGCAGGCGTACAGGACGCTCAGGGAAGAGTACTGGGTGCGACAAGGGTGGCAGCCTGCCTCAGTGGCGCCACCCCATGGTGTGCCATATTGCACAGCGGCAGAGTCGTGCTTCCGGACTGCCGGGACCTCACCGGGTTCCATCTCCGAGCATGCAGGAACAGAACCCCAACATAGCTGCTCCAAAGACCCCAGAACAGAGCCAGTCTGGCCTTACCCACATCATGTTGGGGAGGCCTCAACCTGCTAGCGGTTCTTCCAGAGTCCACTCTACAAGGGTCACTGCCCAGACTGGGGCCAGGGGTCCTGCACTGCTATGGGAGTCATAGGAAACACAAGTTATGTGCTTACAGCAGAGCTTCCCCCAGTCCCAGGCAACAGCGGGGACAGCAGGGTGGGCGGCCCCAGAACATGAAGACTCACCCCCTAGAGAGAAGCCTGTCCAGCACTGGTTTCAGATTGGGTACAAGACCCCAGTTCCCCCTGGAGATGACCCCATCAGTCCTCCAGTCCCTGAGAAGAGAGAGAGGCCATACCAGGGGCAGGGTCAGAGGGTCCCTCTGCAACCTTGGTGGAAGGACTTTATGCCCTTGGCCCCAGGATCAAACCCTTAGGTTCCTCGGAGACTCCACTGTGGTGTAAGGGCCAGGCTGGGGAGACCATCTGGCCACCAGAGGCTGGAGGGAGATGGAGGGTTCCCTCCTGACAAGAGCCAGCTATGGACTCAACACACAGGGTGACAACAGGGCAAAGCCGGGCAGGGGAGGCAGGATCATTACTCTGTGGGTCTAGGAGCTTGAGGATGTAGGGTCACTCTCAGTCTGCAGGGCTGGAAGCATCTCCACAGCAGGGTGAGGGGACTCTCACTCTGCAGGGCTGTGGTGGAACTAACACCAGGCCACCTTCTATTTTTTTTTTAATTTTTAATTTTTATTAGTGAAACACCATGAGATACAGTTGTAGACTTGCAAATTTTTGTGCTTGGGTTTCAGTTATACAATGATCAAGTACCCATCCCTCCACCAGTGCCCATTTTCCACCACCACAGGTCCCAGTATCCCTCACACCCCCCATCCCCCCATCCCACCCTGCCTCTGTGGCAGGGCATTTCCTTTTGTTTTCTCTCTCCTATTGGGTGTTGTGGTTTGCAAAAGAGGCATTGAGTGGCAATCATGTTTGATCTATAGTCTACTTTCAGCATGCTTCACCCATCCTGGGAGGATCCTCCCAACACTCTTTATTTGGTGCTCCCTTCTCTATCTGAGCTCCCTTTTCCCCTAGCATGTTTGGCTAGCCTCCAAGCCATGGAGTAAAATTCCTGGTACTAATCTCGGCCACTCTTGGGTGTTAGTCTCCTATTTTGTTACTTTATGTTCCCCAGATGAATGCAATCTTTCTATATCTATCCCTCTCTTTCTGACTCATTTTACTTAACATGATACTTTCCATGTAGTACCACTTATACGTAAATTTCATGACTTCATCTTTTCTAACACCTACATAGAACTCCATTGTGTAAATGTACCAAAGTTTCTTTAACCAGTCATCTGTTCTCGGGCACTCAGGTTTTTTCCAGATTCTGCAGGCCACCTTCTGAAACCCTCCAGTAAGGCCATCATGGAGGCGCTACCTCCATCCCCCAGACTTGCCTTCCCAGAACCCTTCTCAGCATCCAGGTTAGTATAGAAACTTGCTTGGGGCTAAGAGGGGTCCAGGGGGCTGCAGGTTCTGCCAAGGAGCCCCAAGTACCATCTGGTGTAGTCCAACAGCCCCCAATAACATACTCTCCCGGAACGCCGATCTGCTGCTTATGTCCTGACAAAAGGCACCAGAATCAGGTCCTGGAAGCAGGGACGGCTGCCTGCAGTGTCCTGACTACCCGCGGATGCCCAGGTGCTTGAGCAGTGCAGGGTCCCGAAGGCCCCACTGGTCTGAGCATGGCCCAGCAGCACTTTCAGAGGCCACGGGAGTGAAGGGTCTGAGGGCTGCCACACAGAGCCTGATGACAGGAAGGACAAGGCCCAGCTCCTACTGGCCCACCAAAGCACCCTCAAGGAAGACTCACCCAGGACCTCCCACCATGTTCCCTCACCCCGGAAGCCCAACCACAGACCAGACAAGCCCCCAGAATTCCACAGCCTTTTTCTGACCCTATCCTGGTGCAAATGACTAAGCATGACAAAGGTGCCCTGAGCCACTTCCTGAAATCAGCCCCACAGCGGGGTGTCCCAGACAAGTCCCAGTGACAGCAAGGAGGCAGCCCACACTTACCTGGAAATGGAGGCCACAAAGGGCTGCAGCTCCTTGGGATCGTAGGCGCGTGCAAAGGCCCAGCACACGTAGCAGGCAGCATCACGGACATTGGCGCCCACACTGCAGGATCCTCGCTTTTCATCATACGTCAGTGCCCTCAGGATCACGGCCACCACTGCACAGAGACAAGAGTGAGTGTGGCCCAAGGAAAACACCCCACTCCGGAGAGAAAAAGGCTCTCCATCCAGTCCAGCAAGAGCCGTCCCAACACTGCCCCAGGATCCGTGAGACGTGTGAGGCCTACACAGTGGCCAGGCATGCTGCAGGCACTGCAGCTCCTGATCCAAGGAACAGGCCGCTGCCAAACAAGGAGTGACACACAGGAGTGACACACAGAATCAGGGATCAGAGCTGAGAGCATGTGGGAGGCCCAGTTCATTCCCCAGCACCACACAGTTCCCAGGGCACCACAAAGTGTGACCCCAAAACCAGAAAAAAAATTACATTCACTCATGCATGAAACTTGGAAAGTTTAAGAGAATTTACTTTACAAATGAGGCAAACAGCTTGTAAAGTCTCTTAATATAGCTGTTAACAGAAAAATGTGGAAGGGTGTTAAAGGAGGTTTTCCCTAGAAACACAAACCCTCTTTTTAGCAACCACACTCGTGTCCCCATATGTGAGCCTAGAGGCTTGCAGCAGGTTCACAGAGGGTGGGCCCTGTAGTTATCGGTTCCCATCACTATCCCCAGCAACCTGGGCCGACTGGAGGTGCACCAGCACACTGCACATGGTCTCCAATGTTGACAGCTGGTGCTGATGGCATGGGGAAGGGAGAGAGGGCACTGAGAGATGAACCAGAGATCTGCACTAGGATGGCCATCACAGAGATCACCATCTAGAACGCACACTCGGAGACAAGCAGTGCATACTCATCTCCCTGACCTTTTCACAACAAAGGGATTTATTCTACATAAACAGCAAAAGGAAAGTGGCCCAGGGAAGGAGCAATCACCACAGAGAGTGCACCCGACCTGGTGCGGTCTCACCGCTAAAACTGAGCATGCCCTCTGCAAAGCACTGCAGCAGAGCAGACGAGCCACTGAGTTGGAGCAGAGACCCGAACCTGGTCAGTTTGTGCCAACACTGCAGTGAGAAGCTGTCCCAGGCAGCCCCACAGCCAATGACTGTCACTGCAGCACTACCACAGGGAGGACGGGAGAGAACTCACAGCACATAAGCAGCACTGAGACCTCACTTCCGAGTTCACTGAGGATTCTAGGCATGACAGGGTACCGCGGCATGCTCACCCCCGTCTCTCTCGGGACTCAGAGCAGCAGAGTCACCATGTGGCTGCATCCAGAGGCCCAAGGGCAGGAGCCAATGACTCCCTGACTTGCGGGCCAAGGGCCACATCGTGCAGCCACTGTCTGGTCCAGAGCTCTTTGCCTCAACCCAATGGCAGCAGGACACCCTCCCCAGAGTGTGCGAGGGACCCCTCAAATTCATAGTACCTGAGGCAGAGCCTGGCACCCCACCCTCATCCCTAGTGTCAAGCCGAGGCTGACTCACCGACCAAAAACCTGCCCCTGCCCAGCTGCTCCCAGAGTGTGGCCAACCTACCCAAGGCCCACCATACTGCTGACCTGTCCCAGACTCTCCCCTTGACGCCCATCAGGGTGAAAACCCCTGGCCAGTGCTCCTGTTCAGGAGCCACACAACTGACCAGGTCAGCACAGCACAGACTGACCTTTGGGGATCCCAAACCACCCTTGCAAGGACCCTGGCCACCCTCCCATGCCTCATGGCAAATGGGGAAATGCTGGCCCAGGGCCGCTGCACACCCAGCACTGACATCTCATTAGTGACTTTCCCACTGGACCTCCAAGCCCACATGCTGAAAGGCTTAGCTTTTGTCTGGACACGACTTGTTTCCCAGCTTCCTGCTACTGGCCTTCATGGTCCACGTCCACAGGGCAGCCATTTGTGGCCCACAAGTATCAGGACTAATAGGCTGAGGTCCCTTGGGGAGGAGGCACCACCTGATGTGGACACCCCTCTCTCTGCCACACGGACCAGCCAGGGAAAGCCAGTCTATGATTCTATAGCCTCAGGGGAAGCTGGCTGCTCCTTGCTGAGTCCCAATTTATCAGTCCACTGGACAGAATCAGTTTCTAAACAGACACTGTGAGTGACAGTCACCAGGTCCGCACCGACCTCAGGCAGATGCCATGCTGAGCCAATCATCTGTAGGGACCCAGTCACCCCCAGCCCAGACCTGCTCCCAAGCCCAGCACTGTTGAGGCGCCGCTCGGGCGGGCTCCACAGGCCACTCAGCCATGCTCAAAGGACACACAGTGCCGATTCTCTTCCACAACGGGCATCTGCCCACACACCCCAACCTCGGGCAACTGGTGGGCTGCTGGGGGCAAGGGCAGCTGGCCAACAGACAGTGTGCAGTAAGGACAGAGTCAGAAGGGGACACCCCCTTTTGTCCAGCCTTTCTGTGCTCAGATTCCCACTGTCCCACACCAGCCACCAAACACATGGGCGGGTAACACACATGCAGGTGATGCCTGGCCCTGGCCACCCCCGACAGGCCAGAGCTGAGCCATGCTGGGGCCTCTGGGAAGAAGCAGAATTACAGAATGCAGAACTGCTTCAAATCAGAGAAAGACCAGGCAATTTCTTCAACAAGAAACCTGGAGTTTCTCAGGAAGTAGCAAAAGCTACAGTGAGGAGCGGTCAGTGGTCATGTCCTGCCTCTCTGTGTAAAAGGACAGGGTGCCCAGCTCTGACATCCCAGGACACAGAGGCCAAGGCAAATCAGTCACAGAAGCCCAGCATGGCACAAGGACAATCACAGTGGGGGAACGTGTGGGGGGTTCACATGGGGGGGGCAGTATGGAGCACACCCCATCTTCCCTAAACTTGGAAAAATAAGTCACTATCCAAGGAATGAAACTCAAAAACTAACAATGCTCCAGATTGAGCAGGTTTAAAATAAGGAAACTCTTCAATAGCTCTAAACAAAAAACTCCTCCTGGTTCCAATTACACACTGCAAATGCATGTCAGGTATATGAGATTCCCCAGAGGGCTTCCTTTTGGCAACCCTAAGCACAGCAATGTAGCTTAAATGCCTTCTCTCTAGACAGCATGTCACCTGCCAATGCCAAGCGCCTAAGGAAAAGGCAGCCTCCAGGTGAGAGAGGATTTAACTCTCAGCACACCAGTCAGCTCGGGAGGCAGAGTAGCACAGATCCACTCAGAAAACCGCCATGGCAGTGGCGCTCAGGAAACCACCATGTGGCAGTGGCTCATGGATCAGGAACCTGAGAAACAGACTCACAATAAAAGGACTGTGCCCAGCAGAGTCTCCGGGGGCATGGGCGCCCCCTCGGCATGAGCACCCCCTCGGCATGAGCTGCGTGCTCACTCACAAGCCTGCCCGCCCAGAGTCAATTATCACGGCAGAATTTCCACTTCACTCACCAGCACAAAGAGCCATCAAAATAGCCTCAAAAATGCAGTTCAACTTGCTCAGAAAGAGCCGATGTTTGATTTGCTAGGGGGCAGGAAGAACGATGGCAAAGCTACTGGTTCCAGACATTTGCTTTTCAGTTCCCACAGGCCATTTCTAAGCCATCCCCACAGCCTGCAATGGCAGCAGGTAGCAGCCATCATCCCATGCCACAGGATGGGATGTGAGCCTGCCTGAGCAGGCCCAACAAAGCACAAAGAGACAGACTCTCCGGGCCTCCCTGTCTGGGGGGGACATAGCTGGCAAGCACCATCCACTTTCACTTTCCCAGAGGCCTCATCACT
Source organism: Sorex fumeus (assembly GCF_029834395.1). Taxonomy (NCBI): domain Eukaryota; kingdom Metazoa; phylum Chordata; class Mammalia; order Eulipotyphla; family Soricidae; genus Sorex; species Sorex fumeus. The sequence goes on along the minus strand of NW_026606086.1, from coordinate 18,269,158 downwards.
TGGGCTGTGCAGGTGCCCACTGTACACGGTGCCACGGACAAGAGCCAGGCTCATCCATCTCCCCAAGACCATCCATGCTCACACCACAAGTGGAAACAGACAGCCGCTGTGACACAGAACAGGCTGGGAGCCTGTGTGCAGCCCGAAACACCAAGCATCAAGCAGGCCTCTCTGCTGCCTTGAGGCTGCTGAACCCACAAGTAGAGATGGGCTTGACCCTGGTTGGCTCAACCTCCACTACTCCGCTGGGAATGATGAGAAACAGTGAAGCAACATGAGACTGTTTGATGCCCCAATCAGCTGGATTGGACAGGTGAGTCTAAGACATGGGGTCTAAGAGACACCCAACTGGCCTACACATTTTCCAGAGTGCACCCTGGTCTGCACTGCTTGTGGAACCCTCTGTCCTGGACCACGCTGACATCTCTGAGGAGTGTCCCCTAGTAAGTGGGAATGATGTTTTCAGTGTGAATGCTATAGATAACTTGTCAGAAACAGCAACACTGGTCTCTGACCTGCTGGAGGGATGAGGAAAGGAGCTCCCTGACACAGCACATGCTTCACATAGCTAAAGCCCCCAGAAGAGCAAAAAGTAGAGAAAAACGGACTTCCCATATGACCAAGGAATGGTCATCCTGAGTACTGGTCCCAGAGAACACAGGAAGGTATTTCTACACAGGAGCCTTCATACATTGCCTCATCGTACAGAGCCAGAGCATGTCCCACCCACCCAGGGTCGCTGGCAATAAAGAGGAAGGAGTCTGTCCCACTGCTCTTCTGTAATGGAGGGCAAAGCCCATCTCAAATGACATGAGGTCAAGACCCTGCCTCTGGAACCATTGCTGGTGTAGAACAACACGTGGAGAAGCTGGGGTGGCACCAGGCCGGGCTGGGGAACACACAAGAGGGCCTTCTGGGATGTCCAGAGCGAGCACCTGGACAACCTACTGTATGACCAGCACACAGGCATGCATGGCTGAGTGGTGGCCACTGATGTCTGAGCAAGCCCTGGCATTTGTCACCTGAGGGGTAGACAGGGTCACCATGAATGAGGTCTGGAAGGATGGCAAGCAAGACCCCCTGAATATTTCTTTGCAACTATCTGCAGAACTATAATCCAAAATAAAAAGGTTCTTTAAACTGTTTGTTTTTGGGTCGCATACCCAGCTGTGCTCAGAGCTTATTCCTGGGCGTGTGCTCAGGAATCACTCCTGGTAGGCTCGGGGAATCCTAATGGGGTACCAGGGATCAAACCAGCCATGTGAAAGGCAAGCACCTTAATACACTGGCCTATCTCTCTGAAAGTTCACTGAGGTTAGTTAAGGGCAGAAATAGGAACTAGAAAGAGAATACAGTGGTTAAAGCTTTGCACACACTGGACCTGATTCAATCTTAGGCACCACATATGGTCTCTTGAACACAACCAGGTGTGGTTCCTAAACCCCAAAGTAAATACACTGTCACTGTCCTCCCACTGTTCATCGATTTTGCTCGAGCGGGCCCAGTAACGTCTCCATTGTGACAACTGTTTGGCATATCGAATACATCACAGGTAGCTTTCCAGGCTTTGCCATGCGGGCGAGATACTCTCGGTAGCTTGCCGGGCTCTCCGAGAGGGGCGGAGGAATCGAACTCAGGTTGGCCAAGTTGGCCACATGCAAAGCAAACGCCCTACCTACTGTGCTATTGCTCTAGCTCAAGTAAATACAAGAATACTGAAATAAATATAGAAATAATCAGCTCAAGAAGCTAAAGCCAGTGAGGACCCAGAGCAGAAGCCCAGAGCCAGGTGTGACTGAATTCTGGGAACATTATCAGAACACAGCACGGGCAGGGTACTGAACCCCCGTCATGAAGTACCTCTGTGAACGTCTCACCTAGGAAATACCTGCAAACTCTGCAAAGGTCTGAAAGGAGCTGGGGACACCAGTACGGCCTGGCAGAAGGTGCCAGCAGTCCCTCCTCAGGCCTGGAAGAGGTAGTGAGAGTAAGCACTGGGAGCAGCTGCCAAAATCTCGGGGGGGGGGGGGGGTTCAGGGGCTGCCTGCTCCAGCAGGAGGCTGCGGGGGCTACTATCTGCTCTGGTTAGGGTGTGGGGGGCTGCCTGATCTGGCTAGAGGGGCTGGGACCCAGCAGCAGGAGGGAGGCCGAGGCTTCCTCTGGGATGTTGGAGAAAACACCCAAGGCTGGAAGTGGCCTAACACCCTTCATGAGCACCTAGTGCCCAGCAGGCCCAGAGCTGAGAACAGGCTCAGAGGATCCCAGATCCTGAGAGGGCTTTGTCTGTTTCTGGGCCACACCCAATGGTTCCGAGACCACAGCTGAGTGCATACTGCAGGCCTTCAGAATCCTTTCAGCTAAAACCAGGAAACACCAGAACAAAGTCAAGGCCCAACTCCTAAGACCAGGGTCCAAAGGATGAGAGGATCTGCAACAATCCCAGGCACCCAGCTAGAAAAGGGTCATGCTAAGCCCAGACCCCGTGAGAACCACTGACCCAAGAGCATGAAGGAGTGTGGCCTGACCAGGGCCACAAGGACAAGACACTGCATGCCAGGAAGCCCAGTCGGCTCTGGGCAAGCACCTCATTCCCGGATGCAGAAAGTGAGGCCTGGGGGCAGGTGAAGCATAGAGGCATGGCCCGCTCTCCTAAAGGACACAGCACCTGGCCCCACAGCCAGACAGCTCCGGAAAGGGCTGAGTCCCAACTGCCAGCAAGAACACCAGGCAGCAACAGGGATGGACTCATCCCCTCCCTTAGGGACCCGTTGGAGAGAGAACTCAGTGGAGAGAGAACCACAGTCTGTCAATTAGATCCAGCTTCGCCAGGTTCAGCAGTGTGACAGGCAAGACCAGCTACTCTATGCTGGGCAGTCCAAGTAAGAGGAAGCCATGCATGTTACTGGGCATGAAAGCAGGTTCCAAGGAACAACCTGGAACACCCCTGGCTGTGTTAAAGTCCTGCTACCACCCGAGAGGCCACAAAAGCTCTAAGACGTCACAGGAAGAAGCCAGGAGTCACTGGTGCTTTCCAAAACCTTTGCTCACAAGCCTCCCATGGCCAGAGCCTCTGTCCAGGGTGCAGGTCCAGGTGCTGCTCTACACCACAAGGGAGTCACAGAGCCTGGGCTTTGCTGCTTTACACCACACTGGACAGATCCCAGCAGCCCCACACTGGCATCAAGCTGAGCAATCCCCATGGCACCAACGGTGAAACAGGACTGAGTATCTCCTCTAAGAAAGGACCAGGGACCAGAGAGAATAGTGTGCAGAGGGTGCTGGCCCTGCACAAAGTCGACCTGGGTTCGATCCCCAACATCCAATATAGTCCCCTGAGCACTGGCAGAAATGATTACTGAGTGCAGAGCCAAGTATGACCCCTACACAGCAAAAAAAAAAAAAAAGACAGAGACTTCCCTCACCCCTCCTCAGGCCTCCCCATGGCAACCCGTGACAGCCCTTCCCCAGAGCCCAGAGCTGTTGGACCTGCTCAGTCTGGGTTGTGCTGGCAGCGTCCCTGGAACCTGCAACAGCCACCAAGACTGGCCCTGGTCTAGCAGATTCAACTCGAGAAGTCAAAGGTCCTCAGGGTCACACACACACAATAACGCCTGATGTCACTGATACCCAATACAGGCTGGGACCCAGGGGTCCCCGCCCCAGAAGGGCTGCCACAGTGCACCGGTCTGAGGCAGGGGCAAAGTGACCCCAGAGCATCACAGGAGCAGCCCAGGTGCCATGGTGGCTCCAGACCCTGCCTCTCTTCCGGCACCCACCACCTTTGCTCTCCCCTCCAGCAAGATGACAAAGGTGTCCTCACTCTCAGCCCTACCAGTTGGCTGTCCCGTCGCTGCACCCTGGAGGAGGGGGAATGAGCACGTGGGGGTGCCCTGCTGCTGGCACATCAAGCGCCCACGGATGATGACACAGTGGCCCAAGTACAACCTGAAACTTGAAAGAAGTAAAAACAAGCGTTCATGGAATTAAAGGCTTAAACAGGAAGTCAGGGACCAGTTCTGCCTCTGACTCACTCCCCTGGGGTCCTGGCTGAGTGTCCAAGGGGACTGTCCTGTCTAAGTGGAAGGTACCAAGGTCAGTGGGAAGGCAGCCATGGGACACTGGCTGGTAGCAGGAGGGGCGATTTCCTTCCCAGTCTCACCACCTACTTTGACCTCTCAGGGTCACTGCCAGGGTAGCCCGACAGTCAAGCCTAGACAGAAGGCAGAGAACACACAGGGCCCTCACATGAGTCTGTGCCAGAACTGGCCAACTGCCCTGGGGACAGCCCCAGACGAGAGCATTGATACTTGTTCATAGGCCTAGCAGGTGACAGAGCCCGGCCCCTCCACAGGTCCCCAGGTCTCACCACACCCAAGCCCCCCTCCCATTCCCATGAGACACCAGGTTGGTCTGTCCGCACCAAGCCCACTATCTACGCTCAGACAGGCCCTGAACCTGAGTCCAGTGACCTCATGGCCCTACTGCCACCGACAAGCAAAAGCCCCTTGTGCTCTATGAGCACCTGAGCCACAACAGCACTGAGCAGTTTCTGCAAGAGGAGCCCTGTAGGGTAGCAGCAGAGCCTCACATCACCCCCCACCCCCCCCCACACACACACACACACAGGGCATGGGGTCAGAGCAGCAGAGCTGATGGGGTTGCATCCCCAGGCAAAGTCCATCCTGAGGGGCCTCCCTTCCTCTCGGCAGGACTCAGGGTAGGTGCTGAGATTCACCACTGCCTGTGCTGAGGGGCGTCACAGCTAGGTGTCCAACACACGGTGGGACACAGGGCACTGACACACACACACAGCAGTGGGACAGTACCACACGGACACACAAGCAGTGGGACAACATCATTCTGACACACAGCAGTGGGACAGCAACAGGCACTGACACATGGTGGCAACAGAACAGCGTCACACTGACACACGCAGCAGTGGGACAGCGTCACACTGACACATACACAGCAGTGGAACAGCGTCACACTGACACATGCAGCAGTAGGGCAGCGTCACTCTGACACACACGCAGCAGTGGGATGTCATGCAGGTACAAGACATTGAAGTGCACCAGCACCGCAAGTATGGCCCAGGGTTGAGAAACATCATCACTTTTATAGAAAGCAGTTGCAGAAAGCAACGTGGAGCTTTCCAATACATTTGCAATTGATTCCGTAGCTCGCTGTATTATTGGAACTTAATGATCAGCAGGTCCACTTTCCCAGTGCTCTGGTTCCCTGCTAGTGCTGACAGTGGCGGACGCTGCAGTGCCAGGCTCAGTCAGGCTCTCCAACCAGTCCCTGGCCTGGACACTCCACACTGACACGCGCCCGCCAGGTCTGCCATTCCACTCACCCCGGTGGACTACCAGCACCCTCACTGATCTACAAACACCCACCCCAGAATCTCCGTGGACATCTCAGACGCTCTGAAGACTCCTCCTCAGCTATAGCAATTGAAGCTGAATCAGCAGGCGTTTTCTGAGGAGCGCTGCATTCACCTTTCTGCAAATCTTGTTTTAAACGAGGAAAACCAGGGTCAGTAAGATAGTATAGTAGGTAGGGTGCTTCCCTTGCACAAAGCCAACCCCAGTTCAGTCCCCAGCATCCCCTACTGTCCCAGGAGCATCACCAGAATTCCTGAGTGCAGAATAAAGAGTAACACCTAAGCATCACCAAATGTGGCCCCTAAACAGAAGAAAGTCACTACTGACCACCACTGGGCAGCCCTGTGGGCCTGAGCATCCCTCAGCCCCATGGCCCAGTACTGAACCATACGGGCTGATTTGCGAAGAATTGCCAAAAGCAGTCCCAGGCTCCCTGAGCAGTGTCTGAGACCTGTTCCCTTGTCCCCCCAAATCACTCCTGACTCTGAGGCTGTACAAACACAGACCAAGGTTAGCCGGGCCTCCACTCAGTATCCCAAGTCCCTCTGGGGTTTCAGTCCACCCAAGTATTCTCATCACAGACATCTGTTGTGTGCCTTGTCTCTGCTCACTTCTATCTCTAAATTTTCATTAAACAATTTTTATCAGGATTTCCTCCCTGATTAATGTACTATTTTATTAGTTTGGGGGCCACACCTGGTGGTACTCAGGGTTTACTCCTGGTTCTGCATTCAGGGATCACTCCTGAAGAGCTCAGAGGACCATACAGAATCAAACCTAAGTCAGCTCATGGCAGGCAAGCAACTTGCCCACTGTACTATCATTTTGCCCCCTCAGAGATCACTACTCGAGGAGCTCATGGGACCCCCACATGGTTTGAACCTGGGTCAGCAGCATGCCAGGCAAGTGCCCTCCCCGTTGTACCACCTCTCTGGCCCTCACCCATCCTCTCAGGCCAGAGAAGGCAATTTCTACATTAGTGACTCTTACGTTTCTTGACACTATTTTTACTCAAACATGAGATGTGCAACATCTATAACAGTCCTTGCCTCCAGGAACCACATGCTCCAGTTACTGGCCACAGAGTTTCAGTAGTCCTGGGACCAGCCAGTCTCACAACCCCTGCTCAGCTGGGACAGACTCAAGTGCAAAATGTCCAGCTTCCATTGGCCCACTACTGGGAGAGCTTATGGAATTTCAGGGCAAGAGCAGAACAGATCTGCCTTTTGATCTTGGCAGCACACTGACTTCTGTCTCTCTTGCACTTGGTCAGTCGAAAGGATGACAAGTGGCATGAGTCTTGATATCAGGATTCGAAGTAGCATGGCCAGAAGGCCAGTGTCAGCAAGGCCTGGGTATGGGATGGGAGAGCAAGGGCACACGCCCTGGGTACGTACCAGAATAGTACACGACAACAGGCAGTGCCCCCAATACACAGAGTCTGGGAGTGAGCTAAAACCTGGCAGAGCTGTCTGCAAAGCTGCTGGAATCTGGCAGCAGTGGGGGTGCTGCAGGGACAAGGTGGTGGGGTGGAGAGACGACCTGTTCAGTGGCTGCTTCTGTCCTGGATAACTGCGAGGACCTGCCACTTATGCAGGGTTTAGGACCATGTGAGAATCTAGCCACAATGCCATGGAGGCTGTCACCTTAGTAGTCTGACCGTCACTGCAACAGCAAATAGGAAAAATGGAGTCCTGGGAGCCCCGGCCCTCTGGCAGAGCGACTCATGAACGAGAACCTGCTTGCCAGGAAGAGCCAGGACATGCAGCTGCCAGCAGAAAGCCATTTACAGACAGGCATGGGGCGACTCCGGATGGCCTGGCCAGTATCCTGGAGAGCAGCTGGGATGAAGGATCCTACAAGGATGGTAAGATCATGGAGAGAGGCTCACATGGCCAAAGGGTCCATAATGAATCCCACATCCCTAGGAACAGCAAAGTCATCCAAGGTGGACAGGAGAGACTGACCAACATTCCAAACAAATGTATAAAAGTAAGAGGATGAACACTGGCAGGGCTGGGGAGAGGGACAATCTTGCAGCTGGGCAGGGAAAGTGGCCACAGATGGAGACAGCCCCTAGGGATAGCGGTCACAGGTACCATCAGACCCAAGAATCCTTGTGGCCATTACTCCCCTCACCTCTATTTTTAGGGCTTTTTACCCCCAAATGAACCCTGCCTACACAAGAGGAAGAGGGATTGCCCTCGCCCTCCCCCTGCCCCTCCCTCCTACCCACCCTTCCCTCCTACCCCCCTTCCCTCCCTCCCTCTGTCATGTTGCCTGTCTCTCTCTGTCATGAACCCAGGCAACCTGGATTCCATCCCCAGCACAAGAGTCCCCAAACTCTGCCACAGGTCACTCCTGATCATCGCTGGATGCTGCCCAAATATCCCATAAACAAAATAAACCCGCATAAAGTGGCTCAGGGACAGAGGATGAGCCATGAGAGCCAGGCCAGTTATAGCACAAGATGCCCTCTGCAGGACAGGGTGAGCAGACCCCAACCTCAGAGAATTTCTGACACCATGGGCCCAGTCTCCAGTTGTGCTGAAACAAGGGCCACAGCAGAGCCCCCCAGGCCTCCACAGAACAAAATGTCCCTCCCACCAAAATTCACCTCAATACCAGCCTACAAGGAGCCCCATTTTCATCCCTCTTCACGGACTCCCAGGACCAAAGCACCCAAAGCCATGTGCCCCCAGACCCAGAAAGCCCTTCCCTCTTCCCTATCCCTGTGGGGAGCCAGAAGAGCCTTGCGGGCAGGGGGTGAGGGAGCCATGTGTTTCCCTCACCCCACAAAGGAGGCTACTCCAGCCCCACACAGTAGCTCTATTTGGACAAGCAACAGAGCCCTCTCCAGCACTAGCAGCACACCAGAGCCCAGTGACAGACAGTGACAGTCCCCAGTGATGGCACAGAGCCCATCGCCACCTCAGTGGGATGAATATCCCAAACAGATCCTCTGGAACACTGCTTGCCACCTCAGCCGAGCATCAGCTCAACACTTTACAATCTGACAGTGAAAACTCACTCATCTCTCAAGATCCCTCTGGGTATTTTGCAGGGGGTCACACCCTACAGTGCTCAGGGATCACGTCTGGTGGTATACAGGACCATATGTGGTGCTGGGGATTCAACAGGCTAGCCACATGCAAAGCAAAGTGCCTCAACCCCTGAATTATCTCTCTGGCCCCTTCAGGGTTTCCAGTGAGTATGCAGGTGGTCCTCCAGAGAAGAATTAGGGCCTCCTGCCACTCTAAAGGCAGCAAGGCTTGAGGCTACTGGACCCAAGAACCCAATGCCCTACCCACTCCAATGAGGTCTTGGATGCAGTCACCTGCTGCGGTCACAAGTAAGACCCCCAGCATCCCTAGGCAGCTGCTGCGGGACTGATGGGAGGGCAGTGGCTAGCTGTGTCCAAGCAGAGTCTGAAGCACAGGATTGTAGGGGCTCCAGAGAGCCACGCACCCACCACATCCCCAGACATACACATCAGTTCACAGCAGACTCAGTTCCAGAGGAAAAAAAACCAGAGGGTCCAGGAAGGTGGCCATCAGCTCTCTCAGGGAGAGAAACTGCAAGGAAGGCAGCAGGGCGCACCTGCCATGGAAGCCCGTCAGCACCACCACTTCAGGGAGTGCTAGGACAGTGGGAGGGGGTGAAGGCCTGCACTGTGGGCAGCAGGTGTGAGGAGGGAGTGGTCAGTGGTCAACCTCTCTGAGGTTGCCTGCAAGCTGCCAGAAGGGAAGCAGGGCACAGACACCAAGGCTCTTCCAACATGCTGCCATTGTCTAAAAGTACCAGTGCGGACAGGAACTGCCTCACATCCCTGAACACAGCACCCCAAAAGCAGTAAGGCGGGAGCTGGAGCCAAAGGGGCAGCCAAGGAGCAGAGCCTGTGGCCCAGCACCAGTGGCACAGCAGCTGAGCCCTGGTGGGTGGAGGCAGGGGCTGAGGAACACTGTAGAAGAGATGCTTCCGCAGGCAGCCCACACACCCAGGCCATGCAAGAGAGGCCACAGTCACAGGCTGAGCCCTGGGCAGAAGCGCTCAGAACCCAGCAGAGAAATCTAACAGCAAGGACACTTGAGAGAGAAAATGACAAGAGTAAGACCAAGAGGACATGGGGAAGAGTCCATGGGAGGGACCTGCAGGTGCTCCTGCCAGGAGACTCTGGGCAGAGTGAGAAGGTGCCAGAGGGAGTGGAAGCCCTCCACACAAAGCCACATCTCCCACACCAGTCCATGCCTATGGCAGGCTGGGGTGGAGCAGTGCCACATACCCCGTCAGGGTCCACTGACAGTGGCTGCTCCTGGTAGTTCCATGCAGAAGCACAGAAGTTCACTGTGTGCTTTCCCAATTCATGTTTTTCCATCGAAAACTTCCTATTAAAATGTGAGGTTGAGAGACAGCACAGCAGGGAAAGTGCTTGCCTTGCATGCAGCTGATCCAAGTTTGATTCCTAGCATCACATACAGTCCCCCAAGCATGGCCAGGAGTAATCCCTGAGCCGAAAGCCAGGTTTGGCCCCAAACAGGAGACCGCACAAATGATGGAGCACATGCCTGGTACATGCTGGCCCTAAATTCAATCCCTAGCACCATATGGCCCCTAAGCAGGCAGCATCAGGTCCACACTGCCACAATGAACATCCCTGAGAGCCCCATTAGAGGTGGACCCTAATAGAAAAAATTAAAAAATGCTGCCAGAGCTGGAGAGATGCATGCAGGCAGGAGGCCCAGCTCCATCGCCTGCACATGTTCTGAGTACAGCAGAGTCAGAAGCCCCCAGACACCACTAGGACTGGCCCAAAGACAGGAAGAGGGGAGAGGAGGGAGGAAAAGCGAAGGGAGTGGAAAGGGGAGTAGGAGGGGGAAGGGAAGAAAAGAGGGGAGGGGAGAAGCGCTCAGCAGAAGGGGTGCCATCCCAGAAAACAGGCGTCACTAGCCGGAGGCCAACCAAGAGCTGCACAGATAGTAACACATCACAACCACCACAAACAGTCCCACACAGTCCCATACACCACACATATTATCAGACACATAGACATACAGACACACACACATACACACACGACCAGAAACATACACACCCCACACATTCCCTGACACACACTTTCAGACACATACACCACACACACACACACACACACACACACACCCCACACTCCCACGCATATACACCCCCACACATACCACACCCTCACATACACACGTATTCAACCCACACACACCCCGACATACACTCCCACACACACTTCCCCTACAGACACACATCACACCCCTCCGACACACAAACACCATATACCCCCACGGAAACATACCACACAAACTCACCCACACACCCCAGACATAGACATACACCACACCCCCCCACACACACACACAAGACAGATACACATATATCATACAACCCCAAACACAACACACATACACACACAGACACATTCCCACACCCACACACACTAAACAGATACACCAGACAACCCTACAGACACACACACACACCTTCCACAGACATAGACACATGTATACCAGAAACATACTAGAAACAAACACAGACATACACCAGACACATATATACAAGCAGACACACACTACATACCACACACCCCCAGACACACTAGAGAGATATACACACCACACAACCCTAAACACACCACACCCACCCACAGACACACACTCCCACAAGCATCCCTCAGACACAACCACACTCCCCAGACACACAGTCACACACACCCAGATATACAGAAGCACTACACACCAGACATACACACCCCCACACCTCCTATAGACATCAAGAAACTACACAGACACACATGCCACACACAGAGAAAGACATACACACACACACAGGAGCTGTGTGAACACGTGGCTGCTCGGTCAATGCAGCAGAAGAAGCAGCACTGCGGTACACTTTGCCTTTCTGCAAGCCGGAAGTGGCTCCTCTGCCGAGATCCTCCCCTCTGCAGGACCTTTAGAGTGGAAAGGAGGAGGAGGGCTACCCCTCCTGGACCTAGGCTGGAGATCCCAGGCCAGTCCATTGTAGCAGAACACCTCAGAGCCAGGCCACGCCCACAGAATGGCCAGTGCAATCTGGAGAGGCAACAAGTATGAGAACAGCAGGGAGCTCCGGCTTGGTGACAGCGAACACTGCTGTTTTCACTCCTGACATCCTATGAATGCCTAAACTGGAAAGTGCACAGGGGTTAAACACATTTTTTTGTTTTTCTGTTTACGGGCCACACCTGGTAGGGCTCAGGGGACCCAATGAGGTGCTGGGGATCAAGTCTGGGCAAACGCCTTACCCCTTGCTCTCTCTCTGGCCTAAACATAAATTTTCTAATATATATATATATATATATACAAACACATACATATATAAATGAAAACTACAGTAGAGCCAGGTAAAATCTAAAGCCTTAAATTTAAAATATTTTAAAACATGAAACAGTGCCTGGCCTGGCAAGCCCACAGTACTAGACCAGGTGTGCCCTAAGCCAGGAGCCTGGCCCCACGGCACCACTTCCTCCCCAACCCCACAGCCCTGTGGTTCCAATCTCACCACCAGCAAACAGCAGGCAGTGCCAGTGGGGAGGGGCAGACCCACTGAGAGATGCAGTACCCAGTTCCTCTACAGAGGGGTGCAGGACCAGAGCCCACTTCCCACGGCAGGAGGCCCGGCAGCACCATCCCAGGACGTGCTGCGGCAGGTCCCTGCACGGGATGGCTGAGGCCGCCTCCCCCCCTCCTTGCTCCCGATTCGGACAAAGATCTCACGGAGGGTGCAGGGAACAGGAGGGAGGCAGCCAGGACACGGCTGGCAGACCCTGGCCCCAGTCTCTACAGCGGCAGCGAGGGGACAGTGTCACACATGTCCTTCTTACCAGGGTACTCTCCCACCCCCACCTGCTGAGCTCCTCAGCCAGTGGAACACAGTCCCACCTCTCCATCCCACCAACCTCCCTGGGGGCAGCCCTAAAGTAGCCGCCCCCCCAAGGGAACTGGCCCTGGGGGTGCAGAGCTACTGCAGCCAAGGTGGGTGCAAACTCATGAATCGTAGCTGCGGGCTGGAGGAATATCAGGTGCATCTCTACGCCCTGAGGGCTTGACTCCTCCACTTAAATCCCTCCCACTGGGAGAGCCGGCTCCAGTTTCAGCAGCCAGCCCAGCGTGAGAACAGTCCTGCCAGCTGCTCCGAGCTCCTCAGCCAGCGTCTGCCCGCCAGCCCGCACCTCCGAGACCCCGCGCCCGCCTGGCCTGGTGAGTCCTGCCTTCCTTCTCCAGTTCGGCTTTGCTTTCCAAAGTGCTGTCAGTGTTGTGTGAAAGGCCTGGCCCTGGCAGTACCGGCCGGCCAGGGCCCTGCTCAGGCAGCAGCAGGTGCATCGGGGAGAGAGCGCGGGATTACAACACTCAGGGAGCCTCACGCTTCATGCTAGCAGTGCCGACAGGTCAGCTTGGAAAGAGGCTCTGCCACAAAATCCTTAACATTTAAACCAAAATGTAGGCTGCTATGAGTGTTTATGTTCCTTACCGTAAAAGTAAACTGCAATGAATTTCAACAGAAAAGCACCAAAGACCATACATATACATATGTATATGCGTGACTGAAACTCTTGTTTTTTAAATTTTAATAGCTTTTGAAGTTACAGATTAGTACTACTTTGACATCAGCTTATCCCCTGCCCAAAAATAACAAAGACTCTCTACGTAGTACAAAAAAGGCTTTGTGTGTGTGTGTGTGTGTGTGTGTGTGTGTGTGTATGTGTGTGTGTGTAAACTTCTGTAAATTTCCCTTAGTGTCTGTATGAGAACAATGACTGAACAAAATTAATAATTAAATTTGACCAAGTCAGATTTAATCTGAACAAGACTTCACACCACCTGAATTTTCACTCTGCTTTCACAAAGTGCTGGTTTAAAGTTTAAAGCTGGTTTTTAGCACCAGGAGGCAGGCAAGCTGATGGCTCCTGGGACAGGCAACAAAGTATCACCACTGTGTGCTCAGCTTCTCAGTGCTGGGATCTGCCTGAAGCAGGAGACACAGCAGGTCTCCAATCTTTCCAGAAAACTGTCCCTCTCTGGGGCACAGCTGTACTCAAGTTCAGCCTTCATTTTAAAGAACCGAAAGTCTAGGAGGGAGGGGCGGCTAATCACTGGAAAAGCTCAATTGGAGTAAAACTCACAAATCTCGTTCTTGCGACACTCCAGTGGGTAGGCGACAATGGCGTGTCCTAAAGTTATGCAAGAACGCCACATCACAATATTGTAATTATAGCATGCCCTTCAGAACGCTCTGAGCGGCCTGCCAGGCGGACTGCCACCCGGACAAGGATGACAGAACTGCCCAGTCCCGCGCCCTGTGCATGGTAGGCACTCACCCGGCCTGTCAGGGCGACGGCCAACAGACTGAAGCTATAATTACCCCTTATTGTGTCCTACCAAATCCAGAAAAAAAACTCTCCCATCTATTTCTCAGAGTTCAGACTCTCTAGAAACTTTCAAAGCACGCCAGTCTCTCCCAGCACTCTGTGTGCTGACCCGAAGGTCCCTGCACTCAAGGAAATACCAGGAGACAGTGCACTGCAACCAGGGCCAAAGACCAAGCAAACAATCCCTCCCGCCGGCCGAAACCACAGCTGGTTCAAAGCGCTGTGTGGGCAGCTTGCAGCCAGGAGGCAGGCAAGCCAGCAGCCTAGCAGCCCCAAACATAGGTTGCCCCACCTGTCAGACCACACTGCCCAGCCTGCCACAGCCCCTGGGCACTGCTGGGGAAGCTGACAAACCGACGGGGCAGGGCTGGAGGGGACTGTGTGGAGACCCTCTGAGGCAGGGGGGTTGAACAGGGCTGGAGGGGACTGTGGGGAGACCCACCGAGGCAAGGTACTGGATGGGGCAGGAGGGGACTGTCAGGAGACCCTCTGAGACAAGGTGCTAGACAGAGCTGAAGGGGACTGTGGGGAGGCCCACTGAGGCAGGGTGGTGGTTGCAAGCTTATAGCTGAACTACAGCCCTGCAGGGCAAGCCAGCCAGAAAGCCAGTGCCACCCCTTTCGGCCGCCACCACAAACACAAGTCCACATTCCCGCCCCCCGACCCCCACTCCCAACAGTGGTACATGGCAACAAGCCTTCTACCACACACACCACCAGCTGCTGCCAGGGGCAGCTGGATCTAAAGTGACTGGCCTGTCCCCACAGACAAGGGCCAGCCCTACCCGTGAAGGGACTGTGTCCTCGGGAGTTTACAGAAGCCTCAATCTTTCCCCACTGATTTCCCCACCATGATCAGATTTACAACCGAGGGATGAGGCTCGTCTCTGTGGGCCGCGAGGCAGCTCTAACGAGCTGTTGTGCAAGCCTGCGAGGTCAGTTCACCTGTCGAAGGTGTGGCACCTGCTGTCCTGCCATGCACCCCACGGCACTCTCACCTCCTGAGAAGCCACCCTGGACCCTGCCCCTGTCCGATCAGGACTCGAGGCAGCACGACTGGTCCCTGTCCTTTGGGAATGATCTGGGAACTAATCAGGATCCTCTGGGTCACGGATGGGAACTTCCACACAACCCAAGACTCAACCGAGCCTTTGACAGGACCCAGAAAGACACGGCAGTCAGAGTTTAGTTCTGTTCCTATGTGCACAGAACGCTCATAAGTGAAACTTCGTGGTAGACGTGAATGAGCAGGGAAGCTTTAAGATACTGTAGAGCTGGTTCTTTTTTGAAATCTCAAAAATACCCTAACTGGACAGTTGGCTAACGAAACTCACCTTACCGTATTGTTTGCCAAAGATGTGGCTTTAGCTGCCCACTTAGAGCTGTTTTATTTTTGTCAAAAAGGCTGGCAACACTGAACATTGTCCCCCTCGCCCCCTAAAGTCACAGTGCCGGGTGCATCTCTTAGAGCCGGGGTGCTGGGCACACACTGGGGCAGCGTTTTGCAACTGTCATCATTTTGCCGGGACGCACGCAGCTGGTGATGAAATCATCAGTTTTCAGATCTTTGCCGTGACAGATCCTATACAATCATGGGAACCTGGCTCACACCGGTTCTCACGCCTTCAGAATCGGAGCACAATGCTGCATGCCCGTACAGGCCCGAGCTGACTTATCTCTCTGGCTGGGGCTCTGGCTAGAATTGCTTCCTGGAGAAGGCTAGGAACCTGGGCTTTCAGAGCCCTGGGCGACTCAGATGCCCATGGGATGAACTAACATCTTCAGGAATCATTTCACAGTTTCTCCTTTACCAAAAGAGAGGTACAAAGCCAGACCTACATGTGTGATGTATGTGGCTAGGACCCCAACTTCTATGCAGCCCCCTGCCACTGTGTGCATGGGGAGGAAAAGGGGGACCCAGCACCATCAGCACACCTTAAAAACCTCCGCCACTCTACTAACTCCTCAGCCCAGAGGTGGGTGCCCTAAGCTGCATCTAAAGCACCAAGCAGTTGGGGCTGGAGACAGCACCATGGGTGGAGCACTTGTCTTGCACATGGGTTCAATCCCCAGCACTCCATATGGTCAGGGGTGACCACTGAGTGCAGAACCAGGAATAAGCCGTGAGCACTGCCAGGTGTGGCCAAGAAAACAAAAAATAAACAAAAAGCACCAGCAGTCTTGTACAGACACACCCTAAGTGAACAGACGTGAAAAGTCAGGTGAAGCAGGGGAGTCTGTGGTCTTAAAAACTAGAGATAAACCAAGACGGGCCAGTACCCCAAGGAGAAAGCCACATGGTGTTCTCGGAATTTAAGGTTTGTCTGTGAGAAGAGACAGCCCTAGCACCCTTGTTTGAGAACTACCATGGGTCACTCCCAGTGTGTGCTCACCCCACCCAGTTAGGAGAAAGGCTTAGAGAAATTCAGCTTCCTGTTTTGAGGGAGTGGAGGGGCCCAAGAGGGAGGGGAGGCAGAGGCTGACACTGTCGGAACTGACTGCTGCCTGCCTGCCCCAGCCCTGAGGGAATCTTCCTCTGTGCTGGAGGCCTGGCTCTCCGTCTCCCCGGGATTAGGCCATGCAAAGCTCAGACTGTGTCACTCAGAAGCATAGCTGTTGCCACTGCTCTCTCCTGACCCTGAGATGGTGGTGGGCACTCAGCTCCCTACACATGGGCCACCCAGAACCACACCACAACCAGAAGCAGACACAGATTCTCAGCAGCCACACAAGTGACAGAGTGCAAACTGTCTGCTGTTCCTCAGTCCCAAACACCCTCACGCAGAACACACCCATGAGGTGCCTGGACGGACAGAGGCCAGAGGGGTCTAAGTAATCACATGGGGACACCTACCTGCTCCAGTCGGTGAGGTCAGCCCTGTGCACAGAAATACTCCCTAGTGCGGGTCCCAACCATCCACAAGCTCTGTGGCTTCTTCCACATGCTGGAGATAAGACTCCCCCAAACCCAGAGCCACAGGTCTCTGCAACTAAGAGATGTTCCACATCTAGCCGAGACAGGCAGGACAGGGGTGAGGGGGTCGGGAAGGCTCATCAGGGGGTTGGGGAGGGGGTGGAGGAAGACCAAGTCCCTCTCCTGGTGGTAACGTTGCAGGATCCTGAAACTAAGCTCTGTCCCCCATCGCAGCTCCGCTTCCTGAAGACCCTCTGCCCGCAAGGAGCACACCAGCACAGCACCTGGTCAGGACAGCGGAGGAGGGCGAGTGGCAGCGCCCCATCGCGCCACGAGCATGAGTCTCCTCAAAGAGCGGAAGCCTAAGAAGCCGCACTACATCCCACGGCCCCCCGGGAAACCCTTCAAGTACAAGTGCTTCCAGTGCCCCTTCACCTGCAATGAGAAGTCGCATCTCTTCAACCACATGAAGTATGGCCTCTGCAAGAACTCCATCACCCTGGTGTCCGAGCAGGACCGCAGCCCCAAGTGCCCCAAGGCAGGCTCCCTGGACCCCAAGCAAGCCCACCTCACCGAACCCACGGCCAAGCCCACACCCCCCAAGCCCCTGCACCACAGCCTGCCACCCTTTGAGCCCAGGCTTCACGGCCTGACCCCAGATGACACCAAGGAGAACCTGGAGCTGCGTGTGCGCGGACCCCACAAGGGCCCTGGACCCAAGTCTGCCCCCCACAGGGAGGCAGCACCCCAGAGCCCTGCCCCCGATGCTGCTGTGAGCGCACCACCCCTCCTAGACGGCACAGCACGTCCCTCTGCCTTTGTGCCCGTGGGAGAACACAGGCTCAAAGGGCCTGAGCGCACCGAGGCCACTGAGACACCGGCCCTGCCCAGCCCCCCTGCCAAGACCTCCCCCTTCCACACCAAGTCAGCCTTCCACGCGCCTGGCTACCCTTGGAAGGCTGGTGCACCCTTCCTGCCCCCTGACTTCCCGCACAAAGTGCCTTCAACCAAGGGGCTCGGCGCCATGCCTCCGTTCCTGCACCCCACCATCCCCGAGTATCCGCCACACTTCTACACAGAGCATGGCCTGGCCACCATCTATTCACCCTACCTGCTCACAGGGAGCGCACCTGAGTGTGAAAGCCCCCTGCTGCCTGTCTACGGGGCGCAGGACCACAGACACCTCCTGACCCCACCCGGGCCGCTGCCCTCTGCATACGACCACTACCGGTTCCTCCAGCAGTACCACTCCAGCCTGTCGCTCCCGTATGGCTTCTACAGGCCTGAGCCAGCTCTGTCCTACGGTCTCCGGTTGCCACCACTCCCTGGTGTGACCCGAGACCCAGGCCCACACCTTCTGGAGGAGGCTGCCCTGCTCTACCCAGCCTCCAGCCCGCCCAAGATCCATGCCTCCCACTCCCACAAAAAAAACACAGAGTTCGAGAAAGAAAGTCCAACTCCTGAGGCCAAAGAGTCTTCTAAGGAGGGGCAAAGGGACACAGAAGGGGCCAAGATGAGCCCCCGCGCAGGCAGCGCGGCCACCGGTTCCCCAGGAAGGCCCAGCCCCACCAACTTCACACAGACAGGCCAGTCAGGTGCCTCAAACCACAGCCCCCCCAGCGTTCCAGGAAGATCCCACCCGCCTGAAGAGAGCCCCACAACCTCCCAGCCCATCAGGCACAGCCCCAGCCTACCACACCCTCAAGCTCTGGACAATGCAGCCGACTCTCCCCACAGGTAAGGATGGTCCTTTCAGGATGGACAGAATAAACAGCAAGCAGGAAGGGAGCTTGCCTTGTGCCCAGCCAACCAGAGTTCCATTCCTGACACCCCATATGGTCCAATAAGCCCCACCAGTGATTCCTGAGCCCAGAACCAGGAGTTAGCCCTGAGCATCACCCGGTGTGACCCAAAAAACAAAACCAAAACCAAAAAAAAAAAAATCTTCCCATTCAAACCTCCACGCAGAGCTGGTCCCAGCAGAATCTATCACTCATGCTGCCTCTCTCTGTCTCCTCTAGCCTCAACGGTGCACCGGAGGACCTGTGGACGCAGTCAGGAAGACACACTCCAGACATGGAGCCCGCCCCATCGAGCCCTGAGGAAAGCTCCGGGATCGCCCCACTGAACCTATGCAAGAGAGCAGAGCAGAGCCCCCCTTCCGCACACGGCCAAAGCTGCAGCAGCCTCCGCGAGCCACAGGACGTGCCTCTCAATCTGTCAGTGAGGGATGCCTGCAATACTCGCACCCAGCGACCGCCCTTCCACAGTCCCCGATCAGAGACAGACCCTGCTGCTGCTGCTCCAGAGACAGAAACAGAAGGTTCTGGAGATGGGCAGGAATATACCGAGAGCAGTCCTAC
This sequence comes from Sorex fumeus, assembly GCF_029834395.1. Classification (NCBI taxonomy): domain Eukaryota; kingdom Metazoa; phylum Chordata; class Mammalia; order Eulipotyphla; family Soricidae; genus Sorex; species Sorex fumeus. The sequence goes on along the minus strand of NW_026606086.1, from coordinate 18,250,064 downwards.
CGGTGCTGACAGAGACACAGCCCCCTCTGTCACCCCCAATGGGAAGGCCAGGGACACCCCTGCAGTTGACAGCAGCGAAGAGCAGAAGCAGACGGCAGCTGTGGCCCTCTGCCAGCTGGCGGCCTACAGCCCCGGGAATGTGCGGCCAGGCGAGGGTGAGCCCACAGCCCGCGATGAGCACCCCCATAGCATCAGCCCTAAGGAAAGCCAGGAGGCTCCAGCTGACCTCAGACCCAAAGGACAAAAGAGGACAAGTCCAAGGGAAGCAGGAAAGTCCCAGCAAGGAAGCAAGAAGCCAAAGCCAACCAGCACAACCCGGGTGTTCACATTGAGGAAAAGAACGCGACTGTCCTAGGGTGCCTAGGGTGCTTCACAGCTCCCAGCGGCAAAGCCAGACACCAGCTCAAGCTCCTGTTGGTCTCTACAATGCAGTTTCCTTTCTCATGTCAGAAAACAGCTTTAGCTTGCCGTTTCTATAAATTGCAAGCCTGTATACCCAGAGGTGCTTCCCACCTGGGTCCAAACAATAACTGAATGTCTCACACTCCAAGCACTGGCTTTTATTTTTGTAAACTGTCAAGCAAGATGTGCAGGACTCAATGATAATGTTTAGGTGTCGGCCATATTACAGGACACCTACAAATACTTTCTTATAAATAGCTTAGCACTGTAAGTTTCGACCTCTCTCCTATTTCAGTCCAGCTGTGTGTTCTGAAGTCACACTATGTGAAATAAAGGCAGGAAAAGACATTTTTAGTACCAGCAATAAAATGCTGCAGAAATGTTGTGATATTATGACTGAATAATGCACAAACATCAAGAGGCTATTTATACATATAATTTATTTTCATTAGGGAAAGGGTTATTACTGGTGAAGGAATTGTCAACATGTTTTCTTTATAATGTTACGGTGAATTTCCTGACTCACCCAGCCTCATTTTCCACTTCCTAAAATGATGTAATATATTGCTAATTTTCCAATAAACTTCTAGGTGAACCTTAGAGATATGTAAAATGCAAATAAATATTAACTGTGTTATTCTTACTCTAGGGTATTTTGCTAACTGGATGAAAAAAGTTTAGTACTGAGACAACCTGAGCTAGTGTGAGTGTCTATGTGGGGGTGTGAATGCACACGTGTGCAGGTGTGTGTGAATGTGAGTGCACAGTATATGAACACACAGGTGTGAGTACATATGTACACATACGCCAGCATGAGTGTATGTGTGTGTGCACGAGCACAGGTATATACATGCAGATGGTGTGTGCACCTGAATATGTGAATGTACCTGCATGAATATGCTGGAATGAGTGTACATATATGCATACACCAGTGTGAGTGCACATGTGTGTGTGCATCTAGACACATGTGTACATACAGATGGTGTGTGTGTTTGAATATGAGTACAATGTATATAAATATTTAGGTGTGAGTGCACATGTATGCAAATACCAGTATGGAGTGCATGTGTATGTATGTGCATGTGGAAATGTGTGTTCATGCAGATGGTGTGTGCACATGAATGTATGTGAATGCATGAGTGCACAGTAAATGAATACATATGTATGCATATGCCAGTGTGAGTGCACGTGTGTATGCATGTGGACACCTGTGTGCAGGTGCATATCAGATACATGTGCAGCAAGGCACATGTTTGTGCACAAAGGTGAGTGTGTACGATGCAAGTGCAGTGTGTGACTGCACACATGTGCGTGCACAGGCACTGAGAGTGGACCATGTAATGCACAAAGCTAGAACAGTGCTGAGTGACTCACCTCTTATTGGGGAGGAAGAGCTTGTTCCCAGAGCCCATCCAGATGCTGAAGGTATCCCGTTCCTGCTCGTAGCCCTTTCACGGCCACCTTTTCTCCCACTTACCAACAAGGAAGGCATCATCCCTCCAGCATCACCCAGGGTGTCTGCCATGGACCACCACCCCAGGACTGAGGACAGGCTGCAGGAGCCAGTAAGAGGGGCCCTATCGGCAGGAGATGCTTACTCCTCACTGGCACCCCCCCATACAAGCTCCCTGAAGGTAACCAGAGTTCAAGGAACAACCCTGAAGCCCCATCTGACTTGGGCGTAAGCAGAGCTTTTTAGTATGTAAGGGTGAAAAATCAAATTTTAAGGAGAATAAAAATTCAGGCTTGGCAGACCTTGCATTGGTGAGGTACATGCACTGCTCTCCATGCTGGCACAAGTTCTACTGTGAATCATTGATTTCCTGCAGAATGCTACTTTCTATCCTTCTGATTGGAGACTCTGGACTCTCAACCTGAGAAGCTTAAATACCTCAAGTCTGTGAGATAATGAATGGATTTTTAGTCACAGACATGCTCTTGTCTGAGACAAGACGAGCATCACACTCAGAAAATTTCTCTGACATAGTTAAGATGACCTTCCTGTTCATCATGAAGGAATTCCTAACTGGGATTGGGAGGTCTGAAGTTAGAGTGCCAGGATTATTGGACAGACCAAAGGAGAGATGCATCTTTCATTTTAGAATGACAGGATTCAGGAAATCAAGTATCACTCTGCCACCAGGTTCAATGTGTGTAACACCACCAATTCCAAGTCATGAAAGGAAAACACAGCTGGTCAGTTTTTAAGGAGTACATAAGGTTGCTATTACCAATGACCCTAAAAGCACCAAGGTGCCACTTGAGCACCTGCAGAACCCAATCTAAGGTGTAATCCCACATAGCTCTGACCAACTGGACACGGGTTGGGGGGCAGGAGTGGGTACAGTGGGTCGGGTGTTTGCCTTGCAGGTGGCTGACGTGGGTTGGATCCCCATCATCCCATATGGTCCCCCAGCACCACCAGGAGTAACTCCTGAGTGCAGAGCTAGGAGTAACACCTGAGCATTACCAGGTGTGAGCCAAAAAGCTCCCCTACCAAGAGAAAAAAAAAACTTGACACGGATTGGATGAGACTCAGAGGGGAGCTGGCTCTGCAGGTTCTATAAGCTCACAAGCCTGGACAAACACCAACACGGTGACCTCTGCTTTCCTGTCAGGTCCAGAAGCCTACATTCCAGACTCTGCCAGAACCCCACAACCCACAGATAAGCTCTGGTCGTGCCTGACCAACTGAACACAGTCAGAAGGAGAGTCAGAGGTCCCAAGTCTGAGAACACTGTCTTAGAGTTTCCCAAGGCATCGGACATCATCCAAACGACAAGTCAAAGAAGCAGGGAACCCAGCCCTCCCGTATCAGAGTACTGCAGGAGGCAGCCTGTCCCTACTGCTCCTGAGGGCAAGCAGCCAGCAGGGCAGGGCAAAAGCAATGCCCACTGTCCATCTGACTGAAGAAGTTCTCACACGTTCCACCAAAAACTGTGGGTGACCAGCAGCTTCACTCCTTCCTTGGTCTATCCAGAGGCAAAAACACACCAATTCTGGTGTGGGCTGCCTCTGCCCCTGCCCCAGCCACAATGCACCAAGAGCACCTGCGGCAGCTCCCTAGAAAGAGGATCTCTGAGCTGACTCTGGTGCAAGGAGTCCCTCAGGTCTTGTTGATGCCAGGCCCCTCACCCCAATCAGCTCCCTAACAAAGTCCCTACACACTTCATCCTGTCTTGGTTCAGCTTCTTCTCAGCTGTAGCTTGAGTGCCAGCCATGGATGATGTCCCAGATCAGGCAGAGAGGCAGCTCCATAAGACAGTGATCTAACCAGAAACCTTTAGCTGTGACTGGGGTGATGCTTCAGAACACTGTTCCCAGTCTGCAGGGGGAGGTCACTGCTGTCACTGCTGATGCTGACACAACAGGATACAGACTCTTAACAACCAATCTGCAAGGAACCCAGACCTTGCAGAAGTCCCTGAATCAGGGAGAGCAACACCCCCAGGAGGGTGGAACCTAATTTCCAGAGTTACCACATGGGGCTAGTCAAAATGTCAAGACTTCAACCAAAAAACCTGGCCATGGACAGCCAGGTACGAGACTGCAGTGACAAGGCACACGGGGCCTCATGGGATGGGGGGTGGAACTGGCCCCCCTCCCCACCCTGATGAGGCCCCGAGTTGCTGCCCACAAATTGCTCCTCCGGCTCCTGAACGGTCATGATCCCAGAGGCACACAAACCAATCTCGGAACCCAGCGGCTTTTGGCAGAAATCCCTCCAGACTTATTACTAAAATATCAGAAATCCAAAATCAGCCACACAACATCATATGCTCTTTATAATCAGCAATAGGAAACAAATTATCTAATGATGTCTTATAAGTGGAGAGAGAGTAAAGTGGAAATCTTCTGCCACACAGGCAGGGGGAGGGGTGGGATGGGGGTACACTAAGGTTCTTGGTGGTGGAAAATGTGCACTGGTGAAGGGATCGTGTCTGATCATTGTATGACCAGACTTAAACTGGAAAGCTTTGTAACTGTTCTCACAGTGACTCAATAAATAAAAAACAAATTAAAAATTAAAAAAAAAAAACACCTGGCCAGAGATGGCTCAGCAGAGCACATACTTTGCATAAGAGAGTTCCAGGTTTGATTCTGACACTACCCAACTCCCAGCACCAAACCAAAACAAAAAATAAAACTTAACAAGGATGGGCAGAAGAGAGTACATGGGCGAAGGCACAGCATCTGACATGCGCTGACCCAAGTTCATCAGTCCCCTGAGTACAGCAGTAGTTGCCTTGCACGTGGCTGACCCAGGTTTAATCCCTGGCATCCCATATTGGCCCCCAAGCACCACCAGGAGTGATTCCTGAGCACAAAGCCAGGAATAAGCCCCAAGTACCCACTGGGCATGACCCCAAAACAAAAAAATTTTTTTTAATTTTTTTAAATAAACAATGGCATCGTCCCTGCCACCTCTGGGAGTTACCCAAACCTGGCATTATCCTACACATGCAGGAGTTGGCACATCTGTCCACCAGGCACAGAACAGCCTGCAGAGAGAGCCTGGTTCAGGCAGAAGCACTGCTGGACAGGCGATACCCAAGTCAAGTAACCTCCATACTCCCTCCAGAAGCAAATCCTAAGCCTGATGGTCAGCACACAGAGCAGCCATATGCAGAGTGGCTTTGATGGGTGACACACTCCATGCTTACACTGTCACTCACACCCCTGTCCTCACACATGCAGGTCATGTCTCAGACAGAAGGAAAGGTGACATGAGACCATGAAAGTTAGTTTCCACAATCGGGAGGAAAACAATGAGTTTTTTTTTCTTTTTGGGTCACACCCAGTGATGTTCAAGGGTTACTCCTGGCTTTGCACTCAGGAATTACTCCTGGCGGTGCTTGGGGGACCATATGGGATGCCAGGGACCAAACCCGGGTCAGCCGCGTGCAAGGCAAGCACCCTACCTGCTGTGCTATCGCTCCAGCCCCGGAAAACAATGATTTCTTAGGTGTGACTCTGGAAATAAGTGATCCAAGCGCTGGCATGACAGACTATAAGACCCCAGGTATCAGAGAATCAATCCATCAACCAGATGGTTAGAATTGGCTGGCACTCAGAGCTCAGCAGGACACACTTGGTGCGCACTACTCTTCCAGTGCCACAGTGAAAACCAGCCCAGTGTTTCCTATGGGCAAAGGGACGAAGCGTCATTTCTCTCCAAGGAGCACATCTGAACACAGTATCATGCACTGGGGAACCGTGTCCAGCAGCAGTGTGGGAAAAGGAGCCAGAGATGAGCCAGGCCATGGGCAGGGGTCACCTGAATCAGCCTGCAGCCCCCTCAAAAGAAGGCACTGCTCAGACAGCACACCCATTCCAGGTCAGCCTCAGCACAGAACCCCCATCTGCCCAGAAAGGCAGCTCAAGGCTCACAATCACCAAGCTTCACGAGGACAGAGGATGAAGAGATATAATAGAGCACACAACTGGGTACTGGGCAGCAGTGAAGAGGCCTGAAGGTCAGTCTGCTGAGGATGCCCTCTGAGGCGAGGCAGCAGGCAATTCTGTCCTGGAGCAAATCAGGGTAGGACCCCACAGACGACAGCTGGAGGATGACCACCTCCCATATGCAACCTGCTGTGAACAGAATTGCTATTAATGACACTTTAAGTGCCACTATAAAGACACCAAAACATGTATCAACATCAGAGACTCTGCAAAGAGTAAGAGACGCCAGCACAAACAGTGCTCAAGATCCCATCTCTGAGAACACCCAGAAGGCAGGCTGGCGGTTAAAAGGGCCCAGAGGTCCAGCACAGCCCTGGTTTATGAGACTCCCTGAACACACCCCCTCTGGAAGCCCCAGGCATCACCAGGAGGCATCACCAGGTTGGACCCATAAAAAAGGATGTGCCAAAGAAAGAGCACAGGAGTTAAGGATACTGCATTTAGGCAAGCCCATTCGAAAAGCAGCATAAAGGGGCACAGAAACACTGCCAGGAGTAAGCCCAAAAAACATAGTGAAAATAACAAAGCAAGTTGGTAGATGCTCCTGAGTCCACTGAGGAACAGTGAAACTGATCTGAAATGGAACTGTGATGGCTGAATATACTAAAATCACTGAACTCTAAAATGCATGCTTCATATCGCAATAAACCTGCTTGATTAAAAATTTAAAAAAAAAGCTGAACAGCAAAAAGAAATCGTGGGTCTAAGAGCTTCTCAGGCTTTAATGCCAAGTGCAAAAGCATCACCTGTGATTCTGCAGTCCAGTGCTAGGGAGGGAGACACAGTCCGCACCAAGGCTCTGTATGCCAGACCCCAGTCACCACTCAGATTTCTCCTCTGTCCAAAGAGGCACCACCAGCCACACCCAGGGACACCCCCACCCCCAACAGGGCCATAGGGCCATGACTAGTCACCACTCTGCAAGGTCAGGAGCTCATCAGTCCAGGAAGCCCCTCCTCAGGTCCCTGAGCTTGTTCTCAGAGCCCTAGGGTCACTTTGCAGGACACACATAAGTACACAGACCATAATGAGCCACAGCATCCCAGATGTAGAGATTGTGGACAAGAAAAACTTGGAAAAGGAACAGGTCTGAGATTTAATTTTCTGCTGAAGGGGTAAGAGGGTGGGGTGAGGTGGTAGGGAGCCAACAGAAAATGAACCCAGTGTGTTCTCTCCTGCTGAGAGAAGTATGAAGTGTGAAGTGAAGAGGGCAGTGTAGCCTGTAGTGTGTGCTCCTGGGCCACACAGGGAAACAATGGTGAAGAGCCCAGTACCCTGCAAAGCCCAGTGATACAGCACCAGCATATGGCCTCACTCACCATCCTCAAGTCGCGATGGAAGCAACAAGCCTCTTCTGCCCAGTTCCGCCAACGCCAGACACCCACCATGCCAGGCACTGTCCGTCTCCTGGAAACTGAGAAAACAGAGAACTGGGACCACAGTGCCCACACAACTCCACCAAGACTCCCTGAGCAGGAAGAACCTGCAGAGGATAGTGCCCCCACAAGCATCCCACCAGGAGGAAGGGAAGAGCAGGTCCAGCCAGCAGCCATGATGGCTCTGAGACTATAGTGCCAGCCAGGCACTGCCCACACAGCACCACATAGCACAGGTTCTGCCAAACTGAGGCTGGAAGGGTATGGGTAGGGATGGACATAGCTGGCTTGGATGAACAAAAAGTGGCAAAAATGGAGAACGAAAAGGCACTCAGAGAATTTTTCACACTGTGTGACATACAGACTTTAATAAATAATTGGAATGCGGAACTGTCAGCTGCAAACAAAACCTGTTATTCAACAAAAACTTCCCCACAGATGTGACACAGACCCGGGAACCTATGAGGGGAAAAGGAGAGCCTTTCCTAGACCAAGAGGCTGTTCAAGACGCCCCCTGGGCTAAAGAAACAAAACAGGAAACTCTTCACCAAAGTGCAGGAGCCACTGAGAGCTTCTACCTATTCTGAGCAAACACCAACACAAGAACTGGACGGCACCACCCCCCATCCCCGCCGTGAACACCTGGGGTACCAGCAGGAAAAGCCAAGCCCTGTATGCCAAGGACCCAGGCTGCAGACACCTGCCTGTCCCCGAGCACTGTCTGGGACTCGGGCCCAGGAAGCACGCTGGTGTGCCTGACAGCCCACAGTGCACACTACACTCTCAAAGGTGCTCCAACACCTGGCCCAGTCTGCTCCAAGCCTCACCTACGGAGATGACAGCACCTGCACTGACTTGAGGCCAGGGAGCACACACACTCACACCAACCCCCATCTATGGGCATGACACAGTCAACCCCAAGGGAAGGGGCCCAGTCAGACTGCCTTACAGCCTGTGTCCCTAGAGGAGACAAGGGGAAGAAAGGGATACCCCCCAGGAATAGCACCCTCAGCCACAAAGGCTGTCAGCAACAAGGCTGCAGCACGGCACCCCCACCGAGGCCAAGTGGACGCAGAGCCAGAGGGCCCCAACCCCAATATGATGCGGCACCCACTGAACCAGGGAACAGGCAACCCCTGCAAGCAGCTGAACGCAAGTCCTGGCCTGGCAGAAGGGGTGGCACAAGAGAGGAGGCCCAGCAAATGAAGGCTCTAGAGAAAGGCCAGACGGGACCAGGAGGGGAGAGAAAGGAGAGGGACCATGGGCCCCCCAGAGGCAGTGGGAGTGACGTGGCAGGCACATGAACAGCCGTCCTGTGGCAATTCTCACACAGCTCACAAACTTAGTGCTCACATCCTGGGAGCTCACACTCCTAAGAACTCACACACTTAATGCTCACACACTTAGTGCTCACACCCTGGGAGCTCATACTCCTAAGAACTCACACACTTAATGCTCACACACTTAGTGCTCACATTCCTGAGAACTCACATGTAGTGCTCACACTGCCAAATGCTCACATTCCTGAGAGCTCACACTCCCAAGAACTCACACACTTAATACTCATACTGAGAACTCTAACATTTAATGCCCACCCTCCCAGCAACCCATACTTAGTGCTCACAGCCCCAAGAGCTCATACTTAGTGTTCACACTGAGAAATTAAACTCTTAATGCTCACACCCAAGAGTTCAGAGTACTCACACTCTCAAGCTCATATTCCTGAGAACTCACATGCTTAGTACTCACACTGAGAGCTCACACATAGTGCTCACACTGAGAACTCACACAGTACTCAAACCCAAGAGCTCACAGTGCTCATTCATACCCGAAAGCTCACACTTAGTGCTTACACCCCCGAGAGCTCACATGCTTAAGTGCTTACATTCCTGAAAGTTCACGTTCCACTCCCAAGAACTCACATGCTTAGTACTCACAGTCCCAAACTTATTCCCAAGAGCTCACACTTAGTGCTCCCAAGTGCTCACACACAAAGGCTCACCCACTCCGACACACACACCTGTGAGCACACTTATGCTACCAGGACGTTAGGCGTCTGTCTCTAACCCAAAAGTCTCAGGCTCAGCCCCCAAGCTGCACACCCAGCCACATCCACATCCTAGCTGCCACATGTTGCTCAGAAGCTCAGACAAATGTGACCCAAGCCCTGTTACATCTACACACTGCACTTAAGTCCAATAAAAGTAAATGGAGGGGCTGGAGCAATAGCACAGCGGATAGGGCCTTGCACGTGGCCAATCCAGGTTCGATTCCCAGCATCCCATATGGTACCCTGAGCACCACCAGGAGTAATTCCTGAGTGCAGAGCCAGGAATAAACCCCTGTGCATCCCCTTGTGTGACCCAAAAAGCAAAAAAAAAAAAAAAAAAAAAGAAAGTAAATGGAGGTGTCAAAGCAATAGTATATCAGGTAGGGCATTTGCCTTACATGCAGCCCAGGGTTCGATCCCCAGCATCCTATATGGTCCCCTGAGCAACACCAGGAGTAATTCCTGAGTGCAAAGCCAGAAGCTACCCCTGAGCACCATTTTTGGGATCACACCTGACCCAAAAAAATGCCAAAAAAAAAGTAAATGGAGCCTCGACTGCAGCCCACAGCAGCCTCTCTGCAACGTCTCAGGCAACCATAGACACAGATCTATAGCACCATCATCATAGAAAGTTCCAGGAAGTGAGGACCAGTATTCTCAAGGAATAAATGCATGTATACTTGAAGCAGATATTTTGTTTTTAAGTAAACAGGTTTTATTTGGAAGATTTGAGGAACTGGGGGAGAGGGAGAGAGAATAATATGCTCAAGAGAGAACACAGTCTCCAGAGTGGGCAGAAAGCCCCAGTACACATCCCAAGGTTAGAATATGAAGGAATGGAAGTACACATCTCAAGAAAGTTTTTCTTTCTTCCTTTTTTAATGTATGCAGCGCACACTAATCAAAGAAATAAGCCAAAAATAAATCAAATTCTCAAATTTAACCTCCACAAGAGGAAGCGAAATTTGGAGGCAGTTCAGGTCTGAGAAGCCAGTGTAGAGAGCCAGTGCTGAGAACCCCTGGTCCATACATACCTGAAGCAATCCAGCACAGACCCCACCACATCATCCGCCAGCTCTTTGGGAAGCCTTCCCGCAATCCTGCCAATCCTAAAACAGAGAAGAACCCCATCAGCACAGACAGACACTTTTCCACGGACCCAACAAACAGTGGGGCACGTGCAGAGCACCAGGGATGAGTATGAGTCTCTGCTGTGCTGTGCAGAAAGGAAGGCAGGTGAGGGGGTTAGGCAGCTCATTCCCGCCTGGGGTGTGAGGCTAGCACCAAGTACTGGAAACTGGAAATGTAGTACAGGGGACCACAGAGACTTTTGCATTCATTTTATCAGTGGATTTTCCCTGATATAAAGTCATAACTCCTAGAAAAACTAGGCTGGGGGGACCCTCCTGGAACAAAAAGGCCAGCAGCCTAACGAGGTAGGTCCCTAGGGGCTCAGAGAGGCCTGATCCGGTCAGGCAGCCTGAGAGATATGCTCTCTGCAGGTGGCTGCCCAGATGGGACCAAGGCCAGCACCAGCCCACTAGATACCACCATATGGCACCTGCTTGCTGTTGGGGGGTGGTCATGCCCATCAGTGGGCTGTGGTGACAACAGGGAAGGTCAAGGAAAGAACAGCAAAGGTCACATAAGTGGATCTGTGTGATAAGGAAGTAGCTGGAAGTTAGCCTCGGGGGTCACTTTTAAATTGGAACTTTGTAGGCAAGGTAGGTAGCTCAGTGGCACAGCTCTTGCCTTGCATGTGTGAGGTCCTCGGTTTGACCCTTAGAAACAGTAAAAAAAAAAGATGCATCTAAAATTTTACTCTTGGACTGGAGAGTTTATTCAGCAGGTTAAGGAGCTTGCCTGGCATCTGGCTGACCTGAGTTTAGTCCCTGGCACTGTATTGGGTCCTCTGGGCCTTCACAGATCCCTAAGCACAGCGTCAGGAGTAAGTTCTAATTACTGGCAGGAGTAATCCTGGGCATGGAGCCAGAAGTAAGCCCTAGCACAGCTGGGTGTGGCCCCAAAACAATCAATTGGTCAGTCAAATGGAAAACTTTTGACAGAGAGCTTGCCTTGCATTCCAGACCTGTGGTGCAAGCCCCAACACCAACAGGAGGAGTCCCAGAGCAGAGTCAGAAGGAGATCCCTGAGCACCACCGGGTGGTGCCTAAACCCTCCCACCCCAAAAAGTTTAACTGACATCTTGATCTGGTAGATAGCTTGATATGCTGGAGTGTCTCCCAGTTTGCACCAGGCCTGAGTTCAATTCCTGGACCCATGCACTGAACTGACCAGCTACACAGCCAGGCCAAATATTGCTGGAATGGGCCCGGCACACACTGAGCACTACTTGCAAGCACTTAAAAAAATAAAAAATGGACCCTAAAGCAGTAACCTGTGTCTATTTACACAGTAACCTGGTGTGTGTCTCTTTCCATTTCTCAGCTGACCATACCCACACTTGATCAAGCAGCTCAGTCAGTCTTGGGACACAACTCCTACCCTCACCTCCCACCCCCACTGGCACCTACCCTTTAGCTGCAGACCACCGCACAATAGTGTCCGTGTCCTTCAGCCCGCCCAGCAGCTGCTCTGCAAGTACAAGAAGATGGCCAAAGAGCTTAGCATGACCCCCAGTTGGGAGTGAGCCACGCCTCCAGCCTGCAACCTGCCCACCCCTACACAACATTCGAGCACCCAGAAGGGGAGACCATTCAGAAGCCCGAATCTGTAACAGGAAGAAAATGCTTCCCTCTGGCTTTATAGGGAATCATGGAAAACCCCTTCCTGGCCACTGTCTAGGAGCCAATACCCAACACACAGAGGCTTCAAGTGTGCTGGGGTGCAAACGGCCCCCTGGGAAGACTATTTGCCACAGGCTGCAGGAGGTGCTTCCTGGGCTGAAGCAAGAAAAGTCTCACAGAGACCCAAAGACACTGGGAAGTACCAGATGTTTCAACATCAGAGCCCTGATGCCCAACAGGTAGACCCTTAACCAAGGGCACCCACCCACCCAGGAAGGTAGGCCAATGGCATAGAAGAGGAGGACAGGCATGAGGTCTCAGGTCAAATTGCTCCTTCCCTCCTGCCATGAGAAGAATGGGGTGGGGATGCAGGTGCTGAAAACTCTGGCAAGCAGCCTGCTGAGCAGGGAGGCAGAGAGGGCAGGGGATGAGGGTGGCCGGCACAGACCAGTGGTCCACCCACTCTGCCACAGTTCGAGGGCCCACACACCAATCACACTCTCTAATTCCTCAGGGACATCGCTGTCATCGTCATCCTCCTCCTCCACCTTGGGATCCTTGGGGTTCTGTGTCTGTCCCAGCTCACTCTGATTCTGACTGGACAGCTGCAGGTTGGTGGCCAACAAGCGGCACCCACGCTGGTACCTGCAAGGCAACAGGAGTATCTCAGCACAGTATCACAATCCAAACTAGAAGATCAGTTCCTGCCCCCAAACCAGCAAGCCAGGGTCTCTGTGACCTGGAGGACACCTGACAGGGCTCAGGGGAGGACAAACTGCATGCCTACAGGCTACCCTCACCCCATCTACAGCAGACCCAAGCTCTAAATGAGCCTCCCAAAGGGCCACACTCTGGTCAAGAAAGCAGAAAACAAAGCACAGCATGGAGGCAGGAGGGGACCAACAGTACACTCCCAACCAGACCAGTCTTCAGCAGCCATGGTCCTCTATGCCCAGGCACAGCTTCTGCCTCCAGCCCAGATCCAGCACCACCTTCCCCAGGGATCACGAACCTGCTGTCCCACTACACTGCCCAACACCTACAGAGAGGATACAGCAAGGGTTCACAAAGCACTTGGGTCAGGGTCTATGCAGAACAAGCCCCAGGACAAGCCCCTCCCTTCCAGATAGCAGGCCACACCTCAGGGCAGCCCCCTGAGGAAGGATGCCAGTCAGGAAACACAGGGTGCTGGAGTGTAAAACCTAGTGGTCTGCATCTTAGCATCTATCTCTACAGCCAGGGGCAGCAAGCAGCGCACAGGTGTCCTTCCTCTGACCGTCACCATAGGCTCCAGACACACTCCTAAGGGTAGAGTACATCAGGGTGCACTTCCCCATGCTCACCTCCACTGCAGGCAGCCTCAGGCCTACCATGGGCACAAAGAGCAGGGCCCAAGGCATTGTACCACATTTGAAGCAGAGTGCTGAGTGACAGGACAGCACCCTCCAACTGCAGCAACCCCAATTCCCAACTCACAGAAACTGCTACTCTGAACACACACCATTTCAAGATGCTAAACTTACGCCACTGCTGCTACAACTACGACTGGTCACACATACCCCATTTGGTCTTTGTTCCAGATGGGGTGTTTGGTCTGCAAATGAGGCAAGTGCCAGCAAAAGGAAGGACGGGAGGTGGTACACCAGGAAGGCACAGAGGGATGAGTCCTCTCCTCCCAGACCTGAGCCACAGCCTGTGTGAAATGAAGCACTCCCAGAGCTCCCCGAGTTCTGAGGCAAAAGAAGAGCCTGTGCAAAGCTCTGGCCTGTGGGTAGTCAGAGCATGGGGACAAGGCAGACTAGACTGGCTGATGGGAAGGGATGCGATGGGGGGAGAAGGAAGACTGAGTCCCCACCTGGGGCCAACTGCTGGGGACACACACTGAGCAGCTGCCAGTCGGAGGAGCAGCAGGACCATGCGAGTGCTATATGCAGTATCTGAGCCGCACTGGCCTGGCACTACAAACCATCTGGCAGCCAGCTGGGAGGGGCTGGACCATAGCCTGCACAGATGCACCTGCAACCTTCGTTGGACTGGTGAGGGGACAGAGCCAGAAGCCTCCTGGAAACCTGCTCCAGGCCTGACCCAGTCTGAAGATCAAAGCCGAGAGCAGAGGCGCATCTGCAGGGGCTGTCACACAGATTTCCCCAATGCCCACAGCCTGGTACACCAACCTCCACTTGGCCACCCTGGGTCTCAGGAAGGTGAGGCCCAGCCGCTGCACAAGCTTCACCCCCAATTTCCGGAGCAGAGTCTGATTGCTTTCGGGGAGCCTGCAGCCATCCAGGCAGCGAAGAACAACAGCAGCTGCAATCAAAGCACAGGGCAGACAGGAGGCTATTGCGCCATCTTCTAAATGCCACCTGCAGTGCCCTAACAGAGTGGACTCCCCAATGCAGCATGATGGACCCTGAGTACTGCCAGCCATGCCTTTCAGTGTATCGAAGAGCTAGGCACTTTCTTTTACATGAAAACAACCCCAGTTAGACCCCCAGCACTGCATAGGGTCCCCCAAGTCCCACCAGGCTTGATCTCTGAGCACAGAGCCAGGAGTCAGCCTTGAGCACCACCAGATGTGGCTCAAATGCACACCCCACCATCACCAACAAAAAAGAAAAAAAAAATCTAGGGACCAGAGCTATAGTACAGCAGGTAGGGCATTTGCCTACACGCAGGTGACCCAGGTTCAATCCACCGGGAATAATTCCTAAGCACAAAGCCAGCAGATACCCCCAGAACATTGCCAGGTGTGACTCCCAATACCCCCCAAAAAACAATCTAGACTGGTTGAAGCTGCTCAACTTTCTCCTTATGAAACACAGCCATGGAGCCCAAGACCAACAAGGCCCAGGTAGAGAAAGCTGTTCTCAACCAGACAGTCCTGCAAAAGCATGTGATGGGCATGAGAAACCGCACCATAGGTCTTGGGGCTGTAGAGGGTGTTAGGGAAGTCACATGATCAGAGATACAGACTGATTCCAGAATCATGTGATTGCATGCAAGCAGAGAGATGGCAAGAGAACCCAAACATCCCCCACAAAACCTAGAAGCCAGACCACTCCATACACAGGCACTGGAAACAAACAGAAACCCAAAGAGTGAAATAATCTCCAGAAACACCGAGTAAGGGGGTATGCTGATTATATACAACAAGCCACATCACAAAAGACCTCTTACAAACACACTCACCATAGGGCAGACAGTCTTCACGTTTTCCATGCTTAAATATTTGTGCCTGAAAAAAAAAATCCTATGAAAATGATGTAGATACGTTCACATATTTGAAACATAAATTATAAAAATAATTTATAACATTTCCAATTCAGAGACCAGCCCCACAAGAAAATATAGAGGAAAAAGGGGCCTGAGCGATAGTACTGTGGGGAGGGTGTTTCCCTTGCACACAACCAACCGAGGTTCAATCCCCAGCATCCCATATGGTTCCCTGAGCCCATCAGAATTAATTCCTGAGTGTAGAGTCAGGAGTAACCCATGAGAACCACCAGGTGTGGCCCGCCTCCAGAGAGAAAACTGTCTAAGGTGCATCTTCAACAGAGTGGCAGTGCTAAGGGGAAGAGCCACTCTGTCAGACCTCAGAGGAGCTGCAGACCTGTGCCCAAAACGAACATGGGCTAGTCATCTCAGCGATGACAGACCAAGCTTTCCCAGGGCTCACCGAGCTTCTCCCTCTCAGTCCCGCCTCAGAGCCTAGTGCCTACGGAAAGAGGCCACACAGTTACTATCCAGCAACCCCAACCCAGTGTCGACACTTGCTTCTGGATGATAAAGGACCATCCCAATCACCAGGCCTGAGAACCAAGAGCCCAAGGACGGGCACTGACAGGAATTGTGAGGAATATCTCTTCCTCCAAAAGCAGCATGGAAGGGCTTGAGAAGAGAGGCTAAGAGTTTGTCCCCAAGTGCCACCCTACATGTCCCGAACACATTCCCTGGCACCCCAACAAAGTGTGCATCCCACAATCCCATGTGAGTGACCCCAAAACTAGAGTACTGATGCAGAGTGGAATATATGAGACTGACCACTCTGTATCACAAAACAACAAAATAACAGACACAACAGACACACTGAGGGTGACATCTTCCTGACAAGGGCACACTGATTGCAACAGGGAGAGACCAAGTCCTGATGGCTGAGAAGGGCTAGCCAAGTACCTGCTCTACAAGTCGCGGCTGAACTGTATGTCCACCTACAACAGGCCTGGGCTGGCAGCGGAGGACACAGCCTTTGACTCAGGAGAAACAGCATAGGGCCTGCAGTTCTCTCAGAAAGAACCGATCCACCTCAGGACAGTCTCAACCTCATTCCTCTTCCAGGGTCCATGGACCCTGCGTG
Organism: Sorex fumeus; assembly: GCF_029834395.1. Taxonomy (NCBI): domain Eukaryota; kingdom Metazoa; phylum Chordata; class Mammalia; order Eulipotyphla; family Soricidae; genus Sorex; species Sorex fumeus. The sequence goes on along the minus strand of NW_026606086.1, from coordinate 18,233,669 downwards.
CCCTCAGACACCAGCCTCCAGGCACTGTCCCCTCGCAGACACTTCCTCAGAGACCCACCTGCCTCCTAGGAGAATTATGCACACAGGGATGCACATAGCATGTGTTCATCAGTCAAGGTGCAGAGATCACCTCCCCCTGCAGCCCTTCCACAGGGAGACCACAAAATCCACATGCACCAACAGGATAGCTGGTCCCCCACACGCCGGCTTGGCGGCAGCTGGCGCAGAGTACTCAAGCTTACTGTAATAGTAAACTTGCTGTTTAGGAATCACGTGAAGTTCTACCCAGGAGGTTGGTCCTGCATGTGACCCTGGCTCCCACCTTCCATACTGTGGCACATACAAGGCACATGGGGGTTGGGAGGTAAATCCAAGATGCCTGTGAAGCTCCTGCTACAGGGAGTAGTCCTGCTAGTCAGAAGACGTGGTAGAGGCAGGAAGGAAGAGCAACAGGAAGGGCAGTGCCCACCCGCCCAGGATCAAGCTCCTGGCCTTATCTCGCACCAGGAATGAGCTGTCGAACACCAGAGAGAGCAGGAGTACTTCATCAACATCCTTTTATGCCAAGCCTCCCCTAAGCTGACTCTGAGGGCAAAGGCAGGGAAAGGAAGGAAGGGAAGAAATACAGCCATGGTGATTTATGCCAATGGGGGGCTATCCTCAGAGCTGGGCAGTGCCATTTCCTGCGAGCACTGACCCTCAGAGGAGCCCCAGGGAGAGACAACAGCTCTGCCTGGGCAATTCCACACACCACACTCACCCCAGACTTTACACCCGTCCACCGCTCCCCACCAAACTGGCTTTTCTGCCACGTGCAAATCAGTGCCCCTCCTGGGGCATGTTCTCCATACATGAGTCACGGGCGTCAGCTGCTGGGGGCAAGTCTGCCCTGTTGCCAAGCCGGAAGTACGAGTCTAAGGCTCCCCTGAGGCATCCCCAAGTCAAGGTCAAGGAAAGCAGCTCCACCCAGGGCTGGGTGTCACTCCCCAGCACCCGCCAGAGCTGTGGACAGGTGAGTGCTGAGTGCCAGGACCCCAACTCTGCTCTCGCCATCACCCATCCCCGTGGTCTGTGCCCTCCAGCCCATCTGGGCTGGAGCAGCAGCCTCCTGCCCAACAAGTATGATGAAAGTAAAGGAAGCAGACAGCCCTGAGAGCCTGGGGACCACCAGGGGCAGGGCCAGGCCACACCACCTCCTCATTCTCCTCAACGTCCATGTCCTTCCTCAGGACCTCATACTCCAGGTCAAAGTGGACAACTAACTTCACTACAGAAATGAAGGTTTCAACCCAACCAAAGGGCTGATCAGACTCAGCTAGGACTGAATGAAAACACAATTCCTGATAAAACACATAAATCACAAAGAATTAAATATACAAACAAGGAAGTACAAACTCCACACAGAAGTGCTGAACAGTCACAAGAATCACATGTTACTCTTTTTCTCCCTAGGTGGGAATTCTGGCAAAGGCCACCACACAACAGTCCAGCTATGCGTCCTGCTCAGGGCCAGCAGTATCTACAGAGACAGAGCCTGCAGTTGCGATGGCCTGTCATGCCTGGCTCGGTCCATAGAGAACACCACCCCAGGAGTGCACTGATCAGAGGGCTCCCCCTGCACACAGGAATTGGGGTCTCACTGACATGAGGGAGCCAGCTCTCAGGATAAGGACATGCTAAATACCAAACCACCAGCAGGGGCATCACCAGGCTTGACCCTCCTGAAAACAATCTTTCTTGGTCAATGTACCAAGAGCCACGAAATACTGATCCATGTCTCTTGTTTGCCTAACACAGTGGAATATGCAAGATGCAATCCCTGCCAGAGAATTCAGAAGCAAAGAACCAAAGTCAAGGCCAGATTTCTACATCACGGCCAAGAACCAAGGCTGGGCATCGGGACCAAGGTCAAGGATGGACTCCCCGCAACAGGGTCCAAGTTAAGGTTAGGCTCTTCACATGGGACCAAGGTCAAGCCTAAGTTTCTGCCCCAGGAAAGAACTGAGTGGACCGGGACACAGAGGCAACAGCAGTTCAAGGATCCACTTCTCATAAAGCTTGTCCCTAGCTCAGGAAGGGAACCTGGGCTCCCCAGCTTGCAGGCAAGGGGTACTCTGGGCCTGAGCCAAGGGCAGAGGAGGCTCCTGGCCCAGACAGAGGGCACTGTCCTCTCAGTGATCAGATGGAAGAACGAACATTGAGAAAGTCAGGGGCTGCAGGACTGAGCAGCAGAGACAGCTGAGCCCACGGCCACACCTCAGGACAGTTCCTCCCACCAATATCAGGGCCAGGCTCCCACAGCTTGAACCTGAGCTGCTGTGAGGGCAGGTGCCGGCCCTGCTGCGTCCCTGGACAGCCAGAGCCGCAGTTGAAGAATCCAGGAGGACAGAATTTTAGCACCAAGTGCCAAGTGTCCAACACTCTGAGAGCAGGAACAGACCAACATCACTCAGAAAAGAGAACCCTCTCAGTCCTGCTGGATGGTCCTCTTCCTGCGCCACTTCCTCCCATGTCTGGTTACCACATGCACAGTCCAGTTTCCCAACAACACTCAAGTGTGGAAAAGGCCCCTGGGCCCCAGATTTGCAACTAAAAAGTGCTGGGGTCTGCCCACTTGCCCTTCAGCAGTAGGAGCCTGATGCATAGACAGAGGTGCATGGTCCCCATCCTGTGTTGGGGCAGGGCCAGGCCATTCTGTGTTCCCCATTCTGCTGGGGTACACTGGCCATCATGATCAAGACGCGCAGGGGCTGGAGCAATAGCACAGCGGGTAGGGCATTTGCCTTGCACGCAGCCGACCTAGGTTCGATTCCCAGCATCCCATATGGTCCCCTGAGCACCACCAGGAGTAATTCCTGAGTGCATGAACCAGGAGTAACTCCTGTGCTTAGCCAGGTGTGACCCAAAAAGCAAAAAAAAAACCAAAAAACCAAAGAAAGACGCGCAGGCCCAACAGGAAAAGCACAGAGAAAAAGAATAGCAAGGCCAATGACAGCTCACTGCAGAGCTGGGACAGGAAAAAAGCAACAAGACTAGAACCCATTTGGGCATCCTAAGGAAGAAAGAGCCTTAGACAGGGTCAGGAGGACAGCACAGTGAGGGTGAAAGAAGCCTAGAGCTTCAGGGAGCTGTTGCGGCTGCAGGCCCAGGGAGCCTCTCTTGAGCCCTCAAACACATCTCTTCAGTTCACAGATATGGCCCCCAAACCCCTGCTTTTTACTTCCTAGGGTGGAAATGTTCAGGGGGTCCATGGACTACTCCCCAAAGCACTCTGTCCTGTAGTACTGGACAAAGAGGCGAATGCCCAGGCTACAATGTGGCACTACTCAAACCAGGGGACCAGAGGGTCATCAGGCCAACACAGCAATGCTGTAGGCCATGTATGGGTGCCTTGTGGGCACCAGGACACACTCCAGACCTCTGAGCCACCTTGCAGCCATGCAGCCATGCCAGGCCTGTGTTACGAGCTGGAAGCCACCATGAAGCAGCTCCACTCAGTCACAGCAAGTGAAAGGAAGCAGCCAAGGCTGGCAGCTCACTCCCCCCTCCCAAAAGAAGGAATGGGAGGCCTCTGTATCACAACTTCTACATGAGCACACAGGGGAGAAATATGTACACTCACGGTTCTTGCCACAGCCTGCTCCGCCCCGACCCTGCCCCAGGCACAACTATAACTAAGAGGCAAAATCTGGACAGCCTGTCCTCTGGTCAAAGGGGCCTCCAAAGAGACCATAGGGAGCTGCTCCCCAGAAACCAGAGAAAAGAAATCAAAGCCAGTATGAGAAAGCTTCTGGAAAATCAGGTGGCTCCTTTTCATCTTCAAAGAGCTTGACACACACTAATTACCCTCATGCCACCCTATGAGGTGAGGCTCGTTATTTCCGTCCACAGACAGGACCCAGGTCATGGGCACTTCACAGCCAGGCTAAGGGATGGCCCATATGAGGTCAGCCTCCCTCAAACACAGAGGGTCACAGGACAAAAGCAGCAAGGCCAGAAGGATTGTTTCTAAAACGTGCTTCCCTTCCCCCCCCTCCCCACAACCGAGCCACCCTTGTCCACCACAACGACACAGCAGAAACAGGCGCCTGACACTCCTCACCCAAACAGAAAGTCTAGGGACAATCTGGGGCAGAAGTACCCCAACTTATTATTTTACCGACTGCTCCCTCTTCAGGGGGGGAAATACACAAACACATTATTCAGTGCCCCCCTAAACATCTGCCTTCTATAAGCAAACAGAAAGAGTCCCCCAACTGCACCCAAGGCTCCTAAAGGCCCCCTCTATATCACTTTAGCATCTACTCTGGGAAACACTGGTCTAGAGAAATTGAAGGGATTGCAGGCACTTTCCAACTCTTCTAGGCTGGACTCTGATATCATGAGCTGTTGTTTTATCATTTTACAAGACATATTTCTGTCAGCAACAAAGAAAATGAGGCACTTCTCTGTGAAGGAGAGGCACAATCAGAACAGCCTGTAAACAGAAGAGCACTTTATAGTGACACCTCACACTAGTCATGGATTAAAGGGGAAAGAACTCAGTTCTAGGGACCCAAGTTCCTGCCGCCCACCAGCACCCCTGAGAGACAACAGAGAAAGCCACAGGGAGAAGCAGGTGCTGGGAATGTAGAAGCACCAAGGTGCCCCTGTCCAGTGGGGTTTCCCTCCCTCCTGCGTCTCCAACTCTCACTGTCTCACTCACTGATCCCAGCAGGAGTCAAGCAGGGCTGCTGCCACAATAAGCAAAAGGACAGAGCCTCCCGTTGCAGGTCAGTGCAACCAACTGACCAAACACTTTTCTCCCCTCCCTCAAGAGCTGAAAATCACTGGTGCACGCGAAGCACGCCGCCAGGGAAGTAAAGCCAGACCCCAGTTTCGATGGTGCTTGTTGCGAGTTCACCTGTTTCGCCTAACCCACATAATGAACAGGTGGATTAAACCCCAGCCAAGTGCATCAAAGGAAACAGATGAAATCCTCGGGCACAACACCCCTGCAGGTTTCATCACGCTCTGCGGACGCCCAGCCTCTGCCTGGCAGGTCTGACGGGCTGTGGCGAAACTGGCTCCCGCTGGCTCAGAGAGCCCAAGGCTGCCCGCCTCCCCCGCCTGGACTGCACCAATGAGACCAAACCGCTCCTTCAGAAACGCAAGGAAACAACACGTGTGATCCCAGCACAGGGAGCTTTCCTGAGGATGACCCGGAGGCCTCCTCCACCCAGAACCGCAGCGTCCCTCACACAGGTAGGAGCAGCTCTCTCCAGAGAGGGCTGAGCCGCAGGCCAAGCCCAGTGCCCTTCACTGCCAATGAGCATTTGCTCACCAGGCAGCTTCCGGTGAGGGTGGGGGCCACACCCAGAGGGCTCAGCCTTTTAAACCTCTGGTAAAATCAAGCTTTCATCCTCAGCAAACTCTCCTCCAAGTGTGGCACGTGGAGCGTCCAAATGATAAACACCCCCTCACTCTCTGGGTGTTCTGGGAACAGGTCCTGAACCCAATCCCAACTCTCGTAGTGTGAACTGCCAGGGGGCACCTTGGACTACTGTACCAAGAGTGACCCCCCTGGGAAGAGGAGAGAAGAACTTGGGAATGATCTAGAGAGAGGCAGCAGGTGATCCCAAATGCTTTACAGGAGAGGGGGACTGGACCAACAGAGCCCCATGGCCATCTCAATGCCACACCTTCTCACAGGTGCCTGAGTGGTTCAACTGGCTCCAGTCCACAGCCAACATGGAACACAGAGATGCCTCCCTGAGGGGCCACAGGAGACTAGCGAGCCTATCAGTAGTGCAGCTGCCTGAGTGAATGCACAGGTCTGAATCTGGTCCAGAACCCCCACTCCTCCAAGGCAGAGCACACACCAGCACACACCCTGCTAGACAGAAGGAATGATCACCCGTCAGACTCCTGCAATTCTCTATGACCAACACTTCCCATGGAATTCGTGGCAAAAAAATAAAGAGGAGGATCAGGATTAGAAAGATAGTACAGAGGGAAACGTGTTCACCCTACAAAGCAACCAATCCCAGTTCAATACCTGACACCAAATATGGGCAGCCCTGCCAGGAATGATCCCTGAGCACAGAGCCTGAGCACTGCTGGGTGCGGCCCAAGACCTAAAAGAAAAGAGGGGGCTTGGGATTTGCTTATTCCCAATCTTCAAGATAAACCATCTTCACTTCTACCCTCCATCACCAAAACCACCTAGAACACACATATAATCTGGGTCCAGGTGTGGGTGGCTGCCAGGCACCTCCAAGGGTAGCCACACCCTGCCCTGACCACGCTCTGGCCCCCATCACAGCAAGGAAACCAAACTCACAAACACTCTAGCACCACCCCACAAAGGAGGAGCACAGAGCCCCAAGGGCAGCTCACCCAGCCACGTTTTAAATCATTGTTACATGCCCAAGGGAATTAAAAATAAGCTCAAAACATACAGGAAAGTCTAGGTTAGCATTATTCATAAATAGGGACACCCACAGAATGGAATGTTACTTGGCTGCAAGCAAGATGAAGCCCTGACGCAGCCACCATGTGGAGGCGCTTGTAAACATAGTGCCCAGTGAGAGGCCAGCCAACCACAAAGGTCATAGAACATGACTCCTCTGAAAGGGGGCATCCTGGGCAGGAGACAGGACCACGGGGAAGGCGCTTGTCTTGTATGCAGCTGACCCAGGTTTAATCCCCAGGATCACATGTGGTCTCCCAACCCCCGCCAGGAGTGCTCTCTCAGCACAGGGCCAAGAGCAAGCTTTGAGCATAACCAGGTGTGGTCCAAAAACCAAAGATGATAAAAAAACGAAACAAACATCCAGACTGAGGAAATCCAGGATGAGAAGATTAATGGACACGAGGGCTGGTGGGGAATACACAGGTGCAAACAGAATCTCTTTGAGAAATCATGAGTACATTATGGAACTGTAACATGGGGGTGGCTGTACAATACTGTGCTCATGCAGAATAATCACTGACCAGTATACTTTCTCTTTGTGGGCCACTCCTGGCAGGGCCAGGGATGGAACTAAGGACTCCAGCATACAAAGCTTAAGTTCAACCCACTGAGCACCTCCTCAACCCTCACTCACCACCTTTAGTTACGGAACAGAAGCACGAATCACTTAAGAGCGCAGCAGTTTCCAGGGCTCTTTTTATTTATTTATTTATTATTTTTATTTATTTTTTTTGCTTTTTGGGTCACACCCAGAGATGCTCAGAAGTTACTCCTGGCTCTGCACCCAGGAATCACTCCTGGCGGTGCCTGGGGAACCATATGGGGTGCTGGGGATCGAACCTGGGTGTGCTATAGCTCCAGCCCCAGGGCTCTTTTTAAAAGTGTTGAAATAGTCATCATCTGAAGACAAGGGCAATGTGAAAGAGAAGGAACAAAACAGAACATTCCAAGAGAGCTGCCCAAGGGCTCCAAGGCTGTGAAGCCTCCTCTCTTGTGGACTCTCCCTTTCACTGGAATGGCAGTGCAGAGACAAGCATGCAGAGGAGAGTAGACCAGAGAGGACAGATGCAGGGCCAGGCAGCATGGCGGTTGGGTGTCTGAATGTGTGTGTGCATGTGGGCAGCTACCAGGCATCTCCAAGGGCAGCCACATGCTGCCCTGACCACCCCATGGTGTGTATGTGTATGTGTGTGTGGGCTCGTGCATGTGCATCAGACAGCATACAGAGCAGCCTACAGGGTGGTAGAGGGGTGTGTGTGTGTGTGTGTGTGTGTGTGTGTGTGTATCTGTGTTTATGTACAGGGCCAAGCAGTACACAGAATGATATTGGGGTATGTGTGTGCCAGGCAGCATATGGGGTAGTAGGGGTGTGTGTCTGTGTGTATACACGCCAAACAGAAATCAGAATAGGAGAGTTGTGTGTGTACGCCAATAGAGTGGTAGAGGAGTATGTGTATGTGTATGCAGGGCCAAGTAGCACAGAAGTGGTTGAGGGTAAGTATGTAGTAGGGGGAGGGGAAGGACAGGGACAGGGTGAGGGGTGTCAGACAGCACATAGGATAGTATGGGGGTGGTGCGTGAGAAGGGCCAGGCAGTACAAAGGGTGGTAGGGGGGTGTGGGTGTGGGGGAGTGTGCCAGGAAACACATGGAGTGGTTGTGGGGGTGTGGAGGGGTGTGTGTATATGCCTGTACCAAGTCCATGCTTACCGACACTGTTCAGATCATCCTGATCAGAATATCTGGACAGAATCAGCTTCCACGCCATCAGCCTACTTCCTAAGAGCTGGTTACTAAGACAGCAGCTAACACTAGGCAGCAAGAAGCCGGAGGACACACCCCCAGCCTGCCACCTCTCAGGCTTTTGGCTTCAAGGACACCACTGCCTCCTGGTGGTGATGGCCAAGAATGGCTCAAACGCCCTGTGGCTCCTTTTGTCCTCACTTTTCACTGAGTTTTTGCCCCTTCATGGACACAAAGGATACCTGTCTGTCATTCTAACAGCCCCTCATACAGACTGCCGATACTAATAGTGGGGGCACTCTTACCAGGGCCTGCAGCATTCCGTCCATGGTGATGACGCCAATCATGGTCTGGAAGGAAGAGTGGGCCAAAGTACACAGACTCCAGTCCAAGAAGTGCTCCATCTTCTTCTGCTTGACGTCAGGCCGTGTAACAAACCTGCCGGGGGTCAAGGAAGGTGAAAGTTCCACAGAGGCCCTCCAGAGCAGAGACCAGCCACGCTTTAGGGAAGTCTCACACCAGGAAGCCTGTTCTCCACACTAGGATGCCCCAACACCTCCAACCACAGGCTTCAAGCCCTCCCACCACAAGCTCCTAAGCGTGCCCACTCCTCGGGCCTGGACCCCCTCAACCTGAGGCAACAGCCCAGAACCCCACCAAGACCCATGATTCAAGCAGACTTGGAAACCTACAGCCACAGCATCCACAGCCCACATGCAAGGTCTGCCCTGCACTACAGGGCCTCACTCTACACATACCCACACTGCAGGCAGACACACACAACGGCACGCATTAAACAGACAAACACACAATGTACAACAAATGTACTGAATAAATCGACACATGCGCTGCACAGATACACACTACATGGACAAACACTACACAAACAATCACCGCATGGACACACACACACACTGCATAGACACATATACGCGAACTGCATGGACACACACTGCAGAACCTACACACATGCACCACATGAACAAATACACATGAACTGCATGGACAAATGCATAGCACAAATGGACACACAGTATGTGGACTGACACAGATGCACTACACAAATGCACACTACACAGATAGACACAACGCATAGACAGACACACTGTACAGATGGACACACATGCACTCCATAGACAAACACTGCATGGAGAGGCACAACACAGTATGGACACTACACAAACATGCACATTGCATGGACACATTTATATGCACTGCATGGACAGATCAATAATAAATATGCACTGCATGGACGAAGGAACACACACTGCATGGATAAACACATATGCACTGCATGAATGTACACACACTGCATGAACAGACACATACTGCATGGACGGAAACACACACTGCACCGACAGAGCATTGAGAGACAGACTTGCACACTGCACGGACAGACACACATGCACACACACCTCACAGACCTTTACTGGAGTTCACAAGTTCCCCAAAGGTATTCCACTCTGCACTCCCTGGAAGCCCAGGAGAGTCTACAGGTTCCCCCGATCTCCCAACTCAGGGCCCACACTGAGTTCTCCCTCCCGAGTAACTGAACCAAGCATGATCATCACACCTAACAGTGCAGTGCTCAGCTGATGATGCAGTTTCCTGAACAGAAACACAGAAAATCTGCCAGGGGCATGAAGAAAGCAGCTGGCAGGGAAGGAGGGAGTGGGGCAGCACTCTCACAGAAAGGTGCCCAGCCCTGCATCTGAAGGTTGGGAGGCCACTAAACCCAGAGCAAAAAGCTGCTGCCTGACACAAGACCATGGCCAGGGCACAAGAGCCAGCGATGAGTGGATTCCCTCCTCCCAGTATGTAGAGCTCAACAAAGTGACAGCTAGGGACAGGCTGCGCAGGGCCAATGGCAGTTCATATGGGTATGACACTGAGCAGAGCCTCAGAGCAGTCAGCTCCAAAGTGAGGGCAGAAGGGAAAGACAGAGCCGAAGATACATACCTAGGAGATGCCTACCTCCAACCCAACTTGCCACCACCCTGCCACCAGGGCCACAGCTAACTGCTGGGTCCCAAGACTGAAGGGGTGCAGTATCATTGGAGCACCTGAGGAAAAACTGCACACGCACACTCTCACAGCCACAAGCACAAGAAATGCTCCAATACTGCCAATGGTCCTTCCAGTCTGTAACATGCCCTCAGTGGCCCAGAACAGTGCCCAAGCCCCTCCATATCTCCCATGTCAGCAGTGACCCCCTAGGCTGACAGCCTCAGCCACTGGCCTGCTGGCTGCTGACAAAAGCTCTCGGGGAGAAGTAGTTCCAAGCTGAGAAGTCCTGGATTCAACCCTGGAACTGCATGGCCCCCCAGAACTGCTGGAAGTGAACCCTGCAATAACAACAAACATGCTTCATCTTCCTGCCCACAAGGAGTACACCAGGAGTCCTTGACCACAAGGAACTCTGCAGGTCAAAGTCATGGCAACAAAGGAGAACAGGCATCCTCCCAGGGCAGGATCAGCAGTCAAGAAGTTGGTTTAATTCATTCAGCCTAATAAATGGCTAAATAAATAGCAATACTCCTACATTTAAAAAAAAAAGTTGGTGTAGGTTTTCAGAGAACGTGAGACTCGGGGCAACGACTTGAGAGGGACAGGCAGTAAGTCCTGTCTCCTTTACCTCAACCCTGCCAGGGAGACAATACGGAAGGGAAGACACAATCCTTACATGCTGCCCACCCAGGTCCAATCCCCAGCACCACATACCTGACCCCAGCACTGCTGCCAGCAGGTCAACCTGGACTCATGGGATGAGTACATCAGCAGCCTACTGGTTCCTTCAGGCTTCCTGATACCCCCAACTCACCGCTGTGCCTCTGGCCAGACTCCAGCAACTCAGAACAATGTTTCCCAAGAAATTAAACTGCCAGAAGTTAGATATGTGGGAGCCATACCCACAAACCACCTCTGGCTCAGCCATACAAGCTCATTTATTGGCCTTGCTTCAGAGACCCATAAACAAATCTCAAGAGAGATCAAAAGCCACAGTCAATCTCGGGTCCACGCAAGGTTGAACAGAACAGAGTACACTGGAGAAGGGTTGGTTAGCCCAGAGCCCTCCCAAACTCAGGCTCCAGGAGCCACTTGCTCCCGAGATACTAACTTGCTGAAAATTCAGTTTATGGGTTTTGTGACTGAAATCTCTAGGTATTCTCAGGGCCGGGATGGGCAACCTTCCCGCATTTCCCCATACTTCCAGAACCCCTGACAGTCATATCCACAGCCCAAAGCCACCACCCAGTTAAAAACAGCTACTCCAGTTATACCCTCTGGAGCTGATAAAAATACTGGGCTGGAGCGATAGCACAGCGGGTAGGGCGTCTGTCTTGCACGCAGCCAACATGGCCGAGCCGAGTTCGATTCCTCCGCTCCTCTCGGAGAGCCCGGCAAGCTACCGAGAGTATTCGATATGCCAGACACAGTAACAACAAAGTCTCCAATGGAGACGTTACTGGGCCCGCTCGAGCAAATCGATGATCAACGGGAGGGCCGATAAAAATACCAAATGCCCTGAACAAACACAATGACCTCCTAGTACCTGTATTGAAACCATAATGCACAAAAGGGGGGGGGGGGGAGAGAAAAAGAAAAAAGGTGTTTACCATAGAGGCAGCTGAGGTGGGGAGGATAGAAGAGATAGGAGGGAAACTGGGGACATTGGTGGTGGGAAATGTGCACTAGTGGAGGGATGGGTGTTGGAACACTGTATGATTGAAACCCAATCATGGATAGCTTTGTGATAGTCTATCTCAGTGATTTAATAAAAAATAAAAGTAAAATAAATAAAATAAGGATAACTACTTGCATGTGGCTGACCTGGGTTCAAGCCCCAGCATCCCATATGGTCCCCCAAGCACTGCCACGAGTAATTCCTTAGTGCAAAGCCAGGAATAATCCCTGAGCATTGCTGGTTATTACCTAAATAAATAAAGATAACTAGAGGTCAAAGCAATAGTACATCAGGGAAGAAACTTGTACTGCACGTGGCCAACTTGGGCAATCCCCGGTAATGCCAGCGTGATCTCTGAGCACTGAGCCAGAAGTAAGCCCTGAGTACTGTCAGGTGTGGTTCAAAAATTAAGGGAAAAAAAAAGAAAGAGGGGTTTAGAGAAGTAGTATAGCATATAGGGTGGTTGCCTTGCACACACTGAACTGAATTCAATTCCCGGCATCCCATATGGTTCCCCAACCACCGAAGGAATAATTCCTGAGTGCAGATCCAAGAATAACCCCTGAGCATCACCAGGGAATAAGGAAGGAATTTATCACAGAAGGAAGGGAGGAAGGGAGGGAGGGAAGGAGAGAGGGAGAAAAACTAAAGATCAGAGAAGTAGTTCAGCAGTAAAGCACTTGCCTTGTGTGTGTTAGGCCCTGGGTTCAATACCTGACATTGTGAGAAAAAATAATAAAATTAAAAATACCTAGGGGAAAAATACCATCTCCACATTAAAATAAAAAAAAATTCATCCAGACTGAGGGACAGTATGGGCTCAGAGCACCTGCCATGCGACTGTGTGAGCTCAAATCCCCATGAGTGTTCCACATATATCGAATAAGACCCTTTCAGCCCCCTGCAGCAATAGGTGTCTAAGCACCACAGGAGGGTGTATGGCCTGATGAGCATCACAGTCAGGAAGAGTGACCTCTGGCAAGCATGTGTGGGCAGCCAGCCAGGAATTGTCCCAACTAAGATTGGGAGCACAGAGAATACAAGCACCAACACAACAGTACAACCAAAGAAGGTACAGACCTGGCAAGCACTGCAGCCAGGAGCACAAGACCATGACCTGCTGTGTACCCCAGCAAGAGCGACAGCCAGCCATGTGTGATCCTGGCACCACAACACCATCAGGAAGAAAGAGAGTAGGGGTTGGGAATTTAAGCGTGTGTGTGCGTTTGTGTGTGTGTGTGTGTAGGTGTTTTAAAACTTTAGTCCAGAGCCAGGGTGCTATATAGGATGCCAGGGATTGAATCCAAGTCAGACATATGCAAGGCAAATGCTCTCCAATCTGTACTATCTCTCCAGCCCCTCAAACAGGGGCTTTTGTTCTAGGACACAATGACCCTAGAGTCATACTTGATGTCTCTCAAAGCCAGGGGTCAAAACTGGGTCACACGGAGCTGGAGCAATAGCACAGCAGGTAGGGCACTTGCCTTGCACACGTCTGACCTGGGTTCAATTCCCAGCATCGCATATGGTCTCCTGAGCACCGCAATGAGTAATTCCTGAGTGCATGAGTCAATTGGCAGCACCCATAGATGAGAGCACACCCTCTGTGTAACTGACACCAGTCCAAATCTGAGCCCGCATGATAGGTTATCACACCATCTATGTGAGCACCAAACCCTGGCCTAGGGGATTCATGAGCCCCTGACTCAGTCTAGGAGGTCCATAAGGTTCTGACCCAGGGCCAAGGGGATTCATGAGGCCCTGACCCGGCCTAGGGACCAGTGAGACCTCAGCCCTGACTGATTCATCATAAGAGGTTCAGATTCTACTTTCTCTCAAAAAAAAAAGAAAAAATTAAAAAACGAAGCCCAATGTTCCTTAGAGAAGGAAACAGAAAAAAAGGCACACAGAGCAAACACCCTCACAGAACAGCCACCTTCCCCAAACAACCAGAACCAACAGGCACACTTACTTGGACACAAGAACAGCAGCTGCATCACGGGCCTTGTCACTGACCAGCAAGTAGGACTAAAAGGAAAAAGCAGAGCCTTATGAATACACATATCATGACTCCCCTCCAATATCTCCTCCCAACACCAGCCTCACAAGGTGAAGCACCGTGTACCACCAATATAAAACCCTTGATAAACTACTTACTCTCACACCCACCTGTGTGTGGGGAGCACTAGCCCAAACACACCCACTTCAGGAACAAAGTGTTTAGTGTTGTCTGTCACACAGCAAGTTCAACAAATTCTGAATATAAAAAAGTGTGGCCTCTGATTCTCAGATGGCCCTGGTCCTGCCCCGGCCCTAAGTAACCCTTCCAGATGTGTTAGACACCATGACTTCCTTCCAAGCAACAGAATCTAGCAAAGGGTGAGATGGCCTATTTCTGATGACCAAGGTACTATCATCCTGTTTACCAGCAGCTCCTGCCCCCTGCTGGCTGTGTTGGAACCATGTGGTCAGGAAAAATAGTCTCTAGCAAAGAACCAGAATCAGGCCCTGTCCAACCATCTATAGAGCCTAGAGCTGCCCTGCCCCAAAAGACTAGGTTGGGGGGGGCCTTGAGCTGAGGGCCCAGAAAAGATTCCTGGCCAGGTTCCTGACCCATAGAAACCATAAGACAAAACATGTGTCCTACCAAAGCACTCACATTTGGGGAAACTTGTTAAGTATCAACAGCTAAGGCTAAGTAAGCAGAACAGGAATCTATGTTTTATGTGCACAGTATTTCCATCAAGAAAGGACATGAAAGTATTACCTCTCAGCAGAATTTGAGATTTACATTTAATATAATAATTTAATTATCTGTACTATCTCTCCAACTCCTCAAACAGGGGCTTTTGTTCTAGGACACAATGACCCTAGAGTCATTCTTGATGACTCTCGAAGACCATCTAACTGGCAGCACCCATAGATGAGAGCACACCCTCTGTGTAACTGACACCAGTCCAAATCTGAGCCCGTGTGATAGGTTATCACACCACCTATGTGAGCACCAAACCCTGGCCTAGGGGACCCATGAGCCCCTGACTCAGTCTAAGAGGTCCATGAGGCTCTGACCCTGGGCCGAGGGGAACCATGAGGCCCTTATCCGGCCTAGGGACCAGTGAGACCCCAGCCAGTGAGAGGTTCTTCTCAGAACCTCTCAGAATGAGAGATTTACATTTAATATTACTACTGCTTCTTCTTTTCTAGTTTTCCTACAATTATTATTAACATATTAAAAAATAAATTAAGGGGCCAGAGAAATAGGAGTGATTCACCCAGGAGTGATTACTGAGTGCACAGCCAGGAGTAACCCGAGCATCACCAGGTGTGGTCAACAAAACAAAACAAAACAAAAAAAAAAAAGACAAGTGCCTACCCTCTATAGTGTCTCTGCTCCCCTATACAAATTACTACAATGTTTTTTAGTGAAACAAGACAATTTTTATTGACTAAAACTTACTTAGAAAAATGTGAGAGGAGGCGTATATGCTGCCTGATCTCATGTGCTGCTCTAGTCCACGTGGCTGAGCACACGTGGTGCCGGAGCACGTGTCGCCCGCATCTCTCCTCTTGAGATGTGTACTTTCATGCTTTCGTGTCTAATGCTAGGATGTGTGTAGGGGCTCTCTCCGCCCTTGGAGAATCCCAGGTTCTCTCGAGTACGTTACTCTCTCACTCTCTCTCCCTCCATACCTAAAAATCCTCCAAATAAAATCTATTTATTTCAAAAAAAGAAAAATCTGAGAGAAGGAAAGGAAGACGTGTTCAATGGAGAACACAGGCTTGAAGAGCAAGCCAAATTATTAAGATTTTAAAGTCATGACATGAAATACTACCTCACTGAAAAACAGCAGCCTCTTAACAAAATTACATGTAAGTTCAAAGTATAGCAAACAGCATGACACAGAAGCATGAAAGCACTGGTGAGTGATTATTTACCTTTGCTATTTGAAGAATCTGGTCCATGACGGATATCCGAGTCTGTCCAGGTTGAGTGAGGTTCCCATCAAGACGTGAAAAATCAAAAGGGATCAGGCAGATCATAGAGAGCCACAGCAAAAGCATGTAGCGAGTCTCCCACGTCTAAGGAGTTAAAGAAAAATGCCACCTGGATGAAGAACAGAACCCACTGCCACCTCCCACCCACTCGATGCCACAAAGGCCCTTCAAATGCTGTGAACCTCAGAGTCAAAGTGAAGACGACCCTCAGTTCCTCCTATGTCCCCACTATACCCCACCATGTACACTCTGACAAACACAGTCACCTCAACAAAAGAACAAAGTGAATAAAGAAATATCGTAACACATCAGCTACTACCTTCTCCACTGGCAATCAAACTTTTGACAAAGTGAAACAAATAAAAAAGTTGAAAGAAACAGAAACCTTAAGAATTGGAGCCAAGCCGAGATTAGTACCAGGAATTTTACTCCATGGCTTGAAGGCCAGCCACACATGCTAGGGGAAAAGGGAGCTCAGATAGAGAAGGGAACACCAAATAAAAGGTGTTGGGAGGATCCTCCCAGGATGGGAGAAGCATGCTGAAAGTAGACTATAGACCAAACATGATTGCCACCCATTGCCTCTTTTGCAAACCACAACACCCAATAGGAGAGAGAGAACAAAAGGGAATGCCCTGCCACAGAGGCAGGGTGGGAGGGGGGAATGGGGGGGTGAGAGGGATACTGGGATCCGTGGTGGTGGGAAATGAGCACTGGTGGAGGGATGGGTATTTGATCATTGTATAATTAAAACCCAAGCACAAAAATTTGTAAGTCTACAACTGTACCTCATGGTGTCTCACTAATGAAAAAAAAAAAAAAGATTTTACAATTTAAAAAAAAAAAAAAGAATTGGAGCCAGGGGCTGGAGCGATAGCACAGCAGGTAAGGCATTTTGTCTTGCACGCAGCCAACCTGGGTTCAATTCCCAGCATCCCATATAGTTCCCCAAGCACCGCCAAGAGTAATTCCTGAGTGTATGAGCCAGGGGTAACCCCTGTGCATCGCCAGGTGTGACCAAAAAAGCAGGAAATAAAAAAAATTGGAGCCAGAGACAGCACAATGGAAGGGCACTTGCCCTGCTCATGGGAGGACCGAGGATCAATTCCCAGCATCCCATATGGTCCTCTGAGCACCACCAGGAGTGATTCCTGAGCGCAGAGCCAGGAGTCTGAACACAGCCTTGTCCAAAATGTGGCCAAAAAATAAAATAAAAGCCAGGACCAGAAAAATAGAATAGGGCTTAAAATCCCAGCATTGTATGCTCCCCTGAACATCCCCCAGGCACCACCAGCTTGGCTTGGATAATTCCAGCCCCAGAGCCCAAGAAGCACCTCACCCTCAAGTCCTGATACTGAACAGCCAGTTGACCTAGACTGACCATGAGGGAACCTCAGGTCTCCTGTGCACCCCTTAGTAGATCCTGAAAAAAAAAAAAGACTAAGAAATAGCACAATGGTCGGAGCATATACTCCGCATGCAGGATGCCTCATTCAGCACCACAAGTTCCTAAGCATGGCCAGGTACAAACCCAAAACTAAAGCCTGGGAATAGCTACCAAGCACTGTCAGGTCTGGCCCCAAAACAACTGCCAAAATATTTAAGGAAAGTTCGATCCCCAGCACTGCATATGGTTGGGTCCCCTTGGCACTGCTGGATGTGGCCTCCCCCCCCCAAAAAAAAGATCCTAGAATCAGAGAGACATTACAGGTGAGTGGGGCCCAAAAACCAAAAAAAAAAAAAAAATTTTAAAAGCGAGTACAGGGATTAAGGCACTTGCCTTGCATCCTAGAGACGCTCATTCCCGAGCACAGAGACAAGAACAGATCCTCAGTCAAACACCACCGCATTCCCTAATGGAAACAAATTAATTTTTTTGCTTTTGCTTTTTTGGGTCACACCGGCGATGCCCAGGCATTACTCCTGGCTCTGCACTCAGGAATTACTCCTGGCGGTGCTCGACGGACTATATGGGGTGCTGGGAATCGAACCTGGTTGGCCACATGCATGGTAAACTCCCTACCCACTGTACTATCGCTCCAGCCCAAATAAATTAATTTAAAAAAACAGAATAAAAAGAAATCTTCAATTTCCAGTCAAAGTGGAGTGACTTCACTTTGGACATTTACTTAGATTCTACTCTGGCCCCAGGAGGAACCTTGGGGAAGGAGAGGATGGAGAAAGGATGATTCCTGACTCAAGTGGAGAGTAGGCCCAGCCACTCAGGAGGACTCCACACCACACACCACTCAGACCTAAAGCACGTTCACACAGGCCTACAGGCCACTGGTAGGGGTTCCCAATCCCAGCTCACACATGTGCAGCCCCCTTAAAACCCTAGGACACTGCTTCTCTGTATTCCCTGGGGGAGCAGACTTCCCAAGTATCCTTATCACAATTCATGCTCAATGTCACCCCTGAAGAGGAGACGCTGGAATGTTACCCCTGCTTTCCCCCTCACCACCCACTACTTCTCTGTCCTAAATCACAGTCCTGAGAACAAATGAGTCCCATCAGTGGCCCAGGATACTCCCATCAGAGTGAGAATTCATATTTTAAAAACCTGGCTGGTGGCACAATGCTCAGCAAAATGTGTTCAGGCAGATTTCTTGACATGTATTTAAAAGAAAATATTTTAGAGCCATACGTATAAAAAGAAAAAATGCCAGGCGAATAAAAGAAAGACTGATACAAATGAGCATGATATAAAAACCCAAGAAAGGGGCTGTAATGATAGCACAGCAGGTAGGGTGTTTGCCTTGCATGCAGCTGACCCAGGTTCAATTCCCAGAATCCCAGATGGTCCCCTGAGCACCGCCAGGAGTAATTCCTGAGTGCATGAGTCATGAGTGCATAAGCCAGGAGTAACCCCTATGTATCGCCGGGTGTGACCCAAAAAGCAAGGGAAAAAAAAAAACACAAGGAAACAGCACAGCTACCAGAGCAGGAAGAGATGGAACCAAAAGGAAGGTGGGAGATGAGATTCAGACTCACCTCATGGTCCTTGGGGTTCTGAGTCGTAAACATGTCTAAAATAGGCTGCACGTCAGCTACTTCATGAGGAAATAAACGCAGAAATGTTTTATATCCTCGAACCTACCAGACAACAAAAGGACAGCGACTTATCATAAAACAAAGTATAGGATCAGAGAGATCGTACAATAGGTAGGGTGGTGCTCGCCTTGCACTATGGTCCTCTGAGCCCACCAGAAGAGATTCCTGAGTGCAGAGCTAGGAGTGACCTTTGAGCACCAACAAGTGTAGCACCAAAACAAAAACAAGACAAAGAAAGTGTAGAGTACCAAAGTGATCCTTCTGTCGCCAAAAATTACTCAAGTTGGGACGGGAGCAACAGTACACAGGGTAGGGTGCTTGCCGACCAGGCTTTGATCCTCAGCACCCCACAAGGTCCCCCAAGCCTGCCCAGGAGTGATCCCTGAGCAAAGAGCCAGGAGTAAGCCCTGAGCACCACTGGATGGGGATCACCATCAAAAAAAAAAAAAATCACTCATCGGGGCCAAAGAGAGAGTAATAGTAGGGAGGGCCCTTGCCTTGCACACTGCCAACCCAGATTCTATCCCTATCATCCCATTTGGTCCCCCAAGCACAAAGCACTACCAGGAGTAATTCCTGAGTGCAGAGGTGCAGAGGCAGAAGTACGCACTGCTCACCAGGTGTGCCCTTCCCCACTACCCCCACCAAAAAATAAAAATGAGACACAGAAAGGTGGACCCCAGCCATCACAGGTAGGCACAGTGACAACACATGGCCTCTCACCCTGAGATAGCCAAGTCATCCATTGGCCAAAGGGGCAGCGGCTGGCCTGCAGCACAGACAGGACATCCCTGAAAAGCGTGAGAATGCAGACATCCAGACTTACTTACTCAGAATCTGCAAAAGCCTCAACACAGGTAAGTTTGAGAAGTAGTTCCATTCCATCAAGTTTTTTCTGCTAAATTCCTTGTAAGAAACTTCTCTGAATTGATCATCTCCCTCCATCCCTTCCGTTCTACCAAAGTGACTATTCAAATTATTCAAATCCAAGATGTTAAATATCTCAGACACTGTTTACTCAAGATCTCCTGTGGATCACTGACATCTGATCCCCAACATGTGGTACAAGGAGGAAAAGTAAAACCATCTTTCCATCAATAACATTTTGGCAGGTAACTTCTGGGCAGAGTACATTATAGAAGACTCTACCATGAAGCACTATGTGAACATTACCTTAGTGATGATATAAAGGAATTTAAAAGCCAGATGTACAAGGTCAGCTGGGGATGCCTTATCTCTCACAAGATCCAACAAGATGTTCATCATCCATTCTAGATAAAAAACATATTTAGAGAAAAAACACAAACACTTGTTATGTAAATAAATACGAGGGACCAGAGCAACAGGTAAGGCACTTTCCTTGCATATGAATGACCCGGGTTTGATCCTCAGCATCCTATACACTGTCCCCCAACCCCCACCAGGAGTGATCCCTGAGTGCAGAGCCAGGAGTAAGCCCTGAGCAATGCTGAGTGTGTGCCAAAAACAAACAAAAAATATGAATGATTATCAGCTTAATCAATGGCCGAATAGCAGTACTTCTACATTAAAAATATATATATGAATGATATTTTTGTTTTGTCTTGGAGTCACATTCTACAGTTGGTAAAGGCTTATTACTAGTTCTATGCTCTACAGTGCTAGGGATCAAACTGGGGATGTCTGCATGTGAAGCAAGTACCTAACCTGTTGTACTATTTCTCTAGCCCCTAAATATACTATTAAAATATCAAAAGAAATGAGACTTAGATGGGGCTATAGCAAGTAGTGCATTTACCCTGCACATGACCAACCCAAGTTCAATCCCTGGCATCACTTATGGTCCCCCAAGCCCACTAGGAGTGATTCCTCAGTACAGAATCAGGAGTAAATCCTGACTAAAACCAGATGTGGCCCAAAAGCAAAAACAAAGTTTAGAAATGAAAGCATGATTCAGATTAGTAAACCTATGTAATCCAATTGCCAATCTAGCCAAAAATAACCTACATTTTAATCTTAACAGTTTCTGCTAGTGACGTATTGCAAACAAGACATGTATTCCTGCTTTCAAATTTAGGAGAAACATTATCACTACAAAGAAAATTATTCTATCTCAAACCAATACCCAATACCCTACATTACAAAAGATTCCTGCTACAACTATTTAGCAGTGATCTGATTTGGTTTTTAAGGGACTCTCAGGGATCACTCCTGGCAGGGCTTGGGGAACCATACAGGGTGCCAAGGAATCAAACCTGGGTCAGTGATATGGAAGATAAATGCCCTACCCGCTGAACTATCTATCCAGTCCCACAATGATCTGGTTTTAGTCATTACTGTGTGATGAAAAAGAGAATCTACACTTCCAGTTTTGTTTTGGAGGGGGTCACACCCAGCGATGCACAGGGGTCACTCCTGGCTCTGCACTCAGGAATTACTCCTGGTGGTGCTCGGGGGACCATATGGGATACTGGGAATCGAACCCAGGTCAGCCCCGTGCAAAGCAAATGCCCTACCTGCTGTGCTATCACTCCAGCCCCCACTTCCAATTTTAAAGGAATAATTTGCCCACTAACCAACACCAACACAAAGAAAACTGCACAAATAGATTTCCAGACAAGGAACAATACAATAAGCAGTAAGCACAAGCAAATAGGCCAGTGGGGACCTCTGAGAAATGGAGCTGAGCTGAGTCAGCCAGGACTTGAGACAAGAACAAGTTC
This sequence comes from Sorex fumeus, assembly GCF_029834395.1. NCBI lineage: Eukaryota > Metazoa > Chordata > Mammalia > Eulipotyphla > Soricidae > Sorex > Sorex fumeus. The sequence continues at coordinate 18,212,037 of NW_026606086.1, read as the reverse complement.
CAGAGATGATAGTGGCATCCTCTGCCCTCAGCAGAACCTTCACTTAGCCAGGCTGGCACCCAAGACACAGCACAATTGTCAGAAACTGCCCAGCTCCCAGGGCAACACCTTCCCCTCATCAAGTCACAGTGCAGAGGCCTTGTGAGATGGAGCTGGCATGTGAACACAGAGACCCTAAGCCCACTGCCTTTCCTCTTGAGCTTCACCCCAGGAGCATGGGCTACCTCTGGGGCAAGACAGCAAGCAAGGGACAGAGCGCACCACGGGACAAGTAGACGGCGGTCCTGCCATCAGTGCCAGGAGTAACTTAAAGAATACGGAAAGACAACCCCCCCCCCAAAAAAAATTTGTTCTTCCAACCAGTGATTCAAGTGCAAGACTCAGGGTCTCCACTTGCACAAGGAGCCATATGCAGGCCACTGGGGGGGGGGGGGGGGGGGGGCGTGGGAGGGGGAAGGGCAGGAAACCTGACCATCAGCCAGAGGCGCTGGAGCGAACAGGTAAGGCACAGAGCCCACCCAGGGTACAATTCCACCTCACACTCTTACCAAGGTGTGGGTCCAACAGGTGCGGCTGCTCCTGGTATTTGTCCATTATTGCTAAGGAAGAAAGGGAAGATGAGATCCACACCCCAAGCAGCCCGCTGGTTCAGACCCCTCACTGGATCCAACTTCCTGACCTTGCTCAGGCCCCTCTACACACTGACACTCACCCGGCCTCCTCTCACCCTAACCCCACGTCCCTGCCCCGTCTCTATCCTAAACCCTCACCCCTGCCTCACTCCTCCCTAAACCCCCACACCTGACCCCTCTCCACCCTAATCCACACACCCCTGCCTCTTTGAGTCCCCAGCCCTGCGTCTCCTCCCTGAGCCCTGACCCCTCACCCTCTCCACCCCCGCCCCTGCCCCCGCCCCTCGCAGTGTCCCCAATGCCCCGCCCTCCCCACAGTGTTGCTCCCACCCGCGCACCCTCCCCTACCCACCCCGCCTCCTTTCTCCCTAAGCCCCATCCCCTCCCCTCCCCACACCCGGTCCCTCTCCTCCCTGAGCCCCATCCCCACCCCTCCCCACACCGTGTCCCCTCCCACCCCCGCCCTTCCCTCCCTGAGCCCCACCCCCCTCCTCCCTGAGCCTCAAGCCCGCCCCTCCCCACAAACTGTCCCCCTCCACCCCGCCCCTCTCCTCCCTGAATCCCAACCTCGCCCCGCCCCACACCCTGCCCCCCACTCCCGCCCCCTCCTCCCTGAGCCCCACCCCCGCCCCCCCACATCCTGTCCCCCACCCCGGTCCCTCCCCACACCGTCCCCCACCCCCGCCCTCCCCTCCCTGAGCCCCACCCCCGCCCCTCCCCACACCCTGTTCCCCCCCGCCCCCGCCCCCTCCTCCCTGAGCCCCACAGCCGGTCCCAACGCGCGGCTCGGGCCCGCACCTCGGAACCGCTCCAGGAGCGCCTCCCCGGCCACGCGCTCGTTCAGCACGGCCGGCAGGCGGCCGAGCAGCGCGCGCGTCTCCTCACTCTCGCCGAACGCCTCGAGGGCGCTGCCCAGGGCCAGCGCGTCCACCTCCGCCTCATCCTCCAGCGAGCCCGCGGCCGCGCCTTCACCCAGCGCCATCCTCGCGGCTCCCTGGAGTCGCCGAACGCCGGAGTCGCCCGCGAGGGCGTAACCAGCGCTCGCCCCACCCCGCGCCCTCCGCCCCCCGCTACCGAGCGCGCCAGCGGCCAAAAGAGTGCGCGCGAAGGCAGAGGTGGGCGCGACTGGACGCAGACGCGGAGCGCCCCGCGGGTGCCGGGCACAACTAGGACTACGGATCCCGCGGCGGGGCTGTGTCGAGGGCATTGTCGGGAAAACGGGGCCCGAACCACAGTCCCAGGAATGGGGTCGGCTGCGGGTACCGACCAGACGGGAGGCTGCGACAGGGGCGTGGTAAGCAACTTAGTGTTCGCTTAGGGGGAGTGGCTTGGTGCTGTCGGCGGGTGAGGGCGTGTCTTCGCCAGTTGAGTGACGTTGAAGGTGAGGCCTGAGCTTGGCTGGGGCGGGTCTGGGCGGGGCGGGACCAGGTTTGGGGCGGAATCTGCGATGGAGTGGGACCAAGTTTGCGCGGGGGCGCGAGATTAGTAAGAAATTGGAAGAGGGCTGGGTCTGAAGTGAAGTGGGTCTGGGCGGGGGGCAGGGTCTCAGGCGGGATGGGATGCAGCGGGCAGAGCGGGGACGGGGCCATAGTCGGGAGCGGAGCGGACATTGGTCTGGAGGCGGGGCCGAGCGGGGCCATAGTCGAGGCGGGGCCGACAGCGGTCTGGAGGCGGAACCGGGCGGGGCCATAGTCGGGGCGGGGCCGATAGCGGTCTGGAGGCGGGGCCATAGTCGGGGCGGGGCCGACAGCTGGGCGAGGGAGTGGCGGGGCATACCACCCTGGAGGCGGAGCCATAGTCTGGGGCGGGGCCAATAGCGATCTGAAGGCGGAGCCATAGTCAGGGCGGGACCGACGGCTGTGTGGAGGCGGGGCGGAGCGCGTAGGGGCGGGGCTGGCAGTGGGCAGCAGGAGGGGCAAGGCGAGGTAGGATGGGAGCGAGGCTGGATGGGGCGTCTGGTCCTGTGAGGCCCACAGGTGCTCTGCTCAGGGTCTAGGCCCTCGCCTCCTGAAACGTCCATCACGTAGCACTTTACTGTTTGGAAGGTGCCTTTTGTGTGTAGTTTTGGTTTCAAAGCAACACTCGGTGATGCTCAGGAATCACTCCTGTTGGTGCTGGAGTTCCATCTCATGCCATGCAAAAGCCTTAACCCTTGTCCTAAGCCTCTGGCAGGGGAAGGCACCTTTGTGGGGACGTCTAGCTAGAAAGTCTCTCATGAGCTCAGCGGCCAGCTCCCACACTTGATGGAAGATGTGAACCCTCATAAGCTCTCTTAAGGTGGGAAGTGACTGATAATCTTCAAAGGGATAACAGAGATGAGGCTCCCTGTCTGTGAGTGCACACATGGGCCACCCAGCTCCACTGTCCCAGGACTATCCCCTCTGCAACACCACCTTATGTCATGTACTGCACAATTCAAGCTTCCGATCCCCTCTGACCCTCCTTTACCCAGAAATACAACTGCCAGAGCATGGAGAAGGACAGGCCTGTGCAGCAGAGGTCCCCACAGAGCCCTTCCTTCCATCTGTCCTACAGCCCCAGAAGTGCTGCTGAAGAGGTAAGGTCCATTTCATGGCCACAGTGCTGCGGTGTCCACAGGGGGATGCAGATCCTGGCTGTTTGTGAATTCCTATAACCAATTAGGGTCCCTAATGAGCCCACTGGAAACCACTGAGGTCTGAGCTGCGTAAATTAATCCAGACAAACAGAGATGCAAGGGAAAGGAAGCTGGAAGTGGACACCCTGAGGGCTCTCTGGCTTTATTAGTACCTGAAGTCACATGGCCCGGGTGCCCTCACTACCTTTGGAGAAACTGGGTGAAGCAGGAGAAGAGAATGGCTGCTACTTCAGAAGCCGCCTCATGGTGGTCAGGGATGGGCTTCGGTACTCCCTCCCAAAGTGGTTCCAATGGTTCAGGTAGTTAAAAAGTTGATACAGTAGCAGCCGCTGGTCAAAGCCTGGAGTTTTAGGGATCTTCTGGTGGTAAGCAGTGAAGAAGGACCGGGGGAACCCTCCAAACATCAAAGCAATTGCCAATTCAAACTCAGAATGGCCATAAAAGGATGCCGGGTCATAAATGAGGGGCCCTTCGTCGTCCTCGGCCACATTTCCTGACCAGAGATCCCCATGAAGAAGGGCAGGGACAATTTCTAGGCCACTAAACATATCTGGAATTTTCACCTAAAAAAAAGAATCATGCAAACAGTTACCAGCGTTCCTGAATCATATGCAGTGACTCTCCCACAATACTTGGGAAAGAGCAGAGATGACCGTGTGCCCACCCGAGGCCTCTGGACAGTGAGGCTCCGAGGTCTCCAGGGCACAGCCTTGTCTTACCCACTCCTGCATTCCTAGTAGACTCCTGGCTCCATACAGGAGATGATGGGATGTCTGGTTGGTTCTCAGCAGAGGGGCCACGGAGCTATATGGGACTTGGTACACACACACACACACACACACACACACACACACACACACACCGTTCTTTCTGCCCTGCTATCTGCTTCATTCAAAGTGAACACTTGGAGGGGCTCGCCCCTCTGCACTGAGGTGCAGTTCTGCTGTACAGAGCTTCGCAGGGAAGGCAGAAACATGAGTGACAGTGGCACTCTCCACCCTGCAAGACATACCTGCTTCCCAGCTAAGTAAATGTGGCCCCTCGGCAGGGCAACTCAGGGGCCTCATTCCATCCTGGCGTCTTCATCGGCTCAGCAGCCTCACACTCGTGTGCCCAGTACCCCCCTCTAGCCAGTGTGTGGCCCTCTGGAAGGAAGCCCCTCCCCAGAGAACATCTGCCAAGCCCACCTGGAGCCGGGCCCAGAGTTCCCGCAGCTCCTGATCGGCATAATCCTTCTCGATGAGGTCCAGCTGCGCCTGAAGCCGGTGCCGCGTAAAGAAGGTGGCCCAGTCGTCCTGCCATTCGTTCACCTGCGCAGCAAGGGAAGGGGTCGGCAGCTGGTGGGCATAGGCAGGCAGGGGCCAACTTTGCCTGGAACCAATAGCACCTCCCTACCACGTGGCGGGCATTGGAGCCAGCCAGCAACAGAGGTGAGACAAACTTCAAAGTAGCTCAACGAAGGGGAAGGAGGCAGAAACCAGATGGAATGAGTAAAATACTAAGGGCAAGAGGATCAGCTTGAACTCCTTATGGTTCACAGGTCCAGAGGCTCTCTGAGGCCACATGGGATGGAGGAAAGCAATGTTCTCGTGTGCATCATGTAAATAGTTGGTCTGCACAAACACTCGTCAGAGGTGACCATATAGCCATTCAACTAAACGAGGTTCCAAAAAAGATTGTCGCCAAGGAAAAAGAAAGCCAGCTGATAAGGAAGACATCAGGCCCTGAATGTCTGTGTCCAATACTCAGACAAGCATAGGACACACCCTCCCGGAAGCCAGGGAAAAGCCCCATGAGAGCCCTTGTGCTCCCTGTCTGGCTAAAGCGCAGGAAATAGAAAATGCCTCACACTGTGTGCAGAAGTGGAGCAACTGGGATCTCCCACACAGAGGGCAGGGTGAAACCGAGGCGCCTCCACCCCACCCCAGGGAAATGCACTGGCAGCTTTTTAAAGTGCCTTACCACCTAGTCATTCTCCTCCTAGCTGTTCACCCAGAATAAATGGAAACATTTGTCTAATTCTTGAACACAAAAGTTTATAGCAGCCCTCTTCATGGTGGAGAATAAAAGTAAAAAAGAATCCAGATGCCCATCAGCAGGTGACCAGACGGGCTGACTTGTGCATAGAGAGCTACGGGACAATGACCAGGGAAGCAGCTGATGAAGTGGCGGAGAGTGGTTCTACCCACACTGCATGCCACAAGAGGCTGATCTGGACCGGGGGGGGGGGGGGGGTGGTGCAGGGGGAAACCCATTGGGCACCAGGATCAGAAGAGGCTGAGGACACTTCTGGATGTAAAAACAGTAAGTTGCAAAGCTTCTTATATACAAAGGCTGCTCTATGGAACCCTTCTTGAGGCACTTTCTGGAAAGGACACGGTACCCTGGGGTGGCCCCAGCTGTGCAGGTGCAGCTCCCACAAAAACCTGAGGCCTGGGGGCACCCCTGGGCCTATGTCCATCTTGCACCTAAACAACACAGCTTTGAGCATAAGGAACCAGAGACCGGCATCGAACAGCCAATCCTCCACCGGGACAGTGATGCTGGAGTCCCCACATTCCCCAATTCCAAAGAAGAAGCCACCTGGGTGTGAGCTGTTGGCAGGACAGGGTGAATGTTCGGCCTGCCACCCAGTCTCCTCATTGCCATGCGTCCTCTCTGTCATTGTCCTCTTCTCTAAAACCCCTACCCTAACTCCTTAGGGATGCCATGGTAGATGGATGCCCTGTGTCACACATGAGTCCACCAACTGAGCAGCCACAGTCCTAAGTATGCTTCGTGTCCTCAGGGATCCCCCCCATGGGTCAGCCCCCAACAACTGCCCCAGAGAGCAGGAGCCTCATGGAACAGTGGCAGCAGGACCAGTCTATTGTCATCAGCTTCTCATGCAGCTTCAGCGCAGCTGGCCCTGTGCTCCAGACAGCTAAGATGCCTTACTGTATGTGTGCACCAGGGGTCAGGAGCCCCCACAGCCCAGCCCTGTCAACCCCTGTGCCCAAATGTGGCTGCCCACTGCCCCCTCCCCAAGCAGCTGTGTCCTGAGAGAGACAGACCATTTTGCTGCTATGGGGATCCCTCTAGCTGCCTGAAGCTTCAGGGAGATCTCCAGGGTCCCTCAGTCCAGGACACCCCCACATGAGATAGCAGCCCCCAACCCGCTGGCTGAGTTCTTGAGTCCATGAAGCTTCCAAACAGGCTAATAGGCTGTGAGCTCAACTCACCAAGACCTGGCCCCCAGGCTCATACTGCCTGTCAGCCTCCTGCAGGCACCATGATGAATGTTACGACACCCACCTCCAAACTTAGTTCCACGGGACTCCACTGCTCACACCTCAGAACTCAGCTCACACTCTACTCCAAGTCACAGGTACCCCAGCAGCCCCCACAGAGTCCAGTCCTGGGGCTTGGAGCTTGGGGCTGCAAGAGCACTTACCTGTGTGATGAAGCCACAGCACGTCACCGTGTGGAAGCCAAACTTGGTCACATAGGGGGGCTGATCACCATCTGCTCTGTGGCCTGTGGACAGAGGGGCTGGTCTCTTGTTGGTGCCAGCTGAGTGACCCCAACTGCACTATGGGAATAGGGCATGGCCACTCCCTGGGCAGGTAGTTAATGCACACAGTGGGGTCAGGCCACTCTGCACCCAGCACCTGGACACGGACAGACTGGGACAAACAGGGCCAAGTCTGCCAGTGATTGTTTCAGTCCACGTGGGCAGGAGCAGGAGTAAGGAGTGTGGGAGCAGAGCCTAAGGTCCATCTCTGTCCGGGTTGGCACGGGGCAGTCCTCCGGGGGCGGGGTCACTGGGTCCAACATGGCCAGCAGCAGCACGCACCCACTGTGTGCTCCTTCTCCTTCCAACTTTTTCCCAGCTTCTGGTTGTAAAGATGCAGTTCAGCCATCTGGGCGCCGAGGGTCGCTGCCTGGCTGAGGAAGCAAGTGCTGAGATCACAGCCAGTCCTCTGGCTCCACTGAAGAAATGTCTCAGACACCTCAAAATGGCTCCCAAGGGTCAGGCTGATGCTCACAGGTCTGGAGCATGTGCCTTGCACAAGGACCTGAGCTCAGGCCTGGCACTGCTCCACAATCCCCTGAGCAGGAGTGGGGTGTAGGATGACACTGTTTGTCCTTTCTCCCTTGCCACAAGGAGTTTAGGTTTATCAGGTTACACCTATCACAGTGCTCCCGAGTCACTCCCATTCCCTTGTTTATCTGTAACCGCTTCTCTTTTTTTTTCTTTTTTGGGTCACACCCAGTGATGCACAGGGTTTACTCCTGGTTCATGCACTCAGGAATTACTCCTGGCCATGCTCGGGAGACCATATGGGATGCTGGAAATCAAACCCGGGTCAGGTCCCGTGCAAGGCAAACGCCTACCCACTGTGCTATCACTCCAGCCCCGTAACCACTTCTCTATGCTCTCTTCCCCAACCAGTTAATCAGCTTTTTCCCCTAATCAGACTCTGTTAATTTGTAAGGTCAGATCCTTCTAGGACTTGTATTGTAAGCTAATACTGCCTTTCTCCTGTCCTTATGTCTTTTGAATCACTGTATCACTGTCATCCCGTTTTTAGTCGAATTACTCGAGCAGGTGCCAGTAATGTCTCTATTCCTCACAGACCTGAAATTTTAGCAGCCTCTTCTTACTCGTCTTTTCCCAATGACTGGAGGCTCTTTCAGGGTCAGGGAAATGAGACCTGTTGTTGTTACTGTATTTGGCATATCGAATACGCCACAGGGAGCTTGCCAGGCTCTGCCTGTGCAGGCGGGATACTCTCAGTAGCTTGCCGGACTCTCTGAAAGGCATATATTTATATATTTTTCTCTATGGTTTGTTGCTTACTGTCTGAACCCCATCAGATATGGTGTAGTAATTGTGAAAAATAGCTATATAGTCAATTTACACCCCAATTATCATTTTCTTCCTTTTTTGGTTCCTTTTGTTTTTCTTTTTCTAGTTACTTGAGACATGATGTTAGGGGTTTTTGTTTGTTTGTTTGGTGCACTTGCTCTTGTTTCCTGATGAACACCTGTATTGCTTTAAACTTTCCTCTTATTGGGGCTCTTGCTGTGTTCCATACATTCTGGTCTTAAGTTTTGTCATCCACATCCATGAATATTTTAATGTATTCTTTTTTTCTCTTTAATCCAGTGGTTGTTCAAAAGTGTGTTCCTTAGTTTCAAAATATTTGGTTTTTTCCCAAGCTTTATGTTTTTAATCTATTTCCACCTTTAAAGAACAGTGATCTGCAAGGAAATTTTCTACTGTTTCTACTTTCTTGAATTTATGTAGACTAGTACTGTATCTAAGTATGTGGTCTATCACAAAAAATGCCCTTACGCACTGAAGAAAAACAAGTATTAATTATTTTTTGTGGGGGACATTAAAAGTCTTATAAGGGCTGGAGCGATAGCACAACAGGTAAGGCATTTGCCTTGTATGCGGCCAACCTGGCCAACCTGAGTTTGATTCCTCCACCCCTCTCGGAGAGCCCGGCAAGCTACCGCGAGTATCTCTCCCACACAACAGAGCCTGGCAAGCTCCCCGTGGCGTATTCGATATGCCAAACACAGTAACAAGTCTCACAATGTTACTGGGCCCGCTCGAGCAAATCGATGAACAACGGGAGGACAGTGACAGTGACAGTGATAAATGTCTATCAATCCCTGCTCTTTCATTTCTCCCTTTCAATGACTGTTTCCTTATTGAATGGTTTTCTGTCTGGCTCATCTAGCGAATGGTGAGATGATTGTATAAAATCTACTATTATTGTATTTCTGTTAATATTTAACTTTAGGCATTGTCTTTTGAATAGTTTAAAACAATGTCCTTTTGTATGGACACAGGAAGATGTTTAATATTATGCCTTTGTAACTTAGGATTTAATTGGCTTCGAATATTATTCACTCCTGGGCATCTGCTTCCTTGACTTAAGCCTCAGTTGCCCTTAGTTCCCAGCACCCCAAAAGCAGGGTCCCGATGAGGGACTGAATGGACCCAGAGCAAGCTGTGAGCTACCCTGGTATTGAAATGGTCCAGGCCAAAGCGCCACAATTCTTAACTATAAGTTAAGAGCTTGATTATAGACAAATGCTGCCATGATCCAAATGTAACGACGAGACTAGGACCCTGTTAGGGATAGGAAAGACTGTAGTCTGAGATCGAGATGGCCCTAGGAGAGCAATTCTATAAGCTTAATGTATCTCTTACTGTGTCCATATAAAATGATTAATATTATGAATGCTTATATGTTTGTTGGACAAAGAGAGAAGAAACACACCCATGGGATTCTGCTCTTGGGTGGGTCATCCTGCTCAAAGAGTATCTGTCCTGGAAGTAGCTTTACCCCTATTGATTGTCACCACACCTATGTGTTTAAACCCCAACCCCTCATGCATTGGGGATTTAACTAGGCTGTAAGAGTGGGCTGAGGGATTCAGATTCCAGAGCCAGAAGGAGAATGAGGGGGATTGAGAAGGAGAATGAAGTAGCATGGGGGAGGAAGAAGCAGGAGGAGAATCAGAAGAGAATGAAGATGAGAATGGAATAAACTGCAACTGACACCAGGTCGTCATCGACCTCCCCGGGGTGGGGGAAGCGGCCCTAGACTACCAAACGCAGGCGGCAGGAGAGACAGAGCGCTGCTGCCCTTTTTGTGTTTATACAGCGGGGGGCTCTGGCAGTGCCAAGTGTCTTAAACATTGAACCATTCCCCTGGTTGGCCAAGTAGCCCCAGGAATGAACCCCTGAGCCTCTGAGCATTGCCTGGAAAGGATCCCTCTCCCCAGAGAAAAAGACTCTAGTTTTTAAAGAGTGAAAAACGACTGTGGCAAATGACTCTCTCTGAACAAGAGCATAGGGTCCCCTGGAGGAGGCAGGGAGATCCACAGGGAATCTGGGAGTCAAGGGTCAGGGCTCAGAGCATGGGCAGGTAATATAAAGCCCCGGATTTTGTGGAAATAAATGGGAGCTGCAATAAGACAAGGACCACTAGGGCTGGCAGATGGCTCAAAGGGCTGGTGCGCGTGGCAGGAGCCTCCTGAACAGCAGCCAGGTGTGCCCCAAAGCGAACAAACACAAAAGAGACAGAGGGCCACATGGAGTGGTGAGTTCCTAGGACCTACTAATGGAACAGCAAGCAACTTCCTCTTTGTGATGCCAGACATTGAACCTGGTTCAGAGGCAAGTGCCTTAACCTGTACTGCCTTTCCAGCTCTCCACTTGTTCTTACGATGGAATATGTGGAGTATGATCAAACCCCCCTGCCCAAACTGAGCTGGCACCAGAGCACAACAGAGCTCAGGCGACGCTCACAAATGTTTGTTTTCAGTGGGAAAACTCAGTCATACACCAGGAAGCAAGAACTCTGCACCTTCTGCACGCAGCAGAGGGGCCCCACCTTGAAACTGGACCACAGGACTGGGCCTGCTCCTCCGGAGCCTTCCCATGTCCCTCTCTACTCCCATATCAGTCTGTCTCTCAGCCTCACACACCTGCTCAGACTCCGCATCTTCAGATGCTCCATCACAAAGGCGGCGCCTCCTCCCGGCACGTCGAAAATCTTGATGGGCCGAGGTGCCCGCACCAGGCCAGTACTCCGGAGGGCCTCCAGGCTGGCCATCTCCCCCTCGAACATCTGCCGGGCCTGTGTCCAAATATGGTCCTGAACTCTAAAGGCTCTGGAGCCAGATTGGGGCTCAGAACCAGGAAAAAAGAGCCCCTTCCTGGCAAAAAAAAAAAAAACCTCCAGGGTGCAGGAGGGGCGACAGGAGCCTGGGACAAGCCACCGTCAGCCAGCCCTGCCTGCCATTGAAGGGAAAGATGGGAGGGGTGGGGCATTCCTGCGGTGCTGTCAGGGGCCGTGGAGAGCGCTGTGCAATGTCTCTGAGTCCACCAGAGAGGCCCTGCGTGCAGGCTCGGAAAGGTTTCTTGCTGCACCCACCTGTCCCTCAGTGCCTGCAGGAGGCAGGACCCTGGGCGCTAAGCGGAGTCTTGCAGGTTTTGCAGCGGCCCCCACCTGGTGAAGACCTGAGGGCCCTAGCCTCTCCACCCCATGGGTAGAGAAACGTTAAGAAAACAAAGACAAAAGCAAATAAACCTGACACGGGTCCCGACACCCAGCAGGGCTTGCTAGCCGCGCGGCCCGGAGCGCCACAACGCGCCCGCGCCGCCCGCCCGTGCCGCCCTCCAGCCCCCGGCGCCCCTCGGCCCGCACCTGCGCTCGGCGATTGACCTTGACGAACACTGGGCCTGCGTCCGTGTCGTAGGAGCGGCCCTCGCTAATGCAGCCGGCCCCGGGGCTGCCGAAGGGCCGCAGCGTCGCGGTGCGCAGCTCCGCCCGCAGCAGCCGCTCCATGGTGCCTGCAGGGGCCGGGCCGGGCCGCGCTGGGCGCGTGATCGCTGGGGGCAAAGGCAGCGGCGACAGTGGCGCCGCCTGCGGGCTCTGGGCGCCGGAGGAAGCGGACCCGCCCCGAGGGAGGGGCACTCTGAGACCTCCTGGAAGGCGAGAGCTCCCCTGGGGGATCTGGGGTTCCATCCTCCGCTGTGGGTGTGCTCGATGGATGAAAACTCGCGACTGGCATCCTCCCTGAACGGATGCTTACTGACCTGGATGCCACTCCACTTGACCGTCCCCTGAGCACAGGACACAGGCCAGGCCAGGGTAAAGACCCCGCACATCTTCCCGCTACACACCCCAAGCAAGTCCCCGGCCCTTTTGGCGGTCAGGCACCTGTCCTGCCACTGATAGAGGGTGCTCCCAGGCTTCTGATGTCCGCCACTGACCTTACCCGGGTGGCACTCCAGATTACACAGCCAGGCTGCCAGAGGGCACAGTCCTGCCTGGCCATGCTGAAGCAGGTCCAGGCTGGCATCTGGCCACCCCAGGAATTCACCAGGACCCTGGCCAGTCTGCCCCCACCAGCTGTACCCCTAATGTGAATCTAGAGACCCCGATCAGTCCTGTCCTCTCTGCCTGTATCTGTAGTGTAAATTCACAGGGACCCTGGTCAGTCCAGTCCTCCCACCCTACAACTAGTGCAGTGGACAGTCCCCAGGAGCTGACCCCTCCCCACTATTGTCCAGGCCCTAATTCTCCAGGCTCTCTCAGAACCAGAATCATGGTTAAAAAGGTATATAAGGCACCTCCCAGCCCCAATAAATTTAGGGTTCAGGCAACAGTCATCATGAAAGGAAAACATGGGCTGTGTGACTCAGGAAGAAGCAGGCCACCTTGGCACAAGGGGTGGGACCTCTTCCAAAGAAAGCATCTAGGAAGCATCTACTTGTTCTGCATGATATAGGGGGATCCTCAGAAGTCAGCTCTGCTAAGGGGTCTAGGAAGACACAAACTCCAGGCCTCCCCCCAGCTCCTCCAAATCACGTGTGGGAGGGGAAGACAGGAGGCCCAGTGCAGCTGGAGCGGGAACAGCCCATTCCTAGCCCTGCACACACCTGAAAGGACAGCTGTTCGGGAAAGATGGAGGCCTACCTCAGAAGCTACCCGGCTCTGCTGAGACACTGGAGGATTTTCTCCACATAGTGTCCACAGCCACGTGCCTTCATACAAGCTGCTTTAGAGGTCAGTTTCATCGGGGAGACATGGGAGGTAGCAGTGCACGCCCTGGGGAGACATGCCAGATTCAGCAGCACCCTCACACTCAGGGAATCTCAGACCCTGCCTGCCTGACCAATGAGGATCCAACTTAACTCAAATTCTACCTCCCTCACCACCCAACTCCCACTGTGCCTGGGAGGGGGTCCCCAGGCTGCAAGGGCTCCCTCTGAGTCTCAGAGAACATTGCACATGCTGTAGGGCCCCACCTGCCTCTCCAGCACACTCACAATGTCAAGGCAGATGAGAACCCAAAGCCTCCACATGTTTGGGGGTCATGCGGGGGCAGTGCACAAGAACCATGCAGTGCTAGAGACCAAATCCAGGCTTCCTGTGTGCAAAGCCTTTAAGGCATCTGCTGACCCAGTAAACATTTTGTTTGCTCTGGGTCACACCTGGCAGTGCTCAGGGTTTACTTCTGGCTCCATATTCAGGGATCCATTCCTGGCATTGCCTGGGGGGCCCACATGGGGTATCGAGAATCAAACCTGAGTCACAGTCACGATCACGGTCCTCCGGTTGTTCGATTTGCTCAAGCGGGTCCAGTAACATCTCCATAGTGAGACTTGTTGTTACTGTGTTTGGCATATTGAATACATCACTGGTAGCTTGCCAGGCTTTGCTGTGCGGGCGAGAAACTCTTGGTAGCTTGCCGTCTCTCCGAGAGGGGCGGAGGAATAGAACCCAGCTCAGCTGGGCCGGCTGCGCACAAGGCAAATGCCTTACCCGCTGTGCTATGGCTCCAGCCCAAACCTGAGTCAACCACGTGAAAAGCAAGCGCTTTACCTGCTGTATTATCTGTCCTCCAAGCTCTCCACATCCATACACAAGAAGTTTTTTTTGTTTTGCTTTTTTTGGGTGACACCCGACAATGCACAGGGGTTACTTCTGACTCATGCACTCACGAATCACTCCTGGCAGTGCTCAGTGGACCATATGGGATGCTGGGAATCGAACCCAGGTCAGCCACATGCAAGGAAAACACCCTACCCACTGTGCTATCGCTCCAGTCCCCACAAGAAGCATTTTTAAGTGCAGGGAGGAAGCAGGTATGAGTACCATGTGATGACTGTCCAGGGAACACTGCTCGTGGAGGTACGCAGGCACACAGTGTCTTCTGTTTCAGGCAGGAAAACCTGTTTCTATTCTTTTCTCAAAAGGACGCAACTAAGAAGCCTTGGGACTAAAGTGAGACATGATTATTACCATAATGGGATCCAAGTATAAATAAAATTTAATGTAATATACTTTAGATTACAGAGTTGAAAATATATGTATGTAAATGAGAATAGGCATTTTTATATTGTATCAGATGGTTTTAATTTTCTTATTTACATAGGTCAAAATCATATGTAATCACCAATTGGCCCTTTCTACTTTATTTTCTGATCATTCTATTTGCCAGTTCTTACAAATTTTACTGGAATAAACAACATAAAATAAATTTGTTATGTGACAAAGGGGAAAGATTGGGATTGAAGGGAAACTGGGAATATTGGTGGAGGGAAGGTCACATTGGTGGTGTTGGAACACTAAATGCTTGAAATAACTATCTACTGAACAGCTTTGTAAATCACAATGTTTTTAATAAAAATTTTTTGTAAAAAAAGAAGCAGCAGCAGGTTTGGGACTAAAGTCCAGTTGTCTAACAATGGACTTCTGTGGAAAGCAGTGGGTAATGAGGGATTCTTATACCAATTTACCATTATCAGTAAGAAGTATCCATGCCCCTGACACCTGAGCACAGGGACCTCATGCTGCCAAGACTTTCTCGGTGCTCCAAAAGCACAACCCTTGCACTTGTCTTCTCGGTCAAGACTTCGTTGCTCCTCAATCTACCTTTTATTTCAGGTGTCAGCAGACCACTCTGCAAGGATAAGAAGCCAGCTGTGGCCAAGACATGATACATCAGTCATACAAGTGTCCCTTGAAAATCATATCTCCAAATCCAACGCTTACCCTCCCTCTGGGCTGGAGCAATAGCACAGCAGTTAAGGCGTTTGCCTTGCAAGCAGCCAATATGGCCGACCAGAGTTTGATTCCTCCGCCCCTCTCGGAGAGCCCAGCAAGCTACCGAGAGTATCTCGCCCGCACAGCAAACCCTGGCAAGCTACCCGTGACGTATTAGATATGCCAAACACAGTAAAAACAAGTCTCACAATGGAGATGTTACTGGGCCCACTCGAGCAAATCGATGAATAACGGGAGGACCGTGACCATGACCCTCCCTCTACTTCTGCCTGCTTAGAAAGGCAGCAGGGAGTCCAGAAACAGCAGAGGTTCTGTCCAGAAGCCCCTCTGCCCACAGCTTCTTTGTCAGGGCTCTCTGGGTTTAAAGCTCCTACGCTTTTGGCAAAATCAATTATATAAATATGTAGCACTGTAGCACTGTCTTCCAGTTGTTCATCGATTTGCTTGAGTGGGCACCAGTAACGTCTCCATTGTGAGACTTGTTGTTACTGTTTTTGTCATATCGAATACACCACAGGGAGCTTGCCAGGCTCTGCCATGTGGGCGGGATACTCTTGGTAGCTTGCCAGGCTCTCCAAGAGGGGCGGAGGAATCGAACCCAGGTCAGCCACATGCAAGGCAAACGCCCTACCTGCTGTTCTATCACTCTAGTCCATATAAATATGTAGAATTATAAATAAAAGATAAGTACGAAGTTGACATTTTTTGAGAGAGGGCACACCCAGTGGTGCTCAGGGGTTACTCTTGACTCCTAACTCCATGCTCTGGGGTCAGGGGGAGTTCTCAGCAGTATGGACTGGGGTCAGCTGCATGCAAGGCAAGCATCTTACCCCCTGTATTAGCTATCTGGCCTCCTCCAGTGGTCAGCAACCGGGACCCACTCAACCTCTCCAAACCAGGGGGGCCAACAATCAAGACCAAGAAAGATATCTTGCTCTACTGCCCCCAACACACAAATGATAAAGACTTAAGATGAAGACATCTTTCAAATACTCTCAACACACACTTCATTTGGCCTTTGCTCATGGATTTTCCTGCTCTGATGATTACCCACAAAAGAGGAGCACCCGGAGCCAAAGCAATAGTACAGCGGGTAGGGTGTCTGCCTTGCACACAGCGGACCTGGGTTTTATCCCCAGAATCCCATATGGTCCCCTGAGCACCAGCAGGAGTAATTCCTTAGTGCAGAGCCAAGTGTTACCCCTGAGCATTGGCAGGTGTGACTCAAAAGACAAAAAAAAAAAAAAAGAGGAGGACCCCTGGGGTGTAGCCCCCAAAGGCTTCAGTGCAGAATGATGGTCTTGGTGGAAGTCCTTGGCCTTGCAATCCCCAAATATCAGTCTACCTGAAAGCAGGTTTGTGTCAAGCTACAAGGGTAGCAGCAATGTAAGGCAGCAATTTTATGCCATCGTAAGGCATAAAATCAGCATCTGCTTCACTTTCCCTGGGAGTAGGGTGGGAGTGAATCAGCAGGAATCTTGGGAATGGACACTGAGGAAAGACTAGATTTGACAGGACAACCTCACTCCCTTCCCACAAGAACCAGAATCCCAAAGGTGTCCACTTGCTTCTGAATTCTGCCATGGGGCCCTGGCCAGTAACACAAAACCTAAAAGCAAACAAGGGAAAAGGAATCATCTGCTCCCATAGCAGGAACCCTGGTATGCTCCAAGTCCTACCACAGAACTGGCAGCAAAGACACGCTTCTTCCTTGAACCCTCATCAGCAGTTACTTTCAGTCTCCTTTCACTGTTTGCCAGATGGGTGACTGAGAACACATAGCACTGGAGTCAAGTACTAGAAAGGTATTTGAAGCGAGCCTGACAGTTGGGTTTTCTTTCTGTACCGCAAAGTGTTTGATATCTGTCCACCATGCAGGCATAGAACTATGCCACTCAGAGCTCCTGCTTAATCCAGATAAAGGGTATCAGAGGCCCCTTGTGTTTGAGGTCCCCACCCCACCCCCCAGTCCTTTTTTGTTTCGCTCCCTTCCTAAACTTTAAACTCAAACTCGTATTTTATTTTCAGGGGTATGGGGGTCATACCTGGTGGTGCCTGGGGGCTACTGCTGTGTTGGCTTGGGAGTCACTCCCTGCAGTGTGCAGGGGACCATGTGGACCCAAGGATTGAACCTGGGGTCCTGCATGTAAAATGTGCACTCTCGCCCTTTGTACTGTCTCCACAGAACTTATATTTTAAATATAACAGTAAACAGTGAGTACACAAGACCCTCAGCTTTTACCCTTAATCCCAGTAAAGCAGAATTCAAGTCTGAGTATACTCAAGTTCTTGTGCCCTGTGGCCTCCAGTTTCCAATTTTCCTGATATTTCCTGCTTCTTGTAATCAAGCCACAAGATCAATCCAGTCACAACACTGGTTACTGACAGGCTGAAACTGAAACAGGACAGGTCTTACAGAGGTATGCTTGTCTGCCCTTCTTTTGAAATGCTGTGTTTTTCCTGAAGAGTCATAAAAAAATTATTCATCTAGAAAACAAGAGTTGTACCTCTTTATTGTGCAATATATCACAGAGATGTCTTGGCAAAGTAAGAAAAACAATGACTTCCAATTTAAATGAGGGAAAGTCTCCTACATCACTGAAATCACAGAAAATTTATTCACATATGAAGTTTATTAGCCTTAACGTCATTTATGAATATTTCTCATTAATGCAAAACTGAAGGAGAAAAAAACAATGAAGTAGTATTTGTCTTAAATATTTTCTAGTAAAAGAAATACTAGACAAGGCTTAGAAAATGACAGAGAACACAGGTGCTCACAGGAGCAAGTCAGTGGCCCCAGTATACAGTGGACACCCCAAGGGAGCAGTTTGGCCATCCACAGAACCAGTTTCCAGGCCTGCTCACTCAAGCTGAGGCAGAGGTAACTAAGAAAATAAAGGGAATGTGCTCAATTTTGGAATTGGACATTTGGGCTAAGTTAATTTATTGCTTAGCCTAAGACTTACCCTTCAAGATGCATCATCTCAAATATCAGTTGCTTGCAGGAAAGGGTCTTTGCCTGGTCAGTGTCTGGCAGCCTTGTGGTTCCCTGTCTGCTTCAGGATGGCAGCAGATTTGATGCACACCACTCTCATAGGTCCCTCTACTCACATCACATTTCTAGTCTTTTTTTTTTTTCCACCCCCGAAGGGTGAGGGTGAGGGCTGGGGGTGGGCTTTGGACCAGACCAGTGGTGTTCAGGAGCTATTCCTGGCTATTCCTAGCTCTGTACTCGGGAGTGACCCTGGGTAGTGCTTGGGAGACCATTTCTGGTGCCAGGGATCAGACTGGGACTGGATTCATGTAAAGCAAGTGCTTTATTCTGTACTATCTCTCTGGCCTCTCTAGTGTGGCTTTTGTTGTTTTGTTTTAGGTCACACCCAGTGGTGCTCAGGATTTCCTCCTGAGGAACTGCCCACTGTACTATGGCTTCAGTCCCTCCACTGTTTTTATCCGCCATGAAGTCTAAGAAAATGTACAACTTGATGTATCCCGGCTGCATAAAGGAACTCCTGAACCCAGGAGTCTCCCTCCCACAGGAAGCACACATTCATTTGAGAAGATTTCTCATAGTGTTGAGGGAGGAACCTCGATACCCTGACCCAAAGTGATTCCAGTGGTTCAAGTAGTGAAAGAGCTGATACAACTGAAGGCGCTTCTCAAATCCGGGGGACTTGGGAATCCTGCTGTGGTAGGCAGAGTAGAAAGTGCTACTAAACCCCCCAAACATGCCGGCTATTGCCAGTTCATACTCTGAGTGGCCATAGAAAGAAGCCGGATCAAAGATGATGGGCCCAGAGGAATCTTCCGCCACGTTTCCTCCCCATAGGTCGCCATGGAGCAGAGCTGGGACAATGTCCAGATCACGGAACAGATCAGGGATCTTTAACTACACGGAGGAAACAAAGCCTTAGCAAAGTGAGCAACAAATGTGGCATATGGGAGGGATGCAGGTACATTCCAAGTGTAGCTCCTCAGACCTCATAGAATAAGGATAGGTAGGGTGGAGAGGCTCAGGTAGGGTGGAGAGGACACTAACAGTCACCCCACTGGCTCATCAGACCCCAGCCAAATTAGAAACTACCTTGAGGCATACCCTGGGGACTTTCAGGCACTCACCTGTAGAGCAGCCCAGAGTTCTAGGGCCTCCCTGTCCCCAGACCCCTTCTCCACCATGTCCATCTGGGGCTGAATACGCTGCTGGGCATAGAATGCTACCCAATCCTCCTGCCAGTCATTGACCTGCATTGACAGCAAAGGCAGGCACAAAAAGATTAGTAAAGAAAAAGGGAGCAAAGACTTTCAAAGAAGGGAGAAGATGAGCTTTCCTCAGCTACATCTAAACAGACAACAGAGAAGTGGAAGGAACAGGTCACTCACCTGGGGGAGATATCCACAGCACGTCACAACATCAAACCCAAACTGGTTCACAAAGGGTCTGTCTATCTGCCCACCTTTTCCTTGAATTGGAAAGAGACAAGAAAGATGACTTGTTCCCTGCTCCCCAGGTCTCACAGTTCAGAGCTGTTTTATGGAGGCATGACCTGATCCTTCTCAACTAGTGTCTTCATCCACAGACTAACAGGATCCTTGTCCCCATCAATCTGCAGGCCTCAGAACCTGCTCTGGATAATTTAGAATCAGTCATACCCATTGCTTCTCAGGAGAGGCTCCCAAGGGTACACAGAGGACCAACAATGCTGACTCCAAAAGAGAAGGGAAAATCCACCTGTGCTGGGATCAGTTTTCCAAGGCCCAGAGAAATTGCAGTGCATAAAATGCCGTCTTGCAAATGCACTGTGGCCAGCTCAGATCTCTAGTGTTCCATATGCTGAGAATGATCCAATAGCTGCTGTCTGTGACCCCCAGGTGCCAGAAGGTGGGTGTAACACCACTACAGTGGATGCAACCCTTGGTGAGCACCACAGCTAAAAAGATGTGAGTGCCCCGGCCTGGCAAATGTGTGCATGAGCAGCACAGTGAACCCAGTTAGCAGCACAACCTAACTGTGCCTCGCCTCAGAGCGCAGTCCTGGCCAGCATGTGAGCAAGCACCATAGCTGAGTGCAAACCTCTGCAACACTACAGCCAGATGGGCAACCCCTGGGCTCGGCAATAACATCAACAATGAAGGGAAGGGGATGTAGACAGAATTTTAAAAAGAATGGTTTTCAGTAGTCAACTTGCATTTTCATTTGTCAAAACAGACTGAAGTGGGTTGGAGCAATAGTAGAAGGGTTAAGGCACTTGCCTTGCATGTGGCCGACCCCAGTTTGATCACCATACCACATACATTTGGTCTCTGAGCACCATCAGAAGTGATCCCTGAGCACAGAGCCCTGAGCACGACCAGGTGTATCCTGCCCCCTTCCCCAAAAATAAAAGCTGTAGTGCTTTGACAGTTTTCATCCCTTGCAGTACCCCATTATCAAAGCAAGGTACGAAGGACTGAACAAAACACAGGACAGGTTGTCCACAGAATCTGTCTGCCCTGTGACAAATCCACAGGGTCAGAGTCTAGAGGCTTCTGTCTATCCAGTGACTGCACTGGATGGGCAATCAGGCAGGAGGCTCTCAATTATCTGCCCAACCGAGTTACCATATAGGCTACAAATTGGTTATTAGAGGATAAAAATACTGCAAGATCTGCCAACTGGTTTCCAAGCTTCGCAGCATGACTTTGGAAGCAAAAGGAGCTTAAATACCTGGCATATGACTATAGGAATACATCTGGCTGAAAGGCCTCAGGCCACATCAATGCTAATACATACTAAGCTCTGGAAAGGTCAGGGATCAAATTTAAGCTTCCTGCATGCAAAGCATGAGCACCAGCCCTTTGAACTATTCCTTGGGCCCTTAGTAGCTTTTGTTTCAGGGGTAGTGAGAGGCAAAAGAAAACGGATTAATGGGGTATTGAGTTCAGAAACTAGTTCCTTTCTTTCAAGTGAATTTGTAACACACAACACTGGTCACATTAGCAGTGTTCACTAACCCAAATATACAGCTTTGGGGTTGGTGTTTCTTTCCTTGACATCAACACAGTTCTAGCCCTCAGCAACAGCATCACAAGGCCACTCCACCACTCCACTCCTCTGCTGCTTAATGTCCTCTCAGCAGGGTCCCTCCAATCCACAGTCCCATACCTACTGTGCTGGCCTCCTTATGGAGTGTGTCTCCAAGTTTCTTGTTCTCTAGATGCATATCTGCCAACTGGCTTCCAAGCTTCGCAGCATGACTGTGGAAGCAAAAGGAGCTTAAATACCTGGCATACAAGTGTGGGAATACATCTGGCTGAAAGGTCTTAGATCACATACAGTAGGTCAACACAAGGAAATAGTCTGTTCTGATGAAGCAAGGGGAGGGAGTGAAGGGCACTAAGGATCTAAATGTCTTTCACAGTCTCACTTGAGTTTACATTCCTGATCCCATCAACATCTCACCTTAGGAGATTTCCTTTTTTCCTCTTTCTCTTTTTGGTTTTTGTGCCACATCCAGTTGTCCTCAGGGCTTACTCCTAGCTCTGAGCTCAGGAATCATTCCTGGCAGGGCTCAGGAGGCCATATGGGATAACAGAGATTGAATCCGGGTTGGCCACATGCAAGGTAAGTGCCCCACCCACTGCACTATCTTTCCAGCCCCCTAAGAAAGACTGTCTTTGCTGTGTATCTTTAGTTTGCAGAGTACCTGACATACGGTATCACATAACCTTTATATCACATGCCTCAAAATACACCCAAAATACAAGTTTACAGTACAAAGGAACCACTCAGAAGAAAAATAAAGTAGAGAAGAAGGTGCCAAGGCATACCTGCTCAGATATCTCATGTCCACATGCTCCATCACCAGCATGCTGCCTCCTCCAGGAGCATCTAGAACCTTGATGGGCTTGGGCACTTTCACTGTGCCTGTTTTCAGGATGGCAGTTAAACTTGCCATCTCACCTTCAAACATTCTTTTAGCCTGTCAGAAACATAATGAAGAGGAAGAAGAGTAGAATTACTTCTATAAAGGTTCTTCATAGAGGGGGCAGGGGCAATAGTACAGCAGGTAGGGTGTTTGTCTTGCACATGGTCGACCCGAGTTTGATTCCCAGCATCCCATATAGTCCCTTGAGCACTGCCAGGGGCAATTCCTGAGTACAGAGCCAGGAGTAACCCCTGAGCATTGCTGGGTGTGACCCAAAAAGAAAAAAAAAGGTTAGTCATAGATTCAGGGGTTTGCTTTTTGTTTTGTTTGGGGGTGCAGTCAGAGGGGGCTACACCCAGCAGTACTCAGAGACCACACCTGACAATGTTCAGAGGAGTATATGTGATGCCAGGAATGAAACCAGGAGGATTATGGTTGCAAGCTCATGTTAGGCAAGAGCCTGAACCTTTGTACTATCTCTTTGGCCCCAGATTCAGTTTCTTGAGCAACATAATCACAAACAAAGACTGTTCGGACTGAAAGCTCAATAGTCTTAGGAATCTGGAAGACTCAATCTCCTAAAAGGTAAAGTATAAAGAACTCTATATTCCATATAATCAGCAAATGTTTATGCTATGGCCAGTACAATGACATAACTCACCCACTTGGTACCAAAGCAAGCTAGAACATAACATGTTTGGAACTATCAAAGAACTAGAAGCTACATATGTGATTAATATTCCAAAAAGAGGGTTGGAACAATAGTACAGCAGGTAGGGAACTTGCCTTGCCCCTGCCCAACCCAGGATTGATCCCTGGTGCCCCATATGGTCCCCCAAGCACCAAGAGAAGTAATTCTTGAGTGCAGAACTAGGAGTGGCCCCTCAGCATCACCAGGTGTGACCCAAAATTTTCATTTAAAAAAAAAAAAGAATACCAAAAAGAAAATGTAGGGTGGGGACCTGACTCAAACGGTGAAGCACAGGAGACAGAGAGAGTACAGGGGTTAAGGCTTTTGCTTGCAAGCAACAAATCCCGGCTCATTCCCCAGCAACCCCAGCAGACCAGCAGTGATCCCTGAGCACAGAGACAACAGTAAGCTCTAAGCACCACCAGCTGTGGCCCAAAAAACAAACACGAAGTTAAGCACGTGCTTTGTATGAAGGAAGCCTTGATTTGCTCCCTGGTATCACAATTCCTTGAGCACTGTTAGAGGTGGCCCCAAGGAAATGCTGGATATCGAACGCTCCTCCCAAAAAAGAATTTTGGTTGAAAAACAAGAAGAACCCAAAGATAGAGATGTAGCTCAGAGGAAGAATGTCAGTTTCACATTTATATCATTCTGGGTTCTATCTTGGGCAGCGATTTAAAAAAGGGGGGGGGGGGGTTGCTGGAGAGATAATACAGCATGCAGGGTTCTTGCAGATAGCTAACCCAGGCTTGATCTCCAGCACCATATATGATCCCCTAAGCCCCACTAGGAATGATCCCTGAGCACAAAGCCAGGAGTAAGTGCTGCTAGGTATGACTCCATAACAAAAAACAAAAAAAAAATTTAAGGAATAAAAACTCAGAGGCTGGAGAGATGGTATGAGCACTCTTGGTGCACCCCCCAAACCACAAAAAAATTAAGAATGCAGAGACTGGACAGCTGGTAGGGTGCTTGCCTTGCACACGGCTGACCAAATTCAATCCCCAACATTCCATATGGTTCCCTGAGCACAGACAGGAGTAATTTCTGAGTGCAGGGATTGGAGTTACCCCTGAACATCGCTAGATGTGGCCAAAAGCAAACAATCAAAAAGATCCAAAAGAGGGGCTGGAGCAATAGCACAGCAGGTAGGGCGTTTGCCTTGCACACAGCTGACCCAGGTCTGATTCCCAGCATCCCATATGGTCCCCTGAGCACTGCCAGGGGCAATTCCTGAGTGCAGAGCCAGGAGTAACCCCTGTGCATCGCCGGGTGTGACCCAAAAAAGAAAAAGAAAAAAAAAAGATCCAAAAGAAAGAGCACAAGAGTGTTCTACCAGCAACACATCACAAAGTGGCTTCATTTTAATCAATGTTAAATATTTGCTCCCCTTATAATCCACACCACTTCTGGTAATTGTACTGTAGCACTGTCCTCCCGTTGTTCATCGATTTGCTCGAGCAAGCCCAGTAACGTCTCCATTTTGAGACTTGTTGTTACTGTGTTTGGCATATCGAATACGTCACGGGTAGCTTACCAGGCTCTGCCGTGCGGGCAAGATACTCCCGGTAGCTTGCCCGGCTCCCCGAGAGGGGCAGAGGAATCGAACCCGGCTCGGCCAGGCTGGTTGTGCGCAAGGCAAACGCCCTACCGCTGTGCTATTCTCTGATTATTACAAGTGCCTGTGAAGGTGAAATACATACAGAAGAGAGTGGATATCACACGATAGAGGAAAAGCTGAGCAGCCCCTGTAGAAGTGCCAATAGCAAGAGGGCATATCCAGGGTACCACTGGACAAGACAACGCAAGAACCAAAACTAAGGCAGAGAGAAGTTAATGGGTGTGCGGTGCCCAAGAGCCTGGCCACACCCGTGGATGCCAGCGATCCCAGAGGTATCAGTCCAGGCCACCTGAGATGGAGGCTGAGACTCCCACACGATCTGGGACAAAGCCAGGTCCAATTCTGTCCCGTGCTGCTGGGGCCCTGGGTGGGCTAGGGAACAGAGTGGGGTCAGGGATAGGAGGGGCCAGGGATAAAGAAGGGAGCCAGACACCTTCGAGTCTGGGTGGAGGCTGGGAACAGTGAGTGCTGGAATAGAAGGGGTCACAATCAGGAGGTCTGAAGGGACTCAGGAATGGGGGATGGGGTCAGAGGGGAGTCAAGGATAGTGGATGCCAGACAGAAAGGAGGGATGGAAGGAGAGTTCAGGAGGCAGAGAAGGGTCAAGGGTGGAGGTGGGGGACCAAGGTGGAATCAGGGAACAGACAGGGTCGGGGCAGGGGTCATGAATGGGGTACAGGGGACAGGGATCAGGAACAGGCATCAGGACAGGAACATGGGGTTCAGGGACATCGGGGGAGGCATTTGTGATGGGCTCAGCCCTACATAGGAGCCCAGCACGAGTGAACTGCAGGGAGGTGCCGGTGCCCAGGTGGGGAGAGATGACATGCAGTAATGCGCCAGGACCCCATATCACCCTACAGACACCAGGGCATCCATCTGCACCTGAGTCTCAGACCTTACTGTGTACCCTGTCACTTTCCAGCCAATGCCACCCTCACTGCAATCGGGGTACTGCCAGGCTTGAAGCGACAAATGCTGTGATGCATCAGACCCAAGATTGGGGGGGGGGCTCAGACATCAAACAGGCCGCCAAACACCCCAGAACCAAACACTTTAGGCCTCAACCCAGGACAGAATTGGACCTTGAATTCCTCAGATCCCAACCTCACACAGAGCCTTGGTCCCAGACATCTCAGACTCCGATCCCAAACAGGACCCAGGCCTGGACCATCTCAGACCCCAACCCCAGTCAGGACCCCACCCCGGCCACCTCAGACCCCAACCCCAGACAGGATCCCACCCCCGGCCACCTCTGACTCCGACTCCAGACAGGACCCCACCCCCGGCCACCTCTGACCCCGACCCCAGTCAGGACCCCACCCCCGGCCACCTCAGACTCCGACCCCGGCTTCCTCGTACCCTGAACACGCCAGACCCCGACTCCGGACACCTCACACTCGGACCCCGAATCCCTCACACTCCCGGCCCGGGAGACGACCCTGACTTCTGACCCTGATCCCAGACTTCGAACCCGGATCCCAGCCTTGAGCTCTTCCCGCCCGCCCCCAGGCCGCGGCGGCCCTGACCTCGGCCTTCGGGTTCACTTTCACAAACACTCGTCCTTTGTCCGTGTCGTAACTCTGGCCCTGGCTAATGCACCCGCCCCCAGAATGACCCGTGGCCTTCACGGAGCTGCAGCCCAACTCCCGCTTCAGCAATGCCTCCATGTTCGCTGCGCGGGAGACACCGACCGCCGAGGTGAGCAAACAGGAGTCGAGCACAGATTGGGTGAGGGGCCGAAGGAGGCGGGGAAAAGCCTCGAAGACGCTCGTGAATTGGCTGAGGAGCGGAGCGCGGCATGGGCGGGGCAAGGCTAGCGACTGGTGCACGGGGATTGGCTGGGGACGGGACTGGCTGCAGAAACGCGCCGGGATTGGGTGAGGGGCTGATGCGTCATGGGGGCGAGGCTGGTGACTGGTGCACGCGAAGGACAGGCTGGGGGCGGGACTGGGCCGCAGGGAAGAACCGTGGTTGGGCGCCCGGCAGCTCACACAGCCTACCGCGCTGCTAGCGGCTTTTCAGCTCTGGGCTCGTCCTGGTCCTGCTTCCGCTGCCCTGGTGGGACCCTCGCCCTGTCTTTGTTCTTGCACTTGCTTTCACTGCCTGACTCTCTAGCCCGAGCCTGGCCTAGCCTCACCCTGACCCTCGCTCTTGCCCACCCCGTCCTTCTCGGGCACAGCCCTCCCAGCCCTTTGCTGTCCACCCTTATGTGCTAGTTTCAGGTCTTTGATGTTCATCTTATGGTCTGTCGCACCCTGCCTAGTCTTTCACAGCCTTGCGAGGCTTACCTTGCCCTCCTCCCTGCATTGCCACCTGTCTCCCCACTGGACTTTGGTGGTTCAGGTGCAGAATCCAGGCCGTTTGGCTCCAGAACTCGTCAAGGTTCCCCAGGAAATGGAAGCACAGGATGTGCACCAAGAGAGGTTTGATGAAATGACGGGGCTTTTGGAAAGCCAGGTCTAGTTCCCTCCAGATTCCTAGCCCTCCAGAAGTCATGTTGCCTCCCAGCAGAGACGCCACTCTGCATGTTCGTCTCCTGCCCCGGAAAGCACCGTCACAGGAACTGGCAACGTTTTAGGGCTTGCTGATTCTATCAAGAGAACGTGTAAAACTGACCATCATATTGACCATTATCTCCTATGTAGGGCTTATGCCCACAGCAGCCATGTGCATCCAATAAGAATGCATTGGCAATGAGTGAGTGAATCATGGATTGGTTGAAGCTCAGAATATTAAAGATTTAAGGACTAAAAACAGATAGGTAATTCTAGTTGCACATTGTTTAAGCCACCCTTCCTACTAAAAACAACTAGAAACTCTGATTTAAATAATTAAACTACGTTCAAAAAGGGCATTAAAAAGCTGATGATGTAGCAAGAAACATTTGCTGATCAACAGGTTAAGGAAAATGAAAACTATAATTGGGTAATATTACACCCAAAATTAGAAAGACTAAAATAAAGGACAGCTAAAACGAACAGCTTTATTTTAAAAGAGTAAGGATGAGGAGGACCTGAAATTCTCATATGTGTGTGTGTGTGTGTGTGTGTGTGTGTGTGTGTGTGTGTAGATATCTCATATGACCATCTTAGAAATTTTTTGGAAAATATTTCACTGTATCACTGTCGTCCTGTTCATCGATTTGCTCGAGTGGGTACCAGTAACATCTCCACTGATCCCAGTCCTGAGATTTTAGCAGCCTCTCCTTACTTGTCCTCCCCAGTGCTGCCGTATTGGAGGCTCTTTCAGGGTCAGGAAATGAGTCCCATTATTGTTACTGGTTTGGCATATCGAATACGCCACAGAGCCTTGCCAGGCTCTGCCATGCAGGCGGGATACTCTCGGTAGCTTGCCGAGCTCTCCGAGAGGGACGAAGATTAAGCTCGTATATAAGAGAATACAAGCAAGTATGTTAAAACCAAATACATGTGTGCTGCTTTAGGTACATAAGTGGGCTATTTATTGGAAAATATTTATTTAAGCTAAATATTCTAAATTGTGTGTGTTTGTGTATGTGTGTAATAAACCTAGTTCTGGGAGTAAATCCAAGTCAAATATAAGACAGGCACTGTACCATTGTGTCTTATCTCTGGTCTTAAAAAGTAAACATTCTATATTCCATGAACCAGAAATTCCCTTCCCATGCATTCCCTTCTTAGCTAACAGAAATTCCTTCATATCTGCACTAAAAGGTATGTGAAAATGTGTTTACAGTAGAGCGATAAATTATGACTCCCTGAGACCAGTGAAAACACTCTAAAATGACTCAAATGAACCATGCTGCCTTATCCCTTCTCTTGAGAGCATACTGGGCCTGTAACTTGCTTCTCATGGACACAATATGGCAAAGATAAGGTCAGAGTGATTGTACAATGGGTAGGCCTTTGCCTTGCATGCAGTCAAACTGGGCTCAACCTCAGGATCACATATGGTCAGAGTTCTGCCAGGAGTGTGTGTGCAGAGCCAGGAGGGAGACTGAGCACTACTGAGTATGGCCCCAAAACAAAACAAAAAGAATATGGAAAAGGTTAGGGCTTGTCACTTTTGTGATGATAAGATGCAAAATGCATAACATGACATTTCAGTCAATGATGAACCCCATATGGTACATTGGTCCCCTAATTTCTGTCTAGTGACATTATGGGCTGGAGTGATAGCACAGCAGGTAGGGCGTTTACCTTGCATGCGACTGACCCAAGTTCAATTCCTCCTCCCCTCTTGGAGAGCCCAGCAAGCTACCGAGAGTATCTCACCCCTATGGCAAAACCTGGCAAGCTCCCTGTGACATATTTGATATGCCAAAAATAGTAACAAGTCTCACAATTTGCTGTAAGACATTACTGGTGCCCACTTGAGCAAATCGATGAACAATGGGAGGACAGTGCTAGATTCTACCTAGTGACATTATACCTAGGGCTGGAGCAATAGCACAGCGGTAGGGCATTTGCCTTGCACGCAGTCAACATGGCCAACCCAAGTTCGATTCCTCCACCCCTCTCGGAGAGCCCGGCAAGCTACCAAGCGTATCTCGCCTGCACGGCAGAGCCTGGCAAGCTACCTGTAACGTATTCGATATGCCAAACACAGTAACAACAAGTCTCACGATGGAGACATTACTGGGCCCACTCAGCAAACCGATGAACAATGGGAGGACCGTGACAATATACCTATAGTTAAATTGTAGTCTTAGTGGACGGAGAGATATTAAAGGAGGTAGGGTGCTTACCTTATATGCATCCTACTCCAGCTTGTTCTCCAGCACCCCATAAAGTCCTCCAAGCAACACCAGGAGTGACCCTGAGCACTGCCAGGTGTGGCCCAAACCAAAAAATTGTAGCTGTGGGCCAGAAGAATAGTACAATGGGAAGGGTGCTTGCCTTACACACAGCCAACTTGGGTTCAATCCACAGCACCTAATATGGTCCCCTGAGCCCCACCAGGAGTGATTCCTGAGTGCAGAGCCAGGAGTAAACTCCACTGAAGTTTGGAAGAAAAATAAATGAAAGAACATTTGTTCTATGGGATGGAGGTCTCAAGACTTCAGAGGATGCTCATGACTGTGTCCTGCTCATCACTCACTAGTGACCTAGCTCATCATGCAGTGTAACTTCCACTGGCACCTGTGAAGTGCAATGCCCAGGACTTCTCCCGGGCAATGTTCTCACTCAGGAATGAGGCAATTGTGCCCCCGGACGTGCTGGCTGCTTGTTCCAAGGCCACCGCCAAGAAATAATGGACTCATCAGCCCAATGCACCAGATTCCACTAATGAAAATCAGTGCAGGCCAGCTCCCCATGCTCCCCGGTATTTCTGGGTCCTGTCTGTGCCCACTCCCGCGAGGAGGCTGTTCCGCACAGGCCCAGTGCTTGTACCAGCAGGAGTCCTTCCTTTGAGTAGTGCCTGTCTTGAGGGGGTGCTGCCATCTCCCTAGGCCCATGCCTGAGGGACCCGGGAGGGGGGCCTCCCTGCTGCAGGCTCTGACTTGCATAGAAGTAGGGGTCATCCCGAGGCGGCAGGGCACAAGTAGAGCCCGACAGTGGAACGCCGGGTGCCCTGAGAGAACCACCCGGAGGACCCTCCCATACGGACTCTATTAGGCCTGCTCTAAGAATGACGGCCGTGAGCACAACACCAGGTCCTACAAACAGGAGAGACAGCGGGGATGGAGGCAGGAGCCTGACCTCTGCCCAGAAGGGAGGTTAAGGAGAGCCTGAGCGCCTCTGAGACGCACAAACGCCGCTGGGGAGGGCGCCGGGTTCCCACGGGAGGTGGGCTGGGCGATCCGGGACGGGGCCGCGGCGGGGGGCTGGCGGGGCTATATGGGGCGGGGTCACGGGCTGGTGGTGGGCGGGCGATGAGGCGTGGCCAGGGAGGGACAGGTGGGAGGACGGGGACTGTCCCAGAGCCCTAGGCAGGATTCAGGGCTCAGTCTCAAGGCAGGAGTGTGGGTGGAAGTAGGGTGGCCGGCCTTTGTGAAGGGTCGCTGTGTCTCTCCTTCCTTTCCTTCCTAAAGTAGGAACGCTACTTTATAATTTTTGTTTCTGCCATGATGGGGGTCAAATCCAGGGCCTTACACAGGAGGGAAATGCTCTACCTCTGAGCTACCTTTTGCCTGGAAACTTGCTTTATATATCGTTTTTTTTTTCGCTTTTTGTCTTTGGGCCATGCCCATTGGTGCTGAGGAACTAGGACACTTCCAATGCAGTGTCCAAGGTGCTCATAGACCTGCTATGCCAGGGTTCTCACCCAGCCTCCCACATGTTCCTGCTCCAGCAAATTTTTGAGCTACCTCCCTGGCCCCTGAATCCCACTGTATTTTTGTTTACTTACTTATTTCTGGTTTGGGGGCCACACCCAGAGATGCTCAGGGGTCACTCCTGGCTCTACACTTAAGAATTACTCCCAGTGGTGTTCAGGGACCATAGGAGATGCAAGAGTTGAACCCAGGTTAGCCATGTGCAAGGTAAGAGCCCTACCCTCTCTATTACTATCTCTGCAGCCCTTTGAATCCCACTTTATTTATTTATTTATTTTTGCTTTTTGGGTCACACCCGGCAATGCTCAGGCGTTACTCCTGCCTTTGCACTCAGGAATCACTCCTGGCGGTGCTCAGGGGACCATACGGGATGCTGGGAATCGAACCCGGGTCAGCCGCGTGCAAGGCAAACGCCCTACCCGCTGTGCTATTGCTCCTGCCCCTGAATCCCACTTTAAATGGATTGTGTCTGTTGCTCTAGTCCTTTTTGTGGGACACCCATAGGGTTATGCTTAAAATAGGTTCTTTCTATGACAGAACAGTTGCCACCTTGTGAGTCATCCTCAAATACACCAGAGCAAAACTGCTCAGCTGTTTGCTTCTATTTACTTCGCCACAGGAGAGGAGTCACTAATAATTAATTGGTGTATGCAGATGCCTGGCTTTGGGGGAAATAAGCCAAGTAATGTGAGCCCCTCCATCTATCTGTTTGCTTGTTGTTTGTTTTAGAGCCACACCTGGCGATGCTCAGGGATTGCTCCTGGCTTTGCACTCAGGAATCACTCCTGGTGGTGCTCAAAGGATCAGATGGGATGCTGAGGATAGAACCCAGGTTGGTTGTGTACAAGCCAAGTGCCCTACCTGCTGTACTATCATTCCAGCCCCCATCCATCTACTTTTATTTGATCAAAGAAAGAGCAAATTAAGAGAGGCTGGGAGGTTAGTTCAAGTGGCAGAGCACACGCTTTACAGATACAAGGATCTGACATGCCTCCCCTGCACTGGTGGCCCCCAGCACCACTGGGTGTGTCATTGATACCCTACCCCAAATATCAGTGTGACCAAGTGTTGCCTATATTTAAAAGAACTAACATTTTAAAATGTTCTTTTTGGGGTCGGAGAGCTAGTACAACAGATAACGCACTTGCCTTGCATGTGGCTGACCTGGGTTCTGTCCCCAGTATCTCATATGTTTTCCCAAGGCTACCAGGATTCCTGAGTGCAGCGCCAGGAGTAAGTCCTGAGCATCATTGGGTATGGCCCCAAACAAAACAAAAAACAACAAAAGAAATGTTCTTCTACAGTAAAACTAGGATAAAAATTCACTCATGTAAAGATGTTTCTTGCCCATCCCCAGGACAGTGGATATTTTCTCTCCTCCACCATCCAAGAAGTGACACTTCCAGGAGTGCTCTAGGTCAGAGGCACTGCACAGGTTACACAATCCTCCTGCAGTGTAAACTTCGGAATGTTCAACACTTCCACAGCAAACTGTGTTTGTCAGTGCCTCTATAGGTAAATTTCAGAGCTGGAATGATAGCACCACAGGTATGGTGCTTGCCTTGCATAGCCAACCCAGGGTTCAATCCCCAACATCCTGCAAGGTTCCCCATACACTGCCAGAAATAATCCCTAAGCATTGCTGGGTGGGTCCCCAAACAAGCAAACAAACAAACCCAAACATGTTATAAACATGTTATAAACAGTAATTGCACTCCAGTATAGATACACAATATAGATATAGGGACAAAGCCACGCGGGTTCCGGGGCCGAGACCTCCAAGCCTACTCGAATTGGAGTCGAGCATCTTCCACCCAGATCCTCCAAATTCCAGTAGGCGGGGGTCACACCCACCACCTGGCCCCCTGGCGCCGTGTAATCCCATCAGCGGCCAAGACTCAGAGACTATAAAATCCAGTCCCGGACGAGAGCAGTGCAGTCTCTGCCCCCGCGCCTCGGTGTTCCTTCCCGGAGTCCCTTGGAGGGGAGCGGGTTGAGCTTTCCTCCCCGCCCCGGCCAGGGCTACGGCAGCCGGAGACCTCCAGGACCAGCCACCACCATGCTGAGACCACTCTCCGCACACCTGAAGGTACTGGCAGAGGGACAAAGCCACGCGGGTTCCGGGGCCGAGACCTCCAAGCCTACTCGAATTGGAGTCGAGCATCTTCCACCCAGATCCTCCAAATTCCAGTAGGTGGGGGTCACACCCACCACCTGGCCCCCTGGCGCCGTGTAATCCCATCAGCGGCCAAGACTCAGAGACTATAAAATCCAGATCCCGGAACCGCGTGGCCGCATTCGCGGCCGCGCGACATCTTTTTTTTTTTTTATTTTTTTATTTTTTTTTTTAATTTTTTTTATACCCATCCCTCCACTAGTGCCCATTTTCCACCACCAGGATAATATCCCTCCCCCCCCACCTCCCATCCCCCCATCCCCCCCTGCCACTGTGGCAGGGCATTCCCCCCTGTTCTCTCTCTCCTCCTGGGCGCTGTGATCAGCCACGCGCGACATCTTATTATCTCATTCCTACTTTGGACAAACTTGCAGGCTGTCGAATGTAGCCTGCCCACAGGGCAGAGTCTGGCAAACTCCCCGTGGCCTACCAAATATGCCAAATACCAGTAACAATGATGGGTCTCATTCTCCTAAAGAGCCCTGAATATAATCTCAGGGCTAGGATGAAAGAGACGTTACTGGGGCCTGCTCGAGGCAATCGACGATTAACAGGATGATGAAATGAAATGAAAAAAATAGATACACAAGAGAAATCAAAGCCCAGAGAAATAACTCAGGGACTTATAGCACCTGCTTTGCAAGTACATAGTCACAAGTTCAAGTCCCACATGTGCCAAATCCTGGAAACTGCTACTTGAGCCTGGTAGCCCTGCTGTCTGCAATCTCTAGTGCCACAAGTAATTTCTAGGCACACCAGGCAGATACGTGTGAGTATCACAGAAAAGAGTGTGACCCACAACAGGCCCTGCAATGACAGAGATGTGTGAGCACCCAGGAAGTGTGATCTCTGGTGAGCACCATGACCACAACGCGTACCTTGGAGACAGGAGTGTGCAAGTTCCAGAGAATGCACGTGCAAATAGCAACTGAGGGAGTGAAGCCTCAGTGAACACTGGGCCAGTGTGCAAGCACTGCGGTTGGTGGTGTGACCCCCATGAGCACACCCCCAGCACCATTGGCAAACCTACCACCAACAATGTCAGTGGAGGGGAAGACATTCGAAAGGAGAGAAATGGGCTGAAAAGACAGCTCAGAGGGCAAGGCACTTGCCTCACAGTTTGCCTCACTTGACCCCAGTTTGACTTCTGGTTTGATACCTGGCACCATATATGGCTCCCTGGCCTCTATCAGCGGGTTACTTCTGAACACAGAGCTAAGAGTATCTCCTGAGCACTTTTGAGCGTGACCCCCAAACTACATTTATATATGCATGTGTGTATATATGTTTATACATACATGTGTAAATGTGTGCATGTATATGTATGTGTATATATATGCATGTGTCTGTATATATGTATGTGCATGTGTGTGTATTTGTGTCTGTGTGCATATGTGTGCCTATATGTATCTATATGTATATGTATGTGTCCTCATAAACATGTGTACATAAATCATTATACATAACAGTTCTTTACCGTCACAGTTGTTTTTTACCTTCACAATGCCCTGAAGGTAAAAATCAATTCACACGCCCAGTCTCTGATGAATGGATAAACATTCCAGGGCTTAGACAACATTGATCTCATGGGGAGAACTGAATCCCAGGGTCCAGGAGCCCTGTGTTGGGGTTCCAACACTCTCTGCACCCATGGATACTGCTCTCCCCACCCTCAGAGGCTTCTGTGCCTTGATCCTATGTCTTGGGTCCTTTCCTGGCAAGGAGGACGCCAGTGCTCTCTGTTACCCTTGTCACTTCCCTGAAGTCTCTTCTTCACATAGTCATACCAGTGCTTGGTGCCCTCACAAACCATGACCTGATGGGAGAGCATAATAGGGATTCAGAGCAGGGTGGGCCAAATGCAGACAAGTGCTTTATCTCCTGACTATCTCTGTAGTCATAAGAGGGGGGAGTGGGCTCACACTCAGCGGAGCTCAGGGCTTACTCCTGGCTCTGCACTCAAGAATTACTCCTGGTGGTATTCAGAGGACCATATGGGAGATCAGGGTAGGTCATGTGCAAAGCAAGTGCCCTCCCTGTTATATCACTCTAATATTAGGTGAACATTTTTGTATTAGGTGCAATATCTTCTGTTTAGTAGTATCTGTCCACTGTTTGCATTGTATTTTGCTGAAGAAAAGTTTTTTTCTTGTCTTTTTCCTTCATTTTATTTTCTTCATGGTGGACATACTGAGAAGTGCTCAAGTCTACATACAGCCTGGTGGTTTGGGGATTACTCCTGGTTGTACTGGGGACCATGTAATGACAGGGACAAGAACAAGGTAAGAATGTTAACTTTTGGGACTGGAGCAATAGTACAGCAGGTAGGGCATTTGCCTTGCACACAGCCAACCTGGGTTCGATTCCCAGCATCGCCTATGGTCCCCCAAGCACTGCCAGGAGTAATTCCTGAGTGCAAAGCCAGGAAAAACCCCTGAGCATCGCCAGGTGTGACCCAAAAAGAGGGGGGGGAAAGAAAGTTAACTTTCTCCATTATTATTCTATATAGTTTATAGTTTATATAGTTTAACTATATAATATAGTTTTTCATGACCTCCACTACCCAGCCACCGCCACGCTCCAGGACGCTTTCTGGACACTCAGGCCGAGAGTCATGCATGAGTGAAGCCCCACACAACCAGGGAAGCAGAACTCTGTGACCTTGGACTCCAGGCTCACGGGTCCGGGAACAGGACCCGGGACACATCATAAAACACTTAATACAAGAATATTGCACCATATTTGATGGGGTTCAGATGTGGTTTGAACCATGGGAAACCTGCAAGGACAATTAGAGACCGCCCTAAAAGCCTCTATCCCTTTCAGAGAGCCTGGCAAGCTACCGAGAGTGTTCCGCCCGCACGACAGCCTGGCAAGCTATCCGTGGTGTATTCAATATGCCAAAACTAGTAAATACAAATGGTCTCATTCCCCTGACCCTGAAAGAGCCACTAATATGGCAGAATTAAGAAGGTTGAGGAAAGAGAGGCTGATAAAATCTCAGGGCCGAATTAGGCTGCCAAAACGAATAAAGACAAAAATGACTGTCTGTATTTCAATGCACGTACGCTGGCATCGGATGCATCCATCGAGGACCTGATGGTGCAAGCACGAAAGATCAAGTACGACATCATTGGTCTGACTGAGATGAGAAAGCATCAATCACATCACGCTGTTTTCGACACTGGAGAAGAACTGTTCCTTGGAACATGCGACGAAAGAGGCGTCGGTGGTGTCGGTGTCCTTGTCAACACGAATTTGGCCATAAACATCGATTCATTTGAATGCCTAACAACCTGAATCAGATGATTACACTTGAATAGATGTGGCTCACTGCCAGCAGTTTCTATCTTCGTTGTCTATGCACCAACATCCAATTATGGTAAAGGTAAAAGGTAAAGGCCCTCCCGTTGATCATCGATTTGCTCGAGCGGGCCCAGTAACGTCTCCATTGGAGACTTTGTTGTTACTGTGTCTGGCATATCGAATACTCTCGGTTGCTTGCTGGGCTCTCCGAGAGGGGCGGAGGAATCGAACTCGGGTCAGCCATGTTGGCTGCTTGTAAGGCGAACGCCCTACCTGCTGTGCTATCGCTCCAATTATGATGAGGGAGAAATTGAGAAGTTCTACATGGAGCTGGAGAAGTTCTATAAAGAAGACCACACCTTCTACAAGATCATTGTTGGTGATTTTATTGCCAAGATAGGACCGAGAAGATCAGCCGAAGAACTCCACATCGGGACCCATGGCCCAGAATGGAACGAACAGGGTGAGAGACTGTCTGAGTTTATCATGTCAACCAAGATCATCCATGGTAACTCACAATTCCAGAAGGCCGAATCTAAACTTGGACATGGGAGTCTCCCAGTGGATGGTTCCACAACGAAATTGACCACATCATATTCAATTGACAGTCTTGCCTGACTGATGTTGCTGTTGTCCCAAAATTCCAAACAGGATCGGACCACCATCTCCTTTGTGCAAAATTTTACTTCACAGAGTGGGGAGAAAGGGCTGTAAAGTTTAAGAAGAGAACTCCCAGAACGACCACCAACTGGGAGCTCTTTGGCACTATTGAGGCAACATGGGAAGATGCCATAATTGGCAACATTGACGAGAATACGATCGACTGGTTTGGCACCTCCATGATTGTGCGAAGAACACCGAGAGAGAGACAGCCACAAAAACATGCCTGTCTTTGAAAATTCTCAAGTTCATTCACCAACATGGCTTGGCGCAAGCCTCAGGCAACCGCAAGCAAACAACCAAGCTCGCAAAGCAGTGCAGAGAAACGATAAAGGAAAACCTCAAAGAAAGAAGAGCAGCAGTGCTGGCAGATGCGGCAGAAGCTGGGAAAAGCATTCGTAATGCCCGCCTGTCCTTCACAAACTACAAAACCAAGGTGACTGCCCTCCGACATCGCTGATGGATCTATCACATCTTCCAGAAGGGCAATGAAGAAAATTATCCATGACTTCTACTCAGATCTCTTTTTTGATAGCCATGTCCACCTGCC
The DNA here is from genome assembly GCF_029834395.1 of Sorex fumeus. NCBI lineage: Eukaryota > Metazoa > Chordata > Mammalia > Eulipotyphla > Soricidae > Sorex > Sorex fumeus. The sequence goes on along the minus strand of NW_026606086.1, from coordinate 18,175,032 downwards.
CACATACCAAATTCTGCAGGATGGATATGTCATTCCCAACGTTCTCCCTTCCAAAATCCAACACGCCATTTCATCAGTAAAGAAGTGAACAGCACCTGGTCCAGACAAGGTTAGACCCGAACACCTGAAGAACCTGCCGTCAGTACTCATCAATACACTGGCAGGGCTCTTCACACGCTACCTGTCTGAATGCAAGGTTTCGTCCCAGTGGAAAAACAGCAGGACTGTACTACTGTACAAGAAGGGAGACATCCACGACATTGGCAACTATCGCCTGATCTGCCTGTTGTCTGTCGTCTACAAGCTGTTCACTCGAGTCATCCTGAATAAGATTGGCAGAACATTAGATGAGGGACAACCATGCGAGCAAGCCGGTTTCCGAAAAGGATTCAGCACAATCAACCATATCCACACGATAACTAAGCTCATTGAGGTTTCTCGGGAGTTCAAGATGCCGCTCTGTCTAACATTCATTGATTTAAAGGCCTTTGATTCTGTTGAGACTGAAGCAAGCATCAAAGCCCTAGCCAAACAGGGTGTTCAAACTCAATACATCAGGATCCCCGTGAGCTGTACTGCAGATTCACTACCAGGATCTCACCATTCTACAGGGAGGTGATCATTGATGTCAAGAGAGGGGTTCGGCAGGGTGATACCATTTCACCAAAACTCTTTAGTGCCACCCTCGAGAACGTCATGCGATGACTGGAATGGGAAGGAATGGGAGTGAAGATAGATGGTCGGCAACTACACCACCTCCGCTTCGCTGATGACATCATTCTAATAACATCAAACATCATCCAAGCGGCACAAATACTGGCTGACTTCGACCATGAGTGTGGAAAGGTTGGACTACAGCTAAATCTCATGAAGACAATGTTTATGAGAAATGATCTTGTTCCTGACGTTCCATTCACTCTCAATGGGACGAATATCTCCGAATGCAAGTTATGTAAACCTACGTCGAGAAATCAACATGATGAATGACTTAGCACCAGAACTTCACAGGAGGAAGAGAGCAGAGTGGAACACCTTCAAGAGCATCGAAGAAATTGTTAAGAGGATGAAGAACACCGGCTCTGGGCACATCTTTTCGACTCCACTGTTCTTCCTGCACTAACATATGCCTCAGAGACCTGGGCCCTACGAAAACAGGATGAGAACGCTATTCGGGTCTCCCAAAGAGGAATCGAAAGAGCTATGCTTGGAGTCTCACGCTTCACTCAAGTGAGAGAAGGAATTGGGAGTTCCGACCTCCATCGACAATCAAGGAGTAGGGACGCTGCTTCATTTACCAAGGTGTTGAGAATCAGATGGGCTGGACACATAATGCGATTTGGAGATGACAGCTGGACTAGAGCCATTACTGACTGGATTCCACGGGATGTCAAAAGGACGCCTGGCCACCCACCTACGAGATGGTCAGACTTCTTCATCAAGACCCTGAATGAACGGTTTGATGCTCTTTGTGTTCCTGGAGTGAGCAGATGCCATTGGGCTACACTATTATGCAACAAGGATGAATGGAGACGTTACTGGAGCCCGCTGAGCAAATCAATGAGCAATGGGATGACAAATGATACAAGTAATAGTTTTAGAAGTCCTTATCACAGCAATTAGGCAAGAAAAGTAATCAAAATGGATCCAAACTGGAAAAGAAGTTAAACTATCATTACTTCTAGATGACATGGTAGACATATAAAACCCTTAAAGACTGAAAATCTCTCAGAGACAATAAACCAAAATAGCAATGTAGCTGGCTATAGAGTCAATACACAAAATGCTGTTGCATTTCTTTTCTTTTGTTTGATTTTGGCCCACAACCAGCTGTGCTCAGGGATCATTCCTGGTGGTGCTCAGGGGACCATATGGAATGCCAGAGATAGAACCTGGGTTGGCCTCATGCAAGGAAAGTGCCCTACCAACTGTACTACGGCTCTGGCCTCCTGACTATTTGAAGAAAAAAAAAAAAGAGCACAGTAGCAAAGGCACTTGCCTTTCATGCAGCTGACTGGTTTAGACCCCAAGCACCACATATGGTCCCTGAGCCCCTCCAGGAGTGATCTCCAAGCACAGACGAGTGTGGTACAACCTCTCCTCCCCAAATGAAATTAAATTAAAAAATAAAATAAGAGCTGGAGCAATAGTACAGTAGGTGGGTGTTTGCCTTGCACACAGCCCACCTGGATTCCATCCCTGGCATCCCATATGGTCTTTGGAACACAAACAAACAAACACTGTCCTCACGTTGTTCATCGATTTGCTCGAGCAGGCCCATTAATGTCTCCATTTTGAGACTTTGTTGTTACTGTGTTTGGCATATCTAATATGACATGGGTAGCTTGCCAGCTTTGCTGTGCGGTGAGATACTCTAGCCCCTCCAGGAGTGATCTCCCCTTGCCGGGCTCTGCCGGGGCAGAGGAATTGAACCCGGCTTGGCCGGGCTGGCTGTGCACAAGGCAAATGCCCTACCGTTATGCTATCCCTTAATTCTTGAGTGCAGAGCCAGGAATAAGCCCTGAGCATCACGGGGAGAGCCCCCCCCCAGCAAAAAATAAAACAAAATAAAATGATTCACCTATATTCAAACCAAGAAATCAAACACTAAACAACAGGCATTGTAAACTAAACTGGCTTTCCAAAGTACACTGTTCTTGGGCCCAACAAACGCAAGTAACAAGAATATTGATTTTAACGACTGCTTTTCTGTTTAGGTCTTAAGATTTACTCCTGGATCTGTGCTCAGAGACACTCCTGGAAGAGCTTTGGGGAAATTATGGGGTACTGGGGATCCTTACCGATCCAGGAAAGGCACGTGCAAGGCAAGCACGTCCTATCCGCAGTATCATCTCTCTAAAGTAAAGGCCCTCCCGTTGTTCATCGATTTGCTCGCGCGGACCCAGTAACGTCTCCATTGGAGACTTTGTTGTTACTGTGTTTGACATATCGAATACATCACGGGGAGCTTGTCAGGCTCTGCCGAGCGGGCGAGATACTCTCGGTAGCTTGCTGGGCTCTCCGAGAGGGGCGGAGGAATCGAACTCGCGGTCGGCCATGTTGGCTGCGTGCAAGGCAAATGCCCTACCCGCTGTGCTATGGCATTCGATATCCCAGACACAGTAACAACAAAGTCTCCAATGGAGACGTTACTGGGCCCGCTGGAGCAAATCATCTCTCTAATCCCTTATAATTCTTCCTTTTCCCACCAGTCCTGCTTCCAACGAAATGGGGGTCTAAATCAGGTCCCAGCAGGGCACAGTGGGGTGTTCCTTTACACAGTGGAGTAAAGGCGGGAAGCGCCCTTCTCCACTCAGTTCTGCGGGGCTGTGAGGCTGCCTCCACGCTGGAGTCTCCACAGTGCCTGCACTCTGCTGCCTGGATTCCCAGCGCCCTTCACACTGCTCCGAAGGGCGGCCCGGGGTCTTGGGAGGCGCGCCCGGTGGTCACCGAACTCCGAGGGAATCTCGGGACTCCAGTACCCATGCTCTCCCCGCAGGACCATGCAACACGTGCACGAACGCCCACGTGTGCGGAGCCACAAAGATGCGCACAGACACGCACAGGCATTGACGTGAACACGTGCACACGTACAAAGGCAAGAGCGTTCACCCACACACGACGAGTCCGGCCCGGTCCAGCTAGCCAGTCCGGTACGCAGCCTGCCGGGATCAGCGAGTGGAACCCATTCTACTCCCACTCATCGGTCCACGCGGGAGTGGCAAGGCAAGCCCCGCCCCTGGTCGCCAGGGCCCCGCCCACACCGTCTCCATTGGCCAGGGCTGAGCTCACCGCCCAAGGACCCGCCCTCGGACCCGCCTCCTATTCGTCATTGGCGGTGACAGCCGCATTCTCCTGGGAAGGACAGGTGGGCTCCGTACTGGAGGCAGAACCAAACCAATACGGACGGATCCTCCTGCCAATGAACGTGGACAAGTTCCCTAGCAACTGAGGCCCACCAATGGCGAACTGGCGGGGCGGGGCCGGGCGCTGTCAGGCCGCGGGGGCTGCCGCGGCGACTGCGAGGGCCTAGGTGTCCGGCAGCCCCTCTGCGCCGTCGCGGCCGGGTATGGGCGGGGACGCTGGCGGAGGCACCATGAACGCTCTGGGCAGCCCGGTCCGCGCCTACGACTTTCTGCTCAAGTTCTTGCTGGTGGGTGACAGCGACGTGGGCAAGGGTGAGATCCTGGCGAGTCTGCAGGACGGCGCGGCCGAGTCCCCGTATGGCCATCCGGCGGGTGAGTGCGGGGACTGGGCGCGGGGCGGACGCGCAGGGGCTGGAGAGAGGGTGCGGGGGCGCAGGGTCGGGGAGCAGTTGGGAGGCGGCAGCTGGGGCAGAGGGGCTGAGCGAAGGGCGCGGGGGCGGCGCCGCGGGAGAGGCTGTGGGGTGCGGGGGGAGCGTGGGAAGGCAGGGGTGCGGGGTGCGAAGGAACGTGGGAAGGTAGGGGTGCGGAGGTGCGGGGAGGGCAGGGGCATAGGGGTGCGGGGGAGCACGGGAGGGCAGAGGTGCGGGGGAGCACGGGAAGACAGGAGTGCGAGGGTGGGGTACGGGGAGGGCAGGGGTGCGGGGGAGCGCGCGAAGACAGGAGTGCGAGAGTGGGGTAGGGGAGGGCAGGGGTGCGGGGGAGCGCGGGAAGGCAGGGGTGTGGGGTGCGTGGAGGGCAGGAATATGGGAAGGCAAGGGTGGGGGTGTGAAGGAGGGCAGGGGTGGGGAGGGTGGGGGAAAGCACGGGAAGGCCAGGGTGGCGGGGAATGTGAACGGTGGGGAGGAGTGTTGGGGGAGCGTGGGAGTGCGGGAGGGGTGGGGCAGGAGGTTGTTGCGGGAGCCTGGGGGGTGGGGGCAGCGTGGGAGGTCAGGGATGAAGGGAAGGGCACGATAGAGCAGAGATGTGGTCTGGGGGGGGTGTCTTTGAGGGGTGTGCGGGGAGGTGCCGGGAGCAGGGGGGACGCACCGGAGCTCAGGGATTAGGCGGTTGGGTGGAGTCGCTGTGGGAATAAGAGGAGCATAGTGGGGAGCTTTGCGTCATCCTGAATGCCCCCCTTCCCAGTTTTCTCTCTTGAGGCAGGATGGGCACTCAGAGGTAGGGAGATGCCAACGTGAGGGTCAGTGCAGTTGCTTGAGCTAGCTGGACACACGGGAACTGGACCGAGGTGCCCTGAAGTGACTAAGTGCTGAGCCTTCTTGGGCAGTTGGGAGTAGGGGTCCCTGGGGGTCTTCCTTGAGGCACCGGAAGAAAGGGGGCTCACCATGGGTCTAGCAGGAAAGGTGGGTGTCCCTCTGGGAACCCTCTTTCTGTTGCAGACCTGAGAGGAGACACCCAGAGTGCAGTCCAGGGTCTGAGCAGGCAGTGCCGGGTGCACCAGCCCGTAGTGGGGGCAGGAGGGCCTGCAGGAGCCCAGCCTGGGAACAGTATATGGACCCCACATGTGTCACAGAGGTGGCTCAGAGCTGACCACACAGTCCACTGCCTGTGGATGGACAGGCACACTGAATCTCCCCCTCCGGTCACTGCTGCTGGGGGCTGCTCCCACCCTGCACAACAGGCCTGTGCAGGTGTGGTCCCAGTCTGGCATATGCCAACAGTCACATGGAACAGTCTGGTGGGGAGTGGGGGCGTGCCGCCAGGGGTGCATCCCATGGGCGACGCTGCATAGCAGCTTGTCCCTGCCGGTCTGCAGCTGCCTCTCTGGTGCCCCCCCACCCCACCCGCTTTTTTTCCCTGATGTTTCTGCTTCTCCCAGAAAGCAAGAAAGAAATAGAAGACTGTCAGCCCTTGGGGAACGGGCCCCAGGCCAGACAGGCCAGCCCTGTCTCTGGCCTCCCCAACCCCAGCTCAGTCCTGGCCCTTTCTTCCCTGAGGGCAGAGTCCTGCCCAGTGCTGGAGATTCAAGAGTCAGTGCCCCTGCCCTGCAGAAAAATTCTGAGGGTCTCCTCCCCTCTGTGAGAGTGGTTCAGTTTGCAGAGAAGAGCCCCCCGCCCCACAGGGTGAGGGAGCTCCAAATCAGAGCATGCTGTGAGCCTAAGGGTTGTGGGTGGCTGGCCTTGCTCCCAAGCACCCCCACAGTCCTCTGCTGCAGAAAGGCACCCAAGGACAGCTCCTGTGCTGCCCACCCCCCTCCACCTCTGCCTTTGAGATTCTCCTCCTCCACGCACACCCACAACCCAGATGGAGGTGAGGCCTCTCCGGAGGCGGCTCCTCTGTGCATCTTCCTGTGCAACCCAGTGCAGATTGACACAGTGTAAAACCATAGCAACTGCTTACAGATCGACAGTTGAAAGTCACCACAGCTGCTTACAGATTCACAGAGTGTACAGCCAGCGCCTCCGTTAACAGGCTGGCACAGGGCACAGCCAGCGCGGCCATTCACAGGAATGCTGGCTGTGCCAGTGTACAGCCAGCACTCCCAGTCTGAGCTGAAACTCGACTGCTCCCCGGGTGATGCAGAAACTGCTCCCAGGAATCGTCCGTGGGCAGGTGTGGTCAGTGCCGGGGCTGACTGTCTCTAAGTCCCTTGTGCTGAGGAGAGTGGATGCACCCCATTTTCTCCTCTGAGGCTCTGAGTCAGGCCTCCTCCTCACCTACTGTGGCCTCCACAGGTCTGGCTGTGAGATTTTGCTCAAGGTCCCTGCGCACTGCTGGCCAGCACTTTGGTGTGAAGAAGAGTGAGGGTTGCAGCTGGTCCCAAAAGCAGAGCTCCTGCTGTCTCCCAGGCCTTCCTTGCCAGAAGGTTCTTCTGAGAGAAACTCGCTCCTGAGAGCTTCACCAGCTGTGGAAAAAGCCTGGAGGGAAGAGCTTCGGCCTGTGGGTTTGCTCAGATCCCCTCCATAGAGGGTTCCCTTGGTGGGCCTCCTTCTAGAAACAGCCACAGAATTCCACACCAGACCTGGCTCATACCCGGGCTTCTGGGGTGTGATAAGAGTCACTGGCCTAGGGCCACAGCTCACCCTCTTGCTCTGGGGGTGCCAAGTGTCTGACTCAGGAGCTGAGTTCATTTCCTTGCCCCATCCTTGCACAGAATGAGCATGGCCTGCTCCCCGTACAGCCTGAGGGCGGTGTTTGCTGTGGGTCACAGGGTCCTATATACATGTTTCTGTGGGTCATGGTATGCCTAAGATCTGGCAAGGGCCAGAGCTGGGCGTTCGGGATGGGGTCTGTGCCACAGGTCAGACAAGGTGAGCAGGCTGCCCAGGAACCCGGTCCAGTTTCAGAGTCGTCTGAAAGCTTGTGATGCTTACAAACCCTTTACACATCACATGTCATGTACACACGTGCACATAACACACATCGCACAGATGTGTATACATGCGAAAACACATACATGTATTTTCTTTTATACTATTCCTCTTTGGTTAAAGGAAGGAAGATTTTTTATTTTGGATTGTTTTTTGGAGAGTCACTCCTAGCCCTGCTCTCTCAGGAAGTACTCCTGGTGGTGCTCAGGAGACTATATGGGATGCCGAGGACTGAACCCAGGTCTGGTGCATGCAAGTTAGGAACCTTACCTGCTGGACTGTCTCTCCAGCTCCATTGTTTTTGTTGTTGAGCCACACCCAATGGTGTTGGAGGGCCACTCCTGCTCAGTGCTCCCAGCAGTGCTCTTGTATGCTCCGAGCTCCACTGCCTCTCCAGACCCTGGGCTTGCTTTGTCTGCTTCCCTCCCCTACCCCTCTGAGACGCCCAGACCGTGGAGTCTGGGTCACTTCAGCGCATGTGTGGCACTAGCGATCACCCAGTCTCATGCTTCCCATAAGCGTCTTCTGGACCTCCTCTTATTAATCTCACATGGACCAGCTACTCTGTGGGCCTGGGTCCCCTATCCAGGGCAGTCTGTACAATCTCAGCCTGTTTGGCTGTTTGGGTGTCGGGTGCAGGCAGGGTGCTTCCTCTGTACCCATAGTGGGCAGTGCAGGGATGAGGACTGGGTGCTGAGCACGCTGATCGCAGCTCTGTCCCACCAGCAAGTGACAGCAGGTAAGTCTGCGAGGACCAGGGGACTCTGTCCCACAAGCCTATCCCTCCATGCACAGGGAGCTGGGGCGAGATCCAGGCCCTGCTATGGAATCCAGGTCCCCTGAGGTCTCGGGGCCAGGGACCTGGGGCACCCCGGGAGAGTGCACCCTCTGAGGGCTCCCTGGTGCAGTAGGACGGCCTTGGCACCCCGAAGCTGCACACACAACCTTTTTGTCTTGTATTCCTGAGCACAGAAGTGCTCGTCATGGCTGTGTGTCCTGCTGCGCACCCCAAAAGCAGTAGGGAGGGTCATGTGGAGGCCTGGGCAGACACTCCTGCATTCTGGAGTCCAGGTTCCACCTTGCTTGCCCTAAGTGACCCTGATACCCAGTGGGGAATTTGGGGGTTTGAGGCCCCACAGAAGTGCAAGAGCAGACATGGTCCTGACACCCAAAGGATGCTTGGGAGGGTGCAGCTGCATGAGCATGGGGCAGAGGTGCTGGCGTCAGCCACCCCCAGTGCAGAGATTTGGCACAGAGTGCAGGCAGGCAGGGCCCAGGCAGTGGGGAGCACATGAGGGAGCAGTGGACCAGGCCCTAGGAGCTGCCGTCCGGTGGAGACGGGCCCCTAGCTCACTCCTCCATCTGAAGCTCTGGGGCCCCTTGCTACATATTTCAGATAAAGAACCACGAAGGAAGGGCATGGCTAGACTCTCTTCAGAGTGCTCTCTGGGCATGTCCCTATTCATCTTTAGAACCATCTGGAAGCAGGAGGAGGCCATGAGGGGCTGGCATTCGACCCTGGCCCCAGGAGCTCCCTGTACCTGCCCCCCATCATTCAGGCAGCCCTCCCCAAACGCTGAGACTCTGTGAGGCCCCAGCAGTGTGAGGGTGCTCTGGGCGCTGGGTGGGGTGGGCCAGGTGGGTCTGGAGCATCATGTGTCAGAGGAGACAAGCTCAGGGCGCTTGCTTCCTCTGTGACCTGTGCAGCCCTGCCACTGTCCAGGTCTAGAATGTTCCTTTGCCCCCCAAAAGGAACCCTGTTTCCTGGACCCTCACAACCACCGTCATTTCTGATGTTTTCATTCAACATGAGACACTTCTCGAGTCAGTTTCTCAAAAATGGATGTTTGTAAGGGATTTCTTTATTTCCTTCTTTTCTTCTTTCTTTCCTTCCTTCCTTTCATTCTTTCTGTTTTTTGATTTTTGGGCCACACCTAGCAGTGCCCAGGGATTACTGCTGGCTCTGCCCTCTGGGATCACTCCTGGCAGTGCTTGGAGACCATGTGGGTGCTTTCTATCCTCTCTCTGTTGGCCTACACATGGGCACTTCCTTAAATAGAAGTCAGCAGGTGATGGGTGCTTTGAAATAGATCACTAAGTTATTTATTCCTCCCTGCAGCTAGTAGTGAGTGCAGCCTCCACGTCTGGCTCTCTTTTCAAAACTAAAATTAAATTTTGCCTCTGTTTTTCTGACCCATTCAGTGAATGTTCTGATAGGCTTTGTTCTAGAACCTTTCCTGTGTTTCATTTTACTTTGATAAAAGTAAGTAAAGTAAAGGCCCTCCCGTTGATCATCGATTTGCTCGAGCGGGCCCAGTAACATCTCCATTGGAGACTTTGTTGTTACTGTGTTTGGCATATCGAATATGTCACGGGGAGCTTGCCAGGCTCTGCCGTGCGGGCGAAATACTCTTGGTAGCTTGCTGGGCTCTCCCAGAGGGGCGGAGGAATCGAACTCGGGTCGGCCATGTTGGCTGCATGCAAGGCAAACGCCCTACCACTGTGCTATCGCTCCAGCGGACAAAGTAGATGTTCTTGGTGAATTAACTGTGTGAAGAATTTGAATTGTCCTGTGATCCACTTGTACTGACCTTTGAGAGGATCATTAATTGGCTAAAAAGATGCTCAGGAAATTGGAGCTCAGGTTTTGCATGCCAGAGGCCCAGGTCCGATCCTGGCACCACTGGGAGCGACCATGAAGCAGAATCAGAAGGGCCTGAGCTCCATGGCATAAGGCCCTAGACCCAAAGAGCCAGGAATCAGAGCCACACGCAGAGGAGGAGAAGTATTGAGTGCTCAGTGGCCCTGGGACACGCTGAGAGGCCTGTGCGTGTGTGCATGCATGTGTGCATGTGTGTGCGCACATGCTCATGTGCACACACGTGTGCATATGCATTTGTGTGTACTATCTTTCCAGACCCAGATTTTTACAAAAATTAAAGAAATGGTATAGGGGTAAAATTCTTTCCTGTCATGCAGCTGACCTGGGGTTGATCCTTAGCACTGCAAATCGTCCTTGAGCTATGCCAAGAGTAAACCCTGAGCACCGCCAAGTGTGACCCCAGACCAAAAAACTTATAAGGTGCTTAGAAAAAAGCTTCAGTAATGAATTACTTTGTCTTCATGAAACTTTTTTTTTTTACTTTTTGTACATAAAAGGTAAGTAAGAGGGACACTTTTGAAATCAGAGTTCAGGCAATGAGTTCATGTCCCAACCACCCGGCTGGGAGGGCTCTGCAGCCTGGACAGGAAGGGTTCCCACTGTCTGCAGACAGACGTGCTGAGGCCCAACCTATCTCCAGATCAAAAACTAAATTCCCCAGTGGACTTGTTTGTTGATTTATATAGATTTGAAAATCTGTAACATCTCAAGGCAGAAAAAAGGCACTTCCAAGGTTAGCAGTTCAACTGCTAAACTACAAATGCATACACATGCACACATGTGCTCCACATATTCCCAGCACACATGTACAGCCAACACCTTCTCCATGATTCCCAGCATTTATATATAACCCACACCTATTCCATGATTCCTAGCACGTATGTAAGGTTCACACCTTCTCCATGATTCGAGTGGGCCACAGCACATATATACAGCACACACTTACTCCACAATTCCTAGCATGTATGTACAGTCAACACCTTCTCCATGATTTCCAGCCCATATGTACAATGATCTATTATGTCATCTTTCACATGTGTTAGTTGTACTCAGATTATAAGTGTCTCATGCTGTGTGCCCAGGGCTGACTTGGCAGAACGAAGTGGGACTGTCCAGAGGGCTCAGTTGGATTTTCTTTATTAATATATTTGTTTTTTGTGCCAGTCCTAGTGGTGCTCAGGGGCTATTATTGGCTTAGTGCTTGGGGTTATCCTGGTGGTGTGGGGAAACCATGTGGTGCAGCTCTGTCCTTAAGGGTCCCTTGGTGGTGCTTTGAGGGACCAGGTGGTGCCAGGGATTGAACGGGTCAGCTATATGAAGAGTGCCCTAACCCCTGCACTACCTCTCTGACCCTGGAGGGGTTTCAGGCCTCTGAGAAGAGCCACTGGTAGCTGATCTGAAAAGCAGTTTCCAGGACCGAGCCAAAGACACACATGCATGCCCGGAAGCTTCACTCTGTCCTGAAACTGGGATGCGTGTATGTGTGTATGAGATACATAGTGTTTAAAGACATAGCGCTGATGGTGAGGCCAGGAAATGCCAGGGTCTTTCCATGTATGCAAAAGCATGCACGTGGTCATTCATGTATGTGTGTGTGCATGTGTGCATGAGATAAACAGTGTTTAAGTACATAGAGCTGCCAGTGAGGCCAGAAATTGTCAGGGTCTGTCCTTGAGTTTTTTTGTGAGTGCATATGTGTGTAAAAGTGTGTGTGTGATCATGCATGTATGTGTGTACATGAGCTTGTATGACAGCATTGTGGTATGTGTATTGCATGTGTGTGCATTTGTGTATTTTGCCTGTATGTACATGTGAGATATATGGTGTTTAAGGACATATCCCTGCTAGTGAGGCTGGGAGATGCCAGGGTGCTTTCTGTGGGGGTTTGTGTGTATGTGTGTATGTCTGCAAAAACATGCATGTGAGTGCTCATAAATATATGCGTGTGATTGCATGAAAACATGTGTGTGCAGGCAGGTGTGTATGTGTGCATGTGTTTGCGTGCATGCATGTGCCTGGTCTGTTGGGGAGGACCGAGCTCTGCAGGCCAGGCCTCGGGGTGGGATGTGGGGGTGCTGAGCTACTTGACATGGTGCCTCTTGGTGGACTGTGTGGGGACCTTCTTGTCTTATTGCATGGGAGGGTTGTTTTCTTTTCGTTTTGAGGAGGGGGGCTACATCCAGCAATACTCAGGAATTACTCCTGGTGGTTCTCAGAGGACCATATGAGATGCTGGGAATCAAACTGGGGTCAGCCGAGTGAAGGCAAGTGCCCTTCCTTTTCTACTATCTCTCTGGCTTTTGTTTTCTTAAACATCTGTTCAGAGCTCAGCTCACCCTGGGGCCCTGTCTCTGAGGTTGAAGCTGGGGCCCATGCATGTCTGCTCCAGCCTCTCCCAGCCCTGGGTCCATTCCCCTCCATGCAAGACCAGGTCGCCCGCTCCCCTCTCTCTGCCACCTCCTCTCTGGTCCCAACAGTCTGCCCTTCTGCCCCCAGTTTCACGATCTCTTCTAAGTAGACCCTCCATGAGAGAACCCCAATATTGCGCTGCATCTGAGCGCTGTCCACACCCTCTCTCACATTCTTGGAGTGAAAAGACTGTGGTTAGGCTGGCTTAGGGCAGCTCAATGGACATGTTTCTAGAGGACGGAGGCGTCACTTTCTTGTGTAAAAAAAAATTTAGTGCTTTTTAGATTTTTTTTCTTTTGGGGCCACACCCAGCAATGCTCAGGGGTTACTGCTGGCTCTGCACTCAGGAATCACTCCTGGCAGTGCTTGGAGGACCATATGCCAGGGATTGAACCCGGATCAGGTGTGTGCAAGGCAAATGCCCTGCCCACTTTACTATTGCTCTGGTTCCGGTTTTTTAGATTTTAGAACAGATTCTTGCTTTGTGGCAAAAACTTGGAAGGAGAGAAAGGGTGAACAAAAAGGCGTGCAGCAAGACTGCACACGGGGGTCCCTGGTGGGGGTGGGGGGCTCCGCAAGCTGCTTGTGTGTTTCCTGTTGTGCGTACCTGTCATTGCCAGGTGATAGCTCCTGGTGTCGCACTGGGCAGCAGAACGCAGTAGTCCAGCCAGGGTCCTCGCCTGCGGGGTGCAGGGCCCAGTGCCTGGCCCTGAGTGTCCCTCCTCACACAGGCATTGACTACAAGACCACCACGATCCTGCTGGATGGCCGGCGCGTGAAATTGCAGCTCTGGTGAGTGGCCCCAGGCCCTGCCTTCCCACAGCTCCCTGGAGAGGCTCTGGGTGTCCCGGGCATCTGAGGGCCTGGTGTTGGCCCAGGGAGGGCCGGGAGAGGGCAGGAAAGGAGAGACATGGGGGTGTTTCCCATGCAGAGGGTCTCAGGGCTTCCACCTGGCCCAGTGGCCTGGGTGTGTCCCCTCTCCCGCGTGGCCTTGTGGCTGTCCCCTTCCTCCTACTTGGCTCCTGCCCCTGCACAGCCTAGCCCTCCCTGTTGCTCTCACCTGCCTTCCATATAACGGGCAGGGGGCTGGGTGGGCCACAGCACCTTCCCTCCGCCCCCACGTGAGGACTGTGGACACGATCTCCTCAGCCTGCTCCCCTGGCCCTCTCTTCTCTCCCCTCCCCAGGGAACTGCTCAGCCCCCTCCAGACCCCACTTCCAGGATTCAAGGCCTCAGGGACCACCTGCTGGTTGACCCTTCCAACTGTGCCCTGCTGTGGCTCTCAGGGGCAACCTCAGCAAACACCACAGGTGCCAGCTGTCTGGGGGACCCTTGGGGCCACCCCTGCAGGGAGCTGGCCTCGCACAGACTCCCCGAGGGCGAGGTGACAGTAGCCGCAGCTGACCAGGGACCCCCTCGTTTGTTCTGCCTCATGGAGTGAGGTGCTCCTCCATCTCAGCATGGGCAGTGGCCAGCACTTCTGGCCTCCCTCTCCTGAGGGACAGTGACAGAAGGCAGGCAGCAGTGTCTCACTGCCTGGTATCTGGGCCAGGCCCACGGGCCGCTGTGGCCTCCTTGTCCTTAGGACCACTCCAGAAAAGGCTGTTTATTCAACCTGCAGACGGTGTCAAGAAAGTGCGGGAAACTAGCTGCGCATCCCCAGAGCACGGATGACCAGGAGCACAGGGGACCCTGAAGGGTGCCTGGATCCACCCTCTGACCCATCCTCAGTGGCCCCTCCTGGACGGTTCCTTGAATGGACGGATTGGGCCTGTATGTGCTTGTGGCCTGTTTCTCCAGCTGTGTCGGCTCCACGTTAGCTCCAGAGTAAATGACGTTTCACAGACTTGGCCTGGTGGTACCTGCTTGTGGTGCCAGGGACCCACTGGGCATCAGGGGTGTCAGGAACATGCGTCCCCCACATCCCCCAGAGATTTAGGCTGCCCAGCCCTGCTGCCACATGGGCTATCTTCTCTCTGACCTGAGTGAAGCAGACATCCCCAAGCCCACTCCCTGAGGTGTGCTGTGGCTGTCACTGGAGTCTTGATTCTCAGGCGTCACTGGCTGATGGGAAGAGATGAATGGTTTCCAGGATTTTTGCTCCTGTATCTTTTTTGTTTGTTTTGGGGCCACACCTGGAGGTGCTCAAGAATTACTCCTAACTATGCACTCGGGATTCACTTCTGGCAGGGTTCAGGGAACCATATTGATACTGGGGATCGAGCCAGGGTTGGCAGCGTGCCAGGCAAATGACCTACCCGCTGTGCTCTCGCTTCGGCCCCTCTGCTTACTATCTTCAACATCTTTTCCAGGGACACATCGGGGCAGGGAAGATTCTGTACCATATTCCGCTCCTACTCCCGGGGCGCACAGGTAACCCCCGAGCTGGGTGTCCGCTGAGCACTAACGTTTGGAATGTGCTGTGTGGGCACCCGCAGAAGGTGGCAGGAACTTGAGCGTGGGATGTGCGTGGCTCCCGAGCCTTCCGCAGCATGCGGGAAGCAGGTGTGCTCGCAGGACCGTGTGGGCCCGGGAGCTGCATACACATGTCCACACATGTTTGTGTACGTGCACGCCCCCGGGCTGTGTGTGTGCATGCGTCCACATGCATGTGTGTGTGCACGCGTGTGTGAGCAGGTGAGACGGGCTCTGCTCTGGAGTGTGTTGCCCCTGCAGCCTTGCCCTCCTGCATCCCTGGGCAGCTCATGGGCATGAGAAGAGGGCTCCAGGCCCTCGTGCATTAGCCACAGTGGGCTCATCAGTGAGCTGGACAAAGGCATCCCCATTGAGCAGAGTCGCGAGAGCTGAGTTCTGTGTTGAAGTGGCACCATGGCTGTTCAGCTGGGCTGAGTGGCGCTGAGCACTGAGCACCGTGGCCAGCACCCACACACGCTTTATCTGCATACCCGAGCCATGTCTGTCCACCCTCAGGTCAGCCTGGTCCCCTTCCCTAGGGTGTGATCCTGGTCTATGACATCGCCAACCGCTGGTCCTTCGACGGCATCGACAGGTGGATCAAGGAGATTGACGAGGTGAGGCCCAGCACCCTCCACACGCTGAGGGTGGGTGTGCACTGGAACAAGTACCCTAGCACAGGAGGCGGGTCCCAGTGCAGGCTCTCTGGCCAGGTGTGCAGGGAGTAAGGAGGTGGGTCATGCCAACTGGACCAACTGGTCAGAACCAAGCCCCCCGTGAAGACCTCGCAGCTGCACAGGGGATATTGTTGGGGGTCTCGGACTACAGCTTCTTACCAGTCCGGTGCAGACATATGAGATGGTGCTGTCAGCTTTGTGCCCCCCAAGCTCCGGGAGAGGTTATTCTGCCTCCTCCAGCTCCCAGGTGCTCGGTCCCAGGGTGCCCTCCCCCGTCCCTCTCTCTGTGTGCTTGCACCCTCCTCACGATGTGAAACAGGGTGACCAGTGAGCCCCACCCCAGCCGCATCTGCGAGGACTCCTGAGGTGCTTGTGGGTGTGTCTAGGGGTGCTCCTCCCCTCAGGACACAAGCGCTGCTCCGGGAACCCACTTCTCTCGGCTCTCTCTTGCCTTTCAGCATGCCCCCGGCGTCCCTAAAATCCTGGTGGGCAACCGCCTGCACCTGGCCTTCAAGAGGCAGGTGCCCACAGAGCAGGCCCAGGCCTACGCCGAGCGTCTGGGGGTCACCTTCTTCGAGGTCAGCCCTCTGTGCGACTTCAACATCACCGAGTCCTTCACCGAGCTGGCCAGGACTGTACTGCTGCGGCACGGCATGGACCGGCTCTGGAGGCCAAGCAAGGGTAGGTAGCCCCCGCCGAGACAGCGGGGTGCTCTGAGCATGGGGCGGGAAGAGGCACTAACGCACCACACGGCTGAGATGTGGGTGCCCATCCTGATACACGAGGAGCTGCTGCCAGCGCTTGAGAGAAGTGTGTGGCACATGCCTGGGGCCAAGTGGCACCCACACAGTTGTAAGTGCTGGCACGTCCCCTGCCAGTGGCCACGGCCACACTGTGTGCTCACTGTTCCCTGCCCTGCGTCTGGAGACAGAGCAGATAAGCGCTGAGCTGGGAGAGCAGGGAACAGAGGTTCTGGGGGGCCTCTCCCCGGGGTGCCAAGGCACAGCCACCAAGCTTCCTGGTGTGGAGAGACAGGGGAGGGCACAGCCCTGGCTGTGGGGGCCAGAGGCCACCCCGCTCCTCAGACCTGCCTTTCAGCACTCCCAGATGTCCACACAGGTTTCTGTGTGACACCCAGTGCTCTCTTCTCTCATATCCGGGACTCTGTCCCTGGATGCCCTGGTCCTGCCCAGGTCCCTGGGTGTCTGCTCTCTGCAGCTCTGCAAGGATCTAAGGTCGCAGCATTTCCAGCCCTGCATGGTCTCTGGCTTCACCCCGTGTGTGAGCCTTCGAGGTTCCTCCCACCTCCCACATACAGCATTTCCCCTTTCTCATTCCCTTCTTACGAGGATGAGAGTTCCACCATGTGGGATTCTGGCTGCATCACCTTAGGAATGGCACAGGTAGGAAGCCCGGCTGCAGGAGTGATCTGACCTCTCTTTGGACCGGTGTTTTCACCTCTCTCAAATGTATGTCCAGAAGTGCAGATGCTGCATCACATGCAGTTCCTCATGGTCTCTGCAAACCACACCCCCCACCACCCTGTGCCCCGCTGTGCCTGTGGCTCCCCCTGCCGGCCAGCTGGGCCTTCCCACCGTGTTGGCACCAGCCAGTGTCATCTCTGTTGACTTGCCCTTCCCTGACCACAGAGGTGGAGAATGTCCTCTATCTTTCTTTTTGCCAGCTGTCTGTCCTCCTTGGAAAATCCGTGTGTGCCTTCTGCCATTTTTTTTGCAGTCCTCAGGGGCTCTGGGCCGTTCCTGGGCCTGACGGCACAGTGTTCTGGGGCCCCACGCATCCGTCTGGGACTTGGTGTCTGCATCAAGTCCTGCACAGCCTCTCCAGTTCCCCCCTTATTCAGTTGGGCTAATTGTTTTCTGCTGCTGGGCTCAAAGGTTCTATGCATGTTTCACTTTTCACTATGAATTAGGTGTGTGACCTGCAAGCATAGGGGTGCAAGGCACGCCCTTTGGGTTCCCTTTTCCCACCTGCCTGCTGGGGTTGAGAGGACCCCTGGGGGAACCTTTGCCCTGCTCTGCTCCACATGGAAAGCCTGACACTCAGGGAGAATAACACATCCCAAGATGTCTGGCGGGCATCTTGGTGATGTGGGTTGGTCTTGGCATCTGGTCTTGACCCAACCTTGGGAACCTCTCTGCTCAGCGGTGACATCTGGGGGGAGATGACCAGTCTCAGGCCTGGGTGGGGGGGCATCCAGGCCTGGGAAGCTTCGAGGGCTCAGCCCATCCCTTTCCTGCCCCAAGTTCTGAGCCTCCAGGACCTGTGCTGCCGCGCTGTGGTGTCCTGCACGCCCGTGCACCTGGTGGACAAGCTGCCGCTTCCCATGGCCTTAAGAAGCCACCTCAAGTCCTTCTCCATGGCCAACGGCCTCAACGCCAGGATGATGCATGGCCGCTCCTACTCACTGGCCACAGGCCCCAGCCACAAGAGGGGCAGCTTCTGCAAGGCCAGGGCCAGCCGGGCACCTCAGAGCCCCCCGCGGCACTGTACCCGGAGCAGCTGCAGGGTCTCCTAGGGTGACCCAAACCCTGCGAGGGACTGTGCCACACGCCTGAGAACATCCTAAGCTGAGAGCCCCCTGCTGCCCAGAACACTGGTGGTGTGACCGGCCTCAGTGTCGGCTGGCCGAGCACGAATGCGTCTCAGGCATGTCTGGAGGGTCCAGTGCCAGGTCCTGACTGGCTCACTCACCACATCCGCCCAGTCTGTGCAGCTCGTCCCTCCGGCACGAGAACCCAGTCTGCGCATGCCACGGGACAGTTCAGGGTGTGGAGCAGCCAGGACAGTCGGGGTCAGCCTCTCCAAGAGCCGCACTCAGCTGGGGAGACCATGGGGCTCATCACGCTTGTGCTATCACTACGTCTGGGGTTTGAGAAGTGATTTATATGCATATTTTTCTGTAAACTCACCTTTTTTGTATGAGATGTTCCACAAGTCAGGAAGCTAAGGGAAGAAAATGCCAAAGAAATCTCCAGTTTGGGTGGGCGTGGGCCTACACAGGGCAGGAGGCATGGCAAGGGCTGACGCCCCGCCACCCCTGCAGAGCCAGGTGATGTGGTTCTGAAAATAAAACGTGCAGCTGGTCTATATTTGGGGGCTCTTTCTTCCCACGTCTGTGCTCCCGGGGTCTGTGGCATCACTGAGTGTCAGCCACAGAACTGGCCTGTGTCTGGGACTGTCCCTGATTCTGGATGGACCCAGTGGGGGCGGGGGCTGGGGGTACTCCGTGGGCCTCACTGGATCTTGGAGGAGCTCACAGTACCTCTCCTAGCCTCGGCGCCACCACTAGCAACCCCGGGATGGCATGCTGAGCCTCTGTTAGAACATGTGGTGTTGGCAATGCCAGGCACACTCCTTTTGCTCAGGCCCCACCATAATGGGCACAGCATGGCCAGGGCAGGAGACAGAAGGGCTGGCTCGAGTGTAGGCTCCTGGCTTTAGGCCAGAGGGGCAGCAGAGGGATCAGTGGACTCCTAGGCCCGAGCCTACAGCCCGTGCAGGAAGGGGGTCTGCGCAGTGATGTGCTCCCAGGAGCCTCCGTGGCACATGTCTGTGCAAATTCACCAAAAGTTAGTCCAGCCCCAGGGAAAACGGCTCATGGCCCCATCTACCTGCCAATTCTGGCTGAGGCCCAGGGCATAGGCAGGGGTACAACTGGCAGCCTGGACGTCTCTGTCCAGAGCAGCTGTGCTCAGGACTGAGCACAGTGAGACACCAGAACAGCACTGCATCAGACATAGGCTACCAGGGTAAGAAATGACCCCGACCACGGTCTGCTCGTGCCTCTCAAACTCTGCTCACTCTGTTGCTTCTAATCCTGACCTACTATAGGGGTATAAAACAGGCACAAATGCGACATCCACTGATGGCCAGGCAGGAGGAAATGCCTGTCAAAGGCTGAGAGAGCTTTGTGAGCTGAGACCGGCTCTACACAAAGGAGACCCAGGTCTGTCTGTGGCATTGTGTGGTACCGGCACAGAGCCAGGTACAGCCCCAGCACTCCACCAGGTGTGGTCCCAAGAGCAAAAATTAAAACATTCAAAATGGTGCTCGCTTTGGCAGCACATATACTAAAATTGGAACGATACAGAGAAGATTAGCATGGCCCGTGCACAAGGATGCCACGCAAATTTGTGAAGCGCTCCATAATTAAAAAAAAAAACATTCAAAATGGAGCCTGAGCAACAGTACAGTGGGTAGGGCACTTGCCTTGCCGCAACTGACACAGATTTGATCCCCCACATCCCATATGGTCCCCTGAGCACTGACAGGGGTGACTCCTGACTGCAGAGCCAGGAGAAAGCCCTGAGCATTATTGGAGTCTGGGCAGAAAAACAAGAAAAGAAAAAATATTTGAAGTGACCCTGCACTTTGTGGCCCCACCAGAGTGGTGACTGGAGTCTGAGAAGACGGGGTCTAGGCAGGCAGCACGTGTCAGCTGCAGGCTCAGTCACGTTTGCTTGCCAGAGACCATGTGGAACCAAGTCTTCAAAGTAACTGCAGGCATGGCCCCAGGGACTTGGGGGTGGGGTGACACGCGCAGGGAGGAGAGGAGGCAGGCAGCGGCCAGGTGGTCTCTAGCACACCACAACAGGCTGCTTCCTGGTGGTCTTGGCCAGTCCCCACAGCTCCTTCAGACAGGGGTGGTGCCCGTGCGGTCTGTGTGGGTGAGGGAAGGGCTCTCTGTGCCAGGGTGAGGTGTGGGCTGAGCTGGCCGTGCCCAGTCTCCTGCATTCTCCTTGCAGGTGAGCTGACAGCAGGGGATCTACCCCTGTGCTCAGGTGTGTCCCAGTGGCAGTCTCCATCACTAGCTCTTGGGCCTCACCTGCCTCTTTGCCTCTTCTGCCCGCACTTTGTTTTTTCAGCAGTGGTCCCTCTTCCCTGCGAGAACTTGGGTGGAAGAGCACTGCTCTGCCTCAGCTTTCTTTCAGAGCACAACGGCTGCTCAGTGCTTGTAGAGAGGAGAACCTGGGGATGGGGGTGGGGGTGGGGGAAGAAGGTTTTTAACGTATTCCACACCCCGAAGATGCTCCTGTTGCTATGCCCTCATGCCTTCAAGGCCAGGCTGCACAGGGCGGTCCTCATGCCTCCAGTGCACCCTGGCAGCACCGCTAGTTCCCCTCAGGGAAGACATGGGTCACTTCAGGAAAAGTGCTGGAAGAGAATCATGCAGGCTGCGCGGACACACATGGCTCTGCACACAGTGGTCTCAGGGCACTCGGCCACTGAGATGGTGCCCCAAGGCCTTTGCCCTGGAGTAGGAGAACATCAAGGCCAAAGCGGTCACAGGGGAGTGGCGGTGGTTCCTCCTGTCAACAGAACAGGTTGCCCCAAATATGGCCACTCAGGTCTGTGACCTTCCAAGGCCATGTTTCCTGTGCCATTAGCCCAGTGACCTCATGCACAGAGCCAGCCTGTTGTTATGACCACCTACCCATCTGCCCTTCCCTTGGAGACAGCTGGAGTAGACACAGGCACCCCAAGCTCCACCAGTGTCCAGGTTTGCATGGTCAGCGGCTAGACCCACCCTGTCCATAAGGAGAAACCTTGTTTGCTTTGGTTCCTTCTTCTGAGACGTTTCCTCTGCTCTCTGCCCCACCTCAGAAATGGGGATAGTGGGTGACAGCTCTCAGACTGCACCTATATAAGCACCACCATGCACAGGATCACCCAGAGAACATGCTCAGGAACATAAGTCTGACCCCAGAGCACATGTGCAGTTATTCGTGAGCACTGCGCAGTGACCCAGGAGCTTATGTGCAATGACCCTGGAACACATATGCAGTGACTCTGGAACACATGTGCACTGACCCGGAGCACATGTACACTGACCTTGTAGCACATGTGCAGTGACCCAGGAGCACATGTGCAGTGACTCAGGAGCACATGTGCAGTGGACCTGGAGTACATGTGCAGTGATCCTGGAGCACATGTGAACTGACCCTGGAGTATATGTGCAGTGATCCTGGAGCACATGTTCAGTGACTCAGGAGCACATGTGTAGTGACGCTGGAGCTCATGTGCACTGACCCTGGAGCACATATGCAGTGACCCTGGAGCACGTGTG
Organism: Sorex fumeus; assembly: GCF_029834395.1. Lineage (NCBI taxonomy): Eukaryota > Metazoa > Chordata > Mammalia > Eulipotyphla > Soricidae > Sorex > Sorex fumeus. The sequence goes on along the minus strand of NW_026606086.1, from coordinate 18,153,550 downwards.
CAAACATAGCTACTAATGTACCTCCACCAGCACACCTGCACCTTGTGTCCTCTGGCTTCTGTTGTGTCAAGTTCCCTGCTTTCTATAGTAAAGGCACGAAGAACAAGAGGCCCAGAGAGCAAGAGGCCCAGGGCCTCACTGTGATCATGCTGAAGGATCCTTTTTCCAAGTCAAGGCTGTCTGTCTGCATAGGTTCGAGCAGAAGCAGTTTCTCTTGCAGGGCTGTTCTTCAGCCTGATTATAGGCTGAGTATCCCCAGACTGTGCTTTAAAACAATAATCACTTATTCCCCCTTTGTTCTGGAGCTGGGATATCCATAGTGAATCTTACAGGGACAAAACTAAGGTGTTTAGGGTGTCTCCCTCAACCCCCTAGGAACTTCAGGGGGAAACTTCTTCTTGCTCTGGAGAGCACTGTCAGTGCCTGGCTTCCTTTTGGTCACCTCATAGCAACCACAGGGCCTCCCTCCTGCCTTCCTCTGGAACGTGACTGCACTCAGGGCACACCTGAATGGTGCAGGCTTCCCTGCTCAGCTCAAGGCAGATATGGTGGGCTGTTCTGCCACACACAAGGCCCACAGGAGAGCCACCCTTGTCAGCTCTGTGAGCTGAAGGAGGAGAATGCCTGGGTTCTCCTCCTGTACATGTCTACACACATGGGTGACCTGGGTGTTAAGGGTAAGTCTCGTCTATCTTGAACGTTGTATGAATGCATGTGGGACACTAGCTCTCTCCACGCTACATTCTCCTCTGATGAGAACACACAGGGGGCACTACGGCCTCCAGGTAGCCTGGCTTTTTTGTTCTGGCTACACCCAGTGGTGCTCATGGTTTACTCCTGGTGAGTGGAGGGAACATATGAGATGGTGGGGATTGAACCAGCATAGCTGTGTGCAAGGCAATAGCCCTACTTGCTGTTCTATTACTCTGGCCCCTAGATGGTCTTACTTCTTTGCACTGGCTTGTAAAGTGCCTTTCACCCCCTTTCCAACCCTTGGGTAACCCTGGGATGGATGGAGGCAGTATCTTCAGGGACACTTTGACATGTTGCCACAGATGGAGAACATTTTTTTCCCAATGTGGCTTATACTCTTACACTGCTGAAATGCTGGTCAGAAATTTCCTCTGGCAGAAAGGTTTTATTTTTATTTTTTAACTTAAAAATTTGATTGAGGGGCTGGAGTGATAGCACAGAGGGTAGGGCGTTTGCCTTGCATGCGACCGACCTGAGTTCGATTCCCAGCATCCCATATGGTCCCCCGGGCACCGCCAGGGGTAATTCCTGAGTGCATGAACCAGGAGTAACTCCTGTGCATTGCCAGGTGTGACCCAAAAAGCAAAAAAAAAAATTTTTTTTGATCGAGGCTCTACGATTTAAAATATTGTTAATGATGGTTTCCTGGGTACATAAATCAGCACCACACCTATCACCAAGGAAGCTGTGTTTTGCGACAGTACAGTGTGTAGGGCAGCTTGCTTTGTATGTGGCTGACCTGCAATCACGCTGAAATATCCTCTTTCCAAAGTCAAGGCTGTCTGCACAGGTACAAGCAAGATCTCAATCCCTGGAATCCCATGTCATTCCCCCAGAACTGCTAGGAATAATTTCTGAATGTAGAACCAGGAGTAACCCCTGAGCACCACAGTGTGTAGCCTCAAAACAAAACAAAACAAAACAAAAAAGCTGGGTTTAATAGGGGCCAAGAAGGGCTTCTGTTCCATGCCCTCCATCCTCCACTTAGCACTGTGTTCTCCCAGAGAACACTTGTGTTTGCACAAGCGTTAATTTTCCTGAGCTGGTAGGTTCTTGTGAATTTTATGACAGATTTGCATACAAAACTCAGAAGATAAAAAATTAATAGTTTATTATAAAGCTTAAATAGTTGGGTCTGGTCCTCCCCAAATGTCCTTTACCCTTGAACACCATCCTGTCCCTGATGTTGCCCTGTCCCATGAATGACTTCCCCACCTCATCCCACACAGACTACTCGCCTCCAGTGAATAATTTTTTTTTTTTTTGCTTTTTGGGTCACACCCGGTGATGCTCAGGGGTTACTCCTGGCTCATGCACTCAGGAATTGCTCCTGGCGGTGCTCGGGGGACCATATGGGATGCTGGGAATCGAACCTGTGTCGGCCATGTTGGCTGCGTGCAAGGCAAACGCCCTACCCGCTGTGCTATCTCTCCAGCCCTTCCAGTGAATAATTTTTAAAAAATAAAGAAAATAAGAACCTCTGGCATACAGCTTGGCTCTAGAGGGCTCCCCTGATCAGACTGTAGTTCCCTCCGTGGCTGCGGTATCTAAGGACCAGGTAAGTCGGCCCCGCCCTCCAAGCCCCGCCCAACCTCCCTACTGGGCCCGCCCTCATACAAGCTCCGCCCCAACAACTTCATCCTCGAGGTCCCGCCCCTCTTCTCCAGCCCCACCCACAAGACCCGCCCCGCCCCGCTCCCTAGCCCTGCCCACGGTCCTCCAGCCCCGCCTCCTCCCCCGCCCACTTGACACCGCCCCGCCCATCTGGCCCCGCCCCACCTTTCCGCCCGGCCCCGCCCCTAGGCCGGCCCCGCCCCGGCCCGCCAGCCGTGCCGCCCTCGGCGCTCCCTTCCGCCCTGCCCCGCGCGGTGGATGTGCTCGGCACTCGCGCCTCCCGGCTGCGCGCGCATACGGCTCTGCGCTTCGCTTCCGGCCGCGGCGGCCCGAGCGCCGGCCTGAGGAGCTGAGGAGCTGAGGCGCCTGGGGCCGGCGGCTCCTGGGGGCATGAGGCGCTGAGGCGGCCCCGCGGCGCCATGAACCTCCTCCCGTGCAATCCCCACGGCAACGGGCTGCTCTATGCCGGCTTCAACCAGGACCACGGTGAGGACGCCGCCCGGCCCGCGCGCTGCTCCCGCCGCCGCCTGCGGCCTGGGCCAGCCTGCGACCATCGCCGCGCCTCAGCGTCCGCGCCAGACCCACGCGCGACCGTGTGCGGCGGGACCCCGGGCGGGGGGAGGGGAGCGGGACCCCGGTAGGAGAAGAGGGGGGCGGCGGGACCCCGGGAGGGGGAGGGGAGCGCGACCCCGAGAGAGGGAAGGGAAGCGGGGCGGGGGGGAACGGCGGGGCCCCTCAGCTCTGGTTCCGTCCCCCTGCAGCTCGGGTCTCCCTTGCCCCCAGCCCCGCGTCCCGCCCGGTGTGCTCCCCGAAATTGGTGATCCCCTGAGCCCTGTGGTGTCCCTGGCGAGCCCAAGCGAGTACCCTGCCCGATGTGGGCAGCCCTGCAGTAGTGAGGGGACGTGGGGCCAGGTGGTGTCGGCGCCAAGGCGGGGGTAGGGCTTCGCCTCTGCGCCCCCTGAAGCAAAGCTGTGGGGACTAATGGGACCCATTCCAGAACTGACCCAGCATCAGAACTGAACCGAGCCCCAGAGGGGGCTCCTCTGATAGCCTCCTGAGTGGTCCCTGCCTCTGCGCTGTTTGGTCCTTGGTTTCACAGGAGGGTGCATATGGTGACAGACTTTTCAAACTCAGGCCTGCAAGACTGGGCACAGAGCCAGGGTGAGCCTTGGGGCTCGGGGCATACCTGTGCGCTGACCACCTCAGGTGCCCTGGGCATTGCTAAGGGTGGTCCTGGCAGTCCCAGAGCACATTGGATATGCCCTGGGTGACCTCAGTATGACACTCAGTTGACCCAGTCCCCGTTGGCCCCCCTGGCCTCCTGAGTACTGCTTGGTCTCCCCCCACCAAAAAAAAAGAAGGAGACCAAGCTTAGGGCCTGGGAGATGTCTCCAAGGACCAAGCACCTGTGTGCACGCAGGAGGCACTGCTGGGTGTGATTCAAAAACTCCAAAAGAAAGTAAAAGCATAGATGGCATGAATTAGCTTCATCTTTCTCTGGATTTTATTTCATCTTTTTTTCTTCTTGTTTATTTATTTTTGGCTTTTTGGATCACACCCAGCACTGCTCAAGACTTACTCCTGGCTCTGCACGAGGGCATCACTCCTGGGGAGATATGGAGGACCATATGGGGTACTGGGGATTGAGCCTGGGTCAGCTCCATTGCTCTGGCCCCCTGGGGTATTAACTTTTGCAGAATTTTTCCATAAAGTCTTAGCAGAAATACATCTTGGCAGGGGTGTATGGCCACACCCAGCAGTGTTCAGGGGCTATTTCTGACTGCTGAGGAGTGACTCTTTGCAGTGCCTGGGACACCATATGTAGTGCCAGGGATGAAACCAGGGTTGGCTACATGAAAGGCAAGTGCTTCAATGCTATACTTTCTTTCTGAACCCCAGAAGTATATGCTGTGATAAAGAAAAATAAGATATGCAAGCTTACGACATGGGTAAAGGGCCAGAGAGGCTTAAAACTTGGGTAATCCTTGAGAGAAATGAAAAATATTCTGGGGACTCCTTTATTATTTCCTTACATTTCATGAAGCCAAATTTTAATTTCTCCAAGTTTTAATTGTGTACAGATTACATGATTTTACTACTACAAAGGAGTTACAACCCAGAACAATCACTTTAAAGTGAATTTCAGGCTCCAGACCCAAGTAAATTGCATTTCAGATCCTGAGAGTTGATTGGAGAAGATAGTCTCCAACTGGTTGGGGCAGGAGTCCTGAGTCCTTGAATCTGTTGTGTTGTATGGTTTTACAAGTAACTTAGATAAAACAAAATACATAAGCAAGGATTTTACCTTTGAAATGGTGACTGAAAGGTCTGAACAGTGTAGTGCCAAAGCTGGACAACGGAATGAAATTCAGTTCAATAAAATGTAAGGGGCTTCAGGGCTGGCATCAGACAGTTGTGCAGTGACAAGGGGAGGGCATGGGGTGAGAAGGAGAGGATTTCACATATGTAGCCTCTTGTGAAAAAGCGTTAAATGGTTTTGTTTTTGCTTTTGGGCCACACCAGTATTAAGGGCTTAATCCTGATTCTGACCTCAAGGATCACTCCTGACTCTGCTCGGAAGACGATAGCAGGTGCAGGAGATAGAACTCAGATCAGTCTCATGCAAGGCAAGGGCCTTACCTGCTGTCCTATTTCTCTGGTCCCTTGGTTTTTATTTATTTATTTTTTTAGCTCCATGAGCCTGCTGTGGGAAGTTGGAGTGAGTGGCTCCAAGATTTCTTGGATGTTAAGCCAGAAATTAAAAGTGATTTGCCTTTCAGACTGTTTTTTTTCTCTCTCTCTTTTTGGGTCACACCTGGCGATGCACAGGGGTTACTCCTGGCTCTGCACTCAGGAGTTACTCCTGGCGGTGCTCAGGGGACCATATGGGATGCTGGGAATCAAACCCGGGTCGGCTGCGTGCAAGGCAAACTCCCTACCCCCTGTGCTATCTCTCAGCCCCTCAGATTGTTCTTGAGCAAGAAGAGTGGTCATGGTACACATGGACAGACCATGTCTGAGCAGACTAAACACCTTCAGGAATTTTGGGGAGTTTTTTTCCACTTGCTGCTTTTGCCATTTCAGACTGGGGGTTCTGAGCTGTCTCTCCAGCAGTATCATTATGTGCTTCTTTTGTACTCAGGATGCTTTGCATGTGGTATGGAAAATGGATTCCGAGTCTATAATACTGATCCACTGAAAGAAAAAGAAAAACAAGGTAAGGAATAATGGGTGCTGGTTTTTCTTGCCCTCAGGATTGACATATTTTATGTGGAGATGGGATTGTTCAAGCTGTGTTTTTTTGGTTTGTTTGTTTTGGGGCCACATCCTGCAGTACTCAGAGCTTACTCATGGATCTCTGCTCAAGGATCATTCCTGGTGGGGCTCAGGGGACCTCTTGGGTTGCCAAGGATTGAACCCCGGTTGGTTGCGTGCAAGGCAAGCATCCTGCCTGCTAAACTATTGCTCGTGTTGCTGTTCAAGCTGATTTTGAAAGTAAATAGGATTCATGATCCTCCGTAAACTTAAAGAACTGGCTTCTTTCTGTCTCTAAATATTGAGCTCTGTGCAGGGACCAGGCTGCTGTCATGTTCTGGGGGACACTGGGGTATTCTTAAGATTGAGCATTGCAATAGCAGTTTTGAAACATATATGTGTCCCTTATATTTCTTGTGCTGGCTGTAGTAGAAGAACAAGGAATGGTGACACCATCAGTTTTCACTCTCACTCTTACTTTTGAAGCTGCGACTCAAATGATGGGTTTAATTGTAGCACATGGGGCTATGAATGACCAGCACTTAGAACATGCTATTGTAGGGGCATGCTGTTGTAGCAGTGAATTAGATTGTTTCTGTTATTTCCGTATCTTCAGCTAGGTTTTTATGAAGGAAAATATAATACAAATTTATAGATAAAAAATTGCTTCCTAGTTACTTGGCCAACTGGGCCAGTGATTCAGTATAAGGGCCCAAAGATATGGTGCTTCTTGATTCTTGGAATGCTAGGAATTACCAGTCCACTGAGGTGGGGCTGGAGCGATAACACAGTGGGTAGGGCGTTCGCCTTACAAGCGGCCAACATGGCCGACCCGAGTTCGATTCCTCCGCCCCTCTCGGAGAGCCCGGCAAGCAAACACAGTAACAACAAAGTCTCCAATGGAGACGTTACTGGGCCCGCTCGAGCAAATCGACGATCAACGGGAGGGCCTTTACGTTTACCTTTACCAGTCCACTGCAATGTTCACGAGGCAGGTAGAATCAGTTTCTCCCTCCTGTCCCCCTCTCCCTCTCCCTCTCCTTACTTCTCTCTCCCCCCCTCCCCCAGTCTTTTTTTTTTCTTTTTGGATCACACCTGGCAATGCACAGGGGTTACTCCTGGCTCTGCACTCAGGAATTACTCCTGGTAGTGCTCAGGGGACCATATGGGATGCTGGGAATCGAACCGGTATTGGCCGCTTGCAAGGCAAACGCCCTACCCACTGTGCTATCGCTCCAGCCCCCCCCCCCTCAGCCCCCCCATCCTTTCTTAAGCTTTTGGTATTTCCTGGTCCTCACCTACTGGGAAAATTAGGCACTGTCAACAGATGAACAAACCTCAGATAAAAATTATTATTATTATTATTATTATTTTTAATCTTAGAACTTGAAAAGCCCCGTTTTTCTCCCTGCAGTTACTTTTTTTTTGTTTTTCCTGCAGTTATGTTTTTATTCAATATTCTAATTACATGTTCTGATTCTAGGACTGGGTTGTTTTGTTTTTGGAACACATCCAGCAGTGCTCAGGAGTTACTCCTGACTCTGCACTCAGGATTTACTCCTAGTGGTGCTCAGGGGACCACATGGGATGCTGGGGATCAAATGTGGGTCGGCTCTGTGTAAGGCAAACACCCTGTACTATCTTTCCTCCCCCTCCTTCCATTTTAATGACTAATATCCTAAATTAGATTTTCAGAGTTCCTTCGGGGTGGCAGGTATGGGGGGGGACAGTGGAACCTCTTTGTCAAGTTGAAATCTTATAGACCACAGTGGTAAAACAGTAAGATATAAGGTAAACTTTATATCTAGGAATTTATTTTATAAAATGAATGTTTATAAAATAAACATTTCAATAAATCACTGTATCACTGTCATCCTGTTACTCCTCAATTTACTTAAGTGGGCGCCAATAACGTCTATTCGTCCCAGCCTTGAGATTTTAGTATCCTCTTGTCTTTCCCAATGATGGGAGTAACAGTTACTGTAATGAGACCTGTTACAGTTACTGGTTTTGGCATATCAGATAAGCCATCGGGAGCTTGCCAGGCTCTGCCCGTGTGATTGGATGGTCAGTACTACCTAAAGAATTTCATTGTCAAATGTAATAAATATTTTAATGAGTATTTAAAATATAAAATAAATAAATATTTTAAAAATATTTAAAATAAAACACTCCATCAGGGGACAGCTTGGACTCTTGACCCACCTTATCTATTTATTTATTTTGCAGGGGTGTGTGTGTGTGTGTCACACCTGGTGATGCACAGGGGTTTCTCCTGGCTCTGCACTCAGGAATTACTCCTGGCGGTGCTCGGGGGACCATATGGGATGCTGGGATCGAACCCCGGGTCGGCCTCGTGCAAGGCAAATGCCCTACCCCCTGCTATCGCTCCAGCCCCCAACCTACCTTATTTAGATCCAGTTGAATTCAGGCCCTGCCTCTTGATAGGTGACAGTGTGACTTGGCACTTTTCTTGCTGGTTCTCATTTTCTTTTGTTTCCTCTTTTTGGGTGGGTGTGGTGGGGGAGTGGGGTTGATGCTTAGGGAACCACATATGTTATCAGGGATGGAGCACACACCTCTTACATGTAGAGTGCATTTAGCGCATTGAACTCTCTCCTTGAACCCTAAGTGTAAAGGGAAGATGGGGGTGGGTGCAGTAGTCTAGTGGGTAGGGTACTTGTTTTGCACATGGCCAACTCAGCTTCAATCCCTGGGACCGCATATCATCCCTCAAGCCCCTCCAGCAGTGATCCCTGAGTGTAGACCTGTTTGTGAGTTTCCAAAAGAAAAGCATGGGTGCGTTCGGTGGCCCAGAGCCGTTCCCTTGACCCATAGATGAAAGACCAATGAAGGACCGAGAATGGAGAAACAGGGCCCCAGGCTGATCAGTAATCAGTTTATTTCTCTCTTCTCCCCAACATAGTTTGATCTCTCCCTTTACAGCACGCATAGTCATAGTTTTGGTCGTAGTCCAGTCATCAGTTCCTGACATCCTTGTTCTCCTAGTCCTCGACTTTCTTTCTTTTTTTTTTGCGTCATACCTGGCGATGCACAGGGGTTACTCCTGGCTTATGCACTCAGAAATTACTCCTGGCAGTGCTTGGGGGACCATATGGGATGCTGGGAATCTGGGAATTAAACCCGGGTCGGCTGTGTGCAAAGCAAATGCCCTACCCACTATGCTATGCTATCGCTCCAGCCTCGACTTCTAGTCATCATCATATCCCTTCTTTCCCCTCTTTCTATATAATAGCATAGTTATATAGATAACATGAAGGGGGGCGTACACATAGGTCTGGTTGATGATTGTCATAACAACAAACAGGTAAAGCCACTCCTTCAGGGGAAGTTCTAGGAATTAACTCAAGGACAAAATCTCATCTGAGGGTTGATGATTACTAGGAGATCCGCCCAAGGGCGGGATTCCATCCAGAGTGTATAGCTTTTTCTTTTCCTCAGCTAGTAATCCATTTAACCAGTCATAGTAAATTTACTTCTTATAATATTTCTAGTCATTTTGTATGAACACAGTAAGAGATATTAAGCTTAGAGGTTGGCTCTTCCTGGGGACATCTCGTTATATATCCCAGACTAGAGTCCTCAGGCCAGTTTATTTTTTCCTATCCCCAGCAGGGTCCTTATTCAGTTACTGCTTTTTGAATCATGACAGTTTGTTTCATGACTGTGCTCTTAAGTTATTATACTTCTTATGGCACTTAGCTTGTCCCCTTTCGATGCCAAGGTAGCTTACAGCTTGCCCTGGGTCCATCCAGACTCTTCAGGACCCTCCTTTTGGGGGTGTTAGGAAGTAAGGGCAGCTGAGGCTTAAGTCAATAGCATAGCGGGTAGGGCGTTTACCTTACAGGAGTCCGACTCGGGTTTGATTCCCAGCATTCCACATGGTCCCCAAGCACCGCCAGCAGTAATTCCTGAGTGCAGAGCCAGAAATAACTCCTGTGCATTGCCAGCTGTGACCCAAAAAGCTAATAATAATAATAATAAATTTTATGCAATGCCTGAGGCTGTGCAAGTGTATACTCTTCTTATTTGTTATCAGTAGCTCAGCATTGTTTTGACAGAGTAGACCAATCAGATCTATCAGTTTTGCAGTTTCTAGCTTGTATTTTATTTTGATTGCTTGCATAGTGAATGAAAAACAATTCTGGGTTTTTGGGTGATTTTGGGGGGAGTGTCACACCCGGCAATGCACAGGGGTTACTCTTGGCTTTGCACTCAGAAATTACTCCTGGCGGTGCTTGGGGGACCATATGGGATGCTGGGAATTGAACCTGGGTTGGCTGCGTGCAAGGCAAACGCCCTGCCCTCTATTTTATTGCTCTAGCCCTCAACAGTTCTGTTTTTTAGAAATAGATATAGTAACAAAAAAACTTTGGAACATCCTAACTTGCAATAATTTAAGGCTATTTTTTACTTAAATTAACTCAGAAATTTTGAAAATTGAATTATTAACGCCTAATTAATGAAATGTTTAAGATGAATTCAGGATTTATAAAAGGTGGGGGCAGAGTGATAGTACAACAGGTAAAGCATTTGCCTTGCACAAGGCTGATCCAGTTTTGATCTCCAGTGTCCCATATGGTCCCCTGAGCCCACCAGGAATGATTTCTTAGTGCAGAGCCAGGGGTAACCCCCAGACATCGCCAAGTGTGGCCCCAAAACAAAACAAAAAAAATAAAACCAAACAATAAAATGTTAGATAAGCACATAGAATTCCTGAGGTTCAGAATGGTGTGCCAGTGTTGAGCTGTAGAATATGAGGTTCATCCACTAAGCAATGCTGAGGGGACCAGGTGGTGTCGGAGATTGGTTTCTAAGTCCTGAAGGCAAAGCATTCATGCGGTGCAAGTATCATTCATGGCCACCGTACAACTCTTACCTGTATCAACTATCCCTGAATTTGGTTTGAATTGAAAGGATTGCAGTAGTGCTTTCTGATGATGCATTGTTTTTGTTTTTTACAGTAGTGTGGGTGTTATTTGCCCATTTGATAGTGCATTTTCAGAAACTCAGCTCTGTGCACTGGTACGTCCATCTCCTCTTCCATTTTTGGCAACTTACAACTCAGCAGTAGGAAGCAGGCAGACCTGACCTTGTTCCTTTTTAATTACTGTGGTTTTATTCCTGGATGGTGAGGAAGGAAGTGCGCTTGTGTTGCAGTGGTCCTTCCTGGATCTGGACTCTGTTTGTTAATCTCCTCACCCCCGTATGTTTGACACTGAGGAAGGAGATTGACTGTGTATACCCTCCTTTGAAAAGGATGTGGAACTGGAAAGCCGTTTGGAGGTTACCTGTTGTCCTATTGGAAGTAGCTCCCTCCATTGCCTGCCTCATGCCAAAGTGTGGCTTTTCATCTTGGCAAACCTATCAGCAGTGTTCCCCGTTCTAGGAAGTGTTGGCCCTGAGGAAAGCCTAGCAACAGCAGGAGACACTGCTATTTCAGGGTCAGCACTGGCCTCAGTCCAGAGGTCTCCTATCATCATTCACTGTCAAGAAACCTCAGCGGTCATGTTGACCTCAGCGCTTGCATGAGCTGTTAGGTGGACCTTATCTGATCAGTGCTTGCTTGCATGTGACTTTGGCAGCCACATGTGGGTAAGTAGAAAGGACTTGGGGACCCAGAGGCTAGTTGTGTGACATTTGGGAAGCATTAGGAGAGAGCTACTTGTTCTCAAGCCCACTGACTGCTCATCAGTGCTGTTAGGAATTGAGTGATAGTGATGAATAAGGGTTCTCCACTATCCTGAACTGCAGGCAAAGAGGTCTGTGACAGTTACTGGCCCCTTGCTGCCCATTGTCCTCTGTTGAATTTTATAGGTCCCACCTATGAGTCAGGGGTGAAGAAACTAGAGAGAGGTGGGAAATCTCTTGAACTTGCAGGAATTGGGGTGGAAGGTGGGGATGTGATGGTCTGGAAAACCAGAGCACTCATAATCTGTTTTAAAACCTTGAATGATACCAGTTTTAGTTGACAGAAACTTTTTCAGAGTTGCTTGATAAAATGTATATTATACACACAAAAACATGCTGTGAGATATATTAGTTATACCTATGGGTTTTTATTGAAAAGGAAAAATTGGGGCCGGAGAGGTAGTACAGGGTGAAGGCTCTTACCTTGCATATGGCTGATCCTGGTTTGATCCATGGCAAAGCATATAGTTCCTCAAGCACTGCTAGAAGTAACCTCTAAGCACCACCAAACACATGTCCCCCCAAAAAAAATTGCATAAGGGGGCCAGGAAATAGTTCAGTGGTAATGATGCATTCCTGATATACACCCAACCTGGGTTCAATTCCTGGTACCACAGGATCTCCTGAGCATGCTGGGTGTGGCCCTGGATGCCCCCAACACTGTAGGGTCACCTCTTTAGGTCCTGTTACTGAACGAATGGCCTGATTGGCTGATTGGCTGAGAACTGCTGGTAACCCCTTGCCCCCAAATAAAATTACATCAAAGAATCAGCCAGAAGGGGCTAGGGAGATAGTATAGTGTACCCTACCTTAATTTGATCCCTGACACCCCCTGGTTCCTCTAAGCAGGTATAGTTCTGGAGTTAACTTGTGATTTTCAGCTGCGGGCCTTGGCTGGAGGCTATAATAAGGGGGAGGTTATGCTTTTCTGAATTTTGGCATAGAGAAAACCAGTACCTGAGATGCCCCCAGTGGCCAAGTGTCTTACCCACTGTACCATCACTCTAGCCCCTTACTCCTGGTTCTGCACTTGGTCATTCCTGCCTGGCAGGCTTAGGGGACCATATGAAGTGCCGGGAAACAAATCCTGGTCTGTTGCATGTAAGGTAAGCACTCTACAAGCTCTGCCATCTTTACAACTCAATGAATGATTATTTTTAAAAAGCCACTCAACTGTTGGATTAAAGCTATTAACAAATTTCTTTCGGACTTTTAGATTTCTTTTTACCATAAAAGACTGATTTAGATAGCATTTTTATTACAAGGGATCACTCCTAGTAACACTTGAACTGCAAGTCTTTGCCTAATTATTTTCGTTTTGGGTGGTTGGGCCACACTCAGAGTACTGGGGCTACTTATGGAGTGATCCCTGGCAGTACTCAGGAATCACTCCAGGAGTAGCCCCTAACACTAAGGTCTACCATATCCAAGCCCAAGTTCTTAACCCCTGTATTATCTCCTGCCCCCTCCTTTTTTTTTTTTTATAATTGAGTCATCATGAGAATAGTTACAAAGTTTTCAGGTTTAAGTCTTGGTCATACAATGATCAAACACCCATCCCTTCACCAGTGCACATTTTCCACCACCAAGAACCCCAGTATACCCCTCATCCTGCCCCTCCCCCTGCCAGTGTGGCAAATGATTTCCATTTTACTCTCTCTCTACTTTAATTACATTCAATTTTTCGACAGAAGACCTACCATTATTATTTGGAATTTTCCCCCAACATTCAGACCTGCTGAGAATCATTAGATAATTTGTTTTCTATTGCTGATAATGAAGAGCATTTTGGATTTCTGATATTTTAGTAATTAAGGCTGGAGGGATTTCTGGCTCCTGACCCCTTTTGATGCTCAGGTGTAGAAGTATTCTGGGGTGGGGGAGGTGGTCACCAAATTTATACCTGATGGTGCTCAGGGGCCTCAGCGTGTGCAAGGCATGTGTGTTCCACACCTTTGAGCTACCATTAGTCCTCTGCATTGTCTTATTAAGTTGATTTGTGGTATAGGTTTAATGCATAGAAACTTCATGGTTATAGAATGCTAAGAGTATTTGGCTCCTAGAACTAATTATTTTTCCTAGTCATTCACTGTTTTCAACCTCTGATAGCAGATGGATATAAATGGCTGATTGAGAGACTGGAAATAATAACTCTGGTTGAGTGCATGACTCACAAATATGAGACTCTGGATTTGATCCTTGGCACCAAAGAAATTGGGAATTAAATTCAAAAGCTTAATGCTGATTGCCGGCTGAAGTGATAGCACAGCAGGTAGGGCGTTTGCCTTGCAAGTGGCCAACATGGCCGACCCGAGTTCGATTCCTCCGCCCCTCTCGGAGAGCCCGGCAAGCTAACGAGAGTATCTCGCCCACATGGTAAAGCCTGGCAAGCTCCCCGTGACGTATTCGATATGCCTAACACAGTAACATTAGTCACAATGGAGACCTTACTGGCCAGCTGAGCAAATTGATAAACAGCGGGAGGACAGTGACAATGCTGATTATTGTTTTCTTTTTTTTTTAATTTAAAATGTTTTTTTTTCTAGGAGGAGCACACCCATCAGTGCTCAAGTCTTATTCTTGTCTCTGCTTAAAATCACTTTCTTTTGGGGGGGGGGGGGTCACACTGGGCGATGCACAGGGGATACTCCTGGCTCTGCACTCTGGAATTGCTCCTGACGGTGCTCAGGGGACCTTAAGGATGCTGGGGATTGAACCCTGGTTGGCCGTGTGCAAGGCAAACGCCCTACCCACTGTGCTATTGCTCCAGCCCCTCAAAATCACTTCTGATGGGGCTCAGGGGGATTATTTGTTGTGCCAGGATCAAACCCAGGTCTGTTATGTGCAAGACAAGTACCCTGCCTGCTGCACTATCTCTGGCCCAAGACTCATTTTTTGCTGTAACAAATATAAACTAACTGGGCTGGAGTGATGGTACAGCGTGTAGGGCACTTGCAAGGGTTTAATGCCTGGCATCCCTTATGAGAGCAGAGCCAGGAATAAGCCCTGAGCATCGCTGGGTGTGACCCTAAAACAAAAAACAAATGTAAACTTTATTTTTGTTCTTATTGATGTATCATTAGTTTACAACATCATAGAATTTCAAGTGATATAGGACTTCCATATATGTATAGTATTCACCACGCCCACATCAGTCAAGTCCCAGCCATGGCATTCTTCCCCCTTTCCACTGAGCTAGCCACCACAGGTACTGTTGAGTTCTGGATTTCATTTTGTTGGATTTTGTCAGGTTATTTTTATTTACTTCAGTTATTTATATTCTACATATGTGTAAAGCCATCTGTTCATTATCTTTCACTTTCTGATTTCTTTTAGCTTAATCACCTCAAGTTCCATCCATATAGTTGTAAATAACACAATTTCATTTTATGTGGGCCGGCACTAGGGTGGGAGAGGGATTGAGAGGAGGTTGAGCCACACCTTTTGTTGCTCCGGGGCTATTCCTGGTTCTGATTCTGTGCTGTGCTCAGGAGTGGCCCCTGTTGTGCTAGGGTTTCCAAATGGGATCAGTGGGGCAAATGTCTTAACTCCACTACTATCTCTCTAGCCTCAGTTTCATCTTTTTTTCCTTTTTTCTTCTCTCTCTTTTTTTTTAACCACACCCATCAATACTCAGGGCTTTACTCCTGGCTCTCCTCTCAGGAATTACTCCTGGTGGTGCTCGGAAGACCTTATGGAATGCTGAGGATTGAACCTGGTTGACTGCATGCAACACAAGTGCCCTACTCACTGTACTCTCTCCATCCCCTCATTTTTTTTTAAAGAAAGAAATAGCAGAATAGTATTGGGTATATGCCACAGATTCTTTATCTGATTATCTGTCAGTAAACATTAGGTTAATTCCATGTCTTGAATATACACTGATGTGGTGAACATACAGGTGTGAAATGTTTTCTTTTTTAAATTTGAGTTTGTTTTTTGGGCCACATCTGGCCATGCTCATGGTTTACTCCTGGATCTGTGCTTACGAATCACTCCTGGTAGGGCTTGAGGAACCATACGGGATACCAGCTATTGAACCAGAGTTCACCATGTGCAAGTTAAGTACCCTACTCTCTTGATATCACTCCAGCTCCTTCAAAAATATTTTTCTGCGGGCTGGAGAGATAGCACAGTGGGTAGGGCATTTGCCTTGCACGCGGCCGACCCGGGTTCGATTCCCAGCATGCCATATGGTCCCCTGAGCACCGCCAGGAGTAACTCCTGAGTACAGAGCCAGGAGTAGCCCCTGTGCATCGCCGGGTGTGACCCAAAAAGCAAAAAAAAAAAAAAATTTCTGCTTGCAGCCGACCCAGGTTCAATTCCTAGTAGTACCTATGGTCCTCTGAACACTGCTAGGAGTCACTTTTGAGCACTGCTAGGTGTGGCCCCAAAACCAGATTTTTTTCTAAACTAACTTCTTTTTACTGTCATTTCAGAATTTCTAGAAGGAGGAGTTGGCCATGTTGAAATGTTATTTCGCTGCAATTATTTGGCTTTAGTTGGTGGTGGAAAAAAGCCGAAATATCCCCCCAACAAAGGTAAAGTTGATCACAGAGCTCAAATATCAGTGCTGTGGACTGTTTCTATAACCACATTTGATCTCCCCTGGTGACCTGTGAAATAGAAAAGACTGATCATGGGGAAAGAAGCATCCAGAAAGGGAGTCCCTGGGAGAAGTCATTTGTCCTCACATGCTTCTCAGTGTTGATTGAGTAAAAACAGTGCATGGAGTGCCTCTGAGCATTTTAATGGTTTTATGTCCTACATGTCATGTTTGTTTTATTTATTTTTTTTCATAAGTTCCTTTTAATAACCAATAGGGGAAAATGGAGATGATGGCTTTTCTTTTTTCCTGCAGAGCCACAGAATCAGAAAATTAATGTGGTTTTCACATATATTAGAGGCATGTTTATTTGCTCTAAGTTTCAGGATATTGTGTGGTACATGTTTGTACATGTGTGCATGCACACACAAGTCTGTGAGAGCAAAGATTGCAGTGGAGCATTCAAGAATGCTCCACTTTTCAGGTAACAGAAAACTTACCCAGCAGTAGTTCTCTAAACTAGATTCCAGTTGAGGGGAGCAAAAGGCCCTAGAAAGGCAGGAGGAACACTGGAAGAAGTGACAGATGGTTTGGTGGAGATCATGAACAGATCATGGGGACTCAGGTGTACTTGGTGAGGGTGTGGTCAGGGGACTCAGATCATGGGGACTCAGGAGTACCAGGTGAGGGTGTGGTCAGGAAAGCAGTGCTGTGGCATTTTGGAAGCATTGTCTTCTGGAAGTACTGTTTTAGGCTGAGCCAAAAGATCAGAAGCTCAGGAATGATAAGGGGTCCATAGTTCACAGGAACAGGAAGGGAGACTTAAGTATGCTGAGGATCAAACTTAGTGCTCCCTCCAAGCCAGGCATGTGCTCCATCCCATTGTGCTCTCTCTCCAGGTTCATATATATAGGGAAAGGGGACCCCCCCCTCCTCCGCCTTTGGGGCCACACCCACTGGTGCTTTAGGACTTCTGGCTCTGTGCTCAGCAGTCACTCCTGGCGGAACTCAGGGAACCTTAATGGGTTATCAAGTGCCTGATCCACTTGTCTTTCTCTCTAACCCCTAAGAAGTTTCCTCTGGAGTCATGTTATCCTTTCCTTAGGAGGTTGTGAGTGTTTGGTATTGCAGGGGTACTTTCAAACAGTGAAATGCTATTGGAACTGTCCTACCCACACCTGTTCATACATTGATGAGTGTTCTCCTTTGCTTCATTAAAGGAAGAGTTTATGAGGTGTAGGAGAAACAAAACTCAGATTTTTCCCAGATGGTTATGTACAGTTAACTTTTTCTTCAGAAGTAAGTAAATTTTACTTAATAAGCTAAATAAGCTATTGGTTGGTGTTAAACTTTCTCTTGGTTTGAAATTAGGTCATTTGTTCCATTCTGTCAAAACTTAGAATTAAATTCTTGCCTCAAGGACTCATGTTGGTCATGTTATAAGAGAACAGTGCTTAGCTTCTGCTCATGATCATCTTGCCCTTGAGTTGACTGCCGAAGAGAATTTATTTTGCTCACCTGGATTGCAGTCCCAGAAATATATTTGTCTGAACTCTAGGCAAGGTCTGGCAGAGGAGATGAAAGCCTGTGTGAACTTGAACACATATGCTGAAGTGTGTGAGGAAGACAGATTAGTTGTCTGTGCTGAATAGATGGAGAAACGATGAGCTCAGGCTACCAGAGGAGCTGTGATGAGCAGGGTGGTGCGCGGGGCTGGAGTTGCTGGTTAGAGAGCAGCACTTCTACCTAGTGACCCTCTGAGGTATTTATGACCAAAGGCCCTTTCAGAAATGGTATTAGCAGCTCAATGATGGGGCTCAGTGCTGAACAGTCCGTCACCGTGATCTGTTTACACAGCACATGGTCCTTGGTCGTCCCCACTGTCGTCCCCCGCACACTCACATATACATACACACCTACCCACCCACACACTGGCTTCAACAATTCACCATCACCTATTTACACCACTCACACAATCCCTGGCAACATACACAACACACAGCCTTAACAGTTTGTCACCATTGCCTCTTTAGAAGTGTTCACAAATGTTTCCTAATGTTTCAGTGATGATCTGGGATGACCTGAAAAAGAAGACTGTTATTGAAATAGAATTTTCTACAGAAGTCAAGGCAGTCAAATTGCGGCGAGATAGGTAGGTTTGATGTTTCAAAGTTTTGCTTTGGTTTGTTTTGGGGCCACTCTTGACTAAGGGCTCAGAGTTCACTTTTTCCTTCTTTTTTCTTTTTGGGTCACACTTCTGGTTCTGCACTCAGGGGTTACTCATGGTGGTGCTTGGGGTACCATATGAGATGCTGGAAGTTGAACCTGGGTAGGCCGTGTGCAATGCTAATGCCCTACCTGATATACTATCCTCTGGCCTCCCAGGTCCACTCTTGATGGACCATGTGGTGTGGGGGATGGAACCTGGGGTTCCCTTTTGCTAAGCATGTGTTCCAGCCCTTTGATCATCTCATTGTTCGAAGCATATACATTTGTGGGGGGAACACACCTGGCAGTGCTCAAGGCTTATTTCCGCCTCTGTGCTCAGGAATCACTCCTGGCAGGGCTTAGGACACCGGATATTGTGCTGGGGATTTTGAACCTAGGTCAGCAGTGTACAAGGCAAACCTTTGTCCTCTCTGTGACCCCAGCATGTACATTTTTAAGTGGATACATTTTTCTGTAGGTGGATGAGAAACTTTCCATTAAAAGAAGAAATCATGTATTAAAATGTGTAACTGGCACCAGTTGAGATGACTTCATTGGGTGGAAGAGCACGTCCCAGTTAGGTGTGGGGTCCTGCAGTGCTGCTTGCTCCCAAAGCTTCCTAAGTATGGTCCTGGGGGCCTCTTGTGTGTGCTGCACTGGCCTTAGCACCAAGCCATCAACACTGTAGGACCGAGCATAGTGGGGGATGGCCACTTTAAAAACTAAAATGGCTGCCATTTGTGACCCATGTGACAGTTCTGTTGAATCCAAGGACCCGATGGCCATTAAATGGGCTGTGGGGGAAATGTACCTGGGGGGCTAGGGTGTGGGGGTGAGGGATGGGTATGCTCTTGAGCTTTCAGTACTTCAAGCTATTTTCGGCTCTAGACAAAGGGTGAGGGAGCATTTGAACCTTAATTTGACCTTGAATTTGTTGAAATGTTTAACCAGTCACACTGAATCTGTCTTTGAGCAAGAAAGCAAGGAGATATAATTATTTTACGTCAAGACAGAACTCAGCCAAACAATCACCTGAGATTGCAGAGGTACAGAGTGATTTTGATAGGAAGATTCCTGGCAATATAGCACACTTGTGGGACAAAGAGAAGAAGAGCAAAAGAAGAGGGGTTCTTGATTGGTTACTTGGCAGCAGTATACTGAGGTAAATTGAGGAAGGAGGGGTACAATATGGAACTTAGAGGGGGCCCTTGTTGCTGGCAACCTTTGTGGTGATACATTCTGTTTTAGGGCCTAATTAGACAGTAATCTAATTGTTCCGTGGTCCTGCTCTCCTTCCCCATGAGTTTGGGTCCTTCTGTTCTGTTCTGGTTAGCTTTGTGGTTTATGACCTATTAATCTCTTCCGGTTCCCAGAATGGGCCACTCAGAGCTCCTGCCTCTGGCTGCCTTACTACCTGTCCTTTGTTGCCTACTTGTGTTTCTAACTTTCCCGCCACTATTACAGTACATCAAGATCAAGAAAAGGCATTTCTTAATTCAAAAGGTTCAGGGAGACTAGAGCAAAGACTGCCCTTTAATCCTTCCACTTCACAAACTGTCTTATTCATTTTGGAGAAAAGGAAGGGTTGGTATATCCTTAATGAGATGGTATTATTGGATCTCCCCTGGGAAAGGTCTGCTCTAGATGGACTCCGCTGTATCTTTACACCTCAGGTAAGGGTCCCTCAGCTTTGTGCCAGCCCGGAGTCCCGGGCTGCAGACTCCCTCAGATCAGTTCCAAGGGGCCCTGTATGTAAGGGCTGGTGGGTGAATTATCCTCCTGTTGGTGTTTGCTGGGTCTTAGTTTCAAAGAAATGAGCAAAAACCACAGACTACTTAAGCTTTATATTTCTGGGAAGAAGAATTTTGATTGTGGTTTTTTCTTTCTAGAATTGTGGTTGTTTTAGACTCCATGATTAAGGTGTTTACATTTACACACAATCCTCATCAGTTGCACGTCTTTGAAACCTGCTATAACCCTAAAGGTAAGAAATTCAGGGGTTTGGGACTGGAGCAATAGCACAGCGGGTAGAGTGTTTGCACGCGGCCTACCTGGGTTCGATTCCCAGCATCCCATATGGTCCCCCAAGTACCACCAGGAGTGATTCCTGAGTGCAGAGCCAGGAGTAACCCCTGAGCATCGGCTGGGTGTGACCCCCCAAAAAAAGCAAAAAAAAAAAAAAAAGAAATTCAGGGGTTACCTTTGGCAGCTCGGTGACCGCCATCCTCCAGAGGCCATTGGACAGTCAGGTTTGGGCCCTCAGTGATGAGACACACGGGGCCTCATGGGTTGGGGGTGGAGCCGGCCCTTTCCTCCCCATTCCAATGAGACCCCAAGTTGCTGCCCACAAACGGCCTCTCTGGCTCCTGATCAAGCTGCTAAATTGCCATGATCCCAGAGACTCAGGAACAAATCTTGGAACCCAGCAGGTCTTGGCAGAAATCCCTCCAGATTTAATTGTTAAAATTTTGGAATTTCAAAATCGACATGATATGTTATTCGTAACCAGTAATAGAAAACAAACTGTCTACTGTTGCCTTTTTGGCAGATCCGAGTGTTGGGGTAAAATCCCAAATAATAATGGTGGGTCAGGTGTCAAAATATTGAATGTAATCAAAGTAGAGAGAGAGTAATGTGGAGGTCATCTGCCCCACAGGTAGGGGGAGGGTATGGGATGTGGGGATACTGGGGTTTTTGGTGGTGAAGAATGGGCACTGGTGAAGGTACGTGTGTTTCATTGCAGAATGAAATGTACAATGTAGAAATCTTTCAAGACTTAAACCTGAAAGCTTTGTAACTGCTTCACAGTGATTCAATAAATAAAATTATAAAAAATGAAAAAAAAAGTAGAGTTCATGCCCAATTCAATCAGCCTAATCAGTGGCTGAATAAATAGCAGTACTCCTAGTTAAAAAAGAAGAGGAAGAAGAAGAAGAAGAAGAAGAAGAAGAAGAAGAAGAAGAAGAAGAAGAAGAAGAAGAAGAAGAAGAAAAAAGAAATTCAGGGGTTAGGGATCTATCGAACCCGGCTCGGCCAGGCTGGCTGCGCGCAAGGCAAATGCCCTATCACTGTGCTGTCGCTCCAGGGCTGGATCGATAGCACAGCGGTAGGGCGTTTGCCTTGCACGCAGCCAACATGACCAACCCGAGTTCGATTCCTCCGCCCCTCTCGAAGAGCCCGGCAAGCTACCCAGAGTATTTGATATGCCAGACACAGTAACAACAAAGTCTCCAATGGAGACGTTACTGGGCCCGCTCGAGCAAATCAATGATCAACGGGAGGGCCTTTACTTACTTACTTACTTACTTACTAGGGATCTATCTAGCTTGTGGTAGCACACCAGCTTTGCATGTCTGAAGGCACTGGGTCTGATCCCTGTCACCCTGCAAGAGAGGAGTGATGTGACAGATGACACAGGCCCAGGCAGCTCCACCTCCTTGGATGGGCTCATGTTTCCTGGCAGCATGGCTGTGGTGAGAGGTGGAGCATTTGGGGCTGTGGCCTGGCAGACGCAGCCTCTCCTTGTCCATCCTATCCTAGCTTTTCTATCTGGGTCCTCTGGGCTCAGTCTCTTCCCTCCCAGTTCATAATCTCATCTGTTTACATATTTTCCAGCTTCCAGGGACTCCAGGGTGGGCTCTGAAAGCCATGTTTTTGTGTTTTTGTTCTGAGACATTTCTAAGTTACAGTTGAGTACTAAGACTATCAAAACAAAGTGCCCCCTCTCCCACATGACCCTCAAGTTTTAACTTTCCAAATGTATTTGGTGTCTTTCTCATTTTGAGATTGCTTGCATGTTTTGTGTGTATTGATAATTTGCTACTTTTTATTGTTGTCCTGGTACACCACAATTTTTTATCCGCCCCCCCCTTTTTTTTAATGTGAGGAAACGATCTTGAATAGCTGCTGTTCTTGAATATTCACATAGAAGTCTTTGTTTGGATATATCTTTTCTAGTTTCTGGGTAGATACTGAAAATTATATAGTTACTGGCTCTGTCTTCACTTTATAAAATATTGGCATTGTTTGCCAAAGTGGCTGTATATCCTTGGGCTCAGCAGTGGTCAGTGAGCACCACTTTTGCGACATCTTGTAGACACTCAGTATCAGGGTATCACCAAAGGCACTGCTATGGAGGTGGGTGGGGATGGTGTCTTCTGTTGTCATAATTTTTCTTTAAAATTTTTTATTAGTGAATTATCATGGAGTGCAGTTACAGACTTACAGACTTTTGTGCTTGCGTTTCAGTCATACAATGATCGAGTACCCATCCCTCTACCAGTGCCCATTCTCCACCACCAATGATCCCAATATTCCTCCCACCTCCCCCACCCCGATAATTTTTATTTCTCTGAAATTTAGTGTCATTTCATGTGCCCTGTTGGCATTTGTATATCTTACATGTTTCTTCTAGAATTTTAATAGCTTTAAATTTAAACCTTTCAAGATAATTTTAAATCAGTGTTCTGTTTTGTTTGTTGTTGTTGTTTGGGGGGGGGGGGTTGGGAGGCAAAAAACATCCAGGACAGATAGCACTAGAGATCTAATCCAAGGCTTTTCACATAAGACATGTGCTATTTGCTACTTGAGTCAACTCCCTAGCCTCTCAGGTTAATTTTTTGCAGGGGATGAGTTGATGGCCACAGCCTGTGGTACTCAGGGTCACTCCCAGCTCAGTGCCTGGAGTCATTTCTAACTCTGAGGGACCGTGGAGTCCCAGGGATTGCAAGTAAAAAGTATGTACTCCAGCGTCTTAGCTCTCTTTCCTGTCCTTAGGTTCATTGGCAGGGGAATGGGAGACCAATGCTTAGGGCTGACTCCTGGCTGTGCACTTGGGGATCACTCTTGCAGGGCTCAAGGGCCCATTATGGGATGCCAGGGATCAAGCCCCGGTTGGCCACCGGCAAGGCAAGCAGCAAACACCCTACCCTCTATACTACTGCTCAGGCCCAAAACTCAGTCATGAACAACTTTGTAACTAACTGTGAGTCCCTTTAAAAATAATAATAATAATAATTTTAAAAAAGAGAATGTTACTGCATACATAAAAAGAAAAAGTAAAAACTGGAGATTTTACTTGTTGAGCTGAATCTAGACATGAGTGTCAGTTGCAGCCCCAATTCTAGGCATCTACCAGAACTTGAATTTTTCTTTGTTAGTGTCTTATACATCTACTGTTAAACTCATTCCTAAGTATTTAATGCTACTATTTTTAGCATAAATATTTTCTTTGCTACTGTTACTGGAGTAGTTTTGAGATATTAACAGTTTTGCTTTCTTAATTACAGAAGACAAGCCTAAAACAGGTTATTCAGCCATAAATACATCCGACTTTTCCAGTTTCAGTCAGGAAGCAGACTCACAGGAAATAGATTTGCTACCTTCACAAAGGTTTTGTGATCCTTACAGAAATCAGAAACCCACAATAAAATTTTCTTTAGTACTAGAAGGCATTGAGCAGATTTGAGTTGTGGGAAAGCAGAGGCTTTCAAACAATCCTAGGTGCTTACTTTGCTCTCTGTCCTGTTCAGGCCTCTGTGTCCTGTGCCCCAACAGTAACAACTCCCTCTTGGCCTTCCCGGGTACACACACGGGTCACGTGCAGCTCGTGGACTTGGCTAGCACCGAGAAGCCACCCGTGGACATTCCTGCCCACGAGGGCATCCTGAGCTGCATTGCTCTCAACCTGCAGGGAACAAGAATTGCAACTGCATCTGAGAAAGTAAGTTCCTGTCCCTGCCTCTTTGGGGTATGAGACTTGGCCACCCTTCCTGAAGATCAGACACCCTAGGGTCTTGGGCCACCTGCTCTAGGAATGAGTCAAGACAGGTAGAGATGGTTCAGAAAGTCATTCATTTGGGGAGCTTCATATTTTGGCAGCAGACTCAAGGTATTGATTTCTTTACAGTTTTTTTTATTTTTGTTACTTAGGCCACACCTGGCAGTGCTCTGGGCTTACTCATGATTCGGCATTCAGGGATCAATCCTGGTGGGGTGGAAGTGGGTTGGGGGTGGGGGGCAGAAATACAGGGTGCTGGGGATGAAACATAGGTTGGCTGTGTACAAGGCAAGCACTCTACCCACTGTGCTGTCTCTCTGTGCTCCCCACCCCCATTAAAAATTGTAAATAAAAAAAGGTGTTACTTTTTTGCAGTAAGCTTTGGTGTTACAGCTAAGATGCCATTTCTGAAGATAGGCTGACCGCATGCCCAGAAGGGCTCCGCTCGGGTCTTGTACATGGAAAGAATTCCATGCATAGGCTTGATGGAGTGATACCAGTAGTGCCTACCTGCCCTTTAAGTTACAGTGGAGGAGAATGTTGAGTTTTAGATGATATGGTGGGTTGAGAAAGGGTTTTATGGACTAATGATCTTTTAAAGTACGAATCATTTCAAAAAATTTAAAAGTTGTGTCTTTGATAATGAAACACTTCACTGTTTTTCAAAGGGGACCCTTATAAGAATATTTGATACTTCATCAGGGCATTTAATCCAGGAACTACGAAGAGGATCTCAAGCAGCTAATATTTATTGGTAAGAGCCTGTGAGAGGCAGGAAGCTGCTCTATGGTTGGTGGGTGGGTTATTATTTAACTTCTAACTTTCTAGTTTAGGAATTTACATGGAAGTTGAATAGTGTAATTAACTGCTGTTAACCCATCACCCTGCTTCAGCACTGATTGGGATTTGCCAGTGTCATTTAATTTCTTTACTCGACATCCAGCTTCTTCAAAGTAGCACTAGATTTCTGTTGGTTTTTGTGGGGTCCAGCACTGAGGTGGCTGCTCAGTGCGCTTTCATCCTTGGCACCTCTGCCTTTGAAGGTTGGAGTGGCTTTTAGGCTTGTGAGATTTGGAATGTAATTGACTTGAATTTAGTGATTTGTAGTTAGTGTGTTCTAATCAGAGTTAGAACCCCCCCAGCCCAGGATCTGTCCACCTCCTGCAGGGCAGCTCATGCCCCTGTATGACTGTAGGAAGCCCCAGTTCTCCTGTCCCCAGCCTAGTAGAGGCACCCGAGGCACACCTCCTTTTGTGGGAGGCTAGGCTACCATGGCTTTGACTTTGGTTCTGGTGAACGCTGCTGTTTCTTAAAACAACAGGGGAGGCTGCTGGAAAGTAAAGTTGCGTGGTATATTTCTTGCTTGGGATGTGCTTCTCAGTGTTGTTGGTTTGCCTGCAGCATTAACTTCAATCAGGACGCTTCCCTCATCTGCGTGTCCAGCGACCACGGAACAGTACACATTTTTGCTGCTGAAGATCCAAAGAGGAATAAACAGTCTAGGTGAGTCGCACAAAGCTATTACTTCAGCATTTATACCTACAGTTCTGAGTCACCATTGATGTCTCATTTGATCCTCTTGAGATCAGTGCAGGTTATTTAATGCTAAAACAACCCTTGCTACTTCCAATAACTCCGACAAATAAATGTCTGAGTAAGATCCAGGCTCCTTTCTGGTGATTCAAACTTGTTTCTGAACTCCAGTGATAATCCTGGATGTTTTGCTGCATTCAGATTTGTGGTAGTTAAAGCCTCTAACATTTCTAGTGCAAGTGGCTTCATTATAAAGCTATTTGTAACCACATAATTTTCTGTAGAAAAGAAAAGCAAAAGCATGATTTAAAGTATACCATAGATGTCAGGAGAACTCTTATCTTTTTAACCTCATTAAGTAAATATGGCCTCCACTTTTTCCTTCCTTACCCTTACAGCCTGGCATCAGCCAGTTTCCTTCCGAAATACTTCAGTTCCAAGTGGAGTTTCTCCAAATTCCAGGTTCCCTCAGGCTCTCCATGCATCTGTGCCTTTGGAACAGAGCCCAATGCGGTTATTGGTAAGTGTCTAACCAGAAGATGACTGTGGGGCCAGAGCCATAGTACAACAGGGAGGGTGCTTGGCCTTGCACACCATGGACCCGGGTTGTATTGCTGGCACACCATAAGGTCCCCCGAGCTCTGAGCGCAGAGCCAGAGTAAGCCCTAAGTGTGGACAGGCTGGCCACACACACACACACACACACACCACACCCCATACCCCCATGCCTCCTGCTCTCACCACATTCACACACACCACACATATATACACACCACAACACCACACACACACTCACACTCACTTCATACTCACACTCACACTCTCTTTCCCTCGTCACTCCTAGTGGCAGCTCCTGCCTTCAGGGTTTACCCGAATGGATCAACTGCTATTTGAGCTGATGACCACAGAGGGCTTTTCCTGTGACTTCCACCTGCAGTATGGTTGCAGTCTGGGCTGTGTGTGCACAGTCACGGAAGGGAGCTCCTGAGAATTGCACATCACTCTACACTTCTCTACCATATACAGTTCAGTGTTTGCTTATAATATTCTGGAGACGATACACATGAGTAAAACAGTTTCCTTCTGTCCCAGCAATTTGTGCCGACGGCAGCTACTACAAATTCCTATTCAACCCCAAGGGGGAGTGCATCCGGGATGTCTACGCGCAGTTTCTAGAAATGACCGACGACAAGCTGTGACTTCACCAGGAGCACAATCAGCAGCTGTTGCCCCCAGAGCGCTGAGTGTGCCCCTCAAATTCCTGGGGCTGGTGCCAGCGCCCTTGGGCCTTGTGGGTGACAGGCTAAGGGACTGCCTGGGGAACCTTGGTCGAAGCCATATGTGGTATCTTTTTCCTGAGCACGGCTTCCCATTTCCAGTATTAAAGAACTGTCCCCATCACCATGAACACTCTGGTACTCTGAGCAGCTCATACTGCTGGTAGCTTATTCCTGTAGTTCAACTGTGACGCCGGCTTTCGTGGTTTCACTGCATCATCGTACCTACCATTGAGGCTCCAAACAAACTAGGTGTGGACTTGGCCAGGACAGACAAGTGAAGACGGTTTTGACAGTAGAGTCCATCGTTTTACTGAGTATCATGGGGAAATAAGTCAGTGTATAATTGTTTTTTCTTTATAACCAGATTTAAGTAGAATCCTAAATACCAGCAGCTTGCCTTAGGAAAGGAGAAAGGAATGCCTCCTCCCATCGAACATGGAGAAAAATAACACAGCTGTGTTTGAGAACACAGGGTGCGCATTTCCCTTCTGATTCCCGGTCATGGTCTGTGCCTGGTGCAACCTGTGGTTTGGTTGTGTGTGCTCAGTGCTGGGTCCTGTCTTACTCTCAGAGCTGTGAGGACTGAGGCAAAAGTTGGGCCCACTGGTGAGAGGCTGTGTGTCATGTGACTGCCATCTCTGGTGAGATCCCTGTACAGACTTTCAAACTTAGAGCAGTAAGCGTCCCTCAGTTTATGAAGAGGCTTATGAAGGGAACCACCCAACATCTCAGTGCTCAATGCTATTGGCATGGAGCGCCATCTCTCTCCCCAAAGTTTGTAAGAATAGCCGCGCTCACATTTTGAGAATGAAAGGCATATAACATTTTCTAACATTTGGTAACTAAAATAGGTTATGGGCTCTGTCTTATTGTTAGTACTACTTGAGGTATATATTTAATTTTCTTAAATTCCCTTTAAAGAAATTTATGTTTTTGATTTCAGGTTGCAAATATTTAAAACCTACAGCAGCAAGTTCTCAGTTTTGTCAGTTCTTTTACTGTCATGTAATCAACTAACTTTGTATGTGGATTTCAGTGTAAAGTATGCATGTTACTTTGTGTATTTAATCATGAAATTTAATTTTGCACACTTATTTGTAATGTTTCTTTTAAATAAAAGTGACTAATTTTGTTGTACTCTGTACCTTTTAAGGAAAAATAGACTTATGTATTGTGGTACAAGGCCTGGTTCAGAGTCTGGTTTGGTACTGACTGGAAGTTTCCCAGACTGATGGGGCAATCTGGAGTCTGTGTCCCTGCTCTAGGTACAGGGGTGTGACTTCTGTCAATGAGCTCTGCCTGCATGGTTCATGTTGGGGGGCTCTGGTAGGTAGGAAACGGTTCTAATTGTGGGTAGGGCTGGAAGAGAGACCCTCCACATTTATATACTCATTTCTCTTCACTCTCTGGTGTGTCCAAGAGAGGGAGGTGTGGCAAGGTGGTGTGGACACAAGGATCTGGTGAGTGCAGGGCAAATTAAAGGCAGTGCCCTTCCAGGAGAGGTCAAACCCTGGATAACCAGGAATATTGGCACTCACCCCGTAGGGTGGAAGAGTGAGGTCAGATCTGACCATGCTGCTCGCAACTGATGTCTTCACAGGATGATATGGCAGACCTGGTCAGGTAAGGAAGCACCTCCGGGGGCATTATCCTGTCCCTGCGGATTCAGGGCCTGGAGGCTGAGGCACCACCCACCCTCTCCAGGCTTCCTGGTGGTGGCTTCTACAACAGTAAGACCTCTGGTGTGAGAGAACTGTCAGTGGCCCATGGACTCTCCCTGGGTCCGCTCGGTGCAGGGCAAGACTGGGAGGGGTGGCTGTGCCTCACATCTTCTCGGTGGCCATGTTCTGACCTCAGCTAAGATGTTAGGGACAGTTGTAAAAATCTTCTCCAGTGCCTTCCAGAAGGCAGCCAGCACTAGGGTTTGGAATTTTCAGTAGGCAACAATGAGAAGTCCATTTCCTAACTTGGCTGGTGCTGTGGCAACCCCCTGTTCAGGGTTGTCCCTTGGACTGCTGCAGTCTGAGATGACAGCCAAGTCCTCACAGATGGCTCTAGTCCTCTGCAACTTGTGCCAAGTTTTCCCGTTTCATGGCTTCCTGCAGCAACCAAACTAAGCTGCCCAATGTCAGAGATTAAACTCTGAGACTTAGTCATGTTCTTTCTGGCATTCATGATGTGAGGGCAAGGACAAAGGTGGACTCCTGGTGTGAAATTCCACATTTCCTTGAGTCTTTCAATAGGAGCCATGACCTCGTTAAGCGTCTCAGGGACAAGTGAGCAGATTGCCTGCTGGTGTTGGTGTATTACCATGTGTGCAGAAGGGCAAGCCAGAGCTCAGGCATTCCCTGATGTGGGGCTGAACAAGGGAGATCATGGAGAGGGAAGAGGCGTGTTTACTTTGAAGTCAGTGTAGGTGATGGTGAACCACCAGGTAAGGAAAAGGTTCTGCCATCATAGGACCAGCTGCCAAGGACACATAGACTCAGCTAGGGTGGCTTATGGTGCTGGTGGCATTGCCTGCTTGTTAGTTAAACCCATTTAAAAAAAAAAAGTTCCATGGGGGGGTGGTGTGTGTGTATCAGAAATCACAGCTTTTCCCTGTGTGAAGCTTTGATCCCTGGCACCTCATAAAAATTACATTAAAATTTAAGAGGCCAGAGATGTGGTTCTGGCTTACATCCCTGAAACTGCAAACAAACCCCCTAAACAACAAATTGAAAACTGGAGAGAACAGAAGAAAACAAAGTTGTTCTGTATTGCCACCTCAGTCAACTTTGGAAACTCTAGGTCTTAACCAGAAACTTGGTACTAAATAGTTTTGGTTATTACTAACTTTGGGGCTACTCCTTAGGGCCACTTGGCTCTATGCTCAAAAGTCATTCATAGCAGTGCTGGATGACCATATATGGTGCCAGGGAATTGAACCCAGGCCAACCGCATGCAAGCCAATTGCTGTACTCTGGGCCCTAAAATGTATTTTTATAGTTGTTTAACCTTTAAAAACATGCACACATTTTTTTAACTAATTGCCCAAAGAATCTTACTTTGTGCTGTTAAATTTAAAAAGTGGAATCCTGGGGCTGGAGTGATAGTACAGCGGGTAGGGTGTTTGTCTTGCACGTAGCTGACCTGGGTTCGATCCCCAGCATCCCATATGGTTCCCTGAGCACCACCAGGGGTAACCCCAGTGCATCGCTGGGTGTGACCCCTAAAAAGCAAAAAATAAAAATAAAAAGTGGAATCCTGGGGCTGGAGCAATCGCACAGCAGGTAGGGCATTTGCCTTGCACACGGCCGACCCACATTCAATTCCCAGCATCCCATATGGTCCCCCGATCACTGCCAGGAGTTAATTCCTGAGTGCAGAGCCAGGAGTGACCCAAAAAGCAAAAAACAAAAATATTAAAATTTTAAAAAATGGAATCCTTGTACATATTATTACATGCTTGTCCAGCTGTCTCTTTGGATAATAGAAGTGAAACTCCTGGGCAGAGGGCTCATATGTTTAAAATTGGACTCTCACTGCCTCTTCTCCCTGCAATCTGTGTCCACATCCACCCAGACATTTTACATCTTGAAGACCAAACCCTGAGCACAATCTCTCAATCTTGAGTAAAGGTCTTCAGCAAGAGTCAACATTTAGAATGCTTTTGCTGGCATCTGTAACAGATTTTTTTTTCTTTTAATGTTTTTTTGGGTCACACCTGGCAATGCACAGGGGTTACTCCTGACTCTGCACTCAGGAGTTACTCCTGGCGGTGCTCAGGGGACCATATGGGATGCTGGAAATCAAATCTGGGTCGGCCACGTGCAAGGCAAACGTCCTACCTGCTGTGCTATCTTTCCAGCCACATCTGTAACTGATTTAAATAGCTTGTTCATGTTTTTATTTTTGTTATTTTTGTCTTTTTTTCTAAGTTTTTATATAATCATACATTGTTTTATCCGCTGTAATTCAATGGTGCTTTTTCTCTCCTATCAAGCTTGAACGTGTTGTACCCTTTCTTCACGGTTTTTGGTAGAGACTTATGACAAAAATAAAACACTTTGGGTGATATTTTATAGGTTCCCTTCATCCAGGCTGATGGAAAATGAGTTAAGTGTGAGTGTCATTTCTCCTGCACAGTCATCAGGCAAGGGCATCTGAAATCTTCCTTCCCTCTTGTCCTGGAATCTTATCTGGGTGAGCACTGGGAACACTCTGAGAAGGGTTCAGATTGAAATGAAAGCTATGAAGTTGTCTTATCATCGTGGCATTTTATCAGTTAGCTCAGAATTCACTAACTTACGATGGCTTCACTAACTTACAATGGCCATTTTATGTAGTTTCCATTCTGTTTTGTGGCCACACCTGGCATTCTAAGGATTGAACCTAGGGGTTTAGCATGCACTCCAGCCCCTAGGTTATCTGCCTAGCCTTGAGAGTTGTTTTAAACTATTTCTGTGGTTTCTTTGGGTTGTCTGAGGTTCTTGGGTCTGTGTTTTGGTGTCTAACATTGAGAAGATTCTTTGTTGTCATTTCAAATACTCTGGATATGCTGTTTTTCTTTTTTCTGTCTCCTTTTCAATTTTGGAGATTTCTATTGATGTACCCTGGACTCAGATTCTTTCCTTATCTGTATGCAATCTAATATGCCCACCTAACATTCTTCGTTTGTGTTTTTGAGCACCAATGCAAAGCGTCTACTGTGTGTGTGTGTGTGTGTGTGTATCTCCATCTATTCACATGGACCCTCTGTACTTCATCCTGTTAGGGCCCTGGGCCTACATCTAGTTCTGAGGTTCAGATCAGAGGGCTTGAGGGGTTATGATGTGTGGCAGCAGCTGGAAGGGAACCCTCTAGAGAGGGTGGCCGTTGTTGTGAACATGCTCAGCCAGCGTCCAGGAAAGCCCAGGAAGGAGATGCAGAGAGACAAGAAGTGTTATCAGGTCATTCAGAAGGCGCCATGGACAGAGGTGGGTGCTGCCTGTGCTAGCAGGGCTGGTACTCCTCAGCTCGCCTTGGTCTACACATGCCCTGTGAGCAGCAACTAAGGGGCATGGCAGCCTTGCCCTAAGCCTGATTTCTGTGCTGGCTCAGGAGAGATGGGGTTGTACTGTTCAGTGAGTGGCTGCTCACACTCACCTCTCCACAGCAGCTGTCCTCTGCTTCAGGTGATTTCAAATCCCGTAATCCAAAGGTGGGATATTTAGTTTTTGAACAAAGGCATTACCTTCAAAAAAAGTAATGGGGCTTTTGGCGTTGTAAATATTTTGACAACGGTCATGATGCATTTGGATAAGGGTGTGTGGTGAGCGTCTCCATTGAGAACTCAGTCTGTGAACACACTCAATTCTCTCACAAGTGGGGCAGAATGGCTGAGCCAAATGCTCCCCTCCCTCCAGGTCTCAAGCCCCAGTAACGAGGGTTCCCCTCCTGAAAATGGGTCCCTGTGTGCTGAGGAACTGAAACCTGGCTGCTTTTCTCAGGAGAACATGGGTCAGCTGGCAGTGAATTTCACGAGACTGAGTGCTCCTGTGTTCTTAGCCCGGTCTGCAAGTTTCCTAGCAGGCTAGCAGGCAAGTGCTCCTCTTCCTCTCTGGGCCTGGAGGCAGCAGCTGTTCTTGTGTCCTCCTTTCTTATTAGAAGAATCCCATATGCCGACTTTCCCCTACTCCCCTCTGGTTCAGAAGCTCTTGTTACTTAGGAGAGCAGGTCCGTATTGTGGTGGGTGGACACTACACTGTTATCTAATGGCCTTTATTCACAGCAGTTTTCCTTCTCTGGAAGTCACGAATGCTATTCCGACTCTGATGGGTACATCTTTTCCATTCTTTTTGGTTACGATACGCAGCTCCCTTTTTGGTTTGTTTAAGACCATAGTCAGCAGTGCTCAGGGGCTCCTCCTGGTGCTGCCAGGGATCCTGGGTGGGCCCTGTGCAAGGCAAGCGCCCTAACCACTGCACTATACTATCACTTGTGGCCCCAGTAGCTTCTTAGTCCACTTCAGAACTAGTATTTCACCACTTTACCTTTGTCCTCCTGTTGCAAACTAGTAAGTTACTTTCACATACACAGAAAACTCTGAAAGACAGAATTTTCATATTGAAGGCACATCTATTTCAAAGAACTCTGAGGGAAAAAGGATTTATCACATTGACTCAGAAACAATTACCTGAAGGACAAAAGCTAGCAGCAGAAATGGGGGCTGGATACAGAACAGTGGGCCAGGTGCTGGCCTGGCATGCGGCTAACCAGGCTTGATCTCCGACATCCCATATGATCTCCCCAGAGTACTGCCAGGAGTGATTCCTGAATGCTGAGCCAGGAACAACCCCTGAGCATTGCTGGGTGAGACAAAGGAAACAGAAATGGGGCTGGATTGTACCATAGGCAGGGCCAACCTGGATTCCATTTCTGGCACCACATATGGCTCACTGAGCCCTGCCATGAGTGATGCCTGAGTGCAGAATGTGTGGGTATGATCCCCTACCCCCCAAAACAAGGAAATGGTAACTATCACTTACTTTTTTTTTTTTTTTTTTTTTTTGCTTTTTGGGTCACACCCGGCAATGCACAGGAGTTACTCCTGGTTCATGCACTCAGGACTTACTCCTGGCGGTGCTCGGGGGACCATATGGGATGCTGGGAATCGAACCTAGGCCGGCTGCATGCAAGGCAAACGCCCTACCTGCTGTGCTATTGCTCCAGCCCCAATCATTTACCTTTCTGACTAAAGAATTTTCTTTAGCATTATTTTTTAGTAGCTCTGTTAGAAGTTCTTAGTTGTTTTGGGGTCATTCCCAGCAATGCTTAGGGGTTAATCCTGGCTCCACACTCAGGAATTACTCCTGATAGGGCTGGAGCAATAACACAGTGGGTAGGGCGTTTGCCTTGCACGAGGCTGACCCGGGTTCGATTCTTCCATCCCTCTCGGAGAGCCCGGCAAGCTACTGAGAGTATCCCCTCCACATGGCAGAGCCTGGAAAGCTCCTTGTGGCGTATTTGATATGCCAAAAACAATAACAAGTCTCACAACAGAGATGTTACTGATGCCCGCTCAAGCAAATCGATGAACAATGAGAGGACAGTGCTATAGTCTACAGTGCTGGAGGACCATATAGGACTACATAGGATCAAACCCGGGTTGGCCGCATGCAAGGCAAATGGCCCTCTCTGCTGTACTATAGCTCCCCCTTCCCCCTTTTAATCTAAAAATCTCTTCCTGTATTCCTGTAGGAAAGTGTATTGTAGATGAACAGTTACTTACCTGGCTTCACTCCCTGGTTTCCTTGGCTGTTTTCAAGCTTTCTGTTTCAGTGCTAAGGGATGTGCCTTGACATGGCTATCCTTGAACCTATTTTACTTGGGATTCAGTGAGTGAGCTTTGTCTATCACCCAAGTTGGGAAAAGTTGTTTTATACTCAGGTTCACCTTTGCTAGGACTTCACTGACACAGATATTTTTCTGTTACCCCACAAGTCCCTGAGACTTGCTTTTTTATTAAACATTTCAATTCAATTAAATGTAACCATTGATTCGGCTTGGAGTGATAGCACAGCGGGTAGGGCATTTGCCTTGCACGCAGCTGACCCGGGTTTGATTCCTCCATCCCTCTCGGAGAGCCTGGCAAGCTACCGAGAGTATTGCAGAGTCTGGCAAGCTCCCCGTGGCGTATTCAATATGCCAAAAACAGTAACAAGTATCACAATGAAGACGTTACTGGTGCCCGCTCGAGCAAATCAATGAACAACGGGATGACAGTGCTACAGTGCTAACCATTGATTCAGTGGCAGTTGTTGATAACTGCCCAAGTCTTCTTGCGAATTCAACATTTTGAAGTTGACATCTGTTCTCTTGTTCCCGTTTAAAGATTTTCCTGGCTGTGTGATGAGTGATTTTATATTTTCTGGATATTTTGCGTATCAGAGGCTGTCCTATTATTAAACCCTTCAGTGGGCTAGGAAGTGGCTCAGAGGACTAGGGCACAGCCTTAGCATGTGAGAGGCCAGATTCCATCCCCAGCACTACAGTTGTGAGTAGCTCCCCAGCACCCTCAGGCATGGCCCAGAAAACAAGACATGCAAAGCCTATTCCTTAGTAGGGGCAGGATGCCATAAGAGTTAAGGTGCTTGCTTTGTACAATGCAGCTAAACCCATCCTCTCCCCAATACTGCACAGGAAGGCTCCACCATGGTGCCGGGACAGCCCTTCCCTGGGTTTAGGCTGCCTCTTAACAATCAGTCACAGTCCTAGAGCTACACTAGAAAGGCTGCTCTTTTTGTTTTGCATTTTGGGTGATGCTCAGGGGGACCAACCATATTGGATGCCAGTTATCGAAACTGGGTAGGCCGTGCATACAGGGCAAACGCCCTTCCCGCTGTACTACTGCTCTGACCCTTTGCTTTTAAGACTACACCTGGCAGTGCCGGGAGGGGAGGGAGGGAGGATGCATGTGGCGTGTGGTGACAGAGCTGAAACCTGCCCTCATGTAAGGCTGCCAATTGCTTTATTACACTATCTCCCTGGCCCTGCCCCCATCTGCCTGCTACTTCCCGTTCTTTCCTGGGAGGCCCGAGACAGTAGTTTCATTTCTTCTGTTATGAAGTTAGCTGTGATCCCTTGGAAACATTTGGTGTTTGCTTGGCCTCTGGAAGGACATTTCTAAACCAATAATCCTCATGGGTTTGGTCATCTCAGTAGTCACTGTAAAATCCATTTGTGTTCCTGGTCACGTAAGAAGGAGGAAGGGGGGGGTGGTGACAAGTTCAGTCATATGTGATAGCCTGCAGACACACACATGGCCAGTGAGCTCTGTCTCTGTAGCGTGGGTCTTGATATGCCTCAGGCTCTTTCACATTCACCCTAGGTCTGAACTTCCTAAATGGAGACTGTATGTCGGTTCTTGAAGCGTCCATCTTCCTCAGACGAAATGTGGGCCTCCCTTTAACTGTCAAAGCTTATGAGACGTTTAGGACTGTTATCATTCTTGGATTGCTTCTTGTGTCTGAAAGCCTTTTTGTTTTGGGGCTATACCCGGTGGTGCTCAGGGCTCACTCCTGGCAGTGCTTGGGGAACCAAATGGTATGCTGGGAATCAAACCTGGCTCTGCCATGTGCAAGGTAAGTGGCCTGCCTGCTGCACCTGAAAGCTTTTTTTCTCTCCCTTAGAGGTAGTTTATCTGCTGGGATAGCTGTTAACTCTTTAACTCAGTTTAACTTTCAACAAAGTAAACCCAATTAACAGCAGCTTTCCCTGGGGCCAGAGTACAGCAGGTAGGGCACTTACCTTGTACACAGCCAATTCGGGTTCAACTTCCAGGACCCTGTATGGTTCCCCAAGCACTGCCAGATGTGTCCCCAAAACAAAGCAAACAGCTTTTCCTTAAAAAAAAAAAAAAAAAGGCAAGAACTTTTCCTGCTAGAAAGGATGGGGTAATGGGGTAAGACCATTTATGAAGTATGTATTCATATAGCACAGATAGCTGAAGTGATGAAAGCCAATTGTGAACACTTCCTTTCGTTCAAAGAAAATGTTGATTCTGTTGAAAGAGAAACTGTTCTTTCATGCTGGTACGAGGTGGTTTTAGAGCACTGTGAACAGAGTGCCACACAGAGACACTCTATGAACACTACATTTAGCGGCCCAGGGTCCCAGTGCCATGATGTCAAATACTTGCCCTAGCCTCCAGTCATGAGGGTAGTACTGTAACACTCTCACCATCACAAACTTGGTTTTTATTTTTTTGGTTTTGGGGCCACACCTGGTGGTACTCAGGGGTTACTGCTGGCTCTGCGCTCAAGGAACCATATAGGATGCTAGGGATCAGACCTGGGCCTACCCACTATACTACCACTTTAGCCCCCAGCACAGACTTCCTGGAAGCTGGAGGCCCAAATATTAGTTTGTGGGAGCTTGAATAACCATGTGCCTCTTTAGCAAAGTCTCAAGGAAGGATAGAACGCAGGTGGTTGGCTGAGGGGCAAGTATGCAGGAGAAATGGCAACAGCTGGTTTGCAAGGCTAGTGTCACACAAGCTGTCCTTACTGTTGCTTGTCACGCACACAGTCGGCGCCCCTCTGCGGGACAGGGCCCCTTAGCTGCTTGCTCCTGCCTGCACCTCTCCAGTACTTAAGAGTAGCACAAAGTAAAAACAAGAGAAACGTCTGCTTAAGGTTATCAAAATGACAATGATACTCTTCAATAAAAATTAATAAAAATATTTTATTGAATTTCAGGAACTTGGTACTTTTTAAGATTTCAAATCTTTGCACACAAATCACTATACTTCCTAAAATAGTGGCGGTCAGGACTTGAAGATTGTCGCTTATCTCCTGGTCACTAGCACAGAAATCCCAAGTCCTGACCCGGTGGCCCAGGCCCTCTGACCACGACCCCTGCAGAGGAAGCAGGGGTGGGGCTCTAGCAAAGCGAGAGGAGACGAGCTGACGAATACGCAGACACCTTGGAATGTGAACGTCCCATCTCTGCTCTCGAGTGGCTCAGGGCAGAGCTGCTGAAATGAAGTATCTAGCCCTCGGGGAGCGCAGAGGGCAGAGGTGGAAGCTGAGGCTGGCAGTAGTTCGGATCCGCCTGGGGGCAGCTGGGAGGGAGTTGGTGCGACCGGTGGTGTTGCTGTAGCACCCGGCATTGAAGCCAGCAAGCGGGATGGAGCAGTGACCCTGAGAGTGTGGAAGGCTCTTAGCTCCTGGGACAGGGAGCTGATTCCGGAAGTTCTTCAAGTGAGCCTGGGTTCTAGCAGTCGGCTAGTTCATGGGTGTTTCTCCTGCCTTCCCCCTGGTAGTCTAACACAACTGCAACAACGAATAAGCCGAATGAATACTGCACTGAAGAGAAAGAGAAGGGCCCGCTCCAGCTGCCTTAGAGTGAAAACCCATTCTGTTTTAAAACTCGAGAACTAAGTAAGCACACTTTCTATAATCACAGCCGAGTTCCTCCAGACCCATAATGTTGGTTGTAGGCTCAGAAATAAGTGATAGGCTGTGTTTACACAGGGAGCAAGAGAATCTCCCTGAGTCTTTGTTGCTCACTGGTGACAGGCACCCTGCAGTGTAGACACAGCTCCAGAGGGTGCACGGAGCATCTGTTTGTCAACCGAGCCCTTTGTCCAGCAGGCTGCCTAGTCTGTTCACCCACCTCAGGCTATTGGCAGTGAACTATCAGGACTGGAGGAGCCCAGCCTCCACCTCTTCCCACCCTGTCTAGTGCCAGTCGATTTTTTTCTTTTGACAAACTTGCAAACCTCTTGAGTAAAAAGATAAAACTACATTCTGAGGTGTCTGTAAAGTGCCTGGCAGTGAGGATGCGCTCCCTGAGGTGCTGACCCGCCTGCCTCCGTGTGCAAGTTAGTTTTGCTCCTGTCACACACGTGGTCTCATTCACATGGTTCCATTTTATTTAAGTGGCTGAGTATAAATCCAGCTAGTGTGCGGTAATTTCATAATTTTTAATATGCATTATCTGCAATAACATGTGACAGCTCCATACTGTGGATCGACACACAATACTTAGAACAGATTTATCATATTTGGTCTTTAGGTAAATAATAAATGTTTTGAGATCGCCTAAATATACCATTCTGAGCTGTTTCATTCCACCAGGAAAATACAGGGTTTCTCTTCTATTAAAAAAAAAAAATTAAATACCAAAATAACTACATTTAAATAAATAATGTTATGAAGATGACATTTAAAAATTCACGATGGGGCCGAAGCCCCCGTTCTCGCATGGCCGCTCAGCCTGAGCCCTGAACATGCCAGGAAGGGCCACACCTGGTCCTCAGGCGCCTGCGGCCCCAGGCGGGCTCGGATGCTTCTCACCTGGTTCCTGCCCGTAGGAGAGACATCGGCCTGGCTGCAGTCAGCTCGGAGAGGCTGAGGGGACTTGCCTACCCCTTTCCCAGGAAACGACGGGTCATTCCTAGCACAGCTACGCGCCCCACGGCGGGGGACAGCGTGCCAGTGCTGGGCAGACAGCTGGTGGACGAGGCCCGAAGCCAGAGGGTGGCACCCAAAGCAGCAGGTGTGCCGAACGGAGAGCTCTGTGACAGGTTAGAAACGGGGGAAGAGACAAGGGCGGGTCTTTTTCCTTTCCAAATGAAGCAGTAAGAGTTCGTTGTTTTAAACATACACAATTCTTAGGAGACTCGTTTTACTTAGAGTGGAAGTTAGGCCAGGGACAAAGTCAACACAAAGAAACAAACAACAGAAAATAGCAAGAGAAACAGTTAAGTGCAGCGGGCAGCTCTCTCCGCCATGGCCACATGCAGCCCGCAGTGTCTGTCCACCGTGCGTCCTACATGAAATGGAGGTGGGGTCAATTCATCAGGCAATGGCGCTAACGGGGACAACTTGCAGAGGTCGCCAAGAAGCTCCATCTGAACTTAGACGGGACAGACAAAAGCAAATCATTCCATCAGCTGAAAACAAATGAAAACAAAATGGTGTTTCTTTTCCCCAAATGAAATCCACACGAAAGGTCCTGTGTGATTCCAAATTTCCAGAGTAGAAATGGAGTGATGTGAAATGTCAAAGACCCCATTATTTTGTAAAGTAAGAAAGTACACCTCAAAATATTCTAATTCCACGTGTGAACAACAAAATACTGTCTTGTCTCCCAGTGCCGGCCTGTGGGCCCTCGGAGGGCAGTGGGTGTGGCCCCTGCAGGCCCCTCGCAGGAGCCAGTCCGGCAGGTGGGTGGGCACTGAGTGCGGCCTTGCTCGAGGGAGCAGAGTCCCTGCCGGGAGGAAGAGGCTGTGTCGGGCGGGGACACGGTCTCCGGAAGCGGCTTTGTTCGGGTGTGACTTCAGTCCGAATTAAGGAGTTTTAAGGCCACCTGGGTTTTCCGTGTTCAGTGCTGAGGTGAAGTCCAACCACAGGGCCCTCTACCCACCGAGGACGGGCGCGGTCTCCTTTTGGCACCAGAGTCGCGGTTTCCTGGGCCGCTAGTTCTGGCCACTCTTCTCCCGCACGGCCGCCGGCGTGTCCGCGCTCAGGGCGATGACGATGCTCTCGCCCTCTTCGGTCTTGACCCGCTTCAGCTCCGGCTGCTCCAGCTGGTCGCCGTTCTGGCGCTTGGTGGGGAGGGAGGCCGAGGCCGAGGCATGCGTCGCCAGCATGTGCAGAGGACTTGCTGCTGCTGCTGCTGCAGAGAGACAGGGAGTGAGACTCCACCCTGTCGGCCCCCCAGTGGGTGACTGGCCCTCCTGCTGAAGGGGGCAGTGGCTCCATGGGCAGAGTGAGGCCACAGTAGCGGTCATGCCCCTGCTGACGCTACGGAGACCCCACGCACGCACCCCACAGACCCCAGGTCAAATCCGAAGGCGACCAAAGGACTGCTTGGAATGTTGAGAGTTAAGACCGTGACACCAGGCAGCCCCCACGGGCAGCCCAAGACAGGCTTGTTGTGCAGACAGCACACAGACACGCGCACAGGCAGGAGCAGACCAAGCTCACGGGGCTCACGCTGCACTTAGGACAGTACCTGAATTCTAACCCTCTGCTGAGCTCGTGTGGGAGAATTACAAAATTTCCTACCAAAATAGAGCCTCAAGAATAGTGGAGCGAGGAGGGCAACAACAGAAAGCCACAGAGAGCTCATGGATGGGAGACAACACCCAATCGCCCCTCTGGCGGCTGTGGGGGACTGCAGGGTCTCTGGGTGGGCACACGGTAGCCCGGCCTAGTGAGCTCAGCTTTGCAGCCAGCATCCTGGGAGCGCCTTAGGGCAGGAATAGCCTAAAACCAGGGCTCACTGCGGTCTCCTGAGCCAGCAGGCAGAAGATGTGGAGCAGACAGGATGGACACGAGCACGCCCAGCCTCGTGTCGCCACAAAGCTCCTTCTC
Source organism: Sorex fumeus (assembly GCF_029834395.1). NCBI lineage: Eukaryota > Metazoa > Chordata > Mammalia > Eulipotyphla > Soricidae > Sorex > Sorex fumeus. Next base: position 18,113,023 of record NW_026606086.1, on the reverse strand, counting down.
TCTTGGCTCAACTCACCTCTTGGGAGGTTGTTTCCAGGCAGACCCCTGGGAAGGGGAGTCGGGGGGGGGGGGGGGCAGGATGGGTAGCTGCTGTCCTTAGCAACATCCAAAGCACCCCCAAACCATCCCACGAGGCCAAGGGAGGCGGAGAGGACATCTGTCTGAGCACTACGGTGACTCCTGGCGAAGCGCTGGAGAAAGGGCAGGTCTGAGACGGGAACCAGGGCTCAGAGTCCCTGCAGAGGCACGCGGGGCACAGCCTCCCCGCCACAAGGGGAGATATTCACCTAAATGCGGGCTAGCAGCCCAGTGACAGCAGGGCCACCAGGGGGCACAGACGTCCCCAGCGGGGTTTCTCCTGATGCCTCTTTTCTGCTGCCCACTGGCTGGCAAGGGACACCCAGGGAAGGCAGTGAGGCGACAAATGTTAGGTATGTGAGAGCCATGCCCACAAACCATCTCCGGCTCAGCTATAGAAACTCATTTATTGGCCTTATTTCAGAGACCCATGGGTAAATTTCAGAGGAGATCAAAAGCTGCAGTTAATCTTGGACCCGCGCATGGCTGAAAAGACTGGGGCAAATTGGAGGGGGCGGCTTGATCTGGGGCCCACCCAAACAGAGCCCAGAGCAGCCGCTTGCTTCCACAATCCAAAATCGCCACCACACCCCTGGCCTCACTCCACCGTCTCATCAAGATATAATCTGCCGAAAATTCTGGTATGTGGATTTTATGACTGAAATCCCCTGGCTTTCTCAGGGTCAGGATGGGCGACCTCTCCCCACTTCCCTGTACTTCCAGAAAACTCAGTCACATCCACACCCCAAAGTGGCCACCCAAATGAAAAGCTACTCCAGCCTTACCATCCCGATAAAAATACTCAATGCTCTGAAAAAACACCTTGACCTCTTAGCACCTGTATTGCAAACCATAATGCACAAAAGGAAAAGGAGAGAGAGAGCAAAAAGAAAAGTGCCTCCCATAGAAGGAGGCTTGGGGGTGGGAGGTTGGGGGATGGTGGTAGGGAAATGGGAGACATTGGTCGTGGGAAATGGACACTGGTGGAGGGATGGGTGCTGGATCATTGTATAACTAAACCCAATCATCAACAGCTTGCAATGATCTATCTCACAAATATTCAATTTTAAAAAATTAAAAAGAAAAAGTAATGTGGAGTTCATGCCTAATTCAATCAGCTTAATCAATGGCTGAATAAGTAGCAGAGTAGCAGTACTCCTAGATTAAAAAAAAAAAAAACACTTCAGGAAGTGAAAAGAACCCACAGAAGTGAAGAAAATATCTGAAAATAATGTATATGAGACCAGAGACTACTATTCAGAACACGCAAAAAATAATTCAATAAGTATTTCTTTGAAGCAGATAAAGAGCTGACAAGTACTGGCAAGGCCTCATACCAACTCATATCGACTCTCTCCAGTCCTGTTGCCTAGTTTTAATACATCAATTCAAGGTGCCTCACACACCACGGAGGGGAAGTGAGTTGTCAGTCGTGGAGACATTTTAGAGGTTCCTCAATAAAGGAAAGAAAAGTTGCATATGGCTCAGCAATTCCATTTCCCAAGATATGCCAACAAGAACTCACACACATACATGCACACAAGTGTTCACAACCACCCCAGTCCCAAGAGAAGAAGATTCATCAGCTGATGGTGAAAATGAAACAGTGATTCTAGTACACCTGCAAGATGCCAGGCAGAGGCAACGGTGTTTGACTTCCCTCTCTGGCATCTCAGGGGCACATCAGCAGCTCTGTGTCTCTGGGGCATGAAGCTTCCTTTGGGGACCAACCACAGCGGAGCTTATCACTTACAACACACTTTGCAAACATCCCATCACTGAACTGCACACTTTTAAATGGTTGACTTGGGGCCAGAGCAATAGTACAGGGGCAGAGCACTTGCCCTGCACATGGCCAATGCAGGTTCGATCCCTGGTACCCCCTACGGTCCCCAGAGACTGCTAGGAGGATCCCTGAGCCACGAGTAAGCTCTGAGCAGTGCTGGGTGTGGCCCCAGACCAAAATAATAATTATTTTTAGATGGTCTATTTCATTTTCTGTGTATTTCATTCTACTTTGCTTTGGGGACTGTGGGCCACACCTGGCGGTGCTTGGGGCTTCAGGCAATGCCAGGGATGGAACCTAATTCTTCCATGTGGGAAAGATGGCACGCAGATCTCTGAGAGCTCTCTCCAGCTCTTTGATGTGGATTCTAACACACAGAATAAGCCAGAAGAGACTATCTGGACCCGAAGGAGAAACTGGGCATGATGCTACAGCTCATTTTAGAAAGTGAGGGACAGAGCGTATGCTGTGCAGAAGCAGGCCCAGGCTCAATGCCAGCACAGGCCAGAGCAGCTGTGAACACAGCTGGCTACAGCCCCAGACATCTTTTTCGAGCGGCCCATGCCTCACTGTGGACAGGGCCCACGCAGGCCACGCGCGCATGCAGTCCGTGAGCCATCTCCTCAGCCCCAGAGAGCCACGCGCAATGAGGCAGCAACACGAGCAGCGGCATCTAGGGACAGGGGAAGAAGCTGAGGAAGACAAAACAAGACTGGCTAGCTGTTATATAAAATAGCTGACATCTTCCGTGACGAGGAAGAATGCATTTCACCTCATCCCTCTCACATCCAAGTCCTCATGGACACAGCGCTCACAGACTTCAGCCTCTCCCACCTGCTCACATCTGGCTCTCACCTACTCCCCTGGGCACTGACCCGAAGGTATGCACGAATCCTTTATGAGTATAGTGAGCAGCACAAGCAAAGGAGTGATGGAAAATAAAAGTGCTGTGCCCTAGATCCTAACCGAGTAGGTTCTCATCACAGACCTCTTGCTCACCGGGAGCACCAAGAGTTCCCTCTAAGAGCATCACTACCACGGGGAGAAGGGTTAACATTTCCTCCACGCTCCCCAAGTGGGCAAAGGCCAGTGCTAATGAAGCCTGCTCTTCTCTAAAGCCCAGAGTTGGGCTGGAGCAACAGCACAGCGGGTAGGGCTTGCATGCGCCTTGCATGCACCTTGCATGCGCCCGACCCGACCCGGGTTTGAGTCCCAGCATCCCATATGGTCCCCTGAGCACCGCCAGAAGTAATTCCTGAGTTCAGAGCCAGGAGTAACCCCTGTGCATTGCCGGGTGTGACCCAAAAAAGCAATAAATAAATAAATAAATAAATAAAGCCCACAGAGTTGCAGAAATGCATTCTGGGGTCCAGAAACAGTACAAGGGTTTACAACTCTTCCCTGACATGTGAACAAGCCCAGCTCGATCTCTGGCACCACATATGGTTCCCCTTAAAGCCACCGCAGGTTTCTACTTCCCCCCAAAAGAGATCTCTGGAAGATTCCGCAGGGGGGCTGGAGCACTGTTCCACATGCCCAGTGCACCCAAGTGCCGAGTGAAATGGCCAAGTGTACAGCCCGGTGCCCCAAGTCAGGGCAGGCGCTTTCTGGCACCTAGTTGCATCCCTGGACAAAAAAAAAAATTAATACATCTGATTTTGCCTGCATTTGCTTTGGGATTAGTCAGCTGCATGCAAAGCAAGCGCCCTGCCTGCTGTACTATCTGTCTGGCCCAATTTTGGGTTTTATATGAAGTAAATTCATTTTTTCAATCTGTTTTCTAGTAATGACTGACAAATTAATTCATACACAGATCTTTATTTTTTGTTGCACAGGATAAACGTACTCAGCAAAAAATCTCCAACCTCAGTACAGAGCCTGTGACACTTCGGGAGTCAGTGAGTCAGGCTGGGGGGAGCGTGTCTGCTGAGAGCAAGGCTGGAGGGAGTACATCTGCTGAGCAGATCCCCATGAGCGGGAAGGCAGTGGCCGGAGGCTGCGAGCACATTTTGAAGAACGGTGTGGAGGACCAGCGGGTGCAGGCTGGCACGGAGCTGCCTTGCATGTGACTAACCTGGCTTCGATCCCTGAGCACAAAGCCAGGAACAAACCCTGAGCACAGCTGAATGTGCCCCCCTCAAAATAAAGAATGTGGGGCCAGAAAGAAGACAGGCAATTGGGCTAGCGCTGCAGCAGCTGACCCCAGTACTGCTCCTGGCACCACATGTGGTCCCCTGACCACTGCCAAGCAGTAAGCCCTGAAGGGGTGGCTCATACCCCTCTCCCCACCTCTACCACCCAAAGGAGGGTGGTGTGCAAGTTCATTTTTGAAAAGCATTTTGAGGGCTGGAGCAACAGCACAGCGGGTAGAGCGTCTGTCTTGCACGCAGCCAACTGGGCTGACCCGAGTTCGAGTCTTCTGCCTTCAATTCCTCCGCCCCTCTCGGAGAGCCCGGCAAGCTACCTACAGTATCTTGCCTGCACGGCAAAGCCTGGTAAAATACCCATGACGATATTCGATATGCCAAACACAGTAACAAGTCTCACAATGTTACTAGGTCCGCTTGAACAAATCGATGAACAACAGGACAGTGACAGTGACAGTGATTTTGAGGGCTGGAGCAATAGCACTGCGGGTAGGCCCGGACACGGCTGACCCGGGTTTGATTCCCAGCATCCCATCTGGTCCCCTGACCACTGCCAGGGGCAATTCCCGAGTGCAGATCCAAGAATAACCCCTGAGCATCACCAGGTGTGACCCAAAAAGCAAAAAAAACAAAAACAAAAACCACTTAGTGATTCATAATGGGAAACTATAGATACAAACCAAGCCCTGTGCAAGAGACTCCCAACTCAAGAGACGGGTGGGCAGCAGAGGCCATGGGTGGCGTGGGGCCACAGTGCAGACACCCCTCCTCAGCACCAGTGCTCCAGGATCCCCAGAGCCCCTCAGAAGAGCAGAGCCTGGATAACTCCTCACGAGTCATGGGGGAGGGAGGCAAGTGACGGCAAACTCCCATGTTGGTGGCCACGCAGGCAGCAGGCCCTCCCTGCTGGGGCCGAACTCTCATCCAAGGCCAGCTCCCTTGCTCTGCCAGCAGAGGTGCTGGTCGGGGCTGCCAGCTTGCAGGAGGGCTGCGCCCCACCCCCATGCCTCAGGCATCTTCAACAAAGGCACAGAAGGTGGGGGTGAAGGTGTGTGTGAGGACTCAAACCCAGGTCTCGCACCCCTGCTCCGGAGATAGGAATACTGATGGCTTCTCTCCCTCTCCCTGCCCCCGGGTCCACAGGAATCAGCTCCCCTGCAGCATTTCCCACAGCTTAGAGAAGTCAACGCTGCCCCGACGAGAGGAAAACTCCAGAACTCAGTTCTGGAACTTAATAAAAAGGAGAGCCGAGGGTGCCGGCACCTACTCACCGCTGTTCACCTGGCCGTGGAGGGCGGTGGGGACCGGCACCACGTGCGTCCCGTTCTGTGTGACAGTTTTTATGGGAAGCTGGTGCTGCCCCAGCGGTGCCTGCTGGACGATGGTGACTGTCTGCACAGGGGCAGTCTGGGACGTCTGAATGATGCGGCTTGCAGCGCCCAGTGTGGCGTGGCTGATGGCGGGAATGGGTTCCACTTTCACTGAAAGGGAGAGAGGGTTACTGGGGCGCTCGTGGCACGGCGGGCCTTGGCTCAGAGTGGCTATGGGCTCACCTTTCACCTCCCTGTGGTCCCCGTTCTCTTGTGGCTCTGCCTTCGGAGGGGCTAGCACGGTCGCCTGGGTGACCACAGCCTGCCCGGCGACCGTGTACGTGCTGGCAGGAGCCAGTGCGGCCACGCTGGTGACAGACACGGTGGGGATCTGGTGGACGACATGCACCGTCTGCACCACAGGCTGCTGGGAGGTGGTGACGGGGGCAGCAACAGTGTAGGCGACAGGCTTGATGGTTGGAGGCAGCTGCCGCTGCACCGCAATGAGAACGGGCTGGCTGGACAGAGGTGAACCTGCCAGGGGACAGGAGAATGAGCCCAGTGTTCTGCTGCCACCCCTGCCCCTGGGAATAGTCTCCACCCACATGGGAACCGGCATCTTCCCCACGCATGCCCCTTCCCCATGTCCTTTCTGCATGAGAGGAAAGCACCATCCCAGGAAGCTGGTCGCAGCTGGCCGTGGAGACCACACTCCCGCATCAGTCTTCCTCCCTCCCCACAGGAGCGAGGCCCCAGGACACACGTCAACAGAGCTAGTACTTGCTCCCCACCCACCTCAGTGCTCTGGCCAGTGGGGACCGGAAAGAGCAGTGGCTACAGGGAGACCAGCGGACACTGTCACACATGTCCTTGGCCCCACACAGCACAAGCTTTTACTTCAAGGGGCAACTGGTCAGCAAACTTGCACATGATCACGATTACTTAGAGGGCCATTTCTTTTGTCTGCCTATCAGCACCTAGTACGTCTAATCCGGGTCACTTCTTTGGAATGAGAACCTCTTCCAAACCAGTTGTCTCTGGGCTCCCCTCAGTACGGAGAGCACTGACAGTTCCACTCACGGCGCGGCTGGCTTCAGTCACAGCTCACCTGGGGCGCTCTGCGCAAAGCGCGCCTCCTGGATGACAGCGAGTTTGGGCTGTGGGGCACCAGGCTCAGGCTCCAGGGGGGCTGGTGAACCTTCTCTCGACAGGCTCTCAGGGGTCTGGGCGCCACTGGAGTGAGCCGACAGCACTCCAGCGTGGTTGGGAGAGGCCGGCGCGCTTCTGTTTCAGCAGAGAGAAGACAGTGGGTTTCCCAGGGTAAGAACTGCCGGAGCGGCCCGGTTCCGGGAAGCATCTTGCAAAAGGGGATGTCCTCTGTCCTCTGCCCCTCTGCTCCAGCCCGAGTCTCTCGCCTGTGACAGACACTCAGGGGACCTGCCTGCCCTGGGCAGGAGCAGCACGGAGCCACCAGGGCTCTCGCCTTGGTCCCAGGTACTGCGCTTGCCTCTCCCCTAAAAACACAGCACCTCCTGATTAACGAAGCTGAGATGGAGTGTCTAGAAATCAGTCATATCCAGCTCAAGTTTGAACAATAAAATGCAGCTTTCCAGCTTGCCACATGCCGGGGCAGGGTAGGGGCTGGGAGGTGGACACATTCCAATATGGCAGGCACCACTATTGCCAATTTCTCAAATAACCAATATGCCGTGCTTGGTTCAATAAGCCTCTCCGCCACACCGGGATGGAGTGAAAGCCAGACTTCACAATCTGAATTATCTGGGATCACTAGAAGCAAACCACACGGGGTAGCAACCAACCCTTTTGTTAAAATCCCCAACCCAACACTGAATCACTTATGCATTTGGTAGTTCCTTCATTGTCAAAGGAAAATGCACCAATCCGTGAGGGGCCAATGGTCGCCCATTCAGTGAGGTCTGTCGGTCCTTGTTCCTTACCTAGAGGAGAGCGGTCCCAGAGGGGTTCTAAAGCAAGGCACGCCCCTAGGCCGTCTCTTCCTAAAAGCCTGCTCTATCAGTTTGCTTTCAGAGGCGGGGTCTATCCTCCAGAATGAGCCTTTGCCTGGTTCTTCCTGGGAACGTGGTACTTTGATGAAATAACGATTCAGAGAGAGATTGTGGCGAATTGAATTCTATGGAACATAAAAAAATACGTAGAATTCATATATTTCTTTTCTGAAAAATAAAAATGTGCCCCAATTTAGTGCTCTGCAAAGCAGAAATCCAGTGCTGGGGTGCTACAGGGCGTTTCAGAGCAGACTTCGCCCCTGTATCTTCTGAGCAGGACCAGCAGGCAGGGGCACGGGAGGCAAGGAAAGGAGACGGGGTGGGGGACGCCAATATGGCCATCTTCCTCTGACAGTCTGCCTGAGCCCTCCGGGGCAACCTCTCCCCTGTGACACTCGCAGTACTCAAGGCTGCTCCCAGCACAGTGCTCAAGAGAGCAGCAATGCAGAGGCTGACCCCACCCGAACTCCAGCCAATGAGCTTTCCCCCAAGTCCCAGGATATGTTCTGAGCTTCTAGACTGTCAAAGTGATAAGGAAAAGCATGCGGTGTGGAGTCACCATGGACCAAGCCAAAGCTGGGTAACCATGACGGGACGCCTGAATGACGCCAGCCCCAAGCGAGCACTCCGCAGAGGGCCAGGACAGTGCACAGTTACCTCAAATGGGACAATAAGGAAACACCAAGTAACACCGAACTGTCCAAAAACCATCTCCAAACCCCCAAACCGCCATGAGAATTACCAGTCACAGCCTGAAATTCCCAACAGCAAACACCTTGTGAACGCACCAGTCCTTCAGAGCTGCGTGAGGGACGGCTGGGAAAGCCCAGCCACACAGGTAAAGGTATGTCACTAATTGTCACTAATACTGCACCCTCTTGAGCATCATGGGGTGGAGCCCCCCACACGGTGGGCTCATGGCAAACCAGGGCCCCAGCTGGGTGAGAAACATGGGAGTGGCCCAAGGCCCTGAGTACTATTTAGGGGGCCTGAGGAGGGCAGATGTAACCATGTGATGGAGTCTCGGAAGCAGAGTGTTGCCCACGGGCCCTGGGTCATGTCAAGTGTGAAAGGAGGCAAAATAGTCAGTGGGGGCCGGGGGCACGGCCACGGCCACCATGTGTGTCCAGGAGACAGGCTAATGGACATATGCTCGGGGTGGGGGATGTGGCGGGCGGGAAGAGGCGCTGTTTCAGGGCCTGGCCCCCACTTTGAGAAAGAGCTGTTCGCTCTTCCTACCACTCATGTCCCTGACAGCTGTCAGTTTTGTTCCCGGCAGTGCCTGGGGACCACACCTGGGCCTCTCCACACACAGCTGCTAACATATGCTCCAGCCTTGGAGCCATCTCTCTGGCCCTAAACAGCGCCTTTTTCTTGCCTTTTCTACTTCTGGTTTTTGGGCCACACCCATTAGTACTCAGGGATTCCCTCCTAGTGGTGCTCAGGTCTGGGAAATCAAATCCAGGTCACCTGCATGCAATGCCAGTGCCTTGCCGCTGACCTCTCTCTGGCCCCTCTTTTGCCAGGGATCAAGCCCAGGTCTCGCGCAGAGCATATACTCAACGGCTGACTTACGGCCTGAGTAGGGCAGGCAAGGACAAGCACAACAGGGTGAAGCTACCTTTGTACTCTCGGTGACCTGTTCAGAAATGACCACCCGTGATTCTCAGCCATCTAAATAATGAAAAGGAGCAAGAGGAACTGTTGAATATAGGCGCAGAGAAAAATCACAAAACCATTTTCTAAGGAAATTTAAGGCCTGTCACGTCAAGCTCTAGAAACCATGCTGATGTAGAGTGCAGCAAGTCAGGAATGATTAGAACAGAGAAGAGGCAAGCTCTCACTCTCGCACCTCAACAGTGGCCTGGATGAACCAAAAATATACAACTGAAAAATCAAATGATCACAGAGAATGTGGCTGGGGCTAGTTCTCAGTGGTACAGGCTGCCAAGTCCATTCTCCGCATCCCATAAATACATTTAAAACAGATTCTTTCCAATAAAACCAAGGACAAAGAAAAGCGCTTCCGCTCCTGAGTACCCTCTTTTCCATGCCTCATCTGAGCTCCAGTCCCTCCCACTGCAATAAGGCTCCAGCCAGAGCAGATAGCGGGGCTGGGGGTGGGTGTCTGGCAGAGCAGAACCACCTCCTTGCTGCCAACAGCTTTCCAAACTTGTATTTTTATTTTCATTTTGTTTTTTTGAGCCACATCTGAAGCAGCTCAGGGGACCATAAGGGGTGGCAGAAGTGGAACCAGAGTCAGTGGTGTGTAACACCAGAGTCTAACCCCCTAAACTCTATTTTCCATCCCATAACTTTTCACTCACACAACAAACACCACAATTCTGGGTGGAGCAAATTATTAATTATAAGAAAAGCTTTTTGGAAAGAAATGTGCCATTTTCCCATTTTCCTTGTTTGACCCTAGGCTCTCCAGATGCTACACAGCAAAACACCAAGGATAGGTGGGACCCGCACCAGTGTGCCACGGTGACAGGCACGGAGGGGAGAGTCAGGAGAACCCCTGGGAACCAGCTCAGAGTACGAGAATCGAGCCCATGCACTGCCATGTCCCTGTCCTTGGGAAACCCACACTTTGTACCATGGCTGTTCTGGTGGACAGCCCGTTTTCTCCCCCAAAGGCAAGGGACCTAGCTCTCCTTGTGGACAAGGCTACAGGACAGTCCCACGGTGTCCGTGCGGCAACCGAGAAGGACAACAGAGAATCTTGGAAGAAAGGAAAGGCAAGAGCAGGTCAGTGCTAAGGGCAGGCAGGGAAAGGTGAGGACAGTGGAAGGACAGGTGGATATCTGGACCAGGAGCAGCCTGACACAGGGAAGCGGCTCTCTCCCATCTGGACAGCAACACTGGGAGGCAGCACAGTGGACCTGCTCTGAGGGGACCCTGTCAGAACTGGAAACCGAGGACTGCAGGTGCACCCTGAAGAGGAACTCGTACCCAGGGCAAAGAGGCACATGAAGACCACAGGGAAATGTGCTGCCCGGCACCCCAACCCATAGGAACTCTGCGGGAGCAAAGCTTTCAGTTCCCTCTGGCCCACGAACTTGGGCTCAGCTCTCAGCTGGGTAGGGTCTTTTGGTGTTTTTATTTTAGGGGGACCACACCCCACAATGCTCAGAACTGACTCCAGGCTCTGTACTCAGGGATCGCATGGGACTCGTGTAATGGAACGTGGGCTGGCCGTGCACAAGACATGGCCCTCCCTGCTCTACCATGGCTCTGGTCCTCGGGTTCCCTGTTTCACAGCAGCCGTGAAGCACAAGCTCACACCTACAGACACAGTCACTCTGCACTGTGCAGAGCCTGTTTCAGCGCTAGGTACGGACACTCTCCAGTCCAGCACTGTCCTCACTGTTGACCACTGTGAACACGCGGAGGGGTAGGAGCAGATGCAAACCACCCAACCTGGAGCGAAGATTGATTCCCCAGCACTGAAGCCCACAGAAAGGGCATCGCCACCTCTGGTGGACACTATTATTACAGGAAAAAAAAGAAACATTTTTACCCTTCATTAAACAGAAAACTCCAAGATGTGGGCTGGAGCCATAGTACAGCAGGGCGTCTGCCTTGCATGCAGCCAACCCGGCTTGATCCCAACCTCCTCCACAGTCCCCGAGTACCACCAGGAGTGCAGAGTCATGAGTAACCCCCAAGCATCTCCAGGTGTGGGCCCAAAACAAACAAAATTAATACAGGTGAGTAAATAAATAGCTAGCAAAATCTCTGCTCAGACCTCAGTGAGGGGGTGCAGGCCGCATCTGTGCTCTAGGCCCACAGGAGAAGGGCCTCTGAAGATATGGTTCCTCCATTAAATCACCTGAAGGAGGTCGCGGAGCAAACATTAAAAGCTATCCAACACGGAAGACCAAAGGAAAGGAGGGCTGGATTCCTGTTACTATTTATGGCGTCATGGATGGACCCAGGCCTCACACATGAGTCATACACTCCACAGAGCTACATCGCTGGACCCGAGGGATGTATTAACTATTTGTGAGTGATGGGGCCAGCGGGGGACTTCCTGAGCAGTGCTCAAAGGGCCCTGGGGCCAGTCTTGGTGATACTCAGCCACTCAAAGGTTCAATGCTCAGGCCCAGTGATGCTAGGGGTCACCAGGGCAAAGCAGGTAGCACTGGGGGACAGCCTGCATGGGGTGTTCGGGATCAAACTTGGGGCTATGGCCCCAGCCCTGGTTGATGTTTATCATTCAATAACCAAATCAGACAGAGCAGACTGCTCCCACCCATGGAGACTCCCAGTGAGGAACCGTGGGCTACGCCCCACAAGGCAGGGGTCCCACTCGGGGAGCCGCGCCCACCTCACTCTTGGCCCGAGGTCAACCAAGCCACTCAGCATGTACACAACAAGCAGCAGAGGGATTCACCAACGCGCGGAAACGTTTTTACCTGCCAGCCCTTGTCCGCGGTCCTGTAGTATGGGTAATTTTTAGTGATGTGAGTGTAAATTCCATTGAGAGTGAGCTGTTTGTCAGGAGCCATCGTAATTGCTTGTACAATTAATTGTGCGTAGGAATAAGGTGGCTTTGAATCATCCTGTATTTAAGTTGAAAAGAAAACAAAAAGTACTGATGTTATCTCCCCCCTCCCCCCAAAATGTGTTCTTGGGCCACACCCAAAAACTTGACTTTGCATTCAGGCATCACTCGTGATGGACTCGCAAACCATATTGGATGCCAGGTCACCTGTGTGCAAGGCCAGAGCTTTCCCCACTCTACTATCTCTCTGGCCCTTATGAAAATTTTTATTATTTTTACTAAAAGTCAGGATTAGTGTTCTTAAATTGTCCCTGGGACAATATTTATTACTAGAGTACTAAGAGACTCTGGAGAATATCTGGAATAAGTGGAGGAAGGGAATGAAAATGTGTATAGCAGTGTGAAAATAAAAACTACTTAAGAAGAGTGTCCAAACGGCACAAAGGAAAAAGAAAAGAAGAGCTTACTCACTAGCCCAGGGCAGTACACATTAACTCTCGCCAGAGGCTGGTCCCATGGCACTGGTGGTCGTAAAGACACCAAGACCAGTGATGGCCCAAGAGGAGGAACAAGCTGGCGTGTACCCCAGGCTGGGCGAGGGTCTTCACGTGCATCCAGACCACACAGAGGCTGTCCTAGGTCTGAGCAAACTCTGGTGCCCGTCAGTGCTCACTGTGGCAGTGCAGGGAGGGCAAGGATAGCAATCAAGGCGGTGCTTTGTGAGGCGAGGAACAGACTACCACAGACACCGCTGTGGGCAGGTACCCGGGAGGGGACGTGCAGGCATGGAAAGAAGGTCCCCTGACACGACACGCTGATCGTGAGGATCAGAGAACGCTCCTGGCACCCACCTGACAGTGTCTGCACTACACCTGCCCCTGGGGAGACACATTTGTTGGCACCAAAGCAGTCTGAGTTCCCAGAGGACCCAGCAGGGTTATTTAGCCAGTGCAGGGGCAGAGTGAGGACAGTGGGCACCACACCCACCCCGGCCCTGGCTGCTTCAAGGCTCCAAAACACTTACCTCGGGGTCGGAGAGATAGTACAGCAGGTAGGGCGTTTGCCTTGCACGCAGCCGACCCGGGATCGATCCCCGGCATCCCATATGGTCCCCCGAGCACCGCCAGGAGTAATTCCTGAGTGCAGAGCCAGGAGTAACCCCTGAGCATCGCCGGGTGTGGCCCAAAAACCAAAACCAAAACCAAACCAAAAACAAAAAAAAGACCACACTTTACCTTGGGACTATCTCCACCTGATGCCTCCTTTTCATTTTCTGGCTGTGAGTTGTCGGTCATTAAATTGAGGTCAGACGGTATCACACGGCCCATTTTGTACCCTGAAGACCCCGCTCCCCGGGGACTGGATGGGCAGGAGTTTGCAGCACTGTGGACCAAAAAGGAGGTTTCTCTCAGACAGACACAGAACATACATCACACTGCTCTCAGAACTGGCTCTGATCTGCACGAAAGCAAGCTGAAAATGGAAGAGCCAGGCCAGAGAGAGAATACAGCAGTTAAGGTACCTGCCTTACAGGTGGCCAAAGACAGCTCAATCCCCAGCATCAGACACAGTACCCCAAGCAGCAACGAGAGGGATCCTTGAGCACAGAGGAGTAAGTGCGCACACCAGCAAAACAGAAAAGGGGAGAGCTCTCAGCATTCCCAAGGGAAACGGGCCCATCAACACCCTGGGACTGTGCAGTCACCCAGGCAGCAGCTGGAATGAAGTCAGCTTCCATAGCTGGCCACGGCCTCCAACTCGGCCAGGAAAGGCCGGGAGAGAGGGGACCAAGGAGCTCCCAGGCCGAGGCTAGTGGCCCATGAACACCTACCTTCAGGCAGGGTCGCTGGAGCAGGGCCAGCCTGGCTGTGCGGACCATCTCCCCACAGGGCAATGCTGGCTCCTGAGCTCCAACCTCCACTGTGTGTCTGTGAGGGCTGGGCCTATTGCATTCGTGTTCTCTCTCCCGTACAGTGCTGTACCTCTTTTATTTTTTGGTTTGAGCCCACCGATGGCAGTGCTCAGGGGCTATTCCAGGCTCTGTGCATAGGAATGATCTCTGGCAGTGCTCAGGGGACCCTATGTAGTAACATGACTCAAAAACAGGGTCTACCCCACTCAAGTTCGGTTAGCTCCTGTACTCGCTTTAAAAAGGAGTTTTTGTAATGGAAAGAGATCAAGAAAAGACTCTTAAACTTTAGGTTAGTGCCAGAACAATATGTACGCATGGTTTGACCTCACTGAGTTGGAGGGCTGGAAAAAGGAGTATCATAAATGGATCCACTTGAAAGTGCTGGGGGTGCACGGGTAGCTCTGGATTCTTACCTGTAGGACAGCAACAGCTTAAGAGCTCAGAGGGCCAGTGGTGAGCTGGGCCCACACTGCACACAGGCACTGCCTGAGAGGAATTCCTCGTGCTAAGGTCACACTCATCAGTCCCAATCCCGGGCACCAGAACTGCTGTAAGGTAAGTGAAAGCAGGCCAGAGCTCTGGGGGGGCCAGGGAGCAAGCAGTGCATTCTGGAAGCCCAAGTCTCCTCCCGGGCAACAACAGTGCTTCCAACACTGCCAGAGGGTGACTCCCAAGGCAGTGCAGGGACAAGGTTCAAAGACACACAACAGAGACAATAAATTCTGGCCAGAGAGGCCAACCTGGGATTGATCCCAGCATCCCTTATGGTCGCCCTAGCATCACAAGAAGTAACACGAGTACAAAGCCAGGAGTTACCCCTGAGCATTGTCAGGTGTGATTCAAAAACAAGCAAATAAGAGAAAAAATGAAACTCCAACACAAGGGGCTGGAGTGATAGCACAGCGGGTACGGTGTTTGCCTTGCATGCATCCAACCCGGGTTCGATTCCCAGCATCCCATATGGTCTCCCGAGCACTGCCAGGAGCAATTCCTGAGTGCATGAGCCAGGAATAACTCCTGTGCATCGCCAGGTGTGACCCAAAAAAGCAAAAAAAAAAAAAGAAAAAGAAATTCCAACACAAGAACAGGTAGAGAGCTCAAGTGGGAGCACAAGTCTATCGTGTGGCAGGGGGGAGGGGAGGGAAAGGAATGAGTTCCATGGCGGGGTATACGGCTCTGGGGGACTCGAACACCCCACCACTGGCCCCTAGTAAAGCTAGAACAGTAGGGATTTTCGTTCCAAAGCAGAATGCTTAAGCAGCAAGGAGCACCCAAGCATTACCCACACAGTCCAGCAAGGAGGACAAAGCGCCTCGTGCGTTCCTGCAGTCACTGGATGTGTCCATGTTCCTGAGTGTATGCAGGCCTTGTGACCCATCCCCCACACAGGACACCCATCTCTGCATGAGTACCTGATGGTCCCCGTAGGGGAGGGAAGGGGGCTGATGAGGTGGGCCATGGTGTCTGGAATGTTGATGGTCAGGGGCGAGATATGGGCCTGCACGGGCTTCACTGGGGACTCAGGCGCCTCCTGCTTCTCCCGCTTCTCGTTGGACAAGGCAGTGAATGTGATCTTGATGTTTGTGCTGGGGAACCTGAAGGTGCACCTGGAAGAGAGAGGTAAGAGTCAGCCCCGCCGGGAGCAGGGTCCCCACAGGAAGCCAGGGAGGAGGAAGCACCAAGCACGAGCACTCACATGAGCCAGAGACCACTGAATCTGTCAGCTCCTCTTGAAATGAATGGACAAGTATGTGTCGGGTTTGAAACTAATGTACAAGTACACCTGAGTACAACACTTCCCAGCTGCTTCTCATTTTAAAAAAAGAAAAATGACTCCTTCCAGTTTAAAGACTCCTGAGGCTGGAGAGACAGGACAGCAGGGAAGGTGACTGCCCTGCATGCAGACAACCCTCATTCAGTCCCTGATGCCACTGAGCCTGGCCAGGAGTGATACTGGTACTCAGAGCAAGAATAAGCCCTTAGTACTGACTACCTGGTATGGACCAAAACAAAACAGTTAAAAACTTCTATCACATATTTTCAATGAACTAAGAAAAGCCAGAAATACTAAATTTGGGGGAGAAGGAAGTTTATAATTTAACACCCTTGCTCGCCCTCTGTGAAGGGTGGACAAAGCCACATCCTGTGAGGTTCAGGTCACTCCTGGCTCTGCAGGGATCACGCCTGATGGTGCTCAGGGGAGCATATGGGATGCCAGGGGTTGAACCCAAGTCTGCCACGTGCAAGGCAAGGGCCTATCTGCTGTGCTATCACTCAGCCCATTAGCTCACCTGTTTTGTTACTTCCCTGATATGACTTAGTAGTGAAAAAGAAAAAAGGAGGGGTCTGAGGCCACAGCACAATTGGGAGGGTCCCCGAGTCTGCCAGGAGTGACCCCTGAGCACAGGCGTTGGAGCGAAGGGGGCGGGGAGAGAATGAAAAAGCTAAACCCAAGACAAACACCTCAGAGTCCCAGTCACTCTCCACCCAAGAGCATAGACGCCAGCGCCCCACAGCTGACATGCAAACCTGACCTCGGCGGCCCTCCCTGCACCAGGCTGCACTGCCCATCCTAGGTGGGCACCACACAGGCCACAGGCTCACTGCTCTTGCTCACTGGCCGTCTCTGCACTCACCACCTGCTGCCTCCCTCCTGCATCCACCTCGGAAGGATCTGCCTCTGAGTCCCTCAGCAAAAGAAGCAGAACCTGAGGAGAGCTCCTCTCCCTGGGGTTCAGCTCAGACAGCCTAGCCCCTGCTCCTACCTCCCGAGACTCCTCTCCTCTCTGCTGCTCTTTTTTTCAGACTTCCAAGCTTCTCCTTTTCTTTGCTGCTGCTGCTGTTTGGGGGGGCCAGCCCAGATGGGGTTGAGATGAATTTTAGGCTACCCAGTGCCTCCCTCTATTTTCACTCCCCAATAAGCTAGCCAGGTCAGTACCAGTGATTCCAGACTGATAAGCATCCTATACCCCAGTGCTCTCAGGAACTCCCTTACACCCACACCTGCATCTCCAGTCCCTCAGGACCCCAGAAGGTGAGGGAGAGCATCACCCCTGCTATTCAAGCCAGAAAGCTGGACTCACCCATCAAGTGCCAGGGGCACGAGGAGCAGGTAGCAATAAGGGCACAGGCCTAGCATGAGTCCAAGCTGGGTTCAATTCCTGGCACCCTGGGGTGGCCTGGGGGATCCCTGAGCAGCCCATGCTCAGGCCCGCTCACTGAGCCTCAGCTCTTGGCAGAGGCTCGCCAAGGGGAAGGGGGGGAAAGCAGGCTACCTGGGCAGTGCTTGGGAAATGTCCAAAAAACCCAAACAGGCCCAATTCTAGAATGGAAACAGATGCTCTGACAGAACCTGCTAACACTACAAAGCCAGGTGAGCTTCCCAAACAACCGAGGACTGCTCCCAGACGACCTACCGCGCAAACAGCCGAGAGAGAGAGAGAGAGAGAGAGAGAGAGAGAGAGAGAGAGGGAGGGAGGGAGGACCTGTTCAGTAGCACACAGGCGCCTAAGGTACATGCCTCACCCCACCCGGGAGAGGGGGCTGCCTTGGCTGCCTTGACCGCCTCCTGGGAAACCTGGGTGTTAGTTTCTCCTCTAGGGCGACCCAGGCATCGTGTGCTGAGTAGCTTCTGTCCTGGGCACGAGGCCCAGAGAAACACTTGGGCCCCTAGACAGCACCACATAAATGTCCCCCGAGTCTACTGCTAACAGATGACTCGACTCAAATGTCCTTCATCAAGAGAAAGGCCTGCAAACCCTGCTTGTGCACAAGGCAGTCAAGGACTCGGCAGTCAAAAGGAACCATGCCTGATGCGGCAGCAACACTGCGTGGTATCAGACAGGGTGAGGAAACATCCCTTCCCCCAAGTCACACCCGCCACGACCCCAATTTCATAGTACCCTTGAAACGACACATGACAGACCTGGAAAACACGGGAGAGGCGACAGAGAGGCCAGTGCTCTCCAAAACCTCACAGGTGGCATGTCGGGGGATCACAGATACCAATAAAACCCAACACGGAGAAGGCAAGAATAGGGAGATAAGACCCGTCAACAGCGTCCCCCTCAGGCATGGTGGGCTAGTCACCAGGCCCGTGGGGGTGGCAGAACAAAGGGGCTGTAACGGTGCTAAGCCAAAACCTCACAGGACCCAACAGCCTCACTCCTCATGGTCCCTGGCCCTCAACCAGCAGGTCCCTCTGATTCCTGTTTCAGTCCATTAGGCCCCAAAGCCAGAGCGAATTTAACCAGCTGAAGAGCCCAAGGGGATGAACAAGAGCCTCCATCCCAGTCGGCCAGGGCCTGCCCCTTCCTCAGGCTCAGCATGCAACTCCTAGCCCCAGTCACACACCTGCCATTCCACTCTGTCCCACCCAAACCCTCCTCCTGACACCCATCCTGATGCCCATCTTGCCCTTGCCCACCTGCTCCCCCATCTGTAGACCTGAGCCAAGAATGGCCCCGAAAACACACCTGTTGGATGGGAAAGTGCTGAGAAAGTGAGTGAGAATGAGTCAGCACGCAGGGTAAAGCTCTTGATGTGCCTGCCAAGAAGACCAGGGTTCCATCTCGCCCACAGATGGTCCCCAGAGCACAGAGCCAGTAGTGACTTCTAAGCACAGCTGGGTGTGGCTCAAAAACAAAAAATTAAAAATCACCCACCTCGGGGCTGGAGCAATAGCACAGCGGGTAGGGCGTTTGCCTTGCATGCGGCCGACCCGGGTTCGATTCCCAACATCCCATAAGGTCTCCTGAGCACTGCCAGGGGTAATTCCTGAGTGCAGAACCAGGAGTAAACCCTGTGCATCGCCGTTATGACCCCCAAAAAAAAAATCACCCTCCTCAAGCAAAAGGGGAGCCTCAACCTAATGGCTTGCAAAAGCCTCTCTGTCAGTAGCGAAGATGTGACTAGTCAGCTCAATCCCTAGGAGAGAAGGTGGAGGTGCCTCGACATCCACATCCCCACGGACAGTTGCGAGGTTTTTTCCAGTTGCCACGTGGGAAGCAGCTCTGATTTGGGTTAGCCCATGTCACAGCCACAGCTGCTGTGCCAGAGGGGGATGCTGGCCCTGCATGCAGCCAACCCAGGGCCAATCCCCAGCACCCCATATGCTCCCCCAACAAGGAGTGGTTCTTGAGCAGAGCCAGGAGTAACCTCAGAGCAGCCCCCGAGAGAGCCACCCCCAAAAAGGGAGGGACAACCTGTCAGCGGCTCTGATTCCTCAGAGGCAGGACCATCACCGTGGTGAGGCCTGAATACCCAGGTGGACAGGCTATTCCCTTTGTTACTACGGGATCTTAGGGACCACCCCCCACACTGGACATAATCGCTCGCTCTGGTGAAGGGCAGGATTCCAACTGCAGGAATTGGAGGCTTTCTCCTCTCCTCCCACAGGCTCTGACAATACCACGTGGTAAGGATCTCAGGGAGACAGAAAGATGCCGGGAGAGCACTCACAACACAGGGGAGCAGAAGGGGGCTCACACTGCTGTAGGCAAGGCCACTGAGCACCTGGAGTGCAGGGAACGAGAGCAGAGGCCGGGGAGCTCCTGAGCTCTGCTGGGAACAACTCCCAAGAACACAGCAAGGAGAGCCCCTGGGTACAGCCAGGTCTGAGTTTAGATTATCGGTAAAGCTCTTGGGTCAGAGCAATGGTACAGGGGGAAGGCACTTGCCCTGCATGCAGCTGACCCTGGTTTGATTTCCAGTATCGCACATGGTCCCCCAAGCACTGCCAGGAGCAATTTCTGAGTACAGCTCGGTGTGACCCAAAAAAGGAAAAAAAAAATTATCTGTAAATCTTGGCAATAATTTACTTTTTTGTTTGGGGCCACACCTGGGAGTGCTCAGTTTACTCCTGGCAGTGCTCAAGGGATCATGGACAGAAACAGGGACCATTCTGGGGAACACTGATTGCATGGCAAGCACCTCAACCCTGTTCAAACTCTCTGGCTTGGCAATGACTTTTTAACATCAAGCAAAAGCAATCTGGAACAACAACAACAAAAAAACACTGATCAAATCTGAATGGAAGAAAAAACCAGTAGCCAATCAGTCATCCAAAACATACTAAGGGGAGGGGGACGGCAGTCATGGCAGAGCCACAGCAGAGCTGGCAGGGTGTGCCTTGCAAGCGGCCAGCCCAGGTTAGCTCTACCACACCCGAAATGGTCCCTCGTCCCTGGAGAGAATGATCCTTGAGCAGAGAGCCAGGAGCAAGCCCTGAGCATCCAACACCAAACAACAAAGGACACTATCGGAACAATGCCCCTCATCTAGAGCAGCAGAGTCCAGCCAGTGCTCAGCAACCCTGGGAGCTGCCCCTTGCAGGAAGTGGGTTAGCAAACAGTCCACGCCCCAGGGCAGCCCAATGGGGCAGGCTCACCAAGGGGGGAGGGGGGTTGGATGACACCAGCCCCTCTAGAGAGCAAAGGTGTTTTTGTTTTTATGCCACACCTGGCAGTGCTCAGGGCTTACTCCTGGCTCTCCACTCAGGAATCACTCCTGGTGGGGGATGGGGTACCATATGGGGTGCTGGATTAAACTCAAGTTGGCTGTGTATAAGGCAGGCAGCCAACCAGCTGTATTATCTCTCCAGACCATACAGGATCAAGGTTTTTAAACTGTGGACTGTAACATTTTTGTTTGTTTGGGGGCCACACCCAGAGATTCTCTGGGGTTACTCCCAGTTTGGGAATTAGGAATCACTCCCGGCAATGTTTGGAGAACCATATGAGATGCCAGGGATTGAATCTCAGTTGGCCACAAAGCCAGTGCCCTTCCAGCTGTACCTATCACTCCAACATCACATACAGTAACATTTCCAATTTTTAAAAATAAATTCATGATTTGTTATCAGTAAAGGTTTGATTTGTATCCATTTTATATATAGCTGGGCCACATAAAGACATCTCAGGCAAAACAGGGTCAGGGTGGAGAGTGCCAGCAGTCAGAGCAAGAGCTCGGAGACAAGCCCGAGAGCACATGGCCTGCACCTCTGTCCTCTGTGCCAAGTCAGGGATGCCCGCACCCCCTCCCTGTCATACTCTGAAACACTTAGCTGCCATGAACATGATACAACACACACAGGCTGAAGTGCAGCTGGCTGGGAAGAGCCTGGCCACGCCCAAGGGAGCAGCGTGCGCAGTCGTGGGGCAGTCCCCGGTGTGGCAAAGGCAGTTCCATGGCACCTTCTACGCGTCCACAGCGTACAGAGCAAAAACCTCACAAGCGCTTCCAGGGAGTGTCCAAGGGAGTGTTTCTCCCATGCTTGGGGGTCCCTGCAGGCTCAGTATCTGGGAGCACCAGGGCTACAAGGGCCCCTGTCCCACCACCGTCCAAGCGGACAAAACCCATCTCTCTGCGAGCTGGGCAGTACTCATAGGGCTGAGTACATTCTGGTTGCCACCAGCCCTGCGAGCAGAGCGTGACTGGGAACCCCCAACCCCACAACCAAATGACAAAGAAAATGTCTCTTCTTGTTTCTTTTGGTTTGGGGACCCACCCAGTGGTGCTCAGGAGACCACTTCTGGCAGTGCTGGAGAGGGGGGATAAGGTGCTGTCAAACTCGGGGCCGGGCGCCACCCCCCTGGTCTGTTTGAACTGAAGAGGGGACCTCCCATTTGTTTACTACATGATGCTCGGGCACACTGTGGGTCTGTCTGAATCCAGGCTCTGATGACGCAGCTGAGCTCCTGTCCAGCACTCACTGAGCATAAATGGACAGTGTTTGGGGGACCACACCAGGTGCATGCACTTCAGCACTTTAGGCTGCCTACCTACCCCAGGTATTTGGTTTTGAGAAGCCCATTAGCAGGTTCCAGAGAGACAGTACAGGGTAAGACGCTTGCCTTGCACCCCAACGACCCTAGCTCAAATCTCCCGCACATTTGGTTCCACAGAGGTTTCCCCAACAGCTTCCAGTCAACAGAATAGTGGAGCTTTAGGACTCTCACCATCCTGTTCTTTCTGCAGAGAGCTAGGCGTTCTGTGAACGCTTCAATGCTGACATCACAGCAGCCAACACCGAAATAAGCCACCTTTAAATAACCCTCTGAGCAGGGCCAGAAAGGGATTACAGAGAGGTAAGGCACAGCTGACCCGAGTGTATAGTGTATCTCTGGCAACGCATCTGGTCCCCCAAGTCCCTCCAGGAGTGGCCCAAGTCCCTCCAGGAGTGGTCCCTGAGCACAATCAGGTATGACCCTCAAAGTCAAAAGAAAAAAAACTAAATAACCCTCCAGCCGAAAGGAAACTGCATTTGATGCAAATTAAGTCCAATTAACCCACACATCAAACGAGTCCCTGCAATTATCTTTCTCAAAGTGTTTCCCACAGGCTGGCCAGAGAGATGGATCCATACGGAGTCCTGGGGACATCCTGCCACCACTGGGCATAAATTCCCACTAGACCAGATATGGCTGGGGTGGTCTCAGAATGTCCCAGCAGCGTACGGTGGCCTCATAAGAGTCATTTGTCCAACTTTCTGGAATACTCTAAAGAAACAGCATGGCCCTTGCTGCCTATCCTAATGATGACAGTCTGCGCTTGTTTGTTTTGACTGACTTCTTTTTTAAGTCAGTAGAAATGGCGAGCTTACTGGTCCATTTCTAACTAGGGGACAGTATCTGCTGAGACCTCTGCCATGGCAAGGAAGGGGTGTGGGACCAAGGGAAAGGGGAGCGCAGCTGCCCCCATGGCTGTGACACGGACACAGGGTCTGACAGCAGCTCGTCGCTGCTGAGCTCCAGACCCAGGGCAAGGGCTCAGGACACTGCTCCAACAGTACAGCACCTGCCCCTGAGCTCAATTCGAAGCACCCCATGGGCCCATAAATGTGACTCTGCAATACACTGTGTGGTTCCCATGAAAGTAAAATGGTGGGGCTGGAGCAACAGTACAGAGGTTAAGGTGACCCCAATGTGATCCCCACACCTCTGGGAGTGACCCCTGAGCACTGCGGTCCATCTCCCCAGAAGTAAGTGATGGAATGAAGCAGGCTGGAGCCACACAGTCCCAGGGAGCAAACCCAAAGACTCTGCACACAAGGTTTACGTTCTCCCATTGAGCCACATCCCGGGCCTGGCACTCGGTTGTTTTCCTTCATGCCGAGGAGACCAGAGAAGACAGCAGTGTCCCCAGTACAGGTACAGACGGAACAGCACCACTAAAAATAACTAGCCTGGATCTTGCAGGAAGGCACTACCCAGCGTAATCGCCTGATCTCTTAAAAGACGCCAAGGTCACGAGATGCTGTTGAGTGACGTGGGGGCAAGAGTAGGTCCTCCGGCGGAGCGGTCACTGCGGCCCACTTAGTCTGGGGCCCGGCAGGGCTGCATCAGTGCAGGCGCGGTGGCTTGTGCACAGCTCTCGGGAAGCAGGCAGAATGTTTCCCAGGTAAAAAGGCAACATATTCACTTTGGTTTCAGGATGGAAAGATATCTGGGTAAGAAAAGGCTCTGTGCAATCTTTCTCTTTTCTGTAAATTAGAAGTAATTTTGAAGAAAAAACCAGGAACCACTGAGAAATTTCCCAGCAAAGCCTGTGGTCCGGGCATGTCACTCAGGGTCCCTAAAAAGGTGAGCAGACAGAATATGTCGTGTCAGGAACCACTGACCTTTTCAGGAGTTCAGACACAGTCCACAGACGCAACAGACCGCATGAGGACACGTCCGCAGCACCATCTCCTTTAGACTCCTGTCCAATTCCAACGACAAGTTGCAAGACAGCAACTCTGCTTCCTGATGCTCCTCCAGGGCAGTGTGTATCCCTGATGCCAGCAGGAAAGCACAACCAACTTGGGGGCATCCAAAACAACACGCCCATCATTCACACCAGTGACCCTGACACCCAGGCACTCATGTTCCCCCCACACACACACAGCAGCCGTATATTAAATCTACAAACTATCTCACCCCCAACTTCCAAATCACGGCCCAAGATACACAGCCAGGGATTGGCTCAGAAGCAGCTCGATGAGCGTTTCCAGTCCAGTTCCTGTCCCTGTCCCCATCTGTGTTTCACCCTGAGGACCAGGCTGCTATGCAGTCCCAGGGAGGTGCTGACGTGGAGAAAGGACACATCTGCAGCCAGCGCCATGTGCAGGGCAGGGAGGGCCATCTAGGAAACGGTTGAGTCTTCTTCACTGGGAAAACTGACTCAGAGATAAGGCTGGGCTGCCGCTCCAGCACTCACCTGTGACAGCTGAAAGAGACATCCCCTGGGAAGAGGAAGAAGCCCTCAGATGAGGGCTTGTGCCCTACCACCACAAATTTTTGGTGATTTTATTTCTGAGTATTTCAGCAAGTGATTTTTCCAGTGAGGTCCTTATGACAAAGAAGCATGGTCCACAGCAGGGGGCCCAGGTCACACCCATCTTGCTCCTGGCCTTCCATCCTCTGTCCCAAAGGGGATGTGGGAAGGTTTGCACTAGGGCAAGATTCAATAGCGAATGCACAGCACTGCAGGTGGAAAGGGCCACAGAAGGAAAGGAACCCTCTTTCCCTGCTTTCTGACTCTGCATTTTCATTCTGCACCAGCTCCACATACAATAGACAACCCTAAAGCCTGATACACTACTTAGGAAACAGTGCATGTCCCACACATCCACAGGCGGACCTGCAGTTGTAGCAGTTTCACACGTGGCCACAGTGGGTACCCTGCACGTCCCCCAGCGGTGACAGAAGATTCTTGTTTCTTCTGTCGCTCTCCCTCCCCCATTCACAGGTTTGCCAGCCCATCAATGAAGCCACTGGAAAGAACAGCCGTGTGTGGTCCACTGATTTGCTGGTGCCTCGGAAGAGCAGATCCATTTAAGATCCCCAGATCCAAACTGGGGGTGAAGGTGACAGACACCAATGCCACTGGCTCTAAGGCTTGGTGCTCCCAGAGGACTTAGGAACTAAAGTAAGTTTCGACAGGATTTTTCAGTGTCCTCTGCCACCTTCCGAGAGTACTCCACTCCTGAAGATTTCTACTCCGCTGTGAGGATGATGCCACTGGCCTGCTCTGGGCCTTCTGGCTGGTCATGGTGGGTGCCAGCAGACAGAATACTGAGGGAGGTACTCCCTGAGAATAGTCCCTATTAGGATATGACACTCCTGTGCCCAGCCCTGCCTCGGCAACATTCACAGGAACCAGGGCAGAAGTCCAAGCTACCTCCTTCTCTGCTACCTGGCAGCAGTTCCTCTTGCTAATGTTAAGAACAGCAGCCACAACTTAACTGTTTTTTTGTGGTTACAGAGCTCAAGCACAGGACCTGGTCCATAATAGGTATGTGTTGATCATTTGAGCCATGACCCCACCTTCGAATATTTTGTGGTCATATAACTCCAGATGGAATATTAAACAGAAACCAATATATGAAAACATACAAGATTTGAATACACCATCAAGAAAAAGAGAGGATGGAAGGGAGGGACTAAGGAAGGAAAGGAGGAAGGAAGGGAGGAGGGAGGAACTAAGAGAGAGAGGAAGGATGATACAGTAAGGAGATAGGTCAAAGGGCTGAGCACAAGCTTGGCATTCAGAAAGTACAGGTTTAACCTCCAACACTGCACATTCCCTCAGCAATGCCAGGAGCAACCCTGATTACTGCCTGGTATGGCTCAAAACCAAAATGCCCTAAAACTCCGGGTACCTTGTGAGATTCCCCAATTCTTTCCAGGAGTGATCCCTGAACACAGAGCCAGGAGTACGCCTTGAGCACCAATGGATGTGGCCCAAAAAAAAAAAAAACAAAATAAATCAAAGCAACAAACAAAAAAATTGGGAATATATTTACATGTGTACAAATAAGATCACTGTATAAATCACATTATAAAAATGTACTATAAAACACAAAAATGGAAATCAGAGTGAGAAAAACCATCAGATGTTATTTTCTTTCTAAACTGAGACAAACACAAATCCTCCCTGGGGTGCAAATCTTCACTCTGTAGATTAACATACTAGGAAAAACATCCCTTTTCCAAATACTACTCCAAATACAAGAAATATGTTTAGGGTCATGGTTATACTTTATCTGCACACTATCTGAGCTAAAATTCCAGAGAGAGCGAGAAAGACAACACAAGGGCTGAGACGCTTGCCTAGCACACAGCCATTTTTGGTTCAGTCTCGATCCCCAGAACAGCATGTGGTCCTAACCACCACCACGAGTGATCCCTGAGCACAGAACCAAGAGAAACCCTCGGAACTGCCAGGTATGGCTAAAACATAAATAAATAAAAATTGAGGCTGGAGGGGCTGGAAAGACAATACAGTGGATAAGGCGCTTGCCTTGCACTCAGCTGACATGAGTTTGATCCCCAGCATCTCATATGGTCCTCCGAGCACTGCCAGGAACAATTCCTGAGTGCAGAGCTAGGAATTAACCCTGAGCATTGCCAGTTGAGGGCCTAAAACAAAACAAAATTGAGGGTCAAAGAGCTAATACAGCAGCAGCAGGTAAGGTGTTTTCCTGGCATGTGAACAACAGTTCAAATCCTTGGCACTGTGAAAAAGTTGCTCTACATCACTGATCACCAGGGAAATGCAAATCAAAACAAGAGGGGCTGGAGCGATAGCACAGCAGGTAGGTCGTTTGCCTTGCATGTAACCGACTCGGGTTTGATTCCCAGCACCCCATATGGTCCCTCAAGCACCGCCAGGAATATTTCCTGAGTGCAGAGCCAGGAATAACCCCTGAGCATCACTAGATGAGGAAAAAAAAAAAACAATAAGGTACCTCACATCAGTTGAGACTGGCACTCATCACAAACAACAGAAACAGTGTTGGCTTGGATGTGGGGGAAAAAACCTCCCCCACAGTTGATGGAAATATTGACTAGTTCAACCTATTTGAAAAACAATATAGACACATCTCAAAAAAAAAAAAAAAGGAATTAGTTTCCATATAACCCAGTAGTTTCCTCTCCTGGTATATATATCCCAACAGCCCATAAAGTCTAATCAGAAAAGACATTTGCTCTCCTAAGTTCATCACAGCACTATTAATGATAGCCAAAATCTGGAAACAAGCCAAATATACAAGAATAGAGGACTGGATTTAAAATACAAAATAAAACTATGGTACATATACACAATGGAATACTACTCAGCTGTAAGAAAAGATCATGAAATTTGCCACTATGTGGCAAATTTCACACTGAAGTTAAATATCACACTGAAGTCAGAAGGAGAAACAGAATGACCTCTCATTAGCTTGAGACTGTACTGCAGGTAGGGTGCTTGCCTCACGCATAGCTGACCTGGGTTCAATCCCCAGCACTCCATTATGGTCCTCCAAACAACACCAGGAGTAATTCCTGAGCGCAAAACCAGGTGCCTGGTATGGCCCCAAAACAACAACAACAACAACAACAACAACAACAACAATATATATATATATTTATCACACATGATATATAAAAACCCACAGCAAGGGGCTGGAGCGATAATACAGCAGGTAGGGCGTTTGCCTTGCACACGGCCAACCCGGGTTCGATTTCCAGCATCCCATATGGTTCCCTGAGCACTGCCAGGAGTAATTCCCTGAGTGCTAATTCAGGAGTAACCCTGTGCATCGCTGGGTGTGACCCCAAAAAGCCAAAAAAAAATAAAATAAAATAAAAAAATTAAACCCATAGTAAGGGAACAACAAATGGGCAAAAGCAACAGAATCTAGGAACTGGTCTACATAATGAACTTACCAGGGCAATGAGACATGGAGAGTGGGCTTCGGAAATGTTGAGGCAAGTGAGAAGAGAATCCTGAGACAATGGTGAAGGGAAAGGGGTACACTCTGGTGGCAGGTATGGTATTGGAATGTTGTATGCATAAAATCCTACCACTGACATTATTGTGATATGATAAATCACAAAAGGTTTGGGGGCAGAGAGAGAATATAGTAACTAAGGATGCTGGTCTTGCATGCAGCTGAACTCATCCAGCAGCGTGCTTAAGAATCCACGATGATGGGAAAGATTTCTAAAAAAAAAAAAAATTTTTTTTCCTCTTCCTGTTATTGGTAGTTCTGAACGTTAGATTTTTTTCCCCCATGGGGTCAATCCCAGACAACTATATAGTCCCCATGCCCACCAGGCATGATCTCTGAACGCAGTCAGGAGTAAGCCCTGAGTACTGCCAAGTACAGCCCAGACACAATACAAAATATCATAGTGGTTAAAATAAATTTTAAGAATAAAAAGAGGTGTTCACAGCCACCACCGCACCACCGTCACTCTCCAACGCCAGCACCACCTCTCGCTCACCTAGTTCCAGCCAAAGGATCAGGCGGGTAAGGTCTCTCTGCCATGGCTCGTACAAAGCAGACAGGTAGTAAAGCACTGAGGAAGCAACTGGCTACAAAAGCCGCTCACAAGAGTGAGCCCTCTACCAGGGGGGTGAAGAAGCCTCACCGTTACAGGCTTGGTACTGTGGCACTCCGTGAAATTAGGCGCTATCAGAAGTCCAATGAACTTCTGATTCACAAACTTCCCTTCCAGTGTCTGGTGCAAGAAATTGCTCAGGACTTCAAAACAGATCTGTGCTTCCAGAGCGTAGCTATTGGTGCTTTGCAGGAGGCAAGTGAGGCCTATCTGGTTGGCCTTTTTGAAGATACCAACCTGTGTGCTATTCATGCCAAACGTGTAACAATTATGCCAAAAGACATCCAGCTAGCACGCTGCATACATGGAGAACGTGCTTAAGAATCCACGATGATGGGAAACATTTCTAAAAAGAAAAATCTTTTTTTCCTCTTCCTGTTATTGGTAGTTCTGAATGTTAGATTTTCCCCCCATGGGGTCAAAGGTACCTAAATATATGACTGCAAGTGGAAAAATAGGGGACAAATCAGGTATTGGCATTTTTCCATTTTCACTTGTCCGTGAATTTTGAATATAAATGTGGGAACATAAAGCATTAATGAAAGTCAAAATGTTTCAGTGAACAAGTTTCAGCAGTTCAACTTTATAACAATTATAAATAAAACTATTAAATTTTTCTGGACAATGCCAGCATTTGGATTTTTTTAAAACAAGTAAATTTCTTATTGATGGCAACTAAATGGTGTTTGTAGCATTTTTATCATACAGCAGATTCCATCCATTCACTATACTTTTCTGAGTTGTCCTACATGCAAGTACATGTTTTTAATGTTGTCTGTCTTCTGTGCTGTTCCTGTAAGTTTACTATTAAAATACATTAAACTATATATAAAAAAAAAGAATAAAAAGAAAGCTTCTTTGTGTCTCACACCCCAAAATACAAAAACAAAATTCCTGACTCAACTCATATGGCCAAGAAATCACGAATAGCCTAAGTACTACTTGGTGTGATTCTAAAACAAAACAGGTTTGAGCTGGAGAGGGCTGGAGAGAGAGGACAGCAGGCAAGGTGCTGGCTTTGCACATACAGCCAATTTAGGCTCGATCTCCAGCACCACATCCGGTCCTGAGACTGCCAGCAGTAAGCCCTGAGCACTGCTGGGTGTGGCCCAAAAGCCAACCTATGCTGGAGAAATAACTCAACAAACTGAACTGTTTCACACTATCACCTTCCGATCTGGGAAACCAAAAACCTCCAGAAGTGACCTTGAGCTGAGCTGGAAGTAGAGCCCATGACCACTTGTGTGTGTCCAAAATACCCACATCAATTAAAGGGGAAACATGAATGTAACTGAGGTGTTAAGTGACCCCTGGGGAGCAGCAGAGAATGTGCCTGCATGTGAGGTCCTGGGCTCATCCCCAGCAGTGCAGAATCAACAGAGCGGTAGACAGGTGGATTGACAAACGGTCAGATGAATGGATGGATGGACACATGGATGGACAGATGAATAAAAATAATGAAGGTTTTCAATGACTTTTTTTTTTTTTTTGCTTTTTGGGTCACACCCGGCGATGCTCAGGGGTTACTCCTGGCTCTGCACTCAGGAATCACTCCTGGCAGTGCTTGGTGGACCATATGGGATGCTGGGAATCGAACCCAGGGTGGCTGCATGCAAGGCAAACGCCCTACCCCCTGTGCTATCACTCCAGTCCTGAAGGTTTTTCAATGACTTTTCACAAGTAGTCTGGTTTATCAAGTTTCCAACTTGACAGTGATGCAGAAACAATACTAACACTGACACAATAGAAAACGCCACTGTCACTGTAGCACTGTCCTCCTGTTGTTCATAGATTTGCTGGAGCGGCCCAGTAACATTGTGAGACTTGTTGTTACTGTGTTTGGCATATCGAATATGTCACAGGTAGCTTACAAGGCTTTGCTGTGCAGTAGCTTGCCAGGCTCTCCCAGTGGGGCGGAGAAATCGGGTCAGCCACATGCAAGGCAAACACCCTACTCACTGTGCTATCGCTCCAGACCAATAGAAATGTACTTCAAATATTTAGTTTTAGCCTTTCCTTGGCTAGCAACCTGCCTCTGGTTCCTGTCATAATATGGGACAGAGTAGGTCCCAGTCGCCCAGTCATACTGTCACCAAGGCATGTGGCTGCTTCCCCGCAGTATGGCTATCATGTTTCGGATCTTGCATGTCTGCATCCCATCATGTCTGTTTCACTCTAAGTACTGAGTTCAATCAATGACAGGGGTCTCAACACTATACAATAGGCTTTGCATGAGGTGGTTCCACCCGGCTGTATGCAGTGAAGGAGGCAAAGGCCGACACTTTCCATGCTCAACACATTAAGGACATTTCCAACCTGTGAGACTTTCAACTTAGGATGGTTTATCAGAAGACAACCAATCAAGGGGCTGGAGCGATAGCACAGCGGGTAGGGCTTGCACACGGCCTTGCACGCGGCCTTGCACGCAGCCAACCCGGGTTCGATCCCCAGCATCCCATATGGTCCCCCAAGCACCGCCAGGAGTAATTCCTGAGTGCAGAGCCAGGAGTGACCCCTGAGCATCGCTGGGTGTGACCCAAAAGGCAAATAAATAAATTTAAAAAAAAAAGACAACCAATCGTCACCACAGCAAGACCACAGCAAACATTTAGGGCCATGTTTACAATGCAATGGTCACATCCAGATCACCTGGGAACTTGTTCACCACGGTACCATCAGCCAGCACCCAGCACCTCTCAGAGTTACTCCACAGCTGTGAATAAAGCATGCTCTTGGAAAATGAGAAATCTGAAAGACAGCACTGTCGGCCACAGTCAGAATCTCCTTCATATTCTCAGAATGGATTTACCTTCTACCTTGAGTCTACACCCTAGCGACCATTTCCCAATTCTCCTACACAAGGCTTGTGTTTTTAAAATTGTGAATAAAGCTGCCACAGGGACCAGAGCGATTGTACAGCAGGTAGGCACTTGCCTTGCACACAGCCAATCCGGTTCAGTCAAGCCCAGCACCCCACACAGTACTGAGCCCTGCCAGAATTGATCGTCTAAAAAATTAAATTTTAAAATACGGCTGTATAACTTAGTGAGGTGAGTATTTTTCATTCAGTATTAAAAGATAAACCTTGGATGGATACTTGACATTGGGGTAAAGCATTCCATTTTTACAGCACTTGATTAAAATATTAATTTCTACTTTATAATGAGGAAACCAAAAGCATAAAGCAGGAGGAAATTTCAAGGTCTGTTTTCTGAATGGGCAGCTATAACAAAACAGCCTGAGAAGATGCCAGATGTAAAGCCCATCAGGACTGATACCTGAGCACAGAGACAGAAGACCTGAGTATTGTCAGGTATGGTCCTCCCAAAAAAACAAACCTATAAAGGACCAGTATGGGTAAGGCTCTTGCTTTGCATGTATCCTATCCCAGTTTGTTCCCCAGCACATATACGGTCCCCTAAGCAAGGCCAGGAGTGAACCCTGAACACAGAGCCAGAAGCCCCTGAGCACAACCAGGTGACCCCAAAACACACACACACACACACACACACACACACACACACACACACACTCATTCTCATAGAGCAGTATTCTATTACAATAGACCAAAATAAAGCTTCCTCAATGTCCATCATTACGGAGTATTTCACAGAATGACCGATCAGCAACACTTACTAGTACACACAAATAAGGACTAGTACAAATTTCATTAAGAAGTCAACCTGCATACATAGCCCTAAGCACGCCACGGGTTACTCTTGAGCACTCTTGGTCTGGAATGGATAGACCCTAAGCTACCCTGACCCAACCTCCACTCTCTAATTTTAAAAAATAACAATTTAAGAAGCTGGCTCTATAGCTTGGGTTGAAGTAGAGTCACGTTTGGGAAGGGCAACCACAGATTCTAGGATACTGATGACAGACATGACGCTCCAGAACTGGGGCAAATCACACCATGAGTTCTCAAAGAATTGTACACTGAGACTCTGTCTACTAGGCTGTGCATAAATTATACTGAAACAACAGACTGGAGATATCCAGACTAAAGATCAACCAAAACATTAGAAGTCCAGGTTAGAGCAGGAGAGGAAATAAAGAGGTAAGACATTAGCCTTGCACATGGCCAACCTGGATCCATCCCAACACTGCAAGGAGTGACCACTAAGTACAAAGCCATCAGTACAAAGCAGCTGAGCCACCAACCCTTCACCCAAAAAAAGCAGCCTAGGTTAAAAACCCACTAGGCCATGAGCTCTGGGGAACAAGGACATTTCCAAGAGGAATGAGCAGGGCACATCAGTAACTCAAGAAATGAGGAGAAGCAGGTGGACTGAGGAGACAAGGCTGCATAACCTCCCAGGAGAAAAGGGTGAGCAGAAAAGCAAGGGTTCGCAGCTCCCAAGCAGCTGCCTGCCAGCATTCTGCTCCTCATGCCACAAAGCCTTGCCTTTGGAGTACCTTTGTGCCATACTGAGGTTCACAGCCACTACTTCACAAATTCTGAAAACTGAACAGTTCCAAAAACCTGACCTGAAATCCTTTGGCAGCTAAATCTAGTCTGAACTGAGAAACCAATTACAGCCTTTAATTATCCCCCTTGGAATATTCATGTGTTTCTGACAAAATTCTGTGTCGAATCACAATGCTAAGGGTAAAATAATACATCTATTGTGTTACTTTTCTAAAAGCCAAACTCCACTCATTTAAAATACCTCTGGTCTGGGCTTTGAGTGGGATCTGTGTACATACAGCAACCAGAAAAGGCAAATGTCACCTACCTATTAATTTCTCCAGAAACTCTTTTTTTGTGTAAGAGAAAACCAGTTCAGGTTAAAAAAGACTGATTTCGGGTCAGAGAAATAGTACAGCGGGGAAAGAGATTGCTGTGCACGTGGCCAATCCAGCACCCACAGTCCCCTGAGCCCCACCGGAAAGAGCCCTGAACACCGAGCCAGGAATAAGCCCTGGCATTGCCTGTTGTGACACAAAAACAACCCCCCACCCCCAAAAAAAGAATGATCCCTTAAATTAACAGTCCAGGAAGGAATTTCAATTAGTAATTTGTCGTCATTAAGGGGAAATAAATGCGTGTGGCACAGAACTTCAAAGCTTGTTATTCAAAAATAAGACAAAGGGTGCTGAGGAGATAGTACAGAGAGGAGGACACTTGCCTTGCATGAGGCCAACCCTGTTTCAATCTCCAGCATCCCATATAGTCCCCTAGTCCCCTGAGCACCACCAGGAGTAATTCCTGAGCAT
Source organism: Sorex fumeus (assembly GCF_029834395.1). NCBI lineage: Eukaryota > Metazoa > Chordata > Mammalia > Eulipotyphla > Soricidae > Sorex > Sorex fumeus. The sequence goes on along the minus strand of NW_026606086.1, from coordinate 18,079,658 downwards.
GGAGCCAGAAGCATTGCTGGGTGTGGCCAGGAAAAAAAACAACAACAGCAAGACCAAAGGGGCTGGAGAAAGAGCACAGCTGGGAGAGCTCTGGTCTTGCACATGGCAAACCCAGGTTCAAGCCCTGGCACCCCATATGGTCCCCAACCAAGAAGCCCCAAGCACTGCAGGGTGTGGCCCAAAAGAAAACAAAACAAAAAACAGCAAGACAGGCAAGAGAAATAGTATAAGGAGGGGTCATGCACTTCCTTGCATGTGGCCAATCCGGGTTCCAGCCCCAGCCCCCAAGCCCCACCCAAAGTGATCCCTGAGCACAGAGCCAAGAGTTTAAGTCCTAACCAAGCTTACATCCCAGCATCCTATATGGTCTCCCAAGCACTATCAAGAGTGATTCCTGAGTACAGAGCCAGGAGTAACCAACCCCTGAGTGTTGCCAGGTGTGGTCCAATTAAAAAAGAAATTTTTTAATTAAAAAAGGGGCCGGAGTAATAGTACAGTGGGTAGGGCAGTTGCTTTGCATGCTGCTGACCCAGGTTGCATCCCCAACATCCCTTAAGGTCCCTGAGCACCACCCGGAGTAATTCCTGAGTAAAGAGCCAGGAGTAACCCCTGAGCATCACCAGGTGTGCCCGCCCCACCCCCCCATACACACACACAAAAGAAAAACAACAATAAATAGCTTAAAAAACAAAATGTGTTCCTATAGAGCAAACATGTTGCTTCCAGCAACCAATGACCCATGTAAACATGGACAGTGTTGGAAGACAAGACTACTCCAGGAGGGAGTCGAGTCAGGAACTGTCCTGTCTTCCTCTGGATGCTTTTTGTTTGGGGGCCACACCCAGCTGTGCTCAGGGCTCTCCTGGCTCTGCACTCAGGAATTACTTCTGGCTTAGGAGACCAGACAGGATTCTGGGGACCAAACCAGGGTCAGCCACATGCTATCTCTCTAGTCCAAGGTTTCTTGACATATGTGACAAACACAAAATGGCAGAGTAAATGGTATCAAGTGCAAAATGATTCACTTAATTCAACTGCAGCACTGCTGCTGTCTTACCTTCACTTCTACATATGAGCAAAGCAAAATTTTAACAGGTCATTTATTTATCTGTAAATAAATATCAAAGTTCATGTTCATATTCAACAATGATTCCTTCAAGCTGTAGTAGCAAATTTACTATAAACGACACATAATTTCAAATCTACCAAATTTAACACTGGTCACTTCTCAGCTGGAAAAGTTCACATACATCTCTCTTTACTTTACTCACATTCAATTTCTACTCTACCCCAGCCCCTGAGAATTCAATCAATCCTCCCTTGCTCCCTTGCTTTTATGGGGGGAGAAGGATTGTTTTGTTTGGGAGGCCACACCCAACAGGGCTTACTCTGGTGTCTGCACTGCTGGAGGTTCAAGGGAGGCCAGATTGATAGTACAGTGGGGAGGGCATTTGCTTTGCAAATCGACCCAGGTTCGATCCCCGACATCCCATATGGTCCCACAAGCACTGCCAAGAGTAATTCCTGAGTGCAGAGCCAGGAATAACCACTGAACATCACCAGGTGTAACCCAAAAAGCCAAAAATGTTAAAAATAATTTTTTTAAAAAAGGGACTACATGGAATGCCAGGGATTGAACCCAGGTCAGCCATGTGCAAGGCAAACAACCTATGTACTGTACTGCTGCTCCAGCCCCTAACCTCCCTTTCCTTAAATTGAAAAAAAAGGAAAAAGGGTTGGAGAGACAGTACACTGGGAAAGGCCATGCAGGCAGCCAAGCCAACTGTGATCCCTGAAGGCTACCGCCAACTCTGCTGAGGATCACCCAGATTTGCCACATGCAAGAAAAGCACCTTAGCCCATAAGATCTCTCTAGCTCCTCACCCCCACCACTTCCATTTTGTCTAACAAATAATAAGCCAGGAAAGAAAATGGCAATTCTAAGGGACTCAGCATCAGTGCAGGCTGTGGGCTGTGAGCCCCTCCTGAGGCAACTCTGAGGTTCATTTAATTCAGAACTCAGACTCTGAAAGCTCCAATTAAACCCTCAGTGCCTGTAGCCAAAAGTCATGCCAATAAACGATGGACAGCAAAGACTGGGCAGTTTCTCTGGGGAATCATTAGAAATTTCTGGAAACCCCAGGGTCAGAGATCACACACAATAGGAAGGGCACTTGCCTTGCTTATGGCCAAACAGGGTTTAATCCCCAGCATTGCATATGGTCCCTGAACCCTTCCAGAAGTGATCCCCAAGCATAGAACCAGGAGTAAGGGAGAGAAGGAACGACGGAAAGACTAGAAATCCAGAAGCTACACACACACCAAGAAGCTCAGGAGAGGACTGAGACCCCAGGGCCTCAGGGCAGGGACTGAGAAGGCAGAGCTCCTAGAAATTTCAGCCCACGTGTGGTTAAAGCACTTGCTCTGTAGCAACACACCCCCACAGCAGACCCCACTAGAGCCCCGGAACTTCATACTACCCCTGGGGTCACTACTGAACATAGGAGCAGGAACAGCACTTGAGCACCTCAAGATGTGGCCCAAATTCCCTCCCACCCACACCAAAGTCTCTGCCCAAATACAGAGAAACAAGGGGTTCATCAAAGAACAGTCTTTGCAGCGATGATTAGGAAAGTCACAAAGCCTAGGGAAGCTTTTAGGAACAAGACTACCAACAGAGAAACCAACTGTAACAGGGCCGGACACACTAAGGACACTTGCCTCGCATGCTGCTGACACGGTTCAATCCCAGGCACTGACCTTGGTCCCCTGAGCCCTACCACTAGTGACTGATACCTGAGCACACCATTCATTCTACCCTGAAGCCTGTCTACTGCATGGGAAGATAGCCTTTAGGCCAGGCTCTCATCTTGGGGACCAACCACAGAAACATTGGAACGTACAAGAATTTGTAGCCAACTGATATACACATTACCTATTCCCAGCGGGAGAACAGTAAGTTACTTCTCAAAGTTCTGAGAACAAACTTCCCCGTGGGTCAGTCAGGATCCTGGGAGTGCAAAGGAGCGTCCCACACCAGGCCTCTTCACTTAGGGGTTGTTTCACAAATGCCATGGTAACTTAAAGGTTTCAACAAATACCACAAATAAAGTTATTAAAATTCATCATATGGGCAGGAGAGAGAAAACAGCAGGTGATGTGCTTGCCTTACCCACAGCCGGTCCAGGTTCAATTCCCAGCACCACATTCATACCCCCAGCCCCACCAGGAGTGATCCCTGCGCACTGCCGAAGAGCCAACTGTGCCAAACGCCAGATTACTGGGCTCCAGGGCATACACCTCCCTGCTAAGGCAACCTGGGTCCACGTGGCAGAGTCGTGGAACTGTTGTGCACATGCTGTCCGTGTGACAGCATCCCTGGACCAGGGCACTCTAGGCTGTGCTGACCAACACCATAGGAAGGAGAGGGGCCTACTGAGAGTCACTGGTGTTTTGGGGACTTTGGATTTTTTGTTTGTTTTTTGGGCCACATTCAGAGATTCTCAGGGGTTACTCCTGTCTATGCGCTCAAGCAGCACTCCTGTTAGTGCACAGAGAACCAAATAGGGTGTCGGGGATTAAATCCGGGTCAGCCACATGTAAGGCAAATGCCCTCCCCATTGTACTGTCGCTCTGGCCCCTGAGAGCCACTGCAGTACGCTGGATAAAACAGACTAATTCTGTCCTGAACAACCAGCTGCAGGACTGGGCAGACGGACGGCTCCGGGGCATTGCGCATCACAAGCTGGAGGCCTGGGTTCAATCTCCAACACAGCATGCCGTTCCTCCCCCACAGCCTTCCAGGAGTGGCCCGTGAGACCCAGAATTCCGAAACAAAAATAAAACCTGAAATGGGGCATGCGAGAGGTGATTACTGTACAGTCATTACTTAAGACAGTAAAACATGCTCCCAAACTGAAATATGAAACCTGAGCTACGTAAGTTATATGTGTAAGGAGATTCTCCAAGAGCCCTAGAGGACAGAGAACAGCTCAAACCCTCTGCCCTGCAAGCATGTCTGTCACAAGTTCAAATCTCTGGTGGCCCACATGCGTCCAGCATGGTGCTGGCCACTCTGCTGTCTGTGATGCCTGATGCCACCAATGATTGTCAGCACAAGAGGCGCAACCCCTAGAAGTACTACCCCAGAAAAATGTTGGGGGCTGGAGACAGACCACAAAGAACTGAGTACAGATTTGGCAAGGAGGAGGCCAGACAACATTCCTGGCAAGGCATGATCTTGACAACCTTGTGGTCCCAAAAGGGAACAGGTAACAGATGTGAGCATCAGCGGCAGGAGAGACGCCGCTGTGACGGTGATGGCATGTGTGAGCACAAGCACCCAGGAAACAGAGGTACATAATCAGAGGGTGCCCAGGGAGCAAGGATGAAGGGAATCTGCATTGAAAAAGAACCATCCACTGGGCCAAAGATATAGTATAGTGGGGACGGCGTTTGCTTTGCACGCCGCCAAGCCAGGTTCGATCCTCAGCACCCCATATAGTCCCCCTAGCCCACCACGAGTGACTCCTGAATGCAGAGCCATGAATAAGCCCTCAAAACCATTACGTGTGCCCCCGTACACCCACCCCTGAAGAACTACTCAAAATGAGGACTGCTTTCATTCATGTCATCCTAATTTTAGAAATCCTTTCTGCTTCATTTTCAAAATAAAGTTCACCTCAGCAGAGGAGAAATTGTTACACAAAGGAAACCTGGACTGGTCCCACCAATGAAGCTACACCTCCATTCTGGATCCCAGGGAAACAAAGACCTCTGGCACCTGGGGATGTTTACCTGACAGCAACGCTATGGTGCAGCCACTGGTAGGTGATGCACCATTCCCAGAGGGGCTGCACACAGGCTTGAGGCCTGGAGAAGCAGCAGGTAGAAAGCCAAGTAAGGAGGTGAATGCCTGGAGCCTGACACTCCAGGTCCCTGGGGAGGCCTGACCCTAACCCCTGCACTATCTTTCAGGCCCCTGTGGGGTTCTCAATTGGGTCCTTTCTCTCTTCACTGTGAGAACAGTCTGTGATGAACAATGTAGGAAGGAACTGCTTATGCTCCTGGTAGGGCGCCCAGCAGGCTATTAACCTGGGGAGAGTCAAAAGTTATAAAAGTGAGGGGGAGGGGTTGGGCTCATACCCCTAAGGTGCCCTGTTCTGCGGTGACTGTCCAGGGATGGGCCTAGCTCTGCAATGGAAAAGAGGACAGCCCGCAGACAGCGTCCGAGCATCAGCCCCCGACCTCCCAGAGCCATGGTGTGGCAGCCAGCAGAGGGAAGGCAGAGGTGAAGCAGACACATGGGAAGGGATGCTGTAGGGGGAAGGCAGGTGGACTGCCACAGCCTATTCCTAAGGGTGTACATATGTGGGAGCAGAGGCAAGCTGGAAACCGACACTCTCAGGCCATTTCCGCCCTCCTGTCACCTTTTACTTTAGGTCCTCATGGCCCCTCCACCCTAGAATGCTATAGTGGACAAAGCAGATGCAATCGTGCTACTCATATCAGCCCCAAGAGCCAAGCAATGAAAACATGACAGGCTAAATCAGAGCTGGAGGGGTCCGGTCCCAGCCTGTGGGGTCCAGAGCAGATGAACCACCAGCACCAGGACAAGCCAACATGTTCGCCTGTTCCTCAAACTGCTGGAAGTTAAGATAATTTTCAACTACTCAGTAAGTCAAAGTTTTAAAAAAGAATGAAACTGGGGCTGGAGCGATAGCACGGCGAGTTGGGCCTTGTACACGGCCAACCCGGGTTCGATTCCCAGCATCCCATATGGTCCCCTGAGCAACACCAGGGATAACTCCTGAGTGTAGAGCCAGGAGTGACCCCTGTGCATCGCCAGGTCTGACCCAAAAGCCAAAAAAAAAAAAAAAAGAATAAAACAACAGGTCAGAAACAGGGCTCAAATGAGTGAACATGTATTTTGCATTCAAGAGGCTTGGACTCAACCCCCAGCATCACATGGTCCCCCCAAGTACCACGTCTCAGCAGTGAGCAGGAGCAGCCCCAGAGCACCACGGAGTGAGGGAGTGAGCCCCCAAACCAAATGAAGTAAAATAAGGGAAGAGTTCTGCCACTACCAAAGAAAGAATCACCAAGCACTAGGTAAAATAGAAGCTGGTTATTTATGAGGGTTTTTTTTGGGGGGGGAGGGTTAGCCACACCCAGAAGTGCTCAGGATTTACTCAGGGTTTTGTGCTCAGAGATCACGCCATGTGAGCTCGGGGACTACATGGGATGCCCAGGATCAAACTCGGGTCAGCCGCGTGAAAAAGGCAAGGCAAACCAAGCATCCTATCTACAGAACTACCTCTCTCTGGCCCTTGTTGGGTTATTTTTAACTCAGTCAAGCCAAGATCGTGCTAAAATAGCCACAATTTAGGGGCTGGAGTGATAGCACAGCAGGTAGGGCGTTTGCCTTGCACACGGCCAACCAGGGTTCAATCCCCAGCATCCTATATGGCCCCCTGAGCACCACCAGGGGTAATTCCTGAGTGCAGAGCCAGGAGTAACCCCTGTGCATCACCAGGTGTGACCCCAAAAAGCAAAATAAATAAGTAAATAAAATAGCCACAGTTTTCCCATTGTTTACAAACCAAAAATAAAACAAACAAAATCTTCAACTTGCCAAGTGAAGGCATACTGTAGGTTTTTAAAAAAATGCACGGTGGAGGGGTGGAGCAATGGCACAGCAAGCAGGGCACTTTTCTAGCATGCGGTCAACCTGATTTTGATCCCCGACATCTCAAACGGTTTCCAGGGCCCTACAGGGAGAAACTCCTGCGTGTAGAGCCAGGGGTAACCAGGGGTGACCCCTGAGCACAGAGCTAGAAGTGACCCTGGGCACTTCTGCATATGGCACAACACCCCCCCCCCCCCAAAAAAAAAAAAGAAGAAGAAATAAAGGCTCTTCAGCTTCCTGCAACCCTGGAAGGAAACACAGCCCAAGAGCAATTGTGGTTCTGCTGGAACCTTACTGGGACCTGTCCTCCTTCCCACCTCATCCGTGTCTCCCTTCACGTCCCCCAGGTCTTGCTGCCACTCTCAGGGGCTCACTCATGCCTTAATCAGGGGAACCCTAGGGTTCCCTTTCTCTTTCGCACTTATGCTAACCACCCCACTGAGAATTCTGACACCCCTGCCCTCCATTCAATTCCAGCCCTGCACCCGGCCTCCTTCCTCATCCTCCAAAATGTCTCGATGCCAGGCCCACAGGCCCCTATGAAATGGGACACTGCTGACACTGCAGGCTCTGCCCTTTTCCTGAAGCCACCTGCTTACTTGCCACCCCATCTGCCATTTCCTCTTCCTGGCATTGCCATTCCCCGGATGCCCCACTATGTCCCAGCCCCATTTCTGAGGAGGAGCTTCAATTCCTTTCCTGTCATCTGAAAAGGCCCAGAAGCCAAGCCACCATTTGCTCTCCCATCTCCACAGTCTCACCTTAAACCCTTCTTCCATGAGAAGGCCTTCAAAGGTGACATTACCAACTTCATTACTAAGGAGGCACTGCTACGTCATGCTGAGCCAGCTTATTTCTAATCAAACACAATAACAGCTGTTTATGTTACAGTTTTGGACAAAGGTAAGTTCAACTTGTTCTCTAAGGTTATTAAACAATACCCTTAAGATCTTGAACTCCCATACGACCCAGCAATTCCACTTTGGGGTATCTATCCCCAGGACAGAAAAACATTCATCCATAAGAACCTATGCACACCATTATTCACTGCAGCACTCAGTACAATAGCTAAGATTTGGAATCAACCTAGATGTCCAATGATGGGTCAGTGGTTCATGAAGATGTGGTATATATACACAACGGGATACCACAGAGCTGAAAGGAATGATGAAATCGGGCAATTCACTGCAACATGGATGGAGCTGGAAGACATCTCGTTAAATGAAGTCAGCCAGAAGGATAAAAACATAGTACCACTTTTTTTTTCTTTTTGGGTCATTCCCAACAGCACAGGGGTTACTCGTGGCTCTGCACTCAGGAATTAGTCCTGGCAGGTACTCGGTGGACCATATGGAAAGTTGGGAATCAAACCCGGGTCAGCCACATGCAAGGCAAACGTACTACCCACTGTGCTATCGCTCCAGCCCCACATAGTATCACTTTTATGTGGTATTTAGAATAACTGAAAGAGGGAATGCAATGTTTTAAAGGCGAGGATGCCCAGATCAACCCTGGCCTGAGGATATAGGGAGAAGGAAACAAAGAGTGGAGGGGAGACAGAAAAGAGACAGATGAGAAGCAACAGGGGCCAGAACAGAGTCAGGTATAAAGGTGGTATTAAGGAATGACAGAGCCAAAAATCCAAACCAGAGTCAACAACACTGAAATTAAGAGATGCAAATTCAAAATCAAGACAACCAAACTTTTTAGAAAGGTGCCTGTCAAAAGGAGGACAGGCTGCAGGATAGTGGGGCGGGGAGATGGGAGGGAACATTGGTGGTGGCATTGGCACTATAATATTGTTTGTCTAAAACTCAACTATGGGAGCGGGGAAAGAGAGAGAAGAGGCGGGGGGGCACGGTGAACTGTGGATGCTGGTGGTGGGAAATGTACACTGGTGACGGATAGGTGTTGGAACATTATATAACTGAAGTTCAATCATGAACAACTTTTTAACTGTGCATCTCACTGTGATTTAGTAAAAAAAAAAGTCAACTATGAATAACTTTGTAAATCACAGTGCTTTAATTTTAATAAGATTGAAAAAATAAATGGGGCTGGAGCTATAGCATAGTGGGTAGGGCGTTTGCCTTGCACCTGGCCGACCTGGGTTCGATTCCCAGCATCCCACATGGACCCCCAAGCACCGCCAGGAGTAATTCCTAGTGCACGAGCCAGGAGTAACTCCTGTGCATCACCGGGTGCGGCCCAAAAGGCAAAATAAATAAATAGTCACACAGCGGGTAGGGCGTTCGCCTTACAAGCGGCCAACATGGCCGACCCGAGTTCGATTCCTCCGCCCCTCTCGGAGAGCCCGGCAAGCTACCGAGAGTATTCGATATGCCAGACACAGTAACAACAAAGTCTCTAATGGAGACGTTACTGGGCCCGCTCGAGCAAATTAATGATCAAAAATGTCAAATTGGGAGTCAAAGATGTAGCTCAGTGGATACTTGCATACATGAAAAACTGGCTACAATCTACAGCACAAAACCAAGTCAAATTCAATTGCTACTTTATCGTCTGAACAACTGTAAAAGAGTTGATTATTTTTATTTATAAATTATAGTTCACTACAATGGCAACAAGAGTTAACATCAACAAACCCAGACATTCCTGCCCAAAACACTTCCTAAAACACTTAATTGCTCCAGAGGCGCCAGACCTAGTCCTCAGACAAAACAAGGACCCTGTTTGTCCCCAAAGAGGACATTCTTCTGATACTACCTGCTTGAACACAATCCCCCACAGGTACAAGCAAACATTACCCCACATCTCCCTTCACGATTTCTTCCTGGACCAGAAAGAGCACTGGGATAGGCACTTGCTTACGCACAAGCGCATATGGTCCCCCAAACCTTACCAGAAATGAGTGCAGCTCCAAAGCAAAATAAAATAAAATAAGATCTCTTGCATTTTAAACTTCATCCTTCACCTGCCCTTCCAAAGCCCCTCCTTCAGATTCCCCAATCTCAAGAGCACTGTACAGCCCCAGATGAAAAAGCTTTGTTTCCATACAACAGCCCAAAAATTGATCACAATTTTTCTGTAACAGGAATGTATGGAAATCAGTCATTTTCTATAAAACCACACATCTTCAATCTCCAGCATCCATCGGGTTCCCTGAGGCCACAAGGAGTAATCCCTGAGATCAGTGACTGGAGTTAAGCCCTGAGCACCACTGGGTGTGGCCAAAAACAAAATGAAACTCACACCTACCACTCTTGGCCCCAAGATACCTATAACCACAGCGGGCTCATCTACCACCTCACAAAAGCCCCCAGTACTCAGATCTTACCCAAACTGTTCGGAGTAGTAACAACATGCCAAGCATAATAACTGAGGAGCAAAAAGCCCAGAAGCAAGAGATGAATTCACTTGGGCACACAATATGAGGCTGATGAACAGAACAAAGATAAACCAGCAGATGCTCATGACAGAACATAGGTTACCTGAGAAGGGAAGGGGATACAAGGAAGGTAAACACACACACACAAAAAAGAATAGTGTAACTGGTATAAAAAACAAATACAGCGGGCAACATCCAGTTCTCATCTTAATCTAGTTCCACTAAAACTGATACTAATTCGGGGGTTGGAAAGTACAGCCAGGAGTAATTCCTCAGTGCAGGAGAAACCTTCCTGAGAAAGGCTGGGTGTGGCCCAACAACAACAAACAAAAATCAAAGGTGCTTTGGCTTAAGAAGATGAACAAATAAAGCTGCTAACACTTCCATTAAAAAAAAAAAAAAACAAGGGGCTGGAGTGATACCACAGCGGGTAGGGCATTTGCTTGCATGAGGCCAACCCAGGTTCAGTTCCCAGCATCCCATATGGTCCCCCCGAGCACTGCCAAGAGTGATTCCTGAGTGCATAAGACAGGAGTAACCCCTGTGCATTGCTGGGTGACTCCAAAAGAAAAAAACCCACAAATTTACATATTTACACATTTTCTTCACTTGAATAAAATAAACCATACTTTAAACTTAAATACTCTTCCAAAATCTCTCGGGGAAAGTTTGTTTTTTGGGGGGCGGAGGAGGGGGCCACACCCAGCAGTGTACAGGGTCACCCCTGCTCACGAATCACTCCTGGTAGGTCTCAGGGAACCAATATGGGGTGCCAGGGACAGAACCAGGTCCTCCACAAGCAAGGCAAGTGCCCTCTCCACTGTACTATCTTCTGCAGCCCCCTCAAGTTAAGATGATACAATGCGGGGGGGGGGGGGGGGGTTCCTCCCAAGTATTGCTAAGGAGCCCAGCGGCCACTCAAGTAACACTCAAGCCAGTGCTTAGTGTAGCTCTGCTCAGCGACTACACCCTGCTCCCTGTTTGGGGTATAATATGGAGCTGGGGACTGAACTCAGCGCTCAGCATGCAAAGTATGTGTCCCAACCTGTTGAGCTATCACCCTATTAGAAAATTTAACTAAAAATTTTCTAACAGGGTAGAAAAAAAAGCACAGGGGTTTAGGCACTTGTCTTGCACAAAGCCTACCCGAGTTGGCCAACCCCAGCACCACATATGAACCCCCCAGAGCACCATCAGATGTGATCCCTGAGAACAGAGCCAGGAGAAAGGCCTGAACATCACCGTCTGTGATCCAAAACCAAACTTGTGCCATAAAGACGATTTTATTTTATTTTTGCTTTTTGGGTCACACCCAGTGATGCACAGGGGTTACTCCTGGCTCCACACTCAGTAATTACTCCTGGCGGTGCTCAGGAGACCATATGGGATGCTGGGAGTCGAACCTGAGTTGGCCGTGTGCAAGGCAAATGCCCTATCAGCTGTGCTATATTGCTCCAGCCCCATAAAACTGATTTTAAGGAAAATATTTTTCGATTTATCTACATACTGAATACCAACTATCTGTAGAGTTTATCCCATTAACTTGCATGCTATCACCTTACATCCCAAACTTGAAAATGACACTTTACAAGAGGGAGGTACTGTAACACCCTTTCTCCTCTTACTCCCCAGGGTCAAAAACAGTAGGGTCCTGGGACCAGAAGGATACTACAGCAGGTGGGGCATTTGCCTTGCCTGCAACTGCCCCAGATTTGTTCTGTGGCACCCCATATGGTCCCCCGAGCCCCACCAGGAGTGATCCCTGAGCAAAGAGGCAGGAATACGCCCTGAGCACCATCCGATATGGCCTAAAAAACAAAACAGAATGTTGAAATGCCAGAGTTCTTTCTGTGAAAAAACTCATTCCCCCATCTACGAGCTCCAGCAGGCAGGCGGTACCACCTCCACCCACCACCCTCCTCTCTCAGCTTCTGTAAGGCTCAGCCCACCTATCAAACAGTCTGAATCCTAGGGCCAGGGAGAGACTCAAGACGCTTGGGCTCATGTTCTCGCAGACTGGAGGGCTCTGGAGCTCCCCTAAGATCAGAGCATTAGTGGGTGTGGCCCGAAAACAAAACTAAAAGTGAACTCTGCTCATCTCCAAAAAGGTCAACTTATTTCCATGTTTGTTTGGCATATCAATACAAATGGTTTTGGCTAAATGGTAACTAAAAAAATAAAAAGAAAACATAAGATCCTCAGGAAAAATATACCATCTTTTATTGTGACATCAAGTAGGGGGATTCATCAGGCTCCTACCGATGTCGTGCAGTCTACAATATCAATACACAAGTTTGGGTGGAAAGTCATGTTCTTTGCTAGCTTGAAAGAATCCACTCTTGAGGCCGAGCAATAGTATGTGGACCATGCTTGCCTTGCACACAGCCAACCCAACTTCAACCCCCAGCACTCCATATGGTACCCTGAACACTGGCGGGTGTGGCCCCAAAACCAAAACCAATGAAAAAAAAAAACTCACTCCTGCAGCTCTCCAAGCTGTTCAAGGAACAGCGCAGCACAGAGATGAAGGAGTCAGAGGAAGCAGGGATATGGGCATCTCAACGACTGAACAGTGAGCAATTCCAATGCATGCACAAAAGCCTTATTTGCAAGGATCCAGAAAAGAGCCCCTGAGGAGTCATTAGCATTTCCTAGAGAGCAAGTCTGTTTCCAACCCGAGTAATTGACAACTTCATAAAAACTCTAGACCGAGCTGGGCTTTGGTAGTAGGCCTGACAGATCCCTTTATCACTTTATTCCAGTCCAGTCACTGTGATTTTTTTTTTTTTAGCTTTTTGGGTCACACCCGGCGATGTCCAGGGGTTACTCCTGGCTTTGCACTCAGGAATGACTCCTGGTGCTCAGGGAACCATCTGGGATGCTGGGAATCGAACCCAAGATGGCTGCATGCAAGGCAAATGCCCTACCTGCCGTGCTATCACTCCAGCTCCTCACTGTGATTTCTAAGCAGTCAACCAATAACCAACTTCTAGTTTTGTTTGGGGGCCACACCCAGTGGTGTGCAGACATTAACTGCCAGCAGTGCGCAGGGTCCAGACCAAAGCTGACCAAAAGCAAGGCAAGCACCTGGACCCCTATACTCTCACCAGCCCCCTAAAGAGAACTTTAAACCAATTTTTTCCCCAGTTTTTATTTTTTGGGCCATCCTGGTGCTCAGGGATCACTGCTTGGGGGCGGGTGGGGGGCCCACAGAGGACCACATGAGATGCTGGGGATTGAACTCAGGCTGGCCACACCAAGGCAAGGCAAACGCCCTACCTGCCATACTGGCCCCTATTTCCCAAGATTTTACGGTTTTGAGAAAATATAAAAATGTTTATGATCCAGGGTTAGGGGAGCTGGCTGCAAAGACTAGAGCACATGCTTACATGCCGGAGCCCAAGGTCTGACCCCCCAATACCACACGGTTTCCCGACAACTTCAAGAGCCCACAAATGTTCTTCACAGATTTTTCCATTTTTAGGCTACCAGAACTGCTGCCAAGAAAAAGGGGTTCTTGCAACCTTAAAATGTACTCTTGGAGCATTTCCCTCTCAAAGCAGCAGCTATCAGCCGGCACCAGCTCGGACATACTCGGGTCCTCATGCAGGCCCAGCTCTCCACACCGGTTGGACAGTGGGTCCTGGAAGTGACCAAAACATCCAACACACCAGCCGCAGGCTGAGAAAGCACTGCCCTCTGCTCCCGGCACAGCTCTGCCCGCTGGGTAGGGGTCTGCTTGGGTCCACACAGGGTCTTAGGACTGGGATTCGAGATGGGGAAGAGACCCAGTGAGCGTCCAGGTTGGGGTCTGCATTAAAACTGGGGTCCCAGCAGGACATCCAGATGAGGGCCCAAACTGACCTGGGGTCCAGGTGAAGGACCAGGTTAGGGGCTGGGTCCAGATTAGGGTCTAGACTGCACTGGACTCCGGGTTGGGATTCAAGTAGGGTTCCCAGCCGGATCAGACTTGCATCCAGGATAGGGGGCCAGGATAGGGTCCAGGTAGGGACAGGGTGTCACGTTTGGGTATGGATCATCGGGATCTGGGTCTGGGGACCCAGGACTCAGGTCCAGACTAGGATTTGACAGAGTGGGGTGGGGGCTGAGGACCAACCATCCCAGAGTCAGATCAGGCGGGATGGGGGCCAGGAGTCAGGTCTGGGTTGGGCAGGGATTGGGGGCCCAGTGGGGTGGGTACTGGGATCTGGGGTCAGGACCAGGATCTGGGCCAGGGGTCCCGGTCGGGTCCAGAGTCCAGCTGGGGTCGTTTGGGATGGGTTGGGGGGGGGGCAGGGTTTGATCAGCTGGGTTGGGTTGGTGACCGGGTCAGGTCTGGTCCACGGCCTGGGTTGGGTTGGGCCGGGTCGGGTCGGGCCGAGGATGGGCTGGGGTCGGGGTGGGGGTATGGGTCTGGGTTGGGAGGGCCAGGGTTTGGGTCTGGATCTGGTGGGGTGGGGGTGGGGGGCGGGGTCTGGGTTGGGTCAGGGTCAGGACAGGGTAGGGATGGGTTGGGTAGGGTCAGGGTGGGGTGGGGTGGGGCCAGGCCGGGTGGGTCAGGGTCTGGGCTGGGTCAGGCCTGAACAGGGTCTGGGTTGGGGTCGGGCCGGGCCAGGCTGGGTCAGGGATGGGTCAGGATCGGGTCAGGGTCGGGGTCTGGGTCAGGCCGGGCGGGGTCTGGGTTGAGCTAGGTCAGGGTCTGAGTCGGGCTGGGGTTGGGGTCGCAGGCCGAGCCAGGCTGGGTCAGGGACTGGGTCAGGGTCTGGGTCGGGGTGGGGCCGGGCCGGGGTCTCGGTCTGGGTCTGGGTCGGGTCGGGCTGGGTCCAGGTCTGGGTCAGGCCAGGTCAGGGTCTGGGTAGGGCAAGGCTGGGCTGGGCCAGGGTCTGGGTCGGGCCGGGCCGGGTCGGGGTCGGGATCGGGGTCGCGGTCGGGGTCGGGCCGGGTCAGGGGCTGGGGTCGGGCCGGCCCGGGGTCTGGGCCGCGCCGCGCCTAGGCGCCCGCACTCACACGCGCGGCAGCTGCAGCGGCGGCGCCCCGCGCCTCTGGAACACGCCGTCCACGAACACCCCGTTCTTGCCGAGGCAGCGCAGGTAGAAGTCGCCGCCGGCGTCGGGGCCCGGCTGCGCGGGCGGCTCGGGGGCGGCCCCGCCATGGCCGCCGCCGCCCGGGGGCGTGAAGATCTCCAAGTGGCGGCGGGAGATGAAGCTCGAGTGGCCCATGCTCACGTCCACCGAGCCCTGCGACGAGTTGCGCCCGATGGTCACCGAGCGCTTCTTCATCAGGTACTCGAACTCGCGGCCCTCGAGGCGCGCCACGGCCCAGCCGCCGGGCGGGGACCCGCCGCTGCCCGCCCCACCGCCTGCGGGAGGGCCGCCCGCGCCCGGGAGCGCCGCGGCCGCCGCCATGGGCCTGGAGGGGCCCGGGCGCCGCCGCCGCCACGGAGCTGAGGGCCGCGCGAGGCCGCCGGCCGGCGAGCGACGAGCGGCGGCGAGGGGCGGGCGCACGCGCGGCGCGCGACGGACGGCCGCGGCCGCCAATGGGTGCAGCGCACGGCAGTGGGGCTACCGCCGCCGGCCAATGGCGAGGCGCGCCGGCCGGGCGCACGCACGTCGGCCGCGACGCCCGACGCGGCCGGGTCCGGGCGGCCGAGAAAACCCGGGAGGCTCGGAGGCGGCGGAGCGAGCGCGCGAGCCGGCCACGGCGGGGGCGGGGCGGCGGGGCGGGGCCGGCGCCGCGGGCACGTGCTCGGGCGTGCGGCAGGCGCGGGCGCGGGCCGCCCACGTGACCCCGCGGGCCGCGTGTACGCGCCGTCCCGGGCGGGCGCCCCTCCCCCGCCCCACTTCGCCGGGCGTCCACGCGCCGGCTGACCCCTGGGCGCCGCGAGGGCGACCTGGGCCAGTTTTGCCCCGGCCCGGACTGGGACCCGCGTGTGGCCCCCGGCCCGCCAGTAGCGACCCCCGAGCACGCCTGGATGTGGCCCCAAAAACGAGCAAACGGAATAGCATCAACGGCCACCACGGCTGGGGAGTCAGGGACACCGTCTCCCGTGTGCCGGGGCGTTCCTGGCCGCTGCTGGTGACCGGAAACGTTTGTCGTCCAGCGGAGCGCCCTGGACCTCGGCAGACCGCACTGCTGTTCGTCGCCACTTGCTCCCCGGGGATCGGGCAGAGCTGGTGCCCCCGGCTCGGGCAGTGGGGTTGCTCCCAGCTCGGGCAGAGGGTGCTCCTGGTTCTCCGGGCAGAGCTGGTGCCCCCGGTTGGGGCGGAGCAGGTGCTCCTGGTTCTCTGGCAGCCCCGCACCTGCTCCCCTCACTCTGGAGGAGTCCGGGCCCAGAGCCGGGCTAGATGTGATTCTCCGAAACGCTCCTCTTGCCAACACCTGCTTAGCAAAATAGGGTTTGTGGCTGAGGTCTGTGACCTTATGCTGTGTTACATGGCTTTCCCACTAGAGACCCCTCAGAAGCGCCCTCACGGGATGCAAGCCTCCCCATTGTGCACATCCTCACCCTGCCTTGTGCAGAAACCGCCCTCGAGGTTGAATGACCCACCAGGCAGCCTCCCTGTCTCGGCCCTACACCTCACTGGGTCCTCCCAGGCCCTGTCCGGTACCTTCCTGTCAGAGAGGTACGTAGGGTCTCTCCAGGCCACTGGACTGGACATGGGTCTGCCGGCTGCTCAGCAGGGAGGAACTGACTGGGGGCTTTAGAACCTTCCTCACCCTGACTCACTTTCTGCTCCGACTTTTCACGCTGGGGCCTCCTCTCTCCACCTGTTCCACTCGAAACCCTTTGCTCCAGACATCTTGCCTGTCTCTCAGAACTATGACAGCACCCATGGAAGCTCGTTTACTTCACTCAGCAGCCTTCAGTCCCGTCAGTGATGATCGCCCTTGGCCCACTAGAGGGATGGGACTCCAGGGAAGAAACATTCCGCAGAGAGGATGCAGTGATTCTTATTTTGACTAAGTCAAAGTATAGGCTTTAAATATGGTCCTTGGGACTGGAAGGATAGTATAAGATTAAGGTGCTTGCATTGCACGCACCTGACCTGGGTTGGATCTGCAGTATCCGGTATGGTCCCTGAGCCCTGCCAGGATTAATTCCTGAGTGCAGAGCCCTGAGAACCTCCAAGTGTGGCCAAGAAAACAAACAAAAAATTAAAAACAACCATAAATTTTTATATTTTTCACATAAACAACAGGATCCTCAAAATCAGATGGTAATTTTGAGAACACTGATTTTGTGGGTTATTTTTCTTAGAGCACTTTTTTGGAAATCATGCCTGAATTAGAATATTCATTTTGGATAATTTCTTTTGTTTAGAAGCCCTGAACCTCTTTTGGTTAAAAAATGACACTGCCCCATTTTTCAGCTTATTCACTGTCACTGTCACTGTCCTCCCGTTGTTCATCATTCAAAGATTTGCTCAAGTGGGCCCAGTAACATTGTGAAACTTGTTACTGTTTGGCATATCGAATACGTCACAGGTAGCTTGCCACGCTTTGCCGTGTGGGCAAGATACTCTCGGTAGATAAATACCAGGAGGTTTACTCCATGGCTTGGAGGCCAGCCGCACATGCTAGGCAGCTCAGACAAAGAAGGGAGCACCAAATAAAGGGCGCTGGGAAGATCCACCCAGGATGGGAGATGCATGCTGAAAGTAGACTATAGACCGAACATGATTGCCACTCAATTCCTCTTTTGCAAACCACAGCACTCAAAAGGAGAGAGAGAACAAAAGGGAGTGCCCTGCCACAGAGGCAGGGTGGGATGGGGGGATGGGGGGTGGGAGAGATACTGGGATTAGTGGTGGTAGAGAATGTGCACTGGTGGAGGGATGGGTACTTGGTCATTGTATAACTGAAACCCAAGCACAAAAATTTGTAAGTCTACAGCTGTATTTCATGGTGTTTCACTAATAAAAATTTAAATAAATAAATAAAGGACAAAATTTCCATCTCAAAAAAAAAAAAAGATACTCTTGGTAGCTTGCCGGGCTCAAGCAAATCGATTCAGCTTATTAAAACCTTTTTTTTTTCAATTTTTGGATCACACCCAGAAATGCTTGGGGGTTAGTCCTGGCTTTGTGCTCAGTGATCATTACTGGCAATGCTTGGGGGACCATATGAGATACTAGGGATTGAAAGAGTGGGTTGCGTGCAGAGCAAGTGCTTACCAGCTTAAACTTTGTTTCTTAAAATATCACTGTTTTAATTTTTTGTTCAGCAGTGTTTAAGGCTTACTCCTAGCTCAGTACTCAGGAACCTCCACTAGCAGAGCCTGGGGGGACAACATGGGGTGCCAGGGACCAAACTCGGGTCATATACCTGCAAGACGAGCACCTGACCCACTGTATCATTTCTCCCGCCCCATCTTTAACATTTCTTGTTAGTATTTTGGTCACACCCAGCAGTTTTTGGGAGCTACTCTGATTCTGTGCTTAAGGGTCAGTCCTGAAGGTGCTTAAAGGACTATGTGCAGTGCTGGGAATGGAACTGAGGTTGGCTAAGTGCAAGGCAAATGCCTTACCAACTGTACTATCCCTCTAGCCACAACAGGACCATATTTTAATTTTTTTTTAGCTTTTGAGTCACACTAAGTGATGCTCTTAAGTCACTTAATAGCATAGCAGGTAGAGTATTTGTCTTGCATGCAACTGACCAGGATTTGATATCCGAAACCCCATATGGTCCCTTGAGCCCACCAGGAGTCATCCCTGAGTGCAGAGTATGCCTTGAGTACCAATGGATATATCCCCCCTGCCATAAAAAAGGAGTCAGCTACAAGAACCTATGCTATAACAAATAAAGTTAAAGGAATGCAGTAAATGTCACGGTCACGGTCCTCCCGTTGTTCATCGATTTGCTCGAGAGGGCCCAGTAACGTCTCCATCACGAGACTTGTTGTTACTGTGTTTGGCATATCGAATACGTCACGGGTAGCTTGCCAGGCTCTCCAAGAGGGACGGAGGAATCGAACTCGGGTCGGCCATGTTGGCTGCCTGTGAAGCAAACGCCCTACCTGCTGTGCTATCGCTCCAGCAGTGAATGTAAAACTATAATAATCCTACTTGTGTGTTTTAGGCATTAGACGAACAAGCAGAATAAAAAGTCGGGGAACGGGGGTCTTAGATGGCATAAAGGCCTGAAGCAACTGTTTTGCAGGCTGGAGCCCCAGGTTTGATCCCCAGAACTTCATCTCCTGCCACAACTCAGAGAGTAGCCCCAAAACCACTAGGTGTGGCCCTAGAATAAAAACAAAAACAAAAGTCCAGGAACAGGCAGGCCTGTACATGCAGAGGGAACTGAGGCTCAACAAGGGTGCACCACTTTGGGGAACAGTCTTCTGTCCAAGATCTGATCCCGCTTCCAGAGAATGAACGGAAACACACTATAGAGGAGAGAGAGCCTTCTAGGTTTTGTAATTTTCCCCAAAAGACCAGTGGAAGCAGTATAGCTGGGGGTGGGGGCACTGGGATGAGAATTAGTAAAGATTTTCTTTGTTGCTGCAGTTGTTTCAGAGTGCTATACAATAGTGCAGGACAAGGACCAGTCGACACTGCTACTGTCAGATTTGTCACTGCTCAGAGGCATCTGGGCCACGCCAGGGGCACTCAGGGGCCTGTGGTACTGGGACTGAACTCGGTGTCTGCATGCAGTAGGTGCTCCAGCCTTTGAGCCAACACCCCAGCACCACAGGGTCCAAGAAGCACCAGCTTCAGGCTGACACTTCAGCTCTTCCACACACTAGGCCAACATTCTCTGGGAATGGATCTGAACAGCGTCAGAGGGCACCCACTCCCCATCCCAGGCCAGGAAGGTAGTGCAGCAACTGGAGTGAGGTCGGAAGGTGTGGATTTGACCCTGTAACCAAGTGGTCCTCTGAGAATTGCCTGGAGACAGCCCAGCGATGCTGAGAAGTAAATCCCAGCGAGGTGGAGGACTGGGAAATGAAGACTTGGTACCTTGTTGAAATAGGTAAAATAAAGAAATGGTCATACATGATTTGAAAAATGAAGACTGCTGAAGTGTCCATGCGATCCAGTATCCAGAAGCTGTTTGGGGGTCACTTTTTTTGTTTTGGGGTCATACCCGGCGATGCTCAGGGGACTATATGGGGTGCCAGGGATTGAAACTGAGTCGGATGTGTGCAAGGCAAGTACCCTACCTGCTATACTATCTCTCCAGTGCCAGTGGTCACTCTTTATTAAGGGATCAAATTATAGCATTTTCTCTTTTTCTGTTTGGACTTTTTGTGGCCAAGGATAAAAACAAAAGAAAAAAATAAACCAAACAATCCTAAAATTTGTTCAGATTCACAAAAAAATCAATCAATCAATGTTGTTTTGTTTCTGCATTTTCGCTCACACCCAACAATGCTCAGAGGTTAGACCTATCTCTGCACTCATGAATTACTCCTGGTGGTGCTCTAGGGACCTTATGGGGGGCCTTGTGCAAGGCAAATGCCCTCCCCACTGTACTATTACTCAGGCCAACGAGCAGCTGTTGTGAAGATCAAAACAGGAGTATCATCCCACACCTGGTCTCCCTGAACACCTCTCTCTTGCTTTCTCATCCTTCACATTCCTCTAAGTAAATTTTTTTGTTGCTGTTGTTGTTTTGTTTTTAGGGCCACACCTGGCTATGCAATCAGAAATTACTTCTGGCAAACCCTATGGGATTGAACCCGGCTCACTGTGTGCAAGGCAAGCACCTTACTCGCTGTACTATCTCTTGACCCCTCTCTTTTTTTTATTAGTGAAACACCATGAGGTACAGTTGTAGATTTACAATTTTTTGTGCTTGGGTTTCGATTATACAATGATCAGATACCCATCCCTCCACCAGTGCTCATTTTCCACCACCATGGATAATATCCCCCCACCCCCATCCCCCCCGCCTCTGTGGCAGGGCAATCCCCTGTGTTCTCTCTCTCCTTTTGGGTGTTGTGGTCTGCAAAAGAGGCATTGAGTGGCAAACATGTTCAGTCCATAGTCTACTTTCAAAATGCATCTCCCCTCCTGGGAGGATCCTCCAAACACCCTTTATTTGGTGCTCCCTTCTCTATCTGAGCTGCCCTTTCCTCTAGAATGCCCGGCTGGCCACTAAACTATGGAGTAATCCTCCTGTTGACCCCTCTCTTAAGTAAATTTGTTTAAATGTATTTTACTTGGCAGGACCAAAGTGATAGTACAGCTGGGAGGGTGTTTCCCTTGCATGAGCTGACTATGATTTGATTCCTAATATCCCCTTTGCTCCTCAAAGTACCAAGCGTGATTCCTGAATGCAGAGCCAGGAGTGACTTTTTTTTTTCTTTTTTGGGTCACACCCTGCGATGCACAGGAGTTGCTCCTGGCTCTGCACTCAGGAATTACTCCTGGCAGTGCTCAGGGGACCTTATGGGATGCTGGGAATCGAACCTGGGTTGGCCACGTGCAAGGTAAACGCCCTACCCGCTGTGCTATCACTCCAGTCCCCCAGCAGTTACCTTTGAGCATTGTGGGAAGTGGCCCAAAAAAGAAAAAGAAAGAAAGAAAGAAAGAAAGAAAGAAAGAAAGAAAGAAAGGAAAGAAAGAAAGAAGAAAGAAAGAAGAAAGAAAGAAAGAAAGAAAGAAAGAAAGAAAGAAAGAAAGAAAATTTTACTTAGGGCCAGAGTGGTAGTACAGCAGGTAGGGTGTTTGCCTTGCACACAGCCAAACTAGCCCCCTTTATGGTCCCCAGATCACTGCCGGCACTAATTTCTGACTGCAAAGTCAGGAGTAAGTCCTGGTTATTACTGGCTGTGGAACCCCTCCAAAAATTTTTTTTTGTTTACTTAAAAATCAGCAAAAGAAAGAAACCGAGCCATTATGTAACACCAAGCACAAGAATTAACTCAAAATGAATATTTGAATGGAAACATTGGTGGTAAACAAGTAGTCAACAGTGTGGTGGCAGTATTTTGAAAGACACCAAAAGCAAAGATAGCAAAAACAAAAGAAAAGAAAACTCAACCGAATGAGGGGTCAGAGTGATAAGTGGGTAAAGTGCTTACTCTGCACACAGCTGACCCTGGTTCATCCCTGGCACCCATTATCTTCCCAGCCCTGCCAGGAGTGACCCAGGAGCAGAGCCAGGAGTAAACCCTGAGCAGTCAGGTGTGGTCCCCAAACCAAAAGTAAATACTGTATGGAAGGGCCACATAGGACATTTCTGGTTACATCCTTAGCCTGTGGGGGTTCCCTTAAATATAAAACCATGCAGTGTTTCCATTGCAAGCCCGCGGGTGAGGGAAGGAGGGAGGGCGGGAAGAAGGAAGAAAAATACCCTAGGCCCCATCCATTCTGGGTGTTTACTTAGCTGAAGAAAACTAAAGCATTATGTTGGGTCTTTTGTCCTAATATTGAATGTGATCAACGTAGAGAGAGTAAAGTGGAAATCTGCGCACAGGCCGGGGAGGGGGGAGGTTGTATACTAGGGTTCTTGGTGGTGGAAAATGTGCACTGGTGAAAGGATGGGTGTTTGATCATTGTATGACCACCAAGACTTGAACTGAAAGGCTTTGTGACTGCTGTTCTCGCGGTGATGAAAGAAAAGAAAGAAAGAAAGAAAGAAAGAAAGAAAGAAAGAAAGAAAGAAAGAAAGAAAGAAAGAAAGAAAGAAAGCAAGCAAGCATTAACTGAAAATAAAGCTTATTAGGAGCCTACGTGTTCATGACGGCATTACTTGCAACAGCTGAAATACTCTAAATACCCACTGCTGAAGAAAACGTCCAGGGGACTGGACAGCGCGCGTGGGTGCGGGAGCCGGGGCCCCAGCCAGGTGCCAAGCCAGCTGCCACCAGGCACGTGAGCTAGGGCCGCCCGAGACAAGAGGATGCGCAGCCGCCGAGCATCTCCCCAGGCCGTACGCGGCAGGCCGAGACCAGCCGGCTCGCGGACGCCGAGCGCGCGTGCAGAAGCGCGCGTGCGCGGCGCGGGACGGGCATCCACGCATGCGCGGGGAAAATGGGCGGGGGCGGGCGCGCCCAGGTGGGCGGCACCGACGCAACCAGCACGAGCAGCTGCTGTGGCCGGCAGAGCCTCCGCCGCGGAGCTGGAGCTCCGACACGAGCTGGACAGAGCCGTTCCGACGCGGTCCACGCCCAGACGCCCGATCTAGTCGCGGCGCCCGCCCGCGGAGCGGCGGGGCCGGACGTGACGTCATCCCCGGCGGGCGAGCGGAAGTCCTGGGTCTGCGGCGGATCGCCTCGCGCCAGTTTCCGCCCGGAGCCCGCGCGTGCTGGCGTTTGCAGGGTGGGTGCGGCCGCCCCCGGCTTGGCCGAGGCTGCTGCTAGCCGCGCGACTCGCTCCCTAAGGCCCGTATGTCTCTTCCCCGAGACCCGATGCCCCGGAGAGCCGACACCTGTGGGGTTCGGGTCTCGGCCCGCACGGAGTGCCCCGACGCGGCGGCTTCCCGCCCACAGGGCTTTGTTAGGAGCGGCCGACAAGCGGGGCCGGCGCCCGGCATGGTCCCGGTGCCTGGCCACGAGCGAGCCGTGGGCTCGGAGCCTGGGGCCCAAAGCAAACAAAAGAAAACTCAAAATGAGAGTTGGGAGGGGGCTGGAGTGATAGCACAGCGGGTAGGGCGTTTGCCTTGTACGTGGCCTACCCGGGTTTGATTCCCAGCAGCCCATATGGTTCCCCAAGCACTGCCAGGAGTAATTCCTGAGTGCATGAGCAAGGAGTAACCCCTGTACAATAACGGGTGTGACCCCAAAAAAGCAAAAAAAAAAAACCTGTTGGGAGAGTTACAGGGGGTTAAAGCGCTTGCTATGGGCAAGGCCTGCCCCGATTCTATGATTCTGTGCTGGGCACCGCATCGTGCCCTCCCCCCAGCTCTGCCAGGTGTGGCTAAACATGTTCTTAGGGGAACAGTTTATACCTCTTCCCAGCGTTTTGTTAAAGTGAACCCAGGGCTTTGTACGCCTAGCTGGTGCCCTAGACAGCCATACCCCCGCCCTGACTTCCCCTTGGCCTGCATTGTCTATGTGACTGATAACCTGGTTCTCTGCCACCTGGCCGTGCAGAGCCAGAAGCTGCAGTGGTGCTTGGGGCAGAGTGATCTTACAGCAGGTCAGGCACTTCCTTGCACGCTGCCCCTGGGTTTGATCTTCGGCATCCCATATGGTCCCCCGAGCACCGCCAAAAGTGAATCTTGAGGCCCCCAAATTTAAAAATAAGTTGTAGTGCTGGGGCGCAGGCAGCAACCACACCTTCAGTTGCAAACAGCATGGAATTTGAATGATGACCCTCTGTGCTCACCCACCATACTCTGGCAGGCCATATTCTTTTCCTCAGGTAACAGGGCTGAACAACAAGATTTGTTTTGGGGCCACACCCAGCAGTAGTGAGGACTTACTCCTAGCTCTTGCCCTCAGGCATTGCCCCAGGGAGCAACCAAAAATGGTACCTGGGATGGATCCAGGGAGGGCAGAAGTAGCCAATGCAAGGCAAGTGATGGGGGTGGAACTGAAGACCTCACCTATGCAAGGCGTGTGCTTTACCACTGAGCCACATCCCCAGCCACCTTTTCTCTTAACACACATTAAATGGGATGCATACCATCAGTGACTTACACTCGGTTGTGGTTTAACACTCTTTGTAATATGTGTCAGTGAGTGTAGTCTCCTGTGGAAGTTTTCTGACCATTGAGGCTAGTTAAGGGAAGGTAAGTGAAGGCAAGTTTCTCCCGAACCACTTTCAGGTGAGGGGTCCCTGCAAAGTATCACACCAACATACTGTCCAGGAATACAGACATTTAGAGCTATGAGGTTTGTTCGTGTCTTGAGACCACACCTAGCAGTGCTCATGAGGTCCCAGATATCAAAATGGGGTCACCAACATGCAAGGCAAGTAAGTCCTCTCCCCACTGCACTCTCCACTGAGGTTGCTTCCTAAGTTTGCGGTACTGGGGACCTAACCAGTGCCTCTGTCCCATGAGGATGCTGTATCATGCCTACACTCCCAGGCCTGCCTTTTTTTTTTCAGCATCATGATTTAAGTACTGTTAATAATAGTGTTTCAAGCCTGAATTTCCCAATTCCACACCCACCAGCAGTGTCAGCTCCCCTCCCAGGAAACCCAGCCTTCCTTGGGAAATTCATTTAAAATATATATAGTCTTTTCTAAACAAGAAAAGGCCAGATTCAGAGATTTCTTGAGCATTTCAGGGAGGGAGGGCCTGGGTTTGATTCCCAGCTCTGAAAAACAAAATTCATTGAAAACAATTTGAAAGGGAAATCTCTTTCTTCTGAGGGGCACCCCCTGGACAACCAACAGGGCTGACCCGTCATTCACAACCAGGAAGCAGGGTGGCCTGGAGAAGTGCTCACAACCAGTGGGGCCAGCATGGCACCAGCAAGACCTCAAGTGTGACCTCTGGCACACTGGCACCACCGTCCTGCACCCTGCACTCCTGGTCACTGAGGTAGACCCTTTAAAAAGCTGCCATCTCTCACAACCTCAGAGCCCTCACTCTGGGTGCTCAGCTCCGACAGCATCTCCACCAGACTTCTGGCCAGCCCAGCAGTGCTTTTTGGGTTTTGGGCAACACTTGTCTACTCAGAACTTAGTCCTGGCAGGGCTCGGGGAACCACGTGGGGTGCCCAGGATCAAATGTGGGTTGGACAATTGCAAGGCCAGCACCCTCCTCGCTGTACTATGGCTCTGGTCTCGATGTCTGGGGCTTCTCAGGACAGGTGCTCAAGACACTTGGCAAGAGATGTTGTTGGGCACCCCTAGGTGCAGTCACCCTAGAGACACAAGACAGGTTCCAGGAGTAGCAGCAGCCACATGAGGACCTTCTTCCAACAATGTCTTCACCCCCTTCTGGGCAGGGAAGATGGAAAAAGGCATAAACATCTGTGTACAAATGAAAGCTTCTTCCTGCTCCTCAACTAAGCTTCAGTCCTAGCACCTGCATACCTGCTTTTCAGAACATGGCATGGGGCTAGGGTGGTGCTCACACCTGGCCCTGGCATGGTCCCCACAGAGCCCACAGGGGACCTGAGACAAACCATACCAACCTGATCCACGGAGCGCGGCATGCCATGCCCCTGTGCCCCGGTAGTCACAGTTCCTCTGTTCAGCATGCACGGGCTGTGGTCCCGAATGAAAGCATACAGAGTGGAGAGGGTGGCTGGGCTGCCCAGTGGGTCTGCGCCCTCCCACAATTGGACAAGACACAGCGAGGCCTGGCCTCGTAGCATGGCAGGAGCTGCCGGTGCCCATGTCATGGGGCTGCCTCCCGCCCCACCCTGGACCACCATCAGACCTGGAGGGCAGCAGGTTGGCACCAGCCCCGCTGCAGCAAAGCAGAGGACGTGGACCAGAACTCTCAGGCCTGGCACTGTGTAGACAGCCTGTATCACAGAGGGGGAGGCCCTGGCACGCTGTGTGCAGGTGAGAACGTGCACCTTTCCGTAGCACACGCTCATGCCAGACCCTCACTGGCTGCTGCTCCCAGGGCTCTGCATGACAGTGACCCTCAATGAGATGTGGCCAAACCGGACCCCAAAGCGGAGACCCGCCTGGCACCAGGGCTCTGGCTCTTCTAGGCACACGTGGTCCTGGCACGGCAGCTACACGCTCACGCACACACTTCAACCTTTATTCACAGTCATCACAGCAGGTACAACAGAATTGTACACAGATTAAAAGCAGAAAATAGATCATTTAACGCCACATATCCAGTTACGAACCCAGAGTAGACAGTCGCGACAGGACAAAGGGCACCACAGGGTCCAGTGTCACCACCTGTGTCACCACTAAGTGCGTTGTTTCCCAGGCACCTGGGCAGACCCTCGCCTGAAGGCATCCAGGGAGACCGGCTCCAACCCTCTGACCCTCCTGACATCCCAGCAAAGTGCTCATGAGCCGAGTGAGGGACAGTCCCCGGGAGGGTGCGGTGGCCCAGCTGATCCTTCTGGAGAGGGGGCAGATGTCCTCATCCATCTCTGGCTGTGCTGGCCATCCTC
Organism: Sorex fumeus; assembly: GCF_029834395.1. Classification (NCBI taxonomy): domain Eukaryota; kingdom Metazoa; phylum Chordata; class Mammalia; order Eulipotyphla; family Soricidae; genus Sorex; species Sorex fumeus. Next base: position 18,052,628 of record NW_026606086.1, on the reverse strand, counting down.
ACGGCTGCCTCCTCTGCAGAGACTGAATGAAAAGTGGGAATTTGGGGACCTACAGGGCACTCCAGTCCCAGGATTTAGACTTTCACTATTTATTTTCATTCAGGGGCCAGACCGGCAGTGCTCAGGGATCGCCCTTGGCCAGGCTCTGTTCAGCCAGCACTATGTGGTATGGGAAGGAACTAGTGTGGCTGACTGTGTGCGAAGCAAGTGCCCCACCCGGAGTGCTACCCCAGAGGCCCTTTAAAGACCTGCAAACCCACATCTTCTTTTTTTTTTTTCCTTTTTGGGTCACACCTGGTGATGCTCAAGGTTACTCGTGGCTCTGCACTCAGAAATTACTCATGCCACTGCTCGGGATGCTGGGTCAGCCGTGTGCATGGCAAACACGCTACCTGCTGTACTACTGTTCCAGCCCCACAAACAAACCCACTTCCACGGACCTGTTCATGTCCAAAAGGGTATCGGAGTCACATATGGCACAATGCCAAGGGTGATTTAAGTGGCTAAGAGGCCACAGAGACAGTACAGCAGACAGGGCGCTGACCAGGGTTTGATCCCCAGCACCCCACATGATCCGCCAAGCCTGACAAGAGTGATCCCTGAGAGCAGAGCCAGGAGTAAGCCCAGAGCACTGCCTGGTGTGGCACCAAACCAGAAGAATGAACTTGGGATGGCCAGGATTGCCGCCCACAACGTTTCCGCCCCAGAATCTCGGGGACCCAGTCTGGGCAGTGGGGCCTGGCGTTTCTCCCGAGGCAGCAGCCCGTCCCTGCTGGGCTGTCAGCAGGTTCAGTGAAAAGGAGACACTGGCTGAATGAAACACTTGAGAACAAGGATTAGCTCAGCGGGAACAGCCCCGCGAGAGGCAGAGGCTGCGAGAAGCCGCTCAGGGCTGGGACACCACTCCCGGACTCACCTCCCCTCACCACTTGATGTCCCGGCTGCTGGCAGGGGGTCCCTGGTGTGCCGTGCGAAGGGCTTCCCGGGCTCTGGGGGAGTCAGCACCGTCCAGCCACTCGCGGTACAGCTGCTGCACGTGGGCGCTGCTCTCAGGGGCCCGCACCGGGACCGCAGCGTACAGGGCTTCCATCTGGCCCAGCAGCACCTTGTCCTCTGAGTGGGTTTGGCCACGGCCATTCAGGCACCCTGGAAGACAAGTGTGGCCTGTCCTTCCCCTGCTCCTGGACCCCAACCGTGCTCTCACCTCCCAGAACTCCTCCCTTGCCTGTAGGCGGGCCAGGCACCTGCCCAGCCCTGAGCATCTTACCCCCGGGGCAGGCCAGGACCTCCACAAAATGGTAAGGGGCTTTGCCCCTCTTCAGCTTCAGGACCACATTCTGAATGTTCCGGAAGCCGTAGGCAGCCGCGAAGCGTAACAGGACCTGGCCCTCCTTCTCCAGGGTGACCTCCTGCAGGTCTTTGTTCCTGTGGGAAGAGCCCACAGAGGCGGGTCACTTTCCAGCCCAGCTCCATGCCAGGACCCCACCCCTGACCACACAGCTGACCTCAGGGTACGGTAGGTGACCTCCCCCACGTCCTCATTGAACAGCTCCTTGGCCGCGTGTCTGAAGATGTGTGCAAGGTAGCCATCGGAGCGGGCCCCGTCGTGCCGCCTCAGGTCTTCCTCCAGGTCCCCGAACCTCAGGGGACACAGCAAGGGACAGCTAGACTCAGGCCCCTCCACAAGCTCAGGGCCCACGGTCACCGCCACAAATGGCCGCAGCGTGGACAGTCTCCCGCTCTGGTCTGACCCACTGCCAGTGTGGGAACCAGTCAGTAACCTATGGCACTCACCCTCTCACCCTTCCTGCCCTGAGGACATACACAGGTCCACGGGGACCATAGGGGCAGGAGCAGGCACCCCGCCATCCCCTGCAGGCCCACTCACAATGTGTCCATGGCCGTGTCCCTCACCGCCAGGTCACTCTTCTCCATCATCTGAAGAACTTCACCTGTGACAGGTCGTGGGTGTGAGGCAAAGGAAGCACCGCCCTTGCCGACCTGAAAGTGCCAGGTAGGACCGGGAGCTGCTGGCCGCCCCCAGGGACACTGAGGGACGTGCCTTCTCGCCAAGGCTGCGGTGATGCTCACCCACCCATCTCTCCTCCCAGAAGAACTGTGGACGGTGGGATCTGCACAGACCTGCCAGGGGGGCTCCCCCCGTTTGTTCCCTTGAGGTCAGGGTCCCAGGAAAACCCAGAGCTGATTTCCAGGGGTGCACAGGCTGGTGGCAAACATGAACCCCGGGGTGCTGGACCACCTCTAGGAGCCTGTGGAACCCTGATGCAGAGGCTGGACCCAATGCCCAAGAGCCTGCACTGGGGGGGTCCTGACTGGCCCAAGAGCTTCACGAGTACCTGTGACCTCCAGTTTTCAAGTTCACCCACTTCAGTAATTTTCTGTTTTGGTTTTGGTGCCACACCAAGAGTAATCAAGATTCACTCCTGGCAGGCTCGGGGCACCCTACTGGTGCTAAGGATTGAACCTGGGTCAGCTGTGCACAAGGCCAGCACCCTACCCCACCAGTCCCTGAATGCTTCTGCTCTGGCAGGGCCATGGCGGAGCCCAGGGTCAGACATGCATAGCCCAGGTCTTGCCCTCCCCGCCCAGGCTGGTGCAGGGGCCGGCAGGGCCCGACCAGTGGGGGCTGTTCATGCGCAACCCGGGGCTCCCAGAGTCCACGTCTGGGTCACGGGGGGCCAGAACCTTCCTTACTCCGGGGGTCGCTCCACAAGGCCGGCCCTCACCTGAGGTCAGCACACAGTCGGCGCCCCGGAAGTCTTCCCCGAGGGCCTCGAGCTTCCGGTCATAGCAGGGGGCCACAACCACGTGGAAGAGCTTGTCTGGGGGCAGGCTCTGCGGGAGGAGCAGCCGAGCTGGTGGGTGCTGCCCAGCGCCGTCCCTCCCACAGCCCTGTACAGGCCCACTGGACTGTCCCCAGGCGCCACTCCTTCCCCGCACAGACCAACACTGGCAGCAGGGCACACATGGCAGTCACTTGGAGCCCCTAGGCTGAGAAGCCCCCGGCCTGTCCTCCAAAGAGCAGAGATGCAGCAGGGACGCTGGAAGGCCAGGAGGGGCATGGGCACTCAGAGGTCAAGGGTCATCAGTCAGCTTACCTGCCTCCTGGCGAAAAAGTCCTTCACTAGTGAGCCCATGATCTGCTGGGGGGACTTGGCGGTGCAAAGGTGGGGGGTGATGGGGTCCCCCAGCACTCGCTCAGCATATCGAACCCAACCTACAGAGAGGCCCAATGCAGGTGTCATTAGGCAGAAGACCAGGGGTCCCTGCTGGCCCCGGGTGGCCCCCAGAGCAGAGGACACTAGGAGTTACGATGAAGTAGCCAGCCCACAGCCCCGAGTTCTGGGGAGGGGGTTGTGGTCTGAAAGCCCAGGTACCTCACAGCACACCTCAGTGGGCAGAGGCCTTTGAGCCACGCCCCAAACCGCAGAGGCCACCCCTGCACTGCAATGCGTGGCCCCAGACCCAACCTCCTCCCACCATGAAGTGCAAAGCAGCCCCTGACATCTAAGGACCATGCCGTGGACATCATCAGAGCTCCCTCGCAGAGCAATGCTGATCCAATGCAAGGAGAGGGGGAGGGCGGAGCGGTAGCACATGACCAACCTAGGTTCGATCCCCCATCCCTTATGGGCCCCTGAGCACAAGAGGAGTGATTCCTGGGTACAAATCCAGGAGTAGCCCCTGAGCTTCACCAGGTGTGACCCCCAAAAACAGAGAAAAAAGATTTAAAGAAAGCAACAAGTGGGACAGGGAACACAGAAATAGAACAAAATCCCAAACTGACGGCACCCCATGGGGTGCCTCCCCTGCTCCCACTGGCATGGCCCTGCCAGAGTGCCCTACAAGTGGGCTTCAACACAGTTCAGAACTTTCCATCTGGAAAGCCTGTGAGACTGCCTGGTGTTCAGGACGGACAGTCCCTCAGACACCTGGACCAGGCTTAGCCGTCTCTGGACGGGCTGGGACACTCCTGGGACGTGGGCATCTGTGGGCCACAGGAACCCACCAACCAGGTAGGCCATGCTATCATTATCCAATGACCAAAGTGCCATCTTCTTCTTCTTCTTCTTCTTCTTATTATTATTATTATTATTATTATTATTATTTGCTTTTTGAGTCACACCCGGTGATGCACAGGAGTAAGTTACTCCTGGTTCTGCCCTCAGGAATCACTCCTAGCGGTGCTCAGAGGATCCTATGAGATGCTGGGAATCGAACCCAGGTCAGCCATGTGCAAGGCAAATGCCCTATCCACTAAGCTATTGCTCCAGCCCCGTGTCATCTTATTTTGGGGGACCACAATCAGTGGGGCTCAGTGGACCCACTGTGGTGCTGGGGACCAAACAAGGGTCAGCTATATGCCAAGGCAGGTGCCTTATTCTCTATGTATCACACTGGCCCATGAAATGCCGCGATTTTTTTTGGGGGGGTTGGTTTAGGGGTCACACACGACGGTGCTCAGGCATCACTCCTGGTGGAGTGAGGCATATGCAATGCCAGAGACGAAACCCAGTGGGCAGCATGCAAGGCAAGCACTTTACCCTTTGCACTGTTCACTCTGGTGCCAATATGACTATTCTTTTTCTGGCTTGGGGGCCACACCATCTGTGCTCAGCGCTTACTCCTGGCTCTGAGCTCAGGGATCACTCCTGGCAGGGCTCAGGGGATCACCACATGATGACTGAACCCGTGTGCAGGGCAAGGACCCTACCCACTGCCCTACTGCTCTGGCCCAACTTTTAACACAGACTATGTTTACTCAGAGCCTCTGGAAGTACAAAAGTGCAACGAGAAGAAAATGCTGAGCTGCCAGGGTACCTCCCAAGCATCCAGAGCTCAGGAAGGTTCTGGTTTCCTGCTCTGTCCTGCTCTTTTTTTCCTGTTTTTTTTTTTCCCCTGTCCCACTCTTGGCCAATAGCTGGCACTCACCAGGACAGGCAGAAGTCAGCATGGGTAGCGTGGCCTCTCTGTCGCTGTGCCGACGGTACCGATGCACGAATTCTTTCTGACTCTCCAGGATGCTAAAATCGGCAGCAATTGTTGTATCGAACACATAGTGCACCCCTGCAGGAAGAAGGGGCACACTCAGCGTGGCACGCGTGGAGCCCTACTTGTGGCCCCCCTCCCTGCCTGAAGTTCGGGCAGTGTGTGTGGCTCAGCACACAGGACCAGGGCCTCCTGGGATAGTCTGTGCTCAGCCTGACAGTGTGGTCATGGGACCGCTCATGAAACACGCCTTCTCTCTCCACGTCTGTGTCTACAAAAACACGAAGAATTGCCAGGGCCTGTGGGGCTCACAGCAGCCTCCTCCAGCTGCCTGTGAAATCAAGTCTCATGCTGTCATCTTGGACTGAACCTCCTGAACATGAAGCAGAGGTGGGGGCAAGGGCGGGCAGAGAGCACAGTGGGGAGGGCGCTTCATTCCCAGCACCACCAGGTGTGGCCACAAGCCCAGATGATACAAATAAAAGCGGACGACAGGAAGGACAGGCCAGGAGCAGGAGGCTGCAATGGCTCTAGAGTCATGTGGTGTCCTCCCAAAGCTGCTGTGAAGTGACGGGCTGGCAGATGGCCCCGCTGGTGCTGCCCGCAGTGATGGGACAGCTGTCTGCATCAGCGCACGTGAGTCTGTGACTGTCCGACACACCATCAGATGGCTGGAGTGACGCCCCCGAGCTCTCACAGGTGCTCCTTTCACTCTGATCTTTCACGAATGAGCTCGAGAGGTCACGGGGTCATGGGCCAAGGTACAGACTCACGCAACTGATCCACAACACCTAAAGGGGCCTCACCTAGACTTTTTTTTTCTGACACTTGAGTTTACTTTTATTTTTTTTTTTATGTATGAATACTGCTATTTATTCAGCCACTGATTAGCTGACTGAATTGGGCATGAACTCTACTCACCTAGACTTTTGAGGAAGCCGCAGAGTTTCCTGGATGCATCGGTCACACTGAGGCTGAACTTAGCAGCGAAGTAAGGCAGAGCCTGAGGACACACGGACACCACCAGCACCTTGTGCTTTGAGGTGTCGCATTTCTGCAGGGAGAAGAGGACAAGTCTGTGGGTGCTCACATCTGGGGGCGGGTCTGCAGAAGACAGACAACCCGCGCGCACATACCAAAGAGATGATAAGACTGGAATCCTAAGCATGAGGCCTTTGAGAGTGATACTTCAAGGGTCAACGTGGGTATCCGGAGAAACCATGTTTATGTGTACATACGTGTGTGTTGCTGTGTGTGTGGTGTATGTGTGTATTTTTGGTTTGTGTAGGGACACGCCTGGCAGTGCTTGGGATCACAATGTTCAAGGAGCCAACAGTGGTACTAAGGACTGAACCCAGACCCCTGGCAGACCAAGTGAGCAATACAGTCCTTACGCTATCTCCCCAGCCTCGGATAAATGGATCGTGAATTCATTATTAGAGTTGGCAGGCTGGCAGCTCAAGGTGTGGGCCCGAGGCTGTGGTGCTGTGGGGCCCTTGGGTGCGGGGGCATCCAGGGCCACAGCTGGGGATACCGGAGAGGCCCTGTGGTACCAGACTCAAAGCTGGGTCCCTGAATGTCCTGCCTTTGTCTTCCCGGCTATATCATCTCTCTAGCCCATGGTTAGCTTATTTTATTATTTTGCTTTTTGGGTCACACCCAGTGATGCTCAGGGGTTACTCCTGGTTCTGCACTCAGGAAATACTTATGGCGGTGCCGGGGGGACCATATGGGATGCTGGAGATTATGGGGATGCAGGGTCAGCTGCATGTACGGCAAACATTCTATCTGCTGTACTATCGCTCTAGCCCTTCTGTGGTCATTTTAAAGTGAAGACACAAAGTACGATACTGGCCACAAACAAGGGGAATAAGGCGTAAGAGAAACACTCAGACGTATTTCCATTAATCGTATGTGTTGAAGAGACCAGCCTCCAGCCCACCCTGTCCATCAGCAAAACTGAGCCACTGCTGAGATGCGGCCCACACTCCCCGTTCCTCAGGGGTTCTCCAGCACAGCTCGAGATAAGCACCCCTGGGGCCAGTGCAGATGCCTGGTGCTGCTACCATCCCCAGCACCACCAAGAGTGGCCCAAGTCCCCCAACCCCCGAATAAGCATAGGCTAACAAGAGCCCAAGAGGAACCAGGCATGAACCATGCAGAGCCCCAGAACCGGGGGGGGGGGGGGGGGGGCAGGGGGCGGCAGTGACACCGACTCAACAAGCACAGCCAGGCGAACAGGACACACACGGCTCTAGGCTGCCCTGAGACCACCCAGCAGGACAGTCAGCCAAGTGCAGGACCCAGCTGCCGGCACCCAGGCGGGTCAGACCCGACCTCCCAGCTCTCTCTCACAGGACTCACGCCAGGGAGTGTGCAGGACGGAGCTGAGGGTGGCATAGCTGAGAAATGGGGGCAGCTAAAGGCAGGAGGCAGCCGTCACCTACCGACTGCCCCTCCTGAACCGGAAAGGTCACCTGCAGCAGGGATGCCATCCAGCATGACCTAGCAGGGTCTGGGCACTGTCCTACAAGCAGGGAACCATGCTGAGAGCAGTGACACACCAGGACCTCACGGCGCCACTGCCATCAGAGACACGGCCACAAAGAGCCAGAGGGGCTGTGGCGGGGGACGCCACTGTCACACTCAACCAGCACACGTCCCATGGCTGAGGCGTGATGAGAACACGCAGCTCCATTCATGTACTGCGTGGCACCCTGCCAACCCCAGTTCAAGTGCCCGGCACTGCACAAGGTCCCCCAGACCCCCCAGGGGTCACTGCTGAAGAGAGCCAGGGATGGACCCCAAACCAGAGAAACAAGCAAAATTATTCAAAATCACACTTACAAAATAGCCACTGACCTAATAGGACATTCACTGGCTTTCCAATGACCAAAGTTCTAGAAAAAAATGGGCCACAGGGGCAGGGAAGGGGCTTCCCAGCAGGAGCCCACCTCCTCCTCTCAAGAGTGCAACATGTCACCAGCATGACAACGAGCCCGGACCCAATCACTATCAGGCTGCAAGACAAGACCCCTCCCTGACAGGACTGCCCAGGTCTAGCAGCATCTCCTGCCAGACTGACCCACTCCTGAAATGCAGAGAGCCCTGCACCTTGTGCAAAACCAAGAACCTGAGAAAGAACAAAGCACCAGGGGGCAGAGCGATAGGACAGTGGGGAGGGCACTTGCCTGGCACACAGCAGACACAGGTGCGATCGCTGGCACCCCATAAGGTCCCTGGAGCCAACCAGGAATGATGCCTGAGCACAGAACCAAAAGTAACCCCTCAGCATGGCGAGTGTGGCCCCAGAATAAAAATAAAAGAAAGCCAAGAAAAGTTCGAACAGAAAACCCATAGTGAGAGTGAAATCTCAACCACTCCAGTGGGACAGGGCCTCGTGGCAGGGGGTGGCAGGGGGCCCCAGCACTGAGTAGACAGGGCTGGCTGGTGTCCCACTCACCACGCGAGTGAGCGACAAGCGGCCCGCACTGGCCCTGGATGACAGGCAGGTCTCCGACCCCGCCCAGAGTCAGGAGAGGCTGAGGACTTGCTGTGGGTGAGGCCACTGCACCAGACCCTTGCCGTGCCAGAGGCTGTCAATGCGGGTTCCGCAGGCCCGGTCCCAGCCCCACTCAGGTCTTTCAGGCATTCCGGGAGGACAGAGCTGCCAAGTGGGAGCGCAGGGGGTCCGCCACTCTTGATGGCCTCCCAGGCCCACCACGCCATGCGCCTGCTTCCACTCATGGGGTCACTGGGCAGACACATCCTGGAATAGCCCTTGCACTGAGTGGGAGTTTGGTGCTCTGGGTACAAAGTGTACCAGGGCAGAATGGGCAGCAGGCTGGGCACCGTGGGCACCGCACTGCCGGGGAGACCCCAGCCAGAGATGGCACGCAGAGCATGGAGGCTGAGAGCAGCATTGAGGACTGCGGCTTTCAGGGCACCTGCCTCGGGGCCCCACAGGCATCAGTGCTCAGGGGTCGCACCCAGGCTCTGCAGAGCCACGCTGGATCACCACCACTGTATGGCGGAGGTCCAGCCTGCCAGACGCCCCGTCTCCGCCATGCCACCACCACCAGGAAGCCCGCCGAGGGTGCTGGACACAGCCACTGCCCAGGCAGCAAGGGAGCACAGCGAGGGAGCACACCAAGGGGTCTGCTCTTGAAGGTCAGGATGAGAGGCTTACAGGCCTCGCCTGGCAGTTGCCACAGTGCCCACAGGTGCCCAGTCACTGTACCTTATTGAGGTTCAGAACTCGGAAGAAGCCCTTGGTGTTCTGCTGGGAAACTTGGACGCTTTCCTCTGCCGTCATGCAGCTGTCACAGGCCAGGCAGTCACTCAGAAAGATCTTGGCCTCGGCCAACTTGTGGAACTCTCCCTTCTACAAAAGAAAGTATCTGACCTGATTCTCCTACTCACCCTGCAGGCTGTGTAACATGAGCTCGGCAGGGAGCAAAGCCGCCACCAAATGCCATGAGACACACCACGAGACATGGGGCGGCGGGTGTGGGAGGCGCGGGGACACGGGTCAGGGGTGTGGGAGCCGCGGGGACACGGGGCAGTTGGTGTGTGCGTGCTGCGGGGACACGGGGATATAGGGCCAGTGGGTGAGGGAGTGCCGTGGAGACACAGGCCAGAGGGCGTGTGTATATGCTGTGGGGACGTGGAACAGCAGGTGTGTGCTTCCCATGGGGACACAGGACAGTAAATGTGTGTGTGCTACGGGGACACGGCCCTGCAGGTATGTGCATGCCATGTGTGCTGCGGGGACACGGGCCGGCGGGTATGAGTGCTGTGGGGACATAGGCCAGCGGCATGTGCGTGCCATGGAACACAGGACAGTGACTGTGTGTGTGCTGCAGGGACAGGGACCAGTGGGCATGTGCATGCCATGGGGACATGGGCCTAGTCTTGGTCTCGGCAGGTGGCAAAGTCACACAGATGAAGGTCACACTGTGTCTGACCTTCCCCGTCCTTCTCTCCCCTCCTCGTTCTGGAGCCCCCAGATGCCTGGAGCTGGCCCAACAAGCCCACGTGCTGACACCCACAGCGGTTCACGCGGCAACCCCAGACACAGGCATGGCCCTGCTGGCCCAGCACTTCCTGCGCAGACCCTCACAGAAGGGGGCGGAAGCTCTGCTCAGCTCTGCGGCTCGGGTGGGGTCTCTTCTGCACGCTGGGACACGAACGTGCTCACCAAGTGTGGCGGGTGCTTCTGGGCGCAGGACCACTGCAGCCATTCCATCACCAGGACCCGAGGCTGGGTTCTCCCTTCCCTGTACCTCCAAACAGGAATGGCACGTGGCCCCCAACCTTCTCCCACATGTGCCACAGTAAGGCACCTTCTGGGACGGCCTCACCCACCAGAATCTGTCAGGGGCAGCGCCTGGCACACAGTTGGTGCCAAACGGATGCTACTGAGCTGCTCTGGGAATCCCGCTGGGATGTGCATATTCCAGACACCACTGGCCGCCTCAGCTTCCTCTACCTGCTCTGCATCTGGGACCAAACGAGCCACACATGTGGCCCCTCCCCTGCAGCCTGGGACCACAGCAGCCCACCCTCTGACCCGCACCTCAGATCCCCTCTACTCCCCTCCTGCCCACCCCTCCTCCCTGGGAGCACCCTGTCCAGTGGCACACCCCACCGTAGGCCCCCACGAGGAGTCCACCCACTGGGCTGGCAGGCTGGAGGCCAGGCCCCGCGCTGCGTTATCAGCCTCACCAGGCCCTGGCAGACACCCAACTCCACACGGCTAGATAAGGGACTCCAGAGTGGACGTGTGGCTGGGGACCATGGGAACAGGCAGGACACAGAGCTGCCAAGAAGCCGACCACCTGCTCCACGCTGCAGACCCGGACTATGTTCTCAGGAGCGCCACACTAGGCTTGCTCCCTCTGAGATGGAAACACAGGGCACCAGGGTGAGAGCAGGAATCTGGTGCAGACACTGCTGGCGCGGCCAGGAAGCCTCAGCGGTGAGTTTGAGAGGAAGCACTGGGAAGCAAAGCCGCAGACCAGGAGTAGGAGCCATTTCCCTGGTCGCCTCCCTGGACACCCATTCACAGCACAGGGCTTTCCTCACCAAAGAGGCAAGTGTAACTGCCATGGGTCTAGGGGCCATCTCAGGGGCTGGGTGAGTTCAGGTGCCGGGTGGGGAGGACAGGGGTGGCAGCCGCAGGCTGACCCGGCACCCAGTGTCTACTCACCTCTCCATTCTCCTGGGCCAAACTAGGGACATCGTCGGCTGCATCCTCCTGGTCTTCGGTCTTAGATTTCTTACTACATTCCTGGAGAGGAGCAAGGAACACAACACAACGCTGGACGCTCCCTGGGAGACGCTCCCTCCGCTAGGGCCCCCTCCAGGGCAGGAGACTGGCACCCACCCACAGGGTCCCTGCGTCCTTCCCGGGCGGTCCTGGCGGGCGGCTCGGCACGGCTGACACAGGGCAACTGCCACCGTGCCACGGGGCTAGGGCGCATTACACAACCCGGCTGATGCGAGCACCCCGGGCGGCAGAGCCGCTGACCGCGGGAGGAAGGCACGCAGAGTCAGGTGACCTCTGCCCAACTCCAAAGCGGCCCCTGCAGTAGGCTCCCGGCGGGAGGGCGAGCGCGGGGGCAGCTCAGCGTGCTGGGCGGCCGGGTGCGGGCGCACGGGGCCACCGCTGCCCCTGGCCGGGCGCTGGTCAGCGCTGGTCAGCCCTGGCCAGCCCGGACGAGCCCGGCCGCGGACTGCTAACCCCGACCCTGACCTAGGCCCGACCCGGCGGGCGCCCAGCGCGCGGGACCCACCTTCCGCGTGCAGTGCTCACACTTCATCTGGAGCGGGGCGGCGGGAGGCCAGCCGGGAGGTTTGGGCAGCACCGGTAGACGCGGTCACCGCTGCCCGCCGCCCTTTGTTGTCGTCGCCCTCGGTGCGGCCCCGCCCCCGGAGCCGCGCCGGCCAATGGGAGCGTCGAGAACGAGAGCCCGCAGGTTTTAGCCAATAGGAGCCCGCGGAGGGCGCCGTGGCTCCCCCTACGCGGACCCATTTCGGCCAATGAAGGTGCGGAGGAGGGGCGGGTCGCGCTCCAGAGCCAATCGGTGCGGGCCGCCCCGAGCGGACGCCGCGGGCGCCGGCCCGGGTCTCCGAGCGGTTTTCGCAGTGCGGGAGGCGCTGCGGCTCGGGGGGCGCCCTGTGGCGGGCTGCGGAGCGCGGCCGTCCCGGCCGCTCCGGGCTCGCGCCGGCGGAAAGACGCTGCCATGGCCGGGGGGGCAAGCGCGGCCCCGGCCCGCCGCCATTGCCGCGGCCCGGCGCGTCACGTCGCCCGCGAGGCTGCAGCGCGCAGGCGCGGGCCGGCACGTGGGCGAGAGCGCGAGGCCACGTGGGCCGGGCTGGCGGTGGGAGGGGGGTCGCGTGCACACCCCCTGACCGCCGGGCCGCACCTGCCCCTTTCCCGGGTCTCAGGACCCCAAGGAAAGATTAGCTTGTCAGTTGCATTATTTTTCACAGGCTTTCCTTGGTCCCGCGGGAAATGACACCCTTGTGCAGTATCCACATTAGTCAATTGTCCTTTTTCAACGACAGCATGGAAATAAGCTCCAACGTTTTGTTAGCCTGCATCACAGTAGATGTGTGCCCATTTTTAAACCTTCATAAAATAAAATCTTTGTTTTGAAGTAGCCTGCGGCTCCCCTAGAAGCTGCAGCAATAGTGCAAGAGATGCCAGGTTCATCGCAAGATTTGGGACCATATGTGGTGGCAGGGAGCCCACCAGGGTTGCATGTTGCATGCACTGTTTCTTGTGCTTCCCGGGAAATTAGTTTTAAGAGGTTTAGTTTCTGGGCTGGGAAGATAGCTGGAAAAGCTGGAGTTTTTGTGCATGTCTGACCTTGTCTGGCCCCTGAGCCAGCAGCAGTCCCTAGCAGTGCTGGTGTAGTTTTAAAAAAAAAAGTCAAAAACGAAAAAAGAAGCTTGATATACCTCCCTCAACTATGCAACCTCTGGCAAACAATCCAGAGTCTGTGGCCCTGATGATCACTTAATCACTTAATCACTTAATCCCCGTTATTCATCGATTTATTCGAGCGGGTGCCAGTAACGTCTCCATTCATCCCGGTTGCGTGCTAGCGTAGCCCAATGGTATCTGTTCGTTTTAGGAACATGTAGAGCCTCAAACCGATCATTTAGGGTCTTGACGAAGAAGTCTGACCATCTTATAGGTGGGCGTCCACGTGATCTTTTGATGTCTCGTGGAATCCAATCAGTAATGGCTCTAGTCCAGCGGTTGTCTGTAAACCTCATTACATGTCCAGCCCATCTGATTTTTGATGTCTTGGCAAATGAGACAGCGTCTCTGATTCTTGAGCGTTGACGAAGATCAGAACTCCGGATTCTATCTCTCATTTGAGTGAATCGTGATATTCCAAGCATAGTTCTTTCAATTCCTCTTTGAGAGACCCGAATAGTGTTCTCATCCTGTTTTCGTAGGGTCCAGGTCTCTGAGGCATATGTTAATGCAGGAAGAATAGTGGAATCAAAGAGATGTGCTCGTAGTTGGAGGTTCTTTGTCCTTTTAGTTATTTCTTCAATGCTCTTGAAGGCATTCCAAGCCACTCTCTTCCTCCTGCGTAACTCAGGTGCCAGGTCATTCATCATGTTGATTTCTCGACCTAAGTATATATAACTGTTGCATTCGGAGATGGTGGTTCCGTTGAGAGCGAATGGAGCGTCAGGAACAAGGCTGTTTCTCATAAACATTGTCTTCGTAAGATTCAGCTGTAGTCCGACCTTTCCACACTCACGGTCAAAGTCCGCAAGCATTTGTGCCGCTTGGCTGATGTTTGGTGTTATTAGAACGATGTCATCAGCAAAGCGGAGGTGGTGTAGTTGCCGACCATCTATCTTCACTCCCATGTTTTCCCATTCTAGTCGTCGCATGATGTTCTCGAGGGTGGCACTGAAGAGTTTTGGTGAAATGGTATCACCCTGCCGAACCCCTCTCTTGATATGGATGATTACTTCTTTGTAGAATGGTGAGATCTTGGTAGTGAATCCGCAATAGAGCTCACGAAGGATCCTGATGTATTGAGTTTGTACGCCCTGATTGGCTAGGGCTTCCATGACCGCTTCCGTCTCAACAGAATCAAAGGCCTTCTTTAAATCAATGAACGTTAGACAGAGCGGCATCTTGAACTCCCGAGATACCTCAATGAGCTTGGTTATTGTGTGGATATGGTCAATGGTACTGAATCCTTTTCGGAATCCAGCTTGTTCACATGGTTGTCCTTCATCTAGTGTTCTGCTAATCCTATTCAGGATGACTCGAGTGAATAGTTTGTAGATGACAGACAATAGGCAGATTGGGCGATAGTTGCCAATGTCGTGGATGTCTCCTTTCTTGTATAGTAGTACAGTCTTGCTGGTTTTCCATTGGGATGGAACCTTGCATTCAGACAGGTAGCGTGTGAAGAGTCGAGCTAATGTATTGATGAGTACTGATGGTAAGTTCTTCAGGTGTTCAGGTCTGATCTTGTCTGGGCCAGGTGCTTTTTGTTTCTTTACCGACGAGATGGCATGTTGGATTTCGGAAGGGAGAACATTGGGAATGACATATCCATCATGTGGTATGTGGTATGTGGGCAAGTGGATGTGGCTATTAAAGAGATCAGAGTAGAAGTCATGAATAATCTTCTCCATTGCCCTTCTGGAAGATGTGATAGATCCATCATGATGTCGGAGGGCAGTCATCTTGGTTTTGTAGTTGGTGAAGGACAGGCGGGCATTACGAATGTTTTTCCCAGCTTCTGCTGCATCTACCAGTACTGCTGCTCTCCTGTTTTTGAGGTCATCCTTGATGGCTTTTCTGTACTGTTTTGCCAGTTCGGACGTTTGCTTGTGGTTGCCTGAGGCACGTGCCATGCCACGTTGGCGAATAAGTTCAAGAGTGTTCGAAGAAAGACGGTTTTTTGTGGTTATCTCTCTCTTGGCATTCCTTGCACAATCATGGAGGTGCTGAATCATTCGATGGTATTCCTCATCAATGTTGTCAATAACGGCATCTTCCCATGTTGCTGCAACAGAGCCAAAGAGTTCCCAGTTGGTGGTTGTTCTGGGAGTCTTCTTCTTAAACCTTGCATTCTTTTCTCCTCGTTCTGTGAGGTAGAATTTTGCACGAAGAAGACGGTGGTCTGATCCCGTTTGGAATTTTGGGACAACAGCAACATCGGTTAGGCAAAACAAAGGCCAGGATCCAAAGATTATCACAACAAGCTCCTGGGAGAGCACAAGGCAGAGTCTCCTACCCTGTGTCTGACTATCCTCGCCAGGGCCCAACAGCTGAAGACTTCCAGGCCCCAACCAAGGCCTTACTGGAGCCACTCTCCACACACTTGGATAAGCCTCAGACATAACCGAACTGGCAGAGGAACCCAGGTGTGTGGGACCCGGGACTGAGATCTCTAAGCCTGCACGGTTTGGGACTGGACC
Source organism: Sorex fumeus (assembly GCF_029834395.1). Classification (NCBI taxonomy): domain Eukaryota; kingdom Metazoa; phylum Chordata; class Mammalia; order Eulipotyphla; family Soricidae; genus Sorex; species Sorex fumeus. The sequence continues at coordinate 18,037,145 of NW_026606086.1, read as the reverse complement.
TGTCAGTAGCTAGACAGTTACACCCTCCAACTGCCGTGTAACCCCAACAAAGGCCAGGATCCAAAGATTATCACAACAAGCTCCCGGGAGAGCACAAGGCAGAGTCTCCTACCCTGTGTCTGACTATCCTCGCCAGGGCCCAACAGCTGAAGACTTCCAGGCCCCAACCAAGGCCTTACTGGAGCCACTCTCCACACACTTGGATAAGCCTCAGACATAACCGAACTGGCAGAGGAACCCAGGTGTGTGGGACCCGGGACTGAGATCTCTAAGCCTGCACGGTTTGGGACTGGACCTGTCAGTAGCTAGACAGTTACACCCTCCAACTGCCGTGTAACCCCAACAAAGGCCAGGATCCAAAGATTATCACAACAAGCTCCCGGGAGAGCACAAGGCAGAGTCTCCTACCCTGTGTCTGACTATCCTCGCCAGGGCCCAACAGCTGAAGACTTCCAGGCCCCAACCAAGGCCTTACTGGAGCCACTCTCCACACACTTGGATAAGCCTCAGACATAACCGAACTGGCAGAGGAACCCAGGTGTGTGGGACCCGGGACTGAGATCTCTAAGCCTGCACGGTTTGGGACTGGACCTGTCAGTAGCTAGACAGTTACACCCTCCAACTGCCGTGTAACCCCAACAAAGGCCAGGATCCAAAGATTATCACAACAAGCTCCCGGGAGAGCACAAGGCAGAGTCTCCTACCCTGTGTCTGACTATCCTCGCCAGGGCCCAACAGCTGAAGACTTCCAGGCCCCAACCAAGGCCTTACTGGAGCCACTCTCCACACACTTGGATAAGCCTCAGACATAACCGAACTGGCAGAGGAACCCAGGTGTGTGGGACCCGGGACTGAGATCTCTAAGCCTGCACGGTTTGGGACTGGACCTGTCAGTAGCTAGACAGTTACACCCTCCAACTGCCGTGTAACCCCAACAAAGGCCAGGATCCAAAGATTATCACAACAAGCTCCCGGGAGCGCGCGGCCGCATTTGCGGCCGCGCGACTATTTATTTAATAATTTTCAGGATACCTTAAATATCCTTAAATATCCAACCTACACGGCAGAGCCTGGCAAGCTATCCGTGATCTATGCCAAATAGACCAAATTGATATGCCAAATCCAGTAATAAATGGATCTCATTTCCCTAACCCTGATTATGCAGAGTCGAGAAGGATATGGAAGGAGAAGCTGTTAAAACACCAAGGCAGACATGGGCTGCCAAAACTCAGAAAAACAAAAATGATTGTCTGTACTTTTAATGCTCGTACGCTGGCATCTGCTGCATCCATTGAAGACCTTATGGTACAAGCACGAAAGATCAAGTACGACATCATTGGTCTGACCGAAACGAGAAGACATCAACCCCATCATGCTGTTTTCGACACTGGAGAAGAACTGTTCCTTGGAACATGTGATAAAAGAGGCGTCGGTGGTGTCGGTATCCTTGTCAACACAAACTTAGTCACAAGCATTGATTCATTTGAATGCCTAACAACCCGAATCGGACGATTACACTTGAATAAATGTGGCTCACTACCGGCAGTTTCTATCTTTGTTGTCTACGCACCAACATCCAGTTATGGTGAAAAAGAAACTGAGAAATTCTACATGGAGCTGGAGAAATTCTATAAAGAAGATCACACCTTCTACAAGATCATTGTCGGTGATTTTAATGCCAAGATAGGACCAAGAAGATCAGTCGATGAACTCCACATTGGAACCCATGGCCTGGAATGGAACGAACAAGGTGACAGACTGTCTGAGTTCATCATGTCAACCAAAACCTTCCATGGTAACTCACAATTCCAAAAGGCTGAATCTAAACGTTGGACATGGGAGTCTCCCGATGGACGGTTCCACAATGAAATAGACCTGATGATCACAGAAATAAGAAAAGGGGCAAATGGGACACTAGGAATTTTTTAAATGTCAATAACGAGTATCACTGTATCACTGCCAACCTGTTCGTCCATTTACTCAAGCGGGTATCAGTAATGTTTCCATTCGTCCCTGAGATTTTAGCAGCCTCTCCTTACTCGTCTTTCCCATTTTGTTGGGAATAATGAGTAAAAAGCCAATAAAATGGACACTGTGAGTGTGGGTCAGTGCTAGCAGCGCTCTGCTGGTGGTCAGCATTAGGGTCCATCTTTGTGGAGACAAAAATCAAGCACCTAGTGAATTGACACTGGTTCTTCTCATTCAAAGCCAGGAATACTGGCTTCAGTTAAGCATCATTGATCTCACATTTGACACTTTCCACAGCTGGGAAATTCCTGGGCCACAGTGGCACCAATATCAAATATTTAGATTGTTTCAGGTTATGCCCCCAAACCACAGGGGGCAGAGAGAGGCTTACAGGGTTGGAGCACAGGCTGCAGGCATGAGGCCTAGTTCCTTTCCCAATGTGGCTTGGTTCTGGGATCCCTGAGCACCACACAGGGAACTATCCGGTAAGCGACATCTACTGTGCCCGCCATGAAAAGACCCCTCCAGACAACCTCTTCACAATGCTAGCCAAGCCAACATCCATGATAAAAACACCACACTTGTGTTTGGCTAGGTTTTGGCCACCCCACAACCCCCTCTGAAGATGCTCAGAGGTTACTCCTGGAGGGCTCGGGGGACCATATGGGATTCTGGGTATGGAACCCAGGCCAGTTGCATGCGAGGCTTTACCCTCTGTAGTATCTTGTGTTTTTTCATGGTGTCAGGTTTGAACCCAGATCCTCATACATGCTAATCAGATGTGCCCTGCCCCCTGCTACTCAACCTTGTCCCAGGCTCCAAATATTAACAACGGGGAGATGTGTGTATGTGTGTGTGTGTATGTGTGTGCACGTGTGCCCTGTGCAATCTCTGTCCTCAGCAACCTTATCTTAAATTTTGCATTCTTTACACACTGCAGCAACTACAGGATCTATATACTTTTTTCAATTAAAATTTTTATTTTAGGGGCTGGAGCGATAGCACAGCAGGTGTTTGCCTTGCATGCAGCCAACCCGGGTTCGATTCCCAGCATCCCATATGGTCCCCTGAGCACTGCCAGGAGCAATTCCTGAGTGCAAGAGCCAGGGGTAACCCCTGTGCATCGCTGGGTGTGACCCAAAAAGCAAAAAAAAATTGTTTTAATTGAACCACCGAGATAGTTGCAAAATTGTGATTTTTCATTCACACAATGTTCCAATACCCATCCCACTCACCAGTGTGTATTTCCTGCTACAAATATCCCCCGTTTCCCTCACACCCCCACTCCCACCCCCAGCATACACCTATGGCATACAAATTTCTCCTCTCTTTTTTCTTTTAGGCTTTGTGATTTATTATACTGTTACTGAAAGGGTATCATGCATATCACTTTACCTCCTTTCAGCACGCAGTTCTTGTACACAGTGATCATTTCCAACTATCCTTTTTCTGTCAGAACTGCACTCCCCCTCTTTGTAAAACTTCTTACCATAGACTCATCCTCCTGGCCCTCATTTCTATTATTGTTTTTGAGTATTAGTTTCATACAATGGTCTTTCTTTCTTTCTTTCTTTTTTTTTTTTTTTTTTGCTTTTTGTGTCACACCCGGCAATGCACAGGGGTTACTCCTGGCTCTGCACTCAGGAGTTACTCCTGGCGGTGCTCAGGGGATCATATGGGATGCTGGGAATAGAACCTGAGTCGGCCGCGTGCAAGGCAAACTCCCTACCCACTGTGCTATCTCTCCAGCCCCCGATGTTTGTTTTTTTTAATATTCCACAAATGAGTGAGATCATTCTATGACTGTTCCTCTCTCTCAGACTCATTTCATTCAGCATAATACTCTACATGTCCATCCATGTATAAGCAAATTTCAGGACTTCCTTCATCCTCACGGCTGTACAGTATTCCATTATGTAGACAAATGTACCATAGTTTCTGTTCTCGGGCACTCCGATTGTTTGTAGTCTGACTGCTGTGAACAATGCTGCAATGAACATAGGCATGCAGATGACTTTCCCATATTGTTTTTGTGCCTCCAGGATATATTCCCAAGAGCGGTATTGCTGGGTTGTATGGAAGCCCAATTTTGAGTTTTATGTCCCTACTGTCTTCCAGAGATGCTGGACCAGTTGGCATTTCCACCAGCAGTGAGAGTCCCTTCTCGCCCGCATCCACACCAGCATTGGTTGTTCTAGTTCTTGTTGATGAGTACCTGTCTCTGTGGTGTGAGATATCTCACTGTTTTGATTTGTGTCTCCCTAATGATTAGCCATGTAGAGTATTTTTCCATTTGTTTACTAGCCATGAATACATGCACTTTCCCGCTGCTTGTTTTTAAGGCAGTGTACACAAGGTGGAAAGAGGAAGCCTCAGTTTCACCTTGCCAGTGAGAGAGGAAGCCTCCATTTCCTCTTGCCAGATGTTTCATCTCTCCATCTCTCCCCCATCAACATGAAATGACATACATTTCATGTCCAAGGTCCTTTCTCAGCGTCCCAGAATTTCCCAGGAACATAACATTGCCCTGCAGCCTAGACTGACAGGAAATCTGAAATAATGGGCAATGCCTGGGGCGATTAGACCAGCAGCAACCCCGGGATTTTCCTGTATCTTTTGCAAACACTTGACAAATGATAAGAAGTGCCAGAAGCCTTTAAAAGGGCCTACACGAAACTTCCTTTGACTCAGTCACATATTAAGCCCCTCCCCACTTGGGAAGTCCCTTTTCCTTTCACTTCCACATTCTAAAGAACTTTTCTACTTCCCAATTTGGAGTCTGAACATCTTTATTACTCAGCATTTTCATTCTTAAAAATACTAAAGAACCTGGAATGGTGGACGAAGGGAGCCCCGCCTTTGCAGCTCCTGTACACAGTGCTCCACACTTAGAGATAGTCCCGCTCCCTTCTATAGCGGCACAGAATCTGCAGGTATTTGGCAAGGTCTAACCAGGATAGAGACAACTCATTAATTTCACATTTTAATATGAAAAACAAATTTTGGAAAGCAAAACAAGCTGATTGGGGAAATGAAGGGAGGGGAGAGGAAGATCAAGATACTTGCTCAGGAGAGAAACTAGCTTCTCCACAATGAACAGAACAGAGCCCATGTCCAAGTGGGCTATGCAGCTCTTTCGGCGGCTTGTGCGTCTAATATGAAATTAATGAGGGAGCAGAAAAATGACTCCACAGGCTGGGACACGCGCACCAAATGTGGGGGCCACACGCGCATCAAATGTGGGGGTCTGATCACCAGCGGGCTCGGCAGGACTCCCAGAGACCGGAGAACCCACCCCGAGCCGGGCTCCGAGGGTCCCGGGCCTGCGCCCCTGGGCGCTCGTACTCAGAACTGCCAGCTCAGTGGGAGCCCCGCACGCCGGGGCCGGCCAGGGGCGACCCAGGGGCCCGCAGAGGTGCGCCAGCCCGCCTACCCGGAAGCCAAGCCCACCCAGAAACCAAGCCCACCCGGAAGCTCGCGCCGCCCAACCCGGAAGCCGGTGGTCCCGCGATCCCGGAAGCCAGGCCCACCCGGAAGCTTCTCACCGCCCAACCCGGAAGCCGGTGGTCCCGCGAGCCCGGAAGCCAGCCCACCCGGAAGCCGGCGCTGGCCACGTCCCGGAATCGGTGCGCCGGTGAGCCCCGCGCGCTACGGCCCGTTTCCGGGATGTACATGCAGGTGGAGTCGCGCTCCGGCTCCTGCCTGCACCTGACGCGCGCGCCCGGCGCCCGCTCCTGGTCCCTGCTAGTCGGTAAGTGAGGGGGGCGCGCCCCGGGGAGGGGGCTGGGCGCGGGGGCCCCCCGCGGGGCTCACGGCGCCGCTGACTCTTATCTCTGCAGGAATCCTGTCCATCGGGCTGGCGGCTGCCTACTACAGCGGTGGTGAGCATGTGACCCCAGCCCCCGGGACCCCCACCCCCATCAACCCCCTCCGGAGTGCGATTGCCCCTCCTAGCAGTCATCCTGCCTGCCCGGCACAGATTCCACCGGGGGCAGGCCCGGTGGGATGCAGGGACTGCCACTCACTGGTTCTTTGCTCTCTGCAGACAGTCTGGGCTGGAAGCTCTTCTACGTCATGGGCTGCCTTTTCGTGGCGGTGCAAAACCTGGAGGACTGGGAGGTGAGCTGACAGTGCCCGCCACACACACACACACACGGTCCTGTAGCTGAGACTTCCTGCTCTGCGCTCCCTATTAGAGGCTCCACACTTCTGTCTGTGCCCTTCATTCTCCGGGCATCACTGCTGTAGTTTCCCCAGGCCAGGGCTGCCTCCTGCCAGGTTCACCTCGGGTCCTGGCTGCTGCCGTCATCCCCTTTCACTTCCCCTATTGCCTTTCGGGAGCCTGCGCTGCTGTGCTGCCCTTTGCTTGCGACGGGGGGCAGAGCCCAATGTCCCAGAGCTGGCGTAGCAGGTAGCATGCGTGGATTCCTGTGGTTCTGCCCAAGATGGGCGGGAAGGCAGAGGTGCCCCGAGCATTGGCTGATGTTGTGCATGACCCTCCTCCCTGGATGGACTTCTGCTTGTGGCCAGCTGACCCCTTCTGACTGCTTTGCAGGAAGCCATCTTCAACAAGAACACAGGGAAGGTTGTCCTGAAGACGTTCAGCCTCTACAGGAAGCTGCTCACCCTTTCCCGGGCGGGCCATGACCAGGGTAAGGAGGCATGGGGTTGTGTGAGTGGCAGGGCCTGGGAGCAAGAGGGTCATGGGGCTGACGCCCCCAGCTCAGCATTTCTGCACTGGGCAGGCAGTTCCATGCATGTGAGCGTGCCAGGCCTGTGCCAACATTCCGTCCCTTTCTGCCCACTGGACATGCAGGGATGAGCCCAGCCTGGAGAGGGTGGTGGGTGAGCTCTGGGCGGGGTCCCTGGCACCCAGTCAGGGGCAGGGGCAGGAGCAGGCTCTGACCCGGCCCTGCCCCCAGTGGTGGTCCTGCTCCATGACATCCGGGATGTGAACGTGGAGGAGGAGAAGGTGCGCTACTTCGGGAAGGGCTACGTGGTGGTGCTGCGATTTGCAACAGGCTTCTCCCACCCTCTGACGCAGAGCGCGGTCATGGGCCACCGCAGGTACGGGTTGAGGCTGGGTGGGCTGTGGGGCCTGGGCAGAGTGTCTGGCTGCCGCAGTAACCTCCACCCCACTTCGGTGCTGTTGCCCAGTGATGTGGAAGCCATTGCCAGACTCATCGTCAGCTTCCTGGAGCTGCACCGCCTGGAGAGCCCCATGGAGCTGTCCCAGAGCAGCGACAGTGAGGCGGAAGGTCCTGGAGACCAGCGCTGACACCACGAGCCCTGGCCCGGCTGTCCGAGGGTCACCTGAGACTCCTCTTGGGGACCTGCCCCGAGAAAGCCCAGACTGGACTGACCTGCCACCTCCGGGCTGTGTGAGGAGCAAGGGGGACAGGCCCCTCTCGGGGTCCTGATGCAGGGGCCTGAACCTCTGGAAGGACACAGAACCAGCTCTCCCCTAGTGGCATCTGTTCTGATGGACAAAGGCCACAGGCCCTGGACGTCTGGGGAGGAAAAGATGACTGCCTTCGGCTGTGTGTACTGCACCTGCTCCCCAGGTCTCTGCCAACAGGCCACCGGGGCTGGGGTAGGGCGGCTCTCCAGCCTCATCTATCATCACATTTCTTCATCATGTGCCCATGGAACACCTGGTATTTGAGCCAATCACCCTGGTGTGTCAGGAGCAGGTGGCCGCCATGGCATGGGACACCAGCTGTGCTATCACAGCTGCCCTAGTGAGGGGCTGTGGAGATCTGGAAGGAGCAGCGCCCCCCCTGCAGCAGGGGCTGCCTGGACTCTGACGCCACCCAGGCTGCTGCAAGAGCCCCAGTGGCAGAGTGGCAGAGCTAGCTAGCGGCTGCCATGTGGCCCCCAAGACTGCCCAGGTGTCCAGGATCCAGCACCAAACCAGAAGTCCAGCACTGCAAAAGTAACCCTGGCCCTGCCCCCCCACACACATGAGTTTCCCTATGTAAACATAAAAAATGACTCCAACATTAGGTTTTGAACGGCTAGGTACGATGCTTTTTCCCTAAAATAAAGTACAAAATGCAGTGCTGTCTTCTGGGCTGCGATGCTGAGAGGAGGGAGAGGGGACATGGGTGGCGCCAGTCCCTGGGTCCTGCCTTCTCCCTCAGGGCCCAGCATCCGCCCCCTGGGCTGCAGCCTCGCCCAGGTCCTGAAGAAGCATCTGCAAACGCTGCAGGCTGGGCCGCACGTTCTCCTCCAGCCACTCCTCCACGGCGTCCGGGTAGAAGACACGCTGCAGGGCGGCCTCCAGTTCCTGCACCACGGTCTCCCACCTGGCCAGCAGGCTGTGGGTGAGACCCAGAGTCTCAGGGAGGGCAGGCTGGTGGGAGTGCCCCCTGGACAGGCAGGGCATGGCCACAGCCAGAGAACCCTAAGCCACCCAGCCACTCCGACACCCTCGTTTCTCTGCAAGGACAGCCAAGGGGCCCCTAATGGACCATGGGGGTGACCTGGATAGAAAGCTGCAGTCAGCAGGCACAGCTGGCAGAGAGGGATGGTTGGAGGCTGCCTACCTGAGTGCCTGGGGCTGAATGTGCCGGATCATGACTGGGTGGATGAGCTTCCGCCTGCGGTGGTAGGGGCTGAACCAGCCTGTCACATACCTGGGGCAAACAACGGGTGTGTGAGAGCGGGGAGTGGCTTAAGAGGCACCTCTGCAGCCTTGGTCCTGCTAAGCACTTCAGAGCTGCTCGGGCCAGGGATGTATCTCAGCAGTGAAGCCAAAGCCATGCATGCTGGATCCAGGGGAAGCAGTAAACATAAGTTGCTGGAGCCAGAGAAGATACAGGAGTAAGGCTCCATCCCCAGCTCCACAGATAGTTCCCAGGAGTGACCCCTGAGCAGAGCTGAGTGTGGCCCCAAAACAATGATGCGTCCCCCAGAAACTCTTCATGTCGTGGGGATACCCGCTGCTCACCGGTCCTTCTCCAGCAGGGTGTCCACGGAACTGCACAGGTGAAGGCTCACTTGGCTGATGAGGGCCAAGATGTCGCTGCCAGGGAAAGAGCCAGCCCCCTCCCTGCAGAGAGGCAGCCCATGAGAGGGTGGCCTGGCGCAGGGCTGGGTGGGGGTGGGAGGAGGAGGTTACCCTGCGAGGCCCGTGAGTTCCAGGCTTGGGGTCCCAAGGAAGGTCTCCACTCTTGCTCTGGCATCTTCAGCAAAGCCGCCTGAAAACCACCAGACAGTGGTCGGGGGCCTGGACTCTGTGCTGACTACGCTGGCCAGACCCAGTCCTGGAATATCCTGTTTCTCAGCAGCAGTGCTCAGTGGAGAACAGCACCAGAGAGACAGTACGGGGTGAAGTGCCTGCACACAGCTGACCCCTGGGACTGCAGCTGTCCCCGGATGTGGGTCAGGTGGACACAGGTCTGCAGGACAAGAATTGAGCACACAAGGTGTGGTCTGTGCCCGCAGCCCCACTGCACGGAGGAGCCCTGCCAGGGGCCAGCCTGGAGGCCTCCCCGGGCTGACAGCATTTGCCACTGTGAGGAACTCAGGGCCACTGTGTTGGGGGCACGTCCTACTGCTCGACCTGGGCGGGCAGCGGCCGGAATGCCTAGCAGCCCGTACCATGCAGGAGTGTCTGCAGACACACGGCCAGAGACGGGATGCCCACAGGCAGGAGCTCGCACAGCACGGAGAAGTGGTCGTACCTATGGGGGGAGAGACTCAGCTCCGGCCCCACACCAGTGCACAAGGCCACTCTCTAGAAGCTTCCACAGAGCGGCCTTCTGCACCAGCTCCCTGCACCAGGAGCCCTCCAGGAGCCCACTGTCCCCAGGAAGGCAGCTACGCTCACCCTGTGGACCAGGCTGGGGCCCTACCTCTGCCAGCCTGTCAGCACGATGCCCTGCAGTGCGTGGGCAGGCGCGTGAGCTGCCACCTGCAGCCACTGCACGTGGTTCCTCAGGTGATGCTCAATGGGGGTCAGCGCCTGGCTGGCCCCGGTGGCCCCCTTGAAGGCGCTGGCGGCCCACAGGCGGGCAAAACCGCATTTGCGGTACTTCTCCACAAGAAGGGCTGTGGGAGAGCAACGGGATGTGTCACCCCAACACGGGCGACCCAGCTGCATCTGGGCCTTGCCGGGTGGGGGCCAGGGGATGCCAAGTCTTTCCTGAGGACCAGGCCCTGGGATGGGGCAGAGCCTGAAGGTACACTGACCCTTGGCATGGACGTCGAGGTCGGCCCCGTAGTCCCAGAGCACTGGCTCCACCAGCTGCGGCAATCCGGAGGCTGGGGGCAGGAGAGCGGCAAGTGGCAGGCCCCGGGCAGACACAATTGCACCCACCTGTGCCCGGAAGGCCGAGCTCCCTGCCTGCCCCGCCCTGGAGATGCAGTCACGGCTTCTGTGTGCCTCGAGCCACTCTGCCCAGAAGCCCTGTCCGGCTGTCGTGCCCGGAGCGGGCTTGCTGCCTCTCAGGCTCCCCCTCCCTCGGCCACGCCTTCCCACCTGAGAGCTGGCCCTCGGGGATGTCCCGCAGCATGTCGTCCCACACGAGGGGCGTCGTGGTGGGGTGCTGGGCCAGCACATGGCTGGCCACCGCCTTCACGTGGGACAAGCACAGCTGTGTTTTGCTGTTGTGTTCCTGCTGCAGCCACCGCCTCGAGGCCTCGCCCTCCCCGAGGTAGTAGACCTGCGGAGGCCCAGGGTGCGGGTGAGTGGACACCCCCCAGAGCCTGCCGCAGAAACCTCAGGACAGCAAAGCTGCAGGGAAGAGTGGGAGGGGCTGCCTACAGGCCAGGCAGGGGCCCTGGAGCCCACCCCTGCTCCCTTGGAAAGCACCAAGAAGGTCCTTCCGAGCAAAAACTCCGGGGTCTGTACGGTTGCCACCTGTGTGCACGCTGTGTGCCTTCAGGGCTAGCACTGCACACCAGAGCCCAGCAAGCGCTCTGCCACGGCCCACCTGCTCCAGCGCCAACCCCAGTCTGTGGGGGCCTCGGCCAGCAGGGCCAGGCAGCTGCAACCAGTGGGAGGCCGGTCACACATGAGAGGACACATGTCCACACGGTGGGGCGGAGAGAAGCAGTGGGAGCAGAGGGCAAAGGGCACAACCCACCAGGCACCCACCTCGTCACAGCCCAGGTGGAGCCAGCGAGCGCCTGGGTGCAGCTGCAGCACCTGCTGTACCATGGCCGCCACCAGTGCCTGGGATTCAGCCTCGTGGGGATTCAGGGTGTTGGGGAACAGCGGCACTTCCCGGAGATGCGCCAGAGCCTTGTGCTTCAGCACGAACTGCGGAGAGAACGGAGCTCTGTGGCGCCACCGCTTGGGCTGGTGGACTTCTGGCTCAGCTGCCTCGGGACACTGGGGACTGGCTGGGACAGTTCAGGAAAGCAGCCATGGGAACAACAGGCTTCCTACAGTTCCTCACTGGGCTGCCCCTGCACCACCCAACATGCGGGCAGAAGCAGCTGAACCCCCAGTCAGCTCCTCAGTGGTCCCTCGGGGGCCTGAAGGGCAGGTGGGAGACCCAAGGGCACCCAAGGCAGCAGAGATCCAGCCTCTACTGCCCCCACAGAGAGGCCGGTCTGCTGCGAGGGGCCCGACTGTTGGGGCACACAGCGACTTGGAGTGAAGCCCAGCATGGGAGAAGGGGTGTCCCTGCACACAGATGCTTACGGGACCAGCTGTTTACTTTCTGGGAATTTTTCAAAGGAATCTTGATCATAATCAAGACTGACTATGGGGGTCTGGTGCGATAGCACAGCGGGTAGGGCATTGGCCTTGTATGCAGCTGACCCAGGTTCGATTCACAGCATCCCATATGGTCCCCTGAGCACTGCAAGGAGTAATTCCTGAGTGCTTGAGCCAGGAGTAACCCCTGTGCAAAGCCGGGTGTGACCCAAAAAGCAAAAAAAAAAGACTATGATCCAGATTCCTTGTCTCTTCTGGAGTCACACCAGCTGCAATCAGAGCTCACTCCTCACTCTGAGCTCAGGGATCACTCCTGGTAAGCTCCAGGGACCATATGGAACGCTGGGGATTGAACTGGGTCTGCCATGTGTGCAATCGCTCCAGCTCCCTCGGTTTATGCATGTGTGCATGTGCATGCGCACGTGTGTGTGTGTGTGTGTGTTCCAAGGATTAAGGGAAACTCTGTACAGTAAGACAAAAATAAAAATCCATCCAGTGGGGTTGGGAGATTTTCAAAGGTCAGAAAAAAGAAGCTGGGACTAATAGCATAGGGGTAGGGTGTTTGCCTTGCACGCGGCTGACCTGGGTTCGATTCCTAGCATCCCATACGGTCCCCTGAGCACCTCCAGGAGTAATTCCTGAGTGCATGAGCCAGGTGTGACCCTGTGCATCGCTGGGTGTGACCCAAAAAGAAAAAAAAAAAGTCTGAACTGAGGAAATAGGTCCACAATGATCTCGTTTTGTTTTGGGGCCACACCTGGCTCTGGACTCAGGAAATCACTTCTGATCGTGCTTGGGAAGCCATATGGGATTTCAGGGATCAAACTTGGGCTGGCTGCATGCAAGGTGAGCACCCTACCTATTGTCACTCCAGTCCCACAACAGTATTCAACCTGAATACAGAAAAAAAGGTGGCAGAAGGCGCAGAACCTGTGGATTGCACATAGAGGGACAGGACAGCAGGGAAGACGTCCCCTGAGCACTGAGCTGGCAGCAAGCCCTGAGCACTACAGGTGTGACCCCAACACCTAACCCCAACAAATAAAAGGGAGTTTCCCAGAGGTGAGCCAAGGAAGTCTGAGGACGTCTGGCTCAGATGCTGCCTTCCAGAACTGAGTCAGAGAAGCTGCTTGGAGTGGGGAGGAGCAGCAACTCCCCCACAGGGAGTCATCCCAGGCAGCTTGAAAGCAGGAGCAGAGATGGTCTGCCTTGAGTGGGCAGGGAGAAGACAGGGAGACGTGGCCTCTGGGCAAAACAGGGGCAGCTGGCCAGCAGAGACTGATGGCCTAGGTGGAGGGGACATGGGCAGCAGCGGGAAGGAGCAGACAGAGGGGACAGAGAGAGACAGCCCCACGGGGAGGCAGAGAGCAGTGCGTAGCTCATGGTACTCTACAGATGTAAGAAGGGTGTTTGGTGACCGGATGTGATGTGGGAAACTGCATCTCAGGGAGGATGGGGGAGAAAGCAGGAAGCATTTCTTTCCTTGATGACTGCTTGTGCTAGAGAGGACAGGAGAGGGGCCTGCTTGCACTGTCAGACCCTGGCTCCAACGCTGGCACCACACAGAGTACCCCGACCCCTGCAGGAATCACACCTGAACACCTCGCCCCACCGCCCCACCCCGTCCCTCCTCCCCACCCCGTCCCTCCTCCAAGCATTTCCCTCCCACAAACTGATGGATGCCGGGTCCCTCCATCCCCTCTGGCTTCTCCCTCCAATCCTACAGGGTTGTTCTGAGCTGTTCACTACAAGGAACCAGGGCCACTGAGCACTCCCCAAGCCCCTAGGTCCAGGGCTCCAGACCACAGGCCACCCACACGCCGCTCCCACTGCCTAGGCCCCGCCCACAGGGGGCAACAGGGCAGCAACCCGCACTCACCTCCATGTGGCCGAATGTCTGCACCAGGGGTATGACCTCCAGCCCATGCCGAGTGGCCAGATGCAGAATCTCGCCGATTTCTGCAGGGCTGGGGACAGTGACATCCTGAGAGGGTCATGCCTGCTCCTCCCCCTCCTTCTCAGGAACCTGGGCCTGTTGCTTGTCGCCAACAATGAAGAGCCTCAGGAGTGCTGAGTGATAGTACAGCTAGTAGGCACATCTGCCTTGCACATGGCCCACCCAGGTTCGATCCCCACCCAGGTTTGATCTCTGGCAACTCATGCAGTCCTCCGAACACCTCTAGGCGTAATTCCTGAGTACAGAGCCAGGAGTAAGTCCTGAGTATTGGCATTACCAGGTGTGGCCTCAAAACAGTAACAAATGAGCAAAAAAGAGTCATACAGGCATCTTCCCATTTTTGACGGTCCCCTCTGTTGTCCCTTCATTCACTGAACTGCACAGCGCAGGGCTGGCAGGGAACAGCGCCCCCCAGAGGGTCCAGGCACCAGAAGCTGGGCATTCAGCCCACGACTGGAAATGTGCAGAAGGTTCCAGAAAACAGAGGAAGGTGCTGTGATGTGACATGGAGAGTCCTGGCTCACACCTACAAGTGGGGTTTGGCTGGAACACACACACTCTGTCTAGCACATGTGACATCAGACACCCCGGGCCCACCCCTGAGGACTACCTGGTGATCACTACCAGAAGAAAGAAAAAGGTTGACAGCACCCCCCTGGCAGCTTCTAGGCCCAGAAGCTGTGGGGAGTGGGCTGGGGGCAGAGAGGAGTGGAAAGTGCACGGAATGCCTGGGTCACCCACATCCCAGTGCGCTGGTGACCAGGCATCAAAGAGGAGCCATGGCCATGTTTCACCTGCCTTTGGAACGTCCTGGGGAGCAGGCTCCCTGGCACTCGGGAGCCTGGAGGTCATTCCCAGGGCACTTGGCCTGGCTGTGTGGCTTGGCCCCAGGCGGTGTGGCAGGGATCAAACTCTCATGCACACCTCTCTTCAAGCCCTTTCCCAGTCCTGTATCATACCTGCAGTAGTCAGTCGGTTTGGGTTTTTTATTTTCTTTTTGCTTTTTGGGGCCATAACTGGCAGTGCCCAGGGGTTACTCCTGGCTTTGCACTCGGTACTACAGCTCCAGCCCAGGTAGTCGGTTCTGGAAGGATACCAGTCACACGAAGCTCTGCCTCTATCCTCAACTTTTAGTTGCCTTTTTAGTTTTCTGGTGGGGGGGGCACACACATATGGTGTTCAGGGGCTTCCTGGCTCTGTGCTCGGGAGTGGCCTCTGGAAGCACTTGGGGGATGTTATACAGTGCTGAGAATCAAAGCCACGACAGCTATGAGCAAGGCCAAGTCTCAAGACACTTGTATGTCTCGAGTCAGTCACTACATGTCCTCATACTCGACAAATATGCTTAGTCAAGCTTCACAGGAGCCCTTGTATTTTCTCATTCAAAAACAATCCATCTGCTGCAGGTAGGGAACACGGCCAAAGAGAAGGAAAAGACAGTGAACAACCACCAAACACAGCCCACAGACAGGCATGCTTGGTTACCACATCTACTATGCACAGGGACACCGGGACAGACACCAGACTAGGGGATGCCTGTACAGAGGCGCTGGAGGATGCTGGTACAGACACCCACTCTGGGGACACCTGTGAAGACACCTATATGGGGGATACCTGTGCAGACACCCATACGGGGGACGCCTGTGCAGACTCCCGTACAGGGGACACCTGTGCAGACATCCATATGGGGGACACCTGTGCAGACACTCATACTGGGGATGCCTGTGCAGACACCCATATGGGAGACTCTTGTGCAACACCCATACTGGGGTCACCTGTCAGACACTCATACTGAGGATGCCTGTGCAGACACCTATATTGAGGATGCCTGTATACTGGGGTCACTCGCACTAGTGGATGTCTGTATTGAGGCACCTATATGCAAAGATCCTGTGCTGGGATGCTGCCCTCAGAACCAAACAGCTATGTAAGGGGTGACACCCTATGGCGGTACCTGTATGCATGCTTGGCCCTCAGCAGCTGCAGGTGGCCGTCGTAGGGAAACATGTCCTCATACTCGATGAGGAGCCCATTCGCGCCCAGAGCTTGGAAGAGCGGAAAGACCTGGGGAGGGGGGGGGCATCAGGGAGTGATGTGCAGACGAAGTATGGGGGAGAGGGGACAGCTGAGTGCGTACACTGTGAACCAGGGGTGCCACCAACACCTGGCACAGAGTGTGGGGCAGCAAAATGGAACCACTACACAGCCGCCAGGAGAGTGCCTGAGACGGAAGCTGGCTCCTGGCCAGAGAGCAGCTCCTTACCTGAAGGAACCAGGACAGAGAGTTCCTGCAGAGCATTGGGCTAGGGCCAAGGGTCCCTCTAGAGCGTGGGGCTAGGGTTGAGGGTCCCTCCTGAGCATGGGGCTGGACCAAGGGTCCCTCCACAGCATGGGGCTAGGGTCCCTGCAGAGTATGGGGGTGGAACAGAATGTCCCTCTGGAGTGTGGGGCTGGGGTAGAGCATCCCTTGAGAAAACAGGGTCCGGGGCTGGGGTGCCTGATCCCGTCCCTACAGTTCTCTTGTCGGTGTCAGAACCCTCATCTCTGCCTTAGGAGTGCTCACGGGGCCTGACACTCGGTATTTAGCCAGCCGTAAGAGGAAGCCTTTTCCAAAGGCCTCCTGCAGGCAGGAGGTGAGCAGGGGAGGACACTGTGTCGGGGACAATCTCAGGTCAAAGTGGTCCTTTTGCTTTCCTGGCTGCTCTGCTTTGAGTGATGGGTGGGGGCTGTAGGCTCCCCTCTGGGTCCCGTGGTGGGTCTGAGCACTGCGGCGGCGCACCTCGGAGAGGTAGGACACCCTGGGCGGGGCTCCCTTGAGGTCCAGATGAACGAGCCGCATCTTGAAGGGTGAGCAGCCTGACATGGCACCTATCCTGGGTGAACGACACACGGCAGGATCCGGGGTCCCGGCGCGGTCTGCAGGGGGAGACAAGGTACCTGTGGCCCGGTGGCCTGCCCCTCCGCCCCAGCCCAGCTCACAGCCCGCCTCACAGACACCCTGTCCGCGCCACGGGCCAAACTTTCTTCAGCTCCGCGAAACGTTGCTGTGGGGGCAGGGGGAAACGAGTCATTCTGAAATGGAGTGAGGTCACGCCAAGACAGACAGGCGCGGCGAAGCCTCCGCCCGGGGTTAGGAGGAGGGTCCCGCGCCCCCACCCCCAAACGCACCGAGGGCAGCGCGGGAACTAAGGCGGCAAGGGCCCGCCGGTGGGGGTGGTCTGTCCGCCCGGCACACCGCTCGCGCCGGGAACCCCGAGGGGCGCGGCCTCCCGACCTGATCCGGGTGGGCGCGGCTCCGCAGGCGCCAAGCGGGATGCGCGCCGCGCTCGGCCCTCGATTGCCGCCGCCTGGCGCAGCCCACGGCCGAGCGCCGAGCGCCGAGCGCGTCGCTCGCGTCCCCGCGTCCCGCCGGCGCGTCCGCACAGCCCGGCCGATGGCGCCTCAGCGGAGGGGCGCGCCCAGGGCGCACGAGGCCGGCGCGGGAGCACCCGAGCGCAGGCGGCACGGCAGGAAGCCGGCGGCGGGGTAGGGGGCGGCGAACGCCGCGGGGGCGCAGCGCGGGCCTGCGGGGCGGGACGGCCGGGGGCGGGGCCTAGGCGGGGGCCAGGGTCTTCCGGGGGCAGAGCCTAGGGCCTGGGCCTCCCGGGGACGGGGCGGGGGCGGGGCCTAGGGCTGGGGATGGACATTCCGGGGGCGGGGCCTGGGACGAGAACCGATCCTTAGGGGGCGGGGCCTAGGCCTTGGACCTCCCTGGGGGCGGGGCGGGATGGAGGCGGGGTCTAGGGCCTGGGCCTCCTTGGGGTCGGGCCGGGCCTGAGCCGGGGCCTTCTGGGGGTGGAGCCTAGGGTCTGGGCCTCCCGGGGGGCGGGGCGGAAATGGAGCGGGGGGAGGGGTGCCTGAGACGGGGTCGGGGCCTAGTGGCGGGGCCGGGGCCTTCTGGGCGCGGGGCGGGCCGGGGTGGGGCCTAGGCCTGAACCTCCCAGGGGGCGGGACCTAGGGCCTGGGCTTTCCCCGGGGGAGGGGCCTAGCGCCTGGACCTCCCTCTGGGCGGGGCCATAGCCGGGGCCTTACGGGGGCGGGACGGAGTGGGGCCTAGGACCTGCCCTCTCGGGGGCAGGGCTGGAGCCTTTCGGAGGCGGGGACGGGGGCGGGGCCAGGGTCTTTTAGGGGCGAGCCTCCTGAGGGCGGGATCTTCTGGGGTTAGGGCGAGACGGGGTGGGTCCTTGAGACACGGGCATTCTGGGTGGGTGCAGCGGGGGCGGGGCGCAATTGGGGAAGGGCCGCTACGGGGGCGGGGCCAAGAGTCAGGGCCTTCTGGGCGGGGCGAAAAGAGGTGGGGCCGCGACTCAGGCGGGGGGGACTCGCTGGAGGGGCGGGAGTACCTGGGCTGGGTCTGGGGCGTGGAGGGGCGTGGCCGGGACCACTTGCTGCGCGGGAACCCTTGGCATTTAGAAAACCCGAGTTGACTTTCCTCTTGCATGTCCGCGCTGCGCTGTTCCTCCTGTCATTAATATCTCTGACTTTAGAATGGGTATGTCTCCGTTTCTGGAGCATGCATGACAGCCTCAGTGTTAGGCTGCCTGGAAAATGGGAGGCTTCCCTCGTTGGCCCTAATCGCAACCCCGAGGACGGAATGGGGAAGGGTCAATG
This sequence comes from Sorex fumeus, assembly GCF_029834395.1. NCBI lineage: Eukaryota > Metazoa > Chordata > Mammalia > Eulipotyphla > Soricidae > Sorex > Sorex fumeus. The sequence goes on along the minus strand of NW_026606086.1, from coordinate 18,018,900 downwards.
TACTGTCGGTGTAGCCCAGGTGTGGGACGCGAACTCAACTCAGAAAACGTCTTACCTGATGACTGCTTCCACATGCTGGTCCTCTTTTTTGTTTTTTTGGGACCACACCTGGCAGTGCCCAGGATACCATATGTGGTGCCTGGGGGGAATCAAACCCAGGTCGGCCGTGTGCCAAGCAAGAGCCCTCCCCACTGCACTGTCACTCCAGCCCTAGTGCTGTCCCCTTTTTGGCTGACTTGTGATTTTAGTTGGTTTGACTTGGGTTAGTTCCAGACAGGCTCCTGGGAGCATGGCTTTGAGCTGGTGTGGCAGGACACTGCAGCTAGCTGGCCCTGAGCAGGTGTGCATGGTTGGCTGACACATGTGCCTCTGTCCTCAGCAACAAGGGAGGCTGGACTCCAAAGCAGTTGCGCAGAAAGTGGCTAAGCGCCGCCGCGGTGCTGGGAGCCTGTGCTGGGCTCGCAGGGCTCCTGCTTTGGGACCACCAGCAAGGTGAGGAGGGCGTCACTGAGGTCCTGGCTGGCCGCGACGAGGTGCTGCCCGGCAGATTCTTCACGGTGCCCTGTTCCGAAGATTACGACAGTCACCGCAGGTTCGAAGGTACGTGGTGCCCGGGAAGAGCCACAGGGTCACTGCAGAATGGGTCTGGGTTGCTGCCGGTTTTTTCCCGGGGCTGGTGGGGGATGCAGGCCCAGAGTGGAGGGCATGGAGGAGCCGAGGGTGCATCCACCACATGGTGCTCCCTCTGAGAGAGGAGACAGCTTATCCACAGACACCTAGGAGAGAAAGTCAAGCAGGGGGACCGGAGAAAACTACCAGAGCCCGAGAGGGTCACTGTGTGGTCACCTCACTACCAGAAACCCTACCCATACCCCATTCTAAGGTCTCTCTGACGAGGGCATGAGGGGAAGAGTTGGTGCCATGTTAGGGGCTGCAGGGTGGCCCCAGAAGGGACCAAGGATGGAGGGAGGTCAGATCTGTGGGGTTTAGCACTCCAGAGGTCAGTTCCTGGAGGAGCAGCACCTGGGAGTGAGTACCTGGAGGATCAGTACTTCGTGATCAGTACTTGGAGATCAGTATCTGGAGGGTCAGGGGTGTCAGACCTTGGAGGGTCAATGCTTGGGGGTCAGCAAGTAGATGATCAGCACCTGGGGATCTGCTCTCCTTCCCTCGAGCCCCTCTCCCTTGGCCCCTTGAGAGGGAGCTCGGCTTTCAAGGCTCTGATTCCCCACCCCACACTGGCCTCTCCCCTGGAGTACAGGGATTTGTTTCAAAACTTACGACTGCTCTTATTGTAATAAAAGCACTGACATCAACCAGGTTGATTTGAGCCCCAGACTTGGTTGCCTGCTGAGGTTGTGTGTGACGCTTAAATCAACTGCCTGATTTAAGCCCTGCCCCTGTCCCCGCACCCCTGCCCTGTCCTGCCCCACTGCAGCTTGCCCTTGTCTCTCTAGCCCTGACCCCGTCTGCTTCTCCATCCTCCCTCTGAGCCCTGGTGGGAATCTATCTGTGGTCCAGGAGGAGTTGGGGGACATGAAAGGTGCTGGGCCTGTGGCCAGTTCTCAGGACTCAGGTGCACATCTGTCACCCAAGGGTGTTGGGGGTCCCACCACCTCCCTGGGGTTCCTGTCCTGGTAGCCACATCTGCCCCAAGACCTCCCCCAGATCCTTTGTCCCTGGTCAGGGGGCCCTATGTCACCCTGGCTCTTCCTGGCTAGGCTGCTCCCCAAGGAAGTGTGGCCGGGGCGTGTCTGATGTCGTCATCTCCAGGGAGGAAGCCCAGCGCATTCGCAGGTATGCGCGACCAAGGGGTGGGTCCGTTTTCAGAGTGCAGGGCCCTGGCTGGACATGGGGTTCTCTCCCAGGAAGCAGCCCTGGCCCCTCAAACTCCAGTGCCACTGCACCTCACTTCCCACCTCCTTGAGCTCCTGTCTTCAGAGATCGCCAGAGCGGAGTCCCTGCCACTGGGAGGACCACCCCGCCAGCCCCCCTCCGGGTGGTGATAGACCCAGTCCCCAGGGGGACCCAAGGGTAGTGGGGTCTGGCGAGATCAGGGCCATGCCCCTGGTGGCCACTGGATGCCAGACCAAGGCGCTGCCCTCACCCCTGTCTGATTGTTCCTGCCACAATGCCACTGGTTCATCCTGCTGCCTGGGCAGAGCTGGCTGCACCTGCCAGGATTGTTCTAGAAGGTGCTAAAGCTCTACTCTGACTCTGTGCCCTTCCCTGCAGCATTGCTGAGAAGGGACTGGCCCTGGGAGGATCTGACGGTGGGGTAAGTGTCTGGGGAACAGGTGTGTGCAGGGTGCACACAGGGCTGACGATGGGGTGAGTATAGGGGGAGTGGGTGCACGCAGGGCTGACAGTCACCTTGCATGGAGGAGTGGAGACTGTCGCTGGCCTCCGGTTTGGCCTCCCTCTCCAGGCCCTGTGGCCCTGCCCATGTTTTGCAGGCGTCCATCCTGGACCTGCACTCGGGTGCCCTGTCGGTCGGGAAGCACTTTGTGAACCTGTACAGGTGAGAGCCCGCGCCTGCCTCTCCTCTGCAAGGAGCCCTGAGCTGTCCTGGGTCCGGGCAGTTTCGAGCTGGGCGGGGTGACACAGCCAGCAGGGCAACGAGGACCAGGTATACCAGGTATGGCCCTTGTCTTGGCCACCCCTCGGGGCCAGAACCCATGCCCCAGCTCTGGTAGTAGCCAGCCACCAGGGGGTCTTCCCAGGAAAGTAGGGGGGGAGGCGGAGAGGGCAGAGGGCGCTTGTCTTGCACACAGATGACCCAAGTTTGATCCCCAGCATCCCATATGGTTCCCTGAGCACCACCAGGTGTTGCCCAAAAGCAAAAAAAAAAAAGGAAAGCAGTGGGCAGAAAACTTCCTCTGGCAGTGGACTGGGCAGGAGGAGTACAGGAAGCAGGGAGGTGGCGGCAGGCTGTGAGGAGGAGGCAGGGATGAGGGGGCCAGGCCGGGACCATGATGAGAGGTGGGGGTGGCGGGCCTGGAGCGATGGACAGAGGAACCCCTGTGGGAACCCCAGGGTGAGGTGACAGGACAGGCATGGAGGAGGTGAATGACAGCTCTGCCTGTTTCCAGATACTTCGGAGACCAGATCCAGAACATCTTCTCTGAAGAAGACTTTCAGCTCTACCGGTGAGCCGGCAGCCCTGGGCACAGCAGTGGGACAGCTGAGAGGGGAGCCCAGGCCCCCCACCACAAAGAAGGCGTCCTGTCGTCCCACCAGTGCACTCGCCTGCCCACACTGGACACCGCCCGTCCATGTCCACCCCTCCCTTCATCCATTCCCTTCCTGGCCACCATCCTCACCCTCTCCCCTCCCCATCCCCTACTCCCCTTGTGCACTCAGCTCTCCCAGTCAGTCACCTTCACCTACTCTTGGAAGGCAGGTGGGAATCTGGGAAGGCGACCCTGCTGAGCAGAAGCATTTGTATCTGGTGGGGAACGGCACAGAGACAGCCGTACCTCAAGACCACTCAGCACTGTCCTCAGCCCTCTGTAAGCCAGGGCTGCTGTGGGTGTCCTACTGGCTCTGTGCTAAGGGCTCACCCCAGTGGGCGTGGGGGGCCATATGGGATGCCAGTGGTTGAACGCAGGTCAGTCATGTGCAAGGCAAACGCCCTCCCCGCTGTACCCCAGGGTCAGTCAGTACACATTCCCACCAGGTGGTGTGGAGATGCTGTGGGCAGGTAGCTACTGGGCACAGCTGAGTTCGTGGCCACCTCCAGGTTAGCTCGCATGTCTGCCAGAAGAGCTGTGTCTCCCCAGCTCCTTCCTCCAGGCTCTCTGGGCACCGCCTGCCTCTTCTGCTCATGCCATGCATGTGCTTCTGGTGTGCTTCTGGTGTGAGCCATGTGCCCCATTCAGCCACTGTCCTGCGGTGGTGACACCCGGTTTTCCCTGCAGGGATGTGCGGCGCAGGGTGCAGCTCGCCATCGCCGAGGCTTTCGGCATCAGCGCCTCTGCGTTGCACCTGACAAAGCCCACGTTCTTCTCCCGCATTAACAGCACAGGGGCCCAGACAGCGCATGACGAGTACTGGCACGCGCACGTGGACAAGGTGATTGGAGAGGGGCCCTGCCGTGTGGGCGGAGCCATCGCCCTGTGTGGGCGGAGCCACGTCCCTGTGTGGGTGGGGTCACGTTCCAGGGTGGGTGGGGCTATACTCCATGTGGGCGGGACATGGCCTTGCATGGGCGGGGTCACGTTCTGATGTGGGTGGGGCTATACTCCCTATGGGCAGGACCATATTTCAGGGTAGGCGGGGCGATACTCTCTGTGGGCGGAGCTATGTCCCTGTGTGGGCGGGTACACAACCCTGCGTGGATGGGGCCACCTTCCCGGGTGGGCGGCGGGCGTGGCTATACTCTCGAGGGCAGGCTCACGTTTTGATGTGGGCAGAGCTATGTTCCAGTGTGGGCGGGGTTATACTCTTGTGGGCGGGGTCATGTTCCAGGGTGCGCAGACCTATGCTCCCTGTGGGTGGGGCCTCGGCCCTGCTGCTCCTGGGCACAGCCCACGGCCAGGGCCCTGGACCGTGTCTGACACTTACCCACAGGTGACCTACGGCTCCTTTGACTACACGTCGCTACTGTACCTCTCTGACTACCTGGCTGACTTCGGCGGAGGCCGCTTCGTGTTCATGGAGGACGGGGCCAACAGAACCGTGGAGCCCAGAGCCGGTAGGTCGTGTCTGGGGGTAGGGGGTGGTCACCAGGACCCCCATGCTGCCCCTCGTGGGTAACACGCCTCGCCCCCACCCCTCCACAGGCCGTGTCTCCTTCTTCACCTCAGGCTCTGAGAACCTGCACCGGGTGGAGAAGGTGCGCTGGGGCACCCGCTATGCCATCACCATCGCCTTCTCCTGCAACCCGGACCATGGCATCTCGGACCCGGCCTTCGGTCAAGATGCCTAACTGCCAAGGGCCTGCTCTGGTGGGGGCGCCTTGGAGACCTCCAGTGCAGGACTTGCTGGAGGGGCTACGGCAGGGTGGGCAGCCCGTGCCTGCCAGCCTTCTTGACTCAAGTCCCAGGGACCCTGGTGGAGGTCCTATGTCTGTCCCAGCCCCCTCGGGCGTCTGTCCAGCCAGGTCTGGCTGCGCTACCTGGCCCTGCTGCCGGTCCTGGCAGAGGGCAGAGGAGCGGGGATGCTCAGCCACTTTGGTTCCTCCACCTTCCTGCAGATGCCTCAGAACAGAGGGGCCCCTGCCCGGGACAGGCCCTGGGCCCCCCAGAGGAGCCTCCGGGACTGCAGGCATGTGGGCCGGGCCCCTCTCAGGTTCCCTACTGCACCAGAGCCAACCAGAGCCGCAGGCGAGAGACCGTCCATGCCACTGACTTTGTTCCACTGAAGGCCCCTCTGCCCCCTGAGCCACACACCCACTCTCTCCCAGCCCTTGGTAAAGATCAAAGGCCTTGGGGCACATCTATGAAGAGAGGACAGGTTTATGGAGGACACTCCTGGCTTGACTCAAGGTCCCCTCCCACCCCTGAGCCGAACCCAGTCTCGAGGTAGCAGAGGAAAAGCCTCCTGGTGCTTTTCTCTTGCAATCCCAGTCCCCAAGCCCCTGGGCAGAGGTCCTGGCATCCTGGTGGGCACGCAGCACCCACTGTTCACCAGGTGAGGGGCCTTCCACCGCCCACCCCTCTCCCAGAGATACTTGGCCAGGAAAATAAAGACCTGTGGCTACAAGTGAGATTCTTCTCCTTCGTGGATGGCACAGCCAGCCACAGAAAGCAGACACAGACGCCAGTGACCCACACGTGGAGCCTGACTGAGTTCAGGGACAGGTGAAGCTGGGGTCGGGGCCTGTGTGTCTGTCCGGGGGTTCGCCCGGACGTCAGCAGGGTCCTAAAGCAGGCAACAGTGCTTCTGTGCTTGGTGGAGGTGGGGGTGGACTATGCATGCAGGCCACCAGGTCTGAGCAGCTGTGCTTCCTGGCAAGGGCAGAGCTGAGGTATCAGGGCACAGGGCCAAGCCAGCTCCCGGGAGGGGGACTGGATTCGAAGGTGAGACTCTGTCCGTCCACCTGGGCCGGGTACTGGTGGCCGCTGTGAGGGAGGCAGAGGCACAGCTGCGGGGAGTGAAGATCCCAGCACATTCTTGAGCCTTCTGTGAACGCAGGGACATGCTGGGGGTGGGGTGGCTGCTAAAGCGCGTGATGGGGAGCGCGTTCTGGAGGACTGAGGTATGTGATCAGTCTGGGGCCAGGCTCCATGAATACAGCCCCTGCGGACTCGGAACACGGTGCTCTAGGTGACCTGTTGGCTGCCGAGGGCAGGCAGTGTGGCCAGAAGCCCGGGTGAGCAGGGTATAAAGGAGCTTCAGGGAGCTGCTGGCACAGACACCACATGTGACCAGGCAGCTGATGAAGGAGCCAGGAGCTGCCCCATCCGGAAGGGCAGCCCCAGCTCCTGGAGATCCACCAGTGACCAGACTGGGCTCACCAGGCTGGGCTCACCAGGCAGGCACTGAAACACGGATACAGGCAGGCGAGCTGGTGTACGAGACCGGTGGGGGCAGGCTTCTGGCCACAGAGGGCCAGTGGGATGGCCAGTACCACGGGCAACACCAGCAGCCTGCTGAGCCCTTAGCACAAAAAAAAAATTTTTTTTAATAAAAAAGGGTGCAATACCATGTCTGGCAGCTGAAAGGTGTGAGCAGCATGGCCGGGAGGTGCGCCCCCTGGCGAGTGAGGTCCACAGGCACAGAGAATGGGAGGATTATAGCCAGCATGTGAGACCCCAAAGCCAACAGAGAGGACAAGGGGAGGGGCAGAGACATCAATTAAGAGGGGAAAGAAGTAGGAATCAATAGATGAAAAATTCACTAAGAAGCACCACTACGATCTGAACAGAACATCTCATGCAGGGAATTCCGTGGCTGTGAAACATTCAGACTCTTGGTGTCCGCAAGGGAGGTGAGTGGCATGGCTACCACACACAGCAGAGCTGCTGTCAGGGCAGAGCTGGGGGACAGGTGACCAGGAAAGACAACCTGGCACCACGCTGAACCTGACAGCGCTCATGGGCAAACGCACCGAGTCTGTGCCCGGAGCACACATCTCTGCGAGAGACAGGAGTGTGCATGCTCTAGAAGCTGGGGACCCCCCCCAAAAAAAAGCCCCCAGTAGCGCAAACACTGGCCCTGACTACTCCACAGAACAGTCACAGTGTGGATGGCATCACATAGCCTGTGGGAGGGAAACCAGGCACATACCTGGTCCCTGGGTTTGTGTATGTAGCAGAGTCCTGCACACATGTGAGTCCATGTACACACCTAAATCCCTGTACCACCTGAGCCAATGCAGCTGAATCCATGTATGCACTGGAGTCCATGCATGCACACCAATCCAGATACCCACTGAGTTCATGGACACACGTTGCTATTCCATTTATACACTGCATCTAAATTCTACTCTTTTGGGGCTGGAGTGATAGCACAGCGGGTAGGGCGTTTGCCTTGCACGCGGCCAACCCCGGTTCGATTCCCAGCATCCCATATGGTCCCCTGAGCACCGCCAGGAGTAATTCCTGAGTGCAGAGCCAGGAGAAACCCCTGTGCATTGCCAGGTGTGACCCAAAGAGCAAAAAAAAATAATAAAATAAAAAATAAATTCTACTCTTTGTATGCACGTGAGTCCACCTACAGTTTATTCCATGGATACACCATAAACCCGAGAACCACAACTGACGGTCTCAGTGGTGGTACCCAGAGCTGCTGGGGTGGAAATGAGCTGCAGTCTGACCTGGACGGGGCTCCTCAGCTCCATGTGGCTCAGAACTGCAGGAAAGTCAGTGTCTTTCTTTGAAAAGCTCAGACTCGGGTACCAGAGGGCAGCGGGGCCTCCCTTGGGGTCCCCCACATCCATGACACTACTGAGCACTAGAGTGAGGGTTAGCAGAGAAGCCAGAGGTGACCCACCAATACTGACCCCTGGTGGCAGGGAGGCCTCCTTTGGTCCCCGCCCAGGAAATTCTGCTGGTGGGCCTGCCCACTCCTCCCGCAGCAACTGACAGGGACCTTCTGGAGGACAGCATGTTTCCACGGTTTCCACGGGCACAGGCTGCTTCACTATCTTTCCAGGTGTCTAACCAAACCCAGCTTTGTGATTTTAGGCTTTTCAAGGGTGTTTTGTCTCTGTCCTCCCAACGCGTAGAAGATTAGGGGAGAAGTGGGCCAGGGCACTCTCCCAGAGTCCAGACCAGCCCTAGGGGGGGCCTGGGCGCAAAGCCTGTCTGTGGAGGAGGCTGCTGGCACCTGCCTCCTCCACAGCGCAGGCGCGGCTTCACGGACCCCTCCACACCTGACGGGCTAATCTTTAGTGGCCTTCCTTGAAGGGAACAAGGTTGGCACTTGGGTGCAGCTTTCATCCGTGGGAGCCCCAGCTCCAGCCCTGGTGCTTTGTGTCCTGCTGAGCACGGAGCCTGGAGGGTCAGCCAGTGTCCCCCAGCCCCAGGTCTGAGACAGAGCTAGAGACGTGATGATTGGCACAGGGCTGCAGCCAGGATGCCCATAGGAGGGAAATCACCCCATGAGCTGCCCAAGTGCCTGAACATCAGGCTAGCATAGCAAGCCCTGGCTTACAGTGGAAATGCAGAGAGACTAAGAGAAATTCTAGCACTCACACCTGCTCTCCTTAAGCCAACCCTCCGCGTGTGGCCTTTGGAATTTCTTTGCTGATGCCTTCGAGGCCTGGCATGCGTCCGAGGAGGTGTTGTCAGGATGGGGCTGAGGGAAGGGCTGTGCATGCTGTGTCCAGGGGCCTTGGAGTGAGACGATCCAGAGGGGTGTCCTACAGAGGGCTGCAAGGATGCCTGGTGGGTATTGCCATGGCCCAGCAGGGTGCTGAAGTGCAGTGCATGGACACCGGGAGCTTCAGTGGCTCTAGCAGAAAAAGAAGAATTCTCCCAAAGTTGGTGCTGTGGGAGGGGACACTGGGGAGGGCTGCTCCCAGGTCCCCAGGAGGGGAATGCAGTATTCCTGCTCATTTGTGCTAAAGCCTTTCCAAGTGGTTTTTGAATATTGAGATGGGGGGGGGCGGGGGTGTGGCAAAAAAAATAGAGATGTGACTCATAACCTCAAGTTTTGTTTGGCCCCACATCTGGGAGTTTTTGGGTTACTCCTGGTTCTCTGCTCAAAGATCACTCCTGGTGGAGTTTGGGGGACCCTGTGAAGTGCTGGGAATTGAATCTGGGTCTGTGGGGTGCAAGGCAAGCGCCTTTCCCACTGAAAAATGGTTTCAGTCCTTCCTTTTATGCATTTTTAAAAGATTTTTTAATTGAATCATTATGAAATAGACCTTTACAACGCTGTTGAGATTAAGTTTCAGTCAGTGTACATTTGCATATATCTCTCCACCAGTGTACATTTCCCAGCACCAGTGTCCCCAGTTTCTTTCCCATAAGTCCCCATCATACCCCCTCCTTTTACTCTTTAGTCATTTTCCCCCTTTAAGTCATATTAAGAAAACAATTTTGGAAAATAGACTATCTTAGTAATTTTGGGTTCAAAAGATATTTCCATACACTCCCTGATCACCCCACCCCACAAACCCTCCAAGGCACAACTCTGGGCAGGGTTTGTCACAGCAGACTAGCCAGGGACCCTAGTTCTGAGCCCCGTGCTGCACAACGCTCAGGGTGTGGCCCAGATCTGTTCCAGCATATGGAGGAGGGCACGATGGGGCAGGGTGGGGAGCCAGACGGGAGCTCTTGGGAGATGTGCAAACAGTCCCAGGACGCTGTGCAGAAGTGGGAAGGGGTAGATGCAAACTTAACCGGAGCACCATGGGAAGGGATATATATGCAAATATGTCCAGGGCACCATGGTAAGAGTTATATGCAAATATGCCTAGGGCACCATTTGAAGGGCTATGTGCAAGTATACCCAGAAATCCATGGGAAGGAATATATGCAAACATGCCCAGAAACCTTGGGGATATATGCGAATGCAAATATAGGCAAATCTCAAGGCACCATGAGAAAGGATACATGCAAATATGCCCAGGGCACCATTTGAAGGGATATATGCAAATGTGCCCAGGGCACCATGGGAAGGAATATATGCAAATATGCCCAGGGCACCATGGGAAGGGGTCTATGCAAATATGCCCAGGACACCATGGGAAGGGGATAGATGCAAATATGCCCAGGGCACCATGGGAAAGGATACATGCTAATATGTCCAGGGCCGCATGGGAAGGGGAGGGGAGCGGGGGGGGGGGGGGTCGGTCGATGAAAATGTCCCCAAGGCACCATGGGAAGGGGTCTATGCAAATATGTCCAGGGCACCCTGGGAAGGAACATATGCAAATATAACCAGGACACCATGGGAAGGGGTCTATGCAAATACGCCCAGGGCACAATGGGAAAGGATACCTGCTAATATGTCCAGGGCCGTATGGGAAGGGGGGGGTCGATGAAAATATACCCAGGGCACCGTGGGAAGGGGTCAATGCAAATATGCCCAGGGCACCCTGGAAAGGAATATATGCAAATACACCCGGGACACCAAGGGAAGAGTTCTATGTAAATACGCCCAGGGCACCATGGGAAGGGTCCTATGCAAATATGACCAGGGCACCATGGGAAGGGGTCTATGCAAATGTACCCAGGGCACCATGGGAAGGGGTCTATATGCAAATGTGACCGGAGCCCGCGGTCCGCGGCGGCTGAGGGAAGGCGGCAGTGCGGCGATGTTGGCCTGGCCACATGCTGAAGTGGCGTCATGACCCCGCGGGTGTCAGGGGCCTCCAGGCTCTCGGAGGGTCAGCTGGGTTCCGTGAGTTTCCATCCGGTTCCGTTGGGCTGCGTCGGGCGGGCCACCCCGTGGCCTTCCCGCCCTAACTGCCACCAGCCCGGCCAGGCCCGGCCGGCCCCTCCTGTGTCTCTCTACCTCCTCTCTCTGCCTCCCTCACCCCACTCCCCTTTCCACCTCGGGACTGCGCGGGCCTCCCCCTCGGGACCCCATTTTCACCTGTCTCCTTCCCAGTCTGCGTCCCCTCGCCCACCCTGGAGGCCACCCCTGCCCATCCTGTGTCTTTCCCCCCTACCCTGGGGCTTCTCCCATCCCACGCCCCTCAAGCCCCTTCCCTGGCCCGGGGGTGGGGGGGGGGACACCTGCCCTTCCACCCCTCCCCCTGCCTGGCTTCCCCTCCCCCATATCCCGTGGCCCCTCCCCACCCGTGACCTGCCCCGCCCACCGCCCTTCCCCAGCCCCTGTCCTCGCCCTTCACTGTTTCTTCTTTCCTAGCTCCCGGAGACCCCCCGTGACTGACTGCTCGCTGAAGAAGGTTCTGGAAGTGCAGCCCTTCCAGACCTCAGGCCCCCTGTGAAGTTGGATTCTGCGCTCTCCTGCTCTCGTCCTCTCCCCTCACCTGTGCGCCCCGCCCCGTTGCGTTGCCTTGACCGCAGACCACCGCCAGAGCCATGTGCCCCCCGGTGAACGCGCGGCAGTGCAGGGAGGGCGTGTCCTACCTGCATGCCTTCTGGCTGTACCAGTTCCAGCACGGCGCTGAGCTGAAGGTATGCTTCGCCTGCTTCAAGGCCGCCTTCCTGGAGTTCAGGGACTCGCTGGATTCGGAGGACTGGGACGAGAACGAGTGGGATCCGGAGCCCGGGTCTCCCGAGTTGGGGGGGTCTGAGCCGGGAGCGGCCGTGGGGATGGGGCCCGGCGGGGAGCAGTCTGCACAGGGGGACTCGCTGGACTGGGGTTCAGGCCTCCTGGCGTCCACCCTCACAGGCCTAGAGCAGGAGAGCCCTGAGCACTTCTACGTGCCGACTGAGCTGGAGTCTCAGGATGCCACCCCGCTGGAGCTGGGCCCCGAGGACGCTGACTGGACCCAGGGCCTTCCCTGGAGACTTGGCATGCTGCCGGTCTGCCCACACTGGCCGGTTTCCCCCACTGCTTGGCTGGGGTTTTTCCGAGGAGACCATCAGCCTGGAGAGTCCATGCTGTTGGAACTGGGCCCCACCCAGGTCATGGATCCTGCTGAGGCCGAGTCCTGGCTGCTGGAATTGCAGCTCTTCACCATGGTGACCTGCAGCCAGTCCGTCTACTTCCGGAAGATGAAGCCAGGGTGGGTCCAGAGGACCCGAGGCCGTGGCTGGTCTGTGCTGCTTGAGCCTGCTGAGATGTGTTTGATGAGGCTCAAAGATACACCCCAGGAATTTGATGCGCACAAGTGGAAACTGAGTGTTCTGGAAAGCTCCGCCTCAGGGTACAGTGCGGAACTGGTCCCCGCGGATGTCGCCCTGCTGAAGAAGGGATTCACCATCCTCTCCTACTCACCCTCTGTCCAGCAGGAGACCGAAGAAGGGGCCACTGCCCCAACGCCCTCACCCTGCCCCCAAGCACCATTTCCCCACAGCACAGAGCCCTGGTGCAGAGGACTCGAAGAGCCTCACCCTGGGGGAGGTGCTTGGTTTCAGGGACCCCAGAACTGAGGGACTAAGGCCATTGTGACCACAGTTGTCCTGGCTGCCTGAAGACAGATGGCAGCTGCCTCTGCCATAGACAGGGGAGCAGCTTGTGCCTGTGGAGAAAGGATGGGGAGGCCCAGGCCAGGCAGCGACTGTTTGCGGTATCTGGAAGGACGCTGTGCCCGTAACTGAAGGACACTGTTTCCCTACGCTACCACTGTCCCGGCTCTGAGGGGAGCAGGGCATATAGACACACCCAGAAAGTCACCAAAAAGCCGGCCTGCTGCCTTAGTGCTTGCCTGGACTGTCTGGGACTCCAGGACCCTCTCAGCCGTGCTGGAGACTCAGATGTACAGCACGAGAGGCCTGTTTCAGATGTCCACTTTTTTTCTGCTTTCCCCTCCCCCTAGTTTTGGGCCACACCCAGCGATGCTCAGGGCTTACTCCCGGCTCTGCACTACAGGATCACTCTTGGTGTGCTCGGGTGACCATGTGGAATACCAGGGACCGAACCCAGGCTGGCTGTGTACCTGCTCTCCGGTCCCCCAAGTGTTGGCTTTTTAGTAGGTTGTTTGTCCACTTTGTTGTAGTTTGGGGTTTTGTTTTTGCACTGGTGTAGGAACTAGGGCTGCATACATGCAAAGTCCATGCACTGCCGGAAACTGCACCTCCAGCCCTTTTTGTCTGTGTGTCTTATTATTCATTTGGGTTTTGTGAGGTGCTCAGGAGTTACACACATGTGCTCCGTCCCTCTGAGCCACTTTCTGGTTCTGCTGACCTTAACTGAATAAAGTTCTAGGAGTTTTGCATCCAGCCTTGTCCAGGCTCTTTCTCAGGCAGCCTTTGTGTTGTCTGTTCTCTGTCATGAGAACAGCAAGTGAGGCAAGTCAGCCTTACTGTGCCCAGAGACCAGGGTGCTCAGGAGAACTGTCCTGTGGGTTTCTGGTGGTTGGGAAGCCAACAGTGACCTAGTAGGACCTTTCTGGTTTTCTTGTCAAGGGAAGAACAGGATTGGTCGGGGACAGTGTTCCTCCAACTCTGCCTCTCCAGCCCTGGTGTAGGGAGCCTACATAAACCAGTCTGAGCTCTACTCACAGCCGGTGGCTTCCAAGGCCTCTGTCCTCCTTGCCCACCACAATGGGAGCCTGTGCTCACTGCACCCTGGCTGTCACCAGCCTACAGTATAGGGCTGAGTGTAGCTGCCTCTAGGGCAGTCAGGATCATGTTTGGGATGATGGTAAGGACCCTGGTTCTAAAGACATAAGCTGCTCTGACAAGGACAAACCCCTCCTTGAGGCCCACATCAGAAATAGAAGGTGACCAGGATGGACACCAGGGTAAATATCAGCCCCTTGCTCTCCTTTGTGCCTTTTTTTCTCTCATCCTATGAAAGGTCCTCTCCTTAAAACCACATTTGAAAAGAACTGCAGAGGGAAATGTTGAGAAGAAAGCAGTTGGGGTGAGTGAGAGCCAGGTCATGCATGTCACCTCCATCTTAGCCACAGGCCACCAGAGGGAGCCACTCACACCAGTCTCATTCCAGTGAGACACCCCACTTTGCAAATACCATGCTTTTGGTTCAGAATCACTATTTTTGTTCCTTGGGGTTTTTTTTGGGGGGGACCACACCCAGTGATGCTCAGGGTTTTCTCCTGGTTCTGTGCTCAGGGATCACTCCTGGACGAGTTCAGGAAACCAAATTGGGTGCCAAGGACCAAACCTGGGTTGCCTGTATGCAAGGCAAGCACCCTACCCACTCAGAACCTTGGAGCTGTTTTTTTTTTTGTGGGGGGGCGTTTTGCGTCACACCCAGCTATGCTCAGGAATTACTCCTGGCTCTGCACTCAGGAGTTACTTCTGGCAGTGCTTGGGGACCATATGGGATGCTGGGATCAAACTCAGGTTGGCTGCGTGCAAGTCAAACATCCTACCCTCTGTACTATCACTCCGGCCCCTGGAACCACTTTTTTCTTTTTTATTTCCCTTTAACTGCTCATGTTGAAGCCAGAGCAAAGTAAACTTGCATGAAACAAGCTGGGACAAGGACACCAGCAGGGAGAGGCCAAGTGTGAGCAGCCCCCATGCCCGTCTGTGCTGGTGTCATGAGGGCCCTATTGCTGATGGCCACAGGCACACACTCAAGTTTACACGTGTACATATCTGTGCACACATGCACGCATATCCAACTTGCACACATATTTACATACATTCTCATGACACCCATGCACACATCCATGCTCACACACATTGCATATGTGCGCACAAATGCATACCTCCTCATGCTCACGTACACACATGTTCACATATGCACACACATGCACACACATATGACACCCTTGTCCACACACCCAGAAGAGCTCGCTGGCTGGGCAGGGTCCTCCCTCTACAACCCATGACCGCACCCCAGCACTGCCACCCTGTGAGCCCACCTTGATCCCAGTTCCTGACTCAGGGCTGAGGGCTGAGGCCATGCTATTGGGTAGCCTGGTCCCCAAAATGGCACAGGGACCCTATAAGCAGGGAGCCACAGAAGCTGTGTGGGGTGGGGCAGGAAAAAGATGCTCCAGGGACTGGGTGCTTCTGGGGAGTCTGTGGGACCCAGGAAAAAATGCCAAGCCACAGTGATAATTCCTGGAAGGGAAGGAATCTGAGAGTTATTATCCTGGTCCTTCACCCAGCCCAACACCCACTCTAGCACCTCATCACCCCACCCCGACCCATTACCCACCCGGCCACCCTGACCTCGAAGGACCATTGTACCTGCACCCCAGAGAATCAGTGAAAGCTGAAAGGATCAGAGGGTGTCTCCTGGGGTTCCCCAATCTAATACACCATGATCAGGTCTTCAAGTGGGAGGGACTGATGGTAATCAGATCAGGTAAAACACCAAATCCCAGGGCCTTTGGCAAAACCTGGCCCCTGAGAAGAGGGTCTGAGTCCACCACACTGCAGCCCCCAGCCCCCCAACACTGAGCGACTGTCCAGGTCTCCCATGTGTCACCTTCCTGGGGGCTCACCCTACCCCACCCCCGGAAGCTGATGGTATATTTTCACTTGATTTTTCTCTTTTTATTTAAAAAGATACTTCTTTTTGGTTGGGGTCAACCGGGTACTTGGGGTACTGAGTGGTACCATCTAAACCTCCACAGGCAGGCCCCGCCCCCTTCTCTGTTTTCTAACAAAACAAGAGCTTCACTTTCATTTCTGATGACCTGACCGAAGCAACTGTTCCAAGAACACGGTTGCAGCATTCTAAGCCCTACTCAGTCCCCGAGTGCCCAGTTCTGGGGGGGTGCCTGGTGCCCTAAAGTGCCTTCCTCATCTCCAGCTAAAAGACCCCTTTTTCCTTGGGCATTTAACTGTGCACTCATTGAAGGAATTAGGGTGTAAAACAGGAAAAACTAAAGAAACTGCAAGTTCCTCAGCCAGAGCCCTGCAGCCTGGCCTGCCAATGATTAGTCTGGGTTTCTAGAAGCATCTATTTCTAATGCCACAGAAGAAATCAGCTACCAGCATTTTGGGGTTCAGCTGCCGGGAATGGCTGACAACAAAGTCTGCCCCACCCCAGGCCCACCAGGTCCCATCTGCTCTGCCCTTCATGTCTCCTAGGGCAGTTGCTCCTTCTAGAAACTTTGTCCTCCTTCTAAGAGCTCCAGAAGCACATGCTGGTGTCTCAGGGAGGAACTAATGGATCCCACACCCCAGGAAAGTATTCCAGGAGCCAGAGCAATAGTACAGTGTGTGGGGCATTTGCCTTGCACACAGCCAACGTAGATTTGATTACCAGCATCTTGTATGATCCCCCAAGCACTGCCAGGAGTAATTCCTGAGGACAGAACCAGAAGTAACACCACATGTGACCCAAAACACTCCTCCACCAAAAAAATTGTTCCAGTTCTTGTGGTTCTTGGTCTGGGCACAAGCAGCCCTCCCCCCGCAAACCATGGTGACTCATGTTGGGACATTTGTGCTTGGGTCTTAGGGTCATAGGAAAGCTCCGACGACCCACAGGCTGGACATGCACAGGCTAGTCAGGTCTCTGTCCTCAGTAGAACCCTGTGTCCCAAGCAGTCACTTACAGAATGGACCTGCCGTGAAGACAAGAGAGATCAGCCTGTGCCACTGACCAGGTAGCCGGGTGTGGAGCTGCAGTGCAGACTTTAACCCCAGCAAAGTTTCCAAACACATAAATCGAGGTGAGTGGACTGAGGGGAGAAGCCACTGTTCATCCCTCACCCCTGCCCAGTGACTGGCCGCTCTGAGACCCATGCCCATGGGCACCTTGGTGTGAGGGACTGGGCAGAGAGTGGGGCAAGGCGTGTATATGAGGGCACCAGGCCTCTGGTGCAAGAGAAACTGCACATTTCAGCAGGATCTGTTACAGGCTGGGGCAACGAGAGGTCCCTGAGACAAGTGTGCTGGTGTGTGTGTGCATCTGTGCACATTTGTGATAGCATGTGCACAGGCATGCACATGTGCACTCATATGCATGTGTGTGCTCACATGTGCACCATTAGTTTGTGCATGTGCTCATATATGCATGTGTGTCTGCACACATGTTAACAGGTACGTTTGTGCTCTTATGTTTTTGTGCATGCATGTACCTGTGTGTGCATGTGCGTGTTTTAGAAACACACAAGGAAGTGTGCCTGGGCTCTGGAAAGTAAGAGCAGCCACCCGCTTCTGCCTATCACTTACCTGGAACTGGCCCAGGCTTTGCCTTCTGTCCAGACCAGTATTGCTTTCATTTCCTGTTTGGGGGTGGTTTGTTTTGTTTGGGGGCCACACCCAGCTTTGCTCAGGGCTTACTCTTGGCTCTGTGCTTCAGGATCACTCCTGGCAGCTTAGAGAATCATTTACGGTATCAAGGATTGAACCAGAGGCAAGCACCCTGCCCTCTGGACTCTGGCTCCCAGTGGCTTTCACTTTCTGAAGCAACTTGTCATCCAGGCCTTAGCTATCATCATACATTGGTACTCATTGGACGGGACAAGAGACACACCCCAGGCGCCCACCCACTGGGGGCCCTGGTTCCAGATGTGACTTTCGAGATCATCAGCTGGGGAGGGGCAGCACAGATGACTGTGGGGGCACATCAGTCTCCAGGCTGGGTCACCAAGTGAGGACTGTGCCCCCCACCTCTCCTCTTGCTTTTCTCTACCCTCTGCCCCTTATCCATCTCGTGTCTCTGACTTAGACACCCTCAACTCCACCTCCTTCCTCCTGCCAGACCTCCACCCCTCCTCTACCTGCCCCAAGGTTGGGTCCCAGGGGAGCTGGGGCTTGCCCTGGCCACTCTCCTGCAGGTGTCAGTGGAGTGACTGGGAAATTCAGGGGGTCTGGCTTGGTCCCCTGCTTGGTCTCCCTGGGGTTCCAGGCTTCTCAGATTTTGGTTCAGTGCCCTGGCCCCTTTCCCTTCACCCCATAGACACACCCCTTCTGCAGAGATTCCCACTGCAGGCCAGTAAAATGCAGCAGCAGCTTTGAAATAGGAGAGCTCAGACTGGATGGCTCTATGGACCAGCAGAGCTGCTGCCCCACAGACGGGCTGGAACAACCGAGAGAGCTCAGCTTGCATCTGGCGGGGGTGGCACATTTGCAGGCGGCTGGCAGCAGAAGTTCTCAAGCACTTTATTTGTAGAGCAGTGTCTGGAAGGCCGGTTCCCTGGTACGCAGAGTTAAAGGGAGACCACGACCATCTCATGGATGTTGGGAACACACCCATGATTCTGTCATGTCACCCCGATTCAGCTGCCCCTGGGCAGCCCTTGCTCCTCCTGTTGGCCTCTTTGTTTTTTTGTTTTTGTTTTTATGTAGGAGTATTGATATTTATTCAGCCATTGATTAGGCTGATTGAATTGGGTATGAACTCCACCTTACTTTTTTTTCCCTTTTTTATAATTTTATTTATTGAATCACTGTGAGAGCAGTTACAAAACTTTTGGGTTTAAGTCTCAGTCATACAGTGAAACACCCATCCCTTCACCAGTGCCCATTTTCCTCCACCAAAAACCCCAGTATACTCCCCATTCCACACCCTCCCTCTACATGTGTGGCAGATGATTTCCATATTACTCTCTCTACTTTGATTACATTCAATATTCCAGACCCACCATTACTTTGGGATCTTACCCCAATACTCAGATCTGCTGAAAAGGAAACAGTAGACAATTTGTTTTCCTTTGCAGGTTATGAATAACATATGATGTCACATGGCTGCAGTAGTGGCTGCGCAATTTTGGAATTCTGAAATTTTAACAAATCTGGAGGGATTTCTGCCAAAACCTGCTCAGTTCTGAGATTTGTTCCTGAGTTCTTGGATCATGGCCGTTAAGCAGCTTGATCAGGAGCCAGAGAGGCCATTCGTGGGCAGCGACTCGGGTCTCATTGGGGCAGGAAGGAAAGGGCCAGCTCCACCCCCATCCTGTGAGGCCCCACATGTCTCGTCAGTGAGGGCCCAAACCTGACTGTCCAATGGCCTCTTGAGGATAGCGGCCACCGAGCCACCAAGGGGGAGCAGGCGGAGGGACAGCCCCCTTTCCCCCCGAGGTGGCCTGGCAACAGTAACCTACTGCGGGGTCCAGATGCATTTCTGCCAAAAGCCGCTGGGTTCTGAGATTTGTTTCTGAGTCTCTGGGATCATGGCTGTTAAGCAGCTTGGTCAGGAGATAGAGAGGCCGTTCGTGGGTGGCAACTCAGGGTCTCATTGGGGCGGGGAGGAAAGGGCTGGCTCCACTCCCACCCTGTGAGGCCCCACATGTCTCATCCCTGCGGGCCCAAACCTGACTGTCCAATGGCCTCTGAAGGATGGCAACCACCGAGCCTCCAGGGGGAACAGGCCAAGGCACAAAACCTATTCCCACCTGGGGTAGCCCACTGCCGGTAACCTACTGCAGGGACTGGACGCATTTCTGCCAAAAGCCGCTGAGTTCTGAGATTTGTTTCTGAGTCTCTGGGATCAGAGCTGTTAAACATCTTGATCAGGAGCCAGAGACGCCATTCATGGGCGGGGATTTGGAGTCTCGTTGGGATGGGGAGGAAAGGGCCGACTCCACCCCCATCCCCGTGAGGCCCCACCATGTCTCATCACTGCGGACCCAAACCTGACTTTCCAATGGCCTCTGGAGAATGGCAGCTACTGAGCCGCCAAGGGGGAGCAGGCGGAGGGACAGCACCCTTCCCCTCTGGGGTGGCCTGGCGCCGGTTAACCCGTTGTGGGAACTGGATACATCTCTGCCAAAAGCTGCTGGGTTCTGAGATTTGTCCCTGAGTCTCTGGGGTCATGGCCGTTAAGTTCAATCAGGAACCAGAGAGGCCTTGCCTCCAATTATATAGCTGAGCCGGAGGTGGTTTGTGGGTGTGTCTCCCACATACCTAACTTTTGGCCATTTACTTTCTTGGTGAACTTTGCCCCAAGTTTTTAGGGGTCTGGCCAAAGGCACAGCAGCAATTTTGGGGTATCTGGAAGTCTGAAGGCGCCATCAGACTGCTGATGCACTTGCCTCACAGATACAGACTGACCTGCTGGCAGCACCATACTCTATGTTGGCCTCTTTGAAACATGGGCAGGGGTCCATTTTCTTCATCAACTCGTCTGCCTGGTGGGGATTAGGAGCACAGCTAATGGCCCCTCACTGTCCAACCCTACCCCTCCTGCTTTGAGTTAGAGCTTTCCCCATACCCAAGCCCGGGCCTGCAGGTTCTGACAGCTGTCCAGTGCGCAGCTCTCATCAGTGCCTCTGGACTGGGCCGACCAGACCCCAGCACCTGGACGGGAGGGTGTCGGCAGCTTGGGGGCACCGTGACACCCACTAGCGACCCGCTGGAGTCCTACAGGCTCTTCCAGGAATAAGCGGGAGAGGATGGAAACCGAGAGAGCCATAAACTGTAATCCTGGGAAGTCCCGCGCGAGCGCGGCTTCCCCGAACAGATCTCTTTCCCGCAGACGCAGCGCCGCGGTGGCGGGGCATCCGCCCAGGGCCCGCCTAGGGGACAAGCCCGCCTTGGGGACAAGCGCGGCTCCCCCGGCCCCGCCCCACCCCGCCCCGCCTTCCAGGCCCCGCCCCGCCCGGCTGCTCCGGCCAAACCGGCGCCTCCCACAGGCCATGCCTCGGCCTTCCAGACCCCGCCCCCCGCATCGCATGCCCCGCCCTGCCTGGCTGCTTTGGCCACTCCGGCGCCTCCCGCAGGCCACGCCTCTCCCGGCCCCGCCCTCAGCCCTCCAGGCCCTGCCCACCCACTATCTTCTGCCTCGCACGAGTCCCCTACCGGTCCTGCCCTACCTTGGCCAGAGCTGCGCATCCAGCTCAGGAAGCCGGTTGTAGCTGGAACAGCCTTTGAGCGGACAGGTGAGGACTGCAAGCGGAGGGCCGGTGCTCACAGGGTGCAGAGGAGGGCTGTGCGTAGGGGAGGCATGAAGGGGTGAGCGGGAGGGCGTGCAGATGTGGGGAGGCTCGGGCGGGGCCAAGCGTGGATGGCACCAGTGAAGGGTCGTGACAGGTCGTGTGCTAGGCCTCCAGGGCTGGGTGTTTCAGGTCAGCAGCAAGCAACAGGGGTGGGCTCTCGCCTCAGCCTACCTGATCATCGTCTCTACAGGATACAAAGCGCCAGTGAGTGAGCCCCACGGAACCCTGCTGGGGGCTCCCACAGAGACAGGGGAGGACACCTGCGTCTGGGCTGCACCACACACTCTCTTCTAGATGGCAGACACCAGAGCTTCAGGGTTTCTCTGAACAGCCAACTCTTGCACACGCATACACAGCAAACATACCTGTGCAAATATGCACACACGTGTTCTCAGACCTGTGCACACTCACGAACATATGTATGCACTACGCACACACTGTGCACACTCATACACCCGAACACACCCACATCTGGGCACCCCTGCACACACTCACACCCGCACACATTCACACTCGCATCCACTCACATCTGTGCACACCCCCACACACCCAAATACCCACACCCATGCACACCTGTACATGCACATACATGTACATGTACCATTTCAGACCCATGCCTGCACACACACACATGCACACTCGTGCACTCACACACTCATACCCCTATACACCCACGCACTCACACCTGCTCACACTCACACACACTAACACATGCACACTCATGCCCATGCACACTCATGCCTACACATACTCACACCTGCACACACATGCCTGTACACACACACGTGCCTGCACACAGCTCATATTCCCTTACAAGCACCCTGAAGTGCAGGGTTGAGGCAATCCCGTGGAAGGCACCATCTTTCCTGTTTACTCTGAGCCGAACTCCACCATGGTGATACCACAGTCGTGGGGCCATGTCTGTGCCCGTGGCAGCAGAGCCAGCATCCCAGGTGCCTCCTATTCTTAGGACACAGCGAAGGCTGCAGGAGGGTCTGCTGGGGCCCCTGGGTGCCACGGTGCCAAGTAGGTATTCCCATGTCTGGCTGCAAGCCACAGGTCTACTTATTAGGCACCTGGGCGTGCTTGGCTGTCACTCCCTGCTAGGCCCAATGTGCAGGTGCCCTGATGGGGGAGTGGAGGCCCTGATCCAGGCCCCTGGACTCCCGGAGAGTGGCTGCAGAATCAGGGAGGCAACTCCTTAGCTGACGGCAGGGTCCAGACGGCCTCTGTCCCTCCAGGTGCCATGGATGCTCCTTGTCCCGTCAGTGGCTGGTGCCTGTGGCTGGAAATGGCAGGGTCTCCCCTAGGGTCCGACCATGCCCAACAGTGACTGTGTGGGGCCAGCTCTGGTGGGGCCTGGGGGCACCCCAGAGTGCTCAGGGCAGGCCTTGCAGCCCTGCTGTACTGAATGTGAGGGCCAGCTGGCTGTGGCATCGGTCACCCCACTGATCGCCAGAACTGGTTCAGCTCATCTGGCTGGCCAGGCGGGCATTGCCTCCTCCTTCACCCTCTGTGCATCCCTCCCAAATCCACTCTGTTGAAAAGGACAGCTGTCCCCAGACAGAGGCGGACAGCTCTGGGGGCGAGGGTGTACAACTCGCTGTGCTCCCCTGAGCCCCCAAACTAGCTCCTACCCTGCTCCTAGTGCTGGGGGGGGTGCTGCTGGAGCTGCTTCCTTGGGCACAGGATGGACTGCTGCCTGCAGGTCAGTCACAGGTGGGCTTAAGGCGAAAGCAGAAATCACAGCTTTGGTGGGCCATGGTGGGCTCTGAAGGGATGGACCCTGGTTTTCCAGCCCAACTTGGTCACCTGCCCAGTGCAAGGCTGGACGTGTCAGTCCTTGCTATGGGGACGGGCCCCGGACACAAACAGTGCTGTGTTCTGGGCTCATTGTGGGTCTCAGGAAGGGCCCAGGGCCTCCTGATGCACTGCAGGGCCCCCTGGGGGGCCAGAATGGGACAGAAGTCGGGTGCAAGAGGGCTGTCTGCAGACCTGTGGCCGGCACAGCGCAGGGAGCAGAGCTCAGCCTCCGGGGTCTGCCCTGGTCAGAGCAGACCAGTTGCAAGTTGTTCTTGATTTCACCTGGAAAAAATGTCAGGGGCCATCAGTGAGCAGTGATGTGGCCCCAGCTGGAAGCAGAGCCTGGGACTTGCTCTGAGTGTTGCAGTGGCTCAGTGCTGACCTTCCCTGTTCTCCCACTGGGAGGCTGCTGGAACACCGCCCGCCACGCAGGCACCAGTGAGTCAGGGGTGAATGTGCAAAGTCCAGGGCTCGACCCACAGCCCCTGAGGCAGCTCCTCGAACGGGAAGGTGCTTGGCCCGTCCTGTGCACCCTCCCACGCATGGTCTGGCTGAGCCCTGTAGTGGCCCTGCTGACCTGGGCCAGGCTCAGGGCCACAGGTCAGAGCCGGGCAGGCGGGGTGTGGGGGCTTGCATGGGGCATGAGGATAGGGGCCGGCCCGTGTGCCTTGGGTGACCTGTGCCCTCCCTGCTGGGAGCGTCTGAGGGGTAAACCCTAAGGTGTGACTCTGGGACTCCCAGGTGCTGTGACCAAGTGACCAATGAGACCTCACGAGGCACCAGGGGGAGACCAGGGTCCTTCGGGTCCCTGGCGGGGAGCAGGAGGGTCAGAGCTGCTGACGAGAGGAAGGGAGTGAGCAGGTGGGAGACCAACCGTGTGCCTGGCCTAGCTGCCGGAGGGTATGGATACGCTCCCCTGGACAGTGGGGCAGTGGCCGGGGCAGCTCAGGCTGGGCAGCTGCGGCCTGGGTGGTGTTGGGGTGGGGGGTGGCTGGATGGCTAAACCATCACAGCTTGGGCCAGCCCAGCCCTAGTGGGCAGACCGGACAGCAGGAGAGGACATCATCAGGTCTGGGGTCTGGCCCTGGGAAGGCCTCCAGGCTTCAGGGTCATGTTAGGGACTACTGTGCCCTGGGGGCTGGCCAAGGGGGTCCAGCTGCAGCTGCAGCCCCTCTCAGCCTCTACTCCTGGAATCACACCCCAACGTGGCCAAGGTCCTGTCCAGCCCTTAAGCTTGAATCTTACTCCAGAGCTGAGATTCAGGGCCTGGCCTAGGGTCCTGCTCTTGGCGTCACTGAATGCTCTGGGGGCTATGCCGAAGCACGAGTGTGGCGGTCCCTTGAGGACAGAGGATGTGACCTGTGTCTCTTACTTGAATTCTGAAAACTTCTGGAGGCTTCTGGAGAGAAAGGACCCAGGAAATGAGACAGACCTCAGCCTGGGGTCAGCCCAGGGGCCCTCGGGGAGCCTCAGGGCAGAGGCAGCCTCACACTTCCCTGACCTGAGCTGGCCAGGGCACAGCTGCCTGCCTGCTGAGCCCCTATGCCCCACAGCAGAAGCAGGGCTGGGGACGGAGCTGTTTATCAGAGCTGACCGGAAGGACTGGGCAATCCTACCAAGGTGCCAGGAACATGACCACACCCTTTGGGGAGTGGCAGCTGCAACATGTCTTTCTGGAACCTTCCGTCCCACCTGGCTCTCAGAAGCCTGTGATGCGTATGAGGGTCTGTTGCTAATGCCAGTGTCTCTGTCTCCAGACAACTGGCAGGTCTCCAGGGACCTGGGAAAGGGCCACAGAGCCCTGCAGGAAAGCCAAGGCCAGATGCCAGGGACAGCCCCTCCCTCAGCCCTGTGCTTGGGTCCCCATCTATCCTGGGAAATGGCCCCACCCCGCACCCTGCTCACATTGGGGGGCATGGCAGGTTATGACCAAGGCCATGCATACAAGGGCAGAGAGCAGACCCCCCAGCGCTCCTCACAATGGCTGTGGGACCCTCAGTGCCTCCTCAGGACAGCTGTGAGACCTCTTATCTCCCCTTAGGATCCACAGTCTACCCTCAGGATGGCTGTGGGGCCCCAGTCTCCCCCAGGAAGGCTGTGGGGGCTCCCATTTCTCTGTAGCCTCAGGGCCCTGGTGCTGCCTCCCCTCTGTTGTCTGTCCATCTGCTCCTCCTACTCCATCCGCGAAGAGGACCAGATGTGGGCCCTGGGCCTGTGTCTCCCCCATCCTCCTCACACACCCAGTCAGAGTCCAGCAGGTTGGCAGCAGACACAGCAGAGCCAGTTTGGAAACTAGAAACTTTGTTCCTTCCTCAATGAGACAAGTCCATAGTTTTCCTGCCACCTGGGGCCTCCCCCACTGAGTCCTCTGCTTTGGTTTGGTTTGGTTTGGGGTCACAGCCAGTGATGCTCAGGGCTTACTCCTGGCTCTGTTCTCAGGAATTATTCCTGACGGTGCTCAGGAGACCTATATGGGGTGCTGGGGATCGAACATGGGATAGCCGCATGCAGGGCAACCGCCCTCCCCACTGTGCTATGGCTCCAGCCTCTGAGCCCTCTGGAGGAATTTCCTCTGCTCCCAGATGTCCCACTGGAATGGGAAATGGAAACAGTTGAGCACCCTAGGGCCCAGCGAACAGAGGCTGCAAGGGCAGAGGCGGAGGGATTAGGTGGGTGGGTGGGTGGGTGGGGTTGCGGGCTTGCCTAGAGCCCCCTGATGTGTATACAGCAGGGATTCAAGCTCTAGGAACAGACAGCTGGACACACTAGCTGACTGAGGGCCAAAACGGTACCTCCTGTCCCACCAAGCGTGCACGCACATGCATGCGCACACACACACACACACACACACACACACACACACACACACACGTCAT
Source organism: Sorex fumeus (assembly GCF_029834395.1). Classification (NCBI taxonomy): domain Eukaryota; kingdom Metazoa; phylum Chordata; class Mammalia; order Eulipotyphla; family Soricidae; genus Sorex; species Sorex fumeus. The sequence continues at coordinate 17,993,379 of NW_026606086.1, read as the reverse complement.
GGCTCATGGTTGAGGTCCGAGACTCCTGTCCATCTCTCTGGCCCCTGGCTAGGGAGTTCAAGCTCCAAGTAATGGTCCTACTAATCAGGACACCGGGGCCTGAGGCTGAGGCACTGGTGCCACCCGTTCCTGCCCACCCGGGAACTCCGGTAACTCACTCTGCGGAGTCACAGCAGGTCTGCTGCCCTGAGCAGAGAACACAGGCAGCAGCTTTGGTGTTCCCGTGTCACAGGGGCCGTGGGCTGTGGGTGGCGCTCCGGTGGCCTCATCTCCCTGCCGCTGCCATGTCCTCCCCAGGGAGCCGCGTCGAGACCCCACACCCGCCATGCGCCCCCTGACTGTACTGTGGCCTGTCCCCGGGACGCTCTGTGCCTTCCTGCTCCTGGGGGGAGCCCTGAGCACACAGCAGGAAGAGGGGAAGGTAGGTGAGTGTCCCCTCGCTGTGGGGGTGGGCACAGCCCCCACACGAGGACCCGCAGTTGTGTGCTTAGAGCTGTGGCCCCACATTTGCCCCCAGACTGGGACAGCCCCACCTGCACGCAGGACCCGGTGACGGTGCCCCGGGGCCAGCAGGCTGTGATGACCTGTAACATCTCTAACACCTACACCGAAGTCATCATCTTCCTGACCAGCCCCGGGGGACACTCCAAGAAGCTGTTTCATGTGAAGGCCCCTGACTGTATCTCAAAGGACGGGTGGCAGCTGCTGGTGCAGGATAGGGTGGCCCAGCTGCTGGTGGCTAAGGCAGACTCGGACCAGGCAGGAACATATACCTGGACGCTGCAGGGGAAGCAGTGGGAGCAGAGAAAAACCATCCTGTGTGTGACGGGTAAGCACGCCCAGCTCCTGCAGCCAGCCCCACAAACCTGCTTCCCCATGGCTCGGTCCCCTCTCCCCCACAATCTTGCCACCCCGAGGCCCAAGGGCCCCTCACCTCCTCCCTGAGCCCCGCTCCTGGAGGCTGCACCCCGCATGTCTACCTTCACAGCTCCTCACCGACACCCCAGAGTCTCTGCCCGTCTGCCTCACCCCAAGCTTGACTCTCTCCTGTGCCTGCCCCCTGCGCCCCCAGGCTCTGTGACATCCCATCCCTGTACTGACACCCCCTCCGGGCCTGCACTTGTCCTAGATCCCACACTGGCCCCCACTGGCCCAAGCCTCTCTCAGCAGTGCCCCGAGACCTCTCTTCTCTCTGCAGAGTCCCAGGACCCCCCCTTGACTCCAGTAGAGCTCAAAGGGATGCCGTCTGCACCCCCAGTGGGGAGTGGTGGGCTGCCTGGCTATGTGGGTGCGGAGGAGACACCGCACCCTGCTGCAGACTCCCTCCGTGCCCTGCCCGAGAACAGGCTGCAGTCCGGGGTGTTCTGGAGCTTTGCCTTTGCTGCCCTGTGTGTCCTGGTGCTGTTCTGCGTCATGAAGGGCAGGCGAGGCCAGTGGACGCAGGTAGGGGCCTGCTCAGTGTGACCCAGGCCAGCCTCAAGCCCCTCCATGCTGCAGCGGGGACATGCAGAGTTCTGGCCTGGTGCCTTCGCAGGCAGGCCCGTGGGCTGCGGGGTCCTTCAGGAGCCCCAGGACGTCTGAAGGGTGGTGCGGGTGTGGCAGGACTGCCCGGTCCTTCCTTGTGGGTGTATGTGCGTGTGAGTATGCTTTCTGAGTATGTAAGCGTGTATGTATGAGTGAGCTTCGTTTGCCTGTGTGAGTGTGTGCACGTGAGGGTGTGCATGTGTGTGCACACCGTGTGTCCGTGTGCGTGCACACCGGGTGTCCGTGTGCCTTTTCGTGTGCAGACTGCATGCTCATCACGCCTGCTTCTCTTGCCAGTTTTCGGCCGCCAAGTTCATGAAGGAAGAGGAGAGTGACCACATGCAGCTGACCTCTGGACTCCAGCCCTGACCGGCCCCCTGCTTGCTGCCCGAGTGATAGGTGGCTCCTTCAGCCTGAGGGGCCCTTCCTGGGCCTTCAGGAGGACTCTGGGCTTGCTGGGGCAGCTGGGAGATTTGGGGGCTGGCTTCTGTGGCACCCAGGTCAGAGCAGACTCCCCCTCACCTGTGCTCTGGGCCCTGAATGGTCAGAAGCTCCCACCCAGTCCACAGCCAGCCACATACACAGATGCACACACACACGTGCTCAGAGATGCAGACACGTGTGTCACATGCACACCATATGCACTCAGACACGTGTGAACACAGAAACATAGAATGATGTGTGCACATAGATACAGCACAGAGAGGCACACAGACAAGCTTTCCTGTGCCCATTAGGAGGCAGCCGAGACTGGACAAGGCTGGACGACGTTGTCTCCACCCCCAGGCTACCCAGCGCCTGGCCTCTCACCAGAGCACCCATAGGAGGGCCAGGAGGGACTTGCCCAGCAGGACCACATTGGGGGGTGCATCCCAGTTCTCCCCCAAGCCCCCAAGGACTGCCGGGAAGGGAAGCCCAGAACTGTCTACTGGAATAAAACAACTGAAATGCCATATTTCACGCCCACCTCTGGACGCCCCAGGGCCCTGGCACCTGCAGGGCCAGAACTGCCTCGGGCCAGATGAGAGTTGACCGCTCAGCAGCCTCACCGGCCCGCCCACAGGAGTCCTACGCCTCACCCCGACACACAGACAGGGGTCCTGAGTCCTTCCGCCTGCCCTGCCCGGCCCCTGCGCTTAGCACGGCCTCCAGGAAGCCCATCAGAGAGCCTGCCTCAGGCCACAGAACTTCCTCCCTCCAGCACTGGGTGTGTGGGGGCCCAGTTCAGCTCAGCGCTGAGCTGGGGTGCAGCTGTGAGTGTGGGTGCTCCGGCAGACCAAAGGGGCAGTCCTCTCCCTGCGGCATGGCCCGGGGGGTCCCTCTGCTCCTCCTGCTCCTTGGGCTCCTCTGCCCGTTGCCCGTGGCCCTGGCCTCCGGAGGTAAGCGCTCCTCACCTCCTGCCCTCCTCACCAGGCTGGGGACAGGGGATAGCTATGCTATCCTGCCCAGCATAGCTCTAAGATGTTGGTAGGGCCCGGGAGGGTCTTGTCTGTCTCCTTCCCACGAAGTTTGGGGCTTTCAATACTTCTCAAAGCCGTTATCATGAGAACTTTGTCCTGTTGTCTGCAGTTATTTCCTTGGGGGGTCACACCAGGGGTGCTCGGGGACCCCGTGTGGTGGGGACTGGAGTCAGGTCGGCTGCGTGCAAGGCCCGTGCCCTACTTACCATCTCCCCAGCTCTCCATCGCTCTTGTTCTGGGGCCCACTCTGGGTTGGACCACCAGTGCCACAGGGTCCTCCAAGCATTGAGGGGTCCCAACCAATGGCACAGCCCTGGGGTTGCAGGAGCCCCAGGCCGTCCTCGGGCTTCATGTGACCCAGCCCCTCCTGGCTCCCTGGGCTCCATGTGGGAGGCTCCTGAGAAGAAATACGCATTTTCTTTTCTGTTTCTGCCTTTTTTTTTTTTTTTTTTGCTTTTGGGATCACACCCAGCCATGCACAGGGGTTACTCCTGGCTCTGCTCTCAGAAATTACTCCTGGCGGTGTTTGGGGGACCATATGGGATGCTGGGACTCGAACCTGGGTCTGCCGCATGCAAGGCAAACGCCCTCACCGCTGTGTTATCGCTCCAGCCCATTTCTGCTTTTTGAGACTACACTCGGGATGCTGAGGGGTCACTCCTGGCTCTGTGGGTGTAGCTGTGCAGTGCGAGTGCAGCTGAGAACCAAAGCAGCAGCCACATCCCCTCTGTGCTATGGCATGGTGGCAGCCGGAAGGGCCTGGGACCCTCTGCTCCTGTGCTCCTGGAATTGCTCCTGGCAGTGCGGAGGGACCCTATGGGATTCCAAGGGTCAAACCTGGGTCAGCTGCACGCTGGGAAAATGCCCATCCTGCTGTACTATCTCTCTGACCCACATTTCCTCTTTTTGGTTTGTTTATTTTGTTTGGGGGCCACACCTGGCAGTGCTCAGGGGTTACTCTTGGCTCCGAGCTCAGAGATCACTTCTGGTGGTAGCTCAGGGGACCACATGGGATGCCAGAGATTGAACCTGGGTCAGCCGCATGCAAGGCAAGTGACCTACCCACTATGCTAACCAGTCCCCTATTCTTAAAATTTGTATTATAAAGCAATGTGTTTATAGGAGTGCCAACACACAGTGCAGTCTCCTGTCCTCCCACACACAAAGTGCCCACAGCCCCACCCTGACCCATGTCACCTTCAAGGAAATGATAATTTTTTTTATTTTTATATTTTTATTAGTGAAACGCCATGAGGTACAGTTGTAGACTTACAAATTTTTGTGCTTGGGTTTCGATTATACAATGATCAAATACCCATCCCTCCACCAGTGCCCATTTTCCACCACCATGGATCCCAGTATCCCTCCCACCCCCATCCCTCCCATCCCACCCTGCCTCTGTGGCAGGGCATTCCCTTTTCTCTCTCCTTTTGGGTGTTGTGGTCTGCAAAAGAGGCATTGAGTGGCAATCATGTGAAATGACAATTTTTTATAAACAGGTATTGGGGTCCGAGAGATAGGACAGCAGGGAGGGCAACTGCCTTGCATTCAGCTGACCTGGCTTTATCTCTGGCACTAAATACGATTCCCTGAGCACCAAGAAAGGAACAAGCCCTGAGCTGGGTGTGGCCTCACCCCAACCCCCACAAAACCAACCAAACAAAACAGGCACTTGAGTCGTTCTGCGGCTTTGCAACATTGGGGGAACTGCAGGCATGATGTGGGCTCCGGCAAGGTGCCGTGGTCTGCTCTGCCGAGAAGCTGCTGTCTGGTGCACGTGGTGACCGTGGGGTCCTGCTGGAGGCCCTGGGACACCCCGAGCTCTGTTCTCCCGCAGGCATGTGGCAGTGGCCCCACTTGTCCTATGTCCAGGCAGGGGGCTCGGTCAGCATCTCCTGCAGCTGCCCTACCCTGCTGGGTCTCCACCTCAAGCAGAGGTGGGCTGTCGAGAGCAACGCCGTCTACTACCAGGACGGGCAGGAGCCCACCGTGGGCACGCAGTTCTCGGGCCGCGTCTCCTTCACGGGATCCATGAAAAACCTGACCATCACACTGCATCGTCTGCAGCAGGCTGATAGAGGCCTCTACACCTGCGTGGCTGTCACCGAGAACAAGGAGTTTCACGGCTTCGGGACCCTGCTCATGGTGACAGGTACAGACTGGCTCACCCTGCACACTCTCCTGCCCACCTAGGACCCTTCCCTCAGAGTTGCTTGAGTTGCTCTTTTTTTTCTTTTTGAGTCACACCCACCTATGCTCAGGGCTTACTTCTGACTCTGCACTCAGGAACTACTCTTGGAGGTGCTCAGGGGACCATGTGGGATGCTGAGAATCGAACCCAGGTCGGCCACATGCAAGGTAAATGCCCTACCCGCTGTGCTATCACTCCAGCCCCTTGAGTTGAATGCCTCCACCATGAAGCCACCCCGATTACCCCCACACCAGCATCCCTGTGGGCCCAATCCCTCAGCCCCAGGCTCTCATGGACTCCCCCTGCCCTTCCATCCTTGCAGAAGTGAGCATGCGCCAGGACACTTGGCTGGCAAACCACCTCCTTCCTGTGGCACTGGCCGTGGGCTTCTTTCTTCTCGGTCTGGGGCTGGGGGCCATGTGTGTGCTGAAAAGGTCACAGGTCAGTGTGAGCCCCACTTGTCTCCCATGTCCCTGTAGCCAGGCACCTCCTTCTAAGAGAGAGGGGACTGGAAGGGGAGGCGGCGGGAGAAGCCAGGAGCTGAGGTGAGGGACTCCTCCCTGGTCCTGGGACCTTTGGGGTTTGCATGGTGAGACCTGAGGTGGGGACCCTAGAATCACAGCCACTGCAGAGCCTGGAGCTATGTGCCAGGGGTGGGGGAGGTGAGTGCGGGAGCCGGTGTTGGTCCAGTCTGACTGCTGTGAACACACATGTGTGGGTACCTGTGTGAACCTGTGCACACTCGTGTGTAAGTACATGCATGAGTGTGTCTGCATGTGTGAGCCTGTGTACACTTGTGTGGGCGCATGCGTGTGAGTGTGGGTGCATGTGTGTGTGCACATGTGTGCATGTGTAAATGTGCGTAAGTGTGTGTATGCGCATGTGTAAGTACATACATGTGAGTATGTGTGCATGTGTGCGCACATGTGTGTGCATGCATGGGCTTGTGTGTTTGTGTGGGTGCAGGTGTGAGCGTGGGTGCATTCATGTAGGTGTGTGTATGTTCATTTTTAAGTGCCTATGTAATGTGAGCCTGTGGGTGCAAGTGTGTGTGTGAGATACATGAGCACATGTGTGGGTGCGTGCATGTGTGTGCACATGTGAGCATGTGTGCGGTGTACATGTGAGCACAAAGGTGCTCTGAGTGTGCAGGTGAGAACATGAGGTCATGGTGTCAAATCTGAGGCAGTGGGCTGAGCAGGAGTGGTCAGCAGCCACCCCTCAGACTGGAATCTGAGGTCAAATCCACTCCTGCTGCTGGCCCGGTGAGCAGCCTGAGGGGGCGGGGATGCCACCTCGACTCGGCACCAAAGGCAGGCAATTAGAAAGGGCCCCACTGGCAGTCGCTTCCTCTTTCAGATCAAGTATGTCTGTGGGACCAAGCCTTCCCTGAGGAACATCTATGAGGACATGTCCTACAGCCGCCGCTGCAACACACTGTCTAGCCCCAACCAGTGAGCCCTTGGGGCCCCAGCCCTGCCCTGAGGAGGAGTCAGGCTCCAGTGAGCAGCCTCCTCCAGGAAACCCTCCAGGCCCTCCCTTGCCAGTCCAGGGCCCTGGAGCCACAGAGGAAAGTGCCTCAGTCCCGTAGACCTTCCCACCTCCCCCCATCTCCTTGGAAATAAAGCAGCCTCCTCAGCTCTAGGGTTCCTTCTCCAACAGCACAGTGACAGACGGTCACCAGGTCCGTGGCACACATGCAGCTGAGGTCAGGGCAGGTGGAGGAGCACCAGGGCTCCTCCCAGGAGGAATCTGAATAACTATCCCACGTCCACTCCAGCCAGTGGCCCCAGACCCTTTGCCCGTTTAGGTCCTGGGGAGTCAGGGCTTGGGGGCTGACATGCGCTTGGGACCCATCAGGCCCTGCCCACTGGTGCTCGTGGTCCATTCCCTGCACCACTGGCCACACGGGACTGTAGCGTTTAGGGGAGCACATCCCGGGGGACTGGGGGCCCAGGAGTCAGGGCATGTGCTGGGCCTATGAGACCCCTCCAAGGACACACGGGACATAGGGACATGGAAAATGGGGGACACAAAAATATAGGTATGGGGGACACGGGGATATGGGGACACTGGACATGGGGGACACAGGGATGTGGGGAACACGGGAATTTGGGGGACATGGGGCACAGGAGGCCCCAGAGGCTGTGCATTAGGAAATGGCTCTTGTCACCCTGGCGTGAGGGAACAGGTGTTGAGCCCGTCCACGTGCCCACACCCTGCAGCCCTCCGAGGAGAGGCGCTTCCACTGACCCGACACCCAGAGGCGGAGGAAAGGTCGCTGTGGGGTTAGTTAGTTAGAATGAGACGGTGGGTACCAGTGTGGGCAGCAGAGCTGGGCGGGAATCTGTCCAGATGTTCTGCCATAGGAAGGAAGGGAGTGGTGGGGGCTCGGGGCTCGGGAACCAGGTACTGGTCTCAGCAGTGCGTGGAGGACACCAGTTCAGACCACACAGCCACATCATGGAAAGCGACTTTTGGAGTCTCATCAAGCAAGAAAGAGGGGCTGGCATGGGGGCATCATCGTCCCCAAGACCCATGTGCTGTCCTGGGCCCCTCCTGCTGACAGGGTTGCCTGTGCACCCCACCCCCCATGCCTGTCCACAGCCAGAAGGCCCAGAGCTGGCCCATACAGGGGACCCGCTGGTCACAGGCACCTAATTCTTGTGACAGGGGGATGGGCTGTCCTTCCATCACTCCATGTCTACTTTCTCCTGGGTCTTGGGGGCTGGCAGATGGGAGGTCGGGAGGGGAGGAGAGAGGGAAAAGAGGGGTGCCGGTGTTGAGGTGGATCGAGCAGTCCCTCTCACCCCCCTGTGAGGGTCTTCCAGATCTGCCCCAGCTGCAACTCCAATGCCGAGGGACTTAGATCCTAGGGCTCCCCAAAGGGAGCACCCCAGAGCAAGCTTGTGAGGGCAGCAGGGACGTGAGGGTCTGGTGCAGGGGTGGGGGTGGAAGGAGTCCTCATTCCAGAAATGGACCCCAGGCAGCAGTGGGGGTGTAACAAGTCACTGAGACCAAGTGAGCCCCCATGCACACAGAGCCCAGGGCTGAGGGGAGGGCTGCTGGCTGGGGTGCAGGTGCAGCCGCACAGCTTGGGGCGCAGGGCTGAGACTCAGGGCTGGGTGCAGGGCTGGGGCGCAGGGCTGGGCACAGGGCTGGATGCAGGGCTCAGTGTAGAGCTGAGTGCAGGGCTGGGCGCATGGCTGGGCGCAGGGCTCGGTGCAGGGCTGGGTTTAGGGCTGGAGCACAGGTCTGGGTGCAGGGCTTGGGTGCAGAGCTTGGGTGCAGGTCTGAGGCGCAGGGCTGGGCGCAGGGCCGGGTGCAGGGCTGGGGCTACTGGCTGGGTGTAGGGCTGGGCGCAGGACTGGGTGCAGAGCTGGGGCGCAGAACTGGGGCACAAGGCTCGGCGCAGGATTGGGGGTGCAGGGCTGGGTGCAAGGCTGGGTGCAGGACTGGGCGCAGGGCTGGGCGCAGGGCTTGGTGCAGGTCTGGGGGTGCAGGGCTAGGTTTAGGACTGGGGCGCAGGGCTGGGTGCAGGGCTTGGGTGCAGGTTCGAGGCACAGGGCTGGGCGCAGGGCCAGGCGCAGGGCCGGGTGCAGGGCTGGGGCTGCTGGCTAGGTGCAGGGCTGGGCGCAGGGCTGGGTTTGCTGGCTGGGCTGAGGTCAGCAGCCTTCGTTCAGTGCTGTCTGGGGTCAGTGCAGAACCCCATCGTGCACCCTGAAATGTCAGCCCACAGCCTGTCTGTGGTGGCGCCAGTAGCAGTGCTTGTAGAACAGGGCTCTAGGCCGGCTGCCCGCAGAGTTCCCACACCCATGCACGTCACCCAGACCCTGAGGTGGGGCCGCACCACCTCACTCTGCTCCTCACTCCCACTCAGGCCACTCTCTGGAAACCCCCGCGTCACCCCCAAGTGAGACTGTCCCACTGCCCGGAAGCCCCCTCAGAGAGCCCCCAGCTCTGCAGCATCCCTTAGCACCCAGGAGGGCCCCAGATGCCTCTGGCATCACTGGGAAGATGGACATCAGCTGACTCCCCCGGCCCTGTCACAGGGGCACACCCGCACAGTCCCTGTGTTGTTCCTGAACAGGGGACCCCAAAGCTCCTGTCTTGTGGAGGGTTGAGTGTGGAGGTGCCCCCAGTCCCGTGGGGCCAATCCTGGAGCAGGGTCACGGCCTCTCTGGCCAGCTGCCAGACGGACATGGAGGGGGCTGTCTGCCTCTCAGCTCCCCAGGGGATGGGCTCCTGACCAGAGGCCCAGGAAACATGAGAACGCGGGCGGCCCCACTGGACCCGAGTGGCTGCAGCAGATAGAGGTCAGCGCGGTGGAACTGGGACCCAGGTGGCGAATCTCAGCTGCCCATGTCCAGCCCACTTGCAGAGTAGGCAGTGCTGTGACTGTTCTACTGGCTGGGCCCTCTGGTCACCCTAGCAGCTGTCCTCTTCCTCGCCCACGCATGTGGGACAGTGAGCAGGGCCTGTGTTGGGGTCACACTCGCCTGTGCCCTGGCACTGCCCAAGGAGCTGCCCAGCAGCAGTGCCTCAGGGCTGAGGCCCACGCAGGCCTCAGTGGACATTGTGGCGTCCCATCTGGGTCTGCCCGTTGCTGGTGCTGCCCCCTGTGAATATCCATAGGCAGGCCCACCCCGTCCCCAAACCCAGCACCGGGCTGGCTTCGGGTGCCACCTAACCCCTCCTGCAAGCCACCCTCGGGGGTGGGCAGCCTTGGGGGACCCTGGGGTCTGGCACCTCCACTGTTCAGGCCAGCACAGCAAGGCTAGCTGGCCTTGTCCTGCTGAAGGACAGTCCTCCTTGGGGCATGACCCCAAGAGGGACGTAAGGGAGGGCCGAGAGCCGGCCAGAGTCGGGGCAAAGCCTGGAGGAGCTCAACAGTCTGTTCTCCAGATGACAGGTGAGGGCAGCAGGCCCAGGGCACCCTGCCAGCCCTGGCCACCCAGCATCCTCCAGTTCTGGCTGGTCACATGCGAGGCGGGGGCTGGTGAAAGATCAGGGGAGGCTGGGAACCCTCCCTCCATCACCCACTGCAAGCACTGTCAGCACAGAGGGGCTCCTGATAGCCCATGCGGGCCAGCAGCACCCGGACGACCTGGGCCCGCCTTTCCAGAGCCCCCAGGGTCTCTCCTGCCCCTCCCCAGCTCCCTGATTGGGCTGACCAACAGGCAGGAGGCACTGTGGGGTTCCTCTCGCATAGCTGCAATCTGCACCCCAGGCCTGCAGGGGGCGCCCGTCCCCCACCACCTGGCAAGTGGGAGATGTGTGGGCGTCACTCCTCTAGGCCTCTGGAGACCTGCACAGGCAGTGGGCAGCCCCGTGGAGGGGGGCACACCCACAGGGTGAAGGATACTGGCTCTGCCAGCAAAGCTGGGCCAGACCCCAGGATGCAGCCCTGGGAGTGGCAGACAGTGAGCCCTGGACTGCACTAGGGGAGGACATGAGGGACATGGGGACACTAGGACATGGGGACCGGGGAACCCAAGATATACATACCTGTAATCAACACACACACCTGCACCCAGCACACCTGCACCCTGCACAGCTGCACACCCACACACCTGCACACACACACACTCGCATCCCCTACATCTGCACCCAAGACACATGCACCCCTCCACACCTGCGCACACACATACACACGCACCCCCGACACACCTGGGCACTCAGCATGCACCCCCCCCATACCTGCGCACACACACACATGCATCCACATACACCTGCAAGCAACACACATGCAACCCCCCCACCTGCGTGCACACACACCTGCATACACCCACACACCTGCACACTTACACATGCACCCCCCACCTACACCCAACACACACCTGAACCTCCCACCTGCAACCAACACACATCTGCAACCCCCCATACCTGCACCCAACTCTCACACGCACTCCCCACACCTACGCACACACACCCGCATACCTGCACACACACATACACACGCACTTCCCCACACACATACACACCCACCTCCCCACACCTGCGCACACACAGCACCCCCACGCACCTGCAAGCAACACAACACACTTACCCCCCACACCTGTGCACACACACGTGCACACATACACACCTGCACACACACGTACCCCCCACACCTGCACCCCACAGACACCTGCACACATGCACACACACCTGCCCCCTACATACCTGCCCCCACGCACCTGTCCCCCCGCACACACATCTACCCCCAACACACACATCTGCACCCCCACCTGTACCCAACACACACACCTGTCCCCACATAGCTGCATTTGAGACACACACACATAGGCTCTCACCCCAGCCCCCTCACCTGCTGTTGGTCCTGGCCTGAGCAGCTGGAGTGAACAGGCAGTGGGCCTGGGTGCTGCCGGGAAGCAGATCACAGAGGGTTCGCAGGGGGTGGGTGGGACGCACCCACAGGATTACAGTGGGTGAAGGGTGGAAAGGTCAGTCCTGGCCAAAGAGGGGCTCCAGGAATTGTTGGACCCTCCTGGGCAGCGCCCTGAACATCATCTCCCGGCCCTGCACTCACCTGGACTCGGCTCTGCTGGGTGGGTGCCCCAGGGCCCTGGCCTGGGCTCTGAGACTGGTCTTGGCAGGGCGGGGCCCCGAGGTCCGGATGGTTCCTGGGCTGAGCTCAGTCCTGGTGACATGGTCCTTCCTAGTGTTTCTAGCTCTGTCCTGTAACTGGCATGAGTGATGCAGGGGGACAATTGCGTCCATGGGCAGCGGGGGGGGGGGGGGGGGGCATCCCCAGCAGGACCGAGTGCAGAGAAGCTTGGGTCCCCCCACACAGGGGTGGGTACTGCTAGGGAGACCCCCAGCTCCACGGTCAAGGCCAGACGTGCCTGAAGACTCCCATCGCACCTCGGTTTCTCTCCTCAGGAGTGCTCAGGATCACTCCTGGTGGTGCTCAGGGGCCCAGGTGGGGTGCCAGGTGGGGTGCCAGACCCTTCCTGCCGGGCTGCTCCGGCTGGCGGGCAGGGTAGGTCCCAGCACTGCGTGGGGCTGCCGGAGGCTGAAAGCAAACAAGATCAGCTGCAGGCTAAGCACGCGGGCCTAGGGGGGAATCCTGTGGATCCAGGGGGGCTGGCAGATGGGGGACTTTCGGTTGGGAGTTGGTGACCTTCCCCCAGCAACGCTGCTTGCACTGCAGGACGGCCAGGGCGTCTGGCCTAGAGAAAAGACCACCATGGGCTATCCGGCCAGGGGGCGTGGCCTGTCCCGGGACGCGGGCTGTCACGGGAAGCGCCGGCGGACAGGCCAGCCCCAGGTCAACAAGCTACGGTCTCAGCGCCCGGGCGCGCGGACACGTGCCGGGACGCGCCAATCAGAGCCCCGGGCGGCGGCGGGGGGCGTGCCCTCCGGGTGGTCACCGCCCTGGGCCCTGCGGCCGGGACCGGCGCCCGCCCGGCGTCCGGAGAGAACGCGGTCCAGTGCCTTCGGGAACCTCCGCGCTGGCCGGCCCCGCAGCGGCCTGCGCAGGCTCAGGCGGGAACGTCCAGAAAGGGCGCGGCTGCGTCCCCCAGCCCCAGGCAGCCTCCGCGTGGCTCTTGGGAAGAAGGGCACCGACGGTGGGGCACAGGCTCAGCCTGGAGTCACCTCCTGTCCCCTCTGCCCGCAGCGCCCTGAGCTCAGAACGCGCAGAATGGGTGGAGCCATAGGACCGCAGGGAGGGCGGTGGCTTTGCACATGGCCCACCCAGGTTGGATCCCCGGCACCCCAGATGGTCCCCGAGTCCGCCAGGAGTGATTCCTAAACACAGAGCCAGTAGTAATCCCCAAGCACTGTGGGTGTGCCCCCAAAAGAATGGGTGGCGTGGCCCCCATAGAAATGTTTGACTGTGAAGCTCAGTGGCAGTGGTGCCTGCATCCGCACAGCTGAATGCTCTTCCCTCAAGGGGGTGAGCAGGCCTTGCCAGTCAGACCTGCCCACCACACAGCCTCCAGGTGTCAGAGAGGCCAGGGCTGTCATTCAGTGGGAGAACACCTGCCTCACAAATGAGTCCTGGTGTGGTGCTGGCACTGCCCTTCCATACATGTGTACACACACATACACACACATGCACATTATGCATGCACACAACACGCTCATAACATGCATGCACACTTGGACATGCATGCATGCATGCACTTGGACATACATGCACACACACAATACACATATGTGTGCACACAAAAACGCACACATGCATGCACACACACATGGTTCAGCTTCCATGGAGGGGACAGGCAGTGTCCAGGACCCCCAGAGGGCAGTTAGGCAGGAGCTTTTAGGTCCAGCTCCAAGTATCTTTTGTGAGAATTCCATTGGCCCCTTGCAAACTTCCCAGCTCTCTCTGTGTGTTTCCAAACAACCCTATTTGTGCATTTTTTTACATCATGATGTTTCTGTTGCTGCATCCCCCCACCCCAGACATGCTGTGCTGGGGGAAGCAAGACCCTTCCTGGCAATGTTCTGTGACAGTGTGGGGTGATCCAGACCAGGCCTGCTCACTCGGCCAGGGAAGCACATTCAGCAGTGCTCAGGGATCACTCCTGGCTCTGTGCTCAGGGATCATTCCTGGCAGACTCGGAAGACAGTGGTGGAGCACGTGGTGCTGGGACGGATCTCAGGGTCTTGTGCACGGTGCGTGCTCCATTCCTTGGCACTGTCTCCCAGCCGCGTAACTGGTTGGGCACCACTTCCCACTACTCGACTGACACTGGTGCAACACTGGGTCCCCTCCGTCCCCTGAAGCTCCTGCTGGGGCACTGTTCCCCCTTCCTGCCCCTCCCCTTCACTGTGACATTGATGACAACTTTGGCTGGCACAAGGTGCTGCTATCCTCATGCTTCTTTCCCAGAGGCTGCAACCATCAGGCAGTCCGGGAGCAGCTGACTCAGCCCTGCCCTGAGCCCTTCCAACAAGAGAGGAGGTAAGGGCTACAGCGCTGCGGGCTCCCGTCCCTGAGCACTGCTGTACTGGACACAGGGGCAGAAGGGCAAGGGGCTAGGGTGTTCCACTGCACAAGGCCATGCCACTGACTCTGGGCCACTCACCAGCACCACATGTGGTCCCCAGGGTATTGCCAGAGATCCCTCCTAGGCAGAGCCAGGAATAGCCCCAGAGCACAGCAATAGGTAATCCCCCAAAGAAACCAAAACACCAAACATAGTGATCCCGCAGGACCCAGAGGAAGACTACATGTCAGTCTGCACCAGGAACCTCTCACTGGTCACAGTAGCCAAGTCAGGAATGTTCTTAGCACCCTGGGCATGTCCCCCAGAGGCCGGACTCCCATTCTACCACCTTGCCCTTCCGCAGCTACACTGGGGAGTGCCTATGGCAGGGGTGAGCTCTAGGTCACGAGATGGCACACTGAGGTCCCCATTGGACACCTCCTGTGAGCCTTGGTTCATGAACCGCCAGCGGGGTCAGGCTTGAGGAAGGTCAAGGGCAGTAGATTCCACGCTGACCCTCAGCTTTTGGCCTTGACAGCTGCTCCCAGGGTTTCCCCAGGCCTGTCCAAGCAGGACAGAGTGTGTTTCCCAAATGGGAAACCAAGGCACACAGGACAGGTCATAGCTTCAGTGGCAGCCTCTCAAACAGGCTCTGCTTTCAACCAGGATGCAAAAGGAAGCTGGGACTTTGTTCCCTGGCGATGACTATCCTGGAGGGTTCCAAGAAAAAATTGGCACAGCCCTGGAGACCTGAGGTCCAGCTCACTGTGCTGCCCTGTGAGAACGGACCTGAGAGGGTGATCACAGAGTGGGGGCCAGGCCTCTGCTCCCGACTGGCCCTGTGGTGTCTGGGAAAGGGGATGGCACTGTGTGCTGGTAAATTCTGCCAACAAGACCATGGTTGTTACTAGTTTACCAGAACCCAGCCCCATCCCAAGCTGAGAAACTGGGCTGACCCCTCTGCAAGTGAGCAGAGCAGTAAGTCCGCTTGATGTCCAGCGATAGCCATGCACGGCTGCTTCCTGGCCCTCCCTGGGTCTCGGCCTGGCCCAGCAGGCCCTTGAATCTGGCCTGCCTATCTTCAGCATTCTTTGCAAGGAAGAACACTCAGGACCGAGACGGATTAGATAAAGACAGGGGTGCTGTCCGCAGGCGGGTGGCACAGGAGAGGGGTGGGCAGCCGGGGCCACGTCCTCCACGTCAGGCCCCGAGCGTCTCTAAGTGCCGCTCCGGCTGAACGGTGCTGGAGTCGCGGGCATGTCTCCGTGCCAGCCCTGTCCCTCTCTCCGGGCACTCGGGTCCTCCTGCAAATGGGGACTCCTTGGGCGGGTGTAAGTCGCGCAGGTCCTCAGCCGGGCGAACGAAGACGGGGGGGGGGGGGGGGGAGGGGGGGGCGCTTCCGGGACCGGGGCGCGGCGAGTGCCTGGGTCCCGGCTGGGCGACCCCGCCCCGAGACTCCGCAGCTCGGCCCCGCCCCGCCCCGCCCCGCCCCTTGGCGCCCCGCCCCCGAGAAACCCCGCCCCGTCGGGTTGCTAGGGGAAGTGACGTCACAGCGCCATGGCGGCGGCTCCTTCAGGCAGCTGAAGGGGGATTTAGGCCCGGAAGATCCGAGTCCATCCGCGGCGGGGAGAGGGCGAGCGGGGCCGGCGGGGCCCGGAGCAAGGGCGGCGGCGCTCGGACTGTCCCATCCGCCCCGTATTGAGGCGCTGGGAGCGGCGGGGTGGCCGGAAAGCGATGGTGAAAGCGGGGCCGTGAGGGGGGCGGAGCCGGCAGCCCGACCCGCAGTAGCGGCAGCAGCGGCGCCGCCTCCCGGAGCTCAGACCCAGGAAGCGGCCGGGAGGGTCGGAGCGAGCCGGGCCGCGCCGCCGCCATGGAGCTCCGAGTCGGGAACAGGTACCGGCTGGGCCGCAAGATCGGCAGCGGCTCCTTCGGAGACATCTATCTCGGTGAGGCGTCCCCCGCGCTCGGGGCCGCCCCCCAAACGGCGCCGCGACGGAGCGGGACCCCCGGCCCGCACCTGCCGCAGACAAAGGCGGGGGCGCGGGCGGCCGCCGGCCGAGGGACGCGGGGCCGGGGGTCGCGGCGCCGGGGGCTCCGCGGCCGCCGCGGGCCGCCTCATTGTTCCAGGGCGCTGGCCGCTGGGCTCGAGCGGCCGCCCCGGGGGGTCCGGCCAAGCGCCCGCCCCCCGCCCGGCCCCACCGCCGGCCGCCCCCCTGGCCGCGGGCTCCATCTTGTCGGGGGTCGGCCCGTGCCGGTCCCCCGCCCGTGTCCCGGCCGCCTGCCGCGCCCCGCCGCCCCCCGGCCCCGCCGCTGCCCGCCGGGACCCCCGGTAGTGACCCTGCGCGGGGCGGAGGGCCGCGATCGTTGACAAGGCCCGGAGGGGCCCGCACCGGCGTCAGGCCCCAAGGACAGCCCGGGCTTTGCGGGCGCCGCTGTCAGAGGCAGGTCCGGGGGTCCTGCGGCGCCTCTGGGACCTGCTGGACTCGGGCCCCGCTCGCCGGCCCTGGGGGAGCAGCCGGGGCCGCGCGGGGGCTGGGCCCGAGGCTGGGGGGGGCGCGGGGGCCCCGAGTCCGGGTGTGGCCGCGGCCCGCCTGGCGTGCTGGCTCGGGGCCGTGCGGCCACAGGTGTCCGTGCGTGCCACCGCCAGCCGCGCTCCGGGCGGGCGCCGACCGCGGGCGCCGGGCCCTCCGCCCCTTCCGAGCGACACTCCGGTGTGTGGTGCTTGCATTCCCTCCCACCCCCCCGCCGCCTCTTCCCTGGCACAGGCTGGGCCCTGGGAGCGGCGCCGGTGGGCCACTTCCTGCAGCCCCGGCCTCCTTCCGGGTTGTGGCCTGCGCGTTTCTATGTGATGAGGAGTCACGGTCCTGCCTCGCTGTCTTCTCACACTCGCCCGGAGAGTGACCTTCGCCCTCCTGCTCCAGGTCTTCCCTTTCTCTTTGTTGATAAGTCAGGGTTGAGCTGACTCACCATCTGTCTCTCTGCACGCCCAGCTCAGGGGATGTGACTTTTCGGGCGCTAACGTGGCTTGGAAGATGGGCTCGTGTCTTTGTAAGGGAAACTCAACTTGGAGCCCGCGGGGGCTGCCTGGGAGCTGCCTGGGAGCTAAAGTTGTTTGGGAGATGCGGGAGATGCGAAGTGTCAAAGCATGCTGCTTGTGCTTTGGCTTGTGAGTGGGGACCCAGAGCTCAGTGGCGTCTGTTAGATCTGGAAGGATTCCTGAGTTGCTGGGGTGGGCTGGGTCTCCACGTTCGCGTCGACTACGGGATACCTGTGTTTTTGAGGTGCACGGGGCCCCGTGGGTGAGAGAAAGTTGCATGTCACGGCCATGGTCCTTGCTGGCAGAGCTTGTCACTGGCTCCTTCCTGGCTTGTGTGTGGCCGCTGTGGACTGGAGGCACTTTGAGGACTAGACTTGGTGGCACATGTCTGCCGTGGGCAGTGGTGCAGGGTTGTAAAGAAGTTTGACTTGGGCTTTGTTCAGTGATCTCTGATACTTGGTGTCATGTATGCTTGGTGTACAGAAGAACTCGAAGCTCCGCTGCTTGGTGTTGCTCTCCGGATGCCTGGAGATGGACAAACTCCTGCCAGAGTGGCACCCTGTCCTCTTGTCTCATGGAAGCTCACCATGTCCAGCTCTGCTCTTTGTGCCCTCAGGCTTACGGGGACCTTCTGGCCTGCAGAGAGCTAGTTCATGGTTTTCTTGGTAGTGGTGGCGTACCCCCATGGGTGCTGGGGGCTCTTCCCAACTTGGTGCTCAGGAGTCGATCCTGGCAGTGCTCGGGAACGTGTGCTGCCGGGAAGTCAGGCATGTGCATGTCTCTGCCCCTCTGGTTCCATTCCGCGGGGCCCCTGATAGAAGGCTGGAATTCACGTGCTGAGCATTGCCTGTTGGGTTGTTTGTTCCTTCGTCTGTTTTTTGGACCACACCCCGGGATGCGCAGAGATTTTCCTGGCGCTGCACTCAGGAATTACTCCTGGTGGTTCTTGAACCACATAGGGTGCCTGGGATCAAAGCCGGGTTTGATGTGCAAGGTCAGCACCTTTCCCCTGTCCTGTCGCTCCGGCCCTTGTCTCTTGTCATTTCTCCCGACTACCTGTATTTGTAGGGATGTCTGTCAGGCATTAGCGTCACTGGTCACAGAAGAGCGGGATGAGACATGGTTGGGTGGGAGCCACTGACTGCTGCCGTGGAGGCCCACTGCCTGGCCCGGGTGACGGTCGGGCTGTTGCTGATGTCACTGAGAGTGTGAGTCATGTTCCTGGGCTGGCTTCGAGTTTGGGTCAGAGTTCCAGGTCCTAGCAGGAACTCAAGCTCGGTTACCATTGCCCCGTGCGTTTGCCTGCAGTCACTTCTTGTTGAGACTTGGAAATAGGACAGGTTGCTCTGTCTGCACACAGGCAGGATGAGAAGAACATCTTCCCATTGTCCTGTCTCTTTTCCACACACACTGGCGAGGAGAGCTTCTCTGAGGGCTCTAGGGCCACAGCAGTGATCAGGTGGTGGGCGTTTCTGTGCAGCCTCGGTCCTGGCCACCAGCCCTGAGCCAGGCCACTTGAAGTGGCCACATGCCCTGGGGACTGAAAGGGCTTGCCTCTCTTGTTCTTGAGTGGTCACTGAGCATGTGAATATCAGCAGGCAGCTTGTTGGTGGTTCTTGTACTCACTGACCTCGTTGGAAATCTGGGGGCTTTAGCTCTGTGGCTCCTTAATGGAACAGGGACCGGCCAGGTGCTTTGCCCACTGCTCCATCCCCTGTGTGGCTTGTCTGCTGCTGGAGCTGGGTTCCTCTCCATGCACTGCACCACTGGAAGGGATCTCACTGGGGGTCTTGTGTCTCCTCAGCCCCCAGTAAAGTACACAGCATTGGGGCAGACTGGAGTATTTATGTGAATCCTGGCAACATGGGGGTTGTTAGGCCGACAGTTCCTTAGTGCAGAAAGGCAGATCCTGTGCCCCATTGCTACAGCTCTTATTTTACCTTTAAGTTCAGAGATTGGAGACTAGAGAGATAGTACAGTGGGATAGGCACTTTGCTTGCTTGCAACTGACCTGCGTTTGATCCGAGATACTGCATAGGGTCCCTCGAATCTTACCCTGAGGAGATTCAGGAGTAAGCCTTGAGCATCGCTGGGTGTGGTCCAGAAACCAAAAAAAGAAGGAAAGAAAACCAAGAAACCTTCATAGGTTAGTAAACAGGAGGTAGTAGATGCATTGCTTGTTTTAGCCCAAAACCAACAAGTCACGGAGTGGGACAGGTCATAGAACATAAATGTATAGCGTTTTGAAAACAGCAGCGAGAGCAGTACAGTGATGTTTTGTCCCTAGGAGGGAGAGTTTGCAGTGCCCTGTGGGTGCCCTGATGGACCGATACCTCGCAGTGCCATGGGCACCCAGCCCAGGGAGAAGCCTGACTGTCCACTGTGCGTGCAGGAACAGACTGCTAATGGCTAATGGCGAGTGAAGTTCAGGTCTATTAGAGAAGGCCCCAGAAGCACCCACCTTGGCCTTCAGGCTGCATGGGGATACTGAGGGTCCAGGAGCAGAGGCCTGTGGAACCCTCCCTCTGTAGATGAGACAGACGGGTAGGTTCAGACCATAGACTGAGGCCTACAAAGAGGCCTTGCAGTGTCCTGCCTTGAGTGATGGGCCCAGAGTAAGGACATGTGGATGTGGGTGATGGACCCAAATAGACATTTCTACACATCAAAGACTTCCTGTTTTTGGATGCTGGAGAGATGGTGCAGTGGGTAGGGCACTTGCCTTGCACTCCGCTGACCCGATTCGATCCCTGCATCCCATTTGGTCCCCTGAGCACTGTGGAGTGTGGCCAAAGAAAAGACTTTCTGAAGACTTCCTGTTTGAAAAAGGGAAATCCGGCTGATTGTCCATCAGACCTGGAAGGCATTTCATAGGAGAACAGATACCTCTATGACTGTTGGCTCCTTCCTGGGGAGGTTTGCTGGTGTTCATTGTTCCTCAGCGTGTTGAAATGTTGAATTAAGTGGCCGAGGCCTGGTGATTAATGTTTGTGATTTCTTTCTTTGCTCAGGTACGGACATTGCTGCAGGAGAAGAAGTTGCCATCAAGCTTGAATGTGTCAAAACCAAACACCCTCAGCTCCACATTGAGAGCAAAATCTACAAGATGATGCAGGGAGGAGGTACAGGCTTTACTTGGTGGTGGGGGACCAGGGAGTGGGGAGGTCTGCACCTCTGCTCAGGTGGTGTGAACCTCCATGACACCCCACCATTGCACGGCGGGGTCACTCTTGAATTCGCTAGCTCTCTGCCTCATGGTGCGTATCTGTCATCGTGCCATTTGCTCCCAGCTGTGTGTATTTATGCACGCATATATGCTCTCACAGTGTGGGTGGGGAGGTCCCTTCAGTCACTCTGTAGGGAAGCAGCAGGTTGAGCTCTTGACCTGCTCTCTGCCACCTCAGTTGCTGTCCTGCTCCGCAGAAATTGCCCAGCCATGAGTACAAGGCCTGCTCTTTGAACCCTTACCTGCTCCGAGCATCACTTTTGGAATTCTCTGGACTTCCCAGTACTTCGTGAGCAGGAGAAGGTTTATGGGTGATGTCAGAGTCTTGAAGATGTGCAGGATCAGGAAGTGCATGCGTGCTGCTCCCCAAAGAACCGGAGTGTCACACTGGGCCTCCATACGGGGCTGGCGTAGATCAGTGCTTTGGCGGAGGAAGATGTGACCCCAGAGTCCGTCATCCTGTCGGCAGGGACGACTGGTCACTTCACTGTCTTCCCTCCACAAACACAAGTTCATCTGTGCCGCTGCTGGGAACTGATGCTCTTCTGTCTAGGTGACAGTATCTTCACAGCACAAATAGTCACTATAGAGGGCTGTCTGGTGCCATCTGTCCCAGGCTGCCTGAGCCAGGGCTACAAGCTGCTGACTGACAGGGCAAAATGAAAACTTGATACTGGTCAGAGCCAGTGGACCTGCTGCTACAGAGGACGGGTGCCATTGGTGCTAGGGACAGCGGGTCTGCAGGGACCCAGGAGGTGTCCTTAATGGGGAAGAGCCTGGGCTGGCAGAGTCCAAGTTGCCAAGTTTAATAGCCTTATCGGGGGTGCGGGTAGGACTTTTGCCTTGCACGCGGCCAACCTGGGTTCGATTCACAGCATCCCATATGGTCCCCCAGGCACCACCAGCAGTAATTCCTGAGTGCAAAGTCAGGAGTAACCCCTGAGCATTGCCGAGTGTAACGCAAAAAAAAAAAAAAAAAATAGCCTTACCGGGGTTGAAGGAGTAGCTCTCTTACAGACGGGGGTGAGGGGCTGCTGTGGGGAGAACCCCCACTCATACAGGGCTGGAACTGGCTGAGCCCAAGGTGTCATCCGGTGTGAACAGCGGGGCTCCTGGGCATGGCCTGCTCCCTCTGCAGCCCTGTAGGCATCTCAGTAGTTTGGGGGGTGGGGGTGACCCTCAGTAGTGCTTGGGTTACTCCTGGGAGCACTTGGGGACTATGTGGTGCTGGGGATTGAGTCGGGCAAAGGCCCTAAGCCCCGTGCTCACTCCTGCTGTGTTGGTTTTGCTGGAGTGCGAGCTTGCTCGGACTGAGTGGGCTTGCCGGTGTAGGAGTCTGCTTCACCAAAAGCGCCTTTTGGTTGTGCTTTTGTTTTGTCTTTTGTTTGTTTTTTGGTGGGTTTTTTTTTTTTTGCTTTTTGGGTCACACCTGGCGATGCACAGGGGTTACTCCTGGCTCATGCACTCAGGAATTATTCCTGGCGGTGCTCGAAGGACCATATGGGATGCTGGGAATCGAACCCGGGTTGGCTGCGTGCAAGGCAAATGCCCCACCAGCCATGCTATCGCTCCAGCCCCACCAGTTGTGCTTTTGTCCATCTCCTGCACCACATCTCGGGCAGCTGTGGGCAGTATTGTTCGTGGAAGGACAGCAGGTGTTGGGCACACCTTTTTTCATGGGCTGAATTGTGGATCACCTGGAGGGTGGCTTTTCATGCCTTTGGAAAGGGGACATGAAGCAGGGGCCGTGGTGGCTCTTGGTGGTAGAGTGGCAGTTCTCACCGAGCAGGCAGTGGCTATACGGACGGGTTGCCCTGGGGAGGTGTGGTGTGAAAGACACTTTAGTGTCAGCTATGACAAGAGTGTCACATTTGCTACAAGAGTCTTGTGTGTGGGTGTCAGCAGGTTCATGTCCGGAATAAAGGACAGCACTTTCTCCAGGACACAGGCAGAACCTGAATGTTATCTGGGTTGGACTGCAGATAAACGACTGAAATAGCAGAGGCAGATGAGAGTGAGCAGGCAGTGTTGGCTTAGGACTTGGGTAGACACCATGTTTTGTTTTTGTCTTGCGGTGCTAGGGGTTGAACCAGGGCCTCACAGTCAGGAAACTGCTCTCCCGCTGAGCGGCACCTTTGACCCAGACACTGACTATCAGAAAGTGTGAATCTTCAGGCAGAACTACAAGGTGATCTGAGTGGTCTTCCCACCCCGAGGCAGACAGCGAGGCCCAGCGGAGAACTCTGTGTCAGGACTAATGAATGGCATTGGGAGGAGGAGGATGTGGATTGCTCCTTCCGGATCAAATCACTGGGCCAGGGCTCTGTGCTAAGGGTTCAGTTGTCTCTAGCCTTGGGGAGACCCCCACCATGGGAACTGCTCCACATCATTCAGTGTCACTCAGAAGTGTCTGGTCACTCCCTGCTGAGTTCCTGCCTCTCCAGAGCTGCTTGTTGGGAAATGGTTCATAACCACAGAACATTCGAGTTGGTGCCTAGTCTCCTGTAATCACTCCGAGCACCTCCTGCTTGAAAGGTCAGTGCGGGGGAGAACAGTATCTGCTGTCCTCCCATGCCTTGGCCAAGTGGGTTTTCATTTGTTTACATATATTTTTGGTTTGGGGCCATACTCAGTGGTATTCAGGGGCTTTTCCTGGCTCTGTAATTGGGGAACCAGGCAGTGCTGGGGATCGAGCCTAGGATTCCTCATGCAAAGCCTGCACTCTAGCCCTCTGAGCTAACTTTCTGACCCGTGTTGGCTTTCTATTTCTGGTGCTCTGTCACCCTACTCGGGTTCGTTTTTAAAAAATCTAATTTTCACAAAGAAGCATCAAAAGTCAAGATGACAGTCCCTTCTCCACCCAAAGCCGAAGCCACAGTAAACGCTTTGAAGGCCACGAAGGCAGTGCAGGAAGGTCTCATCTCACCATCTTCTGAGACTGGGCTTCCAGGACAACTTGTGTGCCTTCAGAAGAGCGACCTAGAGTCGCAGGCGTAGCCGCTGTGCCCTCATCTGGTTCCCTCTGACCACGGAGTCAGCCACGAAGAGTGTCTTTGACAGCCACTCACGTGTGCTCCTGGTGCATGGCCCAGACCAGGAGGCAGTGTAGGAGCTGACCTAGGCGAGGTCAAGGTCAGCATCTTTGTCAGACCTGACAGAGAAGACCAGTGGTTCATTACTCTGATGCCTTGGCTGTTGCCTGGAAGGGGGTCTTCTAAGCTGAGTTCAGCTGCCTATCTAGATACTAGGTTCACCATTAAAGAAAACTGCCCCCCAAAAAAACCCTAATGACAGTGTCTAGAAACATCTGGTAGTTTTATTTACATTTGTCTTAAGGTTGAATTGCTGAAGCTCTTTGTATGTTGAGTTCATGCAAGTTCCCATATTTATATTGAAATTTCTCACAGATCAAAAATAGAAAGAATTTACCTGGTCCTGGCTCCCAGTTTTTCAGCTCTAAGGATACGTTTTTCTGCTTTTGGATGCCATAAGCATATCAAGTGTTGAGAACCACCCGGTACAGTCCAGGCAGCTTGTTGCCTGTCCTAATGATAGATGGGACTGTTGGTGCCACGAGTCATGTGGCCGGGCAGCATGCTGGGTGCTGCCCTTAACCCTGCTGACCCCGGGTGCCTGATGTCAGTGACAGTCTGTGACGGGGGGGGGGGGGGGGGGGGTGTCCCCACTCAGGGAGGGTATGGTCTGCAGAGGGCAGAGCAGTTCAGAGCCTTCTTCCCCAGCCGAGAACTCTGGTGGTTGCCTGTTCTCTGTGCTGCGCCTGCATGAAGGGGGAGGCCTGCTGTGCATTCGTGAGGACTGCAGGCCTGCCAACATGGCTCCTGTTTTTTTTTTTTTTTTTTCTTTTTGGATCACACCCGGTGAGGCTCAGGGGTTACTCCTGGCTCTGCACTCAGGAATCATTTCTGGTGGTGATCAGGGAACCATGTGGGATGCCAAGGATCGAACCCGAATGGAAAGTGTGTGAGGTAAACACCCTACCCCCTGTGCTGTCACTGCGGCTTCCATGGCTCCTGTTTTAGTGGCTGAGAGTCTTTCATTTTGGTTTCGGTGGCTGTTTTTTAGGGAGGTCTTTTATCTATATCACATTTCTTTCTGTTTGTTTCTCTTTGGGTGGGGGGAGACTCCTGTGGTGCTCAGGAGGCCATTTGGTGCTTGGGATTTGATCCAGGCTCTGGGACTTGCCTGGTGTGTGCTCTGCTCTGAGCCATTTTCTTAGTCTGATGTTGAGAATTCCTGGCTGGCTTCTGGCGCCTTGCTCTTACTGACGGACTCTCTGTCATGCCCTGGGCTCTGGTTTCTGCTGCTCAGCGCTGTGGTCTGCGTGCTGCAGTACAGGTGACTGTGTAGCTGGGCAGAGTGACACCAGGTGCTCTGTGTAGGTGAGGCAGAGGTATTCTTCTCCACTTGTATAATCTGAGACTCCTTCTGGACCACCGAGGTTGCCATCTCCATCCTGGCGCCGCTCTCCAATCTGCACAGAAGTTGGGGAAAACTAAAGATCAGGGTCAAAAAAGGAAGACGAAGTCCAGCACACATGACATGATTTCTCACACAGCCCAGAGGATGAATGGGCTAGATCCAATTTAACTTGATATCCAAATAGAGAATGAGTCTCTTTTCTCTCTCCAACAGTTGGTTACAGACTGTCTCTCTTAGTACCAATGAGCCTCTATATACTGACTTTTCCAAGGGAAAGAGGTTAATGTGTGTTGCTGGTGGGGAAGGAAGTACTTGGTGTGCCAGCAGGACAATTGGCACAGTGGTCCTCCCCAGTGTTGGCCTCAGGGGTCACAAATACCCCTCCCCTCTTTCCAGTTCAAGATCCACAAAATGCCCTGATTTCTGACTATAAAGGTAAAATTAAAATGTGTATCTGCTTATGCTATGGCCACGATGACATAACTTTCTAGAACTTACATAGTCCAGAACTTACATAGTCCCTGAGTGACTCGAGACCCCTTCCGTCTTCCCCTGGTTCCCAGACCCACCTTCCTTCCTGGATGCGTTCCACGTAGCTTCTCTGTGCTCTGCAATCTAGTTAAAGCTGTGTGTTTGTAGGGGCAGGTGTGACCCACTCAGGACAGCCGTGTGAGTGTGTGTGTGTGTGTGTGTGTGTGTGAGAGAGAGAGAGAGAGAGAGAGAGAGAGAGAGAGAGAGTGTGTGTGTGTGTATGTATGTGTATAGGGGGAGGTCCGGCCCACTTAGGACAGCCGTGTGTGTGTAGGGGCAGGCCTGACCCACTCAGGACAGCCGTGTGTGGGTGTGTGTAGAGGCAGGTCCAACCCACTCAGGACAGCCTTGTGAGGCAGGGATCCTTTTCAGGCTTTCCAAGGCGGGCAGGGAGCAGACAGATGCTGGAGCATGTGCACTGCATTGAGTTTAGTCTCTGCACCACATGGTTCCTCCTTTAGGAGTGGCCTGAAGAAGAAAAAACAGTGGACATGGCTGTGTAGGGAAAGGTGCTGGATGAGGGGGTAGGCAGGGTTTAGCTTTTAGGGCAGTCTAGTCTGGGACAGGAGATTGGGTAGCAGAGAATGTTCCAGGACCCCATCTTTACCAGGGCAGCCCCACACCTGTTCATGTGCTTTACCAGGTGCCAAACCTTTGGTCAAGGATGGGCTATTTTTTTCTGAATAACAAAAAAGTTGTAAACAGAAAAACCCCAGAACACAGTGACACAATCTACATACAGAAACGAGGCCATGTGGTGCCACCCAATGACCATCCTGGGGACCGGGACAGCAGCTGGGGAGACCTGACATGCAAGTGCTCCTTCACTCGGCCTCAGTCCAGCCTGGATCCTATCAGCCCTCCCTGGAGCCCCTTTCTCCTTTTGTTCTCCAAGTCCCAGGCACTCTCCCAGCAGAGAACCTGCACCAAGGGTTTCTACATACCAAGATGGCACCCGGCAGCCCTGGGTGCTTCGGGCCTGTCCTGGACGGCTTAGGTCTGCACACGTATCCAGCCTCCCTGAAAGCCCGATCTGGGGTGGGTCCGCCTGTTACCTGCTCAAGGACATCTGCCCTTCTCGGTAGGCTGAGGACGGGGGACACTTCACACACACACTGGCACAGGGCCTTGTGCCCTGGGGAGCAGCTAGACTTCTAGCCCATTCCATTGCTGACGACAATCTGAGCTTCCTGTCACAAGCAGGGCAGCTCCTCCGCGAGTACAGTGGTTTGTGGGTCTGCCCATCTTCCACTCTGGCTCAGAGATCTGGCTGACCTCTCCTAGAAAGGACACACTGGTCCCAGCCCTTGGCCCCAGCATACCCTCCACAGTGGCCTGCTTATACCTTCCTTGTGCCCTTCAGCACCACTCAACGTGAGATTCCGTTCCAGGCTCTCGGTGTGCGGTACATGTGCCTGAGAGAGCAGAGGCCTGTGTCATCTTGCCCATTGGGTTTCCAACCCCCAGCCTCACCACCTCCAGATACTTGGCTTTTGGCTCTAGGTAGTCCAGGGCCAGGACTGTTTTGTAGCAGAAAGCAAAGGGCTGTGGGTATGCAGGAGTGACCCTTAAGGCAGGCCAGGCCTGTGTGCTCGAAATGCCTTCCTGTGCTGCCAGAGGCTAGGAACGTTGCAGGAAGGGAAGTTCAGTGAGGCTCAGGCAGTGGCTCTCGGGGTTCCAGGACTGCCACACCCTCCCAGCTGGAGCTTGGCAGCTGATGTGAGAATTCCCCAAGCAGAGAGGCTGGCTGCCACACGCCACAGCCTAGACAGTGAGCCCACCTGCTGGCCAGCTCCTGGCTCAGTTTGGGCTGCAGAGCGGCTGGGAGGGAGGGTGACACTCACCAGAAGGGGAGAGAGGCACTTGGCAGGGGACTGAGGACAGAGCAGGCCGAGGGGTGTCCGGGTTTATTTCAGATGTTTGAATCTAGAGTACTTGCCTGCAGATACCTGGGTGGTCCAGGCAAGAATCAAATAACCTTAGAAGAGAAGAGGGTCGGTTCCCTGCTAGCTTCCCCAATGGGTTACCCGTTGTGTCCGTCTGAGAGATGCACACTGCAGTCTGGCCTGTCCGAATGGAGACTTGACAGGGGACTGCTGTGATACTAAAAGAGCTGATGCAGATGTCCAGAGGCCAGCCAGGTGCTGTGGGGACAGAGGAGGGACTGTCACCTCACCAGTAGGCTCTGTGGACCTCCTTCCCCTCCAGGCTCATGTCAGCACAGGGCAGAGCCACCCACTGTAACTTGGACATGCTTTTGTTTGGGAGCTGACGTGGTGCTTAGGAAGCCGAGGGTACCGGGGACACTGTCCAGCCTCTTAAACCCTCTCCCAGGCCCTCACATTTGGATTTTGGCCCCCCTTTAGTGAGTTGCAGCAAGCGACTATATGCTAAGCTTCCCTGGTTGGCTAAGTGGCTGTCTCGTGAAACCACTGCCATCTGTAACCATGACGGTGAGCACGTGTGCCCACATCCCTAGGCATGCCTCTGCTTGCTCTCCCCTGGCCTCCACCGGAGCGACCCAGGTGAACTCGTGCTTGGTGTTCGCAGTGCTGCATGATCTGCCCTTTATCCTGGGGTTTAGGTGATCAGTGCTGAGCCGTGCACCCTTTGGTATGGCTGTCCTCAGGAATCACTCCTGATAGAGCTTAGGGGACCTCATGGGGTGCTGGAGATTCCTGGTTGGCCACATACAAGGCATGCACCCTTGCTGCTGTACTATCTGGATCCGGTCTCTTACATTCTCAAGGGTCTTTGTTCTTGTTTCACAGTTGCAGGATTTGGGGAGCAGATGTTTGGGTTCATTCTCAGTCTTAGGCCCCCAGCAAAACTAGCAAAATCTGCTTGCAGTGTGCCCCTTTCCCTTCTCTCAGTGTCGGCTAGGGGTGCCAAGGCCAAAGGTGGATGTTGCGTCATTTAAAAAAAATGTGAGACCCCAGATAACTTGGGCTGACACTTGCTTTGGTCCCCAGCATCCTGGTGATGCTCAGACAAGTGTACATGAGCCTGTCGTGAGAGGAGTGTGAGTCCCGGCCATGGCTGCACAGGCCGGACACCAGACTCCATCCCTGCGGATGGATGTAATACGTCACTCCAGTTTACAGGCCTGAGCAGCTCACAGAGCCCAGGTCAGTGAGCCCAGGTCAGTCAACAGTCCTGGGCAGCTCACAAAGCCCAGCCCGTTCTTCAGCATGCTCATGGCATCTTGGATCCTTGACCATGGAGATGTCTTTGGGGACAGCATGTGCGAGGCCCTGGGGGATTTCCCTGCAAGAACTCACACTGGACTGAGTTGCTCCCCAGGACGCCCATCTCTGGAGCTCTCAGCTGCATTCCGACTGGACTCGATCCTTAGTGCTCTGGACAGGTTGTATGTGTGCAGGGCAGGAAAGGAACACCGCCCTGGAGAGCCCAAGCCAGTGCTGATGCCAGCACTCTCCATGTAGCGATGCTTCGGGCTTTGTGGCTGCATGAGAAGTGAACAAGGACAAGGCTCTGTAGGTGTGGGCATCGCAGTATCGACCCTGAGGGTTCAGACTGTGCAACCCACATACAAGAGGCTTGTAAGATGTAGCAAGAATTTTTTTTTTTTTGCTTTTTGCTTTTCTGGTCACACCCGGCGATGTACAGGGGTTACTCCTGGCTCTACACTCAGGAGTTACTCCTGGCGGTGCTCAGGGGACCATATGGGATGCTGGGAATCGAGCCCGGGTCAGCCGCGTACAAGGCAAACGCCCTACCCGCTGTGCTATCTCTCCAGCCCCATGTAGCAAGAATTTTTTATGACTGCTGGTGTCAACAACAAAAGTACTTCAATGGAATCAGTGTTCTGGGGCATTGGCTCCAAACCTTAACCATCATTACTCTGAAAACCTGTGAGGTGCCCCCTAACCTCTGGGTTAATGGTTCCTTGGTGGAAGGGATCAGCTCATGCACATGAAGAAGAAAACCTTTATTGTGTTGGCTTCTGATTGTGAGTTCAAAGTGTGGGTGCGTGACACATGCATTCAGTGGCCGAGAATGGCCTCCCCAGGCCAGTCAATGGTGACAGATAATGAAGGAATGGGCCACATTCTGGTTTGTGATCAGTGACCATTTTATTTCATCCTTTACAGTGTAGCACTGTAGCACTGTCCTCCTGTTGTTTGTCGATTTGCTCGAGTGGGCACCAGTAATGTCTCCATTGTGAGATTTGTTTGTTTTGCTTTTTGGGTCACAGCCGGCAATGCACAGGGGTTACTCCTGACTCTTCACTCAGGAATTATGCCTGCCGGTGCTCAGGGAACCGATATGGGATGCTGGGAATCAAACCCAGGTCGGCCGCATGTAAGGCAAATGCCTTCCCCGCTGTGCTATCACTCCAGCCCCTCCATTGTGAGATTTGTTACTGTTTTTGGCATATCGAATACGCCACGGGAAGCTTGTCAGGCTCTCTGAGAGGGATGGAGGAATCGAACCCGGGTTGGTCGCGTGCAAGGCAAACGCTCTACCCACTATGCTATCACTCCAGCCCAAATAATTTACAGAGCAGTTATGTAGAAATCATGAAATGTGGGGGTTCGTATGGGTGGGATTGAACATTATCGTAACAATAAATAGATGTAAAGCCACACCTTCAGAAGTAGAAGTTCTAGATTAACTCTAAGGACGTATTGCTTTCTCTATTCCTCAGCTAGTAATCCATTTAAACAATCATACTGAATAATATTTCTAGTCAGTTTGTATGAACACAGTAGGAGATGTATTAAGCTTACAGGTGCTCTTCCTGGGGACATCTTGCTATATATCCCAGACTACAGTCCTCGGGCCACGTTAGTCTTTCCTAACCCCAGCAGGGTCCTTATTCAGTTACTTCTTTTTGAGTCATGACAGAGTTTGTTCCATGACCATGCTCTTACACTTCTTATGGCGCTTAGCTTGTCCCATTTCGATGCCAGGGTAGCTTATTGATTGCCTTGGTTCTACCCAAGTCCCTTGCTGGGACCCTCCTTTTGGGGGTGTTAGAAAGTAAGGGCAACTGAAGCTTAAGTCAAGTAAATCTGGATGCCCAGGAGTAAATATTATTCAGAGTCAAGAAGGACATTGCTAAACCATGCAAAAGACATAAAGAAAAGAGAAAAACAATATAGAATTGGGAGTGCCTGATGGAATTGCGTGTGGCTTGGGAGCATTCTAATGGGAGTAACTCAATAAACCTAAGCTCCCTGTAGCGCGGGGCGGAAAAAGACAAACCAGTGTTACCCAACACTGGTGTCGCTGCTCTCCAAACAAAAAATGCAGCCATGCAGTCCGAGTTTGGGATCTCACTGGGGACACTTCCTGTTGCCAGTGATAGATTAAATGGCTGGGTGTTCCATGCATGCGTGCGCATGTGCGTATGTGCATGTGTGTCTTGGGACCACACCTGGCTGCTCAGGGCTGACTCCTGACTTTATGCTCATGCATCCCTCTTCACGGGGTTCAAGGGACAATATGGGGGCTGAACCCTGGTCGACCGCATGCAGGGCAAATTCCCTACTGGCTGTACTATCTCCAGCACCCCCTCTGGACTTATTTTGGAATGAGAAGGCTTCTTCAGCACTTGTCAGTGAAGAACCAGACCAAGAAACAGGGTGGGGGTCGGTGTAGTGCTGACCTTGGAATGGCCACGGCCCAGGGCCAGACCCTCATGCTGTGAAGCTTGGGCTCACTGATGCCCTGAGTCCAGCCAGGCATTTGCCTGTCTGCCATTCTCTTATGAGCATTTCATCCCTCCTCAGTTTCCAGTCTCTGTAAATGAAAAATACTAGATGAAAAAATCAGTGCACAGGGACCAGAGACATAGCATGGGGGCAGGGCACTAACCCTGATTTTTATCCCAGCACCCCATAGGGTCCCCAAAGCCTGCTTGAGGGACCTTGGCACAGAGCACTGCTAGTTGTGGCCCAGATACGCACCCAGAGTGATGCAGGCCGGCCTGAGACTGGGGTAGAGCACTGCACGTCGCACCTGAGTTCCATCTCGAACACCCCAGGCTCCTGGCACTGCTGGGTGTGATCATGAATCAAAACAAAACGGTCATTTCTGCCACAAACATTTCTATTTCTCCTAGTTCATAGGTATAAAGGCAGGGGACAGTTGTCCGGGAACTTCTTGGTTGTAAGTGTCTTAGAGACTCACAGCTGACATGAGCTCACCTGTGGGGCCGGGTGGGCGGCCCAGGCTGGTCCACAGCAACACTGAGGTGTCCTTTGGGACACGTGGGCTGGCAGAACACTTTAGGACTGTCTCCTGAATCCCGTCTTCCCCACCACCCCTTCCCATACTTCCCTCATGACCCAGCCCTGGGAGGCACACACAGCTGGAGTCGGGGGCTGAGTGTTGGTTCCGAAGTGGGCAGAGAAGGCCAGAGCTGAGCGAATGTGCGTGTCGGGGCTGTCAGTTCCTGAGTTGGGTGGGTGCCACTCTGTCAGATGCTTACAGCTGGGAGACGGAGTGTGATACGGGGCATTGGGTCTTTGGTCAGCATGAGTCCCTGCCTGAGAGCCACTCTCGCCTGCAGTGGGCATCCCCACCATCAGGTGGTGTGGGGCGGAAGGCGACTACAACGTCATGGTGATGGAGCTGCTGGGGCCCAGCCTCGAAGACCTCTTCAACTTCTGCTCCCGCAAGTTCAGCCTCAAAACCGTCTTGCTCCTTGCCGACCAGATGGTGAGCACTGCCCTACCCTGCCGGGTACTGCTGACTCTGCCCGAGGGAGTGTATGCAGGCCTCCTGGGCCCTTGCTTTCCCAGGGCTGTTGCCTGGGTATGACCCTGCCATCGCTTCTCTGCCCCCAGATCAGTCGTATTGAATACATTCATTCGAAGAACTTCATCCATCGAGATGTGAAGCCAGACAACTTTCTCATGGGCTTGGGGAAGAAAGGCAACCTGGTGTACATCATCGACTTTGGGCTGGCCAAGAAGTATCGGGACGCCCGCACCCACCAGCACATCCCCTACCGCGAGAACAAGAACCTGACCGGCACAGCGCGGTATGCTTCTATTAACACGCACCTCGGCATCGGTGAGTCTCGGGGTGCCCCGTCAGCCCTGGGGGCAGAGGTCAGTCAGCTGTGGTGTCCTGGGGGCCAAATGGTGTGGCTGCCCCCACAGGCCTGTCTGTCTGACCCAGCCCCCTTCTCTCTGCAGAACAGTCTCGAAGGGACGACCTGGAATCACTGGGATATGTGCTCATGTACTTCAACCTGGGCTCCCTGCCCTGGCAGGGGCTGAAGGCCGCCACCAAGCGACAGAAGTATGAGAGGATCAGCGAGAAGAAAATGTCAACGCCCATCGAAGTGCTGTGCAAAGGCTACCCCTGTGAGTGTCCACGGTCCCCACAGCGTGGGACGGGGGGAGACTGTAACCTGTGAATATCCAGTCCCCGCAAAGAGGGACGGAGGGAGGCCCTGGCCCCTGTGAGTGTCCGTGGTCCCTGCAGTGAGGGACAGTTGAGTATGGTCCCCGCAGCAAGGGATGGAGGGAGGCCCCGACCCCAGTGAGTGTCCATGGTCCCCGCAGCAAGGAATGGAGGGAGGCCTCAGCTCCTGTGAGTGTCCGTGGTCCCCGCAGCAAGGAGAGCTGGGGGAGACCCTGCCCTGTTAGTGTTCGTGTTCCCCACAGTGAGGGACAGAGGAACCCCGTGGCCCCCTTTGCTGCTGGATTTCTCCTGGGTGGGGTTTCGCACCCTATGGGTCTCCCACAAATGCCACAGGAGACGGTAAGGCTGACAGCAGCCCTGGCTCGTGGTCAGGGCACTGCTAGTCAGTGTGGAGTTTTTGTTTTCCAGCTGAGTTTGCCACATATCTGAATTTCTGCCGCTCGCTGCGCTTTGACGACAAGCCCGACTACTCGTACCTGCGCCAGCTCTTCCGGAACCTCTTCCACCGGCAGGGCTTCTCCTACGACTACGTGTTCGACTGGAACATGCTCAAGTTCGTAAGTGCACAACACGTGGATGCCTGTTCTCTGGGCATGTGGATGCGCTCTTCCTCCCGGGCTGGTTCTGGCTGGAGCCTCCTGCCCTGGGACTCGCTGGCAGGACCATGGGCCAGAGGAGGAATCCACAGCGGGCGAACCGAGACACGCAGATGCTGTTCAGCCCGGAACAGGGCACCTGGCTCCTGCCCAGGGACACTTGTTGGCGTCACTGGAAAGGCTGACTGGTCGTGATTCTGAGAGGGGTGTGACCCGGATGGTGGGCAGGAGGGGCCAATCCTGATCTCCTGCGGCCCCAGTTCAGTTTGCCTGCGTGTGTGTGTGTGTTTTGAGTCTGTGCCTTCTAACGCAGGAAGTTCATGTCCTCTTGACTGCGGCCAGAATCCCCTTCTACAGAGCTTTTGTTTCTTTGATAATCGGGGTGCGGGAACCCGGCAGGGCAGCCTGCAGCTCTGCAGAGACCAGGAGGGGAGCTGCCTCCATGTGGCAGGGCTCTTGGCCTTCGAGAAGGGCCTATAGTGAGAGGCGGGCCTGGCCACGCCGTGGTCTCCAAGCATGTGAATCGGAAGTCGCCCGCAGACTCAGCCGTGCCCCTGCTGTCGCCACCAGCCCGAGCAGGGCTTGCCTCCGCACACTCTTCGCCCTGGGCTGGGAGGTCCAGGCTCTGTTTAGACTCCTCAGCCTGCCCAGTGCCGCCGCTCCTTCCTGCTCCAGGCCCCCTTGACGGTCGGTGTGTCGGACCCCCTCTGCCAGGGTGCTGCTTGTCCCTGTGTGTTCGTCTGGGAGGACAGGACGGAGGAGAGGCCAGGTTGCCGTGCTGGCTGGTGCCCTGGAGAGAGAGACCGCGCCCTGCAGCCCTGCCCCCGTGCCATAGTGGCGGGCGCTCCGTAAGCCCCTGCTTCAGCCTGGTCTCATCCTCTCTCCTCAGGGAGCCAGCCGGGCTGCTGATGATGCAGAGCGGGAGCGCCGGGACCGCGAGGAGCGCTTGAGACACTCCCGGAACCCAGCCACCCGTGGCCTCCCTTCCACGGCCTCGGGCCGGCTGAGGGGGACACAGGAAGTGGCTCCTCCCACCCCCCTCACCCCTACCTCACACACCGGTGAGTGGTCCCGGGTCGGCAACTCATGCCGCATCCCGCAGTGGACGGTCCACGGCTGTGTGACCCAGAGGAGCTGGCTCCGAG
Source organism: Sorex fumeus (assembly GCF_029834395.1). NCBI lineage: Eukaryota > Metazoa > Chordata > Mammalia > Eulipotyphla > Soricidae > Sorex > Sorex fumeus. Next base: position 17,958,883 of record NW_026606086.1, on the reverse strand, counting down.
CTGAGCCAGGAGGCACCTTTCAGGGGGACAGTGGCGTCCCTAGTCTGGTCTGTTCTTGGAGGCCATCAGGCCCGGCTCGTGGTCTCGGGAGAGCTGCTCCCTGCTCTCTGCTCTTCGCTCTCTGCAGCGGCGTCTCTCGTGGCCACATTCCCCCACAACCCCCGGCCCCAGCATGACGAGTACCGCGGGCACCTTTGACGGCCGTGCGCCTGCCCTGCGCTTCAGCCCCACCTGTCTCCTCCCTCCAGCTAACACCTCTCCTCGGCCCGTGTCCGGCATGGAAAGAGAGCGGAAAGTGAGTATGCGGCTGCACCGCGGCGCCCCCGTCAACATCTCCTCATCCGATCTCACGGGCCGACAAGATACCTCCCGCATGTCCACCTCACAGGTACGCGCCCCGAGAGTACGGGGCTCTGTGCCGGCTGTGAGCGTGGCGACCGGCTTCTTGTGCCACTGGCCTCGCCCCCCATTTGTGGCGGGCACCCTCGTTCCCCATTCTTGTGGGCAGACGCTGTGCAGTGGGTATTGCCGCTGATCACTGGGCCTGTTGGAGCCTGGTGCCCAGCGCTTGCCTACGTGAGGGTCTTCGCTTCTGCCATCCTTGGATGCGGCTTCTTGTGGACAAGCCGCCCCGCAGTGCCGCCTTCCGTCTGCCCCATCATCCTTCTAGCTTCCACTGCTGGTCCGTGGGAGCAGCTCTTCACGCCCGCTGTCCCCTCAGTCTGCTCGGCAGACCGCTCTCTTTGGGGACAGTGTGTTGAGTCCAGAGCCTGTGGGTGGGCTGTGCCTGTTGCCTGGGTTGTGTCTCTTCGTGTTGTGGGAGGCTCGGCTGCCAGAGCCGTGTCTGAGCTGAGCGAGCCCTGGCAGAGGGAGTGCCCGTGTCTAGGGCCGTGCTCTTTTCATCTGTTTGTGTTTTTGCTGGCGCGGGCATCTTTGTTGCCACTTTCTCCTGGATTGACTAGATCTGGGCTGCAGCCCCCACAGATAGAACTCAGGCTCCCCACAGACTCTGGGAGCCTCTGGCCAAGTTGTTAGGCCAGATCACAGCTGCCTCGGTCCCTGTACATGTCGGACAGGGCCACAGCCCAAGGACGCTGGACTCAGGCTAGACTCGGTCCACATGAGGCTTGGCCACTGAAGATAAGGCAGGACCTTTGGGCCCTGCGTGCTAGGGAGTTGTGATGGGCAGGCCCACACTGCGAGGCCTCTCTCTCTCTCCCTTCTCTAAACTCCTGGGAGGGAACATGAGGTGAACTGGAGCTCGAGGCTCGGGTCTCCATAGAGTCTCTGTGGGAGTGTTTCCTGTTGGGGTAAACTTTGCAGGTCTTCGGTCTTCTGGGGATTCCCCTAGGCGTTGCCCCAGAGGTCTCATGCCACTCCCTGCACCGGCAGAGACAGCTGAGGCAGATGTTAGGGGGCTAGCCCAGCACTCTTGCCCTGATCTCTTGGCCCCCCACGCGGGGTGCGGGCCGGAGTCCTGCATCCCAGACTGGCGATCTGGCCTCTTCCTCTGGGAGCTAAGGGCATCAGCCGGGCACCAAGGTGTGGCAAAGGGCTTCCCCACTGGAGCACGCTGACCAGCCAGCAGAATTCTGGTCCCCACAGCCTGCTGGCTTATTTGATTCCCTCCATCCCTGCTTCCCAGTCAGATCTGCGTCTTACTTGGGTCCAGGAGGACAAGCCTCTACAGGCTGCCCTTTGTCAGGACCAGGTCCTTTCCACGTGGGAGGCGTGAGGGGTGCCTTTTCTGTGGGCAGCTCCGGAGGGGGTGGTGCCAGGGTTTCGGGCCATCCCTGGCCCCGCATGGCCTTGGTCGAGCAGGTGAGCAGCACCCGTCCCCACAGGGCCGGCCCGCCTCACCACAGCTGTCTCTCCCACCTCAGAATAGCATTCCCTTCGAGCACCACGGCAAGTAGCTGCGCGGCCCCGCTGGAAGGCAGCACCGGTGAGTGTGCTCACAGCACAGCTGCGGGGGGGAGCCCCACGCCGCTGCCACAGGGCCTTGCATGCCAGGCACCCGCGTGGGAATTCCCCGGCAGCTGTGTCAGCAGGGCAGCAGTCTGTGGAGGCCCGTCCGTGTGGGAGCCTTTGTGTGCTCAGCTGTGTGGGCCGCGCTTGGCTCTGCTGTGCGACATTTCTGGTGGTCTCTGCCGTCCTGGCTTTGCTCTCTTCTCGTCATTGGTTTCTGTCCTCGTTTGGCTTTTCTTTCGACTCCGGTCTCTGCCCGCACCGCGTCCCTGCATCTGTCGTCTGTCAGCCACCAGCCACTGCCCCCTGCTCCGCTGCCATTGGCGCATGGCTGGGGGACCCGGCCAGGCGCCCTCTTGTCTCACACTCTGCAGCTCCTTGCGGCACCATCTTCCACATCTCCCCCCACGGGGGTGTCCCCAGGCCTCGGTGGACTATTCTCTGTCACACGCTAGGTCACTTTCTAGGAAGGGCCGGGAGCGTCTTCCCTGCTTGGACTCTGTTCGGGTCGTTCTCAAGCTTCTCGGCTTCCCGCCTGCATGTCTTTCCCTCCCCGGCTCCCTGCTGAGCACACTTGCTGGCCCCCAGAGGGACCTCTGCAGAGGTGGGGGGGTGCAGGCAGCCTCCGTGTCCCCTGCAGGGCGAGTCCTGGCCTCACTCTGACCTTGTCCTGTGCTTTGGCTCCGACAGATCCCAGGTCGGGTGGCTTCCAGCGGTCTTCAGTCTGCTGTGCACCGGTGAGGACTCTGCTTGTCCCGTGAAGGGCAGACATGCATGGCTGATCTACTCTGTTACAGTGGCTTACTAGTGGCACGCCCCCGGTCTAGGGCCGGATGTTAACACCGGGACTCTCCAGGCCACCCACCCAGCGACACCCCTGGGGGAACAGACACAAACTAAACCAGACAGACTCCAAGCGCTGCCTTCGCCGGGCGCTGCCACCGAGGCCGCGCAGACTCGGCCCCGAAGGGCCGGGACATGGCAGAGTGTGGCCCCCACTCCGCAGCTGGTCAGCCCTGCGTGGCGGCACTCCGCTCCCCGACGAGTCTGCTGTAACTTCCGACTTCCACTTGGTTAAGACAGTTTTGTATCATTTTGCTAAAAATTACTGGCTTAAATCTGTGTAAAGAACCCTGTCTTTTTCTTGTTTCTTTCTTGTCTGTTTCGCGGTCTTGAGAAAGATGTTGACTTTAAAGAATCCTGAAACCAAGACGCCAGTGGAGTTCCCGCGCAGATGGCGCCGGGCAGGAGAGGGCTGATCTGCGCTTTGTGCTTCTGTCTGTCCTGTGGTCCCTGTGGAGAAGGGTTTTTCTCTTTCGACGTCTAGTTGCACGTGTGCGTGTGTGTGCGCGCCTGTGCGCACATGTGTGCGTGTGTACGCGTGCGTGTGTTGTGACCCGCTACCTGGTTTTGGCCGTTGCTCTCCCTTGGCCACCCTGAGCCGAAGGCCTGAGCGCCGTGACGTCCCGCAGCCTCGGACTTAGTCATCACAGCAGGTCCATCGGAGGACACGAGACTGCTCGTCCTGGTCACGCCTGCGCCCTGTGGACTGACCTGGCCACTAGTTGTTGCCTCATTACCTTGGCGTCTGGGGGCTTTGTGGCCAGACCCGTGCAGATGTGCAACCAGGATGGGTGCGCTGACCCTGCGGCGTCCGGTGAGACAGTGGAGGACGTGGACAGGAGTGGTGCTGTGTGCATTTGTGGGCACCTTCATCCCCAGAGCCAGCAGTTGGAAGCGGGGTGCCTGCTGGACGCGCTGGCCAAGGACTCCTGTGGGCTGTGTAGCCCGTTTAGCTGCACTCCGGCCCCTCAGCTGACCACTGCGCACTTGGGCAGGTGTTGGTCGTGGGGAGGGGACAGGACTGCGACCCTGGAACAGCAGAGGCCTGGGTGGTCACGGCACTGTTGAGGCCTTCACCGTGACCTGCTCCCCCAGACGGTCAGCAGCTGCAGGCCTCACTGTCGCCATGTCTGCCTGGAGCCCAGGCCCTTCTGGGACTGGGCTGTGCACTAGGGCCGTGTCCTCAAGTAGCCTATGGGCAGCTGGACGCTGCATCTGACCCACCCGGCACAGCCCATGCGTCGGGGCCCGTGTCTGGGCTGCGTGTTCTGCGCCCGCTGAGCCTGTGTCCTTCCCATCGTGTAAATAATAAACTCGACGACTCGCCTCTCCCCTCCCCATCGTGTGCTCTTTATCGCGCCCGTGGAGGGGCCTTGCTGCCTGGCCCTGTTTCAGGGCGGTGGGGCTGAGCCTGCCCTGGCCTTGCTGGGCATGGCCGGGAAATGCCCAGCCCACCAAGGGTCTGGTCGTGCGGGTATGTGGGAAAGTGCGGCTCAGGCGTGTCCCTTCCAGGTGCCGGGCAGTGGCGTCTGTCTTTTCTCATGGCCTTGGGTTCCCTCTCCAGCAGTGGCGGGCCCAGGGGACTTCATGGCTTATGATGGCTAGGCCACGCGTGACCAAGTTCCAGTGAGCAGTGGCCAGTGGCGAGTCCTGTCCCCAGGGCACCACCCTGCTCCTGGGCACACCCTCAGCCTTAGTGTTATCTGAGAGGAGGGTGGCCTGGCCTCGAGCTCCCGCAAGGTCACTGTTTCTGGAGCTACTCTAGGGCGCTGCCAGAGCTTGGTGGACAGAGACCACTGCTTGCTTTACCCGTTCAGATTGAGTGTTGCCTCGCACCTCTGCTGTGCAGGGACACCTGGGCCCAGTGACAAGGGCAGAGGGCAGTGGGCAGGGGCTCACCTAAGCTGGCGACTCCCAGGGAACACTGGCCACTTCGCCTGAGAACAGCCGTGAAGTGCAGCTTCTGGGGAAGGGGGATCCCTAAAGCGAGCGCAGCTCCTGGGGTGGGGGCAGGGGTCCCTGGGCCAGCATAGCTCCCTCACCTGGGGCCAGGCCATCAGGCAGGTGCAGTGTGGGTACATAGGAGAAAGGTCTCAAAGGAGCAGGAGCCGTTCAGAGTGATCTGACAGGCCAAGGGAGTGTTTGGCCTAAGTTCCTGCAGCCGGTTCTGGAAGCAAGACCCCAAGCATCTGGCATGTGGGAGAAGGGAGCGGGCATGTCTGGCCCCTGTCCCCAGGGGTGGCAGGAGGCTGCATAAAGCCTATGGGGTGGGGGATATGGGGGGGAATGCCACGGTGCTGGCCTGGCCCACATCAGCTCTCGCTCGCTTTTCATTGCAGAGGAGCAGGGACGTGCCATCTTTCCGTCAGGGGGCCCGCTACCGCCCCCAGCGCCCACGACGCACCACCTACTGAGGCGGCCCCGACAACCTCTGACAGGCACCCCACCTGGCAGGCCACCGCTGGCCACAGGGCAGGCAGGCTGGACAAGGAGGATGGGGAGTGAACTGGATGCCTGCTGCGTCAGCCAACCAAGGGTGAATAAACGGAGGCAGAGGATGGTTTACTTTAAACACACATGACCAACAGGGTGCACACATGCATGTTTCAGGCTCTGCTATGGAGACATGCACAGCCCTGTGAAGTGACCAGGTCCAGCCACTGCCCCGGCTGGGATGTGCTGCCCCTCCCAGGCTCTGATCGGCTCTCCAAGATGCAGACGGATCCATGCCCTAGGCAAGAGGAACATGTTGGGTACCCCAGCGGGCAGCAGGCTAGCAGCTCAGGCCATCAGCCAGCTCTGCGGCCCAGCCTCTGATTAAAGTCATGTTGTCTTGAAGCATGGGTTTCTAGGTCCTTGAGCCAGCCCACTGGGTGCTTGGGGGGATCAGCCGTGGGGGTCCTGGTGTGGGCATCTGGTGACCTTGACACTTGGCTCCACCACAGGTCTACTTTGGAACCGCATGGTTCCCATCCCACTCTTGCCCCTGAAAACGAGGCACAGGCCTGAGTGACAGCAGTCCCGCTTGTCCTGAAGCCATACCCCCACGATGACACCAGCCAGTGGCCAGGCAACAGCCTCTGCCTGCTTGCCTGCACCTCACACACTTGTCTCGGGGGGTGCAGCCATCTCCCCATTCTCAGGCTGGGCCTTTGGCAAATGCTGCATCTCACGCATGCCCACCCCTGGCTCCTCCAGCGGCTCCTGCACGGTGGCCACCGGCTGCTGCACCACACAGAAGTAGCTGCCCAGCACCAGCACCAGGGAGGCAGCCAGCACCTCAGCCCCCGCCAGCAGGAACACGTTCTGGTACACGCCAGTGGCATCCAGCAGCCTGCCTGCAGACGGGAGGTGTCAGACCCAGACCCTCCTCACCCACCCCACCCCTTCAGGGAGAGCCGGCCTGGCCGCCCCTGCCCCCACTGGGCCAGCTGCAGGGCTGTCCGAGCTCACCTCCTGACGGGGGCCCAATGAGCACGGCCACGGCCTCCAGCAGTAGCACCAGCCCAATGGCACTCGAGAACTTGTGAGTGCCCACGACAGCCATGAGCACCTCGAACTGCAGGGCACCCACCATGCCATAGGAGATGCCAAAGAAGACACAGAAGACCACCAGGCCGGCGTAGTCACTGGCTGTGGAGCCGGTGAGGTCAGTGAAGCCATTAAAGAACATGGCGAAGCTGAAGAGGTAGTGGACATAGGGCCGCACCCGGCGCTGCCCGGCGATGATGCCAGCCAGGGGCCGGGCAAAGATGTCGATGCAGCCAAGCACAGTGAGCAGGAAGGCAGCCTGGGCGTCGGGCACACCCATGTCCTTGGCATAGTTCACCACGAACACGGGTGGCACGAAGAGCCCCAGCACCATGATGGAGGCAGCCAGGGTGTAGACGACGAAGCCACGGTCCTTGAAGACACTCAGGTCCAGCAACCGCCTGCCCGGGCGCTGGGCCTCGGGCCTCGGGGTGGCCTCCAGGGGCCTCATGAGCGCGGCGCACACACAGCAGTTAAGCAACAGGCCGCCCAGGATGAGGAAGCCGCCACGCCACCCGTAATGGTCCTGCAGCAGCTGGCCCAGTGGGGACAGGGCACACAGGAACACAGGGCTGCCCGCGGCTGCCAGGCCATTGGCCAAGGGGCGCCGCTTGCTGAAGTAGCGGTTGAGCATGATAAGTGACGGCTGGAAGGTGAGCGCGAGCCCCAGGCCTGAAGGAGGGACCAACCGATGGTGAGGCCCCCGATCCCAGAGAGGGCCCCCAGGACAGGAACACGGGGAGGGGGCAACACAGGCCCACTGCAGGGCACCACTCACCGGTCAGGACGCCTGTGGTGAGGTAGAGCTGGAGGGCGCTTTGGCAGAAGGACGCGCTCACCATGCCCAGGGATGCCATGAGCCCGCCCAGCAGCATGACAGGCCGGCAGCCAAAGTGGTTCACACACACGCTGCACAGCGGGCCTGGGGATGCAGGGGGCTGAGGGCACTGTGCCAGCCAGCCCCCGATATGTGTGCAGTCCCCCATAACCACCCGGGCCTCCGGCCTCTGCAGCTCTGACACTCACCTGCCCCATAGAGCATGGCCAGCAGGATGGAGGAGATCCAGGCCGTGTCACTGTAGCCGATGCCAAACTCTTGCATGAGAGCCTTGAAGAAGACGCTGACCGCCTTGGGGAAGGCGTACGAGAAGCCGGTGATGACGAAGCATCCCAGGAGCACAGCCCAGCCCCAGCCACCGTCTGGGGCCGGGACTCCTGGTGGGCCCTCGTCCACTGCAGCCCCACCCATGGCCAGGAGGGTTGCTTCCGCGTTTCTGAGGAAGACAGGCAAGCTGGCAGGGCGGGCCTCAGCACCCCAAACCTAAAGAGCTGGGGCCCACTTCCCCTTTTCGAACTCTGGGATGAGCCCATCCGAGGTCCCTTCACTTTCCCACTTGCCCTGGCTGATCCCAGCACAGGCTCATCCTCCACCTGAAGCACCAGGAGCACCTGGGGGAGAAGAGCCTGAGGTGGGCTGGTCTGGCTCCGGGGGCGGCCCCCTTTCTCTGTCCAACCCCATTAACCCTTCTCTGTATGTCTGTGGCTGGCAGGGTTGGGGCGGGGGCAGGCAGAAGCTCCAGCAAGGATGTGGTCTCCCTGTGGGGATGACCCACAGCACAGCTCTGGGAGGAGGGCTCAGGGCTTTTTAGGTGACTCTGCCCCCAAAGGCTGGCTCAGAATGGGGCCCGTCCCGCAGGTGGTCAGATCTGAGAAGGAAGAGGTTGTGCACACGTGTGACGTGATGATGTGGTTGCGTGTGTATTCTGATGAGTGAAGGTGTGGGCTAGTGGGGTGTGTATGTGTGGGAGGGTGATGGTGTGAGGGGGTGAGTGTGTGTGTGATTGTGGCGAGGGTGTGTGCGTATGTGGGAGGTGAGGATGTAGATGCGCATGTATTCTGATGAGTGAAGATGTGAGTGAGTAGGAGTGGGGAGGGGAGGGTGTGAGGATGTGTGTATGATTGTGGTGAGGGCGTGAGGAATGAGGGTATGCGCATGTGTGACATGAGGACGTGGATGTGTGTGTCCGCATTTGGATAAGAAAGTGTTCACGAGTGGGGCCTGTGTAGGAGGGTGATGGTATTAAGGTACGGGGATATGAGTGTGTGTGTGATTGTGATGAGGGTGTAGTTAGGGTATGTGTGTGCATAGGTGACATAGGGATGTGAAATACTGTGTATTCTGATATGAGTAAAGGTGTGAATGAGTAGGAGTGTATGTGTAGGAGGGTGATGGTGTGAGTGGGGATATAAGTGTGTTATTGTGGTGTGAAAGTGTATGTATGTGTGACTGTGTGAGGAACTGGGTGCTAGTACAGTGAGTAGGGCATTTGCCTTTCATGCGGATGACGGGTTCATCCCTGTCATCCCATAGGGTCCTTCAAGCACAGCCAGGAATATTTACTGAGTGCAGAGTTAGGAATGACCCCTGAGTACTGCTGGGTGTGGCCAAAAGTGGGTGATGGTGTGAGTGAGGGTGTTACATGTGTGATGGGCGTGAAGGTGTATGTGTATGGCTGAGGGTGTTGAGGATGTGAGCTATGTGTGATTAGGGTGTAAGTGTGTAAGGTGGTGTGAGGGCATATGTGTGATGTGTGGTAAGGGTGTAGTGAAGGTGTGATGTATGTAAGGGAATGTTAGGGTGTGTGTGTGTGTGTGTGTGTGTGTGTGTGTGTGTGTATGTGTGTAGCATCCACTTTCGAGGCCCTTGCCCGGGTAGATGCATTGTGATGTAAGGGTGTATTTGATGTATGTGTGATGAGGGTGTAGTGAAGGTGTGATGTATGTAAAGGAACATGTTAGGGTGTGTGTGTGTGTGTGTGTGTGTGCAGCATCCACTTTCGAGGCCCTTGCCCGGGAAGGAGTGCCTCAGTGCTCCCAGTGGTGCCCGGCCTGAGAGGTGGGTCTCCTGAGGGTCCCTTGACCCTCCCTAGGTCGTGAGTCCCCCCCACCCCCCAGCCCTGCTGAGTTCTCACTGAGCCTCCACCCTCTGTGCTGCCCTGGTCCCAGCAGCAGGTCCCTTCCAGGGCTCTCCCCACCCCCACCCCTGCAGAGCGGGTGCCTGGAGGGGTTGCATGACTGAGCACTGCGGGCTGGAGCGAGGGTGACAAACACCAGGCTTTGGACCCAGCCAGACCCGGGTGCCCAACAGATGCCTTTCCAGGAACGAGGGCGGCAGGCTGCCTGCCACAGACCTCAGTTGGGGTGGACCCTCCCCACATCCTGGCCACCCTCCAGCCACTGCAGGGGTCCTGAACTCAAGTTGAGGGGGCGGTGGCAGGCGGCCAGAGCAGACTGGACCAGGGCCAGGTTCAAGGCACACGCTGTCCACAGCAGCCTCACCCTTGGGCCCCCTGCCGCGCCCATCCCCCAGAACCGAGGGGCCTGGCCCCACCCGCTGGTCCTCTCTGGGGACGTGGGGGACGTGACCGCGCCAGGGGCGGCGCCGCCACCGTATTGCTTGGAGTGCCCGCGCAGACGGTTCCCGCTAACCGAGCCCCCAGCCCGCGACCCGCCACGGGGTCGCGCCCCGGAGTGGACACACACACCGCGGCCCCAGTGTCCCTCCCCGCCGCCCGGGCGGCACCTGGGTGGGGGCTCCCTTTGCTGCCCCGACGCCGGCACGGGAGGGGGGCGTCCAGTCCGTGTCCACCACGTTGGCGCCGAGGAGAGCGTTCTGCCCGGGCGTGGGTCGGAGGAGAGCGTGGAGGGGATCACCAGCGGCCACCGCCTACCTGCTGCGAGGTCCGGGCGCTCCGGGGCTCCAGGGACGCGCCGCCCGCCCCGCGCATGTCCCCGCCCCTGCCCGACGGCGCGCCCGGCTGCGCGGGGGCGGGGCAGCCAACCGGGACCCCCGGGACCCCGGGACTGCACTGCGGGCCGCTCGCCCTCTCGCACCAGCCTCACAACCCGCTCTCAGGTGGGAAAAGGCAACTGGGCACTCCCTGGGGCCCCCCAGCTGGTACCTCGGGCACTTTTGCTGGCACAGACACCTTTTTCCAGGATGGGGAGGCCGAGACAGCATCAGTCCAGGAGCCCCCACCCCACCCTTTTGATGCCAGCTACTCCCCCAAGGCCCTGGAAACTGCCAACCCTGAGTCTGGGGCTCCCCAAAAGACCCCATTCTCTGGCCCTGGCTGGACCAGGTCCCAGAATCTTTGGGTCTGTCATGTGCAGGGGGCCCGCTGCCTCCTCCTAAGGCTAGTTAAATATACTACGAGCCCCCAGATGTATCCCTAGAGCTGGGAACTGCCCTCTCCAGGGATGGAAGGATCAGCCATGACCCCTACCCAGGCCACCCCACATGAGCCCAGAGTGGCCAGCAGGGCAACTCCAGGCCCCACCAGCTGAGTCCAGGGACCCCCAAACCAACTCGGGTGCTTGCCCCACAGAGTCCTGGGCCAGGCTCTGGCAGCTGAGGGAGCCCAGGACACCCAGGGTGGGTGTGGCTCCCTCCTGTGCCCCCTGCTCCCACCACCCCCGCCTTGCCCGTTCTGAGGCTGGAGCCCTTGGGCTTCTCAGCAGGTGCCACCTAGAGCCCGGGCCCTGTGGTCAGAGGGTGGGCACTGGGAAGGTGGTCTGGTGGGCCGCGCTTCCTGCTGCCCGACCAGAATGGAGTCTCCACCCCTCCTTGAACTTAGGAGCTGGACACTTCCCGAGTCCTCCTGGGCCAGGCCAGATCTCAGGCATAGAGGAATCTTCTGGAACCTGAAGAGTCAGACACCCATCACTGAGCCCTGAGCCCCTCTCTCAAATGAGGCCCGTGGGATGAGGCCAGGGAAGACTGAGACGGTCAGTGTGTCAGGGGCCGCTTGGTGGCAAGAGCCCAATGCCTCTTTCCTCCAGGTCTGAGGCTGCTGCAGAGGCCAAGGCTGGCAGCACCCCTTCCCCTCTTTTCCCCAGGGTCCCCCAGTGCTCTTCCCAGAAGATTTGGGGTGTCTGTGGGGAGAGTGACACCCGGACAGTCACTGATTCTCTCTGGGGAGGGACCAGATGCAGGTCAGGTGGGCAGGGAACAGCAGCACGTCTCGGCTTTGATTAGGTGCTGGCGTGTGTGCGTGTGTGTGCAGTGTGCTGGGAGGGATGTACAAGGTGCTGGTGTGTGTGTGCAGTGTGCTGGGAGGGATGTGCTCAGTAGTGCCCCTGCTGACCACCCATGCTGTTCATAGAACCTGGGACGGGCATGTCAGATCTCTCAGGCAAGGGAACCGCAGGCCCCCCACACTTGGGAGGCAGACGGCTGGGCCTCTCCGCTGCTGCCCCACTCCTGGCTATCTTCCGATCGTACCGCGGCTGGGTTTGTGCAGAACTTCTCCGAAGCCTGGGCCTGCGGATTTTGAGGAAGTTCCAGGCCATGCACTCTGTGTGAGCAGGCCCCCTTTCCCCACATCCTGATGACAAAAGACAGGGAGTGGCTTTGCACAGCTTCCTGCTTCTCCCAGTGCCACACCTCGGGGTAGGCTCTGAGCCACCTTTGTGCAGGAGATGGGGTTCAGCTTCCTCCTTCCACCTGGGCCCAGCTGTGACCGTGGCTTTGCAGTGGCTTTGCAGTGGCTCCGTGCAGGAACAGGGGTGTGGCCCCCCACACTGCCCCGCCGGAAGACGGGAGGCAGATGGGCTGGGAGCAGAGAGGAATGGCCAGGCCCAACTCTCCACTGCCCGCCCTGGGCTGTGCCTGCCCCTGTCCAGTGTGCTGCCCACTGCTGGCCCTAGCCAGGGACTGGGAGAGCAACTGAGACTTGGAACATGGGTCAGGACAAAGCGTCACTTTGTTTCCTGCTGACCTGCACCCTCCCAAGGGGACCCCGCTTCTTCCCTCTCCTCCTCCTGGGTGCCACCAGCCCAGGCACTCTCCACACCCGCCCCCCACAGCCACCATCTCCCCCTGCTGGTTTTCCTGCCCTGGTCAGAGGGATGTTGCTTAGCAGGGCATGGGGAGGCTTCTGGGGGGACCGCACAGTGTGAAAACCGGGAGTTCTCCTGAGCCCTGGGCTGGTGACCAGGGGGTGGAGGCAGGTGAGGGAGGCCAGAAAAGGTGTGAGAACCTCTGGCTTCCTCCACCTCCCTGCCCACCAGACTGACCCCCCCGGCTCTGCACTGACAAGGAACAGCATCCTCCACAGCTCGGGGCCACCCTCATCCCCTCCCTTCAGAGCTGCTGTCCTGGCCTCCAAAGTGTCTATGCCGCGTGGACATGCAGCATGTCCTGGTGACCCTGGACTGCAGCCTGGGGGGTGGGGAGCGGCAGTGCTGGACACCCTGTCCCCTCACTTCCTGGGGTGAATGGGGTGAAGAGCCCCTCTCCTCTCTTGAGGACCCTGACGGGTTGTGCAGCCCCTGTGCCTGCCCCTTCTAGGCCCCTCACACATCAGAGTCGGGGAGAAGTATGACTCGCTCGAGGTCATACAGGTTGGATTCCAGAAGCCTCATATCCGGTGAGCTCAGTTCCCAGCACTGGACTCCCTCGAGAGGGCATGCAAGTCCTGGCCACTGTCCAAGGAGTGCTGGGGTGCCCCAGCTGCCTTGGGGGTGTGGCTCAGTGCTCCGCCCACAGCCTCTGTCATCCAGCAGCAGATGCTCCTCTGGTCTGTTTCTTTCTCTGTAAAGTGGGGTGAGTCTGAGGACCACCTCAAGAGGGGAGGCTCCCACACACCCCCCAGAAGTAGAACCCTTAGGTGGCTCCAAGTTAGAAATCTTCATTCCGGGCATGAAGTAAGGTGGCATGGGGCTGGTGTGGCAGGAGACACTTGCAGGTGCTGAGGTCCCACCATAGAAGTCAAGTGTGAACTGCAGCCGCAGGAGGCACCTGGGACCTGCCCACCCCTGGGCTGGGCCTGACTGCCAGCGGGACCCCCGGTGGCTGCCGCAGCCTCTGGCCTGGCCTCTCACAAGCAGATGAATCCTGGGCGTCCCTCGTTGAAGGCAGCAGGTTCAAAGACGAAAGTTACTGGTTCAAAGACGAAAGTTACATCAGGGGTACTGGCTCGCAAAAGCCAGGACACTCCCAGAACCAGGACTCAGCACAGTCTGGGAAGCCGGCACCAGAGAGGGCCCGATGCCTTCTTCTCGTGCCAGAATCTGCCCGCCTGGCCTGGTACTGTTAAGCATGGGCACTGCAGGGGGTCTTCCCGGGTGGGCTGCAGGGATCTGGGGGAGGAGGGTGTTCCGCATCTCGCTTCCCAGTAGCCGCTCTGCTGAGAGAGGGCCCGCACACCCATCCCCTGCCCGGTACACGTTGCACTTCGTACTGCTCCAGCTGATTTCCAGCTCCCGCGTCCGCGAGAGCGGCCAGGGGCTGGGCAGGTACTCGGGGAGGCGCTGGCCTCGGCGCTGCAGCGCGGCAAGGAGCCCTGGACACCGCGAGCAGCCCGGCCCTGGCCGCGGGAGCCCGCGGGCGCCGTCCCCCACCCCCCACCCCCGCCCAGGAGGACGGACAGACGCTGGATGGGGCCAGTCCGCGCCCCCCGCGGCGCCCGGAACCCCGCGCCTGGCTCAGGCTTCCGGCCAGACTCGCGCGGCTTCCGGCCGGTCGCTGTGGCAACGCGGGGCGAGTCGCGGGGGCTGGCGCTCCGGGTGAGACTGCCGGGCGCGAGGGGCAGGGGTGAGGGCCGAGGGGGAGGGACCGACTGAGGGGGTGCGGGGAGGGGGGAGGAGGCCGAGAGGAGTGTGGGGAGGGGGTGGGGATGGAGGGGGGAGGGAAGGGGTTCCTGAGGGGTTGTGGGGGTGAGAAGAGGGAGGGGAGGGAGCGCGCTTGAGGGAAGCCAGGTTGAGGAGCTGAGAGGAGCAGAAAGGTGCTAAGCACTGGGTGAGGGGCGGGGTAAGAGGTGAGGGGCAAGGTGAGGGGGTGTGAGGAGGAAGGGGTGAGGGGCGGCCCCAGACCCCCAGACCCCCCCAGTGTGGTCCAGGTTGGTCTGTGAAGTGCGTGGGCTGGGTTGATCCTGAGGGGTTCGCACCACACACCACCTGTGCCCTGGGCTATGTGGTTGCCTGTAGGCTTCAGGGCACTCGCCTCCTGTGGAGCTTCAGTATTCCACCCTTTCCTGGTTGGCTGAGGGCAGCAGAGGCAGCCAGGATTGCCTGCAGAGCACAGATGGGCGGCCAGCAAGGGTCCTTTCTTGTCTGGGCAGGCGATGCCCTCTCAGTGACCAGCTGCCTAGTGCTCATGGTGAGATGCTCGCCTCAGATTCTGGGCCAGCGTACTATGGCATGGTCTCTTGCAAGGCTCCCTGGATTGGAGAACCTGTAGCCCCTCTGCAGGGCTCACTGGATTTGCAGGTCTCCTTGGCCTCTTGTCTGGTGAGCGATGTGTCACACTGTCTGCACATGGCAGGGAGGCCGGCTGCAGGTTGCTCCCTCTGCACCTCACTCCTTAGCCAGGGCTGTGATCAAATTGAACCAGGACTGAGCTGTTTTCCCGAGGGGATGCATTTTCCAGTGTGGGAAACTGGGGTTCTCGCAGACAGTTCCAGGGGTTCTCAAGTCTGACAGGTAAACTTGGGAGAGCCTCAGAGGGAACACAGATTGGACACCCCAGATTGAGATGCACCCCTCAATCTTTGGCCCACCTGAGACTGGGATTGCGAACTCTTGAGCCCTTGGAGTCCCGTATGAGACTTGGGGTGTATTGGGCAAAACTTCCTCGGCCCTGGGCTCCTCCTTTGGAGAGGTTCACAGTTTCCCCCAAAGTTTTCTTTGGATCCTCATGAAAACCAGGCCTGCCTGGACATGGGCAGCTGATCGGGCCAGACCTGGAGCCTGAGGCTCTAGAGGGTCTGTGCAGGGCTCCGGGGCTGCTGTTCGATGTCCGATTGTTGGACTTGAACATCCAGGTATTTTGTGATCCACAGACAGGCCCACTAGCAGCCCATTAACAGAGACTGGTGCTGGGGTTTGGACATTTGAGGACTGGACTTTTTTTTTTTTTTTTCTTTTTGAGTCACACCCAGCCGATGCTCAGGGATTACTCCTGGCTCTGCACTCAGGAATCACTCCTGGCTGTACTTAGGGGACCATATGAAATGCTGGGAATAGAACCCCGGTCAGCCGCATGAAAGGCCAATGCCCTACCCACTGTGCTATCGCTCCAGCCCTGGGGACTGGATCTTTGAAGGCCAGCATGGCAAGTGCGGAGCAGAGGGGGCTGTTCTGGGCCTCTTGAGGGCAGAACCAGGCTGTGGGAGGAAAAGATGACTGTCCCACTGGCCCCAGCCACAAGCTCTCAAGGCTTGGCCTGTAGGGTTTTCCTGGGACCAGTGCCAGCCCCAATCATCCCTGGGGGCTGCAGGGAAGTTCCAGCCCTCCCATGACCCCTGGCCTTGTCCTGCGATCATCTGGGGATGAATCCATCAGTCCCGCTGTGACGAGGAAGGCCTGGCACGTGGTGTGGAGACGCCCTTTGATCTGGAGTCACCATGGATGTCAAAACAAACCCAGAACACAGGCGTACCTGAGCCCTGGGTCTCCCGGGAGCTGTGGGTTCTGATTGTCACCAGGTCCTGTGACTGTCACTGGACTGCCCTCTTGGGTCCCTCCTGCTTTCACCCCCGAGAGGTAGGCAGCGTATTCCGGGCACTGAGGGGCGCAGCATAGAGGCCTGTAGCTGAACCCACCCCTTCTCATGCTGGGGGTCTGCCCTCCGCCTCATGTCTATCTGCTCAAGTTGTCCCTGGAGCCAGGCCTCCCCACACCACCCTGTGCAGGGACCCTACCCACTAGTGGCCTCCGCCGCGGTCACAGCCCTGTCCCGAGACATGCTGCCCCAGCTGCTTCCCTGGGCTCCCAACAGTCCCCCCACTTTCCTGTTTCGTGTTCCAGAGGTGACATGTTCGTCTTGAGCGAGTCTGTGAGCTGCCCTCACCCCTTTGTTCTGACGTGTTCATCTTGAACCTGTCTAGTTGCCTTCACCTTGTTGCCGGCGGCCGTTGTGGCTGCCTTGTGTTGCGATATCGAGGCTAAGGGCAGGCTTGTGAGCGGCCCAAGAGCTGCTCAGGTCGCATTTGCTGAGTACCTCGCAAATGTGATCCTGAGACTGGCGCTGTCCTGCAGAGTCTCGTCCCAGGGGCTCTGGTATTGGTCATTGAGGGGCTGCCCAAGCAGCGCTCGAGGAGCTCAGGGCGACTTGCGGCAGTTTCTGGGCCAGTGGTTCTGTGTGAGGACCTGAGGAGATGGTGTTGGGCATGGCTCATGTCATCCGAGCGGTGATAACTGGCCTCCCCAGGGCCACATTCAGCCATGCTCTGGGACCAGGTGGGGTCAGGAATCCCAGGGAGGTGCCGGAAGCCCCTGTTCTCTTTCCATCTCCGTTGCTGGTTTCAGTAGCAATTCCAAGAGAGAAAGCCAACCGTGTCTAGAAAAGGTCAGGTTCTTGCTGATTTTGAGCAGTTGCTGGTTTAGGTGTCTAGAGTTAGTATAGAAGCTCATGTTTATCTGTAAATGTTTGTTTGCTTTATGTTGACCAGTGTGGGGACTGCCAGTACCATCTTGTAACTGGAGAGTTGTCTTATACTTCCACGATGTACTTTGGGGTGTTTCTGTGGCTTTCTCCACTGTTATTCAGCAATCAGCCTTGATTCTAGAAAGTTCTCCATACATCTGTGGTGACCAGTGAGTTGCGATGACTGAGGTGATAAAATCATTTTCTCCTCCACAAGAAGAAAGAAAATGAACCTGAAATTCTACTTTTTGTTCTTTGTGTTGGGGCTCCACTTGGCGGTGCTGGGGCCTTACCCAGCTTGGGTTGTGCCCGCTCTTGCTGATGCTGTGATCCCGTAGACAGAACCCGTGTACCAGCCCTTGAGCTACCTCCCGCCCCCCTTGGGGTCTTTGGGTCAATGCCTCTTCGAGCAGCAGCTACTCAGCCCTGTGATCTTGGGGCCCGCAAAGTCAGTTCAGAAGGCCCGCTTCCACCAGTACACAGGGGGGTGGGGTTTGGGCCTCGGGGTCACTCCCAGTGGCTCAGTGTTCAGTGTACACCCCTGACACTGTCTGCCCTGCTCCCACCCATGTGGATTCTGAGTCTGAGTCTCCTTTCCACAGGTGTGCCACCCGGATGGGGACATGTCTAACTCGCCCCGGAAGAGCAGCTGCCAGCCCCGCCCTGCCTGGCCACCTGGGCAGACACAAGGTGGGTGAGCAGGTCCTGTCCTGCTCGGTGGGGGAGCAGGTGGCTGTCCGGTGAGGGAGCATTCAGCACAGTGCTTCGTGACTGATCATTCCACACCAATGCATGTGGCTTGGGGCGGGCTCTCACCCGGCTCTTCGAAAGTGAGACCCACCCTGGTTCTGGGTATCTCCTTTCCCAGTCTTCCTTGTTTCCTGTCTTCCCAGCGCTCCCTCAAGTTTTCCAGATGGCTGTTGTGTGGTGGGCTGGGAAGCACTCAGGATGCAGCCCGCTGGGATGGGTGTCCTGGGTGGGAAGGGGACTGTCACATGCCCTTGACTGGGGGGGGGGGGGGGTGGCCAGGGCCAAGCAGAGACTATAGCTCTTCAAAGACCTGGCTCTTTGGGTGATCACGTGTTCCCTCCAGGACACTGGAGTCCCCTCCCCGTTCCCCAGCTGAGCCAGGAGCACAGGCTGAGACGGAGTGGGCCAGAGGCCTGGTCCCAGCCACTCCTGCCCTCAGTGAGCAGCCTAGCCTCTGCCATGTCCGGGCTATGCCTGGGCGACTAGGAACTGGCGAGAAAGTCCTCCTCCGAAAGCCCTGGAAAAGGAGAGCCTGACTTCTGCCTTCTCTGGCTGCAGGGCCGCCATGCCTCTGCCTTTGGAACCAGCTCTGAGTGAGCTTGTGGTGCGCAAGGAAGAGGAGTGGCGGGCACTACAGGCCCAGCAGAGCCAGCTGCAGGCGGCCGCGCTGCAGGAGGCACAGGGGCGGCTGCAGGAGGTGCAGGGCGAGCTGCGGTGCCTGCGGGAGGACTTTGTGTACAACCTGAAGCTGCTGGAGGAGCGAGACCACGAGCTGGACCGCTATGATGCAGCCTTCGCCCAGGCTCGCCAGCTGGAGGGCGCACGGCAGGCCGAGCTGAGCGAGCTCAAGATCCAGGTGGCCAAGCTGCGGCAGGCGCTGTCCAGGGAGACCCAGAAGGTGGAGGACTTGAAGCAGCAGCAGCAGCGGACATGGCAGGAGCACCGCCTGCAGCTGGAACGGCTGCACAGGTAGGCCGCAGGTGGCCCCCGGCCACAGCGACCCGTCACTGCATGGACAGGGCACGCCCCGGCTCTGGATTCCAGCATCATCAGAATGTCAGAAATTGGGTCACATATTAGGAATTTGCCCATGAATTCTAGGTCCATAGAATTTTCTTTATTTTGGGGTGCTATCCGTGCCTGGTTCTGTGTTCTGGGACCACTCCTGATCTTCTTCCTCCAGAAAGACTCTCTGCTGCTCTTCGCAAATCTGGGACTTGTCAGAAGAACCCTCTTCTACCTTTTGGGGTCTACCCTCTTCCTTCTGGGGTCCAGAAAATATGCAAACATTGCAAACATAGCTGGCTGAGAGGTTAAGCCTGCCAGTAGCTTCTGGGCCGTCTTCTCCACAGTGTTTCTTCTAATCTGTCCTCAGCTCTTGGCTGACTCCAGCACTCAGCTCTGCACAAGGGGGCCAGGGCACCTTTGCTCTGGGCTCTTGTGGTTCTCAGATGCCCGCAGGGCGGGCTCACCTGCGCATCTTCCGCTCTGTTGTTTTTTTTGTTTTTTGTATTTTGTTTTTTTTTTTGGTCACACCCAGCTATGCACAGGGGTTACTCCTGGCTCTGCACTCAGGAATTATTCCTGGCGGTGCTCAGGGGACCATATGGGATGCTGGGAATTGAACTCGGGTCGGCCACGTGCAAGGCAAACGCCCTACCCGCTGTGCTATCGCTCCAGCCCTTTTTTTTTCTAATGCTTAATAAAAACCTTTATTTCTTTAAATGTGGCTCTATTTTAAAACTTGTGTAGTTTTGTGTTTTGTTTTTTTTAAACTTCCGCTCTGTTGTCTGTTGAAGACTTGACTAAGTCCTACAGAAACATAATTTTGCTTTTTTCTTTAACTTAAAATCTAGAAAAAGTTTTTCAGATTATCTATTGGGATTTCTTTTGTTATACCCCATGGTGCTCAGGTACTACTCCTGGTTCTGTGCTCAAGGGTTATTCCTGGCGATGCTCAGAGGGCCTTGTGGCACAGGGAATTTAACCAGACCCCGTCACATGTAAGGCGAGTACCTTCACCCCTGTTCTCTCTCTCCAGCACTTTCCAGCCTCTTTTCTTTCCTTTTGCTGTCATGATGACCAGGGGTTGCCTGTGCTGCTCCCCCGGGCTTGTGTACTGCTATGGACTGGAGACTTCTCACTGTGGGCAGGCCTGACTTGCTGCAGACGAGCAGAGGTGCCAGGGCTGGGCAGCACCAGGGGCCAAAGCCATGGCTTCAGGCTGACCAAGAAGACGCCTTTGCCACTGAACAATTCTCGGGTCTTGTATTTGTTAGTTTTGGGGGTTGACTCCAGCAGCCCTTGGGGGCCAGGCTCTCCTGGGCAGTGTTGAGGGATTGAATCCAGGGCTGAGCCCCCTCTGTCATTCTGTCTCTCATCCCAGGGCCTCCCGACTCTAGGGGAGCCACTGAAGCATGATGCCTTGGCCTCCTGGGCCGCTCTCGTGTTCTGTCTGAGCAGAGGTGCAGACCTCCCCCTCTCTACCTTGCTACCTTCACCCCTCACATATCTGGGGCTATTCTCCACCAGTGACAAGAACAGCGTGATGGACCAGCAGCGGGAACAATACGCCAGGCTGAAGTGGAAGCTAGAGAAGAAGTTGCAGGAGCTGGACAACGAGCTGGTGCTGCAGAAGCAGGTGGGTCTCAGCCCTTCTTAGCACCTGCAGTTGCTGCCCGCCGGCACGTTCTCCCTGTATGTTTCAGGGTGCGGTACCTCAGAGTATAGGAGCGAGATGTTTACTACAGCAGTGGAAGAGCCAGAGCCCCAGCATGCCACAATGCTTTCTTAAAGAGAGCTCGTCCGTTTAAGATGGGTGACGGCAGGCTGGCTCACACTTCTCTGGGTCACTGAGAGACAGCCTGTTCTCTGAGCCCCGCTGCTCTGGGCCTGGATGATGGTGCTGTAAACATGGGGTTGGCCCTCGTGTGTGCTAGGCACTGGGGTTTCTATCTGTGTGCTGGTACAGACGCACCTGTGTGCGGGGGTCCATTCGGTTTTACTGTGCCAGGCTGTGGAGACTGCTCTGGTCTCCCACTCTTTATTTTTATTTATTTATTTTTGCTTTTTGGGGTCACACCCGGCATTGCACAGGGGTTACTCCTGGTTCTGCACTCAGGAATTACTCCTGGCAGTGCTCAGGGGACCATATGAGATGCTGGGAATCGAACCCGGGTCGGCCACATGCAAGGCAAATGCCCTACCCGCTGTGCTCCAGCCCCTGGTCTCCCACTCTTTAGTCTGCAGCTGACAGGTGAACTGGGAAGCGAGGCCAGAGGGGTGATGCACCTCCCCAGGCCCAACCTTCCTCCAGCATCCCTGCCCCACACAGGTGCTCCCGTCCAGCTTCCAGACAGAACTGGCTTCAAGAGGGGCTGTGCTGTGACCTGTCTGCCCACAGATCTGGGAGTGCCAGGGCCCGTCCATCTGGGGCAGGTCTGGTGCTCTTGGCAGTGGGCGAGGCAGACAGGTGCACAGCATATCTGGCTAGCTGGTGGCATAGTTTTGCTACCCAGGACAGGGTGATAGCCTGAGGGGTGCTCTGCCAGTCATGGGACTGTGTGTGCTGCCCTGCGTGTGCGCTGGCATTGTGGAACCAAACATGGGCTGAACTGGGCACTGTTGCCCGCCTTCCCTTTGGGGCTGCCGGGATCCTCTCAGGTGGTCTCTTTGGGGCTTTGGAGCTTGACATGTGCAGGGCCTGAGCTGTGTGCCTGGAAGCCCCACGATAGCTGTTCTGGTCAGGAAGAGGGTCCCTAGAGGTCCCCAAGGAGAATGGGTGCTCTTGGCACCAGGAAGGTCTCAAGGGATCGGGTTGGCACGCCCCTGCTCTCTGTGTCCCTATGCCCCTCAGCACGGTGGCCCTGTCTTGTTTCAGAGCGCTGCTTCCTTCCAGTCGCAGTATGGGGAGGCTCGCTGGCTCACAGGGACTCTGGCTCTTTTCTTGAGAAGTGGATTGTGAGCTGGTGGCAACGTCATACATTTCTGTGTTGGCGCTGAGCATGTATCTCCCACACAGCGGCTCCAGGGCCAGGTGGTGGCAGCTCTGTGGGCACAGGGGGTGATGGGCAGGGTGCCATAAGAAGAGAGCATGAGACACTCAATGCCTCTTTTGCAAACCACAACACCCAAAAGGAGAGAGAGAACAAAAGGGAATGCCCTGCACCAGAGGCAGGGTGGGGTGGGGGAGTGGGGAGTGGGAAGGATACTGGGACCCGTGGTGGTGGAAAATGGGCACTAGTGGAGGGATGAGTATTTGATCATTGTGTAATTGAAACCCAAGCAGAAAAATTTGTAAGTCTACAACTGTACCTCATGGTGTTTCACTAATAAAAATTAAAAAAAAAAAAAGAGGCATGAGAGCCAAGAGGCTGAGTGAGGGCCAAGGGGGTTGCGGCCAGGGCTGGGGCAGCTGCCTGTGGCCTCCTGGTGGGCTGAGCATGGGACTTGGCACCTCACATGAGCTCGGAGTTCAAAGTTGCAGCTGCGGGGTGCTAGGCCTGTTCCTGACTGAGCTTCAGCCCAGGACAGTCAGAAGATGACCGTGAGACTGAGTGACTGTGATCGGGCTCCCCGGAGGCAGAGGCTGGGTGAGAAGCAACCAAGTGCCCCCGAATGTGGATATCCATCATCAAGGCACACTGTAAGGGGGTCACCGACCTGAGGGTCACTCTGGCCTAGGGGTCACTGGTCCAGGGGTCATGCTGTTCCGCAGAGGTGTGGGCTTCTCCCCACCCTGGCCTGATCCTCTTCGCGGCTGTGTCTGGGCGAGCCCGTGGCCGTGTCCTGCCTCAGCCACGTCTCTGGCACAGGAACTGCTGCTGGACTTCGAATCGGAGCTGCAGAGGAGGGAGCATGAGTTCCACCTGAGGGCGGACAACATGAAGCAGACGGTTTTGGCCAATGAGCTCAAGGTGGGCTCCGGGAGGGCAGAGGAAGGGGGCTCGGTGCTCCTCACACTCCCGGCCAGGCGCTGCCCCCACCCCACCCCGAGAAGACCCATGTGGGAAGCCTGCAGTCTCGAACCCCGTGGAGCAGGGTTGTCAACAGGGACAGGATGGACCTGACTGGATGCCCCTGGTTGTAGGCCCCTTGGGAAACCCTGCCCGAGGGATGTGGGGATGGCGAGGCTCGCACTCGCCACCAGGCCTCTGTGAGGGTCTCCCGTGCCCCTGCTGACCTCGAGCTGGGACTGCCAGGGGCAGGGAGGGGAGGGGTGCAGCTGAGGGGCGAGAGCAGGAGAGCGGGGGGTGGCTGGTGCTGCTGGGGGGCTGAGCCCTGGACTTCTGGGCCACGCACAGCGGGATTGTGTGCCGGGGTGCTGGCTCCCACGGTCCGTCCATTCCTTGGGAGATCCCTCTCCCACTCTTGTCGCATCCTGCAGGTGCGCGTGCTGAGCCAGGAGCTGCAGGCTATGAAGCAAGCAGGTCAGCGGGCCACAGAGTCACTGCGGGACGTGGAGGCGGCACGCACAGAACTGCAGGATGAGCTGCAACGGAGGGACTGGGCCATCCGGGATGTCACCGCTGTCAAGGATGCCCGGTGCCGCTGGGCTCCCTGGGCAGGGGACAGCCGGCCCCAGGCCTGCCCTTGTGCTGACCTGGGTTCTCTGCAGGATCAAAGACCTGGAGGAACAGCTGCACACAGCGCAGCTTACCAAGAGGAAGGAGGAGGAGGCTTTTCAGAGGAAGTGAGTGGGGCCCTGGGGCAGGGGATGCCGAGTTGGCTGTGCAGCTGACAGGGTCAGGCCAAGGGGCCTGCTTGCCCTGTTGCTTTTGGTTGTGGTGTTGGCGGGGATGGGGAGCCATCAGTCAAGAGCTCATCTGGTGACTCTTGGCCAACCACATTGGCCCTTGAGTGCCAGAGCCTGAGGATGTGCTGACTGACCCAGCAGTGCTCTGGGGTCCCTAGGGCCACCCAGCAGTGCCCGTGATTGAGCTGGGGTGGGCCACAGTCAAGCAGGTACCTTGCCCTGTCCTATCTGTCCGGCCTTCTGCTTACTTTCTGGAGCGGCTTTCTGCCCTGGGGCTCTTCTCCAAGCCCACGGAGTTTGAAAATGAATTGCCCTCCCTTGTCACAAGCTTTACCGCCCCCCACGTGTGCACCTAGGGTCTGTTTGCCAGATGGCACATGTGGAAGAGCTCCCGGTTGGAAGCTCCCAAGAGTCTGACCTTGGGCAGGGGTCACTGGAAGCTTGGCCCAGGGCCACTCAGGGCTGAGACGTGACCGTTGAGATCGTATGATTAGAGCAGGACGTGCATTGGGGTGCTATCCCCTGATGCGCCCCGATGTGTCCAAGGCAGCTGAGTATGCCAGGCACCAGGCTGGCAGTGGTGGCCCCTAGACTCACACTCCAGGGCCTAAGCCCTTCATCTGCTGGGGAGCCTCTGGGGAGCAGTGGGGTGAATGGAGTCTAAGGCAGCCCCTGGGGAGCAGACTCAGTGGAGAGAGTATGAGCTGCAGCCACTGCCCTTGGTGGCCTGGTGCTGCCCTCACTACCGGAAGGCCCTGCTGTGATGGGCAGATGGTGTCGGGTTGAGATGGAGGGCTGGTCTAGGGTGTAACCTGGCGACGAGGCCTTCAGCAGAGGGAGCAGGAGCTCCCGCAGGCACCTGGCCTTGCGCTTGCTCTGGGTTGTGGGGTGCTGGTGATGCCACGGAAGGAGGGTTGGAAGGCCCCTGATGTCTCCCCTGGACTGGGGGCCTCAGGACCCTCAGGGGTTCCGTGCAAGAGCTGCTGTGCCTCCCCTTCAGGCATGATGAGCTGGACCGTCTGGCCCGGGAGAGGGACGCAGCACTGGTGGCGGTGAAGGAAGCCCACGTGGAACAGCTGCGGGTGCTGGAAGCCCGAATCCGGGAGCTCGAAGTGCAGTGCCAGACGCTGGAGCGGCAACTGCGCAGGGCTGAGTGGGAGCGGGAGGACGCTGCCCAGGAGAAGGACGCGCTCATTGACAAGTGAGCACGAGTGTGCACGAATGTCTGTGGGCGCGTGCATGAGAGTGTGGTGTGAGTGTGTGTGTGTGTGTGTGTGCGTGTGTGTGTGTGTGTGGTTAACGTGTGGGTCCTTTAAGAAACACACGAACGATTCGTGTAGAAATCTGGACATCTATGAAGATGGTCAGTAGTATAATATAAGTAGGTGGTCCTAGCTTCTCTCCTGATGTCCAGGTTCCTCTCCTTATTGCTTTGTTTTGGGGCCACTCCCCAAAGCAGAGGAGCGCCTGCCAGGACCCGCTGCTGGCTGGTGTGGATGCTGCTTGTAGGGAGAGGAGGGACTGCTGGACATGAGAAAGTGGGCAGGCAGCTATTTTGGGTGCCAGGTGGGGTGCTGCCTGCAGTGGTTGCTGGGGACCTGGCTGGAAGCTCCTTATCCTCGTGTCCCCAGCACCATGTTCTGCCGGTCCCCACGCCCCTGAGATTTTTCAAGCAGTCCCACTGAGTAAGGAATTCAGGTGAGTTTGGACAGATGGTTTTAAAGTCATCGTCACAGGTGAAAAGTGGCCTTTCCCCACTGAGAGGGCTGCTGGGGCTCTGCCCAGGACTCTGAGGGTGCGGCTCCCCCTGCATGACTATCTTGGGCAACGTCAAGGAAGACTCTGGCCCAGACACGGTCCCGTAGACGTGGCTGCAGCCCTTCCCAAACACTGACACTGCTTGTCATCCTGGCCACCAACAGCTGCCGCTCCTGTCCAGCCTGTGTCTCAGGAAGGGAGCCCCCAGCAAGGGATCCTCTGAATACCCCCACCCGCTCCACTGCTGCCCCCGGGACTGATTAGGGCTGGTCCGGGCCCTTCTGAAGCCTGTGCCATCCCTTTGCCCAGCAGGCTGTCCATGCCATAGCTCTGGGCTGCACCCAGAACAGACTCCAGCCACCTCCAAGCCACCACATCCCCTGAGACAGACGTTCTCGCCCTGTGATCGCCCACAAACGTTCTCAGGCTCAGCCCAGAAATGAGTTTTGCTCTTGGAGATTATTACTGCACCTCCAGGGCTGGGACCAGCTCTGGCCACCCCACAATTCTGTCCTAGCGCTGGCATATCCCGCCATGTCTCCTCTTGCTGCAGCACTTGTTGCTCATGAGGCTGCTCTTGTGTCCAGGGTGCACTGGCCAGCTGCTTCTCCAGGGGAGGGGGACAGCTGGGGTAGTGTTTCTGGCATTCATAATTGGGTACCTCCAGTCTATAGGACAGAGACGGAGCTGTCCACTCCCCGTGGCTGGAACTCTCCTCTGAATTAAGGGTCTTGGTCCTGTCCATCCAGGCCATGGCCTGTGTTTTGCGGGACGAATGGGAGCTCGCAGAGGAGCCGGCACGGGGGACCAGACAGGCCCTGAGACCACATGAATTCTACTTCCCTGTGAAGATCCATGGTGGGCATCCCACGTGGGGGTGCCGTGGTGGCGTGGCGAGTCCCGTTCTGCCCGCGTGCAGGCACGAGCTGCTACCTTGGCACACTGAGGCTGTGTGCACGGACACGAGTGGGAGTGAGTGAGGAGAGAGCGGGTATATGGGTGCCCCACATGCTGCATAGTTGTCCCCTCGCCCAGACTCCGCGAGGATGCTGCCAACCTGAAGCTCGGCTGGGACACGCAGATGGCCCAGCTCTCCCAGGAGGCCGTCACCAAGGATGTGCGGCTGCAGGCGCTGCAGGAGGAGGAGGTGAAGCTCAAGGCCCAGCTGGCTGGGTGCCAGCGGGATGTGGACAGGTGAGCTGGTCAGTGAGCCCTGGGGGGGAGCCAGGAGGAGGACGGGCAGCGTGGCCTGTGCCAACTACCCCGTCTCTGTCTGGCATCTCATCTTACCCTTAGAACGAATGGACTGGGCAGGGAGGCGGCTGTTCAGGGCCATGGGTCAGGCTCACAGAGATCACACCGTGGGGTGCCCAGAGCTCTGCCAGGAGTGAGCTGAGAACAGCGGGCATGGGGTCATAGGGCAGGGAGGAAACGCTCCCACTTTCACTGCATTGGGTGAGCCCTCCGCCCCCAGGGCACCTTCCTGCTGTCGGCTGCTCCCTCTGTTCTGTGCCCACTGGGTCACTTGTGTCTTGCGGTGACAGGCCTTGGTGGGCATGGGAGTGGTGATGCAGGGTCCTGTTCCTCCTGCCTGGCGGCTCTTAGTGTCCCAGGCCTGTGTTGATGCCCAGTCCTGCTGCAGATTGGCCAGTCCCCAGTGCCTTCCAGGGGCTCAGCTTTGCGCCTCTGCTGTCCCTTCTGTTTCCTGATGACTTGTTCTGGGCCCGCCGCCGAGCAAGTGCTGGTGTTGGGGGCCGCGAGCCTGCACCTCCCCTCTCCCCGGGGCAGTGTGGGGGAGCTGTTTGGGAGAACCTTCTGCCCTGGGCTACCCTGGCCTGTCTCCCACTGCTCCCCTCCTGGGTTCCCAGGCTCAGAGAATCCCCAAATCCTGACGAGCCACAGCGTCCGCGGGCAGGCCTGGTCATCGCTCCACTGGGCCCACACAACCCTGCTCCCTGGGTCCCCGGTCTGCTGGCTATGGGGCCTGAACCTCCCCCCGACCCCCATTCTGCCTGCCTGCCTGTCCTGTGTGGGGTTTGAGGGGTCCCTCTCCTCCTTGTGCTGACTTGTTCTCAGCATCCTGCTGCTCTGCCCTCCCAAACAGCCTTGAAGTTGGCAGGACGGGGCTCACACCTCCAGGTGCCACAGAGACAGGGGTCCCGGTGAGCTGAGGGTTCTGGTGGCGACATAGCACCCCATTTTGTTCCATTTCCGCTGCCAGCTCGGGCCCCTGTCCGTTTTCTGCACTCTGGCAACTCCGTGTACTATGCAGTGGAGATGAACTGGGCCCGTGGAGGGGCAGGGGTCCCGGGTCCCACGTTCCTTTCCTGTGCATTCCCTGCAGGCCTGACCAAGTTCCTTCTCCCCGAGGCTGCTTCTGGGGGCTACAAGAGGCTCTGAGGGCCCCCCCGCAGGGCCCTCACGCCCCTGTACCTCAGCCTCCCTGTGGCATCCTATCTGGGTTCTCCGCACATTCCAGGTCACCCGCCAGCTAGGCAGCCACTTGACTTGTCCCCGCCTGCTGGCCTGCTCCAGAGCTGGAGCATGGGGCCTCCCTGCACTGAGGTGGGGATTCGGTTGCTGGTATGTGTTGCCCCCAGACACTTGTGCGGCCATGCCCCCGCTTTCCAGTCCTCTTCTGTGCCTGGCACCCCTCTCAGGCTTCTCCCGGCCTCAGGTTCTCTTTCCATTCTACCTTGGGGCGCCACCCGGGGCCATTCCCCAAGATCCTCAGGTGCTGCCTCCCTGCTTTCTCAGACAGACCCGTTCCTCGAGTGTGCCACTCCTCTCCCCCATGGGTGGCCATTCCGGTGCGTCCTTGGTGCCCGTAGGAGATGGAGGAGAGCGCGACAACCCCGGGCTCCTGCCTAGCAGGCTCGGGAGGGTAAGTGTGGGCCGTGTCCGCAGGTACCGGCAGCAGCTGGCGCAGGCGGTGGGCAGGGAGCAGAGTCTGCAGCGCGACAAAACCCAGGTCGAGCTGGACTGGCAGCGGCGCTGTGATGACGTGGAGCGGGAGCTGCACCGACGCGCCGAGGACCTGGTGCAGGGACTGACCACAGCCCGGGAGCAGGTGTGTGCAGCCCCACACTCAGCACCCCCACACCCGGACCCCTGACGCCCGGCCCGACCCACACCCGGCCCCCCCAACCTGGCCCCCCACACCGGACACCCACACCTGGCCCCTCACACCTGGCCCCCTCACACCCGGCCTGACCCATACCCGGTCCTGCCACACCCGGCCCCCCACTACTAGCCCCCACACCTGGCCCCACCACACCCAGCCCTGCAAACCGGACCCCGACACCCAGCCCGACCCACAGCTGGCTCCCCACACCCGGCTGCCTCACAGCAGAGATCAGAAGTTCAGTGTGTCCTAAGAGAAGTAGAGGCACAACCATGTCCAGCCTGCCCACTAGCCTGGGTGGTACCGGGGGGCCAGCATCTCCCATGGGTGAGATACTGCATGGGCCCCCCTAAAGGCCGCGCTGCGCCACCCCTCTTTCCTGCATGCCCAGGTTGCTGCCCGGCTGCAGGAGGCAGAGCGGCTGCTGTGTGAGCGGGAGGCCGTAGTGAAGGCCGTGAGCCTGGAGCGAGACCAGGCCCTGCAGGCCCTGAGAGCACAGAGCTGCGCCTCCCTCTTGGACAGCGAGAAGGACGTGCAGGTTAGCAAGGCCACCATCTCCACCCTGGGCCCCTATAGGGTCCCTGGATCCTCCCACCAGCATCGGCCCGCCCTCGTTCTTCCCTTCTTCTTCTTGGAAAGTAAAATGGCTGCTGGGACTGGAATGATACTCCGGTAGATAGGGTGCTGCCTCCTTGCACGCGACTGACCCAGGTCCCAACCCAGCACCCCATATGGTTCCCTGATCCCTGCCAGGAGTGATCCCTGTGTGCGGAGTGATCCCTGTGTGCAGAGTAACCCTGAGCACCGCCAGGTATGGCCCCAACCTGGCAGACGTGACCTGACCCCTGGGCCTGGAGGGCCTGACACTGTGTCCACCAAGGACTTCTTCAGCACGGCTGCTGTGCCAGGGATTTAGCAGGTGTTGAGCGTTGGCACAACCTGGCGGGGCCAAGAGCTTCCCGCCAACTGTCTTTCTGTGCCACTGGTCCCCTGAGTTCGAAAAGTTCCAAAGATTCAGGCTCTGAGCTTCATCTTGTCCACCTAGTGCTGGACAGAGTGGCCAGGCCCCTTTTCCCTCAGAGTCCTGCCAGATTGCAGCCTCGAAGCTGAAGGAGGGTGTGGGAGGCTGTGGCTGACCCACTTGGACTGGGCCCTCGTGATGGGGGAGACGGTTCCCATGCTGGGCAGCCCCCGGACCGGTCCTGTCTGAAGTCTTCAGGGGCATGTTTCCTTTGCGAGGAAGCTGGCCCTGAGCAGCTCGAGAACCTCACGTCTTGAGTGTGGCAGGATGCTCAGGGGTACCCACAGGGAGGCCGAGTTCCCTCTCTGGGGACACTGACCCTGTTGGCCTGGTGTGTCTCCTGGTTTCTGAGTTGTCAGCCTGGAGGCTCAGGGCCTGCCTCTCCCTGCTCCCTGCTGGTCCCCAGGTGCCCCTCAGAACCCAGGGTGCAGACAACGCGGAGTTCCCCTCCTCCGAGATCCAGCGTCTGCAGGAGCACAACACCAGCTTGCGGGGAGCCATCTCCCAGATGAGGCAGGAGATGGAGGCACTGAGCAGCCACCTGGGCACACAGGCCCCCCGGCCGGCCACCCCCCCGCCCGGTGAGTAGGGCAAGAGAGGCAGGCTCTGTGCTTGCGGGTGGGGGTGGACGGCAGGCCCTTCCCTGGGGACTGGCTCTCTAGGGTGATGCTGCTCCCAAGACAGCCTCAGGACAGCCCCAGGCACCTGATGGAGCTGCTCTGGGCAGCAGGGCACCGGTGGTGCTGGGACGCTGCTGAGGCCGGCCCAGCCCGAGCCCTGCTGAGGGCAGTGAGCACCACAGAAAGCGAGTACACTCGGTCTCCATGAGCACTGTGGGGAGAGTGCACCTGGTCTCAGCGGGCACTGTACTGTTGGCAGATTACGTGCTGGGCCTGGAAACAGAAATCGAAAGTCTGAAGAGTAAATTCCAGCGCCTCGAAGCGCAGCTAAAAGGTGTGGCCGACTCTCCCAAGGTGCTGGCTGCCACGGCCCCGGAAACCTGTGCTGGTGAGTTGTGGGGTGGGGCCACTCCGGGTGCTGCTCGGGAAGAGTCGCGGTGGCCATGCGCAGCAGGCCGCCCACCACCTCGTGTGTCCCTGCAGCTGCTGGCTCTGTGGACACTCCACGCTCCACTGGGGCCCGGCTGTGCCCACATGTCCTGCTTGCGTCCAGCGGCCTCTGTTGTGTGGCCAGTCTGGGCCTCAGACTGCAGACGGCCTCTTCACCCACATGTTCCCACGGGCTCCTGGGCCTCAGCTTGTGCTGCTGGGCCTCTCTGGGTCAGCGCCTGCCCTCTCGCGAGCAGAGCTCCATTTAGGGCCCACTGCCACCTGGCCTCCAGGGATCCAGCTGGGCTAGCCGGCGCCCTCCCCACTGCGTCCTCGCCAGTTTCTACTGGATAGTGCCCTCCCATGCCGTGGACTGTGGACTGGACCCTGAGCCCCTCTGTGCTGTGAACTGTGGACTGGACTACGTGCCCTCCCGTGCCATGGACTGTGGACTGGACCCTGAGCCCCTCTGTGCTGTGGACTGTGGACTGGACCGCGTGCCCTCCCGTGCCATGGACTGTGGACTGGACCCTGAGCCCCTCTGTGCTATGGACTGTGGGCTGGACCATGTGCTGTACCGTGCTGTGGACTGTGGACTGGACCGCGTGCCCTCCCGTGCCATGGACTGTGGACTGGACCCTGAGCCCCTCTGTGCTATGGACTGTGGGCTGGACCATGTGCTGTACCGTGCTGTGGACTGTGGACTGGACCCTGAGCCCCTCTGTGCCATAGACTGTGGACTGGACCGCGTGCCTTCCCATACCGTGGGCTGTGGACTGGACCGTGCGCCCTCTTGTGCTGTGCGCTATGAACTGGACCATGTACTGACCGTGTGCTGGGCTGTGTGCTCTTCTCACATGCCATGGTCTCGAGACTGGACTCTGTGTTCTTCTTTGTGGAGCGGTTCTGTTCTATTCTGCTCTGATGGTGGCCTCTGGCCTGGGCCCGTCCAGACGCCCTCCCTCTGGCCCACCTGCCTCTCACCTGGCCCATGCCGTATGGGACTCAGGGCTCTGTGCTCAGCCATGCACATGTCTGCCCCTCGGCACTGTGCTGGATGTCAGGGCTGGACGCTCTGGGCCGCTTGGATGCTGCCCCCTGGGGGTCTCTTTTCATGTCCCTCGCCCTCTTCTGCCCTGTTCTGCTGCCTCTCGGCCATGTCTCTTCTGGTCACTTCCCTGCCGTGGCGCCAGAACCATAGTGGCCATGGCAGGTTTCTGCCTAAACCAGGGATGTCCCTCCTCACAAGAGGGCCGTCATCCCATGTGAGGGCTGGGCCTGGAGTGTTTCTGACCAGGGCACGTTCCTGCGGGGCTGCCCTGTCATAGCATCTTGGGGACTCTCCTGGGCAGTGCTTGGATCCAGGCAGCCCCTCGCTCCCCCGGGGCCTGCTCGCCCAGCATGGAGAGGGTGGCGGCTCCAGGCAGCTCGTTGGGCCTGTCCTCGCTAGGGCCCTGGCTCCAGCAGCAGTCACAGCCTTGCGCTTTGCTCACAGGCACTGTCTCCTCTAGCTGAGAGACTGAGATGCCCAGGAAAGATGGCAACGATGGGCCCCGGGGGCCTCCTGTCCATCCCTGATGCTGATCCAGCACACACGCTGCTCACATCATTTCTTGTTCTTGGAAACGTCTCCACTCATAATTTCTTCTTGGTGCTGGGCTTTTCATTTTTGTTTTTGGGGCTGGTACCCAGTGGTGCTCAAGGCTAACTCTTGGCTCTGTGCTCAGGGATCATTGCTACTAGGGTTTAGGGATCATATGTGGTGCCAGGGATCAAGTCAGGCTTGGTCATGTACAAGCAAGTGCCTTACCTGTCATACTGTCTTTAGCCCTCATGATTTATTTTTTTCTAGTATATTTGTTTTGGTGCTACCCCAGTGGTACTCAGGGCTTACTCTTGGCTCTGAGCTCAGGGATCACACCTGGTGGGTTCAGAGGACCATACGGAATGCTGGGATTGAACCTGGGTCAGCCAGGTTCAAGGCTGGTGCCCTCTCTGTTGCCCTGCCGCTCTGGCCATTTTCTAGCATTGAATAGAGTCTCCGCCCAGAGCAAAGCTGCTGCAGAGTCCCCTCGGTGCTGGGGTGCTCCCAGTCATGGTTAGCTGCTCCTCCATGTGGGGGGGGGGCTGCCTCTGTCCCCTGGGATCCTCTGGGGGGCGCCACAGTCATCTGGGAAGTTGTGGATCTTCTATAACCAATTGAGAGGATTCAGCTTTGAAGCATCGGGGCACAGCACTTGCCTTGGAATTGTGGGGATTTCTTTGCTTAGTTTTATTTCAGCATCATCTATCTTCTTAAAACTATTTATTTTGGATTTAGAGTCACACCTAGCAGTGGTCAGGGCTTACTCACAGTCTGCACTCAGGAATTACTTCTGGTGGGGCTTGGGGGACCATATAGGGTGGTGGGGATCGAGCCCAGGTCTGCTGCATGCAAGTTCCCTACCTGCTGAACTGTCACTCCAGCTTTTTTTTTTTAACATGTATGATTTGTTGCTGTCACATTTCACCAGGAAAAAAAGTTTATCTGAACTTAAAAAAAAAAATTTTATCTGGGGGTATGGTGCCGCCAACAGGTCAACCTGTACCTGCGGGGCGAGTGCATCAGCAGTCCAATGGTGCCTTCAGGCTTCCTGACTCCCCAAATCGCCACCGTGCCTTTGGCAGGACCCCAACAACTTGAGGACCAAGTTTACCAAAAAATTAAACGGCCAAAAGTTAGGTATGTGGGAGCCATGCCCACAAACCACCTCTGGCTCAGCTATACAAGCTCATTTATTGACCTTATTTCAGAGACCCATAGATAAATCTCCAAAGAGATCAAAAGCCACAGTTAATCTCGGACACACTCATGGCTGAACTGACTGGGGTAAATCAGAGAGGGGCGGGTTGGCCTGGTGGCCCGCCCAAGCAGAGCCCCCGGTAGCCACTTGCTTCCACAATCCAAAATTGTTGCCAACCCCCAGGCTGCCTCCACCGTCTTAGGACAGACTTCACCATAATATAATCTGTTGAAAATTCTGGTATGCTGGTTTTGTGACCAAAATCTCCAGGCTTTCTCAGAGTTGGGGTGGGCTACCTCCCCCCACTTCCTAATACTCACAGAAGCACTGGCAGTCATCCCACGAACCAACACCAGTACCACTCTGTAAGCTCTTCTACCGGCCTTGCTTCAGAGACCCATAAATAAATCTCGAAAGAGATCAAAAGCCGTGGTTAATCTTGGATCCGCACATGGCTGAACAGACCAGGATAAATTGGAGGGGGAGCAGGTTGGCCTGGTGCCCATCCAAGCAGACCCCCCAGCAGCCACTTGCTTCCAAATCCCAAATCACCGCCATACCCCTGGCCTGACTCCAACATCTCAGGATGGACTTCACCAAGAGGTAATCTGCTGAAAATTTTGGTATGCGAGTTTTGTGACTGAAATCTCCAGGCTTTCTCGGGGTCGGAATGGGATACCTCCCCCCACCTTCCTGCACTTCCATAAGCCTCGGTAGTCACATCCACGCCCCAAAGCGACCACCCAATTGAAAAGCTACTCCAGCCTTATGTCCCAATAAAAATACCAAATGCCCTGAACAAACACCATGACCTGTTAGCACCTGTATTGCAAACCATAATGCATAAGAGGAAAAGGAGAGAGAGAGCTAGAAGGAAAGTGTCTCCCATAGACAGAGGCTGGGCATAGGGGTAGAGGTTGGGGGATGGTGGTGAGGAAACGCAGGACATTGGTGGTGGGAAATGGACACTGGTGGAGGGATGGGTGCTGGATCACTGTATGACTGAAACCCAATTATAAACAGCTTTGTAATGGTCTATTTCATGGATATCCAATTTTAAAACATTGAAAAAGTAATGTGGAGTTCATGCCCAGTTCAATCAGCTTAATCAATAGCTGAATAAATAGCAATACTCCTACATTATAAAAAATAATTTATTGAATATCTAACTTCTCTGTCCGCTCAGCCTTAGGAGCCAGTGTCTCTGCTGATGTGGGCGGAAGAAAGTGTCCCCTCTTCCTCCTGAGCTCAGCTGCCCCTTGCCCAGTGTCCCCACTCTGGATAAGTAATTTCAATGAGAATCCAGGTTAAACTGTTCTTTATGATTTAAGAAAATATTTGCTGTTGAGAGGAGTTTGGACCTCCCAGGGGTACTTAGACCCTTCCCAGCTCTGTGCTCAGGGGTCACCCCTATGGGTGCTCAGAGCACTGTATGTGGTTCTGGGGCTCCAGTTGAGGTGGGCCAGGGTGAGGCAAGTACCTTGCCTACCCCAGACTGACTTTAGGTCTGCTCTGTGCGTGCACCCTTTTCCCTCGTGGTCACGGATGACCAGCAGGCTGCACAGCCGGTTCTCATGCCGAGCGGGGACAATCAGAGGGTACTTGGTCAGGACCCTCATCCCAGAGCTGATGGGACTCTTCTGCAGGAGCCAGGCCTACGGGCGGCAGCGTGGGACTGGCATTGAGGAGCCTGGGAGAGAGGGCACAGCTCCTGAGCTTCCTGGTGACCCAGCTCAGACAGAAGGTATGAACATATGGGAGGCACACGGGGTCACATGGGCCCAGGCACACGGGGTCACACGGGCCCAGGCACACGGGTCAAATAGGTCCGGCACTCGCGGTCACTCTGTTTCCTTCTGGGGTGGCTCCGGCAACTGAAGCGTGTGGCTGTGACCCAGTCTTGTCCTCCCCGAAGGGTCTGTGTGAGAGGTTGGCTGAGTCTCACCTCCATAGCTGTCAGCCTTGGCCTTGGACCTGTGGTGAGAGCGCCTTATCACGATTGGGACCAGGAGGTTTCACGTTTGGGGTCCAGCGCAGAGAGCAGAGCAGTCACCTCTGTCTGCTGCTGACCTTCCTCTTCACCAGGACCGAGTCCAGCTGATGAGCGCTTTGGTGTATCCCCTCTACCCAGTATGGTCTCCCAAGCTCCCCACAAGTAATCCTTGAGCTTAGAGCTTAGAGCCCTGAGCACTGCTGGTTTTCCTCCAAAACTTAAAAACAACAACAACAACAAAAGAAGGGCTCATTTCTGGCAAACCCAGGTTCCTGAGCCTCCCTGCTGTACCCCTCCCATCAGGTAGGGCCTCCTCCCAGGCTGCCTCCTGTCCCTTCACCTGGTCCTTCGACCACTCCCCCACCTCAGGCTTGCAGGATGCTCCTCTTTGGCGGACCTCC
Source organism: Sorex fumeus (assembly GCF_029834395.1). Lineage (NCBI taxonomy): Eukaryota > Metazoa > Chordata > Mammalia > Eulipotyphla > Soricidae > Sorex > Sorex fumeus. Next base: position 17,923,478 of record NW_026606086.1, on the reverse strand, counting down.
CCTGGCCAGTAGGTGTCGCCCTTGCAGCAGAAATCAGTAAGAAACGGAGGCACAGTGTGGGGCATCGGAGGGACCCGAGTGCTGGGCCCTCTTCCCCATCCCGGGAGTGTGGTAGGCTGGCCCGGGCCAAGGGCAGCGCTGGGGACCCTTCCTGGGGGCACTCCACAGTGGCTGTCACTGTGCAGCCTCCCGGCTCAGAGGCTCTCCTCACCTGCACCTGTCCCCCTTCAGAGCATGGAGTCGGGGCCTTTGGGAGTCTGACTGTGTTTTCCTGATGACACTGGGCACCTGAGTCCCTTGAGGCCCCCTGGCCACCACAGTCTTCTCTGGAGACTGCATCACCTGCACCGATTCTCCTGGGGTTGCTGGAATGACAGCACGTTTGCACTCAGGAGTCCCCTGTGGCCCGGTCGTGGGATCCGAGGACAGGACGGCCAGTGTGTTTCCTCTTGGCTGGTGCTCTTGCTGCCTTTGGACGCCTTATTATGAGTCACCCTAAAAGAGGCCTATCACCTGACCCTTGATGTCTTCAAATGGAGTCAAACTCCCGGAAGCCTGTGTGCCCCATGGGCTGCACCCTAGGAGCCTGCGGCCAGACCCAGGACTGTCTGGTCCACAGTTGTTTGGCTGTTATTGTTTCTTTGGTGTCAGGAATAGAACTCAGGGCCCCTGCTATGCTGGTGGCGCCTTTCATCTGGGTTTCCAGATGCATGAGCACACTGGCTGGGGCTCTGCCCTTCCATGGGACTCACACACACACACACATACACATACTCACATGGTCACCCACTACACTCACATGTGACACATACTGACACGTTCATGTACTCACACACGTTCATACTCACTCTCACATTGACACACTGACATACACTCTCACAACACTCACACCGATACACACACACACAAACACTCTCACGCAGACACTGACATACACTCACACACAACTCCACTCACACTGACATACACACAAACACTCTCACACTGACACACCCACAGTCACTCTCACACAGACACACCAACACCCACACACATACACAGTCACACAACTCCACTCACACTGACATCCACTCACTCACACTCACACACTTGGCCCCGCATCGCCAGCAGGAAGTCCAGCTTCCCAGAAGAGCTTTTCCCTTCCTCGGCAGTCCCGTGCCTTCCACTTACCTGGGAGAGTCCTTGAAATGGTTTCTGTTTGTTTGCCACTGCGCAGCGCCCACTCGCCAGCAGACTTTTTCCAGACGCCCCTTGAGCCAGACATTCTTCCTTAGAGTTACAGGGAGGACGGGGTGTGGGAGGCATGTCCCCCTCGGGTCAGGCCCCTGCCAGCCCTGCCGTCTGTGTGTGAGGCTCACTGGTCAGCCCTGGCCCCACACACCCTGGTGGGGCTTTCTGCACCCACTGGGGGTCCAGAGGGAGAGGGGAGGTACCGAGCCCCAGACTGCGGCTGTCGGCCCTGCCCTGCTCCCCATGGACTGTCCGGGTCCTTGCAGGTGCTTCAAGAACCCCCAGACCTGGACGCCATCCGCTGTGAGCTGCCCCGCCGGGTGGACCAGGTGCACCTGGAGGTGCGGGAGCTGCAGGGGCAGGTGGCCGAGCTGGAGAAGCACCTGGGAACCAGCAGCGAGGAAGACCGCAGTGTTCCCAGCAGGCAGCAGCTAGTCCCCAGGAAAGAGGTGGGCCCCACAGCCTCTCCCAGGGGCCCAGGGGAGCAGTACGGGGGCTCCCCACCTGCACCCCACCTTGCTCGCCTTGCTCATCCCCGAAGGCAGAGGCACGCGCCTAGGAGCTGGGATCTTCCGCCAGCACCGCCTTGTCTTCCCCGCCCCTCCCCTCCTGCTCACGGATCCAACACCTTTGGCCTAGTCCGCCCCGCTGCTCCTCGGCCAGGGCAAGATGGCCATCCAGGCTCTCCTGGTGTCCCGGCACTGGTGCTGCTGCAGTGATTCTTCTGTGTCCCACAGTCTGCAGGATCACGGGGATCCCAGCAGCCACACCCCACCCCGGCAGAGCCCCCACTGCAAGATTCCACAGGGTGGAGGAACTGCCTCCCACGAGAGGGGTGTGGGCTGGGCACACAGCCCCTCCCCGCAAGGAGGCAGACTCAGGGGCTGTCTCATGCCTGCCCCCGCCCCCTCCCCCATGCCTCTCGCCTGCCGCAGGTGCCGGGATACTGGGCACCAGCTGAGAACAGCAGTCGCAGAGTCGGGGTGCCTGCCAGCCCTGGACAGGTTCACCAGGAAATGGGCCGGGACAGGGTGTTCTGGGGTATTCTGGGTCCTGGCGCCAGCTCAGGTGTCGAGGCAGCCAGCCTAAGTAGGCCACCCACTCCCCTCGGGCGTCGCAGTTCCTCCTGTCCCCACAGTAGAACCCTCACCTTCCCTTTCCACTACCCACTGCCCACACCCCAAGCCCTTGCAAACCTCTCTCAGGGCTGGGTGTCCACACAGGGATGGGGATCCAGCCTGCGGCTCTTCACCTGCTGCTACCCCCGGGGCGAGAGTCTGCCCTAGTGCTTGGCCCAGGCCCAGGCTCTGGGCAACAGTCTCCCCCTGGGCCTCCCTCTTTCTCAACGCAGCGTCGGGACGCTGGGAACCGGGGGCACTGTGGCTGGTTGAGGAGAGTCCAGACAGGAAGCCTGAGGTGCAGAATCCAGGGATATGGAGAGAGAGGAGAAAGGGTCTGGCCGGAGAGTGGGGAGGGCGCGTGCCTTACATGCACCTGCCCTGCTTCCAGCCCAGCATCACGTACAGTTCCCCTGAACCCTACCAGGAGTGACCCCCGAACGAACGCAGAGCAGAGAGTAGCCTGGAGAATTGCTGGGCGTGGCCCAACAGCCCCCCCAAATAAAAATGGAAGGAAGGGAAGGACGGGGGGGGGGGGAAGAAAGAGGAAGAGAGGAAGGAAAGGAGGGAGGAAGGGGAAAGGGAGGGAGTAAAGGAAGGAGGAAGGAAGGGGAAAGGGAGGGAGTAAAGGAAGGAGGGAGGAAGGAAGTGAGGGAGGGAGGAAGTGAGGGAGGGAGGAGGGAGGAAGTAAAGGAAGGAAAGAGGAGGGAGGAAGGGGGAAGTAAAAGAGAGAAAAGGAGGAAGCAGGGAGGGAAGAAGGAAGTAAAGGGGGAGGGAGGGGAGAGGAAAGGAGGGAGGCAGGCAGACCACCCTGAGCAGGACTGGAGGCAGAGAGCCCAGAGGGTGCATGGCGGGCCTGAGCTGGGAGTGAGGGCCTGTGGCACTGAGATCTTGCACTTAGCAGGTGACTCACACACTCCCTGTCACTGCAGCACCCCCCACAGCCTTCCCCCCAAGCATGGCAGGTCCTGGGACCCTGGGGGCAGCCTGCACGGCCTTCTCAGGGAACTGGCGATCTGGGCACCAGCAATGCCCACTGCCCACACTAGAGATGAGGCCCAGGGCATGGGGCAGAGCCCAGCAGCGGTGTGCCACAGCAGTCCCTGTCCTGAGTCTGGGGACCAGGCCTAGCCATGCTCCTTTCTCCGCCTTCCACACCTCAGGACTCTTGTGAGGGGCAGAGGACCCCGGTCCGCGAGGTGCAGGGCCAGCAGTCCCTGCCGCCCTCGGGGATGCTCCGGCTCCAGCAGAGGCTGAAGGAGGCCGCCAGGAGGATTCAGCGGCTCCGTCTGGAGAAGGAACAGCTTCTGGAGCTGGGGAACAGACTCCGGTCCCAGCAGGGCCGGCCTCCAGGTGAGCAGGCCGCCTCTGGGCCCCGCTGGTGGGGGGGGGGGCTGCGGCGGGGTGCTGCGCCGAGAACAGAGTGCCTGTTGTGAGCCGGGCCGGGTCAGGAGCCACGGGCACAGAGCAGAGCCTTATCCGTGTGGAGCCCCAGGAGCCCGCCTCTCTGGCTGCGTTTGTGAGAAAAATGCCGCAGGTTGGCCGAGCAGCACTTTTCTGAGTGGCTTTGTGGCCCGTGTTCCCAGGCGCTCTGCTGGGCAGCGGAGATAAAGGAGCAGTGTCCCCACGACCCAGACGCACCGCGGCCTCCTCAGCAAGGGTCCCACGGGAACTGTCCTTGCAGGGCAGCCTGGGTCAGGGCCGCGGGGTCCCTGTCTCTGCAGAGTCCTAGTGCTGGGGCTCCTGGTGGGGGCGTGGCGCAGGTCCCAGGCCCCTCTTCCTGCCCATTGCCACCCTTTAGCAGGGGAGGAGGGCAAGGGTGCACTCCTGCTCACAGCACCCAATGGGGCAGCACCCCTGGCCAGGGCGGCCAGCCGGTGGGTTGTGAGAGTTCAGAGGCTCGCTCTCCGCCCCGCAAGCCCTGGCCCTCAGCTCCCACCCCAGTGCCTTCACAGCTGCCCCATCTCTTCCTCATTCCTCCCATCCGTGTCTAACCCAGAAACCCCTCCCCCGTCTGAACTCTGCAGCCAGCCCTGCCAGCACCCAAGGCCCAGTGGTTCTCATCTCTCCCCTCATCATGGCTTCCCATGTCCAGCCTGACCTCAGAGAAAATAATTCAGCCCGTCATTCATCCACTCACTCATCTGTCCATCGTCCCTCATCCATATGTCCATCCATCCATCCACCCATCTATCTACCCATCTATCCACCCATCCGTCATCCATCATCTATCCATGGTCTGTCCAGCTATCTGCCATTCACCCATTCATCATCAGTTTATCCACTCACTCATCGTCTGTCTGCTCACCCGTCCCTCACCCACCCACTGTGCACCTATACATCAAGCTGCTTCCTCATCCTCCCATCAGACCTCTGTGCCCCATCTGCCCAGGCTTCTCTGGTCCTGATGTGTGCGTTCCCACTCACCCGGACCTGCTCTCACTAAGCTTTCCCCAGGCCTGCTCCCTGCCACCCTGTGTCAGAGAAGCCAGTCGCTGGGGCAGTCTCCCGAAGGCCGGAGACACCAGCCACGAGCCACCCGCACTTGCTCCCCTTACTCATGGGGAGTCTTAGCTGTCTGTCTTCATCCCTTCACGGAGACCTGTCTAGGTGCCTGTTTGCTTACTCCCTTCTTCGTTTCCTCCCCTTCTCCCCCCTCCACTCCTTCCTTCTCTTTCTTGCCTGGGTCGGTGGCCTACAAGGCAAACACATCCACAGTACTATCACCCCAGCCCCTTTGTTCATGTGTTCTCTGCCTGTTCGGATGGGCTTTGGTCTTCTCTGCCCGGACCCGTGGTTGTAGCCCAGAGCCCTGCTCTCAGTTATGACCTTTGTGTCGGCAGGGGTGGCAGGACCACTTGCAGCTCAACCAGTCCTGCCAGGAGCCGGGGCTCCTCTCCTGGCGCTCTGGAGGGCAGAGGCTCCACTGAGCTGCTCACACCAGCAGTGCACACACCAGCCAATCTGGCCGTGCAGTGATCTCGAGCGGAGGCAAACTCCGGAATCAGGTCAAACACGCGAGCCATCCAGAGGCTGGAAGTTGCTCCCGTTCCAGGTTTCAGGGCCTGGGGGATGGTGGCCAGGGCTGAGGCACAGCTGCAGGCAGTTGGCGACCGCTTCCATGCTTTCCTGGGCAGCAGCCCTCGGCACACACTCCTGTTCCCACCAGAAGCGCAAACAGAAAGGACCCAGGCACTGCTGTGTGCGGGCTCGGGAGGCAGAAGCCCCGGGCACTGCTGGCTCCATCCTCGGACATTCCCACCTCCTGCCCCAGGAGTGAACCTGCTGTGGACTGTGGCATGTCACGGTCACGGTGTCCCCTCATGGGTGGCTCAAGAGCTCAGCTTTCTCCTCATTTTTACTATAAACCTGAAAAATCGTCTTGCATCTGAGCTTCAGGGAGCCCGGGGGCTGCTCAGGGAGAGAGTGTGGACCAGGAGGGTCCCAGGCACTATTGGCACAGTCTTCGCAGAAGCAGATTGGAATGAATTGCCATGTTCCGTGTTAGGGTCCTTTGAGGCGAGTGTGGACATGGTCGGCAGAGGCGTGCGGGGATTCTCAGAGGAGAAGCAGCAGCAAGGGACCGAGAGTTGAGTGTGAGGGTGCCCCTCCACTCTGCACCCCCCTCCTGGCCTCGCTCAAACCCCCTGCCTGCTGCTGCAGGAGGCCACAGGCCACAGGGCACCCGGCCACACGAGGTCACTGGGCCCCTGCCACTACCCAGATAGGCTATCTCTGTGAAGAATGCCGCTCGACCCGTCCAGCCAGACCCTTTGCCCTGTGCCCACAGTCTGCTGCCTTAGTACATCCTCCAGCGGCCTCCACCCACGCAACAGCCCCCCCAATCCTCCAGCCCCCAACTCCTCTCTGTGGGGTGTGATGGCCCCTGTGGCAGCTCAGCATCCAGGGGTCCTTTGGTCCCTAGCATGTCAGCTTAGCTGGAAAGGACTCGGACAATATGCCGGCATTTGGGGGACGCACCCGGCGGTGCTCAGGGCTGACTCCTGCCAGGGTTGTGAGATGGAACCAAGGGGGAGGCATGTGCCCTGCCTGCTGCGTTGGCTGTCTCTGACCCCGGATCCATGTTTGAATCTCAGCCTCACGGCCTCATGCTTGGCTGTTTCCCATTGGTGAAAATTCTCCTGATATTTCTCCCAAAACTGTCCTCCTAGTATCTTTCTGATCTCTTTTGGGTCTTAGACTTGTTAAACATGTGTCTTCTCTGTAAGTGTGTGTGTGTGTGTGTGTGTGTGTGTGTGTGTGTGTAGGGGGGAGGGACTGTGTGAGAGGGAGGGAGTGTGCTGAGAGGGAGTTTGTGTGTGTGTGTGAGTGTGTGTGTGAAAGAGGGAGAGAGGGAAGGGTGGAGAGTGTGTGTATGAGAGAGGGTGCGTGAGGGAGAGGGTATATATGTGTATGTGTGAGAGAGAGGCAGGGAGTGTGTGTGTGAGGAGGGAGTACTTGAGAGAGGAAGGGAATTTGTGTGTGAGAAAAGGATTGAATTTGTAGAGAGGGAAGGAGAGTATGTGTGAGAGAGGGAGGGAGAGTGTGAGAGAGAGGAAGGGAGTATGTGTGTGAGAGGCAGGGAGTGTGTGTGTGTGTTTGTGTGTGTGTGTGTGTGTGTGAAGGGTGTGTATGTGTGTGAGGGAGAATGTAAGAGAGGCTGGGAGTATGTGAGAGGAAGGGGAGTGTGTGAGAGAGGGAAGGAGTGTGTGTGTGAGGGAGGGAGTGTTTGTGAGAGAGGGAGAGAGGGAGGGAGTGTGAGGAAGGAGGATGTGTGTGAGAGAGGCAGGAAGTGCATATATGAGAAAGGGAGTGGAGTGTGTAAGAGAGAGAGCGAGTGTATGTGAGAGAGAAATGGGGAGGGAGGGTGTGTGAGAGGGAGGGAGTTTGTATGTGAGAGACAGGGGGAAGGAATGTGTGTGAGAGATACAGGGAGAGAGGGTAGGGGTGGGTTGTGTTTACAAGAGAGGAAGGAGTGTGTGAAAGAGGGAGAGTGTGTGAGATAGAGGGAAACAGTATGAGTGTGAGAGAGGGAGTGTGTGTGAGAGAGGGAGGCAGAAAATGAATGTGTGATGGAGAGGGAGGGAGTGTGTGAGTGTGATGAGGGAGGGTGTGTATGAAAGTGAAGGAGTGTGTGGGATGTGTATGTGTGTGGGAGAGTGGGAGGAAGTGTGTGAGCGAGAAAGGGAGTGTGTGTGTGAGAGGGAGAGAGTGTGTGTGTGAGAGGGAGAGAGTGTGTGTGTGAGAGGGAGGGAGCGTGAGGGGAGTGTGTGAGAGAGAGAGGGAGGGAATGTGAGGGGAGTGTGTGTGAGAGAGAGAGGGAGGAAGTATGTGTGTTTGAGGAAGGGAGTGTGTGTTTGAGGAAGGGAATGTGTGTGTAAGAGAGGCAGGGAATGTATGTGTTGTGATGGGGAGAGTATGTGAGAGGGAGGGAGGGACTGAGAGAGAGGCTGGGAGTCTGTGAGAGAGGGAGATAGTGTGTGTTAGAGCAGAGGGAGGGAGTGTGTGAGGAGGAAGGGTGTGTGATAGGGAGGGTGGGTGTGAGAGAGGGAGGGTGTGTGAGAGGGGAGAGAGGGAGGGCTGAGGAATGTGTGTATGAAAGGTGGGAGAATGTGAGAGAGGGAGTATGTGTGTGAAAGAGGGAGGAAATGTGGGAGAGGGACTAAGGGAGTGTGTGTGAGAGGGAGGGAGGGAGTGTGTGTGTGAGAGAGAGGGAAGGAGGAGGGTAAGTGTGATGGAGGGAGTGTGTGAATGAGAGGAGTGTGTGTGAGGGAGGGTGTGTGTGTGAGGAGAGAGTTTGTGTGAGAAAGGGAGGGAATGTGTGAGAGGGACTAAGGGATTGTGCGAGAGGGAGGGAGGGAGGGTGTGATTGAGAGGAATGGAGGGAGTGTGGGAGGGAGGGAGTGTGTGTGAGAGAGATGGAGGGGAGTGTAGGAGAGGAAGGAAGTGTGAGAGGGAGGGAGGGTGTGCATGAGAGAGAGTGAGGGGGGGAAGGGGGTGTGATTGATTTCTTCCATTCCTGCATCTATTTTCTCACCTTTTTCCTTTGCCACTATGATCCGCTCTTGATCTGTGATTGCCTTTGAAGGGTCGAACCCCAAGGTGCTCAGGGGGGCGTGAGGTGTTGAGGGCCATTCTTCTCTCACATGCTGCCTGCTTCAGGACTTCAGAGAACAGGTCGGCTGCCAGTGACCCGTCCATCTATGGGCTCAGGTTTTCAGTCTCCAGAGAGTCATTTAAGCAAAACTACCTTTCGTTAGTTTAAGTGTGTTTTAGTCTAGTATTGACTGTGTTCTTTCTTTATGTTTCTGTTCTGGGTTTGGGGCCAGTGGTGTACTGTGTTCAGGACCCTGTGGGGTGCCGGGATCAAACCCAGGCTGGGCGTGTGCAGAGCAAGCATCTCCTCTGTCCTGTGCCTCAGTCCCTGTGCGGCACCAGCCATGCCTGTTCTGTCCTCCACCTTTCCCCACAGTGCTGGGGGTCTCGGCCCCACCCAGGGTCCTTTCACACAGTGAGAGACACTCCCAGCAGTGCTCAGGGATGAAAGCCACACGCACAGCAAGTGCCCTTGCCGCTGTCCTCTCTCTCTTGCCCTGAGACGAGTCTGTACAGTCTTCAGGCGCCTTCACAGGAAGGAGAAAGGAGCCTCATAGTTGGGGAAAGCGCATCTACCACATTCCAAATGTGCCCTCCTGACGCCTGGCCCAGCCCCGGGACCACCTGCTGCTTACCGCCATGGAAGGTCAGAGACAGAAGCTGTGATTCACAGTGATAGGGGAACCCCTCAGTAGGCTGCAGTCCAGGGTCCTGTTGGCTGTTGGTATGACAAAGAAACCGAGTCCAGAGAAACCTTCAGAGAGTGAATTCAGGCTCTTGATGCTGTGAATCTAGCTCTGGCTTCTAAAATGAGTGAGCAGGAGTTCAGAGGAAAGCCCTTGGGCCAGTACCTAAGGCCAGGCTCAAGGACCCTGGGGTGAGGGTGGAGCTGAGTGGGGTCAGGCTCAGGACCCTTGGGCGAGGGCGTTGCTGATGGGGCCTTCAACCCAGCCCAGAGACCTGGGGTGCCTCTGGGAACCCATCAGATAATATGAATGGTTCCCAGCTCCTCTCCTCTCCTTCCCTTTATTTTTGTTAAACTTTCTGGTTCACTGAGGCCTTCTTCCTCTGGCACATGGGATTTCACACCTCTAGGACCCCTGAGGGGGTCAGTGTGTGACAAGTGGCAGTGAAGGAGGGATTCTGGCTCTGAGACCCGTGACTGATCCCCTCACACCTGCTGTACAGCCCTCTGGATCCTCTCTAACATAGCCTGGGGGGCACAGACATCCTGAATGTTTTATCTTATTTTACATTTAGGTCCACTCTTGTTTTGTTTTCTCTTTTGTCTTTTTGGGTCGCACCTGGCAATGCTCAGGGGCTACTCCAGGCTCTGCACTCAGGAATTTCTCATGGTGGTGCTCGGGGGACCATATGGGATACTGGGGATCGAACCAGGGTCAGCCACGTCTAAGGCAAGCATCCTACATGCTGTACTATCACTTAGGCCCCTTGGTTTTGTTTTTGTTTGGGGCCCTAGCTCTGCACTCAGGAATTACTCATGGTGGGTTTTGGGGGACCAGACGGAGTGCTGGGGATGGAATGCGGGTAGGTCACTTGTGAGGCAAATGCCTACTTTACTGTCACTCAGTGATAGTGAAGTTCACTTCTCAAAAGTCCAGGTTCACTTTTGAGAAGCGGAAAAGCAAAACTTGCCGGAGGCATTGAACCCTGAGGTAAGGTCAGGGGACCTGAAAATCAGGACCTGTCCGAGAAGATATTTCAAACTCCCTGCACAAAAGGGGCATGATTGGAAGTTACCTTTGTCCTCTTGGTGAAGACCTTTGTCTTCAGAAAGCAACCCTGGATGGAGGAACCCTGCAGAGGGTTAGCACAAGGGCCTGCGTTAGAAGCCTGTGGTCCTGGCTTCTCATTTCCATTGTCCCTTATGCGCCAGGCATGACTCTAACCCTACCCTCAGCACTGCAGCACTTTCCAGCCACTCTGCAGCTGTGTGTGTGTGTGTGTGTGTATGTGTGTGTGTATGTGTGTGTGTGTGAGTCGCGTGCTGTGTGCGCATAATGGGACAACTCCGGTCATCTCAGCAGCTGCAAAGACGTGCGTGTGACTTCACCACCTCTGGCAAGTGTGTGTGTGTGTGTGTGTGTGTGTGTGTGCCGAAGCACCCTAGGGAGAGCGTGTTCGAGCACCACAACTGAAGGAGCGCACACCCCAGTGAGCGCTGGGCATCACGTTTGTACCCACAAGTGAGGGCTGGGTGATAGCACAGTGGGGAGGGCGCTGGCCTGATTTGATCCTGGGTATCCCACCTGTCCCCCAAGCCCACTAGGAGTGATTCCTGAGTACAGAGCCGGGAGTGCAGTCACCCCTGAGGATTGCTGGGTGTGGCCCCAAAACAAAGGAACAGGAAAGAAGCCAAGTTCAGCAGGTCACCATCAGCCCCAGAAACAATTGTGGAGGGGCCAGAGGGACAGCCTTGAGGCACTGGCTTTGCTTGCCCACTAGGCGCCAGGCCAGTTCAACCCTGGGGCCAGTAATCCCCAGAGCACTCTAGGGTGGCTCAGATAATGCCTAACATTGGTGGGTCCCTGGGGGAGTCCCCAGGCTCCCTGAGCACTACTTGGGACACCTGCCCCCAAAAGTAAGAGCAAGGACATCCCTCTGGCGAGGTGTTTTGTTATTTGGGGAAGTAGCACAGTGTGGTGGGGTTCAGACCCCGCACCCTTCACGGCTCTGACATCTCGCATCTGTGCCTGTGTGACAGCTGACAGCTGGGACCGCCAGGGCTGCCCAGACCCAGAAGTGTCTCAGCCTCCTGGGCCTTCCAGGGCCCTGTCGAGGCATGATCTTCCTCAGCACTGCTGAACCCATAATAAGCTACCTGGGGGAGGGCACATGCTGCCCTTTGACGCTCTTCTCTCTCCTGTTTTGGGGCCACCTTGGATGGAGCCAGCTGTATGCCGGGGGGCCGCGCGTGGGCCTTTGGCCGCACCTGTGCTCAGCGAGGCCCGAGGAGGCTTCCACGTGGGTCCCCTGGGCTGCCAGGGTGCTCGCCTCTACACCCAGTCCCCACTATGGGGATGAGGGGGAGAAGGCGTAGACGTGCGGCACAGGCACCTCCAGAAGTGTGTGCCCCGGCAACCCAGCCCTGCCCCTGTCTTGTTGCAGGAACACGTCGCCGCCCCCCCTGCTGCAGCCCCAGGACCCCGAGTCCAAGAGACCCGTGCTCAGCTCAGGAGCAAGCCAGCTGTGCCCCTCAGGTAATGCTGCTTTGGGGAGAAGCGTGTGGCCAAAGGCTTTCCATTTCCACTCCGGCTGCATCTCCCTCACACGTGTGCCTGCAGGCCACTTTCAGCCCCACACCTAGTCTCACCCTGCTTTCATCATGGGTACATTTTGCTACATGTTCACCCCCCTGGGTACTACTATTAGGAGTGGATGCTGTGCAATTCAGGGGTGTGAGGGTGCTCTCGCCCCGCTTGGGGGCCCGCCTGGGGTTTCGTGTACGGTTTCAGAGTGCTCTGCCGGCCCACGATGGATCATGGCCTCTATGCTCCCCAACTGTGCTCCCTCACACACGGCTGCTCCCCAGTCCCCACGAGAGGGCCTCCCTCTTTTCTACTTGCGCCACTCCTGGCCAGCTCAGGAGAGCCTGCAGTGCCCAGGACTCCACCCGGGGCCCCCTTGTGGGAGCCTTTCCAACCATCTGATGTGACTCAGGCCCCACGCTCCGTGTGGGGGACCTCGGGGCTATTCCTGGGAATTCTTGGCCAAGCAAGCCGGTGGTTCCACGTGTGGCCCTGAGGGACAGTGCTTGTGCTGCCAGGTGCCTTTTCCCTGCTCGCCCCACCAGTGTCCTCATGGGAAGTAGGGCTCTGGGCTGCATAGCTCTGCCCTGGCCTGCTGGCCCAAGTCGTCCACCAGTGAGGCCCACCTTGGCTTCTGGCCTTCCTGGAGGCCCAGAGCGCCCTGCAGCCTTCCGCCTTCCACACTCGCTCTTTACCGGGTGCGCTTGGTCCCGTCGCACTTCTCCTGCGGACAGTTGACTCAGGAGAGGACTCTGCTTTCTTCGGCACTTGCTGGCTGAGGGAGGGACCTAGAGCCTCCCACGGATGCTCCTCCTGGGGCCAGGACTCAGCCGGGTCCTGAGCCACATTGTGTGGCTCCGCATGATTCTGGTTTTGGGGGATTTTGGTCTGTTTCTTAGTTTTTGGGACCATACTCGGCGGTGCTCAAGGCTGACTCCTGGCTCTGTGTTCAGGAATTATTCCTGGTGAACTCAGGAGACCATATGGAGTGCTGGGGATTGAACCCGGGTTAGCCGCATGCAAAGCAAACACCCTCCCCACTGTCCTATGGCTCCAGCCTCTCCTTGTGGTTCTGGACAGGGGTGACCCTGTGCACCCCCACAGGGTCCTGCTGAGGCTAGTGTGTGTCACTGTGCTTTGCCCCTGGCCTGTGGTCCAGGTCTGGTCACTTCACCCTGAAGAGCTGAGCCCCAGGGGCCACCTCTGTCATTACCAAGGGCCCTACGTGGACGTGCTCAGGGGCTGGTGTGAGTCAGGGGCCCCCTCTCCCAGAGGCGGGGTGCACTTTTGGGGACTGCCTGCAGCACATGCGTCCTGGGAGCCCTGAGTTGAGGGTACTTCGGAGGTGGAGGGGGGAATCTCCCTCACGGACGCTGACTTCCCTTTCTTTGTGTGTCCACACTGGGAGATGGCTGAGAAAGATGCTGCAGTAGCCTGGCCTGTGCTGACCACCCTGAATACAGCTCCTCAGCCTGGACGAGGCAGCACGCACATGCACATGCACACATGCAGTGGTCCAGGTGCAGGCTGGCACGTTGGGGGACGGTGCTGCAGCTCCAGGGGCCTGCGGTGTCTTTATTTGGGTTCCGCACCTGGCGGTGCTCAGGGATCACTCCTGGTGGGGCTTGGGGGACCCTTGGGGATGCCAGGGTCGAACCTCATACAAGGCAGTGCTGTCGCTCCAGCCAGCACAAGGGGTCCTGCTGGGGCTAGCGTGTGTCACTGTCACTGTGCTTTGCCCCAAGGGAGCCTCCAGCCTAGTGCTGTCCCTGTCATGGCACTGCCCGAAAGGACTGGTGGTGTCCCTGGCACCAGCTCTTCTCCCTGCCATGGCAGCCGCGTGGGGTCCTCACAATGGCCCTTCTCCCCCGGCCCAGCAGGAGGACCGCAGCATCCCCACCGCCAACACTCACCGGTGTACCCCCGAGAAAGAGAGCCAGTCTCCAAAGCCAGGCTGCGCCCCAAGCCCCCCTGAGAAGGGCCACCCAGCCCAGAAACCATGCTCCCTGGCCAGCAGCCCCCTTCAGGACGTGTGGAACATTCTGGACCTGGGCTCCAGCCCCTCGGACCTTGCCTCTCTGCATGACTCTGCTCCAGGTAGGCGGGACACCCACAACCTCCTTTCTCCACCTCACCTCCCATCCACCCTGGCGCCTGCATGGGGTGCAAGCGTACCCCCATCCTTTGGCCGTCTCTGCCTGGGCCTGCATAGGGCGTGGAGCTTCTCTGAGGCCTGTCCCAGACTGAGGCCAGGCCTTGCTCCGTCGTGCCCTGTGGGAACAACCTGTGACCCCCTGTCCTCTGGCAATAGGCCCTGATGGTGGGGCACTGGCCATGGCACTGGGCTCTGGGAGGTAGAGATGGTACCTGCCGTTCCGCCATGCAGGCCATGCTGGGTATAAGACCGGTGAGGTCATGGCACCTGGTGTCCCCACCAGACCACAGTGCACACAAGCCTGGGATTTTCTCTCTCCGAGTCCAGGGTCATGGATGGCCAGAGCTGATGGGCTCCATCATGTATGCATGTATGCATGTGTATGTATGTGTGTACGCACGTGTGTGTGTGTGTGTGTGTGTGTGTGTGTGTGTGTGTATGCGCTGGCTGTTGAGAAGTGCTCTCAGGTCCTCCCAAGGCAAGCTCCTGGCCATTACATTGCTGTGCTGTCCTGGTCCCCAAACCAGCATGTCTGAGAGCCCCTGAAGACCAGACACTCAGCCTGGGGTCTGCAAGGTGGGAGATGGGACCCAGTCTGGCCGCTGAGTGTGGGCCCTCCCTGTGGCTGTCGGGTTGCTGTTGTGGGCGCAGGAAGTCCTGGGCGGTGCTTTCCCACTGTGGCTCTTCCCTTAGAGCATCTTTAGCCCTGGGCTGTGCTGGCCTCTGGGTTTCTGGGCTCAGGGCTTCGGTGCCTCCTTCGCGTGCTTCCGTGCCCTCCATGGCTGGGGCGGCTGCCCAGGCTCCCGGGGCATTCCTGGGACCCTGTTGGTTCTGGGCAAGCATGGCTATGTGTGTGTCCTCGGGTCAGGCTTCTCCTGCCTGTGTCTCTGCTGGGGTCCCTTCTGCCCATGAGAGTGGCCGGCACCTCCACGCCTTGACCACCAGGCCTACCTCTGGAGATGTGCCCTTAGCCATGACAGGAACGTCCTCCTCTGCCCCTGGACAGTCCACACAGGTTCCAGACTGATGTGGCCTTCCTCAACAAATTTAAAAACTGGCTCCATGGCCCCTGGAAATGTGCTTCGTGTAAATAAGCAGACAGCCTCGCGCCAGGGGCACCCGAGGCCATGACTCGCCTCCACGCCACTCTGCCCTGGGAGGCAGCTGCTATGGGAGATGCTCACGTCCAAGAAGGGGACTGAAGTATCCCTGAGCACCAGAACCTGGGCATCTGGGCTCTGCAGCCATCCAGGTGGCTCGCGAACCTCCCACACTGCCCTGACAGCCTGCAGCCCTGCTCTTGGGCTGACCCTGGGGGCGCCTCTCATTTCTCCGCTCTCATGAAGGATGTGGGGGACTCGCTCCTGTGGACCCCAGGCATCTCCACCCCCACTCGCTCAGATAGCTGGAGCTGTTTGCGGGGTCGTGGCTGAAGATATTGTCCCCCTAGAAGTGAGCTCACACTTCTCCCACGCAGTTCATCACTCATCACACTTACCCACACCCCACACCCCTGCTTGGATTGTTCTGGCTCCTGCTCTTGAGGACCCCCCTCCCTTTCACCGCCCCTCAGGGCTCACATGCCTTTTATTTATTTTACTTATGTTTGCATTTTGGGTCACACCCAGTGATGCTCAGGGGTTATTCCTGGCTCTACACCCAGGAACTACTCCTGGCAGTGCTTGGGGGACCCTATGAGATACCGGGGATCAAACCCAGGTCAGCCGCGTGCAAGGCAAACACCCTACCCGCTGTACTATAACTCCAGCCCCATGCCTTTTATTTAATTTGGTTTGGGGCCACACCCAGTGGGTAGTGTTCAGGGCTTACTCCTGGCTCTGCACTCAGGGATCACTCCTGGTGGTGCTCTTGGGACCATATGGGATTCTGGGAATCAATCCCAAGTCAGCTGTGTGCAAGAAAATATGCCCTGTTTGCTATCCTATGGCTCCAGCCCCTCACAGGCCCTTTCCGACAGGTGGGTCTGAGCACTCCTGCTGTCCAACGGAGACTCATACAGTCACCCTGACAGTCTTTCCTTCCAGGGGGTCTTGGTGGGGAGACTCCAAGGCCTCAGTGTCCTGACCCCTGACTGTGCGAAGCTGTGAGTTCAGTGGAGGGTTGCGCTGCATCTGCCTCACCACCAACTCCTCATTTAAACCCCAACAGTGGGACTGGAGTGATAGCACAGAGGATAGGGCGTTTGCCTTGCACGCAGCCGACCTGGATTCGATTCCCAGCATCTCATATGGTCCTCTGAGCACTGCCAGGGGTGATTCCTGAATGCAGAGCCAGGAGTAACCCCTGTGCATCTCCAGGTGTGACCCAAAAAGCAAAAATAATATAATAATAATAATAAAACCCCAACAGTCTGGGAAGGGTCGGGGCCAGCCCAGAGCAGTGCCTGCCAGTCAGAGCCCGCTGCCCTGGACTCAGTGTCCTATGCTCAGAGCCACGGGGCTGCCCCTGTTTTGGCAGGGACGCGTGCTGGCCTGGATGCTGTTCTCTGAGGCATAGTTCACGGCCAGGTCCTTGTAGGGAACGAAGTTGCCGGCACCTTGCCCAGTTGCACCCGTGTTCCACTCACAACCTCACACACATGAAGAAGGTGCTCTTGCCACGGGCCCCCGCAGCCTCCAGCTCCGCACCCTGTGCCAGGCAGATTTCAGGAAGAGTGGTGAAACTTAAATGTGCTAGGCAGCAGCATAACCATTGTAGAGATCATGGAACCACACCTGCAAAAGGGGTTAGAGAGAAACGTGTGCCAAGCTGTGGAGCCCCTCACTCTCAGGTGAAGGCCCGTAGACTTCCCATGAATAACTGCCTGGCAAGTAGCATGGCCTTTGAGGACCGTCATCTCCGCAGTTCTGAGCAGTGGGGATGTCCAGGCCTGAGTGGAATCACCACTGTCCATTGTGGAAGCACCTCCACCAACTGGGTAAGCACCTCAGACAACTGTGGGAGCACCTCCACCAAATGTGGGAGCATCTATGCCAACTATGGGAGCATCTCCAACTGTGTGAGCACCTCTGCCAACTGTAGGAGCACCTCTACCAACTGTGGGATCACCTCCAACAACTGTAGGAGCACCTCCACCAACTGTAAGGGCATCACCACCAACTGGAAGCACCTCCCCAACTGTGGGAGCATCTCCACCAACTGTGGGAGCACTTCCAACTGTGGGAGCATCACCGCCAAGTGGTAAGAGCATCACTGGCAGCTTGGGAGCATCATAACCTGGTGCATCATCCACATCACCCCAACAATTTCAGCGACAAAACTGACGATACGATGACGAAGGGAAGTGGAGCCATGTGCACTTTAGAGAGAGGAGCAAGCCCTGACTGGCCTGCTGAGCCTCACGTGCCCAAACACGTGCTGGTGAGCGTGGGGGGTGGGGGGGGAGGCGGAGTGTGTCAGGACTCCCTGGCTTCTGGCTCTGCAGGCCTCTTGGGGGCGTGGGCAGGGTCGCTCTGAGTACACTCAGAGGCCAGGAGGGAAAGGTGGGAGCCCGGATGCACCCCTCCACCTGGAAGCTGCACCCTGCCCGCCGCTGTGCTGGGAGAGAGCTTGCCACATTCTCGTGCAAGGCACCTGTGCTGGCAGGGGCCTGGGGCTGCCCAGCCTCGAGGAGGTCACCCAGTGGCATGAAGCACAGGTGGGGTCAGTGCTCAGTGGCACCCATCCCCTTCTCCCCAAAGCTCTGTCCCCCACACCGTTCCCGGTCTGGCCTTGTGCCTGGGCCTTGTGCCTAGCCAAGGGATCCGCAGACAGCGCGAGTGGAGCAGTCTGGGTGGAGGATGTGTCGCCTCAATCCCCCAGCCTGTGCTTGCTCGGTGTCACATGAGGCATCACAGTAGACTTACTGCAGCTGGGGGCTCCCGATAAGCATCATTCTGGGGGGCACGGTGGGCTATGCTTAGAGCTGAGTCTCTACAAGTGACTTATCCAGAAAGTCACAGATTTGTAAGGTCTTTTTTAACCTCAAAGATAATCTGGTTCAAGATTCTTAAGCAATGTGGCAAGGGCCCATCACACACAGATTACTCATCTGGTCTCCCACTCAGGTCCCCATGAGGCCAGCAGCTTGGCTGGGGCATGTGGGCTTCAGGTGTCTGACCACATGGCCCCCAGTGCCCACTCGAGGGCCCAGTCTCTGGAGGCTGCCCTGCCCTGGCTGGCAAGCACCAGACCCCAGACCCATCTAGGGCATTCATTTGCAGCCTCTGGGCTGCCAAGTGCGCCTATGGCAGAGTAGGTCATGCCTGCTGGGGCAAAGGCACCAGGCTGGGTCAGCACCTCCCCATGGCAAAGGTGTTCCCAGGGCTCTAAGTAAAAGGTCACCCCCTCCCGCTTCCCTGCTCACTTGTGGCACGGTCCCGCACTGCAGCCCAAGTCCCTTGCTCTCAGAGGCTGGCAGTCTCCTTGGTGCCCCTCTGCCACCCGTCCCTGTATGTGGCATCTGATGGGGCTCAGCGCCCAACTCCTAGACAGTGTCCACTGCCAGGAGCCAGGGAAGGTAGCTCGGCCACTGGGCTGGCCAGGTGCTGACGCTGTGGGCGGCGCTGCAGAGTGGCATGAACCTCTGCATGTGCCAATCTGATGTCGCCTCAGCACTTCCTTGTGCCTGTATGTGCAGCTTCTGACAGTGACAGATGAGTTCCCTGACCCCATAGGTGGTGCCAGAGGGTCTCAGGCCATTGGACGGGGCTGAAAACGCGCACGGTGAAGGAGCAGATGGTTGGAATCAGGCCTGGGGCAAGGAGACCGGAGCAGTCCTAGCCTGGGCAGGAGGAGGCAGAGTGCCCTTCTAGTCTGTGGGATCCAGAGGGTTCTGAGGCGGAGCCCAGTGCCCCAGCCACAGGAGTGAGGAACTGAGCCAGCCCCACACTCCTCCATCCTCAGGGATATAGCAGGGAGGGCGAGGAGGAGGGCAGTGCCCAGGACCTCATGAGGAAGTGAGGGCTTCCGTACTCTGGAGTGTCCCCAGAGCCCCACACCCGTTTTCTCCAGGGCTGAGGCCTCCCACCTGCCCTATAGGCCAGGCTGTGTGTGGGGTGGGGGGGCATCAACTGAAGTATTCCCTGAGACTGGCTGGGAGGGGAGTTCTGCTGAAAATTGTTTCACTGTTCCCAATTTCAACCTGGATAGAATACTCAGCTGCTGCAAAACAACCCCTCCCGGGTCTGCACAGGAGCCGCATACAGCTGTGGGTGGTGCTGCTGAGTGTGTGTACACACAGCTCAGCAGCTCAGTGTGTGTACACGTGTGTGCACATGTATGGGTACACTGTATGTAGGTGTAAGTGGGGAGTGTCTGTGTGTGTGCTTGTGGGGGTGTGGGCTGTGTGTGTGCATACTTGTGGGGATGTGGTATATGTGTGTGTATGCATCAGTGTGTGCCGGGTGGGGGGGAGCCACAGAGGACTCAGTGCACTCGCCACCTCCCCCCCCCACCCCATGGCAGCAGAGTCATCTGCAGCAGTGCCCCACATCAGTTGCTCTGTTGCTTGCCTGAGGTCCTCTGCCACCAGTCACCAGGGCAGGGCAGCAGTCACCAGGTGGCCAGTCAGACCCCAGGGCAGTGGCCACTGGCGGGGCTTGGCCTATGTGAGGCCTTGGGCTTGGGTGCCCCAGCAACAAGCAACAGTGCCCAAGTCTTCCCACTGACCCACTGTGGCCTGCTGGCAAGATGGGGTGTGGGCACATGGTGGGGCTCACGCTGGCTGGTGAGGGGCACCGAAGTCTGTGCAGGCTGGGGGTCTGTGAGGGGTGCCTGTGAGGATGGGGGTCTGTGAGGGTGGGGGCCTGAGGGGGTTCTGTGCAGGGTGGAGTCTGTGCTGGGCAGGGTCTCTGCAGGGCGGGGGTTGGCAGGGCCGGGGTTCTGTTCCTCCTTCTTGCATCTCTTTTTCTCCTTGGCCCTGCCAGTCCCGCCACCCAGACGGAGCAGGAGCACTCTCATGGCCTGGACACTGTGGCGCCTCAGTCACTGGGTTCGAGGTGTAGCCCTGGACACCTCATGGCTCTGCGGACGGTCCTGGTGGTCCCCGCATGGCAGGACACCTGTGCCGAGCCCATGTCCCAGAGGGCCAGGCCCTGCCGGAAGGACCCTGACCCAGACCCAGACCTTAAGAAAACCAAGAATCTGGATGCTGCCGGGGTGAAACCCAGCGGCCTGCGGCCTCACAGTTGAAGAAGGCAGGAGCACCTGAAGGGCCGGGCCTGGTGGCGTCCGCCTGCCTTTCTTGACTCTAGAACCCAAGATTGAGGAGTATTTTGCGAAACCGATGGTCAAATAGATCTTTGTTAGTTCTTTCCTTGAAATTGTTATGACGAAATTGTAGCTGCCACTTAGGACAAATGTCGAAAGAACTTTCAAAAGAGCCTGTTCTCACAGAGCAGCCCTAGGCCCACTGCACACAGGAGCCCCGGGCGCCAGGGCTCGTGCAAGGAAGGGGAGGGGGGGAGGCCATCTGGGCCACACGGGAGACAAATGGGCCGGGCCAGGGCTCTCCTGGGGTTCCGATGGGAGCACGCCAGATCCCGCCCAGACAGGGCTCGTCAGCTCGGCGAGTGGGCAGAGGCGGCACTGCCAGTTGTGGCTGCTGTGCCCTGCAGACCCCCACAGGGCACTTGTCCCCGCACCAGCTCCGGGAACAAGCCTAGCACTTGTGGAGTGGGGCTGGGCCACAGGCACAGAGGGTGCTTAACCCCTGTGCTCTCTCTCTCTGGCCCTCGAAACAGTTGTTGAAAAAGAATTGGGGGGCTGGAAAGTTAGTACCATGAATAGATTGAGTTGGCCATGCACAGGGCTGATCCCAACACCGGTGCAATCCCCAGATCCCATATGCCGCCCCCGCCCAAGTCCTGTCAGGAATGAGTCCTTAGCACAGAGCAAGGAATAAGTTCTGAAGCCACTGGATATGCTTCTACCACAAATAGCGAATAAGTAACACATATATTTAAAAAAAAAAGAATTGGACAGAGAGATCATACAGTGATGAAGGCAAGGACCCAGCTTCAATCCTCAGCACCCCACAGGGTCCCTCGAGCACTGCCAGGAGTGATCCCTGAGCAGCTCTGCTGTGGCCCCACCCCCAGAATACACCGGTTTAAAAAGACAAACACTTCCTTTTCCTATCACAATGAAAGGGTCTGAAGCCGAGTATAAAGGGGGAAGTTGGGGGCCAGAGACATGACAGTGGGGAGGAGTCGGGATTTCAGCTCTGACACCCCATATGCCCCCCCCCCATCCAGCCACGAGTGATCCCAGAGCACAAAACCAGGACTAAGCCCTGAACATCAGCTGGGGCTGAACACCAGACTCCCTCTGCAAATCTCCAGAAAAAAAGGAAAAAGACAAATATTGGATATCTTGCTTTGCTGTTTTGTTTTGTTTGGGGACCACACCCTGAGATTCACACACTGCTGGTGTGGCCAAAAGAAGTGAAAAGAGAAAAAGGCAAGAAATCAGCACCAATGAGCCCGCCCTGTGAGAAGCGCCAGCGGGGCTAACCCACAGGAGCCCGTGGTGCAGGAATGGAGATGGGCCAGGGCCAGACCAGCTCCACCTGCTGAACAAGCCAAGTGAAAACAGGAACAGGGGACA
Organism: Sorex fumeus; assembly: GCF_029834395.1. Lineage (NCBI taxonomy): Eukaryota > Metazoa > Chordata > Mammalia > Eulipotyphla > Soricidae > Sorex > Sorex fumeus. The sequence goes on along the minus strand of NW_026606086.1, from coordinate 17,902,002 downwards.
GGAAGAGGCAGGAGGACAGGCCAGAGCGGACAGCTGGACAGTTTTGCAAGGTCCCTGTGAAGCCAACATGTTCGCCGTGACGTCTGTGTTGGGTCCGTCTGTGTCGAGTGTGGTGTGGGAGCATACGGGTCTTGGCCTGGGCGCCAGCCAGGAAGAGCTTCACCCAGAGCAGCCCCAGGGTCCCAGAACAAAAGCAGAGATGCCTCGGAAGGTTAATCTTCGGAGACTTGCAGCGCCACACACCTTCAGCCTAATGGCCTCGCTTAGCATGTCCACTCTCCTGCTGCCCTGCTCAACACCGGGGAAACACTGAAAACATCAAGAGAAGTGGCCCTGGGAAGGAGCTGCTCCTGGAGGGGTCCCCACACAGACAGCAAGCAAGGAGCCCGCCAGGAGGCTGGGAGAACAGGACCAGGGCCATGGATGGATGGAATGTACCACGACTTGGTGTCCACCCGTTCTGATGCTCACTCACATTGTCACACACACCCACTCACACATTGTTACACTTGCACTTTGACATGTTATACATCCTCACACATTCTCACATGTCACACTGTCACAAACTGCCATACTCTCACAGACTGTTACATACTCTCACATTTGCACCTAATCACCCATTCACATGCTCTCACACACAAACTATTCTCACACAAACATTCTCACACATGCATCATATGCGCTCGTTTCCAGTCACCTACACACATTCTTACACACTGTCACTGACACATTGTCGTACACACATTCTCACACACCCATCACCTGCTCTCTCACACATCTGTACATTCTCAGTCTCACCTTCTCAAACACATTGTCACACACCCATCACATGCTCTCATGTTCACACATTGTCATCTACATATTCTCACATAGTTTCACATTCTCACACACTGTCATGGTTACAGTGTTGTCACACACTCACTGACAATTATCATACTCACATTCTCAGACACTGTCACTCCATTCTCAGAAATTGTCACTGTAACACACTTTGTCACAGCCACTGACATACATTGTTATACTTGTACAATTCTCACACTTTGTCACTCACATTCTCACTGTCACACCCTCACGCAGCATCTCAAGGGCAGATACTCTCACTGGGGCGGTAATTACCCTCCCCAGGGCACTTAGGGATCCTAGGGGAGGTCATTAGCCTGGCCCCGCCCTGAAGGGAGGGTTGTCCCTTGACACCTGGCTCTGTTTGAAGAGCTGTGCACAGTCCTATACTGGCCAGGTGGGCAGGGGCAGTGGCAGACAGCAGTGCTTCCGCCTCACACGCACCCTACCTCATCTTTCTGCTCCACTTTCTCTCTTGATTTGGGGTTCTGGGCCATACCCGCACCCAAGCCCCCACCTCTGTGCTGGGAAGACCCAGCATAAAAGCCGGCACCACCCATCTCCCAAGGGCGTCCTAGTGAGGGCCAGGCCTTCTCTGCCTGCCGTGGCCCATGCAATCAGACTGAGCAGCACAGCTGATGTCCTCTTTGCTGGGATGCACAGCCTTTGCAGAACAAAGAAATCTTCCTTGAGGGGCTGGAGTGATAGCACAGCGGGTAGGGCATTGGCCTTGCACAAGGCCGACCTAGGTTCGATTCCCAGCATCCCATATGGTCCCCTGAGCACCACCAGGGGTAATTCCTGAGTGCAGAGCCAGGAGTAACCCCTGAGCATTGCCAGGTGCGACCCAAAAAGCTCTTCCTTGAAAATGTGCTTGGGGCTGGAGCGATAGCACAGCAAGTAGGACATTTGCCTTGCACACGGCTGACCCGAGTTCGATTCCCAACATCCCATATGGTCCCCTGAGCACCGCCAGGAGTAATTCCTGAGTGCATGAGCCAGGAGTAACCTCTGAGTATTGCCGGGTGTGACCCCAAAAAAAATTTTTTTTTAAATGTGCTTTCTGGGCCGGAGCGATATCATAGTGGGGGTGGGCACTTTCTCGGCATGCTGCCAACCTGGGTTCCATCCCTGGCATCCCATAGGGTCCTCTGAGCGCCATTGGGAGTGATTCCTGAGTGCAGAGGCAGGGGTAACCACTGAGCATCACTGGGTGTGGCCCCCAAACAAAACAGAAGTGCTTTCTCTGGGAATTTCGTGGACAGGTTGCAGATGACTGGCAGGGGGGTGGGGCACTGGGTCCTAGCTGAGCAGGGGTGAGGAGGAAAGGAGGGAGAGGAAAGGGAAAAAATGGAGAGCAGGGGGAGGGGGAGATAGGGGGAGCAGGGGAAGAGAAGGGGAGAGAGAGTAGAGGAGGGGCAGGGGGAGGTAGGGGAGGGAGCAAGGGAGGGAAGGGGATCAGAGGAGGGAAGGAGGAGAAGGGGAGGGGGACCAAGGGAGGGGAAGGGAGAATAGGGTCATCCCTGGTACTGGATGGTCACCCACGTCCGCCGGCTGTGCTCGGCCTATGCTCACTGCAGGCACCCTGAGGTCAGACTCCTACATGCCAGTTACTGCCTACCGCCCATAGTACCCAGCACCCGGCCTGTGCAGACGGGTGCGGTCAGCATGGGGCTGAGCCGTCAGGGTCAGGACCCGCAGCAGCACACAGGCTGGAGGGGGTGGCTGAGATGTGGGGTTTGGGGTGGGTGGGAATTGCACATGAAGGCTGAGGACGCGGGGGCGTGGGGTTCAGTGGGGGTGGGATTCAGAGAAAGGTGTTGGGCCAGGGCACAGCTGGCCAGCACCCTCCTGCCTGGGGCAGGACAGTCTGGGGGACACAGCGCCCTGGGGTCCACCGGGCTCAGGGTACCAGCCTTCTTAAGGGCCAGCAGCCCTAGGGGCAAGAAGCCCACACCCCAGAGCCAGGCCTGGGCACCTGCCAACCCCATCCTGCCAGGGTGTTGCCAGGACCCAGGTAGCTGGAGCAGCACCCTAGGGAGAAGGGGCTCCCTGCGCCAGCCTGAGCTGGGCTCATCCGGCACCCAGCTCTCAGGCGGGTCCAGGTTCTGCATCTCACTGTTTCCAGTCTGAGGGACAGACGTCGGAGTTTCATGGTGGGACGCTGGGGTGGTGCTGGGAGCCCCCGCGGGCTCTGCAGACACAGTCTCTCTTCATGCAGAGTTGGTGCCAGCAGCAGGGCCCACCAGGACCCCCTCCCACAGCAGTCAGCCTGCCTTCGCACTCCAGGGCGTGAAGATAGACCCACAGGCCAAGGCCAGGCCTCCCAGGACCCTCCGGCCCAGACTTCGTCCTCAGAGCCTCCTGCCGCCCCCCAAGATCCGCAACTACAACTTCAAGGACTGACTCCCTGCAGCCGCGCCTGCCCACCCGGCCCCTCAGTGCTCCAACCTGTGCTTCGCTCTCACGCTGGTGTGTGCTCATGAGTGTGTGCAGCTGGGGCAGTGAGCCCTCGTCCTACTGGCCTCCGCCTGACCGCCACTACCCATCTGTCCCTGCCCACAGCCACCTTCATGCTGGTGGGCGTCAGTGACCCTGCCTGGAGTCAGGGGGCCCCCAGCAGAATCCCGTATTCCCTCGGGCCTCTCTGGTCCCCTCGTCCCCCAGCTGGACACCTCTCCAACTCTCACCCCACCTGGGGCAGAGGTGCAGTGCCAGGGGGTCCCACTCAGCCGGCTCCAGTCCAGGCCCACCTTGTGGCCCTGCCCAGCTGGATGCATCTGGCCTGTGGGGGTAGAGTCCCACTGGGCAGTGCCTGGAGAAGGTCCTGTGCGCCTGCTGGAGCAGGAAGTAAGCCCATGGGGTGGGGGGAGGGGGGCCGGGAAGGCCCTGGAGTTGGGAGTGGCCCGCATGGCCCAGTTGCACCTGGTGCGGTACCAGGCTTCTAGGAAGGTCTTTAGCAAGAGAAAAAGCCCGCGGAAAGGTGGTTCTGATAAGCCCCTTCAGTAGGCCCCTGCTGGGAGTCCAGGCGGCGACTCGACTCGGCTAAGGAGACAGGAAGTGGCGGCGAGACTTGGGGGGAGGGGTCGCCACCCCGTCCAGGGTCCCTCCCCCAGCGAGGCCGGCGCCCAGCGCTCTCCGGCCTCCCGGGGGCCTAGCCCTGCCGTGGCCGTGGGGCTGCTCGGCCTCCGAGGGTCATGTGAGCCGCGGCGCCCGGCGGAGGGCGCGCCCGCGCGTCTGCGCGCTCGTGGATGCGGGTGGCCACGTGCGCGCGCGGCCCTGCCTTTGTTCGCGCCCCGCCGAGGGGCGTCCGCGCCGGCCGGCCGCCACATGGCCGTGTCTCCCCCCGTCCGCCGGCTTCCGGGCCGGACCCTCCAAGTGGGCGGCTGGCGGCGTTGGGCGGCGGCGACCGGCAGTAACCCCGCGCGGGGCGCCCGGGGCCGGGGTCAACGACCGCGCTGTCCCCGTGGCGGCCCGCGCAGCGCGGGGCCCGCCCGGCCCATCACCCTATCGCCTAGCAACGCCCACTCGCGCGCCGCCACTGGGCCGTTGCGACGCCCCCGGCCCGCGATTGGCCGCCGCGCCCGCGGCCCGCCCCCGGCCATCCGCGCGGCCCGCGGCGGGGCCGGTGCGGGTGGCCTGAGGGTCCCGGACGCGGATGTGCGTCCGCCCGCCCGCGGCCCGGTCGGCCGCGGCCCCCATCGCAGCCCCCAGAGTGCAGAGTGACCCAAGCACGCCCAGCCCCTCGGCGCGCCTTGTGCGCGCGACCCCCGGGCCCGGCAAGGAGGGCGGGGGGCGTCCGGCGGGCGGGGGTGTCCGGGGGTGGCGCGGGAGCCGGGGGACGTGCGTGGGGCGGGGGTCGTGCGAGAGCCGGGGAACGTGCGGGGACGCGGAGCGCCCGGGGGGGCGGGGCGGGGGGCGGGGGTCCGGCGCGGCGCCCACCCCGCGCGCGCCCGTGCGCGCGCCCGCGGCCCGCGGCGGCGCGCGCATCACCCGGGCGCAGCCCCGCCGCTCATTGGCCTGGGCGGCGCAGCCAAGCTGTCAGCCCATGTGGCGTGTCCGCGCGGGGCGGCCGCGGTTAAATAGAGCCGGCGCCGGCCTAGAGGGAGCCAGAGAGACGCCGCGGCCGCACTCGCCGCTGCCCGCCGCCGCCCAGGTGAGCGCCGGGCCTCGGGACGCGCGTGGTCGATCCGGACGCGGGGCGCGGGCGGGGGCGGCGGGCCGGCTCCCCGCGGCGGCGGCCGTGCAGAGCGCGCCGCCCGCGCCGCCGCCGAGGCTGTTTGTTCGTGCCGGGGGAGGGGGTCGGTCGGGGAGCCGCGGCCCGCGCCCGCGCCGGGGCCCGGAGCCCGGAGCCCGGGAGGCGGCGTGGCCCTTCGGGCCACCCCGGGACCCCCGGCCCGCAGCCCGCGGCGCCCACGAGGCCGCGCCGGCCCGGCGCCGACCACCCGCGCGGCTGCCGGGGGCCGATGTAGCCCAGGCCGAGCCGCGGGACCCCCTCCCCGCGCGGTCCCCCCCCCCCTCCGTGGGGCGCCCGGGCCGCCCCGGCGCCTCGTGCGGGGTGGGCCGCTGTGCCTACCCGTGCGGGGCTTGAGACTTTGGGGGAAGGGGGCTGGGCATTAGGGTGGGCCGGGCCAAGCAGCCCACGTGGCCGGGGGTCAGGCTGGGGAGGGGGAGGGCCGAGCCGCGCTGACCCGGCTGCCGGCGGGGCTGCCCGCAGAGAGCAGCCATGGAGGAGGTGGTCATCGCCGGCCTGTCCGGGAAGCTTCCCGAGTCGGACAACATCCAGGAGTTCTGGGACAACCTGGTGGGCGGCGTGGACATGGTGACGGAGGATGACCGGCGCTGGAAGGCGGGTGAGTGGCTCCACCTCCTGCCGGGCTGGGCCGGGCTGGGGATGGAGGGGAAGGGGATCGGATCGGACGGGACGGCCCGACCGCCTAGCGAGGGCTCTGCGCTTTGGGGAGCTGGTTTGGCACCTTGTGCCGGCCGGTCCCTCCAGACCCGCTCCACCTGATCTGCCACTGTGAGTCACCACGGGGCTGGCACGCGGCACTGCCCCCTCGCCCCCTCCGGCCTCGGTCCAGGGCCCACTGAGGGCTCAGCCCCCCGTGTCCCGCAGGTCTCTACGGCCTGCCCCGGCGCTCTGGCAAGCTGAAGGACCTGTCCAGGTTCGACGCGTCCTTCTTCGGGGTCCACGCCAAGCAAGCCCATACTATGGACCCACAGCTGCGCCTACTTCTGGAGGTCACCTATGAGGCCATCGTGGATGCGGGTGGGTCCATCTGGGGTCTGGGGTGGCTGTGCTGGTCCCTGGGTCCATCCCTCACCCTGGGGCCTCAGGCTTGCAGCAGGTGAGAGGGTGGTGGTCAGGCTCTCTGCTGCCCAGTGCCAGCTGAGACCTTGGCCAGGGCCGGGCAACCGCCCTGCCTCCGTGCAGCCCGAGGAACAGGCGGCCTTTGTCTCCTTATCTTGCTCATCCCCGAGCCCGGCCTGGGTGCTCACTGGCCCTCACTGGCCCTGCCAGTGGCCCTAGGACCGGGGAGCCTGGGGGACAATGCTGCCCTCTGTCAGCTCTGGGCCCCACCGCCCCCCTGGGGCACCCCCCCCACCCCCGTCCTGCATCCGGTGGTCTGGGTCTGCACGGGTCAGGCTGACTGCTGCGTCCCCTAGGCATCAACCCGGCCTCACTGCGAGGGACGCACACGGGCGTATGGGTGGGCGTAAGTGGCTCCGAGGCCTCGGAGGCACTGAGCCGGGACCCCGAGACGCTGCTGGGCTACAGCATGGTGGGCTGCCAGCGGGCTATGATGGCCAACCGCCTGTCCTTCTTCTTCGACTTCAAAGGTGGGTATTCACCCACCAGGGGTCCCCAGGCAGCGGGTGGAGGTGGGACCGGTCCCCGCTCAGAGCCTGGCCCTGCTCCCCACAGGGCCCAGCGTCGCCCTGGACACAGCCTGCTCCTCCAGCCTCCTGGCCCTGCAGAACGCCTTCCATGCCATCCGCACGGGCGAGTGCCCTGCGGCCATCGTGGGGGGCATCAACCTCCTGCTGAAGCCCAACACGTCGGTGCAGTTCATGAAGCTGGGCATGCTCAGCCCCGAGGGCGCCTGCAGGGCCTTCGACGCGAGTGGTGAGGGGGCAGGGCCTGCCAGTCGGCCGGGCAAACAAGAGGGCCGGGTGGTTGTGGGGGGGGGACCTGCTGACCCTTCCCGCTACCTCAGGGAACGGGTACTGCCGCTCTGAGGCCGTGGTGGCCGTGCTGCTGACCAAGAAGTCCCTGGCCCGGAGGGTGTATGCTACCATCCTCAACGCTGGCACCAATACGGACGGCAACAAGGAGCAAGGTAGGCCACAGTCGGGGGCCATGGGGGTCTCGGGGCAAGGGGCGGGCACTGAGGCCACGTCTCCACAGGTGTGACCTTCCCCTCCGGAGAGGTACAAGAGCAGCTCATCAGCTCCCTGTATGCGCCCGCCGGGGTGTCCCCCGAGTCCCTGGAGTACGTCGAAGCCCATGGCACAGGCACTAAGGTGACCCCACCAGTGGGCGACCTGCGCCCTGCCCCTGCTCCCTGCTGGTAGGCGATCTGCCCCCTACCTCCCAGACCTGACCCTGCCCTGGTCCCACAGGTGGGCGACCCTCAGGAGCTGAACAGCATCGTCCGGGCACTGTGTGCCACCCGCCAGGAGCCCCTGCTCATTGGCTCCACCAAGTCCAACATGGGCCACCCCGAACCTGCCTCTGGCCTCGCGGCACTGGCCAAGGTAGGTACAGGGGACTCCGGGTGGCAGGTGGGGTGGCCCAGGCGGCCCCTGACGATGACGCCCACCTGCAGGTGCTGCTCTCCTTGGAGCACGGTGTCTGGGCCCCCAACCTGCATTATCACACCCCCAACCCCGAGATCCCAGCCCTGCAGGATGGGCGGCTGCTGGTGGTGGACCAGCCCCGGCCCGTCCGAGGGGGCAACGTGGGCATCAACTCCTTCGGCTTTGGGGGCTCCAATGTCCACGTCATTCTCCGACCCAACCTGCAGCCCCGCCCGGCCCCCGCCCCTCACGCCTCCCTGCCCCGGCTGCTGCTGGCCAGCGGGCGCACCGCCGAGGCCGTGCAGAGCCTGCTTGCCCAGGGCCAGCAGCACTCACAGGACCTGGCCTTTGTGAGCATGCTCAATTCCATCGCCGCCGCCCCCGTCGCCGCCATGCCCTTCCGGGGCTGGACCGTGCTGGGTGGCCAGGCAGGCAGCGGTGAGGTGCAGCAGGTGGCCGCCAGCGACCGCCCGCTCTGGTTCATCTGCTCAGGTGAGCTGGCCGCCTGCGGCTCCCTGTACACATTGTTCGCTCCCTGTGCACTCCCGGGCGCGTGGCGGAGTCTGGTGCGCACGGCTGAGTCGCACCCTCCCCTACAGGTATGGGAGCCCAGTGGTGTGGGATGGGCAGGAGCCTCATGCGCCTGGACCTCTTCCGGGCATCTGTCCTGCGCTCGGATGAGGCGGTGAAGCCCTTTGGACTGAAGGTGTCAGAGCTCTTGCTGCACGCGGACGAGAGCACCTTCGAGGACATTGTCCACGCCTTCGTGTGCCTCACAGCCATCCAGGTAGGCGGTGAGCAGGCCTGGGTGGTGGGTGGGGAGCCCCAGGTGCCTGACGTGTCCTTTTCCCCACAGATTGCCCTCATCGACCTGCTCACCGCCCTGGGCCTGACCCCCAATGGCATTGTGGGCCACTCGCTGGGGGAAGTGGCCTGCGGCTATGCTGACGGCTGCCTGTCTCAAGAGGAGGCCGTCCTGGCTGCCTACTGGAGGGGCCAGTGCATCAAGGAGGCACACATCCCGCCGGGCGCCATGGCCGCCGTGGGTAGGCACCCACGCCCCCGCCGGGAGGGCCAGCCTGACCAAGCTCCGTGTCCTTCGGTGCCTGGTGTCAGCGCGTCTGCTGGGGGGCCCCCATTGTGGGCAGGGACCTGGAGGGGAGCACCCCGCCCGTGGGACAGGGACCGAGGGCCAGCCCTCATGCCCAGATCAAAGCCCCGTGGGGGAGGCCCTGGATGCTCTCCGCGGCTGTCATTAGGACCCCGTCATTAAGGCCCTGGCAGAGCGCTGAGCCCCTGTGCCTGCAGGCTTGTCCTGGGCCGAGTGCAAGCAGCGCTGTCCCCCCGGCGTGGTACCTGCCTGCCACAATTCGGAGGACACCGTGACCATCTCAGGGCCTCAGGTGGGCCGGGGGCCACACGGGGCCGGGCTGGGCAGTAGGGGTAGGCGGGGCCTCGTGTCCAACCCTGGGCCCCCTGTTGCCCACAGGAGGCCGTATCCAGCTTTGTGGAGCAGCTGAAGCAGGAGGGCGTGTTCGCCAAGGAGGTGCGGACGGGTGGCATGGCCTTCCACTCCTACTTCATGGACGCCATCGCCCCTGCGCTGCTGCAGGCGCTCAAGAAGGTGGGCCGCGGGCACGGGCGGGCTTGCAGCCCCAGCAGGCCCTGGGCTGCCACTGACCCCGCTGTGTGCAGGTGATCCGGAATCCCCGGCCCCGCTCCGCGCGCTGGCTCAGCACATCCATCCCCGAGTCGCAGTGGCAGGGCAGCCTGGCCCGCATGTCCTCGGCCGAGTACAACGTCAACAACCTGGTGAGCCCCGTGCTGTTCCAGGAGGCACTGCGGCACGTGCCCGCCAACGCCGTGGTAGTGGAGATTGCCCCGCACGCTCTGCTACAGGTGCGTCCTGGAGGAGGGCCCTGGGGGCCGAGAGGGGGCCGGGCGGGCCAGGTGGGCAGGCGGCAGAGGCGGCCGCGGACCCTGTGTGTGTCCCCAGGCCGTGCTGAAGCGGGGCCTGAAGTCGGGCTGCACCGTCGTCCCTCTGATGAAGAAGGACCACAGAGACAACCTCGAGTTCTTCCTCAGCAACGTGGCCAAGCTGCACCTGGCAGGGTGGGTGGCTGCCACGCGGCCCGGGCAAGCATGGGTCTCCCGACGGGGCTGCCTCTCACACTTTTCCCTCTCCCAGCATCAACATCGACCCCAACGGGCTGCTCCCGCCCGTGGAGTTCCCAGCACCGCGGGGAACCCCCCTCATCTCGCCACATATCCTGTGGGACCACAGCCAGGCCTGGGATGTGCCGGCCGCTGAGCACTTCCCCAGTGGCTCCGGCTCCTCCTCAGCTACCGTCTACAGCATTGGTGAGTGGGCGGGCTGTCGGGCTGGCGGTGGGGGCGGCCACCTGCCTGCGGGCACCGCCCTGAGGCCCTGTCCCTGCAGACACCAGCCCCGAGTCCCCTGACCACTACCTGGTTGACCACTGCATCGATGGCCGTGTCCTCTTCCCGGCCACCGGTTACCTGTGCCTGGCGTGGCGGACACTGGCCCGCCAACTGGGCCAGGACATGGAGCAGACGCCCGTGCTCTTCGAGGATGTGACATTGCACCAGGCCACCATCCTGCCCAAGACTGGTGAGTCCCGGTACGGGTGTTAGGATGCTCTGACCTCTGACCCACCCTGACCGTAAACTCTGACCCCCACCCTCCACAGGGACGGTGGCCTTGGAGGTGCGGCTGCTGGAGGCATCTCACACCTTTGAGGTGTCTGACAACGGGACCCTCATAGTTAGCGGTGAGCGGCAGGGCCGGGGCCGGCATGGGGGTCCCCATTCGAGCCCACCCCGCTGAGGCCCTTCCCTGTCTCCCCCAGGAAAAGTGTCCCAGTGGGAGGACCCGGACCCCAAGCTCTTCGACAGCCCAGGCAGCCCGGACCCCACAGAACCCACGGCCACGTCCCGCCTGGCCCAGGGTGACGTGTACAAGGAACTGCGTCTGCGAGGCTATGACTACGGGCCGCACTTCCAGGGCATCCTGGAGGCCAGCCTGGAAGGTGCTGCCCACACCCCCCGCCCGCTCTCGGCCCCAGCACGCACGGCCTGGGCTCACCCCCCTCCCTTGTAGGCACGGCCGGCCAGCTGCTGTGGAAGGACAACTGGGTGACCTTCCTGGACACCATGCTGCAGGTGTCCATCCTAGGCAGTGCCCAGCGCAGCCTGCGTCTGCCCACCCGCATCAGCGCCATCCACATCGACCCTGGCACCCACCACCAGAAGTTGCGCACCCTGAAGGAAGCCACCCAAGGTACCGGCCCCGGCCTGTCCTCCCGCCCCAGCCCCGCCCCGGCCTGGCCACACTCAGCCGCTGTCCCCGCCTGCAGTGGCTGACGTGCTAGTGGACAACTGCTTGGGCACCACCGTGGCGGGCGGCGTCCTCATCTCGCGGCTGCACGCGTCGCCGGCCCCGCGCAGGCAGCAGGAGCAGCTGGCACCCATCCTGGAGAAGTTCCTGTTCACGCCCTACATGGAGGACAGCTGCCTGGCGGGGAGCACAGCCTTGCAGGAGGAGCTGCAGCAGTGTCAGGGTGAGCAGGGCACCGGCACCCCTCCCCTGGGGCCGGGGGCCGCGAGTGCCCCTGGCCAACGCTGCTATCTCCCCAGGGCTGGCGCGACTGCTGCAGACAAAGGTGGCGCAGCAGGGGCTGAAGATGGCGGTGCCCGGGCTGGAAGGCTCCCAGACCCCGCAGGAGCCCCCTCAGGAGGGCCTGCCCCGGCTGCTGGCCGCAGCCGCCCAGCTGCAGCTCAATGGGAATCTGCAGCTGGAGCTGGGCCAGCTGCTGGCACAGGAAGGGGCCCTGCTGGCCACTGACCCCCTGCTGGGTGGCCTGCTTGACTCGCCGGCGCTCAAGGCCTGTGTGGACACTGCCCTGGAGAACTTGAATGGGCTGAAGATGAAGGTGGTGGAGGTGGGTGCCGGAGGCCCCGGGGGGCCTGGCGGGGTCCCTGCGGGGGCCTGGCCTGACTTTGCTTCACGCGCAGGTGCTGGCCAGCGAGGGCCGCCTGTACTCCCGCATCCCGCAGCTGCTGGGCATGCAGCCTCTGCTGCAGTTGGACTACGTGGCAACTGACCAGCTGGCCCCAGGCTTCCTGCCACAGTCAAGCCTGGCCCAGGCCCAGTGGGACCCCATGGGCCCTGCCCCCAGCGGCCTGGGTCCCGCCGACCTCGTGGCCTGTAACTGTGCTGGGGCCACCCTGGCGAACCCAGCCACAGCGCTGGGCCACATGGCAGCCACCCTCAAGGACGGCGGCTTCCTGCTGCTGCACACCCTGCTCCGTGGACACCCCCTTGGGGACACCGTGGCCTTCCTCACCTGCCCCGAGCCACAGCCCGGAAGCCAGCGCCTCCTGAGCCAGGTACAGGCACCCGGATGCCGAGGGAGTGGGGCAGGGCCGGGCCCGGGCGATGCTGACCCCCATACGCTCGCAGGACCAGTGGGAGAAGCTGTTCGCAGGGGCGAACCTGCACCTGGTAGCCCGGAAGACGTCCTTCTACGGCTCTGCCCTCTTCCTGTGCCGCCGCCTGGCATCCCAGGACAGCCCCATCCTGTTGCCCGTGGACGACAGCAGCTTCCGCTGGGTGGACTCACTCAAGGTCAGCGCTGCCCCTCTCGCCTCCCACCGCCCCTTCCTCTCCCCCACTGCCCCTTCCTCTCCCCCACCGCGCGTGGCCAGGGGCTAACCTGTCTTCTGCCCACAGAGCATGCTGGCCGACGCCTCACCCCGGCCCTTGTGGCTCACGGCCGTGGGCTGCAACACCTCGGGCGTTGTGGGCATGGTGAACTGTCTCCGCAAAGAGCCTGGTGGACAGCGAGTCCGGTGAGGCCTCCTCGGGTGCAGCCCCCTCCCCCATCCCATCCCCACCTGAGCCCAGCGGCCGTCCCCCTCACCACCCACCGTCCCCGCAGGTGTGTCTTGGTGTCCAACCTCAATGACAAGAGCCCCGTGCCTGCGATGGAGCCGGGTTCCGAGGGGCTGCGGCACGTGCTTAAGGGGGACCTGGTGATGAACGTCTTCCGAGACGGGGCGTGGGGCGCCTTCCGCCATTACCCGCTGGAGCAGGGTGAGCGCCTCAAGGCTCTGCCTGGCGGTTGGGGGCGGCCCCGGGCAATGTGTGGCAGGCACCCCCCCCAGCACGTGGCCCCTTGGCAGCCTCTTTCCCATCCCCCAGAGCGGCCCGAGCAGCCGACGGAACACGCCTTTGTGAACGTGCTCACGCGGGGCGATCTGTCCTCCATCCGCTGGGTCTGCTCTCCACTGCACCATGCGCCACGCGCCACGCCCGGCACACAGCTCTGCACCGTCCACTACGCCTCCCTCAACTTCCGGGACATCATGCTGGCCACGGGCAAGCTGTCCCCCGATGCCATCCCAGGTAGCTGTTGGGCGGTTGGGTGGCAGCTGTCCCTCTGAGCCCCGTTCCGCTCCTGCTCACCCGCTCTCCTTGCAGGGAAATGGGCCTCTCGGGACTGCATGCTGGGCATGGAGTTCTCTGGCCTCGACGCCAGTGGCAAGCGTGTGATGGGGCTGGTGCCTGCCGAGGGCCTGGCCACCTCTGTCCAGCTGTCCCAGGACTTCCTGTGGGACGTGCCCTCCGGCTGGTGAGTCTGGGGTGAGGGACTGCGGCACCGTGCCTCCGGAGGTCAGACCTGCGTGACCATGCCCTGTGTCCACAGGACCCTGGAGGAGGCCGCCTCCGTACCCGTAGTCTACACCACCGCTTACTACTCCCTGGTGGTCCGCGGGCGCATGCGGCCCGGGGAGTCGGTGCTCATCCACTCAGGCTCCGGCGGGGTGGGCCAGGCCGCCATCGCTATTGCCCTTAGCCAGGGCTGCCGCGTCTTCACCACTGTGGGTAAGCCTGCCTGGCCTGGAGGCCCCGGCCCCCCTGCCCCACACTGCTGCACGCTGGCACCTGCCTCTCCCCGCAGGCTCGGCCGAGAAGCGGGCCTACCTGCAGGCGCGCTTTCCCCAGCTGGATGCCACCTGCTTCGCCAACTCACGGGACACGTCCTTCGAGCAGCACGTGTTGCGGCACACAGCCGGCAAGGGTACGTGTCTCCTCACGCGCGTGCAGCCCCAACCACAGGGCTGTGCGGTGACCGTGGGACCCTCTGCCCAGGTGTCGACTTGGTCTTGAACTCGCTGGCCGAAGAGAAGCTCCAGGCCAGTGTGCGGTGTCTGGCCCAGCACGGCCGCTTCCTGGAGATCGGCAAATTTGACCTGTCCAACAACAGCCCGCTGGGTGAGGCTCTGACTGGGAGGCTGGGTGAGAGGCCCCGGGGCGGGGGGTGGAAGGTCTGGTAGACGGGGCCCAGAGTGAGTGTACCCCCCCACCCCCCCCAGGCATGGCTGTCTTCCTCAAGAACGTGACCTTCCACGGGATCCTGCTGGATGCGCTCTTCGACGAGGCGAGCGACACCTGGCGGGAGGTGGCGGGGCTGCTGCAGGCCGGCATCCAGGACGGCGTGGTCCAGCCCCTCCGCTGCACCGTATTCCCCAAGGCCCGCGTGGAGGACGCCTTCCGCTACATGGCACAGGGGAAGCATATCGGCAAAGTTGTGGTGCAGGTATGCCCCAGCCCCTGGCCCCTGGCCCCCGGCCCCCAGCCTCTTGCACCCCAGCACCCACCAGGCGGCACTCTGCTTGGGTTGCAGGTGCGCGAGGATGCTGAGGCCCAGAAGGGGACCAGGTCTGCCCTGATGACCGCCATGTCCAAGACCTTCTGTCCCACGCACAAGAGCTACGTGGTGGCTGGGGGTCTGGGCGGCTTCGGCCTGGAGCTGGCCCAGTGGCTGGTGTTGCGAGGGGCCCAGAAGCTGGTGCTGACCTCCCGCTCCGGGATCCGCACAGGTGAGACGGGTGGGCAGCAGGGGGCCCCCTCCCCCTGTGCTCCCCGGCCCTTACTCTCCCCCCCCCCCCCATCCCTCCCAGGCTACCAGGCCAAGCAGGTGCGCGAGTGGCAGCGTCAGGGCGTGCAGGTGCTTGTGTCCACCCGTGACGCTAGCTCCCTGGACGGGGCCCGAGGCCTCATCAAGGAGGCGGCAGCGCTGGGGCCTGTGGGCGGAGTCTTCAACCTAGCCATGGTGAGTGAGCGTGGCTGCACGGGCGCCCCCGGCCGGGCCGGGCAGGTGCTAAGGCTCCTTTCCCCAGGTGCTGCGGGACGCCATGCTGGAGAACCAGAGCCCTGAGTCCTTCCGCGACGTGAACCAGCCCAAGTACAGTGGCACCCTCCACCTGGACAGGTGTGCGGCCGCTCGTGGGTCAGGGTCAGGGGCGGGGACCAGGGCCACTGACTGCAGGGACCTGACTGGCATGGTCATGCCCCGCAGGGTCACCCGGGAGGCTTGCCCTGAGCTGGACTATTTCGTGGCCTTCTCCTCCGTGAGCTGCGGGCGCGGTAATGCCGGCCAGACCAACTACGGTTTTGCCAACTCTACCATGGAGCGCATCTGCGAGAAGCGTCGTCATGATGGCCTCCCAGGTGTGCTGCCCGGCCCCTGCTTGCCTGCCCCTGCCTGCCCGCAGGCCTGCCCCGCCTCACTCCGCCCTGCCCCCCAGGCCTGGCCGTGCAGTGGGGCGCCATCGGTGATGTGGGCATCGTGCTAGAGGCCATGGGTACCAACGACACGGTCATCGGTGGCACACTGCCCCAGCGCATCGCCTCTTGCCTGGAGGTGCTGGACGTCTTCCTGCACCAGCCGTACCCCGTCTTGAGCAGCTTCGTGCTGGCTGAGAAGACCACCGTCCACGGAGACAGCGAGGGCAAGCGGGACCTGGTGAAGGCTGTGGCGCACATCCTGGGTGCGTGGACAAGCGGATGGCCACGGGCAAGGGCTGTCCCAGGCTGTCCGCCCCCCCTCTGAGCCAGCACCTTCGTCCTGCTGCAGGCATCCGCGACCTGGCCGCCGTGAACCTGGACAGCTCCCTGGCCGACCTGGGCCTGGACTCGCTCATGGGCGTGGAGGTGCGGCAGACACTGGAGCGCGAGCACGACCTGCTGCTGTCAATGCGGGAGGTGCGGCAGCTCACGCTCCGCAAGCTGCAGGAGCTGACGCAGGCTGGCGGTCAAGGTGCGTGCACGGGGCACCGCAAAGCGGTGGGGGGGGGGGTGGCGGGCCCCGTGCGAGCCACGAGGGACCTCACCTGCTCCCTGTCACAGAACTGGCGGCGCCCGCTACCAAGGACAACAGTCCCACGCGGCTGCAGGCCCAGCTGAACCTCAGCACGCTGCTGGTGAACCCCGAGGGCCCCACCCTGACACGCCTCAACTCGGTGCAGAGCTCCGAGCGGCCCCTGTTCCTGGTGCACCCCATCGAAGGCTCCATTACCGTCTTCCACAACCTGGCCTCCCGGCTCAGCATCCCCACCTACGGCCTGCAGTGCACCCGGGGTATGTGTGAGGGGGTGGGGGTGGGGAGGGAATGGCCCGGGCCACCTTCTCACACTGAGCCCCCCACAGCTGCGCCCCTGGACAGCATCCACAGCCTGGCCGCCTACTACATCGACTGCATCCGGAAGGTCCAGCCCGAGGGGCCATACCGCATTGCTGGCTACTCATACGGGGCCTGCGTGGCCTTCGAGATGTGCTCGCAGCTGCAGGCCCAGCAGGGCCCGTCGCCCGCACACAACAGCCTCTTTCTGTTTGATGGCTCACACACCTACGTGCTGGCCTACACACAGAGCTACCGCGCCAGGATGACCTCCGGCTCCGAGGCCGAGGCCGAGGCTGAGGCCCTGTGCTTCTTTGTCCAGCAGTTCACAGACGCGGAGCACAGCAGGGTGAGCATGGGCCCGCGGCGGGGGGTGCGGGCCACGGAGGGGGCTGCAGTCCCAGTGCTCACAGCCTCTATCCCGCAGGTGATGGAGGCGCTGCTCCCGCTCGCCAACCTGGAGGCGCGTGTGGCCGCCGCCGTGGACATGATCACTCAGAGCCACCAGGGCCTGGACCACCGGGAGCTGAGCTTCGCCGCTGTCTCCTTCTACCACAAGCTGCGGGCGGCCGAGCAGTACTCGCCCCGCTCCACCTACCACGGCAACGTGACGCTGCTGCGCGCCAAGATGGGCGGCGCCTACGGGGACAACCTGGGCGCCGACTACAACCTGTCACAGGTGTGTGATGGCAAGGTGTCAGTGCACATCATCGAGGGCGACCACCGCACGCTGCTGGAGGGCACCGGCCTCGAGTCCATCCTCAGCATCATCCACAGCTCCCTGGCCGAGCCACGCGTCAGTGTCCGTGAGGGCTAGCAGCCCCCCGCGCCGGCCGGAGACCCCCTGGTCTGTGAAGCGTCGGCTGCCGCGGCCTGGGCGCCGCATGTGTGGGGCCCACCCGGCCCGGCCGGGTGTCCCCTTGTGAACCCTATTTATTGCGTCGCTGGGGAGACGCCGGGTCCTCGGTGCCCTGTGACGGCCGGAGCCCTTCCCGGCCAGGCCGGCTGGCCCACCGCGGGGAGGGCAGGCAGAGGGAAGAGGACCAGAGTCCGCCCCATGGTGGGTGCGGCTCCCACTCTGTTTGTCTGTATCATTTTTCACAAAACATGACTCCAATTGCTGCTCAGCCTCTGGCCGTGCTGTTTGTGCCGTGGGAATCAGAATCGCTGCCATTTCGCCCCCACACTCACATCTGTCGCCCAGAGGGGCCCACCCTACACCTCTCAGGCCCCCAGCGCTGGCCTCTGGGCCCACGTGGGGCTCCGCGGGGCAGGGGCAGGGCCAGAGCTGCCAGGTGTGACACAGGACTCCCTCTGGGCCTGCAGCGGCGGGACCAGGGGCAGCTCCCACTTGGGCCAATTGTTCTGAGGCACTGGGCCGGGCCTTGGCAGCATGCATTCCTGCTTGCCCTGGACAAAGCATTTCTTGGACTGAGCACAGAGCAGGCCCCTCCCCCCGAGCCCCAGGAAGACACAGGATGGCAGGCTGGGGCCCGAGGTTTCAGTGCTGAGAGGTGAGGGGCCTAGTCCCTGCAGAAACAAAAGTGACTGCCCAAGGGATAGACCAGACGGAGGCGCATGCTTGCTTGTGGCGCTTCCACTCTGGCTCCACACACCACCGAAACACCAGGAGTGACTGGCCCCAGCCCCATGCCCCTTGTTCCCCAAGTCCTCAAACGGCGACAGGGCAGGGGTGGGTGTCTTGTAGGGCCCTGGTGCTGCCTGGCACTGGAAAAGCTAAAGGCCTTCCTGAGTGCCAGGCATGTGATCCCGCCACACCCCACAGCTCTCCCGGACAGATCCCGAGCAGGCCCACCTCTGAGGGGGACATCAGGGTCAGTATATTGGGAAGAAGCTGGTCTCGAAGACCTAGGCTGGCCCTGACACCAACAACCTGCGAGCCATTCTGAGGCAGTTTTGGACTGTCCACCAGTGGACAGAGCTTAGAGCAGCTGCCCCTCCCCCTGCTGCTATAATGTTAGAGACTCCCCCTGCATACTCATCATCCAGTAGGTTCTGGGAGAGAGATTTGAGTCTGGAGATTAAGGTCGGACCCTAGGGAGGGCATGACAGCAGTGCCCGCCCCCATGCGTGGTGCCACCATGTGCAGGTGTTTCCAGACACCCCGAGAAAAGCCACCCCCGCCTGCCCCTGGAAACTCCACAGCCACTTGTCCCTGTCCTGTGAGCACCTAACACAGGAGACAAAGGGCACCGGGGAAGACTCCCAGACCACCACAGTGGCCGGGCCCCAGCTCTCACCAACATGCCAAGACCAACCAACCCCACTGCATCCCAGGAAAGGAGAGGAGCCTCAAGAGAGCCAAAGGGATTGGGGCCTGCCTCGGGGATAGATGGGGACAGGCGAGCTGATGATACCTGGCCCTCAGCACGCCGCATGGCACAGCAAAGCCCCCCACATGGGCGGGAAAGAGGACGGAGAGGACGTGGGGGGGGTACTTCAGCCCACCTCACACTTCACAGGTGCATGGACATGGCTTCACACCTCAGCCCCCCCCAAACAGCCCGTGTGACTCCCATAGAACAATGATAAAATGCAAAGGAGCAGGCAGAGTGACAGCACAGCGAGTAAGGTGCTTGCCCCGTCTGCAGTCACATTCGGTGTGGGCCTTGAGCACAGAGCTAGGAATAGCCCCTGAGTATTACCAAGCAAAACAAAACAAAATGCAAAGAAAAAGCCACAAATGGAGCAGGAAGAGTTTCCATCCCTGCAACGTAGCAGGGCTGGGCCTAAACTCTAGAAGGAGTTCTCTGTGGTGCAGCAGACAACAGCTCAGGAGTTTGGGTCTGTTCTTTCTGAGACCAACCCATGCTCAGGGCATATACGCTTGGCCCCTGAACCAAGTTCCCAGCCCATACATGTGCCTTTCACAGATCCACTTGCGGACTCTGCTGTCACTCTGTCTCCGTTCGCTATGCCCGCTTCTCCTCTGCACCTCGCTGGTCTCTATTTCCCCTCCTCTGTGCCGGCCTCGCTCTTCCCCCTCGCCTCAGCCCTCAACGCCTCTGCGCAAGCCATCCCTCCCCTCTCCTGCCTCTGGTGAAACGCCTTATGTGTCAGTGTGGTTTTACAGCCATTGTTGGCAGAATCCTCCTTCTAAACCAGCTCACAGAATACCCAATGTTTAGGGGGGACCCCGGGGCATGGAACTCAGGGCCCCACCCCCCACCCTGCTCCAGGAAAACCCTGGTTTCCGCTGTGCTTTCTCGGTTTCTATTTATTCCTGTGCAGACCCCCCAAGTCCTCGCCTTTGACGTCACTTCCTGTACCCGAAAGGCCCCTTCATCTAGTGGGGGGGCAGGGCACCCCACCCAAACCACCCCGCCTCTCTCAGGACAGGCTTGAAAAGAACTGAACTCTCTCCCAGGGTTGAAAAGGCTTTTGCCCTTTGGGGGTCACTTTTCTTCCTTCTGCTCTAATTTCTGGGTGGCCCAGTGCCGAAAGGAGCCTCAGCACAAGCCAGGGAGGGGCCCTTGTTTCTCATGCTCAGCTCTCCTGTCCTCTTCCCTCCCACAAATCCGCTTTCCTCCCGACCACCCACTGGCCCTGCCTGTTCCCCTTTTCCTTTCCTTCCCGCCCTCAGGGAAAGTGTTTTTCAGTCTTGTCTCCAGGCTCTACTAAAGCATCTCTCTCTGCCTCACACTCCTGGGATTATCCGATTTGCAACTTTGTTCAAGGCCTCTGTGCCTCCAGGGTCCCACCAGCTGCTTCTCCCTCTCTCACTGGACTTCTTGCTCCTTGCTCCCATCCTTGATTCGGGGGTTGTCTGTTGGCTTTTTGGGAATACCCAACAATGCTCAGGGGTTACCACTGGCTCTGCACTCAGGAATCACTCCTGGTGCTCGGGGAACCATATGGAATGTCTGGATCGAACCCAAGTCTGCTACATGCAAGGCAAACACCAGGCTCCCCCCCACCCCCCCAAAGCTGTCTTATGGCTCTGACCCTTTGTGGTTTTTGTGCCGCAGCCAGCAGAACTCAGGGCTGTCCTAGCGGGACCCGGGGAGCCTATTCCTGGTGTCAGGGATTGAAATCAGGTTGTCCACGTGCAAGGCAAGCGCTTTGCCCACTGTATTATCTTTCCAGCCCCTTCAGTGTGGTTTGAGTGGAGGAGGGGTGTTATGGATTGAATGTTCCCTTACCTCGTCCAGCGCCTACAGGCTGCACTTGGGCCAGCTGAGGCAGAGACTGAGGTACATGTGTGCCGTGATGAGTTGCTGGGGAAATAATCAAAGCAGGAACTGGCGGCCCTGAAGTAGGCCAGAGGAATGAGGACCACACCCTCTTGAAGCCCTGAGTGCCTTCCACTGGAGGAGGGTGGGTCCCTCGAAAAGCAGAAGCTAAAGGACAATGTAAAGAGGGCCCAAGCGATAACACAGTAAGCAGGGTGTTTGTTCTGCAACCGGCCGACCTGGGTTGGATTCCCATCCCTGGCATCCCATAGGGTCCCCGGAGCACTGCTAGGAGTGATTCCTGAGCACAGAGACTGGAGTAACCTCAGCATCGTCAGGTGTGATGAAAAGCCTAAAGGTCTGACAAGAATGTGAAAGTGCCTTCAGAACCTAAGTCTTTCCCCAGATCAATTTTAATCTGGAGCCAAGAACTCCAGTCTATGACAATTTGGAGAAATTATACTTCACCTTCTCCCCCGAAAAGCCTGTGCAAGGCAAAGGATGGCCACAGCATCATCCCATGTCCCCTCACATTTCTCTCAAATTATTTTCACTGCAGCATCTCCTGAGCGGGCAGTTATGGTGCAGGGAGGGATGTGTTCAGGCTCCGACTGTCTTTTCCCTGAAATTCCAGGGGGCCCCAGCCTGAGCCCGAGACCGCGGGTGGGGACCGGTTCCGGGGAGCTGGGCCGGGTTCTGCCGTCCTCGCCCACAGCAGACCTTTCCCAGGGGGCCAAGGAGGTGGAGCGGGACAGGAGGCTCTGGGTCCAGGGGCCTCCTTCGCTGCTGAACTAGGGGACACAGCGAGGGCTCAGGACCCGCGACAATCGGCGGGGGACTCCCTGGGGGCAGACCCTCTCCCCAGCAGCCGCCCTCCTGCCGTGGGCATCCCCGGGGATGCCCTGCAGCTCCGGACAGACGTCCTGGCCTGGCCATCGGGGCGCGGAGGCTGAACGCTGTCTCCCTCATGCCTCCGAGGGCGCAGTTCCCGTGGGGTGAGGGGCGGGGCGGGGCCAGCTGGTGACCTTTCGGGGTCCGCTCCAGTCGGCGCTCAGGGCTCGCGACCATCGGGGGCGCCCACTCGGCTGCCGTGGCCGCGTCCGCCCGCAAGTGAGGGAGCACCCCACCCTCAGACCCCGGCCCCGCCCGCCTGGCCCGGACGCGGGCCGCGATCCCGACACCCTAGGCGCCGGCCCCGCCCCAGCCCCGCCCTCGCCCCGCCCCGGTCCACTCGGCCCGGCCCCGACCGCTCGCCCCGCCCCCGACTCAATAGGCTCCGCCCCCGGTCCGCTCGGTCCCTTCCCCGGCCCTCTCGGCGCCGGTCGCCGTTTCCCGGGGACGCATTTCGCGGCTGCACTTCCGGCGCGAGGGTCCGGCGCGAGGGTCCGGCGCGCGCCGGGGCCGGGGCCACCCGCCCAGTGTCCCGCCATGCCCAAGCTGCAGGGCTTCGAGTTCTGGAGCCGCACGCTGGGCGGGGCGCGGCACGTGGTGGCCCCCATGGTGGACCAGAGCGAGCTGGCCTGGAGGCTGCTGAGCCGCCGGCACGGGGCGCAGCTCTGCTACACGCCCATGCTGCACGCGCAGGTCTTCGTGCGCGACCCCAACTACCGCCGCGACCACCTCTACCACGCCGTGTGCCCCGAGGACCGGCCGCTCATCGTGCAGGTGCGCCGACCGGGCCGGCCCCGGCCCGCCCGGACCCCGACCCGACTCCTCCCCAGCCCCAGCCCCTGAAACCCGGACCCTGGAACCCGGACCCCGCTCCGGCCCCAGCCCCCGAAACCCGGATCAGATCCGGACCCGGACCCCGCCCCAGCCCCTGACCCGGACGCAGCCCCCGCCCCTGGAGCCCATCCCCGGCCAGGCGCCCGGCTCACAAGCAGCTCTTGCAGTTCTGCGCCAACGACCCGGACGTGTTCGTGCAGGCGGCGCTCCTGGCACAGGACCACTGCGACGCCATCGACCTGAACCTGGGCTGCCCGCAGATGATCGCCAAGAGGGGTGAGTGCGCAGGGGCGTGGGGCGCGGGGGCGCGGGGCCTGGGCCGGACCAGGCGCGGGTCCGGCGGTGCCTACGCCCACCTCTGCGCTCTTCTCTGCAGGCCACTACGGCGCCTTCCTGCAGGAGGACTGGGACCTGCTCCAGAGAATGGGTGAGTCGCCGCGCCCGGCCGGACCCCGCAGCGAGCTGTCCAGCCGAGGATGCGCAGCACCCTTTCCCTTTCTCCCCAGTTTTGCTGGCCCACGAGAAACTGTCTGTCCCTGTCACCTGCAAAATCCGAGTCTTCCCGGAGATTGACAAGACGGTGCGCTACGCCCAGATGCTCGAGAAGGCTGGGTGCCAGGTGAGCTGGGCATCGGTGAGGGGATTAGGCTCCGGAATCTGGGAGTGAGGGGGCACTGGGCTGCGATGTCCCCATTCCCCCACCTGAGCCGGCGACCCTGGGCGGCTGAGGGGACACTGTACCGTAGCTGCTGACCGTGCATGGCCGCACCAAAGAGCAGAAGGGGCCCCTGGCGGGCACGGCGTCCTGGGAGCACATCAAGGCTGTGAGGTGAGTGGGTCAGGGTCTGCTGGGCAGGCAGCAGAGTGGCCTTGGTGCCAGGATGGAGTTTGGGCTGCAGGATGGCCAGGACTTGGGTTGTCCCCCAGCATGTGTCAACCACCCGGCAGGCAGGCAGTGACCATCCCTGTGTTTGCCAACGGGAACATCCAGAGCCTGTGCGATGTGGAGCGCTGCATCCGGGACACAGGGGTGCAGGGCGTCATGAGTGCAGGTGAGCGGGGCCTGGGGGTGCTGGGTGTCATGGGCAGGAGGCTTCAGGGCTGTGGGTGGCCAGGGTCCAGCAAGCAGCAGCACGTGGGGGCGTCCCACTACCCGGCACTCCGCCTGGCCTCCACAGAGGGGAACCTCCACAACCCGGCACTGTTCGAGGGCCGGAGCCCCGCCGTATGGGAGCTGGTGGAGGAGTACCTGGAGCTCGTGCGCCAGCACCCCTGCCCCCTGTCCTACGTGCGCGCCCACCTCTTCAAGCTGTGGCATCACACGTGAGTTGGGCCCCCGGGGGAGGGCGGGAAGTTGGCCCGTGCCGATGTCGGTCCCAGCCCACGGAGGGGCACTGTGGGATCTGCTCAGGCTGCAGGTGCACCGGCAGCTTCGGGAGGAGCTGGCCAAGGCGAAGACCCTGGACGGAGTGGCCGCTGTGAGCCAGGAGCTGAAACTTCGCTGTCAGGCAGGTGCCTGCAGGGCGGGAGCGAGGGCGGGAGGGGCAGGGGACACTAGGGAGGTTGGGGGGGGGGGGGTGACAGGGCTACTGCATCTTGCAGGAGGACATGTCCAGGCAGGCGGCCGGGGAGAAGCCCACAGGAGACCTACCTCTGTCCCACTGGATCTGCCAGCCCTACTTCCGGCCAGAGTGAGTGCCCAGGCCTGCGGGCGCCCACTGCCCCGCACAGGGAAAGGGCTTGGGCAGCTCTTCCCCAGGGTTGTTCTCTCTGTCCAGGCCCAGGGAGGGGAGCAGGCAGAGCGGGGGTGCCTCTAGCAAGCGGGCGCTGGAAGAGGAGGAGGGCAGCGCGGAGGTACTGTCTAAGAACAAGCAGAAGAAGCAGCTGAGGAACCCCCACAAGACCTTCGACCCCTCGCTGAAGCGTGAGCTGCACGGGGTGGAGGGGTGGATGGGGGCGCCTGGCAGGAGCCCCAAGCTCAGGCCTGTGCTCACCTCACACCCACCTGCTTTTTCCCCAGCCAAATACGCCAAGTGCGAGCAGTGTGGAAACCCCAAGGTGGGTGTGTGCATGTGTGTGCGCGCCACGGGGTGGGGGTGGTGCGCAGCTGTGTCACTGTGACCTGTGACCCACAGGGCAGCAGGTGTGTGTTCGACCTGTGCCGGGCCTGCTGCAAGAAACGCGCCTTCAGGGACACGGCAGACTGTCCAGGTGGGTGTGGCGACAGGCGCCTCCAGCCAGGACCCGCTGGGCAGCAGGACCCTCAGCCCAGCCTGGTTCTCCTTTTTGTCCTCGGGCAGGTCACGGACTGCTTTTTAAAACCAAACTGGAGAAGTCTCTGGCCTGGAAGGGGGCCCAGCTCAGGCCGCAGGAGCCTCAGGAGGAGGGGCTGGTGGAGCCCAGCTTGACAACGGTGGGCAGTGCCCTGCTCTGAGCCCACCCAGGACTGCTCCACGCTCCGGGAAGCGCCTTCACTCAGGGACACTCCAGCTGCTCGCAGGGAAGCGAGGACCCTCCCGGCCCCGGCGGGCTCCCGGGCCGGCCCATCACGCCCTGCGCTTGTGCTCAGAACAATAAATTGTTTTAGAGATGTGTGTGCAAGGCTGAGACTGGGGGGTCCATGGCGGGATGCCAGGCGCACCCCCACCCGGCCCCCGGGACTGGAAGGAACAAGGCCGAGCCAGGTGGTCAGGCTGCCCTTTAATGGCTGAGACAGACGGGGAGGCGGGGCCCTGCAGGCTGTCCCCAGGGGGGCCATGGGGGGGCGGGGCGATCGGCAGCCTCACATGTTGGTGCTCATCCGGGACTGGCTGTTGGCCGGAGTCAGCTCTCCCTGGCTCCCTTCGCGGGGCGGGGACTGCAGAAAGGATAGGCTCAGCCCCAACCAGCCTCCAAACCCCCAGCCCCACCACCCACCGCCGCCGGTCCTTACCTTCACGTGCACCTGGTTCCGCAGCACGGCCGCGCGCAGGATCATAGCCTTGGCGCGGCGCTGGAACTCCTTGCCCATGAGCAGGGACTTCTCGAAGGTGGTGCTGCGCTGATCCACGTCCCGGGCGTATAGGATCTGAGGAGGCCCGAGCTCAGCGCCCGCTGCCCCAGGCCCGGGGCCCCGGCCCACCCCTCCCCATCCACCCCCACCCCCACCTTGCTGTGCGAGTCTATGCGGGCATTAATGAGTCCCTCCAGGATGAGCTGCGTCAGCTCATCCTCCAGCGCCGCCACCGTGGTGTTGAAGGCCGTGGCCATCCTGCGCATGTCCGCCGACACGTAGGGGCTGAAATACTGCAGCGGGCAGAGGGCCGGGCTGGAGCAGCTGGCTGGCCACGCCCACCCCCGACCGCCAGCCCCCAGGCTCACCTGGATGAGAGCACGGTTGCGGATCTGGGTGTACAGGGTCCTGACATGGGGCGCCAGGTACATGTCCAAGAGTAGGTTATCCTGCAAAGCAGGCGGTCAGGACTGGTCAGCGGCAGCCACGAGCAGGCTGGGGACAGGCCTGAGGCAGTCAGGGTTGGTTAGAGCAGGGCAGGGGACAGGGGTGGGGTGGTCAGGGCCGGTCGGCACAGCCCTGAGCTGGCCTTACCTTCATCTCGTCCAGCATCTTCAGGCACGAGGCATACTTGGACTCGTAGAACTTGAAGATGATGTCCCGGACCTGCGGCTCCAGCTCCAGGAACAGCTTGAAGGAGCTGTGGGTGTGGACGCCTCAGCGGCCGCTGCTGAGCCAGCCGCCCCCGCCCGCCGCCCGACCCACCTGCTGGAGATGACGTTGCGCTGCAGCTCTTGCCGGTCGAACGTGGCCAGCGCGCAGAGGCCACCGTATACGGCCACGTTGCTGGGGGACAGGAGCTGCACGAAGGCCAAAGGGTGGGTCACTTGGCCATTGGGCTTTCGGGGAGTGGACAGACCCCACCCCGCGGCCCCGCGCTCACCTCGGGGAAGTCGCAGTGGTCAAAGGAGGCCAGCAGGAAGCACTTCGCCGCCTGCTTGTACTTGCGAGCGGCCAACTCCGCCAGCCCTGGGCAGGGAGGGGGATGAGGTGGCGCCCCGGGTCCCCGAGGCCAGCCGGCAGCGCCCTTCCCGTCTGACGCCCCCCCCTCCCCCGCAGGCCCCCAGGAGCTGGCAACCCACCTGCGGCACATTTCAGCTTGGTGAGGATAGCCTGGGTCTGGCTGTCACGCTCCCCGCGCTGCTGCGGGGGAAGGTGGGACACGTGAGCCAACCCTGCCCTATGTCCACGGGTGTCCAGGGCGGGGACCTGGGGCCTACGTACCTCGGCAATCTCCGGGGTGGACTCGGCCTTACTGACGTAGCTCAGCACGTGAGACCAGTTCTGCAGGTAGACGCTGACCTGGGGCGGGGAGGAGGAAGGAGGCTCAGCGCGGTCCCCGGCCCCGCGCCCCCCACCCTGCCCCACGCGGCGCGCACCTTGATGACATTGAGGCACATGTTGATGACGTGCTTGGCGCTGGTGCAGTAGTCGCGGGCACGGGAGTAGCACTTGAGGGCGTTGCTGAGATCCCCGCAGTCCAGGTAGTGGTCTCCCAGGTCGTCGTGGCCGCGCCTGATGCTCTCCTTGATAGAGTTGCCCTTGTAGTTCTTCAGGTCCGTGTCAAGCTTCTCCAGCTTCAGCAGCGCCTTCTTCCGCGTGGCCTCAGCCCAGGCCGTGTCCAGGGGCGGGGGCTCGACGCCACTCTCGGGGACTGCATCGGGCGCATGCTGCAGCTCCCTGGGGGCCCGGGAGCTCAGAGGCTGCTGCTGCAGGCTCCCCCCACCCCGCCCTCCGCCGCAGCCTACCTGCTGGCCTCGGCGAGCTTGCGGTGGATCTCCTCATACATGTCCACGTTGAAGGTGCGCTGCACGAAGGCCAGGGCCATCTTCAGGGCCTCCACGCGCAGCGGCGGGCAGTGGTCGGCTATGAAGTGCAGCCGCTCGATGCGCATCAGGCCGCTGTAGCTGGCCGCATACTGCTCCAGGTCCTGCAGGCGGCGGGCCGGGCGGTGGGCGGCGGCGGGGGCTGGAGGCTGGGGGCGCCCGCCCCGCCTGCCCCACCCGGCCCGCGCCCTACCAGGGTGGGGTTCTCCACCACGTAGTTGACGTCGGGCGCATTCTGCGGGTCCTCCTGCGGGTCCACGTCGATCTGCATGGGCTCCACGGCCCCCTGCAACACGCCGCACCGTGGCCGCCCGCGCCCTCCCCCGCGGCCCGCGGTCCCGGCCGGCCGGTGCCCCCGCCCCCGCCCCCGCGCCGGCCGGGCAGCGAGGGGGCCTTGGCGCCGCGGGCCGGGCACGGGCGCGGGGCGTTACCTGCAAGTTGAACACCTGAACCGGCAGCGGCATCTTCGCGCAACCCCGCCGCGGCGCGCCGTCCACTTCCGGGGCGGCGGGCCGCTTCCGGGTCGCGGGGCGGGGCGGTCCTTAAAGGGGCCGCGGGGCTTTTAAAGGGGCCGCGGCACGCCAGCCGCCTGCACGGACCGGTCGCGGGCCGCATGAGCCGCGCGCGGGGCGTGCTGTGCCGGGGCTGCCTCGCGCTGGCCGCGGCCCTGGCGGCGCTGCTGCTGCTGCCGCTGCCCCGGCCCGGTCCGGCGCGGACCCCGGCCACGACCCCCGCCCGGCGCGCCCCCGCCCCCGGCCTGCGACCCGACGACGTCTTCATCGCCGTCAAGACCACCCGGAGGAACCACGGGCCGCGCCTGGGGCTGCTGCTGCGCACCTGGATCTCCCGGGCCCGCCGGCAGGTGCGGGCTCCCGCGCGGCGTCTGGGGTCCCGCGCCCACCCCGCCGGGGACCCCGGGTTGGGCCCCGCGCCCACCCCGCCCGGGACCGGTGCCCTGCCTGTGACCGTGTGTCCCGGAACCTCCCTGGCTGCTGTCGGGTTGGGCGGGAGTTTCTGGGGCTCCCCCGCCCAGGACCACCCCGGGCCTGATGACTGCTGTCTCCCCAGACTTTCATCTTCACTGATGGCGATGACCCAGGGCTCCAGGGCCAGGGGGGTGAGTGCCCAGCCTGGTGCCACCTGGGACAGGGGAGAGGAGGAAGGAGAGAGGCTCTGAAAGAAGGGAGAGGAGTCAGGGGAGGGAGAAAGGGCAGGGATGGGGAGAGGAGGGGGAGAGGGGAGGGAGGGAGGGAGGGAGGGCAGGGATGGGGAGAGGGAAGGGAGGGAGGGCAGGGGTGGGGAGAGGGAAGGGAGGGAGGGCAGGGGTAGGGAAGGGAGGGAGGACAGGGGTAGGGAAGGGGAGGGAGGGAGGGCAGGCGGGGAGGGCGTCCCCCAGCCCCGCCCGCACCTCCCACAGGTGGCCAGGTGGTCAACACCAACTGCTCAGCGGCAAGGTCGCGCCAGGCCCTGTGCTGCAAGATGGCCGTGGAGTACGACACGTTCATGGAGTCGGGGCGCAAGTAGGAGCGCTGCGCGCGGGAAGGGACCCCTGCCCCCCGCCCCCCAGACTGTCCCTGCCCCCCTCAGACTGCCCCTGTCTCAGGTGGTTCTGCCACGTGGACGACGACAACTACGTGAACCCCAAAGCGCTGCTGCAGCTGCTGGCTGCCTTCCCCCCCAGCCAGGACGTCTACCTGGGCCGGCCCAGCCTCGACCACCCCATCGAGGCCACTGAGAGGGTTCCGGGAGGCAGCTCCGTGAGTGCCAAGGGGTCCCTGGGGGCGGGGCAGTCGCTGCCACCAGGCCTAACGCCCGCCCTCCTCCCAGGTCACCACGGCCAAGTTCTGGTTCGCCACGGGTGGCGCTGGCTTCTGTCTGAGCCGAGGCCTAGCCCTTAAGATGAGCCCCTGGGCCAGGTGAGCACGGGTGGGGCCAGGTGGGGGCGGGGCCTGATTGGGTGGGCGTGGTCAGGTGAGCTGGGGCTGGAGCACTGACCTGGCACTGACCACGCCCTCCTCAGCCTGGGCGGCTTCATCAGCACAGCGGAGCGGGTGCGCCTGCCAGATGACTGTGCGGTGGGCTACATCGTGGAGGGGCTGCTGGGCGCCCGCCTGCGGCCCAGCCCCCTCTTCCACTCCCACCTGGAGAACCTACGGACGCTGCCCCCGGACACCGTGCTGCAACAGGTGCCTCCCGCCCTCCGTGGCGGCCCTGGGGGCTTGACCCACTGCGTATTGCGTATTGCGGAGCTGCCGTACCCCCCGGTGAGTTCCCATCTGCCCTGCAGGTCACCCTGAGCTACGGGGGCCCCGAGAACCCGCAGAACGTGGTGAGCGTGTCTGGGCCCTTCAGTCTGCAGCAGGACCCCACCCGGTGAGCGGGGCTCGGGCGGGTTCTGGAAGGGGAAGGGCGGCCATGCCCAGTGCTGACCCCAGTGCCCCCCAGGTTTCAGTCTGTCCACTGTCACCTGTACCCCGACACCGATTGGTGCCCCAAGCAGGCACCTATGTCCTCCCAGTGACCCTCTGCACCCGGCAACTCCAGGCTAAGTGGACAGGATTCGACCCAGCAGCTCCCCCATCTGCTCTCTGCACCGCACAGGACTGACCACCCGGGAGGTCGAGGTGCACAGCCTACCCCTCACCCAGGGGCTGAGTTTGTAGGTTCTGGGGGCCTGGGCAGACCCCAGCTCTATGCACCGTTGCAGGACAATAAAAAACACAACTCAGCCCACTGCCCGCGCCTCCTCTCATGCCCCCACCCTGCCCTGTTTCGGGTTCCCCTGAGTCCTGGGGTTGTGGGGAGCAGGAAGTACAGCAGTGAGGCAGTCTTATCCCTGAGCTTACACCACTGTGCTTCCCAGAAGAGTTGAGGGGCGTGTGCATGTGTGAGGGTGTGTGTGACCTGAGCATTTACACATATGTGTGGAGGGTGTATGAATAGGAGTGCATATGTGTGAGTGTGGCTGCATGTATGTCCATGTGTGTAGGGTGAGTGCATGTGTACATGTATGTGTGAACATTGCATGCATGTGGTAAGTACCTGTGTATGTGTACCTATGGCATGAGTCCCTGTGTGTACAGGAGTGTGGGGTCACTGTGTACATGAGTGTGCTATGGAGGGTATGTGTACGTGAGTGTGTATTGTGAAGTGCGGGTATGTGTCTACCTGCGTGTATATGTCCAGGGTGTGAGTGCATGTATGTCGAGAATGAGTTCACATGTGGGGCTGCATGTGTGGGAGTCTCTGGGGAGCAGGCAGCTGGGGCCTCAGGTGTCAGCCACAGGAGAAGAGGGGGCCCAGCACCCCAAGGGCTGCCAGGAGGCGGTGCCGCTCTTTGCTCCTGAGCAAAACGAGGCGAGACATCTGCCACAGCCTCAAGGGTCTGAGGGTCTGGGCTGCTGCCTGTCTGGGGCTCAGACCCTTGGTCTGACACTCTGGAAGAGCTGAACCCACCCCCATGGCCTGACCCCACACCACACGGGCCCCCGGGTGCCCCCAGGACTGAACCCTGAGCGTGGTCACATGTGGCCCGACCTGCCCCATTGCTCAGTGGCTCCCAATCAGAATTGGCCTTGCTCTCGGCACCGGCCCTGGCACTGGTCGGAGTGGACGCGCCCACGGGCTCCCTTGCAGCCTCCTCCAGCTGCGGAGGAAGGAGGCGGCACCAGCAGCCCGGGCTCCAGAGCCCCTCCCTCAGCGCCTCCAGACAGGCTCTCCTGCCCTCCTACACCCGCCTGACTGCGCCCTTGAGTCCCCAGCTGACCGCCGCCTGGGGGAAGTGGTTTATTTCCTTCTCTTGTTGCTCCCCAGTATTGAGTTTAATTTTTTTCATTTTTTAAATGATTTTATTTATTGAATCACCATAGAGCAGTTACAAAGCTTTCGGGTTTAAGACTCGGTCATACAATGAAACACCCATACCTTCACCAGTGCCCGTTCTCCACCACCAAAAACCCCAGTATACCCCCATTCCACACCCTCCCCCTACCTGTGGGGCAGATGATTTTGACATTACTCTCTCTCCACTTTGATTACTTCAACATTTTGACACCAGACCCACCATTATTATTTGGGATTTTACCTCAACACTCAGATCTGCCGAAAAGGCAACAGTAGATAATTTGTTTTCTATTGCTGGTTATGAATAACATGATGTCGCATGGCTGTAGTAGTGGCCACATGATTTTGAAATTCTGAAATTCTAACAATTAAATTTGGAGGGATTTCTGCCAAAACCTGCTGGGTTCCAAGATTTGTTCCTGAGTCTCTGGGATCATGGCCCTTAAGCAGCTTGATCAGGAGCAAGAGAGGCCATTCGTGGGCAGCAACTCAGGGACTCGTTGGGACAGGGAGGAAAGGGCCGGCTCTACTCCTATCCCATAAGGCCCCACGTGTCTCGTAGTGAGGGCTCAAACCTGACTGTCCAATGGCCTCTGGAGGATGGCAGCCACCAAACTGCCAAGGGGGAGCAGGCAGAGGGACAGCACCCTTCCCCTCCCCCGCCCCCCGGGGTGGCCCGGCCACAGTAACTGCGGGGTCCAGATGCATTTCTGCCCAAAGCTGCTGGGTTCCGAGATTTGTTTCTGAGTCTCTGGGGTCATGGCCGTAAGTGAGTTTGATTTCTTTTTACTATCTTTTTTGGGCCACACCCAGCAGTGCTCAAGTCTGACTCGGGGCACGGCTTGGGGGACACCGTGGGCAAGCCAAATGGCCATCTCCCTGCTCCCGCCCTAAACGGCACCGAGGGGCAGCCGCCAGCAGGGGGCGGGACAGAGCCAGGCCCGCAGATCTTGCCAGCTGGTGGCGCCCTTGACTAGGATCTTCCTAACGGATTCCAGCCATTCTTGGATGTTGGAGGACCCTGGGTTACTGAAACTGCTAAACTTAAAGTTTCAAGAATGCATTTTTTGAGCGACTAGAGGGATAGTCCATTGGGGAGGGCTGCGCTTGCACACAGCTGACTCAGGTTCGATCCGTAGCACCCCACATGGTCCCCGAGCACAGAACCAGGAATCAGCCCAGGGCACTGCCAGGTGTGCCCCCCTCAAAAAACCCAAAATACCCATTTTGACGCCTGATACTTCAAAGGGCGTTATTTCATTCCTTTTGTGTTTTGGTCTGGTTTGGGGCCGCACCCGGCGGTGCTCAGGGCTTACTCCTGGCTCAGCACTCAGGAACCACTCTGGCAGGGCTCAGGGTGCCATATGGGGTGCCGGGGACTGAACCCAGAGCCAGGAAGAGCTCCCACAGCACCACGGTGGGTGGCAAACCTCCAAGTGACCAAGTACTTGCCTTTGGGTCATCGGCCATCCCTGGGTGGACACGTAAGGGCGGTGATGAGGTCCTTGTGCTTTGGCCTGCACCAAGGACATGGAGGACCGAGCTCAGGTCATACATGCAGGAGTCCCGGGCAGTGCTCAGGGCCTACACTGAGGAATTCCTCTTCACTCAGGAATCACCTCTGCTGTACTCGGGGGACCCTATGGGGTGCCAGGGATTGAACCTGTGTCAGCCACATGCAGAGCAAATGCCCTCCCCACTGTCCTATGGCTCCGGCCCCTTTCTCAGGTTGTTTTTTGCTTTTTTTTTTTTTTTTTTAATCGGAACCACTCAGCCTGCATCCTTTCCCTTTCCCTCTTCCAAGGAAGAGAAACAGTCATCAGTGGTCAAAGGCTGTTGCCAGAGCCAGACCTGGAAGTAGTCTCCCACTCAGAAGAGGGTGCCCGGCCACTCCACAGGCTTTCTTCTCTGGGAACTGTAGAAATAGCCCTTGAAAGGGAAATCCTGTTTCTCAAGTTTTTTGCCTTGAGACAAACTTGGGCGTGTACAAGCTACTGGCCCCAGTTCCACGCCACACGGTGTCCCCCGTAGCCCTCAGTATGGACCAGTCTCAGCCCGCAGCAAGGGTCACACGGGGCTGAATGCAGGGGCAAGGGAGTGAGTGGCCTGGACACCCCAGGAGGAAGGCATGACTGCAGGGTGTAAACACAGACGGCTCCAACCTCTGCCTGCTCCTCACAGCCCCCAGCCCTGCATGAGTGCAAAGGAGGGTGTGCCGGCACGGCCACTCCCACAGTCAGCACCAAGCCCAGCTGCTGCCCTGCCTGGACGCGCTGCTGGGTTGGGCCCTCTGGAGGAAGGGCCATGCTCAGGGAACGAGAGCTGCGGGGCTCCGGCCGGCCCCCACCCTGCCCCCACTCCGCTGTGGAGCTGTGCATCACGCAGACAGTGAGGCCAGAGTGCTGGGCGCTTGGGGCATGGCTGGCGGCCGCCCTGCTGGAAGGCCTCACCACCCCCTTCCCCGTCATCCGTCCTGTTCATTTTCCATCAGCCTTTTGGCTCTCTCCAGGTTGGATCCCTTCTACTGTTTTGATTTTTTTTTCCCACACCTGGCGGTGCTCAGGGCTGACTCCTGGCTCTGCTACTCAGGGATCATCCTGGTGGGTAGGGCGACCCCAGAGAGTGCCGGGGATCAGCTCCCTCACCTGGTGGCCTACCCTCCCTGTGTATTTTTTCTTTTCCATCGTTGCCCCACTGGGCTCTGAGCCCGTATTTAGCTCCAGGATTCCACCCTCTGTGTGGCCACAGTCATGTGTGAGGAAAGTGTCAGTCGACATCCTGCCGCTCTGGCCCAGGGCCTCCCGTGACTGACCGTGTAAGACTCACATGAGCCAGCCGGCCCCCTTCTGCAACCTCCTCGTCTAGACTGAAGTTTCTGTTCTGTTAGTTCACTCGGATGTTTCCTTTGATTTCTCGGCATTTCACAGAGATGCTTTGAAATCCTCCTGCTTGGGGGGCCAGAGCTCTAGGACGGTGGGGAGGGTGTTTGCCTTGCACATAGCCTACCCGGGTTCGATTCCCAGCATCCCATATGGTCCCCCAAGCACCACCGGGAGCAATTCCTCAGTGCAGAGCCAGGAGTAACTCTTGAGCATCGCTGGGTGTGACCCAAAAAGAAAAGAAAAAAAGAGAAAAGGAAGGAAAAAAAAGAAATCCTGCTTGGCAAGGCCCGACAATGCCTCGCTGCTCATTTGTGCCCTGGAAGCTCGCAGCAAGATGCATGTCTGGGTTTTACTGTCTCCGAAGAACCCCGGCTTCTGCGGGGCCAGGCGCAGGCAGTGCTGGTCAGGGTCTCCTGCTCAGGCTTCTGCCTCGGGAAGTGGCCAGTGGGTGTGTGGCTCATCTGCTGTCCCAGCCTGTGAGGGTTAGTGAAGCCAGTACTGCGGGAGGGGTCGGACCCACCGCAGGGGCTGGGGTGGGTGGTGGCACAGTTGCACAGCACATACGAAGAAGGCCAGAGTCCCAGGAACACCACAGAGATGTCCAGGGTGTGGGGGTGCTGAGAAGATGCAGGGCCGAGCCCTTGGATGGTCTGCTGAGACCACCGAGCCCTGTCCTTTGAGGACAGACCCTCTGGGGGCTGAGCAGCGGGGCACAGGCAGGCCCCTGGGGGACCTGCGTGAGGGCCAGCAAGTCCCCTGCCCTTCAGCAGGGCCGCTCCCCATGGTGGGGTCCCAGGGCCCCAGAGCAGTGAGCCCAGAGCAGAGCACGTGTGTGCAGCCGTGGCGTCCCGTGAGCGGTCCCGGCCCTAATCCCTGAGAAGCCTTTCCCAGCATTGCTTTACATGCTCACACGCAGCTTTTGTGCCCAACTCCTTCTGCTCGCCCCGCCCCTTACCGGGAAGAGCTTAGTGGTTTGGCAGGACTAAGCTACCCCCCACCCCAATCAGGTCACCCCAGGTCAGGAGGGAGCCCTTGGGGCCTGAAGCCAAACCATCCCCTCCCACTGATGGTGAGACCCCAGCTGCAGGCGTGGGTGAGGAGAGGCTTCGGGGGCTCCTGAGTCTGCCAGCCAGATGGTGCAGGGAGCCTGCCTGTGGGCCCTGCCCGCCATGGCCATGTGAATTGCCCACGAGCCGGAGGACAACAGCCAGGGCCCCAGGGAGAGGTGTCCCCAGCACCCCAAACCATCACCCTCACCTCACAGGAACCCAGACAAGGAGTCGCTGAGCCCACATGGGCATCTGTGTGCAGTGCCTGGGCGCAATGCCTCACGCTTGAACTGCACACACGTGACAAGTCTGTGCCCGAATGTTCCTACCAGTGTGCACGTGTCCTGGGTATGTCTTCCTGTGTACATGTGTTCCCTGGACACACTCACACATGCATGTCCCCAGACATGCTCACACTCCCATCCTTCTGTGCAAGTGCTTGTTCCAAGGTGTGTTCACATGTGTTCTTGTGTGCATACACATGTTCCTGGGTGTACACACACCTGTCCTCATGTTCCCAGGATGCCACACTTCTTTCCTCATGGGCACACATGTTCTCGGACATGTGTCCTCGTGATGGCACGTGTGTGGCAGAGCACACATTTCTGTGCCTATGTCTGCTCAGGCTCCCTCCCCTCGCTGTCTGCCTGTCCCCTGGAGACCTCACTCCAGTGGGTCCCCCTGTCCTGAGACAGTGACCTGTGCTGGGGCTGGCTGGGGTCACTGCTGGGCAGGTTCTCTCTCACCCTAAGAAGCAGGAAGATGGAGTCAAATCCCCTCTGGGAAGCTCAGAGAAGGAACCTGAGAAGGCACTGGAGAGGCTTCTAGAAGGATCTGTGACCTGGTCCCACTGTACCTTGGCACCTCTCCTGCATCCGTACACATAGATACGTACTGTGCCAGCACACACATGAACTGTTGGCTTCTGCTCAGATGCTCGAAGAGCCCTCAGCCTGGGGCATGGGCCTGGCCCCAGGGACCTGCCAGCAACCCCCAAAACAGCTCCTGGGCAGAGGGATGTGTGGAGAGAGCTCTGTGCTGTGGGCCTGGGCTTGCTCCCAGCCACAGCTCTGGGTGCCCTGAGGCCCAGGGAGGGGCTCTCCCGGGGTCTCGTGGGGGGGTCCCACTGCATGTAAGCCCCGCGTGTTTCTTGACACTGTCCATCCCAGCTGCTGGTTGCACGAGACAGTAAAAAGAGAATCGAACAAGACTGAGCACACAGCCTAAGCAAGAGCATGGGCCAGATGGGAAGAGAAGGGCCAGGGAGTGGCTCCTGCCGCCCTTCTCAGAGGCTGTCATGGTGTCCAGTGCTCAGCTTGGGCTCTCCAAGCAGGCTGTGGGTGGACAGCAAGAAGTTCCTGAGTCGTAGAGAGCTGACCACTCATCCTTTGGGTGTCCAGGCAGATGCTCCCATGGTGCCCTTGTTGGGGGGGTTCGGGCGGCACACTGTACCCGGTTTCCATCTCTGTGATTCGAGCCGCTTTGGTAGCCCCAGAGCAGCCCAGAATTCCTGGAGTGCAGCCACATGCCCGAGGGCAGATGGGGCAGAGGCTGCCTGGGCACCTCAGAGAGACTCCCCCGGGCCCCAGCAGTCTGCAGACCAGCTGAGGCTAGGGAGATGGGGTGTCCCCTCCTCCCAAGAAGCCTCACCTGGGCCATGCTTTGCCCAGAAAATGAAGCAAAGCCCAAGTGACACCACATGCTCTGTCCCTGCACAGAGCATGTTCGACAGACACAGCACACATGTGCCAGACACACACACAACACACACATGCATGGCAGTACACGCATAACACACATTTGGCACACATGCACACACTGGCACACACCCACATTTTTGATACTTTTTTCAAACCCAGGAGCGGGCTCCTGGCCAGCACCTTCCCATACGGTACAGTGAGGTAGAGGGGGTGGCTCTCCTGGTGAAGCAAAGTCCAGAACAAAGCCGCCCGTGCCTGTGCCCTCCCTCCCGCTATTAAAGCCTGCCAGCTTGGCAGGTGCCCCACCACACCATGCAGCTCAGCTTCCACGGCCTGCGGGCCCTGGTGACCGGGGCTGGGAAAGGTGGGTGAGCAGGCGGGCGACCAGTGCCAGACATGGTGGCTGAGGGCCCTGGGGGTGTCCCGTTTTCCCCCGCCCTGGCCCCGGGTCTGGATGGACGACAGATGGTTGGGGGGGGGGGGCGCCTGAGCAAGGCCTCCTGCTGTGACACCACCTCCCTGAGCTCTGTGCGGTCCTGCAGGGATCGGGCGGGAGACCGCCAAGGCGCTGCATGCGTCGGGGGCCAGAGTGGTGGCTGTGACGCGCACCCAGGCCGACCTGAACAGCCTCTGCCAGGAGGTGAGCCTGGGGGTTGGTGCCTGTGCCCTGGGCTCCCCTTCGTCCCGAGGAGGAGAAGCAGCAGCCCCTCTCCCTGTGCCCGCAGTGCCCAGGGGTGGAGCCCATATGTGTGGACCTGGGGGACTGGGCGGCCACGGAGCGGGCACTGAGTGACGTGGGCGCTGTGGACCTGCTGGTGAACAACGCGGCTGTGGCGCTTCTGCAGCCCTTCCTGGAGATCACCAAGGAGGTCTTCGACAGGTGGGTGTGGCTGCCCCAGCACGGGCGGGCGGGTGGGCCGGGGTGCGGCCAGGCCCCTCTGACGGACCATGCCCCCAGGTCACTCCACGTGAATCTGCGCTCGGTGATCCAGGTGTCCCAGGTGAGTGGGGGGTGGCCGGCGCGGCCAGGCCAGGCCCTCCGGAGCGGGGAGGGTTAGGCTGCATCTCTCATGGCCTCCAGATCGTGGCCCGCAGCATGGTGGCGCGTGGCGTGCCCGGCTCCATCGTGAACGTCTCCAGCATGGTGTCACAGACCTCCTTCCCCAACATCGCCGTCTACAGTGAGTGCCTGGGGCCCGGGGCGGGGGGACAGGGCCCGCCCCAGCCTCAGCCCAGTCCTCCCCGCAGGCTCCACCAAGGGTGCCATGACCATGCTCACCAAGGTGATGGCCTTGGAGCTGGGGCCACACAAGGTGAGCAGGGGCTGGCGGCAGGGTGGGACGCGGAGGGCCGGGCGCGTCCCTGCACCCCATGGTTCCCTGAGCAGAGCCAGGAGTCAGCCCTGAGCACTGCCCGGCGAGGGCCGGGATGCGGGCTGAGGCGCCTGGACCTTGGGCCCAGATCCGCGTGAACTCCGTGAACCCCACGGTGGTGCAGACGGCCATGGGCCAGCAAGTCCTGAACAACCCTGAGGTGGCCCGGCAGCTCAAGACCCGCCACCCGCTGGGCAAGTTCGCAGGTCAGTGTGCGGCGGGGCGCGAGGGGCGCAGGGGGCAGGCAGGGCGCACTGACCCGTTCGCTCTGCCACAGAGGTGGAGGACGTGGTCAACAGCATCCTCTTCCTGCTCAGCGACTGCAGCGCCGCCACCACCGGCTCCAGCATCATGGTGGACGCGGGGTACCTGACTTCTTAGCGCGCAGCCAGTTCAACCGGGCGGACCTCCTCAAGCCCACCGCAGGCCCCGCCCCGCCCGCCCCAACAGTGTCCTCTGCAGGCCCCGCCCACCGGCCACACCCCGCGCCGAGACCCCGTCCACAGCCCACCCTCTATTGGCCCCGCTCCCTCTCGCTCTCCTCCTTCCGGACCCTCCCCACATTCCCGTCCCCGCAGCTGCCATCCCCCTTGCCGGCCCCGCCTGCCCTGCGTCCACCCTCCCGTCTCTCTGACTCTCAATCCCGCGGGATTGGTTGGGGTTCATTTGCCTAAATAAACGGAGATGGCCCACCTGGAATACGCAGGTGCAAGCTCGGGGCGAGGTGGGTGCGACCTACCCCACTTGGGCCCAAACGCGGAGATTGTTTGCGAGCCAACCCGGCGGTCGCTCCTGATGGCACTTGGGCGACCCTATGCAGGGCGGGGCCCGAACCTAGGTCGGCCGCTCACAAGGCAAGAGCCCAGCTGCTGGGGCTGGAGCAATAGCACAGCGGGTAGGGCGTTTGCCAGCCAGGAGTAACCCCTGAGCATCGCCGGGTGTGACCAAAAAACAAAAAACAAGACAAAACAAAAAAAAGCCCAGCCGCTGACATTGCCAAGGCCTCCGGGAGACCATGTAGGGGCGGCGCGTGCAGGGGTCTCTGGGGACGGCGTGCGCAGAGGTCTCCCTGGGGGCGGTACGCGCAAGGGTCTCCCTGGGGCAGGCGAGTGCAGGAATCTCCCAGCGCCGTGGGCTGCTGGGCTGGCCTGAGCGAGAACTCCGCAGGCGCTCGGCGCGCAGGGGCCGGGCTGGACCTTGGCGCCGCGGGACAGCTGGAGAGAGAAAAAAAACCGCCCAAGCCGCTCCCCGGGGAGGGGCCTGAGAATGCCACGCCCTCTATATCTGTGATTGGCTGCTCTGACATGAGCCCCGCCCAACTCCCGAGCCCAGAGCCGCTCTCCGTCACCGGGATGCCCCGCCCTTCCCTTTGATTGGCTGCTCTAACTCTAGCCCCTCCCACAAGCCGGCCCCAGCGCCACGCTCTGGACCCGGCCTGGTTCTCCTGGAGCCGGGGCTCCCGCGCTCCGCCCTGCGCTCTCCGCCCCGAGACCCGGGCGCGCCCCGGCCCGCCCCGCCCCTGCCCGCTCCCTCCGGGGCCCGGCGCCCGGGCCCGCAGTCGCACGGCGCCGCCATGGAGCTGGGGCTCGCGGGCCGCCGCGCGCTGGTCACGGGCGCGGGCAAAGGTGGGCCGGCGTGCGGGGCCGCAGGGCGTGGGGCGCTGGCAAAAGTGGACCGACGCGCGGGGCCGCGGGGCGAGCGGGGGAGGACGGCGCTGAGTCGCGCGGGTCCCGCCGCAGGCATCGGGCGCAGCACGGTGCTGGCGCTGCACGCCGCGGGGGCGCAGGTGGTGGCCGTGAGCCGGACCCGGGCCGACCTGGAGAGCCTGGTGTGTGAGGTAGGCGCGGGGGCCTCGACCCCCAGACTCGGGCGGGCGCAGGGTGGCGGTGGGCAGGCAGGCCCCTGTGTTCCCAGCCCAGTGCCCGGTCTGCGGCCCGGAATTCGGGTCCGAGGAGGTGACCGCGACCCTTAGTCCCATTGGGCCACCTCGCACGGAGCCTCTGGTAGCTGTGCTCCCCGATATTAAGTGTCCCGGAGTGGAGCCCCTGTGCGTGGACCTGGGGGACTGGGCGGCCACGGAGCGGGCGCTGCGTGACGTGGGCCCCGTGGACCTGCTGGTGAACAACGCGGCTGTGGCGCTTCTGCAGCCCTTCCTGGAGATCACCAAGGAGGCATGTGACACGTGAGTGAAGGTGGGGGTTGGGGCAACCCCTCCCCCAGCACCACTCCAAGACCTGCCACCCCATCTCATCTGCCTGCAGGTCCTTTGAGGTCAACCTGCGGGCAGTGATCCAGGTGTCCCAAGTAAGCTGTCCAGCAGGGAGGGGACGGGGGCGGGTTGGGGGCCTTCCTCACTCTCCCCTCTCCCCAGGTGGTGGCCCGTGGCCTCATTGCCCGGGGAGTCCCTGGCTCCATCGTGAATGTGTCCAGCCAGGCATCACAGCGAGCCCTAACTAACCACAGTGTGTACTGTGAGTGCCCCTCACTGCCCCGCCCGGCCCCTGCCCCTCACTTTCTCGCCCCCACCCCCACCCCGCTCACACTCCTGCCACCTCCACAGGCTCCTGCAAGGGTGCCCTCGACATGCTCACCAAGGTGATGGCTCTGGAGCTAGGGCCTCACAAGGTGAGTTCCCTCAGGTCTCCCCCCAAGCCTGAGTCCAGGGCCCACACCCACCCCTGCCTGTCCCCCTGCAGATCCGTGTGAATGCGGTGAACCCCACAGTCGTCATGACGCCCATGGGCCAGGCCAACTGGAGCGACCCCCAGAAGGCCAAGTCCATGCTGGATCGTATCCCTCTGGGCAGGTTTGCAGGTGAGGCAGAGCCCAGAGGGCGGCGGGTGGGTGGACGGGCAGCAAGGGCAGATCTTCACCCAGTCCCTCCCGCAGAGATGGAGAATGTGGTGGACACCATCCTCTTCCTGCTGAGTGACCGCAGCAGCATGACCACAGGGGCGACGCTGCCTGTGGACGGAGGCTTCCTGGCCACCTGAGCCTCCGCACTGCTGCCCTGCGCTGAGCCCCCAATAAACACACTGCTGCTTCTGCCTGCAGAGTTGTGCTGGAGCCTGCTCCCTGGGCAGTGGGCGGGGGGGAATCAGGAGGCAGATGCTCGTCGGACGCCCATCTATCGGCTCGTCGATCAGTCTTGAAGGACTGTGAGCAGTTTCCTTATCTTCCCTGGCACAGCACAGCCGAACATGGGTTGTTTCAAGTTCTGTTATTTCTTTGGGGGTCACACCCTGGGATGCTCAGGGCTTACTCCTGACGGGCTCGGGCAGTACATGGTGCTGGGGCCGTCTGCTGATTCCAAAGCCTTCCTGCTGTGCTCATGCGGTAGCTATGAGCTTTGTGTTGCTTGTGGGGGATTCCCCCCACTCCTGACACTCCCGCTCCCGTTCACTGGGTATGCAACAGCGAATCAAGTCCCAGGGTGGAGCAGGACAGTGGGTAACTGGGGTGCACAGCCCCCTCTGAGCACGGGACCAGCTGGACCCACACGGTCTCCACCATGCCCAGCTATGTGTGCACTTGTGTAATCATGGACTCTGGCTGTTTCATAACTGGGTGGCAGATCTGCCCCAGCGGAGATAGCGGGTAGGCCCGGGTGACCCCAGCCTGCTCACTCCAGCAGCTGTTGCATTGGGGGTGAAGTGCAACCACCCGACCATGGCTCCCAGCTTCCCACCCTCGTGGCCACACTTGCCTGCCCTCTGCAAGCTAAGCCAGAATCTACAGCTTGTTTACACAGTCTATTGTTTGGCCGCCTGCCAAGGTGCTGGCCT
Organism: Sorex fumeus; assembly: GCF_029834395.1. Lineage (NCBI taxonomy): Eukaryota > Metazoa > Chordata > Mammalia > Eulipotyphla > Soricidae > Sorex > Sorex fumeus. The sequence continues at coordinate 17,860,444 of NW_026606086.1, read as the reverse complement.
TGCTCACAGCTGACCATGGGTCAATGCTCAGCACACCAGAGGTCCTCCAAGCCCCTTGGGGAGCGAGCGTGAATACCTGAATACCGCAGAGTATACCCGAAGCCCAGAGCACAGCCCCAGGCCCTGCTGAGCTGCAGGGGAGTTAGCCTGCCCCTGCCCCACAAGACCCCATTGTGCATTTGCAATTGCTCCCACCCAGCCTGATGGCCCCAGAGATGCCGCCCCCTCCAGTCCCCCTAGGGATGGAGAAACGAGGAGAGGGGGAGACAGGTGGAGGAAGTTTATTGTATAAAACAGGAACACTCCTCGAGGAAGCCCCCCAGGGGCGCAGTGGACAGGCCCCCGCCTCATGCTTCACCCCCACTCCCTCCCACAGACTCAGGCACACCGACAACACACCACAGAGGACAGACAGGCAGAGGGGCAGATGGGTGGACGGGTGGACAGGTGGGTGGACAGCCGGGAGCGGGCCTAGAACAGCGTGCACTTCTTGCCCGGCTTCTTCACGGGGGGCGGGCAGAGGACGGCCCTGATGGCCTCGTCGAACACGGTCTTCAGGCCTCGCTGGGTCAGCGCGGAGCACTCCAGGTACTTGACAGAGCCTAGGGGTGGGGGAGGGTGAGGGACCGCGCGGGGGCCCGGGGCTGGGGCGTGGCGGGGCACTCACCTATCTCGCGGGCCATGGCCAGGCCCTGCGGGTAGGTGATGGGCGCCAGCTTCTTGTCCCGCAGCCGCTCGACGGTGTCCTTGTCGTCGCGCAGGTCCAGCTTGGTGCCCACCAGGAGGATGGGCGTGTGCGGGCAGTGGTGGCGCACCTCGGGGTACCACTGTGGGGGCCAGCCAGCTCAGCGCTGGGCCCGGATGCGCCGCGCGACCAGGGACACGCCCCCCTGCCCGGCCCCCGGCCGGCCGGCTCTTACCTTGGCCCGGACGTTCTCGAAGGAGGCGGGGCTCACCAAGGAGAAGCAGATGAGGAAGACGTCCTGGGCGGGGAGGCGGCGGTCAGCGCCCGCGCCGCGCGCCCCCCGCCGCGCCCGCCCGGCCCGGCCACCTACGGTCTGCGGGTAGGAGAGCGGCCGCAGGCGGTCGTAGTCCTCCTGGCCCGCCGTGTCCCACAGCCCCAGGTTGACGGGCTTGCCGTCCACCATCACGTTGGCCGAGTAGTTGTCGAACCTGCGGGCGGACGGGCGGCGTGAGCGCGGGCGCGCGGCGGGCCCCCCGCGACCCCCGGGCGCCGGCTCACACGGTGGGGATGTACTCTCCGGGGAAGGCGTTGGTGGTGTAGCTGATGAGCAGGCAGGTCTTCCCCACGGCGCTGCGGACACAGGGAGCGCTCAGCGGGGCCCAGCCGCGCCCCCCGCCCCCGCCCCGGCCCGCACTCACCCGTCGCCGACCACCACGCACTTGATGGCCTGCATGGGCGCGGCCGCCGGGCTGCGGAGAAATGCCCGCGCCGCAGCGGAGCCGAGCGCCGCCGACCCCAGGCCGGAGACAGCCGAGCGCCGCCGAGCGCGCGCGGAGACAGCCGAGCCGCGCCCCGCCCCGCCCCCGCGCGCCCCCCGCCGCCGCGCCCCCCGCGCCGCCCCCGCGCGCTGTCCACGCGCCCAGCCCGCCGCCGCCGCCGCCGCGCCCCCCGCGCGCCGCCGTGCCCCCCGCGCGCCGTCCACGCGCCCGGCCCGCCGCCGCGACCCCCGCGCGGAGACAGAGACTCTCACACGCAGCAGCGGGGGGGACACGAGTGTATTTCCAGAGGAGACACCGCACGACCCGTCCCACATCACCACGCGCACCCGCCCACCCCGTGCTGCCCCAGCCACAGTCCGGGTCCGCAGACCCCCGACAGCAGTCCGGTCGGCGAGTTCCGGGGGGGGGGGCGCCGGCCCTCACTTCTGGGGGCTCAGCGCCCGGAGCGGGGCGCCCTGCACGTAGGCCAGCACGGCGTTCTGCAGGAAGCTGGCCCGCTGCGCCTCCTCCTCCCGGACCCGGGCCAGCGCCGCTTCCTTTAGGCGCAGCTTCTCTCGCAGGGACGCGTTCTCGCTCTCCCGGTCCAGCAGCGCCTCCCGGTGGTCACTAGCGCTCGCTGCGGGGAGGGGGCAGGTCTGGGCTCACCCGGGCTCACCCGGCAGCCTCCGGTGCCCGCTGCCCACCCGGCCAGGGACCCGGGCCACTGTGCGCCTCTGCCAACTGCCCACCAGGGGGTCTGGCCAGAAAAGACTAGGGGTCCCAGGCGGGGTGTGTGCGTGGCCAGGGGATGGGCGCCGTCCACCTTTCAGCTGGCGCTCCAGGGCTGCCACCTTCTCTCTCAGTGCCTCCTGGGCGGTGAGCTCAGCCCGCAAGTGGCCATTCTGCTCCTCCATCTCCACCCGCACCCTGGTCACCTCAGCCACCTTCTCTTGGTCCTTGTCACGCAGCTCCTGTGTGGCAGAAGGTACAGTAGGAGTGTGCAGAGGCACTGGCAGGGTGCAGGGATGAGGAGATGGGAGGAGGGTGTAGGGGTGAGGAGGTGGGGTGAGGAGGTGGAACAGGGTGTAGGAGTGAGGAGGTGGAGCAGGGGTGAGGAGGTGGGGTGAGGAGGTGGGGCAGGGTGCAGGGGTGAGGAGATGGGAGCAGGGTGCAGGGATGAGGAGGTGGGGCTGGGTGCTGGGTGAGGAGGCAGGGTGAGGAGACTGAGCAGGGTGCAGGGGTGAGGAGGTGCTCCCGGCTACCTGCTGCAGCTCATCCAGACGCCGCCGCAGGCCCTCCACCTGCAGGTCCAGCTGTGCAGCCTGGGCCTGGGCCTGGCTCACCTTCTGCTGCTGCTGCAGGCAGGTGCTCTGGGCCTCATCCCGCGCCTGCGCCAGCAGCCGCAGCTTCTCCTCCAGGTGTGCCCGGTGCTGCTGCTGTGGCACGGATGGGATGTAGGGGGTCGTGGGGACGCTGCGGGTCAGCGCATGGGACTGCACCTGACCCCCATCCCACGCCACGGATGCCCAGGCACAGCGGAAGGGCAGGTGCCAGGACGCCGGGCCCTGTGCTGACCTCCTCCAGGCGCGCCTGGCTCCTGGCCTTAGCGAGTTCCTCCTCTGCCTGGTTGCGCTCACACAGCACCGCCGTCTTGGCTCGGCTCAGCTCCTGCACTCAGAGAGCCTGCTGGGCTGTCGCCTCCCACCCCGGGGTCCCAGGGCGCCCACACATCCTGCTGGCCCGGAGGCCGGAGCGCACAGCCAGGCCCCTCACCTCCTCCAGGGCCAGCCGCGCCGCCTCCAGCCTCTGTACCCGGCCCTGCAGTGCCCGTTCACTCTCCTCCAGGTGGCGCGTCATGTGCTGTACCTGTCGGGAGGGCGTGGCCGGTGGGGTCCCAACTCTGCACCCGGGCCCCTGGGCTGAGAGCGAGTGGCCACTGGCACTCTCGTGGGCAGCGCGGGCACCCGGTACCTCCTGAGAGTGCAGCCGCGCGGAGTCCTCCAGATTCTGGCGGGACCGCTTCCTCTCCAACTCCAGGCGCTCTGGCGCGCAGGGGGAGGAGAGGGTGAGGCGGGCCTCTCCGTCGCCCCGCCCCGCCCCGCCCCGCCCACGAGCGCCTGGTGCCCACCCGCGGCCTGCACGGCCCGGATCTTCAGCTCTGCCGTCCGGTCGGTTAGTTCCTGCCGCGCAAGGAACAGCTGCTCCTGCTGGGCTTTGGCCTTGCGCTCCAGCGCGTCCACCTGGGGGCGGCAGGGCCCCGGGAAGCTGAGCCCGGGTCCCCCCTAGCCGTCCCGCCCCCACCCCCCCTGGCCCGCCCCCACACCTGGTCGCGCAGCCGGAGGTTCTGCTCGTTGGCCTCAGCCAGGTCTTTCAGAAGCTTGGCCTCCCGCTCCGCAGCTTCCTGGGGGAGACGGCGAGGGCAGCCTCAGCCTGGTACCTGCGCTTGCGGCACCGCCCGCCCGGCCACCTGCTGCCCACCTGCTGCTGCAGCCTCTGCTCCCTCGCCTGCCGCTGCGCCTGGCTCTGCTGCTCCTGCTCGGCCGCGGCCACGAGCGCCTCCAGCTTCTGCACCTTCTGCTCTGACAGCACCAGGGCGGCTTCGGTCATCTGCAGCCTGCAAGAAGCAGCCCGGCCCGGCCGCCCTCAGGCCTTGCACCCTTGTCCAGAGCCTGCAGGGGGGCGAGGGCTCCCTCACCTCTACGGCCACTCACTTGGCCTTCAGGGCGTTGATGACGGAATGCCGCTCCTCCAAGGCTTCCTGGAGCTGCCCGACCCGGGTGGCCGACACCCTGAGAGACAGTAGACCCTGAGGACGCGAGGCCCCGCCTGGACCTGCTGCGCTGTGTTCCCACCTCCCAGGGTGTGCTGTCACCTGCCGCTCCGGCTCAGCTCTTCCTGCTGCTTCTCAATCCTCTGCATCAAGTTCAGGAACTGGGGGGAGGGGCAGAACGGTTGTGAGCCCCACAGGGCCGGGGCAAGGCAAGGCGGGTGGGCGGGAGCGGGCAGGACCTCTCACCTGCTTGGACTTCTCCTCTTGCAGCAGTCGCACTTCCTTGCTGAGCACCTGGGCGCGGGCGCGGCTCTCCCGCTGCGTGGCCAGCCGGTCCTGGTTGTGGTCCATGGCTTGCTCTGCGGGAAGAGCCCAGTCAGGGTGGGAGTCATCACCCCCAGGACAGCTGCCACCTGGGGCACTGGGGCTGTCCCAAGGCCGAAGGCCACACCAGGAAACTCAGCTCCTGTGTTCTGGAAAGATCCAAACAGGGAGAAATCTGCCTGCCTCAGCAGAATGGGCACAGTGGACATGGAGGACATGGCAGGAAGGTGTGGGCTGTGGGCTCCTGGCCATCTCAGGCCACAACAGACTGGCAGTGAGTGCAGGAGGGGGGTCGGGGGCATCGAGAGGACCTTAGGAGCCAAGCCCTAAGCAGGCCACATGGGCCACGTGGTCGTGAACCAGGCCACCCCAGCCTCCTGCTGTGGGAAGGGGCTGCTCTCTTGTCTGTACCCACGGCTCTGAGCACGTCGCTGGGGATGCTGTTCCCCGCCAGCTCCAGTCTCCACAGGGTCCTGTTGCTGGGGAGACAATCCACCAGGGCTCGCCCCCCCAGGAGGCCGATGTTATTCCAGCGCAGGTCTAGAAGGAGATCTGCGGTCATGGGGAGCCGGGCTCCCTGGGGCTGCCAGGGGCTCCCCCCACCTCGCCGGCCGGCGCACCCAGCTGCTGCAGACTGGCATTCCTCTTCAGGGCCAGGGCCAGGGCCTCGGCGCCGGGCGGCCCAATCTGGTTGTTGCGGAGGTCCAGCTGCTGCAGGACGCTGTTGGAGGCCAGGGCCCCGCAGAAGGTGGTGAAGGCGTCTCCCCACGCACCCAGGTTGTTCCACTCCAGGGTGAGGCTGTGGGGAGGCAGCATGAGCTGGGCCGGACCGCAGGACCCCCACGGGCTGGGCCTTGGCCCCCACGACCCGGGCCGTCCTCACCTCCGAATGGACTTGTTCTGCCGGAGGAGCTTGCCCAGGGCCTCAGCGCCCACGGCCTGAAGGTTGTTGCCCTGTGCAGGACACGGCTGGCCGGTCACTCCTGGTCCCCGTGGGCTGTGCTCCGCGAGTGCACGCTCCACGAGTCCCCGGCTAGCAGGGGCGCCACTGGGCTCTGGGTAGGTGGTGTGACTTCCAGGGACTCCGGATAGCCACACAGCCAAAGCCGGTGCAGGAGCTCACATCCCCGTAGGCCCTGTGGCGCTCACATCACTCACCTTAAGGTCCAGAACTCGCAAGGCAGAGTTGGAGCAGAGGCCCTGGAGCAGCAGTGTGGACCCTGTGAGGTAAGGCGGGCGTTGACCCAGAATGACCCCAGGCTGGGGCATTCTCTAGAGGCCCTGCTGGCCCCAGCCCACCCTGCTCCAGGTTTGGGCCAGTGCGAGGCCGGCAGTGGGGCCCCTAACCATCAGGCTTGCCCGCCAGAGGGCAGCACAGTAGTGACTGCCGTGCATTGGGCTTTCTCTGGAGAGTCCAGCGCCGGAAGCCAGCCAAGTGGTCAGCTTGGGCAGGACGAATGGACTGGGGCCCCAGGGCCCCTGCAGGCTGCCCACCTTCCTCGCTGAGCATGCAGTCGCTAAGCACCAGTTCCTCCAGCAGTGCCTCGCTCTGCAGCAGCCTGCCCAGAGCCCTGCACGTGTCTACCGTCAGGCTCAGGGTGGCCAGGTCCAACCGGCCCGCGGGCAGCTCGTGCAGCCGCTGCAGGACGCTCTCCTGGGGCTCGGCGCCACTGTCCTGGCACAGCCGGGTGTACGAGCGTCGGAACTCGTCCATGGCCGGGGCGTGCAGGGGTCTCTCCCCGCGACTGCACCACCGCCGACCGCCGCTGCGAGCTGGTTCTACAGGTGGGCGGGCGCAGGGCCGGGCGGGGCGCGAGGGTGGGGTGCCGTCGGGCGGGGCGGTCTAGAGCCACACGGACCCCGCTGACAGCGGCCCCGCAGCCCGGCCCTCGCGCAGAGCTGTGAACGGCCGCCCCGAGCCTCAGTATCCAGGAAGAGCGAGGCGCGCCGGGAACGGCCCCCGAAACTACAACTCCCAGGAGGGACTGCGGGCGAATGAGCATGAAGGAGCTGACGCGCGCTCACAGATCATTGGCCGGTGCCGTGGAGAAGGCGGGACTCGGGAGAGCGCGCTCAGTGCCCATTGGCCTGCGATGTGGAGGCGGGGCTCCCAGGAAGCGAGCTCAGCGTTGATTGGTGGGGCCAGGGAGGGCGCGCTTCCCGCTTAAGGGAGACGGCGCGGCGGTGCGGGCGCGGCGGCGGCGGGATGGAGGCGGCAGGCGCGGGCTTCCGGAAGGTGCGCGCGGGCGGCTGTGGGGCGCGGGGGAACTTGGAGCCGCCAGACACCGTCCGTCCCCGCGGCCACGGCACGGTGTGTCGGACGCCCGGGGCCACTTGGGGGGCGGCTGCAGGCCGGCGGGGTGCCAGGGGGCGGTGGCCCGGCCCTGGGGAGGCGGAGCGGCCCGTCGGTGCGCACCCTGGGGGTCTCGAGCCGCAGCGGGAAGGGCAGTGCGGCCGGCAGGGGGCGCCGAGTGGCTGCCCGGCGGGCGGTGGGCCTGGCTCCCGGCCCTCCCCGCACACTGCCTTTCTGGCTCCCTGGGCCGGCCCTGCCTCGCCCGCTGTCCGAGGGCTGGCCCTGGTCCCACGGAGCCGGGCTGCGGACGCCCCTCACTGTTCTGGCCCGTCTCTGTCCGCACAGGAGCTGGTGAACAAACTGCTGTTCTTTCACTTCAAGGACGACAAGACCAAAGGTACCGTGCGGGCGGCGGGCAGGGCCGGGGATGGGACAGGATGGGCCGCTGACCCCTTCCTCCCTGCAGTGGGCGGGGACGCACTGCAGCTCATGGCCGAGCTTCTCAAGATCTTCGTGGTAGGTGAGCCTGTGCCCCACCCACCAGGGGCCGTCCCTGAGACCTGGGCTGGGGTCCCCACAGCCCCCCATCCCCACGGATGCAGGATCCCTCATGGCCCCCTTCCCCGCAGAGGCGGCCATTCGCAGCGTGCGTCAGGCCCAGGCAGAGGACCTGGTCCGCGTGGACGTGGAGCAGCTGGAGAAAGTGCTGCCTCAGCTGGTAGGTGGACAGTGAAGTTGCATGGCCTGGACCTGCTGGCCCCGTCCAGCCTCTGAGTGCCCCCTCTCCCCCAGCTCCTGGACTTCTAGGGGCACCTTCGCGGCAGCTGTCCTGTGCCCCGTGTCGTTGGTCTCAGGCAGGACGGCGTCGAGGAGCTGCAGCGGGCCATGCCCTGCCTTGCTACTGGACAGGACCCTAAGCACCCACATCAGCTGTGGCTGAGCCCACACATTAAACTCGCCTCTCCCTTCCCAGCCCCGCCTCTCGCCTCCAGGTCCTACCTGGACACCCACCAGAGGTGTCCTTGGCTGCTCTCAGGCGCGCATTGGGGGTGCTGCCAGCTCTCCCCCAGGGAACCCAGGCCCCAGAGTGGCCACGGGGCTGTGCTAGCAGCCCATGGACAAAACAGGGACAAGAGCTGACCCGAGAGAAGCCACTTTATTCTTGCTGGGCAGAGGATGGTGGGCACCTCCAGGCTGGCATCTCACCTCTTGCTGGCTGTGAGGCAAATAACCGGGGTGATGAGGGCTCACACATGCCCATGCCCCCCTCCTCCGGCCCCCTGCTACCTGGCAGCTTCAGCCACTTGGGCACCTTGCCCGGGTCCCTCCTCACAGGCTGGCACAGCACAGGACTGGGCTGGGGCACAGACCCCTCAAGGGCAGGCTCTGACTTGGGGACTGTAGCAGCAGGGGCAGCTGGGGGCAGTGCTGGGGCCTTGGTGGCCCTGGACATGTGCCTGGGGACAGAGGTGAGTTTCAGGGTGCGGCATGGAGTCAGTGCCCAGGGCCGCTGGCCACACTCACCTGGCCACCAGCTCATCTGCTACGGACGGAGCCACAGAACGTGCCAGCAGCAGAGGCTCCAGGTAGGGGCCCTCGCCCAGGGGCTCCTCAGCTCCAAAGTGTATGAGGGCAGTAGGGAAGAGGTTGGCCTGCGGGGGGTGGGCGGTGTGGGGAGCACTTAGGAGGCCTGTCTATGCCTGGGCTGGGGTCCAGAAATGAGAGACCCTGGGCCCCCATGAAGAAGGGTCTAGGGGCTGTGCGTCTGGCCTCCACACTCCCATCACAGATGGAGAGGCGGAGACTGAGTGGGTGTCCCCCACAGGCTGGCCATCTTGCCGACTCCAGGCAGGGCTGAGTCGGGTCCTGAGAGCCAGGGTAGGCGGGCTGCTGGGCCTGGAGCCAGGAAGCCCCAGTAGACCCTGAGGGCTGAGCGAGGCGTGTGACAGAGCTGGGGTGGGGCGCTGACCACATCCCCTGGGCTGTCCCCCGTGCACATGCCAACACCCGGCGCCCCCATGGCAGCCGTGCTGCCTGCCAGGGGCTTGGAGACTGCCAGCTGCACTCACCGCTTCCTTCCCAGAGGCCTGCCAGCGGCACTCGGGCGACGCCCTGGGGCCGGCCTGGAGGGTAGGGGGGGTCTGGCACGGTCCCCACCCCGGGCCAGCAGCAGCAGGGGAGGGCGCAGGGAGGTGTTGCTTGGGCAAGAGGTGTTGCTCAGTGTGGTGCCCCACCCCTGCCCCTGTACTCAGCAGGTCGGCCTGGTTCCAATTAAAGGCAAGGCTTTGAGTAGAAGCCACCAAGCTGGCGGCTCCCCCACGCAGACACCCCTGTGGGGCCGCTCAACCCATGCAGTCCTGGGCCCTCACCTGGAAGAAGGTCAGGCTGTCGTCCAGCAGGGTCTTAGGGGGAGCAGTGACTGTGAAATAGCCCACGTCAGGCTTAGCCATGCCTCACGGTGCCCGCCCCACAGGCCCGGGGCACTGCCCGGCCTGCACTCACATAGGTAGAAGGGCAGTTCCGGGGTCCTCAGGTGACTCTTCACAAAAGCCCGCAGATGCCCCACTGCAGGGAGGGAGGGCAGCTGACTGGGACCACACAGCTGGAAGCCCCCGCCCCGGCCCAGCCCAGCCTACCTGTCTCAAGAGGATGGAAGAAGCCCTGTAGGGTGTAGCGGTCGGGGAAGAGCACACGCAGTGCCACCTGAACAGACAGAGAATGGTAAGCACTGTGGGATGAGTACCCTAGGTGGCCTGACCTCAGCCCAGGGACCTTACCTGGGGGTAGTGCTCCAGCTTTGCCTGGGCCTGTGCCTCCCGGAGGGCCTTGGTCACTAAGGGGGCGTCTTCCAGGCGCTTCCTGCCGAGTGGGTGACGCTCTGGGTTCCTGGCCAGCCGGAGCAGAAGCCCCCAGGGGTGGCCCAGGGACACCCGGCACCCCAGCCCGCTGGGCACACCCACCGCTCGCTTTCCAGCTGGGCCAGGCGGCGGCGAACGTCATCCACTGTGACTTCGAAGAAGTCGTCAGGCAATTCAGCTGGCCAGGCCAGCGGCAGCTCCTCCAGGTCAGGGTGACAGACCACCGGGCTGCGATCCACAGGCTGGCAGGACGAGGGGCAGAGCCCAGCCTGAGACCCTCGCAGGGCCCAGGGGAGAGGCCCGGACAGCAGCCAGCCACTCCAATCAGTGTCCATGCCAGTATGGCCTCCCTTCTGTCTGCTCACACACTGTTTTTATTGCCTCTTTGGAGGCCACAGCTGGCAGTGCTCAGGACTTAGCCCTGGCTATCTCAGGGATCACTCCTGGTCGGGAACCAGAGGGGACACTGGGGATTGAACCCAGTCGGCCACATGCAAGGCAAGTGCCCTCCCCACTGTGCTACTGCTCCGGCTCCCACAGAGCACCCCCAGGCACCCCTGACCACACAGGTTCTAAGTGACCCCATCCTCCACAGGGCAGCCTCAAGGGTCTGTATCAGCACCAGCCCCAGGGATGATGGTGCTGGCCACTCCTCTGGTCTGGCCAAGGAGGGGCAGACCTTCAGGGCCACAAGCGCCTGCATTCCCAAGAGCTGAGAGCCTGCCCCAGGGGTCCAGCTGCCCCAGGACGCAGCAGGCCACCTCATGAAGAAGGCCCACGTACCTGCCTAGAGGTATTTCCAGGACAGGTGTCAGGTGAGAGACAAATCCCTACTGGGGTGTCTCCAAACACAAGCAGCACACGAGCAACCATGGCTGCATGCAGCCCAGCACTCGGGCAGCTGGGACAGGACTTGGGCCTGAAGCACTGCCAGGACAGAGCCCTGGCCCTGAAGCCTGAGGACAGGACTGAGGTGTTACGAGACCTTTCTCTGTGGAGGCAGCAATGAGGGTGCGTCCCAGCTGATGACAGCCCTGAACTACTGAGGCAGGCATAGGCCTCCAGCTCAGAGGTGCCCTGCAAGGCCCACGGGGACCAACCATCACCACAAGGGGACTCGCAGCTGGGCAGAAGAAAACACAAGGGGAAGGGTAACAATGGGAACGCAATGGGGGCTGGAAAGAAGGAACAGCGGGAAGGCGCTGGCCTTGCATGTGGCCAACCTGGGTTCCAACCTGGGCATCCCAGCCGGTCCCCTGAGCACCACAAAGGGTGATTCTTGAGTGCAGGGCCAGGAGTAAGCCCTGAGCATTGCTGGGTGTGACCCCCAAAAAGGAAGCACACAGTGACCCACAGAGGCCACCTGGGCATGGCCTCCCCTGCCCCCTTCCTGCCCAGGTTCAGGAATGGAACTGCACTGTTGCCCAATGCTCTGGGTGCAAGGAGCCAGCAGAGGGACAGGAAGCGGCCCTCCAACCCAGCCACGCCTACCCGGGCAGCAACACATGCCGGCCTGGACCCCAAAACACAAGGAAAGTATCTTAAGACTGTCTGCCAGTGGGGCGGCCCTGGACGGGAGCAGAAGTGTCCACGGCCCGAGGCCCAGAGGGGCGGGGATAGGGTGGGCCTTTGATCCGGGACCCCCCTACCAGCAGTGTGGGGGGCCTGCTGCACAGGGCTTCAAAGGGCAGGACAGGGTGCGGGCCAGTAAAAGCCCTTCTGGTAATTCGTGTGCAGACATCAAAGGCGGGGTCGCGGGGTCTGCACACCCCTGGCCTCGAGGCCCAGTCTTCCTTCCCACCCTTTCTCCAAATCCCCAAACCACACACAGGCGGGACGCTAATGGGAAACTTGGAAGCGCTGTTTGATGACTAAAGCTACCTTTGAAGTTCCCCCAAAGTTCTGTTCTGTGCCCTCCTCCCCGCCCCCATGGAGCAGACGCCATGTGGCCAGCCCTGGGGTGCGGCTGAGGGGGGCACGGCAGCTGCCGCTCCCAGATCAAAGGCAGCAGCGCCCTGCCTGGACTGCCACCCCAGCCCCCAGGCCGAGTCCCCGAGCTGCCCCACAGGTGTGAGCTGGGCACCCAGACCCCACAGCCAGGACCCCCGTGAAGAGCAGAGCGGCTCCCGCTGACCTCGGGGCTGAACCCATGCAAGGGGGCACCTGGAGCGCCTCGAGCAAGAGGTGGGGACACGGAAGCTGCCAGGAAAGGGCCTGGCCTGGCCAGGACTTCCCCCTTACCAGCTCGGGCTCCTGCAGGGGCTCCTGGCCTGGCTTCGACTTCTTGGGCCTGGAGGGGCCCCCAGGGCTGGAGAAGGGCTTCTGCGACTTGGCAGCTGCCGGCAGGCACCTCACGGGCCCCAGGGGGTGCCCCAGCCGCTGGCCACCTCCCGAGAAAGGGGCAGAGACAGGGGCTGTGGGCTCAGGGTGGGGCAGCTCCGCAGGGTCATCTGTGGGCCCCGTCGCCTCCTCCTGGCCGCCGTCACCATGGCTGAACCCTGCAGGCCCGGCGGGCAGCGGGGAACTTGGCGCCTGTGAGTCCTGCAGCAAAGGCTCAGGGCCAGGGTCCCCGGGCGCCTGCATGGACGCCAAGTCACGGCACTTCATTGCAAACCTGGGGGCCGAGACATGGATGAGGCCACAGGTGCCCCACCGTGGGTTCTGCCCGGGTGCCAGCCCGCCTGCCCAGCCCACCTGATCACGGCGCTGCCGCCAGTGAGACCGAGTGACCGCAGTGTCCTGTGCTGGAGCTCGGCTGTGCCAGCCACCTGCGGGGACGACAGTGAGGGGGGCCCCAGAGCTTGACACTGGCCAGGACACTGCCCAGCCTGGCCTACAGCATGGGCAAGGTCAGACAAGGTCACCTTTGGCCCACTGCCCCACGGTGCCCAATCAGGACATCAGCCCTGAAGGAAGGTGGGGTCTGGCAGGGAGGGCGGGCAGCAAAGCCTCCGAGCTCTGCCCAGAAAATCTGTGTGGGGGAGCTGGAGGAGCACTGGGCCGAGGGAGGAGCACAGGATAAGGGAGGAGCACTGGGCTGAGGGAGGAGCACAGGATGAGGAAGGAGCACTAAGCCAAGGGAGCATAGGATGAGGGAGAGCACTGGAATGAGGAGGGAGCACAGGATAAGGGAGGAGACAGGACTGAGACTTGCCAGGAGACTGTGGCATCTCTAAGGCCGCTCCTGCCCTGGGGCAGGCACTGGGGGTGAGGACAGGCCCCACTGTCGGGCCACCTCGTCTTCCCACCCATTGTCCTTTCACTTGAGGCATGGGTTCGTGCCCTTCGGGGACGCTCCCAGAAGTGGCCCCTGTCCGGCCTTTGGGTGCTTCTCCCAGGTAGCAGCAGGCCTGGAAGCACCAGTCAGGCTGCAGACAAGCGTCCTCCCCAGCTCTGGGCAGGTGTAGCCCGTCCTTGCCAGGGCCCACAGGCCCCCTGGGTCAGGAAACAAAAGGCCCCGTGGCCGCAGCACAGGCAGACCTGAGTCTAGCCCAGGAAAGCAAACATGTCTGAGGCCCTGCCCTGGGACTGGCGAAAAAGCAAACAGGGCGGAGGGAGGCCGCGGCCACTTCCAAGGGGCCAGCATTCCGGCTCCCGTCCACAGAACACGGGCCACCCATGGCTGCCACTTACCTCATCCCTCATGTGCACGCAGACGGGGGTCAACCCGCATGGCTGCTCCAGGTGCTCCCTGCGGAGAGGAGACCCCGCGTCAGCACATGGTCCACCGGCCCTGCCAGCTTGCAGGGCAGGAGGATGGTGAGAGACCGCAACCCAGACCCTGGAGCCTGCCGGGCGCCCCCAGGAGCCACGGACCTCAGGCCCCACAGGAAGGACGTGCCACGTGGAGAGGCCTCAGCCGCTAGCCCCTGCCCACTGCCCACAGACACTGCCAACACGGCAGGAACCTCGGCCAGAGCCCCTCCCTCGGTGCCGGCACCAACATCCTCACCCGGACCTGCAAGTGAAAATACTTCACAACCCCACACCTGACCCACAACCTGCACAGTCCCACACAAGCAGTCCCGCACACGCAGTTCCACAACACGCACTCAGCACATGCAGTCCTGCACACACAGTCCTGCACAGTCCTACACACACAGTCCCGCACACACAGTCTCGCACACACACAATCCCACACACAGTCCCGCACACACACAGTCCAACACACAGAGTCACACACAGTCCCGCACACGCAGTCCCACACACACAAGGTTCCACACACACAGTCCCACACGCAGCCCCGCACACACAATCCTGCAGACACACAGTCCCACATACACAGTCTCGCACAGTCCTGCACATGCAGTCCCACACACACACGGTTCCACACACACAGTCCCGTACAGTCCCGCACACGCAGTCCCACACACATACACACACACAGTCCCACAACACGCAGTCTGCACACGCAGTCCCACATACACAATCCCCCAAACACAGTCCCGCACACGCAGTCCCACACACATGGTCCCGTACACAGCCCCACACACATGGTCCCGCACACACAGTCCCACACACACAGTCTCGCACCGCAGTCCCACACACGCAGTCCCGCATACACACAGTCCCGCACACACAGTCCCACATACGCAGTCCCACACACATGATCCCACACACGCAGTACTGCACACAATCCTGCACACACAGTCTCACACACAGTCCCGCACACACAGTCCCGCGCACACACGGTTCCACACATGCAGTCCCGCACACAGTCCCACACACACAGTGCCACACACAGTCCTGCACACATGGTTCCACACACGTAGTCCCGCACAGTCCCAAACAGTCCCGCATACACACAGTCCCACAGAGTCCCACACACGCAGTACCACACACACACAGTTCCACACACGCAGTCCCTTCCACACACGCAGTCCCTCACAGTCCCACACACAGTCCCGCACACACACAGTCCCACACACAGAGTTCCGCACACGAAGTACCACACAGTCCCGCACACGCAGTCCCACACACACACACAGTTCCACACACATGCAGTCCCGCACACGCAGTTCTACACACACAGTCCTGCACACAGTCCTGTACAACAGCTCAGGACACACAGTTCCGCACACACAGTGCCACACACACACATGATCCTACACGCAGTCCTGCACACACATAATCCCACACACAATCCCACATGCAATCCCACATGTGATCCTACACACACACCCCAACTGACCCACCCATGCCATCCATTGCCCTGAGCACGCGCATAGCCATGTACAACCCCCCAGCCTCAGGAACAAGCTGGCCACACCTGGGCCATCAGAACAGCAGGGTCTGCCCCACATGTGCCTGGACAGCTGCAGAATAACCCCCCCGAGAAACACCCAGCACCCAGGAACGGTGCAGGCAAGGCCCCCACGTGGACGGTCTGGGCCAGGGCACTCAGGGACCCTGCAGCTCACTTGCTTCTGGCCTTTCCTGGGCTTTTGAGGGGCCAATCCACAAGCAGCCAGGGGCCCCTGGGGGTGGCCCCGGGGAAAGTGCACAGACCTGATGCTGGGTGCCGAATTGTGAATGCTGGTGGGAGGCCAGCTAGGCGGCCAGGGGGCCCTCGCTCCCCTCCCTGCACATCAGGAGCCAGCACCGGCTGGAATAGGACAGCGCCCTGGCCCCACAGGGGGGCCCCTGGACATCAAAGTGAAGCCTGGCTTTGAAGTGTGACGCTCTAGGGAAGGGGAGGGGGTGAAGGGGAGGGAGCAGGGGTATGCAAGACAAGAGAGGAGAGGTAGTGATGGGGGAGGAGAGCAGGGGTGTGTGATGAGGAAGGGGAGAAGGGGGGTGTGATGGGGAGGAGAGCAGGGCTTTGTGATGGGGACAGGAGCAGGGGTGTGATGGGCAGAGGAGCGGGAGGGTGTAATGAGGGAGGAGAGCAGGGGTGTGATGGGGAGGGGAGCAGGGGTTTGTGATGGGGGAGGGGAGCAGGGGTTTGTGATGGGGGAGGGGAGCAGGGGTTTGTGATGGGGGGAGCAGGGGTGTGATAGGGAGGGGAGCAAGGGGTTGGGGAAGGGAATGGGGGTGATAGGGAGGGAAGCAGGGGTGTGATGGGGAGGGGAGGAGGGATGGGGGTAGGGGTCTATGATGGAGAGGGGGTTTCGTGCCCACCCTGAAGCTGTGCTCCCTGCATCCCGGCAGACAGGACAGGGTGTGAGGGCTCGGCAGGGAGGGGGGCTGCAGCCCAACCCCCAGAGGCCCTCATCCTGGGACCAAAGCACCCCCACTTCTGGGGGGAGCAGAAGGGAATGATGGGGGAGGGGAAAGCGGGTGGGGGGGGAGGCTGTCCCAGCTGGGGTGTGGGCACATGGCCCCAGGGCAGCCGCCCCAGGCTGCATGCAGAAGAGCTGAGAGCCCATCTCAAAGGCCAAACTAATCATGCTCCGAGAATTCCTCACGCCTGCTCTTCCCTTTGATGTGGTCACCAGCAAAGCCCAAACTGCCTCAAGAGCCAGCAAGCGTGGCTGTGCTGAATGGCAGGAGGGCCCGGCGGACAGCACAGCGGCTCCGTGCTGGACTCACCCCTGCTCCCCTCCCTCCACGGGGCCCCACCATGTCCGGGTGGCCCACTCGCAGGGAGAACCCCGTGGTGAGCGATGCAGGATGTGGGGGGCTGTGGGGTCAGCAGGGCGCGTGACCCCCCCCCCCCATCTGTGCCCAGAGGCCCAGGGAAGGCCAGGCTAGCACAGCATCACGACCGCCCCCCACTCTGTGCTGCCTGCCAGCTGCTCACCTGAGCCTGGCATTGCCCCACACAAAAAGGCAGGGATAGACCGGGCCTGGCCTCGCTAAAGCAGCACTTGGGCTGGGACAGCCGCCTGCCACCAGTGGAGGCCCCCCGCTGGCGTGGCACAGAACCCTCAGGAAATGGGATGTGGCCGTATGCCAGCCTTCAGCCCAGAGGGCAGCTGGGCCCTCACAAAGGTCCCTGCCCAGGGCTGGACCCTGGTCTCTACTGGAGACCCAAGGGCAGCCACTTCCTCAGGCAAGGGACACTGCACCCGTTCCAGCACCCCACGACCCCCAACGCCGAGAATGATGCCTGGCAGGCCAGAACAGCAGGCCAGACATGGTGACTGGGGCCGCCCAGCTGCCCCCCCACACACACACACACGCGTGCGCGCTGGACGTGGGCCCAAGGCGCACACACACGAGCTCACAGACCTTGGGCGGAAGGACAGTGTTCTGCCACATGTGTACAGTGGACAGCGGCAGGATAACGTGCCCAAACAAGCTGGACATCGGTCTAACACCTGCGCACGCTGGACACTGGCAGAATGCCACGCACACTGGACATTGGCCGGAAGCAGCTGTGTCTGAGGGTCCCGTCAGCTCCTGCCCAACTGTCCCCGCGCGCCCCTCCTGCCTCCCGACACCCCAGAAGGCACAGCGCCACTTACCTGGTCTGTGGGAAATGGCCGAGCAGCCCCCAGAGCGTCTGTCCCGCACGGAAAGTGTCCTGCAGGCGTGAGCCATCCTCCAGCTGCAGTGCCACGCGCACCTGGCGGGGGAGGTCACATCGGGCATGGGTGCCTGCGCCTGAAGGCTCTTGCACAGCATGACCCGGCCCCCAGGCACAGGCCGCCCAAGGGAACCACCAGGCGAAGAGGTGGGGGCCCAATGCACCAGGTCTGGGCTGGATCCAGGGGACCCCACACAGTTCCACAGACTGTCAACCCAGGGCCACTCCCTGCAGGAGGTACACGCCCCTGGGCACCACCCTGCGGGCACGCACCGTACTTTCAGACCCCTCGCGGCTCCGGGATGCAGGCACCATCTCCAGCTTGGCATGGTTCGGCAGGTTGGCAAATCTCCACTGGACAGACAGGTCAAGCACATTCCGCTGGAACCTGCAGAGCGGACGGGAGCCGGCTGTCCCCACAAGCCACAAGCCTAACTGCTGCCTCCACGTCCGGAGCGCCAGAGGCGGCAGTGACTGGTGCCCGGACACAGGAAGGGCAAGAGGCATGAAGCCTGGCACAGGAGCCCCTGGGGGCAGGGCAGGTGAGTTGCTGTCCACACAGACCTCCAGCCAGGAGGCTCCACAACTGTATGGGTGGGCAGAGGTCACCATTTCTGAGACCACGGTCCTATTCAGACCATCACATACAGCTGTGAGTAGAGCAGGGACAAGGACTGGCACCAGGCACCCAGGTACATCAAACCTGTTGCTCTGGTCACCACCCAGTCTCTCTCCTCCAGAGCCCAAGCAGAGGGTGGACCCCAGGGACGAGGGGCTGCACACACGGGAATTGGTTACCTCTCAGCAGTAGGCATCGGTTTGTCTGGGCAAAGCCTTCCCTAGATACACTGATTCATATACTGCACATGTAGACACCACACACAACACATGCCTGTGCTAGACACCACACGAACATCACAAGCAAGTGCTACACATGACATAAACACACCACACATGTGTGCTATACAAACACCACAAATACACATGTGTGTACTATAGACACCACGCAAACATACCAGACGTGTGCTACAGACACCACATATGTGCTAAACACATATACTACACACACGAACCACACATATCACACATGTAATACAAATACACATATATACTACA
The DNA here is from genome assembly GCF_029834395.1 of Sorex fumeus. NCBI lineage: Eukaryota > Metazoa > Chordata > Mammalia > Eulipotyphla > Soricidae > Sorex > Sorex fumeus. The sequence continues at coordinate 17,842,169 of NW_026606086.1, read as the reverse complement.
TAGATGCCAGGTATATTCTAAATATATGCACATACGTCACATGTACCATACATGCACACAACCCAATCACATACATGACACATATATGCATACACCATGTATATTAGGCATATATCCCCATACGCATGTACCCCACAAAAAAACACATACACTACATATAAACACCCCACACACCCTATATGCCAAACATATACGACATACACAACACATACTACGTACATGCCACTTGCACATGACACACATACAAACACAAGGCTGTGGACCAGCTCACACAGGCCAGCCCCCTCTGTCCCACTTGCACCCCTGCCACGAGGCTGAGCCACAAAGACAAAAGCTATCCCGAGCCCTCCCCCGCGGTGCCCCTAGGGAAGTCAGGGGAGGGGTCTGCAGCTTCTCCCTGTTTCTCTGGGACCACTTCCTCCTGCCCCCACAGCACCACAGCATGGCCACCAGCCAATGCACAAGCGTCCACCGCCGCCGGCACCTGGAAAGGGTCACCAGGCCAGCACCAAGGTACCGGGAGCAGCACCCCAAGCAAACTCACTTGAGATCATACTCGCTGGGGCTGAAGTCCTGCTGCAGACACGCGTCCTCCAGAACCTGGGGCAAAGGGGCCAGAGCTGGAGCAAAGCGGCAGGGCATCTGCCTTGCATGCGAGCAGCCTAAATTTGTTCCCGATATCATATGGTCCTCAAGCCCCAGCAGGAATGATCCCTGAGCTCAGAGCCAGGCATAAGCCCTGAGCACTTGCTGGGTGTGGCCCAAGCAAAACAAGTAACAACAACCCGGGAGCAGAGAACAGGAACCCAGGGCCAAGTGTGGCCTGCCCACGAGGCTACAGGAGCAGACCGAGAGCCTCACCCGGAATCCTGTCCTCTCCCCTCCTCCTTGGGCCTCCACCACCCACATGGGCACCTGCCTGGCCGCTGCTGCCCCCTGTCCTCCCTGAGAGCGGGCTGCCTACGAGACGTGGGCAAGCTGTCACCCCGCTCCGACGTCGCGTACCGCGGCCCCCAACTTCGGGGACCGGGCAGCGTTTGAAGGGGGCCACTGGTGCCACCCCGGCGGTGCCAAGCAGCCACGGGTTCAGTGTCGGATGACGAAGCTCTAACTGGGCCCCGGGCACGCTGGAGTCCCGTCTGTCACAGCCTTGCGAGGGCCCGGCCCGCAGAGGGGCGAGCGGCTGGGCCGGGCGGGCGCGGGGCCGACGCGGCCCCCCGGGGCCCGGCACTCGCCCATTGGCGGCCGCGGGCCCTGCCCCGGCCCGGCCGGCCCGGCGCCCCCGCGGGCCGGGCCTGCCGCCCGGGCCCGCCCGGGCCGCACCTGCAGCAGCAGCGTACTCGGCGTCACCTTCACCGTGTGGCGCCGCCCGTTTGGAGCCAGCACGGACACCGCGGAGGCGCCGCCGCCCGCCGCGGCCGCCATCTTCCGCTCACGTGACCGGCCGCAGTGCTCCGCTCGGGAAAACTTTATCGGCAACGCGCGTGCGGACAGCCGGGGCAGCGGGGCGGGGCGGGGCGGGACCTCGCGCTTCCGGACCCGCCCGGCTGGCCACGCCCCCGCGCCCTGGCCGTGACCCGGGAGCGAAGGCCGCCTTCAGGCCCCGCCCAGCCCCGGCCTGGCCCCCTGGCCCCTGCCCCTGCCCCGCACCTCTCCCGGCGGGGTGTGAAAACAAACCCTGACCCGGAGCACAGGCGCGATCGCCCCCTCCCCGCGGGTGAACCTGCAGCCCAGAGCGGGGTGGGCGTGGGGACGGACTTCGGGGGCTGCCCAGCCCCTGAGGGAGGTCGGGCGGCCCCCCCGGGTCTAGGCCTTTCCCGTTTCGCGGGCGCCAGCCGGAAGGCAGAGCGAAGGCAGGCGCGGGCACACGGGTGTCCGTCCCTGGTCAGCAGCCCCCCGCACGGCCTCCCCCAGACGCGCCCCGGAGGTGATGGACGGGCAGCGCCCACCGGCTCTGACGTCGGGGGCGGGCCGCAGCCCAAGGGCTGGAGCCGACGCAGTGCGGGTGGTCTCGGGCACTGCCAGGCCGGACGGGCCCAGCTCTGTGGGGGAGTCACAGAATGACCCCGGGACTTTAAGGCGGCGGGAGCAGGGGAAGTCCGGAAAGCGGTCGGCGCCCTGCTTCCTGCGTGACCGCAGGCTCCGCCCAGGGGGAGGGGCGTACAGACGGCGCGCTGATTGGCTGCTGCTCTGAGTTCCGGATATCCGGGACGAGTGCTGATTGGGTGAGCGTCCAAGCCATGTGCTGAGGGTGATACTCGGTCGCCCAAAGAAAGCTTCGGGTCCTTGTGGAAGCTACAGCAGCGTTTGGAAATAGCGAAGTCCAAGGCGGGGAGTGCAGCCCACCAATGGGAGAGGAGAGCTTAGGGAAGGGTATGAAGGGGTTGTGTGGTAGCAGAAGCCCCGGAGCCCTGCGCAGCCGGTCGCCAGCCAATACATGGAGTGCTTTTTTTTTTTTTTTTTTTGAGAGGGGCAGGTTGGCTTTTGGCCATACTAGATGGTGCTCAGGGCTTTTTCCAGGCAGTGCTCAGGGGACCTATGCAATGCCAGAGACTGAACACTGGTTGTCCATATAAAAAGCCAGCACCTTACCACTGTACTGTCACTCCAGTCTCCACATGGGATGCCTGCATGCCTGTGGCGAGCAAGTGGTAGAAGCTCATCACCATGGGTAGAAGCCCATCATCATCCTAAGTAGTGAAGTTCTTAAAATTGCACATGAAGGGCTGGAGAATAGTACAGCAGGCAGAGCTTTTTCCTTGCACACAGCCAATCTTGGCTTGATCCCTGGCACCACATATAGTCCCCACCAGGAGTGATCCCTAAGTGCAGAGTCAGGAGTAAGCCCAGTATCCACCAGGTATAGCACCCAAACAACAGAAGAATCTCCAGAATGTGACCCGTGAAATAATACAGTGGATGGGCTGTTTACCTTGCCAGATTCATTCTCCAGCATCTCATAGGGTTCCCCCCTACACACCCAAGCTCTGCCAGGAATGATCCCTGAATGCAGAGCCAGAGGTAAGACCTGAGCTGGTTGTGCCCCAACTCCCCCACTCCCGCAAAAAAAAAAAAAAGAAAAGAAAATCTCAAGTATGGGGCCAGAGAAATAGCACAAAGGGTGAGATGCTTGCTCTCTGATCCCCAGCACCACATGGTCCTTAGAGCACAGCCAGAAGCAACCCCTGAGCACCCATGGGGATGATTCTCCACATCACAAATGTTGGCTGCAGAGACAGCTCAAGAGTTGTGGGTGCGTCCAGCCCCAGGGTTGGGTCCAGCACCAGTAGGTTCCCCACTGCCCCTGGCCAAGCCCTTCACTCAGTTCTGAGGCTGCCGGACTCGGCCTGAAGGGACCGACCTGGGACTGCCTGATTCAGCACTTTGGGGGTGGGGCATCCCCCAGAAGTGTCGAGGGGGCTCATGGCCACTCCCAATGACACTGAGCCAACTGGGCGGAGGATGGCCCTGCGGTGCCCCAGAGCACTGGGGACAGACAGTGTCAGATTCAAACTGGGGCCCAAGCCTGGGCCCCGACGCTGTGTGATCCCCTGTCCAGTCTTTTTTTTTTGCCTGTTGTAGGGTAAGAGGCTGGCGGTGCTTGGGACTGCACTCGTGAGTCCTGCCCTGCAGCGCCCAGGCCCAGCCACTTGGGTCAGACTATTGATCAGCTCAGAGTTCCCCCAGAGAGACTCATTGGCTATAGCCATCCAGCAGCAAACCTCACACCTACTAGGGAAATTTCAGGATCTTTGGTTTACTCTTTTGGGGGGTGGGGGTCGCTGTCTACACCTGGAAATGTTCGGGGATCACAGTCACTCTGGCAGGGCACAAGGAGCCACATGGATCGCTGTGTCCACCACGTGTAAGTCAGGTGCCCGAGCTGCTATAGTACCTTTCATTTCATTTCGTTTCACTTTGGACCACATCCAGCAGTGCCAAAGAGGCTACTTCTGGTTCCGTTGCTCAGGGATCACTCTGGGTAGTGCTCAAGGGTCCTTGTGATGCTGGGTCTGACCCAGGCCTCCTGCTTGCAATCCTGCATGTGACCTTTGTGCCTGCTCCCAGGGCACTGTTTCTGTCCTGAGTGTAGTCATTGGTGTGAGAAGGCTTGGTGTTTGTTCCTTCATCACCAGGACTGTACCCTGCTGATGCGCTGCGCCCTTTCGGGGTGTTCCCACCCTTTTGATTTGTCATTAGGGAGGTAGACACTCTTTTCTTTGCAGTACTTGTGGAGGAAAGGCTGGGCCACATCTGGCACAGTGCTTGGTGGGGGGAGGGTCCTCCCAGCTCTGTTCTTGAGAGTCTCCCCTTGGTGCTGGGGATCAGCACGGATCAGCTGCATGAAAGCAGCCGCAAGCCCCTGCAGCTCTCTTGGGCCCCATGGCTACATTTTGTTTTCTTTGGGGGGCATACCCAACGGTGTTCAAGGCTTATGCCTGTTTCTGTGCTCAGGGGTCACACCTGGTAAGGCTGGGTGACAGCATGTGCCTCACCTTCTATACTCTCTTCATTGCTAGAATGTGGCCATGCAAATATTTGATTTTCAAGTGGGGGCTAAAGAGATAGTACAGCAGGTACGGCACTTGCATTGCATGTGGCCAGCCCAGGTTCAGTCCCCAGCATCTCATATGGTTGCCTGAGCACTACCAGAAGTCACTCCTGAGTGCAGGGCCAGGTGTCACCCCTGAGCATCGCTGGGTGTGGCCCACAAACAAACAAAAGATAAAAATAAATAAAAAAATAAAAGTGAGGGGCTGGAGCCATAGCACAGTGGGTAGGGCATTTGCCTTGTATGCGGCCGATCCGGGTTCTATATCCAGCATCCCATATGGTCCCCTGAGCATCGCCAGAAGTAACTCCTGAGTGCAGAGCCAGGAGAGGAGTAACCCCTGTGCATCGCCGGGTGTGACCCAAAAAGAAAATAAATAAATAAATAAGTAAAAATGAGGGCTGGAAAGAGAGTACAGCAGTGGGGAAGATAGTGGGGAAAGATAGTGGGGAAGGCCTTGCCTTGCACACAGTCAACCTGGGTCCAATGCCTGACACCCCATTTGGTCCCCCAAGCTCCTCAGGAGATCCATGAGTGCAAAGCCAGAACCTCAGCAGCTCCGGATGTTGCCCCAAACCAAAGTTAATTAATTACAATGTGAGGTGAGAGAGCTGATAGACAGCAGGTGGGTCACATGCCTTGCCTATGACTGACCTGGTTCGACCCCCCGGTATCCCACATGGTCACCTGAGCCTGCCAGTACTGACTCTTGAGAGCAGAGCCAAGAGTAAGGCCTGAATCTTCGGGTGTGGCCCCAAAACAAACACAAAAAACTACCTAGGAAAAACTCAACCCTGCCCAGCGCCACCAGCAGGAGGCCAGTGCCCCCTGGGCAGAACAAAGCCAGGTACTGACTGGACTCCCTCCTTCTTACACAATCAGTGACCAGGGTCCTGGTCTCCTTGTCACAGCAGCCTTATCAGCACCTCAGCAGCCCAGGATGTCCAGAGCACTGAGCACCTGCATCCAGAGCCCGGGGCATGGGCCTCTAGAGCACTGGGTATCCCTGTGTCCAGGGCCTGGTGGTGCCCAGAGCACCAAGAGTCCCTGTGTCCAGCGGGCTGCAGGCTCCCTGTTTATCACCTACATCTCCTGAGCCACTGACCCGGGTTCAGGACAGCGCCCTGCAAGGGCCAGAGTGGCCCGAGTCTGGGGTCAGGGTGCTGGTGTGGGTGATGGGGAGTGGGGCCAGGCTATTGCAGGTCATGGGTCACAGTCCAAAGGCTCTGACCTAGAATGACCTGGGGACTTTCTCACTGGTCCTTGGGGAAAGGCGGAGCACAGCAAGGGTCTCCGTGCAACAGCAGACCGGACTTTCAGGTACAATCACACTTACAACTGGGGGATGGGCCCCATCTGACAGTGCTCCTGGGGTGACCCCTGGCTCTGCGCTCAGGGATCTCTCCTGGCGAGACTTAGGGGACCATAGGGCTGCCAGGGAGAGCACCCAGGTCAGCAGGAACGCCTGCAAGGGGAGCGCCCTCTCTGCTATTCCTCGGCCCAGAATTGGAATTTTAAGCAGCTCAAGACCTACTTCCTAGGAGTTCCTTCTGGAAACATCTGTATCGCCTAAGGCTGAGAATCAAAGGCTCTGACTCTGCTGCCCCTCCCCCACCCCTGCGCTGCACGGTCACCTGGGGCCCCAGCGGCACCCCATGCCATCAGGCTGGCTGGCATCCTGCTTGCTCTCCCTCCTTGGGCACAGTCTGGCTGGTGCCGGGGGAGGGACGGCGGCTGCCAGCGCCTCCCCCATGTCAGGGGCAGCCCCCACGGGCGGGGGCACAGCCTGACATGGGGTGGGGGTGGGGTTCACTGCCAACCCCCGCCCGCCCACGCAGGTAAGAATGACTCTGGACTTCACGGTTCCGAAGTCCACCCTGCACTCCACTTGCACCCCGGGTCCTGCTGGCAGGGAGCCCCCGTGCCCGAGCCCCCCGGAGGCAGCGAGCCAAGGCTGGCCGGGTCCCCACCTGCCCTCCGCCCTCACCAGCCGGGCACACAGCTGTTCCCAGGGTCTGCTTTGAATTAACAAGTGGCCTGGCCCTTTAAGAGACGCATCCGCCGCCCCCGCCCGCGCCCCTTTGATGTCGCTGGCGCTGAGAGGTTCCCAGTGGCAGATCTGAGGGTTTCTTTCTGCCTCCCCGGAGGCCACGTGCGCATCACAAGCTGGGAGGGAGGGTGGGAAGGTCACATGGCAGCGCGTGGGGACCAGCAGGCCGGGGACAGGACGAGACAGGATGGGCCAGGAGCTTGCTCCTTAGGGTGTGGAGTAGGGCAGGGTGTGTGGCTGCTGCGCCTCCCACCTGCGGCCACCCAGCCCCACCCTTCACTGTTGCCAGGGCCACGCCAGGCCAGGGGGCCGCAGGACCCTCTCTGTGTTCCCACCTTCCTGGGCCAATTTCAGTGGGCGATGCCCTGTGGGACCAGGACCCCAGATACGCTGACTACCCACGGCCCCTGGCCCTGGTGGTCCTGCTGTGGGTCGCCTAGAGACCCCCAAATGGCTTCGGGCCAGCGGCTCTGCTCTTCCGTGTGCAGGGGGTTCCTGTTGGTGGGGGTTAGAGTGGGGGTGGGCAGGGGCCAGCAGTTGGGGCTCAATCTGCCAGTGGCCCATGACAGCAGCAGCTGTACCCCAGACGGCACCTCGGACACAGGGCTGGGCTACAGGGCTTTCTGGTCAGGCCCTGTTGGACTGTTGGACCCTCAGGGAGACTGACCACACCTCCCAACCCTGCCCCCTGCTCCTGCCAGACCATCGCTTCTAGAATGTTCCTCCCCTTCCTTTTGCCCAACAGTGGAAACAGCTGCTCCACTGTCCCGTGCCCCAGACCCTCGTGGCTGCTTACTCCACCACAGTAGTCCTGCATTGACTCCCAGACCCCTGGAAGGGCGCAGCACCCTTGGCTGGCCCTGTCTTTGTCCCCATGTCAGAGTGGGAGGCCTGGGCGGTGGTCTGTGAGGTCCCTAAGGGACGGCCACCATCCCCTGGGAGTCCCTCCTGTCAGAGACCTCATGCCTCGCTGCTGTTTCCTGGTCAGCCCCCGAGGCCCAGAAACCAGCGTGGTGGCAGCAGGGACCACCCCAGCCCGCTCTGCGGTCCCCTGCCCACCAGCGCTCCAGCGGGTCACACAAACCTCGCCATGAGGGGGCAGCGTTTCTGTGACGCCTCATGCATGTTCTGAACTGCGCAAGCCCACTGGGGATCAAGCAGGCTCGGCTGTGCGGTGCTGTCCCCTAGCAGTCCCCCCGGACGCGGGCATCCATGGCGTGGCGGGCAGCGGGGTTTGGGCCAGGCCTGCCAGGACTGGTTTCCCACGGATGGGCCGGTCCTGCAGCTCCTTGGAAACCCTGAGCACTGGACAGTCAGTATCTGCAGACTGTTCTGGTCAGCAGACACACACCCCCGCCCGTCCTTGGCGGCCACCCATGCACACACCAGCTCCAGCTCCCCCATGTCCTGGCCACACATGACCCAGGTGGGGTGAGACGGTGAAATGGAATCTGGCCTGTTGCTGTTTAACCTGAGTGCGGCTCCACCCGCTTGGAGGCTGCTGCACTGGTGTGGGCAGTGGGCAGCAGTGGCCGTGCCATATGGGGGAGGGACAGAGCCCATCTGCGTCAGTGGGAGCGGCCACCAAGGCTCAGGGCCCGGAGTCAGCTGTCAGTTCCAAAGGACAGAGGGTCTGGCCGGCGGCAGTGGCTGAGGTGGTGGACATGTGTCTCTTCTGTGTGAACCCCGATCCCCATTCAGGCCCCTGGGAGCAGCAACACGTGACTGTCAGAGCATTGTCTCTTGTTTGTGTTTGGGCCACACCTGGTGGTGCTCAGGGGCCCCTATGTGGTAGAGGGGATAGAACCAGGATCATCACAAGCAAGGCAAGCACTTTACCCTCCCCAACAGCGCCATGATGTCTCACCAGCCCCCAGCTCTTAAAGAGTGAGCAGGGAGTCTGGAAGTGCTTGTTTTCTGTTTTGCTTTTTGGTCCACACCTTGCAGTGCTCAGGGTTTATTCCTGGCTCTGGAGTAAATTTTACTCCTCAGGGATCCCCTGGTGGGACTCGCAAGATGCTACATGGTGCCTCGGTTGTGTGCGTGCGAGGTCCCAAAGCGGGAGCCTCGGGGCTAACACCCCTCGTGTCTGTAGCGGGGCTGTTTCAACTGACATGGAATGAAGTGGACTCTAGGTGTAGCCAGGCCACACTCCAAGTAGATCTCTGTCCTGGAATGTCATTGGCGACCTGGATAGTCTTCCACAGGTGCCCATAGATGCCCTGAAGGGGCCTGGTCACTGCCCCACTCCAAGGAGGAGGGAGCAGCCTGGCCTCGAGTTTGCAGCCGGAGACCCCAGCACAGCACACCAGGAACAGCTCCCAAGTGCCACAAGTGAGTGTGCTCCAAAACCAAGGACTGCAAAAGGAGGGCAGGGAGGACAGAGACAGAGTACCGCAGGGAGGGCCCTTACCTTAACGTGACCTACCCAGGTTGGATCCTCAGCACTTCGTGTGGTCCCCTCAGCACCCCAGAAGTAATTCCTGACTCCTGAGTGCAGAGCCAGGAGTCAGCCCTGAGTACCAACTGTGGTGCAAAAACAATGAAAAAGGACGGAGGACAGAAATGGTATAGGGGGAGAGCACATGGCTTGCATACAATAATTTATTATTATTATTATTATTACTATTATTATTATTTTGGTTTTGGGTGGCGGTGCTCAGGGCTTATTTCCACCTCAGTGCTCAAGGATCATCCGTGATGGGGCTCCAGGCACATATGCAGTGCTGGGGATCGAACCTGAGTCAGTCACATGTAAAGCAAGCATGCTACCCACGGTACTTTCTCTGGCCCAAATAATCTCATTATTTTTATTTATTTTTTTGTTTTCTTGGGCCACACCCAGTGCTCAGGGGTTACTCCTGGATCTTTGCTCAGGCATCACTCCAGGCGGTGCTCAAGGGACCATACGAGGTGCCGGGGATCAGACTTGGCTCTGCTGCATGCCAGGCAAATGCCCTGCCCGCTCTCCTGTCACTCTAAGAAGAGGGGCAGAGGCACAGGAGAGATGGGGGAGGTGCCCAGGACTTGCTACCAGGAGACAGCTGTGAGCCAGGTCGCGTTACCTGCCGTCCAGCTGGGAGTGGGCATGGCCCCCAGAAGGCCTGGGTGTGACACCTGGGTCTGCCCATCCCCAGGGTCTCGTTTAGCCTGGACCATGCCCACAGTGGGTCCAGGCTGGCCCCAGGCACAGGGAGGTCTGCCTACCCAGTCCTCTGTATCTCCGCCCGAGTTCCTGTGGGTACTAAGCATCCCCTGGGTGCTTAGTACCACGCCTGGCTCAGCGCGGTATGCACGCGGGTCGGGAGCAGCTGGAAAATCGACCCGGAGGGGAGGGCCGCACACCTGCAGGGGGTCACTCCCCCAGGACCGGGCTCCGGACCCCTGCCCCAACAGGCGAGGCCCACTTCCTGTCCGAGCAATGGGTATAGAAGCCGCCCGGAGCCCCGCAGAGCTCAGGTGAGCCGAGCGCCTCTGGGGCATCGATGCCTGAGCTAGGACTCCGGCCAGCGCCTCCCGGACCGGCGTCCGACGGCGGCGCAGGGCGCGCGGGGCGCTGCGCACGTGCCAGGTGGGGCGAGGGCGGCGGGCAGCCGGGGCTTGGGGCGTCCCGGTGAGTGGCAGCGCCCCTCCGTACCCCGCCTCCCGGGGCGCCGCGCCCCACCTGTCCGCTCGGGTCCTCCCGGAGGTCCCCGGCGCGGAGCGCGGTGTCCGCCGTCGTTGCTTTGATCCCGGGGCCGCTCGGATGAAAGTGGCCGCGGGCGGCCCGCGCCAGCGCAGCGGGGCCGGCGGCGCGCGGGGCACGGGGCGCGGGGCGCGGGCCGGGCTCAGGTGGGCCCGTCGGCGGGGCGGGGGCGGCGGCGGGGCGGCCCGGGCCGCGCTGCCCCCCACGGAGCCGGGCCGGGAGCGCCTCCGGCGGCCGCGCCGGGGTAGTCCAGGCCCCTCCGTCAGGCTTGCGGTTTGGGAAGAAAAGGCGAAGCCTCCGCCAAGAAAGCAGCGAGCGCGGCCCCCTCCCCCGCGGCCGGCCGGGCGGCGGCGGCACATCTAACGCGCGGGCACCCGGCGGCCGCGGCCCCCGCAAACTACGCCCAGGCTCGGCCCCCGCCGCTCATTGGCGCGGGCCGGAGCCGGCGCACCCAGAGCCGCCGCCCGCGGCCGCGCCGAGCCCGCCGCCCAGGCCGACGGCGCCGCTGCGCCTCGACGCCCCCCGCCGCTCCGCCGCGCTCCGCAGGTGGCCCCGCGCGGGCGCGACCGGCCATGGGCCCGGGGGTGCGCCTGCTGCTGCTGCTGGGCCTGCTGCACGGGGCCGGGGGCGGCCAGGCCAGGAAGGGCTGGCGCCGCCGGGGCCCCCCGCCGCCCCCGCCGCCCGCGCCGCGGCCCGAGCCGGCGCCGGCGCCCGAGCCGCCCGTGGAGAGCTTCCCGCTGGACTTCACGGCCGTGGAGGGCAACATGGACAGCTTCATGGCGCAGGTCAAGAGCCTGGCGCAGTCGCTGTACCCCTGCTCGGCGCAGCAGCTGCACGAGGACCTGCGTCTGCACCTCCTGCTCAACACGTCGGTGACCTGCAACGACGGCAGCCCCGCCGGGTAAGGCCCGCGGCCGCGCCGGGCCCCACGGGGGCTCGACGCGGGGAGGCCGCGGGGCGGGCGGGACGCGGGCCCCGCGGGGCGGCCGCCCACCCACCCGCGCCCCCGGCGCCCCGGCGCCCCGTGCCCCGCGCTCCCCCGCGCCCGGCGCGCGCAGAAAGAGGTGCCGGCGGGCCCTCGCGCCCCAGCCCGCGGCGGGGGCCTCGGGCACGGGCGCAGGTGGGAAGCGGCCCCGCGGGGGGCGGCCGGAGGGGCGGGCCCGAGGGGCGCCCCCGGGACCGGGCGCCGCGCCGGCCGCGGCCCCGCCAGCCTGGCGCCTCACCCCTCCACGCCCGCCTGGCGCCCCGCCGCCCGCGCCCCACGCGCACCCCCGGCACCGCGGCCGGCGGCACCGCCCCCCGTGCGGCTGCCGGCGCCGAGCTCTCCGCGGGTCCCGCGCGGGGCGGGCCGTGGGGATTTTCCACGGACCACACGGCCCCTCGCCCTCCCGCCCCGCGGGCGCCCCCTCCCGGGCCCGGCGCGGCCGCTGCGGGCCGGGCCGCGAGCGCCCCCGCGCGGCCGCCGCCCAGCGCCGCGGCAGGTGGACCGAGGGGCGCGGGGCTGCGGGGGCGCAGTCCCGGCCCCGTGACACCGTCCGCCCCGCAGCTACTACCTGAAGGAGTCCAAGGGCAGCCGGCGGTGGCTGGTGTTTCTGGAAGGTGCGTCTCGGGGCCCGCGGCGGTGGGGGGTGCCCGGCGCCGCGGGCTGAGCCCTGGCCGTGCCCGCAGGAGGCTGGTACTGCTTCAACCGCGAGAACTGCGCCTCCCGCTACGACACGTTGCGGCGTCTCATGAGCTCCAAGGACTGGCCGCGCACCCGCACGGGTCAGCAGGGTGCCGGGCGGGAGCGGGAGGGCGGGCGTCTCCACGCAGGGAGGGCACACCCCCGCGTGCCGCCGTGCCCAGGGCCCCTGTCCCCCGCGCAGGTACCGGCATCCTGTCCTCACAGCCCGAGGAGAACCCCCACTGGTGGAACGCCAACATGGTGTAAGTGGCCCTCCCGGGGGCTGCCCCTCGGTGCCGGCTTCCAGACCCAGCCGCTCACCGGCCCCTGTATTCCAGCTTCATCCCCTACTGTTCCAGTGACGTTTGGAGCGGCGCCTCCTCCAAATCCGAAAAGAGTGAGTCACCGAGGGCCGACCCCTCCCCCAGCCTTGGAAACCTGGAGGGGGGGCTGCCCCCCCACCGCCCAACCCTCCTGACTCTCTAAGCGCCCCCCCAACGCACCCAGGCCCCCCAGAAACCTCCTCCTCCCCCTGTGCTGCAGGTGAGTTCGCCTTCATGGGCGCCCTCATCATCCAGGAGGTGGTCCGAGAGCTCCTGGACCAGGGGCTGAGTGGGGCCAAGGTGCTGCTGCTGGCGGGGAGCAGGTGCGCGGGGCGCCCGTGGGGGTGTGGGTCAGGAGCAGGAGCAGGCCCTCCCACCCGTCCTCACACCTGCCTTTCTGCAGCGCCGGGGGCACGGGGGTGCTCCTGAACGTGGATCGGGTGGCCGAGCAGCTGGAGCAGCTGGGCTACCCTGGCATCCAGGTGCGGGGCCTGGCCGATTCGGGCTGGTTCCTGGACAACCAGCAGTACCGTCACACGGACTGCGTGGACACCATCACCTGTGCGCCCACGGAGGCCATCCGCCGGGGCATCAGGTGGGGAGGGCGGGGCGTCCGGGCAGGAGGCGGGGCGTCCGAACGGGGCGCGCGCCTTACCTGCACGATCGACCAGGTACTGGAACGGGTTGGTTCCCGAGCGCTGCAGGCGGCAATTCAAGGAGGGCGAGGAGTGGAACTGCTTCTTCGGCTACAAAATATACCCGACGCTGCGCTGTGAGTGGCCGTGGGGTGTAATTCTTGCGGGTACCACCAACCCCTCCCGGCCACGCCCCATCGCCCCATAGCGCTTGGCCAAGAATTTCAGTGCGGTTCTCATGACTCTGCCCTGGTGAACAGCCCTCTTCCCCTCAACCCCACGCGCTGGGGTTTGTGAGCCCGGGACTGGGCAAAGCAGCCAAGGGGACCCAGGCCCAGAGCAGGAGCTGAGGGGACATGGAGCCACCAGGCACAGCGGGTTGGCAGAGAGGAGAGCCTGCGGGATGGGGGCAGAGTGCTGCACCGTGCTGAGCCACGCCCCCTCCCCAGGCCCAGTATTCGTGGTCCAGTGGCTGTTTGACGAGGCCCAGCTGACTGTGGACAATGTGCACATCCCGGGCCAGCCACTGCAGGAGGACCAGTGGCTATACATCCAGAACGTGGGCCGTGAGCTCAGACACACGCTCAAGGACGTGGCGTGAGTCAGCTGGGGCGGCCGAGCAGGGTGGTGTCCTGGATGGAGCAAGCAACAGGGGCGTATGGGCACCCGCCAGCTCATTTGCGGGCTACTTGGGGAGCCTGGGAGGCTGCGAGGTGCCCAGGCAGGAGCTGGGGTAGTGAACCTGTGAGAGGTGCAGCCGCGGCAGTGAGCTGGGTGTGGATTATGCCCGCGAGGGTATGCGTGTCCCAGAGGGTGCCTCCGCATGGGGCCTGGGGTGGGCTGCAGTCTCCTCCCTTTCATTTTGCTGAGAACCCAAAGCTGCTAGTAAATGCCTGATATTCGCCTGTCTGTACACCCCCCCCCCCTTAAGCCTGAGAGGCAGGCAGGCAGGCAGGCAGGAGCGTTTCAGCGGCGCTGAGTTGGGGGGGGATATATGGGACTGAGGGGCTCACGGGCCTCCTCCCCTCCCCACCAGGGCCAGCTTTGCACCTGCCTGCCTTTCACATGAGATCATCATCCGAAGGTCGGTGACCCTAGTGCCTCCTCCCCCTCAGCTCGACCCGCCCTTGACCCCTGCGGAGCACTGCAGAAGGGTTTCCTGAGCTTGAACTGCTTCTGCATGCAGCCACTGGACGGAGGTGCAGGTGAAGGGGACGTCCCTGCCGCGGGCACTGCACTGCTGGGACAGGAGCCTTCAAGAAGCCCACAGGGGCAACAAGACCCCCCTGAAGGGCTGTCCCATGCACCTTGTGGACAGCTGCCCCTGGCCCCACTGCAACCCGTCCTGCCCCACCATCCGCGACCAGTTCACGGGCCAGGAGATGAACGTGGCGCAGTTCCTCATGCACCTGGGCTTCGACGTGCAGTCCGTGGCTGAGCAGCAGGGGCTGGAGCCCAGCAAGCTGCTGGGAATGCTGAGCGGCGGCCGCTAGGGGGCGCCCGGGACCGCGGTCCGGGCCCTTGGCGAGCTGGGGGCGCCCGGAGAGCGGGATCCCCTTGGCGAGCTGGGGGCGCCCGGGACCAAGGTCCGGGCCCTGGGCTAGCTGGAGGCGCCAGGGACGCGGGTCCAGGTCCTTGGCGAGCTGGGGGCGTTCGGGGCGCTGGATTTCCTTTGGCAAGCTGGGGGCGCCCGAGGCGCGGGTCTGGGCCCCTTGGCGAGCTGGGGGCTCACGGGGCGTGGGATCCCCTTGCCGAGCTGAGGGCTCTCGGGACGCGCGACCGGACCCCTCGGGGAGTTGGGGGCGCCCGGGGCGCAGGATCCCCTTGGTGAGCTGGGGGCGCTCGGGGCGTGGGACGGGGCCCCTCGGGGAGTTGGGGGACGCCCGGAGCGCAGGATCCCCTTGGCGAGCCGGGGGCGCTCGGGGTGTGGGACGGGGCCCCTCGGGGAGTTGGGGGCGCCCGGATTCCCTTGGCGAGCTGGGGGCGCCCGAGGCGCAGGATGGGTCGATGGGTAGCTGGGGGCATCTAGGGTGCGGGACGGGTCCTCGGTGAGCTGGGGGCGTCTGGGGCGCGGGTCCCCTCGGGGAGCTGGGGGCGGGCGGAGGGGCGCGGGTCCCCTCCGGGAGCTGGGGCACCCTGCGTGGAGCAGCCCGCCCTGCTTTCCCGTGCCGCCGCCTGAGGATCCCCGCACCCCGAGGAGTCCTGGATTTGCTGGCCAGCCCCGTCCCAGCCTCCCGCCCTTTTGTATTATTTTATAAAGTGACTTTTTTTAATTAATTTTTAAAAAGAAAATAAGCAAGAAATATATGATGAATGGTAACGTTTTGTAACATACTTTTTTTTAATAATGGAAAAAAGCCAAAGACAAGAGGCTGGCGGCGGCAGCCGTGTTTAGGGGCAGCTTGCCCACCGCCCAGCACACACCCCAGTGGAGCGAGCCCCGACTGCGGGACAGCTGATGCCACGTGATCTGTCAGAGCTCTGCTGACGTCCCCAAGGGGTGGCCACCCCCAGCGCCCCAGTTTCAGACATCTCACATAGGGGCCCTACTGACCCTTAGTGGCGGCGCCGGGACAAGCCTGGCGCTGCCCCCGCTGCGCGCACGCGCACGCGCTCCCGGTGCCTGTCGGGCTGAGCGCTGGGCTCCGTGCCTGGCTGTAGCTGGGGAGACCTCTGTCCACTGTGCCCGCTGCCAAGTTCTAACGGTGGGTTCAGCATGCTGCAGGTTCCCTGTGCTCCCTGCAGTGAGCTAGGCACCCCAGGAGAGGGCTGTGTGCGCCCCACTCACCTGGAAAGCCTGGAGGCTGGGGGCTGTGGAGAGGGACACTTCGGGCATTTCCCATCTGTCTCTGTCTCCAGCAGACCTGGGACCCCTGCACCTCACCCTGCTGTTCGTGTCCCAGAGAGCGGAGCAGGTGGTGCAGTGCTAGTGGACACAGCCCCACTGTGGCCCTGGTGAGACCACAGCACAAAGAACACAGATCTGAATTCTACCCAAAGGATGAAATCGTGCCCAGAGGCTCCTAACGATAAAAAATAAAGGGGTTGAAGAGATGGTACAGGATGGATGGTGTTTGCCTTGCACATGGCCCACCTGGGTTTGATCCCCACCTCCCCTTATGGTTCCCTGAGCACTGCCAGGATTGACTTCTGAGTGCAGAACTAGGAGCAATGTAACCCCTAAGAATTGCCAGGTGTCCTTCCACCCCACAAAAAAAATGAAGTAAAAAGAGGAACAGAAGAAAAAAGACCCCCCACCCCGGTTTTCCAAATAAGTTATATAGATGGGGTCTGAGAGACAGTGCAGAATTAAGTGTACCTTAACATGCAGATACTAATGCTGCAACCCTGGTTCCCATCCAGCCTGGCACTGAATATAGTCCTGAGCACTGCTAGAGTGGCCCCCAAAGAAAACAGAACAACACATTACGAGGACTCCCCCATAGAGAAGAAAGAGCAAAACCTCTCAGACCCTAAGTGTGTGCTGGGCACAGAGATCCCTCAGGGACACAGTATGCCAGGGGGGACCCCACACCTGGATCAGCTGATGAATCCTGTTGGGACATGTGGGTGGGCACCAAGGAACTCTTCACCCCCAACTCACCCACCTCCTTCCATGTGATCACAAGAAAACGCTGGACCTTGAGCCCAGAGAGTCCCAGAGATACCACTGCCTGAGGGACAGAAGCTCAGGGCCCTGTGAGTCCAGGAGTAGGAGAAGTGGCTTTATCTAACTAACTTCCGCCTCCATGCAAGACTAAGGAGTGGGAACACATGCCCAGTGTGGGACAATCTCTCTGCCCAGTTTCTCTGCACATCTGAATCATGCTACAAATGAAGTCTTGGGCCCAAGTCATAGTACAGTGGGTAGAGCCTTTACAGTGGGTAAAGCATATGGCCAGCTGGGCTCCATCCTTGTCACCCTTTATGGTTCCTTTTTTTTTTTTTTTTTTTTTTTTGCTTTTTGGCTCATACCCAGTAAAGCTCAGGGGTTACTCCTGGCTCATGCACTCAGGAATTACTCCTGGCTGTGCTCAGGGGACGATATGGCCATATGGGATGCTGGGAATTGAACCCGGGTTGGCTACGTGCAAGGCAAACGCCCTATCAGCTCCAGCCCCCCCTTATGGTTCCTTGAGCCCCACCAGAAGTGACCCCTCAGCGTGGAGCCAGAAGTAACCCCTGAGCACCGCTGAGTGTGGCACCCAAACAAACGAGTCTTAAAATTTTAAAAATGAGCATTTTAAGTCAAAGATATTATCATTTTTAAAAATTATACTAATAGATACTGCATTAAAATATTCAATCTGGGGCCAGAGACAGGACAGCAGGGAGGGCACTTTTTGCCTTGCATGTGACTGACTTGTGTTTGATCCCCAGTACCCCCATATGGTCCCCTGAGCACCTCCAGGAGTAACTACTGAGTGCAGAGCCAGAGTAAACCCTAAGCACCCCTGGGTGTCCCCTACCCAATATATATAAATAAATCTGGGGTTGGATCAACAGTAGTAGACGTTTGCCTTGCACGCATCCAATCCCTACTGGAACCCCAGCACCACATATGGTCCTCCCCACCCACCAGGAATGACCCCTAAGCACAGAGCAGAAATAAGCCCTGAGCATGCAGCTCTCCTGGGTTCGATTCCTGGAATCCTATACGGTCCCCCAGCCCCACCAGGAGTGATCCCTGAGCACTGTCAGGAAACAGAAAACACAAAAAACAAAAAGCAAAAAACTTGGAAGACCCTGAAAAGTCGGTCCAATCAGCAACTGGTGTCCCTATGGGTGGGGCCCTGCTGTGGGTGGGGCCTTAACGATGGGCGGGAGGGCGGGGCCTTCCTGTGGGCAGGTCCTTGTCCTGGGCTGGCCGTACTATGGTACTATGGGTAGGTCCTTGCCGTGGGCGAGTCCTGCTGTGGGTGGGGCCTTGCTATAGGTGGGGCCTTGCTTGGGCAGGGCTGGCCATACTATGGGTGGGTCCTTGCCATGGGTGTGGCCTGTCATGGGCGGGGCAGGATATGGGTGGGCCCTGTTGTGGGCGGGGTCTGATATGGGCGGGGCCTTTCTGGGGCAGCGCTTTGTCCTGGGCAAGCGTGGGTGTGCTGTGGGTGGGGCTCACGCATCTCCTGTGTCCTGGCTAGGTTCCTTCAGCCCCTGGTTCTTGACCACCTCTGGAAGCTACCCCAAGCACTGAAGGAAACCCTGACACCACCAGATTTGGCCCCCAAACAAAGCAAAACAAAAAATTGAAATGGGGCTCAGAGAATCCTGAGGCTAAGGCACTTGCCTTGCGAGAAACCTGGCTCCAAACCCTCCACATACAGCCTCTGAGCACAGAGCCAGGAGGAGCAGCCCCGGAGTGCTGCAGGTTGTGGCCCCCAAACAGAAGCAAAGCAAAACTGAGACATTTGAGCTGGAGAGACCGTACAGAGGTGTGAAGGGCACGCGCCTTAAGACCAAGACTTTTTTGATCCCTGGCACTACATTTGGCCCTCCAAGGACCACCAGCAGTGACCCAGGAACACTGCCAGATGTGGCCCAAGACCACACCGAAAAAAGGGTGGGGACTGGACCTACTTCCAGCATCTCAATCCCTGTGGCCGCAGCAGATCACCCCATTGTGCGAGGCATGAGTGTACTGAACAATCAGTCTGTTGAACTCTGTCCACTCACCATGGGCCTGGGATGGGCTTCCAGAGGTCTGGGTGGCCTGTGTGAGGTCCAGTGTTGCCCAGCTGGGATGAGGGAAGAGGCTAGAGACCCATTGCTTTGAAGGGTCACACTGTCCCCAGGCACGTGTGGATGCACAGGCAGCACACAGGGCAGAGCTGGGCTGGACCCCACTGGGCCTGGGCCCCCTGGAATTGGGGCTCTCCACAGAAGTGCTAGCGATGGCCTAGAAAGGGAGACTGGGCACCAGCTGAGGCAGCATGGCAGGCCACTCTGTCCATCTGTCTGCAGGATGAGCCCACCCCAGGGCACAGGACAAACTGGGCATGCTGGGGTCAGGGAGAACTGACTCCAGACAGGAGCTAAGAGGAGGCAAAGACTGCAGAGTGCCCTGGGGGCAGTGGGTGACTGGGGAAGAGCATACCCTGGGCAGAAAGGGAGGGAGGGAGGAGGCATCTAAGACAGGCCCTCTTGTACGCCTGCAGCGCTCAGCCCTGCTCATCCCAGGCCTGTGGGGCACAGCGACCCTGCCCCTGCACTGGGTCTCCCTTCCCTGGTTCTTCTTCCCCTGCTGTCCCCCTAGAGGGCTCTCTGCCACAAGGACCAGCCAATGGGCTGTGGGCGGAGGCTAAGCTGCTTTTTCTACCAGGAGTCAAGGAACAGGGAGTAAAAGGTAAAGAGCTGGGTAACAGTCTCCTCCAAAGCTGGCTGTAGCATGTGGGGGGCTCCGAGGCCCCTCCCTTCCCTCCCTTCCCTCCCTCCCCTCCCTCCCCCACCTATCTCCCCCATCTCCCCTGTGGGGAGCTGCATAGAGAGGGAAAAGGGTCCTGAGGCTGCCTGCCCTCATTCCCCATAGCCCAGCAGCCAGAGTGGCCGAAGGAACCCCGCCCCCACCGCGCCAGGCTCCTCCCCTCAGCCAGCCCTGTGGAGAGACAGAGGCGGCTGCTGTGGAGACAGGGAAGCACAGCTGACAAAGGGTTAATGGTCCCACCGGGGCTGAGGGCTGAGGTGCGACCAGGTCAGATGTTCCTCCAAAGGGGACAGCCGGCTGGGCTTAGCCGGTGAGCAGGCTGGGTGCAGGGCTGTCCCGGTGCCTATTTATAGCCCGAGGGTTGGGGGGCGGGGAGGCGCTGCCTGCTGCAATGTCACCCGCGTCATCTCTGCTGGAGGCGCAAGCTGCGGGCACCTACCGCTGCCCCCGGAGGGGACAGAGGGGCCCGGGCCCTTCAGGGACCCCCGGGTGCACGTGAGGCGGGGGCTGGCCAGATGGGCAGCACCTTGGAGCCCCCTGGGGGGGGCTACCTGCAGCTGGGGGCCATCATGTCCCCCGTGGGCACTGCCCGCGTGCTACAGCTGGCCTTTGGCTGCACCACCTTCAGCCTGGTGGCCCACCGGGGTGGCTTCGAGGGCGTCCAGGGCACCTTCTGCGTGGCTGCCTGGGCCTTCTGCTTTGCCCTGTCGGCGCTGGTGCTGCTCTGTGAGCTCACGCAGCTGCACAGTTGCCTGCGCCTGTCCTGGGGGAACTTCACGGCGGCCAGCGCTATGCTGGCCACATTGCTCTCGGCCACCGCGGCCGTGATCTACCCGCTCTACTTCACCCGCAGTGGGTGCCTGCCTGGTCCCACCGGCTGCACCACCCGGGACTTCCGCCTGGCGGCCAGCGTCTTCGCAGGGCTACTCTTCCTGGCCTACACCGCCGAGGTGGCACTGACGCGTGCGCGGCCCGGCCAGGTGGCCAGCTACATGGCCACGGTGTCGGGGCTCCTCAAGATTGTCCAGGCCTTCGTGGCCTGCATCATCTTCGGGGCGCTGGCCCACGACAGCCAGTCTGGGCGCTATGCCGCCACACAGTGGTGTGTGGCTGTCTACAGCCTGTGCTTCCTGGCCACGGTGGTCGTGGTGGCCCTGAGTGTGATGGGCCATGCCGGGGGCCTGGGCTGCGCCTTCGACCGCCTGGTGGTGCTGTACGCGCTCCTGGCCGCGCTCCTGTACGTCAGTGCGGCTGTCATCTGGCCCGTCTTCTCCTTCGACCCCAAGTACGGCCAGCCCCTGCGGCCACCAGACTGTGCCCGCGGCAGCTGCCCCTGGGACAGCCAGCTCGTCGTGGCCATCTGCACCTACGTCAACCTGCTGCTGTACGTCGTGGACCTCGCCTACTCCCAGAGGATCCGCTTTGTGCCTGCCCTGTAGACCCGCCAGCACCGTAGGGCGAGCAGGTGAACAAATGGACTCGGGGACCGGCTGGAGGCTCGGAGCTGCTGGGGTGGGGTGGGGGAGAGGGCCCGGCCCTGCTCTCTGTGTCCTGCCTCTGTCCCTGCCTGCTGCTCCCTCGGTGCCCAGAATACACATGATGTACAAATAGTCGTTCCTTTGAATTGTGCTGTTGAACTGAGCCCTCTCTCATCTGCAGCCCAGTGCTTGGTGCTAAGTGACATCCTGGCCCCAATTTGTCTGTCCTCTCGAGCTCAGTGCTGGGCTACTGAGTGCTGCTGTGGTACCGGGACCCACTTTGTAGAGAGAAGCATTGAGGCGGGAGTTAGGGGGCCGCCCACCCAAAAAGCCCTCTGGGCGGTTCACCCCAAGAAGTACTAGTCAGGACCAGAGTGGATGGTGGGGGGTGTGGGGAACCAGGCCCCTCCTTGGAGCTTGCAGAGGGTCCCCAGGACTCAGCAGGATTGTGGGCCTGTCCTGGTCACGGCAAATGAGGGTCAGGTCTGCCAGATCTGCATGACCCTGTGAAGAATGCAGAGGGAGGGCTGCGGGGGCACGGGGTAGGGGGCTGGGGGCTGCGGGCCGTGGGCTCCCACTGGGATCCAGCCTCTCCCAGGGCTGCTCGGAGTGGGGAAGACTGACCAGGGCAGTGGGATGCGGAGCCTGGACATCACAGGCAGCCTCTGACTCAGGGTCATCCACAGACCCCAGCACAGGAGCTGGTGACCCTGCCCATCAGCTGGGAGTGGTGATTCCTCCCTGCCAGAGAGCCGCCAGGGCCAGGGAGAAGGAAAAGCAGGGAGCGGCAGTGTCCTGGGGAGGGCAGCCAGGCCTGTGGGCAGGGGGCGAGGGAGAGAGTTTGGGGCTGTCCTCCCCACGGCTCCAGCCCACACAGGCCTCTGGACAGACCCAGGCTGCTGCTCACTCAGCAGAGCTAGAGTGAAGGTCCCGGGAACCTCCTGGGCCTAGACTCCCACTGCCATCCTCACTGCCGTGTCCACTGCCCCATGGCCCCTTGGCTCCTGCTGCTCTGGCCCCCAGGTCCCTCAGGCCCAGATCCACAAATCCAAGGAGGCAGACACATTCACTGTCATGGCTTGGAAACAATTTTCAGAGATAGGAGTTGTCATGGGTTGTCACGGGTCAGGATGTCTCTGTGGATCTTCCCTGCATCAAATGCCAAACGCTGAGGCAGGGTCCCAGCTAGCCCTGCCCTGGAGTAGAGGAGCACCCGACCTGGTTTGATGGGAAGCCCAGAGGCCCCTGAGGGCCAGGGTTATGTTGACAGTGGCTTGTGGTCTCCTCAGACCCAGCAGCTGTCCACCCATTCCTGGTGGGATCACGCCCCCTCGCTCCCTGCGTTCTCTGAATGGCCACACTCCCATGAGGCAATACAATGAGCCTGATGCCGGTCCAGGGGATGTTCAGAGGGGATCATGGCACTTGCTGGGGTTGGGCCTGGTGGGCCCCCAGGGAAGGCGTCCGGGCCGGCAGCTTTTAGGAGCTGGGGCAGCTCGAGAGCCGAGCACAAGCTTGCCTGCTGGACAAGTGCCACCGTGCCACCGCAAGTGCTGAAAACCAACCAAAGGACAAAAGCTGCTGAGACCCAGACCGGAAAGACACTCAGAAGAGAAGAGGTTGGAGAGGGTCCCCAGCTCCAAAATTTGAGATTTGGGGTTGGCGTGGCAATGACAGTGCAGCGGGTAGGGCGCTTGCCTTTCCCGTGGCCTCAGATTGGGTCCCCGAGCACCGCCAAGAGAAAATTCTTGAGTGCAGAGCCAGGAGCAACCCTTGAGCATCGCCAGGTGTGACCCCTAAACAAAACTGGACAGTAAGAAACTTTGTTTCTAAGAAATTCTTTGTTTCTGGAGGCACGCCCGGCAGTGTTCAGGGATCTCTCCTGGCAGCTCCTGGCACCCATGCGGGGATGAAACCCGGGTGGGGTGTGTGCCTGACAGGCGAGGGCTGGCGCGGTAGCTCTGACGCCCCCCCCCGCCCCCGCCCCCGCCCCGCCCTCGCCCCGTCCCCGCCCCCGTCGTGCACACAGAAAACAAAAGGGGACAAAGGGTGCTGCGGGACTGGGGCCTGCAGGCCGGGTCGCTTCCATGACGTGCCGAGCCAGGGGCCCGAGGGGCGACTCTGGGTCTGGGGGGGATGCGAGGCCCGGAGAGCAGTGGGCACAAAGGGGCGGACCCAGCCTGGCCACCGCGGACGCTCGGGGTAGGCCGGCCCGGGCGCGGGGGCGTGAGCGCAGGCTAGCAGCTGATGCAACCGCCCCCCGCGCCGGACGCGCCCTCTGATTGGCCGGCGCCGCGCGGTCAGCCCGCGGATTGGCTGGCGCGCCGGGGCGGGGCGGCGGGCGCGGGTGCCGCGTGGCGGGAGCCTGGGTCGGTCCTCTTGGGCGGGGACCCGGGCCCTGGACGCAGCGCGCCGAGCTGGGCCGGCGGGACTGGGTCCCTGTCCGGGAGGGCGCCGCTGGGGCGAGGACTGGGCGACCCGGGGACGTGGCCGGTACGCCCCCCCACACCTACCGCCGCTCCTGCAGTGTGGTCCAGCGGCCGCTGCCAGCTGGACACCATGAGCGTGGGCTTCATCGGGGCAGGCCAGCTGGCCTTTGCCCTGGCCAAGGGCTTCACGGCCGCAGGTGGGTCCCGGCCCGGAGGAGCGACGGCCAGCACTCGGGTTTCCTGCGGGAAGTGACAACCTCTGGTGTTGGGGTCCAGGCCGCCTGGGCGGGGGCTGAGGGAGCACTGTCCCCCGCAGGCGTCGTGGCTGCCCACAAGATCATGGCCAGCTCCCCGGATATGGACTTGGCCACCGTATCTGCGCTCAGGGTAGGCTCGGGGTCCTGGGCGGGACGCTACCGCGGACTGTCGGCTCCGCTGGGGCTGGGGTTCCCATGCAGCCAGGACACTTGGCCCTGAGTTAGGGTCCCAGTGGGGGCAGGTGGCAGACGGACCCTGACTCACGGATGGGCAAGAGTCTGAGCGGCCGCAGAACGCTGGAGCAGAACCCCCAACCTGGTGCCCACGTCCCCCCGCAGAAGCTGGGGGTGAACCTGACGGCGCACAACACGGAGGCCGTGAAGCACAGCGACCTACTGTTCCTGGCCGTGAAGCCGCACATCCTCCCCTTTGTCCTGGACGAGCTGGGCGCGCACATACAGCCGCGGCACCTGGTAGTGTCCTGCGCGGCTGGCGTCACCATCAGCTCCATTGAGAAGGTTTGCTGGGCTGCGCCCTCCGTGGGGAAAAGCAGGCGGGACAGCCAGGGCCCGGCTGGAGGGACAACCCTGTGTCTCCTGCAGAAGTTGGCGGCCTTCCTGCCGGCCCCCAGGATCCTCCGCTGCATGACCAACACGCCGGTTGTGGTGCGGGAGGGAGCCACGGTGTACGCCAGGGGCACACACGCGCAGCTGGAGGATGCCGAGCTCCTGGAGCAGCTGCTGGGCAGCGTGGGCTACTGCACGGAGGTGGAGGAGGACCTCATCGACGCAGTGACGGGGCTCAGCGGCAGCGGCCCGGCCTACGTGAGGGGGGGGGCGGGGGGGGCGGCCGGATGCCCTCCACGGGGGAGTGCAGCCGAGGGTGCTGAGCCCTCTCTCCGCAGGCCTTCACAGCCCTGGATGCGCTGGCCGATGGAGGAGTGAAGATGGGTCTCCCGCGACGCCTGGCCGTGCGCCTGGGGGCCCAGGCCCTGCTGGTCAGTGCCTCCCTGCTCCTATGGAGCCCCCTGTCAGGCCATGGACTAGGCAGCTGCCTTTGGCCACAGAGTCCCTCTCCTTGTGCTGCAGGGGGCCGCCAGGATGCTCCTGGCCTCGGAGCAGCACCCAGGCCAGCTGAAGGACAACGTGTGTTCCCCAGGCGGCGCCAGCATCCACGCGCTGCACGTGCTGGAGAGCGGTGGCTTCCGCTCTCTGCTCATTGACGCTGTGGAAGCATCCTGCACCCGCACAAGGTGGGCGCGGCCCACCTGTCCTGGGGGTGTTCCTAGAGTCTCCGCCTGGAGAGTGCGGGGCTGAGTGAGGACAGATTCCATCCGGCCTCACCTGTGCCCCATGCCCCCACCCTCCCCTGCAGGGAGCTGCAGGCCATGGCAGACTGCGAGGAGGTGCCCACAGCCGCCATCAAGAGGACCGTTCTGGACAAGGTGAAGCTGAGCTCTTCACGGAGGACCTCATCGGCGCCCTGTGGTCCAGCCCCTCTAGGCAAGCGGGACTGAGGTGACACTGGGCCTCCTCCCCCTGGGGCACAGAGGGCCGTATTTCATGAGCCACCTGATCCCTCTGCCCAAAAGCCCGTCAGGACCCCCTTTCTTGGAGCTGAGAAAGCTTGGGGGGGTTTATATACCCTGCATGGGACTTCCCTCCTCTAGGCACCCCAAGTGTGGAAGCTGAGGTCCACCCAGGGTGTGCCTGAATCTCCCACGCCCTTTCCTGATGTCTGTGGAGGCACACATTACCTTCCTAGGCGCCAGACATGGATCGGTGACCTGGTGCTGGAACAGCTGCCCTCCCTCCCATCTGAGCAGAGTGAGGGGCCCGGCAGCCCCTCTGCGGCCCACTTTTCCTCTTGGGCCTTTGGGTTCAATAAACTGGCTTCCAGCCCAGTGCTCTCCTCTGTGAGTTCAAGTGTGGGTGTGTTCATTGGCTGAGAACCGCCTACCCAGGCTGGCCGGTTGGTAATCAGTGACCCTTTATTTAAGTTTCGAAGTGTGAAGGGTGAGGTACACACAGGTGGGGTTGAATATTTTCATGACAATAAGCAGATATAGAGCCCTTCCTTCAGGAAAAGTTCTAGGAGATGAACTCAAGGAAGAAATCTCATCTGGGGGTTCAGCACTCTAGATTACTAGGAGATCTGCTCAAGGGTGGGATTCCATCTGAGGGCGTATTGCTTTCTCCTTTCCTCAGCTAGTAATCCATTTAACCAATCATATTGAATACTAGTATTTCTAGTCATTTTGTATGAACGGGGCTGGAGCGATAGCACAGTGGGTAGGGCGTTTGCCTTGCACACGGCTGACTTGGGTTCGATTCCTCCACCCCTGTTGGAGAGCCTGGAAAGCTATTGAGAGTATCCTGCCTGCACAGCAGAGCCTGGCAAGCTCCCTGTGCCATATTCGATATGCCAAAAACTGTAACAAGTCTCACAATGGAGACATTACTGATGCCCACTCCTAATGCCCACTCGAGCAAATCCATGAACAACGGGAGGACAGTGCTACAGTGTTTGTATGAACACAGTAGGAGATGTATTAAACTTAAAGGGGGCTCTTCTTGGGGACATCTCTCTGTATATCTCAGACTACAATCCTCAGGCCAGCTTAGTCTTTCCTAACCCCAGCAGGGTCCTTATTCAGTTACTTCTCGGGTCATGACAGAGTTTGTTCCATGTGTTTTTAACTTATTATCTTATGGTGTTTAACCTGTCCCTTTTTGATGCAAAGGCAGCTTATTGCTTGCCCTCAGCCCATCCAAGTCCCTTGCTGGGATCCTCCCTTGGGGAATATTAGGAAGTAAGGGTAACTGAGGCTTACGTAAATATTATGGATGCCCAGAGTAAATATTATTCAGAATCAATTAACTCCCATGTTACAAAGGCACAGCATCAACTCTTTTCCTATGTTTATACAAAAAGGCTATTCCTTTTTTTTTTTCTTTTTGGGTCACACCTGGCGATGCCCAGGGCTGACTCCTGGCTCTGCACTCAGGAGTCACTCCTGGCGGTGCACAGGGGACCATACGGGAAGCTGGGAATCAAATCCGGGTCGGCCGCGTGCAAGGCAAACGCCATACCCACTGTGCTATTGCTCTAGCCCCCGAAAAAGGCTATTCCTAAACCATGCAAAGAACATAAAGGAAAGAGGAAAGCAATAATTCACTTACACAAAATCCAGAGCCCTCAGAAAAACTCGACTTTACAAGTTACAAGGTCTGATAAGGGGATATAAGTGATTAACAGGTAGGGGAAGAGGAGCACAAAGGAGAGGTTAAAGATAAATAGATAGGACTGGGAGTGCCTGACGGAATTGGGTTAGCCTTGGGAGCACTGTAGTGGGAGTAACTCAATAACCTAAGCTCCCTCTGGGAGGAGCAAGGACAAACCAATGTCATCCAGCACTCTGTGTCCACACCTATGGAGGGACCTTGACTTCACCTGAGGGCTGTGGACCTTAGTCCCAGCCCGGGACCACCATACGTGGGCAGCAGCACGATGCTCCAGCCTCCTGTGTAGTGGGGACAGGAGACACCCCCGATGGTGCAGGCAGGCTCCCGGGAAGGATGACTCAGATGAATTTGTCCTGAAGGCAGCTGACCCAGGTTTGATCCCCAGCACCCAAAGGGTCCCCCGAACCCCACCAGGATCGATCCCTGAACATCTTGCAGTGTGGTCCCAAAAACAAAAAAAGCTGGGGCTGGGGTGATAGTACAGTGGGTAGGGTGTTTGCCTTGCATGCGATTGACTTGGGTATGATTCCCAGCATCCCATAAGGTCCCCCGAGCACCGCCAGGAGTAATTCCTGAGTGCAGAGCCAGGAGTAACCCCTGTGCATTGCTGGGTGTGATCCAAAAAGCAAAAATAAAATTAAATTAAAAAGCAAAGAAAGTGATTCCAGGGCTGGGACATTGCTAAGAGGACTGGGGTTACCCCCGTGACTGCGGTGACCCCACAAAATAGGTTAACCTACAGTACTGAATCTTCATGTCTACATGGACCACAGGTGAGATGTGAAGTATTTGCCCGGATAGTCTGATAGCCCTGGCCTTGAGTGAGCATTACAAGAGGGGATTCCGAGGCTCTGTGTGCCAAGTGGTCCCTCTGCTGGGGGGTTCCAGTGAGCACCCGCAGAGAGGCCCCCAGCTGGACTGGGGGTCCCAGAGGTCCCACCTGGAGGGGACTCAAGAGAGGGATGTGTAAGCTCAACGGCGCTGGAAGACGCAGGAAAAGCTGAGCAGCTGGAGCCTGCCTGGAGGACCTCTGCTGGGCACTGTGGCAGGAGCGCAGGGAACGGGCCCGAGAGCTAGGACATATAGAGAGGGCCACCGAGGCCAAGGGAGAGGCCAGCACTGGGTGGGGTCCCGTTGTGCCACAGCCTCGTGTATGGCAAGTGCCAGGGTCACTGGAAGCGTGACAGTGACAACGGGCCCCACACCAAGGGTAATGGATAGGCAGGGGTCTTCGAGCCCCCCAAAACAAGTGGGCAGCCGTGGGAGGCCCAGAAATCACCACCTGGGGCTGGCGCCAGGTACCGTGGGGAGGGCGCTCACCGTGCACAGGGCCCGCCTGGGTTCGGTCCCCGGCACCGTTCTGGTCAATTCCTGAGCGCAGAGCCCGGGTCAACCCTGTACATCGCGGGCGTGGCCCAAACACTAAGAAAAAAGGAAACGCCACTCGCTGCCTCAGCTGTCCGTGGCCGCGAGCCTTGGCCCGGGGCCGCCCAGCCCACGGCGCGCTGACCACCTGAGCAGGGAGCCCTCCCGGGTCCAGCAGGCGCGGCGCGGGGCGGTGGCCCGGAGTCCCGCGAGAGCCGCCGGGCGCGGCGCGCGTTGCCGGGGCAACGGGCCCGACGCGCGTGCGCACTGCGCCGGCCCCGCCCCCCGCCGCCGCCGCCGCCCCGCGCCTTCCCCTTTAAGTCGCGGCCGGTCGCGCCGCCGCTTCATGAATGGAGCCCACGTGACCAAACATCATGTGACGTCTGAGGAGCGGCGGCGGCGGCGGCGGCGGCGGCGGCGGATCGCGAGCCCGGTTCGGCCCGGTCTTCCCCAGCGCGCTTGGCCCGGCCCGCGCAGGCGGCGCCCCCCAGCCCCGGGCCCGGAGTCCCCCGCGCGCAGCCGCGCCCGGCCGCAGTGTGCTGGGTGAGTGCGGGACCGGGCCGGGCGGGCCGGGCGGGACCGGGCTCCGCGCGCCGCCGGGCCGGGCCTCGCTCCCCGGGGGCGCGGGCGGGCGGGCGCGGGCGCGGGCGGGGGGCGCGCGGGGCCGCCCGGGCCGGGGCGGGGGCGCCGCGGCCACGCGGGCCGAGCCGGGGTCCCCGCGCGGGGGACGCGGCGGCCGGGACTGCTGAGTCATCAGCATGAGGTCACCGCGCCGGGCCGGGGGCTGCCGCGGGCACGTGGGCGCGAGGCCGCCGCTTCCCCGGGCAGGGGACCGAGCGGGCCGAGGCGGGGCCGCGGGCCGGGCCGGGCGCGTGGGGCGCGGGTTTCCGGCCGGGGCCGAGGGCGCGCGGGGCCGCGGGGGCCGCGGGGGGGCAGGAGGCGGCCCGTCCTGAGGTCCTGGCGCGGGGCGGGGACCCCCGGGCGCAGTGGACCCGCTGGCCTGCGCGTAGAAGCTGCCCCGACCCGCTGAGGCTGGGGGTCGGTGAGCGGCTCCGCCCCTCCGCTGCCCGCTGGGGGGTGCGTCCCTCAAAGCCACTCCTTTGTGGGGGGTGCCGAGAGGGTGCTGTCCAGTGTTTGTCCAGGGCTTAGGCCAGCTCTGTGGCTGGACCTGATGTGCGCGCGGGGACACCTTTCTCCCGCGGCCCAGAAAGTTTCCCAGAGCAGTTGGGGGCGGAGGCAGAGGACCCAGATGCCCCTGGCTGGCGGTGTCAGCCACGCTGGGGTGCCAGGGGAGGGACCCTCATCCCTGTCCTCCACCCTGCTCAAGGAGTATGGGGGGAAGGGGGTTAGCTGCCCCCAGCCGCTCCCCAGCGCTGGTCTCAGCAAATGTGTCTGAGTGGTCACTTTCCTGGAGCGAACTTGGAGCCTCTGTGCGGTGGAGGGTCAGCCAGGTGCTGGCTGGTGTGCGGACTTGGGCACCTTCGGACCTCAGCCCTGTTTCCTGGGTCTTGGCTCTGGAAGTAACCTCAGTGGGGGCACGATTCACTGCTGTGCTTCTCTGTGGATCCTGGGAGGCTGGGTAGGGAAAGCTGCTGGGTTTCTGTCCACTGTACTGTATTTGCTGACCAGGTGGCCGAAAGAGGCACCCGCCTCAAGGGTGGGTGGAGCATGGGTACAGATGAAGTTACTGAGCCCAGGGGCTCACCAGTCAGCAGGAGGCTGGACACCCAAGTTCACGTGGGCAGGCGTGGGGTCTGGGCCACCACACCTCCCGTTGGCCAGGACGGCCTTTGTGCCCGGCCCAGGGCTGTGCTGGCTGCTGGCCTGGGGAGTGGCGGGCTGGCGGCGTGCTGAGTCAGCATGACTCGGGGAACTGAGCAGCCGCCTGCTCAGGGCTCTGGGTTATTTTTAAAGCTGCGGGCTTCCTCCAGGCTTCCTCCTTGCTGCCCCTCCTGGGCCCTCTGCACTCCCCCAGCCCCGCTGCCTGGGGTCGGCCGGGACTCGCACACGGTGGTTCCAGGGCCCTGATCTGTGTTCCTTCACCCCCAGAGTGCCTGCTTGCTGTGCCCCCGGGTTATGACGACCCCCAGTAAAGGAAACAAGGCCTTGAAGGTGAGTGGACGGGGTGGGCGGCTTCTGGGGGGGGCGGGCTGGGGAGTGCTGGGGCTGCCATTGAACCCTGTGCTTCCTGCGCCCAGGTGAAGCGGGAGCCGGGTGAGAATGGCACCAGCCTGACGGACGAGGAGCTGGTGACCATGTCAGTGCGAGAGCTGAACCAGCACCTGCGTGGCCTGTCCAAGGAGGAGATCGTGCAGCTGAAGCAGCGGCGCCGCACACTCAAGAACCGCGGCTATGCCGCCAGCTGCCGCGTGAAGCGGGTGACGCAGAAGGAGGAGCTGGAGAAGCAGAAGGCGGAGCTGCAGCAGGAGGTGGAGAAGCTGGCCTCAGAGAACGCCAGCATGAAGCTGGAGCTGGACGCTCTGCGCTCCAAGTACGAGGCCCTGCAGACCTTCGCCCGGACCGTGGCCCGCAGTCCCGTGGCGCCTGCTCGGGGGCCCCTGGCCGCCAGCCTGGGGCCCCTCGTTCCCGGCAAGGTGGCCGCCACCAGCGTCATCACAATAGTAAAGTCCAAAACAGATGCCAGGTCTTAGGGGTGCGCTGGCGCAGGCGGGTCTCGAGGGGCCAGAGGGCGTGTGTGGCGAATTGGGTGGCCCTGTCCCCCCCCTTCCCCCCTTCCTCCTACCTCCTCCCCTCCCTGCAAAGCACAACCTGCACCTGAGGGCGCCAGCTGAGCCCCCTTTGATCTCGTCATCGCCAATGTCATCGCCTTTTTTGTATGTGGGGTGTGGTCGGTGCTGCGGTGACACGGGATGGCCCAGGCCCCTTGGTGCCCAGGTCCCGTGGGGATGGGCCGGGGTGGTGAGCCTGGGGCTCACTCCTGCCCTCGAGTCCCGCCACAGCTGTGGCAGGTGGTCAGGGCAGCTCGGCCTGGGCCGGCGTGGCTCCGGCTTGGGCTTCATGCGGGCGGGCGGGCGCTGCCGGGCAGGACCCCTGGCGCTGGTCGTGATGTGGTGCAGGGCGTGTCAGTGTGTCCTCGGTGGTCCGTGTCACTGTTTACATGACCTGTGTGTGGTTACATAGCCCTTTATTTAAAAGAGAGAAGTTCATTTTACGAAGTTATTAAATTATATGTTTAAAAGCTAAAGAAGAAAAAAAACCTGCAGAGTATTTATAAAACTGTCTTTTTAAAAAAAAAATTCAAGAACAATTGACGGTATAAATGGCAAAGGGAAGAAAGTATAGTAGAAACTTTGCTAGTTGGAAAAAAAAAACCCTTCTTGTAAACTTCCAGACAAATCTCTGTGGCTGTTGAGGTTTAGTTTTTATATGCAGAGTTATCAGACGTTATTTATAAAACTTAGTTTAAAAAAAGAGAAAAAAGCAAAAAAAAAAAAAAAAAGCTGAGCCGCACGCCTGGGAAGGCGCGGCCACCCTGAGGCCCTCTTTGCAATTGTACCGAAAGTGACTTACTCCTGCCCGCGTCTGTGCCTGGTGGCTCTTGTGCAGCGTCATGTGCTGGTGCTTCTGGTGACCTTTGACCTGTGGGTGTCACTTCTTGTGTCCGTCTTCCTGTGTTTGTTCCTTGGACTTGGTTGTGTTTTTGCTTCCACTGGCTTGTGTGCACGGGGTCCACCCATGAGCGCCGCCCTCCTGCCTGGCGCTGTCCAGGCCTCCTCATCTCGTCCCCTGCTGGCCCTCGGCTGCGCACATGTCTTAGGTGGGCACAGTGGGTGACCCCAAGAGCCAGCCTGGGCCCCTCCCGCTGCTCCTGTGCCCTCCGGGACTGGTGGTGTGGGTAGCATGGTCCAGCTGAGCTGGCCTGCTGTCTTCCTTCTGAGCCCCGCAGCTCTATGCCCGGGCTCTATGTGGGCCCAGCGCCCGCTCTCCCAGAACTGCGTCCGTGCTCTGGGGCAGACCTGGGTGGTTTGGGGGACCACCTGGGACAGCCCCCTCTTGCCTTGCTCTGGGGGGCAGGTCTTCCACCAGGGCTGGACAAGGGCTAGTCTCCAAGGGCCGGCTGCTGGCCTCTCTGCAGAGCCAGTCTTCTAGACACCAGCCCATCTGCTCCTGGATGTGCCTCTCTGGACAGTCTGTGCCCCTCCAGGAGCCCCAGGTGGCCATCCTCCCAGGCTCTTCTCTGGGTATTTTACCCACGTCGGGAGGGGCCTCCCTGTCTGCCCACTTGGGCCTTGACCTCTCCTTGGGGCCACTGGTTAGCATTTCCAATCCCTGAAAAGCACAGAAGTGTAGCTGGTGGGGACATGTGTGACCAGGCAGGGTAGACCATGTGAGCAGGTGGATTGGGCCAGGTGCCCATGGCCTGAGCTCGCTCCTCAGCTTCTCATTCTGGAGGCTCTCCTGGCCTTGGCTGCTCAGTCACACCCCCCACTGACCTCGCAGTGGCCTTGCCCACTGCCCGCCACCTGCTTTGTCTTCCTGGGTCAGTGCTGCAGTCCCATTGCTGGTGGTCATCAACCTGGACAAGACCCATGTGTGCAGCCGCAAAGGGGGATTGGCCCTCGCTGGGAGGGGCTCCTGGAGCTGGGGGCCATGCCTCTGTGGGCCTTGCGGGGCTGCTCCTTGGCACTTGGAACCACCAGGTCTTGGCAAGCTGGTGCTGCCCGTCCCTCTGCCTTGGTTTCCTCACTGTGCATCCTGTGTCCTGTGTGACTTGTGTTTCGATTCTTGTCGGTTCAGTTTCCCCACTTTGAGGCTGATGTGCTGTTTCTCTCAGTTCTGCCGACATGGTGTTGAAGATTGGCGTTGGCCACATCTTGCAGACCTGTGTCTCCATCGATGAAGCCGTAGTGCACCTTGCCCTGTGCCACTCTGAGCGGGCCCTGTTGGCAGGCAGATTGTGGCCCTGTGTGGCAGTGGCTCCTGCGGCCACTCGCTGCAGGTCTCTCTTGTTGGTGCTTGGTCCCTGTCTGTCCTGGCAGCCGTAACCTTGGCACATGGCTCAGGCAGCTGCAACCTGCATTGGGACAGGCACCCATGCCCCCTCCCAGCCCTGCTGTGCCCACTCTGGGCGACCGTTTGGCCCGAGCCACAGTGAGCTGGCCCGCTTCCGCTCTGGGGTCTTGTGTGTCGCTTTTTTAGGCTGTGGTTTGGTGAAGGGAACCAACACGCTAACAATTTCTCTTCCCAGAAGCCACTGAATCATTCTTGTGGCGTGTTCCTGCCTTCCTGCTGGTTGTCTGGGTCTGGAGCAGGCAGAGAGCCAGATCTGCCCAGGCAGGTGCCCTCCCGCTGATACCGTCCTGCCACTGTACTGGACGCTGTGGCTGGTGCCGCCCTGGTAGTGCCCGCGAGGACGGGGCCGTGGTGTGCAGGGTCTGAGCCTGCCACCGGGGAGACCCCTGTCCAGGAGACCTGTTGGGGCTCGGGCCCCTTCAGCAGCCTGGTCCTAGCCCTGCCCTCTGCTCACTCCTGGAGCCTTGAAGCCGGCTACCAGGAGCGGCCCAGAAGGAGGCTGCCCCATCCACCTGCTCTGCCAAGCGGCCCCGAGCAGAGATGTGCAGATCCTGCCTGCCCCGCCCACCTCGAAGCCGGGGTCCAGGGGGAGCCCAGTGTGTGCTGGGCGAGCTCGGTGGGCGCTGGGTCACTTGGGGCGGGCACGGGCCCACCTGCCCGGCGCAGTATTTATTGCTAAATTATTGTCCAGGCGGGGCGGCGCTGGGCCGGGCCCCCGGTATTTATTGCTGTACATAGTGTACGTTTGTGATATATAAGGTTTTCTTTATTTTGTATATGACCAATAAACACCTTTTAAACAGACTGCAGGTGCCTCCTTGGGCGGGGCGCGCGGGCGGGCCGGAAGGGCGGGGCGCGCGCGGGCTGCCGGGAGCCGAGGCGGAAGCGGAAGCGGCGGGCGCCATGGCCGCCGGGGGCCTGAGCCGGCCGGAGCGCAAGGCGGCCGAGCGGGCGCGGCGGCTACGGGAGGAGCAGCGGCGGGAGCGCCGGCGCCAGGTAGGCTGCCCCCTCCCCGCCCCGCGGCCGCGCGCGCGCTCACTGCCGCCCCCCGCAGGTGGCGCGCATCCTGAGGAAGGCGGCGGCCGAGCGCAGCGCCGAGGAGGGCCGGCTGCTGGCCGAGAGCGAGGATCTGGTCACCGAGCTGCAGGGCCGGAGCCGGCGGCGCGAGGGGCTCAAGCGGCGGCAGCAGGAGGCGAGTCGGGCGGGACGCGGCGGGCGGGGGCGCGCGCGCGGCGGGAGCGCTCACGGTCCCGCCCCGCCCCCGCCCGCAGCTGTGCGACGACCCCGATGAGCTGCGCAGGAAGGTGCAGGAGCTGGCCGCGGCCGTCCGCAGCGCGCGGCACCTGGTGGTCTACACCGGCGCGGGCATCAGCACGGTAGGCCTGCCGCGGGGAGGGGCGCGTGGGCGGCCCGCGGAGGGGGCGGCGAGGTCCCGCCCCGGGTCGCCCCAGAGGGACGGGAGAGCGCAGGGACTTGAGCGGGAGGGCGGGGCCCGCTCCCACCCGGCGCATCTGAGCTCAGGTGAGGGGCCCGGCTTG
This sequence comes from Sorex fumeus, assembly GCF_029834395.1. NCBI lineage: Eukaryota > Metazoa > Chordata > Mammalia > Eulipotyphla > Soricidae > Sorex > Sorex fumeus. The sequence goes on along the minus strand of NW_026606086.1, from coordinate 17,807,493 downwards.
AGAACTGGGCAGGACTGGGCGGGAGCCCAGGCGCCCCTGCTGTGAGAGCGGCTCCGAGCGAGAGTGCAGGCAGGGCCCTGTGTGGAATGTGAGCTGGTTGCCGCGGTGGGCTTGTCCCCTCTCCGGCAGTGTTGGGAAGGGCGCTGGGGGCAGTGGGTCAGGTGCACTTGCGCAGGGAGCGGCTGGCCTGCGACGGGAACGTGGGGTAGCACCTGTTGGCGCGATGGCAGGTGAGAGCTCACTCCTCGGGTCTGAGCACCGGCTGCAGGCCCCTGTGCTCGGGGCTCCTTGGCACGGGGCGGGCAGGTCAGGAGGAGGGAGGCCCCAGGGAGCGCAAGCGGGGCAGGCTGAGAGCTGCAGGTCGTGGCAGCACGATGGCCCCGGCGCTCAGGAGAAGCCTCGCTTCCCGCTCTCGGGCTTCGCCAGCGCCTGCCGTGTCCCTTCTCTGACACGCAGGCAGCCTCGATCCCAGATTACCGAGGCCCCAACGGAGTATGGACACTGCTGCAGAAAGGCCAGCGGGTCAGGTAAGCGACTTGGCGTGTCCTCGGCGGTGGCTGTGGTTTGGCCTGAGCACCACCTCACCCTGTCCCTCCCCGGCAGCGCTGCCGACCTGAGCGAAGCTGAGCCCACCCTGACGCACATGAGCATCGCCCGCCTGCATGAGCAGAAGCTGGTGAGCACTGTGGCGGCCCCGCGGTGGCCAAGACCCCAGGGACAGTCCCACAGCGCACGGGGGACCCAAGCGTGACTGGCCCTAAGGAGCAGTGGGGGCTGAGCTGCTGCCCTGCCCTCTTCCGGACCCTGTCCCCTGCAGGTCCAGCACGTGGTGTCCCAGAACTGTGACGGGCTCCACTTGCGAAGCGGGCTGCCCCGCACGGCCATCTCAGAGCTGCACGGAAATATGTACATCGAGGTGAGAATTCTGGGCTGGGTGGGGGGATTAGCCAGGCGGCCTCGGGCCACGCTCACCCTCTCCCCACAGGTCTGCACTGCCTGCACTCCCAACAGGGAGTACGTGCGGGTGTTTGACGTCACCGAGCGCACTGCCCTCCACCGGCACCACACAGGTCGGACCTGCCACAAGTGTGGGGCCCAGCTCCGGGACACCATCGTGCACTTCGGGGAGAGGGGGACACTGGGGCAGCCCCTGAACTGGGAGGCGGCCACTCAGGCTGCCAGCAAGGCCGACACCATCCTGTGTTTGGGCTCCAGCCTGAAGGTACGCCAGGGGCGTCCACTGCAGGCTGCCCACCCAGCCCACGCCCGCTGAGCCCCGGGGGGCCGGGTCCTGCGGCCTTGTGTCCTAATGCCCACTCCGTGTCCGTCCCTTCCTGCAGGTGCTAAAGAAGTACCCACGTCTCTGGTGCATGGCCAAGCCCCCCAGCCGGAGACCCAAGCTCTACATTGTAAACCTACAGGTAATGGGGTTCCGTGCCGCGTCTGTCGCCACTGGGAAGGCACAAGGGCTGTCCTTACTCAGTTTTCCTGTCCCCAGTGGACCCCAAAGGACGACTGGGCTGCCCTGAAGCTGCACGGGAAGTGTGACGATGTTATGAGACTCCTCATGGACGAGCTGGGCCTGGAGATCCCCTGTTACAGCAGGTGAGGGTGGCTGCCACGGCGGGGCTGTCCGCGAGCCGGTGAGGCCGAGGCTGAGGCTCTGCAGTGGCACCTGAGGCCTGATGCTGCCCATTGCTTCAGATGGAGGCCCCTCTGGGGCACGGCCCCTCCCTCCAGGCAGACCCTGGGGAAGGTGCCCCGTGCGGAGAGCACTGGGTTTGGGAGCTGGCGGCCTTGGGGGAAACATGAACTGCTTATAGAAATGTGTGATGATTTAGACATGGTGTCTGTATTGAGTAAAAAGTTTACACTTTCTTTCTCTGTGAATTTTCAGGGTCTTATAGGGGAAATCAATAACTTCTTTTAATCAAAGGGTTCAAGAATTAAGGATTCCTTCGCCTCCGGGCCTGGCAATTCTTGTATGTTATGTTCGTGGTGTTCTGTGCTGTGGGCCTCTTGTGTCCTGTACCTTTTGTTTTGACATTGACGTAGCTCATTTTCTTTATCAGTGCGTATCTGTACCCTAAGTTTCTGCTGTGGTTCTACATCTCAGTCAGACACATGGTCTCCTCACGCCCTAGTGTGTAGGCGCCCACCCACTTGGGGAAGGGGGAGAGGGTCTAGCCCACCTGCCCCAGCCGTGCACGTGGACAGTGGAGCCCAGGGCCACTGCCGCCCCTGTGTGCCCCAAGGCTGGTGACAACCTTGGAGTTGGGGTGGGTGGGGTGGGGCCACCCCTCCTGCGACAGCTCTGTGACTCAGGGACAGGAGCCGAGGCCCCTGAGGCTGCCAGGTCCGGGACACACCTGACCCCACTTGCCCTTTTTCCTAGGTGGCAGGACCCTATCTTCTCCCTGGCCACCCCGCTGCGCGCAGATGAAGAAGGCAGCCACAGCCGGAAGGAGCTGTGCAGAAGCCCCGAGGAGGTGCCGGGAGACCAGGCAGCCGTGCCCAGCCCTGCCCCTGTCGTCGGCGGCTGGTTTGGCCGGGGCTGCGCCAAGCGCACAAAAAGGAGGAAAGTCACATAACGCGGCACTCGAGCGGGGGCTCCGTGGGCACTTTGCAGATGGCCAGACTTGGATCCGGGACACATCGCACTATGGGTGCGAGGACGGCCTCATGAATCAACAGGGAATTCTTGGGAGAGACATTTTCGCTGTGGCCCTCCCTCTACAGCCCCTTCGCTCTCAACCTGCCCCCAGCTAGCCCCCCCCCCAGCACCGGGCTGCGCCCCGGGCCGCTCCGCCTTAACTCCTTCCCTGTCTCGCCTCAGGGCCTCGCCCGCTTCCACTTTTACTAAAAGCCACTTTCTAGCGACCTTTTCTGGACTCGGGCTCCGAGCCAGCGTCTGTACCTTCATTAAACGTCTCTGCCAGCTCCTGGCTCCTCGCGTGACTGCGCGCTCCGGGTCCGGCGTCGGGGGCCCTAGGCTGCGGGCGGGGGCGGGGCTACGGGTAGGGTCGCGCCATTGGCGGAGCGCGGGGGCGGGGCCGCGGGCGGGGCCGGCGCCACCATAGGCCGGGGCGGGGCCCCGCGGTGAGGCGGCGCCGCCATTGGCCGGCCGCGGCGGGTGAGGCCCGCGTGACGCTGCGTGCCGGCGCGGGCGGGGCCGCCTGCCACTGGAGCCGCGGAGCCGCCGGGCCGCGCCGCCGCCGTCGCAGCGGATCATGCTACGGAACGGGCACGGCGCGGCGGGCGGCACCGAGCCTCCGGGCCCCGCGGGCCGGCGCGCCGTGCGGGTGTGGTGCGACGGCTGGTGAGCGCTGGCAGCGGGGGCGCCGGGGTGCGGGAGGCGCGGCGGGTCTCGCGACGCGGGGGTGGCGGCCGGGCCGGTGTGGCGCCCCGGGCCCCGCGTCCCGCCCCGGCCGCCGAGGCTGAGCGGCGCCTGGCCCGCGCCGGGGCCGGCTTGCGCGGCCGCACGGGGGAGCCGGCCCGTGGCCCCGCGGGACGGCGTGTCGCCGGACTCTGACCTTGGCCCTGCCACGAGGCCGCACACCGGGCGCACCCCGCGGCGAGTCACCCCGCCCCGCGCCCGCTCGTGGCCCGTGCTCTCGGGGAAGGGCCAGAGGACCCCTGACCGGCCGCAGGCCCTAGACCCCGAGAAACTGACCCCAGAGGGAGGCCCGCCCGTGCCCCTCATGCACACACAGGCTGCCCTGCCCTACCTCCACAGCTACGACATGGTGCATTACGGCCACTCAAACCAGCTGCGCCAGGCGAGAGCCATGGGCGACTACCTCATCGTGGGTGTGCACACAGACGGTAGGTAGGGCGCCCCGGACCCCACTCACACAGACCCCATCATACGGCCCTCACTGTCACGCACACACCCAGACCTCTCACATGCCCCTCAGACCCCCTCCTCACACAGGCCCGCAGACCTCCTCACACACACCCACATCCCCTCATACGCCTCTCAGACTCCCTCACATGCCCCCCAGGCCCCCTTACACGCCCCCCTCAGACGCCTCTCAGACTCCCTCACACACACACACACACACCCAGACCCCCTCACATACCCCTCAGATCCCCTCAAACGTCCCCCAGACTCCCTCACACACATCCCCAGACCTCCACACACACCAAGACCCCCTCATACACCCCTCAGACTCCCTCACACACACACCAAGATCCCCTCAGACCCTCTCAAACGTCCCCCAGACTCCCTCACACACACACACCCAGATCCCCTCACATGCCCCTCAGACCCCCTCACATGTCCCCCAGATCCCCTCACACACACACACACCCAGACCCCCTCACACATGCCCCCCAGACCCCCTCAAACGCCTCCCAGATTCCCTCACACACACACACCCAGACCCCCTCACATGCCCCCCAGACTCCCTCACATACCCCTCAGACTCCCTCACACACACATACCCATACCCCCGTCACATGCCCCTCAGACCCCCTCACACACCTCCCAGTCCCCCAGATCCCCCCACATGCCCCCCACACCCCCCAGGCCTCCCCTTACATGCCTCCCAGGCCCCCCTCTCCCACACCCTCCAAGATCTCTCACACCTCCCAGACCCCCTCACACACACACTTGAGACCAGGATGCACAGCCGGGCCGCCCGCGCTCAGCCGCCTGCTCTGTCTGGACCTAGCGGAGATCTCCAAGCACAAGGGGCCCCCAGTGTTCACCCAGGAGGAGCGGTACAGGATGGTGCAGGCAATCAAGTGGGTGGATGAGGTGGTGCCGGCTGCCCCCTACGTCACCACGCTAGAGACACTGGACAAGTATAACTGCGACTTCTGTGTCCACGGCAGTGAGTAGCCAGGGCGGGGTGGTGCGGGGTCCCCCAGGTCTTCAGGTGTTTGGGGGCCGTGAAGGTTATAGGCCCAGCTGTGCCCTCAGAAGGACTAGGAGGGGCCGTGGCCCTAAGGGTCTTTCTGGTCACCTTGCAGATGACATCACACTGACAGCAGATGGGCATGACACGTATGAGGAAGTGAAGCGGGCCGGACGCTACCGGTGAGCCCCAGGGAGCCCCCCTGCCAGTCACAGGCCCTGAGTCTCCCTCAGCAGAGACTCTGGAGGGTCTGAGTGCCACAGAGGGGGACAGTGAGGCCACACCAGCTCAGCAGGACGCTATCCCCATCACCCTGTTCCTATGATGAGCAGCCCAGAGTTCAAGTGACGGTGGGGTGGCCTCCGTCACCTGCAGGGCTGTTCTCAGGTTGGGGCTGGAGAGGGTGTGACTGGGTGACAGTGCTTGCTCTTGTCCCCAGAGAGTGCAAACGTACCCAGGGCGTGTCCACCACGGACCTCGTGGGCCGCATGCTGCTGGCCACCAAGGCTCATCACAGCAGCCAGGTGAGTGGGAGAGGTGCGAGGGATGGGCGGGCGCGGGGCACAGGGGCCCACTCTCAGCCCCCACTGTCCTGCAGGAGATGTCCTCTGAGTACCGGGAGTATGCCGACAGCTTCGGCAAGGTGAGTGCTGGCCTGGCAGCCTGACCTTGCCCTCTGGACCCGCCCAGGGCTGGAACCAGCTGCTGGGCAGACACTTCCAGTGCCCCACCCCTCCTTCCTCCCAGGCCCAGAGGGTGGGGGGGTCAACGGAGGGCTGAATGCTGCCCCGTCTCTGTTGGCTCGCAGTGCCCGCAGGGCCGGTCTTCCTGGACCGGGCTGTCCCAGTTCCTGCAGACATCCCAGAAGATTATCCAGTTTGCTTCTGGGAAGGAGCCCCAGCCTGGAGACACCATCATCTACGTGGCCGGTGCCTTTGACCTGTTCCGTATCCTCAGGGGGACTGGCTGGGCAGGCAGGGGACAGGGGACTACTCAGTCCAGTCGCCCTTAACCCAAGCACAGACATCGGGCACGTGGACTTCCTGGAGAAAGTGCACAGCCTGGCGGACAGGGCCTACATCATCGCAGGCCTGCACTTTGACCAGGTCTCGGGCAGGGAAGGGGGCGCCCAGGGGACCCCAGGTCACCACTGGGCCGGGGGCCCACCTGACACGCCCGCCTCCCCAGGAGGTGAATCACTACAAGGGGAAGAACTACCCCATCATGACCCTGCAGGAGCGGACCCTCAGCGTGCTGGCCTGCAGGGTGAGTGCTGCCTCCCCACCGCGCCCCGCCCCCGCCCCGCCCCACTCACCCACCCGCCCATCCCCAACAGTATGTGTCTGAAGTGGTCATCGGCGCGCCATACTCAGTCACAGCAGAGCTCCTAGACCACTTCAAGGTGAGGTCCCGGGCTGGGGTTTGTGGGGGGGTGGACTGGCGCTGCCCCTGACCCCCCCCCTTCCTCCAGGTGGACCTAGTGTGCCATGGCAAGACAGAAATCATGCCTGATAGGGACGGCTCCGACCCCTACCAGGTGGGTTCTGGCTCCAGGATCCCCTAAGCCCCCTGAGCTCTGGGCTCGACATCACCTCTCCCTCGCCCACGCAGGAGCCCAAGAAGAGGGGCATCTTCCGGCAGGTGGACAGCAGCAGCGACCTCACCACTGACCTCATCGTGCAGAGAATCATCCAGAACAGGTGGGCTGCAGGCGGGGGTGGGGTCAGCCCGGCCTCGCACAGGCTCAGGCTCACGCCCCCACCCCCACAGGCTGGAGTACGAGACCCGGAACCAGAAGAAAGAGGCCAAGGAGCTGGCATTTCTGGAGGCACAGCGAAGCGGGCAGCTGTGACCTCTGACCCGGCGCACCAGCACCCACGCTGCTTCCCAGCCCAAATCTGGCACTTTTTAAACAAGCTGAGTCTCGGGGCGCTGCCCTGTGCTGGCTTGGCTCTGCATCCTGTCCCCTGAGCTGTCAGAGGGGCCAGCAACCCACAGGCAGAGTGAACGGACCTGGGGTCCGTCTGCTGCCCACCCCCTAATAAAGCTGCCGCCAGGAGCTGTCTGGCCCTCCTTCCCCACCAGCCGCGGGCCAGCAGGCGTCTGGAAGGAGTGGGCACTAGGGTGGCCTTTCAGCCCCCCCCCCCCCCAATGGCCCAGGAGACTGGAAGTGCATGCATTTATTTAAGTGCTACAGCGGGGTGGGGGCAGGCCAGGGTGAGGGGGCTCAGGGACTGTGACAGTTGCCACGCAGCGAAAGGAACACATCGGCTCTGCACTGGAAGGTGGCAAGGCTGTCCGGGAGTCGCTCACAGCTCTGCAGGTTCGGGGCGATGTCCTGGACGCACACAGCCTGTGGGCAGAAGGTGGCCAGGGGAGAGTCCGAATCTTTACAGTCCCCTTCCCCGTGCCCCTCCCCACCCCGCAATTGCACTCACAAGACGCCGAGGGCCAAGGCGTGGCTGTGCAGGGAGGTTCATAGGAGACTCAGCGCGCCGTGCAAATGGAACTCCACGCAGGCTGGCCAGCAGCCCCGCAGCACGGCCCACCGAGTAGTGTCCACGCCCTGCTGCCGGCTTGTACCATGCCAGAGCAGGTCCAGCCTGCAGCAGGCACAGAGCCAGGGCAGCAGCTGTCAGCATCGTGGGCCAGGCCATGGGGACAGGATCCAAATGCAGGCGGGCACAGCATGACCGACGGGGAGCAGCGCCTTTTATCTTCAGTGAGGATGGGCAGGCGGGGACACAGGCATGTAGGGACCGCCCCAGCCAATCCCTCCCTCCTTTGTCAGCAGCCACCCAATGTGTACCCAGTTCCGGAGGGAGGGGGAGCAGGAGCTGCCTATCAGATGGGGGGGGCAGGTGGCCCTTAGTCATGAGTTCCCTGGTACCCAGCATCCTCCCCTCCCCAAAGGGACCCCCAAGAGCAGAGCCTGGAAGTTCAAGTGGGGATCCCTGTAGCCTTGCTGCCCGGTTGTCTCCAAGAGCCGCCAGTTGCTGATGACAGCCACCCCCGCCCCAGACAGGCCTCAGGGTCTGCAGCCCACACAGCACCGGCTCCCCAGCGCCTGTGACGCAGGGCCACAGTCCCCTGAGGCGCCCACATCAGCACAGATGAGACGAGCGTTGGTGGTGTGGAGTGCTTTATTGGGTCCCGGCGCGTGAAGGCTGTGGCAGCTGGCCGGGCTCACTCCTTGAACTTCCACTCCTGGCGGCACATGGGACAGTGCTGCTGGACCTGCTGCGCGTTGAGCCACTTGAGGATGCAGTGCATATGGAAGCAGTGGGAGCACTGGCCCCACACCAGCGGGCAGTCGTCCCCGGGCACCTTGCCTGCAGAGGGGCCTGCTCAGAGCCTGCAAGGCAGACACGAGGCCCACACCCTTCCACCCCCCCCAGGACACAGAGCCTGATGCCACTCCTTAGGAGGGCCCCCGTATGCACCCACACAGCATGCAGCTTGGCACCAGGGACTGGAGCCTGTGCTCGCCAGGTCTGAGGGCGGGCTTTCGTCCAGAGCTTAAAACAAATGACTTTTGTGGCCTATGGCCACAGTGCCACTCCTGGTTACCAGACAGCAGGCAGGAAATAGTGTGGGCCACCAGGTGGCGCACCTGAACCCCAACTCATGCCACACACAGCTAAGTCAGCTGCAACCCTGAAGTCAACAGGGAGCTAAGGACAGAGCATCCAGAACTGCAGACACCTCATTTCTGGGGATCTCTTAAGACACAAAACAGGGGTCCAAGGAACGCTGATGAGGGGTGGGGGTGCCCCAAGTCCCTGGCAGCAGGTGAGTAGAAATGTGCCAAGAGGAGCAAGCCCTGCTAAGGGGCCCCAGCACTGACTGCACTGCTGTATGGCAAACGTGTGCAAGCGTGCTTGGACAGAGTACAGGCTGGGGGCGGGTGGAGGCCACAGGGCAGAGGGTTCAATCCCAATACTACACAATCAACCAAGCACCTAGCTGGGAGTGGCCCAAAAACAGCAGTGGGCAGGGTGTTTGCCTTGTATGCGGCCGACCCGGGTTCAATTCCTAGCATCGCATATGGTTCCCTTAGCACAGAGCCAGGAGTGACCCCTGTGCATTGCTGGGTGTGACCCGTAGCACCTTTCTCCCGTTGTTCATTGACGTGCTCAAGTGGGTCGAGTAACATCTCCATTGTGAGACTTGTTACTGTGTTTGGCATATTGAATACGTTAAGGGTAGCCTGCCAGGCTTTGCTGTGCGGGCGAGATACTCTCAGTAGCTGGTTGGGCTCTCCGAGAGGTGTGACCCAAAAAGAAATAAAAGCAAAAACCTACAATAAGTACAATGAGTTGCAAGTTAAATTATTTATTTGAAATAATTATCTTATGAAAATATAAATATATATCTTTCAGGAATATGTAAGAATATAAGAAATTTATGTAGTGGAATACTACTAGGCTATAAAAAACAAAACCATAATTTTGCCATTCACAGCAAAAATGGAAGCCGTTTAAGCAAGACAGAATGACGTTGGAAGGAAAGATGTCTGCAGGCCTCACATGTGTGCCAGGGAAACAGGCTAATACCTCGGACACCAACATAGAAACAGCAATGAACAGACCAAACAGCCTCAGAGCCAAGCCACAGAGCTGGGGACAGCCAGGGCAGGCCGTGGGAACATTTAAAAGTAAAGCAGACCGCTACAAGTCTCTTCTTTCTAGTTGTTGGGTGAATCAAACTAGGACTAGCTACATACATGTAGCCTGAGGCCCACAGATGGAAATAAGCCCATGTTTCTTTTCTTGTTTTTGGGCCACACCTGGCAATGCTGGCCTGGGGAACCATACAGGGTGTTGGGGATCAAGCCCAGGTCAGCCGCATGCCAGACAAGCACCCTCCTCACTGTGCCACAGTTCCAGCCCCCGATGTTGGTGTCTCAGGAGGTCAAAGCAGTGACTGGCAAGGCCTGCTCCCAGGGCACTTTCCCCTGGGAAGAACCTGTGGGGGTATAGGCAGTCTCTACAGCGAGCAGTACCCAGGGAGGCTCTGGGACAGCCTCACCCGTCACCCACTCAGAATATCTGGCAATACAGGGCAGCGGTTTGGATGATCAGGGAGGAAGCTGCAGAGCAGGCCGGGAGGGGTCTGGTCCAGGAGGGACAGAACACTTACCTGGGGGAGGAGGGAGACAGAGGCAGGACCCCCTCCCGAGCACCAGGAAAAAAGAAAAATTCTAAGAGGATCCTTTGTCTTGTGTCAAAAGACCTACATGCAAGGGCAAACTCTAAAGAAGGGCCGGGGGCTCCCACTCCCCACTCCACCTGCAAGGTCCGCGGAGCACCGCTAGGTCCACCCCTAACCGAACCGGAAGAGTCACATGGGCAACGCCGCGTGGGTGTGGCCCAAAAACAGAGCCAACAAAACATTACTAAACTCCCTGCGCGGGGATCGGAGGCTTCCCCAGGGCAGAGCGCAGGCCGACAGGCCCCTGCCAAGGGGTCACCCATCGAATCGGATCCTTCCGGAACAGGGAGGCCCAGGGCGGGCGGGGGAAGGGGACAGGAAAGGGCGCCGAGGCTGGTACTCGGGGCCGGCCGGGCACCCGCACGACCCCTCCCTGGCCCGAGGCTCCGCGGCGCCCGTGGGCCCGCGCACCCCGGGACCCCCGCACGCGGAGCGGTCCGAGGAGGCGGCGGGCGCGGGCCCGGCCGGCCGCGGCGGCTCCATCCCGCCCCGCCCCGAGCCCTGGGGCCGCGCCACCGCGGAGCCGCCTGCGGGCACTCACAGTCCGGGCAGCAGCCGTTGAATGCCATCCGGCAGATGCCGCAGTTCTCGTCGTTGGCCACCCACAGCCACGTGGCCACCCCGTTCCAGCACTTGATCTTCACCTTCATGGCGCTGGCGGCGGACGGAGCGGCGGGCGGAGCAGGCGCGCGCCCCGCCCCTAACGGCCGCGGCCCGCCCCGCGCCGCGGCCCGGCCCGCGCGCGCGCGCCCCGCCCCCCCGCCCGCCCGCCGCCTTCGGTTGGCAGCGCCCACGCCCGCGCGGGAAGGTATAAAAACGACCGCGGCCGCGGCCCGGCGCCCCGCGTGCCCCGCCCCGCCGGCCTCGCGCGCACGCGCCGGCCCGCCCCCCGCCCGCCTGCGGCCAATCGGCGGCTGCTCCGGGCCCGCGGCGCCGCCCGCCGCGCGCCGCGCCGGAAGTGACGCGCCGGCGTGCTGACGCGCGGGCCGGAGCCGAGGCCCGATTCCGCGCCCGCCATGGCCGACAAGATGGACATGTCTCTGGACGACATCATCAAGCTGAACCGGAGCCAGCGGGGCGGCCGCGGCGGGGGCCGGGGCCGCGGCCGCGCCGGCTCGCAGGGCCGCGGCGGCGGCGTGCAGGCAGCCGCGCGGGTGGGCCGCGGCGGCGGGCCGGTCCGGAACCGGGCGGCTCTGGCCCGCGGCGCGGCGGGCGGCGGCGGCAGGAATCGGCCGGCGCCCTACAGCCGGGTGAGCGCGGGCGGGACGGCCGCGGGCCTGGGGCGCGGGCCGGGGCCGGGGGCGGGTCCGGGCCGCCTTTGTCCGCGCCGCCGCGTGGCCGCTCATGCGCCCGCTCGCCCGCAGCCCAAGCAGCTCCCCGATAAGTGGCAGCACGACCTGTTCGACAGCGGCTTCGGGGCCGGCGCCGGCGTGGAGACAGGCGGGAAGCTGCTGGTGTCTAACCTGGACTTCGGCGTGTCGGACGCTGACATCCAGGTGAGCGCGTGAGGCGGGCGGGCCCGCGCCCCCGGACCTGGACCCAGACCCAACCTGGACCCGGACCCGGGCCCGCGCTCGCCCACCTGCGCCCCGGCCCGTGCTCACCCACCCGCACCCCCAGCCCGGACCCGTGCCCGCGCTGGCCCGCCCGCGCCCCAGCCCGCTCCCCCGGCCGGCGCTCAGCCCGCTCACCCAGCTCACATCGCGCGCCCTCCCGCGCCCGCCCACAGGAGCTGTTCGCCGAGTTCGGGACACTGAAGAAGGCGGCTGTGCACTACGATCGCTCGGGCCGCAGCCTGGGCACCGCCGACGTGCACTTCGAGCGGAAGGCGGACGCGCTGAAGGCCATGAAGCAGTACAATGGGGTGCCCCTGGACGGTGCGTCGGCGCGTGTGCAGCCGGGGGCCAGGCCTGTGCGTGCAGGGGGCAGCCCCGCCTGAGCCCTGGGCACGGCGGACTGGTGGGGGGCCCGGGCCCCGCGCCCCGCCCGGGGCGGGCTCACGGCCTCCCTGTCTCTGCCGCAGGCCGCCCCATGAACATCCAGCTCGTCACGTCACAGATAGACACACAGCGGAGACCCGCCCAGAGGTGAGGGGCTGGGGGGACCTGGGGGGCGCCAGCGGGTCCCTGCCAGGCCGAGACTGAGCGTCCCTTCTTTCTCGCCAGCATAAATAGAGGCGGGATGACTAGGAACCGCGGGGCTGGAGGCTTCGGTGGCGGGGTCCGGAGAGGAGCCCGCGGGGGCAGCCGGGGCCGGGGCCGGGGCACCGGCCGGAGCTCCAAGCAGCAGCTTTCTGCAGAGGAGCTGGACGCACAGCTGGACGCCTACAATGCCAGGGTAAGTGGCCGGGCCTGGGCACCGGGGACAGGCGCGGGCAATCGGGGCGCACAGTACACAGCGGCCTTCTCCTGTGTTGCAGATGGACACCAGCTAAGAGCCACCCACCGGCGTGCGGATCCGAACAGACGTCCTGTCGGCCGAGCTCCCGGGGAGGGGCAGAGGGGCTGCGCGGCTGCCGAGGCATCGGTTTCTTTTATGTTTTAAAATAGGGTTTTAAAACTCATGTAAAGGTTTTTCTCCCTTCTCCCCTCTCCCCTTTTTTTTTTTAATTCTGAAGCAGACCTGTTTTGTACTGAGTTATTTTGGGATAAATCTCACTGTTGCTGTTGTGGAGGAGGCGGCGTTTCCGCCTTGGCCATAATAAACTAGAAACGTGTGGCACCGGCGCTGTCTGACTGTCCCGCTGTCTGCCCGGGCGCTAACTGCCTGCTCTCTGCCCGGTAGGTGGGAGCACGAGCAGCCCTGTTCCTCTGCCGCCGCCGCCTGCACGCCGCACCAGGTGAGGGGCGTCGGGGGGAGCTGGGGCTCCGGTCCCAGTTCTGACGGCGAGAACCCCTTTGTCTGCGGTTTTCTGTCCAGAGGGGCCGGGCAGGAGGGCCTGCAGGCAAGGTGGGCAGGGCCAGCCATAGGCCCAAGGCGTGACCAGCTAGGGATGGGCCGGGGCGTGACCATGGGAGCTGCGCGGTGTGGGGAGGGGGCTGTCTGTTCCCGAAGCAGGCCCACGTGACACCGAGACCTGTCACAGGCTGTGGAAGGCAGTGTGGGGTCTGGCGGTGCTTGTTGGTGCTCTTGTCCTCAGCTGGTGGAAACGGGGTGATGGCAGGTCTGGGCTCTTGCCGGGGCCTGTGTGCTGACCTTCCTGTCCAGGCCTCCACTGTGAGCTTGGGGGTCTTACTTTCCCGGCGGGGGGCGAAGTGTCTTCCAGAAAGCAGGCGTTTGGGCGGCTGACGTTCATAGGTTGACATCAGCACCTGGCTGCCTGGTGGTGTTCCCCTCAGTGCTGCTACCGCAGAGCCAGAGCACCACCAGGTAGGCCCCAGACCACTCATGGCCACCTGGGCTGCTTGCTGAGCTGGTCTTCAGGCTCCCGTCCTGAGCCAAGCCCTGGGCGCTGCTGGGAGGGCCTGCGTGGTGGCCGGGGTCGACCAACATGCCCTGTGCTGGGACTTCGTTCCGTGGTGGACACACAGCCTGGCCTTCAGCCCATCGGAAGGTGGGTGGACGTGTGCTGGGACGGACAGTGAGCTCAAGGCCACTGTGGTTACATCTTGCCTCCCCCAACCGCGCATCCGTGGGTCGCAGGTGCTCTCTGCCCAGTGCCCGACTGAGCGGCCTTATGTGCGACTCAGCTGGAAGGGTGGCAGGGGGCACCTCGCCCCGCACGGGGCTGTGTTGGGAAAGGGGTCTTTCTGATCCCCCCGCTCCTCCCACACCACCCCTCGAGCTAGGTTTTTCTTGAGTCCATTATTGCACTTTTCGCCGCTCCCCTAAGTCCAGAGTGAGTTTCCGGGCCAGGGCTGTCCCCTCCCTTAGAGTCAGCCGGGCCACTCTCCAAACCAAGCCTGCTCTATAAGGGGTCTTGTGTCCGCTGGCCTTGCCCTGTCTGTCACTCCACCAGGGCACCACCCAAAGTGCTGCGGGCCCACGCCTGATGCCTCTGAGGCCGGCACCTGCCCTGCTGCGCCCTCCCCTCCCGCCGGATGCTGGACCAGAGGCACCCGCTGCCTTCGCCTCTGGCTCTTGGTGGACACTCCGAGTGGGGCTGAGATCTGAGGGCTGGTGGCATCATTTTCTGTGATGGGGACCCACGCATCCATGTGTTTTACTGAGAGCTGTTGTGCAGTGACCTGGGGTCAGCTGAGCACCAGGGGATATAGCAATAAATCCGTCTTTAGAGACGACCTCAGAATACCAGCAGAACATAACGGCCACTTTTCTGTGACTTTCACCCAAGCCAGGCAGCTCTTTGTTACCTGTGCAGGTTGTTAAATGTGCAGTGTCCAGCTTGTGTGTGAGCTGCTCTGACCTGTCTCCCCGCTGAGCCTTGGAATTGTCTCCTGTGTGCCCTTGTCAAACACACAGACTTCCTGAGTTGACAATGTGACTGAGCTGAAAACACCGAATGTTCTTGCCCATGGAGGTTGCTTGGGAACTAATTCATTATCAAATTTGATAAATAAAAGGAAAGAAATGCAGAATCCGCCTTTTTTCCTTGCTTTTGGTGAGGGTGTTTGGGGTCCTGTGAAGGCGACTGGCAGGGCCACCCTTGGGTTGGGGTCAGAGGCAGCCCGTGCCCTCCTGCACCGGGTCCTGCATGTCCCATCCTGAGAGGCCTCTGTGGCGGAGAGCGAGCACACAGCCTTGGCTTTTCCCGTGGGACCCAATTGTGGGCACCCAGAGACCAGCCTAGCCTGGTGCCACCTTCTCTGATGGGCGGAGTGGGGGGAAGTGCCCCTTGTGTACCTGAGCCAGGCCCTCTTGGTCAGCCCTGGGGCCGTGTGCCCCACACCTCTGACCACCTGTAGCCACAGACGCTGTTTATGGCTGGAGGAGCAGTCTGATCTGCAGAGCCTTAGGGAGAGGGTCTCTGGGACACCACAAGGTGTCAAGAGCGACCCTCTGGGCTCGGAGGCCAAGCCTGAAACAAGGGTACCTGAAACCCAGGGTGAAGTGAAGATGGTCCAGTGTTCAGAAACACCTGCTGGTCTGGGCAGGGAGCAGGCGCTGATCAGTATGGGGGCAGAGGGTGTCGGAGCCGGTGTCAAAGCCAGTGTAGCATGCAGATGCCCCCCGCCCCTCCCAACCCAGCAGTAGCCAGGGCCAGCGGGGCCCAGCAGTAAACAGTGCTGGGACAGGGTCCACCCAGGTGCCCTGCGAACCCCAGCAGCTTACTCAGACAGGCATGGTGACAGGCATGGTGTTGCTGCCAGGCCTCCAGGGGCAAGAGGAGCCAGAGGCATCACCGACTGCAGCCTGACCAGAAGGGGAAAAGGGATTTGGCCTCTGGCTGCGTCCAGCCCCAATCTCTAGCACCCCGTGTTTCCCTGAGGAACTGGAAGTGGCCCCAAAACAGATCCCGCAGACAACAGCCTGGAGAGAAACTGCGGGAGGTACTGGCCTTGCCCATGGTTGACCTGACCCCCAGGGCTCATTCCGGACTTGGACCCTCTGTGGTGCTAGATCGAGCTTGCTACCTGCAGCCCTGTCTAGTGGCCCCACTCAGGTCTGACACGAAGGTTCACTCCAGGCAGCTGTCCTCGCTCCTTCACTGTAGTATACGCTGGAGAAGCGCACATTCTATCTCATGTATGTTCCTGATACAACGGGGAGGGCACTGGCCTTGCCCACCAAGAGTGATCCCTGAGCATTGCTGTATGTACCCAGAACCCAAAAATAAATATTTAAAATTGAAACTACCATCCTTCACCGAAAAGAACAATTTTTTTTTTCTTTTTGGGTCACACCCGGCGATGCTCAGGGGTTACTCCTGGCTCATGCACTCAGGAATAGCTCCTGGCGGTGCTCAGGGGACCATATGGGGTGCTGGGAATCGAACCTGTGTCGGCCATGTTGGCTGCGTGCAAGGCAAACACCCTACTCGCTGTGCTATCGCTCCAGCCCCAAAGAACAATTTTTTTAATAAAAATGAAACATCACGGGCCGGAGTGATAGCATAGTGGGTAGGGCGTTTGCCTTGCACGCGGCCGACCTGGGTTCAATCCCCGGCATCCCATATGGTTCCCCAAGCACCGCCAGGAGTAATTCCTGAGTGCAGAGCCAGGAATAATCCCTGAGCATTGCTTGGTGTGACCAAAAAAGCAATAAATAAATAAATAAATAAATAAATGAAACATCACGAGGAAGTCTGGGAAGATGCGTGTGCTGCGGGAGCGCCCCTGCCCCGGAGGCCTGGGCTGAGATTGGGGTGTGGCAAAGCCACAGTGGGGTTGACAGAAGTCACCAAATCCCCCCCTCCCAGTAGTTCAAAGACATGAGGGCCCCACCCGGGGAAGGGTGGGCCCGAGGTCCAGTGAATGTGGAAAAGACAGGAGTCCTGGGCACACCCTGAGCACAGAGGGAGATGAGGAAGCTTCCTTCTTCCTTGTTTGTGTTTGGCCACACCCAGCAGTGCTTGGGGGCTGACTCCTGGCTCTGTGCTCAAGGGTCACTCCTGACCGGGCTCGAAGACCCTCTGCGGGAGTGTCCCGTGCTGTCTGCCTGGAAACCACCATTGTAAATGGAAAACCTGCAAGCCAGGCTCCCGTGGACTCCTGCAGGCCGGCCCCACTGACTGTCGCTGTCCCTTCCCTCCTCCCGCCTCCCTCCCCCTGATGCTGAGGCAAGGGCAGGCCTGATTTGCCTTCCCAGCACTGCTCTGCTGGACGAGAGGGTTTAGGGCTCTGATGGGGTCTGAGGGCCCTGGGCCCGCTGTGTGGGGACTCATGACAGGCCGGTCCAGACCCTTGCAGGAAGGAGCTCTGCTTCCTCAAGACTGCATCCTTCCCCACAACGCCATCCGTGCCAGGCTTCTGCAGGGCCGCAAGGCAGTGCTCCAGGCTCACTCCCAGCTCTGCGCTCAGGGCTCACTCCAGGCTCTGTGCTCAGGGATCACTCCTAGTGGGCTTGGGGTACTATATGGGGTACCAGGAATCAATCCCTGGTTGGCCACATACGAAGCAAGTGGCCGTCCCGCTACTGTTGCTCAGGCCCCAGGGTTTTTGGTGTTTGCCCAGAGCAGCATTTGGCTATGATTCTATCAATACTGGTCCGTATTGATTTTCTTCCAAGAGCGAGTGAGTCATGCCCTCATTCTCATTTTGAGTGGTTTGTTTTTGTCTTCTTTTTGTTCGATAATTGTGTATTATGTATCAGATATTTTATATGATCTAAGAATGATTTGTAGTTTACTCCTCTGGAAAATGTTTTGATCTTCCTAGCAGTAACTCCAAGGCCTCACACATGGGATACATGCTTTGCCATTGAACCAGGCCAGGGGCCACACCCAGGGATGCTCGGAGCTGGGCCCCAGGCTGAGCCTGTGCTCCCGCCTAACTGTCCTGATCGTATTCATTGCCCAAATTCAACTGATGGTTTACCCTAAAGTACCAGATTCAGTAGGAGTGGGAGGGTGGCCTTAACAGATAAACAGATCAACTAGTTAATCCCAGTTTTCTGATCTGCTCCTGGGAAACAGTATCCAATCACGAATAGATGGGACTAGCAAGCAGGACAGAGCAGCAGGTGGAAGGAAGCTCCAGCCTGCTCACTCCTCCCAGATGGACAGCACAGAGCAGTCAGGCTGGACAGCACGGTCAGGCCGAACTGCACAGAGCAGTCAGGCTGGACAGCAAGTCAGACTGGACAGCATGGTCAGGTTGGACAGCGCAGAGCAGTCAGGCTGGACAGCACAGAGCAGTCAGGCTGGACAGCAAGTCAGGCTGGACATCACAGTCAGGCCGACAGCACAGAGCAGTCAGGCTGGACAGCACAATCAGGCTGGTCAGCATGGTCAGGCCAGATAGCACAGTCAGACTGGACGGCACAGAGCAGTCAGGCTGGATAGCAAGTCAGGCCAGACAGCAAATCAAGCCAGACAGCAAGTCAGGCCGGACAGCACAGTCAGGCTGCCTCCCAAGCCTGCTCAGTGAGAGGTCCGGGGCACAGGCATCTCACCCACGCACACAACCAACAGAGAGTGGCTGGGTACAGTCCTACAGAGGCCCAGTGACAAGATTCCGGACTGGGGAAAAACATACAGTGGACAGAGAACAGCCAGAGCATCATACACTGGGGTGACCAGAGCCTGAGACAGACAGATGGACGTGGGAACCACGCATCTGTCTCAGTTGCATCCTAAACGTGGACTTGGCCAGTGTCAGTTCTGTCCGCAAGTCTTCCATACAGTTTCCCAGAAGTCAGTGGTGCGGGACACCCCATTCTGGTGAGAGCTGTTTCCCGTTTCTTCCTCTGCTCCTTCCGCTAACCAGTGAATATCAGACCAGAGAGCAGTATAGCATGTAGGGCACTAGCTTGGTACTGGGGGATCCAGTTTTGATCCCCTCAGCACCACTGCATGTGGTCAAAATGTGAAGATAAAGGATGAATATGTTTTGGTTGGTGGGTACAGGTTTGGTTTGGTTTTTAGTGTTTTGGATTTAGATTTTCTGATTTGGGGTCTAACTGGGCAGTGCTGGGATGGGGTTCACTCTGGCTCTGGGCTGGGTGGTCAGTCCTGGTGATGTCAGGGACCAAGCCTACCCTGCCACATTTGTCCCCAGCCCTCAGAACGGGTGTGTCGGGGATCAAACCCGCATCCTGCACACGTCACATGCCCTTCATCATCTCCCCACCTCTGAACAGGCTTCTTTTTTTTGGTTTTGATTTTGGGCCACACCCAACCGTGCTCAGGACTCATTCCTGACTACATTCAGAAATTACTCCTGGGGAGCTCGGGGGACCAAACAGGGTTCCAGGGATTGACCCCGGTTGGCCCTCCCCGCTCTTCTCCCTAAGGTATTCGCCCTTGCTGTTGTTTCTCAATGTTTTATCCGGAAGGTCTGGTGATCTGGGTTTTGTTTGTTTGGGAGCCAGCAACACTGGCTCACCACTGAAAAATACTTGTTTGGGGGCCACACCCAAAGGTGCGCCAAGGCTTTTCCTGGCCTGGGCCAGGAGTGACCCCTGGTGGTTTTTGGAGAACCAGCCACACGTGGTGTTGGAGGGGGCGGGGGCATCAGGACCAGGGCAGGTAGGCATTGTAAGGCACTCCGCTTCCCTCAAATCTCTCCAGCATACCCTACATTTTTAAAAGTCAGGGCCATACTTGGTGTCAGGCCTAGTGTAACTCCGCCCGGGATCACTCCGATCCTACGGCGTGAGAGTCCAGTGCAGGCACAGGATGCAAAGCCGGGCCTTGTCCTGGTGCCATCCCTCCTGCTCCCCAAAAGAATTCGTGTTTTTCTGCTGCTGCTGGTGTGCATTTTGGGGCCACCCAGGAGCAGTGATCAGAGGTTGCTCCTGCTCTGCACTTGGGAATCACTCCTGGCACATTCGAGGGATCGTATCGAGCGCTGGGAGTCGAAACTGGGTTGGCTGCGTGCAAGGAGACCGCCTACCCGCTTATCATCATCTTCAGCTGCAGAAATTCTTAATTAATCAAGGAAGTGATTCAGCCGACTGGGCCAGGACCTAGCTCGAGGGCCCTAGCTCGAGGGCCCAGGCTCAACCCCAGCTCCACATGGTGGCCCAGAGAACAAAGAGGGCTGGGTGTGCCCCCCCACCCCAGCAAACAAAGCCAGGGAGTGCTGGACCCGCCTCTCGGGCTGGACAGAGAAGCCCCGGCCTGGGCACCGGGCCGGCCCAGCGGGCGGACCCGGGAGCGGCCACTCACGCCGCCCCAGCCCGGATGCGGCGAGAGGCCGCCCGAGGGGCAAAAGAACGCGGGTGGCGGGCGGCCCTGAGCTCGGACGGAGTGGACACTGCAGCCATCCAAGACGCCTGCGTGGGGCTGGCGCCACGGGCCGATGTGCCGACCTGAGCCCGCGCACGGCCCCGGAGCGCGGGCGGGACAGACAAGTTCTCCCCGCGCATGGGGCCCGCTCAGGCTCGCTCCGCAGTGCTCGGGACGGCCGACCGTGGCCGGGCACCGCCCCAGCCGCCGCCACTACCGCCGCCCCGCCTTGCGCGCCAAGATGGCGCCGCGCACGCGCGCCCCGCCCGGCGCCGCCGGAAGTCGCGTGACCCCGGAAGTGGCGGCGCGGGCGCGGGCGCGGCGCGGCGACGTCCGTCACTCGGTGGGAGCGGAGCGGCGCGGTGCGGTCGGACTCGGTGAGCGGCGCGGCGGGGCCCGGGCGGCGGAGGCGGCGGCGGCGGCGGCGGCGGGCGGGGCGGGCGGGGCCCGGCGGGGGCGGGCGCGCGGACAAAGGCCGGGGCCGCGCCCGCCGCCGCATCCCCGCGCCGCCCGCAGGTGTCGCAGCCCCACCCGCGAGCATGGCGGAGCAGGAGCCCACGGCCGAGCAGCTGGCGCAGATCGCGGCGGAGAACGAGGAGGACGAGCACTCGGTGAACTACAAGCCGCCGGCGCAGAAGAGCATCCAGGAGATCCAGGAGCTGGACAAGGACGACGAGAGCCTGCGCAAGTACAAGGAAGCGCTGCTGGGCCGCGTGGCCGTGTCCGCCGGTGAGGCGCCGCCCGGGGGGTCGGGGCCCGGGCCCCTCCGCGCGCGCTGACGCTCCCGCCCCGCAGACCCCAGCGTCCCCAACGTCGTGGTGACCCGCCTGACCCTGGTGTGCGGCACCGCCCCCGGGCCGCTGGAGCTGGACCTCACAGGTAGGCGCGGGCGGGGCGCCCCCTGGCGGCGGGGTGGGGCGGGGCGGCCGCGCCCACGTGGGCAGTGGCGGGCGGGGGTCCCGGCCCTCACCGCCCGCCCCCGCCAGGCGACCTGGAGAGCTTCAAGAAGCAGTCCTTCGTGCTGAAGGAGGGCGTGGAGTACCGGATCAAGATCTCCTTCCGGGTAAGCGGGGGTCCATGGCGGGGGGGGGGGGGGGGGGGAGGCGGCCGCACCGGCCGCCCCGCTAATCCCTGACCCTCCCCCGCACCCCCCACCAGGTGAACCGCGAGATTGTGTCGGGCATGAAGTACATCCAGCACACGTACCGGAAGGGCGTCAAGAGTGAGTTGGGGGAGGAGGGTGCGGAGGGCCCCGGCGCGGCCCCGCCTGACTCCCCTCTCTCCCGCAGTTGACAAGACAGACTATATGGTGGGCAGCTACGGGCCCCGTGCCGAGGACTACGAGTTCCTCACGCCCATGGAGGAGGCACCCAAGGGCATGCTGGCGCGGGGCAGCTACAACATCAAGTCGCGCTTCACCGACGACGACAAGACGGACCACCTGTCCTGGGAGTGGAACCTCACCATCAAGAAGGAGTGGAAGGACTGAGGGGCCGAGCTCTGGCCCGCACCCCCGCCCCCGCCCCCGCCCGCAGGCCCCCTGCTGCCTTGGTGGTCTTGTGTCTGTTGCTGCTTCCACCTGTGCTGTGGGGGGCTCCAGCCCCACCTCCACCCCCCGTGTCTCCTTCCAGGCCCTCACTGGCCCAGCCCGCCTGATGTCCCAGCCGTGTGCCACGGGGCCGCTGTTGGGTTTCTAGGGCGCTCGGCCCCCTGCGTCCCGGCTGCCCGCTCCCTGAGGGGGAGTACGGGGGGAGGGGCGGTGGGCAGGGCCAGGCGGGGTCCAGCTCTGCCCTCCTGGGCAGTAGTCATCGCTTTCCGTGACCGTCGAACCATGATGCCTTAACGTGGAGCGTGCCGGGCCTGGCCGCCGCTCGCCCTGTCTGCATGAGCATGTGCCCCACCGTCCACTGCCTGGCCCCGGGACGGGGTCTGCTGCCCCTGGGGCTTGGGGAAAGCCAAATTGCCAAAACTACAGTTGCCTCCAGTCCCAGTGAGAGCTTGGGTGTCCTGCACCCCAGCCTTGTCGTCCCGGTGCCCCGCCCCCGCCCTTCCCCACAGAGACCCGGGCGGACCCAGCCAGTGGCCGAGCCTTATTCTCTGGGGCCTGCGGCCAGTGCCTGGCCTGTCAGTATTTATGTGTCTGGCCGCACCAGCCTGCCATCTCTGCCCCAGGCTCGGCTCCACCATCCCGGCCAGCCCCCTCACCCAGCCTGGACCCCCGAGGGACCAAGTGATCAGCCTGATCAGCCGCAGCCTTCTGTGACCCCCCTCCCGGCCAGGCTCCGCCTCACCCACAGAGCTGGCCCTGCTTCCCCTTTCTGACGGGAAATAAAATTCCCCTATGAAGCCTGCTGTGTGCAAGTCTGTGTGTGCTGGGGACCAGGGGGTGGCTGAGTGTGGCCAGCCGTGTGCTGGGCTGCTGGGGGAGACTGGGCTTGCACCGCAGTTGTGTGTGCACGCCTGCATGTAAGGGAGCCTGAGTGTGTGTGTGTGGTGTGTGTGCCTGCCTGCAGGGGAATCCAGTATGTAAGGAGATCTGCGTATGAGTGCCTGCCAGCAGGGGAGTCCAGTGTGTAAGGAAGTGTGTGTGTGTGTGTGTGCGTGCACGTGCCTTCCTGCAGCAGAGTCTGGTGTGTAAGGAAATTGTGTGTGTGGGTGTGTGCGCCTGCCTGGCTGCAGGGGAGTCCGGTGTGTAAGGAAATATGTGTGTGTGTGTGTGTTTGTGTGTGCACGCGCCTTCCTCAGCAGAGTCCGGTGTGTAAGGAAATTGTGTGTGTGTGCCTGTCCTGCAGGGGAGTACAGAGTGTAAGGAAATCTGTGTGTGAATGTGTGTGTGTGTGCCTGCCTGCCTGCAGGGGAGTCCTGTGTGTAAGGAAATCGTGTGTGTGTGTGTGTGTGTGCCTGCCTGCAGGGGAGTCCAGTGTGTAAGGAAATATGTGTGTGTGTGTGTCTGTGTGTGCACGCGCCTTCCTCAGCAGAGTCCGGTGTGTAAGGAAATTGTGTGTGTGTGCCTGTCCTGCAGGGGAGTACAGAGTGTAAGGAAATCTGTGTGAATGTGTGTGTGTGTGCCTGCCTGCCTGCAGGGGAGTCCTGTGTGTAAGGAAATCGTGTGTGTGTGTGTGTGTGCCTGCCTGCAGGGGAATCTGGTGTGTAAGGAAACCGTGTGTGTGTGTGCGCGCGCACGCACACGTGCCTGCCTGCATGGGAGTCCGGTGTGTAAAGAAATGTGTGTGTGTGTGTGTGTGTATGCGCTTACCTGCAGGAGAGGCTGGTGTGCATACACACTGGGGATGGGTTGGTGTGTGTTCATGTACATGCTGGGGAGAAGGCAGAGTGTGTGTTTGCCACAAGGGGTGTGGTTGACAAGCAGGGTAGCCGGGCTGGTCCTGTGAGGATCCTGTGGTTCCTGAGGAAGCGGGGGTCAGGCGCTCCGTGGGTAGGTGGGAGAGGCAGGGTGCTCCCTGCTTGGGACTGCGGGAGAGCCTGGGCACTCCCTGACCAGGAAAGCTCCAGAAACGCACTTCTCTGCCTGTTGTCCCCCTACGTCACAGCCCAGCCCTGGCTGTGGCCTTCGGTCCCCCAGGAGCCAGGTCAGGCCTCGGCTGGATCCCAGGCGGCCCCTGCTGGCAACGCCAGCTCAGGGCCTGGCCCGCTGCAGCCTCCAGCGCGGGTGTGGCCGGCAGAGGAGGCCCTTTCCTTCCTGGGAAACGCCCTTTCCCCAGGGGGTGCTGCTGAGCACACAGCCGCAGCCTTCCGGAACGCTGTCA
This sequence comes from Sorex fumeus, assembly GCF_029834395.1. NCBI lineage: Eukaryota > Metazoa > Chordata > Mammalia > Eulipotyphla > Soricidae > Sorex > Sorex fumeus. The sequence continues at coordinate 17,783,860 of NW_026606086.1, read as the reverse complement.
GCACTGGCTGGCCTGCATCCACATCCACTGAAGCTGAGGCCCAAAAGGCCACCCGGGTTCACTCTCTGGTTTCCTGGGTGTCAGGTGGGGTGAACTCAGACCCCAAGTGCCAGGCTGGATGGGCGCTCTGCCAGCAGCCAGGACTTTGTTACGGCTCCTCCCAGGGCCTCACTGCACCTGCAGGACCTGTGGGACGTGTCTCTGAGGTCCCAAGTCCAGCCTGGTCAAGTCCTACCGAGGAGCTCAGACAGCCCTGTGCCCTCAATTGGGCGCTGCCCTCTGAGGCGATGTCCTGGCCAGTACCTGAGCCCTGCCCCCAACCCAACTCTAGCAGTGGCTCTTCCAGCTGGCTTCAGGGCCACCCCTTACCCCCTGCCCTCAAGCTACAGCCAGAGTAAGGGGCACTTCCCTGAGCAACCACACTGGGAGCATTGCTCCCAGCCCTCAATCCCCCAAGACCACCCTGCCCCTTGGCACCTGGGCCCTGCCCCAAGTCCCCAGAGGCCCCGTAAGTGCTAAGAAAACAAGGGCCCAGGGACAGGCTTAGGATGGTGAGCACTGGGTCTACCCAGTGGGCTGAGGTCCAGAGTGGTCACGGCTCTGGCTGTGTTCAGGGGCCTGGACGCACCCCATCCTTTCCCCCCCACAACAGTTGCTGCCGGGAGCCTGGAGACCTTGAAAACATGCATTTGAGAGGGTCGGGCACCAGCACCCACCATGCTAAAGCCACAGCCGTCCTAACACCCAGGAGGCACCACTACAGGCAACTGCCCTGGTCTTGGGCTACCAAGACCCAGTTTGGTTACTGTGCCTTGGTCACAAGCAACAACTGGGGCTCTTGTGGACCCAGTTCTGTCTCCTGTACACACTTTCCTGTCTGTCCCAGGGCGGAGGGCCTCCAGCCCCTCACCTCCAAGGTGAGCGCACTCTGTGAGCGCACTCAAGTCCCGTGGAGCCCAACACCCACGCCTGGAGCTGGTGCCCCTAGCCTGAGCCCCTGGGCTGTGGTCTGTGTGCAGAGGCACTGGTAGACAGGGCAGCACAATCTTCTGGTCCCCAGCAGCAGGGGGGAGACTGCCCCTCAGAGTAGGTGGTGGCTGGCACCGCAGGGGCACCAGCTTGATGTCGGTGGACCCCATGGGTGGCTCACATAGTCAGGAGAGGACAGTACCTTCTCTCACTCTGCCTCTGCCACCCTGGACCTGCTGGGAAGACCAGGACCTAGGATCGGTAAAGTCTGCTATGAACCCGAGGCATGGGCCTGAGCCCCACCAGCTGGCCAGTCAGGCCACCCCCGACATCCACTTGGTCTGCCAGGCAGGGAATTTATTCCCACCACCCGATTTCTTGGGGAGCCACGGACTCAGGCTGGAGCGAGGATTTGCTCTTTGCAGGAAAGGAGAAACCATTCCTGAGCCTTTCCCAGGGTTTTCAGGATTCTTGTCTCACTCACAGAAAATAATTAAAGGAGTAGACAAGCAGTTAAGTAAAGAGATTTTTATTTGGAAGGTTTTTGAAGGAAAGGAGGAAGAGAAACTGGGAGAGTGGAGAGAGAAAGAGTAACGGGCTCAACAGAGAATGCGGGCTTCTCCAAGGGTGGAGAGAGCCTTGAATGGGTTCTTGGGCTGGCTTTTATAGGCTCTCCTCGGGTCTTCTTGATCCAGACCGTTCTGTAGTTTTCTCTGGGCTGAATCACTGAAAGTAATCAGATTAACTGTCCTCAGGGTCTGCCAGTGGTCTCATCAAGTCTTTGTTTTCCATATTCAAGAGGTGGATCAGTCTCAAAACTTTCCTTCCTCGAAGTTTTGTTGACCTAAGTTTCATTGCCACGGGGCTTTCCCTCTCTACTGCCTACATCAAGCTGACAGCCTGTCTGCATTGAGAGCGGGAGATCCAGCTGGGCAAAACTGCCCTGAAGCAAACCTGGCCCTGCAGAAGCCCGCTCGCCTCTGGCCCAAGGATGGGCAGTGAGGACAGGGCTGGACACAGGAATCAGGATTCTCTGGAGGAAACCCTGGAAGAGATAAAGTGTGGCCTTCAGTGCAACCGTTGCCCAACACAGCTTCAAAGTGCAAAGGCACCTCTGATGTCCCGGTTTCGGAAATCGGGAATTAGCGTACGTGTACTTTCCGCGTGGGTGTGGCTCCTGGTCCCCGCCAAACTGTTAAATGGATGCTGAGTCGAAAGCCCTCCAGGGCTGGTACTGGACGGCTGGAAGCAGCCCCCAACACCTCATCCCGGGTAGCCCCCAACAAGCAGGGCGGGTTGGCGGGGCGCAGAGCCGAGGCCCAGGGCATCTCCCACCGAAAGCGAGTTCCAGGGGCTCCGGGGGCAACACCCAGCCAGGGGCCTTGGGGTCACGCCAAGCTCGAAATCTTGAGAGAAACGCAGAAGTCGCCCCACTTTTATTTTCTGCGATGTACACAAAGTATCTCGCCTCGTGGGGCCCCAGAAAACGCGGACCCTCACGCCTTGTCGCCCCCCCGCTGCTTCGCCTCCCAGCCTGGCTAGGGTTCTGGGGCCTCACAGCGCTGGGGTGCGGGGGGTGGATAAGGTCAGCGTCCGCGCGGCCCTGGGTCTCGGGGCGCCCAGCCCACCTCCCCGTCTCTGCCTGTGGCCGTCCTTCCCTCGCGCACCCCGCGCAGAAGACCCCGGGCCGGGCCCGCACGGGCCGCACGCGCGCCGGAAGTTGCGTCACTCCAGCTTCCAGCCGGCCGAAGCGGGGCCGTGCCAGTTACTGGTACGCGGTCCAGTCAGAATGCAACACGAAGGGTTTCGGGGGCGCAGGCGCGGGTCCGTCCCCCAGCGGGACACTCCGCCCCACTGCCACGTTAGACGATGGAAAGCGCGGGGAGCGCGCACGGCTCGACCAATCGGGAGGCGGAGAGCGCGGGCTTCCGCAGGCTGCAGCCAGTCCCGCGACGAGGAGGGCCGGGGAGCGTCGGGCCAGCCAGAAGTGGAGGAGAGAAAGTTCTCGGCCCGCAGCCAATAAGCGGCGGGCGCAGAGAGCGAGCGCGAGCCGCTCGGCCAATCACGGGCCAGGGAGGGGTGGGCGTGGCGGCCACTCCCCGGAGCCAATGCGGGCGCAGCGGGGACGCTCCCCGGGCCTCGCGGGCCAATCGGAGGCCGCCCGGGAGCGCGAGCGGGGGCCGGCGCACTTATAAGGGCGGGGCCGGTGGCGCGCGCCCTCGTCGCCTCGGCTGTCCCGGCGGCGCCAACTGAAGTGCCCGCCCGCCCGCCTGCCGACATGCTGCGCCGCTCTTTGCTCTGCCTGGCCCTGGCCCTGCTGGCCCGCGCGGGCGCCGACGCCCCCGAGGAGGAGGATCATGTCCTGGTGCTCAAGAAGGGCAACTTCGAGGAGGCGCTGGCGGCCCACAAGTACCTGCTGGTGGAGTTCTGTGAGTGCCGCGGCCTGGGGGCGGGGAGCGCCGGGCCGGGCCCCCGCGGTCAGCGCCGGCTCCGCGCCCGGCTCCGCGGGGCCCCACCCCTGGGAGCCCTGGCAGGTGCGGGGGGCGGGGCGCCCGGCCCGGGAAGTGCAGAGCCCCGCCGCTGCTCCGGGCCTCAGTTTCCCCCTCGGCCGCGGCGGGTGCTTGCAGCGTCGGGGCACGGACCCGGCCCGGGGATGGGTAGGCGCCGCGATGCCCTTCCAGCCGGCCCCTTACTCCCCCAGACGCCCCGTGGTGTGGCCACTGCAAGGCCCTGGCCCCTGAGTACGCCAAAGCCGCCGGGAAGCTCAAGGCAGAAGGTTCCGAGATCAGACTAGCCAAGGTGGACGCCACGGAGGAGTCGGACCTGGCCCAGCAGTACGGCGTTCGCGGCTACCCCACCATCAAGTTCTTCAAGAACGGGGACACCGCGTCCCCCAGAGAGTACACAGGTACAGGGCACGCCCCGGAGTCCTGGCGGGAGCAGGGAAGCCGGGGCCTTCCACGGAACCGGTTCTGTGGCCTCTGGGCCCCACCAGCAGCCGGCCCAGCCGGTCGCCCTGCTCAGGCCATTGTTCGCTGGTGGGGCCCCGGCCTGTACCGCTGCCCTGGCCCCCCAGCAAGTGCGGGGGTGATGGCTGTCCCATGCTGAGTCCTTCCTGGTGGGCTGGGCGCTTGTCCACTCCGGGCACCTGGGCATGCGAGCAGGTAGCCTGGCCGCCCTCCCTCTAGGGACTGGGGACGGGGCCAGGGCGGGTGGCCCCCCCAACTTCCTGCGCTTCCCTCTGTGTAGCTGGCCGGGAGGCTGACGACATCGTCAACTGGCTGAAGAAGCGCACAGGGCCTGCGGCCACCACGCTGGCAGACGTGGCCGCCGCCGAGGCCTTGGTGGAGTCTAGCGAGGTGACGGTTATCGGCTTCTTCAAGGTAGCTATTGGGGTCTTGCTGGTGTTCCCTGCCCTGGGGCGGGGCCCTGTGCCCGCTCGGGCAGGTGGTAAGGGCGCCTGCTCTGGCTCTCCCTCCTGCCAGGACGCGGAGTCAGACTTTGCCAAGCAGTTCCTGCTGGCGGCCGAGGCCGTCGATGACGTCCCCTTCGGGATCACATCCAGCAGCGACGTCTTCTCCAAATATCAGCTAGACAAGGACGGGGTCGTCCTCTTCAAGAAGGTGAGTGGCTGGCAGCCGCGCCCCAGGACCTTGCCCGCTGCTCTGGACTCTGCACCTGAATCTTATCGTCGCGTGCAAAGTCTGACAGCCACGGAGGTGCCTCGGTGGAGCGCCACGTGGTAGATGCCCATTGGTGGGTACTGCAGGAGGTTGTCCTGTGGCGGGTGCCCCATAGTGGGTGCCCCATGCCAGGTGTCCTGTGGTGGCTTCCACGTTCTGACTATCCCGTGATGGGTGTTGTGTGGTACGTTGTTCTGTGGCAAGTGTTGATAGCAGAGTGCCCTGTGGCTAGTACCACGTCACGTGGTGGGTGGTCTTTGGCAAATACCGTGTCCTGTGGCAGGCATCCTGTGGTGGGTGCCCTATGGTGTGTGCCCTACGGTGGGTGGCCTGTGGTGCTAGCCCACAGTGGTGGGTGTCACCTGCCAGGATTCTGCATGGTGCTGCGTGCTCAGTTCGTGTGACTCCGGGGCTTGGTCCCTGGTGCTGCTGCCCAGCTGTAGCTGGCCCGCTTGTACAGGTGACCAGCAGGTCCTCCGTGGCTTCTCCCTCAGTGTCTGCCACTCCCTGCTTTCCCAAACCTTGCATACATTGACACTGCTGTGCCAGCTCTTGGGGTGCCGCTGCTCCCCCAGGCTTCCTGGGCCCTGCGGGTACTATCACAGCTAGTCCAGGACCAGCCAAGGCCTGAGGGGTGGGGGGTGCCGCCCCAGTGCCCTGCCTGCTGACCATGAGTATGGGTAACTGATGCTAGGTTGATTGTATTTTGGGGTATGGGGCTGTGTGGGCCACACGGGGCAGTATGGAAGTGACTCCTGGCTCTGGTGGGGTTCTGGGGACCGAGGCCTCACCCCGCCCTCCATGCCCTGTGGCGTCCTGGGACAGTCAAGGTCCTTCCTGCTCTCCCTTCAACACATGGACAGCGCTTTTGCCCAAACTTGCTCACAGTGTTGGGTCAGTGCTGACTCGGTGGGGTGCTGGTTGGGCTGGCCCTGCTCTGGGCGGGGCCGGACTGCCCCTGGGGTCACAGGTCACCTCAACTGAGCCCCAATCCTGTGGGGTGCAGCTGTGGAGCCCCAGGGCCAGGAGGCTTCTGCCTCTCCACCGGGCCCTCACTGCCCAGCTCTGCCTCGGGCACTGGCTCAGGTTGGCACTGTGGTCTGTGCGACGTGGCCACCCGTCTTTCTGGAAGCCTCTGAGGAGTGGCTGTGAGACAAGTGTCTGTCCATCCCTCATCCTGGGGTCTGGGAGAGCCGGGCCAGTGGGCCGTCTGTGGAGGCTGCCACGTAGGTTACACTGAAGCTGTCATGGGCACAGCCCTGTGGGTACCCTCGGCTGCCTCGTCCAGCGGGGCTTCCGCCTTTGGGTCAGACCGCATGGGGTAACTTTGCAGCCCACGCTCGATGTTGTTCCAGACATCTCTGGGGCCAGACCCATCTCTCCCTTGGTCTGCAGTACTCCTTCCTTGGAGGCCAGGTACTTCCAGGCCCCTCACTCTCCACTTCCGGTTCTGCAGTTTGACGAGGGCCGGAACAACTTTGATGGGGAGGTCACCAAGGAGAAGCTGCTGGACTTCATCAAACACAACCAGCTGCCCCTGGTCATCGAGTTCACGGAGCAGGTGCGCGGGCGTGGGTGTGGGGCACGGCAGCCCTGTCCCTGCTCCCAGCATGCCTCAGACTGTGACTGTGTTCGCAACAGACGGCCCCAAAGATTTTTGGAGGTGAAATCAAGACCCACATCTTACTGTTCCTGCCGAAGAGCGTGTCCGACTATGAGGGCAAACTGAGTCACTTCAAAAAGGCTGCTGGTGGCTTCAAGGGCCAGGTGGGCCAGGGTCCTCAAGGACCAGAGTTTGGGGGGCTTCAAGGGCCGGGGGGCTGGGGGCCTCAAGCTTCAGGGCCTGTTCAGCTGCCTCCCTTTGTTTTCTTTTTTCTTCCCTGGGGGAGAGGGTTTGGCCATACCCGCTGGGACGCCAGGATCACTCCTGGTGGGCTCGGGGGTCTCTGGGGCACCAGCGATGGAACCTGGGTTTCCGTGTGCCGGGCAAATGCCCTCCCCGCTGCGCTGCCCTCTGCTGCCCGGAGCCTTCTGTGGGCTCAGGAGTCGGCCCGGAGTGCAGGTGCTGGGCCTCACCAGCGCTGTTGATTTCAACAAGCCTTTTCTCCCCCAAGATCCTGTTTATCTTCATCGACAGTGAGAGCGCAGACAATCAGCGCATCCTGGAGTTCTTCGGGCTGAAGAAGGAGGAGTGCCCGGCTGTGCGCCTCATCACGCTGGAGGAGGAAATGACCAAGTACAAGCCTGAGTCCAGCGAGCTCACGGCCGAGACCATCACCGACTTCTGCCACCGCTTCCTGGAGGGCAAGATCAAGGTGCTTGGCTGGGAGGGTCTGACAGCAGGAGCCGCTGGGAGCGAGCCCCGGGCCTGACACCTGTTCCCTGCAGCCTCACCTCATGAGCCAGGAGCTGCCCGAGGACTGGGACCGGCAGCCTGTGAAGGTGCTCGTGGGCAGGAACTTCGAGGAGGTGGCATTCGACGAGAAGAAGAATGTGTTTGTGGAGTTCTGTGAGTGGGCTGCTCCCGTGCGGGCAGGCAGGGTAGGGCAGGGGCACCCCCCGACATGTGCTGTGGCCTTGCAGATGCCCCCTGGTGCGGCCACTGCAAGCAGCTGGCCCCCATCTGGGACAAGCTGGGGGAGACCTACAAAGACCATGAGAACATCGTCATCGCCAAGATGGACTCAACGGCCAATGAGGTGGAGGCGGTGAAGGTGCACAGCTTCCCCACACTCAAGTTCTTCCCCGCCGGCCCAGGCAGGACGGTGAGCTGGACAGGGCAGGGCGTGGGGGTGGCCGCCAACAAACAGGAAGCCCAGCTGGGCAAGAGCTTCTTCCCATGCTCTTCGTAGGTCATCGACTACAACGGGGAGCGGACGCTGGAGGGCTTTAAAAAGTTCCTGGAAAGCGGCGGCCAGGACGGTGCCGGGGACGATGACGTACGTGTCCACAGGGATGCCCCAGCCAGCTCGTGGCCCGGTGGGTGTCCTTCCCCCACCGACTGCCCCTTTCCTCCTGCCGTCCAGGACCTGGAGGACCTGGAGGAAGCCGAGGAGCCCGATCTGGAGGAGGACGACGACCAGAAAGCCGTGAAGGATGAGCTGTAGCGCAGTCTGGGCATCGTACACTGGCGCGAGCACGCGCACACCGCCATCTGCGAGCAAGGGAGCGTCGGAACCGCAGGGACCTCTCGGGCACACCCACCGCCCTGCCCGCAGTGGGGCTCCGGGGACCGGGGCGGGCCTTGTTTTTAATTGTGATGTACTTTTTTGTACGTTTGTCCAGAGCTCGCTGAAGTCTCCTTGGGGTCTCGTACTGGCACTGTCCCCCCTATCCGCCCCATCAGAGCTGCCCCCTCGCTCGGCTCTGCCCCTCATGGGCTCTGATGCCAACCTCAGGCTGTCTCTGTCTGTAGCGGCCACGCTGGGGCCTGTCCCGTCCCTCATCCGGGCCAGAGGTGCCAGGAGCATGTGATCCTGTGTCTGGCACCCCGCACCCCTGCCCGAGGAGGTGGCTGCCTGTGGGGCCCGCCTGCCCCTGCGCCCTCCCCACCCCAGGGGCTGCAGTGCGATGGGGCCGTGTGGGCAGGCGGCCCCTTGCCCTGCAGGCCACCAGCTGGGGTCCTCCCCAGTCAGGCAGGGCCCAGACATTCTCACCATTTCTGCCTCAGAACTGGGATTGAACACATTGGCCAAATAAAATTGGGACTGTCTCTGTGCGTGCTGCCCTGACCTGTCTGAGCCCGCCGTCAAGTCTGCCCTCAGAGCAGGCTGGTCTCCAGGGTGCCATGTGGGCCAGCCGGCCACAGCTGCATCTGGGTCTGCTGGGAGACGGGAGTCGCCCTGTGCGTCTCTAGGATTCTCCAGCGTCGGGAAGTGTTGCTGGCTGCGGTCCATGTCACAGGAGGGACTGATAGTCCCAGCGCTTGCCCAGCCTGAGCTCCCTGCTGGCAGCAGGTCCCCAGGGTCATGGCCCCTTTGGGGGCCCGTGTTGTGGCCTTTGGGACTGTGGGGTGGGGCCCGGGGGCCTGGCAGGCACTGCAGGGAGAGGGCACATCCTGTGCCCCTCAGGCTCTGGGCTGTTGCAGCAGTGGGGTGCCAGGGACCTGCTCTGCACCACAGGTGTGCAACAAGGTGTGTTGGACTCTGGGTTGCCGTCAAGTTCCCACTTACCCGCTGGGTGGCCTCTTCCCCCTCTCCAGCTTCACCGCTCGCAGCTGTACCCCCAGCCATCTGCCCAGGGTGCAGGTTGCCTCTCCCCACCCCGTACCTGAGTCGGGGACTAGAGGCCCCTATGGGAGGAAGCCCTGGGCTGAGTTGAAGTGTGTCGACCACACAACCTGTCTGCCAGTGAGGATCTCTGCAGCCTGCTGCACACGCCCCAGAGCCCGAAGCCTTGGGCAGGTCTGCAGGCTGGGTGGTCAGTGGTGCCAGCAGGAGACTCTTGGCGCCCTGCTCTGCAGATGGCATGTCTCTTGTCCTCCAGGAGGTGGACGCTTGGACCTTGCAATGCTGTCATTTCACAAGTGGGCTGGGACAGTCTGCTGGGAGCTTGAGGAGACCTGGGCTGGTCGGGCAAGATGATCACCCTGCATTGCCGGATTCGGGGTGGCTCCCCATGCTCTCATCTGACCTGTGCTGGCACAGCAGACAGAACTTTCCAGGCCCCAGAAGATCATCTTCCAGTAGGGGATGTCCTGCCTCCTGTCCCCATGGCACCCTTAGGCAGCCTGGGGGCCAGCAGAGGAAACACCTCCCCCAACTCTGGCACCAATCTGGCTGGCAGGGGCTGTACCCTCATTCTTTTAGGACCTTCCCGGCCCTGGGTCTGCAGGCCTCAGTGCCCACCCAGAGGGGCTGCTGTGGGGTCCGACTGCAGCCTCCCCTCACACAGGGCATGGCCAGAACCTTAGCCGTGCCATCAGAAAGGCCACACTGGGGCTGGAGCGATAGCACAGCGGGGAGGGTGTTTGCCTTGCATGCGGCAGACCTGATTCCCACCATCCCATATGGTTCCCCGAGCACCGCCAGGAGTAATTCCTGTGTGCAGAGTCAGGAGTAACACTTTTACATCACCGGGTGTGACCCAAAAAAGAAAAAAAAGTCACACTGCCCGAGCTGAGAGGTGAGAAACTGAAGCAGCTGGGCACCAGAAAGGGGGGCTTGTGGGGGCTACCCAGGGGAGCACAGAAGCACCCAGCCCGGCCCAGCCCTTGGTCTTGTGGCAGACAGCTGAGAGACAGTGCTGGGCCCTAAAGGTCTTGGGGCCACCACAAGAACTGGGGCCCGGAGCAGCTGTGCCTAGGGGACTCACGCACCAGCCCAGTTCTGGAGCACCTCCTGCACCCACAGCTTGTCCCTGGGGGGCCCCTCAAACCCTGACTGGTGGCAGCAGCAGCGTCTGTGCACACATTTTTGCATGTGCACATGTGCATATACATGAGTGGGTACATGCGTGTGTGCAAGTGTATGTGCACATGTGTATGTGTAAGTGCACCAGATATGTACGTGTATGTGCATACATCTGTGTGCATGTCCGTGGAGGGGACTCCTGTTGGCCAGTGCAGGGCCACCACCCCTGGACACCTCAGTGTGGTGCCCAGGCAGGAACTGATCCAAGAAAGGTGTGGCTTGGGGGCAGGGGTGCCCCGGGAGGGGTGCAGGGAGAGGTGGCTGCCTAGAGGGGCACCGAGCAGGGCGAGCCCCAGCAGGAACTGATAAGAGGGTCCCCGGTGGCCCTCAGGCTCCAGGAGGGTGCTCGTTTCACCCACACATATACCAGAAGTGATCATCCATGGCACTGGAGTGATAGCACAGCGGGTAGAGCATTTGCGTTGCATGTGGTCAGCCCAGGTTCGATCCCTGGCATCCCATATGGTCCCCTAAGCACCGCCAGAAGTAGTTCCTGAGTGCAGAGTCAGAAGTAGCCCCCGAGTATTGCCGGGTGTGACAAAAAACATAAAAACAAAAAAATAAAATAGGTTTTCCATGAGGTTGAAGCAGCCCCCTACCACACCTCGCCTTGTGAGGCCCTGGCAATTTGACCACAGGACTGTCCTTGGGCCTCCCGCTGTCCTTTGGTGGCATCTTCCAGCTCCAGCTGTGGGGCCAGGGCCAGGCCAGGGAGGATGTGAGCCCCTGGCCAGAGTCCAGGGACAGGCCGAAAGCTAAGCCGCTAACCTGATCCCGCTGGGCACTGAGTCCAGCTCTGCTGCTTTATAGGGCAGCAGCGGCTGCACGCAGCGCCTTTCCCCGCACCCACCATGCCCAGCAGGGCCGTGCGTTACTCCCGCTACAGCCCCCAGCAGCGGCGGCGCCGGCTGCTGGCCTGTCGCTCTGTCCGCTTCTGCAACGACGTCCTCTTCCTGGACCACATCCGCCAGGGGGACCTGGAGCAAGTGGGGCGCTTCATCCGGGCACGGAAGGTGGCCCTGGACACCATCTACCCCTCAGGTGAGTGCCGGCAGCCTGGGTGCCTGGGCCTGGCGACACAGCCTGAGCCCTCCACTGCCCACAGGCCTGGCGGCACTGCACCTGGCCGTGCTCTCAGGGAGTCTGGAGTGTGTAAAGCTGTTGGTAAAGCTTGGAGCCGACATCCAGCAGCCTGACGCCGAGGGTAGCACTGCCCTGCATGTGGCCTGCCGCAACGGCTCTGCGGACATAGCCAGGTGTGTGTGGGGTGGGTGAGAGCATGGCTCCCCGCTGCTGGGATGTTGGGGGGCAGGGTTGGGGACAGCGTCCTGGGGGGTGAGGAAACAGGGACGGGAGGGTTGGGAGTGGCCCTGGGGGTGCTGCAGGTGGGGTCCTATGTGGGGTCTTATGAGGAGGGGAGGGTTGCGGGTGAGAGTCCAGATCACCCCAAATCAGCCGGTTCCCGAAGGAAGGATTGGATTCCTCAGCCCCACAAACTGGGGAGACACAAGCAGCCTGGCCAGCCCTTGCCCCGGCAGCCTTGGACACCAGGGCCACTCTTGGGCCCAGGTACCTCATCTCTCTGGGGGCAGACAGAGACGCCACCGACCTCGACGGCCACCGGCCCTCGGACCTTGTCGACCCTGAGTGCCAGGAGCTGGTGGAGTTCCTGGAGGGCAGCAGAGTGGACTGAGCCCTCAAGTGCCCAGGGCGCAGGGGCGGCACGGCCCCGCTCCTGCCGTCTGTTGCGGTTTCTCTTCAGGTAAATGTCTCCTGGGACAGTTTTCTCCACTACTTTCGGAATTTTGTTCTCGGGCTACACCCCGCGGTGCTCGGGTGACTTCGGGGGGGTCCATCCGGGGCTCGAACCGACACCACGCGAGCCCCGTGCGCTCGCTTCGCGGCCGGCGCCCACACGCTGCCCGCCCGACAGGGGGTGCTGTGCCCCGCGCTCGCCCGCGGCCCCGCCCTCCCGCTCACGTGACCGGGATCGCGCCTGCGCGGAGGCGTCACTTCCGGCCGGGGCCTCCCAGCTGGAAGAGGCGGCGGCGGCGGCCGAGCGGGCGAGGTGAGCGGGCGCGGCCGGGCCCGCCCTTGCCGGCCTGTGGCGGGCGCGGGTCCAGCCTCCGGCGGGCGGGGCCGGGCCGGCGGGCGGGGCGGGGCGGGGGCGGGGCGCGCGTGGGGCCGGGGGTCGGGCGGGCGCCGCCCGTGTCGCTCCCCAGGGGCGCCCCGAGCCGTGTCTTGACGCGGGCCGCAGCCGCGGGGCCGCTGGGTGCTCCGGGCCCGCCCGCCTTCCGGGACGGGTGGACAAGGCCACGGGAGACACGCGGGGACACGGCCCCCACGACACACATCCTCCAGGTGACACGGCCCCCACAACATACCCCGCCTGAGGGACCCGGTCCCCATGCCACACCCCGCCTAGGGGACACGGCCCCCAAGACACATCCCGCCCAGGGGACACGGCCCCCAGGACACACCCGCCAGGTGACATGGCCACGGGAGACGCGCGCGGGGACATGGCTCCCAGGACACACTCCACCCAGGTTACAGGACCCCCACACCACACCACACCCAGGGGACACGGCCCCCACGACATACCCCACCCAGGGGACACGGCTCCCATGCCACACACCTGCCAGGTGACACGGCCCTCAGGCCACACCCCGCCCGGGGACACAGCCCCATGCCACACTCCGCCCGGGTGACATGGCTACAAGAGATACACGCAGGGACATCGCCCCCATGACACACACTACCCAGGTGACATGGCCACCATGCCACACACCTGTCCAGGTGACACGGCCTCGGGAGACATGCCCTGGTGACACACTATGCCACACACCCACCCAGGTGACACAGTCACGACACACCCGCCTGAGTGACAAGGCTATGACAGTTCTTCCCACGACACGTGCATGACAGGAACCTTCCCCGGTGTACACATCCACGACATGGATCTACCTACTGCACACTTCCACGGCTGACCTGCCCATAACATGTCCACGACACAGATCCGCCTGTGTGACGTGTCCACAGCATGTCCCCAACACAGCCACCTGGGCAACACGTCTGTGATACAGACCTGCCCGGGGAATTCGTTCGTGCCACAGAGACCCAGGTGACACATCCAGACACAAACCCGCGCACAACAAAGACTCAGCCGCCAGCGAGTAGGGCCAGGCACACAGGTGCAGGGACCTGAGGGTGCCGGGGCCCCACAGTGAGTCGAGTCCCCGAGGACACTGCTGCCCAGAGGCGGGCCCGGGGGCTATTGCACCCTGCCCACTCCTGAGCCCGTGGGGTTTGCCTTTCTGCTTGTTGCCTCTTGGGGCACCTGGACAGCTGGAGGGACCCACCTGCCTGCCTGGGGAGTGCCTGGGGCAGTCAGGCTCAGGCTTCGGGTCTCTAGAGTTCGTGGGCCAGACTCAGGCGTGGCCCCTTGGCCCATGCTGTCCGGGTGCGGTGTAGCCTAGGGGGGCATGGGGGCTGGGCTGGACTGCTCTCCTCTCCCCATGGCCCTGTGAGGAGCCGGTCTGCCCCTCTGCCGTGGCTGCTGTCACCAGGACTGAGGACTCAGGGGCTTCCTGCTGGGTTAGGGACTGACCCCTCGCCCCCATGGATCTCCTCCACCTCCTTTAGTTTATCTAAAGGTTTATCTATTTGGTTTGGGGGCTGCAACCAGTGGTGCTTCAGGGCTACTCTTAAGTGACTCTGCGCTCGGTGACCCTGGCAGGACTCAGGGGTCCTGTGTGTGGTGCCAGGGATCCAATCACGGTCACTGCACAGGATGGGCAAGCAACTCCCCCTTGCCGTCTTCTGGCCCCTGTTGGTTTTGTTTGGGCCGAGTCAGACTTGCACCCAGCCCCTCTCTCTGTTAATGACCTTTCCTCTGTGTCTGACCTGAGGGTGAGTGAGGGCACAGCTTGGGGCTCCTGGGTGGGATGGGAACCCGGCCTGGGGTGCCCTGCAGCCCCTGAGAGGAGACAAGCAAAACTAGCCTCCAGGCACCCCCAGAGGAGAAGCAGGCAGGAGGGAGACTGCTAAGGCATCACTTGCAGCTGACCCCAGCAGGACCACACCGTCCCCTGGTCGTCCCTGACACCATGGGGCCAAGCGCCTATGCGCTTGACCACAGGCCCAGCTGGCCAGGAATCACTGGGCAGGGCCCCTGTGCCTCCCGAGCCCCCCAAAACAAGACAGAAAAGCCGAGAGGGAAGCAGATGAGCCGCGGGGTTGCCTAATCCTCTGTGTCGGAGGACGTGAGGCGGACACTGCCAGCCTGTCTCAGTGTTCTGGGCCCAGCGCTGCTGCAGCCCACAGCTCCGTCCCCTCCTCCTGCAGTGCCCGTCTGGGCCGTGGGCGACTCGGCTGGGTGCGGCTGGGTTCCTGGTGCGTCCCCCGCCCCACCCAGAGCTCCACCGTTCCTGTGCACTTCCCTTGCAGGCGCCCCGGGGACCTGGCAGCCGCGCACTGGGACCAGACTCCCCCGCCATGACCAGGTGGGTGTCAGGAAGCAGAGGGTGTCGGGAAGCACCCCACGGCCCCTCACCAGGTTTTGTGTCCCCAGCTCCCCCGTCTCCAGGGTGGTCTACAACGGCAAGAGGAACAGCAGCCCCCGTTCGCCCCCCAGCAGCGAGATCTTCACACCGGCCCATGAGGAGAATGTGCGCTTCATCTACGAAGGTGGGGCCGGGGCGGCCGGGGGGCGGGGCTGGGCCACGGGGGCTCTGACCCTGCCCTCCCCACAGCCTGGCAGGGCGTGGAGCGGGAGCTGCGCAGCCAGGTGGGGGGCGGCGAGCGGGGCCTGGTGGAGGAGTACGTGGAGAAGGTCCCCAACCCCAGCCTCAAGAGTGAGTTTGGGCGAGCCCGCCCTGCCTGACCCTGCCTGACCTGGCAGTCTCAACCCAGTGTCCCTGCCCTGCGGCCCCTGACCCCACGGCCTCTCACCCTGCAGCCCCCGACCCTGCATCCCCTGATTCTGCCTGACCCTGTGGCCTCAACCCTGTGGCCCCTGACCCTGCATCCCCTGACCCAGCAGCCTCTGACCCTGCAGCTACCAACCCTGCAGTCCCTGACCCTGCCTGACCCTGTGGTCTCAACCCTGCATCCCCTGACTCTGCATCCCCTGACCCTGCAGCCTCTGACCCTGCAGCCCCCAACCCTGCATCCCCTGACCCTGCAGCCTCAACCCTGTGACCCCTGACCCTGTAGCCCCTGACCCTGCAGCCCCTGTGGCCTCAACCCTGCGGTCCCTGATCCTGCAGCCCCTGATCCTGCAGCCTGACCTTGCCTGACCCTGTGACCCCGACCCTGCAGTCTCTGACCCTGCCTGACCTTGCTTGACCTTGCAGCCCCTGACCCTGCCTGACCCTTCTACTCCACTAGACCCTGTGGCCCATGACTCTGCGACCCCCTGTCCCTGTGATCCCCACAGCCTTCAAGCCCATCGACCTGAGTGACCTGAAGCGCAGGAACACGCAGGACGCCAAGAAGTGCTGAGGTGTCTGAGTGGCCCCAGACGGCATGGCTGAGGCCCCCCACCTTGTGGGGGCTTCTCCAGCGAGCCCACCTCTGGGAGGCCCAGGCCTGGCCCGCCCCCGCCACCCCCCGGGCCTTGACTCTGACTCCTGACCCCTCCGCTCACCCCCGCCCGCTTGCAGCAGCAGGAGGGGACCAAGTCTCCTCTCCCGGCCTGGGACTCAGCGGGGCGGCCTGGAGGTGGGTGCGGGTGCCCCCCTGCACCCCGAGCGGAGCCCTCGCACCTCTGCTTCTCCGGACACACGGGGAGCACCTGGCCCTCCCTGACTGTCCAGCCGGCCCCTCCCTTCCTCGCACCGACCTCCGGCGCCTCCAATTTTTGGCGCCCACAACCTGGCCCTGTGGTCCGCGGCCCCCCGGCCTGGTGCTGGGAGGCCACCGGGGTGCCTTGCCGCCAGGCCCGCAGGGTGTGCGGGGCGCTGAATAAAGGCAGGTGGAACCAGTCCCTCCTCTCTGGCATGTGTGGGGTGCCTGGGCGGGCTCGAGGCTCCCGGGGCGGTGGCCAGGCCTGGTGCCTAGGCCTTTGCCCAGAAGCCACCAGGCATGTGCCCCACCAGGCTCATCCCTGCCAGCACATAAGGCCGCCTGAGCTCCACATGGGACCCCAGAGCCAGAAAAGCTGGAGAGTGCCCACCATGACCTCTCGCCGCACACGTGTGAACCCTGGGGGTGCTCGGCGCTGTGGGCAGGGGATGTGGGAGTGTTTGCCTGGGCATTCAAGGGGAGGGGCTTGTGGTGACTGGAGCAGGGGTGTGTGCAGGTTGTGTAGGTGTGGGTGGGGAGTTCCTCCCGGCAGGGTTCAGGAGACCATCTGGGGTGCTGCATTAAGCCCAGGTCGCGGTGTGAGAGGCAGACGCCCTCCCTGCTGGCCTGGCAGTCCTGCCCTGAGCAGCCCACTGACTTTAAGACTCAACTTTCCTAGTATCAGGTGCCTGTGTTCTGTGCACGAGTATGCCTGTGTGTGTGCCTTGTGTACCCGTATGTGTAGCTGTGTATGTGCATGTACTTGAGTGTACGTGAGTGCATGTGTGTGAGTGCATCTCTGTGTATGTGCTGGACTCGAACCCAGGACCATCACCAGGACGCATCCTGGTGGGCTTCCCCACTCAGCTCCGAGCCCTCTGCCTTCCCTTTTCAGCCCCCGGTAGTTCCTTCTTCAGTTCTTTCTTTTCTATGAGCTGGATCCTGACCCGGCCAGCGCCCCCTGCTGGGCGCTCCCAGCTCCCCCTCTGATGCCCGCCCAGCAGTGGCCACCCCCACTGCGAGCTGCCTGGTCCAAGCCTGACTTCAGTGCTTGGGTGCGTCCACCGCCACCGGCCAGCTCCAGTTCCCCTTGGGACGGGGACGAACGGGGTGAAGGAGAACAAGGACAGGGAATCAGGGTGGGGAGGGCGGCCAGGAGCACCCCAAGGCCACCACCTCCGCTCAGCAGGCGTGAAGGAGAACCCATGTTCTGTCACCTCTGGGTGTCCAGCGTTGGCATGTCCCCGTGGGCAGGAGCCTGGGCAGACGGGCTGGGGGTGGGGCGCGCACATGGGGGGCTTAAGACTCATATCTGGTCTTGCAGCCACCTGCCTGTAAACCCCAACGCCCCGCAGGGGGCCAAGGGCCCCTCAGGAGGGGGGCAGCGGGGTGAATAATGGTGTTTACCTTTCCCAAAGGCCGCCTGTCCTTCCATTGGCGCCAATTAGCCTGGCTCTGCTTGAGCAGCCCTGGCCACGTGGCTGGCAGAGGGGGGCGGAGGGCACCCCTCCCCCAACACAGGGAGCAGGGACACCACCTGCCGAGCCCAGGACACAGGACGAAGAACTGTCACCTGCGCCACAGGCACCAAGCACCCGGAACCCTGGGGCTCCCTGGGGATGGGCCTCGCTATCTGTGAAGCGGGGGTGGGGGGGTGCTGCCACACTGGACCTGGAAGTCAGTTCTGCACAATGTACACGCCCACCGAGGCAGGAGACCTTTATTATCTGGGGTCCACAGCCGGGGCCCACCTCAGGGACAGGGACGATGGGGTGGCCACAGAGTGGGGGGCTCTGAAGCCTGGACAGCCCTAGGGGTCTCCCTGCAGTTCTGAAGGGGCCCCAGGCAGCCCTGAGCGGCTGCTGGCCAAGCAGGTCTCTGCAGAGTGGCCCTGGCTGGCCCCGCTGCGGCCGCCAGCCCCCAGCAGCAGGCTCTCGCCGGGGCGCCGCGCCTCACAGCTACCGGCCAGTGGCTGCTCCCGCCAGCGCCGCCAGCAACGCCGCAGCTCTGCCTGCACCTGAGTGGACGGAGGTGGCCAGCTCGGATGGAGGCCATAGGCCTGCAGGATCCCACGTTGCGCTCCTCAGGGAAGGGCCGAGAAGGCCGCCTGGCATTGGGGGCACCCCGCAGACCCCACCGGCCACCTACCTCCTTGTTGAGGAAGCAGTAGAGGACAGCCACCAGCAGGCCCTGCAGGGAGGACTGGTCACGTGGGGGCCAGGCCTGGGGCAGGGTGCGGGTGGGGGAGGGGTGCGGGCAGGGGAGGGGGCGCACCTGGAAGGAGCTCAGGAAGAGGTCGAAGAGCAACTTGGCGGAGCGCAGGGCGCCCTGGGCATGCTCATCTGTCACCAGGGCGAACACCACTTCGTGGACCCCCAGCAGGGGGATGAGAGTCAGGGTGGACTTGGCCAGCCTGTGGGGGCACAGCCTGAGCCTGGGGCAGTGCTCCCCTCCGCGCCCACCCCAGCTCCCCATGGTGCTCACCGGCACTTATAGTCGCTGGAGCGCATCTGGCGGGCTCGGAGCTTGGCCACGAGTGTGTGCAGGATACGGAGGAAGATGAAGAAGTTGATCTGCAGGGGCAGGAGGTCAGGGCCTGCCCCGCAGTGGCCTGGGAGGTGGGCCACCCTCACCTCCTAGCCTGCCCCTCACCAGGATGGCCAGGAAGACGGGAAGGCGCAGGATCCACCAGAGGCCCATGTTCTCGTTGCTGGTCCAGCACCTGCGAGGGTGGGGGCTCACGTGCAGGCAACTCCCCCAGCCCCCCGATTCACCTGAAGCCCAGCCCCAGCTGCCCCCCACACTGCCTAGGTCCCTCGAAGGCCACATCGGCGGCCACGTAGTCAGCACATACTCACTGGACGTTCTCGAAGAGGCACTTGGCCACAGCCCAGGGGATGACGAAGAGCATGGGGGCGCCTGCGGAGAGGCAGCATTGTGTTGCCCGCCACGCCGCCGGCCCCACCCCCCCGCACTCACCCCAGCCGATGCCCAGGTAGAGGGCCAGAGCGCTGCGCTCAGGAGTGGCCAGCCGCAGGAGGCGGTCCAGGTGCAGGCCCTCGGCCAGCAGCCAGCAGTAGTTAGACACCACGCCGTAGTGCATGAAGACGGCGGCCACGCGGCAGCCCACCACGGCCTGCAGGGGGGCAGCGCATCAGCGTGGGCTCCGCCCGCCCCACCCGGCCGGGGGCCCGCCACTCACCCCATCGCTCAGCCACACGCCCATGCTCAGGTCGTCGCCCACTGACTGGCCGTAGCGGGTCTTGAGGAGCGCGTCGATGACCAGCACGGAGCTGGCCCTGAGCACAAAGGACAGGAAGAGGTTGGCGTGGATGGAGTTCCGCGTGCAGTGCAGCTTGCTGTGGAGACAGGCGTGGGTGTCACCATGGGCCCCGCCACCCGGCCCCCGCCCTGTGTCCCGCCCCTCACCCCACACGCTGTCCCTACCTGAGGGCCAGCAGGATGAGCAGAGCCAAGAGCAGGGCGGCCAGGGAGAGGGAGTAGCCCACCGTGTACATGAGCTGGAAGCTGGCGAGCCTCCGGGCCTCCTCCCTCTGCAAGCAGGAGCTGTTCAGCTGGGCCCAGCCCGGCTGCCCCACTCTCCCCCAGGCCCCGCTCACCTGCACCTCGACCTCCTCCTCGTCCATCTGGCACTGGGAGGCATTGCGCCACGGCTGCCCGCGGGGCCCACGTGCCCACTGCCCATCTGGCCCGCACCTCTTGAAGACGAAGCGGTGCTGCACTGCGAGGACAAGCAGGGTCAGACCCCCCCTGCCCGCCGCCCACCCAGCCTGCTGACCCCCAGATGCCCCGGCCATCACCTTTGTGGTGCCAGGGCAGGTACCAGGGGCAGGAGATGTTGGCGGTGGTGTTGGGCGGCGTGTCGGGCCAGCAGGAATACTTGTCAAAGGTTCTGTTACAGACCAGGCCTGCGGTGGGGGTCAGGCACCTCAGCAGGGCCGCCACTGCCCCACTGCCCTACCCTGCCACCCCACCCCCCACCCCCCCCCCCCCACCCCCGCCCAGGACAACTCCAGCCTGGCTGGAGCTTGCTCCCTGGACAGCGTGCGCTCCAGAGTGACCTCAACCTTCCCAGGGGCCCCACCTCCACTGCCTTACCTCCTGGACCCTCTTGGGGGGGGGCGGGGCGAAGCCCATCTGTGAGGTGCTCCTGTCTAGCACCAGCTTTGACCTGACCCCGGCACCCTTGCCCCAGACAGAACTTCCCGCTTCTCCTGCCCCCTCTGTGACCCTCAGAGAGATAATGGGATCTGGATCATCTTACCCAGAACCTAACTGGGCCTGGCAAGTCACTGGTCTCTCCAGTGTTAATGGGCAGGGCTCATCAGTTTGGGGGGGGCGGGTGTCTCACTGGTGGGCGGGGCCTCACAGGGCGGGGCGGGGCGGGGCCGTGGGGCGGGGCCTGGGCGGGACCTCACTGGGCGGGTGTGTGAGCCTGTGGGCTGGGTCTCTGTCGCAGGGGGCTGTTCCTGGGGGCCGGGTGGTGGAGGCTGTTCCCGCGGGCCGGGTCGCGGGAGGGGAGGGGGTGTCGGGGGGGGGGGACGGGGGCGGGGGCCGGTCCCTGGGGTTGGTCCTGTGGGGTTGTCCCCGCGGGCCGGGTCGCGGGGGAGGGGGGGATCGAGGGGAGGGAGGTGGTCCCTGGGGCTGCCCTGGCTCACCCGTGGGCGGCGGCAGCAGGCTCAGGTTGTGCAGACACTGGTCCTCGTACAGCTTCCACTTCTCAAACAGGAAGTCGGTCACCTGCGCGGCGGGGGCCTGTGGCTGGTGTGGACAGCGGGTCAGCGGGGCGGGGGACGCAGGGGCCGGCGGGCCGGGCAGGGCTCACCTGGGAGAGCAGTGGGGGCAGCAGCAGCAGCAGCAGGGGGGGGCGGGGAGGCCAGACGGGGAGCATTCCTCTGGGCGGCCTCTCCCCACATCTGGCTGGGGCAGCTCCGCGGAAAAGGCGATCCACGGGGGTCCAGCTCCCTGGAGACAGCCAAGGGTCCCAGCGGCAGGATCTGAGGGGCGACACCCCCCGGGTGAGGGGACCTGCAGGGGGTTCTCGCCCGAGACAACCCTGCTGCCTGGGCCCATGGTCCAAAGGATGAGAGGGGGTGGGGAGAGAGGAGTGTGAGGGACCTCCAGTGTTGGGGACTGGGCCCTGGGGGGTGGAGACGGCCACCTTCTTGCTGGTTCCCAAGCCGTTTGTGGGGGCAGCAGCCTCCCGGCCACCCCTCCCTTGGGTCCTGCCCTCCTCCCCCACCTATTCTTAGCCCCTGGGAAAGTCACACTAGACCCACGGGTGCCCCATCCATCATGGTCCCTGCCCGGCTCCCAGCCCAGCCCAGCCTGCAAATGGTTGGGTGGTCCTGGTGCCCTGCCAGCCTTTCCCGTTGCCAGGCTGGACCCCTTTCACTGCTGCAGGCTGTGGTCAGGCTCCCTGGGCCCCTCGCTCCCAGGCTTCACCCAAGGGCAGCGCTGGAGGGCTGAGAACAGGGCCTAGAGCAGCAGGGGGTGGGCAGAGAAGGAGTGGCTGCAGCAGGTGGGGGGCACCCAAGTCTGATGCCCCCCAGGTGAGGACGGCCCTGGGAAGGCTGGGTCTGGGACCTGGTCACTGCTGGTCCCCAGACAGGGGCCTCAGCATGGGGTCATGGAAGGGGCAGGGCTGTGAGGGGCAGCTGTGACTGTGTCACACTGACCAGTGCAGGCCCCAGAGGGACGGCCGCGGCCGGGAGGGGTGCAGTGCTGGCCAGTCAGCAGAGGGTGCAGGCAGGAAGGACAGTGGCCGATAAGCTGTTCCCTGCATGGCCCTCAGAACAGGCTGGACGCCTGTGTGCTCCCAGAGCCTAGGGCGGCTGCCGGCCTCTGCCCCAGTGCCCCCCAGGAACAGGACCCCCACCCTGTCCTCCCTGCCAGCTGTGACACAGACCTTCAGCCACTCCAGCTGGGGATGAGGGCTGAGACCCCACCCAGGCCTTGCCTGTGCCCAAGCCACGCTGGAACGGGGCTGGGCACAACCCTGGGGTCCCGGAGGTGTCCGCAGACCCGGCTGTGTCCCTGACAACCCGGCCTCATGCCCATTACACAAGATCCTGCTCCCCATCCCCAGGTGGTATCACAGAGGCGACCCACCCGAACACACGGCCCCCAAGCCCTGGGCCTGTGGGTGTGGCCCCAGAATAGCCCATAGAGGGCAGAGTCGGGGCCGCCCGCTGTGTCTATGCTGGGGCAGTGGGGACAGTCCTCCCACAGTGCAGCAGGTGCCCCCACCCTGGGACAGGGCAGCCGGTTGTTGACCAGAGCACCCAGCCAGCCCTGCCGGGTCTGTGGGAGGAGCAGGAGCCCCAGCGGGCTGCGGCCTCGGGCCTGGGGTGCCTCTTGGCCAGCTCTTCCCACCCGGTTCGAGGGTGCCCCACGTTCCCCCGAAGTTCACGCCTCTAACCCCCTCCCCATGCAAGTGGCCAGGCAGGGGCTGGCCAGGTGGGGCTCCCGGAGTCAAGCCCCCAGGGCCATCCGGGCTTGTGGGAGGTGGGGCCTCGGGTCCCCAATCCCAGGGGCAGTGGCGGGGGCGTTTCCCTTCCTGACAGGGCCACCAGGGAAGGTCACGGCCGGCTGTTGACCCTGCCTGGACCTGTCCTGGCTCCCAGCCCCCTGCGGGGTGGGGGGTGGGGTACCCTAGCCGCGACCCCCCCCCCCGCCCCCCCTCCTCGGGAGCCAGCCGAGGGTCAGAGCCCTCGCGGCGCCTTCGCCCCAGCGCCCCTCGCCGCGCGCCCACCTCGCGCGCCCAGAGAGCCCCGCGCGGGTCCCGGTCCCGCCCGCCCCGCGTCTGCTCACCGCCTGCTCGCGCCTGTCCCCGCGGCGCTGGCCGCTGCCCGCCAACCTCCGGGAGCCTCCGAGGGGGCGGAGGCGCGGGGCGGGGCGCGCGGGGGGGGGGGGGTGCGGCAGGGGTCCGGCGCTGACCCTCCCGCGGACACGCGGCGGGACGCGCGCTCGGGAACTGGCCGGGCGCTGGACAGGTGCTGCTCCCACTCCGCCCCCGAGAGCTAAGAGGGCTGGGACACCCACGGGCGACAGACCCGAGCAGGCTGCCCACCCCCTCCCCAGCCCCCAGCCCTGTTTTCATTCCGCCATGGCCGGAGGCAAAGGCCAGAAGGCAAAGGTCAGCGCGAGTGGAAGAACTGAGGTGTCCACCCTCCCCTCTCTGCTATCGGGGCGGCCGGGCTGACCACTGCCTCTGCAGGCTCCCTCCTGCCGGACTCCTGGACTCTATGGGGTGCTGGGACCCAGCACCACTGCCTGCAAAGCAAACACCCTCCCCGCTGTCCTGTCACCCGGTCCACTCCCCCACTCCTCTGGGGGGCAGAGACAAGGAGGGTCCCGGGGAGGTGGGGCCCCTGTGATCTTTGCCTGGGGAAACCTGGGGTTCTTGCCCCAGTGCATGGGGCTGCCAGGCGCTTCCACACTCGGATCTGCAAGCGGGTGGGGCTCCCGGAGCCAAGCCCCCAGGATCATCCGGGCTGGTGGGGGATGGGAAGGTCAAGGCCCTGAGCAGGCAGAGGTGGCAGTTTCCTCCTGAGCAGGAGACTCCACAGCTGGAGGGGGGAGGGGGCAGGGCCCCTCACAGCACTGCCCGCCTTGGGGGGGTGGTGCCCACAGTCCCTCCCATCCTGTTCCCATGCTCCAGGCAGGGAAGCGGGGCACCAGACACTGGATGGGTGCTGGTGGACAAGCTGGGTACAGCAGGAAGGACCGAGAGACAGTAGGGTCAATGTGTGGCCTGAGCCCAGTGAGGAGTGGGGGGCCACTGGCTGGACCGTCCCGGTATTTACATGCTGACCGCCTGGGCTCGCGGCTTTCCCACGCACCCATCTGCTTGCTCGCCCACTCCCTCAGCACATTCCCGCCAGCCCTGGGCAAGCCCCACCATGCTGTCGGAGTGGGTACCTAGAGAGACCCAACAGGAGGCTGGTCAGGACAAGGGGATGGGGGATGCAGGATGAGGGGTTGAGAGAGAGGAGCGCTGCAGGGAGGAGCTCTTGCTGGAGTCTGTTGTTAGCCAGGGCCAACTCCCTCTTTCCTTGCACAAGGCCACGCAGCACTGCCCTCCCAGACACCTGTCCAGTCACACTGTCCTTCCGGGGTCTGTCCTGCAGTGCCGCCCTCAGACACCTGGGGTCCAGCTATCTGAGCCCACCTGCCAGGCCTGCTGACTCTGCTTTTGTCTGTGTGTGTGTGTGGCTGTAGCAGTTACATCCAACAGTGCTCAGGGCTGACTCCTGGCTCTAAGCTCAGGGATCACTCCTGTTGGGGCCAGAAAACCCTCTGGGGTGAGGGAATCAAACTCGGGTCAGCCTAGTTTGCAGCAACTGGGACCCCGGAAAAGGGGTCAGTGTCCAGTCTGTGGCCATGTGTGACAGGATGAGGCCAGCCAGCACCCATTCTCCCCTCATACCTCTAAGGCTTGGGGGCCTAGTTGGGCTGCAGTGCTGAAGCTCACTCCACCGGCACCTGCCTCCTGGCTCCGTGCAGGCACTGAGGTCTAAGGTGGGCACGGGGAGGTGGCCAGGCACACCGGGTCCAGTGCTGCACAGGAAAGCACGGGGCTAGGTGTTGCTCTCTAGAGCAGGACAACCCTGTTCTGGGCACTTGGGGGAGCCAGTCAGCCTCCCTCCTTCCCTCCTCCCATCCTTGTCCTCTCTCCCTCCCCCCTCCCCACCTCCCTCTTCCTTCTCTCTTCCCTTCCCTCCTCCCTCCCCCCTCCCTTGCCCCTTCCCTTTTTGTTGACTTGATGTCAGGAGTCACTTCTTGGGGGATGGCACTTAAGGCACTGAGGCCTCCCTGAAAGGCAATGCCCCAAGGGCATCCCCCTCTGGCAAGTGCTGAGCCACTGAGGTCCTGATTGCACTGCTGTGGCTTGAGTTCCCACCGAGGGAGCTTGGTGGCAGTGGCCTGACCCTTCTGTCCCTAGGCCCATCCTTGGAGATGAGAGGGGGCTCTGCAGTGCTGGGGATCAGGGTCCCTTGCTCCAGCCCACAGCATTGGTCAGCAGGTGGCAGGCCAGGTGAATGCCCCGTGTCTGCCCTACGAGGGCACCATGGTGTATGGCTGGCGTTTCCTGGGAGGGTCCTGGTGTCCTTCCTCGGAGACGGGCCTGTCAGCTGCTTGGGATCCTGTGCTCTGTGCCCCCCGTTGGGCCTTGACAGGTCTGCCTTCAGAGGACACTCTCGGCATGGACTGGGTGCCTTGGCAAAGGGCAGTTAGGAATCATTGCTTAAATCAACTCGCGCTTTCATTGGGTTTGGCCATATTCAGCAGTGCTCAGGACTTGCTCCTGGGTCCCTCACTCCCGCCAGGGCTCGGGGACCCTCGGGGATGCCGGATGGAGCCTGGGTGGCTGCAGACAGAGTGGCACTTGCCAACCACTCGCCGCTTGACGCTTTGACCTTTTCAGATTTGGTTTCTGGTGCAGAGGACGCGCCCTTGGAGACAGGTGGGGGCCCTTCCCCACTCTGCTCACTGCACTGTGGGGGCGGCCCTCTGCGTTCCCCGGGAGGCTGTCCACTCCCAGGGCAGCCCCACGTTCCCTCTGAGTATCCTGAGTTTGTGTCCCCAAGGGGAACTGAGTTTTCATCAAGTGTTGTCCTTTCCTTTTTTGTTTCATTTCACTCGCGGGCCTCCCTCAGACGTGCTTCCCATGGAGCAGGACCCCACGGCTCGCAGCGTGTCTCTGTGAGCTGGGCCCCACCTGAGCTGGGGGCTCTGTGTTCCCTCCCACTCCTGCTCTGGTGAGGTGCTCACACTCCTCTGCACTTCCTCCTCCTGCCCCCCTCCTTCCTTTCTTCCTTCCTTCCTTCCTTCCTTCCTTCCTTCCTTCCTTTCTCTCTCTCTCTCTCTCTCTCTCTCTCTCTCTCTCTCTCTCTCTCTCTTTCTTTTTTCTTTCTCCCGCCCAGAGATACTTAGGGCTTCCTCCTGGCTCTGTGCTCAGGAATCTCCCCTAGCAAACTTGAGGGACCACACTGGGATGCAGAGATCGAACCTGGGTCAGTGGTGTGCAAGACAAGTGCCCTCCCCACTGTAGCATCCTCAGGTCCCAGCCTTTCTGCGTCCTAAGCAGTTTGCGTGGTTGTCGTGAGGAGGATGAGGACGCAGCTTTAGTTTCTGCCGTAAATGCCTGGTCCGGCTCAGGTGCCACCCACAGGAGCCCTGGGCCTTCCTCATGGGGCGCCTCCCCGCACTCGGCTCCCTGACCGGTCAGGTGGGGCCTCTGCCTGTTTTGCATGTCTGAGCCATGTGCACCGGTGAGCGTGTGTGTGTTCATGTGTGTGAGTGCCTACAGAGGTCCATATGTGCCTACACGTGTGCCTCTGCATGCAGCCTGGCCGTCGGCCCACGGACCTCTCTGAGCGGCAAGTGCTGGGTGGATCTGAGGCTGCGGACCCCTGACTTAGGTCCGGGAGTGTGGGGGACATGCTGCCCTGGAAGTCTGGGGGGGGAGAGCCGGTTTCTGTAGAGACGGGGGTCCGCCCCCCCACGGTTCTCCTTGTGGGCCCCCATCAGACAAAGCTGTGGGGAGTGGACAGGGAGAACCAGATGAGCTGCCCCGTGCCCTGCCCATGCCCCCCGTGGGCACCCACCGGTGCTGCCTGCCCCCATACCCTGTTGGAGCCTTCCAAGTGGGCGGCAACCCAATCTGAAGGGAAACTGAGGCATGGAGGCTGAGTGGGTGGAGCCCTGTGAGCTCCCTGGGTGGGGGCAGGAGATCCGCACTCCTGTGGCTGGGGCCCCTGACACCCCTGGACAGCCTGGCCTGCAGGTGTCCTCTGTGGCATGGCCATCGCTGCCCTAGGCTCCCACCCAGCCTCTGGCGGCGCCTGGCCCACTGCCTGTCCCTCGAGCCACCATCGGGCCATTCGGCCAGGACATGTCCCTGTCCCTGGGCGTGTCCCAGGAGGCCCGTTGAGCCAGACACTCGGTGGGAAGGCGGCGGCAGGAGCAGCCCGGGGCACCAGCCTGGTCAGGGCAGGCTTGGGTCAGCTGCAGAGCAGGCAGGGGGTCACATGGGCTGCTCGGAGAGAAGTTGGAGGCAGCATGATGGGGGGGCCTGGGGTGGGCCCTAGCCCAAGGAGCCGACCACATGCGGGGACAGGCTGTGTGGCAAGGCCCTCGGGGCAGTGACACAGATGTGGGAGAGGGGGAGCCTGTCTGAGTGCCAGGGCCAGCGGCTGGCTACTGCCACACCTACTCCTCTCTGGCCTCCAAGACCCACCCTGGTGCCCACACTGCCTCCTCGGCGCTGGGCCTGAGCTGGCACAAGGGCCGGGGAAGGAGCTGCCTGGGTCTGGCCCCCTCCTGAACATTGCTGGCTGTGGCCCAGAGCCCTGCCAGGACCCCCGGGGAGGTGTGAACTCGGGGTTCTGAGCCCAGGGAGCTGGGACGCCGGCCCTCGTCAGCAGCGTGAGAGGGCAGAGGGCACCTAGGGGGCGAGGCCTGGGCCCGGGGCCATGCATGTGGAGGCAGCCGTGGAGGGGGCTTTTCCCAGCAGGAGCAGCCCCAGAGTGGAGCCCCCACCACCAGGCGCTGAGGAGGGGAGTCTTCGGGGGAGGGGGCAGAGGGAAGAGGCTGAGGGTGCAGACCAGGAGGCTCACTGAGGCTGTCTGAGCCACCACCCCCTCCAGAGTTGCCCACAGGGGTCCCCAGATCTCACCAGACGCTTCCAGAACCTTTTGGGGCCTTTGCCGCAGCCATGTTGCCGTCCCATCCCCCAGGGCTGGCCGAGGCCTGCGGGACCCCAGAGTCCAGTCTCTGCACTCTGAGACTGTCTCCCCCACACTCTGCTGACCCTCGCTTTGCAGAATGTGCCATGTCCCCTGGGCCCTGCTGACTCCCGCACCTGAGCCACCCTAGCGGGCTCTGGGTCGCTGCCAGTCGGCCCTCCCTCGGCCCAGTGCCCCACGGCTGCCACCCAGTGGTCACTGCAAGAAAAGGCTCAGGGGCTGAGCCACCCAGCCAGCAAGGGGCTGCTGTCCCATGGGCGTCCAAGCCTCACCTGGTTCCCCTTTCTCCGGCCCCCCTCCCCCGACCCCCTCCCTCGGCCCCCCTCACGCGTGCCCTCCCCATTCAATCCTCCTCAGTCACCCATACCCCCTCATTCATGCATGTCTTCACGCACATTCCTCTCATTCATGCATTTACCCCTCATTCATACATTCATTTCTTTCATTTAGTCCCCTTCATTCATTCATTCATTCATTCATTCCCTTCTCGTTCACGCATTCCCTCCCTCATTCACTCACTCCATCCTCATGCTTCCATTCCCCTTCATTCTGTATTGCCTCATTCATACATTTTCCCTCAATTATTCATTCATTCATTCCCCTCGTTCATGCATTTCCTCTCTCATTCATACATTCCCACTCATTCATTCATTTCCCCTCATGCATGCATTCCTCTTTGTTCATGCATTTCTTCGATCCCTGCATTCTGTCAACTGTGTGTTCTTCCCTCCCTCCAGGTCCCTCCTTACCTTGCTCTCTCAGCAGACTCAGTGGCTCTGTGGAGTCAGACCCTGTCTAGTAACACTGGAAGGAAAAAGTTCAGGTGGAGCCAGGCCAGGGCACCAAGGGCTGAAGATGGAAACCCGGATTCCATCCCAGGCACCCAGACGCCAGTGCAGCTGGGAGAAACAAGCAAAGCGAGCAAACTAGTGAGAATGAGGGCGAGAGAGGGCGAGAGAGAGAGAGAGAGAGAGAGAGAGAGAGAGAGAGAGAGAGAGAGAGAGAGAAAGGAGAGACAGAGTGAGAGGGAGAGGAGAGAGAGGGAGAGAAAGATGCAGAGAGGGAGAGAGTAAGAGAAAGGGAGAGAGGAGAGACAGGGAGAGGGAGAGAGGGAGAGAGGGAGAGAGAAGGAGAGAGGAAGAGAGAGGGCGAGAGAAAGGGAAAGGTAGAGATAGGGAGAGAGGGGGGAGACAGAGGAAGAGGGAGGGAGAGAGAGAGAGAGAAGCATTTGGTGACACTTGTCATGGGAGGTTTCCCTGGGGCTGCAGACAAGAGGCAGTTTCAAAACAGGACACTGTTTAGTTTGGATCACACCCAGGGATGCACAGGGCTTGCTGGGATCCCCCTTGGCGGTGCTGGGGGATGGAGCTGCGTGCCCCTGACCCACTTCCTGTGGCTTGAGCTTGGCCACTGCCCTCTTGGCGGGCTGGAATGGAGAGTTGGTTTCTCCTAGACACTGACCTCCACCCCTCCCAGAGTACAGGTCCTTGGGGACACAGTGACAATCCCAGACGCTTCCTGGGGAAGTTCTTTATCTTCATCTTCGCTGCCGGACAAGGAAGTGAGGCTCCAGAACAAGGGTCCTGGGCTGAGACGTGGGCCTTTCATGGGCCAACTCTGGTTTGCTCTCCAGCATCATGGAAGGTCCTTCAGGGGGAAAGACGAGACACATAGATAAGAGTGAAGATATTTATTTATTTTCAAATTTATATATTTTAGGGGATTCTGCTCAGGGATCACTCCTGGCAGCCCTCTGGGATCATATGGGGTGTCACAGATTGCATACGAAGCAAGCGCCCTCCTCACTGTGCTTTCTCTCAGCACCTGGACATGTTTATTAGGGAGATTTTTTACTTAGTACAGCAGGTAGGGTATTTGGGTATTTTCCTGGCACCCAGTCAACATGGGTTTGATCTCCCAAGTGCCACCAGGAGTAATTCCCGAGTGCAGAGCCAAGAGTAACCCTTGAGCATGGTGGGTGTGACACAAGAGAAAGAGAGGTGGATTTTATGCACCCATGCGTGCATGCGTGTGTGCATGTGTGTGTGATTGAAGACAGACTCTGGGTTTGGGGTGAAGACTTCTGTTTTTTGTTTGTTTGTTTGTTTTTGCTTTTTGGGTCACACCCGGTGATGCTCAGGGGTTACACCTAGCTCTGCACTCAGGAATTACTCCTGGTGGTGCTCAGGGGACCATATGGGATGCTGGGAACCGAACCTGGGTTGGCCATGTGCAAGGAAAACGCCCTCCCTGCTGTGCTATTGCCCCAGCCCCTGGGGTGAAGACTTCTGAGGTAGTGAGTGAGCTAAGGGGAGGAATATACATCAGGGGCTGACATTGGGGGTGTCAAGGGTCACGTGTGTAAAAGGACTACACACTTGCTCTTTAGTTGCCTTTATTGCAAGTCTCTAATTATGCAGTCTGGGGTGCATGTAGAAGTGAATTGTATCAGATTAAAACCACTAAATTTGCTCCAACAGCTGTCTGGAGCTGCTTTCCCCAAATCCTGACCACGTGGCATTCTGGGTGGGAGTCTCCATGTCCCTTCATTCCCCAGACATGTGAGAGGGGCCTTTCTGCCCCCTGCAGCGGATCCTCAGCTTCCCTTCCTGCGCAAACCCTGGGCTCCGCCCTGGTCTGGCAAAAACTAGAAATCTCAAGTTGTAGGAAGTTCTCAGCTGTTCCAATGCCCGCTGGTCGGGAGGTGAGCTAGGACAGCAGGTGGGGCATTTGCCCTGCTCCAGGTGCGATCCCCGGCACCGCATAAGGCCCCCGAGAACTACCAGGGTGATCCCTGAGCACCGTCAGGTGCCAACCCCCACAGCCAGGGAGAGGAACACGTTGGGAGCGCCTGCCTGGGGCTGGGTCCCGGCATCATGGGTCTCCTGAGCAACGTGGAGGCGGGCCTGGTGACCCGCAGTCCGGCAAGGATGGTACCGCACCCTCGGGGAGGCCCGAGCAAGGCTCAGAGCCTGAGCTGTGCCGGGCCACACGGGACCCACCGCAGCCACGCCTTCGCGCTCAGCCTGCGCTGCTGTGCGGTTTTCTGCGTCTCCTCGCGCACGTGCCCCAGATGACCACGCCCCTAATTTGCATAAGTGCCTAGGGGAGCCTCTCCGGCCTGGTAGGGTATTGCAATACGATTGGCTGTCCCGCGACCACGCTTATTTGCATACGCCAAAGATTGGCTGTTCCAGTTAGAGGCGTCACAGGGCATAACCAATCAGGTAGCAGAGACGGCTAAGGGGCGGGAGGCGCCCGCGCGGTCGGCGGGATCTGGGCGGGCTCTGCGCGCCGTAGCTGCCTGCACTCGTAGAGCCCTTAGTCTGCCGGGTGTGGCCCCCGGACAGGAGCGGCTGCTGCGGGAGGACCGTAGCGGCAGGGACGCTGAGGGGCAATCCTCTGTAGACTCCCGCCCCCGCTCTGCGCTGCGCTTGCGGCTTCTCTCTCCTGGACACGGGCAGCAGCAGCCTGTGCTCTCTAGGTCAGGAGTGACCGGGTGAGGGAGGGCCCCTTGTAGGGCTCCCCAGGCCAGCGGTGCGCTGATGTTACATCCAGAGCAGGGGACGACGTGCTGTGACGCTGGGGAGGACACCTCGTCTGTCCCAGAAATGGCATGCTGGTCGTGCCGGTGACACTGGACAAGGAGCCAATTCAGGTCTCTTATCAGAACATTCTAGAGCCAAGGCCGGGGCTCCGGAGCTGGGCTCCATCCCTGCACTGCACAGGCCCTAGGGCACTGCTGGGCGTAGCCCAGGGCCCTGAACCCCAGAATAAGGGCGAGGCAGTTTCCTGAGTGGAGGGCGGGTGAGGGCAGTGCAGGGCAGGGCAGGGCAGGGCAGGGCAGGGCAGGGCAGCTCGGTCCCTCCCGCCCTCTGTCCTTTCAGTTCTATGCACAGACCTTTTTCCTCAGCCTGTCTGCCAGAGCAGACTTCATGCCACATCATTCAAGGTGAGCGCCTCTCCTGGCACCAGCATCCCATCTGCCCACGTTTGCAGGTGCGGGTGGGGGGGGTGGGGAGTGGGGGGGCTGCGAGTCCACTCCAGGGGACCCTGGCGCAGTCCAGACCTCTGACAGTTTGGCTCCGTTCACAACCCAGTAATATCACTCAGTGGAAACGCCGTATTTAACTCGCCCCCTTCCTAGCTCAGGACACGAGGCCTCTCTCCAGAGAGAGTGCTGCTACAGGTGTGTGCGCGAGCTTCCGTGTGGACAGAGCCGTCCCTCACAAGTGGACGGTACTGGCCAATTTCCTAAAGTTCTCTCCACTTCCCTTTTTTTCGGTGTGCGTGCACACACACGTGGCTTCCCTGAGAGCTGCAGCCAATTGGGCCAGTGGTTGATGTGAGGCCCGAGGGCCTGGAGATGAGGTGCGGGGCTGAGCCGCTGTTTGAGGCGCCAGGCCTGCACCTGACTTGAAGGACCGTGTGACTCTGAGGGTGGGAGGTGAAACCAGGCTCAGCCTCAGGCAAGGCACATGCCCTGACTCCTGGACCACCTCTCTAACCCCACTGCATTCAGTCTTTGTTGGGCTTAGCGTCATGCCCGCTGATTCGGGGAGCTCCTCCTAGCCTGGTGTTCCTGCAGTGCTGATGGGCTCAGGGTCACTTCTGGAGAGGCTGGGACCTAGGTGGGTGCTGGGATCAAGCTTAGATTCTGCCCAAGCAAGGCATGTGCCCCAAACTACTGAAGCTCCTTCCTGGCCCACATTCTTTTTATGGGGGCACACTGAAATGAGGTCCTCAGAGCTGGGTGCTTTACCACTCAGTTTTCCCCCCAGGCCCCCGCCCCCCTTCTGGCCCTGACCATCCGCAGACAGGTGGGAGCTGTGCCCTCAGCCGCAAGCCCCACCTGCGTCGCCTTTCCCCTCCTTATCCAGGTGAGGCTGTGCAGGGGCCAACACCTGGCTTGCCTCTGCTTGCTCCTGGTGGGTTCAGTCCATTTGGACTCACCCATGGCATCAAGGGTCCTACTTGGCTCTGGCACGGGAACCGGTTTGCCCGGCACTGTTTAATTGGAAGAGGATCTTTCCCCATTGAAAAGCCACAGCAGCTCGTGGGCCTGTCTGACAACAAATCCTTATTGTGTAACTTTGTGTAAAGGTGCAAGTCTAAGAGAAAAAAGCTGCTTTGGCCCATGACCTGCTGACGCTGGCATCCTGCAGGCCCTGCACACTCCAGGGTCCAAGTGGGACATTAATCCTCCAGTTTCTTCCGGCCAATGCCCAGTGGTACGGGCCGATGGTGGGGCTGCCAGCTCTGCTCACCAGGGGCTACATTTGAGTGGCAGCTGTACGAGCCCTCTGGGACCCTCCTGGAAGGCCAGGGCCCTGTGGAGGGTGGGCGGGGGCCTCTGCCCTGGAGCTGTGGCACTCTGCCCTCTCCACAGAGGCTTTGCTGGAACCTGCAGGAGTCCAAGAGCTCAAACTGTCCCCGCCCATCCGCCCTGGCACTGTCCTGCTCCAAACTAAGCACTTCCTGGAGAGAAGGAGCCAAGTGGCCACTCTCTCTGGTCCTGCTGCCTTTCCATGATCCCCACCCTCCCTCCCACCACGGTCACTGCTTGGTTTGAAGCCCCCGAGCTGGGTACTGGCCTCCAATGCCTCTGTATGGGCTCTGCATCTGCTCTCTCTGGCTGGTTCGAGGGGGCCTGAGGCCGGCTCTGGTGCAGACCTGGGGGTCCCCACAAGGCTGCCACGGTGGGCCAAGCGCCAAGTCCTGGCTGGACTGACACTGCTGAGCCTGCGATGGCAGCACCCCGGTCACGCGTGTGTTCCCCAGAGCTGCCTGCGGCACAGGGAGGGGACACGCTCCACGGGCACCTTACCCATAGCCCCAGAAAGTGCAGACCACCCCTCACCACCAGCAGGGGCCCTGACGCAGGGGTGGCCACCAGCACCCAAAGCCCACTAGGCTCCGCCACCACTCCTCACGTGTCCCAGGAGTGGGTGTCAGCTCTGAGCACGCTGCTCACAGAGTGGCCTCGTACCCTGCCTCGGGTCCCAGAGGTTGTGGGCAAGGGCCCCTGGTCAGTGATGTGGCAGCCTGTGCCCCCAGCACATCTGGCTGGCTGTCCCTGGGCTGTGGGCAGCCCCAGGAAGGCTGGCCTGCCTTGCCTGGATTTCTCCAACAGGCTGCGGGCGAGATGGGGGTGGCCCCACTGGGTGGCCTTCAGGGAGCAGTGAGCAGCTGAACAGCGTTCCCTGCGCTTTATTAGCACCCCTGCGGGTTGGCGGGGGTCCCTGAGGGCCGCGGCCACAGCCCCACCAGTGCAGGGGGAGCTCCTTTGGCAGCGGGAACTTCGGGAGCTACTGACATGCACAGAGAGGCTGGGTCCTGTCCAGCACAACCCTCGGCGAGGCGCTGGGGCTGGCCCCAGAGGCCACGCACGTCCTGGCTGAGGTCTGGCAGAAGTGCTGGGCCTGGGAGCGGCCATCTGCGGCCCGCTCTGGCACCTGGTTCCAAAGACCGTGCTGGGGAGAGAGGGGGCAGGGGACCCGGACCTCAGACTCCAGGCTGCAGCGTCCCCGAGGAGGGCGAAGGCACGTGGGAGGCGGGAAGCGGGGCAGGAGGCCAGCGCATCAGGACGGCACGCGGACACCAAAGTGCTTGCGAAGCTGCTCCAGAAACACAAAGGTGAGCATGGTGTGGGGCATGAGGCGGATGCCAGCTGGCACGAGGCCCTGCGGAGAGTGCAAGAGTGCGCGTGCTGGTAAGTGCCCGGGAGCCCTGTCCCCTCAGCAGGGTCAGGAGGAAACCCCTTTACTATCCCCCACATCCTGAGGGCCAGCCCCTGGGGACCCTCCACCTCAAAGGGAAGCCCCGCCCCCGAAGAGGCACCCTGCCCCCAGAGGAGACCCGCAGGTTGGATGCCTAGTTCCAGGAGGGAAGCCCTGCCCCCAGGGAGGAGCCCCACCCCTGGAGAAAAGCCCCACCCAGAGGGAAGCCCGCCCCCAGAGAGGAGCCCCCCCCAGCCCCTGGAGAAAAGCCCCACCCAGGGAGAAGCCCCACCCCCGATGGGATCCTGGGAGGGACCAGCCCGGGGAAACCCCGCCCCCACCTTGTAGAAGGCCAGTGGCCCCAGCTTGGCCGTCTCCTTGGCACAGTGGAGGACGCCCTGAGGAGGAAATTGAAAGGAAATTAAGAGATCCACCCAAGTGCCCCCAACACATGAGCCATGATCTTGATGGCCCATGGCAAGGAGCTGCCTGAAGGTCAAAGGTGACGGGTCAGAAAAGGGACAACCGTGGTGAGATGGGTGTGACAGACCAGGGCAGGGGGCCCTGCCTGCTTCCCTTCCTGTCTTCTGAAAGTGGTAACTAAGGCACCAGTCATGCACAATGCAGAGAGCACCCACCCGGACATGGCCTCACCTGGTACTCGCCCTTAGAGTTCATCAGGCGGGTCTTGAGCACATCGAGGGGCTGGCACAGAACTGTGGCGCATCCACCCTGCGGGGTTTGGGGAGGACGGTCGGGGGCTCATCACCAGGGGCCTACCCACTTCACCCTTCCTAGGGACCAGCCTCGCCCTGCTGCAGCAGCATGAGTGGGCGCCCGCCTTTCAATCCCCAGTGCTCACCGCGATGAAGCTGGCGATGAAGTGTGTGAAGATGTTGTCAGACATGTATCCTGTGCTCAGCACCAGCTGCTTGGCCTGGTCATAGCAGGACAGCTGGGGAAGGGGGGGAGGTAGGGAGGAGTCAGGGTCTGCAGGATGCCCCCTGCCCCCGGGCCCCCAGGGATGCCTACCTGGCCCACGGTGACCAGCATCCCTCGGCTGGAGGCCATGGTCGCGCCAGAGAACAGCCTCTTGAGCCCCTCTGGAGGAAGAAGAGGGTGAGTGCCTCCCCCCACTCCCCAACCTCTCCTGCGGGTCTCAGCACCTCACCTTCACGGAACACACGGTACAGGCCATCCAGGGCATGGGCGTAGCTGTGGGAACAGAAGGCTGTGGGGAACAGGGCTGGACATGGTCCAGTCACCCCCCTCAGTGTTGAGCTTCAGGGGTGCGGGAGGGTGCTGGAGGGTTCCAGGGCTAGCTCCCTGCCCGCAGCCGGGCTTCTTAGCGCCAACCAGGAGGCAGGCAGGGGGCCGGGTTCCTGTGACTCCAGAACTAACATATGAATGTGTGTGTGTGTGGGGGGGCACCTCCAAAGTCCCTGCCCGGCACGTGACCATCACTTACTTTCTGCGCTGGGCTGGGGGCAGCTTCACGTCATTCTGCATCCTGAAATGAGAGTGCTGGCTCAGGGGAGCTGCACAGACCCCCACAGACCCGCCGAGCCTCTGACGGGGGTGGGGGGTGTGCCCTCACTGACCTCACATTCACCATGTCGGCAGGAGTCCCCATGAAGCCACCGATGAAGCCTGAGGGACACCAGACTGGGTGACAGGCGGTGCCCGAGCCCTGGCCCACCCATGCCCACTCGGAGCCCTGGCTCACCACTGATAGCACCCAGCAGAACCTTCTGGTGGAAGGGTAGGGGTCCCCCGCTGCCTCTGGCGAGCCGGTCCCGAGAAGTCTCGTAGATGGCGAAGCGCGTCAGGGAGTAGGTCATCTGGGGGAGGGACCTAACTCAGGGGCGCAGGTGGGGTCTCTGGGCACGTCTGCAACCTCAGCCCACTTGCCCCAGTGGGGACACAGAAGGACCCCTGCGGGACCCCAAGGGCACTCAGGCCATGGCAGCAGGCAGCGAGCCAGTGTGCAGACTCCCGAGTCTGGTTCTCACTTGCCCTGCCCGGGCCCCCTCGGGTGTCAGGTGAGGGTGGAAGAGGGCCAGCCGCGGGTCCCATGTGGGTCTGAGCTCTCACCCCATCGCCTGCCCCGCCCCCCGCCCCCCCCCCCCCGCAGGTCCCCCTGCCCGTGCCCCACGCACCTGGCGGCACAGGGAGGCGCTGAGGCCGCTGTAGAGCGCCAGGAAGCCGTCGTTGCGCACCACGCGAACGGCCATCCCCGTCATGCGTAGAGACGCCTCCTGCTGGGTCTGCAGGTGCACCTGGGGTGGAGGTCAGGACCCTCAGAGCGGGCCACCACCGACTCCCCCGCCCCATTCTGCCCTCTCCCGCCCTGATGTGAGCCGCCGCGGGGCACCAGTGTCCAGTTCACTCCGCACACCTGGAGAGGACAGTGTCACAGGACTCCCCCAGGGCCACCCCTGTCCCCACCACCTGCTGGCAGCAGGTGTCCCGCCTGGGGCCAGCCCTGAGGTAGCCTCCTCTCTTGGCCAGGGGCTCGGTCACGGGCCTCGAGGGAGGGACAGCGCAGGGCTGGGCAGCCGGCCCCGCAGGGGACTCCAGGGCAGCACCCGCAGAGCCCTCCCTGGGCCTGGGGCACCCCCCCCAGCAGACAGCCTCTGCCAGGCGGACACCCAAGTCCGCGGGGACCAGCGGGACTGGGAGAAGGTTCTGGGAGCCCGGGGGTCCTGGGTGCTAGGGGTGCAGGGTTGGGGTGGAGCTCTGGGAAACGGCAACCCCCAAGCGTTGCCTGCCGAAGTCCAGCTGCCCTGCCCAGGTGAGCTGGGGGTGGGGGCTCCCAGGGACGCCTCTCGGGCGAACTCTCCGGGGACAGCGCTTCCTTAGGAACTGCGGCGCCTGGACGCGGGCTGCCGGGCTGCTGTCCCTCCCGGGTAGCCGGCCGCGGGAAGAGACCGGGAGGGAGCGGACGGGGCGCGCGAGTGCGGGGGCCAGCATGTGCCCCCCACGCGACAGTCCCTCGGTCAGCCGGAGCGCGCGTTCCCCGGTGAGCTGGGGGAGCCGGAGGTGGCGGCAGGCCCGCCCCGGGCACAGTCTGCAGTCGGGACGGGGCAGGTGGGCAGGTGCCCCGGCGCCCCGGCCCGGCGGGACTGGCGCTGACCGGCGCGCAGGCCCGCGACCTCACCTTGAGCAGGTCCAGCGGGTGCGTGCAGCAGGCGGCCCCGCAGGAGGCCAGGCCGCCGAAGTACCAGCGCGACACGCGCACCTCGGAAGCCATGGCCCGGCTGTCCCGGCCCGAACCGGCCGCTCGGCCTTCAGCCCGGCCGCCCCGCCCCGCGCCGTCCCGCCCCGCCCCCGCGCCCGGTTCAAAGCGCCGCCCGTACCCGCGGCCGGCGCAACCAATGCGCCAGCGCGACCGGGGCCGAGGCCTGGGAACGGCGGCCCGTGTAGCCAATGGGGCTTGGAGACCGTGTCCACACAGCCAATGAGCCAGCGCGACCGGGAGGCGGGGCGCGGAGACAGTGTCCCGCACAGCCAATGAGGCAGCGTGAGCCGGAGGCGGGACCGGACGCCGTTACCCTCGCGGCCAATCCAACCGCGCGCGAGGTGGTGGGGCCGGGAAGTGGCGGTCCGAGCAGCCAATGCGCTGGCGCGGCGGGGAGGCGGGCCCCGGAGAGCCGGCCTCGCGCGGCGATTGCACCAGCACCCTGGGGAGGCGGGACCTGGAACCGGCGTCTCGCGCTGCCGATTCGTCAGCGCGACCGGGAGGCGTCGCCGTTTTAAACCCTTGGCCTAGGGCCTGGCCCGGGTGGGCAGTTGCTGGCCGCGACACCTTGGCACCGGGGCCTGGCCGCTCGGTGTCCCGCCCTTCCTTGCACAGGTCTCCGCCAGGTCCCCGAAGGTCACCGAGGCGTGGCCCCAGGCGCTCACCGGCCAGCTGGGCGCGGGCCAGCGCCGCGCCTGGAGACCTTTTCCTCTGGCCTCGGGATCCTGATTGCGCAGGAGCTTCTCCCCCTGCGTAGGTCCTGGCCAGTGCGACCACAGGGTCAGAGGGCCACGCCGTAAAAGGCGGCAGCAGCTGCTGCCCGTCCACTCGACACCGGGTCCAGTCCACCGGTCCGGGAAACGCCCGTTCCGGTGCGGTTCCCACCCAGCCCCCCAAGCAAACAGGTGAGGCGTGTCCAGGCTAGGGTGCAGGGAACGACCTGTGCTTGACCGCAGCCCTACCACTGCTGTACCTCATGGCAGGGCGGAGGAGCCCCATCCTAGCATAATCTGAATGGCCAGTGCTACACTGCCCTTAGCTGACCTGGGGACGCTGCAAACACCAACTCGGTGCCTTTGAGCATTCAGGTATCTGCCTGTGAAGACTTCTTTAGCCCACGGGGAAGCTGCATACAGAGCAGGTCCCCCCCCCCCCCCCCCCCCCCGTCCAGACTGACCAAGGACCATGATGGGGAACCCAAGGGCCGGCCTGGGCTACCAGCAGGATCCAGAGACCGCAGGAGTCAGGGGCTGAGCAGACTCCGGCATGCTGAGGCGTCCGGGGCCAACCCTAGTGCAGGAGCCCCTGAGCGCGGGGGAGGGGGGGGAAGGGGGAGCTGAGGGGCAGCAGGCAACGCAGGCAGGCTGAACCAAAGCGGAGTCCCAGGTCGGGGTCTCTGAGGCCAGAGCGTGGCTCAAGCTTAGGGCCCCAGGGTCCAGGCCGGCGCTGCGCAGGCTGCAGAGGCCAAGAGGAGGGGTGAGGGCCCGCCTCGACACACGGCGCCCTCTGCTGGCAGAGTGCAGTCATGCAGGCCTGGTGTCCAGGGAGGGCGGCTGGCCAGGGGTGGGCTAATCATTAACTGAGGCGTCCTCCAAGCGGAGTTGGGCCCTCCGCTCTTTGAACGGGGCTTGTGGGTGCACAAGTTTGGTTGTGATCAGGGGAGCAGGGTGTCCCCTCCAGGGACCAATCGGACCCCTCCCCAGCCTGCCTTCCCCCACCTGGCCCCAGAGTCCCAGGAAGAGGTTCAGACGCACACCACACACACTCGCAACCTCAGGCCGCAACAGGCCAGCGCTGACTTATTATTGTAGACGCGAATTAAAAACGGTTCACAGGTGCCCCCCACCCCCGGGGGGGGGGGCGCGAAACGCCAGGAGGCAGTTACTGTCCCCAGGTAAGCCAGTGCTGCCTAGGTTGGCCCAGGGTCAGGAAGCACCCACAACCCACTGCCTGCTCCACACATGCGAACCGTCTCTCTCTGTGGCCACCAGGAGGAGTAGCGGCCAGTGGTGGTTTGGAGTCCTATGCCTGGTGCTGGCCGGGCAGCTGCCCACTCCTTGCCGAAGGTCAGTCCCTTTTGTCCGTCTGTGCAGTTGGTCATCAGTTGGCCACGAGCCATGCTTGTGGCCCCAGAGCCGCCCCGTCTGCTGAGCCTGGGTGCTAGACGCACAGGTGGGGCCTGCCCGGGTCCCAGGGACGCCCTGTCCAGTCCTGTGGCGGCTACTCGAGGACCACCGTGCCGCCCACAGCCTCCAGAGCCGCCTTGATCTTCTCCGCCTCGGCCTTGGCCACATTGGCTTTGATTTCCTGTGGCAGCGACTCCACCAGCTTCTTTGCCTGAAGAGAGAGTTGGTAATGAGCCCAGGCTGCTGCCCTGCCCTGGGGGACACGTGGGACACAGGCCGAGCGGTGGCTGGGCCTCACCTGCACGAGGTTGATGCCCTGGATGTAGTTCTTGATCTCCTTGATCAGCTTCACCTTGTCCACAGGCTTCGCCTCTGTGAGGCGGACGGTGAAGTGTGTGCGTTCCTTCACCTTGGGCACGTCTTCTGCCACCTGTGGGGAGAAGAGGAGGGGTCTGCAGGGGTTCCGACCCCAGGGCACCAGGCTCGCCTATCCCGTAGGACCTGAACAGGGAAGACAGTCCTAGAGAGCTGTGCGGGCCAGGCTGCAGGTTACCTCCCCTCCCATGCTCCTTCACTGTCAGCGCCCAGTGCAGCTGGGCAGGAGTGTGGGCCGAGCCGCTGCTTGACCGGGGGCAGCACCTCCACGGCCCAGATCCCCGGCTCCACAGTCTTGCCTGGACCCGCTCACATATCAAATGTCCGCCATCAGCGGAGGGCGCAGATGGGGCTGGACAGCTAAGGGGAAGGGCAGAACCTGGGAACTGCACCAACAGCCTCCAACAGTTGAAGATAGTGCAGGGTGCAAGATGGGCGCAGGCCTCGTCCCGGTTCACCTGAGTCTGGTTCCTGGCACTGGTTGGGCCAAGAACCCACACCCTTGAACCCCAGCACCAAAATGCTGAGCTGATTGGCTGAGGACTGCAGGGTGTGGCCCTGGGCCCCCCAAGACAGTGAAGAACATATGACGCCAGCGGCACGCTCACAGCTGATGTGCCAGGCAGCTCTGCTCTAGGGTGCTTGGATTTGGGACTCATCAACAAGAAGCGGACAGGAAGTCACCGATGGGTCCTCCCGTGCTCCAAGTAGTGGTGCTGACGGCTAGAGATACCACGGTCATTCCCCCTGTGGAGAAGCCTAGGCGGCTTTCATGTGTGTGCTGGTTTCTGCAGGAGATGCAGCCTGCCTTGCATGGACCTGAACCCTCACCCCCACGCCCCTCCACTAACAGAGACCTGCATCCATTCTCCAATTCTCTGAGGCGTAGATGCCTGCACAAGTGGAGGGGGGGGAGGCACCCAACAGAGGGGACAGAGAGAGAGCACAAGGAGCCACCTGGTCACCAAGGCACCCCTGTGCACAGCGAACAGGCCTGTGCTCACCTCAGCGGCTGTGGCGGCGGGCGAGGGGGCACTGGGCACCACGCCCCCTACAGGCATGAGTCCCACATCCTGGATCTTCAGCGTTTTCTGCGGGGAAAGGAGAGCAGGACTGCACACAGATGCCGCTCCCATGCCCAGGGACCACCACACCTGCCCCGGGTGCCCCGAACACAGCGGGCCGGTAGGGTCCTGCCCAGTACCTTCAGCAGCTCATTGAGGTCTGAAATCTCCAGCAGCGTGAGACTGGCGATGTCCTGAACCAGCTGCTGGATCTTTGGGGGGTACTCCTTGGGGGCGTTATCCAGGGGGGCACTGGCAAGCGCCTCTCCCTTCCGATGGCTGCTGCACCTCATGAGCCGGAAGGCACAGACCCGGGGCACCTGCTGCCTGGCAGCCCCGTGCAAATGGCAGTCAGCGTGGCCCGGCCCGCGTGGAGACACAGGCACACGCAGCTGCCGTCATGCCGCGCCCCGACCCCGACAGCCGCAATCACGGGGCTGCGGAGGTGCCAGACGCTGCGGGAACGGCCCGACCGTTCGCCGCTCAAGGTCAAGCGGGGCCACGCCGGCAGCCGCGCGGGACGGGCTCGGGCCGCGGATCACCCCACACACGCCGCCCGCCGCCCCCCGGCCGCCCCGCCGCGCCTGCCCGCCGCCCTCCGGCCGCCCGCGGTACCTGTCGAGGCGTAGCGCGGCGCCCCGAAGCCCCAGGCACGGCCCCCAGAGGGGGCGAGTAGCCGCCGGCAGCATCGGTGCACGGGCGGGAAGGTCACACGCGGCTCCCTGAGCAGAGGGACGCTCTAGGCACCGCGGGCGCCGAACACAGGAGCCGGGATGACGCTCTAGCCGGCGAGACCGCCGAGCATATGAGTCCGGGGGACGCTCTAGGCACTGCAGGCGCCGAGCACGGGAGCCGGGAGGGCGCTCTACCCGGGGATACCGCCGAGCATACGAGTCCGGAAGACGCCCGGGGCGACGCTCTAGCCGGCGAGACCGCCGAGCACGCGGGTCTGAAGGGCGCTCTAGCCACGCGGCCGCCGAGCACAGGAACCGGGACGACGCTCTAGCCGGCGAGACCGCCGAGCATACGAGTGCTGAGGACACTCTAGCCACCTCAGACGCCAAGTATAGGAACCAGACGACGTTCGCGGCGCTCCACCGGCCAGGGGAGGCGCTGCAGGGGCCGAGGCAGCCGGGCTCCCGGAAGGACGCTCTACCCGCCAGCCTCTCGCGGCTCCCGCCCGCCCCGACGGCGCACAGAGGGACGCGCGGCTGGCTGAAGGGCTTTATTGCACGGCTCGCTCGCGCGCCTGCGGGGGGCGGGGGGAGCCCGGCGGGGCGGGGCGGCGGGCCCGGCCCAGGGCTCAGTCGAAGGAGATGAGCTGTGCCTCGCTGCCGGGCGGTGGCGCCTGCGCGGGCGGCTGCGGGGCGCCAGGGGGCGGCGGGCCGGCGGAGGGCGGCACCTGTGGACACGGGGTGGTCAACCCGCGACACGCGCCCGCCCCACCCGGGGCGCACCCGGCCTCACCTGCTGGTACAGCGGCTGCTGGCCCTGCACGTAGGCCGGCTGCGGGGCGGCCAGGGCAGAGTCGGGGCCCGGGAGCGCAGGCAGGAGGCTCTGCGGAGCGGGCCCGGGGGGCGCCCCGGCCACGGGCACGCCGTAGGGTGCGTAGCCCACGTAGCCCAGGGCGCCCGGTTGCTGGGGCTGCGCCAGCGCCGGGAGGCTCTGCGGGGCCTGCGAGGCTGTGGTCTGCGGGAGGAAGAAGGCAGGAGGGAGGGAGCTGGCAGG
This sequence comes from Sorex fumeus, assembly GCF_029834395.1. Taxonomy (NCBI): domain Eukaryota; kingdom Metazoa; phylum Chordata; class Mammalia; order Eulipotyphla; family Soricidae; genus Sorex; species Sorex fumeus. Next base: position 17,740,986 of record NW_026606086.1, on the reverse strand, counting down.
CGTCACCGCCGCAGTCCTGCGGTGGGGGGGGTAGGGGGGGTGGGGCGCCCCCACCTACCTGGTAGCCCTGCGACGGGGTGGGCTGGTAGGACGAGTAGGCCGGGCTGGCAGCCGGCCCCGCAGGGCCCGGGGGCGCGGCGGGGGCGGTGGTGCCAGCCGGGTACATGTAGGCGCCCACTAGGTTCGGATCTGTGGGGAGAAGAGAACAGCTGGAGCCGCGAGGACGGCTGCATTCTGGCCCACAGTCCACCACACTGAGGACTCCCCAAAGTGCTGGATCAGACCCGGGGGCATCCTTCCACTTTTCCGAAGAACAGAGGAGCCCACTCGGCCAGACCCAGGGTGCGAAGGGGCAGGCCAAGTGCCGCGCGCAGTGCAGGGGCAGCCTGCGGAGGGCGCAGTACCCACTCTGGCCACGTCTGTCCAGCACCATTGCATTCTGTCTTAGCAGCTGCCTTCCACCCCTCCCTGTGAGGGCTCCCCCAGGGCACGTGCCTTGACAGCCCCGCCCTCCTCAGCCTGCAGCAGGTCTTCTCCCCTTCTCTCGGGGACATCCCTGTCCACCTGCACCCCACAGGCTCGGGGAGCCCATCACATGTGTGTCAGGTGTTGCTGAAGTCAGGCTTGTGTCACACAGAACATCATGATTTGGCAGGCCCATGACCCAGCTCCCCAGACAGCCAGGCCCTTCCTGCAGGTCAGTGCCTGCAGGGGCCCCGTGGGATAAGACTAGACAGTCTGCACAGTGCCTGGTGCGGGCACATCAGCTCAGGGTGGGCAGTGCCGGCTCCCAGATTGACCACAGAAAGGTCAATGTCCATGGCCAGTCCTTTCCGGGTTATCCTGGGGGGGGGGGGCAAGCGCCGCCCCCCAGTGCAGGACGCAGTACCCACATTGGCCACATCTGTCCAGCACCTTGCTTTCTCCTCTTAGCAGCTGCGTCCCCCCCCCCCCCCACATGCCCTGACAGCCCCGCCCTCCTCAGTCTGCAGCAGGACTTCTCCCCTTCTCTCAGGGACATCCCTGTCCACCTGTGACTCTGCTGCAGAGTCTGAAGGTTCTGAAGGGCTCAGGAGAGGGCTGGCCTGCAGGTGGAGTGTGGGCTGGTGCGGGAAAGGTCCTGCCTGCAACTTCAGGGAGTTGCCGACTGGGGCTTGTGACTGGCCCAGTGTCCAAAGTCTCCAACCCAGGGCCCAGGTGAGCCCAAGCTCTGCCCGGGGGTCCAGGTTCAATCCCCACACCGCCTGCTACCCTAGCATGTCGCCAAATAGCCTCCAAGCACCAGGTGTGGCCCCGAAACAAAACAACACACTCCAATCCCTGTTCCCTGTGAGGGCCTGCATGTTCCCACCCCACCAGCTCCCACCAATCCACTTGTTGTTCCTGACAACTATCCCAAGAGTCCAGCAACGGCCACCAGCCGAGGCCGTGCTGAGGGGTCTGAGAGCTACAGTGCCCAGACCACATCAGGGCACAGGGATGGCTGAGGGCCACAGGTGCATAACTGCAGAGCCTACACTAGTTCCTCGGCTGCTCCTCCCAGGACCCCAAATCCGCACCCAGAAACAAGACAGCAATGGGCACCCTTACCTGCTCCAGAGCTGGGCATGCTAGCATAGGGGCTGCTGCCTGCGGGCGCAGGCTGGCTCATGTACACCGTGTGCATTGGGGAGCCCTCCACCGAGCTGGCTGGGCTGAAGGTGCCCGGGAAGCTGGTGGGGCCCGAGGGCTGGTAGAGCACGCTGCCTGCTGGAGGTAGAGCTTGGAGCTGGGCATAGGGCAGTGAGAAGGCTGGCATCTGGGCGCGCATCTGGACTGTCTGTTTCTGCTGTTCCAGGCGCAGCTGCCGCTCCTTCTCCTGCTCCTGCAGCCGCTGGATGGCCAGCTGCCGCTGCACCTCCAGGTACTCCTGCGCAGGGACCAGTCAGGGGCCGGGCCCACCCTGCCCCCAGCCCGTCCCCAAGGCCCTGGCCCCACCCCCACCTGCTTCTTCTGCCGCATGATTTCCAGCTTGTGTGCCAGCTGGATCTGACGCTGGCGCTCGGCCTCCTCAGCTGCCCGGCGCAGCTTCTCCCGGTGCTCCTCCCGCAGGGCGCTCAGGGCGCCCCGGGCGTCGCGGATCTGCGCCAGCTTGTCCTGCAGGCCCTCATAGTAGACTGTAGGGAGGCGAGGGCATGGGTATGGGCGTGCGCGGGGCGAGGGCTCCCCACTGCCCGCCCGGCTGGGGCACCTACGCCTGCGCTCGTCCAGCTGGTTGAGCAGCTCCAGCAGCTGCGGGTGCATGCCGTTGATGGACTGGAACAGGGACAGCACGGCTGAGTCGTTGATGACGCTGCGGCCGCGCACATGGTTACTCTTCATGCGGTTGACGAAGGTGGTGACGGCGTTCTGCAGCGCCTTCAGGAACTGCGCGTGGTTCTCCTCTGACTCCCCGTTCTGGCACTGCGGGGACACATGGAGCTGGCGGACTGGATTCTGCGGGTCTCTGGCACGCACCCCACCCTCAGGTAGGCCGGTAAACCTCCCTGGACGCCGGGTCCATAGGGCTGCAGCGGCCCCACGCCCTCACCTCGCTGAAGGGGCCTCCAGGAGAAGGTGCCGGCTGTGAGTCGGGGTCCAGGAGGGCCGTCTGCAGAGGGCAGAGCGTCTGTGTCAGAGCCTGGGAGCCCGGGAGCCCAGGGGCCGGGCGCCGTGGGGAGTCCGGGGAGTCCGCTCACCTCCAGCACCGGGCCAGGAACGCCGTGGCCATCCACGGGCAGGGGCGCCGACTCGCTCAGGGGTGCAGGTGCCGATGGGGTGGGGCTCCTGCGAGCCTCCTCCTGCTTCTTCTCCCAGTAGTTGCGGTTGAGGTACCGGGCGAGCTGCAGGGTGACAGGGGTCACTTCCGAGGGCAGGGCCGTGCCGCCCAGGGGCCCGCGGGGTGTACTCACCTCGGGCTCGACGTCTTCAGCCAGAGGAGCCGATGAGTTCTGAGAAAGGAGAGATCTCAGGGGTTGCGGGCCTGGAGTACAGACCTGGCCCACCCACCCAGCAGCTCCGAGTCGGGATTCGGCAGGGAAAGGAAAGGGGGGCTCACCACGGGGGACGAGTACAGGCTGCCAGCCTGGGGCGCCGGCTCCGCTTTAGGGTACGCAGCATAGGTGGACTTCTGTCTCTGCGGAGCGTGGGCGGGCATCAGGGCTGGTCTGGACCTGGCCTGCCTCCCACAGTGACCCCCAGGGTGCCCGGCTCACCATCCTCTCCTTCTCCTCCGCCTCCGACTGTGACAGGGCCAGGGCCAGCTGCAGCTCCTCTTCCTCTTGCAGGGCTGTCTCGTCCCGCTTGGGGGGCAGCTATGGGGACAGGCAGGTCAGGCAGGCCGGCTTGTCCCTCTCGGGGTGGCGAGGGCCAGGCTGGGGGGGGACAGGACACCTGAGACTGCTGGGACAGAGGGCTGGTCAGGTACTCCGGGGGCAGCTCCGAGGTGGACGTGCTCTTCCCCTCCGCTTTCCTGGGGATAGGGCGTGGAGTCAGCCGCAGGCACAGCTCTGCTCTGCCCGCTCAGGCAGGTCGTGTCTTCCCGCCTTCCTGGGAGCCCTGAGTCTCACGCCACACCCCTTGGTGTCCTCCTGGGGGCCCAGCAGCTGAGAGCTTGCGCTTGCCCACACCCAAGCACCCAGTGCGCACCCGGGGAGGCCCACCCCCTGCATCCCGCAAGAACACAGACTGTCTCGGGGCCCGGCCCAGCTCTCAAGGCCTCTGGGAGCGATGGCTGCGGCCTGGCCGGGCGTGGTCAGTGGCCCTGAGGAGAGCCCGGAGGCCCTCAGACGCACCTGTTGAGCTGCTCGTAGCAGGGCTCACACACCCGCACCTCCTTCTCGATGCCAAATTTGGGGATGGTGGAGTACTTGGAGGAGCACTTGCCGCAGAAAATCTGGCCACAGGCCCGGCAGTGGTGCTGGGGAGGTGGGTGGGTCATGAAGCAGGGGCTCAGCACCCAGCCCACCCCACGCACAGGGAGGAGCGGACCCGCTGACCGAGGCTCACCTTGCGCGTCACCACGCCAAACTGTACCCGGCACCGGTGGCACTCTTCAGCATCCACCCAATCAGGGGCCTGGGGGGACAGTAGGGATGGTGCAGGACTCCCCCCGCCCTCCGCCTGCGCCCAGGCTGCTCAGGGCACCCGCGCTTACCCTCTCTGCAGCAAACATGGCGTCGCTCTCCTTGAACTCGGGGAAAACGTGGCCTGCAGAGAAGGGGTCCCAGTGACTGGCAGGACCTTGCATGGCCATAGCCCCAGGGGTCAGGGCCGTCTTGGGCCTCCCACCCAGGGCCCTGGGAATTGCCCTGCTGGTGCTCACCCTCGACCTTCATGATCTGGTAGGTATCCTGGACCACCTTGTACTTGGGTTCGTTGCGGAAGGCGTGAGCCCAGGCCTGGATCAGGTACAGGATCTTGTTCCGGACGCTCACCTCCACCTGCCTCTGTGGAGGAGTGCGCAGGTGGGCCGGGGTGGGAGCCGTTTCCCCAGCTGCCCGGGTCAGGTCCTGCTCACTTGCTCCCTCCCCCCACCCCCGAACCGCCCAGCTGAGGTCAGCCTCCAGGGGCTGACCCCAGGGTCCCACCAAAGGAGCAAGGGCCTGTCCACACAGCCCCAGGACTGGATGATGCGGGGAGCACCTCAGCTTAGACCCAAAAGCACCAGAGAAGCCTCAGAAGCACGACCCAGTTCAGGGCAGCCGGGCAGCGGGCCCGGCCCTGCTCCCCTGCCCGGTGCTCCCCGGGGCCGGCCTCCTCACTACCTTCAGAAGCTCCTTCAGCTCCTCCATCGTCTGCTTGCTGGCCACCTCATCGTGCACTGTCTGCCCGCAGTTCTTCACCACTGACTCCATGACCTGGCAAGGGCCGGCCAGTGAGCTGGGCGACCCCGCCACCCCTACCAGCTGGGGGGATGAGCCCTGCTCGGGGCTTGGGGAAGGCTGAGGCAGGAGAACAGACTGGACAGGGCGCGCCCCTACCTCCAGAGCATACAAGGCCACATGCGGATTCTTGTCATTGACCTTCTTCTTGATGGCGCTCACTGCGTACTTGGCTCTAAGGGCAGAGGTGATGTGCAGGTTACGGGCAGCATCAGCAAGGAGAGCCAGAGACGGTCCCCACCGAGCTCCCGTACCTGGTGCAGGTGCAGACCCTGCCCGGCCACCACCCAGGCATCTCCCCCGACACAATCCTGGCGACCTGCCCAGCTGTCTCTTCACACGAGGCTGCCTCACGATGCCCCCCATCCCTGCCTGTCCGCCACTTACTGCGTGTCCCCCTGGCGGATGAGGTCACAGATCTGCAGGATGGATTCCCAGTCTGTCTCCAGCAGAAGCTGGCTGGTGGCTTTGTCTGAAGGGAAAAGGGTGGCATTCCAGGGCCCCGCCTGGCTGACACCCTAGCCCCTAGGCTGCTCCCTCTCCCCATTCCCCATGCGCTTCCGACTCAGGGTGGCGGAGAGCCCTCCGACAAGAGTCGCAAGTGCAAGGCCAGGGGCCCCGGGAGGCAGCACCGGACTGGTGCCTGCTACACCCGCTCTAGCCGCGGGAGCCCGGCAGAGGCGAGGTCACTGCCCCTAATCAGAGCTTTGCTGGGCGGAGCTGCACTGCCCCCAGACCGGCAGGGGGTCCTGGGTCGGGTCTGGAGCACCCGTTACTTCTCGCCATGCAGAGGTGGGGGGCGTGACGCGGTGGGGGAGGGCGGGCAGCAGCCGGGACACGGCGGGCGCTGGCCCTCCCGGCTGACCTTCAGCCAACTGGCTGGAGAGCAGGAAAGGCCTCCCCGGGGTCTCCCCAAATCCCCGTCCGGAGGCCCCGAGGCCGGCCCGGCCCGCGGCGAGCAGGAGCGCGCGCCGGCGCCCCCCGCTCCTGTCGCGCGCGGGGCCGGGCGGAGGGGTGCGGATCCCACAGATGCCAGGCCGGCGCGCGTGACTCAGGGCTCTGTCCGCGCGCCCCGGGCGCGGCCGCCGGGTCCCCGCGGCGGCGGCGTCCCCGCCCCGCGCTGCCCGCACGCCCGCGGCCGGACCCCGCGGCCGGGGGTCGCGCCGGCGCCCTGCCCGCCCCTCCGAGGCCCGCGGGCAGGGGACGCGGCGGGGAGGGCGGCGCGGGCCGGCGCGGGCGGCGGTGGGCGGGCTGCGTTACCTAGCAGACGCTCGAAGGTGCCGCTGCCGCGCCCCATGGCGACCCCAGACCCGCTCCGACGCCGCGGCGCTCCCGTGCGCGCCGGCGCGCCCCCGACTTCCGCTTCCGCCTTCCCGGGCGCGCGCACGCGCACGGCACCGACCCGGGCGCGAGGAGGCGGGCCTCGCCGCTCGGCGCACACTCTCGGCGCCCATTGGGCCGCTCTCGGGGAAACGGAAGTCCCGGGAGCCAATGAGCTGCAGAAGGTCCGACGCTGGGTGGGGCCTCCCGGGGCGGGCCAGGCCGGCGGGGCAGCGGGGGGCGGCGGGGCGGGGGTTCGGGGGCGCGCGCAATGTATCTCCTGCTGGGCGCCACGGGCGTGGGCAAATCGCTGCTGGTGAAGCGCCTGCACAATATCCTTCGGTGCCGCGAGGCCGGGACGGGGCTTTGCGGGCGCTGGGGGGCTGGGGAGGGCGTCCGGTAGCGACGGCGGACGGAGCGGGGGCAGGGTCCTGTGGTCCGTGCGCCTCGTACTCTGGGCTCCTTGACCAGTCGCACAGCTGAGTTCCCTGAACGGGAAAGGTGATCTCGGCGACCCGCCCCCGACGCGGCCGACGGTAGGCGGGCGCGGGTGCGGCCCCTGCAGCGCCGCGGCCGGTGGCGGGTAGGCAGGCGGCCGGGCCGGCAGCGCCCTGGCCAGCTCCGCGCCTTGTTCTCTCGCAGGTGGGCACCAACCTCACGGACATTGGCGCTCAGCGGCGGCTCACCATCCGGGAGCTGGGTGGCTGCATGGCCCCCATCTGGCCCAGTTACTACGGAGACTGCCGTGCCCTCTTGGTAGGTCCCAGCCTGGCCCCTTCGCGCTGTCTGCGTGTTCGGGTCTCGGTTCCACAGAGCCTCTCCCAGGCTCGTCGGAATTCCTTCTGGGGAGGCTTGGGTTTCGGGGTATATACTCGGAGTGGCAGGCAACACGGTGTTTGCACGTTGCTTCAGCATCGGCCTGTCCCTAAGTCCTCTGTTTTCTTTCCGACCCGTGTGGAACCCAGGTTACTTGGGGCAGAGGGGGCGGGCGCTGACGGCTCCCCTCCCCTGCAGTTCATGGTGGACGCCTCCAACCCCACCCAACTCTCCGCCTCCTGCTCACAGCTCCTGGGACTCCTGTCGGCAGAGCAGCTGTCCTCAGCCTCCGTCCTGATTCTTTTCAACAAAATGTGCGGACCTGCCGGCTGCCGGGGCGTGGGGTGTGGGGTGTGGGCGTCCTTCCAGGCAACCCGTTCCCACTCCTTTCTCACTCCAGAGACCTGCCTTGTTACATGACCACTGAGGAGATGAAGTCCCTCTTCAGGCTGCCGGACATCCTTGCCTGTGCCCCACAGGACATCACTGTGATTGAGGTCAGCGCCCGCCAGGGCACTGGCTTGTCATCGGTGCTGCACTGGCTTCAGGACCATCACAGGCACCGCACTTGATCCCTGGCCCTTGCTGGCTGCCCACAGTGGACCATGGAGGGAACAGCACCAAGGGTCTTTGTCCAGTGACATGTGGGGTGTGACAGTGAGATGCCCAGTGACAGCTGTAGCAGGACTGGACACAGGACAAACAGTCTCTGTCATTGGGCTGGGGGACAGGACAGCCAGCCTCTGTCACTGGGCTGGGTAGGAAGCACAGTCAGCCTCTGTCACTGGGCTGGGGGACAGGAGAGCTAGCCTCTGTCACTGGGCTGGGCAAGAAGCCCAGTCAGCCTGTCACTGGGCTGGATAGGAAGCACAGTCAGCCTCTGTCACTGGGCTGGGGGACAGGAGAGCCAGTATCTGTTACTGATATGGGTGGCAGCACAGTCAGCCTCTACATCCAGGGCTGGGGTCCTGTTAAGGGCTGATGCTAGGATTTGTTCCCCTATGTCTTGCTGAAGTTCCTGTCAGTCTGGAGGCTACTCCAGGCTGGGTGCTGGGGGATCATGCAGAGCCTGCCTACCCATGAGTTCGTGGCATGCCAGTCTGTGACAGTGCGAACCTCCTGGATCTCAAGAACATTTCTGGGGTCAGACACAGGGTAGACGATTTTGTTTGCTCAACACAGGAAGAAAATGCGTGGCTCAGACATAAATGACACATTTGCATTTCCTCCATGCATCTTTGCGTCGAGCTTTTTGTAGGACTGCCTGCCCTCTTACCTGTGACATCCAGGTAGATGATGTCAGATGGAACTGGCCCATGAATCATGCTTGCAGAAAAACTAGAAGCTCCAGTCCCCCTGCTTTCAGCTTGAAATGTTAGGTGTTCATTTTTACAGATGAACTACTCACAAGGCCTCTCTAACTCCCGAGATGCTGCAAAATCCAAGGACTTGTGGGTCCTGGAAGTGCTGGTCAGGCCAGGTCATTCCTTGGCCGGGTTCTTCAGTGGTCCTGTTTACAGGGCACACCTGCTGTCAATGACACGAATGGCAAGTGGCTTAAACTTCAAGGCACAAGCTGATGTGGGAATATAAATGCCCTATCCTTTTTCCTTATCCACCAAATTCGGATGGTCTTTTGTTTGGGGCCCGCAGCTGGAAGTGATCTGGGGACTCTACTGTGTTGCTTCTGCCAAGTGCAGAACCTGGAGCCGCCCCTCCCAGCCCAGTGCTGACATGGATTTGCTGGTTTGCAGGTGAAGTCGAGTGAGGAAAGGCTGGGCTCCGCAGGAAGAGCGGTGTCTGACTAGTTCGGGGTTGGGGACAGTGGAGGGCCCCAGTCCCAGCACTGGGCAGCTAAGGCAGGTTCCGGACTGGAGCAGATCTAGACACGGGCCTCGGGGATGGGTAGAGGCTTGGCAGGCCTGCCCGTGGCCCTGGAGGTGTGCACCCTGAGACGGCACGCTGGGGTGGTGCGGCGCTGCTCTGCAGCGGCCCATAAACCACCTCGCAGCACCCAAGGAAACCCCGCAACTGCTTCGTCAGCAGCTACTTTGTCGGGCAGTTCCCCGGAAGGGACTTTCATGACGCTGTGGTCACGGGGACGGCCGTCGGGCTGCTGATTGGCAGTTGAGAGGCCCGTCAACTGACGCCGCCCAATGGACGCTCAGTGTGAGCGCGCCGGAAGGTGGGCGGGCAGGAGCGTCCCTCTGCTCTGCTTTGGACCAGCGCTGGGATTTTGTTCCTGGCCTGCAGTAGCCCTGGCTTAGATCCCTGGTGTTGGCGTGGGCTCGGATCCCTGGAGCAGAGCCCGGGTAGCTGGCAGTCGCTGCTGCCCGCAGAGGCCAGCTAGTGGGCCGACCCCCAGAACTGTCACTGGCTTTTCCCGGAGCCCCAGTGCACTGATGAATGCATGTCGGCCAGGGAAAGGGCACCTGAGTCTAAACTTCAGGCGGAGTTATTGTCCTGCCAGGTGTCGCTGGGGTGCAGTCTCCTAGGGCTTCCTGCGACCCATCACCCAGCCTGAGCTCATACTGGTGAGATGGCCAGGACTCATAAAAGCAGCAGGAACACTTATTCCTAAATAGGTCGTGGGGCTCAAAGGATGAGCAATTCCACAAGATTAGCTCCAATTCTTACTTATGTTTAAAGTAAGTAATGGTTTACAGGGCACTGGAGTAATAGCACAGCAGGTAGGGCGTTTGCCTTGCACGAGGCCAACCCAGGTTCGGTCCCCCAAGCACTACCAGGAGTGATTCCTGAGTGCATGAACCAGGATTAACTCCTGTGCTTCGCCGGGTGTGACCCAAAAAAGCAAAATAAAATAAAATAATGATAAAGTTATGGTTTACAGCCTTACATCAAGGAGGGAGAGGAGACAGCCACGTCCTAGGGGAGCAAACTGTTTCTTCACATAGCTCAGGGTGGGCGCACTGCAATGCTTGTAGACTGTTAACACTTCGGGGTTCAACAGCCCAATATTCCCTTAAACTGTATTATAGAGGGCCCAAAAGAACAGTACAAGGGGGAGAGCATTTGCCTTGCACATAGCCGACCGAGGTTTGATCCCCGGCATCCTATGTGGTCCCCTGAACAGACCAGGAGTGATTCTCGGGGCAGAATCAGGCGCAACCCTTGTGCATCACTAGGTGACTCACCCTCACCCCTCCAGGTTCTAATGAATAACTGAAATTGGTAAGTGACCCCTGGATGGTTGGGCTGAGGTTGGCTTCAGAGATTACTGGGTCCTCCAAGGAGAAGAAAGACCCCACAACAGCTCTGGGATCTGGGGCCACAACAGAGTATTCACTTTACAAGAGAGGTCAGTCCTGACCTCTGGGCACCTACCACCCTGTTTCCCAGGTCTGTTTCAGGCTCTCTCAGGGAGGAGACAGATGTGAACTTTACCCTTTATTGGTAAATATGAGGGAAGGGATGGCAAACACACATGAGGGCTCGAGTTTGTAGAGGGGTGAGGCACTTGTCTTGCACCCTGCTCCCCCAGCGTCTACCTCCAGCACCCTGTACGGTGCCCCAGGCCTGCCAGGGGCAATCCTTGAGTGCACAGCCCAGAGGAAGCACTGAGAACCGTCGGTTGTGATCCAAAGGCAAAATAAAATGCCAGTAAGTCAGAGGCTGTTGACCGAGTTGAGGGAAGGGGTGATGAGTACGTGTGGAGTGGAAGGTGCAGGCACCCAGGCCCGCATTTTACACCTGCCTCAGAAAGTGGGGAAGGGATTGGCAAGCAGAGGAAACAGTGAAGAGAAGAGGGGGCCAGAGGCTGTTGGTCACAGCCATGTCCCTGTTACCGCCCACCGCTTCCCCTGGGCTGTGGTCAGGACCAGGCTGTGGCGAGACACTTGGAGAGTTGGGAACCTCCACACCGCCCCTCAATTCGAACACTGGGTAACCTGACTGCCAGTGTCAGTACCCGAGTGACACACCTATACACTGAGTGGCCCTGCCCCAGGGTGTTCTGACGGGAGCAGCAGGCTCTGTGGCTGAGCTGACCGCCACCCCCCCCCCCCCCCCAGCTCACCTGAACTGTGGCATTCTCAGGCCCACAGCCAAGAGTAGAGCTGCCAACACAGCTACCACCAACCACCCACCAAGCACCGGGAGAATGGACCCTGAAGCCCTCCTGGCGTGGGTAGGGACCGAGGCTTTCACATATGAACCGAAGCCAGAGGCTACAACGGTACCCGGCCAGGTGCCCAGGGCACCAGGCACGGAAGTGGGTCTGTGCCAACGCCGAGCAGTCTCGAGCAGTCTTCACCTAGATCGGGCAGAACGAGCCATGCCAGCTGTGGGCAGCAGACAGTGCCCTGCAGAGTCCGCTTTGGGAATGAGGAGACCCAGAATTTGTCATGCGGGAGGGAGCAGGTGTCCCAATGCTGGGCTCACCGGGACGGCTGAGTCTCCTGTCGCTGCCGCTTTAGTGCCCTGTACGCCAGCACCGCGCGCTCTCTCTCAGCCCCCAAGATCCGCTGACGGGCCGGCGAGGTGCTTAGGGGCCGGGTCTCGCCTGCACCAGTGGGGCTCAAGCATCTCCTCAGCAACAGCGGCTTCCTGCCGGGCTGCAGAGAGACAGGCTGAGGCCAGGGCACTGAGACCCGAGCTGAACTCAGACTTCTCACGGGAACGCGCACACAGACACAGACACAGACACACACACCCTCCGCCCCCTTACCTGGCTCACACTGATACGTACGTACACACACACACACACACACACACTCCGCCCTCTGGCTCACACTGGTACGTACGTACACACACACACACACACACACACACACACACACACACACACACACACACACACACACACACACCCTCCGCACCTTTACCTGGCTCACACTGATACGTACGTACACACACACACACACACACACCCTCCGCCCCCTTACCTGGCTCACACTGGTACTGGCCCGAGGCCTGGCAGTCAGCTCTGGAGGCTGCAGAACAATGTCCCCAAACTTCACCGGGTCTGGAGAGGCAGAGGGCGAGTCACTCCCGCCGCCCTCGCATGCAGCGCAGTGGGCCCAGGCAGGGCTGAGGCACAGGACACACTACCTTGAAGCAGCTCCTGCTCCAGCCTCTCGGCTGCCTTCTCCGCCCGCTGCTGTAGGATTCTGTCCAGGCGCCGCTTCTGAAACCTGCGGAGAAATCCAGCTGCCTAGAGGCTCCGAGTCACAACTCGCTGGATTCCTGAGGGATCAAAGGCTCTCCTGGCCCACCCCAAGGGGTCTGCAGCAGAGCCCCCAGGGGCCACACCTCTACCCTGCTGCACCCCAAGTCCACACTGCTCAGCACCCTCAGAGCTTACGGGCCCACACACACCAGCACTCAGGGGGTCCCTGACCCCTCAACTGCCAGGGCTGCCCCACATGAAGGTGTTCCTGGAATCGTGGGGATGGAGTCCAGAGGCACCGCCCCATACCAGCAGTGAGTCTGCCAGAGGAAGCTCCACACGTTTCTACCTGTGTGTGTGTACATTATCCACATGGGCTGTGGAGTGTAGCAGGGAGGGCACAGTGGGAGGCGCTTGCCTTACACGCAGCTGACCCAGTTAGACCTCCAGTACCTTCTATGGTCTGTACACAGCCAGGATTAGTCTCTGAGTAAAGCCAAGAATAACCCCTGAATATCACCAGATATGGTCCCAAAACCATCAACCAAAATTTTAAATATATGTCGGGAGGCCTGGAGTCATACCTGGGGGTGCTTGGCGGACCAGGGCTCAACTGGGGGTGGCAGTGTGCGAAACAAGCACCTTACCCCCATCCTACCTCTCTGGTAGGCTATATAGGGCGTGCTCAGGGGACCCCACGTGGTACCAGGAATCAGTGCATGCAAGACCACTGCCCTCCCTGTACTAAGTCCTGCCCTTCTATTTTTATTTGGGTTTTTAAGCCAGACCCAACAGAGTCTGGGGTACCAGGCAGTCCTGGGACCTCGCAGGGATCCCTGTGCCCGGTGCCCCTCGGGTCGCTGCAGAGCGGCACGTGTGACCGGGCCTGACATCATGATTTACCCGCTGCAGCTTCTGGAATGTGAATTTCAGGCTGGCGCAGCAGCCTCCCTGACCCACTAGGTGAGAATTCAGACACAGGGACCTTTCCTCCTTTGTCTTTTTTGGGGACGCGGATGAGGAGGAGGGGGCCCCTCCCAGGGTCAACTACCACCTCCAAGAAGCTAGCCAGGATCTCCCCGGAGCCCCACAGACCAGCCAGTCTTCCCGCTTTCCCGGGAGGAGACGGATGACTCAGACGCAACACTGGACCAGACACTGGCTAGGGAAGCCCAGGAGCATGGGCCAGGACCCCCAGCAACGAGAGTACACCGGCATCTTCTGTACTGAACTGCAGAGTCCAGAGGGGGTCAGAAGCCCCGTGGACCTAGAAAGTGGAGTGAGACAGTCACCACCCACTGCCTGGAGGAGGGAGCCCACAGCTACTCACGCTTTTTTCTTCTCTGACTTCTTGGCAGCCGCGGGAGCCTCGGGCTGGCAGCTGGGCTGGTTCCGGCTGAGGAACAGCACGTGCTGGGCCTCCTGCTCCATGCGCTGCACGAACGCCCGGTCCGACTCCCCCTTCCTCCGCTTGAACTTGGGCACCGGGATGTCCGGCTCCGTCCCCTGCGCCTCCTCCTCCAACTTCCTTCTCAACACGGCCTGGGCTGCGGGCGGGTGAAGGTGCCGCTGGTGTGGGTGGGTGCGGGCGGAGGCGGCGGGGCGTCGCTCACCCCTCCCGGGTTCAAGTCGCCACTCTGGGGCCACACGCAGCCCGCAGGTGACGGTGTCCATAGGGCCGAGGCCAGGGGAGGGAGCTGACACCTCCACTCACCCAGACACGGCCGCCGGGCAGTAAAGCCGCGTCAGGCAGTGGAGGGGCCCGAGGGGATTCAACTCTCCCTCTGCGGGCGCCCCGGGACCCCCGCAGCGGACAGACCGAGGAGTCCCAACCTCCGCCCCGACGCCCGGCCCCTCAGTCCAGGCCGGCGCGGGATTTCGGGTGCCTCACCCTCCCGCCGCCGCCTGCCGCTCAGCCGCGCCTTCACCTCCTGGCGGCTCCGCATGATCTCGCGCAGCCGGAACGGGAGCCCCTGCTCGTGCGGGTCCCTGGGCCCGGCCGGCGCGCGGGCCCGCCCGAAGTCCCCCGGCCGGCCCCGGCCACGCGCGGCAGCAGCATCGCCGCGGCCGGATCCGCGCCTGCCGCCCGCCATACCGCGCTGCCGGAAGCACTTCGGCCCGCTCCCGCCCCGCCGCTTCCGCTTCCGGCCGGCGCGGCTCGCGCGTGCGCGCTGGGCCGGCTGCGGTGATGCTGCTGCGGAGGGCGGCCGGGGCCTGCCGGGCGGTGACCGGTGCCGCCCGCGGCCCGGCAAGTACCCGCGGGGACGGGGTGCGGTCGGGACGCAGCTCTCCGGGCCCTGCGTGCGAGGCGGGCCGGGGGTGGTCAGCCGCGCCCGGCGAGTCTGGGGGCGAAGCGGGGCGGCCCCTCCCGAGGCGGGAGCTCCCCGCCCCTGGACACTCATGGGCCCGTGTGATCCCCAGGGCCCGGTCCACCTCGCCCTCCCCGGCCTTCCTCGGCGTTCCTGCGCCCGGATCCCAGCCCACCCGGGCTGCAGAGAGTTCGGAAGAGACCATGGGGAGGAGGGCGCCGGGGCGTCGGACCTCCGCGGGGACCCCCCTCCCGACCTCCAGCCCCCGACCACCTGCTGCATGAGCGGCTGCCCCAACTGCGTGTGGGTGGACTACGCCGAGACGCTGCTGCGCCACTACCAGGACGGGGGCGAGCGCGCCCTGGCCGCGCTGGACAGCCACGTGACCGACGAGAACCTCAAGGCCTTCATCCGCATGGAGATCCAGCTCCGGGCCAGGGCTGGCCGCTGAGCCAGCCCCGCGGGGTGGGCGCACTGCTGTACCCGGAATAAACCGGCTCCCCGGAAGCACGGGCCGCGTCCGCCTGGTGTGTGCCCAGCGGGCCCCCCCTTCCCAGGCCTTGCCCCACAGGTCAGCCCTGCTTCCCTGCTGCCTGCCAGGTGCACATCCTGGGACGGTGCCTCCAGGCTGGCCAGCTCCAGACTGAGGCCATTGTCCCTAGAACCAGCATCCTGTCACCAACTGCATTCCCAACGCACTCCGTTTTGGGCCAGAGCGATAGGACAGCAGGGAGGGCACTTGCCTTGCACATGACTGACCCGGGTGTGATCTCTGGAACCCTCCACGGTCCTCCGAGCCCCGCCAGGCATGATTCCCCAGTGCGGAGCCAGGAAAAAGCCCTGAGCATGTCTATGCGTAGCCCCAAAAATCAAATCCAAGGACTCACATCTCCTGCTCCCCCAAGTTCCAAACTCTGGCCCCAGGTGCCACATGAGTTCCTGCTGCCTCTTAGGAAGGGTTGGCATTGGAGGTGGCCTGGTAGGGCAGGGGACAGGCAGGCCCCGAGCAGCTCCCAGAGGGCAGTGGCTTTGCCAGCTGGAGGCCCTGCTTCCACCCACTGGCCAGAAAGCAGCTTCAGCCAGTGACATTTATGATCTGGCTCTTGGCAAGAAAGCCGGCTGGTATGAACTGAGTGTGCCTCTCTCCACACATCTGGTCACACAGTGTCCAGCCCCATTGGACAGAAAGGCGTATTCTGGTGACCCAAGCAGTCTGGCACAGATGGTTTCTAGCAGAGGCAGCTCAAGGGTGGAAGGACCTTTGTTCCAGCCACTGGGTGTAGCTCCAAACCAACACAAAACATGGGCTGGGGAAGATCTGGTTTCCTCCAAACTGCATGTGGGCCTGAGAGATGGACAAAAGCAGTGGTTTTGCTCTTGGCTGACCCAGCACCACACAGGGTCCCGTGAGCCGACACTGCCAGGTGTGGCTCAAACCTTCCCCAAGAAGAAACACAATCACCTAGTGCAGGAATTTTTAAGGTATTGGGACACCCACACATGGCTATGCTGGGTACTCACTCTTGGCAGAGCATAGGGACTGGTCCGACTCAGCAGCCTGCAAGCCCTACCTGCTGGCTGTACTATGCCTCTAGCCCTGGTGCTGGGCTGGCTCTCTGCATGGCATCGTGGCCATGCATGAGAAACATGGCTGTGTGGGCACCAAGGGCCGATCCTTGGGGTCGGCAGACCCTGAGCTGCAGCTTGGGTGCGTGGACAATGCCCTTCTGTGTGTGCCACAGAGCTGTCCACTCTTGTTCAGGCTGTGCAGCCCCATCACTTGGACAGTGTGCACAACTGAGCATGACGTCAGAGATGGGGGGGAGCCCGAGGCAGCACCCTGTCCTGTCCTGTCCTAGCATTTCCCTGTGTGCATCCCAGTTGCCAAGACCCATCCCAAAGGGTTCAGTGTCTTAGTGTACATGCATGAGCCGGTGTCTGCAGCATGCATGCTGCAGACACCGGCTCATGCATGCAGACATGGGCACATGTGCCTAGCATGTTTGTAAACGGTGTGTGTGGCATGTGCTTGCAGCGTGCATCGTAGATGTGGCTATGTGTGCCTGCAGTGTGTGTGTACGTTGGTGTGTCTGCATCTGTGATGTGTTATATGTTGGTGCACATATGTACGTGGGTGTATATGTTTGTGTGTAGCATGTATGTACAGGCTGCAGGTGTGTGTATGTGAACATACATGTACCTGTGCCAGCATATGCGTATGTGCGGGCAGGCGTGTTTTAGTGTGCATGTACTGTTAGGTGGTTGTGTGTGCCTATAATACGGATATGTGGGAATACGTGAGTGTGCCTGCAGCATGTATGTATGTGTGGGCAGATGTTTGTGGATATATACGTGCCTGTGGCACACATGGGAAGAGGCATGTCTGCAGTGTGCATGTGGTGCCTCTTCTTGTGTGCAGTTGCCTCCTTATGGGTGAGTCTGCCTTACTGTGGGCGTGTCTCACCCCTACCCCCACCCTGCCCTGGGCCTGCCTGCAGATGACTGCACATAAGCCGCTTACCCGCTTGGGATAAATTTCAGATGCCCCAGGGAGAACCACGCTGGTGCCCAGTGATACCCGCCCCGCCCAGGTGAGCTGGTAAGTGTCCACCACATGACTGCTGGCCCAAGGTGGGGGGCCCTGCCCATGGGCCGGCATCTTGGCACCCCAAAACCTATCTGGGGAGTTCCTGCCTCTCTGGCCCAGTGGTGACCAAGTGGACCATGTGGTGTTGGGCCCCTTGGGGTGGGGGTGAGGGTATTAGGGAGGGGCAGAGCCACACCACCAGGCCTGCTGCCCGATAGAGACCCAGAGGACAGTGTCCCCCACAGGTCAGTCCTGTCCCTGCTGTGTGGGCAGTACTGTCCCCGAGAGGCTGCGGGCATGTATGGGGCATGCAGGGTGGGGCTCGGGGGCTGCGCAGCCAAGCAGCCCGGGGATTAGTCTCCCCTGGGGCCCTGGGGTTTAGGATTGCTGCCTCGGCCAAGGTCACGGCTGCAGAGGCTGAGGGGGCCTCTCCTGAGCTGGGGGTTCCGCTGCTGTGGGGGGGGGGGGTGAACTGACAGCTGGGGAAGTATGGGTTAACGGCCCTGCCTGGTGCTGCAGCCCCCAGCACCGTGGTGAACATGGAGCCAGCCAAGGCTGAGATCCGGTCGGCCACCCGGGTGGTTGGGGGGCCCGTCACCCCCAGGAAAGGACCTCCCAAGTTCAAGCAGCGGCAGACCAGGCAGTTCAAGAGCAAGCCTCCCAAGAAAGGAGTCCAGGGGTGAGCACAGCTGGAGGAAGGGCTGAAGGGGGAGAACGTGGGCGGAGGGCAAGGGGGCTAACGGGGGGCACGCCCCAGCAGCACGGGACAATGGGGCGCCCCACCTCCCTCTCCTGTTGTTTCATGGGTCTGGGACGTACCTGAAGCCCCACACAAGGGCACACTCATACACACACACACACATACACACACACACGGACACGGACACACTGGGTCCTGCGCACCAGCACTCTGTCTGCTTGCAGGTTTGGGGACGACATCCCTGGAATGGAAGGCCTGGGGACAGGTATGGCTGCTGGGGTCCCTCGCGCTCCCTGTGCAGGGGTCTGGCTCTATCTGCCCTCGGGGACCTGGGCATATTGGGGCTTGCCCTTCTGGGTTCCTCGTCTAGCCCAGAATGGACTCCTGTGAGGTGGGGGGCGTCAGGGGCCTGGCTGCTCCTCCCCGGGGTCTGCGGCACCCTCCGTCTTCCTGAGCTGCGGCCTCTTCTCCAGACATCACGGTCATCTGCCCCTGGGAGGCCTTCAACCACCTGGAGCTGCACGAGCTGGCACAGTATGGGATCATCTAGACGCTCCCCCCCACGTCCACCAGACCCCCGCTCGGTGGTGACAGGAACCCAGGACCAGCCCCTTCCAAAACCACACTTGCTGTCTCCTTGAAAATAAATTGCTAATGGGGCCAGAGCAATAGCACAGCGGGTAGGGTGTTTGCCTTGCACACGGCTGACCTGGGTTCGATCCCCGGCATCCCATATGGTCCCCCAGCACCACCAGGAGTAATTCCTGAGTGCAGAGCTAGGAGTAACCCCTGAGCATCGCTGGGTGTGACCCCCAAAAAATAATAAATTGCTGGTGGGGCTGGAGTGATAGCACAGCAGGGAGGGTGTTTGCCTTGCACTCAGCTTACCTGGGTTCAATCCACAGCATCCCATAGGGTCCTCAACCTCCACCAGGAGTAATTTTTGAGTGCATGAGCTAGGAGTAACCCCTGGAGGCTCTGTCCAGCCTGGGGCCGGCAGCCATGCAGGAGACCCGTGGTGGGGACGGCAGCACCTGGGCCGCTCACCCTGCTGCTATCTGGAGGGGTGGGCTGGCTGCCCCCCACCTCGCCCTGAGAAGCAGGGCAGCCAGCAAGCCCCCACCACCACCACCCAACCACCAGGCATTGCCGTCCAGAACCACACAGACTCATCGACAGAGGTTGCCCTATCCTGGGGGTTGGGGCTGTGGGGGGGGGGGCGGGGGGAGGGCAGGTCACCAGCCTGCGACGAGGGCTACAGGAGTTCCTGCAAGGCGCAGAGTCAGCTTGGAGCGGTTCCATGGGTCACACTCCCAGCCACCCTCGCGCACACACACTCAAATAGGAATGTGCACATGAGCGCCATCCCGTGGGTGCTGTCCCGTGGGTGCTGCTCGTGGGTGCCTTCCCTGGTGCCATGCTGCCCAGTGGTGCTGTGTGCCTGCGTGGTGGCCGGTGGCCATGTGTTGCCCTGGCCCTCGGCCTGCCCCCAGGGTGAGGACTCAGACTTGCCGCCAGTGTGACAGGAGGGGCAGCCCCAGAGAGGCTGGTGGATGAGGAAGTGCAGATCAGGGTCATTCTGGGAGGGGGCGGTGCCCAGAGCCAGACATGCTCCAGGCTGGCCCATGGGGGCTCCCCCAAGGGCAGCAGGCAGCTGCTTTCACGCAGAACTCTCAGGCCACCTAGCAGGACGCCCCACACCTGCCCCTCAGGGAGCTGGGCAGCCAGAATCAGCAAGTCCAGCAGAGACGTTGAGGAAGGTGGACAGTGCCTCCACACGCCTCCTGGAGGCCACTGCACTCCACTGGCCTGGGGTGCTCAGGCACACTGTGAGTGCCCAGGGGGCCCTGGTGTCCTGCAGAAGGGATGAGGGGTGGACACAGAGGCCAGTGCGGGAGGGAAGTCTTCGCTCCTGCATATAGGGGCTGAGGATGCCTGCAGGCTGGGGGGGACTGGGTGGGCACCAAAGCCCCATAGCGGAACCTGCACCCCCCCATTTCATGCTGTTCATCTCTCTGGGCTGCCCACAACAAAGAGCAGCACCTGGAGAGGGTCTGCAGTCCTCAAGCAGGACCCTTGGGCAAGCCCTGGGCTGACACCCCTCCCTTTGTTGCTTGTTGGTCTGGGGGCACCCAGAGGTGGTGCTCGGGGTCACTCCTGCGGGACTCAGTGGAACCTGTGGGGTCTTGAGCCTGGTTGGCCATGTGAAGGTAGGCACCCTGTCACCTACAGCCCCATGCACACACACCCTCATAGCCACACACACCCACACCCCCAATGCACACACAGTGCCGCATACACCCACATACCGCACACACCCTTGCACACACCCCAACGCACACAGAACCACATAGTCCCACCCCCACATACCCACACCCCATACCCGCACACTCCCATGTACACACCTCCAACTCCCACACCTCCACACCCACACACACCCACACACCTCCACACCTACTCCCCCATACCCTTACACCCACACACCGACATACACAGAAACCCAAACCCCACACACACCTCCACACCCGCACATTACCACACCCACACACATACCCACATACCTCCACAACCCACACCCACACAAACCCACACACACCTCCACACCCACACTCACCCACATCCCCCACACCCACACAAACCCATACCCCACACACTCACACACCTCCACCCCCACCCCTACACATACATCCCCACACACACCCATACACCTCCACAGACACCTGCACACCTATACCCCACACCTGCACACCCCACATATCTGTACAGTCACACCCAGAGACGTACCCTACACTGCCCATAGCTTCCTGCCCCCATTCCCATGGTGGCCCAGCCTAGCCCCCGTGTCATTGCAGAGACCCCTTGTGGGTTGGGCCGGAATTCTCAGCTCCCCGCACAGGGGCCTCACACCATCCCCAGCCACGGGGTGGGAAGCTCTGTGCCTGGAGCCTCTGCGCAGGCCTGCAGTGTGGCCTCATGTGTGCCTGGGAGCCTGCCCACACCCAGCCTGGGCATGTGGGGGGCTTCACTTCAGCAGTCAGCACGCTGCCCATGCCCCTACTGCCCACTGGGACCAGGTGGCCGCCCCTGTGGCAGTCAGCAGTATCAGGGGAGTCCAGGGAGTAGGGGGGACTTGGCACACACTTCCAGGCTTCTCTTGTCAGTGGGGAGCCTCAGTATTTTTAAATCAGTCTCCTAGGCCACCAGGATGATAGTACCGAGGCCAAGGCATTTACCTGGCACAAGACCAAGTGGGCTCACTCCCTAGCTCCCCACACGGATCTCAAACCTGCCAAGAGGGACCCTTGGGGGCCACAGCCATAGCATGGTGGGGAGGGCGCTTGCCCTGCACATGGCTGACCCAGGTTTGATCCCTGGAATTCCATAAAGCCCCCAGTCAGCCAGATGGGATCCCTGGGTCCTGAGCCTAGAGCAAGCCCTGAGCACCACCGGGTGTGGCCCCCCCAGACCAAAAATAAAAATCAATAAAATTAAACAATAAAATCCAGTGGCCATCCTCTCTTCCTTCCACACTCATTCACACTCTGTCTGCCTTGGGATTGACTTGCCTGCAGGGGTGAGGAGGTGGGGGTGCTTGCTGGTGCTCCCCTTCTTCGGTTTGGCTCTGGCCACACCCAGCTTTGCTCCCAATCAAATTTACAGAGTCCAGCGGTGCTGGGGGCAGGACCTGGGCATCCTACATGCAAAACCTGTGGCCCAGCCTCTGACCCTCTCCCAGGCCCAAGACTCACCTTTGCATGTTTATCTCAGGCCAGTCTGGGCTCTATGCTGGTAGGGACAGGTCACCTCTGGAGGGATTGGCTCCCCATGCTAAGCCTGCCTTTCACCCACTGAGCTTATTTCCACCCCCCCCCCCCCCCAGTAGCATCAGACAAGGACAGCTGTCCTGGCCCAGATGCCTCCAATCGGGCAGGACGGTCCCTTGCCTGTCCTTGTGTAGCTCTGCAGATAACTGAGTCAGTCCCAGAGCCAGCCCCACGGTGCGGTGCTCTGGGGCTGTCCCTGGTTTTGTTCAGGAGTGGCCTCTGGTGCCCCGGGAGACCCTATGTGGTGCAGGGGTACAACTAGGGTTGGCTTTGGGCAAGGCAAGTGACCTCAGTCCTCGTCTGCAGCCCCAAGGCGGGGATCTGCCCTGGCCCCAGCAGCCCGCTCTTTCCGCCGGGCTCTGTGCTCCGACAGGGGCCGGCCACCGGCTTGCGTGTCCACCCGGCGCTTTCCCGGCGTTTTCCCGGTCTCCTTGGGCCTCTGCGGGCGGGGGAGACAAATCCTGTCCTGGAGTTCTGGAGCTGCACGGCCAGGGTCGTCCCGGGAGCACAGGGGCCGAGTGTGGCAGGGGTGCTCAGCCCTTGCCATCCCTCCCGGAGGGCTGGCCGGAGAGTTCAGTGGGGAGTGCTGCCCGGCCGGGGGCAGTGCCAGGGTCCGCCGCGCTGGCACAGGAGGCGTCGTCGTCCACCTCGGAAGCTTAAGCCTGCAACCAGGCCCAGCTCGGAGCTTTGAGGGGGCGCAGGGGCCGATACGGCACGTAGGCGCGGGGGCGCGCACGCACACCCAGGCCCCCCGCGCGCCGGTCGAGAACGCGCACGTCGGTCCGGGCGGGGGCGGAGGGAGGTGCCGGCGGGACGCGCATGCGCGGGGCGCCGGGCCGGAACCCCGCGTCGGGGGCTGCGCGACCCGGGGAACGCGTTCCGCGACGCACCGGACGTGGCGGCGGGGCCGGCGGCGAAGCTGGAGCGGCGTTGGCGGCGGCGGGAGGCCGAGGCCGGGGCTGAGGCCGGGGCCGGGGCTGCGAGGCCGGCGGGGCGGCAGGCGGCGGCGCGGGGCCCGAGCCCGGACGCGGGAGCGGCCGCCATGGCCGAGAGTATGGTGAGCGGCGGCGGCATGAGGCAGCACATCCGGGCGCGGCGCGAGCCGGGAGCCCTCGGCGCCCTCAGAGCTCCCAGAGCCCGGGGAGCCCCCAGAACCCTCGGAGCCCGGGGAGCCCTTGGCGCCCTCGGAGCCTGACCCCGCGCAGACCCCAAAGAGCCCACAGGGCCCGACCCCGCGCAGACCCCCACAGACCCAGACCCCGTACAGACCCGGACCGGGACCCCGTGCCCTGCACAGCCCCCCCAGAGCTGGTTCCCCACAGGGGCACACGCCGGCCGGGCGGGTACAGCCACCTGTGGGGACCGGAGAGTGCGGCCTGCGGGGACCCTCCTGTCCTCGGAGGTGGGACCCGGCTCGCTCTGTGGCCCCAGAGGAACGGCAGGAGGTCAGCCGCGAGGAGGATTTGGGGGAGACGTGCAGCGAACCGGGTGGGGGTGGGGGGCGCACCCTACCCTGACCCCAGAGCCAGATGCTCCTCTTGGCTCCCACACCCAGGAAGGGGCTCCTAAAATTTAGGCTCTGGCCGGCCCACTGGTTCTTGACTCTCCCCCTGAGGAGACCTGGGTGTGGTTGGCAGCTGTGTCCACCTGGCCCTGTGTGTGTGACGGGTGACTCCTGCAGGTGACCCGGGACTTGACAAGCTGACAGGCGCTGGCCTTGACTCGTGGACCGCCCTCCTGCCGAGATCATCCGGTTGGGCCCAGGCAGAAACTGTGTCATTTTAAGAGTCCAGGGTGAACTCAAGAGTCAAAGCAGCAAGAATGAAGTTGCATTTCTCACAGATGGGAGGGGCCATGCTGTGGGAAAGCCATTTATTTGCCTTGCACACAGCCCGCCTGGGTTCCGTCCCAGCACTGCAGAGGTCCCCCAAACTGCAGACTGGGTGTGGGCCCCAAACAGCACACACCAAAAAAAAAGATGAGAGAATACATTATCTCCTGCTTTTAGAATTTTGGAACGCATCAGGTTTATTTGAGAGTCTTGGAGCTTGAGAATAGTGTGGGCGGAGGAGGCCGGCTGTCTTAGGAAACCTAATTTTATTAGTTCAAAGTGGTCAGTGAAGGGGCTGGAGCCATTGTTCAGTGGGTTTGGCACTGCCCGGCGTGCCATCCCTGCCTTGGTGTTTGGAGATCCTGCCAGCCCCCTGACCACCCGAGAGCCTGCTCTCCCAGCGCCTCCTGGCTGTCACTGCCTGGGGCTTCCCTGCAGCCCCCTTAGGTTCTGCTCGACTGTCGCTGGGTTTGTTAAAAAGCAAGTAACTGGGAGTTCCAGCATCCAGTATCTGTTGGTGGTGGAACAAAGCAAGGTCTTTTGGGGGGAACACACCTGGTCAGTCCTCAGGGGCCAGAGAGAAAGCACAGCAGGTTAGCACTTGCCCTGCATGTGCCTGGCCTGTGTTTGATCCTTGGCACCACCAGCCGTGATCCCTAAGCACAGTCTTGGGCTGCTCCCTAGGGACCAGGGGCCACATGCCAGGGCAAGCCTTTGCAGCTGCCTCACACCCAGCTTGTGCTCCAGGTCACAGTGAGGCTCGTACGGGACTAGAAGGGAAGTTCCGTCTGGGTCCAGGGGGAGCTGTGGACAGTTCCTGCTCATCTGAGATGACCTTGCTCCTGGGCCGTGTGGGAGGGTCGGTGACTGGCTGCCGCGCCTGGACCATAACCGTCACATTTCACTCACAACAGATAATCCGCGTCCAGTCTCCTGACGGGGTGAAGCGGATCACCGCGACCAAGAGAGAGACAGCCGCGACCTTTTTGAAGAAGGTACCTATGGCCTGGTAGGCCTGCTGCTGGCTCACACTGCCGGGGATGGTGGGGCAGATGTGACCTCCTGGACAGCCCTGAGAGGTGTGGTCTAGGGCAGGCAGGGGAAGGTGTGAGGCTCGGCTTGAGTTTGACTCCTGGGCGGTGTGGCCCCTTCGGTGTCACCCAAGTGGCTCCTGGGGTGCTTGAGCTCCAGCTTCTTGTTGACTGGTTTTGGGTGCTTGAGGATCACTCCCTGCCATTCTAGGGAGGGGTGGGGTGTGTGCTGCTGGGCCTCAACCTGGGTGACCCCCAGCCCTGATCCATCCTCATGGCTTTACAGTGTCCCTAGATGCTGCCTCGCTGGTGTTTCTTTTTTTTCTCTCTCTCTGGGTCATACCTGGCGATGCTCAGGGGTTACTCCTGGCTCTGCACTCAGGAATTACTCCTGGGGGTGCTTGGGGGACCGTATGGGATACAGGGAATTGACCCGGGTCAGCTGCATACAAGGCAGACACCCTCCCTGCTGTACTATCACTTCGGTCCCATTGCCAGTGTTTCTGAGCTGTCCTGTCTGGACGTGTCCAGTCCTCCGTGCCCTGTCAGCAGCTGGTACCTTCGTGATGTCCGGAAGCACCTGTCCATTTACGCTCTCTTGGTGTTTTGCAGTGCTGGGGTGGAGCCCAGGCCCTCACAGGCACCACTGCTCACTGCGAGCCCTCCTAGCCTCCCTTTCTTGTGCTTTGGTGGTGCAAGTGTGACCCTGTCTGGCTTTCCCCAGAGGGACATAGGCCACAGAGGCCATGGCACTGACCCGAAAAATCTGGGCTAGAGGAGACTTGCCAAAGTAAACAGGTTCAGTGTCAGACAGCCGAGGAGAGACGACCAGCCCTCCCGGCTGCCCCGTCTGCTCTAGTCTGATGGTGGACCAGGAGTCAGAGCTGGAGCTCAGGAGACAGGCAGGCGGGGTGGGGCGGGGCGGAGCTCTGGCTGCTGAAATAGGGAGTTGGTCTACACACTGACTGGCAGGCTCTGAGCCAGACAGGTTTGTATCTGTAAATCTTCAAGAAACGGGGTTTTGCTCTGTGTTTTTTGTTTTGGTTTTGTCGCACCTGGCAGTGTTCTGCACTTAGCGGTCATTCCTGGTGGTGCTCAGGAGACCCTGCAATGGTGTTGAGGATCGAACCTGGGTCACTCTGTGCCAGGCAAGCTCCTTACCTCTTCAGCCCGTGCTTTTGTTTTTAACTCAGGCTTTTGCATGTGAAACCAATGTGGCGCTGCCAAGTTCGATTCAGGGGATTCAGAGAAACCTAAAAATAGAATGTTGAGGTTCTCTCATTCTGGGGCTTTTGGGCCACACCTGGTGTTCTCAGGGCTTATTCCTGGCTCTGTACTCAGGGATCCTTTCCAGTGAGTTTGGGGACCATGTGGGTGCCGAGGATGGAACCTCGGTCGACTGCATGCAAGGCTGACGTCTGGTGTGCTTTCCTATTCCTTTGGCCCCAGTGTTGTGGTTATTAGTTTCCAAAACATTCTTGAAATCATGGCATTTCCCTCCAGCTGTGCTTGGGTGGAGACGGTGAAAGTGGATGGCAGAGGGGAAGCTGGCGCTGCGCCAACTGTGGTTCTGGAGCGTTTTCACTATTGGGGTTGTTTTCTCGGGGATACTTGGAGCATATGTTTATTACTCTTCGAAGTTTCCCCTCAAAAATCATTTCCCCCGATTATAAACATAATACAGGAGAGACAGCTTAGTTGGGCACATAATCCACATGCCCCAACGTGGCTCTGGGCACCATCGTAGAACCCCAAAGTCAAAACAAGAACCTCAGACAGACAGAAACAATGTGACCAAGCAGAAAGGAGGGATGGTAGGCACCTGTGTCCGCCAGCCCTGGCCCTGGCTTTGAGGCCAACATCACCTGGTGCTCGGGTGCAATCCTGGAGGCCCCTGTGCTCTGCTGGTTAGCATCAACACCACCCCCTCAGCCCTTGCAGTGCACTGCCCTGTCTGGTTGGCTGAGGGTCACCGGGAGTGGCCTTGGACCTGTGAGGCACTTGGAGGCCCTGAGACACATAGGAGCTTCCTGGTGACACCTGGCGGGCCCAGCAGGGATGGTGTTGGCCTTGCATGCTGCTGACCCGCGTCCCACCCCATATGGTCCCCTGAGCTCAGCCCGGAGTCAGCCCTGAGCATCGTAGCCCAAAAACAAGTAAGTTATTTGCTCATTGGTGAGGAGAAGGCGGTCTGGTCTGGCCTCAGACCTGCGGGCGGGCGGGGAGTCTTGGGGCTGAGCACTCAGCCCCGCGCCCTTCAGCACAGCTGGCCCTGGCAGGCGTTGACTTCAGATGTTGCTGGATCTCACTTGTTCTGAGCCACACTTGGTGGGACCCAGGCCATTCCTGCCTGTGCTTGGGAGTTGCTCCTCGCGGTGCTCCCTGCCAGGTGTCATATCCTGCCCCCTTAGGCTGGTGGTACACTTGGTGCCTCTCTGGGCTCACAGGACAGAGTTGGACTTTGCTTTGCATGTGTTCAACCAGGTTCACTCATGAGCACTGAACCAAGAGTATTTCCTGAGCACCATTGGATCACATCTGCCATTTCACATTCAGGGTCCAGCCTCCAGCCTTTATGCCCTTTGACATTGTGTTGGGCTCACGGCTCTGTCCAGGAAGGGTAGTGCTGGCATATCCAGGAGGGGCCAGAGTGTCCAGGAGAGCCTGTGCCCAGGCGAGGGCTAGTGTAGTGTCCCAGGGACAGGAGTGTGGCTGCCCACCTACTATCACCAGCCCTGCCTGTGTGCTCCGGGCTCTGGTACAGCAGGAGTCTGGTTTGTCTTTGGTGGTCGTTGGTCACGTATTTGATAGAGACATTGAAGGGGACAGTTGTCCAGCCGTGCCCTGGGTGAGTGTCCGTCAGCACTGTCAGTTCTCACATGCCTGCAGGTGATGGCCTATGACTTGTTAGCTGAATTTTGTTTTCTTGTTTTTTTGGTTTTTTTTGTCTGTGTGTGTGTTTTGGTCCACACCTGGAGATGCTCAGGGCATACTCCTGGTGATACTCAGGGAATCATATGGGACACCAGGAATCGAACCCTGGTTGGCTGCGTGTAAGGCAAACGCCTTATGTAGTGTACTCTCTCTCTGGCCCCGGGAACCAGGTTTCTATTTTGGAGGCTTTTTGTTGTTTGTTGTTTGTGTTTTGGGGCCTCACCTGGTAATGCTCAGGGGTCACTCCTGACTGCTCAGGGAACCATAGGGGATGCTCGGGATTGGACTCGGATTGAGTGCATGGGAGGCAAATGCCCTCCCCGCTGTCCTATAGCTCCAGCCTCGAGATGGGCTTTTTGACAATTTGGGACATGCCGTGGCAAAGTTGAGTGTGGATCTGCCCCATCACTGTCCCATAGACTGCGTCCTTCAGAGGCTCAGGGATGGGGGGCAAGGCCACACCCCGAGAGGACAGGTGTCCGTGTCTCACTGTCCTCCGCAGAGTACATGATGGCGTCTCACTCTGGCCCTGCTCTCTTGCCTTTCTAGGTCGCCAAGGAATTTGGTTTCCCGAATAATGGCTTCTCGGTCTACATCAATAGGAACAGGACCGGGGAGATCCCCGCCTCCTCCAGCAAGTCCCTCAACTTGCTGAAGATCAAGTGAGTGCAGTGGGGGTGGGGGTGGCTCTGCTCTGGGGGCTGCTTGCCATCCTGCCTTGTGTTGGGGATCCCCTGCACTGGTGTACTTGTCAGAATGGTCCATGCATCCTGGCAGTTTGTGTGTCACTTGGTTCACAAATGAGCATCCACAGGAAGTAAGGGGGGTCTGCCAGAGGAAGGGAGGTGGGTCTGCAGGGAGGAAGGGGGAAGCATGTCTATAGGGAGGAAGCGGGAGGCGAGTCTGCAGGGAGGAAGAGAGGCAGGTTCATAGGGGAAAGGAGGTGGATCTGCAGGGGGAAAGGGAGGTGGGCCTGCAGGAGGGAAGGGAGGCAAGTTTGCAGGGGAGGAAGGGAGGAGGAGACCCGCAGGGGGTGAGGGGGAGGTTGGGAAGGAGGAAGTGTGTCTGCTGGAATAAGGGAAGAAGGGGGGAGGGTCTGGCCTGTTTTACTGGTTTTCAAGAGCCAAGGGTGGCCCTGCTGTTGTCTCTTTACGTTGTTTTCATGTTTTCGTTTTTTCATTGGTTTTAGGGGCCACGCCCGGCAGTGCTCAAGGGGCACTCCTGGCTGTGCTCAGGGGACCATATGAGGTGCTGTGGAGTGAACAGGGTTGGCCTTGTGCAATCCACGTGTGCTCCCTGCCGTCCTGTCTCTTGTGCTCGTGGGCTGCGTCAGGACTGTGCCTGAGAGCCTCCTTGTGCCCACCTGGCTGAGTGCTGGGTCCTCACCCGGAGCCCAGGAGTCAGGAGTCGGGTTATCACCATCTGTGAGGGCTGGGCTGGAGTGATAGCACAGCGGTAGGGCATTTATTTGCCTTGCGCGCAGCCAGCCCAGGCAAGCCGGGTTCGATTCCTCCGCCCTTATTGGAGAGCCTGGCAAGCTACCGAGATTATTCAATATGTCAAACACAGTAACAAGAAGTCTCACAATGGAGACGTTACTGGGCCCGCTCGAGCAAAATCGATGAACAACAGGAGGACAGTGTTTGAGGGCTGGACGTGGGCAGTACAGTCGTCGTTTGTCTCCGGGGGTCGCTGTTGTGTGCCCTCATGCTGGGTGTGTTCTGGGCTAGGCGTGGACAAGGCTCTCCTGGGCCACCCCCGCTGTACTGGGCCATGCTGCCTTCTGGCGTGGCTGCTCCATGGACCCTTTGGCTTTAGGGCCACCCTGGCGCTGCCCAGGACCCGTCTGAAGCTGAAGCTCCTGTGTGCCCGCTGCAGTGCCCCTTCTACCATGTGGCCTGGTGGCTTCTCCACAGCGAGCTTACACTGGCTGCCACAGGCACAAGGGGGCGCTGCGGCCCTGCTTTTCTTAGAGCTGCTGTCCTGGGCTTGGGGGCTGCCCAGCTGCCTTGGTCACAGCTCCCCACAGTAGATCTCCAGGTGGTGCAGAGCCCCAGATGCTAGCTCCCAGGGTCAGCCTTGGGGCATCCTGGTGGCCCCTCGGGCATCCCTGCCTCAGAGCGTCGGGGCCTGCATCCTTGCCCACAGTCCCAGGGCCAGGAGCGGGTGGGGGTCTGTATGGGAGGAATGGCTGCAGAAGGGTTGTCACCAGCTGATGGTGCGGCGTTGGTGTCCGGGACGGGGAGGCGGTGGGAGGTAGAACCCAGGGTCGCAGGCGCCTGTGTTTTGCAGTGTGAGCTCTCCTGGCTCTACTTGGTTGACCCGAGGTGATGCTGGGGATCAACTTGGCTCAGTTGCGCCTTCACTGTCTCTCAGGCCTGGTTTGTTGTTTCATAGGGCCCACCTGACTGTGCTCAGGGTGTGCAGAGCCTGCTGGGCTGGGAAACCCAGACGCGCCTCTCTGCCACCTTCCCCGCCCGAGTACTGAGAAAGGGCCTTCTGCCCACAGGCACGGGGACCTGCTCTTCCTCTTCCCTGAGACCCTGGCCGGCCCCTCATCCGAGATGGAGACATCAGCTCCCCTGGGGCTGAAGCCAGCGGGAGCGCCGAGCGTGGTGGAGGACGAGATTGACCAGTACCTCAGCCGGCAGGATGGCAAGATCTACCGTAGCCGCGACCCCCAGCTGTGAGTGGGCGTGCTATGCCCCCGTGCCTGGGCCTGCGCCACCGACTGGGCATCAGAGTTCAGGGGTACTGAGGGACATGGAGCCGCCTTTGTCCCCTGCAGACCTGGGGTCAGTGACAGCAAGTGAGGTGTGGGACTGGGGTCAGGTATTCGCCCCGCAGGTCTCCCAGGGCTGCCTCTCCTCTTGTTTCCCAGGAGTTCAGGTGGGGCTGGCCTGTGAGGCCGTGGGCTCTCAGGAAGGGCCACAGGTGATGATGGTTCTGTAGGTGATGTCCTGGGCCTCCACTGGTGCAGCCTAGTTTCAGCCAGCACTATGCATGCACATACACCCCACGCACATACAGATGGACACGTGGACACACACACATCCCTACAGGTGGCCCGGATCTCACTCAGGCCTGCATTGCTCTTGGGGGGCGTTGTGGAGCCCACAACCAGCTCCTTTAGGGGTTGGTTTCTGGGCATTGGGGAAAGCAGGTGTTTGAGGAACTTGTAAATGCACAGGGACCACTCCCAGCTCTGCTTGAGGCTTGCTCCCACCCGTGCTTGGAACCTGGGGCAGTTAGGAGCCTGCGGCCTCTGCTCAGAGCCCTCCCCTGTCCTGGGAGCTCCCCCCAGCCCCCGGAGGTCCCACCAACCTTGGAAGTTCCCTCTCTTCCTTTTTTCTGGACACCCGCTGGTGATGCTGGCACCCGGGGCTAACTCCTGGCTCTGCACTCAGGGATCACTCCTGATGGGGCTCTAGGGTGCTGGGGATTAAACCCAGGGCGGCCACATGCAAGGCAGATGCCCTTCCCACTGTCCTATCGCTCTGGCTCCAGGTCCTCTCCTTTCGCTCGATTCTGTCCGAGACCTCACAGGTGGGCAGTGCTGGCTGCTTCTTCCCAACAGGCATTCAGAAAGGCAGCTGGACTCAGTGGCCGTCCAGTGCTCCTATCTGAGTGCACTGCACAGGGTGGGGGGCAGCCACTAACGCTGGGTCTTCTACCTTCCCTCAGGTGCCGGCACGGTCCTCTGGGGAAGTGTGTGCACTGTGTCCCCCTCGAGGTGAGTGTCAGGCCAGCATGGGCTGCCCTGCCTCTGTGTCCCCCTGCTCCTGGGAGCAACCCCCAGCTGGGCGATGAGTATGGGAGTGAGGCCTGCCGTGGGGCCCTGACCCCAGCCTCCAGGCCTGCCAGGGACTTCGTAAGGTTCTTTTGTGGCGTTTTGTCTTGCCGAGTATCCTCAGGGTTGCTGACTGGGCACATTTTGTGTTTGCTGAGGTGTCCCTGTCATGGTGAGAGGTGATGGTGGCTGAGGCTGGCCAGCACCACCCCCTCTCAGCCCTCTGGCCCGTGGGGGCTTCTATCTTGCAGCCCTTCGATGAGGATTACCTGAATCACCTGGAGCCGCCCGTGAAGCACATGTCTTTCCACGCCTACATCCGAAAGCTGACAGGGGGTGCTGACAAGTATGGGCTGGGGGGGCAGGGCTCGGGCTTGCTGGCTTTCCTGGGATGGGGTTGCTCTCTGGAGCTGGCCTGGTGGCCCCGGAGGGAGGACCACGGACGAGGCGATGCTCCCATACGTGTGGGCCTTGGTTGCAGCCAGCCCTCGGGGGAGGTGTTGGTGGTACGCGGTCAGCTCATGAGGATGAGGGAACCGAGGCCCCTTGTCCCTGGGGCAGCTGTGCTGAGTCTGGATACCCCAGAGCTGAGGGGTAGCGTTCTTGACGCATGCCCTGGACGGTGTTTGTGGAGTAAGGTCATGGGGCCAGGGTCCGCTAGTGCGGGGAGAACATGCCCCTGGTGTAAGATCCTCTTCCCATCTCGGTCATGTTGGCCTGACTCATGGACATTGCCCATGTTCCTCAGGGGAAAGTTCGTGGCCCTGGAGAACATCAGCTGCAAGATCAAGTCAGGGTGTGAGGGACACTTGCCGTGGCCCAACGGCATCTGTACCAAGTGCCAGCCCAGCGCCATCACCCTCAACAGACAGGTGGGTATGGCAGGTGAGGGGTGTGGGCAGAGGGAGACCCCGAGGCAGGCTGGGGGCTCTGCTTTTGCTGTGGAAACCCCCAGGCCCTGTCTGGTGACAGAAGCACCCAGCACTCAGCAGTGTTTTTTCAGATGGTGACTTGCTTTTGTTGGTTTTTGGGTGATGTCAGGCACTGCTAGGGGCTAACTCCTGGCTCTGTGCTCATGGTCACTCCTAGCGGTGTTCTGGGACCAGGCATGGGCTGGTGGTCAAATCATGTGTTGACCACACAGAAGGCCAGCACCCGACCCCCTGTGCTACCTTCTCAGCCTCCTGTCCCCTGCCACATGTGGTCCAGCTCACAGCCTTGCCCAGGCCCCTGCAGCCATTGACCTGTTCCAAGCCCT
Organism: Sorex fumeus; assembly: GCF_029834395.1. Lineage (NCBI taxonomy): Eukaryota > Metazoa > Chordata > Mammalia > Eulipotyphla > Soricidae > Sorex > Sorex fumeus. The sequence continues at coordinate 17,708,557 of NW_026606086.1, read as the reverse complement.
GGTCGAAGGCAGTGAGCCTCCCTCCCACGCGGGGCTCAGCTTGGTGCTCGGTCCTGCTGTGCTCCCTGGGGGCAGTGCCCGCCTTGGTCTCGTGTCCTGCAGGCCCTTGGAGGTTGTGGGACTTACACGTGGCTGATGTGGGCGTCCCAGAGGGTTCGCTGAGCCCAGCAGGAGGGATCCCTGAATGTAAAGCCAGGGCCTTCCTGAGGATAGGTGCTCATGTGCCTGGGGGGGCGGGGTGCAGAAGTACAGACACGTGGACAACATCATGTTCGAGAACCACACCGTGGCCGACCGCTTCCTTGACTTCTGGCGCAAGACGGGCAGCCAGCACTTCGGGTTCCTATACGGGCGCTACACAGAGCACAAGGACATTCCGCTTGGCATCCGGGCGGAGGTGGCCGCCATCTATGAGCCCCCGCAGGTACGGGGTGCCCGTGTGACCGTCTGGTCTCATCTGCCTCACTCCCGACAACCTCAGGGCTGCCTGGTGGCAGAGCCCCAACACCGCCCCTCACTGGGAGACCTGCAACCCTCTGGGTGCTCACACTCCCGGGGATTTGTCTGTAGCATTGTCCTCTGCGGTAGCTCCTGTCTCTGTGCTCGGCATCACCCACAAACTGCGTTCTGGTGGGCACGGACTCCCTGGGGTACTGACCGGGTCCTGCCCCAGCCGAGTGCCTGCGGGTGCATGGGGCGTGTTGAGGCATCTCTGCACAGCACAACCTGTGGGCACTGCCCCTTTGACCACACCTTCCCTCCTGTGGCCTGGCAGATCGGGACTCAGAACAGCCTGGAACTGCTGGAGGACCCCAAAGCCGAGGTGGTGGATGAGGTTGCTGCCCAGCTTGGCCTGAGGAAGGTACTGAGACCTCGTGGGCCAGTTAGGGACAATAGGTTCCCAGGCTCGGGCGGGCTTCAGCTACCCTCATTCTCTCTGCTGTCTTGGACACCAGCATGGCTATTCCCATGACTCAAGCGGCAAGAACATGGCATGCACAAGGACTGCCATCACGGTGCCCTTGGCTGTTCTCATTCCCTTTCCTTGTGGGGAATGTTTCCTGTTCCCAGCACACAGACCGCAAGGGCACCTGCTGGCCTCAAGCCTCACTGCCCCGCTGCTCCCGCAGGTCGGCTGGATCTTCACGGATCTTGTGTCAGAAGACACCCGGAAGGGCACAGTTCGCTACAGCCGGAACAAGGTAAGGGCCCTGTGACTGCGGCCGGACCCAGGGTGGGTCCCGTGGCCTCGGGCTGCAGGGCCCTGGCAGCTGGGCCCAAAGGGGCTCTTGTCCTGATTATGCTAAAGAAGAAAAGAACTTTTCTGTCCCCAGTTTTGGGACTACACCCAGCGGTGCCCCGTGGACTGTGTGGTGCTGGGCAAGGACCTGGGGACAGCTGTGTGAGCCTTATTGTCCCCCCCCCCTTTTGTAGGACACCTATTTCCTGAGCTCAGAGGAGTGCATCACTGCAGGGCACTTCCAGAACAAGCATCCCAACATCTGCCGTCTGTCCCCAGATGGACACTTCGGCTCCAAGTTTGTCACTGCGGTGGCCACAGGCACGTAGCCCATTAGCCTTCGGTGGTCAGCCTCATCCCCTGACACTGCTCTGTCCTCTTTCTACGTTCTTCTCCCTACTTGCTTACTGACGCTTCCCTGGGTCTCTCTCTGTTGGTCCTTGTCAGCACCCCAGGAAACAGCCACTCGTGACTTGGCTGGCTGTGTCAGTGGGTGCTGTCCACTGGCTCTACAGAGGGAGTGCTGTGGCATCACCAAGAAACAGATGCAGGGAGCTTCAGGAGCACCAGCTAGCCTGAGCCCCAAGTTAGGAGCTGCCAGTCATAGCATTGGCTGTGGACAAGCTGCTGGCTCTGCTTGCGTCCTCGACTCTGGGGCTGGGCTGGGGCTCAGTCTGCATGTGGCAGGCATGTTCCAGCCTCTGGGTGGGATTCTAGTAGTGATTCAGGGCTCTTAGGGCACCCGAAGTGACAGCAGAAGCAGGATGTGTCGGAGCAGTCACCTGTGTGGGGCCTCAGCGGGAGGCTCTCTGAAGACGGTCCATCTCTACGCAGGTGGCCCCGACAACCAGGTGCACTTCGAGGGCTACCAGGTGTCCAATCAGTGCATGGCACTGGTTCGGGACGGCTGCCTGCTGCCCTGCAAGGACGCGCCTGAGCTGGGCTATGCCAAGGAGTCAAGCAGCGAGCAGTATGCTCCCGACGTCTTCTACAAGGTGGGGCCTGCTGTGGGCAGGTACTGCCTGGGAGCCGGCGGGCCCTGCACACCCCTGCCCTGTGCTCCGCCCCGGGTGCCACTTCCTCCCTGCAGGCTTTGGCCAGCAGCTGCTTGGGGACCCATGTCTTTAGTTCCTGTAGTCACGATTAATCCTGGGGACCAGAGAGACGGCACAGAGGGTCAGGGTGGGTCCAAGGGGGTCCGCCAGTGCTGCAGAGTCCAGCACTGGCCCCAGGCCACAGTAGACCCACTGGTTTCCCCCAGAGCAGTGGAAGGGGAGCAGCCATCATGCCCGACCTCTCTGAACAGTGGCAACCCTGCACTGGAGGTGCTGTTCTGACCACAGCAAGCAGATCCCCCTACGGAGGGGCCATTGTGCCCTGGGCCTGTGTCCATGTGTCCACCCAAACATGCGCTTCCATTTTGAGAAGACCAATGAGAGGGTCAGGTCCCACTGCTATAACTCAGTCTGTGGTTAAGTGATGACTCAGGCAGCACAGCCCTGGTGCAGATTGTGTGCGTACATGCAGCAGCTGCAATGTTGGCCCCTAACGTGCCAGCCCGAGGCCTGAAGTACACAGTATGTCGACCACCTCATCTCCGCTCACCTTTGTTTCCTGTGTCAGGACATCGACAAGTTTGGCAACGAGATCACCCAGCTGGCCCGGCCACTGCCCGTGGAGTACCTCATCATTGACGTGAGTACCCGCATGGCACTCAGCACAGGGCCAGAGACCCTCATCCTGGCCCCTCTCTGGAGAGTGGACGGTGGACAGAGGGCTACATGTGCTGCAGAGTGAGCCCCCATAGCCCAGGCTCAGCAGCCTGTACTGCCCAGACCCTCAGGTGGCCACTGACATCTGTCTGGACTTCCAGGGCAGGCGGGTACAGATTTGGGTGGGAGCACTCTTGGGGGGGGGCGGTGTGGAGAGCAGCTTTCTCAGGCCCTGGTGCAGAGTTGGCATCACTCCAGGACACACGGACGAGCTGGGCCCTGGCTGAAGGGTGGCCATGGTACCCGTGCAGAACCCAACTGCCTCGGTGTGGGGAACTGCACAGGGGCTCAGCCCCCACTGAGCCGGGAGGGACGGAGCAGCTTGGACATAGCCACGGCCTTCATTCCCCGGGACAGGGGAAGCCCACCCCTGGGAGGCACAGACACCCCTTCCTCTGCCGGGTGGGCACCCAGGGCTGCCGCTGGCCCATGGCAGCTGTGGGAGATGTGGCAGGGTGGGTGCTCGGGGCCAGCACCTGCCACCCCTGGGGAGCTGCGTCTGTCTGGGGCACCGGGGCCGGTGCCGGGGGCAAGTGTTCCAGCTGTGCACGCTCTGCCCTTCCTCTCAGATCACGACGACTTTCCCCAAGGAGCCTGTGTTCACCTTTTCCATCTCTCAAAGCCCATTTCCCATTGAGAATCGGGATGTGCTAGGGGAGACACAGGTAAGCAACTCCGAACCCTCTTGGGCCGTGGGCCTTGCCATCGTTTGGCGTAGTCCAGCTGAAGTGGCACATGTCCATGGGCACCTTGGTGCCATCCTGAGGCATGCTTGAACCTGGTTCAGACCTGACCACTCAGGCCTGTTGAACTGGCCATGGGGGTGGGGGGCTCACCATGGCCTTGGAGCTGATATGTGAGTCAGCGCTGCATGCAGTGTTGTTTAACACGGGCCATGTGGCGTGCACGCATGTGTGCGCACACACACAACATATACACTGGCTCCTCCTACTCCCAGTCTTTGTGCACATGTTCCCCGGCCGCTCGTTTGCAGAGTTCTTGCCAACCTACTACAGCAGCCCAGGCTCAGCTGTGGGGAGCGCCTGGGCTGACAAGCACCTTTCCCACAGGACTTCCATAGCCTGGCCACCTACTTGTCCCACAACGCCTCGTCTGGCTTCTTGGACGCCGTCTCGGACTTCCACCTTCTGCTCTTCCTGGTCACCAACGAGGTCATGCCTCTGCAGGTAGGTCCTGGCCTCTGCCTGGGCCGGGGGCGAGGGGCGGCTCACAGCAGAACCCGTAGACAGGCCTTGGTGAAGGGACTCAGCTGGTGGGGGCTGGGGACACGGTGGGACAGGGTCCCTGGCTGCGTCCTCCAGACTGAAACGTCAGCCTCTCAGTCTCCAACAGACTGCCGTGCGGCTCGTGAGCACCGTTTGTGCTGGATGTGGGGGGTCCCTTGGCCCTCCTTCCAAGGCTCTTCCTTGAAAGGGCTCACAGGGACTGCCATGAACAGGCCACCTCTGTGCAGGGTCCAGGGCAGGGCCTGAAGTGCAGTGTGGGGCGAGGCTGAGGGTGGGGGCTGAGTACAGCACCTGCCCCGCAGGACAGCATCAGCTTGCTGCTGGAGGCCGTGCGCACGCGCAACGAGGAGCTGGCACAGACCTGGCGGCGGTCGGAGCAGTGGGCCACCGTGGAGCAGCTCTGCAGTGAGTGGGGCACTGCTGGGAGGGCTAGATACAGGGGGTACTGGACAGCAGCACCTCGGGAGAGGTCAGACGCACAGGCCCGCCTTGTCCACGTCGCACGTGCTGGAGCAGAGTTGTGCCCAGCTAGGAAGGAGCGGCTGGAAGGGGGAGGGTGGATGTGCCCTGGCAGCGGGGTGCGCAGGTCCATCCGCTTAGGCCTCTCCGGGCCCCTCTTCCCACAGGCACTGTGGGGGTGCAGCTGCCGGGCCTGCAGGAGTACGGTGCGGCCGGGGGCCCTGCGCACGATGCTGCAGCCGCCATGTGGGCCTGTCAGCACTGCACCTTCATGAACCAGCCAGGCACCGGCCACTGCGAGATGTGCAGCCTCCCCAGGACCTAGGCCTCACCGCAGACCGCCTGCTCCCCTCCGGCGACGCTCCTGGCTGGCAGGACCCTGGGCAGGCTGCCCTGCGTGTGGTCTCGCTCCCCGGGGCTCAGGCCATTGCCTTCAGCTTCCTCTGCAGGGTCCTGGCTGGCCCCCATCCCTGGCTCTGGGGGGGGTGGCTGACGGTCTGCATTGGTTGTAATAACACTTTATCCATGATTCCTGCCCAGAGGACGCTATTTATTTTTTTAAGATAAAAATTGCATAAAGAGGGAGTGAGGCTATTTCCACTTCCTTCCCCCTTTAGTGAGTCCCTGCCAGTATTTGGGGTGGGGGTGGGGTTCCAGTCCTTGGAAGTGACCTCAGTGCCTGAGTGCTCCCCAGGCAGTGCCCGCCTGCTGCCCGGGGGTCTGGGAACCAGGTTCCTGTATCCCCTTCCTTGCCATCCCCCTCGGGCTCAGCAGTGATGTTGGGGCAGGCCAGGGTGGGGGGCACCATGAAGCGGAGTTGAGACTGGCCAGAACTCAGTCACATGCTCTGGGTCCCCCACCCCTTCCCGAGGCAAGGGGACCCCCATAAGCCTCTTTGCCTTAAGGAGAGCTCTTTGCTGCAGACTCCTGCCCGCCCCACAGACACAGGGGGCTTCATGCTTGCCCCAGGGGCAGCCAGCGACTGAGGGAGTCTTCTCTGCCGGAACCAGACGCGGACAGACTGGACACATGCGTGCCACACTACGCGTGTAACATGCATCCACATGCGTATACCACACACACCAGACACTTACACACATGGTCTCCTGGTCCCTGTGCCAGACAGTCCTCTCTACCTGCCCACCGCTGCGTGCCTGCTGCCTTCTGCACCAGAAGCTGGCCCTACGTATCTGTCCACTTGCTCTTGTCTTTTAGCTCAAGAAAGTTGCTGTTTCTTGCTCCTGGTTTTGCGTCGCTCTTCATTGAGTAGCGTACTTTGTTTATTGTCCCAAGAGCAGTTGGAGCTCAGTGGAGGGTGCCCCGCCCCGTGTGCCCCAGTGTGCATGGCTGAGCTCAGGCCAGTCCACCTGCTGGTGCTGCACAGGTGCAGCTTCCTGGTTCTGCTAGCAGCAGCACTAGTGCTGCTCAACATCCTGGTCTCACTTCCTCTTGTACAATCTGCACACTCAGCTTGGCCCAGAGGTGGCTTTCACGTGTCCCTCTGTGACCAGCGGAGGGCAGGGACCCTTCCTGTGGGAGGTGGGCCTGGAGCAAGACCCAGGCTTCCAGCCTGGCAATCCATGTACATGCACGCAACGCCCTTGGTTGCTGTGACTTTAGGGAGCTTTCTGCCTCTGGTCTCAGGCTGCCCGGAGTTCAAGACTGCACCCGCCCTGCTGTGCCCTGCCCATTCCCTATGCACGTCCCGGGTGCACAGATGCCAGGCTTGGAGCTGGAGTGTTCCAGTCACCAGCACAGCTGTGTGCTGCCTTGCCCTCACCACTGCCCCCAGGGCTGCCATGACCTCTGGGGCATACATCAGCTCCACTTCCAACCCTGGATAGGAGAGAGTGGCCACTGGCTCTATTGACACACACCCTGGTATGCAGTAGCTGGACACTCAGTGTTTGAAATCATGGGAGCCAAGCCTGGGGACCTGCCCCCTTCCTCCACCCCAGTGGTTGGGTTGGGTTTGGGGGCCATGCCCTGTAATTCTCAGCAGCTACTCCTGGCTCTGCACTCAGCAGTCACCCCTGGCGGAGCTGGGGAACTGTGGTGCCGGGGATCAAATCTGGGTGGACAGCGTACAAGGCAAATGACCTCTCCGAGGGGCTGCCCCTTTGTTGGTGGGGAGCTCCACTTTGCTTTCCAGCTCCCTGACGGCTGACCCCTCACTGGTCGCCCCTCTCGAGATGCTGGAGAAAACGGGAGAGGCAGCCTCTTGGAGGGGTCCTGGTTTCACGGGTCCAGGGCTATGAGCTCGCACTGACCCCAACAGTTAAGTCTGGCCAGCTTGTGCCCGCTGGCAATGGGTGGCCAGGCCGCCGGAGGTCCGAGTGGGTGGGGAGTGGAGGAGCGGCTTCTGGGGCTGTTAGCCACACGGGGGCGGATGGGGAGTAGGTGCTGACCCAAGGGAAGCAAAGGAACCACAGCCCGCCTGGTCAAGACCCGGCCTCGAACCCAGATTCTGTCCACAGCCCCTCAGGAGCCGTTCTGCCGCTAGGCTCCGACCCCGCCAAGCCCCGCCCCGTTGCTGTGGCCCCGCCCCACTCGCCCCGTCGCTTGGCTCCGCCCAGCCAAGGCTCCGGTCGCCGTGGCCTCGCCCCCGCCAGGCTCCGCCCTACGGCGCCGGCGCGGCCGCTTCCCGGCCCGGCGCGCTGCCCTGCTGCCCGCGCACCATGCCGGGCCCGGCAGCCAGCAGTCCCGGAGCGGCCCCTCGGGTCCGCCACCTGGTCGACGTGGGCTGCCCTGTCGGGGGCCTGGCGCCGGGCAGGGCCCGCGTGCTGAGCGCCGGGGCGCGGGTCCTGCTGTCCGGTGGGGGCCAATTTGTGCACGTGTGCGAGCCCGAGGGCCGGCGGCTGAGCGTGAGGCCCGGGGAGTCCGGGGGGCCGGGCCGGGGGGTCGGGGGGCCCCGGGCGCGCCCAGGACACCCGCGTTCGCCCGCCAGGCCGTGCTCGAGTTTCCCGCGCCAGTCTGGCACCTGGAGCCGCTGGCCGGCCCCGCGCTGCTGGCCCTGTGCACCGGCCGCGGCCTCTACCGCGTGTCCCTGGACCCAGACAGCAGGTGCGGACGCCGCGGGGGCATCCCGGGGGCTCTACGGCGCAGGGCCCTGCCCGGCCTTTCCCCCACCCTCTAACCTCGGCTTCTGGAAACTCCTGCCAGTCTGTGGACCCCAGCAGAGGGCCCGGTGGCGGGAGGCCGGCCAGCACCGCGTGATGTCGGAATGGGCCCCTGACCTCACCAAGTCCTGTACCTGCCAACAGGGACTCCGTGGACAGCACAGCCGGCAGGGACAGTGGGCAGTGTGTGGACAGCACTGATGGTGGAGACAGCGAGCATGAAGTGGACAGTGAGCCCCCGCTGCTCAGGACCACAGTGGGGCCAGCGGCCTGTATCCTCCCCAGCCCCACACTTGTTGCTTTTGTGGTGTGGGGGGACATGCTGGTCACTTTGGCACAGGGTCCTGCCCGCTGGAAGGTGCAGCTGACACCATGTACTACACCGGGACAGAACCTCATGCCGCCAAACTCAGTGGGAGAAGTGGACTTGCCGGCGGACGGGACTCCAGCCGCAAGCCCAGGGCAGCCCCAGGCCCCTCTTGACCTGCCAGTGCTGTGCATTGTGGCGCCCCCTGGCCCCCGGGGCCTGGACGCTGCCCTGTTTGGGCTGCTCTTCGGGGCCGACGCCTGTCTGCTGCATTCCCCTGTGCTCCTCTGCGGCCTCCCTGGTGGTCAGCTCTGTGCAGTTCTTCTGCAGGCGCTGGTCACCTCCAGTGGGGCCCCTGGTGACCCACAGGCCCTCGTCAGGACCATCCACCACCTGGAGGAGCCAGTGGTATGGGTAGGGGTCCTGAGGACAGAGCCACCGGCCGAGGGCCTGGGGGATGCACCCTCCGACTGCCTGGTGGCCCTGGGTCGCGGTGGCCGGCTGTTGGCCATCAAGGCCTGTCAGGATGAGGCCGGGAGTCCGGTACTGGAGCTGCGGGAGTACCGCATCCCGGGCCCCGTGCTCTGTGCAGCCGGTGATGGAGGCAGCTGCCTGCTGCTCAGCACCCCCTCAGGCCTCCAAGTGGTGGACCTGGCCCTGGGAAGTGACCCCCGGGACCCCAGGGGCCTGCCCCCTGACCTCTGTCCTGCCAGCACCAGCATCTGCAGCCTGGCCGCCCTCACTGTGACCCCCAGGGCTCCAGGAGGTACTACAGCTGCCCCTCTCCGCCCCCATCAACCCCTCCCCTCCTGGGGGTGTGGCCTGTGGCTGGTTGTGGGTGGGGGGGGGTGTGAGGTGGGGAGTCTGTCATGTGGGTGCTCTGTTTCTGCTCTGCTCTCTGTCCAGCACCCCCCTCTCCCTGTGGTCTGTCCTCAGGCACCACCGAGCTCCTGGCTCTGTCAGTGCGGGGCCGCCTCCTGGCCTGCAACCTGACCCTGGCCAGGGCCGGCACGGCAGGGAGTGCCCAGCACATCGGAGCCCTGCTGTCCAGGATCACGGCCACATCTGAGAGGTGCGTGCCACATGGGGGCCAGTCTGGTGGGAGGCATGAGCAAGGCTGAGTCTGGGGGAGTGGCTGACCCTGCCCTTCCCCCAGAGCCCTGCAGGCAGCAGGGGCCAGGTCACGCCTCACATGCCTGCAGCCACGGGCTCTGGGGACCAGGTTGTGTGTCCCCATGGTGCTCATGGTCCTCTGCAGGGTCATGTCCCTGAACGCCACGACGGAGCAGCAGAACCGGGCGCTGCAGAGCCTGAACGCAGCCGTGGGCGCGGCCTGTGCTCTCCTGCGCAGCCAGGGGGGCCCTGGGCCCATGTCCTGCCGCGTCCAGGCCTCCTGGACCCGCCTGCCGTCGGGGGACATGCTGCTGGCCCACTGCGTGCTGGAGACCAGCCCTGACTTCAGCCTGGGCGAGGGCTGGGCCCTGTGTGTGGGCCTGCAGCCGGGCTCCAAGGGCCTGGACGCCGCAGCCAGCTGCATGGTGCCACTGGGTGCCCTGGGCCCTGGTGCCCAGCGAAGCCTCACAGTGCCGCTGGGCTCCGGCGAGGACGGTGCCCCAGAGCTGCCCGTGACGGTGTCCTGCCAGCTCCTCTTTAGCCTCCGGGATAGCGTGGGGGCAGCGCTGGGTCTCGGGGCCCTGCCCAGACACGAGGCTGTGGGCCTGCCCCTGAGCCGCCACGTGCTGGACATACTCCATGCCCTGCGCTTCCCTGACCTGCCAGCATCAGCCGCTGCCCCGGGCAAGCCCCCCCTGTGCCCCCTGGATGCTTTCCTGCAGGCTTTGTGCGAGCTGGGCCCCAAGCCGGGGACCCAGTACCTGCCCCCCACAGGGGCCGCTCTCAGGGTATCGGCGCAGCTGCTCCAGACGACCCTGACTGACCGCGGCACAGGTGTGTGAACAACCTGGGAGGGTGGACAGGGCCCGCCTGACCTGACCCCACTCAGGTCAGTGTCCCCACAGACATGCCACTGCTGCCCGCAACTCTGCGGTGGCTCCTGTCCGGGAATGATGATGTCGCTCGGGCCCCAACCGCATCCTGCCTCCGAGGAGTGGCCCCAGATGGGACTGACGTTCTTCTCCGCGTGCGGGAGGCAAGTGTGGATGGTGCCTGGCTTGCAGACTGTGCCTTTGCTCTCTTATTGCGGGAGTTTTTGGCCTCCCTCGAGGTGTCCGGATCCTCCGGTGACCCATTACCAGGATGGGCGGATCAGTGGTGGGTCAGGTGGGCCCGGGCTGCTGCTGTCACCCTGACCATGTGCTCCCACTGGTCTGGTCTTTGGGGCCATGGGTTTCTGGACCCCCCAACCCCTTGCTGTGCTCCATCCTGCAGCCTTCAGGTCTGGTCCTTCTGTGGGTCACAGACGGATGGCTGGGCAGTTCTGAGACTAGCCCCCGCCACAGGTGTGTGTTCCTGATGTGAGCCCGGCAGGGCCCCTGCAGGCCGTGGAGATCCGGGTGGAGAGCCCCTCGCTGGCCGTGCTGTGTGCCGTCCACAGTGCCGTCACCAGGCGTGTGCAGGTGAGGTAGACGGCAGGGCCGGCCCGGGGCTGGGCGACACTGGGCTGCGTCTGCTGCCCTAGACCCCAGCACACCCCGGGCACTGTGCCCGCTCAGCTCCAGCTCGGGGAGTAGCAGATCTCTGCGTCCTTCCCACAGAAGGCCCAGCTCTGCACCTACTGCCACAAGGCGCTGGGTGGGCACTCCTGGCCTGGCAGGACCCCTTAGGGTGGTGCTTCTCGGGAAGCCGGGACAGGGGTGTCAGTTCTGGAATACCAGCACCAAGTGGACAAAGTTCCGACAGCAGGAGGCCAGTGCGACAGGCTCAGTGCGGCTAGCAGCCCGCTGGCCACTGCCCTGCGCTCCAGCTCCCGTGTGGCCCTTCGAGCCTGCTGATGTGTGGTGTGGCACTGCTGGGGCCCAAGGCCGCCCCGAGTCTCTGTGGACAGTGCTCATGGATAGGGTGGGCCCCCCAGTGCTTGATGCTCAAGCCAGTGGGCATCGGCAGGGGTGGGTAGCGGGGGAGCATCCTCTCCGGCCACGTGGGGCCCCGCAGCCTGCAGCAGCCTCCTGTACCCCAGGCCCTCATCATGGAACAGGCTTCGCATGGCCCCAGCCCCCCTGAGCTCTGCGTGCAGCACCTCCGCCGCGTCCAGGCCAGCCATGAGGTGAGGCCCCTGGGTCCTGGCTGTCAGCTGGGGCTCCTCATGTGCAGGGTTGGGGTGGGGGTACCGGGGTTGGGGCATAACACCTCCTCCCCTCCCCGCAGATGCTGCTGCGGGAGATCCGGACCCTGCAGGAGCAGCTAAGGCTCGGGGAGCCTGCAACCCCCCGCGCCACGGCCCAGCGCCTCCTGCGGGCCTTCCAGCAGCTGCGCAGCCCCGGGCCCCTGCTGCTGTGACCCAGCCTGAGCCCAGAGGGCACCGTGGAGAGAGCAGTTTTTGGGACAGGGACCAGGGGCTTAGCTGTCCCCAGCTCAGGGGCCCATCCAGTGCCTTTGGCTTGGTCCCTGGGGTCAGCTTGAGTCCAGCAACCGTGGCCCCTGTGAGGCAGAGTTGGGGGTCCTGTGTCTGCTGCTGGCCCGGAAGGTTCCAACGCACACCCCGACAGCCCTCAGCAGGGGCCTGGGAAAACTTCCGGATCAGTGTAGTGGGTTTGGGGGATGCCACAGGGGACGATGGGGGTGTGGGACAGGACTGAGGCCCGGGGTCTCAAGGGGATGACAGACAGTGGACAGGCCTGACGGGCTTCTCCCTACACGCACCCTGCCCCAAGGGTCCTCAGCCTTGTACCTCATAGGAACGCACATGAGGGAGGTGCCCACCCCACCGTGGCTTGCTAGCCCCCGGGACAGGTGGGAGGTGGGAGTCCCACTGCTGGGGGTCCCACTAGTCGGGGGCAGCCCCTTTCTACCCCAAGTGCTGGGAGCCTGGGAGGCCCCGGGGGTGTCTCCTGGAGGGCTGCAGTGTGTCTTGGGTCTCACCCATCAGCCTGGTGGGGGCCATCCCTCCCGCTAGGGCCCTGCTGCTGAGGGGCCTTGTGAGTGGGAGCAGATGATTGGGGTGAGGGCCCAGAGCCCCCGTTCCAGACTTCGTTTATTGGGGTGTGGCTCAGAATTCCCAGAGTGCAAAGCCCGAGGGCGTGTCGGCGTCAGCTCGCAGCAGCCCTGAGGCGCCTCCCCGCAGGTACTGGCCACTGGGGGCGCGGATGGCCAGACGTCCACAGGCCCGGAACTCCAGCACAAAGTCCTCAGCACAGTCCCCGTCGCTGCGCACACGGCCGTGACTGCCTGTGTGCCAGAAACCGCCGCCGCGGCCTGGGCCCAGGGCAGGGTCAGTTGGCTGCAACTGACCACTCCCCAGGGCCCCTGCTCCCCCCGGGTGTGACCCAGCCCACCTCGGATGTGGTAGGCACCATCGCTGAAGCTGAGCTGAAAGACATCATAAGCGGAGCAATTGGTGTCCAGCTGGGCCGAGCCTCGCCGCTGGCGGATGAAGCCATGAGGGCCACGCAGCACCAGAAGGGGCCGGTTGATGAGCTTCAGGGTGAAGAGCTCATCGTGGCCTGCAGACGGAGACCTCCGTAAGACCAGCCCAAGACCCCAGCCGCTGGGATAGCCCCAGTGGGACTCTGGCTCACCCACGAAGTCGCTGATGGCTGCCAGCTGCCCATTCTTCTTCATGCTCACGTAGCGCCCGTTGCTGGCCTTCAGGGCCACCCGGCGGCCACGCCACTCCACCTCGAACATGGTACTGGCCGAGCTGTGGGGCGGGCAGGCCCTCAGGCTCCCACGCCTGCCTCAGGCCCCACCACCCCAGGGGTCCGGGTGGACGGGGGAGGGGGTGCATAAACTCACACTTGGGCCGCTGTGGCCTGGATGCCCCCGTGGGTGACCAAAGCCCAGTAGCCGCCCGTGCTGGCATAGAAGGTGCATTTGTGCGTCTCCCGGTCAATCTGCATCAGGAAAGTCTCGTGGTCCAGCCCCTCATCTTGGTTGGCGGAAACATTGATCCCTGGAGGAGCACAGGGAGCCACGCTCCAGGCCCTTAGATTAGGGACACTTGGGACAGGACAACCCAGCTGCATGCCCTGCGGGGACCCTCACCACTGTGAGACTGGCAGTAAGGGAGGAGAAGTCCTGGCCGCAGCACCCAAAGGTGGGGGCAGATCTGCACATGGGGACCAGGCTAGGACCTTGAGCTGCCAGAGTCCCTCTGAGTAAATTGGGGCCAAGGCCCATATGGGACAATGTTTTGGGTTTTGTTTAGGGTCACACCCAGCAGTGCTCAGGGCTGAGTCCTGGCGTGCTCAGGGATGGGGTACCAGGGATCAAGCCTCGGTGGCAACCCTGCTCTTGCCCCGGACCCCCATATGAGAAATTTTAGAATGTGTTTGCAATTAATTACTGGTGTTGAATTTGATTTGTATATCTATTCTATGCACCTGCATATCTAAAATTTTTCTAGCAAAAGGTTTGCGAGTGAGAGTTTAAGTGCCAGCACCAGGGACGGTACAGTGCTGAGGGCTGGTCCTGTACCCAAGCACCATGTGGGCCCCCCGAGCAGCTGTCAGGAGTGACTCCTGAGCACAGAGCCAGGAGTAAGCTTGGAGCACCTTCCGAGGTGGCTCCAACACCCACCAAGGGGCTGAAGCAATAGCACAGCGGGTAGGGCGTTTGCCTTGCACGCAGCAGACCTGGGTTCGATTCCCAGCATCCCATACGGTCCCCCGAGCACCGCCAGGAGTAATTCCTGAGTACATAAACCAGGAGTAACTCCTGTGCATCGCCGGGTGTGACTCAAAAAGCAAAAAAATAAATAAAAATAAAAGAACACCTACCAAAAGAAGCCATGGGCTAGACAGGCCGAAGGACGGTGCGTGGGGGGTGGCTGGGCTCAGTCCCACCCAGCATAACCCCCTGCGCCCCACTGGATGTACCTCAAAAATAGTCGGAGGCTGGGAAATAGCACAGGGGATTTTGCTCAGAGGCCAGACACCATTGCACCCTCAACCCCACAGAGGGGCCCCTGAGCACTGCTAGCTGTGGCCAGAAGCATGGGACGGACCCTTCCCCCGGCACCTCCCCCCTCCTCTCTTCCATTTGCGTCACATCATCACCCTGACTTGCAGCTCTCACCCCCCTCACCCCTCCTCTCCATCACCACCTCCACCCCGACTGCCCATAGCCCGCCTCCCAGCGGGGCCACCCACGCCAGCCTGGCACCCACCTTGGCGCACAGACACGTAGCGGTGGTTGGCAGCCAGCAGCACCACCTGCGGGTGACTCTCCTCCAGGTCGAAGAGCTCGTCCTTGCCAGGGCGGGTGTTGCGGCCCGCTCGGAGCGTGCCTGCAGGCCCCACAGGGGCCAGGTAGTGGCCATCGCAGGCCTTGAAGGCCAGCTTGCCGGCCTTGAACTCGAGCGTGTAGCGGGCCTGCGCCTCGGGTTCCCACACCAGGCGCCCGTCGCAGCGCAGGTAGCGGCTGTCACAGGAGCGAAGGCAGTACCGGCGGTCCTGGAAGGTGAGGGTGATGAGCGCATCCACGCCCCAGGGCATGTCGCTGTCCACGGCCATCTCGTCCTCCTCCCGGCACAGGTGTGCGTAGCGCCGCCGGCCAATGCTGTGCAGGTGTGCCTGCGGGTGCATGGCCAGGTGCACGGTCCACAGCTCGGCTGGGGACACAGCAGTGGCGAAGCAGGACAGCTGGTCCTCGGAGCCGCCCAGGAAGCGGCCGTGCGGCTCCGAGCGCAGCGCCCAGCGCCCATCGGGCTGTGGCAGCACCAGGAAGCAGCAGTCAGGGCCGGGCTCGGCCTCGCAGCCCACGCGCCCATCCTGCGCGGCCGACAGGAAGCGACCCAGGTGCCTGCTGCGCAGCAGCACGGCGGGACCCTGCCCAGGGCCGGGTTCCAGCACCCACGTCTGCTTCCTCCGGAGGCTGGGCGCTGCCGCGTTCACCTTGAAGCCAAAGCTCTCGGCCGTCAGGTAGTGGTCCGCGTCGTTCAGGAGCCCAAACTGCAGCCGGAGCACCTGGCGTGGCCCCCCACCGGGCATCTCGGCGTCACGGCCCACCTCCCCCTGGGCCGGCCAGCGTCATGGGCCGGGTCCCTTCCCCTTCTCACGGCCTGCGCCTCCGACGTGCTGCGGGCAGCAGAGGGCGTGGGGTCAGCACGGCTGGGGGCCGGATCTGACCCGGCCAGCTTGGGTTTCAGCCTCCCCCTCCCCCCGTGTGGCTGGAGCCTCTGCAGGCTGACCTCCGCGTCCCCTGTGTCCCCCGGGTCCCTCTCGTGCCCCTGGTCCCTTGGCCTCTCTGCCTAGCTGGCCGCCCCGCGCCCACTAGCCGGCCCCACCTGGCACTTCCCTGGCATGGCAGAGGTGCCCGTGGAAAACTCGCTGGCGGCCGCTATCCGATGGCCGCCCCCCCACCACCACCACCCCCCCCGCAGGCCTCTCCGGTTTCTGCCTCTGATTCCTGCTGCCAGGAGCCTGCGGGGTGGGTGCCGGGCCCGGCTTCCCTGGGGGCATCTGCACACTGGGAAGGGGTGTCCCAAGGGGCCAGGGCATAGTGCGTTTGTGTCCCTGCAGTGGCAGCTAAGTGCCAGGTCCAGCAGCCCCTGCCTGCCCTGGGGAGTGGACATGAGCGGGTGCCACAGTCACCTGGTCCCCAGGAAAGGGCAGGGCTGGACCTACGTTCCTGAACTCCTACACTCAGCCGATCCTGCAGGTACACTTGAGGACGCCAGCTGGGCATTGGACAGGGGCAACGGGTGGTCAGGCTCCTGGCCCTGGGTCTACGGGCGATGTCCCTCACTGCACCTGCCTCAGGGGCCTGGAGCCAAGCCTGTAACCCGAGCCGCACGCGCTGGGCCCCCAGCCAGCCTGGTGTCCGCTTCCTCTTCATAGCATGACCCTCGGCTTCCCTGGGGACTGGCCCAGCATGGGCAGCCTGGGCCTCCCATCGCTGTTCATGGGTCCTGGCAGACTTGCTCTGGGTGGCCTGTGTCTACCTAAGGTGGGGACATGGCAGTGACAGCAGCCAGCTCACTCACGCCTCAGCCCCAGGAATTATAGCTCAACCTCTCCCAGCACCATGGACCCAGGGCATGGCCTCCTCACCCCCAGGGCACTGGCCCAGTGTGTGGGCACCTGAGCTCGGGGCAGCGATCAGCGCTGATGGTGCGGGCAGGACCCGGGCCACCAGGCGCTCTACAGCAGGACGACCCATCATGCAATGGGCTGGCGGAGATGGTTTGACAGTCCTGGGCCCCCTGAGCACCTGAGACCCCGGAGGGCCCTGCGGCTCCCCCTCGGCCCCCACAACAGACCCCTGGCATGCCGGACAGGACCTGGAGCTGGAGCTGTGTCAGGCGCTTCCTGTGACAGAGTGCTGCGTGTGCCCGTGTGTCTGTGTCTGGGTGCCCATGTGTGCCTGTGTACCCGTGTAGGTCTGTGTGTATGCCTGTGTGTCTGTGTGCCCAGATGTACCATGTGTGCCTGTGTGTGCCCGTGTGTGTGTCTATATGTGAACCTGTGTATTAGTGAGTGCCTGTGTATACCCATTGTGCCCGTATGTGCCCCTGTGTACCTGTGTGTTTGTGTGTCCCTGAGTGTGCCCACATGTGTCTATGCGTGCATGTACGTGCTCCCATGTTTCCATGTGTGTGACCCTGTGTGTACGTGTGTGTGTGCACAGGTGCACGTCTGGACTGTGTGCATGGGGCACAGGTGGCAGCCCCGTGCCTCAACTGCTGTCTAGAGTGGCCAGTGCCCACGGGTGCCAGGGTGGCAGTCGAGTGAGTGGAGTAGGAGCCCAGGAGCCTGGGGTGGGCCTGGTCCCCACCCAGGAGGGCCCTGCAGCTCACCCAGGAGGGCCCCTCCCCCCCATAGCTACCTGGGGCCGCCCCTGCCAGAGGGCACGCAGACACATCCCCCCTCCAGGATGGCGCCGCTGCCAGGTATGGCCAGAGCTGGCACCATGTTCAACACGTCCAGCCCAAGCCCATGTGGTCTGGTCACTGGGGAGAGTGCCAAGCGACTCCACCACTGAGAACTACCCCTACAAGCCACAGCGCGGATAGGAGCGAGCGGGCAAAACCTAGGGCCTATGGTCCCGCCCCGGCCCTGCCCCCCGCCCACAAGCTCCGGCCCCGCCCACACCCCGCCCCACTGTGCCCGGCCTCGCCCACGGCTGCTGGCCCCGCCCCGCGGTTCCGCCCACTGTCGCCAAAGGCCACGCCCACTCATACTCCCTGCCCTTTGACCTGCAGGCTCAGCTCCCAGGGCCTACTCCCAGATTTAATCAGGCCCCCAACCCAGTCCCTCCCTTGTCCTCCGCAGGCCTGGGGGCAGGGTGTACACTTGACCACAGGTCCACTCACCTGGCAGCCACCTTTCTGCCTCCCACATTGCCAGGGGTCTGGGGTGCCCATCTCAGAAGACACTGTCCATCCACTGCAACCCGGGAACAATCACCCACCCTGTTGGAAAGTGACCCTAAGGGTCAGTGAAAGGCTTCATCAGTGAAATGCCCCTTTTCCTCCCCCCATAGAAAATTACAGTGCTCTTATGCGCACCCCCATCCTCTGAGTTTATCTTTAACCTTTCCTTTGTATTAGTTACCAAGTCAGAACTTTCTGGGGACTCTGGACTTCGTATTTGAAGTGAATTACTTGCTTTTCTATTTCCCCTATAGCCTTTTCATCTTTCACTATAGAGCAATGTTCTTTGCTTAGACACAGAAAGACCATTAATGCTGTGCTCCTAATATTTGGGAGTTGATTGACTCTGAAATATATCTACTCCTGGGCATCCATCATAATTGCTTTACTCAAGCCTTAGTTGCTGTAGTTCCTAACACCCCAAGAAGGGGTAGCCCCACCGTGGGTCTGGGATGGACCTGGGGCAAATGGCAAAGCTACCCTGGCGTTGAAATGGAACAGTCTAGAAAGCACAAAAGCATGGTCTAGATGCAAGTCATTGAGACTTAAGAGACAGGACCTCCTTGGAGAAGGACAAGCTGAGTTGGGCTGAGGACCGAGTTGGGATTTCCAGGAGAAGCCCAGCAGCCTTGCTCTGGAACCCAGAAAACTAAGTTTTGGAATCTATATCTCTTACTGTGTTTATCCAAATAACTGCAAGTATTAATAAGAGTTAATGAATAATTATTTAATATTTACTAGTAGCCAGGCAAAGAGAAAAGCAATATAATGCTTGTTGCCCCTGGGCAAATCTCTGCATATGGCCCCTGGAAGATATTGCCTTGAGTTAATCCCCCAAGAAAATTGTCTCCATCAAAACACTTTACCTCTGTGGCTGGAGCGATAGCACAGCGGGTAGGGCATTTGCCTTGCATGCGGTCGACCCGGGTTCAATTCCCAGCATCCCATATGGTCCCCCGAGCACCTCCAGGAGTAATTCCTGAGTGCAGAGCCAGGAGAAACCCCTGTGCATTGCCAGGTGTGACCCAAAAAGAAAAAAAAAAAACTTTACCTTTGTAAATGATCAGTCACACCTACCTGCAGTCCTAAACCTCAGACCCCTTCAGATGTGCTGTAAGGATGCCAGTAGCTCTGCATTAAGCAGAATTTTGACCGTCTGTGGTCCCTGCCCCTTTGTTCCTCTGCTGGGGAAGCCTGAGGAGGCATTTCTTAGCCACTGAATGTCTGTGTCATCCATTCACATTTTGAACTCACAGCTAGCATCCCTGCGTGGGCCATGAGCAGGAACCACCAACCCGTGGGCACCTAAAGGTAAGGACTGCGCTCGCTGATTCCCCACTTACAGAAATGAATGGAGAACAGGTTTTCAGGGTAAGTAAAAAGTAAAAGTAAAGGCCCTCCCGTTGATCATCGATTTGCTCGAGTGGGCCCAGTAACGTCTCCATTGGAGATTTTGTTGTTACTGTGTTTGGCATATCGAATACGTCACGGGGTGCTTGCCAGGCTCTGCTGTGCAGGCGAGATACTCTCGGTAGCTTGCCGGGCTCTCTGAGAGGGGCGGAGGAATCGAACTCGGGTCGGCCATGTTGGCTGCGTGCAAGGCAAACGCCCTACCGCTATGCTATCGCTCTAGCCCAGGTTTTCAGGGTACTGGGAGATATAGAATACGAGCCATACCTCCCCCCGCCCCCAACTCAGAGGAGAGTGGGATAGCAGATTTTCAGGTTTTCAGGGTTTCGAGAACTTAAAACTTCTAGCTGCATTCCCCCACTTACAGAAGAGAGTGGGATGTTAGGTTTTTGGGTACTGGGGACTTAAAATCCTAGATGTATACCCCCGCTCAGAGGAGAGTGGGACAGTAGGTTTTTTTGGGGTGCTAGGAGTTAGAATCCCAGCTGTGCCCAAAAACACTAAGATGGGACAGAAACAGGCTCTTGCAGTGTATCTTGAGCCAGACTGAATGAGCCAGGTCATTCAAGGGTCTGATTCAGCATTTCTCAGAGGAGCTGGAGATTGCATTTCCTGAAACCAACTCTGGTCTTGTTTAAGATTTAATCCTTAGTTTCCCTTTAAGGTTACTCTAGAAACCAAGATTTGGAAAAAAAAGTTAAGGAAAATGTTTACCTGGCATCTAAGGAGGGGACTCGAGTTCATATGGAATTCTGGATTACATGAGTTACTGTTCATTTCATTTTGCATTTTGGGGAAAATGGTTAAGGTCTGATAATAGTCTCAGCTGAGAAGGAGGAGAATATTGGGCCTGAGACAGGAGATTTTTCTCAGGAACAGGAGTGTAGCAAACAGACCCTGTTAAGAGGATTAAAGATGAGACAAAGAAAGTTCCTCTGCCAGTGAGAGCTGCCCCAGCTCCTCCCCTGGCCAGGACAGACAAGGCTTTCCCAGTGATGACCCCCTGGGACAGGGGTTCCTTCTGTGCTGTTGGTTTAACATTTCCTACGGGCATTCCACCGGAGAGACCCCGTCTCCTCCCTGTGATTCTGTTTCTAGCACAATAGAAGAAAGTGATGCAGTTGACAAGCTAGCTGCCCCCTCGGACACTGAGTCTGAGCATGGCCTACAGCTGAGACCGCTATCAGACCTAAAATGGTCAATTCCACCCAGACTGCATGAGGTCCATCTTTTTCCCTGTCCAGTTGGAGGAACATTATCCCCCAATTTATGAAGGGTTAAGAATGGATTCACAGGGCTGGAGCAATAGTTCAGCGGGGAGAGTGCTTGCCTTGCACACGACTGACCCAGGTTCAATCCCTGACATCCCAGTTGGTCTCCCAAGCACCAATGTTAAACTGGGCCGAGATCTCCTCAGAGGAATCACATGACAAGCTATGATGCAATAAGCAAAGGGTCTTTATTGGCTAGCTCGACCTAGGGACCTTGTGCAGCTCACTGTCACAGCGGCAGCTTTCTTGGAATAAGCAGCCCAGAATCTCAAACGTGAGGGGCTTTTATACCATAACCTTATATAACAGGGACTTTCCGCGGACCACCCTTTTGACTGCAGTTTGAAGGGCATTACTTGTACTTTGCTGATTGGCTATAAGTTGGAGTTACATAAAGTTGCATAAGAGTTACATAAGGATTATATGGGAGTGTTTCCCTACCTACACCTATTTTTTTTCTTTTTGGGTCACACCCGGCGATGCACAGTGGTTACTCCTGGCTCTGCTCTCAGGAGTTACTCCTGGCGGTGCTCAGGGGACCATATGGTATGCTGGCAATTGAACCCAGGTTGGCCGCGTACAAGGCAAATGCCCTACCCGCTGTGCTATCTCTCCCCACCTACATCTGATTAGTAGCCCTTAGTGACCTCACCATGGCTACCTCACTTCGGGGAAATCATGACTCAATTCCAGGAATTCTGGAACTGAAACCTAGGTCTAGCTTCTTCTGACTTCTTTATGAGCCTGTATGGGCTGGAGCGATAGCACAGCAGGTAGGGTGTTTGCCTTGCAAGCCAACCCAAGTTCAATTCCTCCACCCCTCTCAGAGAGCCCGGCAAGCTACGGAGAGTATCTTGCCCGCATGCCAAAGCCTAGCAAGCTACCCATAACGTATTTAATATGCCAAACACAGTAACAATTGTCATAATGGAGACATTACTGGGCCCACTCGAGCAAATCGATGAATAATGGGAGGACAGTGACAGTGACAGTGACAGTGATGCTGCCTTTGCCTCTCTATCTCTCACCGCCAGGAATAATTCCTGAGTACAGAGCCAGAAGTATTCCCTGAGCATTGCCAGGTATGACAAAAAAAAAAAATAGAGTTACTCAGTCATTTTAAAAGGGTCCATGTGGGGCTGGAGCAATAGCACAGCGGGTAGGGCGTTTGTCTTGCACACGGCAGACCCGGGTTCAACTCCCAGCATCCCATATGGTCCCCTGAGCACCGCCAGAGGTGATTCCTGAGCGCAGATCCAGGAGTAACCCCTGTGCATCGCCGGGTGTGACCCCCAAAAAAGCAAAAAAAAAAAACCCAAAAAATAAAAGGGTCCATGTTTTTTGTTTTTTGGTTTTTATTTTTGCTTTTTGGGTTACACCTGGCGATGCACAGGGGTTACTCCTGGCTCTGCACTCAGGAATCACCCCTGGCAGTGCTCAGGGGACCATATGGGATACTGGGAATTGAACCCGGGTTGGCCGCGTGCAAGGAAAATGCCCTACCCGCTGTGCTATTGCTCCAGCCCCAAAAGGGTCCATGTTTTGTATGGATCTACACCTCTCTCTGTACTGTAAGGAATGTTTTACAGGCTGGAGTAAAGGCACTTTGGGGGCACAAATTAATGCCCTAGGTCACTCTGGGCAGAAATTTTCTGGAATCAAATTGACTTATGAGATGTTAAGTGAAAGAAAGTGGCTAAGTCCTTGAAGGCAAGTTACCGTGTCCCGTGCTGTGTTTGTTCGTGTCCGTGAGGCGGCACCGTGGGCTAGGGAGGAGATCTGTATAGACCCTGAATTTCAATATTTTGTTGGTTTGATTTTGCACCAGTCTCGCACTGACTTTACTCAGGCTTATTGTTGTTCCTTATATAGATGATATTTTGCTTGCATTTTCTTCATGAGAGCTTCAGAGATTGTATGAAAAACCTCAAAACGCCTAACGATTTTTAAAAAACTGTTGGGAGACATTAATTGGGTCCATTCCCCTCTCAGCCTTTCCAATTCAGATCCTAGTAACCCTTGCCTCACCCCAGAGGAGGGCGCTGTCCTCCATGGCCCAAGGCATTTAACCTTAACCAACTCAGAAGCAGTTTTTTTTTTTTTTTCCCTTAGCTGGGTTTCAGAAACCCCATCTTTCTTGGTTTGCTTCTGAAGAAAAATTGTGGCTTTTGCTACAGCTATCTGAAAACAGAAAAGGAGGTATGCCCCAGCTTGACTCCTTGCTTTTGACATATTTTCTCTAAATTAAAAAAAATGTTATCTCAAGGAGAGTCTCTTAATGATTTTCTTTTTCTCTTTCTTTTTGGGTCACACCTGGCGGTGCACAGGGGTTACTCCTAGCTCTGCACTCAGGAGTTACTCCTGGCGGTGCTCAGGGGACCGTATGGGATGCTGGCAATCGAACCCGGGTCGGCCGCGTGTAAGGCAAATGCCCTACCCGCTGTGCTATCTCTCCAGCCCCTCTTAATGATTTTCACTGGATCCACCACTCCCTCCACATTCCCAAATCAGCCAGCTGAGCCTCAGCCCCTCAGCAGTAAATTCTAACCACACTTCTGCCCAGCAGATATAACTTGCTAAATTGGTTTATTTAGTCTTCCAGGTATCAGGCTCTTGCAACTTTGTAAACGAGAAAGAGCTCAAGAAACAATTCTTGTATTCTGTTTAAAATTGACAAAGAATGTAGCAAAAATCTCCTCCTAAAAGGAAAAGTCTATGTTTTTAACACATGACAGATCTCTAAGGAACCCGCGTCCCCCAGGCCTCATCTGGAATCATATTCATCCACCGGTCCAGCCCTCAGACCCCAAGACCCCATGACCCTCCAAACTTCAGTCCCCGGTCATTGCCAAGCTGATCAACTGGAGTCACAAGGAAGCGGGAGGAAGACCCCAGGCACAGCCTTTAGCCCACTTCAATGTGTCATGAGGTCACATCCTGAACATTTCTTGAATCCCTCTCTCACAGATTGTGAGGGGGGGGGGTGCCAGGACCCCGTGTTTGGACTAACAATTCCTTCCTTTTACCCTCTCCCTGGAATTCACACACCTCAGTTCCCAAAGGGAATTCAAAGGCCTTTGAACTGAACAGTTTCTCACTTCCCTGTCCCTGTCCCTGTCCCCCTTCCCCGGCTCCGGCTCCCTGCCCCCAGCCAGGATTCCCATGCTCAGAGCCTCTGATAACTCACAGGAGGTGTGTTCTCTATCACATGTCCCTAGCTGCAGCTGTGATGCTCCTGCTGCAGCGTTCCCTGTGGCCCGTCGGGGGCTCCCGATTGTCGATCATCACTCTCCTGGGTCTCTTGCTGTGGCCACCAGGCTGCTGCTGCCTGCACAGCTCTTCAAACCTTGATCCAGACACAATTTGTCAAAACGTGACTAAGTGATTCTCACCACCCCTGACAGTGCAGGACGATGGGACACTTTACAGCAAGCTCTGCTCTGGGGCCAGGGGCGGGTTGGAGTTTAGAACAAATGAGACTGCTTAATGATTGGAATTGTTCCTCTTAATATTTCAATTCTTGGAGTTTTGTAAACAGAAGAGGGGGAGATGTTGGATATTGACCCTAAGTGTCTTAGGCTTCATTGGTGAAACACCCTTTTTCCTCACCCCAGAGAAATTTACAGTGCTTTTGTGAGCACTCCCAATTCCCTGAGACCTTTCCTTTGTATTAGTTACTAAGTCAGAACCTTCTGGGGACTCTGGACTTTGTATTTCAAGTGAATTACCTGCTTTTCTATTTCCCTATAGCCTTTTCATCGTTTACTATAGAGTAGTTTTTTTTCTTTTTGGGTCACACCCGGCGATGCACAGGGGTTTCTCCTGGCTTTGCACTCAGGAATTACTCCTGGCGGTGCTCAAGGGACCATATGGGATGCTGGGAATTGAACCTGGATCGGCCGCGTGCAAGGCAAACGCCCTACCTGCTGTAATATCACTCCAACCCCTAGAGCAGTGTTCTTTGCTTAGACAAAGAAAGGCCATTAATGCTGTGCTCCTAATATTTGGGAGTTGATTGACTCTGAAATATATCTACTCCTGAGCATCTGTCATAATTGCTTTACTCAAGCTTTGGTTGCTGTAGTTCCTAATACCCCAAAAAAGGGGTGATCCCACTGTGGGACTGGGATGGACCTGGGACTAGTGGCATCAAAATGGGCCAGTTTAAAAAGCATAAATGCACAGTCTTTGGGGCTGGAGTGATAGCACAGCAGGTAGGGCGTTTGCCTTGCATGAGGCCGACCCAGGTTTGATTCCCAGCATCCCATATGGTCCCCCAAGCAACGCCAGGAGTAATTCCTGAGTGCAGAGCCAGGATCGTTAGGTGTGACCCAAAAAGCAAGCAAGCAAACAAACAAAAAAACAGTCTTTATGCAAGCCATTGACTTAAGAGAGTGAAGTTGCTGGACCCACTGGTGGCTTATGTGAGGAGGGGAGGAGAGAGAGAGATGGGTCACTTTCTCCCTATCTGCCTTTGCCACCCCAAGACCCAGCTGGGAAGACTAGGATTGATGAAGCCCCACCAGGTGGCCGTCAAGCCACACCTGAGGTCCCCTTGGTTTTCTAGGTATGGGAGTTGATCCTAACCAGGAAATTTCTCAGGGAACCACGGACTCAGGTTGGAGCAAGGATTTGCTTTTTGCAGGAAACGAGTTAGTCCCAGGACTTACCCAGGGTTACCAGGCTTTGTCTTATCCTGAAGAAAAGATTTCACCAGTAGACAGGCAGTGAGGTAAAACAGACTTTATTTGGAGGCTTTTGGAAGGGGAGGAGGGAGAGAAGGTGAGAGTAACACACTCAAGAGAGAGTGCGGGTGTCCTCACAGGCAGAGAGAGCCCCTACACATCCCCAAGCATTGGCTAGGAAAGCATGAAGGTACACATCTCAAAGGGGAGATGTGGGTGACACATATACTTGGGCACCACATGCTCTTAGCCCCATGGGCACAAGCAGCACATGGGCTCAGGCAGTTTACACGTACCTTCCCTTTGAAGGTGGCTTTACAGGATTTCTGCAATCCGCTCCCAAGTGGGGCTTTCTAGCTAGCTAAAATGTCTGTTGCTAGGGTTGCTTCAAAGAGGTGGAGCTGGGATCGCCTTTGAAACTCCTTTCCTTGACCTTTGTTCCTGCTGGAACTTTTCTTGCAGGGTGGCTCCAGCTTCTCTGAGCTGAGGGTTATTCAGACTACAGGAAGGAATTGAGGGTCTCTGTCATTTCCTTCAGGCCCTTTCTGTAGGGAGGGGTCTCAGGGTCTGCTGTGGGGAAGGTCTTATCAGGTCTCACTTCTGTGGCCACACGTGGGTCAGACTTAGACCGGGGCTTTATTACTTCCCAGAAACTTCATTGCTATGATGTGGGGCCCTTCCCTAACTACCCGCCTCCAACTACACACATCGTGAACTCATACCACACCACATGTTACACCTGTGTACGCAGCTGGTGGGTGGCGGGCGGGGCTTGGACAGGGTGATGGTCACAGGTCCTGGGGCCCTGCCTCCTCCCCCAAGGCCCAGCCCAGGCTCATGACTCTTGCGGGGCATGCTGGATCCTCCAGGTCCACTTAAGAGGCTGGGGGCGCCCTCGCCCCACGGCCTGGGTTGGGTTACTGCAGGGGGTTAAGGTGACAGGCCTCCTGGGCCCAGTGGGAGGGGCGCAGCACAGGGGTGAAGTCGGGGAGGGGGCTTGGTGCAGTGCCGTGGAAGCCCCAACTGTTGCCTGTGCCAGCAGGGGAGTGCAGGCACTGCCGGCTGAGGCCACGAACCAGGCATCTGGTGGCAGGGTCGCGTGCCACAGCGCCCAGGTGACCACGGCTGGTTGCCTCTGCCCAGTGCTATCCACACGCAAACCCACACATGGGTCTGCAGGCACAGAAGCCTGTACATCAATCTACACGTGCACGTGCACATACAGACACGTACCACAGAGATCCATGTAGAGGTGGGTACACAGACATGCGTGTATGTACAAAGACCCATGCAAAGGCAGGTACACAGACATGGTGTATGCACACACAGAGATCCACGCAGAGGCAGGTACACAGACATGTGTGTATATACACAGAGACCCATGCAGTGGTAGGTACACGGATATGCGTGTATATACACAGAGACCCATGCAGAGGCGGGTACACGAACATGCATATATATAGAGACCCACGCAGAGGCAGGTACGCGGACATGGTGTATGTACACAGAGTCCCATGCAGAGGCAGGTCACAGACATGGTGTATGCACACACAGAGACCCACGCAGAGGCTGGTACACGGACATGCATGTATATACACAGAGGTGTGTACATGGACATGTGTGCACACACAGAGTCCCACACGGGCGGGTACACAGGCACACATGGACCCGATGCAGAAGCACAGGCCCCTGCACAGCGCACGGGAGCAGCTGTCCTCCCGCGGAGCCCACCCATCTGACGGGGCCCCCCAGCCCTCACAGGCAGTTACGAAGCTCTGCCGTGTGCAGGGCCCAGCTGGGGTTGAGAGAGAGACTGGCCACCCCTATGTGTCACTCCAGGAAGGGCACCCTCTCCTGCCACCCATGTGGTGAGGCCTGTTGGGATCTAGACCCCGTCGTGCAGGGCCAGTGTGCAGCTCTGGGCGGGCACCTGGGGTCAGGGCAGCGGGGCAATGCCAGCTGTGCGGCACCCGGCCACTGTGCTTCCAGAAGACAGGGTCCGTGTTCTTCGGGCAAGACGTGAGGATTAAGGGCTAAGGGATGGAATGCCCGAGCGCGGCTCCCTGCTGGTCCCCACATGAGCAAAGGAGAGGACAATGAGGAAAGCGTGTGGATGGGGATGAGCCCTTCCAGAAGTGCTTGGTCCCCAGCACTGCAGGGGCACCCACGCCCCAGCCCTGTCCGTGGTGGGGGGACGGGCACAGGGGCTTGGCCGCTTTCCCCTGCAGGGGCTTGAGCTCAAGCACGAAGCAGAGTCTGTGAACCCTGGCGGGACCACATGGCCCGCAGGCAGGTCAGGAGCCAGACACTCCAGGAGGCCAAAGAAATAGGCCCCGGGGCCTGAGTGATGGTAGAGGGGTTGGCATTTGCACTGCATGTGGCCAACCTGGGCTCGATTCCCATATGGTTCCTCTGAGCATCTGGGCCCAGGAGGGGAGGAAGGAGGGGAGGTAGGAGGAGGGGGAGAGAGAGAGACACAGAGACAAAGAGAGAGAGAGAGAGGCAGAGAGAGAGACACACAGAGACAGAGAGATAGAGACAGAGAGGGAGAGGGGGAGAGAGAGAAACAGAGAGACAGAGCGAGAGGAAGGGAGAGAGGGAGAGTGAGAGAGAAAGAGAGGAGGGAGAGCCAAGGTTGGAGCAAAAAGACCCAAGCAGCAGGCCACGTAATAGTTCAGCGGGGAGGGCATTTGCCTTGCAAACGGCTGACCCAGGTATGATCCCCAGCACCCCATATATGGTCCCTGAGCACAGCAGAAATGATTCCTGAGTGCAGCCAGATGTGGCCCCAAACCCAAGGCCACAACATTGAGCCTGAGGCTCTCTCTGGCACAGCTCGGAGAAACAGCAAGGCTGGCCGAGGTGCCGCTCTGCACCCACCCCTGGCCCTGATTCCACAAACCCGAGCACCCTTCAGGGTGCAGGTCGGGAGCCCGCCCTCCCCAGGGGCACCCATGGGTCACTCAGCTGCATGGAATCCCTCCTTCTCACTCACTTCCACAGCATGGGCAGCACTGAGCTGACTGCCACACAGAGTGGCCGCTGGCACCCAGCAAGCGGGGCCCAGGCTGCACCTGCCTGTGCCCTCGGCCCCTGCCCCATGCATGTCCTGGCCTCCCTGCAGGGCTACCCACTGCCCCACCCGGATCCCTTCCCAAGGGCGGGAACGAGGCGGTGGTGGCAGGCACCACCTGGTGGCAGTTTAGGGAAAGACAGCGGACCACACGTGCACCCCATTGCATCCTGACTTCAGGGCCCCAGGTCATTAAGCAGGAGCAGCAGAGAAGGCGAGGGGCTAAGGCTGCTGACAGCTGCGGCGCGAGGGTGGGGCAAGGTAGAGCACACAAGGCACCTCCAGCCTCCACCCAGTGCCCTGGACATCGATCTCTGAGGGTGTCGCCCGCCTCGGGGCCACACCTTGGCGCTACAGCAGCAGTCAGACCGCTGTCCCCTCTCTGCTGGCCTCTCCACCTGCAGGGGCGCATCCGCACAGCTGCTGAGGGGGCCGGGGCTCTGTGCAGGGGAGGGGCGGGCAGCGTGGGGGGGGCCCTAACCCTCCTGGCCCCCAACACAGGTGGAGGAATTCGCAAAGGTGGCCCCCAGGGAGGAGGCGTGTCTGGGGAGTCCTGAGAGGATGGGGTGGGCAGCAGTCCCGCGCATGCTCCGGGCTTGCCTGACCTGAGGCGCCAGGCACCGGGCAGCTCTGGGCACCTCTGCCCTTATCAGGTCAGCCCTGCACTGGCCCAGCCTCCAGATACCTCTTACGCAAGTCCAGAGCTGACCTTGCTGTGGACGCCCATTAACCACACCTGCGCCTGCCTCACCTTGGGTAGGGTAGGGGCTGGGAGGAGGGGCAACGGGCACAGGAGCCCCCAGTGCCAACTCCCGGGGCTGCTTGGTCAGCTGGGTGGGTAAGGTGAGAGTGGAGGACAGTGCTCCCAGAAGCCGAACCGTAGGGCCTCCCTCCACCTCCGCTCCCCAGGCAGAGATGCGGACACACGCCCCACCTCTGGGCAACCCCTAGCTGAGATGCAGGCGCACCCCCCACCTTTGGGGAACTCTGAGCTGAGACTCCCTCTGTCCCCAAGCTGAGATGCGGGCGTTCCCCCACCTCCCGCGGGGTACCCCAGATTGAGATGCGGGCACGCCCCCACCTCCCAGGGTACCAACCCCCGGCTGAGATGCGGGCACGCCCCCACCTCCCGGGGTACGCCAGGCTGAGATGTGGGGTGTCCCCCACCTCCTGGGGTACCCCAGGCTGAGATGCAGACACGCCCCCCACCTCCCGGGGTACCCCAGGCTGAGTTGCGCGCGCGCCCCCTTCCTGCCAGGCCCCCGGTCCCCAGCCCCGGGCGGGTCTGCAGCGCTCCCTCCCCCAGCCCAGGCTCCGGGGACGGGGTGGGCGCGGCCCCACGGGGTGACCTTGGGCGAGGCTGCACCGCGCGGCCCAGAGCCGAGTCCCCCCACGTTCTGCGTCCGGCGGGAGGGGCGCCGCTCCGGGCACGGTGGGCTCCCGCCCCTGCTCCCGAGACCGGGGGGCGCGGCCCGGAGGGGGTGGGGACGGTCCGCCCGCCCGCCCGCCGCCCCTTTGTCCCGCCGCCCAATCGGCGGCCGCCGTGACTAAATAAGGCCGGAGCGCGCCCCCCCCCCCCCCCCCCCCCCGGCCGCGGTGACTCAGGCCCGCGCGGCGACATCGCCAAATAAGGTCGCACACCTGCGGCCGCACCTTGACCCCCGCCCGGTGACACAGCGCGGGAGGGGCGCGCCCGCCCGGCGGCCCCGACCCCGGCCCCCCGCGCCCCGGCCACCCCGCGCCCCCCGCCCGGCCCGGCCCCCGCTCCTCGCCCAAACAAAGGCCTACAGCGCGGCGGCGACCCCCGCGCCGTCCCCAGGGCCCCGCTGCTGGGGACAGTCCCGCGCGGGACACCGTCGGCCACGCGCGCACGACCCCGAGGGTCGGCTGAGTCCGCGGCGGGGTGGCCGCGGCCCGGCCTCGGCGGGGCCCTGCCCGGTGTCCGCGCGGGTAGCCGCCCCCGGCGCGTGCCCCTGTCCGGGTGGGGTCGCGGAGCCCCCTCCCCGGCCCGGCCCGGGCGCGTCCCCCTAGACCCGGCGACCGGGGCGGCAGGTGCGCGCGGACCCCGCCCGGCCCCGGGCTCGGCCGGGCCTGCGGGACCCCCAGGGATGCGCGGCGGCCCGCGGCCCTGCCTCAGTTTCCCCAGTGCCGGGCTTCCGGATGGCGGCGCGGCCCGCCCGGCGGCCGGTTTCGGGGCGCAGCCCGGCAGGGGCGCGGCCGGCACGGGGCCGCGGCGCGCGGGGGCGGTGCGGGCGGGACCGTTGGGGGCGGCGCGGGCTGGGGGCGCGGCGGCGCGCGCGACCCCACGTGCCCCCGGCGGGCGGGCCAATGGGCGCCCGGCGTTCGGGAAAATCGCCATATATGGGCATGTTCTGGGGCCGCGCGCGCCGCCGCGCCCCGCGCGCCCCCGCGCCGGCTTAAATAGCGGCGGGGGAGGCCGCGCTCGGTCTCAGTCGCCGCCGCCACCCGCGCTTGCCTCCGTCGCCGCTCCGTCCGTCCGTTCCGCGCCCCGCGCCGCCGCCGCCGGTAAGGCCGGGAACAAAGGGCCGGGGGCGGGGGCGGGCGGGCGGGGGCGGCGGGCCCGACGCTGAGCCGCTCTTTGCAGATCGCCATGGAGGAGGAAATCGCCGCGCTCGTCATCGACAACGGCTCGGGCATGTGCAAGGCGGGCTTCGCGGGCGACGACGCGCCCCGCGCCGTGTTCCCGTCCATCGTGGGCCGCCCGCGCCACCAGGGCGTGATGGTGGGCATGGGCCAGAAGGACTCGTACGTGGGCGACGAGGCGCAGAGCAAGCGCGGCATCCTGACGCTCAAGTACCCCATCGAGCACGGCATCGTCACCAACTGGGACGACATGGAGAAGATCTGGCACCACACCTTCTACAACGAGCTGCGCGTGGCGCCCGAGGAGCACCCGGTGCTGCTGACGGAGGCGCCGCTGAACCCCAAGGCCAACCGCGAGAAGATGACCCAGGTAGGCCGCGCCCGCCCGCCCCGCCCGCGCGCGCCCCGCGCCGGGCCGCCGCTCACGCGCCTCTCTACCTTCCAGGGCTCGGGTCCGCGCGGCATTTCCTCCCGGAGCCTCAGGTTCTCTGGCGTGTGTGCTTGCGTGCTTTCCTCTCCTCACTCACACGGGGCATGCGGCATGCGTGGGGAGGGGGGCCGCGCCCGCGCGCGCTGACCGCCCTGTTCCCGCAGATCATGTTCGAGACCTTCAACACGCCCGCCATGTACGTGGCCATCCAGGCTGTGCTGTCCCTGTACGCCTCGGGCCGCACCACGGGCATCGTGATGGACTCCGGCGACGGGGTCACCCACACGGTGCCCATCTATGAGGGCTACGCGCTGCCCCACGCCATCCTGCGTCTGGACCTGGCCGGCCGGGACCTGACCGACTACCTCATGAAGATCCTCACGGAGCGCGGCTACAGCTTCACCACCACCGCCGAGCGGGAGATCGTGCGCGACATCAAGGAGAAGCTGTGCTACGTGGCGCTGGACTTCGAGCAGGAGATGGCCACGGCGGCCTCCTCATCCTCTCTGGAGAAGAGCTACGAGCTGCCCGACGGCCAGGTGATCACCATTGGCAATGAGCGTTTCCGCTGCCCGGAGGCGCTCTTCCAGCCCTCCTTCCTCGGTAGGTGCCCGCCCTGGGGGCCGCTGCGGGAGGCTGCACTGAGGGCGAGCGGAGGTAACAGGGGCGTGGCCTTACAGGCATGGAGTCTTGCGGCATCCACGAGACCACCTTCAACTCCATCATGAAGTGTGACGTGGACATCCGGAAGGACCTGTACGCCAACACGGTGCTCTCAGGGGGCACCACCATGTACCCGGGCATCGCCGACCGGATGCAGAAGGAGATCACAGCCCTGGCCCCCAGCACCATGAAGATCAAGGTGCGTCTGCGCCTTGGGCCGGGAGGGGGCCCACACGAGCTGGGGGGGTTGGGGTGGGGCAGCGGCACGCCCTGGGCTGAAACCTGCCTCCTTGTCTCTGCAGATCATCGCACCCCCTGAGCGCAAGTACTCGGTGTGGATCGGGGGCTCCATCCTGGCCTCGCTGTCCACCTTCCAGCAGATGTGGATCAGCAAGCAGGAGTATGACGAGTCGGGCCCCTCCATCGTCCACCGCAAATGCTTCTAAACGGACTGCAGAGGCTGCCCTGCAGGGAGGCGCCCGCCTGGCAGTGCCCTCCCGCAGCCCCCAAAACTGGAATCAGCCTGAGGGAAATCGTCCTTGAAGCTTACACTCTGAGCACTGGATCGTAGAGCTCGTTGCTGATTTTGACCTAGTATTCAAGTTAACTTCCTTTGGTATGTGTTTCAGCCCTGCACCTCGCCTGGGTTGGACCCCCAGCCCCTACGGCTGGCACCTAGGTGGTGGCGGCACGCGGATGCTCTGTCCACGGGCCGTGGGGCTCCTGAGCCGTGCGGGGTCTTGTCGTGGAACACCGCGACAGGGTCTGTCAAGAGACCGGTGCATGGGACCAATCCCTGTGGGCCTGGCGCCTCCCCAGCACCAGGCTCTTCACTTGCCTTGAGTTGGAACATGGTTGCATTCACACCTGTAAATTTATTCATTCTTTTAATTTATGTAAGGTTTTTTTTTGTACTCAATTCTTTAAGAGACAATTTTGGTTTTCTACTGTCATGTGAGAACATTAGGCCCAGCAACACGTCTTGTGAGGAAATAAAGAGCTGCGGTAACCGAGGAGCCCTGTGTGTGTGCTGGGGCCCTGGGGGGTGGGGGGGCGCAGCCTGCACTGGCTTGTGAGGTTCCCTTTAGGAGAGGGACCCTTGAATTCTCTATAGGGCACCCCAGGGTACAGTCGGCCCTGCAGTACCGTCGGGGAAGTAGAGCTGCCCCTATGAGGGCATGGCTGCAGGTGCCCCCTGGGGTGGCCTCAGAGCCCCAACGTGTAACTCTCTAGACCTAGGACAGATCTCCACGAGTGCTAAGAGAATGGTGCTACGGCCGGCCATATTTCAGTGGCTAAAGGGTTCCCCCCCACTCCAGGTGGGCTCTGGGAAGCCTTCTATATTCTTGGGTGCTGGAGGGTCCCAGGGAGTGGCCTCCCTCCCCAAGGGACCTTCCTTCGTCCTGTTGGGACCGCTCGGCCAGGGCCACAAGCAGCTAGGATGTTCTGGCAAGGAACTTCAGGTGCTGCTGCTTGCCAATGGACATAACTGCCAGTGACCACCACCCCCCCCCCCAAGCCCAGAGGGCAGCCTTGGCCACCACATAAGGGCCTTCAATGACAGGCACCTGTGGGCACTGCCTTGGCTCAGGTGCAGTTAGGGTGGGAGGGTGAGGGGTGAGGTTGTGCCCAGCACCCTGGGTCATCCCCTGAGACCACCCATCTCCCCTCCTCACATCTGACTTGGGAGGCTTGATGATGGGGTCACCTAGGGAAGGGGCTGTCACTGCTCTACGGATGGGTGACGCCCCTTCTTTGTATGGTTCCAGGCCCTGGCACAAGACAGCAGGGGGCTTGTCTCTAAGCCCCAGGCAAGGATACCCTGGGCCTCCCTCCAAGCCTGTTCCCCTTCCTCCCATGGAAGGTGCCTGTCCTTTCCATGCTGAGTGTCCTTTCCATGCTGACCTTGATGCCCAGGACTGCGGATGGACGCAGGGGAGGGCCAGGTGCAGCCACTTTGCTGGGCCCAGCTTCTTGGTGAGGTCCATGGGCTGAGCCGTGGCCCTGCCCTGTGGCTGTGGGGCAGCTGGGGTGACTGCAGGGATGGTGCCACAGCCCCCTGGGTGCCCTGGCACCGAGACCTGCAGTACTGGGCCTTGCGGCAGCAGATCCCATTTTCCATCCTCGGGCCTCTCCTGGCGTCTTCCCTCTGCAGCATCTGCTGCTGGGACGCCCCCTCTGAGGGTCAGTTCTGAAAGGATAAGGGCAGACGGTCCTTATCCTTTCCAGCACAGGCTAGTCCAGGTCTGCCGTCCATGTGGGCACCCCCCCAGCCCCTCAGCACGGTGCCCCAACACTGTTGGGGAGTGAGGCATGGCCTCAGGAGGGGCATATGCCCAGGCACAGCCCCTGGACCTCACTTCACAGACATCTGACCCCCACCATTCCCCAAATCCCGCTGCCCAGGGAGCCTTGGCACCCTGCGGGTCCCCATAAATGGCAGCAGAGCCCTCGGGGCAGGTGGTCGAGAGCACACTGTGAAGGTGCCTGGCCTGGTCCCCCTTGGCCTCACACCTGGTCCCTTGACCCACCAGCCTGCTTGGGTAACTGGCCATGAGGGGCCTCCTGAGGGCTGGGTGGAGGCCCCCAGAGAAAGCAGTTGTTTCCCCCAATTCTCCATGAGGCTGGGCCGGGTCATGCTCTCCGTGGGTCCCCACCTGACCCCTGTCATGCTCCCTCAGTGCAGGGGTGCAGCTACCCACCCCCCAGGAGCGGATCAGAAGGGGCAAGCCAGGTAGGGGCACAGCCTGGGTGCCCTCCTGCAGGCCGTCCTTTGCTGCCAACACTCACCTGGAGGTGGCGTGGGAACCACATAGGAGCGTCCCAGCTCTCTTCAAGGACAGTCACATGCCTGTGCCTCTGTCCCCAGGAGCCAGCCTCCGGCCCGCCTCCATGCGCAGGATGGAACTGCACCGTCCTCGCCCTCTGCCCAGAGCCCCGGGCTCCTGCACCGCTAGGGCTGTCCCGTGGCCAGCCTGGGCTCGCTCACCCCCGAGTGCTATCAGGAGTGAGCACAGAGCCAGGAGTAATACCTGGCCACGGATGTGGCCCCAAAACCAAAACAAAAGAACCCTGTTTCACCGCCCCCCTCTACACCGAGGTTCTGTAGAGCACACTGGGCAGTGCTGGGGACGAGCCCAACCTCCCTCTGCCCCGTACCCGGCCCTGGAGCCTGATGGATTTATTTGACTGCCTGCCAGCAGCACCTTGGCCAGTGGCTTGCTGGCTCTGAGTCCCCTGTCCTGGGCAGGCAGGAGGTGCCCTGTTCCCCCCTCTATACCCTGACCTGTGACCTCCTGTCCTAAGTGGCCAGACCCCTCTGCCTTCTTGCACCCCTGTGTCAGCACTCAGAAAGGTCACCCAGCCCTGAGAACAGACTGGGCGCTCGTCCGGCGGTGGCCTCCTCCCTGGATAAAGCGTGGCTTGAGCGCCCACCTGGAAAGGGGAGCAGCGGCTACTCTGGAGGACTTCCTGGCCAGTGTGCCCTGGGCTGCTGGAATACTGCGACCTCTGCACGACCTCTCTCCTGGGTTTGGCTTCCTGGTGCTGGAGGGCTGTGAGGTCCTGGGGCTCCAGCCCAGTCAGCCCCTGGGCCACACCCCAGCCTCCAGATTCCTCTCCAGGCCACTGAAGTGATTCCTTTTCTGGGTTGGGATGTTTTTGTTCTACTTCCGGGTCATACGCTGTGGTGCTCAGGGATCACTCCTGGCATTCCTCAGGGCCCATGTGGGATTCAGGGGGGAACTGGGCTCCTCTATGGTCAGTGCTCTCCCTGCAGCGCTGGGACCACCCTGGACTCAGCCAAGACTTTTTTTTTCAGATTTTTGGATCATGTCCAGTTGTGCCACTCCAGGCTGAGTTCAGGGGTGCATCAGGGGTGCTCAGGGACAGTACTGGGGTCTCCTGCATACAAGGCCAGCTCCTAACCGCTGGCATGCTCTCCGGCCTGTCCAAGTCTGGTGTAAGGGAACGAGATGGGTCCTTGGTGCAGGGGGTCAAGCCTGCTTGCTCCTTTTCTGTCAGGAGAGCTGCTTGCCTGAGCCTGAGCATGGCTCTGAGAAGCAGACACTGTGGGAGAGGCAGTGTGACAGAGCACTGCTGGAGAGCATTGTGGAGAGAGCAATATGAGAGAGCACTGTGATACTGTGGGAGAAAGCAGTCGGTTTCCCCTTCCTCATACTCTGGTGTCCATCTCCTGGGCAGGGAGAGAGAGGAGGGAGAGCAGGAATCAGGGTGGGATGGGTCCCCCAGACCCTGGCGAGGGTGGCTACAAAAGGTCCTGTGCATCCTGGTGGCTTATTGCACCGCCCTTTACAGGGGCCCGTGACTGGACACACGTGCATAGCATCACTGCCTGTGCCGTGGCACATCAGCATTGGGGGCGCCCGAGTGACCCACCCAGGGCTGTGGGCCTGCATGTGCCCCCATCAGGCCTAGCGGCCTGGACAAATGCGGGGCCTGAACCTGGGGGTGGAGCTGGCAGAGTGCTCCACTCTTGCAAAGGGGTGCCAGGGTGAGCAGTCGCGGGGCACCACGCCCACACCTGGAGGGTGGGGCCAACGCCAGCCCTTGGGATCCTCAATTCAGCCCTGGTAGAGCCATGGGGGGGGGGCAGTGTGGGCAGTGAGGGGCAGTTGGGGGTGGTACCCATGGCCGCTGAGACCCATCTGCAGTCCGGTGAGAAGGAAGGGGGCGGGGGCACTGTCCCCTGAGCACCAACCAAAAGTGACTCCTCCTGACTGCCCACCTGTCCCTTGGGTGACTGAGCCCATCTGCTGACCTCCCTGCGGGCGCCCTGGACCCTCCCAGCGGGAACTCAACCATGGCCGCCAATTCCGTAGCGCTGCAGCCACTGTCCTGGGACCAGGAGTCAGCTCGGTGCTCATCCAGTGGACCTGAAGGGGCTGGAGAGCACAGCAGCGAGCGCGCAGTAGCGAGAGCACAGGCCTGGTCCAATATAGAGCCACATGGTCCCTGGCACTGGCAGGCCCAAGCAGCACCCTTGTGCTGAAGGCCCAGTTGGCTGGGAACTGGGGTTTCCGGGTTGCCTGACGCCCTTTGGAAAGTGGCAGAGTGACGGCTAGGGGGACCGTGCAGGGCTTGAGCCTTGTGCCTTGCCTGTGACTGTGGTAGCCATACTGCTGAGTGCCCTGAGCACAGATGCAGGCAGAGTCCTTGAGCACTGCCCCAGAGACTTGAAAGTCAATACAGAAAAATCAAGAACCCAGTGCCTGGGCGGGGAACAGGGCCCTCTCCGCTGGATTCCCGCTCGCTGCTCCACATTTCAGGAGCTACCTCCTGCCCACTTGGGGCCCCAGCAGCAACCCCGCGGCACCCCAGTGTGGGGAGTGCCAGTAGGAACTGCCCAGAGGCGGGACACGCTAGGGAGCTGTCCAGGAAGCCTTATGTACCCCAGGGGTTTCCTGAGTGCTGGCCATGGGCACTGAGGCCTGAGTCAGAGGGGAGACCCTCAGAGCCACCCAGGGTCCCCCGCGTAGGGCCCAGGCTGCGGGTCGGGGTGGGGAAAAAGGGCCCTGCATGGCCAAAGAGTTCACTAGTGGCCACCCCACAAAGTTGTGTGGGCCTGCGGTCGGCTGAACCTGACTTTCGGGGTCAGCTCAGGGAGAAGGGAAGCTGCTTCCAGATTCACGGCTGGGGGAGGCCAGGAACACCTATCACCCTGCACCCCGACTGCAGGCCCTCAGTCTCAAAGATGCCTCCTGGGGCCAGGCAGGCACACAGATGCAGTGGGGGAGATGGATGCGGTGGGTACAGGTGGATGCAGTTGAGGTGGGCACAGCGGCAGAGGTTTAGAAGGGCAGGTGGGGCCAGTGTTCCCCTGCGAGACCCCAGGAACTGCAGGCGGGGAGAGCGAGGCGGGTACAGGATGGTAGTGCCTCTCTCCCTTACTTTCCGGTTTGGATCCGCACCCCGCGGTGCTCAGGAAGGACTCCTGGAGGCTCGGGGACCCTAGGCAGTACCAGGTGGAAAGGGGCCGCTGCTGTCCCGGTGCAATTTGCACAGCCCTCCCGGCTGCATTCTCTGTGCCCAGGTGGCTGATCCGCGGAGGGAGCCCCGCTTTCGCTGCAGCGGGAGACAGAGCCCGAGACCCTCCTAGCCGGCACCGTTCCCCACCTAAGGGTGCCCCCAGCCAGACGGCGGCGGGCAGTGGGGAAGGGGCCTGGGAGTCCTGGTTACTCCCAGAGCACAGACTCGGAAAAACCCTCCCGGTCATCGTCCCTAAGCTCGCGGGTCGGCGATTCGGGCCCCAGGGCAGCTCGGGCTTGCCCGTCGGTTCCGGGTCTCCCTTCCGTGCGGAAACGTTTGTTCTCTAACAATAGAGCCGGGTCCGGTGCTTTCGCCGCCCGGGCCTCACGGGAGGGCTCGGACGCCCGGAGGAGTGTGGGATCTGGGTCCCAGCGGCACCGGCCCGCGGCCGGATCCCCGTTCGGCCCAGGCTTCCGTGTGAGGGGCCCCGGACGCGCCCGCGGGCCCCACCGACCGCGTGAGTCCCATGGCCGAGCCCGGCTTGGCGCGGCGTGCATGCGCACATGGCGCGCTCCGATTGGATGCTGGTCAGCACTCACCTGTGATTGGCCCAAACAGCCGCGCTCCGGTTGGATGCTGGTCCGTGCTCACCCGTGATTGGCCTGGGCGGCCGCGCACTAGACCAATGGGAACGCGTCTCCTGGCAAGCGCGCGGACAGCGGGACTGGGGGTAGGGGGCGGCCTGTGCTCCTGACTCGGAATATTTAGGGAGGCGAGCCGGGACCCGGAGCTCGGAATTTGTATAGGCCTAAATCCGCGCAATCTGGGCCCTGAGAAACCCGTGCTTGGAGGACCCCGAGGGGCTGGCAAAGGTCCTGCCCAGGACAACCCTCGCTTCAGACCTCCTGTGTCTGCTGCTGGTAGAAATGCCGGCCCTTACCCTAGGGCCTCAGACGCTGGAACTGGAGCCGTGCTCTACCTTTGAGCCGCGTCCGAGACCCCAATGGAAATGAGTATTTTTTGTTTATAATGGAAAATGTTTCTATTTAAAGATTGAAGCTCTTGGTTCATAGGAAAGTAATCCGTGTGAATGGGAGGGGAGAGGGGGAATGCAATGTTGGGGTGGCTGTTTCAGAAACAGCTTGGCTCAGCTGGTCATCAACATGGTAGGTACCCAAAGACACTTAAGAGGTAGTACAGCAGGGAGGGCGCTTGATCCCCACCATCCCAAATAGTCCCCCGAG
Organism: Sorex fumeus; assembly: GCF_029834395.1. Lineage (NCBI taxonomy): Eukaryota > Metazoa > Chordata > Mammalia > Eulipotyphla > Soricidae > Sorex > Sorex fumeus. The sequence continues at coordinate 17,669,555 of NW_026606086.1, read as the reverse complement.
CACAGCCGGGAGTGATTCCTGAGAGCAGAGTCAGGAGTAAGCCCATCGCCGGGAGTGGGCCAAAGGAAAACCAAACAAAAAACCCAAAGACAATAAAGACCGGGACTTAGGAAGAAAAAGGGATCGTTATATGGTTCACAAACCAGGGGACAGCAGGGATAACGCACATATTCATCAGTAGGGCGAGGGCGAGACACCCGAGTAGGAAATGGCACAGCCTCACAGGCCAGAAAGCCCTGAGTACTGAGAGGGCTCGAGGCTGGCGGCTGGCGGGTCTGCCTACAAACAAGGGGCCAAGAGTTGGATTCCCTGAGCTGCTGGCCTGCGCCGAGAGCTCCCCGCCGCTCTGCTGTGCTGGTCTGTGCTTCTTGGAGCTGGAGCCCAATTTCTGCAACTCTGGCTGCTCCACGGCTTAGGAAGTGAGCCGGGAGCGCCCCCCCACCCCCCGCAAGCACCACCCCCTGACGGGTGGGACTACCCCCAGCCTCACTCCTACCGGCACCCCAGCATCCTAGGAGAGAGAGGAAGGCGGAAAATGTGGAATGTCACTAAGCTCATTTAAGTCGTCTTTTGAAAGGAAGGAAGTTCTGATAGCTTCACAGGAAACTTTATGACACAGAGCAGACACAAAGGCTCGTGTGATCGCAGGGGACAGACCGAGCACGGGGAGGTCACAGAGACAGAAATAGACTGGCAATAGCGAGGGGGAGGGAAGTCCCTGCAAGGAGTACCAAGTTCCTGTGTGAGTGATGAGAAAGTTCTGGAAGCAGCCAGCGTGCTGGCTCGGAGCAGAGGGACTACTTGACACTCAGGCTGCTCGGGAAAGGCACGCGGTGATCTTATAGCGCGAACACTTGCCCCTAACCCTACGCCTAGACATGGGGAGAAGGGCGCAGGGCTGTGCGGAGCCCGCCTGGCGAGGGGCCTCTGCCTGCCTGCTGTGTCCAGTACCAGGGCTCTGCAGAACATACGTTTTGGGGAGTCCTCTGTTTGGGGAGCACATAATCCCCAGGGGGTGCGACTGGACCCAGCTCCTGGGAGGGCCCCCAGCTCCGGAACCTGCCCCTTCCAGTCCCCCAAGCCGCTCGGGGTCCGCCCCAGCCAAAAGGGCGCCTAGCGAGCGGCAGTCTGCGCCTCTCATTTGCTTCGGGCCACACCGGGCAGCAGGGGGCTCTTCTCCGCTCAGCGCCCGGGGAGGGGACCCTGGCGCCCGGCGATACCTGGGATGGGACCCCCGGGGCCGCCCCTGGGCTCCTTTCTGGGTCCTAAGCTGTCTAAGAGCCGAGGCGGATGGCGGGGCTCCAGGGGCGGGGGCGGGAAGGCAGCGCCCCGAGGCCCCGCGCCGCCCCCGCCGGCCGCTAGGGGGCGCGCCTGCCCTGCTGCAGCGGCGGGCGGCGCCGACATTGGTCTCCAGGTTCTCGTCGCGGCGAGGCGAGGCGAGGCGAGGCGGGGCGGGGGGCGGCAGGCTCGGCCGGCACCCGGGGCGGGGCGAGCTGGCCCTGACCGAACGGCCTCCGGGCTGGGGACGGCGCGATGCGGCCGCGCTGCCCAGGGATGCCTGCTGTCCGCTGGGGCCTCACCCAGCCCCGGGAGAGACAGCTGGGGCCCCCGGGGCCACGAAACAGGCGTCGGGAGGGAACGGCCACACCGAGGCTCCTCCCCACCCCTGACCCTCCCGGGATCTCCCCCACCCCGACCCTCCCGGGCTCCTCCCACCCCCTCCTTCCAGGGTTCTCCCCCACCCCTGACCCTCCCAGGCTCTCCCCCAACCCCCTCTTCTGTCAGCCCACAATAGGACCTGGTTCTGGCTGCGTCCTTGAGCCATCATGGCCAGAGGGGAAGTACCTGCTGACCTGGCCCTGCGCTGTCCCAGCAGTACTTGGCAGGTCCCTGTGCTTCAGGCAGCCCAAGAGCTGCTGGTCACTCACTGGACATCAAGGGCAAGACGTGCATGGTCCGGCTGCCCGGAGTGATGGTGATGTCACCCTGCCGTGGAGGAGGAAGCAAAGGCTCTTTAGAGAGGGCCTGGCTGGATGGTGGCTGGTCAGAGGCCTGGCCAGGGCCAGAGACCCCCAGCAGATGCCTGGAGCCCCCGCTGGAGGGTCACGGAACAGCTGCCCTGTCCTCAAGGCCTCCCGAGGGGCTTCCGCTCCAGGTGGGCGCCTGGAGGCCCCAGCCGTCTCCTGTCTGCTTCCTCTCCCCCGGCCGCCCCTTCCTCCGGCCTCTGCCTGGACAGCTGCTCCCTTCCGGAGGCGGGCATGTGATGGCCAGGGACTGGACCCCACGCTGCAGCTGTGGAGCCCTCGGAGGGCCGAGCTGTGGGCGGCTGAGCACGCTGTGGCTCCCGCAGCTCCAGGCCCTGGCTCAGGGCCCGCCCCTCTCGGGCTGGGGTGGGGGAGCCGGTCCCACCCAGCCCCTCACTCGCTCCCCTCCTCTTTCCGGCTCACTGGGCTCCCAGCCACCCCGATGGGGCCTGTTTAATTGATTCAATTTGTCCAACAGTAAAAACACTGGGCAGATGTGAGCGTCGGGCGCCCCGCCCCCCGGAGCTGCCAGACACCTGCCAAGGCCGGGCTGGGCGTCCTTCCCGGGCGCCCGCAGCCCAGCAGGGCCAGGCCCAGCCGGACTCAGCCGCGGGGATGGCAGGCCCATCCAGGGCACAGCACACGGCCTCGGGGCCGCCGGGAGGGGCCCAAGACCCGAACACAAGTGAAAGAGAGAGACGCCCTCGCCCAAACGCCAGGGTGCCCGGTGCCCAGCCCGGCTCCTGGGCGAGCACTCCTGCCGTGAGCCCCGCAACCGCCGTTAATGCTGGGCGGTAAAGGGGCCCCACCTGCTTCCGAGGGCCCCCCCCACCCCCCGGTCAGGGCACTCCCGGCTCGTGTTTGGGGGCTTTTCCCCCACTTCCCAGAAGACGCGGGGGCTGAGCAAGGTCAGCCCCAGCCCGGCAGTCCCCGCGGCGCCCGCGGCTCCCCCCACCCCGCCCCTCCCGCTCGGGTCCCCCAGCGCCCCAACCCCTCGAGCAGGGCCTGGAGGTGGAAACGCGGCTCGGCCGAGCCAAGAACAAAAGGGAGCCCCGCCCCGGCCCGCCGCGCGGCAGCCAATGAACACGGCCGCCGCCCGAGGCGCGCTCGGATTGGATGCGCCGCGGCCAATCGGGCGCTGGGGCGGGGCTGGCCCACGTGGGGCGGCGGCGTCTCTGGGCCTGGCAGGCGGGACTCGTCGTCCCCCTCACCCCGCGTCCCCCGCACTCCGCCCCCGCGGCCCTGCTCCCTGCGCCCCGCACCCCGAGACCCCCGAGGCCCTGCCCTCCGCGGCCCCGCACCCCGCGCCCCCGCATCCCCCATGCGGCCCCTGCATCCCGCGCGTTCGGCGCCCCGCACCCCTGCACCCCGCGCCCCCAGGCCGTGCCCGCCCCGACCCTGCTGTAGGGCTGCAGACCTGCGCGTGGCTTCTGATCCCGCCTCCCCTGAGCCCGGGAACTGGGGGAACAGAACCGGGAGAGTGTCACCTGGTTGGACAGTGCTGCCGTCAGTCCATTCACTCCACGGAGTCCGTTTCCGGCCTTCTGCCCAGGCGGTGTCCTATCCACACCAACTGGGTGCCTGCGGGTACCAACTGCTGTGCTGGGGGTCACCGACACATCCTCTGTCCCCATCTCCAGAGGACCGAGGGCGGCCTCTCCCCGGGAGCAGCCCCAGGTACAGGAGATGCTCTTGGGGGAACCGAACCGGCAGCTGATGCTGCACTGGGCAGCCCACTGGGCCCTCTACAGCTGGGGGGGGGAGGCCATGGCAGAGGGAGGGAACAGCACCGTGAGGTCAGCGATGACAGGGACACCCAGGGGAAGCCCAGAAAGGGCTGGTCAGGGCTCCGCCAAACTCCTCCCTCTATCTCTCCCCATCCTGCAAAGGGGAAAAGACAGGAGGCAGGTGCAAGGAACCAGGCAGGCAGCTGCCTCCTCTAAGAGGCCCTCCTGGGTGCACCACTGTCATCAAAGCTATCACAGGGCCCTGGTCTTATGTGGCATCTTCTCTGCTCCCCTGGGGTTAAGGAGGAACAGGCCTGCGTTTCCCTGGGTGAGCTCAGTAGGGGGGGGCTCTTGAGGGCAGGGGAGGGATAGGTTTAGAACGACCTGGCAAACTTTTCCAGAATGGGACAGGGCCTCAGGGCCCAGGGAGGAAAGGGGGTGTCCAGGCTTCCTGCCAGGCTGAGGATGGAGCCCCTGCAGAGGGCACCCTGAAGGCACAGGACTGAGACAGGCGAGAGCAGGCAGAAAGGAGGGAACTGCAGGCTACAAGGATGGCGTGCGTGAGAGCTCTGAGTCAGAGGGCCTGGCCCAGGCGCCTGCCTCTATCTCCCCCACCCGCCATCGTGGGGCAGGGACCGTGTGCCCCTTGCTACTCGTGTGTGCCCTAGGCTCACGTTCCTATCGCTCTTACTTTCCAGTTTTGGGAGCGTTGCCGCAAGGCCTCATGGGTGGTGAGTGAAAGCATGACCCCCACCCAGCAGGGGCTGCTGGCACTGCCACCTGTGCCATGTCCCCTTCCTGTGCTGGGCACCCAGCAGGGAAGACCAAGGGGTGGATGGAGCAGCGAGCCTGACCGCTAACGGCCTCTTTCCAGCTCTGGGGGCTGAGTAAAGGTTTGTGCCTGTGAGCTGCTGACCTCAGTTGGGGTCACCTTTTCCTGGGGGAGGAGCCCACCCACCCTTGAGGGGGGCTGAGATTCATTTTTGGCATTGGTCTTTTTGAATTGCTTCTGGCAATGCTCAGGGGTTACTCCTGCTCTGCACTCGGAATTACTCCTGGTGGTGCTTGGGGGACCATATGGGATGCCAGGGATCAAACCCAGGTTGGCTGTATGCAAGGCCCTATCTGTTGTACTATGGGTCTGGCCCCCAGGCCTGAAATTTCTGGCATGGCTGAGCCCCCTTCCAGGGAGACAGCAGAAGGGACTCTGAGGACACCCACAGAGGTGGGCAGGATGCTGAGTTCTGGACACAGTCTACATCTGTCCCCTGTGCTCCGTCGTTCCCATCTCATCTGTCACTTGCCCTTCCAGCTCCTCTTGTTGTAGGATGGTCAGTCCTGTCCCCGATTGTGGGTATTGGAACCTCTCACAGTGGGTCAGCCCCTTTGTTCCGTCAGCAGCTCAGGGGGCTCCTGGGTGTCCGCTTGGCCCCGCAGCCTCCCGTGGCGGGCATCTGCTTAAGACCAGGTGGACCAGGGCTTCAGTTCATGTAGTTCAAGGTCAAAGCTGACTCAGTAGCAAGAAAATATAAGATGAAGCGTTAAATCTAAAGTTCAGACTAAACACCAAACACTTTGGGACAAATATCCCCCATATTCAACACGGACCATAGTTGCACTGAAAGTAACTACGGATCCGAACATCAAATTAGACTGGACAGCTGATGATTTAACAGTGGGCACCGCTGGGGTCAGATGCTCGGTCCCGCCGTGGCCAGTACCTGCCCAGAAGGGAGGCTTCAGCGCAGAGCTGGCCCGCGCTGGACAAGCAGGGGCCGACACCCACGTGGCCGCTGAGGCCGGCTGCAGTCAGTCCATCCAGCTGAGGGACCCAGTCACCTCCTGATTGGCCAAGCGGTGGTCACGTGGGCCACACTGGCTGCGGGGGGAGGGGGAGGCCCCGAGATTGGTTGGCCGCGGCACGTGACCGGCCCCAGCGCTCCTTGGATCCCTCGGACTCCCCCCTCCCCCCCCTGCAGGGGTCTGTCCGTGGGCCAGTGCACAGTCCCCACGGAGCCCCCCGAGTCTGTCTTTTGCAAGGGCAGAGGTGGGCTCCCGGGGCCTGCAGGGCAACTGACCCCAGCAGGGGCGGGGGGGCACTGGCCGGTTTCCCAGGGGCTTCCGGCGCCCTACCTCCTCTGTGTGGGGCACGGTTGCGCCCAATAGGATGACAGTGACAGTGTCACTGGCACTGGCCTTTAGCAGAACTTGTTGGAGGCCGGTCAGATGTTCACTGGACGGGAGGGCAGGGGGAGCGGGGGCCAGGACGTCAGGGGGGCTGGGTTGTCGGCTGGGGGGGGTTCCCCGAGCAGTTTGTCGGTCAGGAGGGGCAGGGGCTGGGGACCAAAGGATGGGGGCCTGGTGGGCACGGCATGTGGCCCCCAGAGGTAGAGGGCACAGTAGGCAGGTCCCGGGTGCTCCTGTGGGCAGCGCATGGGTCTAAGCCACTGGCCTGGGGCAGGTGTCTCTCCAGCTGGATGACCAACCCCATGTTGTGCCGCGGCCTTGCCCCGATGAACCCCCAGGAGCCCACCACAGTGCCACGGGAGCTCCTCACCAGGAGGGTGAAGGATGGGGGCCCATGGGCCCTCCCAGCGAGAGGCCAGTTTCACCAACATCCTTTCTGTATGAGCAGGGCAGTACAGAGGGGTCAGGCAGGGCGTCCTCAGCTCCCCTACCCACCCGCAGTCCCGAGTGTAGTGGGGAGTGCGCAGGGGAGGCTGCTGCATGGAGACCAGACCCCTCCTCACCAGGCACTTCCCTGCCCACGCTGGAGCAGCAAGCTGCCTCAGTTTGTCTTCCCGTCTCAGGCGCTGCCTCCCCACCTCAGCTGAGGGTTCAGCTGCAGGGCCCCCCTTTCCCCGCGATCACTCGCCAGGAAAGGCAGGAACCCCCACACCTCGTGTCTTGCTTAGGGGTTGCAGGCGGCGGGGGGGGGGGGGGAGCTCCGGGGCGTGATTGGGGCAACACGCCTGACCCCCACCCTACCTACTGCCCTGGGCCCAAGCAGGTGGCCAAGGCTGGCTTGCCCGAAGGGATGCTGGCGGGCCCTGTTAGGTGGGGCTCTTCCTCCCTGGGAAGAATCTCCCATCACAGACTCGGGGGGCCGGGAGGGGCCACCTGGCCACCAGCCCAGCGCCGTAAGTGCTCAGACGGCCCTGCTGGACACAGGCCAGGGCCCAGCCCCCAGCTCCCGGCCCCCTGCCCTGGTCTGGGCAGACAATTAAGGCCCCTAGTCCCCAACTGGTTTGTGGTATTAAAAACGAATTGTGATCCGCCGGGCTGTCATTTCTACCTGATAAAACATCACTCGTATTGATCCTGTGCAGCCGGCTCACCATTCATCTTGCTGCAGCCGCTCACATAATGGCTCGTTTGTCTTGATCGAAGTGCAGCCCCGGCTTAACCCTTGGGGTCCCACAGTCTCTGGCCCCGCCCTCCCCCGGCCCTGCCCTGGCCACCAGAACCCACGCCGAGCCCAGGCCTTGTTCTGTTTTGTGCTTTTCTTTGTGTGTTTTGGTGCTGGTTTGGTTTGGGGCCACACCCAGCGGTCCTCAGGAGCACTCAGGGCTCACTCTGCCACGACAGGGACCGAGCCTGGGTGGGCCTGGGCCAGGCTGCGCCTTCCTGCCTGTGTCGCATGTGGCTTTTGGCTGCTGGGACCCTGGGCCACGCTCAGAGCTTACTTGCGGCTCTGTGCTCAGGTAGGCTGCGTGTGGTGCCGAGATCCACTTTGATCATCGTGCGAAGGCAGCGCCCTGCCCACTGCAGTCTCCTGCTTCCCTGTCCCCACACTTGCCGCCCTCCACCTCATCCCTGCAGTGGCTCGAGGCCTCTGAGTGTGGCTGGGGCCTCACCTTCGTGCTTGTCACTGTCCAGGACCCCTCCCTGCACTCGGGCTGGGAGCTGCCACCGCAGCCTTGCCCTTCCTCAGCGCAGGTCCGTCCGTTTGGGGCTTTCTTCCAGGAAGCCCTCTGGCGAGTTCTGTGCTGCCTCAGGTGTCCCTGTGGCCGACCCCTGCAGCCAGGGCTCTGTGCTCTGACCCCGCTCCAGGCTGCGGCGTCAGCACTGTCCTGTCACCTGCTCTTCCTGGTGCCCCGTGTGCCCGCCCGCCGGAAGCTGTGGGTTCCGGGCAGTCCCCAAGCCCGCAGGCGCCTTTGCACCCCGCACCCTCAGGCCGGGTCCTTCAGGTGTGCATGGCACCGACGCCCCCTTACTCTCGCAGCAGGACCAGCAGGGGCTGCGCTGTCGGAGGGGCCTGAGGCCAAGGACTCTCAGGCCCCTGGGAGTGGGTGTGTGCCCGCCTTCCGCCAGCCCCGCTGGAGGCCGGCCTCCCCCACACCCCACCCCGGTTGCATGCGGGATCATACTACATCCTCTGTGTCCTCACCCCCGTGTCCTGACCCCTCCCGTGTCCTACTCCCTCCCGTGTCCTGGACCCCTTGTGTCATGCACACACACACACACACACAAACACACACACACACACACACACACGTCCAGCACTGGCTTCCCATGACCTGCACCCCTCCATGTCCTGTCTGGCACACAGGCCGCAGGTGTGGCCGGCAGGCAGGGGCAGCTCCAGAGTGTCCTTGTGAGAAGTAACCATGATGGTTCCCTCCACCGAGGTTGCGTGTGTCTGGGAGGCAGACACGCCCTGCCCTAGTCAGTCACAGCTGTGGCTCCCGAGAGTGTAGAGTTCAGGTGCCATCAACATCTGACCTGCAGGCCCCTGGGTCTGTGCCTGTGGGACTAGCCCCTTACCATGTCCACTTGGGTGCCCTCCCGGGCAGCGGCCACGCCCCCGTGTGCCCCTGCTGCCCAGCTGTGCCCGCGTCGCCCGCCTGTATTCAGTCGCCACAAGTTGTCGATAAAAAAATTTAATACTAAAATGCCTTTACACAGAGTTTGCTGCTCACTGAGCCGTGTGCCGCCTGCCCAGTGCTGACAGAGACCCCCAGGCCCAGCCCTGCATGGACCCTGGCGACAGCATGGCTCGCACGCTCACGGCGGCTGGGGAGAGGAACTGCTGCCTTCTTGCATGTCCTGATCCCGCCACCGTCTCCAGGATGGCCACCAGGAATGAATATTGCACTCGGCCGAGACAAAAGGGAGCCGGGTGGGAGAGGTGAGCAGGTGGGGCCCCGGTGTCCCCGGCGGGAGAGGTGAGCGGGTGGGGCCCCGGTGTCCCTGCACATCCATGGCACCTCCAGGATGGGAGAAGGGACCCCAAAGATGGTGTCCTGGGTGGAAAGAAAGAGGCCAAGAGGGCCGGGGTCGGGGGGCCCTGGACTGGGCATCACACAAGTCCTCACAAAGATCAGGGGTGAATGGGAGTTTTCCGGGGCACTGGTGGTCCAGGCGCCCAACGGTGGACTGGGAGCACAGGGCCCTCAGGGCATTTGGGGACACGCTGCAGGTCACAGGGGTCTGTGGAATTCTTATAGGTCCTGAGACAGCCACCCCCCCCACAGTGGCCCTGGGGGGTCCCCTGCCCTGGGGGGTCTGGGCAGTTGGGACAGAGCCCACCAGTCCCTGCACCCCCCTGAGCAGCCACAGGAAGGGTTGGGGGGACTGGCAGGGGGTCCACAGACCAGTCAGGGGAACAAAGGTCACAATAACTTGGAATATCCCAGAAATAAAATCCAAACATCAACATTTAGTATCAATACTTTAAAATATTTGTTCACTTTGTTTCAAACAGAGGGAAGGTGGGGTGCCACTGTGCGGGGCCCAGCCCTGCCCTAACACTCTTTCCTAGGAGACGGGTTCCAGGGCGGTAAGTCGGGCAGGACCCCGCCTTAGGACCCCAGAGCGCGGGCCCCCTTCCCAGCCACCTGCCCTCGCTCACAGACGCAGCTGCCGGAGCTCAGTCAGGCTGGGGAAAACAGTGCATTTTCACAGAAAACCCCAGAACGAAATCCCTGCACACACGCGTGCACACGCACACGCTCACACACGCACACACTCACCCTCGTCACGCACATGGGGAACGCTCCCCACCACGTTTTCCCATAAAATTCCCCGCAGAAATACACTATTTACAGAGAGAAATAAATAGACACACACACCTGATTTCTGCGTTCCCTGGTGGGAGACAGTCGGAGGTACTAGGGAGAATATGGCTTGGATTCGAATCCCGTGAACTGCCCGCCGAGCACTGCGGCCCCCTCCGGGTCCCCGCACCTCGCGCCCTCCAGGGAAGATAACAGAAAGCCCGGGCGGGCCGCCGGGCGCCCTGTCCCGGCCCACGGCGCCTAGCACAGGATGGGCACGCCCTCAGCCGTCACCAGGCGGCCCGTGGTGGGGTCGTAGGTGCCCGCCAGGTAGTACAGGTCCTGCCGGTCTTGGCACTTGCGGCCCCGCGTCATCTGCTCGTACTGCTCGCGCGCCACCACCTGGCACTTGTGGGAGATGGTCTGCACGTCGTTCTCGTCCTGGTGGCAGGACTGGTACAAGGCGTGCTGCGGGGCGGGAGGAGCCGCTGTGGCCGCGCCCCGCCCCCATCCCAACCCGCCCCTGGCAACAGCCCCGCCCCCGGCTTCCGCCTCAGCCAATCCTAACGCGCCCACGGCCCAGCCCCGCCCCCAACGCCAGCTTCGTCCTCGCACAAGCCCCACCTCCTAGACACTAGCCCCGCCCCTTAACCCAGTCCCACCTCGCCCCAGCCAGACCCTGGCCCCACCCACGGCCTAGATCGAGCTCCGCCTCTTCACAGCCTCCATCACTCCCCTCGGCACTCGCCCCGCCCCGCCCCCCTGCAGCCAGGGGTCGCATCCTGGGTTCTCAGGGGTCGGGACACGCGGCCGCCCTCACCTTCCCGTCGCTCTGCCGCTTGCCCAGCTTGGTCTCCTCGGGGTGGTAGAACCACTTGACCTTGACCACCATGTTGCTGCCCCAGGACTCCCACATGCTCTCGATGCGACCGATGTAGGGCAGGTTGGGGCGCCCGGCCGACAGGAAGACGGCGCAGTCCCCCACGCGCAGCGTCTCCTTGCCGCGCACGATGGCCTTGTAGAACAGCTTCCGGCCCTTCCCCTTCACGCCGCGGCGCTGCAGGAGGGGGGGCGCTCAGCACGGGGGGCCAGAGGTGCGGGGGGGGGGCTGGGGCGGGTGGGGGCGGCGAAGGGTGCAGGGGAAGGCTGGGGGGGCGCCGAGGGGTGCAGGAGCAGGCGGGGGCGGCGAGGGGTGCACCCGGCAGCTTTGGGGGCCACCCTCGCAGGCTCCGGGACGGACAGGCAGGCGTCTGTGCTGAAGACTTGACCCGGCTGCCCAGTACCACCCAGAACTGCCAGGAGGAGCCGGGACCTCGCGTGGGTGCCCCAGATCCCGGTGTCCCCAGTTGGGGCTCACGGGACACGGCCCTGCCTTCCGCCCCCCAGAACACAGGTGGGCGTCTTCTCTTGGCCTGGCTGTGCTGGGGAGCCACATGGGGTGCCGGGGATGTAACCTGGGTCAGTACCCCAGGCCACTGTCCTATCGCTCTAGCCCTCGAGTCCCCCTTTCCCAAAGTCGCAGAGGAGCCAGAAGCCCCCCAGCAGAGGGCGGGTGGGCGGAGGAGGCGGCCCGGCCTACCTGGGTGGGGCTCCCGGACCACTTCCAGAGCTGCCGGGCCGGCAGGAAGGCCGAGATCTTTGGCCGGTTCTCCACGGAGGGCAGCCGCTGCCTCCGCGCGAGCTCTTTGGAGAAGCCCCCCGCGTCCTTGCGCCGCAGCCGGGCCTTCCCGCCGCCCCCGGGGCCTGGGCCGGGGCCCCCGTTGGCCACGGCGGTGCGGGACAGGAAGCAGCGCGGCGCGTGGGGCGCGCCGCCCTTGGGACGCAGGGCCTCGGGCTGCGCCAGCAGGGCGGGCACCGGGTGCGAGAGGCAGCGCGGGAGCAGCAGCGCGGGGTCCTCGTCGTCGGAGCTGCAGGAGGAGCCGTCGTCCGAGGAACAGAGGCTGGAGGTGGACAGGGAGCCGGAGGACGAAGAGGTGGAGGAGCCGGAGGACGAGGAGGACACGGAGAGGCGGGCGAGGAAGCGCGCGGGCACGCCGGGGGCCAGCCCGGGCGCCTCGTCCTCCTCGTCCGAGTAGGAGCTGTGGCAGTCACTGTCGCAGGGCAGCGGGAAGTCGGCCTGACCCGAGAACTTGCGCAGCGCCAGCCCCATGGGCAGGGGGTGCCCGGGCGCGCGGCCCTTGCGGTCCTTGGCCAACAGCGCCGGGTGTGCATAGCTGGGGCTGGGCAGGGGTCGCCCCAGCTTGGGCGCCAGCCCCTTGTCGCCCGCCAGCAGCGTCTTGCAGGCCTTGTTCTTAGGGGAGGTTACGCCCTCGTGGTCCAGCTTGACCAGGAACTCGCCCGCCGCCCGCCGCCGCCCGCCCTTCTCCGCCTCGGCCCTCTCGGCCTTCTTGGCGCGCAGCAGCTTGTGGGCGCCCCCAGGCAGGCCCTGCGCGGGGGCTGCACCAAAGGGCGCGTAGGGGCCGGCCAGGCTGCTGAAGGAGTCGGCGCGGAAGGCCGTGCCGAACACGGGCGCGGCCACCGCGGCGGGGAAGAGGCCCTCGCGGGCGCGCAGCCGCCGGCCGCCCAGCTGGAAGAGGTTCTGCAGCACGCCCGGTGCCTTGCCCGCCGCAGCCGCCTTGCGCTTGGTCTGCGCCACCGCCGACCAGCTCAGCAGGGGGCCGCCCCGCCGACCCAGGAGGTGCTCGGCGACCCCCGCGGGGGGCTTGGCACCGGGGTTCAGCAGCTCGGCTTTGCCTGCAACGGGAGGGAGGAAGGTGGATCGTCGGTGGTCCCCAGCTCCTCCCGGTCCCCCGGGGGCTCGGTCCTCCCCACGCTTACCAGCTCTGTCTCTGCCGGGGGTCTTCTTCCCAGGGGCCTTGCAGGCTTCCGAGCCGTCGTGCGTCTTGGGGGACAGGCTGGGGGCGGTCTCGCTGGGTGGGGCGGACTCGCAAGCCGCCTTCTTGGTCCTGCGGCAGCTGCCCGGCACCAGAAGGGCAGGGGAGGGCTCCGTGCCTGGGGGGCCAGGGGGAGGCAGCGGGCTCAGCGCGCGGCCACCAGAAGGGGAGCGGGGAGGCCCGGCGGGGGTCCCGGGCTCACACTGAATCTTGAAGTCGGGCGGCAGCAGACGGATGTTGGACACCGCGATGTGACCCATGTCCCCGTCGTCGAACTCCACCAGCACGGAGTCCAGCTCCTCCTCGTCGCTGGACGCGCCTGCGGAGGGTCCCCGCTGAGCAGCTGCAGGGGCGCCTGCCGCCGGCCCCGCGCGCCCCGCCCCCTCCGTGCTCACCCCGGACCACGTTTCCGGGGTACAGGCAGCGGGACTTCTGGCTCCAGTAGGCGCAGACCCTGGTGCCCGGCGGGAGAGACCTGCTGGACTGAGGCCGCACGTCCAGAACCTGGCGGGCGGGGGTGGCCGTGAGCGCGGCGCCCATGCGCAGGGCCCCGGGGGGGGGGGGGTCGCCCAGACCCCGGCTCACCGCCTCCTGCAGCAGCTGCTCCAGGGAGTAGACGCGCGGACGGTTCCCTCGCTCGCCCTCGATGACGATGCTGTAGCTGGTGGGGGGGGGCGGGGCGTCAGGAGCGGCGGCGGGGGCGGCGCAGGCCCGCCCCCACCGGCCCCCAGACTCACATGTCGGGCGGTTGCAGCGTCCGCACGCTGCCCGCGTACAGCAGGCTGTCCTCCTTGGGGATGAGCACGGGCAGCCCGTCCTGCAGGTCCTCCTTGTGGATGGTGCAGGAGCGCGCTGTGGGCGGGAGTCAGCGCCGCGCCTGCCCGGCCGGCCCGCCCGCCCGCCCGCACCCTCCGCCGCTCACCCAGGGCCGCGCTCTGCTCCGCCGCCTCCTCCTCGTCCTCGTCCTCGTCCTCCTCATCCTCGTCCTCATCCTCCTCCGAGAAGCTGCTGTTGTCGCCGAAGCGGAAGTTGTCGTCCTTGGCGAAGCTCTGGAGCAGCCGGCTGACCGCGCGGCCCGGGCCCTGGAGAACAGGGGTCAGCTCCGCGGGGGCCGGGAGCCGCCGCGGAGGCGGGGGTTTGCGGGGCGGCGGGTACCTGCTGGCGGCCCGCAGTGCCCTTGGCCTTGCCCAACTTCCGGCTGCCCAGGATGGCCTTGGCGTTGCGGGGCGACAGGGCGATGGTCAGGGCCCCGTTCTTGCGCTGCGGGGGGCGGCGGGCGGTGAGCGGGCCCGTGGCGGCAGGGGAACTGCGGGGTTCCCCGCCCGCCCCCGGCCGGTCGCTGACCCTCACCCGCAGGCCGGGCTGCAGCGCCGCGCCCTTGCGTGTGGCGCGCTGGAGACGCCCCCCGGGCAGCGCACCGCGCGCAGCCAGCAGCGCATCCCTGGCGGCCGAGGCGCCCAGCTCCGCGGCCTGTGCCTGGCCCTTCTTCTTGCCGGGCGGCCGGCGCCCCGGGGCCCGTGCCAGCTTGGTGCCCACCTTGCCCTTCACCGCCCGCCTCTTGATCTTGACCTCGCTGTCGGGGCTGGACAGCCGGCAGGCCCCTGCGGGGAGAGGGGACTGTCAGGGCTGCCCGGGCTGGGGTGGCCAGGCCTGCGCCCCCCTCACTCACCGAGCAGGCCCTGCCGCTCCTCCTTCTTGCGGGCCTTGCGGTTGGCCTCCATCTTCACCACGGACGAGGGCGAGGGCCCCAGTACGGCCATGCCCGCTGCGGCCTGCAGCACCAGCTCGGGCCCCAGGAAGCCCTCGTGACTCTGGCTGTCGTAGCTGCTGCCTGTGGGAGCGTGGGTTGTGACCTTTTGCTCTTGCAGGTCAGCCGGGGGGGGGAGGGGGGCTTGTCTCCCCAAGCCCCGGCGAGGAGGGGGCCAGCTCCCCAAGTGGGAGAGTGGACGTTGCTTGCTGTGCCCTCTGTGCCCTGCCTGCCTCTTCCTCCCATCTGCTCTGGGGATGGGGGGAGGCACCTGGAGTCTCCCTCCCAGCACCCATGGTCACCTGGAGGGGTGTGTCCCTCTGCCCCCACCCCCATGGCCCATGACTTGCCTGCCCCGTGGGCAGCGGCCACTGTCAGCCGGGCCGGGAACTTGGGTGCAGTTCTGCCGCCAGCCTCGGCCGAGGGCTGTGAGTGCCGGGAGGCCGCAGACACGCCGGTGCTCTTGGCACGGGCCAGCTTCTTCCGCACACGACCGCCCGGGGCCTCCTTCCTGCGGAAGGGGCTGAGACCTGGGGGCAGCGCACGGCTCTTGGCCCTGGGCTTCAGCTGGGCAGCCGTGGGCTCCCTCTGGCTGCTGCTCTGGAACTGGGCCTTCTCCTGCACACGGGGAGGTAACTGTCAGTGGGCACTGCCAGACGACCACTCCGGGGACCGGGGGCCTGGGCAGAGCCGGTGTGGCCGGCGGGGAGAGGGGAACGGGACCATGGGACTCACCCCCGACGCCGGCTGCAGCTTCTCCAGTTTGCTGCGCTTTGTGGGAGGCTCATCGCTCCGCAACTCGGCACACAGCAGGCTTAGGCGGGGGCGCGCAGCCCTGCAGGCAAGGGCACAGGTGGGCGCTGGCGACACCGGGGAGCCCCAACCCCACAGACTCTGCAGCTTCTGGGGACACTTTGGCACTCTCCTGCGGTCGCTGAGCCCAGCTCTCGTGGACACAGAAGCCAGAGGGCAGACAGCAGGGCTGGCCACAGTGTCCCCACAGACGGCCCTGTCCAGGGCTAGGCCGCAGTCGAGGGTGCCGGGAGGCAGCCAGAGTGGCCAGAGAAGGGCAGCACAGAGAGCCCTAGGCCTGGCTCTGGTCCCGCTCCCAGGCAGGCAGGGCTGCCTGTTGGGGTCCCCACCCCTGAACCAGACGCCTGGTCCTGATGCTGCTATGCCCTGGGTGGCTGCAGGGGTGGGGTGGGGGTACCTCAGGAATGGGGCCTGGGCTCGGTGCCAGGCGGAGGAACCCTGACTCCCAGCACCCCAGCTGGCAGCATCTCCGAGGGCGCCCCAGGGCCCCACGGGGAAGCCCAGCTGTGGGACAGGGACACTCAGAGCCCCAAACATA
This sequence comes from Sorex fumeus, assembly GCF_029834395.1. Taxonomy (NCBI): domain Eukaryota; kingdom Metazoa; phylum Chordata; class Mammalia; order Eulipotyphla; family Soricidae; genus Sorex; species Sorex fumeus. The sequence goes on along the minus strand of NW_026606086.1, from coordinate 17,653,834 downwards.
CTGTGGGTCCCCCCACCCGGCGCCGTAACCTTCTCTGCACTTGCTAATGTTTTGTGACATAAAGCCCTGAGATTAATTTTTTGCCTCTGTCTTAATTGAAGGAACCATTTAGTGCCGATTTAACTATTATTACCAGATCATCAGGATTGATGCAGCGCGCGGCCGCGCCAATCCTGTTTGGAGCAGCAGCAGGATTTATGCAAATGGGCCTGCCGGGAGAGGCAATTTGCAGCGAGAAGGACAATTATCCCGGCCAGGGAGCGCTCTGCGCGGAGCCCGGCGTGATGGCAATAACGCATGGCCGGCCACGGCGCCGCGTGGGCACAGAAGGGAGAGGGTCCACCCCCACTCCCCACTCGGGCGGTCAGTCCTGCGTGTGAGGCGTGGAGACCACCCTGCGCCCGCCAGCGACTCACTTCACTCTCCTGCCCTCCGCCCGGGGCAGCTGGCCGCCTGGGAGCAGACTGGAGAACTTGCGCTTCCTGGGCCGGCCGGGCCCGCGCCGCGCTGGGCTTCTGGAACTCTCCTCTCTCCTAGAGGCAACAGGGGCTGTTCCCAAAAAGCCCCCCCCGCCCCCCGCCTTTGCCTCCTCCCCGAGGGCATGTCCCCTCATACTCATGGTCGCGGCGGCGCTGCAGACGCGCCAGCTCTCGCTGCTTCTCCTTGTAGCGCCGCTGCAGCTCCGCCAGCTGCACGCGCATGGCCACCTCCTGTGTGTCCAGCTGCTCAATGGCCGCCTTTAGGGGACACACCTGGGGGAAGGCACGTGACCCTGTGAGCCTGGGGCCCCAGGGGCGTCCTGGGTAGAAAGCCAGCCCCAGCCAACTCACAGGCTTGGCCTTGGGCATCCAGGTGTCCTTGCGCTGGAGGATCTGCATGCGGGGAGTGAGTGCGGGCGCGCGGCAGGGGGCAGGCGCTGGGGGTGCAGCCGGGGCAGCAGGGTCCAGGCCGGCCGCCTCCACCAGGGACCAGGCTGCAGCCAGAGTGGCCAGGCGCTGCAGGTTGAAGGCCAGCACGTCCTCTTCCTCTGCGGGGGACTCGGGGTCAGTGCAGGAGGCGACCAGGCCCCCAGTGCTCTTGATGGCAGCCAGGGTCGCGGTCTGGCCAGAGCACCAATGCCAAGGTTGCAGCCACACCGGGAGGGGTCAAGGTAAGGCTGGTCCGCATGGGCAGTGGTGGGGGTGGGGACGAGGTCAGGCTCTCTGGCCAGGGAACTGCAGCTGCCCAGAGATGTGGGGCCCCACGACCCCGTCTCAGTGCCCAGCCAAGCCAATTGGCCTCCAGCCAGGCTCTGCCACAGCAATCCCCAGTTCCCAAGGGTGCCTGTCACCACAAAGGCCCACTCTGCACCGCAGTCACACATGCACGCTCATGCACACACACACATTCACACTTACACAAAAACCCCACACACAACCCCACACATATAACCCACAACAGACTCCTTATACACACACACACTCCGATAAACATTCTCATACACACTCACATGCACTTCTACATATACACACATGCACTCACACACTCACAGACATGTACATACATGTATACTCACATATGGCCACATGAACACACAGACATGTACAATACATGTATACATTCGCATTGACACACATGAATCTACAACTCGACACTCCCTGCATACATTCAGACTTACATGTACATTCACACATGCACACTGTCTCCTACTCAACACACCACACACACACTGCAGGTGACTCCCGAGGACACGGCTGTGGGACAGTGCTCTGCTCTTCTTGGGGACAGTGCTCCTGTTGGCAGCAGGCTTGGGAACCCCTTGGGGGCAACCCTGGCCCATCCCGGGTGGCTCACCCTGCAGCGGCCGAAGGCTTCCCTGTGGCGGCAGCTCCAGGTCGGCCAACTCGCTGAGCAGGGCGATGCCAGGGGTGCCCGGGCACTGGGGCAGGGGTGCGGCGGCAGGCGGTGGGCACTGGGGCCCGGTGCTGGGCAGGTCGCCCAGGCTGATGGTGGCAGCCACCAGGGAGTCCAGGCCAGACAGTGTCCTGGACAGGTGGGGCTGCCCCGGCCACTCCTCGTCGTCCTCCTCCAGCACAGCCTGGACTGTGGCCTCAGCCTCCGGCTCGGCCTCCTCGGGGGCCACATCCAGGGCCCCCCGGCTCCCCACTTCCAGAACAGGTGCCTCCAACTCCCCGCTCGGCCCCACGGTCCTCTCCTCTCGGGCCCCTCCCTGAGTGGAACCGTCAGGGCCACCCTCGATGGGGGCCCCCCATGGCCGTGCCCGCAGCCCCTCTGGGGGGCCGGGGTCAGCTGCTTTCCCCGGGGATCCCCGCTCTGCAAGGTGGGCTGTGGCCGCAAGGTCCTGCGGGGCTTCTCTGGCCCCCGCGGGCAGTCCAGGCTCCTCCAGGCCCCGGGGACTGTGGGGTGGACCCCCAGGGGAGAAAGTTCTCTGCGGCTCGCGCTGCACCCCAGGGGTGGGGCTTTGCATAGCGTCGGGGTTGGGGAGGTCCGGGGGGTGTGTGGGGGGCTGCAGGGCGAAGCTGGAGGCGGTGTCCGTGCATGTGTAGCTGGCAGCGAGGCCTGTGGAAGGGGCGTGTCAGGCAGAGGGGGTCCCTGACGCCGCCCGGCGGGCCCCTCCCCCCATGCATCCCCTGCTGCAGCCTCAGGGTTTTGGGGCCTCTGGTCTGGGCTGGCTAGAAAAAGGGGCCCCAGGCCCCATTAACTGCCAGAGAAATGCTGAGATACAGAGGCTGGAAGGGCCACTTCGTCCTGGCCTCAGGCTCAGACCTGCGGGCAGGACCCCACTGCAGGAGGACCCCACTGCGGGAGGACCCCACTGTGGCTGGACCCCACTGCAGGTCATCCTCCTGGCCTCACCCACTGACGGCCTGTGTGTAACCCTCCAGGCGTGGACATGCTTCTCCAGTCCCTCCTGGGGCAGGGGAGGGACTGGCCGGGAGTGTGGGCAGGAAGGCTGGGCCTTCTGGGGACTGTGCGGGGGCTCAGCCAGGCCGCATCCCCTCAGGGCCCCCATTCTCACCTGGGTCCAGGGAGTGGACATTGGGTCGCCGGCTGGCCCCTCGGGGGTCCTGAGTGCTGGGCACCTCGGCACCAGGCCCGGGGCTGCTGGTGGGGGGTTTCCGGGCGGGCGAGTGGCAGCAGGGGGACAGCTTGGCGGGGCCCGCAGGGGCGGGCGAGGGGACGCCCTTGGCCGTGGGGGTTAAGGCAACTGGCTTGTGAGTGGGCTTCGGGGGCTTCTCAGGCAGCGCCTCCTCCAGCTCTGGGGGCTCCTCGGGCTTCCGCTGTGTGTGGAGACAGCGCTCAGCGCCGGGCAGTGCCAGGGGGCCGAACCGGGGGCAGGGCTGGCTGGTACCTGGAACTGGGCAGCCCGTGGCTGCGGGTGCGCCTGCGGCTGTGTCTGTAGCGTGTACAGTTCCTGCGGCAGGAACTGGGTCCGAGGGTAGACGGGCAGCTGGCCAGGGTGCTGCATGTGGGGGGCGGGGCCCCGTGCCCCGTACACGGGCGGCCACAGCGAGGCCTGGTCCATGACATCGGCTGCGGGCAGCAAGGGCGTCGGTGCCGCAGGCCGAGCTCGGGCGAGCGTCCCCCCTTTCTGCCCCCCAGGGCCCCCACGCGCACGGGCCCACGGGGGTCCTTACCCAGCGTGTGGGGGGCGCTGTGAGGCGTGGGCTCAGAGGGCAGGATGACGAGCTGGGTGGGGGCATCCTGGGAGAGGGGGAAGACCGGGGGCATGGAGCCGGGCACCGCGGCCGGGAACGTGGGGGGCAGGTTCTGGTGAAGGGCGGGGTGCCCCAGGCCTGGGGAGACAGGGGAGTGGTCAGGCTCTCAGGCCTCGCCAGGATTGCCCTTCAGCCCCAGAGCTGACTGCAGGGACACCCCCTGCCCCTGTGGGAGGTTCCCCCCCCAGCACTGACCGCAGGGAAGGCCCCCCTCCCAGCACTGACCATAGGAATGTCCCCCCATCCACAAGGAGGGGCTGCGGGTTCGAGGCAGCCAGGGCGCGTGGGCGGAGTGGGGGTGTGGCGCTGGCTCCCCCGACATCTGGCCCCCTTGCAGGGTGGAGCCCCCCGCGATCACCAGGTGTGGGGCCAGGTCTCCGGGGCAGCTGCCGGACGGGTGGATCCTGGGGAACTCCACGAGCTCCTTGTCCCTGGAGAGAGGGACAGGTGCTCAGCCACAGCCTGGACCTGCGAGGCTGGGGGCCATGCGGACATGCGGGGGTCCGCGTGAGGGAGAGACCGCCCCGGAAGCCCCTTACTGAAGCAGCAGGTCCCGGCTGGTCAGTCCCAGGTGGTCCTCACACAGCCGCGCCCTCTCGTCCTCGGCCTCCAGGTCCAGCGCATGGGAGGATCGTGGCGCTCCAGCAGCTGCGGGCAGAGCAGAGGGCATTGCTGAGGAGGCTCCGGCCAGCCTGGGTTGTGGAGGGTACCCGGAGGACTCGTACCTTTGAAGGGGGCGGCCGCCCGGCCCTGCCGCCCCGCGCCACCGTAGGCTGCTTCTGGCCGGCTGGCGGGGTCCTTCTGCCTGGCCACGGCCACGGCGATGCCCACGGGTGGCTGCCGCACCTCTGCGGCGTCTCCCTGCAGGCACTCGTGCTCCCGGCTGCGGGCACAGTCCGGCCGCTCTGCCTCACCCGAGGCTGGGCCGGGGGCCTTGGGGGCCGGAAACCGCCCTTCCTGCTGGGCACAGCTGGCCTTGAGCCCCCCGAGGCCCACGAAGGGGGTCTTCTGTCCAACCACCAGGGCCTGGCTGCTGTACCTGAGCAGGCTCTTCATGGCAGACCCATCCTCAGGGGCCGGCAGCTCCGCCCGGAGGGCCGCGGGCTGCAGGCTGCCCCCAAAGGGGGCCAGGTAGGGCCCGGACTTTCGTTCCTCGCCCACGGCCATGCCGGCCCCCTGGCCTGACTGGACACTCCAGGGCGGCAGGTGGGGACCGCCGTAGCCCAGCGACGCCAGCTCCAGGGACTTGCGCTTGGCCTCGGCCCCACCGCCCCCCGGCTCCACCTCAGAGACCGTCCAGTGCTGCTGGTGGCGGATCCGGGCCACCTTCTGGGCCCCGGGGGCCCCCACGGGCCCCTCCTTGCCCCCAGGCTTGTCCAAAGTGCAGCAGGCCTGGGGGCCTTTCCTGCCCAGTGGGTCCTGCAAGCTCGGCCGGGCACAGTCCTGGGTAGGGGCAGGCAGGTCCAAGTAGCCGCTCCTGTCCAGAGCACCTTTGGGGAGTGCCGTGAAGGGCGCTTCTGGGCCCGCGCTAGGGAGGTAGTCCAGGCCCTTCAGACGGGGGTTAGGGGCCACCTCGAAGCCCGCCAGCCGCCGCTCGGCCTTGCTCTCGGCCTTCAGGTGGGCGTAGGGGACCCCGTAGGGGGTGGCGTGCTCGGGGGCCACGGGCCCGTCCATGTGCAGCTCCTTGGCCTCGCCCATCACGGCACAGGCGTCAGCCGCGTGGTAGGGGCGGCTCTTGTCGGCCAGCTGTCCCGTGGAAGGCACGAGGGTGGGCGCGCTGGCCCGCGGGTCCCGAGTCCGCTTGTCCTGCAGCGGGCAGAGGCCCTCGGCGCCCGGCCGCAGCTGCAGGCAGGGGAAGGGGCCGGCGGCCGTGCCTAGGGTCGGGGGTCCGGCGGGCAGGCCCGAGGGCCCCGCGTAGGGCGCAGCGTGGTGCAGCGTCTGCCGCCGCTCCAGACACTCGCCGAAGGCCGGCCCGGGCTCCGTGGCGCCCACCACCTCCTTGGCACAGCGCCCGGGTGCCGCCACCCCCACGCCAGGCCGCACCAGCATGCCCCCCGTGCAGCTGGCCAGCGCCCCCTTGCCCACCTCACCACCCAGCACCTTGGCGCTGAGCAGGCAGGGGGCCAGGTGCTTGGGGCGGCTCTCGCAGGCGGCCCGAGCAGCGGCGTCCCCTGGCGCGGCCAGTGCTAGCTTATGCCGCTCTCTGTCGCCTGCCTCGTCCCCTGGCCGCTCCTTGGCCTCGGCCATCTTGCCGGCTTTCTCTCTGCCCAGGAGGAAGCGGTCTGTGTCCTTCGGGCCCTTGGCCAGGGGCCCGGCCTCCCCCCGCTCCCGGCTGCAGGCGCCCGCGGGGTGGCCGGCTGTAGTGCGGGCCACGCTCGGGAAGTTGTGGTTGGCGGGCAGGAGCGGGGGCTGCGGGGGCAGGTCACGCAGGTAGAAATTATCTGGGGGCAAAGGAACAAGTCAGCGCACGGGAGCGGCTGCCCATGACCCAGCAGGGTAGGGCGCCCCCCCCAGGGTCAGCAGGCCGGGTTCCCTCTCTGGGCGAGGACACAGACCCTGCCACTGGCCACTTCCTCCTGTGTCCAGCGGGGCTTGCTGGCCTCCAGCCTCCCGGGAGCCTGGCCGGACACCCCACCTGGGCACTCAGCTCAGGCTTCCCTGAGCTCCGGGACTCGGGGCTGCACAGACCCCCGGCAAGACCCCGATGTGCTCACTTGTCCTCTGACTCTCCACTGGGCCCTCCACCCGGGGGCTTCCCTGAGGCACACAAGGGCCCCCACCAAGATGGCACTGGCCATTAGGGCAGCTGCGCCCACCCGGCCCAGGGACACCATGCAGTCACATAGTCTCAGTGAGTCTCCGCAGGCATGATCACAAGTGCACGTGAACACACACTTGTGTGCCTCACTCCGCAGCCGAATCCCTCCCTCGCCACTTGCCTTTCTGGGTGCCATAGAAACGGTGCTGCCCACAGAGGAGACCGCCGTCACCGTGGTGGTCCAAGTGGGTCATGGGCAGGAAGGTGGAGGCCAGGCTCCCCGAGAACCGGGGGTACCCAGGAGCTGCGGGAGAAGGGCCGCTGCGTGGGCACCCATCCTGGCCAGACCTCGGCACCCCTCGGCGCTGACCCACAGCACTGCGAGACACAAGCGGGCGGGCAGGGCCGGGGTCTGGGGACTCGGGGGATTGGGGGGAAGCCTGGAACATCCCTGAGAAGTCGGGTCTCAGGCCCCGCACCTGAGGGGGGCACAAGTGCCCCAGGAGGGTGGGACTTGCTCTTGGTGGCCCCTGGCCGGCCACGTGTGTTGCCCAGTGGGGCACCCAGGCTGGGGGCTCTGACCACGGACAGTGTGGCCTGCAGCCCACACCACTCCGTGTCCCTCCGCCCAGGGCTCCATGACAGGGGCCCACCACGATGGTCACTGGGACTCTGGGCACGCCCAGCTGTTGCAGAGCCGTCACCTGGCGTGTGGGGCCCGTGGTGTGGGGAGCAGCAGGACCGGCACAGCACCCTGGAGGGGTCAGCTCTGGGCCCCGCTTGTGGCAGGTCCTGCGACAGGGATCCTCGGCCAGAAGCTCGTGCAGCAGGGGTACGGCACTGGGCACAGGGTCCTCACGACACACAGCCTGAAGGGCCACTCGCTGCCCCTCCCCCGCTGTCCCACCCTTGGCTCTTTCCTGCAGCCCCCAGGCCGCTGAGGTGGGCACTGCCCCGGGAGCACCCGTGTCCAACCAGGCAGCCTGAGCAGAAACAGCGTGGGGAGCGGTCAGGCACAGGGGGCACGGGGAGCCCACCCCAGAGGAGCCCCTTCTCCCCCCACAAACTGGACTCTGAGCAGACGGAAACAGAAGCTGATTTCGGGGCTCAGACCTGTAGGGACAGGAGGGGGCGAGGGTGACATCGGTCAAAGCCCTGGGGTTCCTGTCACACGGCCCTGCCACAGACCTACCACAGGCGCTTCCAGGAGTTCTGCCAGCCCTGAGTGTGAGGGACAGCAGAGACAGTGAGGGCAGTGGGGGACAGTGAGGACAGTGGGCAAGGAAGTGTGAAGGGGTCCCCAGCCTGGCTGCATCCAACCCATCCGGGAAGTGGGCAGGGCACGGGGGAGTGGGGGCAGGACACAGTGGGAGGGGGCAGGGCGTGGTGGGGGCAGGGCGCGGTGGGGGGTCAGGGTGCAGGAGTGGGTGGACGGAGGCTGGGTCCCTCTGTCCCCCAGACCAGAGTCACTGTACCCCAGGACACCCTGCCCAGTGCCCGCCGGGCTCAGGCTCAGCTGACACCCCCTCCCACGGCCATTCAGCAGCCTCCTCCCGAGGGCAGAACTGCTGGCCTGGCCCTCGCCACAGCAGTGGAAGGTTCTGGAGCCACCAGGCCTCTCCCACTGGGCGCGGTGGAGACAGCCCTACACTGGCGCTGGCGGAGGAGGCAGGGGGTTGCTGGGGGCACGCTCAGCCATGCAAATCCAGCCGGATGCTGTGGGTGTGGCTCCAGGCCATCCCCTCACAGTCAGCCAGGGGGATGCTGCCAAGACTGGACATGGGCAGCGCAGGACCCCAACCAGGCGAGTAAGGGTTCTGGGGCCTGGGGTGAGCTAGTGGGACCCACACCCCAGGCCCACCCTGCCCGGCAGGCAGCACCAGCAGTGGGACCCACCATCTCTTGGGCCTGTCAGCACAGCCCAGCGTGCTCCTGGAGCACAAGGACCATGGGGCAGGGAGAGCGGCAGGATGCATGGCCAGCACCCGCCCAGGTGCCCGAGGCCCTCCAGGTGGCAAGGCTTGGGTGTGTGCTCCGGGGCCCCACCAGGATCCCCTCTCATCCGCTGGGTGGTCCCACTTCCGGCCAGGAGGAAGAGGACAATGGGATTCTCTGGATGCCCTCCCAGGGCTGGAATCTAGCCTTGCTGGACCTATCCCTCCGCCCACCGGCTGCCCCGGGGAATGCCTGGGGGCGGGGAGCAGGAGGGGGGGCAGCCCCTGCCAGATGTTCCGGGGCGAGTCCGGGCCCGGGTGCCGCCTGCAGAACCGGGAGGGACTGCCGGGCAGATGGCCATCCGGTCGGCCGCGGGGAGGCCCTGCGCGGACCCCCACGCCCCAACCCCCAGCGCCGGCCCCCCGCGGCCCGGCTCCGCCACCCACACTCGGCCCTGGCGCGTGCCCCTGCCCCGCACCGCGGCGAAGAAGCGGCCCCAGCACGGGAGCCAGCTGGCACCCGGTCAGACGAGCAGCAACGGGCACGGCGCCAGGGCAGCCCGCCAGCCCGCGCTGCCAGCCGCCCGCCGCGCGCCGCGCCCGCCCCGCCCGCACCACGTGGCCCGCAGCCGGGCGAGGGGCGGGCCCGGCCGGGCCTGCGAGGGGTGGAGCGGGCCTGGGAGGGGCCTGGCGAGGGGCGGGGCGAGCCTGGGCGGGACCGGGCGAGGGGCGGACCTGGTGAGGGGACGGGGCGGGTCTGGGAGGGGCCTGGCAAGGGGGCGGGGCGGGCCTGGGAGGAGTCTGGCGAGGGGCGGGGCGGGCCTGGCAAGGGGCCGGGTGAAGGGGTGGGGCGGGCCTGGGCGGTGCTGCAGAGGGCGGGGCCTAAGCAGTAATAGAGGGGCGGGGCCTTGCGAGGGGCGGGGCCCAGGCGGGATGCAGGGGCGGGGCCCGTGTGGCCCTGGAGTCAGAGACTTGGGCCCCAGGGAGCCAGGAGCAGGTTGGGTGCCCCCAGGCGGCCCGGGAGAGTTCCTGTTGCTCTACCGTGGACACCGGCGTGCCTGGCCATGGGATGCCTTGGGAGAGGCCTGTGGGCCCGGGGAGCCTCTCGGGACGACTGAGGGACACCCCACTGGGGCTCCCCAGGAGGCTCCAGGCAGGCTGCACTGAGGTGGTGCCTCAGGCTGCCAGTGCCTCCCAGAGAAGCCTTGGACTCAGGTGAAGTGGCACCTCTGCTTATCCCAGGAGCATCCCCAGGCAGGCAGGCAAGCGATGGCTACCAGGGGTCCTGGCCAGTGAGTTCTGAGGGCATAACCGAGGGGACAGGCTGGGTGCTGAGGATGAAGTATGGTCACCACCCCCGCCCCCCCGCCCCTCCGCACCCCCCCCCCCCCCGTCCGGGCTCCAGAGGGAAACCAAGGCGGAAGCCGCCATTGAGGAAAAGGGCCAAGAAGGGGCCACGTTCTCCCAGCCCCCAGGTGTCCGGGAGCTCTTGGTGCCACAGACTCCTGTGAGGCCCAGTCTGGGCGGCTGAAGTGGACAGTGAGAGTGGGGACAGGGGACAGGCTGGGTGCACCCACTGCCAGGTAGGGACTCAGGGATGTGCAAGCCCGTGGCACCCTGCTGCTAGAAGGGGTGCAGGCGGGGCCCTGGGCTGCCTTTATCACAGTGCCCACACAGCACTGAGGGTCACTCCGGACTGCCCGCATAGCACCCTCCGCTAGCTGCACAAAGCGGCCTCTGCTCCAGCGCCCGCGCGATAATCTCCCGCCTGGGAGAGGGCGGCGGGTGTGGTGTGTGGGTCCAGCTCAGCAAACACCCTGACCGCCGCCCAGTGGCCACTGGCTGTGGCGGGGCGGGTGCCAGGAGCAGACAGTCCTCTGCTCCCGCTGCCAACTGTGATTACGACTCCGTGTGCCAGCCGCCGGCGGCAGTCTTAACCCTTCGCCAGCTTTGGCAGACAGGTCACCCAGCCATGGCTGTGCCCAGGGGCCTGGGATGGGGGAGTCCAGGGCAGCTGCCCCATCCCAGGACCAAGTGGCTGAGCAGTCAGTGGGGGTGCGGGCAGGGGGCTGCCCTGGGAAGGCCAAGGAGAGAGTGCCCAGGCCTCGGGCGGGCCCTGGCACTGACTCTGAGTCCCCGACCTGCGCACATCTGGAACGCGTGCCTCCCAGGTGTGTGGCAGGCGGGCCCCACCGCCCAGCTGTGTTCCACGTTTTGCCGGATCCCCAGAGCCCTCCTCCCCCCCGCCCCTCCCCCAGGCCATCTGTGCTGCACATCTGGCCAGGGCGGGGGTCCCGCCGACTCACCTTCGTGGGAATGGGGGAACCAGATGTGGGAGGTGGCGGGGTGCGAGGCGCGGTAGGCCTGCTCCGAGGGGGCGGGCGCCGGGCCACTGGGGTGCGCTGACGTTGAGGGGCCCAGGCCGCTGGTGAGGAAGCTGCCCATGAAGGAGGGGGCCGTGGAGCTGCCCACCAGGCGGCCACTGGCTGTGGACAGAGGTGGGGTGAGTGGGGCAGGGTCCTCTGGATGGCCGCCTTTGTGCGGGAATCAGGGGGCCCCCGAACCCTACTCCTGGAACCCCCAAGAAGGCAGCAGGCAGCTTGAGGGCGCAGCAGACCCGCCCCCGGGGACCCTGGAACAAACCTCAGACCTCCCCCTTCCGGTGGGTTCCGGGGTCAGGCTTGATGCTGAAGGGCCACTTGGTGCCCACCGCCCACCTGTACTGCCCCTTCCCCACGCACCCCTCCTCCAGAGCCAAGGCCAGGCCAGCCTCCAGGTTTCCATGGTGACCGCCTCGCCTGCTGCCTGCCCGGTGGGTGGTCTGGCTGGCTGCAGCGCCCCGCCCCTCCCCAAGGCAGCCTGGCACTTGTCACCTCTGTTCCTGGCAGCCAGGAGCTCGGTCAGGACCATCTCAGGGCCGGGCAGCGGGAGCAGGGGATGGTTCTGGGGGCTGGGATCACAGTGACTCAGGGGGGCTGAGGGGACCCTGGTGCTTCCCAGTTGTGACTCACCAGACCGCGTGGGACCCCCGCTGTGCGAGTGGGGGAGAGGAGGGGTGGGAACCGGGGACTTCCCAGCGGGCGGCAGCCAGACCGCAGGCGTCCAGCCAGGGGAGGGACTGGGCGAGGGCGGAAGAGCTAGCTGGGCGGAAGGGGGGCAGCCCCAGGGACCCTCGCCCCTCCCAGGGAAGCCCCCGCAGAGGAGGGGCTTCTGCAGGAGGTGCCTGGGAACCCCGCCTGGTCCCCGCTCCCACAGCGCTGGCGCCCAGGGGAAGCCAAGGTGCAACTGCCCCTCACTGGCCCCCCATGCAGGCAGGGGGCTCCAGCCCTCACCCCTGGTTGTGCCCCTCCCCCCGCCTGGCGGGCAGCTCTGGGGCCCGTGGGGGTTCTGTGGGGTTGGTCAGGGCTGGCATACGGCTAGGCTGGGAAATGCCGCCAACCCCCACCCCCCAGGTTCTGTAGGGGTCCCAGAAGGCCCTGCCTGCACCCCAGGCCTCGGTGCGTCTGTGGCCTCCCCAGCACACCCTGACTTGGGTGTCCAGGCTGCCCCAAGGGCCTGCACCTCCCTGGCCAGGTCCTGGTCCTCAGAGCCCCAGCGAACTGGACAGGCCAGGATGCTGCACCCAGCCCACGCGGGGCCACCTGAGCTGGACACGTGTCTCCTGCTGGCCCCGGGTCGGTCTCCGTAGGGCCTCCGGGGGCTAATCCTGGCCCCACAGTGCCAGCCCTCCTGTGGCGTGGCCATGCACTGGGGGCTGCAGCTCAGCATGGCCCCCACGCCAGTGTCCAGCTGGGCTCGCAGGAGGGCCCCTGTGGGTCGTGCCAGGACCCACTTCCCAGAGTTTTCTTTCCTGGAATGAGCCGGCCCTGTCCTCTGCTCCTGTGGCCGGTCCCCCTGACAGGAGACACGGGCTGGAGCAGGGTACTGCCCGGGGTGCAAGGCCGGCTTGGCCCACTGGGGGGGAGGCCATGCCCTGCACTGGCTCTTGCAGTGGACGGGACCCCAGGGCTGGGGCAGCTGGGGGCCTGCATGGCCAGGTCAGCCCCCTCAGCACAGCTGGAGAGAAGTGGGAGCTCTCAGCCGCCCCCCACCCACGCCTGCTCCGGGAAACCTTGGCCCGACCTGGCGCTGAGCCCACTCAGCCGCTGCCCACCGGGTTTCTGCTTTTTGGATTCTCCCTGGAGACCCTGATGAGGGGACACAGAAGTGGCGGTGGAGGTGCTAGGCTGGGGAGGAGAGAAGCACCTCAGAGAGAGGGCAGGCAGCCTGTGCACAGTTGTGAGAGGGGACGCCCGGAGGGTAGGGTTTGAGTGGGGGGGGGTGGGGGGAGGACGTGCTGGGGAGGGCCTGGGTGCAGGGGAGGGTCCTCTCAGGAGGGTCTGCTGGGGCAGGGCCACTGGGTGCCTGGAGGCTGGGATACCCAGGGTGGCTGAGGCCGGAGTCTTGCAGGGTACTGCCCGTTGGTCCTGGACATGGTTCTCGGCCCACGTGGCCTGAGACGCCCGAGTAACTCCAGAGTGTGATGACGCGCGCGCGCATGTGTGTGTGTGTGTGTGTGTGTATGTGTGTGCGTGTGCACTTGTGAGCACTGGGGCTGAGTATGTGAGTGTCCCCGAGTGTCAGGGAGGTGTCCACGTCTGTGAGCGTCCCTCGGACGGTGCCCACAGGCACGGGGGTGGGGGGCGCTGCTCTGGCTCGGTCTGCCCGTGAGGACGGGAGCGGGGACACACAGGTTCCACCCTCACGTCTGCGCCCCGAGCCCTAGACACGGACTAGCCTCTCCCAGCCCAGCTGTCTGCTCCCCTCCCCAGTCTGGAAGTGACCAAGGGTCAGGAGCCGGAAGTCGGTGGGATGCCACTTCCCTGAGCAGATCCACAGTGCAGCCAGATGCCCACCAGGCTATACTCCTCGCTTTGGGGACCTTCGCTCCTGGTCCCCTGGTCCCATCCGGGAAGGTGGTAAGGCGGGGGTGGGTGTGAGCAGGGAGGAGGAAGGGCAGGGCCAGCCTCTGGGGAGAGTGAGCTCATCTCACAGGAAGCCCCTTTCTGTGGCCCAGAAGAAGGTTCCAGAACCTTTGCTGGCCTGAAGGCAGAATCCCAGGCCACAGACGGATGCTGGGGAGGCCGTTCAGGCTGAGGGAAGGCGGGGGGCCGTTCCTCTTTAGCACAGCCTGACTCACGGTCCTGCCAAGCTCCCGCCCAGCCCCGCTAACCCTGGCGTGGGGCCGTCACCTCCATGGTTGGCGAGGCCTCTCAGGCCCTGGAGCAGCGCAGGGAGCCGGGCTTTTGTGGGGGACACCCCCAAGAGATGCCTGGGCCAGCTGAGGGGGGCCCTGGAGGCTGCTTGGGGGAGACTCACCAGCCTCAGGCCTCCCTCACAGCTGGCCATCACCCCTTACTGCTCTCACCCCCACCCCCCCACCCCCCGCCAGTAGACCACCCACCCATTCACTCACCCTCCACGCAGTGTCTATTAATCACAGAGGCACCACCCACCCCCTCATCCACCCACCACCGACCTGCCTCCATTCATTTACCCGCCACACCACCCATCCACATGTCCACCCCCATCCTTATCCATCCATCTCTCCATCCATCCACCCAACTATCTTGTCCGTCCACCCTCCCATCCATCCATTCATCCCTCCACCCACCCACCGATGGGGGGGGCTGCAGCTCAGGCAGAGGAGGAACCTTCTGGAAGGTAAGAAAAAAGGAGTAGGAAGTAACTCTGAGGAAGATGAGCTTCTACAGAAAAACCAGAATCCAGGTCAGAAGGGACCTGCCACCTGCTGGCTGGCCTGAGGCTGCCGTTCTATAGCAGGCAGACGCACAGACACACCGACACACAGGACAGGCGTACTCACACGAACACAGACACACAGCTGTACAGACACAGACTCACACAAACACACCGACACACACATACAAGTCCCCACCCAGGCCGAGCCGCATTCCCGAGGGGCTGGTCCAGGTGAGTGCCACCTGGCTCCGGGGCCCACGCCCTACCCTTCACTCTCTGTGGAGCCGTTTCACGCATGTCCCGGGCTTTTTCGGGGTTAGCCCAAAGATGTCTTCCAATTCGATTTAGATTTAATTTTAACATTAATTTAAAACAAATTAAAAGCTTATTTTTAGGATACTCAAAGGGATGCCTCTGTCTCAAAGGGGGCTTGCTGGAGGCAAAGGCCCAGGAGCCGCAGCACCTACCAAGGCACACAGCGGTCAGGGCAAGACTGCACCTGCACACCCCGCACACGTGCACACATGTGCACACACACCCACACACCCGCACACACACACCCACATGCCTACACACACCCCCACACACGTGCACAACCCTGCACATGCGCATACCCCCCCACACGCCCACACAAACCCCCACACATGCGCACACCCCCACACACACCTGCACTTGTGCACACCCCCACACGTGCACACCCCCGTACACGTGCACACCCCCACACATGCACACATACCTGCACACGTGCACATACACACATACCTGCATGTGTGCTCGCACACCCACACTCCTGCACACACACATGCACACCTCCCCACACACCTACATGCCTGCACACACACCTGCATGCCCACATCCTCCCCACACCTTGCATGCCCGCACACCCACCCACAGTGTGCTCGCACACCCACAGCCTGCACACATACCCGCATGCCTGTACACACCCCCGCACACATACACCTGCTCACACAGACCCGCATGCGTACTCGTACACCCACACGCACACACATACCCCTGCACACACCTGCACGGCCACACACCTGCACACACACACCCCCATACACACCTGCAGGTCCATATACCCACATACACACCTACACACCTGCACATCCCACCTCCCCACACACCTGCACGCCCGCAAAACCCCCCACATACTTACACACCTGCACACACACCCGCATCCCCCACACGCCTGCACACCTACACACACACACACCTGCATGCCTGCACACGCCCCCCACACATGCACATACACACCTGCATGCCCACACATACACATACAGACATGCCCTCTCACACACTAGCACACACATACCTGCAGCCTGAACACACTTGCACACCCACACATACCGGCACACCCTCACACACCCCACACTCCCACGTACTCACACACACTTGCACACCTCCACTCACACCTGCACACCCGCACACAAATCTGCACACCCCCACAAGCATACCAACACCCCACACACCCACATGCACCTGCACGCTCATATACACACCTGCATGCCCACACACATCTGAGAGCTCACACATGCCCGCATACACATGCATGCACACACACACGCACACATATTCAGACATACACATGCCGCCATGCCGGAATGCACACGTGCACACACTGCGGCAGGGAGGGCCCAGAGAGGAGTGGAGCCACCACGGAGGTCTGCTGGGCTGCAAGTAGCGGACACCCTGAAAGGAGTAGGACAGAGAGCTGGCACCCTTGTGAGCAGGACCCACATCCGAGCACCCAGACAGTCCAGGCCCAGATGGGAGCGCCCCAGAGATGCACACCTGGCAGGGATGTCCGGAATGGGGACAGGAGGGAAGGGGAGAGGAGCAGGGGGAGGGGAGCTGGGGAGGAGGGAAGAGGGAGGGGGAGGGGAGACAAAAGGAAGGGAGGGAAGGAGAGTCTAGGGGGAGGAGGAGAGGGAGGGAGGGGAGGGGTGGCATCAGAACCTGGGGGCAGTCCTGGTGATGGTGACCCCTCTGTAGGCTGGGCCACTGCCTTCCCTGCCCTCGGGATTAGCCTAGACTCCTCAGGGGCTGCTGTGAGTGTATGTGCCCGTGCACGCATGAATGTGAGTGTGCAGACACGCGTGAGTGTACGTGTGTGCACGATGTGTGTGTGAGTGTGGGCAGGAGGCAGAGGGGGAGGGACGGTGTTCATGAGTGAGAACACGTGGCAGACCACATGTTCATGCTCCGTTAGCTCAGCCACGGAAGCAGGCCGTGGTCTTGCAGGGGCCTCTGCCCACGGCGGGGACCGCCGGCTGGGTGCAGCCCCCAGCAGCTCGGCACACAATTGCCTGCAACCTGCACTGCAGCCAGGCCTGCGGATGGCGCTGGGAAGGCCTGCGGGCCTGGCACTCGGGCACACGACTGCCCTCTCACCTCGGACCCAGCCGGCGGCTCAAAGACCTCCCTCCATGGGCAGCTCACCATGCCCTGTTCTGGAACCTTCCACTGAGAAGCCGAGGCGCCGTGGGTGAAGGGGAAACTGCTTCAGACCCGACCTGTGTGTGGAGGCAGGCTCCTGGGCCTCCCCACCCACCTGGCCCACTCCTACCCACTCTGCTTCCTCGCGGGACCAGTCTGCACCTCGATGTAATGGGGCTCCCACAGGGGCCCTCGAACCTGGGTCTGGACCCCCACCCAGCCCTGCTCTGGGCCCACCGCCCTGACCAGGTCTCTCCCAGCGGACAGCAGGGCCGCAGGAGGCGGCAACATTATATATCACAGCCAACAGGGGCAGCCGCTGACAAATCGACTGCGTGATCTAGACGGTGCATTATCCCATAAAAACGTCAGCAGGCGGAGTTTGGTCCTGCGCGGCCAGTGCTGCCATCTCCGTGGGAAAGAGGCCGGGGGCAGACTGGGCAGCACGGGAGTGGGGCCCGCTGGGGGTGGGGGCACCTGCCCTCCAGGCCCAGGGTCTCCTGGGGCACAGGCCACGCCTGGGACAGTGTCTGCTTCCAGAGCCCCTCCCTGGGGGTCAGGACAGGTGTCAGGGTTAGCACAAGGCAGCCTCTCGCAGGGCTACAGGCCGCTGGGACCCTAGTGGCCCTCACTCTGCAGGGGTGGGGTGTGTATTCAGGTATTTAACAGGGAGGAAGCTGGGGGTCACTGGTGCTGGCTTGGGAATCCCCAGCTCAGCCTCAGTCATGGGGCGACAAGACCCGACCTGTGGGGGCTCTGGGAACTGTAGTCCTGGGGGAGGGGAGCGAGCAAAGGGGCTCCCCAGGCCTCGAGCACTCTCAGAAGGTGGCTGCAGGAAGACATCTGCTGCCGGAACAGGCCCCGGCCCGGCCCAGCCTCAGGCCCACGGTGGCTGCCCTGACACCCTTATTTTGCTGGGGATCCCCAGTGGCCTTTCTGCTCAGCTCCAGGAACTCTTTATTTTGGTAAAGAAACCTAGGAAACGCACAGACCAAAGTGCTGGGGTGAAAGGGAGCATCAGCCCACCTGCCTGATGCCCTGCACTGCTGCCCCCGACCCTGAGAGGCACCTGCCAGGGCTTCCCGCGGGCGCTGCTCCGGGTGGCTGCGGCATTCACGCTCACAGCCCGCTCTGATGACATATGTAAGTTGACAGCGAACATCCCATCAACTTGCTGGAGTGTATCTTGATTGTTAAAACACACTCCTGAAGGTGCACGATCATTTATCAAATTAAAGTAGGCCGGGCCTGGTCCTCTCCCGCCTCCCTGCTGACCCCCAAGTCTGCTGGCGTCCAGCCTCTGCACCCGGGCCCCACTCCTGCGGGACACTCCCAGCTTGGCACCCCCTCCCCACCAGCCCCAGGCTGGGGGCCAGCCCACTAATCGCCAAGAAGTGACAAATGCCAGAAGCCCGCCAATTAAATTTAAACTCATGCAAAGCTCAGTGGCTAGTAAATTATTATTTTTATTAGGTTGAACCAAGTTCCCGTAAGAGAGAGAGTCAGCCTGCCCCATGAATGGCTCTTGTATAATTTATTTAACTCTGTGCTCTTTGCCAAAGCCTGGAATATTTTTAGCTCGTTCTGTTGTTGGATTTGGCTTTTTTATGTGTGTTTCTGAGCGGTATTTTTAGCCTCATCCATGTTATTCTAACAGCCTCCTATGCGTTTTGTCCTGTCTGCAGGCTGCTGAACCCGTCTCGCGGCGAGCGAGGGGGTTTTCTAAGAATAACCAGGCAGTGTTTGGGGGTACACGCTTTTCCAGGGGGGCCGGGCTGTGTGCAGGGCACTCCCTGCCTTGCTCTCTGATTTGCCTTCTTGCTCACGTGACCCGGCCATTTCTATAGGAATACCCTCCCAGGAATAATGGGAGGGGGCACACACCCCACTGAGAAAATTTTACCCACATTCCAAAAATGGCTCTGCTGGCAGGGTGGGGCTGGGCTCAGCTCCACTGGGGTCTGCTTTGATGTCTGCAGCTCCAGGGCGGGACAGGCGGACAGGCGGACAGGCGGGAAAGTAACTCTTTTCACACCTACTTAATGCTGGTAACTGTCGCAGAGGCACTCCCTGGTGTCACTGAGCTAATGAGGTATTTACAAAAATGTATTTTTTTTCTCTTTACCAAAAAAAAAAATGACAGAGAGGGAGAGGGAGGGAACCCTGGGGATTCGCACCATCTGATGCTCTGGCCAGTTTGGGTCCGGTCCTGTGAGATGAACGGCGGAAACACTTCCGGTGGGGCAGCACTGTGTCCCCTGGGGCCAGGAACCCGCTTCCCGGTCTAGGCCTGACAGCTCCAAGCCCAAATAAGAAGAGAAGGGAGCACGCCCCCTCCCCCGCACCCTGAGTGTGGGCTCGTCCTGCGACCCCAGAGGCAGCCAGGCTAGGGACCCAGGCCCCACCAGCAGTGGCCTGGGTGGGTGGGAGACGGAGCCGCCGCGTGGGGAAGAACGGGTGGGACGCGCCCAACCTCCCTTCTTAGCGCCCCCCCCACCCGCCCCAGATCACAGCTTTGCCTCCAGACCATCTGTATGGAGACGACACCTCACACCGCGCTAAAAATAATGGCTGCGAACTGTCCCCCCCCCCCCCCACCGGCTGGGGCTGCTGCCACACCCGAGCCCAGGGCCCCCTCAAGAGGGGGGGGCAGGGGGCACCAGGAAGGGCAGCACCAGTGGCAGGGGAGAAGACTCAGGCTCCCAGCAGGGTGGCGTGCCAGGGAAGACATCGGCCCCTGGCGCACAGCTGGGTCCCCTCTCGGGACAGGGCCATCTGTAGGACAGGAAAGTCCTCCAAACTGGCCCGCACACGCCCTTTCCCCCTCCTTTTCTGAAAAACGCACGTCCACCGCTGGGCAAAGCGGAGGGACGCGGGGACACAAGCTTCTGCTGTATGCGGGGACCCGCAGCGCCCAGGTGGCCAGCTCTCTGCTGGACACAGGCTCCCTCCGCAGTGGCTGGACACCCCCAAGCACAATAAATGGCTCTGCAAGGGGGAGGGAGAGACTCCGTTGCCCGGGCAGGCGCTGGGGGACACCTCCAGCGCCCCCTAGAGCTGCCAGCCCGGGAGGAGGCCGCTGCCTGGGTCAAGGACCAGGGCATGGACCAGGACTGCAGGCCTCGCCGCAGCCCAGAGCCACGTGGTCAAACTTGGTGAGGGACACAATAGTCGCCGGGCCACGTTTGCACCTGGCT
Organism: Sorex fumeus; assembly: GCF_029834395.1. Classification (NCBI taxonomy): domain Eukaryota; kingdom Metazoa; phylum Chordata; class Mammalia; order Eulipotyphla; family Soricidae; genus Sorex; species Sorex fumeus. The sequence goes on along the minus strand of NW_026606086.1, from coordinate 17,634,045 downwards.
GGATCTGGAGGATGGCAAAGGGGACCTGGACCCCCAGGGAGCCCCAGGACAGACAGACAGGCCTGGCCACCTACACAGCTTGGGTGGGGGCGGCAGACCCCTCCCATCCGACCTCCTGGGCCTCTCCCACACCCATCAGGGGTCAGCAGCCTGTGGCCAGCGCCCTATGCAGCCCTGTGTGGGCTGTGCGGGCAGGGTGCTGCGGGCGAGATTCCCCGGTGGCCAGGGAGTTTTAAATCACCAGCTGCCCAGGCAAGTACCTTTCCTCGCCGGAGTGATAAATCTAGAGGACAAAAAAGAAAGGGAGCGGAAGGAGGAGAAGCAAGCCCAAGGCGAGGGCCCCCTGTCCCGAAGCGCTGAAAGCTCGTCCGTAATTAGGGAGTTTGCATATTTCTTTGCTCTTTGGAAAATTCACTCCTTCTTTTCTTCCCGCCCGCTCTCCTGACATTGTTCCTTGCAGTCCGGCCCCGCCATCCGTTTCAATCCACGCGCTAATTGTAATCCCATTAAAGCAGATATAATTTTATTAGTATTCACAGTTCATCAAGCTAGCAATAATAACTGTTACTGCCAAATTAACAACAAGCACCGCCACCGCCGAAAACACGGCACACAACCTTTCTGACGTTCCGGGGAACGGGGGCCCACGCGGCCCGGCCGCGCGCAGGGCCCCTGGGGCGGTGCGCCCGGCCCGGCGCGCGGCACGCTCGGCTCCACCGAAATCCCGCGCCGCGCCGCGCCGCGCCCGCGCCCCCGCGGCCAGGCGGAAACGTGCCGCCAGCGGCGCGTCCCGCAGCCTGTTCTCGCCTGGACACTTGCCGGCTTCATGTAGACCCCAGACCTGCCGGCCACCCCGGCGGCCCGTAGCCGTAGCCGCGCGCGCGTGCCCTGCCCCTCCGCCGCGGCGGGCTCCGTCCCCGCACGGTGGCCCGCGGCCCGGCCCGGTGATCTGGCTCAGGGCGGCGGGCGCAGAGACGCGGTTTCGGCGGAGTCGGGTGCGCGGCCGCGGGGGGAGGGCGGCGCGGCGTAAGCGCGTTATTTTCAGCCGGCCCGGGGACCGCGGGGACCCGGGGGACCCCGGGGAAGGCCGCCCGGTCCCGCCACTGACCTGCGTGCGAAGCCATGGGCAGCGGCGACGCGAAGTACTTTCCGGGCTGGAAGTGCGCGGGGGGCTGCGCGGCGGGGGCGGCGGCCGCGCCGCGGTGGCCCAGGCTGCCCCGCTCCGACAGCAGATGCGGCGGCGGCACGAAGTCGCGGCCATCCATGCCGGGCCCGGCCCCGGCCCGCCGCCGCCGCCGCCTCCCGGGAGCAGCGCGGCCGGGGCCCGGGGCAGGGTGCGCGCGCGGGCGGCGCGGGGCGGGCGGCGTCCGGCGCGGCGGGGCCGGTCAGCACCCCGGCGGGCTGCGTCCCTCGGAGGGCGGCCGCGAGCCCGGCCGGTGGCCGCCGTGCGGGCCCATGGTCTGCGGAGACAAGACAGGAGATTCGGTGACCGGGGGCGCCCCTCGCCCGGGGGTCCCGGCCCCGCGCGTCCCCACCCCCCACCCCGCTTGGCCGGCCCTAGCCGAGCCACAGCCAGGCCCGCCCGAGCGCCCGGAGCCCCGGAGCCCCGGTCCCGCGCGCGCACGCACCGGCCCGGCCTCACGCGGCATCCGCGGCGCCCGGAGCCCGGCCACGGCGCTCGGCGCTCCGCTCCGCGTCCCCGCGGGGCCCCGCAGCGAGGGCGCCGCGGCCAAGGGCAGCCGGCGGGGCTGGGCGGCGCAGACCCCGGCCCGCGAGGCCATCACGCACGCACACACTCGCTCGCACACTCGCACTCACTCGCACGCACACCCTCCCCCGCCCCGCGCCCAAAGGTGTCTCAGAGGAGCAGGCCCGGCCCGGTTCGCCCCCGCCCTCCTCCCCAGGCCCACCTTTCACTGCAAGCCCCTTAACCGAATAACCATGCTAATCAGGCGAGTAATTTTATTGATTGCAGCTCCAGAGTTTTTTTTATAACCTTCCTTTTCTCCCCTTTCCCATCCCCCCCATGCGTCTTTCCTTCTATTCTTTCCAACCCGCCCCCCCCCCCCCCGGCCCCGTGGGACCGGCCCCCAGCGCCCACCGCCGCGAGCGGGGCTCCCCCCCACCCCCGGCCCGCCGCCCGGTCCCGGGCGCCCCGCGCCGCCGCCGGCGTCACCTGGGCCGCCACGCCGCAGTGCCCGGCCGAGCGTCCCGAGCCCCGAGCTTCCTGGCGAGGCTGGAACAATCACCCCGCCCCCCAATCAAATTCGCCCAGGATCTTCCTCTGCGGATTGGGGGCTTTGGCGGGGGGGTGTGTGTGGAGAGTAGGAAACTGTTCTGTCTCGACGCCCCAGATCGCCCCGGTTCTCTTCTCTCGGGTCGGGGTGCCGCCCGGCCGGTGCGGCGCGGCGCGGCGCGGGCGCGGACCCCGGGGCCGCGGCGCGGGCTCGGCTCCCCTCGCCCTCTGGGAGACCCGGCCGACCCCCGGCCTTGGCAGCCCACCTCCGCCTCCCCTCCCCCCGCCCCAGAAAGTCGTCCCCGCGTCCCTGCCCTCCTCTCCACCCACGGCGCACTGTCCACTCCGCGGCCCAAGTGGAGACGGTTCCATTCGCAGCGCGCGGAGCGGAAGCGCGGCACGCCGGGCCCGGCCTCCCTCAGCTCGCATTGTTCCTCGCCCGCTGTCTCCTGCGGCCGAGGGCCGGGGCATCCCCGCCTTCCGCGGCCGGACGGCGCGGAGAGCCCCGGTTTCCTCTCTCCAGCGTCCTGCCGTGACCCCGACGCTTCGCGAAGTTCCCACCTGGCGAACAGCACTTTAAAGAGCTGTATTTAACGCTTCGCGCTCTACGACGCCTTATTTGCAGACGATTTTGTGTTTGATTTAATCTATAACCGAAAACATAATGTAGGAAGTGAATACATATTTGCTCAGCTGATAAGCTTTTTTGAATATTTATTCGGAGAGCCTTTGCATTGTAAATAAACGGGTCCCGCGCGGGGCTCCCTTTGTCTCTCGGCCTCCCACCAAGCGGCGCGGCCCGGGTCGAACAAACTCGGCGGCCGCGGCGGGCGGAGCGCGCGGGCCGCGGGGGTCCAGGCGGGGCCGCCGGGGCCGCGGGGAGGCTGGCGCCGGGCGGGAGCCGGGGGGCGCGGGGCGGGACAAAGGGAGGAGGCGGGGAGGGGGCCGGCCGGGGGGGGGGGCCGCCGCTTCAAAGGCGCCGCGAGCCCCGGACTGCGGCGCGGGGCTCCCGGCGGCCCGGGGTCGCGTGAGCGCTCCGCCGGCCTTTGTCTCGGGCCGAGACCCCGCGAGCGGCCGGGCGGGAGGCGCAGACCCTCTGGGTCGGTGTCGCCGCCAGCTCACCGGGGTCGCTCGGTCCTCTGCGTCCGCCGAGCGCCGCGCCGCCCCCCCGCGGCCTGCGGCAAGCGACCCCGGCGAGCCCCGGCGCCCGACCCCCGCCCGGGGCTCCCCGAGAAGCGCGCGCCAGGCACCCGCTGCCCGGGCGCGGCGCCTCACTGACCGCGGCGTCCGGGAAGGCGCGGGCGCCGTGCGGGAGCACCGGGCCGCTCTCGGCGAGGCTCCGCGCCGGGTGCCCCCGAAACGCGTCTCCGCCGCCGCCGCGCCCGCCCCGCGCCGCCAGCTGGGCGGGTCCAGGCAGTGCCTGGCCGGCCGCTCCGCGCCGCCGCGGAACCCGCTCCCTGCGAAACGGCCGCGCCCGCGCTCGCCGGCCCCGGGCGGCCCGGCGGCCCCCGCCTGCCCACGCGACGCCGGGCCCGCGAGGGGCGCTCGGGCCGCGGGGACCCCGCGCGCTGCCCCACCGCGGCCGGGGACAGGCCCGCTCGGCGCTCGGCCCCCTCCTCCGCCCGGGCCCCCCACCCCACCCCCACCCCTGAAAATTTTTCCGAACTGCTCTGATCGGAATTCGGCCTGGGAAAGCGAAAGCCGAAATTTCAGCAGCCACCCCTCCCCGCCCCGGCCCCTCGCCCGCGCCGGGGTCCCTCGGGCGGGGGGCAGACAATCGGGGTGCGTTACTGGGCGCGGCGGCGGCGCCCCAGCCTGCGCGCAGCTCCGCGGACACTGCCAGGCGGTCCCTATCCTGTCGCGATTATTTATTTTTAATACTGAGTGTCGATGGAGACAACCAGCGCTCAGAGCAAAGCAAGGACGCATTAGGGGGGGAATTTTAAGCCGATCGATAAGATTTTTCCGAGGGGGGAAAAATCGCTCTTCTATATAGTCCATCGATATACATACATACATATATATACATATATATGCCAGCTCGACATTATAACGGATTTTTAAGAGGGAAGATAAACATAGATATAGATTTATAGATCACATCACAATCCTGAATTTCTCTTGCTAAAAAAATGTAAATCCCCAAAGCCAAAATAAAATAATAATAAAAATACAAAAACCAAAAAAAAAATGAAAGCAGTTTCAGTTACTTACTGGAGGCTGTTTCCTGGATACAATTGAATGCAATACAATTAAATCAGTAAATGTGACTTTGTTTTGTATTCCTATTGGTATTTTCAATGTGCTGACTGTTGCACTGTAAATGCACGGCTTCCACAACAACGACTCTAGCGAGCCCATCCAGAGCGGCTCTCAAACCTGCAGCCCGGCGCGGCCAGCCACGGGCCCTGCATACTAATAAGCTCGTGCCACTCAGCCCCGAGCAGCCCGCGCGCTGATTGGCCGCTCGGCGCTCCGCGACCGGGAGCTCGTGCCACTCATTCGGCGTAAACAGGCCTCCCAATAGGCTGGCGCCGGGCCAGGGAGCTGCCAATCAGGGAGCAGCAGGGTTACTACCGAGCCCGATGGCGCCTAATTCAAGAGCGGCGACTGCGCAGCTCCTCTGCGCAGCTCCGGGCTGCTGAATGGGAATGCGGAGGCGCAGGGCGGGAGAGGGAGCCGGCGAGAGGGAGAGCGTGTCCGGGGCCGAGGGGAGCCCCCCGCCCTCCTCTTTCTTTTAATTTAATCCAGCATGTCCAACGTTTGGCTTCTGGTGCGCAGAGGCCGGGAGAAGTAACAGAACACCCGTCTGAGCAGTTAGCAGATGCTTTTTTCAAAAGTACTTGGGATCTGCCAGGCAGGTGGCTGGAACCGGGCGCAGGTCGGCCCAGCGCCCCTCGCGCACAGTCCCCTGCGTCGCCCGGCTGAAATGAGGCATTTAAGGACCGGAAAGCCTGAGCAGCACTGGGTCCAGACACCCCCGCCCGGGGAGAGGGGCCGCGCCTCCGACCATCTTCCGTCCGTTCCGTCTTGGTCTTTATCTCTCTTGGCCACACTGCAGCGGCGCGCCGGTCTGGATGGAAACCGGGAATTTATGGCCCAGACGAAGATTGCCCTTTCTTCACCTGCAAGCAGACCTGGACGGGACCACCTCGACGTGCACAAGGCGGGGAAATGCCGCAACGAAGAAAAGTCCTTGAACTACCTCCTCCATCTTAGACATACGCAAAGTACTTTTAAAGAGTAATCTCTAGATATTTCCTCTAGAACGTGGTTCCCTGGCAGCAAGCTGCCGCGTCTCGTTGTCGAGGTGCCGTGGACCCATTCTCTCGACTCCCCTCTCTCCGTATTCATCTCTGCCGCCTCATCCGGAGACCCGAAAAAGGACGCTTAAACAAGATGTCAAGGACACCACACCGGCGTTCGTGACCCTCCCTCCCCCACCGGCCTCACGCGGGCCGGGCACGGAGGGGTTAAGCCGGAGCCCTCTGTTGTCTGCTTCCTTTCTCCGCCCCCCACTCGCTCCCGCGGGGCCGCCGAGATTGGCTGGCGCGCTGCCAGGAAGCTGCCAATCACCGAGTGTAAACAAGGCACTGATTGGCTGTTGTCCAGTCTGCACCAGGCCTCCTGAAAAAAGCAATTACTGGTCGGGCGGTTTCCAGGCGGCCCGGGCCGCGGGATGAAAGGAGATAAGCCGGGGACCGTTTCCAGGATCCCCGCAGGCCGACCGGGGCGGCCCGGGAGCCGAGGCGCGGCGGAGAGCCCGCGGATCAAAGGAATTCGGAGAGCAGGGGAGCGGCCGCGGCCGCGCCGGCCTCCCCGGGGCCTCCCGGGCCGGGCTGGGGCGCGGGCGCGGGCGGGCGCCCGGGAGAGCCGGGGCCTCAGGTAAGCGCCGGGGCCCCGCGCTGCGGCGACCGAGGGCGCCGGACCGGCTCCGGGGGCGACGCGCGGGCCCGAGTCCCGGCTCCCGCGACCCTCGCTGTCCGGGCTGCAGGCCGGTCAGGCGGCCGACACTGAGCGCAGGGACCCCCCTGGGCCGGCAGCGGCGGGAAGGCTGCGGGCAGAGCTCCGTGACGCTCGGGAGCCGCGGTCAGCGCGCTGTTCCTTATGCCGGGGAAGGTCGAATCGGTGCGCGGGCCCGCGGGGGGTGACCAGCGCGGAGAGAGGCCGGCGCGGGCCTCGGGCTCCGACCGGCGCTGCCCCGGCGTGGGAGCTCCCGGGCCGCCCGCTTCCCGCGCAGCCCTAGCGCAGCCCGGTTCGGGAGAAACGCGCCAGAGCCCCTCACCCCGCGCTCAGAGCTCCGCGCCCCGTATCCCGCATCCCGCGCCCAGAGCCCCGCATCCCGCGCCCCGCGCCCCCCTCCTCGCCTTTGCAGGTGAATCTCCCCTTTACTTTCTCTCGTCAGCTTCATTTTCGACTTAGGAACATCGGAAAAAATTAGATTAACCACTTAAGATGAATTTTAACACTCCATCTGAAATAAAGAGTTCTGTGGAAACGTGAGAGAGGGTCCTCGGTCAGTGAAGAGCACGGGCGCTCCAGGGGCGCCTCGTGGAGGAGGGGCGGCGGTCTGGCCCTGCCCCGTCCCCCACGCTGGGGGCTCCAAGCCTGCTGCTGCCGCCGAGCTGGAGGACACTCGCGGGGGGGGGGGGGGGGGAGGGGCGGGGGGGGCGGGAAGCCCGCAGTAGGTGGGGTCTGGGGGCGTGCGCTGGCCGGGACCCCTGCGGCTGGCTGGGCCAGATTCCTAAATTAGGGTGAGAGCTGGCTTCCCATCCTGGCGCGCTGCCCCGCCTGGTGGGGAGGGCGAGGCCCGGGTGTGCCTGCCCCCACATTTTTTCTGCCCCCCCTCCATACTCTATCGCTTAGATCTTGGGTGTCCCCCCACACACCCCGTCTCTGAGTCTCTGAGCAGCAGTTGCTCCAGCCGAGCTGCGCGGCGCGGCCCTGCCCGGCGCAGAGTCTGGCGGCGGCCCAGCCCTGCTCCCTCCCCCGCTAGCTCGGAACCAGCTCCCGTGTCGGCCGGCCGAGGCCCGCAGGCCGGGAGCCGCCGGGATTCCTTTCACTCCCCGCTGTCCAGAGCTAACAAATGTTTTTAATTTGCAGGCGTGTGGAGTAGGCTCTGCTGCACTTGCCCGGGTGAAGGAGCCAAGGAAGGGAAAGGGTGAGGGTTGGAAGGCAGAACCCACCCGCTCTGTGGGCCACTGCCCCTGGAGCCCCCAGGTGGCAGCCTGCCCCCTGCACAGAGCTCACAGCCAGCTCTGCCTGGCTGCTGGAGGGGTCACACCGCCTGAAGCTTGCACACATGTCTTGGTGCCTATGGATGTAGCACACTCCAGCGCCCGTGGCCACACACAGCACCTCCACTCCTGCAGGTACTTGTACATGCAAGAACCACCCCCATCTCTGGCTGCTGCTGCAGCTCCCCACACCCGCACGGCTACTTGGCCACAGGCCTGGGTCTCTCAGTTCCCCAGACACTAGCCCTGCTCCTCAGGGTTGTCTGAAGTCAAGAAATAAATCATTTGTCACACAAGAGGGGCGTGGGGCTCAGGGGGCCTAGCAGCACCGAGCGTCCCATTGTTCGCCAGCCCTGCCTGGCCGCTGCCTGCCTTCTTCCCAGAGGCCCCAGCCAAGGTCTGAGGGGCAGGGGTGCATGCAGGCCTTGGCCCTCGGGAAGGGATGGGCTCCAGGCCTTGTTCCCTGGGACAGCCGGACCCAGCTCAGACCGGGTAAGTGGGTGGGCTGCAGATCCTTCCACCCACAGGACATTTCCGCCCAACCCTGGGCCTCATCCCAGTGAGTCTCAAAGGACAGTTTTGAACTCAGAGAATGAGGTGGTGAACCTACATTCCCTGGGCTTCTTCCTACCCCTGGGTGGGGGCTGGGCTCTGTGGAGCCCTGAGCTGGGAATCCCGCACCCACAGGCAGCAGCCTGACTCCAATGGTGGGATGGGGGCCCGGCCTCAGGTGTCCCGGTTCCCCGAGGCTGGGGCTTCCCTCCACAAGGTAGAGCTGGGAGGTGAGAAGGGCTATCCATGGGAGCTGGCCAGTGGCAGGGATCCCCGCAAGCCCACCCAGGAAGGGGTGTGTGGGTGACCCCTGCCCCCCCTCGCTCTGCAGCTGCTCTGGGCCCGCAGGGCAGGAGGCCGCATGTTCCATGGCCAGGTCTCGGCTGGAGGGTGTAGACGCGGTGGGAAGAGAGGTGGGTGGCAGGGACGTCACCAGGAACCTCACAACCTGAGGGGCCCAGCACCTGGGTGAGTTCCTTCTCTGAAGGCAGCTCCTGGTGAAGGGTCTGAAGACGAAGGCCTTGTGGGACCCCAGGAGCGAGGAGCCCTGAGTCTCCCATGTTTCTGGGGAGTGCGTGGCCTGTGTTGTCACATAGCACAAGGATCTGTGGCCACTGTTTCTTTGGGTTCACATCTTAGCTGCCACACACACACACCAGCACTTCTGTTAACAGACCAGTGACCCATGGCACCACCAAAACCCGGGTGTGCTCTTTGGGAACTTGGGTGGAGTGATTCGCGTCAGGTCCCACGGCCAAGGACTCCCCCCAGGAAGAGGACTGTGGCGGCGGCCATCTGCCCACTGCTCCATTCCATTTGATTTGGGACATGGGCATGGGGGCACACTCAGCAGTGCTCAGGTCTTACTCCTGCCTCTGTGCTCAGGGATCACTCCTGGCAGGGCTCAGAGGGCCACGTGGGGTGCTGGGCATGGAACCTGAGCTGGCCACTGGCACGGGAAGTGCCTGACCCACTGCAGTCTCCAGATGACCCTCAGAGCCTGGTACAGCGTGGGCCACTGGCCTAGCACAGGCCGACCCGGCACTTCCTGGTCCCCGGCTCCAGGAGGGATTCCTGAGTGGGGAACAAAGAGCCCTGATACCACGGGGGTGGCCCCAAAAGAAAACAATAAAGGACATTCAAGGGGCTGGAGCAGTGGTCCAGCGGTCAGCTGCTCCTTCCCAGGTCCCACCTCTACATCCAAGCCGAGCACAGAGCCAGGAGTAAGCCTGCAGCCAGGTGGTGGCCCCAGACTGAAGCAAACCCAGGCAGCTGGTACACGCCCCAGTTCCACATAGTGACCTCAGGACAGAGGGGATGGATGGGATGGAAGGTCCCAGAGTCCCCAGGGAGGACCCCGGGGTTTCCCTTCCTGGCCGGATAACCAGAGGACCAGTGCCTGAGCCTCCCGGAAGAACTAGGAGACAGCTGAGCAATGGGCGCAGGGGGCGGGGCCGCTGCCCTGGGAGGGTGGTTGCAGCCTGAGGCTGTTGACTGGGGAGCCACGGGTGCAGGGTGCAGCGTTGGGGGCGCTGGGGGCGGTGGTCTCAGGGCCCTGTGGCCTCCCCCCTACCCCCAAACCCATGCCCCCTAGCCCGCCCTGCCCTTGTCCAGCGGGGGTCCTAGGGGGCCTGCACACCGAACCTGCTGTGTCCTTAAAGGCACCGCAGGCCACTGGCCTTTGTCTGGCCAGTTTGGCCAGGGAGGTCGTTCGGGGGAGGGGCACGGGCCATGACGTCCCCCTCCCTGCGCGGGTCCTATGGTCCGCACGCTCCTCTCGTGCCCCCGCCCTGCCTGCTGCCCGCTGCCCGGCTGGCTGGGGTACAGAGCCCCTGGCACCCCCGGGGTCACGCACTCCCCTCCCCTAAGGTGGCCTCTGTGAGGCGCTTGGCTCCAGAGCCCATCTGGGCCTCCCCAGGTCCACTCCTTGGAGCTGGGCAGCTGCCTGTGGGCCCCCATGGGGTGCTCTGGACCCCCTCAGCCCCAGGAAACCCCCAGTCCGGACTGGTAGCTTGGGCTGAGGCAGGCACCCACCATCTGCTGCCCAGGGCACAGGACTCTGACTTCGGGGTGGAGACCCTTGGACACCCACGACCCCCAGCAGAGCAGCTGTGTGTGAGCCTGGCCCGCATGTGCCCCCCAGAGGGGGTCCCAGGATGTCAGCCCCCGGGGGGGAGGGGATGCAGCTGGGGCCAGGGAGAATGGGGTCCTTGTGTGGCTGCCTGAACACGGCTTTGTGCACTCGGCCGTGGGGGGCACGGGGCAGGACCCAGCCCGCCTGCAGCACCTCGGGGAACCCAAGTACTAAGGGGTCCAGCCTCCTGCTGTCTGGGGCCTGGGCGTGCTGGCGGAGCATGAGAGCCCCCGAACCTCATTCTGGGAGGACCCCGTGGGTTTGTAGGCCTGATGGCTGAGTCGTGGGGTCCCCTGGGATAGGCACGGCTTCCCCATAATGTTGGGATGCGGTGAGTCTCAATGGGACGGTGGGGTCCCACAGCTGTCAGGCTGCCCTGTAGCTGTGGCTGTGGCTCAAGTGACATTTGGTGTCCTTCACGGTGTGGTCATGTCCCTTGAGTTATCTCGGCAGTGACCAGGCCTTGGGGGAGTCCCAGGGCTCAGAGCTGCTGATTGTGCAAGCCTGGCCATCCCCTGCCCGCTGGAGAGGGGCTGGGGTGGACCAGGCCAGTTCTGCGGGTGCCCTACCCCCAACAGTCTCCCCGGCCCCTACTTGGATTCTCCTGCTATTGTGCTGGCTCCTGGGGCCCCCGAAGTCGGGGCACATGCAGTGCTGGGATTGAGCGCTGGGCCCAGATGTGCCAGGCCTGAATCCTACCACTTGAGTCACACTGCTGCACCCCCACCAGATGCGTTGCCCCCTCGCCTGGGTCAACCCCTCCCTGGCTCCCTCGAGACACAGCAGGGTCCCAGCACCCTTACCCTCTCTCAGACGTCACTGTGGGGGTGCCCACTCATCCCTGCCCCCAGCCCCAGGGGCCAGAGCCCCCAGGACTCCTGGCAGAGGCTTCTGGGTGAGAGTATGGCCCTGGAGCCCCTGACTTAGTTTACCCCTGCCCTGGTCTCAGGCGCCTGCCCTCGCCCACTTCAGTCCACGCTGACTGGGGGGCACAGGTGGGGTCTCCTGTGCCTGTCATCACCTTGGCCTCAGAGCGAGGCCGCCCCCAGCCCTCCGTCCCTCTGCCGAGCCCCAAGCAGACTCAGTTTGGTTCCCGTGCCATGCCAGTGGGGGTACTCGCAGACAGCCCCAAGATCAAACCCAAGCTGAGCCCCTGAGCTGCCCTGGGGCCAGGGTCACAGCAGCTGGCACATGGGGACCGAGCCCCTCAGCCTTGGGAGATACCAGGTCTTTGCAGGGTGCTCAGTGTCCTCAGAGCTGGGGGCTGAGCCCCCTGCGCACGTGGTATCCAAGGGCAGCTGGGGGGCCAGGCCGAGGAATGAGCTTTCCTGGGGGCAGGTGCCCTAGCGCTGATGCCCCCCCACTTAGGCTCTGAGGGCCCCTTCTCGCCACAGCCCTGCAGCCCTGGGAAGAAGGAAGTAGGGTGCTCACTGGGCTTGGGTGCAGCCTATGGCCCTGTGTCCAGCGTCCAGGTCCCCAGCAGGGCACTGGGGCAGGCAGTGTCCCTGGCTTTCATGCCCCTGCCTAACTTGGGACACGGAGGGGCTCTTCTGAGGGGCGAGGGTCCCCTCTCCTGGGTGTCCAGTATGCCTGGGCCCTTCCCCCATCCTGGCTCCAGAGCCGCCCCCTGGAGACACTGCCCGGAGAGTCAGGCCCTTGGCCCTCCAGGACAGCCCTCCAGGCCTCCCGGCCCCCTCCCTGCAGCAAGAGCCGGGCAGTGTGTGGCTCCAGCAGGCCAGCCCCCCGCCGCAGGCTACCCTCATAGCACCTGCATCCCTGACCCCAGGTCACCACCCACTGCCGCACTCGGGCACTCGGCTGGGGCCCAGGCTCCACTTCCTGCCTGACCTGCAAAGGAGCCGTCAGCCACCCCTCCGTAACCACCTCCCACATTCCCCCACTTGTGCTCAGCCAGGGCAAGGTGGGGGCCCAGGGGTCAGGCTGCCATGGCCTTTGAAGCACCCCAAGGCGGGTGGCAGACAGCAGGTGCACGGCCTGGGAGGGGCTGCACCCCTTCCCTGAGAACCTGGCTCAAGGGCAGCAGGGCTCCCTTCTGCTTGGCCTTGCAGCTGGCCCTCAGGGTGTTGCCTGAGGCTGTCAGGGACGCTTCCCTTGGGGACCCCCAGGACATGGGGGTGCAGGTTAGGTGGCCTAGAAGATGAGGTGGGGGTGAAGCCCCACATGTGAGTGGCACCAGCTGGACCCTGCGCCCCAGGACCCCCAAACCAGGCGCGGGGGATCCACCATTAGCCTCTCGGGGGACAAGGCTCACATCTGGGCAGTGAAGCTGGCCCTGACTCAGAAGTACTTTCCAGAAGGTCTGGGAGAGTCAGAGCAGCAGCCTGTGTCCCTCCTGCTCTGGCCAGTCTCTGCGCTTCCCCCTTCACTCCCGAAAGGAGCTCCAGCCGCACAGGCCCCAGGACCACCCAGAAGCTGCAGCCAGGAACCCCCAGATGGTCTGGGCCACCACGGTGGGGGCGGGGGGAGAATAAGGGGCCACAGGTCCCCCAGTGACAGCGTAGGATTGTGAGCTTGGGTTGGGGATGGGAATTCTTTTCCGTGCTGTCCCTGACAAGCTACTGAGAGTATTCAATATGCCAAACACAGTAACAAGAAGTCTCAAAATGGAGACATTACTGGGCCCACTCCAGCAAATCGATGAACAACGGGAGGACTCTAAACTCAAAAAAATTAGCTGTCCCTGACACAGGTGGGCATGCAGGGGATCGACTCAGTCTCACTCCTGCAAGGCGCCACCCCCAGAGGCTGCCAGTGAGTGGTCCGGGTGTCTAGGACCCTCAGAGGCTGCCAGTGAGTGGACCGGGTGTCCAGGACAAAGCTGTGCTGTCTCGTGCCTGGACCCCATGCTCAGATCTCCCTGCCATCCCCGTTCATGGCTGGTAGGGTCCTACTGGCACACTGAGAACCATGTTTGACCAAATTCCTGGGACACCCACATGGCACGAGCCTGGATGGCTGGTCAGGAGGGGGCAAGTGGCCCTGACCCCTGCGACACTGTACCCCAAAATTAATCCAAAGGATCAAGGCCTCCCTGTGAGAAGGAAACTCCAAGGACGAAATCTAAGAGGCTGCAGCGATGCCAGTGACCAGGACGAGTGGCACCTGCGTGAACAGAGCGCCGGGCACAGGAACCCGGAATAGCGAGATCCGTGGTGAGTGCTGCGTCACTCCCGCGTCCACGTTGTGGGTGGAAGGCCTGCATGGGCAGTGCGAGGACTCTGGGGACGGGTCCTGCGGAGGGACAGAGCACTGCCAGCTGTGACCCCACAGTGCCTCCGGCCGCGGACTCTGGGCCTGGCGGATGTGCGTCCGGGAGGACTTGAGAAGGGTCCACTCCGAAGGACGCGCCTCCGCGGGGCCCCGCCCTGGTCACTGGCCATCGGACGGAGCCTCTCAGGTTTCCTTCTCGGAGTTTCCTTTTCACAGGGAGGCCTGTGATCCCTTTTTAATTAATTCTGGGGTACAGTGTGCCGCAGGGTCAAGGGTCACCGCCCCTCTCAGTGTCCAAGATGCGGCCGCTGGGCTGAAAGGCCCTTTGTTGCAGGGCCGCGGCGGGGCGGGGCCGCCGCTCCTGCCCCTCGCTCATTGGTTGCTCTCTGCCAATCACCGGCGGCAGCGGTGGGGCGGGGCCGCCGCTCCCGCCCCTCGCTCATTGGCTGCCTCTCTGCCAATCACCTGGAGCCCTTGGCGCGGCTCCAACCCCGCCCTCCGGCTGGAGCCCAACGACCCCCGGCTGAGGGTCGGCGCTGGAATCTTGGGGCTTGCCCAGCCCTTCCCAGGCCACCTCTGCCCCCTCGGGCTGGCCCAGGGGCATCTCGTGGGAGCGGGCCACGTGGGGGACAGGCGCGGGCACTGCCCAAGAAAGGCTGTGCGGGCCAGGCCTGGGCCTGCAGGCTCGGTGCAGCGCACAGAGACCAGGCTGTCCAGTGGTGGTCAGATGCCGCGCATGCTACTACCCTCTGACAGGCTCTGTGCCGGGCCGCTGAGTGCTCATGAACCCCCCCACCCCACGGCCTCTGAGACCTTGCCTGTCCACAGAGGCTATCCACACGGCCTGTCCACAGCCTGTCCACGCAGACTGTCCACATAGCCTATGCACATGGCCTGTCCCCAGCGCCTGTCCCTACTGAGGCCAGCAGCCATCCCGAGGGCTGGGCTGGGCTGCTGTGTCCCCCTCGGGCCTTCTGCTACATGCCCTCTGTCCTCCGCACCCAGGGTCCAGCAGCTGCCTGGGAACCTCACCCTGGTGGAGGCTGAATGTGCCTTATACCACATCCACCGTGACCAGCCTTGCAAGCAGAGCTGAGCGGGGCCAAGGCACCTTGGAGAGGGCCCACGAGCACCTGAGGGATGTGTGGACAGTGCAAAGGCCTGGGTGATGGAGCCCCTGGCTGGGTGGACCCCTGCCCCCCTGGTCCCCTACTCAGCAGGACAGGAAGAGCCATGAGGAAGTTTCTCTCTGGCTCCCAGGAAGGGACCACCCTGAGCCCCTGGCCACTGCAGATCAGGAAAAGTCACCCCTGAGCAAGCAGACAGGCTTCTGGGGCCTAGGGAGTGGCTGGGGGGGAGGGGGGGTTCCTAGGGATCAGGGGGTCTCCTGGGAGAGAGGGGGGTCTCCCAGGGGAGGGGGATCTCCTGGGGGACAGGGGAGTCTCCTGGTGGAGAGGGGGGGCTCCTGGGGAAGAGGGTGTTTCCTGGGAAAGAGGGGGTTTTCCTGGGGGAGAGGGGGGTCTCCTGAGGGAGCGAGGGGCCTCCTGGGGCACAGGGGCAGACGTCTCATGGGATCAGCACCAGAATGAACCTGTGCTCTGCAGCATGGAAAGGGCGGGGTAGAGAGTATGCACATGTGTGTGCGTATGCATGTGTGTGCATGGGCACATGTGCACCTATGCACAGGAGGAAGCAGCAGCCGGCAGCTTGGAACAGCTTGGACAGCAGGCGCAGCCTGGGCTTCCGAGTTCCAGTCTCCTCAGGGAATCCCGGAGCACTTGTCCCAGGGCTACAGGCAGCGTGGGGAAGCTGGGCAGCCGGGCAGGGTCCCAGTTGCAGCCACAGTACATGGCCCCCTCAGGCGGTAGCTCAGAGCAGTGACACTGCACTGTTGCTCAGGCACAAGGATGGCCCTGGTGAGGGGGGACACGGGGCCAGCCTGGTGGGCAGAAGCTGCAGGGCATGTCCGGGAAGTGGTGGCCGGGGCGCGAGAGAGGCCGCCTTTCTGGCCTGCAGATAGTCTGGGCAGATCACGGGGGCGTCCCTAGCCCAGAACCCCACATGCCCATCCCCCACGCACGCGCCTAGGCGAGCTGAAAAGCCTTGGGTGTGCTCAAACCTCTGGCCAGACCACTGCAGCGCACTGGTCATGAAATAAAGAGAAAGACCAGCTCAGACAGTGGCCATGGGCGATCAGAACGAAGTGGGTTCACACGTGACCCTCCTGCTTTTGATTCTGCGGGAGGGGCTGCTCTGGTGGTCCCAGTAACCTTCACCCCAGCGTGGGGACTGCCGGCTGAGTGAAGTCCACACTCTGCCCAGCACGGCCAGCTCTGTGGCTCCTGCCCCCAACCTCAAACCTGTATCTTCATGGCTGGAGGCCCCCCACTCCTGACTCACCCCTGCGGCTCTGCCCAGCCCCCTCTGCGCAGGACGGGCATTCCTCCCAGGCCTCCCTGGTGTGTTGTCCACCCTCTTGAGGGGTGGAGCAAGCTTGCACTGGAGAGAAGCTACGGAGAAGGTGGGTGGAGCGCAAGAGAGCAGCTCCTCTGAGGGTCTGAGGGTACGAGGGTCCGAAGGTCTGAGGGTCCTGCGCGGTGTCTGGGGATTGAGCGGGAGGAGCAGCTGGCATGGCCTCTAGGGAAAGCACAGACTGAAGAAGCCGCAGGACACACCAGGAACCATGTCCAGTGATGCAGCACAGCGGGAGGGCACTGGCCTTGCACATGGGGACACAGTTTGATGCCGTCCAGGAGTGATTCCTGAGTGCAGAGTAACCTCTGCGCATCATCAGGTGTGACCCCAAACCAACCAGACAGACAGACGGACAGACAGAATCCATGTCTGAAGAGTCCCAGCCCAAAGGTCTTACTTAAGGCCTCTCCCAGGCAATTCTCAGGCCTGAATGGTAAAGCCCGGGGACAGTGACCAGTCCAGAGGACAGGCCCCCGTGCATGGCCCCTTCTAGCTTCCCTCTCGAACTGGGGTGCTCAGTGCGGGGTGCTCAGTGCGGGGTGCCCAGTGGGAGGTGTTCAGTGAGGGGTGTGGGTGCTCAGTGCAGGGTGCTCAGTGGGAGGTGCTCAGTGTGGGATGCTCAGTGCGGGGTGATCAGTGCAGGGTGCTCAGTGGGAAGTGCTCAGTGCACGGTGCTCAGTGTGGGGTGATGTAGGGGCTGGGTGTTGCCTTCTCCTTGGTGCTGCCCTCCTGGCCTGCCTGCCCCTGGCAAGGACCCCGAAGAGGTGCTCCCTGAGGGGTCTGGAGCATGAGGAGCAGCATCTGCTACGGGACCGGCCCACTTCCAGGGCCTGCAGACGGCACGTCCTCGCGGTGGTCCGCATGAGCTAGTCACCTCTGCCACTGTCCGTCCGTCGTCTGCCCATCCGTCCTCCCGCCTCCTGACCCTTCGCCCGCAGACCTGCTCTCCGTCTCCGGTCAGACTGGACAGAGGCCCATCTGGGTTCTCCAGGTCGCAGGGCGGCTGAGGTCAGGCCCAGCCCTTGGCCGTCTTTGGAGCAGGAGCAGGTGCTGTCAGGGTGCTTCCCCCCGGTGGTCTCACCGACCCCTTGGCCTTTCTGCCCTCCACCCATCCGGCTCATTCTCAGCCCACCTGGCCTGTCTCCGGACGCTCTGGGTTTGGGTTTGGGTTCAGGGCAACACCTGGAGGTGCTTGCTCCTGGCTCAGGACGCAGGGTTGGGGGACTGTGTGGGGTGCCGGGGACAAGCCTGGCCCGCCCCTGCCCCCTGCTCTGCTGCCCCAGCCCCTGGAAGACACTGTCCTGTACCACTAAGGTGAGCTGTCCTGTCGGGATGCCTAGTGTTCAGGGTCTGTCCCAGGGATGGACCCCACGGACGGCGCCTCACTTCCTTGCCCTGAGCCGTTTTGTTTTGTTCCGGAGACCACACCTGGGGTTGGTTGGAGGTACTCCCAGGAGCTCCTGGGGGCCACATAGTGCTGGGGGCCCCAGGGCCCACGCAGTGTGGGGATCCAACCGGGACCCTCGCAATGCTGGGGTCCACTCAGGCCCACCACGTTGTCCGCACTCAGCCCTTGAGCTTTCTCCTCAGCCCCAATCTGGGTCATGTTTAAAGGTAAAGGTAAAGGCCCTCCCGTTGATCGTCGATTTGCTCGAGCGGGCCCAGTAACGTCTCCATTGGAGACTTTGTTGTTACTGTGTCTGGCATATCGAATACTCTCGGTAGCTTGCCGGGCTCTCCGAGAGGGGCGGAGGAATCGAACTCGGGTCGGCCATGTTGGCCGCTTGTAAGGCGAACGCCCTACCCGCTGTGCTATCGCTCCAGCTCCTGGGTCGTGTTTATAATAAATTTTATTTTATTTAAGGAGGTTATTTTGGGTTTTATTTTTATTTTTGGGGTTTTTTTTTTTTTTTTTTTGCCTTTTGGGTCACACCTGGCGATGTTCACGAGTTGCTCCTGGCTCTGCACTCAGGAATCACTCCTGGCGGTGCTCAGGGGACCATATGGGGTGCTGGGGATCGAACCTGGGTTGGCCGCGTGCGAGGCAAGCACCCTCCCTGCTGTGCTATCACTCCAGCCCCCTTGAGGTTTTTGGACTACAGCTGATAATGGTCAGGGGTTATTCTTGGCTCTGTGTTCAGGAGTGACTCCCCGGAAGTAATTGGTGTGTGGTCAGGATTGAACAAGGGCCACGGCACTGCAGCCACATGAAACGCAAGTAACTACCCCCCTCCGTCTCTCTGGCCCTGAACCTTTTTATCCCCCCCCCAGCTTCAACCCACCCCCACCCCCCAGCCCTTTCTCAGTGGTGAAGAGCTTGGCCCTAGGGGAGAGCCAGGGCTGAGCACACTGCACACAGGTGTGCCTATAGGTGTGGCCCTGAAACCAGAATTAGGAGAAACAGGCGCCTGGCCTGCCCACAGGCCCAGCGGACCCTCCCCAGACAGCCCTGCCTCCTCCTCTCTGCAGGGGCCTCTTGGGGTGTAGGCAGGGAACAGGGGACGGGGCGCAGAGACGCGCCTGCTCCAGTGCTGAGTAACGAAGCCCAGGGTCATGCGGCTCCTCCCCGGGAGGCTTGTGTGCCACAGAGCCCAGAGCCAGAGGGGTCATGGGCCCACCCAGGACAGCGCCCGAGCAGGTGGGCATAGGACCGGGGCCCAGACAGAGGAAGTGCCCATGGCCCTCATGGACGCACTCACACACTCATGCACAGAGACACAAGATGCACACATGGACATGTGCAAACACCCATGCATGCATGCATAGACACACACAGACACAGCATGGCAATGTGCACACACATGCACAGACACATGCATAGACACATGCATGGACACACACAGGGACACATGCACAGACACACGCATTGACACATGCACAGACACACGCATTGACACATGCATGGACACACACAGGAGCACATGCACGGACACACACGGACACATATGGACACACACGGACACGTGCATGAACACACATGGACACATGCACAGACACATGTACAGATGCATGCATGTACACACACATGGGCACATGCATGGGCACACACATGGACACATTCATGGATACATGGATGCATTCATAAACACACACACAGACATATGCATGGACACATGCATGGATGCATGCACCAACATTCACAGACACACATGTGGACAAACACGGACACATGCATGGACATATGCACAGACACAGGCTTGGACACAAACACGGACACATGCACAGATGCGTACATAGAACATACACACGGACACATGCACAGACACATGCACAAACACATGCACAGACACATGCTTGGACATGCATGGACACATGCATGGACACATGCACACATGGACAGATGTAAGACACATGCATAGACAGACGTATGGACACACACAGATGCAGCAGCATGGACAGACACACCCTCAAACACACATGATCGCACACAGACACGCATGCGCCGATCATTGCCCAGGTCTGCTCAGACCCCGATAGTGGACTCGTCTTCAGTGTGCAGCACCCAGTCTGCTTGCACAGAGCATGCCCTGCGGGTGAGTGCCCTCCCCTGCCTGTCACGAACGGCCTGTGGCTCTCCCACGTGCCCGCCTTCCTTTATGTCCGCTGCCCCCACATGGCAGAGGCCACTTCCCCATCGCATGCTGCGTGTTGAAGTAAACACACACTCCAGTGACTGTGCCCTTCGCCCCAGGCACACCTTCCACCTGCCCCACCTGCCCCTCGGTGGTCCTCTTGCACCTGGTTTGGGGTCTAAGTCCCTTCTCAATGAGCACCTCGAGGTCCAGAAAGTCCTCCAGCACCTGTAGCCTCAGGCAGCCCTCTCACGTGCCCTGGGGCTCCTGTGAGAAGCTTCGTGGACAACTGGGACTCAGCCTCCAAGTGGCACACCCTTCCCGAGTGACCAGCCTGCCAGAGCCCAGCTGCCAGCTGTGTCTGCACCTGCTTTCCCCAGTGCCCCATGGGGCCTGAGATGTGGGGGAGGTGCGGGGGCCCCAGTGCTTCCCTGCACTGCTCCGCATCCACTCTGGCTGTGGCGTTCGAGGTGCCGCCCGCATCCGTCTGGCTGTGGCATGCAGGGTGCTGCCCTGCACTGTCCAGGCCTGAGAGCGGCTTTCCCGGCTCCAGCCATTGTGTGGCGGTGCCTGGCGCACTACTTGGTGCTCCCACAGTGCTTCTGGCTGCTGGCTCGCCTGCAAGGTGGAGTGGGCAGAGGTCCTCACTGGTGCAGCATCTGGGGATGCGCACAGAATATCACGTGTGGCCTGGCATGGGGGAGGCCATGTGGGATCTCAGGCTTGCCGGCAGGAGCGTCTCTTTATGGTCAGCTTTATTTTGGGATCCCTGGTGGTGCTCATGGGTCACTCCTGGCACTTGCCCCACATCCAGAGCCCATGCATCACTGCACCAACCCTCGTCCATTTTCCTGTCTGTGCGGGCACACCCAGCAGTGCCCTGGATGTGCCTGGCTCTCACCCCAGCACCCAGCCGCACCCCGACCCCAACACCACTCCCTGCCTCACACATGTCTGAGCGGAGTTTGGGGTTTATCCTGGCTCTGCGCTCAGGAGTCAATCCTGGCGGTGCTTGAGGAACCACATGAATGGACGTATGGGATGCCCGGGATCAAATTTGGGCCAGCCAAATGCAATGGCCCTGCAATGCAAAGGCTATCACTTCAGTCCCTGAAATTCTTCTTTTTTAAGGTAATTTTTTTTCACAATGAACATGGCTTTATTTTATTCTGAATCTATACATTGACTATGTATATATATAATTTTTAATAAAAATTCATATAAAATGGACAGAGCAGCATCCTGAACTCTCGGAAAGGTTAGGGTTAGATGCCGCTCTGTCTAATACTTATTGATTTAAAGAAGGCCTTTGATTCTGTTGAGACTAAAGCGGTCATCGAAGCCCTAGCCAAACAGGGTGTTCAAACTCAATACATCAAGATCCTCAGTGAGCTATATTAAGGAATCACCACCAGGATCTCACCATTCTATAAGGAAATGATCATTGACCTTAAGAGAGGTTCAGCAGGGTGATACCATTTCACTGAAACTCTTCAAATGCCACCCTCGAGAACGTCATGCAACGACTGGAATGGGAAGGAATGGGAGTGAAGATAGACGGTAGGCAACTACACCACCTCCGCTTTGCTGATGACATCATTCTAATAACACCAAACATTAGCCAAGCGGCACAAATGCTGGCTGACTTCGACCGTGAGTGTGGAGAGGTCGGACTGCAGCTGAATCTCACGAAGACAATGTTCATGAGAAACGGACTAGTCCTTGATGTTCCATTTGCTCTCAATGAAACAAACATCTCCGAATGCAGCAATTATGTGTTCCTAGGTCGAGAACTCAACATGAGGAACGACTTGGCACCAGAACTGCACAGGAGGAAGAGAGTGGCGTGGAACACCATCAAGAGCATCAAAGAAGTTGTTAAGAGGACGAAGAACCTCTGGCTCCGGGCACATCTTTCGACTCCACTGTTCTTTCTGCACTAACATACGACTCAGAGACCTGGGCCCTAGGAAAACATGACGAGAATGCTATTATTCAGATCACCCAAAGAGAAATTGAAAGAGCTATGCTTGGAGTATCACGCTGCTTCACTCAAATGAGAGAAGGAATCCGGAGTTCCGAACTCCATCGACGATTATGAATCAGGGATGCTGTCTCGTTTGCCAAGGCGTTGAAAATCAGATGGGCCGGACATGCAATTCGGAGACGACCGCTGGACTAAAGCTGTTACCAACTGGATTCCAGGGGACATCAAAAGAACACCTGGCTGCCCACCTACGAGATGTCAGACTTCTTCGTCAAGACCCTGAACAAACGGTTTGAGGCTCTTCGTGTTCCTGGAGTGAGCAGATGCCACTGGGCTACACTAGCACGCGACAGGGATGAATGGAGACGTTACTGTCACCTGCTCGAGCAAATCTATGAGTAACAGGATGTCAAGTGATACAAGTGACATAAAATGGAAAGGAAGAGAGCAAAGATCATTTTGGGCCCCTCACCCTGTGGGCAGTTTGGAGGGGGCTCAGCCATTCTCGGGAGGCTGCAGTTTCCCAGGTTGAGCCCCCTGGCCCAGTAGCTGAGCTGACAAAGCAAATGAACCTCAAGGTGGCCTCAGGAAAATCAGTCCCTGGTTGGTCTCTTGCCCACTGGAGCTCAGTGCCCCCACCCCCAGGAAGCAGGAGTGCCCTGTTCCCTGGGCAGGCCCACCCCATGGTCAGTGCCCTGACCCCAGGCCCCCAGAGCAGAGGAGTGATAGCTCAGTTGGGGGATCGTGTGCACCCCTTGGCCAGAGGGTCCTGGGCCTAGCTGGCCACCATCTCCTGGGAGCAGACGGGCAGGAAAACAGGCACCTTCCGGTGGGTCCAGGGAGGACTGTGACCCCCGTCGCTGGTGGAGGGTGTCGGCCTCCCCTCTCCTTCGCCCCTAGCTTTTCTGCAGCAGTCCCCAAGCCGTTTTCAACAGAGGTTCCCGTTTTCCCGGCTCTCTGCCCGAGGACCCAGGAGTCCCTGCGCCTTCCAGACGTCCCCCAGGGGACTCTGCTGCCCAGTGCAGCCAGGGCAGAGCAGGGCTGGCCCACAGCACCCAGGGAAAATGGGCACGGCCCTCCCCACTGCCTCTGGTGCTTCTGGCCTCCATGGACCCGTGGGAGCAGCAGCCCAGGCACAAGACCTGGATGGCCCAGGGTTTTTCAGAGGGTTTGGTGGCCAGCGGCCTGCAGTGCCTCATGCAGGTCTTGGTTTGGGTTCTGACCGGGTTTCCAGCCCAAGGAAAGCTTGAGAGAAAGCAGTGGCCCTTCCTGGGAGGAATCTGACCGTCCTGTCCAGGAGGCTCAGGATCTCGGGCCACAAGTGTCTTGCTGGGTTTCCTGGGGTGAAATGACAAGGCTGAGCCCCTGGCCCCAGGGTGTTCTGGGCTCCAGGGCCCAGAAGTGGACATCATATCCTCCCTTGCCCTGGCGCTGCCCTGGCTGGCCGTAAGCTAGCTCAGGGTCAGGGGTCCGGACGGTTGCCCAGGCAGAGCTGCCCGGCCTGGCCGGAGGGCTCCGAGCCACGCACCGCCGCCCCCTGGGCCCCCGCCCAGCCGCTTGGGATGGAGCCGCGTGTCTGTGCACCTCGCTCGGGGGTCCCCGGGGTGCACGAAGGCCAGCCCAGGAGCGCAGCGCTCGCGGCGGCCACGCGCTCCCGGCGAGCTGGGCGCGGGGGAGGACACGTGGGGGGCCGGGCCGGGAGTCACCAGGGCTTCCGAGCCGCTGTGTGGGCCGCGGGCGGGAGCCGGCTGGGGGACCGCTGCACCGCCCCGCTCGGCCCGGCCCGGCCCGCCATTGGCTGAGACGCGCGCCGCCCGCGTCGCCGCGAAACCTCATTGGCCCGCGCCGGCGGCCCAGACAAAGGGAGCGGCGACGGCGAGCGCTGATTGGACGGGCGCGGGACGCGGGGCGGGGTGAGCGGGAGGGCGCGGCCGGCCGCACGTGGGCGGGGCCGGGCACCCCCGGAGGGAGGCGGCCGCGGGGTGCGGGGTCCGAGCGTCCGCCGCCCCCTGCCCGAGGCTCCGGCCCCGAACGTCCTCCCCAAGGCTCGGCGCCGTGTCCGCGGCGCGGCCGGACCGCGGAGGAGCTGCCCGCCCTGGGGAGCTGCGGCCGAGCGGCGGCCACGACACGCTGGCCGGCCGGGCGCGGCGAGCGGGCCGCTGGAGGACCCACGCGGCGCGGCGGGGAGCGTGGCCGGGGCGGGGGGACGGGCCGGGGCGCGCCGGGTGGCCCCTGGGGGTCCCGTCGCCAGCCCTCGGGGCGCCGCCAGGTACGTGCTTTCCCCGGTCCGCGCGCGCCCCGAGCACCCGGGCGGGCGCAGTAAAGAGCCCGGGGCGTGGACGGGCCTTTCATCGCACGCGTGTCTCCTTGCGGGGCGGCGGGAGTGTCCAGCTGGGAGACCTGGGCCGGGCTGTAGCCGAGCGCCGGCAGGCGGGAGCCGGCGGGCGGGAGCCGGCGGCCGACCGCCGGCGGCCGACCCGGGCGCTCAGCTCCTTCCCTCCCTCCTGGCGGGCCTGAGGCCTCCGCCCCGAGGTGCGGCTGGAAGCTGAAGCCCCCCGCGTGGAGGCTGGGGGGCTGCGACCGAAAGCGCCTGCTTTCCCCCGGTGCCGCCGTCCGCGTGGGGCCGTGTCTGCAGAAGCGGACTGGCAGGAGTCCCGTGCCCCCCTCCTCGGAGTCTGAGCGAAGGCGGAGCGGACGGGGGTTCCTCCCGCGGGCGCAGCCCCGGCCAGGGCGGGGGTCCTCCTCTGGGTGCGACAGGGCCGCCGCCGGGGTCGCTCGGGCGACCCGCGTGCAGCAAACCCGGCCGACCTCGCTTTTCGGAAATGGAGCAGCCGGGAAGGGTCCCGGGTCGGGTGAAAAAGGCGCGAAGCCTTCCGATCCCGCGTCCCTTCTCCCTCGCCGCCCCTCTTTTTACTGGACTTACTGACAGCGACAGCTGAAATCATTTCCCATTTCGGATTTTTTTTGGAAGCGCCAGGAAAGCGCCCAGTCGCCTCCTCCCGCGACGGGAGAAAGCTCCTCCGGTGCTCGCGTGGGGCGAAGCGGCCGGGGCGCGTCCCCACCTTCCCCGCGGCCCCGGCTCCGGCGCTCGCAGGGTCCCGGCGGGCGCTGGTCTGGGGTCGGCGCAGGAGTCCCGCCGCAGGGCCGCCGCTGGCGCCCCACCCCCACCTCCCTTTGTTCGCCTCTCCGGACCCAGGGAGAAAGAATCCGGCAGAATCGGAGCCTCATTCGTGCGCGGGGGCCCGGCCCGTCCAGCCGCTGCCTCCGCCCGGTTTCCGGGCTGTTTCGGAACCGATCCATCGCCTGCCCGCTGTCGCCCAGCACCCCGCTTACACCACGAGGGCCGAGACCCAGGGCGATCCCCACTTCTGGCCACGCGGGACGCCGTGGCCGGACCTGGAAGTCAATGGATCTGCAGAAACGGGCGTCGTGGCGGCCAGGGGCGAAGAGGTGACCGGGCGCGTGACCGAGCCTCCCGCACCAAAAGGGTAGCGGTGCCCCACCAGCCTCTGCCCCCGAATGAGCGGCACCGAGTGCGGCTGCCCCGCGCCCTGCGCCCGCGCGCTGCGCGGCCTTTTGTCTGCGCGCCCAGGCGGGGCCGGCGGAGCGGTCCGCGCGCCCGGGACTGCGCCCCGGAGCCCCTCGGGGTCTCCTGGACGCGGGCCGGCGGGTGTCCGGCAGGGCGAGCGTGGGCCGGCCGGCCGGCCCAGGGACAGGCCCTTCCCCACCTGCACGCTTTCGACGAAAGCGTCTCCTTTATGGACAGAACAGATTCGATTTCACAACTTAATTCCCGGGAATGGCTCCGTTTAAGGGCACTCGGGCTGATTTCATTACGCAGAGCCAAATTGGATGTTTGTGGTCTTAGCGAAAAACGATGGTGACATAAAATATATAATTTTTAAAGGAAAAGCCCAGCGGGCTCGACCCCGGCCCTTCCTCCCTCCTCGCTTCCTGCGCACCCCGCGCCGGGCGGCCAGGGGGTTCCTGCGGGGCGGGCAGACGGGACCCTCGGCCCGGGCCAGCGGCCACCGCGCCCAGACCGGCCGCCCCCGCCCCGCCGCCGGGCGACTCCGGGAAGCGGCGGCCTGGACCCCCGCGCCCCGAATTCGGTCTTCGCGGCGCCTGACCTTGTTTTTCCCAAGGCCCGTCGCGGCAGCTGCTTTTTCCAGAATTCCGGCGGCGGGGGGGAGGGGCGCCGTTATTATTATTTTTGGTATCGCACCTTCTGGGAAGCGCTCCCCGGCCGCCCGACGCGCAACAATGGCCCCGCGGGGCCCTGCAGGAAGCGCCCCCACCCCGCCGGCCTCTCCAGCGGCGCTTCTGTCCTCGCTGCAGCCCCGGCGCCATCCGGGCCTGCACTTTCATCCCCCATCCCCACCCGGGCGCAGGGGGAGGTGGGCAAAGGGAATAAGGGGCCGAGGTGGCGCCTCCTGCATCCCAGGTCACGCCGTCTGCGCTGGGGTACCCGCTGACCCTTTCCTAGCTTTGGGGAGGCCCTGTCTGGGGCAGGGGTCTCTGCACCCGGCTGCGCTCAGCTCCCTGGCTCCTCGAGTCGGGGGAGAGGAGCCGCCAGCGGCAAACAGGTCTGGGGTTCCCCTGCTGAGGGCCGGGGAAAGGGGCCTGCCTCGGCTGGAGGAAGCCCAGGACACACCCGGGGTGTGGCCGGCCTGGGACTCCGGATCCCTTTACATCTTCGCCTGGCTGCAGGAGGGGCTGCGGCCCCCTTTGTGGGGAAGGACAGTGCCGCAGACCAGCCACCTTGGCCAACCAAGTCCCGGGCCCTGGAGCCCCTGCGGTTGCGTTGACTGGCCTGTGAGATGCCAGGTGCACGTGTGATCCCACAGTCCCCAGGCCAGGAACCAGGGGCTTTTAGGCAGTAAACCTCACTGAATGGCCCCTTTTGCAATTTTAAAATGCTCTTTATTTTAATTTACCTCTACGACCTCTTCTGGGGCTTAGCAGGGCGGCTGGACCCCTAAGGGAAGGCGGCTGCCCTCCACCCCTCTAGAGGAATTGGCGCTGAGGAGCTGTGACCCTGGGCCCTGCTGGTGGCCGGGGGTGTCCTTGAGCCCCTTTCTTCGACTCCATCTGCACTCCAAGGCCTGGGGTATCCCCCGCAACCCTGATCTCAGGCTCAAAGACAGGAGCGGGAGGAGGAGGGAGGGCCAGGGCCGCCCAGAGAGCTCGCAGTGCCCCACACCAGAGATCCTGTCAGCCATGCGTATGCACGGGCATGCACACACAGGTGCACACTCTCCCTCACATGCGTGCATTCACACACAGTTCACATGTGCACACGCTCATGCACGCACATGCACAGCTTACACATGCACACCCTCACACGTGTGCACACGCTCACACGTGCACACTTACACATGCTCTCACGCGTGCACACAAGCACACCCTCACAATGCATATGCACACATGCAAACACATGCAGTGCAAAAATGCACACCTTCACGTACACACATGTGCACGCTCAGCCACTCACCGACCCAGGCACTCACACGTGCCCTGACACGCCGTTCCCAGTCTGTTGGCCCAGCAGAGGCCCCTGGATTCAGGGGGACGCCCAGGCCCGCCCCATCAGCCCCTGTCTTACTGGGGCTCCTTCAGTTAATCAGTTAATCGGCAAACTCCTTGAAGGGAAGGAAACTGCACTGGTGGAATCAATCACTGCCCTGCGCATCACAGAGGCCCTGAGAGGCCGCCCACAGGAGCACACTCCTCAGGGCAGGCCCTCACAGTCTAGGGGCCCGAGGCAGGCTGGAATCCTGGGGGATTAGCAGGGTCCCAGGAGACCCCCACAGGAGCAGAGGACAGCGGGGGGGGTGGGGTCTTGGAGCTGCCCCACCAACCCTGTTTGTGAAAAGCAGCTTGCTGCTGCCGTCTGCAGCCCCGTGCTTGGCCAGCACTGTCCCCTTAGGGTGGTGGACGCAGGTCAGGTCCCAGTTCCTGTCCCCTCACCCTGCTGGTTTCCTGGGACAGCCACAGCCCCCGTCCCCTGCCTTCACCCTCACCCCTGGGAAGGAAGTGACCCCTCCCCAGTGGCCTCTGCCCCAGGTACAGTGTGGCCTCAGAGATCAGTGAGCGGGGGCCATGTTGAGTACAGGCATGTGGATCATGGACCAAGGGACAGGGCAAGGATGATGGGGGAGGAGGAAGTGTGGGGAGGAGGAGGAGGGCAGGGTTCTGGCCCCTTTATGGGCCACGAAGCCTGTGGCGTAGAAACTGACCTTGCCCTGGGTGGGGATGCTGAGACAGCCTTTCTGCTGCGATGGCTGGCTGGGGGGACACAGCCCAGCCTGGGGGGCTCAGTGGACCAGGGGCACGGAGGCCATCCAAGTGGACCATGCCTGGGGAACAGAGCAGGGTTGAGTGAACTAGGTTGGGGTACTACCCCCATCTCCACACAGTGACGGGGCCCAGTGGCTGGAGGTGCAGGGTGGGTGGGGAGCAGGGGAGCCTGGGGCAGCCCAGACAGATGGACACTGAGAGGCAAGCCGTGCAACCCCTGAGGAGGCCCAGAGAGGCGGAGGAGAGAGCAGGTGGGCTGGGCGGCTACTGGGCTGTGGGCTCGCAGGGGTGGAGGGGTGGTGCAGGGGGCCCTCCCTGGCTCCCTGGGGTGGACTTTACCTCCGTCAGCAGGATGCAACCTTCCCCCATTCACTGCCCAGCCTTGTCCATCCAGACCCAGGGGCCCAGGGCCTGCCTGACATGTGCTGAGGCCGGACGGGGGAGGGGGCGGGCAGGAGGGCGCTCCCAGCACCCCAGCCAGGCTGTTCAAGGTGGTGCGGCAGGTTGTGGGGGCTGGGCCCGTCCAGGGCAGAGCCCCTAAGGCCCCTAAGGGCTGGGGGCCCTGCTGTGGGCTGACCTCCCCCGCCCAAGCAGCCTGCCGTGCCCCCTGCTGGGAAGAACCGCCATGCTGCCCAGCCCAGGCCTTTGTCTGGGGCCAGCTGCACCCTAGCAGGAGGACCCCCGGCTGCCCATCAGGCTGTGAGCCGTGTCCAGCCCCGGGGCCTCGAGGTTCTGGCAGCACAGAGGGGGTCGGGGAGGGGACCGAGCACACGGGCTCCGGACGTTCTTTTATCTACGGCCCTTAGAGAGAAGGGGACAGGTGTTGGCGGGGACCAAGAGTCAGGGCAGCCTGCCGGGCTTCTCTTCCCAGGAAGCAGGCTTCGAGGGTGCAGCCCCTGCCAGCACCGCCCCTGTCCCAGCCGACCTGGGGACAGAGGCCTCGGGATCCCCCTCGGCTGCGGCAGGAATGGCTCAGAATGGGAGGACGGCTCCCCCGACACATAGGAACTCAAGGTTCGGGGGTCTTGGGCTATGCTGAGGCCTCCTAGGCCCCACCTGCTGCACACAGTGCCCAGCCCCCTGGGTCTCCCCCACGTGCGGCCACACTGCTCTCAGACTGACTACAGACCCCCAAAGAGTCGCCCCAGCCTGTGCGGGAGGGTCTCCCGGACACTGAGCCGCGGGCCATGGGGGCAGGGCCCTCCCCAAGCACCCTGGCTGGGGATCCTGTTGCTCACTCAGGCGCAGATTGGAACCACATTGGCCTCAGCCACTGACCCGGCTGGGCCTGCCTGGTGACCCCCTCTGGGCCCCAAGGTGAGGGGCAGCCCTCACCGGCCTGTCCTCCTGCTGACCTCTGTCCTGTTCCAGAAACAGCTGTCCGAGGCAGCTGCAGGGGCCCTGGGGCCGGCACAGCTGGGGGCTGGATGGTCCCTTCCCCCCTACCCCCACTGCCCAGCCCAGCCCCGTCTGCCCAGCCCAGCCCTGCCTCTCAAAGCAGCAGCTGGCACCACTGTCCAGAGAGAGGGTCTGAACCCAGACCCCAGGCTGGGTGGGGAGAGGATGCCAAGGCCAGGCTGGCCCAGCTCTGTGGGTATCTACCCTGCCCCCACCCAGCAGCCAGGATACCACCTTCCTCTCACTGACTGCCCCAAAATGCAACAATATCAGGAGGGGTCCAGCTGTTAGAGGGAGCCCCTGGCAGGGGCAGAGCTGTGCCTAGGTCACTGGCGGGCCTCAAGGATGGGGTAGAATGGGGAGCTTTGCAGGAGGCCAGGGCGGAGGCCCCGCGTGCAGTGCCCTGACTGGGCGTGGAGCAGGGAGCCAGGTTGGGGTTCTCTCCCCTCCAGATCCCCATCAGGCCAGCCCCAGAGAGGAGATGAGACCTCTCCCATGGGTGCTCCTGAGAGCAGAGGCCCCTAGGGCCGGGGCCACGCCCTCTGGCCTGGTCTGCCCTCTGGTGATGTGGGCTGGCCACGACATGCCTGTCCCTGAGCTCTGTTCCTGGGGGTGGGAGCCCTGGCCCTGCCCAGGGCCCTCCCTGTAAGGTGGCCCCAGGCTGCCCATGGGGAAGCCACAGCTGGGCAGCGGCTGGCAAGGTCTCTAGGGGGAGCTGGGGGTGGGGCCAGGCAGGGAGGGGTCTCCTTGGACCAAGTCCTCCCTCTTCCCAGTGGACTGCCTCGCACCCAGGGCCCGGCACCCTGGAAACCCCCACTGTCCACCCGCCCGCCTCGGTGTCACCTCTGAATGTGCATGGGGACCTGCCTGTACCGGTCTCCGGCTCTGGACCCAAAGGGAATGGCGAGGAAACCCCCAGATTCTCTTCCCTGTGCTACTCAGTCAGCATGGGAGGTTGAGCCCAGGTGGGGGAGGCCCAAGTGGGAGCCCCCCGGCCGGACCCCTGCGTGCGTCATGTGGATACCGGAGGCGCTGAGGGGATATGTGCGAGCCACACATCACCTCCTCCCGGGTCCATGGGCCCTGAAAGCTGATGGAGAAACTCCCACAGGCCGTCACCCGCCAGCCGACAGAGGCCTGTGATTGACAGGGTGTGGCCCTCCTGGGGCTCGGGGCACTTCTGCTGCCAAGAACCCTGATCTTGGAGCGCCTCCTCCAGGAAGCCTCCACAGACAGCCCCGCGCGCCAGCAGCGCTGGCCTTTGCATGACATTTGTCAAGGGCGCAGAGCAGCCCCGGAGTCTGACAGCCAGCACCAGAGAAGGGACCAGCTGCCCACCCAGGCCCCCCAGCCCCAGGGACAGAGGCCGGCAGAGCAGGCGTGGGGACTGCCTGGCATGGTGGCACCGGGTTGTCCTATCAGGAGCTTCTCCAGGCTTCATGACTCGGAGGCAGCGGGGGACAGCCTGGGGGCTCGTGCACGGCTGCCACTGCCACTCGGGCCGGGGGCACCTCAGGGCCACAGTCAAGGCCACGCGGCTTGGACAGGGGCAGCATGCATGAATGCGGGAAGGGGCGACTGTTTCAGAAGTATACTTGGAAATAAACTTCTCATCACCCGTACGCGTTGGGTTTGATTTTGTGCTTTACCTCCCCAGGGCTGTGTGAAAAATTCGCAGCTAAGGGCTCACTAGTGGGGAGTTTCAGATCTAGAAGACCCTCCAAGGAGCCCTGAGGGTACTGTCTGGAGACCCATGGAGTCTGGGTCTCTGCCCACGGCCAGGCCACCACCAGGCCCACCAGGCAGGCTCTTAGGCAAATTGACCATTGGGCCGAGCCTGCCGAATTCTGCCTTAATGAGTGGGAAGAGAGGTTTTATTCATCACCAGGGCTGTAAAAATTGCAGCAAAGTGGCCCACTTTATAAAGGAAAAAAATCAATGGTGAAAAGAAAACAGGGCTATGTAAATGGACAGAGTGACAAAAAGCAAGCCAATTACCCCCAAAATGAGACACCGTTGCGGCTCCATTAACTCAATTATATTTTCAAAAGGATTTTTCTGAGGAGGCCCCAGAGCCCCCCACCCCAAACCCCCTCCTGGAATTTTAACATCAGCTTCAAGCCTAAGTTGCATTAAATTAGTTCGTGGGAAAAGGGTGAGTTTGGAAAGAGCTGAGCCCTGTGGGCCCACTTGGGGACCGCAGGCCAGGTGAAAAGGCGGGGTCCCCACCATGGGGCTGCCGGTTCAGTGCTGAGAAGACTCACTCCCTCTGGCTGCAGTTTCCTCCCTCAGTTCCCTTCAGCGGGTAGCCCTGCACTTTCCTTCACAGGACCCTCCTCTACCCCCTCAATGGGAGCTTCTGCAATTGCCAGACTTACAGGGGCTCTGAACCTCATGTGCGCGCGCGCACACACACACACACACACACACACACACACCACACACACACACACACGGGCCTCTAACCTCACACACATATACACACAGAGCTCTAACCTCACACACGCGGGTCTCTAACCTCACACACACGGATCTCTAACCTCACGCACACACAGGTTTCTAACTGCGCGCGCGCGCACACACACACGGGTCTTTAACCACACCTGGGTCTCTAACCTCGCACACATATATATACACACAGAGCTCTAACCTCACACACGCAGGTCTCTAACCTTACACACGGATCTCTAACCTCACAAACAGGTCTCTAACTGCACACACACACACACAGGTCTCTAACCACACACGCAGTTCTCTAATCTCACACACATGAATTTCTAACCACACACATGCATACACACACACACACACACGGGCCTCTAACCTCACACACACATACACACAGAGCTCTAACCTCAAACACGCAGGTCTCTAACCTCACACACACAGGTCGCTAATCACGTACGCGCGCATTTGCGCGCACGTGTGCACACACACACACATACACACACACGGGTCTCTAACCACACACAGTTCTCTAATCTCACACACATGAATCTCTAACCACACACACGCATATATATACATACATACACACACACACGGGCCTCTAACCTCACACGTCCACATATACACATATATACACATTGATTTCCAATCACACATATACACACACACACACACACACACGGGTCTCTATCCTCACACACATGGGTCTCTAACCACACACACCCCACGGGGCTCTAACCTCACACTCAGGTCTAACCTCATTCATGTGGGCCTCTGACCTGACATGTGATGCCCTCTCCTTACCCAGGAGGCCTTGACCTTCAGGTGGACTCCCAGTTTGGCAGGTGAGTCCCTAACCTCATAGACTTTGGAAGTTTTCTATCTCATTCGAGTTAGACAATTTTTGTTTTGAGAATGAAAAAACAAAGTTGTGTTTTGTAAAACATGAAACGTGCTCATGCATGCACAGAGCAGGGGGGAAGGGAGCAGAGTCCCCTCACCCTGCCCCCCCGCCCCACCCCCTCACCCTGTCCCCCACCCCGCCCTGCCTGCCCCGAGTACAGCCAGGTGGGCATGGGCTTCAGGGTGCTGTGTCCACCCTGAGCAGCCGCTGCCGCTCACTGGAATGCCTGTGGCCAGAGCCACCTGCAGACATGGGCCCTGGCTGGGCCTTGTGAGTAGCCAGACCCCAAGGCACACCCCTTGAGCTGTGCAGGGACAGTTGGAGGGTGCAGGCCGGGCTCAGGCCATGCCCTACAGTCATGGCTTCCTGTGTCCTAGACGCACCCCAGGCCACCCGCTGCAGAGAGCCGGGCCCGCTGGCCTGTGCCCACTGCCCCAGCCCCAGAGACCTGTGCTCGCCTGGCAAGTGACTCAGGACATGAGCACCGTAGGCAGAGCACCCCCCCGGAACCCGCTCGGTGCCTCTTTGTGTCTGCAATGGGGGAAGTCTCGGAAACAGCAGGTGTGTGAGCAATGCAGCACCCACAGGTGTGGCGGCTCCCTTTGGGCAGGGGCCCTGCCAGGACAGAGGGAGGGGCCGGGCAGCTGGCCCATGGCAGGGGCATCTGGGAGTTCCCTAAGGTGATACTGCAGCCCCGTGCTGGTCACCAGGCGCCCAAGTGCCACTGCAGGTCTGCTGGGCTCCTCTGACCACAGGGACACAGACACAAGGGCCCCAGAGCCCCCTGCACACAGAAATCAGAGCCCAGCCACACGCAGGAGTGCACACACACACACACACACGCAGCCACACACACACGCAGCCACACACACACGCAGGCACACACACATGCAGCCACACATACACGTGCAGCCACACACACGCAGACATACACACATGCAGCCACAAACATGCAGCCACACACACGCACATATGCAGCCACACACACGCACACGGCCACACACGCAGGCGCACACACATAGCCACACACACGCAAGCACACACACATGCAGCCACACGCACACATGAAGCCACACACACACGCGCAGCCACACATACACATGGAGACACAGACACGAAGACATACACACGTAGGCACACACACATGTGCAGCCACACACACATGCAGCCACACACACACACAGATAGACACACACGCAGGCACACACACATAGCCACACACACACAGCCACACATGTAGGTGCACACATACATGCAGCCACATGCACACACATGAATGCACATGCAAATCACACATGCATATGCATAATATTCACACATGTGCAAAAGCACACACAAATACATAGACGGCACATGCACACACAAGGCACACATACACACGTGTATACACATGCACACACCCACATGCATGCACGCAGGGAGATGAAGGCCCCTTGAGTAGGGCTGACCTTTCTTCGCTGGTGGCCGACAGTGCCTGAAGCCCAAGGCCTGCCAGGACATGGCGGACACAGGGATGCCCTGGACTGGGCCCCAGCACTGCCTGGACGTGTCACGGGTCCTGAGCTGGGAAGGACGCAGCCAGCTCCTCCTGGGGGGGGGAGGATCTGCCCCCCTGATACCCCCTGTGCCTCTCTGCAGGGGGCAGCTCGGGCCTCCCCCTGCGAAGAACCCCCCAGCTGTGTGGAGCAGCCCTGTGAGCCCCACAGGGTCCCTTTTAATACCCCCGTGGATGGCAGGGCCCCGGAAATCTGGGGGCCACCATGTGGTCTGCCCTGTGACCCCCCCAGGAGGCAGAGAGTCACTGCTGACAGGCTGGGCCCCCACACCGTGCTGAGCACGGAACATGTGTGGCAGGTGGGCAGGGAGGAGCCCTGGGCCACATGCCAGCCTGGAGCAGCGTCACCTGCACTCCAGACCCCTCCCTGCTGTGCTTGCCAGGGGCCGCGGGCAGGAGGCGGTGCCGTACCCCGCTGGCAGCTGGCCGGCCCCTGGCCAGGGCTGGTGGCGCGCAGCCAGAGCTCAGCGCCAGGGCCCACGTGCAGCCTTCCTGCCCCAGGACTGCCCCAGGACTGGCACCCTTGCTCCAGGCCTGTGCAGGTAGGGGCGGGGAGTGGCAGCAGGACTCAGGTCTGTCCTCTGGCCGGCCGAGGTGGCTGCGGGTGCCCCAGCAGCTGGGGAGGAGGGGACCGCCTCCGTGTCTGTGGACTCTGCTCTCTGGTGCCGAGATGCCAGCGGCATCACCTGTGGCTGCCCCCCTGCCTGCTGCCCGCCGAGACGGGGACAGCTCCCACCCAGGGCACAGCTGGCAGAGAGGGCAGGGCGGGTGGGGGGTCCTCACTGAGGGAGCATCGGGC
This sequence comes from Sorex fumeus, assembly GCF_029834395.1. Taxonomy (NCBI): domain Eukaryota; kingdom Metazoa; phylum Chordata; class Mammalia; order Eulipotyphla; family Soricidae; genus Sorex; species Sorex fumeus. The sequence continues at coordinate 17,599,217 of NW_026606086.1, read as the reverse complement.
ACTCTGACTTCATTTGTCAAAAATTTAAGCTGGAGCGGGGGGTCCTTGGGCCAAACCTGCAGTGCTCAGGGCTGAGTCCTGGCTTTGCTTAGGGTCACTCCTGGTAGGGCTGGGGGACCTCAGGCCATGCCCGGGATCATCCCAGGTTGGCCACGGGCAAGGCCAGTACCTAACCCCTGTATCTTGGTTCTGTGCCCGGCCCAGCCTTCAAGGGGGAAACTGAGGCTCAGAGAGTGAGGTGGGGGTGGAGGAGACGAGCCTACGCCCCACCCATCTGTCACTGCGTTGGGCTGGCTGCTCGGGCGGGGCAGGAGCATGGGGTGCCCCTGCCGCGCAGGCCCCTGGAGCCCGTCAGTCTCAGGAGCCTGTCAGTCTCGTTACCGGCCCCTCTGTGGCCTCCATGCCTGGGACACTGGCGGGCACGCTGCGTTTGCAGGTCAGCCGGCAGGCGTGGGCCGAGGGGATGTGTCCAGGAGCCAGGATGTTGCCCAGCTGCCTCGGACACCAGCCCCCAGCATTTTCTTTATTGGGGAAGGCCCACCAGCTGGAGGCCAGCGCAGACTTGCCCACGTGCCCCTGCCAAGTGCTCCTGGAGTTCGGCTGGGCCATCTCTGGGGTCTAGGGGTCTAGCTCGGGCACCTCCAACACTATCCACCCCCCCAGCCCAGGTGTTATCCAGCCTGGGCACCCGAGTTCGACCTGGACTCACCTTTTCCTGCCCACCCCCACGTTCATTCAGTGACCCCATAGGAGGACCAGAAGCTTGAGACAGATCCCCTACACAGTGGGGCGACCTGTTTCCTGGGATGGTGCTCTGGGTGCCGGCAGTGGCTGGGACTGCTCAGTCCCCTCTGGGCAAGGGGTGGACGAGCCTGCGGGCTGCTGCCTCCCACGTTCCAGGACACACAAAGGCCGTGGGCACACTACCTGGGGCCCTTTGGGATGAGCAGCCGAGCAGGCCCAGGGCATGGTCCTTAGGGGCATCTAGCGTGGTGGCCAGAGATGCCTCGTGGGTGGGGGTGCATGCCATTCCCCAGGGCCACGGTGAAGTGGGGAGTCCTGTTGGGGGGTGCCTGGGTGAGCACGCGCCCACCCCTGCTGCCCCTCCTGCCTACAACTCTTAGAAAAGAGACAAGCCCAAAAAGTGGGTTTCTGGGACCCCACCCGCTGGCAGGCCCAGAGCAGCTGCCTGAGGCCTGGGGACTACCCCAGCTGCAGCCCGCTGGAGCGAGCTCCCCCTCCCTCTCCACCCAGAGTGGGAAGCTGGGTGAGGGGAGCGCAGAGGCGCGGTGACATCTCAGAGCGGCAGAGGGGTGCCTGGGTCTCTGTGTCCAGCAAGGGGCAGGTGAGAGGTAGGGTTCCCGGGCGGCGCGGCATTCTGAGAGAGGCGGCACAGTGCGTGCTGGGACCGGCTCGCTGGAAGGGGAGGAAGTGGCGGAGCGCAGGGCATGAGACCGGGGCGTGGGGGCGCGGGGGGCGCCGGGCGTGTGCCACGGCGGTAGCAGGTCTTCAGCCACGCAACGAGGCGTCTGTACACCAACGGGAAGTCCGGGTCGGGGCAGGAAGCCGGTGGGCCCGGTGGCCAGGGGAACGTCCAGGCAGGGGCCGGAGAAGCCAACCCTGCGTCCCGCGAGTGGGCAGCCGGAGCTGGACCGTCACTCGTGGCGGTGGGATCCGAGTGCACGGTGCCGGGAGGTTCCGAGCGTGCAGCGGGCCCACTGGCCTCCCAGGGCTAGCCCGGTCGCCCTCTGGGCCCAGCCGGCGTTCGGGGCCCGGCCGGCGCAGCGAATCCCCGGAGCCCGCGGGGCTGCAGAGTCCCGGTCCAGTCCGCAGTCCCGGAGCCCCAGCGTCCGCGATCCAGGCTGGGGTCCCCGCAGCGCGCGGCCACCGCGTCTCTCATTGGTCAGACACCGGCACACACCCCGCCCTACCCCCGGCCGGCCGCTCATTGGCTGGCGGGTGCGCCCGTTCGGCCCCCCGGTGGGCGGGCCCGACGAGCCGCAGGTCACTTCCGGCGTTGCGGTGGGCGGAAGCGTGTGTGGCGCGCAGGCGGGGCGTGGTGACCGTCGCCTGGCGGCGCTTCCGGGTGCGGCGGCGACTGCGAGCGGGGCGGGGGCGGTGGGGCGGCCGCGGGGCCTGCGGGGTCAGCGGCGCCGCCTCGTCCAGGCAGCCCTCCGGCGCGCGCCATGGCGGCGGCCGGCGCATCGCACTGGGGCCTGATCACCAACATCGTGAACAGCATCGTCGGGGTCAGCGTGCTGACCATGCCCTTCTGCTTCAAGCAGGTGCGCGGGGTCTCCGCAGGGTCGCGGCGAGGCTGCGGGGTCGGCCCGGGTGCAAGGCGCGGGAGGGGCCAGGGTGGCCCCTGGGGGCGGGTTGCGGGGCCTGCGACGGGGCAGTGCCGCTCCTGCCACAGCTGTCCGCGCCCCCCCGGAGGCACCGCCACGTCCCGCGCTGACGCATCCTGGGAGGTGCAGCCGCGGCTGGACACCCCGGGCAGCGCGGGACAGCCCGCGTCAGGCCCACCTGGCGCCGACCACGACCCTGCGGACCCCGCCAGGCCGGGCCAGGGACCTGGGCGGGAATGGGGTTCACGGGGTGCGGGCATTTGAAGGGGGGCATCCGCCTGGCACGCGGCTGACCCGGTTCCGTCCCCAGCATCCCATATGGCCCCCGGGCACCGCCAGCAGTAACCCCTGAGCACCACCCCGGGTGAGAGCCAAGAAGGAAGTTGTGGGGGGGCCGGAGTGGTCGCGCCGCCCGCAGTTGGCACGGTTCCCTCCCCGCATGGTGGGAAACTGCTGGTGCCCCATCCCACCAGGATTGCGTCCCGAGCACCGGCTCTGAGAACGCAAAGGAAAGTTCAATTGCTTTCTCTGGGTTATTGGTAAAAAGTGCTTGGCAAGGGCGTGCGAGGCCACCCCGGCTGCGTGGCGCAACCCCCCCCTTCCCCACCGGCCCCCAACACGGTGCTGGGTGCACACCCGGCACCTGCACACACGTGGCGTGGACTCAGGGGGGCAGGGTTGCTATCCCAGGGCAGACGATGCGTGTGCAGAGACAGAAGGATGAGCACAGAGCTGGAGCCTGGGACCACCTGCTCCCCCGTCAGTCGGGGAGCGCCAGCTCACATGCACACGTGTGCCTGTGGCTGTGCTCTCCTCCACTCGGCGGGTGTTTCCTGGCGGGAGCACAGCCTGGCCCCCTTCTCTGGGCAGACACGGTCCACTCTGGTCACTAGCAGTTTCCCACCGCTGTCCCCACGCCCTGTGCCTCCAGGTGGTACCTGCTCTGAGCAGTGTCCTGGGCGGAGTGCTCATCCTCAGCCTGGGGCCTGGCATCCGCTGGGGTCCCATAGGCACCAAGATGTGGCTGGGCGCCGGCCCAGCCAGCGGGACGCCCACCCCCCCCCGTCCTCCCATGTACCGGAGGGGTACACGCGCACACACGTACAATGACATAGATGTGTGCATGCACAACTACAGACTCCCAGATGTGTGCACGTGCACGTGCACACACATGGGCACACGTGGGCTTTCTGCCCCAGTGTGTGCAGTGCTGGGCGCGGTGTGACAGTGGCCGCTGTGTCCTCCTCAGTGCGGGATCGTCCTGGGCGCGCTGCTCCTGCTCCTGTGCTCCTGGATGACCCACCAGTCCTGCATGTTCCTGGCCAAAGCCGCCACCCTGAGCAAGCGCAGGACCTACGCCGGCCTGGGTGAGTGGGCGCACTGACCATTGACTCTCCTCTCCGGCCCTGTCCAGAGACTCAGCAGCCTCTTTCTCTGTTTTGAGGTTCACACACTGGATAGGACAGTGGGGAGGTCCCGCCCTGCACGTGGCCAACCCGGGTTCCATCCCCAGCACCCCATAGGCTCCCTGAGCCTCCCGCAGGCGTGATCCCTGAGCACAGAGCCAGGAGTCAGCCCGGACCACTGCTGGGTGTGGCCCAAACAAATACAGGTTCACACTGAGGCGTGTCCTGTGGTCAGGCCATTTGCGTGTCCCTGCGAGCTCGTGGTACTGTCCCCCTTCCCACCCCCAGCTCAGCGCCCAGCCTGTTCCCTCTCCCGGCTTCCCCTGTGTGCTCGGCTGTGGGACTCGGGAACGCTTGAGAGGGCCTCTGGAGGCGGGTGTCTTGGGCCAGCCCGGTGTGGGCAGGGACACAGACACACACGCCCGTGGGTGCAGGCCCTGTGGCTTGAGCGTACATGCGCAGCTCCATGGCCGTGACCCGCACATCTTCCCGCTGTCCTCCTGCGGTGCCCTGACCCCCTTCTCCCCGCAGCGCTGCACGCCTACGGCCGGGCTGGGAAGATGCTGGTGGAAACCAGGTAGGAGCAGCCGGCCCGGGCACGTCCCAGGCTCCGGGGGCGGGCAGCGGGACGTGGGGTGTGGTGCGGCTGCCACGGGTTCCAGTGCCCGTAGGCACGCCTGACAAGCCTCCCCGCAGCATGATCGGGCTCATGCTGGGCACCTGCATCGCCTTCTACGTGGTCATCGGCGACCTGGGCGGCAGCTTCCTGGCCCGGCTCTGTGGAATCCAGGTGAGGCGCTGCCCAAGTAGCAGAGACGGGCCTGGGGAGACCCACAGACCGCGGCATTGATGGGCATGTCCCCAGGTGACGGGCGGCGTGCGGGTGCTGCTGCTGTTCGCGGTGTCGCTGGGCGTGGTGCTCCCTCTGAGCCTGCAGCGGAACCTGCTGGGGTCCATCCAGTCCTTCAGTGCCATGGCGCTGGCCTTCTACACTGTCTTCATGCTGGTGGTGAGTGCGGGGCGGCCCTGCTCTCGGCTCAGCTGCTGCCCGTGCGGGTCAGGGCGCCCTGCCCGTGGCTCAGCTGCACCACGTCCCTGCAGATCGTGCTGTCCTCTCTCAAGCATGGCCTCTTCGGGGGACAGTGGCTGCGGCAGGTCGGCTACTTCCGCTGGGAGGGCGTCTTCCGCTGCGTGCCCATCTTCGGCATGTCCTTCGCCTGCCAGTCGTGAGTTCTGCCCCGGCGGCGGCCTGCGGGGATGGCGCCAGCTGGATGGTCTTATTCTCACCCTGGGTGGTCTCGAGTGGGAATGTTTTGGTTTGTTTTTGGACTGCTTTGATGGTGCTCGGGGCTTGCTCCTGGCCGTGCTCGGGACTTGCTCCTGGCTCCTGGCTCCTGACTGTGCTCAGGGCTTGCCCCTGCTCCAGGCCGTTCTTGGGGCTCACTTCTGACTCCTTGACGTGCTCGGGACTTGCTCCTGGCTCCTGGCTGTGCCTCAGGGACCATATGGGGCGCCAGGGATGAAATCTGGGTCGGCTGCCACATGTAGGCATGTATGTACTCTCTCCGGTCCCTCCCTCAAGATGCTTTGAGCAGGAGAAGGGGCTGTTCTGGGCTGCATGGCTGGCCCCCACTGCCCCAGGCGCCCTGAGAGTGGCCAGGGGACTCTTCCCCGCCAGGCCCTGGCCTGAGCCTGTCAGGCTGGAGCTGTTTTTGAGAAGGCTCAGCAGAGCCGGCAGCCACTGGCCTGCGCCCTGTGCATGGCTCTCGGGTGTGCACATGTGTATTCTTGGTGTGTGCATGTGCCCCTGCGTGTGGCCGTGAGCTCTGTGCACGTGTCTGGTCCCGCCCGCCCGGGTGGGCCTGTGCTGGGCACAGCCTCCCAGCAAGGTGGGTGCTCACCTTGCAGGCCCCCGAGCCTCCCCCGGAGTGATCCCTGAGCACAGAGCCAGGAGTCAGCCCAGAGCACCAGCAGGTGTGGGCCCAAAATTGAACCAAGACAAAAATAAGTAACGAGGGTGGCTGGGGTGCTCAGGGGGCATCTGGGTGCTGTGCCTGGGGCCCCGTCCAGCCCCACTATGCGTGGCCCTAAAATCCCAAACCAGAAGCCTCTCTGGACCCCCACCCACCTGCCCACGCCCTCGGCACTACCTGGAGGCTGCGGGGTGACTCGATGGGCTTCCCCCTCTGCACTGGGGGGTGGGCAGGTCCCCCACTCGCGGCTACTTGGAGGGGGCGGGTGCTGCCCATCCCAGACCCACTGCCCCACGCCAGCCCCCCTCAGCCGCTCCCCCTGCAGCCAGGTGCTGCCCACCTACGACAGCCTGGATGAGCCGTCGGTGAAGACGCTGAGCTCCATCTTCGCCTCCTCCCTCCATGTGGTCACTGCTTTCTATGTGACGGTAGGACTGAGTGCCCGCCAGGGGCACATCCACGCCCGTTTCCGTGCCGGCCCGAGGTGGGCCTTGCGGGTGGGTGCCCGCCCTCCCCACGGCCCTCCCTTCCCAGGTGGGCTTCTTCGGCTACGTGAGCTTCACAGAGGCCATCGCGGGCAATGTGCTCATGCACTTCCCGTCCAACCTGGTGACCGAGATGATCCGTGTGGGCTTCGCCATGTCTGTGGCCGTGGGCTTCCCCATGATGATCCTGCCCTGCCGCCAGGCCCTCAACACGCTGCTGTTCGAGCAGCAGGTATGCCTGAGTGGGGTTCGGGAAGGTTGCCAGCCCGCGTGCCCCAGAATGCAGAGGTTGAGGCCCTGGGGCCGCAGGGGCACTTGCCAAGTGCATCCCACCTAGCTTTGGTCCTGAGAGCGCATCTGTTTCCTGAATCCACCAGGAGTGACCTGGTCACCGCCCGTGACCCTAACCCCCAAGATGCAGAGTGGGGGAAGCAGAGGGCAAGCCCCTCGAAGCACGGGCCCAGATGGGGGTCGCCCATGCCGATGAGGGGCTGAGGCAGGTTCCTGCAGCCTTGTCTCTGCCCGCAGCAGAGAGACGGCACCTTCGCGGCTGGGGGCTACCTGCCGCCCCTGCGCTTCAAGGCGCTCACCCTGTCCATCGTCTTCGGCACCATGGTGGGCGGCATCCTCATCCCGAACGGTAAGGGCTTCAGCGCCAGAACCCGCCTACAGCTCCCGCCTCACACCCCTCACGTGGCTCCTGGCTGTGGCCACGTCCCATGGGGGCAGTGGGAGGCCTGAGCCGGCCCCATCACGCGGCTGACCTGGGGGGCTCCTCCCTGCGGGAGCAGGGGGGACATGGGCGAGGCCTAGCGCGTGGCTCTGTCTGCAGTGGAGACCATCCTGGGCCTGACGGGTGCCACCACCGGGAGCCTCATCTGCTTCATCTGCCCAGCCCTCATCTATCGGAAGGTGCACCGGGGCGCCCTGTCCTCCCAGGTGGGTGCTGGGAGGAACGGGACCAGCGTCCCCCATGGGGGCTCTGGCAGTCAGGACATGGGGGCGTGGGCAGGGGCCCTCAGGCCGCCAGTGTGGCGTGTAGCTGTGAGGTGCTGCGACTCCTTGCGTCCCCACGTGGCCTCCCGACAGTTTCCAGTCAAGCCTGTCAGCTTTGCCCCGGGTCCCCGCAGGGCTCCCCGGGGGGAAGCTGCCCTTCCTCTGTGCGGGCCGAACAGGGCAGGGTGTGCTCCGGACCGTGGGGTTGGGGTCGCTGCCCTTACCACGTGCCGCCGCACTTTGGCACTGGCAGCACCACCCAAGTCCACCACACTGTCCCCAGGGCCCGCCCAGGGCATGGGGTGTGGCCCTTGGCCACTTAGACTCGCCTGGGCACCCCGCCCATCACTGACTGCACTGGTGGCTGCCCGCGTGCCGGCACCATCCCTGGGCCCTCCCCTGCTGCTGTGGCTGCTCCTGCAGGCCAGGTGGCTGCCCAGGGGCGGTGGCTGGGCAAGGGGTGGGTCGGCCTACCTGCCTGCAGGGTCCTCTGTCCCACAGGTGGTACTGTGGGTCGGCCTGGGCATCTTGCTGGTCAGCACACACAGCACGCTGTTTGTGAGCGAGGACGCCACTGTGGACGCAGCCCTGGGCGGCCCGGGTGGTCAGCGTGCTGAGGTGGAGGCCGTGGCGGGGGAGGCTGCCCAGCTCTCAGGTACACTTGGGGCGCCCCGCGCTGCCCCTTTGATGGCCACCGGAGGCCGTGGGGGCAGACATGTTGGTTCTGTGGTCCGCACGCCCCTTGGCCCTGTGTCCCCAAGTGCGGGCAGTGCAGAGAGGGGTGCTGCTCTCCGAGGCTGCCTGCGTCCTCACTGCTCTCTGCTGAGGGGTCTGAGGCCACTGGCTCCCACTGACCAGCTGCTTGTTCTCCCGGCTGCTGTCGCCGCGGCCCTGCCCAAGCCCCTGCCCCTGCCCTGTCCGGCACTGAGGGGGTCGGGACCATGGCCGAGTGCCCTCACTTGTCCCTGAAGCTTCCTGCGTCTTCATGGGCTGGCTCGGGTGTTTGCTGCCCCCTGCTGGCCATGCCGCGGTGTTGTCCACCCTGTGGACGCCTTGTCACAGATGCGGTCCTGGGCCCTGTGGCTCTGGGGATGGCCAGGAGAGAAGTCCCTGCCCAGGCCATCTTGCCAGCTAGGAACGTGGCCCTGGATGGGTGCCTGTGCAGAAAGTGCTGGAAAGGCTGTGTGTTGCAGGCCCCAATGCCGTTGTGGACGGTGCCCAGGACGGCCGCGCCCGGCCAAAGCTGCCTGAGAAGCAGGAGCAGGAGCAGGCCCAGATCCGGGGTCCTGAGGATGTGCCCCCTGGAGAAGGCGCCAAGGAGAAGCAGGAGGCCCAGCTGGACCGTCCGGGCCAAGGTGGGGTGCATGGCCTGGGGTCCCGCTCTGCCCTGGGCTGACGGCAGGGGGGTGGGTGGGCCGGCCCGGCCACATTCCCCACCAAGTGTACACCCTCTCCCCACAGGTGTGGCGGCCCCTGTGGGTGAGGCCCACCGCCACGAGCCGCCTGTCCCGCATGACAAGGTGCTGGTAGACGAGGGCCGGGACCAAGAGGGGGCCAGGGAGGACAAAGGCCCCCCCAAGCAGGAGCAGAAGAGGCCGGACGCAGAGGCCCAGGGGGCCCCCCCGCTGCCCGATTCAGAGAGGGGGCCACCTGGGCCAGGCCAGGCCCTGGGGGCAGACCCCCCAAAGGCTCCTCAGGCCCACGGTCAGCCAGCCAGAGAGCCCCTGAAGGACAGGGCCCAGGCAGCACCTTCTGAGGGACACGCGGATGGGGGCGCCCTGCAGCCGGGCCCTGCGCCCAGGAGTGAACCTGGTGGGTGCGGTGAGGGGGGCGGGGATCGCTCGCCGTTTGGTGCCCGGCGGGTGCAGCTGCCCCTGCCTGCCCAGCTCAGGAGCTCATCCTTTTGTATGCAGGTGCCCAGGCACCTCTGGCTGGGGCCGCCCAGGAGAAGCCAGCCCCGGGAGCCCCGGGAGCACAGGCAGGGGCGCAGGGCGTGGAGCACACAGGCAGTCGGCTGGAAGGTGAGTCCCTGTGCCTCTGCGTGGGAATCTGGACTCCTCTGTGCCTCTGAGATCCTGGGCTGCGCTCTGGGAGCACTGTGGGATGGCCTGGTGCCACTGGGGCACTGTCCACAGTGACTCAGGTGTGAACCTGCGGCCTGCCTCCCCACCCCCCATCCTCCCGTCGCCTGTGAGTTTCTCGTGTCTGTGCTTTCTGAGCGGGGATTCTCACAGCTCCTCTCCTACCTCTCTCCTGTGCCTCTCACTGGGATAAGCAGCTGAAATCCAAAAAATAGTGGCAGGTAGGCATGGCGGGCAGCGTGGCCAGCGGCCGCACACGGCACCCCCTGTCATGGTCTCTGGTCCCCCAGCGGGGGGCTGGGGGCCACTCCGGCCAGCCTGCCCCTGCCCAACCTGCCTGTCTCGTCCCTGTGCCCCCTGCCGTCTTGTGGGTGGAGCAGGCGGGCCGTGTCACCCCGGCCTGAGGGCTCTGCGCTGTGCAGGCACCCAGGATCAGTGTGGGGCAGGCCCGGGACGGAGGGAGACGTGGTGGCTGTGTCCCTGCAGGCCGCGCGGAGCTGCTGGACCACGCAGTGCTGCTGCAGGTGATCCAGGAGCAGCAGGAGCAGCAGAAGCGGCTGCTGCAGCAACAGGAGAAGCTCCTGGCCGTCATCGAGGAGCAGCACAAGGAGATGCACCTGCAGCGGCAGGACGGCGAGGAGGGCAAGTGCCTGGGCATGGGTGCTGCCCCCCACCCACTGTGCCCGCCTGACCTGCCTCTCTCCGCAGGGGACGGCAAGGAGCAGGAGGCCGAGCCCCGGGAGCCCCCGGCACAGCCTCTGGACTTGGCACCTGGTGCTCCTGGACGGCTCCTTGCCCCACCCCAGGGGCATGACCCGCGCCCTGTGGAGGGGTCCGAAGTGGCCGCAGGGAGACCCCCGGCTGGCCCTCATGGTGCCAACGCAGGGGCTCAGGGAAGCCATGAGGACGCTGAGCCTGGTGAGGCTCCTGTACCAGATGCTACCCCAGCACCCAGAGGCGTGCAGCAGCGAGGTCCGGGGACACGCAACGTAGCTGGAGGCGCCCACGGGGACAAGAAGCCTCGGAAAGAAGTGGCAGCCTCGGTGGCTGCCCTGGAGGAGGCAGCGGGACCAAGGAAGGACATTGGGAGGGAGCCCCCTCCGGAGAGGATGCAGCCAGAGACGAGAACCCTGGCCCTGCCCGGCAAAGGGGGCGCCATGTCCAATGGGGTTCAGGGCGGGCACCCAGAGGGGAAGGAGGGGGCTGCTGACCGAGACCCCGAGCCAGGGCCCAGGCCTGGCGCCCAGAAGCCGGACAATGCCAAGCCCAACCGCGAGCTCAAGGTCCAGGCCGGCTCGGACCTGCGGCGCCGGCGGCGGGATGCAGGCCCTGTCCAGGAAGAAGGGGCGCTCCTGGGCCTCCACCCCCTGCCCCAGGCCCACCTCAGTGATCTGCGCGGTGCCCTGGAGACGCAGCTCCACCAAGCTGCAGGGGGCGCTCTGCGAGTGGTCCATGGGCGCCAGGTCAAACAGATGCCAACCGGTCTGGAGGAGGCCTGAGCCCCGACTGCCCACCTTCCAGAACTCTCGTCCCTCGGCCTTGCTCCTGGACGCGGGAATAAACTCAGTGCCTTCCCGCCCTCCTGAGCACATGTGTCATCTGGGGCTGGGCAGCAGCCCCAGGCCAGCAGGTGCCCTGGCTGGTCACTCAGTACGTTTGGCGAGGCCCAGGGCACTCTGGCCACGGGGGCCTCTCCCCTTGGGGTATATCAGAGGACATGGAAGGACACAGTGGCGACAGGCCCCTGCACACATCACTGGAGCCGAGGACAGGGACCACCCAGTCCCCCTCAGGCCCTGCCCCAGTTAGACTGTCCACCCACATCCCAGGAACTCTCTCTGGCCCTGCCACCTGTGGTTCCAGGTTGATTAGGCTGCTCCTGGTTGGGGTGGGCACCCTGCCCTGCCCAGTGTACATCGCAGTCCCTTCTAGAGCAGAGATGGCCAGCACCACGGCTCTAAATCTTTATTGTGCTCGCCCACAGCCAGGAGGACCCCAACCAGCGGTTCCTGGGGACGGTCTAGCGGCCCCCGACGGTCTTCTTGGCCTGGAAGAGCAGTATCTTGTCAAACGTGTTGTTTGGCACCTGGGGTCACAAGGTCTCGCGTGCGTGTTCCATACCTGCCCCCAACCCCTGGCGGCCTGGGTGGGGCCCAGGGAAGCCGAGGTCTGGGTGCAGGGAACAGGAGGCAACCCGGGCGGGGAAGGGCGGGGCGCGGGAAGTATCCTCAGCTGAAGGGCAGGTACCAGCTCCTGGCCTGCGCGGGCCCCGGAACACGTACCGCGGCGGCGAAGCAGCTCCGCAGGGCCTGGAACTCCCGCGCGCACAGGTCCCGGCTCAGGCGGCCGCCCGGGGCCGTGGCGGCCTGCACGCACCTGCCGTAGGCGGCGGCCTGGGGGCGGGAGGGCGGCGTGGTGGGCTAGGGGCAGCGGGCCCCGGGGCCCCCGAGCACTTCCTCCCGTGTCTGCCGCCCCGCGCCCCTGTGCCCGTCGCCACCCCGCGCGTCCCCCGCCCTTCACCTCTTCCTCGCAGGCCGCCAGGCGCTCGGGGAAGGCGCGAAAGCGGCTCCGCACGCGACTCCACACAGCTCCGTTAGCAGCCATGAGAGATCGCTCCGGACCCAGTGGGCGCCGGACTTTAGACCGGCCTCTTCCGGCGTTTACAGTCGGCGCTTCCGCCCCCTAGCCTCCTCCGCGCCTTGTCATTGGATGTAACTCAGCCCTGGGTTCCGCCTCCAGAATCGCGGACTCTGGCGATTGGCTGGTTACCGAGTCTATCTTTAACCGGGTCTTCAGATTGGTTTGGGTTCACACTGTTTACCAAAGTCGGAGTCAGGACCCGCCTCCACGGGCGATTGGCCGGCGGGGCTTAGTCCGCGCGGTGATTGGGCAAGCCCCGGAAATGGGCGGGACCGAGAGTGACGGGCGTCATGGCGGCCTCGGCGCAGCTGCGGGACCGACTCCTCTTCCTGCAGCGGGTGAGCTGGCGGCCGCGGAGATGCTGGTCGGCGGGTCGGTTCCTTGCCCGGCGGCGTCCAGGCCGGCGGGATCGCGCGGGGCCCGCGGGCGCCCCCAGCCCTGCTCACGGTCTCCTCTCCGCAGCTCCCCGTCCTGCTGAAGGGGACCGCGGACGACGAGGCCCCGTGTCCCGGCTACGTGTTCCAAGAGGTCGTCAGTATCCAACAGGACTCCCGGTGGGGCGGCCAGGGGGCGCCCACGTGGTCCGGGAACTCACCGGGTGGCTGGGCTTGTCCCAGGGGTCATTAGTGTGTCCACGTGTGTCTGCGTGTCCCAGGAGGTCGTCTGTGTGTTCACGTGTGTCTTGATGTCCCAGGAGGTCGTCTGTGTGTCCACGTGTGTCTGGGTGTCCCAGGAGGGCATCAGTATGTCCACGTGTGTCTGCGTGTCCCAGGAGGTCATCCGTGTGTTCACGTGTGTCTTGATGTCCCAGGAGGGCATCGGCGTGTCTGCATGTGTCCGCGTGTCCCAGGAGGTCGTCTGTGTATCCATGTGTGTCTGGGTGTCCCAGGAGGGCATCAGTGTGTCCATATGTATCTGGGTGTCCTAGGAGGTCATTGGCGTGTCTGTGTGTGTCCGCGTATCCCAGGATGTCATCAGCATTTCTGAGTGTGCCCTAGGGGGTCATTGGCGTGTCTGCTTGTGTCCGTGTGTCCCAGAAGGTCTATCTGAGTCCATGTGTATATGTGTGTCCCAGGAGGTCATCGGCATGTCTGTGTGTCTGATTGTCCCAAGAGCTCATTGGCGTATCCACGCATGTTTGCATATCCCAGGATGTCATCAGTCTGTTTGCATGTGTCTGGGTGTCCCAGGAGGTCATCCGTGTGTCCATGTGTGTCTGCATGTCCCAGGAGGTCATCAGTCTGTTTGCACATGTCTGTGTGTCCCTGGAGGTCTTCGGTGTCTGTGGGTGTGTCTGCATGTGCTGGGAGGTCATCAGTATGTCCACGTGTGTCTTCGTGTCCCGGGAGTCACCATGCATGTGTGTCTGCGTGTGCCGGTTGCTGAGGCATCTCTCTCCGGCGGAGCTTCCCTAACGCACCCCCAGAGATCTCGCACGAGTCCCCGGGAAGCAGCCTGTGCCTCCTTGAGTACCTCCTGGCCCGGCTGCACGGGGGCTCAGGCCGCGTGAAGCTCAAGGTGAGGAGCAGGTGCCCTTCCGGGTCCCTGCGGGATGGGCAGACAGTGCTGGCAGCTGACCCGCCACCCCCGCTGCCCCGCAGGTGCTGAAGCTGCTGCAGCATCTGAGCATGCGCGGCTCCCCTGCCTTCCTGCAACTGCTGCGCCGCTGCCCCTCCTGCATCCAGGAAGCTTCGGGTGCGTGGGGCCGGAGGCTGGGGGCTCTGCCCTGGGGGGTGGGTGCTGGCCGGCCCTGAACCCCCCCACAGTGTTTGCAGGCCCCCCGGACCCCCTCCACGGGAACAGCTTGTACCAGAAGGTGCGGGCGGCGGCGCAGGTGAGCCCCGGGAGGGCTGCGCGTGGGGAGGCTGCAGCCCCCTGCGTGCTGAGTGGTCCCTCTTGTCCAGGACCTGGGGAGCACCTTGTTCTCAGACCCCGAGTCTCCAGTGCCACCTTCGCAGCCCCCTCAGGCCTTGCCGCATGCAGGTAGGGGCCAGCCCTGTGGGAGCCCCCAGGCCATCCCTGGCTGCGACTGACTGCCACCCCTCCCCACAGGAATGGGCTCCCAGTCCCGGCCCCGGGGTGCGCTCCAGGGCTTCGGCTACAGTGAGGAGCGGCCAGGTGAGCGCTGCCCCCACCTGTCCCCTGGTGACCTCTGACCCGCTCCATCCCACCCCACCCCTCGCTGCCCCCTCCAGTTCTGGATCTTGGCGGGGCCTCTTGGACACCAGCACACAGGCCCTTGTGAGGGGCAGGGCGCGGGCTGGGGTGCCGAGCAGGGCCGTCTCACCTCGGCACAGGCTCCGCGGGGGAAGCGTTCCTGTCCAGCATGCAGAGGGCGGCCGAGGTGCTGGTCCACGCCATGCGCCCCACGCCCGCGGGCCCCGCCTGCCCGGCGCCCGGGCTTGCCGGCTCCTACCAGCCCGTGGTGACGCCCGCACCCCGCAGCCCCCGGCCCGGGGCTGTGCCAGGGGCTGGGGTCCGAGGTGAGGAGAGCGGAGGGGCAGGCTAGGGAGGCGCTGGGCACGGAGGGGTCCCCCATGGCCACCCCTGCGTCTCCGTTTCCTGCAGCAGCACAGCACCAGCCTGGACGGGCTGGTGGGGGCTGGGACGAGCTGGACAGCAGCGACCCGAGTGTGCAGGGTGACAGCGAACCCGGCAAGGCCTCCGAGGGCGGCTCTGACGGCGACCTGACTGACAGGTGCAGGGGAAGCCTCCCAGGAACCGGGCGCCCAGGCCCGCCCCCGCCCTCCAGCCACCCCCCTCCCGCCCCCGCCCTCCAACTGCACCGCCCCCCATCCCCCCCAGCCGCCCTTCGGACCCCCCCTGCGCGCCCCGCCCCCGCCCCCACGCCCCTTCAGCCGCCCTGTGCCCATGCAGGAACGAGGTGGAGACCCTGCAGGACTGCCAGCCGGAGCTGGGCCTGGTTTGCGCCGTGACCAGGGGACCCCGCGCCTTCCTGAACCGCGAGGAGACTCGTTGCTTCCTCAAAGAGTGAGTCGCACCCCTGCAGTTGGCACCGCCCCCTGCGTCCCCCCCGCAGCTGGCACTGTCCCCTGCCGCCCCCCACGGACTCCTTCCCTCCCCGCAGGTGTGGGCGGCTCAACTGTGAGGTGGTCCTGCAGCTGCTGCTCAGCCGCCTGGATGGGCCCGATGAGTGTGCACAGATGGTGAGGGCGGGGCCTGAGGGCGCGGGGAGCCCTGAGGGTCGGGGTGCGAGGGGACCGAGTGCAGGGGTGCCTCGGGGAACGACGTTGAGTCAGGGGGACACCCAGTAGGCTGGCCAGTCCCACAGGCTCCGAGGCCTGAGCGGCCGTTCTCATTTCCCAGCGGGTGCTGAGCGCAGTGGCCTCGCTGGGAGGCAGTGACCTCCTGTCTGCGGAGCACATCCTGCTGCTGGCCCAGCCACGGCTGCACGAACTGGGCACCAGCACCCAGGGGCCTGTGGCTACCAAGGCCACCAAGGTGAGCCTGCCCTCCCTGCGCTGCCAGCCTCACCTCCCCGCTTCCTACACGCCCAGTCCACCCTGGGTCTTGTTCCTTAGATCCTGAGGCACCTGGAGGCAGCCTGCAGGCAGCGGCCCCCCATGCCGGGGCCCCCGGGCCCACCCAGTCACGCCGTCACCCGAGGGGGTCCGTGCGACCTGTTGGCGGACACTGTGCCCTTCTCCCGGGATGCATCTCCGCCCTCGCCCCCTAGCCTGGTGCCCCCGACCCCACCCACCCCGACGGACACCAGGGAGCCTCCGAGCGAGCAGGACCCTGGGTCTGCGCCCAGCCCAGATGGCAGCCTCGGCTCCCTGTTCGCAGGCATGGAGCTGGTGTCTTGTGCCCGCCTGTCGGGGCCAGAGCGGACCCCAGTCTCCCAGAGGGGGTCAGCCCTGGAACCGCCCACCCACGAACCTTCTGTGTTTGCGTTTCTGAACGTGTGACTCACGGGTGCCCCAAGGGCCTGACTTGGTGACAGCAGCTCAGAGCAGGCGTCTGGCCGGACTCCAGACAGCCACACTGGGCCCCGGGCTGTGCCTGAGCATGCCTGGGGGCCTGACTGGGGGTGTCTGCTGTGCTGCCTCCATCACCCTAAGGCCACTCCCGAGGGGAAAGGAACCCCAGTTCCCAGGGGTGCCGCCAGCTAGGTCCCCCGACACTTCTGTGGGGAATGTGGCAGAGACTGCCCATCCCAGGATCTAGGGAGGGCCACTCTAGCCTCTGTCCTGTCGTGTTGGCACTTCACAGCAGAGGGCCACAGGCAGTGGGGCCTGGCGTGCTAGTCTTGGGTGAGGGGGCTGGGCCTGGTCCTTCCTGGCAGTCCCGGTGTGTAGCCCCTCCAGACACCAAGGGCTGGGACCAAGGGCTGGGACCCTGTCATGAATAAATGCCTCACCTGTTGCCTTGCCTGTATGTAACCCATTTCTGAGTATATGTGTGAGCCCATGTGTCAGTGCCTGCATGTATGAGTGTGCCTGTGTGTCAGCATGTGCATTGAGCGTGTGCCTGTGTCAGTGTGTGCATGTGTGTCAGTGCCTGCATGTTGTGTGTGCCCGCGTGTCAGCGCCTGCATGTATGTGTGCCCGTCTTAGTACCTGCATGTACATGTGTGCCCGTGTGTCAGCACATGTATGCATACCTGTGTCAGCACCTGTGTATGAGTGTGTGCCTGCGTGTCAGTGTGTGCTTAGGACTTCCCCAGAAGCAGGCTGGGCACTGAGAAGGGATTGCTGACATATCCCTGTTCCCGGCCGCGCTGAGGACTCAGCAGAAACCTGCAGTGCCAAGAGATGGTGTTTGGGACTGTGGAGGAGAGCCGAATGAAGCCCGTGGGGCTGGAGGAAATAGCTTGGCACCCTGACCACGCCAAGGCAGCAGTGCCGAGCACAGCGCTGCTGAGTAGGGCCCGGCAGCCTGCGGTCCCCATAGCCAGAAGTAGAATTTGGAAAACACCTTCTTTGAAGCTGAGTCCTAGTGCCTATGGGCCAGGAAGGGGGCAGTTGCTCTTGGCCTGTTCTGAGGGTCCGTCAGCCAGGGACCCAGCTCCCCCCTGCAGACTGCCTCCCCTGGCCCTGGGCTCCCTCCCCTGCTCTCAGGTCCTGCCCGCCTCCTGCAGGCCCTCATCTTGACCCAAGTGGGCCATTCTGAGGAGCTTTTATGATCAGTGAGGGGACTAACCTTGGAGGTGGGATGGGGTGGGTGCAAGGCCAGCTAGTGGGACTCCTCCCACCAGCTCCCACCTTCACATATGCAGCAAGAGATAAGAGCCAACACTTGCAGGCTGGGACCCACAAATCAGAAGGTGTGTGGCACCTGGGCTATGGCTCCTCTTCACCTACATTCTGGGCTAGTGGTGTGGCTGGGTGCTTCTGCGCGTGCCTTGCACACTGGCTCAATTCTCGGCACCCCCCCCCACACACACACACACGTGCAACACTCCTGATACCTTGCTGAGGAAACCTACAACATCCCAGGTGCAGCGAACCCGTCCCACCCACGGGCCCAGGTCGCGAGGCCGCTATCCCGACAACGTGGAAGCTCCCAGGGACCTGACCAGCCAGGCAGCTTACTGCAGAGCTGGGCACCTTCTCCCCAACTCCATCGAGGACTGACACTTTCGCCATCAAAATATCACCAGGGACACAGGAGACCCCCGGCGTCATAGCCGCGAAGTCCAGGCCCAGGCCACAGGGGCCCCAGACCACAAGGGCCCTGGGCACCTAGGTGCATCCCCCAGACGTGCAGGAACATACAGGAACGGTGGACCCGCGGGGCCGGCCGAAGGCGGGCCGGGGCAAGCAGGCGGGCAGTCCCCAGTAGGGCCTTAGGAAAGCGGAGGGGGCAACACGAGGGTCGTGGGAGAGCAGCATGGGAGCACCGACCACGCGGGGCGTCAGGGTTCCTGGCGGGCCTGGACCGCGGGCGCCCCCCCAGCCTCCCTGCTCGCCCCGCCCCCTCATGCCCCGCTCCCCATAGCGGCCAATTGGCAGCCGGCGGCCGCCGCGGCCCGGGCTCGTCGGGGTTCCTCCCACGCCCGCACGCCCCGAAGGACAGCCGAGTCATCCAATCGGCTCCCGGCACCGTCGGCGCGGCCCGGCCGGAGGGCCAATCCGGGAGAGGCGCGGACAGAGAGGGCGGGCCTCCGTGACGGACAGGGAGGAGGCGCCCGGCTGGTTGCTAGCTGCCGCCGTCGCCCGCCGCGCCGCTTGGCCGCTTCATTGTCGCCCCAGGCAGGGAGGCCGCGCGAGGTCGGGGCGCGAGGTCGCCGCCCGAAGGCTGAACCCCTCGCGTCCCACCCCGGCCTGCCTCCCGCAGCCCATGCCCGCAGCTCGGGGGTCCGAGCGGAGAGGGGGCCTCGCAGGTGCTGGACCTTCGCCAAGCGGGGGATCCCTCAAGCGGGGGTTCGCTCAGTCGGGGAGTCCCTTCCCTCCAGGTGAGGCTCCACGCGGGCAAGGGGCGCCCAGGCCCCCAGAGCGTGTGCACGGGCTGGCCGGGAGCGGGTGCAGACTCGGTGCCCCTCGCCCAGGATATGTCCAGCTGCAGGGCCCGGGGCCGGGTTTGTGGAGAGAGGGCAGGGGTGAGGAGGCCTGAGGTTGCAAGCACAGGGGTGCAGCGGTCATCGGAGGGGGGCTGGGGAACCTTCTGCCCGCAGACCGCCCAGGGGCCTCTGGGTCAGCTTGGGGGCATGGGTGTCAGGGGGGCGGAGGGTACTGGGGGGCGGACCTGGGTGGGGAGCCCCCTTTCCAGGAGCTCAGGAGGGCTCTAGGCGGGCACTGCAGCAGCCTCTGAGCGGGTGCGGGTGGCACCTTCCCGTTTGCTGTGCATGCTGGACTCACCGTGGTGCCCGGGACACACACCTTAGCTGCTCTGTCTCCCGGGAATCCCAAAAGCCAGTGAAATTGGGGTGCGCAGATGCCCCACTGCTGGCCACAACGCCCCTCCCCCACTTCTCGGATGCCTCCTTTGGGGGGAGATGGGTCACACCCGAGGTGCCCGGGGGCTGTCCTGCCTCTGTGCTCAGGAGCTTTCCCCTGGCAGTGCCCTGGGGATCCTGTGGGGCTGGGGTGGCATTGGGGTGGGTAGCTGTGTACAAGGCTCTGTGACCCATGTGCCAGACCCCCAGGTGCCCCTTTTTATGGGTGAAGAAACTGAGGCTGGCGCTGCCTGCCAGAGGGGGTCATCTCCTCCCCTCGCCCCTGTAGCTGGCTGTTCGCCATGTTCCTTATTTTCCTGACTGAGGCGCTACCCAGTGAGGTGAGGTGGGGGACCGTGGCAGGATTGGGGCAGGGTGGGCAGTGGCTGACCTGGACCCTCTGCTCCGCTTAGGGCTGCTGTCCCCATGAAAGGCGCCCAGCCCGTGGGCAGCCCCGCGGGGGCCCCTGGGAGCAGCCCAGAAGGTGTGGACCTGACACTGACCGGCTTCCCGCCACCCTTGTCCCACCGGCCCAGCAGCGCCGCGGCCACCAAGCCCCTGACCCGCTCTGTGTCTGCCGTGGTGGGCACTGGGCCGCGGAGGAGGGCGCAGGTGAGTGGCCGGGGTCCAGGGGAGCCCTCTGCACCCTTCACGCCTGAGTGTTCCCGTGCTGTGACCCCCTTCAGAGGTTCTCTGCCCCCCCCCACGCCATCTGGGGGCTCGTGGCCTTCTTTGACCCAGTGACCCTCCGAGGTGTGTTGGTGCTCAGGCTGTGTCCACTCTCAGAGCTCACGGGGACCCCCAGCAGAGCCCCACAGGGCAGGAAGGCCAGGTTGGGCCGGGCTGTGTCCAGTGCGAGATGCCACGGTGGGCAGCTCTGGGCCAGGCCAGTGTGTCCCTAGAGCTGCCTTCTCACCATCCATTCTGGCCCCGTCACCCTGCTCTGTGGTGATGCTAGGGTGCGGGCCGGTCACTGCTGCTCCCCATAGGACCCCACAGGGCCTGGAAGACCCCCAGCTGTGAACAACCTGCGCCGATCCAGCAGCGCCACCCAGGTGAACCCACCACCCGCAAGCCAGGCCTGGACCGACCCCCCCAGGTAACTCTGACCTCTCTGTGTGGCTGGGGCCCCGGCCTCAGGGTCCTGTTGCCCTGGGAACTCTAGGAGATGCCCGGGATGGAACCCAGGTCGGCCACACGTAGGGTCGGCACCTCCCTGCTCTACGGCAGGGCAGAGCAGACTTCAGAGCCAGCCTCTGTGGCGAGGGACACCCGTGGACTTGGGACTCGAACCCTGCCCTCCCCATTCAGGGACCCCTCCAGACTCGTGGCTGTTGCCCAGAGGCGCAACCTTCAACTCCCACACAAACCCAACGAATTATACCCAGCCCGCTGGCCTTTGGGAATGTGAACTCAGTGTACCTCTTGTGGGGGTGGCATTTGGGGGTGTGTCACATGGGCATGGTTGATGAGTTTTGGCCTGTGGATGTGGCTTTACAGGCATGTCTGTGGGCAGGGCCTTTAAAGATTGGTGGGCCGCCTTCGGGCACCTGTGGGCGGAGCCTTTCGGGATGTGGTTCGTGGGTGGGCCTTTAGAGGAGTGGCCGCAGGCCCTCTCCACCTGCACCCTGTGAGAGATCCCAGCAGGGTCCAGCTCCAGGTGTGCGGACTGGGTTCCATCTCCCCAGTGCCTTTCAGAACTGTTGCCGGTACATGGTCCTTTTCTGTTCCGCAGGAGTCTAGGATCTTAGCCCCGCTCTCCCAGACTGGGGAGAGCATGAGCAGGGCGTTGGTGGGACCTCCTTTGTGCACCAGTTAGACTGGGCACTGCTACTCCCATTCCTCCAGCTGCTGGGTGCTGCAAAGACCCATATGTGTCCCACAAGTGCACGGCTGACCCTGCCTGCGCAGGTGGCCACAAGGCTGGATCCTCCAGTTCTGCAGGGGGGGTTAGATTGATTCCCAAGGGCATGCCTTGGACTGGATCCCATGAGGGTCCCCAGGACAATGGTGAGGTGGGAAGGGCATATGTCCACAGGGCTGAGGACCACCGGAGGTGCTGGCCGTGCCAGGGGGCCCGAGTGACAGCACAGTGAGGAGGGCACTTGTCTTGCACATGGCCCACCTGGGCTCAACCCCTGGCATCTCAATGGTCCCCTTAGCACTGCCAGGAGTAATTCTTGAGTTGCAGAGCCAGAGTCAGCCCTGAGCATTGCTGGGTATGGCTCCTCCCAATAGCACTACTGCCACATTATCCCAGTCCTTATACTGCCATGGGCAACGGGCGGAGTCCCTGCTCCCTCTGTTCCCTCCTCACCCAGCAGTGGGCCTGCTCCCGGTCTCTCTGACACAGGCCGGTGGAGCCCCTGGATTTCCTGGCACTGTTTGAGAGCAGCCCTGATGGGCAAAAGCAGCCATGCAGTCTGGGAAAAGCTGCCAGTGATCAGAGAGCCACGTGGAACATTCTGGTAAGACTGAGAGAGCCTTGTCCACCTGGGTGTAGTCCCTGCAGCTGAGCGGTGGGGCCTGTGTCCGAGCTGTGCCCACTCTGTCTGGCCATGGCATCACAGAGTGTGGGGTGGACCAGGATCCCCAATGCCCTGGCCCTGCCCACTCTGGGGGAAGGGGGGCGTTTGTGTGGCAGGCCATGGGCTCAGTGGCACCTGCACACAGGACGAGCAGCCCAGGGCTTCCCCACTGCCTGTCGACACCCGGAGCCCGCCCAGTGCCCCTGAGGCGCGTGCTGGCCCGAGAAGGAGGGAGTGTGCTGTGACCCTGGCGCCTAGCTTCACGGCCAACAACAGGTAATGGGCCTTCCCCGCCGGGCTCCTGGTCCTCACGCCTCTGGAGGGATCAGGTGAGTGCATTCCTGGTGAAAGCACAGACGGTGCGTTGCACAGAGGAAGGATGTGTTGAACCGTGAATGAGGAATGAACAAGAAAGAAAGATGAGCTGAACAAGAAGGGGTGATGTGTGACTGGGTGAAGGGGTGCTGAGGAAGGATGGTGCAGAGTGGGTGACGTTGAATAAGAGCTTGTGAATGATGCGTGTATGAGGGGTTAGTTAGCAATGGGTGATGCATGAAAAGGAGCCGAGGAGAAATGAGTTGGATGAGAATGAATGGTGCAGAATGGCTAAACTGGTGAGGAATGAATGATGCTGACTAGATAAACTGATAAACGAATCATGCGTGAATGAATATGCTGATGAATGAATGATGCTTGAAGGATGATGAGTCGATGAGAATCAAAGATTCATGAATGATGAGTTAGGTGAGGCGTCTGATTGTGAAGGGTGAGCTGGGGAGCGAGGGCAGCGACACTCGTCACATGGGGTGAGGAGAGAGCGAGCAGAGAGTGTGGGGCAAATCGGCCTGTCTGCCCGGTGTTGTGCCCAGAGGCTGCGTCTGCCCCCCTCCCCATGTGCGGGTGGGCTACCCATGGCATCGTGACCCCGCCTTAGCCTGCACCCGCCTGTCTCCGCAGGAGCAGCAAAGGAGCGGTGGGCAACCGTGTGACAGCGATGGTGCATAACCGTCACAGCCCCGCAGAGAAGGCGCCACCCCCCAAGAGCTCCAACCACACAGCCCTTTCCCTCAAGTAAGGCCCCGCCTGACTGGCTCCCAGTGCTGCCTCTGCCTGGTCACACATGTAGGTGCATGCACATGCACATGTGTACACACATACATGTCACGTGTGTGCCTACATGCACATGTGCACACACCTGCACATAGATACACATATACAAACACGTGAAAACGAATGCACACACATGTACACAAATGAAAACACATGTACCCATATGCATCCTTGCACACACAGGGTGCTAGGAGAACATAGACCAGGGTGGCGCAGCAGCAGGCACCCCCCCCCCCCCGAGAAAGCAAGTGACCCCAGTGTCAGGCATGTCCTGAGCTGAGGGATCTGAATGTCTGCTCAGCCCCTGGTGTCCCGGGAGCACCCACACCCCGTGCCTGTGGCAGGGCCTGAGCCTTTCTGGCCTTCCTGGCAGCAACATCCTCAAGGCGGCCTCCCACGAGGTCCAGGAGAGCGGAAGCATCCAGAAACTGCAGAAGAATCTGGCCAGCAGCAACCAAGGGGCCCGGAACAACACTGGGGGGCCCCTTGGCCCCCTCAGGAGGAAGGAGGTGACGGAGGAAGAGGCTGAGAGGTGCGTGAGGTGGAAGAGGAGGGGGCGGGCTTGAATGTCCAGAAGTTTCCGTTCATACTTGCTGGACCTCTGGAGTCTGTGGAGACTCGTGTTCCTTGGTCCCGCGTGTGTGAGTGTCCAGCAGAGGCAGCACTGTGTCCATGGGCCAGGACCGTGTGGGGAGCTCTTTGGGGCTTGTTATCACTGAGCCTTTCCTGGACCTGGGGAGGTCACTGTCTAGCCACGGGACATGTGCCTGCCACGGAGCACAGCCAGGCCCCACTCCCCCGCCAGGCCTGGTACCCAGCAGTGGGGGCCAAGCTCAGGGCAGCCCCAAGGCCCTGCTGTCACCCCTTGGCCCGGTACTATCACTGTTCCAAGCTGCTCAAACAGACCACAGACATGGGAGCTGAGGCAACGCCCACAGGTGCTGTCAGGGCCCAGGGCTACTGTCAGCTGCTCTGTCCCTTCCAGGCTCCTGCCTGTGTCAGATAAAAGGCTTCTCTGGACACCTGTGGCCAGGGCCCCACCCTCATGTGCTGCTGGGTCCTTCACGGGACTGGCCCTGGGACCCTGCACATGGAAACCTGTGCCACAACCACTCGAGGACATGCTTCTGTGCCCGCACACTGGGCCTTTTGCTCCTGGGTCCTAGAGAGTGGCCCCCGTCCTGAAGCCCACTTCCCCCTAGGTTCATCAACCGGGTGAACAAGGCGGCTGTCACCATTCAGCGCTGGTACCGGCAGCAGGCCCAGCAGCGGACAGGAGAGGCCTCCAGGGAGCGAGAGGTCAGTGGGGCAGGGGCCTCGCCCTGGAGCCCAGGCCCAGCTCCCTTCTTGCAGGGCCAGCAGTTGGGGCAGGTTGAATTCAGGCGGCTCCCAGGGGCCCTGACCCCGGAGACAGGTCAGCCCTCTGTGCAGCCAGGAAATGTTAGGGTGCGCTACACAGAAGCTGGCCTTAATGGGGGACCCCTCCTCACCCCATCCTGCTTCGCTGGGTCCCACAGGGGAAGCAGCTCCCAGGAGATGGGAACATTCTGGACATGCACCGTCAGAAGGAGGCAGCCAGGAGGAAGGCCAGGGAGGAGAAGGCGCGGCAGGCCAGGCAGGCGGCCATGCAGGTGCGGGGTCACTCGCTGCCCGGGCTCAGCCATCCAGCTGCGGGGTCACTCACTGCCTGGGCTGAGCCGGTTAGGTCTGGGGTCACTCGCTGCCCGGGCTGAGCTGTCTAGCTGTGGGGTCACTGCTCAGGAATGCGGGGTCACTGCTCGGGACTGAGCCGTCCAGCTGCAGGGTCACTCCCGACCCAGGGCTGAGTCAGTCACTCAGGGGGCCTCCAACCTCCCCCCTCCACCAGCCACTGGAACGAGGCTCAGAGCATCTGGGCAGCTGACAACCCCCCTCCCCTCACAGGAACTGCAGCAGAAGCGAGCCCTGAGGCAGGGCACTCTGGAACTGGCCCCCAGGCGGGGACGCCCCCAACTCTCACCAGCCCACAAAGCCAACAACACAGGTGTGGGGGTCGCCCTGCTGCCATGTCTGCCCGCCCCTCCCGTCAGCCACCAGGGGGGCGCGCATGCCTGCCCTCAGCGGATCCTTCCCACATCCTCAGCATCTGGGATCCCACTGTACCCAGGCAGGATCCCCCCACCTTCTAACACACATTTTGTTTGCAGGGGCCGAACCCCACACTGCAGGCCAACAAGATGCTTGCCAGCCCCCCACGGAGGTGTCCCCACAGCCCCAGCCGTTTCCAGAGCCCACGAAGCAGGTCTGCTCCGGCCCTGGCCTGGGGTTGCTGTGCTAGGTGCCCTCCCTAACCTCTTCATGCCCAAGGTGCACGAGCTGCCCACTCACCCCACTGACGGCCCTGCGACTTCCCCTTCTGCAGGACCCCATCTCCCACGAGGCAGCCGGCAGGGACCGGGAGGCCCCAGAAGCTGCCAGGAGTAGGGCCAAGTCCAGAGTCATGCTGGACGAGCTGCTGGACACTCTGAAACTGCTGGAGGCAGAGCCTGAGCCTCTGCCCCCGCCCAGGACCTACCGACAGGACAGATACGCCTGGAGTGATGAGGTGACGTTGCTTGCACAGAGCCGGACCCCAACCATGTTAGGGCCCACAGATTGAGATGAGAGCCCTGGGTGGGGCAGCACCACAGGCTGAGACCCCCCCCACCCCCCAGCTCCAACCCCTTCCACCCGGCTCCGCCCTTCTGCTCGGCCCCGCCCCTCCATCCAGCCCCACTCCTCTGCCTGGCCCTGCCCCTTCACCCAGCCCCGCCCTCCGCCCGGCCCCGCCCCTTCTCAAGATCCCGCGTCTTCCCTCCAAGCCCCACCTCATCCCCAGGCCTGTCCCTTGTGCGCAGTGCCCTGCAGCCCGCATGCTCCCTCACTGCAGGAGGACAGGGCCAGCTCCCTGACTGCTGATAACCTGGAGAAGCTGGGGACGCTCAGTGCTGGCGCGGGGCCCCCTGAAACCGGGACGCTACTGTCGGAGGCCAAGCTGCAGAGCATACTGAGCTTTCTGGACGAGATGGAGAAGTCAGGGCAGGACCGGCCCAGCCCGGCCCCCCAGGTGTGCGAATCCCCGGGGAAGCGCTGCAGCCTGGCTTGGGGAGGGGCGCCCGCCTGACCCCTGTCGTCGTCAGGGGCCCCTGCTGGAGGACGGACCTGGGCGCCCCATGCCAGAAGCCAGCACTTCCCTGATGCGGCTGCAGCTAGAGGTGGAGGAGAAGAAGCGGGCCGCGGCGCTGCTGCAGAGGGCACTGGTGAGTGCCCAAATGCACGCCTCGACTCCCCACCCCCAAGCCGCTCTGCTCCCCAGGACACCTGTGTGCCCTCCACAGGCGCAGCAGCGGGACCTGGCGGAGCGGCGGGTCAAGGAGACAGAGCGGGAGCTGGGTCGGCAGCTGCGGCAGCAGCAGGAGCATTACGAGGCCACCATCCAGCGGCACCTGTGCTTCATCGACCAGGTGACCTGCGGGTCGGCCAGAACTGGCCTCCCCATGTGGGGGGGAGGGGGAATGCTAGGGGCTGCAGGGAGAAGCACTGGTCTGCACTGTGCCATCCCTCACTGGGGGCCTGCACTTGGCCTGGTGCCTCAAGCCCCCGGCGGGCCATGGTCCTGGAGACCGTGAGGGAGGGCCTCGGGACTGCCCCCCGCCCCAAGGGCCAGCCTCCTCTGCCCTCGCAGCTGATCGAAGACAAGAAGGTCCTGACTGAGAAGTGTGAGGCGGTGGTGACCGAGCTGAAGTCGGGCGAGCAGCGGCACCGTGAGCAGGCGGCCCGCACGCAGGAGCAGCACCGCCTGGTGAGGGGACCCCGGCCCTGCCACGGACACCTAGAGCAAGGCCTCTCGTCACTCAGTGGACCTGTTGGGAGCCTGACCCCGTGTCACCTGAGGGCAGAGGGTCTGCGCGTGCCCCCTACTGCGGGCCCCAGGGGGAGGCACTACCCCCAGTGACCAGCTCTCCCCCAAATCAGGCAGCACCTTGGGGTGGGGGCACTGGTGCTCCCTGTGCCTCCTCCTGCTGCCCACACCTTCTCAGTGCAGACTTCCTCCGGGACAGGAGGGGACACCGCGTGCCAATCTGGAGCGCCCTGAACCTGGAGTGGCCTGTGGGTGGGGGTTGGTATCCATTGCCTACTCCGTTCCCTTTCCGGCAGGAGGTAAAGAAACTGAAAGAAGTCATGAGCGCCACGGAGAAGGTGCGCAGAGAAAAGTGGATCAACGAGAAGACGCGCAAGATCAAGGAGATCACAGTCCGAGGTGGGGCCCCAGGCCGGGTCTGCGGGGCGGCTGGGCGGGCTGGAGGCGGCTCAGGCTCAGGCCCTGCAGCGCGGTGCCCCCGCAGGCCTGGAGCCCGAGATCCAGAAGCTGATCGCCAAGCACAAGCAGGAGGTGAAGCGGCTCAAGGGGCTGCACGAGGCGGAGCTGGCACAGGCGGCAGCGCGCGCGGCCGAGCTCTACGGGCGGCAGGCGGAGGAGCTGCGGGCCCGGCTGGAGCGCGAGAAGGAGGCGCTGGGCCAGCAGGAGCGCGAGCGCGCCCAGCAGCGGTGGGTGCCGGGGACCCCCGGGGCTCGCGCTCTCGGGGCGGCCGGGGCGGGGCGGCCTCACGGGGCCCGGGCTGGCCCCGCCTCGCAGCGGCTCCCCCCCACCTCCCCTGTAGCCTGGAGCAGCACCTGGAGCAGGAGCAGCGGGCCCTGCAGCAGCGGCGGCGGCAGCTCTACAGCGAGGTGGCCGAGGAGAAGGAGCGGCTGGGCCAGCAGGCGGCCAGGTGAGGGGGATGGGGCAAAGTCGCCGGGGGGCGGGCCGCGGGTCCCGACCGCCGCGCTCACGCCGGGGCCCTGCAGGCAGCGCGCCGAGCTGGAGGAGCTGCGGCGGCAGCTGGAGGCGAGCAGCGCGGCGGGCGGCCGGGCGCTGCGGGCCGAGTTCGACAAGGAGCGGGAGGCGCAGGAGCAGCGGCACCAGGTGGGCCCCGCAGCCCCCGGCCCGCGGCCCGGGCTCCCGCCGTCGCGCCCGGCGGGCACTCACGCCGCCCTGTGCCCAGGTGGAGCTGAAGGCCCTTCGGGACCAGCTGGAGCTGGAGAGACAAGTATGGGAAGCCAGCTGCGCCCGGAAGGAGGTAGGTGCCGTACCCGGGCGGGCCGGCGGGCCGGGCGCCCGCGCAGCCCCTCAATGCCCCGTGCCCCGCAGGAGGCCCGGCTGCTCAGCCGGGAGCGGGAGCTGAAGGAGGAGATCCGGCGAGGCCGCGACAAGGACATCGAGCTGGTCATCCACCGGCTGGAGGCTGACATGACGCAGGCCCGAGAAGAGGGCGAGCGGGCCACCGAGAGCCGGTGAGCGCCTCAAGCAGTCGCCCCGCCGACCTGCCCCTCTCCTGTGCGCCCCGCCCCCATTCAACGCCCCTCGCCCGCCCGCAGCATCCAGCGCATCCGGGACAAGTACCAGACGGAGCTGGCCGAGCTGGAGCGCTCGGAGCGGCAGCTGCAGGAGCGCTGCGCGCAGCTCCGGAGCCGCCTGGGGGAGGCCGAGGGCGAGGGCGTGCGCCTGCGGGGCCTGCTGCAGCAGAAGGAGCGGGAGCTGGCTGACACGCGGGAGGTGAGCGGCGGGGGCGGGGCCGCGGCGGTGTGGGCGGGGTCGCGGTTGGCGTGTGGGCGGGGTGACTGGGTAGAGCTGTGGCTGTGGTATGCACATCGCGGGGGCGGGGCCGTGTTTGTGGTGTGGGCGGGGCGATTGTCGGAGGCGGGCCCATGCTGTCGTGTGGGCGGGACGACGGGCAGGGCGGAGTCGTGAAGTGGGCGTGCTCCTTGGGGCGGGATCAGGTTCTGGGCAGGATGATGGCCTCACATTGACCTGTCCCCAGGTAAATGAGCAGCTGACCGCGGAGCGCCGAGACCTGGCCCAGGTGCTCCGCCAGGAGTTCGCCGATCGCCTGGCGGCCTCGGAGGAGGAGACTCGGCAGGTCAGGGCTGAGCTGGCCGCGCTGCGTGCCCAACAGCAGCTGGAGCTGGAGCAGCTGACGCGGAGCAAGCAGGCCGAGCTGGAGGCGGTGCACGGGAGGTGGGCGCGGTGGGCGTCAGAGCAGTGCCCCCCCAGTAAGGGGTGTGGGGGAGCCCGAGGCTGCCTGTGCCAGGCTCATCCTGCACCCTGAGCCCCCCAGAGGGTGGGACCTGGGGCACTGAGCAGCCCCAGCCGCCTGTGGGCAGTGCAGGGTGAGTGGGGGTGGACTGCAACCCCTGGACCCCACAGGGGTCCTACCACGGGATGCAGCTGACCTGCTCACATTGGCCTCCTGACCTCAGAGCCTGTGGGCTGGGCAGGACGGCTGCCCTCCTGCCCTTAGGCTGGGTGGGTGCTTAGCGGCTACCTGCTGTGCCCTCACAGGGTGAAGGTGGCGCTGGCCAAGAAGGAGGAGGCAGTGAGCAGCCTTCGGAGGCAGCATGAGGTGAGGCCGGCTGAGGGGCAGGGTGCTGGGGTGTGGCCCGGCTGCCCACTGACCCTGGCATGTTTCAGGCGGCAGTGAAACGAGCTGACCACCTGGAGGAGCTCCTGGAACTGCGGCGGCGGCCGGGCCCCAGTACCCAATGAGGCTGTGACCAGCCGTGTCCTGTGTGCCCGTGTGGCACACTGCCACAGTAAAGAATTGTTCCCTGTTCAAGTGTTCTGCGAGTGGACCTGTGCTGGGTGCTGCGTGGGGGCCGTGGGCAGGGAGGGGACCAGTGTTCCTCCAGTCCAGCCTGAGTCCCCCCTCCCCGACTCCAGGCTGCAGAGGCCCTTCCTCAGGATGGACACTGAAACCTTCCAGAAAGGGGCTGATCAGGCCGCTACTTGCCCTGGTGGCCAGGGAGGATGTCTGGCTCTGGGCTCTGTGTTCCCGAGACCTGGGGTGGGGGGGTGGCCTTGTTTGAGCCAGAGCCTCTGCAGTGGGCCTGAGCTAGGCTCACGATCCTGGCAGGAGCTGCTGCGCCCAGTCCTCGCGGACTTGGTTCCCCATGTGCACCCCCTCGGCATCCGGGGGCCTTGGAACACCCACTCGGGGTGGGGGACCTGGGTGAGGGGGTATCTGAGGCTGACCCCTCCCCTGAAGTTTTGACCAGAGTCACAGGGAACAGAAAGGCCACTGGGGGCAGGAGGGGACTGGGGAGGGTCGGTGGGCACCACCGCTGCAAACTCGAGCGTTAGCACTGTCGGCTACCCCTGCTCCACATCTGCAGAGGGCCAGTCAGCTCTTTGGGAGAAGGGTCCTCCCAGGCCTCCCACAAATCTGCACATTCCCCGATGAGCTCACCCTGTCCTTCCCTGAGGGCTGTGGCAGCAGGTGGGCCCCCATGTCCATAGCTTGAGGCTGCTGCTGCCCTGCCCTCAGGCCTGGCCCCAGCCCCACCTCCAGCCCCTGGAGGTCCTATGGAGTGCTGGCTGCCCAGTAGCTCACTCTGTGAGGCTGGGACCAGGTGCAGGTGGCAGCTGCCCCGCTGCTGGTCCCTCAGCCCGGCTAGACTCCTTGCCAGCTCCAGGACCTGTCGGGCCTCTCATACAGGCCCCAGCCTCGGTTTCTGCCATCCTGCTCAGCTGCCCCGGGCTGCGCCAAAGGGGCAGCGAGTCCCCTCACCCACGCCGTCCCTGCTCAGCCGCCAGGGGGCAGCAGACACCACAGCGCTGCGACCGTGGGGCACGGGGGCTGCGGCTCCCTGACGGGCAGCTGTGCCCTCCCTCCCGGCCTGTTCTTGAGGTCCTGCTGTGCCCGGGGTGCAGCGTCAGTGGGTGGCGGTGGACAGTGCAGGGGTGCAGCTCCCAGCACGCCCCAGGACACTGCGCGTACAGGCTGGACTGGGCGCCCAGAGCTGGGAGAGCAGGACCTGACCTCCCCAGGGCTTGGGCTGGGGCGACCCCAGGACCTTGGTCGTCCTGCTCAGAGCAGCCCTGGGGTTCTGGGGGTGGAGCCAGGGTCAGCCAGGGTCTGGCGGGGAGCCTGGTCCAGGTGGGCTCTGGAGATGTGGGAGGTCCCCGGCCACTCAGCGGGGGCTGGAGGCAGCCACGGCCCCACTCTGGGAGCTGAATCTAACCGTTCGCTACCCTCCCCCCCAGCGGCCCTGTCCAGTCACATCCCGGACTGGCAACCGAGCACCAGGTTGCCCTGGCCCCTGTCCCTGCATCCAGGGACACGGTGTGACTCTGTTTGTCTTCACCACTTTTTATTTTTACTGGTTCTTGGGCACAGGATGGTACCCAGGATCACTCCTGGAGGTGCTGTGGGGTGCCGGGTTGGCATCGTGCCTGGCAGTGCCCATCCTGGACTCTGGCTTCCGTGCGTGTGGCTGGAATAGCTGGGACTGGGGATCTGGCCTCCTTTCCCTGTGACAACCTCGCTCCACCTCCCACAGCGTCCGGGCCTGGTCTCTGTGGGGCCCCGACCTGAGGCTGAGGCTGAGCACACACCTCTCAGTGCCAGGAGCAGGTGGGTCTGGGGACAGGCCAGGGGCCGCCTGCCTCAGCCCCTGGGGGTCCAGCCCGCAGGGTCACCTTGGATGGCGCCCCCAGAAACCGGGCGGGCTCTCTCCCAGCCTGGTGCCCAGCCCATCCCGGACACTGCCAGGGCCGCGCATAGGCGGTCGCTGCGGGCGACCGAGGGGCCGGTTACATAAGGCTCCGGGCCGGGACACCCCGACCGTCCCCTGGCGCCAGGCCCCGCCCCGCGCTGGCCGCGCCCCGGGCAAGATGGCGCTGGGGGGGCCGGAGCCGGCCCGGGCGGGGGTCCCCCCGCAGGTGTCCCCGGGGACCCGCGCGGACGGCGGGAGCAGAAGGACCCCGCCCCGCCGCAGGGCGCGCCGCCCCCGGCCCGGGCTCCCGGCCCCGCGCGCGCAGCCGATGCCAGCCGGGCGCGCGCCCCCCGCCGAGCCCCGCGCCCCCCGCACTCCCCGCCGAGCCCCATACGCCCCCAGCCTGCGAGCCCCGCCGAGACAGCCCCGCGTCCCCCGCTGAGCCCCGCGCCCCGCGCCCCCCTCAGCCGAGACTGCCGCCGAGCCCCGCGCCCCGCGCCCGCCCCGCGGCGCCCGCCCGCGCCCCGTCCGCGCGTGTCCGTGCGCCCGGCGGGAGGGGCCCGCGCGCTCCCGCGTGTCTGCGGCCGCGCAGCCCGAGCCCCGCCGGCCGAGCCCGGCGCGCCGCCCCGCCCGCACCCCGGGCCGCGCTGCGGCTGGGCGCGGGGCGCGGGCGCGGGCGCGGGGCGCGGGCGCGGGCGAAGAGCGCCCGCCCGGGATGCCCGCCGCGCCGCGGGCCTGGCCATGTCGTCGTCCTTCTTCAACCCCAGCTTCGCCTTCAGCTCGCACTTCGACCCCGGTGAGTCCCCGCCGCCCGCTTAACCCTTCCCGCACCGCCGCCGCCGCCGCCGCCGGCCCGGCGCCCACCCGCTCCGGATCCCCCGGGGGGAGGGGCTGGGGCTCTGGCCAAGGCGCCCCGCGACGGGAAGCCGCCCGGCCCAGGTTCCTGGGCCCGGGGCCCCGCTGTTCAGGGGAGGACGCTGCCAGGACCCAGACCCGGAGCAGTGGCGAGTGCCCCCTCCGGGGTCCGGGCCAGCATGGCCGCTTGCCAGGCCCTGGGCTTAGCAGGAGTGGTCCTCGGGCTGAGACCTTGTGGGGTCTGCGTCGCGCGTTGGGAACAGTGGCGAGCCCCCGCACCGAGGCCAAGAGTGCGGCCCTCCCCGCAGGGCCCGCTGTCGTCACACCGGCGGGGAACCAGCTCTTCCCTGCCGCGATCCACGACAGGCTGCACCGCACACGCATGAAGCAGGATGCACTCAGGAGTAGGCATGCACACAGAACTGGGCACATGTATGAGCTGGGCACAGGCATGGAGTCGGGCATATGCGCAGCACTGGCACACACATGAACTGGGAAGATGAATATGGAGCCCAGCGGTCTGTCCCCGGGGAGCCTGGTAGGGGGCAGCCCGCAGGCCCTGAGCCCCAGGCTGGAGGTCCGGCTGAGGGCAGGGGCCCGGCGGGGGTCCTACCCCACCTGTCTTCTGCTTTAGGAGGGTCCAGACTTGCCCTGTGTGGGGTCATGGACCATGCCCACGCCCACCCACACAGACCCCCTCCTTGCTCCCCTGATCCCTGGCATGAGGCACTCATGTGCCCAGGTGCCGCGGCTGGCCCTGAGGAGGGGACCCTGCCTTCCTGTCCAGAGATGGGCCTGCAGGAGCTCAGCCCCTGAGACAGGCCACGCTGGGGTCTGCAGGAACCAGGGGGAGGGGCAGGGGGAGGGGCTTTTCCTCACCTGTGCCCCCACCTGGTGCTCAGGGCTCAGCATTGGGTCTGGGTGGGAGCCCACCTATGCCTGGGGGGGTCTGCACCAGCTGCCCTGATGCCCCTGCACTGCCCCTTTGGTGCCTCAGGGGAGCCTCGGCCTCAGGTCACCACACACACTCAGTGCACACGCGCACACGCGCACACACATATGCACTGAGTGACCACACATGAACTCAGCGCGCACACACATACTCAGTGCGCATGCACATACATGCACTCAGCACATATGCACACACACGCATGCACTCAGTGACCACATGCACTCAGCACACACGTGTACACACACACTCAGCACATATGCACACACACACGTACTCAGTGAGCACACGCACTCAGCACACATGTATGCACACACACTCAGCACACACATGCACACACATGCACTCAGTGAGCACACATGCACTCAGCGCACATGCACGCACACACACTCAGCACACATGCACGCACACGCATGCACTCAGTGACCACATGCACTCAGCACACACGTGTACACACACACTCAGCACATATGCACACACACGCATGTACTCAGTGAGCACATGCACTCAGCGCACATGTATGCACACACACTCAGCACACACATGCACACACATGTACTCAGCACACATACATGCACTCAGTGGGCACATGCACTCAGCACACATGCACGCACACACACTCAGCACACATGCACGCACACGCATGCACTCAGTGAGCACACACGCATACACTCAGTGCACATGACACACACACTCAGCGAGCACACACGCACACTCTGAGCACACACACTCAGCATACACGCACACATTTCATGAGCACACAGGTACACACAGTGTGAGAACACACATGCAAGTCTGTGAGACTACACATATGGGCACACAGAACATGGGGGAGCCCCTATGCACACGCACGCACACACGTACTCCCTACACGCTTACTCTCCATATATGCTCCTGTGTGTCATTGCGTGTGACTCCCGTGCAGGTCGCATGGCCATGGTTGGCCCAGGCATTGGCCCCGGGGCCCCACCCAGTGCCCTGTAGGCGAGTCCCCGGCCTCGGAGCGTCGTGGGGGTCGCTTCCCTGGGAGGCTTCTTGAGCCCTGCCTGAGGCTGTGGGACCCCAGCCCCCGCCTTCATCTCCTAGAGGCTGGCCTGGCCAGGCCCTTGGGCCCCCACACCTTGGTGGCCCGTGGGTACCCGCTTCATGAGGAAGGTCCCACCAAGCGCCCATGTCCCTCTCCTTGGCAGGGCCATCCTGGGGCGGCTCGTGGGGGAGACTCCGACTCAGCTGAGGCTCCCGCTTGTTTGGGGGGAGGTGGGCCAGAGGGTGGCCAGTCAGCTGTGCAGACACTGACCTCAGGCTGGGCTGGGCAGAAGCACGGCGAGGGGGCAAGAGTGGGCCTGGGGGCTGGGCAGGACCATGAGGGGCAGAGTGGGCCCCGCCCCGACCCACAGAGGAAACCGCAGAGGCAGAGAAGATGGAAATGGCTCCCGGGCTGGGGCTGGGTGTCCCACCTCCTTCCGCGGGTCTTGGGAGGTCCTGGGCCTGGGAGACAGTGGCCAGAGGCCCTGCGAGGACCCCCAGAGCTGGCATGAGGGAGGCACTCGTCCGGAGCTCGGGCTCTGCGGTCCCCCTGGGCGGGCCCCTGGACCCCGTGTGCTCAGGAGGGCCAAGCCCAGCTCGCCCTGCCCGCCTGGCCCCCC
This sequence comes from Sorex fumeus, assembly GCF_029834395.1. Classification (NCBI taxonomy): domain Eukaryota; kingdom Metazoa; phylum Chordata; class Mammalia; order Eulipotyphla; family Soricidae; genus Sorex; species Sorex fumeus. The sequence goes on along the minus strand of NW_026606086.1, from coordinate 17,564,752 downwards.
ACCTTAATCTCCACTCCTGGATGCAGGCTCCCAAGCCCCCCTGCATTTGTGGGCACTGCTGGCCAGCTGGAGCCTGACTGGGGGGTGACCCGGGATAAGAAGCAGCCTGGGTGCCCCTTCCTGCCCGCAGCCAGAGTGGAAGGGCGGCTGTGTCCAGCGGGGGCGTGGAGACCCTGCTTTCTGGGGTCCCAGGTGGGCAGTGAAGGGGCTGAGGCGGAGCCGCTGTGCAGAGGGGACCTGCGGGGGGCAGGGCAGAGCAGGGAGAGGGACTCATGTGCATGGGGTCCTCACCTAGCCCGGCCCCTGCTGTGCTCAGGGCAGCGAGAGGCGCGGTTACGCCCAGTACCAGGCTTTGTCACGTGCAGGTGGTGGAACTTCCTTCCTGCTGAGGGCAGTGGCCACCTATGGGAAGGGCAGGCTGGGGGGAGGGCACTGTGTCTGCACGCATGTGAGTGAATATTCAGCAGCACAGTCACGTGGACACACGTGTCCGTGCAGACAGGAGTGTAGCACATATGTGGTGAATGTTTATTGTGCATGTGTGTGGCACATATGTGTGGATGTGATTGTAACATGGGTATAGTTGTTGTGTACAGGTATGTGCAGACATGTATGTGCAGGTGTAATGTGAAGGTAGTGTGTAGGCATGTTTACTGCACACGTGTGTGTGGGCGTGAGTGTGGCGTGCATGGCAGGTTTAGTGTGCACGTGTGTGTGGTCATGAAGATCGGGTGTGCTCCCCCCTGAGCTCTGCCTCAGTGAGTTTCGGCTGCAGGCCCTTCGTCTGGCAGGTGCAGCAGTGCCCTCGTGGGTGGTGGTGTCCTCAGCGGGACCTTGGTGCCTCCAGGGCAGTGGCGGGGTGAGGCTCGCCCAGCCTTGGTCTGGCTCACGGTCGGCAGAGAGGGTGGCCTCAGTTTCCCTGGCTGGCATGACCAGAGCAGAGGCAGGGGGCCGTCCTCTGCTGAGCCTGAGCAGGGACCGCATGACCATTCAGGCCCCTCCCTTGGACCCTTTTCCTACCAGGAAGCCCCTGAACGATGAGCTTGCTCCGATGGGGGCTGGCGGGGGTCAGGTGCATCTGTGGTGGGGTCTGGGCCCCTGGACACTGGCCTCTGGGCATACAGCAGTCCCCGCCTCCAGGTGCCTGCGTGCAACCTCAGGCTTAGGCCACACCCGGTTGCAGAAGCTCCTTCCTGTTTGTGCCACTGGTGGGGATTGAGTGTCCCCATCACTGGCCAAGAGGCTGAGAGAGTCACAGCATCTGCCTCGCACACGCCAACCTGGGGTTGGTCCTGGCCCCCCGTGTGGCCCCCGAGCTGCGCCGGGAGTGATCCCTGAGCACAGAGCCAGGAGTCAGCTCTGGCACCACCAGGTGTGGCCCCAATCCCAAAACCCAGCTGAGGTGCCCCAGCCTGCAGGGCATGCGCTCAGAGAGAGCTTCGGGGTGGGGGGTGGGCACTGGGGGGCCCAGCTCGGACCCTGGAACTGGGTACACTGGGCTGGGCAGGGGTTCACGGTGTTTCAGAGGGTTCAGGGAGCAGGAGGCCACAGAGATGGGCATCCTGGGGGGTCCCAGGCAGGGCTGGGGGACTCGGGAGGCTTGCCTCACAGCACCCTCCACTCCTGCCTAAGGGCTGCGTGCCACCCCTGTCTGCTTCCCGAATGTCCTCCCCATTGCGATGACCCCTCACCCCTCAGAGCACCCATGGTGGCACGCACATTTCCGGCCCTGGGCTAGACAGGAAGCGCCTCTGGGAACTTTTCATCTGCCCCTTGCCACCCCTGCTCCTGTTCTCAGGGGTCCAGTGCTCGATCCTCCTGGCTCTGCCGCTGACCCAGCTCTGGGGATAGGACAGACCCAGGAGTCTGCTCAGGGTTGGGGCCCTCCAGGACAGGTGAGGGCACACGGCCCAGCTCCTATGTGTGTGCAGATGCACACAGGTGTGCGTGCATATACTCTATGTACATATGTGTGCATATACTCTATACAACTGTGTGCGTGCATGTACTCTATGCACATAAATATACTCTGTCACTGTCACTGTAACTGTCCTCCCGTTCTTCATTGATTTGCTCGAGCGGGCCCAGTAACGTCTCCACTGGAGACTTTTGCAAATATGTGTGCATATACTCCTACACATGTGTGCATGTATATACTCTGTACAAATGTGTGCATGCATGTACTCTAGGCACATGCATACACTCTTATGTGCAAATGTGTGCATGCATATACTCTATGCACATGTATTTATTCTATGTGCAAATGTGTGCGCATATACTCTATGCACATATGTGTGCATGCATATACTCCACCTATGTGTGCATTAACTCTGTACAAATGTGTGCATGCATATACTCTATGTACAAGAATATATTCTATGTGCAGACATGTGCGTATATACTCCATTCACATATGTGTGTGCATGTACTCTGTGTCCCATGTGCATTCCATGTGCGTATGCACATTGACCTGTGTGCTATGTATGTCCTGGGTGTGTGCCACACTGCATGAATCCCACATATGCATGGTGTCCCATGTGAACACATGTGTGTGTCCAATGTACACATGTGTCCTGTGTCCAGTGTCTGTAGGGTGGGGAGTGTAAAAACACATGTATGTCCATGAGTATGTACACATATGCAGTGTACACAATCCCGGGTACAATGTATTCTGTGTGTGTGTCCCGTGTGCTGTGTCCCATAACACATGAATATGCATGTATGTCCCATGTATACCACCCATGTGCCTATGTACACATGCATGTGTCCCTTATGTATCCTATGCACATCCATATCCCACACACGTGTCTTTTTACGTCTCCATGTAATTGAGTGTATCTTACATGTATATGTACATCATGTATGTGTGATGAGTGTACACCTCGTGTGTGTACATGTGTGTATACCTTGTGTGTATGTTTACCCATGCATGTGTGTGCACCCCACGTGAGTATGAATGTGTGTGTGTGTGTGTGTGTGTGTGTGTGTGTGTATTGAGTCCCTCAGGCTTTGACAGTGGTGGTCAGTCACCCTTCCATAGTCCTGAGCCACCAAACCCGCGGGAGTCGGGTGTGTCCACACTGCGCTGAATCTTGGTCTGGGAGGGTGTGAGCCCCCCAAAGGACCTGGGTGCTGGGCCTTAGACCCCAGGGCTGTGCATGAGGCCACAGCGGCACCCAGTGGCAGGTTGAGGGACTACAGGTGCCTGCTTCTCTGGGGGGTGTGGGGTGAGCTGGGTAGGGTCTCACGATTCTCCCCCACAGACGGCGCCCCCCTTGGCGAGCTCTCCTGGTCATCGTCCCTGGCCGTGGTGACTGTTTCCTTCTCGGGGCTCCTCATGGTCGTTGCCCTCATGCTGGCCTGTCTGTGCTGTAAGAAGGGGGGCATCGGGTTCAAGGTGAGAGACCCCGACAACTGTGCTCATCCCCGGACACTGGGGTCCCGCAGCCCACAGGCACTAGACGCTGGGGTCCCCTGGACCCGGCCCACAGACGCTGGGGTCCCCCCGTCAACAGATGCTGGGGTACCCCCCGGCCCACAGACACTGGGGGTCCCCCAGCCCCTGACCCCCAGACGCTGGGGTCACCCGATCCCTGCCCTACAGATGCTGGGGTTCCTCAGCCCCCGCCCTACAGATGCTGGGGTCCCCGGCCCCTCCCCTATAGACGCTGGGGTCCCACATGCTGACCCAGGCCGCACAGTGGACTCACTGACTGGCCAGGGGGCTCCTGGGGGGCTCCAGGGGTCTGGAATTCCAAGTGGCTCACGCAGGCGCCCGGCTTCAGGCCCGGGGCACAGGGCTGAGCGACCGCGTCCTACACACATTCCGGGGTTGGAATGCAGCGGAGGTGTTGGCCACAGATGGGGGGTGGGGGGAACAGGACAAAATGGGGGGTTGGGCCCTGGCTGGCCTGTGGGAAGAGGTCCTGCTGACTCGGCTAGAGCCTGTCTGGAGGTCAGCGGCTGGGTTCTCCCTGTCAGTGTCCACCCTAATGACCACGCCCAGTGGTGGGACCCCACTTCAGAGGCTCAGCAACCCCCACAGTTCCCCTGAAGGTGGCCGAGGCGCCAGCACAGGGAGGCTGGTGACCCCCTTGACCCAATCAACCTTCCAGAACCCTCCAGGGGGCTGCCCCATGGCCCAGCCCTGGGTGCTGTCCACAGGAGCCCCAGGACTGGTGGGCGGCCAGGCCAGGGGAGGGACTGGCCACTGGCACCAGCCCTCAGAGCCAGGAGGCACAGCCACGGCCCGTCCCTGGGACATGGTGGCGAGCCCGCCATGCTCACGCTGGCCTACCTGGTATCCCGCTGTGTGGGCGGCGTCTGCCGGGCCGTAGGGCGGCAGCAGGTAACGGCTGGGGGCCCCTGTGCCCGGCTCCATCTAGCTGGGGAGGCCAAGGCCAGAGCCAGGACCCCCGGGACCGACTCCGTCCAGGGGACGGGCTTGGCAGCCGTTTCGAGCAGCCGCCCAGGTGTGGCCCTGGGAGCTGGGGAGAGGCGCGGGGTCAAGGTCCGGCCTGTGGCGGGTGGTGGCGGCCTCAGAGGATGCGGTGGGCCCCGTGCTCCGGGCCCGCAGGGCAGCAGCTGGTGAGGGCCGGGGGGCTCAGGCCGGGTGCTGCCCCGCAGGAGCTGCAGAATGCCGAGGGGGAGGAGGAGTACGCCCCTGATGCCGTGGGGCTCGGCTCCCCTGCACCCGCACCCGCGCCCGCGGGGCCGGACGTCTACGTGCTGCCCCTCAACCAGGTGACCCTGCAGGGGCCGGAGCAGCAGGGCCGCACAGGTGAGTAGGGGAGGGTCACCACACAGTGATGGACCTGGCCGCCTGGGGCGGGCTGAGCACCCCATCTGACCCTGGCACTCCAGCACCCAGACTCCCCGCCCCACTCAGTTTAGGGCCCCCAGCCCACTGGCCCCCAGAATCCTCAAGGGCAGCCCTGCCTCTGTGGGGAGGGCACGCAGGGACGGGGACGTGGGGGACATGGGGGTGTGGGGTCAGTGGCAGAGGCAGCCCCTCTGGTCTGGTTTCCCTGATGCCGCCACTGTCCTGGGGGCCCCTGGCCTGCTCAGGAGACGCCAATTAGAGCTTGCACCTCACAGGGACCCCCTAACTCTGCCCAGCACAGGCTGCTGGCCCCAGGAGAACCTCCTCCCATCTCAGCTTGGCCCGCGGCTCCCCTGCACTGAGCGTGGGAGCAGAATTCGGGGAATCCCTTGGGGCATGGCAGGGCAGGAGTGGGCTCAGTGGTCTGGCTGACCCCTCTCCGCTGACTTCATCCGGGGGCCCGCAGGAGAATGGCCCCAGTGTGCTCCGTGCAGGGCTGTGCAAAGCAGCCCCCCAAACAAAGGCAGCTTTGGCGTGCCTGGCGCAGGAATGGCAGCCAGGGCGGGGCAGGGCGGGGCCTCTGTGCCCTCCTGCCCCGGGGGTTGGCTGCAGCCACACAGCCGCTGGGCAGTGCCCGGGCAAGGCCCCTCGGGCAAGTCACTTTGGCTGGGGCGCAGGTCTGGACCCCGGGAAGATGCCTGGAGCAGCCTGCTGGCCTCCGGGCCCCTCGAGCCTCAGCAGCCCTGCCTCGGTGGGGCCCCTGGGAGCAGGGGAGCCTGAGTTGGGCTTCTCGCTCTTCCCTCCCCCTCACAGGACAGCTGCTCACTGCCTCGGACCTGGGCCGGCAGGATCTCCTGCAGCTGAAGGACATGGGGCACGGCTGGTTTGGGAGGGTGAGTATGGGCATGGCTGGTCGGGTGAGTATGGGCACGGCTGACCTGGGTGTGTGGGTACGGTTGGTCAGGGATGAGTGTGTCCCCCAGACAGACCTGGGGCAGGGATGGAGCCGGCTTCTCTGTGACGGGCACACTCAGGTATCTCAGGCCACCACCTGCGTGGACCTTCTTTGGGGTGCTCAGGGCAGAGGCAAGGCCTTTCTGTCCAGCTCTGATAGCTGGAGACTGGGGTGATTGAGAGTGGGGGCACCAAGGATGGCTGAAGTCCTGGCCCCCAGCCTTGACCAGGCACCAGTACCCTGCCCTGGGGTCCATCTGCGTGACCGGAGGCACATGACCAGAGAGATTTGGAAGGAGGCGCCCGCAGTGACGTGGGCCTTTGCAGGTCTACCTGGGTGAGGTGCCCGCCGGCAGCGCGCGGGGCTCGCAGGTGGTGGTGAAGGAGCTCCGCAGCGGCGCCAGCGTGCAGGAGCAGTTGCGCTTCTTGGAGGAGGCGCAGCCCTATAGGTGGGTGGCGCAGAAGCGCGGGGCGCGGGTACTGCCTAGACACAAAGGCCGCCAGGCCGAGCCGAGTCGCCCCGCCCCCTGGCCCCGCCCCAACGAGTGAGCCCGCCCCGCCCCACGAGCGAAATAGCCACGCCCGTCCCCTTAACCCCGCCCCAACGGGCGAAACAGCCACGCCCACCCATTTAGCCCCGCCCCAACGAGAGAGCCCGCCCCGTTAGCCCCGCCCCTACCTCGAGCCCCGTCCCATCCCGCGGACCCGCCCCGTCCGGTGGCGGCCCAGGGCCAGAGTGTCCCCTCCGCAGGGCCCTCCAGCATGAAAACCTGCTCCGGTGTCTGGGCCAGTGCGCCGAGGCCACGCCTTACCTGCTGCTCCTGGAGTTCTGCCCCGTGGTAGGTGACCGCCAGCCCCACCCTAGGGCCTCACGCCCTCTCCCCCAGGAAGGCCTGTTGGGGTGCGGCCCCGCACCCGCTGCCCGCGTCCCTCACGGCCCTCCAACCTCCCGGCGAGCCGCCCTGTCCTCGTGACAGCTGCCCTTTTCCGCAGGGGGACCTCAAGGGCTACCTGCGCAACTGCCGCGTGGCCGATTCCCTGGCGCCGGACCCCCTGACCCTGCAGCGCATGGCCTGCGAGGTGGCCTGCGGCGTCCTGCACCTGCACCGCCATAACTACGTGCACAGGTGAGCGCCCGCCCGCTGCCAGGCCCGCGACCCCCGGGGCTGTGCGGGAAGAAGTGGCCGCCAGCCTGGACGCCGTATGGCCGTCCTCCACAACAACATCCTGGTGCTGAGTGATGGCACTGCGACTCCAGCATCAGTGATTTTGTTGCAGAGGGCAGCTGCCAGCCTCCCGGCCCGCCGCCCGCCCGGCCTTGCCCCGCCCCGCCCCCTGCCCCGCCCCACCCCGCCCGGCTCCCAGCCCTGTCTCGCCCCGCCCCCTACCCACCCTGCCCCGCCCACCCAGCTCCCTGCCCCGCCCCGCCCCGCTCCCTGCCTCGCCCCGCCCGGCTCCTTGTCTCGCTCCATCCCACTCCCGGCCCCGGCCCGCGCCCCGGCCCGCACCGCCCCGCGCCCGCCTGCGCCCCCTGGTGGCAGTGCCGTGGCCCAGCATGCTGCACCATTAGCCGAGGGGCCCCGACGCCTAAGTGGCCACAGGCTGCTGGGGGAAGCCCAGGGCTCGTTGCGGGGTTGAAAATAGTTGAGGCGGGGTAGCCCGCACATCTGCAGGTATGCCAGGAGGGCAGCTCAGTCTAGGTGGTACAGGAATAGATCCCCAGTACACTGGGGACCCCTGTTCTTGTCTCCCCAGAGAGCAGGCCACAGCAGATGGCAACCCGTATTAAGGGTCCCTGGGCTAGAGCACCGTGGGGGTCAGCAACTGGCCAAGCAGGCTGGGGGTCTGGTCCCAGTGAGGCTGGCCATTGAACTGCCATCCTGGCTGGTGTTTGAGGCTGGCCCTCGGGAACTCTGTAAGTGCCCGGGGTGATGGGTGGCCCCCACCCTGCTGAGCTCCCTCTCCCACCCCTTCCCAGTGACCTGGCCCTGCGGAACTGCCTGCTCACGGCCCACCTGACAGTGAAGGTCGGGGACTACGGCCTGGCACACGGCAAATACCGAGTAAGTGGGCGGGGACGGGCCTGCCGGTGGGAGGGGGCGGTCCTGTGACACCCGCCTGCCCACAGGAGGACTACCTGGTCACCGCTGACCAACTGTGGGTGCCGCTGCGCTGGATCGCACCCGAGCTGGTGGACGAGGTGCACAGTAATCTGCTGGTGGTCAGCCAGACCAAGGCCAGCAACATATGGTGAGTGCTGGGGCCTGGGCCCGCAGTGCCTGGAGTGGCAGGTTCAGAACACCAGAGAGGGAAAGTCTGGGCACAGCCGCCACTGTCCCACCCACCTCCACGAGGTCTTGGGGGTCGCTGGGTCACAAGACTAGCCTGGAGCCTTCCTGGGCACCCCCTCCCTCAGACCCTGGCCACATTCCCCACATGCTGCACCTACACCTTGTGGAGGGGCGGGCACGGGCGAGTGAATGGTGGGTGGAGGCTGGTGCAGGTGGGCACAGGTGCCAGGCCCAGATGGAGGCGAGCCTGGCTTTAGGGAGAGGTTCAGGTGCCTGCTATCACCCAGGAGCTCCTCCTCCTCTACGATGGACGCTGGGCACCGCCACCCCCCCTCCACCCAGTGTCCGCGTGGCCGCCAGCGCCTCTCGCTGTCTCCGCAGGTCTTTGGGGGTGACGCTCTGGGAGCTCTTTGAGATGGGCGCCCAGCCATACCCGCACCACTCGGACGGGCAGGTGCTGGCCTATGCCGTCCGCGAACAGCAGCTCAAGCTGTCCCGACCGCAGCTGCCATTGAGCCTGTCAGAGCGCTGGTGAGCGGGCGCGGCGCGGCGCGGGGCTCGGGGCGCGGGGCGGCGGGGGCGGGGCGCGGGGACGCAGCTGAGCCCTGCCGCCCTCAGGTACGAGGTGATGCAGTACTGCTGGCTGCAGCCCGAGCAGCGGCCGTCGGCCGAGGAGGTCCACCAGCTGCTGACCTACCTGTGCGCCCAGGGCACGTCCGACGCGGCTGAGGAGGACTTCGAGCGGCGCTGGCGCTCGCTGAGGCCCAGCGGGGGCGGCGCGGCAGCGCTGGCCCACCCGTCGTCCTTCCCGCTGCTGGAGCGGTTCTCGGGGGGCAGCGACGACGTGCTGACCGTGACCGAGACCAGCCGCGGCCTGGACTTCGAGTACCAGTGGGAGGCGGGCCCCGAGGCCCCGGCCAGCGCGTCCGGCGCGGCCCCGGGGGTGCTGCCCGTGCTCAGCGCGCACAGCCCCTCGGTGGGCAGCGAGTACTTCATCCGGCTGGAGGAGCCAGCGCCCGCCTGCCACGACCCCAGTCCCCCGGCCTCCCCCGGCCCAGACCCGGAAGGTGGCGCTTTAGAACCAAGGCTCGGTCACCCGCTGCCCACTGAGGGACCCCGGGATGACCGTGACCAGAGTCCGCCCCACCCTCTGCAGCCGCCCTCTCCCGGGCTCACCACCCCGGTGGAGAGGGGCCCCCTGGACCCTGAGCCACGCCAAGCTGCCCGCTGCCCCGCCCCTTCTGAGGACTCCCTAGCCACGCCTCCCTCAGCCGTGCCCCGGGACTGCTGCCCACTGGGGGAGTCCAATGCGTCCGCTAACAACAACAGCGGCCACAGGGCCCCGTGGCCCCGGGCTGCCAACCACGGGGACGGCTGCAGGGACAGCTGCCCCAGCCCAGAGCATGGCCCGCAAGCCGTCCCCGAGATGGCCCACCCCCTGGCCCCAGAGGGCCCCCGAGAGCCTCTTCTGGGGCTCCAGGCCACCCCTTCTGGCCAGGAGCCATGCCGTGGCCTTAGCTGCCCCCGGCTGTGCCCTGCTGTGGGCCTGGCTCCTGCCACCTGCCACGTCACGTCCTCCTGGACAGAGGCGGCCAGATGTGGAGGCGATAGTCCCCAGGCAGAGCCCAGGCTGGCGGAGGAGGCTACGGGCGCCCAGCTCCCCCACCCCTCCATCCCATCCCCCGAGGATGCCCCTCTCCCCGCCGAGGCCGCCAGTGCCCCCAGCGGCCTGCCAGCTTCGCCCACGCCGGCCAGTGGCTGCCAGACAGCTGCCACGGAGCCTTGGACTCTGGACCCTGGCAGCTGCCCCTCCCAGCTGGACGCGCCAGGCAGCGAGGACGAGGACACGGAAGGGACCCCTCCTGCCGCCGGGACCGACTCTCCCAGGGGCAGCCCGGCAGCCGAGGGGCCGGGCACGGTGCCCACCTGCCACCACTCCCCGCCCAGTCAGGTGGGAACCCCCGGCTCCCTGCGCCTCCCGGCCTTGGCCAGCGAGGCCGGATGCCAGCGCTTCTGCCCAGTGGCTGCGGGGCAGCCCCGGGCGCCGGACAGTGGCTACGACACGGAGAACTACGGGTCCCCTGAGCTTGGGGCGTCTGGGGGGCTGCCCTCGGAGGGTGGCAGCCCCGGGCCGGAGTCTCAGTTGTCCACCCCGCTGGGCAGCCTGGGCGACAAGAGCCCCTACCGGGATTCCGCCTACTTCTCGGACCTGGAGTCCGAGGGGGAGCCGCCCACAGGCCCCGCGGAGAAGCCGGGTCCCGCCGCCCCCGGGTCGGGGCCTGGGCCGGGCTCCCCGCGCCCCAAGGTCTTCGTGCTGACGCCGGTGCCCCCCGAGGGCCGGCCTGAGCAGGAGGAGGACAGCGACGACAGCGAGTCGGACGAGGAGCTGCGCGGCGGCAGCGCGCGGGAGCTGAGCGAGGACAGCGAGGAGGACGTGGCGCCCGTGGTGGTGGTGGCCGCCAGCCCCGGCTGCCGCCTGCGCAGCCTGCTGCGGATGCCCGCGCGCAGCCGCCAGAAGAAGGCCGTGTCCTTCTTCGACGACGTCACCGTCTACCTCTTCGACCAGGTGCGCGGCGCCCTGCGCGCGCGCGGCCCGCGGGCCCGCGGGACGCCGAGTCACGTGCTGCTCTGACCCCACCCCCAGGAGAGTCCCGCCCGGGAGGCCGGGGACCCCCGCCCCGGCGCCAAGGACTCGCCCCCCGCCTCCCCCGGCGGCCGGCCGCGCCCAGCCCAGCGACCCCCGGAGGGCTCCGCGGCCAGAGAGGGTGAGCCGGGGCGGGCGGTGACGTCACGGGAGGGCCTCCGCGGGGGCGTCAGGGCGGCACTGCCCATGACGTCACGCGGCCGCACGTGCTCGCAGGCGCCGCCTTCGAGTGGGGAGACTTCCCGCCGCTGAGCCCCGGGCAGCCCGTGGCCGCCACCCCCGCCAGGACCCCCAAGCCCGCGGTGCCAGGACCCTCGTCCCGCTTCACCGTGTCGCCCACCACGGCCGTGTCCCGCTTCTCAATCACGCACGTCTCCGACGCCGACGCCGACGCCAGGTCTCCGCGAGGTGAGGCTGCGCGGGAGGCAGGGCCGCTGGCCTCCTGGACACCGCGGCCGCGGCTGACCCCGGGCCCCCTGGCTGCTCTCCTCCCACGGGCGCTGCGCCCGGCCCTCTGTACCCCTTCGCGCCCTGCGGTGCCCGCCCCGACGCCCGCCCCACCCCGCGCCCTCCCCAACGCCCACCCTGCTGCCCCACACCCGCCCCATTGCCCACCCCAATGTCTGCCCCGCGTCTGCCCTCCTGCCCACCTGCTGCCCGGTGCCGGCCCAGCACCCGCCCGGGCGCGCCTGTCTCCCCGTCCTGCGGGAGGCGCTGGCACGGCCGCCCTGAGGGGCAGGCCGGCCGGGGCGCTCACAGACTCCACCTGTTTTCCAGACCCCGCCGCGGATGTGGGGGGCTGCTGTGATGAGGCGTGAGCCCCGCAGCACCCCAGGCCCTGCTCCAGCTGCAGAAGGGATGGTCAAGTGTGGTGGCCGCCTCTCTGGCCCTGCTGTCCCCATGTGCAGGCTGGACTGCCCTTGGCGCTGGCTGGACGGTCACGGGGGCGGCCCACTGGCCTCTGTGCCCTTTGCTTCGGAGTGCCCGGTGAGGATGCCAGGCTCACGTGCTCCCCCTTACCTCAGAGTCTGTGCCGCCTGCCCTCACTGACCCACAGTGTCCTGTCCACACCCCGCCGGGCCAGCTCCCACCTGGTCCCCCAACTGGAGCCGGGGTGAACAGCTCCCACCCGACTCCAGGCTGGTTATGAGCAGCTGGGGCTGGCAGTTCCTCTACACGGAGCACTGCCCTGTCTAGCTGCCAGTGCACAATGGGGCCACACCCCACGCTTGGTGTGTGTCGGATGCCGGCTCAGAGATGGGGCATGGGGCAAAGGGCGCCGGGCAGGCACCGGGATATTTTTGTGATCGCTGAGCGAACGGAAGCGCCAGGCCCTGCCATTGTCGCCAAAGAGATGTGAGCTCACTGCTGCCGGGCACGCGGGGTTTGTACTGTTTCGCGCGAGGCTTCGGATGCTGGTGCAATGTTTTTCTGGTTTCTTTTTTGTTTTTTAAAGAGAAACAAGCTGAAAAAGAGCCTTGGACTGAGTGTTTTGCTTTCCTTGGGGAAAGGGGGTAACATCTTGGTAAGATGTTCGGGCCATGCCCGGTGGTGCTCAGGCTCCCTCCTGATGGACTCGGCAGCCTGTGTCAGGTGCCATGGATTGAACCTGGGTTGGCCGCGTGCAAGGCCAACCCCCTCCCCGCTGTCGCCAGCTCCACCCTGGCCTGGCGGTGGGGCAGGCTGCAGGCGGCCCCGGGGCTGGGTCCATCCAGAGCTGGTCCTGGGTGCAGTTGCCATGCTCGGGACCCCGTGGGCGCCGGCCAGCCATCCATGTCAAAGCTGAGAACAGTGAGACCTTTGTATCCTGACAAAGTAGGGGGCAGCCAGCAGGCGGGTGGGACAGGACCCCCGCATGACATGCTCGGGGACCCGGAGTTCAACACTGGCCTCTCATGACGAGGCCGCTGGGGCCGAGACATGGGTCTGTGCTGCTGGTCAAGGGTGGTTTTGGTCCTGCTCCCCTGGTGATAAACCACGCAAGAAGACACGGGCACAGACACGTTTATTGAGTGAACAGAAGCTCCATATGTGACCTTGCAGCCCGATTCTGGTCCATGGCGGGGCCACCAGCCCCTATGTTTGCCTTGTCCTGGAGGCCACCGCCTCAGTGACGCTGGCCACCACCTTCAGGCAGCAAGGCAGGGTTTGCTCACGGTGTGAGCAGCAGGACTGTCATCGGAGGAGGGGGGCAGACCTGTCATTGGTCACTGTCGGCCTTAGCTGGACATGAGCAAAGGGATTCCTGAGGAGAGAAGACAGTGGCTTTAGCTTGGGGCTCGCTGTTCCCCTCCGTCCCCACCCTTTGAGCGGGTGCAGGCGGTGGGAAGAGCTGGGAGGGCAGGTCCATGGGGCCGGCTCCCCCCAGCACCCCCCTTGCCAGCGCTGACCCTAGAGTGGCAGCGAGCCCCCAGAATGTGGACGCCCACAGGTCCACTGAACTGTGGCCTCAGAGGGGCCCATCTATGAACAACATGCCCCACACAAGCAAGCAGCACCGCAGCAGGCCAGCACATAGCCCTGGGGCCGGCCCCACAGGGATACCCTGCAGGGCGGTACACAAAGAGGCCCAGGCAGGGGCCACATAGACACGCCCAGGTGGGAGGGCCACAGACACGCCCCAGTGGGAGGGCCACAGAGACACGCCCAGGTAGGAGGGCCACAGAGACACGCCCCCAGTGGGAGGGGCCAGACACCCCCAAACAGAAGAGGCCAGACACTCCCCTAATGGGCGGGCTACAAAGACACGCCCAATGGGAGGGCCAAACACATATCCCTAAACGGGAGGGGCCAGACACACCCCCTAATGGGTGGGCCAGAGACATGCCCCAAAGGGGAGGGGCCACAGACATGCTCCCTGTGGGAGGAGCCACAGATACACGCCCCCAACAGGGAGGGTCACAGACACGCCCCCAGTGGGCGGGACAACAGAGACACGCCCCAGTGGGCAGGTCAAGTAAGACACGCCCCGGTGGGGGGGCCACCGAGACAGGGCCCAACAGAGAGGGCCACAGGCACTCCCACGGGCACTGACTGCTCAGACACACTCGGACGCGGCGGGCAAAGACACGCGCCTCCTTGGCTCACGCATGGGCGATCGCAGTACGGACGGACATATGGCCAGACAAGAGGGTGACGGAGCGGGGAGCCGGCGGTGCCCGGGAGCCCATGCACAGATGAAACGAGGGACACGAGGGCTGCGCGGGCAGGAGCGCCTGGCGAGGCTGGGCGCTGAGCGTTACCTGGGCAGGTGTCCCTCCGGCGCGGGTGGGCTGGGCGCTCTGCAGCTGCCCGTCTCTTTTCCTGAGAACTTTGTTGCTTTAAAAATTCAGACTCTTTGTATGGAGGGCTTAAGGCACGGGGCAGTGGGGGGGTCGGCATCCTGGTGCCACGCTCCGCGGGTCATACCCTGAGAAAGCACCGCCCAGAGCTTCTGCCGTGTGTGGACAGGCTTCGGGCTCATGCTGCTCTGGAGGCGGGGCAGTGCGACCCCCTTCCCGAGGGGCAGGTGACCATCCCTGCGGTAGCTGCGGCCACACCTGCAGCGGCTACACTGCAGGACATCCCTGCAGCCCCTCCTGCAGCCCGTTGCAGCCCGGGCCAGAGCAGGGCAACGCCCCTTGGCAGCACCAGGACCGGTGCAGTGCCCGCTGCCTCGTGTGGACTTTGTGAAGCCAGGGGAGGCGGCCTAGAGCCTGGCTGCGGGCAGGGCCGACACTGAGACCAGGAGCCCCATGTGCAGGGTCCCCGCAGAGCTCTCCTCTGCAGAGGTGCGGGGAGGCAGGCACTTCTTCAATGGGCAGCCACCAGTCAGGAGAAAGAACCCTGCAGTGCCTGGAGTCTCCTCCTGGCCACGCCCCATGGGAGGAGTCTTCTGGCCACGCCTCAAGGGATGCTCCACCTGGCCATGTCCCCAGGGGCCAGGCCCTTTTGGGCTCAAGGTCCCAAAGCAGGGACACTGGCAGGACCTGAGGCAGGATTCTGCTGGCAGCAGGCAAGCTGCACGAGGCAGGACCCAAAGGTCCTCCCAGCGCTTGCAGCCACGCACACGGCACAAGTCCAACGCTGCCCAGCCGCTTCCGGGGGCTCAAGGGCAGTGCGGGTGGCAGCAGTCAGAATGCTTTTGCGAGAACGTGCCCAGTCGGTCGGTTTGTCTGTCCGGAGCAATGCTTAGTGCTGGCTCAGAATCCGCTTTCCGAGGGCATTGCCCTGACCAACTTGCTGGGCGTCCACACCCCTGTCCTCTGCTAGGGACTGGGGCTCAGCTGCATGGTCCTCCAGCTAAGGGGTTTGGGTGGAGGCCGGCAGGCCGCAGAGGACGGGACCCGCGAGTGGCCTCTACCTTCCTCCACCTGCCGACCTCTGTCCTCCTGGGAGTCTTCCCGGGTGGGGCAGTGCCCCCTGAGGAGCCAGGCCCCAGGCTTTTCCAGCAGCATCTGCCTGCGGATCTTTCCAGAATTCGGCTGGCAACCTCCAACAGGACGTCAGGAAAGGGGACTCTGCCAGCATGGTCCAAAGTGACCATGGCGTTGGAGACCTCCCATGGGACACAGTGGCACCATCCTTCAGCAAAGGGGGCGAGAGCGAGTGCCCGACAACAGGCATGTGGGCTCTCGTTGGACGTTCAATCCCCGATACTGGCGCAGAGCCCAGAGCCCCACCGGGTAAGGACAGGCCCCTGCAGCCCTCCATCAGCAACCCTCCGCAAACAGTCCTGGGCCAGGCTGGCTGGGCTCAGGTCCCGGCAGAGAGGACAGAGCAAGAATGACCACCAGGTGCACCCTGCTTGCGGCCCAAGCACCCAGCAGAGGCGGCTGAGACCCAGACAGGCCCAGAGGCTGCTCCCAGCAGTGTGGGGGCCGCTTGGCCCCGCAAGCTTCCGGCGGGAGAGCCAGCGCCCAGGAGAGGCGGTGCAGACCCAGCCGGGCGGGAGCGGGCACTTACTGCTCTCGCCAGGGGCTCAGAACCGCGCTACTTCCACTTCTGGGCTGCAAGGAGAAAGGGGATGTTGGTGGGGGAGGGGGTGCGGGGCCGGGGGCCGGGGTTCTGCCTGGGGTTAGGAGTGGACAGCAGCAGAGCGGGAAGGAGGCTCCACACCCAACTCAATGCAATAAATAAAACTTTTATTCAAACAATGGCAGAACCGGGCACAATTCAGATTTAAAAAAAAATAAAAGGAGAGAGAGAAGTGAGGCGGGCAACTTGACGCCTTAGTCCGAGGGTGAGGGGGTCTACATTCATCCTCTGAGCAGGGCACCCCTGCGCTGGAGTCTGTGAGCAGAAACAGACTCGGGGTCGCTCGAGCTGGGTCACTCGTCAGTAGAAAACGGGGCGTGTGGTGGGCGTGGGCCCCAGAGTGGGCGGGCAGCGAGGCTGGGCCAGTAGGCAGAGCCTGCGCCTCCCTGCAGTCACCGAGACACGCGGATGGGGCGCGTGGCAGCCACCGGGGGCAGGAGCCGCTGTCCAGCCGCTGTCCGCTCATGCCCACGCGGGGCGGGAGGTCTTTGGAACGCCCGCAGGTGGCGGCGGGCTCCCTCACCGGAGGGGGCTTCCTCAGGAGGCCCGCGGGGGGCTGAGGGCCCCGGCGGCACCAGGCGGTCCATGCAGGGTGGGGCGGGCAGGAAAAAAGCTTTTTCCTGTTTTTTTTTTTTTTTTGGTAAGATTTTTTTCCCCCCCCAAACTCTAGGCCTGGCTCACGGTGAGCCAGGGCGAAGGGTCAGTGGTCCTGGCACACAGGTGGGGGGCAGAGGTGGGCCCCCGCCTGGCGGGACAGCGACTGGGGCCGGCCGGCGGGGGCGGGGGGGCAGCACCATGGACCCTGGTGGACCCCAGAGTCTGGGTCACCAACCAAAAGGCAGGGGCGGCCGTGGGGTATGGGAGATCAAAGCAGGGGCGGGGAGGCGGAGGGCGCAGGGGGCGCAGCTCTCCCGGGCCTCAGACCGTGGACACCAGCGTACCGCTGCCGCTGTGGACAGAGCACAGGACGCCGGGCCACTTGCACCCGCGCAGACACCCCAACCAGCCCCGCCCAGACCCCATGGCAGCCTGGCCTGCTGGCTGCCAGCAAGACCACGGGCTGCCCCTTGCTGTCCCCTGCCGAGGGCCGTCCACGCCCACGGAGCCGCTGCCTCTTACCTGCTCACGGCCCGTGCCCCGTAGTCATCCAGGCCCTGGAAGGAAGGGGACAGTCAGGGGCACACCTGCACGCCTCCGCTGGAGGGGGCGCTGCGGTGGGGCAGGGCGAGGCCGGACAGCCCCCCACACCACTGGGACTCAGGCCCTTCTTGTTGGCTTAGGGGCACACCCAGCAGTGCTCAGGGCTGACTCCTGGCCCTGTGCTCAGGAATCACTCCGGGTGGCCTGGGGGAGACCAACGGGGCCAAAGATTGAACCTGCGTCAGCTGTGTGCAAGGCCAGCGCCCTCCCTGCTGTCCAGTCCCTCCAGCCCCAGCCCAGAGGGCCTCCCTGCCACCTGCCCAGCACTTGCCTGTGAGAAGGCGGGCACCGCCACGCTGTAGGGCCTCTGCTTGAAGGGCGCCGAGCTCTGGGCTGGGAAGGCGCGTGCTGGGCCATAGTCAGGGGGCGGCAGTGCCAGGTCATCCTTGTCCAAGAGGTTCCCGGTGCTGCTGCTCTTGCCCTGCTGGAGGCTACAGGGACAGAACACAGATACCACCCGCTGCTCCTGGGGCAGTGCTCAGATGCCCCAGCTGCTCTCTGACACCCTCCAAGAGTGAGACCTGCTCTATTTCCAGGTCCTGCAGCCGCTCAGGCCCTGGGGCACGAGGGAGGCGGGGCCTCCCAGAGCACTGTCTGGACACAGGGTGACCGCTCACACCCCAGCAGATTGGCAAGGAGACCCCAAAGCTCTCTGGCTGCCTCCCGCAGGGGCTGCTTACCTCATGTGCAGCCGATCACTGCCGTCAGTGTCCAGGACCCGTGTGTAGGAAAAGGGGAACCAGCCCCGCCTGCAAGGGGACCCCGGGTAAGAGCTGGCTCAGCTGAGGCCTCAGGTCCCCCGCTGGGCAGGGGGCACTGAAGGGGCTGTGCGGGGTCTGCCTCGGGGGTGGGCGGGCTCACATTTTGGTCTTCTCGCTCTCGCCGTAATGCCAGCCGTCGCGGGCCTCCGGCACCAGCAGCGTGATGAGGTCGCCCTCCTTGAAGCTCAGCAGGGTGCCGTTGTCACCCGCCGCGTGCGAGAAGATGGCCTTCACCCGTGGCCGCCCATTCCGCTCCAGGCCGGCCGCCATGGAGCTGGAGCGCGGCAGTGTCTTGTTCTCGGCTGTGGGCAACAGGGCAGGTGAGGGGCCACAGGAGCCAGCCACGGTCCACCCACCTCCTGTGCCCTCCCCCGCGAGAGCCCGCCTGTCCTTCCATGGCTGGGAAGGAGCAAGAGACCCTGACCTGGCTCCAGCCCTCCTGCCCTCTACACACCTCAGCCTCAGGAGGGACGACAAAGCCCTCAGGCCCAGAAGACGCCCAACAGTCCCCAAGTGCTGAACACAGACACCACACACTCAGAGTATGGACACGTGTGCGCAGAGAAATGCACAGGCACGGACACGAGACCACATGTGCACACACACATGCATACACAGGCACACTAAGAACACACACCCATGAACATATGCACACACACAGGCATGTGCACGTATGCACAGAGGCACAAACTAAACACACACATGAATACGTGCACACATGAACATGTGCACACAGACAGGCACACACATACGCTGAACATACATGAACACAAAGGCACACATGCAAACACGGCACACACATGTGAATGTATGCACACATACACAGCACCCATGAAACGTGGATTCCCCAAGGCCCTCAGGGCGGGGTCACTTCCCTGAGCCGGGTGGGCGGGGCCTTACTGGTGGCGTAGCTGTTCTTGGGGGTCACACTCTTGCGTACGGGCAGCGTGTTGGAGTAGGAGTCGCTCAGCTTGCCCTGCGCCTGGGAGGCACCCGAGGACTTGGACTGGCCAGCCTTGCGCTCGGCCCAGGGGCTGTAGTCCTCGCCGTCGGGGCCCGAGACACCGTTCATGGTGGGCGCGTTCTCCTGTGCTGACAGCCGCTGCAGAGAGAGGGGCAGGGCTGTGGCCCGGGCGAGGCCAGCTGGGGACTCTGGGCCCCCGCGCCGAGGTGGGCCAGCGCCACCCGAGGCCCAGGACTCACCCCCACGAACGGGGCCAGCTCGGGGGGCACTGGGAGGGGCTTGGCCCCTGGGATGGGGTCGGAGATGAGCAGGTTGGACTTGGAGGCAGACAGGGCACTGGGCAGCACGGAGCCGTTGCTGCTGGCCAGGTGCTGCATGAGCTGGGCGGCGCGGTCCGGGATCTTGTTGGGGTCGGCGCAGGCCTGTTGCCACAGCGGCAGCTTCTGGGCCAGCAGCTCCTTGCCCTGTGGCCAGAGGAGGCGCAGAGGGGTCAGGCCGGCTAGGGCCAAGTCAGGCACCCGCCCCTCCCGGCCCCTGCGGGCGCCACCTTGGAGTGGTAGGCGGCCGAGTTCTTGGCCACGGCGCACTGCTTCTCCACCAGGAAGCAGAAGCGGCGCCGCTCCTCGGTCAGTGCTGTCTTGTAGCCATCCGACACGTAGCCCTCCAGCTCGCCCTGCTTGCTGCTGATGGCGTCGATGTACTGCGGGGACAGGAGGTGGTGAGCAGGCGGGCACCGAGAGGCCCGCTGGGGGAGCCGTGAGCGAGGGTGTGAGCGTGGCTCAGGCAGAGTCAGCGACGACTTGAGGCTGGGCGGGAGGGGCAGGGACACAGCCTGGGTGCGAGGGTCCCCACTGTGGGTGAGCACCCGGGCCAGAGAGGGCACACGGGACGCAGAGGGGCTGCCGGGAGTCCCGGGGTCACGTCTGGACCTGAGAAGACCAAGGTTTTGAGGCCTAAAGGGAGGCCACAGCACAGGGGCGCAAGTTTGGGGCCAGCGGGAAGCGGCTTCCTAGGGGTGCAGGGCCAGGCCAGCAGGGCTTGGCCACCACGGGGCCGCCCCTCCTCACAACCCGTGACAGGCCCCCAACTCTCGCTGGGTGCTGCGTGAGGGTCCTTGTGTTGGGCAGTGATGTTGGGCACCTGGAACCTTTTCTGGTGTTCAGATTGGAAACTTTCTGCAACAAAGCCCTCAAGAGGCTGGGCATCCCCGTGGGAGGAGGGGCGCCCCGTGGGGGGGTGGGTGGTCCTGCGGAGCCATCTCCCGCCGAGTCCGAGAATCCCAGGGCCCCCGCGCTAGGCCCTCCACCCCCACCCACCCGGCCTTGCAGGCGCTGGGCCACGAGGGGGCAGCCTCCCCCGCCGCTCTGACTCAGCGCAGTGGGCGGCCGCCAGCTCGAGCTGGAGCAGGCTGTTCCTGCCGCCTCCCGGCAGGCTGGAGGAGGGGCCCAGGTGAGCCTTGCGGGAAGGGACGCCGGGAGCCGCCTCAGCCACCTGCACACAGGCCAGCCCTGCCAGAGGCCCCAGCCACGAGGCAGACCCCTGGGCAGAGGCCAGGGAATACGGGCCTCCCCCCGCCAGCCCTGGACTGTCACCAGACAGACTCGCACCTGCTGTCCTCTGGTATAGGGACACCACACACGTAAACACATGGGCGCACACAAGCACGTACACGCACATGAGGCCCATGTGCACACACAGATGCACAAGAGCAACAGGCATACACACAACACGCACATGTGAGCCGTGGGCACTCGCAGCTTGGCACGAGACCTCCAGAAAGCTCTGGGAGAGGAAGAGTCAGCCGGGGGTGCCCGCAGGACCTGGTCTAGCACCAGAGCAGAGGCCCCAGTGGGACATGAGGGACGTCCAGGACGCCCCTATGCCCTGTGGGATGGACGCAGCGGCCCCGCGAGCGGGTCAGCCAGGGACAGCGAGTATCCGGGACATGGGCCCCCAGGGCCCCTCGCCAGGAGGGCGGCTCCTTGGCTGCCTGGCCTGCACGGTTTCTGGGTTTTTAGGCCGCAGCGCGGGCTCCCTGGAGCAGAGACCCTGCGAGGGGCGTGCGGGGGCTCTGCGCCTGGCCTCGTTAGCAGGGAGGGGCCTGCGAGGCAGGGCGGTGGGGGGATGTCGGCCTCCTCACTCCCCGGCACCACCTTGGGACCCTTGAGCACCGCTGGGTGTGGCCCCCGAACCAGGACCAAGTGTGCCCGCAGGGAGGCGGGGCTGGCTGGGCCGGGGGCGGCTCCTGCCCGGCTGCGCCTTCTTGCTGCGGTGCTATGGTGACGCTTCAGCGAGCCCAGCTGAAAGCATTCAAGCCCACTGAGTCACCGGGCTCAGAGCCTGTAATCCCAGAAGACAAAAGTCTGCAGTGGCTGCGCGTGACTCAGAGCGGTGGGGGTGCTCTGAAGCCCGGCCCGCAGCCCCCAGCCCCGCGGCTTGGGAACAAATGAGACCCAGGGCACATGGTCCAGCACCTGCAGCACCGCCCCTCCCTGGGGGTCCCGCAGGGGTCCGGCTGCATGGTGGAGAGGCCCTGACTACCCAGTGGGGCCTGCGGGCAGGCATCAGCCTCTTGGGCCCCGAGCTCTGGAAGGAGGGGCCACGTCCCCAGGCTGGGCAGGGGAGGGTGTGTGCCCTGCCCCCGGCAGCAGGAGATGAGAAGTTAGGGGGGCAGCTTCCTCCAACCCCAGGCCTCCCGGCGCGGACCCTGCGTGCTAGCCGCGGCTGGTGGAGCGGCCAGCCCAGCTCCCAGCTCTGCCCGGCTCCTCTGAGACCTAAATTACGGTGCTTTGGTTTGCTCTGACAAGCACAAGCCCTTTAAATAGAAAGAGTCGCCCCCTTTCCTCAGCCCAAACCCAGAGACGCTTCAGAGGGGGCCCCCAGCGGGGGGCAGCCGGGCCGCACGAGGTCACTCAGCACCGGTGGGGCGGCCGCCTGACCCGTCCACACTGCAGCTGCCTGTGGCCTGAGAGCTTCAGCCCCAGTGGGCACTGCGACCCGGCCAGGAGCATGGTAGGCCAAATCTGGGACAGAGTGGCCAGGGGTCGAGCAGCCTCGCTGGGGACAGTGGCCCACTGGGATGGGGTTCTCAGGGGCACTTGGCGGGGTCTGTGGCTGTGTCCAGGCCAAGGGGCCCTCCCAGGCCGGTCCACAGCCTGACCCCTGAGACTTGCTGGGTGCTGCCCTCCCCTTAGCACTCACCCTGACAGGCCGGGGGCCGTGCGCCAGGTCAGCAAGCTCCCCCCCACCAACGCTTCCATCCGCTCTTCCCAGACGCTGCCCGTCTCTGTTCCTGCGTCCGGAAAGGGGTGGACGCTGCCCCTGCCCAGACCTGCCTGGGACACCCCATCGGGAAGCTCTGGCGCGGGGGTGCGGGGAGGCAGTGTCCGCCCTGGCACAAGGCCCCCGTGCCGTCCAGCACGCTCCGGCCCATCCGCCCTGGCTCCCTGCAGTGCCAGCGTGGGCCGGGCCAGGCGAGCGGGGAGAGCCGGGAGGGACCACGAAGCCTCAGTAGCCCACTGCCCGGTCAGGGAGACACCGGCCGGGTACAGCCCCAGGGCACAGGGACACAGCCCAGCAGTGCTGGGAGACGAGGGACACAGTCGGGAGTGGGGACACGGGGGAACAAAACGGGGGAGGGATCGACAGAGCCCAGGGAAACGGCCTGAGGGACACGGCCCAGGGAATTGGCCTGGGGGACACGGCTTGGGGACAGGCACAGAGTGGGCCTCTATGCAGTCTCCTCCCCACCACGACCTACGGTCAGGCCAGGGTGTGTGCAGGGACCCTGGGCACACCCTTGAGGCCGGGCAGCAGCAGGAGAGCCGGGGTGACCCTCCCCGCTCTTGTCTGAGCCCGGGAATGGGCGCCCCGCACCCAGAGCCCGGCAGAGGACCCGTGTTCCCCACAGGCCGCTGCGGCCAGCCAGGGCCCCTCATCGAGCACACGCCACGGGCACAGGGAGAGCCGCCTTGGCCCCAGCTGCAGCCCCACCGCCGGCAGGAGACGGGTCGGGCTGGCGGGTGGGCAGCGCTGGGGGCAGCCCTGCCTGTGCCCCCCACCTGGGCCCGTGCCCACCTGCAGCTCCTTGTCCGAGTACTTCTGCGGGTTCTTGCTGCCCTGGCTCTTCTTGCGCAGCTTCTTCAGCTCGGCCTGGCACTTGTCTAGGGCGTCGCCCTTGCCCCTCTGCTCCGTCTGATACTTCTTCAGCGCAGCCTGGGGTTCGAGCACAGCCCACGAGGGACGTTAGTGCCGTCTCTGGGGGGAGCCGGTGGGGACAGCGGGAGGCCGCGGGGGGCACTTACGCTCAGGTATCTGGAGTCCAGCTCCACCTTCTGCTCCAGTTGTGTGAGCAGCTCGTTGTGGAACGATTTCAGCTAGACACGAAGAGAAAACGCGGGCGTGGGGCTCAGCAAACACCAAGACCATGGTCTGGCCGGACGCCCCCGCCCCCCACTGCCGGCCGTGCTGGCCTCCTGCCATGGCCTTCCTCCCTCCCTCACTGGCTGGCACTCACCATCTCTTCCAGCTGGTTCTGGATCTGCCGGTGGACCTCAGCCATCTGGAAGAGGACGTCCCCTGCGGGGGAGAGGACGGGTCAGAGGCCGGCACCAGGTGCCACGGGCCAGTTGGGGGCAAGGCCAGAGGCCCTCTGGCCCCCAGGAACAGACCAGGGCGGGGAAGCTCTGGAGCCGGGTGAGCTGCCAGATCTTGGCACGAGAGACAAGTCTGTGCCAGCGGTGAGGGTCCAAGCTGCAGTTGGCCACCGGCCCAGCTGGGGTCTTCCTGCACCCGGACACACAGGGGGAGCTGCTCGGGGCAAGCCTATGGCCCCAGGTGGGGTGGGAGGCCATCAGTGCCACCGCCTTCCTGGGGGAAGCAGAGCTCTGAGTATCACGGGACCCCAGACGTCGGCCAGGAACTTAAAAAGCCCACGTGCCCCCACAGGACAGCAGGGCACCACTCCATTTCGCACCTCCACACGGGCCATGGCACTCGCACATGGGCCACAGCACCCGCATGCGAACCACGACACCCGTCTGTGAACCATGACACCTCCTTGCGGGCCACGGCACCCACACGCGGGCCACAGCACCCGCATGCAGGCCATGGAACCTCAGCACAGGCCACGGCACCCCCATGCGGGCCACGGTACTTCCCTGCAAAAGCCTACATCATCAATCATGCAGGTCCATGTGACCCCCCCCCCCCCCACGCAGGGGCCCACATTTATGTGGTCACTTGCCTCAAAGCACAGCTGGGTCTGGCTACTCATGGCCATGAGCAGCTGTGGTCACAGCAGTGGGCTTGGGGACAGTTCCCACACCACAGGGTGTAAGTCCACTCACACTGCCCCACGCACATGTGTGCTGCGCCACACGCTCACATGTGCTCCACACACGCTGTGAGGCCCAAAGTAGGCGCTCAGCAGCTGTGACAGCCTACAGCCAACATGAAGTCTCAGCCAGGCCTCAGTTTCTGTTTCCCCAAAGCAGGCCCTGCAGTTTCTGGTAAACTCCCAGTTGAGTAATGTGCCGAAATAAGGAATTGGGCAGTTGGGTCTGGCTGGTCATGAGGGGTCACTGCACCCTCCTTAGAGGGTGTGTTAACTGTTGCTAACCATTGTCTAATTGCTGACCACTGTTGTAATAGGGCCGATGCTAGACATAGGCCAGTATATAAACCACCTCTTAACTCTGAACCCTACCCAAACCGCTTGGGATTTGGATTCGGGGTCCTTGACAAGACTCCACTGCGTTGGATGAGACTCGGACCCTAGCTTGGGCTAGCACTGGCTCGGGCTAGTGATAAAGTTCCTTTGCTTTTGCATTATGGTGTGTGGACCTGGTCTCTCCACAATTGGGGATCTGAAACTCGGGCACGACAATGCTCCCCCCACACACAGACATGCTGCTCCCCACCAAAGGGGAAGGGACGCACCATTCCTGCTGCCTGCTCAGGGCTCCCTGGGCGCCCGGGTGGACACTGCCACATTGCAAGGGGCCCCCCAGCTCCTGACACGCCGAGTGCGCCCCTGCCTGATCTGGCCATGTGCCCTCAATGCACACACAGCCCAGCACCAAGGACCGTTGCCCAGAAACTGCTCTGATGCCTCGAGGAAGGACCCCCAGGGCACTGCTGTGCCACAGGCCTAGGCACCCTACCCCTGCTGGCATCAGGTGAGCGGCTGCGGGCAGCCCCGGAAACAGCGCCAAGGAGGGCCCAGCTCACTCTGCCCCGCTAGTTTGGCACCACTCCAGCGGGTTCTGGGCCATGGCCTGGGGACGGGGCAGCTGCAGACACAGGGCCAGAGATTCTGTGCCAAGGACCCCCATGTGTGGGGGCGACAAGTGCCTGGGGCCTTGCTTTAGCTGGACCCCTAGTTGGGGCTTCAGCCCAGCCCCCAGGTTTCAAGGGAAGACCAGACCGAGCGCTGGCCTCCGGTGACACCACAGTCACAAGCTGAGCCTGGGGACTGCTCGGGACCACCCAAGGGGAGCTGCCACCACTGGCCAGGGGCCCGGATGGGGATCCAAGGGAAGCCCCCTGGTTGCCACGGCAGCGGCCAGCAGGCCTGACCCCAGCATGTGGGCGGCAGGGAATCCCAAGCGGTGAGTCACGGCACACCCAGGAGTACAGGGGCCGCTTTTCCTGGCCCTGCGCCAGGCCCCGGGGGAGGCGGATCCGGGCCGGTGGGGACACACATGCACACATGTGTGCACAGAGCATCTGGGCATGTGTGAAGCAAGCCCCCTGCCTGCCGTACTCACTCACTAGACCCCCTGGTGCTCAGGGGACTTGGCAATTTCAGGGTCCATGGGGCCTGGCGAGTGTGCTCAGCCCACGTGCTCCTTGGTTTGAGGGCTGAGCTCGGCAGCAGAGACCCAGCAGCCTCCCAGCCACTGTAGCTCGGAGCCAGGCTTGGGCCCGCCAGGGGCACTGTCAGGGACAGGCCCGCCAGCACGCTCTGTCGGCAGCTGTGTGCCTCAGGCCTGCAGAGCCGAACCCAGGGCACAGCACCTGCCCCTCACCTCCGGAGTCCGGCCCCCTCTCTCTGCCCCCGACAGCTCCTGGTTGAGGGAAGCGCGCAGTGCTCCGGTACTGGGGCCACCCCAGCCATTCCTGGGCACGGAATGCAGGCACCTGCACCCGGGGTAGTCGGGCCAAGGGCAGGTCAGGGTGGTCACTCCTGAGTGTGGGCTCTGTGGGGCTCTGTGAGGCGCCCGTGTGTGGGTGTCTGACCCAGGGGCGGGGCCAAGCGGAGGAGCTGCCTGCAGGAACAGCCCTGTCCCGTGGGGATGTGACACTGGGCAAAGGAGTGTCAGGAGCCAGGGCCAGGAGTGACCAGCAAGGCCATGAGAGCTGGGCCAGGCCCTGCCCTCACACCCCTTGGGGCATTCTGTGGGGAGTCAAGGCCCTACAGGGCTGGTGTGTGCACATGTCTGTGTGCATGCATGCTAGCGTCGACACGGTGTGTATGTGCCTGTACGAGCACACATGTGCACATGTGCTAGCATCGATACAGCCGTATGTGTCTGTGAGCACGTCAGCCTCTCTGTGGCTGTGTACGTGTCTGTGAGAGCACGCTTGTGCCTGTGAGAGCACCTGTGTGACTGTGCCTTGATGTGTGCTGTGCGTGCTTTGCATGCATGTGTGCGCATGCACTGGTGTGTACCACATATACGTTCACACACACACATGTGCCAGAGCACGCCTGTGCCTGTGCGGGCGCATGAGCGAGCCCAGGATGGAGGTGCTGGCGGGCAGATGGCTGGGTTTGCCGGTGGACTGCACCGGGTCTGTCTGGTCGCTCCCTCCCCCCGCGCCCTTGACTCAGCAGCCGAGACTTCTGCCCACTCTGGCAGGCAGAGCCAAGGTGGGGCGGCGTGCACTACCTTCTGGAACCTTCTGAAAGAAATACCCAGGCTGTTTGATCATTCTGGTGGCTTTCAGAGCGGAGAGGTGACTGGGAGGGCTTATATGCCAACCCCAGCGAGGCAGACCAGGCAGGCGCAGGGACCCTCGTCTCCTCCATAGCTGTGCTCCGCTGATAGGGGCACCTCCGAGACAGACGTGGGGCATGCAGTGAAGGGGTACCAGGCCAAGGCTGCCAAACGCTGACATGGTGAGCAGGCAGTGCCCTGCCAGGGGTGGGCACTATCAAAGCACACAGCAGCCACGAGGGGACAGAGCGAGAGGATGGGGGAGGACCCTGCCTTGCACGTGGCCGACCTGTCTCCTAAGCACTGCCAGGAGCAAGCCCTGAGCAACCTGTGGGCCCCCAGACATCGAATAAATAAAAACTAAAGTCTCCACGGGGTAACAACCCCCACCCACACAGCAGCTTCGTGTCCATGCAGGCTGGGCCCGGCTGGCTCCTCCAGGCCGCCCTTCCTGCCCGGCCTGCCCTGGGCCTCAGCTCGCAGTGCCTGCAGCACACCCAGCACAGCTCCGGGTCCAGGGCGCCACCTGGGATGCCCAGGGCAGTGACCTTCTCAGTCCCTCAGGGGCCCGAGTACGGCCCTAGAGCCAGGGCAGATGAGGTAGGTTGGGGTGGGGCCCTCGGGAACGGCAGGGGTGTCAAAGGGCCTGGACAGCTGCTAACCTGGGTCTGATTCCTGAAAGAGCCTGGACTGAGCCCTGAACACGGTCAGGTGTGGGCCAGAGGCGCAGAACAGTCTGAGCTGAGCCCTGCTGGGGACAAGCCACCCGTGGGGCCAGGCACTCGGTCGGGTGCCCACGGACCTGTTCAGAAGGTCCCAGCTGCTGGCACAGCCCGCCCGTGGCGCGCTGCGGAGACACTGCACTGAGCCCCATGAAGCCCCTCATCAGGGCTGGGGCCGGGGACCCTGCAAGACCCTCTCGAGCCCCACCAAGGCACCCCCACAAGGAGCTGAGCAGGACAAGGTCTAGCCTGGCAGCTCGGCCCCGAGACTGGGGTGTGGGCAGGCACTGCTCACATACCCGAACCCCTTTTCTTGTGCTGTGTGGGCTCCCAACCTCCCATGGGAACGAAGGGGCGAGGACGCAGCCAGGGCTCAGCCACATGACTGTCATGGGTGTGGAGGGGTCGGCCCACGGGGCACAGCTCTGAGGTCCTAGAGGGGCCCTCACTGGCTGCCCCCAGCCTGTGTGTTGCCGCGGCGGCCGGCTCAGTGTCAGGGGCAGTCCCCGGGCTGTCCCCGCACAAGCAGGCGGGAGTTCCGGCCACACCTGGATCTACTGACTCAGGGCCCAGAGCCAGCCTGGTGGCCCAGTTTCGGGGTGGGGGATGGGAAGCTCCTTCCGCCCCAGGCCCTGGCCCGACCGAGCCACAACAGGCGGCACGGTGTGGCAAGTGCGCACACGCCCGGGCGCAGCTGGGGACATGCAGGGCAGCCCCACAGGGGCCGTGCCCAGAGCACCGAGCGGCCTGATCTGGCCCCTGCAGGGGAGATCGTGACCCGCTGTCCACTGGACTGACCCGGGCCCCAGGCGATCCTGCAGGCTGCACGGTGGGGACGGGCGGGGGTGGGGGGGGCGAGGAGTAGCACAGCCCAGAGCGCGGGGTGGGGACGGGAAAGCAGAGCTCGGCACACACTGCAGGCGCTGCCTGCCCAGGAGAACGCGCGCTATGCACGACGCGGGGAGGCTGGGACGGGAGGACCGAGTCAGGGGGCGTAGACAAGGCGGGACACTCTGCATGGGTGGGGATGCCCTGGGCCTGCGACCCTCCTGGCAGAGTGGCCAGTTCCTGCCAGAGCTGGGCGGGAGGGGGCGGCAGGGCTGGATCAGAGGCAGGCGCGCAGTGTGTGGGAAGTGCCGGGCCAGCCCTCGCTCCCCGGGTATCAAAGCCGCCAGTGCCGGCGCAGAGTCCAGCTCTGCGGGCAGGGAACGTGGGGGTGGAGATGACAGCTCCCCCGCCCGCAGCCCACCTGCCGGCTCAGACCTTGGCTGTGCCGGCTCCATGCCAGGCCCAGGGCTGCCTCAGGAACCTTACAGGGAGGGTGGGTACTGCTGGGGGCGGGGCTCTCACAGGAGGGAGGGTGTGGGCAGGGGTCTCTGGGTAACATCAGAACCCACTCCTCCACAAGGCTCACAGCAGCAACAGGCACAGCCGACATCTGTCAACCCAGGGAGAGCTACTGGGGAGCCCGCGCCAATTTGAGGGGAGCATCAGGTCCAACACAGGAGGGGAAAGATGGGGAGAAAAGGTTGTCCCCCACCCTCCCCCCCTTCCTGGAGTTCCTTAACCCCAATGGAACCAGCAGGAAGTCCCGGGAAAGGGCGGAGGAAGCCACTGGCTTTGCAAACGGGAGATTAAGTCTGAAAACAATCTAGACCAGAGGCACTGGCGCAGGGCCGAGGCCAGGCACACACTCCCTGCTCCTGGGACAAAGGCTCAGGGCACCCTGTCCTAAGGGAGGCCTGAGGGTGTGCACACAGATACTGGCACACGGATACCGGCAGACCCCGGCACACACAGATAAAAGCGCAGATACAGGCGCACACACAAATGCACACAGGCACACACAGACGCAGACAGACACAGATACAGACACACACACACACACGCACGCAAAAGAAATGCATGCATAGATGCAGACGCACAAGCAGACACACATACTCACACTCTGTTCTCTGTGGGAGGGGAGGCCACTTCCGCTGGCTTCAGGAAGGGGCCTGGGAGGAGGTCAGGCTGGGCCCCGCCTGTACGCCCGCGCTTGAGTGACCCAGACTCGCTTGGTGAAGCCAGAGGAGGGGGCTGCCGGGTCATCCAGGGGGTCCCTCGCTGGGACCAGGGCTAAGGACTCCAGCAGAGCTGCCACGTCTCCCTGGCACTGCCCTGTGGCCCCAGCGCACAGGACTCCACCTCATGTGGCTGGGAGCAGGTGGACCTTGGGGCCCCCGCCCTGCCCGGCTGCACAGTGGCTGCTGTTCATGGGGGGGGGGCAGGGGCACGGGTACTGCCCACCAATGCCAGGCGCACAGAGTCCTGGCCGTGCCCGGCCCATCCTGGGCCCCAATGCTGCCGCGGGGCGGCTCTGAGCCAAAGACTTGGGGTCCTGGGGAGCGCTCAGTGGCTGGAGCACAGGCTCCAAGGCCGCCAAGCTCCCCGTGGGGTTACAAGAGCAACTGATCCCCGAAAAACATCGGGGCCAGGGAACCAGTGGGTGGGGAGGGCACCAGCTTGTATGCAGCTGAGCTGAGGGTGGTCCACGCACCCCATATGTCCCCGAGGCACAGCAGCCCTGAGCACCGGTGGGCGTGGCCCTGAACCAGGAGCAACAGGGGAGCTGCACTGGGGACCCTCGGCTCATGGCCACCTGGGGTCGACGCCCCTCAGCACACTGTTCCCAAGCCCTGCCCAGCACAGTGTGGTGACCCAGCCAGCAGGCACCACAGTGTTTTCGGGGTAGGAGAGCTGTGGGCGGAGAAGCTGGAGGCTGGGGGAGGCTGGGGGAAGCCGGGTGGGGGGTGCGGTAGGGGGGAGGCTGAGGAGAGGTAGGGGGGAGGCCGAAGGGAGACCGGGGGAGCCTGGGGGAGACCAGGAGGAGGGAGGTCGGGGAAATCTGTGGGAGGCCAAGGGGAAGTCGGGGGAGCCCCGGGTAGGCCAGGAGGATGCCGGGGTAAGCTCGGGGTGGCCGGGGACAGCCTCTCTCTGCGCAGAGAGGGTAGGGGCCAGGCCTCCTCTGAGTCAGGATGAGGAAGCTGAGCTGCATGTTTGTGTAGGCACATCAACAGGCTGGAAGCACATGAGACACATGGCAGGGCACACAGCAGGTACACGACAAGTACATGACAAGGCACACAGCAGACACACAGCAGGGCACCTGGCAGGGACACAACAGCAAGCACCTGATGGGGCACACGCAGGCACACACACGTACATGCACAGGTCAGCGCCCCAAGGCAGCGGCCTGACTACGCCGACCCCCTCCACCCACACCCACGTGGCAGCAGGAAGCTGGGGGCAGAGGCTGCTTCTTCGCCGGCCTCAGACACATGTGACCGTGTCCCGAGAACAGGGAACCCAGGGCAGAGTGGGCTGGAGGAGAGGAAGGACCCCACCTAGCCCCGCCCCTGCAGCCCCCACCTGGCAATGTGGGATGAGAAAGCCCCAGGGATGCAGCCCAGAGACTGGGAGAGGCCGCACCACTGCCCAGCCTCCACCCAACGCCGCCCGGCTCGGCTCACAGTGTCTTCCTGGGACTGGGAGCAGCGTGACCTTGAGGATCAGTGGAAGGCCAGCACAGGCGGGGCTATACCGTGCCAGCCTCTGGGAAGCCCCAAACGCACGAGTGTCGGGGAAAGGGGCTGCAGGGGACCCCCAGGCCGGGGCTCTGCGTCCTGCGAAAAGGGGGAGGCTGGGGCCACTGCAGGTGCTGGAGGGGGCGCGTGGGGCGTGAGGCCTGTCTGTTGGGCGTCCCCAGCTCAACCCATGGCGGGCGGCGGGCACTGCCCACTGCCCCTCCCTGCCCTCAGGCGGCAGCTGTGCCCCCTTCCTCCCCGAGGCGGCTCTTACCCAGCTCCTTGGAGCCTTGGCTCTCGCTGGCCAGCTCGCCCATCTTCACCAGGGCGTCGAAGTAGCCCTTGGCAGCGTAGGTCACACCTGTGAGAGAGGGACTGTCACCACGGCCTGGCTGGCCCGACCCCATCCGAGCTCCATGCCCGAGGGCTGCAGCCTTCATCAGGGCGCCACCTCACATGTGCAGAACCATGAACAAGCATGTGCCCACAGCCCACCTCTGCGGGGGCCCCCCGCACGTGGGTCCCAGGTCCCGCAGCCGGGCACCGAGGGCAGCCACGGGTGGGGTGGCGCTGGGCTCGTCCTGCTCGGGCCCGTGCTGCCCCTCAGGCGTGCCCCCAGCAGCCGCCTGGGAGTGCGTCACGGGCATTTCCGAGTCTGTCCAAGGAGTGTAGGGTGACAACGGACAAGGTATAGACTGATGCGTGTCGCCCACCCGGCCCGGCCCCCGCCGTGCTCACCTGCCAGGGCCTTCTCGTAGTTCTTGCCCATGGCGATGAAGTTCCGCAGGCTGGGGTTGAACTGCTCCATGATGGTCTGGGGGGACAGAGGGAAGGACACGAGTAAGTCACAGGCCCCTGGGACGTGTGGCCCGGTGGCTGCCTCAGTCTCCCCATCTGCAGGGTGGGCACAAGAGAAGGGCAGGGTGGGCGGGCGGAGTTGGGCATCTGCTAGTGCCAGCCCCAGCTTGGCACTGCCTTCTGCCAGCCACCCAGGGTCCCACGCACTCGGCCCGCAGAGCCCGCAGCACCAGGAGCCCTGGGCCCGTCCGTGGCCCACGCACACGGGTCACGGTGCCAACGCCCACAAGACAAGAGAAACCAGGTTCACTGAGAAGAAAGACATTGTGACAAGGTGTGCGAGCGACTGCCAAGTCCAGGGAGGGCCTGCTGGGTACGAGGCCCGCCAGACCTGCCCTTCAGCACCCCTGCACCCCGACCCCTGCAGTTTGATACAGGGGTGATACTGCCCGGGGGGCCCTGGAGCCTGAGCCCTGCCAGGAGGGGACTCCACAGCAACAGGAAAGGGAAGAGACAGCTGGAGAGCAACAGGCTGGGTGCTGACCCGCGTCAGTCCCCAGCACCCCACAATGTCTCTGAGCCCACCAGGAGTCCTGAGCATCACTGGGTGAGGCCCAAAATGAAACAAAAAACAAAAAGCGGAGCGGTGGGAGGAAAGACAGCCCCTTCCTCAGGGCAGCCCAGGCTCCCCGGCCCTTAGTGGCCAGCAACACCCACGGACCCACAGCTAGACGTCAAGAACACAGGTCAGCTGCTGGCCTGGAACAAATTCCAGGCTGTGTGTGTGCAGGTGTGGGAGCATGTGTGACCGTGTGTGACTATCTGTGGGAACACGTGTGACTGTGTCTACAGTAACGTGTGTTGACTGTGTGGGAGAATGTGTGACTGTGTGACGGGGTGTGCTGGGGCGTGTGTGAATGTGTGCGGGTGTGTTGGAGCATGTTTGTGGATGTGCTGGGCATATGTGAGCGTGTGTGGGTGTGCTGGGGCATGTGTGAGCATGTGTGAGTGTGCTGGGGCACGTATGAGCGTGTGTGGGTATGCTGGGGCACGTGTGAGTGTGTGTGGGTGTGCTGAGGCATGTGTGCATGTGTGCTGGGACGTATGCAGGTGTGCGGGGGCAAGTGTGAGCGTGCGTTTGTGCAGGGGAGTGAGCATGAGAGTGTGCGGGGGTGTGAGAGTGCAGGTGTGCACGTGGTGTAGATGTGGCGTGTCACCCTAGTGATGGACACTGGCTGGACGCTGAGTCCGAGGTGTGTGAATAGCGCCCACACCTGACCTGTGCTGTGGTACTGAGGGACCCAGGGGCGTTGGTGGCAGCCTTGAGCTCCGGGTAACAGGCGCGGCTCCCGGGGTGGCTGAGCTCACACACGAGGAATGTGGAGCCCAGTGGGCAGGGCAGGGTGGTGCTCAGGTGCCTGCCAGGTCACCCGGGCAGCTGGGACCTAGGTCTGGAGAGGGGCCAGGGGGGAGGCCGTGGGGCCGCCGCCCAAGGGGCTCCTCCTTCCTGCACCACTGGGCACTTCCTGCCCGCCTGGGGGCCCAGCCAGGGAGAGGCTTCTGACCGGGGCTGACCGGGAGTACCTCCAGGAAGAGGTTGCCGGGGAGCACCTCCAGGGAAAGGCTGATGGGGAGCACCTCCAGGGAGAGGCTGACAGGGAGCACCTCCAGGGAGATGGGGAGCACCTCCAGGGAGAGCCTGGGGAGCACTTCCAGGGAGAGGCTCCTGAACAGGGCTGACTGGGAGCACCTCAGGGCTCATGGCTCTGTGGGGCGGGACTGAGTGGTGGAGGAGGAGCCATGGGAGTGTTCTCTCCACCCCACATCCTGCCCCCTCTCAGTGGCCTCAGGTCACGGGTGAGGCCCTGTCTACCGTGAGGAGTTTCACCCTACGAGAGGGCTGGCCTGCTCACAGCGATTCTGCGCCCTCATACCAAGTTAGGAGAGTGGGCCTGGGCCCCCCGCGGCGCTCAGAGTCCACCCGGCGCCACTTGCTGGTTGGCTCTGGGGTCTGGCAGACCCCAGGTGGCAGACAGGGTGAGGAGGGCCCATGTCTGGGGTCCCTGCAGGATGTGATGGGGTCACCCCGACACCCACTTGTGTCTCTGTGGCCATGGCACAGTGGTCATGCTGGCATTGAGGACACCGGGCAGTGGGCACCGAGCCTGCCCTGAGACAGCAGTGACTAGCTCCAGCTGCTCTGCAAGGTCGTGCCTGCTTCCGGTCAGCGCGGGGCCCTGCTGTCCTTGCCTTGGCATCCCCACTTCCCAAGGGTAGACCAAGCCATGCGTGTGCACATGTGCTGTGTGTGCTGTGCACACGGCTGAGCCGGAGCACATGCAAGGGGTCCTGTGACCAGGCTGGCACCACCCCGGGCAGCGCAGCGGGGAGCTGGACCAAGCTGTGGGCACCGAATGGCGGTTCCTGTCCACCGCACTAACCGTCCCTCGCGCCAGGCCAGGGAGCAGAGGCGGGAAGGCTCCCCTGGGTAGCTGAGCTGTCCCACCCCCATCATGCCCTCCTGCCAGGGGCCGCGGGCACAGAGACCAGAGGGGGAGGAAGGAAGCGGACTTGGGAAACGTGCAAGTTTGGGCGTCTCCGCGGGGTGCACAGCCCCAGGTGCCCCGGGTGGGATGCCACGGCCCTCAGAGCATAGACACGACCCCTACCGTGTATCCCGGAGCACCCAGCAGCCAGCGGACCCTCCCACGCCCACAGGAAGCCCAGTCGGCTGCCTCCACCCACCCCCACAGGAACCGGGCACAGGGTCCAACGGGGCCCAGCCGGCCGCTTCCTTCCTGTCCGCGGAGCATCCTGCAGCCAGCAGCCACCCCTCCCCCACCCCACGCTGCCCACCTGCCCGGAGGGGGAAGCAGCGTCCCAGCCCCGGGGGCACCAGAACCGCACACCAGGACACTCCCTGCCAGGGCCTGGTGGCTCGGGCAGTCAGACCAAGTCAGCAAGTGGCCACTGCACTCAGGAAGAGGATGGACCACGGGTTCCTTCAGTGGCAGCTGGCCTCTACTGCCCTGTGTCAGAAGCTTCCAGAAGCTCCACAGCAGCCGAGCCCTGCCCCTTCTCTGCAGCAGGGGTGTGCAGGCCGCTGGGGGGCACCCAGATAAGCCGCAATGCCTCCCGTGCCACTCCCAGCACACACCTCTCGGGGCACATGGGCAGCAAAGCCCCCTGAACCACACGAGTGCCGGCGGGGGGGCCCAACACTGCACCCCAGTCAGGGGGTCCGGGGGAACCTGCCAGCCCACACGGTTCTGGAAAACACGGGGGAGGCGGAGCTCAGCCCCCCTGCTGCCCAGTGGTGGTCCTGCACCTGGGCGGGGCTCTCGTTCCCCCCTACCGGGGCCTGAATGGGCACAGAAGCGGGAGGGAAGGCGGGACGGAGGACGATGGCAGCCAGGGGAGCTCACTTCCTGGAGCGAGAGCTGGAACCCGCCCGCCCTAGTAACTGTCCCACCGCCCCCGTGGGGAGATCCAGCCGTGCTCCCACACTGGCTCCAGCCCCGGAGTATGGCCACACCCTGGGGCTGTGCCCCCCAGGAGGCCTCAAGGACGTGCAGGGCGGGTAGGCCAGCCAGGGGGTGCTGGCACCCAGAGTGGACCCAGCTGCAGACTGGTCCAGCATTCTGAGCCAGAAACAGAGCAAAGTGGACACAAGTTGGCGGGAGAAGCCCCCTGTGGCAGCAGTGCCCGGGCCCGAGAGCCCGAAGGCTGCTCTAGCAGCCTCACCCGCACTCCGGGTGCCCAACGCCCCCAACACAGCCCTGGAGTTGCTTCAAACTGGCTAGTGCCCCTCTCACCCTCCATCAGCCCTCAGAACCCCAGAATGCCCCACCAGCCCATCAGTGCTGGGCCAAGGCTACACACGAGCTCAAGCACTTGAGCTTCCCGGGCTCTGCTGGGGGGGTAGGGGGCTCAGGCTGAGGGTCCCGGCAGCCCCAGGGGGCCAGGGGTGCAGGGAAGAACAGAAAGTGGAGGAAGGGGTGACTCCAACTCAGCAGCCCTGACTGCACCTCCAGAGCAAAGCCACAGGCACACCGCCGTGCACGGGTGTGTGCACACACACCTGTGCACATGCATACCATGTTCCCCATGCACAAGCACCCATGCTCCATGCAGACCACGCCCTCCATGCACGTGCACTGTGCTCCACACAGATCACGCACAATGAACATACACCTGCCCTCCACACAAACCACACTCCCCAAGTATACCCGCCGAGTTCCACGCAGACCACATACCCCCTAGTACACATACCCATGCTCCACGGAAACCATACACCCCACCACCAAATACACACACCAGTGCTCCACACAAACTACACACCGCACCCATGTGTACACACACCTGTGCTCCACACAGACCACACACTCGGTGTACACACACCTGTGCTCCATGCAGGCCATGCACCCCCAAGTACACATCCGTGCTCCACGCAGAACACGCACCCCCTGAGTACACACACCTGTGCTCCATGCAAACTAAACACCCCACTCCCAAGTACACACACATATACTCCTCACAGGCCACGCACCCCCTTGTACACATCCCCGTGCTCCACGCAAACCACACATCCTCGAGTATATACCCCTGTGCTCCACTCAGACCACAACCCCGTGTAAACACACCCGCGTTCCACGCAGACCACATACCCGAGTACACACTCCCGTGCTTTACGCAGACCATGCACCCG
This sequence comes from Sorex fumeus, assembly GCF_029834395.1. Classification (NCBI taxonomy): domain Eukaryota; kingdom Metazoa; phylum Chordata; class Mammalia; order Eulipotyphla; family Soricidae; genus Sorex; species Sorex fumeus. Next base: position 17,528,363 of record NW_026606086.1, on the reverse strand, counting down.
TGTACACACCCCATGCTCCATACAGACCACACACCCCATGTACACACACCTATGCTCCACACAGACCACGCACCCCCAAGTACACACTCCCATACTCCATGCAGACCTCGCACCCGAGGTATACACATCCATGCTCTATGCAAACCACATCCCCTCTTGCACACATACCCATGGTCTATGCAAATCACATTCCCCCATGTACATGCACCCGCGCTCCATGCAGACAACATATCCCCACATACATGGACCTGTGCTCCAGAAAGACCAACATTCCCACATACATACGTCTGTGCTTCATGTAGACCATGTCCTCATGCACACATACCTGCGCTCCATGCAGACCATGAGTCCTTATACACATGCACCCGTGGTCCACATAGACCACACATCCCCCCCCACACACGTGTGCTCCATTCAGACCACACACGCTTGTGCTCTGTGCAGACCACACTCCCCATTCACATGCACTCATGCTCCATGCAGACCACGAATCCCCATGCACACACACCCATGCTCCACGCAGACCACGAATCCCTGTGCACACACACCTACGTTCCACACAGACCACACACATCCCTGTGTACACACACCCATGCTCCAGGCAGACCACACATCCCTGTGTACAAACACCCATGGTTCCATGCAGACCACACATCCCAGTGCACACACACCTGTGCTCCAGGCAGACCACGCATTCCAGTGCACACACACCCATGCTTCATGCAGACTGCGCATCCCTGTGCACGTACCCTCATGCTCCACAGGCTACGTATACCCATGGACATGCCCCCATGAGCCATAAAAGCACACCCCTGTGTACACCCACACTGCTCACACGTGCGTACCTGTGCACTCCCGCCAGGGCGGCCATGGTCATGCATGCGCACACGTGTCCCTGCAGCTCGCCCCTGCGCACACGCATACACTCCCGCCCACCTAGCGGAGCAGCCTTGTCTGTGGCTCCGCTGCCAAGGCCCCACGTCAGCATCCTCGTGACCCCTCCTGGTGGCTGGGGTGGGGGACCCAGCCACGGAGAAAGAGGGAATCCGAGGCAATGGGCAGGAGGAGACGGGCAACAGACAGGACAGTCAGAGAGGTGGCTGCCCGGCCGCAGGGAGTGCTCCCACTTCCGAGTGCAGACCCTACTTCCTGGGGTCTCGGCTCCTGGACAAGGGGCTGGTGCTGTCCGCAGGATGGGAGACTGCTCCTGGTGGCCACCAGGGAGCAGCCGGATGTGTCCTGGGCCGGGCTGGCCCCCTACCTCCCCAGGGCACCCGTCCTCATCCCCTGCCAGCCCCGGGGGACATGGGCATGGGGAAGTAGACCCACTCTGGGAAGATTTAAGACTGGGCGCTTCAGGCAGCAAAACCAAGGACCACGGCCCACACCAGGCGAACACCGACCACACCAGAGCAGGGCGGCCACATCCGGGCCGGGCTGCACGTCCCCAGCAGAACGCCAGACTGGACAGACCGGCCCAGGCGCGCACCGGGCCACTCCAGCCCCGGCATGGCCATGCCCCTGCGGACACTGGCTCTTCCCGGCCACTGTGCCAGAGCACCCACGTGCCTGGCCGGCCCACGACTCCAGAGGACCGAACACAAGTGGGCTCCGAGCTGTCCTGCAAGCGAGCCCGTGGACACGAGCCCAATGGACACTGCCCACACCAGCGGGTGTGGGCACAGGGACCGCAGTCTCCTCGCGGGCGGCGGTGGGTCCAGGAGAGCCCAGCGCGGGGAGGGGTCCCCCCGGAAAGTTCCCGCGCGGGGTCGGCGGAGGCAGGACGACGGGCGGGTGCGGGCACTTCCCCGCGGCCGCCCGCAGCAGCGCGGGTTGAGGGGCGAGTCCGCGCCGCCCCCTGCTGACCCGCCGTCCCGCGGCCTCCGCGCCCGCCGCAACTTCGGGCCCGGGCGCGACGGGTTCGGGCCGCGCTGGGGAACTGTTGCTCCCGCGGCCTCCGAGGCGGCCCCGGGCGACGAGCGCGCAGAGTGTACGCGAGGCCGGGCCGCGGGCCGCTCAGTGCGGTCAGCGCGCTGGCCCGCCGCGGCCCCTCTGCGTTACATAAGCCGGACGCCCCGTCCAGCGCCGCCGCCCGCGCCCCGCGCCCGCGCCCCCGCTCCCACCCCGGCCGAGGCCGCGGAGGCCCGTCGGACACTCGCGCCCGCGGCCCGCGTGGGGCGCGGGGCCGGACCCCCCCCCCCCGCCCCGGCCACCTGTGCGCGCCCGCCCGCCGCCCGTCGCCCGTGCGCACCTTGTACACATTCTCCGTGAGCCGGTGCATCTCCTCCGAGCGCGACAGCGACATGGTGCGGGTCCGGCGGGCGCGGGCGGGGGCGCGGGCGGGCGCGGCGGCGCGGCGGGCTCGGCGCGCGGGGTCCGGAGCAAGAGCGCGGGGCGCCGCCGGCCGCCGCCTTTATAGGCGCGCAGAGCCCCGCCCCCCTCAGGCCCCGCCCCCCGCCCCCGCCCCCACCGCGCCCGGATCGCCGCCCCCGGCCGCCCGCCCCCGCCCCGCGCCGCCGCTGCTAGGCAACCGGCAGGCCCCGCCCCCGCGCCGCCTTCCCATTGGCGGGTCCTGGAGCGGGGGGGGCTCGGGCGGGGGGCGGGGGCGGGGCCCGGGGCCCGGGACGCGCTCCCATTGGCCGGCGGCGCCGTCGGTCCGGCGGGAGGAGGCGGCGGCGCGGCGCGGGCCGGGGCCCTGGGAACAGCCTGAGGGGGCCGGGGCGACAGCCGGGCTGGGGGCGGGGAGCGGGGGTGGGGTGGCGCAGGAAGGAGGGAGCAGAAGGCGGGGGGCGCGGGGGGCGCCGGCGGCGCGCGGCGCGGTGGCGGCCGGGCCGAGCGCGCGGGGTAAGTCCCCTGGACGGCCCCTCGCGGGGAAGGGGGCCTCGGCGGGAGGGTCCGGGCCGGACCCCGGGAGGCGAGCCCGGAAGGGGGTCCCGGGGGTCCGGACTCGAGAACCCGGGCGGGGCTGCGGTGCGGGAAGGCGGGGTCCGGCCGGGAGGGGTCTGGCGGGACGGTTCCCTCCGGGAGTAGTCGCGGGGGTTCCCCGTGTCCAGCGCAGGGTATGATCGTCCCGCCCCAGCTGGTCGCTTCCGGCACGCAGACCCCCTGCCCCCGCCGTGACCTGAGAGCGGCCCGGTGTTGATTTGGGGGAGGGCGCTGGGGGTGGGTCAAACCCCACCCCACGTGCGGGGCCCCGCCACCTCCCCGCCCAGCCCCTGTTCCCAGCTTCCAGTCTGGCTTCAGGCAGTACCCAGGGGCGGGGGCCGATTCTCCAGCCACTGACCCACTGACCGTCTGGCCACGTGACAGGTCAGGTGCACGTCCCCTGGGGCCCGGCCAGCTGGACCCGCACACACTGCGTCCTGCAGGCCAGCGAAGCTCTGGCCCCGTGACCAGGCCCACGTGGGGCAGCTGGGGGTGGGGGAGGCAGCAAGCCCAGAGGAAGTTGTGCTGGAGGTGCTGGACCCGGTGACCAGCACAGGCTGGCAGGCAGGCTCAGCCTCCTCCCAATCGGGTCCGTCCCCCAGGCCCCACTCAGGACCGCGACTGCCCACTGTGGGGAGTGGCCGGAGGCCGGGGACACTCAGCCTGGCTTCCTGCCAGGTGCACTCAGAGTGGCCCCTGGGCTGATCCAGCGGGCAGCGGGTGGTACCATAGGTGAGAGCACAGGTGGGTGCAGTTGGTACAGGAGAGCCCAAGCCTCCCGCCCCTGAGGGTCCTCCATAACCCCAGCATGAAGCATGACGCGGCCCCCTCTAGGTAGGAGGGGCGACCCCACCCGTCCCTTCCCATGGCAACAGGGGTGGCTGGGGCGAGTGCCAGCCCCAAGAGGTCGTGCTGACGCTGAAGGTCACCAGCGGGCACCGGGCAGGGCTTGGGAGCAGGAGACGGGACCTAGCAACACCTTTTATTCCCGGGGTGCCAGACCCCACACCCGCCTGCCCCGGGCCTTCTCCCTGGGCTCAGCTGGGCACCATGCCCAGTCTGGGGTCCTGGCATCACTCTGAAGGCCTTCGGGGAGGACCTCCACCACCTTCCTTCCACCTGCTGGCCCTGACCGGAAGCAGGCCGGGCCCCTGGCTGTGTCTCCAAGCCCTGCTGCGGCCCTGCCCGCGAGAGCGGGCCGGGAAGCGCCACACACCCCTCGGCACGGCTTATTTTTAGGCCCGTTATGTAAGTGGCTCCGTCCCCACGTCACGTAGGGGGGGGTCTCGGATTTAATTACAGGATGACAGCCTCGCTCCTCCGGCAAGCTGCTTGCGGCAGGCAAGCGCGGGCCCCAGGCGTCTCTCCTCCCCGGGAGGGGCCACCCAGGGCTGTGCTCCCCGGCCCTGGGGAAATCTCCCTGCCCAGCGGGCCTGTCCTCCGCGCCCCCTCCTCCCTGCGGACCCCCGTCCCAGCACCCTGCCTTTGTCTGGGAGGGGAGCCCTTGGCAGCAGAGCCAGTGATCTCCAGAGCGGCAAGGTGTACACTCGGGCCTTCCTTGTCCGCCTCCCGTGTCTGCGAGTGAGTACTGGGAGCTGCTGTCCACACCCGCTTCGCCTCCGTGTGTGGGGTGGCCTCCAGGCTGAGCCTCGGCCCCCGGTGTGGCCTGTGCCACCGAGGCACAGGACAATGGGCATGCAGCAGCGCCCAGACTGGCGGTGGGCAGCAGGGCGCCATGGGACTGCCCCCTGGTCCCGCCATACACCACGTGGTCACGAGGAAACGATGGATGTGTGCCACGCGTGCCCCCCTGCCCAGTCCATGGTTCTGCCACGGCAGCTGAGGGTACACTGAGCCGCGTGCAGCTCCTTCTCGGGAGGGCCGTACCTGGACACCCCCGCCTGGCCTGGCCCTGGCCTGGAGTGGGGCCATCCCCTCCGAGCGTCCCCTGCTGGCCGCTTGCCCGCCACCCTGGCTGAGTGGGCTGAGTTCTCACACAGCACCGTGTTGACAGCGGGCAGGAGGTGACCATGAAGGCTGGAGCGGGAGCCTGGCGTGAGCCCCGTCACTGGACAGTGACCTGAGCACTAAGCTGGGAGTAGCCCTAAAACAACAGTTGGTCTGGACCGCTTCCCGTGAGAGGAAACCGGGAACTTGTCTGGCATAGGAGATGCTGGCTTGTGGGGAGAAGGGACCTGTGTCCACGGCTGTCGGGCCACTTTGGGGAGGGGGTGGCCACGGCCTCCTGCAGGCCAGTCCCTGGCGGATGGGGCGGCAGCAGGCCGGGAGGTGTCACCCGTCACCCAGCAACCGGCCCCTTACATAATCCTGGCGGGCGGCGTGACTGCGGGCGTGGGAGGCGCGTGCGGGCGGCACGGGGCACGGAGCGAACCTCGAGTGCTGCTCCCCCCGCTCGGCGTCATCCTGCGATGCCAGCGCGGTCACCCACTTGCTGCAGAAGGCTGAGTGACAGCGCAGACGCCATGCCTGCAGGTGAGGGCTGTGCCGGGACCCACCGCCGCGGAGTGAGGAGCAGCCCGGGGCGGCCACCGGACAGAGGGCCGAGGGACAGGCCCTGCCCGGGCCCTGCATGGCCGCGGGAAGCCCCCGCGCAGGTGCAGCGGCGGCTGCTTCTAATTCCAGCTGCAGCAGTGCCACGCGTCTCTATTCTGTGTTTATTTAAAGCCAGATTCTCAAATGTCGCCTCAGCCCTCACGTCTGACTGCCTCCTTGCCGCGGAGCTGAGCTGCGTGTAGGCGTCTGCCGGGCTTCCGAGGTGGGGGAGCTCCGGGGGAGGCCCGGCTGTCTGTGGGCATCAGCCCCCCGCGCCGCGCCCAGGAAAACACGGCAGAAGGGTCGCAGCGGAACCCCAGGGCAGGCTGGGGTGGCCGTGGACCCTGGCACTCTGTCCCGCGGGCCTGCTCCGAGGGGGCGCGGCTTTGAGAAAGTCAGTGACCAGCCTCCACCGTCAGTACAGGAGCCGCTGCCTGGGTTCCGGGACTGGCCGCATGAGGGCACTGTTGTGTGCTGGCCGGTGGCCGCCGGAGGACCCTGTGACCTTGCCTCTGACCAGCAGAGTGGGAGCCTGTGGCCCGCTCCCCTAACGGTGCCGCTCCTGGGTGGGCGGGTCAGCCCGCGGCTGGACACTTGGACTGCCCGGCAGGCTCAGCTGCTTTACAGGGCCTCGGCTGCCACCTGGTGGCAAGCTCAGGGAGCTGCACTGAGCAAGGCCTGGTGTGGGGACAGAAGTGGGCTGGGGGCCACATGCTGGTCCTGAGTCTACGCTATTAGCGGGGGCCGCAGCCAGGCTGGTCTCTGGGATGGTGGGCGCCTCTGAGCGTGCAGAAGTGGGGGGCAGCCGGCGGAGCTCTGTGCCTGCAGGTTACAGCGGGGGGCGGCAGCGCCTGCCAGGTCCCTTGGGGTGAGGAGGGTCTCTGGGGTTGGGCCAAGGCACCCAGCCTGGGTTCCTGACGCTGCCCCCAAGCAGAAGCCTGCCCCATTCTCACCAGCCACCTGGGGTCTGAGCCCCCACTCTTCTGTGGGGGCAGGAAGTCACCTCATAGCAGGGAGGGCTGCCCACGCAGGTGGGGTGGGGCAGGTCTTAGGGGGCTGGAGTGGCCGTGGGTGGCACCCAGCTCCAGCAGAAGCAATGGAGAAATGGTGGGTCTGGGCCCCCATCAGGACCCCCTGGGCAGGGCATGGAGTGCCCAGCAGGGGGCTCAGCCTGCATCTGGGAGCTGCCCCGGGATCTCCACTGCCCCACCGGTTCCCATACAGGTCTGCATGGTGGGGGCTGAGAACTTGGAGCCCATCAGGACCCTTTGCCTCCTGTGGCTGTGTGGGAAAGCGCCTTGCTCACTGAGACCCCATGGGCCCCCGAGTTGCCATAGGAACAGGAGCTGTTCCAGGGGTGCCCCACCGTTACCTTGTTCCCATCTGAGCAGGCAGAGGCCCTGAAGGGTCAGCAGGAGAGCTGGGGGCACGAGGCCATGGCCCCACCCAGTCATCTATCTGTGGTCAGCCCCATCACCTGTCCATCTGTGGGTGAACCCCAGGGCCCCGCACCTGTCTGTGGGTGTCCCCTAGGGCCTTGTGGCCTGTCTGAAGTAGGTGCCTATGACACATGGTGTTGGAGCCTGGTCGGGTACATTTGTGGCCTTAGTTAATGACCACGCGATTGTCCACTGAGACCCTTGGCTGTGCGTCTGCCTCCCGCTGGTCACCCCTGGGCAGGGTGGGTGTGCTCAGGCAGGCTGCCCGGCCCTTGACCATACTCTGGTCCTGGGCCGGACAGGATGAAGCACCGGCCTTCCCCCAGCTCACGTGGCCCGAGCGGTCTCTGAGACCCCTTTCGGGTTGGGGAGTTGGTGCTGGCTTGCACGCGAGCACAGAGATAGGAATCATCCCTGAGCACCACTGGGCGTGGCCCAAAGTTCCATTCGCCGTGTGAGCACTTTTGTCGTGTGCGGTGCTGGCGCGTCAGTACTCCTGCAACCCAGAGGTTCCATGGTGTTTTCTTATTTCTGTGACACTTGGGGTGTTCGGGGTGTCCAGGTAAAGGCCCTTTCCAGGTATTGCTGCACTAGGGGGCTGCGCTGCTTCGCCCGTGCCTCGGGCTGAGGGTCTTAACCTGTGTCCAGCCCTCCCCGTGCCGGCCTCTGCCTGCTGCTGGCTCCCCTCTCCTCGAGTGGGGCAGCTCTGCCAGGCGCCTCGCATCCTGGTTGTTCCGATGTAAACGGAAACTGCAGTTGGCCTGCAATGGGCCTGCTGACCTGGCCACCGCCCCGCTGGACACTTCGCCCTCACCCCTGCCTGCCCAACCACCAGGCGCAGGCCATGGGCACCAGCTTTAATGTGGGCCAAGGAGTTGCCAGCTGCGCCCTGCCCGTCCCTCATGGGCCAGTGGCCAAGGGCCCAGATGCAGGACGCACGGTGTCCAGGCGACCCTGGGCTTGGCAGAAGCCCCGGGCGCACCCACAGCTGTCCCGAGTCCCTGCTCCGTGTCACCGAGCTCGGCTGAGGCCAGTCCTGCAGCTGGGGAGCGGGCGGGAGCCCCCTCGCCTGCCTGGGGCGGGTTCCCGAGTCCTGATGTGGACAGTGGCGCTCCAGGGTGGCCCGCGGCAGCCTCCGGGCCCCGTGCCAGCACCAGCGTCTGGGGCCAGGAAGTCACGTCCGGCTGGAGCTGAACAGTCATCTGATCAGAAATGCAGGTGGACAGCAGCACCGGCTGCCTGCAAGCCCTGACAGCCACGCACACTCCTGGCCTGGGGGTCCTCGGTGCCCTGGGCGGCTGCTAGGAGGCTGCGACCAGCTCTGCCCGTCGGGGCGGGGTCTTGATGGAGACTTTCTCTGAGGGAAAAGGACACGGTGGTCAGAGGGGGCTCCAAGGGGCCGCTCCCATGGGATGAGGCCAGGAGGGGGACACGGGCAGGCCTGGGGGACAGACAGGAGGGACAGCGGGCGCTGGGACAGTGGGCCAGATAGTGGACACGGGGACAATGGGCTGCAGGCTGAGTGCACAAGGCCCCCCGAGGATGCCTGCTGGCTGGTACTATCTGACCAGCTGTCCAGCATGGGTGGAATGTGGCCCACTGGCAGGGCAGAGGTTAACTGGGGTCCGTACCAGTCCCCCGAGCCCCACCCACAGCCACAGTAGTCACCAGCATGGTCCCTGCGGGCTCTAGGAGCCACCGGCCTGGGCGCAGGGACAGGGCTGGGCAGTACCTGGGTGCGTCTCGGGAAGGGGCTCTGAAGGCACGTCGGGCAGCTCCAGGTGTTCCTGCAGGGGCAGAGGACAGGTGAGGTGAGCATGCGTGGGCAGAGGAAGGGGAAGCGGGCACGTGTGGAGTCCTGCTGGGCAGCAGACCTGCAAGTGACCGTCCAGCAACACTTGCGGGGGTGAGTCCCCACCTGGAGCTGGTCACAGACTGTCTACGGGGGTCCCCTCACCCCACTGGCCTGCGACAGGCCACTCCAGTGGTGGCCACACTCCTGGGGGACCCCCAAACCCTCCTTCCGGGGTTCTCCCTATTGCCCAGCAAGGGGTCATGATGACAGAGCCTGTGAGCTGGGCCGCAGCACCCGCCCCTGTGCACTCAGCCCTCCTTGGGGACCCTCAGCATCTGGACCCCAACACTGGCTGTGCTCCTGCCTGAGTGATGGCGCGAAGCTCCTCCAGGACGGCGTCCTCGTCCTCCTGGGTCAGGCTGCCGGCCAGCAGCTCATCGATTTGCTGTGCAGGGAGGAGCCAAGGTGAGGGTGGGCGGGGGCTGCAGGAAGGGGCAGCTGGGCCAAGGCCCCCACTGCATGACGGATGGCCTGGGGCCCACACCCCGCTGAGCGGCCCCTGCCATGGACAGCCCCGGCCCACACCCTGCTGGGTCCCCACCCCGCTGGGCCCCCTCGCCATGGACAGCCCTGGCCCACACCCCGCTGGGCCCCCTCTGCCATGGACAGCCCGGGCCCACACCCTGCTGGGCCCCTCCAGACGGCCAGGGACCCTCACATACTCGCTGGTACTCCACGGCCTCCTGGGTCTCATCCAGAATTCGCTCCACTTCCTCCATGGACATAACCTGGTGGGGGCGGGGCACGGCTGGGCTCACAGAGCCATCTCCACAGGGGCTCCTGCCTCCAGACCAGGCCCTGGGCTGCCCCACCCGCACCCGCCTCCAGAGCAGGGTGCCAACCTCTCCGGGTAGGGGTGTGCTCGAGGGGCCTGGGCGCCTGCATCCCCACACGCACCCGGGATGTGACTCCTCCCAGAGGGGCAGCCGCGTGTGTGCACTGCTTTCTGTTCGTGTCCTGCTCTTGGTCCAGTGGCCAGGGGCTCGCCCAATCCCTGTACCTATCACTGGGCCCTCCCCTGCTCCCCAAGACCTCCGAGGGCGCACCTGGTGCATCTTCTTCAGACACTCATTTCCGAACTGCAGCCCCTGCAGCACCTTCATCTCGATCTGGGTGAACTCGATGCTCTGCACCTGGGTGGCGCAGACAGACCTGAGGCCTGGCCCACTGTGCGCCCCGCCCACCCGCGAGACCCCGCCTCTCGTCTAGCCCCGCCCACCTGTGAGGTCACAGCCCTCCAAGAACCCCGTCTGCAGCGTGCCCCACCCCTGCGGGCCACGGCCACCCGTGGGATCACGCCCCCCCACGAGCCCGCCCCCTAGGGGCCCCGCCCACCAGTGGGGTCACGCCCCTCCACGAACCTCACCCACGAGACCCCGCCCCACCTATCTAAGGCCACGCCCCCAGCCCCGCCCCCGCGGCCTGGTCTCTACCATGGTCTCCAGGCTGGCGATCTGCTGCTCCGTCTTGTCCAGCAGCTGCTCTTGGTAGCGCTTCTTCTTGAGAAGCAGCTTGGCCCGCCTGGGGGCGGGGCAGACAGTGAGCTCGGGAGTGGCCGTGGGCCCTGCCGCCGCGTCCCCCCAGCCCCGCACTCACTCCTTCCTGCCGTCGCGCAGCAGCTGCCGGGCCACCTCGCGCTCCCGCTCCAGCTGCTGCGACACGCGCTTCTGGTACTGCCGCAGCTTGTCGCGCTGCTGCTTCAGTTGCTGCGGAGACACGAGTGTCCAGCGGCTGCGCCCAGCGCCGGGGACGCACCGGCTGCGTCTCGCACAGCGCTGGGCGGCCGCGTCCCCCGCCCCCCGCGCCCCGGGTTCGGCGTGGGCTCCGGGACTCCGTGTTGGCCTCCTCGTGTGGCCGTGACCTCCACGGCAGGTGCGAGCCCCAGCTCCCACGAGAAAGGCCCTGGGAAGGTACCCCCAGGTGAGTCCTGCGGGATGCGCGGGGCTTCCTGCGCTGGCTGAGGGCAGGCACGGACGGGGCATGGACACCTGTGCGGGCACACACGGGCGGGCACACCTGCCTGCATGGGGCACTGTGTCAGGGACGCGTGTGTGGGCACCGAGCGGGCACACCTGGGCAAGGTCCACCTGTGGGGAAGCGCCGGTGGCGCGGCCGCTGCGGGAACCCGAGCGAGGGCCTTGCTGGGCCCCGGGGTCCGTCGCGCTCGGGGTCCCGGCGAGGCCGAGCGGAGGGTCGAGCCGCCCGCGCTCAAACCGGCGCCAACAGGCGCGCGGCGCAGCACCTGGGAGCCGGGTCGGGGTCTCCCGCCCCGGACAGCGCCCACCTCCCGGGAGCCGGGGCCCCCGGCGGCCGCGCCCGTGCCCCCGGGTCCACGGGCGGCAGGCGGCCAGCGCCGACCCACGGCCCGAGCCGGACACGGTAGCGCGAGGGCAGCGCAGGCGCGGGCGCCCCTCGGCCCGGTCCCGCCCCCCGCCGATCCCGCTCTCCTCACCAGGATGGCCTTGTCCTGCTCGGTGACCCGGCTCTGCTTCTTGCGGCCGAACAGGTTGCCCATGGCGGAGCCGGCCCCGCGCCCCGGCCCGCCGAGCCCAGTCTCCGCCGCCCTTCGCGGCCGCCGTAGCCCCGCCCCCGCAGCCCGGCCCGTCGCGGCCGCCGTAGCCTGGCCCCGCCCCTTCCCCGTAAGTCCCGCCCCCTTCGACGGCGGCCGCAGCAAGCCAAGCTCTGTTGAGCGCGAATCGTCGCTCGTCCCGCGTCCCGCGTCCCGCGTCCCGCTCCGGGTCGCTGAGCAGCCGGGGAGCGGGTGGGGTCCGAGCGTCCGGCGAGTGTTTCTCGCTCGTCTCCGGAGGCCGCCGAGTCCCGCCTCTCTCGGGCCAGCCTGGCCCGCTGACCACCCAGGCACCGGTCACCCGCACGGCGCTGCCTTTGCCTGCCCGCCGAGGACGCCCCCCGCCCGCAGGCCTCCGCCGCTGCCCCTGGGCCAGGCGGGATGAGCCGGCGACCCCCAGCGGCCCCGGGTTCGGCAGGCCCACAGGACACGCCGCGGTGAGGGGGGAGGGACTGGCGGGAGGTGGCGTCCAGTGCGGGGACCCCGAGGTGACGGCACACCACCGGCCACCCCACTCGTCCCCGCCACCCGTGTCCCCCCGTGTGTCCACCTCTACCTGTGTCATATACCATCTATATAGGGCCACCTCCGCCTTACCCATCCCCACCTGTGTCCACCCCACCCGTGACCCGCCCCCCTCTTCCGTCCGCATCATCCCTCATCTATGCCCGGGGGACAGAAGCAGGATTGGCCCAGCGTGGGGTGGGTCCTCGCCTCCTTTGCTGCCCTGTCCAGGGGAGGCCCCGAGCGAGCCTTTCCCCCGAGCTCTGCCCTGTCCTGCTCAGGCCCGTGTCCTGGCTGGGCTCTGGCAGGGAGACCCCAGCGGGGCCAGGCTGGGGCTCAGGCGCTGTTTCGACAGGGTCAGCGGGCGTGTTGGGGTGACGGGAGTAGCAGGGGGCAGCTGAGCTCACGGAACGTTCTGGAATGAAGCTACAATATTCAGGGGCCTCCCCTGGGGTGGATGTGAGTCCAGAACCTGGAGTGGAAGGTCAGGGGGAGCCCACAGGTGCCTGGAGGTCGGGCACAGGGGGCCGCTCGGAGAGGGCTGGGCGGGCAATGGTGGGCGTCGGGAAAGGCTACGCAGGGGGCCGGGTGGGCGCTGGCGGACCGGATGGTCCCGCCTGCAGGGCGCCGTACCGGCGGGGAGGTGGCGCTGCGGGACGACGGGTGCGGGAGCCTCCGCCCCGCCCCCTCCCGTGCCCAGAGCCCGGAAGCCCACAGGGCGGGTCACTCTGGGCCGGAGGGACCACTTTGGGGTAAGGGGCAGGAGATCCCCGGGGCCTGGGTCTGGTGATGACTTGGTTGGGGGCCACATTGGCAGTGCCGGGCACCTGCGGCGCCGTCCTTTGAGCTTGGGGGGGCCCAGGTGGTGCTGGGGATGTCCCTGCGCTGGCCACAGAAGGGCCGAGGGAGCACCAGCCCATGCCCGGGGCAGCCTTTGAGAGCCGCCTTGTGCCGCTCTGTGGGGAGGCATGAGGGGAGGCTATAAGCTGGGGGTACAGAACTCCCCCTCTCCGCTCTAGCCTGCGCTTGTTAGGGGACACATGTGGCTGCCCTCTGTCCCTGTGCCTCCTCCCGGGCATCTCTCAGCCTGAGCTTTGTTCTGGGGGGGCTCAGGCCACCCCCGCAGTGCTCCCAAGTCACTGAGGGCTCTGTGCTGGCGTTACTCCGCCCCCTGGGCGCGGACATGGTGTGGGAAGGGGCCCTGCTTGCATGGGGACTACCCTGCAGCGTTCTGGGAGCCGAGTCTGTTCTCTGCTGCCAGGACAGCTGGTTCTGAGACAAGGGAAGGTGCATCCCCACTGCCTGGCATTTTGGCAAGTGTCGGTGCGACCTTGGACTGGGGCCCCAGAGGCAGCTTCCTGCACTCACAGCTGGGGGCAAGCGGGCTGGGGTCATGTTGTCCTTGTGGGTCCCACTAGGCTTCTGCTTCAGGGACGCGGGGGCAGCCTGCTCAGGGGACCAGGAGCCGGAGGGAAGGTGGAGACATGGAGACGCATTGGGGTCTCGACAGAAGATCCCACGGGCTCTGGGCCAGACACTTGCCGACCATGGGCCGGAACATTCTCCACTTCCCACTGCAGACAGGAGACAAGGCTGCAGGAAACAGGATGGATCTGACAGTCACGCTCAGTTTCCACGGTGACAGCCCCGGCCCTGGTCCCTACAGAGACCCCTCTTGGCCCAGGACCTCTGGGCAATTATGGGCTGGGGGGGGCCTTGTGCGTTGGCTGTGGGCGGAGGGGCAGAACTAGGCCCCCAAGCAGCTGTTGGGTGGGGCCCCCCTGGGTAAGTGTGGTGGGGGCTGCCAGGGGGCCCAGAGGCTGCAGCTCCTAGATGCTGGGCTCGGGGCCTCCCACAGCTGGGCTGTTCTAGTGCAGCTTTGCTTGCGGTGAGGCCCCATTTCTCCCACCTGCAGGGCCCCTCGGGCAGCCTGCACAGCCGGGGGGCCGCTCCTGATGACCGAGGCACGGCCCTGGCACGTCACTGCCCTGTCCCCACTGCAGGCCATGCCCAGAGTACGGGCCGGGCCCTGCCCTGCACACTCCCCTGGACACACGTTCCTCTCCCCCCCTCCCCGGACCCCAAGGGTAGCAAAGGTTCTGTCTTGGGGTTCTTGGGTTTCTCCTTTATTAACAATTCCCTGTTGGTGCCGCTCGGCTCTCGCTTTTGCACGGCGGTTCCGTGTCTTGTCAGTCTCTTTCATTCTCATTGTGGTAAAATAAATAGAGATAATGAGCTTTTAGGTCGTTCACTTCATGATTGGATTTTCACACGGGTCACGCTCTCTCCAGGGTGGCCTGCACGTGGCCCGACTGGCAGAACCAAACAAGCTCAGAATCCGAACTTGAACCCCCGGGAGTCAGCTCACAGGAGATCAGACTAGGACCAGCTTCTGGACGGTTCTGTGGTCGCTGGAGAGCTGTGACGAGCTAACGGACCAGTGACAGGGGTGCGGCTTGGCCGTGCTGAGGTCGGGGGCGGCTGGCAGGGGCCGGGTCAGGCTCGGCCAGCGCTGCCCACCGCTCCCCAGCGGTCCCAGTTCCCGAGGACGGGGAGGAAAGCGTTTCAGAACATCATTGCGGCCCGTCTCCCGCTCCGGCACCTCCTGGGGTCCTTCTGGGCTCACTGCCCCACTTGCCTGCAGCCCCCATCCGAGGAGGAGCCCGGGGCCGCAGCCTCACGCATGCGGGGCGTGGGGTGCAGGCAGGAGTCGCGGCTACGTGCGTGGGCCCTGCGTGCAGGAACTAGCGGGCCAGGTGGCCAGCCCGCACCTGCCCGGCCAGTGTCCCTCTGTGAGGCAGTATGTACCCCCTCCACGCGGCCCCGGCTTCCTCTCCGGTCTTTTGGCCTGGCTGGCTGGGGAACACCGACGCCCCGAGAGCGGGGCCCCCATGGTAGAGCCGCGTCCGGTGCTCGACCCGCGTGGCTGAGGGGGCGGGTACGGCTAGCTGAGCTTTGCCCCTTCAGAACTGGTGCCTGGGGGAGACCCACATACCCTGAGGTCTCTGCCACTCCGAGTCCCTTTCCGGCTCCCTGGTGTGACGCGAGGACAGATGGACGGACAACGGACGGCGGGTCAACAAGGGTGGAGCTGGCGCCGGGCACTACCGGCCGCGCTTCTCGACCGAGTACACGGAGATGTAGTAGTCGTTGCTGCCTACGGCCAGGTGCGGCTGCGGAGAGCGTGGGAGTAAGGGGCGGCCCCACCGGCTCCTGGGCCCAGCCCCCCGCCCCAGGTGCCGGGACAGACCCAGTAGGGGTGGAAGGCCAGGCAGCTGATGGCGCCCACGCGCTGGCCCATGAAGCCATCGTAGTACTTGATGTGGTTGACGAGCTCCCCGCTGGCGCTGTAGATGGCGGTGAACTGGTTCACGGAGCCGCTGTGAGAGAGGCGGGCTCAGGGGATGCTCAGGCAGGGCCCCCGGTGCCCAGTCAGGCCAGTGCCTGGGGCGGCCCCTACCATGCGATCAGGTTGGCCTGCGGGTGGATGTCCAGTGCTGTGAGCCCCTTCACGATCTGCAGGACGTTCACCGACTCAGGCATCCGGGGATCAAAGAAACGCACGTCCCCGTTGACGCTGCGAGAAGCGTAGGATGAGACCTCTGGGGAGGGGGGATTGGGGGTCTGGGGTGGGGGGGCGGGACATGCAGGCATGGGGCTGGGGGCTGGGGGACCCGGGCCGGGCCAGCTCCCTCACCTGACGCTGACGATGTGGCCCTCAGGGCGCTTCTGCAGCTGCGCCTTCACCACCCAGGCCGTGTGCTCCCGGTATGTCATGACGCGGCTGTGAACACACGCCCCGAGCTCGTCCCGACTCCCCCAGGCCCGGCCCTGTGGGTCTCTCTGGTGCCAACCTCCCTGGGCTGCCTTTAACAGCAGCAGGGGCGGGGGGGGGGGGGCAGCGCTGGCCTCGCACATGGTTGTCCCCGGTTCGACCCCCAGAACCCCACAGGGTCCCCAAACCCCACCAGGAGTGACCCAAGTGTAGGGCAAACAGTAGTTTAGGATGGAGAGACGCTCAGTGGGGGGCGCTGGACCGGGCACCGCCAGAGCCCCCAGCCCCGTGCTGACTGCTGCCACCTGCAGAGCCAGGCCCGAGCCTGTCCATCTCCCAGAAGATGCTGACCAGGTCCCCCCGCCAGGGCTGGGCTGGCGGGCGTGTCCGCCTTCGCCTGCCCTGGTGCTGCCCGGGGCGTCCTGCCCCCTGGAGCTGGCCAGCGGGCCTAGCCCATTTCCTGCCGCCGCGGTTTCGGGGGCTTTGGGAGCCCAGTGGAGGCAGGGCAACCCATGACGGGCCCCCATGTGGTCATACCACTCGCTCAGCGCCATCCTCCGGTCATACACGCGGATGGAGCCGTCACCCAGGCCGGCCACAATGAGGGAGCGGTGGGAGTCGCAAGACAGGCTGGTCACACAGCTGTCGGCACCCGTGGGGATGTCCTGGGCCAGGGCAGGGACGGGCCGTCACCCGGTAGCACGAGCCAGGAGCTGGCGCAGCACACTGTGCGCATGGGCCCCGGGACTCACTCCGCAGACCCCCACCATGTCGAGAAGGGGTTTCGAGAGGCCCCATGGGGGTGGGGAGAAGCGGGCACAGCAGGCACCCACCCCGGCCCCAAGGGCGGCGACGCACCTGCACCTTCATCTCGCGCTCTGTGTCCCAGACACGCACGATGCGCACATCCCCTGAGCTCATGAGCAGCCCCGTCTCCTGCTCCCAGTCCACCACCATCCCGGCCCCTGTGCAGAAGGACAGCTCAGCGCGGGGCGCGACCCCCAAGCCCGCCAGGGACGCCCGCGTGGACTCCATGGCTGTGGGTGATGCCCGCCTGGCCCTGAGCTTGGCTGGACACTCCCTCGGCTCCCACCTCCCCCGTCCTGAGCCACAGAGAGGACAGCGCCCGGGACAGGTGGGGGATGGTCAGGCCGAGCCCAGCTGGCGGGTCACCTACCTCGGGTGGTTGGCAGCATGTCCGAGAGGCCCTGCCAGGCGGTCACCATTTCCGGATTCTTCTCCAGGTCAGCAAAGTTCTTCCAGACCCTAATGGCGCCGTCGTCTGGGGGGAGGGGCAGAGCTGCTGGGAGGGGCAAGTGGGGGGCACTCGGCCACCCACCCGCCCCAGCCCCCCAGCCCGCCTCACCTGTGGCCGTGAGCAGTAGGGAGCAGTCCTGCCCGTTGAGGTACTCCATGGCCGTCACGCGCGTGTACCGGGGGTTCCCGTTGTGGAAGTAATCCAGCTTCTCCCCCTTCTCCCAGTCCCAGAAGCTGGAGGGCGAAGGGAAACGCTGAGTGGGGGGCACGCAACCCCCAAGACCCGCAGTGCCTGGGCCCTCGGCCGCCCGCCTACCAGATGCTGTCCTTGTCGGCCACGGCCACGCATGGCGTGAAGGGGTGGAACTTGACCACAGAGGGCACGCCCGGGTTCCTGTTCAGGAAGATCTGGTCATCCAGCCTGGTGATGCCTGCGAGACACACGGGCTGGTGGTGACACTTAAGGACACAGGAGGGGCCTGACCCATCACTCACCAGCCGCCACCCCAGCCAGCAGGGCCCACGGCACTGGCCACACGTGTGCAGGGTGCCCGGCGGCCAAGAGCAGCCATCAGAGCAGGGGGCACCTGGGAGGAGCCGGCCCGAGAGGCGCTGGGCCAGCAGGAGGGGCATCTGCTGGTAGGGATGAGGGTCAGGGCCCTGCAGGAAGGCGGCCAGCTCCAGCTCTGTGAGTGGCTATTCCCGCTGCCCGCCTGGCCCAGCCGCTCACCCCTGCCCGCTCCCCTTGCCCCTGCCCCTGCCCTGCCCGCCCCGCACTCACCCTTCTGGACAAGCTGCTGTGCCTGTTTCCGCACACGGCTGTTCCGCAGGAAGCGCCACTCCCTCTCCTTCCGGATCTGGCTCTCCAGGTCGTGCTCCTCAGGGATCTAGAGCGACAGAGACCAGGCGGTGACGCTCTCCCGGCGTGGTGCTGCTGTCCCGGCACCCTGGCCGTGCCTCAGAAGCCACAGAGGGGATTGCCGCTCCCGGCATCGCAGGCCACGTGTGGGCGCCCCAGCCCTCGGGGACAGGCCGCGGGCACAGGCGGGCATGCACCTTCATGACGGGCTGAGCGAAGTAGCGGGCGCTCCAGTCGCAGAAGCCCGTGTGCACTGAGGCGGCCACGAAGTTCTTGTGTCCAGCAGCATCGTCGGGGTCCTCGGCGGTCTTCGGCATTCAGGGAGGAGAAGGCCAGGTCATTTCCCCGGCAGGGCTGCACACGTAGGCGCTCAGACCAGGGGGCTGCGGTGCCCGGCCACAGCGCCCGTGGCAGAGCCAGGGAGAGGCTGACCCAGCAGACGCTGCCACACCGCTGTGGGGTGGGAGGGCCGGGCCCCGTGGGCTCCGGCGTGAGCCCCACTCCAGACTCTGCACCGAGCACCAGGCCGTGCTCCCTGAGCACTGCGCGGACACGCTTCTCTCGGCTGAGGTGAGGCAACAGATGCTAATGGAAGCACATGGACCACAGATCCACACGGGACAGGGTCAGCAAAGCACTGCTTACAGCCAGACCCCCGCACACGGGGACACTGACATGTGCACGGTCACACTGACACCCGCACATGGGGACAGTGATACCCATACACAGTCACACGGACACCCGCACACAGGGACACTGACACACGCATGGTCACAATGACACCCACACGGGGACACTGACACGTATACACAATCACACGGACACCCGTACACAGGGACACTGACACATACACAGTCACATTGACACCTGCACACAGGAACACTAACACCTGCACATGGGGACACTGACCCGCACACAGGGACATTGACACCCGCACAGTCACACTGACACCCACACACAGTCGCACTGATACCCAAAACTCAGGAACACTGACACGCACAAGTCACACTGACACCCGCAACAGAAATATTGACACCCATACACAGTCATGTCACACGGACACCACACAAAGGAACACTGATACTCGCAGTCACGCTGACACCTGCACACAGAGACACTGACACCCGCACACAAGAACACTGATACTCGTACACAGTCACACTGACACCCGCACAGAGGGACACTGACATGCGCACGGTCATACTGACACCCGCACATGGGAACACTGATACCCGCAACTCGGGGACACTGACACGCACAAGTCACACTGACACCTGCACACAGGGACACTGACCCGCACAGTCACACTGACACCCACATACGGGGACACTGACACCCGCACACCCGCACTTGGAGCTGCGGGACCGGAAGCCAAGGCGGGCCGGACACGAGCTGCCCACCTGGTCGGGGCCCTTGTCGAACATCTTGCGCGTGCGTGGGAACTGATGTGAGTGCGGTGTGTACTGTGGCCCCGAGGGGCCTGAGGCGCCCGGCCGGCCTGCAGGCAGCTCTCGGCTGCCCGGCTGCTTGCTCACGTCGTTGGTGAGGCTGGAGCTGCTGGTACTGGACGTCGGGGGGGAGCCGCTGCAGGGGAGAAGGCCAGGTCTGACCCCCCCGCCTCACCCCCCACCCCCGCCGCAGACCCAGGATGCATCTCGCTGGCCAGGCCGTACCCCGCCTGCTGCATGTGCGTGCCCTTGTTGGTGGGGCTGGCGGGCGCCGACTGCGTGAGTGAGGACGTGGGCAGGATGCGCTGCGGCCGGGCGTTCATGGTGGCCTGTAAGAGCAAGGGCCGAGAGCCAGTCAGCAGGTCGCACACACAGGTCATGCTGCCTAGCCCTGGTGGGCGCTGGGCCAGAGGCGTCCTTCGTCCGGTCCTGCTGGAGACCAGGTGTGTGTGGTGGGGAAGGGGGGACCCAAACTGGGAGGTGAGCTGCTGGCCATGGGTGGACGCCCAGCCAGGCCTCCCTCAGTGTGGACACGGGGAAGGGACTGTGGGTTTGAAGGCCTGGCCGGATCCACGCCGGGTGGGACCCGCAGCCTCCCGAGCCCTAGGCCAGAGCTTGTGGCAGGAAGAAGGGCACAGAGTGAAACTGCCGAGGGGCTACATCCCTGGGGAAGGGGCAGGGGTGGGGCGGGGCCCACACCTGGGCCGGTCTGCCTCTGAGCCTGTTCGTGACCCATGGGCGAGGCTGCTGGTGCCTGGGTCCAAGGACTGGTGAGCGCCCACCCCACGTCCACACATCGGATGGTCCCTCAGTTTCAGGAAAAGGAACTGAAGGTCAGAAAGGGCGACGGGAGCCAAGCTGACCTGGGGTCCAGCCCCATCACACCCAACGGCCCCCGAGCACAGAGCCAGGAGTAGCCCCTGAGCGCAGCTGGGTATGAGTCCGAAAGACAAAGTAAGAGAGAAAGGGTGATGATAGCCGAGATACCTTGGAGCACCACGGGCCACGGGATGGTGGGAGCTCAGGGGACATTCATGGGCCCCTCAGTGCCCACGAGCAGGGGCAGCTGGGGCGCAGCCTCATCCCTGCTGAAGGACATCGGACACAGGGCACAGTGTGCGGGGAGGTGGTGCCGAAGCCGACACACTGACCTAACGAACCCCCGAGCCGATGACGGGGCAGAGGTGCGGCCCTGCCTGCCGGGACGGGCTGTGTGGGGGACCCTGCCTGGCTCTGCCTGGCAGCGGTTTCGAGGCGCGCGGGTGGCAGCCTGCTCTGAGAGGCCTCAGCAGTTCCTGACTTCGCACCATCTCTCAGGAGACGAGGGCACAGGGAGGGAGCGAGGCCACCCACCTTGTAGGCGACACTGTTGAGGACTTTCATGGCCAAGTCGGACACATCGGGGTAGGGGTCCGCGGCCAGGTGCAGCAGCACACGCCAGATCTGCGTGTAGACGCTGTTGAAGGATACGCCTGCGGGGAGGGGACTGTCAGCGCGGGCCTGCCAGGTGGCCACGCAGCGAGGGCGGGAGCGCTATGGGGAAGAGGGTGTGGCCAGTCCCATGGTGGGGCGTGGCCAGTGCTGTGGAGGTGTGGTCAGTCCCTGAGAGGGCGTGGTCAGGCCTGTGGGGGTGTGGCCAGTGCCGTGGCAGGCAGAGCTGCAGGACTCACCGATGAGGGAGTTGAGGGCTGAGTAGGAGCTGACCCGGCGCATCTTGTCGACGGTCTCGAAGGACAGGATGGACTCCTCGTTCTCAGGGCTGCCCAGGGTGCTGCTGGCACTGCTGCTGGTGCTCAGGTGGCCAGGAGAGAAGGCCGCAGAGCTGCCGGCTGAGGGTCACGGGCACAAGTCAGGGCTGGGCTGTGTCCTTGGGCTGCCCACGCTTGCTGCTGCCTGGGAGCGGGGCCCAGCTGGGGGACCTGCCCCCCAGCAGGCACAGAGATGGGATGCAGGGCAGGCAGGGGTGGGCAGGGGCGGGCAGGGGGTCTCCTCACCCTCCTCTGTCAGGCTCAGGTTCTGCAGAGACTTGTTGAGGCCCCGGGCCGTGGTGACGGCACGGATGTTCCCATAGGAGCTGACGGGGCGCAGGCGGGGCGTGCAGGGGCTGTCCCGCACCGGCGTCAGGCTCCCTCCCTCTGGCAGGGGGAGGAGGGAAGAGTGAGGGGGGAGGGGGTCACTGGCAGGACCATGGCGCCAGCAGGGCCACGGGCCAGCACAGGCTCCCCAGGACGGGGCCTCTGCATGCGGCCCCGGCGGGTCGGGGCTCCTTCTCTCTTCTCCAGCCACCCCCTGCAGCGCCAGCTCCGAGGGGCCGGGCGGGAGACAGATTCCACGCACCGACGCAGGCTGCAGCTCAGGGCCCACAAGGCGGAGGCGCCTGCGCGTCTCTCCCACCCGCCAGGTACCTGTGCTGGCGGGTGACGGCAGCGGGTAGTTCTTCTCCTCCTCCATGAACTGCAGGGCCACGGTGCAGAAGTTGCTCTCGTACTGGACCACCAGGTGGCTCAGCGCCACCACCAGCTCCTGTGGGAGCCAAGGGAGGCTGGCCCTGGGCGACAGGCTGTTGTCCCTTCATGGCCCCGCTCTCGGCTGCCCCCCAGATCCTGGGACACCGACTGGTAAGGTCGGAACGACTGGGACGTCCACGTCTGATGCTGCCAGTCCCCCTGCACCCGCAGCATGCATGGGGACCTGACGATGCCCGTCTCCCCCCGGTGCCCAGGCCAGACATGGCCTCTCTCATGGGTCCGGGGGCCAAGGCACAGCTCCTGGTGGGAGCAGCCCGTGGGGGCTGACCCTGACCATTGGTGCGCACTGGGCTCCTGGGAGCCGCTAGGCAGGGCATCCCCGCAGCGAGCAAGCTCAAGCTATGGGGGTGTGAGGGAGTGTGAGATTACAGTCTGTGTATATGTGTGTGTGTGTGTGTGTGCGTGTGAGAATATGTGTGTATGCGTGTGACAGCCAGTGTGTATATGAGTGTATGAGTGTGACTGGGTGAGTGTGTGACAGTGTATGAGCGAGCATAAGTGTTTACAATAGTACATAAATGTGTGGTTGTGTGTTTGTGAATGTAAGAGTGTAAGCAAGAGTGTGTACGCTGTGTGAGTGTGTGTATTAGTGTGTGGGCTCATGTGCGTGTAGGCATGTGCATGGAGGTGTGTGAGTGTGATTCTATGTGTAGATGTGTAAAGAGTGAGCACTGTCTGTGTGAGTGCACGTGTGTGATAGGGCATGAGACTGTGAGTGCAACTGTGAGCGCAAATGCCTGTTTGTGTGTGAACGTGTATATAAGCACGTGAACGTGTGTGAACGTGAGTGTGTGAGTGTGTGAGTGTGTGAGCATGTGAGAGTGTGCGTGTGCACATACGCGTGTGTCTGTGTGAGCGTGGGTGCTGCCAGCGGCGGGGCTGTGGGGGTACACACACCTTCCGCACCACGGGGCTCCCGTCATTGATGAGCTGTGCTAGCATCATAGCCACGTTGTGGTCGATGGTGGTGGAATGGTCTGTCCTCTCCGCAGAGTTGCCCACAAATGTGCCCAGGGCGAAGACGGCGGCACAGCGCACCTGTGGGCACAGGGTGGATGCAGCACCTGCGGCTGTGTGGAAAGCCGGGCAGTTCTGCCTACACGGCCCCGCATGGCCCCTAACAACCCCACAGCCCCGCAGCCCCACACGGCCCCGCACAGGGGGCCTCAGGCTTCGAGTGGCAGAGCAGGAGCTCCTGGGATCGTGGACCACGGAACCACCAGATGAACACGAGGCCCAGGGAGTGGCAAGAGGCTGACAGGGTCCTACGGGACCAGCAGGGGAAGAAGTTGATCTCAGCACCACGCTCCTGCCTTGTCTGTGGGTGGTGGGTGAGGGGTGGCCAGGGCAAAAGCGGGCACAGGGTGGGCTCACACGAGTGTCAGGTAGCGTGTGTGGCCTCGGCAGGTGCCCCTGCCCCAGGGGGACCCTATGGGCACTGCAGGTATGACGAGGCCACACAGGGACCAGGGCCAAGATGTGCCTGGGGCTGCTGCCTGCTTGCAGGAGGCCTGAGCTGGTCCTAGCAGCCCCGGCCCGGCCGTTCGGACGCTATGCTGGTTCCTCAGCCTTGAGTCAGTTGTCGTGGGGTCCACCCGGCCCCTCGTGCTCACCTCAGGGATGGGGTCCGAGAGGAGGTTACAGAGCTTCTCATGGGCGCTGTCCCGCACCCCGCACCACCTGGCCGAGTCGAAGTTCTGCCAGATGCGGCCCAGGCAGATGGCCACCCACTGGCGCAGCAGCGGGTGCGGATCACTGAGCTGCTCCAGACAGATGGCCACCAGGTTGCCCTGCAGACACGCCTCCTGCGGGGGAGCGACCGTTGGACCCCTGCGGCCGGACGGTGGCTGGAGGGGGGCGGGTCTCACTCCCGGGCCCAGGGCTCACCTGCCCGGTGTTGTAGCTGTTGACGATGACGGCGAGGATGAAGGCAGTCATGGTCCTGTGCTCCGCCTGCCAGGCACAGCCGCGAGCACTGTGAGGGCGGGTCGGGACGCCCACACTGTGCCAGTGGCCCCCGCTGGCCCCTGCCGCACCCTCACAGGACCTGGCTCACAGCTGCGAGCAGGCGGAGACAGGTACACCCCATCCCATCCCAGCAAGGCGGGAGCACGTGCCGGGCCACTGACCCCAGCTCCCACGAGGCAGCAGAATGGGCTGGCGCCCTCAGTTTCCCCCGAGGGACAGTGCCCGCTGGACCGCCCGGCCTGCAGTGATCCGCCTCCATGATTCCCACCCAGGCCTCGGGGCCAGCGGGCAGCCGTGGACACTGACCTGCCGGGCCCACCCGCTGTTCTCCCGCTCCTGCTGCTCATGTAGCTCACCCGGAAGCGATGCTCCAGGGGAAACTTTCCCGTCTCCCACCCTCCCCCCTTCCTCCATGAGTCACACCAGCTTCCTCCTACGTCTAGAACCTTCTGCTGCCCCAGGAGCTCAGTCACAGCGCAGGGGCTGAGTCATAGCTGCTGCCCACCGCCAGGTCCCCGTCCTCACAGATGGGCCAGGGCTGACCAGGACACAGCAGGTAGCTGACCCAGCCTCACTAAGCACGGGTGAGGCAGCAGCCGAGGCCTGGGGCACCGCACAGTGGCCCCTCACCGAGGACAACTGCACTTGAGCAGGACGGGACTTACCGGCATGTAGGGGTCGGCCAGGACAGAGAGGAAGTACTTGTGGCCATTGTCCTTCACCAGGTCGGCCTGACAGGACTGCGGAGACACGGGCAGCGTGAGGGCGTTGGCTGCCGCTTCCCAGCCCCGGCATGACGACACTGGCCGACAAACTCACCCCTGCCCTGCCCGCCTCACACATCACACTCACCTCTGCCCACCCCACACACACACTTGCCCCCACCCCGCTCCACACGCTCACTCACCCCTGCCCTGCCGGCTCCACACACAGACACTCGCCCCTGCTCTGCCCACTCCACATATACACTCACCTCTGCCTGCCCCACACAGACACTCGCCCCTGCTCACCCCACACACTCACACTTGCCTCCTCCCTGTTCCACACACTCACTCACCACTACCCTGCCTGCTCCACACACACACTCACCCCTGCCCCTCTCCACACACTTACACACTCACTCCTGCCCCGCTCCATACACTCGCCCCTGCTCTGCCTGCTCCACACACACTCACACATTCGTCCCTGCCATGCCCGTTCACCACCCTCAGACTCGCCTCTGTCCTCTGGCGGGGCAGAGGGCTCAGCCCACCCCAGCCTGAGGCCTGGCCATCCCCTAGCCAAGAGACAGAGGGGGAAACAGTGAGGCTGCGAGCTGGGGTCTCCCGAAGCTGGGCAGATGTGAAGGCAGGGCCAGAGACGGGGGTGCGGAAAGTGAGTTGGGCCTCCCGGCTCTGGGTAATGTTGGGACCATGAGGTGACAGAGTGTGACCATGATGGACAACACACTGGGCCTGAGTTCCAGCCCATATCTGACACCAGGCTCGGCTCTACGTCCAACCGGCCCAGCCCAGAGCAGCTGACGGGGGCTACGTGGGGCTGAGCTGCCTCTTCACACCACACAATCACCACAACGAACCTGCACACTCCCCCTCACACCTGCACTCACCCTCACACACCTGCACTCACCCTCACACACCTGCACTCACCCTCACACCTGCTCTCACACTCACACAGCTGCCACATTCATTCAACACCCCTATTCTCTCCTTGTGCCACACAAGAAAAAACCTACAGAGTCAGAGTCTGGTGCACACATGCACCTGTGTGCACACACACATTCACACACACATACGTGCATACACAGATACACACCCACATGTACACACAGACACACATATATGCAGATGCGCACGCACATACTCAAAAGTGCACATGAACATAAACATACATACAGGCACACCAGTGCACATACACACACGTACATACTTGCTGTAGCCACCTGAACACTGCCTGCACGCATATGTAGACACCCACAGAAGGATGTACATGGCACGTGAATACCCCCACACGCACACATGTAGGCATGCTCACATGTATGCATACACATGTGGACACGCGTAATCACATATGTGTACAAACATGTAGATGTGCTGCTACACATGCATGCAGACACTTCACCCGCGCAGAGGCCAGCTAATGCTTCTGTCCCTCCCTGGTTCACCCCGAGACGCTGTCCTAACTAGTCCCAACACACGCCAGGGCATGGGGGCAGCGGGAGCCAAGGGCTGGTGCTCTGGGGGTCTGGGGACGCGGGGGGCGGCGGCTGTGTGGGGGGACTCACACTGTCCACGGCGAGAATCTTGGCCCAGATGAACACGAGGAGCGGCCGCAGCTCCCGGGCCGAGCTCTGCAGCAGCTTCAGCACGTACGGGAAGATGCCGACGGACAGGGCCTGGCAGGAGGGGGCGTCAGGGCTGCGGGCTCCCTCGGCCCAGCTCGGCCGGAACCTTGGGCTGCCCCCCACGCGTGTCCGGCAGATACTGCCCCAGAGGACACTTCCTGTGACTGCTGTCCTCCACACTGCCCTCCCTGCATCAGAGAGCCGCAGGGGTCCTCTGGGACAGGGGCCCACCCTGGGCAGGGTCGCCTGTCCGCTGGATGCTGAGGCAAGATGCTGGCCCTGAGCATGGCGGAAAGGGACTCCAGCGCGCCGCAGGACGAGGCTGCTGCGCTCTCCCTGTCAGCCCGACACACCGCCTCCCCTCTCCCCCGGGCCCTCCTGCTCAGGCTGACAACCCAGTGCCCGGAGCCCTCCCCGCTGGCCACTCAGATCCTACTTCTGTTCCCTCTGTCTGCAGATTGAGTGACCCGCTGTGTCTCAAGACCTGCCGAGAAGTGGCGCGGGCTGTGGGGATGGCGAGGCACGCACCAGGCTCACCGCCCAGGGGCCCAGGTCCAGAAAGCGTCCGAGCAGGTCCAGGGCGCGCAGACGGTGCACCTGGCTCAGCAGCACCTGTGGGAGAGACGCCAGCATCGGGGCCACTGGGCTGGCGTGCCCGCCAGGCTCCACACGGGCGCCTTCCCAGGCACCACCGGGGCTCATTTTCAGGGTGCGGCTCCAGTGTATCCCCTAAAGGCAGTGTCCCCGTCCTGCCTTGGCTCCCACGGTTTCTGCTGTCTAGTCTGCCCCCACCTGGACACGGACACCACAAAGGCTGCTGCCATCACGTGGGGGGACCCAAAGGTGGGCTGCCAGCCGGTGCCACAGCACCTGCAGCCCAGCCTGACCTGGGGATGGGGGAGACCCCACTGACGCAGGCAGGAGGGGAGAGGCCCGCTGACCCGGGGAGGCAGTGGCCCCTGCCAGCGGCCACTCACCTGAAGCACGATGGGCAGCTGCTCGGGCGGGTTCCTGTTCTCCACACCCATGGTCAGCCACACCTGGAACGCGGTCAGCTGCTCAGCGAAGAAGGGGCTGTGCTGTGGGACAGGGGTGGTCAGGGCCCCGCGTGGCCCTGCTGCTCGTACCCTCATCACAACCGACCCCAGCCCGAAGCCACGGCCCAAGCACAACTGCGAGAGCCAGAAGGGTCCAGCCCCGTGGCTCTAAGGGACAGTCGACGGCTCTGAGAAAGAGGAGGGACTCCAGGTGTCGGGTGGCCAGCACTCATGCCTGGCCACACAGGGCAGCCCAAGGGCTGACTCGATCTGGGCAGGGGCCTGGCAAGAACATGAATCCGAGATGGCCCTGGGTCTGGGGGAGGGCAGGAGTGCACAGGCAGTTGGGTGGATGGTCCGAGGGTCGGGGTGGATGGTCTGTGAAAACCTGGGGCTGAGGCAGAAGGTGGTGGGCCTGGGGACAGGGGAGAGGCAGGCGGGGAGGAGCTGGGTCTGCAGGAGTAGGGATCTGAGTTGGGGTGACCCTCCAGGGAGCATGGGATATACAGAGCCTCTAGGAACCATCCAGAAAAAAGGCAAATGGTCAAAAGACATGGCTGGCGCCGAAGTGGGGTGTCCCTGCAGGCGTGGGCCGTGGGTGTCCCTATAGGTGTGGCCACAGTCAGGTCAGATGCTTAGCAGGAGGGTGGGAGGCCCCCGAGGGAGCTTGGGGCCCCCTGAACCCTCATGCTTGGAGCTCGGTGCCTGGAAGCCCTGGCGTGCAGACGGCAGCTGGGACGGGGCTCTGATCAAGGTGCAAAAACTCATGACTACTAGAGTCCTAGAATTAGTACTAAGATCCATGGAGAATAAAAGCAGGAAACTGGGCTCATGTCAAACAAGGGAGGCCCAGACACCAGGGCCAGCCTGGGCCTCGCACCCAAGTACCGGCCAAAGGAGCCGGCGGGAGCTTCTCTGCTGGATACGGTGGATACACCATCAGGGTCATTCCGGAATGGAAAGGAAGGCCGTGAGGGCTCCTGGCTGCCCCGACCACCCCGAAGCCACTGACAGTCTCCTCTCCACACACAGTTCTGCCCTCAGCGCTGTCCAGCAGCTACCCTTGTCCAGCGAAAGGGAGCAGAGGGTGCAATCCTCCCGGCCCCTCCCGCCCTTGTAGCGGCTCTGAGGACTGCACAGGCCAGGGAGAGTCAGACACACCCTGGGCAGGGGGGCCCAACAGAGAGAGCAGGGGCTCCCCACAGACCTCCACCCTGAAATGTGCCACATGCGAAGAGGGGGAGACGGAGGGAGAGAGTGGAGGCTCAGGGGCCCCGAGCGGGAGTCCATCTGACTCATCTGAGGCACCAAACGCCATGCAGACACAGGTACACACAGACTCACAGTCACGCAGCCAGAGACACAGAGACACACAGACTCACAGAGACACACAGAGACAAACAGACTCAGTAATGGAGCCAGAGACACTGAGACACACAGACTCACAGACACACAGGCACACACAGACTCACAGTCACGCAGCCAGAGACAGAGACAGATACACGGACTCACAGACACACACAGAGAATCAGACACACAGTCACACAGCCAGAGACACACAAACTCACAGTCACGCAGCCAGAGACACAGAGACACGAACACATAGACACAGACACACAGTCAGAGACAGACAGACAGAGTCACAACCTGACTCACAGAGACACAGTCACATAGTCAGACAGAGACACAGCCGCACAGATACAGACACAAGGACACACACACAAAGACACAGTTGCATAGATACACAGAGACACAGCCGCACATGTGCGCACACACACACAGCCACAGTCAGATACAGACATCACAGACACAGAAACACAGACACAAAGAAATAGTGACACACACACACAGCCACACAGAGACATACACACAGATACACAGAGACAGCCAGACAGACACACAGTCCCACACAAAGACACAGACACAGTAACAGACACACAATCCCACACATACGTTAACACAGACACACCCAGAGAAGCAGAGACACACAAGCAGGGGCACCTATGTCCAGACGTGCATGTACACAAACACATGGATCACACACGCACAAGTGCAGAGATACACGTACCCCACCCCCACCCCCAGCTGGGAAGGTCGCTGGCAGCTGGGTCCAGGGGGGCCGGGGAGGCAGGGCGGCTGGACTCACCCGGAAGGCCGTGCCCTCCTCGATGATGGTCGGCAGCTGGGAGAGACAGATGTCCACAGCCAGGTCCCAGGCCTGCCTGCGGAGACAGCGGCCACCACCTCAGCCAGCATGCGCCCTGGCCTGGGGTGTCGCCCCCTCTGACGCCCGGTGCTGGGGCCGTGGCGGCAGCTAGCGACCCTCTGGGCTTGTAGCCCTGTCCCACCCCGCGGCTCCTGCGGGGCCAAGGCAGGGTGAGTGGGGGTGTGGGGCATGTGGGGGCATGTGCGGGTGTGGGAGCGTGTGCACAACTGCCCCACCTGAGTCCTGAGGCCATCCTCACTCAGGCACAGCCTGCAGCAGGGTCCTGCCTGCAACCTGTTTCTCTGCAACATTCAATCTCCTGCCCCTTGGAATTGCCCCATAGTCCAATGGCCAGAGCTGCGCCACCCCCTCCCCCGCAGTCCGAGACCTCTGCCGGGTGCTCTGGCAGAATCGTCCATGCAGGGACAAGCAGAGCCCTGACCATGGAGGCCAGCTCCGTCTGGCATGCTGTGCCCACCCCCTGCCTGTCCCCACGTGCCCATCCCCCGTCCGTCCACTCATGCCCGGCCTCGTCCCCGTCCCCGTGTGGCCATCCCCATGAGCCCTGTATGCCTGTCCCCCAGCCCGTCCCCACATGCCCCTTCGCTCTCACACTCCCCGTGTGCCCCCCAGGCCGCCCCCTTGCTCAGAGACGGGGCAGATGCTCCCCACAAATCGTCTCAGCTCCAGACACTCCGTGAAAGGAACCGAAGTCTCAAGTGGGGGTCTAGGAAAGGTGCTCGCAGCCGGAGCCCCCAGACCCGGGGAGGAGGCGGTGGGGGCTCAGGGCTGAGCCAGGGGGTCCGGTCCCGTCGGTGAAGGGCCCCCCTGAACCCAGCACTGGTGCCCCGAGGGTTAACCTGGGCTCTGGGAAGCGTGAGTGCGGGAACTGCTCCTGCACGCGCCCCCCACCCGCAGCCCCCCGCAGCCCCCAGCAGCCGTGGGCGCGCTGAGTCACAGCCGCGGGTTTTCAGGAACCGACTGGTGGCGGCGGCCCAAGGAGGGGGTGGAGGAGCCTCCTGGCGCCTCCCATCTGCACAGGCCCACAGGCCATCAGGGGCCGCAGGATGGAGATCAGGCAGCTCAGCAGGGAAGGGGGCAAGGGGCCTCCTGCTGGCCCCGCCCCCTGTGCTCGCCCCCCCCCCCCCCAGGGCAGTCTTGCCCTGCGGCATGGGCACCCAGTGGGGAGCCATGGGAGGGGTGAGAGTAGGAGAGGGGTAGGCAGGGAGGCCCCAGCTGGTTGGCTGGTGAGTTTGCTGGGACGTCCCATCCAGCACGGGCCAGGCTGGTAGCCGAGCCTGGGGAGCGGGGAGGGGCATGGCCCACGCTGCTCCGGGTGCCCCTTCTCTGCTCTGAGCCCAGGAGAGGCCGGTCCCCTATGAGGCTGTCAGACACCCATAGGGGTCCCAGGGTGAGTGCTCCGAGCTCTCACCTGAGGGCGGGAGATGTCCAGCCCTGGGCGCTTGGCAGTGCCCCGCTGCCATTTCCCCCCGCCCCCGCCCCTGCCTTTCCATCCCGCCACCCCCGTCTGCCCCCCCCTTAAGGGACTGGCAGTAAGGGGGGCTGCGGGTGTGTGGTGGGGTATGGGGGTGTAGGGTGTGGGGCTGTGGGTGTAGGGGTGCAGGTGCGGGGGCTGGTGGGCTGCAGGTGTGGGGCGTGGGTGTGGGCGCCTGGCCCTGTGCTGGCCGAGACCAGAGCGTCGCCCCGAGGCAGGCAGGGGCGCTGTGGGGACCTTACTTACCACATGGCGTGCATGTAGGTGGGGGGCAGGCGGGGACTGCTGACCGGCGTGCAGCTGTACGACCTCATGATTCTCTCTGCCAGCAGGAAGTTCCGGAACAGGCTGGCCACCAGCAGGTCCTGCCTGAAGAGCTTCTGGAAGAGATCTGGGGGGGGAGGGGGGAGGGGTGGCGACGTGTCCAGGCACCTGGGGCAGCTCTGTGCCACGGCTCAGACCCACCCGGACCCTCGCACGTGGCACCCCACCGCAGACGACAGACAGACAGACTCAGACAGGGACGCCCCTGCCCCCAGCTCACCCCGTGGCAGCACGTTCCAGGCGATGGTGTCCGTGATGGCCGTGAAGATCCAGTTCAGCTCGCCCAGGGGGGTCCTCCTGTCGTTCAGCCGCCCAGGGATCCTGCAGACGGGTGCAGGGGCTCAGGCTAGCTGCGGTTTCCGGGACTGTCAGGGTGCACTGCCCGACCCGGCACCCCCCACAATGCGTCCTCAGGCCAGTGCTCGGGCACTTGCAGCCAGCGCCCATCGCAGACCTGCGGCCACTTCAGTGAGGGCAGGAAACCCCCAACCCCTGCCCAGCCCCTCTCTGCGGCCCTCAGTGGTGTGGCTCCAGCCAGAGCTCCAGAGCTGGCCATCTCCCTGGCTACACGCTCCGGCCCCCCAGAGCAGGGCAGGGCTGTCCCCTGGGGAGGGAGGGGGCCAGTCACGCAGGTCTGCAGGAAGTTGATGCTGAGTGTCCCAGCTCTTACCCTGGTCACCGGCCTCCCCCGCTGCAAGCACACTGTCCCCGGCTGAATGGGAGCACTGCAGGGGGACAGCAGGGCGGACACTACTCCGGGTCACTGGCCACCCCCAGCCTTCCTCAGCACTGGGTACGACATGGACAGGGGCGCCCTCTGGCTAGCGGGTTCCTGAGATCCACCCCATCCCGACAAGCTCGGACCCTGTCTGCTCCGTCTCAGGCCAACTCTCAGCTGTGTCAAAGCCCAGCGGACTGAGGCCTTCAGTGGACACAGGGGACGTAAGGCCGCAGACACGTCCACACCGGGAGGGACACATGGGACATCCACGCCAGTGCCGGGACACGCGGCCCTCAGCACACCACGCAGGCTCCAGGCACAGGGGGCATCCCGACCTGCCCTCCCTCCCACGGTGCCCGGCAGGGGCTGTACAAGGTCCCAACCCCAGGACCTCCCAGGGGACAGTGACAAAGGTCCCCGTCATGCGGAGTGGCCGGGGGCCTGGAGCTCACCAGGGCCTGCGCCTGTCCCTGCCCCCGCCTGCCCAAGTCGCTCCCTGCGGTGAACAGGGATGGACCCTGGGACCCTGACAGCTTCTGGCACGGCCAAACTGAGGGATGGGAATGGCTGGCGGGGGTCCCGAAGTACCACACAAGCTCACGGGAGGGGCGTGGCATCAGGGCCCCCGGAATCAGCACGCCCTGTCAGTCAGCTCAGGAAACTGCCAGAAAGGAGGGCACTGGGACTCCCTGAGCTCAGCAAGACGGAGGCGGGAGGGGGAGGGCAGGGAGGGCAGGGAGGAGGTTAAGAGGGGGAGGGGGAGGGGAGGGAGGAGGGGAGAGGCAAGAAGGGAGGGCCAGGGGCTCTGGGGCACAGCCTGCCTCCAGACAGCCCTGCACCCCTCAGCCCCGAGGGGAGGGCTGGAGCTGGAGCCCTCCTGGGCCTGCGCAGTGCAGGGATGGGTGCTGCCGTGCGGGTGGCTCACTGTCCCTGCAATCGTCTCTCAGGGCTCACAGGCTTGAGAGTCACTCCCGCCAGTGACGGGCATTCCTGAGTCACTGCCAGCCACACTCCAGCCACATCAGGCCCCGCCATGCCTGCCTGACCCCGGAGCCGGTGACCATGTGCCCCCCTCCCCCACCAGGGCACTCTCTCCCCAGTGCTCCCAGACACAGGCCGCCCGGTGCGGGCCCTGAGCAGCGCTTGGGAGGGAGCGATCCTGGCGCCTGAGAGCCGAGAGCCGCCTCACGCCCGGCACACGACCTGTTCTCAGGGCTCACTGGGGACCCTCATATTTCTATAGCCGTTAAGCGTTTCATTACTTTGTTTCAATCTGAAAAATGCGCCTTAATTTCCAAGCCCGGGTCTCAGCGCCTGGCGGACGTGGCCCATCCGTTAGCCGTGCTCAGATCATTAGAGACAGCCGCCACGAGAGCTGCTTAATCATGGGACAGACTCCTTTCCGCTAAGCTTGGAGTGAGCCTGCACCCCGCCCGGCCTGCCCGCAGGGACGCGCAGACACTGCTGGGCTGTGGGACAACTCGGGCTGAGACCGATGGCCAGCTGCACCCTCCCGGGAGGTGACCACATGGGGCAGGGTCAGGAATCAGGCCCCAGGCCACGGGTCCTGCAACATCCCTTGGTTTCTCCAGGCCCCTCCCACCCACAGCCTGGGAAAGCCCTGGGCCCCGGGTGGCCTGACCCTCTGCACACACCCACAAATCAGGGGGCGCCCAAAGGCCGTTTCCTCTTGGCCTCCCTCAGAATTGTGCAGGGTTGGCGGGGGCTTGGGCTAGTTGGGACCCCAGCTGTGCTCACCACACATGGGGGTGTCCTTGTTCTGTCAAAGCTCACAGCCCCACCCGGGACCCAGCACCTTCCTCCATCCCTGCAGTCACAGGCCAGAGCCTGGGGAGACAGTACCAGCGGTGGCACCTGGAATCCCAAAACGACACCTGAGGGGACGGCGGGTGTGTGGGCAGAGTGCTAGGAAGTGGCCTGTGTGCTGTGTCCGGCCGTGCGTGGGGCTCAGGGGCCCTTCCCGGTCCCCAGGGATGTGTTCATTGGCCACTGTCCTGCCCCTGTGTCCCCAGAAGGGGGAGGTGGCTGGGCCCTGTGAGCCCCGGAGGGTGATGGGCTTCCCAGGACACCGGCCCAGCGCCAGCCTCTGCCAGCTCCACCCCAGCGACACCAAGGCGCAGAGCCAGGCTCTTGCGCTGGCCACAGGCACCCCACCACCTTCCACCTGGAGCTGTGACTTGAGCTGCTGAGCCCTGTGTGGTGTGGGGCTCCAGGCTCTGTGCTCGGGGGTACCCGGTGGTGCCCTGGCGCCAGCCCCGCCCGTCATTGCTTCTGCTTTCCTCTAGGTGTAGTCAGGCACGGATTGGGAGAAAAGGGCTTCAGCTCACTAGGCAGTTGACTCAGAGCAAACGGTCAGGCCAGGACACGCCACAATGCACCCATAGCACAGACCAACAGAGCCAGTGACCAGGGCGGGGGCCTGCAGGGTTCACAGACACGCGGTACTCACTTCTCTATCAGGTCCAGGGTCACGCCAGGCACCAGGCTCACGCACTTCTGCATGCAGAACCTGGAAGAGATGAGCGGGTCAGCCCAGTGGGGCTCGGCACGGCCAATGCGCAGGTCCAACCCAGCGCACAGCTGGCTCGGCCTCGGCACGGTGCACCAGGGTGAGGAAGCACCTGGACCACTCTCTGCTGCCCAGCAATAGCTCTGACAGTCACTCACGAGAAGCAGACAGAAGAGGATGAGCCCTCAAGAGGGGGACAGATGCAGGCTGGCCACACCCAGGACCCTCTCCTGCCCCAGGGCACTGCTCACTCCCGCTGGCCCACCAAGCCCACTTGCTCTGCGGCAGAGGACAGTGGGGTCTCTGGGCTCGTCCACGGCCCGGAATGAAATGAACAGTTTGGAAAACCTGATCCACCTGCCGAGCCCGGGCAGTGGCCGTCCGGGATCTGCGGGGCTGAGCTGGCCTTCTGGCATGCAGCTGGCCCCGGGTCCACCCCGCCAGGAGGACTGGCCTTATCTCCCACACACGACTGTTTCCTGGC
The DNA here is from genome assembly GCF_029834395.1 of Sorex fumeus. Classification (NCBI taxonomy): domain Eukaryota; kingdom Metazoa; phylum Chordata; class Mammalia; order Eulipotyphla; family Soricidae; genus Sorex; species Sorex fumeus. Next base: position 17,493,545 of record NW_026606086.1, on the reverse strand, counting down.
TAACGGTCTGTGGGCGGCATTCCTGGCCGCTCGCCTCAGCCCCAAGCCTTGTGGCCTCCCTCCCTCACGTGGAGTCGGGGCACCTGGGACGGCTCTGCACGTTCCTGACATCTCGCGTTGACTTGATGAAAGTAGAGGGAGGAATGGAAACGTCCTGGAGAGCTGCTCAGCCACGTGCAAATGAGGGCTGCTGTGGGGGTTCTGCCTGCCACCAGACAGAGCACCCTGCTGGCAAACCCGGACACACATACACCTGCACACATGTGCACGCACACACGTCTGCACACAACTGCACTTATACACACGCACACACACTCATATACATGCACACACTCTCACATGCACATTCGTGTCCCCACGAATAAGAGGGGAATGTGCTTGGCTGTGGTGACCATCAGCCCTGGGACGTATGCTGAGCTGAGCACGAGGGGCCCCCAGCTCTGTCCCTGTTACTGGGGTGGGGGACCCAGCGCAGGTTTCTGTCCAGGCAGTAAGCTGTCCCTGACTGGGGGCACTCAGGCACTGTGGCCATGGAGAGAAAGCACAAGAGGGGGCTTCAGTGGGCCGCGCTCAAGGGGGCGGGCCCGGGGGAAGCCCCTCGGCAATGGAGCCACAGTGTGAGAGCTGCAGAGACGGAGAGGGGCGGCCCGGGGCTGGCGGTGCTGATGGCGCGAGTCTGAGCCAGGCACGAAGGACCTGTCATTTCACGGAGACTAGAGACCCAAGGGGAAAGCAAGAGAGACGAGGGGCAGGAAGCCCCCTGCGCCCCAGGGCCTGACTCCAGCTGGCACCAGGCCTGGTGGGGGCTTTAATGGCTCCTTTGTGGGGGCAATAAACGCACCCTCGGAAGCCCCCTCCTCCAGACACTACTCCCTACCCAGCAGCAGACAGGCCCCCAGAGCTCCAGAAGCTGGCCTGAGCGCCGCGGGTGTGGCCCCGAGCCCGGAGTCCCCTGCGTCACGCTGTTTGGGTTCGTGGTAACCTGGGAAACTCCTTCTGGAACACCTGAAGCTGTGAATGACTTAGCAGCGCCAAGACGACTGGCTGGAGGGCCTCTACTGGGCCAGCGCTGGGAGCGGCTTCCCTGGTGATGGACCCGAGGCCAGAACGGGCGGCCTGGGCCACGGGGGGGGGGGGGGGGGGGGGGGAGGGGGAGGGGGGTGTCAGGAATTTTTGTCCCCTCCCATGGGACCCTGGCCCTTCTCCAGGGAGGGACGCGGCTGTGCAACACACAGCTGGGAACACGCCTGGCAGCACAGCCCACAGCCCCAAGCAGTTGCATTTGCTCTGTCTCAAGACAAGCCTGGGTGGGGAGAGGCGGGTGGTCCTCTGTGCAGTCTCTGACGCCCCTGGCGCAGCCTGAGGCTGGTGCTTTCCAGGCCAGCACTAATTCTCACCTGCCTCTAAAAATAGGGTCCTGGTGTTGGATCCCGCGTAAGAGCAGAGCGGGCCGGCGGAAGTGCGGGCGGCTGACAGCTGACAGCCCAGGAGGGCCACCGCGATGGGCCCCCACCGGGGCACTGAAATTAGCTGCTCTAGAGGGCAACGTGCTTCCTGGCACGGCTGCGCCCGGCGTGAGTCTCAGCACAAATGTGGGTTTTAGTCGCTATTTCAAGGGCAACAGAAACAAACGCTGCCGTCTGTACCCAAGCAGGATCTATGGGACGGTGGCAACAGGCTCGGGAAGCTCGTCACGCCAGCCCAGATGCGGCAGAGGGAACCCGAGCGAGTGGTGCTCCCACAGGCACCGACAGGAATGATCCCGACTAGCGAGCAGCCCGAATGCCCCAGGCGGCCCCAAACAACAAAGACACCAAATGAAAGCTCCAGACGCCAGAGAAACGGCCGTGGGAAGGTGCAGAGGGGGCACTGAGCCTGCTAGGGACCCCGAGCTGGCCTCTCGTGTTGGGGCGCTCTGCCCTTTAGGGGCTGGACCCCCTCGCCGTCACATCTTTGCTTCTCGGCTCTACTCTCCGTCCACGTTTGGGCTTGGCCACCCCCTGCTGGACTCCGGGGACATCTATGTGTCCACTTGGTCACTTGCACCCCAGTCTCCTGGGTCCCAGTCCCTGCTCTTCCTCTGGTCCCGAATGAGGAACCTAAGTGGTCTGGTGGTCCTGAGACACATGCGTGGCTGTTCCTGGACGGCCACCACGCCCCCATGCCACCCGGGCTGTGTGGGGGCTGCTGGGCCCTGTTCCGTCTGTCAGAGCAGGTCACACAGTGGCGTCTCCTGGGGCGAGCAGCTGGGGGAGGGGAGGCGGTGCGAGGGCAGGACGCCCCATCTCCCCATGCCAGCACTCACCAGCGCAGGGCGATCTTGATGGGGGTGGTCAGGCACGAGGTGAAGAGGTCGGCGGGGAGGTCGGGGATCATGGGCAGGAGCTCGTTGGCCTCGCAGGCGGCCAGCTGGATGCAGTTCTTCATGGATGGCGGCAGGGGCATCTGGGCCAGTGGGTGGTTGGGATTGATGGCCGCCACCTGAGGGCAGGGAGAGCCGAGCATGACTGGCCAGCAGAGCCGCGGCCTGGGCTCAGCCCTGGGACCCGGGCCGAGTCCACCCCCACTGCTGCGTCTGCACGTGCTGGACCGCAGGGTGTGATAGTTCCTCGTCTGCGCGCAAGAGGGCACGAGCCAGACCCACCCAGCAGAAGCAGATGCAAACCCGGGGATACATCCTGTCCTAGGCTCAGAGGTGTGGTGGGGGGTACTCGGGGGGCACAGTGGGGGCACCAGGGCTCAAGTCGGCCACACATTCACTGCCTTGCCAGGTCCAGGACTTTGTCTGTGAGGAAGAACTGGGCTGTGAAGGGGGAAACCGTGTCTCGGCCGGCTGCCAGAGGGCCGGGAGCAAAGCACTGCACACCCCTGGGGGACAGACGACGGTGCTCAGGCCCGGCCCTCACTGGCACCATCCTAGGTGACCAGGGCGCCTGTTCCTGTACCCCCCGACAGGGCGGTGGGCTATGAGGTTCGCCAAGCACACGGGACCTGCAGGGCTGAGGTGGAACCCCCACGCCGTCCTGTGCTGGACACACCAGGGGCCCCTGGTGAGTCAGGGACAGCCTGACGCCATAGCACGTGGGCCCGGCCACTTCCCTGGCACCACCTGGCCCTGAGCACTGCCAGGAGAGGCGGCGCCCGGCACCCCCCAGGGTTGGCCCCGGCACACAGGAATGAGAATGAGGCAGCAGAGAAGCGGCGGGCGTGACTCTGGGGGTGCCCAGAAACGTGCTCATCTTTCTGAGCCCACAAGAACCTTCTGGAAGGTTGGGCAGGATCCAGAGACGACCTCAGCACTGCCCGTGGCCAGCAGAGCCAGCACAGACCATCTGCTGCTGAACAACCGAGCCCAGAGCTGCTGGTGAGGACCCCCGCAGACCCCGCCCCCTCCCCCGGCCCCCTCAGACGCCGCCCGCCCCCCTCCGGAGCCCACCCGCCTCTCAGACGCCACCCTCTGGGGCTCACAGCAGTGAGGCCTGGCCAGGGTGGGCTCGCATCAGACTCTGCGAGCACCTCCCACTGTGCCCGGCCTCACCCCACAGCGGTCACTGCCGAACTGGCCCCATCCCGGGTCCTGGGGTGGGAGGGACACGAAGTGCCACCGAGGACACCCTCGGCACGGACCCCCGCAGGGCAGGCCCCGCTGGACTGGCCCCTCCCGCTTGCGCCCCTGCACTCAGGTCACTCCCAGGCGGCTCGGGGTGCAGGGACAGGGACCCCGCAGCCCCTGTCGGACGCCCCTTCTCTGGCTGCGACCGGGGGACAGCTGCGGTTTCCTGCTGCGTCCCCTCCCGTGTCAGGACAACATGGGAGTTTCCTCAGCTGCTTCCTCCTTACGCTGACAGCACAGGGGCCATAGCTCGGGGGATGGGAGGGGGGAGGCGCTGGGAGCTGGCGGGTGCCTCCCCCCTTCCCTGCTGTGCAAAGTGGCGAGCTGGCCCGAGGCCGTCACTGAGGCTGTCAGTGAGGCTGCAGGATGGGCACAGGATACTGTCCACGCCCTGCTAGGGGCTCCCACACTCCTGGCACCTCAGAAGCCGCCCTGGCCACCTCTGACCTCTGACCTGACCACTTCATGCACGGTGGCCCTTCACCCTCAGCCTGCGTGGGGGCCTCCGGGGTTGGGCAGGGCCGTGGCCCGGGCAGGGACGCTGCCTTGTCAGCAGCCGTCCTGGCGGCTGCTTCTAGGAGCCCCGGTGGCCCTGCACACCCATCCCCTTGGATTCGCGCTCAGTGGCCCGTGATGGGCTTCACGGGCTCAGGTGGTGGCATTTCTCCCTCAGACATTGGGGGGACGGGAAGAGGCGCTTGGTGCCAGGATGCAAACTCTGGTGTCAGGGCCCCAGAGCAGGGCCGAGGCCCGTCTGGCCGCCAGCCGCCGCTCACGCGCCCTCCCCTGCGCCGGCTCAAAGGGGGCAGCGTTTCTCACCAGTGACGCGCGCGTGGCTCAGCGCTCCCTGGGGGACGCTGCCCAGATGAATGAACCCGATTTTATCGCTTTAATTTCCGCTGTTTATGCAAGACACCAGCTGTACAACAGCCAGGAACAGTGAGCGAGCTGGGAAGCACAAGACAGTCACCTGCCCCGTGATGAGAAGGCTGCAGACAAGAGGCAGAGCTGGTCTCAAGGAGGTCCGGTCGTGGGCAGGGCTGTCCTGCCACTGCTCCACGCCTGCATCAGGACCAGCCAGCCCTGGTGTCCCTGAGATGGAGGGAAGAGGTCGACATCTACAGCCTCCAGAAACACAGGCACACGGACCCAGGGAGGCGTAGACCCAGGCTGGGTGGGGCCAGGAGGGCGCCAGGTTCCACCGCTGAGGTTCCAGCAGGCATAAACCCGGGAGGCTTAGGTTGGAGCCTGCCAGAGTTATTTCCAAGCACAGAGCCAGGAGAAGCCCCTAAGCCAGCAGGTGTGGCCCCAACCACTAGCAACACAAAAGGGTTTTTGTGAAGTTCCCTGACAGGGAGTGTGCCCCACCCTAGGTGCTCTGGATCGCAGTGCTTGTCAGGAACCCCTTCTGTTGACAGAGACCCCAGTGAGGTGCTGACAGCAAGGCCTGGCCCTCTGTCCCGACCAGGGCACCCAGCACGGTGCTTTGGACGCAGCGGATACCCTGTGTCTTCTGACCCCACGGCTGACCATCAGGGCAGAGGCTGGGGCTCCTTCAGTCCCGCGCAGCATCACTCAGCCGACAGCACTGCCACCTGGCCGGCTCTCGGCCGCCTGCCCTCACCTCCAGCTCCTGCTCCCTCTGCAGCGCGAACTGTTTGAAGGACTTGACGATGAGGCCGGCGTTGGAGCAGTCGTACACGAAGATGGACGGGCTGCCCATCCAGGTCTGCAGGTCATAGATGGACAGCGGGATGTACTGCGTGTAGTTCTGCAAGACAAAGGCCAGGCTGCTCAGCCCTGAGGGGGCCACGATCTCCGGAGCCCCTCGGCCGCTGCGAGTGTTGGAGTGGATGCTGGACTCCGAGCACTGGGGAGCAGCCCGGCCTTGAGTCTCCTGTGCAGGGGCGGCCCCCCCCCCCCCGATTTTTCCCCAGGAGGGCACCAAACTGCCGCCCACCTCTCTAGAGGGCACCAGCGTCCAGCGCCCAGCGCCCAGACATGGGGACAGCCTCAGAGATGCTCCGAGGGCAGAGGGACCCACAGAGCCGGGACGGGCGGCTAGATGGGGAGGTGGGGAGTGGCGGGGGGGGGGGGTGCGGAGGCTAGACCGAGGTTGGGCTAGAATTGGGGCTAGGAGCGGGGGCAGCTCTGGCACCCGCAGCGAGTCGGACCCTGCTTCTCACACAGGGCCATGAGCTGGCAGGGATCTCAGAACTCAACACGAAGGCTGCAGAGACCACCTTAAGCTGTTGCAGAAAGCATGTGTCGGGCAGACACCTACATCATCTACGTGCCTGCCTGGGGCCCAGCACCAGCTCCCGAGAAGCCGGTGGCCCGGGGCAGGGTGAAGGGGGTGCCGGCAAGGGGCAGGAACCGCAGGGAGCACAAAGTAGACGGAAGCAGGACAGGTGAAGCCCAAGGCTACCGCCATACGCACAGCCAAGCCTTCGGTGCCAGCACTGGAGGGCTCGTGCTGGCGCGTGTGGGTTCAGTGTGGGCATGACGTAAGTGGATGCCAAAGATCTGCCCGTGGCCTGCCCCCGCCCCTCGGGACCTCACTGAGATCCAGGTGGCCCCCGAGCCCGACAGAACCGCACCAGGGCTTCTCATGTGGCATCTGATGAGTGGATCCTAAAGTTGGTGCAGATGAGGGAAAAAAAAATTAATGAAGAATAATGAGCAGCCCAGCAGTGAGGACCCTAAACACGCAATAAATCTACGGTAATTACAGAGCGGCACTGGGAGGCCAGGACAGTCGGCTGAGAACATCCAGAAATAGAGCCACATATATAATTGTAATGAAGGTGGCATTTGCGCTCTGTGAGCAAAGTGATTCTGCAAAATCAAACCATCCAATACTGCCACCCCGGACGCCAGCCTGGGACATGGGCGGGACCACGACACAGACGCACGCTTCCCAAGGCGCCCACAGAACTCAGGCACCTCGAAAGAGATCCAACGGCAAACACCACGGAACCCCGGTCAAAATGAAATAACTCCAGAATAAAATAGTAAATACATATGCAGATTTGTATTTAAGTTATGTGTGTGTGTGTGGACAAGCTGCTGTCTGTTTTTTAACAGAAAAATGGGAAGCAATATATAAAAAGGCAAAAGACACAGGCAACTCAGTCTACAGGCGAGCAGGAATCATGCAGAGACGCTTGTGTTCTGTGTGAGGGGGCGGGCTCACAGGTGGCCATGCTCAGGGATCACTCCTGGCAGACTCGGGGTCCATATGGAATGCTGGGGATCAGACCCGGGTCCATCAAGTGCAAGGCAAGAGCCCTCCCTGCTTACTAGAGCTCCAGCACCAAAACATTCATATTCTGATTTAACTATAAAAAGTTTCTTTCCTTAAAAAAAAAAAAACAACCCTTCATTCTTATTGTGGCATCATGCTTTAAAATAGAATCGAAGTAGGGTTTTGAGAGGTGCAGAGCACAGCACCAATCCTGGTGCTGGTGATTGATGCCAGGACGCCCACAGGCCCACGGCCCCGGCATCTCTCGGCCGTCCCAGGTCAGCAGAAACCAAGTTTCAATGAGAATCTTTCCTCCCTCCCTCCCTCCCTCCCTCCCTCCTTCCTTCCTTCCTGCTTTCCCTCCCATTAGCCACCCAACCACACCCCGTCAGCCACGCAAAGTGGAAGGAGGCCGGAAGAGGACGCCCCTGGTGACCAGGGAGTGACCAAAGGGCACGCGGCTGCTGCTGGGTTGTGCACAGAGCCTGTGGGACAGGCTCTCAGAAGCGCCTGCCGTGTCCACCGCAGAACAGATGGGACCCTACCCCAGCCCCCGCTCAGGTGGGGCCATTTCCCAGGTGCTGCTTGTGCTGTGTGTGAGAACAGCCGGACGGACACGCCTGGGCAGCCTGTGCCAGCACGCGGGGACAGCAGGGGACGGGGGGGGACAGCAGGGGACAGGGGGGCACAGTGGTGGCAGTAGGGCAGGGCTGGACTTCCGAGCAGGGGCCTGTGGGGCCTGAGGCGCCCCTGGGGGTCCCGCACCACGTGCGGCCCCTCCACCCCCACAGGGGACAGGACGCTTCCTCGTGCCCCGCCCTCCGTCCCAGAAAGCCAGTCAAGGCCGCGTTTCCATTCCAGGCAAGAGGAGAAATGGGTTTCGGATAATTTATTCATTACAGCCCACTTCATCTGTCAGGCTCTATTCAACATCAAGAACAAGGTCCCAGCGCCCCGCTCATCCCAGGGGGCCGAGCACACGGCGGAGCTGGAGGGGCCGCGCCGGGTACCTGGCAAAGGCACCGCAAGGGCCGGGCCCCACACAAGCCCCGAGCCCCTCACCGCCCCCCGAGCCCCTGGCCCTCCCAATACACCCCACCCAGCCAGTGCAGATGGCTGAGACTGCCCCCTGGCGTGGTCACGTGCTGTTCTATAGTCTGGCCCGAGCCACCCTCCTGCCCCGCGCAGGCCCCGAGGGGCGTCCTGACCCAGGGACAGGGTCCCAGTGGTGTTCAGGGGTCTCTCTCTCCTGGTGATCTCGGGGTACCAGCTGGGACCCAGCTGCACTGTCCTATGGCTCTCAGGAGGGACCGCTTGTGTCTCGCTCCGGCTCAGCGCCCAGCGTACGCGGGCTCTAGGGGGACCGAAGCGGCCCTGAGAGGCGCTGTTATCAGGAGTTGCTGGTACTTCCCTGAAGCGCTGTCCCGCCCGGCCCTCAGCTGCAGTGAGAGAGAGGAGTGACCGGTGGGGATGGCAGGCCGGGCCGGGTGCGGGACAGGTCTCACAGGCTGCTGGGTGAGGCGCGTGCGCAGCCCCCATCTGGGGGTTTCTGTGGACTCTGGCCAAGGAGGAAGCGGACAGGAGCTGTGCTCTGCTCTGGGGGCAGCGGGGAAGCCATGGCTGGGAGGGGGCAGCCCGTCCAGATGCCTTTGTAACCGTCCCTGAGGCCCGGGGAGGCCGGGGGCAGACGTGGGGACAGCAGGGCGGGGCAGAGGACGCAGGGATGCGCGCCCTGCCCCTTCCACAGAGCCCAGCCGTCGAGGTCATGGACACTATTGGAACTGCCTCCTGGCAGCTGCTCGCACACCTGGGGGAGCCTGTGGGGAAGAGACAGAGACACGACGGCGAGACCCTGGGCCACAGGCAGCCGTAGGACGCAGCAGACTCGCCGCCCGGAGTGGCCCTCGCCTGTCGCCCTGAGGCCGAGCGCGTAGAAAGCCCCCGCGGAAGTGACAGGTCACCAACGGCGCTGACCGCACCGTCCCCCCAAGACTGGGACGGCTCCGCGGATCTGGCAGCTGATGAAGCCCGGCCCTGCTCTGGCTTCCGTGACCGAAGCCTAGAGGTGTGACAGTCCTGGCAGAGCTGAATGACGATAGTAACGCCCACTTCGGCCTCTCGAAGCACTCACGCCCAGTGAGCGGACACGTGGGACACACGCACCAGCCTCTGGAGCCTGAGCGGGCAGGACGGCCGCCGGCCAGGGCCCACAGCTGGGCTCGCATGCTTCTGCACCTGGCCCCAGCCTGGTCCCCTCACCCAGTCGAGCCTCCTTTCAGCCACTTCAGTCCCCGAAGGCCCAGGGCCTCTGCAGCTCCCGCCTGCGTGCACACAAGGGTGTGCACGTGTGCTGGCGAACCTCGTGCTGCAGGCCGTAAACCTCATCTCAATTCACGGAGGCAGGTGACGATACTGGGTGGCTGGGCCCTGGCCTCCGCCTAGCTGCCCGCTGGACCACCCTGCGGCCCTGTGTGCCCATCGCTTCCCAGCCTGTGCCCGCGTCTCCACAGGAAGAGTCCCTGTGGGCTTTGGAGGGGGGGGATCCCGGGACTGCTCCAGAATCTCAGTGGGAAGCTCCAGGATGCCACGGGGGCAGGGGGAGGGGTGTCCCTGCCTACAGCTGTCACGCACTAAGCGAGAGACCCCAGCTCCGGGCTCTCTGGAAGCTTCTCCCGTGGGAGCCGGTGCCTGAGGCCTTCCTCATCAGCGTGCTGCCGTGGTGGACAGCTCGGGGCGGGGACAGCTCACACCTGACGGGCCTCAGACTCACACACACACATAGCTGGGCGTGTTTACACGCGTCGTGAGACCTGGAGCTCCTTCTTGGAGCGTCATGGCTGGATCTCGGAGAATGAGTCAGGGCCGTCTTCCTGCTCCCAGCTCTGACAGACCAGGAAACGCCGCTCCCTCGTCAGGCCGGGTTCCTCCGCCCGCAAGGCTTTCCATTCCGGAAGGTCATGAATTTTTTATCCGATTTCTGTAATAAGTGACTCCAGCTCTCCCAGGCTGAGGGATGGTGTCTTTCAGGAACTGTCCGTCCCTCGCTTCCCCATACCTGGAGGCAGAGAGCGGCCAGCGGTGGGCATGGTGGGAAATGATTCAGAGGGTGACCGAGCACCCGGGGGGGCTCTCGGCAGGTGTGGGCTGGCCCCCACCTCAGCCCAGGCCGTGGGCCCCCTCCGTCCTCCCCAGCGGCTGACTGTTTATTCATTTCACAGACCTTCGCCAAAAACCAGCTTATGTTTTCATTGATTTTTCTCTTTCGACTTCCGCTTTCCAATTTCACTAATTTCTACTCTAATTTGTATTCTCTCTCCACCTGATTTTTTTTTTTTTTTTGCTTTTTGGGTCACACCCAGAGATGCACAGGGGCTACTCCTGACTCTGCGCTCAGGAATTACCCCTGGCGGTGCTCAGGGGACTATATGGGTTGCTGGGAATCGAACCCGGGTCGGCCACATGCAAGGCTAATGCCCTACCCACTGTGCTATTGCTCCAGCCCCCTCCACCTGATTTTTAATCAGTTCCTACCTACTTTCTGCAGGAAGAAACTTAAATTGTTGATTTTAAAGCTTTTCTTTCCTTGGGCTGAGCGATAGCACAACGGGTAGGGCGTTTGCCTTGTACGTGGCCGACCCAGGTTCAATCCTCCGCATCCCATATGGTCCCCCAGCACCACCAGGAGTAATTCCTGAGTGAAGAGTCAGGAGTAATCCCTGAGAATCACTGGGTGAGACTCAAAAAAGCAAAATAAATAAAGTTTTTCTTTTCTAATGCACATATTCAACTCCATAAAACTCAGTCTTGTCTCTGATGGAGCCCACAAACTTCATCAAATTGTGTTTTCATTTCCATTTCATTCAATGTTCTAAAACTTCTCTCGAGACAGTTCTTTGACTCATGTTATTTAGAAGCATGTCGTTTAAGCCCTATGGACCTGAGGATTTCCCAGCTGTCTATCTGTTGTTGATTCCTGGTTTGATTCCATTGTGAGTTTGCAGTACACACAGTGATTTCTGCGCTTTTAAAATTGTTCAGGTGTGCTTTCGGCCCCAAACAAGGTTTATCTTGACGAACACGTGCTTCATTTTACGAGTGTCAAAGCAAAAGAACTGTGGGCAGCTGCTGTGATCCAATGGTTTTGCACTTAGAAAAACGGTGGCCCATGCCTGGGTACTCAAAAGAAAGATCAGTCATTGGAGAGTCCGAGCAGAAAGGCCCCTGGAGACAAGCAGGTGGACAGAGGTCTGTGGGGACTCGCTGGCATGGCCGCACCTCACAGTCCAGGACCTTGGCGTCCTCCAGGCGGTCGCTGGCAGAGGCGGGGGAGAGGCGTGCCGGAGGGCCCCGGGCTGCCTGCTCGCTGGAGGTGAGCCCGGCTCGGTGCACGAAGGAGCTACTCAGATTCCCGGCTATTCCGGTCACTTCTCCAAGTTCTATTTTAAGGCCCCTTTCCATCTAAAAGTGTTACATTGGTTGGCTTCAAACTACTGACATTTCCTCGAGTTTCTATTTTTAAAACTAGGGGCCAATCTGAGTGGCTCTCGGCTGGGGGGCGGCAGGGGCGGGACACCAAGTCAGGACATGGATCTCTGGGGTCCTGAAGTAACCCCCACTCCAGCGCTGAGGGCTCTGCAGAGCCCTGCCCGCCCGCCCTTCACCAGCCTGGGCTGGCCTGGTCACTCTGAGCCCCGGCCTGGTCACTGGGCTTCCCCGTGCCCTCCACCAGCCCCGGGACCGGCCACTCTGAGCCCACCCTGCCCCCATCAGCCCGTGTCCAGCCAGCCTCCCTTCCCGAGTGCTGGTGGAGTCGCACGCTCTGCAGGGCTTCATCTGTCTGGCTTGTCAATTTTATTGATCTTTTCAAGAAAACAAATTTCAGCTGTTACCTCCCTCTCCTGCTTACTTCCCATTCTGCTGAGTTCTGCTCCCGTTTCTTTCCTTAAAGCATTGCTGTAACCTACCCTATAAATCCCAACAAGGCATGATTTCATTATTGCTTCGTCTGAATTATTTATAGTTCCCCCTGAGTACCTTTTGACACGTGTGTCTGAGGACTTCCGGATATGCCACAACGGCAGCACCGTGAACACAGCGCAGTCTCCAGCCTTCCAACTTTACTGAGGCATTTTTATCGTTTTTATTTTATTTACTTTCAGTTCTGGACTACACCCTCCAGTCTCCGGGTCTGAGTCTCAGCTCTGTGCTCGAGAGACGATGCGGTGCCAAGGACTGAAGCTGGACCCCTGCGTGGACCTCTACGACCCAGTACAGGGTCTAACTCTGCCTGCAGACACGGATTCTAGAGGTGTAGGGTGGAGAGTTCTAGCAATGCCAATGATTACAGTATTGCTCCGGTCTTCTATGGAAATACTGACATTTTTTGTTGTTGTTGTTAGAAAAAAATTGAAACAAATATGCCTAGAGTTTTCCTGTGTTTTCACAGATCGTTTTGTCTGTCGTTACTGGTGTCGGCTTTTAGTTTGGCTTGGTTTGGTTTGGTTTGTTTTGGTTTGCTTTGGGGGACAGTCCTGGCTGTGCTCAGGGTTCACTCCTAACGGTGCTCTGGGGACCATCTAGGGTGCCAGGGATCAAACCAGGGTTGTCTTGTGCACAAGGCAAGGGCCCTCGCCATGCTGCCCCTCCGGCCATACGTGAACCATCACAACAAAAGGGCGGGCGAATCTCCAGCGAGCCAGGAAGGACCTGCGTCTGTCCTGTCCAGCCGCTCCTGCACCGGAGCCCAGGGGAGGGCTTCCTGTTTGGCCGCCCAGAGGCACCTGGCTCCCCAGGGGTCAGGAGCAGCACCTGCTCGGGGCCAGCCCAGGCAGCTCCGGGGACCTCCGGGAGCCCCAGGGCCCCAGTACCAGGCCGCAGCGCACGGCACTAGCAGGAAAGTCCCACTCAGCAAGCACCAGTGGCATGGGAAACGGAGCTGCACGCCGATCTGCCAGAGGGGACGTCAACAGGGAACAGGACGGAGCATTCCCAGAGCCTCGTCCTGGGAGCGGCAGCCGCAAAGGCGCCACACGCACAGCACCACAGAGAGGACCAGCACGGTGAGTGGGAAGGACACGTGCGGCCTCCCCAGGGGACCCGGGAGCATGATTGCTCGGCAGGGACCCCACGAGGGTGTGCCGGGAAACACAGGAGCCTGGAGGCCAGACACGCGCATCCCTGGGTGCCCACGTTGGTGGTGGTGGTGGGGGGAACAGGGGAGGGGCAGTCTGGGTGGGTGTGTGGGGGTGGGAAGATCGTGGGCAAGAACAGGCGGGGACAGTGACACGCTCACAGAAACGCCAGCATGGACAGAGGGGAGGGACAAGGAGACAGAAGGACGAGGACGCGGACACGCACCAGGCCAGCGAGGCCAGCACCACAGGTGCCTGGAGCCGACACACACCCGTGTCCTGCAGCACAAGGGCAGCCTCGGGGTCCGGGCAGGGAAAGCCACATGTCCCAGCCCTCAGCAGCAGGAACTCGGAGAGAAGACAGACCCCACAATAGCGCGGAGCTGGTCGGACGCCCAGGGCGCCCAGCCACACCCACTATGGCCAGCCCGACTGGGAAGGCGGCCGGCACACTCGGCTCTGACCCAGAGGGTCCCCGGCTGGCGTCCCTTGGCTCTCCCAGAACCGGCCCAGCAGCCTGCGGGCCGAGAGGAGCCCGCTGGGACCCGCTCCCTGCCTCAGCCGCGGACACAGCCACCCCCGGCGCCCACCTTGTTGAAGACCCAGACCTCGCCGTTGGCTGTGGGCCGGGGCACACCATGGCCATTGTAGTGGAAGAGGACACGCTCCTCCTTGGCGTTGCGGCGGAGAGACGTGCACAGCTTCTTCACCTCGTCCACGGTGGGGTCGAGGCTCTGCTTGTACCGCGCCTGTGGGGAGAGGGGCAGTCAGAGGGGTCGACCCAGCCTGTGGGGAGGGGGAGGGCCGCAGGACACCTGGCCCGCAGGGGGAGGGACGGGAGGGTTGCAGGACACCAAGCCTGCAGGGAGGGCGGGGGAGGGCCACAGGACACCTGGCCGGGGCAGGGAGAGGGGCAGGAAGGCCACAGGTCACTTGGCCGCGGCTCCAGGCCGTGAGAGGCAACAGGAACGTAGCTGCCGCCACAGGAGCCAGGCCAGACGCCTGTGATGTCACCCCAGACACAGAGCAGGCCAGACCCTGACGGTGTCCAAAGCCCAGTGACCGCCCTGATGGGCCATGGGGTCCCTCTGGGAGGCCGCGGTGTGAAGGCATGTGCCCCAGTGTGGACGGGAGAGGGCAGAGCACACGGGTACTTGGAAGCAGTCTGGTCAATGGCCAGCACCTTCCTCCAGGGAGCGTCCACCCGGGGAACACCAGGGCAGGCCCAGGTCCACGCCTACCGCCCTCCCCGGGGCCCGAGAAGCTCGTGGTCACTGTCTCTCAGTCTGGTCCACTCACGGCCTGAGACGCCACTCCCACAGGATGTGAACCAGGAGCCAGGCCTGTGCCGGGGCCACGTGTCCCTGGGGTGCGGGAGAGGCGGTGAGGGAGCGCCACTCCTGAAGGACAGCTGGGGTCCAAGAGGGGCGGGGCTGGACAGGGAGCAGTCCCCACAGTGCCTGCGGCCTGGCTCTGGGTCCCCCACACATTCCTCGTGTCACACTGTCCCCACAGGCGCCCCCAAAGTGCCTGTGGCCTGGCTCTGGGTCCCCCACACATGCCTCATGTCACACTGTCCCCACAGGCGTGACCAGAGAGGACTCCAGAGCTTCACGGTTCCAGGGGGGAGGGTCATGCGGGAGCCTCCAAGGGCTGGCCTGCCCACCCTGCCCACAGGGGTGCCCCCAGGCTGGGCAGTGCCCCCTGTTTCTCCGGACAGAAGGAGACGAGCGGCCCGCACGCTCCAAGGGTGGGGTCCAGCCTGCCAGCAGGGACCCCATCCAGCCACACCCTGGATCCTGCCCTGAGCGACAGGGACAGGACAGGCTTGCCCCGAGCTAAGAGAGGGTGAGACTCCGGCCGTGCCCCCAGCCACAAGCCACAGGTAACCACACGCGCCTAGCCACACGGGGGCTGCACAGCAGAGTGTCTGTGTATGCCTGTGTCCCTGCATGTGTCTATGTGTCTGTGTGTATATGTGTCTGTACGTACATGCGTGTCTCTGTCCCTGTGTGTGTGTCTGTATGTCTCTTTATCCCTATGTGTGTCTCTATCCCTGTGTGTGTCTGTGTCTCTGTGTGTCTCTGTCCCTGTGTGTGTCTCTGTGTCTCTGTCCCTGTGTGTGTGTGTGTCTGTGTGTGTCTGTATCTCTGTGTGTGTCTATGTGTGTCCATATCTCTCTGTGTGTGTGTCCCTGTGTGTGTCTGTGTTCTCTGTGTGTGTCTCTGTCCCTGTGTGTGCGTCTGTGTGTGTCTGTGTGTCCATGTGTCTGTGTCCCTTTGTGTGTCTCTGTGTGTGTTTCTGTGTGTGTCTGTGCGTGTCTCTGTCCCTGTTTGTCTGTGTCTCTATGTGTGTCTCTGTGTGTGTCTATGTCTGTGTCTCTGTGTCTATGTCTGTGTCTCTGTGTGTGTCTGTGTGTCTCTGTCCCTTTGTGTGTCTATGTGTGTCTGTATCTCTATGTGTCTGTGTCCCTGTGTGTGTTCCTGTGTGTGTCTGTGTCCCTGTGTATGTCTCTGTCCCTGTGACTATGTGTGTCTGTGTCTCTGTGTGTGTCACTGTGTGTGTCTCTGTCCCTGTGTGTGTGTCTCTGTCCTTGAGTGTGCCTGTGTGTCCAAGTCTCTGTCCCTGTGTGTGTGTGATGTGCCTGAAGTACTGACTGTGAGTTCCAGGACCCTGGAGTTCATCTGCACAGCAGCTGGCGTGGGTGGTGGCGCAGAGGGAGGAGGGAGGAGGGAGGAGGGGGAGGGGGGAGGGGGAGCTGCTAGAGACGGATGATGGGTGGACGTGGAAATTTCCCACCAGGAAGTTTTAAACTGAAAATAAGACACAGAAGCAAAGAACCTGCACACAGCATTTGGGGGGTGAGAGGCCAGCCTGGTGCCGGACACACCGGCCAGCCTGGCTGTCTCTGCCCTGCCTGGCTGTCTCTGCCCTGCCAGGCCTCCCCAGCCACTCTGGGGGGCTGCAGCACGTCCAAGCTGAGGGGGTCTGCAGCAGCCCTCAAGGAGCCTGAGCCATCCCCCTCTGCCCACAACACTGGCCTGGGGAAAGGTGCTCTACCCCCAGGAAGACCCCAGCCTTGCTCTGAGGACGGCACACTGCCATGGGGCAGAGGGCACAGGCCCCGGGCAGAGTCTGCAGCGAGGGCTGAGATGTGGCCCCCACAGTGAGCCGCCAAGACACTGGGGCCACATTCTGGGTTCACGGCTCCCTGGAGCTTCACTCCTACGCCAGCTGCTGCCTGGATAAAAGCACCACCAGGCAGCTCCAGTCAGCCACACACACTCCAGCTCTGCAGAACCAGCCACGCACATGCGCACGCGCGCACACACACACAAATACACACAGAGCCCAGGCTCCGCAGAACCAGCCACACACACACACACACACACACACCACACACACACACACACACACACACACACACAGAGTCCAGGGCTGCAGAACCAGCCCCACACACACAGAGCCCAGGCTCCACAGAATCAGATACACACTCACACACACACACACACAGAGCCCAGGCTCTGCAGAACCAGCCCCACACAGAGCCCAGGCTCCACAGAATCAGATACACACACACACACACACACACACACACACACACACAGAGCAGGCCAGGATCTGCAGAACCAGCCTCACACACACACACACGGAGCCCAGGCTCCACAGAACCAGATACACACACTCACACACACCCAGGCTCTGCAGAACAAACCACACTCCTCCCCCTCCAGGCTCTGCAGAGGAGTCGGTGCAGGCCTGGGCGTCAATGGCTGCCTGTGAGGTGTGCTGAGATAAACAGCACAGCACAAGAAAGGGGAAAGTGCTCCTGAGCTCAGGGCTAGCCAGAGGAAAGAGTCCCGGGGGAAGAGAATGGGAGGCTTCCAGGCCCAACCTCTCCTGGACAAGGAGCGCAGCAATTCCTCTCCCTGGAAGACGGGAGCGCGGGTGCAATGGTGCAGCTGCAGCAGCCGCTGCATGAGACACAGGGGAAAACAAGACGGTAAGGGCCGGAGACACAGCACAGTGGGGAGGGCATTTGCCTTGCACACGGCCAACCCAGGTTCGATCCCCGGCAACCCACATGGTCCCCCAAGCACTGCCAGGAGTGATTCTTGAGTGCAGAGCCAGGAGGAATCCCTGAGCATTGCTGGGTGTGACTTAAAAAATAAAACAAAACAATAGGACTCTCATCCAGAACCAGGACACTGACAAACCACTCACACAAGCTGTCCTGGTGCTCCTCATGTCCACTCGAACTGCAAGCCAGGGCCAGGTGTGGGGGAGGGCCGACTGCAGGGCCCTGAACAGGCCAGCGTGCGCCCGCTCCAGGCCTGACACTGTTCCCATGGGTTGGGGCCCCCAGCTAAAGGCCGATGGGAACTGCGGGATGAGGCCCAAGGCACGTGGTGAGCGGGAAGCCCTTCCCGACTCGAGGCCCCTCACCAGGCCGGGCCAGGTGCCACCCTCCGCAAAGGGGCTGCATCTGAGCAAGGCCCCGGCCCTGCCCACGGCACCAGCGCTGACTCACAGCCCGACAGCCACTTAATAGGGGCGCGTATGCAAATGAGTGAGCCGCTATATATACCCACGCTGCCGCCAGAAGGCGAGACTCCCAGGCACGCATGTTGACAAGCCGAGGAGCACTGGGAGTGCCGGCGACGGCGAGCTGCCCTGCACAGCCCTCCCAGCACAGATGGCCGGGCTGGGGTCAGCCGCGCCCACGCACCATCTCCCCACGTCCCAGGGTCCTGTGCTGGCCCGGCCTCCACGCGCAGCCGAGCGCTCCATAGCCGCCTCGGCACAGTGGGGACACAGGGACAGCCCCACTGCCCCCAGAGACACCGTGCAGGGGGACACTGAGATGGGGCAGCTGGAGCAGGGCGCGGTGGGCAGCAGCGTGGGGAAGGGCCAGAGTCCGGGCCGGGGGCAGTGCAGCCTCACCTGACCCTGCCGGCACCAAGGGCCGGAGCACCTCAGCCACCGGCAGGCCGGTCCTTGCTGCCACCCCTGCCGGACGGGGACCAAGAGGAGACCACCCCGTGCAAGCCTCTCACACGTCCGCAGGCCACCACTTGTGCCCACTCGGGGCCTGGGCCAGGCGGCAGCGATGGAAGGAGGGCAAGGAGGGGCCCAGAGGGGTCGTGGTCAGGGCATGGGCAGAGCTGCCCACTGCTCAGAGCTGCCCACTGCTCAGAGCACGAGCTGGGCGCGGCAGGTACACAGCAGACTTCCATCCACAGCAGCGCGGGCAAACCCAGCAGCACACAGCCCGTGGTGGTGGACCCAGGGCTGGCCGGCTGACACACCGAGAACGCGCAAGCCAAGAGCTGGTGTGGGAAAAGGGGCCTGGGGGCCGGAGCAACAGCACAATGGGGAGGACGCTGGCCTCAAGCCAGGCTCAGTCTCCGGCACCCCACGTGGCCCCCAAGGTCAGGAGTGACCCCTGAGCACCACGGGGTGTGGCCCAAGCACCACACACCAGCCCCTCTGATGAACTCAGGATCCCGAATCTCCTGCCAGGGAGGCGGCGGGGGGGAGGGGGGAGTGGGGTGAAGGTGTTGCTGACCAGGCAGCTCAAAGCAAAGGACAGAGGGCGGAGACCAGACCAGGCACTGCCCCGTGGCACCCACCCAGCAGCCCTGGGCATGGCACGGTGGCCCTGGCGCTGCCCTCCTAGAGGCACACAGGCACAGAGCCGGCGAGCAGGAGGGCTCCACAGACCCACAGAGCCCCTTCTGGCACTGCCAGAGTCGTCACACCTGCTAACGCGGGAATAGGCTCTGGGGGTGACGAGCCTGTTCCTCAGACAGAGGTCCCAGCCACATGCCCCTGGGGCAGGGTCAGCTCTGCGCATGAGGACTGAAACCCACTTCCGGGAGAGAAGCCGGGGCCTGGGGCTGCGGGGCAGAGGGGCAGGAGAGGACTTCCTGGGCGCGAGTGCTTACCCGGGGCTGCCAGTTCTCGTACTGCTTCTGCAGGTTTGCGCCGATGGTCTCCAGGGCCTTCTGGGGGCCCATGGACAGAGGGTCTGCGGGAGCAGAGAGAGGCTTGTTACACGCGGCCCCCGGGGGTCAGGCTGGAGCGGGCCCCAGCACACTCCACCCTTGCGGCCCAGGAGGACTGTCAGTGCCAGGCTGGCTGACCGCTGGGTGGCTGAGGAGCACCAGGAGGTCCCTAAATCTCCCAAGCAGCACGAGGAGGCCCCCCATGTCCCCAGCACCCTCCGTCATCAACAGCTGCCAGCAGCAACTCCCCGCACCGAGGCCAGGGGCAGGGGCTGGCGGCCCCACTGGGCCAGAACACGGGGCAGAAAAGGGGCACTCGGGCCACTGAGTGTCTCTACTTCTTCCTGTACCAAGCTGTGCCCCTGATATCCAAGTACAGCTAAGACACATCACACCCGCAAGTTGAACGCCCCGCTCCCCAACCAAGCGCCTCTTGCCATGAAACCGCAAAGCCCGGCCCAGCTTCCGCTCACCCCCACCCCGCAGGAGTCCAGGCGCCCGGGCCCTCCATGGGGGATAGAAGGCAGGCCCCGCGCGGGCGTCCACAGCCCTCCAAAGGCGCCGTGCGGGCGGCAGGAAGGATCTGGGGCTGTGGTGGCTGTCGCGGACACTGAGATGGTCACACGTCCACGTGCCGGCACAGCCTACCACCCCTCTGGGCTGGGGGCTGGCAAGGGCCTCAGCCACCACCACACGGAGAGGAAGGGCAGCCACCAGCTGTGCGGACGGTCCAGGGGGCAGGTGACTGACCCTCCTACAGCCGGACGGTCCATCCCAGAGGGGGCGACTACCCTTCCTGCTTACTTGGGGTCATCGCTCACTAGTGGTCATTACATGTGGGTCAGCATGACGGAGACCAGGGATGAGGCCCCAGAAGCGAGACTGGCCTTTGTCTCCCGGATGTGCTGGCCTGTGGGGACTTCTTCAAACACCTCCCCACACGCAGTCAGACCTGGCCTGTCCACTCCGGCCGAGAACCCCCTCGGGCCTGCCGGACTCTCCTGCCCCAGCCCGACTGGCCCTTCCGGGGGTGCGGGCCCGAGAGAGGAGAGGCGAGGGGCCCTGAGCATAGGTCGTGGCCACAGACACCCCTCCCCTCCCGGTGATGCAGCCTGGGGGGAACCTGAGGGTCAGGGGCACATGTGGCCACAGGTCCCCAGGGCAGGCATGGTACTGCCCAGTGTGCTGCAAGGTCCCACACCTGCTCCAGGGCCCAGGGCCCATGGCCAGGGGTCATCAGAGACCAGAGGGAGGGGACAGTCAGGATAAAGGGGGGAGCAGAGACGGCGACAGCTGGACAACGACAACACGAGCCCGACCCCAGCAAGAAGGACCCACGCCAGGGCTGCAGAGGGCACAGGCTTCTGGCCACTAACACACACACGCACACACAGACTCACACACACACAGACACACACGCATGCACACACACATACACAAATACACACGCACGCACGCACACACAAATACACACGCACACACACAAATACACACATAGACAGGCACAGACCCGCACACAGACACACATGCACATACATACACACAGACACACATGCACAGACACACTCACACACGTGCAGACGCACATGCGCAGACACACACATAAAGACACACAGACCCGCACACACAGACACACACGTACCACACACGCACACCACATAAGCAGATACACACCAGACAAGCACCAGATACACACACACCAGAATGCAGACAGGCAGATGTGCACAAACATGCACCAGAGACACATTCCACACACTCACAGACGTGCACCACACATTCCACACATAACAGACACATATCACATACAATACACACCATACATGCAGACACACACCACAGACACAAACATGCATTACACACAGACATGCTCCACACATGCACCACACTCAGAGTTCACACATGCTGACATGCACCGCACACACGCAGGCACGCACCACACACACATGCATTGCACACACACCACTCGTGGGAGCACACACACTCAGATACACATTACAGACACCCAGAACACAGCACGACAATGCTCCTCCAAGCACGTGCGCGGCATGCGCACGCGCGCACACACACACACACACACGCACACACACACACACTGCCCTCCCATGCAGCCCCCTGCAGAGGCCCCTCCTGACAGCGACCAGGGGACCCGTGCTCAACACCACAACTGTTCTCCTGACAGGAGAGCGGGTGACACCTTTCGTCCAGAGGCCAGCCTTCCCTGCACCCGAACCAAACAGCCCACCCCAGAAAGAAAGGCACCGGCCGGTGGCCTGTGGGGACACCAGGAGGGGCTGCTGCCGGACACGGACACGGCTGGTTCATAACCATGACTCAGCCAATACCAGGCAGTGAAAGGCCAATGTACCTGCCCTGAAAGGAAGGAGGGACAGGAGGAAGTGGGGGGGGGGGAGAGGGGAGGGAGGGAAGAGGAAGGAGAGGAGGGGAGGGGGAAGGGAGGAGGTGAAGAGGGAGGGAGGAGAGGGGGAGGAGGGAGGAGAGGGGAGGGAGGGAGAATGGGGAAGAGGGAGGGAGATTTGCAGGGAGGGGAGGACGGACCCCAAAGGGTCGTCCCCTGCCAACAGCTCGAGGCCCAGTGCTGCACCCCCTGGCCTGGGGAGGCAGTGGAGAGATGAGGCGAGCGGTGCCGTGTGGGGGTCCCCAGCTTACCGATCCAGCACTCTAGGCGTGCGCAGGGGGTGGTCTTCACCACATCCGGGGGGTCCACACCGACATTCAGGCAGAGCACCAAGGCCACACTGACGGTCTTCATCTGGAAGCGGAGACACACTCAGGCCAGGCCTCTCGGCGGGGACATCCCCCGTCCCACCAGGCCCTGCGGGCTCCAGAGCCAGCGACTGCCCCACGTGGCCCTTCACCCACTGTTGTCCCTGACACTGGCCTGTCCCCGTGCCCCAGGGGCTCTGGTCCCTGTCTGATCACACCCTCTGGGCCCTGGCAGCCAGGTTCACCAGCCCCCTCTCTGCAGCCCCAGGCCCTGCCCAGCCCCCCAAGGGGTCCCGCTGCCAGGAACACGCACACACAAACACACAGCAAGCGCATGACGGCAAGGACTGACATCCTGACACTCAGATGCCATCCCCACCTGGACACCTGGCACACAGGGCTCCGGCATGGAGATAGAAGCAGGGGTGGCCCAGGGTCCCAGGCAGCAGGGCCCGTGGCCGCACCCTGTTCTCGCGGGCTCAGAAAGCTCAGTCTCGGCTGTTCCCAAAAGGGTCTTTCTGGCGTTTCGCTTGCATCCCTATGTTAGCCTTTCAGATTCTCTGGATTAATGTGCTTTAATAATACGGCGATAGCAGTAAGAATATAAGGCTATCAAAGCTAATGTACCAAATATTGCATAAAAGTGCCTAAGATTCCCGTCTGGACTTGCACACATTTCTCCTCCAAACCAAACCATCTGCTTGCTGTCCCCAAGCTACCCTCTGGGGCTGGGCCCGCCACCCCCCAGCTCCCCCAAAGTCAGCACACGCTGGCGCCCCCTGCCCAAGGTCGGGGCCAGGGGCAGAGGCTGCAGTTGGTGTACAGGGCTCCTCAGACCCCTGAGAGGGAATAGCCCCTGCACCATGGACCAGAGTGACCCCGGGGACAGCAGGGCCACCATCACATCACAGCCCCAGGCCAATCCCAAGGGCACCTCTCTGGCTCGAACCATCGTCTCCAGGAGCCAAAGGGAGCAACCGCCAGCCTGTAGAGGTCTCGGGCTGCAGCTGGGGGCTTCTGGGGGAGGCCCGGCCCACCCGGCCCACCCAGCCCACCTGGCCCACAGCTCATCTGCAGAGCTCGCCCTGGACACCTGGTGGCAGGGAGCAGGAACTAGGCGGGCCCCCTCCCCCCAGGCCCCCACAGGCCCCCACAAGCCCCTCAAAGGCTCCCCACAGACCCCCACACAGGCCCTCACCACCACCCCGGCCCCCCCAGGCCTCCAAGCAGGCTGGGCCGGGAGCCGGAACCGCCTCCCGCAGCCAGAGTCTGATTCGGGTTTTCCACTCCTCTAAGCCCAGTGTGAGGGCGACTCTGCCCGGGAGGCGGGTGGCGGGCACCCGGAAGGCCCCTGGTCAGGAGCAGGGGGCGTCCCCGCCGGCAGGGTGGTCCCTGGGACGGTCCAAGGGAGCAGGATGCCCTCAGCTGGTTCTGCAGAGTCGGTCAGCCTGGGGAAGCATGTCAGAGCCAGCTCCCGTCCCACAGGCCGGAGTCCGGACGCCAAGGGCTCCCCTCCCCACCCCCAGCAGAGCAGCGCTTAGGATACCCCCTCACAGCCACCCAGAACCGACAATCCCAAGGGAGCCAAGACGCCACCAGGACGCAGAAACTAATCCAGAGCACAGCAAGATGGCCGGGGTGGGCAAGCTGCTGGCTGGCTGCTGGCCGGGGCTGTTTCACAGACGTGTCTGTGACTGAGGCACCCCACTGGGGCTGGGGCTGCCCCTGGCCCGCCAGGGACCCCATGGGGTGCCGGGGGGGTCCTTGTCATGGCGACCACTGAGGATCCCTCGGGCCTCGACAATTTGATTTTTATTTTGCTTTTGGGGGTATATGCCGAGGGGGCTCTGCGGTGACTTCTGTTTGGGAGTGACACGGCCTGGGAGAGCCCTAGCGCGTGCCCCACGGGTGTCTGAGCCCACGTAGATGCAAGATCCTGGACGAGGACAGGGCCAGAACAAACTGGGAATAGAGTCCCTGTCCTCCCAGAGCTCACAGACAAGTGGCCACGCACAGGGGTCTGCAGACAACACCCTGGCAGAGGTGTGGCCCTGGCTGCGGACCCTGCAGGGCTGAGGCAGGCTCTGTCCCGGCACCCCCTGAACCACAAAGCCCACCAGGAGTAAGCCTTGGGCCCTGTGGGGTGTGACCTCACAAAACAGAGCCCTGAGCACTGAGACCCCCAGGAACCCGGGAGCCCTGAGGATACCCCCAACCCCCAAAGCCCCCCATCCTGAGGCCCCCAGGAGCCCTGAGACCCCCAGCCCGAGGCCCATTCATCCATCTGAAGGGCCCTCCTGTGAGATGCGGTTCTGGGCCTTTCCAGGATGGGAGGACAGCTGCCCTCCAGGGTCCAGGACCGGATCCCCACAGGAAGCGGGAGGTGGCCTGGAGCACTGTGCTATGGGCAGGGAGTGGTGGCAAGGGACAGGCCTCTCGCCCCCGAAGCCCAAAGGCTCCACAGCCTCCGAACCCCACCAGGACAGGGGAGTGGCCGTTTCCCCGGGAGACGGGAGACGCGACTTTCTGAGCCCCCCCCACCCCAGCACCCGGCGGAAGCCCCCGTGCAGCTGGGAGGCTGTGGGAGTAGGAGGCAGCGAGACACAATCCAAACAAGGCCTCAAAGAATTTCCCACAAAGCCACCACAAAACACAATCATGCAAATCCATCAGGTAAGGGATCTCCGGGCCGGGAATCCGGAGTGGGAAGAGGCTGCTGACTGCCGGCACAGAGGCTTCCGGGAACACTGCTCACTCGTCCCGGGAGGGAGGGGGCACACACACAGCAGGGACAGGGGCAGAGTCACGGGGCTCCAGGCCGTGCCCCCAGCCAGGGCGGCTCCCAACCCAGCCTGACTCAGGCAGACACTGCCCTCCGGACCCACCCCTGCAGCCACTCATCCTGCAGCCCGGCTACTGCAGAGGCCCGGTGCACACCTGAGTGGGCGGGGCCGAGTTCCGAGAGGCCACTGCTTGCTCTCACAGGGGTGGGGGTCGAGGGTCAGGGCTGAGGCGGGGGCTGGTCAGCACTGGCCAGCCTGCACTGGAACCTCAGGGAGGGGCCGCATATCGGCGCAGGCCAGCCACCACCTGCCCACTTACTTCCCTTCTCCAAAGCTTGAAGCCTGAGAAGCGATAAGCTGTCACCACTCTAGCCGTCAGAGGGGACAGGCTGGCTCTCAGGGGCCTCTCTGCGAGGGGAGCACCAAGCAGGAAACACCAAGCAGGAGCACCAAGCGGGGAGCACCGGCCCTTCTCGCCTGCATCTCACCTGGGTCTGGTGGCACCCGCCCAGTGCGCACAGCCCAGCATGTACCCAACAGGGTGGACCCCCCAGCTGTGGGGTGGCCGCTGCACCACTGCGTCACCCACGTGCCTGCACCCAGGGACAGTGCCAGACCCCACACCCAGTGGCCGCTGCTGGGCAAGCGCCTGGCCCAATCCCGCCTCATCAGGCCCTGCAACATGCAGGCTTGGCTGCAGTTCCCCTGGACAGTTTCCTCCTTACTGCCGCTGTGCCACACACGTGAAAGGAGAAAGAGCCGCTTCGCCAAAGTGGGGACGAAAGAGAAGGTCTGCCCATGGCCAAGACCCCACAGAGCCACAGCAGTCACGTGTGCGGGAGACGCGGGCTAGAGAGTTGCCGAGGAGCCCCCGCTCTTCCACGTGCTTGCTGGTGGCCAACAGGGCTCAGCCCGAGGTCATACTGGCACCACCAGGAGCTGAGTTCCGCCAGGTGTGGCCCCAAACAAAGGCATCAGCGAGCGGCCACCGGGGCACGGACAGCTGGGCTTCTGAGCTGGCCGAGCCTCCAGGCAACTGGACACCTGCTAGCCACCAGACAGACTCAGCGGGACGCAGCGCACTTGCACAGGAACAGAAGAAAAACGATTAAAGTCCGGCCAGAACATCATACCGTGGGAGGGCGTCAAACTTGCGTGTGGCCAGCCGGACTCAACCCCCAGAACCCCCCACGGTCCCCTGAGCCCCGCCAAAAGCCACCCGAGTGCAGAGCTTGGAGTGACCCTGAGCACCACCGGACACCCCCAAACCACCACCAGTACGAACTTCAATGGGGTCAGACCCCAAAAGGCCAAGCGCAGACAGATGAACGGACAGTCAATGGGAACAGAAGGTTTGGGTGGGCAAGGGAAGCAGAAGAGAGCAACTAGTCAAAGACAGAACCCCACGGGGCCAGGCCACGGGCTGAACCCCACGTCCCCAGAGGCTGGGACAGTGCACGTGGAGAGACAGCAGCACAAAGCTGGTAGGGGACAGCGGTGGCCATGTGGGTATTGCCAGGTGATGCCGCCCAAAGAGGACAGAAGCAGATTGGAGCACCTGCTCCAGGCGCAGAGCGCAGACAGGGAGCACCCGCCCCAGGCGCAGGACAGACAGGGAGCACCCACTCCAGGGAAGGCCTGTGACAGCATGGGCCTCCCTCCCCGACTCACAAGGCTGCACACAATGCACCCCTGGCTGGCCAGAACAAGTGTGTATGTGTGTGTGTGTGTGTATGTATACGCATGCACGCGCGCGCGCACACGCACGCATGCACGCGAGTATGTGTCTGCAACCCCTAAGCCCCAGGCTGACCAGCCTGTGTGTGTAGGTGTGTGTGTCCCTGTGGGCCTGGAGCCCCATTCTGGCCAGGATGTGTGTGTGTGTGTGTGTGTGTTTCTCCAGGCCCTGAGCCTCAAGCTTACCAGGATGAGTCTGTGTGTGTGTGTGTGCGCGCGCTTGCGAGTGTGTGTGTCCCTGTCAGCCCCAAGCACCAGGCCAGCCAGGATGAGTGTGTGTCCCCCACCAGGGCTCCCCTTCCCGGAAGGTGGGCTCCCGCTGATCCCCCAGCTGAGCGCCATCCCCCCACCTCACCCACCCCCGCTGCTTTTCTCTGGGCTGAGTTTTCACTTTCGGGGAGGGTGGATCAGTCTACCTGCTTAGAGAGAGCACATTCTCCTCCGCAGAGAATCCCGCCACCAAGGGAACAGTGAGGCAGGGGTCAGATCCCACCACACCGAGCCCCAGGGGCTCAGAAGGACAGCGGCGGGGACAGAAAGGGAAGGGCTCCCCTTGGCCCTCCAGCACGACCACCTGCCGGGAGCCAGCGTCTGCACAGAGGGGACACCACCCCTCACGCCACTGAGGTCAAGGGCGGCCGAGAGAGGCCCTGGCTGAGCCGCAGGTGGGCACGGCTCCTTCTGGGCTCAGTCCCAACCCGGGGGACGACCCGGTCACACAGACAGGCTGGAGAAGTGGCCCAGGATGGCAGGCGCGGCTGTCAGCTCCGGCTCTGCATGGGAACTGACCCTCCGAGCGGGCCCAGCTCTCCACCAGCGGCCCACCTGCCCCTCAGAACCACCCAGCCCCCTCAGCTCAAGGAGATATGAAGCCTCATGTGTAAACACACAAAAAATAAAAAGGCCGGCGGTCAGGCCGTTTCCCCCCTCCACGGAGGTCGATGGCGATGGTCAGGCGAAGGAAGGAAATGGGGCCAAGCTGGTTGGTCTTAGCAGCCGCTTATTACATGGAAGAGATGTATGTCATGGAGGCCTCACAAATCCTCAAGCACGTGCGCCTTTGTTCTCTCAGCTTCTGTCCTCAGCCCCATCTTCCCAGGTTCTCTGATGCACGTGTCCCCCAGAGAGCCCTGAAATCTCCCTTATATAGATCATAGTACCTCTAAAGGGCGCAATATAGTGATGTCATCAAAAGGAGTTACAGAAAGAACACTGAGGCAAAACATACATTGTTTCTTTACATCCGCAGGCCAGTAATCCTGGCCTCACCTTTTTACAAGCTACAAGCACTTAGATTAGCACAACAAAGACCAGTCTGCTAGAGCTTGGAATCTCCAAAATCAGCCAGCCTGGAGCCAGGCATCTACATCCCAAAGACCAGGCCTGGCTTAGCACCTGGGATCTGTATACCTAAGGCCAGCTAGGTTCCTGTGAGATAAGAGAAACTACCTCAATATACTGAAATCATTTACTGAAGGCAGTTTGAAGGGGAGAAAGCAGTCTCATCCAAGCTAGTCAGGACACACAGGAAAACTGCTCCTAGGACGTGTTGGTTCTCCTCTCCTTGTCCAACCAACATATAAGCATACATAATATTAATCATTCTGTATGGATACAGCAAGAAATATCTTGAGCTTATAGAATTGCTCTCCTAGGGCCATCTCGATCTCAGACTGCAGTGCTCAGGCCAGATATCTTTCCTATTCCTAGCAGCAGGGCCCTAGTCTCATCGTTACTTTTGGATCATGACATCATTTGCCTATGATCAAACTCTTAACTTATAGTTAAGAATCGTGGCACCTTGGCCTGGCCCATCGCGATGCCAGGGTAGCACATAACTTACCGGCTTGCCCTGGTTCCATCCAGTCCCACGTCGGGACCCTGCCCTTGGAGTGCTAGGAAGTGAGGGCAACTGAGGCTTAAGTTGAGAAGGCAGATGCCCAGGAGTGAATAATATTCAGAGCCAATTAAATCCTAAGTTATAAAGCATAATATTAATTAATTGTCTTCCTGTATCTATACAAAAGGACATTGCATTAAGGTAAACTGCTCAAAAGACATAAGGAGCGGAGAAAGGCAATATTAACTTACAGTACAGCTTCAGTGTCTAAGAAGGATGAGACCTTACAAATTGGTT
Organism: Sorex fumeus; assembly: GCF_029834395.1. NCBI lineage: Eukaryota > Metazoa > Chordata > Mammalia > Eulipotyphla > Soricidae > Sorex > Sorex fumeus. The sequence continues at coordinate 17,465,165 of NW_026606086.1, read as the reverse complement.
GGGGAAGAGAGCATAGAAGTGGTTACAAGCAGACAAAGTAATGGGAGTGACTCAGGAGCACTGTGATGAGTGCGATCCGATAAACCTAAGCTCCGTGTACTCCAACAGCCTCAGCGGTCTCCTGGGCCTCTGTGCAAGTCCCCTCCCGAGACCCAGGGTGCCGCCCCCTCCGAGCTCCCAGCACCAGGGGAGCCTTGCCCTCCTCTTGGGCCACACCCGGCCTCTGGTGCCCTCTGTGTCCCCGAGGGCTGGAGCCGTGTCCCCCTCCTGGCCCCCAAGTGCTCGGCCTCCCCTGGAGCCAGCCCCAGTCTCTGGCCGGCACAGCAGCCCCTCGTCCCCAGCTGTTCACACGTGAGACCAGCCAGAAAGGAGTGTGAAAGCCCAGGTAGCCGCCGGCCCACTCTACCCCCCGCAGAGTCCCAACAACCCTGAGCACCGAGGGGGGGAGGGCCCAGCCCAGAACTGGCCCCCCACCCCGCCCCTCGCTGGGCACGGGTTCAGGTGCCAGGTGTACCTCACCCCAGACACTGAGGTCACCTGGAATGGGGACCCACTTTCTCTGCCCTCTCCTGCACAGGCCAGCATGAGTGCCCACTGTCCAGCCTGCCGGTGTTAGCCCGGAAACCCCAGATCAGGGCTGCTAAAACCCACCTCTCCCCAGTCCATGGCCAGCGGACGCTCTGCAGAGGTCACGGCTGCCCACACTGCTGTTGCCCCTGGGCCTCGGGCCCCTGGCGGACCTGCCTCTCCCCTGCCCCCGGCCTAGGTCTCCAAGTCCTTCATCCTCTCTGACCCTCTGGTTCCCGCCCCACTCTGGACAGCAAAGCCGGACACGTACCTGCACAGTGGCCTGGGTCCGGTCAGGTGGGCAGGCGCGGTCCGCAGAGGGCCCCCCCCGAGGCCAGGATTCCTGGGGTCCTATCCACTGCCACATCGGCCTTGATCATCCAGGCTCAGCCACAGGCCGTGCCTCCTCCTGCCCCCACCTGCTCGGGAGTGTCCTTCACTCCGCAGAGCCCGCAGCGGGCAGACAGCAGGGCTGTCCCAGGCTCCGACCCACCCACCGCCCCGGGCGCCCTCATGGCTGACTCACAGGCCATGCCCTGCAGCAAGACTGAGAAGGGTCCAGCTAGGAGGACAGGCAGCGCCCCCAGCCCCCCAAGAGCCCCTGATGGGAGGCCGGGACGCAGGGACAACGCTGGCCAGAGACCCGGGCAGCAGCCTGGGGTCAGGTGAAGGGCCAGGACCCAGCTGAGGCGCGCAGGCCCCAACATGTGGCCACACATGCGAGACACAGCCGGCAGCCCTGCCAACCCAGGCACCAGGGCAAAGTGCAGAAAGGAACATTCCGGAAGGGAGGCAAAAGCGGAGACCCGCGACCAGCGTGCACCTCTCTTTAGGGGCTCGGCCTCGCCTGGTGGCTGCCACGGCCGCGCAGCTCTCCGCAAGCCCGAAGAGAGGGGACAGGCCTTGGCAGTGCCCGCTCGGCCTTCCCTGTGAGCGGCTGGGGTTGTTTGAGAGCCTGGTGGTGGTCGTGGCTCGAACCCGCACAGCAAGAGCGTCAGCGCCCCTCCCGCCCAGGTCCCACCAAGCCTCAACCCTGAAGCTTCTCAGGCAGCAGCGGGGCGGCCGGGCGGGGGCAGGGAGACGGGGACCCTGGGCACACACCCAGTCCCAAGGCCGGGGCCCCAGGACCCACGGGCCAGTTCTCCTGAGTTGCCCGGCTCTCACCGAGGCCCAGCACTAAGACCAGGCCTGGAGGGCAGAGGGCGTGGGCCAGGACCTGGCTCCAGCAGCAGGGGAGACCCGAGCCCACCCACCCACGAACTCTCACGGTGTCCGCGCCAGGCAAACCTGCGTGGCTTCAGGCAGCAGCCACCTCTGAAAGCACTCAGACCCTCCCTCCCAGCCCCCCTCGGCCTCAGACCTACACAGCCTCACTCTCCATGCCACCCCACCCCCCACCACGACCCCGTTCTCCACAACTCTTCAGAGAGGCAGATCCTTTTCCTCTTCTGGGAAAGCAAAATGGAACAAGGAAGGAAACACAACACGGCCACGCAGCGCCCCCTGGGCCATGCAGAGCCCAGCCACGTGCACCCCCCCAATCATGCAGAGTACGGCCACGCGGCCCCCCAGGACCATGCAGAACCCAGCCATGCGCCCCCCGCCCCCACCATGCAGAGCCTGGCCACATGGCTCCCCCCCCACCATGCAGAGCCTGGCCACATGGCTCACCCCCCACCATGCAGAGCCCAGCCACACAGCCCCCCTGGGCCATGCAGACCCCGGCCATGCACCCCCCTGGGCCATGCCGAGCCCAGCCCTGTGGCTCCTGAGGCTTTATGAGTTGATATAAATAAATGTGGCTCATTTTAAATGTTTGAACTCCAGCAGCATCTTGTCAGTAAACACCCAACACTTCTGAGATCATTTATTTTAATAAAGTTTCATGACTCACCGTCTTCCAAAGACTTGATTTAACTCGAAGTTCAAGCATAAATTCCCATTTTCTCATGACAACATGTTTCTAAGCGAATGGCAGATCAAAGGAGCCGCGCGGAGGCTCTACCCAGCCAGCCGGGTTCTGCCGGGACGACATGCCGGGAGCCGCCGACGCCCAGCCCACCGCAAGCCCCTCGTGTGAGCGACCTGAATCCCTTGTCCAGGAGGCCCAGAGACCCCCACTGGTTGATCCTGGGGCCCACCTCTCACCCACGCAGCCTGCCGCCGTTCCTCCCACAAAACCACAACCAGGCTGGCTGCTGACCCTCCCACCGGACACAGCGGCCCTACTGTGCCACCACCTGCCCCAGGATGGGAGAGAGAGGCCAGGTCAGCGCCCCCGTGAACTCCAGACATTCACGCCCGGAGGCTGAGCCACGGCCCACCCCCACAAGGGCGAGGGGCACAGAGAGCAGGGGGCACGGAGGGCGGGGAGCACAGAGGGCAGGGGGCACGGAGGGCGAAGGGCACGGAGCGCGGGGGGCATGAAGGGGCGGGGGTCACGGAGGGCAGGAGGCACGGAGGGCGGGGTGTCTAGCGCGCAGGACAGCACAGCAGGGAGGGCGTCTGCCTCGCACTCGGCAGGTCCAGGTTCATCCCCGGCAGCCCAGACATCAGCCCAAACATCCCAGAGCCCTGCAGGAGAGGTCCAAGTGCAGAGCCAGGAGTCAGCCCTGAGCACTGCGGGGGGGGGGGGGGGGGGGGGGGGGGGGGGGTATGATCCCCAAAAACAAACAAAATTTAAATAAAAAAGGGGCCAGAGAGATAATCCACTGAGTAAGTAATGCCTCCCTGGTGCTCCTGACATTACTCTGGTCGCCAGGAGTAATGAGCACCACTGGGGTGCCCCAAAAACAAAATAAATAAAAGAACATGGACAAACGGGGAATAAGAAAAGACAAGCTTTCTTATCATTACATTATAAACAACAGTAAAACATCAGAAAGAGTCTAAAAGCATAATAGAAAGCTGGTCTAAATAGAGGTACTACAGCTTAACAGCAAATAATTTTAGGTTACTATGGAACAAAACCAAGAAGGTTTTTTCCCAGATTATCTAAATAGGAGAAATACAGGGGCTGGAGCAATAGCACAGTGGGTAGGGCGTTTGCCTTGTACACGATCGATCCGGGTTCGATTCCCAGCATCCCATAGGGTCCCCCGAGCACCGCCAGGAGTGATTCCTGAGTACAGAGCCAGTAGCAACCCCTGAGCATCACCAGGTGTGACCCAAAGAGCAAAAAAAAAAAAAAAGAGGAATACAGAGTTTAATGTTAAGTTAAAAAAAAAAAGGCAGATACAAGAGAGCGCCCAGAATCTAGTCTCGGGTGGGGGGGGGGGCTACCACGTCCATCCCCCCATGGAGATTCCAAGCCCAGAGCCAGAGCAGCCTGAGGACAGGCTGGAAGTGGGACCCCCACCCACCCACCAAAACATTAAAAAAGAAGGCAAAGGGGGGCTGGAGCAATAGCACAGCGGGTAGGGTGTTTGCCTTGCATGCAGCCGACCCGGGGTTCGATTCCCAGCATCCCATATGGTCCCCCGAGCACCGCCAGGGGTGATTCCTGAGTGCAAAGCCAGGAGTAACCCCTGTGCATTGCCAGGTGTGACCCAAAAAAGAAAAAAAAAAGAAGGCAAAGGGGCTGGAGCAGTGGGTGGAACCCCACATGGTCCCCAAGCACCACCAGGAGTGACCTCTGAGCATCACAAGTGTGACCCAAACATCAAGGGGGAAAAACAGTCAAGAGAGAAAAAAATTCTCTTTAAGAAGGAAATAAGATGAAACACAGCTTGCTCATGGTGGGGGAGAGGGGGGTTCTGAGCCTGGGCATGGCCTGGCCCTGTGTCCACCCCGTGGGCCTAGGGATGGGCCATGTCCAGCCTATGAGCCTCCAGGAGCCAAATCTCTTCTCAGCATTTACAAGTCTACCACTGGGCAGTCTGGCTGGGTTCCAAAGCCTCCGGAGACAATGGCCAGCGGAGAGCAGGTCCCGGCTGACCACCACGGGGAGGGTTGGGGACGGCCGACACAGGAGCCCTTGCACTCAGCACAGGCGGGCCTAGCCGGCCCCTCCGCCCGAGACAGCTGCCCTGGGAGCCAGGCACAGGGTCGGCAGGCGATGGCCGTCCCCAGCACCAGCCGCCACTTCACCTGCTCTGCACACGGTAGGCCACTGCTCCCCACATCAGACCGGAATGCCCACCAGAGCTTCACTGGCCACAGCAAAACCACACGGGCAGTAAGGACAACGTGGGGGATGGAGAAGGCCGTGGAAAAGTTAAGGACAAAGTGAAGATCTCTGCGCTGATTATATCAGCATGAAAACATATTTCAGTTGTTTCATGTTATCAGAATGAAAACATATCTCAAATCTGACCTGTGAAAAATGCCAAGGATACAAAAGCGTGGAAAAGAGATCAGCCGAGGGTGTCCCACGCAGGACCACACACCCGGGGGCTGCGCTAGGATTGTTCCCGCCAAACACGGAGGTGACAGACATGGGGGTGAGGTGAGAGGGGTTCCAGATTCCCACCCAGCACCACCAGCAAGTCCCCCCGACAAGCATCCTGCCTCCCTGGGCTGGCAAGACAGGTGAGGAGCGAAGGCCTCCCGGCAAGCGACCACCCAAACAGTGTGAGCGAGGTCACAGGATCGAAGTGCGGAGGTGGCCAGCGACTGAGGAACACCTTGAGGGAAACGGCAACGCCGCCCATGGCCTCCGTGCCCGCCTTCTCCCAGCACTGGCAGGCAGGGCCAGGACGCGGGCAGCTGACCCGGGTCCAGGGGCGCACGAGGTTGCACTAAGGCTGACATGGCCGGACGTGGCGTCTGCACCCCCCCTCCCACTTCAAGATGAGCCGCTTGTCAGCACCCGCATCCTCAGCAGGCAGCAGCCTCAGGGGTCCAGGCCACTGCCCCGGGGCACAGACGCCCCCAGTAGGTGGGCACGCCCCTCCCCACAGGAGGTCTCAGCAGGTGCCAGCAGTCAGAGGGGGCGCACATGCGCACACGTGTGCTCACACATGTGCCCACACACATGTAAGCCGCAGCAGTCCCTGTCTCTGACACCAAGGCAGGCCCACACAGGGCGCCTGCCCAACACAGCAGAGACGGCGGGCAGAGCAGGGAACCACCTGGCATCACTCAGGACGAGACCAACTGAGTCAAACAATGAAAACCTGTGGGGCCAAACTGAGCATCAGGACTTAGGCTGGGTGGCCGAGCCCCAGCACAGGGGGAGGGCCTTGCCCGGCACACGGCCCACCTGGGTTCTCTCTCCAGCATCCCATAGGGTCCCCCAAGCACTGCCAAGAGTAACTCCTGAGCACAGAGCCAGGAGTAAGCCCTATGCATCACTGGGTATGAGCCAAAAAGAAAAAAAAAAGCCTCATGCTGGGTCCATCAGTTCACGCCTTCAATTTACCTATGAAGAGTAAAAAGTTTGTTCGGCACAGAACTGGAATTTGCTGCCTCTTTCCATCAAAAAGGTGGAAAGGCAGGGCCAAGAGGGCTCAAAGGGGCCCTCGGGATGGACCCCAGCTTCACACGATCCCTGAGAACCGCCAGGGCCGCCCCAAGAATGGAGCCAGGAGTAATCAATCCCTCAGCCACACCGGGTGTGGCCAACGACACATTTTTTTAGCTTGAAAAATAAGGCTGGAGAAATAGCAGAGGGGCTGAGACCAGCCTTGCGCAAGGAGTGACCCCTGAGCACAGAGCCAGGAGTTGGCCCGGAGCACTGGGTGTGGTCGGGAAACCAGACTCACGGCAGTAACAACAGCAAGTCAGAGAAGGGAGCGCGTAAGGGGTGCAGCGGGCGGAGGGGGGTCACAGAGGCTCTGCACTGGCCGCACGCCGCGGAGGCCCCAGGACTCCAAAGGGGTCACAAGTGAAAACCTTGCGAAGGGGCAAAGACAGGGAGCAGCAGTAGGACGGGAAGGGGCCACAGTAAGGACACAGGTGAGAGGGCCAGGGGGAGGACCCTGCTCAGAGGACAGCAGGCAGTGGACTGGACGGGCGTCTGGAGGCCCGGCCAGCTGAGATCTGTGAGAACCTGGCAGAATTCTCCAAAGAGCTGATTTACTAAAATTGGTTTTGATTTTGGTTTTTCAGCTGTGGGGCTTGGTCAAGCTGGGTCGGTGGGGACCTGACCGCCTGGACTATCTCTCCAGCCTTGAGACCAGCTTAGAAGTAAAATAAAGAAAATTACTTAACAGTCTGAATCAAAGTTCTCTGCTTTGAATGGGAGCCAGGCCTGAACCTCACGTTTTGTTTGGTTTTGTTGGTTTGGGGCACAGCCGGCAGAACTCGGGGCTGACTCCCAGACGGTCCCCCTGAGGGACGGCACAGGCTGGAACATGCACAGCCCCTCGATGGAATAAAGAAAAGGCAGGAACCGAATGGCACCGACAGCCCCTGGGAAGGACGGGCAGCAGCGGCCCACTGGACAGCGACACACAGTGACAGGCCAGTGGGCACAGCAGAAGAGGGCCAGCATTTGCCTGGGGGGTGTTCAGCCCCGCACAGGGGACAGCCAGTCCCGCATGGGGCCCAGCCCAGCAGGGGAAGGGGTGGAGGGGCGGGCGCGCCTCTCCTAGGCTGAATCGCGTGCCCCACCCGCTGCTCTCATGAACGCTGGTCAGCTACAGACAGGGGCCTTGTGCATTTTCTCTTGATTTTGTTAACGAAAAAAATAAGTAAAACCAGAAAGAGGCTTCAGGAAGTAAAGAGCTTCGGCGATTCCGGGCAGGACCCCACCAGCCACTAGCACCCAAGGGACCAGTGACTGCTGGAACCATGAGCTGGTCGGAGCCAAGGGTCCACTTAGCCCCGAGGCGCCAAAATGGGAAAGGATTTAAGGATTTGCTAGAAACCCGCTTAGGTGCTTCAGGGGATTTCATGTGACCTCTGACCCACAGGCCGAGAAGGCCCTCAGAAGGGGACACCAAGTCTGGCTGGCCGTGTCCTCGCTGGGAATCTCCTCCGCCTGATGCCTTCCCACTCCCAGCCACGAAAGGGCCCTGGGGGACACTGAGGGTCACGGGAACCCCGGGAAGCACCCCGCCCTGGGGACACGCCTCACCTGAGCCGGCCACTCACATGTGCCGGGAGCCACTTCCAGGACGGCGGGAGGGGTCAGCCCAGTGGACACTGCCTCGGCCTAGGACGCAGCATAGGGGCATGGGGGAGTCCAGGGCCGAGAGCCTCGGAGCGAGGGCTCCTGGGCAGGACACTCAAGGCAGGACACGGCAGAGTGGGTGACCCACGTGATGCTGGGCACAACAGTACCACCTGTGCCAGCCCACCCACCCCTGCCCTGCACCCGCCACAGCTCCATAGGGAGGGGCAGCAGTCCCGCCCCCAGGGGACCCCGATTCCCACGGAACACAGACTGGGTGCACCTGGGGCAGTAAGTGCCACGCAGGGAGTCCCGGCGCCTTCACCCGCCTCCCTCCATGCAGAAGGAACCAGAGGTGGGGCAGCGCTGCCCAGAACAGAGATCTCAGGGCCCAGCAGGGCAGCAGGGCTGCCCCCCTCGCCCCCGCCTCTAAACGCAGGATGCTCAGGCGGGGGCACAGCAGAGGCCTCAGCCAGCTCCCTGGCACCACCTGAGCCCCGAACACCCAGCAGGGCCCCGCAGCACCTCCGGGCCGCACTCTGAACCTACCGCCCACAGAGAACTGGCCGTCGGGGGCCCTGACTGCCTGGCACCATTTGAGTGTCCAAAACAGGGATCTCTGATGACAGCAGCGTTGAGGGAACACATCTGCTACAGCGGCACCGGACACATGTGTTCCCCAAAGGAAAGCATGTCCGATGGAGCAGTGCCCGGGACGCATCTATATATAGCCCAGCGGTGATGAGGAAGAAGGCTCAGGCAGTCAGCAGCTCCTGACAGCAGGCGCCAGCACCTAAGGAGCAGGTCGCCTGTGCCTGAGTTCCCGTGACAGAGCCAAGGGAAGGTCACACAGTCCACACACAGACCACGGCCCTGCAGTCACACAGACTGTAACCCACATACACTCACAGACACGCAGACGCTCAGGCAGACACACAGACACACAGACATAGAGATACGCAGACCCAGACCCCGCACCCCCGCTCAGGCCTCCAGCACCCTTGTGGCTGGCACCAGACTCAGCAGCCCCCTCACCGTGCTGCTCCTGGTTCCCGGGGCCATGAGCCCCCAGAGCTCTTACGCGAGAACGGCTCAGCTGCGGGCACTCGGTGACCACGTTCTTTCTCAGCAAGTCCCAGAGCAAGGTGGCACTGAAGCCATATACCGTGTAGGAGATGTGGGGGGCCAAGCAGGCAGGCCTGCCAAGGGAGCCTTCCTCCCAACTAGTGAGCACACGCCTCTGTCCAGCGACCAAGCCCTAAGGACATGGAAAAGGTGACCGGCAGGAACCAACTGGACCAGACCCCACAGCGCTGCCACCTGACTTCTCTGTCTACCCCCCAGCCTCCCTCCATCTGTCTGACACCCACTTCTGCATCTCGCCCAGCAAAGCTGCCCTTGGGGACCAGCCCCTTCATTCCCTCGAAGCTTGTGTGAGTCACGCTCATCGTGGCTTTCACACTCACTGTTCAAAGGAAAAGCTCGGCTGGCTCCTATGCACTCAGCCACAGTCAAACGCTCCTAGGGGCACTGGGCAGCACAGCAGGGGGTGCGCCATGCCCACCCACCCACTGCCGTCCCCAGCACCCCATACACTCCCGGGTCCACCTGAATGTGCCCCGGGCACCGCCGGGTGTGGCCCAAAACCACCCTCCAGAAAAAGACCAAAAAGCTGTTGCACAGCAGCCATGGCTGGTGCAACCTGGTCAGCGGGGGGCGGGGCCTCGCAGAGAGGGCAGGGCAGGGGGCGGGCCACGGGCGGGGCCTTGCGGGAAGGCGGGGCCTCGCGGTGAGGGCAGGAGAGGGGCGGGGACTGGCGGGAAGGCGGGGCCTCGCGGTGAGGGCAGGAAAGGGGCGGAGCCTGGCGGAAAGACGGGACCTCACAGGGAGGGCAGGAAGCTGGGTGGGACTCACGGAGAGGGTGGGGTGGGGCCTCACAAAGAGGGCAGGGCAGGAGGCGGGGAGGGGTGGGGCCTCGCAGAGAGGGCGGGCACTGGGGCAGGGCCTCACGTTAAGGCGGGCGGGGGCGGGCGGCGAGAGCAGGAAATTGGGCGGGGGCTCCCTGAGAGGGTGGGGCATAGCCTCACAGAGAGCCCCTTCCCCCTTCTCTCCTGGAACTGCAGGGAGACACAGAGGCAGCCTCCTACACCGGCAAAACCCCGACTGTTTCTGGAAGCAGCCACCCAGTCCCTGCCACGAGAGCCTGCCGAGGGCAGCCGTGCCGTGTACAAGGTGCCCCATCTCCTGCACCCCAGGTCCCCGCCCTCTCGCAGCTAGAAGACCCTGCGGAGCCCCAGAGCCCGGCGCACGCACACGCAGGAGGGCAGGGGGGAGGGCACCGAGGCCCACACTGCTGCAGGCAGGACCGCAGGGAAACCTGGCCGGCCTTCAGGGAGGGTCCGGACACACTGTGATCCAGTCTGCTCCCACCGTTAGTTTCCGACTTGCACTTCCTCCCACTTCGGGCCCCACAAATGTTACCTTGGCACAGCCTTGAATGGAAGACCACGTTCAGTCACCAGCAGATGACAGTTCCCCACGGTGGTGGGGTCACCCGGAAATGGGTCCTTCCCATCGGCCAGCCACGCACACACAAAGTCCCGGTCCATGATAAAGGTTTGCTCCCAAGGGAAGTATCCGAAATCGGAAGGGGGAGGGGATGCACAGCTGCCCTCTCCAGAGAGCTGGAGGCCCAGGGCAGAGACAAGGGGCCAGGGCGCAGAGAGAGAGGCAGGTCCTGGTCTCCTGAAGGCAGAGAAGCTCTGAGAAGCCAGGAAGGGCTCTGCAAGGGTCCAGCAACAGGATAACATGATGGAGGACTCAGTACAGGGAGGACTCACACAGAGATACCCTCGGAGGGAGGACTCAGCACAGGGAGGACTCAGCACAGGGAGGACTCACACAGGGACGCCTTGGGAGGAAGGACACAGCAAAAGGACACCCTGGAAGAACCCAGCACAGGGAGGACTCATAGGGATGACTCAGCACAGGGACACCCTGGGAGGACTCAGCGCAGGGATGTCCTGGCAGAGAGGACTCAGCACAGGGACACCCTGGGAGGACTCAGCACAGGGATGTCCTGACAGGGAGGACTCAGCACAGGGAGGAATCAGCACAGGGATACCCTGGGAGGGAGGACTCGGCACAGGAAAGACCTGGGAGGGAGGACTCAGCACAGGGACGCCCTGGGAGGGAGGACTCAGCAAAGGGATGTCCTGGGAGGGAGGACTCAGCACAGGGACTCCCTGGGAGGGAGGACTCGGCACAGGGATGCCCTGGGAGGGAAGACTCTGAAAAGGGATGTCCTGGGAGGGAGGACTCAGCACAGGAACTCCCTGGGAGGGAGGACTCGGCACAGGGACACCCTGGGAGGGAAGACTCGGCACAGGGATGCTCTGGGAGGGAGGATTCGGCACAGGGACGCCCTGGGAGGGAGGACTCAGCACAGGGATGACTCAGCACAGGGAGTCCTGGGAGGGAGGACTCAGCACAGGGATGCCCTGGGAGGGAGGACTCTGCAAAGGGATGTCCTGGGAGGGAGGACTCAGCACAGGAACTCCCTGGGAGGGAGGACTCGGCACAGGGACACCCTGGGAGGGAAGACTCGGCACAGGGATGCTCTGGGAGGGAGGATTCGGCACAGGGACGCCCTGGGAGGGAGGACTCAGCACAGGGATGACTCAGCACAGGGAGTCCTGGGAGGAAGGACTCAGCACAGGAACTCCCTGGGAGGGAGAACTCGGCACAGGGACACCCTAGGAGGGAAGACTCATCACAGGGATGCTCTGGGAAGGAGAACTCCGCATAGGGACGCCCTGGGAGGACTCAGCACAGGGAGGACTTGGCAGAGATGACTCAGCACAGGGAGGACTCATCACAGGGAGTACTGGGAAGGAGGACTCGGCACAGGGACGCCCTGGGAGGGAGGACTTGGCACAGGGACGCTCTGGGAGGGAGGACTTGGCACAGGGATGCCCTGGGAGGACTCAGAACAGGGACACTCTGTGATGAAGGACTCAGCACAGGGAAATTATGAGAGGGAAGATTCTGCATGGAGATGCCCTGGGAGGGAGGACTCTGCATAGGGATACCCTGAGAGGGAGGACTCGGCACAAGGACGCTCTGGGAGGGAGGACTCTGCATGGGGATGCCCTAGGAGGGAGGACTCAACACGGGGACATTATGAGGGAGGACTCTGCATGGGAATGCCCTGGGAGGCCTCGGCACAGGGACGCCCTAGGAGGGAGGACTCGGCACAGGGACATTATGAGGAGGACTCTGTATATGGATGCCATGGGTGAGTAAGCAGCAGCCACGCCACAGAGGTTTCGGCTGGCATGGACAGAGCCTTCTGTCCGCCACTGACCGTGACCAGGAGGCTGGAGTAACTGCAGGCCATGGAAGGAGCTCAGACAGGCCCTCTGAGCCACAGGGAAGCAGAGGGAGAGGGATGGATTTCAGGGACTCCATCTGCAGCAGGAACAGGAGTGACGTGATGAAAGCACAGCAGGGGGAGGTAGGCAGGGCGGGGGGCTCTGGGCATGGGGCCCCAGGAAGACAGAGGAGCCTGTGGAAGGACGTGATCCTGCCCCCACGGAAGCTCCAGCAGCTGCAACACCAAAGTGAGGGCCACTGGTCCCGGGAAAGGGCTGGAACAGGCACAAGGACATCAGGGAGGAGAACGGCCTCAGGGGATGGCGTATCACCAGGAAGACCACACATGCGCCCCAAGTCCCCAACCAGACTGCAGTCAGAGCTTCCATCTCGGGGTCCTGCCAGACATGGGGGCACCAGTGTCTCCCCCAAGCAACAACCCCGCTCACCCCAACTGCGCCCTATGCTGGGGAAGGACAGGCCCACCAGACTGACGGGCAAGTGCCTGGGTGGGTCCCGGAGCTCCCAGCACAAACGAGTGAGGGGTCAGCACCATGCCAGCATGAGGCTAGGGAAGGCCATTCCGAGTCAGGTTAGAAGTCCGGTTACTCACGCCTGTGACCACCGCTGGGACACAAAGGGCAGGAAGGGGGTGTGGAGAGGGAAAGGGCCTGGCCGAGACCTGGGGCTGCAGCATGAGCCTGTGCCTCCTCTTGCCTCCTCCCCTTCCTCCTCCCTCTCCTTCCTTCCTTCCTTCCTTCTTGCCTGCCTGCCTTCCTCCCTCTCCTTCCTTCCTTCTTTCCTTCCTCCCTCCCTCCCTCCTGCAAGATGAAAGCGGGCACAGGCCAGATCACCAGCGAAAGGGCCCCCAGGCCCCAGAAGTCCAAGGTCTCTTTGCGAGCCAGGAAGACCCCAACGGGGAACACGCAACAGTGCTTTTAATTCCAAGGTCAGCAATAAGCCCACCGGTTCGTTTGGAGGAGTCTGCACGTGACTGCGTGATCTAGGGTACCAGCGGGAACCGCATTTCAGAGGGGCGAGGACCCTCGGAACAGAGGAGACAGAAGGATGCGCTGTCCGGAGAAGTTTCCTCTCCCCCGTTCCCGGCAACCCCCACTCCGTGCAGTGCCAGGCCCAGGCCAACTCCTCCCCCATCCCTCGGGCCGAGGCGGGCTCGGCCGCCACCGCGGGGCGCCCCTCACCCGGTCCTTCATCCTCCAGCTCTGCGCCAGGGACTTGGAGCCCTCGATCTTCTCGCAGTGCCGCTTCTTCATAAAGGCCAGCGGCAGGTTCCAGTCGCTGAGGTCGGCGTCGGCGTCGTCGCCCAGCCCCAGCAGGGGCGTCTGCAGCAACTCGGCCTCCATGGTGGGCGCGGCGGGGGTCGGGGCGCGGGGCGCGGGGCGCGGGGCGCGGGGCGCGGGGCGGCTCGGTGCGGGGCGCGGACTCCGGGCTCCCGGAGCGGCGCGGCGCGGCGCGGGCTCGGCCCGACTCGGCCCTGCTCAACCCCGCGGCGGCCCCGGTCGCCCGAGCTGCTGCCACCCGGGCCGGCACCGGCCCATGGCGCGCGCCGCCCTGCCGAGAACGGGCCCGAGGACCGGGCGACACGCGGCCGCGGGGCGCTCTGCCCTCCGCCTCCAAGCCACGGCGCGACTCCTCACATCAGCGCGTCCAGGAGGACGCCATGTTGCCGGCCCGGCATGCCCCGCGCGCTACGGCGGCGCCGACGGCCCAAGCTTCCTCCGCGCGCGCGCGCCGCCGGGCCCCGGGCCCCGCCCGCCCGTTTCCATGGTTACCGGGCCGGCCGCGACCCCGCGCCGCTCGCCGACGCCGCGGACAGAACGCAGCGAGGCTGGTTAACCTGTGGGGTGGGAGGGTGGGTCGCCTCGGCCCGAGGGCCGCGCAGACCGCCCCCCGGACGCAGGAAACCAGCCCGTGGCGGCCTCAGAGGGCGCCTCGCCCCCCGTCCTGCCTTTTCCTGGCGACGCATCTCTTGCCTAATTGAAGTTTTTCGCTTAATCCATTTATTTTCCTAGAGTTTGTTTTCATGTTGATGCAACTTGGTGCAGGCAGCTGAAAGCCGGGCTCTCCCCCGTGCCTCCGCGGGCAGGGTCGGCCTGGAGCCCGAGTGCGGGTGCCCGCTGGCCACCCCGCCCCCAGCCTCCTGTCCCCATCCAGTCACGACATGGTTTACACCCGCCACACTAGCCGGTAAGGTGCCAGGCATGGAGCACGCCCAGGACTGGTCAGCAGTGACCGTTCTGCCGCTGGAGAGTCAGCCTGCAAACTGACTCATCTAAAACCTCAGGTCAGGGGGTTCGGGCACCTGCCTTGCACGTGGTGGACCCCAGCTCCACCCCCGCACGATGTAAGGCCCCTCCCAGCGCCGCCAGGAATAGCATCTGAGCACCACCACACGTGTCCCAGAAATAACTAATTAAAGCCTGGGGCCCGCTGGACAAATTGTTTCTCGGTATGATCTTCAGGCTTCACGCAACCTGGCAATACTTCTCAAAATCTGGAGGCCGTTTGCACGCCAGGGTGAACAGTCCAGTCCAGTTCTCTCTCCACTGGGACAGAGCCCCTGTCGGACTGTCCTGGGGAAATCAGCACCGAGATCTCATACCATCACCCCCACGGCCCAATACTCCTGCGATACTCAGGCACGGGCCTGGGTGTATCTCTGCAGCCAACACAGCCCAACACCCCCCTGCAGAGGCAATGCCACCAACCAGACACACAACCTCAGCACAAACCCCCCCACCCTCAAGTCCCAGCATCCCCACTGCTGCCCGGCCCCAGGCTCTGACGAATGTGACCAGCTTTGGTGTCCACTGACTGCCAGGCTGCAGCCCAGTGCCCAGTGCCTGAGGGTCCAGTGTCAGGGCGAGCCCAAAGAAGGACAGACCAGCCAGGCTCAGGGGCAGCAGAAGCCCAGGACGGACAAGGGGCTGGAGGGCTCCTCCCAGCGCAAATTTCTGGCCAGGGAGGTGGTAGACGGGGAGGAAAGGAAGGTGCTGGCCTTGTATGTGGTGGCCCTGGTTCAATCCCCAGCACCACAGAGGGTCCCCCAAGCCATTCATGGGGTCACTCCTAAGCACACAGAAAGGGGTGTCCCTGAGCACCGCTGAGTGTGGCCCCCCCACCCAAATGTTTTTTTTTTTTTATTTAGAGCAAGACTGGAGGTCAGGGCACTGGGGGTTCTGCAGGGAGGCCGCCTCATCCTTCCCAGAGAACCCTGAGCTCCTCTTCCAGGAAGCCCAGCTGGATAGCACGGCAGATGGACTTTTGTCCCAGCTCATGCTTGCCACAGCAGAAGCCCGCCCCCCCCCCTTGGCAGGTCAGATTTTTCATTGGGGGAGACGTGAGGGCCTTGAGGTGCCATGGAAACCTCAGCCCGCCTGTGCTCTGGTCAGGGCAACATTCAGGGCATCCCTGCTATCCTACAAGCTTCCCGGGGATCCAACACCGAGTGTGAGGGGCAGCAGGGCGAGGCCCGGGGTGATCCAGCTTGTAACTGGGGGCGCCAGTCTCACCGCCCGCGGAGGGGAGGCCGCTCTCCTGGCCACTGCGGGGCTGTCTCGCATCACAGCGGGAGATAGGGCACCGCCGCCCAGAACTGGGACAGGGGAGAAGTGAGGTAGGGACTACAGCTAGGGCCCTGCCGGCACAGCCCACAGCCCTAGGGACTCTGGGGGGTCAGCCCGGACCGAGGGTTGCTTTGTCTGCACCCCCCCTCGAGAAGAAAGGGGAGAGGGAAGGCCGGTGATGAGGAACCTCATTAACGACCAGAAACATGCAGTCGGGGCTCCTGAGCCTGCCGGAGAGTCCACCTTAGGAAAATACAGAAGCAGCACAGGCTCCCATCTATTCCGCTTGCGATTTATGTAATAGTCTTGGCTCCCCACAGTTCCCGGGCTCTGGGCGGCCCCGGGGGAGCCCCGGCTAACCCGGCCGCTGCCTCTGCCTCTAATTGGGGGATTAGAGGATCGTGTGCGCGCGCGGCGAGTATTAAATCCTGACAGAGAGTGTCTTCGTGAGAATTCACGCGTTTAAGCCTCCTAATAACTCCGTTTACAGGCGCGGGTTCCCTCCACCTCGGCGATAAAGAAACAGGGGCCCACGACATGGTGTTGCTTCCACGAGATTCCCGGGGCCCCATGATGCAGAGGGGTCTGGCCTGGGCTGAGGACCCCAGGAAGGAGCAGAGACCCAGTCCAGGTGCCGGGGAGAGGGCAGGGGTCTGACGGAGCTGGCACAGGCTCCCCCGCCACAGAGCGGCTGCCCCACCTACCCACGCTGGAAGGTTCCTCCCCTCCCAGGGGTCCCACAGGCGTCAGGGGAAGTTGGGGTGGGGCCCAGGGAGGGGGCGTCTCTCTCCTGCATCATTCCAGCTGCTCTCCTGAAGGAATCGCCTGCCAGGAAGCCGAGGCTAGTCCTGGGCGATGTCGTAGACTTGCCTTTGTGCCGTGTTAGCCTCGGGCCTGCGGGCCACCAGGAGCAGCCGTGGCTCTGAGCTGGGAGGGGAGCCCGGGCTCTGGGGATGGCTCTAGGTGGCCAGCGCACACCAGGTGTGGGCTGAACAGCCGGGGCCACCGCCAGCTGCCGAGGTGGAGGGTGGGTGACACGCCAGAGAAGTCAGGGCCCCTCTTTTGCCGTCCCCCCGGAGTGTGTCCGCCATCCCCAACAGAGTCACAGCACACGAACAGTTCTCCCCACACCGAGAGGCAGTGCAGTGATGGCACCCATCAGCTGCACGGACCCGGAGTAAGCCGTGAGCACCACCAGGTGTGGCCCCCAAACAGCAGCAGAGCGACAGGCATGGGGGAAACGGCCAGAGGCTGGGAAGCACAAAGTTCAGGAGACGGCAAGGCCGGGTGCCCACCTGCCTGCCACCCGCCCTGGGCCACTCGCTGCCTCTGACAAGCGTGTGGAGGAACGTGGTCTCACCCCTATTGAGCGGCCGCCCCGGCTAGGTGGGCTGTGTGTGCCCAGCCTCGGACACGGTGCTGGCAGGGCCGTGGGCAGACCCCTCCTCAACCAGCCCAGCGGAGCCAGCGAGGTCTCAAGCCCGCCCAGAACAGAGGCCAGACCCCCATCTCTCCCCTGCAGCAGTGCTCCCAGCGGGCTGTCAGACGGCAGCTGGGTCCGGGTGCGGGCGCAGAGGTGAATGTGGTGGGGCGGGGACTCGGGCTCGGTGCCCCCCACCCGGCTGCCGGGAGCCTGTGATCACACCCCCAAGCCAGCCAGCCACTGGGACGTGTCGCTGGGATTTATTGTCTGCATCTTTGTCCTGGCTCGGGTCGTTATGCTCCGCTCGTAACTCTCCATCTTCCGCCCTTCCGTCTCGGGTTTTAATCAGAGCGACGTGTCAAGCCTGACTCGAGTCTTTCTCTTCCCTCAGCGCTCCCCGGGGGCGCCTGTGTTTACGAGGCTGCGTTTATTACCTTTGCGCCCAGGGATTCTGCGGGTCTCTCCGTAAGAAGCCATTTCCCTCTCATGTATTTTGAGGAGGGTTCGCATTTTCAAGGCGCTTTCAGCCCATGCTTCCAGAAGGTGGGGGCGGGGGCCCCTCCTCAGCCCACAGCAGCACTGTGCCCCGAGGGCCCCACAGATGCCAGAGGGGACCCTTGGGGGGGTTCTGAGACCCCCAGCAGTCAGTGTAGCGGAGAGCAGCCAGAAGAAGACAGAGAGGAGACCGGGGGGCAGAGTGTGGGGCGCTGGCCCTGAGCACCCTCCAGGACTGGCTCTGAGTACCGCCAGCCCCAACTCCAAAACCAGAGAAGATGCCTTGGACAGAACGGCCAGCGCTTCCCAGGGCCTCCCCGGGGCTACGGCATGAGACTTGGGGGAGGCAAGGAAGGGGACAAGGTCTGCCCCGACTGACCCTGCCCCAGAACCAGAGGTGGCTCCGAGCACATGCTGGGGCCCCAATCTCAGTGCTTGCCTGATGCTCGAGGGTCTCCTGGGGCCACCTGTGCCCCCAGACACAGCAACAGGACCCGTACCCCGTGCGTCTCTGTGGCCGAGAGTGGACCCTGCCTGAGAATGGGGGTGGCAGGCTCAGGTGGGGGGCACAGCTATGCTGGGGGTCACCCTCACACCTTCCACCTGCAACTCCTGAGGGCAGCCTGGAGAAGGGCACCTGGACGGGGAGGTTACGGGGAGGGGCCCAGAGTGCGCTTCCGGGATGCAGATAGGAGCTGGATCCTGTTGTGGACGGGTCTTCCGTGCAGCCGCGGGGCACTGGGCTGCGTGGGTGGGCAGGGTGAGCATGGTTGTGGCAGCAGGACTCAGAGCAGACGGCCGCCCGCCCTGGCTATCCCCAGCCTGACTCTCTCCGGGCTCTGCATGCTCGGGGCAGGTGGATCTTTCTTGGTTCTATTCCCATTTTTGCACTTAAAAATAAACTGTAGTAAACGTCCAGGACAGACTGTTCTATTTCAGGGCCGAGAAGGTCCTGGTCCAGGGGCCACCTGGCGTGTCCTTGAGCACCACGGGGTGGGGGCAGGGACCCCCAGCACTGCACCTCAGACCTCACTTTGAACCACTGGCCTGGTTGTCCAAGAATCACCAGTGGGGTCACGGCCTCCCAAGCCACCCGGGAGCCCCCAAATGGACGGTTTTGACCCTTTTCCAGGGCACACGGCGAACGTGAGCACACGTGTGTCATCACGCAAGGCCCACCCTTTCCTTCCTAGGACTTTCGTTGTCACATGGAGGCGTCTGCCCATCGCTCTGGAGCCTGGAGCCCCCCTCCTCTCCCCTCCTGCCCCCTGCCTCTGCAGGGGTGATGGCACAGGCTTAGGAACTGGGGACCCCAGGTGCGATGTGTCAGTTGTGATGCTGGGCCACACAGCCCCGTGCCGGGACGCCTGCCGTGCCGGAACACTCTCCGTGCCAGGATGCCCTCCGTGCTGGGATGCCCTCTGTGTCGGGACACTGTCCGTGCTGGGATACCCTCTGTGCCGGATGCCCACCATGCTGGGACACTCCATGCCTGGTCGCCCTTCGTGTCGGACGTCCTCCATGCCGGGACACCCTCCGTGCCGGGATACCCTCTGTGCTGGGATGCCCACCGTGCCGGGACACTCTCCGTGCCGGGATGCCCTCCGTACTGGGACACCCTCTGTGCCGGGATGCCCGCCGTGCCGGGACAGTCTCCATGCCTGGTCGCCCGCTGTGCCAGGACAGCCTCCTGTGCAAGCGTCTTAATACTGAGAGATGATTCTTGGGGGCTGAGTATTCTGCAGGGAAGCAGGACTGCAGGGGCCTCCCTGCCTGTGACCACCTCAGGTGACTCCACCTTCACCAAAGGTCCTGGGCCCAGGAGCCCCGGCTAAGCTCTCTGCCCACCTCCCCAGGGGTGCACAGGCACGTGGACTCCCAGCCAGTCTCCACCCAGCTCGGGGTCTTGGGGCCGCAGCTGGCATCCTCAGAGTCCGGGCGGTGCCGACAACTGAGCCCAGACCCGCAGCAGCGCTGGGCAGCACCCGCTGGGCCACCAGCTCCCCCAGGAGACACATCAGCCGCCGTCCAGGGGTGCCGGGTGCCATGCCCGCCAGGGTGACTGGTCATCGCACTATTGGGTCTAATAAAACAAAAACAAAACCCTCAGCCCACCTCTCTTCCCTTAGACCCACGTTGAGCAGATGGCAAGCCATATGCCTGCTGTACCGCCTCGTGCAGGCTCGCTGCCGGCCCCGCCTGGGAGCGTCCATCTGGGAGACATAAATCCTACTTAGAGGGGAACTCGGAGAGGCGTGAGGCATGCAGGAGTCAGAGATAAGCAGACCTGCTCTGCCCTTGGACACCTAAGCTGGATTTTCTCCAGTAATCCAGCCCCACCCAGCCAAGGCCAAGAGCAAGGAAAATTTGGAGTAGGAGAAGGGCTTGCACACACACACACACACACACACACACACACGGGTGCACACGCACGCACACGCACAGCCCCGAAGCACGAGTCTCGCACTCAGGAAGGCGCCAGCCACCACCTGGGCAGGGCGTCTGCCTGCCTCCTCCCGGCACGCCACGGCACGGCGTGGTCCACATCTCTGCTGCCTTCCTCCCGGCCTGCCGCCCTGTTGACCCCCTCAGCCCTCAGACAGAGCCTGTCATTCCCGAGTAAGCCTGGACCGAGACACACCCGCCTGCAGGGCTTTGGATGCAGCCGCTGCTCCGCAGGATTATCCGGGCCGGGAATGAGTTTCCGGCTGCCGCGGTCCCCCTGGCAGAGTCGTGGGCGTTTGTGATTGGAACTGTCCCTGCTGCAGGCCTCGGGAGCCCCCAGCATGCCCCTCCAGCTAGTGGCCAGTCCGCAGCCCGTCACGCCCTGCAGCCCTGCCCCCCTACTGTGGCCTGGCAAGCAACTTGGGTGTCTCCTGAGGCCCGTGGAGTCCTGAGAGGCAGGAAGCAAGACTCGGCAGCCGGGTCATACCCAGTGTGCCACCCCCATGGGACCTGTGGCCTCGAAACCACTCAGGACCGAGCAGTCAGCTGCCCCTCGTCTGCCTCTCCCCTGGGTGCTGAGAGCTTTGGCGGTGAGCAGACCAGCTCGTCCTCAGAGGAGTGACTTTGGTGATGGGGGAGGTGGGTGCTTGGCACCCCAGGCCTTAGGCAGAGAGAAGGTTCATTAAGGCCATGGTGAGGCAGAGCAACCAGGAGCCCCCGCAGGACCACGGCTCACCCCTGACCCCCCCAGACACCCCCAGCCCTCCCCTCCCCCCCTTCCCTCCTGCCTCTGCTGGCAGCCGTCACACACCCTCAAAGGCAGGGACCCCAACATCCACCTGGTGGAGCATCCCTGGCCCGGGAAGGAAGCAGCTCTCTACTCACGCTGGGGCACACCCTGTGTAGTGTTTGGGGGCCAGGCAGAGCAGGGAATGGGCACAAGGTCAGTTTCCAGGGCCAGGCCTCCACCCGGAAAACCCTCGGGTCCTGAAGACAGCGGTGGGGATGCGCTGCCCACCTGCCAGGGGGTCCTCTGGGTGTCTCAGCGCTGCTGGCAGACGGACCAGGGCAGCACAGCCACGGGCGTGCATGGGGCACTGTGTGCGAGTATTTAGGGCCCTGGCCATGCAGGCGTGCTGAGTGTCTCTGGGGCACGTTGAGTGTGTGCAGGGCATGGTATGTCCCAGTGCTGGCCGGCAGCTCCAGCCTCTCCTGCTGACCTCAGGAAGCCCAGGCCAGGCGAGTTCACACAGGGGTGAGGGGGGCCGGGGAGACAGTGTCCAGGGCCCCAGACACTGCTGCCCGGTGGGGTGCAGCGCCCCTCCCATGAACCAAGGTGTTTGCTGGCCAACAGGAGAGGGTTGGGAGGGTTTCAAGCGCGTGAAGCCATGAACAGAGACTGGTCGGAGCCACCCTGGCCCCCAGCTGCCCCGGTCCAGGCCCAGGCCGTGTGGGCTCAGTCGGAGCCTCACAGAGCCCCGTCGTCCTGGTCCCCAAGCCCCAGGACCCGGCAGCCCACGGAGGACCGAGCGGGCACCCGCCACGAGTCCCACACACCACGGCCAGCATGATCCACCACGGGGGCCTGGCTGGCACCGGTCGCCCTGGCCTCTTCCTGATCCTCCAGCTCCTCAGGTTCCCATCACACGCACACACACGCACGCGCGCACACACACACACACACACACACACACACACACACACACAGAGCCCAATGTGCGTACACCCCCCCACGCATACACGCACAGCACACACCCGGACGTCACGCGCTCCAGCAGGTACACCCCACACTCACTCACACCCGACGGCGGGCGGATCTCGGGGCTCCCCGGGGGTCCCAGCCACCCCCACAGCGCCGCGTGTCCCTGGCTGCCGGCACAGGGAAACCATCTGTGGCGTCTGCTTCCCGGGACCAGCAGCCACACGTGTGCGAGGCGCGAATGCCTCAGTTCTGGCACCGGTGAGGCCCGGGGGTGGGGGGCGCCCCAGGGAGCTTGGGACTGAGCCTGGCACCGAGAGAGGCCTGGCTGGGCGGGGGGCGCGAGGGCCCTGCTTGGGCTCTGCCATGGGGGCTTCGGTACAGGTATGGGGGTGGGGGAAGGCTGCGGGTCAGCCCCTCAGGGTCAGGGATCAGGCGCCCATAGAGTCTGCAGGGCACCTCTGGGCACCGCCACAGGGTCATGGTCACTGTGTCCCTCTCCCTTTAGAGACTGCTGACTGCTACCCACTGCCACAGGGCCTTGGTCAGTGTGTCCCTCTCCCTTTAGAGACCACTGACTGCTGGGCAGTGCTACGGGGCCCTAGTCACTGCATCTCTCTCCCTTTAGAGGCCGCTGGCCGCTGTCCACTGCTACGGGGCATTGGTCACTGCATCCTTCTCCCTTTAGAGGCCGCTGAGCACTGCTCTGGGGCCATGGTCACTGCATCCCTCTCCCTTTAGAGATTGCTAATCGCTGTCCACTGCTATGGACCTTGGTCAGTGCATCCCTTTCCCTTTAGAGACCACTGACCACTGGACACTGCTACGGGGCCTTAGTCATGCATCCCTCTCCCTTTAGAGGCTGCTGGCCGCTGAGCACTGCTACGGGGCCATGGTCACTGTGTTCTTTTAGAGACTGGCCTTCACATGTTGCTGCCCAGGAACTTTTGGACTCAGTTGGGCTACGGACAGCTGACGGAACAGAGTCTGTAACCTGGGTGCCCGGTGATGTGTTGGTCCACTAATCCACCACAAGCAGGTTTGCTGCCTCAGCGTCCCAGAGACCAGGCAGCCCCTCGCAGGCCCAGGCCTTCTGTTTCTGCCGCTCAACCCCTCGCGTGAGTCCTGAGCCCCCACACCGCGTCCTCCCCATGCCCGTCCTCTCCTGGGGCTCCACGGCACCCCCTGGCCCCTAGAAGCTGTGACCAGGTACCTTGGCATGTCCCAAACAGAATGTCTGGGCAGATGGTCTGGAAATGCCAACATCGGCTCCATGACCTTCTGGGAGATTCTTCCTGGCTGGTGTCCCTGAGAAGTCAGGGGCACCCGGGGCAGGAACATGGGCGGTCAGTGCCCGCGTGGAGGATGGTTGCAGAGAAGATGGGGGAGCATGTGTGGGGTGCATGGGTGGGGGAGTGGTGAGTAACTGGGTGCGTGGATGGATGAGAGGAGGGTAAGTGCGTGGGTCAGGCGTGGATGAACGGAGGACTGTGGGTAAATAAATGGGTCTCTAGCCAGAGAGTGGGCGTCCTTGCTAAGAATTCAGCCATCTTCATGTGCCCCCTTTATTTTTTTTTCCCTTTATTTTATTTTATTTTTTTTAAAGTTGTAGATTTACAATTTTTTGTGCTTTGGTTTCAATTATACAATGATCAGATACCCATCCCTCCACCAGTGCCCATTTTCCACCACCATGGATAATATCCCTCCCACCCCCATCCCCCCATCCCCCCTGTCTCTATGGCAGGTCATGTGCCCCCTTTAGACTGGGGCTGGGGTCTTGGTGGGCTTGCGGCAAGAATAAACCGAAATGATGGACGTTTCTCTGGTGCCTTGGCAGAGAGCACAGTGAGAGGAGCCCGTTCACCAGACACCGTTTCCACAGCCTAAAAGGTTCGAAGGGCCCCCTCTGGCCACCGTTGGCATGGAACGTCCTCTGGGGAGGAGCAGCTCCTGGTGTCTTCAGGGGGCATCTGAGCTACAGTGTCCAGGGCAAGCTGCCCCAACTGAATGGGGCTCTGGTGAGCAAAAACACTGGCACCAGTGACACCAGGGCAGGGTAGTCGGGGGTCCGGGGCTACGATCATCCTCAGTAGAACCGCAGCCCCCAAACGCCCAGCCCCCTCGTGCGGGATCAGGGGGAGTCACAGCCTCCCGGGCTCCTGCCGCGGCTTGCCCAAAATAGCGGGTGTGAACGCGCCTCAGAGCAGCAGCCGGCGGTGAGGACGGAAGCGCCTCTCTCGGGCTTGGTCCCATTTGGGAGCTTGTTCGAGGCTCCAGCAGGGCCCCCCGCCGTCTCTGTCTGGGTGGCGGGGGGAGTCTGCTCGCCTCCTCCACTGAGAACTCAGCTTCCGGAAGGACAGACCGCGACAGCCCACCCACCCGTGGGTGCTGGACGCCTCACCCCACAGCCCTGCTTGGGAGCGACCTCGGGGTTGCTGCCACGAGGAGGTGTGGCGATGTGAGTGCCAGCCCCAGAAGCTGCGGTGGACAGAATCTATCAATGGACACAGTGCTAAAGGTTGGACCTTGTGCCCCGAGAGCCTGGTTGGTCCCAGCACTGATGGTCCCCAAATGCCGCTGGGCACGAGCCCTGGGCACAGAGCAGGAGGTGTCCCCAAGTGCTCAGGGAGGTTTCTGCTCAGTGCTCAGGGCCCCCGACGGGCTGGGGTCCTTGTGTGTGGGTTCAAACCAGGATAGCGGCTGCGTCCAGCCTTCCTCTTCAGCCCCCCGACCATTTAAAGAGAAGAAAAGTCACTGATCATAGCAGCTGACGGTGCTCACAGTGACCCGGGCTGTGATCACCTCCGTCCTGCCAGGCACCCTCTGTCCACTTGCCCCGTGTCCCTTGCGTGAATGGACAGCAGTGGCAAGGGTTGGAGGAGACATGAGCACGCGGCCAGCAGCAGGTACACACTCCCCACACATCACACTTGGGCTCTGTCCATCTATGCTTGGGCACTAGTCCACTGACCATAGCGGTCAGTGCTGGAGTCCAGGGTGGGTTTCTGCAGGTGCACAGGGGAGCGTGGGCTACTCTTGAGTCAGATTTGGGCTCCCCGCAGGCAGTGGTGCTGGGCCCATGTCGGGCGGACTGGGCGGGCGGGCGGCTGTCCCCGCAGGGCTGGCTTGTCCTCAGAGCACCGCACGGCCACTGGCAGGCCGCCTGCCACAGCTCTCGGGGACAGGCAGGCGGGGCTGTGCGTGACAGCTTCGTGAAAAGGGCATGGCATTTACTTTGGCAAATTTGGGACTAGGGATAAAGCGTCAGTGAGGCTAGGAAATGCCAGGGGTCAGAGGGCCCCAATCCCTGCACCGACCCCCTCTTCTGTTGGGAGCCCTGGGCCGGGGTCAGTGGCGTGGCTGAGCCCAAACCTCGAGGCCAGACTTCCCTCCCGCACGGGGATGACTCAGAACAACCGTTTCACCGCAGCCTGCCGGGAGCCAGGCCCCGGTGACCTGACTGATGACTGACTCTCCAGGGGCCGCTGCACCCGCTCACCCACCAGCAGTGCCAGCAGGGGGCCCAGCAGGGGGCCTGGCAGGGGCACAGACCTGCGGGAGCCCCCACACCTCGCATAGAAGGGTCTGCAGCCTGCCCCCACCTGGCATGGCAGTGGGGAGGGGGTGGGTGGCCAGCGTGGGGATGTTGTGGACCTTCGTGTCCAGGCACTGTCCCCGTGGGGATAGAGTTGGACAGGGCAAGTCCCCGCCAGCCATGCCGGCCGCTCTGCAGCCCAGGCTGATGCCCCCTCAGAGCTGTGCCCATGAGACACACATCCCAGGCTCAGCACACCACCCCAGCCGCTCCCAGGCCAGAAGCCCTGAGAAGGCATCGGGCCCAGAAGAGGGGGGCTGCCTTTAGAACCCCCAGTGGGGGGGCTGGAGTGATAGGACAGCAGGGAGGGCGCGTTTGCCTTGCAGGCAGCCGATCCAGGTTCAGTCCCCGGCGTCTCATAGGGTCCCTGAGCACCACTAGGAGTGATTCAGGAATGATTCAGAGCCAGGAAGAACCCCTGAGCATCGCTGAGTGTGACCCAAAAAGCAAAAAAAAAAAAAAAAATACATCCCCTAGTGGACCAGCACCCAGCACAGACAAAGAACATTGCAGGGTCCCACCTCCTGCCCCACCCAGGGGCTCATACCTGCCAGCTGGTCTGAACCAGAACCACTTCCTCCTGAGTTCTCTCCCTATACACGCAGAGACTCGCAGACATGGAGACACAAATAGACACAGATATGTGCATCTACATATATGCACACAGACACACAGGCATGTGTATGCACACACAGACACACTCATACACATGCTTGCATACACAGACACACACAGACACACTCATACACATGTACGTACAGACAGATACACACAGAAACATACACATACGCACAGACACAGAGACACTCATATACATGTTTGTATACACAGATGCACACAAACACACAACTGCACAGACACACAGACACACCTACACATGTGGGCACACACAGACACACTAATACACAGACACACTCATACACATGTACACACACACACACATACACACAACTGCACAGACACACAGATACACACACATCCGCACAGCACACAGACACTCCTGCACATGTATGAACACAGAGACACACAGACACGTACATACACACACTCAGACACACTCCCACGCCGTCTGCATGCCTGATCCAGACGAGAACCCATTTCTTTGCCCAGAACAGCTGCCCATGGCTGTCCCGACCGCAGAGCCCACCCACACCCTGGGGGCTCCACTCCCTGCCTGGGCCTGCAGATGCTGCTGCCAGAGATCCAGGACTCCTGCTCACCTTCAGGCCACTGTCCTGTCCCTGTTCCCACAGACCCGCCCGGTGCCCAACCCATACCAGACGGGACAGTAGCCTCAGAGCAAGGAGAAAGCCCAGCCAGGAGGCAGAGACAGCACCTCTAAACACGCAAATACACGCACACACCCAGGAGCACACATGCACACACACAAACACATGCACACACGCATGCATACACACACAAACACGCACGCGCACATGCACACACAAGCACATGCACACACACATGCACATGCACACAGACTCGGTAACATGCAAACATTCGCACACACTTGCACGAGCGCACGCACAGTAATGTGTACACACACGCGTGCACATACTTTTGAACACGAGCATACACGCACAGTAACGCGCGCACACACACACGCAGTAAGGCAGATGCTCTGGGCAGCCACTGCACAGAGGCCCGGTGGGCGGGCAGTGCCGCCGATGGGCGGGGCCACGGCGGGAGGGGCTTTTATGTGGGCGTGGTGTGGTAGGCGGAGTCATTGGTGGGAGGGGCTTTGTGTGGGCGGGGCTCGGTGGGCGGGGCACTCCTGGAAGGGATGTGTGAGGTGGGGCGGGGAAGGGGCGGTAGTCCCAAAGGGAAAATAAAGTGATCGAAATGCAGAAAGAGAGCCAGGGAGCAGGCCTGGGCCAGGGAGAAGGACGGTCGGAGGCTCTTCCCCCATCCGCATGCCAGGAGGCAAAGGGACCGGTAGACCCCACAGGGCACTAGCCCCTGACCGCGGACCTCGGCCCGACCCAGGTGTGGGAGGGCAGCTGCCTCAGCAAGGGTCTTCAGGAAGGGCAGCCCGGGGGCGCTGGCTGGACCCTGGTTCTTCTCTTGGCCACCAACAGCATCCGACCGGGCTGGGCCCCGTGCTCTCCCTCATACCTGACCGATGGTCACCAAGTGTCCCGCGGGCTGGGCCCCCCAGCTCTCCCTCGCACCCGCCTGATGGTCACTAACAGTGTCCGGTCAGGCTGAGCCCTGTGCTCTCCCTCGCACCCGACCTATGGCCACCAGCAATGTCCAGCCATCTGGGCCCCGGGCCCTCCCTCACACCTGGCCGGGCTGTGGTGCCCGCAGGTGAGCAACCCATTGCGCTGGCTCTCAGGCTCTGCTCACCCTGTTTCCATTGCGGTGGAGGAAACGCAACCAAGCCCATCTGTGACCAAGTGCTCTGCTGCCTTATGGGCCATACCTGGTGGTGCCCGGACCACGTGACATTGCCCACAGGACTCAGGGGGCCACACGTGCCCCCTACCATCTCCGTGCCCACGGCAGGGGTGCTGAGCACGAGAACCGTACCCCTACCACAGACCCCCCAGCTGCCAGGCCCAGCCCCTTGGTCCCCTTTCCCTGGCTGCGACCCCTGGGCCTCCCAGAAGTGGCGCCCGAGGTCACCCTGTTATGTCCGGTGTCTCACCCCCAGAGGCCAAGCAGCTCTGCTGCCCCTTCAATGGCTGAAGGACGCTGGGCAGAGCCATGGCACAGTGGAGAGGGCGCTCATCTTGCATGCAGTCGGCCAGGGTTCGATCCCCAGTGACGCCCATCCCACCCCATAGGGCCCCCTGAGCACCGCCAGGAAAGATTCCTGAGTGCAGAGCCAGGAGTAGCCCCTGAACATCACTGGGTATGACCACCCCCCCCAAAAAAAGGGGGCTGAGGATGCGCACCCTGACGTGCCCGAGCTGGGCTCCAGGCGGGGCCTTGGGGACCTGCCACCCACCACAGCAGCCTCATCTGCAAGCACGTGGGTAAATCTCTTCAGGATCTGACTGAGTTTGGGGGTCCTGACTATTTAGGAGACCCCTCCTCGTTACCCTGAAGCCAGGTCCTGTGAGAGTTGTTCCAGGCAGCAGTGATAGGGTGGGGTCTCTTTCTTTTCTAGAAAGAGGAACAGAGGCCCAGAGAGGATAAGCCAGTCCCTCTGAGTCACACTGCCAGGAACCTGGGCAGGGGAGACTTGTGTCCAAGCGCACATGGGAAGGCACCATGAGGGTCACTGTCACTTGGTTACAGACCCGGGAGTGGTCCTTAGGCTGTCGGCTCTCCGCTCCCGTCCTTTGCTTCCCTCCGAAGCACAGCCTGGGTATTCTCAGGGCTCCCCCACCCCGGCCACTCCTATCCCGCCCTCCTTCCGCTCAGGAGAGAGCTGACATCAGACACCTGAAGAAGCAGAAGCAGAGCCTGAAGAAAGAAAGAATAAAAGATTTGACAAGAAAGAGATCACGCCGCCGGGGCGCCGAAAGCCCCTCGAAGTTCTGCACGATCCTGCCGAGGGTGGCGGGTCCCCACTGCCAGCAGGCGGCATCAATAATTCAGCAGAGCTGAGTATCTGAAGCATTTGCTCAATCACAGGAAAATGAAAACGTTTCCTGCTTTCCTTCCCGTCCACCCTCCAAATAAAAAACACAAGTGCTGGCAAAGGGATAGACTTCTCTCTCTCTCTCTCTCTCTTTTTTTTTTTCTTTTTGGGTCACACCAGGCGATGCACACGGGTTACTCCTGGCTCTGCACTCAGGAGTTACCCCTGGCGGTGCTCAGAGGACCATATGGGATGCTGGGAATTGAATCCAGTTTGGCCACGTGCAAGGCAAATACCCTACCCGCTGTGCTATCTCTCCAGCCCATGATTTTTTTCTCTTAAAAAACTTTCTATGCAAAGAATTTGATGTTTACCTGTTTTATTTAACTTATTTTTGTTTCCTGCAAAGCCCTATGGATGTGAGGGGCCGGGGCAGAGTGTGGCCACATGGCCTGGGGCTGGTCCTGGTCCTGGCCTTCAGCCAGAGGAGGGCGGGCCTCATCTGCCCCTTGGACTGTCTATGCCCAGCCCTGCTTTCTCGTCAATAATTCAGGGCCCAGGAGCAGGACAGTGACGCCACTGGCCGAGCTCCTGGATTTGTTCTGTGATTGATTCCGTTCTGGAATATGGTATCATGTATCTCTTCCCATCCACTCGTGACCTCTCTAACCACCCACCTGTATATCCATCCCCCAGCCCACCCAGGTACTTGCCCACCCACCTGTTCATCTGAGCACCCAGCCATCGACCCATCAATCACCGCTTATTCAATGAGCCACACACAGCCCTGCGCACCCGTCCGCCGATCCCACTCGCATCCTTATGTCCTTCCCCATTCCTTCCATTGATCCCCTCCTACCCGTCCATCCACTCAGAGACCCGTTGGCCACCCACCCTCCCGGCCTCATCATCCACCCACCTATGCATCCTTCCATTCATGTATATCCACCTCCAGCTCGGTCATTCACTCAATGACTAGCCTACCATCACCCATTCCCCACCCACCCGTCCAAACACCCACCCACTCATCCAGCCACCCACCTACCTGTCCATCCACCCACCTATCCACCCACTCATCCACCCACCCATCCACCCGCCCGCCCATCCACCCATCCATATGCCCACCTCCAGTCTGTCCATCCGCTCACTCTCCCCTGTGTCTCATCCTTCCATGCTACGTGTCCTGCACATGTGACGGTGCTTGTTGCTCTGAAGGACACACACAGGGACCCTACATGGTGCCCGGGGAGCCCAGGCTAAGCCCCAAGATCCTTCCACTATCCTGGCCATGAAGAAGATTGTGGCCCTGCCAGCGTCCCCCAGCAAGGCCCCCTCTGCCAGCCAAGGAAATTCCGTGGGGCGTGCCTCTGCCACACGTTTGGCTCCTTTGGTCACCCCGGCCCTACCAGTTGAGCCTTCTGGGGGCTGCAGTGTTGGTCTCTCCCTAGCTCTTCCCATCTGCCCTGTGTTCTGGGGGGGAGGTGGCCGAGGCTGGCTGACCTCAAGGCGGACCAGACCCGAGTCTGGGACGTGCCTTGTCCCGGCGAACACAGACCTTCAAGGCCAAGTTCTCCGGAACAACAGCTCTCCATGCCCCAGAGACTTCCTCCTCCCCACCCACCTGGAAGGTTCTCTCCCTCCAAGGTTCCAGTGCATGGTGGTGGCCCCAGGCACCCCCAGCTCCCCGCAGCCCCGAGGCACTGCCACACAGCATCCATCGCCTATGAGACCATGGCTGACTAATACGGCCGGAATTCCCAGGCCGCCCCTGACACACGCTGTCCTCAGAGAGTGGGTCGCTGCCTCGAACGTCACCGCCGAGGGGTGGGCCCGAGCGTGGAGATGTGGGCAGACTGGGCGAAGCCACCTGCGCATGGGGCCCGTGGCGAGGTTGGTGCGAGCTCCTCCGTCAGGGATCTGAGGCGCCTAAAGACGAGCAGGTGAAATATTTATTAAGCAGCGTCTCTATTTATAACCGGGAAGATTTCAGTTCTATTATTCATGCAGCCTCACAGGGCAGGCCTCACGCTCTTGGCTGGGGCGCCGGAGACGGCAGAGGCAGAGCTGCTACGAAAGCCAGGCCCAGGCGGACCCCGGCAGCGGCAGCCCCGGCCCCCAGTCAGGCTTGACCCGAGCTGAGGCACGGGCCCCCCTCCCCGTCTGTACTCAGAGGCTGCTGGCGTCACCTTCTTCAGCTCCTTTCCCAGGGACCCCGTGAGAACTCTCAGCCTACCCGGCCCGGAGAAGCGCCCCCTACAGGCCGGCTGCCTCTCAGCACACAAGGTCTTGTAAACCAAGCACAAGTGGGGGCCAGAGACATTGTACAGTGGATAGGGCACTTGCCTTGCTCATGGCTGGCCTAGAGTAAATTCCCAGCACCATAAATGATTCCCTAAGCCCCACCAGGAGTAACCCCTGATCACTGACTCAGGAGTAATCCCTGAGCACTGCCAGGTATGGCCCCTACAAAAAAATAGAATAAAACTGGGGGCAGAGCAATAGAGCACAGTGAGGAGAGTATTTGCCTTGCACGCGGCCGACCTAGGTTCTATCCCCGGCATCCCATATGGTCCCCCGAGCACCACCAGGAGTAATTCCTGAGTGCAGAGCCAGGAGGAACCCCTGAACATCGCCAGGTGTGACCCAAAAAGCCAAAATAATAATAAAAGGAGGACACTGTATCTCATGGTGATTCATTAAAAAATATGTTTTAAAAAATAGGGGCTGGAGTGATAGTACAGAGGGTAGGGCATTTGCCTTGCATGTGTCCGACCCGGGTTCAATTCCCAGCATCCCATATGGTCCCCTGAGTACTGCCAGGAGTAATCCCTGAGTTCATGAGCCAGGAGTAACCCCTGTGCATCACCAGGTGTGACCCAAAAAACAAAAAAATATGTATGTTTTAAAAAATAAACACTTAGCATTAGGAATATAGTAATAGACAAGACAAAGTTCTTGCCAGAAAAAAAAAAAAACAGAGGAGGAGGAGGAGGAGAGGAGGAGATGACGTTGAGATTTCATTCTGTTGGGAGCGACAGTATCGGGGTTCAGGCCTTGCAGTGGCTGACCCGGGTTTGATGTCCGGCACCCAATGTGGGTTTTGGTCTTGGCCCGCTGCTCCCCGCTCCCCAGCACATTTCCTGTGTCAACCCTGCGCCATGATAGCCCAGAGAAAAAGAGGCATCTGCCCCAAAGGAGGGATGAGATGTCCTCGCAAAGCAAAACACAGCTGACGGGAGACGAAGGGAAAAGAGAGTTATTGGTGACTTCAAGGAGAGACAGGAGCCCCAGAACGGGCTGGTCAAGGTCCCCTGGGCAGACCTACTGCCCAGCTCTTGGGGACAACCCTCTGAAGGGAAGAGCATGGTGCTACCCCCCATGAGAAGCCTGGGACCCGTCAAGACCCCAGAGGCTCCGTGTGGCTCAGTTTCTGCCTTGGTGGGCCCATAGGACCCAGCACCCAGTTCTGGGCGTGTCCCATGGGTGGGAAGCTGGTTCTGGAGACACAGCATTCTTCAGCACAGCCAGTGTCCAGCCTGGGAAGCTGTGGGCACAGTGCGTGGGGCCAGCGTGTGTGGGTACAGGGCACATGGTGGACGTGGCTGGTGGGGACTCTGCATCCATGTCGATGTTGGCCCAGAGAGGCCCAGTGCCTGCAGGACAGCACCCACGCTCTGAGCCAGGGTCCCGGGCAGCTCCAGACCACCCGAGCCTGGCCCCAAACAAAGCCAAAAGTGGACAAAAGTGACCATCTCGGTCCTTGAGCGTGGGGTGGGGTGGGGTGCTGGCCACAGCAGCTGTGCTCTGGGGCTTGGGGACCATATGAGGTGCAGGCCGGGCGTGTAGAACAGGTCAGGGTGGGGAGGAGGACCCCAAGGCCATTTCCCTCTTCGAGTGCTGCACAGGTGGCCCTCAAAGTCTCTCCGGACATTGTCAGGAGGGGGCTGGCTCAGAGGGCCTTGGGGTGGTGCCCCCACAGACTGAGCCCCCTCAGGGGCCCCTCATGGACCCCTCGGGGCTTGGCACGTGCAAAGGCTGAGCTTCGCGGGCATCACCTCCCTCCCTTGGAAGAGGGCCAAGACATGTGGCCATACGGGCGGTCAGCAGCAACTAGCGCCAGGCCCGGTTCTGGGATGCTGAAGCAGAGGGGAAGGAGGCACCAGCTCCACACACTTGGGGTCCCGAGGCAGTGGGGGCACTGGGGAGCCTGCCACTCTCCCCGCAGGGGAGGCCCTGGGGGGGGTCCCCTACCCTTATCCCCCTTCCCGGGAGGGCCGGCTGCTCAGAACCCACCTTCCAATTTTTATGAGACTCAGAGCCCGGCAGCCTCAGCCAGCGGCCACGCGCCTGCAACATCTTCGGAGGTTATGCAATGCAGAGCCAAATTAATTATTTGCCAGGAAGGGGCCGTGTCCGCTGTGCTGGGGCCTGGAGGGGAGAGCGGGCACCAGGGCGAGGGGCAGGAGCACCCGCAGCACTGCGGCTGAACGCAGGCCCCTGGGGCAGCCCGGTTTCCCCGGCTTAAAGGGACAGCGCCGGCCGCTCTGCCCTCTGCCCGGCCGCCTCAGAAGGGCCTTGGAGGGGGCACCCCATGCAGGCGGCTCGCCCATGGGGGTGCCCACGGCTGCCCAGGCAGAAGCAGCGAGGTGGGGGCTTCCAGGGTACCCAGCCTGGCGAGGTGCCCCCGCTGCTACAGGCATGGCTTAGCCGTCTCTCCTCCAGGCGGCTCACAGCAGGCTTGGCTGGGGGGGGAAGACCCTGTGCCCCCCCCACTCTGGGTGTGCCCGGGTATGCCCTACGGGGGCTCCCTAACACTCATGCCCCAGCCACCCTACTGGCCTTGGACTCGGTGTGTTCACGGGGGACATGTCACTCCCTGCCAACACGGGGCATCTCCTGCAGCCTCCTGGGGGGCCTCATGCCTGGCTCCCCCTCCATGCACTGCTCCTGGCCCCGCCCCACTGTGCCTGGCCCCGCCCCCCACTGCTCCTGACCCCGCCCCTCACTAAGGCTCGCTCTGCCCCACACTGCCCCTGGCCACAGGGCAGGAGGAGAGTCAGGGTGGCCAGGCCATCCCCTGCAGCAGCCACACCGGGCACTAGGGCCCGTCCTGATGCTCTCTCTTCCTGCCCATGGGACCCCCTGAAACGCAGCCTGCTCTCCTTCCAGCTCACATCCCAACCCAGCCACGACCCCCCCAGGACCCACTCCCCACACAGGCCCCAGAGACCAGCTCCTTCCTGCAGCAGCTCCCCCAGGGCGTGAGACAGACAAGCCCAGTCCCCAGGGCGTGTCACCTTCATGCTGCTGTGCCACCACAACCGAGCGAGGCATACCAGCCCCTCTGTGCCTCCCCGTGCCATCTGTCATCACCCCGTGTCCCATACCCGGCGCCCAGCTGCTGGGTTGTGAGGCTGTGCCATGAGCCAGCGCCAGGCACCCTCGCTGCCACTGTCCCCCCCACTGCCGGATCTGCGTCAGAGGCTACTGCTGTCACTGAGCCATAGGTGGGCTCAGGAACCAGGGGGTCCCTGGAAGCTTCCGAATGCCAGCCCTGGGGAGGGGTAGATCACTGGTGCCTCCTCGCCCCGCAGACACTGTCTCAGCAGCTTCCTTATATAGCTGCTGGTGGCAGATGCCAACATTTGAGGAAAGTGCATGAAACGGAACGTCAAACCCACAGCACTCCAGGAAGCAGCTTCCTCTGTGTGTGTTGGGGAGGGGTCACCGCTGGATGCTGCTGCCCAGGCCAGCCCCACACCACAGGGTTCTCTCCCCAGGCTGCACCCCGGGACTTAGGGCCAACAGAGCCTGAGGATTCAACCTGGGGCAAGCACATACCCACACGCCAACTGCTGTACAGCCCCTGGCCCCAAAGCATCAAAGGATTGGCTCTCAGCTGCACAGTCTGGGACGCGGGGGTCTCCAGGTGGATTCATGCAAACATGCACGCACATGGGCAGCCCACAGGCGTCCATGCATCACTTAATGGCCAGGCCCTGGGCTTGCTGCTGCCGAGGCCCTGTGGCTGCCCTCACAGAGCCAAGGGTCCCACACGCAAAGCAGGAAACACCCGCTGGACAGGGTAGGGCCCCTTGGACCATCATCGCAGGAAGTGCTGTGTTCAAATGCCCAGTCACAAGCCAGTGTCCAACCCAGTGAGGCCCCACACCGCACCCCGTGTGTCCTCAGAGGTCTGCACCACGGCCCCCAGGGCCCCCAAGTTCAGCCCTCCTTGGCCCCCTGGAAGGTGACCGGCCCCTTGGTCTCCTCTGGAGCCTGGCCCAGCCTGCTGGTGGCCTCACGCGCCCGCTCCCTGCGGTGGCAGATGGTGGAGCTGATGTATGAGGCCACCCGGCTGGCAGGCCCTGTGCCTGCCGCACCCTCCAGATGCCACCCACTGGAGGGAGGGGCACGTTCAGGCAGACGGGGCAGGGGGGCAGGAGAGCGCCAGGCACGGAGGGTCGGGGGGAGCCAGCTCCAAGTGGGGAGGGCGCCGCCTCGCCTCACACAGGCTGACCTGGGTTTGACCCCCCGCGCCCCATGTGGTCCCTGACCCCACTGGTTGGGTGACACAAAACACCCCCCCCCAAAAAAAACTGGACTCTAGGATCCCTTGAACGCTGGATTCCGGGATCCTCCCCCTCCTCTCGGCACTGCCTTCCTGGGCTGGAGACGGGTCACCTTCCCCTCCTACAGACGGGCACTCTGCCCCCACCATGAACCCTTGGCATCCCCCCAGCCTGCCTCAGCCCCTGCCTGGCCTAGGTCAGCTGGGAATGAACTCCCAGAAGGACGGGAGGAAGGGCTGGGGGGCTTGGACTCGCCCCCCCCCGACATGTCCCCGATTGAACTCCTGTCTCCCCCCACACACACACAGCAGCCACACCACCACCCCCTCGCCCCAAGCTGGAAGCGTCTGGAATCTTCCTGGTTCCTCCTTCTGCTTCACTCCTCTAACTCACCAGACCCACATTCTGACAACTTCATCTCAAAGGTTCTCAGATCCGTCCTTCCCTCCTGCCCCCCCCCCCCCCAGCAGCTTCCGGGCGTGTCCTCTGCACTCTGACACATCCCAGGTGGTCTGCCAACACCTCCCCTGAGCCCCACACTGACCCTGACCCCCCGCCTGGAGCCCACACTGACCCTGACCCCTCCCCAGTCCCCACACTGACCCCGACCCCCCACCCGGGCTTTGCCCTTCAACCCACTTTTTTTTTAATTATTATTTTTATTAGTGAAACACCATGAGGTACAATTGTAGGGTTACAGATTTTTGTGCTTGGGTTTCAGTTATACAATGATTGAGTACCCATCCCTCAACCCAGACACTTCTACCCCTGCACTCTGGCCTCACCTCCTGGGAGAACCCCTAAAGGCAGCACTGGAGTCCAGCCCCTGTCCTGGCCATCTGTCTCCTGTTCCCTGGACCTGCCCTCTGGTTTGGGGTCAGAGCGGGAACGGGGTCTCAGTCACCCTGAGCCTGGCATCTGGCCAGCAGCTCCGCAGCTGCTCTGAAGGTACGTTCCGGAATGTCGGATCCCGGAGCCCACCTTCCTCAGGGTCTCCCCAGCCTGGGCTCCCTGTGGATGAACCCCGGGTGGTGCTGGATCAGGCTGGGGTCTTGGCCACCCCAGGCAAAGGCAGCAGCAGGCCGGTGTGAGGATTGCAACAGAAGGCCTGAGGTGCGAGGGTGCCTTCCCCCCACCCCGGGAGAGGGACCCCTGGGTGTGGGCAGGAGTCCTGCCCGGTCTCTGGCTCATCCCTCTGCGTCCCCTCCCAGCCTCGGAGCCCTGGGCTGGAGCTGGAAGGCGAGACTCGGCCAGGGCCTTGCCTGTGTGAGACTGTGTACGTATAAATACAAGTGCGCACTGGGTAAGCCTGCAGGTGTGTGCACACGTATGGGAGTGAGTACAGAGTGTGTGTGGGAGGGGTGAGGCAGAATGTGTGTATGTGTGTGGGTGTGTGCAGATGAATGTGTGCATGTGTGTGGGTACGTGTGCGGATTGAATGTGTGCACGTGTGTTGGCGTGTGTGCAGTGAATGTGTGCATGTGTGTGCAGGTGAATGTGTGTATGTGTGGTTATGTGTGCAGGTGAATGGGTGCACACGTGTGTGTGTGCGAGTGAATGTGTGCACGTCTGTATGTGAATGAGTGCATGTGTGTGGGTGTGTGCAGTGAATGAGTGCACGTGTGTGAATAAGTACATGTGTGAGTGAATGAGTGCACGTGTGTGCAGGTGAATAAGTACGTGTGTACGGGTGAGTGAGTGCTTGTGTGTGTGGGGTGAATGAGTACACGTGTGTGTGCGGGTGAATGTGTGCATGTGTGTGGGTGTGTTCGAGTGAATGAGTACACCTGTGTGTGAATGAGTGCAGGTGTGTGGGTGTGTGCAGTGAATGAGTGCATGTGTGTATGTGTGAATAAGTGCATGTATGTGGGTGTGAGGGTAGATGAGTGCATATGTGTGTGCGGGTGAATGAGTGCATTTGTGCATATGAATGAGTGCATGTGAGTGGATGTGTGCAGTGAATGAATGCACGTGCGTGGGTGTGTGGATGAATGAATGTACTGCCTTTGTGTGCTTTGGCATGTGTGCACACGTGCTGTGAGTGAAGTAGCGCACATATATGAGTGTCCCTGTGTGCAGGCATGTCTGAGGGAGCTCCGTCATCAGTGCACACGAAAGAGCCCGCTATTCCCAAGGGAGGCAGCAGGGCAGGGAGATGCTGGGTGGGGGATGTGCAGTCCCTTGCCTACAGCCGGAGCAGGAGCAGTCCCCGTAGGACAGGTGCAGGAGACAGGGCCGGGCTGCAGCTCTGAGCTGCTTCCAAGAAGAGGACACAGCGCTCAGCTCACCAGCTGCCCAGTGGACCTGCGGCCTGGGGAGACCCCGCTCAGCCGAGCCCTGTCCAGCGGAAGTTCACCCGGTCAGCTGTGAGCCTCGATCCCACTGGAGGGACTCTGACGGCTGCTCCTACATATGTGCATGTGTACACTGAACACACATGCACAAGCACACACTCACACCTGAGCACTGCACATGTATGGGCACACACGCACATGCCTGAGCACATATCTAATCGCATGTGGACTGGAATATCCAGCCCAGACACCCTGATGCCTCAGCATGCATCAGCTGGGACATGACCCCGGAACAGCTGGGCACCTGCAAGAAGCACTGGGGTCCAGCTGTACTGACCTGTAGTGTCTTCCCATTCACTGGCCCCCATGCCCCTCCCAGAGCTAGCAATGATGGAGGTCCCAGACCCCTCCGGGATACGCCCCCTCCCGCCCTTCCCCCCACCCACTGTAAGCCCCTCCTCAGCGCTTTCATTTCTATGACTTAATTTCACTGCACACCCAGCAGTGCAGGCTGGGTGCGACCAGGCATGTGCACCCCGGCTGGCTGGAGCTCTGCCCCTGTTCCCCCGCACCCAGCTGCCCTTCCCCCATCCAGCTCCGGAGGCCGCGCCCTTCCCCAGTGCGATGCGAGCTGGAAGAAGCTGATTGCTACATTTTGCAGGAATTTACAAGCTGCTGTTAACACAGGGCCTAGGTGAAGGTTTAAATGATACAGACTTACAATTAAATAAAAGGCATTAGGCACAAAGTAACGGGAGGCAGAACCCGCTAGGCCCGCGTCTCCCCGCCCAGCTCGGGAAGCCGGCACCTGTGAGGCCTCCCAGAGGGTGGACCTAAGACCCCCAACCGCCCCCCTCCAGCGCTGGACCCAGGCCCCGTGGAAAGACCTGGGTGTCCACGTAGGAAGACCCCCCACCCCCACCTACAACCGGCAGCTGGGAGGTGCCCTCTGGGGAACCTTTGAATACTGCGAAAGGCTGCCTGGCAAGCAGGACCGGCTGTCCCCTGACCGCCAGGCTGGCAGGGACAGGACAGAGTCGCCGCGGCGCGCCTCGGGCCGGCCGGGCCAATTATCTCCCGCAAACACGGGCCACCGCAGCATCGCACCCCTGCCCGTGGCCGGGGACCCTCGTCCTCACCCCGTCTCACCCTGTTCTCTGGGAGGGGGCGCCTGCCGCGCAGGGGCGGGGAGGGTCCCGGCGGGTCCCTGAGCGCCAGGCCGGGCGTGCGGGGGCGGCCGCGGGAGTCTGGGGAAGCCGCCGTCTGGCGCGGGCGCCGGGAACCCCGCGCCGCCCCCCGGACGCGCCGGGCCTGACCGTGCGGTGCCCACGGACCTGGCGCGCAGCCCGGGCCAGGCCGGAACTGGATTCCCCGCGCCGAGCCCCGCGCCGCCTCCCAGGAATAAGGCGCAAAGCGGGGCGCGGGTGCGGGTGCGCGCCCTGAGAGAAAGAACATCCGAGACCCGCACAGCGTCCCCCCCACCCCACCCCCCGCCTCCCGCTTTGGGTGTGGACCCCGCCCCCACATCCGGTTGGCCCGGAGCCCGCCCCCCAAACCCCCGCCCACGCCGGGACCCTCACTCGCTCCTGGACCCCTCCCGCGCCCGAACCCCCACGCCTGGATTCCCTTCCCCCACGCCGGGACCCTCACACCTGGACCCCACCCGCTCCGAGCCTCCTCATGCCCACCCCCTCCCCCAAATTGGACCTCGTCCCTGGGGTCCGGATACACCCCGGCGGGAGCCACGGTTCCAGAACACCTCCCCACGAAGGTGGGCCCCCGGCGGCCAGACGCTCTAGCGCGCAGGCACACACGCGGGGACACGCGGGGACACGCAGAATCGGGCAGAGGAGGCTGCGCGGGACCCCCGGGGAGTCCCGCGTGTTCCCCGGCTCCCGCCCCGCGGCGCCCCACTCCGGCTCCGGTCCGGAAGGCTCGTCCTCCCGGGCGCTTTCCGAGAAGTCGCTCCGCCCGCCCGGAGCCGTCCCGGGGGATTGTGCCCGGTCCCCAAGGCCCGCAGCGGGGGTGGGGCGGGAGAGCGAGAAGGGGGTGCACCGGGCGGTCTTGGTCTCGGGGCGGGGGCGCCGAGGCCGCTTCACCCCCCACAAGCGCGAAGGGGCGGGGGGCCTCGAGCCCCGCTTGGGCTTGGGGGAGGGGGCGCGAGCCCCGGTCCCGCGCGCTCCCTGCCTCGCGAGGAGTGGGGGGTCGAGCCCTCGGGGACCCCTCGCGGCCGTGAGGGCCCGGGCGGCCGAGGTCCCGCGGGTGTCCAGGCCAGCGAGTCAGCGGGAGCCGGGGGTGGGGGGGCGGCGGGGCGCGGCGGGCGCCCCTCCCGCGCCGGGCGCCGAGCGCTTTCGGGGAAGCGGCGCGGGGGCGGCGCGGCGCGGGGGCGCGCGGTTGGGCAGGGGCGGGCGGGCGGGCGAGTGCCGTCCCTCCCGCCGCGGCCGCACGACCCCCGGCGAGCCGCGCGGCCCACAATTAAAGCGGGATTCCTCCCCCGCTGACGTCGGCGGCGCCCGGGCCCCTCCCGCGGGCATAAAAGGCGCGCGCTCCGCAGCGCAGGCGGCAGTGGGGGCCGGACGGCGGCGTGCGGGCAGCGCCGGGCAGCCGCGCTCCGCCGGGCAGCCCGCTCCGTGCCCGCGCCCCGCGCCCCGCGCCCCGCGTCCCGCGCCCCGCGCCCCGCGCCCCGCGCCCCGCGCCGCAGCCATGCCGGCCGGCCGTGCCGCGCGCACCTGTGCGCTGCTCGCCCTCTGCCTGCTGGGCAGCGCGGCCCAGGATTTCGGGCCGACGCGCTTCATCTGCACCTCGGTGCCCGTGGACGCCGACATGTGCTCCGCGTCCGTGGCCGCCGGCGGCGCCGACGAGCTCCGGACCAACGTGCTGCAGCTCCGCGAGACCGTGCTGCAGCAGAAGGAGACCATCCTGAGCCAGAAGGAGACCATCCGCGAGCTGACCACCAAGCTGGGCCGCTGCGAGAGCCAGAGCACGCTGGACACGGGCGCCGGCCGCAAGCCCGCGGCCTCGGGCAAGAACACCATGGGCGACCTGTCCCGGACGCCGGCCGCCGAGACGCTCAGCCAACTCGGGCAAACTTTGCAGTCGCTCAAAACCCGCCTGGAGAACCTGGAGGTCCGCGCGCGCCCGGCGCCCCCGCCCCGGCCCCCGCGCCCCGCCGCCCGCCTGCTCCCCGCGCGCCCGCCCGCCCCCCACCCCGCACCCCTCGCCGCGCGCCGGGCCGCGGGCGCGTAACGGTCTGCTTTCCCCGCCCTTGCGCCCCGCAGCAGTACAGCCGACTCAATTCCTCCAGCCAGACCAACAGCCTTAAGGATCTGCTGCAGAGCAAGATCGATGACCTGGAGAGGCAGGTGCTCTCCCGGGTGAACAGCCTGGAGGAGGGCAAGGGGGGCGCCAGGAATGACACGGAGGAGAGGGTCAAGATCGAGAGCGCGCTGACCTCGCTCCATCAGCGCATCAGCGAGCTGGAGAAAGGTACCCGGGAGGCGGGCTGGGGCCGCGGGGGTTCCCCGGGGCGGCCGGGAAGCCCGGCCCGCCCGCGCCCCCCGCCCCGGGGCTTGGCCAAGTGGCGTCTGTGCGGTAACTTTGCGCCGGGCGCGCAGGGGCGGGGGGCGGGCTCCGGCGGACCCGAGCAGGTGTCCCTCCGGCTCCTCGGCGCGGGCGCTCCCGGCCCAGACCCCGCTAGTATTGCCCGCGGTTTGCTCCCGGCCCGCGCGCTCCAGGGCGCGTGGATAAGCCAAGGCTGCGGAGCGGGGAAGTCGGGGGAAATCAAACACGGTTGTAAAAGGGGGGAGGGGTCTCCGGGCCCAGAGCGGCGCCACGTGACCCGCCCCGCCCGCCGGTGGTGCGGGTCGGGATGCACAGTGCCATCTTAAGGCGCCTTATGTAACTGAAAGGCAGCTTTGGGCCCTGCCAGGCAGGGACGCGGCGGCGGGAGGGAGGGGGCAGTGGAGCTGGGATGAGGACCCCTCCCCCCAGGGGTCTACCTGCCCCGCTCCTGAGGCCAGGTCGGAGAAGGTGTGGCCCTGGTCTCTGAGGGCTCCGTTCCCGATTGATTCTCAGCGAGTGGGCGGGTGCTGGCCCTGCAGAGCGCCTTCTAGAAACAGCGCTTGGCCCGAGGGGCTGGTAACTGCCCGCTGGTGTCCCTGCCCGCTGTAGCCGGCCCAGGCTTAGTCCGGACATGCCCAGGCCCGCCAGGCCAGTGTGTGGGAGTGCGCGTGGAAGTGTGGGGTGGCCTGGGAGACAGGCTAGACTGTGGGGGATGGTGGCCGTGGGGGAGGACATGAGGCCCAGGTCTGCCCCCAGCACTCAGGGAAGTGCCCCCCAGAGCAGCCCCTCTGGAGACCGTGTCCCGTGGCACCCGCTAGCTTTCAGGCAGACGCTGCCAGGGCCCAGTGGGCAGACGGGGTGTGGGAAGCCCGGGGGTGGGGAGGTGCTGGGAAGAGCCGCAGTCCCACAGGACTGGACATCCGGCTGGGCCCCACGGGGCGGATTGATGGGGCTATCAGAGGGGGCTCCTGAGCCCCGGGCCACAGCTGGGCCGCAGGGTACTCCGAGGGGATGCAGCCTCCCCCTTGGAGAGGAGCGGGGCCCCGGCCCTGCCCAGGCCAAGTGCACAGGCCTTGGGTCAGCGCTCCTGTCCTGTCCCAAGGCCCCCAGCACCTGACCCTGTCCTCGTGAGCAGCAGGACGCCCTCCCCAGGGGACCGTGCCCTCCCTCCCCAGGTCAGAAGGACACGCGGCCCGGGGACAGGTTCCAGCTCACCTTCCCGCTGCGCACCAACTACATGTACGCCAAGGTGCGGAAGAGCCTGCCCGAGATGTATGCCTTCAGCGTCTGCATGTGGCTCAAGTCCAGCGCTGCCCCGGGCGTGGGCACCCCCTTCTCCTACGCCGTGCCCGGCCAGGCCAACGAGCTGGTGCTCATCGAGTGGGGCAACAACCCCATGGAGATCCTCATCAACGACAAGGTAGCCGACCCCTCCCGGGCTCCTGGCCAGCGCCCTGAACGCCGCCCCTCCCCCCACAGCCTCGCCCAGCCCGGCTACTGCCTGCCTGCGGCCCGGCCCAGTGCTCTGGGGGAGAAGGTGCCAGTGTCCTGGGCCCCGGGGAGGCAGTTCAGCTGATCCGTCCTTGGAGCGGCCATGGCCGCCAGCTCCCAGACACCATCCCAGGAGGATCCGGCCCCTTGTCCGAGCCCTGGGGAGGGAGACCGGAGGCTGTGCTGCTTCCGCTGCTGTGCTGCCCACCCGCTGGTCGGCCACAGGCTGGTCACAGGAGTGGGGGTGAGCGATGGCCTGGGGAACGGCTCGGGAGGCCACGCGCCCTGGACGGCAGCACAGGCGCTGACCGGGAGACTCGGGGCTGGGAGCTGGTGGCGACCCTCAAGTGTGCCCTGCTGCTTCCCTCTGCCAGGTGGCCAAGCTGCCCTTCGTGATCAATGACGGCAAGTGGCACCACATCTGCGTGAGCTGGACCACGCGGGACGGGGTATGGGAGGCCTACCAGGATGGTACTCAGGGCGGCAGCGGCGAGAACCTGGCCCCCTACCACCCCATCAAACCCCAGGGTGTGCTGGTGCTGGGCCAGGAGCAGGTGAGTGGTGAGGGGGCTGCTGGGAGAACCCAGAGCCCACCCAG
Source organism: Sorex fumeus (assembly GCF_029834395.1). NCBI lineage: Eukaryota > Metazoa > Chordata > Mammalia > Eulipotyphla > Soricidae > Sorex > Sorex fumeus. Next base: position 17,421,872 of record NW_026606086.1, on the reverse strand, counting down.
GGCCAGGGCCAGGAGGCGAGCGCTGCTTCCAGCTGCTGCTCCCTGTGCGGGGTGCTGGCCCCACCCTGGTCCCCGGGGCCTTCCCGGACAGGCTCCTTGGGGGCGGCCCCAGTGGCAGCCCACGTCTTGGGTTCCCTGGTGCTTGCTGAGAAACCGGCGAGGAGAGAGGGTCCCCGGGGCCCACCTCCACCCTCCTTCGCTCTCCGCAGGACACGCTGGGCGGCGGGTTTGATGCCACCCAAGCGTTTGTGGGCGAGCTGGCCCACTTCAACATCTGGGACCGCAAGCTGAGCCCCGGGGAGGTGTACAACCTGGCCACCTGCAGCACCAAGGCCCCCCCGGGCAACGTCATCGCCTGGGCCGAGAGCCAGATCGAGATCTACGGCGGGGCCACCAAGTGGACATTCGAAGCCTGTCGCCAGATCAACTGAGCCCGGCTAGCCCCCGCCCACCCCTGCTTGTGCGGTGATGACCATCCGTCCAGTTTCCTGTCCTCCCCGCCTGGCGTCCCCCCTGCACGCTAGGCAGGCCTGCCTCCCACCTGCCCTCGGACCCCGTCTCAGGCATGTGTGATCCCAGCTAACGCCAGCAGCCGCGACTCTGAGAGCCAGGGGAAGCCAGTGAGAAGGTGCAAGCGCGTGGGTGCATGCGTTTGTGTGTGGTGTGTTTGTGTGTGTGCATGTGTATTTGTATGTGTGCGCATGTGTGTGTTGTGTACACGCGCGTATGTATTTGTGTGTGCGTGTGTGCTTTGCGTGTCAGCAGCAGTGTGGGGGAGGGTCCTCCTCTGGAGCAAGGTATTTCCTTCCATCCTCCTGGGGGCTTTGGGGAGACCCTTTTCAAAGCACCCGCTCTGAAGGTCAGTCTCCAGACCCCGGCCTCAGGGTGCCCCAGAGCCCACCCAGGACCCTGCTGGCACTCAGCCCCCTCAGTAGGAGACTCCGTCCCTCCCTCCAGCTGCTGTCCACAGCCCTGATTTTGTGGCCGTGAGGAACCAGAGGGACTTTGTGGACAGAGACCTGGGCCCGCGCCTGATGGTCACTCCTCATGTGGACTCCAGGGGAGGAGGTGGGCACAGGCAGAAGAGCAGCCTGGAGACACGCCGTGTCCAGAGCCCAGCTCGTCCTCACAGTGTACGGCTGTGCTAGTTTCCACCAGCCCCGGAAGAAGGGAAGTAAGCATGTGTGTACGAGTGTGTGCGTGCATGTGTGTGCGTGCCTGTGCATGTGTGTCCATTCATGTGTGTGCATGTGCGTGTGTGCATGTGTGTGTGTGTTCGTGTGTGTGCCTACGATTGTGTTCGTATGCGTGTGCATTGTGTGCATGCGTGTGCCTGTGTGTATGTATGTCTGCATGTGTGCGTGCATGTGCGTGTCTGTGCATGTGTGTGCGTGTCTGCATGTGTGTGTGTGCGTGCGTGAGTGTGCATGTGTGCGTGTGTGAGTGTGCGTGTCTGCGTGTGCGTGCATGTCTGCGTGTGTGCGTGTGTGTGCGTGTCTGCGTGTGTGAGTGTGCATGCGTGTGCTACTGCCTGCTTGGTTGCACCACCTGGGGGTCGCCGCAGGCCTCCAGGGTGCCCTGGCCTGTCGCCAGGCACCTCATTAGCGGAGAGGCTGGCTCGTCTCTGGCACTCACTGAGCTCAGCCACTCCTTCCGAGGACGCAGGTGCTGCGCCGTCTGCGGGGGCACCTGTCTCTGTGTTGTCGGAAGCTCGTGCATCTGTGATCTGTGATCTGTGATCTGTGCGTCTGTCTGCTGGTGTCCCCGCAGGTGTCTGGCGGGCCCCGCCCGTCCCCCGGGTCTCTCCCAGACCGCTGTGCTCTGCTGGAGCCCTCGGGCCCGGAGGGACCCCTGTGTTTGCATGTCCCCGGGATGGCCCGTCCCTGCCCTGGTCACTGTGCCCCACCTGCATGGACCCCTCCGGTTCTGTGTTGTGTGCCGAGTACCCCTTGTTCCTGCCCCTCCGTGTCGCAGCGACGGCGGCCGCCCGGGCCCGTCCCCTGCCCACTGCCCACTGCCCGACATACCAAGACATAACTCTCAGTGTGGAGGTTGCGAAGGAGCCGAAACAGCCCGCGATTGGGCGAGAGCTTGCCCCCTTCAGCCATGTCCAAGGTTGCTGCCACGTGAGGGCACCCCTGCCCGGTGCTCTCCCAGCAGCCCCCACGACGGCGGACCCCGCGCCACCGCAGCCCCGGGCTGGGTGAGAGCGTCCGCTCGGGACCACAAGCCATTCTCTGCCCCGGCCCCAGGGTGGCAGAGCACCCAGATACCCACCTCCACCCCCCAGCCTCTCCCGGCCGTGCCCAGGGTGCGGGGACAGCAGCCGCCTGGGCCACCCCCGACACCCTCACTGTGTAACACTTGGCACTTTGCCGGCCCCAGGAACGGCAGATGCCACAGCCACAAATCTTAATCTCCGTCGTGGCCCGCGGCCCTTCCTCTGGTTGGGGCACCCGGTCCACTTAGCCCACCCTTTCTCAGGTAAAGCCATTTCTAACAGGCGGCCCGGCCGCCCAGCCCCGCGCCCACCGCGGGGCTCAGGTCCCTGGAATCGAAGCCTTCTTGCTTTTGATAATACAGTATTATTTCTCTTACTGTAGAAGAAAAAAGTTTATTACCAAACAAGAGTATTTTTATGAGAGAAAAGGACAAACCTACAAATTAATTCCGCCTCTATCCCCGCCCCAGACACTTTCAGCCCCGCCAAAACACAGGCCTGAGCGTGGGTTCGAGGAGAGGAGCGTTTTGTACGCCGACCCTTCCTTTTCTACACTCCCACTTAGTTTTCTAAGACTGCGAAGATCGCGCGTCACCAGCCCCAGTCGGGGACGGGCCGCCCAGGGAGGCCGAGGCTGGTGCGAGGGTCTCGCCGCCTCTTGGGTGTGTGTGGGGGGAGCGGGAGGGCCGGGAGCCCCAGGGAGCACAGCCCGACACTCACGTCCCGATCTGTCTCACTTGCCAAAACCCAAGTCCCCTCGCGGTCGACGCGGCTGGTGTTGTCCCGTGTACATACTGTACTATAGAGAGAATCGGTGTATCTTACTTTTTCATGATCCGCTGACCAAAGCTGTACATTTTCATATGACCTGCCACCTCCGGCTGTCCGGCGGGTCAGCACCGCCAGCAGCGACACCGGAAGCGCTCGGTTCGTTCCCACGGGACTCCGGCTCTCTTCTTTTTCCTCATTTTCTTGCTGAAACGACATGAATCGTTGAGTTTATTTTTACACAGTAAAGAGTGAAGAAAGACGGTGGCTCTGGGTGACTTCCTACAGCTGAGTGCGGCGTCACCTCCCCTCCCCCCCCCCCCCCCCCGCTGGCTCTGGGACAGGGTGGGGGGTGCTGAGACATGACGAGGCCCTGCCAGTGGCCCTCTGCCCCCCACTGACACTCGCTTGTTCTAGCTGGACCCCTGCCCTGTTGACTGTGCCCACACTCGCTGGCCAGCCTGCTGCCTCTGGGTCCGTCCTGCACCCCGGGGTGAGTCAGTCCAGTCTCAGTCATAGGGTGGGGTGACCCCTCAGGATGGGTCCCTAGCTTCCAGCCACCCTCCCCAGGAGTGACCCCGGTGGCCTGCTGGTGAGTGGTCCCGGACGTGCCTGGGGGGCTCGCTGGCCTCCTGAGAGGCACCTGTGCCCGCCCCACCCGCCTGCGAGACTTCACTGCACTCATGGCCTCTGCAAAGTACGTGTCCCTGGCATGCAGGCGGGAGTGGGCAGGAGAGGCCTAAGTCTGGGCACTGCCAGGGGTGGGAGCTTCCCAGTGTGGGCCTTGCCTGGGGCTCCCAGCAATGGCCGCCAGCCCCCAGCCCTTGGGGGAGACGCACATTCCGGGCCATGGGCTTCAGGCGTGGGGGGTGTCTGACCTGGGTTCCCACAGCCGGGCTGAGTGGAAGCAGGATGCTGACTCCCCGGGCAGGCCTGCCCTGAGCTGTCCTCGGCCGTGAGGGGCCAGTGGGGCCCTAAGGGCCTGCCAGGGTCCTTGCCCAGAGGCGAGCTATGGGCTGCTGTCCAGGGAGGAGTCCCAGAAATGGGCAGCTCACAGGCTGCTGGGCAGAGGACGCATGTCCCGAAGCTGCTTTGACCTCGGCTGCCCTGGGCCGGGACGGCTCAACTGTTGGCCCCCAGGGAGGGAGGCCCGGGGATGCTCCGTGCTCCAAGCTTCCCCTCAGGTGCACTCAGCTCCCTGGAGCGGGAGCTGAGCCAAGGACAGCCGTGGGGCAGTCCTGAAGGTTCCAGAACATTCTGGAAGGGTTGTGGGTCTAAGCTTTAGAACCTGAAGCTTTTGGTTTGTTTTTGTTTCTTTTTGTTTGGGGACCACCCTGGGCTCGAGTTTATCCTGTCTCTACACTTGGGGACTTGGGGAACTGTGTGGGGCCTGGAATGGAGCTGGACCAGCACCCTCCCGTTCTGTTGTCACTCCAGCCCCGAACCAGGGAGCGGCTGGGAGAATCCTGGCTCGGGCATGGCCGCCTCCCCCCGGGGTGGGCCCAGCAGCTACCTGAGCCCCCAGAAGAGCTGGTTCCATCATCCTGGCCTCAGGCACACTCGCCTTAGGCGAGTCCAGCTAGCCACCGGACAGGGGAGGGGGCAGGGGGCACCGACTACCCAGTGCCACGCCTGCACCAGCGAGCGACAGGTTCTTTGCGCCCTGCTGAATCCTGTGCCATGCTCGGCACAAATGCAGGTTTGCACGGGAGGGGACATGCCGAGACCCCAGTGTCTAGGGGAGCCAGCCATGATCACCAGCACCGGTCACTGCGACGTGGGGGGTTCTAAGCCATGGCTCCCCGGCGACCGGCCCCTGCCCTCACACTCAGGGGCCCCTTTGTCCTTCCTCACATGTCCAGGCCATGCCCCTGACCTTTCACTCCTATTCCATCCCCTGGCTGAACCTGAGGCTGACCTTTCTAGAAGCATCTCAGCCTCATCGAGGTCAGGGCACACCTAGGTCCTGGGGGTCCCCATGTCTGAGCACTGAGTCCACCCCACTGCCCTTACAAGGACAGTCTGGGAGAGGCCCGGGAAGGCTTGGAAAGGAGGCAGTGGCAAAGGAGAAAGAACTATGTCCTTGGAAAGCCATCAGGGGCTGGAGCCATGCATAGCAGAAGACGTGTGCCTTGCACGTGGCTGACCCAGGTTCGATCCCCTTATCTTTTCCAGTCGCCTGAACACCATCTGGATACCCTGAGCACTGCTGGCATGACCCAAAATCAAAACAAAAGAATCCCCCACCCATCTACTCAACTATTCTTACACCTACTCACCCATCCACCCCCCCACGCCCACCCCTCCATCCACCCACCCACCTTCCCATTCATCCATCCACCCCCGACCCCCCATCCACTCAATCATCCATCCTCATATCCATCACCCATCTGTCCATCTACCCCTCCAGCATCCATCCACCCATACCCACCCACACATCTGTCCACGCACCCCCTACCCACTCAGCTCTCCGTCCTTCCGTGCCTCCCTCATCCATCCCTCCACTCGCTGATCCATCATGCGTCACTCATTCACTCATTGCTCATCACTGGTCTGTTCGTCCAGACAGACACCCTGAGGAACCAGCACCAGTGAACAGCAGGCTCAGGCCTGGGGTCCCCTACCGAGGCTCCACTCCAGGCGTGAGTGGTAGAAGACACAGAAACGGGAGGACAGGACACAACCCCCATGGCTACCTGCTGCCTGTCCCTGCTGGATCTCTCTGCTTCTCTATTCAGGCCAAGGTGGGGCAATCTGCAGAAGTGGGCCCAGAGGGAACATCTTCACTGTGCAGAAAATTGGCTCAGAGGGGAGCCCTCAATCAGCACGGAACTAGCCGCAAGCAGGCTGGCAGCAAGGTCAGGGCAGCCTGCAGAGACCCCAGTGTGGCTCCGGGCCCAGAGCTCCCCGTGTCTGCAGTCTCGGGCCCCTAGGGCAGCAGGCTTCTGTCCCTTTCAAAAATAGCTCATTGGAGGATGCTCGCACGTCCCCGGCTGCTTTGACTTTGGTGCCTTGACAGTGTGTGTGTCAAGGATGCTTAGAACCATGGTCAGCAACTGCGACATCTATTTTGCCATCTGAGCCTTCCCACGGCACAGGTCAGCAGGTCAGTCCTGGGCAATGCCCTGCACCTGACACCCGGTGCGTGGTCCCCAGCCTGGAGCCTCTGGCCTGCCTCCTGGCCTTGGAATGCTGCTCAATGGGGGCGTCTGTGGGCCCCATCTCTGCAGGCCACGTGGTCCTTTCTCCCTGGGTTGCAGAGCCCCTGATCTGTTCTTGGGGATGGGCTGCTTCTGTGCTGGCCCCTGACTTTCTCTAGCTTCCGGAAATGTGAGCCCTTCTCAGTGCCGGCCCGCCCCGTGCAGCCTCAGATCCAGCAAGTCCAGCTCTGCCTGAGCTTCTGGGTCAGGTCCAAGAAATTATCTGCTCCTCCCCCACCCCTCATCATCTCAGGCCCATAGTGCCACTGCCAGCAGCCACACCATGTCCCCTCCCTGCTGGTGGCGGGCGGAGACTGCGAACTTTCCCCAGAAGCCCCTTCTGGCCCCGATGTTCTTGGCTCTCTGCTTTGCTCTTGAGTCTGAATGTCTAAGAATCACAGAATGTGGGCGCAGATGCGGGAAGCAAGAAGCAGGCCAGCTTCCTGCCAAGTGCCAGCAAGCGAGGTGGCAGAATGCCGGACTCTTGTTTACAGCCGGACTCAAAGGGGCCGGAGCTGCCTCGTAGCCCCCCGGCTGGCCCCTGCCCCCAAGGTGCAGGAAATGCTCAGCACTATCCTCTGTGCAGCCAGGCCAGGCTGGGGGACCCCCGGGGAGCTGCTGGCCATAGCGAGGAGGTCAGGTCAGCGCCTGGAAGGCAGCTGGGGCAAAGCCTGTCACCCGACACCTCCCGACAGGGCCACCGGTGCAGAGGGACAGAGCCCTGAGTGCACCTGACCGCCAGTGGGCTGCAGAGAGGGCACCCGCCCCAGCGATGCGGCTGGCACCGCCTCCCCCGCGGATGAAGCGTGGGCAGAGGCCCAGCAGGCCGGGAGCCGAGCCTGGACAGTGCTGGCGCCCGAGTCCTGGGCCAGGGCGAGTGGCCAGGAGCCGCCTTCCTTCCTCCCCTGGTCCCGGCAGGGTCGGGGTGAGGCACACCCCGGGCTCCGCAGAGCACAGACGCCCGAGGGAGCCGGGCAGGGCCCGCGAGAGTCTGTTTGGGATGGGACCAAGGAGTTTCGTACTTTCATGTTGTCAACATTTTTTACACCAAACACATGTTGGTTATATAATTAAATTTTATTTATTTCAAAGCTAACTTTCCAGCCAAGCGCACGTCTCCCGGTCCGGTAACTTTCCTCTGAGGCGGGGCCGGGCGCTGGGCGGGGGCCACTCTCCCGCGGCCGACCCGCAGCCCAGACCCCCGGGACGGTCGCAGGGTCGGAGCCCCCCTCACCCGCGGCCGGGCGCCCTCCCCTCCCCCCCCCCCCCCCCCCCCGCCCCGACGGAGCCCGACGCCACCGCGTCGCCACGGCAACGCGGGCACGGACGCGGCGCTGGGCGGAGCGCGAGGGGCGTGGCCAGTGGCTCTCGCGAGAGTTCGCCCCGTACTTCCGGCGGGGGCGGGGCTGGGGCGGGGCTTCCGCTGGTTCAACCCCGCGGGGGTCCCGGTTGGCTCGTGGCCTTTAGTGTGGCCTTGCAGTGCAAGAAGGCCCGACCGGGCTTGGGCAAGGGTGCAGCGAGGGCCCAGCAGCGTGGACCCTGCCCAGAGGTCTTGTCCACTCAAGCCTGCAGGGGTCAGGCCCACACCTAACCCCTCCAGGCCAGACCACACCTGTCCCAGGCCAGATCCCACCTGCCCCAGGCCGGACCCCACCTGCCCCCCCAGGCCAGACCACACCTGTCCCAGGCCAGACCACACCTGCCCCCAGGCCAGACCACACCTGCCCCCCCCAGGCCAGACCACACCTGCCCCAGGTCAGACCACATCTGTTCTGCAGCCAGCAGGACAGCGGCCAGGCACCACATGGTGGGGGGTCCGGGAGCGGGGGTTCTGGGGGGCCCAGGACCCGAGGGGAGGGCTGTGGGTGGGACCTGGCCCCCAGACGCTCTCCTGCAGGAAGCCAGGTGCTGGGCCAGGTGACCTGTGCTGGCAACGCTGTGGGTAGACAGGGTGCCCACGGCCACGTGCTCGGAAGCTCCTTCAGCACCGCGGCCACCTGGCCTGTCCTCCCGCCCCGCCCCCACCGCGCAGGTGCCAGGGCTGTGTCAGCAGCGGGCCAGTGGCTCTGCCCTCTGGCACAACCCCCGAGGCCTGGAGCGGACATCTGTTCTACCTGCACCCCCACCGCACGGGCATCTGTGGTCCTGGCAAGGGTGGCAGGGAGAGCCAGGAGCAGGGAGAGGGCCGCCCTGCCATGCGGCCCTGTGTGCCCGTGGGACCTGCTGTCACTCGCGATGCCAGCCAGGACACCCTGAACCTGCAGCTCCCAAGCCCCTACCCCAGCCCACGCTCCCAAGGTGGCTTGCGTCCAGGACGGGGCTCTGGGCATTCAGGAGGCAAACGGTGGGCACGGGGCTTCCCGGGTGCTGGGTCATGCCAGGCTGTGCCCAGAGGTGCAGCAGGAAGCTGGGGGCTAGGAGAGGAGCCCAGGGGTGCCCGGGCTCACGGGGACCCGCATGGAAGGCAGGAGGTGAGATGGGGCAGGATGGACGCACCCCAAGAGGGGCTCCCATGGCCACCTCTCTCTCTGGTGCCATAAGTGGTCACCCCCAAGGGTTCCTGCCCGCCGGCCCCCATGCCCCATGCCCGCCTGTCCTGCCCCCGTGGCGGCCGCACCGTGCCACTCCTGACGCTGCACTGACTCTCCATCCCCAAGTGTCCCCCAGACCCTCCCTGTGCCTGGGGCTCCAGCATCCCCGGCAGGGTCCTCCTCACCATCACAGACCCCAACCCTTCACGGAGGCCTGGCCGTGCTCTTGGGGGTGTGGCTGAGCCTGTGAGGGGGGCAGGGCTGGGGCTCCCTGCAGGCATGACAGCCCGACCCTGGTGCTGGGGGTGCTTTGGGGCGAGCACTTGGCAGTGAGTGTGAATCATAAACCAACAGCACAGGCTGGCGGCGTGAGGGCCAGTGGGAGGCAGCAGGCCACAGGGTGGCCACCCCCTCCTCTCCAGGGTCGGGGCCCTGGGGGACTCAATGTGGACCCCACCCGGACCAGGCAACTCGCAAGGCCCGGCCTGCCTGCCGGGAACAGACTGCGGACACTCATGTGCGTGGGAAGCGTCGCACCAAATGTTTGCAGGGAAAAATCCCATTTTTCTGGCTTTTTTTCTGCCTTTCTATTTTTTGATTATTTTTCTAGATGACTTCATTTCTAAGGAGGGTGCAGGGTGGAGAAGGAGGCCAGTGGGCGGGAGGGCCAGGCCGGGGGATGGGGGGCCACTCCCCCAGAATCCTGAGGGCCAGGTGTGCGGAGGGCACTCCACCATGGCAGAGCCCAGCCACGTGGGGGCCCGCTGACCCCCAAATCCGAAGCCCCATGGTACCCTCTGGCTTGGCAGGGGCCTAACACCCTCATCCCCCCCTCTACCCTCTGGCGCCTCTGCTGGGGAACTTGGGACCCCCATCACGAAGCTCCATCCGCTGGGCCCTGAGAAGTGGGCCTGAAGAAGGGGCCCAAGACGGCGGCACCTGCACAGCTTACAGCGCTACCCCAAGCCCTCTGCTGCCCAGGGGGTCACTCTGCTGGCTTGGTGCAGCCCTAGCACAGGACTTGGGACCTTGGTCTCAAAATCTCCCTGTCTTTTGTCTTGTGACACCTCCTCCGGGTAGGTCTCCAATGCCTGTACATCTCCCGGCCTGAGCCAGGACGTCCCCCTGCAGCCTCTCGGAGTCCAGGGTCTCCGCCCGTGCCCCCCGCTGAGTCCCCCCCCACACACACATACCTCTGGGCCCCAGCCAGGCCTGGGTCAGCGCAGCCCACCCAAGATAGGAGCAGACGGGGGTAGGTTTCCACTTCTGGCCCCCAGGCGGGGTCCCCGTGACCCCCGGGCCCCGGTGCAGGCAGCAGGAAGGGCTGCACAGGATGGAATGTCCCCAGAGACCGTGCTGCCCTGGGCTTCGCACTGCCCCTCAGGTGTGGGACGGACTCGCAACCTGGCACCCGTCCAGTGCCAAGGAGTCGGCCTGGCCCTGCTGAGCCCACCCTGAGCCGCAGCAGCCCCACAGGGGCATGGCGGCCACTCGCTCCCTGGGGAAGCAGGATCCAGCTCTCAGGGTGCCCAGCCTGGCTGGGCGCTGTGGGCAGAAGCTGGCACCCGAGCAGGAAGAAACCGTGGCGGGCACCAGTGATGGCTGAGGAACCGCAGCTAAGACACAGTATGGAGGGCAGCCCCCCACAGACGTGCCCCCAGGTCCCTGGCCCTGCCGGGTCCCTGTCGGTCTGTCTCAGGCCAGGTCAGCTGGGCCCTGGTGCCCCGATGCTGCGCTGGGTTCTCCCGAGGAACGGAGCCTGGATGCCTCCCCTGCAACTGGACTTGGAGTTGACCGGTCTGCGGCCAGACCGGAGGACAGTATCCCCACGGGGAGCCCATCCATCACCCCTGGGCCTGGAAGGGGCGTCTGCCCATGCAGACCACGCAGGACCGGGGAGGGACTCGGCCGGTGCCAAAGTGTTGTGCCCTGACTGGCCGTCCCTCCGGGACTGCCAGGCCCTCGCCCTGGGTGGGTGCACAGGTCTCTGCTCCTGCACCCCAGGCTGCCTGACTCCAGCGGGCAGGTTCCTGTGGCACCCTGGCCCCCGCAGCTCCTGGCACCCATCTGCCCACCGCCTCCCTGCACAGCACAGTGGGCAGCACGGCCAAGCTCCCCCAGCTGCCGGCCGCCAGCTGCCTGGCACCCTGGCTGTTCTCTAAATACATACCCTGGGCGCTCGCTGGGAAGAGCCGAGAGCAGGGGCGTCACGCTCGGGAGCAGGGACAGAGCCCAGGGTGGCCTAGAAGGGTCTGCACAGCAGCCCCTGCTGGGCCAGTTTCCCTCCAGCGCCTTGGTACCCTCCCAGCAGCGCTGTAGCACTGTTCTCCGGTTGTTCATCGAGCGGGCCCAGTAATGTCTCCCTTGTGAGACTTGTTGTTCCTGTTTTTGGCATACCAAATACGCCACAGGGAGCTTGCCAGGCTTTGCTTTGCGGGCGAGATACTCTCAGTAGCTTGCTGGGCTCTCCGAGAGGGGCAGAGGAATCGAACCCGGGTTGGCTGCGTGCAAGGCAAATGCTCTACCCGCTGTGCTATTGCTCCAGCCCAGTATTCCCTAGAAAGGCAGAGGGGAGCGGGAGGGGGCATGAGCAGGCAGAGGTGAGTGGGAAGGGAACAGGTGGGGAGGAAGTGAACTAGGAGGGAATGAGCAGGTAGGGCTAGGCGTAAGTGGACCAGGGTAAGTTGGGGACGGTCAGGGACAAGGGTGGTTGGGGAGGGGGAGGGACAGGGCTGAGTTGAGAGGGGGAGGGGTGGGGCGGGCTGGCAGGGGGCAACAGTCCTGCGCTTGCAGGAGGCCCGCGTCCAGGACGCTCACTGCGGGCAGCCTGCAGCGCTGGCTGGGGGAGGCCCAGGGGACGCCTGTACTGGCTGTGCCTTCCAGTCCAGGGGCAGGCCTGCAGCCTCGGGGAGCCTGGGAAGGCAGGGGTGTGGGCATAGGGCTTGGCCAGAGCTTTAGGGCCTCGGCACAGGCCCTGGGGTCAGTTTTAAGGGTCACATACGGCTGTGCAGTCCGTCCAGCTCAGGGCCCCAGCCAGGCACCTGGGGAGGGACAGAGGGACCTCAGGACTTGAGCCACGGGTGCTGGGCCCGCTGACCCGTCCACGAAGGGCCCAGAAGCCAGGACACCGCGGCGGAGGCCCGCAGACACACATGCCCGGCACACACAGCCCACACGTGTGTACAGGCACACATGGGCACTAATGCACTGTGCACACAGGGATACATGTGTGTGCAAAAGCCCACCAGGGACACGCAGGTATGCATGGGAAGGTACTCACGCCTGGGCACACATACAAGCACGCGCTGAGCACTCAGAGGCACACGGCATGCACACAGGCATGGGCACACGCGGCGCCCACTCCGCCCCCACTCCCTGGCACCCGTGTTTGTTTTGCTTCCGCGGGCTGATGGGGACGCGCTGCTCTCAGCCCCCAGCTGCCATCTGTCCATGTCATGAGTCAGCACGAGGCCCATGTGCTGGGGGCTGGAAGGGCCGGCTGCCGCTCCCCACGGGGCCTGGGCTCCGGGGCACAGGCCTGGGCGGCCAGGGCTTTCCCGGTAACCGGCGAGCAAACCCAAAGGCATGTGTCCACTGCGTGCCTCTGCCCAGCCCTGCCCAGTTTGGTCTCCCATCCCCTGTCCAGCTCTGCTCTGCCCAGCCCTGCCCACCCCTGCTCTGCCATGCCCAGCACTGCCCACTCCTGCCCAGCCCAGCCCAAGCCCCCCTGCCCTGACCTCTGCATGTGCCCAACTTCTGCCATGCCTGGACCATGCTCACTGCCCTCCGCCCTGGCCTGGGGCCCGACCTCCCCACACCCTTGCATCCCGCCGCCCCCCACTCCCAGGCCCTGCAGACCCCCAGGCCCTGCAGACCCCCAGGCCCTGCAGACCCCCAGACTGGGACGCTGTGTCCCCCCACCCGCTCCGCGCTGCAGTGCACCGAAGACAGGCAGGCAGCCCCGCACCCGAGATGCCAGGCCCCTTCCCTCACTGCCAGCACGACGGACTCAGCTGACATTTCCCTGGATAGGTAATTGATGCCCAAGTAATTTGTACGGGGACCTCGATATAAGCCAGCTGGGTCCCCTGCGCGCCAGCGTCTGTGGCCCAGAAACCAGAATGGCAGGTTAATTATGGAGCCGACTCACGCCACTCCCCTGGCACCCGGAGACAAGGAACGGGACAGGGCCTGTGCAGGGGGGGCCACCAACAACGCCCTGGACCCCCCGTCCCCTGAACTGTGCGCCCATGGGGAGGGGTCCTGCCCAGCGGCAACAGCAGCGAGAATACAGGGCAGGTGGCCTGGACACAAGGGACAGTACCTGGACGTGGGGGAAGACAGTTGGAATCAGGGGATGGGGCCTGGACGAATGCTCTGCCCTCAGTGGTGCAGGGCACGAGCCAGGCCGATCCCCGGCTTGGGTGTCCACATGTCCCCTTCCACTCCCCAGGCTGGGACAGTCTCACCACAGCCCCACGACACAGACACAGGCCTGGAGCCCAACCAGGCTGGGCTCCGCCCGGAAGTGCCTTTACCCTGTGTCCGAAGCCCACCGTGCTCTGCCTGTCACTCAGCTTCCCTGGACATGCCCCAAGGGTACTGTGCAGTCACTGCAGACACGACTATCCCAGCAGCCCTTGGGGAATTGTCGCTGGGGGAAAGAGTGATCTGGATGCAGGGGCCCAGGGCCCCGGGAGGCTTCACAGGATGAGGAAACGGCAGTTGGGGCAGTGGACATGGGGCCAGGGTGGGGGTCACAGAGCCTTCCCGGAGGGGCTGGGCCCGGTGAGGGGCAGATACTGACCTGGTGGCCGCTCCAGGAGGTGATTCCTGTCCCTGTGCGGGGTGTAGGGTGAGTTAGGGAAAGGCACCGACTGTTGCCAACTCCCAACACGAGGGACAATGGGTCCAACAGACAGATGTACAGAGGGGCTAGAGGGGTCAGACGGACAGTACAGAAGGGGCGGCAGGTGGCCCTCGGTGACGGGCAGGCACAGAGATACGGTGCAGGCTAGGTTGGAGGGGCAGGTAAAGGTGCCGTGTCAGCAAGTTGTGTGTGGGTCTCACTAGGTGTTTGAGGGCTGCGTCAGGGTGTCTGTGGGTGTGAGGGGTGTGGAAGCAAGTATGTGAGTGGTAAGAGAGGGGTAATGTGGGTATGACTGGGTGTGTGAGTAGGTGTGAGGGTATGTGAGCAGGTGAGAGAGGGCATGTGAGGGTGTGTGTGAGCGGGTATGAGGGTGTGTGAATGGGTGTGTGAAGGTGTCTGTGAGTTGGTGCGAGCAGGTGTGTGAGTGTGTGTGTAAGGGTGTCTGTGTGAAGGTGTCTGTGAACGGGTGTGTGAGCAGGTATCTGTGTGAGGGTGTCTGTGTGAGGGTATCTGTGAGCAGGTATGTGAGGGTGTCTGTGAGCAGGTGTGAGTGTGTCTGTGAGTGGGTGTAAGAGTGTTTGTGAGAGGCTGAGGGTACTGTGAGCGGGTGTCTGTGTGAGCAGTGTGAGGGTGTTTGTGTGAGGGTGTGAGTGGGTGTGAGGGTATCTGTCAGCAGGTGTGTGAGGGTTTCTGTGAATGGGTGTGAGGGTTTCTGAGTGTGTGTGAGGATGTCTGTGTGAGGGTGTGAGTGTATCTGTAAGCAGGTGTGTGAGAGTGTCTGTGAGCGGGTGTGAGGGTGATTGTGTGAGCGGTGTGTGTCTGTGTGAGGGTGTGAGTGTATCTGTGACCGGGTGTGTGAGGGTGACTGTGTGAGCGGTGTAAGGGTGTCTGTGTGAGGGTGTGAGTGTATCTGTCAGCGGGTGTGTGAGGGTGACTGTGAGTGGTGTGTGTCTGTGTGAGGGTGTGTGTGTGTGTGTGTGTGAGGGTATCTGAGTGGGTGTGAGGGTGTCTGTGTGAGGGTGTGGGCTGGGAGCAGACGTGTAAGCAGCCCCCACACTGGAGTGAGTGTGGCTCCCTTGGAATGAAACTGCCTGTGGGAAAGCATCAGGGAAGGAAGGGCTGGAACCCGGCCTTTCCTTACAAATCGCACTCGGCCATTCATCACCTGGACTGTGAACACTGCTACTTGATTGAAAAACAAAGGGGGCCGGTGAGAGAAAGCAAGGCACTTGCCATGCACATCTGACAGGGTTCAATGTACACCCCCAGGAGCGACCTCTGAGCACTGCCGGGTGTGGCCCCAAACAAAACAAAATTGAGAGAAACAGGTGGCTGTGAAGGACAGAAGCCGGGCTGTCATGGCCCCTGTGCGCCCGCTGACGAACACGGTGGGGCCGGGGCTCCTCCCCACTGCTGATGGCGAGTGTCCGGAGGCCCATGACCCCATGAGCCTTCCCGTGGGCACGCCCCTGCATCCTTCAGTCCAAAGGGCGGCCTGCGGGGCAGCAGGGGACACTGAGCGGCCTTCCCTTCAGGGAGCCGGGACGGTGGGAGGAGGCCACAAGCAGGCCCTTTGGAGCATCGTCGGGCCAGGCAGAAGCGGGTGAGAGGTCCCGCGGCGCATCCCAGGCCGTCTATGGGGTCCCACATGTCACTGCAGCACGGCCTACTCCTGGCTGGGACAGCTGTGCTGGGAGCCGGGCGTGTGGCCATCTCTAAGGCGCTGTGGGTAACGCCAGATGCTGTGCTCGGGGCACCGAGCTCCCCAGAGCCCCCCACTACCCACCCATCCCACGAACACCTGCGGGGCCCCTCCACATCTGTGACCCCATGGTGTCACTCGAAAAGGCCCTGGGAGGTGTGCGGGGGTCCCCAAACATGCCAGCCCTGCAAACACCCCTCCCCCCGCCACTGCCCTCCAGCAGAGGGAAACCTCACAGCCCCAGGAGGGGCTGACCTGGGGCTCGGGGAAGGGCGACCCCCCAGGTCAGACTCAGCAGGGACTGCAAGGGCCACACGGGTAGGTGCATGCATGTCTGCGTCTTTCGTTTCTCTGTGTGTGCATCTCTGTCTGCCTATGTCTCTGTGTGTGCATCTGTGCACGCGTGTATCTGTATGTACCCACGTGTATCTGCATGTCGTGTATGTGTCTGTGTATATGTGTATATGTGTTGGGGGGGTGGTCCAGGGCGAGCCACAGGCCCAGCAAGTATGAGATGCCATGTCCACCCTCACCTGAGGCCCAGTTCAAACGTGGGGGCAGCCCTCAGCCCGGTAGCTGTGCAGCCGAGACAGGCGTGAGCAGCAGGGGCCCGGCCAGCTTGCACCCCGGGGGGGCGATGGGGACCCTCATCCCTGCCGTCAGCCCTGGCCTCCGTCACCCCACCTCTTGGGCACTGCAGGTCTTTCCCTCAGTCAGGGCTGGGCCCCCGGCCCCCCATTCTGGGGAGAGGCCAGTGTGAGGCAGGACCACAGGGTGGTCAGTCCCTGACGGGCTGCAGGAAGGGAGAGGTGGGAGGAGCCCGGGCGGCGGCCTGGAGGGCAGTGGTAGCTTTGGGGATGGGTCAGCCTGTGGGCAGCTGACCCCAGCCAGCCCTGCTTCCTGGCCCCTGTCCTGCCCGGGCACAAGCAGCAGTTCCTGGACACAGACACGCCAGAGGGCTCCTGCCTGGGCCCACGGGGGACCCGCACCCCGACACCAGGCTGGGGATGCAGCGGGGCACTTGTGCCCCAGCCCTGGGATCCATGGCAAAGTGGGGGACCAGGAGCGGCAGGAGCAGGGGAGGCTGGATTCTGGGGGTGGGGGGGTCCTTCCTGCAGTTGCTCGTGAGCCACTGGGGAGAGCTAGGGGCAGCTACCAGGGGCGAGGGGGACACCCGTGTTCCTGCAGGAGTGGTCAGGGTGGTGAGGGTGAGACTAGGCCTGGACGTGGGGCTGCCTGCCCAAGTGCGGAGGAGGCGGCTGTTGGAGGGGGCGCAGCGGGGTAGACATGAGCCAAAGCCACGAAGCCCAGCAGTGAGGCTGTATTCTAGCAGCAGGGGAGGGGCGTGGTGGGGCGGCTGCTTCTTCCCCCTGGCTCCTCCACGCCTCCCTGGGGACAGGACGGTGGCGATGGTGCCCGTGGGCTCCTGTGAAAGGAGAGGGCAGGGCCCGGTCAGCCCCCGGCCACACCTGCCCCCACTCTGGGGGGCTGGACGCGCCAGTCCCACCCGGGGCTGCCCACTCAGGGGCCCACTGGGAGCAGCCTTGGAGCCGGAGGAGGCGCTCACCTGCTGCGGAGGGGCGCGGGGTCCACCATCGTGCGGAGATGCTCCCTGGAGCGGATGTCAGCCTGGGGGAGGGGCCTGTGAGTGGTGCAGCCCCCCAGCTGCTGTGGGCGTGTGGGGTACTCCCACTCCCACCCAAGAGTGTCTGGAAACTTCTGTTGCGCCTGGGCAGGGCGGGGAGCCAGGAGCCCCGGGGGCAGGGAACAGGCAGGGGCTCTGGTCACAGTCAGGAGGGTCTGCTGCAGACCCTCCCGCCAGCCCTTTGGCGGGGACAGGGAGGCCGCCAGGACGCCCACAGCAGCGTTCCTGGCCCCGGAGCGCCCCCTGGCGGCCAATCAACACAGCAGCGGCTGCGGTGGCCCCTGGGCAGCCTGGCCGCAGGGAAGTGGTCCTGGGGCCCCCAGCACTGGCAGCCAGGTGAGCCCGCGGCTCTTCCTAGCCAGCTGGCTGTCCCCTGAGCGCTGCCCTGGGCCCTCGCTTGGGGGCGACGGGCGCCCTGGGCTACAGGATCTGCCCGCTCCTGAGTGGCCTCAGTGGTACTTGGCTGCTGCCCGCAGGGGCCCACCTGGCGCACGGGCTCTGGGTTCTTGAACCTGCAGCAGCTGAGCGTGAGGCGCACGGCCGTCTCCAGGCTGATCCGGTGACCCACGGACACGTACAGGGGCTTGGTGCTGAGCGCATGGGTCCTCAGGGCCTGCACAGGGAGGGGAGCAGGCGGGAGCAGGTGCAGGATCAAGCCCCCGCGACATCATCTGAGTGATGGGGGGGCACGAATGGGGGGTTGTAGAGCGTGTGAGCGTGTGTGAGCATGTGCAAACGTGTGAGCAGGTGTGCAAATGTGAGTGGACGAGCGTGTGTAAATGGGACAGCAGGTGTGTGTGTGAGATGTGCAAATGTGTGTAAATGTTTGAGCAGGTGTGTGTACAAATGTGAGTGGATGTGCGTGTGTAAATGTCTGAGCGGGTGTGTGTGAGTACATATACACACGCACGTGTGCAAGCCTGTGTCTGTGGGAGCCGGCTGCTGGCACTCACCATGCCCAGGACAGTCCCAGAGGCACCGGCGAGGGGGAAGCAGTCCCCAGGCGCCTGCAGGAGTCTGATCTGGAAAAGGAGGTGTCAGAAGCTGCGTTTCTGGGCCCGAGGGACCCCGAGCTGCAGAGAGGAGATCGGGGCCGGGTGTCACGGGTCCCTGCACAGTCAGACCAGGGGCTGAAGGGCACCGAGGCTGCGGGGGACACACAGGGGCGCGCCCACCTTCTCCTTGTGCTCAGCATCGTTCTCCAGCCCATCCACCTGCAGGAGCTTCTTGGCCACCCCGACGCAGGGCAGGTCTGTGAGGACACCAAGGTGGCAGGCCACCCCAAAGCCTGCAGGGCAGAGGGGGCAACTGGGCACAAGTGGACAGGCCTGAGCTGCGGGCAGGACTGTTCAGCAGAGGTGGGCCTGGCTCTGACCCCTCCCAGGGGTCATGCCTGATCAGGACCAAAGGCAAGGGGTATGTCCCAGAGGGGCGTCGATGGGCATGTCCGAGGGGCGTGTCCCTACTCATCCCCTTGACAGGTGTCAGATTGTCAGATTTATCACCATCTGCTTCTTCCCCCTCTTTCCCCTGCCTTTCTGGGCCCGTCCATGCCCTCTCCTGCTGACCTGCCATGCCCCTATCTCAGACCCCAACGTGCCGGCCTTCCTGCTAGAATGGCCCACCCGACAGTGACCGGAACCGGCGCAGGACTGGCCTGCCACAGATGCTGTGCCCAACACACACGTGACACTGAACTCTGGCCTCTGGGTGGAGGCTGCACAGTTTCCTGCGGTGTGCAGGGTTTCCCAGGCCACGGGGCACACCTGTCACCGCCTGCTCAGGAGGAGCAGGGCACCGGGAGGGCACAGAGGAAGGGTCGGGTCCAGGCCGGAGCGCCTGGCAGTGGTCAGTCCGGCAGGCAGCGCCGAGGATGGCCCGGCCGGGCTCAGGGGAAGCAAGGCGGGGCTAGCCCGAGGAGCTGGGGTGCCGGCGGGCAGCGGGCAGCAGGGGGCGGTCAGTGCGGCCGGGGGCACTACCTCGGTGGTGGAGCACCCCATTGCCGTCCACGAGGAGGACCTGGAAGCGACACCGAGAAGGGCTCAGCGGACGCGCCTGGGGGCGCCGGGCCGGGCGTGGGCAGCGGTGGGCAAGGGACCTGCCTGGGGCATGAGGTGGGGCGCCCGGGTCCGCAGCCGCTGCACCGCCTGGGCCAGGAAGGGCGCCTCGCGGAAGCCCAGGAAGCCGGGCACGTAGGGTGCCGTCAGGCTGACCACGCTCTGGTCCTCGAACAGCACCTGCCAGCACACAGGGAGGTCACCGGCAGCGGGGACGGCCGCGGGGCCCCTCCGGGAGCGGCAGGGAGGGGCAGGGAGGGTCCGGGCGCCGCGGTCACCTCCAGCTCGGGGTAGCTGAGCACCACCAGGCAGGCGCAGGCGCGGGGGTCGCCGTCGCCCGCGAAGGACACGTCCACGCCACCGACGCGCTGCAGCCCCGGGAAGCCGGGCCCCCGCTGCCACGGCTCGGTGTCGCCGCGCAGCACGAGCGCGCGCAGCCGGGCCTGCTCCCTGCGGAGGCAGCGGTGAGGCGGGCGGCCCGGCGGCGGGCCCCGCCCCCGCCCCCCGTCCCCCGCCCCCGTTACCGCGCCCAGCGCGACAGCGTCTCCTCCGGGGGCCGCTCCGCTGCCTCGGCCATGGCGCCCGGACCGCTTCCGGCACCGCGCGTCACTTCCGGCGACGCGTGCGTCACTTCCGGCGAGGTTCGCGTTCGTGCCGGCGGCGCTCGTGCTAGCGCCGTGCCTGCCCTGGGTCCGGCTGGGTCCGGCGCGAGGAACAGACCCCGGAACTCTTTCGTTGTTTGCTTCCGGCTGTGGGCCACCCCCGGCGACGCTCCGGGCTGGCTCGCGGCGGTGCTCCTCCCGTGCGGGATGCGGGGATCGAACCCGGGTCCCGGCGTGCAAGGCAGAGCCCGCCCCGCTGGCCCTTCCCGCTCAACCCTCCCTCCCGCCGGGGCCGCAGCCCCCCGGACCCAGCATGGGGCGGCCTGGAGAGGTTCTGGCCTGTGCCCCCTCTGCTGGTCTGCACGGGGAGCCAGGTTGGACCCCTGGGAGCGTCCCTGTCTCACGAGGCCCACCGAGACCCTCCATCCCCAGAAGGGACACGTGAGGGCAGCGTGCCCAAGACCTGCAATCTGGGCTTTGTCGGCCTGGGGAGAGAGGCCGGGGCTGGGGTCTTGAGGGGATCTGAGAACACGGTGGAAATTTAGGGAAGCTGGCGGTTCCCAGGCCACCCCACTCCTCTGCGGGGACACGCCTGTCTGCCCACTGCCCCTTAGTGGCCCCAGGAAATGCTTCTCGGGAGAGCTGCTGAAGGACCGCCCCCCCCTCCTCCCTCCCGCTGGGGTCTCAGCTAGCCCATGCTGCGAGCCCCATGCCCACCTGCTCCCACTGCACTCACCACTGGGTCCCCAGCACTAGGGAGACACTCAGGGAGCCCTACCCTCCTGGTGGCACCGCGGGACAGCGACCACGTGGAGGCCAGAGCCACACCCTGCATCCCAGCTCCCCAGCAGATTTTGGGGCTCCCTGCCGCAGGCTGAGCTGCAGTGTCCCTCCCCAAGTGGGGCTTACCTGCTGGAAGCTGCTGGCTGTTACAAAAATTCTGGCCCTCCTGGCTCTCGCTCCACTGGGGCCCTGAGACCACCCCCCCCCAGAGAAAAGGCATCTGTGTGACGCTATTATTTATGTCTGTGGGCGGACCCAGCAGTGCTGGGGGCTTCTTCCGGCTTGGCTCGGGGTTCTGCAGACAGTGGACCAGGGATGCTCACACGCGAAGCCCAGCTCGCCCCCAGCACCTCCCAAATCAGGACAGGCTCCTGCAGTGCAATGTCAAGTTTATTCAGACAGGAATGATGAGGCTTCCACGCCCCGAGAAAAGGCTTCAGGAAAGGCTTGGCCCCCTAGCCCGATACAGGCAGGACCCGAGGCCCGGAGGCACTCCAGGTTGAGGTAACGGCTTGGAGGCAAGCTGGGGAGTGGCACAGCACCCTGCGCCCCTGAGCGGCTGAGGTCAGTGTAGCAGGGTGCCTCTGCAGTGGACACAGGGCAGGGACCCTGGATGAGAATGTGGGGGTGCTTGGCCTGGCCTCTGCAGTGGACACAGGGCAGGGACCCTGGATGAGAATGTGGGGGTGCTTGGCCTGCAGCCATTTCTGTCACTCGCCCCTGGGGTCTGACCCACCTGGCCAGGCTCTCCAGAACGGGCACTTAGGGCCAGACCCCCGCTTCCAGGCCGCTGGAGACAAGAAGTTCAAGGAGAGAAGCCAGGAGGGCCAGGCTTGTCCCTCTTCCCGAATGCCACAGGCTATCTCCCGGAGTCGCACAGGAAGGACAAGCTCCGCAGACCCCGGAGCGCAGACCCCACCGGGCGCACGTGGCTACCGAAAGACCCCCAGCGATGCCAGGACCACATCCCCACTGCAGTGTGGCCGGGCCAGGAGTAGGGCAGGCCACAGCCCTGAGCCCGGGGTCAGCAGCGAGTCGGGAGGGGCTGGGGCCAGGTCCTGCCACTGCCCCCGAAGGCGCTGTGGGATCTGCTGACAGCATGGGCTCTGGGGAGCGGCAGGAGAGAGGGGCGCCTTGCGGGCCTGGCTTGGGCCTGTCTTCCAGAATGGTGTGAAATGCTGGCTCCCGTGGCACAGGGTACCTGAGGGGAGCGTGTCCATAGCCTGCCTCCATGCTGGCCACCCACTCGCTACCTGGCCTGACGGTTCCACTTGAGCTTGGCGGCCGCCTTCCACACGGCCACACAGCTGGACAGCGGGATGTCCTCGGGGAACTGGGCTTCCAGCTCGGGTAGCACCTCGCTCTCCTGGGGGTCCAGGTAGCTTGCCAGAGTCTCGCGCAGGCTGGGGAGGGGCAGGCAGGAGGGTGAGGGCAGCAGGAAACACCTGCTCCCTCACCCCCCAGGCCCTTGGGGGCTCGGGCTTCCAGAGCGCATCTGCTGTGCCCCACGGGGGCACTGAGCACCCCCAAAGGCGACCGGCCCCACAAAGAGCAAAGCGCTCAGAGACACGTGACACGTGCTCGGGAGCAGACGCCAGGGCCATGCTGGGGCCCATGTGGGAGAAAGCAGCTTGCAAAGGGGTGGCTGGGAGCCCCTCCATGGAGGTCAGCAGCCTCCCAGCCTCCCTGTTCAGGGCAGGAAGGGGCAAGCCTGCCGGGAAGGGCCACAAGGAAGAGCCACACAGGCGCCTGAGACCAGTCAGTCAGGGCAGGGGGTGGGGCGTGGGTGGGTTGGCACAATGGGGCGTGGCCTATACCTCCAGTTTGGTGTCCACTCAGGGGCCTTCAGCTTGAGGACGATCATGTGGTGCAGCTCCAGCAGGAAGGCATCAAGGCTGGCACGGTTCAGGAAGGCCTGGAGGAGTTTGCTGTTCCCAGGGCTCAGCTCCTCCCTGTACTCAGGGCTGATGTCCCCGAAGGGCTCCTGAAGGGGATGGGCCGGGACACACACACACACAGGTCAGCGGGAGCAGGGCAGGGGGATGGGTCAGCAGGAGCAGGGTGGGGGGGACGGGTCAGCGGGATCTGGGGGAGACGGGTCAGCAGGAGCAGGGGGAGACGGGTCAGGGTCCCTTCTCACCCTGCGCAGGCGCAGCAGCTGCTCCGACCTGTGAGCTGACAGGAATTGCCAGAGGGCGACTGCGTGACGGAGCTGGCATCTGGCTAGGGCCTGTGGGCAGCAGGATGCTGAGGGGTCCCCCGGCCCTGCCCCACCTGCCGAGGGGTCCCGTGCCCTGCCCCACCTGCCTGGTAGGCTCTGAGTGGGTCCTGGGGGGGCAGGCAGGACTCACCTCTAGCACCTGTGGGGTCTGGTCCCTCATGCGCAGTAGGTCATGGACATACGTGCTCAGGGGCATGTCAGGGTCACTGCTGCTCGTGCTCAGGAAGCCCAGGGTGACCTCAACCACCGACAGGGCCTCACAGGCGTCGCTGTAGGACAGCAGCTGCCCACCAATGGCGTCCCTGGCTGCATGCCCCAGGGGACTCTGTGGGGACAGATGCCTGGTCCCTGCTGGCCTCCCGCAGCCCTCACCCGACCCCTGCCAGCTCACAGCCTGCCCATGGCTCCCGGCTTCCAGCCCCCAGTGCTCCAGGACACACAACACCAATACACCAACACACCCATGTCATGCACAGACACGCACACATGCACACACAGATGCATGCTCACATGCAGACTCACATGCACATAGCAGGTACACAGACACATGCACATACACATACAGAGCACGCAAACGTGCACCACGTGCACAAGCCCTGGAGAGGAACACTCGAGCCGCTGGCTAAGAGCACCTCAGAGGCTCACCTGGGCCATCTTGCTCCTGATGGCCCTGAAGAGGTGCTCATAGTTCCAGTCCTGCCTGCACACCAGCGTGGGGAGCCCCTGTGGGGGGAGGGCGATACTCTGGCCCCCACGACCCAGAGCCCGCCCTGGGCACCTGCCCACCACCCAGGAGCTGGGGAGGGGTCAGCCACCTGTACACATCCACCCCACTGATGAGGTGCCAGGGAGCAGACAGGGTGGAGGGGTGGGGTGGGAGATAGGACGGGGTGGGGGGACAGGAGGGGATGGGACAGGGTCAGGAGAAAGTAGGGCTGGGAGTGGGGGAGGCAGACACAGGATATAAGGGGTTGCATCCAGGTGCCCAGGGTGCCTGAGCTCCAGAGCCTGGGCAACAGGTGGGGTCCCTGGAGTGGGGGTGAGCTAGGGAGGCTGAGGGTGTGGAAGGCCAAGAGGCCAGAGTGTGGGTGGGGAGGGCTGGCTGGCCCCGCCCCGCCCCCCTACCTTGAGTGTGACCCTGGGCTTTCCCTGGAGGAAGCGGGTGAGCAGCTGGCGCTGCAGCTTGTCCAGGTCCACATCCAGCAGCGCCTCGGCGCCCTGCTCCACGCTGTACTGGCAGCACGAGAGGATCAGTGGGTGCAGGTCGCGCTCTAGCTCATAGCTGATGACGTGCAGGTCGCTGACCTCCGAGGCGTCCACAGTGTAGCTAGGGAACAAGAAGGCACCGTGCAGCGCCCGGGTCAGGGGCAGTGGGGCCCGGGGAGGGAGCTCCTGAGAGGCAGGGGGGCGGGGGGCTGTGGCTGGTGTTCGGGTGCACATACCTGCTGGCGTCCTGGGACACCGTGTCCATCTTGTAGACTGCGGCGTTGTGCAGAGCAATGAGGTAGCTGGCCAGGGCCGTGGAGCAGAGGCCCAGGCCCCGGCGTCGCGGCAGAAGGATCTCAAATGGCGACTTCAGGTCCAGGTCCTCAATGCAATACTGGGTGGGCAGCTTGATCTCCCCTGCGGACAGCAGGCAGTGAGTGCCACCCGCAGGGACTCCAGTTCCCCCGGAATGTGGTATCCACCTCATGGGCCAACAGCACCTGCTCATCCCCGCTAGTCACTGATCCACACCCCCAGCGGGGACCGTGAGACTGCTAATGGTCCCCGCCCCTGCCGTTTGCCCAAGGCCCAGCTTGTGGTGTCCATGGCAGAGGCAGCCGGCAGGTACCGTTGGTCTGCAGGGACCGTCTCAGTTTGTTCCACGTGGACAGGAAGACACCGACTTGGTCTCGGAATTGCTGCTTCAGCCCCTCTGCCGAAGAGAACTCAGTCAGAACCCTGTGGCCATACCAGTCACCCACCGGGCAAACGGCTAAGCTTTCCCACGGCCACCATGTGTCCTAGAGGCTGCGGTCAGAGCAGCTGGGCGGAAATGCTGTCCATGTGTGAATATGAGTGTATGTGTGAGCATGTGTGTGTGTGAACAGGTATGTGGAAATATGTATATACGTGTGTATGTGTATGAATGTGAGTGTGTGCATGTATTTGTGCGTGTATGAGTAAATGTGAGTACATGTGTGTGAACATGTGTGAATGGGAGTATGTGTGTATGAATGTGTGCGTGTGTGTGTGAGCGTGTGAATGTGAGTGTAGTGTTTATGAGTGTGTGTATGTGTGTGTATTGAATGTGTATGTGTGTGTGAATGTGTGTGTCCCGCCAGGTGTCCACAGTCCTAAGTACTGGCTTTTCTGCGTCTAGACCCACACCTGACTTCTGACTGTTGATGAAATCGTCCATGGTGCGGTACTGCACTTCTGAAACATTCTGGAACTGTTTCACCAGACTTTTCTGCAAGGCCAAAATCTCGGGCAGAAATTTCAACAGTCTCAGCTCTGCTTCCTGGAGTGGAGAGACCCCCCCAGAACGCCTTTACTGACCCAAATAGTGCTCCTGGCTGTGGTTCTGAACGCCTAGACCCAGGCGTCATCTAGGGCACAGGCCCAAGTCCTTCATGAGCAGAACAACAGAGGTGTCACATCCTTTCTCCCGAACAGCAAATCCCAGTCCACACAGGAGAACCATCCCATTGCAATGGGGCGATGGCCCTGGGTGCGGGCTCTGATGCCCATTTAAGAATAGGACTACAAGCCGGGGAGCTCAGCTGCTGGCGCAGGGCCCTGAGCACCGTCTGGTGTGGCCCCCAGATCAGAACCAACCAAAAGTCTACTGCGGAAGGGCGCATCTGATGGGGCAAAAGGCAGAAACCGAGTCTCTCAGTGTGGAAGAGACAGTGGCTGGCACAGGCTCTGCGGGAGGTAGCCCCAGCCCTGAGCAGAGCTAGGTGCGGCCCAAAAACCAAAAAGAAAAGAATGTGGCTTTCTGGACTCCCTGGCCAAATCACACACCACAGTTCAGGAAATGCTGGGTGGACTCTGGTCACGTGTCCAGGAGCAGCCTGTCCCACCCTTGGGCACCCCAGATTCCCCACCCCCCAGCAAGCAAAGCGCGAGACAAACAGACACAGGAGCCGAATATGAGGCACCTCCAGACCCCACTCGTCACAGATTCCAGTGGTCCTGCCGCCCTCCCTGTCTCCCTGGAGTGAGTCTGCGTCACACGGCCCGGCAATGGGATTGAATGTGGGGATCTAACAGGGGCCGGTGGGGACCTAATAGGGGATCTAATGGGGATCGAAGGTGAATGTGGAGATCTAAAGTGGGGATCTAATGCAGGGATCTAATGTGGTTATCTAGAGTGGGGGGTCTAGTGTGGGGATCTAATGGTGATTGAATGTGGGGATCTAAAGTGGGGACCAAATGGGGATCAAATGTGGGGGTCTAAAGTAGGGATCTAATGTGGGGTTCTAATGTGGATCTAACGGGGAATCTAATGGGGATCTAATACGGGGATCTAATGGGGATCTAGTCCAGGGATCTACAGTGGGGGTCTAACTGGGGTTTCTAATGATGGGGTCCAAGGAGGGGGCCTGCCCAGGGGGAAGGGGCCTCACATGCTGGAGGAAGTGGGAGAGCACAGGCACGCTCTCCCGGGCGTTCTTCTGCTCCAGCAGGTGCCGCAGGTGTGCCACGCCCGGCCTCCTCCTGCAGCGCCACATGCGGGAGCAGTGCAGCCCGCTGTCCCGCGGCAGATGTGGCAGGAAGGTCGCTGGGTCCCCAAACACGATCTTGGCCACGGGGCTGGAGCTGATGCGCTCATCCCGGCTGATGAGCTCATTGAGCGCCAGGAGGGACTGGTCCAGGTGCTGCAAGGGGGCCGGGCGGGGTGAGACCGCTGCCATCGGGGCTTGACCCCCAGCCTGCTACTCTGGCCACTTTTCCTGCCCACCCGCTCCCTGCCGCTGTGCCCCAGGCCCCCTCCAGGGGCTCAATAACGTGACATGGAGAGGAGAGGTCGGGACCATGGGAGGGTGCAACCTGCCTCACCCTCAGCCAGGGCCCGCTGGCCGCCTGCCCGCACTCACCTCCAGTTCCGCAAGCAGCAGGCGGCCCACACGCTTCTCCCAGAGGTTCCTCGCTTCTCTGGAGTGCAGCTGGGCAGCAGCATGGTGGGGGTCTGGAGAAAGAAATGGGTGTGTGAGCTGAGCCCCACCACCGGGGAATGCAGACGTGTGCTGCGAGTCTCCGGTTCCGTGTTTTCTGTGGTATCCAGGGCCGACTGACCTAGGATCTCCCACATGTAGCTTTCTCTTTCTTGGGGTGACCACACCCTGCAGTGCTCAGGGCTGACTCCTCACTCTGTGCTCAGGTGAAGCTCAGGGGATTATACAGAGTGCCAGGGACCAAACCCAGGTGGGCCATGGGCAAGGCAAGCGCCCTCCCCGCTCTGCTATCACTGCAGTTCCTAATGTACATCTTCAAATGGTTTTTGCAGCTACCAGTGACACCCCAGCCTGTCGGGCCTACCCCCAGGCCCCACTGCTCTGCTCCAGACCTCGCCCCTCTGCCTGAGATCCCACCCCTCCACCCAGAACCCCGCCCCTCCACCCAGACATGCCTCCTCCAAGAATCTGCACCCTGTGCCCTCCTTACTTTGGTCCCTGCTGGGCACTTGGAGGAGGCAGCGCAGTGCCAGGTGCATGGTGTTGGCTGATTCGTCCTTGGTCCTGCCCAGCATCTTCACCAGCTGCTCCAGGTCACTCTGCAGATGCCGCTTCAGGAAACCCACGGGGTCCCTGACGGGCGGCTTGATGAGGCGTCCCACATCCTGGGGGCGGGAGGCAAGGCACAGGGTAGAGATGAGGGTGAAGGAGCTGAGAGCTGCCTATGGAGGCAGAGCGTGGGAAGGGGGACCCCCAATGCCGCCTCTGACATCCGAGTGAGAAGGGAGGGTGCAGGGGAGCAAAGGCGGTCAAGAGAACAACAGCGAACAGTCTTACAGGAGTGGCCAGCTGTCCACAGCCCTGGACACGGCAGGATGGACCAGATGGGGTCACTGTGCACCCCTGTCCCCGGACACAGGACTGTGCAAATGTCCCTGAAAACTGTTCACGTGACTAGGGCCACTGAGTACCTTCCTACTCAGGTGGGGGATACTGGGGGCGGGGCTCACCTGGGGGCTGTGGGTGGCACCCAGCAGCAAGGCCAAGTGCGTGAGTAGGCGGAGAAGCAGGAAGGGCCCCGGGGGCAGCTCCCGGTCAGACACGACGGGCTGGTCTTGGGGCAGCGGCTCTCCCAGCACGTGGCCCGTCTGCGTCCTGTCTATATTGTCTCTGCAGGGGACATGAGTGGGAACAGCCACTCACTGTGGGGAGCAGCTGAACAGCTCCTGGCTCCCTAGATTTCCAGAGTCTTCCCTTCATATGCCCGGTGCCCATACTGCTCCAGGAGAAGTGGGAAGGGGTGACAGGGGGACTGCCCCGCCTCAGTGGCCACACGGGGACTGTAGCAGGTGGTGGACGTGGCAGGTGCACACTTATTTCCCAAAGCCAGGGTCCCTCCATGTGACAGGGCTTGGGGTGCCCGCCGGAGGCTGTGAAGGGCCTGTGTCCCAACACGAGCCATGGGCACCTTCTGTGAGAGAGGCCACCTCCTGGGCAGAGAGGGGACCTCAGAGCCAGCACGTGGGGGCTGCGAGGGGCTTGCAAAGCCCAGCAGGCCCCAATGGAGCGTGAACTCCAGGGACGTGACCACTGTAAAGGTGGACAAATGCCCAGTCTGGGGCTCCTGGGCCCGTGGTTGTGCTCTAGCGACCCCAGCACAAGTGGGAGCATCTGATCACCGGGGGGTCCTGAGAGAGTCAGAGCAAGGACTGGACGGGTTCCGCCCACCCTCCCACAATCCTACGCACGTGATTTTGTGGAAGCCCTCCCGGGGCCTGTGACCTCGACCTCCGATGGGAGCTCGGCAGTCCACACAGAAGCTCTCCTCCATGGGCATGCCGCACTGCGGGAGGGGCACAGCTGTGGGGGTGCACGGGCCACATGCCCCATACACATGGCCCACACATACGGCCCGCACACACACATGGCCCCCGCATGCACACGGCCCCACACACGCCCCCCCCCAGCCACTCACACATGGCCCTCGCACACAAGGCCGCACACACACATGGCCCCGCTCCTCAATCCCCCCTACATGTGGTCCCATATA
Organism: Sorex fumeus; assembly: GCF_029834395.1. Classification (NCBI taxonomy): domain Eukaryota; kingdom Metazoa; phylum Chordata; class Mammalia; order Eulipotyphla; family Soricidae; genus Sorex; species Sorex fumeus. Next base: position 17,393,056 of record NW_026606086.1, on the reverse strand, counting down.
CATGGCTCTACACACACAGCCCCACATGCACAGTCCTACACACACATGCCCCCACATGCACTGTCCCGCATGCACATGACCTCATGTGTACAGTCCCTGTATACACAATCCCCACGTGCACATATGACATACACATATCCCTTTACACATCACATCATGAACACATCACAGCACATCACAGGTCCCCACATGCATGTGTTCATACATGTATAAGTCCCCACACACACGTCCTGGTATGCACCCATCATAGCACATATAAGTTCCTGTGCATCCATGTCCCGGCACGCACATGTTCTCATGTACTTCCCCACATGTTCCCGCACACACGTCCTCATGTGCACACATCTCCTCTGCATGTCACAGTACACACATATCCCTGCACACATGTTCCCACACACATCATCCATCACACATTCTCCACACATACACTTCACAGCATACACATTCCGCACATACACACATGTGCCCCCCTCACATCACAACACTCACATGTCCTCCCACACATGACCTACATATGTCCCTGCACACATCACAACAGCACATGTCCCCGGACACATGTTATGGCATATGCATGTACCCACACATGTGCACCATTGCACACAGATCCCCATAATGTGCACCAAGGCACCGACACGTCCCCACATTTATGTCACAGCACACACGTCATGACATAGCACGCATGTCACAGCATACACGCCCCCCCCCCCCCGCACACATGTTACTGATTGTGGAGGCCATGTTTTCCTCTAAGGAAAGGGGGCTGTCTCTGGGCTTCCCACCTGTGCACCCAGTGGAATGTCTGCTGAGCCCCAGACCCACAGCCCAGTTGTGACACTCACCTCCCCAATGGAGCACGGGTGGCCGTTGGGGCACTCTGAAAGAACAAGAGGAGACACTGGCTGCCACCATGTCTCAGGGACCCAGCACAACCCCTCCGCTGGGAACTTGTTGGCAGAGTCAAACAGGGTCCCCCCAAAACCATCTGTGGCTGCAGCTTTCAATTTGATCAAATCCAGGAACCTTCCAGTACAAGTGGTTCCAGCTGACAAGGACAAGGACGGTGACCACGGCCTCCCTGCAGCAATCTGTCTGCGAGCCCAGCGGGCACGGGCAGTGTGGACTTGCCCAGGCTCTCGGCCAGTGCCTCCCACTGTCCAGGCTTCCTGCCATCTCCTTGGGCACTTGGGGCCTCGGAGACTGCACAGGGCGTTGTGGAGCTGGTGTGGGCACTCACCGTACCAGTGCACCATCTCCAGACCCGGCCAGTGCCGGGCCTGCGTCATCAGGTCCTCGGGCATGGTGGGGAGAAACGCCTCCTGGAAAGGCAGCGAGGGGCTGAGCTGGCGCGCAACCCCCACGGGAGGGGCCGAGAGGGGCCGCGCATCCAGAGGCAGCGCTTACCGCCATGGTGGCCGGAGCGAAGGCCAGATTCCTCAGCGGCTCCAACTCTGGGCTCTGTCCACAGAGCAGCACGACAGCAGCATGCACGGCCATGTCTACCACGCTCCCCTCCAGGCCGGCCGACAGCAGTGGGAGGGTGTGGGTCACCAGGGAGGTGGCGAAATGTTTGAGGGCGGGAGCAGACAGGACCTTACTGTCTTGGATGAATTTGTCCACATGCTGGCACGGCTGACCATCAGGAGGGGGCAGCGAGTCAGAGCAGAGACGGGCTTAGGGCACATCCCGCTCCCCTCCCGGGCCGTGGTGTCCCCACTGCAGGAAGCCTCTCCGGTTCAGGGCCGTGTTCCCCACCCGGCACCAGCTGGACATTGAGAGTGCAAGACACCTCCTGCAGTGGCCCTCGGGACCTGGTTCTGCGAGCACTGGGTGGGAGAGCCGGGACGTGGTTCCTCCCGCGAGAAGGTGGCAGGCTTCCAGGCAGGCTCAGGGCTAGGTTGTCCCCATGCGCCCGCCCGGGAGAGCAGAGCCTGGGTGTGACCCACCTGGAGCTCGGGCTGGTGGGCGGCGCTGCGGGCTGCGTGTGGGGCGCTGACCTCTCTGAAGAGCGCCAGGAGCAGGTGGGTGGCCTGCAAGGGCCTGGCCTTCTTGCTGGCCTGCGGGGCAGTGGCGAGGGGCCCGCTCAGCACTCAGAGTGAGCAGGGGCAGACACGGCCCCATGCGGCAGGGATCAGCCCTGTCCCCCATGCCCAGATCTCGCCCGCAGGACCACCCCAGCCATGGTTCGAGGGACCTCCCGGCACAGGTCAGGGGGAACAGAACTCGGTCCTCAGGAGGCTCAGCACGAGCTCTGGTGACCCGCAGTCCTAGGCCCGAGGTCAGTCGAGGACACGAACCCCGTCCTGAGGGGACACTGGAAGGACTGATTTCAGAAGCCGGATGCCTCCTGTGCACACAGGCCGGGCCTGGGTGACACTGTAGACAGCGGGGGTTTCCAGGCCAGCCCCAGCTCTAGGGTTGCCCCCGCTCACCTTCAGTGCTGCTGTCACGGCCTGTAGCTCCCCGTCCAGCACGCTCTTGCCCACAGTCTCCCGAACGGCCTTGTAGTCCTCGCCGTACACCAGGAAGCCGTCCACGGGGCACAGCTGGTCCCTCTGTGGGCCCAGAGCATGGTTCAGTCTCCACAGGGCAGCTGGCAGCGCGGGACAGCCCTTCCTCTCTCCCTGCAGACCTGCTGAGCCTGGATGCCCGCGGGCAGCACCCACTGGGCAATGGGGCAGTGTGCAGTCAGGTGCTGCGTCGTCTCCAGGCCGTGCTGGCTGGCGAGTCTGCGCACCAGGTACACGCGGAGCCAGTCGTTCCCGATGCGCTGGCAGAACTGGGCGGCCTGCTGCAGGAACTGGCGCTTGCCTTGCTCATCGGGCACGGCTGGGGGCGGAGGGGTGGCAGGTTGGTCCCAGCGGACGTTGGGGGCCATGGCTGACCCTGCACCCTGCCAGGGAGGGGGCGCACCTGTGCCTGCCTGCAGCTCTACCAGCAGCTCGGCCGCCTGGTCCAGACACAGGCGCAGGCGCGCCAGCTCCTGCAGTCCCTCCACCGATGCCGCCCACGTGGCCCCGCCACCCTTGTGGCTCTGAAGGAAACGCGTCTCCTCCTGCAGGTGCTTGGTGGCGTCGACCGGGGACAGGGCGCTGGTCTTCTCATGCAGGGAGTCCTGGGGACAGATGCCGGGGAGAGGGCTGAGTCTGCAGTGGGCACCCAGACCACTCAGGGGGCCCAGGAGCATCAAGGAAGGAGGAAGCCCATCCTGTACCAGGAGTGTGACTCCCAGGAAACTCACTCCTTTCAAGGACAGAGCGGGCCACGCCCTCAGGCTGGACCCACATTTGGGAAATGACAGAAGCATGATGAGAATGGAAACTAAGGGGCTCCAGCCTCCCCCTGCAGGAAGGGCTCCTGGCCAAGGGAGGTGCTGTGTGCGCCCCTCACTTCCTGGGCGATCTGGAGTAGACCTGGGTGCCCCACGGGAGCAGTGGATGTTTGCTCCTGCTCGTCTGAACGTGCCTGAGGCTGGGCTTGGCCAGCTTACCTCCAGGCAGTTACTGAACAGGATGTACAGCTCGGTCTTGTCTTCCATGATAAATGCTCCATTCTCCAGCATGGACAAGTAATCTTGAAGGTACGCTTTTACTTCATGAAAGCTACAGGAAGAAAGAGTAGGGCTCAGACCTGGAAACGCATCTTTTTTTTTTTCTTTTTGGGTCACACCCGGTGATGCACAGGGGTTATGCTGATGCACTCAGCAATTACTCCTGGCAGTGCTCGGGGGACCATATGGGATGCTGGGAATCGAACCCGGGTCGGCTGCGTGCAAGGCAAACACCCTACCCACTGTGCTATCGTCTAGCCCCCTGGAAACGCATCTTAACAACACGAAAAGTATCCATCCATCCACCAATCATCCATCCATCCATCATCCACCCATCTGCCATCCGCCCACCATCCGTCTATCCAATCATCCATCCATCCACCATCCATTCATAATCCATCCACCACTCACCATCATCTATGATCCATCCACACCTACCCATGCATCACCCACCCATTGGTCCATCTCGGTCTTCCTCCATTCCTATATAAACATACCATACGTATATGCACATACTTGGTTTGTAATGTGAATTTTTAGTGGAAATACCTTAGTATGGGGAGATAATATTCCACATTTCAGAGCATTAGTCACAAACTTTTGGGTTTCTAGAGCTCCTTTCTCTGCTAGAAATTACTGAGAACTCTGAAGAACTTTTACTGACATGAATGATTTTTCAGATGGAGAAAGTGCTCTCGTGTTGGTGGGGGTGTAAGAGGGAGAAACAGCTGACTGGCTTTTGGAATAACTGAGGGAACCCACTGGAGGGACACTAGGCCTGCCATGACCCTTCGTCTGGTTGGAAGGATGGGTCTCAGGAACTTCAGAGGCCTGTCCCTGTCGGCATCCTGCCTGCCCTCAGATCTGCTTTGCCAACATAGCACTCTGGTGCCGAGCCCGGTCCTGGGAAACAATGGCAGGTGTTTCTGGTGCCTTGTGATGCTGTAAAGCCTGCTTGGGGCCAGGGCAGGTGGACGGGCTGTCCAGTCCCAGCAATCATCAGGAGTCTGGGGCCCTGTGGGGGACCCATGACCCAAACCCTCACTAACGAAGCTCGTTTCCAAAAGCAGCATTTCCTGCCTGGCATCTGGTCTTGGGCCTGTGGGTAGGCATGGGTGTAGGCACAGCGGAAGGGGCCCCTGTGCCCAGGCCCATCCACAGGCATTAGTAAACTGGAGTCGGCTGAGACCACCCAACTTTGCTCTTGTCTTTGATTTTCTGGGTCACACCCAGCGATGCTCAGGGTTTACTCCTGGCTCTGCACTCAGGAATCTCTCCTGGTGGTGCTCGGGGGACCCTATGGGATGTTGGGGATGAAACCCAGGTCGGCCGCAAGTGAGGCACCTGCCCTCCCCATTGTCCTAAGGCTCCAGCCCGACCACCTGGCTTCAGCGCCACCCTTTGGGTGCACAGAATTGGAGATCCAAGCGCCAGGAGGGCGAAAGGGCTTCTGAGGTGGTGACGCTGAGAGGTGCCTGGGTCCCACCCAAAGAGCCTGCGCCCCTCCCCTCTCCCTCTCACACTGCCCCGGAAGCAGGCCCAGCACTGGGCGGCAGGCGGACTGCAGGCACCTGTACTTCAGGAGCAGCTTCAGGAGTACTGAGCGGATGACAGGACTCTTGTCTACCACGTCGTCGAACGGGGACAGAGCTTTGGTGTGCCGGCGGCGCCCTGGGGTGGACAGGATGGTGGGTCAGGCGGGCACCCGGCGCGTGGAGCCCAGCACGACCACAAGGGGAGGCCACTTACGCTGGGACTGGTCTCGGGGCTGCGGCTTCTCCGTGAAGAGCAGCAATAGCAGCGCCTGTACCACCTCAGCGTGTGGCGGCGTGTTGTCCCGGAAGCACACGGCTGACACCAGGTCCAGGAAGAAGCTGGTGCACAGGTCCCGGAAGCAGGCGTGCTTGCTGATGGCTTCCCTGTGGGAACCCGGTAACACCGCGACCTGTGCCAGCTGCGGGCACTCGGGACTCGCACACCTGGCCCTCGGTCGCGTCCCCACGCAATGACAAAGGTACCCGTGTCCAGATACGCCAGCACGCCCGACCCCAAGCCAGGGGACGGTCATGCCCTCTCCCCCCTGCCTCCACCCAGAGCTGCTCATGCTCAGGGGCTACTCCTGGCTCAGTGCTCAGGGGACCATGCAGCAATGGGATCAAGCCCGGGTCCCCATTTCAGAACACGGAGCCCAGGGGAGGCGCTCACTGAGGGCGGGGCCTTACCTTTGCTGGGGGGACACCTGGAGTGTGAACTTGTCCGGCAGGGCAGTGAGACAGAGAGGGCAGTACTGGTTCTCAGTGGCCAGCCACGACTGGATGCATGACTTGCAGTACACGTGGTCGCAGGGCAGGCACACGGGCTCCTGTGCGTCCCTCAGGCAGATGGGGCACGGCTGCATCCCGAACCTGTCGGCCAGCACGGTGAGCGCTGGGCAAGCCCTCCGGCCCCCAGCCCCCCGGATCCCCGGGCCTCACCTGCACAGGGCACGGCTGGCTGCCTCCTTACACTCGCAGAGGGTCCGCATCACTGCCTGGAATGGCCGCGGGCACTTGACATCTGAGTCCTCCATCAGACACTGTGGTAACGCAACAGTCAGTGCACAAAGGAGGGGGCTCCGGGGGCAGCCCCATGTCCATTCTGCCGCCAGAGGTCTGTGTGGGTACAGCGGGGTGGGCTTGGGGCCAGACCTCCTGCAGCAGGGGCGTAAGCACCATCCACCCCCACCCCGTGGATGCTGCAGAGAGCACAGCAGAGCCAGGCCAGCTTTCTGGGCGAGCTTCCGTGAAAATGGGCCTATGAAGGGAGCAGGTAGGAAGGCTGTGGCAGGCCCCCCAGCCACATAGGTTTCTTCAAGGGTCCAGGGCAGGGCCCCTGGTTCCTATGTTTCCTCATAGGAAGAGGCTTTTCTTGGGCCGGGTATCAGGCATTTGCCTTGTATCCCAATACCTGGTCAATCCCAAGTACCAGTAACAGCCCCCCCGGGAATCACGGGGGTCACTCCTGAGCACAGGACCAGAAGCAGCCCCTGAGCACGGCTTGGCGAGCCCTCACCCCTGCCCCCAGGACTTTTATGGATACGTATATAATAAAAACTGCTGTGGAAGCAAACATTCATATATATCTTGTTTTGTTTTGTTTTTGCTTTTTGGGTCACACCCGGCGATGCAGAGGGGTTACTCCAGGCTCATGCACTCAGAAATTACTCTTGGCGGTGCTCAGGGGACCATATGGGATGCTGGGAATCGAACCCGGGTCGGCCGCGTGCAAGGCAAATGCCCTACCCGCTGTGCTATTGCTCCAGCCCCCATATATATCTTTTGAAACTTAGAATTTTGTTTTGTCTCAAGATAACAATTAGGTTAGCTTTTAGTATTACGTGAAAATACTTTTGGCATGATGTGAAAATTCGTCATAAGAGCGACCCAGAAGACTCCAGAATGTTGGGGGAAATTCTCTGGGCATCCCCTACTGGTGAAATTATCACAAATAGAATTCAAAGTTAAAATTCAAAGACAGCAAAACCTAAGAGGAAAATTCATCTACTTAGGTTTTTCTATATATCACACGTTTGTAATAAAAAACTTTGGAAAGAACTAAGTATTCTGAATTTAAATCAGATTAAAGAGGGGCCAAAGAGACAGTACAGCAGGTACAGTGGTTGCCTTGCACATGGCGGACCTGGATTTGATTCCCAACATCCCATATGGTCCCCAAGCACCGCCAGAAATGATGCCTGAGTGCAGCACCAGTTGTAACCCCTGAGCAACACCCAGTATGGCCCAAACCCATAAAAAGCCATTAATTACTTAAGTGGATTAAAGAAGCACTGCCCTTATAAACTATCTGATTGGAAACCCACTTTACCAATGGCTCAGTGAGAAGGTGCCCAGCGCCCAGCCACCTAAGGGCAGCTTCTAGAGAAGTCCAGGGTCACACCTGGCAGTGCTCAGGGCTGACTCCTGACTCTGTGCTCTGCTGGGACTAGGGACATGCCTCCCCTCCCGCTGTCCTATCCTTTGGCCATTGTTTCCATAGCTTCCTCTTTCCCTTCTCTCTCCACTCTTCTTCCTCCCTCCTTCCCATCTTCACCTTCTCTTCCGTCTCCGCTCTCTCTTTTTTTTTGCTTTTTGAATCACACCCGGCGATGCACAGGGGTTACTTCTGGCTCTGCATCCAGGAATCACCCCTGGCAATGCTCAGGGGACCATACGGGATGCTGGGAATCGAACCCGGGTCGGCCTCGTGCAAGGCAAACGCCCTACCCGCTGTGCTATTGCTCCAGCCCCCATCTCCGCTCTCTTTCCTACTTCCTGTCCTCTCTCATCTCCTCCCTCCTCTTCATTCATTCACGTTCTCTTAGTCTCCCCCGACCTCCTGGCATCCCCCTTCTTCCTCCTCCCACCCTCCCCAGCCCTGACATTGCCTGTCACTCCTCCATCTTCCTTCCCTTCTCCTCCTCCTTCCCTGCTGTTTCCGGGAGAGAGGCTGCGTGTGGCCCGTGGTGTGGCTTCTCCACTCTGGGTACCTCCCAGTTGATTCCTTCACGAGCGGCCCTTTCCCTGGGCCTGCTCTTGTTTTGGCATTGCCATCTCCATCTCTTCCCGTCTGTGTTCTGTCTGTGTTCTGTCTGCATCTGCCCTGGAGCGGAGGATCCTCGGTGACCTGGCAATCAGCAGGCAGATGCCGCTGGCCCTGCCCCCACGGGCCAGCCTTGTGCACTGCCGGGAGTCACGGGACAACGCCCGGGCTGTTCTCGGACACCGGGGCTCTAGCTTTGCCTAGTTTGCCAAAACTTTCTCTTTTCTCCAAGTTGCAGTTGCATGTTCCGAGGCCACATTCCCCACAATGATCTTGGGACGGTTTTGATCTGTTGTGTAACCGGCATGGTATTTATAGATCCAATGATCTGGCGAGATCCTCGAATTCCCAGAGTTAATCTTAGACAGAAATGTGTTTTGGATGCCCTGTTCAATTTGATCTGTTAATTTATGACCCAATTAAAAACTGGGCCAACGGCTGATGCACATTTCTCTACTGAAGGTCTCTGAACCCACGAGGAGTGAGCCCTGAGCACAGAACCAGGAGTCAGCCCTGAGCGTCTCTGGGTGTGGTCCAAACATCTCTGGAAGCACAGGGACGGCAGCTCGACCCGCGGACCTGACCAAGTGCAGAGTCTCCTGCTGAAAGCAGGCGAGACGCCATTAAGCAGCAGGGGCAGGAGTTGCCCCAGCAGCGGCTGTCACCTGGGTCCAGGGGCCCAGAGGAGAGACTGACACTGTGTCCACCAGGGTCAAGCGGCACCACAGCCAAAAGCACTGGCCCCTGTGCGTGTGATTGGCACGTTCTGAGGCCCTGGGCCTGTGCTGTAGCTGCCCTGCCCAGCACTCAGGAAGCTGGGGAGGCCGCGGCCACTCACCTTGTTGAGCTGGACGACGTACTGGGTGACCAGCTGACTGAGCTCGGGGACGTGGCTCTGGGTGCCCAGGACCACGTGCTCCACAAAGAGGCCAAGTGCGTGTATGCGGTTCCACTGGGCCCTATGGGAGGCACTGCTGACTCAGGCCGTGTGGCCGTGTCCCTCCTGCCAGACCCGCTCAGCTGTCCCCGGGGAGTCCACGGGCAGCCTGGAGCCTGCCCGGGTGGTTCCCGCCACTGCAGGCCCTGGTGGCCACAGGCTGCGACAGGCCATGGCATGGGGCCTGGGCTCACCTGACCATCCTGGCCACGTTCTGGGTGATAGGGCCACAGCCCTGCAGGTAGGCGTCGGAGCAGAGCAGCTCCAGGGGCGTGGAGAGGCGTGTCAGCAACTGTAGCCAGGCCTGGGCGTTGGGTGCCAGCAGGTGGGTGCTCAGCAGCTCCACACAGGCCAGCGCTGCCAAGGCGTCCAGCGTCTGCGGGCGGGCAGGCACTGTGACAGGCGACCCAGCCCTGGCCTTCCCTGGGCCCAAGCGGCTGACAGAGTCTCGGAATTTGGTGGAGGCGTGCCGGGGTGCCTTTGTGCTCCGCCCGCCCATGCGTGTCCCCACTCCCCACACACGTGTCCCTGCTCCCCATCACGTGTCCTAGCCCCCTACATGCATGTCCCCGCCCCGGGCCGCACCATCTCCCCAGTGCCATGGCTGTGGGTGTCCTCGCTGAGGCTGCGCAGGATCTGGGGCTGGACGGCCAGGATTCTCGAGAGGTTCTGCAGCCGTCTCCGGAAGTGCTGGTACGCAAGGTGCACCCATGGCAAGGCCAGCCCCTCCCGGGGCCGCTCTGCCAGCAGCTCCCTGATGCATGACCCCAGGGCCACCTGCAGTAACTGAGCACAGAGGGGTGGGGACAGCAAGGTGAGCGACGAGACCACTCCTGACCCTCGCCCTAGTCATCCACTCACACAGACCTGGCAGATATGCCTGAGCCCATCGTCCTGGGCCCGGGCAGCCTCCGTGTCCCAACGTCCTGATGCCCCATTTCTAGAAACCAGGCCGGGAAGGAGGCCCAGAGCACTGCAGGGCAGGGGCGGGACAGGCCAGAGCTCTGGGGAAATATGGGCCCAGCGGGACCTCGGGCCTGGGCTACCCTCCCCTGCACAGCCTCTGGAGACTCAGGGCCCAGCACCACAGGGAGGCGGGCTGAGGGGTTGCAGCACGGGTTGTGTCCACTTCCCCCGCCACCACCTGACCCCAGAGCACTGGGGGCTGAGCATCACCAGGATGGGCACCTGGGCCCCCAATACTCCAGAGCGCACTTGAGAGTCCCCCAAAAGAAACACCCAACTCAGGGGTAAGTGTCCACAACTGGAAGGAATTCTCAACCTGGCAAGCCCTGTCCACCAGGGGTCACTCTACCTCTTACACCTAAGTGATCTCAGGGCCCGTAGCCTCCTTAGGGGGTGCTGGCAGCGCCCCCCAACCCAGGGAGCACTGAAGAGCCCTTGCAGCCCCCACACCAGCATGCACTAACACAACAGCGCCCGCACCAACACACGACATTCCAGCGCCTACACTGACATGCTAGCCCCCGCATTGACATGCAACACGCCAGTGCCCACTGTGTGCCCTGCTGTCTCCTGTCTCCTGTCACGCGCGGTCCAGGTGCCCACCTGCAGCTCTTCCTTCGTGGACACTCTCATGGTCAGCAGGAGGAAGTCCGTCGAGTAAGTCTCCAACAGCTCCTGCTGCAGCCCATCCCCGAGCTGTGCTAGGAAGCAGCCGAGAGGCGTCTGCTGGAAGATGTGGACCAGCTTCTCTGCCAGGCCTGCAGGGCACACAGGAGCTGGTGGGAGGCAGCCCACTGCTGCCCCGCACACCCCAGAGAAGGGGCCCAGCCAAGGGATAGGGCCAGTGCTTCAGCGACCCGGGGGAGACACAGGCACCCCATGAGATTCAGTCCCCAGGGTCAGCTGGCACCCACACCCGGCCCATGTACGGTAGGGAAGCGGCTTTGGCACTCAGCACATGCCCACCTTGGGCGCCGCTGATGTACTGCGCCTGTGCCCAGAGCTCCTCCAGGTGTTCCTTGATCCTCCAGCTGAAGGGCATGGTGTTGGAGTCTCCCAGCAGGTGCATGCAGCTCTGTACCCGCACGCATGGAGTCTCGCCCCGGGCCCTGTGCCGCCAGGGAAGAAGCTGAGTTGGATGAGACGCCGGAGACTCCCACCCACCCACTCCGTGCAGGACCCTCCGTGCCAGACCCAACTCCAGACAAGGTACTACAGAGCAGAATGCAGGGAGGCCAGAGCCCCGCACTCAGGGTCTCTCCTGGGGGCTTGGGAAGGCCTGCTATCCCAGGGCCCAAACTCAGGTCGGCAGATGCGCGGCAGCATCCCCCTTCCCGTGCCTCTCCCCAGCCCCAGCCCATGTTTCTTGAAAGGTCCGGAACACCTTTCACTCCTGCGGCTCCTACTCTTTCCTCTCAGGGGCCTCCCCAGCAGCGGCTTGGCCAGGGGACACTGGCCCAGTGGAACCAACAGATCGTTCAGAGCCAGGTGGCAGGTGGCACTGCCGAGCTCAGTGGGGCTTGGGGACGGAACGTGGGCCGTGTGCCTCCCTGGGGCAGCCCAGGCAGAGCTGCCGGAGTGCAGGGAGGCACATCTGGGAGGCTGGTGGGGGTGACACCTCTCAGCAGGGCTGACTGTCTCCAGGCGCGAGCAGCACAGGGGCAGATGGCGGAAGCGGCTCCCACACGCCGTGGCTGGAGGAACGCTTGGATCCCCCTGGAGCCGCTGTGGATAGTCAGCCCTGCCGAGCAAGAGTCCACTGACCTGGAGTTGCCCGTCACCAGGGGGATGTGCAGGAGCTTCATGTCACTGAAGATGAACATCCAGAGCTCCTGGACCCAGCCAGGCACTCCGGGCCTGACCAGCAGCGACAAGTTGTTCTCTCGGTCGATGATGGCCAGGATGTCAGCCAGCAGAGGCGTCACTGCAGCCTGGACACGCTTCCAGAGGGTGTGTCTGTGAGAAGGGGTGCCTGGTGTCAGCCCAGCGGGGCCCGTGCTCCACACGCCGTCCCATCCCCACTGCAGCTGTGGTCCCGGCCAAGGAGCCACATGTGGCCCAGAGGTTATACCCAGGCCTGTGTGCCTGAGGGGCCGTGGGTTCTTGCCCGGTCCTAACAGGTCACGTCATTTACAAAATCATCTGTTGGGGCTAAAGCGAAGGCACAACGGGGAGGGATTTGCCCTGCTGTGGCTGACTGGTGTTTGATTCCCGGCATCCCACATGGACCCCCGAGCCCGCCACATGTGGCCCCAAACAAACAAAAGCCACTTTTGCACAGACAAGAGCAATGAGCTCAGAGCACTTTCCCACACCAGATAGCATCAAACCAAAGTGTATTTTTCTGGGACTTCGTCTCAGTGTCCATGGTTTGGTGGCCAACACCTCAGGGGCAATACAGACACCTCTGTGTGCACATGAGTGAGCGTGTGTGTGTGCATGTGTGTCTGTTTCCATGTGTGCAGGTGTGTGCATGCACGTGTGTCCTATGTGTTCATATGTGTATCATGCGGATGTATGTGGGCATGTGTGCTCGTGTGCTTGTGTGTCCATATGAATGTCTGTGCATGCCCGTGTGTGCATGTGCACATATGTGTTCGTGTGTGCATGCCTATCCATGCATGCATGCCTGTGTGTGTGTCTGTGTGTGTGTGTGTGTGTGTGTGTGGACACCCAGGCACATTCCACCATGCTAAAAGGAGATCACACAGTTACAGCTACCAGTTAGTTTTATCAATCATGAACCTCTTCAGGGCACAGCAGGTAGGGCGTTTGCCTTGCACGCAGCCAACATGGCCAACCCGAGTTCAATTCCTCCGCCCCTCTCAGAGAGCCCGGCAAGCTACCGAGAGTATCTCACCCGTACGGCAAAGCCTGGCAAGCCCCCCGTGATGTATTCGATATACCAAACACAGTAACAAGTGTCACAATGGAGAGGTTACTGGGCCCACTCGAGAAAATCGATGAACAACGGGAGGACAGTGACAGTGACAGTGAACCTCTCCAGCGACCAGGCAGCAGAGACAGGAGGGAATGGGGGGAGTGGCACGGGCTCTGTCTGTCTGTCTGAGGAGCACGGGCTCTGTCTGGGGAGCATGGCTCTGTTTGTCTGTCTGTCTGGGGAGCACGGGCTCTGTCTGGAGAGAGGAGTTGCCACCCCTCTACCCTGCAGAGCCTTTGGGGCCAGCAGGGGGCAGGCAGTGACCTTAGAGATCAGGAGGTGCCAGAAAAGTGCCAGCCTTGGTTCTGTAGTAAGAATGTGACTGAGGGGTGCCAGACCCCATCTGCAGATGGCCAAGCCTGGGGACTCCGGGAGAGCCCATGCCCTAAGAGATTGCCACAGTGTCAGCCTGGCACACTTGCCTCCTGCTCCACCCTGCACAGCCCCCTCAGCAACCCCCTGCACGCTTCGGTGCACGCCTCCTGCATACCCCCGCAGCCCCCTGCAGCACTGGGCTGCTCCTCAGTCTCTTCCCCCATGAAGAAATGTAAAAGCCAAGAGAAGAATCCCACGAGCACTGTCACCCACTCTGCGCCATCCCTCCCCACCTCATCTCTACCTCCCACCCTCCCCCTTATCTCCCTTACCTCCCCCCTCCCTCCCCCTACCTGAAGGTGCCAGCCTCCTGCAGTGCCTCCTGATTGGAGGCCACGCGTGCCACCCACTGGGTGGGGCTCAGGGTCAGCTCCTCCTGCTGCTTCAGAAGGTGCCACAGGCGCAGCTGGAGGACCCGCAGGAAGGAGGCTGCGGAGGCAGGAGCCGTTGGGCAGTGTCAGGCGAGGAGAGGGGCGCAGGGCACCCACCCAGGATGGCAGCCGAGCCCGGGAGACGGCCCTGGCGGCTGGGCCTACCTGCCCACAGGGAGTCCTCGGTCAAGAGGCTCAACAGGATATCCACCCTCTGTATGCTGCGCTGGCTGCCCTCCTGGGGGTCTCGGAGAAGCCCCACCGCACCCTGGATGCAGCTGCGCAGGAGCTGGATGGTGTCAAGGACCTGCACCGGGGCAGACACACGTCAAGGCCTTCTTGCAGCGAGGGTGAGCGGCCCGGCCCTGCCTGCTGCCCTGCACCCACCTGGCCCCTGGCTCGTTCTGGCGCCTCTTCCACGCTCCCTGGACTCTCCATGTCCACCTCTTCTGATGTCTCCACTGGGAGGTCGGACTCAGTGTCCATGGCTTCCTGGGTGCCGTCTGCAGGCTCCACTGCCCCGGCAACAAATACAGTGTCTGTCTGTCTGACTGTGCGCTCTGTAGAGCAGCATATGCGCTGGGCTCAAACCACCCACCCACCCTGCCTCTAGCCTCACAGAGGCCCCAGGAGAGGAGATGGTGCAGCACAACAGCTTCCGCCACCCTCTCTGCCCACACCTGTGGCCCTTGGCCCCACTGGGCTGACTGACCACGCAGTGGGGCCACAGTGTCCTCCCAGCCCCATGGCCATACCCGCCGCCCCTCCCCAGAGCTGCCATGTCACCCACTGTCATCCCGGGGCCCATCTTCCGGCTGAAAGAGCTGGCTGAGTGCCACATCCTGCAGCTTGGTGATGTCTGAGACCATGGCAGTGGCCCTCCGCAGGTCATCCAGATGCACAGTCCGCCACAGACCTGCAGGAGCACCAAGGGCTGAGGGAGCACCAGGGTCTGTCTGGGGGAGCACCGGGTACTCCGGGACCACCAGAGTCTGTGATCGTGCTCTGCTGCTGTCCAGCAGAGTCCAGCCCATAGGCGAACCGTGGATGCAACCTGAGCACCAACTGGTCATCAATGCCAGTGGCATGTCCAGGGCTCTGGGACCCATTAATGACCACAGGGGACTTTGGGGGGAATAAACCAAGACGCTTAGTCTGTGGCAGGGATGAAAAGGGGCACCTGACTGCCTCCCTAGACTGCTGGCCCGAATCCTTCCTCTTTCTGGAAGCTGCTGCCCTGTCCACTGCCAGGAGAACAGTCACCCTCAGGGTCAGGGACAGACAGCATCTGCCCCACAGCTGCCTTCCAAGTCAGGCAGAAACAGGTCAAAAGGGGGCGTCGAGGGCAGGGTCCGTGCCGGGGCGTGGACCTGTGCCAGTCACACACTCATGTTGGTGGGGGGGGAGCCCCGGGCCTGGTGCTGCCGGTGGACACGAGCCATGGACCATTGGAGGAGAGCGGCCCTGGGCTCAGTCTCCTCACAGGAGCTAAGAAATGTTCTCCAGAGCCAGAGGGACAGCACAGCGGGTTGGGCACCCCCAGGAGTGACCCCTTAGCACAGCAGGGTGTGGTCCAAAACAACCGCCCAAATATATATACACAACTAGGTGTATCTTTTATAAAGGTGGCTGAGGGGTGCTCTCCCTGGCGCAGCCCCGCAACCACTGGAGGTGGCAGTGGGGGCCCACAGCCCAACTTCTCTGGGGACCACGCTGCAGCTGTAGGCACCCACCTGACAAAGAGAATCAGCTCGGTGCCTGCCACCCACGCCTGGCCCAGGGGGAGCAGGCATCTCTGGGATGAGTTACCCAAAATGAGTTAAAAATGTTTCAAACTCTAGGGAGAAAGAAGGAGAAAAAAAAAAGGGAGAGAATCCCTGCGGACAAACCAAGGCATGTAGGTTCCACTGTTTGCAGGGTCGGGGCCAGCAGCGTCCCCCTCACCCAGCATGCTCAGGGCTAAGTGGGGCGCACTACAAGCACCAGGGGCCCACGGCACTCACCACCCTGAAACCCCACGTAGCAGGAGCTGGCCCCCATGCGGGACAGCTTGGTGACGAAATAGACCTGTATGCAGCCCTGGGTCCCTGGCAGCTGGCCGACTTCGTTCATGACTGTGAACCTAGTGGAAAAGAAACAAAAGGTTCATGGCCGGGTGATCAGCAGGCGGGCGCAGGGCAGGCAACCTGGGGGGGAAGAGCCCAGGGAGAGGGCAGGGTCCTCGCTGAGCCGCCCCCCGCCTCCTCCCCCCTCCACAGAGTACGGGAACCCACAACCCCTGGGCCTGGGGTCTCTGTGCTGCTACACCCGGGCCATGGGGGGGCTTGGACAGTGGCGAGGCTGTACTTGGCAGCAGCGAGGAGCTGGGCACTGTGCAGGGCCTCCTGGAAATCCATCTGGATGATGAGGATGGTGTGCTGGGCCCCGGAGGACAGGCAGGCGCTGCAGGCAGAGCGACCCGTGAGCACGACGGGAACCCCGGGGGCGTGGGTGCCCACCCCAGCCCTGCTCGGTGCCCCAGCAAAAGAAGGGCTAGAGGCCAGGGGAGACACCGGGTGTTGAGGTCCCCACGTGACACCGCCCAGACATAGTATGAGGACAGCACCCGGGGCATGGGCACCAACTGGGCCAGCATGGGCCCTCACTGCCCTCCCCTGAGGGAGGAACACTGGGGGCCGAGCTCACCGCCCTCCTCTGAGGGAGGGGCACTGGGGGCTGAGCTCACCGCACTTCTCTAAGGAAGGAGCACTCAGTGTCAAACTGCTGCAGGGACAGGAGCCAGATCCTCGGGGACCAGTCCTGAAGCTCAGACTTCAGCTCCTCCAGGTCATGGCTGGTCAGCAGCCTGGAGAACGTGGTCACCTACGGGGCCATGCGAGGTTACAACGGCCAGACCCCTGACCCCAACTGAGCCATGCGAGGTTATAGTGACCCCAACTGCACACACACACACACACACACACACACACATGGACATGGACACATAGACACATGCATACACAAACTTACACATACAATACATACTCCTAATCACACATACACACCGATACACTGACACACACACACACACATACATACACTGTCACACACTGATACACTACACATACATACACACACACTGACACATACTACACACATATACTGACACTTATACTACACACCCTCACATTAACAGATACTGACACACATGCACACACACACTAACATGCACACATGCACTCACACAAACACACACATCGCACATACTTACACACATGCACACACAAACATACACACATATATACATACATACACACATGCACACACATACACACAAGCACACCCACACACATCCACTAATGTATGTACACACCCATACACACGGATATACAATGTGTAACAGTCACAGCCTCACATTACACACATTAAGTGTGTGGCAGTCAGAGACATGAACACACGCATACACATGAACATGCACACACCCAGACTAACATACACGTGTGTGCACATGCCTGTACACACTAGCATGCATGCACACACTCACACACTGACACCTGGGGTAGACCCTGACCCGTCCCTGCCCCGCCCAGTGCCTGCCGTGGGGTCTCGCCGCTGGACCCGAGTGGTGCTGAGTGCATGAGCCACCCCCACCCGCGTGGAACAGAAGCGAGCCCACATGAGGCCCCCGGCGTTGGGGGTCTGGGTCTGGGGTGGCACCTCGGTAAGGACGACGGGGCATGCGGGTTCCAGGACAAGCAGCTGCGCCCGCAGGAGGCCGACCAGGGAGTCATGCTGCTGCCTCTCGTAGTACTCGTGCGCCAAGGCCTTGGCGGCAAAGCTGTCCAGGGCTGACGTGGGCAGCCGCACCACAGCATCGGGCGTGGCACTGTCCAGCAGCACCAGCCTGGCGGCCTCCAACACCCGCTGGTAGAGCTCGTTGTCATCAGAGGTGCGTGCCCCCAGCTGCTCGGAGACCTGCAGCACCACGGCGGCACACGCGTCCTCATGGAAGCCCACAAAGACGTCTGAAGGGTCGTATGGCGGCCCAGCCCAGTGCTCCATGGGCACGTGGGCGAAGCTGTGGGCCCAGCGCTGCAGCTCCTCAGCTGCGCGCTGTTGCCAGAACTCCAGCACTGTGTGCAGGTCCAGGTAGTGCTTCTCCAGCCGGTTGATGAGCGGGATGGGGAAGAGCCGGTACACCACATCCTTCTCCTCAATGACCACCAGGCGGAAGTTGGGGTGCACGCGGCACTTGACACGGTGGGTGCCCAGCCCCAGGTCCACGTACTTCTGCCCACCCAGGTGCACGTAGTACTGGTTGAGTGCGTCGTACAGGCTCTCATAGAGGTTCTGCAGGTTGAGCAGCAGCACCGTGCGGCCTGTCTCCATGCACACCTTCACACGGTTGATGTTCCGGCAGATCTGGCTATACTCCTGGTCCCGCGGGAAGCTGGAGCCGAACAGGATCTCAGCCTGGTGCTCGCAGAGCAGGCACTGCTGCAGGATGGGAAGGGCTGCGTAGTTGCGGGTGAGGACCAGCAGGTAACGCGTGTCTGGCTCATCCAAGCCACTCCCTGCCGCTTGCTGCAGGCCCAGCACATTCTCGCGGATCATCTGCATGGTGCTGATATTGGTTCCGACCACAGGCAGCTGGGTGCGGAACAGCCTCAGGGCATCGATGTTGTCCTTGCCGCTGAAGTTCCGGAGCACAGCGTGCGCGATCTCCTGCGGCGAGGGCTCCTGGTTTGCTGTCCTGGCGGCAGCGAAGACCATCTTGATGAGGCTGTAGTAGTCACGGAGCCCGAAGAACTCTCTGTCCTGCAACCGGCACACCTGCTCATAGGCCCGGGCGAAGGGGCCGAAGTAGCCCTGGATTCTGGCCTGCACCAGTGGTTCAGAGGAGCAGATGCCCCTGGCACTGTCCACCAGCTCCTTCTCGGAGGGGCTCCCGCGAGACACCGACAGGCCCCGGTTCATCTTGGCGGGGTCCAGGGCCCAGTTGGAGATGCCGATGAAGCCCACCTTCTTGTGGGGCGCGGGCGCGTCCTCAATGCAGCCGTCCTCCAGCAGCGGGTGCAGGGCCTTCAGGGGCATGGTGGGCGAGTCCTCGGCCAGTCCCACCTCGTCCAGCACCACCACGGCCACGTAGCGGTTTAGGTCCTTGCCTTGCTGGAAGCGGGCACACTGGCGGAAGGTGCTCACGATGCCCTGCGGGGTGGAGTGTGGGCTGCACTGGAAGGACACCAGGTGCGCCTGCTTCAGGCCTCGGAAAAGCTCAGACGGGGCCGCGGGGCCCTGCATGGCGTCGGCCACGATGGCCTTGGCCAGCGACTTGGAGCTGCCGGGCTTGCCCACCAGGAAGAGCGGGATCTTCAGCTCGATGCAGAGCACCATCATGAACACGTTCTCCTTCAGTGCCAGGTTCCTGGCGATGGTTGCACGCAGGGCCACGCCGTCCAGGAAGAGGTCCTGCACGCGGCCGATCTCCTGCAGGACGGCCCTGCTGCTGTTGTAGGGTGCAGGAAGCAGGCGGCACATGGCTCTCCAGTACGGCTCCTTCTCTTCCAGGCCGGCGTGATAGCACACGCCTGCGGCCAACACCAGTGACCAGAGAACGGGGTCCCTGGCGAAGGTGCCAGCCACGTCGCCCATCCTGTACAGGAGGGCACTGAGGTGCTGCAGGAGCTCCTGGCTATGCTGCAGGAACCACGTGAAGACGCGCCCGCAGCGCTCCACGTCCCGAAGGCTCACAGAGCCGTGCCCACCCGCAGGGCTGCGCCGAAAGGCCTGCGAGGCCGACAGCACATCAGTGATGATTCTCATCTGCGGCTCGCTGAGCGGGAGGGACTCGGCCAGCTGCCGCACAATCTGCCGGATGTAGAGCTTCTCCGTGGCATCCTGCAGCTGCCCGAAGTCCCACACCAGGGGGACAAGGCTGGGCGGCAACGCGTGGACGCGGTAGACCAGCTGCCGCAGTGGCACAGAGCCCAGCTTCTCGGCCGTCTCCTCAGCGCGCACCCGGTAGCCCAGGCCCGCCGACTCCAAGCGCTCGATCGTCTCCTGTGTGTGCTTCCGGTAGGGGTTGCAGGCGGCAATGATGTGCAAGCCAGAGTCGGGGGCCAAGGGCCAGCCGTCCACCGTGCGGTCACACAGGACCTCCTTGATGCAGCTGATGGCCTCCGAGGTGTTGGCCTCGTCCAGGAACAGGATGGTGTCCAGCTGGTGAGTGCGCCTGTTGTGCAGTGCCAGCGCCTGCGCCTTGCGGACGTGCGCGTGGATCATGCTGGCTGTGGTGCCCCCATGCACCTTGACCAGCCGTAGCGTCTCAGCGTCTGCCCTGCCCCGCCGCAGCTCGCTCAGGAACTTGACCAGCCTGGTCTTCCCGCAGCCCGTCTCCCCCATGATGATGACCGGGATGCCACAGCGGAAGCGCATCTCGATGGCCAGGATCTTCAGCATGTTGTCGGTGGTCAGCTCGTACGTCTCGTCAGGGTCGCTGGCCAATGGGATGCCCAAGGCCAGGCGGAGCCGGTCCAGCTTCTCACTTCTGGGCAGTTCGTCAAAGTCCAGGTTAAAGGGCACACACTGGTTCTGTAGGCCCCGGAGCAGGCGCTGGTTCATGATGGCCCTCTTGAGGACGGTCCCTGTCCGTGGGTCTATGGCGTCCACACTGCCATCGTGGTTGGCTTGGACATGGAAGCCAATGAAGGTCATGGTGATGCGGTCGTTGTTGAAGAAGGCGTAGGGGTGCGGCTCTGCCTCCCAGCGCTTCCGCAGAGAGAACGGGGCCAGGTCCTGCTCCGGGATGCCGTCCAGGGAGGCGCTGTGCTGGCCGGGGCTCTGGTCGGAGGACTGGAGGGTCGGGGTGGCGAAGTCCCGTGCCATGAGGATCATGAAGGTCACCACAAAGTCCTTGAAGCCCCTCAGCGTGTCCCCCGTGATGCTGAGGTTGCAGAAGAGCGAGTGCTCGCAGTCCCGGAGCTGGACGTTGAGGAACTGCACGAAGTTGCGCAGCTCGGCCCACGACGGGTCGGCCAGGCCGCAGTGGATGAGCAGGAGCTGCAGGCACTGGCCGGGCGAGCCCTCCACGGAGCCACTCACGTACGTGAACGCATCCAGGCTCTGCCTGCGGAAGAAACGGCTGAGGTACTGGTAAGGCCTCTGGAACGTCTCGCTGCGGAACTCGGCCACGTCCATGCCAGGCTCCCCAGAGCTGCCCTCCGGACTCAGCTCCACGGCCATCACATCCTTGGGCGTTCTGCAGGTGACCTTGGGGAAGATGTCCAGCAAGCTGGTCTGGGACGCCTGTGTGTTCTGCAAAGGCACAAGAAGAAAATCATCTCCCCCAGTGCTCCGGGCACCTGTACTTTCGTCATTACCACGGCCCATCTGCACACCAGGGATGGAACCCACAGACTCACGCTTGTGGGCCACCAGGCGATGGTCAGGTCTGGTGCATGCAGGTGGCCCTGACGGTCATCAGGGAGGGAGGGAGGAGGGGAGGGGAAAAGGGGAGGAGAAAAAGGGAGGAAGGAGATGGGAGGAAGGAAACAGAGAGAAGAGAGGAAGGAAGGAGGGCGGGAGGAGGCGGCAGGGGACAGGGAGGCAGGGGACGCAGCCCTGGGTCTTCAGTCCCCTCTCAGCTGACCCAGAAGCAGGACACATGCCCGCGGAGAGTGGCCCACCCTGGGGTACGGCTGGCCCATCGCCTGGCCGAGGACCCACCAAACCATGCAAGCCAAAGAGCAGCCCAGACACGGCGCCACTCTGTGCCCGGCCTCGCACCTGCCGCACTGGCTGCTGTCCCAGGGCTGCGGGGCCCTCCAGGGTCTCCACCACGTAGAGGTGCCGTGGGTTCCGCAGCCACATTTTTCCTGTGGCGTCTGACAGGCAGCGCAGGACGAAGAGCTTGAAGAGGAATTCCTCTGTGCCCTCTAGCACCTAAGCCCAGAGAAGAGGCTCAGGCATGTGGCCTCGGGCACGGCCACCCTGCCCGTCCACCCACCGCAGGCATGGGCACTCACAGCCGAGGTCACGTCCAGGTGCACCAGCATGGACCCCTGCTGGTAGCGGTTGTCCAGGAAGGGCAGGAGTGCGGCCAGCACACGGGGCTCGTCCACCCGGTGCCCCGTCAGCCGGATGACCTTCATGGGCACGTCTGCATCCTTCACCTTCCGCCGCAGCTGCTCGTACAGTCTCCTCACATACAGAGACTTTCCTGCCAGACCGAGGGGTCACGAGGGTCACAGTGAGGGCTGGGCACGGGCTCCAACTGCCACCTCCAAGCCCAACAAAACCAAGATTCTGACACCTTCCCAGGAGTGACGGTCGCCCCTCTGCTCACCACCCACCAGGACACTGACGGGGTCTGCAGACATGAATTTGCGGCCAGAGCTCAGCAGGGAGGGAGCTGGCCTTGCATGCAGCCAACCCGAGTTCGACCCCCAGCACCCCAAACGGTCCCCTGGTGCCCCCGGGAGTGGTCCCTAAGCACAGAGCCAGGAGTCAGCCCTGAGCACCACCAGAGGATGGCGGCCTGGCTGGCCCGGTCTGACCCGGGAGAGAGGGGACCTCTGTGGTCTCCCCTGACTCAGTTTCCCCTGGAGAAGAGCTGCAGCTTGGTCTCCATGCCCTGGGGAAGGGGACCCCCCCCAGCCTGTGGGGGCTTTACCAACTCCGGCACGGTGTGAGGTCACCAGGCCAACGCAGGTGTCGCCGTGGAAGACAGCAGGCGTGTGCACAGGCACCTGGAGGTGGCGTGCTAGGTAGGCCTGCAGGGCGGGCAGTGGCTGCCGGGGTGTGACGAGGGCCTTGTCGCGGCTGAAGGCAGCAGGCAGGTAACTGTGCTCGTGCTGGTCGTCGCACAGCAGCACCAGCTGGAAGTCCTCACGGTGTGGGCGCGAGCATAGCTGCTGGAAGAGCATCTCAGCCCGGCGGCTCACCTCAAAGCTCAGCCGGTCGGCAAAGAGCAGCGAGTAGAGGCTGCGGCCCGGGGCGTCAGGTGCCAGGCAGCGGCGCAGCAGCAGCTCTACGTCCTCGAAGGGGGTGTCGGGGCCGCAGAGCAGCGCCTCGTCGTAAGAGGGCAGGGGCTGCTCCGGGCTATGCATGTACAAGGCCAGCGCGGCCGGCAGCACCTCAGCCGGGCTGCACAAGACCAGGTTGGGTCGGCCGGCGTTCAGGCCGCGGGGCAGCACCCGCTGCACAGGTGACCTGCCCCGGCTGGCCAGCACAGCCAGGCAGCGGCCCAGGTCACCCAGGGACAGGCTGGACGGCGGGAAGGCACCCTCCACAGACTGTTCCAGGAACCCCCGCAACTGGGCCACCAGGCCAGCCTCGGGTGGGAGCTTGCCCAGCGCCGGACCCTGGGCGCAAGCGGCTGGCCTATCCCCGAGCCCCTCGCAGGCACTGGCGACATCCCCGGGGGTGCAGCTGTTGAGGAGGAAGGTGAGCAGGGTGAGTGCGTCTGCGCCAGGCGGCTGCCGGCATAGCTCCGAGCCCAGCAGCACCAGCTGCTCAGCCGTGTAGAAGTTGAGGTAGAAGTGCTGGGCCCGCTGCTCGGCCACAAAGTCCCACCAGCGCCCCAGGAAGGCCTCCAGCTCCCGGCACACGCCTGCCAGCAGCCCCGCCACTGGCCCGTGGCCCTCCAGCTGCTCGCCCAGGCCCGAGCGGAAGTCCAGGACCACGGTGCCCTCGCCAGCACCGCAGTGCACCTCGGCCCTCCAATCCCGGAACAGTGTGTGCCCGGCGCCGTGCAGCTGTGTGAATGCCGCCACCAGCCTCTCCACGTTGCTGAACACCTGCAAGGGGTAGGACACGGCCAGGCAGTTCACGGGGGCGCCCTGGGGCTGCACACAGGCCGGGGCGGGGCCCAGGGTCAGAGCTGGTGAGGGGAGACCTGACTTCTGCACCACGAGGGCCCCAGATCTGCGCTCGGGGGTTCCGAACAGAGCCCCGAAGCTCCTGGCTGAGATTTTCCAGGAGAGGCAGGGGCCAAACTGCGGGCTCCTGATTCTGTGCTCAGAAATGGTCCCTGGCACTGCTGGGGACTCAGACCCAGGGCAGCTACATGCGGCCCTGCTGGTGGCTCTTAGGACCCACCATCAAAAGCTGCTGTTGGCTGTTTCTGAGACACTCCCTGCTCTGTGCTCAGGGCTGACTCCTGGGTCTGTGCTCAGGGCTGATTCCTGGCTTCATGCTCAGGGCTGACTCCCAGGTCTGTGCTCAGGGTTCACTCTCGGCAGGGCTCAGTGGCCCATATAGGGTGCTGGAGATAGAACCCAGGCCAGCTGTGCACAAGGCAAGTGCCCTCCCAGCTGTGCTATCGTTCCAGCCCCACTACTGAAGGAGGAACTTCCAGAACCTTCCATCACCCCTCTGTGTCCCCTGGAGTCACACAAGCACCTTGGAGCGCAGCCCCCGGGCGGCCCGACCCCCCTCGCACCTCAGAAAATAGCTCCACCTCGGTGGCCCCATGCTCCTTCAGCCCCGACAGCAGCATCAGCTTGTTCAGGAGCTCCCTGAGCTCCTCCAGGGAGCACTCCCGCTCCGTGTCCCGCTCATCATGGCTCTCACGCACGAACAAGCGCACCACGGTGTCAGGGGAGATCTGCAGAGAGGCCAATCAGAGGCCGCCTTGCGGGAAGACCCCGCCCTCCCGCGCCCGGAGTCCACCCGCTGCCACTCACCTCCTGGCCATCGGCAGGCGCCTCGATCACATACACACCCTTGCTGTTGATGGCCGTGGCCAGCGACAGGGACGAGAGCTCCACGGAGCCGTGGCTCTCCCTGACCGTCTTCAGCCAGTCTAGATTCCGCGCTGAGTCCCCCTGTGGGACGGGGGGTAGGGGGAGCCTGGTGAGCCCCCACACGGCCTCTCCCAGGCTCCCCCCGGTCCTCAGACAATCTCTGGGTGGTCTTGCTGCTCTTGCAAAGGGCTGAGCAATGGACAGGAGGGGCGGGGACAGGGCCAGCAGGGGGCAGGAACAGAGCTGGCAGGGGGCAGGGACAGGGTGAGCCCGGGTCGGTCCCTGTGGAGACCTCCATGTCCTGGGCACCTCCCAGTGGAGCTGCCCCTCAGGCCTTGAGGGCCCCAAGGAATGAAGGGAAGAGGCCCAGGCTCAGGCCTGGGGGCTGAGAGATCGTCACGTGAGCCCCCAGCACCAACCTGAGCACCAGCAGGAGTCACTCCCCCCCACAAATTTTAAAAAATATTTTGTCTCTGTAACTTCGTGGCAGCGCTGTGAGTCACATCTTTCGGAGCTCAGCAGCAGGCTGCCGGCCCTGGGGTCACTCCTGGCAGTGATTGGGGTCTAGAGACAGAGCCTGCGGCGGCCACATGCCAGGCAAGCGCCTCAAGCCCAGCCTACACCATCCGGGCAGGAAGCAAAGGCTGCCGCAGCCTCAGGCACAGCCATGCACTAACCGGGATGCCAACGCAGATTGGCGCTCCTCCTGCCCATGGCCAGGACAGTGAGGGGAGCAGTGTCTCAAGGCCACCCACGGGCCTGCTCCCCAGGAAGCCCCTCCCGAAGCCCTGGGAATGGCACGTACCAGCTTCCGGGACAGGTGACGGTCACTTTCCAGCGCCTTCCACACCTCCTTTAGCTGCTCCATGAACTCCAGGAAGCCGGCGCCAGACTCCAGCTTGAAGAGCAGCGAGGCGTAGCCCAGCACGGCGTCGTGGAAGCAGGCCACGCGGTCCACATCAAGGTCGTTCTCGCCGGCTGAGATGGATGCCAGGTCCACAAACACCTTCAGGTCTGGGACGCCACCTGGGAGGGTGAGGAGCAGTCAGGGTTCCAGCATCTTCCGGGCCATACCCCTCTGCTGGGTCAGGACCAACCTTGGGCCCAGCAGACCAACCCACGGCCACACCCTCTTCTGCAGAATAAACAGCTGAGAACCAAGGACTGATCACTGAAAATGGAGACCAGAGGCCAGGCCGTAGGACGGGGGAAGGCCACTGGTCTCACAGCCCGTGGTCAACCCCCGGGCACCCCATATGGTTCCCTGAGCCCTGCCAGGAGTGACTTCTGAGCACAGAGCCAGGAGTCATCCCTGAGCACTGCTGGGTGTGAGCCCCCCAAAATGAATCTACTGTTGAGAGCGTGGGCCTGCCCCGCCCCCGTCCCTGTGGGGATTGCACAAGCCAGAGCCTGGAATCTGCAGTCCGTAGTCTATGGTGAGATGTCGCAGGCAAGAGCCTGTCGGCAGCAGCCCCAGCAGCGAGCCCCGGCCAAGGAGAAAGCCTGCCATGAGGCCGACGTGATACCAGAGTGCAGCCCAACTCGGACGGGGCGTCACCTTCCAGCGCATCCTTGACCCAGTCGACAAACTCCTTCCTGAGACTCAGCTCCTGCAGGCACTGGTGCTGAGGCTTGGTCATGCCGTGGAGCAGCTGCCGGCTCCGGATGAACTGGCGGTTCATCTCCTTCAGCTTTTTGTGGCGGAACTCAGCAAAGTTGTCCGTCTACAAGACAGCAAGCCATGTCTGAGCCACTGGACAGGTGTGCACATCAGCCAGCACTGCCTCCCCACCAGACATGGCCGCCACCTCTGCAACCCCTCATGCTGCCCGCGCCCTCCTGCCTCGGTCACGCTACTGGGGCTCCTGCATCCAGAGCTCAACCTGGCCATCCCACAGAGCTCCTGAACACCCAGAAACAGAACAAAGGGCCATCACCAGGGCCACCGGGTACGCTCAGAATTCTGTCTGGTTCCTTTTGTGGCTGCTTTTGGCTTTGGGGGGGTACCCAGCAGTGCTCCGGGCTAACTCTTCACTCTGCTCAGGGATCATTCCTGGCGGTGCCAGGGAGTGAATTGGGCCGGCTGTGTGCAAGGCCAGCAACCTCCCCGATGTCCTGGGTCCCCACCCCTGGTGCCCCTGACCTGACCTTCAGTAAAAAGCCCTCCTTTCCCGAGGCACCGAGACACCAAACATCAGGCAAAGTGGGGTGCATGGCTGTGCCAGGATGCCAGATGCCAGGCTCTCAGGTGATGCTGTGAGGACCAAGAATCACTCACGAAACTCAGCAGAGTCTGCAGGATACTGAAGTCACCAGTCAAGCCCAGGATGTCCTTGACCTTGAGGATGACCTGGGCTGAGTCAACGGCTTGGTGTAGGTGCTGGAACTCTCGGATTTGCATCACTCGCTCAGGGACCCAGTGCCCAGGGTCCAAGCCACCCAGGGCACACATGAGCTGGAGGTCGCTGGCCAGGTCATCGTACTTGTCCCTGAAGTCGCGGAAGACATAGTCGACATCCCCAAAGGTGACCTCGCCTGATTTCAGGTCCTGGTAGAGCTTCTGGAACTTTCTGCGGCAGGGCTGATACAAGAGGTTATAGGCATCCTTTAGCCTGAGGACTAGCAGTGACGCCTCCTCCTGCTCATCCTCGTCCTCGTCCTCGTCCTCGTCCTTGTCCTCATACTGGTCATGCAGCTCACGTGCGACATCATTCCAGAAGGTGTGGAACACATGGCTGGCCCTGAACAGGTGCATCTCGGCAGCCATGTCACGCACGCGATTGCTCAGGTAGAAATGCTTGGTGCCCCTGCGGTCCGCGGGCTCAGCGGGGGACAGAATCACTTCCACCAAGCTCAGCAGCTGGAACTCACCAAGGTCCGCCTTGTGTCTCTCTTCAAGGTCACTCACGTCCACTATAGGGGGACACTGTGTCAGCCTGGCGACAGCCCTCACCCCTACTGCAACCCTCCCACAGATATTCCTGCAGAAACAGAATCAGCCAAGGAGGGTGCGAAGAGAAGAGGGCAGAGGGCAGAGAGCCAAGAAATGAGGAGTGGGAGGTCTGTGGGGCGTGGCCTGCAGCAGGCAGCGGTCAACAGGGAGCTGGGGCCAGGTAGAGGCGAGCAGCAGAGTGGGAGGGCAGCCAGGGGCTCGGCTGCCTCCACAAACAGCGTGGCCGGCAGCTGGACAGTCTAAGGTCCTAGAGCCCCTGAGAGGTGCCAAGTGGCCGGAAGGGGAAGGGGAGGAGGAGAGGGGGGCAGGGAAGGTGTCCGCCCCAGCTCACCTTCCACCAGCAGCTGCACCTCGGCGCACAGCTGCAGGAGGCTGCCCACGTGGGCCCGCTCCTGCTCCAGGAGCCAAAGCTCATCCCGCCGCCACTGCAGCACCAGCTGCAGGTCTGGCAGCTGCTCCCGGCTCCCTGGGAGGAGGAGAGTGTGTGAGGGGCACACCGGCGCCTGACGTGCCCCTCACACCGTGGCAGCCCACGGTCATGGCTCCTGATGCCAAGCAGGACACAGAGCCGTAGACTAGGCCACTCAGAGCCAGGGCGGCGAGTGGACGATCCCCGCTCCCGGGAGCCAACAACCCCTCCTGCGCATGCGTACGTATCTGCCAGATGTCCAGGAACTGCTTCTCATGCTGAAGGGTCAGCTCTAGCTGCTTGAGTGTGATGGCCCCAGACCTGAGGTCGCCGACAGCCCTGTTGAACACGGAGTTGGCCATGGCCATCAGCTCCCTGGCCTCAGTGGAGATGCTCCTGAGCATGTCCCCGGTGTCTGCACGGGGAGGAGCAGTGTGAGAAAGGGCCCCGCGACGCCCCCGCTGCCCAACCAGTGTGGGCTCTCGTCCACCTGCAGCACCTCTGGGCTTTCCGAGATACCCACATAGAACTGGTGGCAGCAAGAGGCACTGGGCACTGTGTGATGAGGTAACTGTGCCCTAGGCACGTCCCAGCTCTTGGCAAGGCTGAGAACGGCATCTCAGGGCCGGCAGAGCCGACAGAGACGCTCTGTCTTTCCTTCTGCGCTGAGGTCAACAGCAGGACCATGCGCCATCCCAAATGCCCGTCCCTGTGATGTGAAGAGGACATCCACACGCAGGCTGGGCACGAGAGGGCAGCCCAAGGCGCCCCCACAACCTCTGGTGAAGGTGAGGCTGGAGCAGGGGTGATGGACGGACCGTGATGGACGCAGGGAGGACTGGGCTGGGGCGGTGAGATGGCGCGACTGAGTCAGCGCTCAGCCCCAAGGACGGAGAGGAGGTCCAGCTATGAGAGACCACAGTGACCGCACCTCACTGGAACAGTAGAAGGGACGCTGGGGAGATGACAGTGTAGCCGGAGGAAATGTCCTCTCAACTCTCCGATAATGGCAAAAATGCTTATAAAGGTCAATCCATTTGTTCTTGTTTGGGGCCACACCCAGAGGTGCTGGGGGTCATTGCAGGAGCTGCTGGGGCTCCCTGTGGTGCCAGGAGAGTGTCCTGCCTACAGAGCTGTGGCCGTCCTTGGCCAGCTCACGCTTGGGCCGCCATGGCCCCTGAGAGCACCGCCCACCAGCTGATCCCCCCACAGCCCTGTGCTCCTGAGACCCGGATCACCATCCACTGAGGCCCAACCTGGCACTTTATTTTTGTTTTTCTTAAATATTTGGGCCACAAAAGTCCAGCGGACGCTCAGGAATTACTCCTGGCCCTGCTCTCGGGTCCCTCCTAGCGGGGCCCAGGGGCCAGCTGGGGTGCCGGAGACTGACCCTGGGTCGCCCTCCCAGCATACCGAGCAGCCTAAAGACGTGCAGGGCATCTGGGCAGGTGAGCAGGTGCTTCAGAACTTCGTCTGGCTTGTCAGTGGCAGTGCCCTGGTGCCGGGGCCAGGATGCGGTGACCACGGCCGACAGCAGAGTGCTGAGTTTGTGCTGGTCCTGACACGACAGCCCGTCCAGTATGCTGGCCTGGGACTGCAGAACACATGGGCTCAGGGAGGGCACAGGCCTCATGGCATCTCTAAGTCTCATGGTGAGCGACAGAGAACCCCGAACCCAGAGCCCAGACTTGGCATGTGAGGGGCCTCCCGGGGTGCTTGGGCCCGGGGTTACTCCCGGAAACACTAGGTCACTGGCTGGCAGGTGGCTCAATGCAGGG
This sequence comes from Sorex fumeus, assembly GCF_029834395.1. NCBI lineage: Eukaryota > Metazoa > Chordata > Mammalia > Eulipotyphla > Soricidae > Sorex > Sorex fumeus. Next base: position 17,363,477 of record NW_026606086.1, on the reverse strand, counting down.
TCAAGGGTGAGGGGCAGCCAGAGGACAGGCAGAGACACAACCCATGCACACAACCCACACACAGATGCAACAAACCCAACACACACATGACACCACATACATAGATGCACACAAAACACACAGAGTCACATACAAACACATACAACACAAAATGCACACAACAGGGGCTAGAGCGATAGCACAGGGGGTAGGGCATTTGCCTTGCATGCGGCCAACCTGGGTTCGATTCCCAGGTCCCCCGAGCACCACCAGGAGTAATTCCTGAGTGCATGAGCCAGGAGTAACTCCTGTGCATCACCGGGTGTGACCCAAAAAGAAAAAAAAAAGCAGCACACAACAGAGATGATAATAGACACAGAATCAGACACACACAGACTCACACACATGCAGACTCACACACACAGACTCACATATGACTCAGACACACAACAGACTCAGACACAGGCTCATACACACAGATCCACCCACAGACTCACTCTCACATACATGAACTCTCACATACATGGACTCACACACACGGGAACACACACATACAGAAGCCAGGTCACCTGGCAGGAAGAGTTCACAGCCTCGATGGCACATTTTTCTACACGCTTGGCCACGCTGCTGGCGGTGCCCACAGAGTCCCAGGCGGAGCTGCAGAAGGCCGAGATCTGGGCATGGGGCTTCTCCTGTGGGTACAGAGGTTTAGTAGCTGGCAGCAAGCTCTGCCCCACACCCTCCCCATGCCCCTGCACCCCTGCTCTGCCCCACACCCTCCCCCAACAGCTGCCGACAGCTGTTTGAATCTGGGTCCAGCGGCCCCCTCCAGGCCTGCTCTCCTGGGTACTGCCAAGGGCCCCGACGTTGACGACCCTCCAGCCCCATTCCAGCGTCTCCCAGCCACTGTACCTGCTTCAGTCGCCCTTCCATGTCCCCCAGCAGGGCCTCCTGCCAGCCGAGCTCGGCAGGGAAGCCCACGTCCACCAGCTCCTTCCAGACCTGCAGGCGCACGTGGGCAGGCATTGAGGCCTCCAGGACACTGGCTCCACTACCACCCCGGGCCCCGCAGTGCTTGGAGCCAGGTGGTGGTGCTGAGCTAACAGACACCAGACACTCCCAAACCTTGGCCACTCACGACTAAGGCCGATCTACTGTCCTGATGAAATACTGAACACCCTGACCAAACACGATGGCCTCTCAGCACCCATACTGCAAACCTTCGTGCACAAAAGGAGAGGGAGAGGGAGAGTGCTACCTGGCACTGGTCAGGACTGGCCCGCCCCCAGGAACCCTGACCCACCCCAGAACTTCGATCACAGCACGGCTCTGTTCTTCCTGAACCCGGCCCGGGAGATATCTACTCATGGCTTTGAGCCTCGTGACCAGTTTCCCACCACAGACACCGAGGCCCCTCCCAAGCCCTGCCCGAGCAGTGCCCACTGCACCAGGACTGGTCACCGGCAGCCCAGCTGTCCGCTCTCGGCAATGCTCACCTTAATCTCCTCTCGGTAGGTGAATGTGACCCCAGTGATTTTCGAAACCTGGAGCATAGATTTCTGGAACATTCTCCCGATCCATTCTCTTGTCGCTGTCAGCGTACCCTGCACGATGGTGGTCACGGAATTGTCCCCAGATGCCCCTTCTCGGCCCGCCGCTGAGTCCTGTAGAAAGCGGAGAGGGGGTGTCACTGCAGTCCCCCTGCTGGGCGGGCTGCTGACCCAGAGTCCATCCCGCACAGATGACTGGTCCCGCATTTCACTTCCGGGCTGCAGGCTCTGGCTGAGTGGGGGATGCTGGGCAGGCACAGCTGTGGCCCCGATGCCCTTGACAACAAGACTCGGCAGGAGAAAGGCAGCCCAGTCTCTGGCCATGGGGACACCCAGGACAGTTCCTAGGGCTGGAGCTACAGTAGCCAGCAGAGAACCCCAACCGCCTGCCAAATGCTCCCGCTCAACAGACAGGGGCCAGCTGTCCACTAGCTATGCAAAAGGACTGCTCTGCACCCCGTGCACCCCACCTGAGCCCACTAGGTCACGTGGACCCTCAATGTGATCCTGGACACACCATCATGTAAACCCTCAACCCCTCACATGCACCCTCCCTCCCTCATGTGACCCCTCATGTGCACCCTTGCCCCCTCATGTGACCATTCCCTCCCTCACATGCCCCCACCCTCACATGACCCCACTCTCCTTCACACGCACCCTGCCTCCCTCACATGCCCCCTCCCTCCTCAGGTGAACCCTCCCTCCACGTGAACCCTCTTTCCAAGTGTACCCTCACTCCCACGTGCACCCTCACCCTCCCACCTGCACCCACCGTCCCTCTGCATGGAGCCGTGAGCTCTGCTATTCCTGCAGCTCCGCCCCTGGCCGCGCCCACTGGCGCCGCATGCCTACCCCTGCTTGCTTCAGCACGACGATGCTGCAGACCAGCTGTGCAGACAGCGCGGGGAGCTTGTAGAAGTCCCGTCTCTTAATCCTTTCGCAGATGCTTCTGTGAAGCTTGAGGGCCACGGAGAGGTAGGAGGCAGCCAAGGTTTCCCAGAGGGTCCTGGCGCAGAGGCGGGAGGAAGGGACAGGGCATGAGTGTCCAGCCACACAGAACCATCTAGAACCGCCCGCAGCCTGCACTCAGACCCAGGGGACCTCACAGGCGTGCAGCAACCGGCTCATCATGGAAATCGGATCATCATAGAAACGGGCGATCGCGGAAGGGGCCTTTGGATTTAATTTCCCACTGGTCAGACCTATAAGGCTTAGGAAGGTCATGCCAGCGCAGGGAGAGTGGAAGGGCGGGTGGAGGGAGGAGAGCAAGCTTCAGACAGAAGAGCTGTCCTTCCCACGACAGAGAGTGGCCCTGTGCACCTTGGGGTGGGGACGGAGGGAGAACCTAAGCTCCAGCCCCTAAATATTTTTTATTTGTCTTTTGTTTTGGGGCCACACCAGCGGTGCTCAGCGCTTGCCCTGGGTCTACACTCAGGACTCACTCCTGGCAGTGCTTGAGAGACCACATGGGGTGCCTGGGATCAAACTCAGGTTGGTTGCATGCAAGGCAAATGCCCTACCAGCTGTGCTGTCATTCCTGCTCTCCATTTTTTTTTTTTTGCTTTTTGGGTCACACCCAAGCAATGCTCAGGGGTCACTCCTGGCTCTGCACTCAGGAATTACTCCTGGCGGTGCTTGGGGGACCATATGGGATGCCGGGGATGGAACCCAGGTACAAGGCAAACGCCCTACCTGCTGTGCTTTCACTCCAGCCCCCCTGCCCTCCATTTTTTAATGAAAAAAAAAAAATGACAGCCAGAGCAATAGTACAGCAGACACAGCCCTGGCCTCGCTGGCCAGATAGTCTCCTGAGCTCCCAGGAGTGATCTCTGATCAGAGACGGGAGTCAGCCTTGAGCACCGCTAGGTGTGGCCCAAAATAAAGGAAGATGCTGGGGACGGGGACAGAGTACGGGGGTGAGGGCATGTGCCTGGCAAACGGCCAACTAAGGGTCTGTCCCCAGAGCCTCAAAGGGTTCCCTCAGTCCAGCCAGGAATGATCCTGAGCACAGAGCTGGGAGTCAGCCCTGAGCACCGCCGGGCTTGGCCCCAAAAGTGAGAATGTCCTTGTGGCGGGGGAGGGGGCAAAGCTGCCCCTGGCCCACCCCTCTCTACTCACTTGTTTTCAAGATTTTCCAGAAGGTACAAGAGACTCTTCAAAATGGCCTCAATGCTCTTGAGGGGCAAAGAAAGAAAAGGACGATTTAGTCACGACTATAAAACCCAGCTCCCGGAAGAGAACAGCACAGAGTCTCCTGCCCCTGCGCCTGGCTGTCCTCGTCGGGGCCCCTCAGACGGGGGTGGGTTGAGTTTCCCTACTTGCCCAGAGCAGAGCCTGGGCAGAGCCCCGAAGACCTTCAGAACCAGCCACAACCATGCTGAGACCAGTCTCCACACGCATGAAGGTACCGGCAGAGGAACAAAGGCATGCGGGTCCCGGGGCTGAGATCTCCAAGCCTACTCGGATCGGGGCTGAGCATCCTCCACCCAGATCCTCCATCTTCCAGTAGGCGGGGGTCACACCTACCAACTGCCCCCCCAGCGCCGTGTAATCCCATCAATGGACAAGACCCAGAGACTATAAAACCCAGCTCCCAGAAGCGCGCGGCCACATTTGCGGCCAAACGACATCTTATTATCTCATTCTTGCTTTGACAACCTGGCAAGCTACTGAGTGTAGCCTGCCCATGTGGCAGAGTCTGGCAAACTCCCCGTGGCGTACCCAATATGCAATATGACAAATACCAGTAACAATGATGGGTCTCATTCTCCTAACCCTGAAAGAGCCTTGAATGTGGCACTTTTTATAATCTCAGGGCTAGGACAAAGGAGACGTTACTGGTGCCTGCTCAAGGCAATCAACGAACAATAGGATGATCGTGATCATGACTCTGAGTCATGACCTCACAGTTCACCACAGGGCATGGGTTGGGCAGGAGCGGCCGGGGTGAGCACTGGGAAGCAGGAGTGTCCTGACCGGCTACCGCGGCCAAGTGACCAGAGGGCACATCCGCCTGTCCCCAAACACACTCAAACTGCAACACACAGTGGGTCCCGCCCAGAATGACCCGCAGCCTGCTGGAACCTCCCCATCTGGATCCTTCCCAGCTCGAGACACACCTCCGAAGCCAGCCCTTCGAAACAGACTTCCTGGCGCCTGCAGAGCCGGAAGTAGGTTCCCCACAGACAGTCGAGCAGTTCGGCCGGGGAGCTGCTCAGGTAGTCTCGGAAGCAGCTCATGAAGGTGTCCAGCTGGTCCAGATGCAGCAGGCTGAACCAGGAGCGCAGGAGGAACGGGTCCCCCACTAGCAGGTGCCTGTACTTCCCCATCAGCTCCAGTAACTTGCTCCTGCAGGGAAGGTGCGGAGAGAGCACGTGAGTACGGGCGCCCGCTCCTCGGACCCTGGACGGCCGTGGCGGGTGCTGGAGAGAGCCGGGAGCGGCCAATGAGCAGCACAGAGAGTGGCCCCAGATCAGGGTAAACAAACGGGGAGACGTGCTGAGGGGAGAACAGACGCTAGTTATCCACTCCCGGGAATGGGCAAGCATAGGAACCGGAAAGAGGAGAGACAGAGATGAGAGACGAGAGATGGAGAGACGAGAGATGGAGAGACGAGAGATGGAGAGACGAGAGATGGAGAGACGAGAGATGGAGAAAGGGAGAGATGAGAGACAAGACAGAGATGAAGAAATGGAAAAACAAAGACAGAAGGGCCAGGGGCTGCCCAGTGTGAAAGTACTTGCACCTCTAAAGTGGACCCTTAGAACGGCAGGGGTAGAAACCGGGGCAGGGTGGGTGAGGCGGGTGAGAGGACGTATGTCTGGTGAGGGGTGGGTGTCTGGTGAGGGGGCGGGGGCGGTGAGAGGGCAGACGTCTGGTCTCCATCTCCAGCACCACAGAGCCCTCACCCCACACCCCGAGCACTGAATCAGGAGGAGGCCCTGATGGGGCCCAGAAACAAAATAAAATTTAAATTGGGGGGCTGCAGCGATAGCACAGCGGGTAGGGCGTTTGCCTTGCATGCGGTCAACCTGGGTTCGATTCCCAGCATCCCATAGGGTCCCCAGAGCACCGCCAGGAGTAATTCCTGAGTGCAGAGCCAGGAGTAACCCTTGTGCATCGTGGGGTGTGACCCAAAAAGAGCAAAATAAAAAAAATTTGAATTGGGATTAGTGTACAGCTCAGGGGTCACGGGTCAGGGTATAGCTCAGGGGTTGGGTAGGGGATAAGAGTACAGCTAAGAGATCAAAGGTCAGATTACAGCTCAGGGTCAGGGTCGGGGTACAGCTCAGGGTCAGGGTCAGGGTACAGCTCAGGGGTCAAGGGTCTGGGTATAGCTCAAGGGTCAGGGGTCAGGATACATCTCAGGGGTCGGGGCACCCTCCATACCCCCACTCACTGTTCTGGCTTCTTCTCCCGAGAAGTTGAGAAGCTGATGTCCTTAAGACCGGCCCAGATGGCCTCCGACTGATGCTCGGCACCGGCTGCAGGTGGGGCCTGGGGTGCGGTGAGGTGCAGCAGAGGGAGCACACACACCCACAGCTGCACACCCGTGTTCCTGCAGCACTGGCACAGGGAGGCCAGGTAGCTCTCCCAGCTGCAAAGGAAGCCCCTCCTGAGCCCATGACGGAGGCCACGGGGCCCCATGGGAGACGCCCCACAGAACCCATGAGATGCCCCCATGGACCCCGTGAGACACCCCTGCCCAGGGACCTCATGGGAGAGAGGCTCAGCAAACCCAGACCACCAGGCCTGGAATAGCCCCTCCCTCAGCCCACAGCCCAACTCTTCGGGTGCCTGGACCCAAAGGACCACAAAGGGGGATGCCCCGCCTGCACAAGGTCCCTGGGAGCCCCCTGGGCCTAACCCTGGCCATCTGCACAGTGGCCCTGAGGTGAAGCGAAAGGTTCCTGAGACCCCATACAGGTGGGGCTGGCCTGGCCCACAGCCCACCTGGTCCACCATGGCACCCCTCCAAGAGAGATCCCTGAGCACCACGAGATGTGGCCCCCAAACAAACAAGTACTCCAGGCCATCCCTGCACCAGACACAAGGGAACTCCTCCAAGCGCTGGCTCATTGCTGGCCGTGTCCTCTCCATGCCCTGACAGGCTGAGGCAGCAGCGGCCAGTGTGTGGCTGACTGGACACCGGGCCAGCTGCCACGGCGCCCCCGCTGCTCCCACAATGTGGCCCCCATGCAGCCGTGGTGAAGTCCCCCAGGCGGAAGGGGTCAGTGCTGGCGGAGAGGCCGGCCGGGCCAGTCAGCTGGTGCCTACCTGCGCGAGGTGCTGAAGACAGGGGCCGGGCAGTTGCGCAGGGCAGCAGCGGCGTCTGCGGCAGGGGCAGAGCACAGGCACTGGCACAGTAGGCCCAGGTCATCGGTGGTCATGGGCAGCTGGAGCTCCTGCCCCAAGACGAACGCCAGGAGGCCCGCCTGCAGCACTGGGGGCCAGCCCTGGGGCAGGGCCGTGCCACACAGAGCCGCTGCCAGCTTCTCCCTCAGGACACTCCATAGATGCTCCTTCACCTGTGGGGACAGAGGCCCAGGCTCAGCCTCCCACCCCGAGAGCCACGGGGACACAGAGGCTTCCCAGGAGTGGAAGGACCCAGAGCGCGGGAGCCCTCCCTGGGGCCGGCCCAGCATACCTCCTTGTCCCCGTACTCCAGCTCGGTCCACACTTTTAGGCCGTCCTCGTAGACCATGGGCCGGCAAAGCACACAGAAGAGCTGCTGTAGCTGGCGGGAGAAGGCTGCCACGTTGGCCACGCTCCAGTCCCCCAAGATGCTGAACACGCTCTCCAGCATCACGGCCGCGGCCAGCTGCTTCCCCTTCACCACGTCCTTCCGGTGACTGTCAGTGAAGTAGTTCGAGAAGTTCTTCCACCTTGTGGACTTCACGCAGATGATGTCGTCGTACTGGTGCCAGTCTGGAGGCCAGGTGCGGGGGGCTCAACACCAGTCCATGGCGGGGCAGGGGGAAGTGAGGGAGGGAGAGGAAGGAGGAGCGAGAAGGAGGAGGGAGGGGCCCTTTCCCACCAGGCTGGGGGTGCACAGATGCCCCTCACAGAGCCCAGCCCCACACAGAGGCAGGCGGTGGTGTCAGGGACAACTTCCCAAATGTTCCCCAATTGTCTCCCCGACTGCATCTCCCCATGTCCCCACACCCCCACCCCATCATTCCCCCCAACACACTGCACACACATCACCCTCGCGGCCTCAATGCCACTCCCCGGTGGTGTCGAGAGACCCCAGTGCACAGGCTGGCAGCCAGCACTCCCGCTGGCCTGGGGATCCAGGCACATGGAAAGAGTGACCATGGTCAGTGGGGCCTGCAGCACCAAGTGGGTTCTGGTTTGGGGGGCCCCACCTAACAGTGCTCAGGGCTGACTCCTGGCTCTGTGCTCAGGAATCAGTCCTGGTGGAGCTCACCTCCAGAGCTCAGCAGGGTCGACTTCACCAGCAGACAGCGGTTCACGAGCTTCTTTGCTGGCTTGTAGATGAACTCGTACTCCAGAGAGCCCGGGCCCCGCACCACCACGTACTTGTAAGGGATGGGCTTGTCCAAGTAGCAGCGCGCAAGGAAGGTGCTGCCCTCCACCAGGAAGCCGTGGCCTTCTAAGAGCCTAGGAAGACAAGGATGCCCTGGTCACCCAAAACACTGCCCAGAGATGCACTTTACAGCAGTGCTTCCATGCTGCCAAGAGGATGCTTCTAGAACAGACTCGGGGAAGCTGGGCAGTGAAGTAGTGCTCAGGAGACCCGAGTGTCGGAAGGAGCCCCTCCAAACAACAGCACCAACCGGGTAGGGAGGTTCACCCAGACCTCGAGGAGAGCACGCCAAGTGCAAGCCCCAAGCACTAGGCACTGAGCACACAGCCCCCACCACGCAGGCCAGGGCACTCACCGGCTGCAGGTCATCTCACACACACAGCGCTGCCATGCCGGCTCCCCGAACTCACTCCCGCCCCTGATGACAACTCTGTCGTGGTCGGGATTGAAGGCAAAGTCCTTCGAAAGGATGGCGTGGAAGTACACGGTCACGCCGGGGTCGGCATTCAGCGAGCTGCAGGGAACACAGGAGCGAGACCCCGGCTCTACACCCATGTCCCCATACCCCTTCCCTTACGCCCACAGTTCCCCAATTGTCTCCCCGACTGCATCCCCCAGTGTCCCCACACCCCCACCCCATCATTCCCCCCAACACACTGCACACACATCACCCTCGCGGTCTCAACGCCACTCCCCAGGCCTGTCCCTCCCTCTGCCGGAGGCCAGCGGGGCTGGGGCTATGGGGTGAGGGACAGTCTGCTCTCTAGCCAGTGCCCAGGCCCCGGGGTGGTTGAAGGACCTTGGAACCATCAAGTACCTGGGCAGGGCCCCCATTACTTCCCGCGCGGAGCCCCACTCTCCCCGGAGTCCACAGCAGAGCTGCCTACAGCCTGGCAGTGCCCACCTGTTGGGCACCGGGGCCACCTTTGCTTTCTCGGAGCACTGCTCCTTCTTGGCTTTCCCCGCCGCTGGCCCTGGCCCGTCACCACCTCTGGCCTCTGTTGGCTGCTTTGGGGCATCTGGTTCTACGCTGCCCCTTTGCCCTGATCTCTCCTTGGCTTTGACCGTTCCGGGCTCTCTTTGCACTTCCTAGAGAAAAGACCAAACCCCAAACTATAAAAGCAGCTTCCCCACTTGTTCCCAAGAGCTGCTGGGAGGGGGGTCCCCCAACAACCCAACAAACCCTTCTTCAGGGCTTCCAGCCCCCCACCACCCAGATCCATGTGGCCCCTGTACGGCCCTCTCCCCAGCCTCCCTCCTGGCTCCCCGTGTCCCTCGGCCTCCCTATGGCTCCCCAAACCCTGCACCCCAGGGCCTTTGCTCATGTGGTTTCTACCTGGGCCCACCCTCCCCAGTGCTTCTGGCTGGTCTCACAGGGCTGCATCCACTCCTGCATTCCTTCTCCCCCAGGAGACAGGAGTTGTTCAGCTTGCCCGACCAGGGCTAAGAGGAAATGAGTTACCTGGCGGCGTTCCTGGATTGCAGGGGGGCCCGTGGGGGACTGTTTAGTGCTCTGAGTCTCTCCTCTCACGTCTCCCCTAGCCAGTGTCTCTGCACTGGCCGGTACCACTGTGGCCTCAACATTCTGGAATAAAGTCCACAGGGCATCATCACGTGAGGGGCCAGCAGGAATGGGACTGGATGGGCCCAGCTGACAATCACCACAGCCCGTGCCCAGTGATGCTCTTCCAGGCCCAGGAACCCTTCCCAGATGGCTCAGAGCAGGAGTACAGGGCAGGGCACCCCGCACCATCCCCACTGCTCACCCAGGGCATGGGACCCCCCCATGCCCACTGCACGTCCCCCTCACCCCAGGGCTCACAGCCTTCGGCTCTTCTCGGGGTACAGGGATGCTCCCCTTCCGCTCAGGCTCGTGGGCAGCTGCATCTTCCCTGGGGCCACCGTCAGGGGCAACGGGGCTCAGGCTGGCCCCCTCAGGCAGGGGGCCTCCATCCTGGGAGGGAGCTGGATGGTGTTCCTTCAGTTCCATCATTCCCGGAAGGGTCCCTTCCATGCCAGTGTCTCCCAAAGTGCAGAAAACTGTCCCCTGAGGGGCGCTGGCACCACCCAGGGGGGCGGCATCAACCGTGGGGGCAGCTGGAGGACACCTGGTGTCCCTCTGCTGGTGGGTGGCAGCGCAGGGCCCTGTGGGCGGCAGGGAGCAGGACTCGGGCCCCTTGGACACAGACGCCAGCTTGCTCCTTTTCCTCCTTTTCTTGCTCTAGACAAAAGCAAACAGTGGCGCGCGTTGGACTTGCTGGACGGCCAGGCCACCCAACTTATAGCCGAGACCGAGGGGCGGGGCCAGACAGCCCAGGCCTGATTGGTCCGCCTGCCAACGTCATTTGCATCTGTGATCTGGTTGCTCTTTCTAACAAATGAGCACATCGGGCATAACCAATCAGATGATAGGAACAGCTTGGGGCAGGGGTACGCCGCCTGTGGGCACAGGGAGGTGCTGTCCCAGAGCGCGGACCCGGTGCTCTCACCTTCTGGGTAATCCATGAGGAGTCCGAGGAGGGCTCGTCGGGGTCTTGCTGCCAGTCGCTGGGGTGCAGGGGGGAGGCAACGCCGGCTTCCTCCTTCAGCTCCTGCCCACCCTCCAGTGCTCCCTCGGGGCCTGGGGCCACCGGGGGCGGGGCGCACTCCGGCCCTAGACAAGCAGGCACAGTGGACGCTGCCGTGAGGGGAGGGCCGGGTGCGCCCTGCCAGACAAACCCTGACCAGGCCGACGGTGCCCACCCAGAGATCCCGCCCCGTCCTGCCCATCCCGCTGCCCGGCATCCCCCTGACTGGGCCCCCGGTGCCTTAGTAGCTCCCCAAACTGGCCCTCCACACACACACACACACACACACACACAGACACACACTCACATAGACACACAGACACAAATAGACACACACACATACACACACACACACCCAGACACACACACCTCCAGACAGACACAGACTACACACACACACAGACACATCACACACACACACACACACATCACACACACACACACACACACACACACAGGCACACACAAACACACACAGACGCACATACCTCCAGACATACACAGACACATACACAGACAAATACAGACACTCACACCCTGGGACCAGCAGTTCCGGCCCTAGGATCACGGACTTGGCTGTACCTCAAGTGTTCCTCGCCCGTGTCCAGGGGGCTGCGCCCCCAGGGAGGACCCAGCTTCAGCGAAGGGGGGGGCGCCAGAGTGGGCAAAGGTCGGTCACCCACAGCGCGCGGGCCCTGGGCCCCCGCTCGGCGAGGCCAGTCTACGCCCACCCGCGGGACAGCGCGCTTTGCTTCCAGCGACAACCCCCGCCTGCCCGCCTCAGACTGCGGCCCCTCAGGAGAGGGGGATGGAGAAACGGGAAAAGAGAAGCCAGGACAGGTCCACGCCACACGTCTCCCCAGTGTCCCCCCCCTCCGCAAAACCAGACGCCCCAGGGGGCCCAATTCTGCCCACGCCCCTCTCCCACGCGCCCCATGGTGCCAGGCGGACAGTGGAACCGATCTGTGTCTGCACAAATACACAGACATGCAAGTGCACACAATGCCCACATGAGTACACATACATGCAAACACACATATCATGTGTACACACAAGTGCTCATGATTGCATGCATATGTACACACTCAAGTGTGCCTCATGCGGTGTACATGCAGGCACAAACACGCATGCATGCATGCACACATGCGTGCATTCACACATGTGTGCAGGTGTGTGTACAAAGTATATTTAGAAGCCCACGGGCCCTTCTGGAGAGGCTCCCCTGCACCCCCGCAGCTGCTCCTGGGCTTTGTGTCAGCTGGGCAGGGCCTGCAGCAGAGCAAAGACCTTAGTGAGGGCTCACACCTGGCGCCCTGTTGCTGGGAAGAACCGCGGGGAGGTGGCGGGGTAGGGGTGTCAGACAGGGGCATTTTTCCTGAGGAGACCAGGGCCTCCAGGAAGGAGCGAGCCCAGCAAAGGCTGGAAGGGGCGGGGTGGTGGAAGCATGCTGCCCCCTCCCCTCTGCCCCTTGCAAGGTGTGTTGGTGGCCAACCAGAGCCAAGGCTCTGGGCTCACAGCTTGCGTGAGTCTGGGCTAGGGGGAGGTGGTGGAGCGTCCTGGGCGGCCTTTTCTGAGTGAGGGGGCAGCGGCCACTGCAGAGGGGGGAGCGGGCAGCCGGTGCGCATGGCTGGGCTCCGTGCTGCCCCGCGGGGGCTATGGGAACTGTGATACAGGAAGGAGGTTGTGGGGGGTGTGCGGTTTGACTGAGCGGAGCTGGGAGGGTGGGGGGAGCGGAGCGGAGGGGAACACAGGGCTGGGCTTCCCTGGGGGTGCAGACAGGGATCAGGTGCAGGAGGGTCTCTAAGGAGGGGCCCTGGCAGGCGCGGCCGCAGCTCCTGACCGCCTCGGGTTCCCGGGGAAGGGGACCCTAAATTCCAAGAACTGAAACTGAAAAAGTATCGCGGCCGCAGCAGCACTTCCAGCCGGGGCAGCGGCCGGCAGAGGCTTCTGGAAGGAGGGAGGTGGGCGCCTGCTGGGCACGCCCCTTACCTGGCAGGCCGGCAGGCTGCAACCTCAGGCCACAATTGCTGCAGAACTTGGGGTTCTCCTCCCTGGAGACGTGTCTGCAGTCGGGGCACGGCATCTCACTGGTGAGGGGTCACAGCCCGGCGGGCCGCCGCTAAGTACCCGGCTGCCCGTCACGTGACCCAAGTTTCAGTTTCAATTTCTGGGAAAATAAAATGACAGAAGTTCCTTCCCCGCTAAATGGAAACTTAACCCAGGGGATCCAGTCAACCTCCCCTCCCCCCTTCCGCCCCCGCCATCTCAGCTCCTCGGACCCCCTCTCACCCAGCAAGGGCTAAATGGGCAGCCACGCACAGGGTCTGTCACCCGGTTGGCCACTGGTCCGGCCGCCCTAGCCCCAGCCAAGGACCCAGCCTCTCGGCCAGACCCCCAAGGGTGAGGACTGGGGGGAGGGGGGTCCGCACAGCCCCACTGCACTGCCAGACTCGGCCTGCAGAGGGCGTCAGGCCCTGGCCTCGTGGGTCCCCAGCATTCCGGGTGTGGGTGCAGTGGGCAGGGGGCTCTCTAGGCCTGTCCACCCCGCCAGGAGGAAGTCGGACCCCATCGCAGGAGGACTCCAAAATCTCCAAAATTTGTCGGGCGGGGCAGGGATCTTCCTGAGCAGGTAAGATCCCAGGGACATACCATTCTGGAGGGGGACACGGCAGCCCCCCCCAAAACCCACGTACAGCTTGTCCCCCTGTCCTGGCCTCAGGACAAACCTCTGGCCTCCGCCTGCTGGACAGCCTTAGTCTCAGGTGGAAGCCCTTCAGTATTTTAGCCTCTGGGCATTTAAGTACTTAGCCTCTCCCAGGGCACTGCCCCTCCCCTGCCTTCCCCTGCCACCTTCCTCTCCCCGCCCCTGCGTCCCCTTCCTCTCCCTCTAGGCCCCTCTCAATCAGTTGGTCTGGTCACCAGCCTCCAAGGAGGAGGGGGGCAGGGGTCTGGGGTCTGCAGACTCCCCCATCCACACCCAGATGCAAACCCGTGCACTCAGGCTGCGGGGCTGCCCCCACTGTGGCCTCGGGAGTCCGTGGGTCCCATTGGCTGGTAGCTAGGGAAGGGCCCCACATCACGGCAGTGAGGCGTGTGTGATCATCACGCGACCAAGTAGCCCGCGCTCTCTCTCGCCGCCTGTGTTTTATGGCCTCGCGCCGCTTCTCCACCTGGGGCAGCCGAAGGAGAAAAGGCCAGGCTGGTTAGTATCAGCTGCCACGGATTTATTCCACTCTCCCCACGTTCCCGTCTCTCGCTGAGGCAGGCAGGCAGGCAGGCCCACAGGAAAGGCCCCTCCCAAGGCCATGGCAGGTATTTCCCCAGAAGTAGCAGCCCTGACAGCAAGCAGAACCGGTGTCAGCCTGTAGCAGACCCAGAGGAAGCTGGACCCCCTGGGACAGAAGCTCCATCAGGAACAAAAGGTGGGAAAGGAATTTCAAAGAAGACCATCATCACTCCCAGTGCTACCCCCTTGACAACCTCCTCAGCAACGGACTTTGACCTAGGTCAAAGCCCCAGGTGGGGGCAGCTTGGAGAAACGCTCTGAAGCCCACCTTGAACAAAGAGAGCGCGGGCACGTGCGCTTCCTCCCCTTCCAAAAGCCTCCGAATAAAATCTGTTTCACTTCACTGCTCGTCTACTCCTGAAATTCTTTTCTTCAAGTCAAGAACCCAGCGACCTGGGTAAGGAAGGCCTGGGACTAACCCTCCTTTCATCAGGAAGAGGCTCAGGAAAGCCTGAGCCTCTGGCTCCCAAGAAACAGGTGCTGGGGATCTACTCCTGTGCCAAGCAGACCACGGGACGTCAGGTGTGGCTGGGCTAGGGGGTGGGGCTGTGCCCAGCCAGGCTCACCGCCAAGTCTCAGCCCGGCCCTCCCAGCCGGTCCTGCATGTGGAGCGGCATTGGGAGACAGTGTCCTCCTCCGGGGATACCGGCCTCACCATTGTTTGGGGACTGGGTGCGTGTTTGGGCGCATGGCCTCCCACCCCTCCGGCATGGCCTGCCCAGCCTGCTTGGGGCCCAGGACCTTCCCAGCCTCGGAAACTCAGCTGCCTCCCGCTGGAGAGGCTGGGGGCGCCTCGAAGTTTACACCTGCTGGGCGCAGAGCCCGGGGGAGGCCCCCAAGGTGAGAGGTGCAGCAGGCGGCCTGTGCACTGACCTGGGGGTCTGCTGTGGCCCACCTACCTGGTCCCCCCCACACACCCGGAGGCAGCCTGACCTCGGGTACCAGGACCCCACAGACAAACTCGCAGATCCACCCAGGCCCCCAGAACCTGTGAACCTGGGCCCGCCCTGCGGCTGCTGAGTTACAGAAGTATGGCCGGAATTTCCCGTGGGCGCCCGCAGTAACCAGAGCCGGGCCCAGCCCCAGGGCCAGCACAGTGTTAGAGGACAAGAGGGGCCTCAGTCTCCCCTTGCAGGCCCTCGGGAGCCTGGACCTCGGTTTCAGGGCGGGCTCCCCCTCCTGTGCCCCAGCTGACACCACCCACCTCAGCCCAGCCCCGCTGCGGTGTCCAGTGCTCTGGCAGGGACAGCCTCCCGGACTTCAGCGGCTGGGTGCCAGGGATCAGTGATTGCCCTGTTCGTGCTGACTGGCACTCCCCCAGGGCCTGTGTCCCCCGCTGAAGCTGACCGGCACCCTGGGCACTGGGAACTGAGGGAGCATGGGTCAGCCCCGGGGCCTGGGTGGCCAGGAGGCCAGAGCACGTAGTTGGGCTCTGCCTGCACCCGGCCTCCCGGGGCGAGACTCCAGAGCGGCCAGCAGGAGGTCTGGCGCTTCTGAAAAATTGCAAATGGGGTGGGGGGTGGACCTTGTTCCCTGCCACCCCTGGGACAGGAGCCAGGGGGTGCCGTTAGCAGCCTGGAGGCCATCGGGGAGGGTCCAAGCTGGGTGGCTTGGAGTGCCCCGCAGAGCAGGGGCTCAGCAAAGCCCAGGTGTGAGGCCGCCAGAAGCAGTGGATGGGGTGGGGGTTGCGGGGGGGGGGAAGGGAGCAGCCTCCATGGCTATAGGGCCAGTCAGCCACACCGTGACCCCCGGGCTTCGGCAGACGGGGGTCCCACGGCGTCAGATTCTCTCTGTTTGGGGGCACACTTGGTGGTGCTCAGGGGACCCCCCCAGGTGGGGAGGTGCAGGGGCTGCTCACTGAGCGCAGAGCAGCGGGAGAGGGGCAGCGTTCACCTTGTATGCAGCCGACCAGGTTCCCTGGCACCCCACATGGTCCCTGAGCATGGCCAGGGGTAAACCCTGAGCATCGCTGGCTGTGGCCCTAAAACGAACAAAAATCCTGGGGCTCCGTGTACAGAGTGGACCCCTCGGCCCAGCTCACGCTGGCTGCCCCGGCCCCCGTGTGCCTCCGGACTGCACAGGCCTTCCTGGAGGTCGTGGCTGGCCCGCCCCTCAGCGGGCAGTAGCAATGTGGAATGGAGGACAGGGAGGCCTTCCTGGAGGCGGTGGCTGGCCTGCCGAGGTCAGGCGACAGCAGTGTGGAGGGGAGGACAAGGAGTCCTTTCACAGGCAGGGGCGGGCACAACGCTCTGCAGGCTGGCAGCCCCCAGGTCCCTGTGCTGCACCCACACCCGCAGGTCAAAGCAGCATCCAACAGAGCTCCTTTATCCCGCTCAGGGAGCCGGCAGGGCAGCAGCGTGGGTGTCCACTCACCAGCACCCTCCCCGGCCCCCCGGAAGGACCCCCAGCCCACAGTGAGACACAGCAGCTAAGATGCCCAGGAAGTGCCAAGGCCCAATGCTTCGGCCCTGCAGCTGACACCCCGGGGAGCCGTCTCAGGCTAAAGTGGAGGGGGGTCGGGGGTGGCACATGAAGTGGGAGAGGGACAGTCACCAGTTCCTGACCTGCCTCTGCCACCCAGGACCCCCAGGCTAAGGAGTCTGCAGTGAGCCCCCAGGGGCGGGAATCACTCCCTGGGGAAGCACAGTCAATCCTGAAGGGGTTTCCAGAGCAGACAGGAAAGTCAAGAATGGATTCCATCTGAAAGGGAAGGAGGGAGAGAAACGGGGAGAGAGTGAGGCGCTCGGGGGGAAGGCGACTTCTCCAGAGACAGAGCCAGGGACAGACAGACAGAGCCAGAGACAGACAGAGCCAGGGACAGACAGACAGACAGGGACAGAGAGAACCAGGGACAGACAGACAGACAGGGACAGACAGAGACAGAGCCAGGGACAGACAGAGACACAGACAGACAGACAGACACATACAGACAGAGCCAGGGACAGACAGACAGAGACAGGGACAGACAGACAGAGCCAGGGACAGACAGAGCCAGGGACAGACAAACAGACAGGGACAGACAGAGACAGAGACAGACAGAGCCAGGGATAGACAGACAGAGCCAGGGACAGACAGAGACAGACATAGACAGAGCCAGGGACAGACAGACAAAGACAGGGACAGACAGAGACAGAGACAGTCAGAGCCAGGGACAGACAGACAGAGACAGAGACAGACAAAGCCAGGGACAGACAGACAGAGCCAAGGACAGACAGACAAAGCCAGGGACAGACAGACAGAGCCAGGGACAGACAGAAGGGGCCAGGGACAGACAGACAGAGCCAGGGACAGACAGACAGAACCAGGGACAAACAGAGACAGGGACAGACAGACAGAGCCAGAAACCGACAGAACCAGGGACAGACAGAGACAGGGACAGACAGACAGAACCAGGGACAGACCGAGTAGCCCACAGCTCAGAGGGAAGATGTGGGTGACAGGGGCTCGGCAGCACCTGTGCCCTTCCTTCGTTCAAGGTGGCTTTTATTGGATCTCTCCAACCTGCACCCGCCCCACCCCCACCCCCACCCCCGGGCTTCTACCTAGGTAAGAGCCCTTGCTACCTGGGTTGCAAAGGGGGTAGAGTTGGGAGTTTGAAATTCCTTCCCTGGCCTTTGTTCCTGCAAGAGCTTTCTTGGAGGGGGCGGCCGCTCCGGATCTTGGCTTGGCTCCTGTGCTCACAGGTGGGTCCTGACAGCCTTCGGTGGTCTGACAACTCCGCAGAAATTCCATTGTTATGGGGGCCCTTTCCTGTCCAGCCTCAGAGTCCTCACTTGTCGCCCTGATTTTTTATCAGCTTGTTTCTGTGGTTAAAACGTACTTCCAGTTTCATTGTGCTGCTGTTTGAGGGCCACACCTGGTGGTGCTCGAGGGTCAGTCCTGGCGGTGCTCAGGAGAACATATGGGCTGCGGCGAAGCCTGTACAAGGCCAGCGCCTCCGCCTGGACCAACTCTCCAGGCCCTGATCTTCCGGTTTCAGATGGCAGGTGCTACTACCAGACAGAGAATTCACTTACAGTACTATATGATGGGGCCAGAGCGACCATAAGGTGGGTAGGGCGCTCGCCTGGCATGCAGCCAGCCTGCGTTTGATCCCAGCATCCCATACAGTCCCCTGAGCCCCCCAGGAGGGACCTCCAAGTGCAGAGCCAGGAATCATGACACCTGGGCATCACGGATGTGGCCCCCCTCAATAAGAAACAAGATACTGTACAACCTCAGTGCACTCACATTTTTTTCCCCATTTTTTATAATTTTATTTATTGGATCACCGTGAGAGCCGTTAAAAAGCTTTCGGGTTTAAGTCTCGGTCATACAATGAAACACCCGTCCCATCACCAGTGCCCATTCTCCACCCCCAAAAACCCTAGTATACCCCCATCCCACACTCTCCCCCTACCAGTGGGGCAAATGATTTCCACATTACTCTCTCTCTACTTTGATCACATTCAATATTTTGACACCAGGCCCACCATATTATTTGGAATTTAACCCAGCAGGTTATGGCAGAAATCCCTCCAGATTTAATTGTTAAAATTTCGGAATTTCAATATCACGCGGCCACTACTGCAGCAGTGCACTCTCATTTTGTACATGCCATGCCAGAGAGTACGCACAGTGTGGGTCAGGCCAGACGCGGGTCAGGCCAGACGCACCATTGAAGATTCCCGTGGTGGTTTCTGTTTCGTTTTCCAGAATCCACCTCCCCGCCCCCCAAGTTGGGCCTTTCTCCGGTCTGACTCGCAAGCCCTCTGTGGAGGGCACCACCCACCTTCTCTCAACAGGAAAACACTCATATTGTGACAAATACGCTAGGAATCTTCAATCTTGTTTTCTCTAGACGCCTTTTACTGGATCTAGCTAGTCCATTTTTATAGTTCTGTTTTTTGGGTCACAACCGGCGATGCACAGGGTAACTCCTGGCTCTGCACTCAGGGATCACAAACTGGCAGTGCTCGGGGGCCATGTGAGAGACAGGATCGAACCTAAGTCGGCCTCGTGCAAAGAAAACGCCCACCTGGGGCTGAAGCAATAGTACAGCGGGTAAGGGCATTTACTGGGACCGGGGTTCGATTCCCAGCATCCCATATGGTCCCCTGAACACTGCCAGGAGTAATTCCTGAGTGCAAAGCCAGGAGTAACCCCTGTGCATCATCGGGTGTGATCCAAAAAAACAATAATAAAATAAAAATTAAAAAAAGAAAACACCCTCCCTGCTATACTATCACTCTGGCCTCCTGGAGTTTTTTCATATCACGAATGTTCTGGACATTTTTGTTTCATGTGGGGCCCCACAAGCCGGTTTGGGGCTACTCCTGACTCAGCACTCGGGGCCTTTGCCCAGGGCCCCACCCACCATCACCTCTACCCATCAGTCAGGCTTTATCAACTACTTTTTCTGTATCTGTTGAGTCACGTTACGGTTTTCTATGTGATCGATTTCATCATTTCACCGTAACAGGATAGATGATGTTGGTTCTCAGGTGATTTTTTTCTGTGTGAGTATCCGGGTCAGAGGTACTGAGGCAGCCAAGCAGGAGCAACAGTGAGGCAGGGACATGGCTCCCCCAGCTCAGAGTGAGGAAGAGCTCCTCAGGGTCTCATTTCACTTACTTTCGTGACGGGAATTCAGCAAAGAAGAAGAAATCATCAACAAAAGAATGTTGGGGCACAGGGGACTGGAGCAATAGCACAGCTAGTAGAGTGTTTGCCTTGCACGTGGCCGACCTGGGTTCGATTCCCAGCATCCCATATGGTCCCCTGAGCACGGCCAGGGGTGACTCCTGAGCGCAGAGCCAGGAGTAACCCCTGTGCATCGCCGGGTGTGACCCAAAAAAAGAAAACACTAAATAAAAATAAAGAATGTTGGGGCACAGACTAACCTGCCTCCCAAGGGCACTGTCCTGCCTGTCCAGGGCAAACGCTAGTCTCCAGGAGGGACCAAGGTCACGCAGGCTCCTTTAGGCCACCCCCTCACACCTGGGCTGGATGAGGCAGGAGGCTATTCAGGAGGGCTATTTCCTTGTGCAGCAGGAATGAACGTAAGACCAAGGTGAATGAAGAAAGACTTGTTTTTTGTTGTTGTTGTTGTTGGTCACACCCGGCGATGCTCAGGGGTCACTCCTGGCTCATGCACTCAGGAATGACTCCTGGTGGTGCTCGGGGGACCCTATGGGATGCTGGAAATCGAACCCGAACGTGGGTGGGCTGCCCTACATGCTGTGCTATTGCTCCATCCCAGAAGGAAGACTTGTTAACTCTTTCCAGATCAATTGTGAGGCCGAGAAAAAACCTCATGTGCCCTGACAGGCTGTACTTCAGCAAAGTAGGCAGAAGGCCTAAGTTTCTGTCTCTCCTTTGCCCCTCCCCAAAGAATTCCCTGAGGCTGTCCTTGGCCAGAGGCCTCTAGCCTGTCCTATGATAAGCAAGATATCCCTGGGCACAGCACGTGAGCATGACCAATCTGCTCACAGACTTGTGATGCTTCGTCCCAATACTTGGGGAAATGGCCAACTTTGCTTCTGTAAGCACATGCCATATAATGTTCCTGGGAACTTGGGTCGGGGTCTTTGTCAAGACTCCACTGCGTTGGATGGGACTCGGCCCCTAGCTCGAGGTAGCAATAAAGGGCTTTGCAACTGCATCCTGGCGTCTGGTTTGGTCGGTGTGTGAGCGGAACTCCCGTCCCGGGACATAACAGACTCACAAGCTTCAGCTTGCCCGCCTAAGTCAAGGTGGGTTCCTGGTTCTGCCTCCTGCCTTGCAGGGCAGGGTCCGAGGACTCACCCTGATGATCCAGTTAGGGACTGACAATCTTCAGTTTGGGGACCACAGCTGGCTACTCTTGGAGCTTGCCCTCAGGACTGCGCTTCTTAGGGGGCTTGGTCACAACCCCCCCCCCAACTGGGTGTGGTCAGACCAGCAGCCACTCATACCTGCCCCGTTGGATTTCCAAAGAGCTTCATGCTGTAGCAGCCCACGTAGGCTGAACCCTCTTGGGAGGCCCCAGGTTCCTGAACGGAGACCCCGAGCCCGGGTCTGGACCTTTCCCGGATGGCAGAATGCAACGCTCCCCAGCCCGTGTGACTGGGCTTCACCTGTCTGTCGGGGAGCCCCCAAGTCTTTGCACTCCAGGGTTGGGCTCCCGCCAAGCTCTGTGGTGGGTGGGCACAGGAGTGCACCCCCTGCTGCCTGGCTGTCCCCAGCGCACTGTGAATTTGCTGCACGTGGCCGCACCATCCCAGTCCCACGGGACCAGCACAGCTCCCTGAGCCCCTGCCCTGTGGCCAACCCCTTCGTGGGCACTTGTCCCTGGCAGCTGGTCCTGGTTGTGTAATCACAAAGTAAAGTGTGGGGGCCGCCTCCCACCTCCCCAGCAGAGAGACAGAGGGACGGGGGACCACAGCCAGATGGTGGATATGGCCACTTGAGCGCAGAGCTGCTAGCAGACTTACAGAACATCTGAGGGGGTTGAGGTAAGGACACAGGCATGTTGGTCATTTACAGAGATAAACATTTGGCAGAGGAAATTCCCTTGGGGAGATCAACTCAAGGAGACACTGTTTCCCAGGGACATCTTTCCCCTAGTTGTGTATGTTACCAATACTTGCAGTTGTTTGGATAAGCACAGTAAGACAAAGATCCCAATACTTGTTTCTCTGTGCTAAGAGCAAGCAAGGCTTTTATCGAAAATCCCAGACTAAGTCCTCAGGCCAGTTCAGCTGGTCTTTCCCCATGGGGATCCTGGCTCTTAAGTCATAACAGCTTGCATCAGACCATACATTTATGATTCCTAGACTGTCCCATTTCGATGCTGGGGTGGCTTTGCCACTCACCCCCAGGACCATCCCAGTCCCACGAAGAGACCTTCCTTTTGTGGCGTTAGGAGCTACAGCAACTGAAGCCTGAATCAAGTGATTATGACCAAGCAATTACGCCCAGGAGTAGATATATTTCAGAGTCAATCAACTCCCCAAATACTAGAAGCATAACATTAATGGTCTTTCTGTGTTCAACCAGAAAGCGTATTTCACATAGTAAAGATAAGGTAAAGGTAAAGGCCCTCCCGTTGATCGTCGATTTGCTCAAGCGGGCCCAGTAACGTCTCCATTGGAGACTTTGCTGTTACTGTGTCTGGCATATCGAATACTCTCGGTAGCTTGCCGGGCTCTCCGAGAGGGGCGGAGGAATCGAACTCGGGTCGGCCATGTTGGCCGCTTGTAAGGCGAACGCCCTACCCGCTGTGCTATCGCTCCAGCCCCATTTCACATAGTAAAATAGAAAAAGACTATCGGGGAAATAGAAAAGCAGGTACAAATACACAGCACTCCAAATACAAAGCAGTACAAAGTTCAGAATTACCAGGAAGTTTTGGCTTATCAGTAATCAAGACTGACTCAGGGGGACTGAGACTATGCAAGTCAAAATACAAAGTAAAGGTTAAAGGTAGACTAACTAAATTAGACACAACAAGCTTCCCTGGGAGGAGGAAAGGGGCAGTTCACAGACGAAGCCTCGAACACTTAGGGTTAATATCCAACACTGGTGAGGTAGAATGCAGTTGCTGGGGTCCAGTCTCAATCCCTGCACTGTCCCGAAGGCAGGATTGGGGGGGTCCTTCGGGGGCCCCTAGACTCTCTGGGCCCCTTGCCCTTTCTCTTTCCTTTTTCCTGGCTGTGGGGCCACACCCAGTGATGTCTGCGGAGATTCCTGGAGCTGCTGAGGGACAAAAAAGCAGCGCCTGGCCTGCAGGGACTGAAACCCCATTACAGGGCAGGAAGGGGCCACTCACCACAGCCACACGCCCCCGCAGCCGCCTCAGAAGCTGCGTGACCACTGCAGCCCGGGCAGCCCGCGGCCAGTTTGCAGCACTGCTGGGCGGTCCTGGGCGGTTCCTGCTGCAGAACAGAGGCCCTGGGACAGGGCCTTGGGGGAGAGGTCCTGGAGGGGCCCTCAAGGGAAGGCAGAGCAGCACCCGAAGCAGCCCAACAAGCCGGCTCTGGCTGCGTCATTCTCTCCTTTGGGCACCACTGGGGTGACTGCACAGGCGCCCCCTCAGGTGGCATGTGGGAGGCAGCCCCTGGCCATTAGCTGCCAGGGGAGATGCAGTGGGCACGGGCAGGTGCCCTGCGGTCAGGCCCGGGGCTCCGGTGGGCTGTCCTCGCCCGGGTGGTAGGCCCCAGTGCCCAGGTCTTGGCTCAGGCATCTCTCTGTGGAGGACACACCATGTCAAACCTCCAGCACCGGCTGGGCCCAGCCCCTCCCACCTGCTCCAACAGGGTCTGCTTGGGGGGTCCACACCCGGAGGTGCTCAGGTGTCACTTCTGGGGGTTCAGAAGCCCCTGCTCAGTGCCGCCATGACCCGGGGCGGCCGTGCAGGAGGCCCGTGTGGGCCCCGGGCTCCTGCCACTCTGCAGGGCTGGTGGGATGAGACAGCCCACATGGGCCCCCCAGGAGCCAGGAGGGCCGGAACAGGCAGCGCTAAGGGGGGGAGGGGGGAGGGGGCCAGAAGACTGGGGGAGCCCCTGCCCCACAGACACCCACCCCCAATGCCCGCTGCAGCAGTGCCTCTGCCTCGACAGGTGACCCCCACCCCCAGCATCCTGTCCCGCCTGACCCTGGGGTCCCTCGGGGACCCTCATACCCACCTGCCTCCTCCAGGCTGGAGAAGTGCCGTAGGCCCTTCAGATCAGCAGCCAGCAGCACTCGGAGGACAGCGGGCTGTGGGAGGTAGGTCACAGAGAACCAGGGGAGGGGCTAGGACAGGGGCCCAGGAGAAAAGTCCAGGAGAGGGAGTGGGGATGGGACCTGGGAGATGCACTGGCCGGGGAGTGGGTGCCAGGGAGAGCAGGGTCCCAGTGGGCAGTGGATAACCCCTGCCATTGCGGTCACCCACCTGCAGGCCCACGAAGGCCAGGCTGATGCCCTGCTTGCGGGCCTCCTCCAGGAGCGTCCCGAGGCCCAGCGCTGCCGTGTAGTCCACACTGCAGAGGCCACTGCACTCCAGAACAGCGCGGCGGGGTGGGGGTGCTGGGGGCGGGGGCACGGGGGGTGGGGAGCAGTGGGGTGGTCAGACACGGACATCGGGTCGGGCGCGGGGCAGGAAGGGGATCCGGCTGAGGAGACCTCCCGACACCCCGCCCTGAAGGAGCACCGCGGGACCCCACTGCAGGGGTCCCCAGCTGGGGCAGGGGCGCCCGGCACATACCTCGCAGCGCGCGGCTGAGCACGGCCTCGCGGAGGGCATCGACGGCCGGGAAGTGCAGGCCACTGGCCAGCCGGACCACCAGTAACGGCCCCTCCGACACCTGTGGGCAGGGTGTGGTCCCATGGGGCCTCACAGGGGACCCCATGGAGACCCGCCCCCAGCTAGGACTTTAAGTAGCCGCCCAGGGCGGGCACTGGCCAACAACACTGGCATGCTGGAAGGGGCGTGGCCAGGCGGGACCGCGGTGGGCGTGGCCAGACGAGCAGAGGTGGAAGTGGCTTTGTGGGCTGAGGTGGGCAGGGGCTGGGCCACGGCGGGCGGGACCAGGGCAAAGGTGGGCGTGATCATAGGTCTGGGGTGGGCGTGGTCGGGCTGCGGTGGGCGTGGTCAGATGAGCTGAGGTGGGCGGGGCCTGGTGCAGACCGGGAAGAGATCCCCGGTTCCCATGGTCCCTGGACCTAGCCTGTTACTCCTGGGCACCTCTGCGTGTCACTCCCTCAAGCAGCCAGGTGTCGCTGCCCCTGCAGGATACCTGCAGCCCGGGTCACCCACACCCCTCACCGGTACCTGCAGCACGGGTCTAGCCACTGAGTACAGGAGGATGAGGAGGGACACCAGGACACCGGCCAGGATGCCATACTGCACCTCCCAGAAGCATAGCAGGAAGGTGGCCCCGAAGGGCAGCAGGTCCAGCCCTGGGGAACAGGAGCACCGAGCGAGTGTCCCCTCCCTGTCCTCAGCCTCTCACCCCATCCCCAGCTCATCCCAAGGCACGGCTGCTGGACCCGCTAATGGACATCTCTGGGGAACACGGGAGGCCAGCTCCCAGCAGCCCCATGCAGCCCCCAAACAGGAAACAGGCGAGGCAGGCCAGGGGAGCCGCTGGGCAGCAGGAAGGCCCCTTGGGTCACGCAGCCCCACCTCCTGACCCAGCCCAGGGACGCCCCAAGAACCCCGACCTCCCAGCTCTGCAGCCGGACAAAGGCTGATGACTGTGGCGTGGCCGGACACCCCGGCAGATACGCACACTTCACTCGCCACAGATGCCCCAGGATCTTGGTGTCGAATAAGGGGGCCACGGCCATGATGATGACCGCGGCCAGGGCGGACTTGGGGATGTAGCGGAACAGCGTGGTCAGGTAGCTCAGGGACAGCAGCACCAGCGCGCCTGCGGGCACAGGGACGGGATCATGCTTGCCCGGCCCCACTCCCCACCCCACAGGGACAGGGTTACGCCTGCCCGGGCCCGCTCCCACCCTACAGGGACGATGCGGGTGCTCACCTGTGACCAGGCCCCCTGCAGGGGTGCACACCCCAGACTGGGCGTTCACAGCTGTCCTGAGAGGAGAGGAGACCCTCAGTGTGCTGGGGGGGAAAGGGACGGTGGGGGGGGGGGGTCTGGGGCGGAGTGCAGGGGCCAGCGGCACACCCAGGCAGGGAGCAAGCGGAGCTGAGTCCCCAAGCCAAGCCAGGCTGCCCGTGGGGAGGCTTGGGACTACCACGGTGTTGGAGTCCTTTCCCTTCGAGAGTCTTCCAAGAACGCAAGAGACGGAGTCATGGGCTCCCCAGGAGGAGCGGCAGCGACAGCCGACCCGGGGCGGATATCAAGGGACAGACCCCAGAAACATGAAGTGGGGAGATGGGGACCCCTCCTGCTGTCCCGCGGGGAAGGACCCAGCACGGACAGGGCGCTCACCGTCCAAAGCTTCCTGTCACCGGGTAGGCGGACACCAGCGAGCCCAGCACATTAGTGAGACCTGGGGGGCATGTAGAGAGGGACAGGTCACCCTCTGGATAGGGACACGCTAGGGGGCACGAAGGTCTCAGCCGTCCCCTTCCCTGCGGGCTCAGGGTCCAGTTGCCCCCAGGACACCTGCTGTGTGCTGTGGCCCAGGCTGTCCCTCGCTTTGCTCTGCCGGACCCTCCTCACACGGGGGAGGGGGGGTTCACCGGACCCCCGACTCTGGGGCCACCTGTAGTGGTGCCCAGAACCCCAGATTCTATGGTGTGTTCGTGTGTCAGAAATGGGGTGTGGGCTCTACAGACAGGAGGGGCAGGGAGCAGGTTGGGAAGCTCGGAAGAATCGTGTGGCGCATGTCCCGGTGTCCCGCGGGCAGCTCTGCCCAGGGCCCTGGACTGGGGGACACCAGGCACCCCCCCCACTGTTGGTGCCCAGTGCGGAAGCCAGAACGGCATGGGGGGGTCTAGCAGGCCCCCCTGAATGCTGCCTGGCCTGAGCCCCGATTTCAGAGTCCGGAAAGTCCAGCCAGCCAGCTGCCCAGATCCTCAGGAGTCCCGGGTCTCAGCTCTGCTGCCCACGCACCGCCCAGGACGAAGTACCCCGAGAGAGCGAGACCCCTGCCCAGCCCCGACACGCCACGACAGCACACCAGGCTGTGTGGGGCTGTTCTGTCTGCGGTGCCCGCCCGCCCAGTGCTCTCCCTTCGGCACCCTCAGCAGCCCTGGTGCACCCCGCTTGGGAACCCTACACCATCAGCTGCTCTGCCCTCAGGGGTGGCACTCAGACTCAGCAGGGCACAGGGGTCAGGCAGAGCAGAGAAGGGGGCGCGCACGCCCAGACCTCCGTATGATCCACAGCGCGACTGAGCGAAGGTGACGCATGCCCAAGTCCCAGTCTCAGCACAGCGCTGGGGCAGCCTCGGTCAGACCCTGGCCCAAGGTCATGGTACACGCAGCTGCGCCCACCCCAGCCTGCTGGGACCCTCCCTGCCTGTGGCCCCCAGGCTCTCCTGGGCACCGAGCATGGCTGGACCCTGGGGTCAATGTGGGGCTCAGGAGGGGGCGGGCGGGCAGCCTCACCGATGGCCAGCAGCTCCTGGTCGGCATCGATGCGGTAGTCCCCCTGCGAGGCTGGACACAGAAGGGCAGTGTCGGCATGAGACTGGCCGGCCGGGAAGAAGTGGCTGCCATTGCCACCTCCCTGGCCCCAGGCTCAGGAGAACCCACCAAGGTGCCCGCTGGGCAGGGCAGGGAGAGATGGCACCCACCTCGCATGCATGGGGCTGGATTCCAGCCCCGCACCCACAAACCTACCACCGGGCCAGGCTGGATGTTGACCTGGCCCCGAGCACTGTTGGGGTAGCCCCAGGGGTCCTCACCAGGAGCGGCCTGGCCCCACGCGAGCACCCTGAGGCCCCTGAGAAAGGGTCCCACATCCTCCGTGTGCTTACACGGGGAGAAGATGCGTCCGAGACTCGGAAAGGCCAGCAAGGCCCTCATCGACCTGGACAGAGCCGACCCCGTAGTTGGGGGGCAAGGGTCAGGCTGGGGGAGTGGGCAGTGCTGAAGGGGGTGTGGTCAGTGCTGGGGGGTGTGGTCAGTGCTGGGGGGTGTGGTCAGTGCTGAGGGGGGAGCGGTCAGCGCTGAGGGGGGAGGGGTCAGTGCTGAGGGGGTGTGGTCAGTGCTGAGGGCAGTGCGGGTATCCTACCAAAGGACTTGGCCACAGCGATGCTTTCCAGGAGGCCCATGAGGGGCACCACAGCCAGCCCAGCCCCCATGTCCTGGGGAGAGAGGGGAGGCAAGTGGCTCTGGGCAGGGAACCTCAGAGGGGGATGGAAAGGCATGGACTGGGATACTCCCTCCTGTCCCCGCCTGAGACCTGTCCCTGGGCCCAGCACCCCTGCTCGCCGCCCACCTGCACCATCTCGGTGAAGGAGATCGTCCCATTCGCAGTGGACACGGAGAAGGGCGGCGGCTGGAGCGGAGGGAGTCCCCCGGCCGTCTCCCCGGAGAGCAGGAAGGGCTGCTGACCAGTCACCTCAAAGGCATACGCGACCAGGGCGGCGCCCGAGACCACGAGGGCATTGCGGGCTAGGACGGGAGGGGGACACTGGGACGCTGGGACCCTGGGACTGGGCACTGCCCCACCTCCTCCCAGCCTGCCTGGAGACCAGCACACAGGCCATGGCCAGAGCCCACGCTGAGGGCCACGGCCATGGGCGAGCCAAGTGGCCTCAGTGACCCACGGCCGCGGGCGAGCCGAGCAACTTCAGTGACCCACAGCCATGGGCAAGCTGAGCAGCCTCAGTGACCCATGGCCTAGTACCCCTTTCCGGGCCCCACCCAGCAAACACACTTGGGTCATCCCATCTGCACTTCTCTGGGGCTGCACCTCACAACTGCCCAGCCAGTGCCCCGTGGGGACTAGAGCCCCAGTGTGGGGCCAGCAGAGGCGCCCTCACCTGTGCCGGCCGTCCACACCAGCCCGTGGCTGAGGCGCTGACCGCAGGACGAGTGGGGGCCCACGGGGGCCAGATGTCCACGCATCAGCTTCAGGAGCAGCAGTAGTGCCCCGCACGCCAGGCCCAGTGTGGCGTCCCCCACCCTGAGGACAGAAGCTGGCACTGGCCACTGCTGTGCAGGACAGAGGAACCCGGGAGCCCAGGGCAGGAGAGGGCGGCTGCGGAACTGGGGCTCATTTGCAGCCCTGCCCAGCAGTTCCGGAAGGCCTCTCTTGCCCCCGGCATCCACTCCCACGGCCCCACAGGCTGGCCTGGACTCCCGGGAGCAGCGAATCTGGAGGGAGCTGAGGCCCGTCAAGGGTCAGCCTCGACCCTGCCTGGCTCCAGGTCCCCTTGGGTCACCTCCCCCCAGCCCAGGACAGCCCCACACCAGGGTTCGTGGCGGGGCGAGCTGTACCTGGCCTGGCCCAGGCTGCGGAGGGTGTGATAGACTTGCGGGAAGAACTGGCGGGGGAGGTTCTGCAGGCCCAGCAGGTTCTGGCCAGAGAGATGGAGCTGAGGTGGCCAGCCAGGAGGGCTCTGGGGGTCAGACGGCGGGGCAGGGTTGCCCATTTGGGGGTGGGGGGCCCATCCCAGCTCTACCCAGGGTTGGCCGTGCACCCCACTCCTGGCCGGGACCAGGAGGCGAAGGCCAGTGACGGGGACTGAACTCGGCAATGTGAGTTCGATCCCCAGCACCCTGCACAGTGCCCCGAGAGCAGGCGTCAGCCCGAAGCACAGCTGAGTGCAGTCCAGAAAGGAACAAACAAAACCGAGGCCAGTCGGTCCAAAAACAAACAAACGAAACTGAGGCCAGTCGGTCCCTGCAACGTAGACAAGTTGGCCCGAGCTTGGTCCAGAAATCCCGGCAAACCGGCCCATAGTAGTCCATGAGGCTTATTGGTGAGCTGCCATAACCCATCACTCTGAGTCCTGCCCAAGGGCCCGCCCCTGCCCTGCCGGGAAGAAGACTGAAACTGTGCCCCCCCCTCCCCGCCGTCACGGAGCCCCACTGTACCCACCCCCGCACCCCTGGGCATGCCCCTGCTTCCCAGGGTGCAGGTCCCAGAACCCTGCGCCCGCAGAAGCAAGTCCTGGACCCAGGCTCCCCAGGGGCGGCTTCTCGTTTGTTCTAGAAAACAATTATTTGGGGGAGCCAGAGAGATAGTGCAATGTGGAAGGCTCATGCCTTGCACACACACAATCTGGATTTGATCCCCGGCACCGCAAAGGGTCCCCAAGCTCCCTCAGGAGTCAGCCCTGAGCACAGAGCAGGGAGTGAGTCCTGCACACAGAGCCAGGAGTCAGCCCTGAGCACAGAGCCAGGAGTCAGCCCTGAGCACAGAGCCGGGAGTGAGCCCTGAGCACAGAGTCAGGAGTTAGCCCTGAGCACAGAGCCAGGAGTGACCCCAGGGCACAGAGCCAGGGGGAGCCTTGGCACTGCCAGGAAAGGCTCACCAACAGAAACAAAACTTTACAGGGACTCCACCCGGCAGTGCCCAGGGTCAGAGGTGGCCTGTTTCCCCAGGGCTTGGGGGTGGGGGGACTGGGTGAAACTCAATGTCACTCATGCTAGGTTTAAATAGAAAATCCCGGTCTGCCAAGCCGTGAGCAGGAAGTGGGAGTGAGAGTCAGGTGGCAGGTGGGCCGGGGAGGGTGGAGGGCAGGACAGGAGCCCCTGGGGTGAGCCCACACGCAAGCAGAGCCTGGGTTTCTGGCAGGGCTGGCTCTCAGTTCCCAGCTGGGACTGCTTTATTCGTGTGACCCCTGTTAGCACCCTGTGGACAGACCCCCCGCAGCACAGGACCTTCTTCGATCCTGCTGCGAAGGGGGTGCCCGCAGAGGGCAGGGTCAGCGCACGGCGCCTACCTTGATCTGCCCGAAGCCAATGGTGACGGCGGCTGCAGAGGTAAAACCTTTGATGACAGGGCAAGACACGAAATCCAGGAGGAAGCCTGGGGGGGGGCCAAAGGGACACTGGCTGGTCCACCCCGGCCCACAGAGGACACGGTTGGGAGCAGAGTGTGGGGTGCAGGGACCAAGGCCTGACCGGGCTCTACCCCCTAACCCACGGCACAGAACCTGGAGAGCAGAGTGAGTGCGGAGGGGCAGGGCACGCCCACGGATAGCTGCAGGGGCCCAGGAGGCCAGAGGGGAAGCCCTGGGGTCTCACCCAGACGCAGGCAGCCCATGGCGAGCTGGACACAGCCGGACAGGAAGGCCAGGAGCACGGCGAAGGCAGGCTGGCGCGGAGTGTAGGCCGACACGAGCAGCGACATGAGGGCCGTGGGACCCAGCGTCACATCCCGGGAGGTACCCAGGAAAAAGTACACGAAGCACCCCACGAAGGCAGAGTAGAGGCCGTACTGGGGGAAGACCAAGGGAATGGGTGCATGGGTACCTCACCCACGCGGGCACCAGCCACAGGGGCACTCAGCCCACCAGACTGCGGGAGCCACAGGGGTGCTCACCCATCCAGCCAAGGGCAGCCCACAGCCTGTGTCAGTCAGGGGCCTTAGGTAGCAAGTGCCGCGGACTCGGTAGATGCCAGACCGTGCCCAGGGGCGTCACCAGGCTCATATGCTCAGATAACAGATAACAGGTCTGGGCGTCAGGGGCGGCCGCGGCTCTAGCAGCCCCCCCCATCCCACCTAGGGGAGGCGGGACACTTCTATCCCACTGTGGGCAGGAGGCCGGGCTGGGGGCGGGCAGACCCCTCACCTGCGGGGGCAGTCCAGCCACCTCGGCATAGGCCAGGCCCTGCGGGATGACCGTGAGCCCCACCGAGAGCCCCGCGATGAGGTCCAGCCTCAGGCAGCGTAGGGAGTAGCTCGGAAGCCAGGCCAGGACCGGCAGCCGCCGGCGCAGTGCGAGGAAGCAGCGGCCCTGCCCGGGGGCGGGACCCAGCGACCTCCAGGATGGGGGCATGCCTGGGGAGGGGGCCACGGCCAGTCAGAGCCGGCATGGACAGGCTCCCCACGCAGGGGTCCAGCCAGCAGTCAAGTCTCCCAGACCCCCACCCACCCACGCTGACCTGGACCCCGAAATCCTGCAGGTGGGGTGGTGGACGTCCTCCCAGCGGCCACCCGCCCGACCCCAGGTGGCCCCGGGCCGCCCCCACAGCTCCACTAAGAACTGATGTCCACGTTGAGAGACTAGAGGGCAGCGCCTGCCTGGCACACAGCTGGCCCGGCTGGGCCCCGCCAGCCCCTGAGCACGACCGGACGTGCGCCCCCCCAAGAGGGTCGCCCTCCAGGAAGCGCGTTCCCGGGACCCCCAGGACCCCGGAGGGAGGAGCACGCGGCCTTGCGGGCGGGTGGCGGGGGCAGCGGAGCGCGCCCCGACGCGGAACTCGGTCTTCCCACGAGCCCGGCGCCTGGCCCGGCTCGCCGGTGTCCCACGTCCCCAGCTGGACCCGGAGTCGCCGCAGGTCCCACATTCTGGGCGCAAGCGACCGACCCCCGCCCCCGCCCCGCGCGTCCCGAGGCGCCTGCGGGGACCCCGCGCCCCCGCGCCCCGCACCCCTATACCTCCGCGCCGCGCGCTCACCTGCAGGGCAGCTCGGGGTCCCACGGAGCCGCAGCGAGCGAGACGCGAGAGACCCGCGGGGGGGCGGGGCCGTCCCACGTGACTGAGCGGGGCCGACCCGCGAGGAGGACGGGGCCGCAGCGGGCGGGGCGGGACCTACCCCCTGGAGGGCGGGGCCGGGGCACGTGACGGGCGGACCCGCGGGGAGGGCGGGACCGCGGCGGGCGGGGCGGGGCCTACCCCGGGGAGGGAGGGGTCTGGCCACGGGGCCAACCCGAGGGGAAGGCAGGGCCTCGGCGGACGGGGCGGGGCTGACCCGTGGGGGGCGGGGCCGACCCGCGGGGAGGGCGGGGCCTACCCGGGGAGGGCGGGGCTGGGGCATGTGACGGGGCGGGGCGGCCGCGGGGCGGGGCCTGAGCCGCCGCCATGCGCCCTGCGGGCCAGCTGTGCTGCGCGCTGCTGTTGGCGCTGGGACTGTGCGGCGCGCACCGGGCGCGTCCCCGGAACGTGCTGCTCCTCCTAGGTGAGTGCGTCCCGCCCTCCCACCGCCTCCAGGACCACCCCGGAAGCCGGGGCGCCCAGCGGAGACGGCCCGGCTGCAGGCCCGGGGCCCCAACTCAGACCCCCAGGGGTGGCCGGAGCCCCCGGAGAGCCCGGCGGGCGCCCGCGGGTGGTTCTGCCCCCACCCCCCTCCGCAGCGCCCAGCTGCTCACGGGGCGGCCTGATTCCTTCCTGCTGAGGTCTGGCCCGCAGCCAGCTTCCTCTTTGGCCAGCCGCGGGCCGAATCCGCGCGCCGCCCCGCGCCACCCACCGCCGGGAACCCACGGGTGCACCCCTGCCCCCGAGCGAGGTGGGCTGGAGTGTGCAGCGCTCGGAACTCGCCTCCGGCTGACCGAGGGCAGGGAGGTGGGGGCGTCCACCCGTTAGGTGCGGGCGGGCCTTCGCGGGGGCGTGAGGTAGGTGGGCACGAGCTGGCGGCGTCCGGCCCGGCCCCTACCCCAGTGAGAGCACGGGGCCCGGCGCTGCCCCCACGCTGAGCCGCGTGTCCCCTCCCTGCTCTGCCAGCGGACGACGGTGGGTTCGAGAGCGGCGCCTACAACAACAGCGTCATCCGCACGCCGCACCTGGACGCGCTGGCCCGCCGCAGCCTGACCTTCCGCAATGCCTTCACGTCGGTCAGCAGCTGCTCGCCCAGCCGCGCCAGCCTCCTCACCGGCCTGCCCCAGGTGAGGGCGGCGCTAGTCTCCCCGCCGGTGGGCTCGGGGGTCCTGGTGCCAAGCCAGTGTGAGGCTGGGCCTGGCTGCCCAGGAGAAGGCCGGCAGCGAGCTGTGGTCCGGCCAGTCCGGGTGTCACAGCTGGACACACCTCACTCCCCAGTCCGACTCCCAGACAAAGCTTGACACTGTCGCCATCACCCCAGCTACAATGTCCTCAGGGCCCTCCACCCCGCAGGGTACAGGTGTAGGCAGCACAGGTGTGAGTGATGCACAGGTGTGAGTGCATGGGTGTGTGCAGCACAGGTGTGTGTGTGTGTGTGTGTGTGTACCGGGTATGAATATAGTTGCATGCATAGGGGTGCGTGTACAGGGATGTGAGCGCAGGTGTGTACACAAGGGGTTTGTGTACAGGGGTGTGAGAGCAGGTGTGAATGATGCACAGGTATATGCACTGGGGTATGTGTACAGGGATGAGTGCAGGTGCATGCACAGGAGTGAGTGTACAGATATGTGAGTGCAGGTGTGAGTGATGCAAAGGTGCATACACAGGGGTGCATGTACAGGTGTGTGAGCGCAGTTGTGAGTGATGCAGAAGTGCATGCACAGGTGTGCATGTACAGGGGTGTGCGCCTCCGGCCGCACGTGTCCGCAGTCTGCAGGGCAGGTACCTGTGGGCGGTGGGGAGCACCTTTAATGCCTGGCTGCTGGGCCGGTGGGTGGGGACAGGCGCGCTTCTGGGCAGTGGCTGCAGGTGTCAGGGCATCCCACCTGGTCTGTCGCCCATGAGCTTGTGCCAGGCAAAGTTCCTGTGCCCTGGTCCCTAGCAGCTGCAGGAAGGGTGCCCAAGCCCCCGGAGTGGGCGGCTCCCAGGAGGTGTGTTTCCTGCCCGTGGGTCTTGGGAGTGATTGTGGGCCCACTAGGCCTGCGTGAAGGGCAGAAAAGCTGCTCTGTACTGGACCTCCCGTCTAAATGGGATCCATGAGGAAAGGACTGCAGGCTGCTCATGGCCTCTCCACCCGCAGCATCAGAATGGGATGTACGGCCTCCACCACGACGTCCACCACTTCAACTCCTTTGAGAGGGTGCAGAGCCTGCCGCTGCTGCTGCACAGAGCTGGGATCCGCACAGGTGAGGGGTCCCGGTCCCCCTCCTGCAGCACTCAGCCCCACGGACCTAGGCCTCCCAGCTGGGCAGCCCAGCCAGAGAATGGGGGCCGCGGGGGGCTCGGGCAGAGCAGGCGGCTGACCCCGGCCCACCTCCAGGCATCATCGGCAAGAAGCACGTGGGGCCAGAGGCCGTGTACCCTTTTGACTTTGCCCACACGGAGGAGAATGGCTCCATCCTGCAGGTGGGCCGCAACATCACCAGGATGAAGCAGCTGGTGCGGCAGTTCCTTCAGACTCAGGACCACAGGTGCCAGCCTCCGGCCCCCGCCACCCCACTCAACCCCCCACCCCGCCCCTGGAAGTGGGAGGAGAGAAGGTTCCAGAAACTGAAGGTAATCAGGTCAGAGGCAGAGGGGCACCAGACTCTTTTTTTTTTAACTTTTTAACGAAACACCGTGAGATGCAATTACAGACTTACACACTTTCATGATTAAATTCACTCATACAACGGTCGAGTACCCATCCCTCCACCAGTGCCCATTCTCTAGCACCAGTGTTCTCAGTATCCCTCCTGCCACCGCCCACATCGCCTCTGTGGCGGGCACATTCCCTCTTAATCTCTCCCCTTTTGGGTGTTGTGGTCTGCAGTACAGGTATTAAGTGGCCATCGTGTTCGGTCTATAGTCTATTTTTGGCCGCATCTCCCATCCCAGCGCAGACTAGGTTCTTGGGGAGCAGTGAGTGCTGATCCCAGAGCCCCCCCACTCCCAGGGAGGCCGGGGGTGCTGCTCAGCCCCTCAGCACTGCCCCCCACACCCCTCTGCCCACGCAGGCCCTTCTTCCTCTACGTGGCCTTCCACGACCCGCACCGCTGCGGCCACTCCCAGCCCCAGTACGGGCCTTTCTGTGAGAAGTTTGGCAACGGGGCGAGCGGCATGGGGCGCATCCCAGACTGGACCCCGCAGACGTACGACCCACAGGACGTGCTGGTAGGACCCCAGTGCTCCCCAGAGCACGACCAAGAGACCCCAGAGAGAAAAGCATGGGCACTGGCCCTTTGTCCCCCGGCTGGACAGTGCAAGCTCAGCGTGGCCATGGCACCTGTGAGGCCCTGGCTTCTGTTTCCACCACCACAAAAGCAGAAACAGGATGTCTCGGGTGGGAGCCCCGAGCACCACCAGGGGTGGAGCGAAAAACAAGGGTTTATTTTAGGGCCAGAGTGAAAGCACAGTGAGGAGGGCGCTTGCCTTGCACGGTGCCAGCCCGGGTTTGATCCCCTCCATCCCATAGGGTCCCCTGAGCACCGCCAGGAGTGATTCCTGAGTGCAGAGCCAGGAGCAACCCCTGAGCATCGCCGGGTGTGACCCAAAAAACAACAACCAAAAAAAATTCTTAAGTCAGTGAAACATCTTCTCCATCAGAGGCTGGGCCCGTCCCTCAGGCCCTGACTCTGCCCATGGCCCGCAGGTCCCCTACTTCGTCCCTGACACCCCTTCTGCCCGCGCTGACCTGGCGGCCCAGTACACCACCATCAGCCGCATGGACCAAGGTAGGGACGGGGCAGGCCAGGATCCCAGACACCGGGTGCTAGGCAGGATCCCCTGGGGGTCCAGAGTGGACGGGCACTCCCTGCTGGACTCGGGCCGGCTGCTTGCTCATTTGTGGGGGCCTGGGGATGGTGGGGCTAAGGGGCTCCATGGGCAGAAGCAGGAATGGGGAGCAGCGGCGGGTGGCACAGGGTGGGAGGGGCTGGGGGGGTTGTGGGGAGGCGCGAGCCCCACTCCCCACGGTGCCGTGCACCCCACAGGCATTGGGCTGGTTCTGGAGGAGCTGCGGGGAGCCGGCGTTCTGAACGACACCCTGGTCATCTTCACATCCGACAACGGGGTCTCCTTCCCCAGCGGCAGGACCAACCTGTACTGGCCAGGCACTGCCGAGCCCCTGATGGTGTCCTCCCCGGAGCACCGGGCACGCTGGGGCCAGGTCAGCGAGGCCTACGTCAGCCTCCTGGGTACGTGCCATGGCAGGGGTGTTGGGGGCCGCACCCCGCCATGGGCAGGGGCGCTGGAGGACCGAAGCTCAGGCAGGGGTGCTAGGTGCCGCACACCCTCTGGCGGGGATGCCACCCACCTCCCCAGCTATGCATGAGGCCACGGGTGCCGTGACCGGGCCAGTGTGGGGCAGCTGCAGCAGCTGCGTGAGCCTCCCACCCTCTCCCGCAGATCTGATGCCCACCGTGCTGGACTGGTTCTCCGTGGCCTACCCGCGCTACTCCATCTTCGGCTCCCAACCCGTGCAGCTGAGTGGCCGCTCCCTGCTGCCCGCGCTGCAGGCCGAGCCGCCCTGGGACACGGTGTTCGGCAGCCAGAGCCACCACGAGATCACCATGGCGTACCCCATGCGCTTCGTGCAGCGCGGCCGCCTGCGGCTGCTGCACAACCTGCACTTCCAGGCACCGTTCCCGGTGGACCAGGACCTGTACGTGTCGCCCACCTTCCAGGACCTGCTCAACCGCTCGGCAGCCGGTGCGCCCACCCACTGGTACAAGGACCTGCGTGCCTACTACTACCGTGCGCGCTGGGAGCTCTACGACCGCGCCTGGGACCCCCATGAGCTGCGCAACCTGGTGGACGACCCGCACTACGCCGAGGCGCTGCAGCTGCTGCAGGCCGAGCTGAGCAAGTGGCAGTGGGACACGCAGGACCCCTGGGTGTGCGCCCCCGGGGGCGTCCTGGAGAGCCGCCTCTCACCCCAGTGCCAGCCGCTGCACAACGGGCTGTGAGCGATGGGCCCCGAGGCCGGCCCCCCCCCTCCTGTGCTCAAGCTGGGAGTCCCGTGATCCCAGCATGTGACAAGGTGCGGGCAGGCGCTACAGGCATTGGCGGGGGGAGTCCTCTCTGCACTCGGGGCAGCCGTTGGCTTTGGTCCTGCCTGATCTCCTGCAGAGCCCCCAGGACCGCCAGCCCGTGTTCATTTCCTCCCCAACCCTGGACAGGTAACCCCGGGACTTCCCTAGTGACACTCAGTGTCCGGGTCCCTGAGGGCCTGAGTCCATGCCAGACCCCCACCCTGCGCTGTGCCTTGGAGAGGCCCCCCTCCGCCGGGGACCCCCAGCCACCCCAGCAGCCCTGGGGTCCGTAAGGAGGAGGCTGCAGACCAGAACTTTGGAGTTGCTTTTTTTTCATCAGTAAAGTACATGAAGGTTCTTGTCTGAGCCGGGCAGGCATGTCTGGGAGCCCTGAGGGCCGGGCCAGGGTTCCGGAAGGCACTCGGGGCTGTGAATGTGAATGGGAGGCCCCATGGGTACCCCGAGGGTCAGCCCTCTGTGCCCACAAACTGCCTGGATAACTGGGTGGGTTTGCGCCCAGTGGAATTCAGATCTTGGACTCTGTACAGCGCCAGGGAGGGACAGAAAAGCGGGGTCCCTGGGGGGAACCTGCACGTGGGGAGGGGCGGGGTGGGGATG
Organism: Sorex fumeus; assembly: GCF_029834395.1. Lineage (NCBI taxonomy): Eukaryota > Metazoa > Chordata > Mammalia > Eulipotyphla > Soricidae > Sorex > Sorex fumeus. The sequence continues at coordinate 17,325,780 of NW_026606086.1, read as the reverse complement.
CTGAGAGCCAGGGCCCCCGAGACTGCAGCTGTGGGGGGCACGGGAGTCAGCGGGGTCTCCAGGGGGCGGCAGGACCCTGCTCTACCCACACCAGCTTCTTCTGCTCCTCAGCTACCGCCTGGCGCACACAGACCAGCAAGGCGTCCAGGTCACCCCAGCTGTCGGAGGCCAGGCTTCTCGCCAGGCAGGGAGCCCCGTCCAGCTCGCCCTCCTCCTGCCGGGCCACCTCCAGGAGCTGCTCCTCGGAGCTGCCCAGTCTCTGCAGGGCCTTCCTGCAGCAGAGCGGCGAGTGAGTGGGTGCTTGTTCCCAGGGAGGCGCCATCCCCTTCCCCGGCCGGCCCAGTCATAGGCCCAGCGCCCACCTTAGCCTCTTGGCTGCCTTCTCGTTGATGGAGACGTGGAGGATGATGGGGAAGATGTCCATCCCGTGCAGGGCGCGGGCACTGGCCACACCCACGTCCAGGACGGCATGCACGTTCTGAGGGTTCAGGGAGGACAGTCAGGATCCCGCTCCAGCCACCGAGGGGCCAGGAAGGCGCAGAGGCACGTGTCAGCTAATGCAGCACCATGGAGTAGAGCAGCCAAGCCTCCTGCAACACCAAACCAGGGTGCGGGCCAGAGCCGACCAAGCATGCGCTCTGTGTGCCCCAGGGGGCCCCATCACTGCTGGTGCGGCCCCCCAAGAAGAGAGGCAGGTGGGCCCTGTGCGCCCGCTGGCGGGGCTGCCACACCTCCTCCCTCTGCCTGGGTAACCTGCAGCCCTCCCCCACCCCCCGACCTCACGGAGGGGCTTCAGGGTTCGGGGACACTGAACAGGGAATGGGTCTGGCCCGGGGCCCCTCACCTTCTCCATGAGGGCCTCCAGGGCTCGGCGGGTGAGGCCGCAGTGGTTGCCGGGCGCCCCCCGCTCCAGGACCACCTCTCCCCGCTGGCTCAGGGTCACATACTCCTCCTGGCTCAGGTGCTCTGGCGGCCACATCACACACCTGTAGGGAGGCCTGCGGGGCCAACGCCGCCACCTCCAGAGGATTCTCCCCCCGCTCAGCAGACTGACCATCCCGGGGACCCATGGGGGTCAGAGGGACAGGCGGGTGGTGGGCAAGGCATAGACCGTAGACAGGTGGGCACGGGGGAGGGTGCGCAGATGCACACAGGGATGGAGAGATGGATGCCCGGACAGATGTGTGGCCGCGCCAGCAGCTCTGAGCACCCAGGAATGAGTAAGGGCAGGGGGGAGGGGTCCAGGAGGTGTCACCGGGCAGGGAGGGTGGGCGTGCAGCTGGTTCCAGGGACAGGCTCACCTGCAGGACATCGTGTGAAGCCCTGGAGCAGGCCCAGTTTCTCACCCAAGACCCTGCCCACCAGCCGGGGCACGAGCAGCAGCGGCCGTGGCTGGTGGGGCCGGTGGGGGCGGACCAGGGTGTACGGTGCCAGGGTGAGGCTGCTCGGTGCCCAGAAGCGCCCGCCGGGGGACTCTGCAAAGAGGGATTTGTGAGGGGGGCACCCTGCCCGGTCCTGCCAGGCTGCATGGGGATGAGGGTACGGCCGGAGGAGAAATGGGGATAATGGACAGAGGGACCCTGCCCCCCCATACCTGGGCTAAGGGCCTCCCTCTAACTCTATCTGTCCACACCCGCAGGGCCTGGCTGCTATGCTGAGGCCATGGAGACAGTGTCCAGGAAAGGCCCTCAGCACACGAGGGTCCAGAGCAGTGCCTACGGCCCAGGGAGGGGGTCACGGCCCCCATCTCACCTTCCGCCCTGCCAGAGTCCCGCTGGGTCCCATCGAAGGACGAACACTGTTGGCTCACCTCAGCTCTGTCTGTGCTGATGATGCGGACCACCTTCTGGGGGCCCCCGGGAGCCTGCGGGGCAGGGGGACCGTCAGCAGGTCCCAGAGGGCTCCAGGATAGAGGCTGACTGGGTGGAGGGGGCACCTCTGCCAGCAGAGGGCCACTGAGGGTACGTGCCCCACTGAGCCACCTGCCCGCCTGCAGCTGGGTGCCATGGGGGCTGTTGTGACGGAAGCTGGGGCACAGGCCCGGGGCCTCCCGTCTTCAGCCACCGCCATCACCTCACCTTGCGGGCACTTCCGCTCTGCTGCGCCAGTTCCTGGATCAGGGCGAGGAGCAGCCGCTGGGCCCTGCGCGAGGACAGAAGCTGGCTGACCCCGCGCCCGCAGGCTCTCCTGGCCGGGGCCCCTGTGCCTGCCTGTGGGTGCTGGTCCCCGGGAGTCCCAGAGTGAGAGGGGGCTAACGCCCCACGCACTGCGGTACCTGCCTAGGCTGGGGGGGGGGGACCCAGGATCTGGTTCCCAGAGGTGACGCTGCTCCCAGCAGGGACCCCAGTCAGGACAAACCGGGTCACCCAGGGACACCATCATGAGGATGGTGATTTCAGGCATCTCACGAGGGGTGGGGAGAGCCCTAAGTGGACATCTATAATAGCTTCTAACCAACCTGGATGCCCCACTCCAGAATGGTCTAGAAGGTTCTAGAATTCCTGCCCTGTGCACTCACCCAGCATAGTTGGGGATGGTGCCGCGCTCTGAGCCCTGGGTGCTGTAGGGGCCCACGCGGGTGGCGTGCCAGCAGGCACGACCCTGGAACACCGTGTCGGTGACGTGCAGGATGTCATTGCAGCGCACAGGAAGTGCTCCGGCCGCCTGCTCTGCCATGGCCAGGTTGGCCCGGATGAAGAACGAGTCCCCCGAGGTGACTGCCCGGGCCTCCAGCTCCTGCAGCAGCTTCTTGTACCCTGCTCGAGGATGGTGGCAGATGAGCACAGGGCAGGGCCCACGAGGAAGGTTCTGGGATGGGGGCACGGGTGATGGGAAGGAGCGGGTTGGGCTCACGCGGGAGGCCACAGAGCTGGGGCAGGCCACGGGACGGGATGTACCATCCGTGTTGCGCCTCACGGACAGCCTGCAGAAGCCCGCCACCCTCCCCAGGAGGCGCAGCGCCTGCTCCAGCGTCGTTTCCTCCAGGCCAGCCTTGAACACGGGGTCGGCAGCTTCGCTCTCCACCTGCAGGCCAGCACACGCTCACCCCTCCCCTTGGACTCGGGGCTCTGGCCAGCCCTCTCCTTCCCCCACCCCAGGAACCAAAGACAGTCCCCAGGGCTCACTCCTGGCTCTGTGCTCAGAGATCACTCCTGGTGGGCTCCGGGGACCATAAGGGATGCTGGGGATAGAACCCTCATTGGCCATGCACCAGGCAAGCACCCTCCCCACCATGCTATCTCTCCAGTCCAGTCTCCACTCTTGAAAACCTCCTTTCTAGAATGTTCTAGAACATTCTTGGTTTGGGACTGTTGACATTTCGGGGATCATTTGGGGAGGCCCCAGGCAGGACAGGAGTGAGGAGCTCTCTAGATGCCATAATCTCCTGGGGTCCCCCGCAGAAGCGCCCACTAGGCTCTCTTGCCCCTCAGCCTCTGGGCTGTTTGAGTGACGCCCAATGACTAGACGTGAAGAGGTGTCTCTCATGCTCCTGAGAACTGGCTGCATGTGGACACAGGCCCCCAAACATCACCAGACTGGGCACCTGGGAACTTCTAGGCCTGGCTGGGATGGAAGGAGGGCCCTGTAGCGGCACAGAACGGGGGGTGACATGTAGAGGGACCGGTGTGCACAGACAGAGCTGGGCAAATGACAGTGGCCCCAGGGTCCAGGGGTCATTGGGTACACTGACCCCTTCACAGTGGGCACCGTCTGTCTAGTCCTATGTTGAACTCATAGGGTGACCCTATGTCCCAGGACATAGCGTTGGGGGCCCAGCAGAGTGCCCACCTCCTAAGGGGCTACACCACCTCTGCCCTGATCACCCTGGACCTGAGGTTATGGGGCCAACCACCCTGCCTGCCCCACACGCACCCCAGGACCCCTGCCCCCTCCTCCCAGAGCCCCCATCACCATCAGGATCTGGGTGCCGGGGCGCAGAGCCATCTGGTCTGCTGCGGAGCCTGGCGTGACGCGGTGGATGAAGATGCCTGTAAGGTTCCCACCAACGACGCTGATCTGCTCCAGCAGGCCGCGGCCCTGGAAGGCCAGCACGGTGGGGTGGGCAGGGGCCTTGCAGGCCGGCCGCCGCCGTCGCACCTGCACACTGCTGCGGGGAGGAGCTGGGTGAGTGTGTGCATGTCCGTCTGCCTGTATCTGTGTGCGTATCTGTGTGTCTGTGTGTGCCCCTGTGAGTGTGCCCCCCATGTGTACAGCTCCATGAGTGTGTGCTTTTGCATGCATGTCTGTGAACATGTTTGGTTTTCTATGTTTGTGTGCACACATCTGTGTCTCCATGTGTGCATGCGCATGTCCACGAGTGTGTACTGTGTGTGTGTGTGTGTGTGTGTGTGTGTGTGTGAGCAGGGCAACCCTGCTGAGCCAAGCATGCTGGCATTGTCCCCGCCTCTATGCAGTCCCCCAGACTGTGGCACTTCCCCACTCCACTAGGACCATCCTTCCACTGTCCCCTGCCTGTCACAGGTACCCACTGCCCACCTGACTGAGGCATCAAGGGCCGTGGACGGTGGCTGCAGGCTGCATTCCAACTCAGGAAGGTCTAGAAAGAGGCCAAGATTGGACACTAGCCCTGTTAGCCTCAGACGCCTCCCTGCCCCATGCTATGAAGCTGGACCTTTTCATAGAGCGGCTGTGTCTTCAAGTTCTTCTGGAGAGGTACCAAGAATTTGCAGGCAGGCTTCCTAGACACTCAGAGACACTCAGGGCCCGTCCTCCCGCACGGGATACGCCCCCTTCAGGACATGCCCCTCTTGGACACTTCCTCGGGACACTTCCCTTCTGCGGGACACACCCCTCTGCTGGACTTGTCCTCTCTGCTTGGCCCAGCGTTTCTGCACTCCTGTCCTGGGTCAGCGGGCAGCAGCGCCCACCCCACGGGGAGGGCAGGGCAGCCACAACCCCTGCTGGGCCTCTCTGGGCCACACACTTCTAGGTGCGCTGACCACCTCACCCCTGATGGCACTCAGGCACTCTCGGGCTGCCCTGAGCCGCGTCCTTGTTCTGTTCTAGCTCAAGAGCTCCAGCCTGCACGGGGCAGTGGGGGCCGGGCTACTCACCTGCCCTGTCCACGATCTCATAATCCAGCTCTGTGTCCACCTTTGCTCCCAGGGAGCTGCGCAGGTCGGCCTCCTGCACCTCCAGGAAGCCACTGCTAGTATAGGAAGAGGGGGAGCCTGGGTCATCCACTAACACCCCATAGCCACACCCAGACCCACACCCCAGCCCCAGACCCACACTTAGACACAGACCCACACCTGCACCCAGACCCACACCCAGACCCAGACCTGAACCTAGACCCACATGCAGACCCACATACCCCCCCCCCACACACACACACCCGCTCCCCCAGACCCACGCTGGCCCTGGCCAGGTGCTCCCAGGGTGCCAGGACTCCCCGTGCCCCTACCTGGAGGCCCAGGGCTCCTCCCAGAAGTCCGCTCCCCGTCTGCACAGGGACAGCTGGCTGGGGGGCAGCGGGCTGCTGGAGCAGAAGCTGGATGCCAGCTCGCGGCTGGACGTGGCACTCAGGTCAGACCAGAGCTGAGATGGGGACAGGTGGAAACACGGGCTCCCATGGGCCGCCGCCCCCCGTGACCCCTCAAAGCCCACCCCCTCCTGAGCCTACCATGCCCGGAGCCCCTGATGGCGGGGAAGGGTCGTACCTCGGAGGTGTTGGGAGAGCCCCCGTCACTGTCACTGTCCTCACTGCGTGGGCAGAGGGCGAACATGCGCACCAGCCTCTGCTTCCCCCTGAGGCCGGGCTCCCTGCCCCCCATGTCCTGCGGGACAGGGTCTGCTCAGAGCCCACCCTTCCGTCTTCCCGCCGTTTCCCCAGGCACACGGCTCTTGGGGGGCAGGGAGAGGCCGCCATGCGGGTCTCACCTACCCACCCGGGCTCTCCGGGAAGTCAGCTCAGCACCCCGGTACCTGGTGCCCCGCTATCAGCGTGTTGCAGCTGTGAGAGCAGGTGGCCACTTCCCCAACCCCCGTTCTCTCCCTCTGGACCCCATGCTTCGTGAATTCCAGAACCTTCTGCCAGGCTGCGGTCTACAGACCACCTCTCAGAGCTGAAGCAGACCAGCGTCCCGCTGTGCGTGTCCAGCATGGGGGCTCAGAGGCCAGGCAGACTCACCCCACGCGGCGCCTCAGCCCGCAGCCGCCGCAGCTCCTGGCGCAGCTCACAGACCTCGTGGCTCAGCTCACAGACACGCCGGCGAAGCGCGTCCTTCTCCGTCAGCTTCTGCGAGATCTCCAACTGGGCGCCGTCCCTCGCAGAGTAGGCCTGCGGGGACACGGTGCGGACAGTCCATGACATGGCACGACCCGTCACGGACACACATGAACACGGCACGGACACGGAACAGACACTGCATGGACATACACATGGCAGACACGGGCTGCCTGAGCCTGCCCACCGGGAGCCTGGCCAGAGGGGCAGGAGAGCAGGTGTGAGCCCACTGCACCCAGCAGCCCCCACTCTCCCACCCACCCACCACTCTCACCCCCACACACCCACACACTCACCCACACAAACATCCACCACTCTTTTTTTTTTTAATTTTATTGAATCACCGTGAGATAGTTACAAGCTTTCATGTTTGGGTTACAATCAAACAATGACACCCATCCCTCCACCAGTGCACAGTCCCCACCACCAATATCCCCGGTAGACGCCCCCATTTCCCACCCTCCCACACCCACCACTCTCACCCCCCATGTGCACCCACTGCTCACACCCACACACATACCCACCCACTCAACCCACTCACTCTCCCCACTCTCATGCACCCACCCACCGACTTACCCACCCTTCCTCTCACCAACCCACCCTCACCCCCACTCACCCACCCACCCACTCTCACCCACCCACCTACTCACCCACCATCTCATCCACCCACAGCCACCTTGACTGTCACAGCTGGACAGTAACACCCCACTGGGGTGTGATTTTCATGCAGATCCCCTTTCTCAACCCTCTTGTGAAAGAAGCAGGAGATGAGCCCGGTGCAGGCAGTGGGGGAGTCAGGACACCCCGTGTGGACCCGAGAAGAGGCCCGGAATCCGCTCAGTGGCCATGGAGGGCGGGGGCTGCCTATCTCCGGCCTCCAGGCCCCCCCCAACCCCCCAGAACGCCCGCTCACCTGATCCCGCTCCTCCTGCAGCTCGGCCACCTGGCTCTGCAGGGTGCTCGCCTGTGCCCGGTAGATCTCGCAGTCCGCCTGGGCCTTCTGGAACTGCAGCAGCGTCTGCTCTTTCTCCTCCCAGCACTGTAGGGCGTCAGGCTGAAGTCAGCGTGGGCAGCGGCGACCCAGGGAGCCACCCTGGAGCACATGTGCTCCCTCCATGGGGCGGGGGTGGGCACCAGGCCCCAGCTGAGTCTGGGACGAGGCTCTGCAACCTGCAGTCACCTGCTGGCGGAGCCTGCTCTCCGCTCTTTTGCTTTTGTTTATTTATTTTTGGGTTTTGTGCCACACAGCTAGGGCTGACTCCTAGCTCTGTGCTCAAGGATCACTCCTGGTGGTCTCAGGCGACCATCTGGAGTGCTGGGGGATCGAACCTGCATTGGCTGTGTGCAAGGCTGTGCCCTCCCCGCCGTCCTGTGGCTCCCGCCCCTGACCATGGGTTTAACCCTCCGAGTACGGTTTACTCGACACCGGCGAGATGCTCCTGCTGGCAAGCAGAGCGCCGAAGATTCTAAGAGCAACAGCTGGCCCGGGAAAGCGGCTGGGGCGAGGCAGGGCTGGACTGTGTGTCCCAGGCGGACGCCTGTCACCTGCTTGCGATGCGTCTCGGCGGCTACAGCCCGGGCCCGTAGGGAGTGGATCCGGTCCACCAGCTCCTGCTTGCTCTCCAGCGCCTCATCCAGGCTCTGCTCCAGGATGTCCTTCTCCACCTGGGGAGAGCCAGTCACCGTTAGGGGGAGGCGGGGAGCACCTGGAGCACGGGGAGCATGCAGAGCATGGGGAGGACGGAGAGCCCTGGAATATGGGACCACGAGGATCATGGGAGCACTGGCAACACAAGGAGCACTGCACGCACGGGGAGTGTGGGGAGCACGGGGATCACCGTGGGCCTACCAGGCTGAAGGTCAGGGCCGGCTGCCTGTTGTTCTCCTCCTGCGCCTCCTGGCCGTCGGGCGCCGTGCCCAGCCCCAGGGTGCGCGCTCGGAACTCCCGCTCGCACGTGGAGGAGAGCTTCTCACGCTGCAGCTCCTGCTGTGCCAGGTACAGCTGTGCAGGGGGGAGCGAGGGTGGTCGTACAGGTGAAGGCATCGGCCTTGCACTTCAGCCCACCTGTGATCCCAGTCTTACAGAGTCCCCTGAGCACCGCCAGGAGTGATCCCTGGCACAGAGCCAGGAATCAGACCCCGCATCGTGGGGTCTGGACCCAAATCCACAAACCTACAAACCCAACTGTGTAGGGAGGAGGCCAAGGGCACCCAAGGGTGTCCCACCTCTGGGCCTCCAACACCACCAGTCCCGACTCCAGTTCTGCGGTCCAGGAGGCAGAGGGCCCAGCAAAGGCCGAGGAGCCCCTCCCCTCCAGCCCTTTCCTGAGGCCCCCAAGTTCAGTGAGTCCTTCCCCGTCACTAGACGGACACCCCAATACTCGGGGTCATGGGGGCTTGGACACTCTGGCTGTGTGTCAGGGGAGGGCGCCGGCAGGACAGAGCCCAGGAAAAACATGGCCCCTGAGCTGCAACCGGGCCTCGCCAGCCCGGCGCCCCAACCCAGGTCGGCTGTGTGCAAAGTAAGAGCTGAGTCTGTTAAACTGGCACCTCATAGGGTCCCTCACAGAATCAGATGGGCGCCTAGCTGGGGTGAAGTGAGCTGGACATGGGCCTGGACCTCTGTGATGAGAAAGTGTGGCTGAGGGGAGACAGACAGATGGACCAGCCAGGGACCAGGGTACCCAGGAGAGGGATAAAAGGGCCAGCCAGGGCACCTGGGGCCCTACCACCATGTGTATGATTCTTGTAGGAGCAATAGCACAGCGGGTAGGGCGTTTGCCTTGCATGTGGTCGACCCAGGTTCAATTCCTCTCCCCTCTGAGAGCCCAGCAAGCTACCAAGAGTATCTCGCCCACATGGCAGAGCCTGGCAAGCTCCCCGTGGCATATTTGATATGTCAAAAACAGTAACGACAAGTCTCACAATGGAGATGTTACTGGTGCCCGCTCGAGCAAATCGATGAACAACAGGAGGACAGTGCTACGGTGCTAAAGAGCTAAAAATAGGGCTCAGGAGTTGCACAGACAGTACTGCAGGCGGGTGCTGGCCTTGCACACTGCTGACCCGGATTCAATCTCTGACATCTGGTCCCTAAGCCCCTTCAGGAGTGATCCCTGAGCGCAGCGCCAGAGGGAAGCCCTGAGCACAGGAGGGCACAAAGAACAAAAATGAACATTAGGGCTCAATGTCTCACATGTGTGAGACCCTGGGTTAGATTTCTGGCACCACAATTTTTTTTCTGCTTTTTGGGTCACACCCGGCAATACTCAGGGGTTGCTCCTGGCTCTGCACTCAGCAATCACTCCTGGGGGTGCTCGGGAGACCATATGGGATGCTAGGGATTGAACCCGGGTTGGCCGTGTGCAAGGCAAACACCCTCCCTGCTATACTATCACTCAGGCCCTGGCACCACAATTTCTAAACAAACTTTAATAAACAGATGTTAAGGAGCTCACTAGGTAGACAAAAAAAAAGCAAAGCAAATGCTAAAGATGGGACGACCACCTTCAGTGTGTAAAGAGATTTTTGTGAAGCAACAAGATGTTGACCCCAACACAAAGGAGTGAGGGTGAGATGGGGGCTGGGGGGGTTGGCTGAGAGACGAGGGGGCACAGAGGCAGGCATCCTCTCCCCGGAAGCCACGTCCTGTAGGGATGGCCGAGTCTCCAGATCCATAACCCAGCGTGGCCGGACGGAGGGCAGAGGGGGAGGTTGTGGGGACTCCCATGGGGACCTTGGGGTGATTAGGCCGGGGCGGCAGCCAACGTGGTGGGGTGGCCCTACCTCCTCCTGTAGGCGGTGGCAGCGCGAGCTGGCCAGCTCCTTCTCCCTCAGTGCATGCCCGTGCTGCAGCGAGAGCCCAAGAAGTTGGTCCTTGAGCTTCAGCACCTCGTGGAAGTGGGTGCTGAGCTCTCGCTTCATGCGGTCGTGCTCGGCCTCCAGCTGGCTCAGGCCCTGCACCCGGGCCTCCGCCAGGTCCAAGCGCTCCTGCAGCCGCCGGCACTGCGCCCGCAGAGCCTCCTTCTGCCCCTTCTCCTGGCTCAGCTCCTCCTGCAGGCTGCTGATGGCCCCTGCCAGACACTCCGTCAGCTTGGACGTCTCCATGAGCCCTGTGGGATGGGCCCGGAGGGTCACTTGTGCCCACACCTGTCTCGTCCATCCTGGGTTTCATCAAGCCACCCAGACTGGCAGCCCAAGACAGCTGTCGCCAGTCGGTTCAGTAATGGGGGTGACGGGAGACTCAAGCACAAGGGTATGGGTGCCCCCAGCTTCCAGTGAGACCCCACTGTTCAGGCCCCTCGTCAACAGCTGGGAATGTCATCCTAGGGAAAGGGACAGCCAGGTGACATCAACGTGACGGGGGAGCTGAGCAGGCAGGAAGCGTGGCAGGAGGCTTTGAGCCACACCCAACCTCTTCCCTGGAATTTCAGTTTTGGGGGGACCCTGCTGTTGATGTTGGGGGGCCATCAGGGCGACATAGGTGGGACTGCAAGGCCACCGCCATTTCCAGCAGTGGGCAGGGAGCCCTGGAGTGGCAGAAATCGGACCCAGGGTCTGGAAGATGCAATGCATTTGCCTGACCCTTTGCGCCACATCTCCGGACCTCCCCAGCCTGGCTAACCCTCCAACAGCTGCATCCTGGACAGCCAGAGCTGCTCGTAAAGGATGTGGCCAGGGCCCGAGCCACAGGACAACGGGGAATGTATCTGCTTGGCACGTGGCTGACCCAGGTTCAACCGGATTAATTCCTGAGTGCAGAGCCAGGAGTAAGCCCTGAGCATCCCCAGGTGTGGCCCTCAAACCAAAAAGATAAAAAGGAAGGGGTGGTATCACGGCCGACCTGAAAGGACCCTTCCTTCCCTGTGGTCCCGCCTCTCCAGATGGCCTGGGCCACGTCCCCCGGCTTCTCCCCTAGGCCCCGCCCCAGGCTCCACCCATGGGGCCCTCCCCAAGCCTCGCCCCCCATAGATCCTGCCTCAGGCCCCACCCACCGACTCCACCCAAGGCCTGCCCACCCGATCCCGCCCCAGGCCCTCTCGTGCCCCGCCCCAGGCTCAGGCCCCGCCTCCAGGCTCGCTCAGGCCCCGCCCCTCTCTCTGTCTGCCCCTCCCCCTCCTCGCCGCTGGTTGCGCCCAGGTGGGCTCCTCTGTGGTTTAGGGGAAACCCGAGTTGTGGGTGCGCCTCACCGCTGAAGTTGCTGCCATCCACATCGGGCTGCAGCCCCGTGAGCAGCGTGTAGATGTCGGGGTTGTGGAACTTGAGGCTCTCCAGGAAGGCGATGGCCCCGTTCTTCCCGCGCGCCTTCAGCAGGTCCAGCAGGTGCCCTGGGGAGACCCTCCGGTGACATGGTGTGGGGGGCAGGACTGTTGTGGGGGACAGGAGGCCTCTGTAGGCGCCTTCCTTCGTGGATGGCACCGAGGCTGCCTCAGCGGATGGGGCGCAGGCTGAGTGCGCAGGTGCCCTGGGCATGGCTGGAGCGACCCCGAGCACCACCAAGTGTGGCCCCCAAACCCAGCACAGCCTGGGGAGGAGGCGGTCAGGAGCGCAGGCAGCCGAGGCAGGGGAGGGGCCAGATACCCACGCCCACAAGCAGCTCCCAGAGAACCTTCCAGGCCAGTCTCCAGGCTCTCACCTCCCCACCCCCCACCCCATGGCCACCCTGGGGCACGCTCCCCCGTTCCCCTCACCACCTGACCAGGCAAGGCCATGGGGACACCCCGCCCCACCACCAGGAGGGTTGGACCAGGCCATGAGAGTAGCCTCTGCACACAGAGGCCAGGAGGCCACTGTCAGCCCCGCACACTCTGCAGGGCTCTTCTGCAAAACGAACTGACAGCGTGTCTCAGAGAAGGTTCTGGAGAAGACCAGATTGTGAGCGTGACCTCCATCCAAGGACAAGGGTCAAGAGAGACGGGGACATAAGGAATCACGTAGATGGACACAGGAAGTCATGTGAGAATGACACAGACATGGGAAGTCATGTGGACAGACATGGACATGGGGGTCACAGACAGGGAAGTCACAAGGACAGACATGTGGACACAGGGAGTCACGTGGATGGACTCAGACACAGAATCTCACAGGGTCCCATGGAGGGAAGCAGAGACGGGAACAGGGCCCCACGGCGCTCACCCACACGCATGGCCGTGTTGGTCAGCTGCGGGCTGTACAGCACCTCCTCCTCGTCCAGTTGGCCCAGCACGCGCGCCTGCCGCAGGTAGGGAGTCAGGCGGCTGGGGGACACACTGCACACTAGCCGCTGCCGCTGCCCGTCCAGCATCTCCCACAGCACGTCCTCGTCCAGGGCCGTAAGCGCCGAGTCGGTGCGGCGCAGCTCCCCCATGGTGGAGCGCTGAGGAGACAGGACGGGGCACCCGGGTCCATCCTCGGCACCGCACTGAGCCCCGACCATGACTCAGGGAGCCCCAAGACAAAAAAGTGGGGCCACATCAGAGGCCACTCCCGTGCTCTCCTGGGGGCATAGATTGTCCTGCTTCAGATTCTGACAAGGCAGCCACAGACAGTGTGAGGCGGCATGACAGTCCCCCAGCTCACGCACACCCGCACCCTCACGGTGAAACGTGGAAAGACCCCTGAGCACGGAATCTACTAAGGGGCCCCTGGCACCGGGACAGCCTACGGGCAGCCTCTGGGGACCACGAGGGACAGAGGTGGAGCTGCAAGGCCAGCAACAGAGGAATGCCCGTCCCAATGCCCCCTAGCCGCATAGGTGAGAAAGCACATTTCTGTCCCCATTGCCCCAGGGCTGGATGCTCGAGGAACAACCAGAGGACACTCAGGGACACTGGATGTACATTCAGGAACACTGGGTGGACACTCAGGGACACTAGGTGGGTATTTGATGACACTGGACAAACACTCAGGGGCACTGGTGGACATTTAGCGACACGGGCAGAATGTCCCGGGGCCGGGGTGCAGTGGAGGCCAGAGTGTGGGATGGAGAAGGGGTCGGGGCTGAATGGGCTGGGGAGACCCCTTCAGGGGCTGTGCAGACAAAGTGCAGGCGGCAGCTTGCTGTCAAAGCCTAGACAGCAGCGTAGGTCAGCTGAGGCGCCCAGAGCTCCTGGCAGCCCCGGCCTGCTCAGAGGCGTCTCGGGGTGGCGTTTCCCTACCCTGCGCCGTTAATCCAGCCAGACCATCCTCAGACGCATCCCACGAGACCCCCGTATTCAAGCATACTGAATGAATGACCATACCCTTCAGGGGCCAGGGGACGTGGGGAGCTGTGTGTGCCAGGGGGTCTTCAGCTCAGCACCACACAGCCCCCTGAGGAGGGACGGACCCCAGCACAGGGGTGGCCCCAAAAGGAAAACACACAACAACAGAAATCATCCTGGAGATGTAAAGCAAACCCCCACGAACGCGGAGTACATGTTCCCTTCCCCGGGTGGCAAAGGTCTGTGGCCCTGCCACGGCGCTGCTGCTGTGGGTTCGTCCCCTGTGTGCAGGTTGCGGGAGACCCTTCCCTCCTCCCTCCTCCCTCACGCCTCGGACACAGATCTCCCTCTGACCTGTAATCTCACAACTTCCTTCTCATTGCTGCTGAGCTGGACTCTAGAAGTGGTCAATCATGAAACTACGCGGGTATGTGCGAGGTCGAGTCCGATACCACTCCAGGTGGCCCCTGGCACCCCCCAGTTCAAGCGCTAAGCCAGGCCCGCACAGGTGGGCAGATAGCACTGGGAAGGGCCCCAGGTCCCAGAGCACTGCTGGGGAGCCGCAGACCCACCAAAGACAGAGCTAGGACAGAGGAGCCCTTGGCGGCTAGGAGACAGGGACGTGCACTGGAAGGCATGTCCACCAGCGCCCCCAGCTCACAGTACTCACGGGCTCCTTCCTCCCCGGGCAGCCACGCGGGGATTCTTCCACAGTCTCAGCAAGCTGTGGGACTCGCGCCAAAACTCAAAGTTCAGGTTTCTGAGCCTGACTGTGGGGGAAAGTGCGCCAGCAGGTGACTCCCACGCTTCCCAGAAGGAGATTGGGCTTTGACTTGGGAGTCCTCAGGTGCCCTGAGTCTCCTTCATGGGCGTGAGTCCAGGGCTGCCAGGCCCTCTCCCCTTGTTCCGGGGATGTCTGTGGTGCCCTGAGCCAAGCTGGGATGGGCCAGGCCAGGACCAGAGACCCCAGGGCAGAGTGATCTCACCAGGAAGCTGCAAGCAGGTGAGCTGAGGCCTCGGGGTAGATGGTGACAGATCTGGCAGGCTGGGATCTGTGCAGGCAGGCACCCCAGGAGCACGGCCAGGTTCCCCGCGTGCCACCAGGAGCAACCCCCAGGCATGAGCCCCCAGTGCCCACCAGTACTTCTGAGGGCCACTGAAAACCAAAGAACACCGGGCCAGGTGTGGTCATGGGACAGAGCTCATGCCAAGAATGGCCAAACGGCCAAGGTCCTGAGTTCCATGCTGAACCCTGCACAGCCTCAATGACAGATGAGTTGGAGGGCCCATGCACAATGGGTGTGGCCTGAGAACAGTGGGAGTAACTCCCAAAAAGTACCCCAGATGTCTTGGATGAAAGTGCCACACAGCAAAGTCAAGGCCTAGACGACACACGACACTGTGCACACTGTGGGGGAGCAGGGCGGTGTGGAGTGTGATGTGTGGTGTAAACTCATGTAGTGTGTGCTGTGCACACATATGTAGTGTGTGGTGCATATGCACATTAGTTATGTGTATGTGGTTTGCATGTATGTAGTGTATGTGTGTATGGTGTGGGAATGCGAATGCAGTATTGTGTGGGATGGTATGTAGTATAAAATAAAGTAAAGTAAAGGCCCTCCCGTTGTTCGTCGATTTGCTCGAGCGGGCCCAGTAACGTCTCCATTGGAGATTTTGTTGTTACTGTGTTTGGCATATCAAATACATCACGGGTGGCTTGCCAGGCTCTGCCGTGTGGGCGAGATACTCTCGGTAGCTTGCTGGGCTCTCCCAGAGGGGCGGAGGAATCGAACTCGGGTCGGCCATGTTGACTGCGTGCAAGGCAAACGCCCTACCGCTGTGCTATCGCTCCAGCCCAGGTATGTAGTATATCCAGGTGTGTAGTATATCTGGTGTATATGGACGTAGTGAGTGGAGTCTATGTTTTTGGTATGTGTGTGATGTATCACCCTGCCAAACCCCTCTCTTAATGCCGATGATCACTTCCTTGTAGAATGGTGAGATCCTGGTGGTGAATCCGTAATACAGCTCATGGAGGATCCTGATGTATTGAGTTTGAATGCCCTGTTTGGCTAGGGCTTCGATGAATGCTTCCGTCTCAACAGAACCAAAGGCCTTCTTTAAATTGAATAACATTAGACAGAGCGGCATCTTGAACTCCTGAGAAACCTCAATGAGTTTGATTACCGTGTGGCTATGGTCGATCATGCTGAATCCTTTTCGGAACCCGGCTTGCTTGCATGGTTGTCCTTCATCTAGTGTTCTGCCAATCCTATTCAGGATGACTCGAGTGAACAGCTTGTAGATGATGGACAACAGGCAGATCGGGCAATAGTTGCCAATGTTGTGGATGTCTCCCTTCTTGTATAACAGAACATTCCTGCTAGTTTTCCACTGGGATGGAACCTTACATTCAGATAGGTAGCATGTGAAGAGCCGAGCCAGTGTATTGATGAGTACTGGTGGCAAATTCTTCAGGTGTTCAGGTCTGACCTTGTCTAGACCAGATGCTGTACACTTTTTTGCTGATGAATTGGCGTGTTGAATTTTGGAAGGGAGAATGTTGGGAATGACATATCTATCCTGCGGGATTTGGTATGTGGGCAGGTGGACGTGGCTATCGAAGAGATCCGAGTAGAAGTCATGAATAATCTTCTCCATTGCCCTTCTGGAAGATGTGATAGATCCATCAGGATTTTGGAGGGCAGTCATCTTGGTCTTGTAGTTGGTGAAGGACAGGTGGGCACTGCGAATACTTTCCCCGGCTTCTGTTGCATCGGCCAGCACTGCTGCTCTTCTCTTTTTGAGGTCTTCCTTTATTGCTTCTCCGCACTGCTTTGCAAGCTCGGACATTAGCTTGTGATTGCCTGAGGCTCACGCCAAGCCACGTTGGTGAATGAGCTCGAGAGTTTCCGAAGACAGGTGATACTGTTTCACTGAAACTCTTCAGTGCCACCCTCAAGAACATCATGCGTCGACTGGAATGGGAAGGAATGGGAGTGAAGATAGACGGTTGGCAACTACACCACCTCTGCCTCGCTGATGACATCGTTCTAATAACACCAAACATTAGCCAAGTGGCACGAATGCTGACCAACTTCAACTTGAGTGTGGAAAGGTCAGACTGTAGCTAAATCTCAGGAAGCCAATGTTCATGAGAAATGGTCTAGTTCCTGACATTCCATTTGCTCTCAATGGAATGAACATCTCCAAATGCAGCAGTTTTGTGTACTTAGGTCAAGAATTCAACATGATGAATGACCTGGGACCTGAGTTTCACAGGAGGAAGAGAGCGGCATGGAACACCTTCAAGAGCGTTGAAGGAATAGCTATGAGGATGAAGAACCTCTGGCTCCAGGCACATCTCTTCGACTGCACTCTTCTTCCTGCATTAACATACTCCTCAGAGACCTGGGTCCTATGAAAACAGAATGAGAACGCTATTCGGGTATCCCGAAGAGGAATCAAAAGAGCTATGCTTGGAGTATCACGCTTCACTCAGTGAGAGAAGGAATTAGGGGTTCCGACCTCTGTTGATGATCGAGAATCAGGAACGCTGTCTCATTTGCTAAGGTGTCGAAAATCAGATGGGCCAGACATGTAATGTGATTTGAAGACGATTGCTGGACTAGAGCCGTTACTGACTGTATTCCACAGGATGTCAAAAGAACACGTGGACGCCCACCTACGAGATGGTCGAACTTCATCAAGACCCTGAATGAACAGTTTGAGAGGCTCTTCATGTTCCTGGAGTGAGCAGATGCTATTGGGCTACACTAGCACGCCACAGGGATGAATGGAAATGTTACTGCCACCCGCTCGAGCAAATCGATGAGTAACAGGATGTCAAGTGATCAAGTGTGATGCATGTGTATGTGCTGTGCATGGTGTATGTGTATTATGTATCTGATGCACATTTCTGTGGTGTATACATATATGGTACATGTGCGTGGTATATGTATCTGGTACATGTGTGTGGTGTCTGTATCCAGTGCGCGCGCACGCACGCGTGTGTCTGTGTATGAGAAGATTCCACAGTCCACTCATTATTCCTACACCTGTGTTCTGTGCAGTTTAGTGGGCTGTCGGGAACGTGTTGCTCTCCTCTAGTTTTGGGTGCTGATTCTTTTTTTTTTTTACATTTTTATAATTTTATTTATTGAATCACTGTGAGAGCAGTTACAAAGCTTTCGGGTTTAAGTCTCGGTCATACAATGAAACACCCGTACCCTCACCAATGCCCATTCACCACCACCAAAAACCCCAGTATACCCCCATCCCACACCCTCCCCCTACCTGTGGGGCAGATGATTTCCACATCACTCTCTCTCTACTTTGATCACATTCAATATTTTGACACCAGACCCACCATTATTATTTGGGATTTTACCCCAACACTCAGATCTGCTGAAAAGGCAACAGTAGACAATTTGTTTTCTATTGCTGGTTAAGAATAACATATGATGTTGCGTGGCTGCAGTTAGTGGCCGCGCGATTTTGAAATTCTGACATTTTAACACTTAAATCTGGAGGGATTTCTGCCAAAACCTGCTGGGATCCAAGATTTGTTCCTGAGTCTCTTGGATCATGGCCTTTAAGCAGCTTGATCAGGAGCCAGAGAGGCCGTTCATGGGTGGCGACTCGGGGTCTTGTTGGGACGGGGAGGAAAGGGCCAGCTTCACCCCCATCCCATGAGGCTCCTTGTGTCTCATCACTGAGGGCCCAAACCTGACTGTCCAGTGGCCTCTAGAGGATGGCGGCCACCAAGCTGCCAGGGGGAACAGGCCAAGGCACAAAACCTATTCCCACCTGGGGTGGCCCAGTGCCAATAACCTACTGCAGGGACCGGATGCATTTCTGCCAAAAGCCGCTGGGTTTTGAGATTTGTTTCTAAGTCTCTGGGATCATGGCCATTAAATGGCTTGATCAGGAACCAGAGAGGCTGTTCGTGGGTGGTGACTCGTGGTCTCTTTGGAATGGGGAGGAAAGGGCCAGCTCCACCCCGATCCCGTGAGGCCCCGAGAGACTCGTCACTGTGGGCCCAAACCTGACTGTCCAATGGTATCCAGTGGATGGCGGCCACCAAGCCGCCAAGGGGGAGCAGGCAGAGGGACAGCATCCTTTCCCCACTGGGGTACCCCAGCAACAGTAACCTACTGCGCAGTCCGGACGCATTTCTGCCAAAAGCCACTGGGTTTCGAGATTTGTTTCTGAGTCTCTGGGATCATGGCCTTTAAGCAGCTTGATCAGGAGCCAGAGAGGCCATTCATGGGCAGCAACTTGGGGTCTTGTTGGGGTGGGGAGGAAAGGGCCAGCTCCACCCCCATCCCTTGAGGCCCTGTGTGTCTTGTCACTGCGGGCCCAAACCTGACTGTCCAGTGGCCTCTGGAGGATGGCGGCCACCGGGTCGCCAGGGGGAACAGGTCAAGGCAAGAAACCTATTCCCACCGGGGTTGGCCCAGCGCCGATAACCTACTGCAGGGATTGGACGCATTTCTGCCAAAAGCTGTTGGGTTTCAAGATTTGTTTCTGAGTCTGGGATCATGGCCGTTAAGCAGTTTGATCAGGCCGTTAAGCAATTTTGGGGCATCTGGAAGTCTGAAGGTGCCATCAGGCTGCTGATGCACTCACATCACAGGTACAGATTGACCTGCTGGCAACACCATACCCCCTGTTGATTCCTTTTAGTTTGGGGGTCCCCTAGAGGCCACACTGGTGATGCGCAGCCAACAGGGTTGGGCAGTTCCACTCTCAGCCTGACAAGACGGGGCTGTTGGGGTCCCTGGACTGGGGCCACCTGGGCCTCACTGGTCCAAACCGGAGTGCTACCTACACGGGAGTCGCCCCCATCCCTGCCCACTCCCCACTCCTGGGGACGGCACACGGGTGTGTGAAGCCATAGGCAGCGGGAGCGATGAGGTCACTCCTGGTCCCCTGGAGGCGTCCTGTCCCGGTGAGCCGCCCACAGCGCCCCCGTGACGAGTGACAGGCGGCAGGGTGCCCATTCCCTAGCGCTGCCATGGAGGAACAGTGTGCATTCCTCCATCCTTTGAGAAACAGGTGCCAGACCAGAGAACACAGACGGGCCCCAGGACCGTTCTGGAAAAGCCAGGAAAAGGAGGAGGGAGTGGGTGGTGCATGAGCCGGAAGCTGTTCCTTTCTCCTGCGGTGGTACTTCTCTCCCTCACTTACAGGGGGAGAGTGGGCACCTGCCCAGAGCCTCAGTTCACACTGCGCCCCAGGCCCACACTTCAGCATGCAAGTCCCTCAGCACCATGTGCAGCCCATGTGCTGCCCCTAAGTTCCCTGAAGAAAGTCAATAACCCCCAACTCGGGCTCACAGAATGTTCCAGAGTGAGCTCACCAAATGTTCCAGAGTGCGTTCACAATGTTCCAGAGTGTGCTCTGGTGCTGAACTTAATCTCCAGGAGTCACCTCACCAGACTCTGGGCTCTGTGGGACCCCAGAACACCCTGATGGCCAGGACAGATGGCTGTGTGTCTTCCAGTGAGGCCAGTGCCCGCTCCATCAGAGCGTCTATGAGCATGCAGTTCCCCAGGACCCCTGTGGATTGGGGACATAAAAGGCCACGCCCTCCAGGGCTGCTTAAGATGGGGTTCTCCCCAGTCTTCCAGGGCGGGGATGGAAGTCTTCCACCGCCCTCCAGGGCTGCTTAAGATGGGGTTCTCCCCAGTCTTCCAGGGCGGGGATGGAAGTCGGGCTGGTCCTCACTCCATTCACACGTCTCAAGACTGCCCCCACGTGGCGAGGGTGAGGATTCTGCCACCCAGTGGGCTTTACCTGCAGGGCAGCCTCTGGGGGCCTGCGGGAGGATTCTCTCAGTGACATGGAGGGGCCACAGAGCAGCCCTTGCTGACACAGCCCCCTGTCAGCCGAAGAGAGCCAGGTGTGTGTGTGTGTGGGGATACCCGAGGCCAGCAGGAGGCGGGGCTGATGCCTCAGTATTGCAAGCACCCCCCCCCCCCCCCCCCGCCTCCAGGAGTGAGCCCCGACCATTGCCTGCAGGAGCCTCACGAGGCAGGAGACACTCCCTCGGCTTCTTCCAAGCCTGAAGCGGTTCCCCGAAGCACCTGTTCCCAGCGGCCCTGGCCCAGACCTGCAACTATCTTTGGCCCATTCTCCCATCCCCTCCACGCCTCAAGGGTCAGCCTCACACTATCGAGGAAGGGGAGGGGTGACTACCTACCACACTCACACACAGGCACAGTGACTACCTACCACACTCACACACAGGCACAGTTTCACACACGCTCACACACTCATACACTCTCACACACACACTTATACACAGGCACACACGCACTCACTCTCATGCACACACACCCAAACAGACACACATGCACACACACTCATACACAATTTCACACACACTCAACACTCATACATTGTCTCATGCACTCACTCTCACACACTCATACACAGACACTGTCACACACGCACTCACTTTCACACACTCATACAATCTCATACACGCACTCACTTTCATACACACACACTGTCTCACACATGCACTCGCTTCACACACTCATACACACACTGTCTCACACTGTACGTACTCATACACAGACCCTGTCTCATATACACCCCCCACACACACTCCATACACAGTCTCACACACGCAGTCACTCTCATACTCACACACTGTCACACACTTGCTCTCATACACAGACACTGTTTCACACACACACTCACATTCTCACACTCATTCACACTCACACAGACACTGTCTCGCTCACATACATGAACACACACATACAGTGTGTGCATGCACTCACACTTTCACACACACTCACACTTCCATGCACTCACAGTCTCACACACACATGCACTCATACAGTCTCACACATGTACTCACACTGACACACACTCACACACAGTCTCACATACACACTCACACTCTCACATACAGACACAGCCTCACATGCACTCACATATACAGCCTCACACACACACAGTCATATGGGGTCATCTACACTCACACACAGTCACACGACCACACACAGATGGTCACATACACATTCACATATCCACATGCATGCATACACTCAGTAACACATTCCAAGTCACACATGCACACAGTCACAACCATACACAATCACACACGCAAAGTCACACACTCAATCACACACAGGCATACACACAATGACAATCATTCACATAGTCACACACATGCACACAGTCACACATAGGCACACATTCAGACATGAATAGTCACATATGCACATGCACACTGTCACGTACTGTCACAATACAGTCACACTCACACATGCACACCTCATATGTATACACCCAGTCACAAACATACTCAGTCACACACATGTAGTCACACACACTCAGAGTCACACAGTCACACTCAGCATCACATACTCATACACACAGTTACCCACACACCACTCAGCACACGCAGAACCCTGGGGCAGGGAGGAAGATGTTTGAGAAAACTTGGGGGCATCATGACTGCAAGTATGGAAGTGGGGGTGGTTACCACCTTCCACACACTGCTCTGATGACCCCTAGCACCGCTTCCAAAGCCCCCCTGTCCACCTTTGTGCTGGGGTCCTGTTTGCCTGCACTCAGGAACTCCCTCCATCCCTTGGGGAAAATTCAGAGAAAAGACCACCTGACAGGGCAGGGGCCCACAGGGGACAAACGCTCACTCCATCCACCACAGCCAGGAAGGATCGAAGAGCACAAAGCCAGGAGTCAGCCTTGACAACAGCCGTGTGTGACCCAAACAAAACAAACCAAAAAGACCAAACCAAAACAGAACATGATTGAATTCCTTTCCACGTGCTGGCCAAGTGTCTTAGGTGGGACTTAGGGGTCCTGCAACACTACAGAAACTCATCCAAGCAGAAAGGGAAGGCAGTGTTCTCTTGTACTCAGCAGCCAGGGACCCGTCCACCCAGCCCCTCTGCCCCAAGGGAGGGCAGCCCACTTGCCAGCCGTCCTGCCTTCCTTCTCCCGTGCCGCTGTACCAGGCAGCGCAGCCCAGTAGTACCTGTGTGCAGGGCTTCTCTAGCTGGGAGGAAGCCACCTGCCCGCAGAGGCGGCCAAACACTGCTTGGACGATCTGGAGCCTCCATCAGTCACAGAACAGACAGTTCCTAAGAGGCCTCGGCAGCTCCACAGGAGACCGATGCTGGCTCAGAGGGCAACCCCAGGGCCTTTGCACAGCACCTCCCCCCTTCAGGCAGGTCTCTCCCTGGTACTCCTTGGACAGGCCTCAGGGCCACCCGCCTGCCCTGTCCCTTACCTCTGGGGCTCCCTCAGGACCTGGTGCTGTGGACAGAACGCGTTCCAGGTGCTTTTCGGTTTGCCAGCCTCCCCGCCCAAGCCTGATGGCCGGGTGACAGCTAGAGTGAGTTCCTGTCCGTCCTGTTCCGGCTGGCTCCCCTCCCTCCAGCACTGACTCACCGGGTGGGCTGTCGCCTCCCACACTGCACACTCCAGCCAGGCAAGGTGCGCTGCTCTGTGGGCAGCCCGGCCTAAGCTCCTGAAGTCCCTGGGCTCTAGGGAGAGAGAAGTGGGGTGCGGAGTGCCCCAGACAGCGGCAGAGGTGGGCACAGTCCGGGGCACCCCAACTGCCTCTGGTGGGAGATGTCAGCCCTCCTGGCTGTGCCTAGCACATCTGCAGGTCGGGAAGCCCGAGATGACCGGGTGAGCTCTAATCCCATCACTGAGAGACTGCTGAGGGCAGGGGACCCCCGGGCTGACCCTGGGGTTCTGGTCTCACAGGAGAGAGGCGACAGCACTTACAGGCACTGGTGCTGGAGTGCATCGTGGGCAGAAACTGGGGGTGGGGGCAGGTGGCAAGGGCATCCCCACAAGGCCACGCGCCTATCCATGATGAATTGGGGTCTCTCGGGACACTTTGTTTATGAAACCCAAAGGTGGGCTGGGGGCTCTGCTCGGCCTTGATGCTGTGACATGTGTCACGGGAGTGGGGGTGGGGAAGGCGGGAATGTACGCAGGTCTCTGAGGAACGGAAGTCAGGCCAGTTGCAGAGGGTTCCAAGGGCAGCGACTGGCAGCGGGGCACTGACCTGCTGGCTGGCTTTGGGGAGTCCAGCAAGGGGCAGAAAGGGGCAGGGCTGCATCCTGCCAACCAGAGCATGGAGGGTCCCTGACACCCACTTGCTCCCTCAGACCCTCTGAGTGTTTCCCAGCAGCTCTCTGGCAGCTGCCCAGTTGGATCTATTTCTATTTATTTGGTTTTGCAGCCACACCTGGTGATGCTCAGAGCTCAGCACTCAGGGATCACTCCTGGCAGTGCTCCAGAGACCATATGGGTGTTGGGGATGGAACCCAGGTTGGTCACCTGCAAGGCCAGCGCCCTCCCTGTTGTGCTAGGGCCCTTGGTCCTAGACCCCTATTTCTGTTTCTCTTAGTTTGTGTTACACCCTGCTGTGCTCATGAGATTGTTGGGGGTTGCTCCTGGCAAGGCTCCAGGGATCATGTGCCTTCAGGGATCATGTGCGGGGGCGGGGGGGGGGAATCATGTGCGGGGATAGCAGGAACTGTGACCGTTTTTTGGTTGTTTTGGGGCCACACCAGAGGTGCTCAGGGTTTACTCCTGGCGGGGCTCAAGGGGCCAAATGTGGTGTGGTGGCACTTGGGGACAAGGAAAGAGGCAAGTGGACGGCTCATCTCGGGAGGGCCGCGACGGTTCCACAGCGGCCCGGGAAAAGCCACGCTCCTCCTACAGCAAAGGGCCGCGCCGAGGCGGGCCACAGCAACGTCACGGGGTGCGGAGGGTTCCCGCGGGGGGGGCGGCGGGAGGAGATGCGCGCCCAGGGGAGCACGGCGGACCCTCTCCCCGCCCGCGCCGTCCCCGCACTGCTGACAGGCACCCGCCACAGGGGGCTTGGGGCTGGTCTGCAGCGGGACGACCCCGGCCCGGCGCGAGGACCTGCTGCTTCGGTCACTGCCCAGAGGGAGCCCTGGCCTCGGTGGGCGCCTGCCCTTGGACCGCACGTCCGAACCGAGCCCTGGGGGTCAGGCGGCCAGCGAAGGGGCGCGGAGCTGTCACACGAGGCCACCTGGCCAAAACCAACCGCTCGCAACCAGGACGTTCCTCTGGCCTTCTACAAGCCGCGCGTCCAGTGCAACGCCTCCCCTCCGCTAGGTCCCAGCCCAACATCAAGAGCGAAACGCGGAAGAGGAGCCGTAGGACGAGGCTCACGGGGCTTCCGGCCGGACGCGCTCTTTATAGAGGACGGCGGGACCCCGCCCCCCCACTCCGGCCCCGCGAGGTTTCTCTTCGCGCGAAGTGGCGTGGCCACGCCCCCTTCCCCGAGCCGCTCCGCAGGGGCGCGTGACGTCATTTCCGGGCGCCGGCGGCGGCGCGGGGCTCGACTTCCGCTCTGTGCTCGGGCGTGCGCGCGCTCGCCAATTCGCATCATGGCGGCCACGGCTACGATGGCGACGTCGGGCTCGGCGCGGAAGCGGCTGCTCAAGGAGGAGGACATGACCAAAGTGGAGTTCGAGACGAGCGAGGAAGTGGACGTGACCCCCACGTTCGACACCATGGGCCTGCGGGAGGACCTGCTGCGCGGCATCTACGCCTACGGTGCGCGGCGGGCCCCGCGTGAACCGGCACGCCCGCCCGGGCCGGACTCGGCCCGCCCGGGCCGGACTCGGCCCGGGTCGGCTCTGGTGGTCCCGGAGGATGCCCTCGGGCCACCCGGCAGCAGGGCCGGAGCCGCTCCACAGCCCGACTGTTTGCTTTGAGCACCCCCCCGCCCCCGCCCCCCCGGTAGTCCAGGGTTCGGGCCCGGCCCGGAGGTGCGGGGTCGGGGGTCCCGGGGCCTGCGCTCTCACGTCAGCTCTGTGACGTCCTGATCCCGTGACGTCAGCGCGGCTTCTCCCCCTTCCTTCGCAGGCTTCGAGAAACCGTCTGCCATCCAGCAGCGAGCCATCAAGCAGATCATCAAAGGCAGAGACGTCATCGCGCAGTGAGTGGCCTCTCGCCCCTGCCTGCCCGGAGGCTTTTTTTTTTTTTATCTTGCAGGACCCCCTTTTGGGGTTTGTGTCTCGTGCTCTCGGCCCACCAGGATGGGTCCCTGGGGAGAGGGTTCGCGCCATGCCAGGGACCCTTTCTTGCTGGGGTCCTGCATTCTGCCGCAGACCCCCAGCAGCAGCCGCAGTTATCACCGGTCTAAGACTGACCCCCGGGCCAGTCCACACCCGGTGGGGGGGGGGCGGGGCGCCACGATGTGCTTTCGGTGGTCCTTTGCTCTGAGCCCGCTTCTGTTTCCTATGCAGGTCTCAGTCTGGCACTGGCAAG
Organism: Sorex fumeus; assembly: GCF_029834395.1. NCBI lineage: Eukaryota > Metazoa > Chordata > Mammalia > Eulipotyphla > Soricidae > Sorex > Sorex fumeus. The sequence goes on along the minus strand of NW_026606086.1, from coordinate 17,300,043 downwards.
ACGGCCACCTTCAGTGTCTCGGTGCTTCAGTGCCTGGACATTCAGGTAAGTGTGCTCTCCTCTGTAGCTGCTGTTGAGAAGGGACACTTTGTTTCTCCTCCGGCTCAGGGGATGCTGTTATGTTAGTGTTCAAGCTTATTGTATGGCATACCAAGTGACTCTGTGTGTGTGTGTGTGTGTGTGTGTGTGTGTGTGTGTGAGAGAGAGAGAGAGAGAGAGAGAGTGTGGTCGTTCCCCCCCCCCCCCAAAAAAAGTTCCCTGTGGTCTTCATGTCCCTTCTTCCCCCACTGTGTGTTGGTCAGTCTGTGATAGAGGCCACGGATGTGTGGCGGTTGGGTCCTGCTCTGTTTCTGGGTGAGCGGCCCCCTCCGGTCCCAGTCCTGCTCCCGACCTACCCCACCACACCTTGCCTCGGGTTCACCCCGCTGCAGGGAGCAGTGTGCTCTCATCCTGTAGCTGCAGAGTGTTGTGCAGATGTGCAGATGCATCACCGCTTCTTGGTCCGTCCTCTGTCGCCGTGGCCAGCCCTCTGACTGGTGTACCGAGTGCTCGGTCAGCGCAGGTGTTCATGTGTCCTTTCAGATTGATGTTTCTCTTTGGAGCCTAGGCACCAAGAAGTGCGATTTCTGGGTTGCGAAAAGTTTGTTCTCTTTAAATCATTCCAATACACTGACTAAACTTATTTATTATAAAGCTAAAGACTTTTGGGGCCAGGACACTAATACAGCGGGGAGAGCCGTTTGCTTTTCATGTCACCGACCCGGGTTCGATCCCCAGCATCCCATATGATCCCCTGATTTCCACCAGGATTGATTCCTGAGTGCAGAGCCAGGGGCAGCCTCTGAGCACTGTCAGGTGTGACCCCAAAACCAGGAGATACAGACTTTTCTCCTCTGGTCTCTGGGCTGTGTCCAGTGGTTCCCAGGCCTTCTCCTGGCTCCCTTCTCAGGGATCACTCCCGGTGGGCTCCGGGAGTCATTTTGTGGTGCCAGGGATCAAACTCTGGGCAGCTATGTGCAAGACAAATGCCTTGCCTGGCATACTATTTCTCTAGCTCTCTTTTGTGCCTTTTTTCTTTTTTAACTTTGGTTCTAGCTCACTGTGGAGTCATTCAGGACCTTGTCAGAGGGTTTACTGGGCTGCTGTTAGTGGCGCCTTCTGTGGCACTGTTGTGCCCACTTAGCTGTCAGCTTCTCTGCCACCTTTCCATCCAGTTTGGTGCCCTCTTGCCGGGTCTCTCTGTTGGGGGCTGTACTCAGCAGCATTCAGGGAATGTTCTTGGCTCTGTGCTTGAGGGGGATTTTTAGTGCTGGGGGTGTGAATCAGATTCTGGAGTGCAGAGTAAGCACTTTAAATCCTGTACTATCACTCTGACCCTAGGAGAGATTCGTAACATTAATACCGTGCCAGAAAATCTTTTTGTTTAAACTGGTGGAATTCTTTTGTTGGCTTGTTTTGGTTCATACCCAGTGGTTCTCGGGGCTTACGCCTGCTCAGGGATCACTGACCACGCTCAGGGGATCCTTTGTGGTAGTGGGGATCGAACCTGGGTCAGGTGTGTACAAGGCAAGCACTTTAATCCCTGTGTGCTCTCAGGCCTCCTGGGAAACTTTTTAGCTAGTAGAAACCCTGCTACATGCCGTGGCTAGGTTCAGGGTTTAGGGCCTAGTTCGTACCTACTTGCACGATCTGATCAGCTGTGTGGCGGGGACGAAGTCACATCTCGAGCTGAGTGAGGCTGTGTCTCTTCCCTGGGAGAGCCACTGATCCTGTCCCCTGCTGTCCTTCTCCAGGTCCGTGAGACGCAGGCTCTGATCTTGGCCCCGACGAGAGAGTTGGCCGTGCAGATCCAGAAGGTGAGGGCACAGAGCTGTGCCGCTGTATCTAGGGGACCCTGTCCGCAGGCTGCTGGGCCCAGGGCTTTCTTCTGATAACTTCTGGATTGTGTTGTTACCTGGAGTGTGCCTGTATTTCTCATGGTTAGGACAGTCTTGTGACTGTCGCGTTTCCAACAGAAGTCTGCTTAGCCATTGCAGTTGTGGCTCTCTTACGGTGTTTTGGAAATGCTTTGTACAGACATGCACGTACCCATATATGCACATACAGATGTGTGGATTTATTTCCTGGTTGGGACGGGGCAGCTGGCAGTGCTCAGGGATATGCCTGGCTCTGTGCTCGGGGGACTCTACGCTGCGGGGAGCCTGTCAAGCTGCCTGCCGGGCTAGGCAGAGCTTCACTGGGGCGATGCTCTATGGGTGGATAGGGTCGCAGAACTTTCTGTTCTGTGTTTTCCTGTAGTCAGCCTCTTTTGCTTTTGTAATGAAATACCCACAAGACTGTTGGTGCTGAGGAGCAGGAGAGAGGGTGTAATTGTAGCACCATCCTGACAGGGCAGCATGCCTGCCCTTTTTTGGCACACTAAGGTGACGCTCAGGCGTTATTCCTGGGTCTGCACTTGGATTATCCCTGGCGGTGCTTGAGGGACCCTATGGGATGCTGGGGATCGAACCCGGGTCAGCCGTGTGCCAGGCCAGCACCCTCCCTGCTGTCCTATCGCTCTGGCTTGGCATGCTTGCTTCTGACTGGCCAGGGCACTAGGCCAGGCCAGCCACTCACGCTGTATCTGGCTTCAGGGCTTGCTCGCTCTGGGCGACTACATGAATGTCCAGTGCCATGCCTGCATCGGGGGCACCAACGTGGGAGAGGACATCCGGAAGCTGGACTACGGGCAGCACGTGGTGGCCGGCACACCAGGACGGGTCTTTGGTAGGTGCTAGGTCCCGAACCCGGGTGTGAGTGCTTCTGGAACATGCTTGAATGGTGCAGGACAGGTGCTGGGTGAGGTTCGGGTGGCTGGGGCTCTGAGGTGATCCCAGACTGGCCCTTTGAGCATGGCCTGAAGACTAACTTCTCACGAGCCTGGTTTGATAGATATGATTCGGCGCAGAAGCCTGAGGACACGCGCGATCAAGATGCTGGTGTTGGACGAAGCTGACGAAATGTTGAATAAAGGTAGAGTAACCAATTTCCTGCCAACTGTTCTGGAAACATTGCAGATCTGAGTTAGTGCCCTGGTAAGGTACTTGCTCTGCATGTGGCACCCACTGTGTACTGTCTCCTGAGCACCTTCTGGGTGATCACTGAGCACAGAGCCAAGAGTCAGCGCTAAACACTGCTGGGTGTGGCCTCGAAATAAAACCACAGATGCGGAGCTAACAAGTGTCCTGGGTGTAAAGTGGGATTAGGTGGAGGAAGAGCAGCCGGGCCCCAGGTGTCATAAGTGAGTCTCTGATTTCCGTTGTTCTGTGCTTGCGGCCAGTAAAGCTGGTGACAGCCAGGCGAGAGCAGGTCAGCTGGACCCGACAGTGGCATTTTCGAGTGTGGCTCAGTGTCACCATGGCCGGGCCGCAGTGTTGAGGAAGTGTGCGTGTTTGGCTGCAGGCTCACGGGGGCCACACTGTGGGCAGAGGCTGATGAAATCCAGAGTCCGGCTGCACCCCACGAGGCCACTGCATGCTTCAGCATTCGTAGACTTATGTAGACAAATCAGTTTCTGAGATTTCTAATAATTTGATGTACAGATCAGCCATCCCGGCCTCTGCATGCGGGGCTGCGGGACGTGAGCGTGGGCTCTGCACAGGGGGATGCTTGTGAGCATGGAGATGTGTATGAGCACCATCTCTGCACATGGGGATGCACGTGAGCGCTGGCTCTACATGCGGGGATGTGTGTGCTCTGGCAGGCTGTGGTGGGCTGTACGATAACACTGCTTTGTCCTTCCTCAGGTAGCTTAGGTTTATCAAGTCACACCCATCTAAGGACACTAAACTTGTATTGTAAGCAATGTCCTTTCTCTGGACACAGGAAGACAGTTAATATTATGCTTTGTAACTTGGGAGTTGACTCCGAATAATATTTACTCCTGGGCATCTGCTTTCTTGACTCAGTTGCCCTTAGTTCCTAGCACCCCAAAAGCAGTGTCCCGACCATGGACTAAATGGACCCAGGGCAAGCTGTGAGCTACCCTGGCATCGAAATGGGCCAGGCCAAAGCGCCACGATACTCAACTATAAGTTGAGGGCATGATCATGGACAAATGCTGTCATGATCCAAAGTAAGTAATGACAAGACTAGGACCCTGTTAGGGCTAGAATAACCTGGCCTGAGGACTGCGGAATGTATAATGAGATGTTTATATCTCTTACTGTGCTCACACAGAATGACATTGCTAGAAATATTAGAAGTAGATTTACTACAACTATTTAAGTAGATTACTAACTGAGGAAAGAACACACCCTTATTAGGATCCCACCCGTGAGCAGATCTCCTAGTAATCTGGAGTAATCTCTGTAGATGAGATTTTATCCTTGAGTTAATCTCCTGGAGGAGTGGTTTTACCTCTCATTATTAATTTGTCAATATTCAACCCACCTTTATGTCACCACCTCATGTGATTGCTATATAAACTAAGACTATAGGCTCGGGGAGGAGAGTCAGAAGCAAGAGGGCTCAGGCTCCAGAGATCCAGAGCAAGAGCCAGAAGGAGAAAGGTTCCAGATTGGGGCCCAGGAGAGAAGGAGGCAGAGAGAGAAGGAGTGAATAAGATTGGAATAAACTACTATTGATATCGACCAGCCTGGCCCTCGTCTACCCTTGGCCAACAGCCGTCCTGATCCAGGCCACACACAGCAGCTCAAGAGCACCGAACGCGGGTGGTGAGACAGTGCCGTCCAGTGAGCCCGCGAACGCACAACCTTTGACGTGCTAAGATTTTACAGCAGGCCGTGTGGTCTTGGCCAGGTCTCAGCCTCCCCCTGGTTTCCCAAGGCTGCAGGTCCTGTTGTGCTTTCCGAGAGTCCCCACCACAAGAGGAACAGGGCTGATGCAGCCTCAGTGGAAACTGTTCTATGGGACTGGGCTGGCATCTCGGCTTGTTGCTCTTCCTTACATGTGTGCTTTTCCTGGGGCCAGCCTGGTAGTGGCTGCTTTGGCCTTTTGGCCAGATCTTGTTCCCTGCCCAGCAGCCCGGTGCCCTGAGCAGCACCTCTGACTGGGAGCCCCTAGCCAGGTCAGCAGTGATGTCCCTCCTCGTCACAGACCCTGCTGTTCTTTTTTTTTGGGGGGGGGTAGCACCTGGTGATGCTCAGGGGTTCCTCCTGGCTCTGCACTCAGGAATCACTCCTGGCACTGACCATATGGGATGGTGATGCCAGGGATTGAACCCCAGGGAGCCACGTGCAAGACAGACGCCCTCCCTGCTGTAATACTGCTCCAGTCTTCTGGCTGTTTTTATTTTAATTTTTTAATTTTTCACGTTACTGGTGCCCGCTCGAGCAAATCGATGAACAAGAGGAGGACAGTGCTACAGTGCTCATAAAGTTGTTCACACTAATTGTCGCCATTCAGTATTTCAACACCAATCCCATCATCATTGCACCTTCCCGCCACCACCCCAGCCTGTCTCTTCCATGCTAAACTGTTTTGTATTGCTTGTCATGAATAAGAGTATGAGGTGTCACATGGCTGTGAAAGTGGCCACGCGCTCCTGGAATTCTAAAATTTTTATATATTTGTCCAGAGGCATTTCTGCGGCATGCTACTTTCTTCCAAGATTTATTTGTGAGGTTCTGAATTGTGGCCATTAATGCATTTAAATGGCGCCCAGCGACGGTTCTTGGTGTGACTGCCAAGGAAAACCTGGGGTTTTCAGTCACTGGTCCCGCATACCGGGGTTTCGGTGGGTTCATTCTCATGCGTGGGGGGCTCGGATTGATTGAGCCTGTGAAGGTTGGCTGTGAGCATGGTGGTGATTGGGTTCTGGAGGTTTGCGGCTTCTGGGGTTCATTTGGGGCTGGCGGAGGGACGCACCTGCCCCCCTCCGAGGTACCCTGGTGAGATTTGCCTGTTGCAGAGGGGGGAGACATGTCTGTGGCTTGCTGCTCTCCAAGATTCATTTGTGAGTCTTTGATGCACTTAATTAAGGTCTGCTTTTTATCTCTTTCGAGATGTATTTATGGGGCTCTAAGGCAATGCTGCTTGTATAGCTGAGCCAGAGGTGGTTTGTGCGTGTGGTTCCCACTTATTTAACTTTTGGCCATTTAGTTTCTCGGGAAACTAGATCCCAAGTTGTTGGGGTCTGTCCACAGGCACAGCAGCAATTTGGGGGTATCAGGAAGCCTGAAGGCACCATTAGGTTGCTGGTGCACTCGCTCTGCAGGTACAGGTTGGCCTTCTGCTCTTTGAGGGTTTTCCATCCCTCTGAGCACCTGCTGTCACATGCACCACATGTGCCTCGCCTTTGCCCTCTTGGTCAGGCTTTACCTGTTGGAGAGATTCCCACTGGTTCTCTACCCAGAAGGGAGCGAGGGCCAGGACTAGTGGGGCTGATGCTTGGCGCTTCCGCCCCTGAATGCCATCTGGCACATGGGCGTAGGACCTGGAAGGGCGCTGTGCGCCTTGGGAAGTTGACTGTGTCCTTTGGGCAGCAGAGGGCTGGGGACCAAATGAGGTGGGCAGGCGAAAGGCTCAGCTGAGCCCTGCAGGGCCCGGGCAGGACGAGAAGTTTGGGAACTGCTGAGTGGGACTGCGGGTGGGGCTGGGCAGGGTCTTGGTGCTGGGCTCGGGAAGGGCCTCCCGACACGGTGTCCCCCTCCGCAGGCTTCAAAGAACAGATCTACGACGTGTACCGCTACCTGCCCCCGGCCACGCAGGTGGTGCTCATCAGCGCCACACTGCCCCACGAGATCCTGGAAATGACCAACAAGTTCATGACCGATCCCATCCGCATCTTGGTGAAGCGGTGAGCCCCTCTGCCCACTCTGGGGGCCCCAGGCAGGGGGAAGTGGCTGCTGAGGGGCCGTGTGACTGGGGGCTTTGAGGAGCTTGTGAGGGCCATGGCCTCGGATGGGGTGCATCCTCACGGGTTCTGTCCCCAGTGATGAGCTGACCCTAGAGGGCATCAAGCAGTTCTTCGTGGCAGTGGAGAGAGAGGAGTGGAAGTTCGACACTCTGTGTGACCTCTACGACACGCTCACCATCACGCAGGCCGTCATCTTCTGCAATACCAAGCGGAAGGTGCGTCCCGCCTGTGCGTGCTGTGGGCGGGGGGGAGGCCCGTAGGAAGGCTGGGCACCCTCTGCAGCTCCCAGCCGACGGCGGTGTCTTGGTTCGCAGGTGGATTGGCTGACAGAGAAGATGCGCGAGGCCAACTTCACAGTGTCGTCCATGCACGGAGACATGCCGCAGAAGGAGCGCGAGTCCATCATGAAGGAGTTCCGCTCGGGCGCCAGGTGGGCCACGCCCTGCGCCCTCCTGCTTGCTCCCGAGCGTGGGGTCGTGGTGCCCCCCATCACAGGGCACTCCTGGCCCCCTGGGGTTTCTCTGGTTGCATCTTTGTCTTTGGGGGTCACACCTGGCGGTACTCAGGGATCACTCCTGGTGGGCACAGGGGACCATCTGGGGGTGCCGGGGTTCGAATGTGCGTCAGCCACGTGCGGGCCAGCGTCTCCCCATGGACTGACTGCCTGGCTGTCTGGGCCCAGGCCGCAGCTTTCTGTGCTTTGGGTTAGGGGGGCAGCATAGAGTTGGGTTTTCCATTTTCATATTTTCCTTTTTGGTGTTTGGGCTCCCCACACTGTGCTTGGGTCACTCCTGGCAGTGAGTGGTGCTGGGGTGAAGGGGCCGCACCCTGGCTGCTTATACATTCCCCCGGCCTGTCTCCTTGTTTTCTCACTTGAGGCATTTCTTGTCTGCACCGATGCTGGGTCTTAAAGTCTACGGCACTTGGGAGACACCAAAACAGCAGTACAGCGAGGAGAGTGCCTGCTTTGTACGCAGCCAACCTGGGTTCCGTCTCCAGCACCCCACATGGTCCCCAGGCCCCCCCGGGAGCCATTCCTGAGCACAAAGCCAGAGGGTGTGGTCCCCCCAATCTACAAAGATCTAAGACATTTTCTGCCCTTTCTTGGCCACACCTGGCCATGCTCAGGGCCTTCTAACTCTGAGCCCAGGGATTGCCCGTGGTGGCCGTGGAGCATTGAGCCAGGCCGGCTGCATGCAGAGCAGGCGCCCGCTGTACCAGCTCCCCGGCCCTCACTCATTCTTGCTTTGTGAAAATCTCCGCACCGCCCCGTCTCCCTGAGCTGCAGTGTGTGCCCCCCCACTCCCCTGTGTGTGTCAGAGCCACTCTCTGGGGCTTTCACTGCTGCGCCCCAACTCTTGTTTGTATTTGGGGCCACGCCTGGTGCTGTTTCCAGGGTCACTCCTGGCTCCTGGCAGTGCTTGTGGAACCATACAAGGTGCCGGGTATCAAACCCAGGGCAAATGCCTTTCCTGCTGGACTGTCTCCCTAGCCCCAAACTGCCCCTATCCTTTTTTCTTTAATTTAAAAATTTTATCGATTGGCTTTTGGGATCACACCCAGCGGTGCTCTGGCTTACTGCTCGGAAGTAGCAGAGACCTTGTGCCTGAGGGCTCAGTGCGCCAGATGCCTGTCCACATGCCGCCATCTGCCTCGATCCCAGGACTGCAGAGCCCCTCACCCCCAGCCCTGCCAGGGTGCGCCCCAAAACCCTTACCGAACAGATGGGAATTCAGGTTGGGGTGTGAGTTTGTTTAGGTTTGGGGGGACCCCTTTCAGTGCTCAAGGCTCACTCCTGGGGGCTCAGGGAACCCGGTGGGCTGCGTGTGAGGCCAGTGTGCCCCCTCAATCTCTCAGCCTCGTCACTGACGCCTCGTGTCTGTACTGAACCCCTCGGCCTGTGTGTTTGTGTCTCAGCTATCACTGGCTGGCTGGTGGCACCTACTGGTGTAGGGGGGCTAGAGCTGGGTCCATGTGTTGGCATGTATGAGGGGCGTGGCGGCCATGGGATGACTCGGTGCCTCTCTCGCAGTCGCGTGCTCATCTCTACAGACGTGTGGGCCCGGGGCCTGGACGTCCCCCAGGTGTCCCTCATCATCAACTACGACCTGCCCAACAACCGTGAGCTGTACATCCACAGGTAGGCGCCCCGGCCACCGGCGCCCCGCCCCTCCCGCCCCCCTCTCCCCCTCCAGAGCTGAGGCAATTCTGTTCCCCCAGAATCGGGAGGTCAGGCCGCTACGGCCGCAAGGGTGTGGCCATCAACTTCGTGAAGAACGATGACATTCGTATCCTCAGGGACATTGAGCAGTACTACTCCACCCAGATTGACGAGATGCCCATGAATGGTGAGGCGGGAGCAGCCCCCCCCCCCCCCCCGCCAGCCTCACATGGCCCCCCCTAACCCACTGTCTCCTTGCAGTTGCCGATCTCATCTGAGGGGCCGCTTGCCCTGTGGACCCGGAGGCTGGTTGCTGTCTGCCCTTTGGAAGGCCGCAGGGGTTCCATCGATAATATTTCGGGAGCCCCTGGACATCCCTCTTCCCCATGTGTAAATAATGTGTTGCGCAGTGTCTTTTTTCATTAAACGTCGAAAACTTCCCATGAGCTTCCCATGCCATCGTGGGTGGGTCGTGAGCGTTTGGCTGCTGGCAGGAAGGCTGAGCCCAGGACCATGTTCCAGGGCCGGGCGCCTATGGTACTGGACAGGAGGGCCACTCCCGTGGTTCTGTTGGGTATACAGGTCATGTGGGTCAGCCCCAGGGCCATTGCTCCTCTGCCTACAGCTGGACTCTGCCATCAAGGGTGTTCGCAGACTGGTGCAGAGCCGGAGCCTGGTCAGGACACTTGGCAACAGCCAGCAGAGAGGGACAGCAGGCGGGGCCAGCTTCTATCTGGGGGACTGAGCACTTGCATCCGGAGCGTGAGGTGGGTCACTGTCACACCTGCCACAGAAACCAGGGGCCTTGGCGCATGTGGCCAGTCCGAGGAGAACAGGGCAAGATGTGAACAGATACTCAGAGCCGTGGGGAGTGTGATGAGATGTCAGTCTGGTGGTAGGACCCACAAGAGGCTCGCCGCGCCGACCCCATCCAGTGGAACCATGTCACCTTCTGTGTTTGCCCCAAGTAAGTGGAAAATGGCTATTCAGTGAAGCCTCACGCTTGAATGTGGGGCACGCCCTGCGGGGCCAGGGCGGAGGGGGGCCAGTGTGTGCGTGTCCTCCGGGTTTGGGAGCCACACCCCACAGTGCACAGGGCCTATCCTGGCAGTCCTCGGGGAGCCAGGGGGGAGCTGGGGTGAACCTGGATTGGCTGTGTGCAGACCTTCCAGACCAAGCCTCATGTGTTAGCCAAGAAAGAATTGTGGCTGTCTGCTTGGGACACTGGGAAGGCTGCGGGTCTCCGGGGGGCATGGCAGGCGGGACACACAATGCAAAAGCATGCTGCCACCTCGTGGAGCCAGGCCATGTGTGCGAGCTCCAGGCTGGACCCAGTTCCCAGTGTCCAGAGGGGGGCGGGGCGATGTTCGGGGCACATGGGCAGAGTCAGCAGGCGGGAGCCAGAGGCTGCTGAGGACCCTGGGGACAGAGAAGTCTCGCAAGTGGACACAGACACATCCTCGCCAGATCCTGAGGCCGCAGCCTGGACTGGGATGTTTATTCAAATAGTTCCAAGAAGAAAGTTCCCTGGGTCCTGCCTGGGGCTTGTCCAAGGTCGGGCCCCTGTCCAAAGGCATCTGCTATGGCCACTGGCTCCCTTGTCCTCAGAGTCTGAACCTCGTGGCCTGGGGGGCAGGGACACCCCTGTCCCAGGGGTGGGTGTGGGGGCTGGGCTGTGTGCCAGCCTTGCCCCCACCATCACTTTAACAGCAGGTTGGCTTTGGGGAGGGGCCCCTACCCGGGAGGTAGACAGCAGACCCGAGTGTGCAGGTGGGGGAGGGGCCCCTATCTGGAGGTAGACAGCAGACCCCAGTGTGCAGGGCACCGCGCAGAGCTGAGGCCACGCACCGGGATGCACAGCCAGGCCTCAAGCCCAGCTGATGAGAAACTTCGTCCCCAGGGTCAGGGTTACTGGCACCTGCAGGGTCTGGAAAGGCACCATAGGCACCTGGTGAGTGTCCAGCACAGCAGCCTTTTGCTGGGGGGGACGGCCTCCAGCACCCCCAGGGAATGCGGTGCTACTACCCAGCCCCAGCCCAGCCCCGGGGCGCCGCCTTGCCTGGGTGTCCGGGTTGTAGATGAAGTTGGAGATGGGCACACCATCGGATAGCACCTGTTGAGGGGCCTCAGACACGCCCAGGACCAGGACCTTGTCCAGCTGCAGACCAGCCCCCTCACTGCTCACCTGCACCGGCTTGTTCCCGACCGTGTTCTGGCCACACAGCAGGGCAGGGTGAGGTGGACGCAGGCCCAGTGCCCCCGAGTCAGGACGCTCACCTCCCACTGTCCCTCAGGTCTCACCTTCCTGGCCCAGAAGCCCACCAGTGTGTAAGCCCCGGTCTCTAGCACCCCCAGGCTGTCACCATCGTCCCAGTAGAGCTCCCCTTGGGCGTCCCCACTCGCGGTGAGGGCCACGACCAGGGCCATGGGCTGCTGACGCGTCTCTGTCGTGGTGAGGCCGGGACCCTGCAGAGGGCGATGGACATGTCACTGCCTGGCCCGCAGGATAGCCTCAGTGGGTACCCACACAGCACCATGGCACCTGGGTGGGGGCCCACCCGCTTTCGGCTCCCCCATCCCTGGCTGGCCCTATTCGGGGGCTCTGCCTGCTATGACAGCGATAGTGGAGCCCTGGATATTTGCAGCTGTTCCAGAAGAGGATGATCTAGGCACCCCGAGGTGGTGCCCCACCCCCAGTTCCTACCTGCAGGGTAATGATATACCCCTCCCGAAGGTGGACATTGATGGTATCCAGGGGTGCTGGCAGAGTCACCCACTGTCCCTGGCTAATGATGGCAGACACACGGACTGCTGTAGGCTGAGAAGGGAGGCTGCCGATGGACTCCAGAGGCACCTGGATGGACATGGCACATGTGGGGGTATATGAAACCCTGCCCCACCCTGTCTCGGGCTGAGCTGCCCATGGCTGGGCACTGCCTGCAGGGACGCCTCACATTCGGGGGGCTCACTGCAGGGATGTGCCATCCACCTAGCGGGGACTCACCGTGTGCAGCTCGTACCACTTGCCGGTTGGGAAGTAACCAGTGACCTCCGTCCTCCCGGGGTCCAGCACGGGGGTGACAAGCAGGGCCTCCCCCCACATGAGCTGGCGGTCCACAGTCCAGGTGTGGGGATCCTGGGGGAACCTGCACCAGGAAAGTCTCTAGGGTCAGGGGGCTCCAAGGGCCCCAGCAAAGCAGCCCAGACTGGCCAGGGTAAGGACGCCATGCTGTCAGGGTGGGTGTGGTTGATGATGCTTCCCCAGGAGCGGCCGGAGCGGCCCAAGCAGAGCACCCCCCTGGTCATGTTCAGAGAGGAGGATCTTCTCCCCGAAACTAAACCTCGGGCTCGGCTCTGCAGCCACATACTCCGGGAGCCTCTAGGCTTCCTGGGGGCCCCTGAGACTTAGAACTCTGCAGGGTTCCCAGAGCTGCTCCAGCCGCACTCCAACAGCTGGAGAACAGGTGTAGCCTGGAGCGTGTCACCCCTCATTCCAGGGAGAAGTGCTATTTCCTGGCACAGTGTATAGAAGGGGTGTGGCCTGAGCAGCGGCCCTGTCCCCTCCAGGAAGAGAGGCGGAGTCACTGGGCAGGGAGGGCATAACCTGGGCCCCGCCCCTCACTCACTTCAGGAAAAGGGGCGGGGGTCAATCGAAGGGGCAGTGACCTGAGGGGGGGAAGGGGGGCCAGCCCCTAGCTCCAGGAAGGGGGCGGAGTCACCGCAGGGATGGGCGTGGCCTGGGCCCCGCCTCTCACTAACCCCAGGAAGAGGGGCGGGGTAACTTTGAAGGGGCGTGGCCTAGACAGAAGCCCCGCCCCAGAAGGATGGGCGGGTCCCTTGCGGGAGGGCGTGGTCTGGGCCACGGCCGATCCCTCACTCCAGGAAGAGGGCGGGGTCACTGAGGGGAGGGCGTGACCTGGCCGCGGACCCGCCCCCTCGCTCACTCCAGGAAGAGAGGCCGGGCCACTGTGGCCCCGTCCACGTGCGCGCGGTGGAAGAGCGTGTAGAGGTGGGGCAGCAGTGCATAGCGCAGGTTTAGGGCCTTCCTCATGGCCCGCTGTGCTTCGTCGCTGAACTGGTAGGGCTCCTGCGGCTGGGCAGGGGACGTGGAGCGTGGGCTCGGGACCCCAGCCCCTGTCCCTGGCCCCGCGCTGCCCGCCCCGGGGGTCTTCCGGGCGCCCTACCGAGCTGGTGAGGCTGTTGTGGTTACGCATGAAGGGGTAGAAGGCACCCAGCTGCATCCAGCGCACACACAGCTCCTCGGTCGTGTCGCCTTGGAAGCCACAGATGTCCGCCCCGACCAGGGGCACCCCCAGGAGGTTGAACAGCAGGACACCTGGGAGCAGAGTCAGCCTTGACCTCGGGCTGCATGCCGCCCCCTGCATCCCCCGCAGCTGGTCTGCTGAGACCACTCCCCACACCAAACGGCGATGGCCCCTTTGACCCCCTCAACAATTCAGTGTCCTGGAGGGTCCCTCCCCTCCTCCCAGAGACCACGTGCAGACCTGAGGTCTCCCCATCCAGGCCTCTGGGGGTTTCTCTTGCTCTAGGCACTGTTTGTGGCTGTGAAGCCGTCACAGGCCCAAGCCTGGGCATGTGGCAGGGTGGAGACACAGCATTATGTTGCCAAGTTTTGGAACCCCAGGGAGGCTTCTTGTCCCACCCCTGGGGCTGGGGTGCCCTGCTGGTGATGACACACATGTGGGCCCAGGGCTCAGGACCTGTTCTGTAGGTGGCACCTAAGGTGCCTGCCTGGGGGGGCAGGTGGAAGCCAGATGGCGGAGGAAGTCCAGCCACCGCGCCAGGGAACCGCTGTCCCAGAGCGAGTAAGGACCAACAAGTGTTTCTGGGCTGTGGCAGCTCTTTGCTGTCCGCCCCATGCCCCGCCGGCAGGCAGCCTCAGCCTCGGGTCCAGGGGTGGCTCTGTCCGGGGAGCAGAGCTGTGTGTGCCTGCAGGCGGGAGGGGGCTGCCAGGGAACAGGCCTGGGACGAGGCTTGTGCACCCACCAGGGATAGAGTACGCGAGCTGCTCCCATGTGCTCCACACGTCCCCTGTCCAGTGGCCGGCATAGTGGCCATGGCCAGCAAACGTCGAGCGCGAGATGACGAAGGGGCGCTTCCTCCGAACCTTCACCAGCGCACTGGGAGGGATGGGACACACGGGCAGTGACCAACGACCAATTCCCTGGGCATCAGAGCCCACCTTGGTCAGCAGCTGGCCAGAGCTGGGGCCGCCTAGTCCTGAGCACAGGAGGGCCTGCCCTCTGTATGCAGTCAGGCACGCACGCAGGCAAGCAGGCAGCACACATGCATGCACGAACACAGGCGCTCACACATACATGCACACACCTACACAGATTTGCACCATGCACACTGGTACTCACACATGCACGCACGCAGCTTGTACATGCACCACGCATATACGTACCACGCACGCTCGCACGCAGGCGCCCATACATGCATGCACCACACATGCACGCAGGTGTTCACATATCCACCACGCATGCAGATGCCCTGTGGCGGCTCACCTGTGTGATGCCATGGCTTCACTTAGGCCATACAGGTTGTGCAGATTGTAGTGCGAGGACAGGAACTGGCGGCTGGAGGCACAGATGGTAGCGGCCCGCAGGGTGCCGCCAGCAACCCCTGGAAGGGGAATCCCTGTTCCCAAGGGGCCCTTCTGTGGGGGACCGATGCTGTGGACAGCATTGCGGAAGCCCGGCCCTCAGGCGCACCCTGAGGCAGCCCCATTTCTTACCAGCACTGCTGCCTGGTCAGGGTCCCCTTTCTCCTAGAGTTCTCAGGGGCTGAAACCTGTTGCCCCAGACCCCTTCCACCCTCCCTGGGCCATGTGCAGTCCAGGAGGCCTTCCTGGGGGCTGTGCCAGGGAAGGTCCCCTACCCCCCCCCCCCCCCCCGCAAAGGAAACAGGACCGGGCATGGGGCTAACCAGGCACGTAGGGAGGATTCTCCAGTTCGTTGTTGGGGCAGCCATTCACAGAGCCCGCCAGAAAGTTGGATGGTTCGTTCATGTCCTGCCAGAGAGGCGTGGAGTGGGTGCCCTGAGCAGGGCATGGGGCGGGGCAAGCAAGGAGCCGGGCGGGTGGCACTCACAATCCACATGCCGTCGAAGGGCACCTGGGCATGGAACTCCTTCACCATGTCCTCCCACCAGCCGACAGTGGCCGGGTTGGTGAAGTCGGGGAAGACGGTGAGCCCCGGCCACACCTGCACCGGAAGCCGGAGGTGGACACTCAGGCCAGGCTTGGCCTCTGCTACCACCTGAGGGTGCTGCTCCCGGGATTTCCCCCAGCCAGGACCCCCTTCCTCTGGGTTCTGGGTGGAGCCTGATGCAGCAGCCGCAGCACCCCTGGGAGGGCCGGAGGCAGCCAGGGACCCCAGACCCAGTGCCCTCCCACTGTGGTACCTGGAGGGATCTGCGCCTCTACCTTGCCAACGAGCGGCTGGTCCGTATCATTGGTAATGAAGACGCCCCTCCGGAGCCCCTCGTCATAGGGCCGGTAGCTCCCAGGGTGCTCAGAGCTAATGGCAGCGTCCTAGGGGAAAGTGAAATCAGCCTGGCACCCGCCAAGGGACAGGGAGGTAGGATGGGACCTAGGTAGGAGGTGATGGGGTGGGGCAGGGCAGGGCGGGGCCTGCAGCTAGGGGGGCAGGGCCAGTGCAGGACTCACCAGCGGGGCCTGAAGCTGCCGGAGGGGCAGGGGAGGTGGGGCCTGTAGCCCCCAAGGTCCCACTGGCTCGGCTCTCCTCCCTGGGTGCCGCCAGCTGGGCTCTTACAGTTCCACGTGAATTGTTCCCAGGCCCTTGCCTGGCAGATGCAGAGCAGGGCACACGGTGCTGAGGGTGGAACTCGGGGCCTCGCGGCCCAGCCCCATGGTACGTTTGCTTATTTATAATGATGGGTTTTGTAACTGGAGCCTCCTCAGTGATGCTCGGAGCCATGTGCCCAGCGGTAAGGGTCTGACAGCTGGGGCGCAAACTGGATTCAAACTCGGGGCCTTGGGCTTTGGCCCGCGGCACCACCTCCTGGCCCACCCTCTTCTATTTTTGTTCTTTGGACCATGACAGGATTGCCCCTGGTTCTGTGCTCAGGGTCACTCCTGGGAAGCTCGGGGGAGCACACGGGGGCGTCGGGGGTCGGACCGGCCCTCCTGGCTTCCGGGTCCTGCGCTCTCACCACCAGCATCACGTAGTGGCGGCCACTCGCGTGCAGCTCCTGCACCATGGCCGGCAAATCGCCGAAGCTCCGCAGGTCGAAGGTGAAGTCCTTGCCGCCGTCAGCGTAGTCCAGGTCGTTCCACTGGGTGTCCTGTGGCCATGCGTGGGCTCAGCCGCCACCCACCCCGCTCCACCCCGCCCCTCGCCGCGCCGCCCCCACTCACCAGGGGGAAGTGGGCGCTGGTCATGTTGGCCACCACCTGGAGGGTCACGTTGGTGGATGTGTAGCCCCAGCGGCAGAGGTGGAAGCCCAGGCCCCAGTAGGGCGGCATGAGCGGGAAGCCTGTGAGCCAAAGTGCAGCCCGCCGGGCCCGTGAGGAAGGGCGGGCGGCAGGTGGGCTGGGGCACGGCAGGGCCGGGGACGCCTACCCACGATGTCCAGGTACTGCCGCACCACGCTCTTTGGTTCGGGGCCCAGGAAGACATACATGTCCAGGATTCCTCCCGTCGATCGCCAGCTGAGTGCTGGGCTCGGCTGCAGGACCACGTCTGGGGGAGTAGCCTGGGGTCAGGAGCATCAGCGCTGGCAGAGGCAAGGGGTGGGGCGGGGCGGGCTCCGGGGCGGGGCCACGATGGTGAGGGCGGGGATCTGGGCGGGGCCAGGCTCCTGGGGCGGGGCTCAGGATGGGGAGGGCGGCCTTAGCCAAGATGGGGCGTGGTCTTTTGAGGGCGTGTCTACTACTATGGGACGTAGCTAGGGCGGGGGTTTACGAGGATACGTTTTTCACGACGGGGCGTGGCCAGGGCGGGCAGGGTGGGGCGGGGCAGGGCTAGGGGCTCACCCATGGCATTGCTATTCAGCAGGAAGACCCCGTGGGCCAGCCCGCCCGCCTCCAGCACCATGTAGAAGGGGTGCGAGCCGTACAGGTTCTCGTTGAGCTGCGCATGGGGGACACAGCACCTGAGTCCCTTCCCCTCCTTCTTCCTTCCCCTCCAGCCAGGCTGCCGCCGGCCCTCACCATGGGGGCCTTGTCCCGGTTCCACAGAGTGACCCTGGTCCAGTCAGTGCTCAGGATCAGAGGGCCCAGGTGCTCAGCCAGGCCCACAATGTA
The DNA here is from genome assembly GCF_029834395.1 of Sorex fumeus. Taxonomy (NCBI): domain Eukaryota; kingdom Metazoa; phylum Chordata; class Mammalia; order Eulipotyphla; family Soricidae; genus Sorex; species Sorex fumeus. The sequence continues at coordinate 17,282,733 of NW_026606086.1, read as the reverse complement.
CTGTGACGGCAGGGAGGTGGACAGCTGCAGGTACTGGTCAGCAAAGATGAGTGGGGCCACAGTGGTGTTGAGCCTGTGGGGAAACCAAGGAAGCCCACCTGGCTCTGGGTGGCCACCCAACACCCCTCAGCTCCTGACAGGGTGGGGCGCAGCCCCAGAGCTGGGGGACTCTCAGTCAGGGATCCCCTAAGGCCTGCTGGTGTCAAACCCCCAGATGTTTGGGCAGGGAAGATGGATCGGACACTTGGGCATGCCAGCTTGGGCACTGCTCTGGGGCACACTGGGACCCAATGCTTTTGTCATCTTCTCTCGGATGAAGGCTCTCCAGCTCGCGCCACCATACAGCTGGCCCCTTTCTAGAACTTTCTCCCTCCCCCTTGGCTCTGTGCAGAGAGGGACTTGCTGTCCTCTCTGGGTATTACCCAAGGGAAAGTTCTGGAAGGTGAGCGAATTCCAGAGGATGTGCCAGACTCGGGTATAGCACCTGTGAGTCCAGCCTTGCTTTGTGAATAATGTGCTGCTCTGTTCACCCTCAGGGTCATCGCCTGACCACTGCTGTGCCAAGTGACTGACCCTGTGGAGGCCAGCGGCTGCACCCCGAGTCTGCTGGGGACCCCGCACTCCGGGGGTGGGGCAGGTGATACTATGATCTGAACGAGGTCAAGGATCCGAGTGGCCAGGCCTGCTGGTCACCTTGTGCACTATGTGCCACTTCCTTTTTGAAGGGGGAGGACTGGGGACAGGGGGCAAGGGAGCCCCACAGTGCGATGAGCGTTTGCCTGTGCCACTCTCCAGCTCCTCCCACAGCCCCCCAACAGCCCCCAGGCCACTCGAGGGTCCAGTCAGAGTGCCCAGGACTGCACGTCAGGAGAGCCCCTGAGGGGCCTTTGAGAGGTCACCGGGTGCTTGGGGGGACACTTACAGCACCCGGTGGTCCCCTGACCGGCGGACGATCACCCCGAAGGGGTCTCGGGACAACTCCACCTCGTAGAGTGGGCTCTCAGCTTTTGTGTGGACTTGGGGGGTCCTCAAGGGCACCTCATAGCGCCTGTTCTTGGGGTCTCTGATCTAGAAGAAGACAAGATGGGGCCATGAGACCCCCTAGTGGGTCAGCATCTGGCCCCTCTCACCTGCCCCCTCTCGTTGCCCTGCAGGGCACAGGCTGGTTCTGGTCCCAGAGTGTGACTGTCTCCAGTGGTCGGGCCTGTGACATGGCCTGTGTGTCCCTGGGACGTGGCCGAGCAGTGTGGCCGTGGCCTGTGTGTCCCTGGGACGTGGCCGAGCAGTGTGGCCGTGGCCTGTGTGTCCCTGGGACGTGGTCGAGCAGTGTGGCCGTGGCCTGTGTGTCCCTGGGACGTGGCCCTGTGATGCGTAAACGGGGCAGACAGTGCCTCCCTATGTCGCTTCTTCAGCCAGAGATGCTTGGACAGCACATGGCATTGGGGATCAAACAAGGCAGATGCCCGGGGTACCCGCCTACTCCTGCTGAGTGCCACACCCATGCCCAGGATGCTGCTGGGCTCCTGGGACCCGGCAGGGGCCCGTCCTCCCTCACATCCTCCGTTCAACCCTGCACTCCTTGCTGGGATCCCTGGGGATAGTGTGGGTCTTCTGCGTGCCCGCCCCTCGCCTCTCAGCCCAGGCCTCGCCCACCGTGAGGCGTAGGCGGCTCTTGGTCTCGATAAGCACGTCCAGCTGCAAGGTCATGACATCCTTGGGGAGGAAGGAGGTGCAGGGGCGCGTCAGCGTGGCCGAGTAGCCGGTGGCCGTGGCCGTGAGGTTCTCCAGCTTGTAGCTGCAGTAGCCGGTTGGGAAGAAGCACCAGGGCTGGCCGAGGCCGGCTCCCCTGGGCGGGCCCGCGGGCTGGTAGCAGCAGCCCCGCTCCCTGCACTGCTGCTCCGAGATGCCCCTGTCCGGGGCGCAGTCGAAGCGGCTGCTGGGGGCCACGTCGCACTGGTGCGGGCTGGGCGGGTCCCTGGGGCCGCGGGGCCCCTGCTGCCGGGCGCTGGGCTGGTCCCCAAAGCCCCTAGAGAGGCTGCGGAGCTCTCGCGGGTTCTCGGCGCAGTCATCGAGGAGCGTGTGTACCAGCAGGGCTGCGGTGGCCAGGAGGAGCAGGGCGCAGCCTCCCAGCAGCGGGCGGGGGCAGGGCGGCCACCTCGGGTCCATGGCACTGGCTCTGAGAGAGAAGGGCCGGAGGGAGGGCAGGGTGGGCGTTGTGGAAGAAAGCCCATGAAGGCTGCGGGCCCCCAGGTGCCCAGCATACCGACAGTGGACGGAGGGAGGGCCAGGGAGGGCGGGCCAGCCCCAGAACGCCTTCCGCTGCAGAGGTCTGGAGGGTCACAGATGAGAGCTCTCCCTGCTTCTCCTTCCGTCTTCCTGCGGACCGTCAGTATTAGACAGGGCTAGGGTGGGGGTCCTCTCCCAGAGGGGCTGCAGGCCCTGGGCTGGGCAGTTCTGACCCACGGAAGGGCCCTGGGAGGGGTTCTCGGGGTGCCTGCCTCAGCCCTGCTGGGAAGGTGCTGGCTTGGGGTCCTGGGGTTCCTCATGGCTCTCCTGGGGGTCCAAACTCCAAGCCAGGGCCAGGACACAAGAGAGCTGCAGGTAGGGCCGGGCGTCCCGGCACACCTGCTGGCCACACGGGGCACTGCTGAGCCTGGCCGCCCACGCTGGGCACCAGCTGGGTGGCCAACAATTCAGTTCTGACATGGCCCCGTTAGCATCCGCCCCCACACACACACACTCCCCCCCCCCAGTTCCTGTTCCAGCAGAGGGCCCCAGTTCGCGCGCGCGCGCACACACGCACGACCCTCCAGCAGCGCCCCGCAGCAGCCTGCCCCCAGCACCCCTGACCAATGCACTTGCACTGTGACGGGTCCCGCCCCGGGGGCGCTGGGGTTCGGGTTAGGCTAGAACAGGCCAAAAACCAGGCCAGGCCGCCTGGGGCGGGCGCACTGGTGGGGGGCGCCGCGGCCGCCTCCGGGGCCTCCGGGGCCTCCCAGGCGGTCCCGCTCCCGCGCGAGCCGTTGGCCCCTCGCACGTTCCTGTGCCGCCGCAATCGCGTGATTAGGGCGCAGCCTGCGGTCTGGGTGCCCCTCCCCGGGCGCGGGCCTGGAGGTCACGAGGTCGCGGCCTGCCCGCGGGGCCGAGGCTGCCCGCCCCCGCGGCCGCAGGTGCCTCAGGTTCCCTGGCGGCAGTGGCGGCGAGGGAACGCGCCCTTGGGCGGCCCGCGGCGGCGGTGGGAGAGGCTCCGGGACCGGCCGGCCCGAGCTGGACCCGCGGCGCCCGCCCCAGCCCGCTCAGCAGCTCACCTCCGCGCACGCGCGTCCGGCCCCGCTGCGCTCCCGTCCACGCATGTGCTCCCGCCGCTGACCACTGCCGCGGCCCCGGCGCGGGGGCGGGGCGGGCGCGCCACGTGACGGCCGCGCGCCCTGGCAGAGGCTGTGGGGGGATGGGTGGGGACTCGCCCCCCGCCCGGGGAGGGCCCCCGGCTGTCGTGGCCCCACCTGCCGCGCTGACCAGGGGCCCGCAGGGGGCAGCCCGGGGCGGGCCCGGAGCCGCTTACCCCGGAGTAGGACAGCACTTTGCCCGGGACCGTGGCCTCATGCAAGGTCCGGGAAGCGTGCATGGAATGAGCGGAATGTGCGCGCGAGCAGCAGGCAGGACCGTGGTCACGTCCGACCAGGCCCCGCCGGTGAGCCCTGCAGAGGCGGCCGCTTTCGCTTTCGGCAGCCCCGCCGCCCGCTCCCTCTGCCCACCTGTCCCGCCCCGAGCTGAGCTGCGCTTACCCAGGTGGGCCACGGGAACAGCGGGCTCCGGTTTGGGGGCCCTCTGCGCCCACAGCGTCCGGAGCACTGTCAGGGCTGATTCCCGAGCCCAACGGGTGTGGCTCAGCCCCTCCCAGCCCGCGAGAAGGTGAACTCGAAGAGCCAGTGTGGTGTGCGGGCAGGTAGCGGCTGCGGAGGGCATGGAACGGGACTCCCTTTCCAGTTTCACAACAAATAGGCCTTTCTGCTCCCTGACTCGGACCCTTTTAATTTTCTGCTGAAAAGCTGGAGAATTACCTTGTGGGATGTTTTTCCTTTACACGGGGGAGAGGTTGGCCCAGCCCAGAAATCCGGGTGAAGGACGGGGAGGGCCCTGGGGTGGCACCACCCCTTGGCAGTCCTGCCTGGCAAACCTGGGGTCACCTGAGCCAGGATGACCTAACGGTGTGGAGCTGGGAGTGTCCAGTGGTCACTCAGGGCCTCCTGTTCCTGGGCTTCCTTTTTTTTTTTTTCACTTTTACACACTTTATTAACACAATTCGAGGCGCCCAACGCCTGCCTACTCATTCTCTTAACTGCACAGCCTGGCATTGGGGTTGGTGAATCTGATGGTCAGCTGGGCCGCTATTTCCACGATTGCTTTGCGATTCTTGGAGGACACGTTGTGAGCGATCTTGGCACAGTAAGATTTGCTGCACATCAGCAGCACCTCGAGCTCCTTGATGATGTGAACCAGGAACTTCCGGAAGCCGCTGGGCAGCATGTGCTTTGTCTTCTTGTTGCTCCCATAACTGATGTTGGGCATCAGGATCTGGCCCTTGAATCTGCGGCGCACCCTGTTGTCAATGCTTCTGGGCTTGTGCCAGTTCTGCTTAATCTTGACAATAGTGGTCAGACTGGTGCCTGATGAACTTCTTGGTCCTCTTTTTGACGATCTTGGGTTTCACGAGAGGTCTGAGGGCAGCCATGGTGCCTTCGGGAGATGGCGGCCACCTCTGTCAGAAGCGCCGAGGAAGAGTCCTGGGCTTCCTTCTTACGGGAGGCGTGGAAACCCACGGCGCCCGCTGCATCAGGTCTGACCATGGGTGCCGGCAGCCCCAACATGCTGATGTCTGTTCCTCCTTCTTAGGGTCCTCTTCGCAGTGTACGTGGCTTTCTGTGACCCAGACAGTCCCAGGCCCCCGGCTGCCCCTGCCCTGGCCCTGGGATTTCTAGGAGGGCCAGGGCACGTCCCTTCTGTGGGCAATGGCCTGGACGACCTTGAGCAGGGCCTCCTGGAACTGCGGGTACTCATCGGTCACGTGGACCAGGATGGTGCTGATGAGGCCGGCCTGCGCGTGCAGGCGCTGTTGCTCGGCCCTCAGCCCCACCTCGGAGCGGGCCAGCAGCACGTAGCGGCCGTCCTTTACCGCCTGTAGGTGCTTCTGGCGCGTCTGCAGGGCCACCAGCTGCAGGAGGTTCTGGAGGGCAGGACACGCGGTCAGTTGCAGAGGGCATGGAGGGGTGCAGGCCAGAGTGGGGCTCCCTGGAGTGGCCAGCCTGGCACAGCAGGCCCGGAAGCGTGGCTGCTCTGACCATTCCTATTGACCACTGGGCTCAGGGGTGTCACTCCCCTCCTCACTCTCCTGGGGCCTTACACCACCCCCCCCACGAGTATTTTCCCCTGCGGATCATTCCAGGGGGTGCTGGGTGGACAGGCAGCTCCCATGTGCAAAGCCTGTGCCCAGCCCCCTGAGCCCCTCCCTGGCAGAGGTCTGGGGTAGAACCCCGGGGAGCAGGGATGGGGGAGCCATCTCACCTGCCGCTTGCGGGCCCGGAGCCCCTCCAGGCCCGACTCCAGCTCGTCCACCCTGGCCTGCAGCTCCGAGAGCTGCACCTGCTTCTCCAGCAACGCGCTGCCCAAGCCCTTCTGCGTCTCCTCCAGGTCCCGGATGGTCTGGGAGCTCTCCTCGGAGGCCTAGGGGGCAGAGAGGCTGCAGAGCATGGAGCCCCTGCCCTGGGGAGCCACTCTGCACCCTGGCCGCAGGGACACGGGGACCACACACAGCTGTGTGCCACGTGGGAGAGAGACACGGGACGGGGCGGGCAGTAGAGGGGACCCTAGCAGGTGAGGGTCCGTCCTGGGAGGCTGGCGTCCAGGACCCCAGTGCCATTGAGGAAAAAAAAAGTCTGGAAGCAGCTGGAAGCTGGCAGCAGGAGGGACGGCTGGCATGCGCCAGGGAAGGGAGCCGCGTGGCCCCAGCTGCCCCCTCCCCGCCCCAACCCACCCTACGCTGCACACCAGGCGCTAGCAAGGATGTGCCCAGAACCCCATGCCCGGAAGCAGGCTTGCCGGGTCCCAGCGCGGGCTCTTACCCAGCCCTCGCACTCCCAATGGTGGGGGCAGGCCACACGACCCCGCTGCCCGCCCACCTTGTGGGTCTCCCTGATCTTGCGGCGCAGCTCGGACAGCTTGTGCTGGAACTCCGTCCGCGTGAGCAGTTTCGTGTCCACCTTGGAGCGGCCCTGGGCGCTGGTGGTCATGGAGTCCCTGCGCGTCACTGCCTGCTCCATGCTGCGGATCAGCTTCTCCTGCTGCTTCAGCAGCTGCCCATAACGAACCTGGATATGGGCAGGACACGCACACCAAGCTGGGGGGCTGGCAGGGAAGCCCCGATAAGAGCTGGGAGTCCAGGATAGGGGGCTCTGCTGAGGGAGCAGACAGCCTCAGGAGCTCCCGCTGGGGGTACCACTCAAACCCATCCTCGGGACATAAAAGGTGACATTCGGGGAAAACAGATGGGCAGGGGGAGGAGGAAGCTTTCTAGAATGGTAAACGGGCCCAGTGTTGGATGTAGCAGAGCCCGTGACCAGGCGGGACCGGGCAGGGCAGGGCACCCCGGCCAGCAGCCCCAGGACTGGGCAGGGCCGAGCACCCTGGTCAGCAGCCCGTGACCTCCACGGAAGGAAGCACCGGGGTGGGTGGACAAGTGCCCAGCCTCAGACAGAGCCAGGACCTGCTTCCCACGCCCAAAGGCAGCTGCAGCCGGACCTCGAACCTGGCCGGCACCTGCCCACTCAACACTGCTGCCTTGGGCCAAGAGGTGGAGAGATGCCTAAGAGGGCAAAGGGCCAGTCCCCAGAGGCAACAGAACAGAGTGAAGATGAGGTCCCTGAGCCACTAGTGCGGATCCAAGTGACTGTTAATAAGGATATAGCCAGAAAAGAAACTGGGTGGGGGGAGGGACGGCAGCTCACACTCTCCCCAGCACACGGTGCTCGCGACCCACACAGGGCCCATGTGTGTGCACTCACACACATCTGCGCACATGCAGACACGAAACTCACACATTCATGCACAGACATGCTCGAGTTCGGTCTCCCAAGGAGAAGCGGGGACCCCCTACGCCAATGAGAAACCTTTCTCTCCACACTGGATTGTCAAACAGTCCAACATCTTGACAGAAACTGGTAAATCTTGCAAATCCACAGAAATATGCAAATGTGGATTTTATTTCTACATACTGACCACGTGCAGTTGGTAACAGACAAGATTAAGGCAGCATTATGACAAACTCTGCTGGGATACAACAAAGCCTGTGGGAGTCTGAAAATGACAGGCTCTGACACAAACTCAAACCCCAGAAGAAAAAGAGAAGGGGAGTTCTGTGGGGGGAGGGGTACACCAAGAATCGTCAGCTCACCCTCCCCCACCCGGCACCAACACAGCACATGCCAGATCCCAGAGGGACTGCTGCAAAAACCCACAAGCCCATCCTCATATGCCAGTGCAAGGTGACAGACACGAAGCTGGGCAGGAGAGACAGTGTGGCGGGTGGGATGCTTGTACCCTCCAGATGGTCCCCGGAGCCCACCTGGGTGAGCCAAGACTTCAGAGCCAGAAGCAGCCCTGAGCACCTCAAGGTGTGCTCAGACACAGCAACACGAAAAGAAAGACAATGTATTTCAAAGGATTTTGCTGAGGAAGAGGAACTGGAAAATCACTCAGGGACTTCTGAGCTCGACAGCCCAGGGCTGGATCAAGGGCAAGAACGGACCCACAACGGCCACCAGTCCCTCGCTGGGCAGTCTTTCCCAGCGGGCTGCCTCCTCCAGCACAAGCCAGAGCCTGGTCACTGGGGCCACCGGGTGGAGCATGTTAACTGTGTCCCCTAGGCAACAGGACAGCATAGGACAAGGCCAGGTCTGTATAATCTGAGTGTCTCCCTGGATCATCCACCCTACTACTCCAGGCCCAGCAGGCCGCTGCGGCTGCCTCCTCCTCCTCCTCCTCCTCCTCTCCCCCTCCCACCTTCATGCCTGAAATTACGCCCTGCTGAGCCACGCCCACCCCAGACCCGGAACCTAGGCCGGGCCTCCCCGCTCACTCTCAGACCGCCCCAATACCGCCCAGAGACACGCCCAAGCCCGGAGGCCACGCCCCCATGTCCCGCAGTCCTCACCCACTCTCAGAGGCCCCACCCCTTCTGCCCCCACCTTTTTTTTTTTAAATTTTATTAGTAAAACACCATGAGGTACAGTTGTAGACTTACAAATTTTTGTGCTTGGATTTCAATTATACAGTGATCAAATATCCGGCCCAACACCAGTGCCCATTTTCCACCACCATGGATCCCAGTATCCCTCCCACCCCCACCCCCCATCCCACCTTGCCTCTGTGGCAGGGCATTCCTTTTTGTTCTCTCTCTCCTTTTGGGTGTTGTGGTTTGCAACAGAGGCACTGAGTGGCAATCATGTTTGGTCTATAGTCTACTTTCAGCATGCTTCTCCCATCCTGGGAGGATCCTCCCAACACCCTTTATTTGGTGCTCCCTTCTCTATCTGAGCTCCCTTTTCTCCTAGCATGTGTGGCTGGCCTCCAAGCCATGGAGCAAACCTCCTGGTACTAATCTCGGCCACTCTTGGGTGTTAGTCTCCTATTTTGTTACTTTATGTTCCCCAGATGAATGCAATCTTTCTATGTCTATCCGTCTCTTTCTAACTCATTTTGCTTAACATGATACTTTCCATGTAGCACCACTTGTATGTAAATTTCATGACTTCATCTTTTCTAACACCTACATAGTACTCCATTGTATAGATGTACCAAAGTTTCTTTAACCAATCATCTGTTCTTGGGCATTCAGGTTTTTTCCAGATTCTAGCTAGGAAATACCAGATTCTAGCTAGGAAATACCTGATAGAGGCCATGCCCCTATGCCCGCCCTCCGAGGCCCCACCCCTTCTGGCCCCACCTTTTCTGCCCACTCTCAGATCCCTTCCTCTATGCCTCGTCGTCCTCCTCACCCCTCCCTGGCCCACCCTCCCCCCCCACTTCCAGGCCCCGCCCCAGCCTTGCCCTCCCCATCCACTTCTAGGCCCCGCCCCTCCCAGGCCCTTCCTCCCAATCCCCCTCCCCACCCACCTTCATGCGGTGGATCTCCATCCTCATGGTCTGGATCTCTGCCTGGCCAGTCTCCGAGTCCACGGAGTTGCGCATCTCTTTTGCCAGCTGGATTTTTTTCTCCCAGAGCATGATCTGATGTCTGGAGGAAGGTGCCAGGGTGAGGCTGGGAAATGAGGGGGCGTCTCCTGTGCTTCCCTGAGCCCACCAGCTAGGGCAGAGGCTCCCACCTTCCTAGGGCTCTCCCCTCCTCGTAGGAAGAAACGCCAATCGGCCAAAGCCATCGCACAGAGCTAGGGCGCTGGCCCTGCACGCGGCCACCCGGGTCCAAGCTCCACACCCCATATGGTGTCCTGAGCCTTGCCAGGAATTAGCTGGGAGCACCGCCAGTGTGGCTCCAACACAAAACCAAAATATCAGTCTGCGACCCCTGGAAATTGGGTGGGGGAGGCACACCTGGCAATGCTCGGAGCTTACTCCTGGCTCTGCGCTCAGAATCATTCCTGGTGGGACGAGGGACTACATGGGATGCCGGGACACAAGGCTCACACTGGACCCGCTGTACTACAGCTCCGGCTCCAAAGTACTTTCTTTAATCAATAGAGGGCAACGCTATGGCACCCACAGGTCCTACTGCCACCCCATTCCAGGGGTCCCCACTTGGGGAAATAGTACAAGGGACTCGTTGGTGAGGCTGAAGAAGAGCCAGGGCCTGGCATATGCAATACCCAGCACCGAAAAAAACAAAAAAGAAAAAAATAAAAATGGGGCAGGGTTGGGACATGACAAGGGTACGGTCAGTCACTTTCTGGCACCGCGCGGGACACTCAGCACCCTGGGCACTCTGGTGGCCTCAAGCTTCAAGCAGCCAGGCCTGCCTGGCGTGGCTTCTGGGTCCGCAAGCACAGTTGGGGGTGCCCCCCCCCGAAAAGTGATTTATTCAAAGTTTATGTGAAAGGAGCAACATGTTCTGGGTCCAGCGAGACATGGCCTGTCCAGGACCCTGCAAAGCCTGTAACTTTTTCTGGATTCTGCAGGGGTGAAGGGCCAGGGGGCTGGGGGGCTCTTGGTTGCCCCGGTTCTGGGACTCACTCGGCCTCGACCAGGTTGTTCATCAAGATGGTCTTCTCCTCGCTGAGCTGGTTCAGCTTGTCCTGCAGCTCGATGGTCTCCCTCTCCGCCTCCTGCAGGGTCGCAAGCGGCCAGTGTGGGGAGAAGCCAAGCGTGGGGCGGGGCCATCGTGGGGCGGGGCCAATGGGAATGGAGCCATTGTGGGGCGGGGCCATCGTGGGGCGTGGCCAATGAGGATTGAGCCAGCGTGGGGAGGGGCCAACATGAGGTGGGCCCAATGGGGATGTAGTCAATGTGGGGTGGGCCCAGTGTGGGTGGGGCCAACATGAGGCGGGGCCAACATGAGGCGGGGCCAATCGAATGGAGTCAGCGTGGGGAGGGGCCAGTGCGGGGAGGGGCCAACATGAGGCGAGTCCAATGGGGATGGGGCAAACATAGGGTGGGCCCAATGGGGGCCGGGCCAGTGGGGCAGCAGTGCCCACCTTGAGCATGCACAGGAACTCTTTGTGGGTCACCATGGCGTCCTGCTGCAGCTGCTCCGTGTTGCTGCGGTTCTGGCCTATGAGCACATTGAGCTTCGTGAGGTCGTGGTCCAGGCCCCGCATGTGTCGCTCGATCTGCTTCTTCTCCAGCTTCTCGGCGTTGATCTTGCCTGCCGGCGGGAGTAACCACACAGCCGCTGGCCACTATCCCAGAGAAGCGCAGATCCCCACCCCGCTGACCCTGTCCGACACAGGGAAGGGGCATTCCTGAGGTGTGTTTCCCCAGCCGGGCCCCTGTGCAGGACGGACCCTGGCAGGCAGGGGCGGGAAGCTCATGGTCAGCTGAGTCCCCCAGAGGGGCGTCTACTTCCTCCTGAGCTCCCGGGACAGGCGCTGGGCAGAAGCTTCCCCGAAGCCCCCAAAAGACACAACCGCTGGGAAGCAGCACGTGTCACCGCGTGTCCAAGCCCATGTGGCTCCCAGGCTGCCAGCACAGGAGGCAGGGTGGGGGGCAGTAGCAGCCCAGGAAGGGTGCCCACTCTGCACGCTGCACTGGCATAGCGAGGGCTCCAAGATTTAGGCCCGGCCCAGGGCAAAGTGAGGGGCCACGCCAAGCATGCTCAGGGATCACTGCTGGCTCTGTGTTCAGGGGTCTCTCCTGGCAGGGCTTGGGGGCCCCGATGGAGTGATGGGGATCAAACTGGGTTTATTAGCGTGCAAGGCCAGTGCCTCGCTGTCCTTCCCCGAGTGGGGTTTTGTGGATTTCGGGGCAGTGCCAGCGTCTCACTCTCGATTCGCAGCTTCTTCTGCTCCAGGATGCGCAGCTCCTTCCGGGAGGTGGTCACCGAGGCCAGGTGGTCCTCGCGCTCGTGTGTGGCTGCCACCATGTCCTGCTGTAGCCGGAGCCAGTTGACCTGTGCCTGTGTCAGGCTGGCACTGTGCTCCTCGATCAGTTTGCTCAGCCGCTTCATCTCCCTCTCCAGCGGCCCCACCTCTTCCCCCTGCAGCGACGGGGGAGGGGGGGTCTCCCAGTCATCACGGGGCTCAGTCCTGGGATGGGCATCTCCCCCGCTGTCACCACTGCCTGAACCCAAAGGGCTTTTGGAGGTCCCAGGTGGGCTCTGTGCGCCCTTAGAAGACATCCAGGGTGGCCAGAAGTTCTGGGCACCCCCGCCTCCTAGTCGGGCCGTGGCTGCAGGGGGAACCTGGCCTGCCGGAGTAGCCTGCTGGCCCCTGCCCCGTGCGAGCTGCTGCCTTAGACATGCCCGTAGTCAGCTCTGAGCGACCAGTCTGCACATCCGCCACCCCAGAACAAGGTGCTGGGCCCCACGGACCCCAGACCCCGTGGGGGAGGGGAGTGCAGGCCACTCTAACACCCATACTCCTGAGCTGCCTGGCTGTGGACCCCGTCTGTGCCCCAACCCCTGACTGCTCCTGCCCGTGTCCCCCTGACCTGCCTGTACCCGCCTATGTGCCCCCAACCCCTGTCTGTGCCCACCTGTGCCCCCGACCCTGTTCACCCCTGCACCCGTGCCAGCACCCCGCGTGCTCCCCCGCCCCCATGCTCCCCCACCCCCACATGGCCCCGTCCCCTCCCCACGCTCACCCCGCGCCGCCCTGGCTCACCCCCAGCTCCGACACCATCCTCTCCAACTGCTTGTTGAAATGGTTGATGGTGCTCTGCTTCCGCTCGATGAGGGTGGTGCGCCGCGAGATCTCGTTCTGGCTGTTGATGATGAAGTCGTTCACCCGCTTCACCTCCTTGTCCAGCTCAGCCAGCGTCTTCTCGTGCGCCTCCTGCCGGCAGCTGGTGTCGGTGATGTCCACTGTGGCCTGGGCGATGTCGCCTTCGATCTTGGAGAAGTGTGTCACCTGGCAGAGTGGCGGGCCAGGCTGAGCCGTGCGGCCCCGGGCAGCCCACGCTCCTGGCCTGTCCCCAGGCTCCTGGCTCAGTGCTCAGCAGGAAACCCTCTGTGCAGGGGGTGAACTGGGGGCGGCAGGATGCAAGGCAAGTGCCTTTGCCTTCTCTCTGGTCCAGACTGTTACTGAATAGATAACATGGTGTGTGGGCGGCGTGGGGGCAGAGAGCTGGACACTTCCAGCCAGCAGGCCCCATGATCCTGTGAGATCTGGGGGCTCCAGAGGACTCCTGCCCCCCCACTCGTGGGGACCCTGCCTGGCTTCCAGTTCTCTTGGTACTCCCCTGGGGTCATTGTAGACCCCCCAGGTGCTCCTGGGACCCCAGCTTCGGAAGGTCCCTCCGTCCACCCACACCACCAGACCAACTAGGGCCTTTGGGGAGGGCAAGGGGTGGGTGGGGGTTGTCTGTGCAGTCACTGACCTGGGGGCCTCCACTGCCCTCTACTGGACAGAGGTGGGAGCACATGCATAACCTGTGCTGGCCCCGGGGCTGGGCGCTGTGAGAACACCTTCCTGCCCACCGCACACCGGCCACCTCCTCTCACTCCCCGCTGGAAGGTCAGGTGCGAGGACAGTGTCCCCCTCCACACCGCCCAGAGCGACCGGGGACAGGTGGTGAGTGCCCAGCTGGAACCGTCACTCTCCACAGCCTGAAGAGCCTGAGGTGTTCAAGCCAGGGCCAGAGCAAAGGGAAGCGGCTGCTGTGTCAGGATGCGGCCCAGTGTGTGTGATACACACATGCATGTACACGTGTGCACGTGTAAGGTGAGCAGTGTACATGCGTGTCAGTATGTGCATGCATGTATATGCACATGTGCGTGTGACTTGTTGAATGTACATATGTATACGTGATTGCAAGTGTGTACTACATATATGTACATGTATGCCTGTGTACATGTGTGCATATGTGAGCGTGCAATGTATACGTGTGCGTGTGTATATATGTATGCGCCTGTGTGCTGTTGCTGACAAGACGCGTCGGCCTGCAAGGCATCAGTGCACATTTACAAACTTTCCAGGGGGATCGTGCGGGTGTCCGACAGGCTTCTCTGGAGGTGACCGATGAGCCGTTTGTCCGTCTCTCCGAGCTTTCTCCAGCCGAGAGGGGTGAGTGCGCATACCCGAGCTGCCCACCGCCCCGGGGGAGGGGAAGGCGCGTACCAGGCTGGTCTTCTGCTTTCCCAACTTCAGGATGAGCTGGTGGAAGGCTTTAGTCATCTTGTTGGAGGTGACCTGCTCCCGCAGCGTGTCCACCATATCCATCTCCATCTGCTTCCGCAGGTCCAGCAGAGCCTGGATATCCCTCTGCACCTCCTGCCGCTTCTCCACGGTGGCCGCGTGCTCCTGGGGAGGAGGAACGGTCAGGGTGGCTGTGTGCGCGCCCACCTGTGCACCCCCGAGAAGCGGACCGAATCGCCTGGGCCCCATGTGCTTTCGAGGGCAGCTGTACCGCCTGGGCCCTGCGCAGAGCCTCGTCTGTGTCCTGCAGCGTGAGGCGGTAGGTGCTGAAGTCGTTCTGCAGGGCCTCGTGCTTGCCCAGGCACTGTGCCGTCAACTTCCTCAGCACGCCCGCCTCGGTCTCTGCGCGATTCAGGACGCTCGCCAGCTTCTCATTCTTCACCTCCTCCCGCACGATGGACTTCTTGAAGCCCTCCAGCTCGCCGTCCAGGGAGCGGATCTGGTGCTGCAGCTCCCTGAGGGTACACCGAGGCTCGGGGAGGGCACAGCTGAGGTCACACCCCGGGGAAGGACTCGGGGCCTGTGTGAGCCAGAGCCCGGGAGGGGCCAGTTTGCCGGACGGTGCCCCTCTGCATTGGACATGAAGCGCGGGTACTCGAGATGCTGTCCCTGGGCTACTGCCTTCCCCTGAGAACACACTCTCACTTCGAGGGGCCGGCTGGGCAGCGCTTGGGGCCTCTTGGCCATGAGCCGGGTCTCAGGCGCCCACACCTGCCCCCACATGCTCATCTCCCATATCCCCCACCCTGGCCGCCTGCCTGGCGCCCCTGTCTTTCTTGTCACTTCCGGGCAGGGGTGTCGGGTCAGAGAAGCCTGCGTGAGGCGTCTGCCTCCTGGCTGCTCCGCTGACCTCATCTGGAAAGGGGCACTTCCTGTGTGTGAGGACACAGCCCCGGGGCTTGGGGCCAGGCGGGGGTAGAAAAAGCAAAGAGGGGCTGGAAGGTGGCACCACTGACCACCCCCCCCCCACAGCATCCCCAGCAGTGATTCACCCGGAGCACTGCCCCGGGAGTAGCCCAAGCACCACCGGGTGTATCCCCAATACAGAATGGAACAAAGTTGGCAGGGAGATGTGCACGAGGGTCTCTCTGCATGGGAACCTTAGCCCGGGGAGGCATGAGGGGACTGTGGCCAGTGCCGGCCCAGATCTGGGTGATGGAGTCTATTAGGAATTTCCAGGTGGGCCCGAACCACAGGATAGCGGGGAGGGACTTGCCTGGCACAGCTGACAGCTAGGAGTAAGTCCTGAGTGTCACGGGCTGTGGCCCCCAAACCAAACGCAGCTCTAGAGCCAGCACAGGAGGGCACAGTCCTGAGGGGGGCAGAGGGCACCCGGGGAGCCCCCACCCGCTCCAGGCACCACCCGCGGGTGTAGGGAAGCTGCAGGGTGCCCAGCCCGGAGACGGGAAGGCTGGGTTGGTGCTTCTGTGTGTGCAGTGCTGGGACGGCAGTCCCTGCCTTCTGGGGCCTGCATGCAGGAGGCCCCACTTTCCACCCAGCCCCGTATGGTCCCCTGAGCACTGGCGTGGGAGCAGCCCTCCCAGGGCAGGATGCTGGGCCCCCCCAGCTGAACCCCTGAATTTATCCCTGTGCCGTGTGCTTTTGGGGGACATGTGCGGAAACACAGGTGCCTTGCCAGCTTGCCTGGTCCAGTGCTCAAGGCACCTGGCATCAACCAGCTGACCAGGGCACCAGGGCTGAGGACTATGCCAGGGTAACAGTCACAGCCGTGGGCAGGCCGTAGGGGGCTTGGGGACAAGCTACCACATGGCATCAAACTCCAGGGCGCTGGGGATCCATGTGTGGCCCTGTGCCCAGGGCAGTGAACTGTGCCCCATGTTGGCAAGGACAGGGTGCCCACTGGGAGGGGCCATGGCCTGTGGCCTGGCTGCCATGTCACTGTGGGGATACATGAGCCTGCGGGCACCATGGGCACATCCAGACATGCCTGTTCTTCAAAGTCTGTGGATATACCTCTCTCCTGCCCTCCCAGCACTGAGACAGTCCAGCCCAGGCCGGGGCAGCCAGGGCCCTGCAGCCGGCCTAGCTGGCCTGTGCCAAGGGACCCTGGTCACCGGCCACAGGGTGGGTGGCAGCGGTGCGGTGTCCAGGAGCCCCCCACCTCCCACTGGAACCCAAGCTGCACAAGGGGGTCCCGCTGGCCAGCAGAGAGGGACCGAGGGCTCGGGGATGAAGGTGCATGTGTGTGGACGCAGCACTGCAAGGCGGCCGGACAGCAGACCCAAGGCACCCTCTGCTGGATGAGTGTCCTCTCCGCATGGACTCGGCCCCAGGGCTCCTGTGGCAAGCAGTTCAGAAGGACTAACAATGGCAGAGGTCTGCTTGCAGGAGGCCATACCTGAGCGCCTCCTGGGCCACATGGTGGGCCTCGTCCCGGCCACGCATGCTCAGCAGGCTGCTGCCCCACTGCTTCAGGATGCGCTGCTTCTCCAGCAGGATGGCGTCTATCTCCAGGCAGGCCTGCAGGCAGCAAGTGGGGTGCCATGGGTGCCCCCCAGCACGGCCACAGCCTCTCTCGGACACCCCCCCCCCCCGCAGGGCTGTCTCAGCCCTCGTGGCACCGGGCGACCAGGATCATGAGGCCACTGACCGGGCAGCACAGCCGGGCCTGTCTGGCTGCCTTGCCAAACCCGTGTCCCCAGACACTCAGGCAGGGGTTCATGTCCCACACGCCGGCCTTCCCTTCCTGCATGGCTGCCTCTGAGAAACTAACAGCACTTCGTCTTCCCAGATCACAGTAGCCATGTCCAGCTAGGGCCCTGGCAGGGACGTTCCAGAGTGAGTGTGCTCTGGGCTGGGGTCGGCAGCTGTCCCAGGCACACACGAGTGACTGTTGTGTGTCCAGGCCATGGGCTTCAACCTGGGTCACACCTGCCTTGAGCTTACAGCCGGTCACTGTGGTTTGGGGGTTAGTCCCGCACGACAGAGGGTGGGCAGCAGAGGGATGGTGGCCCTCCCCGAGACCCCTGGTATTGCCATTCTGGGTGGCTGGGCTGTCTTGTCCGGGTGACCCAGGATGCTCAGATATTGCCCAGGGCACGGCTCTCACCTCGCTGACCGCTTTCCTGAGGGTGCGAGTGTCCTCAGCCTGGGCACTGCGTTGGGCATCCAGCAGGGCGATCTGCTCCTCAAGGTCACTGACCTGCCTGGTCAGCCTGTCCACGTGCAGGTCCTGTGAGACGCACAAGAGGCCATCTCAGAGTCCTGGGACTGCGCACAGGCCTTGGGTGGGGCGTGGCCTGGGCGTGAGGCCAGGGGAGGGGAGGGGCCTGGGAATGGGGCGGGGCCTAGGCAGGGGCAGGCCTGGGCGTGGGGGCGGGGCCTAGGCAGGGGCAGGCCTGACTGTGGGGGCGGGGTGTGGGGAGGGGCCTGGGCACAGGGCGGGGCCTAGGCAGGGGCAGGCCTGACTGTGGGGCGGGGCCTAGGCAGGGCAGGGCCTGACCGTGGGGCGGGGCTTGGGGCGCGGTGGGCAGGGCTTGACCATGGGGCAGGGCCTGGGCAGGGGCAGGCGGGCACCTGAAGCTGCTTCTCCTTCTCGGCGCGCAGCCGCTCCCCCTCCGCCTTCTTCACCACCTGCCGCATCACGCGGATGTCGTCACACACATCCTCCTCCACGTTCCGCGTATAGAACACATGCAGCAGTAGCTTCTCCAGCTCTGCCTGCAGCCCCGCCACTGCGGGCACGGGCACAGGGTCACACGGGGGTACAGGATCACACGGGGGCACGGTCACACGGGGGTACAGGGTCACACGGGGCACAGGGTCACACGGGGCACAGGGTCACACGGGGCACAGGGTCACATGGGGCACAGGGTCACATGGGGCACAGGGTCACACGAGGGCACAGGGGCCATGGGGTCACACGGGGCAAAGAGGCACACAGGCACAGGGTCACACGGGGGACAGGGGCCACAGGGGGCATAGGGTCACACGGGGCATGCAACCTGCACCATATGAGAAGCGCCCCCCCATGCCCATTACACCCTCCCCCCACAATCCCCCCCAGAGACCCTTAGTGCTGGTGATGCCTTTTCCTGCCCTTCTCCTGATACTGTGGTTTGAAGCCACAGAGACACTCTGCTTTCGTTTTTCTCCCTCTGCAAAACTTTCTGGGATTTTTTTTGGGGGGGAGTCACACCCAGCGATGCACAGGGGTTACTCCTGGCTCTGCACTCAGGAATCACCCCTGGCGGTGCTCAGGGGACCCTATGGGATGCTGGGAATTGAACCCGGTTTGGCCGTGTGCAAGGCAAACGCTCTACCTGCTGTGCTATCACTCCAGCTCCTTTCTGGGATATTCTTGTGCGGCTTTGAGTGCTCTGACCCCCCATGGGCTGCGTGGGGCGCCACAGCGAGGGTGAGAGAGGGTCCATGTGTGGAGAGAGCCTTTGGTGGGTGCTCGGACAGTGACCCAGGAAACTGCAGCGTGAATGAAGTGTGGGCGCGGGCCACGGGAAGGGGCCTTACGCTTCCTGCGCTCCTGCTCGGCCTCCTGGCTCGCCTTGGCGTAGTGCTGGCGTACGGCCTGCAGCTCGTCCTCCCGGTGCCGCCGCTCGGTGGCTGCCCGCGCGTGCTGCTCGTGGCTCTTCTCCAGCTGCGCCTGCAGCCCCGCCAGGCTCTGCTGCGCCCCGTACAGCTGCACCCCCAGCTCCTGCCGCTGCGCTTTGCTCTGCTTGGTGGCCACGTTCTGGGGGCCAGAGACGCGCATAAGGCGGGCCCCTACGGTGGTCCCGGGGGCTCGGGGCGGCCCTGCTCACCAGCTCCCGGAGCTCCAGCTGCAGCGCCTCTATCTGGCTGGTGAGGTGGCGCTTCAGGGCGGCCTGGAACCTCACCATCAGCGGCTGGGAGCAGGGAATGCGCAGGTGACTCCTGGGACAGGACAGCCTCCTCTACCTTCTATTTTGTATTAATTTGGGGCCACATTTGGCAGTGCTCAGGGCTGACTCCTGGATCTGTGCTCAAGGATCACTCCTGGCGGTGCCAGGGATAGGACCCGGCTCGGCCATGGGCAAGGCAAGTGTCTCAGCTGTACGGTGGCCCCAGTCTCGTGCCCTGCTTCTACCCAGGACTCAATCCAAAGGCTACTCCTAAGAGCCGCCGGGTCTCAGTCCAGGCACAGAAGCCCTGGGGGTGCATTTTGGTGAAAGGGCGGACAACCTGGGGCGGGCCTGTCACCTGCGCCCAGGGAGGCCAGCCCAGCTCCCACAGGCCCCTTTCCTTGTGAGAGCCCTGGGTGCCTGCCACCCTGGGCACTGTGCCCAGCCCCCTGGTGTGTCAGACAAGATTTCCTGGACGTTTGCTGTGGGGGTGGGGTGGGGGATGAACTTCCTGCTGGCAGTGCCGAGAAGCCCGGGATGTCGGAGCTCAGGGCCGATGGGTGTCGGCTGGCCAGGGCTGGGCTCAGTGACACCCCCTCGCCCCCTGGAGGGGGACCTGGGGCCCAGAAAGGTGGGGGGGTCGCTCACATGGTCTGGAGCCAGGACCACCAGCGGGGACTCTCCCTCCGATTCCTCGCTGCCCTCTGACCCGGCCCTCTGCTCCTGGGCCTCCTCCACCGAGCTCAGGTGCTGCAGCTGGTGCAGGAACATGGGCTGCGGCCTCTCCTCTGGGGACACACGAACGCGGGAGGGTCGGCTTCCTCTCGGGAAGGGGTGCTTGAGGTGGGGTGGCCCGTGGGATGGGGTCGGGCTCTCTGGGGTGCCGGAGCAACTCTCAGGACCCGTCCGTGGGTCAGGGGCAGACCTGGCTCCTGCAGGGAGGTGTCCGTGCTGGACGAGGCGGGCAGGCTGTCCTGGCTGAGCTGCAGGTGGTGCCGCCCCCACGCAGGCTCCTGCGACGGCTCCTGCAGATCACCAGGTTCCCAGGCCAGGCAGCCGCGAGGGGCCCCACCACTCATCCACATCTCCCCCAGGCGAGGCCCCATGTGCTGCCTCTGGGACAGAGACCCTGAGACTCGGGTGGGGGGACCCTAGCACTGCTGCAAAGACCACGGGACAGGGGTGGACATGGGGCCCGGACACCTGTCCTCCTCTGGGTGTGTGTGTGGGGGTGAGGGGGTCTGTGGCGGGGTTGTGTGTGTGTGTGCGTGGTTCTGTGTATGTGCCTGTGGGTCTGTGGGGGGACTTGTGGGGGAGTCCTTTTGTGGGGGAGTTCTTTTGTGTGTCTGTGTGTAGGGGTCTGTGTATGAGGGTCTATGGGGCATCTGTGTATGAAGATCTCTGTGTGTGGGTCTGTGTGTGTGTGTGGGTCTGTGTGTGTCTGTGTATGGAGGTCTGTGAGGGGTCTGTGGGGGGGGGGTCTGTCTCTATGGGCCCTGTGTCTGTTTCTCTGGGGTGTCTGTGGGAATGTGTGGGTAATCCAGGGGTCGCGGGCCCCAGCACTGCCCCGGGGAAGCTGTTTGCGTGTGACTGAGGTCATTGAACCACATTCTCGGGGGCGCCTGCTGAGCATGTGTGATGCTCCGTGTCACTCTCTAGGACACGGCAGAGAGGGGGCCGGAGGTTGGAGGTGGGTACCCAGGAAGTGACCCTCGTGCCACTCTGCCCCCAGGGCACCCGCAGGGCTCCTCACCGTGATGCTGGTCAGGGAGACCTCTGCTGACACCCTCGGCCGCGGTTCCGCCTCGTGATGCACCTCCGTGCGGTCGTCCAGGGGCACGAGCCCCTCTGAGGACTCCTCCTCGGTCCTGTTCCCTGAAGTCTGCTCTGTCCCTGGGCTGGGCAGCTCCTCCGGGGAGCTGGTCTCTGAACTGGTCTTGGATTCCTGGACCTCCCAGTCCTCCTGCCCCTCCTCCGACTCCGAGGCTCCAAGGCTGCCCATGTCCTCCTCACTTTCCTCTCCCTGCTCGCCGACCTCCTTGGAGGGTGACACCTGCGACCAGGTGTCCAGGGGAAGGTCAGAAGGGAACAGGGTGGGCCTGGACCCTGGGGTGACCTTGGGGGAAGTCCCCGCAGGGTTTGGGGTTCGACTTTCTGTAGAGCTGCAGACCAGCACGAAATGAGTAGGGGAACCTCAGAACGGGAATGGGGTGGCCTGTGGTCTCAGTGGCCTCCATGCCGTGGACGGCAAACACTACATGAGGTTGGGCCCAATGCTGTCCCCAACAGAGCCCAGAAAGAGCCCAGGTCCCCTCCGGAGTCTCACCGGCAAGCTTCCATCCTCCTGGCCCCCTGCTCCATCTGAGGGGGAGGCTGCGTCTTCTGGGGGATTAGTGTCCTCTGGGGGTTCCCTGCAGGATGAAGCCTGTCCTAGCTTCCTGCAGCTCTTCCCTGCCCGGTCACCTGCCACCTGGACCCGCGGCCCAGCTCCCTCCTCCAAGCACCAGCCTCCCTCCCGCCTTGGGGTGCCCAGGAGAGGAGACTCCTGGAGTCCCTGCAGGAGTGACTGGCCCTCACAGTGACTGGGGCTGAGGGCCCTGGACTCCTCACCAGGACAACTGTGAGGTTTGCCAATGCCTCCAAACACCCCGAAAAGACAGGCCCACCGCACCCCACTCTGCACATTCTCAGCACCGCGCTGGGACCTGGAACCAGGGGACTGCCCAGCTGAGGGGCCTCAGTCTCCACACTGACCTACAGGCCCTATCCCAGGAAGGACGGACTTGGCGGAGGCCCCGCCCTCAGGAGCAGCAGGCCCCGCCCATGGAGGCCCCGCCCCGACGCAGCTGACCCGCCCCCAGGAGCCGCAGGCCCCGCCCCAGAAGCCCCACCCCGCGACCCTCTGGGTCGGCCGCGGAGGCGGGGGTGCGGGGTGTGGGAGCGTTGCGGTTGCCATGGTCACGGCTGGCCAGCTGGTGTCGCTGGAGCCGAGCGCCCCCAGCGAGCTGGGAAGGAGGCGGGAGGGACGCGGAGGACAAAGGGACGGGTGGGGAGCGGCGGGGCGCGGGGTGCGGGACGGTGCGGGGCGGCCGGGCCCGCAGAGGCCGCAGGAGGCGTGGGGGGGAAGGACCCTCGGCGCGGGCACCGCTCACCCGACCCGCTGGCCGCCCGGTTCTGCCATAGTCGTCACCAGGCGACGCCGTCAACATCCGGGGGCGGGGCGCAACGGGGCGGGGGCTCAACGGGCCGGGGGCGCGCGGGGGCGGGGCGCAACGCGGGCGGGGGCGCGCGGGGGGGCCGCGGGATACCGGAGGCGGGGGCCTACGGGGGGCGGGGCCGTACAGGGACCGGGGTGCGGGGCGCGGGGCGCGCGGGGTTAGGGGCACGGGATGCGGGGTGCTGGGGGCGCGCGGGGTGGGAGGCGCGAGATGCGAGGGACGGGGGGCGGGGGCGCACAAGGACGGGGGCGCGGGCTGCGGGGGGCGGGGGCACACTGGGATGGGGTCGCGGGGCGGGGTGCCTTTGTGCGCTTCTGCTGGGGAAGCGGGTTGAGGCGTGTCCCCTTGGCAACGCTGAGACTGGCTCGTCCCGCAGCTCGTCTTCGACCCTCTCCTGCCTCAGTTTCTCTAAGGCGCTGCCCGGGTCGCCGAGGCCAGCGCGTCCGACCTGGGCCCCAGGGCGGGGTGCGGAGGGGCTTCGGGGGACCCCAGCTGGACACCCCCCGGCGTCTCCAGGCCGGGCCCTGCGGGAGGGTCCAGGCGGGTGGACCCCCGCCCGCGGGAGGAGCGCGCACGTGGCGGGGCCCTGGCCCGGCCAGCTCAGGGGACGGGGGGCGGGGGACGGGGACCGGGCCAGCTCGGGGGCGGGGGGGCGGGCCGAGCCGGATCCGGGGGCCGGGCCTCGTCGCGCGTCCCCGCCCCGCCGCGCCTCACTGGAGGCGGCGGCGGTGGCGGCGGCGGCGGCGGCTCCTCCGGCTCCGGATCCGGATCCGGGGCGAATCGGGCCCCGCTGCGGACCCGGGTGGGTGTCGGGTCGGGCCGGGGCCGCGGGACGGGGTCGAGGGGCTGCGGGGCGGGGCGGGGCGCGGGGCCTGGGCCGGGCCGGGAGGGGCGCGCGGGGCCCGGGTCCGCCGGACGCGCTCCGGGGCTCGGCCCGGGGCTGGGGGCGCCGCGGCCCGGCCGGGTCCCTCCACGCGGGCGCGCCGGCCTCGGAACGGAGCTCGGGTCTTTGTCCGGCCGGGGCCGTCGGGACGCGCGTGCGAGCCCCGGAGGGTCGCGGCGCCCCCAGCCCCGGGCCTGTCCGATCTGCGCGCTGGGTTCCCCGGTCCTGCGGGTGCTAGTCTGGCCGCTTAGCAACTGCTCTAGGCCCCGCTCCAGCCCCCTTGCTCCTCACTTAGAAAAAAGGAGAGCAAAGAAGAAGGAAAGCAAATTAAGGCTGCCGAGAATAACTCGGAGCCCGCCAGCAGCCGCTCCGAATCCTCCTGTTCCCACACGGCGCTTGGCGCTGGCAGAAATAGGATCCAGGCCCGCTCGGGGTCCCGGGCTCTGCCCCCGGCCTCCCTGGTGCCCGCGCCCGAAGGGTCGGCGCCCTCGGAGCAGCTCTCCCCCCAGGCCTGCCCCCCGGCCTCAGGGAGAAAGTCTGGAGTCGGGTCTCTTCCGGAAATTCTTCACGGGGAACATCAGTGTGGGGACTAGTGGACAGGGCACTGGCCAGAGCAGAGGTTTTGCCCGGGTGCGCGTGCGTGTGCGCGCGCGCGTGGGGGGGTGCCCAGCCCAGTGGAGAGGGGAGGTGCGAGTAGCATCTGGAGAAGGTGCCGCCCCAGCAGCGGGTGCTCAGGTGGCAGCCGGGGGCATAGCCAAGGGGCGGGAAGTCACCCCAGAACGTAGCGACGGTGGCCTGCTCTGGGGGAGGCCGGGGCACAGCCTCACCCTGACCCAAGCGCCCCCCCTTCCCTCCCAGGAGCCCGAGCTGCACGTTGGTGCGCAAGGTGGGCGCGTGGGCAGGGCGCCCCCAACCATCCGGAGCCGGCAGGAATGACGGTGGGCGCGGGCGCCTGTGTTCCCGTTGCTTCTCCTGTGAGCTCCCGCTGGTCAGCGATGCCTCCAGCCTGGACACGAGTGTCCAAGGAGAGCAGCGCCTAGGTCGCCCCCTCTCTGGGCACCGGCTCTGCAGGGGGGTGCAGTGCTGTGGCTGGAGGCGTGGCCTCCCAGCCAGCTGCGGGGGCTGCCACTCTGGCCCGGATGACCTCATTGCCCCGTGTCACCAGCACAGCTGCGCCTGGCGTGTGCCCAAGTTTGGTCCTGCGTGTTCTCCGTGCATGCGGCTGCCCTGGGCTCCATCCTGGCACCACACTGGAGCCTTCCAGGAGCCTGAGCACTGGCGGGTGCCCCATGCAAAAAGAAAAGCCCACTCCCAAACCTGAGCCCTGCAGGCTGCACACTTTGCCAGTCACACCCGTGTCTGCTTCTGGTTTCTTTCCTGGCTCACCTAGGGTGCTCAGTGCTCAGCTCCACACCCCTCCCACCCCTCTGGGACACCAGCTCTGGGACACCGACCCCCACAACACCATGCCTGCGTCCCTCCCAATCTGTCCCTGATGGCCTTGTGCTCAGGAGCCTGCAGGGGACCATGTGGGTTCTGGGGATTCAGACCAGGGCCCCCACATACGGGTCGAGTGCCAGGACCACCGGGCACCCGCTTACCTCTGGCCCTCGGCCACTGCATGTTGGCCCCAGACCCGCCCCCCCCCCCCAGGCTATGCTCGGAAAGGCCGTTCCCGGACCCCCATGCAGGTGCCTCAGCTCGGGACACCGCCAGGACTCAGTGCTCACCATGCCGTGTTCTTTTACTGCCCATCCTGTAGCACCACTCGGCCTGGCCAGCATGGGAAGGACGGGTGCGTGGGGAAGGACGGGTCAGCCCCGCTCCCCTAGCCCAGGAGACGGGGTGCAGTTCCGGGGCGGTGGGGTTGGGAGCTGCCGTGAGCGCGTGCTCCCTGCATCTGCTGTGGGCTGGCCGGGCCGAAACACCGGCTGTTGTTCGTCCAGCACTCCCTGGCTGGGCCTGGGGTGGTCTCCTCGTCCACCAGGGGGTCAGCCCCTGAGGGCGGCCGGCGTCACTCACAGGCTCTTGGTGGACCCCATGACCTGGACCCCAGGTCTGCACCCCTCTGGCCCCCCTGAGATGCCGGCTCTGGACTCTGACCCTCCACAACACCGTGACCGCGTCCTCCCCAGCCTGTCCCCGATGGCTCTCCCTTCTTCGTCCTGCTTTTTGGGGGCTCTTGAGGACCCTCCCATCCGAGTCCCATTTCCTGGCCCTGGGCGGCTGCTCCAGCTCTGTGGGGTGCATCGGGACCTGCCTGGCCTGGCCGGGGTCCTCCTGGGGCGGGGGGGCGGGGGGGAGCTTCGGGGGAAGCTGTGTTCCTGGCTGGCTCCCTGCACATCCCCATCCTCTCTGGAGAGGCTGAGGCCTTGGGGTGGTCAGGTCAGTGCCTGGGGCCTCACACTGCCCACAGCCCTGCCTCTGGCCAGCTTCCGGGGCTATGGACGTGGTGCCCAGGGTTCCTGGGGTCTCCGCAGAGCCTGCCCAGGCAGCTGCACGGGGTCCACCGGGCGCCCGCCCTGCTCGGCCATCAGGCAGCTGCCACAGTCGGGGGCAGGGTGCGGTCCCTCCGCGTTGCCTGGAGACAGATCCATGTCTGTCACCTGACCCGCGCCTGGCCCCTGGTTGAATGGCCCAGTGCAGGTGGCCACTTGGGGACAGCCCCTCACTCCCGCATCCCCGCCCCGTCGGTTCCTCTGCTGCCCCTCTGCTGGGTCTTCCTAGATACTTCTGGAAAGGACTTCTGCAGCTTTGGACGGAAAGGATGATGGCCCTGTCCGGGGTAGGAGGTGTCCCTGCGTCCCTTCCCGGAGCTGGCAGGGGGCTGGTCTGGGGGAGCCCGTGACCTGGACCCCCTCTGGAGAGGGGGCTGCCTGGGGCGTGATCTCTGCTGTTCTTTGTTAAAATATTTTGATTTTTTTTTTATTGCATCATGGTGAGACACACAACTCCAAAGTTGTTTGTGAATGAGTTTCGGTGACACAATGTGTCCCTTCACCAGTGCTTGTTTCCCATCACCAGCGTCCCCAGTATCCCTTCTGCCCCACCCCCAGCCTGCCTCTGTGGCTTACACTTTGCTTCTCTCCCTCCCTCTCTCCCTCTTTCTCCCCCCTCTCCCTCTTCCCTCTCTTCCTCTTCCCCTCTCTCTCTCCCTCTCTTCATCTCCCTCTCTCCCTCTCTCCCCAATCTCCCTCTCTTCATCTTTCTTCCTCTCTCCCGCTTCCCCTCTCTCCCTCTTCTCTCCTTCTCTCCCTCTCTCCATCTCTCTCTCTCTCTCTCTCTCACACACACACACACACACACACACTCTCCCTTTCGGCTCCATGTTTGCAGTACTGTTGCTGAAGGGTATCAGCCATTGGCCCCCCTTTCAACACTGGGTTCTTGTCCAGAGTGACCCTTTCCAACGGCCTCTTCTCTGTCCTGACTGCACCCCGCTCCTTGGGGCAGGCCTTCCACGCTGGACCATCCTCCTGGCCCTTGTCTCTGTCTTGGATGTCACTCACCTGCTATTTTTTTACGTCCCGCAAATGAGTGCAGTCTTTCCACGTCTGTCCCTCTCTCTCTGACTCAGTGCACTCAGCGTGATGCTCTCCATGTCCACCCATTTATTGGCAAATTTCAGGACTTCATTTTTCCTAAAAGTACGTAGTATTCCGCTGTGTCGATGTACCAGAGCTTCTTTATTCAGTCGTCTGTTCTCGGGCACTCAGGATGTTTCCAGATTCCGGCTACCGTGGTAGTGCTCAGTGAATGCAGGAGTGCAGGTGGCGTTTCCGCGTGTGCTTTTGGGGGTGTATCCCAGCAGTGGTGTCACTGGGTCATGTGGAAGCTCGATTTCTAGTTTTTTGTCCATATTGTTTTCCAAAAGGGCTGGTGCGGGAGCACCCCTTCCCCGCACTTGCCCTTTGCGACGGTCTCTGAGGTCGTGCCCGTCCTTTAGACCTGTGGCTCCCTGACCAGGCAAGAGCATTTCTTAGCGTGCCTCTGGCCATTTTTTTGGGGGGGGGGTCACACCTGGCAACACACAGGAGTTACTCCTGGCTCTTGCACTCAGAAATGACTCCTGGCGGTGCTCAGGGGACCATATGGGATGCTGGGAATCGAACCCGGGTCGGCCACATGCAAGGCAAACACCCTACCAGCCCCGCCTCTGGCCATTTGTATGTCTTTGTGGGTGTCTGTTCACCTCTTCTCCTGCACTTTGATGGGGTTGGGGGTTTCCTTATAACAGCCCCCCCAGGCACCCGCTGTGTCTTGACACCAGCCCCTGGCCAGCGCAGTGCGGGGCTTGCCCCCGGCCCGTGGCCTCTCCGTCCTAGTCGCCACTTCTGTTAGGTGCAGAAGCTGCTGAGTTCAGCGTGGCCCGGTCTCTGCTTTCCTTTCTCTTCTCTTCCCCTGCTGCAACAGTGTCGGCACTTTGTTCCTTGTGTCCCACTATAATGTTTCGTTGCGCGACCCGGTGACGTTCCCATCACCTGCTGTCTGCGGGCATTTGGGGCATTTCCACATTTTGACTCATGAGGAGTCACAACCAACATTCAGGCAGAGTCTCCGCTTTCCTCGAGGCCGAGTTCTTCCCTGTTCGCTAACAGCTACCCTGCCTGGGGTCAGCGGCAGGAGACCCAGCTGCCCGCGTGCAGGCGGGCACAAGCTCTGGGCATGGTCGCTTCCTTCTCCTCGCCCCCTCCCTCCTCTCCCTCCCTCTCTTTCTCTCTTCCCTCCTCCTCCCTTTCCCTCCCCCTCCCTCCCTCTCCATCCCTCCCTCCCTTTGTTCCCGTTCCCCTTCCCCCCATCCCTCCCTCCTCCCCCTGGCCTCCCATCTCTGCCCAGCTGCCAAGCTCACACTGTTGTTCTTTTCACCAACAAACCGCTTGGGGCGTGGCCACGGGTGGCACCTGGGCCACCTGCGCAGGGGAGTTCCCGGATGTCCTGGACAGGCCACCTGGGAGGAGGGGCCACTGTCCCTGCGGGGAGAGCCCACCCCACCCGTGGGAGGGGTCGAGTGGCCCTACCCGCTGACCAGTGCTGCCCTTCCAGCTGGGGGTGCCAGCTCCCCGCACGGCCCTCCTGACGCCTTCCTGCCCCAAGACTCACCGCGGGTGGGTTGGTCTTTCCTTCACTCCAGAGGAGTTGTGCCGCCTTGCCTGAGCCCCCTGGGCCGCACTGCCCCTCTCCCACTCCTTGCCAGGCCTTTCTAGAAGGTTCCAGGAGCTGCTGCCTGCTGAGTCCCGGCGCGGTGGCCCTCCGAGTCTGCTGCTGCCCTCGGGGTCCCCTGGCGGGCTTGTCCAGGGCTGGGCCCCCTCCCGCTGGGGGTCACGCCCCCTCCCACAGCCAGGCAGGCCCAGAGCAGTGAACGGAGAAACTCCGGAGCCGCCACCAAAGGCAGAAACCGGAGTAAAAAGGAGCAACTGCAAAGTGCGTGACATGAGGAGGCACCCACGCTGCAGGAGCCGCGGGTTGGGTGGGCTCGGGCCGCCACCGCTGTGCCAACAGTGATTCCCCAATCCCCGCCGGAGTGGTCCTGAGCGGGTCCAGTGGGGCAGCACGGCCAGGCTCAGAGTGGACCTCACTCGTTTCTCCTGAGGGAGGGGAGCCCCACCCGGCGGTGTTCAGGGAGCACTTCAGGGAACACTGAGGATTGGGTGCTGGGGATTGGGTGTTGGGCCTGCCACAGGGCCAAGCGCCTCCCGCCCAGCTCCCTTGCTGGCGTGTGGCTGATAAGGTGTGTGCGGGGTGAGCACTGCTTCCAGAGCCCTGTGGGAGATGACACTCGGGAGGCCTTTCCCTGTGGTGCCTGGTCAGGGGTGCAGGTTGCCTGACCCCGTGTCCTGCCCGGCTTTCTGCGGCCCTGTGGTCAGCCCTGGGGAGCAGTGGCCGGGCCGGGCTGTGTCGGGGTCACCTTGCGGGGCTGCCCAGTGTTTCTGCTGGGGAGAGCCGTTGGGATCTGCAGACCTTGTGGCGACCCCCAGCCTGGCCCAGACAGCCACCAGGGCCCCATCCTGCCTGGGGGTCAGTAGGGAGGGTACCCGGGCTCGGGCCCAGGAGGGCACCTGGCTGGTCCCCAGAGCCCTTGACTGGGGGTGCTCGGCAGTGACGTGCACCCTCACGGGGTGCTGGCTGGTGGAAGTAGCCCGGGAGAGCCTTCCCTCCTCTCTGCCGGGGGCCCCTGAACGGGGCCCACAGGGACGGCAGGGCCCCTGTCGCCCGTCAAGGACTGGGGCAGAGTTTGATACGGGAATTGGGGCGACAGCTCTGGAATTGGGGAGAAGCGTGAGCTGAGTCTAGAGCATGGGCGGGTGCTGACATGGACCCCCCCACCCTGGCCACGTGCCCCAGCACCGGTGGGGTGAGCTGCCCACCTCCCGGCCAGATTCCCTCCCATCCGACTCCCCTCCCAGGCCTGACCCCAGCTGTCCCCTTCTGTGGCTGGAACCCTCTGGGTTTGGGGCACCCACAGAGCCGCCTTTTTTTTTCCTTTTTTTTGGGGGGGTCACTCCTGACTCTGCACTCAGGAATTACTCCTGGAGGTGCTCAGGGGCCCTATGGGATGCTGGGGATTGAACCGCGTGCAAGGCAAACGCCCTACCCACTATGCTATCACTCCAGCCCAGAGAGTCGCTGTCTCTGAGGTTACCCCCCCACCAACACTGCCGGGGTCTGCACAGCCCCCCCACCACTGCGGAGTGTTCCTCCGGGGGTGACTGCAGGAAGCAGGGGTCAGGAGAGGGCTGGCCACAGGAGGGCGGGCCACGGAAGGGGGGGTGGGAGAGGCCCATGGGAGCCAGGCCACACAGCACCTGTTGCAGCGTTCCTGTCTTCCTTTCAGTTAGGTCGCGCTAAAGCTCTGCCCTGAGTGTCCTGCTCCCTCCCCCCCACATTCTGGGAGGCCAGTCCAGCCCTTCCCAGTGCTCGGGCCCCGTAAGTCATGCCCGCAGGGGCTGTGGGCCTTGGGTGCCAGAGGGGCGTGGGAGCAGCCGCGTGGGGCACAGCTCCACTGTCAGGAGGACCTGTCCCGCCGTGTGTCACTGATCCCTCCCATAGGACAGAACCTCCCCAGCACTGCTCACAGCGCAGCTTCTGATCTGGGCGCTTCAGGGGCTTCAGTCTGGCCAGAGCTCCAGAGATGTGGCTCCTGGAGTTGGGGGGCAAGGGAGAACCCAGCTCTGCTAGTCTGATGGCAGCGGCCCTTCCCAGCACCCGACCCCTTTCGTGCCTGTCACCCGGCTGGCTCTGGTGCTGTAGCTCCGGGTGAATCTGGGAGCCCTGTGGCTGGTTCATTCCAGCCTGCTGCTTCGAGTAGGAGTTGGGATGACTTCATCCCGAGGTGACCAGGGGGACACTCCACATGGGGACGCCAGCCAGGGCCACAGTGACCGGGACCTGGGCGGGGCTGGCGGGGGTGGGGGGGAAAGAGACACCTGAGGCCGAGGGAGAGGCAGCTGGAGGCGGATGTGACCCCCAATCCCCCTCCCTGGGAGGAGGCCCCGAGCCGGAGGACCCGCTGCATGTGGGAAGCCATGTCCTGGGCTGCCCGCTGACCCCGGCCCTCCCGCAGGTGTGACGCCCGGCGGCCGCGGAGGATGGGAGCACCCCGCCATGTCTCTGGGCCGCCTCCTCCGCCTTCGCCGCGCGTCATCCAAGACCTCGGAGTTCCTGACTGGCACGGCGGGTGGCGGGTCCCCCTTGAGCCTGGACGGGGAGATCGTGTACTCCAAGAACAATGTGTGTGTGCACCCGCCCGAGGGCCTGCATGGGCTGGGTGAGCACCACCCAGGTGAGCCTGGGGCCACGCAGGGGAGCTAAGGGGTGGGGGGGGACACAGGCCGGGGATGGAGACAGGCCCAGGGGGTTCAGGCCGGGGGAGGGGGGAACAGGCCGTGGGGATTCAGGCGGAGGGGGGAAGGCCGGGGGGGACAGGTCTGGAGGGGACAGGCCTGGGGTGGGGGACAGGCCGGGGGAGGGGAAAGGCCTGGGACGGGCAGGCAGGCTTGTCCCCCCACCGTGTGACAGGGCTGGGATGCTCAGGCCTGCTTCTTGCCAGACAAGTTCGCCGCCCTTCTGGTGGTCACTGGCCCCAAGGGTCACTGGCCCTGCCCTGGGCACACGGCTCTGCTCCTGCATCCTGCCCTGGCTGACCAACTGCCCGATGGACAGTGAGCGACCTGAGGCTGCCCTGACCACCCCCTGCCCCCCGCGCCTGGTCGGGTCAGCAGATGGGGCCTGACGTCGGGGGCCGCTGGCCATGGGGACTCTCCTAGCCTGACCCCGCCCCCCGCAGGGTACCTGTGCCTCTACGCGGAGAAGGACGAGCTGCTCGGGGCCACCCTCATCCTCGCCTGGGTCCCGAACGCCCGCATCCAGCGCCAGGACGAGGAGGCTTTGCGCTATGTCACTCCCGAGGGCTCCCCCGTGCACAGGGGCCCCCGCCCGCGGGCCCGGCGCGCCCAGAGCTCAGGGCTGCCCCCTCCGGCCCCCCGCGACGACGACATCCTGGCGGTGGCGCAGAGCCTGCAGGAAACGCTGGCCATCGCCCCCGCGGAGGCGGCCGAGGACGAGGCCTCACTGGACCTGTCGGCCGGCCTGAGCAGGACCAGCTCCTTCGACTCGGACTCGGCCTTCTCGTCCCCACCCTGCCTGTCC
Organism: Sorex fumeus; assembly: GCF_029834395.1. NCBI lineage: Eukaryota > Metazoa > Chordata > Mammalia > Eulipotyphla > Soricidae > Sorex > Sorex fumeus. Next base: position 17,251,289 of record NW_026606086.1, on the reverse strand, counting down.
CCGGTCAGTGCCGCGCTGGCCGATGGCCCCGTGTTCCCCGAGGGCGACAGCGGGTGAGTCCCTGCCCTGGCCGGCTGCGTCCATTTGAGTGTCCGGGTCACCTGGGTTGGCCTGCCAGGCAACCCCACCCGCGTCTGGGCTCTCCTGAGACTTGTTTTGCTTTGGGGACATGCCCAGCAGTGCTCAGAGCTTACTCCTGGTCTGTGCTCAGGGGCAACGCATGGAGGGGCTTAGGGGATCCTGTGGAGTGCAGGGAGGGGACCCGGCTGCCTGCAAGGCCAGTGCCTGGCCATCTTGTTGTATCCCTCTTTCGATTCCAGCCGACAGCACTGCCCTGCATCCGGCCGGTGCTGTGCTCGATCCTGTGTGCCCGGGCACTCTCTAAACCCATGAGTCAGGTCATTCTGCCGTGCCCAGGAGGGGAAAGTGAGGCTCAGAGAGGGTGAATAGGGGCTGGAGAGATAGCACTGCAGGGAGGGCGTTTGCCTTGCACGCATCCCACCAGGGTTCAATTCCCAGGATCTCATATGGTCTCTGAGCACCGCCAGGAGTAATTCCTGAGTGCAGAGCCAGGAGTAACCCCTGGGCATCATCAGGTGTGACCCAAAAAGCGCAAAAAAAAAAAAAAGAGGGTTACTAACTTCCCAGGGGTCACACAGCTGTGTGCCACTAGGTGGGTGTTCCCAGGCTTCTGCAGAGAGGAGCTGGGGGAGCATGGTGGGAGGCGTCTGCTGAGCCCTTCCGGGCGCTGAAGAGGGACAGGGGGCTGTCAGCACAGGAAACTGACACGGGGCGGGGGCCTTGGGGTGGGGGGCGCCTCTCGCTGGGTTTGGCCAGAGCTCCCCCTGGTGGTGCCACACTGCCAGTGCAGCCCACCCACCTGAGCCCGTGAAGGGTCTTGGGGCGGAACCGGACTTGGGAGACAGTTTGCCTGGGCCTGCCTGGCCAGTCCCTCCTCGGCCCTCGTCTTTTGGCTTGTGAGTTACGGATGATGGTCTCCGCCGTGCCCCAGGGGCCTTTCCCAGTCCTGCTACTTCTAGAAGTCCCCCTAGCCCCCATGCAAGCAATGTCAGGCACCCACATGTCCTTGAATAGTGTCCCCACCTTCAGAGGGGGGCCACTGAGGACCCCTAGGGCCCTGGATCAGGGAGAAGCCCTGTTACATGCAGGGCAGAGGGGGCTGGAGCAGTCAGACAGCAGGCGCTTCCCTCGCACGTGTCCACCTGGGTCAGACCCTTGGCCCCCGTATGGCCCCCGGTCCACCAGGAGTAGGGCCAAGACTAAGCACTGAGCACACCGGTGTGGCCCCAAACAAGCCAAACATGCAGGAAAGCTAAGAGCACAGGTGTGGGCGGGCCCCTGAGAATTCTGGGGTGGTCGTAGGGTCCCCGGTCCTGGGCCTGCATTGAACTGGGAGAGACCCCCCAGGTAAGGGTGAAACACGTGGAACAGACAGCTGACCATGGCGCCGCCCAGTGCCGGTGGCCCAGTGGCCTCTGCCTCTCCCCCGTGCTTGAGCCTCCACGGCCCGCCCAGACACAGTCCCCGGCTCTGTACCCCACCCCCGTCCCTCCCGCCCCGCGCCCATCCATGTCCCTACGCACCGCGCACTACTCGTCTCTGTCCCCTGCGCCTGCCTTGCCGTGGACGCCGGCCTGGCTGCTCTCCTCGCTGGGTAGGGGTCCCAGGTGGGTGTGTGCCGCCGGGGACTCTGGGCCCCGCGGGCTGGTTCTGACCCACCTGAGTTCCCGGCCCCCTAGGCAGGCCAGGCCGCGCGCGCGCCCTCTAGTGGCGGAATCGGGGAACCACACGCGGACTTTGTGCTTGCACCTGGGGCTGGACGGAGGGAAGGTCCCCCCCCCCACCCCCGTCTCGCCGGGGGCGCGGGGGGCGTGCGGTAACGTGGCGCATGGCTCACCGCGGGGCTGAGGGCCCAGAGATGTGCACGGGGCACTGCCAAGTCCCCTGCCCACCCCTCCCCAGCACAGAGGAATGGCCTGCCTGGTGAAAGGGCGAGGACTCTGGCGCCGAGGGAGGAGGTGCGGTCAGTGTGCTGTGGCCCCGCCCCTTTCCGTGTGGCCCCGCCCCATCCCAGACTGGCCCCGCCCTTCTCAGACTGGCTCCGCCTCTCAAGTGTGATCCCGCCCCTCTCAGGCTGTGGCCCCGCCTCTTGGGTGTGGCTTTCCCGTATCTTCCCACAGAGCAGTGGGCACTCCCAGGGGTGAGGGATAGACCAGCGCTGCCCTCGTCCAGTGTTCTGACAGGGAGCTGCCTGCTCAGCGGGAGGGTGGCCCACGTGGCCTCGCGTGAACCCTGTGTGAGTCCCGTGTGGGCCTCTTGAGCCCAGGTGGCATCAGCTGTTCACTGCAGCCCCCTGGCCCGAACCAGCCTCTTCTCTGGAACTGTCCTGGGAAGTTGGGGTCTCAGGGATGAGGGCAGGCATGGGCTGGGGAGGAAAGGAGTGTGAGGTCCACCCCAACCCACTGACCAGCCAACAGCACCCATCTCATGGCCATTCAGGGCTTGCGCGAGGTCTGGTTCCCTGGAGGGTCCCCATCCGACTGCCGGTCCGGGGACCTCTGTGTCCTCAGAAGAATGCAGCCTGTCGGGGGCCTGCCGCCGTGGGGAGTGGGGCAGGGCAGCACAGGAGCGGGGCTGCAGAGCGCTGGAAGGCTCCTGGAAGCTGCCCCAGTTTGATGCTGCTGATGTCACACCCACAGAGAGTCTGGCTGAGCACACGGCCTGAGCAGCCCCCCGGGCCTGCGCCCACTTGCACTGGGTCTGCAGGAGCCATGCGTGTGCAGGGGTGGAGGTGTGCAGGGGGTGCAGGGGTGAGGTGTGCAGGAGTGCAAGGGTACAGGGGTTCAAGAGTTCTGGGGGATGCAGGGATACAGGGGTGTAGTGTGTAGGGGTGCAGGCGAGTGCTGGCAGGTACCAGTGTGTGTAGGCGGGTCCTGGCCCGTGCAGGTGGTATAGGGGGCACCTCTGTGTGCCGGCCTGTGCAGGTGTGTCCCAGCCCCCAGGGTGGTGTTAAGGTGGGGGCGCAGTCGGTTCTTCGGGGCAGACCCAGGGCTGCTCCTACGTCCGTCCGGCCTCAGTGCTGACATCTGTGAAGCTCCGGCCCCCTACGTGTGTTCACGTGGGTTCACGTGCTATTGTGCCTCAGCAAAGCCGCTGTTTGCAGGAGCTGGTGAGCGTGTGACTGCACAGGTGGTCCTCTCGTTGTCACGGGGTCTTGGAGCTGGGCCCCCAGGGCGTGTGTGAGGCCTGAGTCCCACCTGGTGCCCAGGGAAGGAGAGAACTGTGTTCTAGGGCCAGGGCCGGGGTGCCCTCCGCCAGTCCAGAGGCCCCGCGAGCACCCTACAGCCCTCTCCGCCCTGGGCCTCAGGTGCCTTCAGACTCTGAGGTCCTGCTGTCCCCCTTTCCTCTCCCATCTGGCGGGGGCTGGGTTTAGTTCCGCGAACCCAGGGCCAGAGCCCGGCCATTGTTTGCCTCTGAGCTGCCTCCAGCTGCCTGGCTGGGATGCTTGGACTCCAGCACAGTGCTCGGCCTCGCAGCCAGGATCAGCGGCCATCTCTGTGTGTGCCCACCACCATGTCTTATAAAGCAGGAAGAGAGAGAGAGAAGAGAGGGAGGGAGAGAGAGAGGGAGAGAGGGATGGAGAGAAAGGGAGAAGGAGAGAGAAAAGGAGAGGGAGAGGGAAAGAGAGAGACAGTGAGAGGGAGGGAGGGGCCAGTCCATCCCTGGAGCGCCCAGGTGGTACAGGTGGGCATGCAGGGCACTCCTAACCCTAACCCTGCCTGGTCCCTGGTGGGTGGGCTCCACCCGCCACCGCATGTGGTTCCCCTGAACACCTTCACTAAAACAAAATACCAGACAAGTTTCGCGGGGCTGGAGGGGGAGCACAGGGGTTAGGCTTCTGCGTTTGGCCACCACGACTCGTTCGCTGGTACCGTGATTGGTTCCGGACCTGCCAGGACGACCCGGAGCCGAGAAAGCCCTGCCAGCACCAGGGCCTGCAGAACGGAAACCAGAGCACTGTCCCTCGGGCAGGCAAGGGAGAGGGCTCGGGTTCTGTCCCTGCTGTGGGGGTCCCGTGTCCTTGGCCCCAGGGGTTCTGTTCCTGCTGCGGGGGTCCCGCATCCCTGGTGCCAGGGGTTCTGTCCCTGCTGTGTGAGGGTCCCTGTCCCTAGCCCCTGGTGCTTTCAGTTTCTTCACGACGTGGCCCCACAGTGCCCCTGCTGGCCCTGCAGCTCACTGCACCCCTTTGCTTCTGGGCCCTTCTCAGTAAGGTTGAGCCTGGCGGCCTGGACAGGTGTTATGGGCTGGCAGTGTGGACAGGCGGGCTGATGGCGTGGACAGGTGGGCTGGCAGGCTGGGCCCTGTCGTGCTGGACCAAGCCCGGGGCCTCTCCTCTGACCTGCGCCCTTCCAGCCTCACCCATTTTCTGCACATTTTCCACGTGCCCTGATTGCCCCATTCCCTTGTCTTGGGTGGTCGACGGCTCCTGGCGGGTCAGGCACATCTTTTCCCCCTGTGGGGGACGGGGGGTTCGCCTCCTCTCCCCCTACAGCTCTTCCTGGAGGCTCTTGCTCACCTGCCCCCGACGCGGCCAAGACCCCCCCTCCAGAACCGCGGGGTCCCGGCATCATGTGGTTGCAGGTTCCTGATGCAACCCCGGGGGCTGTTGCAGGGTGTTGTTCTGGGAGCTGCTCCAGATGCGGGGGCCGCTCTTGCATCAGCGCCTGGCGGGCTCCGAGCCCCCGGGAGCTGGCGCTAGGCCTCGGGGGACCCAACCTGCTGGTGCAACGTAACACAATATCTGACGAAACCCTGGGCGCGGGCTGTGACCCCCGTGACCGGAAGCTTCCGGGCCACTGCTGCGTCCTCCCCGTGTGATGTTGGGGACAACAGGCTCCTGGGGGCCCTGCCCTGCTCCCGCCATGGGACCTCCATGCCCAACGGGGTGCCCAGGCCACAGGGTCCCCAGGGTTGCCCTGCCCAGTGACTGCTCCCAGCTTTCTGGGGGGCACTGCGGGCTGAGTGCAGGGGGGTCCCTTCCCTTGTGTTGTTCTGTGCTGCCAGACGCAGGGTGTGGGCCTGGGCGCTTCCAGCCAGGAGGGGCTGCTGGCGGTGGCAGCTTGGGCTGTGTGCATGTCCAGCACCTCTGCTCCCTGTGACCCCTGGCCTGAGTTGCAAACTGCCTGGCCACCTGGCCTGGCTGGTCCGGGCCCCCTCTTGCTGGGTGACCCAGAAGATTGTCACTGTTTGGTTTGGACCTTGGGCCGCCACAGCCACTCAGGGCTGACTCCTGCTCTGCACTCAAGCTCGCTCCTGGCGGCTCAGGGATTGACCCCGGGTCTGCCGTGTGCTGAGCAGATGCCCCGATCCCTTTACTCACTCTTCAGCCCCAAGAGTAAATGTTTAAAAAGAGAGTTGGGAATGTTCTGGAAGAAGGGCGAGGGGCTCTCTGGCAGCCTCTGGCAGAGACCCAGGGGTGGGGCAGGTGGGGGCGCTGGGTCGTGGGTGCCTGCTAGCAGCTCTTCTGCCTCTGTAAATATCCAAACACTGGGGGATTATTCGGGGGCCCTGGCAGGCTGCAGGGAGGGGTTCAGTGAGCGCGGGCTGGCGGCAGCCACCTTGGGGCACTGGTCCCCTCCCGGGCCTGTCTGCGGCCACATCCCACCCTGCTGGCTCATGCCAGTGTCCCTGACGCTGGCTGGAGGGGGCAGGTGGAACCCAGCTCCCCACTCCGCGGGCAGCTTCCTGGGCCCTTAGGCCCCAGCCAGGCCCCAGGCTTGGGCCCCCTGGTGGACACAGCCCCTGGATGGGCGGGGAGGGCTGGCCAGCCCCGCGCGGCCCCCAGGCTCCGGAGTTTAGATGCTGGACACGGCCTCACAAAGGCCGCATTGAGCCGAGACGGGTCGGGCACAGCGCCAGCAGCGCAGGAAGCGGCTCGCGGCAGGAAGGCGGCCTCCAGCGGGGCCCCGTGGACACACAGAGTGGACAGGATGGCCAGGCACCAGCACCCTGTGAGTCCCGGCCCTGCTTTTGGGCAGGGGGGTGTGGGCACAGGCTGGGGCTGGGGGACTCTGCCGGAAGGGGTAGGGCGGGGCGCACAGAGCCCGCGGGCAGGGCCAGTTTGAGGCCCCTGTTCCTCACCTTCTCAGGGGCTGTGACGTCACTCCAGCCTGTCGAGGACACACAGGGACAGGAGCTTGTTCGGGCCTGTCGGGGGACGCAGGCCGTGGGGACTGCAGAGTCCCCCTGATGGTGGGGGCCTGGGCACCCCCTGCCCCGGACGCGTCCGGTACCAGAGCAGCCAGCACCCGGCCCCTGCCCCTGCTGCCCGGCGCTGTGCCCCTGCCCCGCATCTGCCGGGGTTTCCGGGTCGCCTGGCACACACCTTGGCTCAGTCCATCTGTCCTGGTGCCTGGGCTGGAGCCGGGCAGCCTGTGCCACTTGACCCTTGGACTCCGCCGGTGGTCCCTGACCATTGACTGGAAGCAGCTTCCGGTCCCTCCTGACCATTGTCCGGGGTCTGCGCTGAGAAGCCAGACTGACAGGTGAGCAAGTGTCTCGTCCAGGGCCTGTGGCTCTGCCTGAATTTGCCCACCACTGCCCGGGGAGCATGGGATGAGCCGGGCCCTCCCCGCGATTCTAGGGCACCCGAGCTGACTCGCATCCCTGGGTCCAGGCCTCCTGGCCCCACAGGGATGGCAGCTGTCCAGGCAGGCCCCAGGATCTGCTCAGGCGGTGGAAGCCCCAGCTGGACCCTGGTGTCCCCTGGTCCTCGCCGGGTGCAGCCCCTGAATGACCAAAGACCCAGAAACTCCCCCGCGGTCCTGGGTCCCCTCTGCTGGGCTGGGCCTGGGGACCCCCCTGCCCTGACAGACCCACAGAGACAGGTGCCGGGGGGCTTCCCTGCATCTCAGCCCATGGAGACCTCAGCCGGGAGGGAACCTGCCGCCCCCACCCCATTTCCCTGGGTGCCAAAGGTGATGGGTGGGTGGCCGCTGTGTTCCGTCCACCACCCCTGGGTGTGGCCCTGAGCCCGGCTTTTTTTGGCACTGAGCAGGCATGGGGCGTGGCAGGTAGGTGCTGCACCCACCCCAGGCCCGGGGCTTCCCCACTGCTATTGATCACGGTCATGGTCACGGTCCTCCTGTTGTTCATCGATTTGCTTGAGCGGGCCCAGTAACGTCTCCATCATGAGACTTGTTGTTACTGTGTTTGGCATATCAAGTACGTCACAGGTAGCTTGCCAGGCTCTGCCGTGCGGGTGAGATGCTCTCGGTAGCTTGCCGGGCTCTCCAAGAGGGGCAGAGGAATTGAACTCGAGTCGGCCATGTTGGCTGCGTGCAAGGCAAGCGCCCTACTGCTGTGCTATCACTCCAGCTATTGATCATTCTGCTTTATTTATGGGCATGGTCCAAGAGGGGCATCGTCTGCAAACGCCTTACGGGGAAGCCAGTGACCAGCCAGGCCTCCTCCCGCTCCCCACGCCCACCTGTCTGTCCTTCCCACCCCATGCCTGCTCCTTTCTCCTGCCAAGCCCATGCTCCAGGCCCACAGAGCAGCGTCAGTGGGTGCCGGGGCCTGGGGGAGGAGGGCCCTGGCGGGACACAGGATGGAGAGCGCTCAGGAGGGAAGCCTGGCTGGCCCCACCCGCCACCTGCCTTGGAGCAAGCCCTGTGGCCGCAGTCTCTTGAGCACTCTCCCTTTGGCCCTGGGCACCGGCTGGGCTTGTGGCAAGTCAGTGGGTGGGCAGGAGCGACTCTGGGTGCTCGTCCGAGGGACATGCGTGTGCACACATGTGCATATTCGCTGTGCGTTTCCCTGTGTGTGCATGTGTGTGGTGTGTGCATGGGTGTGTACACATGTGTGTGTTCGATATGCGTTTCCTTTTTTATGGGTCCATGTGCACGAGTGTGGTGTGTGATGCGTGTGCACACAAACTGTGCATGTTACGTGTACATGTTCCCAGAGCTTGGGCACCTCAGGGGGCAAGAACCAGCCTCAGGCCCCAGCACCTCTGAGGGATACTCAGACCCACTGCACCAGACTTTTGGGACCACACCCGGCGATGCTCAGGACTGACTCCCGGCTCTGCACTCAGGCATCACTCCTAGTGTTGCTCAGGGGACCCTATGGGATGCTGGGAATCGAACCCAGGTGGGGCACGTGCAAGGTGAGGCCCTCCCGCCGGCCTGCGGCTGGCCCAGCACTCTGTGCCCTGCATGTGTTTCTCGCTGAGCTTCTGGCTCATGTGGCAACTCCTGGGTTGACCTTTGAGGACCCTCCAGGTGTCTCTCGTGGGCTGCCTCTCCCCTGGCGAGGCAGGGTGGGTGTGGGGGTTCTGCGTGGCCAGTCTCTCCCCGTGCACGGCAGCCAGCGCTGTGGGCCTGGCTGTGCCCGGAGGCCAGCGGGAGCGTGCGTGGCCATGTGTCTGGGGTCAGTCTCTCCCAGCCGAGCTGCCTCCCCACAACCTCTGCCCTTTCTTTTTCTTTTTCTTTTTTTTTTTTGCTTTTTGGGTCACACCAGGCGATGCTCAGGGGTTAGTCCTGGCTCATGCACTCAGGAATTACTCCTGGCAGTGCTCGGGGGACCATATGGGATGCTGGGAATTGAACCTGTGTCGGCCATGTTGGCTGCGTGCAAGGCAAACACCCTACCCGCTGTGCTATCACTCCAGCCCCAACGTCTGCCCTTTCACCTCATCTTTCCGTTACCAAAAAAGCCTTTCACTCTTTCCTTCTTTTTTTTGCTTTTTTTTGGGTCACACCCAGCGATGCACAGGAGTTACTCCTGGTTCATGCACTCAGGAATCACTCCTGGCAGTGCTCAGGGGACCCTATGGAATGCTGGGAATCAAACCCGGGCACGTGCAAGGCAAACACCCTACCCGCTGTGCTATTGCTCCAGCCCTCACTCATTCCTTCTTAAAGAAACGGATTCGACATGAGATACACAGTTATGGGCTGTTCGTTGTTGGGTTTCATCACGGAACTGGGACGATGCCCCTGTGACGGGGATGGCCGGAAACTCAGGACGAGGGCCGAGCTGGCAGGGATGGGGGTGTCCTTGGGAAGCTCTCAGGTCCGAGTGGGTGACAGAGGGGAGAAGTGCCTGTCTCAGAGACCCGGGATGCGCAGAGGCGGGCGTGGGGCGGCCGTGGTGTCTCGCCTTGGTGTCGCCGCAGCCTTAATGTTTCAGATTTGCCCATTTGATTTCTGTTCCGGGCGTTGGGCCAGACCCATGGCTGTTTCCCCCATCCCGGGGTCCCCTGCCACACCCCGAGTCCTTGCACCTTGAGTCCTCACCACCCTTGGCTGCTCCCTGTGGGTCTGTGTCCCAGGGTGGCCATCGTGCCAAGGTCCCAGAGGCGGCTTCCCCAGGCTGGGGGTGAAGGAGTGAGAAAGACAGGTCTCAGCAGAGTCGGGGCTCATTCCAGGTCTGGGTCCCGGTCACTGTCAGCATGTGTGGCCTGGGGCCACGTTGGGGAGGCCCCTGCTATGCCAGCTCGGAACCACCAAGGGGACTGCAGCGCAGCCTGTATGATGGGGGGGTGGGGAGGGAGAGAGAGAGGGAGAGAGAGAGGGAGAGATGAAAAGGAGGAAAGAGAGGAAAGTGAATGAAAAAAAAAGTAAAAAAGGAAAGAAGACAGACCAAAGGAAAGAGAAAGAGAAGGATGGAAAGAGGGAGAGAAAGAGGAAGGAGGGAGGGAAGGAAAGGAAAGATCGCAGGTCTGACATTTTTCGTGGGGGTCACACCGGTGGTGCTCAGGTCACTCCTGGGGTGCTCAGGGACCATGTGGGATGCCAGGGATTGAACCTGGGTCAGCTGCATCCTGCTGTAGTCTCTCCCCGGCCCTGGCCTGGCTTTCTTAAGGTACCGTCCACGGACCAGGGACCCCCGCACCTCGGCCACGGCCTGTCGCTCCACCTACTCTGGTGTCCCTGTGCCGGTCTGGCCTGCACGTGCCGGTGACCGCCCCACTGGTCTTTGGAGGCTGGTTCTGTCTCTGGACACTTCGTGGGTCCACAGTCTGGAAGGGCCTCCGGGTATGTTGCTGCCTGACCCCTCTGCAGCGCGGGCCCCCTGGGGGCCCAGAGATGCCCCTGGTGGTGCTGTCAAAGTGTGTGGGGCCTGTGTCCCCTCCTGCCCTGGCCCACACGCGTGCCACCCCCTCCCCCATAGTGCCCCTCCCCATCTCTTTTTCTCCTCGTGGGGCTCGGGTCTCACTCCTGGTGGGCTCAGGCCGCCGCACCAGGCCAGCCCACCCGCTGCCCTCCGAACCCACTTTTCCTTCCTTTCCAGGGGAGGGGCACGCCCAGCGGTGCTCAGGGCTCACTCCTGGCGGGCCTGGGGGACCCCATGGGTGCTGGGCATCAAACCCAGGTTGGCCTTGTGCAGGGCAGTCACCCTCCCAGCCGTGCTAGTGTCCACCTGCCCCCGCCCCAACAGCGGCCTGGTGGGCTTGCCCAGTTGGTGGCACACTCTGGCTTTGAGAGTTGCTGCCGTGTCCGTCCATCCCTCCTCCCCTTGGCCTGCACTAGAGGGTGTCAGCTGAGCGTTCAGCCCCGCCTCTCATCCTGTCTCTGAAGGCCAAGGCCACTGTCCTCCTGCCCGGCTTCCGGGCCCTTCTTGCTCAAGGCCACGGCCCTTTCCTCTGCCGCTTTTGTGTGAGCGTTCAGAGTTCTGCCCGCGGCTCCGAGCTGTGTTGCATGTGCATGTGTGTGTGTGTGCTGGGGCCCCCTCGTATGTGCAGGACACGGGCTGGGTTCACACGCCTCCTCGCTCTGCTCCCGGCCTGTGTCCTGTCCCAGCTTCTCCTGGGGCGTGTGCCGCGTCCATGGAGCGGGGTGGGTGCAACCCCCACCCCAAGAAGCGTTCTCCTCTCTGGCGCCGGGTCGTTGGTCCCTCACAGCCCGCGGGAGTGTCCTCCCGGGGTGCAGCTCGGCGTAACACAAGGACGAGTTGCCTATTTGTCTTTGCGTTTGCGTTACTTTATTTCGTTCTGGGCCACAGCGAAGCTCAGGTACCCTGAGGCCCCGACAGGTCCCAGCCCAGGTTGTGCCGTTCTGTGTCTTTGGGTTTTGGGTTTTGTTCTGTCTGGGGGACACTCCGCCTGGCCCTGGACTCAGGGATCACCCTGGTGGGGCTCGGGTGGACCCTGAGTGGTGCCAGGGGTTGAACCCGACTGTAAGGCCACAGGTGTTTTCTGCTGTGGATGGTTCTAGAAAGTTCCTAGTGTCAAAGATGGCTTAATAAAACATTCCAGAGCCACAGTGAAAATTGTGTTCATGGGGGGCGGGCACAGCAGGAGGCGAAGAGGCAGATAGCAGGGTGGGGTGTGGGAGTGGAAGGAAGTGAGGTCCAGAGCACCCACCATCGGGCGGGGACTGAGAGGTGCCCCCCCTCCCCATAGCTGCCCGCCTGCCTGCCAGCTCAGGGGCTGCCCAGTTTCTTACTTTCCTTTTTTTTTTTCCTGCCTTTTTTTTTTTTCTTGCTTTTTGGGCCACACCCGGTGATGCTCAGGGCTGACTCCTGGCTCTGCACTCAGGAATTACTCCTGGTGGTGCTCAGGGGACCCTATGGGATGCCAGGGATCGAACCCGGGTTGGCTGTGTGCAAGGCAAATACCGTACCCACTGTGCTGTGCTGTGCTCCAGCTCCGGGGCTTCCCAATTTCCTCCACCTTTCCCCAAGGGCTGGTGCTCATGGACCTTTGAAGACACAGCCCCAGAGCGAGTGCTTGACCCGCGCCCTGCTCCACGGTTGTTTCTCCCTGCCAGCCTCTGGTCTGCAGCGCTGGCCTGCAGTGGCCTTTGTTTGACTGACCCTAAATATTCTACATGGATTGAATATTTTTCCTACAATGAATGACATTTAAATTTTTTATTGCATAACTTAAAAAATTTTTTTTTTAATTTTTATGTGATCCCTATGGGCTGGAGCGATAGCACATTTGCCTTGCACATGGCTAACCCGGGTTAGATTCCTCTGCCCCTCTCGGAGAGCCCAGCAAGCTACCAAGAGTATCCCACCCACACAGCAGAGCCTGGCAAGCTCTCTGTGGCGTATTTGATATGCCAAACACAGTAACAACAAGTCTCATTATGGAGACGTTACTGGTGCCTGCTCGAGCAAATCGATGAACAACGGGAAGACAGTGCTACAGTGCTCCCTACCCCGTCGTTCTCTGGCTGAATCCACGTACTAGGTCTGCGGGTCACTGTACATTCCACAGGGCCTTTCACGCCAGTGACTGCAGCATCTGCCGACAGGCCAGTCTCTCCACTGACTCCTGTCTCTGGCCTGCTGCGGGCAGGCGTGGGCCCCGCCCCAGCCCTGGTGGACATGAGCAGAAGCCTCTTTGCTTTCGGGTGACCGGGCGTCGGTCAGATGCTTTTGTCTGCACTGACCACATGCTTCTTTTTTTTTTCTTTTTTTTCTTTTTTGGGTCACACCCGGCAATGCACAGGGGTTACTCCTGGCTCTGCGCTCAGAAATTACCCCTGGCGGTGCTCAGGGGACCATATGGGATGCTGGGAATTGAACTCGGGTTGGCCGCGTGCAAGGCAAACGCCCACCCGCTGTGCTATTGCTCCAGCCCCAACCACATGCTTCTTGGCAACGTGACATAGAGTGACCCCGCGTCCCACGAGGGTTTCCCAAGGGCGGCCGGATGGGGTTTCTCACCCAGGGTGTTTCTCTGGGACCGAGGCCATCTCTGCTGAGACCCGCGTGTGTATGGTGTGTGGGTGGGGAGCGTTCCTCCAAACTGTCCCACCAAGGCTGCTCGCTCCCACCCCATGCCCACTCCCGCCCACCTTACAGTGACCCGGGGTTATGGGGACCCCTAAAGGCTACAGGGATACCTCAGGGCTACGGAAACACCTCGGGGCTACAGGGACCCCTGCCTCAGGACTCCAGGGACCCCTGGGGCTGTTCGGCTTTCCTGGCTGAGCCTCACGCCCACAGGCGAGTCCCTACTGGGAGATGGTCCCCATCAGGCGTGGAGCAGAGCTTGCAGGAGGCAGTCAGGAGATGAAATTACAAAATCCAGTAATCTCATTACCGGCAGAGTGGGGTCCTGGGGGCGGGGAGTAGGGACCAGTATGGGGCCTGCCTGGGAAGGCACATCCCAGCCCTCCAAGCCCTTCACAGACACTCTGGCCTGTGGGGAGGCAGGGCGAGTGTCTAGTGTCCATCCCATGCTTACCTATCAGAAGACTCATGACATAGGACACCAGGGGCCATCCCATCTCACTGGCCCGAGGGGACAGGCCAGCCAGGTGCCCAGGAGCCCTGGGGAGGGCTGGAACCTTTGTCAACACCCACCTCCTGCCCCCGGCTGCACTCTCCTCAGCTGAGCCTGGGGTTAATCAATGGATTCATTAGTGCAGAAACACCCCTGGAGGCTTCCTGCGGGGGTGGGGACTCCTCACTGGCCTCTTCCCTGCAGGGACCCAAGGGAGGCCCAGGATCTGCCAGAGGGAGCCTGTCCCAGCTGGGGGGGTGGGGAGAGGACAGGGGGGTAGAGGCCTCCTGACTGGTGCCCACACGGAGCTGCCTGGTCAAACCCTGGGGCGGTGGGCCCACCCCCTGCCTTTGGGGGCCTGACTTTGTTCATGACTCCGGGTGTTTCCCCTGTGGGCCCTGCTCTGCACTATCCAGGACTCGGGAAGAGCAGCCGCTGCCACATGCAAGGCTGGAACATTCCAGAAGCTGCAGTCGCGAGCTGGTGGGAATTTCTGAGACACTGAGGCACAAGGGGCTGGCCTGGGGCCCTGGTGTCCCTTGGGGCCGCTGCTAGGCAGAGGGTGCTGTTAATATCCAGAACCGGATTTCCTCTGCCGGGCAGAGCCACGTCAAACTGCTTTGCAACCAGGGGGCTCGGCCAATCTGCGAACTTAAGAGGAGAAAACCCAGGAGAGGGTGTTCCCTTGAGTCTGAACCTTCAGACCTAGAGCACAGTCAAGGCCAGGTCAGAGGTCAGCCCTGCCACAGGCCACCGGGTGGGTCAGGAAACCTCTCGGCGCTGGGGACTGTCTCTGTCCTTCCCAAGTTATCAGCAGATTCTTTGGTGTCTCCCAATATGTGTGAGTGTGCATGAGTGTGCATGTGTGTGCAAGTGTGTGTGAGTGTGTGTGAGTGGATGGCTGTGCATGTGTGCACACACGTGTGTGCATGTGAGTGCATGTGTGCATGTGTCATGTGTGTACACGAGTATGCGTGTGGTGTGCACATGTGTGTGCATGTGTGCGTGTGTGAGTGCATGCATGTGTGCATGTGTGAGGTATGCACGTGTGTTTGTGAGCCTGGACTGTCTTTGTGCTACCTTTTGGCTCAAGGGTTGCACCTGGTGATGCAGGTGTGGGGTGCACCTGGGCTTCCACATGCAAAGCTGTGCTCAGACTCCCTGCTGACCCCTGGGCTGGGGTGGGTGTGGGTACCCTCCCTGCGTCTTGCTTGTCCTCATGCCCTGGGCGGCCAGGACCCAGTCGTGTGGCCTTACCCCCCTGCCCTGCAGTGCTGACGCTGACCCGCGGACCCAGCGCTGGGACGAGCCTCAGCGGGCGTGCGCCCTGGAGCAGATCTGTGGTGTGTTCCGCGTGGACCTGGGCCAGATGCGCTCCCTGCGGCTCTTCTTCAGGTGACGCGACTCCCCTGGGCCTCCCGCCCCCATCCTGGGGGGGGCTGGACTCCAGCTGGGCCGGTGACCCCATCACGACCCCGCCTTCCCACACCACCATTTCAGGCACCCCCTGCACCCTTCGTGCCGAGCCCCTTCCTCAGTGATGTGGAGAAGCCCCAGTGAAGTCCTGTGCAGGGCCGAGGTCGGAGCCCAAGCCAGACAACGCCCTCCAAGGCCACGCTTAGGGCAGGCCTATCACGCGGGGGTCGCAGCTGGGAGCAGACCGAGAGGAGTGCTGGCCTCCATGGCCCCTTCCTGCCCTCCCAGTGTGTGTGCTGGGGAAGCTTGCTGCTGGGGCCATCTCCTGCTGCTACACCCCGTTCCACCACCAGCCCCTTACCTCGGGTCCAGTGGGGAGGGCTGCAGCCAGGTGGGGGCAGGGATGGCAGTAAGGATAAGCCCTAGGTCCCAGGGAACCCAGGGCAGAGCCTGTGGCTTCTCTGGCAAAGGGCTGGTGGTGTGTGTTGGGGCTACATCTCTGGAGTAGCAGACTGCCGCAGCAGGACCACCAAACACACCCTGCCCTGGGTTGGCGGTACAGCCTGTCCCCACCAGATGAGCTGCACTGCACACTCACTGGTACCTTTCCCCACATTGCCAGTGACGAGGCGTGCACCAGCGGGCAGCTGGTGGTGGCCAGCCGGGAGAGCCAGTACAAGGTGCTGCATTTCCACCACGGTGGCCTGGGCAAGCTTTCCGACGTGTTCCAGCAGTGGAAGTACTGCACAGAGACGCACCTGCAGGACCAGGTACAGGCAGACCGCATTTGCCACCAAGGCCCCGCAACTGTCAGTAGGGCCCCGCCCCAGCTGGTGAGGCCCCGCCCCTGTCTATAGAGTCTCGCCCCACCGCCAAGGCCCCGCCCCTCTCAGTAAGCCCCACCCTGCTGCTGAGGTCCTGCTGCCGATGACCCGCCCCTGCCAGTGGAGCCACGCCCTGTCTATAGAGCCCCGCCCCTTGCAGCCCCGCCCTGTCAGTAGAGTACCGCCCTGCCTCAGAGGCCCCGCCCCTATTAGTATGAGTCCTGCCCTGCCTCTGAGGTCCCGCCCTTGTCCGTAGAGCCCCGCCCTCACACCGAGGCCCTGCTCCGGCCAGTGGAGTTTCACCCCTGTCTATTGAGCCCGGTTTTGATCAGTAGAGCCCCACCTTGCCCCTGTGGTCCCGTCCTTGTCTGTAGAACCCCGTCCTGTCGTCAGGCCCGCCCCCACCAGTTGAGCCCCACCCTTGAGAGCCCTGCCC
The DNA here is from genome assembly GCF_029834395.1 of Sorex fumeus. NCBI lineage: Eukaryota > Metazoa > Chordata > Mammalia > Eulipotyphla > Soricidae > Sorex > Sorex fumeus. The sequence goes on along the minus strand of NW_026606086.1, from coordinate 17,235,346 downwards.
CACCGTAGAGGTCACGCCCCCGTCAGTGAAGCCACGCCCCTCGACCACGCCCTGCCGCAGAGGCCCCGCCCCTGTCTATAGAACCCCGCCCCCTCAATAGAGCCCCCACCCTGCTACTGAGGACCCGCCCCTGCCAGTGGGGCCACGCCCTGTCTGTAGAGCCACGCCTCCACAGCCCCGCCCTGCCGCAGAAGCCACGCCCCTATCAGTAGAGTCCTGCCCTGTCTCTGAGGTCCCGCACTTGTCCGTAGAGCCCCGCCCTCACACCGAGGCCCCGCTCCGGTGAGCAGAGCTTCACTCCTGTCTATTGAGCCCCTTCTCTATCAGTAGAGCCCCACCTTGCCCCTGTGGTCCCATCCTTGTCTGTAGAAACCCGCCCTGTCGTTAAGCCCGCCCCCTCCAGTGGAGCTACGCCCCTCAGCGACGCAGTGCCGCTGAGATCCTGTTCTGCTGCCAGGCCCCACCCCACCAATGGAGCCCCGCCCTTGGCTGTAGAGCCCCGCCCCGCCGCAGAGGCCCCGCCCTTGTCTATCGAGCCCCGCCCCGCCATAGAGGCCCTGCCCCCTCCAGTGGAGCCGCGCCCCTCAGTCACACACAGCCCCTGAGATCCCGTCCTGCTGCCAGGCCCTCCCCCATCAATGGAGCCCCGCCCTTGTCTGTAGAGCACCGCCCCTCAATAGAGCCTCACCCTGCTACTGAGGTCCCACCCCACCCTGCTGCTGAGGACCCGCCCCTGCCAGTAGAGCCACGCCCCCACATCCCCGCCCTGCCCCCAGGCCTCGCCCTGTCAGAATCCCGCCCTGACGCAGAAGCCCCGCCCCTATTAGTAGAGTCCTTCCCTGCCTCTGAGGTCCCGCCTTTGTCCGTAGAGCCCCGCCCTCACACAGAGGCCCCGCTCTGGCCAGTGGGGCTTCACCCCTATCTATTGAGCCCCGTCTCGATCAGTAGAGTCCCGCCTTGCCCCTGTGTTCCCGTCCTTGTCCGTAGAACCCCGCCCTGTCGTCAGGCCCGCCCCCACCAGTGGAGCCACGCCCCCTCCAGTGGAGCCACGCTCCTCTCAGCCAAGCATTGCCGCTGAGATCCCGTCCTGCCACCAGGCCCCTCCCCCACCAATGGAACCCCGCCCTTGTCTGTAGAGCCCCGCCCCGCCGCAGAGGCCTCGCCCCTGTCTACAGAGCCCCGCCCTCTCACGGCCACACACTGCCGCTGAGGTCCCGTCCCTGTCCGTGGAGCCCCGCCCCTCACAGCACGCACTGCCGCTAAGGTCCCGTCCTGCCGCCAGGCCCCGCCCCTGTCCGTAGAGCCCCGCCCCGCGCCGAGGCCCCGCCCCCCGCCGTCCAGGGCCCGGCCGTCCGGCGTGACCGTGGGGCCGAGCTGCGGCCGCCCCGCGTGTTCGCCCTTCCCGGCCCGCCGCGCTCGGCAGGGCAGAGGCCTGCCTGACTCTCAGAGAGCTGCCGTATTGCGCCCCTCTGCGCACGGTGCGGGAGGCGCCCCGTAATGACCTGCTCGGGCGCCGCGACCCCCGCCCCCGGCCCCCGGCCCCCAGGCCGGCGGCCCCCGGACCCCGCGCAACCTCTGATTTCTGAATGAAACGGCGGCGGCGGGGTCGCGGCGCGCCTGGCCGCGGCCCGGCTCGCGAACAGCGCTGCCTTTGTACGTGGCCAGTCGCATGTAATTTATTGCAGCCCGCCGGGCCGGCCAAGCGGGCCGCACGGGCATTGATTCCGTCCCGCGGCCGGGGTCGGGCGGGATGCGGGGGCGGCGCGAGGGGCCGGGAGCGGGTGACGGGAGAAGGTCTTTTCATTTCAATTGAGTCTAATTGCACTTGCCGTTCGGGGGGCCGGGGCGGGGGCCGGGGCTGGGGGGGCCGCGGGCCCGCGACCCCAGCCAGCCCGCCCCGCCGCAGGTCTCCGAGCAGCGGCTGCGCATGCAGTTCTCCATCCGACGCCCCAAGCTGCCGTCGGCCGAGACGCACCCCGAGGAGAGCCTGTACCGGCGGCTGGACGTGGCGGCCTGGCTCGGGCACCTGAACGCGCTGGGCCAGGTGCAGGAGGAGCACCGGCTGCGGAAGGTGAGGCCGTTCCCACCGCGGATTAGGCGCGGGGGCCGCGGTGCGTGCGCCCCGGGGGGGCTTTGACATTGAAATGAGCGGCGGGCGGCTGGGAAGGCGCCGCCACACATGTGCAAATCGCCGGGAATCAAGGCTTCAGTTGTCCGGGTCAGCCGGGCCCGGGGGTTTGGGGTGCCGGCCCCTCCCCCACGCTGGCTGCCCCTTCCAGGCCATTTTCTTCGGCGGCATTGAGGTGTCAATCCGGGGGGAGGTGTGGCCCTTCCTGCTGGGCTATTACAGCCCCGAGTCCACGTCGGAGGAAAGGGAGGCGCTGCGGCGGCAGAAGCAGCGGGAGTACGAGGAAATCCAGCAGAAAAGGTAGCGGGACCCCGGGCGGCCCCCCAGCACTGCCCGGTGGGCTTCCCAGCTGGAACAGAACCAGCGGTGGCCCCGCCCCCACAGAGGCCCTGAGATGCTCAGAGCCAGGCCCCAGACCTCAGACCCCAGGTCTTTTCCTGGGCCAGAGGCAAATCCAGCTCACACGGGTAGCTTGGGGTCCAGCACCCCACTGGATAGAGGGCTGGTCCCCACCCACGGCCCGGATCACACAGTGTGCTTATCCACCCACTGGACCCTTGGCACTCCAGCACGTCCGGGAGCCCTGGTGGGTGAGGCTGGGCAGGAGGCCATGCATTGACTGGCCCCCTCTAGGCTGTCCATGAGCCCTGAGGAGCACAGCGCCTTCTGGAGAAATGTGCAGGTGACCGTGGACAAGGACGTGGTCCGCACTGACCGCACCAACCAATTTTTCCGCGGGGACGGCAACCCCAACGTGGAGATCATGAGGTGTGCCCACCACACCCACGCCTGCACCCACACCGCCCCTCTGCCCCCGCTGACCGCCCCTCTGCCCTCTGCTGACTGTCCCTCTGTCCCCAGCTGACCACCCACCTGCAAGGAGGGGCAGCAGCAATGCCTTTTGGGCGGCCCTGAGGTGTTAGGCTCCAGTCCAGCCTGGCCCTGCTGACCGGGCAGCTCCCCTGGCCTGGCTTCCCAGTGTGTGTCGGCCAGTAGCCAAAGCCCTCAGTGCCCATGGCCACCTGGCATGGCCTGGCCCCACCCATAGCGCCTCCCTCTCAGCCTGGACCCTCTGTGGCCTCTGCACTTCACTGCCCTTCCCCAGACGTGCCCGGCAGAGGCCAGTGACGCCCTCTACCCCCCCCCCCCCCCGCCCCGGTCTCTCCTCCACTCCCGCTGACCCTGCTCTCCCCTGCTGACTGCCCACCTTGGCCACCAGGAGAATCCTGCTCAACTATGCTGTGTTCAGCCCGGCCATCGGCTACTCTCAGGGCATGTCCGACCTGGTGGCCCCTCTCCTGGCCGAGGTCCTGGATGAGGCGGACACCTTCTGGTGCTTCGTGGGCTTGATGCAGAACACCATCTTCGTCAGCTCGCCCCGCGACGAGGACATGGAGACGCAGCTGGTGAGTGGACGAGGCAGGACAGGACGGGGTGGGGTGGGGGGTGGGAACGGCGACAGGGACAGGACAGAATGGGGATAGGACAGGGACAGGATAGGACAGAACTATGATGGGGATGGGGCAGGGATGGGGGTACCGAGTTAACCCGCTGCCGCCTCCCCGGTGTGTCTGTGCGGGAAGGGCAGAATGATCAGGGTGGGCATGGCCAGTGCCGGGGGACTGGGGCAGCTCTCATAAGAGGACACCCCCATCCATGGCCCTGGGCAGCGCCAGTCCCCGCTCCCGGCTGAGCCCCCTCGCAGCGTCTATTCCCGCCGTGTTGAGAGAGGAACCAGACCTGTCCCCAGGTCAAGGGCCATGACCAGGGCCATGGGGAGGACAGAGGATGGGGGGGGCACAGGCAACAGAAAAGGGGCCAGGCAGGGCCCCAGAACCAGGTCCTAAAAGACCAGGCCCACCCTGCAGGGTTGTAACATCAGCTTCCCTGCTCCTAGCAGTCAAGCTGGGAGGGGCTCTGGGGGGGCTCTGGTGGGAGAAGGTGCTGGTGGGTGGGGGGGCTGGAGGGGGTTCTGGCAGGGGGGCCCTGGCGGGAGGGCTCTGGAGGAGTTTATCTTCCTCCGTGCACGGCCCGCGGCTTCCCGAGAGGCGCTGCCCCTGGCCCGACCCCTCAGGATCTGGGGCTCAGGATCCGCCTAATCACCCTGCAAAGGTGCATCTCACAGTCACGCCAGACCAGTGTCGTGCTTCCGTGGGCCTCTGGTCTCCCTCCTGGGCACAACTTGCCCAGCCGCAGCCCCCACAGAGCCCCGGAACAGGCTGGTGGAGACGGGGCGCCTCAGGCCAGGGGGCACATCGATCCAAACTCAAGATGCTCGTGGCCCCAAGCTGTGGGCGCGCATGGCAGGTGGGGCCTCCTGTGGGGGGGGCAGCCGGGCAGAACCACGACTCCCACCCCCCCAGCTGTACCTGCGGGAGCTCCTGCGCCTGGCGCTGCCGCGCTTCCACCAGCACCTGGAGTCCCTGGGCGAGGATGGGCTGCAGCTGCTCTTCTGCCACCGCTGGCTGCTGCTCTGCTTCAAGCGCGAGTTCCCCGAGCCCGAGGCCCTTCGCATCTGGGAGGCCTGCTGGGCCCACTACCAGGTGACCGCCCAGGACCGTGCAAACCACCCGCTGCCCCCTAGGCTGGCTCCAGGGGGCTGGAGCACCAGCGCCCACCTTCCCAGTGAGCTCCATTTCCGCTGGCGAGTCCCCCTTGGCTCCCCTGCTCCATCCTGGCCTGTCACAGATTAGCGGCAGGCTGGCCACACACAGGGCTAAGGGGTCCCTCAGCATCTGTCAGCCCTACGGAGGGGCTCTTTCCAGAGTTGCTGCTCACAGCTGCCTTTCGACTGGTATTGTAGACGGGGCGGGGGGGGCACCTGCAGCCCCCGGAGATGCGCCCAGCATTTCCCGCCCTTCCCCAGCCTCCTGCCGTCTCAGGCAGCGAGTCTGACTGTGCTGGGCACAGGGCATGTGCTCGGGATGAAACACAGGCCAGCAGAGCATCGATGCTCCCCAGACACTGGGCCCCGTTTGGAAAAAGTCTTGTCAGCTTTTCACAGCCTCTGGGAGCAATTTCCCGGGGGTCACCTGGGCCCCCCATGAGGAGCCAGGCAACCTTGGGGTACTACCCTCACACACCTGTGCAGTGGAGAGGGCCAAGGCCCGGGACGCCTCTGTCCACTGCTCCATCTGTGAGACCCACCTCTCTTCGGATTCGCACTGCGGGTGGGGTGACGGCCATGGGGAGGCGTGGGGGAGGGGGCCTTGGGACCACTCCAGAAACCCAACCAGAAAGGTTCATCTATCCTTCCCTGTTGCTCTGCTTCTGGGGGCTGACCTTAGTTCCCAGAGCTGCGCCCCTTCCCTGCCTCTCTCTGGAAGCCTCCGCTGAGCCCCCCTCCCTCCCTGAGCCACGAGGTTCCCTCTGGGCTCTTGAGCCATTGCCAGACCTGGGAGGAAGGGATGTCCAGGACCAGGGCCAGCCTTTGCCTCTGCCCACTGGGCGGCGCCCACCCAGTCCTTTGGAGACGCAGTTCCGGCGACTGGGCGTTTCCCGCAGAGACTAAACACGGGCTTCCTGCGGCTCCTTGTCCTTCCTCTGCCCCCAAGCTCGTGTGCCCACTGGCTCCGAGCAGGAGAGCGCCAGGATGTCCCGGACCAGACCAAGTCCCGGCTTCCTGCCACGGGCCAGGGACACCGTGTGGCCATCTCCGGCTGCTGTGCTCTTGTGCTCTGACCAGCCCACTGTCTCCCTGGGGCCCGCAGCAGGGCGGCCCAGTAAGGACACAGTTCCTGTGGCCGTGGCTGCGGCCATTCTCCTGACATGTGTTCACGGCCCGAGTGTCCTCACCAGACTCTGTCATCAGCCAAGCCCCCACACCAGGAGCCTTGGGCATGAGCAGGGCCGACGCTAAGAGGAAGGTGTCCCGTGCCCCTGCCCCAGAGACTGGGCATGCAGGCACTCCCCGAGTGGCCAGCACACCCTTCCCTCAGTTGTCCCCACACCTCTGGCTTGCAGGAGGGCCTGGAGGGGACACGGTGGCTAGCCAGCCCCAACCATGCTCCCAACCAAGTACCCTGTGCACCCCATCACTGTGGGGTTCAGCCCGAGGGCTTCCAGCACTGCTGGTCCCCAGGAGAGGCCCACAGGTCCCCTGAGCACAGTTTGGGAGCCCCCCAAAGAGGCTGCTTGGCTTATTCCGCTCACATACCCCAAACTGGGGCCCTGGGTGGGCAGGTGGGCGGGCTGGGTGCGCCCCGTCTGAAAGCCTCTCCCCCTAGACGGATTACTTCCACCTCTTCATCTGCGTGGCCATCGTGGCCATCTACGGGGACGACGTCGTTGAGCAACAGCTGCCCACCGACCAGATGCTCCTGCACTTTGGAAACCTGGCCATGCACATGAACGGGGAGCTCGTTCTCAGGAAGGTGCGCGCCCCGCCCTCCTTCCCTGCAGAGCGGCCCACCTGGAGCGCTGGCCCCACCCACTAACGGATGCCACCTTGTGATAGGCCCCGCCCCTGTGCTCACAGGCCCCATATCCCCGCCCATTGCCCCCCCCCGCTCTGTGACCACGCCCACCACCCACGACCCGCCCCAGTGATCACAGGCTCACATCCCCGCCCATTGGCCTGCCCTGTGACCACGCCTACCACGCCCCGCCCCCTGCGCTCACAGGTCCACATCCCCGCCCATTGGCTCGCCCTGTAACCATGCCCACCACCCCACCCCTGCAGACTCCAGGCTGGCGCTGCCCCCCCAACATAACTCCTCCCACAGGCCCCATCCATCATGCTCCCCTGACAGGTCCCGCCCACCCCTGAACTCTGGGTCCTCTCCCGGAGTCCTGTCAAGGCCCTGCCCCACCCAGCACTGCCGCTGCCCACCAGAGGTCAGCACCCGTGGGCGCTGCGGGCCTGATCACCCCAGTGGAGTCAGGAAGGCTGGGGGAGGTTTGGGGGTTGAACCGTCACTTGTCACCACCCCAGGTTGGCTGAAGGGCCGCTGTGGGTCCTGGGGCGCAGTGGCCACTTGGGCAGTTAGCGTTCCAGAGAGAGCGTACTGTCCATGCATGGCAGTGTGGGCAGGCCGGGCGCGGGGCCGCGGGGTGCAACTGTGGGACTGCTCCTCAGACATAGCCGGGCCTCCCCCACTGCCCTGTCCACCCTGCAGTGTCCTCTCTTGCAGGCCCGCAGCCTGCTGTACCAGTTCCGTCTGCTGGCCCGCATCCCCTGCAGCCTGTGTGAGCTGTGCCGCCTGTGTGGCCCTGGCATGTGGGACAGTGGCTACATCCCAGCCGTGGAGTGCACTGGCCACCACCCGGCGCCCGAGAGCTGTCCGTACGGGGGCACCGTGGACACGCCTTCGCCCAGGCCCCCCCGGGACGCCAGGAAGGACTCAAAGCTGCCCCGAGAAGGGTTCGGGTTCCGAAGATAGGCTGGGGCCCGCCCGAAGGCCTGGGCTGGGGGCCTGGGGGATGGGGCTGTGGCTGCTCCGAGGAGATGCCAGCGGAACTCAAGGGCGGAGCCCCAGGGCTCTGCCGCCAAGCCCCACCTTGACCCCACAGCTCGGAGCCCGCGGCTCCAGCTGTGTGGCATGCAGGCACACACGGAGGGCCTCTGATGGACTTCGTGCCCGGCCCAGGCGGGCAGTGCAGAGGGAGCTGCCCGAGCCCGCTTGGTCCAGCGCCTGTGAGGACCAGGGCACTGGGCTCCGGAAGGAAGAGGCCCTCGACCGCGGGCGGGAGAGCGGGAGGGCGGGGAGGTCGGGAGGAGCCTGATGGGGGAGCTGGTTCCACGTTGATGCCCACCATCCCCACCAAGAACTGGACGGTGGAGGACACGCAAATCCTGCCAAGAGAATCTGCATCATGCTCGGAAGTGTCATGTATTGACTCGTCAACCCAGAGGCTTCCAGAAAACCTTCTAGAAATCAGCTTCTAGGGCAAGAAGAAGGTGCCAGGGCAGCCAGCACTCAGCGCCCTGCCTCTATGGGGGTGCTGGCCGTCCCTGCAGTCCCCCAGCATGATGGGGAGGGGGCTGGCAGGGGGGCCAGGGCCTGGGGCGACTTCTGGGCTGCGTTTCCACTCACTGGGCAGGTGGGCATGGTACCCCCTGCAGCCCCTGGCTCCTCCATCTGGGAGAGGGGGCGGAGTCCCACTGGGCCTTCCTAAGGAAGAGGCTGTGGTGGTCTTGGGGCTCAGTGCCTCCCACCGCCAGGGTGTCTCGAGCACATGCCACCTCCATGTCCTGTCCCTCTGCTGAGACCTTGGGGAGAGCATCTGTGCCCCGGGGATGCTCAGCTGCCTCTCTGCCCTCACCCTGCCCCCTCCAGGACACAGCCTAGGGGACCCCCTGCTGCCGGCTCTGTTACCCCCACCTGCTGCTCAGGCCCAGCTGGGGTCTCGCAGGCGGGAGGCAGACGGGGCCTTTGCGGCTTGTAACTGGCCAGCGCCGGGCCAGGGACAGAATCGCACAGCCAGAGCTGGAGACACAGAACAGGGGTACGAGACCCCAGGGATGGGAGGGGGCGAGGGACTTCAGGGACAGGGCAGTAGAGTGCTGGCCTTGCACATGGCCAGCCCAGATTCAAGCCCCCGCACCCCATATGGTCCCTGATTCCTGCCGGGAGAGACCCCTGAGCACAGAGCCAAGGATAACCCTGAGTTGCCACCAGGTGTGGTCTAGAAATGAGTTGTTTTGAGCCAGGGTGGGAAGGCCTCCCCTCCCCCCTTCAGCTCCTGCACCGCGTGGTCTGGGCACCACCAGGGGTCAGTCCTGAGCAGGAGCCGGCATGGGGCGGGGACCCTCTGCCAGGAAGCCCGGGGCCCCTCTTGGGCCTAGCCTGACCTCCCTCTGGGACCCAACTCCCGGGAGGGGCCGAGGGGAAGGTGCCCCCCTTTCCCAGACCCCTGGGCACCAAGGATGTATTCTGGATTTTCCACCTCCACACCCCCGGGACTTGGCATTAATGTCAGGCTCCCACCCAGGCTCAGCTGCTGCAGAGCGGAGGCAGCTGAGAGAGTGGGGGTCTGGGGGAGATGGAGGGAGATGGGGCGCATAGGGAACGGGAGATGGGGGATGGGGTGGGGGAGCGGGGGGGGGCTGAGGGAGGTGGCCCCTAGACCATCGGATCCCCGTGGCAGCTGCTGGGGGTTGTTCCCGCAGCACCGGGGAGATAATTCGGTCATTACTGCGCAACCTTCCCAGCGCCTGCCCCCAAGCGTGGCGTCAGCAGCCACTCCGCTGCCAGGCTGCCGATTTCAATGACACTTAATGTCACTGGCCGCGCATGTGCACACAATGGCCATCCTCACCCACTCAGCCGCTGGGCGGGCGGCAGCTGAGAGGAGCGTGGGGTCCGGGCTGGCGGTGCTGGCCAGAGCTGGGGGGCTCGGGTACATCCCTCCACCCGGAGCAGGGCCGTTCCACGGGGAGAAAGCCCAGCCCTGGGTCCCACGGTTCGTGCGTCCAGAAGCCGAGGACAGTCTCTTGCGGAGGGCAGGACCTCGTTCCTCAACTGAGAACGAGGCTGATGCCCACAGGGCCTGGCGCCTCTCTGCCCACAAGGCTCAGGTCCTGCGCAGGGATGAGCCGACCCAGAAGCCTGACTTGGTGCCGGGTGTGCATGCGTGTCTGTGTGTGTCTGTGTGCTTATCTGTGTGTGTGTGTCTGTGCACATGTGTGCCAAGATGTGTGTGCCTATGCACACATGTGCACAAAGTGTGTACACATATGCTATATGTTGCACATGCATGAGCATGTGCATCCGTGTGTGTACACATGGAGGTAGGGGCCCCTCTGGGACACGGTGTGGGCCCTTTGAGCGGGGGGCCATTGCCCCGTCTTCCTGGGGAGGCTGCGCAGGTTCCCGCCTGGCGGCCCTGGGACAGCGCCTCGTCTGCCGGGCTGGGTTTGGCTTTCCGGTGTCCCAAACATGGTGGCTGGGGGCTGGCGCCATGAGCCCGGCAGCCCCCTGGCTCTCGTGCTACTGCCAGCGCAGAGGACATCCAGGCATCGGACTCGTGTCCCTCGGCCGGCCGCCCTGTTGAAGAGAGGAGAGGCGTGTAAGGGTGCGGGGTGGGTGTGGCTGCACCAGCTGCTGCTTCTGGCCTATTCCCGGGGGAGCACTCGCCCCAAGGGAAGTCTCGCTGTGGAGGGAAGGGGTGCTCGGCCGCATCGAGGAGTCAGAGACAGGCTTTGAATCGCCAAGCTGGACCCCAGGACTGGCTCTGGTGCCTACAAATTATTTTAGGAAAGGCAGGGGTTCAGGGCGCAACGTCTGGGAGCCCTGCTTGAGATCACTGACAAGGAGACACAGGGCAGATCTGAGTGGGCCGGGCCACACCCGAGCTACTGGAGGCCTGGGGTACAGACAGGGGCTCAGTGCAGACAGGTACCCCAAGTGCAGACGGGCCCGGGTGTAGATGGGAGCCCAGGGTGTAGACAGGAGCCCAGGTGTAGACAGGAACCCAGGTGCAGACGGGAGCCCGGGTGTAGACGGGAGCCCAGTTACAGGGAGCCCTGAGTGCAGACAGGAACCCTGAGTGCAGACAGGAACCCGGGTGTAGACAGGAGCCCCGAGTGCAGATAGGAACCCTGGGTGTAGACAGGAGCCTGGGTGCAGATAGGCTCTGTCCCCAGAGCCCAGTGCCCTGCCCTAACAGTGCCCACGCCCACATCATCCAGCTAACACAAGGTCACAGGGGCACAGGGAGGCTGGTGCTGTCTTTGGGGGACCCACAGTTGTCCCTGGGGTACATCCTGGAGCAGAGGCCCCGTGGGCTCATGCAGACTGGGCTCTTCCCACACTACATCTCCGGGCCCCCTGGCACGGCCTGGTCCCTGGTGAGACCCACGCCACCATCCTGCCTCTGGCAGCCTCTGGGGCTCTTGAAGAGAAGTGACGAGGGCCCCATGCTCAGGAGGGACACATGTGGGCCAAAGACTGAGGTGGCCCAGCAGGGGACAGCCAGCTCAGAAAGTCACTCGGGGTTGCCCAGTGCAGGGAGGCAGGATGGTCTGCCAAGTTCCAGAAGGTTCCTGCTGCACCTAGAACCGTCCAGCCCTCTGGGCCTCTCTGTCTCTCGCTGTGTGACCTGGGGTCGCCCCTGAGCGTCTCTGGGCCTCACCAGCTGTCGGTGGTATGTGTCTCTGGGCACCGCCTCTGAGGTCAGCAGGAGTCGCAGGTCACAGCCAGCACAGAGGACACGCTCGCCTCAGCGCTGGACCTTGCGACTGCCTGGCCCCACACAGACCCACAGCCCGGAGCCTGCCCTGTGTGCAGGGACCAGCAGGGGACATGCCCTGGGCTGACCACCTCCGCCCCGCGCTGCCTGCAGGCATGTCCCATGCCCTGGGGAGGTGCAAGCGGTAGTTTCTAGAAGGAGGCCTGGCTAGCAGCCCCTGGGCCAGCAGTCGGGGCCTCCCCACTCCCCACCTGCTTGGGGAGGGGCCGGCAGGAGAGAGGCAGGGCCGTTGTAGGCCCAAGAGGCCGAGTGGGGCCTGACATGGGACTGACCCTGGCCCTGCTCACTGGCTGCACATGCCTGCTGCAGCCCTGCGGGAGGCCCTGGACAGGACCTCTGGGGCCTTGTCTCCCACCTTGGAGCACTGAAGGGCCCCGACCCTTCCCACAGCAGCGGCCTGGACCGCGCCCCCCGCCCACACACCCTCTCCTGCCCCGCAGCTCTGACTGTGACTGTCTGTCAGGGACAGTGAGGCCCAGAGTTGGAGCCGATGGTGACTGGTCACACCTGCTCCACTTGCAGGACCCACAGCTATTGGTCACCATCCCCACTGGCCTACAGGATGGCCAGAGGGCGGAGATGCCAGAGAGCCAGGGCCTTGGTGGGGTCAGACATGAGCCCCCTCCCGGACCGTGCCCCCAGCCCGTGGGATCCTGACTCAGGCCAGGCGGGGGAGGGGCTGTCTGTGGGTGCCACAGAGCCCCCCCGGGGTCTACCTGGAGCTTGGGCCCCCAGAGCCCGCCTGCTGGCACAGGGAGCTTCCTGTCCCCCACCCCCCGGCTCCCGAGAAGGCCCAGGGGACACTGCTAAGAACTCTGGGCAGCTGCCCAGCCCGGGGCCCCACATGGCAAGGGGAGCAGATGCACCGGCCTGGGGACCGGGCCCCTCCAGCCCAAGAAAGGGCCCAGGCTCGCCCAGGGTGCCCCCAGGCAGCGCAGAGGGTGGCTGGCACTGTGGGCGGGAAGGCAACCCATGCCGGCCAGGTCCGTCTGGACACAGGGAGGGCCCAGGGCTGACCCCTGCTGCCCGGCCACACCAGGGACCCCTTTGCCCCGAGACAGGCCCCTGGCCTTGGGAGACACCCCCAGTGTCCACTGCTGAGGGACAGGGAGCGAGGGGTGACCATCCAGGACAGTCTGAGCTTTTCAGGTGGGGTCAGCTGAGCTCCCAGGAGGCTGCTGGGCTCCGTGGAGGGCCTGGTGCCAGCGGAGTCCTTGAGCTGAGCAGGCGGAAGCCAGGGGCTCGGGCTCTCGGGCTGGGGTCCCCGCAGACGAGGGAGGAGGATAGCGGGCCTGAGCAGGGCTGGGCTGGGGAGGCCGGGGTCTAATGAGAAGAAGAAGGCAGCTGGGGTCTCCTGCACCTCAATGCTGGCGTGGGCCCTGGTAGGGTCATCGGGGCAGGTGAGCCAGCCTGGAGGCCTTCTTGGAGGAGGTGCCTCCCTGGGAGAGCACTGGGGGCCCCTCTGCTGAGAAGGCTGGTACAGGGCCCACCCCCCCACCCCCCACCCCCGCTTCATGCTCCACAGGAAGCAGAAATCTGAGGCCTTTCCTCTCTGTAAAGGAGGGAAGCAACATTATCAGAGTGGAACCCATTCTAGGTTCCACAGCACCTCATTCTAGAACATTCTGTCTTCTGGCCAGCTAAGTCATCTCCACATGCCCTCGGCCAGCCTTGTGAGGACACCCTGTCCTCTCTGCACGTGCCACCAGCCCGCAGCGAAGTGAGTCGCTGCTGGCTTCTCTGGGCACAGCTGGGCAAGTGCGCCCGCCCATCCAGCGCCCACATGCCTCTCCGTTACCTCAGTTTCCCCAGCTGGAGCAGCCCTGCCGCTCTGGGGGGCGGGGGAGCCTGGCAGGCGATGGTGAGCCTGGCCTCGTGTGCGGAGCTTCCTGTCCCCGCCGGCCATCCATCAGCGGCTGTTACGGTCCCGAGCCGCGTGGCCGTCAGCGCGGCCCCCCCAGCGGCGGCAGGGTTTATGTTGTAGGAACACGTGGGGCGTCCCGGACACACGCTAATGACAGGCATCACGGAGCAATAACAGGGCCGCGCTGGTGGGCGGGCGCTGGCGGAGGGGCCGGCAGCCCCGCGGGGCGGCGGGAGCGCCCGAGAATTGATTAGTCTTGGACGAGCTGACCTTTTTGTTCTTGAAAAATTGCTTTTGAGCAGCTGAGGCAATAAAAGTAAATTGATTCAGAGAGAACGAGGAGGAGATTTGCGTTAGGCGGGGAGGGGGGAGAACGCCCCCGTGACGTCAGAGCCCCCAGCCCTGGGCAACAGGAGGCGGGGAGGGGTGCCCTGTGGGGTGCAGGGGGGAGGGGATGCAGGGAGGGGGTTCCTGAGACTCCCTCCAGTTTCCTCACTGGGGCAGGTCAGGGGTGGCGTGTTTGTGGGTGCCCAGTGGAACCAGGAGGTCCTGTGTCTGTGCCCGTGGCCTGGCCTGGGGAGGCGGAGACGTGGGTCCTGGGCTCGGGTGCCCCCTGAGTGGTGGGCGAGCACCAGCCAGCTGTGGCGGGATCACCCTGAGCGACGGCGCCACTGAGCCCACCCCAGGCACTGGGGGTCAGGAGGGGAGCTGAGAGCTCTGCAGCAGCCCAGGGGTGTGTGAAGGGGCCAGGGGGTGCATGTCTGCATGGTCAGAGAAGCCGGCAGCCTCAGGCTGCCCGCTCTCGGCGCCGCCCCCAACTCCCACCACCCCACACAGGCGAGCAGCTGGAAGCAGAGGCACCTCCGACCAGAGCAGTGCGGGTGCATGTGTGCATGCGTGTGTGTGCATGTGCTTGTGTGCGTGTATGTGTGTGTGTGTGCCACCCACAGGAGGTGTGGCACAGGGAGCACCCAGAAACACACACGTGTACAGGCACTGTGTGTACCAAGTGCATCTAATGTGGGCACACACGTGCAGCCCAGCACGGCCTTAGCCACCCCCTGAGCCTTTGTGCCAACAGGGCCGGGAAGAGACCCCCAGTGGCCCAGAGCAGAGCCAGGAGCGGCCAAAGGGACCCATAGCACCCGCCGTGCCTGGCGGGGCCCAGCAGCCCCAAGCGAGGCTCGGCTGCCCCCGGCCCAGCTGGCCACTCCCACCCGCCCCGCAGTGGCCTAGCTGAGTGCCAGGAGCCAGCGGGCCGACCCCACCCTGTGCCTCAGTGGCAGCTTCTCCATCTTCGCAGTTTGCTTTGGGCCTCTCCAGGCAGTGCCCAGGGCTTACTGCCCCCTTGGTGCTTGGGGTCACTCCTGGAGGGCTCAGGGGACTCTGATACCAGGGATTGACCATGGTCAGCCATCTGCAAGGCTAGCACCTTACCCTGGACTGCCGCCCTGGCCCTGAACCCTCATCTGTCCCGAGAAGATGCCGCAGTCCTGGCCAGTGGCTGCCCGGTGGCCAGGCAGGGCCCCTCGTAACCCTCAGGACACGGCGACAGGGATGGGCAGGAGGACAACACCTGCCCCATGGGCGCCCGAGTCGGTGGGCCCAGGCCAGAGCTGCACCCGGAACAGACCCCAGGGATACTGAGGCTGTAAGGGGGAGGGGGCGTGCGGGTGCAGGGGCCATCCTCGCTGCTTCCCTTGACCTTGGAAATATTGGAAGCCCCGTCTGGAGCCTGCGGGGCTTGGGGGCTGCACCCCTCCCCGGGCCCCTGCCCCAGGCCCTGGCAGCATCCCTGAGCTGCTCCCCAGAACCCCCATCCCATGCTACAGTTCAGGTTCCCAGAGGCTCATCCCTGGCAGAGCTGGCCAGAGCGCACAGGCGATGGCAGGGCAGGGACATGGGCAGCAGGGGGTCGCTGACCAGCCGGGCAGCTGCAGGGGGACACTGGCCAGCCGGGCGGCTGCTGCTAGGAAAGAAAGCTGAAGCACCACCCTGCAAGCACCGCGAGACCCAAATGGGGGGTCGGGGACCCGCAGATGAGCTAATTGCTCTTGTATTGGCAATTAAAACTGTCATCGCACCTTATAAAGATGAAGGGAAAATTCATGCTAGTAATTTTAATTTTTAATTTTTTAGAGCGACATTAAATACCAAACAAAAACATGACAATCAGGAAGACATGGGGGGGACGAAGGGAGGCAGGGGAGAGGGAGGGACGACACTCAGAGCAGTGTCCAGGGTCCCCGAGAGAGCGGGTGCTGGTGGGCTCCCCACACCCCCGTTGAGGCTCCCGCACCCCCATGTCTGTCACCCGCACAGCTCAGGTGACCTGGAGTCTGGCCGTGCTGACTGGGAGGCCCTGCGGGCGAGTCTGAAGCCACATTTGTGGTTGCGGCCACAGCCCACTCGGGACCCCGGACAAGTGTCCTGCAGAGGCTCAGAAGGGACCTGGGCAGGGACAGGCCACAACCAAGGGGGGGGGGGGTCCACCGGAGGGCGGTGCAGCCCCGGGACAGGGTGAGAGGCTTCACTTCTGCTCCTGCGTGCCTGCGGGGGTTTAGGATACTGAGTGGGAACCGAGGCAGGAGCAGGGCCCGGTGCTGTCCCCGAGACCCCAGTATGTGCCCCAGTTTCCCTGCCCCCCCCCCAGGGTCGCTCTCCGGACAGCAGTGCCCCCCAGGACAGGACACATGGCCCCTCCCCTGTGGCCTGTGTGACGCCCACACGGGCAGTCAGATCCCACAAGCTCGTTTGTTCATTATACTTTGTTTTGTCTTATTTGAGCTTAGTTGACAGGCCTTAGGGCTCTGCACCCAGAGGTGCCCGGGGCTGCTCCAGGCTCTGCTTGTGTGATCACTCTGCGATCACTCTCAGTGGGGCTGGGGGCCAGGGGGTGCTGGGTGGGGCCTGGTCGGTGTTCGAGCCAGAGCCCTCCCCGCAGGCCGACCGCTCTGCCCGGAGGAATTTTTTAATAATCTTCCTGGATTTCACTCCCAAACCCCCCAAAAGCCATTGTGGAAAGGAATTTTGATGACCGTGATTACTTTTACATTTTCCACCATGAGCCAAGTCAGAAAATATTGAAAATGGAGAAGACGATTCACCATTCATCACACAGGCCGATTCTCATTTAAAATGCAGGATTACAAATCAATTTTCAAAAATCAATAACTCGCCCAAGCAGTCACCAGCCTGGCTGACGAACAATGCACGCGGTGAGCCCACGGCGCCACTCGGGGACGCGGCGGCAGGAGCCACGTTGTCTCCGTCTGGTCTAGAACCTTGGCCCCGGCCCCCACCTCCAGGGCTCTGCCTCTAGGAAGCACCAAGTCAGGCGGCAGACACAATCCATCGGGCCAAAACCAACAGGCAGATGGACACACAGAGGCCCACTAGGACACACATGAGCACATGCAGATCACATGTCCACGACGTGCGTAGGCGCACACACATGCAGATGCGTGGGCAGGGAAAGTGCTCAGGAGGGTGCCTGGGCTCCAGCACCCCCCACACACATGACACATACATACACGCATGCACACAGTTACACAGGACATGTATACACAACACAACACATGAAAACATGCACTCATATACACATACATATACAGTTAATATGCCACACATATACATAAAATGCATACATGTCTATAAACACATGCATGCACTGTCACATACACTACACATATATCACATGTGTGCATATACATGTGTGTTACATATGCACATGTGCATAAGTCACATAAACCATACACACATGCCACAGTTACATACACCATACATGCACACTCATGCACACACAGACATAGACTGTTTTTGTTTTTCTTTGTTGAGTCACACCCAGCGATGCTCAGGGGCTACTCCCGGCTCTGCACTCAGGGATCACTCCTGGTGGTGCTCGGGGGACCCTATGGGGTGTGGGGTTTTAACCTGGGTTGGCCATGTGTGAGGCCAGCACCGCCCTGCTGTGTCCTCGCCCTGGCCCCCAGACAGACTGTCAGGGGCTGAGCACAACTCTGGCCCCAACAGGAAAGGGTCCCAGGTGGCAAAGGCCGCACGGGACCCTCAAGGGCAGTCACGAGGGTCCCGCACTTCCCCTTTGCTTCAGATGCAGCCTGGGCTGGGTCCTGGTTCAGCAGGCCCCTCTCTCTGGGACTGGAACCAGGGACCAGGACCGGGGTCTTCCCTGCATCTTGTCCCCGCGAAGGGTCCACCCCAGGCTGCCACCACCAGTCTCCTGAGAAAGTGGGGTCCCCCGGGGACCACAGGCCCTGCAGAGCTGACACCCCTGGGTCATTGCCTGGAGGAGGGACAGCCTGGGCTGCCAGGGGTCAGCCTGCGGGGAGCGCTGCCCGCCCGTCCCTCTGGGCTGTCTGTTCTGGAATGATGGGGGTGGGCTGAGCTCCCTGCAGGGGAGACTCCCAGAGCTTGGTTTATTGAATTTTACCCCGTGTATAAAAGGAAGCTGGTGTGGGAGCTGGCCAGGAGGCAGCTGGAGTCCAGGCTCACCCTGATGAAGGCGAGTCCCAGTGACTCCAGATGCCAGCAAGGGACACTCCCTTGAGCCTGAGTCCTTCCCCTGAGCCCTGAGTCCTGTCCCTGAGCCTGAGTCCTGTCCCTGAGCCCGAGTCCTTCCCCTGCCTGAGCCCTGAGTCCTGTCCCTGAGCCCTGAGTCCTTCCCTGAGCCCGACTCCTGTCTCTGAGCCCCAACCTTCCCGTGGACCCTCTATACTGAGCAAGGGGGTCTACAAGGGCTCTTCCCCCAGGAAACTCACTGTATCTCCCTGATAGTAGGAGGGACCCCTGGCTGGGAGTCCGGATGAAGGATGCCTTGTGCCAGGACTGATGCAGCAGGCCAGAGACTGCCCCGCACAGCCCCCAGTACCTTGCTGCACCCTGGTACTGTGCCCGCACCCACAGCCCCACTCCCCGAGTACTGTGCCTGCACCCCTATACTCTGCCCATACCCAGTACTGTGCCCGCGCCCCCAATACTGTGACCATATCCATAGTACTGTTCCCATATCTCCCAGTACTGTGCCCGTGTCCCTCTGAATCCCAAGGGTCAGACCCAGAAGCGTCGGGTCAGGTGGTCCTGGGAGGCTCAGGGCGGCCGGTGTGTGAGTGTGGTGTGGGGGGGAAACGTGGGGCCACTGTCCTGTGGCACAGAGCTGGGTGCGCTGGGGCAGTGGGTGACGGCTGTGACTTGCACCCTCGGATGCTGTGTCCTGGAGTGGCCTGGAAGCTATAGTTCCCGGGCACTTTCCACCCGGCCTCTCAGCCCAGTTTCCATGGAGAAGCCAGAACCTTCTGGAAACACATTAGTCTAGGCCAGCTATGCGCTGAGTCCGATGCCCCCCCTTCTGCCAGGCTCTGTCCCCCACCTCCAACGCTCCATACAGCAGACCCCCCAACCCAGTCTCTCCTGAATCCACCCAAGCAGTACTGACCCTCCCAGCCACTGCCCCACCCAGCCCCCGCCACCCTGTCATCCTGCCACGGACGCGTTCCCTGCCCACTGGTGGCCCCTCCCCCAGCTCTTGGCCAGGGGCTTGGCCCAGCTGTCCAGGGTGAGACAGTGCCAGCCTGCAGTGGGCCCTCGGGGAGAGTCTTTGGGGGCAGAGGACACAGGAGGTGCCTCCTGCAGACCCAGAGGGAGGCCAGGCCAGTAACCCAGACCCCACGGGCTGCGGCAGACTGTGCAATATGTGCACCTCACCCCGAGTGGGCTCCCAGCCCTGAAGGCTCATTCTGAGGGCCTGGGGGGAGGCACAGCAGAGGGCACGACCTCGCACCTGCAGGCCTGGGTTCGATCCCCAGCACCCCACAGGGTCCCCTGAGCCCTGCAGGAGTGACCCCTGAGGCAGAGCTGGGAGTCAGCCCTAAGTATCCCCGGGTGTGGCCCCAGTAGCAAAAGAAAGTTTATTGTTAAAAGCAAACAAACACATGAACTGCTTTGGCCTCTGTCTCCCTTCTAGGAAGTCTCAGAGGAACCCGCAGAACACAGAAGTGAAGCCCCTTCCCACCTCAGCCGGGCGGGTAGCAGCGTGAGGAGACTGCCCGCCCCCGCTGAGCACTCAGACACACAGCAAGAGAACCACGCTCTCCTGCCCAGTGGGCACCAGTGCCAGCTCCAGACAGTGGCCAGAGAGACAGGACAGACACCATCCTTATGGTCCCCCAAATTCTGCCAGGAAGGATCCCTGAGCACAGAGCCAGGAGTCAGCCCTGCGCACAGCCAGGTATGTCTCAAAAGCAAAAAAAAAAAAAAAAAAAAAAATCCCAATCAAATCTGTGTAAAGAAGGGGCATAGGGAAACATTGCAAACCAACAGCAAGTCCATTAAAAATAAAAATTTAAGGGGCTGGGCCATAGCAGAGCGGAAAGGGTGCGGCTGACCCGGGTTCGATTTCCAGCATCCCATATGGTCCCCCCAAGCACCGCCGGGAGTAATTCCTGAGTGCAGAGTCAGGAGAAACATCTGAGCATCGCTGAGTGTGACCCAAAAAGCACAAAAAGAAAAAAAAAGTAAAGCAAACGAACAAAAAATTAAGTAAGGGGCCAGAGCAATAGTATAGTGGGGACAAGAGGACATTTTCCTTGCACGCGGCTGACCCAGGTTCCACCCTGGTGTCCCATATGGTCCCCCAAGCCTGCCAGGAGTGACCCCTGGCACTGGGTGCAGGACTGGGTGAAGGCACAGAGGAAGCTTCAGCATTTCCAAGTCACCAGGGCAGTTTCTCTTCTAGCAAACCACAGCGACACTGTGATTGTCCGCAAATGGATGCGGGAAGCGGCGGAGGCCAGAGCCTGTGAGACTTCACCACCTCAGCGACCCCGACTTGAGACACAGAGCCCTGCAGCCCCCCGAGGTCCCGGGCCCGCCTGGCACAGACCCTCTGGGAAGCCTGCGGGTGGAGTTCGGGTTGATCTCAAGCACCACCTGGGCCCCCAGCAGCGCCAAGAGTGGCCCCTGAGCACTGCTGGACATGGCCCCCGAGGACCCCAGGTGTGGCCCCAAAAAGTACAAGCAAACTACCCATGAGCTGCGTGAGCTGGAAGCTCGCCCTGTAGCCAGCAGCACCCCAGGGACCCTCCCTTCCTGCTGCTCAGCAGTGCTGCGGGAGCAGCTGGGCCCCACCGGGGCAGAGAAGTCACCAGACCAGGCGGGACGCAGGGAGATCGTCCATCTGTGCTGTCCACGTGGATGCCCTCAGAGACTGCCAGAGACTGTGGCGCGCAGGGATGGGGGGAGCACCTGGTCAGGAGGCGCGGGCACTGGCCCACATGAGGGCAGCTGGGCGCTCCCCTGAGCCCAGCAGCCCAGAGCCAGCTGTGCGCCAGTGGCAGCTGAGTAGGGCCCGGCCGAGTCTTGCTATCACTTATAACAGCCTTGAAAATGCGACGTACTTGGGCTGCTCCCACAAAGGCGCTAAGAAGAGTGTGCTAGACACAGGACAGAGTGGTCACGGGCGTCACTGCCGAGATAACGCCGAGAGTGAGGCTTGTCATGGAAGGGCCGGAGTGGGAGGGCATCTGGGGATTCGCTAGAAGCCAGATTCTGAAATTTCCCGTGGGAAGAGCAAAGGGCTGGAGCTGGCCAGGGTGCAGGCAGGTGCCCAGCAAGGGCCTCGGAGCTGCAGGGCGCAGGACAGTGGGGGCGGGAGGGGACAAGCGGCAGGACCAGAATCTAGACTGCACACCCTTGACCACACGCTTGGCGAGCCCAAGGGCAACAGCAAAAACCAGAACCATCTGGTGAACACCAGTGGAGGTTGGCGTTCGGCCCGGCAACATCCCTCTTGGCCAGCGCCCGTGTCCCCCATGTGGGCCCCGTCCAGGGTCCAGGCTATCTGATGAGAAGTTTATCTGAAACACAATACATCCGGCTCTTGTCTCTGCTGTTTGCCGGGATGGAATTGGGGCCGGTGACAGAAACACATCCAGGCAACTTCACTTTTTTTTTGGGGGGGGGGTCACACGTGGCATTCCACAGGGGTTATTCCTGGTTCATGCACTCAGAAATCACTCCTGGAGGTGCTCAGGGGACCATATGATATGCTGGGGATTGGACCCGGGTCGACTACTCACAAGGCAAGCGCCCTACCCGCTGTGCTATAGCTCCAGCCCCGACTTCATTTTCAAACTGCTCCAGGGAAGACGTGGCTGAGAGGGCAGAGAGGGACAGACGAGGAGAAAAGGTCCCCTTCGTGGGCGGGCGGCTATGGTCACACTGGCAGCTCCGGGCTGACTCCTGGCTCTGTGGTCAGGGACCCCTCCTGGCAGGCGTGGGAGACCTTGTGTGTGGCCAGGCCCGACCTGGGTCAACTGCGTGCCAGGCAAGTGCCTAGACCTCTCTACTCTCTTCTCAGCTTCTAAAAGAAAATATTTTCGAACAAATCTGTCCAGAGAAGAACGCAGAGCCCTTGGGACGCAGCAGAGGGGCCACAGGGAGGCCCAAGTACGTCCGTCTCGCACCCCCACCCTGCCCCATGCCCAGGACCCCACTGGGTCCCCCAACACCTCCACAGCGATCGCTGAGCAGAGCTGGGGTGAGCCCTGAGCCCTGCCGGGGTGGCTCCACCCCATCCACCCCAACCAAGAAAACACACCCGCCTCCCCCCACACCCCGACCCCGCAAGGGCGTGACAGACTCTCCATCCCAGAGACTCAGACGACAAAGGAGCCCAGGAGAGCAGCATCGCCTCAGCTGTTACCAGAGATGCTGTGGCAGCAGGACAGGCAGAGCGAGGGGGGCCGGCTGGGCTCTCCATGGGGATGCGGGAGGGTCTCGGGGACCAACCGAACACTGTAGCCTGGGGCGGTTTGAGCTTCCAGGGAGTCGAGCAAACACGACCAGGTGAAACAAGGCCCTGGAGGCACCCGTTGACCAGGCTCAACCCAGGGGCCCCTGAGCACAGAGCTGGGAGACCCTGAGCGCCGTTGGGTGTGGCACCAAACCAGACGGGGTAACGCCAGCGTGAGGCCCGTGGAGAGAGCACACACACACCGCCACTCTGCCTGGCCGAGACGCGCTTCTCTGCTTCCACACGTGCTGCTGTTCCGGGACATGGGGCAGATAGCAGGCGTGACCTCCCTCCCCCGCCCCGTCCTGTCCCCAGCACCGAGCGCTCTCCAGGCAGGGGTCTGGGTTCGCATCGCTTTCCACAGCCCCCCACGGTCGCCTCTGCAGCAGGGACCCAAGGGGCTGGACCAGGTCAGCAACTGTCCTTGCCCGCCGCTTGCTGTGTCACGGGGACACGCAAGACCCAGACCCTACTCACACAGCACGAGGCCGCCTGCACACACGTGTGCGTGCCGTCACGCCTGTCCTGTCTACATGTGTGAGCGCAGACTTCGTGTGAACAGTGAGTGCCGTGGGAAGGAGAGTCAGGCACACGTTGCCCGTGCAGGAACAGCAGTGCACATGTGGGGTGTGTACAGATGTGTGTGCACATACATGTGCAGACGGCCTGAGGCACACACAGGCAGCAGGAAGCCCAAGGCTTGATAGGTGGGCATGGGGCGGGCAGACCGGAGGGGACAGGTCCTTCAAGCCCCTGTGGACGGCTCAGCAACCCCACACCAGATGGTGAGACCTGGGGGCCTGGCCCCCTGCCCCCCAAACCTCCCCCCCAACCTGGGCCTGCTGGCCTGTACCAGCCTGGGCATGGGGGGCATCTGCAGGGGTCACTGGGCCTTGCCGGCCCGTCCTGGCCTGGGGGTGGTGGTGACATCAGCTCCCGCGTAAACAGGAATTCCTCTTCCCAGAATCCCCTGAGTCCAGGCCAGGCCCAGGTCCCCCAGGAGGGCTCCACCCCCTCACACTCCCCCTGCCACAAGGTCCCCGCGGGGTGTGGCCCCAGAATGCACCTCCAGGAGAGCAGCAGGGCAGGGCATGGCAGCCCCCAGCTTCGGGCCTGGCTCAAGGCCCCGGGCTGAGTGTGCAGCTGGCAGCTGGCCAGTGACTACTCAGGGACCTGCCTGCTCCGGGGGCATGGGGGTCCGTGTGTCTGGGAGGACAGCCTTGTCAGCCTGGGCTTCCGGAGCCTTCCGTGACCACAGGAGCAGGGGCAGAGGGGGGCGTACCCCATTTCCTCCCTCCCCCAGCCCTGACTATGCAGGGTGTCAGGACAGCAGCTGGAGGCGGGTGGGTGGGCAGAGTCCAGCCTTTCCACGCTGTCCAGAAGGTATGGGGGAGGCGGGAGGGGTCCTGGTCCACCCTGCTGGGACCTCTCAGGGCCCTCCTGGCCACCCCAGCCGGGTGCTAATCTCTCTCCCAGGTCGCTCCATTAGCACCGTTTGAATCAGCCCGCGGCCAGAAGACTGTGTTGCCAGTGCTCAGCTCACAGCCTGGCCAGGGCAGCATGGGGCTGGGCAGAGCCCCCCCCCCCCCCAGCCTGGTCCTACCACCCCCAGGCCGCTACCCTCTGGCTTCCTTCCTTCCTCTCTGTCCCAGCTCACTCGGACCTTGGCTGGGCAGAGCTGGCCTCCCCCTCAGCGCCTGCCTCCCACCTGCAGGGTCCCTGTGAGGGGGACCAGCTGCACCTGAGGCTTGGCACAGTGTGGCCCGAAGCCAGACCTCGGCGGGCACCAGCCAGTGGCAGGAGAGATGTGAGCGGGACAGGGACGCGGGTGTGAGCGAGACACGGGCCCTGTAAGTGGGATGGGAACGCAGACGCAGCAGGACCCTGGCCCAGGCGTGGGGGTGAAGAGAAGGTGACTCCGCGGTCTGGCTGGATGCCAGGCTTAGCCACACTCTGGGCAAACACTTCCTGGGGCCTCCAGGTGCAGTTCAGAAGGCCCCGGGACCCCCTGGAGGGTCTCGGCTAGGATTTTGAGGTGATGCTGGGCGCCTCCGCAGGGCTGGGCTCCACGTGCTGACCGCACCCCACAGCCTGCCTGACTCTGCTGGCCGTCGGTCATGTGACCACATTTCTGGGCTTTCTCAGACCACCCCTCATCAGGCTGGGATGTGTTCCCTGCAGTGACAATGGGGCGGGCTGGCCCTGTGGTCACCACCCACGTGGTCCCAGGTAAGGCCCACACCACACAGCCACACAAAACCTGAAACACAAATAAATAAAAGCCTTAAGCAAAATATAATGTTAGCTGAATACAAATAATGAACAATTATTCACTCCAAGGAAGAAACATTCGTACAAGAAACGTGATGTGTCACATTCTATTATATATGTCATATAAAACCGTCACTGTCACTGTCCTCCCGTTATTCATCGATTTGCTCGAGCGGTCCCAGTAACGTCTCCATAGGAGACTGCTGTTACTGTGTTTGGCATATGGAGTACGTCACAGGGAGCTTGCCAGGCTCTGCCGTTCGGGCGAGATACTCTCAGTAGCTTGCCAGGCTCTCCGAGAGGGGTGGAGGAATCGAGCTCGGGTCGGCCATGTTGGCTGCGTGCAAGGTAAACGCCCTACCGCTGTGCTATCGCTCTAGCCCATGTCACATATAACATATATAATATAATATGTTATTTTAATTTAAATTATTATTATTATTATTGGGTTGGAGCGATAGCACAGCAGGTAGAGCGTTTGCCTTGCATGCGGCCAATCTGGCCGACCCAGGTTCAATTCTTCTGCCCCATCTCGGAGAGACCGGCAAGCTACTAAGAGTATCTCACCGGCCCAGCAAAGCCTGGCAAGCTATTCATGACATATTCTACATGCCAAACATAGTAACAAGTGTCCCAGTGGAGACGTTACTGGGCCCGCTCAAGCAAATCGATGAACAACGGAAGGACAGTGACAGTGATTATTATTATTTTTGCTTGTTTGGGTCACACTTGGTGATGTTCAGGGGTTACTCCTGGCTCTGCACTCAGGAATTAATCCAAGCAGTCCTCAGGGGACCTTATGGGATTCTGGGATTCAAACCCGGGTCAGCCGCCTGCAAAGCAAACACCCTCCCCGCTGTGCTATCGCGCCAGCCCCTATTTGTTTTTTTAAAGTGAAGTGAAAAACATAAATATTTATCTTAAAAATCATGAATGACATGGCTTAATAAAATGAAGAAAAGTTAAGAAAAACACTGCATGACCTAAGACAGGAACGATGTTCAGTAAGCCCAAACTGAAGCACAGAGAGGGCGTCTGGAGAGAGGGGCAGTGGGCAAGTGCTGGCCTTGCACGCGGCTGACCCAGGTTCCATCCCCAATCCCAGACAGCCCTTTTAGCCTGTCTCACTGCACCACGTGGCCCACTGAGCACAGAAAGCACCCACCCACCTGAGTGCAACCCTCGCACCAAATATGGGTCCCGGGCGGGCACTGCCAGGGGTCAGCCCCAAGCACAGAGCCAGGAAAAGTCCCTGAGCACCACTGGGTGTGGCCCAGTCCGTCCCCTGGGTCAAATGAAGTAAAATCATGGCACGTGCTCTCTGGCCCCAAGTCAGCACACCAGCCCCGGGGTCAGCTGTCCAGCTGCTGCCCCTCACGCCTGACCACTCCCGGCTGCCCCTGGCTCTCTGAGCAGCTATGTAGGAAACAGTCCCGGGCAGTGGTGGCAGCATCCAGTGGGGGTCGGCTCTGCCGGGTTCCCAGGTAATGCCCGGGGCACCCCCAGAGGACCCACCGAGACGTTCCACTGCCAATGGGGTGGGTGGCCAAAGGGCCCAACCCAGAGGCAGAGGACGCATCCCCCCGCCCCCGATGCCACAGAGCCCACGGGAGTCCAGTGAGCTGGACAGGTGAAGCCCGGCGCCCCTGCCTACAGAGACCCCCTTCCTGCAGGAGCCCCCAGTCCTGACCGCTCTTCTGTGAGAGTCTCATCCCTGCATGGACAGAGCCCAGTGATGTCCACCTGACGGCTCTCTCTGGGGAAGCACCTGGGGGCGTGGGCAGGGAGGCCAGGCGGGGCAGCACCCCGCAGAATTGACCGGCAGCTGCAAAGCGGATGGGCAGGCACCGCTGCCCGCACCGCTGACCAATGACCAGCACCTGCCTCCTGGCTGCGAGCTGAGTGCGAGGAAGCAGGGAAATGAGTCTTGGGAGGCCGGGGCAGCTGAGGGGGACGGGGCCCGGAAGTGGAGGGAAGAGGGACAGGGAGCAAAGTCCAGCAGGGTGGCGGGGGCCGGGCAGGGGCCCAGGGCCTTGGGCAGTGGCCAGCTGAGCCTCTCCCAGCCCCGCCACCCCGCTGCCATTCTCCTGTCCCCTGCTGGGCACGCGCCCACCCCACCCCCAGCCGTCCCTCCCAGGGCAACTCCCTCTGCTCCTCCCCCAGCCCTCCTGTGCCCACGTGCACATGTGTGAGCAGACATGCGTCTGGGGGGCATGTGCGGGGGCATGCCTGTGCTCTCCCAGGGCCAGAGAGATGTGGCAGGAAGGGAGCGCTGGCCTTCAATCTCCAGCTCCCCACAGGGTCCCTCAGCCCCACCAGGAGTGACCCCTGAGTGCAGCGCCAGCAGGAAGCCCTGGGCACCACCAGGTGTGGCCGCCACAAAGGATTGGCGTTACTGCCCCATTTCTCTGTCCGGCTGGGAACTGTGGGCCCCACCCCAGCCCTGGTTAAGTCAGAGCACATGAAACCCTCAGGATAGGCCCCCAAGCAACATCTCTGACCTCACTGCATGGGGAGGGACTGTCTGGCTCTAGCTCCGGGCTGGGTCCACCCTGCTGTGCCCAGGCTCACTCCAGGACCCTTGGGGAACCAAGACCATGGCAGCCACCAAGTCAGCTGTGTCTGGTCTCTCCTGGGCGGTGGATGTGGACACAAGTGCTGATGCCGCCAAGAGGCCTGGGAGGCCTCGGGGGGCCAAGGGCTCAGCCCCAGTCTCACAGCAGGGTCCCTGCTGAGGCGATGCTTTGGAAGGCTGGGGGTGCGGTGCTGGGAGGGAGCACCCAGGGAAGTCCCACGGGGTCTCCTGGGCCACGTGGCAGGGGACTCAACTCGGGCCTGGGCTGGCCGGTCCTCAGAGCCACTTCACGCCCCGAGCAGAGGGTGAGGACACAGATTTGGGGCACACAGGGAGTGAGGGAGGCAGGAATGGGGCGGGGCTCCACCCTTAGGCAGAGAGATGGGCCGGGCCCCACGTGACCCGGCACCCCTGCCACCCCGGCACATAATGGAGCGGAGAGGGGCCAGGACTGTGGCCTCGGGAGCCCGGCGCAAGGCTGGCGCTGCCCCCTTGGCATCTACCAGGAGCCTGATGACCAGGCACCTCAGAGGCTCCACAGGCAGAACCGGGGACTGCGGTGGGCACAGAATGGAGAGGCCCCTGCAGGACCCTGGCAGGAACCACGGCACGTGGCAGAGGCGGCCTCAGGGGGGCTCCAGGGACCAGCTGCCCGCAGCCTGAGGCTGCTCCTCCATATTGGTTTGGGGGGTGGGGGCACACCCCACAGTGCTCAGGGCTGACTCCTCACTCCCAGCTCTGTGCTCAGGGCTGACTTCCAGGTCTGTGCTCAGGACTTACTCCCAGATCGGTGCTCAGGGCTGACTCCCAGCTCTGTGCTCAGGGCTGACTCCCAGTTGTGTACTCAGGGCTGACTTCCACCTCTGTGCTCAGGGCTGACTCCCACTTCTGTGCTCAGGGCTGACTCCCAACACTGTGCTCGGGACTGAGTCCTGGTTCTGTATACTCAGGGCTCACCTTTGGGGGACCATATATGGTGCTGGGCATTGAACATGCAAAGCCAGCGCCGGCTCCCTGTCCTCGTCTTTGGGCCCTGCACCTCTGTTCTGAGCACTTCTGTCTTCCCTGTCAGGAGGAGTGAGGCCCCCACAGAGCGGCCAGGCCGTGGGCACCCAGCGCAGCCCCGGGGAACAGGGCAGAGGCCTCAAGAGGGGCTGCAGAACTGTCCAGGGCAGAAGGGACACTGGGCTCAGCCCCCGCGTCCTGAGGAGGGTCTCAGGGCCGGCCCAGCTCCATGTCACAATGCAGAGAATAAGGCTGCTGCTTCAGAAATGCAATTCTGCGTTGGTGGGGCCTGTACAGCTTAGCAACGGGGGTCCCAGCAGCGTGCACGCGGCCCACACACAGCCGCCCACACACAGGCCTGTCCCTGCATGCACATGCACACACACATACACACACACACACACACACACCACATAGCCCTCCCAAAGGCCTACACACACACGCACAGACTGTCGCCCTGCACACACAAACACACACACACACAGCCTCCTGCCACCCTGCACACACACACAGCCCTCCCGCAGCCCTGCACACACACACACACACACACACACACCACATAGCCCTCTCAAAGGCCTACACACATACACACACAGAGCCTCATGTCGCCCTTCACACACAAACACACACACACAGCCTCACACAGCCCTGCACACGCACACATACAGACACGCACGCACACACACAGCCCTCCCGCAGACCTGCACACGCACACATACACATACACACATGCACACACCGCCGTTCCACAGCCCTACACACACATACACACACATACACACAAGCACACACAGCCTCCTGCAGCCCCGCACACATGGGCACACACACGCGCACACACAGCCCTCCCGTAGCCCCTGCATACGTGTACACACGTGTACACAGAGCCATCCTGCAGCCCCGTCCCCTCGGCCTCGCCTGGCCTTCCCTGCTGACCACCCTGGAGTCTTCCTCTGGCCTGGGCAGTGGCCTTTGCCTGTTCTAACAAGACAAGCGTCCCCCAGGGGCTCCAACCAGAGAAGGGCCCTTTCCAGCCAGCCTTGTCCCCTATGCTCCCCACCCTCAGCATCCCAGGAAGCCAGCCCCCCACATGGCCGGGGGGCGCCTCTCGGTCAGGGCTTTCCGGTCTGTGAGTCAAGCATCCGAGAGTACTTCATTATGATCATCACTGTCAGGGCCTGGCAACCCATGGCGGACACAGGGCCGGGGGGGGTGTGGCGACCACCCTGTGCAGAGCTGCTTCTGAGCCCGTGGACAGGCCGTGGGCAGGAAGGAGGGCAGCACCCAGTGCGCCCGCTTCTCCCACCCTTTGCTTCGCACACTGGGTGGCCAGAAACTAGGTCCAAGGCAGAGGCACGGCGAGCCGGGGGGCCACTCCCCACCCACGGAGCCACGTGCTGCCGAGGGACACTCTGCTGTCTACAACACCATTTTCTTGGGCCCTAAAGCTTTTTTTTTTTTTTTTTTTGCTTTTTGGGTCACACCTGGCGATGCTCAGGGGTTACTCCTGGTTCATACACTCAGGAACTACTCCTGGCCGTGCTCAAGGGACCATGTGGGATGCTGGGGATCAAACCCGGGTCGGGTCACGTGCAAGGCAAATGCCCTACCCGCTGTGCTATCACTCCAGCCCCATGGGCCCTAAAGCTTTTTTCCCCTGATTTGAAAAGAAATTAGGCATCACACAGTGGAATAGGACTTCAGTTTTGAAAGGAAGGAAACTCCTAATGCCAGATAAGACGTGCGGCCACTGATCACAGCTCCCTGGCAGCACCAGGATCTCCCGACCACAGACCTAGAAACAGGCCTGAGCACCTACACAGCCTCCCGCAGCCCTGTGCACACACGCATACACGCACACATACACACATACACACATGCACGCACACACAGCCCTTAGGTGGCCAGAAACACACACAGCCTCCTGCAAATAAATATATGAGTAAAGGGGCCAGAGCGACAGCACAGTGTGCAGGGGGTTTCCCTTGCACATGGCCTACCTGGGGCCAATCCCAGTTTTTCATATAGTCTCCTGAGCACCGCCAGAGGGAGTAACCCCTGAACCTCTCTGGGTGTACCCCCCACAAAAAGAAAATTATTATTATTTTTGGGGGGCCATACCCGGCAATGCACAGGGGCTCATGCACTCAGGAATTACTCCTAGTGGTGCTCAGGGGAGCATATGGGATGCTGGGAATGGAACCTGGGTCGGCCATGTGCAAGGCAAATGTTCTACCTGCTGTGCTATCGCTCCAGTCCCAGAAAAAGTATTTTTAAAAGGTAGAAAAGGTGTCAGAGAGATAAAACGGTAGGTAAGGCGCTTGCTTCGCATGTGGCTGACCCAGGGTTGGATACCCGGCACCACATATGGTCTCATGCGCACCACCCGGAGTGATCCCTGAGTGCAGAGTCAGGTTTTAGGCTGGGCCTGAAACCAAAACACAAAAGTGGTTAAGACAGGCTTAGGGAGAGAACTCCGAGGTGCTCAGAGGCAAGAGCCCAGAGCTGGGAAAACAGGTAAATTCCTTTATGTATATTTTACCACAATTTTATTTTATTTTTTAAAAGTAACCACATCTGGGTTTGCTCAGGGCCTTCTCTGGGCTCAATGCTCAGAGGACCGTGTAGGGTCAAGCCCAGGCCCCCAGTCAGCGGGGCCGCACTCAGCTGATGGCCATCTCGGCCACTCCTGGTGGTGCTGGGGACAGGCTGTGTGCGCTGAGAATACAGGCACGCACCTTGTCACCTGCGTCCCCCCACCCCCACGGCCCCCTTCACTGTGATTTTAAACAACTTTTAAAAATAGAACACTTGGGGCAGGAGAGAAAGTGCAGACAGCGGTCAGGTGCTCGCCTTGGTGGCTGCGGGCTCCTCCCGGGGCCCAGCAAGAGTGGTCCCTCAGCACTGCGCCAAGAGTCAGCACGGGCACCGCCCCAAACCATAGTACTAGCAATAGTAATAAAGCACTTTCATGGGCACCGAGTCCTCCAGAAAGCTCTGGCTGAGCCCCGGGCTGGGCCTGGCTGACTGGCCTCGGACAGCAGAACAGGGGTCCGTGTTGCTGGACCCCAGACTGCTCCAAGCGCCAGAGCGCCCGACCCGCCCACCTCTCCCCGGGGAAGGGGGCGGGGAGGGGCTGGCGTGGCACCGTGCCAGGGGCCCGTCCCCGGAGGACTCTGTGCCCACCCACGGCAGCGAGACGGTCCCCTTTCCCGGGCCCCAGCGCAGACCCTTCCTCCAGCGCGGGGGGCGGCGCCGGGCCGGCCCGGGGCTCGGTCAGCCCGAGCGGAGCCCGCCCCCTAGAGGAGGGCGGCGGCACTGCAGGCCCGCGCGCCCCTGCCCCCGCCCCCGCCCCGCGGGCCCCCAGGTGAGAGGGTCTTCAACGTCCCGGGGACGGCGGCGACGCCCCCCTCCGCGTCCTCGGAGACCCAGCCAGGAAAGGGCCCCCGGAAGGAGCGGGGCGGGCGGGCTTCTTGCACAGAGCTGGGCTGTCTTTCCAGGGGTGGGGGCGCGGGGGTGCCCGGCGGGCGAGCGGGACGGACGGGGACGCGTCCGACGACCCCGTCCCCGGGATGCGGGAGGGGGGGCTGCAGGGGACCTGGGCAGGGAGGGACGAGTTGCAGGGACCCGGCCGCGGCTCCGGAAGTGCCCGGGGCCGGCCTGCACAGACAACACGGAATTGGGGGTGGGGACCCTGTGGGTGCTCCGGGCCGTTCCCAGCGGGCCGGGACCCCGGCAGGCCGGGCGGAGCCGGGGGCCTCCGACCCCCTCCCGGCCCCCGGGCCCCGCCCGCCCCCTCCGTGCCCCCCACGCCCAGGTGTCCGGCGGGGCTCGCCGCGTTCCCGGCCCTGGGATCGATCGGCGCGGGCGACGCGCGACCGCGGCCCCCGCCCCTCCCCCGCCCAGCTCGGGGGGACGCGGCCTCCGAGCGGCGTCCGGGCCGCCGGGGGTGGCGGCGCGCCCGGGCCCCGGGGCCGCACCCGCCGCGCGCGCCTCCCTCCCCCGCCGCCGCGCGGGCGGGGGGCGCGGGGCCGCGGCCACTTCGGGCGCCGCCGGCCGCGGGTCCCCGAGCCCCGGCGCGCGGAGGGAAGAAAGGCGCGCGCGAGCCGCGGGCCCCGCGGGTTCCGGGGCGCGACGGGGGCACCCGAGAGCGAAGCGCAGGGGCGGGCGTGCGAGGGCGAGCCCGCGGGGAGCGCCGCGGCGGGACCCCGGAGGACGAGCACCGCCCCCCGGCCCGGCGCGGCGCGGCGGCTCCCGGGCGCGTCCCCGGGCGGGCGGGCGGGAGCCCCGCGGCCGGATGTAGGGCGGGGGCCGGGTGGGCTTCTCCGCGCCGGCGGGGGGGCTGGCGCGGGGGGCGGGGGCGGCGGAGCGGACGTCGTAGGGAACGACGCGTCCGGCCGGGCGCCGGCGACCCCTGCGTGCCGCAATGCAGAGGCGCGGCCCTGCGGGCGGGCGCCGCTGTGGCCCCAAGGACCTGCAGGGGCCCCTGGGCTCGCGGCGCCCTGGCCGGCCCCCGCCGGCCCTTCCTCCCGGACCCCCGTGCCAGTCGCCGGGACCCGCAGCGGAGGGACGCGGGCGGGGCCGCTTCGGGGACGTCGCCCCCGCCCCCCAGCAAAAGCCGACCCTTCCTCGGGCGGTGGGACAAAGAGCAGAAAGAAAGTGGGGGCGGGGATGTAGGGCGAGGGGCGCCCAGGAAACCGAGTCACCGCTCCGAAGGGGGCGTGCATGTGAGGCGGGGGTCCCCGGCCGCCGCCGCCTGCGCCTGTCCCCGCGCATGGTCCCACCAGGGCGGCGCCACCCACGCCGCGGCGACAAATGCGAGGGCAGCGTCGCGCCCGCGGCCGCCGGCCGGTGGGCCTGGTCCCGCCGCCCCTCCACGGGCGCGTGGTTGTTCGAGACCCCCCGGGGCAGCGCCGGGTGGGGGGTGCGTCGGGCCCGGCCGGCTGGGCAGGGGAAGGGCACGGGGCGAGGTCGGGTGCCCGCCAGCGCCTGTTCCCGGCTGGGCTTCGGGAAGAATCCATTCACTTCCCCGGGTGGGCAGTCGTGCCCGGGACTGAGTTCTCGCGCAGGGGACCTCGGCTTGGGGGGCTCCGTCGGCCCTCCGGGGGCGGGGCCCCGGGAGAGAGGGAGTCTTCTCCCGGGGGCCCCCCGGGCCCCTGGGGGCCCAGCCCGAGGCGCGGGGGGAAGGGCTTCCGTCCTTCACCCAGGCGGGGGCCGCGCTGGCCCCAGCGGGGAGGATCCACCCGCGCCCTCCTGGGGGTTCCCCATGGAGCCGGGACAGCCCGGTGGCAGCCAGGGGCCCCGCTGAAAGCTCCGGGAATACCGACTTTGGGGCTGGACTTGCCCGCTGGGCCAGGACTGGGCAGAGGGTGGTAGGGGAGGCCCCAAGGCAAGTTTCCCAGAAGGCTCTGGGGGCGAGCACATCAGGGGAGCCCCCTGCTCCCCGCCCCAAACCTGCCTCCTCCCCTCCCTGCAGCCCGGAGAGCCCCAGGACCCGAGCCTCCAGCCTCGGCACACGCCCTGCCTTGGGGGGGTTGACCTCTGTGTGTCCTCAGACCCCCTCTCCATATGCCCATCCCCTTCAGCCTCCAGGGAGTGAGAAATAAATAACGGGTTTTTTTTTGGGGGGGGGACGTCCTCTCCTGGGGTGCCCTGTGTGTGCCGGTCACTTCCTGAGCCCTGGGCAGAAAGGCAGGCTGGACTTCTGCAGTGTCTGGGAGCTCTGCAAGGCCTCCTCCTGCAGGACCCTCAGGCCAGTCATGGGGGGGTCCTCTGCTCCCACCACGATGCCTGCCCACCCCGCTAGCCCGATCTCCTGGCCAGGGGCCCCAGATGCCACGCTGTGGCCCCTGGAGCTGAAGGTCCCGGGGCAGGCGGTGCCGCGGGGGAGGGGCGGCGGGACGGACATTCCTGGTCCCGTGGGGGCTGAGGCTGCCCCCCCTGAGCAGGACGCAGGTGGGAAACACCGGGGAACAGATTCTCCGGGGGATTTTCTTCAGGGGAGGCAGTCCGGTGTTGGGAAGTTCATCCTGGCCCCACTCTGGACACTTGAGCAGACTAGGTGGGGACAGGCAGCCCCTCGCTACAGACTCAGGCCGAGGCCGTGGGGTTAGGGGACAATTCCGCCCACACCCTGCGCTCCCCAAGCCAGCCTGGGGGCTTCTGTTTCCATGACTAAGGTGTCCCGCAGCCCCTGAGCAGGACAGGGGGCAGCGTGGGCTCAGGGCAGCAACCTTCTCCCGAACCCCCCCAGCCGACTTCCCCAGCCCCTCCCCCGACATCCCGGGAGCCCCTGCCAAAGACTCGACCCCGCGGACACCCCAGCAAGCCTTGCCCGGCCCCCTCCTGCCCTCTGCTCCGGGGTCGGAGTATTGCACCTCCAGCCAGCCCCAAGGCAGACGGAACCCCGCGGGAGGTGCCCGAGGACATCCCCGCACCCCAGCGCCCTGGGGGGAGCGCCCCTCGCCTCGGCAGGCAGCTAGTGCGTCCACTGCAGTCCCCGCCGCCCGCGCGGCGCGACCTGGGAACTGAGGGCGCGACCGCGACCGCGTCCGCGACCAGCGGGGCTGCGGCTGCTCCGGGTCGGGCGGGTCGGAGCCCGGCGCAGGGTCGAGAGGTCGCGGGGTGCGCCTCGCCCCTCGGGGCTCCCTGAGCCCCCCACCCGGTGTTCCGGGGCGTGCGTCGGGGGAGGGAGCGGAGCCCCGAAGGCGCTCGGCTTTTGCTTTTTCTTTCTTCAAGGCCGCTCCGCCAAGGGATTGCGCAAGCTTCCTGCTCCCAACCCTTCGAGGGCCCGGGAGAGCCGGGGGGCCCAGAACACCCCGAGGCGGACGCGCCCGCGGCGGCGTCCCCGGAACGCCGGACCCCGCCGAGCCCGCGGCCTCGGTGGCGCCCCCCGGAGGCCGGCGCGGCGGCGGCAGCTCCCCCCGAGGTGCTAAACTTCACACTCGGCCCGTCCGCGGGCCTGGCCAGGGGACGCGCGCTCCCGACGGCGGCCAGGCCCCCTGGGCCGTTCGGTCGCGGGGCCCGGCGGGGGCCCGGCTCTGCCTGGCTCTAGTTTCCGCTGTCCCCGCCGCCTCGGCCCACGCCCTTCCTGGGGCCCCGGGCCGTCCGGGGACAGCCCCCGCGCCCCCAGCGCCGGCTTTGCATCTCCCGGTCCTTAAGCGCCGCCGGGAACGAGGGGCTGCCGGCCCCGGGACCTCCCGCCCCCGCGCCCCGGAAGGGGCCCGGGCCGGGGAGACGCGCCCCCTCGCCCCGGCCGGTCGGGGGCTCCCCGGTGCCCTGGCCCGCGTACCCCCGCCCCTGTTCTCGAAGCCCGCTCGCCTCCCCAAATGCCCCCGCGGCCGGCGGGGCGGCGCGGGGTGCCCCGGCCCGGATCCCGCCCCCTGCCGGCGGCTCCCCGCGCGCCCGCACGTGACGCAATTCGGTGCAACTGGAAACTGCGGCCGCGGCCTCCGTGGCCCCCGGCGGGGGTCCCCCGGGCGGCGCACGCGGGTCGCGGGGGAGGACGGGGCCGGCCGCGGCGCCGCCGGGCGGCGGGACGGCGGTGGCGGCGCGGGCCCCGCCCGGCCTGTCACGCCGGCCGCCGCGCACCTCCGCGGCCCGGCTCCCCGCGCCGCTCCCGGCGCCCGCCCCGGCAGCTCCCCGGCGGGCTGGCGGGCGGGCGGGCGGCCGCCTCCCCGCCGCCCCCGGGCCGCCCGCCTCCGCCCGCCCCGCGCGGGCCCGGGGCCTCGGGTAGGCCGGGCTGCGCCAATCCCGGCGGCGACCCGCCCCCTGACGCCGAGCAGG
Organism: Sorex fumeus; assembly: GCF_029834395.1. Taxonomy (NCBI): domain Eukaryota; kingdom Metazoa; phylum Chordata; class Mammalia; order Eulipotyphla; family Soricidae; genus Sorex; species Sorex fumeus. Next base: position 17,199,720 of record NW_026606086.1, on the reverse strand, counting down.
GCCCGGCGAGGCCCCGCCCGCTGACGTCGGATTTGCATGAGTTCTTGTGCAGCCGCGGTCCGGGCGCAGTTGTCTGAGCGAGCGCGAGCCGGGGGTCGCGGCGGGCGGCGGCGGCGGCGGGGCCGGCCGGGCTGGGCTGGGCTGGGCTGGGCGAGCGCGCGGGCGGGCGGGCGGGCGGGCGCGGGGGCGCCGGGGCCGGGCCGGCAGCCGGGCGCCGGCGGGAGCCAGCAGCGTCTGCAGCCGCGCCGGCCGCCCGCGCCCCGGCGCGCTCCGGCGGGGCCATGGAGCTGCCAGCTGTCGGCGAGCACGTCTTCGCCGTGGAGAGCATCGAGAAGAAGCGGATCCGCAAGGTAGGGCGCCGCGGGCGGGCGGGAAGGGGGTGGGGAGGCTGCGGGCCGGGGCCGGGGTCCCGCGGAGGCGCTGACGGGGTGCTGTCTCTCGCCCCCTCCCCCAGGGCCGAGTGGAGTATCTGGTGAAATGGAGAGGCTGGTCCCCCAAGTAAGTGGCGGCCGCGCCGCCGGGCCGGCGGGGGGAGCGGCCGGGAGGCGGGAGGAGGAGCGGGAGGGGGTGGGGAGGCCGGTGGCAGGCACTGGGGAAGCCGAGCCCCAGCCCGAGCCCGAGCCCAGTGTGGTGCTCGGCTCTCCGGGAAATGCCATCACTAATTTATGCGCTCGGAGGAGCCGGCGGAGCGGCGCGCGGCGGGGCCGAGCGGGGAGGCCGGCGCGGGAGGGAGGGCGCAGCGCCGGCTGATGTGCAGCAGAAAATGGCTCCTTCCCCCTTTCCCTCCGCGCACGGCTCCATATTGCAAAACCAGAAAAAAAAATGAAAAAGCGACGAAAATGCAATTGGGCACCTCGTCCCTCCGCGCGGCGCGGGGAGAGGGGGAGAAGAGGCTGGAGGCGTCGGGCACTGTCACTGCGGCGCTTTTGGTGCGGAATATTTTTTTTTTTATTCGAAACGCGAACGTACCGGATGGAGACAGACGCGCAGGCACACGCGCACACACACATACTCGCGCACACACACGGCCGGGCGTATTTTTTGTGTGGCTGAGTGTCTGGGGGGGTGCCTGCCCGTGACAGCGGCTCCGAGGCCGCGAGGGGGTGTGGGGGGGCCGCCGGTGACCGGATTAGGGGTCGGGCCGGCCCGGGAGGCAGGACTGCGCCTCTGCAGCCCAGCTGCCGGCTCGGGAGCAGAGGGGCTTCGGGAACATGTCACAGTAACATGCTTAAAATTCTTGACAACTGCGAAATGAGCTGCTCGCGGCTCCCCCTCACCCCTCCTCCGCGGCCTTTCCGCCCCGGTGTGTTTGTTTTGACTCGGGAGGCGTGGGGCACCGGGGCCGGCCTGCAGAAGCCCCCCCCCCCCCCAGCCGGCCCTCACCCACTGCCCAGCGGCTCCCCAGGCCCGTGGCTGCCCGGGCGCCTGCACCCTGCCGCCCCGGGCTGGCTCCCTCCCTTTGACGCGTGTCCCCTTCCCTCTTCCCTTGCAAGATATAACACGTGGGAGCCCGAGGAGAACATCCTGGACCCCCGGCTGCTGATCGCCTTCCAGAACAGGTGAGCTGCGGCCGCCTCCAGCCGCGGCCTTAGATGGGAGCGGGAGAGTGGGCCGCAGCGGCCAGCGGGTCGGGCACGGGCGCCCAGGGGCCCACCCCGGGAGCCGGCTCCCCCGGCGCACCACACCCGGGCTGAGTGGCGGGGCTGCGGCTTCCAGGAGGCCTCCAGCCTCCCGTCCTTGGCCTTGCTGCAGCCGGGTGGGGGCGGGGCAGAGCCCAGGGGGAGAGGGGGGGAGGTGGGAGGCGACGGGTGGGGGCCAGGAGTTGCAAGGACTCGGAACTGCACCTGGCTCTCCTGGAGCCACCTCAGAGCCCCCGTGGGCTGCCCCTGCAGCCGCAGGGCAGGCCGCTTGGCACAGCCACCTGGCGGGCCAGCTCGGGGAAGTGGCATTGTGAAACCGCAGGACGGCCCAGGACCGCGCTTAACCTGTTGGGGGTGGGGGAGAAGTTGACGTGCCCTAAGCCCCTCTCTGCGCCCCCAGGGAGCTGGGGACGGCGAGGGGCAGATCTGCCAGGCCTGGAGGCTTGCCGTGCGCGGGCCCCTAGGTGGTCGGGAAGCCCGTCGGCCCTCCTGAGCGGGTGGGACAGGGTGCTGGGCGGTTGTGCACGGGCCTGAGCACGAGCAGATGCGGCCAGCGCAGCTGCAGCAGCTGGATGGGGAGCCCCGCGGGGGCGGGGGGCGCGGAGGGGGCAGGCCCGCAGGCTGCCCGCACCCCGTGGATTTTGCATTATTTCCTGTGGCGAGTTGGGCCCGGAGCACTCAGGCCCCGGGGCTACACCGCGGGGAAGTTGCACTCCCGCGTCGCGGGGGGCTGCCAGGAAGGACCCGCCCCCTTCCACCTGGGAGTTCGCCTTGTAACCATGTCAGCGGCTGATGCCATGTTGCATAATGGGTCCCCGAAGAATTCCAGCGCGGGCTGTTGCAATGCCACGCAACTTCGGAGTCAGGCCCCCTCCCCGCCCCCCGGCTCCTGGGGTCGCCGCCTCGCCGCTGCGCTGTGGTGGGCGCTGGAGAGGCGCCCTGCTCCCTCGGAGAGCGGGGGAATGCCGGGGCCGGCCCCGCGGCGCCGGGCCGCCTCCTCCAGGCCGCGGGCGGAAGTCTCGCAGCTGCGCGCACCGCGCGCCTTATTAATAATTTGGAAATCGCGGCGGCGGCCGGGAGGAGCCGGCGCTTCCCGCCCCGCCGCCGCGGGCGCCGCCCGCTCCAGCCGGTTCACCTGGTGGCGGCGAACCTGGTCGGCGGCGGGTCCCGCCCCCGGCCCAGGCCCCTAATTGGCTCATTTGTGGCTGTGTAAACAAGGGCGCAGCCCCTCCCCCTGTTCGGGGCCTGGCCTTTAAGGAACGGGCCTCCCTTCTGCCGGCGGCACTGTCATCTGAATCCTAATGAGGTCATTAGCATCGTGTGCCTCGGCCGCCGCGAGCGTGGACCCACCTCGGGGGCACGGCTTCCCCTCCCTGCATTCCCGCGCCCACCCCGCGTGGCGCAGGACCGCCGGCTGCCCGCTCCTCCGGGCCGAGCGGCCGCCTCGCTGGGGGCGTCGATGCGGGCGCGGACCTCGGGGAGGTGCGAGCCCTTCTCGGAAGCCCCTCTGGCCAGAGGAGCCCCAAGCCGGGCCTGGAGCTGGCCCAGGTGCCCAGCTGACGGCGGGCCGACCTCGAGGGCGGATGGTGGCGCCCGGAGGGGGTGGGGCGCGGGAGGGGAGTGACCCCGAGGCTAACCCCGCCCTCTGTCCATCCCAGGGAACGGCAGGAGCAGCTGATGGGGTGTCGGAAGAGAGGCCCGAAACCCAAGCCGCTGGTGGTCCAGGTGAATGCGCCGCCCCGCCCAGGTTTTCCTGGGATAGGACCCACGTGGGGGGCGGGACACTCTGAGGCAGTCCAGTCCCACCTCCCCACTGGCCCCCCTGGGGGAGGGGAGGGGACGGGGCGGAGCTGGGCGGGACCCTCCCGCTCACTCCCCACCCGCCGCCCGCCCGCCTCTCCCCAGGTGCCCACCTTCGCTCGCCGCTCCAATGTGCTGACGGGGCTCCAGGACTCCTCCGCCGACAACCGCGCCAAGTTGGAGCTGGGCGCGCAGGGCAAGGGCCAAGGCCACCAGTATGAGCTCAACAGCAAGAAGCACCACCAGTACCAGCCGCACAGCAAGGAGAGGGCGGGCAAGCCGCCGCCGCCGCCGCCGGGCAAGAGCGGCAAGTACTACTACCAGCTCAACAGCAAGAAGCACCACCCCTACCAGCCCGACCCCAAGATGTACGACCTGCAGTACCAGGCCGGCCACAAGGAGGCGCCCGGCGCCGCGTGCCCGGACCTGGGCGCCAAGAGCCACGCGCCCGACAAGTGGGCGCACGGCGCGGGGGCCAAGGGCTACCTGGGCGCCGTGAAGCCCCTGGCCGGCGCGGCCGGCGCGGCGGCGGGCAAGGGCGCGGAGAAGGGCGCCCCCAACGGCCTGGCGCCCGCGCCCAAGGAGGCAGGGGCCGGCAACGGCATCGGGGGCAAGATGAAGATCGTCAAGAACAAGAACAAGAACGGGCGCATCGTGATCGTCATGAGCAAGTACATGGAGAACGGCATGCAGGCCGTGAAGATCAAGTCCGGCGACGCCGAGGACGCGCGCGCCGGCCACAAGAAGCGCGCGCCCGACGAGCGGACTTTCAAGAAGGCGGGCGCCGAGGAGAAGAAGGCGGAGGCGGCCCCGGGCAAGCGGCGCGAGGAGGCGGCGGGGCCTGAGCCGCCCGCCCCCGAGGCGGGGGGCGCGCGCAAGCCCTCCCCGGCGGCGGCGGCCAAGGAGGCGCTCGAGCAGCCCCTGCCGCTCACCACCAAGCCCGAGCTGCTGGCCTGGGACCCCGCCCCGCGCGGCCCGCCCGCGGCCCCGCACCACCCCGCGCACCACGCCCCGCACGGCCTCGGCCTCGGCCTGGCCCACGCGCGCAAGCGCTGCCTGTCCGAGACGCACGGCGAGCGCGACCCCTGCAAGAAGCGGCTGACGGCGCGCAGCATCAGCACCCCCACCTGCCTGGGGGCCGGCGCGCCCGCCCCCGCCGCCGCGCTCCCGCAGCCCGAGGTCATCCTGCTGGACTCGGACCTGGATGAGCCCATAGACTTGCGCTGCGTGAAGACGCGGGAGGCGGGGCCGCCGGCCGGCGCGGCGCACGTCAAGCCCGAGGCAGCCGCGCCCCCGGTGGTGGTGGCGGCGGCCAGCGTGCCCCCCGCCGCCGAGAAGCCCCCGGCCGCGGCGCAGGACGAGCCCGAGGAGCCGCTGGGCGAGTTCAAGCCCTTCTTCGGGAACATCATCATCACCGACGTCACTGCGAACTGCCTCACCGTCACCTTCAAGGAGTACGTGACGGTGTAACGGCGGCAGGCGGACCGGACCGGCCCGGGACCCTGGCCGGTGGGGCGGGCGCGGCCCGAGTCATAGTATTATCTTTTAACCGTGCTAACGTGTCCAGTGCAGGCTTTACTCCCGTTTGTACGTGGTGTTATTATTGAAACGTATTGTCTGAGCTCAGAAGGCCCGACCCCCCCCTTCGGGCCGATATATATATATACATATATATATATTTATTTGTAGGTATTTATATATTGAAATATAAAAACCTAGATTTATGGAGTTTCCTCTAGATCATGTTATATTCTATATCAGACAAACTATTTTCTGTTGCTGCCCTCCTCTTCGCGTTTCGGTTCATTTCCTTTCGTCCCGGCCGGGGACTGCTATACCAGTGACCTTGGTATATATTTTTGGATACTGTACACATGGATGTGTTGTTTCTATGTGCAAAAAAAAAAGTTTGTTAAAAGGCTGAACGAGCTCTCTAGAAACTGCTGCTGCTAGGACTGTCTAGGCTAAGCCCCCGACCACCCCTGCTTGAATGTACATAGTAAACGGAGATTGGAAGTGTTTGTGCCTGTGAGTGCTGGGGGGGATGTCGTGCGCGGGCTCCTGCGGCCGCTGGACCCGGGGTGGGCACGGCTCGCTGGGCCTGCCCTGCAGGGCCGGTTCGTCGGGAGGGGCGCGCCCGCCTCTCCCCGGAAGCCATCGGCGCGCGGGGCGGGCGACCCACCCCGCCCGGGTCTGGGCAGGCAGGGGTTAAGGCGGGCAGGGGGCGGGCGTGGGTGCCGCTCCGGAAGCCGGACCCGGGCCCTGCAGACCAGCGACCTTCCCGGCGGGCGGGCGCGGCCAGCGGGGGGCCAGTGGGCACCGGCGGGGGCGGCGGGCAGGAGCGCCCGAGAGATAGAGCCTGAATGCGGCCAGTGTAGCGGCTGTTGGCCCGCGGCCCAGCGCGGGGGGGAGGGGAGCGCGGCGGGGGAGGGGAGGAAAGTTCTTTAAAAAAAAAAAAGCGGGGCTGGGAGCTTGCGGCTGCCCAGAATTGCCCCCTCCACACAGCCCCCGCCCCCGCCGGCCCCTCCCCCCGAGAATGCCCTTTGGCACCCTGGGAGCCAGCGCAGGCCAGGCGGGTGATTCCCGGTGCTCCTGGCCAGCCGCCTGCCCCTGCTGGAATGGGGTCGGCCCTTCCTGGCTGGGCACAAAGGCACATGCCAGGCGGGCACGGTGGCTCCCCCGTCCCCCAGGGCAGGCCTGGGGCCCCTCCTGGGGCAGCACAGCTGGTGGCTGGAACCTTAGCTAGCGTCTGGGGTGGGGGCCTGCAGCCCAGTGGGTGGTCTCAGCCAGGCTGAGCCAGGATGGCATCTACAGGGGCAGAGAAGGAGAGGGGTGGCCGAAGCTCTGCAGGGTCCAGAGGAGGGGATCCCGGGGGGAGGGGGGGGTTGGGCGGGGTCAGGAGCACTTGGGTGGCAGGGGACAGGCCCACACCTGCCTGTCCTGGGCTGCCCCAGGGTCATGCCAAGCCTGCTTGTGCCTGAGGTCCTGCCCAGAGGTTCCTCCACGGGCCACCACCTACTGCTGAGCTGTTCCCGGCACAGGATGGGTCTCAGTGGGGTCCAGTCCGGGGGGTGGGGGGGAAACGTGACTGAGACCGGCTCTGGCCCTGCCCCTGAGGGGGCCTCTGTCCAGGCGGGGCCGGGCACTGCCCCACTTGTGCCCTTCGAGCCGGAGCCCGCTCGCCCTCCTTCCACCCCTTTGGAAACAGGCTGGCCAAGTGCGGGCAGAATGGACATGCCCAGTGACCCCCAGGTTTCCCACGGGAAAGCTCTTGTCCTCGCAGGTCACAACTGGGCGTGACTCAGTCCTGGGGGCACAGCACCCAGAGCACAGGTTTAAGGGGCATCCTGGGTCCAGACAGCCAGTGTCTGCCCACAGGAGCCGGGGGCTGCCCACAGTGACGGCACTGGACTGAGATGCCCCTGTGACTCAGGGTGAGGGTCCTCCACTGGACAAGAGGGGAGCAAGATAATCTCACGGGGTTCCTGCACTAAGGTTCCTCTTCACTCCCACCATCACAGATGGAAACTTCTAGAACATTCAAGGAGGGTGAGATGAGGGCAGTGCCCACTCTCCAACTCCAGCCCTCTCCTGTCTTCCACTTTCAAGATGGGATCTGGGGAGAGGAAAAGCTGGGTCAGGAGAGTCCCGGCTGCCTTCTGGAAGAAGCCCTAAAATACCAGTGTCCGGCAGTGGGTAGTCACAGCCCGCCAGGAGCCAGAGCCAGGCCCTGGCATGTCCTGGTGGGGCCCTAGATACAGTCCTCTCCCCTGCCTCTGCCCTCTGCTAGGGGCCTCGCCCTTGGCCCCTCACGGCCTCTTGCTCAGGAGAGTGACCCGTGGGAGGCTCTTCGGAGTCAGAAGCCAGTCCCCTGAGGCCTAGGGGACGCCTGGAGGAGTCTCCATGAAGGTGCCCAGCCTCCCCTAGGAGCCCGCAGCCCAGACCTCGGTGAACTCGGTGGCAAGCAGCCATGCCCCCAGCTGCCCGGCTTGCGGGGCCTTCCTAGCCTCTGTGGGCTCCGCTGTCCCGAGGCTGTCTTCGGTCACCTCCACCTTCCCGGGACCTGCAGTGCTGGCTCCCACCCTCAGGTGGCCAGCCTATGGCGCACCATGCCCTGGAGTGGCTAAGCCTGTCCCCACCCTGCCGGATCCAGGCGGGCCCAGGCACCCTCAGGGGGAAGCTGGGGGTACCAGGCATATCCGAGTTTTCACCACAGTTCGTGTGTGCTGTGTGTGTGTGCATGTGTGAGCCCTGAGGGTCCCTGTGGCAGGCAGGGGTTGAGTGTGTCCCTGTCCTATTGCCACCACCAATGTCCACAGCTGAGACCAGGCCGTGCTGCGGAGAGCAGCCTCAAGCGTGCACCCTGTGTCCCGTCTGGGAAGCATGGGGCGGCCACCCTGTCACCCTTCCCCAGTCCTTTTGGGGGTCTCAGGAGGCCCCAGCGAGGAGGTGATGGACACTGGGCGGTAGCTCTGTGGCCACGTGGCCCCTAGCCGTCCCTATCCACGCCTCTTTCTATTCCCTGTGGCCGTGCTGGGGGCCATGCCCAGGGGTGCCGGGACAGAATGGGATCTCCCAGAAGCTGGACATCTCTGTGTCCAGCACTGAGCTGCTTCCCTGGCCCCCAGGGTCCACTCTGACTTGAGGCACTGCTGGGCTAGTGGCACAGTAGGCATCTCTGCGCCCATGGCCAGTAGGGGTGTAGTTTGAGGGGCCCAGCCTCCCCGCCCTGTGGAGGGTCTCGAGCATCAGCACAGCCCCGCCCGCCCAGGTGTCCGTAAACCCCTGGATTTCCTCCTTTCCGCTGCATCTGAGAAATTCTTCACTAATTCCATGGTATCTGGTTTCTCATTGTCTCAGGCAGCCCCTTGGGGTGGGCTTCCCAAAGGCGGGCGAAGGCGCGGGGTCCCACGCAGAGCCCCTGACGCAAGCTCACTCGCTGGCGGGAAAGGTCATCCCCAGGCCCTCCGCCCAGAAGGGGCTGGTGCCTCCTCTGCTCAGCCCCCTACACCCTGCAGTGACATCAGAGAGTGAAGGCGCTGGCCCTCCCTCTCCATTAGGGTGACAGCTGTCGGGGTCCAGGACGTGGATCCCACTGCGGGCTGGACTCGTCAGGCGCAGGTCGGGGACCCCATCTCCCCACCGTGGCTCTCAGGAGGTGAGCGGGACAGGCGAGACCATTCGGGCCAATCTTCATCCCCCCCACACCCTGGGGGTGGAAATGAAAGTCCCACAGGCTGGACGTCCCTGTACCCATCCCTGCACCTGGCATTGTCCCCTTCCCGGAATTAAAAAATTTTTTTTGCAGATTGCTTCTGATTCTCCTGCCTTACCGCTCTCACCTGGAGACCCAGGAACCCGGGTTGCAGCCCAAGGATGGCCAGGGGCTGGCTCTGGGGTCCACCAAGGGGACAGCTGCCCCCAGACTCTGGCGGCGTCCCTGGAGCCGAGACCCCTCCAGAGGAGCACAGAGGAGTTGGCATCCCTCAGCTGCCCCCATCCTCGAGAGCAGAGGGAAGAGCCGTGGCCGTGAGCGCCCCTCCTGCAGGCGCATGTGAGGCTCATCCACACAGCAGGGCCAAGAGTTGTGTGTGGGGCCTGGAAGACAGAGAGAGCAACTAGCTACCACCTGGAGAAGGGGACAGGCACCGCTGCCCACAGCTCAGCTTCCCCGGGTTGGGCCGGAGGGAAGCCCCGCGTGTAGGGCCCGGTCTGAGCAGAGTGTCCCCCCCGCCCCCATCTTAAGAACAGAAAGTCCAACCCATGAAGAAAGGCCCATGCCCAGACCAAGCAGAGCTGCATGTCCTCGGCCCGGCCAGGCCTGGGCGGTGTCTGTCCACACCTGCCTCGGAGCAGGCACTCCACAGTGTGGCGCGAGGCCTGACACAGGGCAGGGTTCGAGGGACTGGGTCCCAGGGGGAGGGCGGGGGAGGAACAGGCAGCCTGCTATGTGCACAGCCTGCTGAGCGGCCCATATATAACCTCAGGGCGCTGACCGGCTGGGGATGGTGTTTGTTCGGCCCCGGCCAGGCCTGGGGGGACGTGTGGGCCTTTGCTGTCTTGAGGGACGGAAGCAGGTCACCCGCAGCAGTGACAGGCTGTCCCCGGAATGGGGGGGCTGACACACACCCACTGGTCTCCCACCTGCAGGCGGCACCCCCCCACAGGGGTCTTCTGGGTCCTCTGCAGAGCGGGTGGGCCTGGGGTAGGCTCAGAGTGGGAGGGTCAGAAATGGCTGGACAGGGGTGCCAAGGGCAGGGTGCGAGAGTCCAGCGCCCGCCCAGCGTGCCCCATGCTCGGGAAGGCGGTGCCTGCTCACTCTGAGGCCCAGAAGGAAGGGCACAGAGTGCCATGCCCTGGTCTGGTCCCATGCCCGGCTACAGCGGGGACACAGCCCCCTGGCAGGATGAGATAGCTGTCCAGGTGCCCCTCACTGACTGAGCGTCCTGCTACCTCTTCCTCTTCTTTTTACTCTCCTGGTTTTTGATCACACCAGCGGTGCTCAGGGCCACTCCCAACTTGGTGCTCAGAGGGCCTCGGGGCTCTGCACTCTGAGGTGGGCACCGGCCCTTTGCCCTGTCTCCCCAGCTGCCCTCGTCACCCCCTTCCTCGTTTCCTCCTCCCGCCAGCGCCAAGGGGCAGGATGGTGCCTTCAGCGCACGCCCCCTGCAGAGAACGTTCCTTCCTCAGGCAAACACAGGGCCTCTTTGGACACACCGTGTCTAGGACCCCTCTCCGGCGAATCAGAATAAATACAGAGAACAGACCCCTGGGCAGACACAGAAGTGAGCAGAGGAGCTGGGGCGATAGCACAGCAGGTAGGGCGTTTGCCTTGCACGCAACCAACCGGGGTTCGATTCCCAGCATCCCATATGGTCCCCTGAGCATCGCCAGGAGTAATTCCTGAGTGCAGAGCCAGGAGTAACCCCTGTGCATTGCCGGGTGTAACCCCAAAAAAAGCGAAAAAAAAAAGTATAAAAAAAATAGAAGTGAGCAGAGCCAGGAGACTCTGGGGCACCTGCCTGGGTTGGGGGTTTGGCCCCACATGGCCTCCCAGACCCTGGGAGGGGCCCCACTGGTCCCCAGCACCTCTGAGAACTGTTGGCTCTTTCCCAGGCTTCCCTGGGGAGACTCCTGTTTGCTTTTTAATTCCACAGCTACAGTCCCGACAGGCGCTTTCTGCCAGGGGCCATGCACGGCTGGGGGACACTTCAAGGGGTCCCGGGCCTCCCTGCTGGGCGCCAGCAAGATGCAGAGCCTCTGGTTCTGGTTCTGGTTCTGGTGAGGCCAAGCCCTCTGGTTCCAGCAGAGGACCAGGTGGCTGGTCAGGGGCGAGGGGCCGGGGGTCCCACATACAGGTGTGTGGAGGAGTGTGACGGGGCACTGGGGCCAGCTAGCTGTGAGCTGTCCTGTGCCCTTGGGCGTGCTCCAGGCAGACGGCCTCTACACGGCTTCCCCTGAGACAGGGAATTTCTTGCTTCTTCCGGGTGCCCTGCCAGGCTTGCTTCTGGGCCTCTGGAAGAGCGAAATTGCCCCTGCCCAGTGCCCACACCTGACATGCCGGCCACAGTCTCTTCTGCCCTCCCTCTGCACACCTCACAAGGCCTGGGCGGCTCTCGGCCCTGAGTACCACGCCGTGAGCAGCTCCTGGCAAGGACGAGCCAGGGCGGTGGCTGGGCCAGAGACAGGTGGCCGCAGCCGACCTCAGTCCATCCCTGGCACTACTGGTGTATCCTGAGCACTGTTGGGTGAAGCTCCAGCTGTGCGTGTCCCCACCACTGCCCAGCACTGAGTGGCTTCCCGGCCACCGCACCAGCTTTGGGCTAACTGCTGGGGCTGGAGTGGCAGGGGTGGGACGGGGGAGGCCTGGTCCTGCTGCAGCCGATCCTGGCCCCACACGGGCTCCTCTGAGCCCAGGAAGGAGTGGCCCCGAGCACAGAGCCAGAGTCAGCCTGAGAGGTGCTGTGGGGGCCCCAAGCAACCACAAAAGGCCCCGGGAGGAAGGAGCAGTGCCCACCGGAAGAGGCCGCCAGCACTGACCGGCCGGAAGGGGCAGGGGTGCCCACTGGAAGAGGCCGCTAGTGCTGACCAGCCAGAAGGGGCAGGGGTGCCGACCAGAAGAGGCCACCAGCGTTGACCGGCCAGAAGGGAGGGTGCCCACTGGAAGAGACCACCAGCACTGACTGGTCAGAAGGGGCAGGGGTGCCCACTGGAAGAGGCCACCGGTGCTGACCAGCCGGAAGGGAGGGTGCCCGCCGGAAGAGGCTGCCAGCACTGACTGGCCGGAAGGGGGGGTGCCCGCCGGAAGAAGTCACCAGCACTGCCAGGTCGGAAGAGGCAGAGGTGCCTGCCGGAAGAGGCCGCCAGCACTGACCGGCTGGAAGGGGCAGGGGTGTCCGCAGGAAGAGGCCACCAGCGCTGACCGGCCGGAAGGGAGGGTGCCCGCTGGAAGAGGCCGCCAGCACTGACCGGCTGGAAGGGGCAGAAGTGCCCACCGGAAGAGGTCACCAGTACTGACCAGCCGGAAGGGAGGGTGCCCGCCGGAAGAGGCCGCCAGCACTGACCGGCTGGAAGGGGGGGATGCCCGCCGGAAGAGGCTGCCAGCGCTGACCAGCCGGAAGGAGGGGTGCCTATCGGAAGAGGCCACCAGCGCTGGCCGGCCGTCACCCTGGACTCACCATGTCCAGTCCTGCTCCATCACTGTTGCCCCTTTCTCCCACTGGTGCTCCCCCTGGTTGCCCTCCCTGGGTGTGACGTGTGATGAAGGTGTAGTGGAGGGTCCACCCCCACCAGGACATTCATGGGACACTAGCCCTGGCACCCGCAGGGCACTGCCCCTGCCCAGCCTCCTGAAGGGGCTCTGAAGGAAAGCTCATCTTGCACCCCAGCTGTCTCCCTGCCTCACGGGGAGGCTGCTGCTGCTGCAGAAAGTTCTAGAAGAGATGCTCTCCCTTCCCCGTGGGTTCTCACCATGGCCTTTGCACTGGGGGTGGGACGGGCACCTTTGGGGGCACCTCACTGCTCACTGTCTTTCCTGGCCTGGAAGCCGCAAATACCCTAACTGGCCAACATCATGTCCCGGGGCCCCAGCACACCCCACAGGCCCCCGAGGGGACCACCCCAGCCACCCAGATATGGACAAGCAGCGGGGACCCAGAAGAAGGCCAGCCCAGTGTGTGGAGAACAGGTCCAGTGACATGCCCCTGCCGGAGTCCCCCCCCCATGGACACACCCAGGTGACGTGACTTTGCCCAGCGTGGCAGGGAGAGGCCACGCTGACCTGGGGACAGTCCAACCAGCGGGCAAGGGCTGCAGACCCTGCGGCCACACGCTTTTGAGGACCGCCAAGGGCAGGGAGGGTCGGCAAAGACCACCTGGGAAGAGGCGCCTGCTGGCACCACTGCTCTGCCTCCCGGAGTCTGGAAAGGCACTTGGGGGGAGCTTCCCCGGCGGGGACCGTCAACTCATCCCTGGAGGGTCAGGGGCGCTCAGGGTGACCTCCCAGGTGCTGTGGCTTTTCCTTCAGGGCTAGCCCCACCCCACCCCTGAAGCCCCCCAGCCATGTCAGAGCCCCACGCCCTGCTGCCGAGAGGGAAGGGGGCACTGCCCTTCCTCTGTGGGGCTGGACAGGCTCTCTCCGCCCACCCGGTCTCTCACTGTCCCCACTCATGATCCTTTGGCCAGAGCTGGCAAGATGCCCTCCCGGGCTGCGCCCCAGGCCTGCTGCCCCTCCTCTTCCTCACCAGCGCCTGGTGTGATGCCCACCTTGAACCAGGGATGGCCGGAGAGGTCAAAGGTTCTGAGGTCACAGAGGTAGCGAGTGAGGACCAGACAGGACCGTCTCCCGCCTCCCCGGGCCCCCCTGCACAGGGAGAGCCCACAGCAGGAGTCGCAGGCGAGGATGAGGAAGGGGTGGTGCCTGGACCCTGCCCGCTGCTGCTACAGGGCCCTGACCAGGCTGTCCAGCAAAGCTTGTGCTATACAGCCCTTGGTGTCATCTCCTGGGACCCTTCTGACAGGTCAACCCCACGACACCAACCCCCCCCCCCAGCTGCGGAGTCCCAGCCCGGCTCAGCCCCGGGCCCTGCTCAGACCAAACACCCTGGTGCTGCCAAGTTCGACTCACTTGACCCTCTGGTCCCCTTCAAACACGTGAGGTGACCTTCCAGATCACTGGTGCGCCTGCTCCCCTCCCGCCCACAGCCCCACCACAGGGTTTCAATGACCTCGGCCCCAACTGTGCAGCATTTGGCCGAGACCTTGTGGAATGAGCTAGAAGCCCTAAAACTTCCAACCAGGGGGACAGAACAATAGCACAGCAGGGAGGGTGTGGGCTTTGCATGTGGCCAACCCTGGGTTCGATCCCTGGCACTCCATAGGGTCCCCCGAGCACCACCAGGAGTGATTCCTGAGTACAGAGCCAGGAGGAACCCGTCAGGTGTGATCCAAAAAGGAAAAAAATAGCCCAAAAATCTCCCAACCAGATGCCTGAGTTGGTGAGGCCACTGTCATCCTGGCCTTGCCTGCTGCCCCTGAGCTCAGATGTCCCTGACAACTGCATAAGGCACGTGGCACGTGGCTACGGCCACTCTTGTCACCCCCCACCAGGCCAGCCTTTAAGCCCCATGCAAGCAGCCGCCTGCTGGGCGGGCCTGGGCCTGGGTCCGAACACTTGCCTTGTGCATCTTTGGTGGCTGAGCACAGTCCGGCCCACTCCCAAGCAGAGCTAGGAAGGGTCCGAGTAGTGCCAGGGGTCACGAGAGCCCGATCCCCAGCGAACATCCCCCTGACTGAGCACTAAGCTGGGTCTGGGAAGGGGCGCAGGAAATCGTGGTTTGGTGAAGGAATGGAAGGATGGAAGAATGGACGGATGGAGGGATGGAAGGGTGGACAGATGGAGGGACAGATATACAGGTGGATGGGTGGGAACTGAATAGCTGCAGGGTGGGCATGGGGGTGAGTGGGTAAATGGATTGGTCTACAGGTAGTCACGGTGTGATGGGTGGCTGTGTGTGGGTGTGTGTGTGGCTGGCTGAGCTATTATGGATGATGGGTGGATGGAAGGATTAGCAGGGGTGGTAGTGGGTGTGGTATGTGGGGGTTGTGGGTGAATGGGGAGGTAGATTGGCCTGTCTGTAGGCGGGTGTGTGGGAGGATAGGCATGTGCGGGTGGACAGTGGCTGAGTGTGTGATTTACTATGGATGGGTGGATGGGTACTGATAGAGTAAGTGAGAAAAGTTCTAGAATGTCAGAACACTAATGCGCCTAAAGGTGAGTGACGGGGCTGGAGCGATAGCACAGCGGGGAGGGCGTTTGCCTTGCCTGCGGCCGACCCGGGTTTGATTCCCAACATCCCCTATGGTCCCCGAAGCACCGCCGGGAGTAATTCCTGAGTGCAAAGCCAGGTGTGAGCATCGCCGGGTGTGACCCAAAGAGAAAAAGAAATAATAAAAAAAATAAAGGTGAGTGACAGCCCGCTGCATACCCAGCGAGGCTGAGCGAGGCGGTGGTGAGCTCCTCCTCTTGCTGGCCTCTTGCAGGAGGCTGCAGTGAAACGGGCCAAGTTGGAGGATGAAACAGCACATAGACACTTGCTCTGCACAGGCTGACCTGGGTTTGACCCCCAGCACCCCACAGGGCTCCTCTGAGCCCCCCAGGAGTGATCCCTGAGCGCAGAGCCAGGAGCAGGCCCTGAGCATAACTGGATATAACCTAAAAACCAAAATAATGTTCTAAACAAACAAAGGCCCAGATTCTTCCTTCTGTGCCCAGCAAACCTTTGGGGTTAACGCCAACCCTGGGTGGCTCACAGAAGCCCCTTTCCCTCCTGTCATTTGGATTGCAGTCCCTCTTTGTGATGCTCCAAGAAGCTTCTGGGGAATGCCCAGTTTTAGGGGTACGGGAAAGGGTTTCCCTAGCTCATGGGCACAGGCTGCCCTTGCAAGCCCTTTGGGCGGGGGCGGGGGGGACCACTCTTAGGAGTTCAGTTTCCTGCTGTAGCAGCTGTGTCCAGCTGATGACCCCTGAGTGCCGGCCAGGCTCCTCCTGGGCTGGGCCTGGCAGCCACAGAGCAAGGGGACGCTTTTAGAGGGTGCAGGGTAGCAAGAGGGCCTGGGAGGAGGCAGTCACAGCCCCCTCCTGCCCAGATGCGCCCACCAAGGTTCGGGGCCTCTGGGCCAGCTATTGAGAGCTGCCGTAGCCCCCCAGCAGCTGGGGGAGTCAGCCTGGCAGAAGCAGGGCCCGGCCTGTTGGGGGTCAACCCCCTGTGGAGCCCAGCTACTCTGGTCTGCAGCCTGCACACCCCCTCTGCTCCCAGCCATGTGATCTGGGCCTCCCGGAGGGTCAGCGCCTGCCTCCTCTCACACCTGGCTTCCCACTGCACTGGGCTGAACTGGGGCTCAGTCTTGGCAGGACTGACCTTGGGCCCTCCCCCATGTTCTGTCTGTCACACTTGACCTGGATCCTGAACTTTGACCCATTCAGAAGGAAAGCCTCCCCCAGCAGCCAGCCAAGCCCTGGGGGTGGGGGGTGTCCACAGGGGGCAAGTGGGCCCCAGCTACCTGTGGGAGCTGCCTGCCCCTCCCCCCACCAAAAGAAAGTGGGTAGGGGGAGGGGCGGCCTGGCTCCCCCAGGACTCTGCCCTGGGCCAGGAGGCCTGGGCTGACCCCAGGCTTTCCAAACTCCCTGGGGCAGTTCCCACAGGGGGCAGCGCTGCCCCTCCCCTTCCCACTGGGAGCACCCTGGGTCCTGCCTTGCAGGGTGGCCCTGCCCAGGGGCCATCTTGGAAGTGGCACTACAGGAGCTGCCCCACCCGGCTCTGACCTTCCAGGGCACAGCCATGCCACCTTGGACCCCCTCCCCTGCAGGGCCCCGAGGGAACTGGGGAGGGGGCCAGGCGGCCAGGGTGGCGCTTCCCAA
Source organism: Sorex fumeus (assembly GCF_029834395.1). Lineage (NCBI taxonomy): Eukaryota > Metazoa > Chordata > Mammalia > Eulipotyphla > Soricidae > Sorex > Sorex fumeus. Next base: position 17,183,361 of record NW_026606086.1, on the reverse strand, counting down.
GGTGGGTTCTGGGGATGGGGAGCACAGCAGGGGCTGTGGGGTCCCCCAGGCCCCCTCACCCCGCTAGAGCGCCACCCTTTGACCTGCAAGGGGGCAGCCGGGGTGCGGGCTGGCGGCGGGGCGAGGGCTCACCCCACCCTGGCGGCCGCCGCCCACCACCGCCCCGGGGAGGCTTGGGAAATGGGCGAAGTGGTCAGACTGGTTTGCACCGGGGCTGGGACTCCAGAGGCGGGGTGCTGCACCCCGCGGCAAAGGCCACCCCACAGGCTTGGTCGGCGACCCCGGGGGGAGGCGCGGGGCCACGGGCTGGGGCGCAGGCCGCGCCAGCTGCTCGGCCCTGACCTTCAGAGTGACCTTGCCCGCCCCGCCTCAGTTTCCTCCTCTCCCCCGCCCCACCCCCACCCCGCGCCCGCCCAGCCCTCCCGGAGCGCAGGTGGAGCGGGATGAGGCGTTGCCCTCGTCCCTGGGGCCCGCGGGAGGCGGGCACGGCACCCCGGGGCCCCGACCGGGCGGGGCGCGGGGCGTGGGGAGCGAAGCCCCTCGCGGGCGGCCGGGCTGCGGGGGGTGGCCGCGGGGGGGCGGCGGGCGGGGCGGCGCCTCGCCCACAGGGGTCCTCCCGGGGGCCCCGGGCGACGCCCCCTCCGAGCCCACCCGGGGCCGCGGGGCGGGGGGCGGGCTGACCCGGCCCCGCTTTGTCTGCGGCCGCCGCGCTCGGAGCCGCGGCCCGGGGACAAGATGGCGCGGCCGGCGGCGGCGGCGGCGCACGCGGGGCGCAGGGCGCGGGGAGGGTCCCGCCGGCCGCGCCCCCCGCCCGCTGCGCAGCTGCAGAAAATGGCTGCCAGCGCCGCGCGACCCCCGCGCCGCCCCCGCCCAGCGGGCCGCGACCCCCCGCCGCCCCCGCCCGCCGCCAGGAGAGGCCGCGGCGCCCCGCAGGGACCCCCCACGGCGCCCGCGTGCCGCCGCCGCCCGGGGGGTCCCGCGTCCCCGCCCCCACCCGGCCTTGGCCGCGGCGTGGCCGTGGCCAGCGCGGGCGGGGGCGGCGCGAGCTGCAAGGTGTGCTCCGGCCCCGCCAGCGACCCCCGCCAGCCACCCGGCCCCGGGGCGGCGGGGATCCCCGGGCGCGGGAGCCACCACGCGGCGGCAGCTCGCTCGGCAGGTGCAGCGCCCACCCCGGTCCCCGCGGGCCCCCCCCCGCCCACGCAGGCGCCCCTGGCCACCCTGCAGCTCCCCGGCACCCCGAGTCTCAGCACGCCTCCCTGGGCTCTGTGGAGACCCCCGGCCCGAGCGGACTCGGGGTGGGCGTGGGGGAGCCCCGGGCTGGGAGGAAACTGCCCTGGGAATCCCCGAGTTCCGGGGTGCCGAGGAACAAACGAAAAGTACGAACTGAGGGCCCGAAGGTGGGGTCGGCCTCCAGGGCCAGGACCAGTGGACTGAGCCCACCGGGTCCGGAGCCCCCCCAGTAGCCCAGCGGGCGCAGCCCGGGCGGGGCGGGCTGGCCGCAGGGAGAGGGGTGACGGGGGCCGACGGTCAAGGTGGGGGCTTTATTTCCCTCCGCAAGCTCCTTGCCCACGCCTCTGTCCGCCCGCGCCCCCCGGGCTGCAGTGACCACCGCCACGGCTGCAAAATTCAGATTCAGTGTCTGGGAGGGCAGAGCCCGAGTCCACAGGTCAGGGACGCGCGTGCCCGCGCAGAGAGCCGCTCCTGCCCCGGCGTGGGGCTGAGCTGCACCCCGGGAGCCGTGGCATCCCACCCCTAGGGCAGAAGTCCTGCTCCCCGCGTGGGGAACGGGCCGTCAGCGGCTAGCTAGCTGGGAGAGGGTGGGGGAACACCCAGAGGCCGGACCCCGAGTCTGCACGGATTTTCCGGTGCTCCAGAGCTCCTTCACGCATAGGTGGGGCTCTAGGTGGCGACCCGGCGTCCGGCCTCCCTGCCCGGGAAGGAGCGCGACTCCCCGCGAGCCGGGCGGGGCAGGTGCTCTGCCGAGGTCAGGGGAGACCCCGCCACCCCGCTGCGGCGGCCCGCCGCGTCCTTCCGCAGGGGCGTGGCGGAGGTGGCCGGGCACGCTCGATCCAGCCGGCCGCGCCCTCCGCGCCCTCGCCCGGGCCCTGGCACTGCCCGCTTCCGCCGCCTCCCCCCGGGACGGCCCAGGGTTGTTGGTTTTATTTATTTGTTTTTTTTTGGGGGGGAGAAGAGTGTTGAGATTTGGAAGGGCCGCGGGCAGGGGCGGGAGAGGATGCCCAAGAGCGAGCCGAGGTCACGCGGGTCATCGCGCACATCCCCATCCTCCACCCAACGGCCTCCCGCACGCCCCCGACCCGCGCGCTCCTGCGGGCGCCGGCTTCCCGGTAGGGGGCATCGCTGGGCGCCTCGGCGAGGCGGCGTCCCCGAGGCGAGCGCAGGCACAGGCCAAGTCCCCCGAGGGGGCTAGGGTAACCCATTGTCTAAACTGTCCCCTGGGGGCAGAGCAGGGTCACCCGGGGGCAACTCGGGCCGCTGTCCAGCTCCGGGGGGGCGCTGCGCGGGCAGCGGCCAGTGCCCGGGAGGGGTCAGCCCGGCACCTGTGCGCGCGTGCACGGGCGCGCGCCTCTGCGCGGGCGGTGGGGCGGAGGGGAACGTCCCGACCCGCCGCACCTGTCCTGCCCGAGCGCGACGCCCGCGGGAGCCCTGGCCCCCGCGGGAGCAGCGTCGTCTTCCCGGCCCGGCGCGGCCACCTGACCCGCACGCCGCCCGCAGCCTCGGCGCCGCTGCATTCTGCCGGGAGACCCGAGGGGGGCTCCGTTCCTGCATCCGCCGCCCGGCGAGTCTCCTTCCCCCACAATTGGCAGGTTTTAAAAGTAACCTTTAAATGAGACATCGATTTATCATTATTATGGTCGCATTCAGAGAGCCGGCCCGAAGGGACCCCCCTGGAGATGGTAATTTAGTGGTACCTAGGGCTGTTCGCGGATTAGCTCGTCCCTCGCCCCGCACGCACTAATTGCTCTGATTACCTCCGGGGCGGGGGAGGAGAGCGCGTGACGGCGGTGCGGGGAATGCACAAAGTCCCCCGAGCCCCGCGCGTGCACGCCTGCCGCGGCGGCGGCTACTTCTGCAGCGCCGCACAACGCCCCCCGGCCCGCGCCCCGCCACTGCAGCGCGGCTCCCGCATCCGGGCCTTCGCGCTCGTCCGCCGCTCTCGGCCGCGGGTTTTTCTTTTTTTGGGGGGGGTGCTTGAGGTGGGAGAGGGCGCGCGCGGCGGGGACGGGGACAGGCCGAGCGGGAGGAAGAGGATGAGCAGCCGCGGAGGGCGGGGGCGGCCGCGGGCCCGGGCCGGCCGGGTGGGCCGGGCGAGGGTGCGAGCGGGAGGCGGGGCGCCGCGGAGGAAGAAAGGGAGGGGGCGGGGGCGGCTGGCGGGTTTCCACTCGTGAGAGCCGGTTGCCGAGAGACGCGCGGGCCAATGAGCCCGCACCAGCTCAGCGCGGCGCCCGGCGCGTCGCCTTATATGGTGCGGCCGCTCGGCGGGCGCCCGCGCACATCGCCATATAAGGGCAGGAACCTCCAGACAGGCGCTACCTTGTTCTCGCGCGCGCCCGCGCCGCGATCGATGCGCGCGCCGCGCCGGCTGCCGCGCGGACCCGGGCGCGGGCGGCCGCGGCGCCGCGCCGCGCGCCCCGGCCAGATGTGGCGGCGCCGCGGCCGCCCGCGCCAGCTGCAGGCGCTCGAGGTGTCGCCGCCGCGCGGCTTCCCGCGCCGCTGCCCGCCCCCCCCCCCCAGCCCCGCGCTGTTTCCGAGGTGCAAATGCAAATGAGCCGGGACCGAGATCTAATTGCTTTTGTTTTAAAAAGATGATGCGGTCTGGATGCCGCGGGAGCAGAGGCCCGGGGTCTGCGGAGACCCCGGGAACGGCCGGCAGCGGGAGCGCGAGCGGCCGCGGCGGATTCGGGTGCGGGGGCTCAGGACCCCCCGCGGTGGGACGGGGCCGCGGGCTCCACGCCCCCCCCCGCCTCCCCGCGGGGTCGGTCGAGGCTGGGGCGGCGCGGGGAGAGGGGTGCAGCCCTGTTTCCCGCCGCGGCTGGACCGGCAGGAGGGAGCGTGCAGGGCCGGGCGGGACGTGGGGGGCGATGAGGGGGACTTGGGGGCAGGAGGGAGCCGCAGAGCGTCCCCGGGATCCCGCCCGCGGGTGCCCCGACTCCAGCCTCCAGCCGCAGTGCTGGGGTTCCTTTCTCCCCTCTCCCAGAAGCGCCCCTCCTGGGCGAGGGTGAGTGGCCCCTAGGGCCAAGGCAGGGGACTCGGACGGGGCCCCTGGCCGGTCCCTGGGCGCCGCGCGGGGTGCCGTCCCGAAGCGTTGGCGACCCCTCCGGGCACCGCGCCTTCCCGCCCACGCTCTGGCGGATGCCGAGCCGAAGCCGGCGGGTGCCCTCCCGCCGAAGCCTGAGCGGGGCCCCTGGGTGCGGGAGGGCGGCGTGCGCACCCACCGCACTGCCGGGCGCCCCTCCGCGACAGTGGCCTCGCGGCGGCACCCAGCGCCATCGCGGAGTCGCTCCTCTGGAGCATTCCCAGTAGCACGGTGCCACCTATGGAAAGTACCTGGAATTAGTGTGGCTGTGCGGGGCTGGAGGGCGGCAGCGGGAGACCACACCGCGTTCCCGGCCCGCTGTGTCGCGCCACGGGAAGGGCCCAGAATGTGCTCTGAGGCATTTCCTCTGCCCTGCCTGGGTCCCCTGGGGCTAGGTGGCTCTGAGCTTGGAATCGGGAAACTGAGGCAGGTATCTGGCACCGCTGGGATGAGGACTTGCTGCTCTCACCAGGGGCTTCTGGTCAGGGGCAGACCTGGGAGGCATGGGGGGCGGGTCCAGCAGTCCTCAGAGTTAGTGGTTAACAAGCAGCTCCTAAAGCTTCCGGAATCCCAATAAACCTTCCCGAATAACTCCTAATCCACAGGATGTGGAGACGAGACGGGCTGCTGCTCTGGAGAAACTGAGGCCCGGGAGAGAATAAAGATCTCATCCTGGGAACTCAGCTAAGCAGGGCCAGCCCCCCCAGAAAGCTGTTCATCCCCCACTTCCCCATTGCGGGTGGGGCGGCACCTCTCCACAGCAGTCTGAGACCCGTTTCCTTGGCTGTGTGGCTTGTTGGTCCAGGAGCCTAGACCCGATGCTCGGGAGCCCAGGGGACGCCTCTGTTGACCATGTCCCAACTCCTGATGTGTCCATTCTAGATGACACCCAGTCTGGCACTAGGAGATAGCCAGTGGCCGGTCACTCTGTCAGGCTCTAGCTCCAGATTTCTGAGTCCCAGGTGTCCCGAGGCTGGGACATCCAGGAGTCAGACTCACTATCTCTCTCACACACATACACACACACACACACACGCACACATATTCGCAGACACATACACACACACATACACACACATGTGCAGGTCTGGTTGCAACTATAAAGACTGCCTGGAGCTGTGTGTGTGCCCTGCCCAGCCCAGCTCCGTCCCAAGGAGAGCTGCCCAGAACTTCCTGTCAACTTCTGAGGACAAAACGAGGTCCAGCCCTTGTGTGCTTAATCGTGGCTGCACCTCTGACCTGCTGGTCCTGTGGAAGTGGGGGTAGTTCAGAAAGCCCCATTCTGCCCATGTTGCCAGCCTGGTGCCGTGGAGCATCAAGATGGAGCATTGCTGGAAAGCTAGCCTATGCCCTCTGGTTCTGAACATTCTTATGTGCCCCGTTGGGTGCCAGGCTCTGGGGCAGTGACGACCCTTGGTGAACGTTTGTGTTGAAAGGGGCACTCGCCAGCCCTCCCCTGCAAACTCCCCTGGGGCATCAACTCAGGTAACTCCTGCCAGGACTTCACCCCCCTCTGCACCTTCCAGCCTTCACCCACCTCTTCCTTCTGCTTTCCCAGGGGTCTGGTGCCTTTATTCCTTTTTTTTGGCAGGTGGGTTTGGGCCATACCCACCTCTGTTCTGGGGTCACTCTTGGTGGGGCTCCAGGGATTGCCCTGGCCAGCCTTGTGTGGGACAGACGCTACCTTCCCAGATCCCCAGCTTCAGCCACCACAATCCCAGCCCTGACAGCTCACCCGGACACTTGAGCGAGAAGTCTGGGTACTTCCCCATTTTCCAGAGCCCCCAGAAGTGCTGGTGGAAAGGCTTCCCCAGGGTCTTCCTCACATAGGGTGGGGGCGGCGCCTCCTGGCTCCTGGAAACAGCCGTGGGACAGTGTCCCGCTCTGGGACACTTGGTGGTACTCTGGGACGCTCGGTGGCACTGCATGGCACTCAGTCCTGCTGTCCTTCAACCCAGAGTGCCCTCCGGGTGGGCAATGCCCCGAGACCCCGCCCAGCACAGAAGCTGCCCGTGGCCACTAAAATGCTGTTTCTCCCAGAGGGAATGAAATCTCCTCGCCCCAGGCGCTGAGGGCGCTGTCCTGGGCTCAAGCAGGCTGACTTTCCCAGGGGTCTGGTGCCTTTATTCCTTTTTTTTTGGCAGGTGGGTTTGGGCCATACCCACCTCTGTTCTGGGGTCACTCTTGGTGGGGCTCCAGGGATTGCCCTGGCCAGCCTTGTGTGGGACAGACGCTACCTTCCCAGATCCCCAGCTTCAGCCACCACAATCCCAGCCCTGACAGCTCACCCGGACACTTGAGCGAGAAGTCTGGCAGCTCTTTTACAGGACTGGACTGGGGAAGCTTAGCTCCTGTCTCCCCCACCCTGCCAGCCTTGGCTACTCCTGCATGCCCCCTAGGGTCACCCTCCCTGCGTGGCCAGCAGCACCCCCATTCCACCTTACTGACCCAGTGGGCACTGCTCTGGGCAAGTAGCTGCATCTAGGTCCTTCCAGGCTGGAGGACGAGGCTCTCCTTAAAAGGGGTTATTACTGCTACACACACACATACACACACACACAGAGCAAACACACACAAACACACACATACACACACATACAGCACACACAAGCAGCCCCAGTCTCTAGTCCGGAGAAGGAAGAGGGAATTGCAGGGTGGGGGTGCTCAGACCTATGCTGTTTAGGGGGCGGGATGTTTCAGTACATCTGGTGGAACCTCCAAGTGCACACGGTGGGGAGGGGGTCTGGAAAAGCGGAAGGGGCCACCTGGTGGGTTCCCGTTCCTTGGGCTTCTCTGTGTCCCCTCAACTCCGCCCAACAAAACTATGCTGAAACCAGGGACTGAGTGGTGACCCGGGACCCAAGTTCTGCCTTTTCTAGCTAGAAAGACATGGGAGGGGGTGCCTGGACTCTTTCCCAAGTCTTTGGGGTATTCCCTAGGCGACTCCGAACTTAAAGGGAAGGTCCTCGTGTGTGCTGGCTGCCCTCTGGGAAGAGCCGGTGCTCCCAGACGCAGGCGGCATGGACCTGGGAAAGGGGGAAAATTTGGGCTGGATGTCCTGTCCACACTCAGCCCGCAAACCCTACTACTCCCCGCTGGGCTGGCAATGTGCTCCCCTCCCCTCAGTGCACCCCAACTTTGAAACTGGGGAGTTAGAAGTGATGGACAGTGCTGTTAAGGGGAGCACCAGCGGGCAGCCGGGTTGGGTCGCCAGAAACAGCAGATGCCACAGTTGTGTGTCTTCTCTTCTTCTCCTCCTAAGGGGGCAAGTTCTGCTGCCCCAAATCCTCTGGGGCTCAGGAGCACCCAGAAAGTAGGTGCCCCGACAATTCTGGTCCGAATTCATTTACCACACTGATTTGTGGATTTCTTCCTCCCACTATTCTTCAGATTAAAACAAATCAAGATTTCTAATGTATAAATTTCTTCTGCATCAGGACCCACCATCCACCCCCACCCCTGTTTTTGCCGCTTTGAATCCAAAGACGGCTGCAGCCTGGGGTGGGGAGTCCTGGAGCAAGGCAATGGGACCAACACTTCAGGCACCCACCTGGGTGCCACCTGGCCCGGCCTGCCCCGCCTCCGGCCTGAGGACCAAGGCCAACCTCAATCGTGGTCCAGGCCACCAAACCGCCCGGGGGGGGGGGGGGGGTGAAGCGGGTGACAGAGGGTGGTTTCTCCCGCGCCTCAGCCTCCACCCGTTTGCTCCCAAAGTAGCCGAACTCCGAGGCTGAAACTAGAAAAGTACAAAAACAGAGCGAACGTCCCAATTTTAGGACTTCCTAACTTCACCCCCCCCCATTCTTGTAACAGACCCCAATATTCCCCGCAAAATTGGTTCTTGTCGCCGTGAGCCTGTCTGAGGCTCTGGAAAAGGAGCTTCAGGAAGGAGAATTAATTTCGCGTTTATTTTAGATAAACCTTTATCATGCCGATGAGGAGGGCGTGCGGCGTCGCGGGGGACCCCGCGCTCCGCGGCCCTGCACCTTCGCACCTTCCCCGGGGCCGCAACTCCTGGAGCGCGCGACGCGCAGGGGGAAGCTGTGCGGGTAAATACGGTACTAGGATCCCTGAATTTGATTTTCTCGAGCTGGGCGGGGAAGCGATCGGGGGGCTCTCCCCGCCGCGGGCGGCGGCGTCCCGCGAGCCGGCGACGGTGGCCGGCCCCGAGGCCCGCGGCGTCCTCCCTCCCGTGGGGCCGCGCCGCCCGCAGCCCCTGCGACCCGGGGGTGCGCGGCTGGCGCGGGCAGCGCGGCGCTTGCGCGGGGACGGAGCCGCAGCTGGCCGCGCGCTTCCCGGCAGCCCCGGAGCCCGCGACGCGGCTTCTGGGCGTGCGCGGAGCCGGCGCGCGCTGCCCGCGCAGCCCCGACGCCCCCGGCCGCCGGCCCCCGCAGGCAACCCCTGCCTGAGCAAGGGCGGGGGGCGCCGGGCCGCGCGTCCCGGTCGCGGGGCGCTGCGGACACGCAGACGCTCCTGGGGACCGTCGCGTCTTCTCTCGCGACTCCCAAACCGCTGCTCCCCGGCTTCGCCGCCCGGCCCCCGCAGCCCCGAAGAAGGCCAAGTGTCCGGCCGAAGCCTTGGTTTCCCGACCCCTTCCCCGGGTTTGGCGGAGGGGCCGGAGCGACAGTGCGGCGGACCCCCTAGGAGCACCGCCAGCAGTGACTCCTGAGCATGGCTGGGCGTGGTCCCCAAAGCTAAATAAAAGCAAGCGAAAACAAAGGGGGAGGCAGAACGTAGCCCCCCAACGCGAACGGCCCGTGACGGGGGTAGCTGCCCCGAGAGAGCCTCCGGGAGGTCCCGGGATCCCAGGGAAAGTCACTTCAGTTCCTTCCGCTGGGGGGCGGGTAGGGAGAAAGGACCCGGGCCCATGCGGGGGTCTGCGCGGTCCGAGGGGACCCGCAGCACCTGCTCCCGACCCAGCGCCCCTCGGAGTCCGGACGCCCGGAGCCGGGCTCTGGTGCTGGCGCCCCCGCCGCGCCCACCCCAGCCTTCCCGCAGGAGAGGCCGGAGCGCTCGTTGCAGAGCGGCTGGGTCCCGGTGCCCTGAGACTGCAGGAGAGTCGGGGTTGGGGTGTCGGGGACAGCTAACCCTGAAGCCCAGGACTGGTCTCTAGCTGCTCGACCCCTCTGGCCTCTCTTGCCTGTGCCCTAGCGGTGAGATGCGAGCCCCTCGCCAGCACCAGAGCAGACCCACACGCAGGGCAGGTTCCTGGGCTGCTCTGGCCTGCGGGACTGGCATGGGGGTGGGGTGCGGCCGTTCAGTGCACTCGGAGCTGGCTCCCCTTGCACCCCGCCGGCCCCGTGTGCACCCTGGACTCCGTGTGGCTTTGGCTAACAACACCAGGTGGGCTTGCCCGGTGGCCGGTTTGGGGGTGCCTAGCCGGCAGCGCCCGTGCGCGCATGCGTGCCAATTCCAGCGCTGTGCGCCTGCTCCTCGGGCAGAGACCCCCCGCGCGCCCGCCTCAGCAGGCTCTGGGCACCCCAGCCCCGATGTGCCTTGCGGTGTCCCGGCTGAGGGAGGAGTGGAGACTGTCCAGAGGCACGCAGCTGGCTTCCAGCACCGGCTCTTCCTGGGTCTCCCTCGTGGGGAAGGTTGCTGGGAAAGTCGGACCCTCCCGGTCCCAGAGACCTGAAATGAACCCTGAGCACCGAGAACTTTGTGACACTGCAGCGACAAGCAGCCTCCCATCTCCCATCGCCATCCACCGGGGGTGCCACGTTCTCAGGGCTTTTCTGGGAAAGGTTTTAGGAGCTGATGCCACAGCGTGATGAAATGAATTGCACCGGACACCCAGCTTGTAAGTGGGCTTTAGCCCAGCAAGCCGGCTCTGCCAGGAAGAAAGTTTGAGCCCCTGTCCGCCCCCAACACACACACACACACACACACACACACACACACACACACACACACGACAGACATATCGCCTGCTTCCAAGGGCCAGGTTAGGTACACTGGTTCTGTGCCCAAGCTGGCGGGTCTTCAGGGATGGAAGCCCCCATGGTGGGGTGGAGACAGGTGGGCTTCACTCCCCTCAATCACAGCCCTTGCTGGGGTCCCCGAGCCAATTCCTTGGCCTCAGTTTCCTCATCTACAAAATGAGGGTGACTGATCTGACTGGTTACTGTGAAACTGATGTGGGATAATGTGCCCCCAGAGAGGCTTCCCCTTGGCCAGGGGGACCCTTTCTCCCCATGAGTCCCATCCTTGGCGGGGAGTTGGGGCAATGTCACAGGTGAGTGGGGTCTGGGGTGCAGTCAGAGCCCTCCCTTTCCTTTCTCGGGGGCTCGAGCATCCATGGAGAGGGAAAGGGGAAGGAGACCCTCTTATTCCGCCAGAACCCCATCTCTGCCTCAGTTTTTCCTCTGGCTTGGGCCCCCGGCCACATCTCGGGACTTCTCTGGGTCACTCCTGTGGGTTCTCCCTGTTAGTTAGCAACACCCTGCCTCCATCGCCCTCCAGCCCCCCCATGCTCCCTTCAGGGCCAGCCTGGAGCTGCCTGAGCCCCCAGCAACTGCTACACTGAGAATCTGCCGCCCCATCCGTGAGGATGCAGAGCTCCAGCACTCCTCCAGCTGCTGCATGCGAAGGCTCCGATGAAGGGGCCAGGGGCGTCTTGCCTGGGAGCTGGAGGACAGGCTGGGGCTTGCGGGTCTGGCCAGTGACCCAGGCACAGCAGCGGGGTGCCTCGCCCTGGCCTGTCGCTTCTTAGCCCACTCCCAGACTCAGCAGCGGCTGGCTGCGGGGAGGCAGCGGGACCCCTGGCAGGGGCTTGTCCGGTGGGAGGTGGCTGGGCCCAGCACTGAGGGCATGGGCTGGCTCCGGGCAGGCAGGCAGGCAGGCGGTGGGAGCAGATCAAGGCCGGTGGGGAAGGGAAGTCATGAGTCGTGTGTCAGGGTCACCAGAATGTGGCAGGCACCCCGGAGGCCCCAGCATCCCGGAAGCAGGTGTCCCTAGGTGTCCCGAGGTGGACGGGCACCTGCATTTCTTCATCAGAGAAAAGGGTAACTCGCCGCGGGCATTAGGAGGTGGAGGGGAGGCTGCCACGGGGTCCGCCGACAATTTCCTTCATAAAAATGCGATCTGAGAGCATTTGATTTCCACTTTCACTCCCCCCACCCCCGCCCCTACACACGCACTGTCTCCAAAGACACTCAAATTGTAGCCATATGGGGCTAAAGTAATAGGAAGCAGTTACCTTATTTACGGCAGAAGCAGCGCACTCAAACCTGCTGGCTGCTGCTGGGGAATAGGTGGCAGAGCTGGGAGATGAAGCGCTGTGGGGAAACTTAGCTTCCTCCGTGGAGATGAGATACCCCTGGGAAAAGCAATGCTCTGACCTGGCAGGAGCACCGTCGGGGTGTGGAGGAGAGAAGGGGCTCCCAGAGTTGAGGCAAGCAGGGATCCCCTTGCCCTGATTTCTAAGGCAGTGCCTCTGATCAGCCCGAGAGGTGGAGAGGTGCGAATGAGCCTCCATCCCCCCACCAGCCATGCCCTCTCCAGACATGTTGGCACCCCGTGGCATCCCCAGCGCACCCACCAATAGAATTGTTGCTGTCCATCGGGGACTTGTTCCAGTTGTTCTCAGGTTAACCCTTAGGGCTCAAGCTGCACCTTTGCCATGTGCTCTGCAGGGATCCCAGAGTTTTGCGAAGCCAGGCATCTCACAAGCCATCATTTTGTTCGGAACAGGCATTTTACTGCCAGGCTCAAAGACGAGCAGGAAAATGGAGGAGGGGGTGAAACCTCCAGCAGAGGAGGAACTGCTCATGCAGTGCCCACACTTTCAGCCACTTCCGACTCTGAGCAAAGAAGAAATAGAGAAAGAGAGGGACAGAGAGAGGGAGGAAAGGAAGGAAAGAAGGAAGGAAGGGAGGGAGGGAAAGAGAAGAAAGTGCCTTTGGGGAGGAGGGAGCCAATGGTGGCTCCGCAGCCTGGAACTAGGTCCAGCAGCCCAAGGACTTCGGGGCAGGGCAGAGGCACTGAGAGGAGCATCAGTATGGGGCTCAGAAACTCTTTTCGGGGTGAGGACTCAGAAACTCTTTTGGGGTGAGGGCTCAAAAACTCTTCTGGGTGAGGGCTCAGAAACTCTTTTGGGGTGAGGTTGACACACTTGTACCAGTCCGGGACAGGGGACAAGCGCATTCCTGTTTTTCAAGTGGTCCTGGGGCTGGCGGGCAGGGGCAGCCCGCACCAGGAGTGACCCAGGGGGCAGGTCCCCGAGGGGCGCGCTGTGGCGACCAGAGCCCCGTGGCGGAGGGTGGGCTTTCTCTGGGCGGGGAAACCAGACACTTACAGGCGGCTGAGGCCGACTTTATTTTTACTGCCCAAACTGTTGGAAAGTATTTAAGCTTAAACAGAAACAGCTGTATCGCTGGCACCGGCCAACGAAACTATTTGTTACCGGGAATGACTTTTTATGATTAAGGACGCGGCCGTCGGCGGCCTCTCGTGGGCGGCCCGCGCGGGTCACGGGGGCGACCCGGGCGTCTCCGACTCGTTCGTTCGTTGACATGGACCGGTCAGAGAGGTGAAAGGGCACCCGGTGCCCACCTGCAGTCTGAAGAGGGCCAAAGAGGAGCAGGCGTCGCGTCCAGGGAGGGGCGCTGCTGGGGGAGAGGGCGGGAGGCGCGCGGGCCGGCTGGGGGAACCCGGCCTCCTCCCTTTCTCCAGCCGCGTCCTCTCCCCTGCGCCCACCCCACCTCCGGCCAAGAGAAACGACTTCAGGTCAAATCCATCCTCGACGTCTCAACTACGTGGTGGGTTCCGGGGAGTGGGCGCGGAAACGGGCCGCGAGGGCGACGAGGAACGTCGCCGAGGCCTCGGCGGGGACCGCCGCCGCCGTGGGCGCACCCCGCGTGCCCGGCCCCTCTCCCTCCCGGCGCGCCGCGCGGGACCCTGGCCCCTTCGCGCCCGCCGCGCGTCGCTGCACCGACGCCTGCGCGCACTTCGGGAAGACCTGGAAGCGCGCGGCGCAGGCCCGGGGGGTCGGCCCGCTTCGGGGGGAGCGGGACGCGCCCCGGCCTTAGCCAGAGTCCGGGCTCGGCCGTGGTGGTCGCGCTCGGCCTCCTCCGGACCCAGGCCGGAGCTCCCTGGACTCGGGCTGGCGGGGACGGGCGGCACCCGGCAGCGCTGGGGCAGGTGGCTGCGGGCGTCGGGCCTGAGTGGGTGGAGGAGGGAGAAGCGCGCGACATTCCCTGCCCGAAGGGGGCACCCCCGGCCGGGCCTCCACCGGGTCTGCGGCTCCCTCCGAACTGGGGACGAGGGTTCGAGCCCCGTCCGGCCCGCAGGTTCCAAGGGTGCCCAGCGGCTGGGCTGCGTGCCCCGCGCCCCAGACACGAGCACATTGATTCGTTCGCCGGACGGGGCTGGCGGCGGCGGCGGGGTGGGGGAGTTGCCATGGAGACAGAGGGTCGGCCGCGCGGCTCGGGGAGGAGGGGCCGGGTGGGGCGGGCGCGGGGCGCGCCGCCGGCTCGGGGGTCCGGGCGCGGTCCGCGGCGCCCCAGCACCTGTGCATTGTGCATTGTGCGGCCAGGGCCCGGGAGGGGGCGGGGAGGGCGCGAGGCCTCGGCGCCGGGGAGGGCCGGGGGCCGCCGGGAGGGGAGCGCCGGGTTCACACGGCCGCGGGGGCCCCCGGGGAGAGCCGGGGGTGCCGGCGGCGTCCCGCCGGGCCGGCCCGCGGCGGGGGAGGGGGCCCGAGCGCGGATACCGGGCGGACGGCCCCCGGCCAGTCCCGCAGACTGACAGCGGCCGGGCCCGCCCTCCGCCGACCTCACTTCCGGCGCCGGCCCCACCCCCTCGCGCCGGGCCTCCGGAGTCGCCCGGGCTCCGCCCCCTGGCGATTGGAACGCGGGTCACGTAGCAACGCGGCGGAGACAGGGAGGGGGCGTGGCCCGCAGCCCGTCCAATCGGCGCGCGGGGTGCAGGCGCCGGCCGCTCCGCTTTAGCAACGTCGTTAGCAACACGTGGGGCGGGAGGCAGCGCGGAGGGAGCTGCGCGCCGGGAGGGGGGCGGGGGGAGGAGAGCTGACGTCAGCGCCAGAGTATTATGGGCTGTCGTGCGCTGGCTGCTGCTTTTCTGCTCCTGGAAGCGGCCGAGGGGGGAAGCGGCGAGTCAACATGGAGCTTTCCGCGGTGGGGGAGCGGGTGTTCGCGGCCGAAGCCCTCCTGAAGCGGCGCATCCGGAAAGTAGGTGCCCCCGGGCCTGGAGCCGAGGCCCGGCCGAGCCCTCCCCTCCCGCCCGGGTGCCCTCCCCCCGGCTGCAGCCCAGCTTCCCTTCCCCCAGGTCCCAGCCGCGGCCGCGGCCGTGGAGGCGGCGGCTCTGAGCCCCAGTGCTTTCCTTCGACTTGCAGCGATGCACCGATTGCACGGGCGGGGGGCGGGGTGGGGGGTGGAGGCCGGTGCATGCACTTTGTGCAGCGTTCCGTGCGGGGGGGGGGGTGGTGCAGAGGGCGCGTGCCTTCCGCGTTGGGCTTTCGCGCATTCATTTGGTGCATGCATTTTTGCATGTATTTCTTGTGTCCTCATGCATCTCTCTCGCCGTGGGCGCGTACACACATACACTCACACACATTTCCCCCTTTGCATCCGCAGGGACGCATGGAATACCTCGTGAAATGGAAGGGCTGGTCGCAGAAGTAAGTAGGTTCTGTGCAATTCTGGGGCCCTGTTATTCCGAGGGTTCTTTCTTCCTCTTTTTCCCCTTTATGTTGAAATGCAATACAATGCAACAAGAAAAGTTACACACACACACACTGCTCTTTCCGTGTTCCCTGGGCCGACGCCCCCTCTTCCTGACTCTCCATAGATACAGCACCTGGGAGCCAGAGGAGAATATTCTGGATGCTCGCCTGCTAGCAGCCTTTGAGGAAAGGTCAGTTTCTCACTTCGGACCTGGAGGACTCTGGGACCCCCATTTAGGGGGCATCCTATGATCTCTCTCTCCAGACTCACCCCTCTTCTTCCTTCCTCCAGGGAGCGAGAGATGGAGCTCTATGGACCCAAGAAGCGGGGACCCAAACCCAAAACCTTCCTCCTTAAGGTAGGCCATGCTCCTTGGGGTGTGTTTGAGGGGGTGTGTCTGAGGCGCGGCTGCTGGGGTGCCCCCTGGAACTGTCTGACCTAATGCAGTGTTTCTGCACCTGGGCCCTTCCCGTGACGCCCCTAGTCTTGTGCTCTGGTTGCCATATGTATGTGCTTTTCACCTGGCGCCCCTGGCCAAGGGCCTCTGAGAGTGGGCAGGTAGGGGTGTCTCGGAGGGCAGGGCTGGCCGCATGGGAATAATTCCCTGTCCCCTTCCCCGAATAGAGACATATTCCAAAGTCAGAAATGTCTTGTAGCCAGCGACTGTCCTTCACAACCTCTTTCTCCTCCGCCAGCCCCACCCCCCACTCATGGAGAAGTCCTCAGTGACCCGAGGGTGGGGCGGGGAGGCAGGGGTTGTGGAGAGGCCCTGGGGGGCAGTGGGACCCCACCCCTCTCCTGACTCTGTGCTTGCTCCCGCAGGCCCAGGCTAAGGCCAAGGCCAAGGCATACGAGTTCCGAAGTGACTCGGCCCGGGGCATCCGGATCCCGTACCCTGGCCGCTCTCCCCAGGACCTGGCCTCCACCTCCCGGGCCCGGGAGGGCCTCCGGAACATGGGCCTGACCCCCCCGGGCAGTAGCAGCACCGCCAGCACCTGCCGAGTGGACCCTCCTCGGGACCGCGACCGGGACCGCGAGCGGGAGAGAGAACGGGAGCGGGAGCAGGAGCGAGTGGCCAGCCGTGCAGACGACAAACCCAGCTCTCCGGGGGACAGCTCCAAGAAGCGAGGCCCCAAGTCCCGGAAGGAGCTCCTGGACCCTTCGCAGAGGCCTCTGGGAGAGCCGGGGGACAGCCTGGGCACCCACCTCAAGGGCAGGAAGCTGGACGATGCTCTGTCTTCTGGAGCAGGGACCTTCCCGGCCGGCCACAGCGTGATCCAGCTGGCTCGGAGGCAGGACGCGGACACGGGCCCGTGTGGGGTGGCCAGCCCTGCCGCCCCCGAGGCCGCAGGCAAGCTCGTGGTGGACACCTTTCCTGCCAGGGTCATAAAGCACAGGCCGGCCTTCCTGGAGGCCAAGGGCCAGGGTGTCCTGGACCCCGCTGGGCCCCGGGTCCGGCACGGCGCCGTGACCCCTGGCGCAGTAGGGGGCCTATATCGGGACATGGCTGCCCAAGGGGGCAGGCCCTCCCTCATCGCAAGGATCCCCGTGGCCAGAATCCTGGGGGACCCCGAGGAGGAGGCCTGGAGCCCCTCCCTGACCAACCTGGAGAAGGTGGTGGTCACGGACGTGACCTCAAACTTTCTGACCGTCACCATCAAGGAGAGTAACACGGACCAAGGCTTCTTCAAAGAGAAGAGATGAGTCTGGGCGGGAAGTGGAGAGCCAGCGTCCGTCGCGGGGGCCAGCGCCGCCTGGACTTGTGTCCAGCTTGGGGTTCAGCCGCTGCCTGGCCCTGAACTTCACATCCCCCCCCCTCCTTTATTCGTCTTCCCTCCCCGCCCAGTTTTGGTTGGAAAGATTATCTCTAGAGTTATATTTTCTATTAGATGTAAATATGTTATTTAAGAAAAATATCTAAATATATATATTTCAACTCTTGAAGTTGTTTTATTTAAACGAGCAGAGAGTTAGTGGAGTTTAGAGAGGGGGTGAGGCAGGCTGAGTCAGGCTTGAGGGTGCCCCAGGCACCCAGGGTTGCCAGGAAGGGTGGGGACCAGGGTCCTGGGCCTCTGGGGACCTCTTGGGGTACTCGGGGTCCCCATCCCCACCCCTCCTGGCTGCCCTGTACCTGGGAACCAAGGAGCGAGCAGTTTTCCTTCCCCTTGGCCCTCCAGGCCAACAAGAGGCGACTCCCCACGCTGGGGTCAGCCTGCCTGTCTTTTTGCTATATTTTTCTGATTAAGATTTAAGATCTTTTGAAATCTCTTAAGAGTAGGAGGTCTGCTAGGGAGGAGAACACTTCACTTGAATAACTGTGTGTCCTTGAAGGCAGAAGTTGCTGAGGGAGGCGCCCTTCCACAGGACCCCCCTCCTAGCCCCCCAGGAAATGCACTTTATGAGGCGCTGAGAGCGTGTGAGGCCCCCCCTGCGCCCAACCTCAGAGGGCAGAGGACTCCCCGGGTCTGTTTACATTCCCCAAATGCCCGGACAAACGCGGAGACTGCACATCCGTGCCCAGAGCTGGGGATGGTTGTTTTGTAAGAGCACTGTTGGCGTTGGGGCGGTGGGGGGCCCTGCTCCCCAGGGCCCGCCCCCCTGGCTGCGTACTGGCCCCCTGCCGCCACCCGGGAAGGGAAGGGGAGAGGCGAGGTTGGCGTCCAGGAGCGAGCACCAGGACTTCTCCTCCCCTCCGCCCCCCACCCCATTTTCTTAAAAGCAAAAGCTATAATTTATCGGCTTTGCGATTCGAGGAGTGTTCTCTATTTAAACTCGACATTCAAACTCCGCCAAAGAGGGGGGCAGCCGCGGGAGGTCGGGAGCGCCCGGCGGGGGAGGCGGCGGCGGGTGAGCGCCCGCTCCGGGACCTTCCGCGCCTCCAGGCCCAAAGCACAAGCCCGTCCCCGCCTGGCCCTCCCAGGACGGAGCCCCTGCGCGCAGACCCTTCCCCTCCGATGCCTCGGCCTCTCCCTGCCCCCTCCCCGCGGGGTCTGCAGGACTCGGCTTGGTGCTGAATATCGAGTTGCTCCCACCAAGTGGTTCCTGGGGATTTTTTTTATCTGCTCGCATTTGTGAAACTGGTATTTGAGACTTTGTGTAAAGAAGCGCCGTGCACCGACTGGATCTGTTTCGACGTCGACGCTGTTCTCCAGTGGAACTCCACCGAAGGGACACTCTGTGGCCAGAGGGAACGGCCCCTGGGCCCACGGGCCGTGCCGCGCGCGTGCGCCCGGCTCGGGGCGGGGGGGGCGCGGGGGCGCGGGGCTGCGCTTGCGGGGCGCGGGCTCCGCGGTCGGTCTGGGTGTCTGTATTCGCGCCGTTTGCGTGTTGAAATATATCCTTTGTAAATAGACACGTGTCTCGGTGTTCTTGCCCCAGCCGAGGAGGGCGCGCCCTCCTGTCCTCGGCTTGCCCCCTCGGCCACCCCTCTTCTGCGTATCCCGGCGGGCGACTCTCCTGCCTGGGGACACTCCACGGGGTTGCGGGGCAGGCGTTCCCAGCCCCAGAGGGCGTAGCTTCCCCCCCCCCCGTCTCCACCGCACCTTTCTGGGGGCGAACCTTCTCCGGGACCCCCCTCTGGGTGCCGCCTCCCTCTGGGGGGGTTCCAGTGGCGCGCCGCACCCCCAGCCCCGACGTGGGGATCCCGCGCGGCCGCCGCGCCCCGCAGCCCAGTTTCGGGTGGTTCCCGGCCTGCCCCCGCGGCGTTGGGGGCGTCTCTCTCCGCCAAGGCCCACCCGGGCTCGCCAGCGCCCCCCGAAGTGCAGAGCCTCGCGCCTATTGATTGAGGATTGAATCCGCGGGCATTGCTAGGCAACTGCTCGCGTGCAGCCGGCCGGGCGCGCTGATGTGATTAGAGCAGCCCCGCCGGCCGCGCGCAGCCCCGCGCCCAGGGCGCGCGGGCGTCGGTCCCGGGCCGGGGCGGGGTCCCGAGGCCCACCCCGGAGCGGAGCCCCATGCACCCCCAGCGCGGCCGGCGCCGCGATCCAGGTTCCCGCCTCCCAGACGCGGCCGGCGCGCAGACGCAGCGGGAGGGGGCTGCGCACGCGGGGGCCGCTGTCGGCCCCGCTCTCCGCTGGGTCCCCGGGGTCGCGTGGCTCGCGTGGGCAGACCCCGGGAGGGACCGCGTGGCCGCGCCGACGGTCACGGTGGGGGCATCGCCGCGGGAGCTGGGCGCCGAGCGCGTGTGGACGTGACGCGCGGGCGCGGGGGGCGGCGGGGTCCACGCGCTCCTCCGGCCACTCGGCGGGGGCTTCCGCGTCCGCTCGGGTGTCGGCACGGGAGCGCGCTCATGCCCCCGCGCCCTTGTCTCCCAGGTTGGTGGCCGGTCACCGGCTTGGCCTCGGACCGGAGCCGCTTCCCCCGGGACCGAACTCCCGCGGCTCGGTTTCCCGGGAGAGCGGGACAAGGGCCGGCTGGTCCGGGGCGGCACGAACGCCCGCTGGTCCCCGGCCCGAGTGGCCGCCGGTCGGGCCCGTGGATCGCACGAGTCGGGCGCGCCCCGGGGAGCCCCGCGCGCGCCGCAGCCCCGACGGCTGCCGGGCGGCCGCGCCCCGGAGGGAGACGCGGGTCCCGGCTCGGGTCCGGCCCGGGTCGGGCCCGGCCAGCCCCGCGGGTTTGTCTGCGGCGTGCGGGGCCGGCCGGCCCGCGCACGGGGAAGCCGTTTCTCGTGGGAGCCTCGCGTCGGGCGCGTCGTGGGGTCCCGCCGGGCCCCGCGCGCCGTCGAGGCGCCCTTGGCGGGACGCGCGCGCCCTCTGGAGGCGAAGGCAGCCCTGGGCCTCCTGCGCGTCCTCCCGGGTCCGGAACCGAACCGCGAAGCCTCCAACCGGGCCCGGGCCCGGGCCCAGAGAGGGAGGGCCACCGCGGACAGCTCCCCTGCACTCTCCCGGCGAGCCCCCGGGGGAGGGAGGTCCAGACAGTCGAACCGAACCGTGTGCGCAGACCTCGCGGATCCTCAGCATCAGGGGCCTCAGCAGGCGGAGGCGGGTGGACCCCCAGGCAGTCGAGAAGGCGGGAGACGAAGCCCCCCAGCCTCGCAGACCAGCCTCGGCCAGAGCAGCCCCTCCCTCGACCGCCGCCCCCCCTCCCGTCCTTCCCGTCTCTGCAGGGGGCAGCGTGTTGGCAGGGGGACCCCGCGGCTGGCACAGGCCTCTCCCAGCTGCCTTCCGAGGACGGGCACCCAGATGACTCCTGGTCTGGAGGCTGGGAAGCACTGAGACCGTAAAGGCCAGGCAAGCAGCTCCGAGCTACAGCAGGCGAGGGGCCCGCACCCCAGGCCGCGGAGCCTGAGAAAGTGGCCCGTGGCAGGCGCAGGCGCAGGCGCGGGCGTTTGGAAGCAAAGCGCCTGGTTCTGGACATCTGAGCTTATTTCCTGAGAAAGCTCCCCAGTGACCAGTAGCAGAAGCCCCTGCCCCGCCCCCTCCCTAAATGGTCCCTTAGGTGGAGCCTGGCAGTAGGCACCCTCTGCTCGGGGAAAGAGGTCAGTTCTCTCCCCCAGGCTGGGTCCAGGGGCTCTCCCTTAAGGAAAAGCTCCGGGCCCCCTCTACCACAAAGGGGAAAAAAAAAACCAGGCAGCCTTGGGGCTCATTAATCACTTGATGTACACCAGGCTGGAAAGTTAAGCAAAATATTTATTGATATACTGAGTTAACAGAGACAAAGATCTTCTGAGACCATTTGCTAATGTCTTTCCCCTGCAAAATAAATTAACATCCCACTAAAAAATATCTGCTATCTAGCTCTAGCATTAGTTTTGCAAAAATACTAGAAAAATCCACAAATCTTTAGATGCACTTGAGGAAGATTCTGGGCGGCCTGGCACCCCTGGCCTGCCCGCGGGATCCTGGGGAGCAGTTGTTCCCGGTTCTGCCTGAGGTGCTGGGGGCCAGGAAGGTGTCACCAGCCCCACCTTTGTCCCTGCTCTCTAGAGAACGCTGGCATAGTTTAAAGCATCAGGAGTGGCGGACAGGAACAATCTCTTTGTTTTTGGGCTACAGGGGGTTACTCCTGACAAATTCAGGAATCACTCCTGGCGGGGTAAAGGGATCGTGTGGGGTGTCGGATGGAAGCTGGGCCCTACCGCACCGGCTGCATGTACTACTGCTCTGGCTCCGTAGGGACATTTGGCTTTTTAGATAAAGGACATAGATCAAGCCAGGGATCGGCACTGGTCGAAGTTCTGGCTCTCCCCAACAGGACCTCTAGTCCAGCCCGAGTCCTGAGTGCACCTCAGACGAGGAACACCCTTTTTGGTACCCACAAAGCTTATATGCACTAACAGGTCCAGCCCTCCCAGGAAGGGGTGTGTGGTCACTTCTGCCTGCCCACTCTGGCGGCGAGAGGACCCCCTCAGCGTCCACCGGTGGGGCCTGCAGGAAGCCGCCAGAGTCCACACCTGGCCACCCATAGCAGCAACTCACAGGACTCCTTGGATTAAGGGCTCATGTGCCCCCAACAGAGGGAAAACATCTGCCGGGGGGGGTCACAGCACGCAGAAAGACGTCACAGTGTGTGGCACCAGCAGAAGGAGGTGCCCACAGACCCAAACTTTGGGACGGAAGCAGCCCACCAGGGACACAAGGCACCAGACGGAGGCAGCAGAGCCGCGGGCACCCGCGGGTGCCCCTGCAGGCCCAGGGGGGCGTGGGTTTGGCTGTGGCGCAGCCTGTGGTCGGCTCCTTTTTGGTGTGGAGGGTGAGGGGCTAGGGGCACCCAGAAGCCCGATATCTGCTGGCTGGCGAGCCTACCGACCCCCTTTTTGGCATCACAAAGCCTCAGAGGCCACTGCACCCCGGGATTCTGTCGTGCAGATATGTGGGGCCCCCAAAAGTGGGGGGATTGTCAGGGCAGGTGGGATCCATCCACTTGAGGTACTGCCTGGTCCCTCAGGGGTCACGCAGCTCCTCCCACCCAGCCAAACGGGAGCGGGGGGCTGAGATGTGAACCCCCTTCCCAGACTGCCTGCACCCCAGCTCTTGGGCTGAGCAGGCCGGGTAGGGGCGGGGGGGAGGGGCACTGCCAGGAGGCTCAAGGCAGCACGAGTCCCTCGGCCCCCACAAGAGCAGCCGGAGCCTGGGCAGTTCCCTGAGGCATGGGGCGCAGACCAGCCGAGGCAGGCTCAGTAGTGCCGCAGGCTGAAGAACCCCACGCTGGTCGGGGACTCCTTCACGGTGACGGTGACGAGGTTGGCGGTGACGTCGGTGACAAACACGTGCTCCAGGAGGCTGCGGGCTGGCTTCCAGTCCTGGCTCGTCTGCACCGACACTGACAGGTTGTGTCCGGCGCCGGGCGGCGAGGCTGGGTCCGGGTCCGAGTCCGAACTGCTAGAAGACTCGGCCGAGCTCACCTCCGACAGTGCAGCCGCCTTGCGGGGTTCTCCGGGGACGGCGGGGGCCTCGGGGCCAGGGCCCCCCCGGGCACTGTCCCTCTTGCCCGCGGGGGCAGGCACAGGTACCCCCCTGGAGGCCAGCTTCTCGCTCCTGCCCGAGTCGGTGGGGGTGCCGGGTGTGCTCCCCGCCTGGGGTCCCCCGCCCGCACCCTTCCCGCCAGCAGCGTGCACGCTGGGGCCACCCTTGGCTGACGGGGCCTGGCGGGCAGCCAGGGGCCCCCCTGGTGCCCCGTTGCGGACACTCTGCAAGTCTAGCACCTGTGGGCTCAGCTCCTGGGTGGGGGCGGGCTGGGGGCCTGGGGCGCGGACCATGGTCTTGCTGCCACCGTGGCTGTGGGGGGCCCCCCCAGCCCCGCCCCCTTCCTGCCCCCCGGACCCGCTGCTGCCAGGGGCCTTGGGGACCTTGCTTCCCGGGGGGCTTCCTCCCAGCTCCCCTTTCTGCGTCCTTACCTTGAGGTCCAGCCCGAGGCTGCACTTGCCGGGGGCCTGGGCCTTGAGTGCCAGCCTGCTGGCCTGGCTCTGGCTCATGCGGTTCATGTAATGCACGATGGAGCTCTGCCAGCTGATGCCGCCCCGCCCGGGGCTGCTCGCCATGCCCTTCATCAGGCTGGCCAGGCTCTCCGGGGAGGCTACACTGCCTGGCCCGCCGCAGGCTTCCTTGGCGTGGGCCTTGAGGGCAGCCAGGCCGGCTACGGGGGCGCTGAGCGGCGGGGGCAGCTTGCCGGCAGGGGCCCCCAGGTCCTTGCGAGCGGCCGTCTTCAGCACCTTGGCGAGGCTCACAGGCCTGCGGGCTGCCTTCTGCTCGGGGGGCAGCGGCTTGCGGCCACGCTTCTTCCGGATGGGGTCCTTGAGCTCTGGCTTGGCCACGAGGATCTGGGCCTTCTTCTGGGGTACTGGGTGTGTCTCGCGGCCTCGCGGGCCCCGCTTGGCATCCAGGTCACTCTCGTCCTCTTCATCTGAGGACGAGGAGGAAGAGGTAGACGAGGAGGACGAGCTGCTGGACTTGGATTTGGAGGGGGCGGCGGGCTCCTGGGGGAACAAGGAGGGCATCAGCTGTACCCTGGCCACCCCAGTTCCCGGGCCGGGAGCCATGCCCAGCACGGTCAAGCCCCCAAGTCTGACCCCCAGCGCTGCAAGGTTTGTAACATGAGTAGAGGCGAAGGGACACGCAAGGGTCCTCCCCACCTCAGGGAGGCCCCGTGCCGTGAGTGAAGGGATAAGGAGGGACTGACCACCTCATTCCCCAGGCCCAACGTGGATCCGCTCAGAACCTTTCAGCACACAGGAGAGCCAGCCACCGTCCTCCTTGGCTTTGAGGGTGCCCGTCCCCAAAGAGGCCAGTCTGGCTAGGAAGTGGTGACCTCTGGGGAGCCGGCACCAGCACAGCGACCCGCTGTTCGGGTACCCCCCACCCCACAGGCAGCAGTCAGCAAGGGAGCCACGCAGCTCGCGGGCGCCCCCTGCTGGCAGGGGTGGAGTGAGGCGCAGCTGGGTGTACCCCAACCCCTCCTGCCAGAGCTGAGTCCCATGCCCACCTGGAGCTTGGAGTGGCGACTGCAGGACATGGCTGTGAGCTTCCGCGGCCGGCCCCGAGGCCGCTTGCCCCTCTTCCGGCTCTGCACCTCCTTCTCCTGCTCCCTGGAGACAAACCCTGTCAGCAGGACCCCAGGCCCAGGGAACTGAAGGGGCACAGGTGCAGAAACACCCCAGCTCATGGACCCAGACGCAAAGACTCGGGCAGTGCTGGGAGGAGCCAAGCCTGCTGCCCGTCAGCTGCACCGTGGCCACCTCCCACCCATTCCCAAGTGGCAGTTTGAACCCCGCACCCCCGCTGCTCCTCAGGAGTGCCGCCCCAGGGGAGAGGCACAATTGGAAAATTCCAGCTCATTAAGCGGGCAAATGGTGGGGCACGGCACCCCAGGAGGGCCCCCGGCTGGCACTCAGTAGCCCCAGTGTGATCCCGGCACCCTTGACCCATGAGGCCAGGCGGCCAGTCTGGGGCAGAACCAAACAGAACCCTGGCCCCGTGCAGCCTGACCCCCGGATCCCAGCAGGAGCTTTTCCTGGGGGGTCCCCGGCACCCCCCAGCTGGGGTTGTGTTGTCCTCCTGACTCTGTGGGTTAGAGCTCCTGCTCGGTGCTCTGCTAACCCGTCTGATCCGCGGGCCCAGTCTAGAGCCCAAAAGTCCAACGAGGGTGGGGGGGAGTCCCAGAGACCAGGCAGCAGCTGTGCTGAGGCCTCTGCCCACCCCACGCTGGGCTCCGCAGAAGCCCTTTTGAAAAAAATTAAAAGGGCTATGAGTGACAGGCGGCAGTCAGGTCCGCCCCTTTCCCTAAGGCTCAAGGCCCCTCTCTTCACCCAGGTCTCCCTCCCCCAACAGAAACATCCAGCATTACAGGCGCGCAGGGGCCCTGGGCAGGGAGCCCCCCAGAACCTGCGCGGACCGCCCCTCCCCCGCCTGCCTTCTCACTTCTTCTGGAAGGCCAGGAGGAGCCTCGGGTCCAGGATGTTCTCCTCGGGCTCCCAGCTGTTGTGCCTGCAGAGAAGGGGCGGGCTCAGGGCGGGGCCAACAGGTGCCCCATCCTCCCACCCCGCCGGGGACCCCATCCACACATCCTCCCCGCCCAAACCGCAACCCCACGGGGAGTGTGCTGCACAGGGGCGCCCCAGCCTGCCCGGGGCCGGGTGGTCCAGGATGGGGCACCGGGCGGGAGGAGGCACCACAACCAGCCCAGGCGGGGAATAACGGGGCGGGCGGGTGGGACACGGCGGGGAGAGAAGGGGAGAGGCCAGGAGGGTAAGGAGGCCCTTCCCCAGGGCCCGGCCCGGTCCGTGGGGGGAGGGGGGAGGGAGAGAGAGGGAGACGGAGAGAGGGGGAAAGAGGGAGAGAGAGAAGAGGGAGAGAGGGAGACGGAGAGAGAGAAAAGAGGGAGAAAGAGGAAGAGACGGAGAGAGGAAGAGACGAAGAGGGAGGGAGAGGAAGAAGAGGGGATGAGGGAGAGAGGAAGGGAAGAGGGAGAGAGGGAGACGAGGAGAAAGGGAGAGAGAGGGAGATGAACAGAGACAGGGAGAGGAAAGGAGAGAAGAGGGAGAAAGGGAGAGAGCGAGAGTGAGTGAGGAAGAGTGAGAGTGAGGAGGGGAGGCAGGGGCGGGGCGGGGCGGGAGGGCGCCGCAGCCTTCCCCGGGCAGCTCGGGTTACAGCGGGGAGAGGGGCGGGGGGCGCGCGCAACAAATGGGCGCGGGGCGCGGGCGGCGGGCGCGGGCCGGGGGCCGCGCGGGCCGGGCAAGGGCAGGGCAGGGCAGGGCGGGCTGGGCCCCGCGCCCCGCGCCCTGCGCCCGGCCAGACAAAGGGCGGGCCGGGCCGGACCCTGCCCCGGCGCGCCGGGCCCCGCGGGGAGACTCACTTGGAGGACCAGCCGCGCCACTTGACCAGGTACTCGAGCTTGCCCTGCGGAGAGAGGGGGGTGAGCGGCGGCGCGCGCGGGCCCCGGGCGGGCGCGGGCCGCACGCACCTTGCGCAGCCGCTTGCTGAGGATGCACTCGGCGGCGAAGACCTGCTCGCCCACGCTGCTCAGCTCCTCCATGCTGCCGCGCCGCGGACAAAGCACCGCCCCCGCGCACGCGCGCCGCCGCCGCCCCGCCCCGGCCCGCCCCCCCCGCGCGCACCGGCCAATGCGCGCCGGGGGCGGGGCGGGCGCTGGCCAATGGGCGCGCGCGGCGGCGCGGGGCGGGGCGGCGCGGGCGGGGCGCGCATTGTCCGCGGGCCGGCTGGCGCTCCGGGGCGGGGGTCCCGCGCGCGGGCGGGGCGGGGCGGGGCGGGGCGGCGGGCGCGGGAAGGCCCGGGACTGGCCGGCGCCGGCCCCTCGCCCCCCGCCGGACGCGCGCCGCCCGCCGCGGAGCGGCTCTTCCGGCCCCGGGACCCCCGTTCCGACCCGAGCGCTCGGGAGGCGGGGGGCGCGGCGGGGGTCTCCTCAGCCGGCGGGGCGGTCCGTCTGTTTTGCGCGGGAGCGGAGGGACCGTTGGGGGAGGCCACGGAAAGCGCGCTGGGGGGGCGGGCAACGCGAAGGGACCTCGGTGCCCGCGGAGGGGCGCGCGAGGACGAGGGCGGCGGCGGGTCCCCGGGCTGAGACGCGCGCCCGGGTCCGATTCTGGGGCACTTGCTGCGCTTCCCATCCCAAGTCGAGGGAACGCGGGCAGCAGGCGCAGCCGAAACGGGTCTCATAGACACCGTCCCTGACTGGCCCCGGGACTCGCATCAGGACGTGGTGGGGAGGGTCACAGTCTGCTGCAGGGAGCCCCTGGGCAGCCTGGGCGCCTCTGCCTTGTGGTCAGCAGTCCCCGTCCCTGGCCGGACCCTAGACTGTGCAGGGTGAGCGGCGTGCCGCTCTGGTTGGCAACCAGGACTACCCCCGGGCACGGCTGGGGAGAGCCCCCAGACAAGTCCCCGCCACAGAACCCCCACCCCCAAATCCAGTATTGAGCTTCTCCCACGCCGAGGGACTTAGGCCAGTGGGGGTCACAGCCAGCCTACCCCGGCAGCTGGGCTTGCGCCCTGCTCTCAGCTGACCCAGGAGTGAGTCTAGAGACCCCCACAGGTACCATTTAACCCAGGGGAAGGTTCACGTTGGGGTTTGGCTTCCCTGGAACCGGCTGCCAAGTACTCATCTCCTGGAACAGTTGAGAAGTCTTCATTAGTAGCCAGTGGCTCCCTCATGCCTCTGCGTGATTCCCACCACCTTTGCGAGGATTCTGCAGGAGAAATGGAGTTGCCTGCAGGGGCCGAGTGGAGGCATTCTGGGGGGTAGTAGCCATTTTATCCTCCCTGGTATGCCCTTATGTTGGGTAAAGGCTCTGCTCATCAGTCCTGGGGAGTGACCCGGGGAACTGCCTCCAAACTCGGTCTGCAGAGGAGGAAGGAAGGACAGCAGGTTGAGCACTGGGGGCAGCTGCTGCCCAGAGCACCTGTGCGGGGTCATCCGAGGTCCCTGGCATTCTCTGCCTGTTCCCCTCTTGGCCACACTGTGCCACGGGTAAGCTCATGGCCACCTTGCCGTGGCCGACCAGTCTCCACTCCCTTCCTGCAGAATTCACCTGCTCTGAGGATGTCTTTGCCCCTGAAGTCCCCGATTCCCTCTGTTATTTATTTATTTATTTATTTGCTTTTTGGGTCACACCCGGCAATGCTCAGGGGTTACTCTGGCTCTGCAGTCAGAAATCACTCCTGACGGTGCTGGGGGACCATATGGGATGCTGGGAATTGAACCTGGGTCAGCCACATGCAAGATAAATGCCCTACCCACTATGCTATCGGGCTGGAGCAATAGCACAGCGGGTAGGGCGTTCGCCTTACACGCGGCCAACATGGCCGACGCGAGTTCGATTCCTCCGCCCCTCTCGGAGAGCCCGGCAAGCTACCGAGAGTATTCGATATGCCAAACACAGTAACAACAAAGTCTCCAGTGGAGACGTTACTGGGCCCGCTCGAGCAAATCGACGATCAACGGGAGGGCCTTTACTTTACTATGCTATTGCTCCGCCCCCCCCTTCTCTCTTCTTTGGTGTGCGGGATCCCGTGTGTGATTTCATTGCATACATTTTTGTTTGTTTTTGTGTTTGGGGGGCCTCACTCTGGCAGTGCTCCAGTCTCACTCCTGCTCTGTGGTCTGGATCACTACTGTCAGGGCTCAGGGGACCAGGTGGGGTGCTGGGTCAGTTGAGTGCAGGGCACGCACCTTACCTGCCGGACTGTTGCTTGCAGGCCAGTCACCATCATCTCATTTGAAGGGAAGGAACTTTCAGTACGCGCAGCTGCTGTGGAGGTGGGGAATCAGGTTTGTGACGCCATGGAGTGTAGAAACGCATTAACTGGGACTGGAGCGATAGCACAGCAGGTAGGACGTTTTCCTTGCACGTGGCTGACCCAGGTTCGATTCCCAGCATCCCATATAGTTCCCCGAGCACCGCCAGGAGTAATTCTTGAGTACAGAGCCAGGAGTAACTCCTGAGCATTGCCGAGTGTAACCCAAAAAGCAAAAAAAAAAAAAAAAAACCCAACCAAAAAAACCGAAAGAAATGCATTAACTTCAGGGGCCCAAACCAAACCCATTCAATCCCGAGCACCCCACATGTCCCCTGTGCGTTGCCGGGAGTAATTCCTAAGTGCAGATCCAGGGCAACCTCTGGGCATCACGAAGTGTGCCCAAAAATGGAAAATAAAACCCAGAAATGTATTAACACCCTATCTCAGTCCATGTGGTGACTGTGACCCCACCCACGTCACTTCCTGTGGTGGCCGTGACCCCCGTGTCCCCGCGATGACCGTGGATGTATTGTCCTTTCTCCCCTGCGCAGGGAGCTCTGGTTTGAGTTACTCCCACCATAGTGCTCCCAAGGAACATCCAATTCCATCACGTACTCCCAATCCTCTGTGTTTATCTTGTTTCCCCACTTAAACATTTTTAAATTTTATTTTTAATCAGGGCTGGATCGATAGCACAGTGGGTAGGGCATTTGCCTTGCACACAGCCAACATGGCCAGTCTGAGTTTGATTCCTCCGCCCCTCTTGGAGAGCCCAGTAAGCTACTGAGAGTATCTCCCCTGCATGGCAAAGCCTGGCAATCTACCTGTGATATATTCGATATGCCAAACACAGTAACAATTGTCACAATGGAGACGTTACTGGGCTCGCTCTAGCAAATTGATGAACAACGGGAGGACAGTGACAGTGATTTTTTTAATCAGGTTGTTTACAATAATTTATTACATTCAATATTCCAACACCAATCCCACTACCATTACACCGTCCTACCACCAATATTTTGAATTTTTCCAACCACATTCCAAGTCTCCCCCAGTAGCAGGCCCTAAATAATTTATTTTATATTTATTTGTTATGAATAATCTAAAAATGATCAAAAGAGATTTCCTTAGAGGAAATTGTGTGAATATATTTGTATCTCAACCTGGAGCCATTAAGCCCATGTATAAGAGGTTTACTAACATGCTTTTACAGGTTGAGCCTTGTGTGCTTATATATATATATATATACATATATATATATAATTGAAATAAGTTGCCTTCTATTTTATACCCCATTCAATGTGGTGTGCTACTCCTGGTATATCGGTGGTATAGAGTGTGAGATGTCATGCAGCTGCAAATCTCCAGGAATTCTAAAATTTTGAATAGGTTGATACAGCTGGAGTTAAGTTTTATTCATTTATTTTGCTTTTTGGGTCACATCCAGCAATGCTCAGGGGCTACTCCTGGCTCCACACTCAGGTGTTACTCCTGGAAGACCATATGGGATGCCGGGGATCGAACCTGGAATGGCCGCATGCAAGGCAAATGCCCTACCCACTGTACTATCACTCTGGCCCCTGGAGTCAAGTTTTTTTTTGTTGTTATTTTTTTGCTTTTTGGGTCACACCCGGCAATGCACAGGGGTTCCTCCTGGCTCTGCGCTCAGGAATTACCCCTGGCGGTGCTCAGGGGACCATATGGGATGCTGGGAATCGAACCCAGGTTGGCCGCGTGCAAGGCAAACGCCCTACCTCCTGTGCTATTGATCCAGCCCCTGGAGTCAAGTTTTTAACTAGATGATGACTCTGGGGTCCAGAGGTATCTCTGCCTCTGCAGCTTGTTGCTCTCTTCTGAGATTTATTTGTGAGTCTCTAGATCGTGGCTGTTAATGAACTCACGAGGCAGCTCTTGAGCATGACTGCCAGGCTCCTGGAAGAACAGGGAGGTGGCGGGAGGTTGCCCATCCCTGACTCCGTGTGAACCTGAAAATCTCAGTCACAAAGCCCACATAGCTAGTGTTTGAGCAGATTCCCTCATGGATGAGGCTCGTCCGAGCCTGTGGAGTTTGGCCGTGAGCATGGCGGGGATCGAGTTCTGCTCTCTGTGTTTATCTTTCACCCCTCCCTTGTGCTCTGCTTCCACTCTGCTGATCACTAACACTCCAAGGCAGACTCGGACTTGTCAAGTCAGATTCTCCTGAGGACTCTGCATCTTGTACATGTAAGTGAAATATTGCTTTTCTCTTTCCTTTACGTCCTTTGCATAGTTTATTTATTTTTTCTTTTTGGCGATGCACAGGGATTACTCCTGGCTCTTCACTCTGGAATTACCCCTGGCGGTGCTCAGGGGACCATATGGGATGCTGGGAATCGAACCTGGGTTGGCTGCGTGCAAGGCAAACACCTTACCTGCTCCAGCCCCTTGCAGAGTTTACTTTAGAGCAATGTCCTTCTTGTCCTTTCTGACCCAGGAAGACAGTTAATGCTGTGCTTTTGTAACATGGGCGTTAATTGGCTCCAAATAATATTTACTCCTGGGCATCCATCATGTATACTCAATTTAAGCCTCAGTTGCCCTTGGTTCCTAATACCCCAAAACGGGGGTCCCTCCGAGGGACAAGTATGGACCCAGGGCAAGCTGTAAGCTACCTACCCTGGAATCAAGAAGGGACAGGCTAAGCTCCATAAGAAGTATAATAAGGGGGCCAGGGCGATAGCATAGCGGGTAGGGCGTTTGCTTTGCACACGGCCAACCCAGGTTCAGTCCCCTAGCATCCCATATGGTCCTCCAAGCACCGCCAGGAATAATTCCTGAGTGCAGAGCCAGGAGTAACCCCTGAGTATCACTGGGTGTGACCCAAAAAGCAAAAATAAATTAATTAATTCATTAAAGAAGTATAATAAGAGCACAGTCATGGAACAAACTTTGTCATGATCAAAAAAGAAGTAACCGAATAAGGACCCTGCTGGGGTTAGGAAAGACTAACCTGGCCTGAAGGACTATGGTCTGGGATATCCAGTGAGATGTCCCCCGGAGAGCCACTCTTTAAGTTAATATATCTCTTACAAAGGACTAGAAGTATTATAAAGAAGTGATTTCAAGATGACTGCTTAATGGATACTGACTAAGGAAGGGGAAAGTAGTATACCCTCGGATGGAATTCAGCACTTGGCAGATCTCTGCAGGGTGAGGTCCTGGTCCTTGAGTGTCTCTTGGGAGACCATCCCTTGAAGGAGGGCTTTCCATCTGCTGTCTGGCTATGCAGATATTCTGCCATACCCTGTGCAGTAGCCCCAACCCTTCACGGTTTCTCTCTAACCTGTGAGACTCGAATGCGTGACCACTGATCGCCAGCCGGCCTGACGGCCTGTTCCCTTCTTTATTCATCACCATCGGCCGGCTGGGGTGGGGGTTCATGTTGTGCCCACAGATTGAACTCACAGTGACCCCGTACCAATCCCTGTGGTGCTGTTCTGCCCTTCTGCCCCCCAGAACCTTCCCAGCTGAGGCTGCTGCTGTGTGAGCTGGACAGATGTTGGCCAGCAGAGCCAGCGTCTAGGGAGCAGAACCCAAGATGAAGCACCTTGGGGTGCTGTGCCCGAGTAGCCCCTAGACACAGTGCAGGGACGGAGCCCTGAGCCCCACTGGAGACCCCAACGCAGTACCCCCATCCGCCTGTGTGCAGTTCACTTTGGGTTTGGAGGGGGGGGGCACATGTGGCAGTGATCAGGGCTGATCCTGGCTCTTTGCCTGGGGGACCCTGTGGGGTGCCGGGGACTGAACCCATGTTGGCCATACCAGCACCCTCTCGTGGTGTCATGGCTCCGGCCTCTGCAGGCCACTACAACACTTTGTTGTTGTTGTTTTTGTTTGTTTTTAAAAAACATTGTGTTTGACTTTTTTTTTTTTTTTTGCTTTTTGGGTCACACCCTGAAAGCCAGGGGTTTCTCCTGGCTCTGCACTTAGGAATCACTCCTGGCAGTGCTCAGGGGATTATTGGGATGCCGGGGATCGAACTCGTGTTGGATGCATGCAAGGCCAACACCCTCCCTGCTGTACTATTACCCTGGCCCCTCATTGTATTTTACTCTGGGGTCACACTTGCCTCTGCTCAGGGGCCACACCGGGTGATTCTCCAGGGCCCATATGCGGTGCCTGGGTTCAAACCATTACCACAGCTGAAGCCATATGCAAGGTGAAACTTAACCTCAGTACTGTGTATCTGGCCCTGCTGTGTGTGTGTGCATGTGCATGCATTGTGTGTATGTGCATGTGCGTGCATGTGTATGCATGTGTGTGTGTGTGCGTGTGCGTGTGTGTGGTGTTTGAGTGTGTGTGTGTGTGTGTGTGTGTGTGTGTGTGTGTGTGTGTGTGGACCACACCTGGCGGTGCTCGGAGCTTAATCCTAACTGTACTCAGGGATCTCAGGGATCTCTCCTTGTGGGGGCCAGGGGATTGGCCCTGGGCTGGGTGCCCTCAGGGGTCTCTCCTGGTGGGCTCGGGGCTGGGGTGCTGAGGGCTGCACCCGGACCAGCCACAGGCATAGCAGGTGCCTGCCTCTGACGATCTCCCTGGATCCCCACTTTTTGTTTGGTTTGGGGGCCATGTCCACTGATGCTCAGGGTCTCCTCACGGCCCATTGCAGGACGATGCTTGTGGAAGTGCTGGGGAGGGTCCCTACAGTGCCAGGGATCAAATCCAGCCTCGGGCGTGCGAAATGAGTGCCAGCCCATTTCATAGCCTTAGAACAGCCCCAGGGCGCTTCCTAGATCCCCTCTTCAGCCCGAGGAAGTACCCTAAGTTGTTCCCGTCCACGGTGGTTGGGGTTCACAGGCTGAGCGTACGGCTTGCTCAGACCAGGGCTTGATCCCGGCCCACAGCGCAGAGCCCTGCTGGATGTGACCCCCCCAAACGTCAGTTGCTCCCAGTTGTGTGCCTGGCCTGGGGGTCCACCGTTTCCTTTGCTGCTGTGCCAAGTCAAGGGTAGAGGAATCTCCTTGGGATGAGGGGGCGACCCCATGGGCACGCGACAGGTGGTCACCTCTGAGTCTTGGCCGTGTCCCCCCAGGCGTGGCGGGGCAGCAGCCGTTGGTGTCCCTGCGAGCAGCCTGCAGCCACTTTGCATCTGCCAGACCCAAGGCAGAGGCCCCCGGGCAGGGCACTCAGCACAGGGAGGGGAAGTGAGTGGCCTCAGCGCACTGTGTCCACCCTGACGGTCCCGCATCTCCCTTTCACCACAGGATGGTGCAGGAGACAGGCGGGAGGGGGCTGAGGTCGTGGGCTGCTTTGGGGCCTGCAAGAGTCACCCCACCCGGAGGCCGAGCTGGGCCCTGGTCCTGACACTGCTGGGCTGGGGGTGGGGGATTCGGGCTGTGTGTGCAGGATGCCGGGTCTGGGTTTGATCCCCAATTACCACCCTCCCCCAAGAGAAGCCCCTCTCCCCAGTACCACCGGACCCCACCCCGCTGGGGCCACCTCTGGGCACAGACTTTGGAGTGACCCCTCGCACCACTGGAGGTGCTCCCGCAAACTCACAGACCCCTCGAGGATGCTTCTGAGTCGACCTGATGTCTGCACGGCTTTGTGGGGGCGGGGGCTGTCCAATGCCCGCCTCTGTCCCACCTCCCAGCTCTGCAGGTTCCCAGGCCCCAGTTGGCCTGGTGTTGGGCGAGACGCAGTGTTAGCTGGAGTTTGGAAAGAGCATCGATCCTGATCACCCACCTGGAGTCGGGGTGAGCCGAGACAGAGTCCTGGGCTGTCTGACCGCTCTTCCTGGGACCCCCGGCCCCCACGGGGCCCCCGAGCAGCTGGGTCCTTCCTGGATGAAGGCGCCGCTGGGGCTGCCCAGTTCTCTGGGTCCGTCCTGCAAACCGAGGGCTCTACATGCCCCCCCCACCCCGCTGCGGGCACCCCGCCCTACCCGTCTGGGGAGAGAAGGTGGCTCAGACGGGCTGGTTTGTGGGAAGCCCTGTCCCAGCCACAGTGCATGGGAGCTGCATGCACAGGCTGGGTTTGGGTTCGATCCCTGATCCCTGATTACCACCCCCACCCCGCTCCAGCAAAACCCTTCTCCCTGCTTTAAAAAATGTGTCTTGGGGGCTGGAGCGATAGCACAACGGGTAAGGTGTTTGCCTTGCATGCGGCCGACATGGGTTCAAATCCCAGCATCACATAGGGTCCCCCGAGCACCGCCAGGAGTAATTCCTGAGTGCAGAGCCAGGACTAACCCCTGAACATCACCTGCCGGGTGTGACCCAAAAAGCAAAAAAATCTGTCTTGGGGCCAGAGCTATAGCACAGAGGGGAGGGCGTTTGCCTGGTGTGCAGCCAAACTGGGTTATATCCCCCGCATCCCATAGTATCTCCCCAGCACCGCCAGGAGTAATTCCTGAGTGCAGAGCCAGGAGTAACCCCTGAGCATCGCTGGGTATGACCCAAAAGCAAAATAAAAGTCAAACAAATAAAATATGTGTTTGGTACACACCAAACTGAGGGTGGGCCTGGCATGGGCAGGACGTGAGTATCCCCGGGCTGCCCGCTTACTGCCCTGTCTAGCCTGCAGGTGGCCTGTAAGGACACCACAGAAGGTCTTGGGGGTGGGCGGTCTGCTGGGAGGGGCCCTCACAGTGGCCCCTGTTTGCAGGGTGTGGGAGGTGCTGGGCAGGGGGCAGAGTGGTCCAGCCCCCTGAGAGCAGAAGCAGAAGGTAGAAATGCCCCCAGACCATGCCAGCAACAAGGGGGCCGCCTGGGGGCATGGAGCCGGGGGGTGCGGCCAGGGAGCAGAGTCCCCTGCTCATGGGGACCCCGCTCGGGCCTCAGGTGACCAGGACACCTTCCTGTACTGCCACCCAGCTGTCACATTTGGCAGCTCCCAAATGCTTCCTGGAGGGCCCTGGTCGGGTGTGGGGCCGTGTTCAGGGAGCCCATGGGCATCAAGCCTGGCTTGGCCACGTGTGAGACACATGTCCCCCTGTGTGCTATTGCCGCCCCTGGTCCAGTTACGTCTCTGACAGACAGATCAGCAGGAAAAGACACTTAGTGTCCCCACACGGGGTGCTGCTGTCTGGTCCTGACTGGACGGGGGGCGCCGGGGCCGAGGGCTGGTTCTTTTATCCGAGGAGGCTCCTCACCAGGTCTCGTCTCCCAGTGTGG
The DNA here is from genome assembly GCF_029834395.1 of Sorex fumeus. Taxonomy (NCBI): domain Eukaryota; kingdom Metazoa; phylum Chordata; class Mammalia; order Eulipotyphla; family Soricidae; genus Sorex; species Sorex fumeus. The sequence continues at coordinate 17,148,029 of NW_026606086.1, read as the reverse complement.
GACGGGCACCCCTGGGAGCCTCATGCCCACCCAGCCACTGCAGCGCTGCTGGCTCTCTGGGACGAGGGTTAGCTCAAAGGTCAGGAAGCACAAGGGACACGTTTAGGGGCCACCTGCTCCAAACTCTCAGGGAACACGGTGCAGCAGGGGACAGAGTGACACCAGGGGACAGGGACACCAGGGGGCAGTGTGACACCAGGGGATAGTGACACCAGGGAACAGTGTGACACCGGGGAACAGAGTGACACCAGGGGACAGGGACACCAGGGGGCAGTGTGACACCAGGGGACAGGGAAACAAGGGGACAGTGTGACACCAGGGGACAGTGTGACACCATGGGACAGAGTGATGCCAGGGAACAGGGGCCCCAGGAGACAGGGACACCAGGGGACAATGTGACACCACGGGACAGAGTGACACCAGGGGACAGCGGGAAACTGGGGGGCAGAGTGCACCTGGGGACAGTGTGTACTTGGGGACAGAGTGGCCCCAGGAGCCCCGCTGCAGCTTGCCATGTTCTGATGGCAGCTCTGGCTCCTCAGCTGGGGGCCCCAGGGGGTTCCAGGGATAGTCACAGCCCACCGAGACACAGAAGCCCCTGGAGGGGCCTTCGGGCCAGTGGGGACCCTGAGCAAGGGGCTGGGGTCCTGGCCGGGAAGAGCACCAGCGTTCAGAGCGCCGTGGAGGTGGACATTGGACAGCAGTCAGGGCCGCCCCGCTCACCATGGGGCGCGGTCTGGCTCCCAGATGAGTCTGCGAGAGCCACTGGGTCCTGTCTGGCCCCAGCCTGACCCCCACACCCCACCCACACGGGCGCCTCGTGCTATCCCACACTGCCCTGGGCACTCTCTCCTGCCCCTGGTGAGCAGCCGGAAGTCGAGTCTGTGTACTGGGGTCACTTCTGGTGGTGCGGGGACTGACTCTGGGCTCCTGCGTGCAGAACTGGGCTCAGCTCAGACACACTGGTTCCGTGTCAGCAGAGCTGGGCCTGCATCCACCTGTGCTCCCAGCGGGCACTGACACGTGTGTGGCGCCAGCTCCCCGGGACGCCATGGCTGGGCCTCAGAGCAGCAGGAACCCTGGGGGTCCTCACCCCATCAGTGCCTCGGGCCCAGCAGCCGGCAGGGTGCAGCCTGGAGTGCGGGGGCAGGAGGGTGACCTGTGCGGGCGTGGCCCCGCTCCCACTGAGGCCCCATGCATCCTCACCCGCCAGCCGTTCTCCTGCCCCCCTGCGGTTCTTACTCCGATTTTCCGACTCTATTTCTGTCTTCTCTGTCTCCCGAGGTTCCCGCTCGCGTGGGGCTTTGTTTATAGCATCTCTCGGCTCTGTGGTGCTTCCCAGATTTACAGGAGGAGCGTTTGCTCCCGGGACGGATGGGCAGGAGGGAGCTCACACCTGCCCAACACCCCAGCACACGCGCCGAACAGGCCGGGTTGCCCCTCTGGCTGCCGTGCAGGGCAGTGGGGGCCAGCCCTGGGCAGCTCTGGCTTCAGGTGCGGGGCTCCCAAGGTCCCTCTGAGGTGCTTGCTCACACAGGGGTGTGGCGTGCAGGGCCCTGCTTGCATGGGCTGCGAGGAGACCCCCTTGAGCATGGCTCACAGGCAGCAGAAGCCCCTGGGGTTGCGCCTGTCATGTGGGCAGTGTGGGGATTGGACCTGTGGCCTCAGTCATGACTGCCAGGAGGCTCTCTGTGCCCGGGGCCCCTGAAGATTAGTTGTGTGTGTGTGTTGTGGCCACACCGGTGGTGCCCAGGGACTGCACCCAGTATGCTACATGAAGACCGTCACTCCTGGGAGTTCTTTTTTTTTTTTTTTTTTTTTTTTGCTTTTTGGGTCACACCCAGCCGATGCTCAGGGGTTACTCCTGGCTCTGCCCTCAGAAATCACTCCTGGTGGTTCTGGAGGACCATGTGGGATGCTGGGAATTGAACCCAGGTCAGCCGCGTGCAAGGCAAGCGCCCTCCCCGCTGTGATGTTGTTCCGGCCTGACTATCCTGGTATTTCTTGGGGACCAGGTGTGGGGATTGAGGCTGGGTCTCCCTCAGTGTTCCGGCCCTTCACTTTTGTCATTGTTCCTTTGCTGTTGCTTGGGGCGGGGCCTGGCCAGACCCAGCTGTGCCCAAGGGCTCTTCCTGGCTCCGTACCCAGGAGTGGCCGCTGTGGTGCTCAGGGCCCACGTGTGGCTCCAGATTCAAACCCAGGCTGCAGCGGCTACAGCTACATGAAGACAAGGGCCGAAGCTCCTCCCCACCGAGGAAGAAACCTCCAGGGCACATGTCTGTGGGAAGCTGGCAGCACACCCCAACTGAAGGAGACCTCAGATAGGTGACTGCTGCCAACCCGGCCGGCACCTGCTCACTGCCCCGTGCTGGAAGGGGGTGGGGTGAGGCGCAGAGGGTGGGGGAGGCCAAAGGGTTAGCAAACCCTCAGGAGCCTCCTTCTGGGGAAACAGGTGCTAATGGGGTGGACAGGGCAGAGGAGACCGAGACCGCTCCTGCCCTGCACCGCTTTTCATGACTGACCACTTTCTTTTCAGTTGTCTGCGACCACTGAAGTGGGCACCCAGGGGGCTGCCGGGTTCCTGAAGGTGCAGATGAGGAAACTGAGGCTGGCATCAGTGAGTGCTCCCTCCCCCCTTTCGGCACCCCCATGGCGGCAGAAACAGCGGGGGTCCGACCCCAAGAGCTTTCCTCTGCTTTTTATTTTGATTTTTGGGCATTGGAGTTGGCAGTGCCAGGCTGTGCCAAGGGCGTGGCAGAGCCCTGAGCTGAGTCTCTGCTCACGGCCCTTCTGTGCTTCCCTCTTGTGGAGCCCCGAGGCGCAGGGATAGGTCCTGGCTCATTCTCATCGTTTGCGAAGATCTCACCCATGGGCACCCCTTGGCCAGTTGTCCTGGTGGGTGGGGAGTGAGTCTCCCTGGGACCAGCAGGGGGCGCGGCTGTTGGAGCCGGGACTGATGCCAGATGGACTTAGGGGGCGGGGTCAGAGCGCAGGGGCAGGGCTCAGAGGGGAGGGGCCCGGGCGTGGTCAGGGCGCAGGGGCGGAGTCAGTATGTGGAGGCGGGGCGTGGGGCGTAGTCAGTACAAGGGGGCGTGGTCAGCAGCTGGGGGCCGGGCAGGATGCCAAGGGTCCTGTGCAGGGAACCCAGGTACAGGTACAGGCTCAGGCGCAGGACTCGCGTGGCTTCCTGGGAGAGGGGCCTGTAGGGACAAAGACATGGGGGTCCAGCGGGGCCAGAGAGAGGGACAGGGCCCCCTGAGCTGGGTGGAGGAGGTGGAGGACGGGGAATGATGTGGGGACTGGCAGCGCCGGCTCCCCTCTGCCCCCCATCCCTGCATCTGGGACCTGAGATGCAACAGGCAACTGTCGAGGTGTTGCTGGAACCCCCTAGTCAGGCCCTGACACTGGTGCCAGGCATCCAAGGACTTGCCCTGCCCTGCGATGTGGACCCTTCAGGCGACCCCCCAGCTTGGGGCTATAGGGGGTATCCCGGACTCTTCAGGAATCCCGGGGCATGGGCTAGAGGGTGAAACTCCCCCTTCCCCTGCCCCCGCTCCCCAGCCTCTGACCTTGAATGAGGACATTACACGACCACATGGACCAGGAGGAACATGGCCACCAGCAGCATGGTCACCAGCGAGATGGGGCCCCTGGGCAGGAGGGCGGACCCTGAGAGAGGGGGTGAGCTGTGTCAGGGTGGGGATGGGGGGCTTGGCAGGCCCCACCCCCCGCCATGGGCATGTGGCTGCAGGAGCCCCAGGACCCTGGCCGAGGGCCTGACTGACCAAACCTCAGCCTCCCGCCTCCTGCCGCCTGTGGGTGGGCTCACCTGAATGCAGGGTGGGCAGCAGCGTGGACAGGGACCCGTCGTTGGGCTCGGGCACAATGCCCAGCAGCTTGCACATGAGCTCATACACGTGGATGCTCTCGAAGGGCTCCACCTCCAGGCCCTGCTTGAAGCTGGGGCCCACAGCCCGGAAGATGGTCTTCATGTCCATGACGTCATTGTGGAAGCCGTGCTCCCCATTGTTGAACTGCACGTTGATCCTCTGCAAGAAGAGGCCTGTCTCTGCGAGGCCCAGCACCCTGCCCGGCCTGCACGGGCATTGGGAGGCTCAGAGCGCCAAAGCCTGGGGAGGCCTCGTGGGACTCACTGAGTTCCCAAGCAAAGGGTATGAGCCCCGAGCAGAGCCTGCCCAAGCTCCTTTCCCAGCGCCGTACCCCGACTTTACACCCCAGCTTTGTGGCCCTGCTCTACACACCAACTCTGCACCTTGACTTTGCACCCAACTCTGCACCCAACTCTATACCCTGACTCTGCACCCTCAGTGCTTGACTCTGCACCCTCAGCACCCAACTCTGTACCCTGACTCTGCAAGCTCAGCACCCAACTCTGCACCTAACTCTACCCCCAACTCTGCACACTCAGCACTCAACTCTGTACCCCAAGTCTGCAACCTCAGCACCCAACTCTACCCAACTCTGCACTCAGCACTCAACTCTACCCCAACTCTGCACACTCAGCACTCAACTCTGCACCCATCTCTGTACCCCACCTCTGCACGCTCAGCACCCAACTGTACCCCAGCTCTGCACACTCAGCACTCAACTCTGTACCCCAACTCTGCAACCTCAGCACCCAACTCTACCCAACTCTGCACTCAGCACTCAACTCTACCCCAACTCTGCACACTCAGCACTCAACTCTACCCCAACTCTGCACGCTCAGCACCCAACTCTGCAACCTCAGCACCCAACTGTACCCCGACTCTGCACGCTCAGCACCCAACTCTGTACCCCAACTCTGCACGCTCAGCATCCAACTCTGCACCCAACTCTGTACCCCACCTCTGCACACTCAGCACCCAACTCTGCACCCAACTCTGCACACTCAGCACTCTAGCTCTGTGCCTCAATTCTGCATGCTCAGCACACTCTCAGCGTACACAACTCTCTACACTCAGCACCCAACTCTACACCCTTAGCACCCCAACGCTGCCCCCTGCCCCCTCAGCACTGGTCTCTGCTGACTGAACCCTCACACCACCTCCTCGTCCTGCTGAGTGCTCACCCTCTCCCACCTCTCCCTGCACAATCTCACCCACGCGCCCAGCATGCACACAGAAGCACCCTGCACACACCCAACATATGCACATACGAGCCAGCACATATGCACACGCACATACACGCCCGCATGCACATACACCATTGCACAGGACGGGGTGCGTCCCTGGTCTGACGCCCCTCCCACAGAGGGCTGGCCCGAACTTGGGGTGCAACGGACAGCCCCTTACCCCGTGGATGACGTAGCCAGGGTCGCTGTACATCACCAGGGGCGTCACCCGCGGGTGGTTGGCGTAGTGCAGCTCCTTGGGGAATGTCTCCTTCTTGTAGACATGGAGCTTAGGGTGGGCATTCTTGAGGGCCTCGTACACCTGGTCCAGCTTCCCCTCCTTGGGGTACAGCATCCCGTTGGGCCCGTAGTCCACCAGCTCGAAGTAGATGTCCTTGAAGCTGAAGTTGGCGATCTTGTGGAGCTCCACCAGGTCGGACGCATTCTTTTTGACGGTGTTCATGCCGTGGTCGGATGTGATGATGAGGTTCAGGCTGTGCTCCAGGCCCTCCTGCCGGATCCTGTCGCGGAGGTAGCCCACCGTGCGGTCCACCTGCTCCACCATCCTCTTCCTCTCCTCCGAGTCGGGCCCAAACTTGTGGCCGGTGGAGTCAGGTTCCCCATAGTAGAGCGTGACGAGGTCCAGGCCGTCGCGCGTGAACCAGCCCAGCACCGTGTCGATGTTGGCCCTCCACTCCTTCTCGTCCTTGTAGTTGTGAAGGGCACCCTCCCGGCGGCTCTGCGTCACTGCCATGCCCTGGTAGGTGACGTTCCCGCCTGGGAAGAAGAACGAGCCGGTCTTCAAGCCCTGCGAGGAGGCGCCCTCAGTCAGGCTTCCTGGCCGCAGGTGTGGGACTCTTGGCCCGGGTCTGTACTGCCTGCACCCGCCCCCACTGCCAGCGGCCCCCCTCCCCCCCAGTGCTTGCGTTCAGCCGCCGTCCTCCTGCTGTCCACCTGGTCACGAGTCTGCAGGAACAAACTGCAGGATCCCTGGGGACACCCGTGCTTGTCTGTCCACTAACCGCCCGCCCAGCGCCCCTGCCCGGCTTTGTGCCTATGAGGTGGGGCTGGCAGGTCCATCCCCGAGGGAGGGGCACCCTGCAGGTTGATCTGGCTCACGAGGAGACCACCCTGGCCCGGTGCCCGGCCACTGCCCCCCATGCACCTGTTTCTGGGCAGTGATCCAGATGGGTAGGCTGCCGTTGTCCCACCAGCTCTCCTTGGTGAGCGTCGGGTGGTAGGGCAGCTTCACCTTGCTGCTCAAGTTGTAGAACATGTTGTGGACCACGCCGTGGTTCTCGATGTACTTGCCTGGGGGAGGGGGGCACCGAGTCACGCTGGGCACCATGGGGCCCCCAGGGTGGCCTGTCCCTGGAAAGCGCAGGGCGAGATGGCCACGGGGCAAGGCACGGAGCAGTCCCTGCAGTCTCCACCAGAGCCTGGCAGATGCGCAATGTGGAAGTGGGGTCTCTGCTCACCCCGGGGCACAGGGCAGAGCTGTGATGGGCGGGGGCTGCAGAGAAAGCCAGAGAGAGCCCGAGGCTGCACCCCTGCCCGCCCGAAGCCGGACCCCAGGCCCCTGAAGCAGCCTCTGGTTGTTTGTGTTTGGTTTGGGTTCCCGGCCGTGCTCAGGGGACCAGAGGGGGTTCTGGGGACAGAACCTGGACCCTCCCCGACTGTCCTGCGCAGACCAGGCAAGCCCCTGGGGTCCCGGGCTCCCTCTCCCTGCGGCAGGGCTCACCGGTGACCAGGGTGAAGTGGCACGGGCTGGTCATGGTGACGAAGGCGGGCGTCATGTGGCGGGCCTTCACCCCCTCCCTCGCCATGGCGTCCAGGTTGGGGGTGTTCACGTCCTGGTCGTAGTCCCAGCGGAAGCCGTCGAAGGACACGAGCAGCAGCTTGTGCCGGGAGCTGAGCTCTCTGGTGGGCGCCGTGGGCACTGCAGGCCCAGGGGTGGGGAGGGCGGTCAGCAGCAGCACCAGGAGGGCAGCCCTGGCGTCCATGACGGCTCAGCAGGTGCAAAGTCCCAGGCTCACGGGTGCCCGCCGCGCCCACTGCAGCCCCTGCACCTGCTCCTGCTCCCAGCCTCCACTTATATCTGCAGCACGAGCTGGGCCGGGCACCCCGCCCTTGGCGCGTGCATCCCCGGGGGTGAGGGGATAGCCCGGTCCCTCCCCTTGCTCTGGTTGGCCTTGGGCAGGGGCTGCCGTGGGCCCTGGGTCCAGGAGCCTTGTCCGTGGGGACCCCATGGCACCCCAGCGCCTCTCCCTGGGGCCCCTTACGGAGACGGGAGTGAGGAGGGAATGCCAAGGATGGGGTACAGGAAGCTGAGGCTCCTATGAGCATGTCCACATCAGAATGTTCTGGAGCCAAGAGGCCACAAACAGTTAATGTGTCTAATGGGGGAACTATTGTCTCTGATAGGGGGAGACTGTTATGTCTGATGGGGGAGGCTGTCATATCTGATGGTGGAAATTTGTATCTGATGGTGGGGACTGATGTGTCTGATGGGGGAGGCTGTTGTGTCTGAGGGGGGGGACTTGTGTCTGATGGGGGAGGCTTTCATGTCTGATGGGGAGGCTGTCGTGTCTGATGGGGGAGGCTGACATGTCTGATGGTGGAAATTTGTATCTGATGGTGGGGACTGATGTGTCTGATGGGGGAGGCTGTCGTGTCTGATGGGGGAGACTGTCATGTCTGATGGGGGAGGCTGTTGTGTCTGATGGGGAGGCTGTTATGTCTGATGGGGAAGGCTGTTGTGTCTGATGGTGGGAACTGATGTGTCTGATGGGGGAGGCTGTTGTGTCTGATGGGGGAGGCTTTCATGTCTGATGGAGAGACTGTCGTGTCTGATGGAGAGACTGTCGTGTCTGATGGAGAGACTGTCGTGTCTGATGGGGGAGGCTGTCTGATAGGGGAGGCTGTCGTGTCTAATGGGGCACACATGTCCCACATGGAACTGGATCCCTGCAGCCGCCCCCGCCCTCACCAGTGGCTTCCTTTGCGGGATGGCGGTGGGTCCTGCTTCCCTGGGGAGGGTTCCTGACTGTCGTGCATCTGGACAGCCAGGGACAGGCCCCCTGCAGGGATGGGGATGCAGGAGAGCGTCCCATGGGATGGTCAGTGCCCACGGGAGGGTCAGCGGAGCGGGTGGGCAGGAAGACGTCCAGGTAAGGGCCGCCTGTAGGTGACGGGATGTTGGGTCACCAGCCTGGCTGGCGGGTGAGTGACCCGGCTGGGCAGGGGCAATGGGGGAGCCTGTGACTGGTGCGTTTTGTCTTCCATTGCCTGTTCTCCCCCTGCTCCGTGGGAAACATGGCTGCCAGGAGTAAAGACTACATTTCCCAGCATGCTGCGCGGTAATGTCAGACCACGTGACGTGTCATCAACAATGGGGGGGGAAAGAAGCAGGTCACGTGCCACCCAGCCTCCTTCCAGGGTCTCTGTCTCCGTCCTCCTTGAGCTCTGAGTCTGCCCAGGACCCCAGGGCAGAGTGGGCAGTGTGGTCGGGCCAGCCCTTGACGCTGGCCCCCGGGGCTGCGGGCTGACGGGGGCTGGCGGGGCCCAGACCTGAGCCTCGGAGCGCCGGTCGCTGGTGGAACAGCCTGGGTCTGCCTGTTCCCGCCGGGGTCCGGCGGGAGGTGGACACGCCGGTCTGCGTGTTCGGACACCCCCGTTTGGTGTGCGCGCCCCTCTCCGCACCCGTGGGGCGGCGTGCCCTGTCCCAGCCCGGGCAGACCTTCCCCAACAGTGGGGAAACTGAGGCAGTCAGTGGACCTTTGGCTCGTGGGGCTCCAGAACTGGCCCTTGGGCCCCTGCCGCACCTGTGCTGCCGGCTCTGGGAAAGAGCACGGATGCCGGGCGGGCCTGGGCCTCCTCTGCCCACTGTGGGAACTGCGGGCCGGGCAGACGCCTCTCAGCCAGGACAGTTGCTGGCCCTGGTGGTCACTGAGGACAGAATTGGGGCTGCCCCCGCTCTCTCCGTCCGCGGGCTCTGCGGGCTTTATTGGAATTGCTCTGGCACTGGGGCGGTGCTGGTGGAGCCTGGGAACTGTCTGGAGTGCAGGACCACGTCTGTCACAGACATCCCCTCTCCTCTGCCTGTTGGCCATGGGGTCACGATGGCCTAGGGGCGCACTGGGAGTCAGGCACGTGCCTCGCTTCATTCCCAGCACCTGGGCCTGTGGCAGGCCAGGGAAGGCGGTCGGGGGTCTCATATCCCTTGGAGAGGGGAGACTGACCACCGGCAGAGTGGTACCCAGCCCTCCACAGGGAAGAACAGACTTAGGGCGTGGTCCTGTGTCTGGCTTCTGGCCAGCAGACCCTCTTTGGGAGAGAAAGTGTGGCCAGAGGACAGAGGCAGGGTGCTGGCCTTGGCGCGGCTGGTCCCCGGCACCCCGTGTGGGTCCGCAAGTCCATCAGGAGTGATCCCTGAGCACTGTGCCAGGAGCCAAACTTCAGCACTCCCCGTGTGTCCCTGAGGGACAGTGTCCAGGCAGCGGCCCTTCCGGGGGGGCCCTGGGTGGCGCCTTCCCAGCACAGGATGGGCCAGGGCTGATCACCAAGTCAGCCTCTGCCTGGTACCGGCCGCCTCCCCAACCCATATCTACGCTTTCCGCCCTGATTAGCCTGTGGTGGGGCTCTGAAGAGTGGGGCTCGGCACGCGCATGCCCCAGTGAGCACCTGCCTGTCTGGGTGTGTCCCTGGCCACCTGCCCAGCTCTCCTGCAACTGTCCCGGGCTCCTGCCCGCTGCTGTCTGTCCCGGGCTCAGGCCTGGTCTCAGCCCCCTTCGCCGAGTGGATAGCTGCCCCCGCGGGCCCCACGCCCCTCTCCCCTCCGCCGCCCACAAGGCTCCCACACCCCTCTCCCCTCCACTGTCCCCGCCGGTGGGTGCCGTGTGGCTGGGGCCTACTGCGGGGCTGACTGAGGCCCGGTGGGAGCATAGGTGTCCATGGGGACACAGCGACAGAATACCTGCGCCGTGCACGCATGAGTGTCCATGAATCGGTGATGTGTGTGTGTGTGCATTGGGTATGTTCTGTGTGTGATGTGCATGTGCATATTCTGTAGGTGCACGTGTGCACACAGTATGCATGGGTGACCACACGAGTGAGCCTATGTTGGGTGCCATGCGTCTGTGTGTGTTTGGTGTGCTCACGTGTGCCTGTGTGTGTTTTGTGTATGTGCATGTGTGACCCCCAGTCTGCAGTGGCTCTGGGGTGTCCCCTTGAGTCTGGGACAGGTGGGGGCACACACGCTGGTATGTCTGTAGGATGGAACATGGGGGTGGGTGTGGCCGTGATGGGTGGTCAGCAGGCGGGGTTGGGACCCCAGATCAGCACCTGGAGGCCGAGGCCTGCAGTGCTGACTCTGGTGGCCTACGGGGTAACCACCTGCCACGGGAACATGGATGGGCATGGAGGGCGGGTGCTGGGTTCCAGGCCCGGCACCGTGCCCCTCCCCCACTCCCAGAAATGGTGCAGAAGGTGGGGGTCACTGATCTCAGGGTGGCGGGGGCTTGCTGGATAGGAGCAGGGGTGTGTGGTGTGTGTGTGTGTGTGTGTGTGTGTGTGTGTGGTGTATGTGTGGGGAATGTGTGGGGGGGTGTGGGTGTGTGTGGGGGGGGTATGTGCTATGTGTATGTGCTGTGTTTGGGGGGTGCGGTGTGTGGGGTTGTGGTGTGGGGGGGTGTTTAGAGTGTGTGTGTGTGGTAGAGCCCAGGGAGGCTCCCATGGTGGGCACTGCCAGCCCCTTCAATCTGGGCCTATCCGGGAGGTCTAGGAGGGTGCGGTGGCTCTAGACAGACACGGGGCTGTGACCAGAGAGGAAGTGCGGTGGACAGGGCACCCGCCTTACGTGTAGCTGACCGGGGTTTAGTCCCCAGCACCCCATTTGGTGGCCTGAGCACGGCCAGGCGTGATCTTGAGCACAGGCCTAGGAGTAAACCCTGAGCACTGTTGGGTGTGACCCTCATATAAACAGAGGGGCCTAGGGGATCCCTGGGGGGCTCCTGGGGGTCCAGGCAGTGTCCCTGTTATGGCCTTCCTTGGCCGCACCCTCAGCCTGGCTCCCATCTGCCCTGGCCCAGCTCCCACTGCCCTCGTGGTCCCCAGAGGTCCTCCCCAGGGTGGGTGCCAGGCCCTGAGGGCCCCCGGCTCGGGCTCCCGGGGGCCAGTGTGGCGCGGCCGCCGCTGGCCTGAGGACTCTGGCCCCTTGGTGCTGGGGTGGCACGGTTGCCAGGCCCAACGTGGTCCTACCCCTGTGTGCCCGGGCACGGGGCAGGGCCGTGGCGGAGATGTTCCTGTGGTGCTTATCGCGTGTCCTTGGGATGTCTCCGAGCCCAGTTTACAGCCGCAGGGACTGATAATGGGGGCGGGCGGGCGTCAATGGGGGAACTTCGACCCGTGGGGGGGTCAGCACGGCCGCTCCTCCCAGCCCCTCCCGGGTGGGGACAGGGTCAGCCGGGATGGGAAAGGCCTTGGTCAGGTCTGCCTCCCCCTGCACCCACACACCGCACCACACACAGGGAGCCTGCACCCAGCACCCAGGAGACAGCAGGCCCCCTACTCCGGGAGCCCAACGCCCCATGGGTGGGTGCCCGAGGCTCTGGGGGTGGGGAAGGGCAGCCACCCCCCACTAGACACAAGCTCAGGGCCCAGGGCCAGCAAGAACTGGGGTGCACATGGGGACCCCAGTGTGACACGGCCCTGAGGTGGTGAGGACTTGGGGTGTGGGGGCCCTGTGGACTGGGGGGGATGAGCAGCCCCTCACTGGGACAACTAATGGGGTCCTGGGCAGGTGAGAGTCGCTGTATCAGATGCCCGTATCTGAGATGCCTATATCAGCGATATTCCATATCAGAGATACCTCGTATCAGAGATACCCCGTATCAGAGACTTCCTGTATCATGCTGCCCTGATACCCCGTATCAGAGACGCCCTGTATCCGAGATACCCCATATCAGAGACACCGGTATCTTCGCAGGTCTGAGGACTCTGCGTTCCAGCTCCGCCTGGCTATCCTCTCCGAAGGCGCAGTGAGGGAATCCCCGAACCGCTGTAATCCAGGAAGCCCCTACGGGCACCCCTGGGGGTTTCGTGCTCACAGGGGTCGGTGGAGGGGGTATCTGGGGGGAGTTGAGTGCGCCTCACCCCCAGGCCCTCCTTGCTCCTGGGCGCCCGGGGCCTGAGGGTGTCCTGAAGCCCCGGGAATGAGGTGGGGCGGGGGGAGGGGGGTGGGGGGGGAGCTGGGCAGGGCGGGGCCTTGGTCTGTCCTAGGCGGCCGCAGAGGGGTTCCTTCCTGCCGGCCTCACTCCTGAAGGGCTTCCTGGTTTGGTTTGGGCCACACCCTGCTGCGCTCAGGGCTCACTCCTAACGGCTTGGGGCACTGTAGCAGGTGCTGCGGGTGGAGCCTGGGTTGTGCTGTGGTTCTGGCCCCGTCGGGGTTGTTCTGGTTCATTTCCCCTTCTTCGCCCTTTGGCCTGAGTTCTGCTTCCCCTGCACAGTGCCTCTGCCTCCGTCTAGAGGGTGTCCCTGCCTCTGCCCTCGCTCTGTAGGTCTGTTCCTGCCTCTGCCGTCTGTCTGTAGGGTTTGTCCCTGCTTTGTTCAAGGGTTTGCGCCTGAGTGAGAAGGGCGCTTTCTGGCTGCTCACCTGGGCCAGGGGGCTCGTGGATGGGTCTCGTCTGGGGGGGCTCACTTCCTTTCCCGCTTGCTGTGTGCCTGGGCTGGGCCGGGTCTGACAGTCCTGGGATTTCACTTGAAATTCCGGAACGGACCCAGCACCACAAACCTTTGTAGTCCCAGAGCCGCCCGCCAGGTGGGGCTGTGCAGCCACAGACCCGCAGGCCTGAGGCCCGGCAGCCGGGAGGGTCCCACAGTCCGGAGGTTCCCAGCCATCTCCTCCCCCCCCCAGCCAGGCTTCTGTGCCCTCGTGTGTGAGGTGGGCTTGCTTCTGCCCACTCGGAAGCTCGTGCCAGCAAGGGCCCGTCTACTTTCCTGCTCAGGAAACCGAGGGCCCTGGCAGAGGGACATGGCAGTGTCTCATCCGGTCACCCCAACTTCCCCTGCAGTGGGCGTCAGGCTCAGCTACTGCCCCTCCCCCGAGGCCGCTGTGAGCTGCACCTCCAGGCCTGGGACCGCCCCCCCCCCCCCCCCCCCCCCCGCTGTTTCCTTTTGAGCCAGAGGCTGTGAGTTTGGGACCTGCCAGGACAGTGAAAGCCCAGACTGGAGGAGGGGGAGGTGGGGCGCATGCAGGGGAGGGGGCAGGGGGTCTCTGCCCACACCCCACGGGCTTTCTGTCATCTGCTTCCTCTGTCGTGCCCTCGGACCTGGCCTCCCATTCCCGCCCAGCCTCGCTGCTCCCACCTTCAGACCCTATTGACCCAGATTGCCAATGGGGAACCCCCATGGCAGGGGCTGAGGGGTGATGGGGATGTCGGGGGTTCCCAGAGGGAGGCGGGAGTTCTGGGCTGGTGGTGCTCCGGGCCCTGAGCTGAGCACTTCAACAGCGCCCCTGCCCATGCTTTCTGGGGATGCTGGCTGTCCAGGGTCTGGGGGCCGTCCTGCCCCCTGATGCCTTGGCTCAGCTGCCGAGCTCCGCACCCCAAGCTGAGCTTTGAACAACTGGGGGCCATTGCAGGCCCTCTGGAGACTAAGCTGGCGGGACTGTCCCCGTGGTGCGGGAGCCGTCACCCGTCACCCAGGAGCCTGCTGAGGGCGGTGAGCGGCGGGAACCCAGGCCGAGACAGGTCGTCGCACCTCTCGCCCCCTCAGCTGGGAGAGACCCCCGACAGCTCGCCGGCACCCACCCGTACCGAGCAGTGTGGGGGAGCTCACGGTCCCCGAGCCACGGCCTCCCGTTACCCGCCGTACCGGCTCCGACAGCCCATCTCCTCCCGAGCCCAGTCATTAGACTAATTAGTGGCTAATCAATGTTTAATTAAAACCTTAGCCGTTCATTCCAGGAAGCACCGGCAGCTTGGGGAGAAAGGGTGGTGGGGGGCTCCGTATCTCAGCAGACTGGCCTTCTGGGGGCCGTGGCCAGGAGGGCAGCTCTGCCGCTCTGGCCCCATCAGCCACACACCGGGAGCCAAACTGGAGCCCCTGACACCAGCCAAGTGGGAGCCGGGCCGGGGACCTCTGCCTCGTGGTACAAGTCCCGTCTGCCCGCTGGGGGATGGTCTCCAAGGGCCTGGGGCATTCTCGCAGCAAGAGCACTGTGGCACAAACCAAGAGGAACCAGTCAGCTGACCTCGCCTTGCCTCACCGGGCCCACTCAGTCCCTGCGAACCACCGGAGTCCGCCTGTTCCCACCTGGCCTTACCGGGTCTCAGCTGACCCTGCCTGACCCTGCCTGACCCTGCCTGATCCCACCTAACCGCACCTGACCTCACCTGATCTCACTTGACCCTATCTGACCTCATTTGGCCACATCTAGTCCCACCTAGTCTTACTTGGTCCTACCTGGTTCCACATGTGCTCATCTGACCTCGCCTGGTCCCACCTGGCCCCACCTGAACCCACCTAATTTCCCCTAAGCCCACTTGTTCTTACCTGTTCTCACCTGGCCGTTCAGTGTGGCCAGGATGGTGACCAAAGGTGACTGCAGCAGATTATAAGAACCTGGACCAGAACTTCCCCTGGAGACAGGGCGGGGGCCCAGGACCCCCAGGCTGCACCCCAGCCTCCCCCGACCTCTGACCCGTGGGTATGCAGCTCCACACGCGGAGGGCAGAGATTCGTCCACAGCGAGTCCAGGCTGTCCCTGCCGTCCAATATTAAATCTGTTCAGAATATTAAATGATTTCCTCTTCAGTGATCCCAGTAAATTTAATCAGTGCTTGTTTCCCCACTAGAGCAGTCTCCTGCTTCTGAGCGCCGCACCCCGACAGAGCTGCCTCCCGCTCCCGAGGGGCCGTCCCTGCAGTGCCTGCGGGAAGACAGGGGGCCTGGCCAAGGCGCCCCTGGACCCGGGAGCTGATGCACTTGGGCCTCTGTGCTCCTGCTGCACCCTTGCCTTGGGTCCTGTCCGGAGCCGTCTGGCTGTGCCCGGAGCTGACTCAAAGCCCCGCAGCTCTGGGCACACCCACCAGAAGCTGAGGGCACGCGTGAGCACTTGGGGTTAAAGGCCATCTGGGTCTCTGTGGCCGTATGGATCCCGTCTCCAGAGATGGCACGTGAGAGCAGCTCTTCCTGCTCCCAACCACGGCTCTGGGCTGCATCTCCCAGGGGCCTCGCTGCTCTGCCTCCCCAGGGCTGCCCAGAGACTGCCCTTGCCACTCGCTCCCCTCTGGCCTTCAGTCGCTGGTCATCGGCTGCACTGTGACCTTCTCTCTCTCCTGCATCTGCAGCTCTGAAGGCAGGTGGCACAGCCAGACCGCCCCTGCTAAACCCGACGTCCGGTGCCGGGGCCGAGTTTCTAGAATGATCTTTCACTGACCATCCCGGTTGCCTTCTCTGGCCGTGCTCCATGTAAAAGATGGGAAATAGGGAATTGGAAGTTTGTATCATTTGCCCCCCCACCAGCCTCCTTTGGGTGGAGCTTCCTCCTCCTGCCAGACAGCAGCCGGAGGAAGGACAGGCCTGGTCATCTGGACGCTGGGCAGTGTGGCCTTCTGTTAGCTGGAAGGTGGGAGGTCTGGCCTCTCGGCGCATCTGCTTCCCCGGAGGCCTCTGCAGCTGGGGGGCCGCCAAGACCTAGCAACAAGCGCCGGAGGCCCAGCACCTGAGGTGACCCAGATGGTGCCCAGCCCTGCACGGCTAGGACAGGACTGAGGCCGGAAGCCTCACGGCGAGGGCCACATGAGACCCCAGTCTGCATCCTCCCTCTATAAGGCGGACATCTGAGCTGGAGGAGTCGGAGTGGGGGGCTTCTGTGAAGAACCTGGGGTGGGGCATCCCACCCCACCTGGCCCACCATCAGCCACGCCTCTGCGTGTGGCCACCACCTTCTGGGACCCCCAGGCTGTCCAGAAGGCAGAGTCGGAGGGGAAGCTGAGAAAGTCACAAATTATTTATTTATTTATTTTTCTTTTTGGGTCACACCCAGCGATGCTCAGCGGTTACTCCTGGCTCTGCACTCAGGAATTACTCCTGGCGCTCAGGGGACCCTCTGGGATGTCGAGGATTGAACCCCCTGTCACAGGCATTCAAAGCAAACCCCCTACCCCTGTGGCTCCAGCCCCAAGCCTGGAAGTTTTTTCATTGTTTCAGCAGATTGAAACAACGTTCCCAGGCTGGGGGTGTGGCTTGTGGTGGGCCAGCCCTGTGGCCTGCTGGTCCTGGATGTCCCCCACTGCGGTAGGAGTTCAGGTCCCATGTAGAAAATAATCCCTGAAGAAAGTGAGCAATTGTCCCCTGGCAGCGGAGTTGCTGTGGATGGGGGCGGCTGGGCTGCCCCCGCTGCTCTGACAGGCTTGTACCCGTGCTAGCGGCAGCTTTCTCCCTAGGAGGGGAAGTTCTACAGGTGGGCACGAGTCTACGACCCGCCTGCAAGGGAGTGAGAGCCACCTCTAAGCCCCAGGCCAGCGTGGCATGCGGGGACCCCGTGCCATGGAATGGGGGGTGCTATCAGCACTCTTTCCTGTGTTTTTTTGGGGGGTCACACCCAGTGATGCTCAGGGGTTACTCCTGGCTCTGTTTGGGGGACAATGTGGGGTGTTGGGAATGGAACCAGGGTCAGCCGTAGCCCAGGCTGACCCCTCCCCGCTGTGCTGTCGCTCCAGCCCTCTGTGTGTGTTTTCGGGCCACACCTGGTGGCGCTCAGGGATCACTCTGGCGGGCTCAGATATGGGGTGCTGGAGATCGAACCCGGGCTGGCCGTGTGCAAGGTGCAGGCCCTCCCCGCTGAGCACTTCTCTGAGCACCCAAAGGCCAGAGGCTCAGGACTGCATGCAGGTAACCCCTCCTCTTCCCGAGGACGCAGGTGGTGGGGTCCCGGCTCATCCCTGCACACCTCTGCTGTTGATTTTGTTTAGCTCTGGGCCCTCCCAGTGATGCCACAGGGGTTACTCCTGGCTCTGCAACTCAGGGATCACTTAGGAATCGAACTCAGGCAGGCTGCGTGCAGGCAAGTGCCTGCCGTGCACGCCAGCCCTTTCTCTGCCTTTGGCTTTCCAGATTGTCAGGATTCCCGTGCACAGTCCCGACATCATATCTCCCGAGGGACTGAGGGACTAGAGCTGAAATGAACAGCAGGATGGCCCCTGGGGAGAGCAGATGGTTCATCTTACCTCAGGGGAGCCTGTCCTGGGGTGGGGTCTGAGGATTGGCAGCCCCGTGTCTGGGGTCTCGTTGGGAAACGGGAGTGTACTAAGTGCCCTGGACTGCAGAGTTGCATTCTGGGTTAAGTGAATTTGGCTTTGATCAAAGTAACCGGCAGCACGTGCCTGCTGGCTGCCCCCACCAGCCTCTGTCCTCGAAAGGGCGTCTGTCCGTCTGTGCTGAGGGGCCAGCCAGGAAGCTGCACCTCAGAAGGAGCCGGGGATTTGTAGAGAAGCACGTTGGGTGCACAGTGGCTGAGCAGAGGTGCCTGCTGGGAGGGAGAGACCGCCCGGGCTCCTGGGGGAGCCGGCAAGAGGAGGGAGCTGGGGGACCCTGGTGTGGAGGAAGGAGCTGGGGGGTAGAGCTCGCTCTCTGGCATGCTTGCCACCCCCTCTGCCCCTTCTGGGTGGGGCGGGGCGGAGTGGGGTGCCAGGCAGAGGAGCTATTTTGGAGAAGACGCTTTCGGGGAGGCGGAGCGGGAGCATCACCTGGGAGCTGAGCGGCCCCTCCCCTGCCCCCGCAGCTGCCAGGCTGAAGATGGTCGCAGGCAGCCCCATTGTCCACCCTGGGTCGGGTGGCCAGGCAGGGACCTGCGGGACAGCCGCGTGTGGGGAGGTGCCCCAGGAGGACTCCCTGGCCGAGGGCCGGGCCCACAGTTCCCGGGAGCCCTGTCTCCTCCAGCCCCCCGGCTCCGTCCCTGCTGCCCGCAGCGGCCGGCACTGGCCTGTTCCCCAGAGCAGCCAAGACTGGGCTGTTCCATGCCAGACTCGCAGCAACCCATCGGGTCCTGAGGCTGCAGGAGAGGAGGCAGAGAGATGGACACACTGACGGGCACAGGGACAGACATCTCTGAGGGACCTCTGAGGGGATTGCTGGGGAGTCTCTGAGGGGATCTCTGAGGGGTCTCTCAGGAGTCTCTGAAGGGTCTCTGAGAAGGTCTCTGGGTCTCCGAGGGGTGTTTCTGAGGGATCCCTGAGAGGACCTCTGAGGGGGTCTCTGAAACCATCTCTGAGGGGATCTCAGCGGGGATTTCTGAGCAGATATCTGAGGTGATCTCTGAGGGGGTCTCTGACAGGGTCTCTGGGGGGGGTCTCTAAGGGCGTCTCTGATGGGATCTCTGGGAGGATCTCAGGGGATTTCTGAGGGTGTCTCTGAGGGAGGTCCCCAAGGGGATGAGCTCTCTGATGAGTTCTCTGAGGGGGGTCTCTCAGGGAATCTCTAAGGGGTTCTCTGACAGGTCTGTGGAGTGTCTCTGTTGGGGTATCTTAGGGGGTCTCTTGGGGTCCCTGAGGGGGTCTTTGAGGGTTTCTCACAAGGCCCTGGTGATCCTTCTCTGAAGGGGTCTTATGCAGTTGTTGACAGGACACTGGGGCTTTATACCAAGGTCATCCTTCTGAGACAGGAGGGGGACAGAAGGCCAAGGGAGATAGAGTGAGAACAGTGTCACAAGTGGTGGCACAGGTGGGGCCAGATGTGCTGTCCTGGGGCTCTGGGGGCTGCTGCTGTTGCCTGGGGTCTTAGGACTGGCCGCATCTGGGCCCGGGTGTCTCTTTGCTGGGAGTAGCTCCGCCAACCCCTCTCTTCTGCCCTTGGTTTCTCATTTATATCTTTGGGGGGTCTCTGCTTTGGTGCTCAGAGGCCTGGGGGTCATTCCCGGCACTGAAGCTCGCCCCCAGGATGTACCCGACATCTGGGCCCAGCACGAGGTCTGCACACAGCTGACCAGGCTTGGTGCTGGTGAACCAGATACGCCCCAGAGCCACTGGAGTAACCCCTGAGCATCACTGTGTGTGGCCCAAAATCCAAAAAAAAAAATACAAAGTTGAGTTGGAGTGCGGGGAGCCCCGCCAAACCACTCTCCGGCCCGCGGAGGTAGCCCCAGGATCTGTAGGTGCAAGGAGAGACCAACTGCATTGGAGATGGAGTAACAGGACGCCAGGGAGGGCACCTGCCCCATGCGCGGCTACCAGGCTTTGTACGGTCTCACAGCCACTAGTGACCCCTGAGCATCGCTGGGTGTGACCCAATAAGAGCTTAAAAAAAAAACGGGGGGCTGGAGCCATAGCACAGCGGGTAGGGCATTTGCCTTGCACGCAGCCAACATGGCCGACCCAGGTTTGATTCCCAGCGGCCCCCGAGCACCGCCAGGAGTAATTCCTGAGTGCATGAGCCAGGAGTAACCCCTGAGCATCGCCGGGTGTGACCCAAAAAAAGCAAAAAAAAAAAACCGGTTTGGAGAGATAGAGATAGTGGGACAGTAGCCGCTGGGCTTGCACATGGTCAAGTGGGGCTCAATCCCCAGCATCCCGTATGGTCCCTCAGTCCCTACCATGAGTGATCCCTGAGCAAAGAGCCAGGAGTAAGCCCTGAGTACGACCTGGGATGGTCTAAAAAATCCCCCCAAAAATAAAGGGGTCAGGCCTGGAGCAATAGCACAGCGGGTAGGGCGTTTGCCTTGCACACGTCCGACCCAGGTTCGATTCCCATATGGTCCCCCAAGCACCGCCAGGAGTAATTTCTGAGTGCAGAGCCAGGAGTAACCCCTGAGCGTTGCTGGGTGTGATCCCAAAAAGCAAAAAAGAAAAAAAAAGAAGGGGTCTGTTGGGGTTTCACCAGCTTTTCCTTCCTGCGCCCCAATTCCCTGGCCCACGCCATCCCACATTTCCCCTCTGTCTCTCAGCCCTCAGTCCCTCCCCTGTCCCTCCTCCCTCATCCCCGACCCTCTGCCCTCATCCCCCTCTCTCCACCCTCATCCCCGTCCCTCTGCCCTCATCCCTGTCCCTCCACCCTCATCCCTGTTCCTCCTCCCTCATCCCCGTCCCTCCTCCCTCATCCCCGTCCCTCCGCCCTCATCCCCCCTCTCTCCGCCCTCATCCCTGTCCCTCCTCCTCATCCCCATCCCTCCTCCCTCATTCCCCCTCTCCGCCCTCATCCCCCTCTCTCCGCCCTCATCCCCGTCCGTCTGCCCTCATCCCCCTCTCTCCGCCCTCCTCCCCATCCCTCTGCCCTCATCCCCATCCCTCCTCCCTCATCCCCCCCTCTCTGCCCTCATCCCTGTCCCTCCACCCTCATGCCTGTCCCTCCTCCCTCCTCCCCATCCCTCTTTCCTCATCCCCCCTCTCTGCCCTCATCCTCCTCTCTCTGCCCTCATCCCCATTCCTCCTCCCTCATCCCCATCTCTCTGCCCTCATCCCCCTCTCTCCGCTCTCATCCCCTCCCTCTGCCCTCATCCCCCTCTCTCCGCTCTCATCCCCGTCCCTCTGCCCTCATCCTCCCTCTCTCCGCCCTCATCCCCATCCCTCCTCCCTCATTCCCGTTCCTCCTCCCTCCTCCCCGTCCCTACTCCCTCATCCCCATCCCTCTGCTCTCATGCCTGTCCCTCCTTCCTCATCCCCCTCTCCGTCCTCATCCCTGTCCCTCCGCCCTCATCTCCGTCCCTCCTCCCTCACCCCCATCTCTCCGCCCTCATCTCCATCCCTCAGCCCTCATCCCCGTCCCTCCTCCTTCATCCCCATCCCTCTGCTCTCATGCCTGTCCCTCTTTCCTCATCCCCTCTCTCTGCCCTCATCCCTGCCCCTCCTCCTCATCCCCATCTCTCTGCCCTCATCCTCCTCTCTCCGCCCTCATCCCCGTCCCTCCTCCCTCCTCCCCATCCCTCCGCCCTCATCCCTGTCCCTCCTCCCTCATCCCTGTCTCTCTGCTCTCATGCCTGTCCCTCCTTCCTCATCCCCCTCTCCGCCCTCATCCCTGTCCCTCCTCCCTCATCCCTGTCTCTCTGCTCTCATGCCTGTCCCTCTTTCCTCATCCCCCCTCTCTGCCCTCATCCTCGCCCCTCCTCCTCATCCCCGTCTCTCTGCCCTCATCCCCCTCTCTCCGCCCTCATCCCCGTCCCTCCTCCTTCATCCCCATCCCTCCGCCCTCATGCTCGTCCCTCCTTCCTCATCCCCCCTCTCCTCCCTCATCCCCATCTTTCCGCCCTCAGTCCTCTCTTCCGTCCACCTTTTGTTCCGAGCATCGCCCAGGAATGTGGGCCACGAGTCAAGGTTCAGGCATTTTGCCCACGCACTTCTCCACCCCCGTGCTGGGGAGCCATGGAGGGCTCAGACCAGGGAGACCCTGGGGACCCCGAGTTCCTCTGTGTCTGCTGGCCGCACCGTCCTCCTGCCTTTCTGCCCCAGCTGCTGGATGCGGCTGAGCTCCGGCACACAAGGGCCAGGGAGCTGCTGGGGGCGGGGGCGCAGCCTCCCCGCAGACCGCCCGGGTTGCTTAGCAATCCGATGCTGCGCGGCAGACACGACTCCGATGGGTTTTTTCCTATTTTTAATTTGCTGGCTGGGTGGGTATTTCTGCGAGCACAGGCAGGGCGCGGGGCTGGCATCCGAATGGCAAAGTCTCGCAGCGCCGGGCACCCTCTGCCCGCTGCCCACCCCTCGGCCCCCTCAAACCCCCGGCTCTCCTGAAGCCACAGGGTTTGTCGTGTCCTCAGGAAGCGGGTGTCCACCCATGGGCTGCTCCCCCAGGGAGAGGACCTGCTCCGGCCCGGTGGGGAGCCGATGGCCAGGCAGTGAGAACCGCAGTGTGCGTGGGTATGAGGCCCCGGGGGCAGGGGCTCAGTGCTCCCATCTGTATGGAGCTTGTGGGGGCTGCTTCCATCCGAACTTCCAAAAGCCTCCCTCTCCCCCCGCCTCCGCAAAGGTGCACACGTGGAGGACGGCAGAGAAACTGGGCCTGAGCAAGCTGGAGCGTGGAAGGAAGGGGGATAGAGGAAGTTTCTAGAAGGGGTTCCTGGTGCATGGTCAGAGGGTTCAGGCTCGTGTGCTGGGGACCCTGGACACCGCCCCTGGGCTGAGGAGGGGCTCTAGGAGGCAGGGGAAGGGGTACACAGCCTGTCTGGTAGATCCTGAGGGACACGAGGCTGGGGGCTGGGAGGAGAGGGCACGAGGCGGGGGGTGGATGGGGGAACTGGGGGGAGGGGAGCACTCAAATCTGTGCTATCCTGCCTGGCCCCTAAGTGTGAGGCAAGAACTGGGGAGTGTGGGAAGGTGGAGGCACAGAGGTAAGGAGCAGAGAGGAGTGTGGGGTGCAGGGAGGAGGGTGGGGTTCAGGGAGGACTGTGGGGATATAGGGGCACAGGGGTGAAGTGTGAGGGTGCAGGGGTGCCAGGGTGGAGTGTGAGGTACAGGGAGGAGTGTGAGGATATGGGGATATAGGGGTGAAGTGTGAGGGTGCAGGAGTGGAGTGTGAGATGCAGGGGAGGAGTGTGAGGGTGCAGGGAGGAGTGTGGGGCTATGGGGATGCAGGGGTACAGGGGTGGAGTGTGAGGTACGGGGAGGAGTGTGAGAGTATGGGGGTGCAGGGGTGAAGTGTGAGGGTGCAGGGGTGCAGGGGTGGAGTGTGAGGTGCAGGGGAGGAGTGTGTGGGTGCCAGGAGGATTGGGGGTATGGGGTGCAGGAGAGGGTTGTGAGGGTACGAGGATACAGGGTGGAGCTTGATGTGCAGAAAGGAATGTGAGGGTATGGGGGTACCGGGCACAGCGGTGGAGTGTGAGGGTGTAGGGAGGACTGTGGGGATGTGGGGTGCAGGAAGGGGTGGGGGGCGCGGGTTGTGCTGTGGGGGTGGCAACTCCCTGAGTCTCCTGGCCTTTCTCCTGCCCTGCTTTGGGATCTGGAGGGATGCAGCCCCCAGACTCTCCTGGGCTTCCTCTTCCCCAGATGCAGATGTGGGTGTAGGCCGGGAGAGAGCACTGTGCCGAGAGTCAGCCTGGAGCGACTGCCCCCACCAATCTCTGAGCCGCTTCAGGTGCCCGTGTAGACTGGGTCTGGGGCAGCAACACAGGGGTCTGTGAATGCCCCACTCGGCTCTGGCAGAGGCCTCCCCCACTTCCATCTCCCTGCACCTCACGTGCTTCCCACAGGCGCATTCTGCCCGCCCTCTCCCCCTTGCTGCTCCCTCTCCTCCCGCTTCTCCGTGCTCCTCCTGCTCCTCTATGCTCCTCCTCCTGCTCCTCCGTGCTCCTCTGTGCTCCTCCATGCTCTCCTTCTCCTCCCGCTCCTCCGTGCTCCTTGTTCTGTCTTGCTGGTGCACATTCTCTAGTAGCTTTCTGAAAAAGAACATACGGATGCTGGGAGGAGCATGTGCATGTGCGTGTGTGTGTGTGTGTGTGTGTGTGTGTGTGTCTGTCTGTCTGTCTGTCTGTCTCTTGATTTGGCTTTGCACAGGATCCCCATCCCAAGCCTCCTATCAGACATTCAGGGGTGCAGCTGCAGGACCCAGAGCTCCCGCAGTTGCTGTGGGAAGGCGGAGCCCCTCATTCTGCCCCTTGTGGGGTCTGGACCCCCCCCCCCCCCCCCGTCAGCCCTTGCTCTCGCTTCCCACGATCCTACTCACCTACATGGGTCCATCGCATCTGTGCAGAGAGCTTGAAGACGGGAAATTTCTTACCTTGGAGTCAGCTACTTGCTGACCCCCGTCTCCTTGCCTCCACGGGCTGCCCTCTGGGGTCTGCGGGGTCCCCCAGGGTTCCCGGGTGGAGGCCAGACCCGGCCAGCTTGAATCTCATGCTTCCTTTTCACTTTCTCCACTGGGCCCCTGGATGCTGTCTCACTTCCACGGCCCCTCCCCCTCCCCTGCCCATCTCTGTATATGTGGTGGCCCTGGAGGTGGAGCCTGGGCCACAGGTCCCAGTCTAGAGGACCCGGTGCTGGGGACGGGCCTGGCTGCACGCAGGGGCCATAGCCCCAGCCGCCCTGCGTCCCCGGAGCCCGGCACGACATGCTCCGTCTCCCCTCCCGGACCATGAGCGCTTCCCTGGGTTTCAGAGCTGCCCTGAGCTGCACAGATTCGCGTCCTCTTGGTCACTGCCCCACTGCTGCCCTCCGGCTCCGGCTCTGCTCTGACACTTAGGGCCGGGCACAGACCCCCCAGACTCTTCCAGGTGTGCCCCCGTCCCAACAAACACAACCACCAGTGAGACCCAAAACACACACAGTCACGCGTGTGCCCTATCCCAACACACACACAGCCAGGTGTGAGACCCAAAACACACACACAGCCATGTGAGTGCCCCATCCCAGAACACACAACTACCAGTGAGACCCCAAAACACACAGCCATGCCTGTGCCCCCATCCCAACACAAAATCATGTTTGAGACCCTAAAACACACAGCCACGCGTGTGACCCCAACACAACACATACAACCATCTGTGAGACCCTTGACACAATAAACACAACTAAGTGTATGACCCCCAAAACAACACACACAATCACACACACAACCTGCAACAGTGTACACAACTACACATGTGATCCCAAACATGCAACCACACATGTGAACCCCAAAACTACACACGCAAACATGCATGACCCCAAAGTACACACCACCACACACGACCTCCCAAACAACATAAACATGTGTGACCCCGAAACATACCAAACCACACACATGGCTCCCAACACAGTATGTACAACCATATGTGTGATCCCCAAAATACACATGACTACACATGTGATACAATATATGCAGCCAAGTGTGAGACCTCACACCAACACACAGAAACACGAAGGTGACTTCACTGCTACACACAAGCATGAAGGTGACCTCCACCCCAACATACACCACATGTGTGACCCTCACCCCAACACACCACATGTATGGTCTCCACCCTGCAACCACATGTGCAACCTCGGACAGGCAGCATCATGTTAATGGAAGGTTGGGACGGAGGAGGGGCCAGTGAGGAGACCTGTTGGGCCGAGGCTGTGGGCTGCCCCAGGGCTCACCCAGCATTTCGGGGCTCACATGGGCATTTTGGGGTATCCTGGCTGCCTTCTGGAAACTGCGCCAGGAGCCCACAGGCCACGTGAGCTGACCCTTGGGTCAGCAGCTATGCTGGCCTCTGGCCCCACTGGCATGTGGGAAAGAGAAGGGCTGGAGCCGGGGCTGCTCAGAACCTCCCAGGCCTTGCCCCCACCCCGCAGCGGCACCGGCTCTGTCTCCGCAGGGAGGGTGGACCTGCTACTCTGGCCTGGGCAGCGCTGGACAGTGCTGTTGGGTCCCAGGGGCAGCACCCGGAAGTGAGCAGGACCTGGGGGCCGTGTTCCTTTGTGAGTGGAGAATGTGGGGGCTCCTCCCCCCAGCTGCTCCCCCCTCCCCCCCATGTCTCGCACCTGCGGGTTTGCCTGTGCCGTGTGAACGCCAGTGTGGGGGCTGCACTGCACCCCGTCTCATCCCGCCAGCCTCCCTCTGCCCAGCTGTCCAGGGCAGACCCCTGCTCCCTAGGCTGAGGAGGCTGGGGAACCGGGGAGCAGAGCCGGCTCCCCGCGGGCCTCCTCTCCAGCATGTGGCCCGCAGTCTCCACGCGGGCGGGGCCCTGGGGAGGGGGCACAGACCGGGAGGGAATTCCCATCGTGGCGGCCCCCTGCGCGGGGACCCTGTAGGGCGGGCGTGGGGGAGCGGGGAGGCCCCCCAGCACCCCGTCGGCGCCGCGCGCGGGAGGGGGAGGGGCGCGAGGCGGGCGCGGGCCGGAGGGCGGCGCTGGCGCCCCCCGCCCGGAGTCCTGCGGGCGGGGCCTCCCCGGGGCGCGTCCCGCGGCCGCTGCCCTCCCCGCCGCAGCCCTGCGAGGGAGAGCGCGGGGCGGAGAGCGGGAGCGGGAGCGCGCGCGCACGGAGCAGCGGAGGGCGGCGGCGGCGGCGGCGGAAGCCTCGGACCAGCCCGGCCGCAGCCGCCCGCGCCCGGCCCTGCCCTCGCCGCCCGCGTGCGTGCCCGGCGCGGGGATGCAGCCGGGGAACGGGCGCCGGGGCCCGGTCAGCTGCGGCGACCGGCGCTGAGCGGTGAGTGGCCGGCCCGGGGCGCCCTCGGGCGGGGGTGCGGGCGGCACGTGGCCGGGCGGGGGACGACCGGGCGCGGCGGGCGGCGGCACAATGCCGGGCCCGGGGCGGGGGGCTACGGGCCGGGGGGCGCCGCGGGAGGCGGCGGGGGGGCCCCCCGGGGCCGCGGCGCCCGGCGGGGGCGGCCCCGCGTGTCCGCGGCCGCAACTTTCTGCCCCGGTGGCCCCGGGGGCGGCGCGCGTGCCGGGGTCCCGGGGGCCGCGCCGGGCCCGGCCTCGCCCGCGCCGCGCCGCGCAGGGACCAGGCCACGGGGCCGGCGCGGGGCGGGGGGCGCCCGGGGGGCTCCACGCCAGCGGCTGTGGCCGAGGTCGGGGGAGGGGGTCTCACGTGTGTGGGAGCCCAGAAATCCGCCCTGCGCCTGGTCCGGCGCGGGGGGACCAACTCCGACCAGAGACGTTTTCCAATTGCCTTTTCCCGGGTGGGGGTGGGGAGGGAATAGATTTATTTATTTTAATGCTCACGTTGACAACACGGCTCCCGGCGCCCGGCGCTCCCGCAGACGTGGGGGCGGCGGGGCCTCGGGCAGGCCCGGGGGGAGTCGCCCCCGCCCGAGCCCCCGGGGCGCGCACCTCTGCACGACGCGCCCGGAGCGGGGTCGCCGCCCGGGGTCCCGCGGCCGGAAGCGGCCCGGCGGTCGCTGTGCAGGAGCGGGAGCGCGGCCGGGCGCACGTCTCCGCGAGGGTCGCGCCGATGGGAGCAGCCCCTCCAGGTGAGCGCCCGGGCCGGGGGGAAAAGTTGCCGAGAGCCGAGCGCGCGGCGCGGCCTCCCCAGGCCCCGGGCGGAGCCCCCGCATCTGCCTGCGCCGCGCGGCCACCCCCGGCGCTGCGGCCCGAGTCCTCCGTGCGTGGGCGCTGGGCGCGCGCATCCCGGGAGCCACGTTCCCCGCCGCGAGCTCCAGGCGGGGCGGCGGCGGGGCCGGGGGCCCGGGGGGGGGGGGCGGCGACAGGGTCCCCCCTCGGGTCCGACCCGTCTGGCCAGGCAGCGGCGCGCAGGGGGAGGGGAGGGGTTGCAGGGACGCTGTGGCGATCTGCGCTGGACATGGGTCTGGGTCTTTCCGTGTCCAGCGGAGAACCCCTCCCCAGAGGGGCCTTGATGATCACTCCCTTCCCCTTAGGGCCCGGATGTGGGGGCACGGGGGAGAAAGAAGGTGCCTCTGGGCTCCAGCTGGGTCTTGGCTGGGCGGGGCCTCGGGAGTCCCCGGGATGCAGGTGGGCGACGCAGGTGGCCGGGCGGGCTGTCCCAGGCCCTTCGGAGGCTGGCCTCTGGGTGCAGGGCGCTGGGCAGCACCAAGGACAGCGCCCTCTGCTCTTCCCTCGCCTGGGCCTCTGGGGGCCTGGCCAGCTCTGCCTGACCCCCAGGGAGGCCGTGGGAAGACCCCCTAGTGCCAGCGCGGGCCTTCTGGCATTTTCCATCCCTCGCTCGACAGGCCCTTGCGTCAGTCAGACAGAAAGAAGGGTCTCTGTTTTGGGGGTGCTGGGAAGGGCCGTGCCGTCGGGGGCCCTGGCCGTTCTGGTCCTGCCTGGTGCTGCGTGGCCGCCGGCCCGGGGCCTGCTGTGGCGTGGGTGGCGGGCAGCGGCGCGGTGCGTGCTCCGCGGTCGGGGGCTGAGCGTGTTCCGGGCAGGGGCGCGTGTCCGGGGCAGGGCGCGGGGCGCGGGGGCGGAAGCGGGAGCGCGTGTGCTGCGGAAGGGGGGGATTGAAACGCTTCCGCCCGGCGGTGCGGGCGCCAGAGCTTGGGGCCGGCTGTCTCTCCTGTTTATTTATCTCCAGCTCTGCTTGATGCTCTGTTACAAAGACAAATCGGGCCCGACGCGCGGCTGACGGGCATGTGGAATTCTTTGATTCTTAAGCAACTGAAGGGAAAGAACCATCCTGAACTCCCCCCCCCACACACGCTTCTCCTGGGGTACCCCACCCCCACGTCAGCACAGAGATGCTTCCCGGGTACCCCACCCCCACATCAGTACGAGATGCTTCCAGGGATACTGCACCCCACATAAGCACAGAGATGCGTCTCTGCGGGTGCCTTACCCCACATCAGTACAGAGATGCTTCCTGGGTACTGCACCCCAAATCAGCACAGAGATGCTTCCTGGGTACCCCACCTCACATCAGCACAGAGATGCTTCCCAGGTACCGCACCCCTCATCAGCACAGAGATGCTTCGCGGGTACTGCACCCCACATCAGCATAGATGCTTCTCTGGGGGTACCCCACCCCCACATCAGCACAGAGATGTTTCCCGGGTACCTCGGGTACCTCACCCCCACATCAGCACAGAGCTGCTTCTCCCGGGGGCTCCCTCTCCAGGGGCAGCTTGAGCATCGGGCCCCACCAGCACCCACGGGTGGAAACCTCGTTCTCTGTTCTGCGTTGCAGCCAGCAGCCAGCGCAGGCCCGGGCCCACCGCTGCGGCTCGGGCCCGTCCCCCGCAGCCCCCGGGAAGTCGCCGGCTCCTCTTTATTCATAACCTTCTGGCGCCTTCGCGCTCTGCCTGTCCATCTGCCTCCCCCCTCCCCTGCAGTCTGTTCCCCCTGTGCCAGCTCCGGGCCGTCAGCTGGGAGCTGGGGGCTCCGCGTCCTCACCTGGGGCCTGCCGGGGGTCCGCCCGGGCGGGCGCTCCCTCCGCTGCCTCACTCTGCCTTCCCCGGGGCCTGCACTTAGCAAATGAGTTTGTGATCGCAGTTTCTCCAACACATGAGCGGAGCGGCGAGGTGTCTCGGGAGGCGCCTGCACACCTCGGTGGCGGGCGACACGGTTCCCTTCCCTGAGGCGGGGAAGCCGCATGGGTGGGGGGCGGCAGGGCGAGGCAGAGGTGTGACTGCCACCCACAGGGTCCGGGGACTGGGCTAGGCTCCTGCTTCCTCCCACTGGGACTCGGGACACCCCCTGGGCCGGCTCTGCTGAGCCCGCTGGCCAGAGGCTTGGAACTGGCTCAATTCACCTCTCAGGGTGCAGCTTTAGGCCCTGATCGGCATGTTCCCCCACACCCCCCGGACGCAGACAAAGCAGTTCTTGTGTCAGCTTTGTCGTTTCATGCTTTCATTGTTTGGTTTGGTTTGGGGCCACATCCAGAGGTGCCCTTGGCGGACTCCTAGCGTGGGGGACCCTAGGGGGTGCCGGAGATGGCGCCTGGGCTGGTCGCATGCAAGACACTGCCTGTGTCTCAGGTCTGTGGCCCCATTCTGTGTTTGGAAGGTTTCAGGTCAGAGCTTCCTGCCAGGGGAAAGGGGGGTCCAGGGCTGGAGCAACAGCACCACGGGGAGGGGCCCTGCCTGGCATGTGGCAGACCCTGCGGTTTGATCCCCGCCAGGAGTGATCCTGAGTGCGGAGCTAGGAGTAGTCCCCGAGCATCGCCGGGTGTGGCCCCCGAACTAACAAAGAAAGGACGCAGGGTCCACTCGGGCCTGGCCGCCTCCTGTGGCTGCCCCAGCCTGGCATACCAGGGGCAGAGCAGCTGGGCGACGGCCCGCATGGAGGGCCCTGGGGTCCCAGCTGGCACCTGGACCAGGCTCTGCTGGGCCCTGAGGAGGCAGGCGGCAGCTGGATTCTGCATGGACACAGGAGCCGAGATAGCTGAGGCTGGGTACAGACTTGTCCCTGTGGCCTCTCTGGAGGCAGCGGCAGCCGGCGGAGACCTGGGTGCCCGTCACCTCTTCCTTCTTCAGCTTCTGTGCCCGGAAGCGGAGTCACAGGGAGCTGTAGCCCCCAGCCGGTCTTGTGGGTCTTGTGGAGACATGCAGCCCCTGCCCACCTCGGTCCTTCCCTGGCACCCCCAGAGGTGAGCCGGTGTCCTCCTGGAGGCCTGGACGCGTGTGATGGGTGTATGGTGGCCAGCCGTGGAGCCATTTCATGGCACAGGGACACTGGCTGAAGGAGGAGAATAACAGCGGCTGGCAGTCCCGGACGGCCAGTGCCAGAGGCATCAGCTCCTCCACCAGACAGTTTCTGTGGGGCCAGAGCTGGAGCATGGTGGGGAGGGCGCTTGCCTTGCACGTGGCTGACTGGGGTTCGATTCTTGGCATCCCGGATGGTTCCCTGAGCACCGCCGGCTGCAGGGCCAGGAGCACCCTGAGCATCTCGGGGTGTGACCCCCAAACAAACAAAAAATAGAAGAAACAGTTTCTTGCAAAACCGAGAGTCCAGAGTCCTTTGGAGGTGAGGGAGTTTCCCTGGGGTGACTGCTCCTTCCCGCCTGCGCCATTCCTGGCAGTGCTGGGGCCGCTCCCGGCTCTGCTGTCCTGGGTGCGACCTGCCCTGCAGTGTTCTCACTGTCCCTAGAGGGATGGCCCCGCCACTGCCCATGGCCAGCTGCGTCCCCGTGGGCTCCCCGTTTGGCAGCAGTTGGGGGCTTTCTCTGGAGATGTGTCCAGTCCCGCCCGTTGACCAAGCTGGGTGTGAGTGTCCTTCCTGGGGACGCCGAGCCTCAGGGATAGCCGTCAGTGGCATGATGGCGGGGGCCCACAGTGGAAGGATTCTGCAGGGTCCGAGGACACTGCAGCACGCAAGGGGCTGGGTGGACATGTGCATCGTGGGGTTTCCCCAGAGAGGTATCAGTGCGGGGTCTGTGACCTGGGGGCAGCTCACCCCCAGGAGGACCGGGGTCATGTCTGGGGTGCTCTGTGCCCATGATGACCTCTCTGACCCACTTCAGTGTCCTGCTGTGGGTCTCAGTGCTCCAGAAACAGCCATGGTGATCCCTGAGGGTCCGCCTGACAAGGTCGCACAGCTCGGGCCCACGGTGCCTCCACTCCCGGGGACACTGGGGAGCCTGAGACAGTTGGGTCCTGGCCAGGACAAGAGAGGGGGCTGGCCTAGGGGCTCTGGGAGCCACGTATGAGGACAGAGGTGGCAGTCCCTTTTGCGTGTCCCCTGGCTGCTGTCAGGGCCCTTTGGCATCGGTCAGGATCTGAGCAGGAG
This sequence comes from Sorex fumeus, assembly GCF_029834395.1. Taxonomy (NCBI): domain Eukaryota; kingdom Metazoa; phylum Chordata; class Mammalia; order Eulipotyphla; family Soricidae; genus Sorex; species Sorex fumeus. The sequence continues at coordinate 17,116,851 of NW_026606086.1, read as the reverse complement.
GCGGGCAGGGATTTCAGGGAGTAAGATTGTCCGGCGATAACTGCAGGGTTTCACGGCGGCTGGCAGCGGGGCGGCATGGAACTTCTCATGTGCTGAGACTTGACATTGGCTGCCTCTAACTCAGGCCAGGGGATGGGAGGAAACACAAAACTACTGTCCATCGATAGAATGGGTGTGTCACTACTGAGGCTCCTCACAGGGCACAGGGCACAGGGCACAAGGGCTGTCAGGGCACAGAGCATAGGCAGGAAGGATGTGGCCGCAACCCCTCCCCCGGCTCTCCCAGCCCATGTTGTCTCTAGAATTTCCTCCCTTCCATGTCCACGTGCCTCCATGAAGACACATGTCCTTCAGGATCGCCTGCACTGGCGGTTTGTGTCCCCTGAGTGACTGACCCTTGCCTTCCCCACGCACAGTGATGCTGTGTCGAGGTCGCTGAGCCTGCTGGGGCATGCTGGCCCCACGCGGAACACTCATTTGTCCCGTGGTCAGAGACAGCCAGTGGGGGATGGGCCGAGGGCGGGGCCCAGGGCTGCCCATTTGCCCACCAGCCCGAGTCCAGCTGGGTGGCTGTGAGGACATGATTGGGCCCCTGGCACGTGTGCCATGGTCCTGTCTGCCAGGCTGTGTGTGTGTGTGTGTGTGTGCATCCCTCAGGGTGTGTGTGTGTACGTGTCCCTGGGGGTATGTATGTGTCCATCCCTCAGAGTGTATGTGTGTATGTGTCCATCCCTTGGAGTGTGTGTGTGCGTGCGTGCCCCTCAGTGTGTGTGTGTATGTGTGTGTGTGTGTGTGTGTGTGTGTGCATCCCTCAGCTGTGGAGCCGCCCCATGTGCTTTCTCCCCCCCAGACCCTTTTCTGCTCCCCTCCCCCCCTGGAAGCTGGCACTCTAGGGGCCGAGGGGCGTCAGTTGCAGAGGAGGGGTCTGTGTCCTCAGGCTGGCCGCAGGGTGGACGGGGTACCAGGCGCCCTCACACGTGACTGGGGGGTCATGTGAGCCAGAGGCCTCCAGGCAGCCCATGCAAGGAGCAGGCTTTGAGCTGCACCGGGCGGGGTGGGGGCCGCAGTGTGGGGTCACCCTGGGTGGGCGTGGGCACTCAACCTGCTGTCCCAGAAGAGCAGAGTGTGTGTGTGTGTGTGTGTGTGTGTGTGCACGCGCCTGCGTGCCCCTTGGGGTGTGTGTATGTGTGCATCCCTCGGTGTGTGTGTGTGTGTGTGTGTGTGTGTGTGTGTGTGTGTACATGTCCCTGGGGGTATGTATGTGTCCATCCCTTGGAGTGTGTGTGTGTGTGTGTGTGTGTGTGTGCATCCCTTGGGGGCTGTGCGCGCATGCCCCTCAGGGTGTGTGTGTGTGTGTATGTGTGCATCCCTCTGTGTGTGTGCATGTATGTGTGTATCCCTCAGTGTGTATGTGCATGACTGCACCATGTGTGTGGAAAATGGTGGGACGCGCGTGTACATACACAGATATTGCACATGTGCAGGCATCAGCCGTGCCCGTGTGGGGCATGTGCACTGTCCCCGTGCTCGGGGCCACAGGCCTAGCCAGCTCCGCTCCAGCCTCTGGGCCCTGTGCTGCAGAGCAGACGGGAGCCGTGTCCACCCACCCGTGGCCGCGTCTGCTCCGCTTCCCCCCTCAGACAGGCTGTGTGGCTCCTGGCTGGGGTGCCGAGTGCTGCCGGCGCCCTCCTGCCGCCCCGTGTGCCTGGCAGCTCTTGCCTGTCCTTCCCGCCCAGCCCTCCCTTCCCGGCCTCCTCTGTGCCGCCGGCTTTCCCCGGAGCTGTGCCCGGTGCCAGGCCCCCGCTAAAACGGATCCTACAATTACGTGGCGCTCTCTGTGCCTCCAAGAAAGCCGCTGCTCCTGCCTGCACAGCTGCCCGTCGGTGTGTGGCCACCCTGGCAGCAGCCGGAGCCAGCGTTGTGCTGTCAGGACCTGGGTCCAGGGGAACTGGCACCGCGAGGGACCATCCCCTATGGTCCCTGCTCTGGGAGCCTGCCCCTGCCCAGCTGCCCCAGGCCCGCCCAGCATCCACTCACCTCCCCCGATGCCACCCGGGCCCCAGAAAGGCCCCAGCACTTTGGAGTATGGGGACATGGTGTGCACGCATGCTTAGTGACCCTTCCTGCAGCGTGTGCACGCATGTGACCGTGTGCACATGTGGCCCTGTGTACATGTGTGGCCTGTGTGCGCAAGTGACTGTGTGCACGCATGTGGCTATGTGTACGTGTGTGGCCATGTATATGTGTGATGTGTGTGGCTGTGTGCATTTGTGTGACCATGTGCACACGTGGCCCTGTGTACATGTGTGGCCATGTGCACACGTGTGGCCATGTGCACACATGTGGCCATGTGTACGCGTGTGGCCATGTATATGTGTGGCCATGTATATGTGTGGCCATGTGTATGCGTGTGGTCGTGTATGTGTGTGGCCATGTTCACGTGTGTGGCCATGTGCACATGTGGCCCTGTGTACGTGTGTGGTCTGTGCACGTGTGTGGCCATGTGCACGTGTGTGGCTGTGTGCACCTGTATGAGTGCATGTGTGGCTGTTTGGATGGATCAGGTGCTCCTGCCTCTCCCCTCTACCTGGGAGCATGTGTGAATTTTGGTTGGGGATTCCCTGAGTTCGGTGGTCAGTCTCGGTCTTCTGGAAAGGGTGCTGAGATCTCAGGCAGCTGGTGGGGGGTCCACAGCTCTCAGTCACCTGGGACAGTGTGGACACATGCTGGCCCTCCTGGGTGGAAGGTCAGAGGAGGCCCCGGCGGCTGGGCTCGTTATCCCGGGGGCGGATGGAAGCTCTGCGCCCGCTCACAACCCAGCAACCCACACACTCGTCTTTGAAACGTCCCGAGTTGCCATGGTTACCGGCATGTGGCGTGGGGGTCTGCTGAGTGGCGGGCTCGGATCCGGTCGGGCCAGGCGGCCTGTCCTCCGGCAGCGGCCGTGTGCTCTGCGTGGGCGGCGTCTGGAGCGGTGGCGAGATGCTGGTGCAGGGTCTGTCCCCGCCAGAATGACCACAGCACGGAGAGAGCAGCGTCCTCCGTGTCAGCAGCGGGGCTGAGCACATGTGTAAGCCTGTGTGTACATACATGTGGAGTCAGTGTGCACACATGTGTGTGACTGTATGTGTGTGTATATGTGTGACTGCGTGTGCACATGTGACTGTGTGCATGCATGACTTGTGCGTGTGTTTGAGTGACTGCATGCATGTGACTTTTGCATGCATGTGCGTATGACTGAATGTGCTCGTGTGTGTGTGTGTGTGTGTGTGTGTGTGTGACTGCGTGTGCCCTTGCCTGTGCCGTGTCTCCTCTGCCCGGGGGCACTGTCGCTGGGGTGGTCCCTCTGCCCTGTGTGTTGTTTGTGTGGTGTTTCTGGGAGAGGCACAGGGGGCTTTTCCTGGCCGACACCCCTGGGCCCCAGCTTGGGGTGAGGTGCTGTGGCTGGACATGGGGCCACAGGGCTCCAAGACGCAGTGGCGGCAGCAGAGTGACTGGTCAGCGTGGCGCCCCTGCTGTGTGCCGGGGCCCCTGAGGATCCCGCCAAGGGCCAGGGCAGGGCTGGATGGCTGAGGGTTCTCGGGCGCAGGCTCAGCGCTGGGCCCAGCGGGGAGAAGGGCCCCGATGGCTGGACCCTGCGCCCGCTCCCCCTGGCCCGAGTAGAGTGATGCGGTGTTACGTGGGGGTTGCAGGCTTCGTGGCAGGGCCTTTGGTCTGCCCTGCGCGGGGATGCCCCAGCCCTGCCGCCAGGGAAGGCAGACGTTGCCGGGGCCCTAGGCTGCCCTGAGCACCTCCTATTTGCCGGGCTGCAGGGGATTGGGTGGAAGGGGGGGCGGGAGGTCCCTCTGGGTGGGCCGGGCCTGTTGGTCTGGGTGGGTCACCGGCGCTGGTGGGAAGCAGGGGTAAATGGGGGATGCAGGGTGGCAGCGGCCGGTTGTGTCTATATTTAGCTCATGGATGCTTCTCGGCTGGCACCGGGACCGGCACAGCCGTGGCTGGTGGGATCCAAGGAGCCGCTGTCGGCGCCAAGGGCCGGCCTTGCGTCCCTGCAAGGGCTGTTGGTGACTGGACCCTCGGGACAAGCAGGCACCCTTGGGGGGGGCAGTGAGAGCCGGCCCTGGGCCCCTTCCTTCCGGCCGGGAGTGGACAGTGAGAGCCTGTCCTCTGTCTCCGGTTGTGTCCCCAACTCACGTCCGTGGGCTATGCCCCCCATGGCGCCCCTAGGGGGGATGCCACGGTCCGGTGGGTGCCAGGGCCCCGCTCTCAGTTTTCGCTGGGCGGGTGGGGTCTGCGGTAGGGGGCCGGTCCGGCCCCTACCTGCCTCAGGGGTGTTTCCTCAGTGTTAGTGGGACGGGGGAGCCCTCGGGGTCGCCTCCTGGGGTGCCGGCCCCGCTGTTGGCCCCATGACCCCATCACATCTGGTGTCCGGGTGGCGGGGGTGCCCGCAGGGCTGAGCAGACGGGTCCTGGGGGTGGGCGGCCGGGCAGGAGGGGTCTAGGTCATGTGGTTCTGGGAGGAGTGGGCAGTGAGGCCGGAGCGTCCTGTGACCCGGGGACCCAGCCCAGGGCCTGAGACTGCCCGCCCCAACCTTGCTGGGTCCTGGCGGCCAGGCAGGAATGTGGACTCGGGGGCAGGTGGGCCTTGCGCTGCCCCCAGCTACGTCTGCCCTTCCTTAGAGCCTCTGGCTGTTCTGTGAGGCCCGGGGGTGTCCCAGAGTGACCAGGATGTCCCTGTGGCCCCACAGCCTCTGACGAGAAAGGGGAGACAGTGGTCGGGCCTGCTCCCAGAGTGGCCGTCCTGCGTGCCTGACCTTCCTGGACGCTTTGGCGTGAGGTTCTGCCTGCGAGGCGTTGGGGGTGCTGGACCTTGGATGGGAGATTGGGGCTCACCCTGACCCTGCGGGGTTCCGAGCGGGCCTCTGCTGTGGGCCCACCCCGAAGCTGCTGAGCACTGTGGGGGGAGGGGCATGGGGTGCAGCAGGGGCTGAGGACAGCGACCACCGACCACCGGCTCCGGGCTCAGCCGCGCCCCCAGCCTCTGGCCTCACCTTCATTAGACGTCCCCCCGCCAGGTCTCTTCGTCCTGCTGGACACTGAGGCAGCTGGGCCCAGGCCCCGCTGCTGCGGGCACCAAGGGCCAAGGCCCGTAATGGGGTCTGTCACTGTGGGGACAGTGAAGGGCGACTTTCAACATGCTGCCCTTCTGGTTAGAGGGACAGGCCTGGGGACCACCCCCCCAGCCCTTTCCCCTCCCCACTCTGCACCCACCTCTCCACCCCCCACCCACCATCCGTCCATCCACCCTCCATCCACGTGCTATCTATTCACCCACTCCTCTGCCTACCCCCTTGCACACCCACCCACCGCCCCCCACTCGTCCCCCCGTCCACCCCTCTAACATTAAGGCCAGAATCAGGTCCAGGCTGCCCTGAGGAGCCTTTGGCCTGGGAGGGTCAGACATCCCCTCACCAGAGATGGGAAGGCGAGGCCAGAGGCTGCTGCCCCGTGGGCTTATGGGGGCCGAGGGGTCTCGCATGGGGTCTCCGGGAAGAGGCCCGAGGAGGCTGATGCCCGCACGAGGGGACACGGGGCGCAAGGGTGGCTGAGAGGCAGGAGGTACTGGTCACTTCCTGCCGCTCCTGCGGGGGCCAGGCTGCGGCTAACGGGTCTGGGGCCCAGAGGTGGTTTGTGCCTGGGCACCGGATCTCGGGATGGGCTTCGCTGGGTCCAGGGGGCAGATTTCCTCGGGGTCCACATGGCCTGAAATGTGGGGTCACTCCTGAGTGACTCATCTCGTCCCTCCCCTGGGCACTGGCCCTGCCGTCCAGCATGCCGTCGGGGGCCACAGTGGGGGCTGCGGGCAAGGCCCCGGCTGCCGGTTCCCGAGTCGCACGGGACGTGTGGCCCGTGAGTTCATTCTGTGGGGGCTAGGGCGGGGGGGATGGCCCAGGGAGAGCCCTGGCCAGGGACCGGAGGTCGGTAGCTTGCCCCAGCCCCGCAGCAGGCCAGCCCACCTCAGAGCATGCCCGCCCGAATCCTGACGGGGCCCTCAGCCCCTCCGCAGCTAGGGGGCCTGCCTGGAAGAAGCACCAGCCCCGCCTCCTTCCCAGCCCCTCCCAGCATCATGGCAGAGTGATGGGTCTGAGGTCCTGGGGGCCCCCTGTGACCCTTGTGTGACCTCAGATGTCGATACCTGTCACTTGAGGGGCAGGGCCAGCTTCCCGGGCGGCTGGGTCATGCTGGGGTGCAGCCCATGGCCAGGGCATGGCCAGGTTCCTGCTGGGCTGCGCCCTGCCCTGTGCCTGGTGGGAGGGACCAGACGGCGGGAGGGGCATGTGCCCCCCTTCCTGCTCAGTACTGCACAGAGTGATTCCCATGGGCAGGGGGCGGAGTGGAGTCTGCGAGGGGAGCTCGCGTGGAGGGGAGCTCAGCGTGGAGGGCGTGGAGCTCAGCGAGGGGAGGGCCGTGTAGACAGATCTCAGATGGCCCCCGCAGGAGGAACGGGGAAGTCTGGCAAGAGACAGTTTGTAGGCATAAACGGAAAGCCCTTTGTTTGGGTCCAAACAGATCAGCTTTCCGAAGCTGTGTGAATGAGGTGGGAGGGGGTATTTATGATACTGTGCAAGTCACCGTGTGACCCGGAGGCCCCCAAGATCCAGAGGGCTCTTTGGTCGCATTACTAGAGGTATTGTTTCCAGGAGGAAGGAGGGGACTCTGTTGCTCTCTCTCCTCAGAGACCGCTGTTGGGGGGTCTGTCTTCAGATCTCAGCAGTTCGTTGTCGAAAGAACTTTGATGGGTCAAATCAGATTGCAGAATGAATCCTACCACCGCCCCCCTCACGCCCCCTCCCCCCCAGAAAAGTACTAGATGTAGGCTATGCGACGTATAAAATATTTATGACCAAGTATGTTTCCTTTTTGAGAAGTAGGGAAGGCCCAGAGGAGAGGAATGACAATGCAGCCCTTAATGGCCCCCTGCTGTCTGTGTAGAGGCACCTGGGAAGTGACAGGGCAGTGTCAGCCACGCTCCTGTCCCTCGGCGCCCTCCCCCCAGACTCCTCATCCTGCTTCCCCACTGCGGCCTCTCACGCTGTCTCGGGAGTGACCCAACGGGCCTTCCCCGGCGGCCAGTCCGCAGACGGCAGAGTCGGCTGTCAGGTCCCTGGGGTGAACTTGGGGTGCCTCTACGCGTGGGTTCCGGGAACCCCAGTGGCCCAGCTGCCCCCTCGGAGCTGCCTGACTGGACAGTGGCTTGCCGCTCGTGCCGTGGTCTCTTGGGTGGTGTTGGACTCACCCTTGAGTCTGTCCTCGTCGCTGTTGGGGGTCTCCTGGCAGTGGGACCCGACTCCCTCATCCAGTCCAAAGGGGGTCAGAATAGAAGACTGAGGGTCCCCGGGCCCCCCAAAGCTGACCAGGCAGGTGTGGGTCAGTGTGGGAGCAGGTCCTGTCTCCTGTCTCCCGCCCCTGGGTGACCTTGGGTGACCTTCAGAAGCTCGGGGTCCCCTTTGCATCCCGGGGCCCAGTATAGAGGAGGGGTGTCGAGACCTAGTTGCCCCCGCCCTGCGTGTGGTCTTCGTTTCCTGCTGTGCGGAGTTGGGGTTCAGCGGGACCCCCACGACCCTCATGGCTCTACTCTCGGGCCAGTGCTCCGAGACCCCCAGGCCACGCCTGCGGGGCTCACAGGGTTACTGGCGAGGAATGAACCCCAGAGCCCCGGGGACACGGAGTCGCCCCTCTCCCTGGGCTTGGCAGGACTCAGAATCAGGGCCGGGTCCAGCCGGGTCCCTACAAGGAAGGAAGGAGGAGTGTCCAGCCTGCTGGCTGCTCAGTGGCGAGTCGGCCTCAGCCCCTGCCCCTCCCCAATTCTGCCTTTCCTGGAACATTCTGGAAGACTGCAGTTCTCCGTGAGACCCGAGCCGACTTGGTTCTGCATTCTAAGCATCTTTCATCTCTGCTGGTTTTGTGGGTGCTTGTTTCTGAGTTGTCCCCATTTGCTTGGGAGAGACGCGGCCCTTGGCACCCTGTGTGCATGGAGGTGGCGGGCGGGTGCTGGTGGGGCCGGGCCTGGCCTTCAGTTGCTGACCGGGCCTGAGTGTGGAGAGTGGCTGCCGGGCAGTGTGGGGCCTGCTTGGGGTGGGGGGCTCTGGAGGCTGTGAGCGGCCTGCAGCGACCTGGGCCCTCCCGGGCCCTCCCTGCCTGTCCCAGCTGGCTTGGGCTCTATTGGGTGCCCCCGGCCATGATGGGGGAGGGGACCAGGGAGGGGGTGCCTCGTGCCGTGTGTATTTTCAGAGGCTGTGGGGTGTCGTGTGTAAAATTAGCACCGGCTTGTTGGCCCCTTTCAGGCTAATTCGGAGTGAAATGTTTTAGCAATGGTGACTGATTTTATCAGGAGAACAAGAACTAATTAAATTCCCTCTGACCATCAAGCAGTAAATTATTTCTATCGAGACAGATGCAATCTCGTCCCTGTATCCCGCTCGACCCAGCACGCACCCGACTTGCATGTTCAAAGGGCGCGGGAGGGGAGGCTGGGCTCGGTGCCCAGTGGAAGGACCCCACGCGCTGGGGCACGCGGGCTGGGATGCTCTCAGCCCGCGGAGAGACTGGGGCGTGGGGTCCCTGTCTCCGGGGCTCACGGTCTCTGCAGGAGGGCGGGGTCAGCAGTGAAGGCAGGTCTACCAGCCCGGGGCAGCCTCTGCTCTGCTCCGGCGCAGCTGTGGGGGTGAGTTTGGCTCCAGACCCACGGAACCCCGACCTTCACGAACGCTCCTGCGTCCTCGGTGGGCCAGGCTGCCCACTACTGATGCCAGCCAGCCTGAGTTTCGTCATTTCATTTTTCGCCTTGAAGTTGAATTATTGTTATTTGGACAACCTGCCCCAGCCCTCCCACACACGAGAGCCCTGCGTGGGCAAGGCTGGGACTGTGTGAGCTGCCGGGACGACCACTCGCCCGCAAGGGAGCCTGGTGGGGTGCAGTCGGGAGTGGGGAGCAGCCTGGGAGCCGGGACCGTCCCTTGCGGAGTCCCTGCCTGTCCAGGTGGTGCTGGAGGCCAGGGGGAGCGGGAGGACCCCAGGCTGCCTTGGGGTGTCCAGGGCAGGGCTGGCACAGGCCGGGCCAGATCCCCAGGTGTGCGTGACCCTGCGCTTCGTGGACCCTTATGTGGCTGTGGGCTAGAGGCTGTGCCGTGGACTCCCGCCTGGCTGTGGCCACCAGCCCAGCGCTTGAGTCCCGAGGTAGCCTCTGTCTTCTCCGTTCTGCTTTGCCTCTGTGGCTGACGTGGTGATGGGGTCACGTGGTGAGTGTGGTGCTTGCGGGGTCCCTGCAGTGCTCTGGAGTCACACATGCGTCTCCTGGGATGACACCTCAGCACGTGGGGGGCTCGGGGACTCCACGGGGCCTCGCGGCACTGCAGGCTCTCCGCAGAGAGGCCCGTCTCCCCTCCCTCTCCCCAGGGGCCTCAGCAGACCCGTCTGGGTTTGGGAACTGGGGGAGGGGCTCTGTTGGAGTTGGTGGCAACAGTGAACCTGGGGGGCCGGGTCCCCCCAGCTGCTTTCCGCTGGCTTGTGATGGCAGCCTACCCTCCGAGGCCCGCAGTGAGCTAAACTTGGGGCCCCCAGAAGGGCTTGGGGGTTTCATGAGTGGAAGCAAAGCTTTCTGGAGCTGCCCCCTGGACCCCAGCCCAGCCCTGAGCATTGAGGGTGCCTTTGGGAACCCTGGGGGTTTGCTTGGAACAGGAGGGTTTGGCCCTCAAGGCTGGAGCTGATTTGAGCTTACCTCTGTGCAGATGTGTGGTTCTGGGGTCATGTGTCGCCCCCCCGAGCCTCAGTTTCCCCTGGAAGCCATTGTAGTTGGCTCCTCAGAGGCACCTAGGGGAGACAAGGTGCAGCTGGGACCCTGCTGTCCTGCGTCGCCCTCACCTGCGAGGCTGAACTGGGCATGCTCGATCCCCTGTGGACAGGATAGGTCAGCCGATTCAGATGGCCAGCTGGGGGCTGCTGGGGCGCTGTTGGTGGGGACTGCAGCCAGGGCACACTCCGGCGGACAGTGATGACAGGGACGGCTCTGCATCAGGGCTGCCTCCTGCCTCACAAACATGCCCCGACTCTGGACTCCCGGCTCCAACATCCTCAAGCCAGGGCTGAGCCACACCCTGAAAAAGGGCTCTCAGAGGCTCTGCCAGCAGGAGCCAAATTTACCCAATCCTGAGCCTGGCTGGGAGCCCCGCCCATGCCACGCCCCCGCAGCTCCGCCCCTCCACAACCCTGCCCACTCCCGGCTCCGCCCCTCACAGCCCCGCCTATCAGCCACACCCCTCCACATGCTCCCCAACTCTCGACCAGCCCCTCCAGCGCCCCGCCTACTCCCGGCCCCGCCCGCTCTCCCTCACCCCGCCCACCCAGCTCCGCCCCTTCATACACCCCACCCACTCACCTTCCCCTCTGCCCCTCCCCCCTCCTGACCGCCCCAGAGTGACCCCAAAACCACCTAGAGCTCCACCCATAGCCCCACAGCCCCATCCTGCTCCCAGAACCCTCCAGAACCCTCCAGAGCCTGCTCTGAGGTTGGAGAGTGCCGCGTGTGCCTGGCGGTCTCAGCATCCTTCAGCCCAGGGGCCTTCCAGGTGCAGGGCCAGCATGTCTGGTCTCAGGATGGGGAGTGTGGGGGGCTACTGCCTGGAACACGGTATGTCGAAAATGCACCAGGGGGCGTCTCACTCTCCCCAACCCACACCCCATCCCCATCCATCCACCTACTCACCTGTCTCTCACCCACCCCTCTCTCCATCCACCATCATTCCTCCACCCCTCTGTTCGTCCATCCATCCTTCCACTCACTCATCCATCCATCCTTCTTTCACCTGCCACTGCCTGGAACATGGTATGTCGGAAATGCAACAGGGGGCGTCTCCCCCTTGCCCACCCACCCTCCATCCCCATCCATCCACCTCCCTTCCTCCCTTCCCCCCTTCCTCCTTTTCTTCCTTCCTTCCTTCCTCCCTCCCTCCCTCCCTCCCTCCCCCTCCTCCCTCTCTCCCTCCTTCCTTCATTCTTTCCTTCCTCCCTCCCTCCCCCTCCCTCCTCTCTCTCTCCCTCCTTCCTTCATTCTTTCCTTCCTTCCTCCCTCCCCCTCCCTCCTCCCTCTCTCCCTCCTTCCTTCCTTCATTCTTTTCTTCCTCCGTCCCTCCCTCTCTTCCTTCCTTCTTTCCTCCCTCCCTCCCTCCCTTCCTTCCTTCCTTCCTTCCTTCCTCACTTCCTCCCTTCCTCCCTTCCTCCCTCCTTCCCTCCCTCCCTCCTCCTCCCTCTCTCCCTCCCTCCCCCTCCCCCTCCCTCCCTCCCTCCCTTTCTTTCTTCCTCCCTCCCTCCTCTCCCTTCCCCACCATTGCCTGTCCCTCACCTGAAGGTCATTAAGCACCGACTGCTCTGTTGAACAGTGCTCCAGGCAGAGCAATGCAGATGAGTCCTGTGTGCTCCAGGAGCACCTTCGGGAGGATGAGTGATGAGCGGTGCCTGCGGCCTGTGCCCCTGCTGCGTGGGGGCTCCGGGCCAGCCCCATTCCCCGTCAGAGGGAGGCCACCCGCACCCACCCTCATCCCGGCCCCACCCCCCAGGCCTTCGGGAGTGTTCTGTGCCAGGGAGGGATGGTGGGGCTGCTCTGCTCCCTTCCTGCTCACTACCGGCTGCCGTCTCCACAGGCCCCCTCGTCTTCCCCTCCCAGACGGGGTCCCTGAGTGCAATCTTGGTGGGTGTGGGCCCCCAAGGTCCCGTCGTGGCACCGTTTCACCACCAGGGTCTGCCCTTGGGAGTGTGTGGCGGGCCCAGGGATTCTGCCCCCCTCGACTGGATGGCACCATCACTGCAGCCAGACCCGCCCTCCATGGTCCTGCTCGGACCCCCTCACCTGCTGTCGGGCGCAGCCCCCCTGTTCCTGCGCTGTGGCCTATGTCCCGCGCAAGGCCGGGGCTTGGGACTCAGCAGGGCTTGGGACTCAGCAGGGCTGCCCGTGGCTGCTGAGGGCCCGGGAAGGGGGGGGAAGATGCCTCCCCACGCCCGCCCCCCCCCCCCCGGTAGTTTCCTGGCTTTTGCTGTAGCGTCTCAAATATTTCCTTGCTTTGCCTTTTGTCAGTAAATATTTTGCCAGTCGTTTCTGTCTGGTTCATATTTTTTCCTGGCTTACAAAGATGTTAAATTAGCCCGAGTGCTTTAAGTAAGGGCTCGTTCCGCATCATCCCTCGTTCGTATATTTTGTTTCCTCTCCACCCCCGCCGATGTGCGCACGGCCCACTCCCGTCACTCACCACACGCGTGTCAACAGCGCGGTCCCCGCGTCCCCCGAGAGCAGCCTGTGTGCCCCCTCACGGCCAGCCCCACCCGCCTTCTCCATCGCGTCCTCTGCTCCGGGGACCCCGTGCTTCCGCCCCCTCCATTCCCGCCAGTGCCACCGTACCCCTCCCCCACTCCCAGACCCACCACGCAGCCACCACTGCCACCGTCAGTCACGTCCCCACCTCCAGCGCCAGCCTCCCCCGCCTCCCTGCTCTGCCCCGTGCCTGCCGTCGTCCCGGCCTCCCCTGCAACCGTGTCCATCCTCTCTGTCCCCTCCAGTACGTGTGGCCCAGCGGCAGCAGGGGGCGGCCTCCATCTGCCTATGTTCCTGCCTCCACCCCCCCCCAGGTCGTTCTTTGGGTTCCAGCTGTCACCCCATCAGGGCTGGGGGCCCGGTGGTGTTGGTGGGGCTGGGCTCCTCTGCCTGGTGGCCAGTGACACCGGGAAACCATTCTCCACTCTTCCTGGCAGACCCTCCTGTCCCGGCCCTAAGGGGAGCTTCTAAAGCGTTTCCTGCTCCTTTCCTGCTCCGGAATTCTGTTACATTCTATCCCTTTGACTCTCCAGTGCAGCGCTCCCCACCAGCTTGCTTGCTACTGTGTCAGTGGCGTTGTGGTCACTGAAGTCTGGTGTGATTGGGCGGTCAGTCGGTCACAGCTGCCCACTGCCCCGAGGCCACCGGGTGCTTCAGTTATTCATTTAGTTAGTTATTCATGAATGGCTTGTTTAGATTTTATTTTTTTATTGTCCACACCTTGATTTACCAAGTTGCTCATAATTCAGTGGTTTCAGGCGCTCCTGTCTGTGGCAAGCCCAGCGCCAGTGCCCCCAGCTCCCCACCCCGCCCCCTGTAGGCACCGGCTAATTGACTTCCCACCGTTTGTTGTGACACAAAGACAAATGGATGGATCGGACCCCGGATCAGTCTGTCGGTCTGTGGGGATCGTCACATCTCACTCCAGTGACTAACGTCCTGGCCTAAGGCCCAGCTGGCTGGTCGGTGTGAGCCTCCGTGTGTTACTGTTCAGGCTCCCCCCATCAGCTTTGGGGTGACAGTGTGGTGGAGTCTTGAGGTGTCCGGGAGCTCCAGGGTGGGACGATCTCCTATCTGGGCAGCCTGGTGAGGTCTGGCCGTGGATCGGGTGCTTCTGGCTGCCCCGTCCCTACTAAGCTCCGTGGTCCCAGCCTAGCCTCCCTGGGAAGACTCGGCTCGTGTTCTCTGGGGTCCAGGCGCTAGGCCATCTGCTGGCTAGGAGGCTGCGTTGGCTGCTTTGCAATTCCGCTTCGTGGCTCTGCACCATTTCAGAGCTGAAGGAATCGAGGTGTCACCGCCTTCCGCTTGCGCTGGCCTGGACGTGCCTGAAGTGGGCACCCGAGGGGGGCGTTGCTGGCCACTACAGTCCCTGGGCAGGTCCTCCCTCCTCTGAGCCTTGTACCCTGCAAGGAGAGGCCGGCCTGGAGGCGGCTGCGGCCCCTGAAGTGACGCTCTCCGTGTCCCAGCACAAAGACCCCCTCCCTGAGGCCCGTCACAGCCGTCCGCCAGTGGCCCTTGGCATTTCAGACCCGGGATGACATGTGGGAGTCTGGTGAGCCAACTGAGGGAGGACACGGCCCAGGACACGCCAAGGCAGAAGCGTGGCAGAGACGTCGTCTGTTGGCTTCGAGACGCTGTTGGCAAGAGAGCTGGAGGGCAGCAGGCCCCGAACACGGCTCCTAGGGGAGGACAAAGGCGCGAAGGCAGGAGGCAGAGGCAGGCGCTCGTGTTTGCAGACCACGATGAGGACCCACGCATGAACACCATGCAGGCCCAAAGGACAGCGGTGACGCGGGAGATGCAAAGGCTGTAAGAAGAAAGGAATTTACCCTAAACAAGCAGCCCCGTGTGATGCAGGGGGAGCTGAACCGGACTGTTCCAGCAACTGGGAGGGATGAGAACCATCCTTCTACTTTTCAGGACGTGAGAACGGCTGGGGCAGAGATGGTACAGGCTCCACCTCCCGGCTGCAGGCCAGTCGCTGGTGAGTGGGCGCAGAACCCAGACAGACCTGGGGGGAGTCAGCCCAGGCGTCCCTGTGTCCTGTGTCCATTCGCGCAAGCATGCTTGGATGGCGCAGCCTCAGGTGTGACGCCGTGAGGACAGTTGCCGTGCAGGGGCCGGGAGACGGATCCCACGGGATTCAGCATCAGGATGGGGCCGGCACGAACCCTGGCTTACTCCCACCTCGCAACAACAGTGCTGGGTGGCCCCTCCCACCGCTGGATGCCGGGCGCGGCCCAGCCCCCTCCCTCCCGGTGGGAGTGGGTGGGCGTGCCCTAACCATGACCATGGCCTCACATTGGAGGACTTGCTTTTTTTCTGGTGCAAACAGTACAGCAAAGACCAACAAGGAAGCCCCAGCGCTGCCTGCTCCAGCAGGCACGGGCCGGACGAGGAACAGAATGAGGCCAGGCTCCATCTGTACGGAGGATAGAAGGGGGAGTGGAAACCCCAAGAATCAGTTAGAGACAAGACCGTGGTCAGCAGTAAGATAATTCAATAAATGAATGTCAGAGCAGGAGAACCCCAGGAACAGGTAAAAGAACCAGCCGTGAGAAATTTTCACCTTTTTTGGTTTGCTTGTTTTTGAGGCCACATGTGATGGTGCTCAGGCTGACTCCTGGCTCTGTGCTCAGGGGTCTCTCCTGGCAGAGCTCGGGGTTGGGCACGTGAGGGGCTGGGGGTTGAACCCAGGATGGCCGCATACGTGGCGGTTGCCTTCCTGTTGTGTTGGCGCAGTAAGAAATGTCTACTTGAGTTTATGCAAATGCCCCAGAGCCCTGCGGGGCAGGGGCAGGTGCGACCCGGGAATCAGCACAAACTAGAGCACAGGCTGGGAGCAGACGACAGGTACCTCCCAGGCTGTGCCCGGCGGGTCCGTGTCAGCCCTGGAGATGCAGGCCCCAAACAGGCAGACCCTCCTGCCGGGGGTGTCTCAGGTGACCGTGGCTGGGCCGAGGGGCTCTGCAGCCGGGTGGTGGCTGGTCCTGTCCTGAACTTCTTGGGGGCTTCCTTGCCCCTCCCTGCGGGCCTGGAGAACGTGATAAACCGCTCTGTTGAAGTCTCAGCTCACACAGCTTAGGTCCCGCCCAGGATCGCTGGGTCTCGCGACGTCGTCACTGGCCATCGGCTCTGCACTGGCAGCCCCCACGTCTGTCTCCTGAGAAGCTTCCTGATTACCCCAACCTGTGCCGCTGAGCCGAGGGGTCTCTCCAGAAGGCTGGTGCCTGGGGTCTGGACCCCGGAATCCTGGCGTCTGCCCTGGGAGCACCAGGCTGTTGAATCCCTTCTTACTCGGAAATCAGAAGGTGGAGGAAATGGTGATACTGGCACCAGCGTGTCACACGCCGTGCCTGCCATCTGCTCCAGTCGCCGCGCACACAGGACCAGTGCTGTGGTTTGCCTGGGCCGCTCCGCGCGGAGGTTGAAAGAGGATGCTTGGGCCATACTAGTCACGCCTCGGTCCTTAGCAGCCGCTGTGGCCAGTGGCAGTTAGATGGCCTGACACGGGTCCAGAACATTCCTGTCATTGCAGAAGCTTTGTCGGCCGGGGCCGAGCTCCAGATACGTCTGTTCCAGGGTTTGAGGAGTTCTGAACTGCAGAGGGGCCCGTTCTCAGGGCTCCAAGGCCTGGGCTGTGCTTTGCTACATTTTTTTTTTGGTGCAGTTTCAGGTGCACGTCGGCCGCCCACTCAGCCTCCGCAGACTTCTCCGTTGGCTCACGGTTCATGCATCCATCTCTCCTCTGACTTCCCCCTCCGTTCCCCCTTTCATCTTCCTGACCACTCGTCCACCCGCCTTCACCCGCCCCACTGTCTCCTGAGTTGTTCCACAAGTTACCACAGCGCGTGCAGCACCTCCGCCAGCATGTCCCGTGAAGCTCGAGAGGCGAACACGGCGTGAGCGTGTGGCCGTCCTGGATATTCTCTCCTCGTCTGCGCTCAGCTTTCTCCTGTCGTTGCTGCTCCACCCCCTCCCCCGTCCTGCTCAGGGGACTCCCCGAGAGCTGCCTCCAACCCAGGTTTGCCCTAGCGTGCAAGCTCCAGGACTTACTTGCCCGTTTCTCTTCCCCGCTGGTCTCAGTGTGGGTGTTGGGTGATGGCCTGGGGGCCTGACTGGGCAGCGGTCTCTGAGCCACGTGCTTAGGTTCCTGCGTGTGGCGCCCAGGAAGAGAGGAGACCCCAGAGTAGAACCCCAGTGGGGGGCCGAGGCCTGTGGGTGCCCATGTTCTGCCTGAAGGCTGTTTCCAAGTTCTCGGTGTGCTCGCCAACACGCGTGCATATGCATACACGCGTGCGCCCACCGGGGTTCATGCACACACGTCCTGTGATCGTGCATGATTGTGTATTACGTACTCGTGCTCACGTGTGCATGTGTGCTGCTGTGGTGAGTGTGTGCTTGTGTGCACGTGTGTGTATGGGTGTGTGTTTTCCTGGGAAACGGCTCTGTCCGTGAGCGAGACCCTGTGAGGCTGACCCTGTGCCTCCTCTGCAGGGCAGTGGTCTGTGTGGCCAAGGCCATGTGATGGGCCCACCCCCTCGCCCCCCTGCAGGGGCACACAGAGGGGAGGGAACTGGGGCCCCTTAGCCAGTGGCCCCCCCGCCTCCCTGGACTCCTGAGTGTTGAAGTGAGGCGGAGAGAGGGGGCAGTGCCCCCTCCCCCCCATACCTGGAACATTCTGTCCTACTGATCCATGCACGGCGGCCTCTGGGGCTGGCCTTGGGGTGGGGTGGGCAGGGCAGGGTGGTCTCTCCTGCCCGTCAGGGCTCCCCAGGGCCATGTGGGCCCTGCACACAGCCCCGGGCTGTGGATAGTGGCTGAGGGAACCGAGGCAGCTGCCCATGGCAGGGTGGGGGGGGCGTCCACCTTGCATCGCAGCATGGGGGTGGGGGTGGGAGGGGCTGGTGATTCACGGGACCTACGCTGGGGCCTGCGGGTGCCCCCCTTGCTCCTTCTGTGGCTCCTGTGTGAGCTCGTGCTGCTGTGGGTCAGGGGAAGCAGGGTCCTGTGAGGGCTTTCCAGGCCTGTCTTCTGGTGATCCCGTGAGGTCCCCCTGTGAGGGGGTCCCGGGCTGCGCCTCCCAGCACCGTCTCCCCCAGGTCCCTGTGGGGGTCCACTGCAGGTGCAGCCCTCCCGCCTGCAGCACAGACTCATCCACATCCGAGGGCTGGCACCCATGGCCCGCCTGAGCTGGGCCCCTGCTCTGGGACGCGTCCCCAGAGACGGCCTCTCTAGCCCCGGCTGCGGCCGGCAGCACAGCCCCTGGGGAATGGGATATGTTCCCGTGGGACACATGCAGACGTAGGTACAGACATGAACACAAGTGCACACATGTGCCGACCTGCATGCATACAGACACGCATTTATCATTTGGTTGCCGTGTGGGATGAGCGAGGCTGAGCAGGCATGAGAGTGAGCATGTGTGCGTGTGTGTGATCACAGGTGTGCACATGGGGTTTGTGAATGAATTCTGCATGCATGTCTGCTGTGTGCATGCACACACGAGCACTGTGTTTGTGCACATCACGTGCACAGGCTACATACATGCACATATGTGTGTATGTGTGTGCATGCATCGGTGTGTATGTTGTTCAGGAGTGGTTGTGTGTGTGCATATGTGGGCTGTGCATGTGTGTACAAGTGAACTCAGGGCACATGTGTGTGTACACACGTGTGTGCATGAGCAGCTGTGTGCATGTCTGTCTACGTCTGCACATCAGGTGCTCGGCGGGACCCACATGGGAACCCGAGGTCCCGGAGCTGCTGTGTAGACCTGGTATCTGAGCTGGTCCCAGGAAGGGGGTGCAGCAGTCTCTGAGGACGAGACTGCACTTCCCCCCTTGTCTGGAAAGTTCTAGAAGGCAAGAGCCCATGTGTCCCTGCTGCTGAGGTTGGCTAGAGTTTGGGAGCCCGACCTGGACCCTGGAGGTGTCGGCTCAGGGAGTGAGGTGGCCTGGCCCTGGGTGGCCTCTGAGGCTGGCCTGGCCCTCTCCTGTCACGGCCCCTTCGCAGGGAGGGGTGAGGAGAGCACAGGGGCCCCTCCCCTAGAGGGGCTCCCCACGTGAACCCTCACATCTCCCCAGCCGGGGGGCCTTGCGCATCCCTGAGCCCACCACAGAGAAAGGGGCAAGAGGAGGTGCCCAGTGCCCTGTGCCTGGCGTCTGTCTGGGGAGGCTGCTTGGCCCACAGTGCTCGGCGGCTGTGTGTGGGGCTGCTTGGCCTGCGGTGCTCGGCCTGCGGTGCTCGGTGGCTGCTGGGGGCTGCTCATCCCACAGTGCTTGGCGGCTGCTGGGGTGCTGCTCGGCCCGTGGTGCTCGGAGGCAGACTCATTCCTTGTGATTTTCCAGCCTTGCTGCCCGGGGGAGGGTGAGAGCGTCTGAGTTTGGGGTGCGGGTGTGTGGGGGAGGCATTCTCGGAGAGGAGCGGCACCAGCAGATGTTACACCCCCACGTCCAGGGGGGGCTGGGGGTGAGGAAGGACCCAGTTATGTAAGCGGGCGGGGGCGGCCAGGGGGGTGCAGACGGATGGAGGGCGCAGGCCGGGCGCTCGTGCCCAGGAGGCGGCAGGTGGGTGCAGGGGCTGCCCCAGCGAGACGTTTCTCGTTTCTCGGTGTTTCTCACTGCCTTCCCTCCTCCCACCCCCTCAGGGCTCCCAAGCAGCTCCTGAGGGGCGGGGGCTGGGGCCGCCCCATTTCCTGGGTTTTCTTGGCAGTTGCTGGTGCCCACGGTCAGGAGCTAAAGGGGGTGCTCTCCCCAGCCTGACCCAGCTCTGCGGAGGGGAGGGGCGGCCCGAGCTCCAGGAGGGCTGGGGGGCAGGGCTGCTCCTGCCACCACCTTCCTTCGGCCTGGCACCCCCCCTTTCCCGCCCGTCTGTCCTCGCTGCAGGGGTCTACAGGAGGACGGCACTGAGCGCCCAGCCGGGCAGCTGGCAGGATGGGTGCCCGGGGTGGGGAGACTCGGAGGGCTGGGCCCCTCCAGGTTCTGCGGTGGTGGGACCCCTGTGGGGTCTGGGGTAGCCCTGGTGCCCAGCCCCAGGACACAGGCGCTGTACCCGCCTCGCCTGAGATATCTGCCCCTCAGCTGCTGGGTGCTGGGTGCGACCGGCTCCATCTTTCATCCTGATGGACCGATCGGTTGTGTTTTGTTTTGTTGAGGGGGCAGGTTTGGGCCATATTGACTGCTTAGGGCTGACTCCTGGTTCTTTGCTCAGGGCTGACTCCCGGCTTTGTACTCAGGAATCACTCCTGGCTCTGTGCTCAGTGCTGACTCCCAGCTTTGTGCTCAGGACTCACTCCTGGCTCTGTGCTCAGGGCTGACTTGCGGCTCTGTGCTCAGGGATTACTCCTGGCTCTGTGCTCAGGACTCCCTCCCGGCTCTATGCTCAGGGCTAACTCCCGATTCTGTGCTCAGGCATCACTCCTGGCTCTGCTCAGGGGTCACGCCTGATGGGGCCTGAGGGACCATGTGGGGTGCCAGGGATCGAATCCAAGTTGGCCGCGTGCAGTGAAGGGCTGTCCCGGCTGTGCTACCGCTCAGGCCCCGAGGAAACCGTATTTGCATCCTGTGGGCTTGGTGCCCGCCTTGGTCAGAGGGGACGCCGCTCGTCATGGACACGTGGGGGCTAGGGCAGGCCCCCTGTGGGGTGGGGAAACTCCAGGGCAGGGCCATTCAGGGCTGCGTAACTCCCGGGAGCAGGACCCAGAAGTTTCTGAAAAGGAGGCAGGGAGGTGTGGGGGGTGGCTTGGACCAGGTGGTGCATGGTGTGGGGTTCGGGGGTCCCGTCTGCGGGGGTCACTGAAGGCCCGGTGCCGCGGGGACGTGGGTGGCCGGCCGCCGTGGGCTGCCGCCCGAGCGTGTCCCTCTCCGCATTGCTGTGTTCGACGCTGGCCTTGGTCCCCCTCCGCGTCCCGCCAAGCTGCTAAATCACTCCATTTATTTAGCGTGAGTGTTTCTGAGAGCTCATTTTTATCTTGGTGAAAACCAAGTTTGCTCATGGGCACATAATGAAATTGCATAAATATACCCTTAGCTTGGAATCTAATTTATTTTTCCTGTTCATTATGGGGTAGAAGGCCATTATGAAATGTATAACTTTTCTTTCTTTCTTTTTTTTTTTTTCCTCCAGTGCTGGAATTGAAAGGCTGGAACTTGGTTTCTTTTTATTCTGATGATTTCGTCGTGATTCAATTTAAAGCTGGTTAGAGCCAGAGCGCCCCGACAGGGATCAGTGTGGGTCGTAGTGCCGGGGCCAGGGGGTGGGGGGCCGCTATTCCCTGCAGGGGGCCCAGGTGGGGGCTCAGGGGCTCTCCCGATTGGGAGTTGTGCCTGACCTAACCTTGGGGACAAGCACCCCTAGACCCCTCAGGGCGAACAGCCTGGACCCCAGACACACCTGCCCAGCCTCCCCAGCCCCTCACCCCTGTCACTCCCGTCGTTCCGTCACTAGAGGCGTCTGTCTACAGCAGTCCCCAGCTGGGCTGCGGTGCAGCTCCGGGCCGGGCCAGGGCATCCTGCTGGGGTGGACACGGGCCTGGGCTGGCGGGGCTGACCCTGCACGGCACACGGGTTGTGGGGGGGTCCCTCCCCACACACACCTGGACCTGCCAGGCTCCATCTCCCGTCACATGGCACTACTGGGCTCCGACACGTCACGCTCATCCCCGGGAGCCCAGCTCCAAGGGTGTGCAGGGTCACGCAGGAGCGTGCGTGTGTGCGTGTGTGCGTGTGTGTGTGCGTGCTTGTGTCTCTGCATGTGCAACCACGGGAGAAAGGCTCGCCTGGGTCTGACGGAGTCGGGGAGCATGACCGGGCTGGAGCTGTTTCTTTTCCTCCCTCCCTGAGAGGCGCCTCGGGGCCACCCGTGGGGGCCTGTGTCAGATGGAAGAGCAGGGTTTTGGCTTTCACAGGGCCATGGGGCATGTGTGGGCTGTGGGGGCGTGTGAGCCTTGGGAGTGTGGGGGGAGCTGTGGAGGCATGTGAGGGCCTGTGGGGGTGTGTGTGGGCTGTGGGGGGGGGGCGTGTGGCCTTGTGTAGGTGTGTGTGCCTGTGGGCTGGAGCCAGGAAGGTTCCCACACCGGGAGAGATTCTGCTTCCTCTCACATCAGCCGTTTGTTCCCGGGGCCTGTCCGTGGGCGTCCTGGTGGTGGGGTCGGTGCCCCCTGCCCTCTGACCCTCACACCCACACACGCTCTTGTTCCGGGGATCTGCGTGTCTGAGAGAGGCCGGGTGGGAGGCAGGCGTGGAGTGTGGGTAGGTGCCCCCTGGCCGGCCCGCCGACCCCAGCACCGTGAGGTCCAGAGTGCCCCACGGCCCAAACCGCCTTCCTGAAAACAAGCGAACAGAAACAGAGTTGCCAGGACTTGTTGGGCAGATGAGGCCCTTGAACCTCAGCGTCTGCACCCCGGTCACTGCCCAGAGCTGGACTCCAAGCCCTCCTTGCGGTCACCTGGCGCCGGCCGGCAGGGGTCGCTCCCTGCTGCCCCCAGCCCCCATCCCACCCCATCTGGGCCAGGACGCGCCTCACGCCCTCAGCCCCAAGCATGTGGGACCATCATGGCCTCGACAGGCCAGGGATGCCCCAGGGGGGCCTCGGCTCCCCAGCCCTCTCAACTTAAGAACCCCAGTCTTCACATCCCAAATTTCTTCGGTTTTGGGGGTTTGGGCCACACCCGGCGATGCTCAGGGGTGACTCTTGCCTCTGCATTCAGGAGTCACTCTGGGGACGGCTTGGGGACCATCGGGATGTCGGGATGGAACCCAGGTCGGCTCCTCGCGGTCCCCTCTCTGTCCCTGTGCCTCTGGCCGTGGTCAGCCATGAGACGGGCTGGCTGAGTTGGGGCCCTGCCATGGCGCTGGCCCCCTGCCCCCCTCTTTCTCGGTAGCAGAGCGGGGGCTGGGCTTGGAGGGCCCCCAGTGCCCCTGGTCATAACCCACCCCCTCCTCAGTGTCCGGGAGAGGCCACCTGTGCTGACCACAGCCGCCTGCAGGCCCTGTAGTCTCTGTATGCAGAGCCCCGGCCAGCCTGGGGTCATGGCCTGTCAGGCCAGGCAGGGGCCAGGCAGGCACAGGGAGGAGTCCCAGTTCCTCTTGTCCTGGCAGCAGGTAGCTGGAGTGGCTAGCAGGGGGGAGAGCCCAAGGGCTGACCCCCTTGTCCTATAGCCGCCGGGGATGGGCTCCAGGCTTTCTCTGGCGTGGAGGCGCCCGGTGCCAGAGGTGGGCGGCACCAGGCTCTACTGTCTGATGCTCCCGGTCACTCTGCATGGCGGGAGTGAGGTTAGGGCACTGGCTTCTTTCTGCTGGTCCTGCCACCCCACCATCACCCCTGAGACACCCCAGGGCCCAGACACTCTCACATCAGGCTCCGTCTTGAGCCCGGAGCTGGGGGTTCTCCAGGCCCCTGTGTCCACCCAGGCCCTCAGGCTCTGGGCGTGTCAAGTGTCCATAGGGGACAGCAGTTCTGATGCTGTGGGATTTGGGTCAGAGAGACCAGGTCTGAGGCCAGTTCCTTATTCCGTTCGCAGGGGTGTGTCCCGTCCTCCACGTGCTGGTTCTGGGGTACAACCCTCATGCACACCCCCTCCCTGCCTCGCTGCTGACACCGGTGCTTCCTGGGGCACTGATGCAGTACCTGTGATATGGGGGCAAGGCAGTGTGGGGGGGGGCAGAAGTGGGAGTCGGGGGTTGAGGTGGCAGGGGTGCAGGGGGCAGCAGAGGTGCGGGGGCGAGGCAGTGTGGTCGGAGGGTGGGGCAGCAAGGGTCAGGGGTCGAGGTGGCATGGGGTAGGGGTGAGACAGCAGGGGTGCGAGGGGTGAGGCGGCAGGGGTGCAGGGGACGAGGCAGTGGGATCAGGGAGTAGGGGTGAGACAGCAGGGGTCGGGGGCGAGGTGGCAGGGGGTGGGGGCGAGGAGCTGGGGTGGGGGTTTGAGCCAGAAGGGGTGTGAAGGGCCAGACAGCAGGGGCGCGGGTGGCGAGGCGGCAGGGGTGCAGGGGGGCGAGGCAGTGGGGTCAGAGGTTGAGGCAGCAAGGGTCAGTGGTCGAGGTGGCACGGGGTAGGGGTGAGATAGCAGGGGTGCGAGGGGTGAAACAGCAGGGGTGTGGGTGCGAGGCGGCAGGGATTCAGGGGATGAGGCAGTGGGGTCAGGGGGTAGGGGTGAGACAGTGGGGGTCGGGGGGCGAGGTGGCAGGGGGTAGGGGCGAGGAGCAGGGGTGGGAGTTTGACCCAGCAGGGGTGTGAAGGGCCAGGCAGCAGGGGTGCGGGTGGCGAGGCAGTGGGGTCAGTGGGTGAGGCAGCAAGGGTCAGGGGCTGAGGTGACACAGGGTAGGGGTGAGGCAGCAGGGGTGCGAGGGGTGAGGCGGCAGGGGTGCGGGGGACGAGGCAGTGGGATCAGGGGGTAGGGGTGAGACAGCAGGGGTCGGGGGCGAGGTGGCAGGGGGTGGGGGCGAGGAGCTGGGGTGGGGGTTTGACACGGCAGGGGTGTGAAGGGCCAGGCAGCAGGGGTGTGGGTGGCGAGGTGGCAGGGGTGCGGGGGCGAGGCAGTGGAGTTGGAGGGTGAGGCAGCAAGGGTCAGGGTCGAGGTGGCACAGGGTAGGGGTGAGACAGCAGAGGTGCGAGGGTTGAGGCAGCAGGGATGCAAGGGGTGAGGCGAGAGGGGTGAGGCGGCAGGGGTGCGGGGGGCAAGGCAGAGGAATTGGGGGTAGGGGTGAGACAGCAGGGGTCGGGGTCGAGGTGGCAGGGGGTGGGGGCGAGGAGCAGGGGTGGGGCCTTGAGCCGGCAGGATTGTGAAGGGACAGGCGGCAGGGGTGCGGGTGGCGAGGTGGCAGGGGTGCAGGGGGGCGAGGCGAGCTTGCAGCCTGAGCGGGAGTTATTTCGGGCTAGTGGGATTTTGTGTTATTTTTATTTTCTTCTTCTTTTTGCATATGTGTAGTTTCTAAATTTTCCGCCGCGAATATGTCTCGCTGTGATAATGACAGAATCATAACCGGGACCTTGCCAAGACAGCCGCTCTGCTGCCCCGAGGTGCCCGGGCGCCTTCACCGGGGTCCAGGGCATCTGGGACGTGCAGCTGGGGCGGGTTCTGGGCCCCGTGTCCCAGAGTGGCCTCCAGCTGGGCCCCTGGGCAGGCGCGTGGGCCACCCCCAGCTGGTGTCTCTGCTTCTCCCCAGCGTGGGTGACGCTGGGTCGGGCGCCGGGTGTGGCAGGGCCTTGAGGGTGTCCCCCCAGCCCTAAGGGAGGCCCTGTGCTCTGCTGGACTCCCTGCGGTACCGGGCTCTCCTGGTGCTGGTGGAGGCGGCATGGTGCAGCGCCTGGCCGTGGCCTGATGTCCGGCCGGGACTCGAGGGTGTGGCTTGGTGGCCCTGTGGCCCCGTGACTGGCGTGGCAGGATTCCAGGTGCCATCTGGGCGTGGCGCTGCAGTTGCTGCATTCCTGCCGGGGGTCCAGGGTTCTCTGCCGCAGGGTCTGAGAGAGTGGAGCTGGCCCTGGGATCCCCGGGCAGCTCTCGCCGGCAGGAGCCTCAGGAGGTGTCCCCGCCCATCGTGGGGTCATGTCCACGGAGCCTCCTGCCAGGGCCTATACCCAGCTCTGCCCTCGGAGCAGCCTGGAGCAGCCGCTATGGCAGTCGGGAGGCCCTCCTGCCTGGTGTCCCCTGGGTGATCTGGCCACCCTCTCCTGGGGGACCAAGTCAGGGCAGCAGGTCCAGGCGGAGGGTGGCTCTGGCGCTGTGTCCCCTGGAAGCCTGCGGGCCTCGCAGAGAGACTCCGGGACCCCCTTCCAGCACAGCTGTCCCAGACGCCACTGCTGTCCGGGTGCCCTGAGCCATAGGGCACGGGGACGGGGGCTGCGTGACGCCTGTTTCCGGGGTCTGCTGGGCGGCAGGAGAGAGGTTTGGGGGTGACTCGGCTCTGCGGCCAGGAGGGGTTTGACTGGGCTGCACGCGAGAGCAGAGTGGGGACGCGGGAGGCCTGGGTGGCCGGGCCACGGAGCCCGGCAGGGACGGCTTGGGAGGACCTTGGGGATCTCTCTCTCTCCCTCTCACTCTGTCAGCTGCCTCCAAATGAAGGGGCATCTTGGAGCTGGGCCACAGCCCCGTGGGAGGTGACGGGGGTCCTGGGACGCTGCTTCTGCAGGCCCAGGAGGGGACGGGGTGCATCATGGGTGGGCCGTGGGGGCGGGTGCCAGGGCAGGAGGGGGCATGGGGGTCCCTGGGGATCACTGCTGGGAGTCCCGGGAAATTCTGACAGCCGGGTGAGCCCCGGGTGGCTGCTTGCCGGAAGTACACATCCAGGCCTCAGCTCCGGGGAGTGTTCGTCGAGGCAGGGGATCCCGCCACTCCTGGCCTCCCTGTGGTGGGGGACGCTGGCGTCAGCTGACCCCAGACACAGTGGCTGTTCCCTCTGGTGAGCACTGGGACCTTCCGCCCTCCGTGGGGCCCTAATGGGGAGCCCCGGAGTGGACGGCATCTTCTCCTGGCCACCCGGCTGAGTGGGCAGCTCCCCGGGGCCTGGCACCCAGGACAGCGCCGCCTGGCCCCCTCCCCCCGGGGTCCTCATCCTGGGCCCGCCCCCTTCCCCCCCGCCCCCCCGCCGCCCCTGTCCACGGCTGAGTCTCCCCTGGGTGTTCCCGTGAATGAGACTCCGTGGCTGGTTTTGGTGCCGGCTGCCTCCCCGGGTGGAATGTTGCAGCTGGGTTTATTTTTAAATCGATCAAGAGCCAATTTGGTGCTGAAATATTTTAAAGAGCAAAATAACAGGGTCCTTTCGGGCTGGCAAGGAGATTCCACGACTTCCTGAAATAAATGCGGAGCAGCCGGCAGGAGCCGGGGCCTCCCTGGCCTCTCACGGGGTCTGGCTGGCCGGGGCACGGTCAGGCCACGCTGTCATCCCTCCCGCCAGCCTGTGCATGGGCCAAAGGTGGCTGCATCCCCTCAAGGAGCTTGCACGCGTGCGCGCCCACAGCTGAGCCCGGCCCTGCGTTCCAGGACTGCAGGCACTGCCTGCCCAGCTGGGGGGCCCTGGGGTGTCTGGCAACTGGTCAGGGACAGACTCGGGTCCTCTCTCCAGCAGGGAGTCTGCCTTCCAGGACTCAGGCAGCGCTGGACAGGGGACACTGCCCACTGGGTCTCAAGAGCACTGGACACAGGGCCACTCACTGGACACAGGCCGCACTGACCACCGGACTCTAGGAGCACTAGAGCACTAGAGAGCCCAGAAGGACGGTTCCTGGGCCTGGACTCGAGTAGCTGCTGGGCTGCTCAGGGCACAGAAGTGACCTTCCGGGGCTGACCTGTCCCAACTCTTTCCGGAGGTCAGACTGATGCAGTGGGCCCAGGACCCCCGACCCTGTTGCTGGCAGAGTCTCATCCTGGCGCAGGACCCTGGGGGGGACAATAATGTGGGCGGTGGCACTCCACACCAGGCGGGGCTTTCCCAAGTCCGAGGGTCCCCAGGGTATCGGTTAACCCTTTGCTTCCCTCGACCTATGCTCTCTGGGCCCCGCTCGGGCAGGGCTGGGCCCGCCTGTCACCAGCTGTCCCTCTGCTCTCCTTCCCCTGTCCTCTGGCACGTGTGGCAGGGCAGCTGCGTCCGGCCGGCCAGCAGGGAGCAGGGCAGCGGGGTGCGGGCTCCTGGGGACGCCCATCTGCCAGGCCGAGCTGCCCTTGTGGCCGTGCCCTTCCGTCCCCATGCCTCATGGCTGCTCTCGGCACCCCCAGCCATGACCGCCCCCCCTGATGCCCGGATGGGGGCTCCCCTGGGCCTGCTGCTCAGTAACGAGACCCCGTAACGTTTCAGAGTGTGGACACAGCCCCCTAGCCCCCACAGTCCCTTCCCCTTTGTCTCCCCTGCGGGGACAGGGGCCTGTGGTCTGCGCTCTCTGTCCCCTCTTCTGCTGGGGCCATGAAGGTCCAACAGGTCCCCCAGACCCCAGTGCCCCCTCGCCTCCCCAGCGGGGGTCTCCGGGCACCAAGACTCAGCCCACAGACCCATCGCCTCACCCCAGAGGGCCCCGCCCCGCCCACTCTGCCCAAAAGCACACGGGTCCGGGTTGATTCCTGTTGCTGAGTCCAGCCCTGAGCCTGGGTGTTGCAGTCACAAAGGGCGGAAGGACCGCCCCGGGCCCCCGCAACCCTCCCCAGCCACCCAGCGCCTCTCAGGGGAGCAGGAGGGGGACCCCAGGCAGGGCAGGTGGGCTGGGCTCTGTGGGACAAAGGTCTGTCCCAGCTCCTGGTGCAGGTGGCCTACGTGCCCGGGCCGGCCTCCGCAGGGTCAGCAGTGGGGGTTCGATGTCCAGGCCAACCTTGTGCGGGCCCTGGGGAGACCCTGCCCCCAGGGCCACCATCCCCGACCAGGGCAGGCTAGCACCTGCCCAACCTCCCTGCCGAGTCCATGCCTCGTGGCTGCTCTCGGCACCCCCAGCCATGGCCGCCCCCCCCCGATGCCCGGATGGGGGCTCTGATGGGTGGCAGGTGAGCCCCATGCCCTCCCGCACTGTCCCCCACACCCATCCCTGCCATGTCCCCCACTGCCCCGTGTGCCTCACTGTCCCCCACTGTCCTCTCCTGCCCCGTGTCCCCCACTGCGACTGTCCTGGCCCCTCGCCTCACTGAGACCTTAGTCCCCTGAAAACCTCCCGGGTTCAAGTTGCTTTCTGAGCCCTGGGCCAGCTACAGTGTCCTGAGGAGCAGCGGCAGGGATGCTCAGCGACTGGACCCCAGGGGCCCACAGGGCAGGAGGAGGTGGGTGTCGGGGCATCAGAGCCCCGGATGGCACGGAGGGGATCCAGTCGGCACGGGGAGGAGATGGGCAGGAAGGGAAGTGGGGAGCAGGGGGAGGCCAAGGGGAGCTGGGCGGGGCAGTCGCACTGGGCGAGAGCCAAGGGGGCCAACAAGGGCTGAGTGTTGGGGGGCCCGACCAGTCTGGGGGCTCGGGTGGGCCTTGGCCCCGCCCCCTCCCCTTCTGCAGCCCTCCCCAGCCCCTCTGCTTCTCATCTTCACTGTACCCCCCCCCACCTGACCCTGCTGTCTGCAGCCCCTGACGGGAGCCGGGGGAGTAGGGCTGGGGTCAGGCCATGACAGTGACCCTCCTGATGCTGTGGCCATCGGGGCGTTTGTCCTTGGCTAGGCAGCACGGCCCTGCACCGCTTCAGGTGGGACCCTCCCCCGTCACTCCCTCCCTAGGGGCAGCTCCTCGGGGCCCGTGGCAGCTCTCACGGCAGATGGCCTCACCGCGCCCCCATGCCGTGACTCATGTCCGGAGCCAGGTGACAGCCGGCCACCGGCCTGCCCACCCCCCCCTTGTCAGGGCCTCTCCGGCCGGTCCTCTCACTCCTTCCTGGAACTTGGCAAGTCTGGGGGTGCCTGCAGGATGCGGGTGGGGACGAGCACGTGGTCCAGGGCTAGTGCCCTGTGGCCAGTCCACGGCAGATGGCGCCGACCTGGCGGGCACCGCGCCTGAGTTGGCCATGGCTCTGGGGGCTCGGACCTGGCAGTCACTCTCGAGACAGTCTTGAGGCAGCTCTTCCCACAGCCCACCGGCCCCCAAGGTCCCCCCTGGCCCCCAGGCCCCTTAAGGCTCCCCACGGCCCCCAAGGTCCCCCACAACCCCCACGGCCCCCACAGCCCCCCACGAACCTCCATGGCCCCTCACGGCCTCCCATGACCCCCACGCCCCACCCCCCGGCCCTGCCTGCTGCCCTCCCAGACCCTGGGGACTGAGTCTCAAGGTCCAGCCTGGACCCCTCACCTGTGGCTGGGAGCCCCGATGTTGACTGTGGGTGGGTGCCGGGTGAGTACCCAGGACGGGGCTCCCTGTCATCTCGGGAATGTCTTCGCTGTCTCCAGCAGGAGCTCTGTCCCCTCCGAGGCCCGGGGGTCACTCTGGAGGTGCTGCAGGTGCAGATAGTGGGGACAGAACGGGGGGCTCTGACCCCCACAGGGACAGGACGGGGGTCCTGTGACCCTCAGGGCAGCCTCCCTTGAACTTACGCTTGCCCACTGGCCCTGCGGCCCGGGCCCATCCTGGGGCCCATCCTGGGAACCAGGGAGAGGCCTGAGAGCCCTCTGGCGCACCCTGCCTGCTGCCCTGGGCTCGCTGATCTCCCCTCAGGGATGCTGACCAAGCTGTGCCGCCCACCAAGATGCAGGCAGTGTCCAGCATGTGACCTGAGCTGGTAAAGCATGTGACCTGAGTTGGGTGTGGGCCAAGCCTGGATGGACACTGGCGGGCAGCCAGGGAGAGGAGGGGCAGTGGCCAGGCCGGGTCTGGACGGGGGGCCACTCAGGGCTGCCCACCAGCCTGGCCAGCTCAAGGCCTCGAGTGAGACCCCCGGTGCTCCCCCCAGCACTGCTGACCCCACTCCCCTGACTGCCTGGCCAGAGGAGGGACCCAGAGCTCCAAGGCCAGCTGGGGAGGCCTCCGTACCCACAGGAGAGCGGGGTGTTCATGGGGGGCCGGGGCTCCTCCACCCACCACTTCCACTCTGAGGGGCGTCTGGCCCAGCGTGGGGCGCATGGGAGCCGCAGGCAGCCTCTGGCCAGGGTTCGGGGCTCAAACAGACCCCAGGCCCTGCAGCCAGAGAACCTTCTGGAAGCAGCTCAGTGCAGACCAGTGGCCGTGCTCAGGCAGTAGGGGTGGCGGCCGGGGAACCTGCAGACCGTCCTGCTCCCCTGCATTTTAGAAGCCGACGCCTCTTGCTTTTGCTGTCATGAGCCGTGATGGTGGGTCCTGACCCCTGGCAGCTGGGACAGGAAGTGACGCCTACTCAGGGCCAGGGTGTGTGAGGAATCCCCGTCCTCCTGTCCATCCCCCTGAGCGCCCCCAGCTCTTCCTCCTGCCATGGAGGTGGAGGGTGGCAGCGAGGGGGAGATTCAGGAACAGGTGGGAGGCATGGCCAGGGTGGAAGATGGGTCGAGGGTGGCCTGAGAGGTGGCCGGTGGCTGAGGACAGACCAGGCAGACAGGCTCTGGGCTCTGCGCTCGGCGTTTCAGGCTGTGACCGGCCTCTCCCTGTTTCCGGTCCTGCCCTGCTGGTCACTGCATCACAGCGCGAGGTGCGTCCCCGACACAGCTGCGGCAGAGGCCAGGAGGCCAGGGTGGGGACTGCCTGGGGCCCCACGTTGCCGCTGGGCCTCACCAGCACCCACAGCCAAGCCCCAGCTCAGGCGCCTGGGTGAGGGCCAGGGGAGGGACGTTCCCGTGGTCAGAAGTCTCCACCTCGCTGGCCCCTCCCATCGCGCCTCTACAAGTGCCCGCAGGGCTGGGTGGCCCTCGCCTGGTGCCAGCACCCGCCCGCCCACCACGTCCATCTGCCGGCTGGTCCCTCAGGGTGGCGCAGTCCCCACAGAGGAGCAGGCCTGCGTTCGTGTGATGCTTCTCTCTCCCCTACCCCCCCGTGACCCCCTGCCCGGCCAGGAGCCAGGACAGTCAGGGGACGTGGGCCGGGAGCCCGGAGCTGTGTCTGCGGCACAGGGTTCCGGGGTCCCTGCTCTGTGGCCGGCCTGGGTCACATGCCTGCCCCTCCCCCGCCGCCCTCCCGAGCTTCCCCGACCTTGGGGGAAAATTGCTTCCCAAATTACAGGCCTGGTGCAGCTTTAAGCAGCGAGACACATAAATTACATAAGCCTTCCCCGGGGGGGCCGCACAGTGGTGAGGGCGCGTGTATTATTACCGCGCGCGGGAGCGGCGGGCACCGAGCGCGAGTCTCCAATTGTCACCGACTCCCACAGATGCCAGAATAATCAAACCCACATTACTTTGCGGAGACGGCGGGAGGGGGCGGCTGAGGCGTTGTCTGTGGGAGCGAGCCGCCAGGTTAGTGTTGGTCCCGTGTCAGCCTGGGCCAGGCAGAGGAGTCAGGGCTGTGATAAGAGAGGGACGCCAGGGGGACGAGCGGGTCCCCACACCAAGGTGGCTCCCCAGGGTCTGGATGGATGGAGCTGTGGGCCAGGTGCACAGTTTCCTGGGATTGCTGCTGGGTGCTGTGCTGGGTGCGGTGCTAGGTGCTTCTGGGTGCTGTGCTAGGTGCTTCTGGGTGTTGTGCTGGGTGGAGACTTGGGTCACAGGTGAGCTTACCACAGCCCCACCTGGCAGCACTGAGCTCGCTTAGTATTTAGCACATCACTCACACACACAAGTTGGCTTGGCCGCTGGGCCCCGGGTGGTTGTGGGAGGGCCCGTGTCTCTGGACCGGGGTGGGGTGTCGGGGCTCCAAAGCCCCCCAGGGACACTGGGCCATTCACAGAATCGAGGCAGGACAGTCGCGTGTCCCCCCTCGAGTTCCACTGGGGCCCCCATTCGGTGAGGTGTGAGGGAGTATCCACGGCTGTGGGTACACGGGGGGGGGCCTAGTGCTCCTGGCGTGTGCCAGCCCCAGAGGGTACTTTGCAAGGAGGATTCCTCCCGGCACCCCACCTCATGCTGTGGGGCTGGGGGGCCTTCAGGAGGCCGTCGTGGGCAGGGCAGGTCGGTCACCTCTGCAGCCCAGCCCTGGCGAGGTGAGGGCACGGCTGCATCTTGGCCCCCACAGGGGACAGATGGGTGGGTTTCGCCCGTGAGCCTGGGGAACTCAGTCTGTCAGGGCCGGCCCTGGGGTCCTTCTGGCCGGGAGTCGGGGTGCAGGGGCTGCTGGGGAAGCCCGCGGGGTGGGAGACCCCAGAAATAGGCTGGGGAGGGGGCGGGGTTCCGGGGGTGGTGTGGATGGCAGGGGGCCCTGGGGTGTCAGGGAGTGGGGCATGGCCCAGGTGGGATGGGCTTCCCAGGACCCGCCCCACCCGTGCCTCGTCTGCACGCCCCCCCTGCAGCAGCCCAGGGTGGGGGTGTCAGGGTCACAGCCCGTGGGACCCGCCGGAGAGTTCGGGTAGGGAGAAGCTTCCCAGGAGGGGCCGTATGGGTGCAGGGTGGACACATGCTGGCATGCAGCAGGCTGGCTCCGTCCCACTGGGGTGGCTCTGTGTCCCCACTACTGTGGGGTCCCCTGGAAGAACCAAGTGCCTACTGCAGAGGGCGGGACGGACAGGCAGAGGGACGCGTGGGGGTCGAGGTCAGAGGGGGCGGGGGGAGAGCCCTGTCGGGGCCGGGGTCCCCTGCATGGACCTGCGGTCCGGGTTCTTACAAAGGGTGTTTCCCTGGGGCCAGAGCAACAGTGAGTGGGGAGGGGCATGTGCCAGTCGGGTCCTGGGCACCTCATGTGCCCCCCAGCCCTCCAGGAGTAATTTCTGAGTGCAGAGCCAGGAATAAGCCCTGAGAACTGCTGGGCGCGCCCACCCCCCTCCCTCCCCACCAATACAGAAAAAACCCTGAAACCAACCAACCAAATGTTCTTCTTTTTTTTTCTTTTTGGATCACACCCGCTGATGGGATTACACGGCGCCAGGGGGCCAGGTGGTGGGTGTGACCCCCGCCTACTGGAATTTGGAGGATCTGGGTGGAAGATGCTCGACTCCAATTCGAGTAGGCTTGGAGGTCTCATCCCCGGAACCCGCGTGGCTTTGTCCCTCTGCCAGTACCTTCATGTGTGCGGAGAGTGGTCTCAGCATGGTGGTGGCTGGTCCTGGAGGTCTTCGGCTGCCGTAGCCCTGGTCGGGGCGGGGAGGAAAGCTCAACCCGCTCCCCTCCAAGGGACTCCGGGAAGGAACACCCAGGCGCGGGGGCAGAGACTGCACTGCCAAGACTCAGAGACTATAAAAGCCAGATCCCGGAACTGCGCGGCCGCATTTGCGGCCGCGCGACATCTTAACAAACCTTTTTTTTATGACATCTTATTGTCTTATTCCTACTTTGGACAAACTTGCAGGCTATCGAATGTAGCCTGCCCACAGGGCAGAGTCTGGCAAACTCCCCGTGGCGTACCAAATATGCCAAATACCAGTAACAATGATGGGTCTCATTCTCCTAAATAGCCTTGAATATAATCTCAGGGCAAGGATGAAAGAGACGTTACTGGGGCCTGCTCGAGGCAATCGACGAATAACAGGATGATGAAATGAAAAAAAAAATGAAATGGATCACACCCAGCGATGCTCAGGGGTTCCTCCTGGCTCTGTACTCAGGAATTACTCCTGGCGGTGCTCAGAGGACCATATGAGATGCTGGGAATCGAACCTGGGCCGGCTGCGTGCAAGGCAAACGCCCTCCCCACTGTGGGAGTTTCAGCCAGCCCCAACCAAATGTTCTTTTTCTCATCAGGGTGCAGCTGCGACTCTGAGACCCTCAGGCCCCTGCTGGTAACAGCCACTCCAGGCTCCAGCCCGGCCCACCCGGAACCCACTTTGGCCACGCAGAGCCCGGCCCCAGCCCAGGTAAGGCAGTCCGGGGTGCTCATGTGCCTGCGTGCCGGGACAAGGACTTGTTCTCCAGGAAGGAACTGTGGCGGTGTCCCTGTTTGGGGGACTGTGTGGGCAGTGGCCTTCTCCCCCAACTCCACTGGCCTGGCGGGCCAAGTTACGGCCAGAGAGAGGGCGGGAGCACAGGACAGTCTGGGCTTGCGGCCAGGAGGCACTGCCCCGTGGCCTCCCCCTGGAGCCTGCTCGCCCCCTCAACTGCCCTCACTGACCCTCTGGCCCGGCTGCGGATTCTGTTCCCCGACCTGCACCCCCGGAGTCTGTGCAGGGACACGGCCAGGAGAGCACCAGCCGTGGGGACGCCAGGACCGGGCTGGGCCACACAGGGGTGTCACGTGGTGGGTGGGACACTGTGCTGGGCAGACAGGGGTGCGAGGTGTGGGGTGCAGGGTGCAGGGGACTGGCATCAGCAGGGAGGGGCGCAGGGGCATGCAGACAGGGGGCAGTGAGTGGGGCTGGACTCGGGCTGGGGCTGGGGTTCTGCCTTGACGTGAGCACCAGGCCAGTGGGGGGGCCCACTCTTGGGTGCAGGGACAGTGAGTCTGGGCCCACTGAGAAAGTGGGGGCGGAGTTCGTATGGAGGGCGGGGCTTGCCTGGGCTTGGCTGTACCGGGGGTGGGGCCTTGCTTGGGGCATGGCTGTTTTAAGGATGGGGCTTTTCACAGGGGTGTGGCTGTGTCGGGGCTGCGCCATGCTGGGGGTGGGGCTTGCGCAGGGGAGGGTCAAGTGTGGGGACAGGGCCGTATCAGGGGTGGGGCTGTGCCTGGGGCCACGTGTTTGGGCGGGTCTTCCCTGGGGACAGAGCCGCCTGGCAACCACTTCCACTTCCCCAGGCTCCCCGCCCCTTGCGGGGGTCCCTGAACACCTGCACCTTAATGGGGATCCCACAGCACCCAACCTGTGTCAGGCGCTGGCCTCAGTCCTCAGCTGTTCTCCTGTCCCTCAAAGACCCCACTGGTGCAGCTGGATAGAGGCCGCGTGGCAGGGAGGAGGCGGGCTTCGGGGCGTGGGGTGACTGAGCTGGGATGCTGGGTGGGATCGCAGCCCCTGCTCAGCTGCACCTGACCCCGGAGGGCATCTTGGGCTTGGCTGCAGGCTGGGGCTGAGCTCAGGGCGCTCTGCACACCCGCACCCCGAGCTGGGGGCCAGGACCCACGCAGACCCCCGTAGACGCTGGTCAGTGACCCCCATCACAGAACTAGGGCTGGAAAGTTGGTGTCCTGGCGAGGCTGTCACAGGGTGCTGGCCCCGGGGGAGTCCCCTGAGGAATCTCTGAGCACCCCCCTGCCACCTGGCCCACTCTCCAGACCTCGGGCTGTACAAACTCCTCCAGATGTGCAGGTGGGGGCACTGTCTCCAGCCCCCCAGCCCCCAAGCCAGCAGGGACTGAAGCAAAGACTGGGGGCTCCACTGTTGCCTAATCAGTGGAGGGTGATGGCCTGGACAGCATGGTCAGCACCTTCCTCACCCCAGAACCAGCCATTGCTCCAGACCCAGAGCAGCGCCCACCACGCCTCAGACCCCCAGAGCGGGCAGCCACTGCAGGCAGGAAAGCTGACTCCCCTCTCTACTCTCTCTTTTCCTTCCTTTCTCTCTCTCTCTCTCTCTCTCTCTCTCTCTCTCTCTCTCTCTCTCTCACACACACACACACACACACTCCTGCTTGTTTTTACAGCTGTAAAACCGGAATCCATTGCGAGGCGTCTGGGCTGAGGCCAGGAGGGCTCAGCGTTGTTCAGTCATAGAAGTTCCTGGAGCTGAGGCGTGACCTGGGGTCGTGTCCTTGGGTCGGGGGAGACCAGAGTCTCACTTACTGCATCTGAGTCTGTCTGTCTGTGTGTGTACCTGTTTCTGTGTATCTCTCTGTCCCCACGTCCCTGTGGCATCTGTGTCTCTGTCTCTGCATATATCTGCCTCTGCGTGTCTCTCTGTCCCCGCGTCTCTGTGTCTCTGTGTCTCTGTTTCGTAAGCAGGAGGGGTCTGGGTCTCCGTTTCCTCTAGACTCTCCTGCTGTCCTGCGCCTGGTGTGTTCGAGCTGGTCCTGTGGCAGGCTGGCCCCTCCCCCTGTGGGGGGCATTGCTAGCGTCCAGGCAGGCAAGCTTTCCTGGGTGCCCGGAGCTGCCTAGTTAGGCGTCTGGTGGCTCGTGGGTGGCTTCTGCCGGGTGTGAGAGTTCGGGGCAGTTAGAGTGAGAGGCTCCCCCGCCAGTCGCCTGAGGGAGAAGCAGGACTGAGCCAGCCCCAGGGACGGTGGGGGGCACTGTGGGGTTCAGGATCCAGGTGTCTGGGGGCCCGGGCCATGCAGGTTCAGGGGGACACGCCCGGGGTCCCATGCCAGCTCCTGTCTGGGGGGGGCGTGTGTGCCTCCCCACCCTGTGGTCTGTCTCCAAGATCCGCCTATACCCGGGCTGGTGGGACCCTTGTAGCCTCCCTACAAGCCTAGGGGCCGGGACCGCCCCCGTGCTGCTGGGACACTTACAGTCTCCGCCTCCTGTTGCCGTGTGTGGACGTGCTGAGCCGGGGCTGCTGGGATGGTGATGACCTGAGCAGACGCGGAGCGCTCCGGGGGATGCCCCAGGTCAGGGGTCGTGGACCAGAGGCCTCTGAAAGCCCCCAAGCTGTGACAGCTCAGGCATTGGGGGGGCCAAGATCCTTAATCCCCTGCACCCATGTGCTACTGTCCCACAGTCATGCATACTCGGAGCAGATGGAGAGAGAGCGGCTGCCCCCGGGCAGGGCCGGGCACACGGCAGGAGGCACCAGGTGGCTGCAGACCTCGAGGCCAGGGAGGGGGCGGGGTCAACCCCCAGCCTGTGAGTTGGGGGGCTGTGGGGACGGGCTGGGGGCAGGAACTCGGTGTGCAGGTGTGGAGGAGGATGCTTTGGCTGTGCAGCTGAGGTCAGGGGCGTGAGTGTGGGAACAGGAGTCCAGCGCTGGGTGAGCTGCTGGTCACAGCCATGCTCAGGGTTCGAGCCTCCTGCAGAGCCCCAGAGGCCTGTGACTGATGGCAGCCGGGGTGGAGGTGGGGATTAGTGACACGTGTGTGAGGGCATGACCTGAACACCCTCAGGTGGGGACTGGTGACTCATGCGTTCAGGCATGTTCTGAACAGGCGTGGCATGTTGGTCTGAGCACTGAGATGTGAGCACCCTCCTGTGATCCTCACAGAGGGTCCAGCCTCAGCTCTCGGGGGTGTCAGGGTCTGTCATGGGGCGTGTGTGTGGGGAGGACCCATGGGGCCCCCGCCTGGGTTTTGGGGAAGGACCGCCAACCCCATGAGAGAGAAATCGATTCCAGGGGACAGCGCAAGGAGCCGGTTTCATTCGCGTGTGTGTGCACGCACGCCCACATGCTCATACATGTACCGTGTATGAATGCGTGCAACACATACGTGTGGCCCATGTCACCTCATGCATGTTACCTCCTGCATCTGCTCCCTTGGCGTGTGTATGTGTACACGTGTGGGGGGGACATGAGGCAGGACAGCCCCCTCTTCCCACTCCATGGCTGCTGTCGTGGTAGATGGAGCCATCTACCACGTGTGACCTCTGCTGCTGTGGCCGACCAAGGTGTCCCCAGCACAGAAGGGCCTGGATGCAGAGGCCAGCCCGAGGCCAGCAGAGAAGTGCAGGGCCAGGAGGGGCTGCAGTTCTGAGCAGGCCCTAGAGGGGGCGCTGGACCCCGAGTGAAGGGCAGTGCCACCCCTGGCTGGCGTCTCTCCCAGAATGCAGCCCACCAGCGAGTCGGTTCCCCAAGATGGGAGTGCCGGGGAGCACGTGGGTGCTGGCACAAGAGTGCTCTGGAATCTTCCACGACTGAGGGCCAGCTGTGGTGGCGGGAGCTCACGGGTGCCCGTCAGTCCCCGGTGAGTCCTCGATCGTTCCTCCTCCCTGAGCCGTGGTGTGGGGGGCCCTGAGGAGCCGGGTACTGGCGGGGGCGGGGGTGAGCGTGGGCGACCCCATGCTGACCCTCCAGCCCTGAGGCCTGGGCACCCCCCCCGCCCCGCGTGCGACCCTCGCTGTAGCTCCAAGGAAGCCCCTCTGGAGTGCTGGGGGTGGGGGGACTGCGGCCTCTGTTTCCCAGCCTCTGTGTTTTCCGGCCTCCGTTGTTTCCTGGCCTCCATTATTTCCCGGCCTCCTCAGAGGTGCTGGGGCCTGGCCTGTGCCCAGTCTCGGAACTGCCCTGGCCACACCCAGGGGTGCTCAGGTGAACTCTGGGGCCTACACATGCCCACACGTGCCCCAGCTTACGGGGACCCCAGGCGGGGCCAGGATGGTCGCAGACGGGGATCAGCCCTGGCCTCGCCACCTGCTTGCGACTTCCCTGCAGCCTTATTGGAAGCAGACGGGGCAGGGTGGGTCGGAGATGCAGCACAGTTGGGAGGCCATTCGCCTGGCCATGGCCCACCTGAGCTTGGTCTCTGGCACCCATGTCTTCCCCTGAACCCCACCAGGAGGGACCTGAGCTCGGAGCCAGGAATAAGCCCTGGGCACCCCCAGAAGGGACCCAAATCCACGTAACAGTGCTCAGTGTTTAGGGAGCTCTCCCGCAGAAGGCTTGGGCGCGTGACTGGGGCTGTGGGGTGCGGGCGGCAGACCTGGGGTGCCCAACCCGGCGTCCTCCAGGCCTGCAGAGCGGGGGTGAGGCTGGCACCCGTCTCCTCTTGACACAGTGCACGCTCTGGGCAGTGGCGTCCAGGGGACAGTGGCCACGGCTCAGGCTGCTGATGTTGTGCCAGTCGGCATCGGGACACAGGCCTCTGCCCCCCGCCCACGTTCCCGGGCCCCTGCAGCACAGAGGGGGAGAGGGCCCTGACCTGGGTGCCTCTGGGTGGTGCAGAGGCAGGACTTGGGCCTGGGAGTGCCATCAGCACACGCCACTCAGAGTCACTGTCCCTCCGGGCTGTCTTTCGCTTTTCCCCAGGGCTGTGCAGGGCCACCAGGTGGCCATCAATTTGGGTGCCAGAGAAGATGGGCAGAGACCTGGACACACCACCCAGGAGCCCACCAGGAGGAAGAGTGGGCACGGCTGGGACACCCTGGGGGGCTGTGAGGAGAGGGGGGGCTCAGCACTGCAGCGCGGGTCTGTCCCCCTTGGCCTGCCTTTGGGTGCAGGGTGACCCTGCCACGCTCCCACCCCAGCTGTGCTCCTGCCATCAGGCTCCGCCCTCTCCCTCCACCATCCATCCACCATCCATCTGCCATCCACCCATCCACCATCCTCCATCAATCCATCCATCCATCCATCTACCATCCACCATTCACCACCCACCATCCATCTGCCGTCATCCATCCATCCATCCATCCACCATCTGTCCACCATCCACCATCCATCTGCCATCCACCCATCCACCATCCTCCATCCATCCATCCATCCATCCATCCATCCATCCATCCACCATCTGTCCACCATCCACCATCCTCCATCCATCATCCATCCACCATCCACCATTCACCACCCACCATCCATCCGCCATCATCCATCCATCCATCCATCCATCCATCTACCATCCACCATTCACCATCCACCATCCATCTGCCATCATCCATCCATCCATCCATCCACCATCCATCCACCATCCACCCATCCACCATCTGTCCACCATCCACCATCCATCTGCCATCCACCCATCCACCATCCTCCATCCATCCATCCATCCATCCATCCATCCATCATCTGTCCACCATCCACCATCCACCATTCACCACCCACCATCCATCCGCCATCATCCATCCATCCATTCATCCATTCATCCATCCATCCATCCACCCACCCATTCATCATCTGTCCACCATCCACCATCCATCCGCCATCCACCCACCCACCATCCATCATCCATCCATCCATCATCCATCCACCATCTACCCACACACCATCCATCTGCCATCCACCCATCCACCATCTGTCCACCATCCATCCATCCACCATCCACCATTCACCACCCACCATCCATCCGCCATCATCCATCCATCCACCATCCATCCTCCACTCTGTGTCTCTCTGCTGTTACTGTTGCAGCCTTTGTGTGACCCCCTCTGCTGGTGCTGGGGAGTCTTTTGGGTGAGTGGGCAGATGCCTGTGGAGGCATTTCTGTCTCCCAGTCTTCCTTTCTGCTGTGGGCTCTCAGCCTTTGGGGCATTACTCACCCTGAGAACAGTGAGGCCAAGGTGGGCTGGCGGGGAGGAGGTGAGGGGCAAAGGCACTAGGGGGTTCTGGATCACGGTGGGCTCGTTGTCTAGCCCTCACCAATCAGGGCTTTGAGACCAACTTTCCAGGGGCCGCTGTGGGTGGGGGTGGGGAGAGCCCGGCAGGCTGGGGCGGCCCCTGTCCTGGGGGTCCCCACCACCTGTCAGAGCTGCTCAGGACATGCTTGGGGGTCAAGCCCCCACGCCCTTGGGGGTGTAGCCCGTGCGCCCACTCGGGGCTGGCGAGGCTCTGTGGGGAGCTGGGGCTTCCCCCACTCTGCACTCCCAGAACGTCCTGACGGCAGGTCTCGGGTCTGGACCCATGTGACGCAACGGGACCTCTTTCCCACCCCTGCGCCCTGTTCTAGAGGTGCCTGGAGGTGCCCGGGAGCCCAACAGAGCCTCTTCCCCGCTGGCACGTGGACAGGGAAATTTCTGGATCTTGTTCAGACCTGGGGGCCACTGCCTCCGCCCCCTGCCGAGCTGCGAGCTTGCTGTTCCTGGTTGCTGGGCCCCAGGGCCATGTCTGAGTGGGGGGCCAGGCGGTGCCCGACACAGGAGAGGCCTGAGCCCGCTCTGCAGGGGGGACCCTATCACCGCGGCCCCCAGTGGGCCCTGGCTCCCCTGGGAGGGGCCCGAGGTGCGGGTAAGGCCATGTTGGGGCTGGGGGCGCATGTCCCCCCGCCCGCCCCTGCCTGACTGACAGCAATTAGCATCGCTAACAGGAGCAGATGTGCCGTGCCAGGAGCCGGGCGCGGCCGCCCACTCCGCCATCTGCGCCCGGCAGGGCCAGAGCCAGCGCCCCGGCCGCGGGCCCCGTCCTTGGCGGTGGGATCCTGTTTCTGGAGAGAAGAAAAATAATAATAAAGATGTTGTCAGGGTTATAAATAGTGCACGCTGCTTATTATGGGCTGCCCGGCACGGGCGGGGCCGAGAGCTGCCTGCAGGGCCGACCCGAGGGCGACTTCAGGGCCTGGAGGTGTGGGCTGGGGGTGGCAGGGCACGTGGGCGGGGACTTGGAGTGACCCTCCCAGGCCTCAGCCACCCCCTCCCCGCGTCTCCGCTTTCTAACGGGCCGGCCGGGCCGTGTCTTTGTTTCTCTCTCTGCTTCCCGGAGCAGTTTGTTTGCTTGTTAGGGAGAGGCGCTCCTTCCCCCCCCCCCACGGCTCCCACGGGCAGATGCCGCCTGGCTCCCGTGCCAGCCCCGCGGCCGGCCGACAGATGGGCCTGCTGTAATTGGGGGCGCTGGCCGCACCCCTTCCCTCTGCTGTCCCCGGGCCGGGCCTGCCCTGCACCCTTGGCAGCGGCGTGTGGGGGCTGTGGGGCTTGGGGTCCTGCAGGGGCTGCGGGGAGCAGACCGCGCACCGTCCTGCCGCTGCTGGTCACTCAGCCCTCCCCAACTGTGTCCACACGTGACAGGGATCCAGGCCCAGCCCCAAGCCCCTGCCTGCTCCACCCCAGCGCGTGGAAAGACCGTGAGCGTCTCCGTGGCCCGGACACTGGCTGTGGCGGGCTTCCTCCCCACCCGCCCCCCGCGGGCTCAGGCCCAGTGGCCGGACCCCAGGGTGCCCAGGCTCTGGAGGGAGCCAGGCAGGGCAAAGGGGACAGGAAGGGGCCTGTGCAGTCCCAGGCCAGGGTCCAGGTGCCGGCCCGCTGTGAGGCATCGGCTGTCTGCACCCAGGCTGCAGGTAGAGGCCCGCGGCCTCCAGGGCTGGGCTGGCCAGCGCCTGTCCCAGGGACCCCCGCTGGCTTTGCCCAGGGCTCCCTGTCCCTGGTGTGGCAGGGTCCAGCTTCAGGGAGCCTGGCTTGTTGTGGGGCACCCGCGGCCGAGGGGACACCGCGGCTGAGGCCCCTGGAGCCAGGCTCAAAGGAGGTGTGTCCACGCACCGAGGCCGCGTCCAGGGCAGGGCATGATGGCCGGGGCCTTCCTGGTGTCCATGAGGCCTCTGCGGCTCCTCTCTGGGCTGTCGCCTGCTGGGTGCTGAGGGACAGAGGGACACCCCTTTCCCTGCCCGGCTTGGGGCAACCAGTTCCCCTGGGACCCAGAAGGGGCCGTGTCCCCGGGTGGGCACGTCTCTTCTGTCATGGGCGCCCTCCCTCTCGGCCTGTGCTAGGTGGGGCTGTGATGGGGGGGCAGGTGGGGTTCCCTGGGCCTGGACCCTCCTGCATGTGCTTGCAGGGGCTTGGACACTCCTGCCCTCCTCCCCTGTTCCCTCTGTGCTCCCCTGGCCCCGAGCTGCCTTGTGGGCCCCCACCCCGAGGGATGAGATAGCAGTGATTAGCCTAACAGGGATTAATTAACTGGCGGGAAGAGCAACACCATCCCTCCAGCCGCTTGTGCTCGGCTGTGTGTGCGTGTGTGTGCATGTATGTATGTGTGCATGTGTATGTGTGCATGTGTGAGCCGGTGTGCCCGTGTGCTCCAGGTCAGGCAGCGCTGTGGCGGCTTTGCGGGAACCCCTTCCCGGGATGGACAGACTCAAGGTTGGGCAGTTTCCGGGGCACTGCGTGTTGGTGCTTGGGGCAGATCTTGTTCAATCTGTGTGGGTGCCTGGGGGGAGGGCTGGTCCCCTCACGGTGTGTCCTGATGGGAGGGGGAGGGACTGTCCCCTCAGCTTTCTCTGGGCTGCAGCCGTGTACCCCCCCCCCCCCCCACCGGCCCTGTTATAGTGCTAATATTCTTCACGGGCACCCTGGGCTGATGGTACCTCCCTTGGCCAAGGGACCCCACGGAGGCCAGGGCAGGGCCTTGGGAGCTCCTGTCTCAGTCCTCACCCCCACCTTGGGGTCTTGGGCAAAGCAGGAGAACAGGTGAGGGAGATCTGGTGGCGTTTGACCCTGGCCCTTAGGACAGTGCCTGCAAACCACACAGAGCCCTGGAAACACATAGGGCCTGCCTGACCCCTGGGGTCCTGTCAGAGCAGATGCACCTGGGCCGAGGCCTGGAGACGCCTGGCACTTTAGGGATGGATGGGCCATGCACCATGCCTCCTCTTGTGCTGCCTGCTCAGACCCCTAGATCCCTGCCCGGGTGCCACCAGCTGAGGGTCTCCCAGGCACGGGTGCCATGAGATCCTGGGGCCAGGCTTCTTCCTGTGGACGCTGAGCCGGAGAGGGAGGCGCCCTACGTGGCGGGAGCCTGGGCTCCCGGGAGGGACCTGCAGCTGGATGGCGCAGGGGTGGGCCAGGGCCTGGGGAATAGCAGCAGGGCGTGTGGAGCCCCAGGCCACAGGGGTCGCAGTCAGAAGGGACAGAGGCCAGGGACAGCATGGCCGGCTGCCTTGGTCAGAAACAGGGGCAAGGGGAGTGGGGGAGGTGAGCAGGTATCACCACCGGCGGGTAGGCCAGGGGCAGGGGCAGGCAGGGGTGGGGGGAGGACAGGCATCAGGGTCAGGGGTGGGATCAGGCGGGGGGAGGGGGGGTCAGACATCAGGGTCAGGGGTGGGATCAGGCGGGGCGAGGGGGAGTCAGACATCAGGGTCAGGGTCAGGCAGGGGTGGGCAGGGGCAGGGTCAGGCAGGAACTGGGGTCTGGCAGGGGTGGGGGGCCAAGGAACCAGGTGCAGGAAGTGTCATCCGTGGTGTGATGCTAGCCTGTCTGGTCCATCGGGGGCGCCCATCCAGGGGTGACCCCCACACTCCACAGTGCTGACATGGGCGTGGCCAGGGAGGCTCGGCGGAGGATGTTTTACTCCAGATCAGCGGCCACTGGAGCCCAGGCAGTAGGCGGGGCTGCCTCTGTGGTTGCCTCTGCCCCGATGTGTGTGTACCAGCACACACATTTACATGCAGGCACGTGTGCAAAAGCACATGTATGTGCATACATGTGATATGGGTGCTGCGTGTTGGGTGTCCCTCGGTGTGAGCGGGTCTTCCCACACGTGTGCAGTGTGTGACGTGTGAGCTGCAGGCTGAGTATCTCACTACGTGTGAGCATGTGTGCACTGTTTGTGTTTAGGGCCGGTGAATGTGTGCATATGTGCATGTGTTGGTACATGTATATGCATGCATGTGTGTGTATACATGCACACACGTGTGCATCTATGAGCGTGCACGTGTGCATGTGCATGTTTTTATGCGTGTGTGTGCGCGTGTGTATGCATGTGTGCGTGCATGTGTGCTGTGGGTAGGGGGCTCCATCTCCCTGGACACTCCCCGCCGACTCCCAGGCATCAGCCCAGCTGTCC
Source organism: Sorex fumeus (assembly GCF_029834395.1). Lineage (NCBI taxonomy): Eukaryota > Metazoa > Chordata > Mammalia > Eulipotyphla > Soricidae > Sorex > Sorex fumeus. Next base: position 17,072,793 of record NW_026606086.1, on the reverse strand, counting down.
GGGTGGGACTGGTGGTGCCACGGAGCCACAGGCCTCTGCTCATATGCGAACCACCAACTGGAGGGGAGGGGCGCGTCCCACCTGTCCACCCCTGGGCCTGGGCATCAGCCCCCAAAGTGAAGGAAGGAACGGGGAGAGGGTGTCGGGGCCACTGCAGGGGCCCCGGCTGCGGGCCTCGAGCTGGAGTGGGCTGCTTCCGAGCCCTTCCGGACCCTTCCCTGAGACGGGACACACTTGAGTTTGCTCCTGCTTGTGCCGGAGGGTGGGGGAGGCACCGCCAGGGAGCCCCAGGGGATTGGGGGGTGCTTTGGACTTAGGGGCCGTGCTTCCGTGGCCCGGGTCAGACCACCCGAGCCGTCCTGCCTGCCGCCCTCCCGGGAACAGGTCAGGGGCCCCGGCCCCTTCAGTTCACCTGTGGCCTGCGGGCAGTGGGTGTGGAGTGTGCGGCGCGTGTGCGTGTGCATTGTCAGTGCATGGTGCTGAATGTGTGCATGTGTGATGTGGGGTATACGGGTATGTGTGGTCTGTGGTATGTGTGCTGTGTGTATGTATGTGTGCTGTGTGTGCTGTGCATGGGTATATGTGTGCTTTGTATGTGGGTATGTTTGGTGCGTGTATGTATGGGTGTGTATGTGTGCTATGTGTATATGTGCCATGCATGTGTGTGTATATGTACTGTGTATGTGTGCTGTGTGTAATTGTGCTGTGTATATGTGTATGTGTGGGTATGTATGTGTGTATGTGTGGTGTGTGTGCTTTGTATGTGTGTATAGGTGCTGTGCACGTGTGCATGTATGTGTTTATGTGTATATGTATGTGTGCTGTGTATGTGCTGTACATATATGTATGTGTGTTGTGTATGTGTGGGTGTGTAGGTATGTATATGTGCTATGTATGTGTGCATGTGTGTATGTATGCTGAGTATGTGTGCATGTGTGCATGTGTGTGTTGTACATGTGTGTCTGTGTGTGGTGCGTGTATGTGTGGTGTGCATGAGCTGTGGCATGTGTGGGTGCGGCTGTGTCCCCTCTGCTCCCCACAAGAGAGTGGGGTGCTGCATGCTGGTGTCTCCCAGCGCAGGTCGGCAGATGGCTGTGGTGACCTCGAATTGGGGTGCAGCTGCCCCGGCCTGTGTGTGTGATTCGGGGACCCTGTGACTTGACGATCTGTCCTGCCTTTGCCCTCGGGGGCCCCAGGACCTGGTGGGTGGCTGCACAGGGGGGTCCGGCCCCGTGCTGTCGCTGGTCCTGTCTTCTCTGTGGGGTGCAGAGCAAGGAGACCAAGGGGACAGAGGCTGCCCAGCCTGGGGCTCTATGTGGGGGGCCAGGCTGGGCGCCGCAGGGGGGCCGTGTCTATGGGGGTGCAGGGGCAGCACTTGGAGGCCTTGGGAGGGGCCGTGACTGTGACTGACCCACGGTGACGAGCATGGGAAGGGGCATGTCCGGGCACAGTCCTGACCCTGCCCAGCCAGAGAGGTCAGTGTGGCGGGACCCCGTTCTGCCCCTCCACCCGCCCTGGGGGCGCTGGGCCTGAGCACCACCCCCAACCCCAGCCCCAGTGGGGACAGTCGGGGTCACGCTCCAGGGAGGCTCCAGGCTCTGCCCTCCAGCCAGCTGCCGCTCCAGGCCAGGGTCTGCTGGGCCCAAGCTGCAGGGGGTGGGGGGTGGGGCCCAGTCTGCCCACAGGGGCTGCTGCCCCGCCCATGTGCAGGCAGATGGCAGGTCACAGGGACAGGCTTGGACCGTCCCTGGCGAAGGGGACTCGCTGTGAGTCTTCGTTCACATGACAGCATTCATGCACGCTGACATGTGAGAGACGGACTGGACTCCTGCCCCCATGTGCAGCCTGACACGCAAGCACACATGAGCACATATACACACAAGAACATGCGCACACACACGAGCATGTACACAGGGCGCACATAGACACCTTGTGGAAAGTTCCACAAGCAGGACACACGTGCACGTGTGTGTGCAGAAAGGCAGAGCCACCATGCACACTGGTCCCCGCATGCACACTTACACCCATGCACCTCACACATGATCATAGGTGTGTGCACTACACAGTGACATGCAACGCACACGGTGACCCATAGGTACACATGTACGGGTGTGTGCTCCTCTGCACACATGGAGATGTCCTCACACATCAGAGCACATGCAGACACATGTGTACGCTGCGCACAGCTGGTCAGTGAGGCATGTGCACAGTGCACACACCTGCATCGTATGTGCCATGTTGTATGTACACACACTAACACACATATGCACACTCATGCACACACATGCATGTACACCGATGCACAGATGCATGCTTGTCATGCTCACACATGCATGTAAACACCCACATGTGTGTACACATGCACAAGGCTTCCATGGCTAATTGCTCCAGATTCCTGCTGCCTGCGTGAGCCCCGAGGTCCTGCTGTGACCCCCGCATGCCTGCGGCACGTGGGCATGGTGAGTGCATGTCCCTGGCTTCCGGAAATCCCTGCTGTGGGCACTTGCAAGAGGGTTGGTGCTTGGTAGTGGGAAAGGTGGGTGGTACTCTGAGTCTGGGGGTGGGGGTGGGAGTGTGTGTAGGGGTGGTACTGAGTCATGGGAGCTCCCACTGCAGAGCCCTCCTAGGTGGGAAGAGTCCAGTGAGTCGATCACATGACATGCCTGAGTGCAGGCTGGCACACGCACAATCACACATGTACACAGGCACATAGGCGCAAACACGCACACACAGACACACATGTGCACAAGACACACACATGTGCACCCAGGCACTCGTGCACATGCACACGGGCACAGTGGCCTGCCCAGCTGCTCAGGAGTGAGGGCCAGGCCCGGGCACCTGACACCTGAGGCTTGTCCAGTCTGGTGCTGGGCGGGGGCCACGGCTGCCCGGGCCGGGGTCTGCAGGAGGCGCTGCCCTCGGTCTCTTGCAGCCTTGGCCGACGTCCTGGGAACAAACCAACGGACAGACGGAGGCAGGGGACAGATGGACAGGCGGGGGCGGGGCCGGACAGACGGACGGGGGCGGGGCCAGACAAACGGAGGGGGGGGCTGGGGGGGCCGGCCAGACAAATGTAGGCGGGGCCAGACGGACGACCGGGGGCGGGATGGGGGCGGGGCCAGACGGACTGACGGAAGCGGGGAGCAGATGGACGGACGGATGGACGGGGGTGGGGGGGGCTGATGGACAGACGGACGGGGGCGGGGCCAGCACGGCTCTGCTCCACATGCCGGGCCACAGGGCCATCCTGTGCCTCCACCCATCCTGGCGTAAAGAAGGAAATTATTCATAATTAAAAAGTAATGATGATGCAGCGAGGAGGGACTTGGCGTGGGGGGGCGGTTATTTTTACTGGTCTCCATGGCGACAGAGATTCTGTTTACAGGCGCTTCCCGCCCCTCCCCAAGCACCGGCTGATGTACATTTTGTTACCAAGGGCTGCTGGCCGTCCAGGTGGCCAGCCGGGGTGGTGGACGAGGCCTCGGCCTCGTGGGGAGCAGTGGGTGGACAGCGGGTGCCCTCTCCCCACCCCTCCCCTGCACTCCGTGCCCACGTGCCAGCTCCCCAGAGCCCAGCCACCTGCTCAAGCGGCCCAGGGGCGCCGTGCCAGTCGCGCGCAGCCGCGGGGACACGCCGAGGGACACGCGCCCAGGGCTGCCGCTGGGCCGCAGATGGCAGGACGGCGCCGGAGGCTGCAGGCCAGCTCCGGGCAGGTGGGGCACGCAGGTGCCAGATCCCTGCAGGGACTGTGGGCACTGCCTCCCCTGCCCAGGCCAGGCCTGGTGGAGAGGGGTTGCGAGCTTCGACCGGCAGGGCACAGCCGCCCCCGGAGCCCATCGCCAGTGACCCCGGCCTGGGGGCTGGGTAGGCATCCTGGTAGTGCCCCGTGGATGAGGTTTCTCTGGGGTGGCGTAGGGAGCGTGGGGACAAATCCCCGCAGGGCTGCCCGGCCTCCCCCACTTTCCAGGTTGTGCCTGCGTTGTGCCCATGAACCCTCAGGCAGCAGGGGACACCTGTCTTCTTATCCCTGGGACACAGAAAGGCAGGGCAGAAGGTATGTCAGCTGCAGGTGACTGGAGAAGGCTTGGGGAACTCCATAGGACTATTTGTGAGCACACATGCGTGCACAAACACCACACATGCACATGCATGTACACACCCATATGCACATGTATGCACATATACCACACATGCACATACGTGCACACACCACACATGCACATGCATGCACATGCCACACATGTACATGTATACACACATACCACATATACACATGTATGCACATATCACACGTGTGCACACGTGCATATTATAGACCACACAGGCATGTGCACACACCACACACATATACACATCACACTCATACACATATGCACATGCACGCATGCCCACTGCACATGCACATGTATGCACAGACGCCACACATACCATACACGTACACACATGCATGTACATACCACACAGGTACACCAGGCATGCACACACCATACACATAGTTGCACTCATCTACCACACATATACATGCATGCACACACTACTCATGCACATGTGGCACACGTACATGCACACATAATGTGCAACACAATATATGTGTATAATACATGTAAATGACACATCCATGCAAACACGCAGTCGTGCCTGTGCATGTACAGATATGCACCACACGCAGCCTCACTGGGTTTGCGCCGTCACCTCCCCGCTCCCCATGGCTCGGGGTGGGGGACAGTGAAGCCTCCCCCCTCAGCTCCCACAGCCCCCTCACCCCGCACAGCTGCCCCAGGCCTTGGCCCTGAGCCCCAGTGGGGGTCCAGGCACCCCCTGCTCTTTCTGTGCAGTTGGGCTGGAAAGGACAGAAGTGCATCCCCGTTCTGGAGGTCAGAGGTCACATCCTGGAGGTCAGAGGTCTCAGGGCAGCTCTTGCCTCCTTCACCCAGCTCCACCCCAGCCCTTGGTCTCTCGGCTCTAGCGGAGACCCCCAGGCCTTTGCAGATGATTCACATGGGCACCCCGACGCCCCCCCCCCCCGCTCCTCCTCGCACCCGCCTCTGGGGAGGCACAGCCTGGAGCCTGGGCTGGGGTTGGGCATCACAGAGCCTCGGTGGGCAACCTGTCCTGGGAGGCCTGGCTTGGGGGGGGTGAGGATGGGGCGGGTTCATCAGTGGCCCCTCCTCTGGGGCTCCAGGACAGTGCTGGACATGGGCTCATGGGGAGGGGACAGGAGAGTGGGGGCACACGCCGGGCGAGGGTGGCCCACCATTTGCACACAGACTGAGCACCTTCTCCGGAATCCATGGCTGGTGCGTCTCCTAATCAGAGCCTGGGGGGGTTGGCACTCAGGCCCGTCAGTGGGTCGGGGTCTCGCAGGGCTGTTGCGGGTCTGGCGGGAGATGGGTGTATCAGAGGTGGCTGAGTGGCATATCTGTAGGGGTTGGCTGCATTGGTGAATCTATTGATCATTTCTCTATGGATCGATTGACTAGTATGTTGGTGGAGTGGTTGATGAGCTGCTGGCGCATGGACGGGCTGGCGTGTTGGTGGGTAGACTGACCCACGTCGGACTGGTCTGGCCCAAGCCCTGGGCACGGGTCCTGCCGGGGCGCTGCTGCCCTTTTCCTCCCTGTAGGTCGGGATGCAGTGACCCGGCCAGCCGTGAGTCGGGGCTCCCACAGACCTGAGCATCTCCTGTGTGCGGGTGTGTGCGGGACTGGGGGTGAGGGTCTGGGGGCAGCCAGCCCAGAGGAGGTCAGTCCAGGCTCAGGTGTGGACGCCTGATCCCAGGGTCCCGTCGGATTGGGGGCTGGGGGCTTTGCTTTGGGGTCCAGGAAGTGTGGGCCAATGCAGAGGGTGACCACAGGGGTCCTGGGGGGTCTGAGCAGTGGCCCCTGCCCACCAACCCGTGCCCCTGAGGCCACGTGGGGCAGGGAGCAGCCCCCTGGCCCGCCAGCATCGCCTTCCCCGCCTGGCTCTGCTCTGCTCCGCTCCCCGCACCATCGGCACTGCAGGCGTGTCTGCGAGTGGCCATCATTGCAGACACTCGGGCTCTCAGAGGCCACCACTGCCCCTCCCTGGATGCCCTATGGCCAGATACGGCCGCGTGGCAGTACCGGCCCTCACCACCAGGTGGCACCAGGGACCACAGCCTGGGAGCCTGCGGTGGAGACGCCTGGCCCGCCCACCTTCTTTCCCAGAGCAGCTGGGCATCGTTGGACCAGGGGGCTCCGAGCCTCCGTTTCCGCCGGGGGTAGTGATCTCTCAGGATGCTCCCCCGAGAGGGGGGCCCCTGGCACAGTTCGGGTTTGGGGGTGGGAGGGCCATGAGGTGCCCAGTGTGTGCGGGTCCTGGTGCCTGCATTTGGAGGCCACTGCAGGGTTCCGGCCTCCAGATGGAGCCGGCGTGGGGGGCGGAACGCTCTCACCTCTGCCCTGAAACCCCCAGATCGAAGGTGTGAAGCAAGCATGGAGTGTCAGGCGCAGGGAGACGCCGCCCAGGAAGGTTCTACAGGCATCAGGAGGGTGGTGGGTCTCTGGAACCCCAGCACCCCCGCTGGGCCCTGCTCCATGCGTGGGGGTGAGGGTTCACGGTGCTGCGGCCAGGAAGGGGCAGTGCCAGGCTCCCTCCCACGGGGGCCAGTGAGGGGTCTGGTCAGTTGCCAGACTGGGCGGGGCCAGGGTGCTGCAGAGAGCAGCATCACCCGCGTGGCGCCCACAGGGGGGTGGGGAGAGCGGAGTGAGTGGTGCTGCCAGTCCTCTTCTTCACCCCAGAGGCTTGGCAGGATGCTCCGTTCCTGGGCCCCAGAGGAAGGTGTGAGGCTGAGGGGTCGGTCAGGGCAGCCCTGGGGTCCCACGCCATCCCTGCGCCTGACAGCACCAACCTGGCCACTGGTCCAGGGCGCCGATCCAGTGATGGCCACCAGGTGGCAGCACGTGCCCTCGTGGTTACCCAAAAGCCCTGCAGGAAGCTCTGCCCAGGGAAGGGACACGGGAGTGCCACCACCCCTCTGTTCTAGAAAAAGAAACTGGGGCCCCCACACACGGCCGTCACTCAGGAACAGCGTCCCACACGGAGCTCACTGTTTAAACTCACACAGCACGGTACATGCATGGCACACAGACACCCGCACCGTGCACACACAGCTCACATGCACGCTGCAGCCCCGGCTTCAGCCTTGCTGCAATGGGTGGCTGAGCCATGCCCCTGGCAGTGGGCGCCTGAGCGGGTGCTGGAGCCCCAAGCCCCAGCTATGAAGGTGGGCCAGGGGGTCGGGGCTGTGTCCGGGCGCCCAGATTCGCTCAGACCCTCCGTGTGTGGCCGTGTGCCCAAACCCTCATCTCACGCCCAGACATGCTCCCTGATGCCGTGTTCTCCGTCCCAGCGGGCGTAGGTCACCTCGACAGTGTGGGGGAATCTGAAAAGCCCAGCTCAGGTGGAGAGTTAGGGCGGCGCTCACACAGCAGGCATCAGTGAGGGGCTCCCCCCTCCCCCAGCCTGGTGGCATCTGGGGGGCCAGAGGGAAAGTGACCTGGAGGACCTGAATGTGTCACCACCAGGGGGCGCTGTGATCACAGCCAGAACAGAGACCCAGTGACCTGGCTGAAGATGGGATTCTGAAGTGCCCACCAGAACACACACATGCTCACACACATACATGCTTACACATACTCACTCATACACCCAGACACGCTTACACACATGCTCACACATGCTTACACTCAAATACTCATACACAATCTCAGACACATACGTAAACATGCTCACACACAAACACACCCATACTTGCTTATGAATGCTTACACTACCACACCCACTCACACACACACACTTACACACATGCTCATACACTCATATGCATACACTCATGCACTCACACACACTAACACGCTTACACACTTATACACACATTCACACATGCTTACACACATACATACACATCCACACTTTTATGCGTATATACACTTAACACACATACTTGCATGTGCATACTTATCCATTTACATGCATACACACTTACGCATACACATCCGTACGTAGCGTATGTAAGAAATAGCACACTATACACTCATGTATCCATCTACACACATTTACAGTTGCACACACTTCCACCCACGTACTCAGCTACATACACGTTCGCTCTACACACAATTCACTCCCATCTACAGTCACACACTCGTGCACATCCAGATACAATGCACACGCACACTCACACACACCCCAACACAACACCCACTTACAGACACACGCACACCACACACATGCCCCAGACGTGTGCACACTCGGCATGTATGCAGGCTGTTCCTGCTCTTGTGTGCAGGCGGGAGCACTGGGCCCAGGTGGGCCTCGGTTCCTGTCCCCGCGCCCGGAAGGGGCTGCTGCTTCCTGCTGGGCCAGCCCTGCCGCGGCCACTCGGATTAGAGTTTGGGGACGGATCGACCCGAGTCCCCCACGGACACAGCATTAGTTTCCGGCCCGACATGGCACACAGATGCCCGGGGCTCGCCTGCAGTCCCTGCCATCCCCACTATCCCCGCTGTCCCCGCCATCCCTCACTGTCCCCACCGTCCCCGTCCCCGCTGTCCCTGCTGTCTGTGTGTGTGAGCACCAATGTGGATGCAGGAGGCCGAGAGTGTGTGTGTTTGTGTGTGTGTGTATGTGTGTGTGAGCGTTGGGGTGAGCCCGTGAGTGTGGGCACATAAGAATATGAGTGTGTGGACACGCATGTGTGGACGTGTGATCACGAGTGGACATGCATGTGGATGCATGAGCATGAGGGTGTGGACGTGTGTGAATAGGAAGTGTATGGACACAGGGTGCGTGTGAATATGTGTGTGTGTGTGATTCGTGGGCGTAGGTGAGCAACTGTGAGTGTGAATGCGTGTGCCTGCACTAGTGGGTGAACATGGGGACATGCGTGAGTGTGTGAGTGAGCACGTGTGTGTGTGAGAGATGGAGACAGACACAGACGAGAGCGATGGAGAGGATGAAGAAGGGAGGAGTGTTGGTCCCCACACAGACCCTGAACCTGGGCCGGAGTCAGGGGCTCCTGCCTTGGGGCGCAGGGCCATCACGGCCTCGGCTGTGTGTGACTGTGGCTGAGGCTGGCAGGGGTGGGGGAAGAGGGGTAGCCAGGTGTAGGGACTCGCTCCCCAGGGAGCCCCCACCCCCTAACACAGCCACAAGCCCCGCTGCAGGTGTCAGGCCTTCAGGGGCAGGGGGATGCAGAAGCCTCCTCCTAGGGTCTGTCTGAGCGGGTACAGGGCCGCCTGTTGTGGCGGGGCCTGCAGGGGTGAGACTACCTCAGGGAGACCCGGTGAGGGGCAAGGGGCAGCAGAGTGGGGACCCCCAGCCCTGGGCAGAGACACTGTGGGGTCTCGATGGGATGCTGGGGCCGAGAAGTGAGGTGCCTGGAGGTGCATCACTTTGGGGGCCTGGGGGAAGAGGGGCCCCAGTCCTGGAGACCCCGGGAGTCCTTATACCCCTGCTCCCTCTCTGAACCTTGGGTCCCAGCAGAATGAGAAGAGAGAGCTTCCCATCCCACTGCACCCCTGCTCTGGCATCTGCTCATGAGCTTCCTGTCCCACCGCACCCCTACTCCGACACTGTCCCGTGAACTTCCCCTCCCACCGTACCCCTACTCCGATATCCGCCCGCGAGCTTCCCATCCCACCGTACCCCTACTCTGCCACCCCGCCCCATCTGCCCGCAGTGTCTTTGCCACATGCTTTGGGGATCCTGAGGCCTTGCTCACAGAGTCCCGCCCTTGCAGCTGGAGGTTTCTGGGCTTTGTGAGCCTGGCCCGGCGGAGAGTGAGGGCAAAGGTCCAATGGCCGAACTACAGTGGGTGCCCCTGGTTGTGCAATGAACTCATAATCTGAGAGTCCTGTCGGGCCGGGGCTGGGGTGCGTGGGCACAGAGGGTCGTGTCCTGCTGGGCATCTCTGGGCAGTGATGCCTCCCCCAGTGCCAGCCCTCTGCAGCCCTCCCCCCTGCCCTTCCGGCTCCCCACATCCCATCTCTGGCTGCAGGTCCTGCAGGGAGGCTCAGGGGAGCAGTCGGCGGTGCAGGGACGAGCTGGGGGTGCGGGGACACTGGGTGGCCAGCCCACCTCAGGAGCCGAGTAAAGTGCTCCACGAAGGAGATAATTGAAAATCAAAGAAGACTTTGTTAATTTGATTAGGCGGCCAAGCGGCTGAATTGTTCTTCATCAAAGGAGATTTAATTTTGACATGCAATTAAACCCTCCGGCTCTGGAGCTGCGGGCACGGCTTGGCGGCCAGCAGGGCTGCGGGGAAGGGGTGGGCACGGGAGGGGGGACAGCCCGCCTGGAGAGGCCGGGTCTTCCTGGAGACTGTGTCTGTGTTTTGACGGGGGCTTTGGGGCACACCCGGCGGTACTCAGCGCTCGCTCCTGGCTCTGAACTCAGCCATCACCCCGGGGGACTTGGGGACCTGGGGGTGCCGGGGATGAGCAGGTTGGCCACGCGCAGAGCAGTTGTTCTCTGTCTGTGCCAGCTCTGTCCCCCCACCCCCGGCCCCGGGGAGTTTGGTCACGTGGGATCCAGGCCAGCCTCGGTGGCATCTTAAGAGGATCTGGACCGCCCATGGCTGGGGGCAGCCCAGCAAAGACCCTGAGCTGACTGGCAGAGCCCGGCCAGACCCCAACTCCCAAGAACTCCAGCTTGGCTCCTGTTGCCCTGCCCCTGCACCCCACAGCTCTGCACCTCATCCCTGCACCCCACAGCCCTGCACCCGCAGCCCTGCACCCCGCAGCCCTGCACCCCACAGCCCTGCACCTGCAGCCCTGCACCCCACAGCCCTGCACCCGCAGCCCTCCTGCACCCGCAGCCCTGCACCTCACAGCCCTGCATCTACAGCCCTGCACCCCACTGCCCTGCACCCCACAGCCCTGCACCCCACAGCCCTGCACCCCACAGCCCTGCACCCGCAGCCCTGCACCCCACAGCCCTGCACCCGCAGCCCTGCACCCCACAGCCCTGCACCCCACTTCCCTGCACCCACAGCCTTGCACCCCACAGCCCTGCACCTGCAGCCCTATACCCCACAGCCCTGTACACCACAGCCCTGCACCGCACAGCCCTCACCTGTAGCCCTGCACCCCACAGCCCTGCACCCCACAGCCTTGCACCCCACAGCCCTGCACCTGCAGCCCTATACCCCACAGCCCTGTACCCCACAGCCCTGCACCGCACAGCCCTCACCTGTAGCCCTGCACACCACAGCCCTGCACTGCACAGCCCTGTACCGCACAGCCCTCACCTGCAACCCTGCACCCCACAGCCCTGCACCCCACAGCCCTGCACCCGCAGCCCTGCACCCCACTGCCCTGTACCCCACAGCCCTGCACCTGCAGCCCTGCATCCCACTGCCCTGCACCCCACAGCGCTGCACCCCACAGCCCTGCACCCCACAGCTCTGTACCCTCAGCCCTGCATCCCACAGCTCTGCACCCACAGCCGTGCAGCCACAGCCCTGCACCCCACAGCCCTGCACCGCACAGCCCTCACCTGTAGCCCTGCACACCACAGCCCTGCACTGCACAGCCCTGTACCGCACAGCCCTCACCTGCAACCCTGCACCCCACAGCCCTGCACCCCACAGCCCTGCACCCGCAGCCCTGCACCCCACTGCCCTGTACCCCACAGCCCTGCACCTGCAGCCCTGCATCCCACTGCCCTGCACCCCACAGCGCTGCACCCCACAGCCCTGCACCCCACAGCTCTGTACCCTCAGCCCTGCATCCCACAGCTCTGCACCCACAGCTGTGCAGCCACAGCCCTGCACCCCACAGCCCTGCACCCAGTGTCTGTACACCCCAGTCCCTGCACCCCTCCGGCCTTTGTTCCCCCATCCCTTATACTCCCGTAGTCCCTGCACCCCACATGCCTGCTTTCTACCCGTCCTCCATAACTCTCATCCCCGCACCTGCACTCCCTGGGTCCTGCACCTCCAGGCTTGTCCAGCCCCACTCCTTGTTGCCCTGCAGAGGGGACAGTGCTGGACGGGGTCGGGGGCGGGAATCAGCCAGCTGAGCTGGGGGAGGGCTTGGCGCCCCTTCCCGGCTGTGCGTCCTGGGTCCCGGCTTTCACGTAGCGCAAGTGGGCAGCCAAGTGCTGGCATCTGGACCCTCGATGGCACCTGCCGGGCTCCTCCCTGGGGTTCTGTGACTCCACGCAATCAGTGCCCAGATCAAGGCCTTGCAGGAGGCAAGCCGGGGGGTGTCTGTGCAGGAGGCATGCCTGGTGTCTGCAGGGGGTGTTGGGGCGTGTCTGTCTCCTGCAGAGTGGCTGGAGCAGGGCACAGGGCTGGGGTACACTTCGAGGGCCTGGGAAGAAGGGGCCGCGGCCTGGCTAGAAGGAGCAGTGGGTGCCACTGTGGGGCCGGCTCAGGAGAAGCCCCTGGACGCCGTTGGATTGGGCCTGGCCTGTATGCCCAGTGGACGGACCATGTGCGTGGGGACAATGGGCAAACCCGGTCCCTGCACCCAGAGTCTGTCCCCGACAGAGCAGGAGGGCTCTATCCCCTGCTGCCCCCAGGACTCAGCAGACAGCACGCAGGGGAGCCTGAGCAGAGGGCGCCAGCCTGGCCCCAGGCAGACACACCAGGGCCCCCCACTGCTGGGGTTTGAGTGTGTGTGTGAGTGGGGGGCATGAGTGTGTGTGTGCATGTGAGGATATGTGTATGTATATGAGTGTGTGTATGAGTGTATGTATATGGGTATATGGGGGTGGGTGGGTATGTGAATGTGTGTATGAGTGTGTGTGCATGGGTGTTTGTATGAGTAAGTATGTATATGAGTGTGTGTGGATATGAGTGTATGAGTGTGTGCACGTGAGTGTTGTCATGTGTGGAGTGCAGGTGCGAAATGGGCACAGCTGTCGGGCTCCACCTCCTGCCTGCACCCTGTCACCCTGAGCCTCCAGCTCCCGTCCTGCTTCTGCCACCATCCCCACGGGGGTCAGAGCTGATATGACAGATGGCCTGGGGCGGGGAGCAGCCTCGGGGAGGTTCCGAGGTGGGGCAGGTCCCGAGGAGGTTTGGGGGTTACACGAGCATCTCTATGGGCCCCTCCTCCCCCGGGGGTCCAGGCCCTGATCTCCAGCAGACCCCCGAGGTGCTCCCTGACCTGTCCCAGTCCGGGCAGTGTCATTGCCAGGATGCAGCTTCCCTGCCCTGCAGACACTTTCGGGCACAGGTGCTCCACGGGGGGGCGGGGACTTGCCCTGGGACCCCCGTATTACCCGGACCCATGTGTGCGGAGTCAGGGTCTGGGCAGAGCAGCTCTGAGTTACGTCTGAATTAAATGTACCATTAAAATAAAGCACCACATGGGGCTGGAGCAATAGCACAGCGGGTAGGGCATTTGCCTTGCACGCGGCCGACCCGGGTTCGATTCCCAGCATCCCATATGGTCCTCTGAGCACTGCCAGGGGTAATTCCTGAATGCAGAGCCAGGAGTAAAACCTGTGCATCGCCAGGTGTGACCCAAAAAGTAAAACAAAAAACAACAAAGCAAAACAAAATAAGGCACCACGGCGGCATGTGATGAGCTGATTCCCTTTCGTGCTGCTCCCTGGCGCCAGGCGGCCCTTCCCGCCCCTCCTCGTGTCTTTGCCTGTCACACCACATGCGGGCTGCAGCCCTTCGGAGCCAGCGTCTCCAGGTGAGAGGGAAGCAGGGGAGAGCCAAGGGCTGGAGCAGCGGTGTTCCCTGAAAGTGCGTGCGTGCATGTGTGTGCAGTGCGCAAGTGTGTATACACCGTATGTGTATATGTGTGCACATGTGTGAGTGCATGCCCTTCGTGTGTGTGCACATGTCGTGTGCGCTGTACGTGGGCACGCGTGTGGTTGTGTGCACTGCATGTGTACACTGTAGGCGTATACGCAGCCTGTCCAGAAGGTGGCATGAAGCCCTCCGGTTGCTCTGGGCCTGGAGAGGGGAAGATGTCCGGAGGCTGCCCAGACAGGAGCCGGGTCTGGATAAAGGGGTCGGGCCCACCACCGCGCCTGTCCTGATGTGGGTCCCGCTGCCTGCGAGGGGCGGCCTTCGGGCCTCTCCCGGTTCTTTAAGGCAGGGAATGGTGGTCACAGGGAATGGTGGTCCTTTAAGGCAGGGAATGGGAGCCTTGCAGCAACCACGTTGGGGTGGGCCATGGACCTTCTGGAAGATGCTGATAGAGCAGCCAAGCAGAGACTTGGGAGTTGGGACCCAGAGGCCAAGGCTGGGACCGTGGCCCCAGGACCCCCGACTGGCCAGTTACCGTGCCCACACTTGCTCCCACTCGGAACCCTGCGTGCCGCCCCAGGCCCCCCTGCACCTCGCCTCCCGCACACGTGTGCATGCTCACAAGACCAGGGGAAGCAGGGCCACTGTCCCACCTTCCCTCTGCCTCAGGTCTGCCCCCCGCCCTGCCTCTCCAGGGCCAGCAGCTCCCTGCCCGCTGCCTTCTGCGTCAGGATGCCCGATTCCCACCCGTGGGAGCAGACCAGGGAAAGAGAGACGCTCCCGCCCCGCCCCCGCTCTGAGACAGCTGGAGTGGAACTTGTCACCAAGCTCAGATGACAAAGGGGACACACGTGGGAGGGCAGGGCTGGGACTCGGGGTCACAGATGAGGGCGCTGTGGCTTGCATGTTAAAGTGGAAACGGCAATTAAACACCCAAATAAGACATTTTTATAACATTTTTATTGAAGCTTTAATGAACGAATAAAGAAACAGAAATCTGCATAGGCTCGTGAGCCAGAGAGAAATGACGGAAGCACGGAAGGCAGGAGCCCGGTGGGGGCGGGGACTCGGGCGGGCACCATGCGGCCCCCACGTGCGCACATGCACGTGCACACGCATGCATGCACACACACACGCGCACACACGCAAGGGATCAAATGGAGCATACATGAGCATTTATTCACACACACACACACTACACTACCCACACACACAGGCACAGGGACCAAACCATGTGTGCACATATATCCACACACCACACCGTGCACAGAAACACACACCACACCATGTGCACACAAACACCACACAGACCACACAGTGCACACATACACTACAGGGTGCACACACACACACACTACACGGTGCACACACACTACACCGTGTACACACATACGTGCATAGGGCATGCACACAAGCATGCTTTGCTGCATACCTGTGCCTGTACACACATGCATGTGGACACAGACACATGCATTCACGTTCTACGTGCTGGCATGCCATGCCATATACTGTCCATCTACTCACATGCCACAGCTGTGCATATGTCACATGCCCATGCTCCGTGCACTTGTGGGCACACATGTAGACATGTAAGCAGCACACATGAGCGCCCACATACGTGATCCTGCTTCAGAGGAAACCACAGGTGATTTCCAAGTCCACCTGACAGCCGAGCTGCAGTTTCTGGTGTATGTGTGTGTGGGGGGGCAGAGCCAGGCCGCCGCCTGAGACAGCCGTGGGAGGGACTTCTCTGTCCCATGCTCCCTGGACATCGAGGCGCCCTGGGAAGAGGGGAGGGCATTAGGAGACTGCCCACACACCCCCTGACTTCTGATCACCCTGGCGTGTGCCCGCAGGTGCCAAGCCCGGGGATGGCATGCTGTGGGGGCGCCCCAGCAGGCAACGATGGTTCCGCTAGAAGCTGCCCCTAGGGAGGGAGAGTCTCAGACCAGCCCAGACAGCCCTGACACAATCGCCATCTGTGGCTGGGTGCGGGGCTCGGAGCCTCCCGTGTCCACCCTGCTCAGGTCTGGCCAGCGGGACCCAGAGAGCAGAAACGACCCCCAGGAGCAGTTTTGTCCATGGAATTAGTTGATAAACACTTCGATTGAATTAAAAAATAAGTCAAAAAAGCGACTGAGTTAATAAAAAATTTCTCTCTTTTCAAATTCACCACCAGCATTTCGGCCCCCCTTCCCCCCTCCCCCCTTAATTCCTTTCCGCTTCACCGCGCGGAACAAAATTGTCTCCTGGTTCTCTACATGCTTGAGTCAAGGCCTGGTTTGCGCTGCCTGAGGATTTCGTTTCACTGTGATCAGTTTGCAAGTGATTTTCTGTTTAATAGTGTCGACTTGCTTGCACACACATAGCACTCCTGCACACACATGTGCACACACCAGCCTGCCTACACGCGCACATAACACATGCATGGAGACATACTTGTGCACATGTCTGTACGCAGAGAACAGAGAGAGCATGCTCACATGTGCAAACACCAGCAGATACATCCATGCACACAGGTACATCTGCGCACACACCTGCGCACGCCTGTGCACACATCCCGACACGTCACACCACTGTCTGCTCTGGGGAATGTGTGTTGTCTGCGTCTGGAACAGGGCTGGCACCGAGGGGTCTGGCACTCCAATAGCCTCTCAAGCAAGAGACAACACGTCTTGGGGTTCATTTCAGTAGCTGGGACGCCCGCTGAGGGACCCCCGCCCCAGCTTGGCAGGACAGGAAAGGCAAGTGGACAGGACCAGACGGTGCCGGGGCACAGCAGGTGCAGAGTGGACAGGCGGCAGGGCCAGGGCTGGAGAGGCGGGAGCCTGGGGGGTGGCACTCAGGGCTGTGCGTCTTGGGGTACAGGACTGGGGCGCCAGGAGGCTGGGACTCTGGGCTTGGGGCTCAGGGTGTGGATTCTGGGACCCAGGGCTCAGGTAGCGCACACGGGCAGGCGGGAGAGAGAGATGAGAGACCTAGAGCTCCGGAGGCGGCTGGACGACAGGCACAGGGGCAGGCCAGGGCTGGACAGGACTGACGGGTCACTGGCATGTGCCCCGGTACCGAGGAACGACAAGGACGCCCGCCTGGGCAGAGCCGGTACTTCAGAGGCGGAACTAGCAGAGCTGGTTCCGGGGACACTGGAGGCAGGGCCCCTGCAGGACAGCGTTGTGGACGGCTGCTGGCCCTTACGGGTGGGGCAGGCCTCTACCCGCTTGCCAGCCCCACCCAGAAGCTGGCCCCGCCCCCTCGCCACAGGCACCGCCTAGCCACGCCCACTTCACGGCCCCACCCCGGCCACTCAGGCTTGCGGTCACTCCCCATGCCTGTGGCCTTCAGAGCTCAGTGGCAGGTCTTCTCTCTTGAAACTTTTTTTTTCTCTTAAAACTTTTTAAGATTTATTTTAACATACACAGAGGCCACAACTGCTGATAACAATTCTGGAGTTAAATCTGATCAGACCACAAGGCTCCCGTACTAAAATCCATGAGTACGAAAAAACCCATTTTTATGTGACAGCTGTGTGTGATCGTGGGGGGCTGAGCCCGGCCCAGGGTGGCTGCGCTGTTCGTCCTGGCAGCGCCTTCTGTCACTGCCGCTGTTGGCCAGAGTTATGCATGACTCTCCCGCCTTCGTGCAGTGCTCCTGCGGGGACGCGGGCCTGGCTGGGGCCTCAGGATCGGGAGCCAACGGGGGGATCTCCAGAGGAGCAGGAGGGGCCAGAGTGCTCGGCCTGGACACCGGGACCTGGGGCCGTGCGCCATTGGCGTCTGACAGCATGTTTGTGAAGCCGTGGACTTTGGGCCGTGGACCGGCTGCGGGCTCTGATGGGGGGTACTCGGGCACCCCAGGGGTGTAAGCGTGGGGACTGTGTTCCCGTGAATTTCAGCACTTGCTGTGTGTGTCAGGAGACTTGGGCAGGGAACCCGGAAGCAGGGCCAGTGGGTGAGTCAGCAGGGCGGCGCCGTGGCCTCCAGGGCTCAGGGGCAGGGCCTTCATGGGGCCCCGGGATGGCTCCTGGCCCAGCAGCTCGCCTCATACTCCCCTGCAGACTGCCAGGAAATTACGTGTAAACTGGGGGGTGGGGGCGGAGGGGAGCACCCCGTGGGCAGGAGGGAGTCTGCGAGGGCTGAGGGGTGAGGAACAGTGGCTGTCCCAGGGCTGGCCCGCTGCGGGGCAGAGAGGGTTTCCCTCAGCAGGGGTGAGCACCAAGGTGGGACATCAGGAGTGAGGGCCTGCCGCGGGTGGAATAAGCTTTTTACTAAATAAATAAATAAAATGAAAGAACGAGCGACTAGGTTACAAAAGACTGCAGATTCCGTCAGAAGGGCTGCTTGGAGAAACGTGTGCAAGAAGAACGAGAAAAACGCACAAAAGAGGCAAAAGCAGAAAAATCAAGTATTAAAAAGTTCCCGCTGAAAGGGAGAACGCGGGGCCGGGAAACACGGGGATAAATACAGCTGAGGATGAGTGAGTGGGAAGCGGCTCAGCCTCGGGAGACGGAGGCACAAAGCAGACGCCACACAAAGCCCCCCCCCCCCCCAACGGGAGAGAAGCCCGAGTACCAACATCTGAGCCGCCGCGTCTGACAAAGGGAGAAGAGTTAAAATACGGGGGAGGCTGAGGTGGAATAAAACGTGCGGATTAAAGTGGGACGACAAGGCCCGGGGAGACTGGGAGGCTGGAGGGCCGGGATGGCAGAAACAGTCTCCACACCAGAACGAGACCCCCAAGGACCCCCGGAGTGCCCAGAGCTCCCAGAGGAGGTGAAAGGTTTGCACAGAAAACCAGAATCCGGTGACTCGGGTGTTCTAGCAATGTCACCGGACGCGGAAGCCACCCAGGGAAGTGTTTCTGGGTGTGTGAGGATGGAATGTGGGACCCAGAACTGTGTGTGCAGAGAACGGGCAGTCCCATGCGAAGCCGTGGCCCACCTCCTGCCGCATGTCCTGGACACGCAAGAGACGAGGAACAAGGAGCTGAGGCAGAAAGCTTGAGCATGCGGGTCCAGGGTATGGCCCCCGACGCCCCGTGACCACTGGACACTGCCAGGACACACCCCCAAGTGTTTTCCAAAAAGTCAAAAAGAGAGAAAGAAGGAAGAAAGGAAGACAGAAAGGGGAAAAAGAGAAGATAAAGGAATAGAAATATAAGGAATAAAAGGGATTGACATTAATTTCATAATTTCAATAATTATTTTCAATATATGGTTATTTATATCTAGTCCAAAAGATTTTTTTTGATGAGGGAGAGAGGAGAGATTAGCCAGCTGGCTGATGGAAGATCAATATATAAGAATCAGCTAGAGTCTATCTGCCAACAGAAGGAACGTTAGAAAAACACAAAGAGAAGATACCATTGAGAGACAACCAGAAAATGTCAGATACATTGCAATAATGGAAAACTTTCTAAACAAAACTGAAAGCCCTAGAATACGACTTGTAATGTCATGTTCTTATTAAGCTAAGAGGGATAAAAAGTTTTCAAAGGCAGATTGGCAAAGACTCAACCATGGCCAACTCTGAGCCCACCCGATGGGCTGTAATCTCAGAATCCCCTCCCGGAGGAAGGGGGAGTGGCAAGGTAGAAAGTCAGAAATTTAACTAAAAGTATCACAGTAGAAATGGGAAAGATGCAGTTTCCTTAAAAAAAATGGCACTATTATTATCACCAATAATCTTCAAGGTAAATCACATTACCAGAGACAAAAAAAGGACATACAGCATGAGATGAATCTCGGTGACACATGAAGAGATGCTGAAGTCACAAGTGCAACACCACCGTACCTTGATGTACCTCCGCAATGACAGGAAAGGTGACCAATCCACAGTCACCGTGGGAGATGGACAGAGAAGGAGGCCAATCTGCAGTCAGGGTGGGAAATGGGCGGTGAAGGCGACCAATCCGCAGTCACGGTGGGAAATGGACAGGGAAGGAGGCCAATCCGCAGTCACGGTGGGAAATGGACAGGGAAGGAGGCCAATCCGCAGTCACCTTGGGAGATGGACAAAGAAAGAGACCAATCCGCAGTCACCTTGGGAGATGGACAGAGAAGGAGGCCAATCTGCAGTCACGGTGGGAAATGGCATCGAAACATCTGCAGTCACATTCGTCTGGTTCAACAATGAAGTTGCGGACACACGGGGCCAGGAGAGAGGACCAGAATGCACCGTGGACCAGCTGTGAGGACCCACGTTCTTCCCGGAGGGGCCTCCCCACAGCTGCTCCGCCTGGTGCCGTCTGGGAGGTTCGCAGAGGGGGTCGGGACCCATGGTGGAAAAAGAAAGTTGCAAAGAACAACAAAAAAGATGCAGCAGGACCCCGAGGCAGGATCAGCCAGGCGTAAAACCGGGAGTCAGTCTTAGACATTGCTGGGCATGGACCCCCCCCCCCCTGCAAAAAAAGGTGCCCTAGGACATAGTAAAGTCACCGTCCAAACCCCGGGCTCCCCTGGAGCAGGGGTGGCGGGTCCATAGCACTCAGCGCTTCTCAGAGGTGGGGAATCCCAGATCCATCACCTCAGCGCTGCCCTCAAAAACTCGAGAATAAAAGGGAGTAAAACAAACCCGAAGCCAGCAGAAGAATGGAAATAATAAAGCTAAGAATAGAAATCAGTGGCTTTGGACGAGAAAAATAGTAGCAGGATGAAGCCAACAGGAAGCGGGAGCTCTGGCCAGAACCAGCAAATGGACCCTCCCCAGGAGTGGCGCCTCCTGAGATGGGGTGAGGGGGAGGAGGAGGAGGAGGAGGAGGAGGAGGAAGAGGAGGAGGAGGAGAGGGAGGAGGAGGGGGAGGGGGAGCTGGGCTGGAGGCCGGGTTCAAGGAGGCCCCTCCTGAGGGCTCCAGCAAGGTCAGTGTGGCGCTGGCCTGTGCTGGTGCTTGGAACAGGACCAGACCAGACAGGAACTTCCTGTGTAGACCCCAGCCGCCCCCACCCCCTACCCCATGGGGTGGGTGGGCAGGGCCAGGCAGGCAGCACCTTTGGTTTTCAGTGCTTTGCCCTGAGTCCCGGAGCCTCTTCAGAGCTGCCGGGAATGGGGGGGTCCTTGTACGGCTGTGCCTCAGTCTCCATCCCTGGACCCTGCACGGCTGTGGTAGACAGCCAGTGTTCTGGGGACCCCGGGTCCCGGGAAGGCTCCGTGCTCTGCATTTCTGCCCTGGGCAGAGGAGGGGTCAGTCCCCTAGAGTAGCGCCTGCATCCCCATCACCTCCCCAGGGGCGGCTTTGGGGACAGCGGGGGGAGGGTGGCTTCCAGCTCGCACCAGGCCAGGGCATGGGGTGCAGGCTCCAGCCTCCCCCGAGTGGACCCGGGGACTGGGGCACACCCCACCCCAGCAGCCCTCGGAGCACCCCAGGAGGGTTCAGTTCCTCTGCCTGGTTAAAGAGCCGTGAGTAGCCACGCTGGTCGTGAGGACACCCCAAATTTGAACTCACTTCCTGGGCGCGTGGCCATGCGG
Source organism: Sorex fumeus (assembly GCF_029834395.1). NCBI lineage: Eukaryota > Metazoa > Chordata > Mammalia > Eulipotyphla > Soricidae > Sorex > Sorex fumeus. Next base: position 17,051,595 of record NW_026606086.1, on the reverse strand, counting down.
CATGGGATGGGGGGGGGTTCTGTCCATCCCAGCCCTCTCGGGCCATGCCCTGTGGGTGGCAGCAGTCCACGCTGGCCAGGCCGCAGCTGCCGCCCGATGCCAGGAGGTGACTCGGCTGCCTCTCGCCGGGTGTTTGCTTCGGTCACTCCCGCTTCTGGGAGCCACATTCTGGCTCCTCACCCAGCAGGGTTGCCCCGAACCCCCAAGGCCCGACCCCCTCTTCTCTCTCTCTATGGGACTCCCCTGGGGCCAGGGTCGGCGCCTTTGCCTGGCACCCGCGGGGTTTGGTGGCTTGGGGTGGCTCAGAGCAGAGCCGGGAGCCGGTGTTGCCCCCCAGCTGCTGTTCGGTTCACTTTGCTCAGTTTAGGGCTGGGGCCCACCCGGCGATGCTCAAGGCTTACTCCTGGCTCTGAGCCCAGGGGTCCCTCCTGGCATGGCTCAGGGGCCCGATCCTGGGTCTGCAATGTCCTGAGCACATGGCTCCCACGCGGTGCTGGCTCCGGCCCATTTCTGTCACGGGAGGCGTCGGTGCTTCTCACACAGACACTCCGTGTGTTTCAGGGGGTTGTGGGTGACTGGGGCATGAGGTGAGTGTGGCCTCACCTCCCGCCTGCCTCAGCCCATCCCGAGGGCCGTCCGCACGCCTTCTGGGGAGGGCCAGGGCCCTGGCTGGGGTCTGGGCAGTATCTGTGGCCCCCCTTAGCCCCTCCTGGCCTAAAAGCCCATGCGGGTGGGGTGGAGCTGCTCTGGCCCCCAGTGCTCGCCCTGCATTGCAGAATTGGTCCAGCACTCACCAGCCTGGAAAGTACCTTCCTGATGTGCCATCGTCACCCGCCACTGGGCATGGGCAGAGACCAGGTGCCCATCGCCTCTCGCCAGGGTCAGTGGTCAGCTCCCGGTGTGGATGGAGGTGGGGCCCCAAGGGAGCCCCAGACGAGGTTCCCGCATGAGTTCAGCTTCTCCTCGTCCTGCGCTTATCTGGACAGCCCCACAGATTAGAGCCCCGTGCAAATCGCCTTCCCTCCCTGGCCCAGCTTTGGCGGCTGACGGAGCAGCCGGGCCTCAGCTCCTCTTCCGGTTAAGACGATTATGCAAAGAGCTGGGAAATGGCCGAGGGTGAGGCAGTTGCCAGCAGGGCTCACACGGGCAGGGGGATGGGACCCGCTCTCATGGGTTCTGGGCCAAGTGAGCCCGGGGGAAAGTCCAGGGCTGTGCTGTCCAGACCCCCACGGCCCTTCCCCAGCTCTGAGTCCCCGAGAGACAAACAGGGGGGCCTGGAGAGAGAAGGGAGGGGGGTTGGCACAAGCAAGCAGAGTGAGCTGCAGAGGTACGCGCATCCCTCGGGACTTCCCTCTGCAGCACACACACGGGAACACACAAACACATGCACACACACATGTAAACACAATGCGTGCATGCAAAACTCTCCCATGTGTGCACACAATACAAGCATTCACACGTCCACACAAGTGCATACATGCACATGCACTCATGCTCACACGTGTATGTACAAGCACACATGCACACGTACACATGCCCATGTCTGCACGCACATCGCAGCATTAAGTCTCAACGCATCGCTGTGCACTTGTTCACACATGTGCATGTGTGCAGGGTCTGTGACTCCATGTGTGTGCCCCTTGGCACACCCACACATGTGTGTGTGACGGGCTGTGAGTTCCACACACACGGTGTTCTTGAGTGCATGACGGCGGCCCCCAGCACGCTAGGCCCCTCCTCCTTCCACACAGGCTCGGGGTCCTGCCGGCCCAGGGGTGCCAGCGTGTCAGTGTGGGCCCCGGTGGGCGCTGCTGTGTGAGGCGGTGTTGGGGCCACTCAGACACTCAGATACTCCGAGGGATTTGCTCTCAGGTCGCTGAGCAGCAGATGGGCCCCAGCTGCCCCGGCTCCACCCACTGCTCCATCCATCCCCATCAGGGCACACCACGCCCACCCCACTCTCCTCCACCCTCAAGCTGCATCTCGCCTCATCAGCCTGGCCAGGCTGAGACCTGGCCCCTTCTCGGGGAGATGTGGAGCCTGAGATTTGGAGTGCTGGAGGCGTCAGGGCTCTCCCCACTTCCCCTCAGTGGGTGACGGTTCAGGGATGCGCTGGACCCCAGTGCGAAGGTGTGAGGGTGTGGGCGTGAGGGTCTGGGGGAGGCAGGTGGGGCTGGGCAGAGCGGCCCTTGCTGTTTCCAGGGACCCCCATGTGCCCCCAAATCTCTCCTGTGTCCTATGAGCTGGCTCAGGCCCCGTGCTCGGCCCCCGTGGCCGGTGTAGCTCCCCCGTACCCGAGCAGCAACTGGAAACTGCGGCTTCTCACGGCTGGTCTGAGTCTGAGTCTGGGCCTGGCGGGGGCCACCATTGGGGCCACCAGCTCCCGGGGAACCTCTGCTCTGGGCCAGCTGGGGGTCACCGGGCTCTATGGGTGGCTGCTGCCCCAGCCGGGGTTTCCAGCTGTGGACTGTTAGGGGGCGGGGGGGACTTCAGGATGAACCACTTTCCCCCGAGGTGTGCTACCCGGCGACCCGCTTGGGCAGAACGGTGGCCCCAGCACACCAGGCAACTGCCCCCATCCTCCTTTGCCCGGGGGGGGGGCTGAACCCCCTGTGGGTGTGTCCAGAGGGATGGAGAGGCCATGTGTGTGCCTGGGTCCTGTAAGGAGGAAATGCGACCACCCCAGGGACGCAGCCCCTCCCGCCCTGTTGACCTAGGTTCAGGGGGAGATGGTTAATGGGCAGCTTCATCACACTGCTTTGCTTCTGTTAGTTAGGGCTCACCATGTGGGCCCCTTGTCCATACCTGCCCCTCAACCACCCACCACTGCCTACCCCCTGCTCAGGCCAGCAGCCACTCACCCACCAGCACTCACCACCCACCTACCCACTCACCACACTCATACCCATCCACCCACTTACCCACCACCCACCACCTTCCACCTGTCCACCAGCCACCAGCCACCAGCACTCATCACCCACCCACCCCCATCTCCTCTGGCCCTGACTGGGATCAAGGTTCCGTCTACAACCTCAGAGGTTTTCCCAGCCTGCCAAGATGGTCTCAGCACCCTGGACAGCGACATGCGCGCGTGCGTGTGTGTCTGTGTCTGTCTCTCTCTCTCTGCCCCGCCCCCAGTGGCTCGCCAGTCCCTGCCCTCACCTGGACAGCTAGCCCAGGACCAGATGAGCCCCTCTAGAGAGCCCCGCGGAGATGTAAGTGAGGGGATGGTGGCTGAGGGCACGGCACCTTCTCACGTGTGGTGGCAGGTGCTGTTTTGGGGCCCAGTGGGTGTCGCGGGCACACGGGGGCACTGCCTGGTGAGGCCAGCTTGCTGGGGCCCAGGACCCTGCATCGTGGGCCAGCGGCCACACCTGTGGGGCGGGCGAGTTCCGCTGAGTCAGCAGAGTGCTCAGCCTGGTGGCCATCCCTCGTCCCTCGGTCCCTCCCGCAGAGCACATCAGGGCCCTGAAATATGAGCACTTCACTTTTTATAGCTCCCTTTTAATTGCCTCCTGAAGGCCGGCAGCACCAATAAAAACCCCAGGGCGCGCGGCTCCCTTGTTATTCCTGACACGCGTCTGCTGCTTCCCACCGATCCAGAGCAGGGCAGAGGCCGGGAGGGACGTGCAGGTCCTGCCCGGTGGGTGAGGGGTCGGCCAGGGCTGCCGCGAGGCTGTGGGAGGCTGTGCGGACCCCGAGGCAGTTCGGGGACCTCCCGGGCCCCCCCGGCAGCTGGCTCGGAAGGTGGTGGCCGAGGCTCTGTGACGTGCAGTGACCCCCACTTCCTGGAAGGACCAGTCAGGGAAGCGCCTGCGTGCCGAGAGCTGGGGGAGGGACCGGGCACAAGGACGGGGGGCGGGGGGATGCTCAGTGCCTAGGCTGCGGGGACAAGGACGGGGATGGGGACATGGACACACGCGCACACAGACATGTGGATGTGTGTGCGCACACTCACCTTCTGGGCGGAGGGTTCTGGAAGGTTCCCGGGGTGCTGGCTGGGTGCCCGCAGGCTGAGGGCACAGGGAGGGGCTGGGGGCTTCGGGGCTCCCTCCGGCCCTGCTCGCCTGGTGATGTCTCGCCCCAGTTTCCTTCCTGTCCCAAGCAGAGTGTTTGGTCCTGGCTTCCGGAGAAAATGCAGCCAGGTGGTGTGGCCGGGACAGATGTCAGCCAAGGCCGCGGCGGAACAAAGGAGGGAGCTGGCCTGGGCGCCATTGGGCAGGGGCCGGGCCTCCCGCTGCCCACAGCTGCCTCCCCGGCCTGCTCTACTCTCTCTGCCTCTCTGCCCCATCTCTCCTATCTCTCTGTCTCTGCCTCCCTGTCTCTCTCTGCTCCATCTCTCCTGTCTCTGTCTCTGCCTCTCCGTATCTGTGTCCCTGCCTCTCTCCATCTCTGTCTCTCCTCATCGCTGTCTCTGTCTGTCTCTCTGGATCTGTCCATCTCTTGCCTCTCCCCGTCTCTGTCTCTGTCTGTGTGCCTCCTGATTCTCTGTCTCTTTCCATCCCTCCTTGTCTCTGCCCGGTGGGTGAGGGGTTGGCCAGGGCTGCTGTGAGGCTGCGGGAGGCTGCGCGGACCCTGAGACAATTCAGGGACCTTCCGGGCCCTCTGGCAGCTCCCATCTCTCCCACCTTAGGGACTCCCCCGGCCCTGCTCCCCTGACTCCTGTCTGGCCCCACCCCCAGCCCTCCGCCAGCTCAGTCCCGGCACTGCATCATTCAGCGAAGCGCTGAGAAGGGCTCACAGCCCTCCTGACCGAGGGCGTGGGGCCATCCCCCATCGTTCCCCTGTGCCCTGCCCTGCGGCGTGCCTGCTCAGAGCTCCGAGCCCAGGGGTCTTGTTAACGCAGGACCCTGCACGGGCCAATGCGGGCCGGGACGGGAACAGGGAGCGTGAGCGGGAAGGAGAGAACCGTGTTGGCCCTGGGGCGGGCGCCGAGGGCAGGGGACCAGGCAGAGGGGACAGGAGGAAGTGCTGACGGTGTTCTGGGTCCCTGCTCCGTGGCCTCTGGGAGCGGGCTCAGATCGTGGGGTGCTCTGGGAGCATGCGCCAGAGACGGCAGGAGACAGGCTCAGGCCTGAGGGTGGAGGCTCTCTGAGCTCCTGCGTGTGAGAGGACGCGTGCACAGCCACCAGTGGCCACGACCCAGGCCAGGGGACCCTCTCAGGAGCAGGCCACAGTCAGGCCTGAGAGCATCTGGGTGCTCGGAAGGTGATGGGGTGCAGTACTCCAGGCCCTGAGCCCAGTGCCCACCCTGCGGCCACCCCTGTGTCCTGGAACACATCCCCGTGGGATCTGAAACTCAGGGCTGGAAGCACAGCATTGCGGGGTCACGTGGTTAGGGTGCCAGTGCGGTCGGGGGCAGGAGACACTTTAGGAGCACCATTGGGCGAGCCCGGCCCCTGGCCCACCTGGCTCCCTAAATGCTCTGTGCTGAGCCCTCGGCGGGTCCCCTCAGGCAGCGGGGGAGGGGGAGAAAGGGTGACCCCCCCCATGTGTACCTCCCTCCTGGGGACCCCCACACAGAAGCTGAGTAGCACCAAGGGGCTGGACACAGGTGCCAGTGAGGGCCAGGGCTCGGGTGGGCATTGGTGGGTGTCAGCCCAAGAGGGCAGGGCTGCAGGGAGACCCTGGTCCCACACCTGCTGCCATTCTTACAAGCAAGGCAGGTGGTGAGGGCAGGGTGGACGCTGGGGGCATGACTGGAGAATGTGGTGTGCGGGAGCCCCCGTTCCTGCTAAGCCCCTGTGTGTGGTGTGGTCCCTGTGGCGAGAAGGCAGGGGCTGGGGGGTGGAGTTTGGCTGGCCGTGGAGCACTGTGCAAGGGCAGTGATTCTCACAGTCGGAGGAGAGGCAGAGGGGGAGGAGACCCCACCGGAGTCGGTGGGGGGGACGGCCCTTTAGAGGGGACCCAGGGATGGCATAGCAGACACCTCATTCCATCACGCCTTAACGAAGATCATATTAATGATGAAGCAGGAGGGGCCGCTTCAGGAGAGAAGCGCTGAGCAGGGAATCCGAGGGACCCATAAATTCCTCATCCGAGGCGAGGGCGTGGGGAAGGTCAGAACCAGTGAGCGCCCTGGGGCTCATCTCAGTGGGAATTGCTGAACCCAGCCCAGAACGGTGGGTGAAGGATGTACGGGGCCTTGGTATGAGGGGTGGGGCCCTGCGTGAGGGTGGGCGGGGCCTCGGTTTGAGGGGCGGGCCGTGGGGTGGGCGGGGCCTCAGTGTAAGGGGCGGGACCTTTTGTGTGGATGGGCTGGGCCTCTGCTGAAGGTGGAGCCTTGGCATGTGTGTGGGCCAGGTCTCGGTTGAGTGGGCAGTCTGGTGTGTGGTTGGGTCTGAGGCAGTGAGTGGGAGGTGTCTGGTGCGGAGGTGGGGCGGGGCCTCGTGGCAAATGGGTGGAGCCTTCCGGCGTGTGGGCGGGGCTGCTGTGGGTGGGCGTGGCCTCCTGCTGCTGCGCGCCTTCCTTGCTGGCATCTCCTCAGCCGATGTCCCGCTACAGCCAGGGCCCAGAGATGCCTGGCTCCCCCCTGGTGTCCCTGCTTTGTCCCCAGGCAGCGTGGCTCTACCCAGGCGGTTTGGTCCAAGCCTGGAATTTAATTTCACAAAGTGCCGGCTCTGGCCATTCACCAAGTTGCTGCTGTTTTCATAGGTGAAGCCCATAGCTCAGGCTGGAGCGAGGCGAGCCCCCAGCGCGGGACCCAGCTTTCAAGGCCTTTTGAGCTCAAGGGTCACTCAGCAAGCACCTATGGGGTCTGGCAGGATGAACCCCTGACCCGGCTGGTCATGAATGAGTTAAACAATCAGTTGGGGGGGGGGGGAGAGGCAGGTCTGAGGGGGGGGGCCTGGCTGGCTGCTGCCTGCTCCGATCTGCACGTGCTGGGTGTGGACTCCCACTGTGGCCTTGGCCTGGCCTCTGGACGTAACCCTGAGTGAGAGGTGCTTGCGGGGCTCCTGGGCCTGTGCGGGGTCGGGGGTAGCCTGGACTGCTCAGCGGGGAAAGGCAGGTTCTGTGTGGGGAAGAGCAGGGGCATGTAAGGAGGGCACGGTTTGTCCAGTGACCCAGCCTGCACCCCCGCTGCTGCACTCACGGCCAGCACCCAGCCTCTTGCCCACAGAGTGGTTCCCCTGCTTCCCTGCACTGACCAGTGGGTGAGGTTATGACGGGCTGGAGAGGACCGGGCACTGGCAGTTCTCTGGGCCAGGTTTGGGCTCCCTGGTGAGAAGTGTAACTCACAGAGTCAGTCAGGGCAGCGAGAACATGGTCAGGAGCCTGCCTGGCTCTGTCCCCGGCCACACACCTGGGTCTGGGAACACAGAGCCAGGAGTAGCTCCTGGTATTCCTGGTGTGGCCCCAAATCAAACCAAGAACACAAGAAAAAGAAGTGAAAGAAACCAGTCAGAGCAGGAAAGGGCCACCCACGGGTCTCTGCTGTCCACTGCTAACCCCGCCCCTGCAAGGACCGGCTAAGCCAGGTGGTCACTGCTGGTGCTGAGCTGGGCATCCGTCCTCTGGGGGACAGGGCCTGGCAGGCTGCACCTCCAAGCCCAGAGCTTGACTGAAGCCTCGGAGCTTGTCCCCAGCAGGTCAGTCCTCAGAGGCCTGTCTACTGTGTGAGAGCCATTGGCAGCGCCGGGCAGGGACGGGCGTGAGGATAGCCAGGACCTCATCGCGGTGGACACAGTGCGGGGGACTCTGTCCTCAGGGTCTTTTCTGGGGCTGAGGCTCTGGAGATCAGGGTCGGAGATCCCCACTTGCCTGTTTCTCCAAGGCCATGTTGGAGGGGACCCCCGGGGGTGTGGCAAGGGTCTGAGATTCCCTGCAGAGCCCTCAGGGCTTGCTCTGGGTGGCTCTTCCTTCCAGGGGACACAGGTCGGGTTGCCTGGGCCCCCTCCACCCGCAGCGACAGGCCACCCAGCTCTGTGTCACCCTACACGATCCTGCTGTCAGCAGATCTCCGCCTGGTCCAGCAGGGCGGGCAGGAGAGGGGCACCCCAGCTTGCATCTGGGGTGTCTCCACATCAGTTTTGCAAGTAACCAGACCCTTGACATGGCAGGGGGGCTGCTAAATACTTCTGGAGACCCCCCTCACCCTCTGCCTCCCAGCACCTTTGCCATCAGGGTGCCCGGCTCCCCTCCCCTGGCCCATGCTTAGCCGTGGTCTGGGGGCAGCAGAAAGGCCGCCTGGCTGGAAGCTCCTTGAGGAGGGTGGTGAGTTATAGTAGCGGACACTCTCCTCGCTGTCTCCCCACTCATCAATCCTCCCCCTGTGCAAGTGCAGATGGTCCATAACCGTCCATCACCCGGGGTTCAGCACTGGACAGCTCCCGGCGGGCCGCCCAGTGAGGCTCCTTTTTCTGCAAGCTAATGGGAACTGCGACTCGGCACGGCCGCCGTGATGGAGTGTGAGCGCTCCAGCCGTCAGGAGTGATTTAGGAGAGAAAGAGCAATAAATATCCAGGCGGCCGTTGCTCAGAGCCAGAGGCGGGGGCAGCGCTGCGGCACACAGAGGTTCCTGTTTCTTATTTTAGCGTACTTTGAGGGACAGCAGGTGGGACATCCCAGGGACTGGGAGGGACCCTCGTGCAGTATCTCTGCCCCATCCGTTCAGAGGCGAGTGGAGGCCTGTGGTTGGGCAGCTGGTGTTAAGTGAGATACCCGGTCCCTGCATTGTGCTGAGGTTGAAGCCCCCCCCAAATCTAGCTGTGCTCAGGGCCCCACATGCCAACTTCCCCTGCAGAGCTGTGGCAGGGTCTTGGCACTCTGTGGGGACCATGTGGGGTATATGCACAGGGGCATTTCGGGGGGAGACTCCCCACCCCCCACCAACGGCACGGGTATTTCTACAAGCGCCAGGGCCAGGTGTTGGGCACCCTGGGCCCTCCCTCCCTTCTCCCAGCCCAGAGCTGAGGAAGTGCCCGTGGGGGGTGGATGAGCACCTGGTTGCCAGGTGGAGGAGGCCGTGCCAGCCCATCACTGCCCCCTCCCCGCACCCAGGACAGCTGCTCGAGGTCCGGCTGGTGTCTGAGACAGGTCATGGGCCAGACACCCGCAGGACCGCCTCAGAAGCACTTGTCAGCATCTGCAGCCAGCCGCACCCCTGGGCTCCTAGCACCTGTCCTTCCTCCACAAAGTGGCTGTGAGGGGCAGGCAGCACTGTTTGCTCAAATCTGAGGGTCCCCCACCCCTGGGAGCCCTCTCTTCTCCTCACTCACCCCCTGCCAGTGGCTCCAGCTGCCCCAGGCCCCAGACGGATTGTTCTAGAAGCAGAGAAGAAATGTTCTTTCTCTGGGACAGGGAGCAGGGAGGCACCAGCTCCTCTGAGCTCATTTAGGAGCCGGAGGTCCAGGAAGGTTCTCCTGCCCGTCGGGCCTTGATAATTGTGATTCCAGGGTATCCTGTGAGGGGCTCAGCCAGAGAGGGGGCACCCTTCACCCTCCACGAGGCCCACAGCCCACACCCCGGAAGCAGGTGTGTCTGTACCTACAGGGCACCCCTGTGCCCTCACCTCTTGCTGAGCGTCCCACCTCCCTCTCTCTGTTTCCCCTTCCCCTTTCCTGCCCTCCTCTGTCCCCAGGTCCCCCGCATCCTGGGGCTGGGACTGAAACCAGTTCAGGCCAGCACAGCCCCTGCTCACTGTGGTGGCTATCCAGGACAGAGGCATGGGGCAGGGCGGCCACTGTGCTGGGGTCCTGGGCACTCAGAGGCCAGCAGTGTGCTGCTGTGACACAGCGTTTAGCCCCATGGCTGTGGCAGGCACCGAGGCTGGACAGTGGATCTGTGGAAGGGCCTGGCCTTGCAAGTGCTCAGGGAAATGGGTCAGTGGCCTGCCCTCTCCGTCCTCCCCTCCCTGCCCTCCCCTGGCCCTCTGTGTGCCCATGAGCCTCTGCACGGTGCACACACCAGGACTTTGGGTCGCTCTCTGTGGCACGAGTGATACATGGTGGCCTCCAGTGCCCTGCTCCCATCAGCTGCCATCTGGAGGGCGGGCGCTCTTCAAGAGTGTCTCCCCTCAGTGCCCAGCCAAGGAGGGTGGCGGGAAACATCTAACCAGGGGGTGTGTTGTTAGGGGACTTGCCATCTGGGGGCTGATGTAGGCTGAGGCAGGCGAGCCTAAGCTAGGATCTAGTCGTGGATTGTCAGTTTACAACATTCTTCACTTACTCTGGGTTTATTGGAATGTGGCCCCATTAAGGAGAGGGAGATAGAGGTAGGTAGAGAGATAATCAGCAGATGGATGGAAGTGTAGGTCGGTAATAAATGGATGGATGGCTAGGTAGATAATTGATGAGTGAAGAACAGATAGATTACTTAGATTAATAATCAGTGAATGGATGGCGAGATAAGTGGGTGGGTGGGTGGGTGAATGTGTGGGTAGATGGGTGGGTGGATGGATGGATGGATGGATGGATGGATGGATGGATGGGGTGGACAAATGGATGGGTGGCCGGCTGGGTGGGTGTGGATGAATGGGTGCTTGGATGGGTGGGTGGATAGATGAATGGATGAATGGGTGGGTGAGTGCCTGGCTGGCTGATAGATGGGCAGGTAGGTGGGCGGGGTGGCTGGCTGGGTGGATGGTGGATGGATGGATGGATGAATTGTGGCTAGATGGGTGGATGGTGGACAGATGAGTGGGTGGATGGTTGGATGGTGGATGGATGAATGGTGGATGGGTGGGTGGATGGATGGATGGTGGATGGGTCGATGGGTGGGTGAGTAGGTGGGTATCTAGGGGACTCCGAATTCTTGGCTGTAGGTGCTGGGTGGTCTGTGACCCAAAGGCAGGCTGGAGTTTTGGAGCCTGGAGGGGCTCATGCTGCTGTGTGCAGGCAGAGCTTCCTCTTCCAGGACGCCTCCGTGTTTACTCTCGAAGCCTCCGGCTGATCCTGTGGGCCATACAGAGGAACCCCGGGTGATGTGTGGGGAAGAGAGAAGTAGGGGGATGTTCTGGGTGTGGAGGAGGAAAGTAAGGAGTCCAGAGCTTAGGCTGAGCTCTGACAGCAGCCCCCCTCCTCTCTGAGCAGGAATCCGTGACTGGGACTGGAGGGCCGGAGGAAGTGGCTTGTCGCTTCCTGCCGGTGGCCGAGGGCACAGTCCGCCCCCCCATTGGCTTTGTGTCCCAGCCCACCCCACCTGTGCGTGGGAGAGCCGGGCCTCCGGGAGACCCCCTGGGCAGCTGCTCCATGCCATAAGCAGGCTAGCCAGTGGCGACAGCTGGAGAGCTGTGGGCCAGATGGGGGACCCTGAGGTGGATGGTGGGCGGGGCGGGGGCTGTAAGGTGAACGGTTGCCATGAGGTGGACGGGGGTGTGTGTGTGCAATGGGGGTTGTGATGTGGAGGGGTGCTGGGAAGTGGACAGGAGGGTCACGGATTGGATGGGGGAACCATGAGGTAGATGGGGGATGAGAGTTGGATGTGGGGTCTAACATCCAGGACTAGGCCAGCCACAGGCCCCCCTGCAGTGAGCCGGGTACTGGGGACACCCCCAGAGAGTGGGGTGACTTCATGACTTAGCCCACCCTTGGGCTGGAGAGAACAGGACCAGCTGGGCCGAATCACTCCTGGCTGACTCCAGGGCTCACCGGCAGACCCAGAGTCGGTTCTGCCTTGAGGGACCTGCAGTGGGGGGTGCAGAGCTGAGACCCTGCCCCCATGAGGCCGAAGGGGACTCCGCAGCCGCCCGCCCCGTGTCCTGTGCCGCTCCGAGACTGAGCGTGGTTCTCCCGCTGTTTCCTTCCCCAGAGCAGCGCGGACGCCGCCCCGCTGGAGGAGGAGGACGCGCCGCCGGCCCTTGGCGGGGAACCTGCCCCAGGACCCCCGCACACAGGTGGGTGAGCGCCACGCCGCGCGTCCCGCCGCATTCCAGGGCTTGTGGGGGTCGGGGGCAGCACTGTGGCCCCAAGGGGGAGCTGGGCGAGGAGGGGGGGCGAAGACACGCCACCCCGTCCAAATCGGCCGGTGCATGATAATAAATAGGCCAGCAGGGGAGGTAAGTAGATAATTTTAATTGCCCTAGGGTTGCTCATAAATCCCCTCACTGTCTTTTTATGAAACTCTGTTTCTAGGAATCATTTACAGCGCTCGTCGTTTCACAGCCCCTGCTCCCGGGGCGGGGCTGTGGGTGCGAGGGCTGCGCGGGCCTCTTCCGGGGGTGTGGCTGGGGGCGGGGCCGGTGGCCGGGCAGGACTTCCTGGTTGGTTTGCGACGCTGTCCCTCTTCCGGGGGATGTGGCTGAGGGCGGGGCCGGCTGCCGGGCAGGACTTCCTGGTTGGTTCGCGACGCTGTCCTTCTTCCGGGGGATGTGGCTGGGGGCGGGGCCGGCGGCCGGCAGGGCTTCCCGGTTGGTTCGCGACGCCGTCCTTTTCCCTGGGGGCGGGCCCGGAGGCTGGGGCGGGGCCGCGCTCAGCTCTTCTAGCCCGCAGCCTATATTTAGGCGGCTCGGAAAGCCCCACGGGCCTGGCACCTGTCCGCTAGGTATGAGCTCATCTCCCCAGGGCCACCGGCCTATGAATAGCTCTGGCCGAGGGTTCCTCCGCTCGGGTGCCAAGAGGGAAAGTGGGTTAATAAATATCAGAGAAACTCCCTCAAGAAGGCCTGGGCCAAACTCGCTCCCGAACTGCCAGCGTGGGGGCACGTGGGCCCGGGGCCTCGCTGGCCGTCTAGGGCCCCGTCCGGGGTAGGCGCCACTCCGTGTGCGTGGCCAGAGGGCTGGCGGTGCGTGTGCCCTCACTGATGCCCTCTCACACCCGCCTCCAAGGCTGCCTTTTTTTTTTAGTGAAACACCCAGTCAGGTATATATGCAGGCAGTATACTCTCAGTAGCCTGCCGGGTTCTCTGAGCGTGAGAACTAGAGAATAAGAGGTTGCGCATATATGCCTGACTAGGAACACCTGTAAAGGTGATTAGAGGCTGCCCCAAAAGCCTCCATCCCTCTCGGGGAGCCCAGCAAGCTACCGAGAGTATCCCGCCCACCTGGGCAGCTTGCTTGAGCCTGGCAAGCTGCCCGTGGCATAGTCGATATGCCAAAAACAGTAACAATGATGGTCCTCATTCCCCTGACCCTGAGAGAGCCCCCCAATATGCCATCGGGCTACTCTAGCACGTGACAGGGACAAATGGAGACTTTACGGACGCCCGCTTGAGCAAATCGATGAACAACGGGGTGATAGTGATAACGATAGTGAAACACCATGAGGTACAGTTGTAGACTTACAAACTTTTGTGCTTGGATTTCAGTTATACAATGATCCAGTACCCATCCCTCCACCAGTGCCCATTCTCCACCACCGATGATCCTAGTAGCCCTCCCACCCCCACACCCCATTCCCCACATCCCACCTCTGTGGCAGAGCATTCCCTTTTGCTCACTCTTTCCTTTAGGGTGTTATAGTTTGCAATAGAGGTTTTGAGTAGCCATCGTGTTCGGTCTATAGTCTACTTTCAGCAAGCATCTCTCATCCTGAGTGAGTCCTCCAAACATCCTTTACTTGGTGTTCCCTTCTCTATCTGAGCTGCTTTTTCCCCCAGCATGTGAGGCCGGCTTCCAAACCCTGGAGCAGACCTCCTGGTACTTATCTCAATTATTCTTAGGTGTTCCACTCCCATTCTGTTACTTTGTATTCCCCAGATGAGTGCAGTCTTTCTATATCTGTCTCTTTCTGGCTCATTTCACTTAGCATGGTACTTTCTTTTTTTTTTTCTTTTTGGGTCACACCTTGTGATGCTCAGGGGTTATTCCTGGATCTTGACTCAGGAATTACTCCTGGCTGTGCTTGGGGGACCATATGGGATGCTGGGAATCGAACCCGGGTCGGCCACGTGCAAGGCAAATGCCCTACCCGCTGTACTATTGCTCCAGCCCCAGCATGGTACTTCCCATGTAGAACCACTTGTATATAAATTTCATGACTTCATCTTTTCTAACAGCTGCGTAGTATTCCATTGTGTAGATATACCAAAGTTTTTTTTTAACCAGTCATCTGTTCTTGGGCACTCGGGTTTTTTCTAAATTTTGGCTATTGTGAACAGTGCAGCGATGAACATAGAAGTGCAGATGTCATTTTGACTGTACTTTTTTGCCCCTCCGGGATATATTCCCAGGAGTGGTATTGCTGGGTCAAATGGGAGCTCAATTTCTAATTCTTTGAGAATCGTTCATACTGTTTTCCAAAAGGGCTGAACCAGTCGGCATTCCCACCAGCAGTGAAGGAGAGTCCCTTTCTCGCCACATCCGCGCCAGCACTGGTTGCTTTTGTTCTTTTGGATGTGGGCCAGTCTCTGTGGTGTGGGATGATATCTCATTGTTGTTTTGATCTGCATCTCCCTGATGAGGGGCTGCACCACTTCCTCTCCACCTCGCCTGCCCTCACTGGCACCCTCTGCTGTGTCTGGGGCCAACAGCTGCTGCCTTCCTGGGCCCAAGTGTCTGTGTATTCCCCTCAGCACCCGACCTGCCAGCCCAGCATCCCCTCAGGTCCTGCACCCCAACCTCTGCAGGGAGACTCCTGCGGGCACCCCTTCTTCTCAGCATGGACACAGCTGGCCTGGGCCTCACCTCCCATTTCCCACTCAGAGATGCCCAACGATGTCCAGCCATGGGGTCCCCCAGGTGGCCAGCCCTGGCTGCCCGAGGGCGGGATGCCCGACTCTGCAGGGCCTGTGTCCATATCTGGGCTTCCTGCAGGGTCCTGCCTGTGCCCCACCCCAGGCATCCTAGGCCCTGTGCGGTGCGGACAGGGGTGGCTGTGGTGCCGCCCCGGGGTCTGTAGGGTGGATGTCCCCGGGGCCTCTTCCGGGGCATCCCCCATGCTCTCTGACCTGGTCTGAGCTGAAGCGCTTTGGGGTTATGTTTTTCCTTTGCTGAGTGCAGTTTGGGCAACACGGAAATTCCCAGGTCTTGTCCCGGCTCTGCACTCACCTGGGACTCCCTCCTGGTGGCTGCGCGGGCATGAGCAAGGATAGTGCTACCATGAGCCTGGGCGAGGCCCACCTGGTGCTCAGCAGGCCTGGGGAAGACTCCACGCAGAGCTGAGGCTGCACAGCGAAGCTGGTCGCGGCTGGCACTGCCCGTCCCTGCCTGGAAAACGCTGAGTTGTTCTCAAATGCCATCTCCTCCAGGAAGCCCTCCTGCAGTCCCTGGCTTTGGCGTGTCCTTGTGTGTCCTCTGCCTGCCTCCCTTCCCCCACCCCCATGGTCCCTGGGCTCCTTCCCTGGTCCCAGGTCCTGGCCCAGCCTTGGTCTCTGTGGGCGCCTGTGGTGCTGCCAGGCTCTTACCCAGCGGGTGAGATGCCCCCTGAATTCCCCAGGGTGGGGCAGGGGGCGCGGATTTGACTCCCGGCCTCTGCCCAGCCATGGGTTGTCCCAGCGGCTCCTGCCCTCCGGGGCTGGTCTGAGCAGGACAGATGGGCTTCCTGCTTGAATCTTTGCTAAGCAGCAATGGTGGGGTGCAGGCTCCTGGCCAGGGGCTCCGCGCTCATCTGGGCTTCTGAGAGCCCAGGTGGGCTGGCGTCCACATGCCCAGGCTGGACCAGGGGCATTGGGAGCCCAGGGGAAGGCAGCAGGACTAGGGAGGAAGAAGAAAAGGGGGAAGAAATGGGGGATGGGGGGGAGGAGAGAAGAGGGTGGGTGGGGACTCTCCATGCCTGCACTGTGGCCTTTAGCGCAGTGAGTGAACCAGAGACCCTGCTGGACACAGCAGGCCAGCCCCCACTGCCCACAGGCTCTGGTAGGCCACACTTGGTCTTTAGGGGAGACCCCAGCCCCTCTGTCACCCCTCCCAAGCAGCAGGTGAAAGGAAGGAGTGAAAAGAAGGAGGGTGACTTGGTGTGGGTGGGACAAGGAATGGGGACCATTCCTGCGACCCCGTGCCCCCTGTGTCCCGGCCCCAGTGAGGGGTGCTGAGCCTGCAGGCAGTCCAGGGAATGTGGCATCCAACATAAGGAGGGCTCTGGGAGGAAGCAGGCTCAGATGGCTCCCCGAGTTTGCAGCTCCCCCACTTCTAGGACAGAGGGAGGCAGAGTGCCGACCCCAAAAATTCAGAGTGAGGCCTGCAGGGAGCATTTTTCTCTCACCTCGCCAGGAGGGGAGAAACCGAGTTTGCTCAGGCAGCGGCTCTGGCCAGGAGCACGGCTCCATGCTGGGCACCCACCCATGGGGCCTCAGGGGCAGCACGGGAGCTGGGAGGGGAAGCGCCAGGACCTGTATTAAGCCTTGGCACAGCCGCTGCCTTAGCCAGCACCAGATGCTGCCCCGCTGCCTTGCATGTCCAGGGGCTACGACCGTATGGGGGCAGGACAGAGGGTGCCTCATGGTCAAGGATGAGCAACTCAACCCTGGTGAAGATGAGGCGTCACATCTGGAGGCAGAGGGGGCGTGTGAAGGGGCAGGAACAGGAGCTGGTCACCCACGCTGGTATGTGTGGGCAGGGGGGACCTGGCACTGGGGGACTGAGCCCTGAGTCATTCTCAGAAAGTGGGGGGCAGGGGGCTGGAGCAATAGCAATAGTGGGTAGGGCATTTGCCTTGCACGCGGCTGACCCAGGTTTGATTCCCAGCATCCCATGTGGTCCCCTGAGCACCGCCAGGGTTAATTCCTGAGTGCAGAGCCAGGAGTAACCCCTGAGCACTGCTAGGTGTGACCCAAAAAGCAAAAAATAAATAAAAGTGGGGGGCAGTGGGCAGAGCAGGCAGCGCTGAGTCTGGCTCCAGTGAGTCAAATGTGGGAACCCACAGGACCCCAGGGCTGCGTGGACAGGGATGTCAGAGGGAGGTGGTGCCCACCGGACCCCACCACACCCCCCAGCCCTTACCTTCTTCCCAGACACCTTCATGGCTCGAGTAGAAAGGAAGCTGGGGGGGGGGGGTCTCACACCCCTGGGAGTCCATTAAGTCTGCAGCACTCCCCCTCGAGCTGTGGCAGGGCTCCTCCACTGCAGACCTTGCAAAACATGGCACAGCCCCCCACGGAGATGAGGAGGCGCCATGCAACCTTCACCATGCAGGTTGGTGAAGCCTCTAACACCCCCTTTTCCAGACACTCAGACTCCAGCTGTCCCGGGAAGGGCTGCTGGGGGCATGTGGCAGCTCCCTGGTGTGCTGAAGGGGTGCATTTTGGGGTTGCCATTCTACCCCATTGCTGACTCAGTTTCCCTGTCCATAAAGAGGGACGTGGTGTGTTGGGCTCCAGGACAGCTAACCGCCCACCAGGCCTGCGGAGGGATGAGGGCCTGGGTATGGTCAGGGGCGGCCAGGGCTTCCTAACAGCTGGAGAGCACCCGCTCTTAGCACTTTTCTTGCTGACCCTGTAGCCCTGTAGCCTTCTAGGAGCCAAAGTCAAGAGCTGCAGACACAGCTCCCCAGCAACACCTCCTGTGTGCCCGAGTGTGAGGGCTCAGGGAGTCCACGAGTGGGGCCCCTCCGAGCAGGCGGTTCTCTGGGGTCATGCACCTCCCCTCTGCTGAGCAGCTTAGCTGGGCCCCTGGGACAGTCAGGCATGAGCCATGTCACAGCTGCGGCAACCCAGGAATGTGGAATGAGTCTGTGCTGGGGCGTATCTGTCGGCCCAGCGGAACGGCTGCCGCAGAAACCTCAGCGGTCAGCAGGTCAGAGCGGTCAGCGGGGTCAGAGCGTTCAGAGCAGAGAAAACTGGCCTTGCGCATCTGTCAGCCGAGTTACCCCCTCCCCACCCTGGACCACGCCCCATTATCAGCCCCACCCTGACCACAACCCCACCGTTAGCCTTGATTACACCCGCCCCCATCCATCCCGCCCTGGCCACGCCCCAAATTGGCCCGCCCAGGCCACGCCCACCAGCAGGTCCTGACCACGCCACGCCCCGTCCACGCCCCATGAGCCAGCCCTGGCCACGCCCCCATTCAGCCCCGCCCCGACCGCGCCCCCATAAGTCCCGCCCAGGACTAGCGCCGGGCAGGGATGGCACAAGGGTCACAGCCTCCTGCCAGGGGAGCCGGATGCAGCTCCGGGGAGCGGCGGTGACAATCTGAGTGCGGCGTCTGTGCCCGGAGCTCGGTGCCCAGTGGGCAGGTGGCCGCTGGAGGAGCTTCAGTTCCAAGGCAGAGAGCAAAAGTCGCTCCTCTTCCTCCCTCAGGACACGGGGGCAGATTCTGAGCCTTCAGTTGGTCATCACCCAGGGCTGTGCACGGCCAGAGCGTCTGGGGGCGGGGGCTGATGTCTGGGCGGGGGTATCTGGGTGGGGACATCCGCGCGGGCGTTTCCAGTGTTCCCAGCTCTGCCGGGGGTCCTGACTGCCCATCAAGCCCGTCCCCTCGGGTCGGGAATAAGAGCAAGGCGGCAGGACAGTGGGTGTGGGCCGCGGTGGACCTCCGTCCAAGGTGGGTCTCTCCCCCAGGCTTGGCCGGAGCCTCGCAGGGCTCTCAGCCCCGTCTGAGGGCAGACTGGCCGCGTCAGCCCCGAGGCACGAACCAAGGGCGTGTTGGAGCCTGCAGCCCACAACTGTGCTTCCCTGGGAGCAGAATCCCGGGGCGGGGGGTGGGGTGGGGGTGGGGGTAGATGGGGGGAGGGGAAGGCCAGCGCCGTGGACGCGGGCAGCACCGCCTTTGGAGGCCGCCGCCAGCTCAGGCGCTGCTTGCCTGAGCCTCAGCTGGGAAGGGGCCAGGAGTGAGGGGGGCCCAGCACACACCTGCAAGAGGGGCATCTCCACCATCGTCCTGAGCGTGGTGGGTACCGGAGGCAACAGAACGAGACCTCTCGGCATCCCGGGCCGTCTTACTCCTCGGGGTGCAGGGGTGGGGAGTGACCAGGTGTCGTCTCTGCCTCCTGATGTCCTTCCCTGGGGGAGTCCAGCCCCGGTGGGGCCATCCCTGGGGGTCCAGGTGTGGGAGTGGCACCTGTCGTTGCTCAGTACAGCTCCCCTGTTCCCCTGCCCTGCCCCACCCCCACGGCCCCAGGCAGCGAGCCTAGGGCACCCCCACACCCCACTTCCCTCCCATCTGGGACCAGAACAGCTTCCCACGACTCCCAGCTAAATAAACATGAAGCTCTGCTGGTCCAAGCTGCGGGTCCAATTCACTCTCGTCATTTTTCATTCCGAATGAAATTAAGCTCCCGAGAGCAGAAAAGAACCCTTTTCTGAGGAGGAAATGCATCACCGACTCCCTCCGGGGAGCGTGATCTGACATGGAAGTTTTCCTGTACCTCGTTCAGCCGACACAGCGCGGCCCCGGCGGCCCCCTGCTCCCAGCTGTGTCTGCAGTCCGGCTTCTGGCCGAGTCCTATTTGCAGGATGCCCCTCCCTGTGTCCCAGGCTCCATCCCTCTGCTTCCCCAGCCGGCCTAGAACTGCGTGGGTCAGGGATAAGGCGGAGGGCCGTTGGTCAGCACTCTCCAGGAGCAAACAAAACTCCAACCCAACCACCTCTGGATTAATAGCCCTTCCCGGCCCCTCACACCCTAACAGATTTGTCTCAGCAGTCTGAGACCAGAGGGCTGGCTGCCCGGGTAGCCCATGCCTGTTTATTTCCCCAGGGGCCGCTCCTCCAAGGATCTCCCACACCCAGGCACACCCAGAGGAAGTCCTAGTGTGACTTCAGCACCTTTTGATGTATTATAAGCCCTGAGGTTGTTGAATCCACAACCACCCAAGTCATCCTGTCCATGATTGTTGGGGGAGCGACTACACCCCAATACTGCAGGAAGGTACTCCTGCCCTGTCCCCTCCCTGTCCCCGTGGCTCTCCATTCACAATACCACTGGACACTCAGGGTTGAATGACCCCACACCCATGTGAGCTGGGCAAAGAACCAAGTCCTTGCCAACCCCTAGCCCTCAGGTGTAACGGGGCGTGGTCTGGGCACCCCATGCCCC
The DNA here is from genome assembly GCF_029834395.1 of Sorex fumeus. Taxonomy (NCBI): domain Eukaryota; kingdom Metazoa; phylum Chordata; class Mammalia; order Eulipotyphla; family Soricidae; genus Sorex; species Sorex fumeus. The sequence continues at coordinate 17,031,749 of NW_026606086.1, read as the reverse complement.
TTCCATGCTGGCCACGCCCTCCTGAGTGACCACGCCCCCTTTCCAGTAGCCCTTCCTGGCTCCAGTGCTCTGACTTGATGCTGTCAGCTGTGGAAAGCCCTTGCGCACTGCAGCGTGGAGCAGGGCTCCCCGCTGCACGCACGCACACACACACACACACACACACACAAACACACACACATTCATACCAGCTCCAGCCCTGGGCTTGAGCTGGCTGGTGGGCAGCTGCATGCCCCAAGCTTGCACTGAGGCCGTGCCCAGGACAGGCGTGCTGCCCCTCTAAGAGCTCGTGGGGCTGCAACTGTGGGTCCCTGAGGTGCTCCAGTGAGCTTCCATGACTGCATGTTCACATGTGTGTACACGTGTGTGTAATGTGGATCTCAAGCCCGACTACTGGGCTTCCTACTCTTGGCGCCTTCATCTCTACGTTTATGAGTCAGCATGTGACTTAGTGTTATCCCATGACCTGGCATGTCATCTGTGACCTGACGTGTCATCTGTGGCCTGACATGCCAGCTAGGACCTGACATGCCCTCCTGTCAGCTGATGGGCCATCCTGTGGCCTGATGTGACATCCACAACCTGACGTGTCCTCCCTCTGTCATGTGATGTGCCATCCGGTGGCCTGACATGACAACACCTACTCTCACCCCCACTGACTGCCGTGCAGGTCGTTCCTGAGAGCCGTGTGTGCACATGCTGTGTGAGAGTTCTTTCTTAGCCTCGTGTGTTGCCTCTGGAGAATGGGCACACAGCAGCCCTGTGAGCTATTCGTGAAGCTGAGGCAGACCATGGTCGACCGTGGTCGCTTCCTTGGGAGGCATGGGGCCAGGGTGTTGGCCCTGTGCTGGCCTGTCCCTCCTCTGTGTCTGGAGCTGACTGCCGAGCCCCCCTGTGTCCTGCCAAGCTGAGGGCCTGCCCCGAGCTCTGTCCACAGTGCTCATTCAGGGCAGGAATGGGGACAAGTGGGTTCAGCCGTGGACCTGGGCAGGGCAGGTGAGGGCCAGCAGCATGGGCTGGGACGGTCAGCCCGGTCCCCCTCATGCAGGCCTTTCGGGACATTGTGGGGGCTCCTGCCAAAGGCAGGGCTGGGTGGACGTGGCTCTAGCTGCACCCCGGGCATTTTCTGGGCATCCTGAACCTGAGCTGGAGCCCAGAGCGGGGCAGGAACTCTTTCTCCCGGCTGAGCCCCTACACCCCAGGGCTGGAGAGGGGTTTGGGAAGGGGGAGCCCCAGCCTTGAGCTGACCCGCCTCTTAGGTTCTGGGGAGCAGTTCTGCTTCACACATCCCATGTGGCCACACCCCCAGAGCTGGTTTGTGAAACTTGGGGTCTCTGCTCCCCCAGCCCAAAGACTGGGCCAGAGTGTGGGCGCCACCTCAGCAGTCTGCTCCCGGGGCTTGGCTCTGATGTTGTGCCCAGGGCACTGCCAAGGCAGCTGTCCCCTCTGGCACCCAGCGGGAGCCATCTTCAGGCACAGGGCCACCAAGGGCACAGGGCCAGGCTGAGATCTGGACATGGTGGAAGGGAGCCCAGCACTTCCTGCATGCCCAGCTCCCTCCATTCTCCCCTCCCTCCTCCCCTTATTCTTTTCTGCTCTCCCTCCTTCTATCCCTCTTACCCACCCTCCCTCCCGCCCTTCCCCTCCTCCTCTCTCTCTCACTCTCTCCCCCCCTCACCTCCCCTACCCCCACTTCCTCCACGGGGGGCTTCTTCTCAGCCCTCCCAAGACTGCCCCCATAGCTCACTCTGACCCCTACAGGAAGCTTTGTGACCCGCACAGGGGCAGTGCCAGCTGCCCTGCCCTGCCAGGCGGCTGGCAGGGGCAGGCCTGGGAGAGGCTCTGGAAAGCTGTACTCCTGGCAGCCCCGTGTTGGTGGTGCGGAGCCCGAGCTGCGGGTGATTTATGGTATTTCGGGAGCTGGATATGGGAATGGCTTCTGGTCTCTAAATTAGTCATGAACTCAATCCCACCAGCACAATTAGAACCCTCAGCTAATGATTATTTATGGCGTTTGGAATGCGTATTAACCCGATTATATTAAATATTAAACTAAATTGTAATACTTATATCTGTATTTACAGTACAAGGTACAGGGTGAGCTGCCGCCCCCACCCCCATGGTGCCCTTGGAGGCCGAAGAGCCTGGCAGGGGTCGCGCAGGGCCAGATGGCAGGCCAGCAGACCGAGGGGGTCGCGCCCAAGCCCCTGGGTAGGGGGCAAGGGGCGGGAGGGGGGCAGCCTCCCAAGCCCAGAGGGCTTCCCTTGGACATCCGGGTCAGCTCTCAGGCCTACCCTGTCCCCTGCGGCCAGCCCATCTGGCAAGCAGCACTTAGGCTGCGGGGGCACGGGGTGACGGCCGCCCACGGCAGGGCTGCGAAGGGTGGGGGTCGTGGTGGGACAAGCCTGAGCGCTCGGGAGCACCGCGGACCTGAGTGCGAGGTGCGCCCCTCTTTCCCAGCCCCCAAATCCCTGCAATGGAGACTTGGAGCAGCGAAGGCAGCCCGAAAGTGGTGGCCGGGCTGCGTTCGCGGCACAGGCCTGGTGGACACGTCTGACTACCAGAGCAGCCGCCCGAGGGCTGTGCCGGCAGCCAGAGGGCAGTGCCACCCACTGCCCGTCAGCTCTGGCCCTGAGCGCTGCCCCTGGAGACAGCCGCTGTGCCGCAGGGACGTCGGGGCGGGCTTCGGCCCAGTCCGAGGTGCCACAGGTCCAGTACTTGTTGCAGCCGCCCACCAACACACTGGCCCCGGCTCACAGCGTGGCCAGAGGTCCTTGCACCGCCGCCCCCACCCCCCGACCCCCCAGTCTCGGCTCCAAGCACGTGGTCCAGGGCGCAGGGCCTGGGGTGCTCCCGCCTGCCTGCCTCCAGCGCCCGGTAGGGGGCAGCACCGGCTGCCTTGGGAGCGCTGGCCCCACCCAGATGGCAGCCACGCCCACGTCTGCATAAAGCCACGCCCATTTCCATGGCAGACCCCGCCTCTTCTGGGGCAGCACTGTCCAGGGCTGGGAAGCAGGTGGTCGGGTGGCCGAGGTAGGGGACGCGGGGCCAAGGCGATGGCTCAGCGGGCCGGAGCACTGACCTCCGGGATGGAGGCCGGTGTTCCAGCCGCAGCACCACGTCCCTGAGCACAAAAAGAAAGATTCAGGCAGGGGACTCTCAGGCACTGAGCTGAGTGACTCGCAGGCCGGGATCTGGGGGCGGCAGGTGGGCGGTCAAGTGTATGCAGACTGTTTCCCTGCTGGTGCGAGAGCAGAGGTCGGCTCCCCGCACCTCCGACCCTGCCGTGCCAGCCCAGGATGCACATGGAGGCCCCCACCCCGCCAACTGGACGACCAACTAGAGGGTGCCCGCGGCGACCTTGGCGCGCTCTGCCCCCCACCCCCGCAGGCCAGTGCCCTGCATGCGGGAGGCCTTGCTGGGCCACCCCGCCCGCTCAGCAATCCTGTGACCCCGTGTCTGGCTGGCAGCTAATCTGGGGCGCACCTGTGCTAAGTCAGCAGCCTGGGAGGAGAGGGGCCCACAGGACGCCAGGGGGATGAGTTGGCTCCCCACTAGCGGCTTCTCACTCCTCGGCCCCCAACAGTACTGGGACTAGGGGGGACTCGGAGCGGGGAAGGGGCAGGGGTGCCCAATGCTGGGAGCTGGCTTCAGACACAAAGGGCAGATGTACCCCTGGGGGGGAATGGAGGGGGGCACTCTGTGACAGGGCACCCCAGGAGGAGGCAGGAGGCAGAAACTGATGGGCCCACCAGCGAGGATACCCCTGGCTGAGAGAGATGTCCACCCACAAAGGGGCCACAGCCCCAGATTCCCCCGGACGATGGTGCTGTCCACGCTGAAGTGAAAGGACAGAAGGGACACCCCACGGGACAGGGGAGGGATGTTGGCGTCTCAGCTGCCCATGCTGTGTGCCTCTAGTTAATGGTCACATTCACTGTCATGCCCACTCTCACAGTCGCACCCACGTTCAGAGTCACACTCAGTCATTCACAGCCTCGCCCACACTCACACACTCACACTCAGTCTACCCTCACACAGTGACACTCACAGCTTCACACAGTCGCACTCAGTCACCCCCTCACAGTCATAGTCATACCTTCACAGTCCCACTCACATTCACACTCACAGGCCTCACAGCCACGCTCACTCAGTCATACCTCATACTCAACAGTCACACTTACAGCCTCACTCACTCGGTTTACCCTCACACAGTGACGCTCACAGCCTCACACAGCCACACACTCAGTCACACCCTCACAGTCCCGCTCACAGTCACACCCACAGCCTCACACACTCACACTCAGTCCTGCTCATGCTTACACTCATGCTCACTAGTCACCCAGTCGGGTCCCAGGGCAGCCCCTGGGAAAGCCCTGATATGGCTTGTCCCCAGCACAGGACTGGTGGCACATTTGAATGAACATTTTAATTCCTGCTGTTGAGTGAGCTGGAGGCTGAGTGTGTCTTGAGCCCCTGGGACCCACACCCCCAGAGGCTCTGGTCACCTGTCTAAGGCTGCCTGCATGCTTCTGGGCCCCTCCCACCCGCTGGGGAGTTAACACGCTTCCCTGCAGCCCGCGGCCGCTGTGCGCTTGGCGTGGGAGTGGATCCACCTAATGGGATGAGAAAGCATCAAATAGCCGTGAGCTCGGAAGGGACTCGGAAACTAAGCCCTTTCTGGAAATTGGAAAGTCGCTAACCTCAGCCGGGGAGGCCCCGAGGTAATGAGGTCAAGCCGCCTGCCCGAGTCTCTAAAGGGAACCTGCCTCTGGAACTCGCCAGAACGCGCTGGAGTTAATCGAGTGGCGGCGGCTCGGCCACTGGGGACAAGATTCGCCTGAGTTTTCAAAGAGCCTCTGCTGTGTTGTGGAGACCGTCAGCTTGGCCGCAGCCCAGACCCCCGTTCCCTCTGAGGCCCGGCCCCAGACCCCGAGACGGCTTGTAATCGCGGAGCCTCAGGCCTGGTGCTGGGAGGTGACATTCAGCTGGAAACTGCATCTGGATGCAGTGCGGGTACCAGCACGCATGGCGGCTGCTCACAGGGCTAAGTCCTCCCGCAGCCTCCCCCTGCACAGGGCAGAGGGTTCTCCCCCCTGCACCATCCCCCCACACACACACACTCCCCTGAGGCTGAGTCTGGTGTCCAGGCGGTTCCTCTGTTTATACCCACTTGTCTTCTGCTCCCAGGACAGACACTACCTGGCAAAGCCTCACCTATCCCCACACCTCCAGGCCAGAGGGGTCAGTGGCCAGGGAGAAAGCATGGCAGTGCTGCCCCCACCTGCCCTCTTACTGGGAAGTAGGAGCAAAGAGCGCAGGCTGCGCCGGGTGGCACGCGGGAAGAGCTGCCAGCAGGCCGGACAGCGCCCGAGTCCTGGGCAGATGGGGGGGCTGTTGCAGCAGCTCTGGTACTGCGGGAGTCTTCACCTCTCCTGTAGGACTCCAGAAAGGCCGCTTCCCCCGGGCCCCATCAGGACCCGGCCTTGTCTTTAAAGGGTCGCCCTGCGCTCTCTCTCGTGCACACCAGGCATTTGACTGACTTCTGCTGTGCAGCGGGCACCTTCATGACCAGAGAGCTAGGGAACAAGGCTTCATGTCACAGTCCTGGGCTGGGGCAGGGCCGCAGCAGCACTGGGCATCTTTGCTACTTCCCAGGTGATTTCACCTGGCCAGCCCAAAGAGACTGAAGTCATGGAACACTTGGGTCTTGGCCTCCTCGCTGCAGCCCCGCCCCTGCCCAGAGCCCCGCCTCCACCCCATTTCCTCCCAGAGCGGCCCCCTCCCCGAACACTTTGGGGCCAGCCCTGAATGCTACCGCTCCACAAGGAGTAGAGCTTGGCCAGAAAAGGCTTTGGGGTCAGCAGAAAGCTTTTCCAGCACTGTGAACAAGTAACATAAATTTAAAGTGCTAGAGAATTTACAAAGTGCCTATAAAATGCCCACATTCGCTTGGATTGCTCCTTAAAAGTGCTGGCCTCGGTCCAGCAGGCAGGCTGGGAGGGGAAGGGAGGAAATCACGGCAAGTTCCCTCCGCTGCGGCGCTGCTGGGTGGAGCAGTCGGAGTCAGGAGGGCCCTGTCGGCCCGAGCGAGTGCTGGCGTCCCACAGCAGAGACACCGGACCCGCAGTGCCTCTGCTCATCCCTCACAGGACTTCCCCCCTCCCAGCAGTGGTGACGCTGGATGTGAGTGAGGGGAGCAGGGGGCACGGGGACACAGCTGCTGACCCAGTGCGGTGCCCTGACCTGCCTGCTGCTTCCTCCTAGGGGTGGCTGTGGGGCTCAGAGCAGGTGGTCTTCACACACCCACTGAGCAGAGTTTGCCCCATCCAGGCTACTGCGTGCCCACCGCTGCTATGCCCTGTGGCAGGGGCCTGTCCACCCTGCTCAGAACCAGCAGCCTTGCCCAGTGCCCGCTCTGGCTCCTGGGCTTCTCGCGGCCAGCTCCTGGTCAGTGCCAGAAGACCCCCACTCCCTAACACGCCGTTTCAGCCTCCTGTGACCACAGCCGCCGCCAGCCTCCTGGTGCACCCGCCCACTGACCCTGAGCTCAAAAGGCCACGTCCATGGTAGAACTCAGCTTGGCTCACCCAGGGTTCCCCATGGGTTAGGGCCACTCGGGCTCCCTACCTGTCCCAGTCTCTCCACGGCCCTGGGACCTCATGCCTAGGACCCCCATGGGCTGCACCTGCCCATCCACAGCGTATGGCTGCCCCCATGTAGCGGGCTGACCGCTGTTCACCTCTCAGGGAAATAGGGGCGCTCTCTTGGCTACGTCCCTTGGCCTCACCCTGCATGGGCTTGGCTGCCCGCTCTGTGCCCTGGAAGCCCCTCGGCCAGTGAGGACAGATCCCACGGGCAGTGGTGGCCCAGGACCTGCCTGGCACCCACCCCACCCCTCAACCCAGGATGGCGCAGTAACAGGGCAGAGTCTACACAGCAGGGCTGGGCTTCTGTGTCACGGGCTGCGCAGCAGAGGGGCCCAGAGGGACCACACAGGTACCTGCACCAAGACACACACATGCATGCATAAACATACTAACACGTGCAAATGCAAATACCAGTACACGCCAGCCTCGTGCAGGGCTGCCCAGAGAATTCTGACAGTGCAGGTCTGAGCCGGAGTCTGGGCTGCAAAGCCACACGCAGCCCCAAAGGCGGGCAGAACCGGCCCCAGGCAGGGCAGAGCTGAACCCTTAGTAGTCTCAGGGTGACAGAGACAGGACCAGCCCTGTCTCCTCACCTGGCGTTCGCGTTCGGTGCTAATGAGCCAGGTGAGCCTGGTGTCAACCAGGCACGAGCAGGTGAGGTCCCTCTGGAGCTGAGTCTTCACCGGGAAGCCACATGACCCCCCCAACTCTCTGGGAGAGATGAAACTGGCCTGACATACTCAGGGACTATTCCTGGTTCTGTGCCTGGGGGCCCCTGGCGCAGTGCTGGGACTTGACCCCACCCAGTGGCTCTGAGGTTTTGCAGTCTCCCCCGGCGGGCATCTGGGCCCTCACCCTGGCCGCTGCCCCCTGCCCTGCCCAGTTTCCAAGCTCCACACTCGCTTGCAGCTGCCTGGTCTGCCCTGAGCTGTCAGCGGAGGCAGGAAGGCTGCGCCTAGGCTGGGCTCGTTGGCATCTGGAGGAAGGGGGGCGCCGGTGGCTGGAGTGCTCCTGAGTCTCCTTGGGAATGTCCAGTGGCATCCGGGCCTTCCACAGAGGAACTGGGGGGCCACACTCGGGGTGCCCCCAACGTAAGCTGCCGGTACGCCACCAGGCTCTAGCCACATGACCAACAGGCCAGCAGGATAGTGGGGTGGGTGGGGCGACTCCCGGCCCGGGTGGGTGCTGGGTCCTCGGGGGTCACTGCAGCATCCACACACATCAGTGGCCTCTTCTGCAATGCTGGTGACTGGGCACAGGGTATCACAGGGGGTGCTAGCCCCAGTGAGTGGTGCCTGCGCCCCCAGGAGCCACTCCCGACATGCGCGGTGCTGGGCTCGGGTCTGGCTGTCTGGGTCATGCCCGCTGGCCCCCACCTGTGTCACATGCTGTCGACCTGCGGCCCTGCCCCTCCCACCAAGAGCCCCCCGCCTCGCTCAGTACCCTCAGGACCCGTAGCCCAGCTCCAGCTGCCGGCCTGTGTGGCCTCAGCTCCTCGGGTGGGCATGGGAGGAGATGCCCACGGGCCTGGGCCGTCTCCCAGCAACAACATCTGTGTAGGGCCTGCAGGGACCCAGCCCTGGCAGGGGCGGTGGCCCCCGGAGGTGGTCCTCCTTGGAAGACGGGGTGCACGCAGGGCGCGGATGCGCCCCCTCCCCCAGCGGCCCGAGGGGTAAGTGGAGCAGGTTTGCACCCGGCTCCCGGCCTGTCGCTCATTAAAGTAAATGAATTATTGATCCGGCTCCAGGCTTTTAGCCGGTGGCGCCGCGCCATCCCCGGCCGCGGGGAACCTGCTGGGGGTGGGGAGTTTTTGTTTGAATATTTCCTTCGAGTTCCTTGGCCTTGTAATTAAAGTGGATTCACACGAGAAACGAAGGGTCGGCTTATGGGAACAGATGCTCCACGGGCGAGCGAGCCGGCCTCCGGGTGGGGGACCCGAGGACCCGAACCCCATGACCAGCCTGAGGGCCTGCACACCCCTTCCTCAGCCCCGGACCACCCAGGGCATAGCACCCAGTCTGGAGAGGACCGTGACCAGCAATGACTGGGCCGGCCGAACCTCAGGCCTCCAGGGGCGGCTCCCAGGAGAGGGGACAGCAAGAGGGACAGAAAACCCCAACAACCCCTGGGCTGCCCCAGCCTGAGGAGCTGGGTGCACAGCAGGGAACACTGAGCTAGGAGCACAGAACAGGGAGCCCAGCCGGGAGCACTGAACAGAGCAGGGAGCACGGAGAAGCCCGCAAAGGCCACTGCCCACTCCTGACCTCCGCCCTGGTTCCAGATGGTGGCGTCACCTCAGAGAGCAGCAGAAGCTGGTGCTGGGCACGGGGTGACTTCCTGGGGGAGAGGGAGTCACCAGGGCCCGTCCTGTCCTGCCGGATGGCCCCAGTTCCCTTCTGACCCCAACAAACACAGTGGGTGACCAACAGGCCCAGCTGCCCTGGGGACAGATTCAGGTTTGGGGTGGGACAGGTGGGCCTGAATAAGGTTTGCAGGAAAGGCCCAAAAAGAAGCTTCTGGGGTCCACCAAAAAGGTGGGCAAGGCAGATGCAGCCAGTGGGCAGGGAATGGAGGCCATGCCAAGAGGAACAGGAGAGAAGGAGGGAGAAAGGCAGAGGTGAAGGTAGACGGGAGGGGGCAGGGAGGACATGGCTGTGACCCGCCCTGGAGAACAGCGTCTTCCCCGTGTGACAGGTCATGGTCGCCTGCAAGGCTGCCCCTGAGCTGTGGCAGCCGCTTCCTATGGGGGCCAGGACCTCTGGGGTCCCCCTTTTCCACCTCAGTCTGGCCTGGCAGAGCCCTGAGTGTGGGGGCCTGTGCAGAGGCACAGACATCCCCGATAGCCCCCCTTGCCACGGCCCCTGGCAGGGTTCTGTGCTCATGCCCGGGGCCTTGCTCTCCTCAGACGGGTGGTTGGCGCCAGAGCCTCCCCCAAGTGCTCATGAGCATGGAGGGTCTCGAGGTCCCCCACAGAAGCTCCTGCAGAGGAGCCAAGCGGGGAGGCAGGACAAAGGTCCCCGTGGAGATAAGAACTGAGGGGGACAGCTGGAGGCAGGGCCAGGAAAGTTGGGGGGCGTCTGGGAGCTTGTCCTGAGTGGGCAGTGGGCTACCCTGGCTGGGAGACCAAGACACCACCTGTGTGCAGTGCCCTGGCTCACCCCACTAATGGCACCGGCAGCATGGCCCCTCGCTGTCCCCGTTGCCTGTCAGACGAGGGCCTGGTAGGTTCATGTCCTCCCTGGCTGCAGGTCCCCCCAGGGGCAAGGAACAGGGTGGGGGAGCAAGACCCCCATCACACAGCCCCCTTGCCAGCTCTGGGGGCGAGGGGTCCTGGGAAGAGTTTACTAGCCCTGAAATGGATAAAAAGTGAGTCAGCTGCTCCTAGAGGGTCACCTGGGACCACACTTGGTGGGTCAGGACTGGGGGTATCTCAGAAGCACCAAGGTCCCTCCAAGCCTAAAGCTGTGCCACTTAAGACCACCTCCTCCGGGGTCTGAGCCATAGTAGTGGGGCGTAGGAGGGCGTTTGCCTTGGACACCCCATAGCCCCCCACCCCCGAGCCCGCCAGGGGTGATCCCTGAACACAGAGCCAGGGTAAGCCCCAAACCCAAACCAAACCGGCTCCTGCCCCCATGCTGGGTGCTGGGAGGGGGGGGCGCTGAAGGGCCGGCTGGGGAGGCAGGTGTCACTCAGAAGGGAACAGACAGGCCGGGGGGTGAAGGGAGGGGGGGGGGAGAGGTCTGCGATTCCGATTGGCTGGCGGGAAAACCTACCTCCAATAGGCTGGCAGGAACTCTTCCCTTGATTGGGTGACTGGGAAACCTTCCTTTGATTGGTTGACTGGGGAACCATCTTCTGATTGGCTGGTGGGAAGCTTTTTCTGATTGGTTGACGAGAAGCCGTCTGTGATTGGCTGACGGGAAGCCTTCTCTGATTGGCTGGTAGGAAGCCTTCTCTGATTGGCTGTCGGGAAGACTTCTGCAGCCTCCGCTGGATTTCTGGGCAATGACGGCAGCGCGTGTGAGGCCCCCAGGAGGACATGGGGGTGGACTCTATCGTTATTGGTGCGCTATCTGCTGGCCCCGCACTGATGGTTACCCCGGGGCCAGAGGGGCGTTCTTGCAGCCCCGCCCCCAGCAGGGGCCCTGGACCCCTTGGGCGGGGTTCACTGGGGTCCAGCTCATAGGCTGCAGGCTGGAGCGGGAAGGTGGTCCCAGGACGTGTGTGGACACAGAGCCGGTGCTACACGGCAGAGAACAGGCCTCGGGTGGCATGTGGGCTTGGAGACTCTCCGCGGCTCCTGGGGACACAGGGCGGCCCCCACCCAACCTGCGGCAGGACCTCGTGGATAAACATGGGGAACAGCGACCTGGGGGTCCCTCCGGGCACCCTCTTGGGCTGGGGCGGTTTTGCTCCTGGAAGAGACACTGCAGTGCCTGCCCCTCTGAGCTTCTTCCCTGGCCTCTGCCCATGAATCCAGCGCAGGTCGGAGGTCAGAGGCCCCTCCAGGGCCGCAGACCCGCCTGCTGCTCCCAGCATCTTTCCCGGGTTCTCCGGCCACCCCTGGCCCACGCTGTGTCGGCTATGAGCGCTCTCCTTTTCTGCGCTGTTTGGGTGAGACCCGGCCCAGGGGCCCAGCAGGAGCCCGAGTGGGCCGCGATTCTTGTCTGGGGGAATCTGTGCTCTGCTGCTGCCGTAGCAGGCGCGAATGCACTGGCGATCGCCGGTAATCCTCAGCGGGGCTTCACAGGGTGGGGACCAGTTCCCCGGCTCTGTGGATGAGGGGGCCGAGATGGCTGGAGAACCAGTTACCAGGGGAAGGTTTACAGCCTCCAGCTCCTGGGAACGCTGGGCTAGGTCAGCTGGGCTAGGTAGGAACATCTGGGATCCCTGTGGACCCTTCCCCCGTGCCCCTTCCTTAGGCGTCCCTTCTGTCTCTGAGCAAGTCTGGGCACCACGGTCACCTCACAGGGCGAGGCTCTGCCCTCTGCCTGTCGCCCCTCCCTGGTGCTGGGGGCAGGGCAGGCCGAGGGGACCTTTCCCAGCTCCTGGAGCTGGGGCATTTCCAGCCCCTCCGTGCATCTGTCCCCGCACCCCCTCCGCACTCCTAGCAGGTGATGCTCTTCACTCTGCAGAGAGGCTGATGGAGGCAGAGTTCTGAAAAGTCTCAGCACGGGGAGCAGGTTGGTTTCTGAGGGGATTTGCTCAGGAAATGAGATTCCGCTCATTTCCCCCAGGAGAGGGCCAGGGGAGATTTACTGACAGCCGCACCCGCTGTGAGAGCTGCCTTGGAAGCCTGCGAGAGGCGGGTGTGCATGTGACCCCCATGGCCCCCACCTGGGCCGACCCTGGGGCCACCCGCTCCTGCCCCACCCCCCAGAGGCCTCATGAAAGCTACAGCCCCCTTGGCCCTGTGTGACCAGGACAGTCACTGCCTCTGAGTGCAGGCATGTGGGGGAGGCAGCAGCCGAGAGACAGGAGCACACAGCCGTGTTGACACGGACGCCCCCTCCCCCGCCCCAGCCCGCCCACGTCTGCGTTGGAGGAAAAGCACCGTCAGCGTAATCAGAGCCCGGGCGGGCCAGCCTGTCCCTGGCCCCCGCCGTCCCCCCCACCCCCCCACCCCCACGCCGGACCCCTCCTCGTGCGTCCTCAGCCTTCCTGCCCAACACGTGTGGATCCTGCTGGCCACGTGTGGATCCTCTGGGTCCCATGTGGACGCTGAGTCACGTGCAGACAGGGAGGTGGATGCAGGCCCCCCCCCCCCCCAGCCAAACAAAGACTAAGAAGTGGACAGTGAGAGTTGTATGAGCTGTTCACCCTGCCCAGTTCCAGAGAGGGGGTCTGACCCGTCTTAGGATAAAAGGCAGGACTGACGTCAGGATGAAAAGACAAAGGAGACGCACCAGCCCGGCTGCCCCTAAGCCAGGCGGGAATCGTGCAGCCCAGGGTGTCCCTCTTGTTTAAAGGAGAGCGTCTGTCTCTCCCCCAACACCCTGTGTGGTCCCAAGCCCCCCAGGGGGTCCCTGAGCACAGATGGTGTGGCCCCACCCCCCAAAAAAACCAAAACAAAGCATCAGCAACTCTTGCCCCCTCAGCAAGTCACAGGAGCAGAAAGAGTAGGGTGAGTAGGGTTGGATACCCCGAAGTCAAGTGTTCCTGGGGTCTCGATCTGGGGGTCTCAGCATGAGGGGCCGGCTCCAGGGCCTGAAGAAGACCGGGAGGAAGCGTTGCCCACCAGTTCCCTGAGGACGCTGGGGGAGGAGGTCTCTGATCCTGTAAGCTGGGGGTTCAAAGAGCAGAGAAGGGTCCTTCCTGCCTGTCTGCTGCCAAGGCCCGGGCATCCAGCCCTGGCACCCGTCCCTCCAGCTCCTGCCACCACTGGGCCTTGCACCCTGTCACCCGTGTCACCCACCCTGACGATGCACTTCTGGGGTGTGGCCAGGACACCCTGAGTTCCCTCAGTGCCCGGGCAGGGGCACCCCCGGACAGCTGACCTTAGTGCTATGATGGTGCCAGGGCCTGGGGGTTACAGAGGCCACCACTGATCGGGAACTGACTGGGGGTCCCAAGGTACAGGGGACAGGACCCAGGGCTGTGACGGGCACTTTCCTGGCAGACCCTGTGTCATCACCCAACTAAGGGATCTCTGGTTTGGGGCCACACCTGGTGGTGCCCAGTGCTGACTCCTGGCTCTGCACCCAGGGGTCACTCCTGGTGCATTTCAAGGACCACATTTGCTACTGGGATCACCGTGTGCATTGGCTCTGGGAACCTGCGGCTTCTGGTTCTCTGATAGCAGAGAAAGGCCAGGATGGGGGCGCCGCGTGAGCGGGGAAGCACCGTGAGAGAGGGTTCTGGCCCCGAGGAAGGTCCAGGCGGAGGTGGGGCCAGTCAGGCTAGCCACATCGCGCCCCCTGGACAGCTTGCACTGATCAAAGGTGAACGCTCAGACCATGCAACTGTCCAGGATCCCCTGGACGTCGGGGTAATGGGACTCGGGCTGGAAGAGGCAGGGGCTTCTCTGCTGGTCCCACCCTGACACTGGCAACCCAGGGCGGAGTCTCCTAGGGTGTTTGGAGGAAGCCCAGGGGGTGCAGAGGTGCCCATAGGAACGTGCTTCCAGAGCTGGCCCGCCCATAGCCCCCAGCAGCTCTGCGGCTCGCCACACTGGATGGATTGGATTAGACGGCGCCAAATTGAACCGAATTGGGAGAAAAACTCACTTGAAGGAGAAGCCGAGAAAATAAGTCAACAGAAGCCCCCAAATCAGCAGAGGCAGGGGCTAGTGTGGGCAGGGGATTCCATCCCACCCACCTCGCCACTGCCTGGCCATTGCCTCCTCAAGGGGCCGAGACACAGAGTTCACACATGCATACATGGACACTCACACACATATGTACACAGATACATGACACATACACAGATACACACATGGACACACACATGTACATGGACACACACGGACAACATGGACACTCACATTCACACACAGACACATACTCGGACATGGGCAGACACACACACATACACGGACACAGACACACACGTGCAGTCACGCACATGCACACACACTTGGACACACACACATACTCACCTGCACACACATACACATTCACCGCACACATTCATACACAAACATATTCACATACCACCCACAGTTAAGCACATATTCATACAACACCCACGGTCACACACACTCATTCACACACCACCCACTCATGTGCATGCACACACATTCTCACATGCAGAAACTCTCTCTGTGGGGACTCAATGTGGGGACTTGGGTTGGGGGCTTGGTGGGGGGCGGGACTCGGTGGGGTCTCAGGGATTAAAGACCCCCCCTGGCAGTCACAGGCCTTTTCTCTGGGAAGAGCCCTGTGAGGGAGGTGGAGGGGAAGGAGAGAGCCCTTGGTCCTGGAAAGCAGGAGGGGGGCAGGAGGGGCGCTCTGCAGGGGTCTCCCTCTGCCCCCATGCTGATTCTCTCTCTCTTCCTCTCTCAGGGAACCCAGTGCGCCAGGGACTGGCTGGATCAGAGGTACAGACTCTTCTCAGTGAGTTTTGTAGCTGTGAGTGTGGGTAAGGGAGCTGCTGGGGGCTTTGGGGTTCCCTGTGGCTGCATCCAGAGACGCTTGATCTTCTCCGGGTCACTTCCATAGTGTCTCTGTCCCCCAAGTGTATGGGGAGGCAGGACGGGGGGCAGGGCGGGCGGAGGGAGGCGAGGGGTCTTCCTAGTCTGAGGGTCAGCGGAACCAGGCCCAGTTCACCTGGCCTCCCCCCCGCTGTTTGCCTCCACGGTCAGTCCAGCACTGCGTGGCCTACTGAGGCTGACACCCTCTGTGCTTTGGTCCCCAGGACGGAATCAGACCTGGCCATGTGGGTCTGTCGTGTGCCTCTACAGCCGACCTTGTGGCCGCCATGTGCTGCCTGGAGAGCGGTGCGGAGTTGGAGTCGGTCTCTGGGGACTGGACTTTGTTACCTGAGGATGGGGTGGGAGGGGCTCGGCACCACCTAGTGCAGGCCCCGGGTTGATCTGGGGCATCGTGGTTTTCTACTCTGCTGGGGGGGGGGGCACAGTGGTGGTGCTAGGGCTTGGTCCTGGCTCTGTGCTCTAGAGTCACTCCTGCAGGGACCTCCTCCGCCCCCCATGCTGATTCTCTCTCTCATGGGATGATGGGGCTGGAACCAGGTGAAGAAACACCCTCCCCGCTGTGGGGTCTCACTCTAAGGTGTGCACTCTTGCGCGTAGCAGGAGAACAGACTCACCCATGCCCTCAGTGTCACCAAAGCTCCCCCCCCACCCCCACAGATGAGAAACCGGGCTGTGGGTACCCAGCTGCTCCATGCGGATGCTGAGGGTTGCCGGGCCTGGCTTGAGGTGGGTGCTGGCCGCTGGTGGTCAGGGCTGGTCTCAGGAAATGGCCTCGTGCGTGTGCGGGGATGGAGGTGGGGATGCCACTTCCTGTCATGGGGGCACACCCGGCAATGCTCACGGGTTACTCCTGACTCTGCTCTTGGGAATCACTCCTGGAAGTGCTCTGGGGACCATGTGGGATGCTGAGGATTGGACCTGGGTTGGCCGTGTGCCAGGCAAGGGCTGTCCCCGCTGTCCTACAGCTCCAACCCCCATCGGGATGGATAAGAACCCCGGGTGCCCTTGGGAGCCTTTCCTGAGGCCTCGGGGAGGGTCACAGTGGGCTGTGGGGTCTGCTGGGCCCTCTGTTGAGTCCTTTCCACAGGGAGAGCGTCTCACACTGTCGGCCATGAGGGAGATTCTAGGCTTGCCGTGTGCCGGGGTTGGCTGAGTGGGGGTCTCAGTCTGGGGGCTGCACAATTGCCTTTTGGGAAAACAGCTCTAAAGATCGGGGCGGGCATCACGCACGCGTCATCCAGGAGCACCATGTGTGACACTGTTGCTTGGTCAAGATGCCCATCAACCCCGTGCCCACAGCCTGTCCACTCGCCTGTCCACCCCCAGCTGGACAGCCAGCACAAAACCGCACAGAGCGACTATGAAATTTATTACATTTTGATGAAAATTTCTGTTTTGATTGGAAATAATTTAGCATTCTGCCAGTAAATATTATTTCTTTCAAACTACTTTTACCTAAATTCTATCTTTTGAAATGTTTCTGTCTTTAATATATAATATCTAACCAAAATATGTTGTGTTTTAAATTAAGCTTAGTGCTTAGAAATTTGCTGGAGAGATAGATATCAAATGAAAAAATTTTGAATAATGATCATGAAGAATTTTAGCTATACTTGAAATACTTAAATTGAGTTTGGCTGTAAATTAATAAGTATTTAGAGGAACTGTGAAATTAGCAACAGAAAAATATTACTGATATCAAAATGCAATATATTCAATAAAATGTAAGGTACCATTTTTATTTTTGTAACGAAAGATGAGCTGACACTCAATTTTCTACTAAACTGAATAAAACTTATTAAAATAGCATTCAGAAAAAACACACACATAGAATCACATACATGGAATCACACGCATGGAATCACACACAGAACCACATGCATGGAATCACATGTGAAATCATACATAGAACTGCATGCATGGAACCACACACAGAACTGCATGCGTAGAGTCACACAAGAACCACATACATGGAGCCACACAAGAACCATATACAGTGCCTTTATGTATATGGTGGCTACTGGCCACCGTATGTATATAGGTGGCTACTGGCTAAACCATTTTTCCATTTTCTGGGCTGTCTGTGTCTTGGGAGCTTCTAGGTTTCATGTAGTCACATCTTTGCTACTGTTTGCGTGGTCAGTGGTGTTTCATCTCTCTTTTTTTTGAGGGGGGGGTCACACCCGGCGATGCACAGGGGTCACTCCTGGCTCATGCACTCAGGAATTACTCCTGACGGTGCTCGAGGGACCACACAGGATGCTGGGAATCTGGGAATCGAACCTGGGTTGGCCGCGTGCAAGGCAAACGTCCTGCCCGCTGTGCTATCGCTCCAGCCCCAGTGGTGTTTCATCTTTAAGACGCCTTGAGCTTCAATGTCATGGAGGTTCTCCCCACATTTTCCTCCAGGACCTTACGGATTCGGGTCTGATACAGAGGTCTTTGATCCATTTGGGTCTGACTTGTGTCCCTGGGTTAAGGTCTGAGTTCGTTCTCTCTTTCCATGTAGCTGTCCAGTTTCTCCAGCAGCACCTGAAGAGGATTTCCTTGCTCCACTTCATATTTTTTCCTCCTTTATCAAAGATTTAATCATCATATATCGCACATAGAGCCACATACATGAGTCACACATTGAACCGCACTCATGGAATCACATGTATAGAACTACACTCATGGAACAACACACATGTAATCATGCACAGACCCACATGCATAGAAGCACAAACATGGACCGCACCTGTGAGCCCCTATGCGTGGAATCACATGCATGGAATCATATGCATGAAGTCACACATGGAGTCACACTCATGGGACCACAGGCTCCAACATGCCAGACCAGGACCTTCTTCCTCCCTGCAGCTTGGGTGTGTGGGGGCCCCTGTGTGTGCAGGGAGGGAGCACAAGCTCATGTCACTCTCCATCAGGGTCCTGTCTGGTCCTCGCCTGGTCCCCTGCTGCCCTCCCCCCGCTGAGTGAAGGAGCCTGAGTGGGGATCACAGGTGGGGAGCCCTGTAACTTCTGCAGATAGGTGGGGGGCCCACGGGGAAGGTGGTGACCCTCTAAAGACCCATCTCTGGAGGGGGGGCGGGGCACCTGTGGTCAGCATGGCGTGGTCCTCCCTCCTGAGGCCCCAGGCTGGAATTTGCCTTTGCGGCTATTGAGGCACAGCAGGGGTCCCCAGCCCCTCGGCAGCCCAGCCTCTCCCAGGTCAGGCTCTCAGCCTCCCCCGCTGCTGCTGAACCCCCGGGCTGACTCACATTGCCCTCGGAGCTCCTCATTGTCCATAGGGTCAGGGGTGTCACCCAGTGTGCGGCTCGCTGGGGAGCGGCATAGGCAGGCCCCGGGAACCAGAGACCCGCTAGGAAAAGGGATGGGGGTGATCCGAAGGCAGAGAGCAGCGCCCCCCACTGGGATCCCGCCTGAGATCACCGGATCAGCACGCCAGAAGCCCGGACCCAGAGGAGGGCGTGGGGGCACAGGCACAGACGGGGTCTCCTTGGCCCCTGGCTCCCTGTGGGCTTCTGGGCCCCACCCCTGGAAGGTGGCCTGGGAAGGGTCAGGAAAGGGGCCCTGGGGTGGAGACCCAGGCTGAGCCGCCGTCCCTGGCCGCTGCCGCAGGAGTCCCCAGCAGAGACCCCCATACTGGCGCCGCCCACGAAGCCCCCCTGAGTCTCAGCGGCAGAAGGGTCTGCGGGTGGAGCACTGACTCCGGAGATGCACCAGGAGGGGGCAGTGCGGTGCTGGTAGAAGAGCTCGCCCCCCACCCCTGACCTACAGCCTGGGGGCGAGGCAGAGGGGCTTCTGACTGACGGCAGATGCCAAAGCAGAACCTTCCAAATTAGCGGTAATTGCAGGAGAAAGAGAACAAACACTCAGAATGAGGTTTTCTATAAATAATATGTTTTTTAAAGTTTGCCCCGGAGTAATGGAGCTGTTTAAACGCTAACATCCTGTCTGCATTTAAAGAGTCTTATAATGAGGGCTTAGTGTTTCCTGCTGTCAGCCGGGGTGGCCCCCAGAAGCTAGCTGTCCCTGGCCATCAGCTGCCCCTTCCCGGCCTGCCTGACTTGGGTTTTTCCCCTTCCCGGCCCTTTCCAGCAGGCCCTCAGGGAAGGTCTGACACAGCCCCAGCTACCCCTCACATGTCATCAGCTTATGGGAAGCTGCTGTTTGACAGGCTCTGGGGAGACGCCCCCTGGGGCCACATGGATTGGGGGTCCAGACTCTGTTCTGCTCACGGAGGGAGGGGCTGCACTGTGCCCCCACCCCCAGCCTGCCAGGCTTCTCTCGAGCCCATGTGCCTGAACCCCCCTGGCCTTGGGGGATGTGGGGTGCAGAAGGCTGGGCCCGCAGCAGAGCATGAGTGTGGCTGCAAATAGGTGGCAGTGCCCTTGGGGCACAAGTGTCCCCCCACCTGGTGTGACCGAGCCAGTGTGGAGAGGATTCGGTGGGGGACAAGGGCATCAGGTGACACAGCCCTGCAGACAGGGCAGGGCAGTGTGGGTGCTCATGGCTGACAGTCTGGCCAGGTGCAGTTGTGGCAGGGCAATGCATCAAGGGACAGTGTGGTGTAGCAATGTGCCTGACACGTGGCAGTGTGGCCAGGAACAGCTGTGGCGTGACTGTGTGGCTGTTCACGGCCAGGAGCTCTGCAGCACAAGCCCCTCCTGCCCACACGCTGGGCCATACAGGGGTGATGGCAGCCGCAGGAGGATTCCGTCCACAGGAGCCGCCCAGAGAGGGGCCAGGGAAAGGAAGCAGGAGGACCCTGTGGGTCCCTCCCGACCCCTGCCCGAGTGCTCAGGCCCAGGAACCCACGGTGCATGGGATCAGGACCTTGAGCTTTGGCAGCCCAAGAGCCCCGGTCTGTGCCCAAGTCCTGCGGAGAGGGCAGCGCTGCCAGCTGGGGCCCAGCTCCGCCGCACCCCTGGCCACGCTCCCGGCAATGGTGGTGACTGTAGACCAAGGTCCCTGGAGCTGTAGGACAACAGCCAGAAGCCAGGACTGCCCAGGACCCCGTCCCCACCAGCCAACTCTGTGGGATCCAGGCCACACACCTTTGGGAGACGTGGATGCAGCATTACCGAGACAGGAACCAGGATAAGAAACAGACAAGGGCGCTCGGGGACCCAGACACCTGACACTCCAGGCCCTCGGGGTGCCCCAAGGCTGGCAGCCAGGGAAGCGGGGCGCTGGTCAGTGCTGGGGCTGGGTGGTAGGGGCCTTTCTCCGTGTATCCGGCTCCTAGCGGAGCCATGCCACGCAGGCTGGGGTCCCTCTGCCCAGAGGATGACGTCAGAGCTGGGAGTCCAGGCTCCCTGTTCCAGCCGCTCACCCAGAATGGCCCAGAATCTTCCATCTGCCCTTCCCTTGGCTCTGTGTGGGACCATCATACAGTCAGATGCAGGAAGGGACAGCGGACTCCATGGGGGGGGGGCATGATGGCGCCAAGGGTCCATTTCTGTCCCACCCAGACACCATCACAGGCCATAAGCTTCCTGCCCTGCTCCATTTTCTAAACTTAGCAAGTCCTGCCAGTTCTCACGCCAAGAAGTTCTTGCAGCCCCACAGACCACTGAGCACAGCTCTGCTGGGGTGACAGAAGGGGGAGACGTCATAGGTTCTTTCTTCGTGGGAGAAACACTCTGGATTTCCAGCCTCAGCTGATTGCACACCCCCACCCCCACCGCCAAAGCAAAGCTCCTAGAGACAGGAGAGGGGCAGGTGGGAGGGAAAGCCGGGCTGGGTGCACTGCGCCCTGAGCTGCTGTGGAACCTGCCATCCACACCCTGCACGGGGGTCTGGGGGCATTCCAGGTGAGTCTGAGCCCAGGGGGCTGCTAACCGGGGTGGGGCGGGGACGAGGTGGTGTGCGCTAGCTCCTCTTGGCGGAAAAGGGCAGAGAAGCATGAGCTAGAGCTGCTGGGATGCCTCCTCTATCTCTACTTGTCAGAGGGTCAGCAAGGAGCGGTGTAGACACTCTTTCGGTACCCCTGCACCATCTCCCCAGCACCTCCTATCCCCACAGCACCTTGGGGGTGCAGCTGTTTCTCCCACGCCCGCTGAACCCCTAAAGATGAGGCCTGCGCCCTTTCTTGGTGGGAGTCAGGAATCGGCGACCGGGTGCATGAACGTCAGTGGGCTAGCCCGACGCTGGCGGGATGCCCCCGCCCCCTCCACGCCTCCCCCAACGAGGCCCAGAGTGACGCTCACGGGGCAGAAGGTAGATTGTGACGAATAGCTGCGCGGCGGCAGCTTGTGCACCCCACGCACAGGGGACGCTCACCCCTTTCCGGAGGGGCCGGGCGCCTCATTGTCCCAGTCGATCCCCGCGTGACCAGGACGGGGCAACGCCCATGGCTCGCAGAGAGGAAGGGAGCAACCCAGGTAACGTTGGCCTTGCGATCCGCCTGCTTGCACGAGGTGCTTGGGACCTGCTTTTCCGGGTTCTGGAAGATGCTGTAAAGGCCGACAGCGGCCGGTGATGCGTCCTGTTCTCTGATTGGCCCGCGGAAGCTGCCTCTTCTCTGATTGGCCTGAGGAATCCTCCTCTTCTCCGATTGGCCCGTGGTAGCCTCCTCTTCTCTGACTGGTCCACGGAAGCCTCCTCTTCTCTGATTGGCCCGCGGAAGCCTCCTCTTCTCTGATTGGCCCGCGGTAGCCTCCTCTCTGATTCGCTCCAGGTAGGCTGCGGGAGCTAGCTGCGTCCACGTGGCCTTTATAGGTCAGAGACCCCAGGTACGACTGACGACCACCCTGATAGCTCACAATTGGAGAAGGAGCACTGGGGGCGGGAAGGCGGCCAGCCTGGGTGTCACGCGTCTCTGCCCTCCATGGCCCCTGACTCCTGACCCCGCGCACAGGGAGCACCCCTTTCCTGTGTCTGTGCCTCGGCGTGGCCATGGTGGTGGGAAGAGTGCGAGCGTTTCTGGGGATCCCCGGGACAGGCTTCTTTCCTCCCACATCGGCGCCCCCATCTGCCCGTTGGCTGCGTTCACTGCTGGCCCCAAGTCTGAGCAGCCTGGCTGCCACCAAGCCTTTCCCAGCCGGAGGCATTCCGTCCAACTGCCCTGAGCATCTCTGGAGCCTTCTCGTTCCTCTCCTATGAGGGATCTGAGTCAGCAGCCGTAACCTCAGGCACTTGGCACCCTTGCTGGTGGGACTGTCACCCCCGGGGTCTTCCCTACCACCGCCTGCTGGGGAAGACTTTCTCCCTGGTACTCCAGGGGACCTAAGGCATTCCCCTGAAATGACTGCTGACATTGCCAGACGAGTGACATCCCTGGGGATGTGACAGCCCGCGGGAGGCAGGCGGGGAGTGGAGACAGCTGTGGCGTGGAGCAGAGCCAGCATTCGTGGGAAGCAGAGCGTTGGGCTGGGGCAGAGCTGGGGGATGAAAGGCAGCGGCAAGTTAGAGAGTTTGCCTGCGTCTGCCTCAGCAGCCTGGGAGAGGAGAGGTGGGGTGGGAGGGAAGCAAGTGGCGGGAGACCGGGGGTTCCAGGGACATGGGGGTGGGGGGCTCCTTCTCTGTGCGGTACCTGGTCCATGCAGGAGAGTGTTCTGTGCTGGGGGATGGGGAGCTTGAGGCAGGAATGATTAAAATCTTGAGAGCATCACAGGTGTGGCCTTGCCCCCCGCCCGAGCACTGTGGGGGTGGCATGAGATGTCCTCTACCTCACCAGGTGTGTGGCCTTGGGGTGGCATGGGGTGTTCTCGTCCCCCAGGGCCCTCAGGCGCCTCATCCCAGGGACCCTCTGGCAGTTCCTGTGTTGGAGTCTGGCCGGATGGTCAGAATCTGCAGGAAGGTCCCGGCCTCCTGAGCACTGCTGGAGACCCTTCCAAAGCGAGGAAGCAAGGAGAGACTGACAGGGGAAGCAGCAGGCAGGGTGGGCGGGAGGACTGCGTGGGCCACCAAGGAGGGGCTCCAGAACGTCGGAGGTGAGGCCCCCGACGTCTTCCGAATATGCCCAGGAAGGGGCCTTTGGACTCGCCTGTGCGGGGTTAGGGTGTCTCAGGCCCACCCCAGGCCACTCTGGGGGCTGGGTCCTTCCCAGCTCAGGAGCTGCCTGGAAAGCCATGGTGGGGTCACACGCGGGTCTCCGCCCACCCAGCTCTTGCCTGGACGTGTCCTTGGGGTGCCCTCTCTCCGTGCGGGTACTGTGAGACTTCTCCGGTCCCCACCACCACTCTGGGGGCTGCAGGAGGGTCCCAGCCAGTCCCATCAAAAAAGGGCTCTGGGATTTGCCAGAACCTGGTCCTGACCCTCGGGGGCTGTGGCAAGGGATTTGTGTCCACTCCTGTCTGCGCTGGACAGCCAGGGCTGGGGCCGGGGTGTTGCGCTGGAAACCCGCACGGCTGGCATGCCCTCACTCCACCCGGAGCCCAGCACCTCTGAGCATCGTGGGGTGCAGCCCTGGGCCCTGCACTCCGGGGACTCTCAGGCCAGCCTGGTCAGCAGGGCGGCCGCAGGAGGGACTCCCATTCCTCCCAGGCCACCCTCGGGAGGCCCCGAAATAACTTAACAATGAAAACAGGAAACCTATTAGGAGTGCAGGACAGACAAGGGCCCTCGCACCGGCCTCGCCGGGCCTGGCGCCTCCAAACTGGCTCCGCGTGGCTCAGCCTTGGGGTGCGGCCGCCTTCCCGTGCCAAGCCTCCAGACAGCCGGGCGCCGTGCCCTGCCACGAAGGGCCCCCACTTGGAAGCACTTATTCCTGGATTCCCGAGGGGACCCCTTCTTCCCCTTCCCCATCTTCCTTCCCTGGTTTCAGGCCCCCTGGAGCTCCCGGGGCTCTGGGTTCCAGGGGGCTGAGCGGGCGGGGGAGGGCGGCCGTGGCGGGCTGGTTGGGGATGTCAGGAGAAAGTGGTTTCTCGGATATTTTTACCGCGTTCTTGGCAGGGCGCGCGGCCCCGCTGTGCAGGAGGCAGCCTGAGTTTCCGGCTCTGCCTTCTGTCCACTCAGCCCGGTGGTCCTTCCCTCTGCTGCTGCCTTCCCTGCCCCCTGAGCCCAGAGCACCTTCCCATGAGCAGCGTAAGTGATTATCTTCAATTGCTCCCCAGACAGGTGCAAGGCCACCTCCCTTCCCTCCAGAGGAGAGCTCGGCCACCTCCAAGATGCCACTGCCCCTCTCCGGCATTTCCGGTCTGAAATACAATTCCATGACAGCCGAGATCCTAGTCCCCCCGGGTGGATTCCCGTGACTCACCCTCAGCCAAGCAATAGCCACTTCATTCTAATTCTGTAATTGCCGTATAGAATTCCTATAAATTTGCTGTTAATTTTTAACCACCGCACCCTTCTCTCAGAAAGTGCAGCGATCATTTGAAAATCTATCGGCGATATTTTTAAGTGGCTGGAGGCAGAGTATGGGGGAGAGGCTTGGGGATAAATCCAGCAGGGCTGGACCTGGCGAAGAACCTCAGGGAACAGTTGCAGGGGTGTGTGGGGGAGGCCGGCCTGGGGCTCCCTCCAACTTCGACGCCGCATTTCTTCCTATACTGGCGCGTTGGCGGCAGCAGGGAGAGCCCAGGCCTGATCGCGAGGATCCTGCTCTCAGATCAGAGTGGCTTCGTGTGCTGGGCCCCCCCCCCCAGCCGCCGCGGTCCCTGCCCCCCCCCCCCCCCCGGGAGGTAATTTAGCAGCCAGCTCCTGCGTGTAATCTTCCTGCATTGTGCATCTCCCGTGCCTCTCCGAGCGCAGCAACACGACCCAGGTTTATAAAAGAGGCTTCTGAGGAAATGGCATCCACGCGGCCCTTCCTCCCCCACCGTGCTGGTGAACACCCAGGTGCTCCGCGGAGAAATTAGCCTGCCTTTCAGGAGATGCTAATGAGGCGAGCGGGGAGGAGATGGGGTTGAGGCAGAGAGGAAATGGTTGGGCCCTCAGAAGCCAGCCAGGTGTTCCCAGGGAGGAGAACCCTCCTCTCCGGGGAGGGCCGAGGCCAGAGAAGGGGGGTGCGGGAGAGGCGTTTGCCTGAGGAGGATGCTTTGGTGACCGCTAGTCGCGCTGGCCACCCCTAGCAAAATGTCCCCATCGTTTTCACCCATTGTCAGTGTCCCGACTTAGGTGGGGAGGTGAAGGTGGTGTGGGAGGCCACCTTTGCTCTTTGAGTGGGCTTTGCTCTGAGCTGTCCAGGGTTCTGGGTGACCGGTCGGTGGTGGAGCGTGGTGGAGCTGTCCCTGGTCCTGAAGACCCAGTCCCCGGCACAGAAGTCAGCCCTGGTTTTGGGGCTGGTGTGCGCTGTCCCTGGTGCTGGCACTGCGGCTCCCGGGTGGCCGGTGTCTCTGTCCCTGGTGCTGGCGGCCTGGCGTGTGCAGGGCTGGCGTGGAGTCCTGTCAGGAGGGGTGAGCCGTGGGTATCCACATCCCGTCCACAGCCCTGAGAAAGGCAGATACTGGCTGCAGGCTGGGAGGGTTATCGGGCAGGAGTAGCGATGAGAAATTGGGCCACGGAGCGATTTGAAGGTCCCCGTGTTTGATCTACTGTGGGGCTGGCTCCTTGCGGCTCTGCTGCTCCTGAGTTTGGTGACCTTAGAGAATTAAAGCTGCCTTACCTACAGTCTCTGCTGGCTGTATATTAATCAAGCAGGAATCAAAAGTCACAGCATCCCAGGGAAGTCAGGAACGGAACAGACGGCTGCCCCCATCCTGATGCGGTGGCTCGGGCGGGGGAGCGGGCCCTCGGCTCTTGCCAGCTTCCCCTGCCCTGCTTGCCAGTGAATTCTCAGAAACCTCATGCCTTGGAACTGGAGAGGTGCGCGAGTGCCAACAGTGTGCTGGACCCCAGTGCCGGAGTAGATTAGGAGAGAGGAGGGCCTTTCTCCCCAGGAAGGAAACGGAGCAGAAAGATGGGGGGCAGTGGGGATGGGGCCCCAGAGCAGCCTCAGAAGCTGAGTCAAGCGGTTTCCTGGACCCCACAGCTAGCCCCAGCCACCATGTGCCGTCTGGTGACAATCCACACCACTGCCCTGCAGTGTTTTAAGCTGCCGAGCAGGGCTGAGGCTGGCCTGCCCCTCCCTCCTCCGTGCCTGGTGTCCACCCCTCAGAGTCTGAGGGAGGCTTCTGTGTGGCCGCTGAAACCCAGGAGTGGGGCAGGACAGGGAGGGGAGTCCACTAAGTCTAAGATCATCCCCGCCATTGTGAGTCCCGGGACGAACCGAGCACTGTGCTGGGCGCAGCCTCCCCCCCCGCCCCCGCCTTGCTGATCCATCACTCAGCTGTCTGCAGCTTGGCACTGGGCAGCCGCCGCGGTGCCCCCGCCCCCCCCGGCCATCTGCTTTGCCAGGACAGCGCTGCCGCTCCGGGCCGTGTTCCTTGGGCTCCTAATGAGCTTTTAATGAGCTGATGCCTTGACTTCAGGGGGCACCAAGGGGCAAGGGCCATCGAGTGCCAGCCCCTCACATGCGCTCCCTAGGACTTCGAGGTCGGTTTTCTTTAACTCCCCGAGTGCCGGGCTGGGAGCTGGAGGCAAAGGCTTTAGTTGTGGTCGTCCAGACTTGTTTGGAGTTCAGGGAACCTGACTTTCATGGCGTTTGGACCCTGGGAACCATCCGGCCGTTATTTCCTCCCCTGGATGCTCCCCCTGTGGCCTTCCTCGCCCAAGGCTGCAGGTGTGGACATTTGGTGTCTCTGCTAAGTAAGATTTATTCTAACATGGAGCCAAGTGAAGAGGCTGTCTTTATGAAAAGGAAGAAAAATGGGGGGTGGTTCCTCATCAGCTCTCCCCATGGGGGCACACACACACACACATGCACAGACACACACACGCACGCACACACACACACAGACACACACATTGAACAGAAGAATAAGCATCAGCCCTTTCAACGGTCTGTGCTTGGGACGCTTGAAAATGTGTTCCTGTCAGCTTCACCTGAGCCAGAGACTTGCTCGTGCTGGGGGCGGGGGGGGGGGGGGGGGGCTGTGTCCTAGGCTGCAGCCACCAGGCAGCTGGTGTCCCCATGACTGGCACCTGGAATCCAGCCGTGTTCTCGCTGGGTGTTCCCAATATACCACCCCCCTCAGCCACCCCCCCAAAGCCCCCAGCCCTGCTCTCTGAGTTCCGGTGGGCCACCCCCAGCCCCTGCTGGGTCTTGAAGAGGCGCCTGGCCTGGCTGCCGTTGGCCTTTGTTTTGTGAGATAGAGGTGGGATAGGTCTGTGTGGAGTGAAGCAGAATGACCTATTAGAGAAATAGAAGCAGGAAGGGGCAAAAAGCTAGGACACGTCGGACTTTCGCTTGCTCAGGTTCTGGTCCCTGGAGCCCTGCCAGGAGTGACCCCTGAGCACAGATTCAGGAGTCATCCCTGAGCACAGCAAACTAGCAGCAAAGGTGAATGGACTCAGCAGGGCATTTTCCTGGGCAGGCAGGAGACATCCTTTCTCTGGGGTCTCAGGGAGCGCCCTCCAGCAAGCAGAGGGTAGGCTTGTCCCTCCAGACTTTGCTCTGGGTGCCGTCCCAGTGTTGAGGCGGAGCAGGTGGGTGCAGAGCCCGGACCGGCCCCTGGAGCAGAGGCTGCATTATTCTTCATCCCACTGGTCAGCCAGTGGCGAGCCTGTCTTGAGAGCAGGGCCAGCCCGCAGCATGCCTCAGCAGTGGCCCTAGACGCTGGTCACGGCCATCCGGAGCAGAAATGCCCATCTCTGAGAGCACATCTACGCTCTGGGTGGCCATTCATGGTCTTATGGTCAGGCGCATGCTGGGGGTGCAGGGGTGGGCAGGAGACATGGGTCAGGATGAGTGTGAGGACCCAGAAAATCAAGCCCCTCCAGGGGGCTGGAGCGATAGCACAGCGGGGAGGGCATTTGCCTTGCAAGTGGTCAACCTGGGTTCGATTCCCAGCAAACTATATGGTCCCCCGAGCACCGCCATGGGTAATTCTTCAGTGTAGATCCAGGAGGAACCCCTGAGCATCACTGGGTGTGACCCAAAAAAAACAAAAAGAAAATTAAGCCCCCCGGGACATGGGCAGGGAGCCCCGTGGCAGGGCTTGTTCCGTCCAGCTGCCCTCCCTGGCTCCATCGGGGTCAGCCCCCCACTGACCTGTCACAGACTCCTCCCGGGGCGAGGGCGGGAAGGAGTTAGTGCCACCCACCCAGCACTGCTGTGACCGGAAAACGTCCACTCTGCAGCAAATGAGCTTGCCTGGCCACATGTGGGCTGGGGGCCCAGGACAAGTCGCGCGTGGCGGATGGGACTCGGACCCCGTGGGCCAGAGGCTGGCTTTGAAGCTTGCGCGAGCCGCGGAACCCAGGGCCACATCCATGGCCCAAGCAGCGGGCCTGGTGCTGCTTCCCCTTCTGCCGCGGGGGGTGCAACCGAGACAAGACACGGCAGGGCGGGAGGTCCCAAGCAGGCACGGTCACTGCCGAGCTCGCCTGGGCCGTGGACGTCCCTCACACGTCCCCTCCCGGACACTCGCGTTCCTGTCAAGTGCGGGCTTTCGGGGCTGTGAGCCCTGCACGGCTCTGCAGGGCGCTGCACCCGAGCCGTCTCCCGAGGCTCTCGTCTGCGGCGGCTGCCTGCCAGGACTCAGGGCCCAGAGGCATCAGGAGCTGGCAAAGCTGTCTGGCCGCCTCACCTAGAGACCCCGAGCCCCAAGGTGGCCGCCTCCAGCGCCCCTGCTCCAGGCAGAGTGCTCACTCTCCTGAGGAGAGGCGCAGGAGGAGGCCCTGGGGCTCATTGAAAATAAATAACACGCAGCCCCGGGGGTGCATGGGGGCAACATGGAACGCACCCACGGCCCCTTCCCGAGCGTGTTCTGGCCCCAGGGGAGAGGAAGTTGTGAAAGAAAGATGTGCTTATAACTGCAGCCCTTTGCAACTTCCGCCGCGGCCCATCCATCTCGAGCGCCCTTTCCTTTCAGGCTTCCTATATTTATTATGTTTAATTTTGCTGGGACGTGGATGTAAGTGAGACGGATGGGCCTGAGTGTGGCTGGCCAACGCCTCTTAATTAAACAGATAAATAAACTTCCTTTGCACGCCAGTTTGTACTTTTGCTGCAGTCTCTGCTGAGGCTGGGGACGGGCACAGAGGCAGTGGGAGAGCAGGGCCTGCTGGGCAAGTGCTGGCCACGTCCAGCGCTGGGGCTGCCCAGCATCCCGTCCTCCCGGCCTGACCACAGAGGAGCGGCTGTGGCTGGCGGGAGAGGCCTCTGCTGGGCGCCTCCAGTGTGACTGGGCCCCAGCTGGGCATCTCACAACTCAGTCGTGGCGGAGTGGAAACAGCACCCCCTTCCCGCTAGAGGTCCACTGGAGGTGCCCACCTTACAGGAGGGCCAAGAGCTTCCCTTCCACTCCTTTTCTCCATGGTTCCTGAGCATCCCCGAATTCAGAGCTCCTTGTGCTGCACTCTAGGCTGCAGGAGTGCCCTGGGCTGGGGGGCTCAGTCGGGGGTGGTTGCTTCCCCTCAGCCACTGTGGAGATGCTGTGGACAACCCCCTCATGGTCGCCAGTGCTCAGGCCGGGTTCTACCTCGCTATGCAGTCGAGCGGGAGTACGCAGCCCCCCGGAAGGGGCTTTCTCTGTGCTCAGAGCGTGGCCTAGTGCCAGCGGAGGCTGGGTGAGAGAGAAGAGGAGAGGGCAGAAAGTAAGCCCCCATTTTTCTAAAACAGCCCGTGGGGTGTATGGTCTCCTGCCGGAACATGTCAGAGCACAGCCTTCTGGGAGGTCCCCAAAAGTGGGAGTTGGGGGACTGCCAAAGGCTGCCCTGAACCAAACCCTTGCCCCCCGCCCGTCCTTCATTCAGCCCCTCCTCTCATGTTGGGCTCTCCCAGGGAGACCCCTCGCTCCCTTCTTGAGCTACAGGTTGAAACAAGATGCATCTGCACAGTTCCGGGTCCCTGAGGGTGCGGGGGCAGGGCTGGCCCCGGGGAGAGTCTCCCCCAGCCTTCGAAGTCTCTCTCGTCGGGTATTTATAGTGGTGCCCAGGAGCACAGAAATAATTACAGTTCCGTCCCGGCTTCCCTCGCACGGAGCTCCTCAGACTCAGGGCGAATGGGATCGTTTTATCCTGGGCTCATTTTAAGTTCTGAATATCAGCTCTGATTGACAGCTCGCGGGCGCCCCTGAAGTGGGGGGAGCAGAGCTCAGGTGCCCTGGCTGCCAAATCTGGCCCCTGGGGCTCAGGGCCCTGATGTAGCTACAGGCGGGACACTGTAGTGCACCAGGCTTCTGTCCTTCCACGGACAGGGACGCTGCAGATGCCCTGGGCAGCACCAAGTGGTTGGTATATCCAGCCGGCCCCAGGCTGGGCAGGGGGGAGGCGCGAAGGGAAGGGACTGGACCCCGGAGGCCTGGACGCCCAGCATACGGCCAGTGCTGACGACCACCCTGGGCCCCAGGCCCCCACGCAGAGCGCCCACTCAGCCAGGCAGTGACAGCCCTTGGCACCGCGGGGTTCCCCCGTGGCTGGCGGGCCTGGCTTCCTCGCCAGACGGTGCTCACCCTGGGGCTGGGGAGCTCATTTCCACAGCAGCAGGATGGGGGGCGGCGTCCAGCACGGAGGAGGAGGCAGGGAGAAGCGGGAGTCCTGGCCCTTTCATGGGTGCTCAGGTCACTGAGCCAGACCACGCCCCACTGGGGTCTTCCAGTGCCCTGGGCTACCTGCTTGCCCACCCTCTAGCAGGATGGAGCCTGGACCGAGGCCAAGGCTGCATGGCTACCCCCATTCCGGAGCCATGGGCAGGGGCCACACCCCATCAGCAAGTGTCTGTCCTCACTGGACCACCCTGAGTGTCATCAGCTGTCAGGCAGTCTTTGGGGAAACCCTTGACCTCGGCCAGCTCCGACTGAGGTCCCAGCCCAGGTGGTCCAAGGCAGCTCCTGGGGAGGTGAAGCCACCCCACACCAGTCCTTTGTCCCCCAGTCGGTCCCTCCTGCCCGTTTGGTGTGCCCCTTCCCTTCCAGGAAAGGATGAGTGGGCCTTGAGGTGCTCCCGAAAGGGTGTCCCTCTGGCCACACCAGCCTCTGGGGACAGGGATGTCACCCCTAAGGCTGATGGCAAGTGAACCCTTATTGGGGAGAGGGGGCTCTTCTGGGCTGGGGAAATCCAGAGTCTCTCAGGAGGCCCCTTCGGAAAGGCAGCAAAGTGGGGGGACCTGGGCACTTCCCATGCACTGTCTGGGCCAGACAGCACACCCGGGGCGCCCGTCCCTGCAGCTTGGCCGGGCCTGTGTGTGAGAATGTAAGTCCATGCTTCTGTTGTGTAACTGTGTGTGTGAGGCGCGTAGCTGCAGACATCGGCAGCTGGACACACAGCCCTGAGGGTGGGGTGTGTGGTGTGTGTGTAGGGGGGTGTGCACAGCTCTCCGTGCGACTGTGTGTGATTGTGTGAGTGCGTGTCACTCTGCGTGTGGATGTGTGGGTGACATCTCTCTGTGCGACTGTGTGACTCTTGAGTGCAGGTCTTGCCGTGACCGCGAGCGTGTGTTGTGGTGCTGATCACGGCACTCGGCGCACAGTCCTGCACCCGCAGTGTGGGGCTGTCGGGCCCGCCGCGCTGGCTGGCGTCCAGGGGGTGGCCGGCCCACTCCGGCCTGGGCTGTGGGTGCAGCAGGCGCGTGCCAGACTACGAGCTGCGAGCTGCGAGTGCTGGTGTGTGTGAGGGTTCCCGGCAGGCCGGGCCGGCGGGGCGGGGGCCGGGCTGCAGCGGCGAGGTCGGAAGTCTGCGCGCTGTCCCATTACATCACTGCCACCCGCCACCCGCGGCCTCCGGGGAGCAGCGGCGCGTCCCCCGCGACCCCGCGCCGCGCGCCCTCCGCTTGGCCGGCGCCCGGGGAGGGGGCGCGCACGGCACCGAGGCGAGCCGCCGGCGGGCGAGGGGTTAAGCGCGGGCTCGGAGGAGCGGGGGTTCCTGCCCGTCCGCGGGGACGCCCCTCCCGCCGCTGCCGCGCGCGCCCCACGCGCACACGCGCGCGCGGGCTGTGCGGGCTGCCCGGCGCCCCGTGCCCGCCGCGGCCTCTGCCCGCGCCCTGCCCGCTCCCCCGAGGCCCGGGCGCGCGGGGGAGGGGAGCCCCGGGACGCGGCGGGCGCGGAGGCGCGCGCGGCCCCGCCGCCCCATGCTGTGCTCCATGGCCAACTCGGGCTGCGTCCTGCTGCCCAACTCCGGCATGCTCCCGCACTCCGTGCCCTGCGCGCCCGCCATCCTCTTCCTCCAACAGGTAAGCGCCTCGGGGCCGGGGGCCGCGCCGGGCGGTCGCCGCAACTTTTCCGAGGGTGCGGGAGGGGGCCGCGGCCAGAGTCCCCTGGGGGAGCCCACGGGGAGGGCCGGGCGCGCCCCGACAGTTGGGGCAACTTCTCCCGGGCGGGGGCAGAAACGGGTGGGGGCTGGGGCCCCTGCTGCAGCGGAGACCTGAGGCCAGAGGGGGCTGGGACGGACGCCCGCCCTCCGGCCCTCCGCGGGGCTGCAGGGCGCAGGGCCGACTAGCTAGGGGGCGGGAAGCCCAGCGGCCGGAGCCCCCATCCCTGGGACGCCCTGCTGGGGTGGCGCGCAGAGCCTTGGCCGTCCTGCCTGCCGCCTGGCAGGATGTGACAGGCGGTGGTCCAGCGATCCCACCCAATGCGGAGCCGGAGCCGGTGCGGTCCCAGGCCTGTGCAGCTGGACGAGGGGGCCTCCCTCTCCCTCTCCCCCCAACGCCCACCCCTTGACCCCTTGGGCTGAGCTTCCCAGCGTCAGCCCCTCGGAGCCCCCATGTCACCCACCCTGGCATCCCACTTTGCAGCTCCGGGGAGCGCCTTCATCACCATCCGGGCGGGCTGCAGACAGAGCTGCTGCTTGGAGCCAGGCATAAAGCGGGACCATCGGGGCCCCACCCCTGGCCCCACCGTCCTGCACAGATCCAACCGTCTCTGTGTGTGCGCGAGTGTGTATGTGTATGTGTGTGCATGAGCATGCTCGTGTGTCTGTGTGTGTCTGTGCATGTGCCTGCGCACATGTGAATGCCTCGCCTTGCTCCTGGCAGTGCTGATAGGCTCCAGGCAGGGGTCTACTTTTGGGAGGTGCTGTCTTGTTCCTCCACCCTGTGGGTTCTCCAGAGACCGAGGGGGGGGGCTGTGGGCAGGACCACAGAAGCCAGGCCCCGGCTCAGCCATGCAGGGGGTCCTTCCACACCCCCGGCAGCGGTAGGGACAGGAACGGAAGCCAGCGTTGGTGGGGAGAGGGTCACGGGGCTGGCTGGCGACCCGCAGCCTCCATGGGACCACCTGTGACCTCTGGGCTGTCCTGGGCTTCACTGGGTGGTAGCAGGAGCCGCCAACGGAGCCACAGGCAGGTGGGGACCAGGCCCCTGGTAGTCACTGAGTCCCAGCAGTCAGGTTCCAGGACCTTCCAGTGCGCCCATGTTTCTGAAGGTGCAGAGCTGCTTGGGGACCAGGGGAGCCAAGGGTCTGTGTTCCTGATGCTGGCAGAAGGGGACAGAGGCTAGTGCCCTGTGGGCAAAGCCCAGCTCCAGGGGCTGGGGCCCAGGTCACAGCAGCCGGCCCAAGGCTGGTGCTGTGGGCAGCTTGGGAGCCAGGCCCTTCCTCTCAAGAGGTGTCCAGGGGAGCCCCTGTGGGCTGAGTCCAGCTGTCACGGCTCCGGGAGCAGCTGCCCGCAGACGCTCCTGCTGGGACTGACGCCCTCACAGCCTGGGGGCTCCGCCGTTCCCTTGGGCAGGGCGGACGCACCCCCAAGTGCGGCCTTGCCTCTGCAGAGAGACCAGACCAGGACCTGGATGGGCCACTGCAAACAGCGCCCAGAGCCTCCCCACCCCCGGCCCACCCTGGAAGCATCTGGCTTCCCGTCTGCAGGGCCACCATGTGCCTCTGCAGGCTGGGAAAGTTCTAGAATGCAGCATTTCCAGACTCCCTGTGGGGGCGGGTTTCTGCAGCTTGTGCCGCTCTGGGGTCAGCCCTCACCGGTCCATGATGACCATCCCAGGCAATCAGGACCAGCTTGACCCTCACACTTGTGGACTGGGACGTGGTGGGGCCAAGCTCCCCACGGGCTCCTGCGTGTTTAGCGAGTCTGTTCCCTGCGAGAGGGGACACTCCCACGGCCAGAGGAGCAGTGAGCCGCAGTGCTGGGGCGGGAAGCAGGCGTCTGGCGGGGGCCAGCAGGGCACGGCCTTCACCTGTGCTGTCGTCATGCACCGGGCTTGGCGTCCTAGGCCCCGCAGCCCAGAGGCCCCCGGCTGCGGGAGCTTCCGGGCCCCAAGTGGCAGACGCAGGCCAGGCAGCGGTGGGCCACTGCTGCCTGGCCTGCATCTACCGCTTGGGGCTCTTGTTGGGGAACTACTGAATGGTGGGCAGGAGGTCTGGGGGTCCCACAGGCGATTCCGAGGGCCCAGGACAAGGTGCTGCTGAGGGTACAGTCCTGGGGGTATCTGGCCCCCACGGTGTTGGGATCCCGGGGCTGCACCAGCGGGCACCAAGGGGACCATGTTGGGCCGGAGTTGAACCCGGTCGGCCGCACACTCGACCTGGCCCTGACCACTGACCTCTCCACAGGCCCCGGGTCCCCTACCCTCAGCTCATCCTCCTTGGTGTCTGTCCCCCAGGGCCCCAAGGAGGGGCCACCCCAGGCTCTGGCTCTATCAAGAAGCCCAGAGCCAGTGTCACCCACCTTGGAGCCACCCGGGGGATCCGGGAGGGGGACCGGAGAGGCCACTGGCCCTTGGTGTCCTCAGCCAGTGAGAGGGCAGCCGGGACAGTCACCCCTCGAGCACCAAGGGTGACCAGCAGGGCCCCAGAGGAAGCTGCAAGGAATAGGGTCAGCCCCAGGCCCAGGGTGGGATGTTTGCTGGGTCTGCAGTGGCTGGAGCAGACCCTCCCCAGGCCTGCCCTGAGGGCTTTGCAGGGCTGCCTCAGGGCTGTCTCAGGGGCCATTTTGGGCCATCTCAGGCAGTCTGGGGGCGTGTGGAGGGGGTCTGTTTCTCAGGGAAGTCTCGGGCTGCCTCGGGGGCTGCCTCAGGGCTGATGTGGCGGCTCAGGGCCCTGAGACTCTTCGTGGCTGGGGAATCTCAGATGTCACTGGAAGTTTCCACCATGGGTGTGGTCTCGAAGTGCCTCTGGCAGCAGTGCTCCCACAGGGTGGTCGGAGGGGGGTGGGCTCCTGGCTCAGGGCGAGGCTCCCTTGGGGGCTGCTCTGGGGATAGTCCTGCTGTGCCACATCCGGGCGCTTTTCCCGCAGGGGGTTGCAGCAAGGAAGCGCCCAGTGTCCCGAAAAGATGCCCGCGGGCGGAGCCCCTGGGATGGGGTCAGGAGTCCCGGGGCAGTGCAGCATGCCCGGTGCCGTGGCCACACACGGGAGGCCTGCAGATGTGTTGGGGGGCCGGGCCCTTCCCTGGGGGTGCCCCTGGACCCAACAGCCTCAGCCGGTGTGTAGCCGAGGCAGGTGACATCACTGAGTCCACCCCCCATCCGTGGCCTGTAAGCGAGTCCTAGGGGATCCCTGGGGTCTGGGGGCCCAGCCTGAGCGTCCACACCCGGACACCACCCCACAGGAAGCTGAACTGTGTCATTTGGTGGTGGGGAGTGACCATTGTATTGTGACTCTGGCCGGAGCTGCATACCAGCCTGGTTTTTGGCCTTTGGTTTGGCTTTCGCTTGGGGCCGCACCTGGCGGTGCTCAGAACTGACTCCCGGCTCTGTGCTCAGGGAGGAGTCCTGCCGGGCTGGGGCTCAGACCTGGCTCAGCTGTGTGCAAGCCCTCCCCCCCGGACCGGCTCTCTGGCCCATGAGCACATGTCTGACTGCTGAGGAGACGGGCCGGGGAGGTGGGGTAGGTGCTGACGGAGACACGGAGATGCAGGGGGCTGACGTCCGCAGATGGAGCTCACAGCCTGTCCGATCCCTCTCACCGGGCGCCCAGGCCTGCGGTACAGCCACTGTCCGCCCATCCCCAGGCCGGGCCCGCAGGGACGCAGGGTTCTCGGGAGAGTGGATGGTCTGGATGGAAACGGGAGGGCGGGACAGGTGGGTGTTGGAGAGGGCAGCTGGCACAGACGGGCCATGGTTTGGGGTGGCCTGGCCCTGAGATGCTCGTGGGGCCGGGGACGCTGGGCCCAGTTGCAGTGGGCATCTTCAGAGCCTGAACACTCATGTCTCCGCCTCGGATGCTGAGCGTTGGCACATTCTCGGGGCCCAGGCCGTGGCAGGGAGCAGCTGACCATGTCCCGGTGGGCCTCTGTGAGGGGCTTCCGTTCCCCCCCCAACCTCATCTTCACTCTGACTCCACCCTCAAGTGAGGCTTCAGGCCTGTTCCTGACCTGCCAGCAACTTCCCCTCCCCTGGGCCTGGCCAGGTCTAGGAACTGGTTCTCCCACCCCGGGCTTTGGTTCTGGCACCGGAAACAGCTCAGGGCTCCTTCGAGAACCTGCTCTGCCTCCCCACCGGGTGTCGGCGTCCAGGAGCAGAGCAGAGGCCCAAAGAAGCCCACAGTGTGGCTTCTGGGCACAGCCGGGTGCCCGCAGCCACCAGCCGGGCGCGCAGGTCAGCTGCGGACGCAGCTGTCCTTGGAGGCAGCGGGGCCGAGTCCCAGCCAGTGCCCTCTGTCCACCGTCCCAGGGTCAGCGCATGAAGGTGGCGCCGAGCAGAATATCGGGTTCCTGGGGCGTGTGGGTGGCCGACGGGGCCTTGGGCCACCTCCAAGCCAGTGCCGGCAGCCCCAGGCACCCGGCAGGGTCCAGTAGAGGCGATGGTCCTGTGGGCACGGTGTTCCTTAGCCCATGTTCCCTGGCAAGCATGGGCAGGAGCACAGGCCCTCTGTGTAACGGGGCTATGTAGCCAGGACCTCGGGCTCCCCCTTTCTGCCTCCAAGTCAAGGTTCCTCCTAGAATGACCCACTCTGGGAAGGCCTCAGGCCATCCCCCACACCCCAACTTCCTCCTGGGCTTCCAGCCCCACCAACCCCCACCTCTGGCCCATGGGACCATCCCAGCACTGTCCCCCCGCACGGTGACGAGGCCTCACCGTGGCTGGTGACGCCTCCCGGGCCAGGCGGAGCGGGGACAGGCAGGGCTCGGCTGGGCACTGCCCACCTGCCAACCACCAGGAGTGGCCATGGGCCTGAGCCTCCACCCGCATGGTATTTCCCATGGGGAGTCGTAGGGTCCTCAAGCTGCCGCGTGGTGACCCTGGGCTCTGCTGGAGCTGCCTAGCAGAGAGGGGAGCCCCGAGGTCCACTCATGGGTGCCTCCCCCCAGGAGGTGGACGCCAAGAAGGCAGAGGATATGGGGCTGCGGCCGTGAGGGGCTCATGGGTCAGATGCTTCTTCCCTCCCCACAGAGAGCTGGGGATCCGGCTTGGCCCCACGCACCCGGCCGCACCCCCCAGGGGTCTGAGCCACGGGCACTGCGCTGTGGCACAGGGCGGGTACCACAGGCGGCCCAGGCCAGCGGGAGCCCCAGAGCACCCACCTGGGTGGGGGTGGCGGTTCCCTGGTGCCAGGTCCCAGCCCTGACCCATGTCTGCAGCGCTGGGCCCACGCCCGAGGGAGGGCGGGAATGTGGCCTGTGTGTGCAGTGTGTGTGGCTGTTCGGGTGTGTGTGGCTGCTGGTATGCGTGTGTATGTGGTGGGAATATGGGATGTGTGGGTGTGGGACTATGGGGGGATATGAGTGTTGGGGGAGTGGGTGTGTGGGTGGGTGGCTGTGAGTGTGTATGGGTGTGTGGGTGGGTGGGTGTATGTGGGTGTGTGGGGTGAGTGGGTGTGAATGTGGTGGTGTGGGTGTGTGGGGGATGTATGTGTGAGTGTGTGTGGGGTGTGTGTGGGGTGTATGTGGGTATGTGAGGGGTGTGAGTGTGTGGGTGTGTGTGTTTGGGGGTGTGTGTGTTTGGGGGTGTGTGTGAATGTGGGGGTGCGTGAGTGTGGGTGTGGGGGTATGTGTGAGTATGTGTGGTTGTGGGGGTGCAGCCACTGCAGGGTGAGGAGTTTGGGGCATGTCGAGATGCGTATGGGGGTCTGACTCCTTGCCCGGCTCAGCTGCGCAGTGGCTGGGCCACCAGGACAGGTCGGTACCGAACACGTCTGCCCGTGTTACAGGCAGCTGTGAGGCAGGGTCGGACAGGGAGAAGGAGGAGCAGGAGAAGGGGAGGGGGGACACTGCACAGGTGAAGGTCACCCGGGAGCCCGGGCGCAGGACAGAGGGGTGTCCACCCTGGCAGAGGTCGCAGGCTGGGGGCCAAGGTTAGCGGGAAAGCTCACCACCGCCCAGTGTTGGTGCTAGCTGCTGTGAGGGGATGAGCTCCCTGTCGCTGGAGGAGACCAAGAGCTGCGTGGGCAGGCAGGCAGGCGGTGTGGGCAGGACTGCTCTGCTGGCCTCCTGATATGGTGCCAACCTTCAGACCAGCTCTCGGCACCAGCCAGAAACAGGTTCTGAGGCTGTTGGTCCAGTTCCCCGCAGAATCCACCTGGGTCACCCGGGGCATCACGCGGCTTCTGAGCATGGTGTACTCGGGAAGGAAAGGAGTGGGTGGCTGGAGGTTGGCACCTGTGTCCAGGGCCGGAGCCCACCTGGCTCCTCGTGCCTGTCGCCAGGTAGAGCTGGGGACCCCCGCCCCGGCAGCCAAACACTCGGCTCTGGGTTCAAGCGCCCGTCGCTTTGCCTTAAGTGATGGTGAGACCCACGCGCAACGCACATTCTCGAGGTGGTTGTTCGCAAAAATAAAAGGTCGTGATTTCAATCTCCCCCCTCCCTCTTAAAAAAAAAAAAACAACGGGGAAGAAAATAGAAGCTTAGAGAAGCGGAAAACAAACCCGGAGAGCAAGAGTCCCGCTGGCGTCTGGCCACGGCAGAAAGACCGTCCTCAGCAGAAACGCCTCCTAGAGAGACAGGGCTGCCGTGGGGGTGGGGGCCTGGGTCCCACTGGCCGGGGCACGCATGAGGATCCGCTGGGCTTGAGGGTGGGGCCCAGGCCCCCGTCCGTGAGCCTGAGCTCGTGTGAGTGACTCCCCTGCCCCCTGGCCAGGGTGAGGGCATAGGCCGGGGGGGGGGGGGCTTTCAGGGCGGTGACCGCCTGGCACCCACCTGAGTGAGACGGGTTTCTGGGACCCCCTTTCGTGGCCCAGAAACCCGTGGCCAGCCTGTCCCTCCTGGGGTTCAGCATCTGGGCTGTGGGTGGCCGGTTCCAACGGGGGATGCGCGAGGTTGGCCCAGAGGCACCTGGCTGGCGTCCCTGAGGCTAGGAGGGCGGCAGGGAGCAGGCAGCAGTCTGAGGGGTCGGAACCTTCCAGGGAAGGTGTGGATCGGGCCAGGGCTACAGGGAGGGGCCCGGCAGGGCTGGGAGAGGGGACGGGCGGGGACGTGCAGGTGGGGCCTGAGCCCTCTAGTCATGGCTGTTGCTAGGGGGCCCCACCTGGCCCCCTGCTCTGCCTCTCACACCCGTGGGGTCGGCTCTGCCTGGCCACTGACGCTGGCCAGACTCTCCAGCGTCCTGAGCTGCGCGTGGACCCGTTTCCCTGCCCCGCCCTGCGCCGACGAAGCAGCAGTGACAGGATTGGGCTGGGGTCTCCCCACCGACGCCCCGCAGGCTCCAGGGCAGCTGTGTCCTGAGCAGCCAACAGGACCACTCGTGCCGCCCACCTCCCTCCTGCCTCTGTCCTGCCTTGCCCACTTTCCCCCCTTCTTGCCGCATCCCCTGTAAGCCAGCCAGAGCTGGACCTAGTGACCGGGAGGCCCAGGAGCCAGTGGCTGCTCTGGCACCTGGCAGGCCAGTGGAGGAGGGCCAGGCTCTGTCCCTGTCCAGAGGGGGTCGCCCAGGCCTCTCGGAGGGCAGAGGCGCCTGGAGGGGTGGGGAGAGGGGTCCAGCCAGAGACGCCTTTGTGAGTCGCGGGCGTGCGGGATTTAGCTTCATCTGGGAGGACATGGCGGCGCACAGGGCCGGGTGGGCCCAGGGGTCCCCGCGCTTGGGCCCTGCATGGGAAGTCGCGCTCAGGGAGACAGGCCCTGGGCTGCTGGCACCGTCGGGGCATGCGTGTGCTCACATGTTCTCCACGTGTCCGCGCATACGGTGTGCTCTTGTGGGTGTCTGCGTGTGGCATGTTCTGTCCGTGGGTGCTGCATGTTCTCATGTATGTGTGCGGGTCCGAGCGGGCACTCGTGAGGACCAACCCTCCGGCCCTGCGCGCCCAGTGAACCGAACGTGTCCCCCTCCCCTGCTGCTCAGAGATTGACTTAATTCTCTTTATCTCACCCAGAACTGCTCCCCTCAGCCCTGCGGGAGCCGCTTGGCTGAGTCTGTGACGCCATGAGGCCCCTCACGGCTGCCCCGCACCCCCGTCCCTCCCTCCAGCCCTGGTGTGCCTGCCGGGAGCAGAGGGGTCCCAGGACAGGCCCCAGGATGCGGAGGGATGCCCGTCACCCAGTTCTGTGGAGCCGGGGGTCCAGTCCCTGCTCTCTGCCACAGTGTGGGCACCTCCACACTTCATGCCACCACTGGCCTGGGCCTCAGTTTCCCTCTCCCGCAGTCCAGGCCCTTGGGCCTCCTGCAGGCGGGCACCAGACCTCCGAGCTGGGACTCCCCTGCCCTGCACACCCTGACTCAGCCTCCCCCTGGGAGCCAGTGTGCACCCTGGGGACCCCTGCAGACAGCACAGCACAGCCTGCAAAGCCGAGTTCCTACAGCCCCCCTGTCCTTGGGGCCATGGTGACACACTTGTCCCCCCCTCCGGCAGGGGGTCCCTCCTGTGCCCCTTCGG
This sequence comes from Sorex fumeus, assembly GCF_029834395.1. Lineage (NCBI taxonomy): Eukaryota > Metazoa > Chordata > Mammalia > Eulipotyphla > Soricidae > Sorex > Sorex fumeus. Next base: position 16,991,273 of record NW_026606086.1, on the reverse strand, counting down.
GCTTCCCTGCTCCGCGGGTCTGAAATGAGGAAGGGAGAGGCTGAGGAACCGGCCCACAGTGCCTTTGAGAGCTGCATTGTGTCGGGGTGCTTAATTAGACCTAATTAGACTAATTAACTTTCAAATGAGAAACTGGGGTTTCCGTCCCTCGCCTCTGCCGCTCCTGTTCGTTCCGCGTTCCTCGTTTGGAAAATGAAACGAGGATCAATATTTGAATGGTTCCCTGCAGCGGGGGGGGGGCCCCCACAGGACTGGCAGAAGGTTCTGGAACTGCAGTGGGGGGGGCTCCACCAGGGGTCAGAGGCCACGGAGCCGGCAGGGTCCCGGCCAGGGCTGGGCCCAAAGAGGCCTCTGGGCTGAGGCTCGGCCGATCTGAGGCCGGAAGAGCTAGGGTGGGCGCTGCACCCAGTACCCCTCTCCTGCGTTTGCACCCATCCCCGACACCCCACGGACGGGTTCCCACGGGGGCCCCCTGCTCTGTAGTGTTGGTCTGAACCCAGCGGGCAGCGGTGGAGACTCCCTTGCACACCCCCCCCCCCCCACTGCTGGTACCTGTCACCGCCAGGGGACGGGCTCTGACCTGGGGGCCCTCCCCGGATTTCCCCTCTAGATTGTGGGGGATCGAGGGCTCCTGGGGTGACCCCCAAAACCAGCTGGGCTGCATGTGGGCTGGCGTGGGTTCCTGCAGAGTCCCAGTGCCTGGCCGACGGCGGGGACCGAGGGCAAAGGGCCCTGGGGGTCTGGCCCCTCCCTCACCTCTCACCTCCCCGGACTCCGAGCCAGTGTATCGCCCCGAGCCTCCCACTTCCCCCCTTTTCCCTCTGCCTCAGCTTCCCGGGCCCCAAGGAGGCCCTGGGGACAGTGAGCACAGCAGAAGCAGCTTCTGCGGATGTTCTAGATGGTTCTCCGGCCGGGGCCCAGAACAGCCCTCCCGTCTGGGGGCTTAGCATGGGACTCCGTGGGCCGGGCTGGGTGCCTTTGGCCTGGACACTGTCGGGCTGGGTGACTGCAGCCTGCGCCAGGGGGAGGCCAGTCGGGGGTGCGGCCTCGGGACCCCTGACAGCAGCCCTGCACCCCGTACCTCGGGGCCTGGAAAGGAGCTGGGCCGCCCCCACACTGCCCCTTGTCCGCTGGCCAGTGACCTGGGCTCACCTTTTCTGAGTACAGCCCTGGAGAACGGATTCCCCGGGGTAGGGTCTGGCCCGGTCCGAAAGAGGGGGCACAGGGGTCCCTGCTCCCTCAGCCAGCCCACACAGCATTCATCCTTGAAGCCTGTTTCTGGGCTTGGGGCCCCCAGCTGGGTCTGCACCCGTCTGGGCCCGGTGGAAGGGAGTTTCTGTTCTCGCCTCTGACAGGGCTTGGAGGTGGGGCAGGGCCCCCACTGTGCCTGCGATGGTGCCCTGGCTGGTGCCCGCTCGGGGAGGCCAAGCCAGAGAGTGAGTCTGGGATTTTCCATGCGTTTGCCTGCCCCTTCGCCCGCCCTCCAGTCCCCCACAGGCCCGGCCCCGCGCCCAGGCCGACTCCACACCCCCACGACACCCCCGGGCTCTGTTAGCACAACTTGGTTCAAATGTCTGATCAGTCCTGAGGAGATCGGGGGTCAATTTCCACCGCTCCTTCTTCTCCATTTAACTAATTTAACTGCGCGATTGTTACAAATTTCATTTTATTATAGCCCTGCTTCTCAGTCCAATTGAATTACTAAAATCTCATTTTCTCAGAAGTGCTGAATATGTAATTAGAGGAAAAATTATACTCCCGCCTGCCTGTGAGGCCGCGCCCGCCCGTAGGTGGGGGACATGTGCGGTCTCCCCGCGTCCTGTGTGTGGGGGCGGGCTGGGGGTCCCCATGCCCGAGGCCAGACCACACAGCTCATCTGTGTGCTGGGAATTCATGTGTTCAGGCAAGGGGGAAGCGCATTAAGTCACTGGTTAGGAATTAAGCGATATCTGTGGGCCGTCGTAATTAAGGGGAAATTCAATCCCGTCCTAAGGCCCCCCGGGGCGGCACTGCCAGGTGGGCGAGGCTGGTGCCGCAGCTAATGGCCCGGGCGAGCGGGTGAGCACTGCCCCCCTCCCTCCGACCGTCACCGAGTGAAGGGTGGGACTCGAGGGTGGCACCTGCTCTGACCTCGGGCTGGGTGTCTGGGATGCCCACCTGGGGCTTTCCTCCCTGAGCCCGGCTTGGCCGGGGGTTCGGATCAGAGCGGCCCAAGGCCCATCATCCGGTCAAGGGCCCCTGGTCCCAGAACCCATGCCCAGATGTTGGCTCTCAGCAGCCTGGCGGGAGGGGGGGGGCGGGGGGCTGGCCAGGCTGCTCCAGCATCATCCCATACCCCCACTTTGTTTCTGGGACCCCCCCAGGGTCTCCCAGATGGGGCCTCGCGGGGCGTGGAGAATACGGGGTCTAGGCACAACCCTCAGAAAGCAGAGAGGACCCCAGGATCCCCACCTGGTCTCTGTCTGACAGGGAGGGGGGGCCAGCCTGGAGGAAGGGCAGGGCAGTTACCAGGGGTACAGTGTGGGGTACTGTCACTGGGGGACAGTGTGGGGGCAGTTTCCCAGGGCACAGTGAGGGGCAGCTACAGTGAGTAAAAGTAAAGTAAAGTAAAGGCCCTCCCGTTGATCATCGATTTGCTCGAGCGGGCCCAGTAACGTCTCCATTGGAGACTTTGTTGTTACTGTGTCTGGCATATCGAATACTCTCGGTAGCTTGCCGGGCTCTCCGAGAGGGGCGGAGGAATCGAACTCGGGTCGGCCATGTTGGCCGCGTGTAAGGCGAACGTCCTACCCGCTGTGCTATCGCTCCAGTATGGATGCATTTATTGGGACACGTTTAGAGGTTATACTCACTTTGTCTTGATGCCAATGGCAGGGGCCAGGGCTGGACATCAGAGGGCCGCTCCACGGGGTCTTAGCTACATGGCCGCAGCCCTGAGGGGCAGCTGGGACTCCCTCCATTCTCCGCTCCCTCTCCCTGTGCAGGGACAGCAGAGAGCGGGCTGTGCCCTGGTCCTTGGTGGTGGTGCTGGGCACTGCTGGACGGCAGGGAGTACTCCTGGGCGCCTGGCAAGGGCCTACTGTACAGCAGGGCTGCCTGGGCACCGGCCCCTGGTATTTATCGGTGGTGCTGGGCAGGTGAGGTGCCAGCCTGGGCAGCTCCAGGCACCTATTCAGAACCTCCCAGGCCCGGTCTGGGCCGCGCTGGTCACACTCCTGGGCGCTGGGCACCAAGAGGCATCATCTGCCGGGGCCCCGCCAGCCGGCACACAGCCTGGGAGGGTCCCCGTCCTCCTGGGCATCACGCGGCATTGCCCCATGACGTCCTGGTCCCCAACACCGTGTGGGTCTGGCTAGGGAGAGCGCAACAGGCATGCCTGAGGGGCAGTGCAGAAACAGTGCGGGGAGGGCATGCTGACCCTCTGGACACGGCGCTCCTTCCTGGGACTGGGAGAAACCCCTCCCCCCACGCGGCCCCCTCTAGCTGTCCCCAGCCCCAACCTGCACAAGGGCAGGTGGAGGGGGCGCAGAGGGGCTTCTCGTGCTGACCACCTCCCCTCAGTGCCCAGGGCTATCCCAGGCATCTAAGCTGACCTGGGCAAGTGCAGGGAGGAGGCAAGGCCCAGAGCCAGTCCCGCCGAGACAGGCTGCTGGCAGATGGGTGGGCTGTGGGACAAGCCCCCGATCCCTGGCCACTGGCCAGGAGTGACCCTGAGCCTCAGCCCCCCAAGGGGGGGTCGGGAACATGGGGAATGACATGCCGGGAGGCCGGGTGAGGTTCCCCATAGCAGGAGACGCCATGAAGACCCTCACACCGGCTCCAGGCTGGCTGCAGACCGCCAAGTCCCCTTCCGTTCTAGGACATGGATGGGGACTAGGATGGGCCAGGAGGGCCCCGGGCATCAAGCCAGCCAGCAGAACGCTTTTACAGCCTCGCTCTGTGGGGGGGTCTGTGACCACCCTAGAGACGAGCCCGGGGTCCACTTGCCTGGAGCCTAAACCAGCCCTGCCTGGCCTGACGCTCCCAACTCCCCTGGAGGGACAGGGAGGGACGCCGGCGGGGACCCAGGCGTGGTCTCTGTGGCAGTGTGGCACTGAGGTGACGTTGGCCACGGCCAGGGCCAGCACAGGCTCTGGGCAGTGAGGGAGTGGACATGCAGCCTCCGAGCCGTGGCAGATATACCAGGCGGGCAGAGCACAGGCCGAGGGCAGTCCCCGGGCGGGGGCGGACCCAGAGTGGGTCAGCGCGAGGCTGAGTGAGGACCAGGCCACCTGCCGGTGCCTCCCAGCTCAGGTCCCCGACGTCCTTCAGCCTGTTCCGTGCTGGCCGTGGCGGCCAGACAGGGCGGCTCTGCGGTAAGCCGGGATGAAATCCACCCCTCCCGGCCCGCAGCCAAGGGCACCGAGGGCCCTGGAAGGGCCACTGCGGGGTCGCGGACCAGCACACTGGTCTGGCAGGCTCAGGGGTCACGTGTGGGACAGTGGCCAGGGATGTGGCCAGAGACCTGGGTGCCTGCGTCAAGGCATGCTCAGAGTCGGGCGGAACGGGCAGAGGTGCCCCAGGCCCTGGACGACAGGCAGACCAGAGCCCGTCCCTGCCTATGGCCTCTGCTGTTCCATGAGGGGCCGTGGAGAGGTCAAACGGGTCGGGACTCTCCCCACAGGCCACCAGGAGCCAGTGGGCCCTGCCCCTCACAGCACAGCCACCAGCACAGGCTGGGCTGTGTGCCCCTCCCCCACAACCCCCTCCCCTCATCCCCTCTCCCCTCGTGCCCCTCCCCCGTGGTCCTCTTCCTCAAGGGTCTCCCTCCCCCGCGTCCCCCTCCTCAGAGCTGGCAGCCTGGTGGACTGGTCAGAGTGACCCATCCATCCTTCAGGGAAGCCTCGGGGTGCAGCACCCTCAGCCTCTGTCTCCCCAGGGCTTCACCCGGTGTCCATCCACTAGGCAAGCAGCACCTCGGACCCCCAGACCCGGCTGGTTTCCCCAACAGCTGCCCGAGCCCTGGTTGCCCAGGCCCTCCCGGCCAGCCCCACGTGGGCCCAGGGCTTGCACTGCCCACTCAAGGCAGAGGAGAGGGGCAGCGAGGGCCAGACGCTCGCTCAGCGCATGGCAGCGGCGACATGAAACATTCATGCAGTAAACGGGCCGCGGCTTCATGCATATTTCAGGGCCTGTGGGATGACAGTGTGCAGCCGGGCGGGGGGCGAGTTCTTGGGGGACGGGGGGCACCCCCCTAGCTCAGCAGGGCCCCCACCAGCCCCTCCCGCCTGCCTGGCCGGTGCTCAGGTTTCAGAGTCCGTCTGTCTGTCCCGGGCAGGTTTAGCACCAGCATCTCCAGCAGGTGTGTGTGTGAGTGCATGTGTATATGTATGCAAGTGTGTGTACGTGTGTGAGTACATGTGTGTATGTATCAAGTGTGAATCTGTATGTGTGTGAGCACATGTGTATATATGCAAGTGTATGTACATGTGAGTGTATGTGTACATCTGTGAGTGTGTGTGCACGGGTGTGTGTGCACGCATGTGGTGTTGGTTTGCTGAGGTTGTGTTGGAGTGGGGGCACCGTGTGTCCGGGCCCTGCTTCCCCCCCTTTGACTGCCTCAGCCTGTGGCACGCTCCCAGCCCAGGCTTAGTGGGTGCACCCCGCAACCCCACGTTGGCCTTCTCGAAGGAGGGTTTCTGGGGGCACAGGGTTCAGGTGATTCTAGAAGGTTCTGTGCCTCCTGGACCGCACCCTCGGGGGTCTCTGTGGGAAACAGGTGATTCTCCATTTTTGGCCACTAAGCCCAGGGCCCTCAGCGCCCCCAGGATTGGCACATTGCATCCCTCTGGGCAGACGGCCCCTGACCTGGCAGTGAGCAGGGCTGGGTGTGAGGCCACAGGCCTGTGATGAGCTGAGGGGCCCTGTGGACACACCCAGGGGCCAGCAGAGCCCAGGGAGCCCCAGTGTTGAGCCACTCCAGCCCCTCTGGGTGTCCAGTTTCCTGCTGCCCCTATGGCCAGCGGCCAGTGCTGCATCTGAGAGCCACGGCCGTGCATGAAGCAGAGACAGGCACCAGGAACGGTCTCCCAGGGTGTTCAGCCGGGCATGAGACAGACTCCGGGCACCCCGACTCTCTAAGAACAGTTGCGGAGGCAGCAGCCCTGCAGCCAGTGAGCCCTGGGGGACCCAGCTCCTTCCCCAGAGCCTCCCCGGTCTAACCGCTATACCAGGAGACCCTTCCCTGCCCTGGCCCTGCCCACCCCGCGCCACAGTTCCTGTCTTGCCCCCTTGGAGCCCATCTCTAACCATTGGAAGAGCCGACCCCAGCCTCCCTTCCAGGGCGCGTCTCCTGAGCCCTGTCCTTCCACCCCTGGCCCTGGGTCCCAGCAGAGCCATTGGCACCCCTGCTCGGGCCTCAGTCTCGTGACCCACTGGGGGCCAGCTGCTTCCTGCCCCCAGTGCTCCCCTCCGCAGTGCTCCCTTCCCCAGTCCTTCCCACCCCCAACGCTCCCTGCCCCCAGTGCTCCCCGCCCCCATAGACCAAATTGAGTCCCCAGCAGAGGCCGGCAGTGTCGCAGCTGTTCCCAAAACAGCTCTCCTGGAGCTGGGGTCCCTCTGCTCCCAGGCCACAGCTAGGCTGGGGTCCGGCTCAGTGCCTGACTGGCAGGTCCCACGCGCGTGGCTGCCCGGGGCTTCATCCCTTTTCGTCCTCCCCCTCCACCCCCCTCCCCCGCCTGAAGCTCTTCCTGGTCAGCCCCCACCCAGACAGCCCAGCGCCCCCAGCTGGGCCCTGCAGGTGCCCCCCCCATCTCGCTCCTCCCCCTGTGGCTGACCTGGAAATCATCCCCCAAGTCCGCCCCACAGCTGCTGGCATCCCTCCCGGGGGTCCAGGAGTTGCTGTCTCAGGCCACCCCCGGCCTTCTGTGGAGTGGACTCTGCCGCTGGGCCAGGGTGCAGGGTCCGCCCGGCCAAGGGCTCCAGCTCCGAGGCATGTCCGGCTCCGCTGACACAGGGCATCCCCGCCCCCAGCCCCCGACACAGCTCCCAGGGCCCCTCCTGTGGGCCTGAGCCATGGAGAAAGCTGCTGAGTGACGCTCAGGGTGCAGGGTGGGCCTGAACCCCACCTCCCTTTGCTCATGTCCATCTCTGCATCCGACCAGAGAGGGGCCAGGGAGCCGAAGCTTCTAGAAACATCCCACCCTGCCTCCTCGGGGGTGAGGCCACAGGACACAGCTGAGGGTGAGGGGCGCAGGGGGGCCTGGGTGCAGCCGAGGTGAGGGCGGTGCCGGTGGACAGGGGTGCGCAGGGCAGGAGAGCAAGTGGTCACGGGAGGGGACAAGGGTCCAGGCCAGGACATCTTCTCCCTGTGTCTTAGGGAGACATCAGGGCCAGCCCAGAAGTGCAGAGTGGACAGACACTGGCCCTCACACACACGGTCACTCCTAAGTCCTGTCTACCTGGGCCCACGCACACGAGTCCTCCTCCCCGCCTCCCTGTCCCCAGGCCGCACACGCCCACTCCCATCGCCCCCTCACACACACACACACACACACACACTCTCCCACACACACATATACGCACAAATACACAGACACACAGAGATACGCAGACACAAACACACTCCCACACATACACACACAGATACACAGACACATAGACACACACACTCCCACACATATACACACAGATACACAGACACACACACTCCCACACATATACATATATAGAGATACACGGATACACAGATACACAGACACAGACACACAAACACACTCCTGCACATACATATACACACACATACACAAACACACTCCCACACATACACATACATATACACACACAGATACACAGACACACACAGATACACAGACACACACAGATACACAGACACACACAGATACACAGACACACACAGATACACAGACACACAGACACATACACTCCCACACATATACATGAATATACAGATACACGGATCCACAGACACACAGGTATACAGACACAGGCACACACTCCCCCACACACACATATACACACACAGATACACAGACACACAGATACACAGACACACACTCCCACACACACATGTATATACACTCACAGATACACAAACAGACATGCAAAGACACACAAACATACCCACTCCCACATATATACACACAGATACACAGACATGCAGAGACACACAGATATACACAGACACACATAACCACAGACACACACACACTCGCGCACCCTCTGCTGAGCTGAGCCAAGCAGGGCCGCGACTGTTTGGCGTGGGCGCTGCGGCATTTTGGGTAATGAAATATTCACAGGTCAGTGATTCCTTGAGAAATGATGGGATCCGTCAGCTCCTTCTCAGGGAGTCATTTTCTCCTCGCGGCCGGTTCCCTGAGATGAGCATCAGCGAGAGCCTGGGTGGAAGGCGCTTGTCAGGGCCCAGGGCAGCTGCTGCCCCCCGCAGTCCCTGCTGGGACTGACCAGGGAGCACCTCAGAGCTGCCCTGGTGGCCCAGCCCTGCCCAGGCTTGTGACAGATGCCATAAGGCTCGGGGGACTCTCTGGCTGCCCCCCAGACCCGGGCAGACCCCTGTCGCCTGCACCCCGTCCCTCACCTGGCCCGGGAGCACTTGCTGGAGTCACTTCTTCCCCCTGAGGAGCCTGGGGCCGCCCTCCCCCTCCACTCCCCACTTGCTCATTGTTTCTTCGAAACCTGGGACTGCCCCGTTCAGTCCCCAGTGTCCTGCTGCCCTGGCAGCACCAGGGAACCCAGATATGGGACCCCCAGTGTGGGACCCCAAGGTCCCGAGGTGCAGCGGGCAGCGCCCGGGGTCACTGCTGAGACTGACCCAGAGGGACCGGCAGCGGGGGGGTCCAGGCGGGTCGCTGCTGACTGGCTGTGTCCCTTTCAGCTACAGGGCCTGGCCACAGACCCGCCACCCGGACCAGCTACACGAGCGCTCCAGCCCTGCGGGGACTCAGCAAGGAGTGGGGTCTTGCAGGGGCAGAACTGGTGCTGGGGCTCCCCCCGGATAGGACCCCCAGCCTGGGACTTGGGGGGACAGGCCTGAGCTCTGGGCACTGTTGCCGGGGCTCCAAGGCGCCAGCAGGAAATGGGGCCCGGCTGGTAGCGGGCGTCTTGCTGCGATGCGTGGAGGATGGGCGCCCGGGTCCTGGCTTGGGGGTCACGGCTGGGTGCCCAGGGCAGAGGGGCAGCCCCAGGACCCCCAGCCTGTCCCCCTGGGGGCCCGGCCTGCACCTCCTCCAGGGCTGACCCCACACTTGCTCTCGCCAGGACGGAGCTGAGGCTGGGGGTGAGGGGGCAGCGACCCCCTGGCACCCCACACTCTTCATTCATGGTGGTGAGCTGCTTCCTGCTGAGTCTGCACCCGCCAAAGGGCAGGACCTCACCCTGGGGTCCTCAGGGAGCAGGTCCCGCCCTCTGGCCCCTCCCTGCGCCCCACCCAGCCCAGCCCCTGTGGGACTTGGCCCTGTCCCTCAGGGGACACTTCCTGTGGCTCCTTCCCCTGTGGGCAGCATGGGAAGGGGCCGGCCAGAGGAGCTGGGGCCCTCTTTGCTGCAGAGCCTGTCAGGACTTTGCCAGAATGTGGCGGAAGCAGGGACAGTGGCCTGGCCGGGTGGGCCGGGCTGTTCCACAGGGACCCCAGACAAGGTCGCGGCCTTGCCAGCCTCCCAGGCCCGGGCAGCTCAGCACCTCTCGCCGTCCTTTCTGCGCAGTATCAGGAACGGTTGGTGCCAGCCCGGCCGCAGCCTTGTTGCCGGCCCAGACCCTCATCTGTTTGCGGGAGCCAGGCCCAAGCCCGGCTGTGCTCCGACCCTACAGCTACAGAGCCTGGTCTCTGCTCCCAGCCTATTCTGGGGGACTTCCTTGCCCACCTGTCGGGGGTCCAGCACCGTGACCCGTCTGCCAGCCGACCCAGGAACCTGTCCCTGGTCTACGTGGGGCAGCTGACACTGCCATGGGCGCTGGTCTCCTCGCATCCTCTCTGCCTGTGGGCAGGGTCTGGCCTGGACTGCGTGCTGCTCCCACGGGACATGCCCACGGGACATGGGGTCAGGCGGCGAGCCTCAGGTCAGTGAGGGTCTCTGAAAGAGACATGCCCCTCAGCCTGGAGCCCACTGAGGCCCAGTGACGGGCAGGACATGGTGGTCGCATGGCGGTGCCTCTTCGTGGCGGGGCAGGGGTCTCTCCGGGCCCACCCTTGCTGTGTGTGGGCACTGCATGTTGGTGGCAGGGGTGTGGCCGTGAGCGGGGCGGGTGCTGGCAGGCACAGCTGGGGGGCACAGGACCGGGCGGGGTCGTTGTGGCCGCAGTGGGCGCCACGAGGCTGCGTGGGCCCTGGCATGTCCGGCCGTGCGTGGCAGCACATGGGTGCACATGGCCGCCGGAGGAGAAAGATGTAAAAATGGAGTTGTCAGCCAGGCTGATGGGCACAGTCGGCAAAGTGCAGAGTCGGCAGGACGCCGCGCCCGGCCCGGAGGGAGCGTCGGTTTGTGCTGAGGGCGCAGAGCGGCTGGGATGGAGCTAGCGGAGCCGACTCAAAACTTCATTAATTAAAGAAACTCATTAATGAGGGACATTTAATCAGCTGAAGATTAGCTCCGTGCGCGCGCCTCTTCCTCAGCTAGGCGCCGAGCAGGAGCGGCAGTCACCCGGCCGCCACCCCCAGCCTCCTGCGGGCGCCCGGGCCGGGCAGGGCGCCAGCAGCCTGGCAGCGGGACAGTGGCCGGGGCCAGGCTCCGGGGCTGCTCTCATGCCAGCCCACTCCTGGCAGCTGGGCGCTGGCCTGGGTGGAACAGGGGAGACCGTGGGAGGGATGGGGGCCCACGGGGCGAGTCTGGCCCGGCTGTAACACATGGCAGAGACCACGGCACCCCATGGGCAGTCGGGCCCACTGTGGGGACAGTCCAGCAGGGTCAGCCATGCCAGTGTGTGAGGCTCTGATGTGTGTGTGGGCACAGCGCACATCTATGTAGCAGAGTGCACACATGTGCTTGAGAATGTGTGTGTGGGAGCGTGTGCATGGTCATGCATGTGTGGAGACACAGGGATGTTTCTGGGCACACGTGTGCATGGGAATGCATGTGGGGGGACATGGGAATGTGTGTCTAGGCACACGTGTGCACGGGAATATGTGTGTGGGAACATGTGTCTAGGCACAAATGTGCACAGTAATGCGGCATTTGAGGGGACATGGGAATGAGTGTCTGGGCACATGTGTGCATGGGAATGTGTGTGGGGACACGGGAGCATGTGTATGAGCACACGTGTGCACAGGAATGCATGTGTGGGGATCTGGGAACATGTGTCTGGGCACACGTGTGCACAGGAATGTGTGGGGACCTGGGAATGTGTGTCTGGGCACAGTTGTGCTTGGGAATGCATGTCAGGGAACATGGGAATGTGTCTGGGCACATGTGTGCATGGGAATGTGTGTGGGAGGACGTGGGAATGTGTGGACACGTGTCATGGGAATGTGTGTGTGGGGACATGGGGACGTGTGTGTGGGGACACGGGTACATGTGTCTGGGCACACGTGTGCATGGGAATGCATGTGTGGGGACCTGGTAACATGTGTCTGGGCACATGAGTGCACGTGTGGAGTGGGATGCATCATGCTTGGCCTCGTCTGTGGGCACCACAGCCACCTCAGGCTGTGCAGACTCTTGCCGGGTACCCCCGACATCAGGGCCCTTTCTGCGGCTGTTGGGCAGGCCTGGGGACCCTGAGAGGGGCTTCAGGGTGGCACATCGGAGGCCGAGGGTCGTGTTGGGGAGTGTCCGGGTGCTGGCGTGGCCGTCTTCTGGGACTAACCCCCAGTTGTGTGGCCACAGCTGAGTTCCCCTGGGTGCCCGCCTCACCTTAGGTATCATCTGTTCCAGTTCCCTCCTGAGCCACTCCCCTCCAAGCTCCGTCCTGAAGGGGGTGGGGATGCAGGGGGTATACTCTCCCCTGGGCAGCACCATGGCAGGTCTGCCCACCCCCATGCCATGGGCCACAACCAACGCTGACGGCCCCAGTGAGCAGGAGGAGACTGCCTGCGGGAGCGGCCCATCCAGTGTTGTGGTCAGGGCGGGTGGGTCCTCCTGCGGTCTCCTTGCTTTGTCCTCAGTAAGCCCAGGGAGTGGACTTCAGGCAGCTGGAACTGGTCCTTGCTTCCAACATGGCGGGTAGGGGTCAGGATTGGGGGCTGCAGGTCTGGGTGACCCCAGGGTTGGTGCTTTCATGGGGGTGGAGGCTGGGTCCGTGCTGACCAGAAGGGGAGTCGTGGGAGCAGCCGCACAGGTGGATTAGGGAGCCAAGATTGAGATGTGTGCATGTGATGGAGGAAATTTGATCTTGGTCTTTAACAGTATTTTTCACGAGTCGGGGATCTTCACGCAGGGCCCAGGGCTCACTCCCTTCAGGCTTGGCCAAAGGGTCCAGCACTTCTTGCTTTACCATGTCAGTGTGGTGCTGGGCACAGACCTTAGTTTCTTGTGTCTGCAGGATGTGTGCCCCTGGCCCGGAACAGTCTCACTGGGCCCTCAGCCTTTAAGTTCTAAGCATTTCCTCATACTCCCCTGTTGTAAGTATGAATGTTTAGTTAGACGGCCTGAGGCACTGAGATGAGGAACGTGAGAAAAATCACTTTTCACGGAGGATCTCGTGACTCGCTCAGATCTTGTGACCAAGAACAGCCTTCTCAGCCTCCTTTTATTTGCTGTCTTATTGTAAACCCGGCCAAGGAAATTCAACAAAGTAGGAAGAATCAAAATAAGGAAAGGAAGTACAGGATGAGCATGTATCAAAGTATTCATTGTTTTGCCCTGTTGGGCAGGCAAACAGTTACAATATCCACAACTGAAACCTGATCAGTTACAGGAAGGAAAACATGGTCAGCTACAGTTTCCCCCTCCTCAAGAAACATGATGGAGCACTAGGCTTCATAGGTCGCAACTTCCTCACACCTGGGGTCTGTGATAAACAGGAGAGGATATTTACATCTAAAGGCTAGCTAGGTCTGAGATACCTGAGAAGGGGGAGCTGCTGCTTTGTGCTGCGGGAACTTGCTGGCCACAGAGCATCCGTTTGGCCTTTTCCAGAGGAATCAGACTCACAAGCTTAGGTTTACCCAATTAGTGCCAAGTGGGATCCTGGTTCTACTTTCTGCTTGTAGGGCAGCGTCCAAGGACTCATCCGCATGGTCTGCTTGGGCACTGACACCCCCATTCACCTGTCCATCTGTTTTTCTATCCGTTTGTCCGCTCACTCGTTTTCCCATCAGTTTGTCCATCCACCCATCTACTTTTCCACATACACATCCATCTGTTCATCCATCATCCATCCACCCATTCATCTGCCCATCATGCATACATCCACCTACTCATTCATCTATCCATTCACCCACCAGTCCATCCAGCCAGCCCGCCACCTGTCCAGTTGTCCATCAACCCATCCCCGATCCATCCACCCGTCCACCCACCCATCCATCCACTCACCCACCCATCCATCCGTCTATCCACCCATCCCTCTGTCCTACCATCCATCCATCGTCCGTCCGCCCATCCATCTGCAGCCACGGGCTGTGCTGTATGGCATGCAGGGGTGCGAGATGAGGGTGGGTGATATATTACCCCTGGGAGTTCCTGTGCCCCCAGGGTGGGTGCTGAGGTGTCCCCTCCCCCACCCCTGTTCCTTCTGTTCTGCACCTGCTCCTCCAGCCTGCGATGGCCCACCGGGCTCAGTTTACCCCAGCCCTCCCAAGCCTTCAGGGCCCTTTGGCTGTGAGGTCACAGGAGAGACAGGAGCAGGCAGGCAGGTGGACGCACCCGACACCCCTGGGGAGACGGGAGCTCAGTGTCTCCCTCTATGTCAGCAGTGTGGCAGGCTCCACGCTCGGGCGTGCTGACGTCCTTGTCCAGACAGTCTGTATGTCCATCCCAGCCCGCAGCTGTCTCCTGCCCCAGGGCCCCGCCACCCAGCACCCCCACCCTGCTTGGGCTCTCCGGCCAGTGTGAGCTCTGCGCCCCCAGGGGCTGTGGGTGTGGTTGACACTGTCACCTAGCCGGGGAAGGATGCAGAGACGAGGGTCCTGGGAGAAGGAAGCAGTGGGGAGAGGAGGGAGGGGCGTGTCTTGGTGGTCTGATCAGAGGGGGGTGTCATACGCCAGCGAGGGGCCCCTCTGGGAACCAGGGTGACATGGGCAGATCTGCTAATGATGGAGGCTGATCTTTGGGTCACCAGGGGAGAGAGGGCTGGGAGGGGATGGGCTGACACAGCTGTGGGGGTGCCACAGGACACAGGCACGTTGGTGGGTGGGGTCAGGCAGGCTGGACGCCCCCACCGGCATGTGTGCCCTCCGGGAGCTGAGCCTCGATAAAGAGTGTGAGGGGAAGGACAGTGCGCAGGCCCTCCAGGGGTGCACCTAACAGGCCTGGCCTTGGCACTAATAGACCCCAGGCTGCCAGCCTCATCCAGCCCGACACCCCCAGATGCCTGAAAGCGGTTGGTGGTGTCCATGGTGCCCACTGCAGGGCACAGAGGGAGCCACTGGCCACTGTGGCAGGAGCATCCAGAGGGGCACAGACTGTTGGGGTGAGGTCCCCTGGAGGGGCCGTGGGGATCAGCACTAGGCTGGGGACTGTCTGTGCCGTGCAGGCAGAGTGCCGGGTGGGGACAGCCTGCCACCAGTCTCTGATCTGGGCCCTGTCCTGCACCCAAATGGTGGGAGTGTGTGCTGAGTGTGTGGGACCCCAGGCCAGCCCCGGAGCATCCCCCACAGAGCACAGGTTCTTCAGAGGTAGAGAGGAGCCTCAGGAAACCTCAGGGGTCCTGAGGTAGAGGCAGCAGCTACCCACAACTCCCATCAGGACCCTGGTAGAGGGGCCCTGGGGTGCTGGTGCCTTCCTCCTTCAGGCAGGGGAAAAAAAAACAGGCTGGGGGTGTGCCCTGATCAGACCATGCCTCCCAGACAGGGTAGGTGTGGCCAGGGAGAGCCACAGGCGTCTCTGGGTGTGGTCAGGTTGGTTCAAGCCTCCTTTGGGGTGTGGTCTGATTGAGCCACGGCTCTGGGTGTGGTCATCCTGGGCCACGCCTCCCATGTATCCTGCCTGGACCCACCTGCTGTCCCCTGAGGTGATGAAGGTTCATAAGGCGCCACTATGGAGAACACAGGGCAGTGGCCCTACTCAGATGTTCCTAAGCATGAGGGTGCAGTTAGCACAAAGCTTCCACTTTTTAAAATCTTGTCTATGGTAAGAAAGAAAGAAGAAAGGAAGGAAGGAAGGAAGGAAGGAAGGAAGGAAGGAAGGAAGGAAGGAAGGAAAAGAGAAAACACCGTGTCTGTGCTGACAGAAATGTCCCAAGCTCCGGAGTGATCCCCCAACTGGCACCGCAGCTCAGTGGCCCAGGACTCGGGGGATGACTGACAGCTCTCACTCAGCTCCAGCGAGGACCCGGGGAGAGCTGGTGGGCCGCACAGGCCCCTGTAGAGTGTCCGGGGTGGGGGGCTCCCAGGCCATCAGCAGGGGTGACGCCCGCCCCTATGGGCTCTGGGAAGCAGGGGAGGTGCCATGGGGGTTCTCACAGCCTCTCTCTTCCACAGGGCAACCAGAACGCCACGGCTCCGCCTGAAGCAATGGCCCAGCCCTACCCCCCCACCCAGTACCCCCCTCCGCCACAGAATGGCATCCCCGCCGAGTATGCCCCACCCCCGCCGCACCCCACGCAGGACTACTCGGGCCAGCCCCCCGTCCCCCCGGAGCACAGCCTGACCCTGTACACACCAGCACAGACGCAGGCCGAGCAGCCGGGCACCGAGGCCAGCACGCAGCCAGGAGCCGGGGCGCCCCCTGTGCCGGTAAGGCCCCCACTGCGTTGCTCCTAGGGCAAGCCCACCCCACCTTCCTGGGGAGCAGGGATAGGACCCCCCACGTCCAGACCCCCTGGACTCAGAGGCCACCCTTTCCCTGGCACCCCCACGACAGGGACCCCGCCCCTCCCCCAGCCAGCTCTTCAGACCCTCTGAGCTCAGAAGCGCCCCCACCCCCAGCCTTGTGCCCAGCGCGTCCGAGCTGATCCCCAGCCAGCAGCCTCCTCTGCGGGGGTCACCTGGCCCCCGGCTACCTGGAGCCCGGTGGGCACCCACTACTGACCAGCCTGCAGTGGCCTCCTGCAGAGGGACCCCAATGTGCTCGGGGTGACCAGGGGCACAGGAAGCAGCACAGATCGCAGGAGCAGACGCCTCTTGGCTTCTGCTGCACCCAGAAACAGGCCTGGGCATCTGTGCCCCCAGGCCCAGCACAGCCTGGCAGAGGCCTACAGGGGGCACCCAGTCCAGCACCTGGGGGCAGTTGTGCCCGCCTGTGCCCAGCACTGGGGTGCAGGGGAGGAAGCAGGAGCTTCCCCGTAGGACCATCCATGCCCCCCCAGAGTCATGGCCACATGCCTGGGAGGGTGTCCCAGGCCCTGCAGGGTATGTGGGGGGAGTGAAGACCAAGACGCAGTTCAGGCCTCAGGCCAAAGGTCCCCACCCGGCAGGCCACCAGCCACCACTGCCCCTTCCCCAGCCCCTGTCTGTCTCCTGGTCACCCCACAGCTCGGCCACTCCCTGCCAGGCTAGCCACCCAACCTTGCACACTCCATATGCCAACGCTCCCCCTCCTCCCTGATGCTCCTCGTGGTGCTCTCCCTGTGTTCTCCCTCCTCTCCAGCAATCCTCCCTGGTGCCCCACCTCCTCCTTGGTGCTCTAAATCCTCTCCTCTGCACCCCTCCTCCCCGTGCTCCCACCCAGTGCTCCTCCTGTCCAGTACTCCTCCCTGTGAGTGGTTGTGGATGCTCCATCAGAAGAGTCTCCAGGAGCTCCCGCCTTTTGCCCCTGCGGGTGTCAGAGCCGAAGCAGGATGACCAGTGGGGTTGTCCCGGGAGCAAGGCGCTGAGCAGTGGGTGTGGGCCGTTCTGTTCTGGGGTTCCCCGGGTGGCCTGGCTGGTTTGGCAGCGGCGGGCGAGGTCTCTGAGGAGAGGCAGGCGCAGAGAGAAGCGGGAGCCTCCGCCCCTGCCAGCCTGGTCTCTTCCCGAACTGGGCTTGTGTGGTCCTGCAGGGGGGCCCCTGACCAAGGCAGCTACCCCCCTCAGCGGGGCTGTGGCTGCGGGCGGGGCATTAGGGTTGCCTCATGGCCCGGGAATCCGCAGCCGGGAGAGGCCTGGATGGGGCCGCGTCTGGGCGAGCAGGGGCCGTGTGCCAGCGTGGGTCTCCTGGACAGGGGACCCTGAGGGCCGCCTTCCCCCTCCCATCTCTTCCTGAGCTGCTCCCCCTTAAGGGGGGCCTGATCGTGGGCACCTTTGGCCTTGCTCCTGAAGCACAGCTCTGACTGTCCCCGGGCACCCCCCCCACCCCCACTCCCACCCCCCCCACCCCCCCGCTGGGCACTCACCCATCCTTCCTCCTGCGGGGCCGACCACTGCCCTCTGCTGGCCGGACACTTGCACTGCAGCCCCATCCCTCTGCATGCCCAGATCCGCCTTGTGACCCCCGTCACCTGTGCCTGAAGCAGCCGAGGCAGGGGGTGTGGGACATGCTGGGGGCCTGGACTCAACTGCCCCTTTCCCAGAAGCAGCCAAGTCTCCTGGGGTGGAGGGCTGCAGGGACCAGTGATGCCCAGATGGTTCTGCTGACACTTGGGGCGTGGCCAGCAGGCCCAGGCTGGGCAGAGAGGGGCAGAGAAGGGCTGGGCTGCCGGGCACCTGCAGACGGACACGGGGCTCCCTGGGACAGACCGACATAGGGGTTCCCTGGGACAGACAGGCAGACACAGGGGTTTCCTGGGACAGGCAGACAGACATAGGGGTTCCCTGGGACAGACAGACACAGGGCTTCCCTGGGACAGACAGACATGGGTTTCCAGAGTTCCTGTCCCAGAAGTGGACGCAGCCCAGTGTGGCACTGGCTGGGCAGATCGGAGCAGGCAGCTGTGTGATCTGTTCACAGGCACCCAGCATAGGCACGGCCACTGCATCCATCACTGACGTGTGCCAATGTCCCCTCACACAGGGCTGGAGCTTGGGGTGTCCATTGCAGTGAACAGACAGCCGCAGGGCCGCTTTGGGGTCATGGAGATGCCCGCTATCAGGACCCTCCCAGCCAGCACCCAGCAGCCCGCACAGCTGCACCCAGGCAGCACTGGAGAGGGCAGCTCTAGGCATCCCTTTCTCTGCCCTCCTGGGACCCACACCAGCCTCTCCCCACAGCAGACGGACGAGGCGGCGCAGACAGACAGCCAGTCGTTGCTCCCCACGGACGCCTCGGACAAGCAGCTGCCCAAGCGGCTGCACGTCTCCAACATCCCCTTCCGCTTCCGGGACCCCGATCTGCGGCAAATGTTCGGGGTGAGTGTGTGCACCCCGCGACCTGCGGCTTCCTGGCACTGCCCGCTCAGCCCTGCCCTGCTGTGGGCCCCTGGCCAGGTCTGTGGCCTGCAGGTCCAGGGCATCTGCACTGTCCTCGGGCGCATGGCTCCTGCCCACCCTCTGCACCCCCTGCCCAGCACACAGGAGGCACCTGGTTCCTGGGCCCCTGCCCAGATCCCAGAGCCTCACCTCTGCGCTGGGACACAGCCTGGGGCCGGCAGGGCTCAGCCCTCGGAGGAGGAGGAGGCCCCTGGGGTGGGGGATGTCAGAAGACCTGGTTCCTGTTACCTGGGCCTGTAGGTGACAGCCATGGCACCACCCCTTACCCCTATACCATGGCGCCACCCCTCACCCTGCACCATGACATCACCCTCACCCCTGCACCGTGACATCACCCCCACCCCTGCACTGTGATATCACCCTCACCCCTGCACCATGACATCACCCCCACCCCTGCACCGTGATATCACCCTCACCCCTGCACCGTGATATCACCCTCACCCCTGCACCGTGACATCACCCCTCACCCCTGCACTGTGACATCACCCCTCATCCCTGCACTGTGATATCACTCCACCCTTGTACCGTGACATCCTTCT
Source organism: Sorex fumeus (assembly GCF_029834395.1). Classification (NCBI taxonomy): domain Eukaryota; kingdom Metazoa; phylum Chordata; class Mammalia; order Eulipotyphla; family Soricidae; genus Sorex; species Sorex fumeus. Next base: position 16,972,283 of record NW_026606086.1, on the reverse strand, counting down.
CACCCCTGCAGCATGGCACTACTCCTTACCCCTGTACCGTGGTCTCACCCCTGCACTATGGCACCACCCCTCACCCCAGCACCATGGTATCATCCTCCACCTCTATGCCATGACATCACCCCTGTACCATGACATCAGCCCTCACCCTGCACCATGGTACATTCACCCCTGTTCCACAGACACCAAACATGCAGCATGGTATCACCCTTCATGCCTCTACCCATACCTTCACCCTGCACTATGGACACCTGCCCCTCACCCCTGCACCACACATACCCACTCCTCACCCCTGTACCAGACACCCGCCCCTCACCCCTGCACCACGGACACCCATCCCTCACCCCTGCACCACACACATTCACCCTCACCCCTGCACCACAGACACCTACCCCTCACCCCTGCACCACAGACAACTACGCCTCACCCCTGCACCAGACATCCACCCCTCACCCCTGCACCAGACACCCACCCTGCACCACAGACACCGCACCTCACCACAGACACCCACCACACATCCCTGCACCACAGACACCCCCTCACTCCTGCACCACAGATACCCACCTCTCATCCTTGTACCACAGACACCCACCCCTCACCCCTGCACCACAGACACCCACCCCTCACCTCTGCACCAGACACCTTCCCCTCACCCCTCCACTAGAGGCCTCACCTTCCTCCCCTTTGCAGCACTGGTGGAACGGGGATTGCCCCAACCACACTGTCCCCCACCCACACTGCCTCCCAGGGTGGAGGGGGGACCCGCCAGTGGTGGTAGCACTGGGGGGCTGAGGACGACCGCTCACATCTCACTGGCATTGGGGGATCAGAGCCTCACAGCATGTGACAGTAACTGGAGGGACTGCCTTTGGGGGCGCTGGACCGAGCTGCGGGGGCGGGGGGCAGAGAATGGGGCAGGAGCTCAGGGTCTCCTGAGCGTGGGGAGTGGGGGGTCTTGCCATCCCTGCCTGGGGCCTCCTCCTCCAGGCACTCCGTCTTTTCCAAGGCTCTGCCCTGCCCCCACGCCCTGCCTAAGCCCGTTCCCCCAGTGTGAGTCTGGGGTGAGGGGGACCCAGGCAGCCCACACCCCGCATGTCCCTGGCAGGGGGCCAGTGTGTCCCAGACTCTCGGGGACCCTGCCCCTGCGCCCAGACAGGCCACCTCGTCCCCGGGCCATGGGAGCTGACGAGTCTCAACCCTCCTTTCCCCACCCTTCGCTCCTGTTGCCCCGTCCCCCCCGTCCACTGCTGTCCCCTCCTGTCCCCCGTCCCCTCCTGTCCCCCCTGTTTCCCTTGGTCTCCGCACCCCGCACCCCCTTCTCTCTCTGCAGCAATTCGGGAAAATCTTAGACGTGGAGATCATTTTTAACGAGCGGGGTTCCAAGGTGGGTGCCATCCGTCCAGAGGCCACCCGGGGACCGCGCGCCAAGGGTCCCACCTGGAGACTCGGGGTGTCTGTCCCGTGCCCCCCGCCCCGCTGTGCGTGTGGCCGCGCCCTTCTCTCCGCCCACAGCTCCTCCCTCCTAGGGCCTCCCCAGCCCCAAACCCCGGCCACTGCCCACGCCCAGGGCCCCCTCCTCTGACTCGCTTCTCACCCCTCTCTCTCTTTCTCTCTCTCTCTCTGTCTCTCTCTGTCTCCCCCCTGCCCCACCCGCCTGCGCCCCCACTCTGTCCTTCTCACAGGGTTTTGGGTTTGTAACTTTTGAGACTAGCGCAGATGCTGACCGAGCCCGGGAGAAGCTGAATGGGACAATCGTGGAGGGACGGAAAATTGAGGTGCTGACACCAACGTGTGGCCGGGGACCCTCCCAGCCCTGCTGCGGCAGGAAGAGGGGCAGAGTGGGTCACACTAAGGCCGAGGGGTCCTGTCCCCTCCTCTCTCAAGAGGCTTCTCAGTGGCGGGCACCCAGGACAGTGTGCAGAGCTCAGCACCCGCCAAACTGTGTCCCACTTGGGGCCCCACGAATATTACGCCCTGTAGGGACCCGCCCGTGAGCCAGCAGCCTGCAGTGGCCTATGCACCACCCCAGAGGGCAGCAGTAACAGGTTGCCAGGTCCAGGAAGGGCCGCGATGAGGGGACAGCGCAGATGGTGCTGGAGCCAGGGGCTCCCCTGCATGGTCAGGGTGGGCTGGTCGGAGTGTGAGGAGGCAGCTTCGGGGAGGGCCGGTAGAAGGTTCCAGAAGCCGCAACCTTGCCAGCTCATGCCTCGGCAGGTGCCGGGGCCGAGGCTCCCTGGATAGGAGCGTGGCCAGAACCCTCCCTGAGTCCCAGTGTCCACCCTTCCCTTCACAGGGGCCCGCGCTGCACCCGTACAGCCAGGGTGAAGGGAATACAGAACCTCCATCCACTCTCTGGATCCTCCCAGGGGTGCTGCCCCTCTGAGAATGGGGGTTGTCCGCGGGGGGACAGTGGCAGAGCACTCGGTGGGGAGTCCAGCAGCCGGAAGCCCAGAGAGCCCCAGAGCTCAGTGTGGAGTGGATGCTGTGTGCAGTGTGGCTGATCCCCCTGCAGGGGGCAGCACTGGGACAGGCAGCTGAGCTGGGGCTGGTGGGGGGTGGCGCTGCGGTGGCCACACCCCCCAAATGCCCCCTCACCTCCCGTTCTCTCTGGCAGGTCAACAACGCCACCGCCCGGGTTATGACCAACAAGAAGACCGTGAACCCCTACACCAACGGTGAGTGGGGACCCGCCTTTCCCAGACTCTGATCGTGGTGAGAAAGCAGGTGACCGTTGCGGGGACAGAGGGCTGGGCTGGGCCCCTTGGCAGGTGACAGTCCCAGGTGTGGGGGACAGGGAAGGGGTACAGTCAGGTGACCCTGTCTTCACAGATGAAGCTGCAGAACCAAGCGCTGGCTGTCCAGGGAGTGGGGGACCCCCATGCCCCCCCCCCGCTCCCCAGTCCTCTTTCCAGGCTAACAGCCCCATTCCTAGTTGGTGTCTTATAAGGAGCCCCCCAATCTCTTCCACTCCGAGTCTGAGCTGTGTGTGGAGTCACTGGTATTAGGGAAGCTCCGGGGGGTGACCTCTGCTGCCCCCCACCCCGCGTGGCAGTGCCTGGAGTGGCCAGAGCTCGGCCCCCACCCCACTTGCTGTGCTGACGACAGTCCAAGCTCTTGCTGAAATATGGAGGTGCCCAGCTTTGCCAGAGAGCCAAGAGCTGCTGGATGTGGCCTCTGGGCTTGATGCCAGGCTCCAGCTGGCACCACAGAACTGTGTCTACAATGGGCAGCCCGCTCTCTGCCCAGAGCCTGGGGGGGCTGAGGGCAGGACTTCATGCGCCCACCCTGAACTGCTCAGAAAACACTTTTCTGGGGAACCCGAGGACTCACAGAACATTCCCGGGTGCCAGCCCCGGTGTTCTGACGCTACACCGGGCCAGATCTGTGCCGGTGGGCTGGAGGTGCACGGACCATGTGGGGGCCATCCCAGCCCCTGGCCAGCAGAGGGGCGCCCCAGGCCTTGTTGGAAGCTCTTGCCACCTTAGCCTCACTCCCCAGGGTAAAGGGCCAGGTGCCCGCCTGCACTCTGATGCCCACCCCATCACTGCTCCGCTGGGTCCCTCCCGACCTCCATCAGCTCTCAGTAAACGGGCGAGGACCACAGTCCTGCCACCCCCAGGCAAAGCCGCCACCCTCCTCCCCACCCGCTGCCTGGTCCGCCTCCCACGGGCTGCTAACAGATGGGATGCCATCTGTGCCCAGCCCAGAGGCAAGGGCAGGACTCATGTGGGGAGCATGCCCCCTGCCCAGAGCAGAGGCCTGGGCCAGGGGCTTGGCAGGATGTCCCTGGCCAAGGCCACAGCCTAGCCCTGCAGGCAGCCAGCCAGCCGCCTTCCCTGCAGAGAAGGCCCAGGGCTGGGCGCCATGAGGAGCAAGCGGCCCGGCTGCCCATGCCTCACGGCACAGCCCAAGATGCCCACGCCTCCTGTGGCCATTATTATCATTGTTATTAGAATGTTTGGCCACCCACTGGTGCTCAGGTCTTACTCCTGGCTTTGTGTTCAGGTCTTACACCTGACAGGGCTCACGGGACCCCCTGGCGTGCCCAGGACCCACCACCCCACCTGCTGTACTATCTCTCCCAAGCCCCCCGGGCCTGCTGTCTAAGAAGCTCCCTGTCGGCTGCTCATCAGAGGCCTGGGGTCCGCTCTGGCACCGACAGCGGGGGCTCAGGCCGGAACTGGGCTCCCAGCCTCGCTTGATTCCGAGGGAGTGGGTGACCGGCTCTCTTTGTGTCCTCTAGGCTGGAAACTAAACCCCGTGGTGGGTGCCGTGTATGGGCCAGAGTTCTATGCAGGTAAATGCCGGACAGGGTGGGACAGGTGGGCAGGGCTTGAGGGGGCGTGTCGGGGCGGGTGGATGTGACTTTTGGGAGGCGTGTCCAGGGAGGGTGTAGTCTGAGATGGGCGAGGCTTTGAGAAGGTGCGGTCTGGTTTGTGGGCGGGGGCTTTGAGGGCGTGTCCTGTCTGGGTAGGCGGGGATTGATGAGCGTGTCCTGGGCGATGTTGCATTGGGCGGGGCTTGTGAGAGGCGTGTCCCGAGTAAGGTTGCGGTGGGCGGGGCTTGAGAGGGGCGTGTCCCGAGTGAGATTGTGGTGGGTGTGGCTCGAGAGGGGGGTGTCCCGAGTTGAGGTTGCTGTGGGCGGGGCTTGGTGGGCGGGTCCCGAGTGAGGTTGCAGCAGCTGGGCTCCAGGGACATGTTTGTGGAAGGGGCTATTGTGGGTGGGGCTTGAGGGGAGGGGCGTGTCTTCGGTGGGTGGGGCTCGAGGGACGGGCCCCGGGCGGAGTCAGGCGGGGTTGGGCGGACACGTGTCCAGCGTGGTCCAGGTGGCGCTCACCTCCTCCTCCCGGCCCTTTCCTGCAGTGACGGGCTTTCCTTACCCCACCACGGGCACAGCCGTGGCCTACAGGGGCGCGCACCTACGGGGCCGGGGCCGGGCCGTGTATAATACGTTTCGGGCTGCGCCGCCGCCGCCCCCCATCCCAACTTACGGAGCGTGAGTACCTGGTGGGCGAGCCCGGTCTGGGAGGGATGGGGCAAGGGCCTGGGTGTTAGGCAGCCTTGGCAGAATCCCGGGGGTGGGGGGCAGAGGACGCTGGCACCACGCAACCTGGCCTCAGAGCATGGCAGGCAGCGCGGGCAGGGGGGCGCATCGGGCCAGGCGGTTCTCTGCAGCCCGCCAGCCCCGGGATCCAGCAGGTTCTCCTCTCAGTCCTCCCGGGTCCGTTTCCCGGGGCCTGCTGCCCTGCTACCCCTGAAGGGACCCCAACTGCCTAGAGGGGGGCGGGAGAGCCAGCTGGGCCGGGCCCTGGGTGTGTGGGAGAGGCGCTGACCAGCAGGGGTGTTACTCTATTGTTATACCGAACAGGGCGCTGGAGCAAACGCTTGTTAAAATGCCGGTCCCGTGGGCAGGGCTGGCACCCTGCCCCCTCCCTCCGCAGACTCCGGAGCCGGCCGGCCCCGCCTCTCCCGCGCTCCCACCACTTTCTTGTCCGTTTGCTTCCAGGGTCGTATACCAGGACGGCTTTTACGGTGCTGAGATTTACGTAAGTCAGCTGAGGTGGGGGCACAGCCGGGGGGGCGGGGGGGCCCGCATGGGTACTCCACCTGGCCACAGCTCAGTCTAGGTTACCCATCAGTGGTGAGAGACTCAGGTCCCCCAAGGTTCCCTAAGGTGGGCTGCTTTTCCTCTTCCCATCTGCAGGGGCACCAGTGAGCCCCCTGGGTCCCCTTTGTCCAGTATTGCAGCCCCAGAAAGTCCAGGAGGAGGTCGCGGGGCAGGTCCCTGGGCACGGTCCTATCTTGGGGCTACACCTCCAGCTCCCACTCACTGGGAACTGCCCCTGTCCCCCTGTGCCCACAGCAGGGAAACACCCACTCCCCTCTTGGGCTGCCAGGGCAGGGGTGTGGTCAGTATCCGAGGGACACCCGGAACCATCCCTGGGTTCTCTGGGCCCATCACCAGTCAAGTCAGGGCCTTCTGGCCTGACAACATCTGCCACACACAGCTGGCCCCCAGGAGGCTGAGTGCAGACTGATGGGTGAAGGTGCGTGTCGTGGAATATGAGCAGTGAGGGAGCGGAGGATGTGGGTGCATGGAATGATGAGTGGGAAGGGGGGAATGACAGCGCGTGAGTGTGTGATGGACTGTGAAGGGGGATGGGCGTGTATGAATGAGTGATGGAGTGTGAGTGAAGGGGTGAGCCTTGACTTGTAGGGTTGAGGGTATGATCCCTAGCCCAGCACTCTCTGGTTTGACTGCAGACTTCCCCGACTCCAATAGACAGTACGTAGATGCCCCAGGCTGGGCCCCAGCTAGCCTCACTGGCCCGGGTGAAGGTTGGGGGGCATTGAGCCTCAGCCTGTGCCCGGGCTCCCCACCCCTGCTGAGTCCACTAAGCACCCCTGTGCCTCTGCCCGCAGGGGGGCTACGCTGCCTACAGATACGCCCAGCCCGCTGCGGCCGCGGCCGCCTACAGCGACAGGTATGGTGGGTCCCAGGGTCCCAGGGCCGGATTCAGTAAACCCCAGGCCTGGGGGCCTCCTGGCAAGGGCAGAGCTAGGTCCCAATGGGCTTGGAGCCCCACCTTCTGTCCCCTCTAGTGCACGCGACAGGAAACCCTGATACTCAGCCCCGAGGGCGACGCACAGGCCCACACTGAGCAGCAAGGGCAGACGGGCCTCCCCCTGCAGGCTTCACTTTGTCCTCCAGGCCCCCCTCAGACACACTCCTGAGGTGCGGTCCTACCCCGGTGGACTCTGAGTGCTGTTTGAAAGCAGCCGGCTCCAGAGGCTCAGGCCTGGAGAGGTCCCCGGACCCCCACCCAGCAGCATGCCAGCAACGGGGAAAGTTGCTGTTCTAGCCCGGCCAAGGCTGCATTCCTGGCTTGGCGGGTAGTTCCGTGGACCGCGGTGTTTGGGTGGTGAGCTGGGGGTGGGGGCAGCCCGGTGGGCGTGACTGTGGGTGCCCAGCCCTGCCCACTCCCCAGTAGGCCTTCTTAAAGCCAAATGTCACTCAGAACATCCCTTCAATGCATAGGGAAAGCCGTGCTCCCCGTGGCTTCTCATTGGACAGTGCACTCTGGCCACGCCTCCTGGGCGGCCTGGGGCGGGGCATGCCTGGGAGGGCGTGGCCGGGCTGGAGGGGCGGGGCTTCACTGGCCCTGGCCACACCCCTGTGTGCTGTCTTCCCAGTTACGGCAGAGTCTATGCGGCCGCCGACCCCTACCACCACACCCTCGGCCCCGCAGCGGCTTACAGCATCGGAACCATGGTAAGGGGTGCGCCGGGCCGGATGGCAGCTTCAGAGACGAGGGGACCCCCCCCAGGCCAGTGCCCAGCTCCCATGACAGATCTGAACTGGGGGAGCCGCCTGCCACCCCCTCCCCAGACTCCTCAGGTTCCCAGGCAGATCCCTGTTTGCCTGATCTCTGAGCCTGTCACCCCAGTGCCACATCCTCCCAAAACCTCGCCAGCAGGCTGTGGGGTCCCGGCTCCTCGTGTGGCTGTGTCCGTGCCCCAGCCCCTCTCGTATCCATCACCCTTTGGACTTGTCGCGCGGAGGGGGACCTTGAGCCCCGCCTCCACGCCTGCTGCGGGCTGGGGAGGGCCGGCGTGTCTGTGTGTGTGTGCGTGTATATGGCAGCTGTCCATGCATACAGCCCCGCCCCTCGTACTGCTCAGCTGGGCTGGCATCTGGCGCGGGCATCGCTGTGGGCAGTGCAGGGCCAAGTCCTTCATCTCCCTCCCACGCCTTGTTTCATCCTTTTTTGATATCCCACAAGCCCACGCCCCGCACCCCTGCAACCCCCACACCGGAAGTGCCCCTTACATTCTCATCCTTTGGTTTAAGGCTTTGTCTGTTTCCAGACGCACTTCTCGAGCCTTTACAGTTTCCCTGGTGAAACCGTCAGGCCAGAGGCTAGAGACCAGACACGCATGTCCCACAGGCTCCCCGAGACCCCAGAAGCCTCAGGGAGCTGTGAGCTGGCACAGCTCCTCCCGAAGCAGGGGACGCTGACAGGGAGTTGTACACCTGGAGGGGCTGAGTCTGCCCCACCCCTGGCCCCCACTGTCACCCCAGGTCCAGGAGGAAGGGCTGGGAGAGTGGCCCAGGTCATCTCTGACCGTGTGGCCCCGGGCTGACCCAGCGCCCTGGGGAGAAGAGGGGTTCGGCAAAATCCCCACATCTCTCCTGCGTCTTCCCCCCGAGGGTGGTACTGATTGGCTGTTCTCGTCTGTGCTGTTGCAGGCTGGCCTCTGCCGCGGAGGGTACAGCCGCTTCACCCCCTACTAGCAAGAGACCCACCCCTAGCCGCACCCCCACTGCCTGCCTAGCGCGCGCACCCCGCACCCCAGGCCAGGGCCAGCCGCGCCGAGGACAGTGCGGGCCGGCCCCCCGGCCCTAGGTCTCACCTCCAGCCCGCGGGGCCCCCCACGATGGTGTGTGTGTCTGACCCTGTCACCCCCGTGTGTCTGAAACCTTGGTCCCCATTTTCACTTTGTTGATGTGTCCCCCCCAGCCACTCCAGGTACGGTATGCACACAGAGGGGGGCAGAGCTGGGCAGGACCCCCACAACTAGCCATAGCGCCCTCCAGGGCCCCCTGTCCCGGCTTCACAGAGCCAGAGGACACCTCCCCAGGACGTCTCCCCCCCAGGCCACAGCAACCCCCATTGCCCATCCCCTGGGGTTCAGGGAGCAAAGGGTGCCTCAGTGCCCGCCAGTGTCCCTGCATCCCCGGGTCACTGGCTCTGCCTGCTCTGTCCCTGGGCCCCACGCCACCTCGCTGTGGCAACTGTGTGGAAAGGGTTCAGGGATGGGGCTCCTTGGGCAGGAAACTGTAGGCGCCCCCCACACCTTCGGTTCAGAGGGACCTCTAGGCTGTCAGCCCAGCCCAACACCTGCACACCTGACCTGGGGCGTGTCTGCAAAGGCCCAACAGACCAGAACCCCATTTTCCCCCCATGCCTAGTGGGGTGGGCTGAAAAGGCGCTGGGCTGCCCTTGGGGGTACTGGCCCCTGTCCCCCAGCCCTCACTCCCTGCTGGTAGGGCCTTCCCCACCCCCTTTTCCCAGCTGGCAGAGCCAAGGGGCTCCTCCACCCTCTGGGACAGGGAAGCCCCCATGCCAGACTGGGCCCCTGAAGGTAGGGAAGGGGGCCTGCAGGTGGGGGCAGCGGGGCCGCCACTCCGGGACGCTGCACTGTCCCCCCTTCTCTCTCTCTCTCTCTGTTGTAGTGAAAGCTGCTGCCTCTCCCTTCCCGGACCATGAAGGGCCAAACAAAAACACAAAAAACAAAAAACAAAAAAATTACAAAACAAAAAACCAAACAAAAAAAGATGTTCCGATCCAAGCCACAAAAAAACCAACCAAACCGAGAAGCATCCGCCCACCCGGCCCGGCGCACAGCAGCGACAGCGTGGACGGCGGCTGCGGCCGCAGCAGGGAGAGGGAGGGACGCCCCGTTTCCTGCCAAGTCTTCCTTCCGGCCCCCACTCCCAAGGCAGTGGGGGGCCCGCAGGGGGCAGGCTCTGGCCTGCGGGAAGGGGTGGCCATCGGCCCAGCCCTCTCGGTCACTGTGCCCGGGAGGGGTGAGGGAAGGGCTGCTTGCATCCCAGGGGCTCACCCGAGCCCTGTCACCCCCGAGTCACGCTGTCCGAGCCCCAGCTCCCCCCAAGCCACGCCACACCGAGTGGAGGAGCTGCGGGCCGCTGAGGACGCCCACCCCGAGCCCAAGGGCTGTCACCCCTCGACTGAGGGACACCCGCACCCGCCCTCCCCCCGGCCACGAGGGGGGTGCGCACTGGTCCTTCTGGAGGCTGGCCGGTCTGTGGGAGCAGGCCCCCTCACCTCTACCCCAAGGACCCCAGTTCCGCAGGGGTGTGGGGGGACAGGCCAGCATCTGGCCACACGCGAGGTGGGGAGTCTTGGTGCTACAGGGCTGCAGAACGGGGGGTCCTGCCAACCCGGCCCTGGCCCCGTCCTGCAGGGCCCCAGTGGGGTGTGGGGGGCAGGCACGAGAGAGGCCCCACCAGGCAGGAGGGAAACAGCACAGAACTCACGAGAACACTGGCTCCCGCCCGCCGCCGGAGACCCTCTTTCTATTCCGCATCGGCTCCAAAGCTGGGCCGCTCCCCCTTTTCTAATCCCGTGTACATAGCCCGCCCGCGCCTCCTGCCTTCTGGACCCCCGGGCACCCCGCTGCCCGCCCCGCGGACTGCAGCCAGGCCCCGTCCCCTTTCTTACCATTCTGTATGCTCCGAGGTGTGACCATTCAGATGAACAGTATTATTATTAAGATTATTAATAAAGCGTTTTCTTCAAACCAGGACAGTTCTTTCTGATCTATGGGCTCCAGGGAGTACCCACGGGTGGCTGAGGCCAGGGAGCAGAGGAAAGTGGGATCCCAGGGCCCTAATGCGGCCAGCTCTCTCCCCACCCTGTTCCCGAAGCCCAGCTCCTCCCCCACCCCCACCCCCGTGGCACGTTTGTGGGGGGCCCTTCTCACAGGTGTCCTCCATGCACTCAGAGGCTCAGGCAGGCCTCTCCCACCACACAGTACCTGCCATTGTGGCCAGCCGGCAGTGCCAGAGTGGACACTGCAAGAGCCGGGGGTGGCAGATGGAGGCGTCTCTCTCCAAGGATGTGGCCACACAACAGCCAGGCATAAACCTCCAGGCCATGAGAAAGCACAGAAAAGGGTGACTTGCCTGGCATGCGGCCAACACAGGCTTAATCCCCGTACCCCATACGGTTCCCTGAACACAGCTAGGAGTGATCCCCTGGGCACAGAGCCACGAGTAAGCCCTGAGCACGAAGAGGTTTGAGGAAGAGGGGGCAGGGTGATCAGGAGCAAACCTTACAAACACCACCGGGTATGATCCCAAAATCAAAAAAAAGAAAAAGGAAAGCGAAAGGCAGCCCCAAACTCTTCACCCACTGACATGCTCGAAGGTGAGATAGAGCCAGTGCCAGGCAGGAGGAGACGCCCACACTGTGGGGTGCTCCCAACCAGGCCTCTGCACCCCACCCAGCCCAGGACCAGGCTGAGGGGCTGCATCGCTCTGGTGGAGTGTGAAAGCAAGGCAGTCTGCACCCTTGCTGAGCTCCACAACCCGTCCACAGGCACCAGGCAGGAGCTGGGGCACGAGTGAGACCAGGTGGCACCCAACCATGGGGAGAGGGTAAGGATGCTGGCCCCCTCCCAACACCCACTGCATCAGGAGACCACACTGCTCACACCACTGTCACTGTCCTCCCATACTTCATTGATGCGCTCAAGTGGGCACCAGTAACCTCTCCATCGTGGGACTTCTTGTTACTGTTTTTGGCATATCGAATACGTCACAGGTAGCTTGCCAGGCTTTTGCCTTGCCAGGCTTTGCCATGCGAGCAAGATACTCTCCTCTCCGTAGCTTGCCCGGCTCTCCCACAGGGACACCAAATAGAAGGTCCCCGACCCCAGACACAGCAGCTTAAGTGCCCTGATTTGCATAGGCAACCCCATTGGTCATCCTACAAACCTTATTTACATACAGACACATGAGATCATCTTACAAGCCCTTAAAAGGGTGTGTGTGGTCTGATTGGTTCATCCCAGTCACCCCACATCCTTGTTTGCATAAGGGACCAAACTGGTTATTCCAATTGGATGACCTCATGGGCTGTATCCAATCAAATCTCAGAAATAGCTAAAGGATGGGGATGGGGAGGAGAAGAGGAAGAATCCTGGTACTGAGTGCCCGTTTCTGCAGCATCCTGCAGCTGCTGGGAGCTGGGAAAGGAAGGAGCTGTAAGGGGTGCCTGTTCCACAAAACCAGAAGAGGGGGGCTTGGAACAGCCCTCGGGACACACGGACACTGTCACCCACTCAAGACACCTGGACATTGCCACCCACTCAGGACACATGCACACTGCCACCCACTCAGGGCACATTCAGGACAAACTCACCTACTCAAAACACACCAAACTCACCCTCTCAGGGCAGTCACCCACTCAAGACACGACACTGTGTTACCACTTAGGACACAAAACTATCACCCAGTTGGGACACAGTGAAACTCACTCACTCAGGACACACGCCCCAGCACTTATTCTCAGGCTGCTCAGGAGGTGGAAGGTGGGTGTGGGCCAGATTGCAGGATCTGGGTGTCCAGCTGGAGTGACCTCTGGGGGCTCCTCCTGATGCCTGGACGAGCCCATCCTCCAGCCATGGAGGCAGACACCCCTCTGTACAAGCAGCACCTCAGCCCCACTCAGAAGAAACTCACCAGGACACGTGACGGTTCCAGAATGGAATTATTTCCGAAACAATTCTGGATTGTTCCAGAATGCACATGGGGACAGGAGACTGCACAGGACATCAAAGGGCGGGCCGCCAGGTCTGACCCACCTGATTGCTGCCTTGGAGAAGAGGCGCCCAGCACCCCATGCCCCTGCAGACTCTGCCCCTCAGTCCTCACCGCAGCAGCCCCTGCTGTGAGTATGTCCAGATCTTGCTGTCCGGACTCGTGAGGGGAATGGGCAGCTCCGAGCTGTGTTAGAAACGCTCTTTGTGGGATCTTCAAAACTACAGAATTGTGCGGCCCAGGTTAAACAGACACCAGGAGATGAGCCACCTGTCCGCTGGCTGCCTGTTTGGAGTCCCCACCAGACTGCATCTACAGCCATCTGTCCCTCATGTCCACTGGGCGTCTGTGGGAGGGTCTTGGCGGAGGGCAGAGGTGATGCGCTAACTCTGCTGCGTGGCCGGCAGGGAGTAGAGCAGGGTGGCCCGGCCCCACTCGGTCTGGGGAACCCGGAAGCCCTCTCGGGGCACCGGCTCCACCAGGAAGTCCACACGGGCCTCCTGGCCAGGCCCCGCGGCCGCCAGCACCAGCTCCACCACCCGGTATTGATTGGCAAATGCCAGGCCCAGAAGCATGGGCTTGTCGGGGTCCAGGCCCCCACCGGGTGCCCCCCGGCCCCGACAGTGCACCCGGTAGTGCCGGGCGTGGGACAGGGGGTGGGACCAGTGCAGGGTGCAGCTGAGCCGGAGCCCGGCGCCCCCTGCAGCCCGCTGCCAGCACGCCTGCGCCACGGTCACAGCCTGCACCTGGGCCAGGGGCTCCAGCAGGCTGTTGGCGTCCAGCACCTGGGAGAGAGAGCCGGCTCAGCACACGGGGCCAGGATGGCCCAGGACAGGGCTCCTGGCTCAGGATCGCCACACTCACCTGGATCTCCCCGAGGCGACAGGCAAAGTCTTCATCCCGGCTGCCCGGCGGCAGTGAGAAACGGACACAGAGGTCCCGCAGGACACAGCCCTGCAGGATGGCTTCGTAACAACTGCGGGGGGCGAGGACATGGTCACACCGGGCTCAGTGCAGCCCCCAACAGCGGGCACCCTGAGGGGGGACACCTGGGCCTCCCCCGCCCAGCACTGGACTTTCCCCTGTCCCCAGCCTGGCTGCCCCCTGGCCCAACGGGAAGGGCCCAGACTCACCACTGGGTCCAGCCTCCACTGAGCTGCTGTCCGCAGTGGCCCACCCATCGGGCCAGCTTGGTGGGCGGCACCGCAAGGGGCCGGGGTCTGTGCCTGGTTTCCGCTGCAGGCGGGGATGGAGACTTGAGGAAAGGAGTGCAAAGGAGACCACCCGGGGGTGTCCACAGAGCCGGAAGCGCCCCAAGTCTCGGGGGGAGCAAGCACCCAAGTGCATGGAGGGTGGGGCCCAAGCAGAGGGAGCATGTCCCGGCCGCTGCCCACCCCAGCACCCGCCACACCCCTGCAGGAAGAGAGAAGCCCCACCCCTCACCGTCCAGCAGGGAGGCGCCGCTGACGTGGCAGGCGCCCATGTCGCCCGCAGTGAGCTCCAGCGCCACGTCCACAGTCGTGGGCCCCTCCAGCTTGTATACCAAGGACAGAAGGAGCCGGGGGGGTACCAGCACGTGCAGCGTGAACAACCTGCAGGGGTGGCGGGGGGACGCTGAGGACAGCGTCTGAGCACCCGCCGGCCCAGCCGCCCCATTACGGGCACTGACGAGGGGCTGCAAGCCGGGAAGGCACGGCTCGAAGGTGCCCAGTCCCGGCCCTGGCGGGGGATGTGCACCCCAAGCCCCCTCCACCTCTGCTGCCCGAGAAATGCTGAGCCGTGAGGATGGGGGGAGGGCAGGAGGATCAGGCACCCGCTTACCTCACAGCCACACTCCCGGCCTCAGTGGGAATCCGGCCCCGCACCAGCAGTGAGCTGCCCCCGTGCCAGGCGTCGGCCAGGCAGCAGTGTGTCTTCACCCAGCCCGGGCCTCCGCCCTCGGGCCGGTGCTCCCCGAACAGGGGCTGCAGTTCCTGGGCGCTGGCATGGTACCAGGGCCCCACCGCCTCCTCCTGGGGGACACAGACCTGTCACTATGCTGAGGGCAGCGGCCCCCCACAATCCGTTCATCTGAGGCTCCTCCACCACCCCAGAGGCCCCCAGGAGGTGGCCTCCCCGCCACCATGACTCACCTGCCCATAGCACACTCGCCGCGTCCCCAGGCCCAGACAGAAGGAGGTGACGAAGGGCAGGGAGCAGATGCTGTGTGTCGGCAGGTGCGGCTCCAGCAAGCTCCAGAATCTACGGGGACACAGCCACATCAGCCCAACCCTCCCCTGCTCTGCTGGGCCAGGCTGGGTGTGGGGGGGGGGGGGGGGACAACAAGGCACTCACCGGTCCTGGTTCTGGAAGAAGTCGGCCTTGTCCAGGCGCTCGTACACCCAGCCCGGTGCAAACAGGGCGGCTGAATAGCCGTGCTTCCGGATGAGCTCCAGCGACTGGGGCACAGGGGAGGCCGCCCTGAGCCTCTGCTGGACGCACACCTGGCTCCCCTCCCCTGCACTCTGCCCCCTGCACCAGGGCCCCAACCTTGGCCACTTCCTCTGGCCCAGCCACCTCTGGGTGTCCATGAGGTGCCTCTGGGTTCCCGAGGCTAGCTAATGCAGTTACGATGCCGGCTCTGCCTTCAAGGGAAGGGGGCCCACAGCGAGGTGGGGGACTGAGGCAGCCCCAGACAGGGTTCAGAGTCATCTGGCCACAAAGGCAAAAGTCGGGGTTCAGCAGTACTGCTGTGCCTCAGTTTCCCTAACCCAGACCTGCTGTTTTGTCCATGAGAGGCAGACAAGAACGAGAGGTCCACACAGCCCAAACTGGGCAGCAAGAGGGAAAGGAGGGAGGGAATTGGACCCCCCCCCCGGGGGGCGCTGCTCGGCTGCTTAAAGGAGGATCACGCAGCGCCAGACCACAGTGCAGCAGGCAGGGCGCTTGAGCTACAGGCAACGCCAGGATGCCTGGTCCGGCACTCTACACAGACACCCCAGACGGAGCCTGCCAGGAGGGACCGGGAGTGCAGAGGCAGGAGGAAGCCCCAGGCACCGCTGGGCAGGGACCAGAAAATAGCCTCAAACAGGGTGGTAGCCAATTCAACTCGGGAGCCTCCGCTCACCTTGACCGTGTCGAAGCCTCCCCCGACGACATTCCCGCGGCCGAACACATCCACGCCCACGTACACGTCGGCCAGTCGCGCCCCCGCCGGCGCCCGCATGCGCTGCAGGTGCTCCTCGCGCCAGTTGTAGTTGGTGAAGAAGCCGTCGCAGGAGTCGAAAAAGACCCTGGGTCGCCAGGTGGCAAGTGAGCTGCAACCCGGGCGGGGGGGGGGGAGGGAGGGGGGAGGGCGGAGCTCCCCTCACCCCTGCTCCCTCTCACCTGTTGCCCTCATTCAGCTCGTCCTGCCATTTGAGCTGCCCGTTGCTCAGCACGCTGTCGTACCACAGCACCTGCCCGCCCGGGACCTGCTCGTGGAGCTCGGACGTCAGGTACTGCAGGAAACGGGGCAGGTTCCCCACGGCGGCCAGCTGCAAAGGAAAGAAGACAGGCGCTATGGCCCCACTTCCCCGGCGCTGTAAATGCCACGCCCGCCGCCATTAACCTCTAAGCCCAGGGGCCAGCCTTAGGCACGACTCCTGTCCTTGACGCTGGAAGGGCTGGGCACAAGCCCAGAAAGATGCTGCCCAGGAAGGGGCGGTGCCAGTCTGGGGGTGGGGCTAGGACTCTGGGGGCGGGGCATTGGAGGAAGGGCGGGGCTGGGACTCTGGGGACGGAGCATTAGCGGAGGGGCGGTGCTGGGATTGGGGTGGAGCATACAGGAGGGGCGGGGCTGGCACTCTGGGGGGTGGAGCATACAGGAGGGGCGGGGCTTGGGACTTGGGGTAGAGCTACAGGAGGGGTGAGGCTGGGCTCTGGGGGTGGAGCGTACAGGAGGGACGGGGCTGGGACCCTTGGGCCGGAGCATTCACTGAGGGAGAGACATACAGAGGTGAGGGGCTGGAAGCGGGGACTGCAGAGAAAGGGCCTGGAGCACTGGGGGCGCAGCATGCTGAGAGGAGCGGAGAATGCAGAGGGGAAGTGCTGGGACACTGGAGGTGCTGGAACACGGTGTGGGTTGTGCCCTGAGGGGCAGGGCTGGGACTCTGGCTGAGGTCCTGTCATGTCCTGGGAAAGTGATTGAACACTGGGGAAAGGGGCATGCCCTGGGGCAGGGCTGAGACTCTGGCTGGGGCAGGGCTCGACCTAGGGGTGGGGCTGGGATCTGGCTGGGATCAGGGCAGCACTGGCGGCTGGGGGCTAACAGACTGGCCGAGGAGAGGGCAGCGCTCACGCTGAGGGAGTTCTCGATGTTGATGAGCCAGCCGTCGAAACGGAAGAACTGGGCAATCCGGACTAGCTGATCGGCGACCGCCTGGTAGGAGCGCTCGTCCCCTGCCAGGAAGGACTCGCAGAGCCGGCCCCCGTCCTTCCACTCGGTGATAAAAGTCCCTGCCAGGAGGGAGGGGGGTCAGGAGTGGGACCCCAAGGCCACCCGGGCCTGCCCTGCCCCCTCCCTTTGGAAGGCAGCTTTGGGGACCAGGCCCGGGTCCATCCAAGATCGATGCGTCTCTCCTTGAGCAGTCGCAAGATGAACCTGGTCCCCTGCAGTCTGCTGATGGCTGTGTGGACCCCGAAGGCCGGCCCAGCCCACCGGGGCTCGCTGTGTGGAGGTGGGCCTCGCTCACCCAGCACGCAGACCCCGTGCCGGTGGGCAGAGTTAGTCCAGCCCACGGGTGGGATGGTGGCCAGGTGGTGGCTGAAGTAGACGAAGATGTCGATGTACTGCCAGTGGTAGAACGAGTAAGGGTTCTGCGCCCCGCAGCCCTGAATAAACCTGGGTGTGGAGACAGAGCCGGGACAGGGTCAGGGGAGACCTGCCACCTTGGGGTGGAGCCCCCCAGGAACAGTAATGGAGACGGGCCACCAGTGGGCACGGGGCTCGATGCAGGGCTCAGCCACGTTCTGCCCCATCCCCAGGCTCAGGTCTCAATCTCGTGGCAAACACAGGCTCGTGGCAAAGCTCGAAGCGGGGTCCCACTGCCCCCAGCGAGGACAGTGAGGAAAAGGAACAGCTTCTGGCCAGCAGACTTGGGAGGAGCCAGCTGACCCCACCCTCCTCACCTGTCATCCAGGCATCCACCCACCCTCCTCACCTGTCTTCCAGGTACCCGCCCATCATGTCGTGGCAGAGCAGGGTCCGGGCCCTGGAGCTGCTCAGGGGGGGCTGGCGGCATGCCCGGGGCTCCAGGGCCACATTAAAGCTGTCCTCCCCCGAGGGTGTCCATGCCAAGATCTCCTCCAAGGACGAGAGGTAAAAGCTGATCGGCTTGGTGGTGTCCTGGTCATAATATCTAACTGGTCAGAGGGGGCAACAGTGAGGCTCTGCCCCAGGGTTGGGGAGCAAGAAGGAGGCTGGGTCGACGGGAGCCCCGGGAGAGCGCAGGAGACGCTCAGCACCCTGGTCCTCACCTGGCAGCGGGGCCGGGCTAAAGCTGACCACTTCCCGGAACACACGGGCCGCCGTCTTCCCTCCGATTCTAAGAGTGTTAGACCATTTTAAATAGGAGGGCTTGGGGGCCTGGAGTGATAGCACAGCGTGTAGGGCGTTTGCCTTGCACGCAGCCTACTCGGGTTTGATCCCCAGCATCCCATAGGGTCCCCCGATCACCACCGGGGGCTGGAGAGAGTTCAGCGCGGAAGGCTCGCGCGTCAGTCAGTCCCGGCGGCCCACATGGGCCTGTGGCCCGAGCACAGAGGCAGGAATAACCCCTGAGCACTGCTGGGTGTGGGAAGGCAGAACCAACGGCGCGGATACTCTGCCCGGTTCTGGGTCCGATCCCAGAAACACGTGGTCTCCGAGCGTCTCCCAACACGGACGCCACAAAAACAAGCAGAACCCTCAGGTGTGGCTGCTGTAAGCTCCGGCTCCGGGTACCCGGCCAGGGGGCAGGTGGGGAGGGCCGGGCCCATCCCCCGAGCAACCCCCGGGCTACGCCGTGCACGACAGGTCGAGCCGCGGCCAGGTGACCTCTGTCCCCGTGCTCCTCCCGCTGGATGGCCACTCCCGCCCCGCCCGGCCTCGGGCCCCGCACCCCGCCGCGACTGGAACCTTCCAGCTCCGGGGGCGTGGCCGCAGCGGGAAGCGGCCCCCGGCCTGCCCGCGGGTGCACGGGGGGCGGCGGGGCGTGTGGCCGCGGAGGCCCTCCGGGCGCCGGCTCGGGGCGCAGATCCCCGCCCCCCCCCCCGCGGCCCGGGGCCCACCTCCGCCGCCGCTCGCGCCGCTCGCGCCGCTCCTCGGGGACCCCGGGGCCCCGCAGCTGCCGCGCCCGCCGCCTGGCCGCCGCCCGCGTCAGGACGCCCTCCGCCTCCATGACGCCACGAGCCCGCCGCCCGCGCGCAGGCCAATCGCAGGCGCGGCCCGCCCCCGCCCCCGCCCGCCAGCCAATGGGAGCGCGCTGCGCGGCCGTCCCGGCCCGACCAGGCTCCGATTGGGCCGAGCTGACGCTCTGAGCGCGGCCCGGGTCGCTGCCGCTAAGTAGTCGCCAAAGGGCTGGGGGCGGGGCCTCCGAGGGGCGGGGCCTAAGAAGCCGGGCGGGGCCGATGCTGGTTGGCAAGGCCTCTGGCTGAGGGGCGGGACCCGTGGCTGGGGGGCGGGGCCCGGGCTCTGCAGCTCCGAACTCGGGTTTGCTGGTCGCTTTCTCCCAAGTGTCCTCGCGGTCTGCACTGGCTTTCATGTTCAAATGACCCTATGGAGGCTCCTCTCTGCCGAAGGCCACCGGAAGCTGCCCGTGGAAGTGGAAGCGTCACCCAGCTCCTCTAACCTCTCTTCGACATAGTTTTCAGACAAAGATGAAACCGTATTCTCATCCACGCATAAGCAGGGACTGTGAAAGACAACCTGCTGTTGGGGGAGAGTGTGGGATGGGGATATACTGAGGTTTTTGGTGGGGCACTGGTGAAGGGATGGGTGTTTCATTGTATGACCGAGACTTAAACCCAAAAGCTTTGTAACTGCTCTCACGGTGATTCAATAAATAAAATTATAAAAAATGAAAAAAAAAAGTAAGGTAGAGTTCATGCCCAATTCAATCAGCTAATCAGTGGCTGAATAAATAGCAGTACTCCTACATAAAAATTTAAAAAGGTAAAGGCCCTCCCGTTGTTCGTCGATTTGCTCGAGCGGGCCCAGTAACGTCTCCATTGGAGACTTGGTTGTTACTGTGTCTGGCATATCGAATACTCTCGGTAGCTTGCCGGGCTCTCCAAGAGGGGCGGAGGAATCGAACTCGGGTCGGCCATGTTGGCTGTGTGCAAGGCAAACGCCCTACCGCTGTGCTATCACTCCAAATTAAAAAAAGAAAGGCAACCTGCTATTAATCAGCTAGTACAGCGGGTTCCGAAGGGAACCGGAGAAACCTATTTCTAGATCAAGACTACTGACTACGTATGGCCACAGCTTTTCCTGGGGGCGGGAAGTGGGGGCTTCCCCTCTGGACCCCACAACCTGCATGCTGCAGACAAGTAAAGGTGAGCCTCGGATAACGGCAGGGGGCCGGCTGTGTAGATTGTAGGGATGAAGCGATTCTCCGGTAAATCCTGAGCTTTGGAACCAGGAGAGGGAACAGGACCAGGTCTGCCCCACCTAAACGGGACCCCGTTCTGATCACCAGAGCATAGCTTGGTGAGCCCCGAGCAGCCCACATTCTCAGACCATTCACCCTGTATCTCGGAGGGGCCACCGCTGCTCCCCACCCCACACATGCCCAGATGCTTCCCTGCACCCCAAAACCTGCGCTCTGCAGCCACTGTGGATCACATTTTCCCAGTACATAGTGCCTGATTATCTCAAGAATTTGGGGGGTCAGAGCAATAGTATAGCAGGTGGGGTGCTTGCCTTGCACACGGCTGACCTGGGTTCGACCCCTGGCATCCCACACAGTCCCTGAGCAGCACCAGCAGTCAGTTCTGAGCTCACAGCCAGCAGTGACCCTGCACACAGGCCCCAAAACAAAATGAGAATGTGGGGCCTGCCAGGCAACTTGGCAGAGAAGGAGTTGGCAGCCAACGACCAGAGCTGGGAGAAGAGGGAACGGAGAGGCCTGGGGGGCCTTCAGGGACCCCCCCCCACCCCAGTGCTGGGAGGCACCCAGTCTGCCCCTGCCCACGCCAAGCCAAAGCTCCTCTTTACAACGGCTCAGGCTTTGAACTGTTTGGTGTCCCACGCTCCCATAAAACCAGGCGAGGAGCGTGACTAAGGCTGTGCGGCTGGCCGGGCCCCCGCCCCCGCTCCAGTTCACAGCGAGGGCTGAGGTCGCACCCTGACTGGGTCTCTGTCTGGCTGCATGGCCCCAGGTGTTGACTCAAACAAATGTCCCTCTCCTGCTCCAAAGGAACCAGAGTTTCAGAGGTGCTTTAAGGAGCCCTTGGGTGGCGCTCACCTGGGGACTTGTGTCCTGACTTCCCTTCTCGACTCCTTGACACGGAACTGGCCAAAGTCCAGGAGGCCAGCTGGGCGAGGCCGAGACTGTCATCCAGCCTCCGCTGGGCAGGGAAATGGCGCCTCGAAGACCCCATGGATCTCCTGGTTGGGCTGCCTGCATGGGCCTGGACATCTCGGGGGTCAGCCCTGAAGCTCTGTGTCCCCCCCGGGGCTCTTGACCCCTTGAGGCCTGGGGGGGGTCTAAACAGCCCTACCCTGGTGGGCTCTGCAGACAGACTGCAGTCTGTCCCTTAAGCAGGAACTCAATGGGGAGAGCGTCCCCTCGGAACCCCTTCTGCCACCCTGCTCTGTCCTCAGTCCTGGTGTGCAAGCGGGCTCTGGAGAGCTGAGCTGGGACCCTCCTACAGATTATGGGGGTGCTTTGTAGCCCCCGTGGGAGCTGCTCTACCCAGCCCCATGTGGGCCATCTGGAACCCTACCTACTGCTCTGCCCCCACCCCAGGACCTCCCAGTGTCCTGTGGCCACAAACGCCAGTGGGTAACTGGCCACCACACCCCACAGGCTTGCTGGGGATGACAGGAACAACTTGTCCCAGTGACCGTTCCCAGCATGGTGCTGGTGGACCCTTGGGGGCCTATGTGGTGCCATGAATGGGCCCCTGGTCTGCTGTGCGCACACCAGTGCTTTAACCCACACCCTGTCTCTCGGGTCCCAAGCGAATGATTTCTGAGTGCAGCCCCTTCCCAGGCTCTGTGGCCCGTGTAGTGACTGGTGGGATCTGGCCATGTGTTCTGGCTAGCTGCCCAGCCAAAGACAGGATTTCCCAGCTTCCCAGGCGATGTGACCGGGAGTGGCCATGCCCTGGGCAATTCCAGGCATGTCTGCAGGATTCACTGGGGCCCCAACGGAGATGTTCCTGCTTCCTGCCAGGTGGCGTGGGATGGGGCCTGGCCCTGGACTTTGGGTCAGACTCCAGGGGAGAAACAGGAGCAGCTGCTGGGGTCAAGCTCTGCAGGGGTTATTACAGTAGCTGCGTGTAACTGCTTTGTGCTCAGGGAACCCAGAGGCTCGGGGAGGTCCCTCCAGTGCTACTCTGCTATGTGCTGCTCTTTCTTTTCTTTTTTTCCCCTTCCAAAATCATTTGCCCTGGTTCTTTCTTGCACATTCTTTCCACAGCAAACCCGACTTTTCCTTCATTTGGCTAGAGAGCTCGGCCCAGCTGGGGCTAGATGCAAAAGGCATCTCCCAGTTCCTTAACAATGAATCCTCAGAGATGTTGGTAACGGCCTTTCGGGTGAAAGGCGCCCAGGTGGGAGCTGACCTCTATCACCTGTCCCCAATTCTTTATACCCACTTGCACCTTTACTGTGGGGGGGGGGGGCGCAGGGAGGCCTCACACACTCACCCGTTCAGCCCGAGGCTCCCCCGGCCACTCTGGCCAGCGGGCACCACCACCGAGCACAGACACCCTCTCTGGACAGGAACCAGAACCCCTCCTCGGCAGGACTCCTGGCATCACTGTCACTACGTGCATCCACTGATGCTCTTAAAAACACGAGGCAGGGGCTGGAGTGATAGCACTGCGGGTAGGGCGTTTGCCTTGCACACAGCCGACCCGGATTCGATTCCCAGCATCCCATGTCGTCCCCCAGGCACCACCAGGAGTAATTCCTGAGTGCATGAGCCAGGAGTAACCCCTGTGCATCACTGGGTGTGACCCAAAAAGAAAAAAAAAAACCACGAGGCAGCCTAGAGCAAAGTGAGCAGCCCCACATCCCCACCCCAGCACAGCTGCCGAACCAACGCCCTCTTGAGTCCAGGAAGCTCAGTCTGGCCAACCTCTGTGCAAGTATCTTCAAACACTGAGCCCCTCAGCATGGACCTGGGGCTATTCCAAGTTCTGTTTTCAAAAAGTGCTATCCTGGGCCGGAGAGATGCAGGGTGCAGGGCACATGACTGAACCAAGGCTGCCCCAGTTGATGCCCAGGGCTGCAGGACTGCTCGGCACCACCAGGGGACACCCATGAGCAGAGAGCCGGGAGCACCCCTGGGGCTCTTCACTTTCCCGGGGAGCATGCGCACAGGTGCATCTCCCCAGCACAGGGACTCCGGGTGTGACCCAAAATCAAACTACTCCATAAAAGCAGTCCTAGTGCAACATTTGTAACATTTGAGATATTCAGTTTAGACTTTTCAGTGCTACAAATTAGCACATTTGTAACACTGCACCCTGGAGAGACCCTTCTCTTCCCTCTCTCCCTGCTTGTTTTTGCACAGGGCAGAGGTGGAACACACTGGAACGCTTGTCTGGAGTTGCTCTGTGCCACACACAGTGCCCGGAGATGCTGCCACCCAGGGCGGCACTCGCGGGGGCCACACAAGGCCAGAAGCCTGCAAGGCTTTGCCACTGAGCCATCCTGGGTTCCTGAAACATTTTGGCATGAAAACAGTGTTGCCAGCCGCTTTCTGGGCACACGTCCCTTTTGCTCTTTCTGATTAAACCAGAGTGATTCTCCAAAGGACTGTGCCACTGGCCTTCCTCCCCACACCTGCAGTGTGTCACCCCGCCTCTCAGACACCTATCTGAAGGAACTTGGGGGAGTCCCAGCCTTGGGGTACACGCCGACACAGTCTCTGGGCCCAGCCAGACTTTGCCAAGTCCTCCGGCTCGTCTGGCCGCCGTTGCTGGAAATAAGTCATTTCTCTTTCTGATTTCTTTTTTTTTTTTTTTTTTTTTGGTTTGGGTCACACTCAGCAGTGCTCAGGACTTACTCCTGACTCTGTGCTCAGGAATCATTCCTGGTGGGCTCCAGGGGGCCTGTGAGGTGCGGGGGATGGGACCCCAGTCTGCTACATACATGCCAGGGCTTTAACCCACACACAGCCTGTCTCTCTGGCCCCAAGCGAGTGATTTCTAAGTGCAGCCCCTTTTCAGGGGCTGGGACCCTTGTACTGACCTGTGGGGTCTGGCCATGTGTTCCAGATCCTGATGTTTCGCCCTGAGCAGACGGAGGCCGAGGGATGCGTGTGTCCAGCCTGGGCACAGGCGCTGGATGTGCCGTGTCAGCCGGAACTACGGCGGGTCGGTCCTGCTCTCGGGCTTCGCAGGGCCGTGGGCACTGAGGTCATGAAGACACTCTCCCACATCCTTTGCAAATCACTGTGAGCACAGCTGTGTTTGGCTGTGGTTTCTCCCTACGCAACTTCCGGTCACCTCTCTGGCACAGCCAACGAAGATTTCCTCTGCTCCGCAGGTCACTGCCCCATTGAGCACACGGCCTCTTTCTTCCTGTCCATCTCGGCTCTCACGCGTGTCCTGGGCAAGCATCACGCGTGTGCCCTGCCTGTGGGGAACCCCCACCCTTGACTCTGACTCTCTCCACCCCTGGAGCAGCTCCATCTCTTCTAGACGTTTTCTGCTGAGGACAGTCTTTTCTGCTCATGGCAAAACACCACTCCTGCTTGCTTCCGTTTTCCTTTTTTGTCTTGTTTCCCTAAACTCTGCTCTTATTTTCTTCCTGCTGTTTCTCTGGGTTTACTTGGGGGCGCGTCGCCTGGTCTGAGTTCTGCAGTTTGGTGCTTCTTTTACGCGCTTGTTTCCAGGTGTGCTGGGAGAGTGGTGGGATTTCGAGCACCAGCAGCAGCCCCGGGCGCGTGTGCTGGACGCTTCAGCCTTCTTGGTGGCCTCGAAGATGCACTTTCCTGCCGGTGCTGTGGACCAGCAAACCTGTGCCCTCTGCTACCTCCTCGCAACTGCGTCTCCCCAGGAGGGGAGGGAGAACGTGTCTTCTCATTTCTTGCTGAGGCCCCTATCATGTCAGGATTCCAGCACAGATTTTTTTTTGTTTTGTTTTGTTTTGTTTTTGGGGTCACACCTGGCAATGCACAGGGTTTACTCCTGGCTCTGCACTCAGGAATTACCCATGGCGGTGCACAGGGGACCATATGGGATGCTGGGAATCAAACCTGGGTCGGCCGCGTGCAAGGCAAATGCCCTACCTGCTGTGCTATTGCTCTAGACCCCCAGCACAGATTTTTTTCCTGCTTTGCTCCTGCCAGCCGAGTGCACGCCGGGGCCTGTCGTTCGGGACCCTGCAGCTCGGGATGTATAACAAGATCTGGACATTGGTCTTGCTCCGGTTGGAGCTCCTTGAACTCTTTGCATGCCTCAGGGTTTCAGACAAACAAGAGAGGGCCCCGAGCAATACTGCCGAGAGGAGGACCTACAGCTGTGCACACCGCAGACCTGGGGTCAACCCCACACCACACACGGTCCCCAAAGCATGCCAGGAGAGAGCCCTGAGCTCCGCCAGGTGGGCGCTGCCCCGCCTCTAAAAAGAGCCGGAAGTAAACAGATCCTGAGCACTGTCAGGTGTGCCCGCCCCCACAAAGGGAAGGCGTGAGTCCTGGGCGCTGCCAAGTGTGACTCAAGAAAACACAAGAAGCAAAACCAAAACAAATCTTAGAGGGACCAGAGTGATAGGGCAGCTGGGAGGGTGTTGGTCCTTCACGTGGCTGACCAGCGTTCCATCCCGGGCATCCCGTCCCCGGCATCCCGTAGGGTCCCCTAGCACCTGCCAGGAGTGATGCCTGCGTGCAGAGCCAGGAGTAAACCCTGAGCATCCCTAACTGTGACCCAAAAACAACAACAAAAAAACATTTTAGACTTGGTATTATTGAGGCCTCTTAAGAAAAGCCCTAAGGATGGGTTGTTAGGGGACCAACCTGGATTGGGGGTGAGAACATTCTGGAATGTCCCCCCCTCCAGCCCCCGCGCCTCCTGGGCAGGGAGGAGGAAAAGCCAATGAGCTGAGTCATGGGAGGGCGGGGGCGTGGCCAGCCAAGCCCCGCCCTCCAGATGCCCCGCCCCTTCGTGGGGCTGTAATCTTTATACTTAGACATCTGTGCGCTTCCCAGGTGGCGACCCCCACTCCCCCACCCCCCCACCCCGCCTCCAGTTGGGCATTTCTGGTTGCTCTTAGGAATGTTCAAGGTCCCTGCGGAGAAGGAGATGGCTTCTGCAGCGGACTGGGGGCCCAATGTGGCCATCACGGATACATGATGGATGCATGACGGATGTCGTGGCAGGAGGGTTGCCTTCCGTCGCATCCCTTCTTCCCCTTGCTGGATTTTCCTCACTCTACACCCCTACTCCTTAGAGGGGAGCGTTGGCGCCGCCGTTGTTTTCTGCTGCTGTTTGTACCTGGCAGCGCAGATAAAGCTGGACCTGGCGGCTGTGGTCTCCCCTTTGATGGCCAGCGCCGCCCCACCTGCCCCTGCTCTGATTCCGGCATTGCATCCAAGTGGCCATCCCTCCCCCAGCCCCCACCAGGCACTGCCCCCAGCCCAGGGCCGGAAGTAAGTCCTGAGCACTGTCAGGTCTGCCTTCCTAAAGGGGCCTGCCAGCAAGACCCCAGCACACATCCTATTCGTCCCTGTGTGGCCCCCAAGATGAGGCATGGCCCCGGGACACTCGGGGCCAGAACATGGGAGCCTCATGCTGGTCAGAGGGAGGGGGCAGACAGGTTGGCTGCACTCATCTGGAATATAGAAAGGAAACAGAGTAGGAGACAGGACACGAGGACTGGTCCATGGTTGGAAGCTCATCACTGGGCAGTTAATGGACAGCGAAGGGCCCACTATCACAATAGTAGCGGGAAATGGTCACTCTGGACAAGAAGGCAGTGCTGAAAGGAAGCAAAGGGATGTTCATGGTAACCTTTCAGGACCTGTGCTGCAAACCAGAGTGCCCAGAAGGAAGGGGGGAGAGAGAGTGGGAGAAAGAGGGAGGGAGAGAGACAGGGAGGAGGGGGACAGAGAGGGAGAGAGAGGGAGAGAGAATAATGAAAGTGCCTACCGTAGAGGCAGACTAGCGGGGGCTTACTGGGGGAAAACCAGGGACCCTAGCAGTGGGCAATGTACACTAGTGAAGACATGGGTGTTGGAAAGTTGTTTGACTGAAACCCGATCATGGGTAGCTTTTTAACTCTATCAGTGATTCAATAAAAAAAAAATAATCAAAGAAATACAAATCAAACTAAAAAATACCACTCTCCATGACAGTCTGTGAGCCTGTCATTTTCACAGGCGACCTTCCCGATGCATGTGGGGTTGTGCAGAGACCCAGGGGACCTTGCCTCCAGGCCTGCTGTCTGGGACCTCAGCTGGACCACTACGAGGCATCAAGGGCTCCTGGCTTCCTCCGAGTGTTTATTTCCTGTGTGCCTGGGGGTGGACACCGACTGCAGGCTGGCCACATTGCAGGTGACACTCAGGTTCAGCCAACACGCAGACACGTGCCTTCCCAGTTGGCCCAGGGCCACCTGTGTTGGTGGCCCCTGGAGATCCTGACCCGGGTAGCAGGTGGCCCGGCCTCTGAGTCAGACTCAAGCCCAAGGCACCTGGACATGTCCCTCTCCACAAGACAAGTGTCCACCTCTCCACATGGGGCCGCCTCTAGTGACTGGCCACCATCCTCCAACGCAGACGCCATGGCCGTTAAGAATGTGTTTCACTGTATCACTGGTGTCCTGTTGTTCATTGATTTCCTCGAGCAGGCACCAGTGACGTCTCCTTCATCCTAGCCCTGAGATTTTAGAAAGTGCCACGTTCGAGGCTCTTTCAGGGTCAGGGGAATGAGACCCATCATTGTTACTGGGTTTTGGAATATTGAATACGCCATGGGGAGTTTGCCAGACTCTGCTGTGTGGGCAGGATACTCTCAGTAGCCTGCTGGGTTCTCCAAGAGTAAGAACTAGATAATAAGGTGTCGTGCAGCCGCATTCACTTCCAGGAGCTGGGTTTTATAGTCTCTGGGTCTTGGCCATTGATGGGATAACACGGTGCCAGGGGCAGTTGGTGGGTGTAATGCCTAGCTACTGGAAGACGGGGGATCTGGGTGGAG
The DNA here is from genome assembly GCF_029834395.1 of Sorex fumeus. Taxonomy (NCBI): domain Eukaryota; kingdom Metazoa; phylum Chordata; class Mammalia; order Eulipotyphla; family Soricidae; genus Sorex; species Sorex fumeus. The sequence continues at coordinate 16,944,565 of NW_026606086.1, read as the reverse complement.
GAGGCCCAGTCCCGATCCAAGCAGGCTTGGAGATCTCAGCCCCGGGTCCTGCATGCCTGGGTTCCTCTGCCAGTTCCTTCATGTGTGAGGGTCGTCCGAACTTGTGGAGAGTGGTCTTAAGCATGGCTGTGGCTGGTTCCGGAGGTCTTTGGCTGCCGGGGCTCTACTCGGGGCAGGGAGGGAAACTCAACCTGCCCCCCTCCAAAGGGCCCCGGTGACGATAGCCAGGTGCGGGGGCCCAGTCCAGATCTGAGCAGGCTTGGAGATCTCACAATGTGTTTACAATGCATAAATACATATTTTTTGGTTTGGGGGCCCACCTAGCTGTTCTCAGGGAGGCCCAGGGTGCCACACATGATACCAGGAGTGAGCCCAGGCTGGCGCTGAGTGAGACCTTACCCATTGTACTGTCTCTCCAGCCCACAAATCACTGAAGATTTTCTTTCTTTTTGGATTTTTGGGCCAGTCCTGTGGTGCTCGGGTTTTGCTCTCGGTTCAGTGCTCAGAGGCTGCTGAGCTTGGAGGACCGAATGGCCCAGGAGATCCAACCCGCCTCCTGCATGCCTCATGCTCACACCTTTGACCAGCTCTGCAGCCTGCGATATGCTGACTTAAACTCTCCCAAGTATTTCTATGGCTAAGGACCTTGCGGACACAGGGTTCGGGGTGCTGTGGTTCACCCCTGGACACACTGGCTTCAACCCAGTCTCCCTGAGCCAGCCCAGCCTCACCGTCTTGGAGCATGACAGGGCCTGGGGGAGCCTCTCCCTCCCTCTCCCTCCCTCTCCCTCTCAGTCCCTCTCTTTCTTCCTCTCTCTCTCTCCCTCCCTCCCTCTTCTCTCTCTCCCTCCCCCTCTCTTTCCTTCACCCTGTTTCCCTCTCTCCCGCGTGCATCTCTGTGCACATGTCAGGATCCCTTGTTGGGGACCCTGTGTGTGGTGTCCTGCGCCAGGTCGTCAGGCGGTGCCTTGTTTCTCTCGGACATGCTTGACCTTTTGAGGACCCTCCAAGCTTCCTCCCAAGCCAGTCCATTCCTGGGGCAGTATTTACTCAGCGTTGGCGGGGTACTTCCTCCTCCTCTGTTCCAACGACTTTGCTTCCCTTCCCTTGGGGATCAGTTCCCCTTTGTGCAGTCTTTCAGGGCAACTTCTCCTGCTCTGACTGTGTTGGGGGAACCGGGAACCCTGAGCAACCACCAGGGGGCACTTCTGAGCACAGAGCCAGGACCAGCCGCGGAGCACTGGCGGAGGCAGGAGGGGCAAATCCTTCCCCAGAAAAGAGAAGTAGAGATAGAGGGAGAGGGGGAGAGAGGGAGAGGGAGAAAGAGGGAGGGAAAGAGAGAGAGGGGGAGGGAGAGGGAAGGAGAGAGAGGGAGGGATAGGGAGGGAGAGACAGAGATGGAGAGAGACAGAGACAGAGATGGAGAGAGACAGAGAGGGGCAGAGAGAGAGATGGAGACAGACGTAAAGAGACAGAGACAGAGACAGAGGAGAGAGACAGAGAGAGGCAGGTCTCTGTTGGGTCCACGCTGGAGCAGGCTTTGGGATCAGGACTCGTTATTTTTCCAGCCCCTGATTAAACCCTGTCCTGCCTTCCAGCTGTGTGCGGGGAAGGGGGGGGTCCTGTTATAGATTGACTCCCCTTCCTCTGAAAGCAGTGTCACCCCCTCTCTGCCTTGAGACCCCCCCTTTGTCTGCTCCCGCCCATGGCACCCGCTGTAGCCCCCGCCCCTCCCGCCCGCCTCGCCCTCTGCTTCTCCTGCCCGCTCCAGCCTGTCTCCCACCAGGACGGCAAGCCTGTTGGTCTTCCTGGTGGAGGCAAAGACACTGCTGGCATTGCCCGGGCTAGGTGGTGCCCCCAGCCCCTGGTGCCGTTTTAGCAGCCACCGGACCCTGGACCCTCCCCTCCCGGCGTGGGCGTGGGTAGACCCACAGATCAGCTGGCGGGAACTCCTGACTCTGTAACGCCCAGCTTGGCCAGCGCTGTCCCCCTTGGCCGGCTGCCGCCCGCCCGCCCGGGCATTTGAGGTCGCAGCCACTTTCCAGCGCTTCCTGCAGCTGTGCGGGCGCAGAGGGAGCCAGGCCCAGAGCCGGGCCTTCTGGAATGCTCCGAGTCAGCCTCCCAGTCAGTGAGCTCAGCACATGCAGCCCATCCAACCCCATGGGACCCTGCATCCTGGCCCCCAGCCCTGAAGCCAGGCGGGGCGGCTGGGAGGGTCGCCTTGGGGGAGGGCACTATTCCCGGGGAAGGGCGAGGCACAGGCTGTGGGGGCACTTTGCTTTTATAATTTATTTTTATTGGGTGGGAGGGTTGCTTTTTATATCTGCTTGGGGAGATGGCTTTTACAGTGTGCGATTCAGGGTCAGAGACAGCACAGGGCTTGAGGCGTTGGCCTTGGAGTCAGCTGACCCTGGTTTCGTCCCAGGAGCACTGCCGGGTGTGACCCCTGGGCACAGAGCCAGGAGCAAGCCCTGCGCATGGCTGGGTGTGGCTAGAAAAAAAATTAAAGTGTGCAGTTGGGGGGGCCAGAGAGATAATACAGCAGGAAGCCGCTGGCCCCACACACAGACAACCCAGCTTTGATCCCGGCACCCCAAATAATCCCTGACCCCCGCCAGGAGTGATCCCTGAGCACAGAGTCAGGAGTAAACCCTGGGCTCTGACAGGCATGGTGGCAGTGCTCAAAAACCAAAACCATGAATGAAATTAAAATAAATTTGCAATTCAGGGCTGAAGCGAGAGTCCAGCGGGTAGGGAGCTTGCCAACCAAGCCACGCCAGATTTGATCCCCGGCACCCCAAATGGTCCCTGTCAGGAGTGATCCCTGGGCACAGAGCCAAGCTCTGATTATGGCCCGGTGTGGCCCCTAAATCCAGACCTAAGAAAATGAAGCATGTTCGGGGCCACTTTACCCCTCCCTAGGGCGCCCCCTTCTGACCCAAAGAGCAGCCTCAGCCTGGCCGAGCCAGGTTGTGTCCAGGGCCCCCAGGAGCTGGGATGGGGAATCTCGTGGAGGAGCTGCAGGCTAGCTGCTCGTGACCACCTCCCCTCCTCCGGGCACGAGAGCTGCTGTCCAGCTGGCCACGTGTCCACTCAGGCCGCACAGGCCAACGCGGGTAAGGCTCAGGCCACATCTCCGCTCCTGGGGGCAGAGACGCCCGAATACGGAATGGTTGGGCTGCCTGGGCGGCGCCACTGGACGCTTGGGGAACATGGCAGACCATTTTCCGGAGGGGCTGCGCGTCCCACGTTCTCACATACTGACTGGTCGTTTCTGTTTTGTTTTGTTTTGTGTCTTTTGGGTCACACCCGGCGATTCACAGGGGTTACTCCTGGCTCTGCACTCAGGAATTATTCCTGGCGGTGCTCAGGGGACCATATGGGATGCTGGGATTTGAACCCGGGTTGGCCGCGTGCAAGGCAAACGCCCTACCCGCTGTGCTATCACTCCAGCCCCTGACTGGCCATTTCTGGACCGTCTTTGGAGAATGCTTATAAGATCCTGGCCTATTTATTTTCACTTATTTTTGTCTGGGGGCTATACCCAATGGTGCTTGGGGGGTACTCCCAGCTCAGTGCTCAATGGCCAGCCACGGCCTTCAGAGCTATGTGGTGCCAGGATGGGCCGGGGCCTCCTGCATGCAGAGACTGTGCTCTGGCACCTCTGGGTGCTTCTCTTGTCCATTTTACTTTATTTTTATTTTTGCTCTTTGGGTCACACCCAGCGATGCCCAGGGGTGACTCCTGGCTCAGGACTCAGAAATCATTCCTGGCAGTGCTAGGGGACCCTACAGACTTCCAGGATTGAACCCAGGTTGGCTGTGTGCGGGCAAACACCCTCCCCGCTGTGCTGTCGCTCTGGCCTCTTGCCCATATTATTATTTATTATTATTTTTGCTTTTTGGGTCACACCCGGTGATGCTCAGGAGTTACTCCTGGCTCATGCACTCAGGAATTGCTCCTGGCAGTGCTCAGGGGACCATATGGGGTGCTGGGAATCGAACCTGTGTCGGTCATGTTGGCTGCGTGCAAGGCAAATGCCCTACCCGCTGTGCTATCACTCCAGTCCCCTCTTGCCCATTTTTTTGCTTTTTGGGTCATACCCGGCGATGCTCAGGGGTTCCTCCTGGCTCTGCACTCAGGAATCACTCCTGGCGGTGCTCGGGGGACCATATGGGATGCTGGGAATTGAACCCGGGTCGGCCATGTTGGCTGCGTGCAAGGCAAACGCCCTACCCGCTGTGCTATCACTCCAGTCCCCTCTTGCCCATTTTTTTGCTTTTTGGGTCATACCCGGCGATGCTTTACAAGCCTTACAAGCCTTACAAGCCTTACAAGCCTTACAAGCGGCCAACATGGCCGACCCGAGTTCGATTCCTCCACCCCTCTCGGAGAGCCCGGCAAGCTACCGAGAGTATTCGATATGCCAGACACAGTAACAACAAAGTCTCCAATGGAGACGTTACTGGGCCCGCTCGAGCAAATCGACGATCAACGGGAGGGCCTTTACCTTTACCTTACCTTTTACCCGGCGATGCTCAGGGGTTCCTCCTGGCTCTGCACTCAGGAATCACTCCTGGCGGTGCTCGGGGGACCATATGGGATGCTGGGAATTGAACCCGGGTCGGCCATGTTGGCTGCGTGCAAGGCAAATGCCCTCCCCGCTGTGCCGTTGCTCCAGCCCCACCTCTTGCCCATTTTAAACCAAGTTTTTTTTCTGTTGTCCCTGTATGTTTGGGGGGGGGGGGGGGGCGGGGCCCCACACACGCGAGGAATGTCCGCCTCCACATCATGGTTCGCTCATGCGAGAGCCGTGTCCCATGCCACACGTGTGGCCTGCAGACCCGACCCCTCCCCGCGTGGCCCTCACTGCCTGTGGCCTTCCTGGTGGTGCAGAATTTCATCTTTCAACCATGTCCAAGTGCCCTGAGTTCTTGGGGGATCATCTGTGGAGGCCACTGGCCCTGGTGAGGTCCTGGCCCAGGACTATCTGAGGCCCAAGCTGGTGTGAGGGAGCTCCAGGCCCGGAGCGGGCACGGAGCTTCGGTGGCACAGGGGGCAGTGTCCAGCACTGAGCATCCCTAGAGGAGCCCCTGTGGGTGTGGCATACCCTGAACCCAGAGGCCATTCTTAAAGAGTGGGAGGGGGGTGCTGGGGCAGGCAGGATCCACGTCGGCGAGGAGAGGCTGCGGCCTCCAGCCCAGGGCACCGGGAAGGTCCCTGCAGCCGACGCGGGCACAGCAGCCCCAGACCTCCAGGCCTGGAATGAGAGTGTGTTGCTCCCCTACCCGGGGGCTCACTCCCTCATGCCCCATGGGGTACACCCACAACCCCCACCGATGCCCTGGGGTTGGGTGGGCACGGGGCACTTAGTGAGCAGGAGGCGAGTCGGGGCGCTGAGACAAGTTCCACATTTAATGCTTCAGAGAGAGCCCGGCAGCAGCGCAAAGCAGGACAGGCCGCTGGCCGGGCAAAGCCCACAGCAGCAGGGACGGGCATGCTGGCCACAGCCAACCCGTGGGAGTGCAGAGCACAGGCCACTACTCATGGCAGGAAGGAGGCTCCTGTGAGGTGAGGGGTCAGGGTGAGGGGCCAGCAGTCACCCTGCTCCTTCCTGGAGGGACGGGCCCCAGCACCAAGTCTACCAGCAGCCCCGGCTCAGGAGGCTGAGTGCAGAGACGGGCTGCGAGGGGACAGAGGATGTGAGGGGGCCCTGCGGGGAGGGGGGGGGGGCTCCTGGGGCCTGGCGGGGCGTGGGGCAGGGGGCGGGCAGTGCCGGGAGGGACCCGTTTTGCTGCTCTGGGGAGTGTCTGCCCATAGCTGCTCTGACCCCCAGGCCGCCCTTCCTGCCCCCGCCCGCCCCGGCTGGTCCTTCAGGCCGGGCCACAGCCGTGTCTGGGGTGTGGACGTGCCCCTGGCCACCACAGCCCGCTGATCCCCGCGGGAGCCCAGGGCACTGGCCTCCTGGGGGGTCGGAGCCGGGAGGGTCTCCGGCCAGGTCTCTGCCCCGTCAACCCCCAGGCGTCCTCCACGGAGACCCCAAAGCCTGGGCATGAGCCCACCAGGGGTGTCCCAAAGCCGGGGGGCGGGGGAGGGGGAGGTGGGGGGGTGAGGGGCGGGGCCGGGGAGAGGAGGGTCAGGTCGGGTTTGGGGCGGGGCTAGGGCTCAAGGGAGTGAGCTTTGCAGGGGGCGTGGCCACAGACGGGGCGGGGCTAGGGCTCGCAGGGGGCCGGGGCCGGCGCATGGGGCGGGGAGGGGCGGGGCTAGAGCTCGCGGGGGCGGGGGTGTGGGGCTGGGGCGGGACTAGAGCTCTCGGGGGCGGGGAGGGGCGGGGCCGGGGCGGGGCTAGCGCTCCAGGGGCGGGGCCGGTCCCGGGGCTGGTCTAGAGCTCCCTGGCGGGGGCGGGGCTGGGGCGGGGCTAGAGCTCCCTGGCCGGGGCTAGGGCTCGGCGGCCGGCTTGACCAGGTAGCCGCTGAAGGTGACGTAGGTGTCGAACTCGTCGCTGAAGACGGCGTTGTCGCGCTCGCCGCGGTACAGCCGCACCCACACCTCGTCCAGCTCGCGCAGCTCCAGCATGACGCTCTGGCTCTGCATGATGCTGCGGTCGCTCACCTGCGCGTAGAGGATCACGGCCTCCGCCTCGTTCTTCATGATGTGCAGGTACGTCTCCTTCTGGTTCCACGTGTGCACGTTGAGGCTGAAGAAGTAGACGCCGGGCACGGCGCAGTAGAAGCGGCCCGTGAACATGCTGAAGTGGCCGTAGAGGTTGACGAACTCCGTGTCGAAGATGAGCGGCTGGTAGTACTCGGTGCTGTGCAGGGGCTTCTTGCGGCCCACCGAGAAGGCCGCGTACTGGTTCTTGCACCGGTCCCCGGGGGCCCCCACCGCCCCCTTCTGCCCCTTGGGGCCCGCGTGGCCGCGGGCACCCGCCGAGCCGGTCTTGCCGTACTTCCCCTGCAGGCCGCGGTCCCCGCGGTCCCCCTTTTCACCTGGGGGGACAGAACACGCGGGGCGTGGCGCGAGCGCACCCCACTCGCCGGCCCGGCCCCCTGCGTCCAGAGCTGCTCTCTGGGCCTCCTCTGGCCTCCCGGGAGGTCTGGGCGCGTGGGCGGGGGTGGTCCAGAAGCGGGGGGTGCTGTGGCCGGGTTCTCGGCTCCGCGGGCGGTCGCGGGCTGCAGATTGCTCGCCCCTCCCTCTGCTCTGAGCCCGGGCGCCCCTCACTCCCGCCCTCTGCCCCCACCGAGGGTCCGTCTTGTCCTCGGGGTCAGAGCAGCCCCCGGCCCTCTGCAGCCTCACCTTTTAGGATTGTGATGTTGATCTGGGGTGCGGCCGCGTACAGCGCGGGGCTGGGGTCGCAGCAGCGGAAGCAGCGGGAGGCGGGGGTCTCCTCGTCCTGGCCGGGGCTGTATTTTTCATGTTTTTCTTCCACACTTGGGGAACACAGACATCCCGTGAGTCGGGAACCCCCTCCGCTGCCCGTCAGCGGGAACCCAGCCTGGATCTGGGGGAGTTCTGGGACTCTAAAGGAAGAGTCAGCAGGACGCGTGGCCAGGCAGCGAAACTGCCACCGTGCGGGTGGGTGTGAAGGGGTCAGCCCCCAGGCCCCAGAGGCTGGCGCGGGGCTGCGGCCCGGCGGCTCCATGCCGCCACCTCCTGGCACAACGCCGCATTGCACCGGCCGCGTGTGCGCCGGCCTTTGGCCGGCTCGCTGCTTGTGCTCCTGCAAACACCTCGGAGGGAGCAGCCTCGAGTCCGTGTGTCACTGAGCGCGCCCCGATGAGGACACGACATTCGGAGGGCACCCCCGCTCTTTCGAAACGCCAGGCTCTCCAAGCAGACGTCGGGGATCCTTCCCCGCCGCGCCACTTAGGGAGGGTGGGAGGCCTGGGCCCCTCTTGGGCACAGCCAGGCTGGCGGCTGCGGGAGGCTCCCTGCAGCCGTGGTTGCCCCCCTCAGGCAGACCTGCGGTCCCTGGGGCTGGGTGGGCGCCAGGGGGTTTCCACAAAAGCGTCTCTAGCCCTGGGGGCCACACCCCTCTGGCCACATCGCCTGGGCCCAGGTCCAAGCTGCCCCGGGGCTGCAGCCCTTTACCGCTCAGTGTGCTCCAGCGGTGGCCCCGTGGTCGTCTCCTGCTCCAGGGGTTCTGGGTGCTCATGTGGCACAGGGGCCAGCACCGTGTCGCAGGTGAGGGCCAGAAGGCAGCTGGCCAGGGTGAGTGCCAGAGCTCGGGGCCCCATCATCCCTCCAGGCCCTGCGGGAGCCACAGAAGGACAGTGAGGAGGGCCTGCCCGGGTGGGGAGCACCGCACAACCCACCCCACCCACAGGCCACTCAGCAGCATGTTGCCACTCTCCCACATATGTGCACACACGCCAACATGCTCTCATATACATGCATACATGCTCCCACATATGTGCACACACCCAGGACTCCTGTGTGCTCACCGCCACTCCACATGTGTTTGCATGTTCCCTTGTGGTATATACGTACACACGGCCCACATACCTCACACGCCCACACAAACTCACACTCATACACCCATCCACACATACTCACCCATCCACACACTGATTCACCCATGCACACAAACTCACCCATGCACACATTCTTACTCATGCACACACACTCACCCATGCACACACATCCATGCAAACCCTCTCACTCATGCACACACACTCACCCACGCACACACATCCATGCAAACCCTCTCACTCATGCACACACCCATTCACACATTCTCACTCACACACACATTCACTCATGCACACACTCATGCACACACTCACTCATCCATGCACACTCTCACTCACTCATGCACACACCCATGCACACTCACATCCATGCACTCTCACACATGCACACACATTCACCCATGCACACACTTTCACATCCATGCACAGACACTCACTCATCCATGCACACACTCTCACTCATGCACACACCCATGCACACACTCTCACATCCATGCAGACACACTTTGTGCCCATTCACACACTCATATACACACTCACATACTTACACACCCATCCACACACACCAATGCACACACACTCACACACCCATGCACTCACCCTCGTACACACACCCATGTACGCGCACACCCACATACCCCTGCACACACACTTGCAGTCACACACCTCTGCACACCCTCACACCCATCCACACTCATCCTCATCCTCACACTGATCCGCACACCCATGTTCCTTCTGCATACTCCCACGTACACTCACACCCTCTGGCCTCTCGGGCACATGGGCTCTCGCATAGCAGGTGTGCCCTGCAGGATACGCTCTCCTACTCTCCCCTCTTGCCCCTGCCTGGCCCTGCCCTTGCGGTCCACACGCATGCTCTCGACACGCACGCACGCGCTCACGGTCACTCTTGGCTCACACCCCATGCTCAGGTTCACACTTCCAGGAGACCCCGTCGGCCCGCCTGGGGCCAGACTCCTGAGCACGGTGGGCCAAGCCCCCCCAGAGTTTCCGTCTGGCATCCCCCAGCCCTAGAGGCACATGGGAGGAAAGTGGCTGCAAGTCCCACTCTGGCCACCAGGGGTGCCAGTGAGCACCCTGAGCCGCAGGAAGTCGGGGTGCTGGAGCTGGTCACCGCCCACTCAGGCACCCAGCAGTCTGCCAGGATGGACATTCCTTCTAGAAAGAGGTGAGCCCTGGAGCTTCCCATTGAGCTATGCAGGGCCTCTGCCCTTTCGCCCCGGACTTGGATCCTGGGGTCTGGGGCGTCGGCTGTGTCTGGGGGCTGTATCTGGGGTAGGCTCTGGTGCCTGGTCCGCCCTAGCCAAGATACAGGATGCGGCTGTGATGGGTTCCAAGGGCCGCTGCCCTGTCTCTGCCCACAGCCACTCATGGGGGTCTAGGAGGCGTGGTGGGCAGAGTGGGGGCCTGGGTCTGAGGCCTGAGCTGCCCCTGCCAGCCCTGGGGAACTGAGTGCCAGAAGCTTCTCCTCGGCCAGTGACCCTGTGAAGTGGGCAATGCCGCCCACACCCCCTCTCCAGCGCCCTCCCTGCTGGGCCCGACCCCACAGGCCACTGTGCTCCGGTCCTGGTGTGAGAGGGCTCACCTGAGTCCAAGACATTCCTGCCACCTCCTCCAGTCCCTGCAGGGCCAACGTGGGAGGGGGAGCCCCAGCACACCCCACCCCAACATGAGCCTCAGAGTCAAGAAGGCTGCCTGCCCCGTCGCCCACAGCTCTGCTTGCTCCCGCGCGCTCACCACGAGCCCCCACAGGCTGATGTGAGGCCCCTTTTGGGGGGCCCATTCTCAGTGGTGCAGGGGGGCACTGCCACACTGACTCAGCCTGCAGAGCATGTGCTGAACCACACGGGCCGTGTCCTAGCCTCGATGGTGTTTCAATGCTGGGGGTGCGGGGGGGATCCAGAACGCACAGACCCCCCCCCAAAGTCCCTCACTATCTTTCAGACCCAAGACCCCAGCTCCAACCCATCCCCCCGCCCCCTCCCTCAGCCTTCCCCCAGCCCCAACCTCTCGCCGTGCTTTGGAATTTGGCTCCGCGTCTCGCGGGCACTGCCGAGGTCCACTTGGCCTTTGGGCTCCCCCACGTCCACGCCCCAGCCAACAGGGCCGCCATGCAAGGTCTCACCCCCCTCGTCCAGCTGAGTGCCCTGCAGTGGTCTGGTCACCAGCTGCCCCACAGTCTCATCAAATGCTCTGGGTCCATCTGTTTCTGCGCTTTGGCGCCGTGATAATCAGCCCTTCTGTCCCATAACGCCGCATCTTTGCTGCTTGAAAGAAGCAGAGTTTTCCCTTCTCTGAACACTTTTCTGCATTCATGGTCACATGGGATTCACTCCAAGGGGCGAGAGGTATTCTGGGGTGCTGAGGGTCTCAGCCTGCACCTGAGTCATTCTTCAGCACCCCTGGGCTCCGCCATTGACACCAAAGCCCTCACCCCTACATGTGACTATCACCCCCACACATGACCATTATCCCACACATGACTATCACCCCACACGTGACCATCAGCCCCACACATGACCATCACCCCACATGTGACCATTACCCCACACGTGACCATCACCCCACACGTGACCATCACCCTCACAGGTGATCATCATCCCCACACATGACCATTGCCTCCACATGTGACCCTCACCCCCACATATGACCATCAAGTGCAGCCCATGACATCATCAGATACGCCCCCAGTCTTTGCCACGTGTCCCCAACTGAGAAGGGGGTCTGCTCCCCAGGACGGGGCATCTGCTCTGGGCCCCAGGAAGCTGACCGTCAGGGAGCGCGCATCCGGGGGCAGGGCTCAGGGGCCCGAGGGGCTCCTCGCCTTCAGCTTGGTGTGGAACAAGTGCTGCACGCTGGGCCTGGAGCCCCCTACTTTCCGCTGTGACCGCACCTGCCGAGAGCCAGGACAGGCCTGATCTATGCTTGAGTCTCCACCCAGCTCGAGACGGGGGGACCCGGGGGCCAGGATCGGGGCAAGCTTGGGCGCCGCTGGGCCGCCGGGCGGGAGTGTTTATAACATGCTCTGTCCGGCGTGGCGGCCTGGGTGTGGCCTCCAGTGGAAAACAAACATGTCCCCCCGTTCCGGGAGCTGCGATACCACAGGGCCCTGTGCCTGCTGGAGAGAACACGCAGGGAGCCCGGGAAGGACCCCGCTCCCACCCCGCCCTCTGCTGCCCACCTGGAAGGGCTTCCCTGGGGGGAGGGCACAGGTGACAGGGAGCGCGGGCCAGGTCACTGACCCTGGCCTCTGCAGACCCAGGACCCAAGTCTTGGGGCCATTCATTGCAGCTGGACATGGGCACGGGCCGACCTCAGGGGCATCCCTGGCTGCGGGCCTGAGATGGGCACTAGTGAGCAGCACCTGGCATGGTTTCCCCAGACCCCATACTGGGCACAGGGCGCACCTGCTGGTCAGTCTGGCCAGCGCCCGGGGGGACTGTTTTCATGTGGGCTGCCCTCGGCTCCTCCAGGAGGCTCTGGCCGACCCCAGGAAGGCCCGATCTTCACTCGTGTCCCCCTGCCATGGCCTCATGAGATGGCAAACCCTGGCGCTGCTTGGAAACAGCAAGGGAGGATGTGGGCACGATCGGGCTCGGCCCGCAGCCCGCGGCCCTGGGGACGGCACCGCCCGGCCCTGCCCTTTCCCGCCAGCCCCGTGGCTGACGCTTTCCAGGAGCTGGGCCCCGGCCACACAAACACCTCATCTGCCTGTTCCCAGCATGGGCTCACGAGTGCTCCCGCGGGGCCTGCACAGCCTCCTCGAGCGCAAGGGACCCCGGGACTCGCCCTCTCGGCCTGGACCCTCCATGGGCTTTTCCTGTGGCAGGAGGCCTCTGAGGAGCAGATGGGGGGGGCCCAAGGGGTGCCATTGGGGAGTGGCCTGGGGGGCCCGCCTGGGACTGATGCGCCTCGAGCACCGAGTCCAGAGTCATATGGAATTTTCCCTTCTCTGATGGGGTCTCCTTGGTGAGTCTCGAGCCCTCCCCACAGCCCCCCAGCATTTCATGCAGGGGGTGGGCTGCCCCACTGACGGAGCTGGCCTGTCCCGTCTCTCTGCAGGACGTTCTCTGGCCTAGTGCCGACTCCGTCGGCCGTGGTTAGGGGGGATAGTTCTGCCGACACCCCCGTTGCGGGGAGGCGAGGGCTTCGTGGGCCGGAGGGGCAGGAGGGAGAGGCCACTGCCCCACACTGCCCACCTCTCCAGCACGACTGGAGCCGGCGGCCTGGTCCCCGCCCAGCGCCAGACTGTGGGCCTCGGCCCTGCCAGCCCAGCCTCCGGCCGCGATTCCATCCCAGTGGGAACAAAGCTCGCCTTGACCAGCCGTCCTCACTTCACCTCCCGTGAGGCCGGGTGCCGGCCGGCCTGCTCTGGGCGGCTGAGAGAGGAGGCCGCTAGTGGAGCTGAGCCTCTGCAGGTGGGCTGGCCAGGGGCCCACTCCTGAGGCCGGGACCGCCCCCCTCGGGACTTGCCAGCCCCAGCTCCCGCGCACAGCCGCCCTAGAGACCAGGGATCTCCCCACGATTCCCGGGCTCTGGCCTTGAGTGCCACCTCCTCAGCAATCCCAGCGGGTGCTGGATGGGCCGTGGAGTGACCACAGCTCCTGGGCAGCGGATCATGTAACTTAGCATCCTTCCTGCAGCCCGGCCAGCCCCACGCCCTTGCCGCTGGCCCCGACCTCCCTCGTAGCACCCAGGCCGTTGCCCCCAGGATGCCCCCACACTGTGACTGGGGTCCCGCGCAGCGGCCCGGGGCTGTGAGTGTGTCTGTCCCTCCCGGCCCTTGGCCTGGCTTGGCTCCCCGCACCCGCCCAGTCGGGCTTTTAAACAGTAGCTGCCGGCCCAGGGGCCGAGTCAGGTCAGTGACAAGGAAGTGGATCGGAGAGCACGGCTGGCTGCCGGGTGTCCCCAGGGAGACCCGGAGCCACTCCCAGAAGCTCTCAACCAGCCTGACAGGCCGCTCAGAGATGGGGCCCGAGGGTGTCACTCGTGGTGCTGGGCCTCCGCTCGGGCACCCTCAGCCATGCTGGGACAGGGTGCAGGGCAGGGCACGGGTCAGAGACAGAGCTGGGTTCAGCACGTGCAAGGGTCACAACTGAACCCCCATCTCTCTGCCCCCCAAAAGCATGGTTTTATTTTTAATTGGTGAGGTTTTGGGGGCCACACTTGGTGATGCTCAGGGGTTCCTCCTAGCCCTACACTCAGGAATCAACCCTGGCAGTGCTCAGAGGACCGTATGGGATGCCCGGGATAGAATCTGGATTGGGGAGCTGGAGCGATAGCACGGGGGGGAGGGCGTTTGCCCTGCACGCAGCAGACCTGGGTTCGATCCCCTGCATCCCATAGGGTCCCCCGAGCAATACCAGGAGTAACTCCTGAGCACAGAGCCAGGAGGAATCCCTGAGCATCGCTGGGTGTGACCCCAAAGTAAACAAAGAGTCAGAGATTCATTACCAGGACTGTTAGCACACTCCTTTAGAGACCCACATACCCGGGGTCATGGGACAATCTCTCGGTCAGGGGTTGCCACAACCCCAGAGACAAGAGTGAACCCTGAGACCATCGGGTGTGGCCCCCCAACACCAAACGCTGAAACCAGACAGAAAGGGGCCATGCATGGGTCTGTGTGAGCCCGCTGGTCCCCACGCCACACCCCACCCTCCCCCACAGTTCCGCGGACCCCAGTCAGCATCCTTTCTCTTCCTCCTACATCTTTCAGCTGGGATTCACACAGGGACCTGCCTGAATCCGGGGCAGGCCCACCCCCACGCCTGGGCCCAGTCAGCCGACCCTCACCCCCCACCCCTCCTCCCGCCCCTGCTGGCCTATCCCCTCTGCTGCTCGCGGTCCGGTGCCTGCCTGGCTCTCAGGGCAGCAGCTGGCGCAGAGGCCGCGGGCAGGGTTACTTGGAGGCTTCACTCTCCTGCGAGAGCAAGAGGGAAGGATGGTCTTGTGGGGTTCAGCAGCCCAAGGACGCCTGGCCAGGGGATGCGGCGACAGAGAAGGATGAGCAGGACCTTCCTTGCACGTGACTAACCTTGCACCACACATGGTCCCTGAGTGCAGAGCTGGGACTCAGCCCCCAGCACCGATGGGCGTGTCCCCGAAGCAAACTCAAAAACAGAAGGCCAGGAACAGGGGCGGGAGGGGGTGGGGGGTGTCCCTCCGCAGTGACCCTGAGGACACACCCGGCGCTGAGCGGAGCCGTGGGAGGACCCCAAGTGGCCGTGGCGGGAGGGACGTGTGGCCTGGCCAGCCCCACTCTGCAGATGTGGATGGGAGCCTGTGGGACGGGGACAGCAGGGTTCAATAAAGAAACGGCGCCTCGGGGCTATGAGGGGGGGGGGGGGCTGGGCCTAAGCTCCGTCCTGGTGGGCAGCAAGGCAGGGTGGGGACTGTGGCCAGCCAGGACCTGCAGGCCAGTGAGCTGGAGACACTTGGGACAAGCCCCCAGGACAGAGCTTGTGACGACCCCCCACGCCCCGGCAGGCCACCCACTGCCGACAGCTGTCCCCTGGGTGGGGCCAAGGCAAATGCGCAAGCCGGCCTTGGCGAGCTTCGGCTTCTGTGTTTTTCTCTATACCCGGCCCATATTTTTTTGCATCAAGTGCGCATTATTTTCCACTGAGGACAGAGAGGCCCTGCCCTGGGGCGCAGGGCCTGCTGGGATTCCAGGGGTCACCGACCCCTGCAGTGAGGTCCAGTGGGGGACAGACTGTCTGCCTCTCTCCCTGCTGTCCCCTCCCCGGCCTTCATCCTACATCTGCTCACCAGGGTCAGGCCCTGGTGACCCAGGTCGGTATGGGTGTAGGGCCGCAGGGAATGCATGTTCCAGAAGCAGGGGGCTGCGCCCACACAGCCTCGCGGCCAGAAGACTAGGGAGTCCCCCTCATGGACCAGGGGCACCCGCTCAAAGGAGGATAAGGGGGTACCCTCACGCACCAGGGCTGCTTTCCATGGGGGGGCACCAGGGAGGCACCGGGGTTCAGGTAGAGCCCCTGGCCGGGGTCCCTCGTGGGGATGTGCCACATCAGACTGGCCACCAGGGCCCGCCTTGGCATGGACGTCCAGCCGGGTGGCTTGGGATTGGCACAGGCGGGGCCTGTGCTGGCTCCTTCTGCAGGTCTCTGTGCCGGGCACTGCGCCGGGCGCCGGCCACCAAGGGCAAGTCCGCGAGTCCACAAGCCTGGTGCCAGCTGGCAGCACCCCAAAACCCGCCGTCTGAGTGGTCCGCCTCCGCCCCAGGAATGTGCCTGCCCCCAGGGCGACACTTCGGGCTGGAGTTGAGGGAGCCCGGGGGTGGGGGGTGCCAGCCTGCATGCCGTGTGCCAGCAGAGCCAGCCCGGGTGCAGGGTGCCAAGGTGAGACCAGCCCAGAGGGAACGAAGAACTGACTGGCTTTAGATTTGGGGGCTGGCGCTTGCCTGTTCCCCATGTGCGGTCAGACTGGGCGCACCCGGACCCCGAGAGGGCGAGACCGAGCTGACGGCCCCTGAGTCAGCCCTGAGATGGGGCTGTCAGCCCGGGTACTGTCCTCGTGGGTGTGTTTGGGTGCCGCAGAGCTCGTCTCACAGGGTGAGTCTTGCAGCCAGCACAGGACCAGGCCCTGGGCAGCCCCTGGCCTGGCCTGGCGCTGGCAGAGGAAAGGGCGCGGTCGCGGTGCTGGCCACCTGCCCCCAGCTGCCCACCCATCCCCTCTGCCCGCCCGCCTCCCCCAGGGAACCTCCTGCAGGACCCTGGCGGGAGGGGCCCTGCCTGGCCTCTGGACAGCGTCTGGCTGCAGGGTCCCTGGCAGGCCAGGCCCCGCAGAGGGCGCAGGGGGTCCCCTGCTCCAAGCCTAGTTCAAGCCCAGGCTTGATGGAGCAGCCGGGCGAGGTGACCAGGGCGGGCAGCGCCTGGCCGCTCCTCACTGGGTCCTCACGCACATCCTGGGCCCGGAGTTGGAAAAGGTCCCAGGGTCTCTGAGCCCCCCCAGTCGGCGACGCCCCACACTCAGGCCTGAAGTCTGGGGCGAGGGCATGCAGGAGGGACAGTCACGTGCCCACAGGCTGTGGTCAGGAAGAGCTGGCCTGGCCTGTCGAGGCAGCACCATGACCTTCCCTGGACACAGGTACACAGGGGGCTGCTGGGAGAACCAGCTGATGCCCCATGTCCCCACCTGTGCCCATCTGACCCTGTGCTACGTGTGAGGACACACCTGCCTCTCCTGAAGCAAGGCAGCTCCAAGGGAGAAGCAGGAAGAAAACAGCGGCCTCAGCTGTGCCGATCATATAGCAAGGAGGAGGCATCCTGGGGGCATGTCAGTGGCTGAAGCCCCCAGGGTGGAGGGAGTCCAGCTGCCTCAGAACCCACTGGGACCCCCAGTGCTTCCTGGTGGGGCAGGACACCAGCCGAGCACGGGGGTGGGCTACTGGGCTCCTCCACACCCCTTAGCCCCAGAGACAGGGACCCGGCAAGGCCGGCCCGTGTCACAGCCCGCAGTGCACCCTGAGTGCATCCCGAAATTCCTTTCATCTTTGTTTTGATGGGTGAAGTTCAATGCCAGAATAGCCGGTTTATGAGTCATGGGGGGGGGAGGGGTGTGGAGGCCCAGGAAGAAGAGCAGAAAAAAGCGTATTCTGCAAAAATGGGAAATGGGGTTCAGTGGGTTACCCTGAGGAAAGAAGCAAGTGTCAGGAGAAGCCCCGCAGGGCACTGCGGTTCTGTGCCCCTCCCCTGCCCTTCCTCTGCGCCCCAGCAAGGACGGCAGAGAGGCCTGCGGGGTCCCCCCTGCCCTGCCCAGCTCCCCGTAGGAGTCTAGGGGCACCGGCAGCCCCGGCAGCTCAGCGCCTCGCTCCTTTCTCAGGGATGAGTGGGCAGCCAGGAGAGACCAGTGGGGACAGAGCTCGTCCCAGGACATCCTGGCCCGGAGACCTCAGAGGCCCCGGGGCCAGCAGGAGTGACCCCCAAACACAGACCTGAGGGAGCCACTGATCACTATGGGCTGAGCCCAGAACGGAAATGCAACAGCAGAGAACTGAAAATCAACACTGTCCACACAGAACACTCATACACACATACAAACACACATTCATATGCACACACACACAGACACACTCATACACACACACGCAGACACTCATACACACAGACACACACTCATACACACACACACAGATGCAGACCGATGTGCACCTGTAACTCCCAGGTGCCCGTTTCCGCCGTGGATGCTTCTGACTCGCAGTTTCTCGGCCAGGGTACCCTCCAGTGTCCCCCTCTTGGGCCCTCAGTGTGTCAGGCCCCGTCCGTGTTACTTCCTTGCACTATAAAAAGCCTCCGTCCGAGGCCCTGGGGAGCGCACATCCTCCCGGGGGGCCTGGGCCTGGCTGAGAAAACTCGGTTCTCAGGACATTTCTCATGTTCGAGCCTCAGGAGGGGTCCCCAGGGACCTGGAGACAGCATGGACGCCGAGAAGTGGCGGGGAGGGGCCTCTGTACTGCTGGGAGGTGGGCTAATAGACTACCACGCTGCGTGTGCTCGGTTGACAACATGGATGCTCAGCTGACACCGCGTGTGCTCGGCTGACATGTGCATGGGCTTGGCTGACAGCGTGTATGCTCAGCTTACACCATGCGTGTGTCCAGCTGACACCGTGTGTGCTTGGCTGACACTGTGCATACACTCGGCTGACACCATGCGTGCACTTGGCTGACACCACGTGTGCTCGGCTGACACTGAGTGTGATCTGCTGACACCATGCGTGCACTTGGCTGACACTGTGTGTGCTCAGCGAAGACCATGCAGGCACTTTTTGGCCAAGGATGCAGGAGCCAGTGGGGGCTGCCGGTGGGGCAGGAATCACACCTTGTCTGCAAGGGGTGCTGGCAGAGGGGGCAGCAGGGGACGGGGCTCCCCAGTAGGCCGTATTCCCAGGGGCTCTGGCAGCTGGGCAGGGACCCTGAGGGCCGGGCCAGGGACAGCAGTTGCCCCCCACACCCCCACCCCTTTGGGTGACAGGAACGCTGGAGGCTTGGTAGGTGAGCTTCCCTCTGTTCTGGTGCCCAGGTGGACGGGGACAGCTGATGTTTGGGGGGTTCGGGCCACGCTAGCCGTGGGGTCCCACCAGGCGGGACAGTCCTGCCACCCTCTCACCAGCACCAGGGAAGGCTGAAGCCGGAGCCGCGTAAACACAAAAGCTGGCGAGGGCGCCCCGTCAGGCTCCAGGACAGGGCCCGACCCACGCCCCCACGCCCCCCGGGGGCCCCGCAGCCGCCCCGCCGCGGGAAGGCGCCCACTCACCTCGGGCGCGCCTGCGTGTCCTGGCCGCGGGGCTCAGAGCATCTCCCGGAGGTGGGTCCCGGGCCGGGCCGGAGGACGGAGAAGTCCTGGGAGGAGGCGGGGGCGCGGGGCGCGGGGGCGGGCGCGGGGACCTCTCGGTCCCGCAGCTCTGTCTCCTCGTCCGAGTCTCTGGCCCAGGCGGAAGCGCCGTTTTTCGAAAGTAAAGGAAGAGCGAGGGGCCGGCGCCGCGGAGCGGCCAGATGTGAGCCCGCCCGAGCCCGACGCCGCGCGGCGGCCAAACAGCAGGCGCCCAGGATTAACCGTGTGTGTGCCCGGCGGCCGCCCAGTCCCGCCGCGACTGCCGGCGCCAGGGTGCCCCCAGCATCGGCAAGCCCCTCCGGGACGGGGGACCTGGTGTGGAGGGCTGGGACCCCGAGGCTCTTGGGAGCCAAGGAGAGACACAAACAGCTCGGGGCCACAGGTGGCGAGGGGTCTCCTGGGCCGCGAGCCACCACAGGCAGGTGGGGGGACACTAGCAGCCCCCCTAACGGTGTTCCCAGGAGAGGACTGCGGTCACCAGATCAGGCTCCCCAGGAACCTCTGAGAAGGGGGGGATCAGGGGTCAGGGCTTGAGGCTCAGTCTCTGACGATGTCCCAGGCGTCAGCTGCCACCAACTCCATGTCGGCATGGCTGTCCCCTGCCCCCTCTTCCCAGAAGCTGCTCTGGTCAGGATGGGGCCAGGCTGACCTCCATCCTAAACTGGGTGCGACTGGATTGTTCTGGAATCTATCTTTATCAGCAGAAGAGGAAGGATCTGGGGGGGCGGGCTAGGGGCCATTTGCAGGCACAGAACTTTGCTGTGTGGACCATTTCTCTGTGCCCCCCGCCCCCAGCTGGCAGAATTCCCTGTATCCCGAGGCTCCAGCCCCCAGGGCCTGGCTCCCTGTCCCAGTGGGGGGACGTCTGGTGTATGCCCCCTGCTCCCGGCCAGGGTCACACTGCTCCCCCATGTCTGCAGGCAACTGAGGGCAGGGGACACCCCGGGACAAACAGCATGTCAGGGAGACAGGAAAAAGCAGCTGGGAGGACGTGGAGGTCCAGGGTGGGGCCCAGCCCCCAGAGCCCCCGGAAGCCACTCCCTTCAGTGGGGGGGTTCCCCAGAGCACCAAGGACACCCCCACCCCAGGAGGGCCGAGAAACTGGATCTGCAGCACAGAGGTGCTCATAGCTGCAGGCCACGGATCGTGCTGGCCAGCCCCAAGCTCAGCTCCCTGCAGGCAAGGCCTGAGGGCCACAGCCTGAGGGCGCACCCTGCCCTGGCACAAGAGGCTCTGCGCGGGGCTCACTCGAGGAGGAGGCAGACTGTGCTCCCTGCCACGTGGCTGTGGGGCAGGAGATCTGGGCAGAGTTCCCTGCTTGGTGCTCATCCCGATGGTGGCCTCACTGAGCAGTGCTCCACCCTCCGGCTCCCCCTACGGGCGCTAAAACAAACACATCCCCAGAGGTGACCAGGAAAGTCTGAATCTGCAGAGCCTGCACAGGCCCAGGGCCCGGGGCCCAGGTCCTGTGGGCGTCCAGGCAAGAGGCCCCGGTGGCCGTTGCTGGGGCAGCACTGGGTCTGAACAGCTTCTCTGGGAACCACCTGGGCCGAGCGGCACCCAGCCCCGCTCACGTCCTGTTTCTCCTCAAGAAGTCCACTTCCAGGGGGCTGGAGAGATAGCATAGTGGGTAGGGCGTTTGCGCACGCGGCCAACCCGGGTTTGATTCCCAGCATCCCATATGGTCCCCCGAGCACCGCCAGGAGTAACTCCTGAGTGCAGAGCCAGGAGTAACCCCTATGCATCGCCGGGTGTGACCCAAAAAGCAAAAAAAAAAAAAAGAAGTCCACTTCCAGAGTTTCACAACTGGCCACGTCCCTGGATCTGTGGGGGCTGGAAGAGCATGGCCAGCTCCCATCCTGGCTCTCCAGGAGTGACCCCTGAGTGCAGAGCCCTGATTGAGTCCTGGGCACCACCAGCTGTGGCCCCCAAACCGAAACAGTGGGGAAAAAATTTCCATAGGTGCAGCCTTCTGCAACGGGCCCAGGGGACAGGGAATTACTCACTCTCCGGGAGGCAGCCGGCGGGGAGGGGGCATGTTCAAGTGTGGCCACCAGAGCTGGGTTTCCCACGCCTTCCCGGGAAACAGGAGGCGGGGGCATGGGAGGTGGCCCTGCTCCCAGAACTGGCCAGGCCCATTTCCACGATGCCACCATGTGTGGAGCCGACCATCCACTGCAGGGCAGCCTTATAGCACAGCCAGGAGTGACCCCTGAGCACAGAGCTGGGAGAAAGGGCAGGGAGGGGACAAAAGGCCTCGGGCTGGCCCGGTACCAGCTCTGTCCACAGTGGCCCCCAAACCACCAGCCCAGAGTGGGCTCCACTCAGCAAACAGCTTCCTGTGGGCCTGGCCGGGAGTCAGGCCAGGAAGACAACGTGGGCAAGTCAGGCGCCAAAGTCAGCAGCGGGACCTTGGGGGGTTTCATCATCCTGGCGGGTCAGAGGTCAAGGAGGATGCCTGCGAAGAGCACCCCAGATGCCTGCCCCCACCCCTCTCTCAGGAGGCCTTGCCCGCTACTACCATGGATGGGGTGTCTCCCCTTGGAGCGCCTGGGTCAGAGCCCTGCAGGCACCCAGAATATTTCCAGGAATATTCCCAGCGCTCAGGCTGTGGGCGGTGGGGGGTGGGGTCCGTTTTCTGGCGTCGCTGCCCCAAGGGGCACAGACTATCCCCCAGTCCTGCGGTCCCCTCTCCCCACCACACGCTTCATCCGTTTCCTCGTGGCCGGGCAAAACCGGATGTCACCTCCTGCCTGGCCAGCCTGAGGGAATCTGGGTTCCAGATAAGGACAGGTCCTGGGGTCCAGCAAGGACAGGGGTGCAGGTGGACGCCCACTCCTTCCTCAGGGCGAGCCTGTGGATCCCCTCCCGGAGGGCAGCCGCTGACCAAGTGACCTGCGGGCAGCCCAGACTGGAGACGCCCACGGCCGGGTGGGGGAGGGGAGCCCCGTGGAGAGCAGCAGGAGACGCTGACGTGGAAACTTGGCAGCCGGACCAGCCTCCTGGCCGCGGGCCCGCACCCGTCCGTCACTCCTGGGCAGCGGAGGCTCCAGCAGGCGGGCAGCAGGGCCAAGCACTCACCCCTAGGGACCTCAGGCCTGCAGGAGCCCTAAGCAGGAGTCTGGGGGCCAAGAGCAAAGCAGTGACCCGAGTGGGCTCCCACTGTCGCAAGGATGCTGTTGATCCCCCTGGGGACACTCAGTGGCCTGTGCTCAGTGGCCCCGTCCCGAACGGCTCACCCCCTGGTGTGGGGAGTCCTTCTTTGTGGGTTCATATCCCCCAAGTAAAAGCAGGGTGGGGAGTGTGTGGGGGAGGCCGTGCGGGTTCCTTTGATAAATAAAATGGGAGCGCCCCCTGGCGGCCTCGGGGGTTCCGGGCGAGCGACCAGGGGAAACCGGTAAACGCTGGCACGGGAGCAGCTGTGGGGTCCGAGCCCAAGTGCGTGTCCCCACAGCCTCCGTGCTCCCACGAGGGGCCCAGGGAGACGTCAAGGAGGGAATCAGGGCTGGGGTTTCACACACGACCACCCCACGGCCAGCATCTGTCCCCTCCAAGCTCTCTTGATGGCTTGTTTCCGGTTTGGGGGTGATGCCTGGTGACCCTCAGGGGCTCTGTCCAGGTGCTGAGCTTAGAGGAAGCTCTAGGTGGTACCCAGGACGTGCTGCAGTCAAACCCTGGCAGCTGCACTCAGCCTGTGAGTGCTCTTCCCGCTCCGGGAAACCACTCCCTTGCAGTGACCTTTTTTCTAGGAACTGATCCTGCAGAAATACTTGCCATTGAATAGGTCCGTTCACAGAACAGCCTGCAGCCTTGCGGGAAAAGATGGGAGCTATCTAGGGGGCCAGGAAAATGCATTACGGTACACCGACCTGGGTTAAAACATTTGCAACCCTTCTTGAAAAACATCCAAGTACTAACCAGTACGTCTTGAAAAACATCCAAGTACTGACCTTGAAAAACAAGGGCTGGAGCGATAGCGTAACGGGTAGGGCGTTTGCCTTGCTTGCGGCCGGCCTGGCCGGGTTCAATTCCTCCGCCCCTCTCGGAGAGCCCAGCAAGCCACCGAAAATATCTCCCTTGCACGGCAAAGCCTGGCAAGCTACCCGTTATGTATTCAATATGCCAAACACAGTAACAAGTCTCACAATGGAGACATTACTGGACCTGCTCGAGCAAATCGATGAACAACAGGACAGTGCAGTGCAGTGCTACAGTGCTTAAAAAACATGAAAGACTGGAAGCAGGGCAGAGAAATGGTCTTTGTCAGGTAGGAGTCCCAGGCTCAAACTCCGAGTCCCCTCCTATCTTCATATGGCCAGGGGTGACCTGAAAGCCATTAAAGAAACTGAGAGGGCTGGAGAGAGAGGACAGTGGGCACTTGCCGTGCACATGACCAGCCCGGTTCGATCCCTGGCACCCCATATGGTACCCTGAGCACCTCCAGGAGTAAGCCCTGAGCACTGCCATGTTTGCCCCCAAGAGAAAGAAATAAAGAAAAGGAAAGCAAAAAAGAAAGAAGCAAAAAAAAAAAAAAGCCACGT
The DNA here is from genome assembly GCF_029834395.1 of Sorex fumeus. Taxonomy (NCBI): domain Eukaryota; kingdom Metazoa; phylum Chordata; class Mammalia; order Eulipotyphla; family Soricidae; genus Sorex; species Sorex fumeus. The sequence continues at coordinate 16,921,177 of NW_026606086.1, read as the reverse complement.
TCTTGGGTAGAAAACACTGTATGAGGGCCAGGGCGATAGAAAGAGGGGAGGGCACTTGCCTCTCACACCGCCAAGGATCCATCCCTATTATCCCGTGTGGTCCCCTAAGCACCACCAGGAGTGATCCCTGTGTTCAAAGCCAGGAGTAAACTCAAGAGTAGAGGGTGTGTGATCCCCGAAAAACTAAATGCCTTATCATAAAATCTCATTTCCTGCCCTACTCAAAGCAATTCCATTCAAACTTCCAAAAGATTGGGGAGGGTGGAGGGGTCATAAGAGAAGGGAGGGTGTCCTACAAGCCAGGAAGGCTTACGATAAGAGACAATGAAAAGATAGCTATATCTGGGCTGGAGAGATAGCACCGTGGGTAGGGCGTTTGCCTTGCACGCGGCTAACCCGGGTTCGATTCCCAGCATCCCATATGGTTCCCTGAACACTGCCAGGAGTAACTCCTGAGTGCAGAGCCGGAGTAACCCCTGTGCATCGCCGGGTGTGACCCAAAAAGCAAAAAAAAAAAAAAAAAGAAAAGAAAAGAGAGCTGTAAAGGATTGGAGAAAGTGTAGGCCAACATGCCCTTGAGCAAACCTTCTCCAGCATGCACATGTGCAGGACAGTGCTTCCGGTCAAAGTGTGCTTTGTGGGCAGCAGAGGGGAAGGCATTATGTGCTGCGGAAGGAGAGACGGAGAGAGACAGTGAGGGCAGAGGCCTGGCCAGGTGCAAGTATCAAGGGGCCTCTGCTCGCTCGCCAGCTGCACCGTTGCTTCAGCACTGCTGTTGCTTTTTGGGTCACACCCAGGATACTCCGGGGTTACTCCTGGCTCATGCGCTCAGGAATTACTCCTGGCGGTGCTTAGGGGACCCTATGGGATACTGGGAATCGAACCTGGGTCGGCTGCATGCAAGGCAAACGCCCTCCCCACTGTGCTGTCGCTCCAGCCCCATCTCTGCTGTTTCTGTTTCATTGTTGTTTCCTCATTTGTGGTTTCCTTCGTTGTGGAGGGACTCGCACCCTGGAGCTGCAGAGTCGCACAACAGTGCCTCTGGAATCACACTCCGGTCTCACACTGAGCCCATCGACCTCGTTCTTTTGGTTTGGTTTTGAGGCCACACTCTGAGGCCCCTGGTTCTATGCTCAGGGGTCACTCCTGGAGCTGATGGGGTCAGGTTGGCGGCCAGTAAGCAAGACAAGTGCCAACCTCTGTGCCATCTTGCCAGCGCTTGACTGTATTTTGCACGCCCAGAGGAGTTCAAAAGCTCCTGGCTCTGTGCTCTGGGCTTTGCAGTGTGGGGGGATCAAACCCCGCCACCCTCTCTGCAGAGAGTGTGCTCATGACCCCTCTCTGCTGCTGGCACGTTTCTATGAGAGTTATATTGGGCAAAGTAGCCTGTGGTTTAGGGAGACTTACCTATGTGCTAAAATTGTAAGATCATATACGAGAATAAGCCATCCGATGCCCCACCTTGGCTTCCCTCTCCGGAGGGTTGGGAACTGGGTATGAGAAGCTTTCAAGATAACAGGACAGGGGGCTGGAGTGATAGCACAGTGGGTAGGTGTTAGCTTTGCATGTGGCTGACTCGGGTTCGATTCCCAGCATCCCATATGGTCCCCTGAGCACCGCCAGAAGTGATTCCTGAGTGCAGAGCCAGGAGTATCCCCTGTGTATTGCCGGATGTGACCCAAAACGAAAAAAAAAAAGACAAATGTTTCATTTCTTATGTCATGACACACATGTATTAAATAAATAAAAACTGTGGCTCGTTTAAAATAACCATAGTGATTGGTGGTGGGTGGTTGGGACTGATTCCAGCAATGTGGGGACGCATGAAGGGCCATTTGCCCCCATCTGAAAAACAGTCCAGGATCAAGTTTCAGTGAATTTCCACTTTTAAAGGTAGTTTAATATATGCTTTTTGATAGGTCCGTGACCTCATTTGACACAGAGACGAGTAAAGTGAAGGAAGCAGGAGTTTATTGGGGTGCGCTCCTGGGTGGACTTCATGAACCTCTGGTGAGGCTGGGGTAGAGCTGCGCCCTGGGAGAGACTCGGGGGACCTTTAAGTTGTCTTGGTTGGGAAAAGGAAACCAAGACTAGTGGAATGGTGCACTCGGTCCAGCTCCCTTATCTGCAGGGGCCGATGGTGAGGAAGCAGGGCTGCAGCTTGCTGGCCTTCTAGTGCCAGGTAGGCCCTAAGTCCGTCTCTGTGCTGCGGGCACGGGGTGATCTCTGGTTCCAGGAATGTTGCCATGGTCATCATTTTGTTAGAGCAAACCTTACACCTGTATGACTTGCTTGGGCTGTACAAAGTATCTCTGAAAATAACCACAAGCAACTGACAATAGTGGTTGGGCAGGCAGAACCTAGTGAGGGACGCATATGCCTTTACCTTTGTGGCAGGCTCTGCAGGGGATGCACAGGAGGGCACGCGGGAGGCGACACGGACACTGGCCCAAGGGTGTCCCCACTGCTAAAGTGGGCATCGCAGCAGGACAGGGCGGAAGTTGCTGACTGCAGGTAGGATGCCAGGAGCCCCAACCCCAGTGGACCCCCGCCCTGCTCGGGGCACTCCAGCCGGCCTGAACCCTGATCTTGGCTTTGCAAACTGATCGACCCCGGAAGCGGCCAATTTGAAGAGCCTGTGCGAAGAAGCCGCTGAGACCCAGCGCGGCGTAGGCAGGAGCCCCTGTGACCGTAGCTGGAGAAACGCGGCCTCTCCCAGGCACCTCCCACCCCTTCCCCTGTCTGCTTGCGTCGTTTTCAACGCAGTGAACGGCCAGGAGTCCCCCGCCTCCAGCACCCCTGGGACCCCTGGCCCTGCTCAGGGCACTCGGGCAGGCCTGGGACCTGATCTTGGCCAGACAAACGGATCTCCCCCTCCCCCGCTCTGCCCTGCCCGCTCATTCGTAAAAACTACAATTCCCAGAAGCCTCCGGCGCCGCCACCGCGCAGCCGCGGAGCGGGGGCTGCCGGGAGCGCGCGGGGGCGGGGCGAGGCCCGGGCGGAAGTGGCGCCCGCCGGCCCGTCCCTGCCGCCGAGGCCGCCCGCCCGCCCGCCCGCGCCGCGGGCTCCGGACCAGGCCCGACCGGTGAGTGACGGCCGCGCCGCCGCGACCCCGACCGCGAGCCCGCACACACGCTCTGCCCTCGCCGTGGCCCCTCGCTCGGGCACTGTCCCCTTCCGCCTGGCGGCGACCTCTCCCCGGCGGACGCGCGGGACGCCTCCCCCCTCGGACCTGAGGGTGCCTCCCACCTCTGACCTGCAGGATACGCCCCCGCCGACCGCTGACACGTCTCCCGGCGACAGTGGACACCTCCCGCCTCTGACCTGAGGGGGCCTCCTCCCCCCTCTGACTACAGACGCCTCTCCCAATGACAGGGACACCTCCCCCCTCGGACCTGAGGGTGCCTCCCCCCTCTGACCTGCAGGATATGCCCCCGCCGACCTCTGACACCTCTCCCACCGACAGTGGACACCTCCCGCCTCTGACTTCAGACGCCTCTCCCAATGACAGGGACACTTCCCCCCTCTGACCTGAGGGGGCCTCCCCCCTCTGACTACAGACACCTCCGCCTCTCACAGTGGACACTTCCCACCTCTGACCTGAGGGGGCCTCCCCCCCTCTGACTACAGACGCCTCTCCCAATGACAGGGACACCTCCCCCCTCTGACCTGAGGGGGCCTCCCCCCTCTGACTACAGACACCTCCGCCTCTCACAGTGGACACTTCCCACCTCTGACCTGAGGGGGCCTCCCCCCCTCTGACTACAGACGCCTCTCCCAATGACAGGGACACCTCCCCCCTCGGACCTGAGGGGGCCTCCTCCCCCCTCTGACTACAGACGCCTCTCCCAATGACAGGGACACCTCCCGCCTCTGACCTGAGGGGGCCTCCCCCCTCTGACCTGCAGGATATGCCCCCGCCAACCTCTGACACCTCTCCCGCCGACAGTGGACACCTCCCCCCTCTGACCTGAGGGTGCCTCCCCCCTCTGACCTGCAGGATACGCCCCCGCCGACCTCTGACACCTCTCCCGCCGACAGTGGACACCTCCCCCCTCTGACCTGAGGGTGCCTCCCCCCTCTGACCTGCAGGATATGCCCCCGCCGACCTCTGACACCTCTCCTGCCCACAGTGGACACCTCCTGCCTCTGACTTCAGACGCCTCTCCCAGTGACAGGGACACCTCCCCCCTCTGACCTGAGGGTGCCTCCCCCCTCTGACCTGCAGGATATGCCCCCGCCGACCTCTGACACCTCTCCCACCGACAGTGGACACCTCCCCCCTCTGACCTGAGGGTGCCTCCCCCCTCTGACCTGCAGGATATGCCCCCGCCGACCTCTGACACCTCTCCCGCCAACAGTGGACACCTCCCCCCTCTGACCTGAGGGTGCCTCCCCCCTCTGACCTGCAGGATATGCCCCCACCGACCTCTGACACCTCTCCCGCCGACAGTGGACACCTCCCGCCTCTGACCTGAGGGGGCCTCCTCCCCCCTCTGACTACAGACGCCTCTCCCAATGACAGGGACACCTCCCCCCTCGGACCTGAGGGTGCCTCCCCCCTCTGACCTGCAGGATATGCCCCCGCCGACCTCTGACACCTCTCCCGGAGACAGTGGACACCTCCCGCCTCTGACTTCAGACGCCTCTCCCAATGACAGGGACACTTCCCCCCTCTGACCTGAGGGGGCCTCCTCCCCCCTCTGACTACAGACGCCTCTCCCAATGACAGGGACACCTCCCGCCTCTGACCTGAGGGTGCCTCCCCCCTCTGACCTGCAGGATATGCCCCCGCCAACCTCTGACACCTCTCCCGCCGACAGTGGACACCTCCCCCCTCTGACCTGAGGGTGCCTCCCCCCTCTGACCTGCAGGATACGCCCCCGCCGACCTCTGACACCTCTCCCGCCGACAGTGGACACCTCCCCCCTCTGACCTGAGGGTGCCTCCCCCCTCTGACCTGCAGGATATGCCCCCACCGACCTCTGACACCTCTCCCGCCGACAGTGGACACCTCCCCCCTCTGACCTGAGGGTGCCTCCCCCCTCTGACCTGCAGGATACGCCCCCGCCGACCTCTGACACCTCTCCCGCCAACAGTGGACACCTCCCCCCTCTGACCTGAGGGTGCCTCCCCCCTCTGACCTGCAGGATATGCCCCCACCGACCTCTGACACCTCTCCCGCCGACAGTGGACACCTCCCCCCTCTGACCTGAGGGTGCCTCCCCCCTCTGACCTGCAGGATACGCCCCCGCCGACCTCTGACACCTCTCCTGCCCACAGTGGACACCTCCCGCCTCTGACTTCAGACGCCTCTCCCAGTGACAGGGACACCTCCCCCCTCTGATCTGAGGGTGCCTCCCCTCTCTGACTGCAGACACCTCCGCCTCTAACAGTGGACACTTCCCGCCTCTGACCTGAGGGGGCCTCCCCCCTCTGACTACAGACCCCTCTCCCAATGACAGGGACACCTCCCCCCTCTGACCTGAGGGTGCCTCCCCCCTCTGACTACAGACACCTCCGCCTCTCACAGTGGACACTTCCCGCCTCTGACCTGAGGGGGCCTCCCCCCTCTGACTACAGACGCCTCTCCCAATGACAGGGACACCTCCCCCCTCGGACTACAGACACCTCCGCCTCTCACAGTGGACACTTCCCCCCTCTGGCCTGAGGGTGCCTCCCCCCTCTGACTACAGACACCTCCGCCTCTCACAGTGGACACTTCCCACCTCTGACCTGAGGGGGCCTTCCCCCTCTGACTACAGACACCTCCGCCTCTCACAGTGGACACTTCCCACCTCTGACCTGAGGGGGCCTCCCCCCCTCTGACTACAGACACCTCCGCCTCTCACAGTGGACACTTTCCCCCTCTGACCTGAGGGGGCCTCCCCCCTCTGACTACAGACGCCTCTCCCAATGACAGGGACACCTCCCCCCTCGGACCTGAGGGTGCCTCCCCGCTCTGACCTGCAGGATATGCCCCCGCCGACCTCTGACACCTCTCCCACCGACAGTGGACACCTCCCCCCTCTGACCTGAGGGTGCCTCCCCCCTCTGACCTGCAGGATATGCCCCCGCCGACCTCTGACACCTCTCCCGCCAACAGTGGACACCTCCCCCCTCTGACCTGAGGGTGCCTCCCCCCTCTGACCTGCAGGATATGCCCCCGCCGACCTCTGACACCTCTCCCACCGACAGTGGACACCTCCCCCCTCTGACCTGAGGGTGCCTCCCCCCTCTGACCTGCAGGATATGCCCCCGCCGACCTCTGACACCTTTCCCGCCAACAGTGGACACCTCCCCCCTCTGACCTGAGGGTGCCTCCCCCCTCTGACCTGCAGGATATGCCCCCGCCAACCTCTGACACCTCTCCCGCCGACAGTGGACACCTCCCCCCTCTGACCTGAGGGTGCCTCCCCCCTCTGACCTGCAGGATATGCCCCCACCGACCTCTGACACCTCTCCCGCCGACAGTGGACACCTCCCGCCTCTGACCTGAGGGGGCCTCCCCCCTCTGACTACAGACACCTCTACCTCTGACAGTGGACACCTCCCCCCTCTGATTTTCAGTTTGCCTCCCCTCTCTGATACTTGAGCTGGAGCGATAGCACAGCGGCGGTAGGGCATTTGCCTTGCAAGCTGCCTTCCCAGCCGAGCCGGGTTCAATTCCTCCGCCCCTCTCGGAGGGCCCGGCAAGCTACTGAGAGTATCTTGCCCTCTCGGCAAAGCCTGGCAAGCTCCCCGTGATGTATTCAATTTGCCAAACACAGTAACAAGAAGTCTCACAATGGAGACGTTACTGGGCCCCCTTGAGCAAATCGATGAACAACGGGAGGACAGTGCTACAGTGCTCTGATACTTGCTGACCCTTTTCCCTCTGACAGTGGACATGCCCACCCTCTAACCGGTAGGACACCTCCCGCCTCTGACCTACGGACACCTTTTCTCCTGGTAGTGAACACCTGTGCCCTCTGACCTGCAGACACACCCTCTCCTCTGACTTGCACACACCTGCCCTCCGGCTTGGGTGGTTCCACCCAGAGGGACACGTTTTCTCCCAAGGACACGGACGCTGCCCCAAAAGTCCTGCCCGCATAGGCCTCCGCTTTTTGACTGGCACTCCGCTGCTCCTGCAGGCTGCTGTCCCTCAGCCCTTCCTTCTGCCTCTGCCATCTGTCTGGCCTGTTCATGGGGACCTCCCCCCCTCACCCGCTGCACTGTCACCCAGGACGCGGCTTGGGGTTGCGGGAACAGGGCAGGGCCACGCCCCTTCTGCTCTGGGGGGAGAGCCTCCGCCCGCTGCCCCATTGGGGGGTCCCGGGCGGCCCAGAGCTGTGCGGCTGGATAGTGCTTGGTACCACGTGGTTCCTCATCCCTCCTGTCCCGTTAATCTGCTCACAGAAGGTGCTTCTGGCCATCAGGGCGGCCCCGGGCACCCACTGGCCAGCTGGGCCCACGCAGGAGTGTGGCCACTCACCTCTGCTTCCGGCCACCCATCCTGGAAGGGAGGGGCCAGCTGGGGCAAACCTGTTTGTCCCGGGTCTGCCTGTCACACATCCTCCTGGAGCCGGCTCCTGTCCACGGCCGGCGTCCTCTGGGGCCCCAGGATGGGCCGGGAAGGTAACTGCGGGGGCCAGGAACCGGGCCTGAGCCCCTCACCTCACCCCACCCTCAGGCTGGCTGAGGAGTTGTGTGTGTGTTTGTGTGTGTGTGTGTGTGTGTGCATGTGTGCATGCGTGCCTGTGTTGCCTGAGCATGTGTGTGCGCGTGCATGCCTGTGTGTGTGCATGCTTGAGCATGTGTATGTGTGCTTGTGTATGTGTACTTGCATGTGTGTATGTGTGTGCTTTCCGTGTGTGTGTGTGTGTGTGTGTGTGTGCTCGTGGCTGTGCTCACATGCGTGCACTTGCCGTGGAGCCCCCGGGGGCCCTACCCGGTGGGGGCGGCCCTGCGGTGCTGGGAGCTTCTGAAGGGGGCTTGCCACGAGCTGGCTGGACAGCGTGGCCTCTGGTGGGCACTTTGGTTCCGAGTTCCCCGACCCGGTCTGTTCCCGCAGGTGTGAGCCGCGCCCTTAGGCCTTCAGAAACTCCCTCCACTTCCTCCCCCTCCTCCCTAGGTGCCAGGCTGGCCTTTCTCTTTCCCACATTGATCTTTTCTTTTGGTTTCGGGCCGCACCTGGCAGTGTTCAGGGCTTACTCCTGGCAGTGTCAGTGATTGCACCTGGGGGGCTCTGGGGACAGATGTGCCGGGATTGGACCCGGGTCGGCGCCACCCACTGCGCCCCCACCCCGGCCCTTGTCGCTGACCTTCTGCAGGGGCTGGCCAGGCAGCTCCCGGGACAACTCTGGCCTGGGGGTGGGGAAGGCAGGATGGGCTCGTGGCCCTCCTGGTGACACACTGGGATCCCCTCCCCAGTGCCATATGGGTCCCCTGCAACCTGAGGGCCATCCGTTGCCGGCAGGTATCCGAGCCCAGGCTGTGTCCAGGAGCCTCCTGTCACGGGGGCCCTCCTACAGGGCTCAGGTGGGGGCGGGACACTGCTGTCTGCAGGGCCCGACTGGAGTCACCCCCCGACTGGCCAGGCACCCGCGGTCCTCTCGGGGTCCCTCAGCCCCCCCTGGCCATGCCCCTCCCTGAGCTCTCCCGGCTTCAGGGTGCCGGGGGCAGCCACGGGCCGAGGGCTGGGGGCCTGGAGGGTGTGAGCGGGTCCCCCTTGGGCCCAGGAAGGCGTCCTCCCGCCCGCCTGCCCTCAGGGGCCACCCACAGGTTCCAGGAAACCAGCTGCAGTGATGGCTTGTGACTGGGGGGTCCTGTGGCATCCCCACACCTGGCAGTCTGGGGGCTCTGGCCAAACAGTGGCCGAGGAAGCGGGTGGGCCATGTGGCCGGGGAACCAAGCCTCAAGGGAGGGCTGGGGCAGGGCGGCCTCCTGCCCTTGGGAAGGCCAGTCTGGGGCAGGCCAGGGCCCTGGAAGAGGGGCGGGCAGCCCTAGCTCCGCCTGCCGGCTCCCCCAAATGACTGCTCCTCTCCCCTCCCCCTCGCGCCAGGCCCCGCCCGCCCTTCAGGCTGATGCCCACCCAGCCCCACGACCACCGGGAATGGAGTGAGTCTATGAACTCCCTGCGCATCAGTGTGGGGGGCCTTCCTGTGCTGGCGTCCATGACCAAGGCCGCGGACCCCCGCTTCCGGCCCCGCTGGAAGGTCATCCTGCCATCCTTCCTGGGCGTCACGGTGCTTTGGCTGCTCTACGCCCACCGCACACCCCCGGGCCGCGCCCCGGCCACCGGCGGGCATGGCTGGCCACTCAGCTGGCCACCGGGCCCCGCACCGCGCTACAATGACACGTACCCACTGTCAGCACCACAGCGGACGCCGGGGGGCACGCGCTACCGCATTGCGGTCATCGCCGACCTGGACACGGCATCGCGGGCCCACGAGGACAACACCTGGTTCAGCTACCTGAAGAAGGGCCACCTGACCCTGTCTGACAGCGGGGACACCGTGACGGTGGAGTGGGACAAGGATCGTGAGGTCCTGGAGTCTCACCTGGCCGAGAAGGGCCGCGGCATGGAGCTGTCCGAGCTGGTAGTCTTCAATGGCAAGCTCTACTCCGTGGACGACCGCACGGGCGTGGTCTACCGCATCGAGGGCACCACAGCTGTGCCCTGGGTCATCCTGTCCGACGGCGATGGCACGGTGGGCAAAGGTACTTCCTGTGGGACAACCCCTGCTGTTGAACCTCACCTCCCCTCCCCTCGCCTGCCCCAGGCTGGGCCACCATCATTTCCTGTCCGCATGGAGGGACGTGCCCGAGGATTGATTTCGCTCCCTTAAGGGCCGGAGGTAGATTTCAGGTTCCTGCAGTGAGCCCCACACAGGGAAGGGAAGGCCCAGAGTGACCACTGGCAGAACATTCTAGTAGCTGCTCTTGTCTGGGCCGTTGCATCTGGGAGCTGGCAGGAGTCTGCAGGAGCCCAGACAAGGGGGGCTCTGCTGGGAAGTGGCGGGGTCAGGACCAAGGGGGCAACAGGGCACCTCGACCCCACACGGCCCAGCTGATTGCTGCACATGGGCAGAGGCAGCCCGAGTGGGTCATCAGAGTCTGGACTCAAACTCGGGGGGCAAGTTGGGGCCTTCCCAGAGGGCTCGGGGAGGGGACGGAGGGTGGGGTGCCCGTCTGTCCTGCGTGGGGGCTGCTGGCCGGTGTGCCTGGAGGAGATCCACAGGTCACCTGGCTCTCCTGGAGGGATAGCTTGGCCAAGGCCCACCCCTGCCCTGTCGCCCCCTTGGTCCTGACCCCGCCACTGCCTAGCTGGAGGCTTGTGGCTGGTCTTCCAGGCTCAGCGTACTCTGTCCCTGTCCCCAGGCTTCAAGGCGGAGTGGCTGGCCGTGAAGGACGAGCACCTGTACGTGGGTGGCCTGGGCAAGGAGTGGACCACGGGCACCGGGGAGGTGGTGAACGAGAACCCCGAGTGGGTGAAGGTGGTGGACTGCAGTGGCAGCGTGCACCACGAGAACTGGGTGTCCAGCTACAACGCGCTGCGTGCAGCCGCCGGCATCCACCCACCAGGTAACGGCAGGAGGGGGTGGTTGGGGCCGGGCGCTGCCCCACACCTGCCAGGCTCCACCAGGCTCTCCTTCCCCCCGGCCCCCGGGAAGTGGGCAGCAGGATGTGGGGAAGTGCTGACCCAGTCCCTGACCCCGCGGCCCCCGCAGGCTACCTCATCCATGAGGCCGCGTGCTGGAGTGACACGCTGCAGCGCTGGTTCTTCCTGCCACGCCGCGCCAGCCACGAGCGCTACAGCGAGCGGGAGGACGAGCGCCGTGGCACCAACCTGCTGCTGCGTGCCACGCAGGACTTCAGCGGCGTGACCGTCAGCCGCATCGGGGACGTGGTGCCCACGCACGGCTTCTCCTCCTTCAAGTTCATCCCCAACACCGACGACCAGATCATTGTGGCCCTCAAGTCTGAGGAGGATGGTGGCACAGTGGCCACCTACATCACGGCCTTCACACTGGACGGCCGCTTCCTGCTGCCCGAGACCAAGATCGGCAGTGTCAAGTATGAGGGCATCGAGTTCATCTGACCCAGGCTGGACTCCTGTGTGCGCTGCCCCACCCAGGCCCGAGTGGGCACTGCCGCCTGCGCCATGGTTCCCTGTTCAATAAACACTCCCTGAGTTCTGGGGGTGAGCGCTGAGCCCCCTGGAACACAGCCCGCCCTCCTGTCGCCCCCTCTGTGGAACCTCAGGCATTAAGTGACCCCCCCCCCAGCACTGCTCCGCTGCAGGAGGGGGCAAGCTCCTTCAGGGCCCCCAAGTTCTTCTTGGGTGTGGCCGACTTTATTTTCTTCCTTCTGGAAAGTTCCTTGGGCGTGTGACACTGTGAAAGTGTGTTCATGGGGGCGACTTCCCTTCTTAGCGCCACCCTGCGGACTTGCCCCTTGCCCACCAAGGTCCCTGTGGTGGGCCTGTCCTCAGCATACTTGCCGGAAGTGGTCACTCAGAGTGATGGCCACCTGCAGAGTCCTCAGGAGGCTGATGACTGTGTCGTCCTCATCAGATACCAGAAATGTGCCTCCTGGAGCTTCCTGTAAACCTACCAGCTCCAGGGACCCCGGGGGCCCCCAGGCGCAGCCCCCATTGCTCCTGTCCCACCTTGGTTGATCCTGGGTCTCTCCACCATGATCTGGGCTGGAGGGAAGCAGGGCAGGTTGGCAGGACCTTCCCACCTGTCGGCAGCCGGCAGGTCTTGCTGGGTCCGCCTAGTGCCCACCATTAGTGAATCACAGGGATGGAGCAGAGCTGCAGACGGAACGTTCCAGAACTCGCATGCCTGGGCTGGGAGCCTGACACCTCACGCTCCAAGATTTGGGGCCTTCACCCTCACTGGCCCCCCGCCCTGCCCTGTGCAGCCTAGTTCTCCTGTGTCCACTGTCTGGGCCTCCTCGGGGCACAGTCCAGAGCCATTGCAAGGTGTCCTCCAGGCCAGGGAAGCATCCCGGTCACTCCTGGCCCTGGCCTGATCCCTCTCCCAATGAGACCCAGCAGGATTCCCGAGTGGAGAGGGGAACAGCTATGTACCCTGAGCGGGGCAATCCCTTGTCCGGCCTGCAGCCCCCGGCACCCTGGAACTTGGAGCTGAAAGTTTGATTAAATGACGTTTTCAAAGTCTCAAGGGTCAAACTGGGGCTAGGCCTGGGCAACCACCAACCGACTCCTCACACAGGCTTGCACGTCACACACAGGCCCGGTCTTGCTGGACATGGGGAAGTGACCAGCCCCGAGTGAGGCTGCTGCCTCTGTCCAGGGCCCAGGCGGGGGTTGGGAGGCAGGAGCGCAGCAGTGGCTCGAGGCCTGGGCGCCGTATTTCACCACAGGCCCTGAGCTCGACCCCACCCTGCAGTCGGGCTCCAACCACCCCCTGCCCCCAGCCCACCCTCCCCTGGATGTGGCCTCTGGCTGGCTGGGGTGGGGGGAGCCCCGCGTGGGAGCCAGGGGCCAGAGTCGGGATCCTGTGGGTAGATAGGGCATCCCAGTCGTGCCAGCGGTACCTACTGTGGACCCAGCTGCCCCCTCGCCAGCCACATCCCTGCCCACCCTGTCCTGGGGATCTCCCTTCTGGCTGGCAGCGTCCGCGCTGGAGTGTGAGGCCCAGGGAGAGCAGAGCACACGTGCACACCTGCTCCCCACCATCCCCCGTGGGCCCCTAACCCTGTCTGCTCGGTGGCCGCTGGCCAGGCCACATCCTGTGGGCAGCCAATCCTAGGAGCCCCAGCTCAGGTGGTTTCTGAGAAATGAAACTTGGCCTCATTCCTGAGCCCCGGGGGGGCTCAGAGCATCTCGTGCTTCCGCTCAGGGTCACCCTGATGTCTGCTGGTCTGGCGCAGGTAAGCTCCCACCTAGCTGGGTCCCCCGGGCCACAAAGCTGAATCCAGGGGAGGGGGCTGAGCTCGGGGCCTGCATGGCTGGCCCATCGGGGGCCTTGTGAAGGTTGTTGGCTACACAGATGGCAGCCGCAGGGCATGGACTGGGTGGACTTTATACTTTACAGCCTGGACTTTACACCAGCACTGTGGCTCACCTGTGCCAAAGCCCCGTGCCAATCTCTCACATGTCCAAGCCCTTCAATGCCCCCAGGGCGGCCATGTGCCCACTGTGCCCTGGAACTGGGCTGGCCACCTGAGCCCTTCCTGCCTCCCCTGGCACTGAGGCACCTGGGAAAGGGCTGCGGCGCCCGGCGGCCACCTCAGCCTGGCTCCATCTCTCCTGAGCAGCAAGCAGGGTGCCCACAGACCCCACCCTGCAGCCGGCCGCGGGGGTCTCAGCCCACGCCTGTGCAGGTGTTGAGTCTCCAGTGACCCCTGCAGACTTGGTGGGGCAGCCCCAGCGGGGGGCAGGCTGGGGAGAGTCCAGGGCTTGCCCCTGCCACAGGCTGCCCGTTGGCACACCCGGGCACCCGCCCTGCCAGGGCTCCGTGATAATCCTCATGTTTATCTGCCTTGACCAGGGGGCACTGGTACCTGACAGTTGGTCCTTGGTGGGGCGCCCCCCCCTCCCCACACCCCCACCATGGCCACCTCCAGCCCCTCCCACCCTCATAACCTTCAGCCACCCCCAGCTCCTCCCCACACACCTGCCAAGGCTGTGCCCAGCGCTGGCCTGTGCCCGTCCTCCTGCTCAGAGTCCCCCTTCCTGAGGTCGGTCTTGCTCCCGGGTGCTTGGGGGGTCTTCACTCAGGTGTGGCCCTGCAGGGGTGCCCGCAGCTCACCCTTTCCCCCTCTGCTGCAGGGCCAGGGACACCCAGACACGGCCATGGTCCCCGCAAGACTCTTGTGGATCTGCCTGCTGCTGGCAGGGGCCTGGGGTAAGTGGCACCTGGGCCCGCAGAGGACCGCATCGCGCCGAAAGTCTGGGTGGGTTGTCTTACGCCAGGCATGTCCAGCTCTCTCTGAGGCTTCCTCCTCGCAGCCCCCCTGGCCTGCCCCCTACACCCCAGCAGCACCGAGACGGGCTCCCAGGTAGGAGAGGGACCCGCTCTCTCCTTGTGCCTGTCATCTGCCTGCGTTTCTAGGAGCTCCCCGGGCACCCCCCCCCCGCACCTGTCCCAGCAGGCCAGGCCGGTGGCATCCCCAGTGGGTCCAGGGAGCTGAGGGGACAGCGTGGTCAGGGGCCACCCTCGGGAGCTGACCGTCTTGGGGAGGCCAGGACGAAGGCCGCCCGCTGAGCGCTCCCCGGTGCCCGCAGGTACTCAGGATGGGGACGTGCGGCTGGCCGGAGGGAAGCGCGCCAATGAGGGCCGCGTGGAGATCTTCTACCGCGGCCAGTGGGGGACGGTGTGCGACGACCAGTGGGACCTGAGCGACGCCAGTGTGGTGTGCCGCGCGCTGGGCTTCCCCGCCGCCGCGCAGGCTCTGCCCAGGGCAGCCTTCGGCCCAGGTAGGCTAGCGGAGACCCCACACACACCGGGGCCGTCTCGGCCTCAGGGGTGGGGGTGAGGGGCCTTGCCCACAGCTCTGACTCCGGACGCTTATTTTTCTACAACCTCAGCCTCCCGGAGACAGTGTGTATCGGGGGACGGGAGACGCACGGGGACTCAGACCCTGGCCCTGCACGCAGTCGGCGCGGGTTCGGTCCCTGTTCGCTCCTGAACAGCCAGGAGCAAGCCCTGAGCACTGCGAGGAGCAAGCTCTGAGCACTGCCAGCTGTGGCTCCAGGCCCCGCCCCCAGGGCCTCCATGGCACCTTGTGGGGTCTTTGTGGTCGCCTATGCCCGGCTGGGAGGAGGGTGGGCAGCGTGGGCAGGCGGCAGGGGGCGAGGGGGGCACTGTGCCAGTGGCCCGTGCAGAGGTGAGGGAAGAGGCGGGTCTGGGAGGGGTACCTGCGCGGGGGGGCAAGGAGTCTGGTTTAGTTGGGGGGGTGTGGGCGCTGCCGTATGAGCGCGCTCGGAGAGGCGGGGGGGGCGCAGGGAGGGGCGGCACTGGCCCGCGCTCAGGCGCGCCCGTCCGGCTGTGCCCACAGGAAGAGGCCCGATCCTGCTGGACGAGCTGGAGTGCGCGGGCACTGAGGAGTCTCTGGCCAACTGCAAGTCCCAGGGCTGGCTGCAGAGCAATTGCAAGCACGAGGAGGACGCCGGCGTGATCTGCGCCAACCGTGAGTCCGCGCCCCAGCGCGACCTGCGCCAATCAAGAGCCCTGCCCCGTGCCCGGTGTGCTCTGCGCCAATCAAGAGCCCGCTACGGCGTGCTCTGCGCCAATCATGAGCCCTGATCTGCCCCAGCCCCCGGCGTGCTCTGCGCCAATCATGAGCCCTGCTCCACCCCCGGCGTGCTCTGCGCCAATCAAGAGCCCTCTACGCCGTGCTCTGCGCCAATCATGAGCCTTGGCCTGCCCCCCGCGTGCTCTGCGCCAATCATGAGCCCCCAACGCTCCACCCCCCCCCCATCCCCGTCGTGATCTGCGCCACTCGAAAGGTCCGCTCTGCCCCCAGCGTGATCTGAGCCAATCGTGAGCCCCGCCTCGCCCCGCCCCCAGACGGGGTCCGGAAGACGCGTCCCCGCGGGCCCGGCCGGCTCCCTGCCCCCTGCCCACCCCTCAGCTCCTCCTCGCCAGGCGCCCACAGATCCTCCTGTCGCGGGGCAGCAGGGTCCAGTCTTGTCCGCGCTCACCGGAGAGCGGTGGCCACAGACCCCGGCCTGGAGCACCGGGCGCCTCCTGCCCCGAGATGCGGCAGAGCGCGAGGCCCCGGGCCGGGCACATCTGCAGGCCCAGCAGCACGGCCGTACCGCCCGGTTTAGCCAGAGTCACAGCCACTTGGCACAAGCCCTGTCCCCCGGCACTCGGGCCTGCGGTTGGGGGGGGGCACAGAAGGCAGAGAGTGTCCACACGGGAGGAGTGACGTTGCGGAGGAGCAGGAGACCCCCGCGGGGCCACGGGAGGAGGGGAGGGACAGCGCTGAGGCCTGTAGTTCCGGCGGCCGCGGAAGGAGGGGCTGTCGGGGACTCCAAACTCGGGCGCTGGGGCTGGAGCGATAGCACAGCGGGTAGGGCGTTTGTCTTGCACACGGCCGACTCAGGTTCGATTCCCAGCATCTCATATGGTCTCCTGAGCACTGCCAGGATTAATTCCTGAATGAAGAGCCAGGAGTAACCCCTTTGCATCATTGGGTGTGACCCAAAAAGAAAAAAAACTCAGGGGCACAGCTGGAGAGCACAGAAGGGAGGGTGCTGGCCCTGCTCGGGGCTACCTGGGTTTCATGCCCGGCACCCGCTGTGGTCCCCTGGGTCCCATGGGACAACGAACGAAACTGGGAGCAAGTCCTGAGCACCAGCTGCTTTGTGTGGCCCCCAACTTAAGTTTGGGACTCTGGAGGGAATGAGGTTCAGGCCGCCTGACTCCCGGCGTCAGAACTGATTCCAACCCGTTGGTGTGTTGAAAGCAAACAGAAGAAAGAGGAGGCGGGCTGGGCTGGCTGCTCAGAGCTGTTTGCAGAACAGCCGGGCTGGTGGGTGGGTGCTGGAAAGAGGGACAGGGCGTCTCTGGGCCAGCGCCCCGCAGTTAGCTCAGCAGAGGCGCTAAGGGGGCCGAGAGAGCAGCCGTCAGGCCCTTTGTGCCTTCCAGGCTCAGGGCAGCAGGTCAGCTGGCGGAGACCGATCCAGAAGAAAGACCCAGCAGGCCGCAGTTTAGGGGCCACAACTGGCCCCTAACACCTCTGTGTGCCCCCTCCTCCCCCACTAGGAACCAGCAGCAACCACACCCTTGACCTGTCCAGCGAGCTGCTTGAGGCCCTGGATCTGCTCTTCGACAGCCAGGAGGACTGTGACCTGTCCATCCAGGTGCAGGCGATGCCAGGACAGGAGATGCTGGGCTTCTGTGCCCACAGGCTGGTCCTGGCCACCAACCCTGAGGCCCAGGCGCTGTTGAGTGAGGCAAACAGCACAGTTACCTTGAAGGTGGACAGCGAGTGTCTTCCTGTTGTTAGGGACTTCATCAGGTGAGAGGCGGCCGGATACCACACGGACACCGCACTGCCACCCACCTTATTCGCAAATGTGCTCAGACACCCTCACGCACACATCCTCACACACACCCTCACACATGCCACATACCCATCCTCCCAACTCACACAAATTTTGACATACCTTCATACACCTCACACACACCCTCACACACCCTCACCCTCAACATAACTCTCATGTACCTCACACCCATCCTCACACAACCTTTACCTACCCTCACACATACCCGCATACACCTCACATGCATCTCCATGTACACCCCTACACACCCTCACACACCTGTCACACAACCCTTATACACGTCACACACACCCTCACACCTCACATGCCTCACAACACACACACAGCCTCACAACAGCCTCACAACACCCTCATACCTCATACGTACCTTCACACACATCCTCACACGTATTCTCACACACACTCACACACATCCACATACACCTCATGCATCCCCACACATTTCACACATCCTCAACATACCTCATGTACTCCTCAAACATTCTCACACAGACCCTCTCACACACAACACCCTCACACTTCATACACATTCTCACACACCCTAACATACACCATACACACATAAATACACCTCACATGCATTCTTTTTTTTTTTTTTTTTTGCTTTTTGGGTCTAACCCAGCGATGCTCAGGGGTTACTCCTGGCGGTGCGTGGAGGACCGTATGGGATGCCGGGGATTGAACCCAGGTTGGCCGCATCCAAGGCAAACGCTCTACTCGCTGTGTATTGCTCCGACCCCCTCACATACATTCTTAACATACCTTACACACTCCTCACACATCCTCACACAGACCCTCACACACACCTCACACACACCTCATACACACCTTCACACACATCCTCACATGCCCTCATATACACCCTCATATCTTCACACACTCTCATACACCTCCTCACTCACATACTTAAATACACCTCACACACATCCTCACCCGCACCTTCACACACATCCTCACACATATGCTTACACACACACACATATCCTTACAGCTTCACACACTCCTCACACACCCTCACATACACCATACACACATAAGTACACCTCATACACATTCTTAGAATACCTCACACACTCCTCACACATCCTCACACACCCTCACACACACCCTCACACAACCCTCACATACCACCACACACTGCCTCACACACATCTCACACACTCCCTCATGCATATTTCACACACATCCTCACACGTACCCTCATGTACACCCTCACACCTTCACAAAGAGCCTCACACATGCTGTCACGCACATTCTTACACCCTCACATACCCCCTCACACACATCCTTACACACATCTTCACATATAACCTCACACAGATTCTGACACAACTCTCACACACATAACACATATCCTCACGCCTCATGTACATCCTCATGCATGCACACTCTCGTACTCACCCTTCTGCAACACACCCTCATACACACACCGTTATACACATATGCTTACAGACATTTGTACGCATACCCCCTGATGGACACACACACACATGTACAGACGCCCTCATGTATATCCTATATCTATGATCACCCTTGTGCACACTGACCCTTGTGGACACACACTCAGACCCATCCTAGACTTGTGCACATGCTCACACCTGTGCACACTCCCACTCAGGCACTCATGCCTGCACACACAACCAGAACCCCTGTCCACATGCATACTCCCAGGAGCACTCCCAAGTTGGGTGACCCTGCACACATGTGCACAGAGCCAGAACCCCTGTCCACATGCATAATCCCAGGAACACTCCCAAGTTGGGTGACCCCCACGACGTGCTCCCTCACGCAATCACACCTCCACGCACCTGCATCCACACACCTACACTCATAGACACCCACTGTGCACCCGCACTCACACAGACACACAGAACACACCCGCACTCACGCAGACACACAGAATATACCCGCACTCACGCAGACACACAGAACACACCCGCACTCACGCAGACACACAGAACACACCCTCACTCACGCAGACACACAGAACACACCCGCACTCACGCAGACACACAGAACACACCCTCACTCACGCAGACACACAGAACACACCCGCACTCAACGCAGACACACAGAACACACCCGCACTCACGCAGACACACAGAACACACCCTCACTCACGCAGACACACAGAACACACCCGCACTCACGCAGACACACAGAACACACCCGCACTCACGCAGACTCACACCCCGCATCCGCACTCTCACACACACACACCGTGCACCCGTACTCAGGCTCCTACGCCGCCCAGCCCGGTGTGAGAGTAGCATAAGCACCCCACACTGCCCCGGGGCCCCAGAGAGCCCTCGACCAGGAGCCTGCTTTGGGGAGACTGCTGGGGTGAAGTTCTGAGAGTGCCACCATGTACCTGGCATGGGAGGCTGGGGGGGTTCAATTCTGCACTCTGGCCCCATGGGGACGGAGTTTGTGCCCCCAACGGGCCCTGCTCCTGCCCGCGCACCAGCACACCACGCAGGCCCCCACCGTGTCCCGTCCCGCTCTGGGCGCTCACATGAGACCGGGCACTCCGCCCTCCTAGCTCAGAGTCTCCCCTAGACGCCTACAGGACCCCTCACCTGGCCACGTCCCGGGCCATGCTCTCTCCTCTCCCGCTCTGCCCCCTTGGCCACATCTGCACCTGGCCATGGGCCCTGACTTGTGACACATTGAAGAGGGGTCACTCGCTGCCCCTTGCCAAGCCCAGAGGCTGCTCTCCCCCACCCACAGCACCGTGCTGTGAGCAGGCACCCCAGACTCGGGGGATTCTGTGCCTAGGACCGCCTTCTGCCAGGATGCAGTACACCCAGTCCCCCTCCCCCGGTCAGTATGAGGCCCCATAGCTGGGATGTGACTCAGTTCTTTTCTTCTACATGTCCCCTCCTGACAGGCGGGGGTCTGGGCACAGGGACCCCGGTCCCCACCCCTTGCAGGGCCCCTCCGTGGGGAATGAGCCCCTCAGGGCAGTTTCACAGAGCCTAGCACCAGCCCTCCACCCTCACCCGTGCCCTCTGGCGGCCCCGAGGGGCAGCACTGAGGTGTGACAGTGACTGACCAGCTGTTCTCCTCAGCCTGGGGTCAGCTGGACAGAACAGAGGGTGGATGCCAGTCCCCCCGGGCTCACACTTGGCATGAAGCAGCTGGGGCAGTGCCCCGGCCTGAGGACACAGGACAGGTGCTGAGGGCCAGGGGACCCACAGCCCCACCCCCCTCAGAGACACGAGGATGCAGAGACAGAGTGGGCAAGGCAGGACAGAGGCGCGTCAGACATGCCTGACCAGTTGTGGCTGAGAGTGGAGCCTCCTCACACGCAGGCCGACCCCGGGGGACTGAACAGCTGCAGGACCACCGCCGCCCCAGGGGTGGGCTGGGGGCACATGCGTGCCTGCTGCTGTCTCCCCAGGTACCTGTACTCACGACGGCTGGATGTGTCCATGGCCACTGTGAAGTGCTTCCACAAGCTGGCGTCCGCCTACCAGGCACCGCGGCTGCAGGAGCACTGTGGGCGCCTCTTCGCCGTCGTCCTGCCTGAGGACCCATCCTTCCAGACCACGCTGGACCTCTATGCCTACGGCCTATCCTCGCAGGACCCCGTGCTGGAGGACCTCTGCGTGCGGTTCCTGGCCTGGAACTTCCAGAGCCTGATGGAGTCCGAGGCCTGGCCTCACGTGCCGGTCACGCTGCTCCAGGCCTTGCTGTCCAGGAGCGAGCTGGCTGTGTCCAGCGAGCTGGCCCTGCTGAAGGCGCTGGACGCCTGGAGCCAGGCACAGCGCGCCCCCTCCTGGCAGACGGCGGAGCTGCTGGCCCAGGTGCGCTTCCCCATGCTGCAGCCGCAGGAGCTCTTCGAGCTGCGGTTCAGCTTGGCGCTGTACCCGCGCCACGAGGAGCTGTTTCAGGCCAGGATGTTGCAGGCCCTGGAGTTCCATACGGTATCCCACGGGCTGCTGATCCAGTACCGCGGCCTCAACCTCACTGAGGACGCTTACCGGCCCCGGCTGTACACTGCGGCCCCCTGGGGCACCTTCCTCAATGACACAGGCCGGGACAGGTCCCCCTGGGAGAGGAGAAGCTACTACAACTACCACACCCACCCCTACTCCCGCTCCCAGTCCTTCCAGACCCCCCAGCACCCCAGCTTCCTCTTCCAGGCCCGGAGCCTCTCCTGGGCCCTCTACGAGCTCCACTCCCTGGACAGGTGCCGGAACCAGGGCTTCTCCTGCACCTCCGCAGAGCTGCCGGCCCTGGGGCTCTACCGCTCCGGCTCCCCGGCCCCCGGCATCACCTATGACAACAAAGCCCTGATGCTGTGTGGTGGGCAGCTCGTGGTCCACGTGTCCGACTTCCGCGGCCAGATGGCCCCCATCCCCGACGCCCAGGGCACCAGCGCGTCCAAGCGCGCCTCCTTCCCCTGCCCAGCGGGCCGTTTCAGCGCCTTCCACGTGGTCATCCGCCCCTTCTACCTCACCAACGCCACCGACCTGTGCTAGACATATCTGGGGGTGGGTGGGTTGGGCGGAGCCTCTTCCTCTCTGTAGCCGACCGCCGGGTGCCCCCTGCTTGCCCTGCTTTCTCCGAGCTTAAGGAAATTAGTGCAAAGATAGGCCACGGGGTGAGGCAGTCCCAGTTGTATCCCCAGTGACCCATCGGGTCCCCTAAGCACTTCCAGGAGTGATCCCTGAGCATGCCCAGTGTGCCCCCCAAAGAAAGAAATTACTGGAAGGTTTCAGTAAGTGCTGAAGGGGTTGGTGCGTTCCCAGCATCCGGACCCCTCGGGACCCTGGGGGCGCAGCTCCGAGCCCTCCCCCCCCCATCCTCATCCTGCCATTAAAGCGCTTGCCAGGCTTCCATGTTTTCTCCTTTCTCAGCCGGCTTTGGTGCTGGCTGCGTGGGCCCTGGGGGTCCAAGGGAACAAGTCCATCCTGTTCCTTGTCAGTAACGGAGAGGAGTGCTGGGCAGGTCAGGGAGGGCAGTGCAGGAGGAGCCCTGGACGGGGCTGGACGGCAAAATGAAGCACGAGAAGGAGAAAGCTGACGTGGCAGAGGCCGGAGGGTCCCTTTGCCCAGGACAGCTCTGACAGCTGGCCACGGACTGAGGCAGCCTCAGCGGAGAAGAATGTGCTAGGAAGATAGTAACAGATAGCCTTGGGCACCTTGTGAAGGCGGGTCCTCGGGACATCCTGCTCAATCCCCCACCGACCGTTTCTGCGCTACTGTGGCCAGGGGCTGCATAGCCTTTAAGCTGTTCCGCTTCCTGCGGTCACACCAGCCCGGGGGCAGCGTCCAGGGGCCCAGCTCAGCCTCACACCTGTGGCTCCCAGAAATGGGAACAAAGTAGCAAAGGAGGAAAAGCTCCCGGCAGGGGTTCATTCTGGCAGCGCTGCTGCACTCTTGCAGCGGGAGCATGCTCTGTGCTGGGATGCTGGTTCAGACACGAGCTGCCCTGTCTCCCAGCCTGAACAGGGGAGCAGTGTCTGGCCTGAGCTGGAGGGCATGGTAGCCCCAGTGTCCACTCCCACTCTTTCCAGTTGCCCTTAGGTTTGGGCCCCAAGGCCTTGGGCACAGCCTCCCCACACTTGGGAGGCACCGTTCAGCCTCAGGATCTTGGGGGTCTCTGACCCACCCAAAGGACCTAAGGGGCTCTCCTAGAGATCAGTGCCTCAGGGCAGAGCTGTCTGGGTCTCCAGGGTGGCAGGATCTGAGTAGCAGAGTGGCACATAGGAAAGAGCCATAGCCCAGCAGTGTGGCCGCTTGCCTTGCACATGACTGGCCCGGGTTTGATCCCCAGCACTGCAAATGATGCCCTGACCCCACCAGGAGTGTTCCCTGAGCACCACTGGGTATAGCCACCAAATTAAAAGTTTTTTAAGTTGGCACATGCCCCCCCAACCCTCCCACATCGGGGCACCTGGCCTGAAGCTTTCTCCTCATACCAAGGGCTCTGTGCCACCAGGCGTCCTGTTCTCTGCCCCCTGAGGACACACAACTGCACAACTCTTAGCAACAGAGACGGGAGCAAAGCCAGATCTCTGATGGTAGCACCTGTACTAGATATTTTTAGCCTCAGCTTCTTGGAATGAACATGCTAAGTAGCTGCTTAACTTCCCTCGTAGGGAAGAGGAAAGGCAGTCTTCCCGGGGGGAGCCTTCTTTCAAGGTTACCTCTGGGCCCAGAACAGCTGCTGGCATTCCAATCATCACTCCTGCCTCACGGGAAACAGGAAGGAGATGGCAGGAAAGGACCAAGGTATCTGGGTCATGGTTCCTTGTAAGATTTGGCTCCAGGGGCTGGAGCAATAGCACAGCGGATAGGGTGTTTGCCTTGCATGCGGCCGACCCGGGTTCAACTCCCAGCATCCCACATGGTCCCCTGAGCACCGCCAGGAGTAACTCCTGAGTGCAGAGCCAGGAGTAACCCCTGTGTATCGCCGACTGTGACCCAAAAACAAACAAAAAACAAAAAAAAAAAAACAAAAAAAAAACAAGATTTGGCTCCAGAGGCACCTGGCTGGCGTTAGTCCCCTTGGAAGCAGCAGCCCTGAACCTGACGTCCTTTTATTCATCATTCCCAGCAAGGGAGGCCCCCACGCTTGGCGCACAATGGGCACTTGATTCCAGGTGCCCTTGGGCAGTGGGTACCCCATGCCACGAGCCAGAGGGACTCAGCTAAGTGAGTTAGCAGCGTGGGACGAACGTGAGGTGTTCTGTGCAGAGGTGGAGGCTGGCGGGGGGCTGGGGGAGTGCAGAGCTCAGCTCCCTTTAACTTGTGTCTCTGAGATACTGGGCACTTCCCTCAACACTGAAACGTGCCTGTGCTCTTCCTGCTCACACCACGCACCTGGGCCCCTGCGACAGTCCCGCTAAAGAGGTGCTCTGTGGCTGCGCCCAGGGCACACCGTTGCTGCCTTTTCTCTGCATGTCCAGTCTCTGAAGTCATAAACGGCGTCCATTTATGACGGGAACCAGAAGCCATCTTTGCCCCATCCCATGTTGGCTTTGCAAACAGCGAAAGCCAACTCTGAGGAACAGCTGGAGCAGAAAAAAAGGCTGCGAAGGAAGCGAGCCAGGACCAAGGAAGCTCAGGTTCTGCTCACAGACCCCCGCTTAGCTGTTCTCTGCTCTGCCCGGGTGTCCGGCGCTTCCTCACTGCAGGGTGGGGTTCATGCAGAGAGCTCAGTGCGGTGCCCACACACTCATTATTAGTGCTCACTCACTGAGCTGTGGCTCTGGGGACCCCAATGGCAGCAGCCACCATGATCATCCTCTGCAGCGGGGGCAGGCGGTATGAGGATGAATCTCAAGGCTCAGGTTTACAAGGCAGATGCCCCTCCCAGGGCCAAACTTCAAGTCCCCACTGGGCACTCGGAAAGCTGGGCGCTGACCATCAGCAGCTTCACCTACCGAGACCTTGCTCTGCTCTGCAGTGCCAACAGGCTTCCCATGCCAGGCTCCCCCTGTCCCAGGGAGAGCTGGACATCCCCTCAGACAGGCCTGGTCACTGTGGCGGTGTTCTGGGAACCAGGAGGCTGGCCAGCCAGGTCCTGGCTTAGAAGTCTTGGGGCCGGAGCTGTAGGACAGTGGGGTGTTTGCCTTTCACGCGGTCAACCCAGTTTGATCCCAGCATCCCATATGGTCCCTTGAGCGCCGCCAGGAGTAATTCCTGAGTGCAGAGCCAGGAGTAACCCCTGAGCATGGCCGGGTGTGCCCCCCCACCAAAAAAAAAAAAAGTCCCCCAGGCTTGAACCCAGGCTTCAGCCCTTTGAGCTATGCAGTGGAACGTGTGTGTGTGTGTGTGTGTGTGTGTGTGTGTGTGTTTTCCAAGCAGATTCTGGCTGTCCAGGCGCCCACCCCGCGTTCTGGTGAGGCAGAGCCTCACCCATTCACGCCCCCACATATGCAAAAGGGCTGCAGCTCAGTCATGTGCTGGCCCCGGGGAGCTGGACAGGAAACGTCCAATGTGGCAGCAGCTGCTCCTATGGAAGAATGTGTCCGAGGCTTTGCCAGGAGCACGTGGTCGCTGCAGCGCCCAGCGGCGCGGAGGAATGCGAGCCTCTGCAGCCCCCCTTCCTCCCGCCCGGCCGCCCAGCCTCTCCATCACCGGGGCTGCGGCAAGGCGGGATGTGGGCGGGGCTTCTGGGGGCGGGGTGGGCGGGCATGGGCGGGGATTCTGGTGAGGGGAGGGGCCGGGCGGGCCCTGCTGGGCGGCAGGGCGGGGTGAGTGGGTTCCAGTCGCAGCCAGGCTTGGCCCTCAGCTGCAGAGAAGGAAGGGAGCGGCTTCCTCAGCTGGCCAGGCCAAGGCCAGTGGGCTGGGGGAGGAGAGAGCCTGTTTGGGAGGCTGCAGACTTCAGGCATGAGGGGCATCGAGGCATTGCCCAGCACCGGAGTACCCGCACCTTAGTGTCGGAATATAGTGAGGGACAGAAGGCATTGTCACCAGGATACTTCTGCTTGTATGTGCGTATATGGTTATGAAGCAGGTTATTTCTGATATCAGGAAAGAGCTTCCAATGAAGGCTGTAATTCGCCTCATTTGGCTTCTTCATTCGCACATGTGCCAGGGCCGGCTAATATCATTTCAGACTCAGCTTATGTGGTTGACCTCTCCCCTGGTATTGTGACTGCGTTTCTAAATGCATCAAATGCTTCAAATGCAACAATTGCTTCAGCAGCAACAGACTCTTTTACAAAAGTGCTCTGAAGCTGTTTTTAATTACTCATATCAGATTTCATTCTGGTCCTCCTGAACCTATGACTTGGGCACAGTTTAAAAAAAAATGGAGGTATGTTCCCATTTGACTCCTTGTCTTTGACATTATTCTCTTTAAACTTTTAAATTTACCTCAAGGAGGGCCATATACAGCAGCTGAAAGGCATTTTCAGGAAGGTGCGCAGGCTCAGGAAACTATTAATTCTCTTATTTGGATTAAAGTTGACAAAGAATGGGTAGCAGGGAAACTCCTCATTTGAGGAAAAGTGATGTTTTTCTTTCAACAGATAACCCACCAAGAAATTTTGGGTCCCATTACATCTCGTCAGGAGTCAAATTCATCTGCCTGATTTAACTCTCAGAGACTCACACCCTCTGAATTTCAGCCTCAAGCTATCGCTAAGCTGATTTCGGCTGGAAGTCACAAGGAAATCAGAGGGAAGCCTGCATCAGCGGACCCGCCGCAAAGGCTTCCAACCCCTTTAACATATCATGAGGTCACGTTAAGAGCATTCCTTAGACCCTTCTTTGACAGGTTGTGGACAATGCCAGGACCCCATCTTTTGGATTAAAAATTTCTTACTTTTACACTCTCCTTGGCCTCAAATTCACAGGTGCCTCAGTTCCCGAAGGAGGAAGGAATGACTTTTAATAAGAACACTTTTTTTTTCTTTTTAGGTCACACCTGGCGATGTACAGGGGTTACTCATGGCTCTGCACTCAGGAGTTACTCCTTGTGGTGCTCAGGGGACCATATGGGATTCTGGGAATCAAACCCAGGTCGGCCGCGTGCAAGGCAAACGCCCTACCTGCTGTGCTCTCTCTCCAGCCCCAATAAGAACACTTTTTGTTTGATCATTGTGTAATTGTAGCTCAAACATGGTGACAAAGCATTACCCACGCTATTGGCAGTTCTGGTGCGGCCTTATTGATCATGTTCATTCTATTGGTTATAGGATCCTGCCTCTTTCAAAAAAGACTAGCCGATACTGAGTCCATGACCCATTGGAACTCCTATGGTGTATTATGATCTTTGGCGCTTTGTAAACAGAAAAGGGAGAGATGTTGGAATATAGCTCTAAATATTTTAGGCCTAACATTGGTTTGTCCTTTCTTCCTTGCCACAGGGAGCTTAGATTTATTGAGTCACATCCGGCACAGTGCCCCGCCCCCCAAAGTCACTCCCATTCCTTCGTTTACCTGTCACCTCTTCTCTGTGCTCTTTTCCCCAAGTAGTTAACCAGGGGCTGGAGTGATAGCACAGCGGGTAGGGTGCTTGCCTTGCACGTGGCCAAACTGGGTTCTATTCCCAGCATCCCATATGGTCCCCCAAGCACTGCCAGGAGTAATTCCTGAGTGCAGAACCAGGAATAACCCCTGAGCATCGCTGGGTGTGACCCCCCCCCCGCAAAAAATCCAAGCAGTTAATCAGCTTTTACCCTAATCAGATTCTGTTAATTTGTAAGGTCAGATCCTCCTAGACACGGAATTTGTAAATTATATATTGCCTTTGTCCTCTCCTTATGTCTTTTGCATGTCTTTTTGCATGTCTTTTTCGAGAAGTCAACATGACAAGTGACCTGGCACCCGAGCTGCACAGGAGGAAGAGAGCGGCTTGGAACGCCTTCAAGAGCGTCGAAGAGATAGCTAAGAGGACGAAGAACCTTCGGCTCCGGGCACATCTCTTTGATTCCACTGTTCTTCCTGCATTAACGTATGCCTCAGAGACCTGGGCAAACAGGATGAGAACACTATTTGGGTCTCCCAAAGAGGAATTGAAAGAGCTATGCTTGGAATATCACGTTTCACTCAAATGAGAGAAAGAATCCGGAGTTCTGACATCCGTCGACGATCAAGAATCAGGGACGCTGTCTCGTTTGCCAAGGTGTCAAAAATCAGATGGGCTGGTCACGTAATGAGATTTAAAGACGACCGCTGGACTAGAGCTGTTACCGACTGGATTCCACGGGATGTCAAAAGACCGCGTGGCCGCCCACCTACCAGATGGTCAGACTTCTTCATCAAGATCATGAACGATCGGTTTGAGGCTCTTCATGTTCCTAGAGCAAACAGAAGCCATTGGGTCACACTAGCACGCGACAGGAACAAATGGAGACGTTACTGGCGCCCGCTCGAGCAAATCGACCATTAACGGGAAGTTAAGTGATTAAGTGATTAAGTACATCTTTTGCATAGTTTACTTTCAAGCAATGTTCTTTTTGTGTAAACACAGGTAAAGGTAAAGGTAAAGGCCCTCCCGTTGTTCATCGATTTGCTCGAGCGGGCCCAGTAACGTCTCCATTGGAGACTTTGTTGTTACTGTGTCTGGCATATCGAATACGTCACGGGGAGCTTGCCAGGCTCTGCCGTGCGGGCGAGATCCTCTCGGTAGCTTGCCGGGCTCTCCGAGAGGGGCGGAGGAATCGAACTCGGGTCGGCCATGTTGGCTGCATGCAAGGCAAACGCCCTACCGCTGTGCTATCGCTCCAGCCCATGAAGACAGTTAATATTATGCTTTTGTACTTTGGGATTTAATTAACTTTTGAATATCACTCCCGGATATCTGCTTTCTCGACTTAAGCTTCAGCTGCCCTTAGTTCCTATCACCCCAAAAGCAAGGTCCCGATGAGGGACTGAATGGACCCAGGGCAAGCTGTGAGCTACCCTGGCATCGAAATGGCCAAAGTGTCATGATACTCAGCTACAAGTTGAGAGCATGGTCATGGACAAATGCTGTCACGATCCAAAAGTAATGACAAGATTAGGATCCTGTTAGGGATAGGAAAGACTAATCTGGCCTGAGCACTGTAGATGACCCCAGGAGATCAATTCTACAAGCTTAATGTATCTCTTACTGTGTCCATACAAAATGATTAATATTATGAATGTATGTGTGTTGGACAAGGAGAGGAGAAACACACCCATGGGATTCCACTCTTAGGTGGGTGGTCCTGCGGAATGAGAATCTGTCCTAGAAGCAGCTTCCCCTGAGGGAAAGACTTTACCTCTGTTGATTGTATGACCACACCTACGTGCAATTATGACCCCTACCCCTCATGATTTGGGATTTAACTAGACTGGAAGAGGGGAAAGAGGCAGAAGGGAGAAGCAGAGGCAGAATCAAAAGTGTATGGAGATGAGATTGGAATAAACTGCAATTGAGACCAACCAGCCTGGCCCTCGTTCCTTCCTTCACCTGCCCACCGCCATCGGCCTCCACGGGGTGAGGGAAGCCATGTGAGACTATTGAATGCCAGCGGCAGGAGAGAGAGAGCCACTGCACGAAGGCCCCTTATATTTTATTTTTTGTAAATACACACCTTAGCAGAACCCAGGGGATGCATTCGAGAGCCCCTAAACCAATCGCCGGTGCAAAGAGGTGGCTTAGCTTGCTGTAGCATGAAGCCTGCCCTCAGCAGACTGAGGGGCTGTTGGCACGCACACTTATTTTATTTTTTTTATTTTAATTTTTTGCTTTTTGGGCCACACTCGGCGTTGCACAGGGATTACTCCTGGCTCTGCACTCAGGAATTGTTAGGGTCGAGACGCTCGCCACCCGTGAAGGAAGACTCCAAGAGACTTTCTCATGCAACACTCACAGGGTTTATTGTCCAAGCACGCTGGGGCTCACTACATGTCCCGCAAACAGGACAGAGGCAGAGAGTCCCAAGCCAAAGTACAGTGTTTTTTTTTGTGTGTGTGTGTGTGTCACACCCGGCAATGCACAGGGGTTATTCCTGGCTCTGCACTCAGGAATTACTCCTGGCGGCGCTCAGGGGACCACATGGGATGCTGAGAATTGAACTCAGGTCGGCCACGTGCAAGGCAAACGCCCTACTCGCTGTGCTATTGCTCCAGCTCCACAGTGGGTTTTTATAACCAAGAATAAACAAAGGAATCTTACAGTACAGCAGTCTGCAGCTTTACCAAGAACAGCACGACACTTGCACAAGATTAACTTCTTCGGAACATCTGAGCACATGTCCCCATATTTGGCCCAACCACAAGGTCATAGCAGGGTGTAGGTGGGAGCTACATTATAACTCTTTCCAGTCAGTTTTTGCAACTCTAGCTTTCACAGCTTTTACAGTTTTCTGGTTAACTCTTTCCTACCACTTAACTCTTTCATGACTATTAGCCCGGGCGGCCCTTACATTTCTATCTCTGGACTTACTGAATTACTCCTGGTGGTGCTCAGAGGACCAAATGGGATGCTGGGAATCAAACCGGGTCAGCCGCGTGCAAGGCAAATGCCCTACCCGCTGTGCTATCCCTCCAGCCCCTGGCCCGCACACTTATGCCTGTTGTCATTTCAACGTGGCTCACTCAGTCCCACCAGACTGTCCCCACTCCACTTACCTGGTCCTGGTCCAGGCTACCAGGACCTCCGCTTCAGCTCAAGAATTTGCAAGAGAGGGGCTGGAGCAATAGCATAGCGGGTAGGGCGTTTGTCTTGCACGCAGCCAACCTGGGTTCAATTCCCAGCATCCCATATGGTCCCCTGAGCACTGCCAGGGGTAATTCCTGAGCGCAGAGCCAGGAGGAACCCCTGTGCATTGCCGGGTGTGACCGAAAAAGAAAAAAAAAAGAATTCGCAAGAGAGACACACAAATAAATCTCGAACCTGAGCAACTTGTGGCAGAGATGGCTTGGAACTTTGCAATAGGTCTTTTCCGCTAGGCTGCTCCAGACGGGGGCAGGTGTTGATCCTCCACCTGCCCTCTAAGACCTCCAGCAGTCGCCATTTTCTAGAAGCCAGCAAGAAGCACCAGGTATGAGTCGCGGTGACAATAAATCCCAAGTCTCGAGGAATAGGGGAGAAGTGGGCCCTCCTTCCCCCTGCCCCGATGGGACGCTGAGATGATGCCACATCTGTCCACTGCCTATTTAAGCTTCCACGTGGTCACGATCCAGAGACACACAAACAATCTCGGACCTGAGCAACTTGCCGCAGCGATTTCTTTAGACCCTAATTATTAAAATTATTAAAATCTTAGAATTCCAAGAACAGCCACATGACATGATATTATATCCATAAAAAGCAATACAAAACAATTGCATTTTTGGCAGTGAGGGGTGGTAGGACTGGTTTTGAAATATCGAAGGTAACTAAAGTAGAGAAAGAATATTTTGCAAATTATCTGCCACACAGGGATGGGGAGGTGTGCAATTGGGGGGGGGGGGAATACTGGGGATTTTGGTGGTAGAAAATGTGCACTGGTGAAGGAATGGGTGTTTGATGACCATATGATCAAAGTTCAAACATGAAATTTTTGTTATCATATCTCAAGGTGAATTAATAAAAAATAAAAATAAAAGAATTTGCAAGAGGGCCTGGAACAATAGCACAGTGGGTAAGGCGTTTGCCTGCACACGGCCGACCAGAGTTTGATTCCCAGCATCCCATATGGTCCCCTGAGCACCGCCAGGGGTAATTCCTGAGTGCAGAGCCAGGAGTAACCCTTGTGCATCGCCGGGTGTGACCCAAAAAGAAAAAAAAAATTCAAGAGAGTAGAGTGGGGAGGGCACTTGCTTTGCATGCAGCTGACGGGTTCAATCTCGACACCCCATAGGGATCCCCCAAACCCAGCTCACTAGAAGTGATCCTTGAGCACAGAAGCCAGAATAAACCCTGAGTGCCACAGGGTGTGGCCCACAAAACAAAAAGGATTTTAGTAGAGGAGCTAGTTAGGGAACTTGCCTTGCGTCATTCATCCAGGTTCTAGTCCTAGCACTGCCAATGATTTCCTGCACCCATGAACACAGAAATAAGAATAGCCCCTAGGATCACCCATCTGGCCCAAATACCAGAACACAAACAGATCAGAATTTTCTAAAAAAAAAAAAAAGGAATTTTCTAGAATGCATATAGCATCTGCGTGTTCCTGAGAACAGAGCAGCTAAGGGTGGTGGGGGTGAGAGGCCCTCCCAGCAGCACCTCCTCTTCAAACAGCTCGCATTCTGGGCTGGCTAGTACCCCATCCCTAGGGGTTTCCCCTTTCGCGAGCACTCAGATCACTCGCCCACCATCCTTGGGTGACTCCCCATTGGCGAACACTCAGGTGGCTCCATTCACCCTCCCTGAGGGGCTCCCATTGGTGAGCACTTAGGTCGCCCCGCCCACTCCAGCTCTGGGGAAACCCCATTGGAGAGCACTTAGATCGCTCCGCCCACTCCAGCTCTGGGGAAACCCCATTGGCGAGCACTTAGGTGTCTCCGCCTTCGGATCCCAGAGTCGCAGGAGCAGGGCTCTGACTGGACGTTCAGTGTTTCTCAGGCCACCTCAGTCTCACGGCGTCACCCCCGCTCTGGCTGTGTCCATTGGTCCCCTCTCCGCTGCCATGGGAGGATGGACAGGAGAGGTGCGGCTGGGCTGGGGCAGGGGCGACTCCTTGCTCCAGGCCGTGCCTTGAGCAGTGGTTCTCCAGCATTACACCGGGAGAGTCCTCTGGGGCACGCAGACCCCTGTGAGCAGGGCTGGGTGGCAGGACGGGCTTTGCCCTGGTAAAGCAGACGTGGGGGGCGCAGCACGGACGGTGGACACTGGGGCCAGTTTCACCCAACACTGGGAGGAGCCACCCAGGCAATTTGCAGGTCGCCTCTGGGCACTGCCTGGTGTGACCCCCCAAGCCAAACCCAGGGATCGTGGTGGGCGGCCAGAGTCGGCAGGGCTGGGTGACAGTCCCACCCACCTGGGGGCCTGTCCATTCTTCGGGCTGCCAGGCTGAGGACCTGGAGGGGCGGGAGGAAGGGTGCTGTGTGGGCACTGTGTAGCACCCACTCCCCACGCCCCAGAGCTGCAGGCCAGGGACCGTTTCATCGGGATGGCGAGGCTGCTCTGAGTTGGGCTGGCCGGCGGCTTCTCTGGGCATCAGTCAGGGCCACAGCATGGGTGTCCTGGCCACATGGCTGCTGGCTGCAGGCAAGAGGCCACAAATGGGGCCTTTGGGTCTGGCCCAGGGTCGCTGTGGTGCAGGCTCAGCAGGGCCATCTCCAGGAAGCCAGCCTGAAATGACCGGCTGTGGAGAGGTGGGAAATCAGGGGTTGAAGAGTCTCCCCCACGTCTCTGGAAGCCTTGCCCTGGGCTTCTCCCCATCACCCACCCGCCCTGACCTCCTGGTCTCCCGCAGGCCCTCTCCCACTTGGGACCCTGACCCTGCGGAGGGGTTTTCCTGCCGGAGTTATAGCAGAGCTGGTGGCGTGGCTGGGGGAGGCCCCAGTCTGGCCCGGCTTTGAGTCACGGCAGTCGGTCGGGCACAGACTTGACATATCAAGACCCCAAATCCACCTCCCGTGCCGCAGAGCCCCGGGGCATGGCCAGGAGTGGCCCTGTAGTCCCCAAGTTCCAAACTGTCAGTGGACCCTGTCTCAACTGGAGCAAAGGGGCTGGAAGAAAGTTCAGGGCTACTCCAAGCCAACCACAGCACCCAAAAGGAGAGAGAGAACAAAGGAGAATGCCCTGCTACAGAGGCAGGGTGGAATGGGGAGGATGGGGGTTGGGAAGGATACTGGGATTAGTGGTGGTGGAGAATGGGCACTGGTGGAGGGATGGGTACTTGATCATTGTATAATCGAAACCCAAGCACAAAAATTTGTAAGTCTACAACTGTACCTCATGGTGTTTCACTAATAAAAATTAAAAAAAAAAAAAAAGAAAGTCCAGGGCTGAGTAGGGGCTGAGCGTGCCAGAGCCCTGGGTTTGGTCCTGGCCCTCGTGGAGCCTCAGCGCAGAGTCGGGACAAGCCCTGAGTAGTGCTGGATAGGGCCCTAACGCAGAAAGGAAAGAGAGAAGACAAAAGGAGGCACCAGGGGCCGGGCAGCTCAGCAGGCACTGGCAGAGACTGACACGGGCGGGCTGGGGGCAGGGCCTGTTCCCAGGGGCTGGCAGCTCCTCCCTGGCCTCCTCCCCGCTTCCACAAGCTCGTGGAGCCCAGGGGTTCTCTAGGCTAAGGGAGGCAGCAGCCCAACCCCAAGCTTCTCGGGGGGCCTCCAACAGGCTCCCCTGGACCCTCTCCGTAGGGCACCAGGGCCTGGCTGGTAGGAAGCAGCCACCAGCGGCCTTCAGGCCTCTCCAGCCTCTTCCTCCACAGGCGTCCAGGTCCCCCTTGCACAGAGGATGGTTGGGAGCCCGTTAGCTAAGCCATCTCCATGGGCACCCGCAGTTTCCTTCTGTTTGATTTGTGTGGGGCAGGATGAAACTAGGGCCTTGGACCCAGCGGCGCTGGACTGCTCAGCCCCTGCCCTGACCCCCCCCCGTTGTTCCTCTGGGGTGGGGGTGGGATAGGTCCTACCCAGCGCCTGTATGTGGTACCGGGGGTTCAAAACGAGTTGGTGGGATGCTCAAGACAATCTATTAGCCCCTGGACTATCTCTCCGGCCCTAGAACACTTTCCACCTCAGGGAGCTGACTCAGAGCTGGGACACGGGCTGTGCATGTGAAGCCCGGAGTCAGTGTCAGGCGCCACCTGGTCCCCTGAGCACCACCAGGAGCGACCCCCAAGCGCCCATAGTAGCACCAGTGGGTGTGGCCCTCCAGGAAACAAACCCTCAACTCCCAGCCCCTACCGCCGCAGGGCGTTCGGGTGCAACAGGCGACTATTCCTGGGGCTCTGCTGTGCGGCCACCTGGGGCGCTGCCGTGGACGGACACGTGGGTCATTTCCATCCCTCCAGCACCGGACTCAACCAGCCGCCTCTCCCAGCTGTGTCCACTCTCCTCCGCCCTTGCAGGGTGCGCCCACCCGGCGGCCGCCAGACCCGGGTCGGGCCCTCACACCACCCAGAGGACCGACTAGCGTCCACTGCTCTCCGGCTATCAGGAAGGGAGTTCAGGGCCCGGCGGCTCCGTCCTGTTGGAGTCTCCCAGACATTGTCAGGCTCTTCAGGAAATCCTGGGGTCTGAGACTCACTGCCTGGGCGGAAACCCACCTCCCCCAGCAGGTACCCCTGTGACTCTGTGATGAGCAGCTTTGGGGGGCGGCTCTGCATCCCTCCCTACTGGAGGGACAGGTGGCTGAGGCCCGGCCAATCGCAGCTCTCAATCCTGCTGGCCACAGGGATTGGCTGGGGGCCAGGCCCAGGATCCGAACCGAGCCAATCAGGGCCTCCCGGCGTATTTTGCCATGGCAACGGCGGAGGCCGCCAGCGCTGCTCGGTCCCTGGGCGCTCTGAGGACCAGCGGGCTGCGGCAAGCATCCTTAACCTGGCTCCCAGGGGACCCCTCCCCAAGCTGACGCGCAGACCCCTGCGCAGGGACTGCGGGGCGCCGAAAACCCTCAAAGACGCGCGCCCCGTTGAGTTTGTAACGCGCACACGCCCCGCAGTGCTGGCGCCGCGCCTGTGCCGTCAGAAGAATATTTCTGCCTAGATTTGGGCTCTGGGTGCCAGAGGATGCGAGCATGCGCCCCGCTCCTCCCCGTCTGCTGCCTGACTCCGGCCAGCCCCTCCGCCGGCCCGTGCTGGCAGGACCGCTGTTGTTCTGCCTGTGTGTTTTGAGCCAGAGCGGCTGAGATCCCCCCCGTAGCCGCCTTTTCCAGCACATTCCTCCGGGGGAGTATTCGGGGTCAGCCCGAGCCTGCCATTCGCCCTGTTAGCGCAACGTTCCCAGGGAGCTACCGTCTGCCTCGCCCAGACCTCTGCTCCCTGGCCGCCCAGGCCGCCCATTCCGCCCCGTCCCCTGCCCCTTGGCCTCCTGCTCCGGGTCGCTCTGCACCCCGCGCCCACAGACCTACCCGGAACATGGCCCTGGACCACGCATTCCAGAGTGGCCACCCAGACCAGCTCCTCACGGGCCCAAGAGCCTGCCACTGCTGATCGGAGACACCAGCGACCCAGCCCCCTCCCTTCCCCGCGCCCCAACAGGTCACAGGGCCCTGCTGGCATCACACACCTCCCAAGCACTGGCACGTGGTCCCAGAGGGGGACCCTCGCCTGCCCCCCAAGCGCCCGGGGTTTCCAGGACCCACAGGAAGCCCAAGACACAAGTGACCCCCCCCCGTGTCTCCTTGTGGGGTCTCTGCAGTAGATTCAGGGTCCCCTCCCCCAAGTGTCCATTTCTGCCCACCTCTGAGCAGCCTGCCCACACACCCTGGTGCAATGGCGCAGTCAAAGGTCCCCCTGCCGCCACCCAGATGGACCCCTGCAGGAATAGACGGGACACGGGGAGCGGGATGGGGGGCTTGGCGGTAAAGGCCAGTCTGGGCTGGGGACGCAGAGAGCCCTGGGAGAAAGGAGATGGATGGGGTGCCCAGGCTTGACGTTTGGTTGCCAATAGCCCAAACTGCCCCCCCTCGCCCTCTGCCCTTGGCATGTGCTCTCCTGAGTGTCTGGACGTGTCCTGCTGCTGGTGTCCAGGGCTGGAGGCTCAGTGACTGTAACACCTGTGCAGGAGAAGGTGCTCAAGGGGCGTCAGTGGGGCCAGCGGCTTGGGGCTGCTGGGTCCTGCTACCTGCCTCTTCCCAGACACGGGACCTGCTTTAAAAAAAAAATAAATAGCTTCATCATTTTATTTTATTTATTTTGGGCTTTCTGGGTCACACCTGGCAATGCTCAGGAGTTCCTCCTGGTTCTGCACTCAGGAATCACTCCTGGCGGTGCTCAGGGACCCTATGGGATGCTGGCGGTCAAACCTGGGTTGTCCACTAGCAGGGCAAACGCCTACCCACTGTCCTAGCGCTCTGGCCCCCCCACACGTGACCTGCTTTGACCTCCTCGAGGAGGTGCCAGGGCTGCAAGCCTGGCGGGAGGCCCCTGACAGGGCCAGCTGGACCCCGTTCCCTGGGGTAATGCAATCTCCACCAGATCCTAGAGGGTGTTTCTTCCTCAGGAAACAGTCTGGGGGTCAGAGACCGGAGCAGCAGCCTCAGAGCTTGGGGTCCAGCCAGAGGCTGGGTCCTTCTGGCCTTGCAGGTGTGGCCACACGGAACTTGAGCCCCTTGCTTCTCATCAAGGCCCGGACTGCCCACTGAACTCATGTCCCCTCTCCCCTTGGAACTCCTGGCCCGAGGCTTGCCCAGCTGAGAGCCTTGAAAAATAGCAGGGAGGAAGGCTTGGGGGGAGGCAGGGAGCAGGCATCGAGCCCCCCAGCGCATGGTCCCGCCCCTCTGTCTGCGGCCCCGGAGGTCACCTCTCGGCAGGACACGGCTCTGGTCAGCATCCTAGCTCGAGCTGTCCTTGCTCACCTTCAACCCCAGCCTGTGGGTGCCCAGCCTCCCCCCGAGGGTCTCATCCTTCTGTTTGGAATGTGTCCCCCACCTTCTCTGGACAAGGCTCCGCAGCTCCTGGACTCACTGTCCAGTTGGGTCAGCAGTGGGGAGGATGCTTTGATCCCTGCTAGAGGCGGGGAGTGAGGGGTTTTCTCCCTGAAGGCAGAGCGGAGGGGACACGGGCACGTGGGTAGACAGTCATCCCCCCCCCCACCCGGCACCTCCCGGGCTGGGAGAAACTAAGTAGCCCCTTGAGCCCGCATGTGCCCAAGGCCTGGAGGGGACAGGTCCAGGCTGGGCAGGGAAGATGAGCTGGACTGTCTAACGAGGCAAGAGCAGGCAGGGGTGGCTATATCCAGTCATGGCCCCTCCTGGCCCCAGGAATTAGGCCACCATGCCAGGAGGCAAGGGGCAAGCTGGGGTGAGCCCACAGCTCTCGCCTGCCTGCAGGAAGCCCAGGCGTCTCCACAGTGGGGGGCTCACATCCAGGAAGATGGGGAACGGTGGGGTGGGGGATGCCACCACCTCAGCCTGCCCTCCCCCGACTGAGGAATCAATTGCAGTGGTGGGGTCACCCCCAGAGCGAGGGTCCCTGTGACCCCGACATCTTTGTTGGGTTGAAGCCCCTGAGCCCAGTTCTGCCCACTGGTTTCTCCTGGCGGCCAGATGAGGCCGGTAGGAACTCAGTCCCCTGTGTCCTGGACACCACTGGGTACAGCCTCTGGCTGGACCTCATGTGTAGACTGGATCTGGGGTGTTTGTGTGTGTGGGGGGGGGGGTGCTGCCATGGAGGGCGGCATGAACCAGGACTGGGTTCTCCCTGGTCCTGACGTGCTCCCCACGGCCGACCTCAGAGAGACTCTGAAACATTCCCCCCCCCCCCCCGAGAAGCAGGGGTGAGGGCAAAAGCAAGGCAGGAAAATAGAAAAATAGGATGAGGGAGAGGGAA
The DNA here is from genome assembly GCF_029834395.1 of Sorex fumeus. Classification (NCBI taxonomy): domain Eukaryota; kingdom Metazoa; phylum Chordata; class Mammalia; order Eulipotyphla; family Soricidae; genus Sorex; species Sorex fumeus. The sequence continues at coordinate 16,883,288 of NW_026606086.1, read as the reverse complement.
GGGGAGAGGAAATTCCTGGGCACGGTCCTAATCATAGGCTTGAAATGCAATTTACTGCTGCTCTCAGCATGGACGCCGGCCAGCACTGCCCGCCAGCCCCCTGCCTGCATTAGGTGGTGATGTCAGGGCCAGGCCCCCAGCTGCACCCCTCCCCAGAGGAGGAGAGGAGGAGCGGGAAAGTGGGGCGCCCGCACCGGGAAGGCAGCTGGAGCCCCTGGCGTCCACGCCCCCTCCGGGCAGCCCTGGTCCCCAGCCTGCTTGCTGGCACGGTTCACAGGCCCGCCCTCCAAGGGAAGCACATGACCGTGGGCCGGGCCAGCGGGAGACTGTGGGCACAAGGACCCGGGCAGGGCCGCCCAGCACCCTCCAGCGGGCTTGGATTTTCCCAGAGCCCCACGGGGGGGGGGGGATCAGGGAGGCTCGAGGGTGAGGGCAGAGGCGGGTGTGGGGTCCTGGGCTCAGCTCCTGCCCGTCTGCACCCTTAGGAGGGTTGGGCGGTGGGGCAGACCAGGACCCGTCAGAGTCCAAGGGCGGCGGCGGGTGGGTCCTGGCAACGCAGGCAGAACACCCTGGACAGTCCAGCGCCGGCCTCCCCGAGGAGTCATCTCGCTGCGGAAATGACCGGCTTGCCATCACGCCCGTGGCGGGCTTCTGGTTCCCCCTCTCTCTGCAGAGCCGCTCTCTGCTCTGCATGGTGGGCAGCGGCGGCTGTGGGCCAGGTGGGTGCCCTGTTCCAGGCTGCCGCCACCCCTGGGATGACAGGTGGAGGCAGAGGAGCACCCGAGCCCCGTCTTCACGTGTGTGTGAGCGTGGTGGCCACACCCCACTCACTCCTGGCTCAGGCTCAGGGATGACTCATGCTGATGCTGTGGATGAACGCTGGTCTGTTGCCTGCAGAGCAAATGCTCTGCCCACCAAGCTCCCCAGCCTCTCTTGCCTTTTGTTTTCTCACTCCCTCTCAGGGAGCACTGTCACCAGGGTGGTTCTGTGCCCACCCCAACCCCAGGGGGCAGACGGGGTCTGCAGAATGACTGGGTTGGCATGGTGGGCTGTGGCTCCCCTTGGCAACTGGGGGGTGGTCAGGGAAGCTGCGCACCGCAGCTGCTGAGAGAAGGTCGCTGCACCAAGCAACAGGCTCGAGCATGCAACAGGGCCAGGAGATGCATCCGTGAAATGGGTTCATGAAATGCATGAGGGAATGGGAAGGGAGGTGGACAGGGAGGAGGATCAGTGAGGCGGATGAGTGAGGTGATCAGTGAGGTGGGTGGCATGAGATGAAAGCCAGCAGCCAGTAGAGAAGTGGCTGTCCACAGGTCTGACAGGTAGGAGAATGCCAGTGTTTCAATGTCCCCAGGTGGGAGGTAAAGAGCCTTGATTCGTCACACACAAACCATGGCCCATCCTCATGCCAGAGCAGCCTGTCACCCCAACTCAACTTCCTGTCATATCCAGGAAGCACTGGGGTCAGCAGCCCCGCCAGGGAGTGCGGGTGCCAGGGGTGGGCTGGGGGCATCAGCGGCTCCTCCTGTGGCCCGAATGGTGCCCAGAGCAGACGGGAATTGGGGTGGCACATCTGCCCCAAGGAGAGTGGCCAGGTGCCCTCAGCCCTCTCTGCTCAGACCTGCCCCAGGCCGCTGCTTCCTGAACAAGGGGCATGTCCATCTGCCATGAGTCCCTGTCCCCTCTGTCCCTGCCAGGCAGCGAGCTGTCCCGTGGGTGAGGGTCGAAACATCTCCAAATTGGGTGAGCGGTTCCACCCAGTGGCGCTGCCCTCGCCATCCTGGGTCTCCTCAGGGCGTCTGCCTTGGTTTTCCAGAGGTGCGAGAAGGTAGTGGGCGGTGGGGTGAGTGCTTCCAGGGGGCCGGCGGGGGATGGCAGGAATCTTCCTGTGGGAACCCCTCACTTCCTGCCCTGCACCCGCCAGCTCTGACTCTCTTCCCTTGGGTCACACTCGCCCCCTCTACGTTATCTATCACGCGTACTCGTCATTCCCACAGCTGCCCGGTCTGTGGGATGAGTGCCGGGAGATGTTCCATTTCTGAACTGAGAGTGTCAAGTTCTAGCACCCTGGTTCGCACCCCAGTTCCACAGAGGCCATGGACCCGAGAGACAGGACAGCGGGTGGGGCGTTGACCTTGCACACAGCTGACCCGGCCTCCATCCCTGGCACTGCCTATGGTCCCCAAGCCCCGCCAGGAGTGGTCCCTGAGCCCAGAGCCTTAGGTAAGCCCTGAGCCCCGCTGGGTGTGGCCCCAAATAAAAAAATAAAAATCAAAAACCTCCGTGAAGACCATGGGGCGCCTAGAGGTCCCACGTGACCAAAGCCCTGCTGCTTAAGTCACCGTTCAGGCATCAGGAGGACGAGTGTGTCCAGGGCACAAAAACCAAAAAGAGTGACTTTGTATGTGTCAGAGAGCTAAAAATAGCCCTCTGCCATGACACTGCCTGGGTCTCCACTCCCGCAGACTGGCCCCTTTTTCCCATTCGCGCCACACTTTCCACTTTCCTATCGCACCTCCAGTTGGCAGCGTCCCTGGGCAGTTCTTCCCGAACCGTGTCCTGCCCCTCGGAAAAGGCACCTGCGCGCCTGGCACCGGCCGTTAGAGGCCGGGCCTTGAGGTCACACTCGGCAGTCAGCACGCCTGGGACCCACAGCCTTTCTCGGAACCCGGGACTGTTTTTGGGAAAACGTCCTTCGGCGCCCACACTTGTGGGCAAAGGGAGGGAACCGTGCAGAGCTCAGCAAACGCGGCTCCTCCAATCCTGCGGGCGCTGGGGCTCTTGGGCCCACCCCCAGCTTTTGCTGGCGGCTCAGAAATGTGGCCAGTTTATATAAAATCCTGTTTTGTTCCGAGTAACCCCTCCCTCCTCCCCTGCAACGAGGCTGGCCCAGCCTGGTGAAAATGCTGAAGTCTCCATTGGAAAAAGAAAAGATGAACGCGTTCACCGCCCCGCCCCGCCCCTCCCAGGTCACCCAGAGACAGGGGCACGGCGATGGGGCGGCGAGGAACGACCCCGCGCCCACGCTCACCCCCCTCCGCCCCCGACTATTCGAAGGGCATCCCAGGAGCGGAAGGGGGGTCTCCAGCGTCCACCTCCGGGGCCCGCCGGAGGGGCAGGGGCGGCTGGGAGGTGCCCTTGAGAAGGGGGCTGCGGTGCCACGTGCTGCACCAGGCCCCGCCGCGCGCCCTCCGGACCCCGCAGGGCCCCGAGCCCGAGGGGAGGGCGCGGGGCGCGGCGGGGGGCACGGGCCCAGGTGCGCGGCGGCGGCCCTGGACGTGCCAGGCGGGGCTCAACAAAAGCCCCGGGCCGGGAGGGCGGGGCGGCGCGGCGCCGGGGGCGGCCGCGGGCGCTCATTGGCCGCCCGCCGCCGGGGGGCGGGGCTGAGGGCCGCCGGGGGCTATAAGAGGCGGCGCGGCCCGCGCCCGCCGCGCACCCGGCCCGAGACGGCAGCGGAAGGACCCGGACCGGCCCGGCGGGCGCGCTCGCCTCGCCGCCCCCCACCCGCCCGCGCGCGCCTCGGCCGCGGCCGTCCCGCCTGACCCGCCCTCCGCCCGCCGCCCCCGCGCCGCGGCCGAAGTTTGTGCGGGCCGCGGAGGGCGCGCCCGCCGAGCGCCCCGGCCCCCCGCGACGTCGGCCGCGCCCCCGCCGCGCCCCCGCCGCGCCCCCCGCCCGCCATGGGCGCCTCGGCCCGCAGCCCGCGGCTGGCGCTCGGCCTGCTGCTGCTGGGCACGCTGCTCCGCCCCGCCGCCGCCTGCAGCTGCTCGCCCGTGCACCCGCAACAGGCGTTTTGCAATGCAGATGTAGGTAAGGACGCGGACGCGCGGCCGGCCCGGACCCCGCGAGTGGACGCCGGGTTGCGCCCGCCCGCCGCCCGGCCTCCGCGCCCTCTCCCCCCGCCGCGCCGCCGAGACGCTGCTCGGCCCCAGAATTCCACCGAAATTCCGCCGCCGCTTCGGCCCCCGGGGAGGGCGCCAGGAACGGATCGGGTTTTGGCAGGCGGAGGGCCCTGGGGTGCCAGCGAGCGGGGGCGGGGGGCGCCGCGTGGAGGTGGGGTCGGGGGAGGCCCGGGGGACCCGGGAAGAAACTTTTCCCAGGTGAGGCGCGCGGGGGGCTGCGTCGGGCCCCGGGCGGGCCGGGTGGGGCCCGGGGACGCCTTGGAGGACGCAGAATGGGAGGAGGACCCCCCTGGTCCCGGCGTTCTCCCAGGCAGAGGACAGCCCTGGACGGGGTGGGGCGGATGTGAGCTCGGGTCGGTCCCCCAGGGCAGGAGGGTCCTGGAGGGGCTGCCCGGAGCAGTGACTAAAGACTGACTGGGGCCCTGGTGTGGCCCCCAGGAGGGGCGCTGCTGACTGTGGGAGGGAGGGGCCCCGGCTGATGGGGGGCTCTGGTGGGCTGCCGTAGGGCTAGTGCCCTCTAGGAACAGGTGCTGTGCGGCATTGTTCCCCAATTCCCCAGGGGTTCACACTCTGCTTGGGTCCAGGCCAGCCCCCAAGTGGGGTCTCCGAGTTTCTCCTGTTTTTGGCTATGACCCCCATCTCCCGTGCCCCCCCCTCAGTCCCCCAGCAGGACTCCATGTGTAGAGACATGGGAGCACAAGGAGAAGCTCCTGATGAGCTTGGCGGGTCCCTCCTTGGGGTGTCCTCTCACTCAGAGACCCTACACTCTTGACTGCAAGTGGTGGTCAAGAACCTGGTCCAGACAGTTCTGCGCTGCAGGACACGGCCTGGCGGGCAGGAGTCTGGGGCTGAGGGACTGGATCTCCTGGGTGATCCCCTCACTGGTCTTTGCATCCCTGGTGGAGCTGGCCCCGGGAGCTGGGCGGGGCCCGCCGAGCACCGAAGCCCGAGTCGCCTTTGCAGTGGCTTTGGGTCCAGGAAAACAAAGGGTCGCCCGCTGCGCCTGGCGCCTCTCTCTGCGCTAAGCCCATCATTGCATCACGCTGGAGCTGAACCGTGGCACCGGCCACAAGCACGTCCACCCGTGCCTCCCAATGACCGCCCCCTGGGGAGCTGGCCGCGCTGTGATGTGATCCAGGGGCGCTGTGTGTGTCTGTCTGCGTCTCTGTCCTCCCCGGAGGGCTGCCGTCATCGGCCCACCCGGCCCCAGTGACCTCATCTGAACTCAGCCCCCTCGCACTTCCCGGACAGGCTGGGTTCTGGGGATGTGAGGGGGCCCGGGCTCTCGACCACATTAACCAGGATGTCTGGGCACAGCCCAGGTCCCCTCTCAAGGCTTCCAGGGCTGCTGCCTCCAGCCCAGTGTGGCGTAGCCTGAGGGTGGCTGGGGAGGGTGGGGCTTTTGGCTCCATGCTCAGGGAGCACTCCTGGTGGTGCTCAGGGAACCCATGGGGTGCTGGGCTCAAACGCAGGTTGGCTGTGTGCTAGGCAGGTGCCTGAACCCCTGTGCCACCTGTTGGTCCAAGAGACCCTCAGGCCTGGGCCCCATTACCAACACTGAGTGACGGCAGACTTGGGTTTTGTCGTTTTAGAAACCCTACAGGTGACTTTTAGCACCAGGCTCACAAGGCCTGGCCCATGGGTGCAGGGCACTGTGTCCTGAGCCCCTTGTGTGAAGGAGGCTCTGACCTCGGGGCACTGCAGCCCTCGCAGACCACTGAGGGTTGGGTGCCGTGGGTATAGAGGGTCACTGGTCATCGGAGCCACAGAACAGCAAAGAGGGCACTTGCCTACATGCAGCTGACCCAGGCTCCATCCCCAGCACCCCAGATGGTCCCGAGGCAGCCCCCCGAGCACTGCCGAGTATGGCCCAACAAAGAAACAAACAAAACGAGGTGAGGATGTGGCGGGCGTGGGCTGGAGCGCTGGGACCCCGCCGGTGCTTGCTGGGCTCAGGGTGCTGGGCTCGCCCAGTCAGTCCAGCTCTCTGAAGCTGCTCTGCAGAGATGAGGTCCTGTTTGGGGGCGGAGGGGCACATGCAGATTCCAGGGTGGCCCAGGGCCCAGTGGTGGTCGCCCTGGGAACAGGCATCAGTGTTGAGAAATGACTGTGTAGACCCACATGCTGGCCCAAGACGAGGCCACAAGTGGAGTGAGGGGGACCCTTCAGGGCATAGCTGATGCCTCAGTGGCTCTGCGGGCTCTTAGGGCGTGGCTGGCTTCTTCGGGTGGGCTGGGGGCTGCCAGCAGTGCTGGGCGGTATGGACATGGGTTTAGAACTGGATCAGGGTGGGCTGCCAGCCCGACTGACGGTGGGAATAAGTCAGCAGCCACGTGGTGTGGGCCAATGTGAAGGGGATTAGGATGGGCTGGAGCGATAGCACAGCGAGGAGGGTGTTTGTCTTGTATGTGGCCGACCCGGGTTGGGTCCCCACATGGTCCCCTGAGCACCGCCAGGAGTAATTCCTGAGTGCAAAGCCAGGAGTAACCCGTGAGCACTTCTGAGTGACCCAAAAAGTGGGGGGTGGGGAGAGAGAGAGAGATAGAGATTGAGAGATTGATTTAGGACAGAATGCTCCATTGTGGTGATCACACACAGCCACACAGCTGATGGGTAGAGCTGGGAGCTGGCGGGGGGTAGGGGGTGGAGAGCCCAGGACCGGGGCACGGGGCTCAGCTTGCCCTGAGGTTCACACACAAGGTCATTCTATTTTATTTTATTTTTTATTGAATCACTGTGAGCAGACCCTTACAAGGCTGTTCACGATCTCAGTCATACAGTGTTCCAGCACCCGTCCTCCACCGGTGCACATTTCCCAGCACCAGAGTCCCCTGTTTCCCTCCCATGAGCCCCCAGTCCCTACCCCCTAGCCTGTCTCTGTGGCAGGCGCTTGTCTCTGTCCGTCTCTCTCTCTCTCTTTCTCCCTCCTTTTGGGCATTACTCGTAATCATTTTAAATACTTTTATAAACTCCTGTTTACTCTGAGAAAGCCCAGAGAGCCTTGGATTAAGACATCCAGTAAGGGTCTGTGGGTTTCATTGAGCCCCTTAGCAAATACAAGCATTTTATTTTTATACCTTGTATCTTATTTTCCCACTGGTGACCAGGACCCCTTCCTGGTAGGCCGAGGCAGGAGACTGGACCCAGCGCTGGGGGTCAAGCGCTCGGTCAGTCTCGTACAAGGCAGAGCCCCGGCCCTCTGAGCCGCACCCCTGGAGTCCTTTCCAAAGTGCCCTGTGCCCGCATGCCCACTGCAGCAGACCTCAGGGTGAGATGGAAAGTCGCTGCACCCCAGAACCTCAGCCCTATTTTCCTTAGAGACCCCTAGACCCAGCCTGAGGACCAACATTCCCGTCTCTCCTTGGCATCGCTTTATGGTTGTGTTTCCTCACCTCATTAAAGCAGGGAACGCCGAGGCTGCGAACCCCCACGGCCAGCCCAGGGCGGGGAGCACCACCCCGCAGTGAGTCCCAGGGCAGGTGCAGCTGGAGAGGCAGCACTCAGCACCTGCCGGGTTCTTTCCCTTGTTGGGGGCCTCTTAGGGGGCCCGGGGTAGGGAATGCTCAGCCCTACTGCACACCCGGGAGTGAATGCTCGGGCTGGCACTGGGGTCTGCCCGGGCCACAACACGGAGCCTAGGGCCAAGGCTGGGGCCCTGGCACCCCCAGCTGATCTCCGGCCCCATCTCCATATGTGATGGATGGCCCCGGGGTTGCTGCCATTTTGAAGCCACCAGGCCTGGGGAGGGGGGCGGAGTCTGGGGGTCCCCTTGGCAGTGGCCAGGGAGGCCAGAGCTGAGGCCCAGCCCTGTGGTCCCCAGGGCATGGAATGGCTGTCAGCCTGGCCCCAGTTTGGCCGCCGAGGTGGTCTGTGGCCAGCAGTGGACAGGTGATGCTGGCTCCTGGTGTCCTGCGCAGGACAGAGCCTGGATCCTCCAGTGTGGCCTCAGCCGCCCTCTGGGGTCCTGCCTGTGTGTGCCCCAGGGCTTGAGAAGAAATGAAATCACGTGTTGCTTTCCAGGCGGACTCAGAGTTCTGAGTCCAGCCTGCTGAGGTGCAGCTGGTCCCCAGAGCGGCTCTGCCCCTCCCTGCTGTGGGCGTGTCCCTGCCACCACTGGAACCTCTACACACTCCGCCTGAAGCAAGCAGCCCCGGGCAGGGAGGGAGCCGGAGAGACCTGGGTCCTGCCTGCCTTTGGACCTTGGTTTCCCCTCCAGTGGTTGGACTCCCTGGGCGGGGCGTGGCGATATGACTTTATGAGAAAAAAAGTCTCGGCTGGTCAGAGTGTCCTGTTCCCCACGGAACCCCAAAGCCCAATGGAGTATGGGATCCCAACAGCACCAGTGGGACCCCTGCCCATCCCTTTGGAGACGGAAATGTGTGGGTGTTGGGGGGTGAAATGACGGTACAGAGGGGGAGGCCTTGCCCTGCACACCGCTTGGTCCCGGCACCATGGGTAGTCGGTCCACCGAGCCTGCCAGGAGTGAGCCCTGAGAACTGCCACGTGTGGCCCCCAGACAAAGCAGAGAAGTGGCTGCCGTGGTGCGGTGGCGCTGGCCATGCCCTCGTCCCTCTCACTTCCTCCAGGCCCACTCCGGAGCCTGTGCTATGGGCTGCAGGTGTGGCCACACAGCATGCCCTGCACACGCCCTGTGCACACGCTCTGCCGCCCGGCGGCCCAGCGGGTCTGTGGTCAGGAGAAGCTCTCATGCACACACATGGATGCACAACACACATACAACATACTCGTGCACCCACACACACACTCACACAACACACACATGCAACATGCATGCACAACACACACCCACACGCACTCACAACACACACCCACACATACAACACACTTGTGCATACACACTCATATGCACACAACACTCATCCACACACGCACATATTCACACATGCACGCACAACATATTCATGCACACACCCATACACATGCACACACAATACACTCACATGTCCCATACCCACACACATGCAGAATACATACAACACACTCATGCACACACCCACACATTCACCCACAACACACTCACAAACACATACACTCACGCATATACAACACACTCACACCCCACAAACACATGCACAACACACATGCACAACTCAGATACACACACTCACAATACACTTAGGCACACAGACACATGCACTCACAGCACATGCACACACACAACACTCACGCACACACAATCATGTATGCACAGCACCCCTGTGTGCACACCCACACACGTACACATGCCTCCCCGTGCCTCTGCCCTGCTGGGGGCTTCTGCCATGGCTCGGGAGGGGGGGGGGGAAGGCAGGCGCTGGTGAGCAGTGCCCTCCCCCCATCTCTCTAGGACAGTGTCCCTGGCCTCAGGGTCTAGAAGGACCTGGAGGCAAAGGCCCTCTCCCAGCAAGGGTGAGGACCCCAGTTTGGTCCCCAGCTTGGTCCCCAGCGCTGCCATGTGCGCCGAGCAAGGTCCTAGAAGCACCCGCCCAGGACCATGGCAGAGGGCGGGATCTCCAGCCTCACAGCCGGGTGGGTGCCACCCTGGGCACCCTGACAGCACTCGAGGGGGCGAGGTGGCCCTTCCTCCCGACCTTGGGTGTGCCCCTCCCTCCCTTGGGGCAGGCGGCCTGACTGTGCCCAGATGTGCCCACAACCCCCGGCTGTTGCCTCGGAAGCTTTGGCGTCTTTGGCCGTGCTGCTCTGGGCTCTGAAAGTGACCCGTAACTCTGCACCTAGAACTTTCCTGAGTGCAGTGATGAAGGGCGATGCCGTATGCTCCCTGTCCCTGTCTGTGCCCCTAGCGGGCAGGGGTCGCGTCCAAGCTCTCCACAGCTGCGGCTGCGTGTTTGAGAAGAGGAAGGTGGCTTCTGGAGCTTCCCTGGCCACTCGCGCTCGCGTGTCATTTCTGTTTCCGAGATGGGGTGCGTCAGGGCCCAGCTGCAGCTTCGTGCTAGGGACAGCTGCCTGCCACTGAGCACGCCTGGGCCTCAGATGGGATTTCAGTTTCATTTGTGGGGAGGCATAGCTGGTGCGTCAGGCTGACTCCTGGCTCTGCATGCATGTGTTCTCAGAGGACCTCCCGGGTGCTGAGGGTCGAACCCAGGTCGCCGTATGCCAGACCAGCGCTGTCGCCACTGTGCTGTGCCCGGTCCCTCCCTCGGGACGTTGAGGGTGCATTTGCCCCGGTGGATCTCCCTGCAGCGGGGCTGGTGTGTACCCTTGTGCCGAGCAGGAGGGAGCGTGGAGGGGGGCAGGGCTGGGCCATGGGGCGGGGGCAGGCATCACTAGGGTGGTGTCCAGAGAGCCTATGTTGGAGACAGTTATCTTGGGTTCAGGGACCACCGGTAGGGGCTGGCGGTGGTGACCGGGCAGGAACATTCTGGAAGTACTGTGAAGGGTCCAAGGGCGCGCTGGGGTTGCCCTGCTGCCCTGCCAGGAGGGGGGTTTCCTGCAGGCTCCCCCTTCCCCCCACAGTCCCGCATCACAGTAAGCCTTGGAGGCCCCAGCACCACGGCATGACCTGGTATCATAGTTTCAGGCTGGACCAGTGGTCACTAGTAGGTGGGACCCTGGACCCCCGAGAATGCTTGGGAGGCCCCCCAAAAAAGTGTGTGGGTGCACTGTTGGGGGTGGTCTTGGTGCAGCCCCCATCCGGGCGGCCCTGGCCCCAGGAGGTTGTGGCGGGGCTCACGCTCTCCCCCACATTCTCAGGGGTTGGGGCCGGGGTGTGCAGGGGCCTCCAGGAGCCCAAGGAGAAGCAGGGACTCAGCTGGAGTGCTGTGTCCCCACTACCCAGTGACCCCACGCCAGCACCATCCGACAGGAGCCCCGGCTGCTGTCATTGGCCCTGATGTCACAGCACCACAGATGGGTCGTCCCCATGGTGACAGTCCTGCCAGTGGGCGTCGGCCGGGGCGGGCAGGGCCTGCCGGGAGCCGTGGCAGTGGTGTTCCAGCCATCCTTGGTCAGGTGGGCCCCTTGACCCCGAGGGAGTCCCTGGGCTGTGGAACTGTGTCCCCCGCTGTCGGGAAGGCTCTGGAGAGACTTTGGGGGCGCAGCTGCCGCCCCGAGGCCCCGTTTAAGGTAGAAGCAGTGGTGGGGGCTGGGGGCCAGGGGGCCATCCTGTGAGAACAGCAACTCTGGGAGGTTTCAGGGCAAGCTGACCAGTTCTTAGGGGGCATCTGTAACTGCCCAGTGGCCAGACTGGCGCAGGAGCCCTGGCATCTTGGATTGGGACCAGAACGGCTCTGCGTTGATGAGGCTGGTCGAGGAGACAGAGGGTCCGAGCTTGCCATGCCCTGTCAAAGACCCCCATCCAGGGTGCCACGGGACTCCTGTCCTGCTGTCCACCCCCCGCGGTGAGCCACCTTCACCCTCTTACCGAGGGCCTGGGGGCCAGTGGGAGCTGACACGTGTCACCATCTGGTCTCCAAGATGTGACTGACATTCCTGCCTTAGGGACCGGGCGAGGAGGCTGTGTGCCCTCCCCATCTGGCTATGCCTCCCCTGGCTTGGTGAGTGTCTGGGCTGCCATGGAGCCTCTGCTCTGGCCCAGGGAGGAGCCCTGTGAGGAGGAAGTGGGAGCAGACAGGAAGTTTATTCCGGAAGGATGGTGGCTACGTGCGGGAGTCCACTTCAAGAGCTGGAGGTGTGGCCTGGGGTCACTGCCCAGGGGAGCTCTGTCCCCGTGAGTTCGGAGTCCCGTTCTCTGCAAACCCCTTGAGGGTTACCTGGTATGGAGCACTTTCCCCAAGGAAAGTTAGGTGATAGCTGGTGTTTGTCTTCCGAAATGGGGCAGCTCCCTGAGTAGGGTGCCCTGACTGGGTGCTTCCAGACCCTGTCTTTATGTGGCTGATGGCCCAGGTGCTCTCTGGGCACAGTTTGGGCTTTGGGGGAGGAGCAGGTGTTGGGGAGAGCAGGGGTCCTGGGGGCAGCCGTTCCCAGCAGAGGAGCCTGCCTGACACCCCAGAAAGGACATTTGGGGATAACGCGGAGCCTGGCCAGCCGTCCTCAGCTGGGAAAAGGCAGCAGATCCTGACTGCTGGAATGTTCTCAGGGCCTTAGGCCAGGACTGCCTGACTTTTCTGGAAGTCTCTGGAGCTGGTGAACAGAGCGGACCCTCCACATGGAGGCTGGGACGGAGTCCTTCCGGACAGCCCCAGAATCTGTGCTCCCACCATGGCACGGGGGTCCTGGGGACTGTGGGGGACTTGCTGGGCAGACCCCAGGACCCTGTGGAATGGTGGGTGGAGCCAGTATGGGCCCAGGTAGCATGGGGCGACAGGCTGACTGGGCCCGCAACTGTGGGTCTTGGCTCCTCATCTAGCCCCCAGGAATAGTGTTACTTGACCTTTGGTTGTTGCTTTTGTTCTACTGGTTTGGGGGCCGCTCCATCAGCGCTCAAGGGCCACTCCTGGTGGCCTTGGGCAAGGCAAGCGCCTTCCATGCAGCTGTGTGTGTGGCCTCGCCCTCCCCCTTGCCTCCTCCCTGCAGTGCCCCCTCCCATCTGACAGCTGGCCCCCGCCTCATGCTCGCCCCATTGATGCCGTTCTCGCCCATAGGCCCCCTGGACTACCCTCAGCCTGGCCTGGGACCCCCGGGGTTGCCTCTTGTGCTGAGGCCCCATCCTGCCCCATCTCTCCCTGGAGGCTGCCCGTGGCCTCCAGGGTGACCAGGACAAGTCTGCAGATGCGGAAGCAGGGGCCGTGCAGCTCTCTTTAAGGCAGCATGGCCGGAGGCCACGGCAGGTGGGCCCTGTGGGCCGGGGATGGGGGGGCGGCGGGCGTGCCCACGAGTGCCTGCACTCAGACCCCGTGCCTTGTCCGCAGGGGTTCGCCGAGGAGCCCCGTGTCCCCGCCCAGGGGCCTCCGCCCGGGACCCAGGCCACCCGGGAGGCATGTCTGCCAAGGCCCCCAGGTGCAGTCGGGAGAGGGCGGCGCGGCCGCCCAGCCTGGATGGCGGCCACCTGGCCTCGCACTTGAGGCTGAAGCCGTCCCGGGCCCAGGACGAGGGGGACGCGGGCCTGCAGGCGAGGGCCAGCCTGGATGTGAAACAGCGGCAGCTGCGGCGGCTGGTGGCAGAACTGCAGGCCCGATGGCAGCAGGCCCCTGACCACCTGGGCCACGCGCTGGACGGGCTCTACTTGGCCTATCTGATCGGGCTGCAGGGGGCCCACAGCCTGGACTATGAGCTTCAGCGGCTGGGGGCCGAGGGGGCGGCCCCCCTGGACAGGGCCCACGAGTCGTGCTGGTCTGGGGAGAGGCCCAGAGTCAGGGCCGCGCCGACGAGACCACCCCCTGCAAACAGCAAGATCCCCCGGAAGGCAGGAGCCCGGGCCAGCCCCCCCGAGAGGCGCCCGGGGAGGCGTGGGGCCAGGCACAGTGGCTGTGGCCCCCTGGAGCCCGCTGCCGCCGTGGACGAGCCCCCCCACCCGCAGGGCGGGAGGAAGGCGCGGGCCTCAGGGAAGAAGGGCCCGGGGAGGCCACCCCCGAGAAACGACCCTGAGCCCAGGCCCCAGGCCCAGCCCGGTGGGCAGCGCTGGCTGCTGGATGCCCTCCACGCGAAGCGGGCCGAGGCGCAGGCTGTGCACAGTGCCTGTCGGGGTCGGGGCCGGTGGCAGCAGGAGCTGGAGTTGGCCTTCGAGGAGCTTCTGGACACCAACCGCAGGCTGAAGAAGCACCTCCTCCTGCACCTGCACGGGGCGCTCGGGCCAGACCAGAACCCCAGGGAAGAGCCCAGCGCTCACGGCAGGCTGAGAACCGCACACCCCCAGGCAGAGACAGGGCCTGCTGCGGGCACCCGCCACGCTGACACCACACAACGGAGAATGCTACCGGGTGAGCGGGAGGGCCGGGGCCCCCCTCTCGAGGCCAGGGCCCCGGCCAGGACGGAGGCACAGCCGCCCGCCCCCCGCCCCGGAGGCCGGAAGGAGCTGCCCCAGCTGGACGCGCTGCGGACGGGGAGCTCTTTGGCGCTGTCCATGCAGGAGCCCGTGGACAAGGCCGGCCTGGTGGCAGCCGTACAGCTGCCCAAGTTGGACTTGGAGCAGAGAAGGTGGAACCATCTGGAATTGCTTGAACAGACAGAGCAGCTGGAAGTGAACTTGGAAAGCCAGTCCACCGCCAAGGAGCTGGAAAAGAGGCGAAGGCCGGTAAGTCCAGCTGTGGCCTCCAGAGCACTGGGGAACACCCCCTACCTGACCTCCCAAGAACTGGGGAGCACCACGCACCTGATCTCCCGAGAACTGGGGAGCACCACACACCTGACCACCCAAGAATTGGGGAGCACCACACATCTGACTGCCCGAGAACTAGGGAGCAGCACGCACCTGACTGCCCGAGCACTGGGGAGCACCACGCACCTGACCTCCCGAGCACTGGGGAGCACCACGCACCTGACCTCCCGAGCACTGGGGAGCACCACGCACCTGGCCTCCCGAGAACTGGGGAGCACCACGTTTCTGGCCTCCCGAGAGCTGGGGAGCACCACACACCTGGCCTCCCGAGAACTGGGGAGCACCACGTACCAGGCCTCCCGAGAACTGGGGAGCACCACGTTTCTGGCCTCCCGAGAGCTGGGGAGCAACCCTCCACTGGCTTCCCAAGAACTGGGGAGCACCCCTCACCTGGCCTCTAAAGAACTGGGGAGCACTCCTCCCCCGACGTCCCAAGAATCGAGGAGCACCCTTCACCTGAATTCCCAAGAATCGGGGAGCACGCTTCACCTGAATTCCCAAGAATCGGGGAGCACGTTTCACCTGACTTCCCAAGAATCAGGGAGTGCCTCGGGTCTGTCTTCCCCATGCCTGGCCAGTCTTCTGACCTCGCCAGAGCAGGGAGAGGAGGCAGGGGCCAAAAGTCCACTTGGGTCCCCCCTGGCGCAGCCCCGCCGGCAGCCCCGCGACCTGCAGCAGCAGCGGCAGCAGCACCAGCAGTTCCTCGAGGAGGCCCGCAAGCGCCTGCGGGAGTTCCAGGACGCGGGCTGAGCGCGGGCGCCGGGTCAATACAGCCGTGCAGGCTCTGTCGTCGCTGCCGCCCAGTCTGTTGTCCATGGGGTCCTGCACTCCCAGCCCTGGGGGCCTGGACACGGCCCCTCTGCAGGGCCCTCTTGGGCGGGAACTGCCCCTCTGGCCTGTAACACATGGAGCTCCTTAGCATGGCGTGGACCCCGGCGTGGCAGGGGTCTGGCCTCAGAGCACGGAGGTGAGGTGCACACATGCTCCAGGTCAAGGGGGTCCCGGGACCCCTGGGACGGGGGTGTGGGTGTCTGTGACATAGTCCGACCCATTCCAACCCCCTGAGCAGAGCCTGTGGTGGGGCCTTGGCCCACAAGGGCCTCCTGGTAGCTGGAATGTGGGGGCGGTGGGGGAGGGGGAGAGATACTCCCAGCCTCAGGCTCTGACAGTGGCCCCTCTGGGGCCTGGAGGAGTGTGGCCCAGCGGCCCTGACACTCCAGGAATCTGTGCCAAGGAAAGTGCCACTGAGGGGGGCACACGGGGCGGTGCTGGGTGTGAGTTCAGAGTGTGGGTGTGTGACTGTGCGTTCCGTGGCCGAGAGCCGCCTCCTCATCTCAGCCGATAGTGACAGCAAATGAAGGAATCAACGGAGGATTGAAGGGAGGCACGGGGCCACAGACTGGTTGGGGTGACCGTATATTCAAGTCTCAAAGCGTTAGTTGGGTAGAAATCCTGAAGGGCGGGATTTCCTGTAGGCACAGGTGGGGTTGAACATTCTCACAACAATAAACAGATGTAAAGCCCTCCTTCGGGGAAGTTCTTCCAGGAGATGAACTCAAGGACGCAATCTCATCTGGGGGTTCAGCACTCTGGATTACTAGGAGATCCTTTCAGGGGCAGGATTCCAGCAAGGGCGTATTGCTTTCTTCTTTCCTTAGCCAGCATCCACTTTTAAACATAATAAATTTACTTCTTAATAATATTTCTAGTTATTTTGCGTGGACACGGTAAGAGATGCATTAAGCTTAAAGGGTGGCTCTCCTGGGGACATCTTGCTATATATCCCAGACCACAGTCCTCAGGCCAGGTTGTCTTTCCTTACCCCAGCAGGGTCCTTACTCAGTTACTTCTCTTTGGGTCATGTCAGAGTTTGTTCCGTGACTGTGCTCTTCACTTACTATACTTCTTATGGCGCTTAGCCTGTCCCTTCTTGATGCCAGGTAGCTTATGACTCGCCCTGGGTCCATCCAAGTCCCTTGCCAGGACCCTCCTTTTAGGAGTGCCAGGAATTAAGGGCAACTGAGGTTTAAGTCGAGTAAGTATGACAGATGCCCAGGAGTAAATATTATTCGGTGCCAACTCCCACGTTACAATAGCAGAGCACTGTCTTCCTGTGTCTGTAAGAAGAGAGCATTGCTCTAAAGTAAACTGTGCAAAGAACACAATGGGAAGAGAAAAGCAGTATTTCACGTACAAGATCCGGAGTCCTCAGAAGGATCTGACTTGGCAAGTCACAGGGTCTGACTTGGGGTGTTAGTGATCAGCAGAGGGGAAGCAGAGCACAGGGAGTGGCGAAAGAGAAACAGGATTGAGAGTGTCTGATGGATTGGGAGTGCCTTGGGAGCACTGTGGGGGGAGTAGTCAACCTTCAGCTCCCTTCAGGGGAGGAAGAGACAGTGTTGTCTGGTGGTGCCGAGCTCCAGGCCCTGTGTCCAGCGCTTTCAGCCATCAGCTCTGCTGGCAGTCTGCAGCCAGCCGTGCTCGGGCTGCTGTGGGGTCAGTGTTGACCCTCTCCATGGGGGCGGGGGACGTGCTGCCTCCAGCCAGACTTGAGTCACAGAAATGGGAGACTGGCAAGACTGGAGCGATGGCACAGTGGGGAGGGCATCTGCCTGGCACATGGCCAGCGCCAGGTTTGCTTCCTTGGCCCGCCAGGAGTGCACCTGGAGCACAACCAGGAGTGGACCCTGCGCACCGCTGGGTGTGGCCTTTAGGGTACAAGCAGCAGAACCCTGATGCCGCATGTGCATGTGCACGTGCCCCGTGTACATGCCTGTCCCATGCATGCACACCCCTGGCCCGTGTCCGTGTACACGCCTGTGCATGTAGACGCCAGCTGCGTGCCCATCCTCAGATGGGTGCTGGTCTCATGGCCTTGTGGGGGAGCCAGCTTTGCTCCCCTCTGCACATGACTGGTTGGGGTTCATCTTCTGGTGGTTCACACTGAGCCTCCTTTTGGGGTGCCTTCTGCTGCTCTGGAGCCACCACCCCCCTCCGCCCCTGCAGCAGTCAGCAGCCCCTGTGCTGTGCTTTGTTGGGGGCTCCCTGGGCAGTGCTGGTGACGCGTCACCTGAGCCGGATGCTCTGGGTCCCTGGGATGTAGCAGCCTGTGCTCTGTGCTGCTGCCCTGAGGGTCAGCAGGACTTGCCTGGGGCCTCCAGGACTACCCTGATGGGTCTTGGTGTCCCCAGCCCCACCCCGCCCGATGCCAACATGGGTAGGCAGTCCGTATGGATGTGAGGACGGGGGCGTGGGCGTGGGCGTGGCCAGGGCCGTGGCGGTGCTGACCCAGTGTTGTTTCCCGGCCAGCACGGAAGGGCGGCTTCCTTGGGGTTTGGGGGTTTCCTGCGTTGCTGCTCTTGACCCTGATGGGCTTGTTTGTGGTTTCATCCTGACTCCTAAACCCTGGAGTCTAGGTGGCCACTGGGTCTGGGTCACCGGGAAAATGTCACCATGGGCATCTGGAGCTCCCTCTAAACCCGAGTGGGTGGGGCATGGCTGGGGTCCCTGGTTTCTCTGTAGTCACCCAGGGCCCGAGGCCAGGAGCAAAGTGACTGTAGTCCCAGAGTGGACAAGCTGGCCTCTGGCGTCTACCTCCTGAGGGGCCGGTGTCCTCCCGGCTGGGCCCTGGTAGGGGCATATCTCTCTGTCCCGAGGGGTCCAGGCTTCTTCCTGCCCAGCCCAGCAGCACGGACAGGCCTTGAGGTCCTCAGGGTCCTCGTCACACATACTCAGACCTCCTTGCCCTGCCCCTGGCCCTGCTTCCCGGAGACCCCCATGCCCCAGAGGTGAGCAGGAAGGGACAGTGGCGGCTCCTGAACCAGGTGGGCTGGTGCAGCCAGTGGGTGCCGGCAGAGAGAGCTGCAGGCACTTAGCCCCTGGCTCGCTGGTCCTGGTTCTGAAGTCCAGGTTTCAGTCTCCTCAGGCCCCTGCTCAGCCAGTGCCCTGCCCGACGTGTGAACGAGGTTGGCTGGGGGAGTCCAGAGGGGACGCGCGGCGTGGATCCCAGGACCCCCTGGAATCCTCCCGTGCGCACCGATGTTTTAAGAAATAGAAATGTGGGACGGCGAAGGAGTCGGGCCGTGGGAGGGTCCAGCGCCAGGGAGGCCCGGCCTTGTTGCCCGTGGGTGCCACAGAGTCCCTGGGCCCAGAAGAGTCCCCTGCAGGTGGGACACAGGCTGCCCTCTCTGGGGACCACCCCACCCCAAAAGGGACTGCCTGCACTGGGGTCTCGCCTCTGTGACCAAAGTCCTCCCAGCTCCATGTGGCCCCTGAGCACCACTGGACGGGAGGAGGACCCGGCCACCAGCCCCTCTGCCTGTCCCCTCTGGTGGGACCCCCTAGCCCCGCTGAGCCCTCGTGCCGCTCTGGCCTTGCTGGGCTCAGGCCCCTTCCTCCTGCGGGCGGGCGAGCGGCCGCCGCGCCCTCCACAAAGCGGCCCTGTTCCCGGCCAGCTCCCAGACCCAGCGGCATTTTTTTCAGATGATTCAGCAGCGCGTGAGCGGGCAGGGCTGGAGCCCGCGCCTTCGGGAGTGTGACCAAGGCCTCTGGCACGAGCTCCTGCCCGTGGGGAGCAGGGGGCGGGGCGGCTGGGCAGGGGCCGGGGGTCGGGCCAGCTCCCTGCACTGCGGCTGCCCCCCTCCCCAGGGAGCCCGGGCAGATGGACAGGAAGTGGTGCCGGGAGAGCTGGTCTCCATGGAGACAGGCATCCAGCAGACCAGCTCACGTGTGCGCCGGAATCCAGAGCTGGTCAGTCTCGGTGCCAGGCACCAGGGCCCCCCTCCCATCCCCCAAATGTCTGCTGCCCTCAGCTGCCTTCGGGGACACTGATGCAGCCTGAGTCCTGTCCTCCCCACCCCCGGAGCTGAGAGGCCTGTATCTGGCCACCTTGGGGTCTGGCTCAGCCCCCAGAGTCCCGTGGTTGGCTTCTGGGGTGCGGGTGGGGTTAGGGGGAGCTGGGCCGGGCCAGTTCTCTGCAGACGCAGGGCTGGTTTCAGTTACTCAGCAGCCCCCCTCCTCCCCCCCGCTCCTCCCTGAAAGGAGGAAGCTTGGGGACCTCAGCCCCGCCGCTGACCCAGAGGATGGAGGGTGGGGGAGAAACCCACAGGGGAAGGGGTGCTCCGGGGGGGGGGGGCACTGAGCCAGGCTGACAGTGCAGCCTGTAACCCCCGCTGGCTGCAGGGGCACTAGGTGTGGCCGGAAGCCGCATCAGCATCTGGGGCTTTGGCCCCCCTCTCTGCCCCCGATGCCGGGAGAAGGCTGAGCTCCACACGAGGGTGGGCATGGGCCGCTTTCGGGGGCCCACCCTGGTCTGGGCTCTGGCATAATGTAGGGTGTGCGTATGGACGTGGTGGACCACTGTGCTTTCTCGACTCGGCTGCAGGCACGTCCTGCTGGGGCCTTGGGCAGCTTCACCCCAAATCTAAGTAAAGGGGCCTGTGCCGGATCAGACACAGTGTGACCCCCTGCCCCGGCCATCCCAGGAGCCCCTGCAGCAGCCACTGGCAGTGGGGGTGCTGGGAGTGCAGAGGGTCCTGAGGGCAGGGCTGCGAAGGGGCAGGTGGCAGTGCTGGGGGGCGGGTGGTGGACGGGGGGGCAGACCGGGGTGCTGACGCGTTGGCCTGGAGTGTCCTGACTGATTTGGGGTACCCTGGTCACAGCTCAGTCTGAGGGGTGCAGCTGAGGTGGGGATTTGCCCGTCACCCTCACCCCGGCAGCGTGGAGCACTGTGACCTCCCCCAGGAGCGCCCCATGCCCTGGCTCTCTGCACAGATCCCCTCCCAGCCGCAGGCCTGTCCCCTGAGGCACCTGAGCCGGTCCAGCGGGCTCCCCACGGAGCCAGTGCTCCCGGCTGACATTCTCCCTCACCCAGGTGGCCCTGGGCGCTCAGGACAGAGGCGGGAATGCTGTGGTCACGTACGAGCCTACCCGGCCCCAGGTGGGCGCTCACCGCTGCCCCTGAAGGCTCCGTGGGAACCCGGCGTGTCTGGGCCCCTCACTTCCCCAGAGAAGCAGGGGGCACTGCGGCGGTCGGTGGATGTGGGGGGGGCAGCGGCCGAGGCAGCCTGGGAAAGCCCGGGGACAGCAGGAACAGTGGGGGACTGTCTGTCTGTCCCCACCTGAAAGCCTGTGTCTGGGGTTGCTGCCTAGGACCTCACTCCTGCCCCAGCGCTGCTTACCTGCTCCTGGGGAGGGGCCTGGGGTGCCCTCGCTGAAGGCTCTTGCTCAGGGTGAGGACCAGGCCAAGTGTCCCTCGCTCTCCCCTGGATGTGTGGCAAAGGGCTGAAAGGACACAGGGAGCCAGCCCTGATTTCGGGGTTCCTGACAGAGAGGGTTCTGCAGACCCTGCTGCAGTTTCCTGGGCCCGGGTGCGGCCAGCTCGGGGCAGAGCCCACGAAGCTCTCCGCAGCCTCCAAGTGGCCTCCCCCGAGAGTGCTCCCTGCTCAGCCCGGGCCCACCTGGAGCTCCCCGCATACACATCTCGGTGCAGGAAATGGTTTGGGGATGTGTTTTTGCTTTAAAAGCTTTATTGGGGCTGGAGCCATAGCACAGCGGGGAGGGCATTTGCCTTGCACGCAGCCGACCTGGGTTCGGTCCCCAGCATCCCATATGATCCCCCGAGCACCACCAGGAGTAATTCCTGAGTGCAGAGCCAGGAGGAACCCCTGAGCATCACCAGGTGTGACCCAAAAAGCTAAGTAAAATTATTTTTTTTAAAGTTCTGGGGCTCCCAGGACCAACCCCAGAAATCCCGGGTGGGGGTGGCGGGTGTCTGTAGTTCCAGGGCTCGAACTCAGGCCCTTGCAGCTTTCTCCCCTGCCCCGTGGCCCTGGCATTTGTGGTGCCAGGGGGAGAACCCGGAGCCTGCCCCGGGCCCCGCGCGAGGGGAGCACTTTCTCCCCCGAGCTGTGTCCTGTCCCCGCTCCGTTCCTTATGTGCCCACCCAGCAGTACCCAGTGGCCCCCACGGGGAGGCCCCATAGTGCCTGGGTCCACCTCAGGGCCTACATGCGCTCAGCTGCAGACCCCCTCAGGCTGCGCTCCTGGGGAGGTTCCGCTTCTCGCACCCACCTGTGCCCAGGCACGGCTGCTTCTCGCCCTGTCTCCCCACAACAGCCCCAAGTCACCCTGCCTGTGTCCCTGCTCTTCACTCGCAAACCCCACGGAGTCCCCCCAGCACTGCTGTCCCTTAGTGGGAGCTTGTGGTCCTGGGTGTGCCCCACCCTGTCCCGGTACCCCCCGGGCCCTGCGGGCCCCACCTGTCTCTTCCCAAAGGTCCCTTCTGCATGAGCTCCCGGGGCCTCAGCCCAGATCGTCCGTTGCCGAAGCTTGGCTGTGGCCCCAGCACAGCACCCAGGCTCCTGCCTACCCGTATACTTGGGCACAGCTGCTGGCCTGAGGCAGGAAGCAGGCGACTGAAGCCCTCAGAAGGGGTTTGGCCATGCAGGAAGACGCGCCCCAGGCCAGGGTTCTCGGCAGACCATGAGCACTGTCCCCGCGGCAAATGCACCTCTGATCTCAGCAGGGACCTGAGCAGATAGGGGTCCCCTCTGATCTCGGGCAGGGCCCTGAGTGGACAGGTGTCCCCTCTGATGCTCGGGCAGGGCCGTAAGTGGACAGGTGTTAACAGCTGAATGGGCGAGAGATACGGCCTCGGCCCTCGCAGCAGGAGGAAGGGGTCTCCTGTGGGTGGAGGGTGTCTCTTGTCGGGGGGAGAGGGGTTTCCTGCCGGGGGAGGGGTCCCCTGTGGGAGGGGTTCCTTGCCGGAGGAGGGTTTCTCCTGTGGGGTGAGGGGTCTCCTGTGGGGGGTGGGGGTCCCCAGAGGGAGGAGGGGTCTCCTGCGGGGGCTGGAGCGGGCTGTTCTCACTGCCCTTGAGGGGTAAGTGGAAACTCGGGGCAGGGAGGGGAAGCTGGAGTCCAGCAGGAATATCCCGGCACTTCCTCGGGGTGTGGCCAGCTGCTGGGATGGCAAAGGGCTAAGACAGGTCAGTGGGCAGGTGCCACGGAAGTTGTTAGAGCTGGGGGGTCGTGGGGGCGCGGGGGCCCTGGAAACAGTGGCATGTTGGCCACGGCCTCACAGCCCTTGGGGGCACCTCCTCACAGGATTACTCGGACCAGCACTGGCAACGAGAGGGGGCGGCCTGGGCGAGCTGGGGGCAGGGGAACCTTCTGGGGGCCGGGCCGGGGGCGGGGGTCCATGTCCCAAGGTCTCTCGGAGCTGACCTATGGAACAGCCCACACCAGAACCCACAACTGTGCCTGACCCCATGTCCCATGCCTAACCGGCCCCGCATGGCTCACGGACAGCCACACCTGGAGCCGTCAGTGTTGGCCGGCCGGGAACGGGAGGCAGCGCCCAGAGCAGCCCCCACCCAGCCTCCAGCTCAGGCCCTGCCCAGGCCCATCTCCCTTTGTCTGGCCTCTTTCCTCAGGCCGACCCTTATGCTGGCCACACCTGAGACTGCCCCAGCCCCCGCTGTGTGACCTGCTGCTGGTGTCGGCACTTTCCGGGGACACTTCGGGGCAGGGGCCAGCAGGGCGTTCGGCTGACCCGTCCCACCTGCCCAGAGGCGCGGCCTCTGCCACTCTCAGGCCCTTTGCTGTTGGTTCCCCACCCCCCGCCTCCTCTCCAACCCTGTCGGAGATTCGGGGACTGAAGCCCAGGCACCCGGGGCTCAGCCCCTCCAGCTCCAGTGCAGCCCCGTGTCCCCTCTGCCGCCCCGTCCCGTGCCCTCGGCCTCCTGCGGGAGTGACGCCCACTCAGGCCGGTCTGTATTCCCCAGTGATCCGGGCCAAGGTGGTCAGCGGGAAGGAGGTGGACTCCGGGAATGACATCTATGGCAACCCCATCAAGAGGACCCAGTACGAGATCAAGCAGATCAAGGTAGGGGTCGCGCGGGGCATCCGGGGGCGGGGGGTGGACGCAGGCCAGGCCCTCCCGTGGCCTTCCACTGTGAGTGCCCCGAGTCCCAAGGCAGGGGCGGGGTCCTGCCGTGTTCTGGAGCCGCTGCCTTCATCCCAATGGCTACTAAGCCACTGAGAGCTCGGCTCACTGCCCTGCTGTGGAACATTCCAACACGGCCTCTCCCAGGCCCTCGGAGAGAACTCTGCTCAGTCTCACAGCCTGCTCTGCAGTGGGCACTGTTGGGGTTTCGTCAGGGAGACGGGAAGTCCCAGTTGAGTGTCCGGCGACTGCCCAAGCCCCATAGCCCCTCACTGACCCCACTCTCCATGGCTCTTCCCTCCTCCCCAGATGTTCAAAGGCCCCGACAAGGACATCGAGTTCATCTACACGGCCCCCTCGTCGTCGGTGTGCGGGGTGAAGCTGGACGTCGGTGGGAAGAAGGAGTACCTTATCGCAGGTGTGTGAGGTGCCCATGGGAGGGGGGCTGGAAGCTTCTGGAAGCAGCTCTGTACATCTGTCTCTGGGCTCGGGCACAGGAGGGGGGAGTTTAAAGGTGGGGACCCAGTTTGACACCCCGACGTCGGAGTAGGCCAGCTGGGTTAGGCGCCACCTTCCCAGGAGGGTCTCGGGGGTTCCAGGCAGGGGTATGGCCCTGGACTGGGCATGGGGTGGGCAGAAGCTGTTGTTCATCCATGACGTTGTGATCATCAGGGCTGGAGCGATAGCACAGCGGGGAGGGCATTTGCCTTGTATGCGGCCGACCCAGGTTCGATTCCCAGCATCCCATATGGTCCCCTGAGCACCACCAGGAGTGATTCCTGAGTGCAGAGCCAGGAGTGACCCCTGAGCATCGCTGGGTGTGACCCAAAAAGCAAAAAGCAAAAATAAAAGTTGTGATCATCCTTTCAAATATGAACTAGAGTCTGGCAGGATAAATTATTCAGTGTGGGACTTTGTTTCATTAAGATTTTTCACTATGTGCTACCACTGACCTCTGGCTCAGAGGGTCCCATTTTGTATAAATTTTAGGGATGTTCCTTTGCATGGAATTTCCTTCTTTGATCTTGTTGCTTCCATTATTTTTTTTTAATTTTACTGTAGGAATATTGCTATTTATTCAGCCATTGATTAGGCTGATTGAATTGGGCATGAACTCCACCTGCTTCCATTATTTTTATCACCATCTCTGGTTTTCATTTTTCTGATCAGGATATGTGTGAGAGTCTTTTTTATTTGGGTCTCTTTTAGGTGGTGCCCTTTGGTCTTCAAAGACCCGAGTCTTTGCCTTTTGCTCCGACAAACTGGGATATGGCGTGGGGGCTCTGGGTCCCGCCATCCGGCTTGGGGCCCCGGCTCCCACATGGAGCCCCTCACTCAGCCTCTGCTCTGACCTGAAGCCCAGAGCTGATTGCTGTGGCCCCCGCTCTCCACCTGGGGCCTCTGTCTGGGCCACTCTGGTTCCCTGAGAACGCAGAGGTAGTGGAGGGGGACCGCCGTCGGGGGGCGCATACACGGAGATTCCTTGGTGGCCAACACGTCCATGCAGCGAGAGCTGCGCATGCCCCGCCATACCTCCCCTCTGCACAGCGACTTCCTGTTTGAAATGCAGGGCTGGCCTGCCTGGGGCAGCCCCCTGATGTGAATGTGTCTGCGGACCTCCCTCCCGAGGGGGTTCACCTGCAGCGGGGGGGTGGCGAGTGGGGTCCTGTGCAGACAGCCACACCGCGAGGGCCTGGCCAGGGCTCTGACCATCCCGCTGTGAAGGAAGAAGGGATCAAAGAAAACCAGATGGGTGATGGGCCCATTTCACAGATGAGGCAGACAAGTCGCTTTTCACCCAGCCCTGTTGAAGGGCCTCTGGAGTCCAGCTGTGACCCCGACAAGGCGGCTCAGTTCTCGGTTCTGGGGGTGCTAATGTTCTCAAGTTCCAGCGTCCCGTCTGTCCCATCCCACCCTCTGCCACGCCGCACTCTGCCAACGTGCTCCATGGCTCAGCCAGTGACAGTGCGTGTACCCACCACCCTGCGGGGCTGGGTGGCCTCCAAGGTAAAGCAGCCCCAGGGATCTGAGTGTGACGACGGTGGGTGACATGAGGGCAGGGGTGCAGGAGAGCTGGGCGCTCCGGCAGTTTTGAGTTTGTGCTACTTTACGCTTTTGTCAAGGCCACACCAGGCAGTGCTCAAGGGCCGACTCCTGGCTCTGCACTCAGGGACCCCTCCTGATGGGGCTGGGGGACCCTCTGGGGGGTCGGGGATTGAACCTCGGTCTGCTGCGAGGCAGACGCCCTCCCCGCAGTGCTATGGCTTCTGTCTCCAGCTGCCGTCCTGGGCCAGTGATACCGGTCTGTCCCCTTGTCCTGTTGGTGCACTAAGGGACGATGGCAGGACTCCCCCACTGAGCTGGCCTCGAGGATGTCGGGGGAGGAGGGGAACATGAGTGTGGGCTTGGAGTGGCGAACGGTTCTGTTGCAGTTCTCGTGGCACACGCAGGAGACGGGGCGGGGGGGGGGGGTACAGTGTCCCGTCTGTTTCAGGCATTGTTGGGGACCCGGCCCCCTTCGTTGTCCCGCACTCTCCTGCCTTAGAAGCCCACCCGCGGCCCCACTCAGCCTTGAGCTGCTGGCCCTTCCCCCCCTCCCCTCCAGCCCAGCCTCTCCCCCCCTGCCCCAAGGTCACGCCCCAGTCCCAGCCCCCGGCAGACTCCGCACAGGAAACCGCTCTGGCTGCCGGCGAGACCGCAGCCGGGACCCGACGAGACAGCTCAGAGGCTCACATCCACTTGCCCGAGAGTCTCACTCCAAAGGGACAACCGAGCCGATTGGCCGTGGCTCAGGGGCTTCCTGTGCCGTGCCCGGGACAGCGCCGCTTCCTCGCGGGCAGCCCTGAGCAGCGCCAGCCGTCATGATCTCATCGGGATGGGCGTCACTTTCCACTTCCTGCCGCCCTTCCCAGGCCCATGCGGCCCACCCCAGCCCCAAGGCCTCCAGTGCTTGGATGTCCTCTCCGCACCCTCCCAGCCCTGTTGCCCGAGGCCTGTGACCCAAGGGTGGACAGGGAGGAAAATAGGAGGCAGATGGGACGACTGGGGGACAGGGACCTGCGTGGGCAGGTGGGCAGCCCCGTGTGCGTCCACGTCACCCGCGGCAGGGAGCGTAGGCCGGGAGAGAAGCAGCCCCTGCCCGTGGTGCTGAGCTGCCAAGCACAGCTGCTGGCGGCTCCTGGGCAGGGTGAGACCAGGCAGAGTTGGGGTGGGCAGGGCCAGTCCTGAGGCGCTGGGCTGCCCCCTGACCATTGGTTTTGGTTTGGGGCCACATCCTCAGTGCTCAGGGCTGACTCCTGGCTCTGTGCTCAGGGATCACTCCTGGAGTGCTCAGGGGACCTATGGGGTGCCGGGATCGAACCCTGATTATGCGCTTGCAAGGCGAACACCCCAGCTGCTGGCCTGTCTGTCCAGCCCCAACCCTCTGAGCGTTTACTTCTCGGGGCTGCACCTAGGCGGGCTGAGCCTGTGCCTCACACCCCTGGCTCCCCGCCTGTCACTTCTGCTTTCCTATCTGCGGCCTGGGAAAGTGGGCAGGGCCTCTCCCAGAAACTGACCTCTGACTCCAGTTCCGGATTCTGAGTAAATGCTTCCGGGGCCGCCTTGCCCCTTGGTCCTTCTCTTCTCCCGGGGGTGGTCCAGGCCCCTGGCACCTAACGCACGCCCTGGTACCGGCCATGCTCTGACGTCACTTCCCGTCACCACTGCCCGGGCTGGATTCAGCACACCAGCCGGTTGTGCCAAGCCCCTGAAGAACTGCCTTCCACAGAACTTTGGGCCCCCTCCCTGTGCAGAGCTCCGTGTCCCCTGACAAGGTGCCCCGTTCTCTAGCGGCGTGAGGAGTTAGGAGCCCAGCGTTCACTGGTAGACCCTGCCCGCCAAGGTGCAGCAGTCAGCTCCGAGACCTTCCTCCCTGCCCCCGCCACCACCCGCGACCACCCCCTGGACCAAGCGGTGCTTTTGCGGTTCCTCGCACAAAGCTACAGAGAGTTACAAGGGCAGCATTGAGCGGGAGAATGCTGCTGGGCCGGTCAGTGGGGGAGAACCTGCCGGAACCAACAGCCGTGTGCAGGCCAGCCCCACGTGAACGTGCAGGCCAGCCCCACGTGAACGTGCAGGCCTGGTGTGAGTGCGCACAGAGCCGGGTGTGGATGCGCACAGAGCTGGGTGTGGACGCATGCGCCCAGAGCCGAGTGTGGACAGCATAGACCCGAGTGTGGACACGTGTAGGCCTGGGTGTGGACGTGCTCGTGCAGGGAGCATGGGGAAAGATTGGGCTGAGGTGTGGTTCCCGTGTCTTCTGCCTTCCGGCTCAGGATAGGCTCGGAGCTCTGCAAAGGCGGTTTGGCCAGAGCCCAAATGTGGATCAAGGGACCAGCCTCCCCTGGTCTCTGCCCGCGGTTCTCCCGGGCCAGGCCCAACCAGTGACCCCAGCTCAGCCGCATCTTCCCGCACCCGCTTCCGGGGCAGGGTCAGGACTTTTGTGGGGACGTGGCACCCCTGGCCTCTGGTACTGCCAGTCCTCAGCGCCCAGCCTCACCCCGTGGCTGTGGGCAGGGAGAGAAGAATCCTGACAGCCCCGGGCCGGGCTCTCTTCTCTCCTCAGGGAAGGCCGAGGGGAACGGCAAGATGCACGTCACTCTCTGTGACTTCATTGTGCCCTGGGACACCCTGAGCACCACCCAGAAGAAGAGCCTGAACCACAGGTACCAGATGGGCTGTGAGTGCAAGGTAAGCCCGCACCCTTCGTCTCAGACTCTCACTGCCGCCTCCAGGTAGACCACCAGGGTTTGGTCCCTGCCACTCTCCTGGGTTGCTCTAGGATAGCCAAGGGGATGTGTCACCTCCCATGATGAGGCTGTCCAGGTAGGGATCAAGCCTTTGGGTCCTGAGGAGCCCTGAGGCACCCTGCCAAGCTGTATTGAAGGCAGAAGGAATCTGCCCTCGTGGCTGGTAGCTGCTGGTGGGGAACCCTCTAGAAGACCTTCTGGGAGAAGCGTGTGGTGTTCTGCAAACCACATGATGTCAGAGGCCCACTTGTGTGGTGAAGGCCCCTGGCACGGCCCCTCCCCACACAGTGGGTGCCCCATAGACCTGGGTCCACCCAGCTGCGTTCCTGGGAGCCCCACCCAGAGCTGCACAGTGCTCCCATGGGCACGGGTGTCCCCGCCCCGCACACCCTCCTGCGAGGCTGCATGGAAGCTGTGGGGACCAGGGGCCACGTGTCCCCAGCAGGGGTGGAGGACCAGCGAGGCAGCAGCCGTGGCCGAGGGGACAGTGGGTCCTGGGGGATCCACTGCCTCTCACCCTTCTAAGTTTAGACCCTGGCAGAATCCCCAAAGCCCACACGAAGGAGAGCAAAGACCCCCCCCCCCCCTTTTTATTTGATTGAGCTTATCTCCGGGAATTTTTTTTTTTTGCCTTTTTGGGTCACACCCAGCCGATGCTCAGGGATCACTCCTGGCTCTGCACTCAGGAATTACTCCTGGCAGTGCTTGGGGGACCATATGGGATGCCGGGGATCGAACCCAAGTCGGCCACGTACAAGGCAAACGCCCTGCCCGCTGTGCTATCGCTCCGGCCCATCTTCGGGAAATTTAAGATGCTTTGTGACTGGCGGTGGGGAGGGTCGTGGTAGTGGCTGGGGGGAGGGGAGCGACTGTGGTGATTGTGGTGGCCGCAGCGGCCATGGTCACTGTGCCCCAGAGGAACTGGTGTTTGCGGCATTACTGCATGGCGGGAGGTGGAACAGCGCAGAGGTGCATCTCGCAGCACCCGGGGGCATCTGGGACCCGTGTGCAGGCTGCCCGGGTCCTGACCCCCGGGCCTTGTGTCCACCCCCTAGATCACGCGCTGCCCCATGATCCCGTGCTACATCGCGTCCCCGGATGAGTGCCTCTGGATGGACTGGGTCACGGAGAAGAACATCAACGGGCGCCAGGCCAAGTCCTTCGCCTGCATCAAGAGGAGTGACGGCTCGTGTGCGTGGTACCGCGGTGCGGCGCCCCCCAAGAAGGAGTTTTTCGACATCGAGGACCCATAGGCAGGCCAGAGCCCCCCTCTGGCCATGGCGGCGCCTCTGAGTGTAGACAGGTCCAGCTCTGACATCCCTTCCGGAAACAGCATGAATAAAACAGTCATCCAAGTGGGTCTAATCAGTGTGGTTCTCCCCCGGCCCGCCTCCTTCAGCCACGGCCGTGGGTCTGAGGGAGCGGCGGGCCGGTCCCCCCTCACACTCCTGCCTGCCTGGCCGCCGTCGCCGCGTCCCCTCCCCGGGGCACACAGGGCTAGGACCCGTGGGTGTCCTCGGTGTTGGCGGTCTCGGCGCTGACACACGCTGAGGGGGGTGCCCGTTGCGGTCCCCATCTCCCAGCCTGGTCAGGAGCCTGGAAACGTGTGTGTGCAGAAACTTCCGAGGGGCGTCGCAAGACTGCGTAGCGGGTCTACCAGGTCCCTGTCATCTCCAGAGAGACGCATCCCTCGTCCCTGCAGCTTTCGCACCTCCAGCCCCAGGGGTTTGTCCCTGTCCACTCTCCATTCTCCCCCCCGCCAACTCACCCCGTGCTCACAGCGAGGGGGTACAGCTGGGAGCAGCCTGGCAAGTGCCCCTCACTCCCCTCCAGTCCCGCAACTGCTCTGCCCGCGAGGTGGGCACAGGGGCCGGTGACTGGCCCTCACTCCGAGCTGGGCCTCTGGGCACTGCTCCTGTCTCCTTGGGCATCTGGACAGCAGATTTGGCGGCTCTGTGTTCCCCCTGCCCCGGTGACCCCCACATGGTGGCCGCTCAGCACCGTGCTGGGAGGTGCAGCGTAAGAGGCATCTGGGTTTGCCTCCCAGTGCCTTGCTCTTGCAGAGACCAACTCCCCAGTCACGCACTCAACCCGTGGGCATCGCTCCTCGCAGAGATCACCCACCTGGGAGCCTCATGGGGAGCCTGCCCAAACTCTAAAGCAGTTTCCTGAGCATGGGGCAGGCAGAATTCCCCCATCCTTTCCCACCTTGTTCATGCCCTAGCAGTGACTTCCAGCACGCACAGCCCCGGGCACCCCGGAGCTCTGTAGGAACGCTGTCCAGTGGCCAGCTTCCCCAGAGCCCTGCAGGCCCCCAACACACCAGACTCCTGACCCCTAGTGGGCATCAGCCCAGGCCCGCCCAGGGACCCATCTCCAGGACTCCCCTGCCTAGGGCTGCTGGGCACCCCCACCTGTAAGATGTCCTGAGGGACCAGCCCCCAGATGTCAGTATCTGCACCGCCAGAGGCGCCGTCTCTGTGCCCACCCATCTGCTTGTGTCGGCCGTTTCTCACAAGTCGCGGCCCTGGCTCCTCTTTCTGCCCATCTCTCTCGTCCCGGTTTGTTTCTGACCCGGTGATCGTGCCCGTGCTGTGTTTGATTCCTGCTGGTACGCAGTCAGCCAGAACTTTTGTATTTTAAAAAGATTTTGTTTGGGGGGCAGCTTGGCTTCCGGTGCCCCCTGCTTTGCAGTCACCCACCTTTGTTTTCTGGTTCAATCTGTTACCAAGTAAAGGATCTTTCTTGGAGTAGGTCGGTTTGCAAAGATGGTCTTGGCATGTATTAAACCCCTGCACGGCAGCCTGGCCACGTGGAAGGGGGAGGGGGGTCGTGGAGACAAGACCGCTGAGCCCTGTGATCAGGGCCACTGGGGGGCCGTGCATTGGGCGTGGTTTAATTTATGTTATATTCTTAGCACTGCTCCTTCCCCCACCCCCAGCCTAGTCTTCATGCAAGTAACTCCAAATATTTAAAATAAAGTTTACGTGGTACAGTTATTGTCAATCTTGGCTTGATAAAGTATTAAGAAATGTAGGATTTGCTGCCATGGTTTGAAGCTGTCGTCTTGTTTCATTTGGATATCGCTGTATTTTTTTTTTCTGAGGCTTTGGGGAAATGTGTTTTTGCTGGAATCTGAAGTCTGGGACGGTGTGTGCTGGGGACTGGAGACTCCTGTCTCTGACACTTTGTATCATTCTCGGTGATGTTCAGTCAATGCACAATAAACAATAGGGTCAAAGTGAACTTGGCTCCTGTGTCTGTCCCTCCCTGGGGAGCAGCGGGGGTAACCTATCTGGAGAGAGACAAGATGTTCCTGTACAAACGGGCATGCAGCAAGAGACTGCTTGAAATTGGGGTCTCACGTCCATGAGCAGCGGGGTGTCAAGAGTCAGGCGCTCAGGTCCTGCCACCCCCACCCCAGAGGCCTCTTCCTCCCAACCACCCGGACTGCACGAGGCCGTGATGTCGTGGGGGTTGGCAGGGGGTGCACCCAGGGCCCCTGAGAGGTGCCAGCCAAGAGCCCGCTGCCTTCCATCAAGCCATGGGCTCAGACCACCCTCGGCTGTGGCGGTGGACACTCCTGGCTTGCCCTGTACCCCTCCACTCCCATACCCACACGCGGCTGTGCAGACAGCTCATGGAGGCCTTCAAGTCTTCCTGCTCCGCACACGTCCCTGTGCCCCTCTCGCCCAGCTCGGGGTCTCCTGCTAAACTCCCGAGGCTCTGTTCAGCCTTGCGCACCCTGCCCCCAATGGCCAGGTCTGACCATGGACCACCCCACCCCCTGCCCTTACATGCACGTGCTCTGCTCCTGCAGTCCCTGGTGTCAGGGTGCCCCTGTGTGGGTCCCCCATCCCCAGAGGAAGGGACAGCAGGTGGGGAACCCGATACTGACATCTCATCTTGTTGTAGTGTGTGTGTGTGTGTGTGCGTGTGTGCATGTGTGTGTTCCCATCTGCCTTCTAGGGAACTTGAACAAGACCCAGAATCCACAAATCCACAACCTACCACACACAGGATCAGTTCCAGGTTGTAAAACAGAACCTGAAGAATGTTTAATCCCAGCCAGAGAGACAGAGAAAACCACCCGTGTTAGCTCCACTCTCAGTCCCCAGGGCCCCCAGCACTGCCAGGAAGGACCCCTCAGTACCAAAGCAGGGTTCGTTCCCAGGGACCACCAGGTGTGCTGCCCCACAGAAAGGGACTGGAGCAATAGTACAGCAGGGAGGGCGCTTGCCTTGCGCGTGGCTGACCCTGGTTAGATCCCTGACACCCGATGTGCCCCCTCCGCAAGTTCCACCAGGAAATGCCCCGGAGTGCAGGGCCTTAGAAGCCCACAAAATATTCCAAGTGGATGTGTGAGTGGATGTGCAGACCAGTCCAAGGTACCTCAACTCAATGGTCAGTGGGGCCAGAGGGAAACCAGGAAAACTTCCTGGAGGAGGCAATCCTGCACTGAAGGTTCAAAGAGAATTGAAAGCCAATGAGAGACCAGAGCCTGGAGCAAATCCAGCCTGACTGGGCCTTGGGGCACTCAGTTCCACTGCTATGGAATCCAGTGAGGTGGGTGGCCGGGGAGAGGGGCAGGTGGGAGCGAGCCCCGTGGGCAGAAGTGTCTCCCCCCACTCCAGTACACAGGGCCAGGCAGGGCTTTATGGGCCCCCGCGGGGGCAGTGGGCAGTCTGAGCAGGGGCCATGCCGTCCCACCCATGCAGGCGAGATCCAAGAACTGCAGCTGAACTGCAGTTGAACGAATTTTTCTTTCTTTTCTCAGTGCTGGGCACTGAAGTGAGGGCATCTCACTGCAAGGCAGGACCTCGCACCCAGCCTGCCCATCCCAGCCCCTAACACGGAAAACCAACTGTAGGGATGCAGCTGCAAAGGAGACACCTGGGAACCTGGGTGGGGAGGGACATTGACCAACCAGGAACCTGACCACCCTGCGTGACCTTTAAAGTGTGTGTGGAGGGGCTGGAGAGATAGCACAGCGGGCAGGGCGTTTGCCTTGCACGTGGCTGATCCGGGCTTGATTCCCAGCATCCCATATGGTCCCCCGAGCACCACCAGGAGTAATTCCTGAGTGCAGAGCCAGGAATAACCCCTGTGTATCGCTGGGTGTGGCCCCCCCCCAAAAAAAATAAAAATAACGTGTGTGTTGGGGGGTTGGTGCAGAGACCCCTTGATGCCCTGGGCCCCCAGGAGGGAAGGCATGGGGGTGGGGTGGGGGTGAGGCTGCCAGCCCCTCTATGGCACAGGGTCGGAGACCGAGACAAGCCCCGGGTGGGAGAGACAGGGCCTGAAGCTCCCTGTCCTCTGCCCCCAACTTGTACCAGCGGACCCCTCCCCCACTACCCAACCACCTGGCGACCAGCTGAGAAGGGTGTGGGGACTTGGTCTGCGCTCCAGACAGCCGGGACAGGGGCGCGCCCGTTTCTGGGCTCCAGAGAGCGGGAATTTATAGGAATTTGTAGGGCGCTCCCTGCCAGGGAGCAGCGGCCTCGCACACTTGGCAGCTGCCTGCGGAGTCCAAGGCGGAGGCGCAGAAGGGATGTGCTCATGGGCGGGGGTTCGCATTACTCAAAAGCAGTGAAGTATTTTCCAAAACAATTGCATCATTTCACACTCCAGCCGCCTGCGGCCCATCTGCAGAGCGCACCCTTCCCACAGCAGCTCCTGGGGCCTGTGGCAGGCAGAAAACCCAGGAGACTGCTATCGGAACTACCCTGAGAGTCCTAGGAGGAGGGCCTCTGAGGGAGTGTTGGGGGCGTGGCCCCCGGCCCAGCCCCCACATCCAGGTTTTAGATGACCACCCCACTGCACCGCTGCAGTATTCAGAGCTTTAAGGCAAGTCTAAGACAAGGTTAGCTCTGGGGGGCAATCCTGAATCTGGAGGCAGTGAGAGCCGGGTAGGGTCGCTCATCCTAGGAACCCGAAAGACCAGTGGGCAGGCGGGTTCTGATCCCTACTGTCTGCTTGGAGGGGTCCCTGAGCACCTCCGGATGTGACCCCAAACCCAAACAACACGGGAGCAGCTCCCACCCCGCGTGCCCATGGGATCAGGCCTCTGAGTTTTGTTTTGTGGCCACACCCAGCTGTGCTCAGGGGTCAATCCTGCACCTGAACGACACTCCAGTGGGTGGCCCAGTGCTGACCCAGCTGTGACCCCAGGCACCACACATGTCCTGCAGAGCCCCACCAGGAGTGAGTGCAGAGCCAGGGGTAAGCCCTGAGTACCCCGACAGGTGTGACCCCAAACCAACCAAACCCTAAGGGATGACTCCTGGTGGGGCTCAGGGGACCACGTGTGATGCCAGGGACTAAACCCAGATAAGGGCCTGTCTGCTGTCTGTCTCCGTGGTCCGGCCCCGCCTTTTCACATGTAGAGCAGGAGCACCGGTCCCGTTGTAGGATGACATCGGGACATGCTGTGCCCTGCTTACTCTCAGCCACAGGCGTGAGCTCAATCATGGAAGCTAACGTGGGCCACGTGCTGCTGGGTCGCTCGACATGGTGCTGGGGACAAATGTGGTATCTCATCCCTCGGAGCTAGTTCCCTGCCGCAACTCACCTTGTTTTTGTTTTTGGCTAGAATGAAAGACCTTTTGGAGCAGCCCGAGAGAGTACAGCGGATGAATCTTGCCTTGCACGTGGTGGCTGACCCAGGTCCTATTTCCTGCCACCAGCTATGGTCCCCTGAGCACCAGCGGAAGTGATTTCTGAGCAGAGCCAGGAGCCTTGGGCACTGCCAGGGGTGGCACCCAGACAAACCAAGAGATGTACTAGGGATCACCTTTAATCTGGGCCGTGGAGTCCTGGATGCGGGAGAGTGCGGGCTGGAGAGGTAACAAGGGGTGAGGCACTCACCTTGCACACAGCTGACCCCTGTTTGATCCCCAGCACTGCATATGGTCCCCGGAGCCCCACCAGGAGTGATCCCTGGGCACAGTCAGGGGTAAGCCACCAGGTGTAGCCCCTTAGGTAGTATGCTAAGCAAGCGGCTAGTCGGGCAGAGGCGTGTGAACGCCAAGGCACAGGCGGTGGTACACTGTTACCAGCCAGCTTTGTGGTTGGTTCGCGACATTGTTTCAGGGCACAAAGTGGACTCCCCGGGGAGCCTCCAGGCATCTGCTGCGTATCGGGGGGTGTCAGGCCCGCGCTGTCTCCATCCCCGGGCTGGCCCGACGGACCGAGGATGCGGGAGGCCGGGGTCGTGCAGGGACCTGGCCCAGCTCGCCCTCTCCAGCCTCCTGCCGGGAAAGACCGCGGGAGGGGCGGTTTCGGGGGTCCAGGCGCCCCGGCCCTGCCTCCGCGGGGGCAGCCCGGCTCCAGCCCGGCGGAGGCTGCTGCAAAGGCGCCGCCGGTCTGGGAGCCCCCGGCCCCCGCGGCGTTCACAATGTCAGACACTGCCGGGACCCCCGGGACCTTCCTGGCCCGGCGCGCAGCGGACCGGAAGTGCGCGCCTCACGTGCTCTGCGGGAAGCGCCGGGCCAGGCGCCCGCGGCTCTGCGTGTCGCGTCACCACGTCGCCGGCCCGGAGCTCGCAAGCACCGCCCCTTAAAGGCGCCGCGGCCTTACGGAGTCCGCCGCACGGGGCCGCGGGTCGCGGCGCCTTTAAGAGCCTCGGTGACACGTGTGTGAGGCGGCGGAGGCCCGGATGGTGCGTGTGCGGGGCCCGGACCGAGCAGACGCCAGCGCCGCGGGCCTGCAGCGGAGCCCGCCGAGGGCCGGGTATGCGGGGCCGCCGGGGGGGGTCGGGGCTGCGCTGGCCGCGTACGCCCGGGGGCGGCCCCGAGCGGACCCTGGCCGCGCCGGCCGCCGGCGGGGCGCGCGCTGGGGCGCCCGCGGGGGGCTCGGGCCGGTCCGGGACGTTCGAGGTGCTCGCGGGAGGCGCGGGGCGTCCGCGGGGTACTCTGAGGGCGCCCCCGGCGGGCCGAGGTGTCCGCCAGGTGACCGGGGCGCCCCGCTGCCGCCCTGTACGCTGTCCCCGCGCCGAGCGTGGCCCGGGAGCGGCGGCCGCAGCGGGGGCCAGGGGGACGCTGCGAGCCGGCCGGGGTCTGTCGTGCGGGGCCTTCTGGGGGGCCAGGCCCGGGGACACCTGCCCGTGGGGGCGGGGGCGCCGGGGCGAGGGGCCGCGGGGCCGGCCAGGCTGGGCACCCGGAGGCCTGCGCTCCGCATCCTGCGTCCGGCCCTCCCGCCAGCCTGCGGTTGGTGCTGAGGATGCAGCTGACCCGGGAGAGTGCGCCAGGCGGGAGCTGATCGCGCTGCCGACCCCGGGTGGCCGCGGGACTCCTCCCCCCCCCCCAAGGCCTGTCGGTCCAGGTCCGGGAGGGACCCTTTGCTCGATGGTCCTATACCTGAATTTTAACGGCGAGTGGAGTGGGGACTTCCACCCATGAAGTCTGTATCCCAACCCTTGGAGCCATCTCTCTCGGTCCAGAAACTTCTTTAGATGATTGATGTTTCCGGTGGAATTGGTGTATCGTAGACGTTGTAGAGCATCTCATCAGAACTAACGACCCCCAAGTTCCGACTTCCCTGCTGCCTCTGGCTGGGGACACTGGGTGTCCCCGGTTGCTGGGCAGGAATGAATGACCTTGGGTGGCTTGTGCCCCTGGCAGTCAGGGGCCTCCGAGACCTCTGATTCTCTTCCCATTGTCCCCTTCCCCTCTCCCTCATCTTGGCTTCCTCTCTCGCTGTTGCTGTGCCTTTATGTGTGGCCAGGAGATGCTTGCTGGGAAGCAAATTCAGGTGGGTTGGAGGGTCCTGATAGGCCCCCCTAGGCATCCCGGTCGGCCCGGTGCTGGTCTTTCTGCTCTCTCGTGTGGCGTGTGTCTGAATGTCCTCACAGCAAGCGGCTCTCCGGTACCTTCATTTTCTGTAATCACAGTGATTGTGAACGGCAATTACAGGAAGAAAATAAATCCCCATGCGGCGAGGGAAAACGTGCCGGCTCATCCGCTCCTTCGGCCCAGGGTTGCTTGGGGGTGAGCGTCAGTGGGTGCTGACGCTAGAGCCCGACCCTGCTCTTCGGGGAGAGGGTGCTGGTGGGTTCCTGGGGGTTGTCTCCATCCCCCCTTCCTCCACCCAGTGCTGACACCGGGCAGCCCTGGTCCCAGGGACCTAGTGGAACTGATGGGCGAGCGGACAGCGCTGTAGGTGGCCTGTCTGTCCCCTCAGATGCAGTAGCCGCGGCCTCACGTTGGCAGCTGCAGGGTCTCAGTGGCTTGCGGAGCACTTGAACTTGCGGGCCTGAGCACTGTTATGTCCCTCTGAGCTGCCCCAAAGGTCAGCACTTGGTAGCCCCCACACGTCCTTGCATTGCGCGGCCACGTCTGAGGTTTGGTTGCTGCGAGGCACCTTCCAGAAGACCCCTCCGAGCCTTTTACTATATTTTTTCTTTCATTCTTTCAGTTTCGGGGTGACATCTGACCGTGCTTGGGGCTTCCTTCTGGCTCTGCACTCAGAGCCCAGCCCCCTGTTACCGTCTTTCTTTTGGTTTTGGGGCCTCACTGGGCAGTGCTCAGGGCCGCCTGGAGGTGTCCCGGCTGTCAGGACAGTGCTGGGGATCGATTACCTTCACGCTATTGCCCTGGCTTCTAGACTTACCTTTTTTTTGGGCGGGGGTCATAGGTCATATCCTCTGTTGCTCAGGGATTATTCCTGGCTCTGCACGCAGGACTCCTGGTGGTGCTTGGGGGGCCATAAGAGATACTGGGGGTTGAACACAGGTTGGCCATGTGCAAAGCATGTTTCCTGTCCACTGTACCATTGCTCCGGTCCTCTAGTCTTCTTTTTAAAAGGCAGTTTGGGGACTGGACAGATACTAAATAGAGCGGATAGGATGCTTGCCTTGCATGCAGCCAGCCCAGGTTTGCTCCCCAGCATTCTAGAGGGTACCTCGAGCCTGCCAAGAGTGACCTCTGAGTGCGGAGCCAGGAGTTTACCCCGAGCATCGTCGGTTATTGTCCAAGTATAAAGGGGTGAGTGGGCAGGGCAGTTTCGGGCTAGAGATAGGACAGCGGGTAAGGAACTTGCCTTGCACAGAGCCAACTCGGGTTCTATCCCCGGCACCCCAGAGATGACCCCAAGTCTAGTAGTCAGCCCTGGGCACCTCCCGGTACAGTGGCCCCAAACCCAAAGAAATAAACAGAATGGCCAGGGCATGCCCGGTTGCGGTTCCTGCCGGCAGCCCCTGACCAGCCCGCTGCCCGCAGTGACGCGCCATGCCCATCGTGGAGAAGCTGAAGGAGGCCCTGAAGCCGGGCCGCAAGGACTCGGCAGGCGGCGGGGAGCTGAGCCGGCTGCTAGCCGCGTCCGCCAAGAAGGTGCTGCTGCAGAAGGTGGAGTTTGAGCCCGCCAGCCGCGGCTTCTCCTACCAGCTGGAGTCCCTGCGCAGCAAGTACGTGCTGCTCAACCCCAGGCCGGACGGGGCCGGCCACCGTCGGAGCGGGGACGAGCCGCAGCCCAGGAGGCCAGGTGAGGCACCCCAGGCTCCCGTCCTCCACTGGAGCATCCCAGGATCTGCCCTGCGCAGAGGTGAGCGCAGCTGTGCTCACTCACCGCGCCTTCCTCCCCGCCCTTCTCAGGCAGCGAGCGTGGCTCTGAGGGTGCTGGCGCAGGCGGCGGCGGCGGCGACGGGGTCCCCGCACCCCAGAAAGTCCTTTTCCCCATGGAGCGGCTGTCGCTGAAGTGGGAGCGGGTGCACCGCGTGGGCGCCGGCCTGCACAACCTCGGCAACACCTGCTTCCTCAACTCCACCGTGCAGTGCCTGACCTACACCCCGCCACTCGCCAACTACCTGCTCTCCCGGGAGCACGCGCGCAGCTGTGAGTCAGCCCACCCCACCCCCACCCCCGGGAGGTGGCCCCCACCCAACAGGAAGGGTTGGTCCAGCGGGCCTCCGTGGGGAGGGTCTGGAAGTTTCCTCCTGGCATGGGGCTAGTCAGTCCCTGTGGTTCTGCGGCTTCACACTCTAAAGCCTGCCCGAAACAGCCCAGAAAAGAAGGTGAAGGTGAAACCCAACCCAGGAGGCCGAGTGGGTCAGGGAGGGTCTTCCCAGGAGGGAAACACGGCGAGCGCGAGAAGCTCCCGGAAGCTTCAGGACCCCCAGGACAGAGCTGACTCGGGCCCGGCACCCGGTGCCTGGCGAACCGGCCAGTCTGGGCTGCCACATCGGATCCCTGAGCAGGAAACCGAGCGCTTCCCGGCCTTCTGCGAGGCGTTTTTGGCTTTGGTTTTTGGGGGGCCACAGCCAGCAGTGCTCAAGGCTGACTCCTGGCCCCATGCTCAGGAATCACTCCTGGTGGTGCCCAGCCAGGCCACCATCTGTGGTGCTGCATGCCGGGCGAGCGCCCTGCCCGCTGTGCTGTCTCCAGCCCCTTTGCAAGGCTTTTGCAGTGTGGATTTGACTCTCAAGCCAGCGTGGCCTGAGAGGAAAGAAGGAACGCGGCTTATTCCCTGCAGGAGTGGTCTGACAGCAGGCTCAGTCGTGCCTGGCTGCAGACGGTCGAACTGAGCCGGCAGAGGAGCAGGGTGCCGCTACCAGCCGCTGCTCTGGCCCGCTTCTGCCACCTGATAGCCCTGCGTCCTTGAGGACGGGACGTCGCCAGCCTCGGGGACGCGTCCTGGTCCCTGTCTGTGTGGCCGCAGGGCCAGCGCTGTCCTTGGGCGCAGGACACACTCCCTCGCGGGGAAGGCAGCCCAGACGCTGGGGCGATGCCCTTCTTCACAGAACCTTGTCGCTTCATCTCTCTCGTTTGGGTTTTGTTTTGGGGGCCACTCCCTGCAGTGCTCAGGCCTTTCTCTTGCACCCAGAAATTACTCTGGGGCGCTGGGCATCGAACTCGGGTCCGCTGCGTGCAAGGCAGGCCAGCGCCTCGCCTGCTGTGCTGTTGCTCTGGTCCCACCCCGTCACCTCTAAAGATGCTTTTCCTGCGGAGAAAGGCTGGAGACTCGATAGACAGAGACTTGGCAGGGGGACTCGCCCCAGGAGGCCAGTTGGGGGTCTCCACGCCAGATAGAGATCGCAGGGCGAGGGGGCGGGGTTTGCTCTTGTGCAGAAAAAAATTTCCGATGGTGACAGGGTGACAGAAAGGCTGCTTGCTTTGCCTGGTGACGGCCTCTGTGGGGCCCTTCTGATCAGGATCAAGCACAACAGCCCGTCAGTGGAGAGAGCCGCCTTGGCTTTCCCCAGACTGACCTTAGATCGGGGACCCCAGCTGAGTGGGAGAAACCTGGGGGGGTAGCAGGTGCTCTGCGTGCCCCCCCACCCCCTATTCCCGTCCCCAAGGGAGACCAGGGCTTGCTCTGCCCTCCCCCCACCCCCGGTGTTTCCGGGTGCCATTGGGTGGCTGCAGACCATTTTCTAGAGGGGTAAGCGAGGGTCCTGACATGGGACAGGAGCCCACGGTCACCCGCAGGCCAGTGGCTAGCTGGCCCCCGGGGCTCTGAGACATGTCCACCCGCAGGTCGTCAGGCAGGCTTCTGCATGCTGTGCCTCATGCAGAACCACCTCGTGCAGGCCTTCGCCAACAGCGGCAACGCCATCAAGCCCATCCCCTTCATCCGGGACCTGAAGAGTAAGGCGCCGGGCAGAGCCGCCGGGACACAGGGACGGGGTCCTGTGGGGGGCGGTGGGTCTGCCCTCCCCGCCACCGCTCATGGTGGGGAGCCACTCCAGACTGGCGGGGTGGGGTGGGTGCATGAGGTGGGGAGTCCCTGGTTCTTGCCGCCCAACACCCCGCCTATTCCCCTCCGCAGAGATCGCCCGCCACTTCCGCTTCGGGAACCAGGAGGACGCCCACGAATTCCTGCGCTACACCGTGGATGCCATGCAGAAGGCCTGCCTCGGCAGCGGGCTCAAGTGCGTGCCCCATCACCCTCAGAGCCCAGGCCCGGCGCGGGTGGGCAGCGTCTCTGCAGAGCTCAGCGCCTCTTAGCTGCTCCGCTGGGCATGGGAGGCAGGCAGGGCCTGTCCACGGCGGCATTGTGGTGTCCTGGGTTTGTGGGTTCCGAGGAGAGAACTGACCCGAACTCGCTTCCTGATGTGGCCATGAGCGCCCCCAGACCTCAGCTCCGGACCACGTCCTTGGTGGGGTGGTGGGGGTGTTCCTACCTGCTGCTGAGAATGCTCCCCTGGCCTAGTGGGGCCCTGTCAGGCCCTAGATCGTTCCCAGGGACCCCAAAAGGAGTCAGGTGGTGCGTGCAGGTACCCTGTCATGGGTGGGGCTGGGGGTCAGGCTATGGGCCGGACGCCGCAGAGCCAGAAGGGGCGAGGTGTGAGCAGCCTCAACAGTGGGGGGCGTAATCCTGCAGGAGACCCTCCAGAGGGCAGGGAAGGTCACAGTGGGCTTGCCCGCGTGGTCTGCCTCTCTGTCCCCGTCTTGGTCTCCCAGGGAGTGCCTGGGGAGACTAGCTAGGACCTGGGTATGAGGTGGGTGCTTCCTGCCAACTATGCCCAGGGCACGGGGTTAAGCGTCCACTCGCCCAGGACAGAATCTCTTAGCCCTGAGTGGGCTAACAGAGGCTTTGGGGGAGTGTCCCCAAGTTCCAGGGCCCTCTGGACAGAGCAGGGAGGGCCAGCGGGTGGGTCAGGGATAGCTCAGGCTGTGGAAGGGGAGAGGGAGGGAGAGGACTGCCTGTGGCCGGTCAGTCGCTGGCACATGTTGGGGTGGGGGGGCCCTTGGTTTGGTTTCATGGGTGTTCTGTGTCTGGGCCCCTAATAGAGTTCTCTGGAGCTCGGGGTGGGGGTCAGGCGCACCCGGGGTCCACTGCAGAGGGTCGACCTGACCCAGGCTCTCTGGCAGGCTGGACCGGCAGACACAGGCCACCACCCTGGTCCACCAGATCTTCGGGGGCTATCTCCGATCTCGGGGTGAGTGGGGGTTCCCTCGGCTCCTGAGTGCGCGGGGCTGGGGGTGGGCTTGGGTCTGGCTGGCCGGCAGGAGCCACTCAGCCTGCCCCTGCCTGTCCTGCAGTCAAGTGTTCCGTGTGCAAGAGCGTGTCAGACACCTACGACCCCTTTCTGGACATGGCGCTGGAAATCCGGGTGAGGGCATCCTCCCGGGCACAGCCGCAGGAGCGGGTGCTGGCCTGCTGACGTGTCCACGTCCTTCTCCCTGCAGGACAACACCCCCCCCCCCCCCCGGTGCTAGAGAGCGGGGCCATCTCACCCCAGTTGTTGCATGGAGGGTGGGAGCCTGGCCCCCATCCTGGGTGGTCCTTGGGGTGGGGTTGGGGGGTGGCCATCATGGCCATTCCTGCGCTGACCAGTTCCCACCTTCGTCCTCAGCAAGCAGCAAACATTGTGCGTGCACTGGAGCTCTTCGTGAAGCCGGATATGCTGAGCAAGGAGAACGCGTACATGTGCGCCCGGTGAGTGGGTACCCCACCG
Source organism: Sorex fumeus (assembly GCF_029834395.1). NCBI lineage: Eukaryota > Metazoa > Chordata > Mammalia > Eulipotyphla > Soricidae > Sorex > Sorex fumeus. The sequence continues at coordinate 16,841,027 of NW_026606086.1, read as the reverse complement.
GCCAGCGCCCCGTGTGGGAGTGCTCCCGTGAGTGGGGCTGCCCCTCCCCCCATTCCCCATGGGGCCGCTGTCGGTCCCTGCACTAGCAGCTTTGCAGTGCTCCTGTGGTGGGTGTGGGTCACCTTTCTGGGCAGGGCCATGCTGGCACCAGGAATAGGGATGGGGCGCAGCAGGTGGGCACAGGTGGGCCTCCGGCTCTGGGCACCTGTCCCCCCCACCTCCCCAGGCCGGATTTTGCTCTCTTTGACTTTGTTTTTCTTGAATTTGTATTGAGACCCTGTGAGATACACAGTTGCAAAGCTGTCCCATGCAATGTTGCAAGTTCCCAGCACTAGTCACCTTTGCTTTGCTGTAGCCAAGAACCTTCACCCCCAGCCCCGCCCCAGCACTGGGACACCCCAGTCCCTTTCTCCTGCTCTGCGGGTGCCCACATCAGAGCTGGGGTGTGGGGTGTGGGGAGGGCGGGGTGCTGACATAGGGGGCCCTACCCATCTCCCTCAGATGCAAGAAGAAGGTCCCAGCCAGCAAGCGCTTCACCATCCATAGAGCCTCCAACGTGCTGACGCTCTCGCTCAAGCGCTTCGCCGACTCCAGTGGCGGCAAGATAGCCAAGGTGGGGCTGGGCGGGGCGTGACCGTGGGCTGGCTGAGCCCTTATTGATGGGGGCCCACATGTAGCACTGGGCGGGCTTGTCCCCCTGCCCCTGGCCACATGCCCCCACCTGCCCGCGTCCCCCAGGGTTGTTGGGGCTCCTGTGTCCATAGGGCTGCAGCAGCCCCTCTCTGCACTGTCCCCACCACCTCCACTGACCCTGGGTCCCGTATCAGCAGAGGGCCCTTGTGTCCAGGCGCCAAGTGGGGACGTTTGCCGCTAGCCAAAGGCACTTACTAATGGCACAAATGTGTGAGCCCCGGCCTAGGATGGCCTCTGCCAGCAACTGTAGGGAGCCTGTCTCTGTGCCAGGACCCCACCCTCACCCCCACGGGCTGTAGGAAGCCTGACTTCTGGGCTCGGACCCCACCCCCATGGGCTGCAGGGAGCCTGTCTCTGGGCTCGGACCCTACATGGCTGTGGCAGGAGGGATAGGCCCCAGCTGAGTGGCTATGCTTTTCTCTGCCAGGACGTGGGCTACCCCGAGTTCCTGAACATCCGACCCTACATGTCCCAGAACAGCGGCGAGCCTGTGGTGTATGGCCTCTACGCCGTCCTGGTGCACTCGGGCTACAGCTGCCACGCGGGTCACTACTACTGCTACGTGAAGGTTGGGATGGGCCTGTAGGCCCTGGCCTGGGTTCCCCTCCACAAACACCCGCAGGGTGGGGGGCGGGGCATGCCTGTGCCCCTTCCGAGGGAGTTGGGCATCCACCCCTCGGGGACAGACAGCTGTGAATGGGAAGCTGCGCCCTGTTACCTCTGTGTTTCTGTTCAGGCGAGTAGCGGGCAATGGTACCAGATGAATGACGCTCTGGTCCACGCAAGCAACTTGCAGGCCGTTCTCAACCAGCAGGCCTACGTGCTCTTCTACCTGCGGTGAGGCCCCGCCCCATGCCCCGCCCATCGCATACCCAACCCCGCCCACCTGCCAAGGCCTGCCCATCAAACCTATCCAACCCTGCCCTGTGTCTAGCCCGCCCCCATCTACCCATCGAGGCCCCGCCCATCACCAATCCTGTCTAGTATCTAGCCAAGCCCCGCCCACATCAAGGCCCCGCTCGCCCATCAAGGCCCCACCCCCAGGCCCTGCCCATTGTCCCCTCCTGCCCTGTCCTGGCTCTGGCCCTGTCCCAGCTGCTCAGGGCTGACCCTACTCTCCACAGGATCCCCAGCCCAAAGAAGAGTCCCGAGAACACCATCTCCCGGTCGGGCTCGGCCCTCTCTGGCCGCCCCAGCCCAGGTGGGGCCAGCACACACAGCAGGCGGCCTTCCAGTCACGGGGCCGCTGCCTCGCCACTGCCTGGGAAGGTAATTCTTGGAGCCAGGCGCCCCTAACCCCATGTCTCCTGCAGGGGAGGAGGGCGGGTACACTGTCTCGCTGGACTCCTAGTGTGTCATCAGCGGGCCTCCAGGCGCGGGTGTGTAGCTCAGGCCATTGCAGACAGGGTTGCCTTAGCGGCATGTGGGAGGTGACTAGCTCCAGGGGACGCGGGGCTCTGGGTGAGCTGGGTGGTGACCTCAGGTCCCCAGCACGCCCAACGCTGGGGGACTCATCTGTGAGGCGTGTGAAGTGCCAATGGGGAAGCCGCCAGGCTGCTGCATGTGTGGGGCCCCGTGCCCGGGAGAGGGACCGCACTCAGGAGAGGCCGTGCAGCCGTGGGCCCTCTGCGTGCGGGTCTGCCTGGGTGACCACGTCTAGGTCCGTCAACCCCACCTCAAGCAGAGCGACCTGAGTGTGGGGCCGCAGTCACCAGGCACACTTTGGTGACCTTGGCAGCACCATGCTCACCAGGCACATTGAGTCCCGCGAGGCTCCCCCCAGTAATTCCCGTGAGGTCTGTGTGCGGGCAGCTGCTGACACCAGCCCACAGGCAGGGAGAGAGTTTCTTGCAGAAAGAAGCAGACCGCTCTTCTCCCCTCACATCTTCCTAGATTAATTTTGTTCGGTGAAACCTATATTGTTTCACACACACACACACACACGGAAGGTTAATATAAAGGCAAAAGAGATAATATAGGAGATGGGTACTTACCTTATGCCCAGCTGACCTGGGTTTGATCCCCAGGCCCCCTGTGGTCTCCTGAGCCCTGCTAGAGTCACCCTGGAGCACAGAGCTAGGATTCAGCACTGAGCACACCAGTGTGTCCCAAAAACAATATATATATGTGTGTGTGTATATGTGTGTGTGTGTGTGTGTGTGTATATATATATATATACATATATATATATTTATGGACTGGAGCAATAGCACAGCGGGTAGGGCGTTTGCCTTGCATGCGGCCAACACAGGTTGGATTCCTCCGTCCCTCTCAGAGAGCCTGGCAGGCTACCAAGAGTATCTCACCTGCACAGCAAAGCCTGGCAAGCTACCTGTGATGTATTCGATGTACCCTAAAAAAAAAAAACACAGTAACAGCTCTCATAATTTGGTGTGAGACGTTACTGGTGCCAGCTTGAGCAACTTGATGAACAACGGGAGGACAGTGATATATATGTGTGTGTATACACACACACACACACACACACACACACATACATGAGGAACTGCTTAGAAAGGAAGAAAGATGAGGCCCCTCAGGGAAAGCTGGGTTTCTTTGCTGCCCTGGCCAGCCCTCGCATGCGGGGGCCAGGTCTGGCCTCCCCCATGGTCACGTCCCTGTCCTGCAGAGCTGGGTGACGGTGATGAGCTGTAGGCACTTCTGAGGGGTGCAGCACACCCCCATCCACCGGCCAACCCCTCTGGGACCCTCACGGCCCTCTCCCCTCTGTTCCTCTTCAGCGCCCGGACCCCACGGCCGTGAGGAAGCCATCCCCCTCCGAGGAGGTCGGGGTGCCCATCTCAAGGAACGGGTCCATGAAGCTGCACAACGGACACGTGTCCCCGAAGCTACCCCCCGCGTACCCTTCCCCTCGGCACTGCGCGACCCCAGCCAGGAAGGCGCCAGGCCCACCGCACACCTCCCCGCCCCCCAAAACTCCTCAGGGCCCTGCCCGGGGACAGGGCTCCTGGGACAGAGGCACCCCCCACTCTACCTCACCCAAGCTGCTCGCCGCAGGGACCACCAATGGCCACGGACCCAAGGTGGGCTCCGAGGGGCCCCAGGGAAGGGGCTCCGGCCATGCCAGCCCTGAGCCCTCGGCCAGCAGTGACCCCGCCAAGTCCCCGCCGGCCCCCCAGAGCAGCGGCCCTCAGAGAGCAGACTCCTGCCCGGGCGCCGGAGAAGACCCCAAGGCCGGCAAGCCCAGGGCCCCCCTGAGTGCCGCCACCACGCCCGAGCTCCCCAGCTTCATGTCACCCCCGCCGGCCAAGAGACTGGCCCTGTCGGCCAGGAAGGTGGGTGTGGGGGCGGTCAACCAGGCTGCAGTGGGGGAGGGGAGGCGCCCCTTAGGCTGAGGGTCCTGAGTACTGGCAGGTTGGGGGGCCACTGGTCCCCATAATATGCTAAGTGGCTGGGGAGGCGCATCTCTAGTTGGGGTCAGGGGGCGCGTCCCGTCTCGGGGTGGGGTCAGGGGGTCGCGTTCGTGCTGGGGGGGGCGGGCGTCCGTGCCTGGGTGCAGGCCTCCCCCTTAGCGGTGCTGCGTCTGTTTAAATTTCCATCCTTTTCCTTTTCGTTTCTAACCAAAAGCACTTCTGGTTCTTCTCCCTCTCCCCCTCTCCGGGCTCTCTCTGTTCTCTTTCCCTTTTCTCTCTGCTTTTTGTTTTGGTTCCCTCTCTGCTCACGCGACCCTCTTTAGACCACCAAGTTTTTATTTATGTCGATAACTGCAGGCCAGCACCCTGCGGAGGGCCCCCGGCAATGACCTCCCGCCGCCCGCCCTCACCCCCCGGACAGCCTCACGCCCCGCCGCAGCCGCCGCCGGGCCCGGCCCTGCTTGCAGGTGAGCCGGGGTGCCACTGGCCGCCAAAGAGTCGCAGGGACACGCCGGCCACTGGAGGAGGGCGCAGGGGGTGTCGGGTCATCAGTCACTGTGGTCATAGCAGAAGGTGGTGGCTTGGCGTTGCCCCGGCACAGCTGCCCCTCACCGTCCCTCGGAAGGTGCCCTGGCACATGGCGGGCCCTGTGACCTGCTCGAGCCTGGGTCTCAGGGAGGCCCGGCCTCTTCGTGTCCCTGTGGTGAACCTAGGAGGCGCTTGGTGACATGCCATGGTCCCAGTGTCCACCTGGCTCACGGGGTGCCGTGGCCTGGCCCGGCCCCACAGCCAGTAGGAAGCAGAAGGGAGACTCCTGCACGGGAGCCGGGTCCACCCGCAGAGGCCACGGAGACACGTGTTTCCTGTCCCTGCCATACATGGCTCGTGGCACTGCCTGAACTCTGGCTTCTTCCAAAGCTGGATGCGGTCATGTGGCCCGTGTGACCCTGCGCCTGTAGTGGCCCAGCTTACTCCGACTTTCCTTCCAGGGCCTTCGCAGATGCCCCCCGACCCTCCGGCCACCTGAAGCTCCCCCCCAGTCCAGACCCCCATGCTGCGTCTCTGTCCTGTGGCCGCCAGCCCCTGGGGGTGCTGCCTCCTCCCAGCTGTGCCTCTGCCTCCAGGCCTCTGCCTCAGGCCAATGGGGGCTCAGTGCCCCCTGCCCGCCAGCACCCCCAGGGCCTCTGTAAGAAGAAGAGGAAGAAGGGCCCCCCGGCAGAGAGTGGGGGCCTCAGCCCAGATGCTCAGCCTGTGGCTGTGCCCCCTCCCGGGAAGAGGCGGAAACGGAAGAGGAAGCGTCTGGAGGAGGCGGCGGTGGCCTCCTGCCCGCAGGAGGGGCCGGGGCGGGGCCATGCCCAGCTGGAGAACGGCCAGCAGCTGACCGTGAACGGCTGTCCCAGGGGCGAGCGGCAGGTGGGGGCCGTGCCCGACCGGGGCCACAGCAAGAAGCGCATGAGGACGAACTCGGAGGGCACGCCCTGGCACAGGTGGGCGCTGTCCCCACTCTCCGGGGGTGCGGGGCAGGGGGCCCAAGCTCACGCTGCTGACCGCACCCTCCCCATGGACAGTGCCCAGCCCGAAGCCCCCGAGGGCTCCCCGAGGAAGAAGAGGCGGAAGAGACGGAAGCCGGAGCCAGGGTGGGCCACCGAGCAGGACCCCAGCCCCAACGGCGAGAAGGGCCCTGCGACCCCCACGCACAGCTACCCGGAGCCCTCGTCACCTGTGGACGGTGGGCTTGGGGGCACCCACACAAGTGTGCAAGGTTCGGGGACTGCCTGGCGGAGTGTTCACGGGAGCCTATTGGGGGTCTCGCTCTGTGCTGGCGGCTGTGCACCTGCCCCCCATTCCCTGGCAGGGCCCCCGGGCTTACTCGCAGGGTCTCATCTCCTCGGGGGCTCCAGGGCACCTTCCTCTGCACTGGCCCCTCAGCTGGGCCTTTGGGTCGGGCCTCACAGTGGTGGGTCTGTTGAGGGCCGTGCTTTGGGGGACATGGTGGCCCCTGGGGGGGCTCCTCACTCCCGAGCAATGACTCGGTGGTGGAAGGTGGCTTTGGGCCCGTGAAATGAGCCTGCGACTGGGCAGTGAAGTGGATGGTGGGTCCTCAGCCCCGCTGCCCTGCAGGCCAGAGTGGACAGCCAGGTCCTCAGCCCCACTGGCCCGCGGGCTGGAGCATCTGTGTCCAGGCAGAGTGTCATGGTGGTTTTCTGTGACCATAGGATCCCTCTTTTCAGGGGAGGTGGTGACCAGGCCAAGGGGTGGGTGGGGGCCCTGAGCGCAAAGGTCAGAGGGTCATAACAAATGAACACGGGGGTTCACAGTCAGGGCTTGCGCACGTGGGCTGCTGGCAGGTCTCATGTCATTGCTGTCCCGGGAGAGGAGGTGGCGTTGGCTGTGTCTGGGCCCTGGGGCTGGTTCTGGCAGGCCGGGTGGGTTCCGCATCCCCTGAGTGTCACCCTCTGGCTTTAGGGCTCCCCCCAGACCCTCCTGAGTCCTGCCCCCGAGCCAGGGGCTTGGATGTGCTCCAGGAGCTGCTCCGCTATGCCTCGGACACGGCGTACGGGAAGAAAGGTGCAGAGACACGGGGGGACCCGGGACGCCCATGCGTGGTGGTAGGGGATGCCGCGTGTCTGTTCTCGGCAGAGCCACGCGAGCGGTTCTTGCCTGAGGATAGCCAGGAAGTGGCCAGGGCCTCAGCGTGTGCTTACGGGGAGGCTGTTGGTGCTCTCCTGTGCCCTCCCAGCCTGTTTCCCCTTCTTCCTGCCTCTGCAAGTCCACCTTCCACCAGAAGGTGGCGCGGGGGCAGCCTGGGGGAGCGCGAGGGCCTGGCCCAGGGAGTGAGGCCAACATGTTCCCGCAGTTCTGACGTGGGACGGGGCACTGTCAGCCGTGAGTCAGGACGCCGTCCGGGACAGCAGGCTGGCCTGCGCCGCCACGGTCACAGACGACTGGGACGCTGAGTTTGATCGAGGGAAGGTACGGCTGGCGGGGGCTCGGCCCCTGGGGGGTGGACAGCATGCTTTGGCCCCTCTGTGGGGATGGGGTACACGGGCAAGCTGGTGGAGCTTGGGAGGAAGCGCAATCCCGACCCCGAGAACCCGTGGGCACCCCGGGCCGGGAAGGGCCTGTGTGGAGATTGTGGTTTCCACGGCTCTCGGTGCAGGAGAAGAAAACAAGAAAACTCAAGAGAGAAAGGAGAAGAAACTTCAACGCCTTCCAGAAACTTCAGAGTAGACGGAACTTTTGGTCTGTGACTCACCCTGCCAAGGCCGCCAGCCTGAGCTACCGCCGCTGACTTGGCCGCTGCCAAGGGTGGGTGAAGGTGCATCATGCGTGGGCCTGCGGGGTGCGGGGACGGTGATGTGCGGCGTGCGCATGGCGTGTGCATGTGTATGTGGTGCGACGGGTATGTGGGACATGTGCACATGTGCAGTTTGGACGCTGCGTGTAGCGTGTCGGCCTGCGTGGCAGGCAGGAGGAGACCCTCAAGTGAGTTTCGATCCTTCTGCTACCCGCCATTTGATCCTCCCCGGAATGTCCTTGGGGACAGTGGGTCTTGGGTCCCCCTAACGCCAGGACACTGCTCTGCCCACAGCTGTGGAGGCCAGGCCGGGCCGGCGCTGCTGGAGGCGGAGGCACCCGAGAAGCCCCGCACGGAGCCGGCTGCACTGGTGGCGTCCCTGCACCCCGGGGGTACCGGTTCCGGACGGTGGCGCCTGGTCAAGGGAGCATGGACGGCGCCTCTCTGCCCTGGGCGCTGGCCAGGGCGCAGTGAGCACGGCCTGCTGGGGACGCACCTGTCGCCTATGTGGGGCCTCGGTCCAGTGACTCGGAGAGGCTCTCAGCTGGCGTGAGACGGGCCTGCCCATGTGTACCAGGGCATTCGGTGTCTGCAGGCTGGCATGGAGGGCAGGCCCTGCCACTGTTGGCGCCACTGCAGACCCGGGCACCCCACCCTGGGCCAGCCTGGCCCACTGCGCCCAGCACAGTCTCCGGGGGGCGGGGGCCGCAAACTTCCCCCACGGGGTCCTTCCTGCTTTCCCACTGTTCTCTGCTTTCCTGGGAGAGGCCAGCCGTGGCCCGAGGACACCAGTCCACAGGCTCCACCTCGGTCCTTGTGGAGCAGAGGGCAGCTGGTGGGGCGCAGGTGACTCCTATGAACCTGGATCCACGTTTCCACCGTGTCGTCAGAAATGGACGTACTGTGACGACTGTCTGTAGGCACACAGCGTTGTGCGCTTGCTGCCTCCACCTGCCCGCCCCCTCCCCCAGACCAGGGCCTCTCAGCCCGCTGCGCCCTCTTCTGAGGGGCCTGCATGTCGGGGTGTGTTTACTGGACACCTTCCCACCGCGGGCCCTGTGACATGACATGACGGACACACGGGGCCGGCTGCGGCTGGAGAAGCCCTGATTCCAGGCAGCTCAGAGCTCGGGAATGGGAGTCACGACGCTCCGGGCCACCCTGAGCCGCGGGAGGAGCGGAAGGTGGCGGGGATCCCCGGGGAGGAGCTGGGCCCTGTGAGGTGCAATAAAAGATTAAAATACTGGGTTCCTCCCAGCCCTTGCCTGTGCTGTTTTTGGTTTTGCTTTTCAGTGTTTTATGCAAGGGGCTATTCTTGGTGACGGGGCGATGGGGGAGCAGGTGCTGGGACCCAGCCCGGCCTGGTGTCTGCCGGCATGTGGTCTGACACCAGCCCTCGGCCCTGGCCACGTGGGTGACAGCGAGCACGCGCTGGATGACTAGAATGTGACGCTTTGCATGGACATCACTCGGCTGTGGCCACCCAGAGGTGGCGGTTTCTGCAAGGGAGCAGAATTTCCTCAGGGTGAGCCGCACGCTCACGTGCACGGCCAAGGCAGGCTGAGGGCGGCTGTCGGGGCCTCGGGCATGACTGCTGGTCAGCCCGGCTGTGGAGTCGCCCTGTGGTCAGTTCATGGTTCCTGTGGATGGAGTGAATGCATGGTCCTGGCCCCCCACCGTGTGCCCCTGCCTCGGGTGACCCCGCAGCCCCCACAAACCTCTGCGGCCTCAGGCCTGGTCTGGGGGTGGGACAGTTCCCAGCCCCAGAAGCTGGGAGTGGGAGCCTGAGGGACACTTCGGAGTGGGGTGGGGGCTAAGCGTGAGCAGGCAGGGGTATCTGCCAGGCGCCCCCCGGTCTGCAGGGCACACGGGTTTGAGAGAACTCAAAAGGCTGGTAGGGCCTGTCTCAAGAAGGCATGTGGCTGTGGGCACTCGGGTGACAGTTGAAGCTCAGACGAAGGGGGGCGGGGGACAGCCTGGGAGCGAACAGGAGGGCTGGCGCAGCCGGAAGGGGAGACAGCAACAGCAGCTTCTGAAGTGGGGCCACCCCCGGGCCCCCCTAGAGCGGCCCCAACCCCGGTGGGGACTGCTGAGGCCTGTGTGCAGTGTGGGGACACACCTGGTCTCTGGCCGTCCCCGTGGCCACTGCCCAGAGGGAGGATGGACAGCCTAGTCCCCACCCGGAGGGTGTTTGGGGTTTCGGGTCTATGCAGGGCGCACCCCCGCAGCACCCCGTACTGATGAGGGGCTTGTCCGGGGTCTTCTCTTACCATACCGACCCCGGCCGAAACTGTCGTTCTCTGCTCGTGTCCTGGCTGACCCGGGGGCTCCTTGCGGGGGCTGGGAGTCCACTCAGCAGCCAGCTGAGGCCAAGCCTGGCAGGGACCCAGCGTGAGCTGCTCTGCAGAGGGGAAGCCGCAGTGCGTGGCACGCGGCCAGCGGGCTCCGGGCGGCCCGGGAACAGTTGGCGACAGCTGGATACAATCAAGTTCCATCACAAACAGATCCGAAGCGCCATTCACATGGCGAGAAACTGCAAGCTTTAGCAAAATAAAATCTGGGCTCTTTCAAAGCAGACAACGTGCTCATCTTCCTGGTCGTTGCGCCTCTGGGCTTCTGCAGCGCTCAGCACGCCTCCCTCCTCCCTCGCACCCCGCACCTGGCAGGCTGATTGACATCCCCCCTTCCACCACTCCCCTGCCGGTTGACGGTTGACGGCCTGCCCAGACCCTCTGTTGGGGTGTTGGCACATATTCGGCTTGTCCCATCCTCCTCTACACACAGCCAAGCCTCTTCTTGAGAAGTGTGTCCCTCTCTGCCCCTCTGGTCCCCTCATCAGACAGAGCTTTGAACTGAGGTCGTGGTGGGTGCTGGATTCTAGAGTGTGGGGAGCGATGGGTGTGTTCCTTGAGGCCTGTTTTCCTGGTCTTCAGGTACAAGAGATGGGGCGGGGGCCTCCCCAGTGGCGATGGGGCCCAGGGCCCGCTCCTGACCGGGCAGACCTGAAGGTTCCGTGCTTGGGCACAGCTGGGAGAAACTGGGGGTCCCTAGGGCCCACCTGGCCATACTGGAGAAGGGGCTGAGGTGAAGCCCGTGAGTGAACTTGGGTCCTGACTCTCCCCTTTTGGCACCCTTGGTGAGTTGGTTTTGGTGGATTTTGCTCGGGGTGGGGGCTAACCACGTGGTGCTGGGGATTGAAGCCGGGGTTCCCACGAACAAAGTACCTGCTCCAGCCCTTTGTTTTTGTCATTTTGGGGGCCATACCAGGTAATGGTCAGGGCTTCCTCCTGGCTCTGAGTTCAGGGAACACTCTTTCAGTGCTCAGGGGCCCACATGGGCTGCCAGGGATCAACCTGGGTTGGCCGTGTACAAGGCAAGTGCCCTCCCCACTGTCCTACCGCTCCAGGCCGTGTTCCAGCCCTTTGAACTGTCTCCTGGCCCAAGTGAGTTTTTGTAAAGGACCAGGTAGGGTGGTGGAGCTCAGGCCGCAGAAACTGCACGCATAGGCAGTAGCTGTGATTGACACCTGGAGAGGAGGCCAGAAAGCCAGCAGTCTGGGGAGTTCTGTGCCTTTGACTTCCTCATTTGACTGGTCTGAAAGCCCCAAGGACTTGGGATGCCCAGACAAGCCTGTGGGGACAGAGGCATGCGTCATTGTGTTTTGGGGCTGACATTCTGCTGCACTGGAATTTTCCTCTTGGTCATAACAACAAAAGGCCTCCAAATGTCCCCAAACCACATCTTTCTTGAATCCCTTGCTGACTTTAAGAATTTTTTTTTTGCGAGGGGGGGCCCCACACCCAGCGGCTCTCAGGGATCACTCCTGGCGGGGCTTAGGGGATCACATGCGGTACTGGGGATTGAACCGGGGTCAGCCCGGTGCAAGGTTAGTGCCCTCCCCTCAGGCAGGCCTAAGCAATTATTTGAAAGACAGGTCAAGCCGGATCGCAGCGGGATGGGTGGAAGGGATCCCGGAGAGGCCCGGGACCTCCTCGGGCTCCGGTTTTCTTGTCTGAGTTCACAGAGTCCGGTGTTCCAGAGGGGCCTGCCAGGTCCACCGTGGGTCTTCCGGCAGGCTGGGTTGGAGACGACGCCCTCCCGGGGCTCAGCAGTCCTAGGGGCACACCTCCCCTTGCACGGGGCAGCGGGCGCTCTGAACCCCATGGGCCCGGGCACCGCGGGCTGGGGACGGGCGCGGCCCCTCGACCCCCTGCAGGTGCGTGTGCGCGCACCGCGGGCCGCGGGGCAGGCAGGGGCCACTTCCGGAGCGCGCCCTCAGGGACCTCCGCGGCTCGGCGGTTTTGGCCCAGGTCCCGGCCCCCCGCCGCCCGGCCCTGCAGTGGCCGAGCCCGACCGCGGGCCCGAGGAGGCGGCCGGCTGAGGACTGCGGGCGCGCCCGGGTCTGCCCTGGGCGCCCGCGCGCGCCTTGCGAAACCCGAAACCGACGGAGGCGGGCGGGGCGGGGCGGGGCATCGGGAGCGCGCCTGCGCGGGCCGGGCGGCCGCGGGCCGGCGGGGGCGGGGCCTCGCGCGGGGGCGGGTCGTGGCGGGGTGGGCGTGCGCAGGCGCGCGCCGGGAGCCGGCCGTGGGCCGGCGGGGGCGGGGCCTCGCGGGGGGCGGGCGGGCGCGCGCGCGCAGGCGCGGGCGGGTGGCGGGCGCGCGCGGGCGCGGGCGCGCGGCAGCGGGCGGGGCGCCCCGCGGGAGCGACGCCGGGGGGCGGGGCTCGGGGCCGGTGGCGGCGAGCGCGGCCGGACGCGGCGGGACGCCGGGGGCCGGGGCCGGGGCCGAGCGGCGGGCGCCGGCGCCATGGAGGAGGACGACGGCTACGGTCAGTGCGGCTCTCGCGCGCGGGGCTCGGGGGCCGCGCCTTTGTTGGGGCCGCGCGCGGCCGGCGGGCGGGGGGCGCGGCCTGCGGGGCGCGGGCGGCGGGCGGAGCGGGGCGGCCGCGGACCCCCGGACACCGGAGCCCGGACCCCGCCGGGGCCGGCGCGGCGCCGCCCGGCAACTTTGCCTGCGGGAGGAGGCGGAGTCGGGGCGCGCCGGGCCGCTGCCGGCCGCCGGGGAGGGGGCGCGCCGGGCCGTGCCGGGCCGGGACCCCCGCTGGGGGCGGGGCGGCGCCGCGCCCGGAGCCCCGCCCGCAGCCGGCCCGCGACCCCCGGTTCGGTGCGCCCGGGCGCCTGCTCACCTTGCCAGAAGTACGTCGCTTCCCGGGGGATGGAGTGAGTCCCCCCTGCTCCGGGACGGACGCACGGACGGGCCGACAGGCGTGCGCGGGGCCCACCCCGGAGACCTCCCGGCCGGCCAGCAGCGGCTGGTCAGCCTCCCGGTGCCCGCCCGCCGGCCTGGGGGACGGGAAGCTCCCCGGAGCCGCGCACAATGGCCGCCTCCCCGGGCGCCCGAACTTGAACTTGGACGGCGGCGGGGCCGCCTTGGCGCGCGCGCTTCCCGGCAGCTCTGGGTGTCCCTGGGCACGTCTGCTGGGTACTGGGCGGTGCGGACCTGGCTGCGGCTACGCGGCCCTGGAGCTTCCGGGAAAAGCCCCTTCCCGGCCTTCCAGCTCCTGGGTTCAGGCCCCCCCGCAGACCGGGGCCTCCTCCCGCCCCCTTGTGCTTAGGCTCTTCCTGAACCAACTTGCCCCGGCCTTGGGCACCCCCTCGCCCACAGGGGCCAGTGTGATTACGGGAGGGGGGTTCCAGGACCACCCCCGCAGGTGAGAAAGAAGCTTGTCCTCCACCGTGCAGGGGGCCCCTTCTCATGAGGGGCTGGCTGCGGGGGGGGGGGGGGGGGGGCGATGTCTTCTGCAGTGCCCCACGCTGCTGGCTGGCCAAGAGGTCAGTGACCTCTCCTTGGTCTGCGTCAGCCTCATGGGCGGGGCAGGATGGACAGTGTTTCAAAAGGGGGTGTGTGCCAGGACCACTGAGCCAAGCACCCCAGAACCGCCTGTATCCTGCCTCAGCCCAGAGCACCCCTTGCTTGATTGGGGGGGACACACCCAGCGGAGCTCGGGGCTGACTCCTGGTGGGGATGGGGGCATAGGAGATGCTGGGCATTGAACCTGGGTTGACCATGCAGCTTGCTTTTGACCTGGTTTTTGGGAGGCACTGGGCTGATTTTCATGCCCCCAAAGTGATGTGGAACCCTCCCATATAACATGCCGAAGGGGGCTTGTACACTTTTGGGGTCCTTGAGGGGGCGTTTCAAACACAGGCCAGGCTTTTCTTGGTGCTCCTTTTGAGGTAGGGGACCCCAAAACTGCAACAGCCAAGCTGGTCTGCCATCCACAGACCCTCCCTCCAGCGAGGGCTGCGGATGGCCCCGGCTCCGGGAAGACGGAGGGGATTTCCAGATGCGGAGGGATGTTTTCGGGACGTTCTTGCTTGGTGGTTGGTCTTGGCCCCTTTATCCTTCAACTCCAGGCTGCATGGGAGACTGACCTTCCCTGACCCGCTGGCTGGAGAAGGCACTGCCCCGAGACCTGGCCTTGGCCCTCTGGTGACATGTCTGGGTGTGTCCAGACTTTGTCACTCTGTGCTTCGGCTGCTGGTGCCTAGCAAAACCGCACGGAGACGTGTTGGTGACCCCCATTCCAGGGGCTCCCGGGACGGGTGGGGCGGGCCGCGTTCATCAGAGCCGAGACCAAGTCATATGCTCTGGGTGTGGCTTCCTGAGGTGGAACCGGGGTGCTTCGCCCAGCAACGCCCCCGTCAGCTTCTCCCTGCTCCGCTGCGTGAGACCCGGTCGATCTTCCGGCCTGGTGGGGCGGTGAGGGGGCAGACCCACTGTTTCCTCTTTGTGCCTTGGGAACAGGCCTGGGGCCTGCACCCCACGGAAGCCGCAGCTGCTGCGGGAGCATCACGGGGCCCGACCCCGGGACACGGGGCCAAGCCCACTGGCTTTGTTCTCCCGTGATACCGGCCCTTGTTCTCACGGGAAGTCGCAGGCTTACCGCTTTGCCTTTATTGTTAGGAACATAATTAGCTGAAATCTGGGTTTTCTTAGGAAATCTGGAAGTTGGGGTTACCATAATCAGGCATTGACTGGAGCCCGGGGCGGCATTAGCCCGTTGAGAGGTTCTGAACATTCGGAGAATGCCTGGTGTCCTGTGTTCCCTGAGGGGTGATAGTGCCTTTGTCAGTACCTTTTGGGTCACACCTGGTCCCGCTCCGGGGGTTGCACTTGGGAATCCCTTGGGACTGTGCTGGGGTGGGCCTGAACCCAGGTGGGCCTGAGTGGTCCAGCCTGGAAGTGGCCTCAGAAGCCTGCTGGGCGCTTGTTGCTGTGACCCGGATACTGTGGGGGGTGGGGGGATAGGGGCTGGGACCCCAGTGTCTCCAGTTGCGCTGGTTCTCTAGAAGGGGGGTGCTACTCCCTGCAGCGTCTGCTGACTCGCCTCTCTGCCCCTCGCTGAGGCTGGAGCAGCACTTAGGACTGGGGCCAGCGAGGACACCGCCGAGTCTCGGTCTGGGGGGTCTGGAGTTGGGGTGGGCCATGGAGTCTGAGCGTTTTATGGGTCCAGTGTTGGGGGGCTGCTGTGGGATCGCAGCACCCACGCCGCTGCCTCTGACCCCGTGTGTCCTCCAGCAGTTCCTGCCTGGTGAGCTGGCCCCAGCAGCTGCATGCGCCCGTGGGAGGGGGCAGGCATCCAGGTCAGGGGCAAGGGTGCCCCGAGGCTCCTGCGAAGCTGGGCCGGCCTGCTCTCGTGACTTGCCTGGTTTCCTGTGCAGCGACCGAGGCGTGGAGGAGGTGGGAATTATTTAGAAACGGTCAAGAAGCGAATCCCACATCCTATGAAACTGCTGCTGGTGCTGTTTTGGTTCTCTCTGCATCACACACGCACACACACACACACACACACACACACACACACAGCCTCTCTGGGCTGCGGACTGCGGAGGGGGCTTGCAGGGGGAGTTGCGGGGTGTCTGGGGATGGCGTGAGCTGGGGCAATGCCTGGGGGGGGCCGCTCCTCTGCGGGGCGCCCTGTCCAGGCAGCGCTGCGTGTTCTCCTCTGGGTCCATGCTTGATGAGGCGTGCAAGCCGCCATCAGAGTCCCGACGTGCCTTAGCAGGCGTTAAGGTTGGGAAATGAGCTTGTCAGGCCACAGAGCGTCCTGGCCCGCCCCACCCCACCCGGCCTCCCTGGAACCCACTCACCCGCCTGGAGCGAGGGGGCAGGGTGACGCAGGGTGACGGGCAGCAGGTGCAGGTGCCCCGGCGGGGAGGAAGTCAGGGTCGGAAGTAGGGTCGGTGGGAGCCCCGGGCCGCTGAGTGGGGGTGAGGTTCGGGGAAAGTGGGTGCCGGAAGTGACACTGGCCGGAAGCACAGTGAGCTGGGAGGGCCCCCCCCCCGTGTGGCCCCCAGGGCACAGCAGGTGGTTCTCTGGAGAAGGGGCCAGATGGAAGCAGCAGGCCCCGGCAGGGAGGGCCCGGCGTGGACGGCAGCGTGGCTGGGACGAAGGTGCCTCCGCGGTAGGCACTTGCCATCAGGCTACAGGGGAACATGTCGGGGGCTGGCAGACAAGTCACGTCGGGGGGAGCCGGGCTGGGCGGGGCCTGGCAGGGCCCTGGGGCGGGCAGGGAGGCGGTGCGGGTCCCCTGTGGGCGCCCGTCTTGTGGGACCTGGCATGGGGGGGCTTGGGCTCGTCCTGGGCTCCGCGGTGCCCTCAGGAGCTGGCCCGCAGTGCGCCATGGCCCTGCCAGAGGCTCCGGTTTCTGCACCTGCGGGCATTGCCCGCCCCTGTACCCTCCGCAATCCTGGGCCCAGCCCAGCACAGAGGCCGCAGCACATCCCCCTTCACTCGGGCCCGGGCCCGCATGGGGTGCATGCCGGCGTTGCCCGGGGCTGCGTGTGCCCCCTACCCTGCTCCCCGGCCTGGAACCTTCGAGCTCTGCGGCCAGCCTGGGGGCTCTGTGGGACCCTCAACCAGAGGCTGCGGTTCCCTGGGGGAGTCTGGGAAAAAGCCCGGGGAGGAGTGGCCCCCAGAGGTTGGGGTAGTGAGGGCAAGTGACCTCTAGTGACCCCTGGAGGCACCAGGAAACCCAGGCCAGCAGGAGGTCACCCTGTGCATGGCCTCCCGTGGGTCCATGCTCCCCCCAGGACAGAGTAGGAAGTGGGGCGGGGTCCAAGCATGTGCCTGCCATGCTGCCAGCCCTGTCTCCCCCAGACTTGGAGGCACCTGGGACACCCAGGGAACGGGGCAGCCCGGCTAGGTGCTGCAGTGTTAGTCCCCCCCATCCTGCCCGCCCCCCCCCCCTCCCGCCAACTCGGACAGAAGCCCTGGGAGAGGCCAGGCAGGGCCTGAACACGGGCCTTGGGGACCCGGGGCGCCCAGAGACGGGTGGGCTGTTTTAGCCGTGCCGCGGCCATCTGAGTGTGGAAACGCTCCTCTGGCTGCCCGGGGGGCACTGCCTGCCCCCACCCGGCCCCACTGTATGTGCGCACGTCACCCTGGAGTTGCCTCCCTCCCCTGTGCAGCTGTCCCTGTCCCCCGCCCCCCCTCCCCCGGGGCTCGGCCGTCTGCGGAGATGGATGTCAGCAGGGCAGGAGTCAGCCCCCACGCGCGTCCCCGGGGTGTGGTGGTTGTCAGAGCCTCCTCTCCTGTCTGCTCTCTGAGGGCTGTTACTGGAAGGGTCAGGTGGGAAGGGTCCCTGTTCCTGTGTGCGGGTGACCTGCTTCTGGGAGCTCCAGGAGGGCGCAGGCAGCCCAGCGTGGGGCGCTGTGGGGCTGCACCTCTGCTCAGGGCACTTCTATGGCTCCTGAGCTCTTCCACGGTCCGGGTCGCCGTCTTGAGTGACCACGATGTCTCCATGAGTGCATATGTGCTGGGACCTTAATTCCTTATGTCCTGGACACGGCCCCTTAGGTCTCCTTGTCCAGTAGTGATGGGTCGAGTCTCGCCCTAGGGTCCCTTGGTGCCACCCCTGTCCGGGAAAACCTCCCTGGGCAGCCGAGGGGCAACTTCGCTCCCACGGCCGCCTCTGTCCCTGGCGGGTGTCCCGGGGCCGCAATTCCGCCACTCTGTTCCCAGGCCGGAGCTGCCACCCCAAGGACCATGTCGCCGGGGCTGAGCTGGGCATTGGGGACCCTCTCCCTCCCCCGCTGCCACCCCCGCCCCTCGCCACTTCCTTCGGGACAGTCTTCTGAGGGGTCCTGGGTTCCCTTGCTCTGGCAAGTGTCCGGCAGTTTGCTGGCAGGCCCTGCCACGGGCCCCGCCTTCAGTAACGCACTCATTGTCTCCTCGGCTACCTCAAGGTCCATGGAGCTCGGTCAGATCCTGTGTCCTCTCCCTTCCTGCTGGCCTTGCTGGACACTCCCTCTTTGAGACAGACAGTGCTCTGGGCAGGAGGGTAAACTCTGCTTCTAAGAAGTACAAAAGCGGCAGTGCCCCGGCACAGCGGCCTGATCCTCAGGCTCTCACGGCGGCGCCATCTCGGGGCCTTCCCTGGAGGTGCCCACGTGTGTGCCCGGCCGGCCGGGGGGACCCGAGCCTCCTGCTCTCGGGGCTCTGGTGTGGTTTGTGAGGGAGGAGCCCTCAGTCTTCACCACACCCTCGGTTCAGGCCTGTGGGGGCCCAGGGGGAGCCCCTGGGGGTCTCTGATGGGGAGTGCAAAGTTCCGCAGGCCTGTGTGCCCGCCAGGCAGCGCCCGTGCAGTCCATACCGACATCACTTACTGCCTCTACGTGGGTAACACGCAGAGGTTTATCAGCTCATCATGGGTGCAACAATAACCCCAGGGCCAAAGGCTGCGGGCCACCCAGGGTGCCCTCAGTGGGGGAGGAGGGCCTTGGGAAGCGGGACAGCACCTGGCCATCCCTTCGGCAGGCCCTGAGGAGGCTGGGCATGAGTGTGGGGCTGCCTTCTCTGTCCACAGCTTCTGCCGAGGAACGCCAAGGCCACCGGGGCCAGAGCTATAGCACCGCGGGGAGGGCGCTTGCTCTGCCTCCCGCAGGCCGGCCGGGGCTCAATACCCAGCAACCCATGTGGTCCCCTGAGCACTGCAAAGAGTGATTCCTGAGTGCAAAGCCTGGAGCGATCCTTGAGCATCGCCAGGTGTGGCACCAAGAAAGGGAGGGAGGAAGGGAGGGAGGGAAGGAGGGAAGGAAGCAAGGAAAAAAAGAAAGAAAGAGAAAGCAAGCAAGCAAACTGGCCGCAGGGAGAGAACGTTGGCATCAGCCGGCCCCACCCCTGCACACGAGCATGTGGCCTAGCCTCGCCCTGCAAAGAGAGAGAAATGGCCAGTCTTGGTGGCAACATATTTGCTTTAGGAGAACGTGTGTCTCGGGCGCCATGCCACGGGTTTGGCTTGGAAGCCGCGAGAGGGCCAGTGCCACAACCCAGCACCCTCCTGCCCGCCCTGGCTCCTGCTGGCTGCTCAGGAGGGGCCTTGAGGGGCTCTGTGTGCTGGGCAGTTGCCCACCTCTCCCGTGCCCTTTCTGGGCCTGTTTGGATCTGCTCTAAAACATCTTTCGGTCCTTTCCCTCGGATACGGAAGGCTTTCTTGCTCAGAGTCCTGTCTGCATGGCTTCCTGTGGGGCTCAGGGCGTGACACAGCCCTGCCCGGCTGGTACCCGGCCCCACCCACTGTGTGGCCCCCAGCCTGCCCCGTCTCTGTCCCCGCCGGCCCGAGCTCCGCATCAGCTCTCTGGGCCCTTCACAGTCTCGGGGCCGGGCTGCGGGCGTGTTGGGTGCCGGGGCCGGGCTGCGGGCGTGTTGGGTGCCTGTTAGGGGCTTGCTGCTCTCTTCACTGGTCAGAGCTTTGAGCCGTCATGTTTGTGGCGGGCTCCAAGGCCGATGGCCAGTGCAAGGCCAGGGAGGCCAGTTGGGGTGGCCCGGCTTAGGGCTGAGCCAGGGTCGGCTGCACAAGGCCCTGCGCCTCACCTGGTGTCTCTTTCAAGGCCTTCCGGGTGGGCGACCGGGCCTCTCAGGCTTCTGGCGCCCTGGCTGACTCGTAGCCGGCAGCCTGTTGCAGCCCCGATGCTTCGGGCCTTGAGTGGCTTCTGCCTTTTCTTTTTCCTTTTTGGTTTTTGGGTCACACCCGGCGGTGCTAGGGCTGACTCCCAGCTGTGTAACTCCGGAATCACTCCTGGCGCTGATGGTGGACCGACCACATGGGGTGTTGGGGATGGAACCCGGTTGGCCACGTGCAAGCAAGCGCCCGCCCCGCTGTGCTGTCTCTGGCCTGGCCGTGCACCTGTCCTCGAGGGCAGGTCTCCGTGGCGGTCCCTCACTCCCCCAACCCCTGAGTCTGCTGGCAGCACCTTCGCTGTCACCCTGCGGAGAGCGAGGGGTGCTGCCCGCTCACGCCAGGCCTCATGAGTGTGGACGCTCGGAGAACTGCTCCGAGACCCCCTCAAAGATGCAGGGTGGGGCACCCAGCCCGGACACAGGGGTGGGGGTGCAAGAATGCTCCAAGGGAACAGTGCCCTGAGCGCCTTTGGGTTTGGGGGGGCCGCCCCCCGCCCCAGCCCCCCCACCGACGGCAGCCTCGTGCAGCCCCTCACGGCCAGCAGAGGGCAGCAGGGCCCGTCTCCCCTTCCGGCTTCTCTGCAGTAGTTTGGTCAGCAGCCACTGGGGCCTGGGGCTCCCGGGGGTCCGTGTGTCTACACTTCTAGTTGTGGTGGTCACACTGTTTCTATAGTTGTGCTTATTTGGGCTGCTGTGGTGCTTCAGGGGTGCTCTTGCTTCAGTGCTCCCAGTGCTTGTGGGTGCTCCCGCTGCAGTACTCAGTGCTCGTGGGTACTCCCGCTGTGATGCTTAGTGCTATTGAATGCTCCCGCTAGGGTGCTTAGTGCCATTGGGTACTTCCGCTGGGGTGCTTGGTGCCGTTGGGTGCTCCCTCTGGGATCCTTAGTGCCATTGGGTGCTTCCGCTGTGGTGCTTAGTGCCATTGGGTGCTCCCGCTGGGGTGCTTAGTACTATTGGGTGCTCCCGCTGGGGTGCTTAGTGCCATTGGTATGTCCCCACTGTGATACTCAGTGCTCAGGGAGTGCTCCTACTGTGGTACTCAGCATTTATGGGATGCTTGCTCCGTGGTACTCTGCTGGTGGGGTGGTACTCCAAGCTCTACATCACTGGGCTGGGGCCTGGGGGGTTGCCCATGTCCATTCCCCCTGCACAGTCACATGCCCCCCATGCGCACACAGGCCCACATAATGCTCCCCCCACTGACACATGTACATGCCTCTGTTTACTCTGCACACAGTCTCACACACACCTCACCTAGGCCCACACAGTACCCCCACACTGCACAGGCCCACACTGTCCGTGCCCCCCCCCCCCCAGCAGCCCCCGAACGTGTGCACACCGGCCAGGGCACCTGCCAGGAGGCAGTTGGCCCAGAGCTGGGCGGTGGCTGAGCCGTTGACACTCCTGTCGGGTGGCGGTTGGCTGGGCGCAGGGCCAGGAGGTTCCCGTGGGCCCAGGAAGCCGCTGAGCTGTCGGGTGACTTGCCAACCGGGGTGTCCCTGCCTCACCCAGGCAGCCGCACGGATCCTCGGGAGAGCAGGTGGCAGAACTGCCCGCCAGAGGCTCGGGAGGCATGATGGGCCTCCCCGGGCACCACCAGGAGGCCGAGGGTGAGCGGGGGTGGGGTGGGGGGGGCGGGGGGTGGGAGGGTGTCTTGTCTCTGTCCAGGCACTGCTGCCGGGGGATGGAGCAGATCAGCAGGGCGTGTGCGCACGCATGTGTGTGTCTCTGTACATCTGTGGAGTGTGTACCTGATTACATTTGCGTGTTTGTGTCTGTGTGTACTGTGTGTATTTTCGTGTGTTATCTGAATGTGTATGTGAATGTGTATCTCTGTATTTCTGCATATCTCTGTATCTGTGTGTGTGTCTCTCTGTGTGTATGTGTCTGTGTGTAATCTGCTGTGTCTCAGTGTGTTTCGGTATGTGTGTAACTGTATATCAGTATATCTCTGTATCTGTGAATCTGTCTGTCTCTGCTTATGTATCTATCTCTCTGTATCTTTGTATCTGTATTTGTATCTGTATCTGTTTCCATGTGTGTGCATATTGCTGTATCTGTGTATCTGTGTGTGCATCGGCTTGCATCTCTCTGTATTTGTGTATCTCTATGTGTCTCTGTGTATCAGTATTTGTGTATCTGTGTGCATTGGTGTATCAGTGTGTGTATCTGCTTGTGTTTCCTTACCTGTGTACCTATGTGTATCTGTGTGTATCTGTATGCATCTGTTTGTGTCTTTCTGTATCTACGTCTCTGTGTGTTTGGTGTACCTGTATGTATGTGTGTGTATCAGCGTATTTGTGTGTCTCTGTGTTTGGTGTATGTGTGTGTGTATCAGTGTATCTGTGTGTCTCGGTCTCTGTGCCTCTGTATCTGGGTGTACCTGTGTATGGTGTATGTATGTATCTGTGTGTCGCTGTATCTGTATGCATGCGTGCACATGTGTGTGTGTGTGTGTACGTGCGTGCGTGTGTGTCTGCGGTGCCCCCACTGCACACCCCCACAGGGCCCCAGGTGCGTGGCCGATGCTGAGTGTTGTGGTGAGCTGTGACCGAGGGCCAGGCTAGCTCAGTGGAGTCCCCTGAGGGGGTCTGGGCTGCGTGGTGGGTGGGCAGGGCTCAGGGCCCAGGGGCTGGGCTGCATTTTTGTGGCTGCCCCCAAGCATCTGGGGGGCTCCTGCTCCTGTGTGGGGTCTCTCATGGGCTACTGTACTCTGGGGGTCAGCCTTCAGGGCCCGGAGGGGACCGGGGTCTGGCGCCCGCCGCCGTGTGCCATTTCCAGCACAGGCAGGGGCAGGGCCACCATGGGTGGCCCCACTGTGGATGTGGCCACTGGGGTGGGGGTGGAGTGTGGGCAGGCGGGTTCTCCACGATACACGGCACCTCACTGGCCAGGCTGCAGGTTCGACTGTCCACTCAGCTCCCAGGAGGCACACCCCCCCAAGTCTGGATGCAGCATCCCCTCAGCTCGCTCCATGTCAGTTTGGGGAGACTCCCCAACAGTGCTCGGGCCCCTGCGCCCACCACCGAGCACCTCCCCAGCCTGACCCGGCCCCACGAGGGCCCAGCACTGCCCACTGAGGGCTCAGGCTCGTGGTGCTGCCGTGGAGGGTGGCCGGGGCGGGCAGCGGGGCTGGGTCTGACGGCATGTCCACCACGGGCCAGTGGGGATACATCGGGGGAGTCCAGCCTGGGGAGCAGGAGAGCCCAGGGTTCTGAAAGGTTCTGGAAGGAACCGTGTGGTGGGGTTGGCAGAGCCCACAGGCATGCGGCCACCTCAGAGCTGGGTCCAGAGAGCCTCCTGCTGGCCTTGCCTCGGGCCGTCACCTCAGCCCCTGCTGACTGTCCGGGCTTGGCTTCCTCTGGGCTTCCCTCTGGGCGTGGACGCGGCTCCCAGCCAGAGGCTCCTCACAACCTGAGATGCAACCTGAGACACGCTGAGCCCTGAGCTGGGGCTTCCGGTGACTCAGCTGCCAACCTCCTCCGGCTCGCCAGGGTGGAGCCCTGGCGGGAGGTGCCGCCCCCAGTAGGCCGCTGCCACCTGCTCCTGGGGAGTCCTGCCCTCCCCACAGAGCCCTGAGCCTGACCCCTCACCCTTGCACCCCCTCCCGGAGCCCTGGCCTGGGATGGGTCAGCAGCCCTTGTGGTTCCTTTCCCCTCCCCTTCCCTGGCCACTTTCCCCGACACCCCGATGCTCTTGGATCTGTTCCGTGGGCCCCTCGGCTTCTGACCCCAGAAGCCTTTCTGGGGGTCTCCCAGCCCCTCCCACTGCTGTGTCACTGGGCAGGGGTGTTGTGGACAGTCCTGGGCTGAGGGCGGCCTTTGTGGTTCCCCCTTCTCCCTACCTGGCCTCCCGAGGTCAGCAGCCTGGGAGTGCAGCTCTGTCCTCTTGCCCTGAAGGGCCACACGCTGGCCACCTCCCGTCTAACCCTTGACCTGGCCCAGGGGCCTCCGGGCGCTGCTGGAGAGAGTCTGGACCTCGGGCTGGTGGCCAGGGCAGCACCACTGCCCAGGCCATCCTGGGCTCCCCCACCCCGCAGGCCCCCACACATGCTGCAGACACGTGGGAGGCGGGGCTGCCCGTGCAGAGCGGATGGAAGGAGAGGAGAGGCGGGAGGGAGAGGGGCCTGTGCCTTCGGAAGGGGCTCCTGGATGGGTCCCTTCGGGGTCAGTCTGTGCAGGCCCCGCTGCGCGTGTGCGTGTGTGTTCAAGGCCCCGCCCCGCCCCTCCGCCCATCGCTGGCGCTCAGCCCCGCCCCTGCTCCCCCATCCGGACCCGGGATTGGCTCGCCCTGGGGGAATGTGCTGGAATGCGGGGCCGTGGGCCGGGGGTGCACGGCCGGCTCAGCCCCCCGCCTGCGGGAAGGTCTGAGTGCGCGGGGCGGGGCGCGCCCATGGGCCGGCGGGCGGCCCGCACTCCCGGCCCGGCCAGCTCACCCCGGCCGCCTGGGCCGCCCTCCGGCCGCCTGGGCCTGGCCAGCATGGCCCCCGAGGCCCGCCTCTGACGCGGCCCCGGGCCGCCGGGACCCCCGAGAGACTCGCCCTGGGTAAGAGGCGCCGCCTTGGAGTGGCCAGGACGGGCTGGGGGAGGGGGGGGCGCGTCCAGCGCGGGGCCGAGGAACGCCGGCCCTGCCTGCTTCCGTGCATAGGGTCTCCCCCCCACGCCGGCCTGGGGGTGTCCCAGGATCCCTGGCCCAGACAGGCGGTTCTGGCTCCCGCTGGGGTGCTTCCCAGTCCGCTCCCCCCTCCCCCTTTCTGCCGTGGACCAGCCAGGCTCCTGCCCCCCCCCTCCCCTCCTGAGCAGGGTCCGTCTGGCAGGTGTGAAGGCACAGGTCCTGGAGCCAGGGCTGATGCTGGCGACCGCCCTGCCCTCCACGTCCCAGGGGGCTGCTCGGCGGGTCTCCGGCAAGGGGGCCCTGGGGTCACTGGTGGGTCAGTCTAGAAAGCAAGTCTGTGAGCAAGGTTTCCGTGGAGATGTGGAGTGTGGGGGTCAGGGCGAGTCAGAAGGCCCGGAGTCTGCTGCCGGGCGCCAGCGAGCCTGCTGGGATGGTCCCCGTGCTTGAGTGGGTGCCCTTGTGGGTGCCAGCTTCAGCAGGGCAGAGCGTGCACAGCGGGTGGGACATCTGCTTTCCATGCAGCCGGCTCGGGTTTAACCCTAGCACCCTGAGCCTGAGCCGAAGCTGAGTGCCGTCCTGGGTGCCTTCACGGGGGTGACCTCCTTCCAGGTCAGCTTCTGGGTAGGGGACGCAGGTCGTGGTGCATCAGGATCAAGAGTTTTATTTCTTGTTAAACTCGGGAAATGCCGTCACATAGGCCGGTCAGTGATGTGGCCTGTGTTCACATTGCCATGGCAACCTCCAGAACTTTCCATCCGCAGGAGCCCCTCCCCCTGGGCTCCTGCACCCCTTCCCCTGCGGTGCCTGAGCCGCCAGCCCGGGGCACCTCTGCGGCCTGCTGGAGCCTGTCCACGCCTCTGGTGTCCTTCCCAGGTTGCCAGTCTCCCCCCCTCCCCCGGTTTCAGCAGTGGCCGGGTCACCTTCCCACCTCCCGCTGCTGCCCCCGCACCCGGGGCAGGCTCCCCCTGCGCCCACCCGCCACCCAGCCTTTGTCTGCGGCGGGAGGGGCGCCGCCCGCGCAGCCCGCAGCAAGCAGCCCCCGGGTTGGCACTCGGGAGCCTGAGCTGCGGCTCCCAGCCGACCCCTGTGGGTGGGGTGGGCTCGGGTCCGTGAGGGGGGTGCCCGGTGCCCGCCCTGGCACTGGCCACCAGGTGAGGAAGCCCCCCAGCCCCTGACCTGTCCTGGACCTTGCCAGGCCGGGGACCCCTCTAGCACAGCCTCTTTGGGGGCCCGTGGTGTCAGGGGGGAAGCACGGCCGCCGTGCCCGGGCGGGGACCAGCCCTGCTGTCTCAGGGCGCAGCCCCCCCGCCAGGGGGACAGGCGACCAGGCACTGCTGGGCACGGGCTGCCGCCAGCCTGACTGTCCTGGGCGCCGGGTGCGCGCTGTCCCTTTAAGACAGTGCTCCTTTGTGCTGCAAGCTGAGCACTCTGCCCGCTGTTCTCTGCACCACGGGCCTTTGATGCTCAAGCCCCCCTGGAAGGTGAGCGGCTGGGGAGGGGCCGCCCGCCTGGCTGCTCCCTGGGGCGGAGGCGGCTTCTTTCCTGGGGGCGGCCGCCCTCCCGGCACAGACGCACGCGTGGCTGCGGCACGTGGCGGGCGGCGGGCGGGGGAGGGAGTTGTTTGTTGCTCTGCCATCTGGCCCACGCGCCCGTCCTTCCCCTTGAGCCCGCTGCAGTGCCATGGGCGCCCTTCCGGGCCCCTGGGCGCACTGAGCCCTGCCCTGCCCTCCCCACCCTGGCTGAGCCGGCTGCTCTGGGCAGGGGGCCTGGCTGGAGGACCCTGCTGGCCTCCGCCGCCGCGTGCTCCGCAGAAGAGAACGCTGGGCAGAGTCGCCCGCCCCCCCACCCCCGCCCTCCGTTCAGTCTGTAGCTGTCTGCGGCACAGCATGGGGCAGGGGCAGGGGCACAGGCCGGGCTGTAGAGGGCACGGGGGGCACGGGCTGCCTGTGGGTTGAGGGCATAGGTAGGGCTGGAGGGGGCTGGGCAGGGCTGAAGGGGTCAGGCAGGGCTGGAGGGGGCTGAGCAGGGCTACAGGGGGCCGGGGCAGGGCTGGAGGGGCCGGGCAGGGCTGGAGGGGGCCAGGCAGAGCTGGAGGGGTCAAGCAGGGCTGGAGGGGTCAGGCAGGGCTGCAGGGGGCTGGGCAGGGCTGCAGGGGTCAAGCAGGGCTGCAAGGGGCCGGGGCAGGGCTGTAGGGGGCCAGGCAGGGCTGGAGGGGACAGGGCAGGGCTGGAGGGGACAGGGCAGGGCTGGAGGGATCGGGCAGGGCTTGAGGGGGCTGGGGCAGGGCTGCAAGGGGCCAGGGCAGGGCTGGAGGGGCCAAGCAGTGCTGCAGGGGGCCAGGCAGGGCTGCAGGGGGCTGGGGCAGGGCAGGCGGGTGGCAGGGCGTCTGGTGATGACAGGAGCTGTGGGGCAGCGTCGCTCCCACCCCCGAACACTGATGGCCACGGCCACGCTTCCGAAGACAGTCACTCCGGGCTCCCACAGGGTTCCGGGGCAGGGGCCCTCAGGGACTGGCCCGCAGCCCAGTGCCCGCTGCCTGCCCTCCCGGTGTCCCCGTGCCCTTTCACATCGCCTCAGGGCAGCCGCTCACCCAGCAAACAAGCTGTTCTGAATGGCCCCTTTGCCCTTTTCTCTTGGTGTCCTGGCCACACCCAGCGGTCACTCTTGGCGGGGCTCATATGGGACTGGGGGCAATGGCACGCCCTCCCTGCTGTGCTCGTGCTGGCTGGGGCATCTCCTCCTTCAGTGCCCTCTCGTGGCCTCTGCCTGCCCTCTGGGCTTTGTGGCCCAGCTGCTTGGCATTAGGGGACAGTCTGGCCAGCGCCCTGGGTAGAAGGACCCGCAGATGGATGGCACATGTGGTAGAGCATGTGACTGGCAGCACGAGGCCCTGAGTTTGGCCCCTGAGCATTGCTGGGTACAGGCTGGCGGCCCCGATTAGCCCCGGGTCCTCCTTGGGGTTCTGGACTGGCTCCCCCAGGCGTTGCTGGGTGATTGGTCCTGGGGACCAGAGCCCCTGGCCCCGTCATCCCCCCTCATAGCATTGGGGTGTTACCTGGGGCTGCGCCCGCAGCCTTCAGCTGTGACCGAGGAGGGAAGGGCGGCAGCCTGTCGCAGACTTGGGAGCCTGTCGGATGGCTGGGGGCGTGTGGACCCAGAGAGGACACGCCGGAGTTTTGGCTGGCAATGAATGCGCGTTTCCAGGGGAGGGATGAGGCCCCGAGGGTCCTGGTTTCCAGGGGGGCGGGTGAGAGGCCACGAGGGTCCTGGTTTCCGGGGATGAGGAGGCCACGAGGGTCCTGGTTTCCGGGGGAGGGGGCCAGGCCTCCCCCGAAGAGCTCCTGGAAGAAGTGGCCCTCAGCGTGCCCAGGGCTCTGCCTCTGCCCAGGGCTGGCCCTGGCCCGGGGGTGGGTCCTGTCTGTCTGCCCCTCTGGGCCGGAAGTGCTGGGTGCGGGAGGACACTCTCCCTGGGGCAGCTCACCCAGTGGGGAGGGGAGGGAAGCCAGCGCGGGGTAGCTGAGTGCCCGGCCCCACCACCCACAGGGTCTCCGCTAAAGACCACCTGAGGGAGGGTGCTTGTGGGGGGTGAGGAGGGGTCCTTGCCCAGCCTGGGGGAAGCTTTGCAGAATTCGCCCAAAGCCTCTGCAGCCCCAGATGTGGGCCCCCGGTCACCTCCCCTCGAGGGCGCTGGACAGGCCCCAGGGGCCAGCGGGGGCCAGACTGTCCCTGCTCCTCACTGGGCCTCGTGCCTGGGGGGCACCTCGGGGGGCCTTCTTCCCTCAGGGGTACCCCAGGCGTCCCGGCCCCCCGCCCCGGCTCACCCCAGCTCAGGGGCCAGTGTCCTTAGATGGTCCCTTCTCCACGCAGTGCCCAGTGACCTGACCCCAGAGGAGCGGCAGGAGCTGGAGAACATCCGGCGGCGGAAGCAGGAGCTGCTCGCCGACATCCAGGTGGGGGCAGCTCCGCGGTGGGCGAGGCTGGAAGGCTGGTCGGGTTTCCTCAGACCTGCCCCGAGCCGTCCCCAGGTTTCGGGGTCTCGTGGGCATTTTCTCCCTGTGGCGGGGGTAACACCCTTGCTGTCCCCTGTCACCTTGCAGAGGCTGAAGGATGAGATTGCAGAAGTAGCCCATGAAATTGAGAACTTGGGGTCCACGGAAGAGAGGTGAGTGTCTGCATGTGTGGCCCGGGGCAGCAGCGGGAGGCGCATGTCGGCGCCCACCTGCCTGCCCTGCCCTGCTCAGACTCCAGGCCCTTCCCTCGGTCCGAGGGAAAGTCCCTCCTACTGGCCCTGTGGCGCTTCCCCTGCGGTGATGGGGAGAGGGAGGGGTTGTGGGGACCAGCGGGGGGTGCGGGCTGCAGCGTGGCCTCCCCCCCGCGGGCCCTGTGGACCCTGCAAGCGTGGGTCAGGGGCGGGGGTCTGTGGGAAGCTGCTTCTCCCCACTGCGTCCCTGCTGTCCCCGGCCTGGAGTCCTCATGCCCTCCCTTCCAGAGTAAGAGTCCAGGGGTCATCAAAATGCAGAGCTTCAGGGCTGGAGCAGTAGCACAGCGGTTAGGGCATTTGCCTTGCACGCGGCCAACCCGAATTCGATTCCCAGCATCCCATCCGGTCCCCTGCGCACTGCCAGGAATAATTCCTGAGTGCAGAGCCAGGAGTAACACCCCTGTGCATCACCAGGTGTAACCCAAAAAGCAAAAAAAAAAAAAATGCAGAGCTTCTCTGATGAGACAGGGGCCAGAATGTAGAACAGAAGGCACTTGCCTTGCATGTAGCCCTCCTGGGTTCAAGTCCCTGCACCCCTGTGGTTCCCCGGGTCCCACCGGGAGTGATCTCTGACCACAGAGCAGCAATAAGCCCCAAGCACCCCAGACGTGGACCAGAGACAAAGCCAAGCACGAGGCCAAGTCAGTCAGGACCAGGGGTGAACATTTGCAGCTCTACCAGGACATGGGGTTTCCCCAGCCCCTGGGGATGCCAGGCCCCTGCCCATCCTGAGCCCCCACAGAGGGGAGAAACGAACGCAAAGCCAGAGCGGCCATCAGAAGCAACGCCAAGAGCTGAGTCCAGCTCAACCAGGGGCTGGCTCTAGAGCCCCTCCTGTTCTCAGGGTCCCTGAGGGCCAGCATGAGTCCCCTGCACGCTGTGTCCATCCTGGCTGGTTCTGCATGGCCTACGGGCAGCTGCACTCTCTCTGGCTCTATCCTCGGGAATTGTCTGGAATAGGCCGGGCCGCCACGGCACCAGGGAGAGCGCCCGTGCTCGGCCGAGCCTGGGGGTGCCGTGCCGAGGATGCCCGGCCTGGTGCTCACAGGCTGTGGCCCCACAGGAAAAACATGCAGAGGAACAAGCAGGTCGCCATGGGCAGGAAGAAGTTCAACATGGACCCGAAGAAGGTAAGAGCCGGGCGGCCACGCTGCTCACCCGCCTTCCTGCACGCAGTCTTGTGCCAAGCAGACCGCTGACACGGGCGGGCACCATCAGACCCTGAAACCCCCCCAGGGCCTTGTGGCGGAGCGTGTCAGCTCCTGTCACTCTGTCTCTCCAGGGGATCCAGTTCCTGATCGAGAATGACCTGCTGAAGAGCACCTGTGAGGACATCGCCCAGTTCCTCTACAAGGGGGAGGGGCTCAACAAGACGGCCATTGGCGACTACCTGGGGGAGAGGTGAGGGGGTCAGCGGGCGGGGGTCTCTGAGGGGGAGAGGGGAGGTGTCGGGGGCCTGGGGAAGACCCTTTCAGCCCCCAGCACTGCCCGGAGTGACTCCAACAAGCAACCTGCTGCAAATAATCCCCAGCCCCTGTCAGGGTGGCCCCGCATGCAAGGAAAGGGGTCCAGTAGGAAGTCTCTGGGGGCCCCTCTGGGAGAGCAGGAGGAGTGGGACCCCATCTGCCCACCCCCGTCTGCTCCTGACCCCACCCCCGCCCCGCAGAGACGCCTTCAACATCCAGGTGCTCCACGCCTTCGTGGAACTGCACGAGTTCACAGACCTGAACCTCGTCCAGGCGCTGCGGTGAGTGCCCCAGCCCAGCCACCCAAGGGCGACAGACCTGTGACGTCCCCTGAGGACTGACGCCCCTGTCCCTGTCCCCTCCTGCCTGTCCCCACTCAGGCAGTTCCTGTGGAGCTTCCGGCTGCCAGGGGAGGCGCAGAAGATCGACCGCATGATGGAGGCCTTCGCCCAGCGCTACTGCCTGTGCAACCCCGGGGTCTTCCAGTCCACGGGTGAGCAGGGCCTGCTCCTTCCCGCGGGCGGCACCCAGGTGGGCGGCTGGCTCACCTCCCTCTGCGTTTGCTTGACTGTCTTTTTCGACGTCGGGGCCACGCCCAGCAGTGCTCAGGCTTCCTCCTGCTGTGCTCGGAGACCCTACTGGGTGTCAGGGATTGAACCTGGGGCAGCCTCCCCTGTGCCCTCCCTGGGAACGTGCGCCCCCCTCACGGCCCCTCGCCCCACAGATACCTGCTATGTGCTCTCCTTCGCCATCATCATGCTCAACACGAGTCTGCACAACCCCAACGTAAAGGACAAGCCCACAGCTGAGAGGTTCATCGCCATGAACCGCGGCATCAATGATGGTGGCGACCTGCCTGAGGAGCTGCTCCGGGTAGGAGGGGTGGCAGGCGTGTGCGGGGGGTGTGTGTGTGTGTGTGGTCACTGTGCTGGTTTCTGCATGTGTGTGAGGTCTGAGGTCGCTGTGCTGGTCCTCATGTTTCTGTGTGTGTGTGTGTGTGTGTGTGTGTGTGTGTGTGTGATCACTGTGCTGGGTCCCTGTGTGTGTGTGTGTGTTGTCACCGTGCTGGTCCCCATGTGTGTGTGTGGGGTCACTGTGCTGGTCCCTGTGTGTGTCAGGTGTGTGTATGGGGGGGGGGCGTCACTGTGCTGGTCCCCGCGTGTGTGTGTAAGGTCTCAGTGCTGGTCCCCGGGGTGTCTGTGTGTGTGTATGTGTACATATGTATGTGTGTGTGGTCACAGTACCGGGTGTCTGTGTGTGTGTGTGTGTGTGGTAACTGCACCGGGTCCCTGTGTGGGTGAGTGGGGGGTGGTGTGCGTTGAGCCGGGCCTGCTGCTGAGTTGCTGTCCAGCTGCCCTTTCTGCCCGGCGTGGGTTTGGGGGTGGCATGGAGGATGGCCAGCCCGGGCTCAGGCCTGCGCTGTCCCGCCCAGAACCTGTATGAGAGCATCCGGAACGAGCCCTTCAAGATCCCCGAGGACGACGGCAACGACCTGACGCACACTTTCTTCAACCCCGACCGCGAGGGCTGGCTGCTGAAGCTGGGTGAGCGCCGGGGCTGCCCGCCCACCCGCTCTCCCTCCCGGGGCAGGGCCCCCCCAACCCCCTGCACCCGCATCATCACGTCCTTCCGCCTCGGGCTCCCCCTGCGTGCATGGCCCGGCCTGGCTGCAGCACCCACCACAGACGCTGCCCTGCCGGCACCACTGCGGCCCCCCTGCCCGCTCACCTCTCTGGCCAGTGCGGGCGGCTGCAGGGGCCTCGGCGAGCCCCTCCTCGCTGGCCTCCAGCTCCTCCTTCAGTGCTCACCGATTCCTGCTCGGAGCCCGAGGCTCTGACGCTCTGCAGGGCCACACCCGGTCCCAGCCGCCCTGCCTGGTCCCCAGGACACAGGCCCCCGTGCACATGAGCAGATGTGGACAGTGCGGCTTGGACACTGCTCTGGGGGAGCACTTCCCCACGGGCACTTCCTGCTGCAGTAGAGGCCGGGGTGCTCCTGGCACATCACGTCGCGTGACAGTGTCCAAGGAATTTGGTGTTGGTGACCCTGACTGCACAAGTCTGGCCTCCCCGGAAGCTCCTGCGTGCATGGGCTGCTGTGTCTCAGTGTAGCGCAGAGTTCTGGGTGCTGGTGTTGCAGCCCCTGGGACTGAGGGTGTTGGAGACCCCAGGACTGATAATGTTAGAACCCCGATACCGATGATATTTGAGCCCCCGTCCGATGGTGTTGGAGCCCCTCATCTGATGGTGTCGGAGCCTCCCGTCTGATGGTGTCGGAGCCCCCTGTTCTGATGGTGTTGGACCCCCTATACTGGCTTGGAGCCCCTGTCCAGTGGTGTTGGAGCCCCCCCGTTGACGGTGTTGGAGCCGCCTCTGCTGGCTTGGAGCCCCCCGCAGTGCCTTCTGTAGGAGCAGATCCCCCCTGCCTGTACTTGGTGTCCACACCCGCGTGCATGTCCTCAGATCCGCGTGTCACAGGCCTGAAGCCTCAGGCCCAAAGAAGGGCGTTTCCTTTCTTTGCTGTCTGGTTTATGGACAGGCCCATGAATCTGAGGTCTCTGGGGATGAGTTCTGCCCCCTGGGGCCAGGTGTCAGGGGCGCCTCAGATCTCGCCTCAGCTGGGTGAGACAAGGCCAAGACCGGTCCCGACTGACCTTGAATGCTTGCCCCTAGAGCTCTCCCTCGGTGCCTGTTTCTGAGTGCTCCCCTTGGTGCTCCCCCTTGGTGCTCCCCCTTAGTGCCTGTCTCTTAGTGCCTGTCCCTTGGTGCTCCCCCTTGGTGCTCCCCCTTAGTGCCTGTTCCTTGGTGCTCCCCCTTGGTGCTCCCCCTTAGTGCCTGTCCCTTGGTGCCCCCCCTCGGTGCTCTCCATTGGTGGACCCCCGCCCTCAGTTGGGAATGTCTAATGCACTTGCAGATAAAGGAGGCAGGTTTGATTTCTTTGTTTTAATTTTCTTTTCTCCCTCATTTGTATGTTCCCATGATTTTGGCTCTCCTTTTCCTTGCCCCCAACTCCAGGAGGTATGTAACCGCCACCTGCTCGCTCGCCGCCCCCGCCCGCTCCCCAGTCATCGCTGCCACAGCTTCCTGTCTCGTTCCTTTGCCTCTTCTGCTTTTAACCGCTGCTGCTGGTGTCCTTGCTGCTTCCGGCGTGTTTACAGTCCCTGGGGAACTGGCCAGGCCCCGGGGTCTCCTACAGGGACGGGAGCCGCCCACTGGGCAGCCGGGCCCCGAGATGGCACGTGGCCTCGGGAGGGCCGGCAGGGCCCCCGGCTCCTCTCTGAGGTCGGGTTTGCTGGACTCAGCTGGACACTGAGCTGGCCTGGCGTAAAGGCAGTTCCGGAGGGCAGCGGGGCTGCCTGTAGGCTGACACCGGGGCCCCAGCTCGGGCCAGCGCAGACTTTCGGGGTGCCTGTTTGCTGTTCCGCAGGGACTGTCCTGGCTGTGCATTGGCTTCCTGTCTCGTCTGCCTCCTCGCCCGCGCCCACAGCAGGCGAGGAGGGTCAGCCTGGCTTCCTCCATCTTCCTCCATCTCCCTCCTCCTGCCATCGGACCCCGTTCCATGACCCCAGACCCCCAGTACTGCCCAGTGTCCTGGGAGGGGCGCATGGGCCGTCTCAGGTCACGAGGCCTTAGCCTCCCGGGAGTGGCCGGCCCGGGCCACCTGCTCTTGGGTGTCCTCTGCACCCCCATGCAGACGGGCGCCACGTGGGGCCCAGCGGGTTGGTTGCCTCAGGCCTGTGTCTCGCTCAGCCCCCCTCTGAGCCTGCTCTGTAACTGACTGGTCATGGGGTCTCCCCGGGGTGGCCCCACCAGGGGGCCTGGGCACCCCGGCCTCATTTCCTCGATCTGCCTGATGGCCCCGCTCTGCCCCGGGGGTCACACTCGCGTGACTCTGAGCAGGGCCGGGGTCTCTGTGGCCGGGCACCAAGCAGTGCTCCCAGCAGGCCTTGAGGCCTCTGCCCTGGCATCGTTGGGTGGGAGACTCCCGGGTGTGCTGCCTCGATCTCCTGCGGGGCAAACCGCTGTCCCGAGAAACGCTTCCCTTACCAGGGGCCAGGTGGGAGCAGGCAGCTGTCCACGCAGCCTCTCCCTGGGTCCCACACCTTGGCCGGGCACAGCACCCCCCTCCGCGCTACCCCCAGCGCCCTTGGCCAAGGCCTGCCGGGAGCTCTGGCCCTGGGGGATTTCTCAGAGGGGTGCTGCCAGCGGCCGGGAAGGGGTCCCAGTGGGGGCGACTGAGCTCTGACCCTGCTCCCCGCTGCCAGGGTGCGGGGCTGGGCCCCCCGCCAGCCGCTCTGCTTGTGCCCTGCACCCCCGCCCTGCTCCTGCCGTGTTTCCGGGGGCGCCATCTCTGCCTGTGGGGTCTCCCGGCCCCGTCCAAGGCGGTGACTTTCTCTGCAGGCGGCCGGGTGAAGACCTGGAGGCGGCGCTGGTTCATCCTCACTGACAGCTGCCTCTACTACTTCGAGTACACCACGGTGAGCCGGGGCAGGGGGTCCCAGCTGACCCAGGGGTTGGGGTGGGCCGGAAGGCGGTGACCCAGCAGTGCCATGTCCCCCTCAGGACAAGGAGCCGCGCGGGATCATCCCCCTGGAGAACCTGAGCATCCGTGAGGTGGATGACTCCAAGAAGCCGGTGAGGCCGGGGGCGGGGACAGGGGGCTGGAGTGGCCCTGGGCTGCCCCCCGCTTCCTTCCTGCCACCCCTCCCAGTCTCCACCCAAATGTCTGGCGGTGGCACATGGGCGTGCCCGACGTCCATCTCACCGTTTCCCTCTCACCCCGCATCCCCAGAACTGTTTCGAGCTCTACATCCCCGACAGCAAAGACCAGGTCATCAAGGCCTGCAAGACGGAGGCCGACGGGCGGGTGGTGGAGGGCAACCACACGGTCTACCGCATCTCGGCCCCCACCCCCGAGGAGAAGGATGAGTGGATGAAGTGTGTCAAGTAGGTACCAGGCGGCTGCGACCGGTCAGCTCGTCAGGGGCCGGGTCAGCAGGGAGCGGGCGGCAGGCAGTGGCCAGCGTGCTGTTGTGCTGAGGGTGGGCAGAGAGCATGCCCAGCTCTGGCCACAGTGGTCGCGCAACCCCAGCTCAGTCACTGGGCGTGGCGGGGAGACTCAGCTGGGCTTCCGGGGACAAGCCGGCTGAGGTCTGAGGTCTGGCCAGGGAAGCTGGTGTCCCTCGGGGCGGGGGGCAGGGGGACTGCCATCTCGGGCACTGCAGGAAGCCGGGCTCTGGGGCCTTGCCAGGACCCCCCCCCCCCCCCCGGGAGAGGGTCAGGGAGAACAGAACCGGGTCCTGAGGCCGCAGAGTGGCTGAGACTTGGGGTGCAGCTCGGGCTGGGGGTGACTCCCCCCCTAACCTGCTGTGTCGCAGCTGGAACCAGGCCAGCGCTGGCACGGCCAGCAGTGGACACAGGTGGCAGCTGCTCATCATCTCGGCCTGAGTCCCTCCTGCCTCAGGCCAGGCACTGCCCTGCTCAGGGCCGGGTGTGGGATCTGTGCCCCGGCGGTAGTGAGTGTCTGTGGAGCTGGCCCGTGGCCACTGCCTGGCCCTTCCCGCGGGACGTGCAGTGGCCGCCACTCAACCTGTCCGTCCGCAGGGCCGCCATCAGCCGCGATCCTTTCTACGAGATGCTGGCAGCACGGAAGAAGAAGGTCTCATCCACCAAGAGGCACTGAGAGGCACGGCTCCGTGACGGCTCGTGACTGCCCTGTGCCGCAGACTCGGCCTCCCCGCTCCCGGACGGCCTTCGCCCCGCCCAGACCCTCCGCCCGTAGTCAGTGCAGCAGGCCTGGGATGGCCGAGAAGCCGTGTCTCTCCAAGAGCAGCCAGGACAGACGGGCGGGCAGGCCAGCAGCCCTCACCGCATGGTGGGGCCGGCAGCCGCGCCCCTGGGGCTGATCTGCGTAGGACAGAGGGTCTGGGGAGCCCCCACGCAGCGAGGACTCAGCACAGACGGGGCCTGCCAGAGCTTTTGGGGCTGCAGGGGTAGCGGCCAGCACAGCAGGCTAGGAGCTGCTTCGCCATCCAAGTGCCTGGAGGGCACTGTGGGGGAGGCTCAGGAGCACTGCGGGGAGGTTCGCGGCCACGCCCCCAACACGACTAACCAAAGCCACGCGCTACCCGAGGCCCCGCTTGGCTTCCGCCTCCCCAGCTCCAGCCTCGTTTTAGAGGACAAGCAGGCCCGGCCCCACCTCCGGCCCGCGCTTCCGCCGCCTCCCGCCCGGCCCACGTGG
This sequence comes from Sorex fumeus, assembly GCF_029834395.1. NCBI lineage: Eukaryota > Metazoa > Chordata > Mammalia > Eulipotyphla > Soricidae > Sorex > Sorex fumeus. Next base: position 16,805,118 of record NW_026606086.1, on the reverse strand, counting down.
GGGGTGCTGAGGACGCACCCCTCCCCTCCCCGTGCACCGGCTCTGGGGGGCTCGAAGCGCTTGTTCTCCTGCCTTCTCTCAGGGACTCTGGGCAGCCCCGGGCCAGCCGCACCCCACCCTGCAGGAGGCGCTCATCTCTGGAAATCGCTTTTGTAGAGCAGCCTGTGGGGTGTGGGGGACCCTGTCATGCATCTCCCCCTGGGGTGCCCAGGTGGGTCTGCCGGCCCCGGGCACCCCCCAGGGTGTTCCCGCGGGCACTGGGCCAGTGTTCCCTATTTATCAGAGGTGTAAATAATCCATGTATAGTTTTCTCTTTTAGATTATTTTGTATTTGTTTAAAAAAAAGTTTTGTCGAAATATAGACTATAAAGAGATGACTGAAAGTTGTTGACAGGGTTTTTAAAAAATTATAACTCTCCCGACTGTTTGGGGTTTGGGTTTTTTGTTGTTACTTTGTTTTTGATTCTTGCATTGTAATCTAATGCCACGGAGCTGCAGCAAATAAACTCAGACCTGCCCCAGCCAGCTGGCACCTGCCATGTCCTGCCTGAGCCTGCTGGGGTGGGAGAGAAGGGCCCGGGACAGACGCTGTGGCCAGAGACCCCACGCCTTCTCCTGCCAGGGGGCGCAGGTGGTCGAGGTGGGGCCATGCCCCTGGGTGCTCTCAGGCCCTGTGGGAGCTGGCCAGCGCTTCCCAAATGATCAGCATCCCCAGAGGAGGCCACGCCATGGAGGTGGGGAGACCCCCCTGTGTTTGGCAGGGTGCTTGATACGACCATGGAGGTGGCCACAGTATCTGCTAGCACCATAGGGAAGAGGCTTGCCTTGCACACAGCTTGTCTCCGAGCACCGGCAGGAGTGCTCCCTGAGCACTGCCAGGTGTGGCGTCGTTCAACAAAAAGCAAAATGCAGGGGTGGGAGAAATTAGCGGGTTAGGCACTTGCTCGTCGCCCTGACTGTGTCCACGCCCAGGCCCCTTCAGGCGTGCTCTCAGCACCTTCAGGCACGGCAGAAACACTGAGGAAAGTCTAGTGGCTGAGAGGAGTTTCCGCTGGCTGGTCATGAGGACCCCCAGCCGTACTCATTCAAATAGGGGCTCCTTGGGACACGAGGCGGGTGGGGGCTTCCCGGGTATGGTGAGGGGATCTGGGGGGTTTGCTCCACAGAGACCGGGACCCCACAGTGACCCAGACACCCTAGGGGCCTATTGGCCGGCATGAGGTGGAGCGTGCATGGGGAGACTTGTGTCCCAGGGGCTTGTCGCCGGCTCCTGCAGACCCAGGATCAGAGGAGGGGCGGTGGGAGGGGGATGAAGCCGGGATTCTGGGGGTGGAACCCCCTTATTCTGGCCTGAAAGATGGCCAAGCCAGGCCCAGGGAGCTGGCAGGCCTCCTTGCCGCTGTCCCAGCTCGCTGGGCCGCAGGGTCTGCAGAGGAGTGCCGGGTTTCCAGGGTGCCTTGAGAGTGGCATCTACTACAAGTGGGGTGCAGTGGGTGGGGAGTTAGGGACAGGGAGTCGGGGGGTGAGGAGTACGCCAGGATGGCAGGGAAGGGGCCTCCTCGGTGTCTGTAGGACAGTCCCCCTTGCTGGGCCCCCAGCCCCCTCCTGTCCCCTCGCCAGTGGAGGCTTAACTTCTTTCTGTCCAGGCTGGGACACTCGCACCCGACCCTGGAGCTCTGCTCTGCCATGAAGGGGAAGTGTGGGGGCTTCCTCTCTGCCCCTCCCTCGAACCCTGCTCTGTGCCTGTCAAACTGGGGGCAGGCAGGGGTTCGCCCCTGAGATCCTGGGGGTCCCACAGCCTGAAGCAGTTACTCTCCGGCCGCCACAGAGAGAAGGATCCCCAGCCCGGAGAGTTCCGGGGGCCGGAAGGGCTCTGACCCAGGAAACGCCCTGCACAGGCCATGACCCTGGAAAGACCGGTGGTGGCCGGCCAAAGGCCTGGTCCTCAGGCTACCGAGGAGCAGAGGCTCCGGGTGGGGCTGAGGGCAGGGACATGGCACGGAGGTCAACCCCACAGCACAGTCCCAGGGCCCCCCGTCTGCCTGGTACCCCCGATGGCAAGAGTGGGTGCAGGGCCAGGGCTCCCAGGTGAAACCTTCATTTCATAGAGTGCACACACACTCCCTCTCCCTCTCTCCCTCCCTCCCTCTCCTGCTACCGGCCCCCCCATCAAATCTGATTTGTTCTTCCAGATTTATCCAAAGCGGCAACTAACTGCCCTTCACAAAGCAAAGCTCTGCCTGGAGCCACTTCTATTTTGGGACCCTGGGCAGCTGCTCCAAAGGGAACGTTTCTTGGCAGCTTCAAATATCAGCCATGGCTCCAGTGGGCACCGTGCATACACACACGCTCTCACATGTATGCTAACACATGCACACATGTACTAAAAGTCACACATGTACGTTAACACACATGCACGTTCTCACACGTACACTAACGCATGCATACATGTATTAACAGTCACGCATGTATGTTAACACATGCACATGCTCACACGCACACATAATAATGTCACACATGTATGCTAGCATGCATGTACTTGCTCTCACATGTATGATAACATGCACATGATCTCATGCGTACACACGCACAGTTCCATGCTAACACATGCACACCCATACACTAACACATGCACGGGCTTTCACACTAACATGCACATGCTCCCTATATGCTAATGCGCACATATATGCAAGTGCATTGCTCTCACATATACTAACATGCACATGCTCACACCTATGTTAACACATGCACATGCTCTTACTCTGTATGTTAACACATTTTCACTTAGATATGCTAACAACACATGCGCATACACAAACATGCTAACATGCAATATTCTCATGCTAACATGTGCTAGCACTCATGTACATATATGTGACAGCTCAGCGCACATGATCACACTCACATGCGTGTGCTTCCCTCCTCCCCCTCCCTCCCTTTCACTCCTGGGCGTCTGAGCAGGGTGGACCGGGAGGCCTCCAGCTGCCCCACCTGCCCCGGCACTCAGCTCGGGCCTCGCCAGCACAGGCCGGATGCTCAGAAGCTTCTGCTCGATGCGCTCAGGAAGAGTCTGTCCAGCCAGCAGCCTGGCTTGGTGGGGGGCTCAGGCCCCCCTAGAATCCACCCTTGCCCTCGGGGGTGGCTGATGGGCCCGGGAAAGCCCCCTGCTCCGGGTGGGCAGCCGGAAGCTCCATGTTGATGCTCGCAGCCACAGGTCGTGCGGCCACAGGGCCCGGGTCAGAGGTGAGCCGGACTGCCAGGGCTGCCCGCTCACCTGGTTCTGCAGCACACGCAGAAGCACCTGAGCCCTCCAGCCCGTCCCCACGGCCAAGAACAGCGTCCGCCTTAAATAATCCTTAGGCCAGACGCACTGGGGGCCACCGGTACCCACACCCCTCCCGGGGTTCCCCAATTAGTTTGTTCTTTACACAGAAGGACCCTGGGATTTGTAGTTCTGTCTTAAGCAGACACCAGGCAGAGCAGAACTAGAGAGGGGCACAGGTAAGGAGACCGCCAACCCTCCTCGGACGGGGTGGGGCAGGCTTGCAGGCTGGTACTGGCTGCTCCTACTTCCCTCGGTCCATGGCCGGGGGTTACAGTTCAGCTCTGCCTGCCAGGCCCAGCCCTGCTCACCGGGTCCAGCACTGCCTCCTGCTGCTCTCCGCTTTCCCGAGGGGGAGAAAGGGCGCTGGTGCTTCACTGTGGGGGAGCTCCAGCCCACCTGGGTCCCTGCCCTTACCCTCAGGCTTCACTGAGTCCCTCCGGGGGATTTCTGCAGCTGTGGGAGAGACTATTCTAGAACACCACTGGGGCTCTGGGGATGATCCCAGAGTGAAAGGAGCCTTTGTCTCGTGGGCCCGTGGGTCAGGCAGGGCAGGCGCGTGAGGCCCTCCCAGCCCCCCTTTCTCCTGTTTCCCGGGTTCAGCAAGGGCACAGGGCAACTGGCCTGAGCAAAGGGGTGGGGGGGCCAGGCCCTCCCCCCTTGTGGGGGCTTAGAGGACATCTGCTCTGCCAGGTGCATTTCTATGCCCCCGTCACCCCCCCATGGGGACAGTGCCCGGCAGTGGCAATACGGGCCTCTTCCTTCTGGTGCGGCGGGCCTTGGTGCCCTGCAGGGAGCTGGGCTCCCCTTTGCCTGGTACCCCAGTGTACGGTGTTCCTGGCAGCGCCCCTGTGCCAAGCCAGTCCCCACTCCCCAACCCCAGGCCACAAGTGTCCATGGGGCCTCAGCCGTGGGCGATGCAGTCAGGGCTGCACTGGCCGGAAGGGTGGCCGGAGAGCATGGTCACACCCAGAGTCTGGGGGGCCGGGGGTGTCGGTGAGGGGGGTGAGCTGCGTGGAGGGGCCCTGCAGAGACACAGTGGCGTCAGGACAAGTGACACGTGTGTGGGAACAGAATGGCACAGCGCAGCTGTCACGCCATGGAGCAGCGCTCTGGCCAACTGTGGGGCACAGACAGTCATGGGGGACCCCAGGAAAGAGTCTGAGGGTGGGGGAGCCCCAGGGAAGGGCCCTGGGAATGAGGCACTTCCTGTTGACAGTCCTTATGCATCTGGGTGGGAAGAGCGAGGTCCCTGAGTGGGGAGAGAAGGGGAGCCGGGGGGGGGGGGGCGGAGAGCAGGGACCCTGGGTGGGGCCGGAATGTCTGGGAGCAGATAGACCCTCCGGGGAAAGAGGGGTGAAGGAGCTGGCTCGGTAGGGTGGGAAGTGCGGTACAGCGCAGGCATGGAGTTGGGTGGCAGGAGGTGTTGGCTCTTGGGGTCACGGCTGCTCACCCTGGCGCCCCAGCAGAGCGGGCGAGTCACCTGCTGCCCGCCCCCACAGGTGTCTGGTGTCTGGGTGGTTTCCAGGCCGGGTGCTCCCGGAACATCACTGAGCCTCTGTTTCTTACACAGGAAACAGTGAACCCAGAGTCCCTGTGTCCCCAGATGGCCCTTTACTACCATGGCGCAGGTGACCAGGCCCCAGGCTGCTCACAGTTCTGGCTCTGCAGCCCCTCCCTCCAAGAGCCCGGCCCCTCACTGTGCTCTGTCTACCAGGCTGCCTCTCCCCCCTCCCCCACCCAACAGCGTTTGGAAAGCTCAGTTCTCTAGTTCTCTTGATTTTTTTTGTTTTGGGAGCCGATCCTGACAGTGCTCAGGGCTTACTCCTGGCTCTGAGCTCAGGAATTACTCCTGGCAGTGCAGGCTTTGGGCAGAGACAATGGCCGGAGCAGCCCGTAGGAGCAAGGGAGGTTGTGAGCCCCTGAACTCCGGGACGACACTGTCCCCAGAGGCAGAGAACTAGGGCTGAAATTCACCAAGGTAAGCCCCCTGCCCCCGCAGCACCTCTCCCTGGGCTCCTGCCTCTGTGGGGGAGGCAGGGAGGAGAGGGGACCCTCTGCAGTTGTATCCGGCCGTGTAGAGGCAAGCTGGGGTGGGCTTGTTGTTGGTCACTGGGAGACTGTAACAACTGTATTATGAACAATACTGTAAACCATGGTGTTTTAAAAAATTAAAAATTGAAAAAAATAAGCGGTGATCTGAGTGGTCTTTTAAAATGTTTTTGCTGTTGTTTTGGGGGCCACACCTGGTGATGCTCAGGGTTTGCTCCTGCCTATGTACCGGAATCACCTCTAGGAGGCTGGGCGCAGGGCAGCTGCATGCAAGGCAGGTACTACCCACTGTACTATCTCTCCGACAACCCCCCCCCAACCAAATTTTAAAGAAAAAATATTTGAGGGAGTGAGCTGAGCCACACCAGGCAGTGTCCAGAGGCCACGCCTGGCTCTGCGCTCAGGAGTGTCCCCTGCTGGCGCTGCAGGAACCGTGGGTGATGCCGGGATTCAAATCTGGGTTGCAGTTCCCTCTCTGTGCCCTAATTGGGCTTTATCCGGGTCATCTGATTGGTCCTTATCTAGGTGATTTGATTGGTCATTTCGGGTGACCAATCAGAATGGCGGACTATGGGCCACGCCCAATCAGACGGCAAGGGCGGGGCCAGGTAACCTATATAAGCGCGATCCCCCCAACCCGTGCGTAGGGAAGTTGTGGAGGGTCTGCGGGCAGCCGTTGGCAGTTGCTGTGCGTGGTCTCCTGTGGTACGGCAGCTGGTTGGGCCCATAATACCTTTCCGTTCGGCTCCGAGTCCAAGTGATCCCCGTCCTGGCCAGGACATCTCGGCCAGGGTGCACCTCACACCTCACTCGCTCTCACCGGGGGATTCGCCGAGGGAGAACCCGGGAAGGGCCCGCGGGAGGCAGGGTTCTGACCCAGCGCTCCTGGGTGGGGCGTGAAGAGGATGCAGACGCGACTCTGACTTGCACAGCCCGTGGTCCAAGAGACCTCCCCCTTGGGCAGCTGAGCCAGAGCCCTTTTTTCCTGCCTCAAGTCAGTCAAGCCCCCGGAGAAGGTTCTAGACGCCCCTGGTCCTCAGGTTCCACGGCCGTTGGAGCTCTTGGTGGCAGGGGCCATTTCCTCTGCTGGTGTGGGAAGGGCTGCCAGGCAGTCCCCCGTTCACTGCTGGAACTGTGCTGAGCTGGTGAGCACCCCTAGCGTGTGAGGGTGCCGGGACGGAGACCCCTGCCCGCCCAGAGCTGCCCGTGACTCCCAATGCCCCAGTCCATCGTCCCCTGCCCCTGACTACTGACGACTCGGGCAGCCCCCAACCCTGCCCCCAGGAGCTGACCGTCCCTAGGCACACCACCAGGGCAGAGCTGCTTGTGTACCCGGGCTCCAACTGCACCCCCAGGGATGGAAGAGAGACCTGTGGGAGAAACGGGAGGTGGGGTCCCTCACCCCTAATGTGGGGGTGCGCTGAGCCCCTCCTCAGGCTCAGAGTAAGCTGGTTCCAAGACAAGAGCTCCCCCACATCCCTGCTGCACCTCGACGGGGCTGGGGAGAAGGTCCTGATTTCGGGGGGGTGGGCATCACAGAGTTGGATGGGGGCGCCCAAGCTGCCTCTGCAGGGGCTCAGGGGCTGGTATGATCCGCCCACCTGGGGGCGCTCCTGGACCACGCTGAGCCGTTGACTCTGCTCCACAGTGGCTCAGTCTTGAAACACCGTTTGGGTGAATTCTGGGGCATCCCTGTGCGGGGGCTGCTCTGCCACGACTCCCCCAGCCGCCGGCAAGAGCTCCGGCAGGGGACCCCCATCCCAAGGAGCCGTGGGCAGGCCTGAGGTCAACTCTGCTCATGGACATCTGATTGGGCAGGCAGGAGTTTTGGGTGCAAGGCCAGAGTGACAGTCCAGTGGGTGAGGCACTTGCTTTACATGTGGGCGACCCAGGTTTGATCCCCATACGGTTCCCCCAAGCCCGCCCAGGAGTGATCCCTGAGCCAGAGGCAGCAGTAAATCACCGGGTGTGATCCGAAAACCAAAACCAAGTTGGGTGCGCCTGGCCAGGGCCCCCCACAGTGCTCACGGGCCATCCCCCTTCTCTGAGCTTGCCGATAGCTGGGGTGCAGTGTCTTCCTGGGCCCCCCTGCACCCACACACCAACCGTCCTGATCCTCGTCCTGTTCTCCAGCCTCCTCAGCTTTGTGGGCACAAGTACAAAGGCGCCCCCACTGTGGTGTGGCCACATTCCTCAGGGGCAGCCCATGGGGGAGCTGGTTCCAGCTCTCCCTGTTCCCCGCCCAAAGCCGCCCCTTCTCTCTTTTTTTTTTTTTTTTGCTTTTTGGGTCACACCCAGCAATGCACAGGGGTTACTCCTGCCTCATGCACTCAGGAATTACCCCTGGCGGTGCCCAGGGGACATACGGGATGCTGGAAATCAAACCTGGGTCGGCCACGTGCAAGGCAAATGCCCTACCCGCTGTGCTATCCAGCCCCCAGCCGCCCCTTCTCGAGGGGGCTTTGTGGGAGCAGGAAACTCGCCAGAGCCTGGGAAATGGAGCTACTCCCACTGTGCTCCCCGTGCAGGACAAGGCCGCGCCATGACCATCACCCAGGACGTGCGGCTGGAGTACCTGGAGGCTGTGTCGGGCAGCATCCTCAGGTTCAAGCCCGACCGGTGGAACAAGATGCTGAGCTCGGAGGAGAATGTGGCCATTTTCACCGACTTCCTGGAGAAGCCGGACACTCAGGTGCTGGTACTGACGCTGAACCCGGCCGGCCTGATCGTGCCCTGCCTGGGCTTCCCCGCCAGCCTTAAGACCAAGGGCGTCTACTTCATCAAGAAAGTGCCCGAGAGCCTGCGCAAGGACACCTTCAAGGAGAAGCTGCTGTTCGGGGACATCAGCCCCATGCCCGTGGAGCATCTGATCGCGGTGGTGGAGGAGGTAGGTGCCCCTGGCTCAGGCACCGCGGGGAGCCCTACCCTTCCAGCAGCGGGGGGGAGGGGCGCGGTAAGGCACCCAGCCCACTACGGCCAGCTCACTCCCTCTGGGCAGCACCAGGACCCTGAGCCAGGCTGGGGGAGCCCATGCCCATAGGCCTCCGGCCCCCCCAGCGGCATGAGGTGGGCATAGCAGGTATACGGGTGCTTTGGTCTGTCCTTAGGGACCCAAGCTGCCTCTCAGCCTCCTCCAGTGTGACGGGGGAGCTGAGACAAAAGGACCCCAGAGCCCTCAGTTATCTTCAGCACCTTGGAAAAGGCAGTCCCAGCCTGAGGCGGGGGGTCAGGAGATGCAGCCGGGGTGCTTGGGGGGCACACGTGCCCTTGGCCGTGCAGAAGCCTGATCTCAGCCCTGGGTCTGCACCCCATCCCGCCCCACCTCCTCCTGCCTCAGAAGAGGGGTTCAGCCTGGTTCCCTCCCTCAGGTCCTCTACCCACTGCTGAGCCAGAGTGAGAACACGAGCGGCTGGCCCCGGGTGGTCTCGGAGGACATCGTTAAGCAGGCCCACCGGCTCAAGAATGAGATGTTTGTGATGGGGGGCAAGGTGAAGGGCAAGACGCTGCTGCCCATCCCCGAGCACCTGGAGAGCCTGGACGGCACGCTGGAGTCCATGGAGAGGTAGACACCGCCCCTGCCCCGCCCACCCAGTCCACTCCCTCCTGCTTCCTCCATGACCTTGCCCTGACGGCTCTGCCCCCTGGCTGGCCCCGCCCCGGAGCTGGTAGCCCCGCCCCAGAGCTGGTAAGCCCACCCCTAGAGGTGATAGGCCCCGCCCCTAGATGTGATAAGCCCCGCCCTCATAAATGATAGGCCCCGCCCCTAGATGTGATAGGTCCGCGCCTCTGTTCCCCAGACCCAGCATCCCATCGCTCTCACACCCTCCGATCCCCCCTTGCCCCATGCCTGATGCTGCCTGACCCCCAGAGCTGACCCTGAAGGTAACCATGGCATAAGACTCAGCCCAAAACCCCAGGTGCCAGCTCTGGCCCTGCTTCCACAGGTGCACTGGGTCCCGTACCTCCCCCACCAGGTCATCCCGCAGTCCATCTAGGGCTGGGGACATCCAGCTTTGGGGGGGGGTGTCTCAGCAGGGTCCCCAGGGACACGTGTGCTGGGTGAGGGGCTTCTGAGGGGACACAGCATGATAGGGTGACCACTTGAGAGTTGGGGCACGACAAAGGGCAGCTTCTGGGGGGGCTGCGCACAGGCAAACCGTCCCCTGGCCCCTGAGTCCTCCAGTGTGGCCTTGGCGTCCCTGCCCTCCCCAGTCCACGGAACTGGGCAGGGCGTGGAGCCTTCAGGTATGTGGAGATGCTGGGGTGGCCCCACCAGCAGAGCGGGCAGCACCCTCCCGCTGTGAGACGGCCTTCCTCTGGGCCTCCCCTGGGGGGCTGCTGAGGGTCCACAGGAGGAGCACGGGCGCCGGCGGTGCCTCTGACCGGGCTGGCCCGCAGGATCCCCTCCTCCATGGACAACTCGCTGCTGCACTCCATCGAGACCATCATCATCGACTGGACGCACCAGATCCGGGACGTGCTGAGCAAGGACTCGGCGCAGATGCTGCTGGAGGGGCTGCACCCGCTGCCCAGCGTCGAGTTCGACTTCTGGGACTCGCGCCTCATGAACCTCAAGTGCATCCACGAGCAGGTGCGGGGGCGCCCACCGTGGCAGGGGGCGCCGCCAATGCCCGGGGGCTGACACGCCTGTCGCCCTCGCAGCTCAACCGGCCCAAAGTGAACAAGATCGTCGAGATTCTGGAGAAGGCCAAGAGCTGCTACTGGCCGGCTCTGCAGAACGTTTACCTGAACGTCACTGAGGGTGAGCAGTGGCCTTGCAGGGGCGGGGCTCGTCACTCCCGGGGTCACCGGGCGGGAGAGTGGACCCGGCCGGGAACCAGCATCCGCTCGCCTGCTCAGGCCTCAAGGAAGCCAACGACGTGGTCCTGTACCTGAAGCCGCTGCGCATCCTGCTGGAAGAGATGGAGCAGACGGACTTCAGCAACGTGCGTGCGTCACTTCCGGGGCGGGGCCAGGGCCAGGACCCGCCCCTGCCCGCCTCCGACCCGGTGTGTCCCCGCAGGTCCCCACCTATATCGCCAAGGTGCTGTTCACCATCGGCTTCATCTGGGCCAACTCGGAGCATTACAACACGCCGTCTCGGATCATCGTCATCCTGCAGGAGTTCTGCAACCTGCTCATCGAGATGGTAGTGGCCCCGGGCCGCAAGTCCTGGGCAGTGCCAGCCCCGCCCTGCTGAGGGTTCTTGCTCCCCCAGAGGGGCTCTGTGGGGCCACCCCCCTCCGCGGAGCAGATGCTGCCAGGCTGGGGTGGGTCTGGCGTCCCTCCCCCAGAGCGCCCACACCCTAAGCCTCTTCCCCTGAGCACTGGCTGAGGGCCCCCAAAGGAGCGGCAGGCTGGGGATGGACTGGCACGGGGACAGGCCCGGTGGTCAAGAGGGCATGCCCTCTCCCCTCAGACGAGGACGTTCCTGAGCCCGGAGGAGGTGCTGAAAGGGCTGCAGGGCGAGATCGAGGAGGTGCTGGTGGGCATCTCACAGTCGGTGGCCGTACTCCAGGGCCTGTACCACGCCTACAGTCACTGCTGCACGCACATGGGACGCTTCTTCAAGGTGCTGAGGCCACAGGCGCACATGGGCGAGGCTGGCAAGGAGTGGGGGGAGGAGGGGGCGAGGACAGTGATGTGAAGCAGGGCAGCGACTGGGGGCGTGGCGAGTAGTGAGGGGACCTTGAGGTGACGCCCCTGCTCTGTCCAGGACAAGGACCCGGTGCCTTGGGAGTTCCCTTCTTCCTTGGCCTTTTCCAGAATGAATTCCTTCTTTCATCGCCTGCAGACCATCGAGGTAAGGCTGGCCTGCCCGCGTTCTCCCCCTCCCCACCCCTGAGGGATGGGGATGCAACGGTCCATGCACCACATGGACATGGGAGTCCCTGGGCTGCAACGTCCCTGCATCCGGGACCTGTCCCCTGCTGGTGACACTGCCGAGGCCCAAGGTCAGGCGAGGGAGCAGGACCCGGGTTGTGGGATCCCAGGAAGCACTTTGGGGTTGGGGCTGGATGGCATATGGGAAAGAGGCTTGGGGCGCAGTTGGGGAAGGAGGGGGCAGTGGTGGTCCACTCTCCTGATCCTCGGCCGTAGACCTTTGGGGGCAGTGACCCTGCATCGCCCGTTCAAATGGGGAGGCCACTGAACCTCGGTTTTGCTTCTCCTTTGAAGCTTTTTCAGAACCGCCCTCACTGCGGTGATGGCCACCTTATTGCAGGGTCGCACATGGGGGCTCGTTGGGGCCACAGTGTGGATTGCAGGCTGGACTTGGGTAGGGATGTCTGATGGAACAGGGCCCGGTGGTTCTGGATGGACAGAAGCAGCAGGTGTGACGCCACATCTGAGAGGCAGAGCCATGGGAATGGAACCACAGGGCAGGGCAGGAACTCATGCACTGGGCTGTTTCTCTCCCATACCTGGTGGTGCTCAGGGTGGGGACATGGAACCGTATGGGGTGCTGGGGGTAGAACCCCAGTCGACCATGTGGAAGGCAAGTGTCCTCCCCTGGTACGACCACTTGGTCCCCTCCCCCAGAACCTTTACAAAACAGCGATTGAGTTTCTGAAGCTGGAGAAGATCGAGCTGGGAGGGGTGCGGGGAAACATCCTGGGAAGAGCCATCACTCAGATTTACGACGAGGTCTTCGAGCTGGTGAAAGTGTTTGCTGAATGCAAATATGACCCACTGGACCCTGGAGACCAGGTCAGCAGGTGGCTGGGCAGTTTCCTGGGCAGCTGCCCCAGAAGGGGGAGAGGCAGCTACAGGCATGGGGGTCCCTACACTGTGTGTGTGTTTGGGGGACACACCTGCTGGTGCTCAGGGACCATACGGGGTACAGGGCATGGAATGCAGGTTGGCTGTGTGCGAGGCCAAGACCCTCCCTGCTGTTGCCTTGCTCCGACCGGGGCCATGGGGAGCCCCACACTGCTGCACAGGGCCTGGACAAATGCCCGAGGGCAGGCACAGAACTTGGGCACAGCCGCAGTCCTGGGGGTAGCACCTGCCTTGTGACGGGCGACAGACAGCATGCGGACTTTTATGCACTTCAGAGCTTTGATGAGGATTATGCTGATTTTGAGACCAAAATTAAGGACCTGGACCGGCGGCTGGCCACACTCTTCTCCCAGGGATTTGACGACTGCTGCTGTATCGAGTGCTGTGCCAAGGTAGGGGCTGGGGCCCCCACTGGTGCCAAGAACCCAGAGCTGAGCTGATTGGTACCTGCGTTTCGAGGTCGGGCCCTGGGCCAGGAAGGATAGCCCCTCCACAGCGCCCTCGGAATCGGAGGCCACGAAGCCTGGAGCTGGCCGTGAGCTGCTCCACTCACCCTTTGGTGCACGCAGAATGGTTTGCTGGGTCCTCCTGGACAGCGCCCCAGAATTTTAAAGGAGCGAAAAGGAACAAAAGGGGCTGGAGCTATATAGCACAGCGGGGAGGGTGTTTGCCTTGCATGCGGCCAACCTGGCTTCAATCCCCGGCATCCCATATGGTCCCCCGAATACCGCCAGGAGTAACCCCTGAGCATCGCCGGGTGTGACCCCCCCAAAAAAATGAACAACAACAAAAAAAGGAACAAAAGTCAGAGGGCAAGGCTGCTGTACTGATGCTGGGCAGGACTGAGGCCAGCTCATGGGTCGCACGCCCTCCCTGGGATCCTCGAGCAGTGGGCCTGAGGGGGCACACAGGCAGCCCCCAGCCCCATCCAGGCTCTTGCACACCAGCCTTCCTTGCCATTTGCCAGATCTCAGACTTGTGGGCAGCTGAGCCACCTGGCCAGGTCCCCCCCCCCACCCCGTGACAGCCTCTTTTCCCAGGGTGCCCAGCTCACCCCGTCCTGGCCGCAGCAGTAAGAGGCTGGGAACCAAGACTGCCTGGGGGCTTCTGCGGAGTTTCCGGCTGTAGCCTGTCACTGTCGTAGCCGCCACACGCCGACATCCATCCACATGCGTGTGGGGGTCACGCTGGCTCCTGCAGAGTGGAGGTGCCCGGGGTCTCGTCCTTGGCACTGTGCCCGCTCTGCTTGTTGGCAGAATTGGTTCCTTCTGGTTCTCGGATGGGGCTTCACTCATGGGCTGTCCCCAAGGGCCACAGGCCTCCCATCCTGGGCTCAACCGGTTCGGGGGTGGGGGCCCATGCTGAGTCAGCTTGGCCCACCATGGGTCTCTAGGGAGGGTCCTGTCGCCCACACTCCCTGCAGCCCCCACGAGGCTCCCAGCAGAACATGGTCCTGGGATCTGTGTCACTGTCCCACCCCCTCCTCCTCTGCTCCCGGAGGTGCAGCTCGGTGACCCTGGGGCCCAGCCTTTCTTGCTGTGAGAGAAATGTTGGGGGCCCCTGGTGGGTCCTCCCAGTGGGGTGCCCATGCAGCTTCCCAAGATGACGTCAGGTGCCTAAGGTCGAGCTCTGTCCACGGGCACGCGTGGAGCTGCAGTCTAGGGATGGCAGAGGGCCTGCTGTACATGGGGTCAGAGAGGGTCCCCAGGGAGTGGTGACACCCCCAGAAGGCCCAGGAGGAGCCCAGTTCCACCGCAGACCCGGACCCCCTGGCTGAGGGCCTCCGTTTAGGCAACCCCAGGTCCTTCCCCTCCGCCGTGGGGCTGGGTGGCCTTGAGCTCCCACGCGCTCCCTCAGCCCTGAGGGTGGGTGTCCCTCCTGTCGCCCAGCTCCTGTACATGTGCGGGGGCCTCCTGGAGCGGCCCCTGATCCTCGCCGAGGTGGTGCCCCGGTACTCGGTGATGCTGGACATGCTCAACACGGAGCTGGACAACGGCAAGATCCTGTACGATGCACAGGTGGCCGCCTCTGCCGCCGGCAACATCCCCCCCATCCACAAGAACATGCCCCCCGTGGCCGGGCAACTCAAGTGGAGCCTGGAGCTGCAGGAGAGACTGGAGGCCCCCATGAGGGACATTAAGATTGTTGACCACCCGTGAGTCCACCTGGGCGGAGGCGGGCGTGGGCGGGGAGCGGAAGGGAGGGGAAGGGTGAGAAGGAAGTGGGGAGGAGGGCAGGGAGGGGGAGGAGGAGGAAGGAAAGAGAAGGGGGGTGGGGGGAAGGGGAGGAGGAGGAAGGAAAGAGAAGGGGGGTGGGGGAAGGGGAGGAAGGAAGGGGAAGAGGGGAAGGGAGGAGGTGGGGTGGAGGAGGCTGCCCCTCACCTCCCCTGGGTGGGCTGTGCTTCTCCGTGTCAGCGTGGTTCCCGAGACCCCTCTTGCCAACTCCTTAGTGCCCCACCCTCTGGGTCAGTGCTTCTGGGAGGGCGCTGGCTTGCCCCCCCTTTGGTGGTCAGTCTTGGGGGAGCCCTGGATTAGAGCGTACCCCCAGTGGAGCCAGCAGAGAGAAGCGGGCAGGTACAGGGCAGGTGGGCGCGACTCCGTGTCCGTGCTCAGGGCCATGTCCAGCGTGGAGGCCAAGCTCGTGTATAAGAAGTACGATGAGATGATGGACCTCCTGCGGCGGTACCGTGAGGACACGTACATGCAGTGGGTGGGCCGCGTGGACGCCGACTGCCACTTCAACCTGGGCCAGCCCCTCATCCAGCGTGACCCCAACACCAGGCTCATCCAGGTCAACTTCAGCAAGGCGGTGGGTGCCCGACGAGGACCACAGGGGCCAGTTCTACAGCCAAGCGGGTGCTCTGAGGAGGCCCTCCCCGGACAGGGCAGGAGGGGAGTGAGGAGGAGAGACCACAACGCTGGCTGAGCCGCAAGCCGTACACACACACACACACACACACACACACACACACACACACACACGTATGCACATATGCACACAAGCATGTACGCACACATGTGCACATGTGCATGTACACATATGCACATATGCGCACATGCATACACATACACACATGCACACACATGCAAACGCATACATGTGCACACACATGCACACAGCCCTGAGCTCGGGCTGGCCCCAAGTGCCTCCCTGCTAGGCCTCACCAGCCCCTGGAGTGACCCCTATGGGAGCGGGGGTCAGTTTAGGACATAAATGTGGCCTGCTCCATGCATGGGTAGAGGCGAGAGGCTGTGTGAGCCAGCGCCCTAATCTCCACACAAGGCCGGGGACGGCATCCTGGACACGGGCTGAGGGGCTGAGACCAGAGCACAGTGGAACGGGGCTGGCAGAGGGCAGGGTGCACAGAGCACAGTGCAGGTGACACGCAGCGGCTGCGGAGGGGTCTGACCCATGCCCGTCTGCCCCAGCTGGTGGCGGTGCTGCGGGAGGTGAAGTACCTGATATTCGAGCACCAGGAGGACATCCCGGAGAGCGCCGAGAGCCTCTTCTCGCAGAACGAGACTTTCCGCAAGTTCGTAGGCAACCTGGAGCTCATCGTCGGCTGGTACAATGAGGTGGGCCTCGCTCAGAGCGGACGCAGACGGCGGGGCACGCTTTTACTTCGCCAAGGTGCCAGGCGCCTTCTCCACGGCTCTGCACCCCAGACTCTTCTGAAAGTCAGGGTCAAGGATAAGTACACTATAGACTGGAGGAGGGTCCATGGGGACCCTCTCCTCTGACCTGTGAACTTAGTGACTCCCAGACTTCATCCCCTGGGAGCACAACCCCACGTCCAGTTTTAGGGTCTCAATGGGGCGGAGGGTCTGAGTCCAATAAGCCCCCAGTCACCTATGTGATTTCTTTTTTTTTTTTTTACCTATATGATTTCTAATTAAAAAAAATAGTTCTGAGGGGGCTGGAGCGACAGTACAGAGGGTGGGGTGTTTACCTTGCATGCATCTGACCCGGGTTTGATTCCCAGCATCCCCTATGGTCCCCCAATACTGCCAGGAGTGATTCCTGAGTGCAGAGCCAGAATTAACTCCTGTGCATTGCCAGGTGTGACCCAAAAAGAAAAAAAAGATAGTTCTGAGGCCAAGAGATGGTAGAGTGGTTAGGGGGCCCACCTTGCATGGGCCTAAACCAAGACTGAAGATGCCCCAAAGGTTCTCTTGAGGTCCGCCAGGAGTGACCCCAGCTGCAGAGCAGTAGCAGGCCCAGGCCTCTCCGGATGTGGCCCACAAAAGAGCAAAACAAAACTTTTTTTCTTTTAATAAAAGAATTTTGGGAACTTTCCCAACTGATGCTAAGGAGACCTGAGGGTCCCACTGGTGATTCTCGGCCAATGGGCTGGTGGTCCAGTGAGAGGGCCTGAGGGTGCCGCCGGTGAACTGCCCTGGGCGTCCCCCACCTCCTCTTCCTGGGGGCCTCCAGGGCTGCACCTAGCAGCGCCGAGACCGAGCCTGGCCCAGGTACATGCCAGGCAAGTGTCTTAGCCCTGAAACGCGTTGAGCTCTGGCTGTCCCTTTTGTCAGAGCCAAGTCCAGTTTGGCCCACACAGGCCTTGACTTTTGCATTTTGCACATTCCTTTACTTTCACGCCACCCTGTGGTAAGAAAGAGCTTTGTTTGGGGTCTGTTTTTTGTTTTGGGGCCACACCTGGCAGTGCTTGGTACTGGCTCGTAGCTCGTGTTCGGGGATCACTCCTAGTGGGCTTGGGGGTCCTTATGTGGTTTCAGGCTCGGCACAGATTCCTGGCCAACAGATCAGTTCAGGAGTTCAGGTCCCCGGGCTTCAGGCTCTTCCGAGCTCCCGGGCACCGCCAGGCCTCACTCCTGAGCCCAGTGCCAGGAAGAGCCAGAAAGAGCCCCTAAGCACCGTCGGGTTTGATTCCCAGAACCACCCCCCACCCCTCTAAAGCTGAGATCCGGGCCGGAGCCAGAGCACAGCAGGTGGGCGTTTGCCGTAAGACAGTTGACCCGAGTCCCATCCCCAGCCCCCCACGTGGCCCCCCGAATCCCCCAGGGAGTGGCCCTGAGTGCAGAGCTGGGTGTGGCCCCCAATCAAAAGGCACGATTTTCCCACCCACCGCCAGGTGAGGCCTCACTGAAAGTCCCCACGCATCTCGGTGGCCACTGGGGGACTCACGGGGCTGTGCTCGCAGATAAAGAAAACGGTGATCGGTGTGGAGCTCCCACTCATCAAGGCGGAGCTGGAGGCCATCGATGTCAAGCTGCTGCGCGCAGAGTCCACGCTCTTCTGGAACGGGAACGGTAGGCCCTGCGCCCGCTCCACTCCCAGGGACCCTCGGCCTGGCCAGGGGTCTGAGCCATGGCCGGGGGCCTCCAGGTGTCTTCGAGTACATCCAGGAGATGCGGGAGATCCTGCATGACCTGCAGAACCGGGTGCAGAAGACGAAGCAGAACATCGAGGGCATCTCTCACGCCATGCAGGTGCCTGGCCGGGAGGCTGGCTGGGGACACCTGGGCTGTGCGGGGGACTCATGGGTGTGTATGGGGACTCACGGGGGTTTGTGGGGGACTCATGGGGGTGTGTGGGAGACTCACGAGGGTGTGTGTGGGACTCACAGGTGTGTGGGAGAACTCACAGGTGTGGGGGACTCGGGTGTGTGGGGGACTCACGGGTGTGTGGGGGGACTCACGGGTGTGTGGGGACTCGGATGTGGGGACTCAGGGCTGGGGGGGTCTCATGGGTGTGTGACTACTTTTAGCCTTGTGGGCTTTGTGGGGCTCATGGCACTCAAGGGCACTGGCGCGTTTGGGGGCCCACAGACGCACAGGGCCTCCCTCCACTGTTCCTGCCGCCCTGCCCCCGGCAGGCTTCTGGGCAGAGGTGTTCCCACATGTTCGCCCCAGCCTCTGCCTTGGGGACCCCGTTACCTTTCTGGGTGCTGAGGAGCGCTCCCTGGCCCCCTGTGCACCTCTCCTGCCACACTTCGGTCCCTCAGGAGTGGTCGGCCAACCCCATGTTCGAGAGGAAGGACGGCAAGAAGGAGGCGCTGCTGGACCTGGATGGGAGGGCCATGAACCTCACCAGGCGCTACACGGCCATCAAGGAGGCGGGCGCCAGGATCCAGGCCATGGTGCTGGTGGGTGCCCAGCCGGGGGGTTGAGCTTCGTAGGGGCAGGTCCCCAAGTCTTGTTCCCAGGATGAGCTGCTGGAAGGCAAGTGTGTGAGTACGTGCGAGTGAGTGTGTGAGAGCTTGTGTGAGTGTGTGTATGTGAGAGAGCATGTGTGAGCATGTGAGTTAGAGTGCATGTGTGAGCGTGCATATGTGTAAGTGTGTTTGAGCATGTGTGAGTGAGTCGTGTGAGTAAGCGTGAGTGAGCATGTGAGTGAGCGTATGTGTAAGCATGTTTGAGCATGTGTGAGTGAGCCATGTGTGAGTAAGCATGTGTGTGAGCGTGAGTGACATGTGTGAGAACCTGTGAGTGTGTGTGAGTGTGTGAGTGAACCTTGTGTGTGAGCGTGCATGTGTGGGTGAGCATGTGTGTGAGTGTGTGAGAGGTGTGTGTGTGTTTGTGAAAGTGTGAGTGAGCTGTGTGTGAGCATGCAAGTGTGAGAGAGTGTGTGAGCATGCATGTGTGAGTGAATGTGTGAATGCAAGCATGAGTGTGTGTGTGTGAATGTGAGTGTATGTGTGGGAATGTGAGTATGATAGTGAATGTGAGCGTGTGTATGTTTGTGAGCATGGTGAATGTGTGAACATGATCATGTGTGTAAGTGTATATGAGTGAGAGTGGTGTACATGTGAGTTTGCGTGAGCAAGTATCTGAATGTGAGTGTGGGGAGCAAATGTGAGTGTGTGTATGATGACCGTATGTGAATATGTGTGTGAATGATTGAGCGTGCATGCGTGCGTGTGTGTGTGTGTGTGTGTGTGCGCGCGCGCGCGCGCATGCACTCTATTCAGCTCCAAAGAACTGGCTGCTAAGGTGTGTCCCTGGGCCGCAGCTGAGACGGGTTGAGTGGGGTTCGCCCAAGCATCGGAGCTGGACCCAGACCCAATGACCCGGAGAAAGCAGCACACTGGGTGGTCCCAGAATCCCCAGCTGGCCGAGGAGTCAGTGTGGAGACAAGGACAAGGGTCACTGCTGAGCCCCAGATGGACAGAGGAGCGAGGGCGCCCCCGTGTGACCGCCCCTGCAGGAGAACTCGGAGCTGTTCCGGGCAGACGTGGCTTCGGCATCCTGGAAAGAGTACGTCAACTATGTGGACCACATGGTCCTGGAGGGCTTCGACTCCTTCATCCGCAAGTCTCTCGGCTACCTCACGGACAACATGATCTTCCACGTGAGTGCCCTGCCGGAACCCCAGACACGTGCCCCAGCCAGAGCCCTTCTCACCTGGAGTCCCCGGGACATGCTGGCTGATGTTGGAGTGCCACCCCTGCACAGGCCCGCAGAGTCACCCCCCCCCCTGTAAACCGTGCCCACCAGGACCCTGACCCCTGGCTCTTCAGCTGAACTCCAGGCTGCTCTGAATTGGGGAAATAGCCCAACATGTGGCCTCAGAAGTGCCGTTGTGGTGGGGTCACCCTGAGGGTCGGCATCTCCAACAGCAAGTGACTGGCCAGTCCCCAGTAGCGTCCAAGCATGCTCATGACCACACCGTGCCCCCACCATCAGCGTGTCCTTCTGGAAAAGCCCTGGGGTCGCCACGTTTGCCGCAGTTCTGGCTGTTTGTGCAGCCCGGGGTCAGGCCTCTGCACGGCGTGCATGGGTGTGCACCTGCAGATCTCATGGGTGTCTCTGGGGTGTCACAGGTGCAAGTTGTGCCCTCTGTGACCTCCCAGTCAAGGCTGCCCGTCCTCGGGGCTCCCACAGCAGACAGGGTATGAGTACGTACGCCCAACCTCTCTGGGGTACGGGGGGCCCTTCAGTGCCCTTTTCACAGCGTCCATGCTGCTGCTGCCTGAGCCCCCCAGTTCCCCAGTGAGGCGGGTGTGGTCGTCCAAGGGGCACAGGAGCCATGGGCCTCGGGGGCTCTGCTGCGGGCCGGCGAGGCCGTGACTGTCCCTGGTGCCGGGCAGGAGGGCATCGCACCGCTCTTTGAGGTCCGCCTGGAGCTGAACGAGGATGGGCTGACCTTCAACCCGTCCCTGGAGGTGGGCGCCGACCAGGGCTTCCTGGTGCTCCTCGAGGGACTGGTCAACGACATTTACAACGCGGCCAAGCTCATCCCACGGCTGTCCAAGGGCCGCTTCAACTACAAGGTGGGCGCCGCCCTTCCCAGGGATTTCAGCCACACCCCCCTACACACACACACACACACACACACACACACCTGCAGCAACGTCCACCAGGTGCTGAGCTCCATCGGTTCCGGGAGTGTCTGCACGGCTGGCCGCTGCGGGCATGGTCACACAGTGCTGAGTGTGGGCTGGGCCCAGCTGCAGGGCTGACTCCTGTGGGCAGGTTCTTAGGTTGGGGGGGCCTGCAGATGGGCCGAGGACCCCACTTCCTGCACCCCGGGCAGGGCACCTGCCGGTGCTCACCGTGGCCCACTGCTGCCCACAGACAGACCTGGAGGATCTCACGGACCTCATGGACATGCGGGAGGAGCTGTCCAACCTGGTGCTGGGCGCCATGAAGGAGGCCGAGGAGTACCAGGACTCGCTGGAGAAATACTCGTATCTGTGGATGGACGACCCGCAGGAGTTCATGAAGAACTTCCTCACATACGGGCGCCCCGTGTCGGCCGAGGAGCTGGAGGGCCGGCTTGAGGACAGCATCCCCGCGTCGCCACCCACCCTCGCCCAGTTCCAGGAGCAGGTGCGTCCGCCCCGCGCCCTGCTGCCCTCCCTCCCTCCAGAGCCCCCTCGGGCCCGGGCTGACGGCGGCTGTGGGAACTGTGTCACCCAGTGGGTTTTGCTGTTGCTCGGGCTGGGGAGACCAGCAGAGCAGGGGACAGCTGCTAGGGGAAATGTGGGGGACTCAGGTCCCAAGGGGAAGGCCACACCAGGAAGGCCACACAGAGGCGAAGCCATGCAGGGCCATGCTTCCTGGGGGTCTGGGCCCACACGCAGGCCACTGGACCTGCAGGCTGGTGTGGTTCCGTGAACGCGGCTCCACCCAACCTCCCACCCGGCTTCCTTGCGTGGGTGGGTGGAGGAGCACTGGCTGGGGGGTCCATCCCCGCACCCCCACCCGATAGATGCCTCTGGGGTGCTGTGAACGTGCCGTCGTAGCTGGACATGCTCTGCCCACGTGGGGGGCCAGGGGCGGCGCAGCCACTCCAGCCCTGGGAGCCCTGTCTCCTTCCCGGTGGGTGACGAGGCGTCTCCACAGATTGACTCGTATGAGAAGCTGTACGAGGAGGTGTCGCGCTGCGAGAACACCAAGGTCTTCCACGGCTGGCTGCAGAGCGACTGCCGCCCCTTCAAGCAGGCGCTGCTCAACACCATCCGCCGCTGGAGCCTCATGTTCAAGCGGCACTTGAGTGACCACGTCATCAACAGGTGCGCGGGGACCTGGGCCGCGGGGCGGGGTGGGGCGGGACACGGCAGCCCCACCCACCGGCCCTGCCCGTCTGCAGTCTCGCCGACCTGGAGAACTTCATGAAGGTGGCCCGGGCCGGTCTGAAGAAGCCCATCAAGGAGGGCGACTACGACGGGCTGGTGGAGGTCATGGGGCACCTGATGAAGGTCAAGGAGCGGCAGGTGGCCACTGACCGCATGTTCGAACCGCTGAAGCAGACCATCGAACTGCTGAGGACCTACGGCGAGGAGCTGCCCGAGGAGGCCCACGTGAAGCTGCAGGTGCGCAGACACAGCCCCTGGCACCACCTGGGAACTTTACCTGCACACGTGCACAGAAACACCCACGCGTGTGCAAACACACGGAGGAGTCAATACACTGGGCAGTGTGCTACGTGCACATGCACACATGAAGCACACAGCCAGGGAATGTACATGTGTGAGCATGTACGTATACCTGAGCATAAACAGGGAACTTAATACTTGCATGTGCACACGTGAGGCACCCAGCAAAGGGATGTATTAACATGTGTGTACACACATGTGGATTGAGCCGGAAGCACACGCGGATGGGGCAGTTCTGGTGACAGAAGCACCCAGGGTGGTCCCCAGGTTGGGCATTGGAGCTGCTGGCACATTTGGGCTCCCGGAGGCCACCGGGGGTGCACCCAGGCTGCCCTGGGCTGTGGCACTCATGACGGCAAGGGGGTTCGGGCGAGGAGGAAAGGCGTGGCTGTGCTGTCTGCAGGAGCTGCCGGAGCAGTGGACGACCACCAAGAAGCTGGCCATCCAGGTGAAGCAGAACGTGGCCCCCTTGCAGGCCAACGAGGTCAGCATCCTCCGGCGCAAGTGCCAGCAGTTCGAGGTAGGTGGGCACGCTGGCCCCCCAGCCCCCCCACGGCCATGGCCACAGCCATAGCCTGCACCAGGTGCCTGAGCTGCGTCCCACTGTCTCCGCAGGCCAAGCAGCACGAGTTCCGGGAGAAGTTCCGGGAGGAGGCGCCCTTCTCCTTCAGTGACCCCGACCCCTACAAGTCCCTCAACAAGGTGCCGGTGCCATGGGTGTTGTGTGTGTGCCCCTTTGTGTGCCCATGTGTGTGTGTCTGTTTGTGTGTCCCTGTGTGTGCTCCTGTGTGCGCTTGTCTTGCATGTACACCTGTGTGTGTGAACACTTGTGCCTGCCCTTGGGGCTGGCAAGATAGCACAGCAGGTAGAGCGTTTGCTGACCCAGGTTCAATTCCCAGCATCCCATATGCTCCCCCGAGCACCGCCAGGAGTAATTCCTGAGTACATGAGACAGGAGTAACCCCTGTGCATCGCCAGGTGTGACCCAAAAAGCAAAAAAAAAAAAAAAAAAAAAAGAACAAACAATAAAACACTTGTGCCTGCGCTTTTGTGTCCTGTCTCTGTGTGTGCACATGTGTGTCTGAGTCTGCATGTCATATCCTTGCGTGTGCCTTCATTCTGTGTGCGTGCATGTGCGTGTAGGAGGCGGAGCCCCGTTCAGGGCCACACAGCCTGGCTGTGCGCACGTAGGGCCTCAAGGCCAGGTGTGCCTGGGCTCCCTCTGCTTCCCGCTGTGCCTCTCCCGCCACCCTGGGCTATGGCGTCCCAGCGGCTGGGATTGGGGCTCCTTTGTGGCGGGGGAGGGGGGTAAGGGGGGGCCTGTGCACTCACTCCGCCCTCCGCCCCCAGCAACAAAAGAGCATCGCGGCCATGAGAAGCAGCATGGAGGCACTGCTGAAGTCGGGGGGCCTGTTCGAGGTGTCAGTCCCCGACTACAAGCAGCTTAAGGCCTGCCACAGAGAGACGTGCCTGCTCAAGGAGCTGTGGGACATGATCTTCACGGTGAGCCAGCCCTGCCAGCCTGCAGCAGTGGGGGCGCCGTGGGGGCTTGTTCTCTAAAGGTGAGCCCGCCTCACACCCTCCATGCCCAGAGTCCGTGCTGGTGGCAGTTCCCTGGGTGTGGCCCCTGGCAGGCTCTGGCTTCTGCGGTTCTCTTGCCAGGGTCCTATTTTTGGTTTTGGGGGCCACACCTGGTGGTGGCTCAGGGCCAACTCCTGGCGCTGTGCTCAGGGCGCTCTCCTGGCGAGGCTCGGGGGCCTGGGGGTAGGCTGCCCGCAAGACGCTGTGATCTCTGCCCTTCCCAGGGGCTTCAGAAGAGCAAACATCCTCATGGCCCTGCGACTCCTCTGTCCTGTCCCCGTTTCACGGGTCACACCCGGAGCAGCAGGTCCCAGGACGTTGCCAGGGGCCGAGCCTTCTTGTTTCTCCTAAAAGCTGCTGGTTTGGGGCTTTACACAGAAGGCCGTGACCCAGCCAGACTGGGTGTGTGTCCGCACAGATGTGTGTGACAGGACTGGAGGAGGAGCTGCTTGGTCCTGCTTGGGGCTCGTTGTGTCACCCAGGCCTTGACTCTGTTCTCGGGACCTGCAGCACTCAGGGACCCTGTAGGAGCGACAGTGCCACTGGCTGCGGCCCCCACAGGAAATGAGCCAGGCCCTAACCCCCTCATAGCACCACAGAGCCATGATTGCCGTCCCCTGAGGGCCTCCTAGTCCCCTCCCCCCCACCCTCTAGACACACTGCCCCGGTGAGCGGCTCTGGAAACTTCCATCCCTTCCACCTGTGGCTCATGGCCAAGGGCCTCGTCCAGTCCTGACAGTGCTCTTCGACTTCCTGTCTGGAAATCCTGAGCCTGCCCGGGGTGGGGGCAGACTTCCCCCCCTGGGGCCTGTCTGCCAGGCACTTGCCCACTGGGCTCAGCCTCTTGGCCTGTTCAGCCTCAGCTGATGGTGAACTGGGGGCTTGGCTGCTCAGTGCCTTGGGGGGTTTGGATGCTCCAAGGGGCTTTGCCCTGTGCCACCCCCATGAAGTGATGCTCACGGACGCGCACCCCGCTCCGCCTGCTCGTGCCCAGGTCAACACGAGCATCGAGGACTGGAAGACCACCCAGTGGAAGGACATCAACGTGGAGCAAATGGACATTGACTGCAAGAAGTTTGCCAAGGACGTGCGTCAGCTGGACAAGGAGATGAAGAGCTGGGACGCCTTCGTGGGGCTGGACAACACCGTGAAGAACATGATCACATCGCTGAGGGCCGTGAGCGAGCTGCAAAATCCCGCCATCCGCGAGCGCCACTGGCAGCAGCTCATGCAGGCCACCCAGGTGGGCAGCGGCCCCGGGCAGGCGGGTGGGGGTGTGGCTGAGAGCTGAGGCGGCCGGCCATGGCCATGCGGCATCCTCCCCCATGACACAGGCAAGTTTCCAGGGCTGCAGACACTGACACACAGTTACACACACACACACACATACACGGGGACACACAGACACAGTTACACAGACACACACACAGGTTGAAAGCTCATCACAGAGTGCTGAAACTTTGTGATTCTGTCGTGTTTGGGAAGGTGACACAGCCGATGCCTCTCGGGGGACCCTCGTGGCCCAACGCTGCTCGGGGTCCCCTTTCGTCCTGGGTGTTGAACTCGGGTGCCGGCCTGCAGCCTGTGACCCAGCCCCCCAAGCCATCTTCCTCGTTGCATCCCAGCAATTCCCTTGCCTGGGCTGGCTAGTGTTCTCGAGCCTGGGGGCTGGCTGGCAGCTGTGCCGGACACCCCCTCCCACTAGCCCTGGGAGCCCGCATTTCCCAGGAGTTGCCCTCTAGGAAGATGCTGACCCCAACCTCTGCTGAAGACCACCAGAGGTGGGCTCCCCATAATGTGTGTGGCCCCCGCAGGGGAGCAGCTCAGCCGGGCTTCCCAGCTGAGGTGGGGACACCAGACGGCCACAGAAGGGTCTGGAGGCCCATCCTCTCCCCGGGGAGGGGAGCAGAAGCCCTGGGGTATGGCCTGGTCCTTGGGGGCAGCTGGGTCTCCAGGATGCTGGCCCCTTGTTCAGGCCCCCCACGGCAAGGGGCAGCCCCTGGGCACCCCAGGGTCTCAGCACAGTGGGACTCAGACATTTGCTTCCTGTCCTTGGCCAGTTTCCAGAGGGCGGTGGGGGTGGGGTGCTGAGGATGGGATTGGAGGGACGTGTGCACCCCCTGCCCATCTCATCACTGAGCTGCGACACCTGTGCCTCAGCCTTGTTACCTGGGAGGTGACACTGTCCCCAGCCTCCTCCTCTGAGCAGCAGCACAGGGTGTTGGCCGGAAGGAGGCGGGTCGTGGCCAGCGCCCTCTGTCCTGCTGGGACCCTCTGCCCAGGAGGCCGTTTGTTTGGAGGCTCAGCAGGGCAGCGGGGACGGCATGCAGGGAGGGGAGGGGAGGGGAGGGGAGGGACGGCGAGGCCGCAGTGCCGGAGTTTGCAGCTGCTCTTCCTGGCACCCCCCGCCCCCCCGCGCAGGTGAAGTTTGAGATGTCGGAAGAGACCACGCTGGCCGACCTGCTGCAGCTGAACCTGCACCGCTTCGAGGATGAGGTCCGCGGCATCGTGGACAAGGCGGTGAAGGAGTCGGGCATGGAGAAGGTAGGGCGATTGCGGGCACCCGGCCAGAGTCCCCGGCTGGCCCCGGTGCCGGCCTCCACGGGGCCCATCTCTGCCGCAGGTGCTGCGGACCCTGGACAGCACCTGGTCCACCATGGTGTTCGAGCACGAGGTGCACCCGCGCACGGGCGTCATCCTGCTCAAGTCAGACGAGGTGCTGGTGGAGACCCTGGAGGACAACCAGGTGCAGCTGCAGAACCTCATGATGTCCAAGTACCTGTCACACTTCCTCAAGGAGGTGACGAGCTGGCAGCAGAAGCTGTCCACGGCCGACTCGGTCATCGCCATCTGGTTCGAGGTGCAGCGCACCTGGAGCCACCTGGAGAGCATCTTCATTGGCTCTGAGGACATCCGCACGCAGCTACCGCAGGACGCCCGGCTCTTCGACAGCATCGACAGGGAGTTCAAGGTGCTGCGCGGGCGGCCCGGGGTGAGGGCGCGGAGCATGGCCCCTTCACATTCCCGCGACCCCCGTCCTCCCTAGGCCCTGATGGAGGATGCGGTGAAGACCCCCAATGTGGTGGAGGCCACCAACAAGCCGGGGCTCCTCAACAAGCTGGAGGAGCTGAAGAAGAGGTGGGCTCCCAGGGAGGAGGCGGGCAGGGGGGACACATGATGTGGGGGCTGGCACGTGTACTCGCCTGCACACACTGGCCCAGCACCCCGTAGGCCCACTGGGTGGTCCCGAGTATGGCCGGACAAGGCCCCCAAACAGAGATGCTTCCTCCTGCCACAGGAGCCCGAGTGGGCTCAGAGCCGGGCACGGCCCACAGGGATGGGGTGGCCTGACCCTAGCCGGGGAAGGCCACTCACTGCACACTTCCTCCCCCAGCCTGGCCGTGTGCGAGAAGGCACTGGCCGAGTACTTGGAGACCAAGCGCCTGGCCTTCCCCAGGTTCTACTTTGTGTCCTCAGCTGACCTCTTGGACATCCTGTCCAATGGCAACGACCCCGTGGAGGTAGGCAGCCCAGCCATGGGGCCAGGCTCCCCACCAGGGCCTGGACAGCCCCGGATGTGGACGTGTCCACAGCATCGCCCCCACAGGACCGTGCGGACCCCTCACGTCCATGGTTCATTCCCCCACACAAACAGAGTGGAAGGAAGCCGCTGCCAGGCACCCTGAGACCCGGAAGGGAACCATGCAGTGCCCGGCACCAGGGCAGCAGGGAAGCTGGGCCCTGCCCTCTCGTCCCTCCGCACATGCCCTGCCTGTGTCCTGTCTGTCCTGTCCATGCCCTCCTCCCCTGTTCCCCTCGAAACCCTCCTTCCACGCCCCTGGGCAGGTCTGCAGTGGCTTTGCCGCCCCATAAAGAGGCAGCGCCGTCTGCTTTGGGGGAGCACCCGCTCCCTCGAGCGTCTCGCTTGCACCCGCCCAGGTGAGCCGCCACCTGTCCAAGCTCTTCGACAGCCTGTGCCAGCTGAAGTTCCAGCTGGGGCCTGAGGGGAAGCCCGCCAAGGTGGGGCTGGGCATGTACAGCAAAGAGGACGAGTACGTGGACTTCGACAAGGAATGCGACCTCTCGGGGCAGGTGGGCGCTCCTCCCTCCCGTCTTCCTCCAAGGACAGGCGGCCCAGGGGCCCACCCTGGTGGATCCAGAGAGCCCCGCTGGGCCTGGGCAGCCTGTCCTACCGCCCCATCACAGGGGTGTCCCCCTTTCCAGTCTCTGCCAGCCTGTCTCCCCCGAGCCAGCAGGCGCCCCACTGCCCTCTTGCCCCCACAGCCGATCAATAACCCCATCGATTTGGACATTAGCCTGGGCAAAAGTATACAAGCTGTGGGGTGGGTGGGGGCAGGGGGCTTCATCTCACATAAGAAAACCAGAGGGGCCTCCGGCATTGGACGTGGGGCACTGGCAGGCTTCCTGGGGGTGGGGGGAGGTGGAAGGGAAAGCCTACCTAGTCTCTGGCCTGCACCCCCAGCTGAGGGATTAGACAGAGGCTGTCGGACTCTGACAGAGCCGGAACGCGGCAGGGCAGAACCCTCTGTGTGTCTCCAGTCTCAGCATGGCCTCAGCAGCTCGGGTGCAGCTGGGCTTCTAGATCTTTCCCTAGACCCACCCCTTCTCTCCTCTGCCTGGGAATGGCCTCTGAGCCTTGTGGGGAGGGGCCCAGCCAGGCTTCTGAAGTCGTCCGGTCACATCACTTACTGTCCACTGAGTGGGTGAGGCGGGAGCGCCGTGGTCCTGGCAGTATTGTGGTGTGACGGGGGTCCTGATGGTGGCGGGGCGGGGGAGTGCTGATGACAGCAGGGACTGTAGTCGATGTAGTAAAGCGAGTCGTGGGGACTGGGGGGCGCGGGGCTCACTGCGGCTCCTGCCCTCCCGCCTCAGGTAGAGGTCTGGCTGAACCGCGTGCTGGACCGGATGTGCGCCACACTGCGCCACGAAATCCCGGAAGCAGTGGTGACATACGAGGAGAAGCCACGGGAGCAGTGGATCTTCGACTACCCCGCCCAGGTCCGAGGCACCGAGGGGCATGTGCCCCGGGGGGACCCGGCCCTGCGGGAGGATGAAGCTGCTGCTGTGGGGTCTGGGGGCCGCGGCTGGCGGGTCAGGGCACTGTGGGTGGCTCTGCCTGCAGATCGCGCTCACATGCACCCAGATCTGGTGGACCACGGAAGTGGGGCTGGCGTTTGCGCGGCTGGAGGAGGGTTACGAAAACGCCATCAAAGACTACAACAAAAAGCAGGTGAGTGGGGGGCCGGAGCGTGGCTCCTGAGCTGCGCCCAGGGACACCGTGGGAAGGCGGCAGAGCCGATGCTCCAAATCCCAAAGGCTTCCTGCCGGGATTGGCCGGTGCCTTAAAGGGTCTTACTTAGGGCCTCAGCGATAGAACAGCAGGGAGGGCGCTGGCCTTGCACGCGGCCGGTCTGGGTTCGATCCCTGGCATCTCATTTGGTCCCATGAGCACTGCCAGGAGTGATTTCTGAGTGTCGAGCCAGGAGTAAGCCCTGAGCATCGCTGGGTGTGACCCAAAACAACAAGAAGACATTCAGGGTTGGAGTGCCTGTCTTGCATGCACCCACCCTCGGTCGATCCCCAGTACCACTGGACCCCTGGGTGCAGCCCCAGGGTCGCCACGGTGGCCCTGCACTGCAGCATTCCATAGTCCTCACATGGCTGGGGGCCTCCTGCTAACCGCACCATCGCATTCTCTGGCCCAGTGGGCTGAGAAGCACCGGGAGGGTCTGCTGGACTCCGGGACCCCCTCCCCCAGTAATAAAACACGTCAAACCCAGTGTCTGCTACCAGCCACCATGCGTGGCCTTCCCTTGCTCTGCTGGTGTTTCGAAGCTCCTGGCACCCCACCAGGGGTGGGCACGGGGGTGCTCGTCTGTGTGGTCGCCGTGCCAGGTCCGCACCCGTTTTGTGCAGATCAGCCAGCTGAACGCGCTCATCACGCTGCTGATTGGGAACCTGAGCCCCGGCGACAGGATGAAGATCATGACCATCTGCACCATCGACGTGCATGCGCGGGACGTGGTGGCCAAGATGATCCTGGCCAAGGCACGTGTGGGGCCCTGGCGCTGCCTGCCTTAGACACAGCCCCCAGGGAACCGCCCGGGTAGAGACCTCCAAGCCACCGCCCCATCCACCCGCAGGTGGAGACCTCCCAGGCCTTCACCTGGCAGTCGCAGCTGCGGCACCGCTGGGACGAGGAGAAGAGACACTGTTTCGCCAACATCTGCGACGCGCAGATCCTGTATTCATACGAGTACCTGGGCAACACGCCCCGGCTGGTCATCACGCCGCTCACGGACAGGTGTGCCCGCCCTTCCCATGGCCCTTCTCTGCGCGGCCACCCACGAGCTGCTTCCCCTCAGAGGGGTCCCCTGGGAGTGTTTGCAGCATCGCCCTCAGTTTGCTGGAGAGCACTGAGCAGAGAACACCCGGAGGGAGGCTTAACTGTCCTCCCCACATCACTGCCACGCCACACAGCATGGCAGGCGGGAGCACCCCGCACCGCCCCCCAGGTTCCTCACCAGAGCCCCGTGTGAGGACCTCGCAGGACCGAGCAGGCATCCCAGGAGGGAAGCGGCCAGTGCCACCCCCTGGGGTGACCGCAGGCTCTTTGCAGATGCTATATCACCTTGACCCAGTCCCTCCACCTGATCATGGGGGGCGCCCCTGCGGGCCCCGCTGGGACCGGCAAGACGGAGACCACCAAGGACCTGGGCCGAGCACTGGGCACCATGGTGTACGTCTTCAACTGCTCCGAGCAGATGGACTACAAGGTGCCAGGGGACCCCCAACAAGCCGGATCCCCTCGTGTGAGGGGGGTGGGTGCGAGCTGAGGTCGGCCGCCCCTCCTGGCACAGGCCAAAGGGTAGATGGGCACATTGGAGTGAAGTCCAGCTGAGGTAGCTCCTGGGAGTGGAGTCCCCTGTGTCCAGAGCCCTCGTGGAAAGGCTGCAGGCGTCCCCAGTTTGTCCCGCCCCCAGGGGAGCCCCTTCTTGGAGTGCAGAGAGCAAACTCAAGGACTCAGAGGAGGGGTTACCTCGAGGGCAGCGACGTGCCCTTCCCGCAGCCCCTCCTGCCTGCTCGCCTGACAAACGTGCCACCGACAGGGACTAATGCAGCCAGAGGCAGTCAGGCTAGGCTGCGCACACACACACACACACACACACACACATGCACACACACACACACGCGCACACACACACACACACACACACACACACACACACACACACAGAGCTCTCATCTCCGTTTCCCCTCCCAGTCCTGCGGGAACATCTACAAGGGCCTGGCACAGACAGGCGCCTGGGGCTGCTTCGACGAGTTCAACCGCATCTCGGTGGAGGTGCTGTCAGTGATCGCTGTGCAGGTAGGCGTGCAGCTGGAGGAGGCTGCTCGTGGCCAGAGGGGTCCCGGGTGCAGAGCACAAGCCCCCTGTGGGTGGGGAAGACACTTGCCTTGCTCCCCGGCACCGCTCACGGCCCCCAGCACTGCCGGAGTGATCCAAGTGCACAGCCGCAGGGGAGCCCGGAGCATAGCCCGGTGTGGTTGAAAAACCCGAGAACCCTCATGCAGGATTCCGTGGAGCCGGTGACAGCCTGTGTGTCGCATGTTGAACGGGCACATCTGGCGGGAGGGAGGGATTTGTGGCAGCTCAAGCTCTCCAGCCCGCAGCCCGACCCTGGGACCGGGGGTCAGCGAGACAGAGAACCCAGGTCGGCAGGCGCCCATTGGACCCTGCAGGATGGTGGTCCCGTGGACTCGGCCCCCACACTGACAGGGTCATTAGCCCAGGCCAGAGGCCCGGAGCCTGTTCCAGGCACCCAGGGTGCGAGCTCAGGAGGGCCCCGGGCGGAGGGAAGAGTGCTTTGTTGGAAGAAATGAAGTAATAAATCATGACAGAAAAAGAAAGTGGGGAACTCCCAGGGCAGGAAGGCTAGTACAGGGGTTGAGGCACTGGCCTTGCACAAACCCAGCCCTGGCTCAGATCTCTGAGCACCGCTGAGAGGCCCTTGAGCACAGAGCCAGGAGCAGTCCCTGAGCACTTGGGGTGAGCTGCGCTCCCAGTGCAGCCGTTGTACTTGTGGGTGGGGAAGGAAGACGTTGATTCAGAGACAGCCGCGGGGACCTCCAGGGAGGGCTCTGTGGCTGGGAGGCCGAGCCCACCCCGCTTGCCCCTGCAGGCGTGCTGAAGTCCAGGAGAGCCAGCGCCCACTCACTGTGGCCCCCAAAGTGGCAGAAGCAGCTGCTGGGGCAGGAGGCGCAGGGTTTGGGTGTGGAGCCCGGGAGAGGAGTGGGTGTCGCTTCCGGACAGGGAGCGGAGGCCCCGTGACGAGGCCAGACTGCCCCAAGAGGTCTCTCTGGCGCCAAGGGGGCTTCTGGTCCTCTCCGTTCCTCAGTGACAGCAGCTGTCTTCCAGTGTTTCATTGTTAAAGGGACCATACCCAGCTGCGCTCGACCCTGAGGTGTGGAGTGGTGTGAGGTCCAAGGTCGGGGGCTTCGGGGCTCTGTGTGAGGGAGGAGCCTGTGGCTCTGCTGGAGGCGCAATCGATGCTGCGACACTCAGGCCTGGTCCCAACTGGGGTCACTTGGGAAACCCAGCTCATCCTGAAAGGGAGATGGGCCAGGCAGTGGGCCGGGCAGGGGCAGCCTCCAGCCTGCCACAGGCCGGGGTGGTGGGAGAGGGGCCAGAGCCAGCCCTGCACCGGGACACGTCAGCTTCACACAGCGACAGAATTCCAGAGGCAGGTGGGTGGGAGAGGACAGCAAGGGCATGGGGTGGGGTCCGTTCCTGCACAAGGGCTGCACCCCACACTTCCCCGGGTGCTGTGGGCTCACTGCCGCGTGCCAAAGGTCATGCCCGGTTTCAGGATTTGCTCAAGTGCGTGAGGATCCAGGCCAGCATTCATCACCCGCCGTGGGGGCAGGGGGAGGGGGCCCAGACTGACGTGGCGGTGGCCCCTGGTCCAGGTGAAATGCGTCCAGGACGCCATCCGGGCCAAGAAGAAGACGTTCAACTTCCTGGGCGAGATGATCAGCCTCATCCCGTCGGTGGGCATCTTCATCACCATGAACCCCGGCTACGCCGGCCGCACAGAGCTGCCCGAGAACCTGAAGGCCCTGTTCCGGTGCGGGCGGGCGCTCAGAGCTGGATGGGAGTGGAGGATGGGTGGTGGGGGGGCCTGGGTTGCAGGTGAGGTGTACCGGGTGTGGGGGAGACGGGGAGTGCCCAGGCAGCCCACCGTGTCCCCAGGCCCTGCGCCATGGTTGTGCCCGACTTCGAGCTCATCTGTGAGATCATGCTGGTGGCCGAGGGCTTCCTGGAAGCTCGCCTGCTGGCCCGGAAGTTCATCACGCTCTACACCCTGTGCAAGGAGCTGTTGTCCAAGCAGGTGTGTGCTGCTGACCATGCCTGGCCAGTCCACTACATGAATACAAGGAGGGCGTTCACGGGTGTTGTGCCCCAGCCCTGCCTGGCCTGTGGGAAGGTGTGGTCATATGTACATACCTGGGGAGGCATGGTCACATGTACACATAGAAGCATGCCACATGTGTACATACATGGGAAGGTGTGATGTGTTCGTGCCCAGGGAGGCATCACGTGCACACATGAGGCGGCTTGGTCACATATGTATATACATGGGAAGGTGTGGTCACGTGTACATGTCTGGGGAGGCTTGGCCACATGTGTACATACCCGGGGAGGTGTGGTCACATGTGTCCATACATGGGGCCGTCCGTGGGGAGGCATGGTCACATGTGCGGTGTCCCCTCCCCAGGATCACTATGACTGGGGCCTGCGGGCCATCAAGTCTGTTCTGGTGGTGGCCGGCTCCCTGAAGAGGGGGGACCCAAGCCGGGCAGAGGACCAGGTGCTCATGAGGGCACTGCGGGACTTCAACATTCCCAAGATTGTGACCGACGACCTGCCCGTGTTCATGGGGCTGATCGGGGACCTCTTCCCGGCCCTGGACGTGCCCCGGAAGCGAGACCTGAACTTTGAAAAGGTGAGGGGGCGGGTCCGGCGTCCGGGGGTCTCTCCCTGCCCCAGGCCCGGTGTCCCAGCGGGGCCTCCCTGCCTGCCCAGGCCACTCAGCGCTGCCCCCGCAGGTCATCAAGCAGAGCGTGGTGGAGCTGCGGCTGCAGGCCGAGGACAGCTTCGTGCTGAAGGTGGTGCAGCTGGAGGAGCTGCTGCAGGTGCGGCACTCGGTGTTCATCATCGGCAACGCCGGCAGCGGCAAGTCCCAGGTGAGCTGCCCCCACCCGTGCCCACACGCATGCCTGGCTTCCCAGTGCAGCGGTACGGCGGGAGGGTGGGGTGGTTGAGCACTGTCAGGTCAGCCCTGAGCACTAGCGGGTGTGGTCCAACCCCAAAGGAGAAAGATCAAAGGGGGGAGATGGGCCTCGAGGGCCAGCACGGCCCTGCCCTGTCCCAGCGCTGCAGCCTCCACGCCTCGTCTCTCTGGGCAGTCCCCAGCCCTGACCCGGACGTCCTCCCGTGGCCCCCGTCCTCACACAGGTCCTCAAATCCCTGAACAAGACCTACCAGAACCTGAAGAGGAAGCCGGTGGCCATCGACCTGGACCCCAAGGCCGTCACCTGCGATGAGCTCTTTGGCATCATCAACCCAGCGACCAGGGAGTGGAAAGATGGTGAGTAGCGGGGCTGGTGCGGGCGCTGTGCCCGCGGGCAGGCTGGACGCTGAGGGCACGGGAAAGGGATGGGTGAGGAAGTCGGGGAGGGAGGGGTGCGGTGAGGGGCTGGGCTGGGCACAGGAAGGGCAGGTTTGTTGGAGGGGACCTGCCCCACCCCCCACTCTTCCCCGCAGCCCCTGGCCCTGATCTCCCTGCACCCCCTCCAGTGCTCAGCAGACCTCTGGAAGGGGCAAGGGGCCGCTGAGTGGGACATGCGGTCACACCAGGCACAGTTCCTCACCTGCCCATTGGCCGCTGTCCCCGCCCACCACAGGGGCCCAGGGCTGCTGCCACCTGGGAAGTGCCCACCGCCCATGCAGTGGCCCTTTCTGCCTGCCTCTTCCCACCTGCCCTGCTCACCTGTCGGCCCCGCTCACACCTGCTCTGCTGATTGCTCATTCCCAGGCCTCTTCTCCACCATCATGCGGGACCTGGCCAACATCACCCACGACGGCCCCAAGTGGATCGTACTGGATGGCGACATCGACCCCATGTGGATCGAGTCCCTCAACACCGTCATGGACGACAACAAGGTGAGGGTTCCGGCACCGCTGTCCCAGCTCAAAACCCCCTAAAGGGCTCCCAGGAACTGCCGGTGCCCCCGCCCCCATCTCCGCAGCGGGCAAGAGCAGCCCTGCTCCCCACACCGGCCCCTCAGGTCATGCAATACTGTGGGCAGAGGGTCCCGAGGTCCAGTCCACCGTGGCGCGTGCCATGGGGCATTGGTGGATGCACCGTGGGAAGGACAGCTGGCACCAGCTGGGAGGCAGACAGCGAGTGAGCAGGGCGGAAGGTGGGCCGGGCCGGAAAGAGCCGGTGGGAGCCCTGGCCGGGAGCACAGGACCCGACCCTCTCGTGGAGGAGAGGAGTGGGGGCAGCTGGCTGGTGGCCGGTGTGCGCCGCCAAACGGGAACCCTCGCCAGGTGCTCACCCTGGCCAGCAACGAGCGAATCCCCCTGAACCGCACCATGAGGCTCGTGTTCGAGATCAGCCACCTGCGCACAGCCACGCCTGCCACCGTGTCCCGCGCTGGCATCCTCTACATCAACCCCGCGGACCTGGGTTGGAACCCGTGAGTCACCGAGGCAGGGGGCGCACGAGCCTGGGAGCTTGTGTGAGCCACAGGAATCCCGGGGGAGTCTGGGGGAGTCTATGGGAGCCCTTGTGACCACGTGGGAGCCCGGGGGAGCTGTGAGCACCTGTGGGAGCCCATGGGCACTTGCGTCCACACTCCCCACCAAGGCCAGGCTGTTTCCGCCTCTCTGGAAGCGGGGACAGACGTGTCAGCACTCATGCAGTGACACAGCTCTGGAACTCAGAGGGCCTCAAGCCCGTGTCCAGGGACCCGCGTGGCAAGCCAGTCCTCAGGACACTCTTCTGGCCTGGACACCCTCTTCGAGAGCACCAGGGTCAGGTGGACGGTGGGGGGACAGGCACCCAGTCCAGGTGGAGCTGTGGCACGGGGTGAGGGGACAGGATGGGGACAGCCGCTGGGACAGCCGCTGGAACAGCGAGTGGGGTAGGGAGCAGGGCAAGAGCGGGAACTGGGACTCCCCGGTCCAGAGCACTGCACAGCCACCAGGGCAGAAGCTGTTGGAGTACACACGGCCTGAGGGACGGGGGTAGAGGTGAGGGACCCGCACCCCTGGAGCCAGGGTACACTGTGCCCCTCCCCATGCCTCACCGTGGGCCGCCCTGACCCACGGCTCATGCCCCCAGGGCCCTGTGGGGCAGCTTCCTGATCCCCCTGCCAGCCAGATGCCTGATTCCCACTGCCCCCTCTGCCTCTCTCCCTGCCAGTCCATCCCTGTGGGCCGCTGCAATAGTCTACAGTGGGCTGGGACGTGCTGGGACCCCAGGTGCCACCTGCAGCCACTCCCACCTGAGCCTCGGCCCTGCTCCCTGGGTGACCTGTGCCCCCAGCAGCCTCTTAGCTCAGGGTGCTCAGGGTGTTTCCCTCAGAGAGGCCCCCTGCTCCATCCACAGGCAAGGCCCTGGCTGGGCTGCACGACCTTCACCCCAGCCACTGGGGGTGGGTCAGCACTCTGCAGCCCTGCCAGGAACAGGGGGTCTTGGTCTACCCTGCACGGCACCTACAGGGCAGCAATGTGTGTGGGATGGACATCTTCCTTCCTTCATTCTTTTTTTTTGCTTTTTGGGTCACACCCGGCGATGCTCAGGGGTTACTCCTGGCTCTGCACTCAGTAATTACTTCTGGTGGTGCTCAGGGGACCATATGGGATGCTGGGAATTGAACCCAGTTTGGCTGCTTGCAAGGCAGACACCCTCCCCGCTGTGCTATGGCTCCAGCCCCAGAATATGACCCTTTCGAGTAGAATTAACTGAAGCCCCTGCTCTCAAAATATTCAAGAGTTTGCAGCCCTGGCAGGCTTCAGGCGTGGCCGGATCCAGGAGTCCTGGCTCTGGTCTTTCTGGTCCCTTCTCACCCCTCCCACTCTCTCCCACCCAGTCCCCGCCCAGACCATGTCACGAACCCTCCCTCCAATTTTCCCACCCTCTGCTCCAGCGGCTACCTGTGGGGTAGCACCGGTGGGTTCCTAGTTCCCTCCCCCTAAACCCAGGGTAGCGCTCCTCAGATACTGCGGGTCGACCTCTGACCTCGTGCATGGCGCCTGGCGTCCCCAGGGTGGTGAGCAGCTGGATCGAGCGGCGCAAGGTGCAATCGGAAAAGGCCAACCTGATGATCCTCTTCGACAAGTACCTGCCCACCTGCCTGGACAGGGTGCGGGTGGGCTTCAAGCGGATCACTCCTGTGCCCGAGATCACCACCATCCAGACGCTGCTCTACCTGCTTGAGTGCCTGCTCACAGACACCAGTGCGCCGCCCGACTCCCCCAAGGAGCTCTATGAGCTCTACTTCGTCTTCGCCTGCTTCTGGGCCTTCGGCGGGGCCATGTTCCAGGACCAAGTGAGCGCCACATGGAGCCGGCAGCCCCGCCCCCACTCAGAGCCCCGCCCCTGATAGGCTCCGCCCATCTGGCGCCTGTTCTCGCCCCTCCCGTAGCCCCGCCCCATCCTTGGCCCCGCCCCGCTTGTGGCCCCGCCCCCAGCTCCTGTCCATCCTACTCGTCCTCCTCAGCTCATTGATCACCGAGTGGAGTTCAGCAGGTGGTGGGTCAACGAGTTCAAGAGCGTCAAGTTCCCCTCCCAGGGCAGCATGTTCGACTACTACATCGACCCTGACACCAGGAAGTTCCTGCCCTGGACCGACAAGGTGCCCAACTTCGAGCTGGACCCGGACATCCCGTTGCAGGTAGCGAGGCACTGGTCCTAGAGCAGAGGGGTGGGGGGGTCGGGGTGGGGGGCCTGGGAGCACCTGGCAGGGAGCCCAGAGCAGGGGTGGGGGGCGCAGGCTGGAGGGGCCTCAGCGCTTGCCTGCCCTGGTCCAGGCCTCCCTGGTCCACACCACGGAGACCATCCGCATCCGCTACTTCATGGATCTGCTGATGGAGAAGGCCTGGCCCGTGATGCTGGTGGGGAACGCGGGCACCGGGAAGTCGGTGCTCATGGGCGACAAGCTGAGCAGCCTCAACCCCGACGAGTACCTGGTGCAGGCCGTGCCCTTCAACTTCTACACCACCTCAGCCATGCTGCAGGGTGAGGCCTCGGCCCTGACCTTGGCCAGTGGGTCTTGTCACTGCTCCGGGAGGCCAAGACCTTGCACCCACCTCCCGTCTGGCCGCCTTCGGCTTTCCTCGGGCTGAGATGCTGCCAGCTTCTCCTGTATGGGGGACAGTGCTCCCAGCCCTGGTCACCCCCTCCCCTCCCCAGGCTGCTGTCTCCCTGGGGGTCCCGCCATGGTTCTGCAGCAGTGGTCAGCAGCCTTGGGTGGTGACTCTAGGGGTCCTGGAGAAGCCCCTGGAGAAGAAGTCGGGGCGGAACTACGGGCCGCCGGGCACCAAGAAGCTCATCTACTTCATCGACGACATGAACATGCCCGAGGTGGACAAGTACGGCACCGTGGCCCCCCACACTCTCATCCGACAGCACATGGACCACAGGCACTGGTGAGTGGCCGGGCCTGCCAAGGGCCTGGGAGGGAATTAACCAGCTGCCCTGCAGGAGAAGCCCAAGGGTGAGCTCCCAGTGGCGGAGTGCTCAGGACATGGGTGGGTGTGTTGGGTGTGGACCCCCCCACACACAGCAGGGACCACGTCTGCTGGAGGGGATGGAGGCAGTCAGAATGGGTGGGGCTCCATGAGAACGTCTGGTGTAGCCCCCCAGATGCTTGCTACGGTCAGCCCTCCTGGGGGTCCAGGGCCAGAAGGTGGAGCTTGGGAACCCACTCTGGCCTTTGAGTTTTTCCTGAAGAATCTTGAGGTGCTGGGGGCACCATAGTCTGATCTGAAACCTCTGAGAAAACTGGTCCCATGGCGGGCAGGCAGGGCAGGCTGGAGGGGCCCGTGGGCCCGGCGGCTCCTGGGAGGAAACTCTGGTCACCCCAGGCTGGAGTCAGGCCAGAGCGAGGGGAGGCGGTGCGGGGAGAAGAGGGGAGCGGCTCCCCCGCCCCACGTCTGCTTTTGCCTCCCAGACCCGTCAGGCTGGTGTGACTGAACTGGCCAGGAGTGGGCAGGAGGGGCGCTCGGTGCTGCAGCCCTTCTAAACTCACCAGAGACCCCCCCCTAAGGATTGGTGGCAGTTGCGGATCACACCCCGTCAGCTGGGGTGCTCCCTGGGTCTGTCGCTTCGGGGGTACTGCGTGCCCCCCACCAGGGGTGCCTGATTGCAGGGTCACGCTGATGGCTGGGGTGCCCGCTGGTGTGGGGGTCCCATGTTTTGTGGCGCCCGCACACACCTGCCCCTCGTCGTGTGACGGTGCTCAGGATGTGGGCACTGTGCCCAGTGCCCATGGGTGGGCCCCGGGATCGAACTCAAAGCCTCGCATTTGAAGGGCAGGTGCTAGAGCCTCGCGTTTGAAGGGCAGGTGCTTCTGGCTGCTGGGCCTCCCCGGGCCTGGGGCCCCATTTCTCTTTGCCCTTTGAGGGGGGACTGGGTGAGACTGATGGTTGGGGGCGGCGGGCTCCCCCCGCAGGTACGACAGGCAGAAGCTGACGCTGAAGGACGTGCATAACTGCCAGTATGTGGCCTGCATGAACCCCACATCTGGCTCCTTCACCATTGACCCCAGGCTCCAGGTCAGCAGAAAGCCAGTCATTCGGGTCAGCTGCTCTGGCCGATGTGGCCTGAGTGGGGGGGGGGGGGGGGGGCGGGCTGCCTCAGATAAGCCCTGAGAATTCCTGAAGCTGTGGGGGGGTCAGGGGGGGGACTGTGGGCAGGGCACTGTGGCTGCCTCCACTGGTGCCTCTCTCCACGGGCAGCTAATCTTCATCCAGCAGCCCACAGGGAGAGCTGGATGGACATTTGCTTCCAAAAGCTGTTATCTTGGGGCCAGAGCGACAGTACAGTGGGGAGAGTGTTTG
Source organism: Sorex fumeus (assembly GCF_029834395.1). NCBI lineage: Eukaryota > Metazoa > Chordata > Mammalia > Eulipotyphla > Soricidae > Sorex > Sorex fumeus. The sequence continues at coordinate 16,765,383 of NW_026606086.1, read as the reverse complement.
CCTTGCACATGGCCAACTGGGGTTCGATCCCCGGCATCCCATATGGTCCCCTGAGCACCGTCAGGAGTGATTCCTAGGTGCAGAGCCAGGAGTAACCCCTGTGCCTCACCAGGTGTGAACCAAAAAAAAAGAAAACTGTATCCCTGGGGCCTGAGATGGTACAGTGGTAAGGCACCAGCCTTGCACATGGCCAAGCCAGCTTGATCCTTGACACGCCGAGGGATTCCTGAGAGCTGAGCCAGGAGTCAGCCCGGAGCACCTCTGGGTGTGGCCCCCAAACAAAGGGCTGTTGCTCTGAGGGCAGGGGAGGGGCGCGGGGCCAAGGGTCCCCCGAGCAGAGCGGATGAGACCCCAGCCCCCTGCAGATGGAGCTGGTGTCCTGGTTCTCGTCTGTTGCCCGCATGGTGACCCCAGCACAAGGGACTGCTCTGGGGGGCGGGGTCCGAGCCCGCCCCCTGAGGAGCCCTGCGGTTCCTCCGCAGCGGCACTTCTGTGTGTTCGCGGTCAGCTTCCCAGGCCAGGAGGCGCTGACGTCCATCTACAGCACCATCCTGAGCCAGCACCTGGCCTACCGCTCTGTGCCCATGGTGGTGCAGCGGCTGAGTGGCCAGCTGGTGGCCTCAGCGCTGGGTAAGCTGGGAGTCTTCCTGACAGCTGCCTGGTGGCTAGTTTATTTCTACCGGAAGTCGGTATCAATTATTCGCGCTGGGTCTCAGCTGGGGGGGGCGGAGCAGGGGGGAGGGGGAGGTCAAAGACGAGGTGCGCAGAAGTGGGGACACGTCCACATTTGCTGGACTCTCCCCCAAGCTGCCCCGGGGCACAGTCCACCCACTTAACCCATGGCCCCCGGGGGCGTCACTGTGCCTGAGCCCCCCAGGTGTGTGGAACTGAGATCGCTCTCTCCACCAGCCCTGCATCAGAAAGTGACAACGACGTTCCTTCCCACGGCCATAAAGTTTCACTACATCTTCAACCTCAGGGACCTCTCCAACATTTTCCAGGTACCCCAGGTTCCCACCTGCGGGTCCCGTCTCCCCAGTCTCAGGACAGGTGACCTGTGGAGTGGCGGGGTGGTGGGGATGCTGCGCCGCATGGTGAAGGTGCTGGTGACAGGGACAAGGATGGTGGGGACAACAGTGAGCCCGGGTGACCGTGCTGACAACAGGCGGCTGGGGAGGACGGTGACTGGCAGTGAGTGGCGGGTCGCATTTGCTGGCCTCTGGCTGGGCCGTGCCCATCCCACGTTCATACCTCCACGGCAGGAGGCTGCCCCCCGCCCCCGACCCCGGAGCCACAGGGCGCCTGCTGACAGCCCACCCTGGGCAGGGCATCCTGTTCTCCACTGCAGAGCTCCTGAAGACCCCGCTGGACCTTGTCCGCCTCTGGCTGCATGAGGCCGAGCGCGTGTACGGCGACAAGATGGTGGACGACAAGGACCAGGACACGCTGCGCCGTGTCACCATGGCCTCCACCAAGAAGTTCTTTGACGTGTGTCCTGCGGCGGTGTCACGGCTGCGTCCCCTGGGCAGGGTTGCCGAGTCCTCAAATTCAGGCTCCTTCCTGACGGGCCGGGCTGGGGGCCTCCCTCGGGGTTGATGTGGGCCCTGGACATCTGCCACCCATGGCCAACAGGACCCCTCACTGCCCCCAGGACCTCGGGGAGGAGAACCTGTTCGCCAAACCCAACATCTACTGCCACTTCGCACAGGGCGTCGGTGACTCCAAGTACTTCACGGTCACCGACGTGGCGTACCTGAACAAGGTACTCACGGACGTCCTGGACAGCTACAACGAAGTCAACGCAGTCATGAACCTGGTGAGGAGGCAGCAACCCTTCCCCACGTGGTGAACCCCTCCTCCCTGGCACCCCTCCCCCATGTGATGCAGCCCCCCCTTGCTAGCAGCCCCCTGGTGCCCGCAGGTGCTGTTTGAAGACGCCGTGGCTCACGTCTGCCGCATCAACCGCATCCTGGAGTCCCCGCGCGGCAATGCCCTGCTGGTGGGCGTGGGCGGCAGCGGCAAGCAGAGCCTGTCCCGCCTGGCCGCCTACATCAGTGCCCTTGACGTCTTCCAGATCACCCTCAAGAAGGGCTACGCCATCCCCGACCTCAAGGTGTGACCCCCGGCTGGGGAGGGACGGTGTGCGGACAGAGGGGTGCTCGGCCACCACCTCCCACCCAGAGTCAGCCCCTCGGGTTCAGCATGTCAGTGCTGTCAGTCGGGCCCAGCAGCTTCCTGACTCCTGGCCACAGGGCAGCTGTCAGGCCCACTCCTTCTGTGGCACCCTGCCACCCCCTGAATTCACCGTCCCCTTTTCTCTGCTCCACACTCCCCTGACCCTCAGCGGGGCGTGCACCCCCACGAGTGCCGTGCTGGGCATTCCCAGTGTCCTTAGTGTCCGTGGAAGGACTGGCAGCCCCCACCCCGCCTGCCTGCGCCTCCTGCGGAGTGACCCCACTGAGCGAGGGACCAGGGGCCATAGTGAAGGCATGACGGGAAGCTGGGACCCTGAGACCGGCAACCCCACCTCCCTGGTCAGTCCCGGTGAAGGCGCCTGGAAATGTCTCCTTCCAACAGACACAGGGAGGCCCGCTGTGCTCGGGTTGGGACCCGGCCTGCTGAACTTTGACCCCCAGCCGTGGTAGACGGTCACCGGGACCGCAGGCGGCACTCAGGATCGAGTGCGTGGCCTCGGGCTCGCCATGGAGCCATTGCCTGCCACCACCATGTGTGTTTCTCGGGGGGCTGCTCCCGAGGGGGCTAACTGTGCACCTTCGGCTGCAGCTGGACCTGGCCGCACAGTACATCAAGGCGGCAGTGAAGAACGTGCCCTCCGTGTTCCTGATGACTGACTCTCAGGTGGCCGAGGAGCAGTTTTTGGTGCTGATCAACGACCTGCTGGCCTCGGGGGAGATCCCGGGCCTCTTCTCAGATGAGGAGGTGGAGAACATCATTTCGTCCATGCGGCCACAGGTCAAGTCGCTGGGCCTGAACGACACGCGTGAAGTGTGCTGGAAGTTCTTCATTGACAAAGTGCGCCGGCAGCTGAAGGTGGGCTCCGCTCCCCGGGGTGCCCCTGCCTGCCCGATGCCACCCACCCACGTCCCTTCCGGGCCACCAGAGGGTTGTGGGGCAGAGATCACAAGGACACAAGCACATCCCACCCCCACCCCTTAGTCAGGGGTGCTGCCCATCCCTAGGGCCACACCCAGAGCCTCCCAGACCCACCACCGGGACAGAAAGCAGCTTGGTCAGTGCTTCCCTCTTCTGCGCCCATCAGTACATGGACCAATCAGTGCTTTTCTCTTCTCCGGCCCCTCACTACACAGTCCAATCAGTGCTTTCCTCTTTCTCCCACGGTCCAATCAATGAATGCCGCCGGGGGAGGAGGGGCTAAAGCCACCAACGGGCGTTCCCCTGGTCCTGGCACTTTCCCCGTAGATGACCACTTCTGAGGGCTAGCATGGAACAGGAACTTCAGCAAGGCAAGGGATTCCCAGTGCAGGAGAAGACAGCCCATGTCCATGGCCCCGTGTTCCCATGCCCTGTACTCCATGGGGCATCCCTCTGCCCAGTGCCCCATATCCTCATGCCTCTGTCCCTATACCCCCATGCCATCGTGTCCCCGTGTCTGCCCCTGTGCCCCCTCCACCCCAGACCTCTGACAGGCTCGTGGCCCTCCCTGGTCTGGGCTCCTTTGCCTCATGGCATCCTTCCCTGTCCCTGCCTCAGCCACCCTTTTCAGGAGAGGTGGGGTGTGGCCAGCAGGCAGTCGGCTGGAGCAGGGATTCTGCTGGTTGCAGACGTGCTTCTGGGGACGCTGGGGACAGGCACTTCCTCTTCTAGGTGATCCTCTGCTTCTCCCCGGTGGGTTCAGTCCTGCGTGTGCGCGCCAGGAAGTTCCCCGCCGTGGTCAACTGCACGGCCATCGACTGGTTCCGAGAGTGGCCCGAAGAAGCACTGGTATCGGTCAGTGGCCGCTTCCTGCAAGAGACAGAGGGCATCCAGGTGTGCTGCCTGGCTGGGAGCGGGTGGCCGAGGGCAGCCCTAGGGCTCCAATGACGGGGGAGCAAGTACAAAGGCACCGGGTTTCGGTTTCAGGCCATGCTGAGGGCCTCCATTCCGTCTCTCGTGAGGTGCTTTATAACTCCAAAGTGACCCTGGAATTCCCTCTAGCTGGGCACATTACCCAAATGTGCTCCAAGATTCACTGTGTTTGCTTCTGTGGGTTTGGGGGCCCCACATCGTGGTGCTAGAGGGCAGGCTTGGGCCAGGAACCCAGATTCCTTGTGGCAGACTGCAGTCCGGAAGGGCCTTGGACCTGAGCCACTACCCTGACCTCATCCCTTCCCGAGCCCCTGGCTGTGTCCTGAGCCAGCTGCTCTGGCTCAGGAGATGTGTCCAGAATTAACTCTTCACTCTTCAGAGGGTGGGAGTCCCCTTTTGGTCCCTGTTAGCAGGCCCTTCCTGAGCACACATTGGTGAAGCTTCCCTGGGCTTCCGGACCCCAGGCAGGCGCGGATCAAACAGCAGGGTGGTGTGGGCCAGAAGGATCTTTCCAGATGGGCCCCAGGAGGAAGACCTTTGCTGGATTGGGGAGGGGGCCCAGATTGGGCCTGGCAGGGTCTTGTGCCCAGAACCTGGCACAGGCCAGACATAAACAAAAAAGCCTGTAGCCCCCATGGAGGCCAGTGTGGGTGAGCAGGGGAGGCCTGGAGAACTCTGCCGTTCTCCGCAGGGCACAGGGTCACCAGCCCTCGGGGGGGAGGTGCCAGCACATCTCGCAGGGTCCCCAGTGAGCAGGTGACATCCCTCCTTGGTGTTTTCTGTGATCACTGCCTCTTATTTATTTGCTTTTTTGGATCATACCCAAGAGATGCTCAGGAATTACTCCTGGTGGTGCTTGGGGGGCCCTATGAGATGCCAGGGATCAAATCCGGGTCGGCCGCATGCAAAACAAATGCCCTATTTGCTGTACTACCGCTCCGGCTGCTGGCCACTGCCTCTTGGTCCCCAGGGTCCTCCAAGAGGGAGGCCGGGGCCCAGCAGGGTGACCCGGGCGTCTCATCTCTGCAGCCGGAAGTCAAACACTCCATCAGCCTCTTCATGTCCTACGTGCACATGACCGTCAACGAGATGTCCAAGGTGTACCTGGCCACGGAGCGGCGCTACAACTACACCACGCCCAAGACCTTCCTGGAGCAGATCAAGCTCTACCAGAACCTGCTGGACAAGAAGCACCTGGAGCTGCTGGCCAAGATCGAGCGGCTGGAGAACGGGCTGATGAAGCTTCAGAGCACAGCGTCGCAGGTCTGCAGGACGCCCAGTGCCCCCCACAGGCAGCCCTGGGCATCCGGCTCTCCCAGGCCCATGATGGACCTTGCAGCGGGAGAAGGGGTGGCAGTCCCCATCACCCCCAACTCCCGGTGCTCTCCCACCCTCCCGCCTCCCACCCACCTCATCTCTGTGCTGCGGCGGCCCCAGCACCCCTGCAGACCCCTTGACAGTGCAGCACGGGTGTGTCCCAGCCCAGCCCGCTCCAGCTGCATGATAGTTCACAGGCCCAAGCTCAGACCCCAGAGCCGCGTGTTTCCCATCCCGGCTGCACCCGCAAAACCAAACCAGAACCGGAGACAGTCGCTGAGGGCCCGGGGCGGGGCTGGTCGCACGGCGTGAGTCACACAGTGGCCACCGCACGCCCAGGTGGAGAGGACGGGCGCACGCCTGCCCCATGGCTGCTCTCCCCGCCCTCCCCAGGTGGACGACCTGAAGGCCACGCTCGCCATCCAGGAGGCCGAGCTGAAGCAGAAGAACGAGAACGCAGACAAGCTGATCCAGGTGGTGGGCGTGGAGACGGAGAAGGTCAGCAAGGAGAAGGCCGTGGCCGACGAGGAGGAGATCAAGGTGGAGATCATCAACAAGGTAGGAGCGGGCAGCCCCGCAGATGCCCCTCCAGCCGCTGGGAAGTGGCCCTGGCCCACGCCTGCAGGGCTCAGGGCTCCGCACACAGGTCCTGGGGGCCAGGGGGGTGGCACAGCAGGAAGGCGCGGGCCTTGCACAAAGCCAAGCTGGGTTTGATCCCCGAACACCTCCAGGAGTGGCTCCTGAGTGCTGAGCCAGGAGTAAGCCCCGAGCGCCGCGGACACATCTGGGACCCGTCACCTCCAGCCCAGGGTTCCCCACAGCCACTCCTTCCACTGCTGCCACCTCGTCCCAGCAGGGTGCGCCTCACGAGGCCTGCTTCCTGCCAGGCTTGGGGCACATCTGCAGGCCCAGCCTCAGGGGAGACAGGCCGGGCGGCAGAGCCAGGAGTTCCGGCTTAGAGCCCTGTGCCCTTCGCATTTCTGCACCGAGTCTGGCATCAATACGGTGTCCCCTGGGAGCGGGGACCCCCGGCTGGGGAGGGGTGAACCAGCTCAGGCTGGAAACAGAGCAGGTCGAAACTCCCATGCTGATCAGAGGCTTCTGACCCACTGAGGCAGCGGAAGGAAGGGAGGGAGGGAGGGGTGAGTGAAGGCAGGTCTGCAGGAAGGAAGGAGAGTGAAGGCATGTTGAGGGGGCAGGTGTGAAGAAGACAGGACGGAAGGAATGACGCGTCAGGAAGGAAGAGATGGAGTAGTGAGGGACTCACCTCAGGAAGCCGTGATAAAGAAAGGAGAGAGTACAGGTGCAGGGATGGAGGAAGGCATGCTGGAAGAAAGAGATGAAGGGCAGGGGCAGGGAAGGAATGAAGGTGTGCAGGAAGGGGGGAGGCATGAGGCATGCAGGAAGGCAGATGAGCACATGAGGGCGTGTGATGGTTCACGTGTTTAGGGGCTGCGCACGGCTGCATGAGGGAATGTGGCAGATGTGTCGAGTCTCGGCAGAGATGAGCTGACGTCCTTGGGGGTCCTCAGGCCTGGCCAGCGGGGGCTGATCTGCGCAGCCCACCTGCCCTCCTGTCTCAGATGCGCCGGCCTGCCCAGCTGAGCATCAGGGCCGGGGACAAAGGGGGGAGCGCCTGCGGCCAGGCTGGGGGATCTGCAGGTGCGCCCCCTCACTGGGCCCCCACTGCACCTGCATCAGCCTTTCTCTCTGCCCCAGAATGTCGCTGAGAAGCAGAAGGCATGTGAGACGGACCTGGCCAAGGCAGAGCCTGCCCTACTGGCTGCGCAGGAGGCCCTGGACACTCTGAACAAGGTGGACAGCTGCGAGGGGGCACCTGGCTGGCACACGGGGGACGGGACGGGGCCCTCCAGCTCTGACCCCAGCTGTTTGCAGAACAACCTGACGGAGCTGAAGTCCTTCGGGTCCCCGCCCGACGCCGTGGTCAATGTCACGGCCGCTGTCATCATCCTGACAGCACCAGGGGGCAAGATCCCCAAGGACAAGAGCTGGAAAGCAGCCAAGATCATGATGGGCAAAGTGGACGCCTTCCTGGACTCGCTGAAGAAGTTCGACAAGGAGCACATCCCTGAGGCCTGCCTGAAGGCCTTCAAGTGAGTCACCTGCGCCCCGTCCACATACGCACACCCGCACATGCAGGCACATACACACATGCACGCGCACATATGCATACACACACACATGCACACGCATATATGTGCATGCACACATGCACACGCGCACATACACGCACACTCGCGCGTACACACTCAGAGCTGAGCCACGTGGTTACACACACTCAGAGCCACGTGCTCACACACACTTGCATACCCACACATACACACCTGCATACTCGAGCACTTGTGTGCTGCTCCGTGGGGCTCCCTGTGAGCCCCCCAGACCAGTACCCCTATTGGGCTCCCCCAGGCAGGTGAAAAGTCTGCTCAGCCCAGAGCCAGTGTGAGCCTGGGCAGAGCATGCGGAGAAGTGCAATTATTCCGTTTCTATTTTCACTCACCACTGTGGGAAAGAACGCCGCAACACCCCCAACTCGCTGTAACTAAAAAGCCAAACGCAGACTTGGGGAGTACCCGTGGGAGGGGGGGGTCCGGCCGAGTGCCTCAACAGCCAGGGTCCAAGCGGGCCCCATTGCCACCCTCAGGACTCACCATGACAAATGCTGCCTGGTCTCCGGGCAAGCATGTGACACACACACGCACGAATGCACACACATGCACACACCACACACACACACACACACACACACACACACGCCTTGTCCCCACCCCCCGGCCCGGGGATGGCCCGCTCAGGCTGCCCCGTCCCCTCTCCAGGCCCTACCAAGGCAACCCCACGTTCGACCCCGAGTTCATCCGCTCCAAGTCCACAGCGGCAGCGGGGCTGTGCTCCTGGTGCATCAACATCGTGCGCTTCTATGAGGTGTACTGTGACGTGGCCCCCAAGAGGCAGGCCCTGGAGGAGGCCAACGCAGAGCTGGCGGAGGCCCAGGACAAGCTCACACGCATCAAGAACAAGATCGCGGTGAGCACCACAGGGTCGCGACCCCCACACTCGGGACCCGGCCCCGACTCAGACCCCCGCCGCCCCACAGGAGCTCAATGCCAACCTGAACAACCTGACGTCCGCGTTTGAAAAAGCCACAGCGGAGAAGATCAGGTGTCAGCAGGAGGCGGACGCCACCAACCGGGTCATCTCACTAGCCAACAGGTAGCCGGTGCCATTCCCGGCCAGACCCAGGCTCCAACTCCCGGGTCGGGTGCTGCCGGTGGAACCCCTGGTATAACTGCAGGCCCTGAGCCTGTGGCCTGCTCTCCAGGCGGCACTGTGGGGACCCCCAAGCTGGCTACTAGGCCAGGCTAGGGTTTTTTTGTTGTTCTGGTGGTACTCAGGTTACTCCTGCACTCAGGGTTCACTCCTGGTGGTGCTCAGGGAACTGTATGGGATGCTGGGGATTGAACCCAGGTTAGCCTCATGCAAGGCCAGCGCCCGCCCCACTGTGCCCTGTTGGTCCTTTCTGAGTCCTTGAAATGTCCGTGCCCACGTCCCTGGGTACACCCCGGGTACAGCAGCCGTATCTTAGCCACCCACTGCTCTGACTGTCCCCTCCCACTGTGTGGCTTTAAAACTTCCTATTCAGTCTCCAGAGGGGAGACAGGAGAGCCCCTGCAGGCTAGGGGACTTGAGGAGCCCCTCTGAGTCCCCAGGGGCTGGCACCATCAGGACTTGGGGGACCCTGGTGGCAGACCCCCATGAGATTGGCCCCTGCCGCGAGCCTCAGGGTTTGGGCCAAGGCTGCCCAGAGCATTCTTGGGGGTGACTGGCTTGGAAGAATGGTGAGGTGACCACAGTGCCCGGCCCAGTGGCCCGCAGAGGCACGAGCAGCAGCCCGACCTCCCCAGCTTCAGACCTCCCAAGCTTCAGGATGCCCATACGTGCCCAGGGGGACACAGGGGACGGGGGTTCTGCAGAGGAGTGAGGTTGTGCATCTGGGCCATGGCACTGCCCACTTGGGCAGGGTGGGGGCTGAATACACAGGCACCAGAGCAGGCCCGGCCCTGGCGACACCCGGGAGGCAGAGAGGATGCGCGGGTGCCCAGGCCCCTGCTGCACGCTGCTCCCCCACGCCCTGCAGGCTGGTCGGGGGGCTGGCGTCAGAGAACGTGCGCTGGGCCGAGTCAGTGGAGAACTACAAGGGCCAGGGCGTGACGCTGTGCGGGGACGTGCTGCTCATCTCCGCCTTCGTGTCCTACGTGGGCTACTTCACCAAGAAGTACCGCAGCGAGCTCATGGACAAGTTCTGGATCCCGTACATCGAGAAGCTGAAGGTGGGCACGGCCGAAGCCGCACGCCCCCGCCCCCGTGCCAGGCCGGCCCCCCCAGCACTCAATGCGCCCCTCCGCAGGTCCCCATCCCCATCACGGAGGGCCTGGACCCCCTCACCCTGCTCACCGATGACGCCGACGTGGCCTCCTGGAACAACCAGGGCCTCCCCAGCGACCGCATGTCCACGGAGAACGCCACCATCCTCTGCAACACGGAGCGCTGGCCACTCATCGTGGATGCCCAGCTGCAGGGGATCAAATGGATCAAAAACAAATACGGCCAGGACCTGAAGGCCATCCGCCTGGGGCAGAAGAAGTGACTGAAGGGCCCCGGGGGGCAGCTGGGGTGGGCCCCCAGGCGAGTCCAGCCCATGGGCAGGGCTGCTTGACTCTGTGCCGGGCAGGGTCCAGGTGGCCGCATCAGGCTCCCTGCCTCAGTGGTGCTTCACATGGTCATTTGTCACCAGGGCAGTGGCAGGGGATGTCCTGATCTCTTGTCCCTGCGTCTCCGAGGAGGAACAGGGGCAGGACATGACGAGGGCACCTGTCCTCCTCCTCACCCTGGCCTTAGGCTGTGCAGAGCCCCTGGAGCATGACCCCAGGGCATGTCCCCGGGGACCTTCTTGCTCATGTGGCACTGACAGATGTCTGTAAGTGGCCCCTACTGTGTCCACAGCTACCTGGACATCATCGAGGCGGCCATCTCCTCTGGGGACACTTTACTCATCGAGAACATCGGGGAGACAGTGGAGCCTGTGCTGGACCCCCTGCTGGGCAGGAACACGATTAAAAAGGGAAGGTGAGTCACTTTGCGGAGGGGCCGAGAGATCCTGGGCCTGGCCTGGCGTCAGCCCTGAGATCCCGGGACCCGCCCTGGGTCTAGAGCCTGGGAGAGTTGGGGCCCAACTGGAGCATCTCCCGGGACAAAGCTGTGGGTGTCCCTTCTCTTGCGTGTGCATTCAGGTCAGCTGTGAACCCGCTGTTCCTGTTTAAATTACGGTAACGTGCATGAGCTCGTCTGAAGGGCACCAGGGGCTGGAGCTGCCCAGGCTGAGGGGTCCCGGCCTGACCACACAGTGTCCTGTCTCTGCCCGTGGGATCCAAAAGCTAAAACCATTTTTTGTTTGGTGGGGGGGGTACCATACCTGATGGTGCTCAGGGCTGACTCCTGGCTCTGTGCTCAGGGATCACTCCTGGTGGGCTTGGGGAGCCATGTAGGATGCTGGGGATTGAACCCAGGTCCGCTGCATGCCAAGGCAAGTGCCTTGCCAGCTTGACAATCACTCCTGCTCTACCTTCCCGCTTATTTTTAATAAAAAGAAGGGGTCAGAGAAATGGTCCAGAGGTTAGAGCGTGAACCTTGACACAGCTGACTAGGGTTTGATCCCCGCACCCCATACAGTCCTTGGAGCACCAGAGTGATCCCTGAGCACAGAGCCAGGAGTCAGCCCCGAGCCCAGGTGTGGCCCCAAGTGCATCAGTGGGGTTGCTCCAAGCCCCCCGGCACACAGGCCCCACACTGGAGTCCAGGATGGGGGTGACGGAGCATGCTGCTGCTCCCACCATCACGGGTGCCGTCGGGGTATGGACACCCCGGGGCAAAATCAGACAGGGAAACCAGAGTGGGGAGCAGATGACAGTCCCCAGCCTATAAGGACCAGCAGCAGCCAGAAGAGGATCCAGCACATGGCCACAGTCACAGGGAACCCCGGGAACCCCGACGTCTGGGGGCTGGCCCCAGGCTGGGGACAGAGGCCTGTGGTGGAGCCTGTGACTCCTCGCCCCGCCCCGCCAGGTACATCAAGATTGGGGACAAGGAGGTGGAGTACCACCCCAACTTCCGCCTGATCCTGCACACCAAGTACTTCAACCCCCACTACAAGCCGGAGATGCAGGCCCAGTGCACCCTCATCAACTTCCTGGTCACCAGGGACGGGCTCGAGGACCAGCTCCTGGCCGCAGTGGTGGCCAAAGAGCGCCCTGACCTGGAGCAGCTGAAGGTGGGGGCCGCCGGGGGGTGGGGGGCGACCCCGCGGCTTCTCTCTAAAGATGCCTTTCTGGTCCCAGTAGGTGGTCCTGTGCAGGGATGCCGGCCGTGTCCTTGGGTATTCTCCATGAAGTGACTGTCTAGGGAGCAGGGGGGCCCCGGAAGCTGGCTCCAGGGAGCAGCCCTGCGACAGGCACACGTGTCGCCCTCCGCAGGCCAACCTCACCAAGTCTCAGAACGAATTCAAGATCGTGCTCAAGGAGCTGGAGGACTCGCTGCTGGCCCGGCTGTCGGCCGCGTCGGGCAACTTCCTGGGGGACACGGCCCTGGTGGAGAACCTGGAGATCACCAAGCACACGGCCAGGGAGATCGAGGAGAAGGTGGGACGCCCACAGCGGGGGGCAGTGGTCCGCAGGCTCCGGGCAGCCAGGTCACACCCCCCCCCACGTGCTCTCAGGTGCAAGAGGCCAAGATCACTGAGTCCAAAATCAACGAGGCCAGAGAGAACTACCGGCCGGCGGCCGAGCGGGCGTCCCTGCTCTACTTCATCCTCAACGACCTCAACAAGATCAACCCCATCTACCAGTTCTCGCTCAAGGTTCTCCGGCTAGGCAGGGGCGCAGGGCCGTGCCGGGAGGGATCTGGAGCCCCGCCCCCACACACCTCCATGCTCCCCTCTGCCCCCCTGCCCCAGGCCTTCAATGTGGTGTTCGAGAAAGCCATCCAGAGGACCCCGGCCTCGGACGACGTCCGGCAGCGTGTGATAAGCCTGACGGATGAAATCACCTATTCCGTCTACATGTACACGGCACGCGGCCTCTTCGAGCGCGACAAGCTCATCTTCCTGGCGCAGGTGACGTTCCAGGTGAGCCCTGTGCCCGCCCACTGGGGCAGGAATGCAGCGGGAGTCCCTATAGTTGGCACAGGGGACTCTGGGAGGGGAGGGGTCAGAGAGGGTCAGAGAGTCCGCAGGTGTCCTCAGAGTCGCTGGCCCTGACCTGGGAGGGGGTGCTCTGCCATGCAAGCGTGTTTTTTAAAAAATGAACTGGGCGGTCCAGAGACGGGGCCCAGATAGATAGGACGACGGGCAGGGTGTCTGCCGGGTTTGATCTCTGCTACCTCCTAGTGTCCCCTTAACCCTGAGCACAGAGCCAGGAGTCAGCCCTAAGCACCACTGGGCGTGGCCCCAAGACAAACACACTTTAAAAGATCTTGTGGCCGGAGAGCGTAGGGCATGGGGCACGGGCCTTGTCCGAGGCGGACCCGGACCCCGATCCCACCCCTGGCACCACATGGCGCCTGCCAGGGCGTCTGAGTAATCCCCTACCTGGGGTCACCTGACCCAAAACCAATCAGCCAACAAAAAGTGCTCCTGCCCTGGAAGCCTGAGGCCACGCGTGTCCCACGTGTGTCCAGTGTGGTCCCTGCAGCTTTGCTCTACGGGGCCCACAATAGTGTCTATCTCCGACACACAGCCAGGGGCCGGTGAGTCCCCCCAGCACCACAGCCAGGTGTGTGGACCCTCCCAGCCCTGCACCAGCACCCGGAGGAAGGGAGGAGGAGGCCAGTGCAAGCAGCACCCCCTGCTGGCCAGCAGGACCCCAGCGCCAACTTGGCCTCCTGTGGACCTCAGTGCTGGGTCCATGCTGTGGAGGTCGCTCTTCTATGTGAACTTGACTTTTGTGGCCAACAAGCTGGCGTTAGTACAGCGTTTAAGGTCCTTGCCTTGCACACGGCCGGACCATTGATCCTGTGTGATACCTGGCATCAGGAACAGAGTGCTGGAAGGGACAGGAGAAGCTGGCCGGGAGCAGCAACTCAGCCCCTGTCTGTGCATAGGTCTTATCTATGAAGAAGGAGCTAAACCCCCTGGAGCTGGATTTCCTGCTGCGCTTCCCGTTCAAGGCTGGGGTGCAGTCACCCGTGGACTTCCTGCAGAACCAGGGCTGGGGCGGCATCAAGGTTGGTGCCCATGAGCAGTGGGTGCCCCACAAGCCGTGTGGGCGGGACCTTCTGTGTCAGCCCAGGGAGGATCTTCAGACACCCTGGCTGACACCAGCTCAGCTCACAGCTCTGACATCCTATATAGCCCCCACTCCGCCGCCCCCCCCCCCCCGCCCCATAACCCAGGCCCCATCCCGGGAAGGCTCGAAGGTCAGAGGTTCCTCTGCAGCCAGGCACAGGCTCGACTCCAGCAGCCCAGCTCAGGCCCCGGCGCCTGCGATCCCCCTCTCCCCTCCCTGCAGGCCCTCTCAGAGATGGACGAGTTCAAGAACCTGGACAGTGACATTGAAGGGTCCGCCAAGCGGTGGAAGAAGCTGGTGGAGTCGGAGGCACCCGAGAAGGAGATCTTCCCCAAGGAATGGAAGAACAAGACGGCGCTGCAGAAGCTGTGCATGGTGCGCTGCATGCGGCCCGACCGCATGACCTACGCCGTCAGGTGAGTGGGTCTGCCTGCGGGAGTGGTCAGGGTGATGGGCGGGGCTGATGGGGGCGTGGGCAGGGTGGTGGGCGGGGCCTGGCAGGCGTGGTCTAGTAGTGGGGTCTGCTGGGAGTGGTCAGGGTGGTCGTGGGGGCTTGATGGGCGTGGTCTGGGTGGGTGGGGGCTGATGGGCGTGGTCGGGTGGGGTCCAAAGGGCGTGGTCAGGATAGGGCGGGCTGGTGGGCGTGGTGGGTGGGGCATGTTGGGCGGGGGCAGGCGGGTGGGGCAGGGCCTGTGGGCAGGGTTTTGGAGGGGGCGGGGCCTGATGGACCTGGTCAGGCCTAGTGGGCGTGGTGGGCAGGTCAGGCCTTCGTCCTCCAGGCCCTCCAGGGTCGCGAGCTTAGGGGCGTCTGTCACCCTCATACGTCCCTGCTTTTCCCCAGGAACTTCGTGGAAGAGAAGATGGGAAGCAAATTCGTGGAGGGGCGCAGCGTCGAGTTCTCCAAGTCGTTCGAGGAGAGCAGTCCCTCCACCCCCATCTTCTTCATTCTCTCCCCGGGCGTGGACCCCCTCAAGGACGTGGAGGCGCTGGGTGAGTCCTCGCCCTGGGGTGGAGTGGGCACGCGACCCGCAATGCCCCTGCGCACAGGCACCCCACACCCACTCGTCCACCCAGGCCCCGGGGACATGTGTCAGCGTCCACCTGGCAGTGTCCTCAGGCCAGAGGAGGGCGCAGGCCAGTGGTGAGGGTGATTCTGGTACTGGAGCCGGGGCCCCACCCCACCCACCCCAGGCTCCACTAACTGCGCTGACCAGCAGAATAGAGGTGTCCAGGTGAGATGGGGAGGGCCAGGGGCCAGGAAAAGGTCAGGTGGGGTGGTGGGGGCCACTGGGTGCCATGGTCTACTGCCCTTTTGCGAGTTCAGTGGGTTCATGTTTTCTTGGGGGTGAAGTGCCCAGGCCACTCCATGGAGAAACGGCCGTAGAGGTTGGGGTGTCTTGCTGCAGTGAGGAATGTGGGTGCTGGCCAGGCTCTGCGGGAGCCCCGAGTTCCATTCCTTGGTCCTGGACCCCCTGAGGTGTGATCTCCCCCTTCAAAACAACAATCCGGAGTTGAGGTTGGCACAGTGGCACAGCAGACAGGGCATCTTCCTGGCATGCGGCCAACTGGGTTCAATCCCTGTCGTGCCATATGGTCCCCCAAACGCTGCCAGGAGCAACCCTGAGCCTCACTGGGTGTGGCCCAAAAAGTCAAAGTAAAAAAAATAGAATGAAACGTTTAAAACAAATCCGGGTACAGTGCTGAGTCCCTGCTGCTCCACAGGGAAGAAACTGGGCTTCACCATCGACAACGGAAAGCTGCACAACGTGTCTCTGGGCCAGGGCCAGGAGGTGGTGGCAGAGGATGCTCTGGACGTGTCGGCTGAGCAAGGGCACTGGGTGATCCTGCAGGTATGGGGCGCTGCCTCTAGAGGGCGCCCGCTCCCAGGCAGAGGACAGCGGCTCCGGGTGGCACAGAGAATGGGGGGCGGGGGCAAAGGGGGAGAAGGGGGGCTGGGGGGCATCAGGAGCGCTGGGGCCAAAGTCTGGGTCTCTGGCGATGGAGCATGTGGGCTGACGCCAGGGCAGCCCCTGAAAGCAGGTCTTTAGGAAACCAAGGCACTGGGGGCTGGAGAGGCGCTACAGTGGGAGGGCATTTGCCTTGCACGTGGCTGACCTGGGTTCAATCCCAGCACCCCAGGGAGTTCCCGCTCCCCCCCCCCAACACACACACACACACCTCCAGGAGTTATGAACACAGCTAGGAGTAAACCCTGAGCACTGGTGGGTGTGGTCCCCAAACCAGAAAAACAAGAAGCAACAACAAAACCCCAAATCCTAGAGTTGGGGAAATGCTTTGCATGCGGGAACCCTGGTTCCATCCCCCGAGGCCCTGCTGGGGGTGGCCCAGATCCAAAACCAGAGCCTGGTACTGGGGAGTGACTCAGCTGGCAAGCACTTGCCTTGTTTGTGTGGGGCCCTGCTCCCATCTGCAGCGCCAGACTCTGGGTTATAGAAAGGACCCTGGAGCTCCCCTGGGGGACCCCCATGGGGCCCCCCCACCTGGCCCCACCCAGCTGCTGCCTTGGGTTCTTTTGCAGGGGGCAGAGGGCAGGGCTCAGGGTTACCAGGAGGCTGTGGGCCTGAGCTCACTGGGCAGGGTCCCCTCCGGCCCTCCGGGGCCTGGCTGCTTCACAGGAAATAGCTGGTGGGGTGGGCAGTGAGGGGCCGTGTGGGGGCCGCCTGATGTGCCCACCCTCGGCCTCTGCCCTGGCTGCAGAATATCCACCTGGTGGCGCGCTGGCTGAGCACCCTGGACAAGAAGGTGGAGCGCTACAGCACGGGCAGCCACGAGGACTACCGCGTGTTCATCAGTGCTGAGCCCGCCCCCAGCCCCGACTCGCACATCATCCCCCAGGGCATCCTGGAGAATGCCATCAAGATCACCAACGAGCCGCCCACGGGCATGCACGCCAACCTGCACAAGGCGCTGGACCTCTTCACGCAGGTGGGCCGGCACGGAGCCCACCACCTGGTCCCTTCGGCATCTGGGGCAGAGCTGCAGGGCAGGGGGCTCAGGTCTCTTCCCCAGGCCCAGGCGGCCCCTCCCTGGCCCCCCTCTCCCCTCTGGGCTCACAGCTTCATGGCCGCCCTTCCCCAGGGCCCCCAGTCTGCACTCGGAAGGTGACTAGTTGGGAGGTCCAGAGCATGGCCGGGAGTAGCCAGAGTACCGCTGGGGGACCAAAACCGCCTCCAGAAAATAGCCCCTACACAGGGAACTGAGCGTATTTATTCACAGTTACTTGGGGGGACTCTCTGTGCAGTGCTCAGGCTCCCCAAGAGCCCCCAGCAGTACTTTGCAGTGCAGGCGACACACCTGGTGGCGGGGTGCTGGACTCCAGGGCCACACACGGGGCCCCGCATATCTAGGCCTAGTACCTGAGCGTCCCTATGGTGGAAAGGTCTTCCTGTGGCCTGGGCAGGAGGGCGGGGAGGCGGGGCTCCCGGGAGGACGGGGCGAGCCTCCAGCCCCTGACCCCTGCCGCCCGGCAGGACACCCTGGAGATGTGCACGAAGGAAATCGAGTTCAAGTGCATCCTCTTTGCGCTGTGCTACTTCCACGCCGTGGTGGCCGAGAGGCGCAAGTTCGGGGCCCAGGGCTGGAACCGGTCGTACCCCTTCAACAACGGGGACCTCACCATCTCTATCAACGTGCTCTACAACTACCTGGAGGCCAACCCTAAGGTGGGTGAAGGTCATCCTTGGGGTTGGCATCACCAGACGACGGGCGCAGGAAGCCTTGGCCAAACTCAGGGTCTGGAGCAGAGCTGGGGCTCTGGGACACTCCTTGGAACTGTCACCCACACACACCCTCCAGCCCAGCACTCACAAGTGACACTAGGGCCCGCAGAGGCCACGGGTAGCCAGTGTGGCCCAGGAAGTGTCCAGCCCCCACAGGCCAGGGCAGGGGACCGCCACTGCCCTGCTGTGGTAGCAGTCCCCATGGCAGGGTGGGGCGCCAGCCTGGCCCCCAAGTAGCCCCCCAGGTTCTGAGTCTAGAGGGGTCACCAGGCACCGCGTGTGACCAAGACAGACCGGGGAGCAGTGGGAGGTCACAGGCGCTGGTCCCGACCGCCGGCCACCACACGCAGGTGCCCTGGGACGACCTTCGCTACCTGTTCGGAGAGATCATGTACGGGGGCCACATCACAGACGACTGGGACCGCCGGCTGTGCAGGACGTACCTGCTGGAGTTCGTGCGGCCTGAGATGCTGGAGGGCGAGGTCATGCTGGCCCCCAGCTTCCAGATCCCCCCGAACCTGGACTACAAGGTGAGCACGGCTCTGGCGGCAGGGGGAGGGCCAGGCCTCCAGCCGGTCCTCCTGGGAGTGTCGCCTGCAGAGACCCAGGCCCCAGCCCGCCCACCTCACCCTCTGCCGCAGGGGTACCACGAGTACATTGATGAGAACCTGCCCCCCGAGAGCCCCTATCTCTACGGCCTGCATCCCAACGCAGAGATCGGCTTCCTGACGGTCACCTCGGACAAACTGTTCCGCACGGTGCTGGAGATGCAGCCCAAGGAGAGCGACTCGGCCGGGGGCACGGGGGTGTCCCGGGAAGAAAAGGCAGGTCCCCCGCGCCTGGCCCCGCCGTCATGCCAGTGGTGCTCACTAATCGGCAGGTGGAACTGGGTCCCCCGACAACACGGAACCTTTAATTCTGAACAGCGCAGGCGTCTCCTGGAGGGCATACTCGGGTGGGGCAGTGCGCGCTGGGCAGGGGTGAGGTTTTGCCTTCAGGGGCCCAGCACCACCGTCCCCATGCCCCCGGGCAGTGACCCCACGTGCAGGGCCAGGCAGGCGAAGTTGGGGCTGCCCAGGACAGAGCTCGCTTGGGGGGCCGGAATGACGGGTACCGCCCCCAGGTGAAGGCCGTGCTGGACGAGATCCTGGACAAAATCCCGGAGCTGTTTAACATGGCCGAGATCATGGCCAAGGCGGCTGAGAAGACGCCCTACGTGGTGGTGGCCTTCCAGGAGTGTGAGCGGATGAACATCCTCACCAGCGAGCTGCGGCGCTCGCTCCGGGAGCTCAACCTGGGGCTCAAGGTGAGTGGGTGGGGCAGAGGCGTGGCCACAGGGGAGCCCCGCAGCTGAGCCCCACCAGTGTCTCTCAGGGGGAGCTGACCATCACCACCGACATGGAAGACCTGTCCACGGCTCTGTTCTACGACACGGTGCCCGCCACGTGGATGGCCCGGGCGTACCCATCCATGATGGGCCTGGCTGCCTGGTACTCAGATCTCCTGCTGCGTGTGCGGGTGAGGCCCGGGCGCCCTGCTGTGCGGGAGGAACACGCCCCCAGACCCTCCCCGGCCTCGGCTCAGCCTGGCTCTCCCACAGGAGCTGGAGGCCTGGACCACAGACTTTGCACTGCCCACGGCGGTGTGGCTGGCGGGCTTCTTCAACCCGCAGTCCTTCCTCACGGCCATCATGCAGTCCATGGCTCGCAAGAACGAGTGGCCACTGGATAAGATGTGCCTGTCTGTGGAGGTGACCAAGAAGAACCGGGAGGACATGACGGCGCCGCCCCGGGAGGGCTCCTACATCTACGGGCTCTTTATGGAAGGTGCGTGCTGCCGCCGCAACGCCCCCACCAACACACACAAACACACATGCAGCGGTCAGTCTCCAGGTTTATTTGGAATCACAGGCAGGAAGCAGCAGCACGGGGAAGGGGCTGCGGGTGCCAACGGGCCATGCTGAGTAGGGGCCGCCCGTGCCCCTCGAGAGCGGCCCCCTCCCGCCAGGAGCCGAGACACACGTGCTGAGGGGCCCAGCCATCCGTCTGTCCCAGGCGCCGTTTCCGTGTGTCCAGCCTGGGCCGTCACTGCCCGTGCCCAGAGCGCGCCCTGACGCTGCACGTGCTGTGCCCGCAGGGGCCCGCTGGGACATCCAGAGCGGCGTCCTCGCCGAGGCACGGCTGAAGGAGCTGACGCCGGCCATGCCCGTCATCTTCGTGAGGGCCGTCCCTGTGGACCGCATGGACACCAAGAACATCTACGAGTGCCCCGTGTACAAGACGCGGCTCCGCGGCCCCACCTACGTCTGGACCTTTAACCTCAAGACCAAGGAGAAGGCGGCCAAGTGGATCCTGGCGGGAGTGGCGCTGCTCTTGCAGGTGTAGAGCCGCCCGCGAGGGGGAGGGGTGGGGTGGGCATTAAAGTCGAGTTTCCTCGCTGGCCTGTCTGACTCAAACGCCTGAATCCTGGCCTCCCCGACACGAGGCAGACTGCGCGAGTTGCCCTCTGGGGTGGGGGTGGGGGGTGAGAGGGGGACGCCAGCAGAGGGTCTGGTGTCCGAAGCACCTGTCAAATCCTCGCTCCTGGAGCCTGCAGCAACGCCACGAGGGGGCGCGGTGGCCTCTGGCTGGTCCCAGAACCAACCCTCCACCGCACCCCCACCCAGTGGGAGCCCAGCAGCAGAAAGCTGCGCCCCTCAGTCCCCTGCCCCGGCCCAGCCGGGCGGCCTCACCTGTGTGCAGCCTCAGAAGAAGTTCTTGATCAGCGGCGTCACCATCTTCACCCACAGCTTCACCCGCCGGCTGGGCTGCTCGAAGGTGGCGGCAGACACCAGCCCTGACCTCAGGTACAGCCGTTCCTGCTCCTGCAGACACGGAGACGGAGACGGGCTGGCTGAGGGGCAGGCGGCCCTCTGGCCTCACTCAGCCCCGCCACAGGCCTGTGTCATGGGATCCTGAGCCCGGGCGCCGAGTGCCTGTCCCATCATCCCAAACCCGGTCACTCGGCGGGGGCGGCCCACCTGGTGCAGCTGCTGCTGCAGCGCCGGGCTCTCCGTGACGATGGCGATCTGGGCCTCCAGGTCCCGGTGAACCGACCTGTACCCAAAATTAGGAGAGCCGATCAGGGTGAGGCACGGCAGGCTGCTGCCCGGCACATACAGCCAGAGGCCTGCAGGGAAAGGAGACGGACACGAGTGAGCCTGCGCCGGGCGCCCCTCCTCAGCGGGACACCCACAGCCCCCCACCCCTGCCCACAAGGGGCACAAGAGAGGCAGGCAGGCAGCTGGGGCCGGCCCAGCCACACTTCTGCTCCAACCCTGCTCTGGACGAGCGCTGGTTGTTGGCCAGGCAGGGGTGGGGGTCCTGTGCAGATATACAGGAGCTGCTAGCTCACTGGACCCCACCCCTGCATGAAGCACTGCCCTTTGGGGCTCTCGGAGCTCTGTGGGGACGGGATGGGGACAGCTGGCACAGCACCAGGAGCCACCATCCCTGATGCCATGCAGGCCCCGCCCAGCCACCAGGGCGCCTGCTACACCTGCATGTCGCCCCGGGGCAGCTCCTGCCGCCAGCCACACATGGGCCCCTCACAGGCCCGGGCCTGACCTTCCCCTCCCACGGCCGGAGCACTTGTTCCGGGCTCAGAGCACCCCGGCCACCTGCGCTGACGGCCCCGGGCCCAAGCACAGGCCAGGCATGCACAAACCAGCTGCACCTCCCGGCCCTCGTGAATCCCCCGGGAAGAAGCACCCCGGGAACCAGGGGCAGTGCCACAGCTGAGCCGTGTGCCAGCCGGGGACTGAGCACAAGCACCCACAGCTAGCACTTGCCTCACGTGACTAACCGGGGCTCGACCCCCAGAACTGCAGGGGGCCCTGAGCATACTGAGTGCCAGTGCCATGGGCCCCTCAGGAAAGGCAGGGCAGCCGTCAAATAAACACTATGTGAGGGTCCGAGGCGGAGAAGCCAGTGTGGGGACCTGGTACACAGGCAACTGGCCGCGGCCCCCTCACCCAGACCCAGGCCCCGGGACACCAGCCAGTGGGGGAAGCGCCGGGGCATTCTGCCAAACCACAGAGGAAACACAGAACCACGCCGGAGTCTCGGGCCCAGGGCGGCTGCGATGGTTCCCCGGCCTTCCTGCTGAGCCCGTCGTGCCGGCTGACCACGCCGTGCTTCCCGGCACAGGCCATCTCTCCCTGCGCTGCCGAGGCTTCCGTGGGCAGGCGGGCTGGGAGCCCTCCGAGGCCAGGGCAGGTCTGGGCAGGACCCCGCCCCCGCGGCCAAGGGCTCCAGAGGAGGTGCCCAGCGGGCCCAGGCCTGTCCTGCACAAGCCATCGTGGGGGGCCCGGGGGTGAGTGAGCCCCCAGAGGGGGCTGGCAGAAGCCCCCACCAGCCAGGCACGAAGCGAGCAGAAGGGGCCCTCCGACAGGGCCAGTGCTCTGACCTTGCTCCCCGTGCAGCCTTGCCTGCAAGCACCCTGGGATTCCCCGGCCTGGGAGCAGGAACCACCCGGCAGGGTGAGGCCTCCGGGAAAAGGTGGAAGTTTCGGTGCCTGGGCGAAGCTGGGCTTCGGGGAAACTGCCCAGGAGCGGCATGGATGGGGCACCCCAGCCCCACCTGTACCTCCGACCTCACCTCTGGAGGAACCCAAAGCTGTTGGGACTCCCGAAGCTGTTGGAGCCTCAGGGGCTGGCAGTTGGCCAGGTCAAGGTTCCAAAGGCCTATCCAGCCCAGTGAGGGAACGTCGGCCACTGGAGAGCAGGCGGCCCTGCCTGGCTCTGACGGTCTGTGTGGGGCCAGATGGCAGAGGCCAGGCGTGAGGAAGAGTGCGGCCCACACGCGGGAGGGCACCAAAGGGCACGGCCCAGAGTCAGACCCACGTGCACCTAGGGCTGGGCCCCTACCTGCTCCCGGAGAGGGAGGTGGTCCTGGAAAACAAGCGATCTGACCCAAACCCTGAGGGCCTCCCATGCCCACTTTCTCCAGACCCCCCCAGGATCCAGTGCAAAGGCCCAACACTTGTTGGGGTCCTGACACAGAGCCCCCAACTCAGAAAAGACTATGGTGGCAACTGTCCTGGTGAGCAGGGCAAGTCCTGAGAAGTAGCCACCACGGGCAGGCACACAGCAACATCCGAGAACACGGCACAGGCACACGGCACAGGCACATAGTGCGGGTACTGATACAGCAGGCGTGCAGCCCACGTGCCATATACCTTTGGCGTGGAAGGTCCAGCCCGGGCGCCAGTACTCCTGCAGCTGCACACGCTCCTGCTGGCCCAGGCTGCAGACGGCGCGGTAGAACTGCCGCTCAATGTACACGTAGGCCGCGGGGATGGCGCCCGCCACGCCCTTGGCCCCAAAGAAGCCGTTCACCTCGGGGGAGGCCAGCAGGATGCGGTAGTCGGCCCGCGCGCCCAGCACCAGGTCCATGTAGGCCTGGGTGAGGTTGAAGTAGCCAGTGGTGAGGTAGACCCGGGCCCCACGCTCGGCCTCAGTCAGCAGGCTGGCGGTGACCAGCTCGTCCATCTGGATGGCAAAGGGCTTCATCTGGATGAGCGGGTAGATCCAAGTGTCCGGGGCGGGGTTCCGGTCGCCCGCTGCCGCAGCGTCCTCCCGGGCCATGCGCGCGTCTCCGTGAAAGGTCTGTGCATGCAGCCGCTGCTGGCGGACGCGGGCCTGGTCGATCACGTCCATCACGCGGTCGTGGGCCGCTTTGCAGTACGCAGTCTGGTCACCTGGGGGGCATCAGGGTGAATGCGCGGGCCCACAGAGGGGACACATGCCTCCAGCCGGACATGCCTCCCGTGGTCCTCAACACCGCCCGGAGAGGCCTGGCCCAGTGCCCACGCCCAGGTCCTATCTTGTGCCACCCAGCAAGTCCTGCAGCGGACTGGGACGGGCATGGCAGAGCCACGCGCCCAGGCCTAGAGCCAGTCCCCGGCACCACAGAAAACAACACAACACAAAATAAGGGGCGAGCAAGGCCATGGGGAGGGCGTCAGCCTTGCACGAGGTAGACCTGGCTCATCCCTGGCGCCCATATGGTCCCGAGCTCACCAGGAGTGTGCAGTCGGGACTCAGCCCAGAGCACCACCGGGTGTGGCCCAGAATCAAACAAGAGCAAGTACAAGCGCAGGGCTGGGCAGTCGGCAGCGGTGGTGCTGGGTGCCAACTGCAACGCTGCCACATTGCACCTACCCGCGTGCGGAAGCCCCAGGCAGCACTGCGGCAGACCCCAGGGCCAGCACAGGAGAAGCCCCCTAACGCCCAGGGCAGCCGATGGCCAACAGGACCAGACTCTGCCCCCTGGGGTCGCTCCTCCCCACACGCGGGGATGCGGCGGGACCCACCTTCGTACGGGTGCACCATCCCGTCCACCATCTGCACCGTGTCGTCCCCCTGCAGCTGGAAGGACACGTCCCCCACGGCGTCCACCAGTTCCGAGAAGAAGTCAGCCAGCTCCGGGCAGTCGCGTAGGAAGACGTAGCGGTCCTGGCGGTTGGTGAAGTAGGAGTCGCTCAGGTTGGCTCTGGGGAGCAAAGGGTAGCACTCAGGGCCAGGCTGGGCAGGGCTGGGCAGGGCCGGATGGCAGGACACTGCCCGCCCACACAGCCTCTGTGAGACCCGGCTCCAGGCTAGGCAGGAGGGGCGCAGAGGCAGAGCACTGGGAATTGGCCGGGGGGGGGGGGGGGGGGGGGGGGGGGGGGGAGCGGGGCAGGGGGGCCCGCAGCGCCCTTGTGGGTCGCGTGGAGCACTGCCTTGTGCACCCAGGCCCCCAGGGACCACTAGGAGGCCCCACACATGGCCTCCCCCCTCGGGCCAGTCCCCCTGCACCCGGCCTTACCCGCTGAGGACCAGGCTGCTGTCGAACACGTAGACCTTGATGTGCTGCAGCCCGATGGTCTCGTTGAAGCGCTCGGGGAGCAGCAGCCGCAGCAGCCCGCGCAGGTGGGGCGTGTGGAACAGCGACACGCGCACGCGCTCGGGGAAGCGCTGCAGGAGCGGCAGCAGCATCGTGCGCGAGTTCCTTCTCCCTGCGGGCGAGCCGGGCGGTCAGGGCGGAGGGGGACAGGCCCGCTCTCAACACCCTCCATCCACGCCCTCTGGACAGGCCTGTACCCAGGCAGGGCTGGCCGAGGGGATGAACGCCTGCTGACTTTAACACCCCCTCCACCCCCCAGCCAGTGCCCTGCCCTCCGCACCTGCTCCCTACCCCACCCTAGCACCCCAGAAGAGAGTGGGAGCCTAGGAGGGGCGTGTTCCAGGAAGGGGAGGGGCTTATGGGAGACAGGGTCAGGAAGGGGCGGGGCCTAGGAGTGCAGGCCCTTTGGGGGCAGGCCCTATGGGGGCAGGCCCAGGAGGGGCAGGACCTATGAGGGGAGAGAACAGGAGGGGTGGAGACTAAGAGAGGCGGGGCTGGCACATGACAATTCGGGCGCTGTCCACACGGGGAGCAGGGCAGGAGCTTTGGGGGGGCGGTCCCAGCTCCATGAGCTCCCAGCACGCCCCACTGCAGCACGCTGACTTCAGCAGCAGAGATTCTGCTTGGGCAAGACACAGCTGGGGGCACAGCACACACCTGGTGGGCGAGTGGGGGCCCCAGCCAGACCCCCCCTCCTCCGCCACCCTGGGGGCCTCGGGGCCCTGAGCACACAGGCCAGGGCCGGAAGATGACACTCGGGGGTTTTCTCCAGCCCAGCACGGAAGCAAAGGAGCTGGCTCCGAGGGCAGGGACCCACCTCTGGAGCCACGCGTGAAGTCCAGCAGGATGGAGACCTTGAGGTCGGCGTCCTGGAGCGCCCTCTCCAGGCAGTCCACCTACGGGAGGCACCCGGGGGGGGGGGGGGGGGGGGCAACGAGGCCCATGGTCAGTCACCCACGAGACCCAAGCCCTCTGCGCGAAAGCACGCTGCTGGTGCACACATGGGAAGCCCCAGCCCAGGCTTCCGGGACAGTCCCAGGAGACCCGGCCTCTGGGGCCAAGCTCTACGGCCCCCGGAGGGAGCAGAGACGCAGCCCCCTCCCCAGGCACGTCCTCCCACGCAGTGAGACTAGGGGCCTGCACACACTCTACAACCCAGACGCTGCCGCCCATCCCTGGGGCCACATAGGGTAGAGCAGCAGTCCCAGTGGAACCAGACCACACACAGGCCTGACCCAACACCGCGCCTGCACACTGAGGGTCACAAACCCTCTTAATGAGCCACTGGCCACACGGCCTCCGCTCCACCCAGTCCTTAGCTGCAGTGACCACCCAGCTGGACAGGGCTAGCGCTGAAGCAGCACCAGGGGCTTGGAAGTCTGCACTTCATCTGCTCCCAGGGGCCGCAGACCATCCTGAGTTCTCAAGAGAAACGCCAAACCCAGAGGCCGAGAGAAAGGACGGTGGGGAAGGCGCCTCAGGCTGGACCCGAGCCCCTCCGGAGTGATCCCTGAGCACTGCTGGGGGTGCCCCCCAAGCCAGGAGGTCAGATGGGCAGGCTGGCGGCAGGCAGCAGAGGCTGGGCCTGAAGGACAGGGTAGCCACAGTACTTCTGAGGGCCGGCGAGGCCGGCAGGCCGATGGGGCGGGTCAGCTCACCAGCTCCTGCTCCAAGGGCCCCGTCCCCAGGTAGAGCGACGCCATCACCACCCGTCTCTTGGCTGCCTTTATCTGCCCCTGGAAGAGAGGAGAAAGGAGTTCACAGCAGCCCCTCGTCCTGAGCCCTTCCTGACCCGGGGTGCAGATGAGCGTGTCCAGAGAACGACGCCCCAACCCCTCAGGGGCAGTGCACCTGCCCGCGCCAGTGAGGTTCCCTTAATCTTTTTTTGGGGGGTCGGGCACACACATAGGTCTGTGCTCAGGGATCACTCAGGGACCGCATGGGGTGCCTGGTACTGAACCCCAGTCAGCCACATGCAAGGAAAATGCCCCACTCGCTATACTGACACTCCAGCCCGAGGGGCCCCAATTCTATCTCAAAATCCCCCATCTATAAGAAAAGCGCCAGGTCAGAGAGAAGGCGCAAAGGTTTCGCACACCCGGGGCGCAGCCCAGCACCCACCGCAAGGCCCCCAGCAATACCCGCACACTCTCCAACCAAGAAACAAAACCAGCAAACACTAAGGGGCTGCTCGGAGGTGGGGACCCTAGGGAACAGCTGGGGTGGCTCAGAGGCGGGGCTGAGGCCCGAGGTCAGAGGGCGGGCACAGTGGTAAGGCACATGACCTGCACATGGTAGACACCATACGGAGCCCCCAAGCACCACCAGGAGTGTCCCCCGAGCACTGCTGGATGTGGCCCACACCCTCTTCCCTGGGTCAGGTCGTGGCACTGTGGCTGGTACTGTGGCAGCCCAGCCCGGCGTCCGACACCGCAGCCAGAGCTCAGGACCACAGGGGAGGGGACAATCGGGCGCAATGAATGTCCCCAGTGAGGGGAAGGGCAGCTGCCAGGGATCCTGTCCACAGCCCAGGGGAAAGGCTCCTGGACAAGGAAACGGACGTCCCACCCCGTGACAGACGCAGGCAGCTGCTGGCCCCAAGGGCACTCCTGGGCCTCCCTCCCATACCCTCACTCCACAGCACCCCGGGAAGGGGCGCCAGGAAGAGAGACTGGAAGAGGCCCCACCCCTGACTCAGCCCCTCTCCCCGGCACACTGGGAAACTTGTCCCAGCCCAGCACCCAGAGGAACAAAGAGCATGTCACCTCATGAGAGACACAAACAAGAAAGCACAGGACCAACGGGCACACACGCCTACACACACTCACACAGGTACTTGTGCACACACTCACTCCTACTGGAACACGTGTGTCCACTCACATGCAGACACATGTGTACATACTCATGCCCTCACGTACATGTGCATATACACGTGTGTGTATAGCTCACTCACATGCACATACACAGGCTCACACATGCTCATTCCCACATGCAGATATGCACAGCAACATGCACCCATGAAGAATCATACTGCCATTCATGCATACACATACATGCATGTGTGTACATACACACAACCATGTATACACACACAAGCAAGTGCTCACATTCATGCTCGGCACATATAGATATGCGTGTACACATATGTGCACATAAACACATGTGTCCTCATGCATATACATGCACCTGTATGTATACACACTCAACCATGCAGTGAGTGACCTGGGCACACAAGTGTACTCAGACATCCATGTACCCACATGCACTCATGTGTGCATGTCCTTTCATACATACACACATGCAAACTCCTACACACATCAACAGCACCTCACACACATGCACTCATATATGCACACACATGTGAGCCATAGACCGGCACTAAGCATGCACCCACACGACAGCATAGGGAGCAGAAGCGAGGCAGAGGCAGGAGCCCAAAACCGGGCACGCACGCCGACCACCAGCGAGCCAGCAGCCGGCCTGGCCCATCAGACCTGCAGCTGTCACTGGACTCGGGGCTTGAGACAATAAACGTCAATCAGCATTGAGACCCTTCGCTCCAGAGCCGGCCGCGAGGGGCATGCTGAGAGCTGAGCCCCGGCGGGCTATTGGCAAACGCCTCCAAGGAGCTCTGGCCACCCCCGCCCACAGGGCCACGGGGTCTGCGGTGCCTGGGCATGACGTCTGCTTGAATGACGCACTGTTCTGAAGCTGTTTCATGCCCGGGCTAGAATAAGCCTGCTTCCTCCAGACACTGGTGTGCCCACCCCTTCAGACGTGCGGGCGCGAGTCCCCCACACAGTCGCAGGCCTGCAGCCATGCACTGGGGCTTCCGCCAGGCCCTGCCTGACCTCCCCACCCCCCAACACAGCTCACCTTCATGAGCTCAAAGAACTCGGCAGGCGAGGAGAGCACCCGGACATGTGAGCTGGAGACGCCGAACTCGGGGACCAGGTTCCGGATCCATAGGAAGCGATGCGCACCCTCGGGGCAGAGGCAGCAGGGTGGGGAGTGGGCCGGGGGCGCCGTGGACGGCAGCAGAGGAGCCAGCAGCAGCCACGGGGACCTGGTGGGGAGAGACACCAAGGGTCAGACCCCTGCGTCTGGGACAACGGTGGGCCTCACCATGGCCCTGCGCACACATGCACACGCGTGTAACACATACACACGCACCTACGCACAAACACGCACGCACGAACCAAGCTCTATGCAAGTCCAACCCTGAGCGGCCACCAGTGCCCCACAGAGCACGCTGGGTGCCAGAGGCCCCGCTCCGGGCTTCTGTGAGACAAGGCCGGCGCCCTGCGTGCGGGCTAGGGCACACAGCTTCCATCTGCAGGGACCCACGGGAAACCTCCAGGGCCCTGTCAGACGGCGGGGGCACCCCAGCACCCAGCACCTCCCAGCACAGGACCCAGGGGTCCCCCACACTCAGGCCACTGGGCACCCACAAAGGCAGGTGACAAACAGCCCTGGCAGAGGGTGGCTTGTCTTGTCTGGGGCCCCCCACACAGGCACTGCAGGAGCGGCGGGCGGAGGGACAGTGGGGGCCCAGCTGGGCCAGAGAAACGGCGGCCGTGGCCCTGAATCCACACCCACACCCCGAAGCCCACCTCAAGGGACTGAGACCTGGGACCCCGACAAGGAGGACAAATCTGGCCCGGCACCCCGCCCCCGCCTCAGAGTGGGGTGGGGAAGCCCAGGGCCAGCGGCCTGCCCATGGAGCCCACCGAGCAGGGGCCGAGGGCACGGCTCAGCCAGCAGCAGGCACAGACGAGTGAACTTACAGGGTGTCGGGGGCACCTGCAGTGACCCTGTGTACCCCGGGGGGGCTCAGAACAAGCACCCCCAGACACAGCACAGGTGCAAGAGCACCCCAAGACAGCCAGGGAGACATTGCAGATGAAGGCACCCCAATCCCTGGGGCCCCAAAGGCCCCCCAGCTTGCCAGGAGCCCTCCCTGAGCACAGAGCCAGGACTGAGCCCTGAGCACTGCTGGCTATGACCCAAGCACCCAAAACAAAATGGGATGTGAGTCTGCAGGCCATGCCCCCAACCCCTATCTCAGCACACACCCCGTGCACGCACGCGCGCGCACACACACACACACACACGCACGCATTGTCAAACATACACTCACTGTCATACACGGTGGCACACAAACTCACCCACTCACCCACTCTCTCAGACTCACACACTCAGTCATTCACAGACTCACACACACACACACATATACTCTCACACAGACTCACGGAGACCAACACAGACATACACACTCTCGCAGGTCACACCCCCTGACACACAAGCCCCTCAGCCCCTCAGAAGCCGGCTCTCCCCACTCTCCTTCACTTCAGAATCCCAGCAGAGGCGACCCTGGGGAGCCTGAGAGCTGAGGGACCTGGCCAGTGGCTCCGGCAGCCCCACGGGGACCCTCAGAGCAGCACCCGGCAGGGTCCCAGGGCGACGCCCGGGCGGGAGGGTTTGGAGGAGGCTGCCACGCCCACCAGGCCCGCCCCGGGCACAGACCCCAACACTGAACACAGTGCCCAGCGTTATAAGGAGCAGGGGGCACGGGCCAGTGCGGCGCTGTGGAACAGGCCCACGTGCCCTCGGGGCGGGTGGCAGACACTCCCCCCAGTCCCCATGCCTGGGAGGACAGCAGAGGTCCCCAGCAGGGCCAGCGCGATCCCAGCTCAGAGCAGAGTCTGAGACAGAAGACGGGCTCCAGGCACCGACTAGTCCCAATCCGGAGGCGGGGAGAAGTCTGGGAGCAGCCCAGCTCTCGGCTACGTCAAGTCAGAAAAGCCCCGCGCAGCCCCGCAGCCGGGAGGAGCCGAGTCACACGCCCTTCCTGCCGGCGCCCCCCCCCCGCACCCCCTCCCCCGCTTGTCCAACAGGAAGTAGACACGTCACCCCTCAGACCCCAGCACTCCCCAAGCTTCCCGGCTGCCTGAGTGTCCAAAATCCCCAGCTGCGAAAGGGGTGGACAGTGACCCCAAAGTCACACCAGGGAGCCCGGCACATCTGGGCTCAACCCCAGGCCACACGGCACCCCCAAACTGGAGCTCAGCGCCACCAGCTGGCACCAGAACCCTAAGAAATAGCGCCCCACGCCCACCCGTCAGAGACAAGCAGGTGTCCCCCAGCATCCTCCAGCCCACAGCCCCTCCCACACGGCCAGGGACCTTGCGAGGGGTCTCAGAGGGACCCAGAGGAATCTCAGGGCTACCTTGCTGGGCGTCCCCCCAGAGGGAGACTGTCGGGGCCCAGACTCCCCCTCCCTCAGCCCTGCTTTGTTCCCCGGGGAACCGGCTACTCTGCAGTCAACAGCCCTCTCATTCCCCGCCGACCACTCCTCCAAAACACAGGGTGACTGCCTCTCCCCTCGGTCGCCTAGCAGGAGGCGTCTGCTGCTGGGACCCCAGCACTGGGGACGTGGCCCTCTGCGGGGTCTCCCTGCACTGAGGGCGTGTCCGTCTACAGGAGGCCCCAGCACCAGGGGTTGGGGGGGGGCGCGTGCCTGTCTTCGGGGTCCCTAGCACCAGGGGGCATGTCCGTCTATGGGGTTCCCAGCCCTGGGGACGTGTCCATCTGCGGGGTCCCCAGCACAACATGCCCAGCACAGACAGCAGAGGCCGGTGGTCTGCGGGGGTGCTGGGTCAGGCGCATCCACACCCCCATGGGGCACTTCAGGGGCTGCCCCCATGCTCAATCTGTGGCACAGGCCAGTGCGGAGAGTCCGGGAGCAAGGGCCAGCGGGGCCTCGCGTCCAACGGCTGAGTCACCCACAGCCGGCGCAGCTGCACAGAACCGGTGCTCAGACTACAAGAAACCACCTCATTCGGGGAATGAGGAATCAGGAGGGTCGAACGTGGGGAGAAGCGAGAGCCAGCCACGGGGCGGGCGAGGCCACACTCCCACATGAGTCACCGCAGACAGCAGGCCCGGAGGACTCAGAGAACCCGCACGGAGGCCCCCATGTGGCCCCAGGCCCAGCATCACTGCCTCAGATTTCAAAACACACCCCCCCCCGCCCCCCCGTGTTTGATTTCATCAAGTTTTTGGTTTAACTGCTGGCCCAGAAAAACAACTCACGGCTTAATCAAGAGAAACGGGGAACAGAGGGGCAGAAGCAATAGCACAGCGGGGAGGGCGTTTGCCTTGCACGCAGCCAACCTGGGTTCGATTCCCAGAATCCCATAGGGTTCCCTGAGCACCGCCAGGGGTAATTCCTGAGCGCAGAGCCAGGAGTAACCCCTGCACATCTCCAGGTGTGACCCAAAAAGCCAAAAACAAAAAGAGAAACAGAGCCCACAGGGGTACCCAGGCATACTACTCTCAGAACGAACTTTAGGCTGCCCCCTGTCCCCCCCAGTACAACCAGCTGTGACCCCAAAAAACATAAACAATTAAAAAAAAACAACCTGCTTACCCTCATCCACAGAGCATTCAAATGACTTTTATTTTCTGCTTTTGGGGCCACACCCATCTGTGCTCAGGGACTACTCCTGGCTCTACACCCCCTCGGGGTGCCAGGGAGGAAGCTAGGGTCACGTGAAGACAAGCAGCCTATCCACCGTGCTATTGCTCTGGTCCCTCAAATGTCTACTTTTTGGATTCTGAGGCACCCCTGGCGGTGCTCCAGGCTCACTCCTACAGTGTTGGAGACCGAATGTGGTGCCAGTGGACCCCTGTCAGCCACATGCAAGGCAAGCACCTACCACTGCACTCCCCTGTACAGGGACTCATATTCTCTCTCTCTCTCTCCTTTTTTTAATAAACACTCTTTTTGGTGGGTTAGAGGGTCAGGGCACACCTCAGCAGTTACTCCAGGTGGAGCTCGAGGAACCATAGAGTGCCGGGTCACTGTGCAAGGCCCACGCCCACCCGCGGGACTCGGTCAGGCCCTCAACCGTCTCTTCAAAGGAGCACAGCGGTCAGCCCACATCCTTCGTGATCAGTCCCAGCAGCCGGCAGTGATTAACAACGGAGCGCTTTCCCGACAGTTCAAACACAAAAGGGAAATGACAAAATCGCCTAAGCTTCTCATCACCGAGGAAAGAACCTTTCTCCGAAACACTGAGCTGCGCTTCTCGGTGGTCTGAGCGCAAGGGTCGGGCTGAGCTCACGCGACGGGAAGCACTGGGGAGAGGAGCCCAGGGCCCCGACATCCAGCCCCTCCCTCAGCCCCCACGCCATCCCCAGGGCCCCCCTGCAGCAAGCGTGAACTCGGGCTGTGTGTTCCAGAAACCGGAGGGAGCCCCTACCTGGACTCGGTGCTCATGATGGGCCAGGTGCGCACGCTCCTGCTCTGAGATCCCGGGTCCAGCTTCTTTAATAAGAAGCCTATTTGCACACCACCCTTTGATTTTTTTTTTTAATGTTAGCAATAGCAGTGGCATGTTCTGGGCAAATGTTGACTCTGGACGCCCACTGCCTGAACAAACGGCTTCAGACCCACTCCACACTTACGAAACTCACTCGCGTACTTTTCCGGAGCACCGGCCCCTTTGAAACAGGCGGCAACGGGGCTTCGAGTGCGTCCTCCGCCTGAGTGCTGCCCACTCACGATCACCCGATCGCAACCCGCCCGGCCAGGCGACGTCCCCGGCACAGGACCCCCCCCACCCCGCCCCGTGTCCCGGAGCCTCGACGGGCGCGGGCCTTGCCCCCGCGTGCACACGCAGACCCTGCCCCAGCCCGGCCCCCGCAGACCCCCAGCCCCGGTCCCCGCGTGCACACGCAGACCCCCGCCCCGACCCCCGCGTGCACACGCAGACCCCCGCCCCAGCCCCCGCGCGCACACGCAGACCCCCGGCCCGGCCCCCGCGCGCACACGCAGACCCCCGGCCTGGCCCCCGCGCGCACACGCAGACCCCCGGCCCGGCCCCCGCGCGCACACGCAGACCACCCGGCCCGGCCCCCGCGCGCACACGCAGACCCCCGGCCCGGACCCCGCGCGCACACGCAGACCCCCGGCCCGGACCCCGCGCGCACACGCAGACCCCCGGCCCGGCCCCTGCGCGCACACACAGACCCCCGGCCCGGCCCCTGCGCGCACACGCAGACCCCAGGCCCGGCCCCTGCGCGCACACGCAGACCCCCGGCCCGGCCCCTGCGCGCACACGCAGACCCCCGGCCCGGACCCCGCGCGCACACGCAGACCTCCGGCCCGGCGCCTGCGTGCACACGCAGACCCCCGGCCCGGCCCCTGAGTGTACAGGCAGACCCCGCCCCGGCCCCCGCAGACCCCCGACCCGGGCCCCCGCGTGCACACGCAGACCCCGCCCCGGCCCCCGCAGACCCCCGGCCCCGGCCCCCGGTGCACACGCAGACCCCCGCCCCGACCCCTGCGTGCACATGCAGACCCCCGGCCCCGGTGCACACGCAGACCCCCGCCCCGACCCCCGCGTGCACACGCAGACCCCCGGCCCGGCCCCTGCGTGCACACGCAGACCCCCGGCCCGGCGCCGGGGGGGACGGGGCGTGGGGTGGCGCGCGCGCGGCTGCGGCGACGCTCCCGGGGAAGGCGTGGGGGGCCCCGGCCGCCGGGCAGCGCGCCGCCCCGCTCACCTCCTGCGCCGGCGGTCTCGGTTTCGGCCCAGGCGGTCGGACAGGCGGCCCAGCAGCGCTGCCAGCCCGGGGCGGCCCGGCAGGAGGCCGAGCAGGCGCCGCCACAGCACCGGTCCCGCCGCTGCCGCCGCCGCCGCCATGGAGACTCGCCGCTTCCGCTTCCGCTTCCGGCGCGCAACAACTTTATTGAGAGCCGCGCGCGGACACCGGGAGGCGCGCGCGCAGCTCCCCCGCGGCCCCGCCCCTTGGGCCGATGCACCGCCCGCCGCCGCCGAGGCCACGCCCCCTAGGCCGATGCACCTCCCACTACCCGCCAAGGCCCCGCCCCGACCTCTAGGCCCCGCCCACCGCAGCAGGTTTTCCCCGCGCTCACAGAGGAGGAGCCCACGGAGCGCGCTGCGGGGATGCAGAGCCCCCTCCCCGAGACCTGCAGTGCTTTGGGGGTGTTCCGCCTCCCCGCTGCGCGCGGATACTTCTCACCTGTCCAGCCCCAGGGCTTGGGCTCCGTGCAGCTCCTGCCCCGTGCGCAAGCCCCTCCTTGCGGCTCCTGCGTGACCGACCAGTCCCACTCCCCCACCTCCCAGTCGCCCGAGGACCACCCTGTAGCTGGTCTCTGGGAACGCAGGCTCCAAGGAGCACCTAGACGGCTGGAGCTCGGAACCCCTCTTGTTTGTTTATTTTGGGGGCTTGGTGGGCCCACATCCTGCGGTGATCAGGGATGACTCGTGGTTCTGCGCTCAGGGATCACTCCTGGCGAGGCTCCAGGGCCTATGTGAGGTGCCTGGGATCAAACCCAGGTAGGCTGCATGCAAAGCAAGCACCCTACCCGCTTGACCATCTCTCTGGCACTAGCTAATTTAAAAAAAGGGGATGTTTAGGGCCCGGTATGTAGCGGTGACTGAGTGTCTCTCATGCCAGAGGCTCCCGGTTAGAGACCCCGGCACTGCCAACATTCTTTTCTCATTTTCATTTCATTTCATTTTTGAATAAGGAGAGGGGACCAGGAGATAGTACAGTGGGGAGGGCACTTGCCTTGCACACGGCCAACCCAGATTTGATTCCCAGCACTCCAGATGGTCCCAAAGACCTGCCAGGAGTGATCTCTGAGCAGAGAGCCAGGGGTAAGCCCTGAGCATTGCTGGGTGTGGCCCCCAAACCAAAAAATAATCAAATAAGTAAGGAAGGGGGGCCAGGAGCTATAGAACAGTGGCTGAGACACTTTGCACGTGACTGAGCCAGGTTCCACCCAGTACCATAAGGGTCTCCGAGCCCTACCAGGAGTGATCCTGAGTGCAGAGCCAGGAGTAAGCCCTGAGCACCACTGGGTGTGGCCTCAAAACCCCAAAAATAAGAATTTTGCAATACTCTGACTGACAGGAGAGATGATCTGATGTGTGACATGTCCCTCCCTGGGGACCCCACAAGGGTTGAGAACTTGGACACCAGAAAAGCTGAGGAGGGAGGGAAACTACAGCAGGAAATACACTTGTTTTGGACACTGCTGACCCATGTTCCATCCACGACACCCCATACGGTCCTCGGAGCCCCGTGTGACCTGAGATGCAGCACCAGGAGTAAGACCTGAGCATCGCCGGGTGTGGCACAAAGAACCCCCCTAAAAAAACTGTAAGAGGGGGGCTGGAGCAATAGCACAGCGGGTAGGGCATTTGCCTTGCACACGGCCGACCCGGGTTCAATTCCCAGCATCCCATATGGTCCCCCAAGCACCACCAGGAGTAATTCCTGAGTGCAAAGCCAGGAGTAACCCTTGAGCATTGCCGAATGTGACCCAAAAAAATAAATAAATAAATAAATAAACTGTTCGAGCTCGAGCGGGCCCAGTAACGTCTCCATTGGAGATTTTGTTGTTACTGTGTTTGGCATATCGAATACATCACGGGTGGCTTGCCAGGCTCTGCCGTGTGGGCGAGATACTCTCGGTAGCTTGCCGGGCTCTCGGAGAGGGGCGGAGGAATCGAACTCGGGTCGGCCATGTTGGCTGCGTGCAAGGCAAACGCCCTACCGCTGTGCTATCGCTCTAGCCCAGGAGGAAGTCTTCAGACCCTGATTTTTCCTGAAGGTTGTTGTGAGCTGGATACAGAAAGAACATCCCACGTTCAATTCCGCCAAACTGTCCCGAGGAAATGAGGAAATCAGTTACTCACTCCCGATGAGAATGGTTGTCTCAGCACTGTTCATCGTATCAAAACTGTGGAAGCAATTAGTAGCAGGGGCGCGGGCTAGATAAATAATGGCCCACCACTGTGTTGGTAAACCATGCATCAATAAAGCATGATGAGAGAGAAGAATGCTTAATGGCATTACGTGTAAAACCCAATTTTCCAAGAGAAGGACCGTGTTTATCTCGTGTTGTTAAAAATTGGAAAGCGCGCCCATAGGCAGCCTGGAAGTAAATACATCACCATGTTAACATTGGTTATTTGGTGCTTTCAAGAATTTCCAAATTGTTTACAGTCAGTGAGTATTTCAGGCCGGTTTTCATTTTTCCTTTAAGCTTAGAACAGCTTTACAAATACAAGGTGGAATTTGATGCCGCTCTTCCGAGTTCGAGGTGGTGAATCATCAAATTTCCTAACTTCCAGTAACTAACACAGTTCCACTTTTGCACGGTGCTGGCGGAGGCTGGTTGGCAGGGAGCTGTGTCGGTCTCCGCCATGCTCTTGGGGCCTCCGAGAGCTCTCTGCTGCGGGGTTCTTCCTGCATGCGCCTCTGTGCTGCGTGAGGCGGGAAAATTCACGGAGTTGGAGGAACTTCTGACAGGAAGTAAATAACGGTCACCCACGCAGAGCAGAGCCTGAGCAGCACACAGGCCGCCCAGGACCCTGGGAAGCCACACTCCAGGCCCTCTCTCCTTCAGGGACCGTTCGAGACAGGCCTCCAGCGGGGGTGGGGGAGGTGAGGGAACCCCACGCGCCCAGGGACACGTGCATTCAAGGACGAGACACAAGTTTCAAATCATGTTCTTGGGGATTGAGCAACTTTGCCCACGGTGACGTGCTGACCGCAGAGCGTTTCCAGGAGGTGTCTCAGGGCTGGTGTGTGAGAAGACGGGGAGAGGGCCTTCTTCCCACCATCGTGCAGGCATGGGAAGGGCGCCTGCAGGGTGGGCCGGGGTGGGCACGGGGGGCCCACACCCCTCCGGCCGCCCTCCCGTTGAGGCCCCTGGACGGGAAGGCGCCTCGGGCAGCCTGCAGCCCCCTCCCCGCCCCCCCTTCCCACACAGGAGGTGCCAGGGTGAGGGTGAGAGACAGCAGGTCTTCCCAAAAGGAAAAAGGAAATCCAGTCACGGACAGGGTGCTGACGTCAAGGCTGGTGGGCCACAGCCCCGACGGCAGGCCGGGGGCCCAGGCAGGAAGCTCCCGGAAATCCTGTGCTGAGGACGTGTCTGGCCGCCTGTGATTCACGCCCTAGGAGGAAGGGTCTCTCCCGACTACGGGCGAGGGTCAGTTCCAGAAAGAGGAAGGCACAGCCCGGTCCCTCGCCTACC
Source organism: Sorex fumeus (assembly GCF_029834395.1). Classification (NCBI taxonomy): domain Eukaryota; kingdom Metazoa; phylum Chordata; class Mammalia; order Eulipotyphla; family Soricidae; genus Sorex; species Sorex fumeus. Next base: position 16,727,918 of record NW_026606086.1, on the reverse strand, counting down.
TTGGGCGGGAAACTCCCCCAGCAGCGAGTACCAGTGAGCACCTGCTTCTCTCCTGAGGGCACAGCTGAGCACTGAGGGGGTCTAAGTCAGTATGGAGTCGGCATCTGACCCCATTCTACCTTCCAGTCTGATGTTTCCTTTCTTCTTTCTTCGTCTTCTTTTTTTTTTTTTTTTGGTCACACCTGGCGATGCTCAGGGCTTACTCCTGGCTTTGTGCTCAGAAATCACTCCTGGCAGTGCTCAGGGGATCCTCTGGGATGTCACGGATTGAACTTGGGTTGGCCACATGCAAGGCAAACGCCCTCCCCGCTGCCTTATCACTCCGGCCCTCTTCTTTTTACTGTCAGTGCCAGGGACCAAACCCACGCTCCCCTCTCTGCACCCCTGCGGCTCCTCCCCCCTGCTTTCCAGCCCTGCCACGAGCTCCCAGGCCACGGCTGTCTCCTTCCCGGTGACTTAATGCTCAGCACTGAGGCCCGCCCAGGGCAACCTGGGCTCCGTGCCCGACACATGCCCCCCCCACACATGTGGCGTGGGGCCCCAACAGAGGAACACGAGGGCCTCCGTTTGGGGCTGTGACGTCATCTGTGTTTCTGAGGTGGTTCTCTCGGTTTCCCCAGAGCTCTGTGGGCACCCAGGCAGGTCGAACAAGCTGGAGGTCACAGACCCGCAGGCCACTTGTTCCCTTCAAAGCTGCCAGCTCAAGCCCGGGTTGGGGGTTAGCACACCTGGGCCCCGAATCTTCCCTCTGCCCCCCAGTCTTCTCCCGCCTTCACAAGCCCCATTCACCCTCCCAACCCAGGATATCATGCGGAGCCTTTCTGTGGTTTCACTGGCAACAGGCCCCTGACTAAGGTCTCTCTGGCATCGTCTCACTCCTGGGACTAGGTGGGCAAAGGTTTCTTTGTGAGGGGGGGAAAGGTGGAGTTTGAGTCACTCTGGACAGTGCTCAGGGATCACTTCTGGCAGGATCATGGGACCACATATAATGCCAGGGATCGAATCCAGGCCTGCAACATACAAGGCAAATCCCTTAACCCCTGTACTCTCTCTCCAGTCCTGGCAAAGCTTCTCTTTATTTTCTTTATGTTTGGTTTGGGGGCTGGAGCAATAGCACAGCAGGTAGGGCTTTTGCCTTGCATGTGGCCGACCGGGGTTCGATTCCTCCGTCCCTCTTGGAGAGCCCGGCAAGCTACCAATAGTATCCAAAACCTCAGAACCTGGCAAGCTCCCCGTGGCGTATTTGATATGCCAAAAATAGTAACAACCAGTCTCACAATGGAGACGTTACTAGTGCCCACTCGAGCAAATCGTTGAACAATGGGAGGACAGTGCTGCAGTACAGTGCTATGTTTAGTTTGAGGGGCCTACCCAACAGTGCTCAGGGCTTACTCCTGGCTGACTCTGAGCCCAGGGATCACTCCTGGTGGTGGCCAGGGGACTGTACGGGATGGAACCTGGGTCAGCACCCTACCTGCTGTGCTACCTCTCCAGCCTAGCAAAGTGTTTCTTAAAAAGGCCAGTGACAAATGTGGGGGAGGGGTGCTCGGGGAAGCCAGGGGAGGACCACATGCTCCATGCTGACGGCACTGCTCCAGCCCAGCACTTGGGGACCACCAGGACCCACCCAAGGGAGGCCCCACAGTGCCCAGGATCACATTCAGGCCTGGGCATGTGAGGCGCGAGCACCCCTCCAACACACACACACACACACACATACACACACACACACGGACAGTCTGTGCTTTATAGGCTTGGGGATGTGACCGCACAGCTGGGCACACAGGACAAACAGCCATCCTGGCTCCATACAGTGCCCACCAACCCCGCACAGCCCCAGCCGGGCCTGGGGCCCCGAGTGCCTCAGACCCTGGCGAGGCCCCTGGTGCCCAAGGCTGTGAGGAACAAGTCGATAGGCATGGGGCGGGGGGGGGGGGGGGGCAAGGTTTTCACGCTTCCCCTTTAAAACTTCCATGTCGAAAATCTTGTCATCCGCAGAACAAAACACCTATTACTCAATGACTCCTGCCCACACAGAGGCCTGGGATAATCTGGCATTTCATCAAGCTGCAGCCAGAGCCCAGATGTCTGGAAGTGCCTCCTGGGCAGGGCACACGGGTTTGCCTCTGGTCACCGGGGAGAGATAAATGCATCGTTCAGTTCCAGGGCGCAGTGGCCTCTTGTGGCCTGGCCACTGGCCAGTGCCACCCCAGCCTGGGGCTGCCGCCACCTCCTCGTGATTGCGGCCAGTCATATCCCAGGGAACCCCGGGTCCTGCTGGGGGGTGCCCTGGCTGAGCCCCCACCCCAACCTCCACTGTCACCTTCGGCCTTCCCCTGCCTGGGTTCCCCAGGGAGGCCACGCGGGCACTAGCCTCAGGTCCCTGCTCAGGACAAGGCTTGCCCAGAGTGAGGTCAAAACAGACCAACCCGAGTGATAGCACAGCAGGAAGAGCATTCGCCTTGCATGTGGCCGACCCAGGTCCGATCTCCGGCATCCCAGAGGGTTCCCCGAGCCCCACCAGGAGTAATCCCTGAGTGCAGAGCCAGGAATAACCCCATGAGAGTTGCTGGGTGTGACCCAAAAAGGGGAAAAAAAAAAGAGCAACTGGAGGTAGGTAAGAACGTGCTGGAAGGATGTGTTTCTGGCATTTAGGAAGAGACTCAGAATCAAGCCTCTTCCTGCCTGTTAGCTCAGCGTGAAGTACAAGGCCGGACTCCCGGGGTCCCGGGAGGGTGCTGGCAGCAGGAGAGGCCGGTTTGTTTGCTTGTTTGTTTGTTGGCCACACCTGGTGATGCTCAGAGCTCTCTTCTGGCTCTGCACTCAGGACGATCTCCTGGCAGGACCAGGGGACCCTCTGGGCTGCCGTGTGCAGAGGGCAAGTGCCAGCCCACTAGACTATTGCTCTGGCCCCTGTCTTGTTTGTTTTTGTTGGGGGGCCACACTGAGCGGGGACCACACTGGCAAGGCTGTGGGACTATGGAGGGGATAGTCCCTGACGCTCAGGCCAGGAACCTGCTTGGAGCTCGAAGGGCCCCCGAGGCGTGCCAAGGGCCAGTGGAGGGCCCATTGTGGGCGCCCTGCTGCCTGCCCTGTTGATTTTTTTCCCCAAGAAAGCTTGGAATTCACACGTGTCCACAAATGTTCCCAGCTCCTTCCTGTCCACTCAGCATGGCCGTGGGCTCAGTGCCAACCCCCATCACGGCTGCCACTGCACAGACTGGAGGCACCGTGGCCCGCTGACCTGTCCAAGCGTCCAGGGAGAGCTGGGCTGGCCCTAGAGGGTCCCACGCCTGTCCACGCCTCGTGACTGTGGCCCACAAGCCCGGGCTGCTCATGTGTAACACGCGTGATCAAGGTCCAGGTTATGCCGGGGGTCTCAGCCCTGGCAACCCGCTGAAGGGGGATCAGGGGCTTAGGACTAGGAAGGGAGTGAAGGACAGGGAGGCAGAGGGGCTGTCACTCCTTTGGGGACTCTCGCCACAGGTTCTCACAGCCTCCCCCGAGACCACCTTCAGAGGACTTAATGCAGCTGCAATTCACCTGCTTGCCCTCCCCTGTGACAGGAGGTGGACCTTCTCAAAAGACCCAGAACCTTCCAGAGCTCGGGGACCCTGGCACCGCTGGCGCTGGCAGCTGGCATGCCCTGGCGGCATGCTGAGGGCGCAAGGAACAGGCTCGGTGCCCAAGAGGATGAAAGCCCTTCCATGCAAGCAGGCTGCTCTTCTTTCTTGGCGGCAGGCAGGGGGGCTTTAGCAGGGTCCACCTGCTGCAGGGCTGGACCGTCGGGCAGAATCTTCACCACTGCAGGGGCTCAGAGGGTTCTGTGGGCCCCACGGACCCCCAGGTGAGATGCTGCACCCAACCCGGGCGGTCGAGTGAATGCCCACGGAGGGGCAGGGCATGTGAGCAGGGGGGAGCAGGGTACCTCACCCCTGAGCATCTCCCTCTGGAGCGGGGAGCCCCACCCCACCGCTCCCTCAGACCCACCTGGACACAGAGCCTGTCACCTGCCCGGAACTCCCCCACGCACTGAATGTGTGACAAACCCCCACAATGTCAGCTTCCTGGGGTCCTCCCAGGTACGAGCTACAGGAGGCCCCCATGCTCTGCCCACCATCTGGTTTCCGCCAGGGACAGCAGGCCATGTGGAAAGGAATACGCACATAGGTGTGAACAACCACATGTGCACATATACATGTACACACATGCATGTGTGCACATGTGAGCAAGCACTTGTATATAAGACTTGCTGGGGCTGGAGTGATAGCACAGCGGGTAGGCCGTTTGCCTTGCACATAACCGACCCGGGTTCGAGTCCCAGCATCCCATATTGTTCACGAGCACCGCCAGGAATAATTCCTGAGTGCAGAGCCAGGAGTAACCCCTGTGCATTGCCGGGTGTAACCCCCCCAAGAAAAGAATTGCTTGCACACATACAGGCACACCTCCACACATGTCCGTCACACACATGCAATCCGCATATGCACGTGCACACAAGACATATGTGCATACACATGTGTATGTACATGTACATGCATCCATGGATACGTGCATATGTACATTCATGCTCATACATGCATGTCACAAGCTTGCGTGGTGGTGTTTATGCATAGTATGTGCACATGGGTGCTTACACATATGCACTGTAAAGACATACACTGCACATGTGTACACAAGAGACTGTACATGTACCTACATGCATGGCTACAAACATGCACAGATATGGACACACACACACTCATGGTACACACATGCATGCACATGTGCAATGCACTTACATGCATACAGCAGCATGCCTACACACACGCACGCGTGTGCACATGAGTGACTCTGCAAGGGCAGCTGAGACATGGGCAGGACCTCCCAGGAGCCAGCTTCTCCTCAGCCTCCCGGGGTGACTCCGCCCGGCAGTGGGTCCCTCCCGGAAGGGCCAGCTGCCCTGCTGTCTGCTCCTGGGCAGAGTGGCCGCGCGCGTGGGTGGGAGCAGAGAGAGGCCCGTCCTGTCCGGGACAGACAGACGGACGGAGCCTGGGGTGCTGTCGGGTCAGGGAGTCCCTGGCAACTTGCTGGCTCCCAGCCCACTTCCCACTCTGACCCTGGGGTAAAGGCGGGCTCCTGGGTCCCGGTGGGAGAGGTCCTGCACCCTTCCTAGTCTCTGCACCCTCCTGGGCACCCCCACGCCCCTCTGTGGGCAGAGAGCTGGGCCGCCCCGCCCCGCCCCTGCATAGCGGGAAAGCGCAATCCGAGAAGGGCCGGGCAGGGCAGGCGGGTGGGTGAGTTTTTTTTTCCCCTCCCCTCGGCACTTTTTCTGGGAAATGCCAGAGGCCAGCGGCCTGGAATGTCAGCCTGAAAGAATGCCTCCACAGCAGACACCACCGCAGCCTTTTCATCAGCCGCCCCGCCCCTCCCGCAGGAGCCAAGGCCACCAAGCGCCCCAGCCGCCTGTGGCCACTGGCCATGGACTTCATCCGCCTCCTGCCACCCTGGGGATTGTCTGAAGCCAGCAGGAGACGCTGGGGGTCAGCAGAGCCTGGAACCCTCCAGCTTTGGCCCCTCCCCCACCACAGACCCGAGACCACCTGGGTGGAAGGGACCAGAGCACAGCTGCATCCTGGGGGGCTGCAGCATCTTCCCTGAATCAGCCTGGGAAAGGGGGGGTCAGGGGGCGGGGCCAGGCCCGCGTGCACCCCCAAGGGCGGGGAGAAGCAGGAGCTAGCGGAAGGGTCAGGAAGGGGCACAGGGCAGGGGGCAGCAGGGGCCCGAGTAACTCTGAGGAAGGGTTTCCCACCATGGCTGCCCAGGAGACCCCATAACGGGAGCCCGGGGCCTGCCCCCAGGACCTGGAGATCATCTGGCCGCCTGGACCCTTGATTTCCCCAGCTGTCCACACTTCCTGCTGCGGGCGGGGGGTCTGGGTGCCCATCTGCGAGCTTTGGGGAAGCAGCAGCTCGTTGGTCACGCTGTGACTCAATGGAGCCACCGAGACCACGGCGGGCTTCCCCCGGCGACGGCAGCCGGCTCCGTCTCGGTATGAGCAAGACTGCCTGGAATCAGGATTCCCAGCAGAGCCGGGAGCAGGCGTGAGAAAGGCCGCAAGGGAACAGCTCCTTGCACCCGGGCCTCGGAGCCCCCACCCAGCAGGCAGCCCCCAGGAAGACCCCTGGGGCTTCTCTGGGCGGCCTCTGAGGGATGGAGACCCAAAGGTTCCCGGAGCACATTCTGGGCGGGGGTCCCAGCGGCGACGTGTCTGCAGCTCCCGGGGACTGGAGAGAAGAGCCGGGGGAAGGTGCTCGCGGCACCCACTCACCCTGGTACACACAGGGTCCCCTGAGCACCGCCGGGAGCCAGCCCTGAGCACAGAATCAGGAGTAATCCCTGAACACCACTGGGTGTAGCCCTAAACCCAAAACAGCAACAACAGCAGAAGGGGCGGGAAGCCTCCTGGGAGAGGAGGGGACCCTAAACTCCCCATCCCGGGGGCCTGGCTCTCTCGCCCTCCCCCCTTCCTTGTCCTGTTCCCGCCTGTCCCCTGCGGAGGCCATGCAACACCTCTGGTCACTCTCACTGAGGCTTTGCGCAGACGGTGAATGAAGCCGCCTCGCGTCAGAGCGTGGTCATTCACAAGGCACTTTCCTGTCCATTAACTCCAGCCCTTCCTGGGAGTCTCCTTGTCCGCACGAGGCTCATCCCAGAAGCACGCATTCAGGCCGCGTTTTCCCTCATAATCAATAGAGGAGAAAAGAACTCGAAGGACCAGAGGGGGAGCTGGGGGAGGGGCGTGCTGGAGCACAGGTTCTGCAGGAGGCCAGGGTTCGAGCCCTGGCACGCACGATCGCCCCCTCCCTAACACCGATGGGAGAGACCGTTGGATTATTGAGGCAGGGTAGCCCCCGGAGCATCCTGAGGGCGGTCCCAGACCACAAACGGAAAAAGAGGGCTGGGGCGATAGTACAGCGGGGAGGGTGTTTGCCCTGCACACGGCTGACCTGGGTTCGATTCCCAGCATCCCATAGGGTCCCCGAGCACCGCAAGGAGTAATTCCTGAGTCAAAGCCAGGAGTAACCCTTGATCAAGGATGTGACCCAAAAAGAAAAAAAAAAGACAAAAACAAAAACAAAGGAAAACAAACAAACATTAAAAAAAATAACCAAAACCCAAATTCCTGCTTCATTAGCCTGCAGGCATCATGGGTTTTTGGTCAACCTTAAATTTCCAGCCTGGGGGGCTGGAGCAATAGCACAGCGGGTAGGGCGTTTGCCTTGCACACGGCCAACCCAGGTTCGATTTCCAGCATCCCATATGCCCCTGAGCACCTCCAGGAGTAATTCTTGAGTGCAGAGCCAGGAGTAACCCCTGTGCATCACAGGGTGTGACCCAAAAAGCAAAAAAAAAAAAAAAAAAATTCCAGCCTGGGGCTGGGGCTGGGCTCACTGGGTTAGCAGGCCCTGCCCAGGGGCTTTTGTGTCACACACTATTCCCTGTGCCCCCACCAGTGCCCAGCACCTTAGGTGTCCAGCACACTGCCACTACATAAAGCCAGACACGTGCTGTGCTGGCAGCCTGGTGCCATGCCCAGTGCCCAGGGGCCAGCAGACTCCTGGTCCCTGTTGCTGGCCAAACGGTACCCAAAGGGGAGATGGCTCAAAGGGCCAGAGAAAGCTGGCCAGGAGCAATTGCCACCTACCAAGAGGAACCGCCCCCCCACCCCGCCCTGGCATCACGCACCCCAACACAACACCAGAGCAGCCAAGGCAGAACGAACTAGAATGCGGACCCTTGTGGCACCTTCTTTTTGGAGGGTGGAGAGGGGTTGGGGTCACACCTGGCGATACCCAGGGCTTATTCCTGGCTCTGCACTCAGAAATTACTCCTCGAGGTGCTGGGGGACCCTATGGGATGCCGGGGAGTGAACACGGGTTGGCTGTGTGCTGACAAGCTCTCGACCAGATCCACTGTCTCTCTGGCCCTCCGTGGCAGACCTACCAGTTTGTGTGGGGTGGGGGCAGGGGTTGCCTACAGCTGGGCTCAGGGGTCACTCCCGGCTGTGCTCCCAGGTCACTCCTGGAGGGCTGAGGGATCACTCCAATGGGGTGCCTGGAATGAAACTGTTGGCACATATGCACGGTGCTTTTCCCCTGTACTATTTCTCTGCCCCAAGTCTTGAATTAATTAATTTTGGGGTTCGGGGTCACACCCAGAGGTGCCCTGGGTTTACTCCTGGCATAGTGCTCAGGGATCACTCCTGGTGGGATTCCGGGGGCTATAGCGGGTGCTGAGGATCGGACCCATGTGGGCAGTGTGCAAGGTAAATGCCTTGTCTGCTGTGCCCTGGCTCCGGCCCCTCCATCCTTTTAATGCTTAGTTTGGGGTTTGGAGAGGGAAGGCCACCAGTCCTGTTTTCCAGGTCACACAGAACCCCAAAGAGGTTGGGGGGTCGTGCTCAGACCGCAGCTGGTCCCCGCAGTCTTTGGGGAGGGGGCCAGGACCCACCGAGGCGGGCGGGGTGGGGGCTTCCCGCTCCCGTCGAGAATGAGGAGGAGGAGGAGGAGGGCTCTAGGCAGGGGCCAGGTCACTGGCACGGAAGTGACCACCGGGTCGGTCCCCCGCAGGGAAGGAGGGAGCGCCTCCATCCCCGAGAGAGCCCTGTGGGCGATGAGAGCGCAGCCCTGGGCACGACTTTCCGGAAACCTGCGTGGTCGCTCGCGCAGGCCCCCGCCACCGTCACCGCTGCCCGGGCAGGTGCCCCCAAAGTCCCCGGGGCGCGCGCGTCCCGGCGGCGCTCCACTCCGACTCCGGGGCGCCCTCTAGCGGGCGCGGCGCGCGCGGGGTGTGGTCCCGGCCCGGCCCGGCCCGGCCCCAGGGACGCGCGAGGAGCCCCCGACGCGCGGGGCCGGCTCGGTCCGTGGGGGCCGGGGCCCGGGCGGCGCGGCCGTGGAGAGCCGCGCGGCGGGCCGACGGGCGGGCGGGCGCCACGCGGGCGGCCCGGGCTGGGGGCCCGCGCGGGTCCGAGCGGGCCCCGCGCCTCCCTCGCGCGCCCGCCTCCCGGCAGCGCGCCCCCGCCCCTGCCCGAAAGCGCCGGGAGGGGGAAAGTGTGAATGGGCGGGGGGCGGGGCGGGGCGGGGGAGGGGCCGCTGCCAGGAACGCGCCGCCGGGGCTGGCGCTGCGCCCCGCAGCTGCCGGGCGGCCCAGCGCGGCGCTTTGTCTGGGCGCGCGGTCGGGCAGCCCCGGCCCGCCCCGGCCCCTCCCCGCCGGCGTAGTGACTAAACATTACAGAAAGGCCGGCCGCGCTTCCAGGAACCGGGGGGCGGGGCGCCGCTATATACCCGCGCGGGCCGCGGCCCCGCCGACTCCCGCGCCGCCTGCCCGCGCCGCCGCCGCCGCTGCCGCCGCGCCCGGTCCGGCCCGGCCCGCTCGCTCCGCCGCGCCGCGCCGCGCCTGCCCCGCCGAGCCGGGGCGCAGGGGGCGGGGGCGCCCGCCGAGCCGGGACGCGCGCGCGGGCCCCGGTGGGCGCCGCCGCGCAGCCCCAGCCCCAGCCCCAGGCCCGCCGCCGCCGCCGCGATCGCACTTGGGGACCAGGTAGGATCCACGGAGGGGCGCGCGGGCCGGGCAGGGGTGCGCCTTTCCCGGTCTCCCTGCCCTCCCCTCCGCGGGCCGTTCCCGGCAGGGCGCGCCGAAGCCGGGCCCGGGCGGAGGTCCGGGCTCCCGGCACGGCGCCGTCGGGCCGCGCGCGCGGGTCCCCTCCCCCGGGCCCCGGCGCGCGCCGCGTCCCCGGGGCCCCCGCGCGCCCCGCGCCCCGGCTGCGCTCCCGGCACTCACGCGGCGCCTTCCTCCCCGCAGCCCCCCGGGATGCGGTAGCGGCCGCCGGGCCAGGCCGCCGAGCCGCCGAGCCGCCGCCGCCGCCGCCGCCGCCGCCGCGCAGACCCGCGCAGACCCGCGCCGGCTCCGTGCGCCATGGTCACCCACAGCAAGTTTCCCGCCGCCGGGATGAGCCGCCCGCTGGACGCCAGCCTGCGCCTCAAGACCTTCAGCTCCAAGAGCGAGTACCAGCTGGTGGTGAACGCCGTGCGCAAGCTGCAGGAGAGCGGCTTCTACTGGAGCGCCGTGACGGGCGGCGAGGCCAACCTCCTGCTCAGCGCCGAGCCGGCCGGCACCTTCCTCATCCGCGACAGCTCGGACCAGCGCCACTTCTTCACGCTCAGCGTCAAGACGCAGTCGGGCACCAAGAACCTGCGCATCCAGTGCGAGGGCGGCAGCTTCGCGCTGCAGAGCGACCCCCGGAGCACGCAGCCCGTGCCGCGCTTCGACTGCGTGCTCAAGCTGGTGCACCACTACATGCCGCCCCCCGGCGCCCCCGCCGCGCCCCCGGCGCCCTCCGAACCCGCCGCGCCGCCGCCGCCCCCCGGGGCGCCGCCCCGCAGAGCCTACTACATCTACTCGGGGGGCGAGAAGATCCCCCTGGTCCTGAGCCGGCCCCTCTCCTCCAACGTGGCCACGCTCCAGCATCTCTGTCGGAAGACGGTCAACGGTCACCTGGGCGCCTACGAGAAGGTCACCCAGCTGCCCGGGCCCATCCGCGAGTTCCTGGATCAGTATGACGCCCCGCTCTAGGGAGCCGCCGCCCGGGTGCCCGCCCCCCGGCCGTGTCTGGTGTAAGCACACACGAATCGGGCAGGACAGCCCGGCCGCAGCCCCACGGAGCCCACGGAGCTGGAAGGCGTCCTGAGCGCCCCTCGGGGGCCCGCGCCGCCCCCCTGCGCCTCTGCCGACACACCTGGGGCGCCGGAGGACTGCCAGGCATGGGGGTCTGCAGACTTCCCAGTGGAACTTGTTGGGTCGGAAACGAGCTTTAAACCTGAGCAGGCCTGGGGAAGGGTAGGTAAGAGGTGCGGGGGGTCCCCAGGGACAGCAGGCCGGTCAAGGAAGCGGCCACCACGACGAGGGGGGGGGGGCCCCAGCCCGGGGAGGGGGGGTGGCCGCCGGCTGCGGGGGAGGGCCCCCCTCAGCCTCCCCGGGGGTATGCCCCCAGCCCAGAGCCCAGAGCCGGCTCACCCCGAGTCCAGGCGCCTTCTTCCGTTTTAAGGGAGAAGCCATGGGGCTGCCCGGGTGCTGCACTGTCCTCTGCCCTTGGGGGACGCAGTGAGTAGCCGCCTCTGACCCCTGACCCACGATGGGGACCCCCACTTCGAGCCTCCTTGCTGCCAGGAGATTTGCCTTAAATGCTCCCTGTCCTGGGATCGGGGCCGGCACACGGAAGGCCGCACTCAGCCGGCCCCGCCGGAGGTGGGGGGTTCTGGGGGCCCCACTGCCCACCCTCGGTGGCACGGGCGGGGAAGCAGGTCTCACGTTCCCCCCCCCTTCCTGGGGGTGGGGGAGGGCGCTGCCTCCAGCCCCCGCTGCCCCGCCCCCAGCACTGATCAGAGATGCTTACAGGAATGTAGCCGCAGGGGAATTACCTGGAACCGCGTTTGGGGGGTAACACAAAGTTTTCTGTGTCAGGTATTGGGGGCGGCAGCAGTGAGTTGGGGTGTTTATTTTTCTGTTATTTTGTTCAGTTTTACCGTCATTGTTTTGTAATAATGTTTACAATCTGCCTCAATCACTCTGTCTTTTATAAAGATTCCACCTCTAGTCCCCCTCCCCCCAGGCCTTCGAGGCTGTTCGGAGATGCTTGAAGTGAACAAAATACCCATCCAAGTCAAACTTTGCACATATTTATATTTATATTCAGAGAAGTCTTTCAGTAATTTATAATAAAGAGCACTATTTTTTAATGAAAAGCACGGCTCAGGCCTTGCCCCTTCCTCTGTGCCTTGCTTTCTCTCCCCCCTCCCCCCCTCGCCGTGCACACCGCCATCCCGGCCGCCCCGCGGTCTCAGCATCACCAATAGCCGTGCCAGAAGGGGTGATTCCTGCCAGTCTGGTTCAGGTCTGACCAGAATTATGCAAAGCCAGTTCGAAGGAAGCCCTTCCAGCTCTCGCCCGCGGTGAAAGCTTTCAGAGGGTTCCCAGAACTCACGCCAGGACCTGGGCAGTGACCAGTGACCTAGGCTGGTTTCCAGGACAGGGGAGTCCCCGGGCAGATGGCGAGGGGTCCCTGCTCCGTGTCTCCCAACTCCTCGGGGCTCCGGTTTGAGTGGCAGGTGGGCCACCAGGCTGCCCCCCCAAAAGCCCCCATTGCCTAGTCCGGCCACTCCAATCCCAGGTACCTGCAAGCCCCCAGCCAGCTATTAGCCACCCATCCTGCAAGTGGGCACGTAGAGTGTCCCCTGATACCTAGAAGGGGGCTTAGGTACTTCTGGTCCAGTGGGAGACCTCCATCCAGGACACGCCTCTGGAAGGTGAGCAGGTCAGGGCTGGAACTGGGCATCCCAGCACCTCACTGCTCCCTGAGGGGACAAGTGCTCATGCAGTGCTGTTCCCCCCCCCCAGGCTGTAGCGCGAGGGGGTTCACCTCCAAGAGGGAACCCCGGGACACTCCAGGGCGTTTCTGGTCCTGACCTGGCAGCTGGGCCACAGTTCTCCTGCACTCCTACAGAAATGCCCCACAAGCCCCTTGCCTGTTACCTGGTGCCTGACTGGTCATGGGTCATCCAGGAATCTGTCCAGAGGCGACCCAGAGAGGAAATGAACAAAACCACTCTTTCCCCGCTCCTGGATTCTGGGGGAAAATACGTCCCCTGGACAAAGGGGTCAGGCGCGGGAGCTACAGCGCTGGGTTAGGAGGACCCAAGTGTGACCAGCAGGGCCCCGAGAAATAGAGCCTGTCCTGCCCCTGGACCTGGGCTAATAGCTCCCCATGCGTGCCTGCTGCGCCAGGCTGACCAGTGTTCAGGGGCACCCAGCAGAGAGGGACTGACAAACCTCCTCCAGACCTTTCTCATCTCTCCACCGCATTAGCCCCTCTAGTTTTGCAGACCAGGAAGCTGAATCCGGGGAGGGTTGGTGGGGCAAGCCCCCAAAGGGATGGCGGGGACAAACTGCTGCCTGGGACCCCTCACTGCACCCCCCGTCCCAGGAGCCATTCCCCTCCCTCCAGGGGCTTGAGGAAGGGGGAGGGTCTCTGCCCCAGCCGCCGGGGCGGGGTGCACCTGGTTCAGATTTGTGGAGGGAGTCCCGCAGGGCTTGGAGACCACACGGGGCCGCACAGCTGGGCCCGCGGGAGGGGAGTGTTGGCGGCCTGAGCCCTGTCACTCTGCGAGCAGCACCCAGGAAGCCCCGGAGACCGAAGTGAAAGTGAGCGGGCAGGGCGCTCGCTCGCACGCGGTACCGGGACGGTCCCCGGAGGCCGCCGGGAGGAACTCCTGAGCACGCCGGGCGTGGCTGGCCCAAAAGCAAAACAGAAAGAAACGCTCGGGCCCTGCGGGATGCTGAGGCTGGGCCGGGGGCCGAGGGAGGGGGCGGGAGGCTGCGGTCTGGGCAGCCGGGGTCCGACCGCGCGCGCGCGGGGGCCGGGACTCCGCGGGGCGATGGGGGATGGGGAAAAGTCCCGGCGGGACAGCGCGGGCCGGGCAGCGCGGGGGGGCTAGGGGCAGCTCGGGGTCAGCGAGGGACAGCTCGGGGTCACGCGCTCCCGGGGGCCGGCGCCCCGCGCGCCCGGGCCGCGGCCCGCCCCGCCTGGCCCGGAGAGCCAGCGCGCCGCTTCAGGCTGCAGGCTGCCAGGAAGAGTCACTTCCCGGAGCCCGCGGGAGCCCTGGCCGAGCTATGCGAAGAATGTCCGCGCCGGGCCGGGCAGGAGGCACCTCCCCGGCCGCGCCGCCGCCACCGAGCCGAGCCGAGCCGAGCGTGCGCGCCCGCCGGGCCCCGCCCTCCGCGGCCCCGCCCCGCCATTGGCCCTCCGCGGGCCCGCCCCCGCAGGCCCCGCCCCGCCATAGGGCCGCCCCACCGCAGGCCCCGCCTCCGCCGTAGGCCCACCACAGGCCCCGCCCCCCGGAGGCCCCGCCCCGCCGCCCGCGGAGCCGGTCGCCATAGCAACGGGATGACAGGCGCAGAGAGCTGTTTATTCTCAGCCCAGTGCCAGGAAATTCGGCCGGGAGGCTGCCAGGCGCACCTCCCTCGGGTGGGGGGCGGAGAGGGAGGAGAGAGGGTGGACCCGCCCGCCTGGGGCTCCTGGAGGGGCAGGCGAGGGGGGGGGGGGCAGGGGGGAAGGGGGAAGGGAGTCGGTCGTCACTGGGGGTCACTGACCCTGCAGGGGAAGCTGCTAGCCAGGCTCGGACGCTTTCCCGGCTGTGAGTGGATCAAGTTTGCTGGCCCCGGGGGAGCGGAGGGCCCCGCTCCAGACGGCACCTCGCTCTGCAGCACGCCAGCTCCCTCTGTCCAGGGATCCCGCCCCCGCTGCTTCGGGCCACCCCCCCCCCCCCCCCCCCCCCCCCCCCCCCCCCCCCCCCCCCCCCCCCCCCGCCTGTGGCACTCGTTCCCGCACACATCTGGGTGCCAGGGCCGGGACACTGCCAGTGGGCTGCCCTGAGATTTAGTGCATGCAACTGAAGTAATGAATGTTCTGGAAAATAAACAGGGACTGCTGGGGGTGTCCCAGAGGCTCCTTCCCGAGCCCTATCCCTGCCCATCACCCATAGGAGCCAGTCCCGCTGCCCCACATTCGATGCCTGGTGAAGGACTTTGGGGCAGAAAGTGTCCCCATTTTAGAGACAGAGAAACTGAGACCTGGGTGGAGGGTGGGTGCTTCCAGAGGTGCAGAGAGAGAGAGAGACAGAGGAAAGAGAGAGGAGGAGAGGAGAGAGGAGAGAGAAAGGAGAGGAGAGGACAGAGAGAGGAGAGGGGAGAGAGAGAGAGAGAGAGAGTGTGTGTGAGAGAGAGAGAGAGAGGAGGCTGACTTCAGCCCAACCCTCCCACCACCCAGAACCCCAGCCCCAAGTGTGCCTGCAGCCACTCCCCAGGGAGGGGTGGGGAGGGGATGGCTGATTCCGGGATTCCAGTCCCAGCTGTCCTCACGGGAATCTAAATAACTACCAGCTCCCAGCCCACCGGGCAGCTTTGCGCCCGAGCCTGGACCTTCCTGTCTGGTGGGGGCCGGCTGCTCCCCGGGGCCTGGGCTGCCTGTGGGATCCAGAGGACGCTCTCGGCCAGCCGGCCCACGCGAGCAAGCAGAGACAAGTGCGGCTCTCTGCGGGGCTCTGGGGGGGAGAGGGGGCTGGGAGGAGGAGGGCTGCTGTGTCCCCGCTCCCCCAGGGCTGAACCCTCCCAGCTGTGCTGGGAACAGGCCAGGCCTTTGTGAAATCCGGGCGAGCCTGACCCCATGTCATGAGGCTGCCAGTGGAGTGGGTGCGGGGAGGGGGGGGCGGGGGGCTGTTCCCAGAAACGGGGAGAACTCTGGACTTCCCACTCCTGAGGGCGCCTGATTGCAGCACAGCCTTAAGCAACCGCCGGGCCTGGAAGGCCGCTGAGGCCGCTGTTGAGAGCCGCCAGGGCCATGGATCCATGCTGCAGCGCGTGTCCCCCGTGGACCCCGGCCCGGACCCCGCAAGCAGCTCAGCGACACCCAGGGACGCAAGTCCCCTCTGCTGCTGCTTCCTTCTTTTCCTCCCTTTTCTCTTTCTCTTTTTTGCCCACGCCCGTCAATGCTCAGGAATTACTCCTGGCTCTGCACTCAGGAATTACTCCCAGTGGTTTTCATGGGCCCACTGGGATGCTGGGGGATCGAACCCCGGTCAGGTTCATGCAAAGCAAGTGCCCTGTCCAATTGTCCCTTCTCCCTGCAAAGTTGCAGCCTCTGTGTGTGTGTGTGTGTGTGTGTGTGTGGTCTGTCGCTTGTCACAGTCTCCTGATTTCTCCCCGAGACTGTTGGTGGAAGAAGCCCCCTCTAGGTCATGGCTTCACATCTCTCTCTGTTTTCTGCACTGCCAGGGATGGAGCCCAGGGCCCCCTCCCACACACAAGGCTGCTTGCTGACCTGGGTTCAGTCCTCAGCATCCCCTACTGGTCCCCTGAGCACGAGTAACCCTGAGCATTGCCGGGTGTGGCCCCAACCTGCCTCCCCTCAAGAAGGAAGCAAGGAAGCAAGCAGCAACGTGGGCAGGAGACAGAGCACAGGGTCACGGCCCTTGCGCTGCACACAGCCGAAGCTCCCAGGATTCCCCAGGCCTCACGTGGAGTGATCCCTGAGCACAGAGCCAGGAGCCAGCCCTGAGCACCGCCAGGTGTGGCCTATCAGCAGATGGGCCCGAGAGAGACGGTTCAGCAGGGAGGGCGCTTGCTTGGCAGGTGGGCCGACCTGGGTTCAATCCTTAGTGCCACTTTTGGACCTCTGCACCTTGCCATGTGTGATCCCTGAGTGCAGAACCAGGAGTGAGCCCTGAGCACTGATGAGTTTGGTCCCCAAATTGAAAAAAATTTAAATAGGGCTGGAGCAGAACGATAGCACAGCGGGTAGGGCGTTTGCCTTGCGAGCAGCTGACCCAGGTCTGATTCCCAGCATCCCATATGGTCCCCTGAGCACCGCCAGGAGTAACTCCTGAGTGCAGAACCAGGAGTAACCCCTGTTCATCGCCAGGTGTGACCCAAAAAGAAAAAAAAAGAATTTAAATGTTAAAAAAGGAAGAAAGGAATTATTTGTTTGCTTTTTAAAAATTCTCTTCTGGGGGCTGAAGAGATAGCACAGCGGGTAGGGTGTTTGCCTTGCACGCGGCCGACCCGGGTTCAATTCCCAGCATCCCATATGGTCCCCTCAGCACTGCCAGGAAGGAGTAACCCCTGAGTGCAGAGCCAGGAGTTACTGTGCATCGCCAGGTGTGACCCAAAAAGAAAAAAAAAATTCTCTTCTGTTTTAGGAGCCACAGCAGAAGGGGCCCAGGGCTTGCTCCTGGCCCCGCACTCAGAAGTCCCTCCTGGCAGAGTTGGGATGGCACCTGGCTTGGTCACAGGCATCTTCTTGTTGGTGCTTGTGTTGGCTTTGCTTTGTCCCCTGACGCACTCCCCCTCGCCTTGTATCTCCCCCTGGACGGTCCCAGCCGAGTCGCAGGGGCCGATCGCGCCAGTCACGGCTCCTTCCAGCCTCACCACGAGGTACCCCAGCCCCGGGGGCTGTCCAGAGCCGGCTGGAATCCGCCCTGGACGTAGAAGGCCCAAGGACGTCCAGGCTTCTGGCCACCCACAAGCAGGCCTCCTCCCGTTGCCCCAAGCCAGCCTCCCTGGACCCCGGGGCGGGTCAGGGCGCAGCTCCCGCTGCCCAGGGCTCTCTGGGAAGGAGGCAGTGGGAGAAGGCGCCCGCCATTGCCCCGCGCCTGGCACTCTGCAAAAGTGAGTCAGAGCATCTGGCCACAAGGCCCCCAGGAGAGACCCCAGAGAGTGGCCAGTCGCCCCCGCAGGGCTGGGTCGGTCAGTGGCGGTTGAACACTGCCCTACATCCTGGGACACCCCGCCCCGGCCAGCCAGCACTCGGGGCCTTTGGCTGGGAACCCAGCGAGGGACCCCGACCAGCCCGGGGCCAGAGCTCTGGACGGGAGGGCAGACCCAGAGGACAGGCGGCCCGTCCCTTCGCAGAGAAGGAGCTGGGAAGGTCAGCCAAGGGCCCAGGCTGCAGCAGAGACCTTGGGCCCTGCTGAGCGGGAGGCCAGGCCGGTCAGTCAGCGAGCAGGGGAGGGAGAGGAAAGCTGCTCGCTGGGGAGCCCCGGGCCGGATGCCCGGGAGGGGGAGCGGCGGGACAGGGAGGCTCTGTGCCTGGACGGGCGGGGGCCCCCAGAAGACCCCTCACCAGACCCACTAGCTCCTCGCCTCTGCCCTCCTGGGCGATGTTCTGTGGGGGGGCCAATGTGGGGAGGAAGTGCGGCTGATGTGGGGATCCCCCAGGGCAGCTCTCCGGGTGCAGGGGGAGCCCAGGTAATGGGGCAGAGCCCAGGCCTGGCATGTGCTCGGTCCCCGGGGCCTCACTCCACCGGCAGCTCAATGCCAAGGTGACTCTGTGCGTGACGCCTGGGAGGCCCGCGATTCTCTGGGTCCCTGAGGGAGGCCAAGAGCAGGGACTGGCCTCATTATCCGCCCCCCCCCCCCCCGCCCCCCAACAGGCTTTGCGGGCCTGGGGTCTGTCCCCAACACGTTCCGCCGGAGAGTGACCTCGGGCAGGTACAGAAAGAGGCTTGGACCCTGCTGCACTCGGGAAGGTCTCGGGCCCTGGGGAAGACGCAGGGGGGACTTGCTGGCTGCTGCCCCGGCCTCCGGCCCAGCCGGCCCAGCCCTCCAGCCACTGGCATCCACCCCCAGGCTTTCTTTGCTCTGCTCTGGGCCATACCCAGCGTTGCTCAGGGCTGACTCCCACTCAGTGCTCGGGGATCACTCCTGGCAGGCCCTAGAGAATGCCGGGGGTCGAACCCCTGGCTGGCGGTGTGCAGGGCAAATGCCCTTCCGCTGGACGATGGCTCTGGCCCCAGTTCCAGAGGCTCTTGTAGTGGTCAGGATTGCCATTACGGGGTGGGGGGGGGCAGGATGCGCCTGGTTGGGCCTCTAGGGTCAGCGTCCCCCAAGGCCCAGTGCAGGAGGCCCACCCACTGATGTGGGGCCGAGCTGGGATCCAACCCAGGACCTACACAGGCCAAGAGGCGCCCTGCCACTGTGCCCCCCCCACAAGGCCGCCTGGAGAGAGTGAGGTCCCAGCTGCATTTCCTGCCCGGGAGGGAGAGGAAGAGGCTCAGGAAGAGCCCCCCCCCCCACGCCCTGTGTGTGTACCCCACAGAGCTTCCTCCTTGTTTTCCTGGTCAGGCTTCACCTTCCCAAACCCCAGATGGGCAGCCACAGACACGGGCTCCCCAGGCCAGCCCGAGCTCAGTCAGCATGCCCAGTCCCCTGTCCTGCCCACTTCCGGGGGGGCACCATGGCTTCAACCTTGTCCCCCAGCCCTGTCTGCATGGCGCCTCCCTCACCTGCATCCCCCTCTGCAGAGCGTCCCGCACCAAGAAGGCACAGCCGGCTCAGGATTGCCCACATGGGACTGCCAGGTGGCTGTCAGGTCTCAGAGCACACGCACGCACACATGTGCATACATGTGCACACATGAATGCAAGGCATGCACACACATGCACTCACGAACACTCGTGCACATATGCGTGCATACATACGCGCACACGTGCACACACACATGCACGCACATGCACACATGCACACCCGTGCACACACATGCACACACACGCACACATGCACACACACACATTTGCACACATACACGCATGTCTTCTCTTCTTCCCTGTCCTTCGCAGCCCTGGTGTGGCGTGGGCACAGCAGGGGGTGCCTTGGCCAGGGAGGGGTTGCAGGACAGAACCCCCCCCTCCCCCACCCCGGAGCCAGGGCAGCTCATCTGCAGCCGCCTGGCCGGCCGGCTCCAGTGACTGTTTCCTGCGTCTCTCCGGTGACGTCCCGCGGTCCTGCAGCCTCAGATGACCCGCACACAGGAGACAGGGCACCCTCGGGGGTGGAGCCGGGGCCGGCCCCAGAGCTGGCCTGCCCCGTTTCTTGGCAATGTCACCTAGAGCAGGGCTGGCTGGCGGCCCCCCCAGGGCAGGCTCCCCTCCCACCCCTCCTGCTCCTGCTCCAGCCCAGGGGTCGTGCCGTGCCCCGCTCGCAGCCCCTCCCCAGCCCCCACCTCCCTGCTCCTCTGAACAGGCTCTGGGGGTCACCAGCCACATGGACCAGGCCTCACTCCTGGGGGGCGAACTCCCCCTTTGGGTGCCACACCGGTTCCAGAGACCAGGTGGGGGGTTAGGAGCCAAACCCCTCGCAGCCTCCTGGGGTCTCTGAGCTGCTCCCGCTGGGGCTGACACCCGCTGCCCTCCACCCTCCAGGCCCGGCACAGACCACAGGCCCTTCTTGGCTCCAGTATTCTGGCATTCGGGAACGGCCCCAACAGACAGGAGGCCACGCGCTACCTCCCAGGCTGCTCCCCTGGCTTGCTGGTCCTCCCCACGGTGCAGCAAGGCCCCCCCTCCCCTTGTCCCACCCGGGGCCTCTCTGCTCTCTGGCTGGTCGGCCCAACCACAGGACCAGGACCAGCTGGCTGCAGGCCAGGCAGGACAGCCGAGCCCACCTGCTCCAGGGGGTCCTGCAGTACCCGGCTCCACAAAGGAGGTGTGTGTGGGGCGGCGGTCACTGACAGAGGAGGTGTGTGGGGGGGCGGGGGGTCACTGGGAGCCTCGTCCTGGCCACCCGCCCCCAGGACACCCTGAGGGTGGAGGCTGACTCACCGCCTGGCCCAGCCCTGCTCATGTTCTTGGCCCTGGGCCTGGGTTCCCTCAGGTTCCACAACAGCTCGGACCCTCCCCCTTGTGCGGGGGCGGCTGGGGCACCCCAGGGGGTGGGGCAGGCAGGGCCTGGCCACTGGGCCCTCCTGCGCCGAGTTCTGTGCCTGGACCCCACACTGGCCGGGAAGGCCTGACCCTGCTGGAGCCGAGGCAGGGGTGAGGCGAGGACCGCCCCGGAGCTCGGGCACCGACACCTGTCTCTGTCTTCACCCCTCTGGCTCGGAACCGGCTTACAGATGGGGAAACTGAGGCTGGCAGGGGGCAGCGGGTGGGCAGGCTTGGGCCAGGGCTCCAGGGCAGAGAGAGCCCAGCACTGCACCAGGTCAGACACGGGGGCCGGGTCTGCGCCTTCAGGACACCCCCACCCCCGATGGGGCCCACCCAGAGGGCAGGGCCCGCGGGCGTGCTGTGGGCCGCTGCAGCTGCTGCCGGGCAACGTCTGCTGCTCCTGCTCCTGCGGGACGCGTGGACGGGAGGGCAGGCGGCCAGCTGTGGATTCCTCAGCCCTTCCATCAGCCGGCCTTGGGCTTCCTCAGTCGCCTGCGTGAGGTCAGCGCCCCGCCCGCCAGGCTGGCCCCGCGCCTGGGATCCCCCGCCCGAGCCACCAGCCCCCCCCCTACCAGGCCCCGGCCCCTGCCGTCCCCGTCCCTGCTCTGTCCATCCCTGTGCCCCGCGGGCTGCGCTGCCTATTTCGGGGGCTGGCGCTGCGGGCCGGGGCAGCCCCTGCCCGGAAAGCGGCTATTCTGAGCCGGGTGGCGCATGGCAGCTGCGGGCCCAGGGCTTCCCGGCAGCGAGGGGCAGAGGGCACGGCAGGGGCAGGGCAGGGACCCCCGCCCCCCGCGCCCCACCTTCCCCTCCAGGCCGGCCAGCGCCCTCCCCGTGCTGGCCGGGCCCAGGTGTCCCACGGCCAGAGTTCTCCCTGCGGCCTGTCTCCTGTCTCCCTGGGGGTTGTCCCCGCACTGGCTCTGCCCTGCAGCTTTGGGGGAGAGGAGGTGAGCTGGGCCACACCTGAGTGCTTCGGGCTTCCTCCCCGGCTCTGTGGCGCCGGGCACAACCCAGGTTAGCGCTGTGCAAGGCAGGTGCCCACAGTCCTTTGCCTCCAGACAGGAGCCAATCAGTGACTGGTTCCTGCAAACTCCAGCCCCTCCCCGTCTTGGGGTCGGAGCATCTCACTGTCCAGGGTCCTCTCAGCCCCCTCCCCCTTCAGAGGGAGTGGCCGTTTCCTGGTGAGCTGGGCTTGGTGCCCGCGGGATCAGTGGGCATCGGCCTGGGGCCCCCGGTTTCCTCTGGCCGGGCGCGTGGCCAGCTAGCAGGGAAGACCAGGAGGCACCCCCTGGCTGGACGAGCTTATTCCCGCCACCGTCCCGAGCCGGGGGGCTGGGCTTCCCCTGGACCTCCCTGCCAGACAGGGGGAAGGAAGAGGCGGTTGACAGGCCTCCGGCGGGTCAGGCCAGCAGGTGGCCTGCCTGCCAGGTGCCACTTAGCCCAGAGCTTCTTAGGATCTAGGTCTGGCTTGGGCAGACTAGTGCCCGCCCTCCTGTCTGTCTGCCGGGCTCAGCTGTGGAAGTTTGGGGATAGGCTGTGGCGATTTGGGGACAGGTTTGGGGGGTCTGCCCAGACTGAAGTTCCTCCCCCAAAGCTTCAGCGGCGGGGTGGGCGATCCTCATCCCCCTCACCCCCAGCCCTAGCCCTTCTTAGTTTCTTTTGCTCTGGGCTGCAGGTATCTGGGAAAGGAAAAGCTCCTGACAGGCCGCTGTGGATGAAGGTGGGGACCACAGGTGACCAGGCTCCATCCCTGACAGCAGGACGGTGCCTTGAGCACCGCCAGGAGCGACCCCTGAGCACTGCCCGGTGTGACCCCTCTCCCATGAAAGGGGAGAAATGGGGGTCAGCTCCCTCCCACCCGCCACTCACCCCAGAACAGAGAACTAGGAACAGCTGCTTGGGCCCGGGCGGGGACAGGTCACTCTGGGGTGTCACAGAGGAGTGACCTGTATCCCCAAGTGAGATGAGGGGTGAGGTGGGAGCACTTCCCGGCCCCCCTCCCCGCAGGTTGGAACAGGGAAGGGAAGCCGCCAGCCCAGCTCTGGCTCATCGACAGGTAAGAGCCTTGACTCACCCGCCAACCGTTCGCTTCCGACGTAGCGGCTGGCGCAGGCCATGAGTCAGGGCGGGCTCGGGAGTGGACTGCCCTGGCCAAAGTCCAGCAGAGGCCCTGCTTCCCGCGGGGCCAGCATGCGGCTGGTGCCACACACCTGCGTCCCAGAAGGTGCAGGGAAGGGACGCCGTGGGCATGAGGGACCGTGGGCTCCCTGTGGTCAGGGCAAGGGGCTTGAGGGAAGGGGGTCCCTCCTCCAGTCCACGGGGACCCCCCCACGCTGTTCAGAACTGGAAGGAGCCCACAGTTTCAGCACCATCAAGATGGACTCTTCCTGGGGTCAGAGCGATAGCACACAGTGGGTAGGGCGTTTGCCTTGCACAAGGCCGATCCGGGTTCGATCCCCAGCAACCTGTAGGGTCCCCCTGAGCACCGCCAGGAGTAATTCCTGAGTGCAGAGCCAAGAGCAACCCCTGAGCATCGCTGGGTGTGACCCAAAAAGAAAAGAAAAAAAGATGGACTCTTCCTTGCCTTGCGTTGTTGGGAAAAGTCTGAGTCTTGTTCTGAGATGCTTGGGGGTCCCTGAAGGGCAGGGGGTGGTGGGGTAGAGGGAGCCCGGGAAGGATAGGGAGGGCTGGGGGAGAGGTCAGGAGTATGGCGTATTCCCATGGCTGTTTAATTTTTCTTTTTGATTTTTATTTATATATATATATATATATTAATTGAATCACCGTGAAACACAGTCACAAAGCTTTCATGTTTGAGTTTCAGTCATACAATGATCAAACACCCATCCCTCCACCAGTGCACATTCTCCACCACCAATGTCCCCGTCCCCAGTATCCCCCCAACACGCCTGTGTAGCAGACAGTTTCCACAATATTCTCTCTCTACTTTGATTACATTAAATACTTCAACACCAATCCCACCATTATTATTTGGAATTTTCCCGCCACCACTCAAACCTGCCCAGAAGGCAATGCTAGACAATGTATTTTGTATTGCTTGTTACGAATAGTGTATATGATGTCTCACGGCCGCCCACTCCTGGGATTCTAAAATTTTAATGATTAGGGTCTGGAGAGATCTCTGCAGTGAGTTGCTCGGTTCCCGAGATTCGTTTATGAATCTCTGGATCATGGCAGTTGTTCCTCGATTTTTCTTGAGCAGTACCAGTAATGTCTCCATTGTGAGACTGTTGTTACTGTGTTTGGCATATCGAATACGCCATGGGTAGTTTGCCAGGTTTTGCCGTGCGGGTGAGATACTCTCGGTAGCCTGCCGGGCTCTCGGAGAGGGGCTGAGGAATGGAACTCAGGTTGGCCGTGTTGGCCGCATGCAAGGCAAACGCCCCTACCTGCTGTGCTATCACTCCAGCCCATGGCAGTTAGGAGCTTAAATAATAGCTGGAGGCAGGTAATGGACATCATCTCAGGGTCCCATGGAGCAGGGGGACGAGAGAGACCCGGCTCCTCCCCTCCTCCACGGCCACAATCCAGAGACACACAAGAGTCTCAGAACCGAGCAGCTCGCTGCAGTGATGCCTCTGGAATCTGCCCCCAGGCCGCTCTCACCGGGCTATTCCAGACGGGAACAGGGGCTGTCCCTCCGCCTGCCCTTAGGGACCCCGGCCACTACCACCTTCCAGAACCCAGTGAAAAGCCCAGGTACGCGGGAGCAGTAATGGCAATCACAGGCCCAAGGCTGTTCTGAGGCTTGTCACAGCTCGGGATTTGCAAACTCCCCCCCACATTTGCATATGTATTCTTGGAATTCCCTCCTCAGCATCACCCCTCCCTCCCAGGCAGCTGGAGCATCTTCCGGGAACTGAGGTCAAGGGCCAGGCGCTGGCTGCCCCAGACCTTCCCAGCTGACTGCCCCCGATTCCGCACACTGGTCACTTCCCCAGAGCATTGCAACAGAGCTGGGCGGGGGGAGGATGGGGGGGTATTTCCAGAGCTTCCTGCCCTCCCTGGCCGACCCCTGAGCCCCCTCCAGGGCTGCTTAGAGGCGACTCTGGCCTCCAGTGTTCACACCTCTGACCCCGACCCGACCCAACCCGTGTCCCCCTCACCTCAGGCTTGCCTCGAGCAGGGGCCCCCAGAGACCCGCTGACAGCCAGGAAGGGACACGCCTCTGTGCTTCTCTGTCTGCCCCCCCTCTGACCCCCTTTGCGTTCTGTCTCTGCCCCTCTGGGGTGAAGCCTCTGCAGTGCCACACCCACAGCCCCTCAGCCTGCTGACCCGGCTCACCGGGCCGACGGCAGTGGACGTGAAGACTCTGGGGCCAGCTCTGCTGCTGGCTGGGCACCGCAGCGCCTGTCGTGGGGTGCTGGCCCCGGACAGGTGTGCAGGTGGGCGGGGGCAGGGCTGGTAGAGGCTGGGGTCTGCATCTCATTAGGGGTCTTTTGAGATTGCTGTGGGTGGGTCACCACTAAGCACCCAGATGCAGGGATCTTTTGTCCAGGGGATCTTGGCCTCAAGGGATGTTTTAGCAGCAAGTTCTGAGAAGGGGCCAGAGAGCTCGATGACTGGAGAACAGGCAGGGAGCTGGGCCACCCCCCCACCCCAGCACTGCCAAGATGGTCCCCCAACGCAATTTCAGAGAGCTCGTGCTGAAGCAAACTGGGACTCCCGGTTCTGAGAGTGAAGATGGGTCGAGACGTGGGGACAGGGCTCAGCTGGCAGGGCCTGTACCTGGGAAGGTACCCTTGACCCCCCAGGCCCCCAGCACTGGACTGTGATGACCTAGAGGCTGGGCATCCCTGGGAATGGGTCTCACAGAAAAAGGGTCCTGGGTCCGAGCTGGTACAGGAGCTAGGGTGCTGGCCTGGATCAGGCCAATCTGGGTTCAATCCCTGGCATCTCTGGGGCTGGAGCAATAGCACAGTGGTTAGGGCATTTGCCTTGCATGCGGCTGACCCGGGATCGATTCCCAGCATCCCATAGGTTTCCCCAAGGACTGCCAGGGGTGATTTCTGGGTGCAGATCCAGGAGGAACCCCTGAGCGTCACGGGTGTGACCAAAAAGCAAAAAAAAAAAAAACCCCAAATTCCCAAATTCCTGGCATCCCATAGGGTCCCCCAAGCCAGCCAGGAGTGATTCCTGAGTGCAGAGCCAGGAGGAACCCCTGAGCATAGCCGGGTATGGCCCAAAACAAACAAATCAAACAATGGTCCTAGGGCCAGAGTGATAGTACAATGGGTAGGGCGTTTACCTTGTGCATGGTTCACCCGGGTTTGGTCCCAGCACCCCCTATGGTCCCCTGAACCCTGCCAGGAGTGATTCCTGAGCCAGCAGTAAACCCTGAGCGCGGCAGGGCATGATCCAAAAACAACTCAAACCAATAAAAGGGTCCCCAAAATGATAAGTGAGCGGCAACAAATTGAAGATTAGTCAATCCAGTCACTGAAGACGCTGGGGGCAGGGCTAAATACAGAGATTAGCCAATCCAGCCAATGAGGATGCTGAGGGAAGGGCAAAATTCAGTGATTAGTCAATCCAATCATTTAGAAAGCTGGGGGGGGGGGACTAAATTTTGTTTTTTATTTTTTATTATTTTTTTTCTTTTTGGGTCATACCTGGTGGTGCACAAGGGTTACTCCTGGCTCTACACTCAGGAGTTACTCCTGGCGGTGCTCAGGGGACCATATGGGATGCTGGGAATCAAACCAGGGTGGGCCGCGTGCAAGGCAAACGCCCTACCTGCTGTGCTATCTCTCCAGCCCCGGGGGGTGTGGGGGGGGACTAAATTTTGAGATTAACCAATCCAGTCCATGAGGAAACTGGGGGGGGGGTGGGACTAAATTCAGAGATTAGGGCTAGAGCAATAGCACAGTGGGTAGGGCGTTTGCCTTGCACGCGGCCTACCTGGGTTCAATTCCCAGCATCCTATATGGTCCCCTGAGCACTGCCAGGGGTAATTCCTGAATGCAGAGCCAGGAGTAACCCCTGTGCATCGCTGGGTGTGACCCAAAAAGCCAAAAATTTTAAAAAATTTAAAAAAATAAAAAGTAAATAAATTCAGAGATTAACCAATCTAATCCCTGAGGCTGCTGGGGAGGCTGGACTATAGGAGTGTCCCTTCTAGAAAACTGAGGTGCTACTCCCAAAGGGTGAGGGGGAGAGAGGGAGGGAGAGAAGCTTTTCAGGCAGAAACAGCCTTCAGAGCGAGTCCAGAGACAGCCTTGGCTAAGAAGACTGGGTCAAACCCAAAGGCCACAGAGAGATGGGAAGGGAAACTGTGCAAATGAAGCACCTGTGGGGTCCTGGGCCCCTAAACCTGTGCATGTTGCCAGAGCCCAAATGCCAGGGAACGCTGCTGTGAGGGCCACCCCGTAGCTTCCCAGCAGCTCCCAAAGCCAAGGCAGCAGACCAGGCCGTGTCCTGCTCCCTTAGACACGAGACTGGGAAGCAGGGGCCTGAGTAACTGCACAGCCGGGAGAGATGGAGAAACAGGGGCCCGATAACTTCACGGCAGGGAGAATATGGGAAGCAGGAGCCTGAGTAACTGCACAGTGGGGAGAATGTGGGAAGCAAGGGCCTGAGTAACTGAGTGGTAGGGAGAATCTGGGAAACAGGAACCTGAGTAACTGCACAGCAGGGAGAGACTGGGAAGCAGGGGCCTGAGTAACTGCATGGCGGGGAGAGACTGGGAAGCAGGGGCTTGAGTAACTGCACAGCCGAGAGAGATGGGGAAACAGGGGTCTGAGTAACTGAGTGGCAGGGAGAATCTGGGAAGCAGGGGCCTGAGTAACTGCAGGGCGGGGAGAGACTGGGAAGCAGGAACCTGAGTAATTGCACAGCGGGGAGAATCTGGAAAGCAGGGGCCTGAGTAACTGCACAGCCGAGAGAGATGGGGAAGCGGGGGCCTGAGTAAGTGAGTGGCAGGAGAATCTGGGAAGCAGGAGTCTGAGTAACTGCACAGCGGGGAGAATCTGGGAAGCAGGGGCCTGAGTAACTGCACAGCCGAGAGAGATGGAGAAGCAGGGGCCTGAGTAAGTGAGTGACAGGGAGAATCTGGGAAGCAGGAGTCTGAGTAACTGCACAGCAGGAAGAATCTGGGAAGCAGGGGCCTGAGTAACTGCATGGCTGGGAGAATATGGGAAGCAGGGGCCTGAATAACTGCACAGTGGGGAGGGCGCGGGCCTTGCACCCCTCAGACAGGTTCCATGCCCCAGCACTCCATATGGGTCCCTGAGCCCTACCAGGAGTGATTCCTGAGCATTCTGGGTGCACCTCTCCCCCAGGGAGAGAGAGAGAAGGAGATAGGGAAGCAGGGATGAAGGCCGAGGACGGTGACGGAGAGAGGGAAGGGCTGGGCTGTGTGTCAGAGGAGCACTGGGACAGGAGGGAGCGGCCACTGTTTTCTGTCATTCCTAAGTCTGAGGGACGGGCAGGAAGGTGGGAAGCCGGGCCCTTGACGAGCAGGGACCAGAACAGGGAACTGGAAGCCAGTGACAGTGACGCTGCTCAGAGCACGGCTCGGAATGAGTCACTGCACGTCGCCGTCTACTCGGTGTGCCCTGGGCAGCCCACATTCACCCAGGGGAGTGACGGCGAGTGCAGGGGGATCATAAACCAGGTCAACGGCTCCTGAGGGGCTCAGCGGCAAAGAGCAGAGCGCCACGGCGGTGCCATCTTGGAGAAGAGAAGTGTAGACTCCGTGGTCTGGGGGCCTCAGAAGAGACGCAGAGAACACACAGGGGGCATATCCGGGAAGGAGCCAGGTCCTGGACCTGTGTCCATCATGGTGTATCAAGGTCAAAGGCCAGAGAATGGAGGATGCCCAGACGAGATGCTCACACAACTAGGAACAAGTCTGCATGCCTCACCTGTGCGTACTCCTGAGTGAATACGACACAGCCAGGAACAAGCCTGCATGCCTTACCTATAGGCAGTCATGAGTGAATACTACACATCCAGGAACAAGCCTGCATGCCTTACCTGTAGGCAGTCATGAGTGAATACTACACATCCAGGAATAAGCCTGTGCACCTAACCTGTGTGCACACGAGTGAATATTACAAGCCAGGAACAAGCCTGAGTGTGCTGTGTGCTCACGTGAGGGCTTTGCAGAATACTAGTAAGTGAAAGAAAGCAAATAGAGTTTGGGGGCTAGAGAGAGAGAGTACAGGGGTTAAGCTACTTGCCTCATGCACTGCACGCAGAGTTCAATTCCAGCACTCACTCAGATCCCCTGGGCCCCGTCAAGGTTGATCCTGAGCACAGCGGGTGTGGCCCCCCCCAAAATCTGCAGAGGTGTCATGGAGATCGCCCAGGGGCTAAGGACACGCCTTGCATACAGCTGCCCCTACCCGGCAGGCTGGACTGGCCACGAGCCCCTCACGGAAATGTGTGCAGGGCAGCTAGGAGGTGGGGACAGGCCAAGGCCCCACCCCTGGTGCTGCCAGGAGACCCCCCGAGCACCACCTGGAGAGACCCCAGAACAAAAGGAAAAGGTAGCCGCAAACAGAGAACAATCGAGGAACTGGAGAGATGGTACAAGGGCGAGGGCATGGGCCTTGCCTGTGGCGGACCTGGGGTGGATCCCTGGCACCCCAGAGGGTCCTCCGAGCCCTGCCAGGAGAGATTCCTGAGCACAGAGCTGGGAGTCAGGCCTCAGCATTGCTGGGTGTGGCCCAAACCAAGACAGAGAGAGAGAGAACAATGGATACTCTTATCTGAGTGCTCAGGGAAGGAAATACAATGCTTCTCTGGAGTTCCTTTGGGGGAGGAGTGTGCACGGGGTTACTTGAAGACAGGCCAGGACCCCCACACGCACGTGCCTCTCCAGAGCGACCCCCGCCAACCGGCCAAGCAGAGCAGGCAGAGAATCGGGCCGGCCCACAGGCTGCACAGCGCAGGACAGCGTGGCCCTCTGCCAGGGCGGGAGGGACGGGAAGCAGAGCCTGGACGGAACAAGGATCCCGGGACATCAGGGTAGAAAGCCCCGCGCACTGGCCGAGCAAGAGGGGGCAAAGTGCTGGGGGGGACAGTTTAAACTGCATGCTTGGGCTGAAGCAATAGCACAGTGGTAGGGTGTTTGCCTTGCACAAGGTTGACCCGGGTTCAATTCGCAGTGTCCCACATGGCCCCCCAAGCACTGCCAGGAGTGATTCCTGAGTGCATGAACCAGGAGTAACTTCCGTGCATCGCCAGTGTGACCCAAAAAGAAAAAAAAATTAAAAATGAATAGATAAGTAAATAAACTGCATGCTTGGGGGGGTGGAGCCCAGGAGGGTCAGAAACACACAGTGTGAATGGGGAGGGGGAATGTGGGCAATCAGCTGCCCAGAGCTGCCCGGGGAGAGGGGCTCCCCAGATCCATGGACAAGCCCTTTGCAAGGCTAACTGCTGCCTTGGGCATTCATGCAAGCCGTTGCCCTGGGGCCGAAGCTCGCTGCTCACCTGAGTGGGGGGGAGAGAGAGAGAGAGAGAGAGAGAGAGAGAGAGAGAGAGAGAGAGAGAGAGAGAGAAGAGGGAGAGAGAGGAAGGAAAGGGGAAGGAAAGGGGAGAAAGGAAAAATGAGGAGAAGAGAGAGGAAGGAGAGGGAGTGAGGGAGGGAGAGCAGGGGAGCAGGGGTGAGGGAAAGGGGGAGCAAAGGTGAGGGAGAGGCAGAGCAGGGGTGAGGGAGAGGGAAAGCAGGGGTGAGGGGAGAAGGGAAGCAGGGGTGAGGGAGAAGGAGAGCAGGGGTGAGGGAGAGGGAAAGCAGGGGTGAGGAAGAGGGGGAACAGGGGTGAGGGAGAGGGGACCAGGGGTGAGGGAGAGGGAAAGCAGGGGTGAGGGGAGAAGGGAAGCAGGGGTGAGGGAGAAGGAGAGCAGGGATGAGGGAGAGGGAAAGCAGGGGTGAGGGAGAGGGGGAGCAGGGGTGAGGGAGAGGGGAGCAGGGGTGAGGGAGAGGGAAAGCAGGGGTGAGGGAGAGGGGGAGCAGGGGTGAGGGAGAGGGAAAGCAGGGGTGAGGGAGAGGGAAAGCAGGGGTGAGGGAGAGGGGGAGCAGGGGTGAGGGGAGAAGGGGAGCAGGGGTGAGGGGAGAAGGGGAGCAGGGGAGAGGGAGAGGAGGGGTGAGGGAGAAGGGGAGCAGGGTGAGGGGAGAGGGAGAACAGGGGTGAGGGGGGAGGGGGAGCAGGGGTGAGGGAGAGGGGGAGCAGGGGTGAGGGAGAGGGAAAGCAGGGGTGAGGGAGAGGGGGAGCAGGGGTGAGGGGAGAAGGGGAGCAGGGGTGAGGGAGAGGAGGGGTGAGGGAGAAGGGGAGCAGGGTGAGGGGAGAGGGAGAACAGGGGTGAGGGGGGAGGGGGAGCAGGGGTGAGGGAGAGGGGGAGCAGGGGTGAGGGGAGAGTCTCCTGCGGAGTTGGGCGACCGAGGGGAGGGACAGCATCTGGACCCATTCAGTCCCACAGCTGGCGGGCAGGGCGCTCCTGCATTTCTCAGTCCCCCAGCCTGAGCGGGGGTCAGGAGAGGGAACTGGGCCTTCCCGAAAGTGCCGTTTCCACGTTGCAGCCCACCCGAAGCCCACGGCCAGGCCTGGAGCCTGGTGCCGGGCAGGGGCAGCAGTCACACGGGGGGGGGGGGGCACAGGAGGCCCCAAGGGTGGGCTGAGCTGGGCCCGGCCCCTGCCCCTCTGGGGTCTCATCCTCAGCCTGGGGCCCGCGGGGTAGGGGAGGGATGGAGCCCTGTGAGTCACCGTGCCCACTTCCTGCCACGGGGAACCCGGCTGAGTCACCGGCCCCAAGGGCAAGGTTGGCCACAGGCCGGAAGGCTGGAGCTGGAGCCCCCCGCGCCCCCCAGACTCTGCGGGCGCCCCACCCCCACCCGCGGATGGTGTATCATCCCCGTCAAAGCAAAACAAAGCAAAGTGACACTTCCTCTGAACCCACTCAGGGTTACCAAAAAGCTACAAAAATAGGACCCGAGTTCCCGGACCCCTCTGCTCGGGCCAGCAGCCGGTCACGCTGCTGGGGCCACTTCTTCACCCGCCTCTGGGGACCGTCACCATGTGAGCACAGTGAGCAGGGACACGGCCCTCTCCTGCTGCCCCGCACACCTCCTGCCCTCGTGGCCCCCATGACATCAGGTGGCCCCTGGCCCTTGGTGGACCCTTTGTTCTGTGGCCAGGCCCGTGGGCATGCCAGCAGCCTCCTCCCCCGTCCTTGCAGCCGAGACCCCGGGGCCCTGCGCCGGCGTGGCCGCCACCCTCAGCAGGAAGACCCCCAGGTCCGCGCCCTAGCTGGACCCCAGGCTCTCCCGGGCACCCCCTTTCTCCACATGGGGGCCGCAAGCCCGCTGCTCCCGGTCAGCCCCTCATACGCCGGCCTGGACTCAAACCCACTCCATTGCCCTGAAATCCTCCTGTTCCTCTCCGGCTCTCTTGGCCTGAGCGTTTCCTCTGACCAGCTGGAGATAAGCCGGGGTGTGTGTGTGTGTGTGTGTGTGTGTGTGTGTGTGTGTGTGTATGCAATGCACGTGTGGTGTGTGTGTGTGTGTGTGATGTGATGTGTATATGGTGTGTTATGTGCTGTGTATCTGGTGTGTGTGATGTGTATGTGGTGTGTGCTGTGTGCTGTGTATATGTGTGTGTTGTGTGTTTGCCCCTCACCCCACTCGCACAGGGAGCTTGCCCTGGATTCCTAGGGGTGGATGGGGCCTGGTTGCGGGTTGGGGGCTGCTGGGGGGGCCCATTTCCGCCTGCCGGGAAAGCGCCTGAGCCCCAGGAGCCCCATCTGGCCTGAGTCCTGGTGTGACCTTCTCCCGCTGGGACAGCTTGGGCAGCCCCTGCTGGCCTCTGGGGTCACCCGCCATCCACTGAAGGAGCGTCAGGGTCTCTAACCAGGCCACATGCCGAGGGGCCGCTCTGGGCCCTGCAGGGGCCTCCCCGTCAGTCTGAACCCTCTGGCCAGAGCCAGGTGCGGCCCCAGCGGGCAGGAACCACGACTTCCTTCCTTCCAGACAGCCAGAATGGCAGCGCCCAGAGACCCCTGGCACCTCTCAGCACCCCAGCGTGGACGACCCTCGGGGCCACTGTTAGCCCCGGCAGGGGGAGGAGGCTGGCGGGCAGGGCAGCTGGAGCGCGGGGGCCAGGCCAGGCGTCAGCACCCCGGTGGCCAGCGCTGGCCGCCGGCCGGGGGCTCCCAGACACACAGTTCTTCCTCCCTCTGTTTGTGGAGACAGATGTTTGGGCGGGGAGCGCCCTCGTGTCCATGGAGACGGGAAGTTTGTGACTCTCGAGGAGACCAGAGTGAAAAAGGAGAAGGGGAAGGGGAGGGCGGGCCAGCCCGGGAGAACGCTGGACTTTTCCAGAAGTGGTGGCTAACAAAGGGGGTTGCCCGGCAACCGGCCTGCGGGCACTGGCCAGGACTGGGCAGTGCAGTTGGGGGCGTCCCACCCACCGCGGGCCTCTCCCCAGCCTGGATGTCCATCCTGCCCCGGACCTCTGCCACATTTGGGGGCGGGGCTCGAGCCCCTTCGCCCTCTGGCCCTGCACAGACTCCCCCGTCCTGGCTGTCCAGGGCCTGCTCGTCTCTCCTGGCCACAAGGCTCCGGCAGCGAGAGGAGAGGGATGAGCTGGCCAGAATCCAGACTTTCTTCCTAGAACCCAGGGGGGGATTCTAGGAAGAAAGGAGCTGGGGGGCTCTGAGGGGACCACGCCCCAGCACTGCCTTCTCGCCCGGTGGCTGGGGATCCCCACTGTCCACACTGACAGCTCCGCCACAGCCAGTGGGCAGCAGACCCCAGCCCCTCCCGGGACTCCCCCTCTCTGGGTTCCCAGCCCCCCCCCCCCCACACACCCCTGTCAGTCACCAGACACCCTCCTTGGCACACCCTCATCCTCTAGGTCCACAATCGGGGCCACTGCAGTAGGGCAGCAAATGGGTCCAGTCCCCAGCACCCTCTAGGGTCCCTCGAGCCCGCCGGGAGAGATTCCTGAGCGCAGAGCCGGGAGCCGGCCCTGAGCACCCAGGGTGACCCCAAATGAAAACCAGATCCCCAAATGAAAACAATCCCGCTTCAGGGGCTGCGCTTCGCTCAGTCAGCCTTGTCGGAGGTGACCCCCAGGCGGGGCTCAGAGGCAGGTCCAAGAAGGGTCTGCACCTTCTTGAGACCCCCCCCCATGAGAGGATGGCCCAGCTGGAGCCC
Source organism: Sorex fumeus (assembly GCF_029834395.1). Taxonomy (NCBI): domain Eukaryota; kingdom Metazoa; phylum Chordata; class Mammalia; order Eulipotyphla; family Soricidae; genus Sorex; species Sorex fumeus. Next base: position 16,694,447 of record NW_026606086.1, on the reverse strand, counting down.
ATCAGGATCCCGTGTTCCAGACTGAGACCTGAGGAGGAGGGTGTCATGGAAGTCACCACCCCCACGGTCTCACACACACACACACACACACACACACACACATGCATAGACACACCTACTCACACAGACCACACACTCACAGCCACACACATTCATACACTCACACTCACACCCTCCCACTTATACATATGCATACACACGCACAGCCCACACAGCCATGATCACACCCACACACATACACACACACACTCACACACACACATACTCACCTACACACCCACCCACACCCATTCACACACACCCACACATCCACGCGCGCACACACACTCAGACCCACACACAGAGACACACTCTCACACCTCCACACATCCATCCACACCCATAAACACACACACACACACACAGCACAGGTGGCCTGGGATGGGGGCGTCCGGGCAGGTGCCCAGGCTGGGGTCCCCAGCCCTGAGTACAGAGTTGGACTGCAGAAGGCAGGACCTCGGGCGGGCAGGCTTCCTGGCTCACTCCCCTTCCCCTGGGAAGCAGGAACATTCCAGACTCCTTCCCAGCAAACTGGAGAAGGCCCCCCTCATTCCCCCAGGCGCCCAGGAACCAATAGAGGGGCTCCAGGTGGGAAGGGGGTGGGAGGGGCCCTGGAGGTCTCTGGGGGGGCCCTCCTGGCTCCAGTCCTGGCCCCTTGCTGGGCTCCTGTGGCCTGGGGCCAGCAGGAATGGGTTGGGGGGGGCGGGACACTGGGCTTGCCTGGGAGGCAGGATGGGAGGGGATTGGGCCAGTGCTGGAGGGGTGGGGGCTCTGGACCTGGCCTCCTGTCCGCAGGCCCCCCCAGGGACCCTTCACGGGCATCACTGTGATGTGGGTCCAGGCCGCCCCCAGCTGGCGGCCACCATGCCCGCTGTCCTCCCCTGGCCAGGGCAGCTGTACAGGCCGTGGGGTGCCCGTCGCCTCTTTACTCTGGCCACGCTGCCCCTGGCCCAGCCAGCGTGTCTCCCAACCACCCGGGGGTGGATGGTGCCCAGTGGGACCAGGAACCTCCCGGGCCACCTGCTCGCTCTTCTGCCCCAGTTCACAGCTTTGATACATGCACACACACACACACACACACACACACACACACACACACACACACGTGTTCTCTCCCACCCCCCTACAGTCTACAGCTGTGACCCCCACCACTCAGACGTCACGTGGGCTTCACATGCTCAGAGGCCGGAGTCTCGGTGCTTTGTGTGTGTCCAGGCCGGGTGGGAGCCCAGAGCCGGATCCCTCACTGTCCAGGGGCTGGAGGCGCTTCCGGCAAGTCCAGCAGCTCGATTATTCATGAGCTCCGAGCCCAGGAGTGGGGCAGTGCCCACAGGGGCCCGGGCAGGTCCGAGGCCCCTTCCCCACCCCTGAGGAGGGCACTGTGGGGTGGGGGGGCCTTGCGCAGGCGCCCAGGGATGAGGTCAGAACCCAGGAGGGTGCACAGGGCTCCCCAGTCAGGCACCCGCGGGGACGGGGCTGAGCTGGTCCTGGGACCCCCCTGGACTGGGGCTTGTCATCTCCTGACGCCCAGGAGGCCAGAGGAAGGCTCTGGGCCGCACACCCCACAGGGCAGCGCACAAATGCAGGGTGATGGACTGGACAGAGGGATGGAGGGTTCGAGAACAGGGCAGGTGGGGGGAGGGAGGAGGGAAAGTCGGAGTAAAGGAAGGGAAACTACAGGAGGTGAGCACTGCGGTCTGAGGGCTTGGGGAGGAGGGAGAGGTAAGGGGGGAGGGAGGGGAGGAGGGAGAAAGGAAGAGGAGGAAAGCAGGGAGGGGGAGGAGGAGGGAGTGGGGAGGAAGGAGGAGAGGGAGGAATGTGGGGAGGAAGAGGGAGAACTGAGCATTGGGAGGGAGAGAAGGGGAGGGGAAGAGGAGAGGAGGGAGAAAGGAGGAGGGAGAGAGGAGAGGGAGGAGTGTTGGGAGGAGGTGGAGGAAGTGGGGAGGAGGGAGGAGAGGGAGGAGTGTTGGGAGGAGGAGGGAGGACTGAGCATTGGGAGGGAGGGAAGACGGAGGGGAGGAAGGAGAGAGGAGAGGGAGGGGTGTTGGGAGGAGGAGGAGGGAGTGGGGAGGAGGGAGGAGAGGGAGGAGTGTTGGGAGGAGGAGGAAGGACTGAGCATTGGGAGGGAGGGAAGGGGGAGGGGAGGAGGGAGAGAGGAAAGGGAGGAGTGTTGGGAGGAGGAGGAGGGGAGGAGCAGAAGGGGGGAGGAGGAGCATTGGGAGGGAGCAGGGAGGGTGGGGAGGAGGGGAGGAAGGGAGGAGGGGGAGGAGGGAGCACTAGGGGGGAGGAGGGAGGCCCCGGGGCAGAGTTTGGACAGTGGCCCCCGGGGGAGCACGTGCTGACTCACCCCCTCCGTGATCTCGCGGCTGCTTCCTGGGGATTCTCGCTTTATTTTCGGGAAAGTTGCCTGTTCCGTGACTAATTTGTTCTTAAACAAACCAAACCCAGGCGGTGGGGAGGCTGGGCGGGGCTTGAGTCACTCCGCCTGGGGGGGCGGGGGACCACACCTCACTGGGGCCCCCTGAGTGCTGGGCGGGGCTCGGACCCTCCTCCTCTGCCCTGTCCTCCCTCCCAGCGCCCCCTCCCTCGCCCCTCCCTCAGCAGCCCTCCCTTCCCGGTCTAAGCAGCCCCTCCCCTGGGCCAGGCCCCACAAGCCCCCCAGCCAACACGAGCCCCCGCCTTGCTCCCCGCCACCCGCGGGTCACCCGGGGTCCACACCCCAGCCCAGCGGTGCCGCGTGGCAGCAGGAGGGAGCTGCTCGGCTCTGCAGGAGGGGAAACTGAGGCTGGGCGGCGAGGCGCTGAGAGGCCTCAGACGTGGGTTCAATCCTCTCACCCCACCACCTCACCCCAGAGGGTCCCCAGAGCCCCCGCCCCCCCGGGAGTGGCCCCCGCCCGGCCGGGAGTAAGATGCGCAGATCTGGCTGTGGCCAGGGAACAGACAAGCCAAAAAGACCGGCCCTTCCCCAGCCCCCGGGGCTGCCCAGCTGCAGACCCGGAACAGTCCAGCGGAGGGGGGGACCCCCACCTCCGCCGCGGGCAGAGACCCCAACCCCCCCACCGGCAGAGACCCCCACCCCCGCCGCGGGCAGAGACCCCAGCCCACTTCTCGCTGCGGGCCCGGCAGGGCGCCGGCGCGGCGGGGCGGGGTCTCTGGCAGGGGGACAGACCCCGGCCCGTCCACCAAGCGGCCCCCCGCTGGGGGAGTGCGTTTCCAGGAAGCGCCGCGGTTCCCGACAGCGCGGCCACGGCCGGCCGCGTCTACACCCGGATCAATGGGGCCGCGTCTACACCCGGATCAATGCCCGCCCCGCCTAATGGGGCTGCAGGCGCGCGCTGCCCCGCTGCCCAAAGCCGCCTGGCCGCGAGCCTCCAGCGAACCCTCCCCGCCCGCCGAGGGCTGGGTCACTCTCAGCCCTCCCCCACGCCAGCCCAGGGCTGCGGGCAGGGCCAGGACCGACCCCCGGCCGCTGCTCTGGCCAGAGAGGGACGCAGGAGGCAGTGGCGGGCTCTGGGAGCACAGCGAGTGACCACCCCTTCTTGGAGGAACTGGCCCTCATTCCACTAGGCAGGGAGGGGCCCCACGTAGGGGCCTCTCAGGAGGGGTCCAGGACATCAGGGAGCCCGCGTGGGGGAAGCACGCAGGGCCGTGTGCAGAGGCGCCTCCGGGCCTGGGTCCCTGCCCGCTCCCCCCAGTCCTGCGTTCAGGTCACTTACATTAGATCCTGAGTCACTGCTCTGGTCAACTCCTGCTCAGTCACCCCTGCGACTGGCCTTCCTCTCACTCACTCATCATTCATTCATTCATTCATTCATTCATCTGTTCCTCCACTCTCACCATTCATTCGGCTGTCCTTCATTCATGCACCCATTCTTTCATTCATTCACTCACTCAGCCATCTGTCCTTCCACTCACCCATTCGTGGACCCATTCATTCATTCACCTGTCCTTCACACTCATTCACACACATTCATTCATTCATTCATTCGCCCGTCCTTCCCGCAGCCTAGTTTGTTCAGTCCTCTTTCTGTTCACTCGCTCCAGCCTCAGCCCCTCACCCGACCCCTCGTTCACTCCTGCACCCCTGCACCCGTCATTCCCCGGGGAGGCTGGGAGCTCCTGCAAAAGCAAAACCTGCACCTCTGGGGCTGGAGAGATAGCACAGCAGGCAGGGCGTTTGCCTTGCAAGCAGCCGACCCGGGTTCGATTCCCAGCATATCCTATGTTCCTTTGAGCAGCGCCAGGAGGAACTCCTGAGTGCAGAGCCAAGAGGAACCCCTGTACATCGCCGGGTGTGACTCCAAAAGAAAAAAAAAACAAACCTGCACCTCACCTATGCCTTCCCCTGAGCCCCTGGATGAAGGCTAAGTACAGCCGCAGACGCAGCCCTGACCCTGGCCACCACGTGATGTGGCCTCTGGTGTGGAAACAGTCCACGGGGGGTCTGGGAGCATCAGGGGCTGAAGTGCTCCGGCCTTGTCCTCGACACCGCGTGATCCCCGCACAGCTCAGAGCCAGCCCAGAGCAGAAGCACTCAGGCCCCTGTGCGGCCCTGTTCGCTCATTCCTTCATTCATTCATCTGCTCTCACCCATTTTCTAATTCTTTTTTTAAATGTATTTTATTTTGGGGCTGGAGAGATAGCACAGTGGGTAGGGCGTTTGCCTTGCACGCGGCCGACCCAGGTTCGATTCCCAGCATCTCATATGGTCCCCTGAGCACCGCCAGGAGTAACTCCTGAGTGCAGAGCCAGGGGTAACCCCTGTGCATCGCCAAAAAGCGAAAAAAAAATGTATTTTATTTTAGGGGCCAGGGCAGAGTTGCCTTGCACACGGCCAGCCCGGGTTCAATCCCCGGCATTCCATCTGGTCCCCAAGCACTGAGTGATTCCTGAGTGCAAGCCAGGGGTAACTAACCTCTGAGCATCGCCAGATGTGATTCAGAAAACTGTCACTGTCACTGCCACTGACCTCAATCAATTGTTCATCAATCTGCTGGAGCGGGCCCAGTAACATTGTGAGACTTGTTACTGTGTTTGGCATATTGAATACATCATGGGTAGCTCGGCTGGAGTGATAGCACATGCTTGCCTTGCACGCGGGTTTGATTCCTCCACCCCTCTCGGAGAACCCGGCAAGCTACCAAGAGCATCTCGCCTGCCCGGCAAAGCCTGACAAGCTACCCGTGGTTCAAAACAACAAACAAAAATATTTTATTTTATTTGTGGGGTTCCCCTGGGCTGGAGCGATAGCACAGCGGTAGGGCGTTTGCGTTGCGCGCAGCCAACCTGGCCGAGCGGGGTTCAATTCCTCCGCCCCTCTTGGAGAGCCTTGCAAGCTACCGAGAGTATTCAGTATGCCAAACACAGTAACAAGAAGTCTCACAATGGCGACGTTACTGGGCGCGCTCGAGCAAATCAATGAGCAACGGGAGGACAGTGTTTGTTTGTTGTTTGTGGGGCTCCCCAAGCAGTGCTCGGGAGGCCAGTGGCCGCTCCTGGACCTTCTTAGCTGCCCAGCCTTCAGGTAGCCGCCAGGCCCGAGGGGAGCTGAGTTACCTGGGCTCGCCGACACGGCGGGTGCTTCCAGACCTGCACTGCAGGGCCTGGGGACAGTGTGGCTGGGGTCAGGGCCCTGCACACACCTCCAGCCCTTTGCCCCAGGGGCGCTGAGGGTCCCAGTGGGTCTGAACCTTCAGAGCTGGAGCTTCTGTGCAGAAACTCGGCTAAGCTGGAAGGTGCCCTTGGCCGCCGGGGGACAGAGAGAAGCTGAAACACACACGCCAGCAGTGCGTCTTGGGGGTCACACCTGTGGTCACGGGGGTCATGCTGGGTTGGGCCTGCCGCTCAGGGTGCGGGTCAGCTGTTCCCTGGAGCGTCTCCCAGCCGCCAAGGCCTGGGGGGTCACTCATCCTCATCCTCGGGAGGGACCCCAGGAGCACTGTGCTCCCCCCACCAGACCTGAAGTGTCCAGAGACAGTGACTAGCGGCTTCAGAAACACAAGCCCCCTCCTCCTGCCCCCTCCGCCCCCCGCAACAGCCCAGAGCACAGGGGCCCTCGGGGATCTTCCTGCCCTGACCAAGGCCCAGAGCCTCATCTCATCTGCAAAGTCCCCGTTTGTTTGTGAAACACAGTTATAGGCAGTTTTCAGGGTTGAGGGCTGGGGGCTCAGGGCACGGCTTTTCCACATCCTCACGTCTGAACTCAGAGCCCCAAAGGCCGTGGGCAGGGAGGGGCCGAGTGCACAGAGTGAGGGGGCGGGCACAGGAGTGACCCCACCTCCCCTGCATGGACTGGAGGTCCTTCCTGCTGCCCTCCCCTCCGCCCAGCACCCTGACTTCCTGGAGTCAGGGGGCCAGAGACACCCCACGTCAGGGAATCCCTCCGGCTGCAACCCCTGAGGCTCAGGGACCCACTCCGGCCCGAGAACCCAGTCCTGCCCCCAAGTCGGCCACGGCACCACCAGCAGGCCCGGCTCTTCTCAGGACGCTGTTACCGTCCCCCCCCCCCCGGGGGTTTGGGATGCTGGGGGGAGACCAGCCGCTCCCCAAAGCACATGTCCCCGGAGGGCGAGAGTGGAAACAGCTTCCCGGAAACCGGGCCAACTGTTCTGAAGCGCACATGTACACACGCACATACACCAGTGCACACACGTGCACATATGCACATACATGCAGGTGCACATTCATGGATACGCATACAGGCACACACAGAGACACACACGCGCCACATTTGTACGCACACATAGACACACACAGATGCAGATGCATACTGTGGCATACACACACACACACACACACACACACACACACACACACGGCACGTCCCCAGCAACGCTCGCACGACCCCTCATGCCCAGAGGTCCCTCACCAGCAGCCCCAGGCCCAGCTCTGGGGGAGCCCGTGCCCACCCGCTGGGCTGCGTCCCCCCTCCCACCCCCAACACTAGCTCAGGAACCCCAAACAAGGGCAGGGCCCCAGGCAGCAGCTGAGACGCGGGAAGGAGAATGCTGTGGGCAGCTTGGCAGGCCCCGGGCAGCACTTCCCGTCAGCCTGGCCCTGCCCTGACCTCCCACTGCCCAGCTGGGCCAACGGGTGCCGGGTCCCGGGCTCTGGCCCCCAGCAGCTGCTCCATCAGTCCCCGCTGTCCTCTGGCAACAGGAACTGATCCCGCGCTCACGCCCTGGCCGACCGGGAAGGGGACCCTTCGCTCCCTTCCTGGAAGTCACCGGCTCTCGCCCCCACTCCAGTTCATCAGCCCAGGAAATCCTCCTGCGGGCCGGCTCAGAGCCCACAGCCCAGCTGGACGGACAAGGTTCTCACTGGGCTTCTTGGGCGGGAGGGGGCCGAGGGCAGAGGGGTGTGGGGGGCACAGCCGAGAGGCTGGACCGGACCCCGTGTTTCAGCTCCGCACAGAATGACCAGTGGGGTCCTAAAGGGCCTAGACCTGGCACTGGGTGGGCGGAGGTCAGAGAGAGAGAGAGAGAGAGAGAGAGAGGGTTGGGGAGGGGTGAGGTCAGAGAGAGAGAGAGAGAGAGAGGGTCAGGGAGGCCGAGCTCCCAGTGGCCCAGGGACTGGGGACAGGTGTGGCCCTGTGGCATCTGTCCTGGTCAGAGAAAGCCCCCATGCCCCTCTATCCCACCCACCCCCTCTGCCCGGCCCCCGCACCAGCCTCTGTCTGGGGGACACTGGAGCCTGCGGGGCCGACCAAGTGACCCCGAGGGCAGGAGATGCCCTGAGGCAGGCCGTGGGCGGTGAGGTCCGGGCCAGGCCAAGAGCTGGACTCAGGAATGGAAGGGCCGAGCGGCTCCAGGCATCACGGGTGTGGCCCCAAGCCAAGCCGAGTAGGGCCAGAATGGCAGCACCGGGGGCTCTGCAGACCCAGGATCGATCCCTGACACCCCATCAGGTCCCCAAACCCCCTGGGGGCTGATTCCTAAGCACGGAGCAGGAGTTGGCCACGGGTATGGCCCAGCGCCCCAAACAATAACAAAGAAAGTAGCCCCCTGGCTACTTCAGGGGACAAATCATTGTCCCTGGCCCTCCTTGCAGACTCCCACCTGGCTGTAGGGAGAGGGGCCCCCACAAAGGCACAGTGCTCTGAGCTGGGGGTGCCCAGGGTGGGGGAGACTCAGTCAGGCCAGGGAGCAGGGGCGGGCAAGAAGGGGCTGGGCCGGGCAGCTTGGCCAGCGCAGAGCCAGGGGGGCCCCACCGGGCACCCCCCTGCTCCCCTCCGGGCCCTAGATGCAGAGCCTGGAGTGGACGCCCCCAAGTGTGGCCTAAAACTTGAAAAGAAGAAGATGTAGAATATTCTAGAAGCCCCTGGACTGTCTCACCTGTTCATGCTTTGGTGACTTTCGGGGCGGGGGGCCCTCGGGGTGCTCAGGATCACTCCTGGAGGTGCTCAGTGACCCAGCGGGGCGCACGGACGGAACCCGGGTTGGTCAGTGGGGCTTAGGCAGACGCCCACTCGCTGTCCTGTTGCTCTGTCCTGCCACCTGGACATGGCAGCGGGGCTCAAGGAGCCGTCCAAGGGTTCTCGAAGGTTCCCTGCCCATAAGGGCTCTCCACTCTGACCCAAGCCTCCGGGGCGCCCCCTGCTCCAGGGCACTTGCCCACAGATCCCAGGGCAGTGGGGGGCAGTGAGCCCCGAGAGTAGCCCACTGGCCCTTAGAGCCAGGCCTGGGCACCCGGTGCCCAATCCCAAGGACGAGGATGCAGACCACAAATGCTTCGTGGCTGACAGAAAGGACAGGAGGGAGGGAGGGAAGGAGGAGGGAGGGAGGGGAGGGGGAGGAGCAGGTGGGAGGTGCAGGCCCCTCACTGTCCCCCCACTCTGGGTGAGCCTAGGGCAGCCTCCTGGTGGCCAGGACACGCCTGTTTCCCAACAGGGCGTTGACCCCGGCTTCTCCGGCGGCCAGAGAGTAGCATGTGGGGCTGGCTGTGTGGGGTGCTGGCCAGGGGCTCCACGCTGCTCCCCAGGACCCTCTGGGCCCCCAGCCTCCCACGTGGACACTGTGGGCCCAGCAGCACTCAGCACTCGGGCACCCAGAGGCCAGCGAGGACGGCCCCAGGGAGGCTCAGCCCCCGAGCACAGAGCCCCGAGCACAGGGCTCTGAGGAGTCGAGTGTAGCCTCTGAACAAAGTGAGATTCAGAGGGTCTGGGGCCGGAGCGACAGAGGAGGGAGGGCAGTGGCCCTGCACGGTCCCCAGCTCCCATCCCCAGGATCCCATACTGTCCCCTGAGCACAGGGCCAGGAGCAGCCCCCCTAGGCATGGCCAGAGGTGGGTCTTCCCTCTGCCCTCCAGTGAGGGGGACTCTTGTCTTGTCTTGTCTGGAGGGGAGCACCTGGGGCCACTTCCTGTAGTCCTCAGGGGTCTATGCAGTGTGAGGGGGCCTCAGGCAAAACACACAATCTGGGCCTGGTGCACAAGTTTGAGAATGTCAAGGCGAAGACAGCAGAGTATGGAGCGCTGTGTGCAGGGGGCTTCCAGGATGGGGGGGTGCAGGCAGGCTCAGGGTGCACCAGGGAGCTATGTAGCAGGATCAGAAGTTCACACAAACACGTGCAAAGGCCCTGTGGCCAGTGGCTTGATGGGCGTTCCGGGCACCACCTCCCTCCACGCCATGTCCCTGGCAACTCCAGAGGTCCCTGGAGATGGGGGAGGCTCTGTGGGGTGGTAGAGCACCCGGAGCACGACACAAGCCCCCTCGCGACTCTCTCCCTGGGTCAGCCCTTGCTCTGGCATGTGACAGGGCTCGCTTCGCCTGGCATATGGCTGAGCTACTTCCATTCCCAGCACAGATTTGGGTCTCCTGAGCACAGAGCTGGGCGTAGCCGCTGGGCACCATCAGGGGGTCCCAAGCTCCCTCAGTGAAGAAAGAACAAGTGGAGGTCGTGTTACTAGAACCTTCTGCGGGTTCTCCCTCCGAAGGCGCAGACTGCTCCAAGCAGCTTGGCAGAGTCCAGAGCAAGTGCCACACGCTGTGCCCAGGACCCAGGAGCCCATCTCTGCACCCTGGGCCCTCACCACCCCCCGCCCCCCTCTGAGCCTGACCCCTCTCTGCCCACGACCCCGAGGCCCCCTAGGCGCTGCCCTGCCCACCCGCTGCCTGGCAGTGCCGTCTGCCGAGAGCTCCCCCTAGTGGCCGCCGAGAAGCAGCGCCGATGGCTCACCCTGGCATTGGCTGGTCCCAGGCCCTGAGGCTTGCACCCCTGACCACGGATCTCAGGCAGGGGAGAAGCCAGACACTGTCCGTTAACGCATCAGGGTCTCTCCCAGGCAGGCCCCCACCTGCGATTCCCACGGGGAGGTCAGGGGGACCCCTGAAGCCACCTTCAGCGTGTGGGGGGGTGCATAGTCCTGTCCCCAGGACCCCATCTGGTCCCCCAAGCCCCACCAGAGTGATTCCTGAGTGCAGAGCCAGGAGTGACCCCTGAGCATCTCGCTGGGTGTGGCCCCCCAAACAAAAGAAAACACTAAAACCCAAAAGGATGCCCCCCAGACTGGAGGCAGGGGTGTGGGCCGCACTTGGCTGTGCTCTGGGGGGGATTCGGCCAAGCCCTCTCTCTCAGACCCTCACAGAGCCCCCGCGCCCCACCGGCCCCAGACTCTGGGAGCCCTCCCCTCCCCCCCAGGGAAACCCAGGAAGCCAAGAGCCTCTTCCCATCCTTCCAGGCTGAGGGGAGCTGGGTCACACGCCCACACGTTTCCAGAAGCTTCACCGCTCCCCAGACCCCTGACTCAGCCCAGCATGCCTCAGACTCTGGGACCGGACCCAGCAGTGCTCAGAGGTGCTCCTGGCCTGGAGAGGCAGGGGGCCATGTCAGGGGTCAGCCCCGCCCTGCGTGACACCCCATCATGCCAACAGGCCAAGGGTTCTCAGCCCATCCCCTGCCTCCAAGGTGGGGGGGAAGGGGAGTGCTCTCTCCTCTCCGGGGGCTCACCTCTGTGCTGCTCCCCTGCAGGCAGTGTGTCTCCTGCGGTTCCCTGCCTCAGTTTCCCACCCACGAGAGGGGGTGATTGCGGGCAAAGGCGGCTCCCTCGTGTGAGGGCGGGGGGCTTCAAGGGGTCCGCCCAAACTCACGTGTCTTTCCCTCACCTCCTTCTTCTTCCCCACAGCTGATCCGCCCCTCGAAACCTGCTGTGTCAGGGTGCAGGCAGCCCCCAGTCGCACGGAGGGTCCCTGTGTGCAGACCCCTGTGCTGTCACTACTTTCAGAACCTGCTGCGGTGCTGGCTGGGTGTGTCCCGGCCTACAGAGCCGGGGGCTGGGTCCGTCCGTCCCCCCCAGCTCAGGCTGGGAGCCGGGCCTGGCCTCCGGCAGCCAAGTGACAGCTGGTGACAGTCCCTCTCCCCGCACTGCCTTTAGTGGCGGGTCTGGGAGCACTCAGGCCGCCAGACCCCTGTGGTCAGACTCCTGTGGAGGCAATGACTGACTTTCCAGCCTTGGCTGCGGGGACTCCCGCTCTGACCCCTCTTGTGGTCCCTTGCAGGTTGTGGCCAGCAGGAGTTTTCCTCTAAACCCCAGCCTGTGAGGACCTTGCCACTGGCCCTTGGGGATACACAATGACAGCTGTCTTGCTGGGAACAGTGTGATTCTCACACACACACACACACACACACACACACACACACACCAGGAGGTGTGGGACAACACCACGAAGCTTCTTAAGAAGGAAGAAGGAACCCTCATGGGCAATAAGACCTGGGGACGTCGAGAATCCCAGCACACGCAGATTATCCGCAAAGTCCCCCACACCCGTGATCCCCCCCAAAGCCCATGCCACGAGCAGGAAATATGGGGGCTGCAGGGGACCCTGGGGGGTGAGCCAGAAGGTTCCCTGGCGGTGACTGGGGGCAGTGCCCCGGGAGGAGTGGCAGCTCAGCCCAGTGGTGAGGCCCCAGCATCCCCTCACCCCGTCAGTCAGTCTGGGCCTCGTCGATCCCGGCACCTGGTCCAGTCTCAGGCACCCCATCAGCCCGCTGATCGGCAGGAGTGACTCCTGAGCACCACGGGCACGGACCCAAAATGGAAAAGAAAAAAGCCAAGAGGCCAGCAAGAGGCTGCCGGGCCACGGGACAGCCCAGCCTCCAGCCTGGGCACCTGGGGTCGGGCAGCGCTACCCCTCGGACCCTACCGCTGAGCTCCTGCCCGGTCCCCTGAGCACTACTTGGGAGCCCCAGAGGAAACAAAGGCGTTTCTCCCTTCCTCAGCTCTCCAGCTCCGACCTGGGTGGTCCTAACGAGCTGGACGTGGGGAGGGGCTGGACCCCGGCCCCCGGCTGCCGGCCAAGATGCCCAGAGAAGCTGGTCTCAGGCAAGTGGCCACCACTCTGGTGGCCTGTGCCCCGCTGTCTCGGGGCACCCTCAGACCTCGTCAGGGGTGCAGGTCAGTGGGCGGGGGTCAGTGGCCAGGCTGGCTGGCCGGCACCCTGGGTGGCTCGGAGGAAGGAGAACCTCCCCCCCCCAGAGCAATTCAGGGACGAGCTGGCCCTGAGCCCGGCTCTCACGGTGACCCAGAAAGCGGGTGAGTGAGGGTCAGTGCCCCTTACCCCCTTGGCTGCTGCCAGCACCCCCTGTCCAGGCCTCCAGTGACTCACGGGGACTCACGGGGGGCCCCGTACACAGAAACTGTCCTGGTCCTTGGCTCCCTCGGGGGCCCTGGGCTCAGGTGTGATTGGGGGGGGCCAGGCCGGAGAGGCCCGAACTCCCAGGGATGCCGCCTTTACCCCCCGGCTTGCTCCCCCCCTTGCCCCTCTCTGCATCTGCATCATGCACAGCACCACGCCAGGCCCGTGCTGGTCCTGGGTCTGTTTCCATGTACGACAGTGGAACCGCTCAGACTCTCGCAGTCCCCGAGCACGGCCCACCCGCCTTCTCGCTGCCCTGTGGCAGCCTTGTGCTCCTGGCGGTGACGTCACTCCCTGAGATCTGGGCCTGCCTGCCCAGATGGGCATCCCCGGGTGCCCGCTGTCCGCGTGGTCCCCCTCGCCCCTGGGGAGCTGCACACACCACCTGGCTGACTCCATGCCCCTTTGTTGCTGTGTTGGGGGCTGTCCCCTGCAGAGTTGCTGGACTCCCAGTGACTGGGACAGGCAGCAGAGGAGTGGGGGTGCCCGCTCAGCTCTGGGCCCGCCCTGTACCCCCAAGGGGTCCCTGCCTAGAGGACCCCCCGCCTCCTGACCTGCCTCCTGCCGGGGCCCCGATATTGGGTGGGGGACCCAGGGGGCTTCTCCAGGGCCGGGGGGCTCCACGCCTGCCTTGCATCATCCCCTTGGCCCTCGCCACCTGCCAGGGTTTGGGGTAATCACGGACAGACTCTGTTGCCCCTGACACCCCGCGGGGCTGGGGACACCCCTGGGGACCCTCTTCTGATGGTGAGTGCGCAGTGGAGATCTGGGACCACCGACGGGGGACTCTGCCCCCCCAACGCCCCCGCTGCCTCTTTCAGAGAAAGCCCCTGCCCGTGCCCATCCCCAGGCCTTCACCTGAGCCTCTGGGTGGGGCAGGACAAGCCCCTCTGGGTGGCCGCAGACCCTGGAGAGCAGACGGGGGTCTCCTGGGGCCCAGACCTCTCCCCCCGCAGGCACAGGGGAACCCTAGTGCCTCCCCTCGCAGACCCGAGGCCCCAGGCACCCAGCATCCTGGGGAGCCCCTGGCTGTGGCCAAAGGGGGTCGCCCTGCAGTCCTGCCCTCTCCCCAGGGGCGCTCAGGCAGCCCCTGTAGAGCTGGAGGCTGTCGGGAAGAGATGGGGAGCAGGTGGGAGCCCCCCCAGCGTCCTTCCTGGAATCAGGAGGCCCCCTGGGGGCCGAGCAGAGCTGCTGCTGGTAAGTCCCTTCCCCAGGCCCCCAGCTGTGCTGTCACTCCCCCCTTCGTCCCTGGGGGGGCTCTTCACCCGCTGACAGGAAGCAGGTGCTGAGACTGAGGCCTCCAGTAAGGGAGACCCCAGTGGGGGCAGGGGCTGTGGCCAGAGCAGGAGGGAGCCCCCCGCTACCCGCTGAGCTCCCGGCAGGCAGCCCCACAGCCAGGGCGCAGGTGGGGGGACCTGCTTGAAAGTGGGGTGAGTCCGCTCGCCCCTTCTCAGAAGCCACCACCACATCTCAGGGGCCTCACAGCAGGCGGCTCTTTCCTGCAGCCCCCAGACCCCGGAGACCTCAGCCCACCAGGAGGAAAGACCTGAGTGACAGCATGGAGCCAGGAGTAAGCCCTGTGCATCGCTGGGTGTGATTCAAACAGAAAAAAAGAAAAAAAAAACACAGGAGGAAAGACCTCAGCCCACAACCCCACACCAACCCCAATACCACAGGGACCTAAGGTCCCCTCCCCCACCGCAGGGGACAGGGAAGGAGCAAAGGGGGGGGCCCCCCCGCTGTGCTCAGCTGGTTCCAGGCACCCCATCCTGTGGTCTGGGGAGAGGGAGGAGGGAGGGGAGGGAGGGAGAAGGGGGTCAGGGAGACAGGAGGGAGGGCAGGGAGGGAGGGAGGCAAGGAGGGAAGGAGGGATGGAGGGAGGGATGGAGGGAGGGATGGAGGGAGGGATGGAGGGAGGGAGGGAGGGATGGAGGGAGGGATGGAGGGAGGGATGGAGGGAGGGAGGAAGGTAGGGAGGGAGGAGGAGGGGAGAGGAGGGAGGGAAAGCAGGAAGGGAGGAGGGAAGGCAGGGAGGGAGGAGGGAGGGAGGGATGGAGGGAGGAGGGAGAGAGGACAGGGAGGGAGGAGGGAGGAGGGAGGAAGGCAGGGAGGGAAGAGGGAGGGCAGGGAGAGAGGAGGAGGGAAGGCAGGGAGGGAGGAGGTAGAGAGGGATGAGGGAGAATGGAGGGATGGAGGGAGGAAGGGCGGCAGGACAGATTCTCACTTGCACTCCTCCAGCATGGCATGATGAAGCTAAAGTCATTGGGAGGAAGGAGAGAGAGAGGAAGGAGGACGGGAGGGAGGAGGGAGAAAGTGAAGCGAGCAGGCTAGGGAGAGTGTGGGATTTAGGGCGCCCCCCTGCCGGGTTCCAGCCCAGCCACCAGGCGAGACCCTAGCCAGGCCTAGACCCAGCGAAGAGAAGAGCCTCCAGCTCCAGGGCAACAGCAGGGAGGGGGCAGGGCCGCCCTCAGGGTCCCCAGCACTTGGGAGCACCCTCAAGGGAGCACCCTCAAAGGAGCGGCCTCCACGACTGCCTGGTGCGGGCCCCAAAGCAAAGGCTGGAGCTGAGCCTTGGTCAGAGGTGAGCCTGCAGCCTGGAGCCCGCGCCCCCCATGTTCCCGCGCCCCCGCCTCCCCCACACGTCCACTCCACGTTCCCCTTGTGTCCCCCGCGTTCCCCACGTTGCGCGTGTTCCGCCGCGTTCCCGCGTGGCCCCCCTGCGTTCCGGCGCGTTCCCCGTGGCCCCCCACGTTCCCGTGTCCCCTGCGTGTCCCCCGCGTGTCCCCGGCTTGCCGGGCCCCGCGGCAGCAGCAGGGGCACAGCTGCAATCCGTGGCCAGGGAGCCAGGCCCAGCACTGCCCGCTGGACCCCGAGCTGGACGCGGCCCAAGTGGAAGCCCCAGGAAACGTTATCTGAGGTTCGGGTCGAGGTGCATCACTAGCCCCCACGTGGGGGTCAGCCCCGACCCCAGACCACCCCTTCCCGGCAGGGCCGACCCCAGAGAGAGCCAGGGGCGGGGGTCCCCGGGGGTCCCGGGCGCCCCCGTCCAGGTGAGGCGCCAGGCAGGAGCCCGGCGTCCCGGGGGGCGTGCGGAGCCCCCCGCTGGCCTCCTGGGTCCGAGGCCCCCCGACCCGGCCGCCGACCGCGGCAGCCGCCCCCGCCCGGGCCCGAGGGTCCCGCGCCCCCCGCCCCGCCCGGTGCAAATGAAACGCCTGTCCGCTGGGCCCGGCCCATCACGGCTAATTAATTCCCCTCAAAGGCCTCTCAATTATTCATCGGGCCGCACGGACGGCGCCCCGCCCTGGGGAGCCGCGGCCCGGCCCCGGCCCGGCCCCCGCCCGGACCCCCGGCCGCCCCCGCCCGCGCGCGCCCGCGCCCCCGCCGGCAGCCGAAGGGTTAAGGCGCGGTGGGGGGCGGGGAGGGGGCGTGCCTGTCGGGAAGCGGGATTCCAGCCGCCGCGTTCCTGGAAAGGCCGGGCTGGGGGGAGGGTCCCCATGGCAACTGGGGGCTCCCGGGCCCGGGGCCCCCGCGGGCCCCCGCCGGCCGCGCCCCGGGCCGGGACTCCGGGGGCCGCGGGCTCCCCCCGGCCCGGCCCGGAACATTCCCGCCCGGGCGCACCCCGAGGCGCCCACCCCCCATCGCGGGGGCTCCCCTGGCTGAGCCCGGGGTGCAGCCCCCGCCCCGGGGCTGTTCTGCGGGGGGCGGGGGCCGGGGGCGCGGCCCCGGGGGAGGGGCTTCCGGGAACGGCCGCGGCGCGGCCCGGGGGTCCCGGGCGGCCCCCGGGGTCGGGTCCCCCGCGCGGGTGGGCCCGGGGTCGGCGGGGGCCGGGACCGGGGCCGGGGCCGGGCCCCGCGCCCCTCCCGGCGAGGCGGCCCGGGGAGCTGAGTGCTCGGATGAATAATTCAGGCCGCGCGCGGGCGCCGGCGGAGAGTTCGAACCCCGTTCCCGGAACCGCTGCGGGTGGGCGCTGGCGGGGCGGCCCCACGGCCCTGCCCTCCCCCTCCGCGGGGCTGAGCTGGCCTCCCCCGGCACCGAGAGACCCCCCCCCCCGGGCCCCGCCAGCCCTGCAGCCTCGGGGAGGAAACCCGGGAAGATGTGGGGGCGCCTGGCCAAGGGCCGCCCCCCTCCACAGCCGTGGCAGGAACCCCAGGGGCTCGGGCCGGGGGGTTGGGTGCAAGCTGGGAGGAGGAAGAACCTGGGGGTGCAGGCTGCGGGAGAGCCTGTGGGGGCGCAGGCTGAGCCTAGGGTTGCAGGCTGGGGGCACAGGCCGGGGGTGGAGCCTGGGGGCGCAGGCCGGGGGCAGGGGGCAGCCTGAGCCTGGGGTCGCAGGCCGGGGTGCTGAGGGGCCCAGGGCACTGACTCTCAGGGGAGCGCCCTGCCCCCAGCCCCGCCTATCTCCCAGCCGCTCACAGGGCTGGCAGCTCACCGGGTCCCATGGGGGTCCAGCCCCTGACCCCCACTCTTGCGGGGCGCCCCTGCCCCCACCCCCGTGGGCCTGGGGACGAGGCCGCCTCAGGCCCTGGGAGACAAACTCGCTGGGAAGTCCTGTTGGGGGCAGGACGGTTCCCCACCTTCCCCCGCAGCTTTCTCCGCTGTCTGTTAGCAGTTTCCCTTCTCCCGCTTAGTACATTCCAGAACAAAGGACCCAGATCCTCCCCACCCCCAGCCCCTCTGCAACACCCCCCCACACACACAGGGGCCGGCACACCGCTGAGGGGTAGCAAGGGTGCTCCTGAGGTGAGCCCAGGGGAAGGGTGGGAGAGTGTGGGTGACCGCGGAGGACTTCTTGGCAGAGGTGATAAACTGGACCCCGTCTGGAAGGCAGAGGAATTCCTCTGCAGCAGAGGGGGAGACGGCGGTGCAACTCCAGCCCTTCCCAGCACTGCCCTCTGCTGGCGCCCACTCCCACGCGCAGGCCGCCTGCATTCCTGACGCAGCTCGCCGCCCGCCGGCCTGCCCCCCAGATCTCAGCTGCTCCTGGGAGCCCACGGGCCTCGGCCACCCCCAGTCAGTAAGGCCCCACCCCAGCATGAGGCAAGGGCAGGCTAGCGGCTGGCTGGCTTGCTTGCTTTTTGCTTTTTTGCTTTTTTGGGTCACACCTGGCGATGGTGCTTGGGGGACCATATGGGATGCTGGGAATCGAACCCAGGTCGGCCATGTGCAAGGCAAACGCCCTACCCGCTGTACTATAATTCCAGCCCCTCTTTCTTTCTTTCTTTCTTTCTTTCTTTCTTTCTTTCTTTCTTTCTTTCTTTCTTTCTTTCTTTCTTCCCCTTTGTTTTCTGGGCCACACCCGGCAGTGCTCAGGCTGACTCCCAGCGCTGTGCTCAGGGATCACTCAGGCAGGACTTGGGGGTCCCTATGGGATGCCGGGCATGAACCCGGGTGGTGCCAGGCAGATGCCTCCCCTGCCCATGCCCCTGTGCGGTTGCTCTGCCCCCGTGGTTTTCTTTACTGGCAGCAAATCCTTCAGGACCCCCGGCCGCTGGTTAACCCGGCACTGGGCAGGCTCTGCCCCCGCAGGGCAGGATCTGGGCCCCGGGACCGGGACAGGCATGGGGGAGGGGGTCCTGGAGCTGTTTTCCACGGGGGACAGGGGACAAACCCATGGCAGCACAGGGGAGCTCGCCTGGCCCCTCCCCAGCAGCTCTGAGTGACCCCAGGGCCTTTGACTGCCCGGACAGACGAGCTGCCCACAGCCTTCCTAGCCACTCCTTCCACCTGGCTACTCCTATCCTCTTGTCCTTCGTGTCCACTCCTTCCTCCTGTCCACTCCTACCATCCTGTCCTTCGTGTCCACTCCTGCCCTTCTTCCATGTCCACTTCCGCCCTCTGTGCCTCCAGCCCTGCAGGCCAGAGCAAGACCTTGCCCTGTGGGCAGGACAGGGCCAACTGCACCAGCTGGGCTCGGGTTCTGCTGGCGGGGGACCCGCTCCAAAAGCAAAGGCCAGTGGGCCAGAGTGAGTGGCCAGCAGGACGCCTGCGTGTGACACTTTGTGAACCGTGGCTTTGTGGTCACGTCACTAGGCCATGCGTTTCCACGGCTCTGGGTGGACTCCGCTCAGGTGGTACTCAGGACATTTATTTATTTATTTTTAAATTTTTATTTATTTATTTTTGCTTTTTTTTTGGTCACACCCAGCAATGCACAGGGGTTACTCCTGGCCCATGCACTCAGGAATTACTCCTGGCAGTGCTTGGGGGACCATATGGGATGCTGGGAATCAAACCCGGGTTGGCTGCGTGCAAGGCAAACGCCCTACCCACTGTGCTATTGTTCCAGCCCCTACTGAGGGCATTTAAAAAGGAGCCGAGACTCAGCCCCGCAGATGACCCTGTACCCCTCAGCTGTGACTCGGACACTCCCTGGAGCCCTGACACCCCTCAAGCTCCCGCCCCCCAAAGCCGACACTATGAGGCCCTCATTCCTCCACTCCAACTTTCTCCCAGGGGTCGGAGCCCAGCTCGGACGCCCAGTGCCCCCAAGCCAGGCCCGGGCCCAGTCCCCTGCAGAGGTGCCAGAGACCAGAACCCAGCACCCGTGGGGAGGGTGCTGGCCTTGCACGTGGCAGACCCGGGCTCGAGCCCAGCACCCCCATATGTCCCCTGAGTCCTACCCTGAGCACAGAGCCAGGATGAGCACTGCTGAGTTCAGAAACTAAAAAAGGAAGAAAAAGAAAAGAAATCGGACTCAGCCACTGGGCGGGGGCGGTGGCACGGCAGATCACAGACACAGGGTGCAGCCTGGTAATGGGCACTCTGGCCTTGGGCAGTGCTGGCCACTCGTCACGACAACGAAGTCTGTCCACCCTGGGCACGAGCCTCTGTCCCACACTCCGACCTGGGCAGCCCTGAGGACCCCGGAGAACGGCCAGCTCCTTCCCCAGGCCACAAGCCCCAGAGCGCCTGCATCCAGCTCTCTAGAACCTTCCCCACCTCCTTCCCACAGGGCCAACGGGAGGCCCGGCATGAGGGGAGGGTTGGGGTGGGGTCCAGGGGGTCCCAGTCAGGGCTCAGGGCCCGTGGCCCCCTTCCTGGGCCCTCCGGGGGCAGCACCAGAGCAGCCGTGAGGATGGCCCCGACCCTGGGGCCCTGGGGCCAGCCCCACCTTGGGCAGGTGAGGGTCCCACCAGCTGCCCGCACGCATGGGCCCCTGCAGCTGGGAACAGGAAGCGGCTGGCGGTGCCGGTAAGAGCGGGAGATCAGAGGCACAGCTGGTTACTGGAAGGGGAGGAAGCCGGTAAAGCAGTAAATAGCCCCGCCAGGGCAGCGCCGGGCGTGTGCAGGGAAGGGGCGGCTGGAGGCTGGCGGGTGCCAGGCCCCTGTGGAGGCACTGGGGGACCTCGCCCCCACCTGCCCCTGGGCACCCATGCCCTGCCCGGCACCTGCGGGCAACCAGTTGTGGCTCTCACCCCTTCAAAGCCCCATCCTGGCAGCCCACAGTTTCCCAGCAGCGCGGGGACCTCGGAGCGACCGTCCCCCGGGACCGTTCAGGACTCCAGCTGCCGCGTACCCGCCCTGGCCTCTGGTCCCCAAGCCCCTAGGCCCCAGGAATCCCTGAATTCCAGCGGCCTGGGTGCCCTGTGGAAGGCTCGGACTCCACCCAGCACCCCCAGTCCCAGGGACCCCTCACCCCACCGTTGGGGGAAGGGCCCGGAGGCAGCAGGGCCCCCACACGTCAGGGACAGGGACAGTCCTGGGCCCCAGCCGCCAGAAGGGCATGTCTGAGCACTGTCCACAACGGGCGGTGATCCCTTCCGGGGCCAGGGTGCCATGGCCACCTGGGACACCGCGGCCACCACTGGTGAACCATGATCATCGGTCATCAGGGACATGTTGTCATTTGTGGCCCTGCCCCCGACACACCCCAGGAGCAGAGGATGAAGGGGCACAGCAGAGGACAGGGGCTGTCTCGGGAGGGGGGGTGGGGGACAGGGCATGAGGTTCCCAGCAGGTGGGGGCCGCCTCCCAGGGCACCACGGCCAGGAGGGAGGGGCAGAGGCCCCTGAAACCAAGACCTGGGCCTTGGCTGGAATCCCTTGCTCACAAGCTGGAGGGGGGCACGGTCCACCCTTGGGCACGGAGCAGGGTCTGTGGGTAGCACCTGGACCAACGCGAACAGACAGATGGGGCACTTCTCTGAGAATCAGAGAGGGAGAAAGAGAGGGAGAGGGAGAGAGAGAGAGGGAGAGGGAGAGAGGAAAAGGGAGGGAAGGAGAGAGAGAGGGAGAGGGAGGGACAAGAGGGAGGGAGGGAGAGAGAGAGGGAGAAAGAAGGAGGAGGGGAGAGAGGGAGAAAGAGAGGGAGGGAGGAAGAGAGGAAGAGGGAGAGAAAGGGACAGAGAGAGGGAGGGAGAGGGAGGGAGAGGGAGGGAGGGAGGGAGGGCCCAGGGCTGGGCCCCAGGGAAAGGCCTGGCCTGGCTGAGAATCCCTGGACAGACACAGGGCAAGTTCAGGGTCCCTGAAGGTGACTCCGCTAGGACCCTGTCTGTTGCGATTAACATCACCAGCCTCAGCAGTCTTATACACACGCACACATGGACACAGGCACACAAGCGCATGCACACATGTTCTCAACTTCCGACCAGCCTACCTGCATGTTAAGTCAGTTGTAGAACAGGTGGAAGGAGAAATAGACTGGTGGCTGGGGGTGGGGGGGGCACCGATGGCTGGGGGGCACCTGGCCGCAGGCCTTCCTGGACAGAACCAGCCCCCCTGGAGCTGGAGTGTGTGCACCTGTCTGTGGCCGGCAGTAGAGGGTCCAGTCTCTCGGGCTGGAGGGGCTGGATGTGAGGAAGAGGGAAAGTCCTGACCCCTGCACACGCCCCAGGCCCTCTCTGGCCCCTCAAGAGCACCTGCGAGGGCCCGGGGAGTGTGCAGGGGTCGGGACTCCCGAGACCTTCCAGGAAAACGGGCGTGGAGGGGCTCCAGGCTGAGCACCGGTGGGGGCTGGGATTCAGCCCCTGCACCCCCAAGTGTCCCCACAACTGGGAGGGAAAAAGCCCAAAGCAAAGCAGGTGACTGGCCGCAGTGAGAGGGGTGCGGAACCTTGGGGGCGGAGGGGCGGGAGCATCACAGGCCTCAGAGTGTGGCCCAGGCTGAAGGGGTTGCTGAGGGTCACTGGGGGTTGCTGGGGGTCGCTGGTGGCCGTTTCCGGCCCTGGGCCTCATGTGCGAAAACCTCAGACCATGAATTGCTTCACACCTGCTACTTAGGGCTACTCCCGACGCAGTGCTCAGAGGCTGCTCCTAGCAGTGCTGGGGGTCAGACCCGAGACCCTGCTCCCTGCCATGTTGCCCCTCCCCCGCCTCCTGCCCTCATCCCCCACCCCCACCCTGTGACTTTTGGGAGAAAATTCCCCGGCACTCCCCAGGGCTGGGCTGGGGGCAGCTGAGGCAGGGGACACGGGCCTATCCCGGCCATGCAGTGGCCGCGGCCCCAGCCCCCTCCCCGACCGTCTGCCCTCAGCCCGGCTATCGCTGCAATCTGCAGCCGCTTTATCTCCAGGGCCGGTTCCCAGCAGCTCCGCGCGCACTTCCTGCCAGCCGCGGCCTTACAGGAATCCACGCGCCCACACCCGCGCCCGCACCTGCGGGCACCCGGGGCCAGGGCAGGGGGCAGCACCCCGCCCGGTGCCCAAAGCCTGCCCGACAGGAGGACAGACGCTGGGAGCGGCGGGGATCCCCAAGGGGGGGCAACCGCTAAGCCTCCCCGGGGACCAGGACCCCCACCACGACTCAGAGCTCGCTGACCCCTGCTGACCTGCATGACCCCCTTTCAGCTGCAGGGAAATGAGAGTCCCAGGCCAGTGCCCCCAAAGATGCCAGCTAAGAGCCTGCGGGCAGGGCGGGAAGCGAGATGCCAGCCCCCTCCTCCCACTGAGCTGGCAGGGGCAGGTGAGGCAGCCAGTGGGTCACTCAGCACCCTCACATCTCACACGCGGGCTAGAGGGGCTGCCATCGGCCTGGACAGGGCCCTAGGATGGGGCAGGAGTCCCAGCTCACCTGCGCTGGGGCAGTGAGTGCAGGGCGGAAGGGGCAGAGGGCACAAAGGCCCTGGACCTCAGACCTCTAGGGATGGCACTGGCAGGGGTTGGCCAGGCCACTGTCGGGGGAGGGCCACCACACAGGGGGCTTCAGGCCAGGAGCTTCCCAACAGGACCAGCTCCTCGTCTTAGACCCGGCCAGAGACAGGCGGGCACAGCACACACATACACACGCACACACACATGCACACACACGCATATACACACACTCACAAGCACGCACATGCACACACGCATATGTATAAACACACACGCACACACATGCACATGCATAAACACACACATGCACACACGCATATGCATAAACACACATGCATATGCATAAACACACATACACACGCATAAACACACATGCATATGCATAAACACACATGCACACACATAAACACACATGCACACACATACGCATAAACACATGTACACACACGCACATACACACATGTGCACACACATGCTCACATACACACACGCACACATACACACGTTCACACGCTGCCCCCACAAGACCATGCACATGTGCATACCTGCACACACACAAGCACAGAGACCCACCTGTGTGCACACATGCACCTGCACACATTGGGAAACGATGTGCACACACACACGAACACAAGCATGTGTGCACATACCTGAACACATGTGCACACCCCACGTGCACACTCCGACAGTGTGCACACACCTGAACGCATACAAACCCACAGGCACACACACGAACACGTGTGAACACAGGCCACACCACACACTGCATGCATCAGCGTGTGGCCACACAGATCCGTGCTGGCTGCCCTGGCACACACGGGGGCATGAGCCTAGCGACAGGGTCTGGGCTGAGAGGAGGTTGCCTCACGGGGGAGGGTGCTGCCTGGCATGTAGCTGGCCTGGGTCCAGCCCCACAGCCCCTGGCCCACCACATGATCCCTGAGCACAGAGCCCAGAGTCAGCCCTGTCTCCCCGGGGGGCCTGGCCACTCTGGGGGCTTCTGGGGGGCTCGGTCTGGTCTGTGTGTCCTCCTGGGGTGCCTCAGGGCGCCTCCCTCCCTCCTCCCGCAGAGCCTCCCCGCCCCGCCCCCCACTTCCCAGCAGGGCCCAGATAAGGGGCTTGTTTTCCAGACCCGGAAGGGAGCTTGGAGGAGGCTGGCCCTGGCCCAGCAGGTGCCCCTCTGGGTGGGTCTGGAGGCCTTTGTCCTCTGTCCACAACTGCCTTCCCCAGCTGCTGCTCCACCCAACCCCCAAGCCCCACTGCCTCTGGGCCTTGTCCCTAGCTGACCTCAGCCTGGACCCCTTCTTCCTTCCCCTTAGTGTGAGGGGTTCAGCCCTTTCACCGCTTCTTCCAGGAAGCCCACCAGCTTCCTCTTCTCCAGGCTCCCAGGATGTGTGTGACTTTGCCAGGGCAGGCTGTGAGCCAGGGCCCCTGGAGTGAGCGCAGCCCCTCTGGCCCTGCGCTGGGGGCCCGATCTCAGGGTCTGCAGGGGTGGGCCCAGAGTCATAGCCCAGAGCTCAGCAGGAAGCACAGGAAATCTGCGGGAGATAGCCCAGGGGAAGCGCCTGCTGCACACGGCACCCCAAAGGGTCCCTGAGCAGAGTCAGGAGGGAGCCTGAACCCAAAAAGAAAAACAAGAAAGAAACGCGGGAAGTCAAGGAACAGCCCACTTACAGGTGTGGAAACTGAGGCCCAGGGTGGCCATCCCAAGTCACAGACGTGACAGGTGTACAGCCCCACTGGGTCTCAGACCCACAACCTACCCTGGGCACCACCGGGGGTGGCCCCCAAAACATGCAAACTAAAATAATAAAATAGAAAACCAAACAAAACCACACAAAGTCCCAGGGCAAGGAAGCAGCAACTGGAGAGAAGACGGGGCTGGAGGGAGCCCAGGGGTGGGGACAGCACCCAGGGGCCCAGAAAGCAGGGGGAGTCAGGCCTCATGGAGGGCTGCAACGCTCTCCCCTTTGGCTCCCACACCGCTTCCCTATTTTTTTTCTTTAAAAGAGCCAATTTATTTTATTGGCTGCGGGGCTGGAGCGATAGCACAGCAGTAGGGCGTTTGCCTTGCAGGCAGCCAATATGGCCGACCCGAGTTCGATTCCTCCACCCCTCTCGGAGAGCCCGGCAAGCTACCGAGAGTATTCGATATGCCAGACACAGTAACAACAAAGTCTCCAATGGAGACGTTACTGGGCCCGCTCGAGCAAATCGATGATCAACGGGAGGGCCTTTTATTCTTTTTTGGGTCACACCCAGCAATACTCAGGGGTTACTCCTGGCTTTGCACTCAGGAATTACTCCTGGCGGTGCACAGGAGACCATATGGGATGCCAGGAATCGAACCCAGGTTGGCCGCGTGAAAGGCAAACGCCCTACCCACTGTGCTATCGCTCCGGCCCCCACCTTCCCTATTTTTTTTTCCGCTTCCCTATTTTAAGTTTTAATTTCTTGCGTCACATCTGGCAATGCTCAGGGGTTACTCAGGGCTCTGCACTCAAGAATTACTCCTGGGGTCAGAGTGACAGCACAGCAGGGAGGGCGTCTGCCTTGCATGTGGCCGTCCCAGGTTTGATCCCCGGCACACCTTCGGGTCGCCTGAGCCCTGCCAGGGGTGATCCCTGAGTGCAGAACCAGGAGGAACCCCTGAGTATCTCTAAAAACCAAATTAAAAACAAGAAAGTAAAAAGAATTACTCCAGGGGGCTGGAGAGATAGCACAGCGGGCAGGGCATTTGCCTTGCACGCGGTCGACCCAGGTTTGATTCCCAGCATCCGATATGGTACTCCGAGCACCGCCAGGAGTAATTCCTGAGTGTATGAGCCAGGAGTAACCCCTGTGCATCGCCAGGTGTGACCCAAAAAGGAAAAAAAAAAGAAAAAAAATACTCCAGGTGGTGGTGTCGGAGATCGAACCCGGGTCAGGGGCATGCAGGTGATGTAGGCAGGCAGACAGGGAAGGGCCCCACCATGGAAATAGAATTCTGCACTGTAGCACTGCCCTCCCGTTGTGCATTGATTTGCTGGAGCCTGCACCAGTGAACAAGTAACAAGTCTCACGTCTCCACTGTGAGACTTGTTACTGTTTTTGGCATACCAAATATGCCACCACCTATCGCTCTAGTCCCTAATGGAATTTTAGGACTTAATAAAACCAAGGGGGCCGTGCAGAGCAAGCACTGTCCCCGCTGTTCTCTCTCCGCCACATTTCTTTTTTTCTTTTGCTTTTTGGGACACACCCGGCAATGCACAGCTGTTATTCCTGGCTCTGCATTCAGGAATCATCCCTGGCGGTGCTCAGGGGACCATATGGGATGCTGGGAATCGAACCCCGGTTGACGGGGTGCAAGGCAAAAGCCCTACCCGCTGTGCTATCGCTCCATCCCCCCTCCACTCCCCGCCACATTTCTAAAGTTTGTGGGTTTGGGCTTTTTGGGGGCTCTCCTGGAGCCGTGGGGGCGGGGAGGGACCAGGCTCCCTGCATGCAGAGCCTGTCCAGCCGGTGTGTGCCCGCGGCGACACAACACAGTGGTCCCGGTCACACAACACAGTGGTCCCGGCGGGCGCAGGAGACCTGGGCGGACCCGAGCACCAGCTCCCGCGCGCCCCGGCGCCTCTTCCCCGTCGGAAAAGGGAAGTCGAGGTCTGGTCTCCTGCAGGTGTTGGCAGTCTGAACGCAGCCAGGACAGCACCTGCGCTTTCCCTGCAGGGTCGCCGCGAGCGGGCCTGGCTCCTAGGACCCCCTCCCTGCGGTGTGTGCCCAGCACGGAAGCCGAACTACAACTCCCTGGATGCCCCGGGGTCCTCGGGCAGCCTTGTGCCGGGGGGTGGGGGGGGGGTGGGGGGTGGGGTCGGGGGGGGGTCCAACGAACAACGTCTGGACTACAACTCCCAGCATGCCACGGACCTGCCGCCGCGCGGGAACTACAATTCCCAGGATACCGCGGGACTCGGGTGCCGGCCGGTGTACACTGCGGCCGAAGCCAGCTGCGTCCGGGGCGGGCTTGGTCGTCGCGGGGAAAAGGGGTGCGGGTGGGTCTGACCCCTCAGTCGCCCCTGCCCTCTGCACGCGGGGCTCTGGGTGCCAGGAGGGGGTCGTGGGGGACGCCGACGCCGTGGCTAGCCTCCAGCCGCCCCGCCCACGTTCCTGCAGCCTTTGCAGGGGTCGGAGAAGGGGCTCCCACCTGCGCCCTGCGCGCCCCCCTCCGGCGTCAAGCGCTTCTAGAACCCCTGCCCAAGAGTGGGTCCCTCCCAGTCCGCTGGGCAGCGTCCGGCAGGGGCGGGCACCGAGCGGCGGGGTCACCGGGAAGGGGGAGCGCGGAGAGAGGCTCCTCCCCGGGCCGGGGAACTGCAGAATCCGAAGCCCGGCGCCGAGGAGGAAGTTCGGGTGCAGACTGGGGCCAGGGCTCTGGTCGGGGTGCGGGGGGAGGTGGAGACCAGGTGACCCCGCGTGTCCGCTGATGGCTCGGGCAGCCCCGGTGCCCTGCCTGGGAAGAGTTCCCAGGGCCCGTGCGCGCGTCGCAGGCCGTGCGGAGCCCCCACCCCCAGCCCTCTGCATCCGAGGGTATATGACCCTGGGCACACAGTCCGGCCAGGGCCACCCCCTCCCCGCCTCATCACAGCAAAGGAAGGAAAGGCGGCCCAGCCCCCACCCCACCGTCTGCTCTTCCCTTCCAGAAGAGGAAGTCGGGGAAACCGCAGGACCCCACCTGCAGGGGGCTGCTGGGAACGGAAGCGAGACAGATGCGAGGTGCGGGGAGCACCGTGCCCAGGAAGGGGTGCAGGGTTCGAACAGGGCCTTGGGGCCGGCATGAGCCGGGACAGCTCTTGGCGTGGCTGGGGGGTGTCCCTGGGCAGGTTCTTCCAGAGCTGGGACCCTCGACCCTCTACACAGGATCATGGCCCCGTGCACAGGCCAGAGGCACGCAAGGGAGGAAATGCGGGGCCCGGATCCTGGATCGGGGTCTCCACACCCGCCCCGGGTCCGTCACTGGCTGTAGGCGCCGTGTGTGCAGCCTGTGACCTCCCGCTCCCCTCCGGTCCCCCCTGGCGAGCCCCGGGACCCTCTCGCAGCCGGGGCACCTCCGGGCGCCCCCGGCCAGTCGTCACCCTGGTGGCCCCTTGGTAAGCACCGGGGAGCGATGGGTGCCAGAGGCGCGCGGCTCCGCTGTCAGGTCCGGGGCGCTGGTCGTGGCCCCCTGGGCAAGGTGCAACCGTTTCCCGACCGTGGCCGCTTGCAGGCTTGAGGGACTCGCTCCCCCGCCTGGGCCCGGGCATCATCCCTCCTGCTGCGCGGGCCGTCAGCACGTCTGGGGACCAGTCCCCAGCCTGGCCACGCGGGGGCAGCCGGCTCAGGGCCCGCCGGCGCCTGGCTCGGCGCCCTACTGCCCCCTGCTGGCTGTCCCGAGTACGGCGCTCAGGCCCGCTCCTGGGAGCGCAGCGCGGGGCCCACCCTGACCACCCGCCCCACGGCTGGTCCCTGGGCTGACTGCAGGCTCCGCATTGGGTGCCCTCCTCCTGGAGCGGGGCTCCCCGTGACGCTGGACGACCACTAGCTGGGTGATGACATGGTCCCGGGCTGACGTGCAAAGGAGACCCCCAGGCCCTGGCCTCACTGGCCTGGTCCCTACCAAGCCCAGGGGCCGCCCCCTGCCCCCCATGCGAGAGCCCTCTGCCAGGTGAGGGGAGACCCCGAGCCAGTCACCATGGTGGAAACCAGGCCATGTCTCTGACACGTCGGCCCCTCCTGGGCTGACATGACAGGGCGCAGCTTCCCCAGGGGACCAGCCAGAGCTGTCCAGGCATACTGATCCGTGTCGAGGTGGTGCAGGGCTGCCTGGAGGTGGCCGGACCTCAGGCTGCTCTGCCCTTTGCCCCCACGAGGCTGGCATGCAGGCTAAGAAGGGGCGTCAGGCCTCAGAGAGTTGGGTGGGAGGCTTTAATTTCCAGAGCAGGAGCCTACAGGGTGGGGTGACGGGCCCGCCCAGGGCTGCCCAGACGCCCGGCTCGTCTGCTCAGGCCAGCGTGCCCCAGGGAGGCTGGAACCCCAGAAGTGAGCATGAACGACAGCGCCTCCCCCTGCCGTTCTGTCCGGGGCGAGCGGGCTCCACGCAGGACCCCAGTGAGACTGTCCCAGACGCAGGCAGCAGGGGCAGTCGCCTGACATCAGGGACGCAGAAATGAGTAACTATGCTTTTAGATGCAAACAGCTTTACACGGCCTCTGAGCTGCCTGTCCAGTGCAGGGAACAGCTGGGGGTCACCGGCCCAGCCACAGGAAACGTGCAGGAAACACTCGTGGTCCAACTGTTCTCGTCCCGCAGGGCAGCTCAGTTCAGTCGGAGGCGGCCAGCTGCTCCATGGTGCAGCGGACCTTCTGTGCCGTTTCTTCAAACTCTTTCTGCTTGACGCTGGTCTCCTTGGCCTGGGGGGAAGAACAGACGCCGTCTCCAGTTCCATCTATGCCCACTGCTTGAAGTTGAGGCGCTGTGCCAGCCAAACCACCAGGACCCCCTCCTGCGGTTCCCCAAGGGGCCTCTGAGCTCATGAGAGGGCGCAGAGCCCGGGCAGCCCTAGCTCCCAGCAGCAGCAACACAGGGGGAAGCAGCCAGGCACCCCTGGGACCCCCCCGCCCCAAACCCCATTTCCAGGCTCCCACCAGGCGATTCTCCCTCCCGCAGCTTTCTTGAAAGATCTCGCATCCACAGATGTCCTGATAAGAGGCTCAGGGCCAGGCTGGGGCCCGGGGCCCCGTGCAGACACACCCAGATCCAAGATGCAGAGAGCTCGGAGGCTAGGCACTTGTCCTGTACCCCACAACCCGTGGTCCTGTCCCCACACGTGTGGGTCACCCTGAGCCAGGACCAGTCCGAGTGAGCACTGTTAGGTCGGCCTCCTCGCCCCACCGAGTGACAGAAGAGAACATGTGTTCTCCGGTGGCACAAACTGAAGCACTACCTTTTTTTTTTTTGCTTTTTGGGTCACACCCAGCAATGCACAGGGGTTACTCCTGGCTCATGCACTCAGGAATTACCCCTGGTGGTGCCCGGGGGACCATAATGGGATGCTGGGAATCGAACCCGGGTCGGCCGCGTGCAAGGTAAACGCCCTACCCGCTGTGCTATCACTCTAGTCCCTGAAGCACTAAGTTTTATTCGTGTTTTTGGGCGACACTGGCAGTGCCCAGGGCTCACTCCCGGCGGGCTTGGGTCTTACAGGGTGCAGGGGACAGAACCCAGGCCGGCCACGTGCAAGGCCTTTCAGTATGTACCGGGGCCGAGGGGCATCATCCCCAGCACTGGCTCCGGAAAACCCGCTCACTCAACCACAATCTGAAACGGTACCCGCCTCAGTGGCTCAGAGGTGGCAGAGGGCTCCCACACAGCACCGGGCCCACAGCCAAGCAGAGGGCTGGGCGGGGCTGAGAACGAGGGACAGGTGACTGGGGTCTCAGCACATGCAGCTCCAGGACAGAGCAGCACCCCGGGGATCACCCGGACAGAGGACAAGCTTGGTCTGAGTCTCAGCACAAGATCCCCTGAGCACTGCCAGGGGCGACCCCAAGCAATGAGTGGGTAGCAGCTTTCCCGCACCTCCCTTTGGATCCCAGCGCTGGAGGGTGTGACCCCAAAGGAAAGGAAAACCATCCTGGGGAGCCCCAGAGTCAGCAGGCGGACCCCCCCCAAAGCCCCGCATGGAGCTCCCCAGCCAGGGGTGGGGCCGGGATTCTGAATAAAAGCACATTGTCTTGGGACCCAAGAGCCGCAAACAAGCGCATTCTCTATCCTGCTGGGTCTGGAAGACAAGGCTCGGCTTCTCTCTGCCCAGACCCCCCCACGGCTGTCTCTGCTGCGTCCCTCCCTCTGCTGACACCGGGCCGAGCAGTGCCCTGCGTCCTCTTGCCGGGCACTGAGGGGGAGGGGCGCTGGTCTCCCTCAGGCCCTCCGGGGAGGGGACGGCCTGGGAGCAACTGGGCTAAGAATGGTCCCGTTTTAGAAATAAACGAAAGAAAACAAAACACTCTGACCAATGCACGTGCGTGTACGCGTGTGCCGGCCCGCCTGAGGCCCTCCACAGCGTGCTGGACACCGACGCCTCCCTAGCAGGTAGGCCTGGGGACGGGCCAGAGGCCGAGGGTTTTGCTCCCGGCCCTCCCGCCATACGTACAATTTTGTTCTTGGCTCGCTCTTTGTCTAGTTTCAGAAACTCGCTGAGGGTCAAGTCCTCAAACTGCTTCTTGACACACAGGAAAGCGCAGCCCGACGAATGCTTCTTATGCTCCTCTCTGCGAACCCAGGCAAGCATGTCGGCGGGGGCGGCGGAGGGCCCCATGCACAACCCAGCCCCCACCGCACCCTGGCTGCGGGAGGGTCTCCTAGAAGCCCCCGCAGGCTGCAGGAAGCCTCATGCCATCCCAGCCAATCCCTGGAAGCCGGCGGAAATGCTGTAACACGCAGCTTTCGTCCCCCAGTCTTGTGGACAGACAGTCACAGGGCCAGCAGGGGAGTGACAGGCACTGCTGGGAGCGTGTTCGGGCCTTGGGAATGCGCAGCCACCCAAGAGGAAGTGCAGGAAGTTGGAGCACTTTCCATGAGAGCCTACGCCCCGGCACCGCCACCCACAGGCCCCCTCCAAGCACTGAGGTCCTGCAACGGGCAGAAGTTGGCGCCTTTGAGCTGCGCAGAAACGTGTGCAAATGTGTGGGCCGGGGCCGCGAGGGCTGTGTCGGCCAGAGGCCAAGGTCAGTACCAGTGC
The DNA here is from genome assembly GCF_029834395.1 of Sorex fumeus. NCBI lineage: Eukaryota > Metazoa > Chordata > Mammalia > Eulipotyphla > Soricidae > Sorex > Sorex fumeus. Next base: position 16,662,999 of record NW_026606086.1, on the reverse strand, counting down.
TGCCAGCTGTGCCCTCCAACACACGCGCACACACACACACACACACACACACACACACAATCCCCCCTGCAGCGCCCACTGCCGACACCGACACAGGGCCAGAGCAGACAGTGAGGGAAACAGCCACATCCTGCCAGAGAGACACCTGCTGGCCTGGGGGAGGGCGGAGGGTTCTGGGAGGGCAGCAGGCCACACGGTGGGCGGGGACGCGGCTCCCACCATGGGGATAGTAAGTCGGGTGCCTGGCCCTATGCCAAGCACAGAAGTGGGCGCCGATGGAAGGGTGGGTTTCACGGTGGCAAACCAGAAACTTGCAGCGTCCACGCCACCCAAAGGACACAGGTGAACCCAGTTTACCTGGGTGCGGGCACAGCCATAGTCCCGTGCCCAGCCAGACATTTGCAACAGCTGTTGGCCCACAGCAGAAGGCTGCCAAGCTGCGGCTCCTTCACTGAATGTCTTGATATTTTGTGTGTGTCTGTGTGTGTGCGCGCCTGTGCACCAGCTCGAGAGGGAAAGGTAGGGCCGGAAGGGTGGGTGGGACTCACATGGGGTCGTCATCTGGCTCCCAGCCTTCCAGCTCCTTGAAGCAGAAGAAGCACTGTGCCAGGTCAGGCTCGTTCTCGGTGGGGCAGTGGATGAAGCCGGCCGCGGCCATCTGCGGGGAGAACAGGCTCAGCCCCCAGCCCGGGGCAGGGCAGAGCAGCGTCAGGGGTCGAGGGCCAGGGGTCAGGGGCTGAGGTCAGGGGCCGGGGATTGGGATCAGGGGGCAGCAGGTGGGTCAGGGGCGGGCCAGGGTCAGGGGTGAGAGCCGGAGTCAGTGGTGGGGATCAGGAGCCAGGGTGGGGGTCAGGGCAGAGATTGGGGTTCAGGGGTTGGAATGGGGGGGGTTGGCAGGGGGCGGGTCAGGGGCTGGCTGGGGTCAGTGGTTGGGATTCGGGGGCCTGGGTCAGTGGTCTGGGTCAGGAGCCGAGGACGGGGGTAGGGGCCGGAGTCAGAGGCTGGGGGGCGGGGCCCCGGTCAATAGTCGAGGTTTGGGGCCTGGGTCAGTGGCCTGGGTCAGGAGCTGAGGACGAGGGTAGGGGGCGGGTCAGGGGCGGGACCCGGGGGCCTGGGACAGTGGTCGGGGTCAGGGGTCAGGGCCGGGGTCGGGGGTCAGAGCCGGAGTCAGTGGTTGGGGTCTGAAGCCGGGGTTGGGGGTCGGGGTCAGGGGTCAGGGACGGGGTCGGGGGTCAGAGCCGGAGTGAGTGGTTGGGGTCAGAAGCCGGGGCGGGGGAAGGGCCGGGGTTGGGGGTCAGGGTCGGGGTCCGGGGTCAGGTCAGGGGTCAGGGGTCAGGAGCCGGGGTCGGGGAATCGGGGATCGGGCCCGCCAGGAGCCCGCGGCGGGCGGGGCAGGCCGGGGCGAGGCGCGGCGGGCGCCCGGACCCACCCGCTCCGGGGTGCAGGCGCAGCCCTCCAGGAACGGCCAGTTCTTGAACGTGGCGATGCGGTGGTCCTTGAGGTAGAGCAGCCAGGCCGGGGGCAGCGACGGGGCGCCCATGGCGCGGCCGCGGTCCACCGCCGATATTCAAATCCGGCGATGGGCGTCCGCCGCGGGGCCTGTCGGGAACGCCCCGCCCCGGATGCCACCGCCCTACTTCCGGAGAGCGGGGCATGCCGGGAATTGTAGTCCTCGGGGCCGCGTCAAAGGCTGCTGTTCCCGACCCCGGGGCTGTCAGCTCTGGGCGCTCGTACCTTCTCGACCCGAGCCCCTCCGCGGGCACTCTGGCGTCGAGCCAACTTGAAAATTCACCGTTTTTGTGGGTCCTCCGCTCTTGGAACCCCCACAGTCCTAGCTTCCCCTGACCTAGTGACATTAGATGTTTGCTGAGGCCCGTCCACGCAGAGGTCAAAGGTGTCAAAGATGAAATCCAGCGCGAATACCACACCCTTGCTCCTGCGTTCCCGCGAGGAGGCGAAGCTGGGAGAGGTGCGCCGGGCCCTGGACCATCTTCTCCATGCCCAGGACCTATACTGAGCCTGCTCTGTGCTCGGAGCTCGGAGCTCATCCCAGTGGTGCAGGGAAGGGACAACGTTGGGCAGGGAAATACCCCACACCTCCGGCTTGCAAAGCGTGTGCTCAGAGCTCAGCTGTTTCTCTGGCCAGCGGTCTTCCAAATCTTTAAACTAAATCTCCTCCAAGCCCAAAAGTCGACACTTGGAGCTTTGTTTTCTTTGCAACTAAATTCCCAGGAATTAGAAACCCCTGCTGATCGCTAGCCAGATTTCAGACTATCCCATAGTGCAATGTAGCGTTCCAGATAGGGGCAAACGTCTGGTTATCCAACCCAGCCCTGTCTGTAGCTTTTAGGCTTTTTCGTGTGGGAGGAGGACATGTTTGGGCCATGCCCAGCGGTGCTCAGGGATACTCCGATTGGCCACTCCTGGAGGACTGTTTCCTGTGACTCTCAAGGACCTTTTCAGAAGGGCCCACGTAGGCAAGCAGTGCTAATCCTCTGGTGCCTAGGTTTCCAATCTTATGCCATTACAAAAAGGTACCCTTTGTATCTGAATACCCTTGAGTTCTGGTACTTTTGCATCCATAGGCTAGATTTCTGAAGGTGGAATGTGTATTGTAAATGCTAACACTGGGGCCAGAAAGGTAACACAGAAGTTAAGGTGTTTGTCTTGCACGTGGCTAGCCCAGGTTCAATCTCTGCTACCATATATGTTCCCCCAAGCACAGTGATCCCTGTGCACCCAGGTGTGGCCCATAAACCATAAACAAATACATTTTTTAAAAGTTGGCCCAGAGAAATAGTACAGCAGTTAGGGTCTTTGCCTTGTTCACAGCCCACCCAGTTCGATCCCCACCACTCCGAGTCTTCCAGGAGTGATCTGTGGGCACAGAGTCATGAGTAACCCTGGAGCAATCCCAGATATCATCCAAAAAACAAGGTGGGGCGAGAGAGACAGTACAGGAAGTAGAAAACTTGGCCTGTCTACAGCCAGGCCTGCTCCAACACCCAGCACCAAATCTCCCAGGAGCCAGTCATAGCACAGCAGGGAGGGTGTCTGCCCTGCACGCAGCCAACCTGGGTTTGATACGCAGCATCCTATATGGTCCCCTGAGCACCGCCAGGAGAAATTCCTGAGTGCAGAGCCAGGAGTAAGCCCTGAGCATCGCTGGGTGTGGCCAACAAACAAAAAGACTTTCCCAGAATGATGGCCTGAAAGAGTCAGGAGTAGTCCCCAAATGCCCTCGGGTGCAGCCAAGAATCAAAAATAATATAAAATATTAATGCCCGGCATCAGATTGTTTTCTAGCAAGCCGCAGGGACTCCGCTGCCTGGGAACTCCCTAGCAGGAGAGGGGGGCCACCCTCCCAGCTCCATGAGGCATGTACCACCAGGAACTCTCCTAGCCTCCGTCCTTCTTTATTGGAGATTGAATCAGGCTCCGTAGGCTTGTTTCACAAAATGACCAACTATTAGCCCATCACCAGTTCTTTGCCCCTGCCTAATTTTGGGAGACTGGACTGTCAGTTCTAAGGTTTTAATCAAGGATTGCTTTTTTTTTTTTTTTTACATCGAATCATCGTGAGATACACAGTTACAAAGTTGTTCAAGATTGGGGGACTGGAGCCATAGCACCGCGAGTGGGGCGTTTGCCTTGCATGAGGCCAACCCAGTTTTAATTCCCAGCATCCCATAGGGTCCCCCGAGCACCGCCAGGAGTGATTCCTGAGTGCAGAGCCAAGAATAACCCTGGTGCATTGCCAGGTGTGACCCGAAAAGCAAAAAAAGCAAAAAAAAAAAAAAAAAGGTTGCTCAAGATTGGGTTTCAGTCATAGGATTTTCCAATACCCGTCCCTTCAACATTTCCGGCCACCAATGTCCCCAGTTTCCTCCCTGCCACCCCCCCACCCCCATCCCTGTCCCAGCCTGTCTCTATGGCAGGCACTTTCCTTCTCTCTCTCTTCTTTTGGGCATTATGGTTTGCAATGTCATAATGATCTCATCAGCTTTTAATAAAAAACAGTCCTCTAATTCATCAGGCGGATGAGTTTATTCCAGTACGACCAAAAGAGTTGCGAAGTGGGTCCCACGACCTGGACCACCGGCACACGCGGAGGTTGCAGGCGGGCTACGTGAGGGGCGGGGCTTTGGGGAGGGGCGGGGCTACCCGCAGGAGAGAGTTCATTGGAGGAGCGTGAGGTGGGTGGGGTGATGAGGGCTTCTCATTGGCTGGGAGGCTGGCGCTTCTCATTGGTGAAGCTGTTGCTGGGCTTCGTTTTATCCAACTACTACACTTCCTCTTGTAAATTTAGGAGGATGCTACTTAATGCCTGTCGGGACTTGCTTTGTGGACAATGCATAAAAATGAAGGCAGCGGATCTGTCTTTCCTTTACAGGATTCCGACTCCAATTTTGGGCTTCTTACCTAATTTAATTTGCAACTTCCTTTGACTGACCAACCTCCGTTGCAGAAGTCCAGGAAGGCCCCTGTCCCATGCAAGTCCACTCCTTATTTGGACAAAAGATGTTCTCAACACTCTGGAGATTGCAAAGGTTTAGGAGCTGTGTGCCAGGAAGCTGGGCAAAGCCCATATCTATATTTATCACAAAGGCGAATTTGCATTTTTATGTTAGCTCTGGATTTTTCAAATAGTTGGCAACAAAGACTGAGCAAGACGGTGGCAATCAGATGAAACAGTCTTGTGAATATAAAAATATTAATGCAAAACTGAGGGCACATTTCTCAGCAATTATAATAGTAACAAAGTGACACTGTGAAAGAAAAAGTTGTAGAGGGCCGGAGCCATAGGGCATCGGGAAGGGCATTTGCCTTGCACGCGGCCAACCTGGGTTCGATCCCTGGCATTCCATAGGGTCCCCCAATTACCGCCAGGAGTAATTTCTTAGTGCAGAGCCAGGAGTGACCCCTGAGCTTCGCTGGGTGTGACAAGAAAGAAAGAAGGAAAGAAAGAAAGAAAGAAAGAAAGAAAGAAAGAAAGAAAGTTGTCAGATAAGGGATCTTCTGCTTCCCCAAGTCTCTGGCTTATTGCCCAGAAGGAAACTTGTCAGCAGAGTCTGAATAGCATTCCAGAACTGTGCATGAGTGAACACCGGGCGGGTCTCTGCTGGCTCAGCACATCTCTGCACAGTAGGACATACAAACCCTATCTCTGCTGTGAAGCGTACTTCCCCAGGGCTTCTCGCACCTTCTACACTGACTCCAGTCAGCAAGGTTCTCATCGGATGGCTCCGATTTTTGTTTCTGTCACTGTGCTGTAAGGGCCGGTGTGGCCACCTATGGTTTGAGCCCTGGCACTGCATATGGTCCCTTGAGCACCACCAGGAGTGACTCGGAGGACAGAGGAATTAATAAGCCCTGAGCTTCTGGGTGTGGCCACAAAACAGAATTCAAAATAAAGGGCACAGGACCAGGCAGAAGAGATGGGTTGGGGCCATACTTTGCAAGTGGGAACACTGTGGGCAGGCCCTGGCACAGTCGTTTCCCCAACCAGCATGGCCTTCAGGCGCTGTGGGGATGGCGCTGGTGTCCCAGCATTGCACTGTGGGCCCACTGCATGGTTAGGGTGAGGGTTAGAGCTGCAGCGGGTATGGTCTCCAAGTTCCCTGAGCAGTGCTCAAAGACCCCTGGAATAAAATTAAAGATTAAAAAATATTTGTATGATTGCCATATACATCTATAACATTGATACAATGTCTGTCACTGTCACTGTCCTCCCGTTGTTCATCGATTTGCTCGAGCGGGCCCAGTAACGTTGTGAGACTTTGTTGTTACTGTGTTTGGCATATTGAATATGCCATGGGTAGCTTGCCAGGCTTTGCCATGCGGGCAAAATACTCTTGGTAGCTTGCTGGGCTCTCCAAGAGGGGCAAAGGAATCGAACTTGGATCGGCCGTGTTGGTTGCTTGCAAGGGAAACGCCCTACTCGCTGTGCTATCTCTCTAGTCCTCTATTATAAAGTTAATGTATAGGGCTGAAGAGATAGTGGGGAGGGGGGAATCGGGGGGGGGGACACACATTTGCCTTGCACTGGGCCAACCATGGTTTGATTCCCAGCATCCCATATGGTCCCCTGAGCACCGCCAAGAGTAATTCCTGAGTGCAAAGGAGTTACTCCTGAGCATCCTCAGGTGTGGCCCAAAAACAAACAAAAAACGTTAATGTACATTATAACATTGTATATGCAGAGAAATGTCTACATTTTAGTTTCCATTTCTATGGTAACTAAGAGTTGCTTGATTATAGAAGGGAGGATGTCAAGAAAGGAGGGAAGAATGGGGGTAGCCAGGGAGGACAGAGAAGCAGGCACTGGCGGGGGTCTGGGACATTTCTCCTCCGTGTGAAGATGAGGTGACTGTGTACATTGTAGGTGTTTGGGCTGGAGCAACCAGAGAGAGTATAGCAGACAGGGCAGTTGCCTTGCGTGCTGCAGACCCGGGTTCGATCCCCGGCACCTCTTAAGCCCCCAGAGCACTTCCAGGAGTGATCCCTAAGTATAGAGCCAGGAGTCAGCCCTGAGCTCTGTGGTATGGCCCCAAAACAAAAACAGTAACTTGCACTTTGCCCCCAATTCAACTAGCCTTAAAGACTTGAACGATATATTTTGTGACAAGTATTTAATTTACAAGTCTTTAATAAAATTGGTCTGAATGATCGATGCCGTTTTTAGATAGATTTGATGTATCAAAACAGGTATTTATCAGTTTTATTATTTATTTTGTATTGGGGGCCTCACCTGGACCGCTCATGGCTTTCTCCTGTTTCTGTTCTCAGGGATCACTCCTGAAGGTGCTCAGGGGACCACATGGGGTGCCAGGATCAAATGGGGGTCAAACACATGTCGCTGTGGTGTCCCGGTGCTATCTCTCCAGCCAAACACAGGCCGATTTTCATGTGGTAATGCTGCAAGGCATCTATTTTATCATCTCATTTTATCATTTCTGTTTAACCTTTCTTATCTGGTTCTTGTTGAAATGCCTCTGGAGGGCGTGCAGGTAAGGGAAGCCCCCCATGCGACAGTGTCCAGCTGGAATAAAATGGATTTCACCCTTTCCACAGCATCTGAGCAGGCCTTGAGGGTGCCTCCAAGTAAGAGACAGAGAAAGAGATTGGCACTCAGTCCCTTACTAGGTAACAAAGGGAAGTCGGGAAAGCAGAGAAACCAAAGCCCTGACAGTCCGAGGGTGGGTCATGGTCACCTGGGCAGGGTCTCCCAGGGGGCAGGCGGGGCGCAGGGACCGGGCAGGATGGGCCTGGGAACGGGCACTCGTGAGGGGAAACAGAAACCCAGAGAATGTCCTAAAAAAATATCGACTTCTTTTTTGCTTTTTTTTTTTTTTGCTTTTTGGGTGATACCCGGTGATGCTCAGGGGTTACTCCTGGCTCATGCACTCAGGAATTGCTTCTGGTGGTGCTCAGGGGACCATATGGGGTGCTGGGAATCGAACCTGTGTTGGCTGCGTGCAAGGCAAACGCCCTACCCGCTGTGCTATCGCTCCAGCCCCATGCTTTTTTTTTTTGAGGGGGTGGGGGGTCACACCCGGCAATGCTCAGGGATTACTCCTGGAGGTGCTCGGGGGACCATATGGGGTGCTGGGAATCGAATCTGGTCAGCCGCGTGCAAGGCAAACGCCCTCCCCGCTGTGCTATTGCCCTGGCCCTATAATATCAAGTTCTTTACCTTTTTATTTATTGGATTTGGGGGCTACAGCTGGCAGTGCTCAGGGCTCACTCCTGGTGGGGCTTGGGGAACCATATGGGATTCCGGGAATCAAACCCGGGTCTGCCACATTCAACCAAGCGCCCTCCCCCCTATTATCTCTCTCCAACCCGTGGCCATGTATTTTAGGTCTGGGGACACCGTCCAGTGTCACTGGTCATCTTCCATTCTGGCGACAAAATACGTGCTCTGTTCTTTCCTGCTGTGCTCAACCATTTATACTCATCAGTGGTACTGGGCCGGGGGGAGGGGCATCTTACCAAACAGGTCGAGAGCTGGACTATCTGTGTGTGCCCAAGCAGGCATAGCTGGTGGGGACAGTTTGGACTTCCCAGGCCCCCCCGGACCCCCATCCAGGCAGGGGCCCTGTCTTGTGCTCAAAGCAGAGAGGAGACAGTGACGAAGAAGGGGACGCCACGCAAGCAGGGTGCAGCCGGCTGGGGTGCCATCAGGGCCCCTGGAAGATCGTTTCCAGAATAATCTGCAGGGCCAGAGAGAGAGACAGCGGGTAAGGCCTGGCATGCGGCCGACCAGGTGAATCCGACACCCCATGTGGCCCTGAGCCCACCGGAGTGAGCCCTGAGTCTAGAGCCGGGAGTCAGCCCTGAGCACCGCCAGGGGTGGCCAGTTGTGGTGGCCCCCCGCCAACAAACACCACTCAAAAAAAGTAAAAGAGAAACTCAGCTGCCACCCTCGTGCCCCCCGTTTTCCTGAGTGGGTCCCCAGCAGTGACCCGGGGCTGGGTTTCCTGCCCTGGCGGCCCCCCACCTGGTTCAGCCTGTAGTCCTGCTTCATGAACTCCCATATGATCTCAAAGTGGTCCAGCTTCGGCAGCTCCTGGAAGCTGGCCTCCCACCCCACCCGGCGCAGCACCTAGGGAGGAAGTGGGCAAGATGCCGCGTGAGGCCCGGCTGGGGTCGGGGGCTCTGAGAGGGACACGCGTGGGGGGGGGGGTGCGATGTACGGAATAGCAGAGAAGGTTCTGGGCTGCTCTGGGGGGTGCTGGAGAACCTGATTAAACTCCTGGGACTGTTGGTGGAATTCTGGGGAGTCATTCTCGCCCACGATGACCAGGAGCCGGAGGGACGGGTACATGGGCGGGGCCCGCGTGGCCTCCAGGCGCTGCTGCAGGATGTTCTGGGGGTACTGCAGATGCTGCTGTGAGATGTTCTGGGGGTCCTGCAGATGCTGCTGCGGGATGTTCTGGGCGTCCGCCAGGCGCTGCTGTGGGCTGTTCCTCCGGGCATCCTCCCTGCGGCGGGGGCCTGGGTCAGGCGAGGCCAGCCTGGCTGGCAAGGGGGGGAAGGGGGGACGAGGGGGAGGCACTCACAGGGTCAGGGAGAGAAGGTCGTTGTGGGACGTGTACGTGATGGGCTCCAGGTCGTAGATTCCGCTCACCAGGAAGAAGCCTGCAGGAAGGACGGGGCCGCCCCGGGCTCAGGGGCCATGGTGGGCTCGCCTGAGACCCCCGTGTGGGGAGGGCTGCCCTCCCAGGCTGCCCCCCAAACCTCGGAAGTTGGGGGAGACCCGCTGCTTGGTCCAGTCCACCAGGAGCATCATGGCCAACAGATGGGCCCCAGCCGAGTGTCCACACAGATACATTCCCCTGGGCAGGGCCAGACAACGAGTTGGCACTGGGCGCCCCTGCGGCCTGGGGTTCGCATCCTCCAACCCGCCCGGTCCCCCAGAAATTGAAGTGCAGGGACAAGGTCTCAGGGACGGGGGTACCTACTTGTTATCTGGAAACCGCTGCTGGAGAAACACGAGGCTCCGGGTCACCTGCTCCACCATCAGGTCCAGGGTGCCTGTAGGGGACAGGGGTCAGGGGCACAGAGTCAGGGGTCAGAGAGGGGCAAAGGGTTGGGTTCAGGGGGCATGGGGTCAGGGGCGCGGGGAAAGGGGCACCAGGTCAGGGGTCAGATTGGGGCACAGAGCCGGGGGAAGGGGCACAGGATCAGGGGTCAGAGTGAGGGTATAGGGTCAAGGGTCAGGAGCACAGTGTCAGGGGTCAAGGGGGGAACACGGGGTTGGGGGTTTAGGGTCTGGACCAAGGTCACAATGCACAGGGGTGGGTGCAGGGGGCTGAGGTGAGCAAGGGGGTTCAGGAAAGGCCCCAAGGCCCCCTGACCCCTCAGGACCCTCCTTACCCACAGGGGCGATCTGATAGCCCACGATGACCACGGTCACCCCCCGGGTGGTCAGTGGCTGGACCATGAAAGCCGACTCATCCTTACTGCAGGAGACAGAGCAGAGCACTGGGCAGGGGGTCAGCAGTGGGCACAGACTCTGCCATCCTCTGGGGGACGGGGCCAAGGGGACATCGGGGCCAGGGTCCTCTGGGAGCCGCTTCCGGAAAGTGAGAGGGATGAGGAGAGCCGGGCTGGGCACGGGGACGGGCAGCTAGCGAGAGCGTGGCCCCCAGGACTCTCTGCTCCCACAGACGCCCACCCACCCCACCCCTGGGTCCCCTGGTCCTTTCTCACTTGCTCGCCAGGCCCCGGGGATCTGCCACCCCCAGATGCAGCCCCTAAGAGCCGGGTCCTTGCATGCGCCAGACCTGAGGTGAGGCCGGCCCGGCTGGGTCCCCAACACCACCAGGGGTCACTCCCGAGAACAGCCAAGACCGGCCCCCGATCCTCCTGGAGCACTGCGGGGTGAGGCCCAAATGTCCCAGAGAAAGAGTGCTAAGCATGGGGCCAGAGCCATGGCATAGCTGGGAGGGCTCGGGTCTTGCAAACGGCCAGCCCAGGTGCCACTCCCCGCACCCCAGAGAGTCCCTGAGTGCAGAGCCAGGAGCAAGGCCCGAGCACAACCAGGTGTGACCCCAAATCCAGCTAAATAACAAACCAAGGGCTGCTGATCTGTTGGTCAGCTGGGGCGAACTCGGGGCTACTCTCGGGCAACAGTGCTCAGGCTGGGGTGTCCAGAGTGGGGCCTCGACGTCTGCTCACAAAGCGGGGACAATTGCTGTGACCCAGCTGGACTAGGGCAGCAGGGCGGGAGGTTGGGGGCCCAGACGTGTGGGGCAGCCGGGGCGACGGTGCTGGGTGGACAGTGGCACAAGCCAGGTGAGATCTGGGGGCCTGGCAGCTGCAGGGCACCCCTGAGGTTCTCTCTGGAACCTTCCACAGGGGATGGGGCTAAGCCCCCTTAGCCCCTACCGGGTCCCCTGGGCTGGGAGGAAAAGAAGTTCAGGTGGCAGAGCAGCTCAGCCAGCTCACCCGGAGGGACCCCCCTGCCCAGCCACCCCAGTCCCTGGCTCACCTTCCGCCCTGCCAGTACCCGCCGTGGAAGAACACAAAGACAGGCCAGGCTGCAAGGCAGAGACAGGCCACGCGTCAGGTGGGGAGCCGGCCCAGGGGTGGGGGTGAGGTGGGGGGGGCACGTGTCGGCTGGGGCTCACCCTCGGGCCCGTCCTTGGGAAAGTAGATGTCCATCTTCTCGAGCTCCCCCGCCCCGTAAGGCACGTCCACCTCGTTCCTCTGGGTGGCCCGGGCCTGCGTGGTGGCTGGCAGGAATGACAGGATGCTCAGGGTAGCAGTCGAGGGCCCGGGGCCATGGCTCAGCAGCACAGCGCTGGCCTGGCGCACGGTCAACCCCACCGGATCCCCACCAGCTCCTACGGCCCCCCAAAGCCACAGGAGTGACCCCCGAGTGCCAGGTGCGGGATCCCCACAAGACAACACAACAGCAGTCATCTCATGCCTGTCTCTGAGTCCCTTTCTGCCCTTTGGCTGCAAGCCCTTTTGGGGGAACCGGGCAGCCCCCAGGAACACCAACCTGACCCCCATAATCAGGCCGGGGCTAGGAGCTTTGCACAAGCACAGGTTCCTTGTCCAGCCCACCGCCAGGGGCCAGTATTTCTGTCCACTTCACTGTGTCGGGGTGGGGGGGGGGAGAAAGAGACCCTCAAGGGGGAACCGCTCAGGGAGTGCCAAGCCTGAAGGGTCTCCGCCATGTTCAGGGGCTTGAACACCCCCGAGAGAAATGTGCTTCTGATAGACCCCACTGCCCTCTCAGCTTCATCTGCTTCTGGACACAGGGGCTCCTACCCCCAGGGCTGCCATGAATAGACATTAGGAACATGCATGTAAATGTACCTGCTTGTGGGGCTGGAGTAATAGCACAGCGGATAGGGCATTTGCCTTGCACCAGGCCGACCCGGGATCAATTCCCAGCATCCCACATGGTCCCCCGAATACTGCCAGGAGTAATTCCTGAGTGCAGAGCCAGGAGTAACCCCTGTGCATCACCGGGTGTGACCCAAAAAGCAAAAAAAAAAAAAGTACCTGCTTGCATATTTTAGTTATTTTCAGTTATGAATGTTGGGGGGGCAGGGGGCTGCCAAGTTTTTTGGGGGGGGTCACACCCTGCGATGCACAGGGGTTACTCCTGGCTCTGCACTCAGGAATTACTCCTGGCAGTACTCGGGGAACCATATGGGATGCTGGGAATTGAGCCTGGGTCGGCCGCGTGCAAGGCAAACGCCCACCCCGCTGTGCTATTGCTCCAGCCTCAGAAGGCTGCCAAGTATTGCCCGGAGGACCCAGGGCCAGTGGTTCTCTGCCGACCAGACCAAGCAGCCAGGACTGGGGGTTGCCTGGGTGTCCCCATCTATGCGTGGGGGCCTCTAGATCACACCCCGGGGAGCTAAGGAAATTCCAGGGGTACACTGGGGAATCCTGGGGGACCATGTGGGGCTAGGGACTAAATTGGGGTGACTGCATGCATGCAAGACACTGTCTTTTTTGTTTTGCTTTTGGGGGCTACACCCTTGGTGCTCAGAGCTCACTCCTGGTTCCTTGCTCAGGGGACCACATGTGGGGGCAGGGTTCGAGCTGGATCTGTGTGCATGCGAGGCCAGCACCTTTCCCTGTGCTGGGCTCCTGCCCTGAGAAGCTCTTTTTAGGTTGTGAGGCAGCTCAAAGGCTGGAGCTCATACTCAGGACATCACCACATGCTCCCCTGAGCACTGTTGGGAGAGTCCCCACAGCACCACACCAACCAAAACCAACAAAACAACAGTGCTAGTACAGCGACAAGGCATTTGCCTTGCATGCTGCTGACCCGGTTCAATCTCTAGTGCCCCAGATGGTCCCCTGAGCCCTGCAGGAGTGATCCCTGAGTACAGGTCCGGGAGTTGGCACCACCAGGTATGGCCCCAACACCCATGACGAGGGCCAGTCATGTCTGTGGGCCATACCTGGCAGTGCCCTGGAGACTGGGTGGTGGCTAGGACTGACCAGCGACTAGAGACAGACATTTGCTTTGTCTGCAGCTGACCCTGGTTTGAATCCCCAGCACCGCCTGTGGTCCCCAAACAGCCAGGCTCTCCCCTGAGCAGAGCCAGGAGCACCCCTGACACCAGTGGGTATGGCCCAACTTCTCTCCCACAAAAAAAGAAAGAAACAGCTGTGAGGGGCAGGAGAAGCAGCCCAGGGTCACTGCCCACGTTTGCACCCAGGAGCCGCTGGGCAGTTCTGGCCACCACCCAGTCCCCAGGGCACTGCCAGGTATGGGCCACAGACAACAAAAACTGTTTTGGCAGTTAGTTACACTACTTCAAACAGGACTGAAGTTATCCACACAAAAGAGACCTAAAACAAACCACATCCACAGAGGTCGGGTGGGTGTGGAATTAATAAAACAGAGCTTTATGTTTTAAGTCCTTTCAGCAGCCAAGTTCCTTTTGTAACCAGAGAACAATAGTTTCCTCAAACAGCCACCGCAGGGGCAGAGCAGCCGCTGGCTTAAAGCTCCAGCACCCTGGAGTTTGCTGCCGATCCAACAGGGGTGATGAGGCCGGAGAAAAGGTGCAGCCGGGAGGGTGTTAGCCAACAGGTTCAATCCTCCGCATCCCACGTGCTCCCTGAGCACCGCCAGGAGTGATTTCTGAGTGCAGAACGAGGCGGAACCCCTGAGTATTGCCAGTTGTGGCCCCCAAACAAAAAATCATACACATTGGAGAACATTGGTTTGTTCTTTCTCCCTTGCCAGGAGTTTGGGTTTACTGATTTATACCCATCTCAATGCTCCCAAGGCACTCCCCTTCCTCTGTGTTTATCTTTGACCTCCCCTTTCTGCTCTGCTTCCCCTATCTGTTAATCACTACATCCCCAAAATCGGCCACTGTGACTTGTAAAGTCACATTCTTCTAAGGACTTTGGATTTTGTATATGCCAGTGAAATATTGCTTTTCTCTTTCCCTTATGTCCTTTGCACAGTTTCCTTTAGAGAAATGTCCTTTTTGTAGCGACACAGGAAGACAGTTAATACTATACTTTAGTAACTTGGGAGTTAATTTTCACTCAGAATAATATTTACTCCTGGGCATCTGTCATATTCACTCAACTTACACCTTAATTGCCCTCAGTTCCTAGCACCCCAGAAGGAGGGGCCCAACGAAGGAACTTGGATGGACTCAGGGCAAGCTGTGAGCTACCCTGGAATCAAAAAGGGCCAGGCCACGCACCATAAAATGTTTAAGTTAAGAGCACGCTCATGGAACAAACTCTGTCATGACCCAAAAAGAAGTAACTGAATAAGGACCCTGCTGGGGTTGGGAAGGACTAACCTGGCCTGAGGGCTGTAGTCTGGGGTCTATAGTGAGAGAAATCCAGGAGAGCCACCCCTTAAGCTTAATATATCTCTTACTGTGTCCATACAAAATGACCAAAAATATTATCAAGAAGTAAATTTAAGGGGCTGGAGCAATAGCATAGCGGGTAGGGCATTTGCCTTGCAAGCAGCCGATCCAGGTTCGATTCCCAGCATCTCATGTGGTCCCCTGAGCACTGTCAGGAGTAATTCCTGAGTGCATGAACCAGGAGTAATCCCTGTGCATCACCGGGTGAGACCCAAAAAGAAAAAAAATTTTTTTGGGGGGGTTACACCTGGCTCTGCACTCAGAAATTACTCCTAGCAGTGCTTAGGGAACCATATGGGATGCTGGGAATTGAACCCAGGTCAGCCATGTGCAAGGCAAACGCCCTACCCGCTGTGCTATCGCTCCAGTCCCCCAAAAAAACAAGTGAATTTAAGATGACCACTTCAATGGATATGGACTAAGGAGAAATACGTCCCTAGGTGGTATTCTGTCCTTCAGCGGATCTCCTTGCAGGATGAGAATTTCTCCTAGAAGAAGCTTCCCTTGAGGGGAGGACTTTCCATCTTGATTGATTTCCATCTGTTGACTGTGCAGCCTCACATATGTGTACTGGCTCCCCCCAACTCAGGGACTGGGTCCACGACTAAGGCTTCAACACTGGGCAGGGGGAGACGAAATGAGGTGCGGACAGAGGCTGGAATGGGGCACATGGGGGAGGATGGGATAACAGCGGAATTGAGATTAGAATAAATGGCGGCCGATCATCAACCAGCTTGGCTTTTTGCTTTTTGGGTCACACCCGGTGATACTCAGGGGTCACTCCTGGTTCTGCACTCAGGAATTACTCCTGGGGTGCTCAGGAGACCATATGGGATGCTGGGAATCGAACCCGGGTTGGCTGTGTGCAACGCAAATGCCCTACCCACTGTGCTATCACTCCAGCCCCACCCCCGCACTTTTTAAACACACAAAAAAACAAAAACAACAAAAAGATGTTGGTGAGGGGCCAGAGTGACGGTACAGCTGGTAGAACACTTGCCTTGCATGCGCAACCTGGCTTCTCTCCCCAAGTATTCCATACGATCCCCTGAGCACGGCCAAGAGCGCAGAGCCAGGAGTCAGCCCTGAGCACTGCCAGGTGTAGACCAAAATGGAGAAAAGGAAAGAATAGAAAGAAAGGGAGGAAGGAGAGCGAGCAAGAGAGCGTGAGAGGATGGAGTGATAGCACAGTGGGCAAGGGACTTCTTGCCCTGTATGTGATTGACTCAGCTTTGATCTCCGGCACCCCATATGGTCCCCTGGGCACTGCCAAGAGTGATTTCTGAATGCATGAGCCAGGAGTAAGCCCTGAGCATCTTTGGGTGTGGCCCCCAAAACAAACAAACAAATAATGAACAAACAAACTTCCAGAATGAGTTTTGCTTTCTGGCTGGAGTGCAGTGGGCAGGGCACTCATTTTGCACAAGGCAACCTGGGTTCCATCCGATTCCTGGCATCCCTTTTGGTCTACTGAGCACCACCTGGAGTGACCCCTGAGTACAGATCCAGGAGTAAACCCCTGAGCACTGCAGAGTGTGACCCCCAAAAGAAAGAAAGAAAGAAGGGCCAGAGTCATAGTAAGAGCAGGTAGGGTGCTTGCCCTGTATGTGGCTGACCCGGGTTCGATCCGCAGCATCTCAAATGGTCCTCAAACAAGGTTAGGAGTAATTCCTGAGTACAGAACCAGAAGTAACCCCTGGGGCTGGGCTGGACTGGACCGATAGCATAGCGGGGAAGGTGTTTGTTTGCCTTGCAAGCAGCCGACCCGGGTTCGATTCCCAGGAAAGAAAAGAAAAGCAAGCAAGCAAGCAAGCTTTCAAACGAAAACTCGGAACATGCGGATAAGCCGCACACCCCGTCCACCAGTCCACCAGCAGGGTAGAGGGAGCCCAGACAGCGCTCAGGCGGACGCCCCAGCTCTGGGCTTGCAGGGCGAGATGAGGACGTTTTGCAGCTGGGCGGGCAGAAGTGCGTGGCCCGGATGAGCCAGGTGCCTGGACTGTGTGCAGGCCACGTTGGTTAGCACAAGA
The DNA here is from genome assembly GCF_029834395.1 of Sorex fumeus. Lineage (NCBI taxonomy): Eukaryota > Metazoa > Chordata > Mammalia > Eulipotyphla > Soricidae > Sorex > Sorex fumeus. The sequence goes on along the minus strand of NW_026606086.1, from coordinate 16,646,588 downwards.
CAAAGCAGGGGTTCGCCCTGCGTACCTCTCTTTCCTCTCTGGCTTAACTCTGGTCGAGAGGGAAAAGCCAAACCCCGCGGAGGGCAGAGGTCAACCGGCCTGGGCTTCCCGGTCCGCAGCAGCGGCCGTCGAGAGGCTCCGCCCACCCCGCTGCTGACTGCCCCCCCCCCCCCCCCCCCGGGACGCGGCCTGGGAGGCTCCGCCCACCCCACTGGTGATTGAGCCGGGACGGTCTTTGCACGGTGCCAGCCCCGGGAGCGCGCGCTGCTGCTGGTTCTGCGCGTGTTTCTGCAGCGAAGAGCTGAGCCGGGGCTGTCGCGTGTCCTATCCTGCCGGGACTGCGACCGCGCCACTCCCAGCTCGCGCCACTCCCAGCCCGTGGGATCCAGGATTCCGGAGATAAAGATGACAGTCTTTTTTTTTTTTTCTGTGATTTTTTTTTCTTTTTTTGCTTTGTTGGGTCACACCCAGCGATGCTCAGGGGTTACTCCTGGCTTTGCACTCAGGAATCACTCCTGGCGGTGCTCTGGGGACCCTACAGGTTGCTGGGAATCGAACCTGGGTGGGCCACAAGCAAGGCAAACGCCCTACCCGCTGTACTATCGCTCCGGCCTCAAAGGTGACAGTCGTTAGAAGAGAATATAGGGGCTGGAGTGATAGTTCAGTGGGGAGGGCGTTTGCCTTGCTTGAGGACAACCCAGGTTCAATTCCCAGCGTCCCTCAGCACCGCCAGGAGTGATTCCTGAGTGCATGAGCCAGGAGTCACCCCTGAGCTTCGCCAGGTGTGACCCAAAAAGAAAAAAACAAACTAACAGAAGAGAATATCTCCCATTGCAAGTTTATGCTGTTAAGGATGAATACAATTATTTTTTTAGATGAGTTGTGTGTGTGAATATTTTGGGGGGAAGGAGTTGGGTCACACCCAACGATGCTCAGGGGTTACTCCTGACTCTGCACTCAGGATTCACTCCTGGTAGGTCTTGGGGGACCATATGGGTGCTGGGGATCAAAGCCAGGTCGGCCGTGTGCATGGCCAGCACCCTCCCCACTGTCCTATCTCTCTGGCTCCAGCCTGCTTTATTCTCCCCCACCCCCCCAACGCTGTGGCCTGCAGGCTATGCTCCCTCCCACTCCCTGCCTCAGGCCAAAGTCCAGGCAATGACCACGCCCCAAGTACCCTGGACTCCCAATCGTGTAAAGGTCTCCAGGGCCTCAGCCGGTTCCCGCCGGACCACCCACTTGCTGGGGGTGTACTGGATCTCCAGCTCCTGCGGGCCAGACACAGACTTGTAAGAGCTCTGTTCCCCAGACCGCGTGGCCCCGCTGCCCCCCAGCACCTGGGCCTCTTTGCCTGAGGACTCCCTGGGTCTCAGCCTGCCCGGCACTCCCCACTCTCCTCTGCCAAGAAATCTGTCACTGGGGAGGACAAAGGTCAGTTCGGAATTTTCACAGAAGCAGATAACTGGGAATCTGGGCTGGCTCACATGCCGGACTCAAAGGTTCGGCCTTCCTGGGAGAGGAGTGAGGACTCAGATTTAGGGGGAAAAGCTCAAAGGATGGAGGTTTCCGACTCGAAGGAGGCCAGGAACAGAGGGGCACGACAGCAATGTACTGGCCCCAGCTCTCCCACGGGCAGCAGCTTGACAAGGTTCAAAGACATCAGGCAGTCGGATGGGGGAGCAGTGTAGAGTTCCTCCGGCGGGGAGGGCTGGCAGAGACAGCACAGACGGAAGGACTTTCTCGAGCTTTCTTGGGGGCTGTTTCCCTTTCACCAGATCCTCAGGTGACCAAGCTCTGCACAGTGTCTAACCCTCACGGCACCCCCTGCAGTGAGTACCAATGTCCTTCCGCTGTTGCTTAACCTTAAGGGCCCCAGACATGGATGGGGGCACAGTGGGCTTCTAGAGTCTGCACAGGCGAGAGCTGGCAGAGACAGAGCACGAATGGGAGGACTTTCCCGAGCTTTCTTGGGGGCTATTTTCCCTCTCACCAGATCCTCAGGTGAGTGACTAAGCTCTGCGCGAGTGTCCAACCCTCACGGCATCCCCCCACCCCCCGCAGTGAGTACCAGTGTCCCCACCTCTTTCCACTATGTGCACACACAGTTGCTTAACCTCACACTTAACCGCAAGGCTGAACCTCACCCCGACCTCTGGCGGTGCCGCAGACAGCAAAAGAGTTGGAATTTCTATTTCCTGGGCCCTGAAAATCAGGCTACCAGCAGCGAGATGACAGACAGAAGAGAAAGAGAAAATTTGCTAGAAGTTTCTGGGAGGCTCCGGGCAGTCCGGGGGCAGGTGCAGTCTCAGGCTTCTCTGCTTTCCCCGCTGGACGCCCACCTACTCTCTAACCCTCGCTCCCCCAATGTCCACAGTGCATGCAATACCACTTACCTCTTTAGTCATCTCCTTCCAGGAAGCAAAGCGGGAGAGAGCCATGCTGCAGTCTTCAGCACCGGTATATAGCTGCGGGAGAGCACTTGCCTTGAATGCGTTGAGGCCCTAGTTCACGCTCCGGTTCAACAACAGAAAGGACACACAGGTAAGGTCAAGGAGCATCCTTAACCTTGCTGCCGGTACGCCCAGTTATACTGGCGGGCGGGGCGGGCCTCTCCAGCCCCGCCCAGAGACCCCGCCCACCCACCCACGAGACCCCGCCCACCAAGCCCCGCGCGCTCGCGGCTCCGCCCCCTAGAGGGCGGGCTTCAGACAAATCTCCCGCCGGTCCCGAGGTCGCGCGGCGATTGGCTCCGGGGAGGCGGCGCCGGCTCCCGATTGGCCAGCGCGCCGAGCCATATAGTCAGGCGGGCGGGAACCGGCGCGCGCTCGCGTGTCTGCAACTGCAGAGGGTCCGCGTCCCACCGGCTTCCCCAGGCACCATGAGCTGCGTCAACCTGCCCACCGTGCTTCCCGGCTCCCCGAGCAAGACCCGGGGCCAAATCCAGGTGCGGGCGCCGGGGCCGTGGCCGGAGCGCGCGGGGGTCGGGCCCCGGCGTCCGGGGAGAGCGGACCCCAAGAGGCTTCTCCTTTTCCTCTCAGGTGATCCTCGGACCCATGTTCTCAGGGAAAAGGTAGGACGTGCAGGGACGGGGGCTGGGCCACCTCCTCGCCCCCCGTCGCCCCCCGCGTCCTGGAGCCGGCTCCTCCCCAGCCCCCTGCATCTACATCGCCCGGAGACCCCCCACCCAGAGGCCCCCTTTAGCCCCTCCGGGAAGCCACCGGGTGGAGGCCGCCTCCCGCCTCCCGCCTGGGCCCTCCTGCCCCTCCCTGCCCCTCCCCAGCTCCCAGCTGCCTGCTGGACCTCACCCAGTCCTGGGGGCCGTCCATCGCATCCCGCCTTCTTCCTTCCCGCCTAGACACGCGGGCCTGCTCACGCTTGAGTCACTTTGTGGTCCAGCGATCCGTCGGGGGGGCGGGGCTCCGGCCTTATTTCTGGCCCTGTGCTCGGGGAGCACTCCTGATGGTGCTCAGGGGGTCCTGCGGGATGCCTGGGGGGACCGACCGCGGGCGAGCGCCCTCCCTGCCGAATCCCTGACTGTCTTCTGTTGCCTGGAAAGCGTCTGTGGCGTTCACAGGGTCCAGGATGGGATTGCTTTGGCAGCCCTCTCGCCCCCCTCTGCTCTGCTTAGCAGAGAACTTACCCGCCTCCCGTCCCATCCCAGAGACTTCCAGCAGGCCCAGGCTCCTGGCGGGGGGGGGGGGGCTCAGGCTGCCCCCCCACCCCCGCAACCGGGTCCGGAACTGGGGTGCTGATGCTCCGCCTTGCCTCTGCAGCACCGAGCTGATGAGACGCGTCCGCCGCTTCCAGATCGCCCAGTACAAGTGCTTGGTGGTCAAGTACGCCAAAGACACGCGGTACAGCACCCACTTCTCCACCCACGACCGGTCAGTGCTGCCCTGTCCCGCGGTCTCTGGGGAAGTGGGCGGAGAGATGCTGGGTACAGACCGAGCCCTGAAGTGGGTGGGGGCGTGGCCTGCGAGGGGAGGGGTGGACACTCGCTGGCAGTCGTTTGCCCCAGGACCCAGGCAATGTCTGGACACTGTCAGAATCAGGCGATCCCTGTCCTGTGTGAGGCCCCATGACACCTGGGCCCCAGTCACCCCGGGCGAGCAGGAAGGAAGTGGCCAGTGGCCAGTCCCCCAGCACACAGGAACCCCTGAAGGATGGGTGGGCACAGGCAAGTGGGCTAGTCTGGGTTCGCCCGTGTTGGGTTTTCTTCTGCTGTGTGTGAGGGGTTTGAGGCCACACTTTGGTGCTAGGGACCCCGCGGGATCAGGGTTGGACCCTGGCTCCTACGTGCTCTGTCACCCATTTTGGGGAAAGCATGTTTGGGGACCAGACCCATCTGCTCAGGGACTGTTGCGTGTTCTGTGCTTGAGTGACACCCGGCAAGGCTTGGGGACCATAAGTGTGTGTTGCCGGGGACTAAACCTGGGGCCCCTACATGCTGTCTAGCTCCTTTGTTTGTTTGGGGTCACACCCAGTGCTCAGGGCTCACTCTTGCCCTGTACTCAGGGATCACTCCTGGCAGGACTCCGGGGACGATCTTTGGGCTGGGCTTGAACCCAGGTCTGTCCCATGCAAGGCCAGCACCCTCCCTGCTCTCCTACCTCTTCTCTGGCCCCTCTAGCCCCCCTTTTTTTTCTTTTTCCTTTTTGGGTCACACCCGGTGATGCACAGGGGTTACTCCTGGCTCTGCGCTCAGGAATTACCCCTGGCGGTGCTCAGGGGACCATATGGGATGCTGGGAATCCAACCCGGGTTGGCCACGTGCAAGGCAAACGCCCTCCTCACTGTGGTCCTGCCCCTCTGGCCCTTTTTCTAGGGACCTGAGGAATCACACCTGTCCCACTGGGGACTCTAAAGTGCCCCCTAGCAGTGCTCAGAGAACCCGTGAGGTTCTGGGGATGGAACCAGGCGAGTTCCTTTCTGCCCTGGGCCTCTAGGTGCTGTCTTGCTGCCAACCCAGGGGAGGGGAGGGGACTCCAGTGACCCCCCCCCACCTCCTGTGGGCTCAGCAGTCTGCCCCTGCCCCGGGCAGCCCAGTTGTGGGCCCGGCCTGCCTGCCTGTGGCTGCAGGGAGCCAGGGCAGTGGTGCCCAGAGTTAGGGGCAGTTGGGGGTGAGCCGCTTTGAGAGCCGAGTGTGGGGTGTAGCGGCAGTCCCTGGGGGGTGATGGAAAAGGTGGAGTCAGGAGATCCGGGTCCCATCCCAGCTTGCCCAGAGCCACAGGCCCTCCCCAGGGGCCAGGCCTCTGTGACCCAGTGTCCTGTGGACGCACGCTGCCCATGACAGGCCAGAGTTTTGCCTCCCATTTTAACTGGGGCAGAGAAGGGGCTGGAACGTCTGTGACATGCTGCTTCGTGCCAGCGCCGGAGACCCAGCGAGACCCGGGACAGTCTCGCCTTCGAAGCCTGCAGGAGACTCCTGGGCTGGAGGCAAGCGCAGAGGAGAGGGCCGAGAGGGGGACAGGCGACAGGGAAGCGGACCCAGATGGAGCATCCCTGGGGGCGTGCAGCACTGGAGGACCCCCTCGCGCTCTCGCTTCCAAGCTCTGCCGGCTGGAGCCTGGGTGCTGGGAACCTGGGTGGGGGCTGGCGCTCAGGAAGACTCGGGGCTCAGGGGAGGGGGATCTTCCTGCTCACTGTGACTGACGGTCTCGGGTCCCACACCAAGGCTGACGCTGCTGCTTGGTGTGGCCCCTTCCTCAGTGAGGAAAGACTCACTGGCAGAGAGTATGGGAGGAAGGTGCTTGACTTGCACACTGTTGACCTGGGTTCAATTTCTGGTATCGCATATGGTCTGCTGAGCACTGCTGGGTGACCCCCCCCCCCAGAAAAAAAATTATGACTACATAACTATAGAAAGGCAAATGTATAATATAGTCTGTCACATTAAAATCCTGCTTTTTATGGACTGGAGAGATCGTGCAGGAGGTCAGGCCCCTGCCTTGCACGTGGCAGACTCTGGGTTGGATCCCTGGCTCCGCTTACGGCTCCCAGAGCCCTGCTAGATGCAGCCCTAATCTGCCTCACCCTTCTTAAAAACAACTTTTAACTTTTTGGGTCACACCCAGCCATTCTCGGGTTACTCCTGGCTCTGAACTTAGGAATCACTCCTGGCGGTGCTTGGGGTCCCTATGGGATGTCAGGGATCGAACCCAGGTCGGCCTCATGCAAGGCAAACACCCTCCCTGCTCTACTATTGCTCCAGTCCCAAAACAACTCTGCTTTTTGGGGCACTTTCAGGAATGGTCACAAAACAACACAAAAACTGCTTTTTTTTTTTTTTACGTATTTATTTATTGTGGCCACACCTGGCGATGCTCAGGGGTTACTCCTGGCTCTGCACTCAGAAATTATTCCTGGTGATGCTCGGGAGACCCTATGGGGTGCCGGGGATCGAACCCTGGTCAGCTGTGTGCTAGGCAAATGCTCTTCAGGCTGCACCAGAGTTCTAGCCCCTTATATACTTTTCATTTAGTGAGATTACAGTTACTCATGGTTTCACACATTGTTTCAACACCATCCCTACACTGCCCACTCGCCTCCAGGAATGCCCCCTCCCCCAAAAGCTGCTCTTTTGAGCCTGGGACAGTTCCAGGGCCTCAGGCAGGACCCAAATGCATTCCCTGGTGGCCCCTGGCCCACGATAACTGCTTAGCAAGCTCCTCCCTTCCTGCAAAAATCAGTTTTTAAAAGTTAGAGCATCCAAGGCTCTGGAAGGGCCAGCTTGCTCTGCCCACGGGCAGAGTGATGGAGCTGACCTCATGATGTCAGCTGACTCCGGCCCAGCCACAGTGCCTGGTAAAACCACGGGGTGTGTTGGGGGGGTGACTGGGTCATTGTGCCAGGGCCTTTGCGCCTCCTTCCCACGCATGGGCTGGCACTGATGCCCTGCTCCGCCCCTGCAGGAACACCATGGAGGCACTGCCCGCCTGCCAGCTCCGAGATGTGACCCAGGATGCCATGAGTGTGGCCGTCATAGGCATCGATGAGGGCCAGTTTGTAAGTGCGCCCCCTGGCTGGTTGTACTTGTCCCAACGGCCATGCTCAGGCCTGACTCTGGCTCTGTGCTCGGAGGTCACACCTGGCAAGCACGGGGACCCCGGGCCCCCAGCTGAAGCCGCTCGGTCGTTCTGAGTCACTGGGCACTTCCCAGAGCCGGGCCCGGCGCCTGAGGCTTGCTAAAGTAGCCACTCACCCCGGCCACTTGAAGGAAATTCCAGTACCGGGTCAACAGGCTCTGCCTGGGGTGTGGCCCCTGTGCCCCCCCACTGCCCTACAGTGTCGGGGCGGGGGGGAGAACAGCTCAGGCAGGAGGGCAGCATAGGGGGTGCAGGAGTGGCCGCAGAGCAGAGCCCCAAGTACCTCCGAGCAACTGGAAACCAGGAGCAAAGGAAACAGCATCGTAGCCAAGGTCACGGGGGGTGGGGGGTTGGACCTGGGTTGGCAGAGCCACCGCCGGTCACTGCAGTGTTGGGCCATGATGCACAGGAAGCTGCCCTGGCAGGGGGCCCACGCATGTCCATTCAGGCCCAATCTCTCCCCCCAGTTCCCCGACATCGTGGACTTCAGCGAGACCATGGCCAATGCCGGGAAGACAGTGATCGTGGCTGCCCTGGATGGCACCTTCCAGAGGAAGGTACGGGGGTCCGGGCCTTGGGAGCCAGGTGGAGGCGGGGGTCCCTGAGCGTCTGTCTGGGCTTTGTCCAGAGGACCCTGTCCCCCGGACCCATGTGCACCCCTGCCGTCTCTTGGTGGGCCTGCAGGCTTTCGGGAACATTCTGAACCTGGTGCCCCTGGCCGAGAGCGTGGTGAAGCTGACGGCTGTATGCATGCAGTGCTTCCGCGAGGCGGCCTACACCAAGCGGCTGGGTGTGGAGAAGGAGGTAGGTGCCGCCCACCCAGGCGCGGGGCGGGGGCGCCGGCCTCCCTTAGACCCGGCCTCCCTCCCCCAGGTGGAGGTCATTGGGGGAGCAGACAAGTACCACTCCGTGTGCCGGCCCTGCTACTTCAAGAAGACGCCGCCACCGGCTGCGCCCGATGACCCCGACAATAAGGAGAACTGCCCGGCACTGGGCTGGACCGAGCCCACGGGAGCCAGGAAGCTCTTTGCCCCCCACCACATCCTGCAGTGCAGCCCTGCCCACTGAGCCGCCCGGCCCCGTGGCCGCTGCTCCTTCTCGGTTCCCTCCTGTCCCCCAGTGCCTCCCCTGAGCGCCCAGCTGGGGGTGAGAGCCGCCACCAGGTGACGTGAGCGACGCAGCTTCTTCCCCTTTGTGGCCCTCGCTGCAGTTTCTCTTCTGCTGGGGAAGTCTGCGGCAGCCCCCGCGGGCCCCGAGTCGGTGCTACCCAACCCCCCCCCCCAGCAGCGGGGCCTGCTGGCAACAGGGATTTTAAGTGGGGGTGGGGCATGGTTTTTCACTGATATGAATGACTTTGATATTAAAGTTAATATTTCTTCTTTTGGCCTGTGGGTCGCACCTGGCGATGCTCAGGGATCCCTCATGGCGGTGCTCAGGGGACCCTACAGGATGCCAGGGATTGGACCTGGGTCAGCTGTGTGCAAGGCAAACATCATACCCGCTGTGCTACTGCTCCAGCCCCGAAATTACTATTTCTGCCCTCTACACCTCACGGCTCACTGGGTGTGATGGGGCAGGGCGGCCTCAAATGTCTGTGGCCAGAGCCCGTGTCCCCGCCGTGGCCCTTGGGACAGGGAGATGCACCTGACACACGGCCAGGTTTCAGGACAGCATGGACTTGGCTCCGGGTCCGGGCTGTGCTGTACCAGGGAGACTGGGCTGAAGGGGCCCCCAGCACAGCTGGGCCGGGGTTCGAGCCCCCCAGCCCTCCACATGCAGAGGTGACCCTCAGCTCTGGCCTTCCCTTCCTGGATCTGGGCATGGTGCTGGGGTGCTGAGTCCTGTCTGCAGGGTGTGGACGGACCTTCCCAGGATGCCGCACTCAGCTGAGCGGCCGCTGGAGATGGCCCTAGTGGCAGCTCTCCTGCCCGCCTCGACCCGGCCCAGGCACTGCAGGCCCCTGGCAGGCGCCCACGGGCAGCTTGTTTACCAGCTGAGCTCTTGGCTATTTTAAGCGGCTGCCGGAGAACGGTGCGGAAGGGGACCCCGGGGGAGGGGGCAGCTCCCAAGGCCCCGGTCTCCCCAGCACCCCCAGAACCCACAAAACCAAACCGGGCCCAGAGCTGGTGGGATCTTTTTTTTTTTTTTTGCTTTTTGGGGTCACACCCAGCGATGCACACAGGTTATTCCTGACTCTGCACTCAGGAATTACCCCTAGCGGTGCTCAGGGGACCGTCTAGGATACTGGGAATCGAACTCTGGTCGGATCTGTGTGCAAGGCAAATGCCCTACCAGCTGTGCTATCACTCCAGCCCCTGGTGGGACCTTCTTACCCTTTGCTGAGGCCCAGCCACGCGTGAGAAAAACACATTTATTCCATCTCCCAGTCAGAATCAGGGCGCCCGCAAGCCCCCACAAGGCGTTTCATACATTCAGAGCGGCAGGGGGCTGAGGGTCCATACCTGCCCACCAGCCTGCAGAGCATACAACACCGTGAAGCGGGTGACCCCTGCACCCCAGCCCGAGGCATGCGTGGGTGCTACCCGGGGCCCTGGAAGGCACTGGCCATGCTGGGAAGGCAGTCCCAGGCTGTGGTACCCCCACACCTGAGCAAGCCAGAGGAGTGGGGGGACCCTGAGTGAGGAGGAGCTGAGCCCCAGGCCGGCACAGCCCCGTCTTTGGCAGAGCACCCCAAGGGCCGGAGTGCGGCCAAGGCTGCAGTTAAGGCACTCGCGGGGCAGTGGGCGCGGGGGTAGCAGTGGCCGGACACTCGGGCGAAAGACCCTTTAAGAATGCCCTGAGGAGAGGGGGTGCGCTCAGTACACGGGGGGCGGCTGGTAGCCCTCGGTGGCGTCGGCCGTCTGGGTGAAGGGAGGCTGCTGGTAGTTGTCCACGGAAGCCCCAGGGTAGGATGCGTAGGCCGTGCCTGGCGCGGGGCTGGGGTCCACGTAGTTCTCCATGAAGTCGTCCACACCGGCCTTGTAGCGCTGGTAGGCCAGCGAGGCGAGCACACCCTAGGGGTCGCAGTATGAGCGCTCGCCCGGGGTCCTGTCCCCTCCTTCCCCCGGGGTCCCAGCCCACCTACCCAGGAGAAGATGGAGAAGAAGCTGAAGGTGATGGCGGCCCGCGCCGAGTCTGCGCCCACCCGCACGTCGTTTGGGTTAGTGGCGGCCCACTGGTTGGTGAGGAAGCAAAAGCCCACAAACCACAGGAAGGTCCAGAGAGCTGGGGAGAGGCAGGAGCGGCTCAGGCCGCGGGGCAGGGGTCAAGAGCCCCCTCCATCTGAGGGACCCTGGCACCCCAGGGACACCCCCCCAGCCATCCCCATTTCGGCAGGCACCTGAGAAGAGCAGGTCAGCGACCACCAGGTACTTGCGGTCGGTGGCGTTGCTGATCTGCGGGAAGTAGGCGTCCACCACCAGGAAGCCCGCGCAGGCCAGGAAGGCCAGCACGCCAATGGCGCTGCCGTAGCGGCACGCGTCCTCGTTGCGGTTGAACACGCAGTACTCCTGGCCCCCATCGTGCGTGTTGCTGTAGCCTTCCCCAAAGATGCAGCTGAACTCGATCAGGGCGAAGAGCTGCGGGGTGGGGCAGGGTGGGGGCAGGGACCAGGTCAGGGCCCGGGGCTACGACACCCCCCCCCCCCTCCAGGCAGGGGTGGCCCATGGCGAGCACCCGCGGGCCATGCGCCCACCCTCCCAGTGACCCCAGACGCCAGGTGACCGCCCCGTGCTGGGGGCGGGGTTTGGGCTGGGGTGTGGCAAGCCCAGGGGTGTCCCGAGGGACTTCCCACCCGCGCCCCGGACACCCCCGGCCAGGAAAGCCCCCTGTTCCCCCGAACTCCGGGCAGCTCTCCCGTCCGACCAGCTTCTCCAGGAACTTCCGGCCTCGCCAGGGCCCAGGCCCCTCCCCGGGGCAGCCGGGCCTCAGCGGATCCTGCCAGGCTCCCTGTCCCCCAGACCCAGGCGCTTCAGCTGTCCCGTGGGGCCCCCGTGCGTGGACGTGGGGGGCGCGCGGCCCGGCCCAGCCTCCCGGCACCTGCGCCCCGGCCTGGAGAGCCGCCCTCTGCTGCCCCCCGCTCAGGGTGCCGGCTGGTGTGGACGCGCGCACCGTGGGCCGGCCCCTGGCCAACTCGGCCAGCCCGGCCAGCCCAGCCAGCTCCGGGCCGGCCCCCGGCGAGCCCCCGGCCGGCCCCGCGGCCCGGGCCCCACCTCCGGACCAGGAGCCGGAACTCCCGGATGCCGGACCCGGTCCGCGGCCAGGCCGGCCCGGCCCCTGCTCCGGCCCCTGCTCGGGCCCCGACGGCCAGCGCTGGGGGGGCGCGGGCGCGGCCGCTCACCCGCACGGCCCTGGGGGTCCGGGGCGCCCCGCGCAAACCTGGCGGGCCGAGGTCAGAAGCCCCACCTGCGCCGGCCACCTGGGGTCTGCACGGCGTCCTGAGCGGGCGGGGAGCCCTTTCAGGGGGCCACGCCGCCCCCGGGCCCTCGTGCCGGCGGGAAGCCCCCGCTGACCCCGCGCCAGCCACCTGTCCCGGGGCTGCGGCCGGCGGCTGCCCGCGGCCACGCCACGCGCACAGCCCGCCCGGGGCCCGTGGGTCCTTCGGGGCGGGGCCGGCCCGGCGCCCCCCGCGCCCCCCGCGCGCCGCGCCCCCCGCTCACCAGGCACACGGCGCGCGCCACCACCTGCGGCTGCGCCACGAAGCGCCGCAGGTCGAAGGCGCCGCCCGCCTTGGCCGCGCCGTAGGCCCCGCTGTCCATGTCGCCGCCGCCGCCGCCAGCCTCGCTGCCCCGCCGCCGCCGGACGCCCCGCCCCGGGGCGGGCCGGGCCAGGGCCGTGGGCAAAGTGCGCGCCGCCCCCGCCGGGCCCGCCCCGCCGCCTCCGCCGGGCAGCCTCTCGGGCTGCACCTGCCCACCCGGCCGGGCCCTCCCCCAACCGTCCCGGCTCTCGGCGGGGCGCGGGCGGAAAGGATGTCCTCTCGGTGGCGGCAGGGGACAGAGTTTAATCGTCCCCCCCCCCCCCCCCCCCCCCCGTCCACCCCAAGCAGGTCTCCCCGCGGGCCCGGGCGGCCAGGGGCCCGTGGCGATTAACGAGGGCGCGCCCAGCTGCGTGGGCGGGGAGGGAGGACAGGTGCTGCCAGTGGAGCAGGTGGTCAGCGGCTGGCGGGTCGGCCCTTCCGGCCTCCAGACAGGGAGGTCCAGGCGCTCCCTGAGTCCTGCAGCGGCTCCGGCTCCCGCGCGGACACCTAGACTCTCGCTCGCTCGCTCCGGGCTCACAGCCTTGACCGGAAGGAGGAGAGTATAAGTCCCGCCCCGTTGATGGAGCATGCAGGAGGGGGCCAGGGCTTGCTCCCCCAGCCTACTTGGGACCCCCGAGCACTAAACGGGGAGTCACCCCCCGAGCACTGAGCAGGAGGGTGAAAAGGAGCGGCAAAGGAGCGGCTCCTGCATCTTGCGAGTGTGCCGGCCCTCCCGTCCCTCGGTCCCTTCTCGCCTTCCCTTTTGGTCTGTGGGGCCACTCGTGGCTGTGCTCAGGTATCACCCTGGAGATGGAACCGGGTCAGCCACGGGCAAAGCGAGCACCTGAGCCGCTCTACAATCCCCAGCCCGCCGTGACCAGCCTGGGTCACTGTCCTCCTCCCAGCCCCGTTTCCTACCTGGTCCTCCAGGCCCAGCCCAGCATCCCAGAAGTCACGGCAGCGATGGAGATGAGGCTGCCGGCCAGCACCGCAGTGGGCACCTGGGGCAGCAGCCCTGTGGGCACAGGGAGAGTGGGCTGGGCATTCTGGGCAGGCTGGGGTCGCCTCCTGCCCCCAGCACAGCCCGGCTGCTCTGACCTGGGGGCACCAGCGTGAGGGGGCTGGAGTCCGCGCTGACACCGTTCTCAGCCCGGCACTGGAACCAGTTTGGCGTCTGCGTCATGGGCAGGGAGAAGCGTGCTGGCTGCCCGTGGCTAGGCGCCTGCTGCAGGTGGACACGCCCGTCCTTCCCGACCAGGCTGTAGGTGATGGGGGGGCTGCCCGTGGACGCCTGGCAGGACACCAGCACCTGTGCACCTGCCCCGCCGTCCTGCAGAGTGAAGTCGGCCCGGAGCTGGGACACCGGCTCTGGGGGACGGAGACGGTAGTGGCCTGGCCACAGTGGACCCGCACGCTCCTCCCTTTCACAACGCCCACGGAGCTTGCAGGGTTAATACCGCCTCCACCAGGCAGCCTTCTGGATTCCCCCTCCCTCTGGGCTTTGACCCAGCCTGCAAGTTCCACACGATCCACATTTGTTTCCATTCCTGTCCCCTGGGATCACTGCCGTCAGACTTGGCAGATGAGAACGCAGCCTCGCTTGCTCTCTAGACTAGCAGTGGGTGATTTTGCACCGAGAACTGCCCTTTGCATGCCTGTTCATTTTCTTTGTCTTTCTAGAACTCTGCCTCCTAGAACAGTTCTGGACTCTGGGGCCAAAGCGATAGCACAGCGGGGAGGGCGCTCGCCTTGCTTGCAACTGACCTAGGTTCGATTCCCAGCATCCCATAGGATCCCCCGAACACCGCCAGGAGTGATTCCTGAGTGCAGAGCCAGGAGGAACCCCTGAGCATCCTCGGATGTAACCCCCAAATAAAAACAAACAAAAAAGAACAGTTCTAGGTCCTAAGATGCCCCCTGGGCCAAGGCAGGGATTTGGTTGAGGGATATGGATGCGGGCACTGGGCTCATCCATACACCAAACCAAAACTCTCCAAACAGTCTCCTGAGGAACTTCTGCCCTCTCCTTTGTAGAATCATCCTGGTTTCCGCAAATAACAGGCCCAGAGAGGCTGAGTGATGTGCCTAAGGTCACACAGCCCCAATGACCTACAGTGCTCCCATCTCTTCCGCTGGCGCTAGAGCGCAACTCTCAAGCAGGTGGGGTCCAGTCCCTGCACCCCTTACCTTTCAGCTGGAAGGATGCCTGTGTGGCCAAAGAATGGGAGGAGGAAGAGAGCCACAGGAAAGGGCTGGGTGGGACAGGGCAGGACCTCAAGCTGCAGCTTCCACCCCGGGATCATCCCCCAGGAAGGATGCTGAGAGGCTGCAGTGAGCCACAGGCCCAGCATCTCTCCTGAGCTCAGTCCCGCCCAATGGACTGGTCCTGCAGGGCCCGGGGTGGAGGGGGCCCTGAGCGAGGCGGCGGGACCTACGGCTGGTGCTCCCCCTCACCCTGTCCCCACGCACACTCACTGGTCCACAGCTCCCAGTACATCTGCAGCTCTGTGCTGGTGGCGTGCACACGCCCGGGTCCGGCCAGCTGGCAGGAGTAGGTGAGCAGGTCTGGCCTGGACTTGAGTGTGATGTTGACGGAGAAGGAGGCCGGTGCCCGGGTCACTACCAGCTTCCTGGCCACCTCGATGCCGCCGCTCCCCCAGAGGGAGTAGTTGAGGGGCGGGTGCCCCTGGGGGGCATGGCAGGAGATGAGGACACGGCGGCCTCGGGGGAAGAGCTCCAGGACCTTGTACGCGATGTGGATCTCGGGAGGGGGTGCTACAGGGGGAGCCCCACGGGAAGGCAGAAACCAGGTAAGGGCCGGCCTGGCACGCAGGAGGCTGAGTCCGGCCCCAGCAGGAGCAAACGCTGGGGATGGGTCTCCCCCCCAACGCCGCTCCCCGGGAGCTTAAGGCCATGGTTGGGTCCCGGGCAGTCCCCCACAAGCCTAGGGCCTATTGCCGCCACCCAGAGTGAGACCCCTGGTCATCACAACAAAGGAAGGGGGAAGAGAGAAGTACAGACGCTGAGGTGGGTGGGGGAGGGCTGAGCCTCTGCTGAGGAGTGGGCAGGCTGGGCACTGCGTGGACAGGAGCCAACCCAGGTTTCAGTGCTGCAGCCGCAGGACGCGCCCAGCTGGGCTGCTCACAGCCCTCTGAGCTCTCCAGCCGGGCCAGTGCCCCAACTCCCTCCCCGCCCTCCTCTGGGCACCCAGCCCTGTGCAGGCCTGGCCACACTGGCTTGGGTGTCCCTGTCCTGGGCACACCTCCCCCCAGGGACCCAGTTCCATGGCCACCCTCTTTCCTGCTCTGGCCAGGCCCGCCGGAGATGGGGGTGGCCAGGCCCTCTGTGTTCCGCTGTGGGCCCTGTCACCTCTGCTGCCGGGACAGTGCTGGGCTCCAGCCAGGCTTTTGGAGGCCTTTGCTGAATTACAGAGTAAACGAACGAGTGGGTGGGCGATCAAACGAACGCCTGGGTGAATGAATGAATGAATGCGTGGGTGAATGAATGAGTGGGTCACTGGTGCGCCGGTCGGTCCCGGATGGAGCGCCAGGGCCGGCTGGGCAGGAGTCAGAGGCGGGCGCCAGGTACTTCCTGGCCGCTCCGCGGCAGGTCCCGTGTTTGTTTTCAAAGCAAATGAGGAAATGCCTGAGCCGGGCGCTCAGGCGCGACCCGCGGACCCACCCCTCGGCCGAGCAGCAGCGGATGCACCGCGGCGGGGGAGGAACTGGGCCCTCGGCGGTGCGGGAGGGAGGCGAGCGGCCAGGACAGTGGAGAGAGGTGACGAGGTGACGGCCACCTCGCGGGGCAGGACACGGGCCAGACGCGGCCAGGCCGGCCCGAGCCCCCGACGCCCCCACGCGGCCGCTGGCAGTACTGCAGCCCGGAGCGGGCCTTCGGGAGCCGCCAGGGCGCTCCTGGTGGGCCCCGAGTCCCCCACCCCCGCCACCCGCCCTCTCTGGGGTCAGCCCCACGGATCTGGGGGGGTTCGGCAGTGAGCGAGTGAGTGATGGGGATGCGAAGGTCCACTCCCTTCCTGCCCCAGCCCAGGGCAGCCGAGCACGTTACCTGGGCTGTGCTCAGAACCCCTCCGGGTGCACCCCGTTTTTCAGCCTGCCCCTCCACACCCAGTCCCTGCCCAGAAGAGGCCAAGGCTCCAGATTGTCCCAGTCACCATCTGAACGCCCCCCTCCGCCCAGCCAAGGCGGCGCCCTGCTGGGGCCCTGGTCCCCTTGGCCTGATACTCACCATCTTTCCACTCCCCGGAGAAGCTGCTGGTGGCTAGAACAGGGGCGGCAGTCAGGGTGGAGGGTAGCTCAGGGCCCCCCCCCCAGGCCTCAGCACTCACACCTGCCCTCCGGCCAGCCCCAGGGCCACTGGCCCATTTGGCGGACAGTGAGGAGTTGCTGGGCTCATACTCAGGTCCAGCCTCTCCCTCTGTCCTGGCCTGGAGGGGAGGGTCCCTGGGGCCCCCCAACACCCTGCCCAGGCCCCTCACTCACCCAACCTGATGGACAGGAGCAGAGGCAGAAGCAGCCACATGCTTGGGTCTGTTCACGGGGGCTCTGCGCACGCAGTGCTCCCCAGAGAGGCCTTGGGATGCTCCCTGGGTGAGTATCTGCAGTTGGCAGATAACCTGGGGCCCCCAGGGGCCCCAGCAACCAGGCCCCGCAGGCCCAGAGCGGCTACCCCTCCCTGCGTCGTCCAGAGGTTTTAACCTGCCTGGGCAGTGCTGGACCCCGGATGGGAAAGTGCCGGGGACCCCCTGTCAGGGTGCAGTGAACCTGCTGACCCCAGGCTAGCTCCGCATCCTGTCCTGATCCCTGCTCCTGGCCTGTCTCCTGTGATGAAGAAGCTAAAGGCTATGAGCCAGGGGGACCCCCTGGATCTGGGGCTGGGCCTGAAGCAGTGATGAGGGGCTTTCTGAGGGAGGTCCTCCCACACAGTGCTCACTGCGGTTGGTCCTTGGCCCCTACAAGCCGGGGTGACTGTGCTTACCCCGCAGAGTGCAGGGGACAGAGACCTGTGCCCTCAGGCCCCAGGCTTCCCAATGACCCTCCCGGCAGAGAATCTCGGGCCAAGGTCCCTGCCACCCTCAGCTGGGCCCTGCGAGGTGCCGACACAGTTAAGCCTGTGAATGGCAGAGCAGGACAGGGGGCACAGGAGCTGTGGTGAAGTTCAGACAAGGGGGGACACTTCTTGACTCCCCTGCAGTTTCCAGGAACCCAGGCCAATGCCAAAAGTCCAAAGCCCAAAGTGGGTAGAACCACCTGGCCTGCACAGAGCTCGCTGGGGGGGGGGGGGGTGGGAGAGGGCGGAGGGGAGTGGATAGTTGGACCTCCCAAAGTGGGACCTCAGGCTCACCAAGCTCAGGGCTGCTTAGGGAAGCCCAAGGCATGGGCAGAACTCGGGGCAGGAACTGCCCCTGGGGCTGCCTCCCAGAGTCGGACCCGCGCCAGGTACCTGCCTGCTTCCAGGACCGTCCAAGAAGGATGAGGCCATGGCCCTCTGTCCTTCTCAGAGACCTGATGAGGCCCGTGAGGTTGGGTATAGGGACCCCGTTGAGAGAGGGAGATCCCTTGAACAGTCTCTGCCCCCTCCAGCCCAGCTCGGACACATCTCCCGGCAGGGGCAGCAGCAGGCTCTGGAGTTTTGGGCCCAGCCCTGGACAGAACGCCCACCCCACTTTTGTGGCCCTGGTGGGGTTCCTTCCCCCTCACCCTCAGAGTCCAGTTCATCCGGGCGGGTGGAGGACAGGTGCGGCGGAACCCTGGCCATGGGGCCTCTATTCTGGCTCCCCCCATCCCCTCTTTGGGAAGGGTCCCGCTCATGTGGGGTCGCTGGGTTGGAATATAGGCAATTAAAATACTCTATTGAGAGGCTGGGGATGGAGCGATAGCACAGCGGGCAGGGCATTTGCCTTGCATGCAGCCAACATGGGTTCGATTCCTCCGCCCCTCTCAGAGAGCCCGACAAGCTACCGAGAGTATCCGGCCCGCGTGGCAGAGCCCGGCAAGCTCCCTGTGGCCTATTCGATATGCCAGAAACAGTAACACGTCTCACAATGGAGACGTTACTGGTGCCCGCTGGAGCAAATCTAGGACAGTGCACTGGAGCCCACCAGCGCTGCTGTCACTCAGAGTTAGTGCGCCAATCAGGGCTGGGGTAGCCTCCAAGCCCCCCCCAGGCCCCCCCCCAAGAGCCTCGGCCCAATCCTAGCCCCGCCTTGGAGGTCCCGCCCCTCAGCGCTCAGGATCCTGGGCCCAATCCTCACTTCGCCCGCCTCTCAGGCCCCGCCCCAGAGCCTGGGCCAAGCCCCGCCCAACCCGGGAGGCCTCACCCCTCGCTGGCCCTGCCCAGGAGCCCAGGCTCAAGCCTCGCCCTGCCCTGGAGGCCCCGCCCCTCTCAGGCCCCTTCAGGAGCCTGGGCCCAAGCCCCGCCCCGCTCTGGAGGCCCCGCCCCTCGCCGGCTCCCGGTCCCTAAAGAACCCTAAGAATCCAATGAGAAAGTGGGGATTGGGGCGGGGGTGGGGCGGGAGGGAAGCCGGGGACGCTGGTGGTGGGATATGCACACTGGTGAAGAGACAGGTATAACTGAAACCCAAAGATGAACAACCTTGGAACTGTTTATCTGTGTGAATCATTAAAAAAAAAGAAAAGCAAGCGTGTATTCAGTTTAAACCGGACACTGTGTGTCAGCAATCAGAGCGAGCCCAGGGAGGGCTCTTCCCATGGCGGAGCGACCCCCATCAGGATGGCACTGCCCACAGTGAACAAGGCCTTTCCTTCTTCCCCTCCCCTCTCTACTTCCCCCTTTCTCTCTTCCCCTTTCTCTACTTTCACTCTTTTTCTTCCTCCTTCCTTTCTCCACCTCCCTCCTCCTCTTCCTTCCTTCCTTTTTCTGCTTTTAGGCCACACCTGGCTGTGCTCAGGGCTTCATTAGTTCTGGCTCTGCACTCAGGCATCACTCCTAGTGAGCTCAGGGGACCATATGGCATATTGGGGATCAAAACCGGGTCGGCAAATGCCCTCCCCGCTGTACTATTACTCTGGCCCCATAAACAATTTCTGAGAGCTCCTAATGGATGTATATTTAATAAGTGCAGGCTCCGGCTCAAACTGGGCACCATATGGTCACTCAAGCACCGTTGGGAACGGCCCCAGGGAATAGCTCCCAGGATCTTGTGTGGCCCGACCCAAGCCCCCAATACACTGGGAGTCCTGGGTCTCTAGAGCAGTGTACCCTGCATCTTAGAGCCGTTCAGGAAGGCGGGGAAACAGCACAGTGGGCGAGGCTGACTCAGGTCGGACCCCCAGCACCAGGCATGTTCCCGAGGCTGATCGGGTGGGGGTGGGGGGAAACCCTGAGCGCAGAGCCAGGAGTGACCACTGGGTTTGGCACCAAAGCAACAACAATAAACAAAAATTTCTTCTTCTTCTTCTTCTTCTTCTTCTTCTTCTTCTTCTTCTTCTTCTTCTTCTTCTTCTTCTTCTTCTTCTTCTTCTTCTCCTTCTTCCTCTTCTTCTTCTCCTCCTCCTCCTCCTCCTCCTTCTTCTGAAACACCCTGCCTTTTTTTTATGCAAGAAGACCAGGGGCTCTAGAGATAGTATAGGGGGTAAGGTGTTTGCCTTGCATGCAGCCGATCCAGGCTTGCTCTCTGGCACCCCTGAACCCAGAGTGACCCCTGGAGAAAAAAATCCGGATTAAGACCTGAGCACTGTCAGGTGCAACCCCATTAAAGAGCAATGAAATAAAAATAAAAATAGACCTTCCCAGGGACCGGAGCCATAGTACAGCGGGGAGGGTGTTTGCCTCGCACGCGGCTGTCCCAGGTTCGAACTCCGGTATCCTATAGGGTCCTCTGAGCAAAGCCAGGAGTAATTCCTGAGTGCAGAGACAGGAGTAACCCCTGAACAACACTGGGTGTGACTTAACCAACCCCCAAAAGACCTTCCCATATTTTCTCCCTGTATGCCCTCGGTTGTACCCCCTTCTGGGTACCTGGATTGGGGGGCCACTGAGAGGGTCAATGGGGGGTCCTCAGGGGAGGGGGCAGAAGTGCAGGGCAAAGGGATGCTGGCTTTGGTCTCAAGCAGGGCGTGACCACAGGGTGGACCTAGAGCTCTGAGCCACTGGGGAATCGGAATCGACAAGCTGGACCCGGGTCATGGCGATGCAGGCCGGGGCTGCCCGACGCTGCGGGATCCATGTCGGAGGGTCCTGGCTGCGGAGGCCTGGGGCCCGGAGAGCCTGGGCATGGGAACCCCGGGCAGAAGGATCGTGGGCGCGAAGCTGTGGACAGTGGAGACTCGGGGCCCTCAGTGCCGCCGGGACACGAATCATCCATCAGGCGCGACAGGTCATCCACCAGGTGCCACTTCTCCTGCACCTGCTGTGGGGCGGGGCACGGAGGTGGAGCCATGTCGGGAGGCCCCGCCCACCACACAATCCCGTGTCCCCGTCCATGGAGGCCCCGCCCACAGGCCCGCCCCACCAGTCCCCTCCCAGCCTGATCCCAGGACTTAGACCAGGGCTGGACACACCACACCACCATGGCCGATCCTCAGGGGCCTCCCCCAGCTTGGCGCTGCAGGTTGTTCAGGGGATCTGGAATCCGACTCCCACGTGCCAAGTTTGAGCTCTCTCCAGGGCCACCCCAAACTCTCAGAGTTTAGGTCCCTGTCCCCACGTCTAACCATATTCCCTTGGCTCTGACCCAGCTTGAGGCTGTGCTCTATACGCGGCCCTTTCTTTTGCTGTCGTTATTGTCCTTGTTTGGGGCCACACCCTGTGGTGTACAGGGTTTACTCCTGGGTCGGCACCAGGAATCACTCCTGGTGGTGCTTAGGGGACCACATGGGATGCT
The DNA here is from genome assembly GCF_029834395.1 of Sorex fumeus. NCBI lineage: Eukaryota > Metazoa > Chordata > Mammalia > Eulipotyphla > Soricidae > Sorex > Sorex fumeus. The sequence goes on along the minus strand of NW_026606086.1, from coordinate 16,625,905 downwards.
GGGGATCGAACCTGGGTTAGCTGTGTGCAAGGCAAACGCCCTCCCGACCCGACCATGTCTCTGACCCCAGACTGTTCTCTTTCTCCATGTTCTCTGCCTGGGCACCCGGTGACAGCCTCAGTATGGGGACAGCACGGTCTCCAGCACGGCGACCCACACTCACCCACACCAGCTGCTTCCGGAGCTCCTGGATGGCCCGGGCATTGGCCTGGGACTGGGAGATGCACACGGTCAGGACCAAGCTGTGGACAGCCAGATCGCAGGTTAGTCCCTCCTGGACAGCAGAGGCCCTCCTTCTGCACCCCAATGTTCTCAGAATGTGTCAGATTCTCAGCCTGCCGGCGGCCACCACCCATGCCCACTTTACAGGGAGGCCCTTCCTGGAGGTCTGCCCAGGGCACAGGGGAACCCCTGGGACCCCCGTCTCATGCTCTGTACCCTGGGCCCCTTGACGAGCACCTGAGCAGGACAAGAAGGGGGAAACTGAAGGCGCGGGAGCCCAGGTAGTGGAGGACCAGCTGGCCAGCAGGAGGAAGCCGCAGCGCCACCAGCTCGGGGACCACCTGCCAGGGCGCTGAGTAGTTGCCGAAGAGGCCGCAGTCCCGGGAGGAGTGGACACTGGGGAGAGAGGACCCATGGGAGTGGGGGTGTCAGGGCCTTGCGGGAGCAGCCCCTGCGGCCCCGCCTCAGCTCCGTCCCTCACCTGCTGACCACGTAGCCCAGCGGCACTGCGGCCAGGAGCAGGCCCAGCAGGAGAACCAGCTGGAAGAAGAAGGTGGTGCTGGAGGCCCGGAAGCGCCGAGCAGACGCCCTGGAGTTCCGCAGCAAGGTGTACTGGGGGAAGACAACCACAAGGCGGCGCTCGTTCAGCGGGCAGCCACCGAGGGGTGGAGGTCAGGGAAGGGGGTGGGGGACGCGCAGAGCGGTCAGCCATCCCGAGGTCTTGACCCTCACCTTCTTGAGGTAGAAGGTGAGGAAGATGAAGACGCTGTTGAGCAAAGGCAGCAGCGGACAGTAGAAGAGGCCCATCCAGGTGACCGTCTGCCCTGCCACGATGTCCAGCACGTTCTTGGGTACCAGAAACTCCTCCCGGTCCAGCCAGACCCAGAAGCGGCCCGAGCAGCGCTCCACCAGCAGCCTGGGGGGAGGGTCCGGCATTCCCCATGGTGAGGCGCACGCATGGGCCCCCACAGGTGTGTATAAGCCTAGGGTGCCCCCCAGTCCCGCCACTGCACCCCAGACTCACCTCCTCGGCAGCGTGACCAGGAAGGTGAAGGCCACGGTGAGGAGGAAGTTGAAGGTGCTCAGCTTGTACAGCTCCTCGCCCACCGCGTTCTCCCAGCACTGCAGCAGAAGGACTGTCACCCCGCGCCGCCCAGGCTGGCTGCTGCGGCAGGAGGACCCCTGGACTCGCTAGGACTGTGAATTAACCAGGGCCTGGGGGGCAGGGTCGGAGCAGGGAGCCCTGCACCCCCACCCCAACCCGGGTGTCAGGTGTAAGCCGGGTCCGAGAGAGCTCAGAGGGCTGAGCACAAGTTTGATCCCCAGGCATGGCCCTGCCAGGAGCGAAACCCGAGCACAGAGTGGGGAGCAACCCCTGTGCGCCCCCAAACCGAAGCAACGAACAAGGACAAGAAGGCAGCTCCCAGGCTCGTGGGGTCCGACCCAGAGGGACATGTGAAGGGGCGCTACAGGGCTTGAGGGGGCGCTTCGCGGAGGGCAGCGGGACAGGAGCTGCGGGGGTCCCCAGCCACCTGGTAGTCACAGACGTTGTAGCCATAGGACTCGCAGCTGGTCTTGTCCCTGCCAATGCACAGCATAGTCTGGCCCAGCGACAGCAGGAACATCCCCAGGCTGGCCAGCTTGAGTACCACGCACCTGGGGGCGGGGCTGAGTCAGAGCCCCGCCCCGGATCTATCCCATTGGTCCAGTCCGCCCTTGGCCCACCCACCACCGGCCTCTCACCCCGCCCTAGCTCCGCCTATTGGTCACGTTCCGCTATGAACACGCCCCCACCCCGCCCCGCCCCCTCACCCCCAGCTTCCCGGCTGTATTCCCCAGAACCCCGCCTCCAAATGACTCCTGGGGAAGGGTGCCAGGGTTCGGCTTTTAAGTCGCGCTGGACGTGGCGGCAGAAGCGTTGCCCACAGCCAAGGGGCCTCCCCTCCGCAGCCCTGCAGGCATGGTGCGGCGGACCCCCTCGCAGACCGGTAGGAGTTTTGTTTTGTGCGCCCCCCGGGGCATTCTGACGCGCACTGCCTTGCAGACCACAGCAGCCCCGGGAATCCTGCTGGCCTGGGCCATGCTTTCGACTGCCCGCCCTGCTGGGCCGAGCCAAGAGGCCCGCAGGGGCGCGGCCGGGCTCAGGATGGTCAGGACTGGTGCTGGTGCTGGTTTGAGGCCACACCCCACGGCCAGTGGAGCTGGTGCTGGGGGCCGCTCCGGGGTTATAGGGATTGAACGTGGCTCCCCGGCCAAAGCAAGGTTTGGGCCTGTACCCAGCGGATGAGGAGCTGCTTGATATTGGCCGAGGCATTTAGCCACGCAGATCTCTTTCTCTCTCTGTTTTTTTTTTTTTGGTCACACCCTGCGGTGCTCAGGGTTACTCCTGGCTCTCCACTCAGGAATCACTCCTTGTGGGCTCAGGGGACCATTATGGGATGCCGGGGATTGAACCACAGTGGGCTTTGTACCAGGCAAACACCCTTCCCGCAGCACTATTGCTCCAGGCCCGCTTTCTTCAGCTTTCCACTGGGAATCAGGAAGACCATGTGGGGACTATCAGAGTAACCGGTGTGAATCGGGGTGCCCATGGCAGCAGTTGGCCATAGCAACAGGATAGCGGGGGGGGGACATCTGTGTAGCCCATGGCAACCGGGTGCAATCTCTAACACCCCATACCACTGAGCCCTGTCAGGAGTGACCCCTGAGCACAGAGCCAGGAGTCAACCCTGAGCACTGCTGGGTGCACCCCGACAAGAAAAGAAACAGAAAGAAAAGCCGGTTCCCAGCGCCCCTGACCCCACAGCCCCCACCTGACCCAAGTGCCCACACACGGGCGCAGGCTCCTGGCTTGCTCTGGTGGGAGCGAGGGGACCAGAGGGCCGGGATGGAGTGTTGGGGGGCTGCCTTGCTGGGGAGCCCCCATGCCCGCCATCACCCCTCCCAGCCGCTCACCAGACAAGGGTGAGGTTGACCTCGGTGTTTGGGGGGTAGTTCTCCAGCTGGACCAGGAACAGAAACAGCAGGGGACCCAGGAAGTTGGCCAGGGCTATGATGCCGGGGGACAGGTACTGGAGCAGCATGAATGAGGGGTCCTGCAGGAAAAGCCGCTGAAGGCACCCGCGTGGCTCCTGGCCACTCGCTGCCACCAGGCCCCAGGGCTCCTGGGCCCCTCACCTCCTTGTTGTCTTGCGAGTACTTGGTGGCCCAGAAGATGGCGCTGATGGCCCCGGCCACCAGAAGCAGGATGAGAAGGTTGGTCCGTAGGAAGCTGAGCAGGCGGCAGGCGCGCTGGGCCCGGGACAGCTGCTGGGCAAGCTGGAACCGTCGCCCCTCCTCCAGTGCCACCTGGGGTGAAGGCACCCTCGGGTGATGGCCATGCTGGGGCATGCTGGTGTGGGCAGAGGGGCTGTCCTTTCCTTTCTTTTTTTTTCTTTTTGGGTCACACCGGCGATGCACAGGGGTTACTCCTGGCTCTTCACTCAGGAATTACTCCTGGTGGTGCTCGGGGGACCATATAGGATGCTGGGAATCAAACCTGGGTCGGCCGGGTGCAAGGCAAACGCCCTATCCACTGTGCTATTGCTCCAGCCCCCGGGGCTGTCCTTTACATTTTGGGGGTCACACCTGGTGTGCTCAGGGCTGACTCTTGGCTCAGTACTCAGCGATCGCTCCTGGTGGGGCCTGGGAGACCCTCTGGGGTGCCGGCATTGAACCCGGGTTGGCTGCATACAAGGCAAATGCCCTCCCCGCTGTGTTATATGGCTCTACCTGTTTCCTCAGCTTATTTGGGGGCCCCCCTTCCGGGGGGCTGCCCCCCTTGTTGATGGGGGGATCATGTGATGCTTGGGGTGAAAGCTGAGTGTGCTGCGGCCCCCCCACCACACACACACACACACACACACACACACACACACACACACCTTGAACTCATTGCTGATCTCATGCTTCTTGATGGTGGCCGCCTCCCGCCCGCGGATGCAGAAGTCCCACGATGAGAAGACCTTGGCGCTGAGCGGAGACCTGTAGTCCTGGCTCAGGTAGAGCTGCTGCGGCAGGCCTGCCACCATCCTGGGCAAGAGTAGCCAGGCTCAGGGTGTACGCGTGCCGTGAGCGTGCATGCGCATGTCATGTGTGCGTGCATGTACACGTGTGTGTGTGTGCATTTGGTGGGAGCTCTGCTGTGAGTGTACGCGAGCATATCACACATGTGTGTGCACGTGTGCTCACGTGGGGCCCTGGCCCACCCACCAGCATCAACAGGGGCTTCGCGTCTGGGGTGGGAGGCCTCCCGCAGTTGTGTGCAGGCTTTGGCCACGGCCTGGGTGGTTGGGAGGGGCTGCGGGTGGGGCAGGGGAGGGGGCAGGGCTCACACCCACCGCCACAGGGTCCCCCAGAAGCAGAGCAGCAGACAGGCCAGTGGGCTGAGTAGGTAGGCCAGGCGGATGCTGTAGGCTGAGGCGTGCTCGGGCCCTGCCCGGTACGCTCCGTAGAAGAGGTAGGTGTTGTTGAAGGCCTGGGGGGCAGAGGGACAGCTGAGGGCCAGGCCCGCTGTGCCAAAGGCCCTCAGCTGTTGACCACCTGCTGACCGGCCGTGGGGACTGTCCCTCTCCCCATTGTGCTTTGGGGTTTGGTTTCGGGGCTCTGCACTCAGGGGTCACTCCTGGAGGGGCTCAGGGTGCTGGGTGAAGAGCACAGGTCAGCTACATGGAAGGCAAGCACCCTCCCCGTTGTCCTATGGCTCTGGTCCCTCGGGGTCCCGCTTATGTGCTGGACGGAGTCCTGGTTGGCCCTGTGCAAGGTAAACGCCTGCTCTGGCCCCCCATACTGTCCCTCTCTGGGAGAGCCAGAGTGCAGCCCACCACCACCACCGCCCATGGGCCTGGGCCATTTAAGGGCTGCTGGGTTTGGTCACTAGGACACACTCACAGGCCTGGAGCGATAGCACAGCGGGTAGGGCATTTGCCTTACACGCTGCCAACCCGGGTTCGATTCTCAGCGTCCCATATGGTCCCCCAGTACCGCCAGGAGTAATTCCTCAGTGCAGAGCCAGGAATAACCCCTGTGCATCGCTGGGTGTGACCCAAAAAGCAAAAAACAAAAAAACCCAAAAAACAGAAAAAACTTGGACACACGCACATGCGGACACACACACGCACACACACACACACACACACATACACAAACATGCGCATGCGTGCCAGGGCTGGAGTGTGGCCCCCAAACCAAACCACACAAAGGCAGAGCGGCTTAGCGGGCTGAGTGCAGGCTCTGTATGGGGCAGGCGCAGGGCTGGCACCACATCATCCCCTGAGCCCTGCTGTGGGCTCCCCCAAAGAGGTGAAAAAACCCAACCCCGTCCAGAAGAGCTGAACTATCCTGGAAAGGGTGAAAGGGTGGGGGCCCCGGAGAGGCGGAATCACTCACCCTGCCCGTCAGAACGTCCCAGAGTCGGTTCTGGAACCTGGGGACACTGGCCTGGGGCTGGTCTTGGGGGCACTGGAGGGCTGTGGAGGGCGGGGCTGTCAGGGGGCCCCAGACCCCACCCTGGGGCTGCCCCCTCCTCACCCTGTCAGGGAGCCTCCTGGGGAGGGGTCACATTGACCGAAACCAGACCCCAGGCTCTGCCCACCTCACGCTGTCCCCACGGGGTGCCGGTCACTCACTGGTGTTGAGGGCAGGTCCAGGGTCAGGGGAATGCAGCCAGGCCAGGGGCAGCAGGACCAAGCTGGCGGTCAGCAGCAGGGTCAGCAGGTTGAGCAGCAGCAGGAAGCGAAGGAAGGTGAAGTAAGACTGGATTCCGGTGCCAAAGAGCCCTGCGTGGACACAGCGTGCAGGCCAGGAAGGGTGACCGAGCCGGCTGGTGGGGGGGGGGGGGGGCGGGTGGCAATCCCCAGCCTTCAGGCCGCCCTGCACTACCGCCGCCTGCCACCAGGGGCGCTGCCGCCCGCGCATCCAGGGGTGAGTTGTAGGGCTGGGGCCGGGGGTCACCAGCCCAGGGACCCAGGACCCTCTCCCTATGGAAGCCGGTGGGCAGGGTCGAGAGGGGCGCGCCTACCCCCGATCTCGTAGAGCGCCCCCTCCCAGAGGCCGCAGCCCCGGGCCAGCCGCCGTCCAGCGTCCCGCAGCCGCCGTCCAGCCTCGTGCCGTCCGCGCTGCCACTGCCGCGGCCACGAGCGGCCGCGCCCCGCGGGCTCCCGCAGCTGCCTGCGACCGACCGACCGGGGTTGACGCGTCCCCGAGTGTCCCCCGGCCGGGAAGCCTGCGCCCCGCCACCCGCCCCGCCCGCTCCGCCCGTGGGCACGCACCGGATGAAGCGCCTGTCCACCAAGGCGTAGGGCAGCGCGCGCAGGGGCGTCCGGCAGGCGCGCACGCGGTCCAGCTCATCCTCCCGCAGCTCCTCGGGGCTGCCCTCCGGCTCCGCGCGCATCGCTGCGGCTGGGGGACGGACGTGGGAGCCTGGAGGCGCTCAAAGCCACTCCCGGCCTCAGTTTCCCCTAGCTGTCAAACGTGGGTGGGGCGCGGGGAGTGCCAGGACCTGGCCGGGCACCAGCTCCACCTGCGCAGTTCGCATGCACGCGGAGACCCATCTGAGCACGGAGCCAGGAGTAGACCCTGGGCACTCCCCGGGCGAGTCCCCCAAACAGACAGACAGAAGCTGAGGTAGCTCCGTCCTCCTCTGGGGTCACCGCTCTGGCCTGTGTCGTCCTCCCCCCGCCCCGGGACACAGTTCCCGCGCAGTCTTGCCTGCTGCACCCCGAGTCTGGCCTGCTGGTAGCCCCTCGCTTCTCTCCTGCCTCGCGGCCCTCGGGACTGGCTCTTCCCCCGGCCCCCCATGGGCTCCGGATGAGGAGGTGTGGCCACGCCCCCCATCCCTCCTTCCTCCCCTCCCCCACCCGCTCTGCACCCCTTCTCCCGGGTCCCCAGACCCCGCCCTGGGGCTGCCCCCTCCTCACCCTGTCGGGGAGCCTCCTGGGGAGGGGTCACATGACGGAAACCGGCACCCCAACACCCTGTCAGTTTGCTGCGCTCTCCCCACCAACCACTGCACTTCCGGTGGGGCCCAGGGGCGCAGAGGTGCAGGTGAGGGGGAGGGGAGTGGGTGCAGAGCTCGGCAGGGTGTGGGAGGGTCGCTCCTGGGGCTCCTGGGGCGGCCTGGGCGGGCAGGGCTGGGCTGGGGATGGGCCGAGGCCCCTTATCGGCCGGGCCAGCTGGTCTGGGCGGTAGTGAGGAGGGCGGACCCCAACAACGGTCCCCTCAACTTCCCGCCTCCGCCTGTGGCCCCGGGCCCGGGAGGCACCGGCCAATGGAAAGCAGCGGGGTGGGGAAGCCCCTCGGGGGTCTCCTGCGGCGGCCCCCTGCCCACCCCTCCAGGGCTCCCTGCCTCTGGGCCTTGCTCCGCCCCCCTGGCTTCCGTGACGCCCACTGGTGCCAGTCCCTTGCTGGTGCTGGGCATGACAGTTGGGGTCAGAGAGGACAATGCGCATGTCGGGGAGGAAGGACGGGTGCCCCACCAGGGCTCAATCAGGAGGGCTCCCCAGAGGAAGCGCCTTTGCTCACGCTGCTGCTCCCGGGGTCCCACGGCACAAGGAGCCTAGGGCATGGGGGCGCTGGGCGTCACTTGCGGGCCCCTCTGGTGTCTGAACTCGGGCGCCCTTGTCGCCCACCGCCTCCAGCCCCCCGGCCTGACTGCCCACCCCCAGCCCCGCCTCCAGGCTGTCATCCCCCAGCCCCGCCTCCCGCCGCCAGCCCGAGTTGGCTTTTCGGGCCGCGGTTTCCCGAAGGGCGCTTGAGGGGTCGCAGGCAGCAAGGGGGACAGCCTGACCCTCGCTACTGGGCCGCCAGGAGGTCGCGGAGCCGCGGTGAACGGAGGCCGAGGCCCGGGGCGCGGGGGCTGCGCCTGGGCCGGCACCGACGCTGGCCCGGCCGGTCACGTGACGCCGCCCGTGGGCAGCGCGGGGCGATCGGTCCCTCGGCGCCGGCCGTCGCGGCCGCGGGAGGTTCTCGGGGCGCCGCCGCCTCCTCGCTGGCTGCCGGGGTGCCCCGACCTCGGGGTCAGGTGAGCACCCCCTCCTCCTCCTCTCGAGACAGCAGCCCGGCGGGCGCCGGGCCGGGGAGGCCGGTCCACCCGCCGCGTCCACCGGGGCTGGGGGCGCGGGACTCACCGGCCCGTGGCCGCGCGGGGCGCTCGCGGGGCCCCGGGATGGGCCGGGCCGGGAAGGCGCGCCCGGAACTCCGCCGGGCGGAAGTGCCCGGAGGCCAGGCGAGGCCAGGTGAGGCCAGGTGAGGCCAGGTGGGCCATTGAGGCCCGGGGGCCGCTTGGTGTGACCGGGGCCGGGGTGCCCGGCCCGCGCCCCGGCCCTGCCTCTCGCCTCGCGCTCTGCAGGGGGCCCGGGAGGGCCTCCCCGCCCCCAACACCCTCTGCGAAGCCTCTTTGGGGGCCGCTGGGGCCCAGCTTGGGGGGAGCCGGGGGTCTGAGCCCCCAGGAGAGCCCCGGAGCAGATCTGACGTCCTGGAGGCGGCTGGTGGGGGATTTCACCCCGCCCCTCTCCCCCGAGGGTGCGCCCCAGACAGGGTCCCCGGCGCAGCGAGACAAAGGCCACTTGTCCGGCGGCTCGGTCCCGCCCCCTCGGGGCTTGGGAACGTGGGACGGAACCGGGACTGCGTGGGGGGAAGGTTCACGGGCTCCGGGGGGCCGGGCAGGGGCATTTCCTGGCAGCGCCGCCCCCAGGTCACTTGCGGGCATGGGGAGGGGCTCGCCTGGACCTTTCTCGCCGCTGGGCAGCGGCCTGGAACCCCGAGGGCCGACCCGCTCCCGCCTCCGCGTCCCGGCTAGGGACAGCAGGAAGGCGGCGCGCCCAGCCCCCACCCTTCCTTCCTCGCCGCCTCCTCCTCCTCCCGCCGCCCGGCCACCTGTGTGTGCGGGGGAGGGGCGGCCTGGTCAGACCCCGTCACAGGTCCTGTGTCTGCAGATGGGCCCCAGCCCGGAGCTGCCCTAGGACAGTGGACATGGCCCAGCAGTTTATCCTGGATGTCCCCGCGACCCCAGGGGATCAGGGGTGAGAGCTGTGGGCGTGGCGCTCCCCCCTTCTGAAGGGGGCTGTGGGGGCGGGGTCTGGGGGCTGTGGGGGCGGGGCTGTGGGAGGGACGGGGCGGGGCCTGTGTGCCTCCTTTGCCCACCTCTGCCCCCTTCTGTGCCCACTGTCCCCAGCTTGGAGCTCAGCCCGGACGATGAGGATGAGGTGCACGACTCCTTCCGGCAGCTCCTTCAGGAGCACGGCCAGTGGGGGACAGAGGAGGACCTGGAGCTGCAGCCCAGGAGGGCCTCGGGTGAGGGGTGTTGGGGGCCCCCGTCTGAGCCCCTCCACACCTGCGCAGCTGAAATGGGGCTCAGCCCCCTGCGGGCCGTGGGCAATCTTAGAAATTAATTTAAGGGGCTGAGACGTGGTGCAGGGGTTCAGATGCTTCTCCAGCAGGTGGCAACCCAGATTTGCTCTCCAGCCCTGCTAGGAGTCAGCCCTGAACACAGAGCTGGGAGTCAGCCCTAAGCACAGAACTGGGAGTCTGCCCTGAGCTCAGAGCTGGGAGTCAGCCCTGAGCAGAGCCAGGAGTGAGCCCTGAACACAGAGTCGTGAGTGAGCCCTGAGCACAGAGCCAGGAGTCAGCCCTGAGCCCAGCGCCAGGAGTCAGCCCCCAGCACAGCCAGGAGTGAGCCCTGAGTGCTAAGAGGGCCCCAAAACCTAAACCCAAATGTTTGCTGTAGGTGCCGAGAGGGCCTGGAGGGTGTCTGCAGGTGTGCAGACGGGGGCGGGGGTGGCTCCCCAAACCGAACAAAAACCGTTTCCAAAGTATTTTCTTTCCGATCTGGTGAGCATGTCATCCCGGGCTGTGGGGATCCTGATTGCTTCGGGCTGAAGGGTCGCGGGTAGGGGGCCGCCCCACTCTGAACTGACCTCTGTTTCCCAGGTAGGGACCAGGAAACCCTCCTGGGTCCGGAGGTGGGCCCCGAGTTCAGCGCGGCCACGCTCCGCATTCTGTCCTGCATGCCCAGCCGGACCATTGGTGAGCCCCCTCCCCTCCCCCGCTCCCAGGGAGAGAAACTGGGGGCCTGGGCACTGGGGCTGGGGGTGAGTGCTGACGGGCCCCCCACCCGCAGGCCGCAGCCGTGGGGCCGTGATCTCGCAGTACTACAACCGCACGGTCCGGCTGCGGGCCAGCCGACCCAGACTCCGTGCCTTGGGGCGCTCGGCCCGGCCCAGCCTCCGCACCTACGACCTGGAGCTGGACCCCGTGGCGCGTGAGGAGCAGGGTGAGTGAGGGAGGGAAGGAGGGGTGCTGCCTGCTGTGGGGGTCTCCCCTGCTGAGTGGGGAGGAGAGGCAGCTGGGGGGGCGGGGGTGGGGGTGGGAGACCCACAGATACCCCCCTCCGTCCACAGAGAAGCGTCGCCTGCTGGCCAGGGAGCTGCAGGGCCTGGCGCCGGCCCAGCGCGTGCAGATGCTGCGGTCCATGCCCCTGAGCCTGGCCGAGAAGCGGCGCCTGCGGTCAGTGCCCGGGCGGGCGGGTGGGCGAGCAGGGAGGGGGGGGCCGGGACCCATCCCCGTCCTGACCCGCCCCCTCGCTGCCTCGCCTCTGCCGCAGGAAGGAGAGCCTGTCCCCCGGGGCGAAGCAGCGGGCCCGGCAGGGTCCCCGGGGCCTGTCCTGCTGCGGCTGGCTGCTGGACGCCTGTGCCCTGGTAGGCCCCTCCCGAGCCCACCCCCGCGCCCGCCCCGCGTTCTGGGCCTGGGCCAGGACCCCTACGTCAACGCCCCGCTGTCCCCGCAGGCCTCGCACGAGCTGGCCCTGGCGCTGCCGTCTGGCTGGCGGGCGCGGGCGCCCTGGCGCTACGCGCTGAAGCGCATCGGCGCCCAGTTCGGCTCGAGCGCGCTCTGCTACTTCGTCTTCCTCAAGATGCTGCTGCGATTCAACGCGCTCCTGCTGCTGCCGCTGCTGGCCTTCGTGGTGGGCGTGCAGGCCGCCTGCCCGCCGCGCGCCCCCGGGCCCCCGCCCGCCTTCACCGGCCTGGAGCTGCTCACAGGCGGGGTGAGGCCCTGGCAGCGCGTGGGCGCGGGACTGGGGGTGGGGGCGGGGAGCGGCGCTGACCACTGACCCCTGACCCCTGGCTGTCCTCCGCGCAGGGCCGCTTCACCCAGTCCGTCATGTACTACGGCTACTACAGCAACGCCACGCTGGGCCCGTGCGCAGCGGGGGCCGGACGCCTGGCCTACAATATGCCCCTGGCCTACCTGCTCACCACGGGGGCCGCCTTCTTCCTCACCTGCATCACGCTCGTGTACAGGTGGGCCTGCGCCCCCCCACCCCCCGCGCCCCCGCGCCCCTCGCCGCCGCCCACCCGGCCGTTGGTGTGAGCCCTGCTCTGCCCTGCAGCATGGCCCGCTCCTTCGGCGAGAGCTACCGTGTGGGCAGCACGCTGGGCGCGCACGCCCTCACCGCCTTCTGCACCTGGGACCACAAGGTCACCCAGAAGTGGGCCTGCCGCCTGCAGCAGGACCACATCCGGACGCACCTGAAGGTCGGCGCCCCGCGAGCTGTGCCTCCTTCCCGCCCCACTTCCTTTCCCCATGCCCTGGGGAGGTCCCCTGGGGAGGTCCCCTGGGGCTGCTGATGGGCGGGGCTGGACGCTGAGAGAGGGAGGGCGCGTGACCGTGACCGTGGCCGTGGCCCTACCTGCAGGAGCTGCTGGCGGCTGAGCGGCGGCTGCGCCAGGGTCCCCGCGGCGTGTGCGGGAGGCTGCAGCGGGCCGCGCTGCGGGGCGTGGCGTGGCTGCTGTGTGCGGGGCTGGCGCTGGGCTGCGCCGTGGCCGTTTACTTCTTCTCTGAGCTCATGCTCAAGGTGGGTGCCCTGCCCTACCCGGGCTCCGCCCCGGCCCCCTTTCCGCCCTGCGTGCGCGGAGGTGGGGGGGCCCCGCTGCGGGAGGGGTGCTGCTTGGCGCCGCCCCTCCCCCACGGGACGCCCCACCCCCCAGAAACCCTCTGACTCCCCTCCCCTGGCAGAGCCCCGTGTCGGTGGAGCAGGAGGGGGCGCTGCTGGCCCTGCCCCTGATAGTCTGTCTTATCAACCTGGTGGTCCCCTACCTGTTCCGCGGCCTGGCCGCCCTGGAGCAGCGGGAGTCCCCAGGGCTGGAGGTATACGTGGCCATCTGCAGGTGCGTGTGGCAGGCCGGCCCCGGGGCGCCCCCCACCCGGAAGCCCCGCCTCAGGCTCCATTCCCCCCCCAGGAACCTCCTCCTGAAGATGGTCACCCTGGGCGTCCTGTGCTACCACTGGCTGGGCCGCAGAGTGGCCACCCTGAGCGACCAGGTGAGGGTGTGGGAGGGGCGGGGCCCAGCCCAGGCGGGGTCATGTGTCCACTGAGCGTCCCCTCTTGCAGGGCTGCTGGGCTAGTGCGATAGCACAGCGGGGAGGGCGTTTGCCTTGCATGTAGCCAATCGGGGGTTCGAGTCCCAGCATACCATATGGTCCCCCGAGTACCGCCAGGAGTGATTCCTGAGTGCAGAGCCAGGAGTAACCCCTGAGCATCGTGGGGTGTGACCCAAAAACCAAAAAAAAAAAAAAAAAACCTCAAAAGAGTGCCCTCTTGCAGTGCTGGGAGGACTTCGTAGGCCAGGAGCTGTACCGGCTGACGGTGCTGGACTTCATCTTTACACTGCTGGACACGCTCCTGGGGGAGCTGGTGTGGAGGTGAGGGGGGGCGGGGGGCCGCTGACCTCTCCCACGCCAGCCTCTGTGCCTGTTGGGACTGGCTGGAAGGGGGGGCCGTGGGGGGCCCTCACGCCTCCAAGGACTTCTGGGTGCATGATCACCCCGGCAGGGAGGAAGCAGGAAAGGGGAACCAGCCACGTGGGTTTCAGCCCGTAGGAAAACTCTGCCCTGGGGAGCGTCTGGGTGGGGAGCGTTGCATGGAGCCAGGGAGGGGTGGAGGAGTAGGCAGTGCGGGGGGTGGAGACCAGGGTCACCTTAGGGACCGTCTTCTGGACCCAGACTCGTGTACGAGAAGCAGCTGAAGAAGAGAGGGAAGCCGGAGTTCGACGTTGCTCGGAATGTTCTGGAACTCATTTACGGGCAGACCCTGATCTGGTGAGCGCCTCCCTCCTGTGGGTGGGGTGGGGGGCGGGTGGGCCAGTGTCTGATGACCCCCACCCGCAGGCTGGGGGTCCTCTTCTCGCCGCTGCTCCCTGCCCTGCAGGTCCTCAAGCTGCTGTTCCTCTTCTACGTCAAGAAGGTGAGACGCGTGGGCGGGGGGTCCCTGGGCCTCCGTGTCCCCTCGAAGCCAGGGCACTGCTCCAGCCGCCTGCAGCAGTGGCCGAGTGTGACCTCTGTCCCCAGGCCAGCCTTATGGCCAACTGCCAGGCGCCGCGCAGGCCCTGGCTTGCCTCGCACATGAGCACCGTGTTCGTCTCGCTGCTCTGCTTCCCCGCCTTCCTGGGCGCCGCCCTCTTCCTCTGCTTCGCAGTCTGGCAGTGAGTGTCCTCTGGGGGTAGGGGGCGGGGTCGGGGGCGGGGATCCGTGGGGGCGTGGCTCCCAGGCAGAGCGGTCCCGCCTCCTCTCCCCAGGGTGAGGCCCTCGAGCACCTGCGGCCCCTTCCGGACCCTGGACAGCATGTACGAGGCGTGCCGGACCTGGGTGCGTCACCTGGAGGCGGCGAACCCCGGTGTGTCCTGGGTGCCCTGGGTGCACCGCCACCTAGTCGAGGACCCCTTTCCCACCTTCATGGCGTCAGCCCTGCTCATGTGAGTGCGGGAGGCGGTGCCCCCCCACCCCGCCAGGCCCAGTGGCCCCCCCTCACACCACTGTCCCGCAGGGCCGTCATCTACCTCAACATCCAGGTGGTGCGGGGCCAGCGCACAGTCATTGCCCTCCTCAAGGAGCAGATCAGCAATGTGAGTCCTGCTGTTGGCAAGGCTCCGTCCAGCAGTGCCGGGCGTTGGCCTTGCCGGGGGCGAGGGGCGCCTCTGTGCCAGGGCGGGGGCGGGGGAGATGGGGGACCCAGTGGCAGGCCAGGATTCCAACTGTGCCGTGTGGTTCTGGCCGACCTGGGGCCTCCAGCCAGCAGGGGCGTCTGCCGCCTAAGAGCTGTCCCTGGCCTCAGCGTGTTTGTTATGGGGGGACATTTAGAATCAGAGGCCCTGCACCTAGTCACCAGTGAGGGCACTGTGGCTGGGAGGTGGCAGCTGCCCGCCTGGGCAGCCCAGCAGAGCCAGTGTGGGCCGTGGGGGCCTCTGCTGAGCGCATGGCTGGGGTGTTGGCACGGTCTGGCCTGATTACTGCTCCCAGTGCCCGTGTCCCTGCCATACTAGTGAGGGTCACGGAAGCAGGGGGCTTGGGCCTCTTTGCTCTCCTGCCTTTGAGAGACCCTTTCGCCTGCTCGGAGGATCCGGTCCCGCACTTCTAGCTCTGTGATGTCCGTGTCGTGGGGGCCGGGCCGGGCCGGGCGACTTGGGCCTCTGACGGTCCCTTCTGGCCCTTTCAGGAGGGCGAGGACAAAATCTTCCTGATCAACAAGATTCATTCTGTCTATGAGAAGAAGGAGAGGAGCAGGTGAGGCTTGGCCGGCCTGGGAGCGCGCGGGTTTCCCCGGGGATCTGGGGTGGGTGAGAGTGAACTGGGGCAAGGAGGAAACATAAGTGAAGGGCCGCCTGCGGGGGTCCAGCCTGGCCCATGCTCCTGGTCTCGCCACGCCTGTCCTCAGATCTCCTGCCCTCCCCCTCCCCCGTGCCCTGCACATGTCCCCGTCAGCTGCCTCTCTGGGGTCTGTGCGGGCCCTTGGGCTTCAGGCTTCTCATCTCCCGCGGTGACCCGCTGTGCTGCAGGGCTGGTAGGACGGAGGCTGCGGAGATGCCACCGGCTGTGCACGCCGAGGACCTGGATGCCTGGTAGTGGAGCCGGGCCTGGTGCTGCGTGGTCCCCCACTCCTCGTGGGCACCCGCTGGGTCCTGGGGCCACTATGCTGAGCTCACCCCTTCCCCTCTCCACGCTGTGGCCCCGCCTCAGTTACTATTTATTCTGATTAAACATTTTTCTTTTGCAAAGTGGCCTTGTTTCCTGGGAGCTGGCTGACGGGCGTCTGCAGCCTCTTCTCATGCCAGGCACAGGAAGCGACTGCAGAGTCCCTGGTGCCCACCACAGGCCTGGCCTGGGGTCTTTGTGGCTCCCCGTGCAGTCGGATGGGCCGGGTGCCACCTAGGGGCTGGTCTCTCAGAGGGCCTGGCAGTGGAGCCTGTGGGCCTGGACGCTGCTGGACTGAGGTGGTCAAGGCTCAGTATCCAAAGCCAGGACCTGTGGTAGGTCCTGGCAGGGGAAGGGGTCAGTGCTGGATGTGGGCAGCTGGGCTGCCTGTCCTTCACCCCCAAAATCAGCCCCAGATTTGCTCCTGTATTGGGCACCCCCTCTGGGTCAGAGGTCACATGGCACCAGGGGCTGAGTAGGACCCCCGGTGACACTGGCCAGCGCAGGGTGGCTGCTTGGGAAAGGCTGAGACTGACCTTGCTTTTGGCCAGATGAGTCTGGTCTCCTCAGTGGTCCAGACACCCTGACCTGGTTTCCCCCTTGGTCCCTGTCACAGGGCCCGTTCACCAGCTTCTGACATAGGGATGAGGCACCGAGGTGCAGTGACGGGCGTGGCCAGGGCCTGTCCCCCTTCAGTCACTGCCCCTGGTCTGCCTGTAGGCTGCCCTGCTGAAAGAGGCCCTCCTGGGCTTCCTGGGCCACCCTGTCTCTGCTGGATGGAAGCTGCGGCTCTGGTGGCCACATCCTCCCCAGTGCCCTCGGGGAGGATTGATGGGAGGGTGGGGCGCAGCCATGGGCCGGGTGTGCCAGGCTGGCCAGCAGCCTAAGACGCAAACGAGAGCCTCGCTTCTGCCACTCCAGCTGCTGCCAGGTCCCAGCAAAGGGCGCGGCATGCGGCCTAAGCCCCGACCCACCTACTTACCGGGGCCCCTGCCCCGGGTCCTGGGCTCTGGGATATACTTTCCATCTGTGGTGACAAGACTGAGGCAGTGCTGGTCCCTCCGGGGCATCTTCAATGTGCTGTGGCCAGTCCCGGGGCTCAGCAGTGTCTGTGCCCTGCTGGGGGATGGGCTGTCCCACCCCCCTCGGTGTGCCCATTCCCCTGGCATCTTTCCTGTTGGGACTCCAGCCCATGCCGTGGCTCCCGGGCTGCTGGTGGGAAGCGCACGCTCCCTCGAAGCACGTGGCCAGAGGACATGCCATAAGCTCAATGTTCTGGGGCCAGAGTCATAGTCCAGCGGGGAGGGCATTTGCCTTGCAAGCGGTCGACCTGGGTTCAATTCCTTCGCCCCTCTCGGAGAGCCCGGCAAGCTACTGAGAGTATCTCGCCTTCATGGCAAAGCCTGGCAAGCTCCCCGTGAGGTATTCGATATGCCAAAAACAGTTAACAAGTTAACAACGTTGTGAGACATTACTGGTGCCCACTTAAGCAAATCAGCAAATCGATGGAACAACGGGAGGACAGTGCTACAGTGCTAAGGTCCCTGGCGCCTGCCGCGGGTGATCCTTGAACTCAGCCAGATGCAAGCCCCGATGGGTGTGCCAATAGCCAAAAGCACCCCCAGGGCCCTGCACAACTCAGGCAGGAAAATGCCCAGATCTCCTGGAGGGGAAGGGCACAGACAGTGGAGAGAAAAATGAATGAGATCATTGAAAAATTAAAAAAAGAAGCAAACAAAATCCCAAAATCCAAAAACCAACCCATTTATTTGAACAGTCAAGAAAAAAATTGCAATTTATTAAGATTCAACAAAGCGTTGTACTTGTGGAAGCAACTTTCGGTGCATGTTCTTCAACAATCACATTCTATGAGGAGAAACATTAAGAGCCACAAACTTGCTTTTTTAATCTCAGAGTTACAGACATCTTTAATTCAAAATAAACGGTCAAAAAAAAAAAGCCACCCCCCAAAACTCCCTCCCCAACCCAACAAAAAAACAAAACCAGATTCTTCCACCCCCAATTTTAAAGTCTCAGGAGTTTTTCTACCACTCGGTGCTCAGTGGCAGCAGAGAGCTGCCACCTGGGCGCCCGTTGGCACAGGTGCCCGGGGGTGGTGATGAGATGCGACTCTGAGGGGTGTCTAGCTACGTACACTACTCACTCAGGAACAGAAGCCTGGAACCCAGTTTGTGCATAGTTCATGATCCTCTAGAAAACCAGCTTTTGTTGATCTGCAAAACCTTGCAGGACCTTTTTTTAAAACTTTTTATATTTTTTTCTTTTTTTTTCTTTTGATAAAACCATTAAAAAGCTAATTAAAAAAAATGTAATGCACAAATTTCCTGATCAGGCAGGCAGGGAGCACAATGTTCATATATTTTTTTTTTAAACATACTTGAGGGTATGTTACTCCATTGTCTTTCTTTCTTGCAAAACAAAACATTGATCATTTTTTTAAAACATAAAGCAATTTTTAATATATAAAGCACTCTTCAAACATCTATTTCTTTTGAGTCCATTATTTGGTAAATATGTAACTGCTACACATTAGAGATTAGGGATTTTTCTTCTTTGTGTGTTTTTTTTTTCCTCTTTTTTCGTTTTTTTTCTTTTTCTTTTTTTGTTGTTTTTTTTTTAAATAACATCTTCAGTGCTAGGAGTCGGGTTTAAAAATACATGAATGGTCGGGGCTGCCCTCGGGAACCGGCCTCCCGGGGGCAGTCGCCTGTGCAACAGCGACGCGGCATCCGGCCCGACGGGGCCACAGTTCTCGGCGGTGGGGACAACACTGCCCGTCCAGAGCTCCGGAGTAGCGCATCTGCTTTCTGAAAATAGGCTCTTTACCACGGAAGTCTTTTTTTTTTAATTTTAATTCCTTTAAAAAACATTTTTTAAATCTTAAAGTCTGAAGGAGAAAAAAAGGTCTGTAAACAGGTGGGCGCCCACGGCGCGGCCTGAGCGCCACCACCAGTCCAAGTGCTCGTTCCCGTCCCGCCGCGGGACATGCGTGTCCACCAGTATCTATGGCCACAGTCCAGCGGCCGCTTTTCCTCTGCCTCTGCTCCCCGCGGCGCCCGGAGCCGCTACCGGCGGGGCCCCTGACCGGCCGCCCAGTGTCCACGCGGGCAGGGTCCTGGAGTAAACATCGACACGGGTCTCCGCCAGCCCCAGCCTGCGTGGGTCCTGTCGCGAGTCCTGGTGAGTGCGGAGCGGCTGGAGGGCGGGCGGACACTCAGTGCAAAGGAAGACGCCGAGAGGACCAAACGTCCGAACGATGCGCCGGAGAAGCATATACTGCATCACGGGAAACCCCGTCCCGCCTGCCCACGCCACGTGTGCCCGCGCACACGCACACACGCACACACACGCGCACACACGCACACAGGCTCCGCGCCAGGCCGCCCTCGAGCTGTCTACGCCGACGCCCGGTGGGCAGACGGAAGGTGTTCACATTTCATTATTGGCCTGCTGGGTTCAAGTATTTGCATGTTTGATATGTCTTTTTCTTTAACTTTTAAAAAATATTTTTTTTTTTGGGATAAAAAATGACATGAAGAAGTAATGAAACAAGGGACATGTGCACGGGCGGCTCTGTGGGGACCCAGGGCTCGGCGCGCCCTCGGCGAGGGGCACCCGGCGCGGGGCCCTGGAAATGTGCATGACCGTCACCGGCGCCCGCCTGACCCCACAGAACCCCCTTTCCAGCCCACGATCTGAAAAGTGCCCTTCATGATAGAACTATTCTAAGCAGCTTTTATACTTAAAAAAAAAAAATCAAAAATGACACACACCAGACAAACATAAGACAACACAAAATGAAAAGCTGTGAGAGGTCCTGGCATCACGCAGTCCACGCCGTCGGGAAGCTCGCCTTCATTCCGAACAGAGGTATCGGGGTGCCGCCCTACATGGACTCCCCGCTGAGCAGGTCGCCGGGGAGCAGCGTATTCAGGGGGGTGGGGCTTCCGATCACTCTGCCATCGTCCGTGCTGGGAGGCCCCCACAGGCTGCTCGAGTACTGGGGGACGCCGCCCCACAGCAGGTCGCTACTCCCTTTGCCGGCCAGGCACGGGGCGTTCCAGTGGCCGGCGTCGCTCCGTACCAGGCCGTGGGAGCTGCCCGAGGTGCCCAGCCGCGTCTGGCCGGTGCCACTGCTGGCCTGCCAGCTGGAGGTGGGAGGCAGGGCCTGCCCCTGGGCCAGGAAACGGTTCACTTCTTCCTCACCAGCGAACTCCGCCAGGATGGTGGTGTTCCCCAGGACACACCTAGAAGAGCAGGGCACTGGTCAGACACCTGTTCTCTAGAACGCGGACGCGGGGCACCTTTGCGGGGAGTTGGGAGGGGATAAGAGAGGGACAGCTGACACCTCAGCGGCCGTGGCTAGGGCTGGCTCTGGACAGCCCGGCAGAGGGACGAAGCCCTAGACATTTACAAGCTACTAAGGTCGCAGCAATGGCCACCCCAGCAGCACGGGGGCTGGATCAGCCCTCGGAAAGCGGCCAGCACGGGGGGTGGGGGTGGCACACTCGAGGAACTGATGTCACCCTCCTCCAGAGATGGGCATGGAGGGGACGCTCCCTGACGCACTGCTGAGGCCAGCATCATGCTGCAGGCAAGCCCAATGAAGACGAGGAAAGGAAACGACAGACAGATCACAATTCACCAGCTGAGACCAGCCGCTCATTAGAAAGAAATACGCGTCATGATCCCGAGGCCAGAGGACAACACAGCGGGGAGGGAGTTTGCCTTGACCGTGACCAACCTGGGTTCGATCCCCGGCACCCCAAATCCTGAGTCCTGTCAGAAATAATAGCTGAGTGCAGAGCCAGGAGACCCATGAGCATCGCTGGGTGTGACCCCAAAAGAAAAAATATGTATACACCACAACTGAACTGACTTTTTAGGGGGGCGATTTAAGGAGGAGGCACATCCAGTTGTGCACAGGTCTTAACTCCTGTCTGCACTCAGGGGTTCAAGGGGAGCGGGGGAAGGAACCCGGGTTGGCTTTGTGCATGACAAGCGCTTGTGCTGCCCACCCCCCACCCCCCCGTCTCCAGCCCTGCAAGGAGACTTGACCACTGAACAGCACGGGTGACCTGACCCACGCACCGCACAATGCCCACGTTAAGGAGAGAAGGGATCGCATGAACGCCTCGTGCAGGGCACATCCAGCCGGCCAGATGGCCTTTCACAGGGACCGCTCCCAACAAAGAGGGGACGGCGCACACAGCAGACCGCCTAGTGACAAACCTGAGCTGAGACCCTGAGAACGGCACAGGTGTGACCGCTCTGGCGGAGAGCCCAGCAACCAGACAAGACAAATGAAAATTGGGCCGGAGGAACAGCACAGTGCAGAGGGTGTTGGCACTGCTGCAGCCATCCCCGGTTCAATCCCCAGCACCCCCCATGGTTCCCTGTGCAACAGAGGGTATGGCCCAAAAAATAAAGCCTGGGACCAGAGAGTACTGCTGGTAGGGCGCTTGTCTTGCATAACGCCCAGCCTGGTTTGATCCCCGGCATCCTAAATGGTCCTTCAAGCCCCGCCAGGAGTGATCCCTGAGCACAGAGCATCGCCCAAAAATAAAAAATACAAAAACAAAGACGAAAAACTAGGACCAGAGCGATAGCACAGCAGGCAGCGCACTTGCCTTGCTCGCAGTCGACCTGGGTTCCACACAGGATCCCCTGAGCCCCACCAGGACTGACCCCTGAGTGCAGTCAGGAGTGACCTAGGCCAGGTGTGGCCCCCAAGTCCGAACCAAAACAAACAAAAAATTGGAGTCAGGAACTCTTACCACTCAGTAACTACAATACGGAAACCCCAGAGGATCTGAAGGGCCATTTCCCCAAGACGGCCTAGGGACGGCAACAGCCACATGCACAGGCGCAACCGAGAAGCCTCCAGGCCCCTGAGCGGAACCCCGGGGGCCTCAGCCACCCCCTTGGCCCTGCGCCACGGTGGCCACCACAGGCCCGGGATGCAGATGGTGGGAGGGGACCCTGCGTTGTGCCGGGGTGGATGCCATGGCAGTGACTACGGCAAACAGGACGGAGGGGCCTCAGGAGGGCTGGGGCCTCTGTACATGCCCACCTGGGTCAGACTCCCCAGCTCCACAGTCCCCGAGCCCAGAGCCTGGAAGAAGCCCTGGTGGGCAGGAGGGGCCCGCATCAAGGGCAGCGCGGCTCACGACGGCAGGGCAGAAGCACAGAGAGGCAAACAACCAAATAGCACGCCCCCCGCGCGGCTGCGGACGCACAGCAGGAGTCATGGAGAGACCCCGTGTGGCCACACCGAGGCGTCATGGCAGCGGGACAGGGAAGGACAGTTCTGGGCTTCCGGCTCGGTGGGGGAGGCGGGAGACGAGGAGCGAGCCCTGGAGGCAGCTGCCCAGCAGGTCCAGCAGCAACAGGAGTGGCCTTGGCTGCCTCGCCCCCGGCCCAGTGAGTGGGTGCCAGCCAGGGGTGCCCTTTCTGAATGGGGAGGGCCCAAGGTCACACTGCTGGGCGCTCAGAAACTCGCCCTGGGTCTCAGGAGTGACCCCTGGTGGGGACAGTGCTCAAGGCTGCCCCCTCCCCCGCCACTGACTCTCCAGCCCCCAAAGAGCCTGAAGCTGAATCCAGAGGAGCAGGGGACACAAGGCAGGGTAGGCGCTGGCTGCGTGCTTCACCAGGGTCTGGTACCAAAGCGCCACCAGGAGTGACCCGAGTGGTCACGTGCAAACCCCCAAAACAAACTCGTCACGCGCAGAGCAGCTCCGAGCTCCCGGCCCAGCTCGCTGGGCTCCTGTGCGCAGCCCCAGCCGGGCAGCACCGAAGCCCGCTCGCTCCTCAGCCTCCACCGGAGCAGCTGTGCTGCTGCCGGGCCACGGTGTGGTGCTGTGAGCCGTGGACGGTGTGGATGCTGTGGGTGCTGTGGATGCTATGGGAGCTGCGGGTGCCGGCTACGTGTGGTGGCCCAGTGTGCAGCAGTGTAGTACTCTGACTGTGGAGAGCAGGACTGCCGGGAGGGGACGCCCAGGGTGGAGGGGCGCGGTCCCACAACCCCTGCCAGAGAGCGGCCCTCCCCTCTCGCGGGCACTGCCGGCTGTGCTGGCCCCGGCCCCACCGCCCCAGGATGTGCCCGCTCTGGGCTTTAGGAGCCCTTGAAAGAGAGGCTCAGTTGAAGCACCATGAGGCCCCGGAAGCAGCCTCCGATCCAGGCTGTCCTCAGAGGGGAGGGGCCTGGCAGAGTGTGGGGCGAAGGCCTCCCAGGAGGGGCCCCTGGGCCCAGAGCCAGGAGTCAGTTGAGGAGGAAGGGAGGCCACAGGCAGACCCCGCCGGGCAGATGCGGGTGGGGACGCTAGGCCATCTGCATGGCCGAGGCGGGCACATACATGTGCAGGGACTTCTGGGCCTTGGCGGCCTCCTCCTTGGAGCTGTAGCGGACCACGGCGTTGCCCTGCGTCAGGTTCAGGTGGAATGTGATGAGGGGCCCATGCTGCAGGCACAGCGTGCGCAGTGTGGAGCCGTCGATCTGCAGAGGAAGCAGAGTGCGGGCTTCAGGGGGGCTCCGAGCCGTGACGCTGACCCCTGCAGCCCCCGGGTCAGTCTGTCAGGGGCAGGAAGCCCGCCTGTGGTCTGCACCCCCTGCCCAGCCTCCCAGCCCCGAGAGCCATTTCCAGGCCTTTGGTGGGAACGGCCCAGCTCTGGGGAAGCGCACCACGGGCCGGAAGCGGGTCTGCAGCAAAGGCAGAACTATTTGTTTTCGTCTCCGGCTGTTGCACCTTCATCATTCAAACATGTTGGGGCCCTGTGACCTGTGATTGGGTGTCTGACAGGGGGTCATGTCCCCCATCTGACACGGGGACAGCCGCATGACGCATTTTATTTATTTTTTTTGCTTTTTGGGTCACACCCAGCAATGCACAGGGGTTACTCCTGACTCTGCACTCAGGAATGACTCCTGGCGGTGCTCGGGGGACCATATGGGATGCTGGGAATCGAACCCGGGTTGGCTGCGTGCAAGGAAACCGCCCTACCTGCTGTGCTATTGCTCCAGCCCCACATGACGCATTTTAAACCCTAGAGGGCAGGAAGTTCACAATTCACAGGACCGGGCGGGCCTGCTCGCCACTTCCCAGCTCACCTCTGCTCAGACACACATGTGTGCGAAACCCTGCACCACCCCCCCCCCCCCCACGGCGGGTACCTGGGGTGTGAGGTTGCGGAGAACGAGCCAGCTGCTTGCTCTGCCTGAGGTGTCGGTGCTCCAGGCGGAACCTGCGGTGGCCGGGAGAGGGTCACGTCATCACGACCCCTGCAGCCCGGGCTCTGGGCGTCTGTCTAGACTGAGGGGAGTCGGGTTGGGCCGCACCCCTGGTCCCGGGAAGGCCCAGAATCAGATCAGCGCCTGCTGACAGCGCCAGACCCTTGCAGGCCCTCAGCTTTTCTCCCCTTCGGGGGGAGGGGTGCGGCGATGCTACACTGGCTGTGCTTGGGGAATCACACGGGGGGTCGGGAATTGAACCCGGGTCAGCTGCACACAAGGCCGCCCCCCTGCCCGCTGTGCCCACTCTCGCTCCAGATGTCTGTTTCTTAGGCTGCAGGGACTGCTCCTGACGGTGGGGTAGGCAGGAGGGGACCCGGCGAGGGGAGCCTGGAGTGCAGGGGCGGCCTCGGGACCCGCAGCACCGGGACTGTCACGCACCCGAGGAGTAGGAGCTGGTCCAGCCGAGGGGGCTGGCTCCCCAGGTGGAGGAAGGCTTGGGGTTGGTCAGCCCGGGGGGAGGCCGCGTGGGCGCCGAGTTCCTGGGCACCTTCCACAGCTCGTGCGACAGCGAGGCTGGTGTGTGGGAGGCGGGGCTGGAGGGCCACGTGGACTTGCTGTCTGACAGTTTCCCTGGAGAGGCAGAGGGAGGGGCACGCGGTCACCATCCCTGGGCTGCCCACTAGCACCCTGAGACGAGGCTTCTGCTCAGGGAGTCTGCGGGGAGCGGGACGGAGCCTCAGGCAGAGGCAGAGGAACGCTGGAGGGCTCGGTGGTCTGGCCCCAAGTGCGTCGGGCCACTCTGGGACAAGCAGGCCCCAGCCGTGCTCCCCCATCCTCTGGGAACCCCCACTTCTCCCAGGAAGGCAGGGCCCTGGCTGGCACCAAGCGGGGCGGCGGAGAGAAGGCCTCCCACGGTCTCTCTCCTGCTCAGGTCGGGAGCCCCCGGGCTCGGCTGGGTGTGCCGCTCCCCTGGGGCCACTGCACGGGGCTCTGGGCCTAGCCGAGCAGCGAGAGCACTGGGCGTGGCGCCGGTACCTGCAGTGCTGGGTGCTGGCGCCAGGCTGCTGAACGGGCGACCGTAGGCGGGGGCGCTGAGCGGCCAGGCACTGGAGGAAGGCAGCGCGGCGCTCGGACACGACGGCGGGGACGAGCCTGCGGGGACAAGCGGGGCTTGGGCATCCACCCACAAACGCGGGTCAAGGCAGGAGAGCCGGGAGCCCAGAGCTCTGGGGCCACGGGGGGCGGGGGCGGTGCTGGGAATCCCCCGGGTGTCCCACCCACGAGGTGGGCTCCAGCCTGGTGTGTTTTGGTCCCGGCGGCCTGGCACACCGAGCACTGTTCCCTTGGCACTGTCAGCTTGACTTCTCTCTGTCCCAGCCCCCCTGGCCACCTGACTGGGCTGTGCCGGCCTCAGCAGTCCGCGTTTGTGCCTGGGAGAGTGCGGGCCCTGCTCTGTCTCTGCTGTGCACTGTAAGCCAAACTCTGCGGTGCTCGGGGCCACATGGGGTTCAGTGTCATACCTGGGGACCAGGTGGCGCTGGAAAGGTGACCCCGGCCCCACCCACCCAGCTGCCTTCCCTGCCTGGGTTTCAGGCTGTAACTAAAAAGATTTTTTTTCTTTTTGGGTCACACCCAGCGATGCTCAGGGGTCACTCCTGGCTCTGCACTCAGGAATCACTTCCAAGGGTGCTCAGGGGACCATATGAGATGCTGGGAATCAAACCTGGGTTGGCCGCGTGCAAGGCAAATGCCCTACCCGCTGTGCTATTGCTCCAGCCCCCCATTTTTTTTTTTTGGGGTCATACCCAGATGTGCTCAGGGCTCACTCCTGGCTCTGAACTCAGAGGCTGCTCCTGGTGGGCCTTTGGGAAACATGTGTGGTGTCAGGGGTCAAACCCATGTTTGGACATGTACTATGGCTCCAGCCCTGGTTTCATTTTTTTGCCAGACTGTTCGGTGGGAAGGAAAGCTAAGCTGAGATGAACGAGCACACTTCACTTCTGGGCTCGGGTAAAGAGGTTTCAAGCAGAACCCTCTTCACTGCAAAGCGTAATGGTGAGAACACAATTTCATGAGCTACTGCTTATGAGCAAGCTGCCTGGGCGAGTCCAGGGAAAGCAGTTTGCTGACCCGCCACCCCCTCGCCCCTGCCGCCGGACTCCCGGCTCCCGCTCACACCCACGACAAGGGAAGGCCCTGGAGGTGGCCCGCCCGCGCCCGGCCTCACCTCCACTCTTGAGGAGGTAGCGGTTGACATCTTGGATGGTGGTATTGATGGTGGGCCCGGTGGGGACACTTCCAGGAGTGACGTCGGGGTCATTCTCGGGATCTATATTCTGAAGTCCTTTCCACGGAACTCCAGGATGGAATTCTGAAATATTCCAAATGAAAACTAAAATGAGTTCATGGGGCTAGAAGTCAGCTCACGGGGCTGGAACACGGGCTTGCCTCGCAGAGCCCCAGGGTTTGCTCCGGGGCTTGCAGGGCATGGTGAGGGTGGTCCCTGAGCACCGCTGGGTGTGATCCCCCAGCAGAGAGAGCATGAGGCTGGTGGCGTCACTTCACAGTAATTTACAAATTTCTTCAGTCTGGGGCCTGGAATGCGGTGCCGGGGATGGACCCAGAGGCCTGTGCTCGGACCCACCACTCTCCCCAGCCTGACTGACGGAAACTCGGGCCTGCAAGTGACATGCTGGGGCCCATCTCTGCTGCAGACTCCCCTGAGCCATCTATTTCCGGGCACAGACGCACCGGCTGCAGGAGGGGACGTCGGTGGTGCAGCATCACCCCCCCGCCCCCCACTCCCCATCATCATCCACTGGAAGTGGGGTCCAATGGAAGGGCCAAGCGTGTCTGCTCCTCTCACCTGGGGGCCAGCTGACGCTGGAGCCATTGGAGATCTTGTCGCTGTCGGATTTGGCACGGGACCAGCTGTGGGGGACGGCCCCTGGAGGGCTGGCTGGTGACTCACTGCTCTGGATTAAGTCGTACCGGCTATAGGAGTCTTCCATGGAGGACTTAGATGGAGGCCCGATGCTCAGACCTCCGGGGATAGCACCTGGGGGGAAGCGGACCCCACGAGACTGAACGGCCAGCCCGGGGAGCACCCGCGAGTCTCTGAGAAGGGACTGTCGAGCTTTGGAGACTAGGATCTCTGACACCCCCTTTCGGTCCTGAGCTGCCCAGTCACCAACCGGCTTGGCTGCCTCGGTCACTCGTGCAGGTGTTTGGCTCAGGCCCTGCCCGTGGGTCCAGAGGCCCTGACGCAGACAGATGGGACCGAACGACCAGCAGCCCCTTAGCGCCTCCCTGCTGGAATGCTTTTCCTGTACAAGTGACCACTCAGCATTTTCCTGCTGGGACCCTCCGTTCCAGGAAACGCTTCATAGTTCCTCCAATATGACACTGTCTGCTGGTAATATCTCTTCAGGAGACTCCTCCCATAAACTCGGCGCTTCCCTGCCTTCTTTCCCTTCCTTTTTATTTGTGGCCCACACCCAGTGATGCTCAGGGCTTACTCCTGGCTCTGCACTCAGGAATCACTTGGGGTGCTTGGGGGACCACATGGGGTGCCAGGGATCGAACCTGGATCGGCCAGGTGTAAGAGAGACAAACATCCTACCCTCTGTTCTAGAACTCTGGTCCCTCCTTTCCCTTTCCTTTAATGGAGTTTTTTTCTGAATTCAACCGAAATAAATCAATAAACTGCTGTTGTTGGTTTAGAGTATCGGGAAGTTCACGACAGAAATCGATGCTTCAGGGCTGGCGAGATCGTTGAGTCTACCAGCAGGCAGGGCAGGGCGTTTGCCTTCCAAGTGGCCGACCTGGGTTCAATCTGCAGCAACCCAAGTGGTCTCCTGGGCACCATCAGGAAAGAATCCCTAGGTGCAGAGCCAGGAGTCGGCTCTGGAGGAAGCAAAACTAACTGCGACTGCCACGCCCAACAGTGTGATGACCGTGGCCACCAGCATCGCTCCCTTCCTTTCTGCGTGACCGTCACGCTATCAAAGACAATCTCTTTCCAGGACAACCCCCCCACCCCCACCTCACGGCGCAACAGCGGGCCATTCTCGGGGGCCATGCAGTGCTGGGGACAGGCCCGGGCAGCCAGGCTCCTGAAGTTCGCCCTCCACAGCTGGGGTCTCAGGCCCCCCATCCTGAGATCTTTCGGTTCCACTTTGGCGTCGGGAGGTCACGAAGCGCCAGGAACCAAGCCCAGGGCCCTACGCGGGGCCAGCACTCGGCCGCGGGCAGGACGTACCATGCTTGCTGGGGTTCTGGTCGAGAGGTGCAGCACCGGTTAGGTTATCCATTGGACTGGGGTGTGTCCACTGAGGGAGGCGCGACTGGGACTGAGGCGGGTCCTTCACCGACAGCCCCCCGCTCATGTCCATGCTGCTGACATTCACGTTTGGGTTGAGTCCAGCTGTGGAGAGAGACGGCTCAGGCTACTGAGGTCCCAGGGTCCACGGCCAGGATCCAGGGGAACTTCCTGTGCCGCCCCGAACACCAGAGTGTTCTGCAAGTTTGGAAGCTCCTGAGATGCGGCAGGTCTGGGACAAAGGGCCAGGGAGCCAGGGAGACCAGTGACTCCAATCTCAGAGCTCACATGGTCCTGAAGTTCCTCCGAGCCACAGAAAAACGGCCCAACAGGAGAAATCCCTCCCAACCTCAGGAAAGAAACTGAGCAGATCACGACAGTACAGCCAGTGGGGCGCTTGCCTTACATGCAGCTGGCAAGAGCCTGATCCCTGGAACCCTGAGCCCGCCAGGAGTGATCCTTGAGCACAGAGCCAGGAGTCCTGAGAACTGCAGGGTGTGGCCCAAAGCACCAAACCAAAGAATCTTACGGACCAAACCCTGTCCCAGAGTTCCACAGAGCCACGGCATGGGTTGGGGAGGGCTGTCTCCCCTGGGGGAGGGCAGAACACACACAGCTGGCCAGGCGGGGAGCTGTGTGTGGGGGCGGGAGCACCCACCCCATGTTCTCTGGAGGGAACTGCCCAATGCCCCTCCCCTCTGTTGGGGGATGTGAGGCCGGCTTTCTCAGGGGTCATGCCCAGAATGGTCCCATGCCAGGGATGGGCCCGGGCTGGCCGCACACACAGCAACTGCCTCGCGTGCTGCACTGGCCAGGTCCCGCGGCCCATTTCTGAGGGCGGCTTGCCCTGCACCCGGGTCAGCTCAAGGACGGGGCTCCCGCCAGGACCTACTGCAAACATCAGACCAGTCTTGGTGCCCTGGCCCGTTGGCGAGCTGGGGTGCTGCTGTGTGCCCCTCGCTGATCCCGGAGGGGTCTGACAAGCGCTGACTCTGAGCTCTGGCTGCGGGGGGCGGGCAGCTCTGTGGGACAGGACGAGCAGTGAGCGACGCTGGGCTCAGATCCTCTCCTCACTTTGTTTTTGTCCATTGGGCCACACCTGGCGAAGCTCAGGGGTGACTTCTGGTGGGCAGTGGCTAGGGGACCCTACGGGATGCTGGGGATCTAACCCCAGCTGGCTGCGTGCAAGGCCAACGCCTTCCCACCGCGCTCTTGCACTGATGCAATGTTCTTCCATAGACTGTGCCCACAGGGCCAGAGTGATAGCACAGTGGGTAGGGCGTTGGCCTTGCACTGGCCGACCCAGGTTCGATTCCCGGCTTCCCATGTGGTCCCCCAAGGACCGCCAGGAGTAATTCCCGAGTGCAGAGCCAGGAGTGATCTCTGAGCATCGATGGGTATGACCCAAAACAAAACAAAACAAAAACCATAGACTGCGCCCACGGTGCTTTCCTTCAGCTGGCCCAGGGGATCCGGCCTGGGGCTCAACACGGAGCCTGTGTTGCTGGGGCTTCGGGCCGGATTCCCCCCACTCACCGGGCCTTGGCCTTGCCCTGCCCTTCGGGTGAGCAGCTGATGAACCAAGAGCCCCAAGTGCTGCCTGCACCTGTCCCGTCAGTTCACGGTGGCTTCCTGCACTCAGGGTGAACACACCCTCCCGGTGACTTGGGGTTTTCCTGTCCCCAGGCTGCTCCGGCCCGGTCTGCGGCAGCAACAGAGGGCAGGGGCCACCTGAGCGGGAGCGACTCACCTAGCGGGTAAGGAGCGAAGGTGTTGGGCGGAGACGGCTGCTCTTTGGTCTGCAGGTCCGGGAGGCCGGGGGCCGAGGGGTGTGGGGGGAAGCCGTCGGTGGCCGGCTTGCCTGCAGAGGGGTGCAGAGACAGGTGCGGCGGGGGCGGCGGCTTCACGAGCAGGGCCTGGGCCAGCTGGCGCTGGTGCTGCTGGATCTGCTGCTGCAGGTTAGTGATTGTGCGCGCGACCTGGGGGAGGACACGGCTGCTGCAGCCACGACGGGGCCAGGCCCTCCCGCAGCCGGGAACCCCGGCCGCCAGACCGGGACACCGCTGCGAGCCCCCGGGGAGACCTACTTGCTGCTCCTGCTGTCTCATGGGTCCGGAAACATTCCGCTGGGCCTGTAGCATCTGCTGCTGGATTTGTAAACGTTGGTACGCCTGTGGACGGAGGGACAGGAGCATCGGAGAAGGCACCGGCTCCCCTTCGGAACAGCTGGGAGAAGAGGGCCAGCCCTGCCTCGAGGCTTCCTGTTCCTCTGTCACGTTTACCGTGAACAAGAAGTACTCGAAAGGAGAAATGTCTCACTGGAACCTCAGTGCCTGGGTCTGGCTTCTGGGAGTGAGGTCACGTGGGAGGCGGCTGCTGGGCTGGAGTGAGTCACACGTCCAGACCGGGGGGGGGGGGGGGGGGGGGGGCGGCGGGGGGGCTCAAGTTTGGTTCGGTTTTCTGGCCACACTGAAGGTGCTCTGGGCCACTCCAGGTTGTGCTCAGGAGGGTCCCCTGGTGGTGCTAGGGCCACCACAGGCAGTTCTGGGGATTCAAACTGGGGGTGGCAGCACACAAGGCAAGTGCCTGAATGAACACCCCTGGGGAAGCAGGGGCCTGTGATGATCTTGGTCATGGGGCGCAGAGTGGTACCTCCCCTCCGCCCCCCGCAGAACTGGCTAAAATGACCATGGGGTTTTCTGCACAGGGATGCAGGAACTTTGCCCACTGGACAGGTTAAAAATGTTCCTTGTGACTATGCGTTAATCCAGGCAATCATTTCTGCCCAGAGGGGAAAGGGTGTTGCTCCCTTCCGCCCTCCTCCCTCTGGAAAGAAAGATGGCGGCCACATGGGAGCCTGGTGGACAGCAGGTATGAGCCGGGGGAGTGGGGGCGACTAAAACCTCATGGGTCGGGGGGCGTTCCAGTCCGTCCTTCACGCCCTACCGAGGTCACCGGTCGCCCCCCGCGAGCGGCTCTCCAGCACAGCCATGGCCCCAGAAGCACAAGGACTTAATGCAGAACCCAGCAGCTTGGAGCAGAAAAGTGAACGGACTATGCATTGATCCAGGCCATCAAGTCTGCCGGAGGGGAAAGGGTGTTGCCCCATTCGCCCTCTCCTCTCTGGAAAGAAAGATGGCGGCCACATGGGAGCCTTGTGGACAGCAGGTATGAGCCGGGAGTGTGGGGGCGACTAAAACCTCATGGGAAGGGGGGCGTTTCGCTCCGCCCTTCACGCCCTACCGAGGCCACCAGTTGCCCCCACGAGCGGCTCTCCAGCACGGCCACAGCCCCAGAAGCACAAGGACCTAATGCAGAACCCAGCAGCTTGGAGCAGAAAAGTAAAAGGACTATGCGTTAATCCAGGCAATCATTTCTGCCCAGAGGGGAAAGGGTGTTGCTCCCTTCCGCCCTTCTCCCTCTGGAAAGAAAGATGGCGGACACATGGGAGCCTGGTGGACAGCAGGTATGAGCCGGGGGAGTGGGGGCGACTAAAACCTCATGGGTCGGGGGGCGTTCCGGTCCGTCCTTCACGCCCTACCGAGGTCACCAGTCGCCCCCCCGCGAGCGGCTCTCCAGCACAGCCACGGCCCCAGAAGCACAAGGACTTAATGCAGAACCCAGCAGCTTGGAGCAGAAAAGTGAACGGACTATGCATTGATCCAGGCCATCAAGTCTGCCGGAGGGGAAAGGGTGTTGCCCCATTCACCCTCTCCTCTCTGGAAAGAAAGATGGCGGCCACATGGGAGCCTTGTGGACAGCAGGTATGAGCCGGGAGTGTGGGGGCGACTAAAACCTCATGGGAAGGGGGGCGTTTCGCTCCGCCCTTCACGCCCTACCGAGGCCACCAGTTGCCCCCCGCGAGCGGCTCTCCAGCACGGCCACGACTCCAGAACACAGAAACCAATTTCTTAACTATCTGACTTTCAGTAGAAATACTTCCAGGGTCAATAGGTAAAATAGCAGAAATCCAAAACCAACATTTAATTCTTGAACCCAGCTGTAGAAAGCAAATCACTTCACAATGCTTTTTCAGCATGTCTGATTTTGGGGGGGGTAAACTCTAAATAATAGTGGTGAATCTTTTATTGAAACAATGAATCTAACCAAAGCAGATAGAGTGTTAACTAGAATTCATCTGCCTCACAGGGACGGGGAGGGGTGGGGGGTGGGCTTTTATTGGGGTTCTTCATGGTAAAAAATAAGTATTGGTAAAGGGAAATGTGTTTGATATTTGCATGACTGAGACATAAACCTGAAAGCTTTGTAACCTTTCCCACAGTGATTCAATAAATAAAACAAAAAAAATGTTCCTTGTACAGTGGGAATCCTTGCATGCAGCTGACCCGGGCTGGATCCCACATACTCCAGGGTCCCTGCCCAGAGTGAGCAGGAAGCCCTGCACACCGCTGGGAGGAAACCAAACCTGAGGCCGGAGACACAGTACAGCGGTAAGACACTTGCCGTGCACGAGGGTTTGACTCGGGTTTACCCCGGCATCCCATTCGGTCCCCTGAGCACTGCCAAGAGTAATTCCTGAGAGAAAAGTCAGGAGTAATCCCTGAGCACTGCCGACTGTGGCCCCAAAACAAAACAAAAACCCTAAAACCAAGGTTATGAAAATTTTAATTTGGGGAAATAGTTTTGGCAAGAGAATTTGCTAAAATAGAATCCAAATAAAGAAAAACTTCACGAATCTTTAAATTATGGAGAAATGAAATACTTAAGTGAATCCTTACTAGCCCTGAAACCTTAGCAACAAAACTTGATTTTACCAATATTTCTGAGTAAGAACAAATAGTCTGTTTCAAAAACAGAGCAAACATCATTCATTGTTTTCTCAGTCTTTACGGGGCAATAAAAGGTACAGATAAAAGAAGTTTCTAGGGGAGGGGGTATAGCGGACAGGGTGCGTGCCTTGCAAGTGACCAACCAATGGCTTTGATCACTGACACCCACAGGGTCCCCTGAGGCCTGCCAGGAGTGATCCCTGAGAGTCACGAACAAACGAAAAAAATCCCCCATCCCTGAAACACCACCGGGTGTGACTCTAAGATGAACACAACCGTAACTGGCGCTTTAAAGCCTAGTGTCTGAAACTGGACTGGGACCCCCACAGGGAGCCACCGGAGTGAATGTGAGGGCTGGTCATGTAAAACCACTCAAAAATTAACGTTCGCTGTCAGCAAATGTTGGACTGAACACCTACTTCATATACTCACAACCCCAGGGGCATGGAAAGTTTCTCAGGTAGAAGGGGTTGCGACAGGAAGTCCCACGTGGTACCGGGACAGGCTCTTTTATGGAAAGGGAGTAAGAATCTTGAAAATTTTAAGACTTGTTAAATTAAAAGAACATCAAAATTATTATTTTTAGGGGGAGGGCCATACCTGGCAATGCTCAGGGATCACTCCTCACCCTACTCATTATACTATCTCTCTGCCCCCTCCCCCAAATATTAAAAACTAATTACATTATGCTGCTCTAGAAATTCAGAGAGAAGTTTTGGGGTTTTGTTTGTTTTTAGGTCACACTTGGTGATGCTCAGGGCTTAGTCCTGGCTCTGCACTCAGGAATTACTCCTGGTGGTGCTGGGGGACCATATGGGATGCTGGGGATTGAACCCAGGTTGGCTGCGTGCAAGGTGGATGCCCTACTCGCTGTCTTATTGCTCCGACCCCCAGAGAGAGAAGTTTGAACGCTGAATGAAAGTTAACAAACTTCTCTCTCTCTCTCTCTCTCTCTCTCTCTCTCTCTCTCATGTGGAGCCCTTCAGGGGATTCTGAAAATCACCCTGGGCAACAGCTCGGAAGCCAGATGAGGAATGCAAGGAGAGCTCAAGTGAAAAGCCCAGTGATCCCCGGTGTCCCCCTATGTCCCCCAAACACGCCAGGAGAAACCCTGAGATTGCTGGGTGTGGCACCCCTGAACCCCTCCCGATTCCTCCCAATTCTTTCCGCTGAAACTGTCTTCGTCCGCAAACATCCCTGTTACCGTGACTTTGTAAGAATAAGCTCAGGCTAAACATCCACTCTAATAAGACCATGCACAAGTCCCAGACCTAGGTCTTCATCCATCTTAGAAATGCTGGTGATGAATCAAAACCAACCCCCAACAAAACAAAACAATAAAATGTCTGAAGTTCTGGAGGCACGCACATCCAGTGGCGTTCAGGGGCTATCCTGACTCAGTGCTCTGGGGCTGCTCCCAGAGATGCCTGAAGGACCACACGGTGCTGGGGACTGACCCCGGAGCTCCTGGAAAGAGGCCACGGCTGGTGGCGGGGACCACCCTGAGCCGAGTGCCCAGCTGCGCGTTCCGGGGCTGCTGGGGCGAGAGCGAGGGCGCGTGACTCACCAGCTGCAGCTGATAGAGCTGGTTCAACATCGTCATATGCTGAGGGTTAATTGGCGAGGTTAATAGTGCAGGGTTC
The DNA here is from genome assembly GCF_029834395.1 of Sorex fumeus. NCBI lineage: Eukaryota > Metazoa > Chordata > Mammalia > Eulipotyphla > Soricidae > Sorex > Sorex fumeus. Next base: position 16,591,675 of record NW_026606086.1, on the reverse strand, counting down.
AGACCAATGTTTTTTGCTGCAAACTGCAAAAGCTGTGCTTGAACCTGTCGGACACAAAGGGAACCGTCAGGGTCTCTTGGGAAGATTAAACGGCATACACAGCCTCATGGGGTCCAGAATCACTGCACGCTCCCAGACCTCTGAGCATGAGGGAGGGAGGGGAAAGGAAGACGCAAAACTGGTTTCCTCCCGGATCATGGCGACAAATGGCCACTTTTCTAAGCTCCTGGTGAGTGAGTAAGAGGGCCCCGTAGGGCCCAGGGGGCAGGTCCCCCACTCTGGCCTTATCCCTGCTTCGGGCCTCCCAGCTGCAGGGGGCATCCCGGACCCAATTCCGGGGCCGCAATAACCCCAAGTCTAGTTTCCAAGCTGGTGGGAACAGCCACGGCTGTTGGAGCAAGCACAGCTGCAGCTCTGGGCAAATTCAGACCTTCCCTGCCAGGGCTTTCAGTCTGGGTACTCTTCCAGAATATTCTGTCTATGCTTCTCGTAGTGCTTATCCAACATAGTTTTATTCATTGTGGGTCCTGGGCCACACCTGGCAGTGCTCAGGGCTTACTGCTGGCTCTATGCTCAGGGGTCACTCCCAACAGGTCTGGGGGACGATATGGGGTGCCAGGGATCAAACTTGGGTTGGCCGTGTGCAAGGCCAGCACCCTCCGACTGTACTACTGCTACAGTCCCAAGATAGTTTGCTTTATCTTTTTTTTTTTTTTGCCACACATGGAGGTATTCAGGGACCATATATGGTGCTGGGGATTCTTTTTTTTGGGTGGGGGGCACACCTGGCAATGCTTAGGGCTTATTTCTGGCTCTGTACTCAGGATTCCTCCTGGAGGTGCTTAGGTGACCCTATGGGATGCTGGGGATAAACTCAGGTAGGCCGCATGCAAGGCAAAAGTCTTCCCAGCTGCACTATCACTCCGGCCCTGAGTATCAGTATTTCTACACAAGGGTAAGAACTGAAACACTAATTTAAAAACCTCGGACAAGAGTCTACAATCATGGGCTGTTCAAACATCAACATAAACAAACTGACATGCTTTAGAGGCACAAAAACAACATCCTGATCTCTGTCCTAAGCCCAATCTGGGACAGAGGGCAGCAGCAGATCTTGTCTTGCATGTGTGAGGCCCCTGGTTCAATCCTGGCAGCACATACGAAACACCAAGTATCTGGAAGGGGTTGGGACCCGGGGGCTTCTCCCCGTTTGGGAGTCTGGGCTCGGTCGCCCACAATGTGGTATAGAGAAGGTCCTTACTCTGCTGGGCAATGCCCACCCCCCCATCTCTACAGCAAAAGTGAGCTGTGACAAATGTTTCGGGGGTCACTCAAGAAGAGCTCAAGGATCCATGGCTGCTCCTGGAACTGTTTGCCACAGGGGGACTGGCGTCAGCAGCTCGGAGGCCAGGGCATGCACCAGCGCCAAGTCTCTCCCGGGATCTGGTGGAACAATTCCAAGACCAGGACCGAGACCACCATAAGGTGTGAGTTGCGGTGTCCTTTGAGCTTGCCCCCGGGCACCACCACAGACTGTTCCTGGAGCGGGTTGTCCCCTCTAGGCGGTGGCCCTCTGTGGAAGGGGAACCCAGGGCTGACCTGAGGGGTTAGAAACGGAGGCACTTGAGCGCGGAGGCTGGGCTGGGAGGAGTTCAGAGGCGGCGCGGGGGGCTGCGGAGGCTGCTGCATGGTCCTGGCTGCTGGCGCTCCGCTGCTGCCAAACACGCCCAGATTGCCACTCGGGAGCTGCGGGACGGAGTGCTGGCTGCAGAGTGCGCAGGGAAGGTGCACCCCTCCACCCTGAACGGGGGCGCCCGCTCTCCTGAGCCCGCCCCTCCACCCCTGCACGGGGGCGCCCACTCTCCTGAGCCTGCCTCTCCACCCCTGCATGGACAGATGGTGGGCACGGGGTGCGAGGAATGGGCACCGGCTCTACCGAGCCTGTCCCTTCACCCCTGCTGGCACTGCACTGTCTGTATATGACGCTCACTCTGGTCGGGGTGGGGAGGGACCTGAATAGAGCTCAGGGGACAGGGCCACCCCCGGTGAGTCCTGGAATTCAAACCCAGGGCCTCCCACGTACCAGGTGCGTGCTACCACCAGAGCCACACACCGGCGCCAGACACAATCTGGCCATCACGGTCAGAATAATGGTGCCAGCGTCTGCACAAATGTAACGGGCAGGCTAGTTGGCTCCAAGCCCATTTCCGCGAGGCCTCTAAGAGGAGCAAGGCGCAGGCCTGAGGGAACGGCAATTCTCGGCAGGAACCCCAGGAAGTTCCAGCAAGCGGGGACCGAGGGGCGTGGCAAACCCAAGCAGCCAGTCGAGTGCTGCCAAGAATGCAGAGTCTCGATGAGCTCTGACAGGCCCTGGCTTCCTGGAGCGGCCTCCAGCGGGCCCCGAGCCTCTCCGTCTCTCAGGGGTGGCAGTGTGAGGTGCCAGAGAGCTAGCTGGGATGCCGCTGGGGCAGGGGCACCCCCAAAATCAGCATCCATGGAGAGATGCCTCCCCCGAGACCAGGGGGAAAAGCAGGGCCCAGTACCCAACCCCTCGGGCCCTCTTTCCTCTGCAGAGCATGTTCCGAGAGGAAAGGCCTGGCAGGGCTGTTGAGCTCACAGACGCTTCTTGGCTTTGGCTTGAAATGAAAATAATACTCGTTGGGACCTCTCGAGCAGTGCTCGGGGGCACTGCGGGGTGCTCTGGGCCAGGCTGCACAGCTTGAAGCTGGGGCCTGAGGACGAGACGCTGCCCCTGAGGTGCAGGAACCAGAGGGCTCGGGGCAGTGCCTCAGATGGGCTCTCGCCTGACATTCTGGGGCTTCTCCTCTGAACAACTGAGTTCGACTGGATGGTGGGGAGACCCCGAGGGTCCCGGCCCAGCCCCTCTCCAGCTGCCCTTAGGAACCCAGACTCATCCACCGGAGGCCAGCTCCTGTCCCAACTGCTCCGTGATGGGCACGGGGGACACAGGCCGCACTCCCCTGAAACCTTACCTGTCGAGAAGAATTCAAGTTTTGCATGCCCAGCCCTGAGGCAACCCCACCCAGGGCCTGATTAGGGAGTGCACTGTTTGAAAGGGGGAGCTTCAGGCTTGGCGAAGGCAAAAACGGTGAAGTCGCGGGCTCTTCCACTAGGCCGCCGTCCTGACGGGAGAAAGCAAGGGTGAGCTGCGCGGGGGTTGCCAGCAGGCAGGGGAAGTAGAGGGGATAGCTGAATAAGGAACCAAAAGACCGAAAACGGTGAGGAATGGGAATAGAGGACAGGGGCAAAGGGAAGAGAGGAAAGGGGAAAAGGGAAACAGGATGAAGATGCTGTTTGCACTCAAGAAATGATGGGCTGGAGCGATAGCACAGCAGGCAGGGTGTTTGCCTTGCACGCGGCTGACCCAGGTTCTATTCTCAGCATCCCATATGGTCCCCTGAGCACCACCAGATGTAATCCTTGAGTGCAAAGCCAGGAGTAACCCCTGAGCATTGTCGGGTGTGACTCCCCCCCCCCAAAAGAAATGACTTAACAGATATCAGTTAGCCTGACAGTCCCAGTCACCCCCAGCCAGGAAGACAGCAGAGCCGAAGGCGCCTTGAGCCCCTGCCATGCCTGGTTCAGGAGCTCCCCAACCAGAGGAGGAAAGCGGGGCGACAGAGCCACAAGGCTCTAAGCTGGCCAGCATGGAGGACGCACGTGGGATGGCTGCGGCCTCTGGCGAGAACCAGCGACCCGCCCGCGACGCCTACCTTGTCAAGAAAGGTGGGGCGGTCCACGGGAGACTCTTTGGAGATTGGGGGGCGGCAGCCGAGAGGTTTGGTGACCATCCCATTGTAGTCGGTCACTCCCAGGCCACGCTTGTCCATGTCCACCTTCTTTTCCAGCAGAGCACCTGGAGCAGAGTAAACAGGACCCGCTGAGGGCAGGTGCGCGGCGTGGGGGCCCGGGTCAGCTTCCCGGGCCTCCCTGACCCCTCAGGGACCCTTTTCCCGACGTCCTGCTTCACACCCTTAACTCTCCATTTGGCCGCCGTCAGGTGAGCTGGGCTCGCCCGCGTCCTGCCATTCTCAGCCCGGACAGCTGCCACTGGCGGCTGCATGTCTGCGCGTGGGTGGCTCACAGCCGCGTTGGTCCTTGTGTGTCTGGGAACCCCACGCAATCCTGTGGCCGACAGCCTCGGGAGACACCTCCCGAGCTGAGCATGAAAAGCCTCCTGTGGCCTATCCTGGCATTTGGTGCCCCCGTGAGATGCCCCCATGCCCAGGCTGCTGAGTGCTCGGCAGCGCTGGTGGCGGGAGGCTGGGAGGTGCTTTGCAGAGGAAACTTGTCTGACAAGCAGGCACCATGAGCCCGGGTGCTGTCCAGGGCTCAGAGCCGGCAAAGCAGCACAGCGCTTCTACCAGAGGGCAGAGTCCTGGACGTGCAAGAGGCCGCCCTGGCCTTGACTGTCTTCACACTCAGCGACTCTCAGTGTGATCTCAGGGTTCATGGGAAGGTGGTATAACCAGCGAGCTAGCGCAAACACAGAAACACGCACACACGTGTGCACATGCACGTACACAGAGCGAGTGCCATTTGCCAGGCGGTGATCCAGATTTCACAGGACATGAGCCTGGGACAGCCGGACGTGGGGCGCACACACCAAGCCTGGCTCTTACTCTTCTGTTTTGGGGCCACACCTGGCTGTCTCCAGAGATCACTTCTGGCCCGGGGCTCAGGGGATCTGACGGCAGGCTGGGAATACACTTCACCTTGTGCACACCTTGTGCAAGCAAGTGCCCTGCTCACTCTGCAATCTCTCCAGTCCGTCCCATCTTATGGTCAGTTTTTCTTTTGTTTCGTTTCTGGGCCAGCGATGCCCAGGGCTTACTCCTGGCGGGATGTTGTTCTTTAAAGCACCTCCAGCAAGGCCTCGGGCTCCTTGGCAGGAAGCCTCACATCTGGCCAGAATAAGCCCCAGGGAGCCGGAGAGAGCAGAGTAGGGAGGGCGTTTGCCTTGCATGCAGCTCACCTGGGTTCAATCCACGGCATCCCATATGGGCTCCCCGTCACCCCAAGAACCACTAGGAGTGAGTCCTGAGAGCAGAGCCAGGAGAGCACTGGCAGGTGTGACCCCAAGCCCCCAAAGAAACAACAGAAGCAGCCGGTCCCAGCTCAGGGAGTGAGCCGCACCATGCGGTCCCAGTGTCTTTTCCGCAGGGCTGTCCCTGCCCCCGACGAGATGGGAGTCCCGCACTGACTGGCTGAAGTGCCGGGAAAGGTGACCAAAGCAAACCCACGTCCACGTGGTGCTGGCATGTGTCCCCAGCGACCAGGTGGCCAAGGCGTGCAGCGTGGCCTGTTCACCTGCTCCTCATCCCTGCAGCAGGCAGCCCCCCCACCCTGTGTGACCAGACCCCCCGGAAACATGTCCCATGACTCACTCATGGCCTGATCCAGATTCATGCCATTGCTCTTCAAGGCCTCTTCAGCTGGCTCTCTCTAGGGGGAGGAATCCTTGTTAGCATCGGGGGAGCAACAGGAAACATGTGGGGGTCCTATGGCTGCCGGGTCAGGTGGGGCGCAGGCTTTGCAGGGAGGGGGCCTGGGTTCCATTCCCAGCACGGAGCTGGGGTGGCCGGAGAACACTGCTGCATATGGTCCAAGGACCAATGAGCAAACAAACCCCCCAAACAGGAGTTCTGTCACTGTCTCCACTTGGAGAAATGCTTATCGTAATATTGTGAAGGTTCTTTTTTGGGGGGCTTTTTGGGTCATACCTGGCGATCCACAGGGGTTACTCCTGGCTCTGCACTCAGGAATTACTCCTGGAGGTCCTCGGGGGACCATATGGGATGCTGGGAATTGAGCCCGGGCTGGCCGCGTGCAAGGCAAACGCCCTCCCCACTGTACTATTGCTCTAGTCCCTATTGTTAGGTTTTGAAACAGGGAAGTTTTCCCCTTGTTTAGAATGAGATGTTTTCTAAACTAATAAAAATACTTGCAGTTAGAAAACGTTGTGAGTTGTTTTAGGAGTAAAGAACTTACACTGACACTCAAATATAAAATGGAGGTACCACAGAGACCTTACTGTTTCGGTACACATGGCCGTGGGCTGCTGGTGTAGCAAGGTTCCACACACTGCCAGCTACAGATGGACCCTCACAAGCTGTGACCCGGAAGAGGTGGGGGGACGTTCTCAGGGGAGCACTCTGGGCTAAGGCCTGGGAACACTTACTATTTGTTCAGGGATCACTCCTGGCAGTGATGGGGGGGCTTTATGGGGGCTGGGGATCCGACCCATGTCAGCCACACACAAGGCGGGATCTGAACCCTGTACGGTCTGTCTGGCCCCAAGCAGGGCTGTTTTACTGAACACGAAGCTTGACTGTCTACACCCCGTATTCTCCTGTCCCCTCTGTCAACCTTTGCTTCAGTGAAGGAAGCCAATCTGCCCAGCTCAGCCCGGAGAGCCAGGAAAAGGCCCTCATGCCTTCCTGGTGGAGACAGGCGTCTCCACGGGGAGCCCCCAGGGCTGTCAGGTCAAAGCGGGGGATCTGTGGGGTAGGTACAGTGGCAGCCGTCTGCTCCTGCAAGTGTCCCCTCCTTGTCCCCCCACCCGGGCAGGCCAGGCAGGCGGCAGTCACCGGGAAGCCCATGTCCGTGAGCTGTTTGCTGAGCCGGCTCAGGATCCAGGCCTCGTCCTGCTTGCCGGGCGCTTTCATGCCCTGGAAGGGAGAGGCGGGGGGAGAGAGCGAGTCACGCACGGGCTGGAGAGTGTGGCGCCCGGGAACGCTGACGGGGTGTGTATTAGGGGGGCTTCAGACCAAGACCCCTCCTGCCAGGCTCCCCCATGTGCCCCCTCCGCTCCCTTGAGTTTCTGCCAGCACAGAGGCCAGAAGCCATGGAGCGGCCGGAAGCCATGAACTTCATTCTGACAGGCGCCAGGATCCAACGGGATGGAAAGCTGGGAACGTGGCAAACGGCTCACTGCTCGCAGCCCCGAGGGGAGAGGGGCGGGGGCAGGGTCCCTAGTGCCGCACCCCAAACCCCTGCGATCACAAATCACATTGAGAGCCCTGCACATTGAGTCTCTGCACTGCGTGCTGTGAGCAGAACGCTGCCAACGGCCCTCTCCATTTTTGGGGTCTCTGGGCCAAAACCATGCCTGGTGGTGCTCAGGGTTTACTCCTGGCTCCCTCCTACATTTTGTTTTAGCAGACAATACAGTTAATGATGTGACAACAGGGGAAAGGGACACCTACAGGAAGGCCAGCACCCTCGCCCGTCGCTTAGTACGGCTCTCTGCACCACAGCCCCCCCCAGGTCAGAGATGTGGCTTCATTCACTGCTGAGGTCTGTGCAGGAAACTGCCCGCACCATCGGCTCCCCGACAAGCAGTGGCAGCCAAACTGCCGGTGCATACCAGCTTCCCTGCCTGTGTGCTGCCGGCGCCTCTCCTGCTCCTGTGCCATCTGGTTATGGTTCTTCCGTGTACCCCACCAAGCTGATTCCAACCCCCAGCACCGCGCAGTCCTGAGCAGAGTGCCAGGAAGAGCTCTTACTGTCACCAGAGCACAACACCCCCCCAAAGCACACTCAAAAACCCAAACCCACCAGTAATGAAAAACACCCTCTAAAGCAAAATACTCCGAGTTTGGTTGGGCATGCTTGTAGCTCGTTCAACTCAGCTGTCGGCCTCTGCCCGCACTGTGCCACTGTGCCACAGCACCAAGCCGCCAAAGCAGGCATGGGGCGTGGGGAGACAAGCCTGAGTGAGCACCAGAAGAAGAGCGTGACCTCCTGGACCCCTGAAAGGACCTCGGGGGCCTGGTAACTTCTCAAAGCACTGGCAGAGCTGTGAGGCCCTTTGCCATTCATCAGAAACACTCCCCCACCCCCCAGGAACCGAGCACAGTTTGGGGAACACCTCCAGGGTCAGCATCTGCGGGATGGGAAACACCCCCAGGGTCAGGGTCACGTCTTTGGGATGGAGAACACCCCCAGCGTAAGTGTCTGAGGGATGGGAAACACCCCCAGGGTCAGGGTCAGTGTCTGCAGGATGAAGAATACCCCCAGGGTCAGCATCTGTGGGATGGGAAACACCCCCAGGGTCAGCGTCTGCAGGGATGAGAAACGTGACTGGAGTGTCACACGCACCTTTTGGAGTCCTTTCTTGGGGGCGTTCCCCCAGGAGCTGCAGGAGGAGGTGCTTTCCTGGGAGGCCGCGCTGTTCCACATGCCGCTATCTTCATCCTCCCACTGGCCGGTCCCGAGGGCCATGTCGTCCCCACCACTGCCCCAGCCCTCTTGCATAGATTTGGAAGCTGGAGAGAGGGGAGAGCGAGGGGACAGGGATGGGTCAAGTTCCTTTTCCATTTGTGCTGTAACCTCATTTTTGGGTGCCAGTCAGGGGATATCCTGCAATCCAACCTTTCACTACTTCTCCTAAAAATGCAGTTCTTGGGGTAGGAGGGGGGGCACAGAGTGATAGTACAGCAGGAAGGGTGCTAGCTTGCACGTGGCTGACCTGAGTTTGATTTGCGGCACCTCATATGGTCCTCTGAGCACTACCAGGACTGACTCCTTAGTGCAGAACCAGAAATAACTCTTGAGCAACTCTGGGTGTGGCCCCCAAACCAGAAACAAAAAAGGAACAATTCTTAAGATCTAAGAACTGACTTTTCCCCTTGATAGGCCAGATAATGTGGAGATGTGGATCTACTTTTCCTGCAGACTCCAGGGGGTAGAGAGAGAGTACAGTGAATAGGATGCTTGCCTTGCATGCAGTGACCCAGGTTAGATCCCTGTCATCCTTAGTCCTGAGCACTGCCAGGAGTGTTCTGAGTGCAGAGCCAGGAGTGAGCCCTGAGTATTCTGGGTGTGGCCTCCAAACACAATGAAACAAAAAATGCACACTAGAGTAAGCCCTGAGTCAGAGCAAGCCCTGAGCTGCTCATACTGCCAGATATGGTCCAAGCCCCTTCCCTGCCCTCAATAAAACAATGGGGGAAAAAAAAAGCCAGGGCTGGAGTGATAGTACATGTTTTGCATGCAGCTGACTCGGGTCTGATCCCCAGCATTCCATATAGACCCCCGAGCACTGGCAGGAGTAATTCCTGAGTGCAGAGCCAGGAGAAAACCCTGTACATCACTGGGTGTGACCCAAAGAGAAAAAAAAAAGGGCCCACTGACTTGCAGGTCACATCAAAACACGGCTGCGTTCTGGGAAGTACCGCAGGGCCCCGGAAGAAAATGGAGAAAGCTTACTCTCTAATGATGGTCAGTGACACTGAGTCAGATTTAAACCTCAGAAGGGCTCCCCCTGCACGGGCTACCTGTGGGGGTCACCAAAGAGGTGCTAGGCTGTAGTGGGCCCTGCCAGCTCCCACAGAGACGCCGGACCTTGGGCGGGCGAAAGCTGAACACCGACAGTTCATCTCTCTTTTCTTTTCTTTTTTTTTTTTTTTAAAAAAAAGCATTTTGGGGGTGGGAGGGACAATACAATGGGGAGGGTGTCTGCCCTTGCATGCGGCTGACCCAGGTTCAATCCCAGGCATCCCTTATGGTCCCATGAAATGAGCCAGGAGTAACCCCTGGTCACTGACCTGGGAGTAGACCCACTCCCAAAATAAAAAAATAAACATTTAAGTGTACGTGGTGTTATATAATTTCATAGCATTAAAGTATAAGTAAGTGTCCTAGAGTTCATCCTTGGGCCAGGGAGGCAGTTCGAAGTGCCGGAGCACTGGCTGTGCATGCGGGGATCTGGGTTCACTCCTGTGCATTGCACAGACCAGAGCAGTAAGCTGGGAACAGGCCCCTCACCATCACTGAATGTGGCCCCCAAACAAACAATCCTTGATCTTTAAGATCCATTAAGAATGAATGAATTTTCTGGGGGCTGGAGAGAGTACAGCGGGGAGGGTGCTTGCCTTGCATGTGGCTGACCTGGGTTCAATCCCCAACATCCCACGGAGTCCCCCAGCTCCGCCACGGTCCCCAAACAGGAGAATCTACACGCTCACCTGGTTTGCACAGGGCTGGGGCAGCAGCTGGGCCACCAGCTCGTCCGAAGGTCACCACTGGCTCGGGGGGCTGGTCCCCCCATCCGCTGCCACTGCCGGGTGGCTTGCCCCATGCTGCAGTGCCGTTATCCACCAGGGCCGAAGGCGAGGATGGGTCCCCCCAGGAGTTTTCGGCCTTTGAGTGCACATTAGGCATTTCTCCCCAGCCTGAGGAAACTGCAGAGGCACCGGGGGTGGGGGGGTGGGGGGGGTGAGAGAGAAACGTCCAAGGTCATTCTCTGAGAGTCCAGGACAGCTGGGTGAGAAGATAACCGTGTCACTTCATCACATCTGTTTTGCTTTAAAGTTGCCATTTTCCCCACCTAGGACAAGCCGAAATTTACTCTGCACTAATGCTGACTGAGTTCACAGTACTTACAATTAGTAAGGTTTAAAAGAACAGATTGAAACCTGTACTTAAGCAGTAGCATTTTTGGGACTGGAGCGACAGCACAGCGGGTAGGGTGTTTGCCTTGCACGTGGCCGAGCCGGGTTCAATTCCCAGCATCCTATATGGTCTCCTGAGCACTGCCAGGAGTAACTCCTGAGTGCAGAGCCAGGAGTAACCCGTGTATTGCCGTGTGTAACCCAAAAAGCAAAAAAAAAAAAAAAGTAGCATTTTTGCTTCTGGGATATTTTTGCTTTTGTAGTGATCAAAAAGTCATCTCAGGCTACCTCCAACTCGCAAGGAAATGCGGGAAAAACCCTTCTTCCTTATCTCTGACCATCAGAAACAAAGACGGGCAGAGAAATGAAAGGCGGGCAGGGGTGGCAGGCATGTAGGGCAGGAGGTGGCGGCAGCTGCACAGGCCGTGGGCAGCCTCCCGGGCAGTGTCCTGACTGCAATCAGAATGTTCCAGCATTCCTACCAACAGGAACACCAAGGGGGGGCACAGGGGCCCACCACTCTTTACACTTACTTCAGTGAGGAAAACATTTCAAGCTGAAGAGATGGACCAGGAGGCAGGTAAGGCCTTGCCTTGCATGCCGGTTCGCACCTCCGGTGCTGCATATGGTACCCGGGGAGTGACCCCGAGCACAGAGCCAGGAGTGAGCTCTGAGCACCAGCCAGTGTGGCTCTAAAAACCTAAGCAACTTAAGATTCTTGGACAAAAAATTCACTTCTCAAAATCCTGCTCCAGAGATCTGCACAAATGTAGTGGGAGCTTTCTCCTTATTTCCCTTCCATTTACCCTCTGAAAATGCAAACCGTTGGCCACAAAGTTTAAAATCCTTGGCCTCAACATCTCATTTAAGAAATATTCTGATTTTGAGGGCCTGAGCGATAGCACAGTGGGGAGGGCATTTTTCCTTGCACGTGGCTGACCTGGGTTTGATCCCTGGCATCCCATATGGTTCCCTGCGTACCGCCAGGAGTGATTCCTGAGTACAAAGCCAGGAGGAACCCCTGAGCATCACCGGGTGTGGCCCCAAAACAAAAACAAATAGAAATATTTTAATTTTTGACTAAAACATCAGGAAATCTGCTCCCGTGATGTTCTTCATTCTAATAAAATGCAATAATACTGATGAATGAGAAAAGGACATAGAAACTAACAACCATTCCGAATTTTAAGTTCTGCGCTGAGTAATATGTTATGTAAATTACTGCCAATAATTTGCGGGACCCGGGCCGTAGATCTCCAAGCCTGCTCGGATTGGGACTGGGGCCTCCTCCTCTACCCAGATCCCCCATCTTCCAGTATGTAAGCGTTACACCCACCAACTGCCCCCCGTGCCATGTAATCCCACCAACGGCCAAGACCCAGAGACTATAAAACCCAGCTCCCGGAAGAGAACAGTGCAGAGTCTCCTGCCTCTGCGCCTGGCTGTCCTCACTGGGGCCCCTTGGAGGAGGGTGGGTTGAGTTTCCCTCCCCACCCCGAGCAGAGCCCCGGCATCTGAAGACCTCCGGTTCCAGCCATAGCCATGCTAAAAACCACTCTCCACACGTTCGGACAAGCCGCACGCATGAAGGAATCGGCAGAGGAACCCAGGTGTGCAGGACCCGGGGCATAGAGGATTGGGACTGGGGCTTCCTCCACCCAGATCCCCCATCTTCCAGTATGTAGGCGTTACACCCACCAACTCCCCCCCCCCCCCCCCCCCGTGCCATGTAATCCCATCAACGGCCAAGACCCAGAGACTATAAAACCCTGCTCCTGGAAGAGACATCTTATTATCTAGTTCTTACTCTGGAGAACCTGGCAGGCTTCCAAAAGTATCCTGCCCACACGGCAGAGTCTGGCAAACTCCCGGTGGCGTATTCAATATGCCAAAACCCAGTAACAATGATGGGTGTCATTCTCCTGACCTTGAAAGAGCCTCGAATGTGGCACTTTGTAAAATCTCAGGGCTAGGACGAAGGAGATATTACTGGCGCCTGCTCGAGGCAATTGATGAACAACAGGATGACAGTGATACAATGATACTGCCAATAACAGCGTAGTAGCAAACCAGCAAACCACTGAAAATACTGAAATTACACAGAAATACTGTATATTTGAACACCTTTACAAATAGAGGGGACAAAATTAAATCAGGAAAATGGAACTGATAAAAATCACGGATGTATTGGGACAAAAATAATTTCAGTGTGACTAAAGACTCTGAGGCCCCAAGTTTCCGTTTCAGGTGCTGAAGCGACAAGTCCTCCAGGTTTGCGACCCTTCAACTTTCAACTCTTCGGAAGACAACACTAGCAGAAATGACTGAAGTCCAAGCTTTTAAGACCACGGTAATAACATTTAATTGATTTTTCCAAGTTTCTGGGCCACACCTGGCGCTCTATAGGGGCTACTCCCACTGCTGCTTCCTAGGCACTGAGTGGCAGATTCACGGAGTCGGGTGAGGGTGACAGGTAGGGCCCTGGGCTGAACAGCAGCCCCTACTTGGGGGAGGGGCAGGGGGTGGCTGCCTGGGCATGAGGGCAGAGACCCTTACTGCAGCATGCATCTTCAGACAGATGTCACGCTTCGGGTGTGGGGTCACCCGTTTACCCTGGGACTTGCACTGAGCATGGGCACTGAGCCCCTTTTAGGCATTTCCAAGTCCCAGTTTCTCCTCCATCTTCAGCGCCTCAAACCCAGGCCTAAGGAAAGCCCCAGTTTCACCAAAAGGCTGGCTGGCTGGGGCATCTCTACTTTTGCAACTACGCGCGGGGCTTAAAATAGCGCAGGGGAGGTCAGGGAGATCTATTTCTGCCACCTCGTGGGAACAAAGGCGCTCCAGGGGTTTGCTGACTCACTCCCTCCGCAGGTGACCACTGTCCGCTCAGCTGGACCGCAGGACAGGCTTCCCAGACTCACTTTCTTCCAAGTCGGAGTTTAGCCCGTGGCGATCTGCCCCTCCCAGGGCCTCTGCCTCTCCATAGGCGCTAAGTTATGGGGCAAACAGATACCCCGTCAGGTCCCCACGTGCAGAAAAAGCCATTAGCCCTTTCCCCGCCTGCTCCTGTTAGCCTCATGTCCAGGGCCACGCTGGCCTCCCCCAGCTGGGGCACACTCTGCTTTCTGGATGGCCACAGGAAAGTCACTGGGCCAGCAGGGATGGGATCTGGGCCAGCCTCAGCATCAGACTCCAAACCAACTGCGCTGTCTACCCTTGTCCCCAAACCCTCCCAATGATCCAAAGTTCCGGTGAAAGCAATGAGTTCAGAGACAAAAGGAGCCCTCGGTGTCGCTGTGAAGGCGCCATCACCTGCCCCAGTCCTGGGGAATGGGCCCAAGGGCTCATGGGGGTGGGGTGGGGGGCCACATACATGCACTCTACACCGACACAGCCCTGGCCCCTCTGAATAAGAGTTTCTAAGTGGACTGCATGGTCAGGCAAACCCCCTTCTGGCACCTCTCCTAGGGTAAGCGTCCCTGGGGGCTGCACTGGGCCAGCTCAGACAGTTGGACACTTGGGTTAAGCCTGCAGTGTCCAGCCCAGGGAGCTGATCAGCCCAACCAAAGATGGACATGGGGCATTTTCGAAGTTATTTCTGGGTCCCTTCACCAGAAAGGTCTGGATCATACCCAAATAATCCAGTTTATAAGCCTTGCAGCATTTCTCAAAGACTCTCCTCAGCCTCGTGGGAAAGTCATCTCTGCCTCACAAGAACAGGGTAAAAACGAGCCTCTGCAACATTTACCTGGAAAACTGAAGGCACACACACACAAAAAAACCCCCCCAAAACGTCATTTTGTAAGACAGAGCAACACAGCTGGGGGACAACAACGCACCGGTCAAAACTGATGGTGCAAGTTGGCAGAACTGGCACCGGGCAGGGGCAAAGTTGCAGAACACGTGCAAAATACCAAATGGATAAACATTGCAACGTGGCAGCCACTTGGTGCGTGACAGTGCTGTGGGGGGGACTTGCTCCTTCCATGGGCAGTGCTCTGAGCACTGACGCACGCCCGAGTGACCAAGCCTGCTCACACCACAGTCCTCTGCTGGGGGTCCCAAGCTGGTGCTCCCGATGACCAACGGTCAGGATCACAGGACACCCATGCCTTGTCACTGCCAGGCAGGAAACAGAAGGGAGGATGCTGAGGTGACACTTCAGGCCACCCCTGACAGTGACCAGGCCTGTTCTCACCGAGATGGATGCCGGCTCTCCACTGGGCCCTGGACACCTGGGGAAGGAAGGGCGGAAAGCCCGGGAGAGGCAGGGACTCGAGTACAGGGAACAGAAGCCAAACTGTCCCTGTGAGTTCTGCCCCGGGGCCGCCTGCCTGGGAAGAGCTTGTGAGCTCTGGACCCGTCCACTCACGGTCAAGTCCACGCTGTGACCCAGCAGGGGCACAGGAGGACAGGAAGGCCTGGATCATGCTTTCCTTCTTTTGCATTTAGGAAAACAATGCAAGTTGTTAAAAAATACCACACCAGGCTAATTTTCACGCCAGAGAATGATTTTGACCCCAGCAAGAATGAATGTCTCGGGCAAAGCTCACATTCCAGGTCCACTAAGTCAGCCAGGGCCATGACCCTGTCATCAGTGTGAGAACACACTTCCCGGGAAGCAGCAGAGGCAGCCAAAGAAACGGACCAGCCGCAGCGGCCAAGTGAGCCTGAGGCCACAGGCACGGAGAAGGGGCCGCGACAGGACAGTGGGGAGGCGTTTGCCTTGCACGTGGCCAACCCAGGTTCGATCCCTGAGCACAGAGCCATGAATCAGTCCTGAGAGCACTGCCGGGCATGACCTAAAAATCGAATTCAACATTCCCCACGCCCTTAGAAAGAGGCTGTGAGGGTCCCCAGGGCCCGCTCCCCTAGACCGTGCACATTCCCAGGGTACAGCCCTTCATTTCTGGCAGTCCCCTCTCACCCTTTGACCTCCCCATTCCTTCAAGCACTTGGGAAGATCTCAGCGCCCAGAAACGTCAGTGCTGTAAAGGCAGGACTCACAGGTTCCCTCACCCCCACGGACCTGCCTGTTGTAACCCAACAAGCGCACGAGTTGGCTGGACCCTGGGCTAGCTGAGCTGAGGGTCTGTGGCGATACCACGGGGCTCTGAGGGTGGGCAGTGATCGGGGCAGGGCAGGTGGCCACGAAGCCAGGCTGGTCCAGCAGCTTCGTTCCAGCCGGGCCCTCCAGGCCTACCCCAGGCTGGGCAATCTGTCCACTGCTTCCAGCAGCCCTCTGGGGCTAGGGCAGACGCCGCCCACCTGATCTTGCCTACTCCCTCCATTTTCAGAAAATGAAATCACCCTGTCTGCCCAGCCCCCTGCCTGAAATCTACCAAACAGAAACGCCTTCCAGTTGCACCTGCGGTGACAGCCAGCCCGGCTGAGGCTGCCCCCTGCCATCTTCTTGGCTCCAGGACACCCTCCTCTCCTGCCTGCTTTCCCGGAACCACTCCCAACGCGACTCCTGTCTCCTGAGTTCTCCTCCAGCCGGCCCTGGCCACCAGGCCTGTGCGGCCACCCTGGCTTCTTCACGCAGTCCCCACAATCTCGCCCTGCTTTGCGAGGGGCCCGTGCACATGGCAGCACCAGGCCTGACTCTGGAGCGCCAGGACCAAGGCTCTGAGCGGAGTGTCAGGGCAGACACGAATTGTGGGGCACCGTCTATGGGGGGGCTGGAGGCAATGAACCCCCTAGCAAGGAACCTTCTGGCACCAGGCATCGGCGGTGGGGGGGGAAGATCCCTAGGGCCTCGTTGCTTAAACGGTGACTCACAATCCCTCCAGGGTCACATTACTACAAATAACTTTCTGACTTGTCAGCTGGTGTGTGACGGAGTTTACGGCCCTGCTATGGAACCGTCTCAGTGACAAACCCAGATTCCCTCACAGGTAGTGGGTAGATTTGAAATCTGTCCTATCTGCCAGACAGCTGAGTGGGTGACAGAGGAAGATGCTACCCTTGGTTTTGTATTTGTGACAGGTTCTGGTAATGCAGGCACTACACATGGTGCCCAGGGAAGTCCCAGAGCCCGGGAAGGCCACTAAACACCCCCCCCCCCAAAAAAAACAACAACAACCCCCCCCCTGGGTTGACATCTAGAAGGAATACCTAACTTTCTGACTACAGTATCAGTTCAAAATGGTTTCAAAAGATGAATCCATGTTTATCAGAGGCAAATGCAAATGTAGTCCCGAATGAGAGAAGGCTTTACAGCAGTAACCTAACAGACAGACTTTGCATTTTAATTCGTTTGAGGATCAAATGGGTTTCTTCGTGGCTCAAAAAAGCCAAGGCTAACTAAAACTCAGGATGCTGTGTCGGTGCATGTTTTCAGGGAAAAGGAAGAAGGCGAGGACCCCACTAACCCTGAGGCAGCTGTGCTCAGAGCAGTGACCTTGGCTGCGGTGTGACTTAAGAGGCAGAGCACGGCAACACAAAGGATTCTCTTTTTATTCAGTGGTGCATAAGGCTTACTCCTGGCTCTGTGAGCGAGTCACTCCTGAAGGTGCGGGATCAAACTAGGGCCACTGCAAGCAAGGCAAAAAGCCTCTGTACTATCTCTCTGCTCTCAATAAGAAGGACTGAAGCCATATTATGAGAAAAAGCTGCAAGAAGCTGGACTATTCCTGGAAAAGGGGTCGCCGGGCCATAACCGCAAGCAACTGTTCAAAATCCTACCACAGAAGAAGTGAAACTGGGCCTCTCCTGTACCCTCCCAAGGGTGAAAGCCCTGTGCAGAGGTGTCTCGGTAACAGGGGTGCTGCCTGAAGCGCAGCTACCTGGGAGACCTGCACCCTCCCACAGGCCATCGGTAACGCGAGGCTGCCCTGAGCAGGAGCCTGGCAGACTGCTACCGCCAAGCAGAAACTCAACACTTGCTTTAACCTAACCAGGGTTTCTTCCCACTGAAACACTGACAGAATATGCTGCTACTGGCCAACAAGCCACAGCTGTCCCTATGTAACCCTTCCCGACCCCCCTCCTACCAGAAGCCCTTGGGTGACACTGAGACCAGTCCCACAGCGAGGGCCAGGGAGCCAGGCCCACGGTGCGCATGTGCAGAAAGTGTAAGGCTGGCCCTGGGGAATCATGCACATCTCTCTCCTACCTGGGCCGAGCAGTGGCGACCGAGCCAGCTGGGTGCTGGCCGGGTGTGCTGGCGGTGCCTCGCCTGCGTTCGTGCTGTTACTGGTGGTGGCGGTGGTGTTGGCGGTGGTACTGCTCTGGAGGCCGGGGTTGTTCCTGTCCCACATGTTCACACTTTTATTGTTGTAGTGGCTCGGGTCACCCCAAGCTGAGGTACCATCATCGATTTCCATTTTGCGTCGGATGGACGGTGGCGAAGGCTCCTCCCAGCCCGTGGCCTCCCTGGTGTCCTTCGATTTGACCCAGCCCGGTCCTGTCTGTTTCACAGAGGCGGCCCCTCCCCAGTTGCTCACGCTGCTGTCCGGGCCCTTGCTGGCCCAGCCCTGCTGGGGCCCGGCCTTCAGAGACTCCCCCCAGTTTGGACCTGGATTCACCTTGGCGTTTGCACCACTGCCCCAGCCGCCAGGCCCGGCCCCTGCAGTCTCTGTCCACCCAGCCCCGGAGCGGCCGTCAGCATCCCACCCGGAGCTGGCTTTCTTCCCCTCCCCCAAGTGTCCGAGGACAGAGGCTGACTCTGCCCAGTCTCCCCCGGTTGCGCTCCAGGCCGGGCTTGACTTGGGCCCGTCCCCCCAGTTCTGAGATTTGGGTTTTGGAGGCTCCCCCCAGGCGGGCGGCTTGTCCTCCTGGCTCGCGGCCCCCGGCCAGGCGTGGCCCCCCTTGGCAGCAGCAGCATTGACAGCAGTAGAGCCCACCGAGTCCCCCCACGCCCCGGGGCCGCTTGGGGCCTTGTTGCTGCCGTCTCCCCAGCCCGTGGGGGCTGGCCCGGCGGCCGGCGGGGCGCTGGCCCACCCCGATACTGAAGAGGTATTTGGACTGTCCCCGAGGGACCCACTGTTCTTCCCGCCCGCGCCGGACGGCTGAGGGGCACACGCCCAGGCCTCGGTGCCGTTGTCGTTCTTCCTCTCGGCCCGGGGGGACTCTTCGAACTCCCAGGCAGTGTTCTGCTGTACTGGGACCTGCCCCCAGCCCGTGTTGGAAAGCACGCGCGGGTCGAGGTCGTTCCTGGGCAGCTGGATGTGCCCTGGGTCCAGGATCCCTTTCTCCCGCCTGCGGCCCTCCACGGCCTCCCGCCCGGCGCCCCCTTCGCCGAGCCCCCCGGAACCTTCGCTGCTGCCTTCGCTGGCGGTGGCGCCGGAGGACGCGGCTTTGGCCCAGGAGCTTGTGTGCTCACCGCCCAGCGGCACGCCGGGGCTCTGGCCGTTCCCGCTAGGCCCGTCCCACCCTGTCGCTCCTTTCCCATTGATGTCACTAGTGGAATGCTGGTTTGGGGGCTTCCCCCACTCCCCGTTCACACCGTTCGAGGGGCTCCGGCTGGGGTGGCCCCAGGCTCCTGAATGGATGTTCCCGACGCTACTGCCCCCACCGCTGCCCCTGCCCCACGGGAGCACGCCGGGGGCAGTGGGAGGCCCCGAGTCCCAGGCACCCCCGCCACTCCCTTCCTTCTGCACAGCACTGCTGGATCCGTTTTGTTTAGCACTTAATGCTGAGTTCACAGTGTCTCCACTCCCCTGACTGAACCCAGAGCTGCTGCTTCCGGTGGCGGGGTTCCCCGGGGACAGCCCCCACACCGAACTGCCCATTCCTTCCCCGCTGCCCCCGCCCACTTGAGAAACGGATGCTCCGTTAGCACCAGGAAGGCCTTGCAGGTGGGGCGGGATGATGGCCCCCATGCCAACAGCCATGCCCCAGTCTGGCAGTCCGTTGGTCTGCATTGCACTGAGAGGGTTTGGGGACGAGTTCACGGGGTTAGTGTTGTTTGGTCCGTCAGTGTTAAGGTTCTGAGGTTGGACGCTGAAGGACACATTCTGAGACGTGGACGGTGCCTGCGGCTCCGTGCTCTCTGGCGGCAGCAGGTTCCCCCAGGCACCGGCCGTGCCTGCTGGGCTCCCGTTCTGGCCGCCCATGCTCTGGCCTATGGCACTGACTGGACTGCAAATACTGGAAGGGTTGCCCGTCGCCACAGTTCCTTCGTGTCCGAGCACGGGCCAGGCAGCTGGGTTGGCATTTGGGTTAAGGTTGAGACTGATGCCAGCGTTGGCGTTGGCAGCCCCCCAGCAGCTCTGGCTTCTCCCTTCCCCCATCACGTTGTCCATCTTGCCATCCCCCCCGCCCAGGGGGCAGTGGGCGAGGCCTGCGCTGGAGCCCGCGACTACGCCCCAAACTCGGGCCGCGCTCCCGCCCCCGCCCGCTCCCCCCGTCCCAAGGGCACTCTGATTAGAAGGGCTTTGGACGAGTGCGCCATTGGTGCCATTATTGCCGTTCGTCTTCTTGGCGTGTCCAGTGAAGGTGCCCTGGGCACTCCCTGTCGCCATGCTCCTGCTCTCGGAGCCACAGCTGGAGACAGAGTCAGTGTCTGCGGCACATTCCGAGGCCGCTTCTGGCTCAGGCCCCGGGGTGGAAGGCCACGCCTCCTTTTCCGTCCTGTCCCTGGTCACTTCACCCCAGCCACAGCTGGCTTCGTTTCGGTAAGCGGGCTGCTGGCCCCAGGGGGAATTTTCATAGTGATCTGCCAATCCACTGTGACTGAGATCTGAAAAAGAGGAAAGAAAGAATGAATCACCTGGTCGGGAGGCCCAGAGGACGCTCTCTACCGCGGCTTTTCGATTATGAACACCACACGAGAAAGGGACTTGAGGGAACAGGCATTCGTCTTCTCGATGGGTCCTGCTGAAAGCAAGAGTCAATGTTTCGGAAATGACATGGATTCTTATTACTGCACACAAGATGATTTCCCCCGAGGAGAGACACCAGGCACATTCGCCTCTAGAAGCGTCTACCGTAGGGAAAGACAATGATCAGGATCATCCTATTGTTCGTCGATTGCCTCGAGCAGGCACCAGTAACGTCTCCTTCTCCTTCGTCCTAGCCCTGAGATTATAAAAAGTGCCACATTCAAGGCTCTTTCAGGGTTAGGAGAAACAAACCCATCATTGTAAGATGTTGGACTCAATGCTCTAGAACTAGGCGGATGCACAACATCGACACTCAGGCTCAATGACGCTAAATGACATCAAGTTCACACTTGGAGTTTCCCATTGGGGGGGAGCGGGGTTTGGGCCACACCTGATGGTGCTCAAGGCTTATTCCTGCCTCTGTGCTCAGAAGTCACTCCTGGCGAGGCTGCATGGGGAGCTGGGGCCCAAAGCCGGGTTGAGTAGGTAGAAGACCAGCACCCTAACCACTGTACTCTCTCCAGTCCCAAACAGGGCCTTGAATATGATTTAGTTGCCACCGATATCCCGGGAGCGGCAGCTCAACACAGGCCACACAGTGAGGAAGTTCCAGATCCGAGTTCCCAATACGGATGCTGTGGCAGTGACAGGGGAGGACGTGGTGCATGGCCTGTGGGTCGAGTCCAGGATGTGGAAACCAGCACCACTGTGTTCAGATAAAACACCCTCAGCCATCCACCAGTATCTTCTGCGACCCAATTTATCAGCCAGTTTCTTGTTCTGTTCTGAGGAATCAGAAGAGCTGCCATCTGGCACCTGCCATCGTCCTTCAGTCCTCGTATCATCTCACTCCTGGGATTCTTTTTGGCAGGGGGAGTCACACACAGCACTCCTTGGGGCTGACTCCTGGAGGAGCTCAGGGATCGGGTGAGGTTCCAGGGATCAAACCCAGGTCGGCAGCAAGTAAGGCGAGCCCCTGCCTCCAGCCCTAAACTAGGATTCTATTTTTAAAAAACTGACGACCAAGAATTACACAACAAAGTTATTCGCGATTGCATTTCAGACGTACAGTGGTCCAACACCAGGCCCACTTCCCTCCACAGTTTCCTTCCTGACCCCAGGCTGCCTCTGTGGCAGCCCCCCACCCCCCACCCCACACCCCCTGAGCACTGTCCCAGCCTTCCTTCCCTGTCTTCCCACCTGTGGCAGCTTCCTACTGAAGGCCAGTTCTACTCTTGTCTCTACTGCTCGTGAGCACTTGTTAATGATGTTTCTTTATGTTCTAGACATGAGACTATTCTGTGTCCGTTCCTCTCCCTCTCTCTAACTTGACTCCACATGATTTTCTTCAGATCCGTCCATGCAGCAGCAGACAGAATGATTTCATCTTTTCTTACGGCTGAGTAGTATTCCACTGTGCAATGTTCCACAGATTCTTTACCCAATCAACTGGCTTGTTTCCAGATTTTGGCTATTACGAATACCGAATCCCAATGAATTTTCCTTTTCTTAATTTGCATATTTTATTATTTTGTATGAAGTTATTCATGATATTACATTCAATAACCCAATACTAATCCCACCACCACTGCACCTTCCCACTACCATTATTTCCAACTAACCGCCCCTCTAGCCTGCCTCTACAGCAGACCTTGAATAATTTATTTTATATTGCTTGTTATAAATAATTCACTAAAAATGTGTATTCTTAGAAGAAAGCGTGTGAAGATTATACCTCACCATGGAGTCACTGAGTCCTTGTATAGGAGATTACTAACACGTTGTTACAGGTTAAGCCTTGTGCGTTTATATTTTGTTAATCGAAATTAGTTGTCTTCTACTTTACCTCCCATTCAATGTGCTGCTCCTGGTTTATCAGTGATGAAAAGTTTCAGATGTCACATGCCCCAGAGACTGTGTTCCAAATTTCAAAATATTGATTGGGATGATACAACTGAATTTTTTTTTTTGGCTTTTTTGGGTCATACCCAACTATGCTCAGGGGTTACTCCTGGCTTTGTACTCAGGAATTACTTCTGGCAGTGCTGCTCGGGGGACCATATGGGATGCTGGGAATCAAAACCAGGTCGGCCATGTGCAAGACAAACGCCCTACCCGCTATGCTACCGCTCCAGCCCCCTGAAGTTAAATTTTTAACTGACTAGTAACTTTGGGTGCCCCAAACCACTCAGCCTGGCATGGGGTTGGAAGCATTTCTGCAACTTGTTTATTCTCTTTTGAGATTTATTTATGAGTCTCAGTATCATGGCTGGTTAATGGGCTTACTTGGTGTCAGAGGTGGTTCATGCGGTTCATGGGTGGGACTGCTGAGGCTCCCAGGAGTACAGGGAGATGCACGGAGGTAGTCCATCCCCAACTCCACGAAAGCCTGGAGATTTCATCATAAAACATGCACACCTGAGTTTTTCAACAGATTCATTTCTGGATGAGACTTGTCCCGAGCAGTTGAGTCCGGGCATAAGTATCGTGGCGACTGTAGAGTGTCTGAATTTTCTAGAAGATTTTATTCACTATAATTATCTTTTAAAAATAAAGTAAAAAGAGGGGTGGAGTGGCAGCACAGCAGGTAGATAGCTTGCCTTGGATGCAGCAGACCTGGATTCGATCCCTGACACCCGTATGGTCCTTCGAGCACTGCCAGGATTAAGCCTTGAGCACAGAGCCTGGAGTAAACTCTGAGCACAGCTGGGTGTGGACTAAAAATAAAAAAACTGAAAAGGAAATATAATTTGGAATTACGGATTTTAAAGGGGTTAACTCCTGGTGAAACTATAAAAAAAATGAAGACAGACAACAAAAAATCAGTATCTAAGTTATTATCAGTAAAGTTTGTTGTTTTGGGCCACACCGGTGGTGTTCAGGGGACCCTGTAGGGGGGGCGGGGATCAAACTCAGGTCACTCACATGCAGGCCTTACCTGTTGTACTAGCACTCTCTCCAGCACATCAAATAAATTTTGTGTTGACAAAAATGAGGGGCTGCTTTGCAATCTCGGACTCTACACTCTACCCTGGGGTGCTTCAGGGTGTCGGTCCTCAGACAACGCTTCCTCCCGGGGGGACCCTCCCTGCTCTGCTGTGGCCATGACCCCGGTCAGGCATGGAGGAATATCAGTCAGGAAACCACAAGGGCTTCCCTTGCTGTTGCAGCTGGACCACGCCCAGTGTTGTGCACGGTTCACTCCCGGCTCAGGAATCATTTTCTGGTGGTCTGGGGGAGATTGTATGAGGTGCTGGATCAGTGCTTTCCTTGCCATGCTATCTCTCCGGGTCTGAGAATTCCTTTCTAATCTGTACAGAAAGCTAAGTGTGACTGCAGCCTCCCCCCTCTCCCCCCGAGGCCACACTCCAGGAGGGGGCCATGCATGGGAGGATGGGGATAGGGGAGTCCACAGAGGTCCAGATTTGGGGTGGGGGTGGGACGGCAGAGCCGCCTGGGAGTACTGGAATGAGGGCAGGTCCAAGCAGAGGGGAAAACGGTTCAGATTCCGGCATCCCAAGACATCCCAGAGTATCTGCCCCCAGCCTCGCTGGGTAGGTCCCTTGTCCCGTCAACAGGGAACAGGTTTCCGACATGTACTTCCTGGCTCACACGGCCCCTTCCTTGGCCGTCCAAGTAGGCCCGGCCCACAAGGCCTGGAGAAACCCTGCTTGCCATTTCACCTACTGGACAGAGGCCAAAAAACAACCCACATTTGAGGGCTGGAGCTATGGTACAGAGGTTAAGGCTCTGTATTATAGCTTGACTGCATGCAGCCAACCTGGGTTCAATCTCTGCATCCCATCTGGTCCCCTGAGTCCGGTAGGAATGATCCCTGAGTGCAGAGGCAGGAGTAAGCCCTGAGCACTGTTGGGTGTGGTCCCCCCAATAAAAAAAAAAAACCCTGAAACTAAAACATATCTGAGTGACATGCACCTCATAAACCAAAGTCTCCTGACTGTGCTACTGATTCATGAATCATGAGTCTAAAAGATAAACTATGTGGGGGAAAAAATGTGTAAAATAATTGAATTACAGGAGGACAAAAGCTGCCCTTGGTTACAAGGACATTCTGAAGCAAATGAACAGAACTGTCAAATGAGCCAATGCAGGTAATTTGGACTTCCCTGTGCAGCTCAGGACTTGACAGAAAGGCAGAAGTCATGCATCTGGCGTGGCATAAGCCAGAGTTTGAGTCCCCATATCAGCAAACTACCACATACTTTATATTTCATATGACCAAGAAGCTCCAAGCATTTCCATATACAATCAACTTAACTGACCCTTACAAACTGAGGATACAGAGCGCAGAGATGGCAGACTTGGGAATTGTGTTTGAATAATGGGACAAAGACATTTTTCAGAATGGACTTCTACTGCTCTTTTCACTGTATCATTCTAATATAACTTCCCTTTAAAAAGGTTTAGATTTTAGGGGCCAGAGCAATAGTACTACGGGTAGGGCACTTGCCTTGCTGATCCAGATTCGATCCCCGGCATCCCCTAGGGTCCCCCAAGTACCTCCAGGAGTGATTCCTGAGTGTGGAGCCAGGGGTAACCCCTGAGAAGAGCTGGGTATGGCCAGGGAAAAAGAACATGGGAGGCTACTCTCCCCCAGCCTTGTGTTACAAAGCTACGGTAACTGGAACAGTGTGTTACTGGAATAAAGACACTCTCCAACCAACAGGACAGCTCGGAGAGCACAGAGACAAATCCTGCTGATCTCTGACAAAGGAGCTAAGAGCATGAGGCAGAGGAAGGAAAGTCTCTTCAACAAATGGCGCTGGAGAATCGATCAGTCACATGTAAAGTAATGAACTCAGACCCCTCTCATACCAGGCACAGAAGTCAATCAGAAATGGATTAAAGACCTCAAGATCAGACTTGAATCTACAAATTCTAAGGAGAGAAACCAGATCCCTTCAGGACATAAAATCTACTGAAGAGGATCCTCAATGGATTCAGTGCCACTGGCTGAGCAAATGGAAGCAGAGAAAAACAATCAGGACAACATCAAATTAAGAGGCTTCTGCGCCACAGAAGCAGCTGTGACCAGAATAGACTGACCCACAGACTAGAAGGAACTACTGGCACACCACCCATCTGACAAAGGGTCAGTCTTCAATGTATATGAAGCACTGGTGGAACGTCACCGGAACAAAACAACCAGCCATGGAAAAACAGGGAGAAGAGATAAACCGAAGCTTCCTCTAAAGAGACGTACAGACGAGGAAGAAGCCTCTGTGTCCCTGCTCATCACCTCACAGGGATGAGCCTGGCACACTCCAGAGTGAAATCAATCTTGGAGGGGATATGGTGGGAAGGAACCACATCCACTGCTGGGGGGATGGCTAAGCTGTTCACAGCGGTGACAACATAGGGACTTGGAGGACTACTACTCGGTCACGAGCAAAGAGTAAGTCACGCGCTTTGCTGGTGCACGCTGTCGCTGGAGGGGATCACACAGGGCGCAGCTGGCCAGCAGAGAGACGCCTGCAGAGTGAGCTCTCACGGTGGCGCGGCCAGAAGCCCCCACACTTGGATACAACAACGGTACAGGGCAAGGGAATCTGAGAACTGGTGTACGGGACAGAGAGGGACCCCGCGACAAGGGCACAGGGACACGGGCTCTGGCGGCAGGGCTGGGCTGGAATGTAGATGCAGGAAATCCTACCACTGGCAGTTCTGCAAAACTGTAAATCACAGTGTCTTTAAAAAAGAGAAGCCTTACAAAGAAAAGTGGTTCGCATATATTATTCTTTTTTTCCCTCTTAAAATGTTTACACATTCTAAAAATAGGTGTCCATGAAATTCAGAGTAACGTAAGTGATGAAATTTAAAAGGATTATGTAATAGCATGGTTTAAAGAGAAAAGCTTTCTTCATATTTAATTTTAAAATGGTACTGTATCATGATAGGTTTTTTTCAAGTGAAGTATTTAACAAAGAGCTTACAAAAGCTACAGTAAGCACAATTTTGATAGGTACCAAGTAAATCAGAAAAGTGTGGACAAGATTTTCTTGGAAGGGTAAAAAATGCTAATTTAGTACCAAGCCTACTAAATATACAATTCCTCCTTCAAAACCCCGATCCTTTGATCTGAAATGACAAAATCACAAACTACACATTAGAAGACGTCATTCCAGAGGTGTTCTGGAGTTAAAAATAGCTGTTTACTAATACTTCCTTATAAGAAATTCCTTGTTCTTGGTTTTCCAGGATGAACGTGACAACTATTCTCAGCTTCTGAGACAGAGATGACAGCCTGACACGCCATTCACTGGAGAGGAAGAACTCTGAATTCAAAATTCCACTGCTGGACCGATTCCTAATAAACATTTCATCTGTCACTGTCTGAAATGCAGAACCAAGAAACACAGGATGGGGTAAAAGGCGGACTGAACACAGTTCTGAGAATGTCGCCCAGAATCAGCCTCGTGCCCTGTGTGTCTCCTCTGGGGGTAGGAGACAGTGGTGCCCAGGCTGGCGGGGGTGGGGGCGGGGGGGAGTGCCCGTGGCAGCTCATGGCCAGGTTGCCATTTTAGCAGGTCTGGACAGTGGCCAGACGCTAGGCGCCAAGCTGCCCGCTGCCCGCCCCGTGTCAGCCCCCAAACACATCTTCCTGGGGGGATGCCTGCCAGGCTACCAGACGTGCAGAAAGGGGCTGCCACCCCCCGCCGGAGATGCTACTTTGTCAGAGGCCGCCCAGCTGCCGCCCACGTCCCAGGGGATCTAGGCTCCCAGCATTACCACGTCAGTCAACCCGGTGACTGCCTCGGCCTACAGTGCTGCCTGGGGAGGCCAGGCGTGGGCACCAGTGGGGCAGGAGTTGGCCCTGTCCGCTCCAGGTGTCCGGTTCACCCCCTTCCACCCGCGGCGGGCAGGATCCGAATGCTTGGACTATCTGTAGCCGACACCAGACCCATCTTCCCTCCTCTTCGCATTCTGTCAATTGGCACCAACATTCTCACTCTGGGACCCGTTCCCTCTGCTGGGTTTCTGAAAGTCAGTCAGGAAGCAGTGCGGCACAGGGCCTTCCGGCTTTCCCTAAACACCCCGCACAGGCGGGCGGCGAGACCTGCCCAGCTAGAAGCTAAATGTCCCGCTCCCATATGCAAACTGGCAAACTGGCAGGCTTCCAGCTTCTTAATGACTTTCTCCCTCCAAAGATCTGAAAAGGGTCTGAGCAGCCAACACCGCTGAGATTTAATCAGAGCCTCTGTTTATACACGTTTTTGAGAAGCAGCCACCAAAATAATACATTGTTCTGCTTTTAGAACAAAACAAGAGTTAAAAAAAAGAAGAAAGAAGTTAAAAAAAAGAAGTTAAAAAAAAAAAAGAAACTTTCAAACGTTTCAGTGGAACTGACTGCAAAGACAGAATCTGAATCCAGTCATGATAATATGACATTTTTCTGAAACTCTTAACTGGCGATGCTATATTTAAATACTAACACTTATCTTACCCGCTAACGTTTTTGTACTCAATTGGCTAAATGAATTCTCCACATCAAGACATGAGCTTAAGAACCCACTTTCCCCTGTTCCATTTTATTTAGAAAGTCAACGGCTCATGTTCTGGTACCAGACAAATGGTTGTTAGCTGGAGAGAGAACGTGGCCTCAGGGTGGGCTGACACTCTGCCTTCGCCCCAGTCAATGTGTCTCCTGCAAGTTGCCTAGATGCAGGGCCCAGAGGGCATATCCCCTCTGACGCTGAGCCCCATCTGACTCAGTGCTTCTGCCCACTGCTCTCCCTGTGCCCTAGGTTTTGGGGACACATGTGCTCCTAGCTCTGCACTCAGGGATCATTCCTGGCGGTACATGGGGGACCACATGGGGTGCCGGGGATTGAACCCAGGTCGGCAGTGTGCAAGGCAAGTGCCCTCCATGCTGGAGAATGGCTCCGGCCCTGCCTTTGCCTGGCTTTCGCATCAGCCTTTCCATAACGGACATGTTCCTGGCTGATCCCCTGCCCGAGTCCTCCCAGGTCACCTGTAGGCTGCTCTCCCACGGGGGCTCTAGCACCAGCCAGGACAGGGAACCGTATCTCCCCTCAGTGGAAATGAGCCCACAATCAGAACAGGGCCACAGTACAGCGGGGGGTGGGGGGCCTCCTCACAGGCTACTGCTGGAGGGTCCTGTGACCTCCGAGCAGAGCCAGTACTCGACATGGGGAGGAAATGGCCCTCAACCCAGAGGGCTGGCCACCAGGCATCCCACATGGAGCTGGACCCAGGAAGGTGGAGGCTCCCTGCAAGCTCAACTCTTCCAAAAAGACAACAGCCACCTCCTCTGTCCCTGGTGTCCTTTCAACGCAACCATCACCACCAATTTATGCCAGGGGGTGCGAACGAGCTGAGGGGAAGAGATGAAACTGGCATTATATTGAAGACTTCTGTCTGAGAGCCAATTATTTCTTATTTTTCTGAATGCTATTATATGGATGGGCTCAGTTTTTCTGGGATCTTTTTATATATAAAACGATCATTTAAGGGGCTGGAGAGACCACAGCGGGTAGGGCGTTTGCCTTACACGCAGCTGACCCAAGTTCGATTCCCAACATCCCTTATGGTCCCCTGAGCACCGCCAGGGGTAATTCCTGAGCACAGAGCCAGGAGTAACCCCTGTGCATCACCAGGTGTGACCCAAAAAGAAAAAAAAAAGATCATTTAGGGGCTGGAGCCATAGCACAGTGGGTAGGGTGTTTGCCTTGCATGCAGTCAACCCAGCTTTGATTCCCAGCATCCCATATGGTCCCTTGAGCACCGCCAGGAGTAACTCCTGAGTGCAGAGCCAGGAGTAACCCCTGTGCATTGCTGGGTGGAAAAAAAAATCATTTAATTCGGGAGGGGCGAACTGCCAAGAGATGCCCAGGGGGACCGGGGTTACTGTGGTGAAACCCAGTGAAGCTGGCCAGTGGTTTGATGGAGGGCTGAGAATGCAGCGCCTCATCACTGGGCCCTCCCCAGAAGTGCTTGGAGACACTGAAGGATGCTCAGAGCCTCTAGGGCTCACCTGGCAGTGCTTGGGAGGCCACGTGGTGTTGGGGATCACACCTGTGTCAGGCACATGAGAGCCCCTCCCCACCAGGCCACTGTACTGCCTCCTTGTCCCTGTAAAAGAATCATTTAGTCTTCAACGGATATATTAGAAAAGTACAATGGAACAGAAACAGATTTCCGGAGTAAGATTCTCTATTTACAGAGATAAAGGTTTTATTTATCTTCGTATCAAAATGTTATTGAATTTCTTGATTCCCTAGGAAGACACGAGTAGCTTTTTGCACCTATGGCATTTGTGGAGTTATTTATGCAGTATAAATCAGGTAACAGTGATAAGCCGAGGGGAAAAAAGCAGTTATATTTCAATTTTTAGTTTTCCAAAATAAGCATCTTGAGGCACTCAGGGCTTACACCTGGCAGGTCTCAGGGGACCATATGCAACACCAGGGATTGAACCCAGGTCAGCTGCGTGCAAGTCAAGCACCCTACTTGCTGTATTGTACCTCGGGCCACTAAAATATACATCTTGGGGTAGGAGAGACAGTACAGGGGTAGGGTGCCTGCCTTCTATGCGGCTGACCCGAGTTTGATCCCTGTCATTCCATATGGTGCCTCGAGCACCACCTGTAGTGATTCCTGAGTGCAGAGCCAGGAGTAAGCCCTGAGCACACTGGGTATGACCCAAAACAACAACAACAAAAAGCATCTTTAATACACCAAGCTACTTAGGTAGGATCTTCGTCTGCACTGAGGTTTTTGTGAGGAAAATGTTTTAGTGAAGAAAGTTTGCTTAGAAACTGCTAACAGCGGGGGCTGGAGTGATAGCACAGCGGGTAGGGCGTTTGCCTTGTACGTGGCCAACCTGGGTTCGACTCCCAGCATCCCATATAGCCCCCTGAGCACCGCCAGGAGTCATTCCTGAGTGCAGAACCAGGAGTAAACCCTGCGCATCACCGGGTGTGACCCAAAAAAAAATAAATAAATAAAAAGAAACTGCTAACAGTTCAGTGACTGTGGTCAAACCGTCGGTCAGTGGGTAGATGTAATCTTTTCCTGCTTGCCTTCAGTGACGATCACTGCGCTCCATCCACTGTACCAGAAACTTAGCGGATGAGAGCCAAGTCTACTGGAAGAGACGTGAAGCTGTCTAAAGTTATTTGTTCTGAATGCACCACTAAGTCACAGTCTGAAAAACACCACTATAAATACTTTTAGGTCCTGTTAGAATAATTCCCATATTGAATGGGAATGAGAGAAAAACTTCATATGACCTGGCATGTTTCTTTCAGACTAATCCAATCCAAGACTCCTCCTTGCTTCTCTCATTACAAACCTGAATTTCACAAGCATCAGTGAAAGTGGTTTCAGGCTGGGTCAGCAACAATCAGCAGTGAACAAAGATTCGGTAACAGACCGGTCCGAACACATGCTCTCTGTACACTGCTAAACGTTTTTCTCAAACCACAGTGAAGAAATATTTTGAGAACAAATCTAAATGGCCACGAAGATGGGGACAGGAGAGTCTGGGGGAGAGAGAGGCCAACAAGCTGCGAACAGAGAAGAGAAAGCCAGTCTCTGAGGCAGCAAGGACGGCCAGGAAAGGGGACCGGGAGCCAGCTGCCACAGGGCCGGGCCAGGCGAGTGTTGGGAACATCCGCTCCCCACACATGCTGCCTCTTCACTGCAAAGCGCCAAGGCACACGAGGCTCCAGAGGTAAAGGGTTCATGAGAAACCTTCTCTGTAGGATTCTGCAGGGACAGATTTTCACTTGCTGAAGTGCAGACCATTAGTTACCAGTAAATAACACAATTAGCTGGGCTGGCGAATACATTTGAACACAGACGAGAAATAACTACGGAGGAAGAGACAGAGCTAAATGATCAATTCAGCTGCCACAGGCGGACCCGCCAGCGAAGCCAGCACCACTTCACAGATACAGTGAGCCAGGGGCAAAGCACCATCCATTTCCTTGGGGAAGCGGCCAAGTGCAGCTGACGCGCCCGTTCTCAGAGAATAGGCGGCCGAGCTCTGTGCTTTTACCTGGTGGGAGCGTACTGGGCTGCGGCTGCGTTCCAGCTCCAGGGAGGGGAGGGGGACTGGCCCTGGTGGGCCCAGCACTCTGGTTTGGGCTCACACTGGCCAGAGCCCCGGCAGGCAGTGGCTGACCTCGCTTTAACAGCTGCTTCTGTTCTTGCTGGCGGAAGCGTGGAGGCACCTCCCGAGGCAGGTAACGGGATGCAGCTGGCTGCTGGCCACTGGCCGCCGCACGCTTGCCATTGCTGCTGCTGCTGCTGCTGCTGCTGGAGAGAGTGCTGGTGGAAGTACTGGCACCGGTACCGGCAGGTTGGGGCTGGCTTGAGCAGGTCTTAGTAGGTTCTGGCACTACAAGAAACAAAATAAAAAAGAACCCAAAACTTTAGTAAGGCCACCTGAACAGCCGACCAAGAAACAGCCGAAACTGGCAAGGCCACGTCGGGGCGTGCTTTTCCTACGGCGGATGGCGCCCTCCAGCAGCGGCTCCCGCGGCGGCATCAGAGTGCTCGCACGGCCAGAGTCCAGAAAGGTCTCCATGCATCAGCGCAGTGCTGACTGGGCCAGTCTGACAAGTCCCCGAAGTGCACTGTGAGGACCTGTCTCGGTTCTCCAGACATCCACTCTCACATATTGTTATTTTCACGCTGGCGACAATGCACCGAAGCACGGGTGGGGTGAGCTGTCTGTGGCGGCGGCTCCTACGCTCCCCCCAGACGCTTGGGCAAGCATGCAGGGCCCCTGAGCCACTGCACACACAATGGGTTCAAGGCAGTTTGAAGAGAGAAA
This sequence comes from Sorex fumeus, assembly GCF_029834395.1. Taxonomy (NCBI): domain Eukaryota; kingdom Metazoa; phylum Chordata; class Mammalia; order Eulipotyphla; family Soricidae; genus Sorex; species Sorex fumeus. The sequence continues at coordinate 16,559,606 of NW_026606086.1, read as the reverse complement.
AGGAGCCCAAAGCGGACAGGATGTGCGCAGCAACCCTGCAGGCAGAGGGCAGAGGGCGGGAGGTGCCCAGTCTCCACCTGTCATCTGGTGCCTGGAGCGGGATCTTGGAGATGGCAGTGATAGTGCCGGGAAACTTACTTCCCCAACGTTTCCAAATACCCTGGGTTTGAGAGTTGAGCGAGGGCCACTCAGTTTAAGAGAAAGAAAGAAACCGGGGTCCGAGCAAACAGGAGCAGACCAGGACCCCTTCCACAGGAGCGCTGGGGCCTGGTCGAGGGATTCAGCGCCAGGCTCAGTCTGCCACCTGGAGAAGGACGGCCGGACCACCTCATCCTCTGTGGCACCGGACAGGACAGATACGGGACACAGCTTTCCATTCTGTGGGGCCACTTTACCTCAGCCCCCTGGGATGCTCTCCCTGGATGTCCAATGTCCTTGGTCTTGGTAGAGATGGGAAATTGTTTTTGTACTTACTTTCTTGGTTTGTTACTCCCGGCAGTGCTTGAGGACCATATGGGATTCGGGGGATCAAACCCAGGCCAACTGCATGCAATGCAAGGCCTTAAGCCCTCCAATGAGTAATCTCTTGCCCTACCCTTCACTTTAAGGTTCTCTATCTTAAGCGCAGCAGCACTGAGTTTATCTTTCTTCTGTTGTGTGTGTTGGGTGAGGCCCTCCCAGGTAGTGCTCAGGAGGTCAGGGGGGCCTAATGGCGACTCTCAACCTGGCCGGCATTTCACTGCTCAGGTCCCGTGGCCCTGGGGATATCCAGGCGCCCCTGGGGATGCTGTGGGCCTCCAGCCAAACCCCGTGGCACTCCAGGATCAAACCTGGGTCTACCACATGTCTGAACAGCTGTACTATCTTCCAGGCTCAAGCCATTATGTCTTTTTAATTTAAAGAAGAAAGTTATGCTAAAAGTAATCTATAGACCAAACATGATTGCCACTCAATGCCTCTCTTGCAAAACACAGTACCCAAAAGAAGAGAGAGAGAACAAGGCGGAATACCCTGCCACAGAGGCAGGGTGGGATGGGGGGGATGGGGGGTGGGGGGAATGCTGGGACCCGTGGTGGTGGAGGATGGGCACTGGTGGAGGGATGGGTACTTGATCATTGTATAACTGAAACCCAAGCACAAAAATTTATAAGTCTATAACTGTACCTCATGGTGTTTCACTAATAAAAAATTTAAAAAAATAAAGAAGAAAGTTATACAAGTTAGTCTAGATCCTTTTGGGATGTATAAGGAACTTTATATATATATGTAAATATATGGAGAGATATATTTTTAAACCTAAATTAACAGAAATTCTTAAATACCCAAATGATCTAAAAACATAAGCAAAAAATGCATAGCAGTATTTGCTGAAACTTTATTATTTTTTGTTTTGTTTTGGGGTCATAAATAAAACTCCAGCAGTACTTAGGAGTTCCTCCTGGCTCTGTGACTAGGGATCACTCCTGGTAACCTCAGGGAACCACATGGGGTGCTGTGCATCGAACCAAGGCTGGCTATGTGCAAAGCAAGTGCCCTACCTGCTGTACCATCTCTCCAGCTCCTGAAACTTTATTCTTAATTACCCAAATTGGACTGGATCGACAGCACAGTGAGTAGGGCATTTGCCTTGCACGCAGCCGACCTGGGTTTGATTCCTCCATCCCTCTCGGAGAACCCGGCAAGCTACCGAGAGTATCCCGTCTGCACGGCAGAGCCTGGCAAGCTCCCCGTGGTGTATTCGATATGCCAAACACAGTAACAACAAGTCTCACAATAGAGACGTTACTGGTGCCCGCTTGAGCAAATTGATAAACAACGGGAGGACAGTGCTACAGTGCTACCCAAACTGGAAGTAAACAGATCTTCTGTAGGTGAAAAACAATCTGGTGTGCCCAGAAACACGGGGCAGACATCAGAGGGCAGGGAAGGAATAGGCAATACATGAAACTACATTAGCTGCTAGGGTGAAGATGCCACAGACTTTATGATCACACCTATAGAACATCCTGGAAAAGACAAAACTATAGAGACAGCAAAAAAATAACCAGGAGCTACCAAGGGCTTGGGGGAGGGAAGGATGAACAGGTGGAGCACAGAGGACTTTTAGGGGCAGAAGTGTGGGGCACTGTAACAGTAGACACTACACATTGTGTATCCGTCAAAAGCTATTATACAATACAAAGAACAGACAAATGCCAAGTCTGAACTTAGTAATCAGGCATCAGCACTGTCCCAGCCACTGTACCAGGAGAAACGAAGGCGACGGCAGGGTGGGGAGGAACAGACAGGAAGCAGCGTTTGCTGCTCAATCTTTCTGGAAACCCACAACTGCTGAGAGTCTGCTGGCGTGGCTTTGCACGTGGTCCATACATGGTCCCGAGCACCATCAGGAGTGCCCCTGAGCACAGAGCCAGTTTGCAGGCTCTGAGCACCACGAGTATGCCCCCCAAGAACCGATAAGCGGTTTATTAATAAAAACCTGCAACCAACCATGCTGCCCAGGTGACGGCAGCACCGAGAGGCCCTTCCCTGCAGCTCTGCATGTGGCCGAGAGCAGGGAAAGCTGAACTAGAGCAGAACACACAAAACTGCTGCAGTTTACTGACACTGGGCCACCGGCATGCCGGCAGCCCAGGACGTCACACACGGGGGTGCAGCTGGTTCTCGGGGGTTACTCCTGACTCTGTGAGTTACTTCTTAGGAAACTCGGCTTATGAATTCAATTACTACAACATCCAAAAGCCGCGGAGGCAGAAGGAAAGGAGTGCGGGAAGGAGGGAGGGTGGGGTGGGGAGGAAGGACTGTCATCAGGGAGCTTTGGAGCTGTGCCCGCCCATTCTCTTCTGTCACCAGTGACACTGGGCAGCATGTGATCAGAGACAGGAAGCGCCTTTCACCTGTCATCCTGATTTCAAAGGAAACATGCCTGCACTCAGATCTCAAGGTAATGACGAGCAAGAACTCAGACAGTGGCAGCAAGCTGGCAGGCCCCTCTGGGAGACAGAACCCCAGCCCTGGGAGCTACCCAGTGCCCACCCCATGGCTCGTCTAAGGCAGCCCACTCCCTCCCATGCACCGCTGGTCTCTCTCTGGGGCACATTCACCGCTGCTTTTCTTCCAAACATCTGGTGGAGATGGAAGCATGCAAACATGAACGCATGTACATGGGCCCCCGGTTTCGAGCCTAATTCCAAGACATCTGCATACGTCTCTGTCACTGTATTGATGGCCTGTCGCAGTGCAGGCAGTCAGCTTTATAGCTAGCACTGCCTCACCAGAGAGTCAAAGGATTCCTTTTTCCTTTGCTTTTCGATTTTTGGGTCACACCCAGAGATGCTCAGAGATCATTCCTGGCTCTGCATTCAGGAATCACTCCTGGTGGTGCTCAGGCAACTGTGGTGCAAGGCAAGTGTCCTCCCCGCTGTACGATCTCACCAGCCTTAGAGTCAAAGTATTCTTTTTTTTTTTGCTTTTTGGGTCACACCCAGCGATGCTCAGGGATTATTCCTGGCAGTGCTTGGGGGACCATATGGGATGCCGGGGATTGAAACCCAGGTCGGCTGCATGCAAGGTAAACGCCCTCCCAGCTGTACTGTCGCTCCGGCCCGAGTCAAAGTATTCTAAATCCGCCTTCCCATTCCCCCGTTCAGAACCAGGGCTGAGCAGCCAGGAGACCTGGAGAGGGCGGACAGGACTGAGGACTGTCTCTCGGAGAACGCACAGGGCCTGCAGTCTATCCTCTGTAGGACAGGGGGTAACTCCTGGGGTGGAGACGAGAGGAGCTCTCTGTAATATCACACAGGGCATTAGACATGGAGCTCTGAGAGGGAACAGGAAACCTCAGTACTCTATCTCAAAGTTTTATAGGTTGTGGGCTACAGCAGTGGTGCTCAGTGCTCGCACTCCTGGCTCTGTGCTTCATGTGGTTCAAACCTCTGTGTGTGTGTGTGTGTGTGTGTGTGTGTGTGTGTGTGTGTATGTGTGTGTATGGGGGGTGGAGAGAGAGAGAAAGACAGAGAGAGGGAGAATGAAATACAGTAGGGTTAGTTGCCTGCTACAATGCTACCACACATACAGTCACAAGAGACCAAGGACTCTGTGGACAAAGCAGGCGCTCTGCCCTTGGCTTACCCACCTGTCCATTTCTTTGAAAATGTGGATGCTTCTGGAGAGGGCATTTGCCTTGCACATGGCCAACGTGAATTTTATTTCCAGCACATATATGGTGCCCTGCCAGGAGTGATCCTTGAGCATAGCTGGGTGTGGTCCCCAAACCCAAACCCAAACCCAAATCAACCAACCAACCAAAATACCCTTATTCTGGACCACAGTGACAGCACAGCAGGTAAGGGCATTTGTCTTGCATGTGGCCGACCCACAGGGTCAATTCCCAGCACGGCATAAGGTCCCTGAGCTGCACTAGGAATGTTCCCTGAGTGCACAGTCAGGAGTAAACCCTGAGCACCACTGGGTACACCACTGGGTGCAGAACCTCCCCAAAAGACAAATGAAAGTAGGTAAACCGTGGATGCACTCCGTTCCCGTTGTCACTACAATGATGGGGGCGGGCGGCTCCCATGTCACAGGGCTTACACATGGATTGCAACCATGTACAGTGTCAGGGATCCAACTCCGAGGCCTCACGCCTGCAAGGGGCCAACCCACGGTCACCCATACTCATTTCCAGTCAGCTGAGTTGCCGGGACTCCGCAGGGAAGGGAAGGTTAGCCGCGGTCATCAATGAGGGACAGACACAAAGCGGCCTCTGTTATGGCAATGACAATGATGATCACTGGAATAAGGTGGCATCTATCAGATCTTTGGGACTTGCTGCAACCGAGAGAAGTGGAGCAACGTGGCGTCTGAACCCAGAGGGCAGTCCGGACAGGCTGGCTGTGTAGCGCAGAGCCACTTCCCAGGAGGCCAGTCCAGGGGACAGCAGCCCTGCCCTGCCCTGCCGCCCCATCTAACACTGCAGGGATGCATTTACTTGCTTCCTGTCCACAGAATATTTGCTTGTTGTTTTTGGGAGGTGGGGGGGCACACCCAGAAGTGCTCAGAGGCTACTCCTGATTCAGTGTTCGGGAGTCACTCCTGGCACTGCTCCGCCCTCAGACCCTGAGCCATTTTTATTAAAAACAGACAAAACAGCATGTTGACAGTATATCCAACAGATACCTGCAGCAGGGGCCACCTTTTGTTCCTCAACCTCTCTCTGCCAGACAAGCGTTTCGTTTCCCCTTCAGGTGAGGGCGACACCTGCTGGCCACAGGAGAGAGCAGCAGCGGCGAGCTCAGCCCTTTGGTCAACAGCAGATGGGAGCTTCCCTTAAGGACATGCACGGCCACAGAACTGACACACACTTTCTTGACCAGAATCTCATAGCCACAGCCATTAGCCCGGCTTTACCGGCAAGCAGGCAGGTGGCATATTTTAAAGGCAACATTTTCATATGTCCCTTTAAAGTATGTGGGCATTTAACACCCATCTTTAATACACTGTACTTCTGAAATCTTGATGCATTGTTCAACTGGTGTGTAAATGTGATCCAGTTTCCTCATTCACTTCCTGGCAGTAGAAGATTATTAACTCAACGATAAGTCTGATACTTAATAAAATCTGAGACGAGAGCTGACAGAAGTTTTTTTTTTCTTTTTTTTCTTTCTGGATCACACCCAGCGATGCCCAGGGGTTACTCCTGGCTCTGCACTCAGGAATCACCCCAACGGTGCTCAGGGGACCATATGGGATGCTGGGAATCGAACCTGGGTCGGCTGCGTGCAAGGCAAACACCTTACCGGCTGTGCTATTTCTCCAGCCCCCAGACAGAAGTTTTTTTAATGAAAAGTGCAGAGTCTCTTAGGCAGAAACAGCACACAATAGAGAAAGATGAAAAAATTAGGCATTAATTGGAGTTGTTTCAGAATACTCAGATTCCATTTCTTAAAAATGTAAGTTTCGAACTGGAGCGATAATACAGCAGGTAGGGTGTTAGCCTTGCATGCGGCCGACCCAGGTTTGATTCCCCATCATCCCATATGGTCCCCTGAGCACCACCACAGGTAATTCCTGAGTGCAGAGCCAGGAGTAACCCCTGTGCCTCGCCAGGTGTGACCCCCCCCAAAAATTTAAGTTTACACATATATATTTATACACACACACATATAATTGTTGATAAAATGATTGAGAAAGAACTCTGGAGCCAGGGCTGGAGCTCAGAAGACGGAGCACATACCTTGGTGTGTGAGGTCCTGGGTTCAGTCCCTGGCCCCACGCACAGGAACAGGGAAAGCAGGAAGATGACTCACACTTGCTCTGTATATGGGAGGCCTAGGGTGATGGCCAGCACTGTTGGGAGTAACCCCAGGGCATCGCTGGGTGGAGGCCCCACCCACTTGAAAAATAAAGGGAAAAAAAGAGTATCTTTCTCTTCTCTTAGTTATCAGTGATTCCAAGGACCATATCCATTACTAAAATTTAATTCTTAAAAAAAATAAATAAAATTTTATTTCCCCCATCCCTGGGCTGGAGCAATAGTACAGCGGGTAGGGTGTTTGCCTTGCGCGTAGCCAGCCCAGCTGAGCCGGGTTCAATTCCTCTGCCCCTCTCAGAAAGCCCGGCAAGCTACCGAGAGTATCCGCCCACATGGCAAAGCCTGGCAAGCTGCCAAACGCAGTAACAACAAGGAGACTTTACTGGGCCAGCTCGAGCAAACTGATGAACAACGGGAGGACAGTGAGAGTGACAGTATCCCCCCATCCCCATGATTACAGTATCTTGTGCAACTCTATGGTGACCAATGCAGAGGCGAGACCCTCAGAACAATGAGCAGCACGCGGAAGATGGCTGGGAGCAACGGGGATCATCTGCTGGCTGTGGTGACTGGCAGTCCCCGGGGCACCTCTTGGTGGCTCCTGTTGGCATTGATGGCAGTGGCTGGCCGATCGGTCACCGTGGAAACTGAGGAAGCTCAACTCCAAAGTACACAGTCATTTACCACAACTACAGTAACTTTGTCTACTATTACTGAGAACTGCTGTTTAGAGATATTTTCTATCCTCATGTCTTATAGTAACCTCTCTAAAAAGAATTCAATTGAACACTAAACTCACATTAAAGTAAAATCATTCTAAGAGAGGTCTCTCAAAAGGTGAAAGGTCACCTAAAAGGTCACTCTGACACTGAGGAAGCTCAACTCCAAAGTAACATAGTCATTAACCACAACTACAGTAACTTTGTCTACTATTACTGAGAACTGCTGTTTAGAGATATTTTCTATCCTCATGTCTTATAGTTACCTCTCTAAAAAGAATTCAATTAGGGGCTGGAGCGATAGCACAGCGGGTAGGGCGTTTGCCTTGCACGTGGCCGACCTGGGTTCGATTCCCAGCATCCCATATGGTCCCCTGAGCACCGCCAGGAGTAATTCCTGAGCGCAGAGCCAGGAGTAACCCCTGTGCATTGCCGGGTGTGACCTAAAAAGAAAAAAAAATTCAATTAACACTAAACTCACGTTAAAGTAAAATCATTCTAAGAGAGGTCTCTGAAAAGGTGAAAGGTCATCTGAAAGGTCATGCTGCTTTTAACCTGGGGTTCTTCTAAGAAAACGCAGCATTTGCTCCATGCAAGTATTCCTACACTCCTGTAAATACAGTGGGCAGAAAGAAGATTCAAACAGGAGGCTCTAATAACAGCCCGTGCTGAGGCTGACTGACGCAGCGTCAGTACCTACTGGCTTTTCTGTCATCTTCAAAAGGCAGTCACCAACCGTGTCCCCGGAGACCACATGGCAGGCGGACAGGCAGGGTGAGGGTAGGGGCCAGCAGCTCAGCGCTTTCCATACCTCCACTGGGTCGTGTCTGTCCTCTTCACTAGGAACTGTCCTGCACGCAACAAGCTCGTGGAGCAAACTGCAAATCCTAAGTCTCCCGAAGCACAGAAGGTTAAGGAAATGCTGCCTCCAGTGTCACCAGGACAAGTACATTACCCTCCCTGGGAGTGTGTGGACGTGGGTTTCTTCCATGAAGATGCGAGGCAGCCAGAGGTGGGATGGCTTTGCTCCCACCTGCCAGGAGGGGGAGCCCGTGTCCGGGACGCCAGCACGGATGCTGGGGCAGGTCTGCAAACAGTCTGAGAAGCCTCACTGACTAAGGCAGACACTAAAGTGGTATCTACGATAGTTCCTATTACAAAACCGTCAACACCGTCCTCCCGTTGTACATGGATTTGCTCGAGCGGGCCCAGTAACGTCTCCATTTTGAGACTTGTTGTTACTGTGCTTGGCATATTGAATATATGCGGGCGAGATACTCTCGGTAGCTTGCCGGGCTCTCTGAGAGGGGCAGAGGAATCAAACCCGGCTCGGCTGGGCCGGTTGCTCGCAAGGCAAATGCCCTGCTGCTGTGCTATCGCTCCAGCCCCCGTGTTCCTATTATAAAACTCATATTCCCTTTCTTAGAGTAAAACACTACCTGCACTTTAATAGGCCTTTTATATTTTTTATAAACACTAGTAAAACACTACCTGCACTTTTATATTTTTTACTTTCAAATTTTCTTAATTCTCTTCACTCTTACTAAATTTTACATTGGTAGGTTTTGCCTATTTCATGGAAACTCTAACATATATTAACACAGAATTAAAATAAAAATGTTTTATGACAGGGAAGTTAAGATGATTACCATAACAGGATCCAAATACAAAATAAATTTTAATGCAGTAAGGGGCCCGAGAGATAGTACAAAGGGGAAGACACTTGCCTTATATGCAGCCTTCCTGGGTTCAATCCCCAACATCCTATATGGTCCCCCCCAAACTCTGCCAGGAATGATTCCTGAGTGTAGAGTCGGAGTAATACCTGAGCATTGCCAGATATGGCCCCCAAACCCCAGAGTAAATAAAATTAAACGCAATATAGTTTAGATGCCCAAGTTGAAAACTTAGTTGTGTAAATAAGAATAGGCAGTATACCATGTTGTCCAAAGTAATTCTAATTTCTTCATTTACATAATAGGTAAAAATCATACAGTAATCACCACAAAGTGACTTTTATGATTTTCTGATAATTCCATTTGCTATCCCTTTAAGTTCTGTTGGAGCAAGTAACATGAAATGAACTGGTTACAAGCCTGCCGAGGGGCAGGCTAGAGTGTGGGGAGAGGACCCGAGGACAATGGTGGGACACAGAGGCCAGAAAGAACTCGACCCCTGGCACATGGCCCCCTCAGCCCCAGCGCCAGGCATTGCTGTGTGGCTTTTAAGAGTAACCGGTGCCCCCGCACTGCTGGGTGTGCCCCTGTGATGCACGGAGAGAGCCTGCCCTGGCAGCTCAGGGGCAGAGGCTGGGACAGGCGGGTGCAGGGAGCGGCTGAGCTTGACTGGGGCTCCCAGACCCCACAGCCGTCCTGTCGCAGACCAGGTCTGGGGGTATCTTCGTCTGAACATGAACAACAGTTCTTTCTTAGGGTTTCTTGCGGTACCAAGGACTGAACCCAGGGCTCAGACACATAAGATGAATGCTCTACCATGGAGCCACACTCCTGCCCTGGATCTTTTTTTTTTTCCTCCTTTGAGTCACACCTGGCAGCAATGCTCAAGGCTTACGCCTGACTTTATGCTCAGGAGCCGGGAGACCAAACTCAGGTCGGGCCACATTCAAGGCGAGTGTCTTAACCCCCGTACTATTCTCTGGCCCCTTTGGGGTTTGTTGTTGCTGCTGTTCCAGCCCTGGCTTTAATATTTTTTGTTGTAGGATTCAGTCTAAGAAGACTCATGCGCATGAAATGAACCCGATTTACTGGTTTTAGCCAGAATTTCTAGGGTTTATAAAATATTTTCATCCTGAATGCTGTTAGGCATATCATGGATGAGAGCAAGTATCTTGACCGAGATAGCACAAAAGCCCTGTGATGAATGATTTATGGCTTTGAATCATATACCTTTATAGTAGTATCAATCATATATTTGCATTGTTCTACTTTTGCTTGAAAGGACTAAGTTTGCAGTCAGGGATGGAACCTTGCCATGCAGTTTGTAATGCTGACTTAAGACAATCCTGGGGCTGGGGACAGCTCAGCAGTGAAGGGGACGTGCTTTGCAGGCACCGGGACCTGTGTTCAAACTCGGCACCACAAGGCCCCTCACACGCTGCCCGCGTGGCCCTGATGGTCCCTGCCAGCACCAAGCCTAAACACAGCATCACATCACCCTCCACCCACCATCACTCTCAGCCTCACCCTCGCCTGACCCTCTCGCTGCCTGGCACCCTCTCCTCACTCTCCCCTTACCATCACCCTCCCTCAACCTTGCCCTCACCAAGAGACCCTCAGGGAGCACAGAGGACAGAGGACGGGGCAGCAGGAAGGGCCGAGTGAAGTCACCGAAATGTCTTATAGTAACCAGAGAAAGCAGAGAAAGCTCGGCTTCCACCTGACCGGGGAACAAACATCCTCACCGGGCTGGAATCTCAGAAAAAATGAGTCAACAAAGAGCTCCAAGTCAGAATTTGAAAGAATTGCAAGAAAAGAAATTTCATTTTAATTTTCTCAACACCTCATTTTCAGTTAGAGGAAGAAACAAACCATATGTTAGACTGTGTTGATCAGAAAGATTTCTAATTGAGAGTTCTGAATCTATCTTTCACCTTTAAATGCGGGGGGGGGGGGGGGGGGGGGTTGGACCTGGCAGTGCTCAGGGAACCACACAGCACTGGGGATCAGACCCAAGGCCTTACAAATGCTTTACTACTGGAGTCACATGCTAGCCCTGCACTAGTGTCTTAACTTAGACTATAGTCATACTTCAATGTTTATGTCCAGATATAAAAATCTTATAAACCTTAATAGCATGAATAGAATAGGCTACTCTGCAGGAGAAAGAAAAAGGTAAGTGTAACACACGCACACACACACACACACAAATGTTCCACAAAGTTCTCTAAAAATATTTAAAAGAGAGTTGGGATATAGCTCAACAAGAGGGTCTTTGCCTTGCAAGTGTGGGGCCCTGGGCTCCATCCTAGGCACTGCAAACTCTCTATTTAAAAATGTTAAAAATAAATCCAAATATGAAGAGGGCAAGTTTTCATTACTGAGTGATCAGGTCACCTCCGTGCAGTGCTCAGTAACGGACGCGCTGCTGATCCACGCCGGTGCTGAGCATACGGCAGCAGCAGTACAGAAAATCACCGAGGGCCTGGGTCGACTGTGAACTCAAACTCATCAACAAAATCCAGTCAATCCAAACCTCCTCCATGGGAACTGGCACAGTCATCATACAGTCTGATGCACTTGCAGCCTCTCTCTTAAGGATGTCATCCTTGGATCCAGAGGCCTAGAGCTGGAGTCCCGGCACCACTGCACACACCGAGTGCAATCCCAGTGACACTGCCATTTCAATCCAGCAAACTATGACCTCTGGTACATGGCAGTCAAGTGTCCCTGAGCATCGCAGAGGCGTGTGTGTGTGTGTGTGTGTGTGCGTGTGTGTGTGTGTGTGTGTGTGTGTGTGTGTGTGTGTTCCCATCCATCCGTCCTCCCCAGACACCACAACAAGAATGGGTAAGGGGGGGGAAGTATCCAGTTCGTGCATTCCCTCAGACAGCTAGTTCTTTTTTTTTTTTTTATAATTTATTTATTTATTGAATCACTGTGGGAAAAGTTACAGAGCTTTCGGGTTTAGTTCTCAGTCATGTAGATACCAAACACATTTCCCTTTACCAATACTCATTTTTAGCCCCGAACCCCAATAGACCCCCACCTCCCACCCCTCCCAATTCTTGTGAGGCAGATGAGTTCTAGTTAATACTCTATATACTTTGACTAGATAGATTATTTCGATAGAAGATGCACAATTATTGTTTAGAGTTTACGACCCACCCCCCACAATCAGACATGCTGAAACAGCGTTGTGAAATGATTTGCTTTCTACAACTTGGTTTAAGAATAAAATGAGGTCGCTATCGCGGCCGCGCGGTTTTGAATTTCTGCTATTTTACTTATTGACCCTGGAAGAATTTCTATTAAAAGTTAGCTAGTTAAGAGATTGGTTTCTGTGCCCTGGAGTCGTGGCCGTGCCGGAGAGCCGCTCGTGGGGGGCAGCTGGCGACCTCGGTGGGGCGTGGGGGACGGCCCACAAAGCCCCCCTTCCCATGAGGTCTCCGCCGCTCCCCCGAGCCCGGCTCAAACCTGCTTTCCACAAGGCTCCCGTGCGGCCGCCATCTTTCTTTCCAGAGAGGAGCGGGCGGGCCGGTCAACGCCCCTTCCCCTCCGGGCAGGCTTGGTGGTGCGTTTTAACACAAGTCCATTTGCTTTTCTGCTCCAAGCGGCAGACAGCTAGTTCTTAACCACAGCGCCCTGGCCCCTGTGCCATCTGGCCAGGACACAGCTGGCTCTGGAGTCAGAGCAGCTTCAGCCTCTCCGTGGCCTTGTCTGAGTGACTCCACCTCCCTCAACAGCCCGCTTCGAGCAAAGGACTGTTTGGAAGCACACAGCTGAACACTGAGACATGGAAGTGACTAAGTGTGGGTTGCCGCCTTTTCTGGATGCTGTCAGTCCAGGAATTCTGGACCCATGTTAGATCTATAACTTGTTTCCTGGCAAGTCATGTTTACGCGTGGGCACTTGAGACCATGCCAACATGGACCGGCTGTCAGTACATTAGAGGGTCTGGCAGGAAGGCAGATACCCTGAGACCTGCTGGCTGCACCCCGTGTGGAACCGGAGCACGGGATCTGACTGGCCTGCAGCTTGCCCTTGCGACCACACTGATGTGCAGAAAGGCAGTCTGGGCTCTGCAGAAGCCGGGAGGGTCCCCAACCTGCACTTCATGGTCCAGTCAGGCTCCATTTGGAAAACACATGTCCAGCCTGAAACTCAGAACTTCCATCATGACGGCGCTTAAGCTTGATTTGGGTAATGAAGAGTCTGAAATGCTGATAGGTAAAGGTAAAGGTAAAGGCCCTCCCGTTGATCGTCGATTTGCTCGAGAGGGCCCAGTAACGTCTCCATTGGAGACTTTGTTGTTACTGTGTTTGGCATATCGAATACTCTTGGTAGCTTGCCGGGCTCTCCGAGAGGGGCAGAGAAATCGAACTCGGGTCGGCCATATTGGCCGCTTGTAAGGCGAACGCCCTACCACTGTGCTATCGCTCCATTTGGGTAATGAAGAGTCTGAAATGCTGATAATGTTAAGGAATTTTCAATCAGGCATCATGAGATTATTTACAATTCAAAAAGCATTAAAAAATAAAAGAGGGTTTCTCCCAAAGTGGCAGATCCTGCCCTCCCGGGGGTATTGGCATGTTGGAGAGGGTGGTGGTAGCCTCCAGTACAACGGGGATGCTTTCTGTCTGTTCATTTGAAGTGGGCTTCCAGGGGCGTAGGCCAAGGAAGTCTGGGAGCCTCTGGTGTAGGAGGGCATCGATCATGCCGGGGTGCTGCTCCCGGGCAGTTATTGTTAGCACAGTTGCTGACAAACTGCACCCAACGGAGCCGTGTTTTAGAGAAGATAAAAAGAGAAAGATAAAAACCCAGCAGAGTTTAGAGTCAGCGATGAAAATACTTATCAGGATAGTAATAGAAAATAATAACTGCTGAAGGTGGCAGGACAATGTAACTCACTGTCACTATAAATCACAAGCAATTTGCTACCATTTGAAGGGAAAACAATTACAGAAACAATGACAACAGAACACAGCTGATACTAAATTAGGTGGTAAAAACTCAAAATGTGTGTGTTTTTTTTTTAAAGAAAACGGCTGATTCAGAACAATAATTCTGTACTTTTAGATGACAACCATAAGAAAGCACTGCTACTTATTCAAAATTATACACTGAAATACTACAGGCCTCTGAACCCTTCTGAAAAGCATGATGCAAATTCATGCAGTTCCCGGAGGAGACTGCAGGTTTCCGAGAGGGCGCTTCTACTCACTGCCAATGCCCAAGAACCCACCTCTCTTCGAGACTCAGGTGGGCACTCTTAAGGGTGCCCTCAAGCCCCACCCTCAGCACTTGGACTGCGCAAGAGCAAAGCCCTGCCTGGCTCTCCTCATTGTGAGGAGCTGCTGTCCTGTCCAACCAGAAGGTGAAAGGAGCGACTGTCTTCAGAGAGCCTATGTCCATGCACACAGCGCAGAAACACAAACTACTGCCAATGGGAGCCAGAGAGACCGGAAAGCCAGGAAGGTGTCTGCCTTGCATGCGACTGACCTGGGTTCGATACCCAGTACCACATATGGTCCTGCCAAGCTCACCAGGAGTAATCCCTGAGCACAGAGCCGGGAGTAAGTCCTGCGCACAGCTGGGGTTGGCCCCAAGCCATCAAAGAAACAAGCCTAACAATGAATCGTCGCTGGCGAACCTCTCCTGAGTGCCAACGATCCACCAGGTGCCAAGTCCTTCCTTTCTTTCTTGGTGAGCGCTGAAGACACTGTAAGGCACGCCACCTCTCATGCTGAAGTGAGACAGGAGGCGTGAAGAAGTGTCCAACCAAGCAGCTGTGCCAGCGGCTCCAGTGTGTGTCCTGCACACTCTGTGGAACACCCCGAAACACAGCCAGTCCACACAGAGACCTACAGGCCTGGCCTTCATCCTGCTCCTTCTAAGCAATCGTGACACTCCCAGCAATGCTCACCAGGCAACACTCCGCAGATTTTGAATGCGGAAAATAAAAAAGGGAACTTTTTGCAACATAAAAAAGAAAGGCAGGAACACAGGAAAAACATAGTTTTTTGTTTCTACTATAGTTAGCAAGGGGAAATTGGAAATTTAAAATATTTAATTGTTCTTCAAATTGGATTGACTTCAACATTTTAAAGTACATGCCTGGTGGTCATCAAACCAAGGGAAACGACAAGGCATCATTTAGAAAACTTGGGTAAAATTCTTTAGGCATTTTAGATTAAGCAAATGCCAATGAGATGCAGATGTAAAACCAGTGATAAATTAGGAATTTCACAGTGAATAATAAAAAATAGAACCAAGGATTCAAGGGTAGGCTTAGAGTCTTTGTGTTTAAACCATTAAAATTTTTTAAAGTCATTTTAATTATAAAAACATGATACTAATACTACGTTTAGAAGTAACCCCTGCCCCCAAATAAAATAAACTTACCTTTGGTTTTTTGATCAGCAGCCTAAAAAAAAAAAAAAACCAGAAACTCCTTAGAAAAAAATAATGTGTAGAATGTACACACCTATGAACATTTATAAGCAAACGTTAAAACCACGTTTTGTCCAGTTAATTTCTTAAAATTTATAATCGGAAAAATGTATAGTTGTCTACATATTATGGTTACATACCAATAATGACCTAAAGGCTATATACATACATGTACGCTCATATGTTTAATCCATGTAGACTCCTCTCTTTAATATAATCAGAATGTATGTTTAAGTTTTTTTTGTTTAGTTTAGTTTTTTTTGCTTTTTGTGTCACACCCAGCGACACATAGGGGTCATTCCTGGCTCTGCACTCAGGAATTACCCCTGGTAGTGCTCAGGGGATGCTGGGAATTGAACCTGGGTCGGCTGCGTGCAAGGCAAACGCCCTACCCGCTGTGCTATTGCTCCAGCCCCGTATGTTTAAAGTTTTAACTATACAAAATACTAAACTAGGCAGGAATCAAAATGAATAGCATGACTTGGTTAAACACCATCAAACTAAAGCCGGATGAGAAGATTAATCGGAGGATATTATATGTTTAATAGAATTTATAATTTAATAAAATTTATAACTTGCCAAAGCTATAAAAACATTATTTCTAGCTTTTCTAATAAAATCAGCAAATATTCTTTACTGTGAATGAATATTCTTTATCACCAACTAAAATTAAACTTAAAATACAACTCAAGTATTTCTAGTCTCACCTGTATTCATTTCACTAGTCACCTTTTTTTTTGTTTTTGCTAATTTTAGACTTAGGGAGTAGCACGGGGGCAGCGAAGTAGAGGCTCGATAATGCAAAGGAGATGGGGCAGACAGAGGTGGGGGACTCTGAAGACCTGTTTACCTTTTTCTGAGCACCTTCCTTCTTTTTCTTTTCTTCCTGCTTTTTCTTTTTCTTTTCTTCCATCAAACGTTCCTCTTTTTGTGTTTCTTGTTCTTTCTCCCTATCAAAGAGAGAGATAAGTGGTGTTAGCATGATGATCTGCCACCAACACAGGGCATCAGCTGCAGCTGTTAAGTTGGAGTCTCACGGAAGGAACCCGTGAAGAGCACTCTGAGAAGAGCCGTCAGAGGCCCGGCTGCCGCCTCCCCCCAGGCACACGTGCCCCACCACTACCACAAGCCACCCTAATCTCTTGAGCCACTTAGCTGGTCGCGCCTGAATTCTTCCCACACTGGGTGTGGCAGCTGCTCACTCAGGCAGGGGCCACCCGGCCAGGTGGGTGCAGTGCCTCTGTGTCCAGCCCGACCAATGACCCTCAGTGTTGCTGTATGGCATCACTTTCACGACCACAGGGGAGAGTGTCTTTTTTTTTTTTTTATTAGTGAAACACCATGAGGTACAGTTGTAGACTGACAAATTTTTGTGCTTGGGTTTCAGTTATACAATGATCGAGTACCCATCCCTCCACCAGTGCCCATTCTCCACCACCACGGATCCCAGTATCCCTCCCACCCCCCTCTCCCCCACATCCCATTCTGCCTCTGTGGCAGGGCATTCCCTTCTGTTCTTGCTCTCATTTTGGGTATTGTGGTTTGCAAAAGAGGCATTGAGTGGCAATCATGTTCAGCCTATAGTCTACTTTCAGCATGCGTTTCCCATCCTGGGCAGATCTTCCCAACACCCTTTATTTGGTGCTCCCTTCTCTATCTGAGCTGCCTTTACCCCTAGAGTGTGCGGCTGGCATCCAAGCCATGGAGTAAACCTCCTGGTACTTATCTCGGCTATTCTTGGGTGTAGGTCTCCTATTTTGTTACTTTATGTAGGGGAGAGTGTCTTGGTGAAAAATGGACATTTCTGGGTTCTACCTTGGCTCAACAAATCAGAATCTGCGGAGGAGCCACTGCAGTGCACTGAGTCTGGAATCATAAGCGTGTGTAAGTGTAGTGGGAAAGGGCCACCCATGCGCAAGGCCAGTGCTCTATGCTGAGTTCCAGCCCCAGGCCCTGGCTTTATTCATTTGTTTTTAAGTTTTCAATTTGGGGACCACCCTTGTCGATGCTCAGGGGCCCCTGGCCTTCGCTCCGGACTGCTGGGCATTCTTGGTCAGAGATTTGGTGCAGCCTGCTAAGTGCCTCCTGACCAGAAGCCAGAGCACAGAGCCCGGTGGGGAAAGCCACGGAGCCTCGGGCAGGGAAGACAATGCCCAAGCATGTAGCTGGTACTGTGTAGGGGCCAGGTACCCACTCGCCTTCTCCTGCACCACATGGTCCCTGGCGACGGGCTGGGAGCCTACTCGGGAGAGGACGCTGGAGGGGCACAGCCCAAGGCAGCAGGTGCTGCAGCTCCGACGTGGGGGTCTCCCTACCTTCCCACAGCTGTGTGTCCTGCCCCCTGGCTGACAAGACCATTATTCTTCCCTTTCTCTACTGGCAAGAGGTCACGCAAACCACAATAAAAACTTACAGACACAAAACATTTTCTCACTCGGTCTTGGGATCTCATGAAAATGACCATGCTACACTTGCCCCGCCAAGGCAGGAGGTAGGCATTTCTGAAAGGGGTCCAGGAACGGAAGGCGCCACCAGCAGCTGAGTGCTCTGCTCAGAAAGGCCTGTCCCTCCAGTGCGCTCGGGGACAGTCTCTGTTCAGCACCCGAGAGGCCACTTCCCAGGAATGTTCATGGTAAAGGTGCAGAGTTCCAGGGCAAGAGGACAGAGAACCCTGGGGCCACTGCTGTCACCTCCTGTCAGCATAATGGAAGCTGCAAATCATCATCAAACCACCTGAATGTGGTTACAGAGTCAAAGGACAGCACCAGACCACGGAAGAATTTTGGCCGATTCCCTGTGGGAAAGGGAGAGTCTGCTTAGCAGCAGCTCAGAGCAATGGGGACTGGTCAGTAGGGCCCAGGGAGGCACGGGTGGGAATCCCTTTCCTGCCTGGGCTGCTGTGTCCAGCCCCACATGCCACTCAAACAGGGGCTTCCCATCAAGTGCTAGCAGAGCTCTTCCTCGGTGACGGCGGCTTCTCCCGCCTCCGGGGCTCAGTGTATAGTTTCTGCCACTTTCAATCACGATCACGATCACGACCACCCTGTTGTTCGTCGATTGCTTCGAGCAGGTGCCAGTAATGTCTTCTTCATCCTAGCCCTGAGATTTTTTTTTTTTTAAAGTGCCATATTCAAGGCTTTTTCAGGGTTATGAGAATGAGACCCATCATTGTTACTGGTATTTGGCATATTGGGTATACCACGGGGAGTTTGCCAGACTCTGCCGTGTGGGCATGTTACATTTGGTAGCCTGCCAGTTTGACCAAATTAGGAATGAGATGATAAGATGTCACGTGGCCGCGAATGCGGCCGCGCGCTTCTGGGAGCTGAGTGTGATGATCTCTGGATCCTGGCCGTTGTTGGAGTTACACGGCAGTTGGTGGGTGTAACTGTCTAGTTACTGGCAGGTCCAGTCCCAAACTGTGCAGGCTTGGAGATCTCAGCCCCGGGTCCCACACACCTGGGTTCCTCTGTCAGTTCTTTTATGCATGAGGCTCATCCAAGTGTGTGGAGAGTGGTCCCAGCAAGGCCTTGGCTGGGCCTCGGTGGTCTTTAGCTGTTGGGCCCTGGTGGAGACAGTCAGGCATAGGGTAGGAGACTCTGTCTTGTTCTCTCCCAGGAGCTGAGTGTGATGATCTCTGGATCCTGGCCGTTGTTGGAGTTACACGGCAGTTGGTGGGTGTAACTGTCTAGTTACTGGCAGGTCCAGTCCCAAACTGTGCAGGCTTGGAGATCTCAGCCCCGGGTCATTGAAAAAATAAGTGGCTCAGAGGTGCTTCTCGATTAGTGCCATGAGCTAGTCTGTAAGTGACCACTGTGCTAACAGCCCTATTTCGCCCCTCTGACTGGGCTGTCCTGTTACAAACGGCTACACTGACTGCAGTAGACACCCACTCTAACAGCCACCCTTGGCACCAGCACCTTCTGGTGCTTTAAGGACTTGGTGGCAGGGCTGCTGCTGTCTTCTGCCCGCGGACACCAGGAAAACACTGTCTCTACTCAGGGCATTTGTGGTTCAAGATTTCAGTTAAAATGAGCCAGGAGTGCCCCGGAGGCACAAGGACTTAGCACAGAGAGCCACCCGCTTGGAGCAGAAAAGCAAATGGACTATGTGTTAAACCGCGCCAGCATGCCTGCCCGGAGGGGAAAGGGTGTTGACCCGTTCGCCCGCTCCTGTCTGGAAAGAAAGATGGCGGCCGCACGGGAGCCTTGTGGACAGCAGGTTTGAGCCGGGGGTGGTGGGAGCGGCAGGGACCTCATGGGAAGGGGGGCGTAATGGGCCGTCCTTCACGCCCGACTGAGGTCGCCAGCTGCCCCCCACGAGCGGCTCTCCGGCACGGCCACGGCCCCAGAGCACAGAAACCAATCTCTTAACTATCTAACTTTTAATAGAAATTCTTCCAGGGGTAATAAGTAAAATAGCAGAAATCCAAAACCGCGCAGCCGCGACATCATTTTATTCTTAAACCAAGTTGTAGAAAGCAAATCATTTGACAACGCTGTTTCAGCATGTCTGATTGGGGGGGGGGGGGGTCCTAAACTCTAAACAATAATTGTGCATCTTCTATCGAAACAATGTATCTAGCCAAAGTAGATAGAGTATTAACTAGAACTAATCTGCCTCACAGGAATTGGGAGGGGTGGGAGGTGGGGTTCTATTGGGGTTCGCGGTTAAAAATAAGTATTGGTAAAGGGAAATGTGTTTGATATTTACATGACTGAAACCTAAACCCGAAAGCTCTGTAACTTTTCCCACAGTGATTCAATAAAGAAATAAATTATTAAAAAAAAATGAGCCAGGAGTAACCCTTAGCACCATCGGGTGTAGCCTAAAAAACAGAACCCAAACCCAAGGCAACAACCAAAAGACACACTGCAGGGGCCAGAGAGATAGTAGAGGGGTAGGGTGCTTGCCTCGCATGCTTCCATCCTGGGTTTGATCCCCAGCATCTCATGTGGTCCCCTGAGCCCACCAGGAGTGATCCCTGAGCACCTTCAGGTGTGCCCAGCCCCTCATCCCTCCCCCCAAAACAAAAACAAAACAAAACAAAAAACATACATTGCAGAAAATCTTCTGTAAGTAAACTCTCCAAAGGAAATTCTGTTGTCTGGTATGATCATGTCATTGTAAGCCTGTATAACACAAACTAGGTATAATACAACTATAAACTTTGATTTCAGGTTTCTCGATCCATTAAAAGAGGGTAAAGAGAAGTTATCAACTATAAAGAGAGACATTTAGCGCCTTTTCTTTGTAGGAAGACTGTGAGCTGGACTCAAAGCCAAGCTGCAGGAGAGATGGGAGGAATAATCAGGAGGTTTTAACATTTTCATTTTAAATCTCATCTTTTAAAAAATCACACTTGAGTACACAAGGTTTGATAAGCTTGGGTAAGCACACATGGTTTGATATGCCTGGGTAAATACAACCTGCGTTGAATCGCACTCAGCCTGATTCACCTCCCCGCGACGCTGGTCGGCGCACCCCAGGCCAGGCGTGTGCTGCTGCTTGCCCGCCCGCCTGGCCCCCAGGCTCATCTTTGCTTCCCCTGGTTTTCATTTGCTTGGCAGCTTCTTGCCCCTTCTCCCAGCTCCCTCCAAACATCAGGGGTCTACTTCACCCCCCACTCCCGTTATACTTAACTCACAGCTTTCCATCTTTCTCCTTGGGGCTGGAGCGGTAGTACAGCAGGTAGGGTGTTGGCTTTGCACACGGCCGACCTGGGTTTGATTCCCGGCAGGTCCCCCGAGCACCGCCAGGAGTAATCCCTGTGCATCGCCGGGTGCGACCCAAAAATAAAAAAAATTATAAAAATAAAGATAAAATCCAAAATTACTGGGAGAGCTAGAAAAGCTGAACCAGTTAGCACAGAAGACAAGCGCTGCTCTGCTCAGGTCCCAGCCCTGGCCACCAGCAGCACCAAACGCTTCAACTGTGGCTGCCACCATATGGGACACCTTTGTATTTTGAAATTTTTATTATTGTTTGTTTGAGGGCTAGGGATCACTGCTGGTCAGGGGACCATATGAGGTACCAGGGACCGAACCCAGGTCAGTTGCGTGTAAAGCAAGTGTCCTAACTGGGGCTGGAGCAATAGCACAGCGGGTAGGGTGTTTGCATTGCACGCGGCCGACCCGGGTTCTATTCCCAGCATCCCATACGGTCTCCCGAGCACTGCCAGGAGTGATTCCTGAGTGCATGAACCAAGAGTAACTCCTGTGCATTGCTGGGTGTGACCCCCCCAAAAAAAAGAAAAAAAATTAAAAAAAAAAAAAAGCAAGCGTCCTACCTTCTGTACTAGCTCTCTGACCCCTGGGCTAAGTTTTTAAAAATGGACAGGGGGGTGCTTAAGTGATAGCACAGCGGGTAGAGCGTTTGCCTTGCACACGGCCGACCCGGGTTCGATTCCCAGCATCCCATATGGTCCCCTGAGCACCGCCAGGAGTAATTCCTGAGTGCAAAGCCAGGAGTAACCCCTGTGCATCACCGGGTGTGGCCCAAAAAGCAAAAAAAAAGGGGGGGCCATGGGTGGATGCCCCCCCAAAATATTAAAGACTTGAGTCAGCAAGAATTTTGATTTGTTTCAAAAACTGGTCAGGTTCAGTAAACATTTTTAACTGCTATAACACTTTAGTATTATATACTAGCATGTCAATGTACAAGTATAGACACAAGTAAAGACATTATAAGCAACATTTGAAAACTTTTATTTCTGATTTATAGCATCCCCAAATTAAATCAGAAACCGATGCTATAATTTTTTTATGGAGCTCTATTTTCAGTCTATTAATATTTGGTTTGGTGCTTCCCAGCAAGACCAGGGGCTCCTATTCTGCTCCGAGGCCGCCCCTGATGGCGCTCACAGCCCCAGCAGTGCCAGGCATGGATCCAGGCTGCCTGTGCAGTCTGTCAGATACAGGCCAGTCTGCCAGCTACAAAGTGGCCATTGCGATGATCCATGTTTCACTGTCTGCTACAGAAATTACAAAGATGTACAGTGTAACCAGGGTAAGTGTCCATTCCCGAGTGTCTTCTCCCATTGCCAAGGGGTTGGTGGGGGCTGTGCTGGAACTGAGCCTCCCAGCCCCACTCTGGGTGCTGGACCTGACACAGCGCCAGCCCTTCTCACAGATGCGATTCACTCAGAGCAGGAGGGCCGCCCTGCAGCCAGCACCTGTCTTGCCTAGCAGTTTCCCTCACCCTGGCTCACTAGCTTCCCTGCCACCCCGTGAGCAGAGCTGTGCCCTCTCCAATAAGCGCGCGGGCACCCGCCCCAACATGCAGACTCAGCCCCGAGGGAGAGCGCACACCTCACTGCTCCTTATACCTGAAAGGTGTTCTTCACGCTGACAGCCTGACACTGCCATCTCTGGTCAGTGACTGGTCCTTCACACTAAATTGTCTCCGTTACGGACTCAGAACCAGTAAGGTACTTGCTTTGCATGTGGCTGAGCCAGGTCTGATACACAGCCCCCCCATAGGGAACCCCCAACACCACCGGGAGTGATACCCGAGCAGAGAGACAGAAGTAAGTTCTGAGCTCCATCAGGTGTGGCCAAAAAAATTTTTTCCCCTGTTCCCATTACTGCAAGGCTCTCTCCTGACTCAGTAGGGTCTACTGGATCCCACCAATGCACGGTCTTCCTCGCAGTAACCATAGCAGTCACAGAAGCATCCTAAGTGATATGGGCATGTCATCAGGAGAACTCAAAGTTAAATCTGAGCAGCAGCATTCTGAAACATCAATGAGAGAAAACTGCCTGGATTGGGGTAGTATGATCTGCCCACTACTTGGTTTTTTTGGCTACACCTGGAGATGTTCAGAGGTTACTCCCGATTCTGCACTCCTGGCAGGGATCGTGCCAGGCACACCCCCAGAATTTTTTAAACTCCAAAATATTTCTGTGCTCTACAACTTGTGAGACATTGGAGGCAAACTGAGAAATGGCTCCTTTTATGACCATGAGAAAGGAAGAACATAGCTGGCAAGCTCGGGGCTCCGGGCCAGCACTGTGGGGACTGAGGCTCAGGCCAGCCAAGCAGATGACCTGGGGCAGCTCCGCACACTGACCTTCTGCAATTCGGAGAAGCAAAGACTGACTGCTGCCTGGGGCAGTCAGGGAGCAACGAGGATGAAATCGGCCAGTGTCCTCCAGCAACCCATGCTCGGCAGAGAAATGCTGCTGCAGTGTCCCCCCAGAAACACCGGAGTCGGGTTTGGACGTGAGAGCGTGAAGTCCAGAGTGATAAAGATCGCAAATGCTTCTTGAGGTTCCATAATCTAAAACCAAGGTAGGGAGGAGGGAGACGCTGAGGAGCCAGAGAAAACAGACTGTTTCTGCTCTGACTCTGGGCTGAGGGTGACGGTCTTCAGCCAACAACTCAAAGAAGGCAGTGTATAAACCTGGATGAAATGTGTACTTAATATGATGTTCTGAATCAATTTTACTCTTTTCCTAGAGCATAAATGAAAACAACAATGTGACAGCATATATCACTCCAAGGCAAATGCTTCCCATCATTCTTACAGGGTCAACTTTCTGCTAATGGGCTGTCATTCTGGTTTTCTCATTTATTTTTAAAAAGAGAATAGAGGGCCAGAGAGACAGTACAGCTGACCCCGTTTCAATTCCAGGCACCACATATGGTCCCCTGAGCAACGCCTGTCCAGGTTTGGCCCAAGCCCACACATCCCCAAAAATAAATATTAAAGAGAAAAAAAGAAAAGGAAATCTGGGCATTACCTCCTTCAAAAAACTTTAACGGAACCACAGCTGGCAATGAATTAATATGGGTACTCAGATCCAACCGACTATTTGTCTGATTGTGAGAGTAATTAGAAATTTACCAAGTTATGCTACTTTATTTATTCAGTTTCTCTCTGCTCTTTATGACTTCTCATTAACTGTGAGAACCACTAAAAGTAGAAAAAGTCTCTGGAATGCTCAGGTCCAAACTAAGTTTCCTGGGGACCCTCACACAAGGCCAGGGCCAGGCTTCATAATGGGCAGGCATTAGTAAACCATCTCCCACAGCCTCCTGAGGCTCAGAGAAACCCAGCTAACTTCTTTGGTGCCAAGAGGAAAAACACAGCTACGAGAAAACCCAGTGATTCCCAGGGGGACTCAGGCAACACGCCCCACCAGGAGACCAATAGCCGCTGGCACTGACAGAGGTAAGAGCCTGGGAACTTGAGACAAGGGTATGACGCATCTAACACAGGGGAGCGGTATGACCCACTGGTGCTCTTGCTTTCGGACATCTGTGTGCATACCCCAGGCCCACCCCGGAGCCAGTGCAGTCAGGAACGGGACTTGGTGAAAGACTGCACAGAGGCACACGAGGGGGTGTTGGCCCGAGACCCTGCACTGTAGGCAGAGGGGCTGCGGCAGTACACTGGAAGGGAGTGTACACAGCAGCTGTGGGATTTTGAACTCAGAGTCAAGATTCAGGCTGGGGAGAAGTTCCAGAGGCTGTGAACGGAGCCTGGAGTAGGAGACTAGCATAGCTGTCATCAGCAGCACAGAAGGGGCCAGGACAGCCCCTCCAACGTCCAACCATCAACCATTCACAGGCCACTGATCGCCAATGCGCCAACTCTCTTTTAGGTTGTAAGGAGTCCTGGTGAACCAAAGACACAAGGTCCCCATTTCTAAGGAGCTTATTATTCAGTGGGTAAACAAATAGAAAAACAAACAACAGTAATTTCAGTTTGTGCTAAGTGCTATGAATGGCACTAGTAATCAGGAGAATTTTCCAAAATAATAAGTAACTACCGAAAAAGTTCTAGACAAACTGAATCTTCCCTTGTGGCCGGAGCATCAATAGATTTTATTCTTAGTACATAAGCATTTCCCCAAATCTACTTTTTAAAATTTTTGTTTTGTTTCAGGGCCATATCAGTGGCGCTCAGGGCTTATCCCTGGCTCTGTGCTCAGGGCTAACTTCTGGTGGGGCTCAGGGGACCATACAGGGTACTGGGGATCAAACCGGGGTGGCTGCGAGCAAAGGCAGGTGCTTTCCCACTCTACTACTGCTCTGCCCCAAGTCTACCATTTTTATGTGTACTTTTAACATAGATGCTGCTTTAAAACGTATCTGTGTCCTCCCCGTCCCAACAAGACCCCAAGTCATCGCCCACGAACGGCCTCTCTGGCTCCTGATCAAGCTGCTTAATGGCCATGATCCCAGAGACTCGGAAACCAATCTCGAAACCCAGCGGCTTTTAGCAGAAATGCGTCCGGACCACGCAGTAGGTTACTGTCGCCAGGCCACCCCAGGGGGGAAAGGGTGTTGTCCCTCCGCCTGCTCCCCCTTGGTGGCTTGGTGGCCGTTATCCTCCAGAGGCCATTGAACAGTCAGGTCTGGGCCCGCAGTGATGAAACTTGTTGGGCTCACAGGATGGGGGTGGAGCTGGTCCTGGTCTCCCCGTCCCAACGAGACCCCAAGTCATCGCACACGAACTGCCTCTCTGGCTCCTGATCAAGCTGCTCAACGGCCATGATCCCAGAGACTCAGGAGCAAATCTCGAAACCCAGTGGCTTTTGGCAGAAATCCCTCCAGATTTAAGTGTTAAAATTTCAAAATTTCAAAATCACATGGCCCCATGCAGCCATGCAACATCATATGTTATTCATAACCAGCAATAGAACACAAATTGTCTACTGTTGCCTTTTCAGCAGATGTGAGTGTTGGGGTAAAATCTCAAATAATAATGGTGGGTCTGATGTCGAAATATTGAATGTGATCAAAGTAGAGAGAGTAATGTGAAAATCATCTGCCTCACAGGTAGGGGGAGGGTGTGGGATGGGGGTATGTATACTGGGGTTTTTGGTGGTGGAGAATGGGTACTGGTGAAGGGACGGGTGTTTTATTGTATGACCGAGACTTAGACCCGAAAGCTTTGTAACTGCTCTCATGGTGATTCAATAAATAAAATTATAAAAAATGAAAAAAAAAAAGTAAGGTGGAGTTCATGCACAATTCAATCAGCTAATCAGTGGCTGAATAAATAGCAGTACTCCTACATTAAAAAAAAAGTATTTGTCCAGGGGTACAATATACAACTAGCAAGCAGGTCAACCTGTACCCATGGGGTAAGTGCCTTCGGGCTTCCTGATACCCCAAAATTGCCACCGTGCCTCTGGCTCAACAACATGGAACCAAATTTCCCAAGAAATTAAATGGCCAAAAATTAGGTTGTGGGAGCCACACCCACAAAAACCTCCGGTTCAGCTATACAAGATCATTTATCGGCCTTGCTTCAGAGATCCATAAATAAATCTCCAAGAGATCAAGAGCAGCATAGTTAATCTCAGACCAAGCAAGGCTGAACAGACCTGGGTAAATTGGAAGGGGGAGGGTTATCCTGGTGTCTGCCCAAGCAGAGCCCCCGGCAGCTGCTTGCTTCCACAATCCAAAAGTACCACCATGCCCCAGCCTGACTTCACCTTCTCAGAATAGGCCTCATGAAGATATAATCTGCTGAAAATTTGGGTATTCAGGTTTTGTGACTAAAACCTCCAGGATTTCTCAGGCTGGGGATGGGCTACTTCCTTCCACCTCCCTGTACTTCTGGGAAGCCTTGGCAGTCATGCATGTCACACCCCAAAGCTACCATAGAGTTAAAAAGCTACTCCAGACTTACCATCCTGATGAAAATACCGAATGCCCTGCAAAAACACGATGACCTCTCAGTACCTGTATTGCAAACCATAACGCACAAAAGGAAAAGGAGGAAGAGAAAGAAGAAAAGTGCCTGCCATCGAGGTAGACTGGAGGTGTGTGTATGTAGGGGGGGTGTTGGGGGATAGTGGGAGGGAAAAGGGGTCGTGGGAAATGTACACACTGGTAGAGAAATGAGTGTTGAATCATTGCATGACTGAATCCCAATCATGAGCAGCCTTGTAATGGTTCATCTCACGGGTATTCAAAAATAATTTTTTGAAATAAGAAATAGAATGTATTTGTCTTGTAGGACTTTTCCTTCCTTTTTTTGGGGGGGGGGATCTCACAAGCAGAAATCAGAGAGCTCAGGGATCACTCCTGGTGATATCTGGTGAGCCAGGCCAGCAGCTCAGTGCAGTGCCAGGGACCACCAGGGCTTCCCCACAGGGCTCCAGGGCCATACCTGGTAGTGCTGGAGGCCTCCCATGTGGGAATGCCATCAAGGCAGGACATAACTACATAGAAAGAATCACCTTTGGCCCAGTGCTAGTTCCCTGCCTCCCCATTTTTAATGTTAAGAGGGAAGGAGCTGGAGCAATAGCACAGCAGGTAGGACATTTGCCTTGCACGCAGCTGACCGGGTTCGAGTCCCAGCATCCCATATGGTCCCCCAAGCACCGCCAGGGGTAATTCCCGAGTGCAGAGCCAAGAGTAACCCCTGTGTAACACCGGGTGTTACCCAAAAAGCAAATAAATAAATGATAAAGTTAAGAGGGGAGCGAATGGTCCCAGGACCAAGCCTGGGGCTCAGATTATGCGCAGCATGCTGTGCTCGACCATCTGAGCATTCTCCCAGCTCTTGCGTGCTTCCATAAAACTTAAGTAGCAACCAGAATGGGTGGCACTTAGATAGTATCCCAGGCCTAAATGAGCTTCCCCTCACTACAGATGTGTGACACTGGCTCTTCATATATCAAAGTCACATGTAATAAGAGGGTCTGAAGACCATTCTGCACCATGAATAACTACTGTCTGCCAAGATCACAAGCTGGTTCAATTATGCCAGTTTCATAACATTTTGGTTATCTGCTACCATTTACTTCCTCATTATTTCCTCATTACTCTTTTTGAAAGAATTATTTTACTGCAAGCAGGTGGCAGCCCCCACAGGCAGGTGTGTGTGACTCTGGTCACAATAGCTGCCACAGGCAATGGATAAAGACACAGAACCCCTCACCTAGGTTTTCATCCTTCCAGATGAAACGTGTATTTTGTCATGTTTTAAAACAAATGTTAAAGGGCTGGAGACACAGTACAGCAGTAAGGCGCGTGCTTTGCACACAGCTGACCTGGGTTCAGTCTCTGTACCATATATGGTGGCTCAAGCTCCACCAGAAGTGATCCCTGAGTGCAGAGCCAAGCTGGGTATGGCCCTGAAACCTCTGTAGGATTCAGTTTTCCTATTTGAGAAAATTTATTTTTGAGAAATTTATTTTTCTCCTTTTTTGTCTTGCCTTAACGTACCCCCTTCAGTTCTTCTTTCACAATTAGTTTTAAGTCTGTGAAATTACTGAACTGTTTTTTTTTTAATCTGTGAAGTTGTGTATCATTCCTTCATATCTGATTGACAGAGTCTGGTTGGGTAGTGTATTCTTGATGAGGCCTTCATTTCATTACTTTTTTTTCACCATATCTCACCTTTGACGTTGTGCCCAGAGGGTCTCATTTGATAGGCCTGCTGTTAATCTAACCGGCTGGAGCGTTTGCTTTGCACGAGGCCGACCCAGGTTTGATTCCTCCGGCCCTCTCGGAGAGCCCGGCAAGCTATCTAGAGTATCCCACCCACGTGGCAAAGCCTGGCAAGCTACCATGACATACTTGATATGCCAAAAACAGTAACAAGTCTCACAATGGAGACTTTACTGGGCCCGCTCTAGCAAAGCGATGAACAACGGGAGGACAGTGCTACAGTGCTCCTTTTACAGGAACCTATCATTTTCATCTTATTTATTGCCTATATATATTCTCATTTCTAGGTATTTCTGGTTTTGTTGGTGGTGGTGGTATTATTATTATATATTAAGATAAAATATTATGTTTGGTAAAAATAGTAATGGCAAGTAAAAAAATGGCAAGTTACGCTATTAATATGTCTACTTTGCATCAAGTAACTTTCCAGCTGACGATCTTGGGTATTCTAAATATTAAACAATCATCATTTTCACCTCCTGATTTATTCATTCTCTTTTAGACTACAGTGGACAGGATTCTCAGATTTCCCACCACCATCAACACTTGTTCTGTTCTGAGTTTGTTTGGCCCCTGTTTGTTTTGTACTGGGGATACCCCCGGCTGTGCTCGGGTCTTACTCCTAGCTCTGCACTCAGGGATCACTCTTGGAGGGACTTGGGGGATCATACGAGGTGTTGGGGATCAAACCTAGGTCAACTGCGTGCAAGGTAGGTGCCCTACCTGCACGCTATACTATAGCTCTAGCCCCTATCCCACCAAAACTTCTGATCCCTGTTATATACATACCTTCACTCAGCTATTCAAGCAAGCAATAAGTATTGTGAAGTAGTTTTGCAGATATGTCAAAGTCAAATCCCAAATCAGATAGATCTTAAAATAGAGGGATTACCCATGTGGTCCGACCACATCACTGGATCTGGTACAGAGGTCAGAGATGGGAAGTCAAAAGTTCAAGGATTTCAGAAAGGACTCAACACAGAGCTGCTGGTTTAAAGATGAATGGAGGGTACACAGCACCCCAGGAGTGGTGAGAAACCCCCTCACCACCCCTGGCAGCTGGGAAGAAAGTAAGGGTCTCAGTCCTACAATCACGAGACAGTTCTGCCACTCAGGCTGGAAGCCCATCATTCCTTTCCCAGGAATACTCAGCCTGACACCTGGGTTCAGTCCATGCAACCCTGAACAGAGACTCCAGTCCCACTATACCAGACCCTGACCTGCAAAACCATAAACTAACAACCTATTATTTTAATTTCATTTTTTTTTGCTTTTTGGGTCACACCTGGCAATGCACAGGGGTTACTCCTGGCTCTACACTCAGGAATTACTCCTGATGGTGCTCAAGGGAACCATATGGGATGCTGGGAATCGAACCTGGGTTGGCTGCGTGCAAGGCAAATGCCCTACCTGCTGTGCTATCGCTCCAGCCCCCAACCTATTTCTTTAAACTAGTGCTTCTCAACCTTTCTCAGGCTGTGGCCCTTTCAACCTAGTTTCCTTTCTGTTCCCCCAACCCCCCCATCCTGGTCCTATTAACTTCCTAGTTTCATGCCATGCCCGCCACCCCCCCTTATGTAATCTTCATCTGTGATCTCCTTGGAATATCCTGAGGACCCAAAGGGGGCCAGAGAGCTCCTGGCTGAGAACTATTGCATTTGTTGTGACAGTTATAGAGCAATGAAAGCTAGCATATCTGTCTTAGTTGGCAGTGTTACAGTGGAAGTGAGGGAAGAAGGCATTTGAGTGCATGTTACAGCCAATCTGATCGGTCATTTTGAATGGCCAATCAGATCAAAAAGTTTCCAAATCCTCACTCTATTGGGCATAACCAATCAGACAACAGGGGCAGGGATGAAGTATAAATGCTCAGGCCATTTGGAACTGCTGGCATTGTAGTGTAGAGAAAGAAGCCCCGGTGGTCCAGGGAGCTAGGGGGTTCATGTTGAACAGAGGTCGCTGCTGACCTCTGACGGGCTGTAAAGAGCTGTGACACTGACAGCATCCAGTCAAGTGCTCTTCTTACTCACCATCCCCAAGAACCCGGAGGCTAGCCATTTTAGTTGTTTGTGCAGGAACAGCAGGACTGATATTAAGGGAATTTAGTAATGATGAAATGAGAAAGGTCCCTGCTGTTAGGAACCACAGAAGTCATTTGAGCTGGGTGAATTTTATAAAGGGTGAGTTAACTGGTAGATGAGAGACCGCAATCTAGCCAAGGTCATTAAGGGGTCCAGAGGGAGCAAATGCCGATGTCAGCCCTTCTCTATGCTGAGGATGTGGCCACCAGAGGGACTCGCAAGTCAGCGACAGAGACTTAAAGGCAGCTCCAGGTCAGAGTTGGTTCATACAGGGGGTCATACAGGATTTCCTGCGGTGTGGGCAGCCCAAAGTCTGTGCTACTAGTGGGGAGCAAACAAGATTCCCAGACCCAATCTGCTGCCTGCTACACCCAGCCCACGCTGACAAAAAGCCCCCCTGCCCCAACCCATCCTCCAAGGTGCCTCCAGTGCCCAGTGCCAGCACCAGAAGGATCTGGGTTTGTGAAGTTGGAAGAAGACAGTTAACAACGGCAACAGCTGTTCCTTGCCCACTCGACTTCCACATGTGTCTGCTACACACACACTTGAACTGCTGTGTTCATGCACCACACTGCTGCCCCCTCAAACCAAGTGCCTCTCTCCCCCGAAACGAAGATGCTCTCACTTCCTCCCTGCCAACAGTCACTTATTCGTACCCCCCAGCAGCTCTTAATTCAGTACAGCCCCATTAAACCATCTGTTCTCAAAAGCGGGCCTTAGACTTCTTCCATTCACAACCCCTCCTCGCCCCAAGAGCATAGCGGCATATAAAATAGGTAGACAGGGGCTGGAGCAATAGCACAGTGGGTAGGGTGTTTGCCTTGCACGCGGCCAACCCGGGTTCGATTCCCAGCATCCTATATGGTCCCCCAAGTACCGCCAGGAGTGATTTCTGAGTGCAGAGCCAGGAATAACCCCTGAGCATTGGCTGGGTGTGACCCAAAAAGCAAAAAAAAAAAAAAACCATAAAATAGGTAGACATATTCCATATTCAGTTTTTACTGGTTTCAAAAATTAATCTAAAACGAAGTTTTAAACTTTTCACAACCCCCACATTCAGTTTTGCTGCCATGCCATGGGGTCTTGCCCCATACCTTAAAAAGCCAGGCTACATCACTTCCAAGAAATTGCATATGAAGAGTAAGAAGAAGAAACCATACAGATGTAACAAAGAAAAAATACCTTGGGGCTAGACAGAGAGTACAGGGGGTAGGATACCTGCCTCAGAAGCGGGCAAACCTGGGCTCAATCCCCAGCATCCCAGAGGGTCCCCCGAGCCCCACCAGGTGCGATCCCTGAGAGCAGAGCCAGGAGCAGAGGCAGCTGCACCTGAGCATCTCCAGACACGGCCCAAAACCCAAAAAGAAAAGAAATAAAGGCCCTAAGTTATTGCAGTTTTTGCACCTGGCATGAGGTCACAGATGGCGCCTGTGACATTTTTGTTCCCCTTTCCTCCCTCCACCAGAAGACCCAAGTCAGGCTTGTCTGCAGCTGCTGCCAGCTCTATTCCTCTGGGTGACTGCGGCCATGGGCTGACGGCTGCTGACCCATCTCTGGCACTAAGTGATTCTCTGCCAAAACAGCACTGGGAAGGGGAACCCAGATATTACATCACATCCCAGATTCATGAGTCTTTTACAGAGAAATGATGAGGATCTCAAGCACATCTACTCTTTTCTTACTTTCTGGGCTGCTGATGTCCACTTTCACTGTTTCCTGCGGTTAGTGTTACTCTGGATTCCACGCCCTCCGCCCTCCACCGCATTTCATTCTTCCTGCCTCTCCAAGTTTTCATCCAGGATCATTTCCCAAATCTTGGAAGTAGTATGGACCTGCTGGTGATGAATTCTAACCAGTTTTTGTCTGTCTGAAAAAAATATATGCCCCAAGTTTTGCCTAATACAAAATTCTAGTTGGCTATTATTTTCTTGACAAACTGTGAAGATAGCATTTCTTATGATTTTCATTTCTTTTGCAAAGTCAATTGTAAGGAGTTTTATGTTTTTTTCCCTCCTTTAGCTTATTTAGGACTTTCTTTCATTTCCAACAATTTTTCCCTTTACTTTCTTCTGGGTGTATTGTGCTGGGCATCATAGGAACGCTCCAATCTGGGTCAGAGTCAGTTTTGAAAGACTCACAGTCACCATCTCATGCTCATGATTTTTTCTCTCTCGCTTTGTGGCCTTGCCAGTGCTCCCTTGTCTTGTTTATTCTTTCCATTTCCTTTGGCCTTTCTATATCTCAGCAAAGTCTTTTAATTTTCCCTCCAGGTTTCTAGTGCTTGTTCCAGGTGTGACCGTTCATATAGGAAATCAGACTTCTTGATTCAGAATTTCTATTAAATATGTATCAGGAGCTTTGAAGTTTTCCATAGACGTTCTCTATTTTTCATTTAATTGCCAAGCATCTTAGAGTTTCAGTCTGAGAACCCTAATGCCTGGCTCTCATGGCGTCCTTACTGCTTTTCTTTTCAGATCCCTGTTCTTGATGGAGCGCTAGCCTCTGATGTGAACAATTCTCAGACCACTGAGGCTGTGGTGATAATACTGTCCTCTAAGAAGAATAATAGAAGCAAACTTGAAAGTCGAGGCAAATCATTTAAGTCAAGAGGCAAATCATTTAAGTCAATTCAAAAATCAGGTTTCAGTCTGTGTGAGGGCAGAATTCAGGATCATTTGGTCACTACCATTTTGTGGGCAGTTTAGGGAGGTGGGGGCACCAACCAGAACACTGGCCTGTTCACAGGGGACCATCTTCTTCTGTCGGCTCTGAACTCCAGGGCTTCCCTTCTGGGCTTCCCTTCTCCGAAGTCTCTCAAGTCGCCTGACACTTTACTCCATGTCCCTTTTCTGCTTTTGCATTCTCCAGACAAACCTCACTTGTGCTCTTCCACTTCTAGAGGTTTCAGAGAAATACCACTATAGTACCGATAAAGTATGCTTTCTTGTTAAGTTCTCAGATATTTACATGATAAAAATCTTTTGTGGCTGTCATTTTCATGTTTTTAGTATCATTATACAAGCTTTATAAATAAATTTAATAACCTACCTCTTATAAGTTCTGAGATAATTTACACAGTAAATACTAAAAAGCATGAAAGAATTATTAGCATTATCTAGAAAGAAGAAACCCTGGGAAATGATTCTTTCATAATCAAATTTTCTTCCATGTGTTTTAGGCTTTCTAGGTTTTCAAAGGATTCCGTACAGGGGATAAGGCAGTTGCCCTGTAAATGGTCCTGGGTACTGCAAGGGATTACCTCTGCACACTGCCAGTGTAGCCCGCAAACCTCAAACCTACCTGCCCTCCCCACCCACTAAAAAATGCAACAAAGCAGATAGGGTGCTTGCCTTGCATGCAGTTGATCAGAATTTAACCCCCAAGTATTCCATATGAGCACTGCCAGGAGTGATTCCTGAGTGTAGAGCCAGGTGGAACCTCTGAGCATGGCTAGGCGTGCCCCATGCCCCACCCCCTACCCCCCCCCAAAAAAAAAAAAACAACCCACAGAGTAAAGACCTGACCTTACACAGAACCAGAGCTCTATGACAGTAAACATCTTTTGTTTTAGACCAGGCCAGAAATATCTACTATTTCTGAGTCAGGGAACTGCTTTTTATTACCCAAAGCTAAAGAATTACTTGGGCTCTAGGAAAGACTGGAACAGGGTAATTACTGCTCCTCTACTTTCCCCATCACTAGGAATCTGATCAAACTTCAGAGCGGGTACCAACAGAAATCAGTAATCTGACGCATATGAAGACTGGACTATCAAATCAAGCAAGCAGTACCGAGTGCCAACTGTATGTCAAACCACTAAGTCAAGCTTTATGAAAGATGGGAATAACTAAATGCAAATTCTGCCTTCAAGGAGTTTACAATTGAAGAGAGAGAGAAATGTGCAAAAGGTAGCAACTCAGAGGTCGAAGCAACACAGCGGCCAAAGCACTTACCTTGCATGTGCCTTACTGGGCCTGATCCCTAGCACCCCCGAGCCCTGCCAGGCATGGCCCTCAAACTTAAAAGGCAGCCAAGCACACCTGCTTGTGCAAGTGTACAACTGTTGGGCACTAACTGGACAGTCTGGGCATCAGGCAGTGAGGAGTTAAACACTTTGTTTTCTCTCTTTTTAGGTGCCAGGAATTGCACACGTGCATGACAAGCATTCTACTGCTAAGAGACATCCCTGGCCCTTAATTTACCTCTAACCTACCTCTAAAATGAAAACATTTGTAAAAGTTTTATACATAAAGTGACTATTTGATCATTTTCTTTTTGGTTGGTTCTGGGTCACATCCGGCAGTCCTCAGGGCTTACTCCTGGCAGTACTAG
This sequence comes from Sorex fumeus, assembly GCF_029834395.1. Taxonomy (NCBI): domain Eukaryota; kingdom Metazoa; phylum Chordata; class Mammalia; order Eulipotyphla; family Soricidae; genus Sorex; species Sorex fumeus. The sequence goes on along the minus strand of NW_026606086.1, from coordinate 16,524,616 downwards.
GAGGACCACATGAGGTACTGCGGGCCTAACAGGGCTGGCTGCGTGCAAACTAAGTTCCTTCACCCCTGTGACAGTTCTCCGGCCCAGAGATATCCAATGTCTCAGCAGACCTTGGTGTTGTTGTCCCACACCCAGATGCTAGAGGCAACTTCCTGTGTGGGGCCTGGGGTGCTCAACAGGACAATTTTTATTTACTCTGGAACCCTTGGCGGTAACAGTGAGGAACACAGGATGTTAAACTGACAGCATGACTGTCACTAACACACCCTAGCAGTCTGCAAAGAAAGAATTCAATTCCTATCCCATCTTTTGCTCATTCAATAATCTTATATGCCAGCACTTGTAGATGTTGTCAGGGTAAAACAAGCTCTCTTCCCACACTTTCTAAATCATATCAAAGTGATTACCACAGTCATGTGTGTGGTAGGATTAATATAAAGCCACTCTTGAGACTTGAACCACTCCTTTGAAATTACAGACACGGAAACAGATGACACCGCAAATGTGAGCTATAGAGAAATAGATTTTGCAGCTGAATAAAGGCTGAAGAACTGTGCCTACAAAGTGTTAGTTGCATGCACGGGTGTGGGTGGGCAGAGAGAAAGAACGGGGCTTTGCACTTGCCTTGCACCAGCCAACCCCAGTTCAAATCCCTGGCACCACATTTGGTTCCCCAAGGACCGTCAGAAGTGGAAATCCCTGATCACAAATGTATGCATTATCTCACCGAGTCCATACAATTGCCCTACTGCAGACTTAACTGTCCACATCTTCCAGGTGGCAAATAAAGGATCAGAGAAACTGAAATAAACAAAAAACTCAGTCACCAAGGAGTAAGGGTAACTAGAAATTTAGCCAAGAACCAACTCCCCAGACGAGGATAAAACTGGTGGTTATCAGCAGATGAGAAAGTTGACATGATGCCACATTAAAATAACCTTCTCAGAAGGCTGCATTTGCTCAGCTTATAGGATCCAACTCTAAATGTGCTTTCTACTTCTTGACATGGGGCTACCTTTTATTTTATACAGCAGTAAGTGGGTGGTAAGGTAAAGGTAAAAGGTAAAGGCCCTCCCGTTGATCGTCGATTTGCTCGAGCGGGCCCAGTAACGTCTCCATTGGAGACTTTGTTGTTACTGTGTCTGGCATATCGAATACTCTCGGTAGCTTGCCGGGCTCTCCGAGAGGGGCGGAGGAATCGAACTCGGGTCGGCCATGTTGGCCGCTTGTAAGGCGAACACCCTACCGCTGTGCTAGTGGGTGGTGGTAGATTTTATTCACGTCTTATGTGAAGATGTTCCCACTGTTATCAAAGCTTGACTTAAAGTCCTGAAGTCTCATAACCACAACAGCCTTTTCCAAAGGACCAGATTTTTTCCAAAGGACCAGATTTCCCCCAAAGAGAAATATATGTGTAAGTCATATTTAAGAGACAATTACTTTCCTAGAATGCAGAATATTTTAAACTGTTACGTGTAGTAACCTTCATAGGCAGAACTCTAGGGAGGAACGCCTCCTGCTTCCCTCTCCACCACGTTTACAGTAGTTACTGGGGGGCACATGCTTTGCATTTGGGAAGTTCAAGTTTGATCCCCAGCATGGTCCCTTGACCACCACTGGGAATGATTCCCAAGCACCAAGCACAAGTATCCATTGCTGGTTGAGGTCTAAAACCCAAAATAAATAATAAACAGAGCCATAGAGATTGCACAGTGGCTAGGGCACTTGCCTTACATGCTACCAACCTAGGTGAGATCCCTGGCATCACATATGGTCCCCTGAACACCACCAAGAGTCATACCCGAGCATGGAGCCCAAATCAAGCCCTGAGTACCACGAAGTATGGTACTAAAAAAAACCAAATAAACAAAGCTATACCTTTCCCTCTCTGTAAAGTTTAGCTGTACCACTAAATTCTGATGTTTTCTCTCAAGTCAAAGCACTTTCCCATTTTCCCTTATGATCTCCCCTCTGATCCACAGGCTATTTCAAATTTCATTGATTTTCTGATACGTGGCACAAGGAGAGAGGAGGGGAGTCAGCGGCATCCAGTCCATGGTTCCTGGCTGCAGCAAGAGGAGGGAAAGGTGCTTAAGGAAGGAGAGCACAGCCGTGAGCCCAGGAAGCGGGAGCGTTACTCTGCAGTCGCCTGCAAGTCAAATGTGAGCACTGCATCTGGGGAGTGTCCAGACTGGGGTAGAAAACCTCAATGTCTTCAGGGGAGGTATGGTACTTCCAGGTCACAGCAAATTAAGGCAGAGGCAGGAGTGTACACAGAGAACTCAAAATGACAAACGAGAAGATGGTTTGGTGAAGGGCACCAGCTTTGTGGGGACATTCAGAATTTGATTTAATGTAGAAGTCAATTCAATTACTCGATGAGCTGTAGATGTAAAATAAACGTTATCATATGATAGATCGCATGTCGCGCCTGTGGCTGAAGGAGCATTAATAACAGGAGACGCAGGTCTCAAGATAGATGTTTTATGAAATAGGCATATTAAGTTTGATGTATGTTTAATACAATGCTAACATCTTTAAATTATCCAAGTAACTAAATGATATCTTCCCCACACCCATTTCCCCCCCACCTCTAACCATCTGCTTCTCCATCAGTGGATTTTAGCGTTTACTCTTCTTGAAAGGTGTGATAGCAAAGTAAGGAGCTAGACTGTTCCTCTAAGGACAGTCTGTTATTCCAAAGCAGGTGCTAAGCCCCCTTCCTCAAATATCGCTAAGGGTTTATCCTACTCCAGTCCATCAAACTGCAGCATGGAAGGACCAAAAGACAGAACATGAAAGAAAAACGGGTCAAGTGAAGGAAATTGCTTTCCAACTGAGATCTGAGATTGAATAGGAAGTCACTGAATTAGAAAGAAGAAAGACAGTGATTGCTCTTCATACGCTGCTCTTACATATCAAAGGCAGCTTACTTCTGGCTTACCTCATTTAGGTAAAGCATCCTGGTTTCAAGGTGACACAGATTTTTTACAGAAATATCTCCTGCTTTTAATAATTTGATTCAAAGCTAGAATCCTTTAAGTAGGTTTAAATTCTTCAGTAATGTTAATTTTCAAATAATGCTTCAAAGAAAAACCTGCTGTGACAAGAAAAAAAAAATCCCTGAGATCTGTCTCAGACATGCTCCTGGTCTACACTGCATTCCAGATGCCAGAGTGAGAAATCAAGGGGAAAATTTTGTCATCCAGGGTCCGGAGCAATAGTACAGTGAGTAAGGCGCTAGCCTTGCACATGGCCGACCTAGGTTAGATCTCTGGCATCCCATATGGTCCCCTGAGTACTGTCAAGAGTAATTCCTGAGTGCAGAGTCAGGAGTCACCCTTGAGCATCACCAGGTTTGAGCCCAAAACCCCAAGCAAATAATTGGCCATCCAGTTTATCACACAGAAATAACATACATTCTCAACACATCTAAATTAGTTTTCTCTTAACATAGAACATTTTCAGAGCTCAAATAATAGTTTTGAGCTGTGAACCAATTATACACAGGCTATTTATGCAATATCTGACATTTCTCTTAGTCAGATGCTACAGATCAAATCTGGGTTTTCTTTGGTCTTTAAAGATAACAAAAATTGGGGTGTGGCTAAGGTGCTTGCCTTGCACACAGACAACCTGGGTTTGACCAGTTAACCTGGCTGAGATTGATCCCTGGCACTGAATAAGGTCCCCCGGACCTTATCAAAACTGATTCCTGAGCACAGCAGAGCCAAGAGTAAGCCCTGAGCACAGCCCCAAGTGGCACCCCCTAAACAAACAAAAACCACTCAATTCCCCCAAGAGATGGAGGGGAATAGTCAGGAGCACGGTTGCCATGATCAAGAATCCATGATAGCTCCAAGGTGCCTCAGGCTATGGTTGAGAATAAAGTAGGTATCTCCTTCTCCGTACTTGGCAATGACAATCACTAGGAATACTGGGACTATTCCGAAGCCTGGAACCATTTCCACAGCTTTGAATGTGTCTTCAAAGCATACAGGCTTAGCACTGTACCACCCCCAAAAGTTAAGAGAAGCTGCCTGGTCACCATGCCTCAAGTTGGGCTTCTTCTCCCATCTCTGGTGCACACGGTTCAGGAGAAGGGTTGATGAAAAACACTGGAAAACATGAAAAGAACAGAGGGGTGGGGAAGTCTATGAGAAAGACAAGAGGCAGAGAATTTTTTGAGGGACCCTAAAAATAGAACTCTGAAATAGATGTCCATTAATGTGAGATTCAGTTGGAAAATCATGAGATAAAAAGAAAGACCTCTTAGGCCATGGGGTCTACATCTTCCAAATTCTGCATCAAAGGTATTATATAAGATTTTTTTTTTTTGGTCTTAGTTGCAGTTTATTCCAATCCTCTCTCCATTCACTCCTGTCTCTCCTCTGCCTAAGATCTTTAAATAACCATGTCTAATAATTTTGCTAAAGGAATACATTGTGAGTTGATAAAAATTGATTTCAGGAAAAAAAAGCCCTGATAAGATTCTTTAAAAATACGATCTGATTTCCACTGAGTCCCTCTACAGGAGAACACAGTAATATGTTTAATATTAAGTTAATATATGCTAACCCAGACAGAGTGTCTGGATGGTCCGGAATGATCCATTAGTTATAGAGTTCCTTTTTCCAATGATCTAGTATCTGAAGATGTCCCAAGGCCTCTGAAAGGCAAACCAGGACTTACTCTGTGATATGTGCACAGACATGCAATTCAAACGCCTGTGAGAAACGGCTTCTTTGCAGTCACCAGCAGGCCCCAGCAGCACAGGGAGGGGAGCTGTGTTCCTGGCTCACACACGCTAGCCTGGGCCAGGGTCCTGCTGAGACCTGCTGGGAGGAGGACTCCTACTGTGCTCTCCTCACACCTGGAGTTCCTCCCTCCACACTGCGTGGACTCATGGAAATAAGGCCGCTCGCTTAGCAGAAGCAAAATCTTCATCGACCAATCCTCTTCCCTCCCCCACTTATGTGTAAATAACATCTCTGAAGACACAGATGATTCAAAATCAAAACCAAAAAGTGTGTATCTCAGTAGCTGTGAAATATTGCAGACATTATAAAGACACAAGTTGTTAGGCCTGCTGGGAAATAAAAAAAAAACTCACAGAGAAATGATACAGTGAAGGAGTAGATAGTAGGTCCGCCTAAGCCGCACTGGGATTAGCGCTAGGCCAAGCACGCATCGACAAACCCAGAGCCCTAAGGTACACAAAGGTGCAATGGTGGTCAACATTCATATCACCTGACAGTGGCAAATTAATATAATTTGCCTATTTTAAAATCTTCCCAATTCACTCACAGAAATCTGAAAAGGGCAAGATGGGGTATGTTATAAATGTTTCTCTGTTAAGGAGAATGTATTGTCACTTATGTTTAAGGAGTTTATTAAATGTATCTAGCCTTTAAAAAGCTCTTTTAACTTAACAAGATCACTTTAACACTGGTATATATTTGCAACCTGACATTTCAGATCCTGGAAGTATTGAAGATTGTTTTTCTCTTTTCTGTCAATATTATAGATTCAGAAAGTTTACAAATATCTAGGTCTGTTATATAAATTCCAAGTTGAAAATTATTTTAAGGATATAGTACTAAAAAAAATCGATTTTGTTGAGAGCATTCTCCGTAATTAACAGCAGAACCCTATTATTACATGGCTCATTACATACCAGAATTTATGTTGTGAGTCAAATAGCTACCCCGGGATCTCACGCAACAAAGTCTCCTAAAACTGCTATCTTATGTGTCAGTTTTCCCCATCAGCATTTTCAAAGGACACACTGTATTTAAACAAACATTTTAACATTTTTATCTGCAATGAATTAATCTGAAGCTTCTCCAGTATATGGCAGGAGCAGAGTACTAAGAAACTAAGTTAGAACTTGTCAGTTCCAACAGCTGGCAGAGACCACTCTCCAGTGTTCAGTCCTAATTGTCCCTAACACCTTTTCAGTTGGACCCTACCATTCTATGTGTCCAAGCTCGCATTATCTTACAAATACAAAGGTCTGTATCTACCAACAAAAAAAAATTTGCCACAAAAATGACTTTCATGCTTCTGATTTTCCCTCCATTTATCCAGTATATATTGATTCAAGGAAAGTTTCTACTGTCCCCCTGGGTTCCTGATGGGCCCGCCAACAACCTCAATAGTTCTGAATGGAGGGGCTATGTCAGAGGCCTGCTAAATCTTACTGCCAACACAACTTCAGTTGTAACTAGAGCCGTTTCCCTGAGTAGCAAAAAGACTGATTCGAACCTTAAGGTAGGCCCTTACTAGTCCCAACCACTTACTGCCTACTTGGCTCCTTGAAGAAACGTTCCTTCCATCTAGCTGAACCCTGTCAACCGTCCAGGACCTGTTCCAGTGAAGCCCGAGCCCACACCCAGTCCTCTGGCTCTCCACACTCCTGAAGTTCACTCTGCTGAATAAAAAGGCAGCATGGAAGAAAAACTATGACCAGAGGTCACACAAGATTTGGAAAGATTCAGCTAATAAACGTACACATTATTTCTTTAGCAGCCAGACCTCTCTAAGAATCCAGGTATGTTTGAAATCACCTTCAAGGCGCTGGAGTGATAGTACAGTGGGTAGGGCGTTTGCCTCGCATGCGGCCGACCCGGGTTCGATTCCCAGCATCCCATATGGTCCCCTGAGTACCGCCAGGAGTAATTCCTGAGCACATGAGCCAGGAGTAACCCTGTGCATTGCCAGGTGTGACCCAAAAAGAAAAAAAAAAAAGAAATCACCTTCAAGAGGAGAAATAAGATCTAGAGCTCTCTAGTTTCACAGACACCACAGACTACTGTCGATCTAAGAAGCTCCCCAACATTAAATTGCTCTCAGTTTGGTTTGGTATGGGGATTTGAAATTTTTACTTGTTTGGTACCTGTCTCCTCACTGGCAGTCTGACCAGGAGTGCGAGGGCACGACCAGTTCCCTGTCACAGAGGCATTCCCTTTTCTGGAGTAAATGAAGAAGTGACCATGCTTGGGCCTATTTGCCACACAGGAGGCGAATAAAGAGTTCACCTCCCACATCAGAGGGTTTGGACACACTTATTAAAAGCTCTGGCTTTAGACAAACTAAGGAACCCCCTCACCTTCTCAATCCAGAAAATGACACAGAAACAGCACTGACCTTACAAATTGCCTTTGAGGGATCATTAATACGTAAAAAGTGTTCAGAAAACAAAGCATTCTATGAGCCTTACCAGGATGAGCAGGACACAGATTAAAAAATTTAAGAAAAGATTCATCATCTTGAGTATAAATTCTGGTTTCCTCTTCTATAGAGGATCTTACAGAAACAACTACTTTTGAGGAGAGAAGTGTTAGTACAGCAGGCTGGGCATCTGCCTTGCACGTGATCTCCTCACATCCCATATGGTCCCCAGAGTACCACCAGGAATAATGCCTAAGTGCAGAGACTGGAGTAACTCCTGGGCACCACCATGTATAGCCCCCAAAAACAAACAAAAAACTTTTTTTCTTTGTCTATCCTTTCTTCATCTATAAAATAGAAGTCACAGACACATCCTTAGGAGTGGGGGAGGGAGGGCAAGGGAGCATGATGAGGATTAAATAAGGTAAAATTCATGTATGTCTTCAGTATGCTATTACAGAATAAATCTTAAGGGGTCAGAAAGATAGTACAGGAGTAATTTCAAGCATCACGTAACATTTCCTGAGCATCACCAGGAGTGAACCTTGAGCACAAAGCCAGGAATAACCAAGCACAGCCAGGGTGTGGCTCCCTACAAATTAGAACCTGGATGGGGCCAGAGAGATACTACAGTGGGTAGGGTGCTTATCTTGCAAGCTGGGGGACCCAGGTTCAATCCCTGGCATTCCATATGGTCCTCCCAAGCACCTCCAGGAGTAATACCTGAGTGCAAAATCAAGAGTAAGCACTGAGCATTGATGGGTGTGGCCCCAAACCCAAAGCAAACAAACAAAATTAAACAGATTGTATAGCAGGTAAGGTATTTTCCTAACATACAGCCTACCCAGGTTTGATTCCCAGCACCCCAGATAGTCCCCCAAGTCCCAGAGCCCTACTAGGAGTAAGCCCTGAGCATCATCAGGTGTGGTTCCAAAACAAAACAACAACAACAAAAATCCCAAAATAAATATTCTAGTCTTAGTAGCAACTCGAAGAACAGCAGGAGAACAGTGACAGTGACAGTACCAACGCACAGATTAGTTTTATTCTATTTTTTAAATTATTTCTTATTTTTGGTGGTCTAGTCCTTACTTCAGGTTCTATGCTCAGGGGTCACTCCCAGCAGTGCTTAGAGGATAGCATGTGGTGTCATGAGTCAGGCAGATGAAAGGCAAGCACCTTAACCCTAATATCTCTCCAGCCCCGTTTATGGAGGACTCGGTCGTACTCAGTGGTATTCAAGAGGTTACTGCCAGCTCAGTTACCATGGGATTATGTGGTAACAGGGATTAATCTGGGGCCTTCTGCATGTAAAGCATGTGCTCCAGTCCTTTGAGCCATCTCCCCAGACCTGAAGATTTTTTTCATGAACTCTGGTTACCTGGGAGAGAGCTTTCTAACTACCGCCCCAAACTTCCCCCTCCTCAACTGCTCTAATGTGCTAGCACACAGCACCACCTTCCTCCCTTGCCCCTCTCCTCTCCCAACCCAAGTAAACCTTTAAAGCATCATGCTCCTGAAGAACAAAGCCTATTAAATCCCTTTCCATTTGCTCCTGCCCCTCCCCCTTGGTATTTCATGTTCCAGATAGAGCGTGAGAAAACAGGATGCAATCAAAGGAATCATTCTTCACCCCTGTAATTTCTACACAGCTCTGCCGTGAACATCTTTTCAGTGTGCATGGCTGGAAAGGTGAGAGCATGTACCCATGTGGCCAGTTCCCAACTTTAGGTCTGACTTCTATTTCCAAATGCTATTTCACATCTTCTCTGCTTCTTCAAAGAGTAATTAAAAAGAAATTATCTTGGGGCAAGGAGGAGATAGCCCCAGAGTTAAGGTGCTTGCCTTGCACGTGGCCGACCCAGTTCAAATCCCCAGCACATGTGGTCCCCAAGCAGTGCTCTTGAGAACAGAGCCAGGACTGGCCCCTGAGCACCACTAGGTATGGCTCACCGCACACGACCCCTCTCTACTCCCTCCCTCCCATCTTACTTGAAGGAAACTATCTTTGGGAATAAAAAGTAAACAACATCTTTGCCAGGCTCAACTGAAACAACTGATTTGAGTTGTGATCTTATTTGGGATGTCAGGATGCTAGGGATCAAACCTGGCCTCACACAAGAAAGGCATGAACCCAAGGGCTAAGACTCAGCCCAAGGAAGGTCAGCAGGGCCATACACAGAAGGAACCAACAGCACACAGTCCCAGTCTCCACCTCAGCACTGACTCGCCCACCCACGCTGAAACTAACTGGACTTCTGGAGGTTTGTAGTTGATGGCATTATGAAGAGCATTATGAAGACGCAAGAGACTACTAGTTTCTAAGATGTTCCAAAGAAAGAAGCCAGAGGTCTCTGAAAAAAAAAAAAAGAATTCTAGAGCTAGGGTGGGAGGCTTGGCAGCAGTCTGAGAAATGAGGCTGCCTCACACTGGGCTGTTGGGTAAAGGGGCTGAAAACCACAGTTCTGGGCCAAGCTAAATTAACAGGGTGTCTACTGTGAATAACATAAAATATTTGTATACCAAAAAAAATAAAATAAATTTACAGGGTGTGTGTTCGTGTGTGTGTGTGTGAGAGAGAGAGAGAGAGAGAGAGAGAGAGAGAGAGAGAGAGAGAGAGAGAGAGAGAGAGATGGCCCTCCATGGGCCCCAATATATCTGAAGATATTAAAGGCAAAAATTGCATAAATGCAGGATGTGGCATAGCACTAGACCAGAGGGTCCATCAGAAGGACGGGGGAGCAACGGTGGGAAACAGCTGAGACTGTTCCGGAGGAGCCCCATCACAGGGGTCCTTTGGATTTAATCAAACAGATGCTGGTTACAGAAAATGGTGCAACTTTGATAATGATGTGAGCTGACACTTGTACACTGCTTCACTTTTTTGGGAGGGGACACACCTGGCAGTGCTCAGGGCTTACTCCTGGTTCTGCACTTAGGGGTCCTCCTGGAGGCTCAAGGACCATGCGGGATGCTAGGATCAAACCCGGGTTGACCATATTTGTAAGGCACAACCTGCTGTACTGTTGCTCTGGCCCCTCATTTTCACATGAAAAGTTTTAAGTCTGTTGTGTTTCAAAAAACATTCATAAGGAACTAAAGCTGGGACCAGTGACATCACACCAATCCTGTGGACGCTGGGGAAGGGACCCCAGAGAACACCTGTTTCAGGAAGGTCCTTCAGCAGCAGGAATGACGAGCTGAGACAAACGAGGAGAGGGATAAAGTGGAGCAGACACCCCAATAGCTGTTCATTCCAAGCCAGGTATTTAAACCCATTCCTCCTGCTGTCAGAATCCAGCCTGGTCCATCTATAGTCATCACTATGCAAAAACTAAAGCCACGAAGCACAGCTGAAATGCAGAGACTGCATGGAATAACGAGTCCACCACACAGCAGCAAAGCCAGCTTTCCCAAGCCCTTAGCTCTGGGGTGGTTCACACCTACAGAAGGGGGTTCATAATGCTGAGAACAACTAGGGGTGTCACAGGAGGGAGGCTTCACAGCCAGGTGCCCAACGGTCTAGCTCTGCACCCAGCTCTCCTGTCTCCCAGGGTTACAGAGCAGCGAACCCGTCCAGATGCTCTCCACACTGCAATACTCCTTTCTTTGAAAGATCCACAGCCCCAGTGAATTCATTTTCAGTAAATCTTTAAAAGCAAAAGTCTCACTTTCACCATGCTACACATCCAAAACTTCCTTACATCCCAGGTGGAGAACTGAAAAAACTTGTCTCTTTATTTACTTGTGAAATAAGTTACAGTTCAGGTGCATAACTTGTATAGCAGAAATCTTAGAGGTTCACACACTTCTTCAGCACAAACTTCATGTGTACAATCTTTAAACAAGGTCATATATTTATTTCTGACAAGCAAACTTTATATTATGAAGTAATCACATTCCTGGATAGTTGTATATAAAGTTGAATATTCAAAGAGCATCTTCATACTCTAAAGTTGATTGAAAAAAAGCTTAGTGTGTATTTTTTTGCAAAGCCAAAGAGTGGGCCGACCAACCTGGGTTCAATCTCTGGCACCCATGCGGTACCCTGAGAACTTGCCCACCACTAGGTACAGCCCCCAATAACCCCCCAAATAGTCTCATGACTGCATAATTAGATTATCTTAAAATAAGATTACCTATAAAATCTATTTGGAAAATAATGGCTAGCTCTCACTATTCTGCTCTCCTTTCTGAGAACTATTATATCTTCAGACAAAACCAGGGAGATGGAGTGGAGAAGAAGGTTCACAGGGCTGGAGCAATTTTGCATGCTGGAGTCCCACATGGTCCCTGGGAGCACCTTCCTCGGAGTAGTCCCTGAATATACTGCCAGAATAGTCCAACAACAAAAACAAACCATATTAAAAGAACATTAAGATGATGTTTTTATTTTTGGGCTTTTTTGGGTCACAACTGGCACTGCACAGGGGTTACTCCTGGCTCTGCACTCAGGAATTAACTCCTGGTGGTGCTCAGCGGACCATATGGGATACTGGGGGATCGAACTTGGGTTGGCTGCATGCAAGGCAAACACCCTCCCCACTGAACTATCACTCCAGCCCCCAAAATGATAAGTTTAATTAAGTAACTAAAATCCACTCAGTCAACTTCACTGTGAAACCAGTTACCATAAGAAAAGAAAAAGAAAAAAGAAAAAAAAAACAAGTTAATCTCTGAATAACTGAAACAAATTCAATTTAAGAAAACAAGAACAGGGGCCAAGGCAAAGTACAGTGGGCAAGCTGATCCAGGTTCGATCCCCGCTACTACATATGGTCCCACCACCCCCACCAGGACTGATCCCTAGAGCGAGCCAGGAGTAAGCCCTGAACACAGTTGGGTGGAACCCCAAATCAAACAAACAAACAAGAACAAAAGTTACCTGGCTTTTCCTCACTCAGAATCTTCCACAAACTGGCACCCAGGGGTCCACCTTCTGCTCCAACACTATCCTCCTCCTGGTTCCAATCATCCCATGAACCTGTCCCTCTTCTCTCTCAGGCTTTCTGGAACCAGGGGCTTCAGTTGCTCTGGCTAAGTAATCTTTATCTTCGCTGTACTCTGAGATCTTAATCCTCTCAAAAGCTATTCTGATAAGTGGAAAGCCTCAAAATCAACTGCTGATCTATTTCCTTTTTTACAAATCTTCTTGAACATCACCTCTACACAATAAACTGATCAATACATAGTCATCTACATCACATGCATGAAATCTCACGGATACAATTTCCTACTGGGGAGGGTTAAAAAGACCAGTAGTCTTACACTTCAAAATGTTAGAACACTACATGATGCCAAATACATTCTAGTCAAATGATATTTTGAATTAAGTCATTTCCACTAATTTTTTAAGAGATTAAAAAAATCATCTTTTTTTAAACTTGAAATAGGGGTCATAAAGACCACGTGTGCTTTCCATGCAGGAGACCTGAGTTTTAATCCCTGGGAACCTCACAGTTCCCAGAACACTGCTGGGTGTGACCTCACATGAAATTAAAGCAAAACAACTTGATATTGAAATTTTTTAATTGCATCTTTCTGAGTTCAGCAGGAGTGTGTTTACATTCAGGATTTTAAGGCTCTTACTTAGAGATGGGGAAACAATACAACATGCAAACACCTTTTCTCATACTACAGGAATTTTATCTTCACTCCTTTACAATTGAAAGGTGTCTTCACCAGGGAAAAAAGGTTGTCCAACTGCCGCCCCGACCTCCTCCCTCTAGTTCGTTTTTGGGAGTGAAGGCCAATTTGGAAAAGCACAAATTTATTTCAGTAAAGGCATCTGTTTTTAAAAATGTGACAGTGGAGAGAAATACTTTAATATTTCCTCTATTCCTCCACCCCTCCCCATGATGTAGTAAGTTTTAAGTTACTGTGAGTCAAATGAAATCGTTTACCCACTTTCCCTCATTAGCACTCCAGTATAGTTGCTTGCCCGAAAATACCCAGGCCCTGTAAATACAAACCTGTCACATTATAATCTTTAGGTGTTAAAGCAAAGGTGACTTTGAAAAGAATAAACGTTGGAAGACAATCTAAAGCCACATTTGCACGTATTCAAGGTTACTTCCAGATACCTGGTTCCAATCTCCAAAATGAATCACTGAGATGAAGCCTTTCCTGTCAGTGTCGACGACCTTATTCAATTTCATACCTCAGTAGTAAAACAAATGTTTGGACACACAGAGACTCATGTGTGTATTATATATCAGAGTATATTATGTATCTGGGATTTTAAAAGATTCGTTCTATTGCCACAAGAAGCGTTAGCTGGAGAAATCATCTGTCACCATCATCTAACGTCATGAATTTCCCCTTTTCTGGATTTTCGATTTCTCAGGACCCAATCGGAAAGAAAAACAGATTCTAAGAAACCTCTAGTCTTTCCAGAATAGAAATATCAATTTAATAACTTTCCGTAGAGAAAAGTAACCTTCCAGCAGAGGTAAACAAAGTAACAAGGACTCCAGCACTATTGTCTTCTGTAAACACCAACAAAAACATGCGGGTCAGACAGTCATTTTAGAAACCTCATTTCGCATCAGTTTTCCCCCAGCAAAGCGTCCTGCGGGGAGCCACAAAGAACGGGGCTCCGAGCCCTCCCGCACCCCGCGACTCTGAAGGGATGCGCCTCGATTTCTCCAAGGTGCCCTCTCTGGGGAGGCTAACCAGGTCCGACCGGCGCGCTGAGCTGCTCCGGAGCCCACGGACGCCCGGGATCCCCGGCGGCTGGTGGTCAGCGGCCCCTGCACGTTTCCAACTGGCCGTACGTCGTCACACTGGCGTTCTGCCTGCAGCCCGCGACCCCTCCGCTCCCAAGCAGACGCGCACCGCCGCGGCCTCCCGCGGGTCGGGTCGGGTGGGCTCCGCGCCGCGCCCGCGGCGGGGGAAGACGCGGCCCGCGCGCGGCCACACAATGGACGGGGGCAGCGGCCACTCGCGGCCACCCGCAGCCCCTCCGGGACGCGCGGGCGGGCGGGCGCCCCGAGAGCCCCGTTTGGACGCGCCGCCCGCGCCTGCCAACGGCGGAGGTGCGAGCCGGGGAGGGGCGCGGCGGGGGGCGCGGGAGGGGGCGCGGCGGGCGCGCGTCCGCGGCTCCTCCCGCCGCTCGCCCTGCCCCTCCCGCGGCGCGGCGGGCACCGATCGGCGACGCTCCGCCACCAGGTAAAGGCGCGCCGGGCGCCGCTGACAGCACGGGGAGGCGCGGCGGGCCGGTGACAGGGCCGCCTCCCGCCTCGGGGGTCCCGGCGCGCCCCCCGCCAGGCAGGTCCCGAGCGCCCGGGGCCGAGCCGCGCGCCCGCTTCGCCGCACACACGCACACACGCACGCGCGCCGCTCCCGCACCCCGACGGCCGCAGCCCGGCCCGGCCCGGCGCGCCGCACGCCCCCCGCCGCCGCCGCGGCCCTTCCCGCCCGAGGGGGGTCGCCGGCGCCCCCCGCGCTCCGGGCCCGGCCGAACAAAGACGCCGCGACGGGCGGCCGAGCGGCGCGGCTCGGCCCCGAGCGGCCCGCGCTCACCTGGGCTCCGTGTCCGGCGGCGGCGGCGGCGGCGGCTCCTCGGCGGGGCTCCGGCGGCGCGGGGCGGGCGGCGGCGCCCACGGCGAGCGCGACCCCCCGGGCGGCCGGCGCGGGGCCTGCGGCGCGCTCGGGCGGCGGGGGCCCCCTCGGCGCCGGCGCGGCGGCGCGGCCCGGCAGGTCCAGTCCGGCCCCGGCGACGCCGCGACGCGCCCTCGGCCTCGCGCCCGCGGGCGGGACGGCGGCTCCGGCGCGGCCCGGGACCGAGGCGGCAGCGGCGGCGGCGGCGGCGGCGGCGGCGCTCGGCCGGCTCCGCTCCCTCCGCGTCCGGCTCGGGCGGGCCGGCGGCGGCAGCGGCGGCGGGGGGCGCGGGGACGACCCTGTCGCGGAGGGCGGCGCGGCCGGGGCGCCTCTCAGGGCTGCGGGCCGGCGGCGCGGGCGGCGGCGGCTGCGGCTCCCGGGGCCGGCGCGCTGAGGTGCGAGGCTGCCACCGCGGCCATCTTGTTGCTCTAACTGACAAGAACCCCCCTCCCCCCGCTCCAGCCGGACGGGGCGCTCGCGCCCCCTGCCCCGCCCCGCGCGGGCCTCCAACAGGAAGTCGTCCCGGCCCCTGGCACGTGACTCCCCGGCCTCCGCAGCCCCGGAGGGCCCGCTGGCCAATGGGAGCGCGGCGCCCCAGCTCCGCCCCCGCGCGCCTCCGGAGCCCATTGGCTCGCCTGGAGCCAGCCACGCCCCCTCCAGCGCCCTTAATACCCGCTCTCGCGGCGCTCCTGCGGGCTGCGCGGGGCGCGCGCGGTTTTCCCCGCGCCCTCCTGGCGTCCGCGTGGGCTGCTCCCGGGGAGCGGGGAGACCCGCGCGGCGCCCTCTGTGCTCTGCGGCTGCGGCGGCTTGGCGGGCGCCCACGCGCCGGACGGTGCGACGCGCCCCGGGCCCCGCGCGGACGCCGGGATCTGCGCGGCGTCTTCGCCCCGCGGCGCTGGCTTTCTCTGCCCCGCGCCCGCACAGGCGCACGTCCCGCCCGTGCCGTGCACACGCCTGGCACCTCCCCGCCGCGCACACGGGCGTGCACGCGCCGGGCCGGGCCCCTCCTGCTCGCCCGCCCGCCCCTGCGCGCCGTGGCTCCCGGGAGAGCGCCCTGCTGGGAGCCAAACAAGCCTCGCTGAGAAACGGCTCCCCGGGGAGCCCTCCCTCCTCCCCCTTGCTGCTCCCCGCCACCCCGGAGTGCGAACACCCCGCCCCCGCCGAATCAGCCGCTGGGCCGGACCGAACCTCGGCCCAGCGCCTCCTGCCCGGCGCCCAGCGCCCGCTCGGGCTCCTCGTTCCCTGCTCCTGACCACGCGCGCTGGTCGCTGAGAGCCGAAGCGAGGCGCGGTTTGCGAGGTCTGGGTCAAGTTTTGGGGCCAGGGTCCTCTGGGCTTTCGCCGGCGTTCCTCCCGCCCAGCCGGCCCCTAGAAAGTCGTCGATATTGCAGGAGGCCGTTCCTGCCGGCGCGGCTCCATCTTATGCAGATCATGCCACGCGCGCTCGCCAGGCAGTTTGGCCAAGGCAAGTGCTGAGCTGCGCTCAGGATTGGTGGAAACATCTGGACCAAAGAGACGCGCCAGCCCCCCACCCTCGCTTGCTCCCGGGTCCGCCGGCGGGTGCGCTTTCTTTCCTGCTGCCCTGTTTCAAGTCGACCAACCTCGCCCCAAAGCCCTTTCCTAAAGCCAGGGATGTGCATTTCCCCTCTGCAAAGGCACATCACTCTGAAGCCAGATGCAGCTAGCTGACTTAGAGGTTTCGGCCTTTTAGCTTCAAGATCAGATCGGAGACTTGGGGCCAGAACCATAGTCCAGTGAGGAAGGCCTTGCTTTGCATGCAGGCGACCCAGGCTCGATCCCCGGCACCCCATAGGGTCTCCCGAGCACTGCCAGGAGTGATTTGTGAGTACAGAGCCATGAGGAACCCCTAAGCACCCCCGCGTGACCCCAAAAAATACCCCACACAAACCAAACAAAAAAAACACCCAGAACCCCTGTGGTGGAGAAACCTGCTTGGTACATTTCAGAGGCCAGGGTGTGTGGCTGCCCTGGGGTGTGCAAAAGAGTCTTTAGAACACGCAGATGATGTGACAAATCAAACTTCACTTCGGGAACTTAAGGCCGCTTTACATTTGTTTTGTGTTGGTGCTGGATGTGGAATTTGTGACTGACTTCTCAATTTGAACCCTTTACTGCCCAACCTTCCTTGGCTTACCCCCTGCAAAATAACCCTCTCTCATTATCTCAGAGAGCAAACACCGGGAAGGGGGAAAAAAAAAAGCTTCCATGTTGATAAGGTTTTATAAACTCCAAATTAGACTCATGAGTGTGCCCGCAGAGAGAATATTGGAGCCACCCCAAAATACTGAGGCAACGCATGGGTATGCAGAATACAGGGTCAGTTACTGGTGGCTGTTGGACTGAATTAAAAATGACTACTGGGGCAGGAAGATAGCACCGAGGGTTAGGCACCTGCCTCGCAAGCAACTGACCTGGGTTGGATCCTCAGCACTACATATGGTCCACCTGCCAGCGCCAGGAGTGACCCCTGAGTACAGAGCTACGAGTAAGCTCTGAGCACAGCTCAGTGGTCTGGACCCCCCAATTAATAAATAAGGAGAAAATAAGATCTCAGGCAAAGCCACCAAATGGCTAAGTTTATATGTGGGGTCTGTCACCCTCGTTAGCCCTGTCACTCCCCACCCCTAAGCCCACAGCTAAGGTCTGAGCTAATCTATGAAAAAAGGGGAACGGAGCAGAATTCCATTTAAAAGGATTACAGCTAAATGTGACTCTCCAGGTTAGGAATGTGGCTAATGTGGCAGAGCACAGCGACCGGGGGCTGGACCACCAGCTGCCTGCTCCCTGCCAGCAAGCTAGGGATGGCCCTGGGGCCCCCCACAATTCTGAAAAAGGTCTTGCTTTGGTTAAAATGTACCAAGCAAGGACAGCTGGAGAGGTTGTGGCTACCGCACATGTGAAAAACCCAGACAATAGACAGTAGGGAGTGCGCCCAGCACATATGTCCCCTGAGCCCCCAAGGAGTGATCTCGGTACAGAGCCAAGAGTGACCCCTGAGCACCATCAGGTGTGGCCCAAAACCAAAAAAGTTGTTTTGTTTCAGTCTTGAACGACCATTGTGTTTCACAGGACTACACCCTCTGTAGCAGTAACACAACGGGAGGGCACTTGCTTTGCGGTGGGGTCAGCCTGCTTTGATCCCCAGTACCCCACGTGGTTCCCTAAGTCCACCAGGAGTGACTCCTAGAGTACAGAGCCAGGAGAAGCCCCTGAGCACTGCCAGGTGTGGTCCCAAGCTTCCCCAAATGAAAGCATGTCAACAAAAAGTGCCGCTTGTGCATGCAGGCTGTGTCCCGTGCTAGGGCTAGTCCCAGACACTTCTGGTCCCAGCTGGAGCCTGAAGACCGGCCGTGGACAATTTAGTAAGGAAAATTGGCAAACTCAGGCGTTCTGCAGAGAGCCAGCTGCGCAGTGTGTGAAGGGCCGGGGGAGGCTGGCGCGGGCCACAGAGGCGGGGGGATCAGTGGCACCCCACACCTTTAGACAGACTCTCCCATCCAAGCTGGCAAGAGTCTGTGGGAGCTGCGGGTGCCCACTGGGCTGTGCATGGGGGATTTGGAGGTTAATTTTGTTCACATTCAAGGGAGAACGAGAAGCATCAGCCACAGCAGGCGACTCCAGCTCTACAGACACGTGGCTGCATCCCTTCCTCAGGGACTGGAGGAGCCCATGAGGCCCGAACCCCACAGTGGAACGGGCGCAGAGACTCAGTGCCATCGGGGCATCCACCGCCTGCAAGCGTGCTGGCAACGTGGCTTCTAGACCCACAGCCCGGATCTGCTGACTCAGAAGCCCCTGCTGGGGCAGCGAGGGTGGGTGGGAGCACACCTGTGTTTTCTTCTTATTTTTTTTTAAATTTTTTTATTAGTGAATACTATGCAGCTGCTATTTTTCTTAATGCAGGAGTACTGCTCTTTATTCAGTCACTGATTAAGCTGATTGAACTGGGCATGAACTCCCACATTACCTTTTTTATTATTATTTTTTTAATTGGATATCCGTGAGATAGACCATTACAGAGCTGTTCATAATTGGGTTTCAGTCATACAGTAATCCAGCACCTATGCCTCCACCAGTGTACATTTCCCACCATGAATGTCTCCTCACCTCCATCCCCCAACCCCTCACCCCCTACCCCCAGCCTCCCTCTATGGGAGGCACTTCTCTCTCTCTCTCTCTCTCTCTCTCTCTCTCTCTCTCTCTCTCTCTCTCTCTCTCTCTCTCTCTCTCTCTCTCCTTTTCCTTTTATGCATTCTTAAGTCCTTAAGTCCTGCTGGTGGTTGGAAATCAAACTCTCCCTCTCCCTCCCCTCCCCTCTCCCGCCCCCTCCTCTCCCCTCCTCTCCCCTCCCCTCTCCTTCCCTCATCTCCTGTCCACCGCTTCCATCACACGGAGCTGCTTTACTGAGCCCAGGCCTTTCCCTCCCTTCCCTCCCTCTCCTCTTTCTGCAGGTGTTATTTGCATCCTAATGGTGATCTGCCATGACAGGGATGGGGGAAGCTTCTGGATTTGAAGGCTTGCTTTTCAAGTAAAAAACAAACTGGAAAAGAAAACGGGCTGGAACTGGGTGCCTCATCCCGCTTGCACCCCAGGTATATAGCAGTGTACTTGGCCCTCAGCCAGGGTCTACCCCTGAGGGGCTTTCCCAGCGGAGAATGCTGCTTCTCACACTGGTCAGGGGACTCAGGCTGTTCACAATACCAAGGCCTGGTAAGACTCCGGGTGCAGCAACCACGGATGAATGAATAAATGAATGAATGAATGAAACCCAGGGCCCCTCAGTCCAGGGGGTCTGTGATGCTGCACTTTGACCTGCAGGGGTTCTAAGGCCACTCCTGTCAGCGGGGGTTGAGGCAGGGGGTAAAGAACTGAAGAGGGACTGGGGGCAGCTCAGCCACCAGCAGGCGCGGCACAGCTGGGAGGCCCTGGGACCCATCCCCAGCACCCAGAAAGAAGGGGAAAAAGAGAACCAAATCAGAGCAAGGCTGATTCCCACACGGATTCATCACCGCTGGGCTGACAGTTTCTCTCCGAGTCATGGAGGGTCACTGAACCTATCTATGGTTTGTGGCAGCCAGAATAAGGGGGAAGGAGACCCGAGAGCCGGGCAGAGGGTCCGGTCACAAGGAGCATATCCGGTCTCATAGGGGAGTTGGAAATTTTTTGGCAGAAATGATGAGAAGCCCATACAGGGTTGTTAATGGGTGATTCAAGGCTATCTGGGCACATTGCGGGATGACACCTGGAAGACAACGGGTGGGGGATAGATAGGAGGCCCCAGAGACATCAGAACCTCTGGAGGGACGAAAGGGGCCAAGAGCTGTTGGACAGGTGCCCTTGGAGAAAAAACTCTAGCTCCTGGGCGGATCGGGCCAGACTTGGGGCCTGACGCTCTGGGCTCCAGTGAGAGAGCGGGCAGCCAGGCAGCGGGTGCTGAAGGCCAAAGGTAGGACTTGGGGAGAAGAGTTGAGCCTGGCCAGGCAAGGGGCAGGGGTACAGTGAGGGGTGAGAAGTCAGGAGCGATGACTGGGCGGGAGGACAAACGGGAGGATGGAGCTGGGCCAGGAAAGCAGTGTCCGCCCAGGTCACCATCCAGGGCCAGAGGCTGGCAGCATATTGGGGATCACACATGTGTAGCTGTGGCCATTGTTCCTGCTGAATTGTGGGGGTACACACCTCACCCCCCCTCCCCCCAGTGCCTCAGAGTGGGACTTTCCCTGGGGAGATGCTTTTGCAGGTCCAGTCAGGTTAGGTGAGGTGGCCGGGGCAGGGAGCCATGGGGAGGTGGGGTGCAGGCTCCCCAGAGGTGGTCAGCAAACCACCAGAGGCAGGAGAGAGCCCAGGGGTGGTTCCCACTGGCCTTGACCTCAGGTCCTGCTGGTGCTGGAGCCGGGTGAAAGGAGCTTGGTTTTGGGGAGGGGCCTGTTCCGGGGACCCCGGCACCCCACACTGTCCCCAGAAAGGTGATTCAAGGGATGTAAGGCACAGAGAGGGGTGCCTGGCTCCCTTCTTTTTGCTGCTGGAGTTGGGGGCACCTCTGCTCATGGGGTGGAGCACACATTCCTTGTGCTGCTCGCTGGAGAGTGCTCCTGTGTCCTGTCGCCAACCTGCAGGACATGGAGGTGTTACCCTCGCAAGGCACCCCCATCCATTGCCCAGATGCCTGGCCCGGGTCTGCATTTCCTAAGGGAGAACCTGCGTGTTCTCATGTGCTGAGCAGAACAGCCATGAGCAAGGGTCAGGAGTCCTGATGGGTTGGGGGGAGGGGTGTCTGCAGCCAGAGGATGGGAGTGGGGCTGCTGCAGACGCTGTGAGATCTGTGGACATGCATGTGTGTGTGTGTTCAAGCGCACGTGTTTTTTTCGGGGTCTACATAAATGGAGCACGTTGCCATCTCTGCCACTTGTTATATTGGGAGGAAATTGAAATGGCCTCTGACTCCTTCTCGGGCTCAAACTCTGAAGGGATGATGAGGATGTGGCTCAGCGGGGGCAAGCGCTTGGCTGGGGTCAGGTCCTGGGTCCTGCCAGCACCACAGGAAATAAGAACAGATAAAGAGCCAGAGAGAGAGATAGTGCTGGGGTTACGACTCTCCCTGCAGTACAGTGGGTAGGGGGCTTGCACGAGGCCGACTCAGGTTCAAGCACGAATGGCCCCTGAGCCCACCAGGAATCATCCCTGAGCACGGAGCCAGGAGTAACCCCTAAGCACTGCCAGGTGTGTCCCCACCCCCACCCCCACCATTCCCCCCAAAATGCCCTCTTACCTTTCAGGCAATTGACCCTGTTTTGATTCCTGCACATGGTTCCCCAAGCTCCACCAGGAATGACCCCTGAGCACAGAGCCAGGAATAAACCCTGAGCACTGCTGGGTATGACCCGACCACCCCCCACACACACACACACACACATACAAATTCATAAATAAAGCAAAGTCCTGTTTCTAGATCATTTGGAGCTCAGTCACTATTTAGATTCCAGTTGTTGCTTTCTTTTGCATGAATAGAATTGCATTTGAATGTATTATCTGGGTGAGGCTGGAGGATAGCACAACGGTAGGGTGTTTGCGTTGTGTGCAGCCAGCCCTGCTGAGTCAGGTTCGATTCCTCCACCCCTCTCGGAGAGTATCTCGCCCGCAGGGCAAAGCCTGGCAAGCTCCCCGTGACGTATTCAATATGCCAAACACAGTAACAAGTCTCAAAATGGAGATGTTACTGGGCCCGCTTGAGCAAATCAATGAACAACGGGAGGACAGTAACAGTGACAGTATTGTCTGGGATGTGTGAGACCTAATAGGTAAACACATAGTTTCTTGCCTGCCTGCCTAATATACAGCAAATTCCACCGCCAGACTGGAGGGGAACCAGGTATCTAACGGGGGGTGGGGTGGTCATGGGGTGCCACCCATCTGCTTTTGCTCCATGGGGCCTAAATTGTGGTGTGACAGCCCTGAGTCTTGAAGGTGCTGAGGGACTTTACGGTCTGTCATTCTATGTGGCTGGAGCGATAGCACAGCAGTAGGGCGTTTGCCTTGCATGCAGCCAACATGGCCGACCCGAGTTCGGTTCCTCCGCCCCTCTCGGAGAGCCCGGCAAGCTACCCGCACGGCGGGGCCTGGCAAGCTCCCCCGTGACGTATTCGATATGCCAGACACAGTAACAACAAAGTCTCCAATGGAGATGTTACTGGGCCTGCTCGAGCAAATCGATGATCAATGGGAGGGCCTTTACTTACTTACTTTACAATCTATGCGGACACTGGCATCTGCACAAGGTCAATTGAGGCCGGGAGATTGAGGGCCCTGGGAGCCGTCTCAGGGCTCCTCTTTCCCAAGCTGCTCTGGGCTGCAGACTGGCCCCCTGCTGGGGCGGGACTGGGGTTCAACAGCCGAGGTTCACTGCGCACGCAGCCTCCCTGCGGCCCGGCTTCTCAGCGGCTGGCACTGCAGATGGGCTGATGCCGCCTTTATGAGGTCGCTGATGGCTGGGATCTGCTGGCTGAGCGGGCTCAGTCCAGGATTAGCTCCCTGAGCCTGTATTAATTAAGCAAATATTTGGCAGCCTGGCCCTGCAGACCCGGTGGCTACCCCCAGCGCCCAGGCCATCGTCCTCCCCCAGGGGGATGAAGACCCCAGCAATGTCACCCCCCGCGTGCTGCCTGCTCTCCTGTCCCGACCATCGCTAGCCGGGCTGTGATTTGTCCTTGTTGCAGCGAGGGAGCTGGGGGAAGGGGTTGGTTGTTCACTGAGGTGTGGCGGGCGCCCAGAGCCGCACTGGCTCCAGTGCCCTGCGAGCATTTCTCTGCAGGGCTGAGTGGGGGTGAGCCGGGGTGAATGCCCGAGGAAGTTCACATCCAGGGGCTGTAGGGTCACAGCGGGGCATTCAGGTGTGAGGGGCAGCTGGCCAGGAAGTGGCAAAGTGCCTCCTCTCTCCGCCCTCCTCTCCCTCCCTTCCTCCCTTCCTCTTCTCTCCTCCCTCCTCTCTCCTTCCCTCTCTCCCTTCCTCTCTTCCTCCCTCTTCCTTTCCATTCCTCCTTCCCTCCCTCCCTCTTTCCTCCCTCCTTCCCATTCTTCCTTCCCTCTCCCTCCCTCTTTCCTTCCTCTTTCCCTCCTCTTCCCTTTTTTCCTTCTTTCCTCCCTCCCTCCCTCCCCTGCTTCTTTCTTCCCTCCCTCCTTCTCCCTCTCTCTTTCCTAGTAGCATGCTGGTTATTGGCGGATTTAGGACAACGCATGGAAAATACCAGAACACTTGACATTTACGACAGACATTTCCTTAGGCCATTGTGGAGAGCAAATAAAAAGAAAGCTAATAATGATATGGTTTTCCATTTTCTCCCCCTCCCGAGTCCACCAGGATTATGAAGAGAGGAGGGAAGGGACTGTGAATCATCGCCTGCTGGGTAACAAACCACCCCCCCCACCCCTCCCAAATCTGGCAACTTGGCACGGCCGGTGTTCTGTGCCGGAGTCTGGGAGTACGGGATCTGGGCTCAGCTTGGCTGGACGCAGGCTCAGGGGCTCACAGGAAGTCTGTGATCATTGGGGTGGCAGGCGGTGGGGGCTTCAGCTCTGCACCTCACTCATCTCAGGGGTGGCTGGTGGGGGGGCTTTGGTATCTGCCCTGGGCTTCCCACACACGAGTGTCACTAGGATCTGGGAGAACTACACCCCAGAACTGTTCTTACGCCCTGTGTTGGGAGTTCCCCTTGTGTTAATATTGTGCCGGGCCTGATTTATAAATCGATTTGGTTGTAGACGTGTGTATGGAGAAAGACAATCAGGGGCTGGGGAGATGGCTCACATACAAGCTCCAGGTGTGGTACCTGGTTCCCAAAGTACCATGGCGCCCATGTGGGGGTCTTCAGTACCATAGACCCTGTATGGAGGACTGTAGTGCCATGGTCCCCCAGCTTCACACCAGTTTCACACCGGGAGACCCTGAGCACCGCAGGTTGAGACCATCAAACAAAACAATCACTCCCGAGTCTATACAAACCACAGGGTCTTGGAGTGGACCCTGGCATGTGAGGGTTTTATTTCTTGGTTTTTTTTTTTTTTTGCATCACACGGGTGGTACTCAGTGCTTACTCCTGACTGTGCTCAGGAAGCATCCTGGAGGGTTTGGGGGACCATGTGGTGCCAGGGGCTGAACCCGGGCTGGGTCCCTGCAAGGCAAAGTGTCGTCCCCTCTGTCCTATCTGTGCGGTCCCAGAATGGGGGTTTGGACGCTACGGTCCCGTGCACAGTCTCATGTGCAGGGGCCCCCAGGCCATGCCATCAGGACAAGGTTGGGACATTGATGGAGATCAACTCAGATTCCTGGCTTAGAGAAATTCAGGTCCTGACCTCCTGTGGCCCTTGACATGCCGGCCGCGAGGTCGTGTGTGTCACGCCCCGGCTTTTTCCTCTCCCTTCTCTGTGCCGGGCTGACTGCACCGTGCCGCTCAGACCGCATCTGCTCAGTGCCTCGGAAGCTCCGCGCTCCTGGTGCAGTCAGCGACAGCTTCAAAGAGGAGGTGGCCTTGGCATGTGAAAACTCCCACTGTCATTAGAAGGAGGGGAGCGATGGTGGCAAGAGCTGGGATCCTTGAAGGTTCCTGCCCGGAGGTAGGAACCAAACCGTGGGTTGATTCTAGCTTTTGCACGTGGCAGAGATGCCTTGCTCTAATCCATCCCACCTCGCCGCCAAACCAAGGACTACATTTCCCAGAACGCCCCTCTCAGCAGTGGGCCCACGTGACTACTTCTGCCCAATGGGATGTGAGCTGAGGAGCCCTTCCACACCGAGACCAGGTGGACGCTATGGAGCCACCCCCAGACCAGGTGCTGGCAGGGCTAGGACACCTGGGCGGAAAAGGGGCTTCTGTTCCTCAACCAGCAGGAGGAAAATGTACCCTGCAAGCCGAGGAGGCCGGATCAGGGAACAAGCGTCTGACTGTGGGCTTGGCTTGCTCGGGAGGCGGCCTCGTCCCCAGGCACAGGAGGAACCGGTTGTCAAGTCCTCGAGTGGACGCCAGGGAAAGGGCAGAGGGATCGGCACCTGCGAGAGTAACGGTACACCCTGGGAGGAGAACGCAGCGGGCCAAGGAACCCTCCCGAGGCTGTGCCTGCTGTGCGCTCAGAGACTGGGCCGGAATCGGAGAATCCGAGAACAAGAGAATCTCCCCAGCCCAGCCCAGTACCAGAGAATCTCCCCGGCCCTACAGACAGTTTTAAAGGGCCGGATGGGCAGGGCGGGGGTGTGTCGCAGTAGTAGAGCACTTACTTGCCTTGCATATGTGAGGCCTTGAGTTTGATTCCCAGCACCACGCTCTCCCCCGAGACTGTCGGTAGCAACCCCTGAGCACCAAGCTGTGAGCAGCTTCTGAGCACCTCTGGGGACGGCCCAAAAATGAAACCCAAAACCAAAACCCCCAAACCCCAAGTAAACACCAAAAAAGAAAGCACTTGAAAAAATTATGGTTTATACAAATAGTTGTTGTTGTTTAAGTCAATTGGGTTGCAGAGATTGTACAGTGGGTAGGGTGTTTGCCTTGCACATAGCTACCTTGGGTTCAATCCCCAGCAATTCCACAGGGTCCCCCAAGTACCGCCAGGAGTGATCCCTGAGTGCAGAGCTAGGAGTAACCCTTGAGCATGACCAGGTGTGGCCCCCCCCATTTTTTTTAAATTAAAACAAAAAAGTCAATTGCATGTTATTAGTCTTAAAATCAAACACAACCCCTCCCCCTTTTGCTGCAGTCCCAGTCTCACACCCTGGTTCCTCTTTATGCACCCAGAACCATCTTCAAATCCTTCAGACTACTAAAACACACGTGTTCTTCCTTCGTGAGTTTTCTACTTTGATGTGACAGCTTCCTCCTCTAGAAGACAGAAATTGAACTGTTGGGACAGCAAACCCCATTGCCCTGCACATTTTTTCCTCTCTTAGAAGCATTTCAGCAGCAGAATTGGGCATAATTTTTCTAGATGGGGAACCAAACACAACAGGGGTTTGAATGTATGCAGGCTAGTCAGAGGGTTAACCGGAAAACTAGAAAGGTAGGTCAAAACCAAGCACAGAGTTCCACCAGGCTAGACGATTAGACTTCCTGGGAAACAGCAGGAAGCCACTGAAATTTTTAGGCTGGGAGTGAATGGAGCAAAACCCAGGTGACGCCATACTAGGATGGATGCAGAAAAGTATCACCTGACATCCTGAGCTATTGGCCATCTACCCGTCCATCTATCTCTACATCTGTCCATATATCTATTTGTCCACTCATCTAACCACCCATCCATCTACCCACCCACCCATCCGTATACCCACCCAACCATCTGTCCGTTCACCCAGCCCATCTATTCACCACCTACCCACCCATCTGCACACCAACCATCCATCTACCTGTTCACCCATCCATCTACCTGTCCACCCATCCATCTACCACCCACCCATCTAGTTGGCTGTGTATCCATCCAACCACCCATCCATCCAACTACCCACCCGCCCATCCATCTACCCCCACATATTTATCCTCCCACCCATCCATCCATTCATACATTCATCAGTCCATCTGTCTGCCCATCCATCAAGCCACAGACCCATCTATCACCTATCCACCAACTCATCTGTCTGTCCACCCACCCACCTATCTAATCAGATTTCTCATTGACATATGGCTTTGCATGAGTGTCCACCTCGGCCTCTACGTTGTCCTTTGCAGAGCAGTGGAGAGTCTTCATTCCCCCACTTGTGCTCTATCCCCGCCCCTGACAGTACCCCAACACTGTAGGTGTGTAAGAAAAGTTTGTTGAAGGAAGAAAAGACGGACATCAGTAAGACGGAGACCAATCGGATGGTGGCCAAGATAAAAGATGTGAGAGCGTTTCACGGAGGCTTAAATTTGGTCACTTATTGGAGGGCAGGAAGTGAGGGGAGTCACAGTGACTCATAGGGGGGTTGGCTGATTGGAAGAGGTGGTAGGAGTAGGAGGACTTGGGGGTCTCAGTCCCCACCCACGGGTTAGTTTCTCCTTAATGATATTGGAATAAGCAAATCACCATTTTCAGTTTGTTATTAAGGCCAACTCCAGAGAGTTTCAGAGAAGAAGAAGATGCTCCCTCCGTGTTGCCCGTGCAGATGCCCGTGGTGAGTGCAGAAGCCTCGTGGCCGACTCCCAACGGTTTCCTCTTGGTCTCTTTATGTAGCTCCTGACATTACTAAGCACACACAATCAGCATGCAGCACACAAGAGGTGCTTATGGAATATTTGTTGGATGAACTATCTGGGGGGGGAAGGGGAGAGAGAGGCTCAGAAGTTCATGCAAGGGATCCAAGCCACCGATTGCAATGGGGGTGCAGTGAAAATGAGTCAACTGTGCCCCTTCTTCT
Source organism: Sorex fumeus (assembly GCF_029834395.1). Taxonomy (NCBI): domain Eukaryota; kingdom Metazoa; phylum Chordata; class Mammalia; order Eulipotyphla; family Soricidae; genus Sorex; species Sorex fumeus. The sequence goes on along the minus strand of NW_026606086.1, from coordinate 16,496,953 downwards.
GGGACCCAAGCGTGTTCCTTGCTTGGGCATTGGGGCTGTGCTGCCCCAGAACCCAGGAAGTTGGGGGTTGCCCTGTGTTGATTCTCAAGTTTCTATCCATGAAACTGTCCCATCCCGGCTGGGCTGCAGGACAGGTTCCTCAGGAGGAGGAGACGAAAAGCCCCTTGTCCTTCGAGGCTGGTCTTTCTGCCCAGAGAACCTGCTTTCTGCAGGGGTCGCTACATTGAATCCCACACACTCCATTTGCATGAATGCGTGTATGCGTGTGAATGTCATGCATGTGATCACATGAAACCCTCACACCTGGGAAGTCCAGAGGTTGCCACGTTTCTACATTTGGCATCTCATGATCTAGATGTGCTAGTGACCTGGGCAGACTGGGGGCATCAGGCAACGTTGGCCAAGGGAGAAAGCTGGTAAGGAAGTCCCCCTCACCCCCACTGTAGCAAGGGATAGTTGTTTACTTCTGTTTGTTTTATCCTTTCTCCCCATCCAATAGCAGATGCTCTGTATGAAAATATAGAAAAAAAAGAAAACCATCACGGTCCGCTCCCCTGAGGCGTGGGCACTTCATGGTGCCACTCAGAGCACTGGGAACAATACAGATCTCCATGCTCTGCTGATCCCAACTACTCGCCAGTGAACAGAGACTTGTCTTTTTCTTCTCTTTATTTATAGATTTTTATTTTTTTTTCTTTTTGGGTCACACCCGGCGATGCTCAGGGTTTACTCCTGGCTCTGCACTCAGGAATTACTCCTGGTGGAGCTCAGGGGACCATATGGGATGCTGGGGATCAAACCCAGGTCCGCCGCATGCAAGGCAAACGCCCTACTCGCTGTGCCATCTCTCCAGCCCCGTTTCCTCCCTTTATTTTTATTTATTTTTATTTATTTATTTTTTGCTTTTTGGGTTCCACCTGGCGATGTTCAAGGGTTACTCCTGGCTCTGTACTCAGGAGTCACTCCTGGCAGGGCTCAGGGGTCCATATGGGATGCTGGGAATCAAACCCGGGTCAGCGGCATGCAACGCAGACGCCCTACCCGTTGTGCTATCGCTCCAGCCCCTCCTCCCTTTATTTAAACACAGTGACTTACAAAGCTGTCCAGGATACACGTGTTACAGGCATTCAATATTCCAATCCCAATCCCACCACCAGTATCACCTTCCCTCCACTATTGTCCATTTCCCCAGTCAACCCCCAAGTCTGCCTCCTTAGCAGGCACAAAATAATTGTTTACATTGCTTGTTACAACTAAAAGCTGATAAAATTATCAAAAAAATACTTCAATAAAAGAAAATTTGTAACAATTGTCCTATCTCACCATGGAGACATTAAGTCCTTGTCTGAGGTTTGCTAAACTGTTGCTAGTTGAACCTTTTGTGTTAATATTTTTGTCTATTGAGCTCAGTTGGCTTCAATGTTGCTTTGCCGTATAAATGGTGTGCTGGGGGGGGGGGATGTCAGTATTGCAGAATTGGGAGGCATCCCATTCACCGCAGCATGCTCCAAAAACTACAGAATATGGGGCTGGAGCAATAGCACAGCGGATAGGGTGTTTGCCTTGCACGCGGCCGACCCGGGTTCAATTCCCAGCATCCCATATGGTCCCCTGAACACCGCCAGGGGTGGTAAAGGCTTGAGTGGGGGCCGCCTGCCTGTTCACTTTTCTCTTGCTGTCAATGGTGGGCGCGTCCCACAGCCTGACACGAAGAATGTCTACACTGCTTCTGGGCAACCCTCGTCCCTCTAGTCTTCCTCCCTTCCCATGGCCGCCAAGGAAGAAACATGTTATCACCATGTTGGCGCCAGGGCACTGGGGGTCACCCTTGGCAGTGCCAGGATGCCACTTGGAAGTGCTGGGATTGAACTCGAGGCTGTAACTGGCAAGGCAGGTGCTCACACCCCAGTGCCTGTCTTCGTTTTTACAGCTCACCAAGCAAAAGAGACTACTTCCTTGAGAAACCAAACTGAGCAGTTTGCCCTGACTCTGAGCTCCAGGCAACCCAGGTGGCTAAGCCCAGACTAGTGCTGGACCCGGGCCGGGTGTGGCCAGCAATCCTCAGCTAGGCCTGCACCTCAGACAATCTGGGGCTACCTGGAGCCTCCTCCAAGCCCATTTCCTTCACCAGCTCTGCAGGCAGCAGAAGTCCAAGGCAAGGCTGCTTCCGGGTACGGGACCTGATGATGACTCCTACCCTGGTTCTCTGCCCCAACAGCGGTGTCTAAAGACGTAAGAAACTTCCCCCAGCTGCCTGGGCACAACCGGCCTTTGTGCATCAGGGTCAGGCACAACTCCTAACTAGCAGTGTGGACAATGCACCTCTGTGTTTGTGCCCAGAGAACAACAGTGATCTGGAGCTAGACACGTGTTTTAGTGCCTAAAAAATGGGCGCAGAGCCCGACCTTCCAGCCGTGTCTCTCTGGAGAATTGGACCTGGTTTTACATCGTCCCCATGATGTGCCTAAGGGGGGTATCTCTGAGCGCTCTGCAAGGCTTGGAGAGGCTTCATGGAAGGACCTTGCTGGTCTCAAAGTCCCTCTGTTACAGCACATATGGCTGAAAATGGCCAGTTTCTGGATTCCTGGGGCCGGGGAGAACAGCACAGCTGCTCCACTACCATGGCTTCTCTCCAAGGGAAGAACCAATCTGTTCCGGGACAGCAGAAGCGATCTGCCCCCGAACCTGTGCTTATATAGTTCACATGTCCCCACCCTTATCTTCTCATTGGCTATGCCCGATAATAACAGAGGTGTAAAAACAAAGCAATCTGACTTGTTATACAAAACAACCAATCAGAGCACCTAGCTAAAGACCAATCAGGTTGCTCCGATAAAGACCAATCAGATCGGCTCTTCCTCGCACCACCCAGATGGTATATATAGAGGTGCTGCAGCTCCCAGGTTTCTGGGTTTCTTTAGCATCGCTCATTCCAGGTCTTCCCGTTCCAGGGGAGAGCTCTGTCGCGTGTCCCCCTCCCTGGAAACCACCTCCTTTTGCATCCTGATGCTGGTAGCTGGGAGACTGGAGTGAGGTGGCAGATGGCAGAGCCATGCTCTTGGGCACAGTCAGGAGAGAAACTCTCCCCCGCCTAGGATGGGGAAAGAGTGCGTGTTCACAGGCAGAGGTGGGCAAACACTCTGCGTGTCTGTTCTGTGTGTCCGTGTAATACGGAGAGCTGCCTTGCTGGGGGAGGAGGTGGCAGGCAGGTAAGACAAGCAAAGGGAGGGCCCTCACTCCCAGAACTGAGTCTGGACACAGGGCCCCGTCTTCCTCAGGTGTCTTTTGGGGGAGGCTCACCCAGCAGTGCTCAGGGATCAATACAGTGCCCTGGGAACCAATACAGTGCTGGGGATTAAATCCAGGTCAATTGCATGCAAGACCAGCATCTAACCTGCCATACTAAGCTGGCTCCAAGACCTCAAATGTCTTGAAAAAGACCTTTGCAGGGGCTGGAAGAATTAGTATAGCGGGAAGGGCATTTGCCTTGCATGTGGCCAAACCAGGTTCGATCTGTGGCATCCCATATGGTGCAATGAGCATGGCCAGGAGTAACCCCTGAGCATCACTGGGTGTGACCCAAAAAAGTCAAAAAAGAAAAAGACATTTGCAGGGGGCTGGAGCAATAGCACAGTGGGTAGGGCGTTTGCCTTGCACCTGGCTGACCAGGGTTCGATTCCCAGCATCCCATATGGTCCCCTGAGCACTGCCAGGGATAATTCCTGAGTGCAGACCAGAAGTAACCCCCGTGCATCGCCAGGTGTGACCCAAAATGAAAAAAAAAAAAAGACATTTGCAGCCACAGCTAAGAGAATGTCTCGCCAAGCAACCAGGTTTGGCTCAGGGCATCGGATATAGGAAATGAGCCACCACGCTATCTCTGTGCCCATGGTGTGGGGGCCTGCCAGTTGGACCAGGGCTGGCTGCACCTGACCCTGCTTCTTCCTGCCCACATGAGGGAAAGGAATCCCCTATCCAGAGCCATGCGGGGGAAGGGCCATGTGCATTCCGTGGCTCCACCCCCATTACTCAAGCGGCACACATGGCCAGTGGGACACCCCCTGCACACACCCCCACCCCGCCAGGGCTGCGACAGACTCTTCCCCAGCACCTCTCGGCCTTCTCGGTCAGGCGGAGAGCCAGGGTTATTCTGCCAGATTTATGGGCTTTTCACTGCCCCATCGTGGCATGTGATGGTGATGGGAGGCGTCAGGCCGTCACTCTGGGGGATGAGGAGTGTCACAAAGGTGGGACCCCTGGCGCCCTGGTCCCCGGGAGCATCATTCATCATTGCTGCTGGCTGCAGGCTCAGGCAAGAGGCTTGTCAACTACGTCTCAGAAAAATCGCTCCCCAGAGGGGATCTGGGAGGCAGCCGCATCCCCGGCTCTTCCTGAGCACTTAGCACCAGGTGCATCAAGCGTTTAGCTAAATGTTACGTGATGCGTTTAGCACCAGAGACAAGAGGGTTTTCTGGGGGAAAGCAGGGAGTGTCTGGGAGTCCCCAAATCTGACCATAGTGCTGGGGGACACAAGACCCCCAAAGCCTTCCCGAGGGCTCATCACCCCACCTTTCAAAGAATGCCCTCTGAGGCTCAACCTGATAATTTGAAAATGCTTCCGGTTGCAGGCCCCAGGGAGTCACTCAAAGGGTCAGCCCATGCACCGTCCACACAGGCGTCCAGGGCTGTGGCCCACCTGGACACAGGGCACAGCTGAATGTGGCCCTAAGAAAGGAGTATTTGCATTGCATTCTTTTTTTTTTTCTTTTTGGGTCACACCGGCGATACACGGGTGTTACTCCCGGCTCTGCACTCAGGAATTACCCCCTGGCGGTGCTCAGAGGACCATATGGAATGCTGGAATTGAACCCGGGTCGGCCTGCCGCATGCAAAGCAAATGCCCTACCCGCTGTGCTATTGCTCCAGCCCCTGCTTTGCATTCTTAACTTGTCTTTTGATATAGGAGGTCTAGCTATTTACCTGTATTAAGTTTTGACTAGCCTTCCTTGCTAATTAAATCTAAAGTGAACATATGCTATGGGGAAAGCCTTCCTAAAGTTACTTGAGGCAGGGTTGCCAAAAAGTCATCCCTATTTGTGAAGCTTGATAAAGCAGAGTATAATTTAAAAAAAGGGCTGGAGCGATAGCACAGTATTCGATATGCCAGACACAGTAACAACCAAGTCTCCAATGGAGACGTTACTGGGCCCGCTCGAGCAAATCGATGATCAACGGGAGGGCCTTTACTTTTAATTAAAAAAAAAAAAGTTTGCCTGTACATCCTAAGATTCCTAGTCTTGGAACCGTGGAAAGTATTGCACCTTGTAGAGACTACGTATAGAGAGAAACTCGAGGTCAGATAATTTTGAGGCTATACTGTAAAACTTGTATGTATGTGGTCTCTCTCTCTCAGAATTGGGTCAGTACCTTTGCACTGTGGTTGAACACAGATAACTGATATCATGCAAAGTGAAACTGCGGATATTGAAGATTAAAAAAAAAAGACAAAATTAGATTTGGTTTTGGGTTTAGAGGGAAGAAGAAAATTTAAAGTTTTTTTTCCCCTGAACCACACTAGGTTTAATCTCTGAACACTGAGCCAGGAGTAAGTGTGGCCCAAAACCAGGAATAAAGGTTAAATTAAAAGTAAAATCTGAGCCTTCTTCCAGATATTGTTTACATTTTGTCTACTTTGTTAGTAACTTTATTTTTTGTAGTGGGCATTCCATACTAGAAATTCCTTGCACATTTTGGCATCAGTCAATATGTGGAAGAGCTTTGCAAAAATATGCTTCCTAATAAGTTTGTTAACAAATAAAAAATTTAAAAAATTATGTTTATTTGTTAAGAAGCCATAGCACAGCGGGTGGGGCGTTTGCCTTGTATGCGGCTGACCGGGTTCGATTCCTCTGTCCCTCTCGGAGAGTCTGGCAAGTTGCCAAGAGTATCTCGCCCTCACGGCAGAGCCTGGCAAGCTCTCCGTGGTGTATTCGATATGCCAAAAACAGTAACAGTAAGTCTCACAATGGAGATGTTACTGGTGCCCGCTCGAGCAAATCGATGAACAACGAGAGGACAGTGCTACAGAGCTACACAAGTGTCGGCACGTGAGTGATGAACTAGCTCAGTGTTCATCAATCCAGTCTGGCACCATGCAGCTGTGCAGTGCTCACAAACGCTGTGGGTGGGGAGGGGAGGAGGGCGCTGGGCGGGGGCATCCATCATACTAACCCATCACAGAGCCCAGCGGCAAGAAGGGCTAGGAGGAAAAAGACCCTCGCGATGGCAGCAGCCTCTGTCTGTGGGGTAGGTGCTTGGCCCCGCTTCTGTTTTGTAAGGTTTCCTGTCTGCGAGGCCAGAGAGAGGGCAGCGGCTATGGCATTTGCTTTGCCTGCCGTCAACCCCGGTTTGATGCCTGGCACGGTCCCCTTCCCTCGAACCACCAGGAATGACCCCCAAACACAGAGATTGGAATGGTCCAAACCTCTCCCCCAACACCCTCCCAAAAAATGGAGAACAGATTCAGCTGTAAACACCTCAAAGAATAGTGCTACTCTATTCCTGGCAGAGGGCTGGAGCCATAGTATAGTGGGTTGGGCATTTGCCTTGCATGCGGCCGACCTGGCCGACCTGAGTTCGATTCCTCCTCCCCTCTCGGAGAGCCTGGCAGGCTACCGAGAGTATCTCGCCCGCACGGCAAAGCCTGGCAAGCTCCCTGTGACGTATTCGATATGCCAAACACAGTAACAACAAGTCTCGCAATGGAGACGTTACTGGGCCCGCTCCAGCAAATGGATGAACAATGAGAGGACAGTGCTACAGTGCTACAGATTCCTGGCAGAGAGGACCAGTGCGAGGAAGAAACCCAGCTCTGGCAGCACATTGGCACTCCCTCAGCAGGAGTGATCTAGCCCCCTGACCTGGAGGAGGCTCTGGGCTTCCAGAATCTTCCAGACAGATCCCAGACACCCAGAGAAGCAGAGGCGGCTGCTCTCTGCTCTGTTCAGCCCGGGCAGCCCCCACCCAGACCCTCCTCCCCTCACCATGGGCCCCTCATCTGGCGAGCCTCCCTGGGTGTGGCTGGAGCTGGCTGAGGAGACACGTGGGCCCACAGAGCCAGCGCCCAAATGTAAAGGGACTTTTCCAACCAGCATCTGCATTTCCTGCGTCCAACGCAAGGAAGAGATAGGAAGGGCAGGGATGGGTGCCTGTAGTCCCCAGCTGGAGGCACAAAGAAAGAACTTAGGGATCAGAAACCCCGGGGCGGGGGGCTGGGCAGGGATATGGGGAGTCGGTTGTCTGGGGTGCACAAAGCCATACCTGCATTGCAGAGTTAGGCGGGGGCTGAGTTTTCTTCCTGCCGCTGGAAGGCAAACAGATTTGCAATAGCAACGCGGTTTGATAAATAAGTAAGGAAATCATGAATAAACCATCAAATGCCATCAGGGTTGCCGGTGACAGTCACAGAAGGAGAAAGAAGTTCAAGCAGATCATCAAAAATAATGACCGGGACCAAGGAGGAAGGGACCTGTGCCACAACCGACAATACACAGAGCTCGAGTGGGGGTGGGTGGGGGTGGGTGGGGGAAGCGGAGTCCTGGGCCAGAAGGGGGGGGGGGAAGTCACTGGCTTGTTATGCAGATCAGAAGAGATAGTGCTCCCTGCACACTGTCCTTCCTGGGAAGGTGGGAGGATTATGTGCTCCCAGGAGATTGCTCAAAGGCCTGGCTTTATTGAAAATTGGACCAGTGTAAAGCAGGGGCCAGTGAGGGGAAGGGGCCTTCTCTTTGTGGTCCCCTTGGGGGCTTCTGCTCTGATCACTGGGATCATAGCCAGACTCGTCCCGGAGGGAAGCAGGACACACGATGCTTGACGAGACAGACGGGGAGCGAGCAAGGTCCCGGCCTCCAGACCTCGTCCTTCAGATTCAGGGTGGCTAGAATATGGGTCGCGTCAATAGCCAAGCACTTCTGCTGACCAGCTGAGCCCCGCGGCCCCGCGACCGCCTCACCCAAGTCTAGGTTGGCCCATAATTCTCCCGCTTCCTTAGGGGGGCTTCAGCTTGTTGCTTTGTTTGGGGGGCCAAACACAGAGATGCTCAGGGCTGACTCGTAGCTCTGCACTCAGGGATCATTCGTTCCTGGAGGGGCCTGGGAGCCATCTGGGGTGCCGGGGATCGAACCCTGGTTGGCTGTAGACATCAGACATGCAGATGGAGGTCTGAGAAACTGGGAGGAAGGGGTGTGCGGAGTGAGCTTCGGGGCCCTGCAGGAGAAGCCAGCGGTGGGCCATGTCCCCCAACTCCCTCCTGGGGGTGAGAAGGATAAGCAGAACCAGGCCCTGAGGGCGGGGGCGGGGGAGCACACCATCAGGGTGTAGGAGGAGGCTGGGCAGAGGGGGAGGGGGAGCCAAGGGGAGCGGAGACGTGCTGGGGGGAAGCCGGGAGCTCTGGGGTCAGCAGAGACAGAGCGAAGTGGACACAGCAGCCACGGGAGGTCAGCCAGCTCCATGCAGCTGCCCTGTGGCCTTTGTGGCGTGTCTGGGGACACCCAGAGTGGGTCTTTGCACTGTGGCTGGGGCCGAGCAGAATGCCAGGGGCGGAGCGGACACATGGGGCAGCCTGGGGGGATGGCTGGGCCTAGAGGAGCCCTCCTGTGGTCACTGGCTTAGTTTTGGGGGAGCCTCCCCATGGACACTGGCTTAGCCCTGGGGGAGCCTCCCCATGGACACTGGCTTAGTCTGAGAGAGTCTCCCCATGGACACTGGCTTAGCCCACAGGAACCCTTTCCTTGGACACTGGCTTAGCCCGCGGGAGCCCTTCCCATGGACACTAGCTTAGCGTGGGTGAGCCCTTACCGTGGACACTGGCTTAGCCCGCGGGAGCCCTTCCCGTGGACACTAACTTAGCCTGGGTGAGCCCTCACCGTGGACACTGGCTTAGCCCGCGGGAGCCCTCCCCATGGACACTAGCTTAGCCCGCTGGAGCCCTTCCCGTGGACACTGGCTTAGCCTGGGGGAGCCCTTCCCATGGACACTAGCTTAGCCTGGGTGAGCCCTCACCGTGGACACTGGCTTAGCCCGCGGGAACCCTTCCCGTGGACACTAGCTTAGCCTGGGGGAGCCCTCCCCATGGACACTAGCTTAGCCCGCTGGAGCCCTGCCCGTGGACACTAGCTTAGCCCACTGGAGCCCTTCCCGTGGACACTGGTTCAACCCTGGGACAGCCCTCCTGTGGATGCTGCCTTCGCGAGGAGCTGGTCCTGACTGGGCAGGAAACCTTCGGGCAGCTCGTAGGAGGAGCAGGCACTTGAGGCAGGTTCTGTGGGAAGCGGGTTTCTTTCTGGCTGCCACAGAACATTCCAGAGACGGTTCTGTCACTTTTTCCTCGCCCCCCCCCCCCCCCCCCCCCGCCGTCAGGCTCCGGAGTCTGGCCCTTCCCCTTCTTCTCAGGCTCTGCTCCATGAGGGCTGGAGAGGGGGCAGAGACTGAGAGGGGGATGCAGCTGTGTCTGCAGGCCGCCCCCCAGCGGGGCCCCACAGACCAGCCTGGGTGTTCCGGAAAGAGACTGCGCACGGGGTGGAGGAGGGGGTTCCACCCTGCAGGCAATTGGGGCTGGGATGGTGGTTTGGGGGTATCTGAAGATGCTTGAGCTCCCTCAGCCTGTGTGAACATTTCAGGCGTGTACGTGTGTGTGAATGAATGCACGTGCACGTATGTCCATGTCAGCGCGGGTATGCACGTGTCCAGATATGTCCAAGTATGTGGTCCAGCGTGCACGTGTGCTCATGTGTGCACTGCATGAGTGCTATGGAGTGTGTGCATGTGAGTGTGCACGTGAGAGAATGTGTGCGTGTGAGTATGTGGGTGACTGTGTGAGATCGTGTGAGTGTGTACTGTGTACGTGTGCAGGGCGGCTGTGTACCTGTGTACATGTGTCTGTGTGTCTGTGTGCGTGTGTGCACGCATGTGTCCATGGCTTCACATGTTCATGCATGTTTGTGCAGAAGCAGCTTTTTCTGGGAACAGGAGCACCCGAGTGTGTTTTTCCCCAGTGACCCTTTGAAATATCTGACAAACAGTTAAAACAAAAGTTCACTTGGTTTTGTGCTGTGATTCCCGGTATCCGTTCCAGTTAATTACAGTGATTTAAAGCCATCTGCGTTTAATAAAGAACCCGCCCTCCTCCTGGGCTCCCCGCCGCCCGCCGGCTTTCTGGGGCCACTAGACTAACACAGTAATCACCATCCTCCCCCCCCCCCCCCCCCCCGGCCCAGGCTGGGGCCATCAAGCGCAGGAGACTCAGAGGCCCGGTGAGGGCAGTGAGGGGCCAGGACGGTGGAGCTGGCAGGTGGGGAGCAGAAGGAAGAGGGGCTTGTAGGGTAGCTCGGAGTGGAAGCAGGAAGCGGGTTTCTTCTGCGCCTTTCTCAGGAAGCTTGTTAAGCAGAGGGGGAGGCTGGAGCCAGGCCTGCTCTTCACTCTCCTGGGAGGGGGGGCCCTCACTCCAGGAAGGGGGCAGGGAGAGACTGAGGCCCACAGGGAGCTGGACAGGCGTCCACATGGTGGTTGGGACTGCGGGGGAGGTGCCTCGAGCTCGGGGGTGCTTCACCCTGGGGGACCCTCAGGCTCGGCCTGGCGTTGACCAGCAGACAGACAGGCTTCTGGGAAGGGAAGCCCGAGCACTGTTCCCCTAGCCTGGGAACTGTCCTGAGTTCCTGCCACACGAGCCAGTGGCCACGAAGAGGCAGGAGGAGCCAGGTTAGGGCCTGGGGAGGGAACGCTCGGGCAGGGAGCCCAAAAAGAAAAAAAAAGACTCATTTATGTGTGGCTTCAGCAAATGACCGAACAGCTTTTTTTTGTTGTTTTTTCTTTTTTGGATCACACCCGGCGATGCACAGGGGTTACTCCTGGCGCTACACTCAGGAATCACTCCTGATAGTGCTCAGGAGACCCTATGGGATGCTGGGAATCGAACCCAGGTCGGCCGCATGCAAGGCAAACGCCCTATTTACTGTGCTATCACTCCAGCCCGAGGACAGCTGGATCTTAATATTCACATCTGTAGAATGGGCCACGAGTCCATGGGCGCCCTCTGGGTGTGGTCTTGAAGGGAACTGCAGCCTATGGAGGTCAGCGTGGGGCCCCTGAGCTTCCTCTCTGCGCTCGCCACGGCTGGGTCCTTCCCGCCCTTCCATCTCCAGGTGCTTGTGCAAGGCCAGGCTCTGACATCATTGCTGTAGCACTTCCGGCCTTTGCCTTTGAGTGGAATCAAACCTGCGTCCCGGGGGTTGCCCCAAATTTGGTGGCAGGGGGCTGTGAGGGGGCCTGAGCGCAGAGTGTCCTCAGGTGGAGGGGCGCTGCACAGCCCAGGCTCGTGTGGGCAAGGGCAGTGAAAGCCGGGCAGGCTGACTCAGGCCTGTGCACGCATGGGAGCGCGTATGTGAGGGCGTGAGTGTGTGTGAGTGCGTGAGGGTGTGTGTGCATGTGAGGGCTGTTATGGATGGTTATGCATGTGTGTGTGAGCATGTGTGTGATGTGAGTGTGTGTGTAGATGAGTATATGTGAGCATGTGTGTGTGAATATGTATGAACGTGTGTATGAGTGTGAGCATGTGTGAGTGTATGAGTGTGTGAGTCTGTGTAAGTGTGTGAATGTGTGGGAGTGGGAGTGTGTATGAGTGAGCATGTGAGTGTGTGAGTGTGAGCATGTGTGCGTGAGTGTGAGCATGTGTGAATGTGAGTGTGTGTAGCGTGTGTGAGTGTGTGTGAATGCATAAGTGTGAGACTGAGTGTGTGAGTCTGCGTGTGTGAGCATGAGTTTGTGAGCATGTATATGTGAGCATGTGTGAGTGTGTGTGAGTGTGAGCATGTGTGCAATAGTGTGAGCATGTGTGAATGCCTAAGTGTGTGTGAGCCTGAGTGTGTGAATCTGAGTGTGTGTGAATACATAAGTGTGTGTGAGCCTGAGTGTGTGTGTGAATGCGTAAGTGTGTGTGAGACTGAGTGTGTGAGCGTGTGTATGTGAGCATGTGTGAGTGTGTGTGAGTGTGAGCATGTATGCGTGTGCATGAGTGTGGGCGTATGTGTGTGAGTGTCTGTGAATGTGTGAATGTGTGAATGTGTGTGAGCATGTGTGTTTGTGTGAGCATGTGTGTGTGAGTGTGTGAGCGTGAGTGTGTGTGAGCATGTGTGTGTGAGCATGTGTGCGAGTGTGTGTGAGCATGAGTGTGTGTGAGCATGTGTGTATGAGTGTGTGAGCGTGAGTGTGTGAGCATGTGTGTGTGAGCGTTCGTGTGAGTGTGTGTGAGTGTGAGACCGTGTGCTCATTCTCAGTCACGCTCTGAGTGCAGGGCTGGGGTTCATCCCGTGTGCCCGCCTCTCCCCTCCCCTGCGCAGGGCTCCTCTCTGGCCTTCTCTGCTGCGTCACGATTCATCCAAGGAGCGGGTGCAGGGCCCAGGCCTGCCAGCAGCACCACCAGCCTGAGGGTTTGCTCATCCCGGACAATAGACACCAAGTGTGACACCCAAACCTTTGCTCTGGAGAGGAGGGAGTCTGCTGGGGAATGTCAGGGGCCTTGGGGGGCTTCTGGAGATTTCCAGAGCCCAGGACCGTGGAGTCCTCCGGGGTGCAGGGCGGGGGCCGACCTGCTGCGGTTCTTGCTGGAGCAGGGCCTGGGGAAGCAGCCCAGCCCCGTTGGGCTCTGCAGGCATCAGGGAAGGCTGCTCTCGCACAGCCTGTACCTGGCCCTCTCGCCAGATGGAGGGCGGGGCTGCCACCAGCTCCCCAAGTCCGAGGCCTTACGCAGCTTCCCGGCCGGATGCTGGGCAGCGCGAGGGGGCTTGTCCACAGGGGGCAGCAGCATCTGGGAAGCCTCTGTCTAGGGGGCACCTGGGGGGGAAGCTTCCAGGAGGCATAGTTGCGAGGAGGGTCCCCCTCTCCACGTCTGCAACCCCCACTCCATGCCACCCCGACGGTGCCCCAGAGCTTCCCACACTGGAAAGGAGCCTGCAACAACCCCGGGGGTCCTGGAAGTCCTGCCCAGGGTGTGGGCACAGGTCAGGCCCACACGGGACCACCCACTGGAGGTTCCCACAGGCCCGGCCACAGGAGCAGGTTGAGCCCGGGTGGCATGATGTGGAGCTAAGCAACACCCAACAAGCTCCCACCTGCCTCAGGGATGGGTGGGAACTTCTGGGATCCTGGGGACAGTGACCAGACCCGCAGCAGTGAGCAGAGGGGAGCCCCTTCCCCTTCCTGCTGCTTCCTGCTAACCTCATGCCCCACCCATTGGCCCTGCCCCATATACCCCAGCTCCCCAACTGCAGAGGGCAGTACTGGGTGGGGGGCAGTGGCCCAGGTGAGGGGTCCACATGTCTCAGGTGCCTCCAAACCAGAGCCAAGGCTACCGGGCGACTCAGAAGCTCCTGGGGTCCCTCTAGGTGGGCCCTTTCCCGTTCCCACACAGAACCCATCCCCAATCCCGACTGCGCCCAGGTGACCCAGCGTGGCCTTCTTCTGAGGCAGGTTTGGCCGCCTGTGGCACTCCCTCCCCAGGGAGGGATGCTGGGAATCGAACCCAGGTTTGTCTGGGGTCAGAGCAGGCCCCGGTAACCCAGGAGGGGGGACAGGGGTCATCTGGGTCCTGAGCAGGGAGGACACGCTCACCAGAGGAAGCAGAATAGGAAGGAGCCCCGGAAGTCGCTCTGCTTCTCAGTAACGTCCCACCCCGTAATTCCCAACGGTGCCCCTGAGAGGTATTTTGGTTGGTGTGAGTTCTGCACCGTCACCGACCGGGCTGGGCTTTGATAGCATCGATGCAAGCTGCACCCGAGCCGGCAGTGTGGCTCAGCCCTGGGTGGGCTCTGTGCTCTTGGTGGGGCTGGGGTGTCTGATGCTGATGGCTTTGGGGACGGTCCTTGTAGCCAAGCCTCACAGAACTGCATTTCCTGCAGCTACTGGCTGAAACTGAGCACGAGCCTGCAGAGACAGGTGCTGGGAAGAGCATGAGGCGGAGGCGGGAGACCCGGGTTCCAGCCCAGCACAGACAACGATAGAATGAGTCACGGCCCAAGGCAGCAGCGGAGGCTTGGCTCATACCTGAGACCCACAGATGGTGGAGCGGGGACAAGATGTTTTCGGAGTTCAGTCTGTACGTGGACAAGGTTGTGATTCTGGTCGTTCTTAAAATTCTTTTTTTTTTTTTTTTTTGCTTTTTGGGTCACACCCAGTGATGCTCAGGGGTTCCTCCTGGCTTTGCACTCAGGAATCACTCCTGGTAGTGCTCAGGGGACCATATGGGATGCTGGGAATCGAACCCGGGTTGGCCATGTACAAGGCAAACGCCCTACCCTCTGTGCTATTGCTCCAGCCCCCATCTTAAAATTCTTAATTTATTTTTATTTGGGGGGCCATGCCTGGTAGTGCTCAGGGGCTACTTCTGGCTCGGTGCTCAGGGACCACGCAGTACCAGGGATCAAACCTGGGACTGGGAATGCAAAGGAGGTGCTCCCACGACACCCCCCACCCCAGCCCCCAGCACTCTCCCCGCCCTAGTTTGCTGGATTGGAATGACTGTCCTTGATTAAAATTATTCCTATAGTTCCAGTTTGGGGGTCCCACCAGGGATCACTCCTGGAGGCACTTGGGGGGCCATGTATGGTGCCAGGGACTGAGCCCAGTTCTGAAGCATGCAAGGTCAGCACCTTGCACACTCCCGCTCCAGCCCCAAAACTGTTCTAAAGTTATTATTTACATCTCACAAGTCAAGGAAAAAAACAATCCTTTCGTACTGATTAAGGCTGGAGAGTTGGTGCCAGGTTTGATTCCTGGCACTGGGTGGTCCACGGAGCACCACTGGGCATGGCCTCTGAGCATCGCCAGGGGTGGCTCCAAGACAAAGGAAACAGCAAATGAATAGATTTATTAGGAGCCTGGAGAGATAGTATAGTGGGAAGGGCGCCTACCTTGCACACGGCTGACCTGGGTTCAATCTCCGGCACCCCATACGGTCCCCTGAACCCCACCAGAAGTGATTCCTGAACACAGAGCCAGACTAAGCCCTGAGCACTGCCAGTTGTGGCCCCAAATACAAAAAAAAGACAAAATCCAATGTTATATATACTGTATTAATACAAGACATATGCCACCATCAATACTATATCAAATGTATAGAATTAATACTTACAAAATATACTATTGGGTTCTGTATTAAGCATACTATAATAATATATGTTAAATATAAAGTATGTTTCATATTGTACTTAATACCCTTTCTTCCCTCCTTCCTTCCCTCCCTTCCTTCCTTGGGGATAGCTCAGAGGGATGGAGTGCCTTCTTGGCATGCAGGAGCTCTGGTATCCCCTGAGAACTGCCAGGAATGAGCCCTGAGCACAGAGCTGGGAGTAGACCCTGAGCTACTCCCAAATCAAACAAATCAAACCAGCCCCCCCGAACGCATTAAGCATACTTATTCATCATACCGTACTAAGTACACTGTATTAAATGCTATTTTTCACATATTGTATCACATACACCATATCATTACTATATTAAACAGAATGCACCTGATACTGTATTAAATGCACTGTATTAAATACACTAAATTAAACACGCCATATTAAACATGCCATTTGAAATTCTGCATCAGATGCACTGTTTTAAATGCACTCCGTTTGTTTCTTTGTTTGTTTGGCCTACACCCAGCTGTGCTCAGGGCTTACTCGCCTCTGACTCTGGGATTACTCCTGGAAGCTCGAGGACCCTATGAGTTTCTGGGGATTAACTTGGATCAGCGACGTGGGAAGCAGCAACCCCCCCCCCCCCCGCCCGCTGTCCTGTCTCTCTGATCCCCGAAAGCATCATATCACACAGTGTCCCCGAGGCTGCAGGGCTGACCAGAAGGCACACGGCTTTCCCACCACAGGACCCTGGTGTTTGGCTGGCAGAGGCCTGGGCTTGGCACAGGGCCCGGACCATCACAGACCATAGTCCAAGCGTTGTGGGGTTGTGCTCCCTGGCCTCGGGGAAAAGCCCTGTCTGTGGGACTGCCACAGTCCTGTAGCCCCCGCCCAGGCATCCAGCCTCTGCTGTGTCCTGTCAGGGCTGTCTCCTCCGCTCCGTGGGTTGCTTACCCCAGGAAGACTCGGGGTAACCGCCCTTGTGGGACTTTCCACCATGCTTGCAAAGTCCCTTCTGCTAAGGCAGCAGATTCTAGGAATGAGGAGATGGGGGGAGGGGAGATCCGTCTGTTAAACAGTTGCCCACGGTTAGAAGACATCATTTTGTTGTCTGGGGTGGGAGTTTCAAAGCCCCCCCCCCCCACTCTGGATGTGGTCTGGTCTGGCGGAAATGCTCACGGAGAGCGGGGAAAGGATGTGCGTGGTGTCCCCACACCTGGCCTGCTTGCATAATTGCTCTCTCGGGGAGCCCTGGGAGGGCCCCGGGAGTGACTCAGTGGCTCCCACAGCACTTAGAAGCAGCAGGCAGCCATGCAGGGCGCTGGGCAGTGAGTGCAGATGGAGCTGACCATCAGGAGCCTGCAGGCTGAGTCTGTGCCTTTGCTTACTTGGTGCTGACCCCTAGGGCCACCTCTTCTCTCTGTTGCACCGCCTCGGGCATTCGGCTCTGTCTAGGGTGAGAGTCGGCTCAGGCTGCTCTCATGAAAATTTCTTTGTTTTGATTTGGGGACTACCCCCAGCAATGCTTAGAGGTTACTCTGCACTTGGGAATCATTCCTGATGTGCTCAGGAGACCCTCTGAGATGCTGAGGATCGAGCCCCGGTCAGTCACGTGCAAGGCAAACATCCTACCCGCTGTGCCCTCTCTCTGCATTTCCCATCCCACGAACATTTCCTTTTTTATTTTTATTTATTTATTTTTTGCTTTTTGGGTCACACCCAGCAATGCACAGGGGTTATTCCTGGCTCTGAACTCAGGAATTACTCCTGACAGTGTTTAGGGGACCATGTGGGATGCTGGGAATTGAACCCGGGTCGGGTTGGCAGTGTGCAAGGCAAATGCCCTCCCCGCTGTACTATCGCTCCAGACCCCACGAACATTTCTTGAATGTGTTGCCAACCCCTTTCGAGCATCTTCAAGAGATCAGAATTTGGTTCCCAAGTGGTCCACTGGCCAGCTTTGTGCCTTCTGTTTCCACGGCGATGCTGTTGGATTTTCTTCAGAGTTGCCCCGGTGTGCTGAACCCTGTGCACTCAGGCTGAGTTTTGAGCCTCTCAAACGGGGGAGGTTTCAAACTGCTCCTTTTGTGGACCCTTTGCGGTAGCATCGTGAAGTATCACTGTCTGAAAACATAGACTTTGGGGGGACTTTCCCCAAAAGTCCTGGGCTCTGGGTCAGTGCTCTTGCTTCACCCACTTCCGGTGCTCTTCAGAATCACCTAGACTCGGGAGTGGGGGAGGAACCTCCAGCAGGAAAGGAGGACTCGGGAGGAAAGATCCCCACAGCTTAAAGGCCAGCAGCAAAGACCACAAGCCCAGGGCCTTAGGGCTGGGGAGGCTTCACAGAGCCTGAGTACATGCATGCGGGTCAGAATCCCGGGTGATCGCCAGCAGCATGTGATCCCTTAGGCACACGGGGGTTGGGACCACCTCAAAATAATATTTTGAGGGCTAGAGCAATAGCACAGGGGTGGGCTTTCATGCAGCCGATCCAGGTTCAATTCCCAGCATCCCATAGGGTCCCCTGAGTACCACCAGGAGTAATTCCTGAGTGCAGAGTCAGGAGTAACCCCTGAGCATCGCCAGGAATGACCCCCAAAAAAGCAAAAATAACAATAATAATAATAATAGTTTTTTTTTTTAATCAAAGAGTCTTAAACCAGACACTGGGTGGGGGTGAAGGAGGAGACACCTCAGAGAATTAGAAAACACGCCGGCAGCCAGAGGCAGGGCAGCGAGTGGGTACTCACCTTAGCAGGCAGTGGGCCTGGGTTGGACCCCCGAGACCCCCCCAGAGTCCCCTGAGCCTGGCGGGAGTGCTCCCTGAGTGCAGGAGTAAACCCCAAAGTACAACCAAGTGTGGTAAAAAAAATCATCCCCAGGAACAGACAGAGAGAGCAAGGGACGCCCCATTACTCAGCCCTGGAACCAGACATCAATCCCGGCTGTGCGCCCGCCCTGCCGCCCAGTGACAGGAACCGCTAGACAAAGCGCAGGGGACTTCTGCATGTCACCAGCAGCCCTGCGTGGGGACGCAGCCTTGTTATTTACCAGATGCCTAGCGAAGGCAGCTCCGTCAGCCCTGCGCCGTCCATCAGCCCCATCTCCTGAGCAGCCGCACTGGCTGATTGATGTCCAAGACCCAGGCACTCGGGGGGAGCCCAGGCCCGCCACTTTCTGCCCTCTAAGAACCAGGGTAGCTGGGGTCTGCCGGTGGCAACTGTCTAGCCACCCCTGCCCCTGGTGCTACAGGCAAGGCCATGAGTTGCCAGCGCAGCTGCCGGGCACCAGTGGCAGCATCCCTGGCCTTGGCGGCCTTAGTGGCAGCTCTGCAGCCTGCATGGACGTGTGTCCAGGGCAGGGACCGGGGACTGAGAGTACCACTCGGGGTCCCCATGGCCTGGCCGGTTTCTGCCTCTCTGCCTGCTCTGTCTTTCTGCTGTGATCCATGGGGAAATCCAGACACTCGCCGGAGCCCATGAAGATGTTCTGGATCGTGTTTCAGCCCTAGGATAAACTGCAGGGCACACATTCTCATCCCTGCCTCCTGGCAAGGCTGAACTGCAAGGCGGGATGATGGGGGGGGGGGGGTGACCACCTCTCCCCGGAAAGCTGCCTCTTTCTTTCGGATTCGACCTCTGAAAGGAGGGTCGGCCGCTGGGTGACAGGCGGCTCTGGGAAGCAGACCTTTTCCTAACGGCCCCGGAGATAGCACCATGCAAACTCAATCTTGCAAAACACACTCTTGCTGAATTGATTTTATAACAACAACAACAAAAAAATCTATTGTGTTTCCGTGGGCCTGACTATTGATCCGCGGCCCCACAGACGTAATGAAGAAGCTTGGGGATCAATGGGGCCAAAGTGTCTCTTCCTGAGTGTGTCCTGCTCCCGCGCGCGCAAGGGCTGCGGATTCCCCAGCCACCTTCTCCACTGGCATAAACATAACAAATGAAACCCTGACGACTCTCCGGGCTCTGAAAGCCAAGAATATATCACATCCGTCATCATGAAACACACAGGAAGACAATTTGGAAGAAAAAAAATCAAAGAAAGAATAACCATGCAAATGTTTAACCTCCTTGCCTCAGCTCCTCCCCCGTGCTTAATTAGGATAATATTTTACTCCTTGGCTCTGGCACTGGTCCTAGGTCGCATCTTTTTCTTCCTTCCTCCGCTTTATCCTCCCCTCCCCCCTCATCAGATGGGTTTCACGTCTCCGAAGGCGCAGGGGCTCGGGGCTCGGCTGGCGGATGCTGAGCGCAGGTAGCCGTACTCGCAGGCTGATAATTCGGAGTCGAGCTGACTTCACCGTCTTATCCGTGAAAAAATAATAATACTGTTGGCGAGATAAGGCAGCTGGGGGAGGACTTGGGGACCCGGGGCTGCGTGCAGCTGGCTGGGAGCGGAGACCCATCCCTCATCTTGGCCACCGTTAATTTCAGAATAGATCATTTGCATTTTGCCCTTAAACCTGCAGGGCTGCCTGAGGTGGATTCTGAGGAGAAGCTGAGCAAACCCAACCCACGGCTCTCAGTGATTTAGAGAGCTTTCGCCCGGCGGCCTGCCCAACACAGCCCTACCCCCACCGTGCAAGGGGGGAGTCTTGTGTGGTGCAAATGAGAGGCCAAATCATTTATTCTTTTTAATCTGGTTTTTGGGTCACTCCTGGTGGTGCTCAGGGTTTGCTCCTGGTTCTGTGCTCAGGGATCACTCCTGGCAGATTCACAAGACTAGACCGGATGCCGAGTATCGAACCCGGGTCAGCCGTGCGCAAGGCAAGCACCCCCTACTGCACTCCTGCTCTGGCCCCTTCCAAGGTTTTTGTGTAGCCGCTGATTGGATTCCCACACTCACCCTGTGACCTGGGGAGATATTCTTCTGGGTTTTATTTCTTTGTGGATGAATTTTTTCTGCTTTTTTCTTCATTGAATCACCGTGAGATAGAGCATTGCAAAATTGTTCATGATCTTATTCTCCTGTTTGAAGAGGGGGAAACTGAGGCACACACAGAGGTTCAGTCTTGCCCATCAGTCATCCCATTCAGGTGGGGAGAGGAACCCCTCCTTCCCCTTCTCCCCTGGAACGGGAGGGAGTGAGTGGGTGTCTTTAACCATGGGGCAACATCAACTCTGTTCCGAGCTGAGCTCTGAAAGGTAAGTCACTGCAAGGAGACACAGTTAGCGGGGTCACGGCACGGCGGGGTCACCGAAACCAGAGGTCAGAGCCTCAGAGCTTGTGTGGACAGTTGTGAGGGGGTGTGGTGGGGGGGCGGGTTGCAGCTGTGGGAGGGACATTGGCCAAAGAATACACAGGCCTGGGGGTGGGGTGGTGGTGCTGTGGTGTGTGTGTGTGTGTTTGTTGTGTGCTATGTGCTGTGTGTGTGCTGTGATGTGTATGTGGGGGGTTGTGTGTGTGCTGTGGTGTGTGTGTGCTATGTGCTGTGTGTGTGCCGTGGTGTGTATGTGGGTGGGGTGCTGAGGTGTGTATGTGTGTGTTGCGGATGTGTGGTGTGCTGTGAGCGTTGTGTGTAATGTGCCCTGTGTCTGTGGGTATGTGTGTGCTGTGTGTGTATTGCAGTGTGTGCCGAGTGGAGGGTGTGTGTTTGTGTGTGCTGTGTGCTGTGTATGTGCTGTGGTGTGTATGGGGGGCTGTGTGTGTGCTGTGGTGTGTGTGTGTGTTGTGTGATGTGTGCTTGCTGTGTTTATGTGTGGTGTGCTGTGTGTGTTGTGTGTGATGTGCCCTGTGGGATGTGTGTGTGTGTGTGCTGTGTGTGTATTGCTGTGTGTGCCATGTGGGTCGTATGTGGGGTGTGTGCATGTTTCCTGTGTGTTGTGTGCAATGCACACAGTGTGGTGTGTAGTGATGAGGTAGGCGAGAGGTAGGGTTTGCGGGGAGGGCAGAGGGTGGGAAGAGCTGGTGGTGGGGAGTGGGAGTTGGGGGGAGTGGTGGGATGTGGGGGGGAGGGTGGCCGGGAGGAAGGTGATTTTCTGCCCCTGGTCCTGGCCCTGCAGGAAATGCTCTTGGAGTGTGCGAGGGCGTGACCAGAGCAGGGCCATCAACCATCAGCCACGTCACATATGAGCGGGGGACACTGGGGGGGCTGCAGGTGGGGAGGCAGGGGAGAGTGCCTGAGAGACCCCAGCCCTCTGCACCCTCAGAGCCCCGAGCTGAGACACAAGCAGGTCCCAGGGTCACCCCGACAGGCGGCTTTCCTGGGAGTGAGACTGACCACATGGGCGGGTAGGATGACATACATGTACACATGTGTACGTCCATCATTACACATGGGCACACACAGACCCATCCTGGTCTCTCCTCATGTGCGTGCATAGGTTCACTTCAATGCCTGTACATCTAACGGGTCTATGTACAGCTCCAAAACATGCACACGCGTGTCCATACCTGACTAAACACGCGTACCCACACCTCTGCACACACACATGTGTTTCTCCCCACGCACACACACATTCTTCCCTTTTATCTACAGCAGACTGTTTCCTGGTAGGGGCACTGTGTGGATCGGACCCATGTGCCCGGCTGCTGAGCAGGCTCCCTGGCGGGCACCTTGGCGGGACAGGCAGAGGTTTGCTCCTCCAAGAGGCGAGAGGCGAGGGCAACGCTGTGCCTTCTCTGCTGCCTTTTCTGCGGCAGGAAAGAGCAGTTTGAGCCTGGGGGTGGGGGCAGGAGCGGGGGGCTCCTCCGGTCCCAGCGGGAGCTGAGGCCTTGGGCTGCTGGTCCCCTCCTCGGGAAGCGGAAACTGGAGCCTTCGCAGAGGGATGCGCCTGACCTAGGCTTAAAAATATGGTAATGCAATTAGCAGCCGCCGCAGCCTGATGAGGCCTCTCGAGGGCTGACAAGATCCCGCCAACGAAACGCTGAAGAGCCTCTTCAAACTTTCCAGAACATGAAGTGCGTCCTTGTGGAGCAAATGGCAATCGAGCCTCTTTCTCTGGGGCTCGAGATTAATTAGGGGCTTATTTAGTGCTTGAATGAGGGGGCAGATGAACTCTTGGATCGCCGAGCACTGAAACCGTTCTCTTAGTCTTTTTTTTTTAAACAATCACGTTCCTATCATAAAAGTCTTTATTAGACATTGTCACCGGTGAGGGTTGTGCTGGGAAGTGTCATCACCCCAGGCTTTTGACAAGACTGCGTTTCCTTCCCCATGAAGAGCATACACGTTTATTTTGCCTGACAGTGAAGGCCAATGTGTGAGGATCGAACCCAAGTGCCCGGCTGCTGAGCAGGGCCCCTGGCGGGCACCTCGGTGGGATTGTCGTCCAAGCTGCAGGGCGTTGTTGTTTCCCATCTTCGACCTCAACCTGCATTCACCTGCTTCTGCCATTGACAGGGCCTTTCTCAAGCCCTTGGACACATCTGACTCCCTAGACAGTGCATTCACTCATGCATTCATTGGACATGGCATCCATCCTTCCACCCATCCATCTCCCCACCCACCCACCCGCCCATCCATCCACCTATTCACCCATCCACCCACCCACCCATCCATCCACCCACCCATCCATCTACCCACCCACCCATCCATCCACCCACCCACCCACCCACCCATTCATCTATTTACCGCCCATCCCCACCCCCCACTGGGCAGGGCCTGCCTGCAGGAGTGTGGTCAGTCCCCAGTGTGGCCCACATGTGCTGAACCTGGTCCAAAGGTCACCTGCTATCTGGATTTGGGGTCTTATTGGAGTAGATGATCTCCAGAGCACCCCAACAGAGGGTGCCAGACTCCCATTGAGTGATGCAGAGAGGTGCACAAGGCCCTGGACCCACCTGAGTGTGTGCGACCCCCACACCCTGCCTTCCATCACAACAGCACCCATGACAGCAGCAGAGGGAAGGGACAGGGGAACTGGGCAGACATGCTCCCGGTAGCACCCTGCTCTCCCCAGCCCCCCAGCCCCAGGTCCCACCCTTGCTGTCCCAGGCACCCTCCTGGGGTGTGGCCTGAGGGAGCCCAGCTCATGGCTCCTGCTCACAGAGCTGCCTGCAGGCTGCCGGCAGGATGTCGCTGGCTGTTTCCAGAGGTGGCACACAGTTCCAGGGACACGCTCGTAAGAGGGAGCTCGGTGTGCCTGGCCTTCCCCCTGGATGGGGCCTCTCGGTGGGCTGTGGAACCCCCGTGCTTCTGGGTTTCCCGTGCGTATGCCTGCCCCTTCCCGGGCCCATCCCTGGCGGGAGTTTCTGCTTCTGCAGCTTGCAAAGCGGCCTGGCCGGGACAGCTGCTCCTTTGTCAGCTCAGGGTGCGAAAGGCCCTGTGGGCGGGTTCTGGCCCCAGGCTCTGGCAGCAGCGGCCCGGCTGCCCTCATGACTCTCGGCCTGGCCCCCAGCTCCGCCAACACCCAACTGCTGCCGATGCGCCCCCAGACCCGACCTGCCTGTCAGGGCAGAACCCAGCCCAGCGCTGCCAGCCTCTGTGGATAACGGAGGGGCTCGTCCGAGTGCCTGACTCGGGGGTGCTTTGCTCTGAGCCGCAGGAAGGGGAAAAGACCCTGTATAGAGCCAGGACTAGCCACTGAGCACCGCCGGGTGTGACCACCCCCCAAACAAACAAACGTCAACGTCACTCTCCCTGGTGTGCACTTCAGGCAGGGGGGGAACTGGAGCAGGGGCTTGTCTGCATGTCGGTGGTGTCACGTGGGCCATGGGGGTGACGCAGAGGGGGCATGCATGGTGGCGAGGAGTTAGGTGGGGCAGGGGGTCTGGATGGGGTCCCCTTGCCACTGCTTCATCTGCCCAGTGCCTAGGCCAGCAGGAAACCCACGTGGCACACCAGGGGCACATCCTGGGCTGGCTGGGGAGCGACAAGGGTGCCCGAAGCAGGGGCAGTGATGTGAATCACTCTGGGGGTGGGCACAGCTGATCTACTTCCCGTGAGACCCCTGTGGCCTCAGGCCCACATTCCTTCCCTGTGGGCGCTGATTAGCTCTGATCTGCTGCAGTCAGCGTTTCCTGGGGTTGCTGCGCGGAGGAGAGCAAGTCTGGGGGTGGCTCCCCCTCCATCAAGCTGCGCCAGGCCTCTGCTCTCCACGTCTGGGCCCTGAGGGGCTGGGGGCTCCCACACAAGCTAATTGCAGCAGGCACAGGACCAGGTGGGCAGGAAGGAGGGGGCTGGGAAGCCACAGACGCCACCGTCGCCGCCTGCCTGGGGCTGGGAGGCCGGGATGTGTGTGCTTGCCCAGAGCCTCCAGAGTGGGTGGGGAAGTCGAGGATGCCGGCAGTTCTGAGGAGTGGGCCGGAGGAGCACCCACCACGTGAGCACGGGGCAAGGAGCCCCGATGGACCCTTGCTGACTCCTCTCCCACGGCCTGTTATGCCTCAGACAGGGGGGTGCTGAGAGAGGGGCAGGGAAAGCTGGCAGGCCGCGGCTCAGGGGGGCAGTCCTGATGGGGCACCCAGGTGCGATGTCCCTCGGCCATGGGGGGCTCTGCCTTTCTCCGTCTGAGCTTCCTCGCGTGCAACCTCGGCCTCTCTCTGCTCCTCCCTCCCAGCCAGCTTCTCCGGGACAGTCCTGAGGCTCTTTCCCAAAAAGTTCCAGATGCCTCAGTAGGGGCTAGGGCCCCCCGCTCCAACCTCATGGGTGTGTGGCTTCAGGGTGCACCCTTGGACGGTCCGGGGACCCCCTCCTGACTCTGCTCCAGGACACGACCCCAAGGCTGCCCCAGACTTGACAATCTTGGGGGAGAATTTCTCCCTCATTCCTGGGCCGGCCTCAACAGCCACCCCCCTCTGCTAAAGAGAGGGGGCATTCAAACTTGGGGTGCTTGTTACTGGCTGTCCGCGCCTCCACCCAGAAAGGCTTTTTGCAGAGAGAGGGGGTGGTGACCCCCCCACCCCATAGCTAGCATCCAAGGGCCTTCCTGATTCAGGAAGCACTAGGCCTCCTCAGAGCAGGGGGGGAGATGGGGGGGGCAGGGCTAACAGACTCAGATTTGCATCTATTTGCGTTTCATTTGCATAGGGCCAAAGCCTGTTCCGCCCCCCACCCCCCCCTTCCTGGCTCAGATCCCTGCTGGTCCTGGGTTGGGTGGGTCCGCCCTGCTGATCCTGGCAGTCCCATGGGGCAGGGCCGGGCTCCTTCCGGTTCTGGAACCGCGTTCTCATACAAGCCAAGTGTCCCCATGCCTACAGTGCTTAATCTCAGCTCTTCCATTCTTTCCTTGCTTGCTACTACCTCAGGGGTCCGAGGGACCTAGGAATGAAATGCATGTTCCCTGGGGTCTGGATGAGCTCCCGCCTCTCACTCAGCATTGCCGGGCTGTGTGTGTGTGTGGGGGGGCAGGCACGGGGCTGGCGGTTTTACAAAGGACCAGTTCTCCCCACAGCACCAGGATTCATGCTGGAGGGGCCCTGGCCTCTGCCCTGTCCAATCTGCACAGCGGTGGGTGTAACCGGGCCAGAATTCCGCGTCTACACCATTGTAGGCCTGATCCAATGTCCGCACACCCCACCAGTACGCTGAGTTCTAGAAAAGAGACAGCGAGTTCTAGAAAAGAGACAGCCAACGGTCTTGCATCCTTCCTTCCCCAGAGCGGTGATACAGGAACGGTCAGTGCCAAGGGCTCTTCTGGCCAGCACCCAGGCCACCACTTACAGGCAGCTGGCTTGAGTCAGTCCCTCCTTTTAGATTTTGGGTCACACCTGGTGGAGCTCAGGGGTCACTCCTGGCAGTGCTTGGGGAACCATTCAGGGTGCCAGCGGTTGAAATGGGGTCGGGTGCGTGCAAGGCAAATCCCTTAACCTCCGCCCTGGGTCCGGCCTTGACGTTGGTCCCAGCTGGGCCACTGGTGGCCGTGAGACCCCCGGATGAGGACAAACCTCTCTGAGCCTGAGCTTCTAGCTGCCTCTGGGCCGCGATGCCATGGTGGCACTGGCAGCCGTCAGCAGCGCGAGGGTGGAGGCTGGGACATCGTCCTCTCTTCTGGCGGTTCAGTTCAGCATTTCAGGCAGAGAGCAGCCGCGCACTAAGGGTTTGACTCCCAGCCCTGTCAGTCTGTCTCTGCCAACACCAGGCTGGCTGTCCCGCAGGGAAGGTGGCAGCAGGGAGCACGTTGGTCACCAGGTACCCATGCCTCCCCCCTCAGAACCAGAGAAGCGGGTGCAGGGGGATCAAGGCTGGGGTCAGAGAAACATGAAGCAATAAAGGACTTTAAAATAGGTTTTCCTTAATTATAAACTTGGGAAATTTGCTGGCGTTTCAGTCCCGTTACTAAATGACAACAGTAACTCATCCCCCGGATTCCAGGAGAAACCTTCACTCTGTTTTATTAAGCTCGGGGCTACTCCTTCCTCTAATGAAGGCAACAAAGTAACCCTTGGACCCAGAGGTGACCCGGTGGGGAGTGCTGGCGGGTGGAGGAAGGTCCTGCTAATGATGGGGGCAGCCAACCCGTCACCAGGGGGTCCTGGGGTGGGGGAGGCACTGAGGGATGGGGGGTGCGTGTGTGGGTCTCAGGATGGATGAGCGGAGACCTAGGTGGTGTGGGAGGTGAGGAGCGCCTTCCCCTGCATGCGGGGGTATGTGGATGGGGAGGGCCTCTCTGTACCCTCCCAGGGGCTGAGAAGTAAGGATGCTTCAGTCAGGCAAGCCCACGATGTACCCCCGGAAGTTCACACCCCCCTCCACCCCCCACCGCCTCCCTGTCTCTGCTCCTGGGAGGTCTGCAGACGGGGCCAAGAGTCTGGAAGTTTCCTGACTCCATGCAAGTTTATCTCTATCTGTCTCTTCACCGGGCCCTTGCACCTGGACACTCCCCCCTCCCCAACTCACCTGAATCTCAGACATTGCTTGATCCCAAACCAGACAGGCCCCAGGTGGACGGCCTGGTGGGGGATGGAATGATGGTGATGATGAGAATGATAACAGTAGCAACAATAATGACAAGAAAAGCATTCTCGAGGGCCAGGGAGCACGAGCTGAAAGGGCTGGAGCACAGGCTTCCATGCAGGGGCCCTGCGTTTGCTCCTTGAGCATCAGGGGCTGTGGTTCTGGTAGTCCTCAGAGCTCAGGGCCCACTCGCCAAACTGTCAAGTTGGGTCTGCAGAGGTTTGTCACGTCATGTCATGTGTTAGCAGCTCACCCCAGCACTGCTGGGGTGAGAAAGGCCCCCTACAAGGCAAGCTTCCGGCATCGCCCTTTCTCTGGGCCTGGGTAAAAGCACCCCAAGGACTTGGTTCTAAGTTACACGGCAGCTGTGGGAGGAAGTCACTGAGAGTGACTAGCCCACTCCCAGCACCCCACTCTGCTCTGGGGTTCTGACCTTCAAGGCATAGCACAGAGACACAGAGCTGCTTACCAGGGGGGTACGGGAGAGGTAGGGAAGGGGGGTTTGCTCAGTGATGCTGGGGACAGAACTCAAGGCCGGTTCGGCAGGGTCCGCCCTCCAGCCCTGAGCCACGTTTCCGGCCCTTATTCCTGTTTCCTGCCCGGAAGCCGAGGCCGAGTCCACTTTGAAGGCAGGCAGGTCTGCCAGTCCCGATGGAAAATCTGACCTGGACGTGACCTCCTGAGGCTGGGGGCCCAGGGCAGGTGGTGAGGGGGCGGGGATCTCTGCAGGGAGCACCTGGGAGAGTCATGCTGGGAGGACCCTGGAAATGCATGCTGGTGGGGCTTGGGGCTCGCTGTGGTTCTTTATTTTGTTGGGAGGAGCACACCCACAGTGCTCAGGGCTTACTGCTGGCTCTGCACCCAGCCATCACTCTCAGTGGGGCTCGGGGGACCCTCTGAGGGACACAGGGATGGAACATCACGTGTTGGCAGCTCACCCCAGCAGAGAAGGGCCCCTTGGAAGGCAAACTTGGAGTGTCGGGGATGGAACCCAGGTCATCTGCGTGCAAGGCTGCACCTTACCAGTTGTATGATGGCTCTTACTGTTCCCCTTTATTTTATCATTTATCTTTTCTATTTGGGGCCCAGGCCTGGCAGTGCTCAGGGCTTCCTCCTGGCTCAGTGCTCAAGGATCACTCCTGGCCCGGCTCAGCTAATCTGTGCAGTGCCAGGATGATCCAGGCCGGCTGCGGGCAAAGCAAGAACCTCCCTTTTAAAGGCTAAGTGCATTCATGGGGAACCTCCAGGAGAGGCACAGAATGGGGGGCTCCAGGCAGGGGCACCCCACAGAGGTCCTGGCTCTCTACTAGGCGGGAGCAAGTCCTCACAGACCAAGTAAGTGAGGCTGGGGTTGCTGGGGCCCTCTGGGCCATCTGGGCGGGGGTCCAGCCTCAGAGGGAGGCAGGGGAGCAGCCCCTCCCCCAGCGCCCCCGCACTGCCTGTGGGGTGATGCTCATTCCTGCATTGGCCCAGCCTCCCTCCCAGCCACTTGGCAGTGGATCACGCCGCAAACCGCGGTGAGCATGTGTGGGGCTTCCAGGGGGGTCTCCGAGCTTCGCCGGGAGCCGCTGTTTTGCAAGAGGCTGTCTGCGCCCCCTTTCCGTGCCTTCCCCGAGGCGCCCCAGCAGGACGGGTCCCCCAGATCTCGGCACCCCTGCCCTGCCGCCCGCCCGGATTTCTGGGGGTGTTTACAGCAGTGAGGCCCCGCGGGGCGGGTGGAAGGAATGAATGAGATCACCGGGGAGAGCTGATTGGTGGAGCCGGCCCCAGGGGGCGGGCCCGCGGGGACTGGGAGCGGGGCGTCCTGTCTGGAGGGCCCCTGGGGGGAGAGCCGCGTTTGGAGGAGTCCAGGGAGGACTTGGAGAGAGAGGACGCGGAGACTGCCCAGTTCCCCTCCCTGCCCCTCTCCAGAGCTCTCTGCTCTGGCTCTTGGGGGGCCCTACATCACACCCCGCGGTGCTGGGGGGCCCTACGGGGTGCAGGGAGTGAGACCGGGTCAGCTGCTGCGGGCCCGGCGCCCTCCCTCTGTACTCTGGGACGCCTCCCCGCTGTCTGTCGCTGTCGCTCTGGCCCATTCTCTGTCCCTTCTTGACCCTGGCCTTCCCAGCACCTGGATTTGGGGAGGAGCGCCCCATCCTCCCTGCAGGATGCCTGGAGAGGAGCGGGGTGTCCTGGGGACCCCTCCGCCTGGGGCCACCCCAGCAAGTGTCCCCTCAGACGCTCCAGGGTTTTTGCTCCTTGTAATGAGGCCCGTTGTGGGGAGTTCGTGGCAGACCAGGGGCACATCCCGCACTGGCTGTGGAGTGGCAAGGGTGCCCCAGGCCAGGGGCGTGACGTGCCTGTGTGCATGTGTGTGTGTGTGCATGTGTGTTCATGTGTGCACGTGCGTGTTCGTGTGTGTGCATGTGCACGTGTGTGTGCACGTGTGGGGGGATGGGGAATGGGGCTACTCGCACATGTCCCAATGTCTCTGAAAGCCAGAGGTGCAAGGCAGGCAACTCACCGGCCAGTGACCCGGTGTCCCTTTCCTCTCTGTTTAGAGCGTCTGAGAAGCCAGCCCAGCCCCAATGCCCCTGTCCGCTGCCCGCTGCCCGCGGTGCCCCTGGAGTAGGCTCCTCAGGCCTCTTTAGAAAGTGCGACTAAGCTGGCAGTGGGCGGGTGTCCTGAAGCTCATGGCCGCCCCTGGCGGGCAGTGTGGAATAACCGCAGGGTTTGAGGACCTTTTTTTTTTTTTTTTTTTTTTGCTGTATCTGGGCCCCACCTGACCGTGCTGGCAGTGGGGCGTCTCCTTGGTGGGTTCCGTGAGCCAGCCCTGGCCTCTCTGCTGCTTCCCAGGGACCGCTCCCGGCCCTGCCCACAGCTTGGAGGGCACCAGGCACTGCTCTGTGCCAGGGCCAGGCTGAGTGCAGCTGGGGGCCAGCCAAGCTGGGGAGCACACCCCCCCAAACTCTTGCCTTCCTCTTCCTCCAGCCTCTGTTCCCTGGTCTGGAAACTCCTTGTGTTTCCTTGTTTGTCTTGGGGGCCACACCCAGCCGTGCTCAGGCCTTACTCCTGGCGGACCATGTGGGGTGCTGGGGTTCAAACTGCTGTCAGCCATGTATGAGGCAAAGGCCTTGAGCCCTGTCCTAACTCTCCACTTCCCCAGCACCCACTGGACGTTGAAGCCACAGGTAGGGCCTTTGTGACGTCCCCCCACCCCCCACGAGGTTAGGAAGCTCCACCGTGCCCTAGTGAGTCTGTGGGTGCTGGGGGCGGGCTGGGAAGGAGGGGCTGGGCAGGAATTGCTGTCTGCAGGTGAACAGCAGCGCGTGGAGCACCTTGGGATGGGAGCACTGCGGAGCAGAGCTGTGGGTGCCCGTACCCCCAGCCCAGCCTCCTAATGCCCTGCCACAGACACACTCAGGAGACTGGGCCTAGAATCGGGCTGCTCGTGGGTCTCACTTCCGGGCCCTGGAAAAGCCGAGACACAGCCTCTGGGCCCTTTCCTCTGAGGAGGGATTTATTCTTCCTACCTCTTCCCTCTAGGCACCATCTCACCATCCATCCTCTTCTTCATCCACCCATCCACCCCCCACCCCCCACCTACTGTCCATCTGCCCATCCACCCACCCACCCAGTCCATCATCCATCCCCCCTCACCCATCCATCCATCCATCCATCCATCCCCCACCCCTCCCCACCCATCCATTCATCCACCCCCATCCCCCTCACCATCCATCCATCCAACCAACCCATCACTGGACCACAGGGACCACTTCAGCGGGAACCCAGCCAGCATGTTCCAGGAGTAACAAAAACCCAGTGGCTGATTGATTTGGGGAGGGTGTCGGTGTGTGTGTGTTTGTGCGTGCACACGCATGTCTGTTTGTGTGTGCATGTGCATGCATGTACATATGTGTACACGTGTGTGTGATTTGCATTAGGGTCTATGGTACCATGGAAAGAGAAAAAGGGCAGGGTGAGCCCCTGACCATCAGGCCCAGTGGCTGCTGGGCAAATGGAATGCCCCTCGGGTCCTCTGCAGCCTCTGCAGGCTCTTTCCAGCATCCCCCCATGTCCATGGTCTAGGCCACAGAAAATCCCCTGGTAGTTGGGGGTGGGGGACATGGCCCTCCTGCATGGGGTAGGGGGATGGGACTGGATCCAAGGGCCAAAGGGGCAGAAGCTCTGGGGACAGCCCATGGGGATGGTCTTGCGTCTCTGCTGTCCTGTGGGCCGGGTGTAGGGGCAGCTGTGGTCCTGGCGCTGTGGGCCATCCCTCGCCCAGCCTGGTGTCCTCCATCCTCCACACACAGCTGGAGGCAGGAGCTGATTGCAGGCTGGTCTCCATGGCAACAGCTGAGGCTGCCTGTGACGTGGCAGGGCCACTGGCTGCCTGCCAAGGAGCGAGGCTGGATGGAGGCAGGGGTGCAGGGAGGGGAGTGGAGGATGGGCAGGGGATCAGCGGGGCTCCCCGCGCACATCCAGGTGCTCACCCTGTTCCGGGCGCAGCCCTCTGCCCTCTGGCCTTTCTCCAGGTGGTTTGAGAGGCAGCACCAGGCCCCGGGAGACTGATGCTCTGAGACTGGCTGAAGCGCCTGTTCAGACTTGGTCAGGAGATGCATCTTACCCACCCTGGGCTGGAAAGCGGGCCAGGCGCCTGAGGGCCAGGGGCTTCTCCCACACAGCATAGCGTGAGTCTCGGGAGGGGCTCTAGGGGTGACCCGGGGTGGGTTTGCTCACCAGCCCCCCAGCCAGCATCTCCGGGGCCGTCAGAGACCTCCTGAGTGAGGGATAGCCTGGTGGGGAGAGGACCCCTCAGCGAGAGTGCAAGATGAGGCACGTGTGTGCACATATAAGAGTTCACATGTGCAGGTGGATGTGTGTGCATGTAGGTATAATGTGTTCACGTGTGTAGGTGGTGTGCACCTGGATGAGTGTTCACACATGTATGTATAATGTGCATGTACAGACATGTATGAGTGTGTGCACTTTGTACGTGGATGTGCATGTGTGTGCATGAGTGCGCATATGTAGATGTGTGTGCACATATGCTGGTGTGCTTGTGTGCATAGCGTAGGTGTGTGCATGTACACAAGTGTATATGCATGCTTACAAATGTAGGTGCATATGCATATATGTGCACATGTATGTGAGTGAACATGTGTAAATATTCAAACAGGTGTGTGTACATGAACGTGGATGTGCATATGTGTGTACATGTGTGCACTTGCACGCATGTGCCTGCATGTACATTCATGTGCATGTGTGTATGTATGTGTGCATGCGTGTGTACTGAACCTCTGAGGTGGTCTCCTGGAAAGTCAGGCCAGCTCAGGGTGGAGTCCGTGCTGAGACGGGCTTGTTCCTGAGTCCACCACAGGAGTATCCCTGGGAGCCTTTAAGCAGCCCCCCACCCCCCGAGTCTGTCTGCATCACTGGGACAAGCATTGCTGGGGTGGCCTGATCCCCTGAGTTCTACCAGGAGCGACCCCTAAAAGATGGGGTGACCCTCCTTCCTAACTCCACAGCCTTTCTCCTCCCCACCCTCAGCTTCTCTCAGACCCTGCCCACACCCACGGGGGGAGGGACCTCATCTGGCCCCCTGGGGCTTCCCTTGCCCATCCTGGGGCCCCTGAGACACCCTGCCTGGAACAGAGGGGATGCCGCATGCTCTAGTCTATCCACATGGCAGCAATTTGTACCCAAATGCGGGTGTCCCACCCATTCCACCCACTCCACCCACTCCGATTTCCCACCCCCATGGGCCCCTCAGGTGTCCCTGAAGCTTGGGGCAGCACCCAGAGGTTGTCTGGCAGTGGCGAGGGCTGGTTGCTGGCAGGGTGCTGTTTCTGGAGCGGAAAGCAGATGGGGGGTCTAGAGGGCGGGGAGTAGCCGATTCACAAGGCCCGAGGCCTCAGGAACGGCAAACAGCTCCTCCCCACAGAGAGGAAGCTTCTGGAAACCATAACGGCCTCCCTCAGGCCACAGTCTGGGGTTTCTGGTCAAATAAGTGCAAGCCTGTGTCTGGGCGGCCAGCCTGGCCCAGCGGGGACAAGGGGGAAGGCCTCAGGCGTGCCCTGTGTTCCCGACACCCCGAGATCAGAGGAAGCAGGAAGTGGTAGGTAGCGGAGGGCAGAGGCACCTGCACCCCACACCGGGCCCTTGGGGGGCCAGGTCGTGGGGGCCAGGATGGCTTGATGCTGGGGGTGGGGGTCTTCCTGCATTGGTGACCCCGATTTGTGTCTCCCCAACTCTTCCATCAGAAGTTGGCAGACCTTCGGGGTCTCTGAGGCTGTTCCCTGAACCCCCCTCCCAGGCAGCCATGTTCCCAGCCCTTTACTCTTTCCTTTCCCCGTGTCCTTCAGGCTGGGGCGCGCCCAGTGTCCTTTGATTTGAGCGAGGCACCCCACTGTCCTTTGATTTGAGAGAGGTGAGGCCTGGGGGCAGGGCACCCTGGGGCTGCATGCATGGCTAGTGGGTGTTGGCCTGAGCAGAAAGAACATTCTGGACAGTGGGTCCTGCAGAGCTAAGGTGGGGCCAGTAGGGGGCCCGGCCTGGCTCCTTTGTGTTTCCGCAATGCCCCTGGTAGAGCAGCTATCCTGGGCCCCCCTGCCCCCCTCACCCCGCGAGGTATCTTCAGGGGGTCGTTGACACCATGAGTTCATGACTGTCCTGCAGCCTTTATCATGGCTGTGGCTTTGCCGTGCCTCTGATGGCAGGGGTCACCGTGAGGAGATGGACATCCAGTCTCTGCTTCCATTTCCCTGGTGCGATCCCAGGGCAGTGCTCTGGGCTGAGGTGGGTCAGAGCAGCGTCCTGTGCAGACCCCCAGCCAGCAAGCACGCTTCTCCAGACCCTCGGGACCTGGGTTTTTTTTTTTTTATAGGGTCAGAAAATCCAGTGCTGGATTCTCATCTGCAGTAGCGACGTTAACTTTCCTTTGAAGCTAAACAACCTAGGTGTGGGAGAGAGAACACAGCAGGAAAGGCGTTCGTCTTGCATCCAGGTTCCATCCCCGGCACTGCAGAGGGTCCCCTGAGCCTGCCACAAGGGATCCCTAAGCACAGAGCCAGAAGTAATCCTAAAGTGTGGCGGGGAAAAAAAAGTTACAGTCCAGTGAGAGCTCAGTGGGCTAGAGGCGATGCCTTGTCTGGGGAGGCCTGGGTTCAGCCCACAGCGCCAGGAGCAGGCCCTGGACACCACCATGTGTGGCCTCAAACCAGAACCAAAACAAGGGAAGTACTGAAAAGCTGTCACAGAGATCATAGTCCAAGATGCTGGTACCTTGTTCAAGTTCTCTTACCGGCACATATCGGAGCCCACTGCACAGCTGTGAATGACCGTCTGTGACCTCCAGGCGTGCCCAGTGCTACCTGGGGAACGAGATGTCCACAGGGCCAGAGAAGTGACCAAACTGGCCAAAGCCACTGGGCCTTGAGCCAATGCTGCGTGCCCTGGGCGCAGCCACCTGGCCGGGAGCTGTGGGGACATCTCCCGTCTCTAGCCTCAGCTCCCTTACCTGACAACCTGCTCCCTGGCTGCGCTGCACCTGCCAGCACAGCCCCATAGCCCGTGTCTTACATGGTCCAGAGGAGAGACACAGCAAGAACGCTCAGGGCGATCGCAGCCTGCACAGGCCTTAGGGGAGCGTCCGGATATCTTGTGCTGAAGGGTGACAGCAGGGAGACTTCAGCCTTGCACCCACAGCTACCTGGTGGGCAGACCAACACCCCAACTCCCTGATGCCAGGCAGAGCCTGACAAGGAGCAAGTGGAGACTCCTCGGCTGCCCAGGGCCGGAGTGGGACCCACGAGGCCCCATGGCTGCCTGAGTGCCGGGTCCCGGGGCCTCTCCAGCACCGCCTGGGCCTTTACCTGGGCGGACAGGGCCTCATCATTTGCGTTTGAGGGCCGGGTGGGAGGTGCCCTATGTCTGCAGCCCGCTGGGGTGCGCCGGGTGGGCAGCAGAGACTAGGTGGCCTCTGTGACTGCCTGCAAGCTGGCCGTTAGCCTGGGGGCTTTGTGCAGACCCTCCCCCGCTCCCCGCACTGTTTATTGTGGAAATCCAAGCATGGGGTAGTCCGGTCTTCTGCTCAGGATTGGTCAAAGTGGCCTCGCAAGGCTGGGGTCCCGGGGAGCCCACAACCCCGCGTCCGTGTTCGCGCTGTCTCACTTCTGGACCCCCGAAGAAGTCAGGTCTGACTCAAGCACTTGGATCAAGTGGCGCACGGGGGTGGGTCAGGGGCGGTGCTTGGGGTGGGACGGAACTGGGTAGGGCGGACCTGGGGGGAGGGGAAGGCCTGGGGAGGGGTGGGGGATTGGGCTTGGGACGGGGCAGGGCGGGGCGGGCCTCGGGAAGGGGAGAGGCGAGGTGGGACTTGGGATGGGGCAGGGCGGGGGCGGGATTGGGCGGAGGAGCTGTGCGTTGAGGCGGGACTTGTGACGAGGCGGGGCTCGGATGGGGCGGGGTTTGGGCGGGGGCGGGAATTGGGGTGGAGCTGGTTTAGGGGCGGGGCGGTGCTCGGAATGGGCGGGGTTTGGGTGGGGCGGGGCTCGGAAGGGGCGGGATGGGACAGGGGCAGGGCAGGGCAGGGCGGGGATGGGGCGGGGCGGCCGGGCTTCTTGGGAAGGGCCGCTCCAGTGCTTCCCTAGGTCTGCGGGTTGCCGCTCAGTGTTGATGTCAGGCTCTCTGGGGGCCCTTCTGCAGCCACCCAGGGCTGGAGCGTGGAGGCCGAGTCCTCCCCGCCCCAGAGGCTGTTCCCGGCTCTCTCTTCCCTTTTGGCAGAAACAAACTTTTCTGCAGAAACAATGAAAAATCAGGGTGGAGTTTCCTTCCGTTGCCCCGGCCAGGAGCACCCCTGGCAGCAAGGGCCTGGGACTGGGGACCCGAGAGGGCTGTACTCCCGGGTAGGAGTCCCCGCAGGCTGGGGTGAGGGTGGGGGGCCCAGGGGGCTTCATGCTGCGAGGGAGGTGAGCCAGAGTCTCACGGCGCTATATGGGGTATACAGTAGGACCCCAAACCTGAGGATACATCGAGACAGGCCCCCACCTGCCTGCTCTGGCTGAAGCCCCTGAGGCCGAGGGTTCCAGGGCCCTGGAGATTTGGGGGTACTGGGCCCTCCTCCTATCCTGAACCCGAGAAGCCGACTCTCCTAAGTGCTCTGGGCTTCGATTAGGGAAGATTTAGTTCAAACACTCATGGTCACAGCAGAAACAGCCAGAGAGGGAAGGTGTTCAGTGACCCACAGACATTCCCAAAGGGGTCAGCCACTGTCACCCCAACATTATCTGGGACCGTCTATGCCACTGGCCTCTCTCTGCCATCTTGGGGAGCAAGTATCGGAGACAGATGTGTGTGTGCATCTGTGCTTGTGTACATGTGTGTGCATGCATCGGTGCATGTGTCCATTTGTGCATGCATGCTTCTGTCATGTATGCATGTATCTGTACATGTATGTGTTTGTCATGCACATGTGTGTATATATATATACATATATATATATATATATATATATATATATTTGCCTCTTGGAGAGCCCGGCAAGTTACCGAGAGTATCCTGCCCGCACAGGTAGAGCCTGGCAAGCTCCCCATGCCGTATTCGATATGCCAAAACCAGTAACTGTAGGATGACATTGGTTTGTCCTTCCTCCCTTGCCACAAGGATCTCAGGTTTATTACAGTGCTCCTGAGGCACTTCCATTCCATTGTGTTTATCTGTAAATTCTTCCCTATGCTCTCCTCCCCAACCAGTTCATCAGCTTTTCCCCCTAATCAGACTCTGTTAACTTGTAAGATTAGATTCCTCAGAAATCTATGATTTTAGATGTATGAGTGAAATATTGTCTTTCTCGTCTCCTTATGTCTTATGAATAGTTTACTTTAAAGCAATGTCCTTTTTGTATAGATACAGGAAGACAGTTAATATTATGCTTTTGTAACTTAGGATTTAATTGACTTTGAATATTATTCACTCCCGGGCATCTGCTTTCTAGACTTAAGCCTCAATTTCCCTTAGTTCCTAACACCCCAAAAGCAGACTCCCGACGAGGGACTGAATGGACCCAGGGCAAGCAGTGAGCTACCCTGGCATTGAAATAGGCCAG
Source organism: Sorex fumeus (assembly GCF_029834395.1). Taxonomy (NCBI): domain Eukaryota; kingdom Metazoa; phylum Chordata; class Mammalia; order Eulipotyphla; family Soricidae; genus Sorex; species Sorex fumeus. Next base: position 16,459,845 of record NW_026606086.1, on the reverse strand, counting down.
GCCAAAATGCCATGATTCTTAACTATAAGAGTTTGATCATAGACAAATGCTGTTATGATCCAAAAGTAACGACGAGAGTAGGACCCTGCTAGGGATAGGAAAGACTACCTGGCCTGAGCACTGTAGTCTGAGATTGAGATGGCCCTAGGAGAGCAATTCTATAAGTTTAAGGTATTTCTTACTGTATCCATACAAAATGATTTATATTATGTATGCTTATGTTGTTGGACAAGGAGAGGAGAAACACACCCAGGGGATTCCACTCTAGGGTGGGTCGTCCTGCTGAGAGAGTATCTGTCCTAGAAGCGGCTTTCCCTGGGTAAAATAATTCTACCCCTATTGATTGTGACCACACCTACGTGTAATTGTTACCTCAACCCTTCATGCATTGGGATTTAACTAGACTGTAAGAGTGGGCTGGGGGATCAGAATCCAGATTCCAGAGCAAGAGGAGAAAGGGAATCGGGATCAGAATCCAGACTCCAGAGGAGGAGAAAGGGGATCCAGATTCCAGAGCCAGAATGAAGCGGGATCGAGAAGGAGAATGAAGTAGCATGGGGGAGGAAGAAGCAGGAGGAGAATCAGAAGAGAATGGAGATGGGAATGGAATAGACTGCACCTGACACCAACCAGCCTGGCCCTCCTTTCCTTTCTTCACCTGCCCATCGCCATTGACCTCCCCGGGGTTGGGGAACCGGCGTGATACTACCGAACACGGGTGGCGGGAGATATAGACCGCTGCTGCTGGGTTTTTTGAGTTTACACAAGTAACTATAACAGGTCTCATTCCCCTGACCCTGAAGGAGCCTCCAATCGTTGGGAAAGACGAGTAAGGAGAGGCTGCTAAAATCTCAGGGCCGGGACGAATAGAGACGTTACTGGCGTCCACTTGAGTAAATCGACGCACGACGGTCGATACAGCGATGTATATATGTCACGTATGTGTCTGTGTCTGTCGTGCACGCATGTATCCATGCATATATATGTGTCTGTTGTGCGTGCATGTACCCATCTCATGTGTGCATGTCTGTCATACATGCACGCACCCATGTGTGTATGTATCTGTCATGCAAGCGTGTACTTGTGTGTGCATGTGTCTGTCGTACATGCATGTACCTGTGTATGCCTGTCGTGCACGTGTGTACCCACATGTGCCTGTGTCTGTCATGCATGTGTGTACCTGTGTGCATGTCTGTCATTACATGTGTGTGCTTGTGTGCATCTATGTTGTGCACATGTATGCCTATGTGTGCATGTCTGTCATGCACACGTGTACCCGTGTGTGCATGTGTCTGTCGTGCACATGTATGCCCATGTGTGCACGTCTGTCATGCACACATGTGCCCATGAGTGCATGTGTCTGTTGTGCATGCGTATACCCATGTGTGCATGTGCCCATGAGTCTGCACAGCAGTGTGCCTGTGGACCTTCTTCTGGACAGCGTCTCCATGAGGTGCTTTCAGGGACCAGGACTTGGGTCTGGAAGCACAGCAGGGACCCGGCTGTCAGAGGGCCCTGCGGGGCTGCGGGTGTCCCCAGCACTACTGAGCTCGGCTGTCAAGGCTGACCCTCCTCCTGCAGGCCTGGGGGCAGGGGTGTGGGCAGTGTCTGAGGCTGGAAACCAGGGCCCACCCCCAGATGTGCCCCCCGAGAGGGCCATGTCCTGCGGGAGGAAAGTGCAGGAGAGAAGGTTCCAGACACACAGGGACTGCAGACTCAGCCTTTGCTCCGTGAGACACCCAGAGGTGCCAGGGATTGGGGACTCCCCAGCAGGCCCTGCACCCCGTGCAGTGACCCCAGGTCCCTGGCCCAGGGAGGGTCCTGCTGCCTCGGCACGAGTTGGGAATGGGCAGTTTTTCAGCTTCCCAAATCCCTGCTCTCCGCCTCCAGTCCCCCCTCCCCACTTGGCCCAGTGGCCACTGGCACAGCCCTGCCAGCCTGTCACCTCCACTTCGGACAGTCATACCCAGGTCACGGTCACGCCCCCTCCCTCCGCCCAAGTCTCGCTGCGGCTGCAGCCTCAGCCTCACTGCCAGGTTCTGTCCGCCCAGATGAATAACAGCCCCGCTGGGCACGGGGAGTTTCGTCACTGGATCCGTCACCCCAGGGTCTCCCCGCCCCAGAGCCAGCAGCCAGGCCTTGGCCGGCTCTTTGTGGTCTGGCTGAGCGGCACCGTGGGGGTCACACCTCAGCTCAGGCCCCCTGTGGCCCTGAGCCTCTCCATCATCCTGATTCTGAATTCCGACAGTGATGAGGTTTCTCTGGCCTGTGCCCGCGCAGGCATCTGTGCCCCCTCTTGGTGCCCCTCCCCCTCTCCCCATCTCCCCCAGGCTCGCCCTCTCTTCCCTGCACCCCATCTCTCTCCCTCTGCCGCCCTGCCCCCCACCACCGTCACGTGATTCTGAATCCGCAGCTCCAGTCCTTCCCCTGTGCTGTCAGCCTCAGGTGACCCTCTTCACCTGGGCCCGTTTGGCAAACTCCTATTCATCCCTCCAAGCCCAGCCTCCGAGTGACCCGGTCCCTTCTTCCCCCTCCCTCGGGCCACTTCTTGCAGCTCTGATCAAGTTCTCTCGTCACCTTTTCTTGTCACTTATTTGCTCTCTGATCTCTGTCTGCCTCTGAACTCTGACCCTTCATCCCCACCCTGCAGATAGAAACTATACTTGGGAACCTATCTGTGCCCTGGGAGCCCGGGGGCCCGACTCGCCGCTCCCTGCCTGGCTGTCCCTTCACTGGTGCAGGAAGAGCTGTCCACTGCCCACTGTGCACTGCCCAGCACTGGCCGCTGCCCAATCCACGCTGCTCCCGGCACCCCTCGCTGTTACCCGGGCCTCTGCCCGTGCTCGGAGGTCTGACAGGAACCCCAGGCAGGGCTGGCTCCGTGGAAGGGACGTGCGGCAGCCACCTTGGCTGGTGAGTGAGTTTCTGCCAGTGGCATCACGGGGCCGGTTCCCATGGCAACGGTGCCTTCGAAAGGGGGAGGGGAGGCAAGAGTGGGCTGCTGGGCAGAAAGGGGCGCCTTCCTGCGCCGCCCGACTCCAGCACGGCTCTGACCCGCAGCCGGCCCCCGGGGCCTCAGCCTCACATGCAGCCCCCCAAGCTGCCACAGAAACTACCGTTTTGGCGACACCATGTTTCGGGGTGACCCTCCATCCGGCAGGTGCTTCGGAGATGCCAGGGGCTTCCTGGGAGGGGGTATCAGGCTGGGACTGCCGACTCTCATCTGGAGTGGCCCCAGACTCTGAGCCCAGCCAGGGCGGCCGTTGCCTCACAGGCCCGAGAGTGGACATCTGGGAGGGACCTGGACCGGCGCAGTGTGAGGGGCAGTGTGTGGTGTGGGACCATGTGCAGGTGTAGGTGCGAGTGTTGTTGTGAGTGTGTGAGGGTGTGGGATGTGAGTGAGGGTGTGTGTGTGAGGGTGTGGGGGGTGTGCGAGGTGTATGGTGTGAGTGAGGGTGTGTGAGTGTGAGGGTGTGGGTGTTGCGGATGTGAGTGTCTGAGAGTGAGGGTGTGCGGGTGTGGTGAGGGTGTGGGGCGTGAGGTGTGTGTGAGTGTGAGGGAGTGTGGGGGTGTGTGGGTGTGAGGGGGTGAGGGTGAGGGGTGTGGGTGAGGGTGTCTGAGGGTGGGGGTATAGGTGTGGGTGTTGTTGTGAGTGTGTGTGTCTGAGGGTAGGGGTGGGGGTGTGCGGGTGTGGTGTGTGAGCTTTGTGTGAGGGGGTGAGGGTGTGGTGTGTGAGGTGTATGTGAGTGTGTGAGGGGTTGTGGGTGTGTGTGAGGGTGTGGGGTGTGAGTGAGGGTGTGTGTGTGAGGGTGTGGGTGTTGCGGATGTGAGTGTCTGAGGGTGAGGGTGTGCGGGTGTGCGGGTGTGGTGAGGGTGTGGGGCGTGAGGTGTGTGTGAGTGTGAGGGAGTGTGGGGGTGTGTGGGTGTGTGGGTGTGAGGGGGTGAGGGTGAGGGGTGTGGGTGAAGGTGTCTGAGGGTGGGGGTGTAGGTGTGGGTGTTGTTGTGAGTGTGTGTGTCTGAGGGTAGGGGTGGGGGTGTGCGGGTGTGGTGTGTGAGCTTTGTGTGAGGGGGTGAGGGTGTGGTGTGTGAGGTGTATGTGAGTGTGTGAGGGGTTGTGGGTGTGTGTGAGGGTGTGGGGTGTGAGTGAGGGTGTGTGAGTGTGTGTTTGGGGGTGTTGTGGGTGTGGTGTGTGCGCATGAGTGCAGAGGTGTGCGAAGGTGTATCTGGAGTGTGTGACTGTACTTTCTCGTGCCTCGTGAGGGGTATGTGAGCGTGTCCCATGTGTGTGAGTGGCCGCAAGGCTTCCAGAAACTCCTGCTGTCACCTGCCCACACCCCTGGACCGAGATGGCGGAGGAGGCACGTGCCTGCCGCCTGCTGTGTGGCCGCGGCCCCACCCTGCGTGTCCCTGGCATGTTTCCTGCACGTCCCATCTCCTATGCATGGGTTTGAGTCGGAGCCTGTCCTGACCGAGGCAGCCCCTGGTGCCGTCTCTGCCGTCTGTTGTCTCTGCTGTCTCTGCCGTCTACCGTCTCTGGGTGCCCCCGCTTCGGGATGTCTGGGCCCTGCTCCCGCATCCGTGGCTTGCAGCTGCCTCCCCCCACCCCGCGTCCGCCTCTTTGCTCACATGGTCTCACCTGGTGACGGGACGACTCCTCCTGACGAGACCCCTAGCCTCATCACAAACACCGAGGCCACATCCCTAAGGAGGAGCACATGTGCAGGACCTGGGGTGCAGGACAGCAACATGGCATGGGGATGCAGCACACACCCCACGGGACATGCGGCTGCCGGGGAAGGGGGACACCTGGACACTGACGCCCAGACCTCGGCAGCGGGCCCTGACCAGCTCTGGCCCCCCAGAACCTGGTCCCCGCCATGTCCCGCCATCGTGGTCAGCTCAGGCCCGGCCCGGGGGGTTTCCCTGAGTTCACCCCCACCCTTTAGGGCTCTCTGGCTGGTGCATGCGGGCCTCAGTTTCCCTAGATGACCATTCTGCAATCCACGGGGGCATTGGCCGCCTGAGGGAGCCACAGCGGCTGCTCCTCTCCGCGCCAGGCCCCCCTGGCCTCCCTGAGCCCCCAGAGAAGGCTCCAGTGTCCCTCTTATCCAGGCGGCACCTGCAGGACTAGCCTGACCCCTGGGCCCCGCCCGCGGGGTGACACCAGCCACCAACTGCCAAAAGCGCCCCAGTGGGCAGCTGCGACATAGGGACCCCCAGGCAGAGTCAGGCACCCCCAGTTACAGAGCCCGCACTCCACCCGCAGTCCCAGAAAACCCGCATTTGTGCAGCTGCTGAGGTTGGGGCAGGGGCGGCCGGGTACCTGGGGGGGGTCCCTGTACTGCGGGACAGAGTGGCCTGTTGGGGACAGTGGGGGCAGTGTGGCAGCTGTCTCTGGGGGGTGAGGTTGTTAGGAGCAGCGGCTTCTGGATGCTGGGGGACAGCATAACGGCCACGCCTGGGGAAAGCTACATGCCGGGGGACAAGCTGTGGTCAGCAGTGACACAAGGACCCTCATGAGGGCCTCCCGCGGGGCAGAGTTCTCCATGGGGGTCCTAGATGGTGGGACATGAGGGGGCACGGGCACAGAGGCCACTGAACAGGGTCTCCAAGGACACTGCCCCCACCCCGAGGGTCCGCTGGGCTGGAAGAGCAGGCGGGTACACCAGACGCGAGGGGGTGGAGAGACAGAACGGCGAGCGGGACGGGCTGGCCTTGCACGCGGCCCACCCGGGTTCGATCCCCGGCACCCCTTAGGGTCCCCCGAGCACCGCCAGGAGAGATTCCTAAGTGCAGAACTGGGAGTGAGCCCCGAGCATCGCCAGGGGTGACCCAAAAACTAGAGAAAGAAGAAAAAACAGCCCTGGCTGGCTGGCTGGGGGGGTCTGGGTAGGGCCCGCAGCGACACCGCCGCACCCGGGGCTCCGGGGGGGCCCACACGATGCCAGCACGTCACGCATGCACGCACGCACACACACGCACGCACACGGCTCCAGAAGCTTCCAGAAGCCAAGCGGCGGCTGCTCCGCCTGCCAGTCTGAGAGAGGGTCCCCTCTTTCTCCCAGGCCCCTGCGCCCCCACAAGCACGGCCCCGCCCTTTTGGGGCGCCCCCTCCCCTCCGGCCCCTTGGAAGGGCGCCGCCCCACCAAGGGGTGTCAGACCCGAGGGTCCCGCCTGGCGGGGGCGGGGCGCGTGTACGGGGTGGGGGGGCTGCGCCTGCCCCTGCGAGGTTTGGGGCTCACGGAAGGCCTTAGAGGGGCCCCGGGGGCGGCGCTGCGCCCTTCAGGCGGGGCTGGGGCTGTGGGCGGAGCACCCGGGTGCCCACCGGCTCGCGGGACCCCGCCCCGCCCCGCTGCTCCCCTGGGCCCTTCTCGCCGCTGCTGGGCCCTTGGGCGCCCGCGGCTCCCGGGATAGAAAGTCGCTGTTTGTGTCCGGGGCACGGAGCGGGCGGCGCGGCTCCCTGGCGACCGGCCTCCCCGTTTCCCTGGCAACGGGAGGCAGGAGAAGCTGGAGCTGTCAGATGGAAAATGTCAGTGGCGCAGGGCTGCGGGGAGCGGGAGGAGGAGGCGGGAGGCAGCGCGGGGGGTCGGGGCTGGGGGGACCTCATGCAGGGGCGAGCGGGTTAGGAGGGGCAGGTGAGGGCCGGGCGGGATTAGCTGGTGGTTCCGGCAGCCCCCCCCATCCCTGTAGCAGGAGTCAGTGGCACCAGGAGAGACCCCCAAGGCCCCCAACTCTCCTCCAGGGTCATTCTGGGTAGCAGAGGGGGGGGTTTGGGGTAAGAAGACACCAAATCTTGTCCCCGCAAATGCTCCTCCTCCTCCTCCTCCCCCCTAGCAGCCCCAGGTCTAGGCTGAAGGGGGCCACGCTCTAAAGGGTGGGGACAGGAGGGTCTGCGGGGGGGGGGGGGGGGGAGGAGGGGGCAGAGTCCCCATAGCGCCACCACGGGGCAGGGACCCACAGTTGGGATTGGGTGCCATGAGGAGGGGGCTCCTGAGAGCAGAGAGTGTGCGGGTGAGGGGGGAGAGGGGGAGAGAGAGGAAGAGAGGGAGGAGGAGGGGAGGGAGGAGCATGCGTGCCATCAGCCTCCCGCTGAGCTCTGGCGCATCTCCCTGGGGCCTGAGGCCCTGAGCAGGTGGCAGGGGACAGGCGGCTCCCCTCTGGGGACGGGCTTGCTTCTTAGATGGGGCTTGTTTCCAATAAGGACACCGGGCTGGGAGGGGGAGGGGGAGGGCAGAGGGGAGGAGGGGAGGGACAGGAGGAGCTGGGGAGGGGAGGAAGGAAGAGGGGAAGAGGGGAGGAGGGGAGGGGAGGAGGGAATGGAGTAGAGTAAAGGGGCTCCCAGTGAGCACCTCGTGCTGAGTTACCCTGGGCCTGGGGCTGCCTCCTCTGCCTTCTCTGGCACAAGGCGAACAGCACCCAGGGGCAGGTGCAAGGACAAATGTGCATGTTTGGTTTGTTTTAGGACCACACCCGGCAGTGCTCAGGGCTGACTCCTGGCTCTCTGCTCAGGGGACCATATGGGTTGCTGGGGATTGAACCTGGGTTGGCTGCGTGCAAGGCAAACGTCCTCCCCTCTGTCCTCTCTCCGGGCCCAAATGTGCATGTTTGTCTGCCCTTGCAATACCGAGTCCCCAGAGAGACCTCCTCCCAGGGGACAGTGACCCCCAACGCGCTGACAGCTGGGCATGCCTCACTCAGCCTTGCCCCGTGTTCCTGGGGGTCCCCTGCCTCTCACCGCCATGTCATAGTGCCCAGGGCCCTGTGCAGTGCCACGGCCTGCCCGTACCTGGGACAGACGGGGACCATGGCTCTGTCGCCCTGACTGACAGCGGGGGCAACCTGGCTGCCGTGGCCCCTCGCCATGGTAGGCACTGCCCCCGCCCGGCTCCTCCCACGTCCCCAGGGCTGAGCTCCCGGCTGCCCCAGCCTACGTGGTCAGTTCCGTTGTCAGGGGTGTGGGCTTGTCCGTCTGTCTGTGCCTAGGATAGGCTGAGGCTTCTCCCACGCTTCCAAGGAGCCTTTGGAGTCACTGGCAGTGAAGGGCCACTGTAGCCGTGGGACCCCGCGGGCAGACGGCAGTTGGCACGCACAAACTGGGCACTTGCTCACACGTGCACATGTCATGTCTGATGTACGCACACAACTGTGCACACACACCCCAAAGTCAGCCCTGAGGGGAGCCCCAAGCATCACTCTCTCGACTACGGACTGTCTTAGGTGAGGGTATGTGTGTGTGCATGTGTGTGCCTGGGTGAGTGTGTGTGCGCGTGTGGATGAGTGAGTGTGTGTGCAAGGTCTCTGAGTCTGTGCACATGTGTGCATGCATATGCGTCCATGCATGTTTGGGTGTGTGCATGGTGTGACTGCACACATGAGTGTGTATGCATGGGTATGAGCTGCGTGTGTGTCCATGTGTGTGAGGGCAGCGCTTCTCTGGTCTCTGCAGGATTCTCCCGGTGCCCCCTGCTGGAGACACCCGCTGGTGCCCCCACCGCCACCCCTGTTCCTCACACGGGCTGGGGTCTCTGGCCTCAGCCGGAAAGGCAGCAGAAGCCGACAGACTTGGGACCAGGCTTGTGACTGCAGCACAGCTGGCCGGGACAGAAGTGTGTCTGCGCCAGTAGTGGCCACCTCAGGAGTAGTTCAAGGCTGCCTGACTGGCCTGAGGTCACTCCGCTGCTCCTCTGAGCCGGGCTTTGAGGTCCAGTTGGACTTTGGGCAGCCCAGAAATGTCCCCTGATGCCAGAGAAGGGGCCCTGGCCAGTGAGGGCTGGGGCAGGCAGGGTCGTTCCTGTAAGTGCCCCACAGAGATGGGGGGCCAGGGGCCCCTGGAGGCGAGGCTCAGCTGAGGGAACCCCCCACCACTGGCTGGTGTATCCGCAGCCAGTACCCATACCCACCAGGCCCCAGACCTGAGGCGGAGGTGAGGAGACAAAGGGGAAAACTCTGAGCCCAGAGACAGGGCAGGAGCAGGGCGGGGGCAGGACAGGGGTAGGGGGGTGGGGAGGGTGCAGGGCGGGTCTTCATGGTCAGTGAGTGGTCAGCAGCCCTGGGTGAGAAGATGGACCCTTCTGGAGGGTGGGGTGGGGAGCGCAGGGGTCGTTGGGCCCTGTGGGCAGATGAGCCGGGCTGGGGTGTCACCAGGGTCCTGCGGCCCCCAGATCCCGTCAAAGGGTCCCTCCGCCCCCATGTCCACCCGGAACACGGCTGTTTGTCCCTCCTAATTTCTGTGTGTGGACTCCCCCGCACGACTCTGCTTCCTGGTGCCCAGGGCATGGCTGGGATCCCCCCCTGCAGAGACCCCGGCCACAAGCCCTCTGGGTCTCCATGCAGACAGGGCATCTTGGGGAAGTGCTCTGAGAACGAGTTCACAGGGACCTGAGGCAGTGCCCACCCGTGCCTTCCAGCAAAGGATTCCAGTGCTAGCACCTCCCCCTTCAGCATCTGGGACCCTTGGCACGGCCGGAGGGAACCCGGGACGGCTGTGAGGGGAGAGCACTCACATTCTGTCCTGCAGTCCAGTCCAGAGCACTATGAGCACCCATCCTGGAGCACTGTGAGCACCTGAGTCTTCACAGCGCCCTCATGCTCGGCTCACTCGGGGCTCTGCTTTGGAGAAAACACAGACCATGTGTCTGGCCCAGGCCGTCTGTTCTTCCAAAGAGATTGCTCAGGTCACGATGGAGCAGGGGTGGCCCTCCATGGTGAAAGTTCTAGAACATTCTAGAACAAGTAGCTGGATAGCACTTTCCCGATTTCCTCTGGGTGGACATACCTGCACTCGCCTGTGTAAATGCTTGTGTGTCCTTGCGGGGGGGTGGGGGGGTGTGCCCCCAGCGTTGCCCCTGGCCCGGGCCTCTGCCTCTCACAGGCTCTGGGCTCCACTTTCGGTTCTCAAAATCCTGCCACCAGCGGGAGACGCTCCCGAAGTCGCACAACCAGCAGGAGCAGGGTCAGGATCAAGCCCAGGGGGACGGGTTCCTGGGTCTCAGGACCCCTCTGGGCAGGGGCACCGCTGATGCTGATGTGGGCTGACCTGGGGACAGGGCAGCAGGCTGGGAGTGGGGGTGGCAGGGAGCAGGGGGCCAGGAGCCGAGGGGGCTGCAGGACTCCTCCCCCGCCTCCGGCCCTCACAGGCCCTCACTGCCTCCCGGCCTCTCCTGAGACCTGCTCCCCACCTCAGCCCTTCTGCAGCAGCTGGAAGGAAATGAGTCTTCGGGAGGGGAGCACGTGGTGTGCGGGGGGTTGGGGGGGATTTTTTAATTTTTTTCATGCTGGGGTTAAACATCCCAGTTTGCAGTAAAACAAATTCCTTGCGGGAGCTTCTCGCCTCCAGCTGTGCAGAAAGCCGCTTCCTCAGAGCGTTTAGCCGAGCCACGCTTGCGTGAGGCTCCTGCTTCTCCAGCTGTGGGGTGTGTGTGTGTGTGTGTGTGTGTGTGTGTTGGGGGTGCTGCTGGCGCCGGGCAGGAAATGGAGAGTGTGTGCGTGTGAGCATGTGCATGCAGGTGTGTGTGCATTTGTGCAATTGTGTGTGCGCGTGGTGTGTGTGTGTGCATATGTGTATGTGTGTGAGACCAACAAGGATGGGTAGTCTGGGGCTAAGGCACTTGCCTTGCCAGTTGCCAACCCAAGTTCAGTCCCAGCACCACATATGCTCCACCCCGTCCCCAGCACTGTCGGAGTGACCCCAAATCCAGAACCAACCAAACCAAAAAAGGACGAAGGACCCGGCAGAGCCCAGCCCTGTGCAGACAGAGACTGTTCTCGTCTCAGGTCCGGAGTCTTGACCCCCAGTTTGTACCGTCATGATCATCCTCAAAGCTCTTTGCTGGCTGCAAAGTGTGGACACACGCTCCCAGGGGAGAAAATGGATCCCTGGGGCTTAGATCCGTGCGGGAACAGTCTGAAACATTAGGAAGAGTACACGGAAGCCAGCCCCCCTCACCCAAGGCCAAGGACACAGTATTGAGCACCCTAGAAAAGCAGTTTCGGGGCGCCCTGAGAAAAGGCACGGGTGGGAGAGAGAGCAGGTGACTGACCGGAAGTGACAGACGGTTCTGCTCCCAGGGGCTTCCACACGGCACACGCATGGAAACACCAGAAGTCGGACCATCCGGGGCAGCTCACAGGGGGCTGCCCTCAAGGACATCCTGTGTCTCCAAGACCCCGCCAGTGTCCAGGTACAAGTTGCAGAAAAGCAGGAGCCGCAGCCCTGTTAGTTGTGGCCCCTGAGCAGATTCCTGGCTGTGCTGCCTCATCCTAAGGGACTCAGTGTGTTTCCAGACAAGGACAGAGGCACCGGGAAGTTAAGTAACTTCCCCAAGGTCACACAGCATGTAAAGGTGGTTTGCTTGTAGATTCGCGCTCCCATCTGGATGCAGCTCCTCCTAGCAGAGGCACCCAGGATGGACCACAACGGGTCAACCTTGACCTTGCGTTTTGTAGCACCATGAAACCTGTCCCAGGAGACACCTTCAGGCTGGCCTGAGGGACATGGGAGCCCTGGGGCCGGGCAGGGGCTTGGGGGGCGGGGAAGGGGCAGGGCCCCGTAAGCTCCCACCTTGTGCCTTCTCTGCCCTCTGAGATGGCTCACACGGGTCTCAACTCTGCCAGAGAGGAGAACTTGGCGAGAAAATAATAAAGCCTCAGAGCCACGCATCCGCACAAGCAGAGAAACCACCGTGAAAACCGGAGCATATATTCTGGAGTCCTGTTTTTCTTGCTTAACTCTGCATTTTCCTTCATTCGAAAACACAAATAATAATGCAGTTAATTATTTTGGAGAGCCCTGCAAGCTACCGAGAGTATCTCACCCGCACAGCAAAGTCTGGCAAGCTCCCCGTGATGTATTCGATATGCCAAACACAGTAACAACAAGTCTCGCAATGGAGACGTTACTGGGCCCGCTCCAGCAAATCCATGAACAATAGGAGGACAGTGCTACGGTGCAGTTATTTCCAGAAAAGCGGCCACCGTGGGGCAGGCAGAGAGAAAACAGACCAAGATCCCTCAGCATGGGAGCTGCGGGCACTTGGAGAGTCACACACAGGCACACATGTGCACACATGTACACAATACACGCATGTGTGAGACGTGTGCACATAACACACATGCATTCATGCACGTGTGTATGGACACATACACGTGCATCCTACACATACACAGGCAAACACATGAGCAGCATGTATGAATGCATGCAGAGAGGACACAGGTGGGTGTGAAGCCCCCTGTCAGTCTCCCAGGAGTGTCCTTGAGGTCAGCAAAGCTGCTCCCTGAGCCCCTCACGGTGCCTCCATCTCTGGTGGGGACTGGCCTATGAGCAGTGGGTGATAGGGGCCACCCACTGGCGCCAGACCCCACTCGGAGAGGATGTGACCACGCCTGCACACAGAGCTCATTCAAAAGAGACCAGTGACCACTCGGGACGGGGGCGTGGGGGCGGAGGGAGAGAGAGAAGGAGAGAGAGGAGGAAGAGGGGGAGAGGAGGGGAGAGAGAGGGAGAGGAAGAGGAAGAGAGAGAGGAGAGGCGGGGAGAGAAGAGAGGAGGGCCACAGAGGCAGGCTGTGGGGTCTGGCAGGGGAACCAGGAAACGGGGGACATTGGTGTGGGAACATTGTATGATTGAAACCCGAACAACTTTATAATTGTAACTCACAGGGATTCCTTTTTTTTTTTTTTGGCGTCACACCTAGCGATGCACAAGGGTTACTCCTGTTACTCCTGGCTCTGCACTCAGAAATTACTCCTGGCGGTGCTCGGGGGACTATATAGGATACTGGGAATCGAACCTGGGTCGCCGCATGCAAGGTAAACGCCTTACCTGCTGTGCTATCATTCCAGCCCCCCAGGGATTCCATTTTTTTAAGTTTTAAAAATATCAGTCAATTGGTCTGTCAGCTCTGTCTGTCCCCCGGGTGCCTCCCGAGGGTGTCCCTGTCCTGGGGCTGCTGACAGGCTCAGCCTGGGGGTGCAGTCCCAACTCTGCCACTCAGGCCTCTGGAGCTGGGCTCTGCCGCCCCTCCTGCCTGCCACCATCCCTCTCCTCCACAGGCACCTGGGGGGACAGGGCCCACGGGCATCTCTCCAGGGATCGGACCCAGGAATTCGTCCCCAGGAAGGACGCCTGGATGCCCCTGGCTGGGAGGGGTGGACAGAGCTGGTTTGAGCTGACACTCGGGAAAGGGGCAGGGAACAGCCTGGGCCTTAGGGAGCACTGCAGTCTGAGTCTGCAAAGCCTCGATGCCCCCCCTTCTCCCAGGACCCCACCCTTGGGCCTGGCGTCGCAGTCATTGGAGCCAGGAGCCTGTCCTGTGGCTCGTGGCACCGACGGCAGGACCTCTGCAAGCCTGGGGCCTCCTCCTGGCCACGGGTGCTGGGAGGGCAGTGGGTGTGGGGACACGGGCCGGCGCAGGGACAGGGAACTGAATCTCTGAGAAGGGAGCGGCCCACACCGTCCTCACGTGCACCTGCGAAGACCCATCACTGCATACACGCTCCTCACCAACACATACATGCAGTACCCACCGGCACACACACATGATACTCACTGACACACACACACACACACACACACACACACACAACTCACTGGCACATGTGCAGTGCTCCAGACATACGTGCTGACCTGTGCGCACATACATGATGCACATCCACACCGCCCCTCTCCCCTGTCACCTTGTGCCCCACGCACACGTGTACACATGCACACGCACACGCACACGGGATGGGTAGAGGTGGCCTTGCTGCCCGTGGTGGCCACCGCGGAGCAGCGTGGGACTGTGGTAATGCGTGGCTGGACAGCGGGGCCAGGTGGCAGAGGCCCTCCCGGGACGAGGCCTGGCCACACCCACGCCACACTCCAGAGGGTTCGGGTACTAGCCTGCCTGTCACATGTCACACCACTGCCACAGCCAGAGGCTTCATGTCCGGGACCTACAGTGCCGGGGCCTCCTGCCGCTGGACCCCAGGGGGTCTTGAGCTGGCACAGGCCAAAGACATAGCAGCAAGGTGGCATGTATGTGAGTGTGTGTATCTGTGTCTGTGGATGTGAGTGTGTGTGTCTGTGTGTGTGTGTCTGTGTGCGTCTGTATGTGTGAGGGCTTGTGTGAGTGTGTATCTGTATCTGTATGTGTGTATTGGGGGCGGGTGGGGTTGCCCTGGGGGGGATGGGAACCCTCACTCTGCACAGTGGCTCCCCCAGACCCAGCCTGCCCACAGGCGAATGAAGGTGACCCCCAGCCCGCCAGAACCAGCCCATGGGTACTGGAAATGAGCCCATGGGCACCTCAGGCACCATGGGTACTGGCCCACGGGCACAGAACAGGGTCTGTGCGACCAAGGATGAGCGACCCCCTCCTGATAGCCTGGTCTGCAGGGCCTCCTGGCTCTCTGCTCCCTACCCCCAAACTCCCTCAGGCAGGCCGGAGGGGGGCAGAGGGAGGGAGGGAAGGAAAGGGAGAGGGAGAGGGGAAGGAGGGAGACAGGAAAAGGAGGGAGGGAAGGGGAAGGGAAGAGGAAGGGGAGGGGTGCGCTCAGACGCCCCCCCCCCCCACCTCCCCGGACGGGACGGGACGCAGGCTGGGGGCTCCCTTCACCTCAGGCCCAGTCCCTTCATTCCTGGCGGGAAGAAAACACAATTGTCTGGCGCCACCTACCCAACTCCTACAGAAGCAGCCACGACTCCCCGCTGCCAAGGTCAGCTGGGCCCAGATAAATCTCCTGCGATCCTGACAGATCCGTGCTCCTTTGTTGTGGAGCCTTTGTGAAACACAGGACCAGAAACAGCCTGCGCCAGCTTCACCTCTGCACACTGACAGGGCACCTCGGGCAGGGAGAGGGAGGGAGGGGGAGGAAGGGAGGAAGGAAGGATGGGAGGGAGAGAGGAAGGAAGGGAAGGAGCAAGGGAAGGAGGGAGGGCAGGGTGGGGAAGGCCATGCCTGCCCTGGCTTCGACCTCCTCCTGGGGGTCTCCCCACCCCTCCTCAGGTCTCAATCTGGTTCTGCAGGGTCTGGACCCCCTTCCGGGGACCTATTTCTGCCACCTCGCTTGCTAGCACTGGGTTGAGTCAAAGCATCACTGACCCCCCCCCCCCCCCCCCCGGGGCCAGCAGAGGCTGCACTAGCACTAGTGGGCAGCATTAGGGCTGAGGTCGGCGCACTGACGGGCGCATCTGCCTCACCACCCAGGCTGCCCACCCAGACTGAGGCTGGCACCGCAGGGTCAGCAGACGAATGGCCAAGGAAGGCCAAAGCCGCCCCTGTCCCAAAGGGAGGAGTGCAGCAGTTCTGGGATGGGGGTGGAAGACGGGAGGATGGCAGCCATGGCGAACAGTTGTGTGCGTGCGTGAGTGTGTGTGAACATGGGTACAGGGGCACATGGATGTGTGGGTACATGGGTGTGTGGGTATGGGGGTGCGTGTATGTATGGTTGCACTGTTGTGTGGGTTCATGGGTATGTAGGCAGGTGGGTGCGGGTGCATGGGTGTGTGGGTGTGTAGGTGTGGATGCATGGCTGTGTGGATATGTCAGTATTTTTGGGTGTGTAGGTGTATGATATGTGGGTGTGTGGGTGTGTGGTGTGTGGATGTGTACGTGTGTGGGGTATCAGTGTGTGGGTGCATGAGTGTGTGGTATGTGGGTGTGTGGTGTGTTGGTGTGTGGGTGTGTAGTGTGTGGGAGTGTGAGTATGTGGGTGCATGAGTGTGTGGTGCGTGGGTGTATGGCGTGTAAATGTGTGGTGTGTGGGTGTGTGGTGTGAGGGTGTGTGGTGTGTGGGTATGTAGG
Organism: Sorex fumeus; assembly: GCF_029834395.1. Lineage (NCBI taxonomy): Eukaryota > Metazoa > Chordata > Mammalia > Eulipotyphla > Soricidae > Sorex > Sorex fumeus. The sequence continues at coordinate 16,444,063 of NW_026606086.1, read as the reverse complement.
TGTGTGGGTATGTGGGTGTGTGGTGTATGGGTGTGTGGTGCATGGGTGCGTGGGTGTGCGGGTGTGTAGGTGGTGGTGTGTGAGTGTGTGGGTGTGTGGTGTGTGCGTGTGTAGATGTGTGGGTGTGTGAGTGTGTGGTGTGCATGTGTGGGGGGGGTGCTGTGTGGGTGTGAGGGTGTATGAGTGTGTGTTGAATGAGTTGGGGCCGCACGTGTGGTGAGTGGTGACCCCCTCTCCACTGGGACCCCTCCCGGACTCACCTGCATCATGCCCTTTAATCTCTCCTTGGCTTCAAGCACAGACAACTTCTGAGAAAGTCCTTTGCTGGTCAAAAATCATCACTGTCTGGGGCCGGAGGGACAGGACAGTGGGCAGAGCTGGCCTTGCACACGGCGGCCCTGGGTTCAATCCCCAGGACGCTACATGGTCCCCGGAGCCCACCCGGAGTGATCCCTGAGCTCAGAGCCAAGAGTCAGCCCGGAGCACCGCCAGGTGTGGCCCCAAAACAAAATAAATAAGTAACTACTGGGCTTCTCTCAGGGTGTCCGGCTGAGGCAGACGTGGCCGCTTCCCCTCAGGCTGAGGGCGCTGACTACCCTGCTTCCGCCCACCCCGCGGGCTGACCAGCAAACACACTGGCTGGCCCGCGTGCAGGGTGCCCCCTCCTCCCGTCCCTCTGTCCTCCTGTCCATTTTCCTCCATCCCCAGAGCCAGCTCGGAGCGCAGCTTGAAATGTCGCCACACCGCACCTGTGTCGGGACAGTGTGAATGTCAAACCCAGCAGCCCCCAGCGTGGCAGCCTTTCCAGCCGGACTTGAGCTGGAGAACGTGGGCTTTCTCAGGGCCGCGGCCCACAGGAAGGGGGTTGCGGGTCAGTGGTGGGGGGATCTGGGAGCTGGAACCCTGAGGACCTCTGGGGGCTGGAGCCCTTGGGATCTCGGGGCTAGACCCCTCGGGTCTCGGGGCTGGGATTCTCGGGACCTGGGGGGTTCCTCGCTCCTTGGACTTTGACCAGGAAAGGGCACCGCGGTGGGTGATACAGCGCTGGGCGATCGTCTTACTCAAAGTGGGAGCAGGCCAGAGCCATGGGACAGCAGGGAGGGCATTTGCCTCGCTGACTCAGGTTCTTTTCCCAGCATCGCATGAGGTGCCTGGGCCCAGTGGTGCTCAGGGATCACTCCAGGCTCTGTGCACAGGGATCACTCCTGGTGTTGCCTGGGGAACCCTATGGGGTCCCAGGGAGCCAACCCCAGTTGGCCATATGCAAGGTCACCTTTCCTGCTGTACTATCACTCCACCCCCCCCCCAATTTTTTTATTTAATTATTTTTATTTTTGTTTATTTTATTTGGAGCGATAGCACAGCGGGTAGGGCGTTCGCCTTACAAGCGGCCAACATGGCCGACCCGAGTTCGATTCCTCCGCCCCTCTCGGGGAGCCCGGCAAGCTACCGAGAGTATTCGATATGCCAGACACAGTAACAACAAAGTCTCCAATGGAGACGTTACTGGGCCCGCTCGAGCAAATCGACGATCAACGGGAGGGCCTTTACCTTATTTATTTTTTTGCTTTTTGGGTCACACCCGGTGATGCTCAGGGGTTACTCCTGGCTCATGCACTCAGGAATTACTCCTGGCGGTGCTCGGGGGACCATATGGAATGCTGGGAATCGAACCTGGGTCAGCCATGTTGGCTGCGTGCAAGGCAAACGCCCTACCCGCTGTGCTATCGCTCCAGCCCCTTAAAGTTTGCATTATTTTTGAGCCACACCTAGAAGTGTCAGGACTTATTCCTGATTCCGTGCTCAAGGATCACTCCTAGGGGTCACTCAGGAGACCATATCTAGTCCGAGTCAGCTTAGCCCTACTCGAGGCTGACATCTCCGTTTCCATTTTTTTAAGTTATAATTTTTAATTTTTTACTTTATTTTATATTTTACAAAGTTGTTCATGATGATTTATTGCATTCAATATTCCCAACACCAATTCCGCCACCATGATACCCTCCCACCACCCTTATTTCCAAATTTCCCAACTACCACCCAAGCCTGTTCCAATAACAGGCCCTAAATAATTTATTTTGTATTGCTTGTTATGAATAATTCGCTAAGAACGATCAAAAATTATTTTCCTAGAAGAAAGTGTGTGAAGACTGTTGTATCTCACCCTGGAGCCATTAAGCCCTTGTATAAGAGATTACTAACATGTTGTTACAGGTTAAGCCTTGTATGTTAGGGCAGGAGCGATAGCACAGCGGGTAGGGCGTTTGCCTTGCACGCGGTCGACCCGGGTTCGATTCCCAGCATCCCATATGGTCTCCTGAGCACCGCCAGGAGTAATTCCTGAGTGCAGAGCCAGGAGGAACCCCTGAGCATTGCCGGGTGTGACCCAAAAAGGAGGGGGAAAAGCCTTGTATGTTAATATTTCTTGATCAAGATTGGTTGCCTGCTACTTTATAGCCCGTCCAATGTGCTGTGCAGCTCCTGGTATATCAGGGTGTAGTGTCTGAGATGTCATGTGGCCACATTCTCCGAATTCTAAAATTTTAAATGGGGTGATGCAGTTGGGAGTTAAATTTTCAGCTGGATGGTGACTTTGGGATTGGGAAGCATCTCTGCAGCTCCTTGCTCTCTTCCAAGATTTACTTATGAGTCTCTCTCGCCCCACTTTATGAGCAACTATTTTTTTTTTCTGAGCAACTATTATGTTTGGTCAGTTTTTGTCCCAGAAGAGTTTCAAAATAAGAGTCCCAGACTTGCCGTAGGAACTCCCAAGACCCCCTTTGTCGGATCCATCATTTACTTGGTTTCGTGTTTTTCCACTGTCAGGAACATTCGTTTATCCCCCGCCTCTCTTGAGAGTGAGTTGGAGACCCCTGGACCCTGAAAATTCTGAGGAGAGGAGAAGGGAGGGGAAAGGAAGGGGAGGGGAGGGGAGAGGAGGGGGAGGAGGGGAGGGGAGGGGAGGGGAGAGGAAAGGAGATGGGGCAGGGGAGGGACAGGGAGACGGGGGAGGAGGCTGGGGGCCAGGGAGAGGGAGGCCGAGCATCAACCACAAAGAACAGCTGGGCACCGCCAAGCAGGCACCGGGCCGGGGACGACCTGCCCGGCTCGGCCCTGGCCCCTCGCTGCTGAAGACCCCCTTTCCCTGAGTCCCAACCACCCCCTGCTAGAGGGAAGGGCAGGCCTTGGGGGGCCCTGAGGTGGGGGGGGGGCGGGAAGAGCAGGTCACCCCGCAGCCAGTGCTCCCTGCCGGCCGGTGCTCGCGGAGGGACGCCTCTGCCCTCTCCTGGTGCAGGGGAGCCGACCTGGAGCCCCCCAGAGCCCACGTGTGTGAGGGGCCTTGGAGGCGAACCGTGGCGAGCGGCCTAATGACTAATTTCAAACATTTATTACAATTCTGGAGAGACTTGAGAGCTGCCGCGCTGATTCTAATAAACGCGGTCGTGAAGCAGCCGCTTATCAAAGTGACACAAATTGTGTGGTAAATAGATTACAGCCGGCAGATAGCTCCCTCCCGCTCAGACCCCCAGGCGGCTTCTGCAGCTCGGGATCCTGGGCACGGGTGGGCACTCTGGGACCCCCTCATCCTCCTGTGCTGTCTTCCGCAGTGGCCCCTGTCGAGGGCAGGACTCGGATCGAGGGCCAGCATGCCAGGTATTCCAGAAGATTCCATCATGGAGCAGGCTGCTCACCCCAGGACACTGGGGCCGCTGCGGACCCCTCCCGCCTGCCTGTGCCAGGGCATCGCTCACCCGGACACTTTTGTTCCCCAAAGACATTTCAGGGACAGCTCCCCAAGCTGGTCAGGGCCTCAGTGTGGGCGTCTCTGGACACAACCCTCAGCCCCACGACTATGAATAAAAGCACCACAGGGCCACGGAGAAGCCCCAAGACAGACCCCTGTGGCCCAGGGGGAGGGTCACCGCAGATATGGCGGGAGGGGGCTCAGCCCCTCAGCAGGACCTTTGCCTGTCCTGCGGCTCCCTGAGGAAGACCAGGCTCAGGGCGACCTCCTGCCCCCCACTCTCCTCTGCCCAGGAGGCGAGTGGAGGGCTGGGGGGGGTCCAGGGGGGCCCGAAAGGTCCAGGCAGCTCCTTGTCAGGGCTTCCTGCCTGTATCCCCAGCTGTCACAGCCTGGCTCCATCCTGAGCCAAGGTAATCGCTATGGAACTGTGTGATCTAGTAAATATTAACAGTCCAGGCTTGACAAATGCAATAACAGAGTCCCCAAGAGTTTGACAGGAGCTCCAGGGAGTGACCTGAGGGCTGGGAGGGCCAGGGGTGGGGCTGAGTGGGTGGTGAGGGTTGGTGAGCTCAGGAAGCCTGGAGGCCAGAGTCCCGGAACCCACAGGAACCTGCAAGCAGTCACCTTCCCGGCGCTGCCCAAGGGGGATGCCGAGAAGCCAGGGACCCAGCTTGGCCTCCCCAGATGGTGGGGGAGGAGCTGTGCTTGGGGCTGATTTCTGGTTCTGTGCTCAGGGCTCATCCCTGGCAGGGAGATGGAATCCAGGGGGACACGCATTTGGCAAATGCCCCCCCTGGACTGTCTCCTGTCCATGTCCCCTTTGGAGGAAGGCCTCTGAGGACATGAGAAGTCCAGGCCCCAGAGAGACCCCCCCCCAGAGGCCCAGGTGCAGAGGACAGTGCTCGGCAGACCGTGGGGAGGTGGGTCCCAGGTGCCGTCACCCCAGCCCAGGCACACCCCACCCATGGGACCCTGGGCTTCGAGTTTGTTTCTTTGTTGTAGGAACCACCGCCAATGCCCACAGACCTCGCTGCCGTCGGCCACTGTGAACAGGTCAACCTGCCCGGCCCCTGCACCCCCTTCCTCTGATGGGGCCCCAGGCTTGTGCTCACACCCTGACTTCTTGGAGGCAGGAACTGACCCCAGGGACCCTTGCAAGGCCAGGACGTGTAAGGGCTGGTGCTGGCTTCAGTCCTGGCACCGCACGGTCCCCAGCATGCGGGGTCCAGGGCTCCGCTCTGCGGGGCCAGCAGGGAATGGGGAACGCGAACCCGGGAACTGCGGATGGGGTAGAGCCCAGGGGAAGAGACCGCGCCCACTCCTCACTTGGGGCTGGGGTCTGCGGTCACGATTCTAAACATAGATGAGACACACACGCACACACATGCGCACACGCACACACGTGCACACATACGTGCACGTGCACACATGCATGCACTCACACATACACACACATGCACTCATGTGCACGTGCATACACGCGTGCAGATGCACGTGCACAAGCACTTGCTCAGCCCCCAGGCCCAGCCCCCAGGCCCAGGGGCTCCTTGCGCTTCCAAAATAGCTTGTTTGCCTCCCACCAAGGATGAAATCCTGGGGTGAGCGCAGGGCTGGAAGGACCAGGAACCCCGGCCCTGTGGCCTCCCTGCCCCCCTCTACTCGCCTCTGCACGGGGACTAGAGGCTTCTTCCCACCCCAGCTGTTTCGGGGCTGGCTGGGCAGAGCCTCCAGAATGTTCTGGCATCACTGATCGAAACTGCAGCCTGAACCCGTCGCCATGGCAACTGCGGACTGTGTGCAGTGGAGCGAGGGGGCCGGGGTCTTCCAGGCTGGGGTGGGGAGCTGAGCCTCCCTCGGGGGCCCTGCCGGGGCGGGGTGGGGGGCTGCCTTGCCAGCCTGGCCCTGTGGGTGGTCTGGCCCTGCCCAGGCAGGGGAGCGAGCCCCCCCCAGGCTGGCACACGGGCGAAAGAAACTCGGGTGGAAGATGCTCTGAGCCGCCGAACGCAGACAGAGCCCCCACGCGCACGGGGTGGAGGGGGCGGCTGCTTCTTCCGGCCGGGAACCCCGCGTGAGCCCCTTGGTCTGGGGAGGGGCGTCCCCCACGGCCAATGTGCCCCCACCTTTGCTCCACGGCCCCCATTCCTGGTCTGCCTGGGGAGTGCTGGGCTCCGGACGGGGAGGGCCGTCGCTCTGGGGGTCCAGTGCCCGTCCAGGCCAGCAGGGCACCCTTTCAGAGCTAGGGGACAGGGTGAGCCCCGGGCACGGTGAGAAGGCCCTGCCAGCCCTTCTGGAAGATTCTGATGTCCTAGGAAGCGCCCCTCTCCCCTTCCCGGGCCCTCGAGGCCCCGGCCCAGCTTGGTTCCCAGCGGCTCTGGGCTGAGGCCACGTGGCCCACGTGTGCAAGGGCGAGGCCAGCGCCGGGCAGGCCTGAACCAGCAGGCGGGGCGCTGGGGGCAGGGGCTGAGCAGGGCCCCAGTCTGCCGGGTGGGGTCTCCGAACGAGCCCCTCCTCTGGGGCACCAGGCCAGACCAGCGGGTGGGGTCAGGGAGTGGCTGTCTGTCTATCTGGGCTCTTGGACGCTAGGGAGACTCGGCCCATGGGGACATCAGGCTGAGTCTGTGAGGAGGGCGGGGCCTCACGGGGAGGCAGCCAGACAAATGGGGGTCCTGGGGTCGCCGGGGCCCATCCCCACGTGACAGCTCCTCCCTGCCCCTCCTCCCTGCAGCCCCTCCCCCTGCAGCCCCTCCTCCTCTGCTGACCCCAGTGCCTCTTCCAGCTATGCCCGCATGCAGCTGACCAGACAGCAACTCTGAGTGTGTGCAGAAGTTCTCTGAGCACTGTTTCTAGAGTAAAACGAGCATGTTTCAATGATCAGCCATTTTATTTATTTATTTGGTGGAGGGGGACTCACAGCCGCCTGCCGGTCGAGGCGCTGTCCACGGCCACGCAGCCAGCTTCCACACCTGAGAGGGCCGTGCGGCTCCTTCCAGAAGCCCACAGCTCCATGGGGACCCTCAGACCTCACTGCCGCCCCGCCCCCGCCTGTCACCTGAGCCTCCGTGGGCTCTGGGCAATGCTGTGTCCACATCTGTGCCCTGGGGCCTTCCCCCTGCGGGCGTCTGGCCCCCAGAGCCTCTCTGACAAACCCCTTTGGGAGCCTCAGGGATTGCAGGAAGTTGGGGACGCCTTTGTGCAGGGGTCGCTCCTTCCAGGCAGTGACCTGGGAGGGCTCCTACCTCCGTTTAAGGGAGAGAGATGGTCAAAGAGGCCCAGTGTGGGGGCGCCCGGCTTGACCCCCAGCACTGCACAGCCCTGCGGGAGCCTCTGGAATGACCCATCCTTGCATGGCCCCAAAACCAAGCAAAGACCAGAATGAGAGCACAGCAGGGAGGGCGCTAGGCCGGCACACAGATGGCCCGGGTCCAACCTCCAGCACCCTATAGGAGCCCACCAGGAGTCAGCCCTGAGCAGAGTCAGGAATCAGCCCTGAGCCCACCAGGAATCAGCCCTGAGCACAGAGTCAGGAGTAAGCCTGAGCACAGAGCCGGGAGTGAGCCCTGAGCACAGGACCAGGAGTCAGCCCCCAGTACAGTCAGGAGTCAGCCTGAGCACAGAGCCGGGAGTCAGCCTGAGCACAGAGTCAGGAGTGAGCCCTGAGCATGAGCCGGGAGTCAGCCCCCAGCACAGAGTCAGGAGTCAGCCTGAGCACAGAGCCAGGAGTCAGCCCTGAGTACCACCTGGTGCAGCGCAAAGAACAGACATGAGGAGGGCGAGCAGCCGTAGACCGTGGCTGTGTGAAGAGGCTGCGGGCGGCGGGCTCAGGCCTCCCTCGCGGTCGCCTTCCTCTGCCCCTCAGGGACGTGCCGCAGCCCAGGGAGGAAGAGGCTCCTAGCGACCAGCCGGCCATAGAGTCTCCTTGCCAAGACGAAGCCTTGGGGCCCCTGTGCGCCTCCCGTGTCCGTCGCTGCCGGCTCCTCCCCCATCCATCACTGCCCTCCCTTCACTCAAGTCAAATGTAGCATTGATTAGGGAGAGCCATCGTGCTCAGACGATAATTAGCCTCTGCCTCACGCTGCTTCATGCGACAGGAAGGAGTGATTAGATTAGGAATATTAAAGCCCCATTAATCTGCGCCCCACACGGGCTCTGCTCACCCCTTCCGAGGCGACACACGGAATCACCAGCAACGCAGGCCCCTTGGTGACAGCCGGTGGGACTCCGGGCGCTGCCTCTGGAGGGCAGCCCCCGGCACCAGCTCTGACCCCCCAGGGGTCTCCAAGACCACGAGGGACCCCTCTGCTTCACCACAGCCCCACAGGGCCCCATCTGGGTACAGAGCGTGAACGCGACTCAGGAGTCTGCGGGCCAGATCCACCCCCTGCCCCCCACGCCCCCACTGTCAGGAGACACCTGAAACTCAACCAAGGCTGAGAGCACACGAGGGCAAAATGCTGTCTGCCCCCCACAGCTGGCCCAGATCATGCCAGCACCTCAGAGGATACCCGGAGCCCCGCCAACACACACACAGACACACACACACAAGCACACACAGACACACTCAGACACCCAATCACACACAGACACACAGAAACACAGACACACAGACACACACAGAGAAACACACACAGACACACAGAGACACAAACACACAGACACATTCAGACACACAATCACACACACACAGAAACACACACAGACACACAGAAACACACAGACACACAAAAACACACATAGACACAGAGAAACACACAGACACACTCAGACACACACACATAGAAATACACACAGACACACTCAGACACACACAGAGACACACAGAGAGACAGACACACACACAGAAACACACAGACACACTCACACACACATAGAAATACACACAGACACACTCAGACACATACAGAGACACACAGAGACACAGACACACAGAAACACACACAGACACACTCAGATACACACACATAGAAATACACACAGACACACTAGACACACACACCAACACACACACACGTAGACACACACAGAAATATACAGACACACTCAGACACACACAGAGACACACAGAGAGACAGACACAGAAACACACAGACACACACACATAGACACACACAGACACACACAGACACAATCAGACACACACAGACACAGATACACACACACAGAAACACACGCACGAGCTTGGCTATGGTCCTGGCTGGCTGTGCAAGTTGGCCAAAGCTGGTCCTGGCTGCCTTGAGCCTGGGCGCGGGGCCCCAGTGGTCTGCCTCCAACAGGCCCCCTGGCGGAACAGTCACTGTGGGAGGATGATGGGCTGAGCTGGGCTGCCAGAAGGTGAGGGTTCAAGCCAGGGAATGAAGCTCCCGCATAGGTGAGCGGAGACACATGTCGGGATCCTGTGGCTTGAGCACCTGGATCCAGCCGTCCCTGAAGCTACGAGAGCCGCGTTTGTTTTTCCGATCTGAGTCTGGGGAGCCTGGCCACCAAGATCCCTCATGTGCCAGGTACTCGCAGGTACTGAGGCCTAGAGCACGTCTGCAAGAGCTGGGTAGGGCCCAGCAGAGCTCAGTGCGGCTTCCCCAGAGGCTCACAGCTCCCCTGCCCTCCGGCTGAGGCTGCTGAGAGAAGGAGAATGAGGGCGGCGAGCACCATGCCGGGCCTAGTAGGACACCCACGCCTCCGTCCTTGACCCATCGGAAGGACCAGCAGGGACACTCAGCTCCAGTGGAGAAGAAATGATCCGGGCAGGAACAACAGCATAGCGCAGAGGGAGCTGGCCTGGCACACGGTCGACCCGGGTTCGATGCCCGGCATCCGTATGTTTGTTCCCCGAGCACCGACAGGAGTGATTCCTGAGTGCAGAGTCAGTGACCCCCGAGCACTGCCTCTCCCTCCCACAAGTGCTCAAAGGGTAGCCTCCCTCGCTCTGCTATGACTCAGCCCATAGTACTGCCGGGCCCGTGGCCACTCTGGGCGCCGTTCCTAGGAGGGCCTGGGCTCGGGCCTCTGCCTGAGGTGGGGGGCATTTCCCAGGGGCCTCAGAGATTTAGGGCTGATGGGGCACTGGGGGGTGACAGGGCCCCAGGCAGGAGGGAGAGAGGAAACTGCCTCCCCTCCTGGGTCGCTCTGAGCGGTCAGTGCCGAGGCTGAGCTGTGGAATCCACGCACCGCGCAGGGCGGATCACGGCTGTCCCACAGCCGGGCACCTGGGGTCTCTCCTGTGGAGGGGTCCTTTAAGCCCAGGGCAGAGCAGGGCCCCTCAGGCAGCTTCATCCCTCCACCAATCCCCCCAAATCCACGCCGAGCTGGTGACATTCACAGGACGCATTTCCAGGGGAATTCATAATCCCCGCAGAATATTAAGGCCACGTGGCCTCCTCTGGTTACATTAGCTTCAATTTTCCTGGTGAGTCTGTATTTGGCTCAAAAATTAATATAGTGGAGTTGAAGAGAATCTTGGGCTGGAAAAGACCCGTTTCGTCGGTGCTGCTTGGAGGTGGGGAGAGGGTTAAGGCGATTAAGCCGCTGTGTGCCGGGGTCCCAGCCCGAGACGAGATCAGACTTTATTAGTCCATATATCCTGGTTATCTGCACCGCGGGCTCGGCGCAGCCCCGAACCATCTGGTACTGAACCATGCCGTTTATTTAAGGATTTAATTAAATGCACTAAATGGAGGGCTCCTCTGAATTAACATTTTAAATGTGACTTATTGCAGGTTTAATATTGTCTTAATGCCAACCTGGGAAGCTCCATCTCCGAGTTGTTGACGTTCAAATTGAATTCATTTGGGGGGCTCCGGGGGGACCCATTAATTAATCTAAACAACTAATGGGGATTGGTTCTGACTTTTGATGAAGATTATTTACTGAGACAATTTGCAATGAATAAAGAGTCGCAGTAGGCAAATGCTTAATTGAATTTAAAAAAAAGTCTCATTGTGCTTCTTCGGGGCGGCCACTGATGTTCGTCGCTCCTGGCCACGAGGCCACCACCAGGCCCCAGGGAATTAGGCTCCTGGGGGGAGCCCCTGCTTGTGACAGGACATCAGGCCTGGCCAGTGAACCACTTCCCTGGAAAAAAGTTTCTTGAGCCCGTCTGTCCTGTGACCCCGCAGGGCGCCCTCTGGCCCACCAAGGCCTCCGAAGGCCACGTCTGTACCAGTGAAATGCGGAGGCTCCCCTGGGCGCTCCTGGGGCCCCAGAAGCACACTGGGCTCGAGGCCAGAGGAGTGGACAGCCTGGAGGCAGAGCCTGTGGGCTTCGCTTCTCAGGGGCCAAGATGCTCTGCGGAAGGGGGACCCGAAGCAGTTGGGGGATGCTGAGGGAAGTTCCCCACCCCTTCCACGTACCCAAATACAGAGTCCGGCCAGATGATGGTCACGGTCACTGGACACAGTCATTGCCCAGGGGAAGGCTCCCCGGCTCCCACTGGGATCTCCAGGACCCCAGACTCAGAGACATCCTGTGAAAACCCGCTGGAGCAAACAGCTGGGACATTGCCAAGCAACGGTCCTTCCCTGCCCACCCCAAGGGTCCCCACACCCATCCAGAGCCCCGAGGGGAGCCCAGACCCTGCCCCCACAGTGCCCAGCTGCCGTGTTTGCCACGCCCCACCTCCGGAGCACCTAGTCTCGCAGGGTTTTTACCACATGGTCACAGTGACGTGAGGAGGCTTGGCATGAGGGTGGCTGCGTCCTCCCTTTAGTACCTCAGGATCCTGCTCCAACCCACGTGTGCAGGGGAGACTGAGCCCTGAGACCACTGGCCCTGCCGGAACCAGAGGCAGAGCCTCCCTCCCACCCCTCAGGTCCCTGGAGCCCCCACACCTGCCACAGCCACAGGCGCAGCTCCTGAGTGACACGTCGCAGTCGTTCTTCCTGTCCCTCAGTGAGGATGGGCAGCCCTGCTGCACCCCCAGCATCTTCTGGGGGGTCCAGTGGCAGAATCGCCCCATAGCAGGAACCCTAAGAACCAGTGGGGAGACACAGGGAAGCCTGCCACGGCACAGACACTCAGGAGGAGACTTCAGGGGCGTCAGGAAGCAGGAGAGCAGAGCAGGGAACAGAGGGGACAAGGGCCGGGAGCGGGGAGGGAGCCCCGAGACCCAGCAGTGAGGACCAGACCGGGAGCTCCAGCGCCAGGTGGAGAGACCCCAAGGAAATAACAGGAACCGGAGGAGTGTGAAAGAAAACGCACTGCCTGAACATTGGGGTGAGCTTGGGAGGAAAATGGGGAGTCGCCACTGTCCCTGAAGGGCAGGAAGGAGAACCTGAAGCCAGTCCTGAAACCATCTGGGTGAAGAAGCGCCCAGAGCTGCGGGATGCGCGCAGCCAAGGACAGGCAGGCTCGGGTCAGCCGAGACACTCGCTCAGGTGGCCGAGATTGAAGTCAAGGTGGATCATGACAGCAGAGAGGCCAAGGGAGGCGCCTACACGTAGCGAGAAGCCAGACACTCGCCACTGGTCTAGTGAGGCGCTACCAACGGGAGGGCATGGAGGCGTGAAGGGGAAAAAAAAAAAAAGAGCACTGTGCCAAGAGTACTCTATGCTGGGGCCAGAGAGATAGTGCAGTGTGTGGCGCACTTGCCTTGGGCGCGGCTGACCCAGGTTCCATTCCAAGCACCCCATATGTCCCCCCCAGACCGCCAGGAGCAACCCCTAAGCATCGCTGGGTGAGAACAAAAAATAAAACCCAACAAACAAAATTTCAACTAGATTATCATTCAGATTTGAAGGAACAATGTGCAGAGGTCACAGCTTAGGGAACTCAGAGCCTTGAAAACAGACTTTTTTTTCAATTTTTTTTTTCAATTTGAATAGTAAAGTTTCTTTTTTCTTTTTTTTTAAATTGAACCACTGTGAGATACAGTTACCAAGCTGTTAATGGTTGGGTTTTGGTCATACAATGTTCCAACTCCCGTCCCTCCACCAGTGCACATTTCCCGCCACCAATGTCCCCAGTTTCTCTCCAGTCACCCCCCACCCCCAGCCTGCCTCTACGACAAACACTTCTCTGCTCTGTCTCTCTCTGCTTCTCTGTCTCTCCCTGCCTATCTCTGTGTCTCTGTGTCTCTGTCTCTGTCTCTCTGTCTTATGACAGACAAGTCATGATAATTACCCTAATAAGATCCAAGTACAGGACCTGGAGCCATAGCACAGCGGGGAGGGCGTTTGCCTTGCACACGGCCGACCTGGGTTCGATCCCTAGCATCCCATATGGTCCCCCAAGCACCACCAGGAGTAATTCCTGAGTGCAGAGCCAGGAGTGACCCCTGAACATCGCCGGGTGTGACCTAAAAAGCAAAAATAAAATCCAAGTACAAAGTAAAATTTAAGGGGCTGGAGAGAGCACAGCGGGTAGGGTGATTGCCTTGCACGCGGCCGACCTGGGTTCGATTCCCAGCATCCCATATGGTCCCCTGAGCACCGCCAGGGGTAATTTCTGAGTGCAGAACCAGGAGTAACCCCTGTGCATCGCCAGGTGTGACCCAAAAAGCAAAAAACAAATAAATAAATAAATTTTAATGTAATATATTTAGACGCCAGAGTTGAAACTCTGAAAACTTATGTAAATGAGAATAGGTATTATATTCTATTATTTTAATTTCTTTATTTATGTAGGTTAAATTCATACAGCAATCAAACATCACAAATGGACTTTTATTACTTGTTGATAATTTCATGGGCTAGAGCGATAGCACAGTGGTAGGGCGTTTGCCTTGCACGCAGCCAATATGGCCAATCCGAGTTTGATTCCTCCGCCCCTCTGGGAGAGCCCGGCAAGCTACCGAGAGTATCTCGCCCGCACGGCAGAGCCTGGCAAGCTACCCGTGATGTATTCGATATGCCAAACACAGTAACAACAAAGTCTCCAATGGAGATGTTACTGGGCCCGCTCGAGCAAATCGATGAACAACGGGAGGACAGTGATCAGTGATCTGAAATTCATACAGCAATCAAACATCACAAATGGACTCTTATTACTTGTTGATAATTTCGTGGGCTGGAGCGATAGCACGGGGCTGGAGCGATAGCACAGTGGTAGGGCGTCTGCCTTGCACGCAGCCAACATGGCCAACCCAAGTTCGATTCCTCCGCCCCTCTCGGAGAGCCCGGCAAGCTACAGAGTATTCGATATGCCAAACACAGTAACAAGTGTCACAATGGAGACGTTACTGGGCCCGCTTGAGCAAATCGATGAACAACGGGAGGACCGTGACCATGACCGATAATTTCATTTGCCATTCATTTCAGTTTTGTTGGAACAAGCAATATTAAGTAAATGTACTATTTGCTATCGGTGGAGGGCAGGTCACACTGGCGGTGGAATTATTGGTGCCGGAGCACTGTATGCCTGAAACAACTCTACTATTAACAACTTAGAGGTGTCTTAATTAAAATAAATAAAATGTTTCTTGTTTTTGGGCCACACCCAGAGATGCCCAGGACTTACTCCTGCTTCTGCTTGGGGGACCACATGGGATACCAGGGATTGAACCTGGGTCAGCAGCATGCAAGGTGAGCACCCTTCCTGCTGGACTGTCACTCCCCCCCCAAAATAAATAAAGTTGGGGCTAGAATGATAGCAAAGCGGGTAGGGCATTTGCTGTGCATGCGGCCAACCCGGGTTCGATCCCCAGCATTCATAGGAGTCTGCCTGTGCATTGCCAGGAGTAATTCCTGAGTGCAGAGCCAGGCAGAACCCGTGAGCATTGCTGGGTCTGACCAAAAAAAATTTAAAATAATTTAAATTATTTTAATAATAATTTAAAATAATTAAAAATTTAAAAAATAATAGTTTTTGCAAATATGCACACATGCCAGTAGGTAACCACGGCATGGGAATTCACCCCTGCCTCGATGACTCTAGCACCGTGGGCTCAGGCCAGACCAGGAGTATCAGCCTGACCTGTCCAGGTCCTGCTCTCTGGCAGGACGCGGGTGAGGGAGGCTGTTTGGGTGGCGAGCTGCGTGCTGGGGAATCACACCCGCACCCACTGAGATGCGGATGCTGTCCCAGGCACGTGGGGGGCTTCTAGAAGATTCCCCCACTTGAGTCACGTCTATGCGGCAGCCCCACTCTGGGACGAAGCCCCCGCTGGCTCAGGCACGTCCACAAGGGCACGAGGCTCCTGTTCGCGTCCTGGCTGTATCAGCCCCACTGAGAGAAGGAGAGAAGCTCTGCCGGTGACCACGCGCGGGTCAAGCACAGAAGCAGGACAGCGAGAGTGACCGCCGTCACATGGCTGGGCATCCAAGAGCTGTCCCAGCCCCTCTGGGAAATCGAGAGACCAATGATTGGTGCTGGCCCGGCTGGAGGTGACTGGGGTGCGGGTGACCGGGCTGGGGTGACCGGGATGGGGGTGACTGGGGTGGCTGCTGGTATTCAGCATCTGTGGGCCCCGTGTCCTGAGCTGCAGCCCTGGCGGTGGTGGCACCCAGAGTGTTGCACGGCCCACAGCCCAGAGGACTGTTGCCTCTTGTAAACGGCCCATTTTCATGACGTGAATCTTGTCTCAAGAACCTCTACCAACATTTCAGGCCCAGAGAATCTGGTGGGGTGGGGGTGGGGGTGTCAGGGTGACCCCGGGATGAGGAAGATCAATCCGCTTCCTGCTGTGTTGCCTGCACCTGGTCTGTCCCAGCAGCAGAAGGGAGGGGAGAAACTCCCTTTGGGAGAATCCTGAGAATAGCCGAGATCCCAGGGGACCCAACCGACAGCCCCCCACATCCCGCCCTCTCCCGCCAGACTACCCAGCAGGGGCCAGCACAGCTGTGTGGCCCTGGGTCTCGGCCTGGGGGAGAGACACCCCATATCTGCCTCTCTCCCCGGAAGCTGCTTACAGGGGACAAGGGACGGAACCTCCCTCTCCGCTCTGAGCCCTCTGCTCCCCACACCTTCCCGCCTGCAGCTCTCTCTCGGGGGTCACCCCTCTGCATCTTCTTCCTGACTGGGGAGCCTGACTGAGGAGCAGGTGGGTATGGATGTTGTGGGGCCCCCACAAAGGCCGGGGGCGGGGTTCTTTGCAGGGTGCTGGCAGGACAGTCATAACATAAGGAAACAGCTGCCGCCACCCCTGCCCCCATCCCCACAGCCCCCAGAAGGCTGTGGGTCCCCACTTGCCCCTGTGTGAACATCTCCTGCTGCTGGGCCTGTCAGCACAGCCGCTCAAACACAGAGGGGGCTCCGGGACCACCCCCCTGCGGCCTCTAGGAGCAAGACAGACGCTGGTCGCTGGTCGGGCCCTGGGGCCCATGGTCACGAGAATCTAACCAACCGGGAGAGGCCCCCCTGGAGGCTGGGGACCTTCCTCCCGCCCCCTCTGCCCTCCAGGCAGAGGCTGATCTGCAGGGAAGGACACTGGATTTAGGAGGACCATCCCTGCCCTGCGCCTGAGAGGAGCCAGGGAGGAGGAGGAGGAGGAGGAGAAGGGGGAGGAGGAAGAGGAGGAGGAGGGAGCACGGAGGAGGAGGAGGGAGCACGGAGGAGGAGGAGGGAGCACGGAGGAGGAGGAGGAGGAGGAGGGAGCAGGGAGGAGGAGGAGGAGGATGCGGGGAATAACTCCTGCCGGGGGCGGGATCCTTCCCGTTCTAATGGACTCTGCGCGCATTGTCTGGGCGGGCAGGAAAGGGTGAGCGGTGGGGGGGGGTGTGACTCGGGCCCGGGCCCCCAGGGCGCGCGGTCCATCCGCCCCCGCAGCCGCGTGGAATCGCGCGCGCGGCGCTATCGCGCGGTGCAGCTGCGCGCGCGGGCGATAAGCGTCCCCGGGCCGCGGCCGGGCGCTGGAGGCGGCGAGCGCCGGTTGCCAGGGCAACGCTGGGTTATTTTGGGGCAGCGGATTTGGCGAGGATGCAAACCCGCTTTGCTGTTGGTTGGGCGGGTCCTGCCCCCTCCTGCGGGCGGTGGGGGGACGCGCTGAGGCCCCGAGTTTGGGCAGAGGGAGAGGCCTCGTCTCTGGACCCCGACGGGGCCCGTTTCCGCTCTTGCTGCGCGGAGGGGGGAGCGCGCAGAGGCTCTGGGGAGGAGCCTGTGAGTAACTCAGTATCCCGCGGAGCCCCTTCCCGCGCCCACCCTCCTGCCCCGCTCACTTAACTTTGATCAATTCCCAGAGCCGGATCCCCCCCAATCCCCGGCCTCAGCCCCCACCTCCGTGAAAACTCAGCCCGCGTGAAAACTCAGCCCGCCTGTTTACACTGTAGCACTGTCCTTCCGTTGTTCATCGATTTGCTGGATGGAGCATGGAGCTGGCCCAGTATTGCTGAGAGGCGCGAAGGAATCGAACCCGGGTCGCTGGGGTTGGCCGCATGCAAGGCAAAAACCCTACGTGCTGTGCTCTCTCCAGCCCTGTTTACAACCCGCCTGGATTCCAACGGGGAGGACGCTGGGGGCTCCCCTGGGTTCCAACTGGAGAGAGAAAGGCTGCCTACCCTCCAGGGGAGATGTGGTGGTGTGGTCATCCTAGGTGACCTCTGGAGGCTCAGGTGAGGAGCAGGGCAGTCCCCCCGTTCTTCAGAGTTTCTCCAAGAGGGGCGCCCGACCAGCCTGGGTTTGGCAGGAGGCAGTTCAGCAGGGAAGATGGTCACACAACCCAGTCACACAACCCACCCCGGCGCCCCAGATGGTCCCCAAGCCTGCAGGAGTGACCCCTGGTGCAGAACCAGGAGTGAGCCCTGTGCACTGGGGGTCGGAGGGTGTAGCCCGAATCTGGGCGCACACAGACAGTGGAGTCAGGGTTGGCGGTGCAGCTGTGGGGACTGTCTTCCACAGGTGCAGCCCTGCCTGGGGACTTGCTGTCCCGAAGCCTCTGCCCTCTGGCTGGGGGGCTCAGGAAAGAGCAGCAGTGTCCACCCCTCACCCCTCTCCTGTGGGTGCTCCGGGAAGCCTCATAGCCCTTCCTAGCAGCCTGGCTGGGGCAGGGAACGTGTGCATGGGGTCCTCAGAGGCTCCCTGCCCACTGAGTTCACATCTGACACACCAGAGGCTTCCTGCAGGCCCGCAGGTTCTGGAAGGTTCCATAGCTGCTGGTTGGGAGACTGGCCACTCGTTCTGTACTCTGTGCAGTGAGTCAGCGGCCAGCTTTGGACAGTACCTTGCCAGGCTGTCCACTATCCAGGGTCCCCGCTGTGCACTCCCTCCCGGAAAGCACCCTGCAGATGCTTTGGGGTGGTGTTGAGGGCGCAGGGGGAGCTTCCCTGGACTGAGGAGCTTCACGAGTCTGTCATGCAAGTGAGCTGTAGCTGGACACTCGCCTGGCATGCAGCTGCTCAGGTCACTCCCCCCACAGAGCCCGGGACTCGGGGTCCCTAGAGAGTAGTCCACAGCAAACTCTGGGTGTGACCAGACTGCGTGATCTGGGCAGAAGTGTGTGTGCTTGGCCCTGAGGCCACACCTGGCAGAGCTTGGTCACTCCTGGCACTCAGGGGACCCCGGGTGGTGCCTGGGATCAAACTGCATTGGGCTTCGTGTGAGCCAAGGCCTTCGGCCGCTCCCTGCTGGCCTGGGTTGAGGTCTGAGTCCAGCGGCCACACTCGGGAGAGAGGACCCCGCTCCCCATGCTCCCGTGCTTCAGACCCTCATACAGCAGCCATTGTCCTGGGGCTGGGCCATCCCTGACCATCAGAGGAGTGGTCACAGGCTCTGGCTGGGGGCCACGGCCATGCCTTCAGGTCAGGAGAGGGATAGGGGAAGGGGCACCTGAAGGCTCTGGGTACCCCAGACCTCAGCGGCCACATCCCTAACAGTACTGACCGCTAAGGCACGGCAGGGACCCTAGCCTCAGGACCCCACCACAGGTGGCCACAGAGACGGGTGGCTGTCCAGCCTGGTTCCAGCCCGGCGGGAACCACAGGGACGGCACAGGGCCTGCTGGTGGAGGCAGCGGGGGGCGGGGGGGGGTTAGCGGGGGAGGCAGGCCTGGTGGGGGACCCTGGCCTGATGGGGTGGCTTCAGGCCTGGTGGGGACCACCTGCAGAGGCTGTGTGGGACATCTTGGGGCTCCCACAAAAAACAGGGGACAACGGGAACACTGCAGGGGGAAAGCAAGGAAGGCAGCCATCTGGGGGGGGGTCCCTTTTCTCTGTAGCAGGCACGGGACAGGGAGGGGCGGCCAGCAGGGAAGGGATATGGGAGGCGGGCTGGCGAGAGGAGCTTCCTTCCGACTGTCTTTGTGGCTGTGGTGCAGGAGGCCCATAGGACACCCCCGTTCTCGGGCCCCGGGCAGGAGTGCAGACGCAGGGCCAGCTGAGCCTCGGGGGGGCTCGGGGTGCTGGGAACGGCCCGCTGGGTCCCCAATTCCCCTGCCGGCCTGCAGACCGCCTCTGAGCACCATGCGGAGTCTCCAATCCCGGGAGGCAGAGGGTCCCAGCTGAGACCCTGTAGCCCGGACTGGAGAGACGCCGTGTGGGGCCGCACCAGCTTTGGAGAGTCTCAGGCCTCTCTGGCTCAGAAGGAGGTGCTCGGTCACTCTTTTATTTATTTACTTATTTATTTTGGCCTTTTGGGTCACACCTGGCGATGCTCGGGGTTTCCCCCTGGCTCTGCACTCAGGAATCTCTCCTGGCTGTGCTCGGGGGACCATATGGGATGCCAGGGATCGAACATGGGTCGGCCACGTGCAAGGCCAACACTCAACCCGCTGCGCTGTCGCTCCAGCCCAACCCATCACTCTTGAGGTGCCCTCAGGACTCGGTGCTCCGCCCCATGTTGAATCCTCTGTGGATGCCACCCGGCCCCATGGGGCCCTTTCCTGTGCCCGACCCCCCCCCCCCACCTGCCACCTCAGTCTCTCTCATGTTTCTGGTCAGACTTGTGCATCAGACTCTTTCCTATTCACACGCGCCGGTGGCCTCCGCCGCCCTCCCCGGTGGCCCCGTATCTCCGGGACCTTCTGGAAGCCAGTGCCTCCTCTGCTGTTCCCGTAATTGGAAACGCGCCCGAGATAAGGAAATTATGGCTCGGAAGGAGCTGCCTGCACAGCGGTAAGGAACGCAGCTGATGTCAGCAAACGGGTGTCCCTGCTCATAGCGCTGCCCTGAACCACCAGCCCGCCCTCCCCGCGCACCGACCCCCGCACCCCAGACCAGCCCCGAGCAGCTCCTCATTCACAGACAGCTAAAATAGAACCGAAGGATAGGGGTGACAAGGGGCCCAGGCCTGGGGGGGCCCTCTGCACTCCCCAGTGCCCTGGGGCTTCCGGGGACCCCCATGTGTCCTGCACCCCAGGATTAGGGGGGCTTGAGAAACCCTAGAGCTCTGTCTCACAATCAGGTCCCCAAACTTCCTGGGACAAAAGCTGGGCCGAGGAGGGGGAGGGGACGGGAAGGGGTGGGAAGCTTGGGAGGGAGGAGGTGGAACCCCTGCCCTCGGAGGGTGCCCTGGGGACCCGCGGCTTGGGGGGCAGCAGCTGGGTTGGGTCCGGCCTCCCACACGCCCCTGAGTTGGAGGGGGCCCCCTCAGTTGGCAAGTTAAGAAACGCCTCCGGGACCCACACTGCAGGGGTGCAGGGCGCAGGGTAGTGAGTGCAGCACAGGGCAAGGTGCTGCCCCCCACCACGTTCCCCACAAGACTCTGCTCCTTCCTCCACCCCACCCTCCTCCTCACCCCTCTCCCCTGCTCACTCCTTTCCTGGACAGAGCAGCCCCTGCCCGCGCCCCCCACCCCACTCCCCTGCGGCCTGGCTGCCAGGCACCTGCCCGCCGCCTCCAGGTTGCTCCGGGTGGTTCTTTTTGTCTCTGCTGACCCGGGGCTCAAGCCGCCCTGCCATGGGGGTGAGGGACGGGTGCCCAGCCTCAGGGACTGCAGAGGGTCATGGTCAGGGACCAGGACAGGGAGGGGTGAGAGGAGAGGATGCTCGTGTCCCGGGGGGCTCGAGGACACAGGGAGCGAGGGGAAGTGGCCACTCCTGCGCCCCCAGCACTGGGCCCGGGTGGGTCTGGGTCACAGCACAGCAGTCAGCGACACCCCAGTCCACACGGGCCGTGGGCAGGACAGCCCCAGCTCCCGGTCACCCCACAGCGGCGTTCCCACGGCCCCCACGTGGCGGAGTCTGGGGTCCTGGGGATGGAGCCGGCCAGCCTGGGTCACTCTGGGCCCACAGCCTCAGGGGTAGCGGGAGGTATGTGGGCAGCCTCACCCCCAGGGCCCCAGTTGGCTCTGCCCAGCGCTGGGGTCACCTAGGGGAGGGCTCCAAAGCCCCCCACCCCAGGGACTGGAGCAATAGCAGAGTGTAGGGCGTTTGCCTTGCACTCAGCCGACCTGAGTTTGATTCCCAGCATCCCATAGGGTCCCCTGAGCACCACCAGGGGTAACTCTTCAGTGCACAAGCTAGGAATAACTCCTATACATCGCCAGGTGTGACCCAAAAAGCAAAAAAACAAAACAAAACAAAAAAAACAAAGCCCTCCTAGAAGCTCCCTGGGGGGTCTGGCTGGGCCTGTGGGATGAGGGGGGTGCTGGGGAGCTGCAGAAATGGGCCCCGTGGCTCCCCCGGGACTCCAACACCCCCTCCCTCCTGCAGGCTGCTGTGGGCCCACTTCACCGCTAATTATTTTCCACGATGAACATGTTATTATGTCTTACACGCAGAATAATCAATTTGGAATCACCACTTTGATGAGTTAATGGGCACTTGGCGGGTGGCACTGGGCAGCTCTAAGAAGCCGCTTCTATTTTTAACTGTTTTAACTGCGCCAGGGACACCCCGGGGTGGGGGTGGGGGCTTCTGCACGGGTCTGCCCTCTGCCCTCTGCCCTTCGCCCTCAGCCTTTCCTGCCCCTCCTCCCTCCTCTCTCCCTCTCTCTGCTCTCTCTCTCCCCTCCCCTTCCTCTCTGCGTTTCTCTCCTCCAGTCCCCTCCTCCCTGTCCTCGTCCTCTCCCCCTCCCATCACCCCTTAGCATCCTTCTGCTCCCGAGGCTGTGTCTGAATCATGGTCCCACTGATGTGCTGGTTGGGTCCTGAGTCCCAGTGGCAGTGGCGCTAGAAGGGGGGGTGGGCAGTGAGGTGGGCAGGGGCCAGGCCCAACAAAAGGGACCCCAGGGGGCAGGCTCTGGACCCAGACAGGAGCTCACACTCTGGAACCTGAACTGGAAGGTCTGTGGTGGTGGCACTTCTGGGGGTTTGAGGGAGCAGAGGAGGTGGGGGCGGGGGTCCTCTGGGGCGCTCGCCTGTGAGGGTCCCTCTGTCCCACCCACACATTCACAGGTGGGAACCGGCCCGTGAACCCTCGAACAGACGTTTGCTCGTCGTAGCGAGGAGATGGGGCGTGTCCAGTCACAGGCCAGGCTCCGTGGTCAACAGGGCGGCCCATCTTGTGTGGGGGAGGGGGAGCCCCAAGGAGGTGGGTCTCCCGTCGTGGCGGCTCTCCCCTGGGTGGGGCCCCCGCTGGTTCCTCGTGGGCCGCTCAGCGGAGGGAGAGATTCTGGGCAGGGCTGTGGGGGCAGCCGGGGAGCGGAGGCCCCGGGACCCCCTGAGCCGGCTCGCCTCCGCACCCCACGAGCCGCTGTAAGCTGGGGTTGGCCCCTGAGCCACCGGACCGCAACATCCTCCCTGCCCGCCCCGCCTCGGCCCTGCCGCGGGGCCCCGGCTCCATCCTGGTCCAGGGAGAAAGCGGGGCCGCGCCTGAACCAATCAGGATGGGGCGCCGCCCCCGATCGCCCGGATTGGTCCGGAGCGGGGACACGCGAGCCAATCAGCGGGAGCGCCCGCGGCCCCGGGAGGGATGCGGGAACAAAGAGCCCCTTTCTAGCTGGAGGTGACCCAGAAAGGCCGCTCCTGGGATGCCGGCGCGGCGCGGCGCCCGCAGAGACCGAGCCCGGGCTGGAGGACACGTGCACACGCGTGTGATGGCCAGTGGCCAGCCCGGACACTGCCCCTCCCTCCCAGCCGGGAGCCCCTTAGCGAGCCTGCTGGCCTCAGCTTCTGGGGGTCCACAAGGGACGCCTCCCTACCCCCCACCCCTGCTGCTTGCTGCATTGGGTGGGGGGGCGCAGAGAGCACGGGCCACGGAGTTCCAGTGCAGAGTGGACCCCGGGGCCAGCAGAGCCCCACTTTCTGCACTTACTGTCAGGACGCGCCTTCTGAGCGCCACGCAAAATCAGCCACCAGGGAACGCTCCCGAATGAGGGTGCTGCTTGGGGGACACTCAGAGAAGAGCGAGTCGGCCCTGGCTCTGCGTTCTGCTTGCTCACGTGACTCTGCAATACAGGGTGGCCAGAGGGCACCTGCCAAAGGGTGTGAACCCTAAATTCAGACAGGAGCCCCAGAAACACAGGTGGAGCACTCGGAGCTGAAGGGAACAGCATGGAGGCCCCGGAATCTGCATCCAGGACAGTGGCTGAGCAGAGACCCTCCCAGGCCTGCACCCCAAAAACCACAGCACTGAGAAAAGGGCAGTCTGTCCTTCGTACCTCCTCCCTGTGCCTGCTCAAGGTCAGGGACAGCTGCTCTGGGTCAGAGACAGCTTCCTGCCTGGGTTCAGGGACAGCTTCCTGCCCTGCAGGAGGCGCTGGGCTCCCAAGAGGAAGCAGGTGGGGTTTGTAGAGGCAGAAGCCACTGAACTGATGCTGGACAGACTCTGCCCCCAAGGCAGGAGCAAGATGGGCCTCCAGCCACCACTCCAGGAAGTGGGAACAGGCGGAACGTCAGTCCCACCCCAAAGCCTCCTCAGCACGGTGTGGGGGGCCTGCCTCACAGGATGGGGGCACTTGGTACCCTGGCTCGGGCCGTCTTCCCCAGGGCCCGCTCACGTGTGCCATGAACCATCCAGAGGGAAAGAGAAAGACCCTTAAAGCGAGGGGTCCTGGTCACACCAGCATCGCCTCATTGTGGAAGCACCTTGGCCTGCGTCTGCAGCCATGACCAGGACGTGGCTTCCTGCCACAGCAGGGCTGGGGGTGTCGGGGGCCCCGGCTCCCCATCTTCTCCCTGCTGTGCACCTGGGCTCGGCGCCCCATTCCTGGAGGTGAGCACTGCCAGAGCCTGTGGGCTTCACGGACCACACTGCCCGCCCCCCACCCCAGTGTACAGGCTCCCCCCTGCCACCTCTCAGCTCCTGAAGGAATCCTGTCGCGGGGCACGAGGCCCTGGATGCTGGTACCCAGCTCTGTCGTTCCCCCCCAGCAGCAACTGTCAGCACCAAAGCCACAGCCCAAATCCCCAGCGGCACCTCCCACACACCACACACATCACACGCACACACACACACATCACACAGCACACCTCACCACATGTCACATACATGTTACACACATACATGCCACACACAACACACACATCACACATATTATACATCACACACCATACACTGCACTGTCACCTACAACACATACACCATACATTCTACACACACCACACATATTGCATGCACACCACGCACATTACATGCCACACACTGCATCTGTCACATACCACATAGCTCATCTATCACAGCACACATACCACCTACACATCACACACCACACACACCTATCACACACATACCACATCACAAAACCGCACGCAAACACCACACACATCACACATAATACACTCACCATACTCCAACACACCACACGCTTCACACCACACACATGGGCCACACTCATCGCACACATACAACATACCACACCTCACACACATCACGCCCCACCACACCTCACACGCAAGTGCACACACACACACACACACACACACACACACTCTTTTGTCTATACACCATGAATTGTAGAGTGGGGTGGGTGGCAGGGAGTGGGGACCCCACTGGTCAAGGACTGGTACCGCACAGCCCACCCTGCCCTGGAACCCCAGAATCCTCTCCCTGAACCTCGCTCCCTGGGCTTATCGCCAGGCAGGATGGGGCCCTGAGCCCCTGATGAAAGGAACCGCTTCTCCCGGGGCGGGGTCCCCGACTTGCCCCAGACATCAGCAGATGACAAGGCCCCCGGGCCCGGCTCCGCTGGCTTCTTCCCGCCCTTCTCCCAGCCGTGCCGCCAAACGCCCCAGAAGCAGAGTTAATTAATATCCCTCGCCGCGGACTAATTCTCATTCCAACATGTGGCTGTCATTCCCTGTCATCAGCGCTGACTTATAACAGGGTTTAATTAAATTCTCCACACGTTATTCAGCCTTCTCCCAAGACAACACCCGCGGCCCCGGGTGTTTAAAATGTCACCTGCTGAGACACATCACCTCTTCTTAAATAAATAGGACAGTGATCAAACTTTGGCTAATTACAGAGACTTGGTTATTTGTTTGTATGTTTCAATATTTAATTGCTTCCGTGTCCGCCCAATTACTGAGCCATGGCAAATAGAAACGGACTTTTTATCAGCGTCTTCCCAGCCAGGCGAATGAGCAAGGAAAACTGCGCAGTGGAAAGGGCCGCGGCTCCACGTCCAGGTCAGTGTTATGAGGGAGGGACACTGGGGGTCTCACCCCGACTCCCAGCGCCCCCTTCCACACCCGTCCAGTCCCGGACGGCTGGCTGTAGAGCGCCGGCAGGCTCGGGGAGTCAGGTCTACACCGCCACCCTGTGGCCATGCTGTGAAATTGCCCCCACTTTTTTTTTTTTTTTTTGCAGGATATGATACATTTTGCAGGATATAAGAATGCACTGTAGCACTGTCCTCCCGTTGTTCATGGATTTGATCGAGCGGGCCCAGTAACGTCACCATTGTGAGACTTGTTGTTACTGTGTTTGGCGTATCGAATATGTCACAGGTAGCTTGCCAAGTTTTGCTGTGCGGGTGGGATACTCTCAGTAGTTTGCCGAGCTCTCCGAGAGGGGCAGAGGAATTGAACTCCTTTATAAGAATAATAGACATTAATTCTTTTGTTTTTAATTTTTTTTATTTTATAAGGTAGCTCACAGGCTGGAGCGATAGCACAGCGGGTAGGGAGTTTGCCTTGCATGCGGCCGACACGGCCAACCCGGGTTCGATTCCTCCGCCCCTCTCGGAAAGCCCAGCAAGCTACCGAGAGTATCTCGCCCACATGGCAAAAAGCTACCTGTGAAGTATTTGATATGCCAAACACAGTAACAAGTCTCACAATGTTACTGGGCCCGCTCGAGCAAATCCATGAACAACGGGAGGACAGTGATAGTGACAGTGAAGGTGGGTCACAGTATTTGATTACAGTTAATATTCAAACGCCAATCCCACCACCATGACACCTTCCCACCCAATCCCTGTCTCAAAGCACAACCGAAATAATATATTTTGTATTGTCTGTTATGGAAATCCGTCTTGGGATGTGTCGGCCGCGCAGTCTAGGAATACACTTGAGGCTCAGACCAAGCATGTGGGGAAACGGTCTTGAGTGTGGTGGCGGTTTGGTTCTGGAGGTTTTCACTGCAGGGGCTGGGTCCCTTGGGGCGGGGAGCACTCTCACCCACCTCCCTCTGGGGCGCCCTGAGTGAAACAGCCTGGCGCGGAGTCCAGTGGCACCAATTGGCCCCATCTTGGTTTCCTCGCTACAGAGATGCTGCCTTCAGAGCCCGGCATTTTGGCTGCTGTGATTTCCCCATTAGAAGTTCTAAACCCTGGGCTGGGGAGATGGTGGAAGGATGCTCACCTCACAGTGCTTATTCTGGTTCAATCCCCAGCACCTCCTGGGATTTGCCTTACTATTACTATTTTTTTATTTATTTTTTATTTTTTAATTTTTATTAGTAAAACACCATGAGGTACAGTTGTAGACTTACAAATGTTTGTGCTTGGGTTTCAATTATACAATGATCAAATACCCATCCCTCCACCAGTGCCCGTTTCCCACCACCACAGATCCCAGTATCCCTCCCACCCCCCAGCCCCCCAATCCCACCCTGCCTCTGTAGCAGGGCATTCCCTTTTGTTCTCTATCTTATTGGGTTATTATTATTATGTTGTTGTTGTTGTTTGGGAGCCCCACCCAGCAGTACTCGGCAATTTCGAATCAGTGCTCAGGGACCATGTGGTACTGAGAATTACCTGGTCTTCCTGCATTGCTGAGCATATGCTCAGCCCTGGGGTTCATCTCTCTGGACCCTCTTTTGCCTGTTTCGTTAATTTTGAACCCACATCCAGTAGTGCTCAAGGCTTGCTCCTGGCTCTGTGCTCAGGGATCACTTCTGGTGAGGCTCAGAAGACCTTGTGGGGTCCCGAGGATCAAACCCGGCTTGGCCACGTGCACGCGACTGCCCCACCTGAGGTACTGTGGCCCCGTCTTTTGCCTTTTCACGTGATGGGGGGTGGGGCAGCCCTTCTGGAATGGTCTCGGGGGGCCGTGTGGAGGGATTTTGCCCTGAAAACAGCCCATTTTCCCCCCCACCAGCTCAGGGATGCTGTTTCTCATCCTCAGATCCCCAGACCTGAGTGTCCTCTCTCTGAGCCCCTGTGTCCCCCAGCCCAGCAGGGGTGGGGTTGTCCTTTGGAGCAGACCCCAAAGCGAGAACCATGAGGGACCCTGGAAACATGTCTGACTCTTGGGGACAAACAGATGCCATGCAAGGAATCCCACCTACTGTGAGGGCCCCTACCCAAGGCAGCTGCCACCTTGGGAGGGAGTGGGGGGCAGGGGGGATGGCAGACCCCAGGCTGCGGCCAAGTAAGGGGAGAAAGAGTTCAGGAGCAAAGGAAGCTTGCTGGGTGCAGAAGGTGACCACAGAAGCTGACCACAGCAGCTGACCACCGCATCTGACCACAAGAGACGATATGGAAGCTGACCACAGGTGCTGACCATGGAAGCTAGCCACAGGAGCTGACCACATGAGCTAACTGCAGGAGCACGAGAGCTGACCACAGGAGCTGATTGAGTGAGCTGATCACAACAGCTGACTGCAGGAGCTGACCACGGGGCTGACCACAGGAGCTGATCACGGGAGCGGCCATAGGAGTTGACTGCACTGCCTGCTGGAACAGGAGGAGCAGTGTCCCTCAGCAGAGAACAGGGAGCCTGTGGAACATGGATGCTGGGTCCAAAGTCTTCAAGTGCCCACTGTCCACTCAAAGCCAGGGACCAGAACAGGACCATCCACTCAGAGCCAGGGGCCAGAATGGGGCCATCCTCTTAGAGCCGGGGCCTGAAGTGGTACCATCCACTCAGGCCTGACCTCCTGTCTCCCAAGGCCAAAGACAAGAGCACTTTTGCCTTCAAAACTGGAGTTGGGGGCACCAAGAGATTTAAGGCGCTTCCATTGCATCCTACTGACCCCAGTTAAAGCTCCAGGCACCAAATAGACTCCCCTAATCCCCGCCGGGAGTGAGCCCTGAGCACAGGGCCAGGAGTCAGCCCTGAGCACAGAGCTGGGAGTGAGCCCTGAGCACAGGGCCAGGAGTCAGCCCTGAGCACAGAGCTGGGAGTCTGCCCTGAGCACAGGGCCAGGAGTCAGCCCTGAGCACAGAGCTGGGAGTCTGCCCTGAGCACAGGGCCAGGAGTCAGCCCTGAGCACAGAGCCCAGTAAGTTTTGAGCATAGCCTGGTGTGGACTACCCAAAAGAGAACACACAGATTTGCAGCATGGAGCTTCTCCCCCCACTTCCCACCCAGGATAAGGAAGTTATTTTCTTTTTTTCTTTCCTTTTGTGAGCAGAGACTCCCAGGCAGTGCTCAGGGGGCCCGGAGCCAGTCCAGCCGCAGCTGCTCCCTGTGTGCCCAGCGGTGCTCAGGGGCTACCCGGGCCAGCCCAGCTATGTGTGGGGGAGGTCACTTGGTACCTGGAGGCCATCTGAGGTGGCCATGAACAGACCCGGGGCCGGGCCCGGCGCTGCGGCTCTTGCTCTGATGTTGGGGCTTATTCAAACACTTGGCAGGATGCCCACAGCGCTGGGAGGGTCTGCTGTCAGCAAAGCTGACTAGGAAAGGGAATATCCCGCCACAAAATCAACTGCCAAAGTCACCATTTGTCTGTTTTAGTTCCCGGACTCTGAGACTCTGAGACATTAAGTATCACTGCTGGTGCTGCAAAGTAATTCAACAATGTTTCTAGTTTTGCTTCCTTTTTTTTTTTTTTTTTTTTTGGCCACAACCTCAGCAGTGCTCAGGTGTTCTTCCTGGCTCTACACTCAGGGATCACTCCTGGCAGTACTTAGGAGATACGATGGGATGTCAGGATCGAACCCGGGTCAGCCGAATGCAGAGCAAACACCCACCCCGCTGTGCTGTCTCTTTGGTCCTAATGTTTCTTGTTCAAATAGGCACAGTAAGGCCAGAGCATCCACCTTATGTCCTCCAGCGCAGTTCTAAAATCCCCAGTCCCGGGGCTGGAGAGATAGCACAGTGGGTAGGGCGTTTGCCTTGCACGCGGCCGACCCGGGTTCGATTCCCAGCATCCCATATGGTCCCCTGAGCACCACCAGGAATAACTCCTGAGTGCAGAGCCAGGAGGAACACCTGTGCATCGCCGGGTGTGACCCAAAAAGCAAAATAAATTAAAAAATAAATTAAAATAAAATCGCCAGTCCCACTAGAGGTCACTCCTGAGCATAGAGCCAGGAATAGCCCCTGAGCACCACTGAACATTCCCCCCAACCCCCGCATATCCATCCACACACCCCCCCAAAGAGGACTCAGTAACCTCAGTCTCCTGAGCTTTGCATCGCTCTGATGCCATAACCCAGCTCACGAGGGGGCTCGGAGCCCGCTGAGCGGCCCCTGCAGCTAGGAGGCTCCGCCCGCCTTTGCGGCCTGTCCTGTTCTTGACCCTGACTTTTTTTTTTCTTTTTGGGCCACACCCGGCGATGCACAGGGGTTACTCCTGGCTCTCACTCAGGAATCACTCCTGGTGGTGCTCGGGGGACCATATAGGATGCTGGGAATCAAACCCGGGTCGGCCGGGTGCAAGGCAAACGCCCTACCTGCTGTGCTATGGCTCCAGCCCCCGCCCCGACTTTCTATCTTCCGAACCCACCCCACCCCAGCTGCCTCTGACATGGGGACCAGACTTGCTCTGCTGCGCGGCTGCAGGGTCCACGGACGCTCGTGGCAGCAAGTCTGAGCCGAAACCGGACCCAAAAGCGGGGTCAGCCTTTAGGAATAAAGACACAATGGACCAGGCTCAAACAGAACGTCCTGATGAAGGGCAGAGCCGAAACCCGGCCCGACAGACAGAGAGGCATGCAGGCACTTTCCCTACGGGCGGCTAACCCCGGGTCCAGGCCCCCCACCACAGAGGGTCCCTGAGCACCACCAGGAGTGATCCCTGAGTACCGCACAGGGGTTACTCCTGGCTCTGCACTCAGATCCCCAAGTCTGAGCATCACCAGGAGTCAGCCTCGAGTGCAGAGCCAGGAGTCAGGAGCACAGAGCCAGGAGTCAGCCCTGAGCACTGCTACGAGTCAGTCCCGAGCACAGAGCCAGGAGTCAGCCCCGAGCACTGCCAGGCGTGAGCCCAGAGCACCACCGGATGTGGCCCCAAGCCAAACCAAACAAAAATCCTGTCCTGAGTGAGCAGGCGCCCTCACTCAAGCAAACCGCCACGTTTAAGACGGGGAGGAGAGGGTCTGGAGCAAATAGCACAGCGGGGAAGGCATTTGCCTTGCACGCAGCCGACCCAGGTTCGATTCCCAGCATTCCACAGGGTCCCCTGAGCACCGCCAGGAGTGATTCCTGAGTGCATGAACCAGGAGTAACTCCTGTGCATCGCCAGGTTAGAAAAAAATAAATAAATAAAAAAGATGGGGAGGAGAGACGGCATCGCGGGGAGGGCACTGGCCGTGCCCACAAGCCGATCCCAGTTGGATCCCGGCACTGCACAGGGACCTGAGCTTTGCCAGGAGTAATCCCTGAGCACAGAGCTAGGAGTCAGCCCTGAGTACTGCCAGGTGTGTGTGGTCCCCACCCCATCCCCCCCAAAAGAGAAAATTCCCTTCAAAGCTGCGCTTGAGGACAGGGGCTGCTGTTCAGAGGGCTGCAGCTCCTGTTTTGAGGTGGGCGCCCAGGCTCGATCCCTGCCCCTCAGCCCCTCCAGGTGATACCCAAGTGCCAGATGGAGGCGGAGCCTGAGCACCAGCGGGCAGGTCCCCAAACTGAGAAAACGAGAATGAAAACTCAAACTGAGACAGCAAGAATGAAATCGAGATGCTACAGCTCACCAGCAAACCTGTTTGACGGCAACAATTTAGGCAAATAATCCGGAGAACTCAGAGCCAGGGAGGGCCGCAGGCTGGGAAGGCGCAGACGGGCCAATGCACTTGGCCTTCTCCAGCTGGTTCTTCTGCTGTTGTTGTTGTTGCTGTTTTAGCGTGTTTTTACTTTATTTTTTGCTTTTTGGGTCACACCTGGCGATGCACAGGGGTTACTCCTGGCTCTGCGCTCAGGAATCACTCCTGGTGGTGCTTGGGGGACCCTATGGGATGCTGGGAATTGAACCTGGGTTGGCTGCATGCAAGGCAAACGCCCTCCCCGCTGAGCTATCGCTCCAGCCTCTGCACCTGCAAGCCAGTGAGGCCCCTGGAGGCCACATAAGTCACCTGGCCTGCAGGTCCCCACCCTTCCCTGAGGCCCGTGCCCACAGCGATACCATTCATGGTCCGAAGTCTACATCTGCAGCACAGCATCTACACCCGCCACAGGGCAGCTACACTCTCGAGAGGTGTCTACCTGAGCCTCTGACCCTGCAGTGGAAATGGGACCTCAGAAGAGGGATCTCTGGGTGCCGTGAACTCCAAGAGGGAGGGCAGCAGGGGACGCAGACACAGCCCTGACCAATCACTCTCACCTTACCTTACCTCACCTCACTTCACCTCACTTCACCTCACCTCACCTCACCTCACTTCACCTCATCTCCCACCTCACCTCACCTCACCTCACCTCACCTCACCTCACCTCACCTCACCTCACTTTATCTCACTTCACCTCATCTCACCTCACCTCATCTCACTTCACCTCACCTCACCTCATCTCCCACCTCACCTCCCCTCACCTCCACCTCATCTCACTTCACCTCATCTCCCACCTCCTCCCTCCCCTCCCCTCACCTCATCTCACCTCACCTCACCTCACCTCACCTCACCTCACTTTATCTCACTTCACCTCATCTCACCTCACCTCATCTCACTTCACCTCACCTCACCTCATCTCCCACCTCACCTCCCCTCACCTCCACCTCATCTCACTTCACCTCATCTCCCACCTCCTCCCTCCCCTCCCCTCACCTCATCTCACTTCACCTCATCTCACCTCACCTCATCTCACTTCACCTCACCTCACCTCATCTCCCACCTCCCCTCCCCTCACCTCCACCTCATCTCACCTCACCTCATCTCCCACCTCACCTCCCCTCACCTCCACCTCATCTCACTTCACCTCATCTCCCACCTCCTCCCTCCCCTCCCCTCACCTCATCTCACTTCACCTCATCTCACCTCACCTCATCTCACTTCACCTCACCTCACTTCACCTCATCTCCCACCTCCCCTCCCCTCCCCTCCCCTCCCCTCATCTCACTTCACCTCATCTCACCTCACCTCACCTTATTTCACTTCACCTCACCTCACCTTATCTATCTCCCACCTCACCTCCCCTCACCTCCACCTCACCTCACTTCACCTCACTTCACTTCGTCTCCCCCTCACCTCACCTCACCTGGACCTCACCTCACCTGACCTCACCTTACCTCACCTCCCACCTGTCTTCCTTCGCCTCCCATCCCATCTCCCACATCTTGGGTTAGGTTGTCATCACAGGAGTTTGGTGAAGGGGCTGGGGAGCAAAAATGTCCTTTGCAGGACACTTGCCTTTTTAGTATTCGATCATTTGCTATTCGCACGATATACTGACATCTGTGTAATTAAAAAAAAACTTTAAAATATACTGACTTGGGGATGGAGTGATAGCACAGTGGGTAGGGCGTTTGCCTTGCACGTGGCCGACCCGGGTTCGATTCCCAGCATCCCATATGGTCCCCTGAGCACAGCCAGGAGTAATTCCTGAGTGCAGAGCCAGGAGTAACCCCTGTGCATCGCCGGGTGTGACCCAAAAAGCAAAAAAAAATGTATATATACTGACTTGAGGGGCCCAGGAGAGAGCGCAGCAGACAGGGCACTTGCTTTGCACGCAGCTGACCCAGGTTTGATCCCTGGAACCCCATATAGTCCCTTGAGCCCACACAGGAGTGACCGCTGAGCACAGAGCCTGGAGTAAGCCCAGAGCACTGCTGGGTGGGGCCCAAGATCCAACAACAAAAATAAAAGCTACCGACTTGAACGTTCTTAGTGGTGAACGCAGAAGGACCCTGGCACAGTGGCCGTGTATGACTGTGCTATCTGAGACGGCCAGCCCGTCACCCCTGACGTCCAGGAAGTAGGGCTGGCCGGCACAGCGGGAGGGGGGGGTCCCTTCACAGACCCTGAGCCTCAGTCTCCCAGCTGACCCCCAGTGACTGGTTTCCTAGCAACAGAAAACCGACACACAGGTGACAGCCGACATGCGGGACGGCCAGTGACAGCTCCCGGATGCTATTGGTGGGTAGCGGTGTAGACACGCACCAGGGATCACGACCCATGAGAGACAGATGATGGCAGATGGGTGACCGCAGCCTCTGTCCACGGCCGCCGGCTAACCGCGGGGCTTTTCCAAACTTTCTTTCCTAGTGCCAACCCGGGGGCCCCTGGGCAGGAGGCCAGGAGGACACTTGCTCACAAGTCCGCGTGGGTCCCGCTCGAGGCGTCTCTCACCACAGCCGTGCGTGTGGTGACGGCGACAAGGCCGGGCTTCCTCCCTGCGACGACGCAGCCTATTTTTGAATACAGGACATCCTGTTCCTCCCATGCTGCTGATGGTCAGGGCTCCCAAGGACGCGACCAACGGGGCCTCGTCAGTGCCCTCAGAATGCTGCCCAGATGTGGGGGCGGAGTCCCGAGCGGGAGCTGAGGGCAGCGGCGGCCCCAGCCCACGTCCTCCTGCGCCCTGTGGCCAGGGAACCCGTTGGCCTCTGCACAGACACAAAAAGGCTCAGGGCCAGAGCGACGGGACTCACTGGCCTCGATCCCCGGCAACCTGTGTGGTTCAGGAGCGATTCCTGAGCACTGAGCCAGGAGTCAGCCCTGGGGAAGCGTTAGGGCCTCACTGACCGGTGGCTCCCAGCCGCCAACCACCAACGGGCTGTCTGACCTGTCACCCTCAGCTGAGCAGAGAGGGGCCCTGTCCCCTGCCCTCCGTTCCTTGGGGAGCCACAGGGTCCCGGGAAACATTCAGCGAGAACAGGCGGGTGATGTGGCCCCAAGACAGGAGTGCTGGGCCCAGCCCCAGGGAGCGCCCAGAGCTGGGGTGCAAGGGCAGGTCACAGCTCGGAGCTCTGACCTCAGCTGTTGCAAGGGGCGGCCAGCCCTTCCCTGGGCCAATGACATTTGTCTTTGGGATCCCTCAAGGCAGCCCTGGGCCCTGTGAGCAGGGTGTGTGTGTGTGGCGGGAGGAGGTTGGGGAAGGCCGGGAAACACCTGTGCGTGGAGCGTTAAGGGGAAAGCATCAATGTTGCATATTTTTCAAAAGGAGCAAGTGCGAAGCGGAATTATGAGAAACCCCCTAAATTACGAGTGTGGGTTACATAATTGCTAAATTACAGCGTGGATGCGATTAGACACCCGCCCCTCAGCGGGCTCAGGGCTGCAGCGTGCCGGGACTTGGCGGGGCGCCGACCCGCGAGGCCGGGACCCAGGGATAGGGCCTGGGCAGAGGCTGGTCCCTTCGTGGGGACAGTGTGGCACGGCTGGGCTGGCCGGGGTGCCAGTCTGAGGCCGTCCAGCCAGGTCCCCAGGGCTCCTCCGGCCCCTGACAGCGCTGGACTCGCCTGGTGGCCGTCTTTGGGCCTCGGGGACACCACCGGGAGATACCTCAGAGCCGGAGTGACAGCTGGTCTGGCCCAGGCCACGTTTCGGCCTGGGGCGGCAGTGTCCCCTCCAGTGACCACAGCCACCTCCTGTCACCTCCAGGGACACCGGGTCACCTTCTCGGAGGCGCTGCAGTCAGTGGCCACGGCAGTCCCGAGGGTGGGTCCCTCAAACCCCCATCCCACTTGTGGCCCCCTGCTGGGTGTGGGCACGTTGTGGGTGTGGGGGGCCTTGCAGCCTCTGCTGGTGGCCGCTGACCCACTGTCCTGTGGGCCGACACTGGCCTCCCTCCCAGCCCCTCCCCCCTGCCTCTTGGCAGAAACCTCAAAATGTGGCCAAGAGGCATGACCTCCAGGGGGTGTGACCTGGGGGTAGGGGGTGGTGGCTGCAGCTGCCAGACAGGAAGAGGGTCAAAGGTCCTGGACTCCAGCCCTTGCAGTCACAGGCCTGAGCCCCTTGGGGAGGGAGAAGGGCCCCCCACTCCCACCCACCCTTTGCAGCCAGGGAAGCCTCAGCACCCCTGGACATGAATGAGGTGAATGAGTTGTACTGAGGAACCATCCTGTGTCCCCAACAGTGACGCACACAAGCTGGCATCCCAGCCACAGCCCCATGAGGCACCGGGTGCCCCCTGCGGGCCCCTCCCCACCCCTGCAGCACCCATGTGGGCTGGTCCTCAGGCTCCAAGGAGAGGGGATGGGGCCGGGCAGCCAGGGCTCCCGCCCCAGACACCCCCAGCCTCTTTGGTACCCCACAAGGCCACAGACAGGTCTTCACCAAGCCAAGTGCCCCATCGGCGCTGGGCCAGGCCTGAGCTGACTGCACCCTCTCAGGGGAAGCCTCACTTCCCAGGACCCAGGACCCCCCAAGCCCGCCTCAGGGACTCCCCAGTTTGGGGCCAGACACGCCCAGTGCCTGCCCCCCCTTCCCGTGTGTGTGTATGTGGGGGGGGTAGTGAGGGAGCGGGAGGGGGTGTGAGAACACAGCAAGCTCACACCACAGCCTTGGGCCCTGCGTTTGTAACATTTATTTCAGGAAATACATTTTCAACTTTTATTTATACAAAAAAGAGGAGTTTTGGGGAGGCACACAGCGAAAAGGCCACCGCAGAACAGGCCCGGCAAGTCGGACGTTCCCCCAAATCTGTCTACAAGGAGAGGAAGCAAAGGCTCGGGCTGGGCCGGACCCGGGGCCAGGGGCGGCCCCGCTGGCCCCCCACTCCTTTGGCACACAGGGCGAGTGGGTGACCGGCTGCAGGGGCACATCTGACCCCTTGGCTCACTGCGGGGCGCGCTCCCTACCTAAGTCCGTCAGAGGGGTCAGATTCCCCCCTCCCAGGAGTGGGGCGGGGGGCCACGGTCCACGTTGGGCTGTGGGGGGGTCCCGGCTGCAACACAAGTGTGCAGGCCGCACACACAGACCTGCATCTGGACCTCTCCTGCTGAGGGTTTCCCCGGGTGCTGAGGGCAAGGTTCAGGGGGCTGGGCAGGGGGCAGAGCAGGCGCCCCCTTCAGGGAGCGGGAGCACGGGCCAGGCGCGCACCCCTCCCTTCCCCTCCCTCGCTCTGTCCGTGGGGGCGAGAGGGGACCACCTTCCTTTATACTTTCCAATCAAACCCCTGCAAGGGGATGGGGGACTGGGCACAAGGCAGAGGGAAACCGGGAGGGGCTTCCCCGTCTCACCGGCCCCCCAGCCTGGCGCAGGAACAGCTGGGGCTGCTGCGGCATGCACAGCGCAGGGGGGGAAGGGGGGGGCAAAAGGCACTTTCTAACCCAGGACTGCGTGGGGCCCGGCAAGAAGCCAGCCCGCAGCCCCGCTGTATCCAAGCAGCAGCCGGTCTGGCTACATGGGGGGGGGGGGGGGGGGGGGGAGGCACCGCCCACACAGCGAGGGGCGGGGCCTAAGACCCCGCCCACAGGAGGACGGGCTCGAAGCTCCGCCCACACCCAGGGCCGGGCTGACGCGCACATCACCGGTGCGGGGCCTTCAGCTCCGCCCGCACCACGTGGAAGGCGGGGCGGGGCCCAAATCACTGGGGGCGGGGCCTAGCGCAGGTCCCGGTTAGGGGAGAACGGGACGGAAAGGGCTCCAGGGCTCCCCCTGCTGGTGCCAACCGAGTGGGGGGGAAATTCTGCAGGCCTGGTTCAGCCTCCGGCAGACCTCAGGGATGGGGGTCCCACCCAACCACAGCCCCCTGTGCCAGCAGGCCTATGAGAAACGGGGGTGGGGTGGGGGCGCAGCATCCGGCCTCTTGGTGCTCGGAGCCTGTCGAAGGGACGGTGCACAGGCGGACCGGTGGAGGAAAGGAAGGGGGCGTGGGCAGGTCTGGGGCGGCGAAGGCGAGGGGGCGGGGACCGGGCGGGTGGCTACATCTCCTGGGCTCCCAGGCCCGGTTCCTCCACGCCATTGGCCAGCCCGCCGCGGCCCTCGTGCAGCCGCTTGACCCGGTAAGCCTCGAAGTGGATGGTGCTGGTGATGTCCTTGATGCTCTGCATGTGCGTCCTGCGGAGACAAGGGGGAGCGTGGTGGGCACGGGTGCCCCCATGCTGGGCATCGTGGGGCTCACAGGGGGCACAGGTGCCCCCATGCAGACACAGTGGGGCACGCGGCAGGCACGGGTGCCCCCACCCTCAGAGCCCGAGACTGTTTCTCAGGTCTGACCCATGCTCAGCAGAGTCCCGACTGGGGGGGGCATCTGTCTTGGGGCCCCATTTCTCCTCTGCCTGCTGGCTGGGACATGGCGAGGGCCCTGCTGGCCTGGTCCCTGCCTGGGCTGTGCCAGAAGATGCTGGGATGGTGACTGGGGACCCCGAGTCCAAGATGCTCCAGCCGAACCCACCACCCCAAACAGTCTGCAGAGTCGTTCTCCCACACTCCCCAGCAGGCACGGGGTGCCACGGGGCCTCTCCCGCCGCTCACCTGATAAGGAGGTCTCGCAGGTAGGCGAACTCGCAGTGCATGGTGTTCTCAACTGCAGGGGGAGAGAAGGTCAGTAGCCCCCGGGGACGTCTGCTCCCCCTGCTGCCCCCAGGCCTGGTGCAGCGGGAGAGAAGGGGGTCCCAAGTCCCTCGATGGTACCCAGCACCACAGATGGCTGCCAAGGATGGAAGCTTCTGGAAGCTTCTGGCACAGTCCATCGGTGAGATGGTAGAGGAAATACAAGGCAGCAACCCCTGCCCCCGTGGTACCCCACTGTGGGCCCATTTCCTGCAGTGTGGGGGCTACAGCCCGTCTACTCCCACTCAGTACTGGGGGGGGGGCACAACCCCCACCCCACTATCCCACGCCACAGGGCCCATCCCCAGGGACTCGGCCTTCCTGAGGGCCCCGTGGTCAGCAGGCAGGACCCAGGTTTCCCTCTGGCCTGCGTGTCACTGCTGCTTCTGGAGCACCCTGACCCTCAGTCTCCTCATCTCCAACAGGGGGGCACATGTGACACCCCCAAACTCTCGGGGGAACTAAATTCATGGTGGGCCCGCGGGAAGGGCAGGGATGCGGGTGTCAGAGAGGCGGGAAGGAAGCAAAGCGGGGGGCTGGGCACCGAGGCACTCCCACAGCCGGCCGTCCATCCTGCAAAAGTCAAGGACGGCTGCCCGTCCTTCCCCCTCCGTGACGCTTGCGGCCGTGAGGAGAACTGGCCACCAGGGGGCAGCAGCTGCCACTGCCACCCACTTTGCCCCTCTAAGCTGCGCTGCCAGGTCCCTTTTCACCAAGGTTCCCCGCGCCAGGTCTGGGAAAGGCTGGGTGTGAGGAGGGGACAGCCCACAAGCCCCTGAGATGACCTTGACCCTGGCAAAGGGCATGTCTACAGAGGCAGCTGAGTGCAGGAGCAGGAACTGGGCGCTGCACCCAACTCTGGGTGGGCCCGAAGGCACCAAGGAGCGGGGAGGAACTGGAATCTCCTGGTCCAGGGGCATGTCGGGGCCGGGGCAGTGGGCGCTAGGTCTGTGCAGGGCATTTGGTCTTTGCTGCAGGCCCTCTGTGGACAGCTGTCCCCACCGCCACCGCCTCAAAGCAGGGAGAGAACAGGTGGTCAGTGCGGGTCCAGCCTCCGGGCAGCTGCCTAGGGCACCTGCCTGGGGAAGCCTAGGTAGGTGACCTTAAGGCTCAGTCTCCAGGAGGGGCTCAGGGACTGTCCCTGTGGGAGGGATGGACTCATGGGGGAGGCTTCACCCCAGGACATCAGGGCTAGCAGCAGTGTCCCTCCCTGCCCTCCCCAGTGGCCGACAGCCCCTGGCAGTGCCAACTGGTTAGATGACCCCAGCCTGGAGCTCTGGGCAGGCTCTTCCCGAGGCCGCAGGGTGACTGTCCTGGCGCCAACACACATGGGGATCCTGCCCCATGCCACTTACACCTCCAGGGCTGGAGGTGACGGAATGAGGCCCCCGGAGCACCTTAGTGACACCACTGGGCCTTACCTTCAATGGTGCCCCACTTGGTCTTCCTCCCAAGGATCCTCTTCCCGTTCACCTGGTACTCGTGGTCACTGCCCACCACTGCGAATGGGATCATTTCCTGGGGAGGGAGGGCAGCGGCGTTGGTCCCTGCATGCACCGGAGGGCGCGTCCGGGAACCTGAGAGGTGGCTGTGCCCCCAGCCCGGGCCCGTGGAGGCCGGTGTGGGCACACAGGCTCCAAACCCTCCCAGTCCTAACATTTCACGTGACAGGGCTGCCAAGCTATTAACCCTGGGCCACTAGAAGGGGCAGGTGATGAAAAAAGGGACGATCTTTGGGACAGTGACACACTGACCCGGAACTTCTCATTCACCAGCCGGTCCTCAGAGTCCTCGTCGAACTCCTTCTGGGGGTACACATCGATGCCATTGGACAGCAGGTCAGCGGTGATCTGGGGGCGGGAGGGAGAGAGGGGACCCGCAGGCTGCAGCTGACCGGCCACCACCACGACCCCCACAAGGTAACTGGCCCCAGGCAGTGAGGGGGGTCTAGGGCAAGCTCTGAGGGGAGAGGGAGCCTGCCCCTCCGGGACCAGGGTCCCTGTTGGGAGTGAGGTCCCCAGGGGGCCAGTGGGGGCGCCTACCCGCTGCTTGAAGTAGACCCTCTCCTCCAGGGTCAGCGTGTCAGCCTTGGCAATGACCGGGACGATGTTGACGACTTTGCTCAGCCGCTTCATAAACTCTATGTCCAGGGGCCGGAGCCTGGAATGGACAGGCGGACAGGAGTGTGCTGGGAGCAGCAATGGGGGACCCCAACTCACCCCCTCTGCAGATGCCCAGTGAATGGTGGGGAGGGGAGGGGCCTGACAAGGTCTGTTAAGTGGGGGCACCATCCCATCCCACAGAGCCAGGAGGGGGTCCGACAGGGCGTGGGAGTCCAGCAGCCCTGATGCCTATGTCCCGCAGACTTGGGTGGGCAGTGAAAGTCAAGGAGACCCAGGAAACAAAGCCGGGTGGGTGGAGTTTGACCGGGAGGGGCGGGCTGAGGTGGGCGGGGCTTACTGGAGGGGCGGGGCTACGGTGGGTGGGGGATGTGGGCGGGGCTTGCAGGGAAGGGGCGTGGCATGGGCTGGGCACCGAGCCCGAGCCCGAGCCCGAGCCCGAGCCGGAGCTGGAGCTGGAGCCAGGGGCCAGGCAGGCCTGGAGACGTAATTACGAGTGGCCGGTGGCGGGGATGAAGTAGAGGCAGCAGTGCACGCGCGTGTCGGGGATGCGCTTCTTGCGGTTGATGTTCACTTCCTCCTGCAGGTACTTCTCGTACTGCTCGTTGATGAACTTCATGATGGGCTGCCAGCTGCCGAGGGCCGAGGTGAGCGCGGGGCCCCGCAGACCCAGGCCCCACCCCTGCCCCGCCCACGGACCCAGCAGAAACCCGCGAGGCTGGGAGGGCCACCCTGACAGCTGTCCCTCCCGAGGAAGCCCTCCTCACCAGTTCTCGTTGTTGATGTGGTCCCCGAAGCCTGGTGTGTCGATGACGGTGAGTTTCATGCGGACGCCCTTCTCCTCGATGTCTGCGGATACCCGCGCCCCGTGCTCAGGGAGGGCCGGTGCACCCTCCCTGCCCCAGAGGCGCCCTCGCGTGCTCCCTCACTCGGCCACCCCCATGACTTTTACTCCTGGCGGTGCTCAGGGGACCATGTGAGCCACGAGCAAGGTCAGCCCCAGCCCCCCAACTCTCAGTGGGTAGCAGAGACGTCTCTGGGGATCTCTGTCCAAGTGGGCACACAGGGGTCCTCCCCTCCGACCCTGACATGCCTGGGGACCCCGCCCCCACCCTCCGACCCCGATGTGCCCCTGATATCGCCAGCCCCGGGGACCCTGCCTCCTCCTCTCCGACCCCAATGTGCACCCAGGTGCACACCCACCATGGGTGATGGACTTGATCTCGATGGTCTTGGGGATCCGCTCTTCTGAGGGTGCCGGCGGCTGCACCGACTTGCGGCTGATCTTGGACTTGAAGAGGGTGTTGATCAGGGTGGACTTGCCCAGGCCGCTCTGTCCTGGGGAGGCAGCGTGCTGGTTGGGGGCCGGCTGGGTGCCCGAGTGTTCCAACGTGCCCCCACGGGGCCCGGGTCTACAGCCACTGAGGTCCCAGCTAATGGTCCCCCCGGGAGCCCCCCTCCGGGGTTCACAGCCTGCAGCAGGCACCCGGATCCTGGGGCGCCCGGCTGTCACTCCCAGGAAGACAAGGCCCAGCGAGGGGCGGAGGACCCCACGTCCAGCGGGGGGCACCGGGAAGGGCCCCCAGCTCTGAGTGCTGCGTGCGGTGCTGGGGGCGGCTGGCAGCCCCTGATGTGCTCAAGCCGAGACGAAGTGTCTGGGTGAGAGACAGCGCTGAGGGCTCAGCACAGCTCAGCAGGCAGGAGCCCTGGTTCCAGCACCAGCACCTCCAGGTGTGGCCCAAAGGACAAAAAGAAGGAAGCGGCCAGAGCAATACAACAGCGCAGGGGTCTGCCTTGCACGCGGCCGACCAGGGTTCGATCCTTGGCACCCTGTGGTATGCTCTGAGCACTACCAGGCATGACGCCTGAGCGGAGAGCTAGGAGTGGCCCCTGAGCACCACTGGGTGTGCCCCCACAAAAAACGTCAATTTGTGAGGGTGTGTAATGGGCGGGCTGGACTCTCTGACACGGGGTCTGCTGAGGGAATGGAGCATGTGCTCAAGCCCGCACACACCTCAGAGGCCTTCCTCAGTGAGGCTGCTGGTGTCCGCGTGAACCCAGGCCACACGGGGGCGGGGAGGCATCTCTGTCTCAACCCTGACCCCAGGTCACACCCTGCTCTGTGCTGCCTGAACCAACGCGCTAAAAATCAGCACGAGACAGCGCAGGGCACAGCAGAGGGTGCCTGGGGTCCATCCCCAACACCCCACCGGTTTCCCCAAGCACCACCAGGAGTGATCCCTGAGCACAGAGTCAGGAGTCAGCCCTGATCCTCACCAGGGGGCCCAAAAATGAAACAAAAACACAAACAACAACAAACAAAAAATCAGCACAAGAGGGGCTGGGGGGGTCATTCGGGCACTGGGTTGCAAGCTCTGTACCCTGGAACTGCTCCTTGGGACCTGAGTACCCCCGGGGTAACACTGGGGGCCCCTCCCAGCCGCTGGTACCGGCACATGGGTCCATCGGCTAGGAACATCAGTCCATCAGCAGGGCGTGTACTGCTCCGGGCATAGCCCGGCTGCCTCCAGCCTTCCTGGATTCCCGGATCACAGCTGCACCCCACCCCCCGCAGCCCCCTTGAGCCCTTCCAGGGAGCACCCAGAGCCCTGGGTGCACTGTGGACCTCCCCAGCCATGCCCTACAGGTGGGGACATTCCAGGGGGAGGAGCAGGTTCCAGTGTCCACTCTCCAGGTTCCTGTCATTGGGGACCAGTTGCCCCTCTCCCCGCCAGGGCCAGAGTGACAGTCGCG
This sequence comes from Sorex fumeus, assembly GCF_029834395.1. Classification (NCBI taxonomy): domain Eukaryota; kingdom Metazoa; phylum Chordata; class Mammalia; order Eulipotyphla; family Soricidae; genus Sorex; species Sorex fumeus. The sequence continues at coordinate 16,401,675 of NW_026606086.1, read as the reverse complement.
GGCGTTGGGCTGCTGCTGACCCAGATGACCAGGGCAGTGACGGGAGGGCCTTGCGCACAGGGGGCCCTACCCGGCAGGCACGGCCACTCACCCACGACCATGATGTTGAACTCGAAACCCTGCTTCATGGCCTTCCGGCGCATCTGCTCCAGGATCGAGTCGATGCCCACGTAGCCGAAGTCCGCGGGCACCTTCTCGCCACGCGGGGCGGGTGCCTGCTTGGGCCCCACGTCTCGGGGGGTGTCCGCCATGTCACCCGCGCTGCTGGGGGCCGCCTCTGTGGCTGCAGGGGACAGAGCAGGGGCGTGAGGGGCGATGCCAGCAGCCCCCGGCCTCCAACCCTGGGGAGGGGAAACTGAGGCACAGGGCCCCCGGGGACCCCCCCCCAACCCAGAGCCAAAGCCAGGCACCAATGTCAAGTGAGGTCACAGCCCCAACCCTGGCTCCAAGTGGCTCCCTGGAACAGGGCTCAGCACGGCCTCACCCCTGCCCAGCCCACCGCACCCCTCCACCCGCTCCCACAGAGCGAGGGGCCCTGCTGGGACTCCCCACCTCCTGCAGGCCTCAGGGGGGTCTGCACCGACAGGGCTGCCCCCTTCCTCGCCAGCACCGCTGGGACCCCTCGCCCGCGCTCCCCGCGGCTCCCACACCCCAGCCGCACAGGGGGGAGGGGCGCTTCCTGGAGGCGCTCGGGCCGCCCACGTGACCGAAAATTGCTTCCAGCTGCCGTGGCCCCCCGCGCCCACCCCACACCCCTCCCAGCCTCGGGGACGGCCGCCCTGGGCTCGGGTCACTTCCGCCGCAGGAAGTGGGGCCTCAGTGGTCTGGGGGTGCGGGGAGCCTGAGAAGGAACCGCGGGCGACCCCTGCCCTGTCCACCCCGGCCAGCAGCGTGTCTTTCTTCTCCGGAACATTCTAGGCCTAACATGCCGGCCACATGTGGGGGCTTTTGAAACGCGGTCAAACCCCTCCCCCCACCGCCTGCACGCCCGGGGCCCTCTCGCCAGCAAGGCTGGATTTTTTTTTGCATTTTCGCTTCACACACAAACTTCATCAAAAGCTATTAATAGAAAAGGGTAGTTCTTCCCCCAAAAATAAATGGTTCCACATTCACAGGGGAAGCCGGAGGGGGCGGGGCAGCCGCTTCTGTACAAGTTGGAGGACTGGGGCTCACTTCCCCGCCGGAAGGCCCAGGCCAGGCCGAGCCCAGCGACCCCAGAGGGATGCTGGGCTGCTCTAGGCGCACCCCTCGGGGAGCCCCCACCCAGCAGAAGCCCCTAACTCCACCCAAGCATCAGCTAACAGCGGCCCCATTCCCCTCATTACCCTCACTCTGTGACAGCCAATGAGGGTGTGCGTGACTGAGGACCTCGCAAGCGGGTGCACGGGTCCTCCCAGCCCTGGAGCCCAAGTCCTTGGGGACCCTCCACCCTCGAACCCCACTGGTTCTCAGAAGGCCGAGGTCGGCAGTGACTGCCACCAGGCACTCTAGGGTCCACGGCGGGGCCTTGCCCCTACAACTGAGCCCAGGCACGCTCAACGGCGCATCAGGAATGATGAGTGACAGTCACTCCCCACAGTGCTCAGTGGCCTGCCCCCAGGACGCAGAGGGGCGCTGAGGGAGGGGGCGTCACTGGGGGGGGCAGCTGCCGTAGGGAGCTCTCCAGAGGGGTAGGGTGGGGGGTGTGATCAGGGGTAGAGGGGCAGGTGCCAAGGGGAGCCCCACGCTAGCAACCCTAAAATTTTAGCCAACGGAGGCCAGGGAGTGCACAGTGGCCAGGGCACCTGCCCTGAATGCAGCCAACCTGAGATCTTTCCCTGCCACCCTTGGGTCCCCGAGCCCTTTCAGACGGAGCCCGAGCACAGAGCCCAGAGTCAGCCCTGAGCACCGTCAGAGTGGCCCCAAGCCCAGTCCATTCAACTGCCTCTCCAGTGCCCTGCACGTTATACAGCCGTGACAGGGTCCCAAGTGGCCCTAGGGGATGCTGAGGCCTATGGGACGCCTGGTCACCTCAGAGAGTGGTCCCACAAACCCCGCTGCCAGCCCACTGGGGACGGCGGGGGTCTCAGCATCCTTGGCACGCGGGTGCAGAGGGAAAGCCAGCACCTGATCGGGAGGGGGCTCCAAGGGCTGACCACTGGCTCCCACTGGCTCCCGTGCGGCAAGCCCGGGTTCTGGCCCGGGCAGCGCAGGAGTGACCGCAAGGCCAGGTGTGGGCCCCAAACAACCCAAAAGTCACTGATTCGGGTTGGACACAGTCCCCCTGTCAGCAGCTGGCGAGTATCCGGCCAGAGGAGGCCCAGGGAGCATCTGGAAGAAACGGAGGTGACCCCCATCCTGGCTGAGCCAAGGGAGGGGGCGCAGGGAGAGGACCCGCCAGAGGGGGGTGGGGGGGATAGGGAGCACCTCAGGCCCTGCTTCTCCCACTGGCCACTACAGACTAGTCAGAGACACCGCCCCCGACTTCCTACCCCCCCCCACAAGGGGCTTAATATTTAAACACGCTTGGGGCGCATCTAATTCCTAAGTATTTCCAAACCACATCACACTTCACACTTTGTCGGGCAGGAAGTGTCTCCGCGGGCACCAGGAGGTCAGAAACCGGAGACTCTGTTCTCTGTCTGCCCGGGTCCAGCCAGCACCGGCCAGCCTGCAACGGTGCCCAGCACCAGGCTCCTAGCACTGAGCTCTCAGCACGGGCCAGCCTGCACCGGGCGCCCAGCACATACCCGCCGAGCCCGCGTGGACAGAACTTCCCACCGCCGGGGCACGGGCTGTCCCCCGCCCAGCGGAGACCCGCGAGCCGGTGGTCACTGCACTGTTCCCGCCTCAAGTCCTTCACTGCAGGTGGGGGGGAGGGGAGTCCCCACTTCCCCGCCCAGCGAAGCTTCTCCCCAAGCCCTGGCAAGCAAACCTCCCTCCACGGTGCAGGAAGCACCGCACGCTCTCCTCCGCTGAGTGGCCCCCTGGCCGCTGGCCAGCCTCCGCCCCAGAGGGCCCCAGAGGCCCGCAGACCGCAGGGGACAGGCTCCAACCTGCCGCCCCGCCCCCTCCGCCTCCAGGCGGGGCGTGGGCTCCGAGCCCCGCCCCCACCCTCGCCCACCCACGAGGCCAAAGCAGCCCCCTCCCCCCCAGGAGCGCGGCTGCGCCCCCACTGAGGGCGGGACTGGCCATTTGTCACGGGGTGGAATCTGGAATTTCCTCTTATCAGGGGCTGTCCCCTCGGAGGGGGGGGGGGGGGGCGACAGGCCTCCAGGCCTGGACGATAAGCAGAAGCGCTGCAGGGACCCCAGGAGGGGCCGCCCCGCATCCCCCACTCCGTGAACAGTGTGGAAGAACAAAAACTGCGCAGAGGGGGCGTGGAAGAGCCCCCCAGGCCCAGCCCATACAGCGTCCTCCGGGGCTGGTGCAGAGCCCGCACCCCCAGCCCCACCAGGCCTGGATCCTGCAGGCAGGCGGTGGGCGGGGGTCCCAGGAGGGGACGGGAGGGGAGGGCGGGGTGTCCGCGGAGGCGGTGGGCGGGGCCGGTGCTCTGGCCATCCGCGGTCACAGCCACGTGACCCGCTCCAGCCCCGGCTTGCCCAGGACTTTCTCACCACCCCGGGTCCTTCCCGCTAGCTGCCAACCCTGGGGGCCCCCTTCCCCGGGGCCCCCCAAGACCGGCTCTCCCCGGGGGCCTCCCAGGGGCGCAGAGAGAGGCAGAGCGTGCGGGAGACGTTGGAGAACGCGCAGATTGGGCTGAGCACGTGGAGAAGCTCCTGACGAGCGTCCCACCCCCTGGCACCGACCCCAGGTCCCCTGGTCAGTCCTTCCTTTTGTCCCCAGCGCTCCTGGCCTCTGCCAGTCCCCACCCCAGTCCCTACCCGCCGGAGCCCAGGGGGTTCCACCTACCAAACCAGCCCGTTCCCCGCTGGACACTCCCTGAGACTGGGCCTGGTGCCCCGGGCATCAGGTACCACTCTATCCAGAGCCACACCAGTGCCACCCTGCTGGTCCCAAGCCCCTTCGTCTCCACAGCCCAACACACCTGCAGGCCGGGGACGCTCTGCCCAAGCACCAACCCCACCTGAGCCCCGGAAACCTACTGCTGGGAGTCCGCAGGCTCCGCTTGTCACTGCTCCCGGCCGCCGGGGGTGGAAGGAAACAGTCCCAAGGCCCAGGGACTGCGGGGGCATCATCAAGCACCAGCCAGGCCCAGCTGTCTGTGTGCAGAACAGCCAGAACTCTGGGGGCCGCTCCCAGGAACTCCCCCCGGGGTTGGGGGGGGGGGCTGCCGGCCTACTCCAGAACCTTCTGTTCCTTCTCACTGCTGAGAACCCCAGGCTACATCTCCTTCTGGCGAAAACCAGCCTCCCCCTGGGGAGGGGGGGCGAGTTCCATGGGTCTATTTCCCTGGAGCAGCAGGAAGGAGGTGGAGGAAGGGAGGGACGCACAGATGGGGGTGGACTGGCAGGGAGGTGGGAAGACGGACATGTGAGTGGGTGGACTGATGGCGTGTGCACAGGTGAGTCGAGCTAGCGCTGAAGAGGTGGGTCGAGAGTGGATGCCTGTCGGATGGACCGATAGGTGGGCATATGGGTGAATGGGTGGGTGGGTGGCGGAGGGCACGTGGGCGAGGGGATGTAGAGGTGGAGGGGTGGGCACATGAACGGTCAGCTCACTGCCCTTTCCTGCTGCCCATCGAGGGTGCCCAGTGCTACCCGTCAATCCAGGCGGGCTTCCGTGGGGTTCAGGAGGGCAGTCTGCAGCCTTCACGGCAGGCTTCCCAGGGGTGGTGTGGGCAGTCCGTGACGGAAGTGAGTAGCCCGGCTCCTTGTCCTCCTGGGCCACGAGCACCCACGGAAAGACAGATGGACTTCCGTGCGCAGTTCCTGCCCATTCAGGAAATCTGGCTCCAGAAATGGGGAGGGATGATGGGGGCTTGGAATCCCTCCCCGACCACCCCCCCCCACCACCGAGCAGCAGTGCTGGGCCCAGGGTCAGGGATCTCGTGAGCGAGGCACAGTCTGGGGTCACCAGGGTCCCCAGCCCGAGTCCCAACTCCAGTGAAAGTCAGCGACCCACTTGGTATCAGTCTCTGAGTCTGCGCCCAGAGGTCCAAAGGCCACACACAGAATCTGGGCGTGCCAGGGCCCCTGGCAGGGAAAACTCGGGCAAACAGGGTCCCGGGTCGTGCGGAGCCGCACAAAGGACTCACCTCTGCAGGGGCCTGGCTGGGCCTCTTCCCACGACGAGCCCCACGCACCTGCAGGGGGCCCGGTACCCCCAGCACAGGCCCCGACACGCCCCACGGGACACGCCCCTCAGGACGCCCAAGCTGAGGCGGGGCGCGCGGGCAGGGGTCCCCCACAGCCGGAGAAGCACGGACTCTGGAGGGAGACCCCGGAGGCGGCCCTGGGCCCAGAAGTCCCCTTCCCCTCCCGGCCCTGCCACTCGGCCCTGCACCCGCAGCTCTCCGGGAAAGAGCCACATTCATATGGTAATTCCTGCCTGGAACCCGCGGGGGCGTGGACATGGGCGGGGCGGGGCAGCCGCGGCCAAAGCCCTGAGCACACACTTTCACTGTTCAAACAGCGCCTCCCCCTGCACTCGCCCCCGCCCCCGCCCCCGCCCCCGCCCAGGGGAAGATATGGGTGGGGGGGCAAAGGGGGGGGTCATCAAAGTGGGCTTCCCACCCCAGGGTCTTCCTCTCTCCCGGGCCCACCGTGTCCCGGGCTCCTGGGCGCGACTAGCCCTTCCGCGTCTCCTTCGGCCCGGTCCTGGACACTGCAGGCAGCGGAGATAGCAGACTGGCACGAGGCCCCAGCAGAACCAAACCGGCCAGAACTACCCACAACACCCAGCGGGGACCCCCGCAGAGCGCGGCCCCCCCTCCCAGGCCAGGGTGGGGTGTGGTGTGACCCATCCTGAGGGTGGCAGGGGGCAGAGATCTCGCTTCTGGGGGGCGGCGGCGTCTGCTTCCCACCCACCGCCGTCCACACACACACCCGGGCGCCGGGCTCAGTGCAGAGCCGCCCACTCCGGCCACGTGTGTCCCCAACACGGGGGCCACCTAGTCACCCACGTCTATGAAACGTCCGCAACAGCGAAGGGAGAGCCCAGCAGGCGGAGGGGCGACGCTGCGACCTTCCCAGGAACCCGGTGGGTGAGGGCGCGTGAGTCACACCGGCAGCTCCTACTGCCCACAGGGACGTCGGTGGCCCCCGGGCCGAGCCAGGACTCCTGCGCTCCAGCCCTGTGCAGCCGGGAGTCCCCAGGTGCAACCCGCAGCCCCGTGGGGGTGCTGGGTCCCCAGGCCGGTGACCGCTCACCCACCCTGCTTGGAAAGACTGACTCCAAGTCCCCCAGAGTCCTGCTGGAGCCTCACGACCACCCGGGAACTGACCCTTTCAAATAAGGAACCTCTGCACACCTCCCGCTCCGAGGGGCGTGGCAGCAGAACAGCCAATCCGAACATATGCCCCAGGGGGCGTGGCAGCAAAACGCAGCCAATCAGCAGCCGAGCAGGAACCTGGCCTTGCCTCCCAAGGGGTCCCCACTGCCCCTGCCCCGCAGGGTTCGCCTCTTCCCTCCTCCCTCGTCTGTGGTCAGCAAGATGTCCTCCACCTGCAGGATGACCCCGTAGCAGGGGACCAGTGGACAGGGCTCCCTTGCATGGCTGGAGTAGGTGGGGGTCACAGTGAGGTCACTGTCAGCATCTGGGGTGCTCGCTCCTGAGTGAACACTGTGCCCACGTGGTCTCTGTCGCTGCCCACCCAGCAAAGATAAAGGGGTCAGGTGCAGGGACAGGCCCCGTGGCCCAAACCCCTGCTTCCTCTGGGCCTGGGCATCCAGGACAATCTTATCTCCTGTCCCTCTAGGGCTGCTGACAGGCGCCTGCAAAGCAGCCTGGGAGATAAGATAAGATGGGCATCTGGGGGGCACATTCCTGGGGAACACCAGCAGTGACGTCGCGGGGAGCAGGGCCAGGGAGAGTGCCCAGGACACCACAGGGCTGGATGCTGGTATGTGGCAGCATCAGCTGCAATCCAGTCACACACACACCCCCCCCCCCCGGGAGTCAGGGACACCCAGGCTGGGGTTTCTGGGCAGCTCAGTGGGTGCTGGGGTGTGGGAAAGCCGGCACAGGGCGCCCCCCACCCCCCACATCTACAGAGACAGCAGCCACAGGAAATGGGAGGCAGTGAGTGGGGGAGGGTCTGAACCCACATCTTCACAGGGCCTTTCGGCTAGCAGCAGGTTGTGGACAGGCGGGAGGGCGTCCACCAACGCTTTTGTTTTCTTTCCACTGCTTTACCACACAAGGGAGGCCCAGGCTCCCCGCTGGGTGAAGCAGACCCCAGTCAAGAGTGGGGGGCGGGTAGTGAGTGGGGAATCTGCAGGAGACAGGAAGAGAGAGGGGTCTGTGCTCCACGCACCCCTCCACAGCCCCTGTCCCACCCACCGTCTAATCAGGGCTTCACCTTTGTGGCGTCCCTGTGCTCCCAGAGGCTTCTCTGTGGAGGGTCCGAGAGTTTGGCTCCCGAGTGCAGACAGGCCCCAGCCTGTCCCAGGCCCAGGAGGCGGCTCAGCCGGGCTCCCGGGCCCACGGGCGGGGGAGGGGGCACAGGGCCCCGCAGCCTCTCCACTGCACCTAGGCTAGGGCGGGACAGGGGTGTGGGTGTGGGTGTGGGGGTGCAAGTATGCCAAGGCCCCTCATGTGTGAAAACACAGCCCAGGGCGGGGGTGGGCGGGAGCACACCTGTGAGGACCCACGTCAAGAGGAGGCGCCCGGCCTGTCCAGCCTCGCCTCATGGTGGGGGCAGAAGGCGCCCACCGAGGGGGACGAGGGGAACGGGGACGCTGGGAGGGGGTTGCCTCTCCTCACGGGGTCTGCTCCGGGGTCTGGCTCCCACTCCCAGCCCCAAACACCTGCACCCTGGGCCCCGAGGGCGCCCTGCCCTGCCCTCCCTCCCCCTCCACTCGGACCCAACCCCAGAACCGAGCCAGGGCCCCCCCCCCCCGTGGGGCGGCGCACACCCCCAAAAAAGCCCAGACTTGCCCCTGATCCCAGGGTGGGGGTCGGGGCAGGGATGCAGCCCACCTCCACAACTCCAGCAGCGCCCCCTCACCCCCACCACCCTGCTGGTGGCGGCTCTGGCTCTCAGCGACTCCGAGGGGGCTCCATGGCCTGCGCCACCCGCGGTTGGAGGCCACATGGACGCCAGCACCCTCCCGGAAGTCAGGGACACCCCTGAGAATGAGGAGCAGCTCCCGGCAGAGTCCTGCGGGAGGAAGCACCCTCGGGCCGGCCAAATATTGACAGAGGGCAGCTGTGGCCGCACAAAGCCCTTTTCTTCGCTCGGAGGACGAGAATCTGGGCCCCGCCTGGACACCGGGGTCCTCCAGGCCCTGCGTCCCCCTCCCCTACGGGCTGGTCCATGTTCCCAGGGAGAAGAACCAGCTGCCCGCGCCCTGCCCTGCCCCCCTCGGGCCAGGGGACCCCCCCCACTCGGCGGCTGGACACCTGCAGCCCTCTACCCCCTCCCCCCGCGGCTGGAGGGACAAAGCGGGGAGCACTCACGGGAGGACTCGCGGAGCAGAGCGCGGCACTGGCGGCGGGAGCGCGGCCCGCCCCCCGGGTCACATGGCCCCGCGCCCAGCGGCGATCAAAGGGGCTTTGTGGCCGCGGAACAAGGAGCCTCCTGGGCGCAGGGGCGCAGAGGTAGGAGGGCCGAGGGAAGGCGGGAAGGCGGGTCACCTGGCTTCCCGGCCTCCCGGCCTGCCCTGCACCAGGGGGACGGAGGAGGCAGCAGAGAGGACGGGACAGGAGGGACGGGCGGCCGCTCACCAGCGCTGCTTCCTGGGAGCCGAGGGATCCGCCGGCCAGAGCCGCTGTCTCCTCCCCCGCCCTGCGCCCGGCCCCCTGGGAGCACTCTGAACCGGGGGGATGGGCGCGGGGGTCCCCAGAGGAGGGAGCTGGGCCGGGCTTGGACACTGGGATCCGCCAGACCCATCCTGTGCCACGACCTCTGACCTGGTGCGTCACTGGGGGGGGCGGGCGGACTGACTCCCACACCGGAGCTCCCGGGCTGGGGGCTGGCTGGGGGTGCCCACCCGGCATCTGGGGGATTGGCGCGGCCCGGTGGGCTTCTGGAAGGGCCCTACCAGGCCTGTGCTCCTCCTCCCTCCGTCCACCTCCTTCCCCCACCCAGCGGCAGTGCCCCACCCCGCCCCCACACCTCTGGCCTCTGCTGGACCAGCCCTGGGTTGGCACTGGGGAGGGTCTGAGAGCACACAAGGAAGCCGCCCCCCGCCCCCTTCCCGTGTGCCCCCATGACCCTGCTCTAAGTGCCAGGAGGAGGGGCAGGAGCCATAGCACAGCCGGGAGGCGCTGGCCTTGCACAGGACCCACCCGGGTTGGATCCCCGGAATCCCATATGGTTCCCCCGAGCACTGCAGGAGTGATCCCTGAGCACAGAGCCAGGAGTAACCCTGGGCAATGTGAAAACAAAACAAAACAAAACAAAACACATGAGGGGCTGGAGCGATAGTACTGCGGGGAGGGCATTTGCCTTGCACACAGCCAAACTGGGTTTGATTCCCAGCATCCCATATGGTTCGCGAGCACCACCAGGAGTGATTCCTGAGTGCAGAGCCAGGAGAGTAATCCCTGAGCATCACCGGGTGTGGCTCAAAAAAAACAAAAAAAACACATGAAAACCCCCAGGGAGGCTACGGTGGGACTCTGGGAACCTGAGTCTGCCCCAAGCCAAGCCACAGGGCAGAGACACCCCCCCCAGAGTCCCCTCAACAAAGGCATGGGGATCCTGCTCCGACACCTGCTTGTCTCAGCCCTCTATCAGCCTGTCCTGGGTCTCTGAAGGCACAGTCCATGCCAGGATGCGCTGTCTCCTCCCATATCCAGATGCCCCCATCCCGCGTGAGGCTCTGGCACTGGGCAGGATGTCTTTTCCTGCAGTGGCCCCTGGGGATGGCCACGCCCAAGTCCACACTCCCCAGCTCCAAAGTGGGAGGCAGACTCCATTCCCCACACGCTGGGGGTCCTCCTGGCCAACCTCCTCCCCGCACCCCTCCTGCCAGCCTGCATGTGACCCTGAGTCACGGGGCTGCGGGCTCGGTGGTATGAGCTGGCCCTGTGGCCCCTGGGTGCATGGGTGGATCGGGGAATGGGGTGGTCTTGGAAGGAAGGTCCGGGCAGGCCAGGAGAGACCAGGAAGCGCTCGGGGCTTGTCTGCAAGGGGCAAGAGTAGGGGATGATGTCACGGCAGGCAAAGCCCCGGGCAGAGGGCACAGTGAGAGCAGGCGGTGTGTGTCCACACAGCTGACCCCACAGACCGCGGCCCCCCAGGCCCAGCCCCCAGCCACTGCCTCACCCACAGGCCTGGCCGGATGTGGGGCGCATTAGTCCAAGCCCCCACGTCTGTGACAGACATGAGGTGGGGGGGGGGGCTGAAGCAAGTGTCGGCGGACGCAGGACTTCCTTCTGGGGTGATAAGAACTTTCTGGAACTCGAGGCCACACGAGGCGAGTGACTGGCGCAGCCAAGAGGAGAGAAACATGTTTCTCCTCAATCACCACCATACAAGGTGTCTTGTAAAGAGGAGACGACTTAGGGTCCCGGGAACTGGCTTGTTGTTTCAGACCTAGCCCCAGTCAGGAGGCCGGGGAGACAGTGTCCCCCACCATGACGGGTCCCCAGGTCTGAGAGGGACACACGCAGGTGAGGGGGATGGGGGCAGAGGGATGGGGCTTCCAGAAGCACCCACCACCCTGCACCCCAGACATTGAGCCCTGCACCCCGAGGCTGGCGTCACCCGCCCGAGGTCTCAGCCACCGGGGACACGGGCACTGCCCCACGCCCGCCTCCACCGAGATGAGGCAGGAGCTCACAGCGTAGCCCAGACCCCCAACCCCGGCAGCCCACAGTGCTCTCCTGGACCCCAGGCACCCGCAGAGGAGGGTCCCTGCTCTGTCCTTCACCCCAATGGGCTCCCTTGGGAGGTGAGAGCGCGCCAGCAGCCCCTGCCCACGGTACCGTGGGGGCGGCCCAGCCTCAGAACAGCCGCTCAGCAATGCAGGTGGGCACGTTTGCCCCCCCAGCTGCCAGTCTAGGCCCACAAGTCAACATCTCTCTCTCTTGCAGTTCCTGACCCCATCTGCCCCGGCTGCACCTGACCTCACCAGCAAGCATCCCCACTGCCCTCCGTGCCCACAGCTGGAATAAAACGGTGCAGGGGGGTGAGTCAGCCCTGCCAGCCTCTTCAAGAACACACCCCCAGAGACCGGGACCACCAGCCCGGAGCATCCTGAAACCAGCCCATGTCACTTCCGGGAGGTGGGGCGTGGCAGAGCAACAAGCCCGGCAGCCAATCACGGCTCTTCCGCCGGCATAGGCCCCGCCCCCTCCCGCAGGCTCCTCCCCGCAGCCCCTCCCAGGCTCAGGACCACCCCTCCCCCCAGCTGCTGAGCTCCCTAGGGGCCACACTCCAGTCCTGCCCGCCCGCCCGCCCAGTCACAGGGCCAGAGACGCAGCAAGAAGGGCCGGAATGCATGCTTTGCGTCTGGGAGACCCAGGTTCAATCCCCAGCATTGCACAGACCCCTAAGCCCCACCAGAGGTGACCCCTCCCCTCAAGCACAGAACCCAGAGTAGCCCCTGAGTGCTGCAGGGTGTGGCCCAAAACATAAACTCCTCTAAAAGAGGCGCCACCTCCAGGAAGCCCTCCTGGGGATCGCCACTCCATTCTGTGTTTCTGGAGCACCAGCCCGGACTGACTCATCAACCTCTGTGGAATCAGGCAGGAAGGGCCCGTTTCCTCCTTTCTAAGAAGCAGCCCTCCCCCCACCGCATGTCAAATCTCAGGGCCTTCAACACACATGGCCTTTCCTCCTGAAAGGCTCTGACAGCAACATCCGCTCAGAGCCAACGACGTTTGGGGGCTGGAGAGGCCGCATGGCGGGGAGGACGCTGGCCTTGTGCACGGCCCGCCCTGGTCCCATCTCTGGCACCCACAGGGTTCCCCACGCCCTGCCGGGAGGGATCCCTGAGCAGAGCCAGGAGTCAGCCCCCAGCAAACTGGGTGTGGCCCCCAGACAATAACCAGGTGATGTTAGAGGCCAGAAGCAAATTATTGATAACAGGAATATTAAATAAACACAGAGGGCCTGCTAAGGGGCAGGATGAGGGGCTGGCAGTGGAGGAAGGGCACCATGGTGGTGGGCTGGGCTGGAACCCCAGAGCCTGCAACAAATCATCACCACGGCTTTCTTTTTTCTGTTTTTTGGGTCACACTTGGCGATGCACAGGGGTTACTCCTGGCTCTGCACTCAGGAGTTACTCCTGGCGGTGCTCAGGGGACCACATGGGATGCTGGGAATCGACCCGGGTTGGCCGGTTGGCCGCGTGCAAGGCAAACTCCCTCCCCACTGTGCTATTGTTCCAGCCCCATCACCACGGGCTTTCTACACCAGTGTTTACATCAGGTGTAAGGGGTAAACTGGCAAACAGAAATAAACGAAATGGCAAAAAAAGAAAAAAACAAGCTGGACCCCACAAATGTGGCTGATGTGGACCCCACAAGTGTTGCTCCTTAGGGTGACAGCACATGCAGGTGCCACCAAAACCCGGGCACCTCCCAGGCCCTGGGGAGTCTCCTGGGAGCCCAGCGCCCACCCGAGGGGGGTGTGGCCCTAAGCTGGCCACCAGGCAGGGGTGCTCAAGGCTGGGACCTCCGGGGGGGGGTGGGGTCAGGGCTCCCCTACGGAGGCAGGGCTGGGGGACCCGGGAGGGTTGAAGAGGGGCACGCCTGGGTCTGGGGGTGCCCACCATCCCAGCAGGCCCTGTGCCTTGGAAGGGGCGGGGTCTGCGGCAGCTGAGCTGGGCTCAGACGCTGGCGGAAGCGTGTGGTCAGTGTGGGCCCACAGCCACCCCACGGAAAGGACTTTCCAGGCACAAGACGCGCGTTCCAGAAAGCTCCAGTTGGGTCCCTGGAAATCGACTGTCCCCCATGCTCTCCCGGGAAAGCCCCCCAAGACACTCCCAAGGCCCGTCTGGGCTCCGACACCATCCCAGCCCCCGGGGGTCTGGGGCAGAGGAAAGCCCTTTCCAGAATCCGCAAAAGACCCTCCTGGGCATGTGCCTCGCCCACCGCAGATCCTGGGGCACGCTGGGCCCGGGGTCCCCAGAGCGTTCATTAAACGGGCAGCAGGGCTGGCCGGGAATTGCCGTGGGGGCTCATGGGTCGCCTTTCACTGCTTGGGAACCGGAACCCCCGAAGAGGCCGCTCTCACGGTAGGGTCTCGCACCCTGCCCCCCAACACCCCCCAGACACCATGCAGACCCCGTTTCTCTGGATCTGTCCCGTGTGCATGCAGACCACCACCCAGGACAAATGCCGGGGGAAGCAGCGCCCACCCGCCCGCCCAGGCGGCTGCAGACACAAACCAGGGCTGAAGTGTCCGGAATCCGGGCACCTGAGCCCCGCGGGGAGCGCCTCGGCCTCGCGAATGATCCCGAACGGTTTCACAAACGCCCTGGACAGAAGAGCAATTGGGCAGGGCTGTTCGGGCCGCGTCTGCTGCAGGACTCGGAGCAAACCCAGCTCTGCAGACACCGGGCAGGCAGCTCAGAGCCGGGAGCAAGCCCCGAGCACCCACAAACTAGCAGCGAATAAAGATGGCATCCAAACCCTAGCCGTCTCGTTTGCTAAGGACGAACAGTGAGAAGCCGGGGAGCGAGCACTGCAGGGAGACTCCTGCCTTGCACAGGCTGGTCCGGGTTCCGTCCCCGGTCCCCCCCCCCCCCCCAGGTTCCCCTGACCCTCCAGGAGTGATCCTGGGGCGCAGGGCCAGAAGCAAGCTCTCAGCAACACCGGGTGTGGCCCCAAATCCACAAAAAAACATAAATAAAATTGCGAGCAACCCCCACTTCCCTGGCAGAGGGTGTGGGGCCAGGCGGGCATGCGGCCCACCTTAGCACCCGTGCTCTGTGGCCTTCCAGGGGGCAGCAGTGGACAGGGCCACGCGTGACAGGAAGGTCAGAGAAAGATGCTTAGTTTAGGTACCAGCCCGCCTGGAAGGGGACCGGCCCGCCTGTGCCCAGGACAGTGCTGTGGTCAGGGTGCAGAAGCCTGCACAGTCACCCCTGCTCGAGCCTCAGTTTACCCTCCTGTCAAGTGTGGAGGGAGCCCAGGCCAGATGCTGCGGCCTCGAGCCCGGGGGAGAGTCTGGCCGGAGCCAAGGACGGACCTGACCTGCGTTCTTTTGGGCAGCACCAGGGGTCCTCAAAGCCAAGCGTCCCCCAGGGGCCCACTCCTGGGGGCACCCAAGGGTCCCAGCAGTCAGGAGGGGGGCTCAGCCCCCAGCCAGGGTCTCTGGGCAGCACCTGAGAAAACTCAGCTGCCCGACAGGAGGGCCTGGGGGACCCACCGCCTCTGATACCCACTTCCCCTCCCGGGCGCAGGAAGCTGCCGGCTGCTGGCTTCCCTTCCCTGGGCCTCAGTTTCCTCCCGGCCTGCCCCGGGTGCCCCAGAGAGGACGTGCAGGGCCGCCACCCCCCCTCCCAGACCCTGCCGGAAGCCCTGTGACGTGCTGATCACAGAGGCCTGAGTCCAGAGCAGGGGCGCCTGCCGCGCCCTCTAGAGGCTTAGAGAATCCCTCCCCTGCCCCAACCAGCTTCTAGAGGCTTCTGCATTCCTGGGCTGGCGACTCCGCCCGCCCGCGGCTTCAAAGCCAGCCCCAGCGGGTGGAGTGTTTCTCCCAGGCTTCGCGGCTGAGGTCCTGTGTCTTTAGGGGCGTGGGGGGGGGGGGGGGGTTGGCGGTGCTGGGACGCCCCAGCAAGGGCAAATTCCTTAGGCCCTAGACTCTCCCCAGTATTTGCGGAAGAGGTGCCTGGCAGCGCTCAGGGACCCTACGGGGAACTGGCATTGCAACGTGACCAGCTGCATGAAGACTCTTGCACTGTCTGACCCCTCTTGTTGGCATCTCGAATCCCAACTTTGAGGCCCAGCAGCCCTCAAACCCTCCGTTCCTTTTGGTTTAAAGGCCAGAGCCATCACCTACAGGCTGCCCTCCAGGACTGCCCAAGGTTCCCACCTCTAACAGCCAGGCCCGAATGTGTCAGCAGAAGTGAAAGGGGCAGCCACCTACTGCAGGACGGACCCATGCGTCACCAGCTGGCCAGGGGGTCCAGGGGTCCTGGACGCAGGGCAGGGCAGGGCCAGGGAGCTGCTTCCGGAGAAGCCGGGCTGCCCCCAGGAAGTAGACAGGGGACAATGGAAAACAGCCCTGACAGGCTGGGCCGGAGCAGAGAGGTCCAGCCTGGGGCTCTGGCCTCGGTCACTTGGGGTCTCGGGACCACTGGGGTAGCAGGGGCCCGGGCAGCTGCTGACCCCAGCCCCACCTCACCCAAGGGCCCTTTGAGAGGCTAGGCAGGGAGTCAGGAGAGAGGCTGGGGGTTGGGGTGGGGAGACACTTTCCTGGCAGCTGTGGGCCTCCCTCCACTCCTCTCCCAGGGTGCTCTTTTCTGAACCCAACCGGAGCCTGGGACCCCCCCCACCCCAGGGTCCCAGGAGGAAGGTGCAGGCCTGCAGTGCTGTGCAGCCTCTGGGGAGTCACTCGCCCCCTCTGGGCAACAATTATAGGGGAGAAAGCCAGGGGCGCAGAGGGACCCCGAGCCTGTACCCAAAGTCAGCCACACTCTGCTCTGGGCCCCGCGTCCCCACTGACCTCCCATCAGGACCTTCTCCATGGCCACGGGGACAGAGGACAGGGGTGGAGGGGGAGGGCTGAGGATGGACACACTCCTCCCGCGCAAGTGCCCCTCCCCCCAGGAAACGCGGGTGGGGGAGGGGAGGGCAGCCCTCAGGCCTCCGGAAGGAGGATGGGGAGGTGGCTTGTAATGAATCCCAGCACCTCCCTCTGGGCTGCAGCAGCTGGGTGAGGGGCCCCCTGCCCCTCAGACCCCAGCCAGCACGCAGACTGCAGAGCAAGGGGCCTGGGGAAGAAGCTGAGGCAGCTGCACCCCCAAACCAGAGGTCCCGGACCCCCGAGGCGGTCACCTCCCCCACCCCCACCACCAGAGGGTCTTCCCGGGACACGACGGGAGACCCCAAGACCTTGGTCCCAGTCTCGGCCCCCCTCCCCCCGTTCGCCCCCACTAGCTACTGTGTGCTGTGTGGCCCTGGGCAGGTGACCCAGTCTCTCTGGGCTCCGCTGGTACTCACAGTGGCCCAGGCCCCACCGGGTCAGATCCAAGCAGGGGGACCCGTCTCCTCAGGCCTCACCAAAGTGACAAGGCTACATGGAGCGACAGGCCGGGCTCTGAGGCTGCTGGGACAACCCCAGGCCTCTGCTGCTTAAGGGGCTGGCCCTGCCTGTCACCCCACGCCCACCCTGCCTCTGTCCAGCCTGGCAGCATGAGACCACTCAGGGGCAAAAGCTGGAGCCCACGGGGACTGTGCCTGTCTTCCGCCCCCCCCCCCCGCCTCCCATGCGCACGCGCGCGCACACACACACACACACACACACACACACACACCATTCACTGCTCAGCCCTGCTCCAAGGAACTTTCTAGAAAAGCAGGTCAAAGAGGAGGTGGCCGGATGCGGCGCAGGGATGCAGGGACGGGCCTCTCGTGGGGGGGGGTTTGGTGGACAGAAGGCCCCACAGGGCAGAAGGGACCCCCAGCTGCCCAGGGCACTGACCAGGGCAAAGCTGCACCTAGACCCTCCCTGGTGGCAGTGGCAGTGAGGGGCGGGGAATGGGAATGGGGGGGGGGGCTCCGTGCGGGCGCCCTTCCCCCACGCCCCTCACTGTCCAGCAGGAAGGACTTAATTAGCACCACATGGCCCGGAGCCCAGTGGGGGAGGGGTGGGGCAGGGAGCACGGGAAGGCGAGGGGCCAGGGAGGGGGCGCAGCTGCCGCTGAGAGTCCTGCTCAGCGCAGAGGGGCCGGGTCAGGGCCAGGGTCAGCACTGTGGTCAGCGCTGGGGGATGGCGACTCAGGGCTGCCCCCCCCATGCCAGGACAGCTGTGCCGGCCCCCCAGTGAGCCTGTGCAGAGACTGGGGGGCTTGAGGAGGGGTGTTGTGATGCGGGGAGCACAGCAGGGGGCCTGCCAGGGAGCACCCATGGGAGCCCGGAGCCACCGATGGGGGGGACCCTGGAGCCCCCATGGGGCAGGCACAGAGGAGCAGAGTCCTGGATGGGGGGACGGGTCAGCCCAGCGGGGGCCAACAGGGCCACCCTCTGCCCCCCCTGCTCTGTCCTTAAATGAGACCTCAGCCGGGGAGGGGGGCTTCATCTCCCCAACACAAGGGGGTCCGTGCCTTCTCGCCCCGCACCCAGCCCCGTGGGAGATAAGGAGGCAGAGCCTCCCGGGGTCTGAGGCTGGCAGCCCCACTGGCCTCCGCCTCCTCACGCCCACCACAGTGACGCCCCAGTGCCCTGGCAAGGGATGCAGCGGGCAGGGGGAGAGGCGGGCACGGGGTAGAGGGCACCAGCGGAGCGGTGCCATCGTCCTGGTCTTGTTTCTGTAGAACAAAACTCCGACTCGTCATTTTCTCTATATTTCTCGAGCTACAGACAAACCTGGGTCTTGAGACTCGAGGGCAGAGCGGGGGTCCGACCCGGCGCCACACGGTACCCGACACCAGGAGGGACGCCCCCCCACACACAGGAGGCCGGATGTGCTTCAGAGGACAAAGTTAGGGCTGGACCGCTGTGGGCACTGGCCACACACACAGAGGACCCGGGTCCCCCCACTTCCCCTGGGCCTGGGGCCCTACCAGGAGGGATCCCTGAGCACAGAGCCAGGAGTCAGCCCCAAGTCCTGGGGGTGTGGCCCACCCCGCAGAAACAGAACAAATAAACCCTGGTCCCGTGTCACGATTCTCATCCATATACACCTGAGTGCACACACACAAACACAAGCACACAACTCTTCCCCTATAGATCCAACACCTGCCCACCAGTGAATGGAGCCCTCCAGGCTGCTGCCAGTGGGGCACTGGGCGGGTACTGGGCAGGCACTGAGTACTGGACAGATGCTGAGCAAGTACTGGACAGTACTGGGTGAGCACTAGGTACTGTCTTCGAGCAAGCCCCAGGGCCCCTCTGGAAGCCCCCTGGGAGCTGTGGGCATGTGGGTCCGTCCAGCCCTGCCCTGCCTGACAGCCCAGGGACAGAGGCTGCAGCGCCCACCTCTGGGGACGGGTCCTGGATGCCTGGACCGCCCCCGTCGTCTCCAGGACTGGTGCCCCCTCCCGCTGCCCCGGGTGGCAGCTGCAATGAGGGTGGGCTCCACCCCAGTCGGGGCCCTGGGGGTCCCACTCCTTCCCCTGGCTGCCTCCAGGAAGCCACGGATCTGGGAGGAGGCGGTCGCGCTGGGGACCCCGTGCCACCAAGGCCAGCTCACGGGCGGGGACAGGGGCACAAGTAGTTGTGGGCACCTCAGTCCATTCCCCAAGGAGGGTGAGGGACAGGGTGGACAGCCGGGGAGGACGAGTTGGCAGGGCTGACTCCGGGCCCACACCGGCTGCCCGGCTGCCCAGGAGACCAAACCCTAGCTCTCCTAGACCCCCCAACCCCACTAAGCAGGATGAGGAACTCACTCTCGCCCGCAGAGACCCCACTGCTGCCCCAGTCACCAGTAAGACCAGTGGGAGGGGAGACTGTGGCCTTGGGGGGGGGGTCCCGCCTCTTCCCTTCCAGTCCTCCAGCGCAGAAGCAGCAGCAGGGAAGCTGCTCAGGGGGGCTGGGGGGCAGCGCAGCGGGGAGGGCGCTCGCCTCATGCACCCACCCGGGTTCCATCCCCGGGACCCCTGATGTTCAGAGCCAGGAGGAGACAATGAGCACAAGGGGAGCGTGTGCGCCAGCCCCCACCGCCAAAGAAATCGAAGCTGCTGAGAAATGCTCCAGACCCCGCCCCCTGCACCCAGGGCCCAGGTCCACCTCTCGGGCTGCAAGCCCTGCCCACTTCCCAAGGTCGAAGGCTGGTGGCCTGGTGACAGGGCAGGACACTTCCCCTGACAGCACCTGTGTAGCCCCACCCGCCTCCCGGGGTCAGGCTGTTGCTTCCCCTTGCTGCTGGAGAGGGAAGCCAGAAGGTTCCGGAAGGTGCCAAGGTCACCGGCCGACTGGTGAGAGCAGAGCCCCACCCTCGTCAGTGCCTGCCCGTCCTCCCAGAGGACATCCTGCATGCACCTGGCATGGGGACCCCCCCCCCACCCGCCACCTCCTGCGTGTCCCCCGGGGGCCCTGGAAGCGAGGGGCTCAGAGGTCGAGCTGGCCAGGCCCTGCGCCCGGGAACCTCCTGAGCCAGGGTCCAGGCGGCAGGAGGCCCAGAGCAGGGCGGGGCCTGCCCCCACCGACCGGGAGCCCAGCAAGCACCTAGCACCTCAACCCGGCTGCCCTGTGCCCTGGGGGTCCCGCCTGGGGCTCTTCTAGCTCCCATTTCCCACGACCAGCCCTTTAGCAGGCGGACTCACACCCCCCCCACTTACCCCCCCATCAGCACTGATGCTTCCCACCCACCCACCAGGCGGCACTTCCTCCAGGAAGCATTCCCAGGCTGCTCCAGCTGGGTGACACCTCCCACCTCCTGGCTCAGTGCCCGCCCCGACACGTCACCTGCCCGAGTGAGCTAAGCCCTGAACCCTCCTCTGGGAGGGTGGGGGAGGGCTTTGGTTGGGCATTTGCCTTGATGGAACCAACCTGGGCTGTTTGACCCCCACCAGGAGTGATCCCTGAGCACAGAGTCAGGAGTCAGCCCTGAGCACTGCGGGGGGTGCTGGGCCGAAGCCGGCTGGGGAAGGCCTGTCCCACCTCCTTCCAGAACCTCTCTAGGCTGTCCAGGGCACACACTCGGGCATCACTCACGGGCGCAGGGGCGGCTGCGTAGTGCCCGCTGCAGGCAGTGGGGGGCGCGCAGGGGCAGGCAAGGTGACCGCGGGGGGAACGGAGGCCCAGCTGGACACTGCAGAGCTGAGTCAGCTTCTCTCCTGGGAAAGGCCCTGCCCTGTTCTCCTGCCCTCTGCGCTGACCCACAGCAGAGGGCCGAGTGTGTGGGACGCAGGGCGGAGGCTTCTGGAAGCTTCTGGCCCGCACAGGCCAGACTCTCCGGGTCTGCAGCTCCAGATGAGGCCCTGGACGTGGGGCATGGCCCGGCCCCATCCCCCACTGGGCTGCGCCATCAGGGAGCTGGTCCACTCCAGCCGAACAGTGGGTCGACCACTCTGCCTCGGGCCCTTCACAGCTGAAGCACAGCCCATGGAGCACTGCCTGGGGAGCACTGTCTAACGGAAGAGTCCAAGGAACAGCCTGGGGACCACTGCTCAGGGAGTACTCCCCAGGAGCATTATCTGTGGAGCACTTTCCAGGGAGCGCTCCCTGAGGCTCACTGTCCGTAGCACACAGACCACTACAGAGTAATCCTGGGAGCAAAGCACTGGCCGCACGGGTAGCCCAGAAGTTTCCGTCACCATATAAGGCAGCGCCCAAGGAAGGAGGGTGGGGACACGGGCCTCCCACCAGGCCGGGAAGGGGAACGAATGTTCCTGGCACCCAGTGGCTGCGCACAGAGCCAGGGCTGGCCCCCAGGTGTCCCTGCGGCAACGGGCCACCCCCGCCCCCCCGCCCCCGGGCACCAGGCTCAGCACACGGCCACTCATGCCCACTGCTGCCCGCCTAGATGGGGTGACTGCTCGCCTTCCTTCCTCACTCCCTTACTCTCCTTTCTGGGGCCCGTCCAGCTGGAGGAGGGCGGTGGGCTGCCCACCCCTGCCGCACTCACCCCTGTTGGGGCCCCTGGGGTTGACTTCTCACCGTCCCCCACAGCCGTGCTGCTGAGCCCGGCTGTGCACCGGAGGCCGGCGGATGTGGATCCTCTCCCCTGGACAGCTGGGGGTCACTGGCCATTCCTGGGACAGCTTGGGGATCACCGGCCAGCCCGGAGCCCACACACCACGGGGTGCTCAGTTCCCCTTGGCCAAGAAGGGACCCCAAAGCCCAGCTCGGCCGTTTCCTGCCGTCCCCCTGATGGAGTGGGAGGCCGGCGGGGGTTGGAGGGGGAGGACAGCGTCTGTCCAGGGGAGGAAGGAGGTGCCCCGCAGGCGCTGACCTCCCCAGAGGTCATTTCTGCACTGCTGGGGATGGCATCTCTCCTTGGCCCTTACTGGGGTTTCTCTTTCACTTTCTATCTCAAGAAAAAGCTGAGGGAGAGGCGAGGATTGTGGCTTCTCCGAGACGTGCCAGTGAAAAGAGAAGATGGACAGAGAGAAGTTAGAGGTCAGGGTGCTCGAGCCAAGCCCCAAGGACGCCAGCAAAAGGCGGGCCCCAGGGACGAGCAGAGAGAGGCAGAGAGAGGGAGGGAGAAAGGAAGGATGGAAAGGAGGGAGGGAGGGAGGAGAGGGAGCGCGAACAGGGGTCTGAGCAACAGTACAGTGGAGGGCTCTTCCTTGCACAAGGCCAACTTAGGTTCGATTCTCCGATACCCCGTAAGGTCCCCCAAGCCCTGCTAGGGGTGACTCTGAGCACAGAGTCAGGAGTAAACTCTGAGTGTCACCAGGCCGCCAACAGAAGGCTTCCCCCCACTCCCCGCCCAGCCGGGAGAGCCTCCGAGCAGAGGTAGGAGCAGCACCCAGGACCCTGGGTGTCCCCCTAAACACAAAAGGCTTTGGCAGATGCTGCTGTCTGAAGCTCTGGAGAAGAAACACAGCCGGATTCCTTTCTTGAAGACGCCCCACAGTGGCACCAGAGAGGACGGAAATAGCTCCGTCAGCCCCCCACCCCGAGGTGCCCCCATCACACCCTGCGCACCGTGCCTCAGCCCCCCACGTGCCACGTCCAGGGCACGAGCAGCAAGCAGGCTGCGTGTCCCGGGGTTCCGGCCGCGCGGAGACCCCCAGGGAGAAGGCAGCAGAATAAGCCTGGCAGCTGGGCTCAATCTCTGCCCGCGAAGACACGCTATAAATAAATGCAAAAGCTGGGGACGTGTCTTGCACCAGCTGCCGTGGAGGTATCCAGAGACTCCAAAAAAACAAGAACCAAAACTGAGGGGCGGGGGCCCGGGGGCAGCAGCCAAGGCCGGGCGGACAGCAAGAGGTGGGTGGGCGGGGGGCCCGGCACCCGGCTGAGCGTACACAGAGTATTCGGCGGCCTCCCGGCAGGGACCCCCAAAACTGAGAATGGGTCACGTCCACTTCCAAGGCCAGCCTAGGTTACAGGCTGAGGTTACAGGCTGCAGCCGTGGGCAGGAAGAAGGGCCGGGAGCGAATAGCGGAGGCCGGCGGCCGCGGGAAAGTTTCCTGCAGAGGCCGCAGCGGGAACGGAGCCATCGCTCCCCGGGGGCTGAACAGACTCGGAGCCCACCTCAGGCAGCAGCCAGAGCTGACCCTCACCTGCGCCCCCCGGGTCTGAGGGCCTCTGGCGAGAGTCGGATGCTGCCCCCACGTGAGCACGAAGCACCACAGCCAACAGCCGAGGAAGGAGAAGCTAAACTCGATGTTTTAAAAGAGCAAAGTTGGGGCTGGAGCAATAGCACAGCGGGGAGGGCGTTAACCTTGCACGTGGTTGACCCGGGTTCGATTCCCGGCATCCCATAGGGTTCCCTGAGCACCGCCAGGAGTAATTCCTGAGTGCAGAGCCAGGAGTAACAGTACGGCGGGGAGGGCATCTGGCTGGCACACGACCAGCTGGGTTCGATCCGAGGAGTCCTGGCCCTGCCAGTTGTGGCCCCCAAACCAACACACAGTAAATAAACACTGAGTCTCTTCCGCCAGGACGGCCCGGTGCAGCCTCCCTGGACAGACCCAGAGGCTGGAGCCAGGCCCCGTGGCCACACCTGCTGGCCACACCTCAGGCCCAGACCGGGGCTCTGAGCACCCCGAAGCCCAGGGTACGCCGAAATACCCACAGAAGGTCCCAGGAGGCCACGGGAGGGTCCGGCCAGGAAGACCATAAAGTCAGCGGGGCAGCGAGTTGCCAGCCCCACAGCCTGCTCGCGGGGTCCCACGTGGCACCCCGGGGCCTATGGGGGTGGGGCGGCCCGGTGCCCCGGGACAGAGCCCCATTGTGTGGCCGAGGCTTCCCGGCAGCTGTCCCGGGCCTGACCACAGGCGGCTCCTCAGCGGCTCCCATCTGGTGGGTGGTGCCCGAGATCTCGCCCTGAGCCCCTGGGCCCGCCTGGGTGCCCCCGACAGCTGTGCCCAGCTCTATTTAAGGTGCCGCAGCTGCCCCCGGCATTTCCGGGTGCACCAAACCCAAGCAGTCTGGGCCGCCGACAGCTGGGCAGGAGACGGGCCAGGGACCAGCCTGCTGTCCCCCCGCGTCCCCCTCTAGGGAGGGGACGTCTGCCCCGGAGGCCGGGGAAGAGCAGGACACCCCAGCCCCACCAAGGGGACAGCCTGGCGCTGAGAGGCCTTCCCGAATGCGTCCTGCAGCGGGCAGGCCTGTTCCCCAGGAATAAAGCAGTCACCCCCTCCGGAAGACGATCCTACAGGCTGAGGGTCGGGGCAGAGTGAGGTGGGAGGTTACCCGCGCACCCCACCCCATCCCGTCCACTTGGCCTTCAGCAGAGCAGGCGGGTCCGACCCTCAGGCTGTATATGGCCGGGGCTGGCTCAGAAGGGAGGGGGCGCCCCGTGAGATGGGGTGCCTGAGCCCCTACCCCAGCCTGGTCCCCCGGGTCCCTGAGCTGGCAGCAACCCCACACCCAACCACGTCCAGGCCCATCCCCGTGCCCCCATGGCCAGGGACACTCTAGAGGGTTTCTGAGACACTCACTGTCCCCCTCTCGGCCACGTGACCTGGGAGCCCCACGGACTGGGGGGGGAGAGGCAGGGTCGGGTCAGACATGTGCGGCTGCACCCGGAAAGCTCAGACCGTCCACCCTGGCCAGCAGCCCCCCATGGCTCCTGGTGTGAGGACATGGAGGCCAGGGAGGGGCTGATGCCTTGGAACATGGTTCCCCGGGCCAGCTACTCACCTCTGCTGCGCAGCCCCAGACCCCCAGCCCCGGACCCCTCAGGACAGCCCGGCCAGAGGCAGCAGGGGAGGGAGGGCGCTAGGCTGAGCCCGCATCCACCCCCTGTGTCTGTGGGTCCTGGACCCGCCGTGCTCAACACCCAGGCAGGGGAAGAGAGGGGGTACAGTCACTCACAGCCTAGGAGCAGAGGTTGGGGGGACCAGTCAGGGGGCTTGGGGTGGTCAGGGCTGGGGTTCGGGTGTGGTTGGGGCTGGGGTCGGGTGAGGTAGGGGCTGGGGTCCGGGTATGGTCGGGGCCGGGGTCAGGTGAGGGTGAGGTCGGGGCTGGGGGCCGGGTGAGGGGGGCTGGGGTGGGGGAGGGCAGGGTCGGGGTCCGGGTGTGGTTGGGGCTAGGGTCTCAGGGTCCAGTGGCCAGAGCAGGGCAGGCTGTCCCCTCCGTGGCCTTTTACCCCAGCCTGAAGATGCTCCAGCATCACCAGGATGACCCCACAGCCCCACAGGCCCGCGGACTCGGGGAAGTTCCTGGTACCGCCTGGTGGGTCCTGCCCGAGCGCCAGGGAGCACCCCCAGGCCCAGTCACGGGCTTCAAACAAAGTCATGACACGCGTGAGGTCCTGGGTACACTGGCAAGCCCAAAAACAAAGCATCAGGGCCGGAGCCATAGTCCCCCGGGGAGGGCACCCGTCTTGCATGCAGCCCACCTGGGTTTGATCCCGGCCTCCCCTGTGTTGCCCGAGTACCCTCAGGAGCGCAGAGCCAGGAGTAACCCCCCATCCCCGACAACAGAAAAAAAAAGTCTCCAGCTGACGTGGACGAGCCCCCACAGTGACCGCACGACGGGGGGTGGGGGGAAGTTTCGTGGTGCCTGGGAGCCTGCTGGGAGGAGGGAGGATCTGAGCCGCAGGGAGGGCACTGAGTTGCCCCTCAAAACGCCAGGCATGGGCCACACGACGACTGGCCCTGGAATAAGGCGCTTCTGGGGCTGGGTGCCCCTCCTGGCAGGACTGAAGAAGCTGCGACACGCCAAGCAGGGCTCGAACTTGGGGCCTCGAGCTCCCGGAAATGGGGCTCCCCTCCCGCCCCGGGCCCCATTTTCATAAAGAAAAAAAAAAGATGCTGAAAAGAGAATTTCCCATTAAAAAAACAAGGAAAAGAGGAAGAGAAGAATCACACACCGATGACTGGTCTCAAGCCAAACACAAAATAGTACACACAAGAAAAAAAGCAAAATAGAAGCAACAGCACGGTGGGAAGGCGTTTGCCTAACACACAGCAGACCTGGGGTTGATCCCCACAACCCATGGCCAGGAGCAAAAAAAAAAAAAAAGCATGGGAATCAGATAACAGCCTGCCACTCAGGGAGGGCTGCATGGAAGAGGTTCTGCAGAGTGGGGCTTTGGAGGATGCATCGGAGCTAAACTAGTGCTGTGACTAAAGAGCAGGGGGCTGGAGAGATAGCACAGAGGGTAGGGCGTTTGCCTTGCACGTGGACGACCCAGGTTCGATTCCCAGCATCCCATATGGTCCCCTGAGCACCACCAGGAGTAACTCCTGAGTGCAGAGCCAGGTGTGACCCAAAAAGAAAAAAAGAGGAAAAAAAAGCACAGTCAGGGTGAGGCGAGGTGACCAGGGGAACACGGGAATACCGGACCAGACAGAGAGGCTGGCGGGCGGGAGGGAACCCTGGGGGGAGGAACGCCCTGTGCCGGCAGCTCCACAGGGACTTGGGGACTGTGTCCTGCCCAGGAGGCCACAGCCCAGGGGTGGTCCCGGGTCTGGTCCAGCAATGACCCTAGGCCTTCTCCCATGGCCAACTATCCCTCGGGGGGAAGGGTGTTCACGTCGCAGCTGCAGGGCAGCCCGGTGGACACACAGGCCCGGCTGCAGCAGGGGAGAGAGCGCGGGCCGGGACGGCTCCCACACGGGGTAGCACCGGGAGGGCCAGGGTTATGTGACCATCGCCACAGGCCCTCAGAGCCAGGACCCCCTCTCCCGGCCAAGTCCTGCCTGGCACAGCTGAGCGGGCAGGACCAAGGACACGGCAGTGTGGGCACAGCCCGGCCTGCGTGGGGACAGACGGAGAAGCCCAGGGCATTCACTGATGTCCCGGCAGGGCCAGTGCCCAGGGTCCATCACGGAGGACAAGTGCAGAGATGGCTTGTCCATGCCATGGGCGGGAAGGAAGGACAGACATGCAGGCAGGGTCTCCACGGCAGTGACTTAAGGCCAAGGCCGAGGAACACCACAGATGTGGGGACAAGGCGAGGTGGCCGCCGTGCGGGGACAGGGGCAGGAAGCAGAGGCGATGGCGGGGGAGCAGGGGTTCGGGGCCAGGTGCCGGCGCCCCAAAGTACGCCCTAGGAAACGGCTGGAACGAGGCAATCCTGCCCCAACTCAATGTGAAACCGCTTACGAGGCAGACGGAAAGTCCAGAACATTCTGCTGCCAAGTCCACGGGCCGTCGGTGATGCGCCCTGGAGTCCAGCAGCTGCCTCCACCTGCACTGACACCCACAGCTGGCCCTGCCTCTCGCCAACCCCCTTGGGGCGTGGACACGGCCCAGAGCTGTGCTTCTGGGCTCCTTCCCTGGGGGGGTGGGGAGGGAGGCTGGGGCATACCTTGAGGCTGCTGAGGGACCCCTGTAAACCCTCCTCAGTCCAGCGAGCACTGGAAAGTGACCCACCCCGGGCCAGTCACCATCCTGCCTTCCCCAAACAAATCCAACTGCTGGCCCAGCCCAGCACGGCTGCTGCTCTGTGCAACGCAGCCCGCACAGCGAAACCACCAGCCCCGGGGTCCTGGGGTGCCCACCCCCCACCGGGGTCCTTCCACGCTCACCTTCCACGCTCCTTGCCGGCACCTCCGGAGGGGGCTGCGCCTTGGGCAGGACAGGGGGCTCCGGGTCCTCCAGGCCGTGGGGCGGGATGGGGGAGGGGGGCGCCTCCGCCGGCTTGGCCACCTGGATCTCCACCCTCTTGGGGGCCGCGTCCGCAGGGGTCTCCATCCTGCGGTGCGGCGTCTCCTGGGGCTTGACGAGGGTCAGCTCGGTCCTGCGCGGGCCGGGCTCAGGCGTCCGGTGGCCCAGCACCTCGGTCCGCTTCAGGCCGAAGCGTGCGGCCCCGGCGCCGTCCACCTGCTTGGACGAGATGTCGATGGACAGCTCGGAGCGGCGTGGCGCGGGCTCGGCCCGGGGCCCCGGCAGCTCCACGCGGCGCAGGGTGGCCTTGGGGGAGCGCTGGCTCAGGGGGTCCGCGTGGCGCCCGGCCAGCTCGCCGCCCTTCGCGCCCAGGTCCTGGAACTTCTGGGTGGAGCTGGCGACCGTGGACCGCAGCAGGGGGGTCTGCACGCGCCGGGGCGGCGTGGCGCTGGGCGGCTCTGCCTCCTCCACCTCGAAGGACCTTTTCAGGGCTGCAAGAGACAGGGAAAGGGGTGAGCAGCGGCCGGCAGAACACAGGCACCTTCACCACCCAGAGAGCCAAGGGGCCAGTGCATGGGACACACATCCGGGGCCGGGGAGGCCCGTGGGGGCGGGTGCAGGGACCTGGGGGGTCTTTCCTGCTGAGACACTGCGACCGACCCCCTCCCCACAGTGCGTGTGGGCTCTGTCCGTCTCCCCCTGTCTCTCCCCCCATTGCTCTGGTGGCTCGGCACATCACCCCCTGCACACAGCAGGAACCGGAGACCCCAGTGTGCGCCCCGTGGCAACAGCGTGGAGAACACCAAGGCCCGGTTCCAGGGAGAGCCGGTGCCCTGGAGGACACTGGCCACTCCCACTCCCGCCCAGGCAGCCACCAGCCCGCTGTCTCCACACAGCTGAGAACTCCCTGCTCTGAAGATGGCAGGAAACCAACCCCCCGGCTCCAGCCCCTCAGCCCCCACACCATGCCCCCCAGCGGGCCCTAGGAACTCCATCCTTCCCGCCCTCCGCGGACGGCGGGTGAAGGCTGGCACACGTGGGCAACGGGTCCAGGCCCTAAGCCACGAGCAGCCCTGACGCCAGCACTTTCTCAGGGTCCACGGCTGGCTGCCTGGAGGTCCTTGGCGCCGACCCCCCCACCCAGAGACCCTCTCCCGGCATGGGGGCAAAGCCACAGCAGGGTGAGGGCGCTGTTGGCCAGGGTCCACACCAGGGCCGAGTCTGTAAGACAGACAGTGGGGCGGGCGCCACCTCGGGGTGTGCTGCTGGGTGTGAGCATGCGTGACCCCAAACAGAGCCCCAGCACGAGCCCTTCCCCCCGGGGAGGCATTGGGGGGGGCTCAGAGATGGGGGTTTGGGCCAGAGAGATGGCACAGTGGGTAGAGCAATTGCCTTGCACACAGCTGAGCCAGGCTTGGTTCCCATATCGTCCCTGAGCCCACCAGGATTGATGTCACCACCAGGTGTGGGTCAAAAACAGGGGACTCCAGGTCTCGCCCCGTCCCACCTGAGACACCCTCCCTGCGTCTGTGTGTCTGTCTGCACCGTCTCCCCACCTCATTCCAGTAAAGGGCCCTGCAGCTATGGAGGGCGGGCAGGTGAGATGCCTCTGGGTTTGGGGTCCCCCCTCCACAGCTCGCGTCTGAGCAGAAGTGGGGACATGGGACTGGACAAAGCTCACAGGGGCCACACAGACAAACCCGTCACGGGGTGACTCACAGGAGGTTCTGGGGTGCTGAGGAGGGGTTCCCCGCCAGGAGGCCACAGCACCTCTGCTCGGGTGCTCGGGGACAGCAGCGTCTACCCCAGGGGGGTCACAGCACCCTGAGCCACTGACCTCCTTTCTGCCCTTTGCTTTTGAGCCACCCCTGGCAGTAGATGGGCTGACTCCTGGCCCTCACTCAGGAATCGCTCCCGGGGTACGGATGCCCGGAACCATCTCTCCAGCCCTTCTTGTGGGAGGGTGAGGGGACACGTGGGGGGCCCAGCCCCAGGCCAGCTGTGGCTCCAGGAGGAGAGGGGAGGGCAGGGCCAGCAGGAGATGCCGAGATAAGGCAAGAATTTCCGGCCTGCCTGTGGGGGGGGGGGGGGGGAAGGACGCCAGCCACTCTTTCTGGTCTCTTGGGGGTCAAAGTTTCCCCGATCACTGGCAGCAAGGCCAAGGGACCCTTTAATGTGCCCTACCAGGAGCCCTAGAGCCCTCCAGGCACACAGCCCCAGGGCCGTGTACCCCTCATCCGGGCCAGCTGGACCAACTTCCCTCTCAGCAGAGAGGGGCGCCCTGGTGGGGTGGGGGGGCTCAAGCAGGGAGCTGCCTCTCCGGAAGAGCCTCAGGGCTGACGCAAGTACACACATGTGCACACATGCATAGATGCGTGTGCGTGCTACACAGAGCATGTGTACTCTCGCCAAGTGCACACAATATTCGTTACGTATGTGCGTGCATACCACCTTCATGCGCACCTGTACTCGTCATGTGCCTCTGCACTGGTCGGCCCCACATGTCACGTCTGTGAACACCGGCACTCACGAGCACGCACGTCTCATGTGATGATGACTCACACGCAAGCCACACATGCACTCACGTGTACCTAGGTGTGTGCACAAATGCATGTGAGCATGCACACACGGGCACGCACGCACACAAGGGCACGCACGCACACAAGGGCTGCCAGGGGGCGCAGGTCAGAACAGCAAGCAGAGCGTGGGGGAGGGGCGGTGGCGCCGCCCATCAATCACAGGGGGGCAGGGGGCGGGGCCACGGGGCTCCAGGCCCAGGTGAAGGCTTGGCCCAGGCCGGTAGGAGCTGCGGCCTAATTACAGGGCAGAGTGAGTGGGCAGCAGAGGTCAGCCAGTGAGGGCAGCGCCCCCGAGTCCAGCTGCTCCACAACCTCTGGGGCGGGGGCCTCAGAACCACGTGATCCGCAGGCTTGGCCCCAGCGCAGGCTCTGCTGGAGGGTGCAGAGCCGGCACGGGAAGGTTCTGGAAGGGGTTCCAGCCGAGTGCTGGGCGAGGAAGGGATCCCCGCGGCCCCCTGGGTCCCGGCGCTGCTGGCAGGAGCCACTGGAGTGGCCAGCAGGGTCCTTAGCTCCCCATGCCTCAGTTTCCGGAGGTGGCCGTAAAGAACGTGCCAGTTCCCACGCCTGTGACCCCCAAGGTCTCTCCCCTCCCCACCCCGCACCCACGAGGTCAGCATTCACTGACCTTCCAGAACATTCCAGAACCCCACAGTTCTAGGCACTACCCCAGATGCTCAAGGGCACAAACCAGGGCTGACATCTGCCAGGCGAGCCTGTACGCGGTCCCTCCCCCCGGTGGTCCCTCCCCTCGGCAGTGCCTCCCCCGGGTACCGGTCCTGCTGGCCGCTCCCGGGAAGGCCCGCGAACACCAAGGACAGACGTGGGGGGGCCCACCTGCCCCTGGACCCGGCCCAGGAACTGCCCTCTGCATGTCCACGTGCCATGGGTCTACGCCAGGGTCCCCCTGGAGACCACAGGCACGTCCACGCTCCATCCCACACCGTACACCCACGGGCCTCCACACGGCGTGTCCACGCGGGACTCTGGCCTCTCCGCCCCCCATCACCAAGACCCCTCAAGTGCAGGACCGCGGGCTGGACGCACCCCCCAGCACAGCCCAGACGGTCGCCCCCTGCCCCTTGGGGTGGGTGCTGCTGGCAGGGGCCCAGCTGGCAGTTCCCTCCCCCCCCCCAGGACCGGCCGGCGGCCCCCACAGCCAACCCAGGACTTGGGGGGCAGGAGGGGCGGGGAAGTGGGGCCGGGCTCCCTCCAGCCAAGACCACCGGGGCTCAGGGCCCGCCGCTGCCACCCCCCCCACACAGCTGCGCCCCTCCCCCGGGGAACCGGCTGTGCGGACCAAGGGGCAAGGCCAGAGGAAGCTGCAGGCCGGGAACAGCTGGCGGGGACAGGGGCGGGGCGGGGCGAGGGCTGGGGGCGGGGCGCGGTGGTGGGGGATGGGGCGGGGAGGGGCGGGGAGAGGGCTGGGGGCGGGGCGCGGGGCTTGCAGCTCTTCGCAGCAGTAGGGGAAGGCCAGGGCCGGGCTGGGGCCCTCACCAGCTCCGCCTCCCCCTCCCCCTCCCCCGTTCATCTCAAAGGCCCCAAAGCCCTAACCCCATCCCCACCCCGTCCCAATGCAGCAGGTCGGCCAAGGTCAGCCAAGGTCAGCTGTGCTTTAGCTCAGGCTTGGGGACCAGGGCCCAATCCTCCAAATGCCCCTGAAGCCCCTCCCACCTGGATCAGCCACCCACATCCCCACCCCACCCACCCCTTCGCCTTGAGGCAGGAGGTGACCTGCAAGCCCTCCCGACCCCTCACCTCCCTTGGGTGCCAGGAGCCGCCGTGGCGCCCACTCTTCCAATAAACTACAAAGCAGCACAGCTGCAAGAGAAGCTAATAAACTCCCACCCTGTGTACTCCTTCCTCCAGGGCGCCCTCCTGGAATGATGCTGCCTTGACTTATGGCTGGATACCACCCCCTGGACCCCAAAGAGAGCTTAGCTGGCTCCCACAGACAGCTGCTAAATAAACACTCGAGCACCAAGTGCCTCCCTCCGGCAGCCCCCCACAACCCTCCCCATGGGTCCAGGAGGACAGCACACCAGGTCCCTCACACAGCCCAGGGTGCACCCTGAAGCCCCCCACAGGGGCAGCCCTGGGGGTCCCCAGCCCTCACGGTGAGCTGCCACAGAGGCGGAGAAAGAAGGAAGGCCGAGCCCCTGGCCAGCGGGAGGTGACCCCAGGCCTGCTGCCCGCCAGGGCTGACTTCCTGCAGATCCACGCAGGGAGCACTGGACAGGGGGCAGACCACGGCAACTCCCGTACCGTGGAGGACCCCAGCAGTCAGCCCCCAAACTCTCGGTGCTGGGTGCTGTCCGCAGGGTTCCTCATTCCTGGGAGACCCCACCCCGAGGACAGCAACTGCAGAGGCAGCAGCACACCCGGACTCCTGGGGCTGGGGGGGGCAGCATGGGGGAGGAGGGGAGATGGACGCCAGGAGCCCCCCACGTCCTGTAAGCCGGGGTGTCCTGCCCCTTCAAACCCAGAAACGAGTTCCCGTTCCTGTGCTGGGCGGTCCAGGGCGACCTCGCTGGGCGCGGGGCGGGCCCGTGGCTTGGATTTTCCGGATTCTCGACCAGGGGAAGCTAGAGGCTCCCCAGGGCTCTGGCAGGTGGGGGGGGGGGGGCAGGGGCGTCTCTCTCCCTAAGGGGCTGGGGGGGGTCCCCGGGGCAG
Source organism: Sorex fumeus (assembly GCF_029834395.1). Lineage (NCBI taxonomy): Eukaryota > Metazoa > Chordata > Mammalia > Eulipotyphla > Soricidae > Sorex > Sorex fumeus. The sequence goes on along the minus strand of NW_026606086.1, from coordinate 16,369,527 downwards.
AGAAGGAGCCAAGCAGTGCTCCCTGTGGCCCGGCCGCCCTGGGGGTGTTTATATCCCAGGAGACTGTGGTCTGCCCCTGCTCCTTCTCTGCATTCCTGAGCCCTGGCACTTCCAAAACTGACAACAAACTGGAAAATTCTAGCGCATCGGGGTCGAGCCGGGGGAGCTGATGCAGCCCAAACAGCCGAACCCCCAATGCCCAGGCGCCAGGGGCGTCCCGGGGGGTCAGGGGCGACTGGGGGGCGTGTCAGTCTGTGTGCGGCGTACCCGGCCGCAGACTCCAGGGCCGTGTTCCAGAGCCACTGTCAGGGCGACACGGAGCCTCCAAATTTGGGAAAAGCTGCAAGAAAGCTGGGGGCCAACGCCCGTCCTCGCCGCCCGCACGGCCAGAGGCTGCGGCAGGAACCCGCTGACCGGGATGGGTCTTGTGGCTGCACGCCCAAGACGCCACCACCAACGGGCCCCTGTGACTGCCCAGGGCACCACGTCCGGGGTCTGTGCCCCTGAGTCCCCGGGGAGGGGGTGCGGCTCCAGCATCCTGCATGCCGGCATCTGGGCGGGACGGTTCTGCTGTTTTCTTTTTATTTTTTGGCTTTTTGGGCCACACCCAGAGATGCTCAGGGTTACTCCCGACTCTGCACTCAGGACTCACTCCTGGTGGTGCTCAGGGGACCTTGTGGGATGCCGGGGATCGAACCCGGCTTGGCCACATACGAGGCAAGCGCCCACCCTGCTGGCCTATCGCTCTGGCCCAGTGCTACTGTTTTAATCGAATGTGCCCCCCTGACCCTGGCACGGAAGATTGGGGAGGGGGGTCACCATCCCGCTTGGACACTGCCCAACGGAACGGCTGAGGCTGGTCACCAGGGTGGGAGGCTCGGCTGGGACGGGCACATGTGCCAGGGACTCCCCAGGGCCGATCCCCCACAAATAAGGCCTGGGCTGGTGACCCGTCACCTGCTGGGCCACAGGGGTCCCCCTGTACCCCCGATCCTCCCGCTCTCCCGGGGCCGAGGGCTCTCCCTCCCACCTCGCTCGGGGCCAGCACCCCAGTCAGACTAGTCCTGGCCAGACTGGGGGTGCCCTCAGCACCCGGGAAGCCGTCAGCACCTCGACACCCAGGGCCCAGCAGGGAGCCCCCCAAACACGGGTAGGGGGCAGAGAGGCTCCCCTGTGCTCCTAGCACCTTCTGACTCCCAGACCCCTGCCCTCAGCTCCGACACCCGAAAGCAAGGTGTTTAGAGTCCCACAACAGAGGGGGACCGAGCCCCCGCGGCTCGGACACCCTAACTGCCCGTCCGTGCCAGCGCTGCCCGCGGGTGCCTGATGCCCCAGCCACTCCAGCTGGGCACTCGGCCACAGCCGTGCCCTTTCCCAGGGTGCCGCCCCCCCTGGTGGGGACCCCAGAGCCAGGCCTGAGCTGCCCCGTGGGCTGGCGGCGAGGGGCAGCAGAGCCGAGTCCTGGCGGGTCGCTGGAGCGCCCAGGCGCAAAGCTCGGCGTCAGGGACCGCAAGGGACGCTATCGGGTGGGCCTCCCCCAGGACACGACAGACAAGGGGGTCAGCCGACAGCTGCCCATCAGGAGGATCGGCGTCAGACAGGCCTGGGATGCGGCCGGCCGGCGTGGGCAGCCCCAGTACCAGGGTGAGGCGCTCCTTGCCCGAGGATCCTCAGAGCCTTGAGGCCACTCCTGCAGGACCCACAGGGTCAGGGCGGGGTGCCAAAGGGCAGGACAGGGGCTGGAGCCACAGGACAGCAGGGAGGCTTCTGGCCTTGCAAGTGGCCAACTGGCATCCCACAAGGTTCCTTCCAGGAGTGACCCCTGAGCACAGAGCCAGGAGCAAGCTCTGAGCACCGCCAGGCACAGCCCTCCGCCCTGGGAAAAATCACCCCAGAACAAAACTGAGGAACTGAAAAGAGCAGGAAGGGTGGTCCCCACCCTGGTGGGGAGGGGGTCCCCAGGCCCCACCCCGAGCCCGCTCCCCACCCACAGACCAGTCCCCCCAGCACCTGGGCACTGCCATAGCCTTCGGCCCAGGGCCGGAGTCCAAGCCCCGTCACCCCTGCACTCGCCCACCTGCGCCTGAGACGGTCTAAGTCCACTGCCAGCCCGGGCCATGGGCACCAAAGGCCTCGGGCAAGGCGCCGCCCTCCTCGGGTGCCCGCAGAGACGCCAGCCAGGTGGCAGAGAGACAGGTCAGCACTGCCCAGCCTCCGGGTGCCCCGGCTGACCTTCCGGCGAGCTGGCCTCTCCTCACCCCCCGGCCCCTCAAGAGCCAGCTCCCTGCCGTCCCTTCCAGTGGCAACCAAATTGCAACTCGGCTCAAGGCCTTCTCCGCGCCACTGACCTCCCTGTGACCACGGGCCAGCCTGGGTGACCTCGGTCACCAGGGCAGGCTCCTCTCCCCTCCGGGGCCCGAGGAGGCGCTGACCCCGCTCACAGCCAACTCCAGCTCCATCCCAGGAGCCACACGGAGATCCCCCCTAGCACCCGCCACGGGCGTGATGCCTGAGCACTGAGCCCAGAGTCTGCCCTGAGTGGGACCGAGAAGGGGTCTGCCTTGCACGGAGCTGACCTGTCGCCCCAAACAAAACTAAGCACCAGGCACAGCTAGGTACCCCCCAAAGCCAACCCCTCATCCGACGTCCCTTTACTCCCCGGGTACTGCGGGTCCCCACCCTGCTCTGGGTCGCCCCACGCGGGAACAAGGGAGCTCTGGAAATTTCCGGGGCATAGCCCAGGCTGTGCAGAGCCCAGGGAGCCAGAGGGCACCCCCAGGCTCAGAGCGTCACCCCAGGAGATGGAAGAGCCGGGGGCCCCACCAAAAGTAGTGACAGCGGCGGAGACACCACGTGACCCCCAATCTCGGCCTCCCCATCCGGCCCCCTCCCCGCACCCCGTTCTTCCCCCCAAGTCCGGGGGCCTGGGGTGCGGACGACGACCGGCCGGCAGGGGGCAGGCGCCCACCTCCCTCCCTCGACGGCCACTCGGAGGCACGGGGGGCCAGCCCCGACCCTAGCAGACGGAGCCCCCCGAGGTCCAGACGGGCCTGCCCTCCCGGAACGCCCCTGGGGGAGCCCCCAGGCCCGGGCCGCGCCCCCACCTCTCCCCCCACCCAGCCGGGCTCCTGCTAGCCCCGCCCGGCCCCGCACACCCAGCCGGGGGCGGGCGGGGGCTCTGGCGGCCCCGCGGACGGGGTCGACCCACCCCTGGGGTCTCTGGGGCGGCCTGGGGCTCCCCGGCCCCCGACGGTGTGCCCGGGCGGGGGCTGCGTCCCGGCCCGCCCCCCGGGCCCGCCCGGCCGCGACCATTGTGTGCGTTTCCCCTCGGCGCACGCAGGACGCGCCGCCCGGGCGGGCGGGGGGCCACGACGCCCCCGCCCCGCGCCCGCGCGGCCCCGGGAGGCCGGCGGGGGCCCGAGCCCCTGGGCCTGGGGGCGGCCCGCGCGCGCGGCCGGGCCGGGCGACGGGCGGGGGGCGCCGCGCGCCGACGGGGAGGGTCGCGGCCGCGGCGGGCGGGGGCTCGGGGGGCGGCCCGGCCGCCCGCACCCACCTTCGAAGTCCGAAATGATCCCGTCCAGCTGCGCGTTGACCGCGGGGTCGGACATGGTGGCGGGTGGGCCGCGAGGCGCGCCCCCGCCGGCCGGGCCCCGCGCGCTCCCGCCGCCGCAGCCCCGCGCGCGCCCCTCGGCCCCGGCGCGGCCGAATGAATGGGGGAGGCGGCGCCGCGCCCGCGATCGGGTTCCCGCACGGCCCGGCCCGGCCCCGGGACGCCGCCGCCGCCGCCGCCGCCGCCGGCCGGCCCCGCCCCCGGCCGCGCCAGATGTGGGCGGACGAGGGGCCGGCGCGGGGCGGGCCGCGGGGGCGCACGGGCGCCGCCAAACAAAGTTCGCCGCCGCCGCCTTCCCGCGCTCGGCGCCCGCACGCGCCCGGCCCGCCCGCCGCGCCGCCCAGGGGGCACCGCGGCCCCACCCACCCCGCGCCCTGGGCCGGCCCGGCCGGGCGGCGCTGACGCAGCACTTGGGCCGCCTCCCCACCCCCACCCCCACCCCACCCCGGGCAGGGGCTGCCGCCGAGCCCAGGGGACCCCTCGGGCTCCCGGAGTCCCCAGGGAGGACGGCGAGCGGCCGCCGGCCCGCACCCCGCCAGCGCTCCCCGCGGGACCCCAGGCTGGGCAGGGGGCGGGCCCCCTGCGCCCTCCCCCTGCCTTCCTGCCCCTGACCTTCTGCCCCGGGGCTCCCGGGGGCCCGGCGGGTGAGCGGGCAGGGGGCCCCCGGCTCGTCCCGGGCCCCAGCCCCCAGTCCTGAGCGCGCGCGAGCGGGGGGCCAGGGGGTCCGCGCGCGCCGCTCTGCGCAGCGGACGGGCCGGCCCCTTTTAAGCCGAGCCGGCGAGGCACTCCCCGCTCATGCTTTGGATGTTTTGAACTATTTTCAACGCCGGGTGTTTGTGGAGCGGGGGGCGCAAAGCCACAGACATCCCGCGCGCGCGCACACGCCCCGGCCTCCCCGAACCCACCCTCGCTGGCCCCCAGTGTCAGGCCCGGCCAGTCCCTCCTGCCGCCCCCCCCCCCCCCCGAACCGGCCCGGGGAGGGGGAGGGGCTCGGCGACCTGGTCCGGCCTGGTCTGCATTGTACCCCCGTGTTTTGGTAACAGCACCTGGCCAGGCGAGGCACGCCCCGGGATTGTTCTGCGCGGAGCTGGCACTCTGCACCCCAGATTAGCCAGGTCCGCATTGTGCTCTGGGCGGGGGGGAGGGGGGGGTCTGGGATCCGCGCCAGGGGGCACGCCTGGCTCCCGGAGCCCCCAGAAACCTGAAGGGCAGTGGCTGCTGGGAGCCACAGCCCTCACCAGCGTGCACCCCCAGTTGGGAGGGGTCTGCTCGGTGGACCCCCAGCCCCGCGCGCACGGGGTCCCCAGCGCTGCAGGAAGGCCCGCCCGCCGCCCCCCGCCTGGGAGGGGTCTGCTCGGTGGACCCCCCCCACCCCCGCGCGCACGGGGTCCCCAGCGCTGCAGGAAGGCCCGCCCGCCACCCCCCGCCCGCCGCACTCCCGGCCAGGAAGGTCGCCGGGTGTGTGCGCTGCGGGCGCCCCGCGTCTCCCTTTGTTTCTGTCCGGGGGAGCTGGGAACCGGCCGCGCCCCCCGCGGTAATGATCACCTTCTCCCGCCTCGCCCCTGGCTTCAATCACTCCCGGCCTGTAATCACTTTCCTGGGGCTCCGGACATTAATAGGGCCGGGCCCAGCCCCCCTCCCCCCAGCAGGAGCCGCGGGGTGGGGGCCACCAGGCCCGCGGGCGGCGGGCGGGAGAAGCAGGGAAATGAGCTCCACTTTGAAACCCAAGGAATGCCCGGGGGGCAAGGACCCGGGAGGCGCCCCCACCTCACACCACCACCTGGAATGGGCTGGAGAGTAGGTGGCCCCCCAAAGGCAAGCCGTCTAAGTGGGGGGCATGCAGAAGTCCTCCCTGCCCGGGCACTGGGGGAGGTCACTGGGAAGGGAGCTGAGGGCACAGCATGCCAGGGAGAGCCAAGGAAGATGCCCATCCAGGGGCCACCCATGAGTGGAGGGCCCCATGCCTCGCAGAGCGGGCACCTAGGGGAGCCCTGGCTCCTCCCACAGCCCCCACATTCTGCACACTGCCAGCTCCCTTAGGGACCCCCCAGGCAACGAATCCAGAAGGCCAGCACCCCGGAACCCCCCTCTGCAGGCCCCGCAGCCATCCCTCTCCCCCCAAGTACCCCGGGCCTGTCAGCACCCCCAAGCACCCCCCACTAGCTCCTCCAGAGGCGTGAGAGCCCCCCCACTCAGGCCCTCCAGGCATGTGCAGCAGTGAGACTGCAAGCCCCAACTTCAGGGTCACACACAGCACACAGGAGGGCTGGGCTGGCCCGCTGAGGGGACAGAGTGGCCTCGGGTCCCTGCGCTTCCTTGTAAGGAGCCTATTTGCACTTGGGAGGCCGCTGAGTTATGACAGAGCGGCCAGCCCAGCCCCAATCACTCCTTCCTGCTACTGATGGGGGAGAAACACCCAGGGGTGCACGGGGCTGGGGGTCAATGTGGTACGGAGGATGGAGCCCACTGGCTAGCTGCCTGCAAGGCCTCTCTCTCTCCTCTTACACACACACTCACACACGCACTCGGTCACACATGCACTCACACACCCACACACCCACTGTCTCACACACATTTCACACTCACTGTCTCTCTCTCTCTCTCTCTCTCACACACACACACACACACACAGTCTCACACTCATTTTCTCTCTCCACACACCCCCCCCCCCCCCCCAGGGATAGTTTTCTCTCTTGCCTTGTTAAATAAACTTGTTTCAGTTTCTTTGTGTTGTTGGTCATAACTTTTTGGCTTTTTGTCTTGGGCCTCCTGTGGGGGTGCTCAGGGCCACCCCTGGCCGTGCATGAGAGTCCCTGTGTGGTGCTGGGGGTGCACAAGGCCCCCACCCCCTAATCTCCAAGCACCCCCACTCCCTGCGGCTAACTCCCTTTTCCCTAACTGGCAGCGACTCCTCTCGGGGCTATTTCTAGGGCTTTGAAGTGTCCCCACGCTGGTCCCACCCACCTCCCCAGGCCCAGAAGACGGCAGCCGCGGATTGCCAGCCTCGCACGCAGCCCACGAAGGTTTGATCCCCAGCACCACGGAGGATCCCCCTGGATACCCCCAAGGTGCTGTGCAGAGTCCCCCTGGAGGCCTGGCCACAGCTGCTCCTCTGGAGAAGCCTGCGTGGACAGGCCCCCTGGCTGTGCCACGTGCTACTCTATGCAGTTCCCGGGGGCTTCCCCCCCCACAGCTCCTGATTCTCCCATGCAGAAAGCGGGGCTGGGCGACCACCTGCTCTAGGACTCAAAACCCCTATTTCTCTGCGGGTCTAGGACGAATGGCACTGTCCACAGGCCACCCTGGGGAGCCCCCTGCAGCCCCCCTCGCCCACGCTGGCCTTCACTCTTGGGTGACACTGCCCCAGGGTCCTCGGGATGCCCAGCAGACAGTGGCTTCCGAGCCCCCAGATAGGGACCCCCAGGGAGGGGGACTGGGGGCTCCCAAGCAGTGCTGGGGGCTTGGGGAGCCACTCCTGGCTGGAGGAGCTGTGAAAGCAGGGCTCGGACCCAGGGCTGGGCAGGGGCCTGCGCAGCCCAGAGTGTGGTGGCAGCTAGCAGGGCCCCCTGGCACGGAAAGGGCTCAGGCAAGGTGCGGAGATGTCCCTGCAGGGGACGCCGCGGGGTTGTCTTGGGCCAGGCCTCCAGGCTGAGCCCCCACAGGCCCCCGACCCCCACTGAGGCCCCAGCACCATCCCCTCCTGCACACACCACCCCCCCCCCCCCCGTGGACGGGCCTTGAGGCATGTCCACTTCCAGCTGGGAGTCCCTCCTCTCCCCAGACACCTTGGTGGGTACAAGACGGTGACCTGGCCCCAGCAGGCTCCGGGCAGAGCCTGCCCCAGAGAATCCCTGTCCTGCTGTGGCCGAGGGAGGGGTGCTGGGGGCCTCTGCGTGCCCCTCCTGCCGTGATGGCACACAGCTGAGTCAGCCTGGAGTTCCCCGAGTCCCGCCCAGCCCGGCTGCAGCTGCTGCTGTCCTCGCTGTCACTTGCAGTTCACTGCAGCCCTCGCTGTCACTTGCAGTTCACTGCAGTGGCCTGAGCCCAGTGGGTCAGGAGTGGGGGGAGGGGACAATGGATGCAGATGAGCAGGGCAGGGGCACAGGGCAGAAGCAGGAGGAGGACAGGGCAGAGGTGGAGAGGGGTCGCAGGGCAGGGTGGGGAGGGGTGCAGGTCTCCACCAATGACTGCTTGCTGCACTGTGGCCCTGGGGCTCCTGTGTGTGACCAGGAAGCTCAGATGAGCGAATTCAAACATCTGGGCACCCCCCCCCCCCCCCCCCCGCTGGTGAGTTGCCCCAGATATGGGGGCGGGGGAGCCTGGCTCCCCTGGTGAGTCATGTTTGAGTCCAGCCCCAACTGTCCCAGGGGCTTAGAGACAGAGTCTGGGCCAGAATCCCCACCTTCCTGGCACCCCTGTGGGTGGAGGCGGGTGAGGGCACAGGCCCGGCCCCTGCTGTCCCCACCACCCCCTCCCCCAGCTCTGCGGGAGGTGGCCTCCCCTGCAGCCACGTGGGGACAGGGCTGAGTCACAGCCTAGACCACGTCAGCGTCAGCAGGAACAACAGCTCCCAGCGCGGCTGCGGCAAAGGCGTCAAGGCACAGCGAGGCCGAAGCACCTCACCCCTCACGGCCCCGAGGAGACTCCCCAGGAGAGGAGAGGGCTGAGGTCTGGACAGCCTTCAAGGCTGGACCCCGCTGGAGTTCCCCTTGTCCAACCCCTAGACGGGCATGCTCAGGCCTCGGCCGGCCCCTGCGTGTACGTGGGGTCCCCAGCGGGAGCGCGCCCTCCAGGCGGCCATCCAGGCCCGCTGGGACGGACCCCCAAGCCGAAACAGAGGCACGATAGCCTGAGGAAAGTCAGCCACATGTGGCCGTGGTGGCGTGAGGGGTGCAGAAATCGTTCTCATCCACGGCTGGGTCTGGGGGCCTGGCACGGGGGGCGAAGGGCCTCGCCCTGTAATTCAGGAAAGGGACAGACAAAGGGACAGCTCTCCGTGTGCGCGGTCCCAGTGAAGCCCACGGGGAGCAGTGACAGGCCAGTGGATGCCCGGAGCCTGCCCAGGGCTCAGTCTGGGAAGGGCCGGGGGCTGCCCTTGAGGACGAGGGTGCTGGGTGGGCAGCTGGGTCTGGGTCCCTCCCCTCCTCCCACCGACACCCCAGAGTCCCCTATGGGTCTCCACTGGCCAGACCGGGCCCCCACTCCCTACGGCTGGGGGGTGTCCAGACATGACCATAGTAGAGGGTGGCCGGGAGCCTGCGGTGGGGGCAGGGAGGGGTGCGGGGTGGGGGGGGCAGCTGGCTCTGCTCTTCCGCATAATTACATCTTTCCCCAGGCTGCAGCGCCTCAAAGCAGCATTTGTCCTCTGTGAAGAGGCTCTGCAGGGGTGTAATGGGGTGTAATGGGGTGTGCCCACCCCCCCCAGCATGAGTCACCAGCCCAGCCGCCAGCTCCCGTGTGGAGGGAGGCCAGCAAGGGGACAAGACGGCCTGACACAGGACATCTAACTCGCTGGGTGCCCCAGGTCAGCCAGGGACCTGACCGGCCATGCCCTTCCCACCTGGATGGTCTCTGAGGAAGAACAAAGGTGGACACGGCCAGGGAGTGGCCGGAGGGACGCCGAGACAGCCCAGGTTGGGGCGTCTCAGGGGCTCATGAACGCCACGCCCGGTCCCTTCATCCTACAGCCCCCGGGGCTCTGGGGGACGCGTCTCCCCCACCCCCGGCCGCCCCCAGAGGCTGGAGGCCCCTCCCAGAGAGACACAGGTCTCAGCATGCACCGCCACCTGGACAGCCAGGGACCAGCTGGTGGGCGGGGGGGGGGCACTGACCAAGGCGGAGCGGCCATCTCAGGCCTCCCCTGCTGCCGCTGCCCACACCAGGCCCTGCTCAGTGACAGTCCTGGTCCCCCGCGGCCTTCCCGTCACCCCTCACCCAGCCCCTCCACCTTTCTGAGTATTTTGGGGTCCCCTGGCAGTGCTCACGCTGACAGGGCCGGAGGGGACCCTGCTGGAGCTCGGGGGTCAAGGAGCCCCAGGGACATCCCAAGGGTGCCGGGGAGCAAGCCCGGGGCTGGCACACATGGGCAGCGTGCCCTGACCGCTGGCCTCTCTTGAGGCCCCGCCTAGAACACACACGGGGAACGCTCTAGAACACGTGCGAGGAATGATCTAGAACACGGATGAGCAGGCCGGTTGTAAGTGGCGGCCGGGACACCCCATCCCTTGGCACCAGTTGGCTTCCCACTGTGGCCACACACCAGAGTCCAGCTGACCCACAAGGCCCACTGTCCCTCTGACCGGAGCTGTGATCAGGGCCAGGGGGACCCCGAGGGGAGCCGCCACCCGCAGCGGGAGCCTAGGAGGGGTGAGGCCCGCGGGGGCCAACAGGGTGCCGAATCTCCCCGCCATCGTCCTCCTGCTCCCTGGCCCGAGGTGCCCGGCTCTGGGCACACACCGGAGCTGCAGGGGGGTGGGGGGGCACAGGCGCCCTCAGAGCCGAGCTCCCAGGAAAGCCCCGAGGGCACGTGGCCGTCCAGCTAAACATTTCCCAGACACTGTGATGCGGGGCGTCCGGACCAGGCGCTGGCTGGCAGAGGGCCCGGCACCATTGGCTCAGCCCTTCCCTGCCCCTACTCCCATCCCGGCTGGAATGCTGCCGTGGTGCTGGAGCGGGAGCAGCCTTGGGGTCTCAGGAGGCAGGAGCAGCGGTGGGGACCGGCGGGGGGGGGGGGCACTCCCTCGGGCCAGGAAGGGGAAGACATGGGCTCTGCTGGAACCACGGGGGGGAGTGACACAGAGGGGCAGCGGAGAGGTCAGCATGGGCGGGACAGGACGAGAGGCCGCTGCGGGGATGCAGGGGACCTGGGACATGCAGGGGCTGAGGCCGGCTCCAGGCCGGACAGCTGGGTGCTGACCCAAGTGGCCAGTTACTGGGAAGGGCTCCCACAGACCTCCAGGGGAGGGATGCGGGAAGGGGGGCAGCTGGGCCTGAGACCCACCTGGTTCCCTGAGGCAAGCCAAGAGGGCGCTGTGGCCATGCCAAGGCCCAGGGGTGCCCATCCAGGCAGGTTTCCCAGGGAGCAGCCAGCACGAGGCACGATTACCTCCCACAGCCCCCGAGGGCCCCACTGCCCCCCTCCTCAGGCAGGCTCTGAGCCAACGGGGGGCCGTTCCCGAGCTCCTGATCTCGGACCACAGGCAGAATCCAGGGCTCGGGAGGGATATGCATGTGTGAGTGGCAGACGATGTACGTGTGTGTGCGTGTATCATACATGTGTGGGGTGTGGGTCACATGTGGCATGTGAAAGGTGTCATGTGTGTGACCTGTGTGGTGGAAGCATGTGTGCGGGGTGGCTGTGTGTGAATGCCAAGTGTACATGTGTGAAAGGGCGTAGTATTAGATGTGTGCAGTGCTACCTGCGTGCGAGCGTGTGTGTGTGGGGTATGTGTGTGTGAGTGCTGTACGGTGCATGTGTGCATGTGCTAAATGTGTGTGGGTTTGAGCATGTGTATATGTGTATGCATGTGTGCTGTGTGCGTGCACATGTGCTACGTGTGTATGTGTGAATGTGAATGATGTGTATGTGCGGGTGTGAACGGGTGTATGTGTGTATGTGTGCCTGTGTGTGCCAGTACGCGCGTGTGTGTGTGTGTGTGAGGCCATGTGTATGCGCAGGTGTGAGCACGTTAGTGTGTGACTGGTGTGTGGGGTGAACATGTGAGTGAGTCTGAGCGTGTGTGTGCTATGTGTGTGACTGTGAGTGGGTGTGTGCCTGTGTGTGCTTGTTTGTGCATGTGTACTATGTGTGTGCGTGGTGCTGTGTGTGAGGCCGTGCGTGTGCGTGTGTGTGCGTGCACGGGTTGTGTGCGTGCAGGCTCCTGGCGGCCAGGGCAGGGCGGGAGCTCAGGAAACACCCCCGCGGGCAGGAAGATGGAGGTGGAGCGGGCGCGGGTCCGAGGCCGCGCACACGCCCTGGGCCCTTCCTGTCCCTTCACCTCAAAGGCTCCAGCTCCAGGAAGCGTGAGCAGCAGTGGGCTGGGGCGTCCCGGGCTCTGGGGTGCAGGAGCCCCCGCGGGGAGCGCGCACCCCCTGCCCGGCCCGGCCCCGCTTCCTCCGGGGGCTGCGTGACCCCCACCTCTGCGGGTGTGAATCATTTCCTCTGCGCAGAGGAAAGAAGGATCCAGCACGCTCCTTTTCCTGGCTCCCGGCGCCGGCCACCTCTGACCCACCATGCCCGGCCCTCCCCGGCCCGGACCCCAGGACCACGTCTACTCCTGCCCCCTGCTTCTGCCCTGAAAACCGCCCCCACCCAGGCTCCGGCCCACCCTGACTTCTACTTTCACTTGACCCTTTAACGCATGGTTCGGGGTTCTCACCCCGCAGTGCCCAGGGCTCATTTGGGGTCACTCCTGGGGGCCTGGGGGGGGTCGTCTGCGATGTGGAGGTCCAACCAGGCTCAGCCACGCACAGGGCCAGTCCCTCACCCTGCACTGTCGTTCGTGTGGTTTCCGGGGTTGAACCCAGGGCTCCACACATGCTGACACCCCCCACCGCAAGCCCACGTGGTCTCTCCCTCAGGGGCCGGACGCCAAGCCCCCACCTGGGTCTCCGGAGAGAAGGTCTGGGCCAGTGTATGGCCACACCGAGTGGGCTGTTGGGGTTTCTTTGGTTTAGTTTCGTTTTGGGGACCACACCCGGCAGTGCTCAGGGCTGACTCCTGGCTCGGTGCTCAGGGCTGACTCCCAGTTGGTGCTCCGGGACCCTCTGGGCTGCCAGGAATTGAACCTGGGTGGGCCACGTGCAAGGTCAGAGCCCTCCCAGCTGTGCTGTTGCTCCGCCCCACGGGCTGGGGTCCAGACATTGCGGTTCTGTCTCTGGCCTGTGCCCTGCCCCCTCTGACGTGGGACCCACGCGCTGCCCAGGCCTCTGGACGGTGCCCGCTCGGGCACGGAGGCTAACCTGAGGAGGTCAGCCAAGCTACTGTTTCTTTTGTGCGTGTGTTGGAAGCCCTGCCCTGGCCTCTCCCCAGCGTTCCCCATGTTCCCCTCGGCCTCCTTCCTCCCTGAGTCCATCAACCAACAGGTCCAGGAGGAGTCCCAGGGGGGTCTTTGTGGGTGGACACTCGTCCCCTCTCGAGCCCTCTGCGAAAGCAGTGACTAGAAGGGCCAGAGCAGGGGCCCTGCACGCATGCGCCTTACACGCGGCGACCCAGGTCCGACCCCCGCCCTGACCCTAAGTGAGCCCCGAGCACAGTCAGGTGCTCCCCCCAAAAAAACAAAAGCAAAAGCTAACGCAGTGAGTCGCAGCAATAGCACAGCGGGGAGGGCCTTGCCCTGCACAGGGCCGACCTGGGTTCGATCCCTGGCATCCCCGTAGGGTTCCCCGAGCACCGCCAGGAGTGACCCTGCAGGACAGAGCCGGGAGTCAGCCCTGGGCATCACCGGGTGCCTTCCCCCAAAAGCTAAAGCAGTCCTCGTGGCTAAAAGACAGTTAAAGGAAGTTGGGAAGAGGCTTGAGGCCGAGACTGGAAGCTTCGCCCGCGGGAGCTGGCTGGGCCCAGCACCCCCACATGGGTCCCCCAGCACCCCAGCGACGAGTGGGGCAGCCTTGGCGCATCCCCCCAGTGTGGCCCCCAAACAGGGCAGGTGCAGTGAAGCACCCCACCCCCCTGGCCGGCCAGCAGCCCTCCAGGCAGCACTGCGCAAGGCTGAGGCTGCTGTTTCCTGCCGGCCAGAGGAGGAAGGAAGCAATGAAGATAAGAGCAAAAATCCAGGAAACGGAAAATGAGAACAAAACCGAGTCCAGAGCCGCGTCTTTAAAAAGAGCTGCGGTGGATAGACTCGAGGAGGCCGCTGAATGGCCCAGGGGCAGCAGAACCTCTGCCTGAGATGGGCGGGGTAGGGTAGCACAGCGGGCAGGGGGCTGGCCTTGCACGCAGCCGGTCACGGTCCACTCGTGGCACCGCAGTGGGTCCCCCAAGCCCCACCTTGAGTGATCCCCAAGCACAGAGCCAGGGGAGAGCCCCACATACCTCCGGGTGTGCTCCCACCCCCCAAAGCAAACACTGAAATTGAAAAGGTAAAAGAATAGGGTCTTGGGGCCAGAGCCCTCCCTCCTTCCTTCCCTCTCTCCCTCCCTCCTTCCTTCCATCTTTCCTCCCTCCCTCCTTCCTCCCTTTTGATTTTGGTGTTTGGTATTTTGATGTTTGGGTCCTACCCAGTGGTGCTCAGGGCTGACTCCTGACTCTGTGCTCAGGGATCACTCCTGGCAGTATTTGGGGGACCACAAACTGTCCACCTGCTGTAAGAAAAGGGACGGTCCTATTTCTTTCCTCTCTCCCTCCCTCTCTCCCTCCCTTCCCTTCTCTTCCCTTTCCTTCCTTCCTTTTCTTTTTTTTCCTTTTTTTGTTTTTTTTTTTAGGGCCACAGTGGTGGTGATGAGGGGTGACTCCCGACTCTGTGCTCGAGTACCTCTCAGCAGCCCCAGGGGACCAGGTAGGGGCAAGTCGCAGGCCCAGACAAACGTTCACAGTCTCTGAGTTTCACAGAGCTGGGGCCCAGGAAGAATAGAGTCTGTGGAGTCTGTCGGCGGCTGGGGCGGGGAGGGGGGGGGCGGGGGGCAGCACAGGGCCCGGCCACCGGACACTGAGAAACCCACGGGTGGGCGCCACAGGGCTCCCGTCTATGCCGGGAAAGACAGCCACTTCCCAGCCAGGGCCACCGGGTCCGCCACACGCGTCCGTGACATCACCCCTGCTTGGCACCGGGTGTCCCCGGGAACTGTGACGGTCCCAAACGCCGCCAGCAGTGGCCAGCCCCACCCCAGCAGAGCCGGTGCGTCCCCTAGGGAGAAACCCCCAAGACTCCCCACAGCCTCGCACATCAGCAGGTTCCCCGCGTCCAGGACACTCTCAGGTGAGGCTCTGAGGGACCTCAGTCCTAGGGTGGTCCCGAGGGGGTCCTGGGTGGGGCACATGCAGGAAGCGAACAAGCCACTGACAGGAGTCGGGGTGCAGAGTTTCCTGGCATGGACCCCCCTCACCGGCAGAAAGCAAATGAGACAGGGCACGACCCTGGGAAGGGGGGGGGGGTCCTTGCAGACACACGGCGGGGGCCAGTGACACCAGCGAGGTACACGCACTGTAGGGCTGGGGTGCAGCGGAATGGGGGGAGCCGCATGCCCCCAGGGCTGGGAGAACGGTCCTGTCAAGCAGGAAACGGAGAAGGCCAACAAGGGGACAGGAGTGGCCAGTGGCGAGCCCCCAAAATGCTCCGCGCTACGGGGAGGGCCCCCCCTCTCGCACCCTCTGGCCCCTCCTCCCCAACTGCCCCTTCCAGGGCCAGCAGCTGAAACACCCCAACCGGTGGCAGGAAACGCGGCCAGGACAGTTCCCGAGGGGACACAGCGCCACCTCCTGGACAGAAGGCTTCCTGCACCCGCCTTCTCTGGACTACCGGCCACAGAACACACACATGCACACGCGCACACGGGTGCACATACTCACGGGCGCACACGCACACAAGCGTGCATGCACACACATGTATGCTTGCCTACACATGCAGATAAAGGCACATACACACGTTCCATTACATACACACACATCACACACGTTCCAGAACATGCACGAACACACACACACACACACACACACACACTCACACCCCTTCTCAGCCCGGGATCTGGGGCAGAGCAGGAGGGGCTGGGCAGGCCCAGGTGAAAGTGACTGAGGCCTAAAGTGGATCTTGGAGTCCCCACACTGTGCCCCCCTCCCCACTGCCTGGCTTCTACCACCTCTGGAACCCCAGTGCACCCAACTGCCAATGGAGAACATTCTGGGTTTGGGTGGGTTCCGTCTGTCTGTTGGGCTGACTCCTGGCTCTGCTCTCAGGGATCACTGAGGGGGCTTCGGGGACCTACAGGATGCGGGACAAGGAACCTGCTCGGCCTGTGCAAGGCCAGCGCCCCCCGGTGGACAGCAAGCTCCATGCGCCCCCATCGGGAGCTCAGGGCTAGGGGGAGCCTGGGGGCTCTGAGGGCATAGGGCTGGCCACCCCCTCTCCGGGGGACCCGCAGCAGCGCCTGGTGAGCCCCCCCGGATGGTATGGGCTCCCCGAGGGGCGCCTTCCCACACTGCCCACCGCCAGCCCCACCCCCACTGCTCTGCCCAGACGCCCCTCCTCCAGACTGGGGGCAGCTCAGGTCACCCCTCCATGCCCGCCCGTGAGGCCCGACACAGCGGCCACTGTCACCGGCACAGCCCCTCAAAGCCTGTCAGCGTGTCCCGTCCACAGCTCCTGACCCTGCACAGGGTCCCTTGGTGCGGGGCCGGGGCTTCAGGGAACACACAAACCCCACACCTCCTGGGGTCCTGCCAACAGGGTGGGCAGAAGGACGGGGCGGACGGGTGTACCAAGGCAGCGTGAGTGTCTGCCCAGCCGGGGGGGGCAGGAACCGGGCTGGGCCTGGGGCCCCCGTCTCGAGGGCTCCCCGTTCCTGGGACTGCTCGGCTGTTTCCTCAGCTCTGCCAGGTCCCTCTGTCCTCCGAGACCCAAGCAAGGAGGGGACATAAGGACAGCGGGGAGGCCACTTGCCTTGCACACAGCCAGCCCGGGTTCGATCCCCAGCACCCCGTCTGGCCCCCAAGCCCCATCCCGAGCCCTGCCAGGAGTGATTCCTGAGTGGAGAGCCAGGAATAAGCCCTGAGCATCGCAGGTGGTCACCCCCAAAATAAATAACTAAAATAAAAGCAAGAGGGAGGAGGGGCGGGAGCATTAGCAGAGCAGGGTGCTGGCCCTGCACACAGGGTCTGGTCCCCGAGCACTGCCAAGAGTCATCCCCGAGCACAGAGCCAGGGGCAAGCCCTAAGCAGTGCCAGGTATGACCCCCAAAAAAAATTTTTTTTAAGGGAGGAGAGGGGTCAGAGCGATAGGAAGTGGGAGGGCGCTTGCCGGGGACGCGGCCGACTCAGGTTCGATCCCCGGAATCCCATATGGTCCCTCCAGCTCTCCCAGGAGAACCCCTGGGGACCCAAAATCCCCCAAAAAAATAAAATGAAAAAGGGAGGAAGACTAGAAAGGTGGGGTCCCCATAATTACCCCAGGAGGGTCGCAGGACCTGCAATCTGCTCTACTAGGTCCTGACATCAAGGTCCTGGGGCCCAAACAGTGCAACAAACCGGCCCCCAGTTAAGGGGCTCCCAGATACCCCCTGAGCCCCCCTGTCCTGGCACCAGGTGGGTTCCTGCCCCCTCAGCTCCCTGCCTGTCCCACCTGGCCTGGGGGGCTGCAGGAGGGGCGGGGGGACAGAGAGGGAAAACCCGGGCCCAGGCAGGGACCCTGAGCGGCCAGAGGGAGCAGCCCAAGCCAGGGGGGCACTTCACAAGCAGGGAAGGGGTGCGGGCCTGGCCACTGGGGAGCAGGACCGATTTACTGGGGTGCAGGGCTGTTGTTGGGGCACAGGGCCTGGTCACTGGGGTACAGGGTCTGTTTATTGGGGTACGAGGCCTATTCATTGGGGTTCAGGACCTGTTTACCAGGTTATAGGGCTTGTTTATTGGGGTGTGGTATATCTTTATTGGGCTGTGGGCCTTGATTCTGGGGTCTCCCTGGGGCTGTTAATTGGGGTGCAGGGCCTGGTCACTGGGGTGTGGGACTGTTAATTGGGGTTCAGGCCTGGTCACTGGGGTGCAGGCTGTTTATTGAGGTGCAGGGCCTGTTAATTGGGGTCCTGGGGCTGTTAGGGTGCAGGGCCTGGTCACTGGGTGCAGGATATTTTATCAGGGATATTTTATCTTGTCTTTTGAGGTCCAGGGTCTCGAAGGATTGAGGGCCTGTTACTGGAGGGGTAGGTCTTTTTGGGACTCGGAGGCAGGGGTATTCAACATCCGTGTGGGCGTGGAGCACCTGAGAGGAGGCAGTGCAAGGGGCAGAAAGGGGGTCCGGGCCGAAGGGGGGGCACCACTGGTGACCCGGGAGGGTCCTGCTTGGGGACGCAAGTCAAGGTTGGGGTGCAGGTTGTTGTCTCCCCAGCGGTGCCAGCAAGGGGCACAGCCAGAGGGAGGGGCAGCCGTGGGCCCACCTGGGGGGAGGGAAGTCGGTGCCACAGCTCAATCCAGGCGCCTGCCCTGCGGCCCCAGCATCAGGACCAGGCCCCTCGCCCCCCCCGCCCCCAGCACCAGGACCAGGCCCCTCCCCCGCGCCCCCAGCATCAGAACCGGCTCCTACTCCGCCCCCCAGCCCCCAACATCAGGACCGAGCCCCTCCCCCATGCCCTCAGCATCAGGACCCCCGATCCCCCAGCATGAGCACCAGGCCCCTTCCCTGCGCCCCCCATCAGGATCAGGCCCCTCCCCCCATAACCCCCAAACAGGACATTCTGCTCCCTCTGGAGGGTGCTGGGTGGGTGCCACGGGGCCGTGGGGGGCGGCTGGGGTCCCTCCTGCCACCCCCCAGCTGATGAGTCCATGCCCCCTGCCCAGTGCTCAGTTGTGCCCTGCTCCTCCTTGGAGTCCGGGACACGGGCTAAGACGGCGATTCACCAAGCGAAAAGCGAGTCCTGAGCTGGGAAGGAGCCACTGGGCTCACACTGCCCAGCTGGGACCCTCCCTCAAAGTGGCCCACTAGGGCCTCACAGGGCACGGGGGACCCCCAGCGACCCACCAGGGACTCCTGACAGGGTGGGGGAGGCTCAGGCCTTCACGTCAGCCTCGTGGCCAAAAGCCACAGGGTAGCTGCATCTGGAGGGCCACGGGATGGGCGTGTGGCCAGGCAGGCCTCTGCACACGCGAACACTGGCAGTTACTCATGTACATTCACACACGTGCAAAGACACATGTGTGCAAGGTATGCACACATGCACGTACACTCGTGCACGCGCACACAGGTATATGTACACGGTCACACACAAGGACATGTATCAAATGCGTGCACACATGGACACGTCCCAGCCCAGCCCTGCTGCGAGCAGAGGCGGGATTGAAACGGCCACAGAAGTGCCTGGTGAGACCAAGAGCGGGTGGCAGACCTCACCTGAGCACGAGCCGAAGAACATGCACACAAGTGTGCGCTCACACGCGCTCGCTCACACACGCACGGCCCAAGGAATGAGCTCTAATCCCTGACTTCCCTGGCAGAGCTGTGGGGGGTTGACCCGTTTTCCGGTCTCCTGCCTGACCGGGAGTAGGTCCCCTGGGAGGGACGGGAGTCCTGAGAGGAGCCGTGGGGTCTGCAGGGAAATCCCAGGCCCTGGCCCTGCTCTCAAGACCCCAGAGGCCCAGAACTGCATGAGGTCCCCGGCCCCAGGCCCACGGTTCGCACCTCCTAACCTGGCTCACAGGGGGCGCAGGGGGCATGTCTACTGCCCCCGGGTCCCTCTGGCTGACCCCTGGCCCTGGGCCCTTGCGTCGTCCCACATGGATCAAACAGATTCTGTCCCTTGCCTGTCACCACCAGCCACGAGCGCAGGACGCCCACCCTGACGTCCAGGGCACGGGGCATTGTGGGGGGCGGGGGGCTCACACCTCTGCTGCTGCTTCCAGAACAGACGAGCTCGGCCCTGCCCATACTCGCGTGGGCATGGATGTACGTGCACCCACACGCGGATGTGGGCACACATGCCTCTGTCCGCCTGTCTGAAGGCCCAGAACTCCCAAGTCTGTGATCAACTCCCAGGCAGGCGGAGAAACGCTATTTCAGGGCACTTTGCCTGGCGGCCAAACCAGCCGGCCCCACGCCGCCGGACAGCCCGCCTGCCCACCCCGCCATCCGGGGAGCCGGCCCGGCCCAGCCGCTGCCCTGAGCCCCGCAGGACGGAAACGGCCACTCCAAGGGCCTCGGCCAGCCGGCCCCCACCCCCAGGTTCCAGGAAAGGCAGCTCCAGGGGCCAGGCCGTCGGGGGAGGCGGGGGCGGGGGTGGGGCGCTGTCCCCCAAGCACCGAGGCTGGGGGGGCTAGGGGGAGGGTCTCTCCTACCTGAGATCCGCTCTCGCTCCATCTGCGGGGTGACGGGGGCGCACGCCCCTTCCCCGGCGCTCCCCGCCCGCCCTCCGCCGCGCCGGCTAAGACACTCTTTGTCTAGTCTAATTTCTTCAATCTGTTGCAATCACGAATCCGTCCAAATTACCACATCTCCATGTGCCGATCATATGCCGCGCAGGGGCCCGGCAGCATCGTCCGGGAGGGGGAGAGGGGCGCGGCGGGCCGGCGGCGTCCCCGCTGGGTCGTCTGGGGCTGTGCGTGGCGGTGGCGCCGGGGACAGGGGCTTCCGGCCGGCCGCTCCTCCCCACCCCCTCGGCCCTCCGCCCCCGACGCTGCTCCTTTTAATATCCACTTGGAGGAGCTTAACTTAGCCTCTGGGAAGCCGCTCGCCCGCCAGCGCCCGGCCACTCGCAGTCTTTCATTTTCCCGTCCGCCACGCGACCATTTCCTTCCCTGTCCCTCCCTCCCTCCGCCCGCTGCCCCCAAGCTCTGTCCCGGAGGCGCAGCGGGGCTCGGGGTCCGGCCGTGACTGCTTCCTGCGTGGATTCCTCCCACCGGGAACCCACGGCCGGGTGGGGAAAAGGAGCCTCGGGCTGGGGGTTAACAGACGTCACCCAGGACGCCACCAGCCTCTGGCGAGCATTGGGCAGGGGAGGGGGGTAGGCCTCGGGGACTGTGGTCTGTGGGGGGGGCTAGAGGGAGATGGCTGGGCTGGGGGTCTCCCCTCAGCTCTCTCAGCTTTCTAGAAGCGGGTCACTCTGGCAGTCCCCAGCCTGTGACCGCAGCCGGCTCCCCTGGTCCCGTTTAAACGTGGGGCCGGAGCTCTGGTGGGGGGGAGGGCGGAGGGGGCGGCGTCTGCCAAGCCTGGTTTGCTCTCGGCACCGCACAGGGTGTCCAGAGTCCTGGGCACCGCGGGGTGTGGCTCCAACATAAACAAGCCCAGCCAAAGTGACCCTGCATGGGCTCACAGCGAGCCCCTACAAAGGCCCAGGTGGGGGGCACTGTCCAGAGGCCTCACAGACCCCCCTGCTGGGCACGGCCCCCAGAGGTCCCCCACGCCAGCAGCACTGCTGAAGCCCAGCCCAGTCTCGGGGGGCAGCTGGCAGGGGGCTCCCCCGCAGGGCTGAAGCCCTAGGGAGCTAGGGCTGGGGGGCCAGGGGTGTACCCTGAGGTCATCAGGGCCTTGAGGGGGCTCTGGCAACTGTGGGAGGGGGTGTCGCCCTGACCTGCAGACAGGGGGTGCCTAATGCTGCTGCCCCACAAGAGGGGACCCGGGAAAGCCCTCCCCACACTCACATGCAAACACATGTGCACATGTATACGCACACGCACTTGCACACTCATACACACATACACGCACGCTCACACTCGCATGCACACATACACACTCAAACACACATTCACACAATCACACTCATACACACATGCACCGTAGTCACACACACGTGCACGCTCACTCACACCCTCTCACACGTCCTCACACGCATGCACACTCATACCCACACACACACACAACATACACATACACAACATACACACGCACAACATACACATGCACATGCATGCACACACACACACACTCACGCACACAACAGTCACACCCACGCAGAGGTGGTGAGGGGACGAGTGTGGTGTCCGGCCCCAGGGGAGCCGTCTCCACCCCGGCTGGGCACCCCAACCACTGACCTCGCTCTCAGCACAGGCCACAGAGAACACCCAGGGGGACAGGGGCACCCCCACACACACTGCCATCACCCACAGCCTGAGCCCAGGGGGCAGGGCCAGGAAAGGAACAGAAGGTTCCGGGCTACCAACAGGATTGGCAGGGCCACCCCAGCCCGGCGCCTGCCAGAATATGGGGAAGGTCCCTCCGAGGGGCCTGGGACACCCCAGCTTCTCCTCCCAGGCAGCCTTACGACCTAGTGGGACTGGAGTGAGCACAGCAGGGAGGGCACTTTCCTGGGTTCCATCCCGGCACCCCTGAGTCCAGCAGGAGTAGCCCCTGAGCACTGAGTCAGGAGTCTACCAGGTGTGGGCCCCCCCCCAAAAAAAAAAACCCTCCAAAAAAAACTAAAAATAAAAAAGCAAAAAACCCTGGGCTGATCCCTCCTCTCCCGCCGGGGCTGCCCCTCTGACTGCCCCCCGCCCGCGGCCTCCCACACCAGACGCTCCCAGGCCCGGCGGCTACATTCCTTCTCTCTGGAACCTTCTCTCCCTTTACCGTACTTCCCTGTTCCTGGATAAACACGGGCCTCCTGCCCTCGGCCTGCTGAAGCGAAACAACATCGGCCAGTGGCTGTTCTGACACTCGGCCAGGTCAGCGCCAAGGGGACAGGACAGTGGGTGAGCAGGCGGACAGGTGGCCAAACAGGGTGTGGACGGAGGCCCTGTGGGTCGGCTGCGGTCAGCCACCAGCTCTTCACCCCAAAGGAGCATTCCCTCAAGCCGGCAGGCAAGTCGCCCAGAACACAGCCCCAAATGCCACTTGCTGTGTAGGCGCCCAAGGGAGCCCCCTCACCGTGGGGTGCAGGGGGCTGCCTGGCCCGGCCATGTGCAGTGACCCTGGCTGAGCGCCGGTGGGGCCCTCCTGCGGCCAGGAGCCCACTGACTGCCCACTGCCTGTCGCTGAAGCCCCGCGGCCCCCAGCACACACACACCCCACCCTCACCCCCTACCACACACCCCCACCCTGTGGCCCCCATCACACACACACACCCGCCTCCTTCCACAGCTCCCACCAATGTGTCTCCAGGAAAGACACAGAATTTTTTTTTGGGCTGTTTTTCTGAGAGGCGGGGCGGGGTAGGCGGGTCACACCTGGCGATGCTCAGGGGTTACTCCTGGCTCTGCACTCAGAAATTACCCCTGGTGGTGCGTGGGGGACTATATGGGATGCTGGGAATCGAACCCAGGTCGGCTGCGTGCAAGGCAAACACCCTCCCCACTGTGCTATCGCTCCAGCCCTCAGAGAAACGGTCTTGGCAGAGAATAAAGAAGCTGCTTCTGGGGGCCAGGGCCTGGCCATGCACGCACCCAGCCCAGGTTCAGTTTCTGAAACTGTCCCCCAAGCCCACCAGGAGCCTCAGACACGGGCCCAGCCCAGGGGTCAGCTGTCCGCTTGACGGCCGGGCCCAGCACCCCAAAGAGAATGCCTGAGGCAGGAAGCAGAGGGTGGGGGATGGTGAGGGGAGCAGAGACCACCCCGGGAGGGCACTGAGCCTGGAGAGGGGGCGCGGTGCTCAGCGGGTGGGGGGCACCACAGGAGTTGGGGGGGGGCAGGGGCGAGGGGCAGCAGGAGCCATGCGACAGGGGGGCCCTGACAGTGCCCTGGGCACAGAGAGGGGCCCCCAGAGAGAGAAGGGTTCCCTGGCACAGAGGGGGTCCCTGGCACTCTGGAGCACAGCCTGCACGAGGGAGGTGGGGACCAGGATCCGGGTCCGTCCTTGTCTTGGCCTCGACAGTCACAGGGTCGCTCTGCTGCCCCCCCTTGCCCTGATGAGGGAGTGAGGACCCCCCAGGCCAGACCTGGCCTGCAGACCCCCAACTCACTGTCTCTACAGGGCAACTTCCGGGCCAGAGAGACAGCACGGCAGGGGGTGGGGGCGTCTGCCCTGCGGCACACAGCCACCAGCTTCCAGCCCCGCTCCCCCAGAGGGTCCCCAAGTCCCCCCAGGAGTGATTCCCCAGCAGAGCCAGGGGACCCCTGGGAACAGCTGGGAGAGCCCAGAACAAAAAGAAACGACACCTTCCCCATGAGGTCACCTCAGGGGGGACACGGGGTGGACGTGAGTGTGGGGCACAGGCTCAGCCCCAGAGAAGGGTGAGGGCTGGCCCCGAGGCCACAGAGGTGTGGCCCAGAGACCGCTGAGACGCAGAATGGGGGTGCTGTGGGCCCACATACTCAAGAGTGGCACAGCCCCATGGCGGGGGTCGCCCCCTCCCTCGCCCCCACCCCCAGCCACATGCTGGGACACAGCAGGCCTCAGGCAGCCTTTGTGAAAAGTCGCGAAAAGTCGCCTTCCAGAAACTTCCAGCAAGATCCAAAAATAATGATGAGGGTGGGGAACTTCTGGGTCCCGCGTGGCATGGTCGGGGCAGTCAGCCTGAGTGGGGGTCACACACGTGTGGCTCACCTCACTGTTGTCTGCAGGAGGACGGACACGCACGCCCATGGGGACATCTGCAGGGGTGATGGCGGGCGGGGCACCCAGCCGTTTGCTTCTCTGAAGTCTGCGCTGTCTCCAACTTTATTTTTTTGTTTGTTTTGGGTCACACCTGGCGATGTTCAGGGGTTCCTCCTGGTTCTGCACTCAGGAGTCTCACCCGGAGGGGCTTGGGGGATCCCAGGGGATGCTGGGGATGGAACCCACGGCGATCGGTCGCCTGCCAGGCCAACGCTCTCCCCGCTGTGCTGCCCTGGGTCCCACTCGAGGTCTCCCAACAGTGAGGGGCCCGTCTCAGGGGTGCTGGGTGGATGTGGCCAAGTGGAGCCCCTGTCCCACACAGGACAGGCCGCCCAGGAAGGCCTTAGGATAACGGCGGGTCCAGCAAAGGGCCCCGGGCATGGGCCGCCCGAGAGTTCTGTGTGTCAGCAGAGGTGCCCACAGAGCGACCCGGCAAATTATGCCTTCCTCTGCCAAGCGGGCCGACGGCTGCCCAGAACAGGCCAGAGTCCCAGGGTCATGATGGCCAGGAGGAGCGGTGTCCCCACAGTGCTGGGCCCGAGTTCCCTCCCCAGCCCTGCTCGGCCCCTCCTCGCAGCCCAGGCCCGCGGTGCCAGGGGGGTCATTCTTCCAGAAGCACCGGGCGGGCATCCCAGGGGTGCAGTGGTCAGTGCCCACAGGGCCGTGGTGGGGCGGACGAGCGGGTGTGGCCCTCACACAAGTCACACCCGAGGAGGCCTGAGCTGGCCGCACCCTCCACACCCCACCCCTGTACCTCCTGGGCAGCAGACTGGCAGGCGGCCTTGGCACACACGCTGGGCACGGCCTCGGGGCTGGACATCACCCCATGAGCACACACGGCGGGGGGGCGGGGAATAACGGACTGGAGGCCAAGGACGCCCACGGCGTACACGCCCCTGGCCACCCCACCCGAGCCACAGCCAGGACTTCCCGGGGGGCTCTGGTCATTGAGGCAAGGACGCCCCCTCCCACCCAATGCCCCAGGCATATGCTCACCCTAGCCCCATGCTGCACCCTGCCCCAGGCTGGGACCCCTGCCACCTCCCCATCCATGACCGCGTGCCTGGACACAGGGAAGAGCCGGCCCAGCTGCCCGGGCGCCACCCTGGTCCTCACCCTGCGTGGGCACAACCCCATGGGGGTCACCCGGTGCCCCTGGAGGATGTGGGCCGGGAGACGCAGCAGCTGCCTACCTGGGCCGGGTGGGTCGTCGGGCCTCCGGAGTCGGCCGCTGGAGGTCCGCGTCACTCCTGGGGAGGCAAAGGGCAGAGGTCACTGGGAGGTCGGCACTGGGCCAGAAGCTCAGCCCCTCCCTTGCCAGGAGACCCCCACACCACAGCCCCCACCCCCGGCCCCTCGCGGCGAGCTGGATGCAGGTCTCCGTGAGACAAGTGACCGTAGCAAGGGCACGCGTCCTGGCGGGTGGCGGCCACGCACATGCGGGAACCAGGCCCAGCAGCTGGCCTTGCGGGGTCAGCGCCCTCCCGGCCCCTAGACCCTGGGGCTGAGTGGGGGTCCTGCCACCGGGGCTGTGACTCGGCCCACCCTGGGCCTTTGGCAGGGGATGGCGGCCCCAGGGGGCACAGGGACAGAGAGGGATTAAGTCACAGCTCGCAGGGCTGTGCCCTGGCACAAAGCGCCCGCCCAGGGAGGCTTAACCGGCAAGTTCCGACTAGGAGCCGCTGAGGTGTGAAGCCTCGGCCCCAGGGCCGGGAGGGGCCGCCAACAGCGGCTGGTCCGGGAGATGCCAGGCCCAGGGCTGGGGGCAGGGGCTGCTGCCTAGGGAACATGGCCAAGACCCCCATCTGCAGAGACAACAGCACGCAGAGACACCCAGCCCACAGAGACACCAGCCCGCAGAGACACCAGCCCACAGAGACACCCAGCCCACAGAGACACCAGCCTGCAAAGACACCAGCCCACAGAGACACCCAGTCCTCAGAGACACCAGCCCGCAGAGATCCCACACTACAGAGACACCCAGCCTGCAGAGACACCAGCCCGCAAAGACCCCAGGCTACAGAGACACCAGCCTGCAGAGACAGACCAGTCTGCAGAGACACCAGCCCGCAAAGACCCTAGGCTACAGAGACACCAGCCCGCAGAGACACCAGCCCGCAGAGACACCAGCCCGCAGAGACAGACCAGTCTGCAGAGACACCAGCCTGCAAAGACAGCCCAGCCTGTCCAGAAGAGCTTCCCCACAGACAGCAAGATGATCCGATGAAGGCGCAATGCTCAAGATGTTCCCACATAGAACCACGTACCTCCGCGCCTCCACCCTCTGACACTCTGATGCCCCCAAGACCTCCACCGTCTGACATGCATGCTGCTGGGATGAGGGGCAGCTGCCCTGGCACTGGCACAGGGCTCTGGGCCTTTCACCCTCTTCCCGCACCCTGCTGGCCCCCAGAGAGAGCAGAAGCTCGGGCAGCCCCGAGTGGACCCCTGCCGACCACGTGCCCCGGCACGGCACATGGACCCTGTGGGGCCTGGTGGGGAAACACATGGCCCAGCCCCGGTCCCTGTGGGGGCGCCGGGAGTGTCCCCCGAGGTCAGGGGCAGCGCGGGGAGCAGAGCGTGGGGTGCGGCCGGGGTAGGGGTTCAGCCCCCAGGGGCCGGGGCACAGCTAGGCCCTGGCGTGGCAGAGGCGAGTGCTGGGCGGGTGAGGGGGCGCTGCAGGGCGCTGGGGGCAGCCAGCAAGTGGGGGTTCCTGGGGTGGGCCCCCATCAGCAGGCCTGTGCACCCCGCAGCCTCCGGCAACACTGGCCACTCCCGGGGTCAGTCTCTGTGCAGAGGTGGAGGCACGGCCCAGGGCTTGGGGGTCTCCCCCTGGGAGCGACACCCCGGCCTTCTGTGCAAGCCCCCAGGGCCAGGGGCTCCAGCCCCCCTCAGAGACTCAGGGTCCTGGCCCGGCCTGGACATCAGGGGCTGCAGGGGCATAAGTGGGGTCCCAGCACCCTCAGCCCCTCCTGCCCTGCCCATGTGGCACACAGGACAGGGGTGATGACCACGCAGGGACCGTGTCCAGCCGCCTCCCGCCCCGGCCACACAATGGGCTACTCAGGTCCGGCTGGCAGGAGTGGCCCCGTGACTCACGGCTGCACCCTTAAATCCCCCCGGGTCCCCATTTGGAAGCCATGAGGCAGGGGACGACGTGCCCCAGGCTCAGCGTTCCCGAGGGCTGACTCACTTCCGCCCACACCAGTCCGCCTGGCAGAGGTGGGGGGGGGTCCCCAGGGAACCGTGCGTGTCCGCTTCTGCCCAGAGGGGTGGGGTTTGAGGACCCCACAGGTTCCCAGACCAGGCAGGGGCCCCCAACATGGGAGGGGAGCCAAGGGCCACCGGGCCAAGAGCAGGCGGGGGTGGGGCTGGCCAGGAGGTGGCTGACCCTCTCTCCTCCAGAGACCCCAGAAAGCCCATCGTCCTCGGGTGGGGAGGGCGGGGTGCCCAGGGGCGGGGGTCACCATGGTGGTGCAGACCCAGGTCCGGGCTGTCACCCAGGGTGGGACCAGGCTGCACCAAACCAGAAGTCCCAGTGACCAGGTCTGTCTGTCCAGCTGGTCGGCTTAGGGTGCCACACCCATCAGGGCAGAGAGAAGCCTGGTGCAATTTCCCCCTCCCCTCCCCGCCTTCCTCTTTTCCCTTCTCCCCAGCCCCCTCCTCCTCCCTGCCCCCTTTCTCCTTCCCCTTCCTTCTTCCCCCTCCTCTCTCTCCCCTCCCCTTCCTCCTCCCCCCTGCCCCTCCCCTCCTCCCCCCTGCCCCTCCCCTCCTCCATCCCTCCTCTCCTCCTCCCTGCCCCTCCCCTCCCCCTTCCCCTCTCCTCCTCCCCCTTCCCCTCTCCTCCTCCCCCCTGTCCCTCCCCCCCTTCCCCTCTCCTCCTCCCCCTTCCCCTATCCTCCTCCCCCGTCCCTCCCCTCCCCCTTCCTCTCTCCTCCTCCCCCTTCCCCTCTCCTCCCCCTGCCCCTTCCCTCCCCCTTCCCCTCTCCTCCTCCCTCCTGTCCCTCCCTCCCCCTCCCCTCTCCTCCTCCCTCCTGTCCCTCCCTCTCCTCCTCCCCTGCCCCTCCCCTCCCCCTCTCCTCCTCCCCCTGCCCCTTCCCCCCTCCTCCCCCCCCATCCCTTTCCTCCCCCTTCCCCTCCCCTCCCCCTCTCCTCCTCCTCCCCTCCTTCTTCCCTCCCCCTCTCCTCCCCCCCATCCCGTCCCTTCCCTGTCCCTCCCCTCCCCCTTCCTCTGTCCTCCTCCCTCTGCCCCTTCCCCTCTCCTCTCCCCTGCCCCTTCCCTCCCTCTCTCCTCCCCAGTCTCTCCCCTCCCTCTTCCCCTCCCTGCCGGCCTTCCTTTTTTCCCTTCTCCCCAGCCCCCCTCCTCCTCCCTGCCCCCTTCCTCCTTCCCCTTCCCTCTTCCCCCTCCTCTCCCTTCCCGCCCCCTTCCTCCTCTGCCCCCTGCGTCTCCCCTCCTTCCCCCAGCTCCTCCCCTCCCCCTTTCCTCCTCCCCCGCCCCTCCCCTCCCCCTCTTCTCCTCCTCCTTCCCCCTGCCCCTCCCCTCCTTCCCCTTCCCCTCCTCCCCCTGTCCCTCCCCTCCCCCAGCTCCTCCTCTCCCCCTTCCCTTCTCCTCCTCCCCTCAACCCTTCCCCTCCCCTCCCCCTGCCACTCCCCCTCCCCTCCTCTTCCTTCCCCCCCACCCCTCCCCTCCTTGCCCTCCCCTCTGCCTCTTCACCCCAGAGCCCCTGGGCACAGGCCCCTCAACCTGCATTTCCAGAGGAGGGTTGAGCCCCCCCAACCCCCCCCCCCCCCCCGACTCAGCAGAAGTGCCATTTGCAGGCTGAGGGTGCTGGGGACAAGGCTGTCCCCCGGGGCATCTGGGGCTCAGGTGCTGCCTGACCTGCCCAGCTCTCCGTGCCCGAGTCCAGCAGACCCAGGAGAGGACGGAGGCTCCTGCTGACCCTCCCGAGGCCTCCGCAAGCGTCCACACCCATCAGTTTAGCTGCGGGGACCGGGGTCTCCTGCCTGACCCAGCCCACGGGCTCCTGGGAAGAAGTGGACCTGGAAGGCCATTGCCGGGCCCCCTGGGCAGTGCCGGCCATGGCAGGACGAGAAAATCGCTCCAACCAGACACCGAGGAACTGGATCTGGGGCCAGCAGCCCGGGGCTTTGCACGGGGACGGCAATGCCACCACAAAGCCAGAGATGGAACTGGCTCTCTCTGTCTCTGTCTCCAGGGGAGGGGGGGGGGCGGGGGGTGTGCGGGAGGCCGCCTGCTCGGAGCATGAACTTGGCACCCAGGAGACCTGGCTCGACCCCACCACCACCTGGTTCTCCGAGCAGCTGGGCAGTGTGGGGCTGCCCACCCCAACACAAGGCAGGGGGCCCCCAGCTCGGCCAGCTGTGGCCCAAACCACACACAGGCTAAAGGCGTCGAGTTCCCGAGTGAGTGGGGCGGGAGGACACAGCACCTGAGACCGTGCGGCCACTCTGGGGAGCCTCAGGCGGAGCGTGAGCACCGAGCTGGGTCCCAGGGAATGAGCAACCCTCTGCGCTGTGAACTGCAAACAGCACCGGGGCCCAGCACAGCGGGAAGGGAGCCGGCCTGGCACACGGCTGACGTGGGTTCGAGCCCCCCCGGCACCCCATACATTTGATCCCCCAGCCCGCCAGGCGTGATCCCTGAGCATAGAGTCAGGAGTCAGCCCTGAGCACCGCTGGGTGTGGCCCCAGGCACCGCTGGGGTCTCTGCCTGCCATCAGCCTCTTCCCTGTCCTAAGCAAAGAGGGGACAAATTTCCTTCCCCCACCCGGGCCCGGGGGGTGCCCAATATGGGGCCCCCTCAAGCACAGGCCCTGCACTTCCCAGGCCCCCGAGAGCCCCGCCCCTTTAGAGGGTCTCACAACACACAGCCCCTCCCCAGCAAATTGTCCACATCTGCGTCCTGCCCCGTCCTCAGGGGGGTCCTGACCCCGGCACTCACATAAGCAAGCGGAGAGGATACGGAGTTCCCTGGGGTGGGATGGGAACGTGCCCCCAAGGGACACACTGGGGGTCCCACTGGAGGGCCGCTGGACAGCCCACAGCAAGCAGCGTCGGGGACAGTGGGAGAACGGGAAGACCGTGGCAGCCCGAGCAGCTGGCCTGATGGGCCACACGGTGGGCTGGTGGGGCCAGAGAAGCTTCTAGAAGAAATCACAGCAGCCACACAGCATGGGGTGGGAGGGAAGTCAGCAGGGCCACTGGACAGCTCTGAGACTGGTGGGCAGGGACACTCACTTTGGCCCAGAGAAGCCCAGGACCGGGAGGGAGGGCGGCACCCGGAGGAAGCTGGACCCCCAGACCCAGCACAGACCCCCAAACCCTCCACGGCTCTCAGCACGGAAGCGAGCAGGACCCCTGTATTGGGGGGGTTGTCTTTTGGGATTTGGGGGCCACCCCTGGCCATGCTCAGGGATCACTCCTGACGGGGCTCGGGGGACCCTATGGGGTGTCGGGGATCGAACCTGGGTTGGCTGCGTGCAAGGCCAGCACCCTCCCCGCTGTCCTGTTCCACTTCAGACTCGGGGTGAAGACCCCAGTCTGAGCCCCAGCCCAGCAGCCCGAGGCCGGGAGCAACGTCCCCAGGCCAGCCTGCCCCCACCCCCACACACAACGCCGGTCAGCATCTCGGTCCAGGGTCCTGGGCTGCCTCTTGCAGAGGTGAGCAGTGGACGGAGGTCAGAGGTCAGTCCCATCCGAGGTCAGAGGGCAGCCCCATCAGGTGACAGAACTCAGTCCCCACGTAGCCCTGCACAGAGCTGCTCTCACCACCGCCGACAGAAGGTGCTCTGCCTGCCTGCCTGTCTTTCTGCCTGTCTGTCAGTCTGCCTGGCTCTGCTGCGTTGAGCCACACCCAGCAGTGCTCCAGGGCTACTCCTGGTCTGTGCCCAGGGTCACTCCCGGAGGCACCAAGGGAACTATCGGGGTGTCAGGGGTGGAACAGGGTTGGTGGGTGTAAAGGTCCCCCCGACACTGTGTCTCCAGCCTCTGGATGGACTTTGGGTTTTTGCTTTTTGGGTCACACCTGGCAATGCTCAGGGGTTACTCCTGGCTCTGCACTCAGGAATCACTCCTGGAGAAGCTCGGGGGACCCTCTGGGATACCGGGGATTGAACCCGGGTCGGCCACATGCAAGGCAAACGCCCTCTTCTATGCTATCACTCCAAACTCTGGATATACATTTATTATTATTATTATTGTTATTGTTTTTTGGGTCCACCTGGCGATTCACAAGGGTTCCTCCTGGCTCTGCACTCAGGAATTACTCCTAGCAGTGCTCGGGGGACCCTATGGGATGCTGGGAATCGAATCCGGGTTGGCCGCATGCAAGGCAAACGCCCTACCCGCTGTGCTATTGCTCCAGCCCCTGGATATACTTTTTGTTTTGTTTCGTGGCCACCCCCAGTGGCTCAGGACTTACTCCTGGCTTGGTGCTCAGCGTTCCCTCCTGGCTGGCCTAAGGGGGCCATACAGGTACCGCGGATCAAGCTGGGCTGCAGGCAAGGCCACGCCCTGAAAGTGTTTTAGCCCAGGTGGGCACACCCCCCGACCCTTGGAGGACGGGGCCATGAACTGCAGCTGGGAGGAGACGGCTCCGTGGGAATGAATCGGGTCCTGGTGGTCAGTGGTCAGCACGCGTGGACAGGTGCTCGGGAGCCTGAACTTCCACTTCCCATTTCCACTGCCTTCCACTTCCTGCTCCCACTGTCTGGCGAGGAGAGGAACACCCCAGAGCAAGCGGGCGGGCGGGGAGGCCCACCCAGCCCCCTCTGAGTAGGGCTGGCCCAGCCAGGGCCAGGCCAGCGTAGAACGGAACCCACACGCCCTCCCCACCTCACGCTACCGCCGGGGGCACTGGCCGAGTCCAGCTTTGATCCGCTCTATCTACACCAGGGCTCTGGGTCTCAGGAGGGGCTGGGGGTATTTAATCCACTTCCGAGTGGCTCAGGTTACCAGTTCTCTGGCTCTGCTGGGGGCTGGGTGGCCACAGGGGGTTGGGGGGTCAAGGGCTGAGGGCCCCAAATGAGGAGTGGGTGCAGGGCCAGGAGGCACCCAGGGGACCCCTGTCACCAGGGTTCTCCTTCAACCCCGGCACCCCGGTTTCAGCCACTGTCCCAACGTGCCTGGCCTGGCGGGGACCAGGTACTGGCCAGTCCCGGGGACTTACTGTGGCTGGAAGACCCTGATTCCCAAAGGTGGGTGGGAGGGGTCCAGTCACGGCCCAGGGTTCCTGCTGTCCCCTTGGGCCTCCGGGCGAATGGGGCCCCGGCCCGCAGCCAGCCAGCTGTGCCCGCATCCCAAGACCCTGGCCAGGCCGCTGAGGGCCACGGGCTCCTCCCCGGAGTGTCCCTGCCCACCAGCATGTTAGCCCACGGGGCCAGGGGAGCCCTTTGAAGTTTGTCTCCCACTTCCGAGAGACAGAGAACAGGTGGGGGCTCCACAGACGGGGAGGGGGGAGGCAGCAGATCAGCGGCCACCTGTGACCAGTCAGCAGCCTGATGCGGCCCCTGCGGCCATCCCGGGCGCCGGCTCACGCTCTGGAGAACCAGGTCAGGTCCGGGCCGGAACAAAGCACCGTTGTTCTGGCTCTGCGGAAGCAGGGACGCCCCGAGCCGCCAGCCGCAGCTCAATGCCCCTTCAGGACACGGGGACACCCAGGCTGGTCGAGGCAGGGTGGGAACAGCTGGGACGCCCTCCACCCCGGAAACGCCCCTGGCCCGGGCCCGGCAGCGCCCCCCACAGCCCTCCCCACCTCCAGCCCCTCTGCAGCCCCAGGAGGGGCCATGGGGCCCGGGCGGGGCCAGCCGCACTGAACCTCCTTATCGGGACATCTTAAGCCACTCAGGCCCACGCAACACTGCCCCCGGACAAAGGGCCACACGGCCACCGGACGGGACCTTTGCTCACACCCAGGGCCGCCAGCACGGAGCCCGCCCTGCGTCCACCCGACAGAGAACGCCAGCGCCTGGGGGGCAGCCTGTGCAGGTGCCCGGCGCGGGGTGAGCTGAGGGGCGGGCAGGCCCCCACCACAGGAATAGGCCTGGGCCCGAGTGGGGAGTGAGGTCTCCCCGGGGTCACGCTGGGCGGCTGTCCCCGGGCCCCTCCCCCCCACTCGGACCCTGTGAGCCGGAGCAAAGCAAACAGGCTGGACGCGAATGAGCTGGCTCCCGGCAGGCTGCGGGGAGGACGCGTCCCCCCAGTCCCTGCGGCCCCCGAGCCTCCTCGCTACAGGGGTCTCTGGCCTGGGGGTCACTGCAGAAGTGGGCCAGCTGCCTCCTGGGTAGTGCTCCTGTTCTGTGGCTTGCAGCCTAAGCCCTGCAGGGCCACGAGGGGGACCCACGTCCCAGACGTCCCGTGACACTGTAAGGTGGCCACTCACACAGTTGGCTGGAGGGAGGACGCTCCCGGCCTCTCCTGCAGGGACTCAATCCTCACCTCCTGCCATAGAAAAGGCGGGGGGTGGGGGGGGGCAGTGAGGCCCCTCCCTCAGGGGGGCCGGCAGCCCAGGACTCCAAGTCACTGGGTCACGCCGCCGTCCATCCTGCCCTGGTGCCCGCTGGGCCTCAGGCGCCTGGACAGAGGGGACTGTAGACAGAGGGGCACACGCTGAGGCTGGGGTGGGGGTCCCTGTGGGTCACCTGCATCCTGAGCCAGAGTGCAAGTTCCGCAAGGGAGGGGCCTCGTTTGTCCTCGGAGCCCCAAGACCCGGGCCCCCACATACCTCACATACCCCCACACACCCTGACATACCTCACACATACCCCCATTGACCCCCACATTCCCCTCCACCCCCACATACCGTGTTCCAGGTACCCCAGACAGGAGGTGGAGACTGACTCCCCTAGCCCTGCCCGCCAAAGGTGCCGTGACTCCCCAGCTCTGCGCCTGCTCTGGGGGTGGGGACCCCCCATTCCAGGGACCTCCGAGTGGTATGAAAAGGGGATGATGCGGCCTGTTCTCCTCCTGGTCCCCCCTCCTCCCCCGGGGGCTGATGGGCACCCCACGGAGACAGAGGCCCCCAACCAGCTCCCACGGTGCGCTAAGGAGTGCCCATCCCGCGGGCCCTCTGCCAGGCGGGGCCTAACTGGAAGTCACCAGGCGCCCCCTCCCCCGCCGGGCCCAGCCCCCTTGGGTAAACAGAGCCGGAGGCAGCTCTGCCCGCCCCCAAACTCCCCCGGCTGCAGCTCATCTACCTGGGGGAGGGGCAGCGGTCAGGAGGAGCAGAGGCACCGGCCAGTTCTGGGGTCCCTCGGCTATCCAGGTCCGCAGTGGAGTGGGGGCTGGTGGTCTCACAGTGTTCCCGGCCAAAGGCCCGGGGTCTGGAAGCCGCGCCCGCCCCCACGGTGCCGGCCGGGGCGCAGAAGGGGCGGCGGGGGCAGCGTGCCCACAACCATCCCAAGCATCTAGAGCATGCTGGGGAGGAAGGCGAGTGCCAAGCCCCAGCTCGTGCCACCTGGAAGCCCCCCGCCCCCCCCCCCCATGACCTCAGCGCACCCACGCGCCCGGAGAGCCCCTGGGCGCCTGGGAGGCCACCGCGAGCGCCGGATTCTAAGGCGCTGAGCTGGCCGGGTCTGGTCGCAGGGAAGTCCCGGGGCTCTGGGGAAGAGGGACTCTATCTGGGTTCCCGGCTTGTGGGCAGAGGGGCTGGGAACGCCCCGGCCCGGCCGGCCCAGGGCTCTGTCTCATCAATAAAAAACAAATTCACGAGCCCGGACGGGCAGAAAAACTGCAAAACTGCAGACAGCTTAAGGGTAGAAAGGCGGCCGCAGAGTCGGCGGCGGCAGCGGACAAGGGGTCCGGTCGGGGCCACGACAAAGACAAGAAGGGGCTGGAAGGGTCGTCTGGGTGCGGGGCTGCCCACTCAGGGGAAACCGAGAGAGCAACCGCGAGAAACCGAGCTGGCGGGAGCCGAGAGCGGGCGCCAGCGTCCCCCCCCCTCCGGCGCCGGCCCTCTGCACCTGGGCATCCCGAGCTGGCCGCCCCCACTCCCTCGCCCACACTCCCTAAGGGGGACCCCAAAGCAGGCCCACCCGAGGCTCCGGGAAAGCCAGGGCCCCGGGAGGGCGCGAGGGGCGAGGGAGGGCCAGTCGGGGGAGGGGGGGTGGCCCGCCGGCCCTGCAGGTACCAGAGGATCCCAGGTCCAGCCCGCCGCACCCCAGCCCGGCGCAGAGGGCAGCTCCTGGGCGCCGGGGGCCCCTCGATGCCCATCGCGCGGGGGAGGCCTGGCCGGGAGGTGCCGCCGTTCGCGGGGCCCCACCACGACCTCGGAGCGGGGAAGCCCCAGGAGCCCCGGCCGCCGCGCCCACCTGCGTGCGACTTCTTCATGCTGCCGCCGTGGACGCCGCTCCCAGGAAAAGTGGCTGCGGCGCTGCGGGCGCGGGCTCGGGGGCAGCTAATCCCCGGCCCGAGTGGGAGGGTCCGGGGTGGGCCGCCCGCCCGCAGCGCCCGGTCCCGCCCCACGGAGGTGCGCGTCCAGCCCGGCCCCGCCTCGCCCGGGCCCCTGGAGGTGCGTGGTCAGCCCTGGGCCCGCCCCGCCGCCGTGGACCCGCCCTTCGCGGTGTGTCCAGCGAGGCCACGCCCCTGCCACGCCCACACGGGCGCACTAGCCTCTAGCCACGCCTAGACCACGCCCCCTCCGCCGTGTGCTCAGCCTCAAGCCACGCCTCGGCCACGCCCCATAACGCGCTCTAACCCGTGGCCACACCCCCGTCACGCCCCCTGATGCGCTCCAGCCCTTGGCCACGCCCCGGCCACGCCCCGCGGAGGTGCGCGTCCCGCCAGCCCCGGGCCCGCCCCGCGCGCCGCTACACCTGGCGCCGCCGTTACGGCGCCTCCCACGCCGGACGCGGAGGGGGCGCGCCCCGACGCCCCGTCCCGCAGCCCCTTGGCAGGGGGCTGCCCGTGTGGACGGCCGGCCTGGCCGCTCACTTCCCGCCACACTCCCCGGGCGCGAGCGGTCAGTTCCGGGGCGCCGCGGCCACCCGCAGTGGCGCGACCCGACGGCCGCCGGGGCGGGGCGGGGCGGGGCGGGGCGAGGTGGCCGCGGACAGCGAGAGGCGAGAGCGCGCGGGGCACTGCCCAGGGGCCGACCCCAGCGCGGGGCGACCCCGAGGAACGCCTGCAGCGAGGCCACGGGGCAGTGCTGGAGGAAGCGGCCCCGTCCGTCTGCGGGCGTTTTTGTGTAAACGCGCAGGAGAAAAGCGGCGGGTTCCGTCTGGGGCGATGCCAAGGCGGGAATCTGCGCGTCGCCCCGGGCGCGGGGCGGGTCGTTCCGGGCGGCGGGAAGGGCGTGTGGAGCCCGGGGCGCGAGGCCTCACGCTCCCGAGGGCCAAGAGCCCCGCCCCGGACACCCCTCCGCTCCGCCCCCCACGAAGCCGGGACCCGCGAGGCGCTCCCGCTCCTGCCCCCGCCTCCAGCGCGCGGGAGAAACTTGAATTAACTTGGAGAGACGCTCCTCTTTCCCCGTGGGGTGGGGAGTGTGCAAACGCGCGCCAAGCCTTCTGCCGCGCACTTGGCCCGCGCTGGGAAGCAGCTGGCTGGCCCGCAGCCGCTCCCAAGCTTCCTCCTGGCTAGAGTTGCCGGCCCCGGACTGGACACCCGGGAGGGAGCGTCCACCTGGGCAGCATCTGGGGACCGGAGGCTCTGGGAGGCACGTGGACCAATGGTGAGCAGCTGCCCTGGGTTCTGGGCTGGCCACCCCCTCCCTCCAGTGTCCACCTGCCCAGCAGTGAACTGTGGTCCTGGCCCTGCAGAAGGATGTTGTCCCCTCCGGGTTCTGGCCACTACAGCCATGGCTAATACTGTTTCTCATTCAGGACCGTGGCTCTCCGACCCGGCAGCTCAGGGGATGCCCAGCCCTGTTGGGAGGGGCTGGACCCGCACAGGGAGAGGCTGGGGGGTGCTTTGCTGCCTGCTGCTCCTCCCCCAGTGCTCCACGGACCCGGGACCAGGACCAGGGAGCTGTGGTAGGACACAGGAAGAACAGGAGAGCGTGGTGGGGGTGTAGACTGTTTTCCAGGTGTGTGAAGGCTCAGTTTAAGCACACTTTTTTTTTCTGCTTTTTGGGTCACACCTAGCGATGCACAGGGGTTACTCCTGGCTCTGCACTCAGGAATCAATCCTGGCGGTGCTCAGGGGACCATATGGGATGCTGGGAATTGAACCCGGATTGGCCACGTGCAAGACAAATGCCCTACCTGCAATGCTATAGCTCCAGCCCCTTAAGCATACATTTTAAAATATTTCTGTGGAAAACTACTGAGGATGAGGATGGCCAGCAACCTCCCAGGGAGACCTCACCGGCCAGTGACTCGCATGTTCTATAAGCTTTTTTGGGGGGGGCTGGAGCGATAGCACAGCGGTAGGGCGTTTGCCTTGCATGCAGCCAACATGGCCGACCCGAGTTCGATTCCTCCGCCCCTCTCGGAGAGCCTGGCAAGCTACCGAGAGTATCTCGCCCGCATGGCAGAGCCTGGCAAGCTCCCCGTGACGTATTGGATATGCCAAACACAGTAACAACAAAGTCTCACAATGGAGACGTTACTGGGCCCGCTTGAGCAAATCGATGATCAACGGGAGGGCCTTTTTTTGGTTGTGGGGCCACACCTGTCCGGCTCAGGGCTTACTCCTGGCTCCGGGCTCAGGGATCACTCCTGGTGGGGCTCAGGGGAACCATGCGGTGTGCTGGGGAATGAATTTGTGAGCATCTTAATGGACATCCCGACTCCATTCGGGGCAAGTGATCTGCCCACAGCTCTGCCTCACAGAACGTCACAGATGATGGAGCAATCCAGTTGTGTCTGCTCGGGGCCACACCTGCTGGTCCTCAGGCTTCCAGAATCGCTGGGGGTCACTTCCATTGGTGTCACGGAACCATGTGGTGCCAGGCACTGGACCATGCAAACAGATACTCGGCCGTGATAGTTGAGTGTCTATCTCAGATGTGTCTAGAAAAAAGAAGTGTCTAGATAGTCGTCTTTATCCCCCGAAGCAGGTTGGGGGGGGGGGGGGGAACACGTAGCAGCTCTTAAGTGTTCAAAGCAATCAGGTCGCAGGGGCCAGGGCTGTGTGGGGCACCTGCCTTGCATGTGATGACCCTGTCCGTACCCTGCCGTCCTGTACGGTCCCCTGGCTTAAAGGGGCAGAAGGACAAAACAAGGAAGTCTAGAAGGCAGGCGCCGACTGAGGAAGCCTTTAGCTGCGAAGCTGAACGTCTCCCGAAGAAGGAAGCCAAGCGTAGCCGAGCGGCCAGGGGGCTCGCGGCGCCCCTCTGGCGACCTGCACCCAGCCCGGC
This sequence comes from Sorex fumeus, assembly GCF_029834395.1. Taxonomy (NCBI): domain Eukaryota; kingdom Metazoa; phylum Chordata; class Mammalia; order Eulipotyphla; family Soricidae; genus Sorex; species Sorex fumeus. The sequence goes on along the minus strand of NW_026606086.1, from coordinate 16,331,443 downwards.
TTCCTCCACGACTTCCTGCGAGGACCAGTTCCCGCACTTGGATGACTGTTTCTGCAGCTAGACATAGTCCTGCAGACATGGACAGTGGCTGGGCCATGCGAAGGGGGCTAATCTCTCACTCTGTCCTACCTACCCCTCAGTGTCTGCTGGGACGTCGTGCCCAATCCTGCCAATCTGGGCTGGATGCCCAGCCACAAGGCCCAGGTGTTCCTTGTCATTCCTTCCACTTGCCTGCAGATGGCAACATTGCCTTTTGCTCCAGAGTGGTCGCTGGACAGCGGCGCCCCCTGCTGGATTGGTACCCCCATGCCCAGTTTTCTCTGCACGATGGTGCCCCCTGCTGGATCGGCACCCCCATACCTAGTGGTCTCTGCACAGTGGCGCCCCCTGCTGGATCGGCACCCCATCCCCAGTGTTCTCTGCAGTGGCGCCCCCTGCTGGATTGGCACCTCACGCCGTTTTCTCTGCACAGTGGCGCCCCCTACAGGACCCACCTCCATGCCCCAGGGCTGCACCTACTGGCCGCCCTGTGTGAGGGGCCCTGCTGAGTGAGGCTTTTTTTTACCGTGAGCACTTGACAATTCCCAGGTCCCCCAGCAATGCGACTTTGCCCACTCAACCCCCCCCCCATGCTCCCTAGGGAGCAGAGTGCCTGGCCAGTGATGCCCACAGAGCGATGGTGAGAGCTGACTCCGGATTGAGTTCCCTGCCCCATCTTTCCAGACAGCCAGTACAGGGGCAGGGTCCCTAGCAAAGTGGGGAAGGTAGGAGCCACCCCCAAAATGACCTCCAAGTTAAGAGCCCAGACGCCTCTGGGATCCCAACCCCAGGGTGAGACGAGGCAGGACTATGTGCCCCTCACAGCTGATGCCCGAGTCTGGCCACACGGCTTCTGCCTGCGCCCACTGAGCGCCCCCACCCCTGGTCCTCCATGCTGTCCATCTTCCTCTCCTGCCTGCACCCACTGGGCGCCACCCGCCCCTGTCCATGCCGTTCCCACTTCCTCTCCCCCCTGGCTTTGGCTCACAGGGTTCTGGGGGTGGTCAGCAGGCTCGGGGACCCCTCATCCTCCCAGAGCTAGACGCCTTCTCTCCACCACGGGGCCTGCCAGTGTCAGGCCCCGGTGCCAGGGTGCCAACTGTCAGCCTGTCACCCTCAGCCTCAGTTTCCTCATCGGCGCAGGCTACAACAGGAGCACATGGGTGTTTGGTCACTGTGTCCCTGCAGCAGTCTGGGTCAGATTTGCAATATTCCCCGTGGTGTGTAGAAACGTCCCTTAAAAATAAGCCATGGGGTGGTGCTGGAGTGATAGCACAACGCGTGGGGCGTTTGCCTTGCATGTGGCCGACCTGGGTTTGATTCCCAGCATCCCATAGGGTCCCCCAAGCACCGCCAGGAGTGATTCCTGAGTACAGAGCCAGGAGTAACCTCTGAGCATCGCTAGGTGTGACCCGAAAAGCAAAATAATAATAAGACATGGGGGCAGGAGAGAATAGTGGGGAGACATTTGCCTTGCACGCGGCCCACCCAAGTTCAGTCTCCAGCACCTCACAGGGTCCCCTGAGCACCGCCAGGAGTAACCCTGAGCATCACCGGGTGTGGCCCAAACCCACAAGGAAGACACAACACCTGAGCCATAGTCCAGCAGACAGGGCACTTGCGTGCATGCAGCTGAGCCGGTTCCATTCTTGGAATCCTACAGGGTCCGCCAAGCCCTGCCAGGAGTGATCTCAGCACCTCCGGGTACCCAAAACAAATAAAACCAAGGGCCAGGTAGATGGTGCGGCTCTGACTACCTTAAAGCTGGTTCGTGGCTGTCGTCTGTGTGAAGTCCCACAATCTCTACGTGGACTCCGGGAGAACCACCGACTCTGGGGGTTCTGATTGTAGTTTTGTTTTTCAGGGTTTGGGGACATGTGCTGCAGTGCTTGGGGTGCTTGGGATGCTCAGGGGACCATGTGAGCTTCCTGCATGCCAAGCTTGTGCTCAGCCCTTTAAAGACCAGTTTTAAGTTTCTGGGCTGTCCCCCCATTTCTGTAGGGGTCAGCAGGTCCCGTCCCACCACAGGCTGCTGTCTCCTCCACACCCACCAGCACTTGCTCCTCGCTGGGTCGGAGCCTGGACCCTGCCCTTGCCGTGGCTCCCTGAAGTGTCTGTCCAGATCTTCAGCCCATTGTGTTGACACGCTGTTGGCTTTCCCGTTGCTGAGTCACATGCTTCCTGTGTGTTGCTGTATGATGTGCGTGAATGTGTGTATGTGTGTGTGTGTGTGGTGTCAGAGATCGAACCCAGAGCCTCACCCATGCAGGACCACTGTCAAAACCTGCTTTGTATATCTGGGATGTTAAGCCCGGATCAACTAGGGACCCTTGAAGAACAAGCTCCTGAAATACCGGATACGGATGAACTTCAGAGCACAGAAAGCCAGACCCACCCCACCCTTAAGGGCTGGAGCGATAGCACAGTGGGGAGGGCATTTTTCCTTGCACGTGGCCGACCTGGGTTCGATCCCTGGCATCCCATATGGTCCCCTGAGCACCATCAGGAGTAATTTCTGAGTGCAGAGCCAGGAGTAAGCCCTGAGCATCACCTGCCAGGTGTGACCCAAAAAGCAAAAAAAATAAATAGTGTCTTGGGGCCACAGTTACAGCACAGTGGGGAGGGCGTTTGCTTTGTGTGTGGCCAACTCGAATTGGGTCCCAGGTACCCCACATGGTCCCCTGAGCATCGCTGAGTGGGACCCCCCCCCAAAAAAAAGTGGAGGGCAGGGGCGGCTGTGCCTCTGTGGCCTATGACAGGTGCCTCGGGGTCCCCCTGTGGGGTGGGGCGCTTCTAGGGTGGCCAGCGGAGGTGCTACCTGCTTCACTCACAGCCGCTCTCCGGGCCTGCAGTGGCTGGTTCACCTGCCAGGATGGCCAGGTCCCCAAGGGCCGAGGGACGGGTAAAGAGGGAGAGTGACCAGGCTCAGCCTTGGTGTCCCGGATCTCCTCCGTCCCAGAGTCAGCTGCTGCCAGTCGGACACGACAGACACGCACACGCCTGCACATGTGAGCATGACACACAGGCACACACCTGCACATGTGAATATGACATGTATGCATACACATATGCCCATGCATGCACGCACACAGCATGTATGTATACCTGCGCCTGTGGATACAACGCACGTCAGCCTGGACGCGCACATACCAGATCTGGTTCATTCTCGGGGCCAGGGTACGTCTGGCCGCTGGCCAGGTCCTTCAAGCAAACAGCTTAGACGTGCTGCCCCTTCCTGGTCCCCCAGTGTGTCCGACACGCACCTGCGCCCTGAGACAGACCTCAGCAGCCACCGGGGACTTGGGTTCCAGCTGCGGGGTGCGGCAAAGGCCCCCTGGCGGGCAGCGCTGAGCAGGAAGGGACCCACACAGTAAGGCCTAGGCTGGCGCCGCTCACTCCCGCACCCTCAACCTCTGTGGCAGCCCTGCCCTGGGGTGGCAGAACCGAGGCAGCTGCTCACACTTGCTCCCCGTGCAGGCTCAGGGGTCTGTCGGAGGGGCCCGCTGCCCCCAGGCCTCCGGGCACACACGTGCAGGCCCACGTGGCCTTCACCAGCCTCCACACGCACGACCCTCTCGCTCATGCACTGGAAGCAGCGGGACAGAACCGAGACCACAGTGGGGTTCCCACTGGGACCTTGAAGACTGCAGGCAGATGCGTGGGGCTGGGCCATTCCTGGGGGCTTTGTTTGGGGCCACACTAGACCAGGGGCAGGCCCTGCCCCACCTCCCTCCTCCCGGCAGCCCTAGTTCCTGCGTCTGAGGCTGCTCCATGCAGCTGTCCCCAGGCCCTGCTGCCAGCCCCCATTCCCGCAAGGACCCTGCTCTGAAGGAGACACAGGCAGACGCCCCGGCTTTCTTCAAACAGTTCACGTTTATTATTGGTAACAATAAAAAACCTGAAGACTATCGGTTTCTACCTGCATTACCGGAGCAAGGAAAAGTGTCTATAAAATATTCACAGGGTCCATTTGCAAACAGGGGCGGGGTTAAGACACCAGTAACGGGGACAGAGCCTGGTGACCGCCCCGGGGCGGGGATGGCGAGTCAGGGGCACGGGGAGGGGACGGAGGGCACTGGCCACCGCCCTGAGCTGGGGACGCCCGGCCGGCCGGCGCCCGGAACCCTGCGCGCTGCGCAGCGATGTGCTTTGACCCCTCGGTTACGCGGGGCGCGTGAAAGGCTCAGTGTCAGAGGAGACTCGAGGGGGCCGCGGGAGGGTTTCTACCAGGGTCCCTGGATCGGCAGCAGTCAGCAAAACCGCCATCTGAGACGCGGGGAGAGGGAGGAAAGGAGGGAGGGAGAGAGAGGAGCGAGGGAGAGAGAGAAGGGGCGGGCACACCTTCAGGCCCCGGCTGCTGGCTGCAGGCAGCGGTGATGCCCTGACTAGGCCGGCAGAGTTTTCCGGGAACGAGGTCGCAGGTGCAAGGGACAAAGAAGCTTCTTTCCAAAGGCTGTGCCCAGCTCGGCCCGGGAGCCGGCGACCCTGGGGAGGCCTGGAGGGCCACAGCCCAGCACTTTCAGGGCACCTCTTCACGCGGTCGTGCGGTCCTGCCCAGACACCACGGGCAGCTTGGACAAACCTTAGGCATCAGCTTGGCAGAGAGGGCGCGGCGGACGGGGCAGGACAGGGCGAGGGGGCGAGGGGGCCGAGCTCCCCCCAGTCACCCAGGCCGCAGGCGGGCCCCGCGCCACCAGCTGCTGGAGAGGCTGCAGCGGACGGTCACAGGCCCCGCCAGGACGCGGACGGGCACCGTGCTGGGGGTGCCCGCGAGGGAGAGCCCGGGCACCTGGGGGGCATTGAGGCTGGCTACCTGGGGTGAGTGGCTATCGAGGGCACAGGGGAGAGGCGAGGGCTGCAGGCTGGTTCGGGGGCACAGCGGGGTCCCCCGAGTCCCTGCTCTGAGGGACGGCACAGAGGTTGCTGGGCAGATTTTTTGCATCAGTGTTTGAGACAAAGTCAACCTCTCACTGGCACAGACACGACTGTGGGACCCTGGGCGGTGACCATGGCGCCCGGACAGACCCTATGGCTATGAGGAGCCCGAGGCCGGGCTCAGGGGCAGGTCACGTCGGGAGGGGCTCCCGCTAACCCAGAGGCGGTGGCGGCGCTGGCTGGCGGCCGCTCCGGCGGGCGGGCGGGCGGGTGGGCGAGGCGGCACTACCTGGAAATCACGGAGCTGGAGTGGGACTGGCTGGAGGAGGTGGTGACGGCACTCAGCTGGGAGAAGCCGCTGTGGCTGGACTCCAGGCTGCTCATGGAGCCTCTGCAGGACGCGGGGAGAGCCGGTGAGCGCCCCACCGGCCCGGCCGCCCCCCCACCCCGCAGCCTGCCCGCCCGTGTGCCCGGCCTACCTGAAGTCCTCGGAGCCGATGACCTCGGTGTAGTACATGACCTTGCACTTGTGCGAGGACACCTGCAGCGAGGCCAGCACGTCGTCCACGCGAGGCAGGCTGCTGGCGGCGCAGGCGGGCATGCTGTGGAAGCGCCACTGCAGGATGTAGAAGCCGGGCCAGCGGGTCACGTGCGAGCCCTGCGGGACATGGCGGCGGTGATGTGGGTGTGGGCGGGCGCCACAGCCCAGGGCAGGGCCAGGAGGCCAGGGAGAGACGGGTGACCCGCCCCCGCTTGACCCCAGGCCCTGAGGCAGCGCCCCTGCCCCTACCTGAACGCTCTCGCCCTCCCGGCAGGTGAGTGGCGCCTCCACCATGCTGTAGTCGCAGCCCAGCTGCCAGGCACGGTCGATGAGCTGCACGTTGTTGCCCCCGGGGGAGCTGATGCCGTGCGCCCCCAGCGAGTCCTTCTTGGGCAGCTGCGGGGAGCGCTTGGAGTGGAAGATGTTGAACACCACGTCCCCTTTGCACACGTCGAAGTCCCACGTGATGACCGAGGACGCCTCCACGATCTGGATGAGGATCTAGAGAAGCAGCGCGTCACCGCACCCGCCCCAGCCCCTGACTCCTTCCACCCCCCCCCACACACGCCCGCGGCGTCCCTGGCCCCGACCACGCGTGTCTGCAAGAGCCGCAAGGAGCCGCCGAGTTCACTGCACCCGCGGCCCCGCAAGCACCCACGCGTGCACACCCAGGGCACCCCGACGCCAACCAACGGCCAGATCGGTTCCCAGGGAGCCAGATGGGCCTGGGGAGGAGAGGGGGTCCCCGCCTGGAGGAAGTCCAGGTGCTGTGGCCCACCCAGGAGCGAAACCCCACACGGGGGTGTGAGTAGCTTCCAGCAGGAGGGAGGAAAGGAAATGAGGCTTCGCTGCCGCCAGTCCACACGCGACCCTTGCTCCTCAGCACCCCCACACCGACACACAGACCCGCCATAAACTCCACTCTTCACTTCAGACCCCCACCCCCTCAGACCCCCTCTCCCCTCGGACACCCCCTCCTCACCACAGCATCATCCAGTACAGCCACCGACCACCCAGGGCCCATCTCTCTCCTTGGCAAAGTGGCCCGAGGGAGAGCCCCAACCCCCAGGACTTTCGGCACCCAGGGAGCTGAGTGTAACTCAGATTCAGAGAGTGTACGTGGCCCAGTGTCTTCAGACACCCGGAGCCCCCTGGAAGTCAGCCCTCGCCTGTCTCCAATGGGCCAGGACCCGCCTCTCAGCCGCAGCAAAGGCCAGCGATGGCCAAAGCAGTGCCTGAGCTACCCACTCGGCCCGCACCAGGCACAGGGCTCTCAAGGGCCACACGCACACGGACTGGGCACGGGCCGCCAGCACCCGCCTCATGCCCCAGACAGTCAGGGGAAGGGGTATGTGGGATCTCCCTCTATTCCGAGACCCCTGAAGTCAGAGTCGGGGGGCTTGGGCTGAGGTTCCTACCTCGTGGGGTGCGCCTTTGAAGACGCTGGCCGACTGGTAGATGGTCTCCGTCCAGAGCTTCAGGTCCTCGTTCTCCAGCTCCTCCGCCGTCCGGTACAGAGACTTGGGGACCAGCCCGCCCTCTGGCACTTCGCACTGGCGAGGAAGGAGGCGGTGAGGGTCGCGGCAGCACGGGCGCCCACGGAAGCCCCAGACGGGCAGTGCAACCACCGTGGGGTGCAGGATGTTCTGCACCGTCCGGTGGGAGCATGCAAACCCATACCCGTAACCCCAAGCCCACGCGTTCAAAGTCACTGAGGCACTGCGAGATAGCACAGCAGGGAGGGCATTTGCCTTGCACGCAGCTAACCAGGGTTCGATCCCCGGCATCTCATATGGTACCCTGAGCACCGCCAGGAGTAATTCCCGAGTGCAGAGCCAGGAGTAACCCCTGAGCATCAGCAGGTGTGGCCCAAACAGCAAAAAAATAGAAAAATAAGAAAAAAAATAAAGTCAGCAAGAACAAGTCGCCACAAGCTACCGCAGACTTCATGTGTCTGCAAAGCCGTGGGCACACAAAGGGGTGGCCGTGTGGGCGGGAGACACCTAAGGTGGCCCGGGGGACTCTGGGGTCGGAGCGCCCCACTCTACGGCCATGTGCAACCTGCTCCGGCCGGCCTCGCCTGACCCAAGCGACTGAGCATCCCAGAGAGTGAAAGGGCTTTTGGCGCACACGCGCCCAAAGCGGGTAAGGGGGGCCAGAACCTGAGTCTGTCTGGAGGCGGGGACCCCCAGCACCGTGGCCGCTCGCAGACACCAGGTCCCTCCGCCACGTTCACAGGAACCAGGTGGGGGGGGGGGCGCTCACCATGCACTCCCCGCTCAGGAAGTCGGGGATGATCTCCTTGTCGATGTAGTCCAGCAGGCCGCCGGGGCCCTGGTAGTCGTTGCCCGCGTAGATGAGGAACTTCCTTCTGGTGTTGTCATCGATGAACGGACTCACCTGTGGGAGAAAAGCCCAGGGTGGGGAGGGGTGAGCGCCATGGGAGGGGGCGCACGGGCTCGCTCGCTCCTGGGGCCGGATGTGGCGGAGACGTACCAGTGTCCAGAGCACCGGGAAGACCCTGGGCGCGCGGAGGATGAGGAGGCGGCCCAGCGTCTCGGGGTAGTTGGCCGCCACCACCTCGATGATGCGCAGCAGTGCCTTGACGCCTGGCCGCCACAGGTGGCGCATGTTCAGCCCCTCCAGGTCCACCAGGCACGTCCAGGAGCTGCGGGGGCAGCGGGGTGCTCAGGGCCCACTCGCCGCCGCCGCCCCAGCTCACGCGCACAACCCCCAAAACATGGCCCCCACCCACTCCAGGACCCCACTGGTGGAGGCGGGAGGGGTCCCCAGCTGGGCAGCAGCCGCACGGCGGAGGTGGACACACCGCCCCGTCGCGCTACCTGATAGGCCGACCAAAGACCTTCGTGTTCTCCTCACAGCGCCGCAGCCCTTCTTCGTTTATGGACAGAACCTGCAGGTAAGGGGCCACAGCTGGACGCACGGCAGGGGGCCCCAAGGGCACGGGACAGCACAGCCACCGCAGGGTCCATGTCTAGCTCCTGAGGCCCTCCCTGCCGGAACCAGGTGCCAGGAGAGGGGAGCCCGGCCCGGGAGAGGCAGCTCTGTCCTCTGCGACATGCCAGGTGGGAGGTGGCCCGCGGACAGGTGCCCCGGCCAGAACAGGAAGTGAGGGACACTGGGGCTGTCCACGGAGCCAAGGGCTGTCAGACAGAAAGCTCGAGGATACTGTGGCCCCCCTGACCACTCTCTGCCCTGCGGCAGTCCCGCATAGTGGCACAGGCCATGCCAGTCTGGACATACTGTACAGCAGTACACGGATGGGCACACCACACAGCACACACGTGGCACATGTGTGGGGGCACGTGTGCTAATGAAGCACAGGATGGCGACAATCCGGCACGGGACACGGGATCTGGCCCGCACCTTCTCACAGGAATGTCCACTGGTTCCTGCTGAAGGACACTCTGGGGTCCGGGTCGGGGCAGCCCAGCAGGGGCCCGAGCATGGCGGCAGGGGCGCAGCTGCCCCACCAGGGGCACTGTGGCCGCCTCCCAGGAACCAGCGTTTCTAGCACTTTCCCCGAGAAAGCCAGCGGCCAAGACCGTGGCAGGTTCCCTGCTGACCGCAGCGTGGCCGTGGGCACTCACGTATCTCAGCAGCGCCTCCTCGCCCAGGGCGCGCACCAGCCCCTTGGTGTCCATCTGGCCCAGCCGGAGCACGTACAGCGGCCGCCCATCTGCGGGGGGGGGGGGGGGGAGGGTGTGAGCACAGGGGACAGGGGACAGGCTTCCCCCAGCCCTCTCTGAGCCCGCAGCTCCGGCTCAGGGGCCCACCCAGGCACCAGGGGAGGCTGGTCCGGCGTCCACAGGCGGCGGAGGGCACCCCGCCCCCCAGGGGTGCAGGGACCCCGGTACCTCACCTCTGTCGTGGTGGTGCCAACCCCCTGCGTAGTAGTCCTGGAGGACCTGGGGGGGACTCCAGGTGTCGAGGATGAAGTCCACCTGGTGCTGCTTCCGCCACGTGAGAGACTGGCACAGGATGTCCCGCGCCTTGTCCAGGTGGAAGTCCCGGGCGCGCAGGAATCGCAGGATGTGCTCGTCTTTTGGGATCTGCGGCGGGACTGGCGGTCACTCAGGGCTGCAGGCCCGGGGTCTGGTCCCTGAGCCCTGCTGGGAGCCACCCCAAGCACAGGGCTGAGAGCAGCCCTCGAGGACCGCCAGGTCTGGCCCCGAGTCCCCAAAAGCCACCAGGAGAAAACTCCTAGTCATTACAGGAAAGAGACTCTGGAGTCCTTCTGTGTCATCGAGTCACGTAAAAGAAGCTGTCACCCAGAAGAATCCTCCAGAATAAACAGGGAAAGCAGGGCTGAGAGTTAACACAGGAGCGAAGGGGCTGGCCCCCACCCCAATCCGACCCCTGACCCTGAGAATCGCTGAGCAGCCGGGGGGGGGGGGGGGGAATCCTGGTCCTGCAGGGGCTCACAGCACCACAGCCTGGCTCGGACCCACAGCCCCAGCTGGCTAGAGCCCTGGGTGGGCCCTGGGGCCGTCACGCACTGCTCATGTCTTCTGTAGAATTCCATTTTAGTCACAATTCCTTTAGAGCACTCCATTCCAATTTCAGCAATGAAGACAGCAAAGACGTAAATCATTTTTTTTTGGGGGGGCTCCCCCACAGTGCTCAGGGAACACAAGCAGAGCAGCTCAGCTTGGCTGCGGTGCAAGGCGGAAACCCGGGGCCTCACCCCCAGGGGTCCCCAGTGACCCTCTCTACTTGAGCTGGGCAAACTCAGCTCCAAAGGCCGAGGGCTCCTGGGCTTCGGGGAAGGGCCTGGATGAGCCCCCACTGTGCACACAGCTGTGAGGACCTTCCTGGCCATGCAGGTCCCCTAGCAATGATAGCACCCTGGGGAGCGGGGGGGGGGCCCTCACTTTGCCCTTGTGGGTCTCCTGCAGCCACTGGCGCAGCCGGACCAGGCAGCTCTCCTGCAGCGGTGTCAGGTCCCCGAGGTAACGCTTGATGTAGTCGGTGTCCAGCTTGTCTGCAAGAGTCACAGGGCGAGTGTCCCTCAGAGCCCAGCCCCGTGACGTCCCACAGCCTCCAGCCCTGAGTGACCGTGCGCTTGGGGCAGGGGACAGCACGGTGGCAGGCCTGAGCGGGCCCAGCACCGCAGCGGTGACCCTGCCTGGCCCCACCAGCCCCTTCCAGCACTGTCCAGGGTGGCCAGTGGTCTCTGCAATGCAGGGCCTTTGCACTGGCTACTGGCCTCGCAGCTGAGAATCATGGGAGTGGCCTGAGCACCGCGCGAAAGGCCCCCTGTGGTCCCCGCCCATCTGTCAGGAATAAGGTCAGAAGGGGCCAGAGCGACAAGACACTGGGAGGGCACCGGCCTTACACGCCGCCTTCCCGAATGATCCCTCAAGCCCACCAGGGGGGATCCCTGAGTCAGGCCCAGGAGTGACCCAAGCCCCACTGGGTGTGGCCCCCAAACAAAAAACAAGTGAAGGAGGCGGACGACGCCCCCACCCCACCCCGCCAGGCGCCACCGCACAGATGGGCCCAGGGACTGCGCGGAGACAAGAGCACGCAGAGGCCCCAGTCCCGCCCCAGCTGCTTCTGAACCAGAAACATGTTGAACGTGCACTTTTATTTTTACATTTTCATTACAGCTTGGTCACACGGTCACCATCGTGCCGACACTCTGGTTTGGATGCACGGCCTCCGCGCCTCACACCAGCAGAGTACACTCGCTAAGCTTCACGCCACGCGTGAACACACTTATGTGTCGCGTGTGGGACACAGCCACGAGCGGCCACGCACGGCTGTCAGCCCCGGAGCGGGCCCCTCGCTGTGCACCTCTAGGAGCCCCCTCGGCATCTCTGGGCCTCAGCGACCTCCAGCACAAGAGGGAGGGAGGCCGCGAGCAGCCCCCGGGGAGGGTGCGGGTCCCACGCCCCTGGTCCCCTGCCAGCGCCTCGGCCTCTGTGAGGACACTCGCTGGGCCCAGCACAGGGGCAGCTGCCCTCACTCACGCCTGCCTCAAAGGGACACTGAGGCTTCTTCACACTAAGAAAAAACACCAACGGCTACTTGGAGGCCAGGGGCCCCGGGGCCTATGGGAGCAAGAGCACGTGGGTGAGCCATGCAGAAATGAACGCGCGGGTGGCGCTGGCCTCGCCGTGGGACCCACCGTCAGGGGTCCCGCCCAGGGGCTCGGGTGCCCCGCTGGGGTTGCTGAGGGCCTCGGTCACCGGCCCCTCCTTCTGGGCAGTGTCCGGAGCCACCGCCGCCAACGGCACGGGCTGCTGCTTGCTCGGTGGGGGCAGCTCGGAAGACGGCAGCGTGGAGGGGGGCGTCCAGCGGGGCACGAAGGTGATGCCCTCCTCCTCCAGCTGGCGAAGGTAGTACTCGATGATCTCTTTGCCCTGTGAGAGAAACGGGCGGCGGTGAGTGTGCCCGCGGCCAGACGCACCAGCAGAGGGCACTGCTGGCGGTGAAGCCATGTGCAGAGGGCAGGCCTGGGGCAACATTTGTGCTTCTGCATTTTGCCAATGCGCTTAGCTTCCTCGTCTCCCAAGGGCCTCACAACACTGTGTCATGAGACGTGAGTGTCCCCAGGCCTGGCTGCAGCCAAATCAGCCCCGAGCCTGCAAGGCTGCTCCCAGCCCACCTGGACCCTGCCCAAGACTGAAGGCAGAGCGAGTCTCTGAGAAGGCCCCCCGCCCGCCCGCAGCGCCAGCCCCCCACTAGATGCCCGGCCCGCATGAGCGCGGACCCCGCAGATGGAGGCGCCCATGGGCTCGAGGCCAGGCTCGGGACACTGCGGGGCTATGGGCCAGCCCTGGTCACTGGCTCCCCACACCCCTACAGCTCTAGCCGACCAGCACCATTTGGGCACCATGAGCTGAGGGGTGGGCTGGGGGCTAGGGAGGCGGGGCCGGAGCTGTCCTGAGAGACCGGGAGCGTCACCTTTTTAATGTTGCTGGTATATTGCTTCATGGCGATTTTTTCCACTGTACTTTCAAAGCCGAAGAAAGATTTAATATCTAAGCTTGCAGACTGCTCAAAGCAGGTCCAGTCTTCGTTCTCGGGGTGCACCTGCGAAAGGAGGCGCAATCAGGCACCGCAGCACACCGGAGCAGCCCCTTGGGGCGGCTTGGCGGGGGGGGGGGGGCGCCAGAACCAGGGTGAGCTTGTGGACAGGCTGGGGGACACCACGGGCTGGGAAGGGCCGAGACAGGCGTGCCCACTGTCCCCTAGCAAGTGCGTGAGGAGCCCCCAGACACACTCCAACCCAGCAGCAGCCGCACGCCACGCGGGCCAGGCCGGGTCAGGGGAACAGGCGGAATAGGCCAGGGTGTCTGTGGAGCATGAGTGTGTGCCTACGTGCCCAGAACTCGGGGGGGCTGGGGTGCTGGGTGCTGGCTGGGAGCTGGAGGGCACTGAGGCCTTGAGCCAGTACAGACAACAGCTGTGGGCCTGGGAGACGGGCCGTGTGGGGCCTGCTCTGGCCTGGACACGGAGGTCCTTCTGGAAGGGGGAGGGCAAAAGCCGAGGGACCCGTGAGCTCCCGGACACTCTGGGCCAAAGGGCTGGAGCACATGCCAGGAATGTGGGGCCTCGGACCAATCCCCAGCACCTCTGGGAGAGGCCCCGAGCACTGAAGTCAGTGAGCACTGTGGGGAGAGCCGTGGCTCTGCACCAGCACCTGGCAGGCAGGAAGTACCTGGCTGTGGCTCTGACGTGGAGGTCGCCAGTACTGGGGCCCCTCCCTCCAAAGCAGGTCCCCACACTTTGTGGCTACTGCCCCTTCCAGGACACCCTGGACATCCACCTTCTTGCTCTGTTAGTTCCGGAGCTTTGGGCCACACCTGCCGTGCTCAGGGGCTCGGTCCAGCTCTAGGCTTGGGGGTCCAGGTAGGGGGAGGTGTGTGGTGGGGTGCTGACCAGGCTCCTGCACGTCCCCATTGTGCCCCCGGCTTCCGGAGCCTTCCTTTCCAAAGCATCACAGAGCCCCCAGCATATCCAAGGCCCTGGCACGCCCACCTGCCACTGCATCCCTGCAGCGTCCCCAGGGGGCGCCCATGCTAGGCAACAGTGAACAAAAGGGTCAGTCGGGGCAAGAGCCCAAAGTCACACAAGCAATGGTGGAGGCGGCTCTGGGCACCCGGTGGGCACCGTGCCAGGTACTCACGGTGTAGCAGCAGTGCTCGTTAATGATGACCCGGTTGGAGAAGGTCTCATTATGGGCCTCGATGTGCAGAGTGCGCTCCCGGGAATTGAGCGAGTTCTTCTGGACGAAATACACATAATCGACTCCTGCGATCTAAGGGAGAAGCGGAGCAAGTGTTTGCCGCGCCCACGGCAGCGGGAGCTGAGCCCGCCGCGCCCGCCCGCGACACCCCCTACCTTCTTCAGCAGCCGTGGGGCGTCGATGTCCAGCTTGCAGCGCCTCTCGATCACGTGGATGGCCCCGTCCTCGCTCTTGAACTCGTTCACAGTGTCGCTGTCCACGAACATGGGGATCAGGGGGCATGTCGGGAACCTCCTCTCATAGGCCTGCGGGGGGACACAGGCAGAGCCGCTGAGCGGGACAGGGCTGCCCCCCGCGCCCCCGCAGCTCTGTGCTGGCCAGTGGACCCCAGCTGTGGACAGAGAGGCCACAGGACCGACAGACAGCGGGAACTGGGTCTGTGTGGTAGGCGAGGCTCTCTTACACTTCGTAAGGGAAGAGCAGAGAGACCAGGCAGCTTCCAGCCCAGAACAGCAGGGCCCAGTGTCAAGCCCGTGTGGTGCTGGAAAACAGAAGGATGGACGGACGAGCGGAAACCAAGCACCACACAGACGCACCCAGCGGACCTCGGGCCCAGGGGCAGCCAGGCGCCAAGGCTGTACCAGCAGCTGTTACGACCCCAAAGTGAAACAAGCCCCCAGCATGCAGGGGACCTGCAGCCTGAGTCCTGGGAGGCGCCATCACAGTCCATCATGGTCCGGGACAGTGGGAGCCGCAAGCCGCCGGGAGCAGGTTCAAGGGGCTTGTTCTGTCTTGTTTTGGGGGGCTTCGGGCCGAACCTGGCAGTGCTCAGAAAACCACATGGCTCAGGGATCTGCCTGGGGTCGGCACTGTCCCGGCTGTACCTCTCCAGGGTGACCTCGAGCACAGAGCTAGGAATCAGCCCACGCATGGCCAGACCGTGTCCCCAGACCTAAAAACAATCTACATAAATCAAAGGAAACCCACTTTCCCTGGCACCTCTCTACACCACACAGTGAAGGTTTCAGCGGAAAAGAAAGCCCAGCTTCCAGGGAGGCCTCCAGCGAGGACTCACTGGCCGAGCCGCGTCCCTCCTCCACTCTGAAGCCAGTACCTCGGATGTCTGCAGGGGGGCTGCCCACCTGTCACCGGCAGGAAAGCTAGTGTCATGAGAATGACAAGCTCCACCCACAGCCCACTAGAAAGGGGCTGACCCTGGCAGGAACTGCCGCACACCCTCCGGGTCCACGGGAGCTATCTGGTATGACCCTCGACTCTGACACAGGTCTGGCCGTGAAAGACGGTCACTGGGGACACTTCCTGCCATGTAGAAGATGGTCACTGGGGACACTTCCTATATGGAAGAAGGTCACTGGGGACACTTCCTGTGTAAAGATGGTCACTGGGACACTTCTTGCCATGTGGAAAATGACCACTGGGGACAGACGGTGATTGGGCACACTTCAGCAGGTGGGCTGGGAACCCGTGCCAGTGTCGGTCCCCAGATGTCCTCCATCAGAGGCCTACAAAGCCAGGTTCACATCCCCCTGGGTTTCTGTGAGGGGCCCATGCCAAAATAAATGTCATTTCTTGGGTTGGAGAGCTAGAACAGCAGATAGGGTCTTGCTTGGCATGTGGCCGACTTGGGTTCAATTCCTGGCCCTATTTATGGTATCCTGAGCCCCACCAGGAGCGACCCCCGAATACAGAGCCAGGACTGAGCCCAGAGCACTGCTGGGTGTGGCCACCCAAAACAAGAAACAAACACAGAAAGAACTGTCAGGCCTGGGAGATGCTGGAAGGGCTGCGTGCACAAGAAGCTGAGGTGTCGCCTCTCCACTGCTGGGTGCAACCCACGGGGACCGGGGGTACCCAAGCACGTACCCAACTACCAGGCTTGCAGCCAGCAGGCGAGGTTCTTGGGGCTGGACCCAGGGGAGGCCACACTTCCCTCCTCCCACCCCAGCAAAGTGCTCTCCGATAAGTTGGCAACCACTTGGGAAAACAAGCCATTTCTTCTACTCCGAAGAGAGCAGGGCCCTGCCCAGTCTAGCAGCCGTGCTGGACACTGTCCTAAGGCCCAGCGCCAGTAGGTGGCAGTAGGGGTCCTGTGAGCACTGGAAACCAGCTCCACAGAGGGCACAGCACCAAAGAAAGAATGAGCGTGTGAGAATGAGGGACCACCACCAGGAGTTTGTGCCAGCCCACAGACAACTCCCGAGCACTGCGATGCTGGGGTGTGTGGGGGGTGTGGCTCCACGTGTGTCCTCTCAGCTGACAGACACATCACTCAGCAAAGGACACTCGACCCATCTGAGTCTCCCGCGCCAACAGCCAGTGACTGGGATTTCTGGAATAAAATTCCTAAACCACGTTGAGCGGGAAGCGACACTTCCTGCTGTGCCAACCCTGCCTCATGTCGCGCCAACTGTTTGGGGTCACTCCTGGCGGTACCCCCGGGCTACAGTTTCAGTCAGGGGACCTGCAGCCCCCCCCCCCGACACACACACACACACACACACACACACACACACACACACACACACGGCGTTATCTCCGAGCTCTGCAGAGACACCAGAGCACAGCGGCATCCAGCAAGACTCTGGCTTTGGACATGGAAATCAGAGTCATGCACACAATGCCTGCGTCAGCAAACTGTCTGGAATCCCCCCAACCATGAACAAATGTGCAAACCACCTTGAGCTGGCAGGCAGGCGGCACAGGCCCGCCCCGGCACAGCCGGACACAGCAGGACTGAGCAGGGCTGGTGGTGAGGAAGGTGCCGGCGCCCTTGCCAGCACCACTGGCTCTGCGGGTCTCCCACCATGAAGACACCGTCACCAACACCCTCACTAGACAGGAGACAGGCAAAGGAAACTGTTGTTTCTGCAGACCCCCGGGCGCTCATGAGCGGGCCCCCACCTGGAGGTTTGCGGGACAGAAGGTGCCCGGAACCGAACCCTCCCCCTGCACACCCTGCAGCCCGAATCTGCAGTTCTGCTTTGGGAAAAGGAGGAACTTCACAGTGAAGGTCACCCTAGGCCTCCAGAACTCCGCTGTCTAGCAGCCACGGAGCTGCAGAATCCAGTGGCAGGAAAGTCACAGGGCCTGGGGACAGCCTGGAGGGGGCATGCCTGTGTCCAGAATCTGGTGCTGCTGTGGGCACCATGGGTGGCCCTCGCGCTCTGCAGAAGGTCGAGCCCAGTGGCGACACCTTGTGTAAATGGGGTGGGAGGCTCGGGGCAACTCCCTGTGTTGACATGGTGACATGGACACATCAGCAACACCCTATGTTATCACTGTGACATGAATAGTGACAACACCCTGCACTGACGGTGACAGGGACAATGATGACACCCTGCACTGACATGGTGACAGGAACAGTGATGACACCCTATGCTGACACGATGACAGGGACAGTGATGACACCCTGCACTGACACGGTGACAGGAAGTGATGACACCCTGCGCTGACACGTGACAGGGACAGTGGCAACACCCTGTGCCGACACAGTGACAGGGACCCAGTGGCTTGTTCCCGGACAGGGCATGAGTGTTTGCACCCAGCCTCAGCTCACCAGCCTTTTGGCTGAGGTGTCTGTGCCAGCCACACCAGCTGCTCTGAGCTCAGCAAGGCCTGCCCGGCACAGAGAAGCAAATCAGCCAGCCTGGAGAAAGGCAGCAGCACCTCCGAGCAGGCTAGCGCGGCCCGTGTGCCCCACACAGGCCTGCACCCACAAACCCTTAAACAAGCCCAGGCCTGGCGCCTGGAACAGAGATGTGCGTGGCCACCCACCCACCAGCCCCAGGCAGCCCCATCAGCAGGGACTCTGCCGGTTAGAGCACCCACTGGCCCCCACAGACCACGGCTCACACCACCCCAGACGCAACTGAGAGGCCAATCTCGGGAGGCTTCTGGGCACTGACTCTCCCTGGCTCATGATTCATCTGAGCCGCGTCCTTCAACAGAAAAGGCGAGCTGGAGGAGTCTGATTTCACTGGGGTACCGGCAGCCGAAGCCCTTCATGAGGAGGAGGAAATGCAGGGACACAGGGGCTGAGTCGGTTCTGGAGTGCGCCCAGGCGCTACACAGACTGGGCTCGGCGCAGAAGAAACCCCAGCCGGAGACAAAGGCGAAGGTGCCCAGGTGGGCAGGAGAAGGTGGGAGGAAGCGATCTGCAAGGGGCCGAGTCCAGTGCCCACAGGAGGAAGTGTCCACAGAGGAAAAAGGGATGTGTGCATGTGTGCGTTTTGTGTGCATGCATGTGTGCGTTGGTTTGGGGGTCACACTCAGCAGTGCTTAGGGCTTACTCCTGGCTCTGTGTCCAGGAGACAATATGGGGTGAGGGGTCGATCTGGGTAGGCGGCGTGCGAGGCAAGCGCGCTACACACAGTACTCTCTGGCCCAAATTTTAAACTTTGAAGATTAAGGACGTGGTACAGGTAAGATCAAGAAAGAGGAAGATTGCACACAGCCAACCCAGGCTCAATCCACAGCCTCCCAGATGGTCCCCCGAGCATCACCACAAGTGAACCCAAGCATAGGCGGGGGGGAACCTGAAAGGGAGGAAAGGAAAGGAAGAGGGTCTGGATGCGAAATAAATCAGGGATGGGGACATGTCCTGCCAGCATGCCCCAGCGCCCAGCCAGCAGTAGCCAGGGATACCACCGGGTGTGGGCAAACCCAGCCCAACACAGACAGAGCCACCAAGAGGCCGTTTCCAGCTCTGAGTCAGGCCCAGGAGCCCATGTCCAGCCCAGGAGCCGACAGGCCACCCCTTGGTCACCGTGGAGGAGGGGCCAGTACACAAGTCCCCGATGCTTCTGGAACAAATGTGCCATCCACACTTGTCACCAGGCACCAGAGTGACCGGAAGGCAAGCCACTGCCCCACTCCCTGGGCTCCAGCGGAAGGACTGGGCTGATCTGTATCTGTCCACGCCCCTCTATGGGGCCAGAGACAGCACAGCAGGGCCGTGTCGCCTTGGCTTGGCACGCCGCCAACCTGGATTCTACCTCCGGCATCATTTATGCCCCCCCCGCCCCCAGCCCACCAGGAGTGATCCCTGAGCACTGACAGGTGTGTCCCAAATTTCAAACAAAACAAGAAAAGTCTTCTAGGACCTTTGGTACCAGCCCGTGCCGTCTGTTACTGTGATACTTCGGTCTGCTGCAGCTGCGAGTGCCTGTGACATAGGCCCAGCCCCCCCCCCAGCCCCTGGGGGTGACTCACCGCACCCCCACTTTCTTCTATTTAAATCTCTCATTTGCATAGCTCTCAGGCTGCCAAGCCGCTTAGCCCATGGCTCAAAACCATCATTTGCATATTAATTCCACCTCTCTTCTCTCCACGTTTGCTCCCAACTGTTAAACTAGTACTAGCTGGGCCGGAGAAAGCCTCCTCCTCCCGGCTCAGTGTCACGCTGAGATTAGGCTATCAGGCTGGGGACAGGTGCAGGGCCCAGTCCCGGGAGCCCCACGCCAGTGCAACCCCAGACCTGTCACGGCCTTCAGAAACCAGGGACCCCTCTAGGGGGCAGAGCCCACGGTGTTTCCCCCGTCCCCCGTGGCAGGTTCTGTGGTGCCAGGAGCCACAGCCATGAACAGAGATGTGGTGTTGGCCTGTTATGCGTGAAGTCTCTGCCCAGCACCCAGGGGCAGTCAAGGACAGCTGATCAGAGGGAACGGTCAGAGATGGCTGATCAGAGGCAGCCCCCGCCGCCCCAAGCACCTCTGAGCTCCTCCTGCCCGCTGTGAAGGGAGCACCATGAGGCCCAAGTCAAACCACTGGCATGGAAGACAGTGGCTGGGCGCGAAGCAGCGGGCCTTTAAATCTGGAACCTGCCGAATACAAAGCAAACCAACGAGCCAGAGAGAGATGGGGGGGGGGGGGGTGGCTGACATGTTGACACGGCAGCTTGAGCACGGCGAGACAGGAGGGCTAGGGAGGGGGCACAGGGCGCGGTCTGAGCTGTGCCATGCAAGCTGAAGCCCAGGGCCAGAGTGACAGCACAGTGGCCAAGCTGGGTTTGATCCCCGGCATCCCATATGGTCCCCTGAGCACCATCAGGAGTGATCCCTGGGTGCAGAGATGGGAAGAAGCCCTGAGCATCGCCAGGTGTGACCCAAAAAGCCAAAACAAAACAAAAATCCAAAAATAAAAGGCAAGGGTCGCCTTGGCCTCCAAACGCTCCTGTGGGACGAGGCTGAGAGGAGAAAGGGGGGGGCACAGCAGGGCTGGGAGGTCCATGGGGGTCAGTGAAGCAAGTGGCGATCAGAAGGGGCAGTGCCCTGTGAGCTCGGTATGTTTTCTGGATGGACAGAGGAGAGGGTTGGGGGAGCGGACTGCAGGGAGAGTCGGGTACGGCACTGAGGGGGTCTCAGGCAGTGGCGGAGTCAGAAGCCACAGCCCTGAGAACAACGAGGGGCAGGGGTCGGGGGAGCCGGGTCTGAGTCTAGACCTCACCCTGAGACGATGGACACAGACAGGGACGGGCCGAGGGCCAGTCACTGTCGCTGAGCAGAGAAGAGTCAGCTGCCCGCTGCAAGGAGCTGCAGGGATCGGGAGGGACTATGGGCACAAACAGGGGCGCTCCAAGTGGGCAGAGCCCTGGAGTGGTACCTCTGGCCTGGGGGTCCTGGGGTGAAATGTCTCCGGGGAGGGTCTGCCTGGGAATGAGCCTTGAGCTCACAGCGGCAGCAGTACCAAAGTGGGACCGGGAAAGAGCCCGGGGTGGCGGTCTCAGCCTGCCACAGCAGCCGCTGGTCCCCACTATGGCCCTTAGGGTCGCAGGAAATGAGCCGGCGTCCACCAGGGCAAGTCACCACCAGGAGGCGCCAGATCCACTAGGGAAGCAGCACCCCCACCGGCACTGATGCATTACTGGGGTGGGGAGGGGGGGCGCGGGTGCTGTGATTCTTTTTCTGGGAAGGGGACTCTGCTCCCAGGGAGAAGCCCCAGCACATCGCACCAGTCAGATGTGTAGACAGGACCCGAGGGGGCCTGACTCCTGAGCACTGGTCACTCCAGCACACCTGCCGGGAACAGCAGCAGCCATGCCTGGACATGAGACTGGGGTCTTTCCTTCCTTTTCTCCCCCCGAAGCACTGTCAGTGTCCTACCCCATTTCATAAAAAAACGAAAAGGACTGGGGCTGAGCAGGAGGCGGCTGGCTACTGGGATCAGGGCCACCGCACTGGACTACCCTAGCACTCAAAAACTAACGGAAACAAAATGATGAAAGATGAATTTGAAGCCGCCAGCGAGGTTCCAAGGGCGTGTTCCCATGCCCCACAGGAGGAGGGCTGCGGTGACCCAGTGACCCACAGTCCCAGCACAGCCTGGAGTGACCCCTGAGCCCCAATCCAGAACTGGGCTGGGGCCCAAAAACCAAAAGGGGGAAGGGGGGAAGAGAAGAAAAAAGCCAAGCACTTCCAACATCCAACTGCAGGGGCCAGAGCACAGGAGGGCATTTGCCTTGCACAAGGCCCACCGGGATCAAACCCCAGCACCCCATGTGGTCCCAAGCCTGCCAGGAGTGATCCGTGAGCACCACCAGTTCTGGCCCAAAAACAAATAAGCAAAAAATATATATATACATACATATATATAATCAAATTGTACCTTTCAAAACAAGTTAATATAGTTGATTCTTTATTACAACATGTCAAATGAGCCCCAGGGCAATCCACCTGCCTTGGATGTGTGATCCCAACACTAAAAATAAAAACTAGGGGCTGGAGCAATAACACAGCAGGTAGGGTGTTTGCCCTGCACGTAGCCGACCTAGGTTCAATTCCCAGCATCCCATATGGTCCCCTGAGCACCGCCAGGAGTAATTTCTGAGTGCAGGAGCCAGGAGTAACCCCTGTGCAAAGCCGGGTGTGACCCAAAAAGAAAAAAAAAAATCAACTCGGGTTAGAGAGACAGTCCAGCAAGGAAGCAAGGACAGTGAGGGCCTCGCCTCAGCTGACCGGGTCGAATCCCTGGCACCCCATACAGTCCGGAGCCTCACCAGGCGTGATCCCTGAGTGCAGAGCCAAGAGCCAAGTCCTGAGCTCTGCAGGGTGTGGCCCCCCCAAAACAAATAAATGAACAAATCAAATCAAAGCATCCTGTTAAGTACAGGCTGAGAAGGACCATGGGCAGCACCAGCCAAGGGAAATCCTCCCCAGACACCCACCAAGGACAGCCTGCCCAGGGCTGGTCACTCACACCAACAGCCCCCCAGCCCCCCTCGCGGGGTAACCGCAGAGATGCCCACTCAGAGCAGCCAACAAAGGAAACTGCCGTAGGGCTCCGGCAGGAAGCAGCAGACCCCAGGGCCAGGGCTCACCCCACACAGTCCCCGAGCACTGCTGGGAGGAACCCGGAGCACTGCGCTAGGAGCAGAAACTGCGTGAACCAAGACCCAACAAATGTTGAAGTCATTAATTACAGGGACCGGGGCAGGGGTGCTCACAGTGCACCGCACGAAGCGGGGGAAGCAGCCTGTTTCCATCTGCAGGAGGCATGGGTGGCGCTGGCTCCCTGGTCACTGAATCTGCAAGGGCCAGCAGCCCTGCAGCCCACATAGAACCAGCCCTGAAAGGAACAACAGGAAGGGAGGGCGCAAGGAGGGAGGAGGCTGATGCACAGGCCCACACGAAGGGGCGGGCAGCTGTCACCCCATCGCAAAGGCCCAGCCATGAGGTGAGCACACGAACGTTTCTGCAGGTGGGCTCACCGCTATCCCTGGTCGCCCCCACACCTGGAGGCGGCAGCCTGTGACCGCGGCACCAACACACCAAGCACCCTGGAAAGAACGCGGGACCGGACAGGGAGCGCCAAGAAGCCACGCTGTCCATGCAGACGTCCCCGCACACTCAATGCACCCCTCTGCAAAGGAACTCGGTCAGGACAGCAAACGGCGTGGCAAGAAGGGGTGTGGGGCGGGCACACGCGGCTGCCCGGCCAGTTCTCACTACTCAGCTGTTCGGATTTCATCGTACCAGGTCCAAGAGATTTCTTTTTCTACTTTTTTTTTGTTTGTTTTTAAAAAAGACCAAAAAAAGGAAATCAAAGAGGCAAGGAGCCAGATTCATTGCTATGTCCTTGTCCTTGAAATATCTCTTACGGAACCGCCGCCTTCCCTCACCCAGCAGAAGAGCAAGACTCAGGAATGCGGAGCGCGCGGGGCCTGATCTCAGGCGGACGGACCCGCGGCAGCGGAGCGTCATTCTTCTGGGTTGGCGTCAAGTCCCCAGGGCTGGCGGGGAGGACGGCCCAGGGGGTTGCGGGTGGGGCACTGCAGGGTGTGACCCCCCAAACTGAAACCGAACACAGAGGAATAAAGCCGACTCCCCCAAATGCAGGTTGCTGAACCCCGAGAGAAAATGAGTTCTAAAGCCACGGAGGCTGCAGGCGCCCGGCCAGAGCCGGAGCCAGGGCCAGCGCAGGGTCAGCCGAGACGGAAGGGGCGAGGGGCAGGCGGCGGTCCAGGAGGAAGTGAGAGATGGGAGGAGCGGAGGAGGGGAGCAGAGGGAGGCCAGGGGAAGGGAGCCGGCAACCCGTGGAACGCTCTGGAAGCAGGGGTGCCCCTGCGGGCTGCCAGTGACCAGCAGCCCCCTCGGGGAGGGGGTCAGAGCCTGCCAGCATGTGCTCTGACTTGCTTTCCCCTCTCCCTCAGACACACGCCTCCCCTCTGATTTGGGGGCGCGGAGGCCACACCAGGAGTGCTCAGGGCTTACCCTGGCCGGAAGGCATGGCCGGTCCCTTCCCCTGCACTCTCTCTCACTCACCCAGGTCATTCCACAGCAGGGCTCCAGCAACACTGCCCAACAGCCGAGACAGGACTGCAGGGAGGGGGCTGCGGCCCGGGCCAGCCCAGTGCAAGCCCTGGCACCACAAAGGGTCCCCCAAGCACAGCGCCAGGAGCAGCCCGAGACCACTGGGTCTGGCTTACAACCAAAAAAACATGGCAGAAGAAACATTAAAACATTAAAAAAAAATATATATATATATATATATATATATCGGGGCTGGAGCGATAGCACAGCGGGTAGGGCATTTGCCTTGCACGCGGCCAACCCAGGTTCGATTTCCAGCATCCCATTATGGTCCCCAGAGCACCGCCAGGAGTGATTCCTGAGTGCAGAGCCAGGAGTAATCCCTGAACACTGTTGAGTCTGACCCAAAAAGCAAAAAAAAAAAAAAAAATCAACCTTTACCATCTCAAGAGAATAAGTTCAACACCAAAGCCACAGTGGATGGACTATCCTGGGGGAGCTTGGGATCTGCACCCCATTAGACCCCAGCACACCATCACCTCCTGATGAGCATGACACCTTGAACCACCCTGCAGCGGGGCAAGCCAGTCTGAGGGAATGCAGAGTGGCTCAGGATTTGAAATTCAAATTCTCTAAATCCATGTAAAAATTAGCACGGCGGAAACAGCAGCCAACCCTGCTCCATCCCCAGAACCGCACAAGTACCCCCAAGTCCCACCAGAAGGGACCCTGAGCACTGCCGGGTGTGGCCCGAGACACAGAAACAAACCAGAAAAGCGGATCAGGAAATAAGGAAACGGAGCATGCGGTGGGCGAACTATCTCGTCTCGTTAAGTCTAGTATCTGCGGAAGAGATACTAGACTTTGTGTCAAAGAATCGGGGCCCTTTGCGATTTGTGATCACTCCCGACACCTTGAAACAAGGGCCCAGGCCCAGAGCCGGCCCTGCCCTGCCAGGGTTCTCGGCTCTAGTGACCGGCCACCGGTTACCACGAGCCCCCAGATCCCCCAGCCGGCCACTCCCCAGCCCCGCCAGCGCATGCAGCTGCACAGTACTGAGACTCTGGACGAATAACCTGACCCATGGGGCCAGGGAAAGGGCCAATCACTGTCTCAAGAACGCCGGTTCCCAAAGAGGGCAGGACCACCCTGGCACTGTGGGCTGGGTTTGAGGGGCACTCGAATAATCCAGGAGGGGCTGGAGCAATAGTGCAGTGGGGAGGGCCCAGGCTGACCGGGATTCGATCCCCAGCACCACACAGGGTCCCCCTGAGGCCCTCACCGGAGTGATCTCTGAGTGCAGTCAGCCCTGTGCACCGCTGGGTGTGACCCCCCCCCCCAAAAAAAAACCCAAAACGAAACAACAAAACGCTTAGCAACCTGGAGTAAGAGGAGAGGGCGAATTTCTTTCAGTTCAGCTAGAGAAGATGTTTTTCGGGGCTCTGGGTGATCTCCAGTAAGGGGGTGGTGGCCTGGAGTCTCTGTCCAGAAGTCAAGTTGAGTCAGGAAGTGTGACAGCACTTGGTCACTCAGAAATGGAAGGAGAGTAGACAAGCCACGAAGCTGGACGGCGGCCAGCAGGGTCTGAGCAGCTGAGCTGAAGCCGCGGGGCGGGGGTGCGGGTGCTGGGGTGGGGGGCAGAACAGCTGCTGCGACCTGGAGCTGCCAAGGTCGGGCTCCCAGTGTTCCCGGATGTCGTGCAATGCCAGCAACCCTGCCTACAGCCCAGGGCACTCGCCGGACTGGGTCTCCGCTCCAGACACACGCATGAGTGGTGAGCCAAGCACCAAGGACTGCGTGGTGCTGGCGTTTAACTCAAGCCGGTGTGTATCACCAGTGGCTCACACTGGGCTGGGGTTTAACTGGCCCTACCGCAGCAACAGGGTAAGGGCAACACGTGGCACTTGCCTGGAACACAGCCAACCTGGGTTCGCTCCCCAGTATCCTTCCGAGTCCTCCAGGAGTGACCCCTGAGCACAAAGCCAGGAGGAAGCCCTGAGTACCTGGCAGTGGCTCAGAAAAGAAATCTGAAACAAATCAGCTCCATCCCAGATGAATATCCGCAGGGTGAGAACGAAAGGTGGGGCACCTTTGGGGGCAGGAGTCATGCTTGTCAAAACGGACCCAACTGTGGGCCAACACAGGGTCACTTCTGGGTCTCTGTTTCAGCCCAACTGAACAGAGGAAAAACTTCCATGAGCTCAGCTTGGCTCTCCGACGACACTGGGCCAAAGCAACCTCGGCCCTATCTCGAAGCCGAAGCACCCAAAGGTGCAGACCTGGGCGTTTCTACTTGCAAACCCAACCCCAGGGGAGAACCTGGTCCTGGGCGCAGAGTGAGGTGGGCCGAGGGGCTTCCTCCCAGGCCGCCAAGGCCCAGCCCTGACCTTGGTTGGGACGACCTTCCCCAGGAAGTCAGGTGTCTCTTCCAAAGTCTCAGGAAAGAGGCGAGAGCCCAGAGTCACACAAAGGGCTGGAGAAAGGTGTGTTTGGCACCTCGTGAAATGTTTAGTTCAGAGAAAGCCCTCAGCTACATAGCAGGAGGGAGCGGACACCGGCGGCTCAGCCTCAGGGAGGACACAGCAGAAGCTGCGCCCCAAGGGTCCACAGTGGGGAAGGAAGCTGCCCACAGCCCTTTTCTGCTGGGACAGACACACACTCCCCTGTTTGCGTGGGTAGAGGAGCAGCGCAGACTCAAGCACTGCCCGCAGGTCCATTTCTTAAAAACAGGGCTGAGATTTGTGGTTTAAACACACTGCACAGACTCAACGGCTTCCATCAGCCTTGCCAGGGCAAGGGGAAAGTGGAGCCAAAGCAGACAAAGCGACAGGCACCACGACCCCACGACGAGGACAGCACCGCGTTCGAATCCTTCAAAAGACTGGATGGCAGAGAGGAAGCGGAACGCCAAGTACTTACAGCCATAATTAATTCGAAGGGATGTTTGTACACCCTCACGGGGGACTGGTATTTCTGCACCATGATTGCAATATATCAGCAAACCTCGCACACCTGCAAAACACAAGCGCGCGGTGAGCAGCCTTGAGGACACATGGCCAGGGGACAGAGTGTGGGTCTCATTCCCAGCAGGGCTCAGAATAGGGGGGGACTTGGGTTCGCCCCCACCGCCACCCTGGGCATCCCATATGGTCCCCTGAACATCCCCCGGACCTGATCGCTGAGCACAGAGCCAGGAGTCAGCCCTGAGCAGCACCAGATGTGGCCCAAAAAAAAAGAGTACCCAGGGAGGGAGGGGGGGCTGCAGTGGGTCCCGGGAAAGGCCAGAAAATGTGCAATGCAATGATTGGAGAAATGGATCGATCACTTTCTCTTCCCAACCTCCATCAGAAGCCAGATCAACAGTGGCCCTTTAAGACATTGGGTAGAGGGACACTCAAAAATGAAAGTGCTGGGGGGGGGAAACTACAGCGGTTATCTCCCACTGGACCGGACAGCCCCGGGCTTGGAACTTCGAGCTAGCCTCAAGGCCAAGGGCCAAATGCGCTGCAGATCTGAGACCAGCCCGACCAGTGGGGGATGGGGGGGACACACGCTCCAGGGGGGACACGCTCCAGGCCGGCTGCGGCCCCGGGGGGCTGGGGGGGGGGGACACAGTCCAGGCCGGCTGCGGCGGGGGCGGGGGTGGGGGGGAGGACCCCCGACACACCCTCCCCCCACGTCCCTGCGAGGAGGAGCTCGGGCGCCTACCTGTGGGGCCCGCGATGACCATGAAGATGGGGACGTGACGCCGCGCGTGGTCAAGGGCTGCCCGGAAGTGCCGAAGGGGGGGTCTCCTCAAAGTCTGGCTGGGGGAAAAAGAAAAAAAAAGTTTGGGGAGGGAGGAGCGGGGCGCGGCGGGGGCGGGGGGCGACGCGCGCCCACCACCTCGGGGCCGCGTCACTCAGGGCCCGCGCCCGCGTTCCACGGCCGCCCCGCGGGGCCGGCGCGGCGTGGGCCCCCCCCACGTCCCGGCGCCGGGTGCGGGCCTGAGGCCGGCCGCGAGGGGCCGCCCGGGCCGCCGCCGCCCGGGCCGCCGCCGCCTCTGTTGCACGACAGTCGGCTCCCGCCGCACCCACCGCTCGTCAGAAGCGCCCGGCCCGGGGCTCGGGGCGGCGGGCGACGCTCATGCCGGCGGCTCCCAGGCCGTGGCCGTCGCTCTGCCCGCGGCCGCCGCTCCACGGCCGCTGCCAGCGAGTGGGCGGGAGGGGCCGGGGGCGGGGCCGCGCGGTTGTTACGGGCGACGGGGGCGGGGCCGCGCGGCGCGCCTGCGCGTAGCCCCGAGGCCGCGGGGGCGGGCGCGGGGGCCGTTGCTAGGGCGAAGGGAAGGCGGGGTCGTCCCCCCTCCCCCCTGGGGCCGCGCCCGAGCTGCGCAGGCGCCAACTCGCGGGCGTGGGAGGAGCTCGGGGCGGGCGCGCTGATTGGCCCGGCCCGGCGCCTGGCTCCGCCCCGCTTGCGTCACGAGGGCGAGCCTCCACCCAGGCCCCCTCCCCCACCCCGGAGCAGGCGGCCAGGGCGCTCTGCGGGCCCCGCCTGGGATCCCCCGGGTCCGAAGTGGTGTGTTGCGGCTTTGCCGCCGCCCGAGCCGGGCTGGAGGCTCCCTCCCGCTTCCTCGTTTTTCATTGCCAGCTCAGAAGCTGCAGGCTCCCTGTTGGCAGTGCCCCGTCCGCATTCCCGCCGAGTAATGCTGATGAGGCAAGGGCCGGGGTTGGGCGGCGGCCGGGTGGCACCCAACTGCTTCCTGTCAACACAGCCCGTCCCGGAGGCCGGCTGCACCCGGGGGCGGCCTGCGGGCCCGCAGGGTCGCCTCCCGGCTCCGCTTTCCAGCCCGGGCGCCGGGTGCGAGGTGCGGCGCGCCGCGCCCACGTTGACCTCTCGGGGCCTCCGCGCACGCCCACCCACGCGGGGCAGCTGGGTTTTAGCCGTCTCCGTCAGCGTCAGGGCCGTTCCGTTCCCAGGGGTCACCGCGGTGGCGGTGCGTCCGATGATGCAGTCCCAGGCACAGAGCATCTGGGGGGGCCTGACTTGGAGTTTCCTTCGGGACCAGTTTACCAGCCGCGCACACACACACACTCATTCGTTCCTTATCAAAGCCCTCATTTTCTCAGCTCCGAACGTCGTTTTCCACGCTGCCCACGCGGGTCAGACTGAGCTGTCTCTCTATAGAAACCACATCCACTTTCCCCAAAGCAGCTCTGAGCCAAAGGCCGCGCCACCGAGAACTTCCTGCTCAGGGTAAACAGCGAAGTGGTCCTGCAGTGGCCCTGCTAAACCGGTGGTAGCATCACCTGCTTTCGGGAAGGGAAGCGGGCGACAGGGCCTTGCTCAAGAGACCAGGGGGAACCACTGGCCGACGGAGACTGTGGGAAACGCTGTATGGCAACATTTTCTTGTTTTTGTTTTCATGTCCTTTGAGGTCACGCCCAGATGGGCTCAGGGCTCACAGGGCTAAGTCCTGGCGGTGTGACCATATGTGATTCGGAGATGGAACCTGGGCAAGCCACTTGCAAGGCGACACCCAGCCCGCCGCTGTACTGGCAGTCAGACTTTTTTTTTTTTAATGTTTTTTGTTGAGTCGCCTTCATGGGGCAGGGGTTCAGAGTCCCCACCAGACTTTGGAGAGGCACTCGCAGTAGTACCTGCAGCACCCCGGGCCCATTATTTCTACACACAGACCTGTTCCATAGCAGGCAGTGAGAGAGGAATCCCAGGGGAAGTAGCTCAGGATCGGGTTTGGCTGTAAAGTGGGGCAGAACAGAGGGAAAGCACACAGGCACTCATCCCCTGCTCCCATCACCCGGAGCACTGCTCTGGGAGCACTTTGAATGGAGGAGGGCCAGAGTGGTCGTGTACCAAGCCAGCATCATTAAGAGCTCCGTTGCCAAGACTCAAGATGGATTTCAGTGACATCAATGATGCTATCAAACTTTTATTTATTTATTTTTGGCTTTTGGGGTCATACCTGACTCAGGGATTACTCCTGGCTCTGCACTCAGAAATTTCTGGCAGTGCTTCAGGGACCATATGGGATGCCAGGATCGAACCCGGGTCAGCCATGCACAAAGTAAATGCCCTCCCTGCTGTGCTGTCCTCGGGCCAACTGTCAAACTTTTAAATGCAAGCTGAGGGTAGTGGAGGCAGCTTGGGAGGGTGGCGCGTGCCTCATCATGTGAGGCCTTGCGTTCTGTCCCTGCACTGCGGGGCAGGGAAAAACACCAAGGAAATAAAAATGCACCGTGAAAGCATGTTTGAAGAGTTGTGAAATACACGGAGGAGGGAATGATGCGCTGAGTGCTAAAAAAGAGACTTAGAGGAAATGGGAAGGGAGCCAGGACTGGGACACCCGTGGAGGTGGGGAGGGAGTGTGTGTGTGTGTGTGTCTGTTTCTCCAAGCACCACGAGAGTGACCCCTGAGTAGAATAGGAATAAGCCCAAATGGGTAGGCCCCGAAAATCAAATGCAATGCTGCCATCCGGGCCCTGGAAATCCTATGCTGGCTTCGCGTGATCGGAGCGACCTTCTCTCCATCCCCAGTGATCTGTTCATTTATTTCATAAAACTTGTGTGTGAACCTGGCCAGTGCCTGGTTTACCCGGACCCATCCCGAGCACAGGAGCATGTGCACACGGGGCCCATCAAGGCAAGGGACCCTCAAGGCAATGGGTCCATGGCAACTGACAACATAGGGACCTGAGATGTCCGGAAGCTCCCCACTCTTTTTTTTTTCTTTTTGGGTCACATCTGGCAATGCACAGGCGTTGCTCCTGGCTCATGCACTCAGGAATTACTCCTGGCAGTGCTTGGGGGACCATAAGGGATGCTGGGAATCGAACCCAGGTCGGCTGCATGCAAGGCAAACGCCCTACATGCTGTGCTATCGCTCCAGCCCCCTGAAGCCCCTCTTGTTCCCCCCAAGCCTGTTCTTTCCCTTCCTTCCTCGGGTGCACACACATGCATTGTGAGAGATCAAACCCCAGCCAGCATCCCAGGCCCGCTGCACTCTCTCTCCAGACCCCCAACACAGCTTTCAGAATTTTTCGCTTCCAAATAAAACATTTTTGTCACTCCCTGTTGATGATCTTGGGTGTTAGAAACAAAGCTGGAGCAATAGCACAGCGGGTTCGATTCCCAGCATCCCATATGGTCCCCCCGAGCACTGCCAGGGGTAATTCCTGAGTGCAGAGCCAGGAGTAACCCCTGTGCATCACTGTGTGTGACCCAAAAAGCCAAAAAAAAAAAAAAAGGAAGAAATCTTACAGCACTGACCAGCTCAGACTAAGTATACCCAGGTGGAGGAATATCACGGTGGGCTGAGAGTTCGCTCTGCTGGAAGGATTGTGTTTGGTTATATCACATGGTCGCTGAGCACTGCCAATACCAAGTTCCACAGAGCCCAGAATAGACCCGGAGCACTGCTGGGTGTGACCCAAAATTCAAAACCAAGGAGCCAGAGGGCCAGAGAGATAGTGTAGTAGGTAGGGCACTTGCCTTGCACAAGGATGACCAAGATTTAATCCCTTCCACTGCATATGGTCCCCTGAGCACCGCTAGGAGTGATCCCTGAGTACAGAACCAGGAGTAAGCCCTGAACCACCACCAGCATGGTTTCCAAAAAGCTAAACAACAATAAAAACAGTAGTAAGGGGGCTGGAGAGATAGCACAGCGGGTAGGGCATTTGCCTTGCACGCAGCCGACCCGGGTTCGATTCCCAGCATCCCATATGGTCCCCTGAGCACTGCCAGGAGTAACTCCTGAGTGCAGAGCCAGGAGTAACCCCTGTGCATTGCCAGGTGTGACCCAAAAAGCAAAAAAAAAAAAAGTAGTAAGGAGAGAGGCCCAGAGCAAATGTCAAGTGAGAAAGGCGCTTGCCTTGCAGGCGCCCAAGCCAAGTCTAAATCTAGGTCTCCCCCCCCCCCCCTCCCCAGAGCACTGCTAGGAGTGATTCCTGAGTGCAGAGCCCGAAGGAAGCCCTGAGCACCATCCTGTGTGGCCCCAAAACCCCAAAATAAACACAAAATAATAATAATGAACAGGAGGGGTAATACTGTGGATTGGACGCTTGCCTTGTACACGGCTGACCACAGTTCCATCCCCCTCTAGAGTTTCTGAGCCCCACCAGGAGTGATCGCTGAGCTGGGAGAAAGCTCTGAGCACTGTGGGGTGTAGGCTAAAAACAAGCCCAAAGTTTTGTTTTGTTTTTTTTAAAGGAGCTGTTTGTGCGGGCCCAGGTGGGGCTTCCTTAACATTCCCTCCTCCAAGAAGAGAACAGAAAAGAAAGGGGTGTTTGTGCAAACACTTTGTAAACGCTCCCTGCCTTACCTCCCCCCCCCAGCCAGGCCTCCCACAGCTCTGCCTCCAGAATGTTCTGTACTCAGCGATTATTCTTATGCTGCCTGCCCCAGCACCAGCCTCTATTTCTGGTGATGGCGCCCTCCCACCTGAACCCGCCCCAGGCGGCAGCAGGCTGGCACACACGTGTCAGATGCATTAGCTGTGGGACCTGGCTCCCGGGAGACACCTCCCGCCCATGGTGGTGGGAGCCCCAGGGCCGGGGAAGGCCGAGAGAGGGTGCAGAGAAGGGCCTGGCACTCAGCCCGGCACAGCCGGCGGCAGAGATGCCAAGGGCGCGGTTGCAGCTGAGCCGTTACTGCGCTCGCTCAGGCCCAGGTCTGACCTCCTCCCCCTCCAGGCCATGCTGTCACAAAGCTGCCCAAACTGAGTCTGACCACCACTCCCCACCCCTACGCCACCGCCTGCCCCCAGTGCTCATAATGACTCTGTGCTCAGGGATCACTCTGGAAGGGCTTGGGGGACCCTTTGGGGCGCCGGGGATCGAACCCAGGTCAGCCACATGCAAGGTGAACCTTAGAACTGGATCATGGGAAGAGGTGGCTGTGAGCACCCAGCCCACAGCTGCAGCGCCCACAAGCAGGTTCCACGCGAGCCGGGCACCATCTGCTCAGCAGACAAGCCAGGAGAACATCTGACCTTCCTGTATTTCCGTGTGGAGGCCAGAGCGATGGCACATCGGGGAGGGCATTTGCCTTGCACGCAGCTGGCCTGGGTTCACTCCCCGACATCCCCTATGGTCCCCTGAGCACCGCCTGGAGTCATCTCTGAGTGCAGAGAAACCCCTGAGCATCACCAGTTGCAACCCCCAAAATAAACAAAAAGGCGTACCAGCAGCAGAGAACCACGGGTACCTTTCAACTTCTGGTCTTGGTTGTTTAGCTGATTAAAGAAAAATACACAGGGGCTGGCGAGGTAGTACAGGGGTTGAGGCGCTTGCCTTGCACGCAGCCTATATCTGACATCATCTCTCGTCCCCTGACCACTGTCAGGGGTCACTCTTGAGCACAGAGCCAGGAGTAACCCCTGAGCGTCATCAGATATAGCCCAAACCCAGATAAACAAACAAAAAGAAAGAAAGAGACACAAAAATGAGGTCTGGGGCCATGGTTTTCTCGGGAGACCTGGGGAGTAGACAGCCCTGGGAGAACCAAGCGGGCCGGGCAGCTCTGATGGGGCTGGACACTGGTCTCCTTGTGGCCAGCTGGGCTCCATCCCCAGCAACCCACAGGGATCGGGAGTGATCCCTGAGCACAGCCACGTGCAGCCAACCCTCCACTCCCACAAAGAGAATTAGATTGAAGGGCCAGCGAGCTCGCACGGCGGTTCACACACCGGCCTGGCCTGGGTCCAACTCTGTTTCTATCCCTGGCACAGCCTGGTGGCCTGAGAAATGTCAGGGTGGCCCTGGAGGGCCCCCCAGCACCAAGGTGGCCCATCCCCCTTAACACTACACCCTCTCACTAAACCATTGGCTTCGCTGGCTGAATCACCAGGAGAGGCCCCAGGACTCCTGAGCACAGCTTTGGAACACAGCTTCGAGGGAAGGTCGACCCCAAACTGGACCGCATCCCTGGTCCCCCGTTTGAGGGCTTCCCCGCTCCCCACTGGCCACCCGCCAGCCCTCTCTGGAGATGTTCAGTCGAGGACGCTGTTCCCACTTGATTATTCCAGGAACACAAGAGCCACTGGGGGAGGGCTCAGCCGGGAGCACTGCCCCACACGGGTGGGCCTTGGTCCATCCCAAGCACCAAAACTATAAAGAATTCATGCATCAAACTGATACAACTGCCACCCACGGGCCATGAGGAAATACTGATTTTTTGGGGGGGAAGGACCACACCAGTGAGATGCTCAGGGTTACTCCTGGTAGTGTTCAGAGGACAATATGGGATGCTGGGGATTGAACCCTGGTCAAGTACAAGTAAGGCAAATACAAGCTCACCCACTGTACTAACTCTCCAGCCCTGGTCTGACTTTTATTTTTATTTTTTATTTCTTTATTTATTTTTGGCCTTTTGGGTCACACCCAGCAATGCTCAGGGGTTACTCCTTGCTCTGCACTCAGGAATTACTTCTGGCAGTGCTCTGGGGACCATACAGGATGCTGGAAATTGAACCCGGGTTGACTGCGTGCAAGGCAAATGCCCTACCTGCTGTGCTATCGCTCCAGGCCCCTGGTCCACCTTTTAAAGAAGGGATGGGCCCCGTGCGAGAGGTCCATCCACGTCCCGAGCGTTGTGGCCCTGCGGTTCCAGTTGGATTGCCCCCCACATCCCCTGAATCAGAGCCAAGCCAGTGGTAGCAGGAAGCTGCTTCCTGCCCTTTGAGTACCAGGCAATTCCCTTGTGCAATTCCCAATATTGCGGACAAGTTATTGCAATTCGTGTTCAGTTCCATTTAAAAGTAAACTCTGAGAACTTAAAAAAGAAAATAAAGAAAGAAGGGATGGGACTGCAGGCCATCTAAGACACCTTGAATCATGAGTAATGACCCTGGCCCCAGACCCCAGGACAGACAGACAGACAGACAAGAATGCTCCTTGCTGGCAGCCAGTGGCCAGTCAGTCTTGTGCTGATGGTCTACAAATGATGCTATAAATATCCAGATGGCCCCTGCAGGGAGGACATTCCCCAGAGCTGTTCTGAAGGAATGTGGGGAGGGTCCGAGTGATAGCACAGCTCTGCACGCTCCTGACCCGGGTTCACTGGCTCCATCCCCAGCATCCCTTACAGTTCCCCCAAGCACTGCCAGGAGTAAGCCCTGAGTGCCATCGGGTGTGACCTAAAAAACCAAAACAATAAAGAAATCCGGGGAAAATGTACAGCCCCAGGAAGCCATCACTGGCTTCACAGAGCGCAGCCACGCTCCACAGGCCAAGCCGTGTTTTAGAGAATAAGCATCTGCTCTAAGCTCTGCCAAGGGCCAACTTCATCTTGAACTGGGTCAGCCCAGGCAATGGGCTTTTGCTGAGCCGGGGAGCTCCTGGCGGAACCAGGTGACGATCCCGGCCCCTGCTGCCCGGTGAGACCTGTCACCCCTGTCACCTTCATCCCAGCACCAAGGTTTTCTGTCACTGTCCTGGCCAACAGTCAGGTCTGGGCCGCCAGAAAACGTTCTCGCACCTGTTCTGAGCAAATGGGAGACAGCCGGGAGACTTGCGCTGGGGTTGGGTTTCTCCGGGGTAAGGGAACACCGGCAATCAGGAGGTCTGACTACAGGCAGAAGGTGCCAGAAGGTTCTAAACCTCCAGGGAGGCCTCAGATTGCGGTGGGGAGGGGCCACGTCCAGCTGAGCTTCTGTCCTTGTCCATCACAGGCGGCCAGGGCCAGGCCAGTCCCCAAGGCTGTCCCTTGCTGGGGACAGCGCTCGTGGGGTTCTGTGGGTCATGATTGCACGTGGGGCGGCGGAGCAGGGGGGGTGGCGGGGATGCACCTGGCAGAGTTCAGGGGATGGGGGATGCCGGGATCACACCTGGGGTCCCGCATGCCAAACACGGGCCCCAGCCCTTCCCGCCACCTCCCTTGCTCTGCACTTGACATTTTTTAGGTAAATGCTGGAAAGGCAGAGTGTGTGCTTTGCAGGCGGGAGGCCTGGGTTCCATCTCTGGAACGTGTGGTCCCTCAGGCACTGAGCTGGGAGGAGCTCCTGAGCACTGACCTGGGAGTGACTCCTGAACACTGAGCTGGGAGGAGCCCATGAGCACCGAGCTGGGAGTGGCTCCTGAGCCCTGAGCTGGGAGTGACTCCTGAGCACTGACCTGGGAGGAGCCCATGAGCACTGCCAGATGAGATCACAGATAGAAGATGCTTGTGCTGGGGTTCAGAGGCGGGCAACAGAGGGGTCTGAGGAAGCAGCTGGGCAGGACACCGGCCAGTCCCCAGAGAGCACCTTCGTTCTGCTGTCTGTTCCCAGCCTGAGTCAGCCCCAGCACCCAACCTCAGAGGCTCCCGAGTACCTGCCTGAGCCCCCAGCTGGAGGGGCTTGGGCAGGATCAAGGTCATACCCAAGGTCACGGCAAGGCTTCCGGCTTCCGGCTCAGCAGGGGCCAGGGCCTGTGAGGAAAGGCAGAAACACAGGCCTGCGGGTCACCTGTCAAGTCTAATCTGCATTAAACAAGCCTGGGGCAAGGTGACAGGGGGCAACCTCACAGGGGGCAGGACGGGCAGGGGAGGCTGGGGGGCGGCTCCCCCTCCCGCAGGCTCACAGGAAGCTGCGAGTTCTCTCTCCCCACCACCGAGCTGGGGGCCTTGAGGGGGCCAAGTGTGAGCACAGGTCACGTGTATAACCCACGGTCCCAGCTGGGACGGAAGCAGACCGAGTATTCATCACCTGCCTGGCAGATCACACTGGCGTTGGCTCAGCAGAAATGACCTCACTGAGGGCTCACTCAGTGCCCCACAGGCCAATAAAGAAAATGCTGCTTCTCGGCTTGCCAGAAACTGGACGTGGGGGGTGTGGTGCTGGGACTCAGCTGCTGAGCCGCACCCCGCAAGCCTGAGGTGCCCAGTTCCATCCCTGGCACCAAAATAAAAACCAGACATGGGCAGGATGGGAGGAGGTTGGCACTGGCCTTGCACGTGGCTGACCTGGGTTC
The DNA here is from genome assembly GCF_029834395.1 of Sorex fumeus. Classification (NCBI taxonomy): domain Eukaryota; kingdom Metazoa; phylum Chordata; class Mammalia; order Eulipotyphla; family Soricidae; genus Sorex; species Sorex fumeus. Next base: position 16,295,059 of record NW_026606086.1, on the reverse strand, counting down.
CATCCTCAGCACCCCCTACGGGGCCCCTGAGCCCACTAGGAGTGATCCCTGAGCATAGAGCCAGGAGTCAGCCCTGAGCACCGCAAAAAAAAAAAAAAAAAAGCAGAATCCAGAGGCGAGGTGGAGCTGGTCACTTCGAGGGGGCGCCCAGTCCCCCCACAGCACCTTCCCTGCAGCCCAGTCCTCATGAAGAACTCACGAAGACTCTTCAGGTCGGGGTTGGAGCAATAGCACAGCAGGGAGGGCGTTTGTCTTGCATGCGGCCAACCCAGGTTCGATTCCCAGCATACCATATGGTCCTCCAGGAGTAATTCCTGAGTGCAGAGCCAGGAGTAACCCCTGTGCAGCGCCAGGTATGACCAAAAAGGAAAAAAAAAAGGACACTTCAGGTCAACTCTTCAAAGCAGCAGAACTTGGCCCCAGGGTGGGACCTGCAGGGATCGTGCACCAGCCCCTTGGGAGGTGACGTCTAGTTCTGGCCGGCAGAGAAGATGAAGGAAGCTCGTGAGAGCCCCGCCAAGACAGGCTCCCCTCGATGTGTCCCGAAGGATGGGGCAGGAGCACCCGGAGAAGGGAGGGGACAGCCACCAAGTCCCTGCAAGCACAGCTGAACAATGGCCGGAAGGAAGGAGGCCCCGGCTCCTAATTACACCCTTGCCGTGGAGAGCCTGACCTTCTCCTAGAGCTCCTGGGCCTTTGGGACTCGCAGCTGTTGGGGCTCTGTCCTGGGTCACCTTCGGATTGGGCAGTGCCTGGGCTGGCGTTACATAACTGGTGTCCACTGTCACGTGGAATGTGTGGGGCCCCAGGGCAGTGGCGGGGACTTGAGGCCCATTTGTGAATCACCTTCCTTCCCTTCGCCTTCCCTGGCAATTAAGGGGACAGATCTGGCTGGCCTAAACCAGCCTTAGCTGGTACGGGCCTGGAGAGGGTTTGTCATTGTGGGAGGGTGGGGGGGGAGGGAACACCCAGCAGCGCTCAGGGGTTACTCCTGGCAGGCTCAGTGGACCTTACGGGATGCTGGGATCCAGCCTGGGCCATCTGCGTGCCAGGCAAGTACCCTCCCTTCCTCTCCCTCTCAGATTTTTTTTTGGGTGGGGGGGGGGTCCATACCCAGCAATGCTCAGGGCTTACTCCTGGCCCTGTGCTCAGGAATCACTCCTGATGGGGCTCAGGGGAGCATATGGGGCGCTGGGGATCGAACCCAGGTCAGCTGCGTGCAAGGAAGAACCCCCCAGCCCCACCCCCACTGTATTATCACTCCAGCCCTCCCCAAGGATTTTAATGCTTCTCAGTCCCATGGGGTCTGGCTCAGTGAGGGGCTTCCAGCTGGCCTGATGGGGGTGGGAGGAATGCTCCTTGGAGGTGGCCTGCCTTGGTATGAGAACTTCAGGAGGCCAAGAAGGAAGCAGCTGGGTCACACCTGGACTGATAAATCTCGCCACTGACCTGTACTGACCTGCCCGGCCATCCAGAGAAGGGCCCTTGGCTTCTGCTGACCCTGGACCTCCGGGACAGGGCGTGGCCACACAGCGGGCACTGGTGAGGGCAGTGCAGGTTCTCCTCAGACAGGTGCCAGACCACTGACCATTCTGGCAAATTCTCACTAGCTGCTGGGCCAGTCCTCCCTGCACTGCACCGGCCTGGGTCATTCCTGGTCCTGTGCTCAGGAGTGACCCCTGGTGGTGCTCGGGGGACCTGCGGCAGTGCTGGGGTTTGAACCAGGCCAGGCTGCAGGATGACTGACTTCATGGTGTTTCGCAGCCCGCCAGGGTGGTGTGAATGTCAGGACTTTCTCTTGCCAGTGTTTTGTTTGTTTGTTTGTTTGTTTGGAGGCCAAACCCAGCGGTGATCACTCCTGGCGGGCTTGGGAGACCAGAGTACTGGAGACTGAGTCCAGGTCAGCTATGTGCAAGGCCAACACCTTACCTATTGCACTATAATTCCAGTACCACGATGCCAGTTTTCTTTTTTTTTTTTTTGTTTTTTGGGTCACACTCGGCGATGCATAGGGGTCACTCTTGGCTCATGCACTCAGGAATTACTCTTGGCGGTGCTCAGGGGACCATATGGGATGCTGGGAATCGAACCTGGGTCGGCTGCATGCAAGGCAAAAGCTCTACCCACTGTGCTATCACTCCAGCCCTCAATGATGCCAGTTTTTAAGGTTTTCCTCCCCACTGTGTGTGGGCCACGCCCAGCAGCGGTGCCTAGGATTGCTCCTCGCTCTGTGCTCAGGGAATACTCCTGACAGGGCTCCAGAGAACTTTATGTGGTGCCAGGGATTGAACCCAGGTCGGCCACAAGCAGGGCCAGCACCTTCCCTGCCATATTATCTCTTCAGCTTTTCTTTTTATTTATTTATTTATTTATTTATTTTGCCTTTTTTGCAGCCCGCCAGGGTGGTGTGAATGTCAGAATCCCCCAGCAATGCTCAAGGGTTACTCCTGGCTCTGCACTCAGGAAATACTCCTGGTGGTGCTTGGGGGACCAGATGGGATGGCAGGGATTGAAACCGGTTGGCTGCGTGCAAGGCAAACGCCCTCCCCGCTAGACTATCGCTCCGGCCCCTTCTTATTTTTTAGAGCCAAGAATGAACCCAGGTTGGGGCTGGAGTGATAGTACAGGGGGTAGGTGTTCGCCTTGCATGTGGCTGACCTGGGTTCATCCCAGCATCCCGTATGATCACCCCAAGCCCACCAGGAATAATTTCTGAGTGCAGAGCCAGGACTAACCCCTGAGTATAGCTGGGTGTGGCCCAAAAGCAAAAAATAAAAAAACAAAGAATTGAATCCAGGCAAGACAAGTACTCTCTGTGTTGCAGAGATAGTACAGCAGGGTCTTTGCCTTGCACGCATCTGACCCACATCTGATCCCCAGCACCCCATATGCTCCCCTGAATCCTGCCAGGACTAAGCCCTGAGAACGGCTGGGTGTGACCCCACCCCCCAAAAAAATAAGAAAAAAAAAATAAACAAGCGTTCCATTGCTAAGCTGTTCCCCCAGCGCCTTCATGTTCTTTTAAAGTAGGACAGTTTTTATTGAATGAAACTGAACTGGAAAAATGCAGGAGGTGGGGAGGAGAAAGGAAGTAGGCGTTCCAGAGAACACAGACTTCTCCGGAGTGGAAAGAGCAAGCAGTGACATAGACGAGCAAGTTAGTTCAAGGGAGAACATTTGAATGGGTTCCAGAGCCAGGCCCTGGCGGGTGGCACTGCCCTGTCCTGCCAACCAGGGCCAATCCCTGGCAAAAAAAAAAAAAGAGCAAACACCCTTCAGTGTTTTTTAATTATGAAATTTAATGATTTTTTAAAAATGAAATCACTGTGAGATACACAGGTACACATTTGTTTTTATTTATATATTTATTTTTGCTTTTCGGGTCACACCTGGTGATGCTCAGGACCATATGGGATGCTGGGAATCGAAACCAGGTTGGCCGCGTGCAAGGCAAATGCCCTACCCGCTGTGCTATCACTCCAGCCCCGACATTTGTTTTTATTTTATTTGGGGGCCACACCCGGCTGTGCCCAGGGCTGACTCCTGCTCTAAGTTCAGGGATCACTCCTGGGGGCTTGTGGGATCATAGGGAACCTGGGCCAGATGAGTGTAGACAAAGGTCCCCCCTGTGGTCCTGTCTCTGGCCCCAGCCCCCTTCCCGTTCTTTAGTGCATAGAGAGGACCGAGACAGGCCCCAGTCAAGAGCCCTTGGCCCACCGCTGTTCTTGCCTGGCCCTGCCACGCGTGCTCAGATGCTTGGAAGACGTCTCCCACGGCCTCGCAGGGGCCCTTCTGGTTCCTGCCACTCAGGAAACACGAATCTGGAAAACAAGAACACACAGACAGACTTCCGGTAGCCACGTCCTGGGGGACTCGGGCCCAAGGGTCCCTTTAGCCAGGAGACCCCGGCTCCTCCCCTGAGAGCAGAGTCTAATACCCCCCCCCCCCCCGAGAGTCTGAAACTCGTGGGAGTCCCTGATGGCAGCCCCGCCCCCAGCACGCCCCTGACAGGTGCCATGTGGACCTGCCCCCCCCCCCCGCCCCCAACACAGAACACGGTGTCTGGCCTGTAGCAAATGGTCAGAAGGAGTGAAGGGGGCAGAGTGATAGAGGGCGCTTGCTGGCCTTGCATTTGGCTGACCCAAGTTCAAGCCCCGGCATCCCACGTGGTCCCCTGAATACTGCCAGGAGTATTTCCTGGGCACAGAGCCCAAAGTAACTCTTAGGCACTGTCGGGTGTGGCCCCTAAAAAGCAAATAAACAAGAATGAGTAAAGGGAAATCAGCTCTGGCGTAGAACCCCAAAAGTTCCCGTGTTCCTGCAGATGCAACCCCCAGACAGGGGTTCCTGACAGATTTGCTTCCCACTTCCTCCCAAAAAAGAAAAAAATCACTCTGTGTGGGCCAGAGAGACGGGACAGAGGGTACAGCACTTGCCTGGCTCGCAGCCGACTGGGTTTGATGCCCTGCATCCCAGATCATCTCCCGAGACTCACCAGGGGTGACTCCTGAGTGCAGAGCCAGGAGAAAGCCCTGAGCACAACCGGGAGTGGCCAAAAAAATCCCCAAAACAGAGGCGCCGGAAAGATAGTCCAGCAGATAAGGCGCTTGCTGTGCTATCAAAACACACACACACACACACACACACACACACACACACACACACACAACTGATGCCTGCTCCCAGGACTGGGCTCAAAGCCAGGTCTGGCCCTGGGTGCAAGGGCTTTATGACCAACCGACCATGGGGATGCTTCCAGGCTGAGCACTGTCAGCCTTTCACGACTGCCTAGGGGCATCTGGCTGGCACTGGTTTCTCTGAGAATTCCCAGGAAACTGCTCAGTCTGCAGCAAACGGGGTACAGGTGTAGGAACATTCCCGCCCCCCCTCACTCAGAAATGCATTCTTGGGCCCAAACACCAGGACAGGGTGACGCCCCTCCTGATCTGATCATGGTCAGGTAGGATCTCAAACACCCCCATAAAGAAGAAGAAATCCTTATTTCCATATTCACTTTTGTTTTCCTTTTTGTTTTGTTTTGGGTCACACCCAGTGATGCTGAGGAATCGCTCCTGGCAGTGCTGGTGGACCCTGTGGGATGCCGGAGATTGAGATCGAACCCGGGTTGGAGTTGTGCAAGGCAAATGCCCTCCCTGCTGTCTGATTGCTCCAACCCCCACACTAACATTTTTTTTTGGACCCCCAAGCAGTGTTCAGGGCTGACTCCGGGTTCTGTGCTTGGGGATCACTCCTGGTGGGCTCGGGGGACCCTATAGGGTGCCGAGGAGCAGACCTGGGTGGGCCATGGGCGAGGAAGCGCTCCCTGCTGGGGCTCGGCCCTGGCCTGTATGACCCCCATTGTCTGAACCGGTGACCACCCCACAGTGACTTTTGCCTGCGTGTGGGCGTTGCATGAACAGATGCCCATGGCAGCCTAAACCCTGGCTGCTCATGCGGACAGGGTCGCCGCCGTGTCTCCAGATCTGTCACCTCTCGTGGCCGCTTCCTCCTTTGGGTCCCTGGCGGCTGCCAGTGAGGGCGAGTTTTACAGCGGGGCAAAGTCAAGTCAGGCTTCTCAGGTTCCCGTCGTCGCCAGCCGGCCCTGCCGGAGGGAAGCCAACGTGGCATGGTCCTGTGGGCGTCCCGGGGACCTGCGGGTCCAGAGCCACCTCCTGCTGGACACGGTTCCAACTGAGACCCCTCGAGGGAGGCTGTGGTCCCTGCTGACATCACTGTCTTCTTAGCTCAGACTCAGGCCACTTCCCGTTCCTGAATGGGGCCACTTCCTGTCCCCCGGCCACCCTCGCAGGCGGCGGTCTGGTTTGGGATCTGCTGAGAGTTCTGTGTCCCTGGCCGGAACGCGTTTCCTGGAATATCCCTCAATGAAAACCAAGTAAACAAACCCACGCCCGGTTCCCACTAACTTCCCGAAGCCAGTTCCCCGCCCCGGGTTCCAGCCATTGTGTTGTCCACACGAGAAGTGTCGGCCAGGGAGGTCGGCGGAGTCCAAGGAAAACATGGGCAAGTGGCTGCACCCCTCCACGGTAACACCCATCCCCATGGGGCCCCGGGCCTGAGCTGCCTCTGGTGTGGTCACACAGGTCGTGCCGGGCTAGCGGGAACCTTCCCTCCGTTAGAGCAGGGAAGCACAGCGGGGGCGCTGGCCCCGCATACGCCAACCTGGCTGCATCCCCGGCACCCCAGATGGTCCACCAAGACCTGCCAGTAGTGAGGCCTGAGTGCAGAGCCAGGAGCTGGCGCTGAGCACTGCAGCTGTGGTCCTCAAACAAAACAGACATAACGACACAGTGTTATGTTGTGAATCACACACACACACACACACACACACACACATACACACACGTATATGACAGAGAGACAGCACAGTGGGTGTTTGTCTCGCAGGGCGTTCGCTTCCTGGCATTACGTGTGAACCCCCTTACCTTGAGCACTGAATCAGGAGTAAGACCCAAGCGTAGCCCGGTATGGTCTAAAACAAGCAAAAAAAAATCCAATTCAAGGGGCTCAGAGCAATAGTACAGCAGGCAGGGCACTTGCCTTGCATGTGGCTGACCCAGGTTCAATCCCCGGTGCCCCATATGGCCCCAAAAGCCCGTCAGGAGTGGCCCCCGAGCAGCGCCAGAATAAGGCCTGAGCACTGTCCGGTGTGGCCTCAAACCCAAAGGCGCTCTGCTTTAGGGCTTAGAGGGTTGCAGGTGGGAGAGGGTTAGCCTTGCACATGCTCTGAAGCCCTGGGACTCCCCGACTCTGAGCACTGCCAGGGCTCACTTCTGAGCACAGAACCAGGAACACTGCTGGGTATGGCCCAAAACCCAAAACTAAAAAGGAAATCCAATTCAACATCCTTCACTTTTATGTCATTAGAAGTTTCCCCTCCAAGGGACTGGAGCGATAGTACAGTGGAGAGTGAATTTGCTTTATATACAGAGACCTGGGTTCGATCCCCAGCATCCCATATGGTTCCTGGAGCACCAGCGGGAGTAATTCCTGAGTGCAGAGCCAGCAGTAACCCCTGAGCATCACCAGGGCTTAGAAAGAGAGACAAAAAGAGAGAGAGAGAGAGAGAGAGAAAGAGAGAGAGAGAGAGCGCAAGAGTGAGAGAGCGAGCGAGAGCAGGAGCGAGAGAGAGAGAGAGAGAGAGAGAGAGAGAGAGAGAGAGAGAGAGAGAGAGAGAAGAGGGGGAGGGGAAGAGAGTTAAAAAAAAAAGTTTCCTCTCTGACAGCCTGTGTTTGGGAGCATGGAAAATGCTGAGGGCCCAGCTGGGACCTTTCCAAGACAAGTCTGTCCTTTTCCCCATCTTTTTTTGGCCACTCCTGACAATGCTTCAGGCTTACACGTGTACCCAAGTCTTCTTCAACTCTGATTGGGCGGGTGGGCTGTCATGGACTGGATCACAGTGTCCACATACATGACGCACACCTGTGGTTAAGATCCCTTTGGCATTTATTGGTTTCCTGAGCTCAAAGCCGGGCGAACAAGCCTGTACTGATTTTGGGTGCCAGAGAGGGGCCTGGGAGTTTAGATCTCCCACCTAGCTGGGAAACAAAACCGGGGCTGGAACCTTTGGAGAGTTCACAGGGATGGAAAATGCCACGGACACATGTGGCCTCTGGTAGGACCCCCTGGCCACATGCCCTCTGCGTGTGCCCAGGAGTCTCAGGCTCAGCTACTCTGAGCTGCAAGATGTTGTCACAGCCACCTCGTCTGTGCTACCTGGGCAGGAAGCGTCACTTAGGGATCTGCACATCTCCTGGGAAATCCCACACCCAGCATCCCAGCCTTCTAGATAGGGACCCCGCTTCCTGTAGCTGGGCTGATCAGGACACACACACACACACACACACACACACACACACACACACATATACACACACACATACATACACACATACACACACAGACATACATACACACAGACACACACACACTGGGCTGATCAGGACACACACACAGAGACATACACAGAGACATACACACAGAGAGACATACATGCACACACACACATATAGACACACTTTTTAAATTTTGTTTTGGTGGGGCTAGAGCAATAGCACAGCGGGTAGGGTGTTTGCCTTGCACACGGCCAACCCGGGTTTGATCCGCAGTGCCCCATATGGTCCCCTGAGCACTGCCAGGAGTGATTCCTGAGTGCAGAGTCAGGAGTAACCCCTGAGCATTGCTGGCTAAGATGCAAAAAAAAAAAAAAATTTTGTTTTGGTGTTTTTGGGTCACACCTGGCTGTGCCCAGGGATCACTCCTGGTGGGGCTCAGGGACTCAGCCTGGGCTGGCCGCACGCAAGGCCAGCAGTTGGCCAGCTGTCCTACCCTCCCAGGGACATGCTTCCCAGTCTTTCAACTGCACACGCTTCGGCCAGGCCTTGGCTGCCTTGTGGAGCATGTCCGGGGCAAGTACAGTGCAGAGGGGGAGGCTATGGAGGGGCAGGACGGCGCAGAGGCCAAGGCACCGGCCTTGCACGTCACCCAGTTCACCCCTGGCCCCTGCCCCCAGTAAGTGAGAGGCTCAGGGCTAGTGGGGGCTGCTCCTTGGCCAAGTCCTGGTGCCATACATGGTCCCACGGTCACTGCTATAAGCAGAGTCAAGTGTGGCCCACACCAAAAAAAAAAATAAATAAGCGAGAGGCCTAATTCTCCCAGCTGAAAATGAGGGAGAACTCCCTCACCCTCTTGTATCTTTGGGCTGGAGCGATAGCACAGTGGGTAGGGCGTTTGCCTTGCTCGCAGCCAACATGGTCAACCCGATTGATTCTTCCGCCCCTCTCGGAGAGCCTGGCAAGCTACCAAGAGTATCTCGCCTGCACGGCAAAGCCTGGCAAGCTACCCAACCACAGCAACAACAAAGTCTCACAATGGAGACATTACTGGGCCCACTTGAGAAAATCGATAAACAATGGGAGGACAGGGACAGTGACAGTGAATTTTGGGCCACACTCGGCACTGCTCAGGGCTTACTCCTGGCTCTGTGCTCTCACCCTGGCCCTGACCGTTTCTCGCGGAGTATGTCTGTCCTGTTCAAAGCAAACTCTTCAGCTGCTGAATCCACATCCGGCTTCTCAGGGGACCATATGGGACGCTGGGGATCGAACTTCAGCCCTGCAAGTGGCATCTCTGGGGGCCCCTGGGGGCATGGCTGCTCTGTCCTTCCTGGAGAGGGGCTCCCTGCACCCCACACCTTGGGTGACCGGAGGCCGCTGTATCTGAGGTTCCTCCACCTGCCATCCCTCTGCACGTGGCTGGGGAGGCCATGGGGACCAGCTTCACACTGATCCACAGAGTAACATTCGCTCACCTCAAGCTGGAGGATCCTCTGGGCTGAGAGAAGATTCTCTGCCAGATCAGTCTTCCTTGAGGCCCCAGGACCCACTTCCGGCAACAGCAGTCCTGGTGGGACCCTGCTGAGCGCCTCCCCCTCCAGCCCTGCACCCAACGGGCTGGGCTCCCTCACCCCAGGGCTCTTCCCAACGACGTCCCAGCCCCTGCACCATGGCTACGGAGGTCCACTTGTCCGTGTGCTGTTGTTTGGTTCTTGGGTCACACTGGCAGTGCTCAGGGGCTACTCCTGGCTCTACACTTAGAAATTACTCCTGGCGGTGCTCAGGGGACTGTATGGGGTGCCGGGGATTGAACCCGGGTCGGCGGGGTGCAAGGCAAACACCCGACCCGCTGTCGTATCCCTCGGAACCGCGTCATGTGCATTTGGAGTTGAACTCCGCTCTCCGCGTGGCTTCCTGTCTGGGATGCAAATCGTTCTGAGTAAAATCCCTTTCTACCACCTGAGCGTCCAGCTCTGGCTGCTCTCAAGAGGAGGCGCCTGTGTGGCCTGGCTGTAGGGAAACGCGCTCAGAGGACAGCGTGGCCCGCGGCCGCTGCAGAGGCCAGTTGTGCCGAGCCAAGCCGAACAACCAGGACTGGGCACACACCAAGAGGCGTGGGCGAGGTGACAGTCACAGTTCTGGGCCCTGCACCGGAGTGGGCACCCCAGGACGTGCATAACCCCCCACCCCCATGAGGCCTTTACGGCCTTGGCGGGCACTGGGGCAGTGGCCGCAGCTGCCGAAAGGTCCCCCTGGATTGACACAGCCCAGACTCTCCTCCAGGAACTGTAATCTCTGATCAGTGCCCTGTTTTCGGGGAGACCAGTTATCTTCCAGCCCACTATTCTCCTCCTCTTCAGCCTCAGTCCCCCAGAGAATGGCCTCTGGGCCGGCTGGAAGGGCCTCCCCCACGCCAGACAGGCACAAACGCCTGAGAGGAACCATGGGCAGCCTCTCACCTTCCGGGGGGAACTGGGAAGTTAGGGGGGGCTGAGTGCGGCCAAGAAGTCACCAGGACACGTGGGGACAAGGAGCAGAAGCCCTGAGAGCTCAGCCAGCAGGGGTAAGGGCAGGGGCTGTGGTCTCCAGGGGCCGCGGGGCCCAAACCCAGGCCTCCTCCGCTCGAGGCAAGTGGTTCTGCTCCGCCACCAGGGAGCAAAGGGGAAGAGGCTCCTCCTTGGGTGGCGCGGGGAGGCTCGCGGGGCCTTATGTAACCCCCACGCGACCAACCGTCACAGGGCACACAGCTGAGGCCGGGTGTGACAATCAGGGTGTGACCATCACGGCTCATTACACCGAGGAGGTGCTGGAGAAGCAGCAGGAATGCGCAGGGTTGCAGGGAAAGGCGCTTCTGCTGCGTCCCTGGGGAGCGGGAGACGGGCAGGTGCACCCAGCAGTGCTCAGGGACTGACTGGCCTGCAGGGACACAGAGAACGGGAAGGAGTGTCAGGGCTCCCTGCACCCGGCCCCCAGGGGTGGTCACATCCAAACAATTCTCCATGTGACTCAGCCTCGCTGCCGGGGGAGGGGCACTTCCTGCGCGGGGAGCAGGTCCTGTCACCCGCCAGGGCTGCTGGCACGAGAGCAGGAGCTTCCGGTGCCAACTATTGTGCTGGGGAAAGAAATGGCAGAGGGACTGCGGGCACCCGCCTCACCCCTGTGCTCCTGGGCGTCCCGGGCGTCCCAGCTCTCACAGCAGCCCTGCACCAAGCCGGCGGCTCCTCCGAGGACCCCTCCCAGCGGCCCCCTACTCTGGCTCCCCACACCCAAGGCGCCACTCCCGAACTCCCACGGGTGGCAGTGACAGGTTGATCCCCGCCATCCCACAGGGTCTCCTGAGCACTGCAGGAGTGAGTCCTGAGTGCAAAGCTGGGTGTGACCTCAATGCCCCAAGCTGCGAGCTGGGCTGGTAAAGCAGGCAAGGGCCATCCTTCCCTTGGGCGTTTGCTCTGAGCACGGCACACGCTGGTGACAGCACCACCAGGGGGAAGAAGGCACCTGGCTCTCAGCCTTCAGCCCTGGTTCGACCCTTGGTGCCACCTGTGGTACCCTGAGCACTGCCCAGTGTGGCCCCCAAATGCCCCTTCCCGCCCCCATACTCCCAGACAGCAGTACTCTGCTAAGGGACCCCTGGCACCCACTCCTCCCTGAGGTCACCCCTTTCCAGCTCAAGAGGAGGAATGTTCTTTTGGGTTTTTGTTTTTTTTTTGCTGTTAGGGTCACACGGCGATGCTCAAGGGTTACTCCTGGCGGTGCTTGGAGACCATCTGGGATGCTGGGAATTGGACGAGGGTCCACCGTGTGCAAGGCTAACGCCCTTCGGGCCGTGCTATCGCCCCAGACCCAACAAGAGGAACGTTCTAGAGATGTTCCCCTCTGCATTCAAACGTGGGCGTCGGCTCCTTGGAGGCCCAGCAAAGCATGGGTCTCCTCCAGGGCTGCGGTGACGTGGGGAGAGGCTGAGACACAGCGAGCTGTGACCGAGCTGACAGGGTGCAGGACGCCCGGCCGGGCTCCTCAGGGCCAGCAGATGACACTACGGCGAAACTGGGATGAAGTCAGGGCTTTGGCGAACCCCCCAACACCCCGATTCTGGGCCAAGAACAGGCGCATGACCATCCGCCCTCTAGTGACCAGAGGAAGCATTTCAACAAGTTTCATGAGTTCAGTTTGGGGGGCTGATGGAGGGCAGCGATGACCTCTGGGGCAGCTGGAAACTCTGTTCACAGGTCTGGGCGCAGGACACGTGGCCTTGTGACCGAGCACTTGGTTGCACGTTCCGGCACACCCTCAGGGCCCAGACTCGCTGACAAAACCCCTCTTCCCATTTTCGGGGTTCTCCCATCTCAGGAATCAGGCTGCTCTCTGCTCCCCCAAACTCTCGCCCGTGCTCCTCCCTCCCACAGAGCTGGCCTGGACGGCGCGCGGGGACACAGGGCCCACGGCGACAGCCGGGCGAGGGAGGGGGGTCCCAGGGGCAGGACGCGGGGGGAAGCCCCCCCACTCTCGGCCCCGACCCCGTGCTAGGAGACACTCCCCCTGTTTCGGTTTTGGGGGTCGCACGCCGCGGCGCCCGGGGACAGCTCTGGCTGGCGGGAGGTGGCCTGCGGGGTGCTGGGGGGGCCGGGCCCTGCCCGCGAGATGGCCCGTCCACAGCGCCCCCTGCCGGCCCTTGCCGGGCAGTGCCCAGTGACCCGCACGCCTGGGAGGACGCTCACACCTGCGGTGTTTGTCGGAGGTCGGGGTCGCGCTGCCCGACACGGCCTCCTCCCCGCACCGGCGCCACGCGCGCGCCTTCCCTTCACCCAGATTCACCTGCGCCCCGCCCCCTCCATCCTTGCACCAACACCCGCGCCCCGCCCCCTCCATCTCTGCACCCTCACCTGCGCCCCGCCCCCTCATCTCTGCATCCTCACCTGCGCCCCGCCCCTTCATCCCTGCATCCTCACCTGCGCCCCGCCCCCTCATCCCAGCACCCTCACCTGCACCCGCCCCCTCATCCCTGCATCCTCACCTGCGCCCCGCCCCCTCATCCCTGCATCCTCACCTGCGCCCCGCCCCCTCATCCCAGCACCCTCACCTGCACCCGCCCCCTCCATCCCTGCACCAACACCTGCACCCCGCCCCCTCCATCTCTGCACCCTCACCTGAGCACTGCCCCCTCACCCGCGCCCCGCCCCCTCCATCCCTGCACCCTCACCTGCGCCCCGCCCCCTCATCCCTGCATCCTCACCTGCGCCCCGCCCCCTCATCCCTGCACCCTCACCTGCGCCCCGCCCCCTCATCCCTGCACCCGCCCCCTCATCCCTGCATCCTCACCTGCGCCCCGCCCCCTCATCCCTGCACCCGCCCCCTCCATCCCTGCACCCTCACCTGCGCCCCGCTCCCTCCATCCCTGCACCCTCACCCGCGCCCCCTCCCCTCCATCCCTGCACCCTCACCTGCAACCCGCCCCCCCATCCCAGCACCGACTCACCTGCGCCCCGCCCCCGCCTTCCTTGCACCCCACCTTCCCTGCGCCCCGCACACCCCTCCTCCCCCCGCACTCCGCGCCCCGCAGGCCCGAGCGCGACCCCACCGGGCATCCGGACTCGTTCCCGCCCACCCTGGGGACCACGTGGCCCGCTGGCGCCTCCCCCGCCCGGCAGGAGGAGGCCTGGCACCCGCGTTTCCGGCGGAAGTGAAGACTTGCCAACGAGACGGCGGCTAGAGGGCCGCGCCCGAAACTCGGTCCTCCATGGCCGCCTTAAAGGGGTCGCCGCTCACGTGACCTTGATGGCCGGGGGTGCCCCGCCTCAACCGCTGGGGACGACCCGCAGGTAGTCGGAAGGTCGCGTGCACCGGGGCCCCAGCGTCTCTGGGCCTCCAGAGCACTTCTTAGGAGATACCAATAAAGAAAGTGGATTTGGGGGGCTGGAGTGATAGCACAGCGGGTAGGGCCACTGTCTTGCTCGTGGTCGACTAGGGTTGGATTCCCAGGGTCCCATGTGGTCCCCCGAGTAGTGCCAGGAGTAATTCCTGAATGCATGAGTCAGGGGTAACTCCTGTGCATCACCGGGTGTGACCCAAAAAAAGCAAAAAAAAAAAGTGGAAAGTGGACTTGGCTGCATTTTATTCCAGATTTTATTTCAGGACTGTCGCGGTGCTGGGCACAGCACAGCTGCAGGGCTCTTGCCTTGTACGCAGCCCACCCGGGTTCGATCCCCGCACCCCGTCTTGTCCCAGGAACCCGACCTGGAGTGATTCCTGAGCAGCGCCGGGGGTGGGGTGCCAAAAATCAGAATACAAACAAAACCAATCCAAGACCTTCAGCTTTATAGAGTCGAAAGGTTTCAGCTCGGCTTTGTTTTTCTTCTGGGTTTTGGGTTTTGCTTTTGGGTGCAGGTGGGAGCCACTCCCAGCAGTGTTGGGGGGCGCCAAGGAGGTGCCCTTGGTCGTGTAAGTTCTCAGCTCAGCCCTTGGAGCTCTCTCTGAGCTGTGTTTAGGGGTCCCACCCCGCAGGGCTGGCTCGGGAGCGACCCCCAGTGCTCTGTCCCCTGTGCTGTACTCGGACCCCAGCCGGAGTAAGCTGCGTGCAAGGCGACGCCTTAACCCCTGGGCTCTGTCTTAGGCTTGAATGGAACCAACCAGCTTTTTTTTTGGTGGTGGGAGGGCTACACCCGGCAGAGCTCAAGGCTCACTCCTGCCTCTGCTCAGAGATGACTCCTAGGCGGCCCGAGGAGGCTTGGGGACCATATGGGATGCTGAGGCTGGAACCCAGACTGTGGGTGCAGGGCAAGCGCCCTCCCTGCCTTGCGACCCTTGGGGACCCTCCTGTCACCTGCCAGCGAGTTCAGCCCCCCTCCTGATGGAGCTGGAGGAGCACCGGCGTCAGGGCCAGTGCTGACGTTCGATTCGTTCACGGAACGTCCCATCCATGGGGGGACCTGGGGCCTTGGGGGGTGCGAGGGCTTCTCAGGGCTGCTCCCGGCCACCCTCACCCGAACACACGGTGGCACCTCTGGGGCGTGAGGGCCGCACGGCTCCGCAGGAGACCGCGGGGCGCAGTCTCCTAGGGGTTGTGGCAGGGGTCGCTGGCCGCGGGCGCCAGGCTGCTGACCACCGGTCTGCAAGCTGCTGACCACTGGGCCCCACAGGCTGCTGCAGGGGACGTTGGCCACGGTACGGGTCGGCACGAGGCGGGCCGGCTGCTGCAGGGGTCACTGACCACCGGGCCGCAGAGGCTTCTACCGGGGGCGCTGACCACCGGGCCGCGCCGGCCGCTGCGTAGCGCCGCTGGCGCCCCCTGGCGGCGCCTTTTGGTGATGCCCTGAACTGAAACCCCAAAGCCTGGTGTTCTGGGGCCAGTGAATTGTTCAGCCTCTGTCTGCGCGGGGCGCATCAACAGCCACTTGGGGTCCTTCTGCACCGCCCCCCAGGCTCAGGCAGAATGCATGGCTGTTATCCTGCCGAGAAGACCCCCAGAGCGTCACTCCTGCCCCTGCCTGCAGCGCCTGCCTGCTGCCCGCTGGTCCCGGTGGTTCCCTTCTGGTGGCTGTTGGTGCCCAGGCGCTGTGCTGTGGGCTCGGGTGCGGGTGCCCTGGGGAGCTGACCTGCTGGTAGCGGCACCGGCTGCCTGGCCTCTGGCCTCTGGCTGGCTGCAGGATAGTGGGAGGCGGGGTCTTCCCATGGGCCTTCACCTCTGGGTCCCCAGGGGATATGCCCAGGGAGGGCAGCGGCTGCCCCAGTCAGCTTCTGGCTCTCCTCAGCCTCAGTTCGGCTGCCGGGATTGCAAACTGGACTCATCTGCTTCATCATTTTTTGGGGGGGAGGGTCACACCTGTGATGTTCAGGGCCACTCCTGACCCCATGCTGAAGTCTCTCCCGGGGGCTCGGGCACACGGCCATTGTCTGGGCTTCCTTGGGGTGGCATGGAGGACGCGCCTTGGCAGCCTTCCTACCTCACCCTGCCTCTGGGGCAGCGCCTGTGGGTAAATGAGACTCCCAGAAGGATCCAGAACCCCTCCTCGAGTGGAACCAAGAATTCTCAGCCTTTTTTTCCACTTGCTGTGAGGAATACTGCATTTGCTCTATTTATACAGAGCCAGACAGTCGGGGCGGGAGGGCCGGCGCCCCCTGTTTTATGAGCTCAAGGCTCAGAGTTTCTGTTTGTTTTTCATTTGGGGGCCACACCTGGCACGGCTTAGACCTTACTTCTGGAGGGGCTCGAGGGACCCCAGGCGTTGCCAGAGATTGAACCCAGCTTGGCTGGGTGCGAGGCAGTTTGCCGGCACTGTCCCATCTCTCTGGCCCTCAGGCCCTCAGTTGGGTCCCTGCCTCCGTTGGTCCTCGTCTCCCCTTTCCTGAGCCGTGGTGGCACCCAGGCAGTGCTCCACCATTCAGCTCACAGCGAAGGGCTGTGGGAAGCTCTGAGCCCCATCCGCTGCTGGAAGGATCCCTATAAAGGAAGCAAACGGGGGCTGGAACGAAACACAGCGGAGTGAGTGCTGGCCTTGCCCGTGGCTGACCCAGATTCGATCCCCGGTGTTCCCTATGTTTCCCGGAGCCCCCCGAGGAGTGACCCCTGAGCATCTCTGAGTGTTGCTTCCAAACTGAACCAAACCAACAACAACAAGAAGCAGGGCCAGGGACATAGTCCATGACCAGACACTTGCCGGGCCTCCGCCCAGCCCTGAGTCCTGCCAGGAGTAAGCCCTGAGCATTGCTGGGTGTGGCCACCAAGCCCCAAACAAACAAAAACCCAGATAATATCAAGCTCCAGGAATCTGGGAATGTAGGGGGAGGGGGACAGGCTGGAATAGAGCATGAGGGAATTTTCTAGGGTGCTGGCAAGACTGTAGCTTGGCTGGAGGTGCCAGTTGCATGGGTGTAGATACATCTGTCAGCGCAGGGGCTGCGCATATCACTGCCTGCGGCTACAGAGGCGTGTCGGCAACGGGGTGCACATGCGTACACATGCATTTACACATATGTACACGGACACATGCACACGTGTGCACTGCATACATACACGTGTGCTCACACATGTGTATTCACACATATGCACAGCACACCAGCACATGGACACGTGCATACTTGTGCACTGCATACATACATGTGTGCTCACACATGTGTACTCATATGCACAGTACACCGGCACACGGACACATGCACATGCGTGCACCTCATACATACACATGTGCTCACACATGTGTACTCACACATATGCACAGCACACCAGCACATGGACACATGCATACTTGTGCACTACATACATACATATGTGCTCACACATGTGTACTCATACGCACAGCACACCAGCACACGGGCACATGCACACGCGTGCACCTCATACATACACATGTGCTCACACGTGTACTCACACATATGCACAGCACACCAGCACATGGACACATGCACACTTGTACACTGCATACATACACGTGTGCTCACACATGCGGACTCATATGCACAGTACACCAGCACACGAACACATGCACACGTGTGTACTTCATATGTACACGTGTGCTCACAAATGTGATCGTACTCACACATATGCATAGCACACCAGCACACAGACACATGCACACGTGTGCACCGCATACATAACACGTGTGCTCACACATGTGGACTCACACATATGCGCAGCGCACCCACAGTCAGACGCACGCACACGTGCATACCCGCATTCATACACGCGTGCTCACAGAGGCACACCAGGCCCAGAGGGAAGGGCAGGGCTGCCTGGGGCTGGGCCCCACCGGGCAGCAGTGAGGCTGCGGAGAGGAGGGGGGAATGGTCTTCTAGCAGACTCCCCAGAAGGCGAGCTTCTTGCGGGCCTGTCCCTTCCCGGTGAGGCCCCGGCCACCTCACCCGGCAGCCTTCTCCCCTCAGATGAGCGAGATGCGCGTGCCAGCAACGTGGGCTGCAAACCATGGAAACAGCTAAAAAGAGCGGATCCTTCTCGGCTGAAATAAGCCAAACGCTCACTAAGAGGGGGCCTCCCCCCAAGAGTGTCTCACTTTGAGGTACGTGTGCTGTGAGGGGTCTCGGGGACTCTCTTCCCTTTGGGCCCCAGTCCTCTAGGCCATTGGCAGCCCATCTTGGGACCCGGGCACGGATCCCTGTGGGGCAGCCGGGGGGTGCTTGCGACCCCCACAGCACCCGGGATCCCCTAGATCTGCCTCTCTGAGCCCCTCAGACTCAGCCGGAAGTCCCAAAAATCAGACTCTGGGGAGGATAGAGACCCCCGAGTTCACCAACTGCCTGAGCAAAGTCAGAAGGAAGCATGCGGCTGGGGCAGTTGGCGTCCCAGAGCAGGAGAAGCCCACCCCCAGCACCCCTGCCCAGATACAGGACAGCGCTTGCTCTGGGCTGCAGAAAGACTCCTCCCCCTCAGCTTTGCAAGGAGAAGGAACTGGTTGGGTTTTTTTCTTCTTTCCTTTTTTTGCATTTTTGGGTTGGTGGTGCTCAGGGATGACTCCTGGCTCTGTGTTCGGGGCTGACTCCTGGCTCTGTGCTCAGGGCCCCTATGCAGTTCCAGGATGGAGCCCCTCTGACCATGAGCAAGGCCGGTGCCTTCCCTGATGTACTATCAAAATCCTTGCAGCAGAGAATGTGTGTACATGCATGCCTGCGTGTGAGAGTATGCATGCCTCTGTGTGTGTGTGTGTGTGTGTGTGTGTGTGTGTGTGTGTGTGTTTGGCAGCAGCTTGGCCCCAGCTGGTGGGAGCCACAGAATGCCCCTGGGAACTGTGTCAGCTGCCGGGGCAGCTTTGAAAAGGCTGATGGACAGTCAGTTCCTGAGCTCCTTGCGGCCCAGCCACTGCTGACTCTGCAATGAAGCCTGCAGGAGGGAAGTGACTGCTGGTTCTGGGGGCTGCCATCATGGCGCCAGTCACAGAGAGGCACAGAAGGGCAGTGGACAAAGGGAGAGGGGTTAGCGGGAGGGGGGCAGGCAGGGGCGGGGCGGGACAGCACACGGTACAGAGGCCAAATTGGGCATCCCGCCTGCAAAACTTGCGCTCAGTCCTTGGATGTCTCTCTGGCCCCAAATGGTGCTTTTTGCCTTTGGGGGGCCATACCCATCAGTGCTGGGGGTCACTCCTGGCTCTAACTCTGGTGGTATTGGACGGGGGCAGGGGATTGCGGCCCCGGATCTGCATCAAAGTCTGTGCTCCAGGTCTTTGGGTGCACCCCCTCGCTCCCACCTTGGTGCAGGGGCCTGCCCCCAGCCCCTCGGACGAGCCAGGCCAGGGTTCACCATGTCCACGCCCACGTGAGGAGGTAACCAGAGCGGTCACCTGCAATTCTGACTTTGGCCACTAGATGGCAGAAAAGACCAAGCCTGAACCAAGTTTAACCTTGGGGGGTCCGCGGGGAGACCGGGGTCAAGAACACCCAGCTCTCTGTCCACCAGGGACCAGCGAGGGGGATGATGGCTGGGACCCCCAGGGCTGGTGTTCACAACCTCTTGGGGACCGGAGAGATAGTATAGCCGAGAAGGCATGTGCCTTGCCCGGGATGGACCCAAGTTCAATCCCAGCATCCCACAGGGACCGCTATTGTCCCCATGACGCCAGGAGTGATGCCCGACCCCAGAGCACCGCCATGTGTGACCCAAAAATAAATTAAAAATGAAGCTGGTGTGCAGACGGGGCAGGAAATAGCTGAGTGGGTGCAGCGTGAGGTGCAGGAGGCCTGGCCGGGGCCCACCTGGCCCCCTGGCACAGAACAGCCACAGCAGCTCTGAGCTGCACCAGCTGTGGATCCCACACGAAAAGCGTTTGTTTGGTTTTTTTAGGGGGGCCACGCCCAGCAGTGCTCAGGGCTGACTCCTGGCTCTGCACTCAGGCATCATTTTTGGCAGTGCCCAGGAGGCCCTATGGGACCCCAGGGATGGAACCCAGGGTGGCCACGTGCGAGGCAGACACCCTCCCTGCTGTCCCGTCACTCCAGCATTCCCCCACGCAACATGAAAAATGAACTTGCGGGGCTGGAGTGATAGCACAGCGGGGAGGGCATTTGCCTTGCACGTAGCCGACCCGGGTTCGATTCCCAGCATCCCATAGGGTCCCCTGAGCACCGCCAGGAGTAACTCCTGAGTGCAGAGCCAAGAGGAACCCCTGTGCATCGCCAGGTGTGACCCAAAAAGAAAAAAAAAACCCTGCTACACGAACACCTCATGGGAGAGGCCAGGGGGACTTTGCCTGGCCCGGTCCCCTGAGCACAGGGCCAGAAGTTCGCCATGAGCACTGCAGGGTGTACGCCTACAAACACACACACACAGGAACCCAAGGGGCGGCCTGTGCCTCCCCCAGTCCAGGCCAGGGCTCGCTGCCGCACGGGCATTTCTGAAGGTCCCTCGCACGGTCCAGCTAGTGCTTTACCTCCTTTGTCCCCTCATGGCTCTGACCCCAGCTCCAGAGGAGGGTCCCTCCAGTACGGGAGGCCAGGGACGGTCTCTGCGCCTGGCCACGGGCACAGGTGTAAAATGGCACCTGGCCCGGCTGACACCTGAGGGTGGTTCCCAGGGGCCGTCCTGCTTCCGGGTCCCCAGGCGGTCAGTACCGCTGTTTACCCCGAAGGTCAGCAGGAGGAGGCCGCCTGGTCACTTGCCTCGGGGGGAACCGGGCGTCCAGGCGCCGGCCTGCGCGATGTCGCCACCAGGGGGCGCGCCAGGTCCCCACCAGCCGCCAGGTGCCGCCCGCAGAGACGCGGGAGCTGCATCCCCAGGAGGCCCGGGAGGCGCCGCGCTGCCCAGACCCGGCGCCGTGGACAGGCCATCGCCTCGGACCCCTGCGTGCAGCCTGGACATGGGGGCAGCCGCGGCGGCCGGGAGGGCCTCTGGGGGTCCCGCGGGCTCAGATCCCAAATCTCAGCTCCGAGGTTCGCGCTGTCCCCGGGACTCCCCAGATCCTCCTGCCCCAGCGCCGGGCGTGAGGGGCTGCGGGTCCCAGGACGCCCCGGACAGGACAGGCCGACCTCTCGTGTCCGCAGGGCCTGACCGCTGAGTGATCGCTGGCCATTGGATCCCATCCCTGCTATCAGATGCCCAGGCTCACAGATACACACACACACACACACACACACACGCATGGCCATGGACACACACATGCACACAGATACACACACGCAGGCGCATAAGCACACACAGATACACACACACGCACACATGGACACGGGCACATACATACACACAGATACACACAGGCACACAGGCACCACACAATGCAGGCAAAATACACACATGCACACACATGCGTGCACAGATACACAGATGCACGCACATGGGCACACACAGATATACACATGCATGCACACAGACCACACAGATACATGCACACATGGCCACACACGTGCAGGCACATGGACACATAGATATGCACAGGCACACAGAAGGACACAACTTGCACACACAGGGCATATCACCTACCTGTACACAAACATGTACACACTTGCATGCACACAGACATACATATGTGCACACATGCACAATGCCAACATGTGGATACACACCACACGTACACAGAGTCATGTCTGCAACAAGCACACACATGCATGCATATTCATACGTGCACACACGTGCCAACGCACAGAGAAACACTTGCCCACAGACACACATTCATCTACACACGCACACACACACGTGCGCGCGCCCACGGAGATGCAGAGACACACAGGTACGCGCACTTGCCTCTGTGGCGAGACAGGTGACAAACGACTCCGGCCTCCCAGGGACGTGCGCAGGCTGACACGAGCCGCCCCAGGCTCACTCCTGCCATCAGCCCCTGAATCCTGACAGAAGCGAAACCCGGCAATCGGCAATCGCCGCTCAAGTCAGGCCCTGCCGAGGGCCTGCGGGGGCTTTTCTGGAGACTCTGCGATGGCCGGGAGGGAAGGTGACGGCCAGGGCTCGCCCGCCTGGCTGTGTGGCGAGGTTGGCATGGCCGGGCGAAATCCAGGCTGCCATCCAAGGCTGGCGTCGGTGTCCCGGTCGGTGGGCCAAGCTGTGACCTCTGCCTGCCTGTGCTGCGGCCTTGGGCCTGAGTCTGGGCTCTGGGTTCGCCGGGCTGCCAAGAGTCAAACACACCGGGGACCGAGGCCCCCCAGGACCCCTCTGAGCCCCACCTGCCCGCT
The DNA here is from genome assembly GCF_029834395.1 of Sorex fumeus. NCBI lineage: Eukaryota > Metazoa > Chordata > Mammalia > Eulipotyphla > Soricidae > Sorex > Sorex fumeus. The sequence goes on along the minus strand of NW_026606086.1, from coordinate 16,273,088 downwards.
GGCTGCAGCACCAGGGCCTCCAGGGTAGGGTGGGGTCCAGGAATGTGCCCAGTCTGGGGGTAAAGGGGTCTGCAGTGCCATGTGGGATGCTCCCAGCTCAGTGCCCATGGGGGCAGGCGGGGTGGCCACTGAACCAGCCTCCTGCGCACACACGAAGCCTCGACCAGCCCGACCCGCTAGCTCTCTGGCCCACATGCTCATCAGACTCGTGTACTTTTATTTACTTATTTATTTATTTTTGTTTTTGGGGTCACACCCGGTGGTGCTCAGGGCTTCCGCCTGGCTCTACACTCAGGAATCCCTCCTGGTGGTGCTCGGGGGACCCTATGCGGACGTCAGGGATCGAACCCAGGTTGGTTGTGGGCAAGGCAAACACCCTTCCCGCTGTGCTATCTCTCCAGCCCCAGGTTTGTATATTTTCATTTCTATTTTTGTTTGTTCGGGGGTCGGCAGGGCTTAGAGCTGACTCCTGGCCAGCTCTCAGGGGTTACTCTGCTGTCTTATGGCTCCGGCCACTGCCTGGGCCTTTGCCGGCCGCCCAGGAGCTGGGAACCGTGCCAGGCGTGTTTCTCTCCCTGCAGCTGTGCATCTCCGGGGACCACCCCACCCCCCAATCGCAGGTCCTCACTCGGCCAGACGGGGCTCGTTAAATCAAGTGGTAACGCAGGGGCTAATTAAATGTTCCTGACTCTTGTTCCCATCTGCCGAGGTTCGGCGAAGGCTTGGTTCCGTGTGTGTTTTATGAACGCGTCTGTCCCACACCCCAAGACGGAGCTCACGTGGGCCTCGGCGGCCCTGTCAGAGACGGATGGGCCGTGGCCGATTTCCTTCCAAGACACAAGCTGTGAGGATTATTACACAATTACTTCAGTTAATTAAAAAAGAGGAGCTCTTGGAAGTCATTTGCCAGCGTTGACGCGTTTTTGTCCCAAACGGTCTCGATGGAGTCCCCATTCCGGAAGGGGCAGGTCCCCCCAATAGTAAGCGCCCCCGCCGATGGCGGCCCCTGAGCCCACCGTGGAGATTAATTACGGATGTGGATTTTCTTGGTCCTTAAGCAGCTCTCTCAGCTGCTTGAGGAATCTGGGCTAAGTGGGCCGACCAGGTGTGTGCTGCAAAGCGGCCATCTCTGCCTGTCCCCGGAATTTGCCCATTTCCATGGTTGCAGGGAGGTGGACGGCTGACACCAGGCCCTCCGCCCTGGGAGCCCTCTCCAGACGCAGCCCAGGTAGGGCCGGAGCCATAGCACAGTGGGGAGGGCGTTTGCCTGGCACACAGCTGACCAGGGATCGATTCCTAGCACCCCATATGGTCCCCAAGCCCACCAGGAGTGAGATCTGAGCACAGAGCCAGGAGTAACCCCTGAGCATCACCGGGTGTGGCCCCACAAGAAAAACAAATAAGCAAACCAAAAGCCAGACAGCTGAGGTTCTTCTTGCTAGTTTTCTTTTGTTTTTGGGGGGACATACCCAGCAGTGCTCGGGGATCACTCCTGGCTCAGTGCTCAAGGGTCACCCCCACCGAGTTCGGGGGATCGCATCCGGTTGGTGCAAGGCCAGCAGTGCCCTGCCCACTGTGTTCTCTCCACCCTGCTGATTGAATGTCACGCCTGGATCCCATTCAGGGAGGAGGGGGAGGAGTATTTTCCAGGATACAGGGTGGTCCGGATGCTCACAGGGGACACCGCTCCACCCCCGTCACTCCCTTAAGCCACGAGTGGGGGCAGGGACAGGCCTGCCTGGCCTTGGCCACCCCAGCTGGAGTCACCAGCACCGCATATCCCCGGTCACAGTCATGGGTCCTCCTTAGCACAGAGCACCGAGCACTCTGAGTGGGCCCCACCCCTCCTCATCCCCATAAAACCCCAGGACAGTGATAAAGTCAGTAGCGCTAAGAAACTCAGGATCAAGGGCTGGGGTGACAGCACAGCGGGGAGGGTATTTGTCTTGCAGGTGGCCAACCCAGGTTCGATCCCCGGCATCCCATAGGGTCCCCCCAAGCACCGCCAGGCGTAATTCCTGAGTGCAGAGGGAAAAAAAAGAAACTCAGAAACAATACCAACCAGTTACAATGTTCAACATGTGTTTGGAAACTGATTAAAATAAAAGTACGAAAAGAAGACATTAGACACTTGAGGATGCTTGATTGGATGTTTGGTGTTTGAGAAAATTAAGGCTCCTCCTTCCACGTGCTGTGACGGTGCAGTGGTGCTGTTCTTCTCTTTTTTTGGCTTTGTGGGTCACACCTGGCGGTGCTCAAGGCTGACTCCTGGCTCTGCGCGGGGTTCGGGGACTACATGCAATGTTGGGGATCAAGCTCGCGTCTGAAGCAAGCCCTCTCCTCACTGTACAGTTTTTTCCAGTACTTTTTTTGTATTAGGGCAACACTGGTGATGCTCAGGGGTTCCTCCTGGCTCTGCACTCACAAATCATTCCTGGTGGTGCTCGGGGGATCCTATGGGATGCCAGAGATCGAACCTGGTTGACCGCGTGCAAGACAAATGCCCTCCCCTCTGTACTATCATTCTGGTTCCACTTTCCTGTTTTTTAAAGATTTCTCCCCATGGGAATGTATCTTGAATTACCTGTGGATGGTGCTGGGGATTTGTTTAAATATAACTGGCTGGCGGCGGGTGGGGTCCCCCATGTAACGGGGTGACGCCCCCTGGATGTTCATCCCAAGAGCTCTCTGTGGGCAATGGAAGTGCTCTGTGACACAAAGAAAAAAACTTTTTTTCTTTTGGGTCACACCTCGCGATGCACAGGGGTTACTCCTGGCTCTGCACTCAGGAATTACTCCTGGCGGTGCTCGGGGAAACATATGGGATGCTGGGAATCGAACCCAGGTCGGCCGTATGCAAGGCAAATGCCCTCCCCACTGTGCTATGACTCCAGCCCCTGAAGAAATTCTTTCTTTTTTTTTTTTTTCTTTTTGGGTCACACCCGGCATTGCTCCTGACTCATGCACTCAGGAATCACTCCTAGCGGTGCTGGGGGACCATATGGGATGCTGGGAATCGAACCTGGGTTGGTCGTGTGCAAGGCAAATACCCTACCCACTGTGCTATCGCTCCAGCCCACGCCCCCCGAAGAAAATTCTAAAGGGGGTGGTTTGCTTGAAGCCAGGGTGCAGGGAAATGTCAGTTCTCCTCACCGGGCGCTGGATTCCGGGATCCTACCCACAGCGGAGCCCAGAGCAGCCCCGCGGCTGCCCCCACACTCGGCTCCACGGGCAGGGGGGCTGTGTGGAGGCTTCCCGTTGCCTAGCGATGACGGCAGCCAGCCGATCCCCCGCTCGGCAGCGCCCTCATCAAATATTGATTATCTGGGGGGCTGGGGGACGCGACTCCGGATGAACACATTTTTCCCTGGGAAACGGATCTGGGCCCCGGTGAGCGAGCCGAGCAGGAAGCTCAGGGGAGAAGCACAGAGCCTGGCTCAAAGGCAGGCAGGGCCGGGCGAGGAGGGGGCGGGGGGCAGGCCCCAGCCCCCCAGCTTTTGAACCCTCTCAGCACCCGGAGACACCCTGGTTTTTTCCCAGCCTGGGCGCTGGGTGAGCCCCTGCCAGCTGGTTGGCGTGGCAGAAGGGGGCCGGGGCCACGTGCCGAGCAGGGCACTGCCCTTCATCTGGAGCTCATTTTGTTCACTGCATCTTCATATTGATGAGCAGTGGGGGTGTGGCTCTCTGCCGGGGCTGGGCGGAAGTCTGAGCAAGCCAGTGAGAATCTTTCCCTGAACGAAAATGACTCAAGTTCAGGAGATGCTTTGGGGCTTCTCGGCAATGCCATTTGCTGCCAGGATGATTGAAAACCAAACCCAGCGAGGAGGGAGGCAGGGCGCAGCTCCAGTGACATGTGTGAGGGGTTGGGTGCTACCCTCCACCCTGCACGCGCCTCCCAAGTACTGCAGCATGTGAGCCTGAGGGTCCCTGAGCCCTGCCAGGTGGAGCCCCCCAAAAGTGGGGGCTGGAGGGACAGTCCAGGGGTGAAGTGGCTCTCCCTGCCTGCAGCTGACTGTGGCTCAGCCCAGCACAGCAGGAGTGATCCCTGAGCATGGTGGGGTGTACTCCCCCAACAAAAGAGAGATCTGAGGGGCTGGAGTGATAGCACAGTGGGGAGGGCGTTTGCCTCACACGCGGCCAACCTGGGTTCGATTCCCAGCATCCCATATGGTCCCCTGAGCACCGCCAGGAGTAATTCCTGAGTGCAGAGCCAGGAATAACCCCTGTGTGCATTGCTGGTGTGACCCAAAAAGAAAAAAAAGAGAGAGAGATCCGAAAAACAGACAAGCCACAAGTCTGTCCCTTGAATGAAACATTTTTTTTTCCTCTTTCGTCATGCCTGGCAATGCTCAGGGGTTACTCCTGGCTCTGCACTCAGGAATTACTCCTGGTGGTGTTCAGGGGACCATATGGGATGCTGGGAATCGAACCCGGGTCGGCCGTGTGCAAAGCAAGGACCTTACCTGAGTAAGTAATTCCTGAGTGCTTTCGCTCCAGCCCTGGTCAACAAATTTCACTTGTCTACAAATTGCCAAATCCATCGCCTCCGCTCTCCGCTCCGGTCTCCCTCCGCTCTTGCTACTTCCCAGTTACTGCTGGAGGCCAGAGGTGCTGGCTGAGTCGTGCTGAGTCACTTCCAGATCCAAGTAGGGCTCAGCCCCCCTGGGCTGCCTCCTCACTGAGGTTGGGGTGCTGAGGGCAGGGCCCAGCCGTGCAGTCTCCCCCTCTGCTCACCTCCTGCCCGCTCGTCTTGTCACAGAGTCCCTGAGCCAGGCTGCTGTCTGTGTGTGGCCGTGTGCTCTGGCCACCAGGAACAGGCAAGCGTTTGCCAGACAGTGACTCCCACTCACCTCTGCAGCCGAGGGCGCTCTGCGTTCTGGTCCGAGCAGTGCTGAGAGACATCACAGGGAAGAAAAGCTCATGACACGGGCTCCTTCGTGACCGCAGAGGGCTGGCCCAGGCCTGCTGGTACCCAGAGGCCCTGAGGACGGTGGGAGGAGGCATGTGTGCAGTTCCTGACGTGGAGCCCTTCGCTGGGCCCAGGGGACCCTGGAGGCTGGGCCACGTGTCCCTGCTTTGCAGTTTGCAGCAACATTAAAAGTCCCCGTGTGTGCGTGTGCATGTGTGTGTGTGTGCGCACACGTTTGTGCATGTGTGCTTACATGTGCACGTGTACACGTGTGTGCGTGTGCAAGTGTGCGCATGCGTGCACATGTGTGCGTGCGCTTGTATGTGTGCGCGTGTGCATATGTTTACGTGTGTGCATGTATGTACATTTGCGTGTGTGTGTATGCATATGTGCGTGTGCATCTGCGTGTGTGTGTGTGTGTGTGTGCGCGCACTTGTATCTTTGCCTCTATTTATAGACTCCCCAGGCGGCTGAGGGTCTGTCTCCACCACCGGCCGAGAAGCCGAGGGATTGTGGGGGCGGCCGATGCGGCACCGGGATCCAGTCATGTTTGCACAGAAATATCTGGCCCGGAACAAGACTGCAGAGAGCGAGAGGCTGGAGTGAGAACACAGGCTGGCAAGTCTCTGGATCCTGCGTGCTCGAAGGCGGCGCCCAAGTGCCAGAGCCTGGCCAGCTCCCATCCACACGGGGGCTCTGGCGGGGATCTAGCACAAGGGTCTGGCAAGACCAGCCCCACCCCCTGTATCCGGCCCCCTCCCCCATGTGTCCTCCCTGTTCCCGGCTTCCTGGGTTGGCACAAACAGCAGGTGGGCTGGGGGACAGGTAGCTGCGAGCTCCCACCTGAGAGGGGAGGTGATGGGTGACCCCCCACTCGGGGGAGACGAGTGACCCCCACACTCAAGGCTGACGAGCAGCTCACCCCACTTGGAGTTCCTTGCTCTGCCTCTGCTTGTCCCTCCAAAGGCAGGATCAGAGGCACAAGGACATGATGGAAACTTCTAGAACCAGAGGGAGGCTCGCTGCAGCTGGGAACAACGAAGCTTCCTGCGGTGTCCGCGCAGGTGGATCAGGGCGTTCCAGGCCAGAATTCAAACGCAGAAGCAGTGGGACCCAGCCCAGCCTCTGTTCCCCTGACCCTGTGCACAGCTGAGCAGGAAGATACTCAAAATGCCCCGCGCCCCCCGCCTCCACCACCCCACCATTTTATTGAAACACCGTGATTTACAGAGCTGTTCTTTGTTTTTTTCTTTTCTTTTTTTTTTTCTTTTTGAGTCACACCCAGTGATGCTCAGGGCTTCCTCCTGGTTCTGCACTCAGGAATCACTCCTGGTGGTGCTCGGGGGTCCATCTGGGATGCTGGGAATCAAACCCGGGTTGGCCGTGTGCAAGGCAAACGCCCTACCCACTGTACTATCACTCCAGCCCCTACAGAGCTGTTCTTAATGATTTGTTACATTCACTCTTCCAACCCATGCCACCACGGTCACCTGCCCTCCACCATTGTCTCCCCTCCCCACCCCCTGAGTTTGCCCCTGCAGCAGGCCCACTCGATCACTTGACATCCCATTACTCATTGATTTGCTTGAGTGGGCGCCAGTAACGTCTCCACTAGTCCCTGTCGCATGCTAGTGTAGCACAGTGCGTCTGTTCCAGGAACATGAAGAACCTCAAACTGATCATTCAGGGTCTTGACGAAGAAGTCTGACTATCTCATAGGTGGGTGGCCATGTGATCTTTTGACATCCCATGGAATCCAGTCAGTAATGGCTCTAGTCCAGCGGCCGTCTCCAAACTGCAGTACATGTCCAGCCCATTTGATTTTTGATGCCTTGGCAAACGAGACAGCATCCCTGATTCTTGATCCTTGACAGAGGTCAGAATTCGAATTCTTTCTCTCACTTGAGTGAAGTGTGATACTCCAAGCATAGCTCTTTCGATTCCTCTTTGGGAGACCTGAATAGCGTTCTCATCCTGTTTTAATAGGGCCCAGGTCTCTGAGGCATATGTTAATGCAAGAACAGTGGGATCGAAGAGTGCCTGGAGCCGGAGGTTCTTCGTCCTCTTAGCTATTTCTTCGATGCTCTTGAAGGTGTTCCAAGCCGTTCTCTTCCTCCTGTGCAACTCAGGTGCCGGGTCAACCGTCAGGTTGACTTCTCGACCTCGGTACACATAACTGTTGCATTCGGAGATAGTCATTCCACTGAGAGTGAATGGAATGTCAGGAATGAGACCATTTCTCATAAACATTGTCTTCGTGAGATTCAGCTATAGTCTGACCTTTCCACACTCACGGTTGAAGTATGTCAGCATTTGTGCAGGTTGGCTAATGTTTGGTGTTATTAGAACGATGTCATCAATGAAGCGGAGGTGGTGTAGTTGCTGACCGTCTATCTTCACTCCCATTTTTTCTCATTCCAGTCAACACATGACGTTCTTGAGGGTGGCACTGAAGCGTTTCGGTGAAATGGTATCACCCTGTCGAACCCCTCTCTTGACATGGATGACTACTTCTTTGTAGAATGGTGAGATCCTGGTAGTGAATCCATAACAGAGCTCACGAAGGATCCTGATGTGTTGAGTTTGTATGCCCTGATTGGTTAGGGCTTCTATGACCGCTTCCGTCTCAACAGAATCAAAGGCCTTCTTTAAATCAATGAACGTTAGACAGAACAGCATCTTGAACTCCAGAGAAACCTCATTGAACTTAGTTGTCATGTGGATATGCTCAATCATGCTGAATCCTTTTCAGACCCTGGCTTGCTCGCATGGTTGTCCTTCACCTAGTGTTCTACCAATCCTATTCAGGATGACTTGAGTGAACAGCTTGTAGACGACGGACAACAGGCAGATTGGGTGATAGTTGCCAATGTCGTGGATGTCTCCCTTCTTATACAATAGAACAGTCCTGCTGGTTTTCCACTGGGACAGAACCTTGCATTCAGACAGGTAGCATGTGAAGAGCCAAGCCAGTGTATTGATGTAATGGCAGGTTCTTCAGGTATTCGGGTCTGACCTTGTCTGGACCGGGTACTGTTCGCTTCTTTACCGATGAAATGGCGTGTCGGATTTCGGAAGGGAGAATGTTGGGAACAACATATCCAGCCTGTGGAATTTGGTATGTGGGCAGGTGGACGTGGCTATCAAAGAGATTCGAGTAGAAGTCATGGATAATCTTCTCCATTGCCCTTCTGGAAGATGTGAGAGATCCATCAGGACGTCGGAGGGCAGTCATCTTGGTCTTGTAGTTGGCGAAGGAGAGGTGGGCGTTGCGAATGCTTTTCTCTGCTTCTGCCGCATCGGCCAGCACTGCTGCACTCCTCTCTTTGAGGTCTTCCTTTATCGCTTCTCTGCACTGCTTAGCGAGCTCGGAATTTTGCTTGTGGTTGCCTGAAGCATGCGCCAAACCACGTTGGCAAATAAGCTCAATAGTTTTCAAAGATAGGTGTTTTTTTGTGGTTATTTCTCTCTCAGCGTTCCTCGCACAATCATGGAGGTGCTGAACCAGTCGATCGTATTCCTTGTCAATGTTGTCAATGACGGCATCTTCCCATGCTGCCGCAGCAGAGCCAAAGAACTCTCAGTTGGTGGTCATTCTGGGAGTTCTCTTCTTAAACTTTGCATTCCTTTCTCCCCGCTCTGTGAAGTAGAATTTTGCATGAAGGAGACGGTGGTCCGATCCCACTTGGAATTTTGGGACAACAGCGACATCAGTCAGGCAAAACCGTCGATTGAATATGATGTGGTCAATTTCGTTGTGGAACCATCCACCGGGAGACTCCCATGTCCAAAGTTTAGATTCGGCCTTCTGGAACTGTGAGTTACCATGGGTGGTCTTGGTTAACATGATGAGCTCAGATAGTCTCTCACCCTGTAGCAGGCCCAAAATAATTTATTTCATATTGCTTGTTGCCACTAAACAACTGAGGGGGAGGGCACCTGCCTTGCACACAGCAGACTTGGGATCAATCCCCAGTGTCCCATATGGTCCCTGAGCACCTCCCGGAGTAATTCCTGAGTGCAGTGCCAGGAGGAAGCCCTAAGCATTGCCGGATGTGACCCAAAAAGCAAAACCAAAAATAAAATAAAATAACATAAAGGCTGATGGAATGATCCAAAAGATAATTCAATAAGAGAAGATTTGTGAAAACTGTCATGTCTCACCGTGGGGACATCAAGCCCCTAAGTGAGGTCACTGTGCTGTGGCTGAGTCTCTGTCTCAGGCTTTGTGGTGGAGCCTGGTTGGCATCCACCTTGCATCCTGTCCCTCCCACCCCATCTGTGTGCTCCCACAGGGAGGTCAGCATCACAAAGTTCGGGATATTGAACCCGGCAGTGAGCTTGCAAGATGTCTGAACGTGGTCATCGGGCCTTCTGGGAGGTGGAGGGAGGTCACTACCCCTGGCTCTGAGAGGACCTGAAGATTTCAGCCCCAAACCCTCACGGACTGAAGATTCCGGCAGTTTGGCATGTCTGTGGAGCGCAGCCGGGCTGTGGTGGAGTCTGGCCAGGGACGTGGCACAGCTGGGGTGTGAGAGTGACTGAAAATGGCCACCTGTCTGCTCTCAGTCTGTGGGAGGGGAACTGCATCTATCAGGGGAACTGCATCCTTTCAGGGGAACTGCATCCTTTCAGAGGAACTGCATCCATTCAGGGGGACTGCATTCATTTGGAGGAACTGCATCCTTTCAGAGGAACTGCATCCATTTGGGGGAACTGCATCCATTCATGAAGCAGCACCCATGAAGCCCTTCTGCCTGTGAAGGGCAGCTCTGCTGGGTCAGGCCCTACTTACTCCCCACTGGCCCAAGAAGGTCAAAGCCAAGCTAAAAGCACGGGGGTGGGGGGGCGCACTCTGCCTCAGAGGCACCAGAGGCGGGGTGGGGGGAGTTGAGTTACAACCTTTGCTTCTGCCTCCCCCAGTAACTGAGGCACATTTGTGGGTGACAAGGAAGCGGGACCCCTCAGACCTCTGGGGATGGCAAGCGGGGGGTTCTGGGAGTGGCTTCTGTTCTAGCCTATAGATGGCCACTTCCTCACTGCAGCCTCACACGGACAGGGGAGAGAAGGAGAGAGAGAGGGAGAGAGAGGGGAAGAGAGAGAGAGAGTGAACTGTATAGCATGTGTGTAGTGTATGTTGTGTGTTATGTATAGAATGTGTACCGTATGTGTTACGTGTCTGTGTTGTACTTGTGTATCTGTGTATATTGCATGTTACATGCAGCTTGTATGTTGTGTTGTGTGTCTGTGAGTTATATGTGTATATGTAATGTGTGTCTGTGTGTATTGTGTGTTACATGCAGCATGTATGTTGTGTTGTAATGTGTGTGTGTTGGGTGTGGTGTGCATGTGTATGGCATGAGGGTCACCCGCACACACCCCTGTGGACACACTGTGTGGGGACAGCCCTGGGCAGCCCCCGCAGTCACTCTCTGTTGGACCCCCACGCTCAGCACCCACAACACGGGGAAGCAGATGGTGCTGTGGGTGCACACAGGGAGAGCCTGGCCTGGAGCCAGTTTGGGGACCTCAGGCCCGGGGACCCTTGGGGCTGACTCACCTCTCCCCACGGTGACTCCTCCTCACTGACTCAGCTCTTCCCCGCCCCAGCCCTGCACCCATGGCCCTTACCCATGGCCCCGTACCCACGGCCTGTCCTCACAGCCCCGCGCCCCCTCTCAAGTGCTGGCCGCCTCCACCCTGCAGGCCGCCCAGAGCTGCTGTGGCCGATGTCCTGGGGCCAGACCTGAGGCAGTGACTTAGTTTCCCAGCTTGCTCCACCTTCATGAGGCCTGTACCCCTGGTGCTCCCTCCACCCTCCACAGGACGGGTGCCCCCTGAGTCCCGTGTCCTGCGCACCTGCACAACTGTCCTCCGAGGGCCCAGGCGCCCCCTGCCTTGCTAGCCCGCTCTCCACGCTGCTCCCGCCCCAGTGCTCACGGGCACTCAGGCACTGCCTGTGGGTGAAGCTGCGTCCCTTGGGGGGGTTGTGTGTGGATAGGGCGGCTCTCACTGCGGGCAGCCAGTGCCCCTTCATGTCAGGTCCCGGGAGGCCTTTCACTGAGGGGACACTCACCCTCTTCTCTGCCTGCCCAAATGAAGCTCATTGGCCAGAGCAATTCCCCAGGCTAAACACTGACGCCCACCCGAGCCCCCCAGAGCCCCTCCAGCACCGGGACCCCAAGTCCCAGTGATTTTTCTAGCGACAACCCCAGGTCCTGTCACCACCCTGCCCTGTGGGACGGTCTCCAAGGGCCAGCTGCGAGCACCTACAGGTCTCTGGGGAGTGGCCCGCTATGGGCAAGGGCAGGGAGCAGAGGGCAGGGACAGAGGGCAGAGCGCAGAGGGCACTATTGTGGGGGACTGGCCCTGGTCCACCCTGCAGTCGCAGCCAGGCAGGGGTTGCAGGGACTCACTCTTTCTTCATCTTCAAAGCCAGCGAGGATAAGGCCCCACACTCCGGCCCCCACCCACTAGACTCGCCCCACTTCTGCAAGGAGCTGGTGCTCCACCCGGCTTCTCTTCGTCTCATGGTCCCCAGCAGTGGCCGATGGACACCTGCCCGGACCCATGCAGCCAGGAGCGCCTTTGGGGACCGTCCCTCCAGTCTCCTCCCCGACACCCAGCACGCACCGACAGTGGGACTCGTACCCCAGTAGCTCCGCGCTGAGGGTCAGACCCCTGGGGCTTGGGTCAAATCTGGGGGTCCTGGGTCTGGTCTGGAGCCCTGGGTCGGGTCTGGGGTCCCTGAGTCAGATCTGGGGGCCCTGGGTCAGATCTCGGGGTCCTGGGTCGGATCTGGGGTCCTGAGTCAGATCTGGGGGTCCTGGGTCAGATCTCGGGGTCCTGGGTCGGATCTGGGGTCCTGAGTCAGATCTGGGGGTCCTGGGTCAGATCTCAGGGTCCTGGGTCGGATCTGGGGCCCTGGGTTGGGTCTGGGGGTCCTGGGTTGGGTCTGGGGGTCCTGGGTTGGGTCTGGGGGTCCTAGGTCAGACCCTAAGAGGCTTGGATCAGATCTGGAGGTCCTGGGTCAGATCTGGGTGTCCTGGGTCAGATCTGGGGGTCCTGGGTCAGATCTGGAGGTCCTGGGTCAGATCTGGAGGTCCTGGGTCAGATCTGGGTGTCCTGGGTCAGATCTGGGGGACCTGGGTCAGACACTTAGGGGCTTGGGTCAGATCTTGGGGCCCTGGGTCAGATCTGGGGCCCTGGGTCAGGTCTGGGGGTCCTGGGTTAGACCTGGGGGTCCTGGGTTAGATCTCGGGCTCGGGGTCCTGGGTTGGGTCTGGGGTCCCTGGGTCGGGTCGGGGTCCCGGGATCAGATCTGAGGCCCTGGGTTGGGTCTGGGTCCCTGGGTTGGGTCTGGGGTCCCTGGGTTGGGTCTGGGGTCCCTGAGTCGGGGTCCCGGGGTTGGCTGGGGGTCCTGGCTGGTGGCTCAGGACTTGCAGGCTCAGCTTCAGTCGTGTCACCGGAGGATCCCGCCAAAGGGAGGGGCTCAGGGCTCAGGTGCTGGTGGAGGGTTCCACCCAAGGCACTGAAGGTCCCCCAGGGCCAGTGGAAGTGGCCTGTGAGCACCCCCGTAGGTGGCCCCCAAACAAGGCAAAGCGCACAGATTCCACCCCCCCAAGATATGGACGCAGACAAGGAGAGAGCTCTGGGGGGAGGGCCGGAAGGAGCACAGCCGGGAGGACTCTTGCCTTGCACACTTGCCTTACACTATCCACTACCCCACATGGTGACCCCAGCCCCTCCAGGAGTGATCCTGAGCACTGCAGGGGGTGGCCCCCAAACAAATAAAAACCTATTGTGGTGGGTGGGGGTGGCAGGTAGCCAGGGAGGGGCCCCCACGACAGCGGGACCCCTGGGAATAAAGCCAGTGGCCACCAGGCTGCCAAACACCCACCTTGTGAGCCCAGGGACTAAGGTCCATAAGCCCATTACCTGGAGCTAGCAGAGACCCAGAGAAGGCTGGACCCGGCCCCCCCAAACGCGCGCACACACACACACACACACACACACACACACACACACACACAAAACTCCAGCAGGAGCAAAGGCCAAGGAATGAATTTCAAAGAAGACCCTCCTCCAATGCCAACTCCACCCGCTTGGAACCACCCTGGCAACGGACTCTTAGCTAGGTAGAAAGCCCCTCGTGGCCAGCTTGGGAGAAACCCTATAAGAGTCCATTTGAACCAAGGAAGCGCCCATACCCTGCCCGAGCCCATGTGCCGGGGCCAAGTACACGCGGTGCCCAAGCACGTGTGCCGCCCGCGTGCCCCCTCCCGAGGCATGTGCCTCCCCACCTTCCCGCTTCACTGCTGGGGTTCACTGGGGCCCTCTCCCGAGCGTGGGACTCTCTCCCTCTCCTCCTCCTTCCCCTTCCAAATAAATCCTCTTTGTCCTCACTGCTTGTCTCTCCCGGAATTCTTCTCTGGGAGAAGGCGGAGCTGAAAGGGCTGCAAAGCCGAGCCGAGTTTCCTCTCCTGCAAAGAGCAACGCCTCGCTCCAGAGTCCACAATTCCCGAGAAATTGGGCGTTGGGGGATAAACTCCTGCGCCACGCAGAGCAAGTGGGCGTCGGGTGTGGCCTGACGCCTCCCTGGTGCGGCTGGCTAGACCCGAGGTCCAGACCCTGCAGGGGGATTATCCCGGACTTTTTTTTTTTCCTTTTTGGGTCACACCCAGCGATGCTCAGGGGTTACTCCTGGCTCTGCACTCAGGAATTTCTCCTGGTGGTGCTGGAGGAACCATATAGGATGCCGGGGATTGAACCCGGGTCTGTCGCACACAAAGCAAACGCCCTACCTGCTCTACTATAGCTCCGGCCCCCCCTTTTTTTTTTTACTTTTTGGGTCACACCTGGCTTTGCACTCAGGAGTTACTCCTGGCAGTGCTCAGGGGACCCTATGGAATGCTGGGGATTGAACCCGGGTCAGCCTTGTGCAAGGCAAATGTCCTCCCACTGTGCTATCGCTCTGACCCTCATCTTTATGGTTTCCTTCTCCGTTCTTTTGATTTTTGTCTGTTTTTTTTCTTTTATTCATCTCACTGTGTCTCGCGCTTGCTTGATTAATTTTCCCTATTGCCGGCTGGCGAGTGCTCCCTGTGATTCTTCCGCCTGAGCGTCCTCCTGTGCTGGAAATGTAGGCCTGTCCTTCGCACCATACGCCTGGTATTATTTATTAGGCCGTATCTTCAGAATGACTTAGCTGTACGCCTTTGAGCTTGCAAACACTCGGACGCCTCATTTCACTTTCCAGCAGCAGGAGGAAGCCTGCATAATGCCAGTTCCTTGGTATTTGTTGAAACTTCCGTTGTTAAATGTCAGATGGATGTTTGAAAAGAGTCTTTAATCCTTCTGTACGTCGAGGTCACGTTTGTTAATTACATGATTCCATTTTTCTCTATCCACACTAATTAACTCGAGTTTTCTGGCAGATCTGTCAGACTCTTCCGTGGGAGTCTGAGCCTTCAGTTCTTCCAACTTGGCTTTCTACGCAACACCAACCAGCTTGGGGTCCACAGGTTTTTTATTTATTTGATCACTTGATCACTTGACTTCCCGTTAATCATCGATTTGCTCGAGCAGGCGCCAGTAACGTCTCCATTCGTCCCTGTCGTGTTCTAGTGTAGTCCAATGGCGTCTGTTCATTCTAGGAACACAAAGAGCCTCAAACCGATTGTTCAGGGTCTTTTTTTTTTTTTGCTTTTTGGGTCACACCTGGCAATGCACAGGGGTTACTCCTGGCTCTGCACTCAGGAATTACTCCTGGCGGTGCTCGGGGGACCATATGGGATGCTGGGAATTGAACCCGGGTCGGCTGCATGCAAAGCAAATGCCCTACCCGCTGTGCTATCTCTCCAGCCCCTCGTTCAGGGTCTTGACAAGAAGTCTGACCATCTTGTAGATGGGCAGCCACGTGGTCTTTTGACATCCTGTGGAATCCAGTTGGTAACGGCTCTAGTCCAGCAGTCATCTCCAAATCTCATTACGTGTCCAGCCCATCTGATTTTCGACGCCTTGGCAAACGAGGCAGCATCCCTGATTCTTGACCTCCTTCTCGAGAGTTCAAGATACCGCTCTGTCTAACGTTCACTGATTTAAAGAAGGCTATTTATTTACTTATTTATTTATTTTTATTGATTCACCGTGAGGTATAGTAACAAAGCTTTCATGTTTGAGTTTCGATCATACAGTCATCAAACACCCATCCCTTCACCAGTGCACATTATCCACCATCAAAATCCCCAGTATTTCTCCCCCACCCATTCCACACCTCCCCCTGACTGTATGGCAGACAATTTGCACAATCCTCTCTTTCTCTATTTTAGTTACCTTTGATATTTTGAGACCAGACCCACCATCACTCACCCCGACTGAAAAGGCAACGCTAGACAATGTTTTGTATTGTTTGTTATGGATGCGATATGATGTTGCATGGCCGCAAGAGTGACCACGCACTCTAGGAATTCTAAAATTTTAGGGTCTGAAGAGGTCGTTGCAGCAAGTTGCTCGGGTCCGAGGTTCCTTTGTGTGTCTCTGGCTCCTGGCCGTGTGGGAGCTTAAGTAGACGGTGGCCGGATGTGGCGTCACCTCAGAGTTTCAGGGCAGGAAGGGGGGATGGAGGAGTGCCCACTCCTCCCCTGTCCTGTGAGGCCTGGCATTTGGCGCCACTGCCACTCGTACCTGGAGCTTATTGCTGACTTTTAGAAAATGGCGACCCCCGGAGTTCCTCGAGGGCAGGTGGAGGGATGGCACTTGCTCCCGTCTGGAACTGCCCAGCAGAAACGGCCTATTGCAAAGTCCAGGGCCATCTCTGCAGCAATTTGCTCGGGTCCGAGGTTTGTTTGTGTGTCTCTGGATCCTCCACAGGTTGTTTTGGGGAGTCATTTTCTTAGTTCTTGAGCAGAGATTTGCTATCTTTCTGTTTTCATTTTGTCTGGGGGCCACACCCAGTGGTGCCCAGGGCTCACTCCCGCTGGGCTGGGGGACTATATGTGGTGCTGGGGATTGGACCCGGGTTATCTGCACGCGAGGCAAGCACCTTCCCTGCAAGTGTCTGATGTTTATTGCAGGACCAGGTCTGCAAAGGTTTGCATGCAGATCACATCTCTGTTAAGATAAAAAAAAAAATCTGAATGACTTCTTAGTCTGATAGTAGCAATAGTGCTATACTTGCTTTCTCATCTATTCACATTCTTCAAACTGTATTTTCAACTTCTCTGTGCTGTTTACATCGCTCTGTATCTTAAAGCTTCTTGTAGAGTTGTTCGCCACCCCCCCCCACGCCACAACAGCTCCCTAAACACACACACACACACACACACACACACACACACACACACTTTGTCAGTCTCTGGCAACAGATCAGCATGAGCTTATTTTGTTTTTTTGGGTTTTTTTGGGGGGTCACACCTGGCAATGCACAGGGGTTACTCCTGGCTCTGCACTCAGGAGTTACTCCCGGTGGTGCTCAGGGGACCATATGGGCTTCTGGGAATCGAACCCGGGTCGGCCCTACCGCTGTGCTATCTCTCCAGCCCCACACGAGCTTATTTTGTTTACTGGTATTGGGATGGTCTCTTTGTGCTTCATCGATTCTGTACACCCACATCTGTCGTCGCGTCTATCCTCTATTTCCAGATTTCTTGCATGTTCTGCCTCTTCCTGTGCTGTTTTGTGGGTGATCTCCTTCCAGGGATCTTCTGTTTCTCTAATTCTCTCTTTGGTGTCCTCTGCTGTGTATTGTCCATCGCATTTAGATTTCAGAGAAGGTGCTTTCTGTGGGTTGGATGCTAGTATGGCAGGTGAGGCCAGACCTTGGATCTCCAGCACCAAATGATTCCCAGAGCCCCACCAGGAGTGACCGCTGAGCACAGAGCCAGGAGTCTGCCCTGAGCACAACTGGCTGTGGGTCCCAAACCAAAAGACAAAACAAAACCCAAACGGAAAAAAATCTCCCTTGCTGGCAGAGACACAGCCCAGTACCATATCTCCAGAAGAATGAGGTGCAGCCGAACTCCCAGGCCAGCTGAGCCCACCAGTCGTCCCCCCTCTCAATCAATACATTGACAGGCCAGGCCCTCCCCGCTGGGCCCAGTCGGGGACCTGCTCAGGAGTCCCCACTGCGGACAGACAGGCGGACAGACAGCCGGCGTCTTTCAGCCCCAGCCCCAGGGGCACCATTTGAGGTGGGTGATGCTGGAAACCGGCCTGCTGGGGACCAGGAGGAAGATAAGCGTCTGTCTGGTATGTCCTCAGGCCTCGGGTCCTCCTGGACTCCACTGTGGGATTTCTAAAGCACTGGAATCTCTCACCTGCCGTGGCACCTTCTAGAACACTCTGGTATTCATAGCTGTGGGCCTCTTGGTGGAACTGCTCTGCCAGCAAAGGCCGGTGGAGCGGTGCCTGGCTTGGTGCCTGGCTTCCGGAAGGTTATTTCGGATCTACTCAGCTGGAGGAGCATCCCTGAAAAGCACTTCCCTTCGGGGCATCTCTTTGAACCCCACAAAGGCCCTGGGGGCGGTTGCTATAGTGACAGGGAGGGCTGCTACTAATTGGGAGAGGAACAATGATGAAAGAGGCTGTAGTGGCCATGACCACTGTCTCTGGTGTTGTCCGGGCCTGCCCCCCACCCCCACATGGGCACAGATGCCCTCCTGGGGAGGAGCCCGGGGACGCCCCCGAAGGCCAGGGTGTGGGCAGGGGCAAGATGGGCACTGAGGGGTTTCCGAGGCGTCTGGGATAGCAAGGCCAAGCACACGGGTGCAGGGAGGCCTGCAGCCTGCAGCGCCCAAGCTGGGGGAGCGAGGCAGCGAGGGGCTCCCACACACGGAACAGAAGACGGTCTGGGGCTCAGCACAAATCCCACTGTCCCTGGCCAGGGCCACCGAGCCAGAGGACAGGGGAGCAGCAGGCCTGGG
Source organism: Sorex fumeus (assembly GCF_029834395.1). Lineage (NCBI taxonomy): Eukaryota > Metazoa > Chordata > Mammalia > Eulipotyphla > Soricidae > Sorex > Sorex fumeus. The sequence goes on along the minus strand of NW_026606086.1, from coordinate 16,255,256 downwards.
AGAGCTCTTAGTCCGGCCTCCCTCCCCCCTTCTCTCTCTCTCTCTTTTTTTTTTGTCTTTTGGGTCACACCCAGCAATGCTGGGGGTTACTCCTGGCTCTGCACTCAGGAATTACTCCTGGCGGTGCTCGGAGAGACCATATGGGATGCTGGGAATCGAACCTCTACCTGCAGGTCCATCTCTCTAGCCCACAGAGGTTGACTTTTTTTTTTCCATCCGAATGAATTTGCCAGGCAACGGATCTCCCTGTACTATTGCTCCAGCCCCACCCCTTCTCTTCCTTAATCCCCGTCCCTCCCCTTCTCTGTTTTTGGCTTCTTTTTGTTTATTTGTTTGGGGGCCACACCTGGCCCGGCTCAGGGCTTATTCTCAGGGATTTGTATTCAGGGATCATTCCTGGAGAGGCTCTGGGTGGGGGACCCTATGGGGTGCCGAGGATCGAACCCCTTCCTGCTGTTCTATCTAGCCCACGGAGGTTGACTTTTTTTTTTCTTTCCCATCCGAAAGTATTTGTGTTGGGGCTAGAGCAATAGCACAGTGGGTAGGGGAGTCTGCCTTGCCTGCGGCCGACCCAGGTTTGATCCCCAGAACCCCATATGGTTTCCTGAGTTGGCCAGGAGTGATCCCTGAGTGCAGAGTCAGGAGAAACCCCTGAGCATAGCCAGGTATGGCCCCCAAACAAAACAAAACAAACCAAATGAGTATGTCATTGTTAGTGTCCTGAACTTAACTGTTTTTTTTTCTTTTTGGGTCACACTCAGCAATGCAAAGGGGTTATTCCTGGCTCTGCACTCAGGAATTACTCCTGGCGGTGCTCGGGGGACCATATGGGATGCTGGGAATCGAACCCGGGTCAGCTGCATGCAAGACTGTTTTTCAATTAACATAAGTCTGAGAGGTTGTTACACACACACACACACACACACACACACACCTTTGTAAGATCTGCGTGACAAGCCACAGTGTCTCTGCCTCCTCCTAATCCCTGAGACCAGCTCTGTGCCGATTGATGCTTGTTTCTGACTGTCTTCTCTGACTACAACAGCCAGCTCCAGCCTTGGTGGTAGGTAATCAGTTGAGTCTGATGCTCATTTTTCCGAAAGCGAAGACCCTGATTCTTTCATTTCTCTTTCCAGCTTTCAGCCCGGTGATGAGCCACAGTGGCCAGAGCTGCTTCACGTCCTCCATGACACTCCCCACATGCCCATGTCACCAAGTCCAAACACGAACCCGACACCGGCAGAATGCCATCCTGTGTCACTGGTCCCATGAGGGGGCTTGGCGTGGAGGGGTCTGGCCCTAGCGGGTTGGAGGCAAACAGCGGGGGGGCCCCCCCGACCGCACGGCGTGGGTGCTCCTGGCCATGAAACTGACCCTTGGTTTCATCTTTCCTGCTGGACCACAATCATTTGCATCTCTCCCAGACAAAATTCATTTAAATCGTGATTAGGCCAGACTCATTTGCATAACTAACTTTATTTTTTTTACAAGCTGACACCTGCCCTCTGGAGTTGTAAAATAGCCTCAGAAAATTGAGGTGCTGTGTATGTGTAATTAGACGGTCCCCGGAGCCGCCAAGCCTGGCAGGACAGCACAGAGCAGTCCTCCTCGGCAGCTGTGCCCCCAGACGCCCCCGGGGCGGCCCCCATGCCTGCAGGCCCTCTGGGTCCCATGCCTGGCTGTGCTTTCCACCGAGGGGACACAGGGCCCCCAGGGGCTTGTGCTGGGATAAGCCTCTTCTCACACCCCGCTGCCTCCGTGCGGACCCCGATTTGCTGCTGGAGACAAGTAGGCTGTAGTGGGGGGGCAGAGTCTGGGACGGGGGGGGGGGTGGGTTCAAGAAATCTGGGTCTTTGCTGAAAGAGGGCTCGGGGCAATGTGCTCCGAACCCAGAGTCCCCGAGGCTCTGCCCTGCCGCTCCCAGCCCTCCTTGGAGGCTCCCTCTTCAAGGTCCCCATCAGTCCTGGGGAGAGAGCTCCCTGGTCTCAGAAGTGTCCACACTTGGGACTGGAGCGATAGTACAGCAGGGAAGGCGTTTGCCTGGCACGCGGTCAGTGTGAGTTAGATCCCTGGCATCTCATGTCATATCATTTCATTTCATTTTCATTTCATCATCCTGTTAATCGTCGATTGCCTCGAGCAGGCCCCAGTAACGTCTCTTTCATCCTAGCCCTGAGATTATATTCACGGCTCTTTAGGAGAATGAGACCCATCATTGTTACTGGTATTTGGCATATTTGGTAGGCCACGGGGAGTTTGCCAGACTCTGCCCTGTGGGCAGGCTACATTCGATAGCCTGCAAGTTTGTCCAAAGTAGGAATGAGATAATAAGATGTCGCGCGGCCGCATTTGCGGCCGCGCGGTTCCGGGATCTGGATTTTATAGTCTCTGAGTCTTGGCCGCTGATGGGATTACACGGCGCCAGGAGGCCAGGTGGTGGGTGTGACCCCCGCCTACTGGAATTTGGAGGATCTGGGTGGAAGATGCTCGACTCCAAATCGAGTAGGCTTGGAGGTCTCGGCCCCGGAACCCGCGTGGCTTTGTCCCTCTGCCAGTACCTTCAGGTGTGCGGAGAGTGGTCTCAGCATGGTGGTGGCTGGTCCTGGAGGTCTTCGGCTGCCGTAGCCCTGGTCGGGGCGGGGAGGAAAGCTCAACCCGCTCCCCTCCAAGGGACTCCGGGAAGGAACACCCAGGCGCGGGGGCAGAGACTGCACTTTTCTCGTCCGGGATCTGGATTTTATAGTCTCTGAGTCTTGGCCGCTGATGGGATTACACGGCGCCAGGGGGCCAGGTGGTGGGTGTGACCCCCGCCCACTGGAATTTGGAGGATCTGGGTGGAAGATGCTCGACTATATGATATCATATCATATATGATATCATATCATCCCATATCATATCATATCATATCATATCCCTGAGCACTGCCAGGAGTAATTCCTGAGTGCAGAGCCAGGAGTAACTCCTGTGCATTGCTGGGTGTGACCAAAAAAAAAAAAGTGTCCACACTGGTGCTGGTTATGTCCAGTGGTGCCCAAACTGATGGCCCAGAGTGCGGGAAGAACTGCAGGGACAGACAGGTCCCCCAGCCTGCATGGAGAACATCTCTAGAGGAAGCTGGGGGTCTGGTTGGAGGCCCAGCGGGGCCCAGATTAGAATGTGCTCATGCATATTCTAGAAGTTTCCAGGGAATGCAATGCATATACATGAGGGAGAACAGGCGCACATCGCGGGAGCAGAAAACGCATGTGCGGCTACTGCTGCTGCTGGGTGCTGTTTAGCCGGCCGCCGAGAGGCCACGGAGCTGATGCCCGGGCTCTGGGGCACGTGGGGCGGGGGGCATTGGCGGGCACTGCCCAGGGTTTGGCAGCGGCGCCTCCTCCTGGCTGTATCTTCGGGCTGCACTCAGCTCAGGTGGGCCTGTGCCAGGGGTCTGCTGGGCCTGCCTCATGTGTGAGGACCCCCAGGGCAGGGAGGGCGTTTGCCTTCATGCAGTGGACCCAGGTTCCACCCCGGGCATCCCAAAGGGTCCCCTGAGCACTGCCAGGAATGATTCCTGGATGCAGAGCCAGGAGTCACCCCTGAGCACCACCAGCCTTTATATATATATATATATATATATATATATATATATATATATATGAGTACTGCTATTTATTTAGCAGATGATTAGGCTGATTGAATTGGGCATAAACTCCACCTTACTTTTTTTCATTTTTTATAATTTTATTTATTGAATCGCCATGAGAGCAATTACAAAGCTTTTGGGTTTAAGTCTCGGTCATACAATGAAACACCCGTCCCTTCACCAGTGCCCATTCTCCAGCACCAAAAACCCCAGTATACCCCCATCCCACATCCTCTCCCTACCCATGAGGCAGATGATTTCCACATTACTCTTTCTCTACTTTGATCACATTCGATATTTTGACACCAGACCCACCATTATTATTTGGGATTTCATCCCAACACTCAGATCTGCCGAAAAGGCAACAGTAGACACAGTAGACATTTTCTATTGCTGGTTATGAATAACATGATGTCGTGCAGCTGCAGTAGTGGCCACGCGATTTTGAAATTTTGAAATTTTAACAATTAAATCTGGAGGGATTTCTGCCAAAACTTGATGGGTTCCAAAATTTCTTCCTGAGTCTCTGGGATCATGGCCATTAAGCAGCTTGATCAGGAGCCAGAGAGGCTGTTCGTGGGTGGCGACTAGGGGTCTCGTTGGGACGGGGAGGAAAAGGCCGGCTCCACCCCCATCCCGTGAGGCCCAAAGTGTTTCCTCCCTACAGGCCCAAACCTGACTGTCCAATGGCCTCCCTGACTGTCCAGTGGTCTCTGGGGGATGGCGGTCACCAAGCTGCCAAGGGGGAGCAGGCGGAGGGATAGCACCCTTTCCCCCCTTGTGTGGCCTGGCACCGGTAACCTACTGCAGGGACCGGACACATTTCTGCCAAAAGCCATTGGGTTTCGAGATTTGTTTCTTCTTTTTTTTCTTTTTTGGTTACACCTGGCAATGCTCAGGGGTTCCTCCTGGCTCTGCACTAAGGAATCATTCCTGGCAGTGCTCGGGGGACTATATGGGATGCTGGGGATCGAACCCTGGTCGGCCGCGTGCAAGGCAAACGCCCTACCTGCTGTGCTATGGCTCCAGCCCCTCGAGATTTGTTTCTGAGTCTCTGGGATCATGGCCATTAAGCAGTTCAATCAGGAACCAGAAAGGCCATGCCTCCAATTATATAGCTGAGCCGGAGGTGGTTTGTGGGTGCGTTTCCCACATACCTAACTTTTTGCCATTTACTTTCTTGGTAAACTTTGCCCCAAGTTTTCGGGATCTGGTCACAGGCACAGCAGCAATTTGGGGGTATCTGGAAGTCTGAAGGCGCCATCAGGGATGCTGATGCACTCGCCTCACAGGTACAGATTGACCTGCTGGCGGCACCATACCCCCAATCAAGAGCTCAAGAGCTTTTGGATTTGAATTCTGAATGCCCAGGGTCAGCTCTGATGCCTCGAGGTTGGGTAGTTTGTGCTGGTCAAACAGAGGGACTGGGGGGCCAGGGGCCAGGGGCAGTAGCCGCACCCGGGGAAGTGGCTCGTTTGTAACTCAGCATCCGATTTTTTTTTTTCTTTTTGGGTCACACCTGGCGATGCACAGAAGTTGCTCCTGGTTCATGCACTCATGCACTCCTGGCGGTTCTTGGGGGACCACATGGGATGCTGGGAATCGAACCTGGGTCGGCTGCGCGCAAGGCCAACACCCTACCTGCTGTGCTATTGCTCCAGCCCCCCGATTTATTTTTAATGGGCACAAGATTCGAACCCATGCCTTGCTGGAGAGGAATGCACGCGGCAGAACAGCACAGAAAGATTCAGGGGCTGCCACAGCTCGGGAAACGTGAAGAGGCTAACACCAGCTGGGGGTGCTGCCGCCTCGGCCCCCCTCTGCCCCTGCGGCGTGGTTGCCAGGAGCTGGCTAGAGACCCATCTGTGCAGTGCAGCAAAGGCCTGTGCCACCTTCCCCCCTCGTTCTTATTGTTTGGGTCACACCCAGCAGTGCTCAGGTGTTCCTGCTGGCGCAGCACTCAGGCGGCACTGGGGGACCAAATAGGATGCCGGGGATCGAGCCTGGGTCAGGCACAGGAGAGTTCTCCAAGCCCTTCTCCAGATCTCCGAGGGAGGCTGTTCCCTTCTTAAAAAGCTAAAATTGGGGCTGGAGCGATAGCACAGCGGGGAGGGCGTTTGCCTTGCACGCGGTCAGCCCAGGTTCGATTCCCAGCATCCCATAGGGTCCCCTGAGCACTGCCAGGAGTAATTCCTGAGCGCAGAGCCAGGAGTGACCCCTGATCATTGTCGGGTGTGACCCAAAAAATAAAAAAAAAAAAAGCTAAACTTAACTGGCTCAGGGAGAGAGAGCACAGCAGGTAGGCTCTGGCCTTGCACGTGGCTGACCCGGGTTCGATTTCTGGTGTTCCCTAGGGTCCCCTGAGACCGACCACCAGGAATAATAGTGCAGAGCCAGAAGTAACAGGTGGGATTCAACATCAACAACAACGAAGAATTAAAACATAAAATCGAAACTATATGTGGGGGGCTGGGTGGCAGCGTCTACCCAGCCCCCACTCCGTCTCATCTCCTGGTGTTAGAAGCAGCACTTCGATGTACAGACGCACCCTGGTGCAGAGAAACAGTTCCAAGGCTGCATGAGGCCCTGGCCGCGCCCCTGGTCTGCAGGTGCTTAGCGACAGACACCTGGACTAGCATCACGTTTCCTTATTCTTAGGCTCGGAGACCAAATATTGTGTTTTTTTTGGGGGGTGTTTGTCCGGGGTCACACCAGAGGTGCTCAGGGCTTCCCCATAGTGGGACTTCAGGGGACCAGGTAGTGAGACACCAGGGAGCAAACCCAGGTCAGCTTTGAGCAAGGCCAGCGCCCTTCCTGCTGCACTATCTCTCTGCCCCCCGCCCCCACGTTGCAATTTTTCCTCCCAAATAGGTTTTTTTGTAATTGCTGTAATTGCTGCACTTGCACACTTTCAGTCTTCTGAACTGGTCGACGTTATTTGTTAAAATCTGCGATTATACCATGCGGTTTCAGAGAATACCATCCGCAGACTGGGAAAGGGGGAAATGTTTGCAAGAGTCAGACAGACGCAAATGCTAAGAGCAATCGTCAGAGGCGTCTGGGTCGTCCCTGGGAGTTACCACGCAAGGCCTGCGGGCAGACGCACGAGAGCCTGCTCCAGGGGGAGGGAAGCCCCCTGCCGCGACTGAACACACGGCTTCAAGCACAAGCACAATGGTGTGAGCCTGACATGTTCCTCACCGGGACTCTGGCACACAGTGTTAGCATGTAACGAGACCCTCAGTCTCTGAGCCTTTTGTCCAACCGATTAGAGAACCATGACCCACTGCAGTCCCTGGGCCCATGGTGAGAAGAGAAACTTCTGCCCTCCTCCCTCTGGCTTGCTCTGCCCTCCTCCCTCTGACTCCCTCTGCCCTCCTCCCTCTGGCTCCCTTCTGCCCTCCTCCCTCTGGCTCCCTTCTGCCCTCCTCCCTCTGGCTCCCTTCTGCCCTCTTCCCTCTGACTCTCTCTGCCCTCCTCCCTCTGGCTCCCTCTGCCCTCCTCCCTCTGACTCCCTCTGCCCTCCTCCCTCTGGCTCCCTTCTGCCCTCCTCCCTCTGGCTCCCTTCTGCCCTCTTCCCTCTGGCTCTCTCTGCCCTCCTCCCTCTGGCTCCCTCTGCCCTCCTCCCTCTGGCTCCCTTTGCCCTCCTCCCTCTGGCTCCCTTCTGCCCTCTTCCCTCTGGCTCTCTCTGCCCTCCTCCCTCTGGCTCCCTTCTGCCCTCCTCTCTCTGTCTCCCTTCTGCCCTCCTCCCCTGGTCCCGCTCTGTGCCCCCTGAGTCTTGGCTCTCCTGCGTGGCAAGGGTCTGCGGCACCCACCGCCCAGGCAGGGATCATGACCCCCTCTAGGCTGGCACTGCACAGCCTCCCCCCAGCGCCACGAGGAATGATTTGGGAGCGCAGGACCAGGAGTAGATCTGGAGCTTCACTGGGTGTGCCTCCCCCTCAAAAAAAAAAGTGTAATTCTAGAAAAATGAATAAGTCCCTGGATCAGGCCTCCATCCCCTGCCCGTCCTGGCCCCCAGAGTGGAGCACTGGGCTGAGGGCCACGGCTGAGTCCAGGAGAGGTGGTGGCAGAAGACGGAGGGACAGGAGTGAGGTGTGGGGCTGGGAAGGAGCGCCCACCCTCCGCAGAGGCCTGGGGCCCCGAGTGGGGCGGGGTCTGAGTCCCCCAAACCCCCGCAAGGGGAGGGTGGGCGGCCTGGATGAGGCTTTGCAGAGAGCTGGCAGCCCCTGAATCTCCCCATCACCCTCCAGATCGAGACCTTCCAAGATTCTGAAAATTTCCATTTTCACCATCAGGGCTCTGCCCTCTGAGAACCTTCTCCCCCCACCCCTAGTCCAGTCTCCGACCCACCTGGGGGGACGGGCTGGGAGGGAGGCGGGTGAGGGGTCCCGGTGGGGCGTATGGGGCTCAGTACCTCATGCATAAACCAGGAGGGACCTTTGTTCACTGCCGGCGCCCACCCACAGGAGGGTTTAAGTGAGGTGGGGAATCATTTCCCTTGCAAACGATGCTGCCCAGGCCTGAGCTGCTTCTCTTTAAAAGCTCATCAACACAGCGGTCGGGCGGCCTCTCGCTGGCACATTTCAATTAACTCCGTGAGGTGGGTAAACAGCTGAGGCCAGCGGCTGTGGCCCCTGTCCCCACGGGCTCCTCCGCCCCACGCTGACTGGGCCCTCTGCCCCAGGCCTTGGGGAGAGAGAGAGTCAGGGCGAGGCCTCCCTGGGCTGGGGGTTGCTGGGGGGCCCACACAGGTCTGTAGAATACGGAGCACCTGGGGCAGCTTCTCAGCCCCAAATAGACCAAGAGATGCTGCGAGACTCAATTTCTTCCCCTTTTCCCCCCTTTTAATCTTTGGGGTTTGGGGCCACCCCCAGTGGTGCTCAGGGCTTACCCCTGGCTCTGGGCCCCGGGCTCATTCCTAGAGGGTTCAGAGGCCATCAGGGAGCTGGGGGTCCAGCCCAGGCTGACATGCACGAGGCCAGTGAGCCCCTGGTGTCCACGGCTCCAGCCTGTCGCCAGGCTTCATCTGTTTCCCGAGGGGCCCCACCCAGTGCACCTCAACTCAGCGGCCAGGGGGGTGTGGGCAGCGGTGGACCCTTGGTGCCCTCAAATCCCAGCTGCTCCTCTGGCTCGTTCACTCTCAAGAGTGTCCGCGCAAAAGCGAATTAATTCTCAAGCCTGTGGACTGAGTGTGATCTGTCAAAGATTCCCAGACTTGATGCCTCAAAAGTTCAGGTTTGAGGCTTGGAGCGATAGTCCCGTAGGCGGCTGACCTGGGTTCGATCCCTGGCATCCCAGAGGCTCTCCTGAGCAACACCAGGAGTGATTCCTGAGTGCAGATCCAGGAGTAATCCCTGAGCATCGCAGGGTGTGACCCCAAAAGCGAAAAAAAAATTAATTACTTCCTGTAGCACTGTCCTCCCGTTGTTCATCAATTTGCTCGAGCGGGCACCAGTAACGTCTCACAACAAATTGTGAGACTTGTTGTGACTGTGTTTGGCATATCGAATACGTCACGGGGAGCTTGCCAGGCTTTGCCGTGTGCGGGCGATATACTTCAGTACCTTGTCAGGCTCTCCAAGAGGGACAGAGGAATCGAATCCAGGTTGGCCATGTCGGCTGCAGGCAAGGCAAATGCCTTACCTGCTGTGCTATTGCTCCAGTCCTAAATAAATAAATTAAATTAATGAGCTGTGAAATGAAAGAGGGTCCAGGGGTTCCCCTGCCCGGCCTCTCCCGCCATGACACGGGGACTGGGAGGTGCTACAACCAGCTCCAAGACCTGCCTGAGACCCTGAGACCAGGGGAAAGGCTGGTGGGGCCAGGAGCAGTGGGCAGTGGCCTCCACGCTGCCCCAGCTGGGCCTGCGCAATCATGCAAACAAGGTCCTCACCTTTCCAGGGGTGTGGCAGCCTCAGTCCTGTCTGAATCCCGGCACCAGAGACAGGCCCAGGAGCACCATCTGCGGCCACCCCCGAGCCAGGAATAGCCCCCAAGCACCGAGGGTGGTGCCCAAGACCCCAAACCAGACAAAACTAGAATTAGCTGTGGGCTGGGGAAAGGGCTCTGTGGGCGGTCTCCTGAGCACCATGGAGAGGGACCCCTTCTGAGAGCCAGGGTGAGCACTGTGTCGGGAGTATCCCATGAATGACACCAGATGTGACCAAGGCCCTGTGCCCAACCAGAAAGAATTAATTGTGGGCTGGAGCGATAGTCTAGCAGGTCGAATGCTTGCCTTACACATGATCTATCCAGGGTCGAGCCCTGGCACCATGTGTGGTCCCCGAGCACTGTCAGGAGTGATCTCTGAGTAAGAGATCATTTGGTTAAAAGCAACGATCACACACTGCCAGTGTGCCCCTACAAACAGCAGCAAAAACCCCAAACCCAAAGCACCCCCTGCCACATTTTGATGCAAATATTCTGTATTCTGCTCTGTGTGTGTGTGTGTGTGTGTGTGTGAGAGAGAGAGAGAGAGAGAGAGAGAGAGGGGAGAGAGAGAGAGATAGAGAGATAGAGAGAGAGAGAGAGAGACAGGGTGGGGAGAGAGAGAGAGAGACACAGAGAGAGAGAGAGAGAGAGAGAGAGAGAGAGGCTCCTGGCAGTGCCCAGGTTTACTCCTGGCTCTGTGCTCAGGAATCATTCCCGGCAGGCCCCAGGGACCATATGTGGTGCCAGGAATCGAACCCGACCTGTCAGCATGCACAGCAAGAGACCTCCCCACTCCCCTTGCCCGGCCCCTGCGCTCTGCTTCTTTTACTGGGAAGCACAGATGATGCTTGTCACCTGGGTGAGTCATCTTGTCCCCAGCTATGACGCCTTTGTTCAGAGAGGAGGGGGCTGCCTGAGGCAGCCAGGAGGGAGGGACCCACAGGACTCCGCTAGGATTTCCCCTGGGGAAGCTCCCCCCCACTTACCCAGCTGGGGCGCCACCCCAGGGCCTTCGTGGCTGACCCCGCTGGCCATGGGGGCCGAGAACCGACCACCCCCCTTCCTTACGCTATCTGCAGCTTGCCAGGCCTGGCCCTGCCCCACTGGCCGGGAGGCTCCTTTGAGATCTCCTGCACATTTTCATTAATTTCCATTAAATAATTAAACCAGGAAATTAATTATTTCAGCCCGAGTTGTCCTGTGTGTGCTTTTCTCATTGTGATTCTAGGAGCAGGTCGCCTTCAGGCGAGTTGCCCCCCAGAGCGAGGAGAGCTTGAATGGGGCGGGGCTGGGGCTCACCTGGTGGGGCTCGAAGACTCCAGGCTCTGTGCTCAGAAGTGTACCCTGCTGGTGTCCAGGTATGTGGTTCCGGGGATTTGAACCAAGGGTGGAGGTGGAACACACAAGGCAGGTCCATCACCCCCCCCCGCCCCCACCATCTCTGCCGCCATCGTTGCTTTTATTTTTATTTATTTATTTATTTATTTATTTTTGCTTTTTTGGTCATACCCGGTGATGCACAGGGGTTACTCCTGGCTCTGTACTCAGTAGTTACTCCTGGCGGTGCTCAGGGGACCATATGGGATGCTGGGAATCGAACCCGGGTTGGCCGCGTGCAAGGCAAACGCCCTACCCGCTGTGCTATCTCTCTAGCCCCAGCCATCGTTGCTTTTAACCAAATGGTGAAGGGTGGGTGGGTGAACAGGCAAGGGGACGGAGGAGTGGAGACTTGGGAACAAGACCCCAAATGTCAAGTCCTCCTTTTAGAGCTTCCAAAATGAGGCACCCACTAGAATGACAGTACAGCGGGAGGGTGCTTGCCTTGCACGCGGCTGACCTGGGTTGGACCTCCGGCACCCCACAAGGTCCCCTGAGCCCGCCAGGAGTGAGCCCTGAGCACAGAGCCAGGAGCAGACCCTGAGCACAGAGCCAGGAGTGAGCCCTGAGCACAGAGCCAGGGGTAATCCCTGAGCACAGAGCCAGGAGTGAGTCCTGAGCACATAGTTGGGAGTGAGCCCTGAGCATCCCAAAGTGTGGTCCCAAATGCCCAAACCTCCAAAAAAACAAACCGAAACCAAAACCAAAGGTTGACTTCCTGCGTCTGGGTAGAACTTGGGGTGCTTATTAAATGAATGAGCGTCCTTTCGTCCTGTCCACTGCCTGTGGACACCTCAACTCTGCCCTGCTTCGTCTCCCCCAAACAGGATCTTAGCTGGCCCCTTCCTGACCCTGAGCAGCCCTAAGAAGGGGGCGCAGAGGTTTGTACCCCAGCCCGGGCCCGCGTGGGCTCCTTCCCAGCACTCCTGGCAGGAGCTGGGTCTGAGTCACCCCAACCAAGCCCTGGCGACCTTCCTGGGGACCCAGAGGCATAACTGTCTCCTGGTTCTACAGAACCAGGCGGGAGCAGGCAGAATCCCCTTCGCTCCCAGATGGCCCTGTCCTCCGACTTCTGTTCACTTCAAGCTCCTTGGGGTGACGGGACGGCAGGGGTGGGGGCTGATGACATCACAGTCATTACCCGCTCCTGGCGACTCCGCCTCAGCCGGCTCCCAGGGGCCACGCAGCAGGAGCAGGGGCCAGGGGATGCCTGATCAGCACTGGACGGTCAGTCCGCAGGTGGCTGGCGCCAGGAGCGTCCCCCTGCCGGAGCTGGGCATAGGGAGGGATCCCCCGGGGTCCACTGCTCCGGGTCAGTGTGAGTCCAGGCTCTGCCTTGCGTCTTCCTGTGGCCTCCGGGACTCTCCATTTGGCGGCCAGTCCCCCCAACCTCGAGGTCCAGCCCCACAGTCAGAGCGCTGGCGTCCACCCCACCTGGGATCTACACACACCAGCCTCTGGGCCCCTCCTGCTGGGGCCACACCTGGCGGTGCTCAGGGGACCCCGTGGGGTGCTGGGGCTCAAACCCGGTCTGTAGCACGCAGGCCAGCGCCCTCCCCACTGCGCCAGTGGCCCTTGCACTGGGTATTTATTTAGTGACATGGGCTCCTGCGGCAATGTGAGGACCCCGAGGGAGGGGCCGTTTGTGCACAGCTGTTCTGCTCTCTGAGAGTGCTCTGGGGATATTTGCTGAGCGCACGCATGCCCGAGTCCAGAGCACTAAGCCTGAGCGTCTGGAACAGTCCTTAGCGCTTAATGGACACTGAGGGCCGAGAGGCAGCTGAGTGCTGGGTTTGAACCCTTGCTGGAGGTGACACCTGCTTCCTGCTGTGTGATCTCGGGGTGCCCCCACCCCTGCAAGAGGCCCTCTGCAGACTGGGGGTCTGAGGGAGGCGTGGGGCTGTGCTGGGCCGCTCTGCCTCAAATCAGGACGCTGGGCCCGCGTATCAGCTAGTGGGGAGGGCACTTGTCTTGACACGCGCCCAACCTGAACTCGATCCCCATCACCTCATCTGGTCCTGAAGCACTTCCAGGAGTGATTCCTGCACACAGAACCAGGAGTGAGCCCTGAACATCACCAGCTGTGGTCAAAAACAAAACCCCCAAAGCTTCAGAGGCATCCCTTATTTTGCTTTGTTTTTGCTTTGGGGACTGCGGCCGGCGGGGCTCAGGGGTTCTTCCTGGCTCTGCACTCAGGAATCCCTCCTGGAGGTGCTCGGGGGACCACAGGGGATGCTGGGGATCGGACCCCGGGTTGGCTGCATGCAAGGCAAGCTCCCTCCCTGCTGTGCTATCGCTCCAGCATCCAGCCCTGAGATGCCGCTTTTAATTCTGTGGGCGCCTGAGCTGCTCCCCAAAGTGCCTGTGACCATTAGTGACCGCTAATTGTTGGCCTCTGGAGGCCGGGGACCCTGCTCACAGGGGTGAGGAGGGGAAGTCTCTGCTCTGGGTGCCAGGGAGGGATCACTCTGATGAGCCCTCTCAGAGAGACCCCCGTCCTTCATGGGAGGGCTCTGGACTCAGCACTGGGGGGAGGAGAGGGAAGGCCCCCCTGGAAAGCACGGGTCATGCAGGAAAGGCCCGGTTTGTCTTTCTACCTGCTTCTGCCTGAGATAACACCAGATGACTGCGATTTAGATTAACGTGGGGCCTGAGGCCCTCAGGAGATGGAGCACTGGAGAAGGATTCACATTCCCTGCACAGTGGGTGGTGGCTAATTTTTTTGGGGGGGAGGGTATCACACCTGGCTATGCACAAGGGTTACTCCTGGCTCTACACTCAGGAATTACTCCTGGCGGTGCTCAGGGGGACCATACTGGATGCTGAGAATCGAACCCGGGTCGGCTGTGTGCAAGGCAAACGCCCTACCCCTGTGCTATCTTTCCAGCCCCATTTTTAAAAAATCTTTTGTTGTTGGGCCATGTCTGGATGTGCTCAGGACTTACTCCTGGCTTGGTGCTCAGGGCTCTCTCCTGATGGCCTTGGGGATCTAATCCGGGCTGGCCACGGGCACGGCAAGTGGTCGACCCTCTGCACTATCTCTCCAGCTCTCTGGAAAGTGTCTTTATAAACCGCCACTAGTAGGGCCCAGCGAAGAAACTGAGTCACAGACTCAGGAGGGGCCCGTCCGGGTGGGGGAGGCCCCCCCCATGCTCTGGAGGGAGATGAGTGTTTGTCGAGTGAACAATGGGGAGCAGGATGGGAAGTGAGGGTGGGAAACCCAGTTTGCAGCAAGGCTGGGGGTTTAGCACTGTCTCCTCTGGAGAAACCCAGGGCCTGGGCCGGGGGGGGCCTCCGGCAGGCACCCTGGAAGACCCCACCACCTAGACACCCCCTTCTGGAACTCTCCCAGCTGCTGAGCCCCACCCAGCCCGGGGCCCCTCAGGAGAGAGGGGGCTGGAGGCCTGGGCGTGGTGCCACTGCGTTCATGGGGGGCAGTGAATAGTTCCCACCCCCTCACCCCTGCCATGGGGGCAGCAACTGCCGCTCTCCAGCCGAGGACCGTATTCAAATCTCTGCAGAAGCGGCGCCTGGACTATTTTTAGCCGACTCCGAGGCGGTTGATCTGAGGCTGCCTGGAGCAGGGAGCAGCGGGGGTAGCTCCGAGCCGGCTGCGGGCCCCCTGGGACCCTGTGAGTCTAGCGGGGGCCCTCTCCCGGGTGCGGGGGGTGGGGTCCTGTGCTCTGTTCTGCCCCACCGCTGGGGGGCCTGGCAGCCTCTTCCTCTGGGATGCCCCTTCCTCCTTTGCTGTTGCAGGTACATGGGGGTCGCACGCACGCCTGGCTGCAGGGCATGTGGGCAGCCCGGGGATCAAACTCAAGACCTCAGGCTGGCAAGGCAGATGCCCGAGCCACGAGCCAACCCCGGGCTTCCGGGGCTTTTATGCTTCCTGATGGTCAGGCGGGGGCCAGGGGCTCCTGTCTCGGCCCTACAGCTGGTGGTCACTCACCCCAGTCTCGAGGCCTCGCACATGTTCGGACGGGCTCTGCCGTGCTCAGCCCGCTGCCCGCTCGGGTCCCTTGGTCTTGGTTTCCTGCGGCCGCTCTCTGATCACCCCTCCCTCGGCCTCCGCTCGTGGGCTGGGGGTCAGCGCGGGAGGGACGGCGTGGGCCGGGCGCCCGCCCCGTGTGCCTGTGTCTATAATAGTGTTTGTGTGGGAGCAAATCTGTGTCATTCCACATTTGTCCAAACCCAGCTCTGCACGCTGCCCTGAAGCAGCCGCGGGGCCGGGGAGATACATCCCTCAGTCATTGTCACACCGGGCCCTGCGGGGAGGGGGGGGGGGAGGAGAGGGGGGGACATGCGGGGCGAGGGCAGAGGCTCATGGGAAAGCGGTCGCACTCCTCAGCCTTGCAGTGAAGCTAGAGCTGCTCTAGAAAGGGTGGGGTGGCGCTCCTGAACCTGTTCCTCCTCCTCTCTCCTCCCATCTTCCCGCGGCTGTTTCTGGGTCATACCCCGCGGTGCTCAGGGCGCACACCTGCCTCTGTGCTCAGGAGTCACTCCCGGCAGACTGAGCTCAGACCCAGGCAGGTGTCTTCCCCACAGGACTATTGCCTCAGCCTCCTCCCCTCACATCTTTCTAAGTAAAATCTTCAACAATTAAAAACTATTCTGCTTTATCATTTCACACCACAAGACTGGCCCACATCCAAAAGAACAAAAGCAACCGGTGCTGGCGCGGATGTGGTGAGAAAGGGACACTCCTTCACTGTTGGTGGGAATGCCGACTGGTTCAGCCCTTTTGGAAAACAGTATGAACGATTCTCAAAAATTAGAAATTGAGCTCCCATTTGACCCAGCGATACCACTCCTGGGAATATATCCCAAAGAGGCAAAAATGTATAGTCGAAGTGACATCTGCACTTGTTTGTTCATGGCAGCACTCTTTACAATAGCCAAAAACTGGAAAAAAACTGAGTGCCCGAGAACAGATGACTGGTTAAAGAAACTTTGGTACATTTACACAATGGAGTACTATGTAGCTGTTAGAAAAGATGAAGTCATGAAATTTACGTACAAGTGGTACTACATGGAAAGTATCATGTTACGAGAAATGAGTCAGAAAGACAGGGACAGACATAGAAAGAATTCATTCATCTGGGGAACATAAAGTAACAAAATAGGAGACTAACATCCAAGAATAGTCGAGGTAAGTACCAGGAGGTTTACTCCATGGCTTGGAGGCCAGCCACACACTCTAGGGGTAAAGACAGCTCAGATAGAGAAGGGAGCACCAAATAAAGGGTATTGGGAAGATCCTCCCAGGATGGGAAACGCATGCTGAAAGTAGACTATAGGCCGAACATGGTTGCCACTCAATGCCTCTTTTGCAAACCACAGCACCCAAAAGGGCAGAGAGAACAAAAGGGAATGCCCTGCCACAGAGGCAGAATGGGATGTGGGGGAGAGGGGGGTGGGAGGGATACTGGGATCCGTGGTGGTGGAGAATGGGCGCCGGTGGAGGGATGGGTACTCGATCATTGTATAACTGAAACCCAAGCACAAAAATTTGTAAGTCTACAACTGTACTTCATGGTGTTTCACTAATAAAAATTAAAAAAAAAAACTATTCTGCTTTAATAGTTGTCGCACTGTAGCACTGTCCTCCCATTGTTCATCCATCTGCTCGAGTGGGCACCAGTATAATGTCTCCATGGTGAGACTTGTTGTTACTGTGTTTGGCATGTTGAACACGTCACAGGGAGCTTGCCAGGCTTTGCCGTGCCGGCGGGATACTCTCAGTAGCTTGCCGGGCTCTCCAAGAGAACAAAGGAATCAAACCCGGGTCGGCCTCATGCAAGACAAACGCCCTACCCACTATGCTATTGCTCCAGACCTTCTGCTTTAAAAATATTTTTAAAAATAAATAAAAAGGACGAACATGATTGCCACTCGATGCCTCTTTTGCAAACCACAACACCCAAACGGAGAGAGAGAACAAAAGGGAATGCCCTGCCACAGAGGCAGGGTGGGATGGGGGGATGGGGGTGGGAGGGACACTGGGATTCGTGGTGGTGGAGAATGGGCACTGGTGGAGGGATGGGTATTTGATCATTGTATAACTAAAACCCAAGCACAAAAAATTGTAAGTCTGGGGCTGGAGTGATACCACAGCAGGCAGGGCGTTTGCCTTGCACGCAGCCAAAATGGTTGACATAGGTTCGATTCCCAGCATCCCATATGGTCCCCCGAGCACCGCCAGGGGTGATTCCCGGGTGCATGAGCTAGGATCAACCCCTGAGCATAGCCGAGTGTGACCCAAAAAGCAAAAAAAGAAAAAAATTGTAAGTCTACACCTGTACCTCATGGTGTTTCACTAATAAAAATTTTTTTTAAAAAGTTGAAAAACTAAATAAATAAATAAATAAATGAAAGGGGAAAAGGCCTGGGCTAGAGGGATACAGCGGGGAGGGCGTTTGCCTTCCACACAGCCGATCCGAGTTCAATCCCTGGCATCCCATAGGGTCCCTCAAGCACTGCCAGGAGAAACCCCTGAGCATCGCTGGTGTGCCCCACGCCCCAAAAGAGAGGCCTGTATCTGCCACAGCCTCTCCAGACTGCTGCGTGCCCTGCCCCCACCCTGTCTCCACAATGCAACCACGGCCCCTGCCACCACAGCCCCCCATGAGCTAGACCCCCCTGGCGACAGCCCTCTGCAGCCTCAGCCCCTCAGTGGCTCCACCTGCCAGAGGTTCCTTGGCTCCCAGTCCCTGGTGACAGCCCCGAAGCCTGGAGCCCTGGTGCTGGTGCGGAGAACAGAGCAGTCCAAGTGGCGAGCCCCTCAGACACAGGGTCCCCAAGGGCACTGTGGCTGGGGGGCTGGGCTGGGGGGGGTGCCCCAGGGTCACTCGATCCTCAGCAATGTGAAATGACCCATTGTGAATGGGAAATGATGGCTTCACAGTGAAGCCCACTCAGCGCTCACTCACTGTGTGACCTCAGACAAGTGATTGGAGTCTCTGTGCTGAGTCATGTGTGTGGCCATGCAGGACAGCCCCACGCAGTGGCACTGCACATACTACAGATGCCCAGTCATGAGGATCCTCCTTGGCCTCGAGTGTCCGTGTGCCCCGGCCAGGCTGCAGGAGGTGGGCGCGATGTTGCTCGGGGCGCCAGGACCAGGGGGCTTGGAGACAGAGGGACCATCTTGGCTGACGGGGGATGCTCCCTGACGGTATGGCAGGGAGACCCAGGGAGCACCCCACCCCAAGCCCCCCTGGTTCCAGGCAGCCCCGGGGAAAAGACAAGAAAGTCCAGCTCCTCCTTGCTCCACACATCCCGATAAAATATTTATTATTTCAAGAAATAAATCTTTAAAAAAAAGAGAGAAGAGTCTCTATTGCTTCCCCAACAGCTGAGTGCTGGGGACCGTGGGGTCACGGGGTCACTGGGGCCCCGGGTCCAGTGAGGGCCCCTGAGTGAGCATTAGCATCAATCTCCAGCTCTGGGGGTGCTTGTTCTCCCTGGCAGAGGGCCGCTGGGGTCCAAGTGGGGTGGGCGGGAAAGGGGTCAGAGATCGGAGGGGGGGTGGCAGTGATTCTGGAGCCTGACAGGTCAATCAGGCCAGGCTGGGGTGGAGGTGAGAGCAGGGGGCAGGCGGGCCGCAGGGGTGAAGGTGGGCAGGGCAGGGCGAGCCTGAGGGAGGAAGCCGGGAACCCGCAGGCACTGGGCCCTCCCCAGCTCTGACCAGGTAGATGCTGGGGCCATTTAGGAGCCCTCCTGGACTCTCCAGGACCGAGGCGGGACGGGGATGAAGGCTTGAGAGGTCTGGGGTCTGGAATCCAAGTCATGCCAGGGGGGGCGATGCCCGGAGAGAAGGTGGGACAAGCAGGAGGGCAACCCAGGTCCGGGTTGACCCTGGACCCGGGGTTCGAGGGAGGGCGTTTGGGCGGAGGGGGGACCCTTTCTGGTCTTCTCCAGCCCCTGCCCCTTCTGTCCGCACCCCCAGCTACTCCAGAGGGACAGACTGACCCTCATGTCGCGCTCTCACGCCCTGACCATCTCGGGTGCCACCTGGCCTGCGCGGACCTCGCCGTGTCTCCTGCACCCAGAGGCCTCTGTCCATCCCGGGGGGGCCTCAGACCACCAGCGCGGTCCCAGGAGACGGCGGAGCCCCGGTGGGCGGCGCCTCGCCCTGCATCTGCCCGCGGGGGGCTCCGCGCAGCGGCTCACAGGCAGTCCTGGCACAGGGCCACCTGGCCCTTGCGGAAGTCCCGGCAGGGGCACAGCCGGCGGTACTTGGTGCTGGCGCCCGCGCAGCTGAAGAGCAGGGCGTCCTTCTGCAGAAAGCACTCCTGGCCGGGCTGCGCGAAGGCCGGGTACAGGTGGCTCATCTCCGACTCGGTGCTGTCACAGGGCACCTGCAGCCTGGTGGGGCAGGCACCGAGAGCTGAGACGGGGCTCGGGCTGGCCCTGCCGCACGGCAGCCCCGCCCTCCCACCAGACCACGCCCCGTCTGCCCCGCCCCACGCTCCCATTGGCCCTGCCCCTTCCTCCTATCAGGCCCCGCCCTCCTGTCTGACCTTGCCCCTTCCTCCCACCAGGCTCCGCCCTCCTGTCTGGCCTGTCCTACAGTCCCATCAGGCCCCGCCACTCACTCCATAGGGCTCCGCCCCTTACTCCCATAGGCCCCGCCCCCATATCCTGACCCCGCCCCTCCCTCTCGTCTTGCCTGCCCCCACATCCTGACTCCGTCCCTTCCTCCCGTCTGACCCCACCCCTACACTCTAACCCCGCCCCTCCCTCCCGTCTGGCCCCGACCCTACATCCTGACCCCGCCCCTCCTTCTCGTCTGACCCCGCCCCCACCCCGTCCCTCCCCTCTGACCCCGCCCCTCCCTCTTGCCTTGCCCCGCCCCCACGTCCTGACCCCGCCCCTCTCCCGTCTGGCCCCGCCCCTACATCCAGGCCCCTCCCTTCATACCCTGGGGGGGGCGTTGTCCCCCCCCACCCCTCCCAGCGAATGCCCCCTGGGCTGCCCCTTCGGTCCAGCCTTGGAGGCCGGAAGCTTAGAGGTGGGGGGTTGGACGGGCCGGGGCAGGGGAAGGACGTGAGCAGGCAGGGCAGCGGGCACTCACGTGCGGAAGGCGGCGCGGCTGTTGAGGAAGGGGAAGAAGGCGGGCTCGCAGACCAGCCCGTGGTCCAGGCAGGCGTCGGTGCAGGCCCGGCCCTCGGCCGCCAGCCAGGCGCGCAGGGAGCGCGCGGGGGGCCAGGTCCCGGGGCTCAGGCTGGCGTTCCGCGCCCACTCCAGGTGGCTGGCGTTGGGAGCCAGCACCAGGGTGCCCTGCGGGGCCGGGGTTCCCGGGGACACCGGGCTGGGAGCCGTGCAGAAGTCCTGCCCGCGGGAGAGCGGGGTTAGCAGGGGGGCCGGGCGCCTCTCATCCGTGGGCTCAGGGCACTGCAGTGCCCAGCGAGCTTCTGCCCACGGAGTCCTGCCCACCAACCGATCCTGCCAGGGGTCCCGGCCTTGGAGTTTTCAGGGTGCACTGCACTCCCAAGAGCTTACCCCCAGCCCCTTGGGGATCCCATGGGGGGTAGGAGGCACAGCCTGACTCTGCCCATCCTGGGCTGGGGCCCACGGCTTCAGGCGTCTCCTTCAGTAGCTCGGCCAAATGCTGAGCTTTGTTTGGATTGGGGGCCGCACTCCGCGGTTCTCAGGGGCTTCTGGGCGGGTGGGGGGGTGGGCGAATTGGGGTGGGGGGGAGCTGAGAACGGATCCAGCCTCTTGCATGCAACCCCTGAACTCATCCCACCCTACAGGCCTACAAGCCGGTGCTGTGAGGACCAGGGCAGTGGGGTAACCCCCAAGCCCAGCCCCCCCCCTGCAGGGCTCACACCCCATCTTGCAGGGACATGGCCCCCTCCCTCCCAGCCCGCCCCCTACCTGGTGTTGGATGTAGGCGTGCAGCCGCTCCAGCATGCCCTCGCATGTGTACTCGTAGGGGAGGTAGGGGTCTACCTGTGGGGGAGGCACCTGGTTTGGAGGCGCCCGAAGCGGGAAGGCCTGGAGGCTCTCACACCCCCCAGCCCTGCCCCAGGCACTTGAGAGTCCAGCTGGCCCCTGGGGTTCAACCCTGCCGTCCCTCCCCTGTGCACTGCTCCCCATCCCACCCCGGGGCAGACGCCTGCTCCTCAGACACCCAGGTCGTGGCATCCTCCCCTTGTGGGGTCACCCCTCCCAGGAAGTCCTCCGGACCCCTCTTACCCAGGACTCGCACCCGCGTCATCCTGTGTCCTCCAGGTCCCTGTCACTGTCTGTCCTCACCAATACCTGCTCATCGTGCCGTGCGGGGCCCCAGGGGACACCTGGCAGGTGGGGCATCTCCGACCTCACACACGGCCCCGGGTGCCTGGGACTCAATGGCACCCCCAGTGCGCCTGCGTGCTGCCCCAGACGAGGCCATAGGAACAGGGGGCGTCTGGCTCCCGGCCACGGGGTACCCCTGTCCAGACCAGGCTCCCGGAGGATGCTAGGTGGGGCGGCCCAGGGAGCAGCCAGGCGCACGCTCGCTGGCCAGGGCAGAAGGAAGCTGAGTCCCTGGCTGGCACTGTGGGTGTGCGTCCCAAGAAAGGAGACCCCAGGGCCCCCGGAAAGCTGTAGTCACTCTGGCCCTATCCTGCCACCAGCTCTCAGCCAGTCCTAACCTGACCTCTGTCCCCTGACCTGCATCCTTGTCCTCAGGTCCTGGGTCGGGGAATGAGGGTTTGGATCCAGGGCAATTCCCAAGGACCCGGGGTGCTGCCTGTAGCCCCTTCCCCTGCCCAGCAGCTGCAGTGACACCTTGGGGCTGTAACAGTCTCGGAGCATGCAGGGTCAAGCCCAGACTAGCCATCAAAGCCCCAGAGCTGGGTCGGGGGCTGTCATGGGTGCTAAGGCACTGACCTTGTGACCTTACGGGGTTAGAGCCCCGACACCCAGTAAGGTCCCCCGAGCCCCTCCAGAAGTGGCCATTGAGCTCAAATCCAGGAGTACGCCCTGAACACCGGGTGTCGCCCCAGAGACCCTCTGTCAGCGTGGCCCCACCGTGGCACCCCCACAACACACGTGACTCTGGGTGGGGTGCAACGGAAGCCCCATGGCCACGTGATTCCAAGGTCCTGGTGAGTGGGGCCTGGCCACCTGTCCCACTGTCCCAGGGATGGCGGGCCTGGCCACAGGACATGTGCCCCAGAGCAGGGACAGGCCGCGGGGACGGGCGCTGGGCTCAAGAGGCCTCACCCCAGGTGAGACGCCAGCGGGGAGCCCCAAGAGGGCAGGAGGGGCTCCCGGGGTGCAGCCGGCTCGCCCCCTTGGGCCCTGCGAGCGGCCCCTAAATCTCTTTACTGAAATAGCATGAAAGGGCCCAGCCACTCGCCTCCGGCCACACAGCCTGGGGTGCCCGTGGGGCTCCCGGGGCTTCGCAGGCAGTGCTGGGGCTGAGGGAGGCCGCAGGGTCCTGTCTGGCCGTGACCGGCTGAAAGGCTCAGGGTTTCCCTGGGATTTTTGTTTGGGGGAACATATGGCAGTGCTCAGGACTTACTCTTGGCTCTGCACTCAGGGGTCTTTCCTGATGAGATCTGGGGGACCCTATGGGGTGCCAGGGATCAAGCCTGGGTGAACTGTGTGCAAAGCCAGCGCCTTCCCACTGCACATTTTCGTTTCATTTTGGTTTTGGTTTTGGGCCACGGCCGGGGGTGCTCCGAGCTGACTCCTGGCTCAGTGCCCAGGAATCACTCCTGGTGGTGCTCGGGAAATTGAACCCGTGTCACCTGCGTACAAGGCAAACGCCCTCCCCGCTGTCCCTTCGCTCTGGCCCCTCTCCTGGGCATCTAGATCCTCTTAATACTGTACTTTTTTAATTAGTTAATGAACAAATTGAACAGATGTCCATGTTAAAGACTATCCAACAGAAAAGCAATAAAAGCTCATTTGCCTCCTGCCCCAGAGGCTAGCCTGGCCCCAAGGCAGCCACCGCCACAGAGTTCTTGTGTGAGCAACCAGAAATAACACAGCACGGAGACCGGCCCAGACACACACAGGCACACGGGTACATGTACACACACACACACACACGGGTGTACACACGGGCACATGTGCACACGGGAGTATAGACACACGTGAACACTGGCATAAATACAAAGGTAGATGCATACACACACAAGTGTACACACAAACACACAGGCACATATACACATGGGTGTACACATAGGCACACAAGGGCGTACACACAGGTGCACATGCACATGGTGTGTATGCACACACAGGCGCACGTGTGCACGGGTATACACGCACTGACAGGAGCATGTGTGCATGGGTGTACATGCACACACAAGTTCACATTTGCCCAGGTATACACACAGGTGCGTGTGTGCACCAGTGTACATACACAGGGGCATGGGTGTACAGGCAGAGACAGGCAGCCGCACACAGCAGGGGCTCCTACCTGGGTGCTCAGGATGGCCTGGATGGCAGCCTCGAATTCCCCTGAGTTGTTGTAGTCCACGGTCCACACGTGCGGCTTGCCAATGAACTTCTCTGCGTAGGGGTGCTGCGAGAACACCTGGGGGCACAGGCGGCGGCTGCTGGGCCTCCGTGGGGGCCGAGGGGCAGGGGCGTCCCACCTGGCCCGCCCAGCCCCCCACTCACCTCCCTGGAGGTGGGCTTCCCCCGGAAGAACTCGTGGTTGAGGGAGCTGTGCGGTGGCCGGAAGCCGGCCTGCAGGAACACACAGCCATTGGCGATGGCCTCCAGCGGCGCTGGGCCCTCGTAGGGGAAGCCGAACCCGATGAAGAGCTGAGGGTGGAAGGAGAGTGAGCTCGGGAGGAGCCAAGGGAGGCCGAACGCGGGCGGGGAGGACATTCTGGGCCGCCCAGCAGGGCCCAGTTCCCCCGCGTGGGAAGGGAGGAGGAATCCAGAGCTCTGGCTCTGGTCGGCTGAGATTCCAGAGGGACAAGAGAAGAGGGAAAGGGTCCAGGGTAACCTCGACTGCTGACCTCAAAGGGCCTCGAACCATCGCAGAGAATAAGTCCAAGTTAGGGCCGCCATGTGCAGTGGGGCAGGTTGCACACTGAACAAAGGAACCTTCCCCCCACCACCACCACCTCCCTCTTTCACACATTCCCATGCGCACAGACACACTCATACTCATGCACGACACTTGGAGAAGTCGGGGAAGTGACGGGAGAGCGGGGAGGCCTAGGACCGAGCAGGCATGCCCGCAGCTGCCCACGGCTGGCTCACTTTGGCTTTGCGTAGCAGCTGCTGGAACTCGGGCTGCGGCAGGAGGCCATGGTTCTTCACGAAGGCCGGCACCTCGGGGGGCCGCTGGCTCTCATAGTACACCGTGCCGTGGATCTCCATGTATTTGTTCAGGATGCCCAGGAACTTCTCCTTGCCCTGGAGGGTGAGACGGAGGCCGTGAGGCACCCGAGCTGGCCTTGTGGCCCCTGATCGGGAGGCTGACGGGGCTGGACTGCGGCCTCGGGTCGAGAGACAGCCCCGGGCCCCTGGGGAACAGGCAGTGCCGCCTTGTGGAGTCATCCGACTTCTGACTCCGGGGACACCAGCGGCTCCCGGGAGCCAGACCTCAGTTCACTCCTCACCCACCCGGCACTGACCCCTCGGCCTTTGGTTTTACTTATTTGGGCCACACCTGGCTGTGCTCAGGGGACAAGTGGGAGCCAGGAGTCAAACCTGCAGTGGCCGCAGGTAAGGCAGGAACACTGCGTGAGCGCTCCAGCCCTGCCCGCTCTCACCACCTGCCTACCCATCCTGTGCCCACCCACCCTGTGCCCACCCACCCACCCACCAGCTATCTACCCCTTTCAGCCACCTTCCCCCTCCCCCTCCCTCCCGGCACCCGGCTGTCCATCCATCCATTCACCCACATACCCAGTGGCGTATCCTTCCTGCCACCCACCACTGGCGTGCCCTCCCATCCGACTACCCACCCCTCGCCCCATCAGTGCAGTGTGTATTGACGGGGCACCTGTCACGGAGTGACGCTGTGCCTGATGCCGGGAGCACGGCAGAGAGCAGAGCGCTGGCGTTCCTGGGGGACCCGCAAGCCAAACATCCCCAGACTAGCCGAGGCTGGGCTGCACCTCCCATCCCTGGGCCAGGGCCTCGGGGACCAGCCCCGCTGCGGGGGGGGTGGGTGCAGGGACGGAAGGGGTCACTCCTTGTGATGGCCTCTCGGGCTCCCTAGTAACCCACACAGACACTGTCTCGGCACCCAGGGATGCGGGGGCCCTCACGGTGGCGTGGGGTGCCTGAGCTCTGTGTCACCACCCACGTGGAGCAGCTCTGCCCCAGGTCTCTGCCACCGGGTCGGGGGGAGGCTGAGCTCGAGGAGTCCCAGTCGAGGGGTGGGGTGGGAAGGGGCCCAGAGAGAGTGCAGCCCACCTTAGCCGGCGCTTCTGGGAGGGCCCGAAACCCACCCAAGGGCCCAGAACTCTGAGGCAACATCCAGCAGAGAAGGAGCCTCTGCGGCCCTTGTCCCGGTGTTCCTGTGTCCCCGGGCTGCCCATGTCCCCGCAGCCAGGCGTCACCAGGCTGAGGGTCCCATGGAGAGGCTCTGGGGGCTCCCGTGGAAGAGAGGCAGGCCAGATCTGGGGGAAAACCTCCCCATCCTGTGTCTGATCGAGGAGATTTGGAGTTCTGGGGCTCCCAGACGCGTCAAGCATGGCAGAGTGGCGTTCTTGACCTCAGGAGAGACTCACTAAGTTTCCAGAACCCAAACCACGAGGAGCAAGAAATCCCCACTGGAGGGGCTTGGGACGGAACAGGACACACGAGGAAGCGGGCGGGTAGGCCTGGTGACCAGCCCCCACGCCCACTACAGCAGGGATGCAGACAGAGAGACCAACCTGTGGGACAGACCAGCCCGGAGACAGACCCACATGTGCAGCCTGGGAGAGGCGTGGGAGCATCAGGGAGGGGAGACCCGGGTGCGAGCAGACGATGGGAGACACCCAGGCAACAGTGCTAATGGAAACCGGGGCGGGGCGGGGGGCGGGCGTTCACACAGGCCAGCAGAAAGCCCCGTCTCTGCAGCTCTGGGCCGGGAGTGCAGATGGTAGAAAGGCTGGGTGGGGTGGAGATGAAGCCCTGCCGCTCCGGGGAAGACGGGCTGCAAGCTACTAGAAGATATTTCCAAAGCATATGTTTGACAAAGGACTCACCTTCGGAATATATATATCTATATCTATATATATATATATATGTAGCACTGTCCTCCCATTGTTCATCGATTTGCTCGAGTGGGCACCAGTAATGTCTCCATTGTGAGACTCGTTGTTGCTGTTTTGGGTATATCAAATATGCCACGGGGAGCTTGCCAGGCTTTGCCGTGTGGGCAACTTAGTCTCGACAGCTTGCCGGGCTCTCCGAGCGGGGTGGAGGAACCGAACCCGGGTCGCCCGGGTTGGCTGCACGCAAGGCAAACGCCCTACCCAGCTGGAGTGGAGATATATATATATATAATATATACAAAACCCAGCCCGGAGAGAGCATGGCGGGGAGGGCGCCGGCTCCGCACACGGCCAGGCCAGGTTTGATCCCATCACCCCAGAGGAACCCCGACCCCCGCCAGGAGTGAGCCCTGAGCACAGCTGGGCAGGGCCCCCCCAAATAAATAAATAAATAAATAAATAAAAGCACAAGAGAAAATAAAAGGAAAGAGTGATCTGAAACACAGGCACCCGAAGTAGAAGCCGAAACAAGAGCAGCGTGTGGAACAGGCCGGAAGGAATGAAAAGTGGGGGTCCGCAGCGACTGCAGTCCTGTCCCCCGCCCTCGCTGCATCCCAGCCCCTGTCCTCCACCTGCCCGGTGCCCATTTTGGGAAACGGCTCTCTGGCACCGGGGGCCAGCGCAGACACCCCGTGCCAGAGACCAGCCCTTCCCTCCCGCCCCTCGCCTCTCCCTGCGGGTGGGCCCATAATCGTTTTCCAGAAAGGCAGAGGTGCTCCGTGCCCTCCTTCCCACAAAGGGCACAGCTTGCTGTCCCTGCTGCCCGTTGGCCCCACATGGCAGCTACTGACACCCGGCTGGGTCCCGGGCGCCCCACACTGCAGGGCTTGGGGGGACTGGTCAGGCTGAGTCCCACCCGCGTGTCACTCAGCCCCGGCCCTGGGCTCCTCCCGTGTAGCGTGGCAAGTGCGGTCATGGCAGGCCGGGTGAGAAACCCACGGACCCCGCCGTGTGCGAGCGTTTCCAGAGGGGCAGGAGGGCTGTCCAGGGCTCTTTTCCCTCCCCAGCACAGGGTGTCCGTGGGAACAGGGAGCCAGAGCGGGCAGGGGCTTCAAAACTAAACAGGACAAGGGGTTGAAGAGATAGCACAGCGGGTAGGGCGTTTGCCTTGCACGCAGCCAACCCGGGTTCGATTCCCAGCATCCCATATGGTCCCCCGAGCACCGCCAGGAGTAACTCCTGAGTGCAGAGCCAGGAGTAACCCCTATGCATCGCCGGGTGTGACCCAAAAAGCAAAAAAAAAACTAAACAGGACAGGTGGAGCGACAGGGAAAGGGCCCTCAGGAGACTCCCAGCACCCGGATGACAGCCCCATGTTCAAGAATAGACAAAACTCCAGGTGACGGGGCAAGAGCACAGCAGGGAGGGTGCTGGCCTTGCACACGGCCCACCCAGGCTCGATCCCAGCACCCCATAGGGTCCCCGGAGCCAGCCAGGAGTGACCCCTGAGTGCAGAGCCAGTCCTGAGCACCGCCGGGTGTAGCCCAAAACTTAGAAAACAGAGGGGAGGAGCGATAGCACAGCAGGGAGGGTGTTTGCCTTATACACGGCTGACCTGGGTTCGATCCCCAGCATCCCATAGGGTCCCCCGAGCACCGCCAGGAGTAATTCCTAAGCACAGAAGCAGGAGTAACCCCTGAGCATTGTAGGGTGTGATCCCCCCCAAAAAAAAGGAAAACAGAGAGCTGTCCCCTGGGCGGAGGGGTCCCAGCCACGTGGTGCGCAGTTGCTGCCTGCGGTTCTGCATCTGCAGCAGCATCAGCTTGGTAGCGATGCAGGTGGGCACAGGTGGGAAGGTGTGAGGAAGCCACTGAGGGGCTGGGACACCCCCGGTCCTGGCATCCGGGATGAGTGTGGTACGTGAGTGTGGTCGTGCCTGTGGGTCGTGAGCGGGTGTGAGAAATTTGTGTCCGTGTGAGACTGAGCAGGATGCAACATGGCGAGAGTGTGTGTGGACGTGGTGTTTGTGAGAGTGTTTGTGAGTGTGTGTGAGTGTGTGAGACTGTGTAGTATGAGTGTGTAAGAGAGTGTGTAGTGTGTGATACTGTGTGTAGTTGGAGTATAAAACTACGTGTGTAAGACTGTGTGAATGTGTAAGAGAGACAGTGTGTAGTGTGAGTGTAAAACTGTGTATGAGACTGTGTGAGTATGTGTGGTATATGTGATACTGTGTGTAGTATGAGTGTGTGTGAGTGAAATAATGTGATTGTGAAACCGTGTGAAACTCTATGTGAGTGTGTTGTTGTGTGGAGTGTTGCTGTGTAGAGTGTGGTGTGCGTGAGACTGTGTGTGTGAGAGTGTGTGTTGTTGACTGTGGTGTGTGTGAGTTTTTTTATGGTGTGTGTTAGACTGTGTGAGAGTGTGTTGTTGTGTTGAGTGTGGTGTGTGTGACTGTGTGTATGTGAGACTGTGTTGTGTGTAGTGTGGTGTATGTGAGACTGTGTGTGAGAGTGTGTAGAGTGTGGTGTGTGTGAGATTGTGTGTGAGAGTTGGTGTGTGGAATGTGATATGAGTGTGTGAGAGTGTTGGTATGTGGAGTGTGGTGTGTGTGAGACTGTGTGAGAGAGTGTGTGTTGGTGTGTGGAGTGTGGTGTGTGTGAGGCTGTGTGTGAGAGTGTTGGTGTGTGGAATGTGGTTTGAGTGTGTGTGAGAGTGTGTTGGTGTGTGGAGTGTGGTGTGTGTGAGACTGTGTGTGAGAGTGTTGGTGTATGGAATGTGGTATGAGTGTGTGTGTGTGAGAGTGTGTTGGTGTGTGAGTGTGTGCGTGTGTAAGGTCAGTCCATCGGGGATATTCACCACCCAGGGCCTATGTCCCCCCCAGGCCTGGAGCCCGTCACTGGGAAGCTCTCCCGGGGGGTGCCCAGGGTCTCGGGGCGAGGGACAGAGTGCCCGGCGGGCGTGGCTCACGGTGCTCACCTTCCAGATGCTGGCCTCCTTGCCGTACACCACGGCCATGGTGCTGCTCTTGGCGCCTGTGACCAGCTGCCTCTCGGGGCCACTCAGCTCCTCCAGCACGAAGCCCATGAAGGAGTTGTCGGGGGTGTGAGCTGTGGCCACACAGGTGGTCAGCAGGGGCGGGGACGCCTCCCCCCACAGACTCTCCCAGGGCAGAGGGGGCCCCCTGCTAACTCGGGACAGGGAAACTGAGGCCCAAGCCACGTGATGCTCAGCCCAGGTCCCTGTGCCCACCAGGCGTGTCTGAGGCAGTTCCCGGACCCTACACTAGGCTGGGCTCGTCTCCTCCTGAGCGAGCCCCTCTCGTCCCCAGGGGCCCCCGCCACTGGCAGGATCAGACCCTGCTGGTGTCCCCCTCCATGCCCCTGAGGCCTCACTCCCTGGATCCCCTCAGCCCACGACCACTGACCTGTCCCCCAGGACCCAGAGCTTCCAGTCTCTCCCAGAAGGCCGCTGACCCACTGGAGCGATGGACGCTCCGGGCCCCGGGGCAGGTCCCCACCGTCCCCCGACCCCTGACCCCTGCATCTGCGTCTGTTCCCGGCCGAGGATTCGCACCGGCCCGGGCCACTCACGGAACATGGTCATGAACTGCTTGGGCCGGAGGCTCCAGTAGCCCCAGCTGGTACGGTAGCCGTGCAGTGTGGCATACTCCTCGTGGTTGTATGCGGGCTCCGTCCCGAAGGTGTCGATGACCCGGATTCGGCACCTGAGTGGGGACGAGGAGGCCGGTGAGCGGTCAGCCCGTCTGCACGCCTGTCCCTGGTGGTCAGCCTGTCTATGTGTCCTCAAGCGAGTGTCCCCCCCGTCTCTGGGCCATCCCCACACCGTCACGTGGGCTGCCTGCCCAGCCCGGCAGGATGACTCCAACCCTCAGCACCACCCGAGGGAGGCTGGGAGAGGGTCCGGCACCCCCGCCCTGCGGCCCGGGGGCACCTGCCCCCTGTCCCGGCCCGTACCCGGGTTGCCGGCTGCCCCGAGAGGGCAAGTAGGAACACATCAATAACAGAAGCGATGACGCGGCAACACCTGCCTCGAATGGAATCACGCGGAGTCACGGGCTGCGCCAATGTGACAAACGGCTTCTCAGTCGCCCCAACACCAAGGGGTGCTGCCTAGGGTCACTCATGGGCCCGGCGGGCCTGGGGGGGGGCTCTGTGGGGGGGGGGGCAGTGGGCAGAGCGTCCATCCCAAGCCCCAGGGACAGGACCGTGAGAAGCGCAGAGGGAGGGGCTGCATGTGCCCCCTCACCGGTACTTCCTGAAGGACAGTCCCATGTGCTGGCGCATCTGCTGCAGGCCGTGGTAGTCCGTGTAGATGAGGTCGAACGGCAGGGGCGCGGTGAGTGGGCAGCTGCCCCGGCCTGGCGGCACCCCTAAGTTACTGAGAGAGGAGCCCTTCAGAGTCGGAGTCCCGGAACACCCCGACTCCCCTGGCCCGGCAGAAGTGGGGTGGGGGGGGCAAGAGGCTGGGGACGGGGCGGCTGCAGGGGTGCGGCTGGGACCAAGTCTCCCTGCCCCCCCCGCCCCCCGGGGGAGGCAGAGCCTTTGCTCAGTCCCACAAACATCCTCCGGACCAGCGGTGTCCACCTTCGTCCACACCTGGACCTGCAGGGGTCCTTAGCTCTGTTCCAGGGTTCGGCTGTAGCTGGAAGCCCCAGAGGATATAACTGACCCCTGCTGGGCCCTGGACCACCACAGGCCATTTCCATGAGGTTCTCGGCTTGTCCAGGCCCCTCAGAGATTCCTCTGGAGCCTCGAGGCCATAGCCCGCCTGGCCCCTCCCTGCCAGGCTGTAGCAGCATCCCAGACCCCCAGGCACTTCCTTGGGTGGAGGTGGGGAGAGAGGGACACAGAGCCTGTCACAGCCCCCTAGAGCCTTCCCTCCTCCATTCCTGGGGCCCCTCAGCCTCCATCCACCACTCTTAGATTCATGATGCCCAAATGAGGACTGGTGCCCCAAAGTTTCCTGGGGACTTGGGGATCCCTCAGTTAGGGGGCTCTCTCTGCCCAAGCCGATAGTCCACAGGTGGGAGGGATGAGTTTAAGGGCTCTGAGCACTGTCCCAGCTTGGGCTCCTCATGGTGGAAAAGTACCCCCCAGGCTCTGTACCCTGTGACCAGGCCTCCGGAGTGACCATCCGGAATGACCGTCATGGCCCGGACAGGGGTGAGGAGACGCTGCCTGTCTCTGCCTCTAGCCCTGCCGGTACCTCATGCACTTCATGCTTCTCAGTGTAAAGTAAAAAATGGTCCAGAGGCTTCCTCCATCTGCACGGCCCCCGCTCAGAGCCCCCCATGTCCGGTGTGGAGGGGAAAACACGCAGATGGGAGGCCTGAGGGGTCCCAGGGCAGCCCCTGAAATACTGGGTGGCACTTGGCGGTGCTGCGGACCCTGCGTTCCTCAGGGCGGCTCCTTTGAAGTTGGACTTCTCAGCCCCAGCCTCTGCCCCCTAACCTGCTTCCCCCCCCCCCGAAGAGGCATTGGGGCCTGTGGACCCTGGATGCTCCAAGCTACCCCCTCTACTCTGCTCAGAACCAACAAGGATGAGCGGCTGGAGGACCATACAGCAGGGTGTTTGTTCGGCACCCCATCCGGTCCCCCAGCCCTGCCTGGAGGTAGGGCTGAGCACAGAGCCAGGAGTCAGCCTGAGCACGGCCGGGTGGGACCCCTAAACGAAAGCAAACCACCAGAACCACGAAGGATGAGGAGGTGGCACAGGAACAGATGGAGGGGGCCCTCTCTGTGGGGCCTGGGGACACGGAGCCTCTTGCAGAACCTGCAGCCCGGGAGCGTCGGTTTGCCCCTGCCATGTGCCGAGGCAGCAGGCTGTCCTGGAGACCAGAAAGTCACAGGGCTTCCTCGGGTCACCCCACGAGGACCACACCCCATTCCAGAAGCGCCCAGGCATGGGAGGGGCTGAGAAGCCCATTGATGGCTGAGGGTGTGTGCACCCTCAACAAGGCAAGGGGAAAACACCCCGGAGCCCCCGCCCACCACCGCCACGCCCCCAGAGGCCCATAGCTACGCCCACCAGGCAAGCACCCACCAATCACCCATCACCCGACCTCCAGGACCCCGCCCCCAGAGGCCTGTAGCCCCGCCCACCAGACACGCAGCCACCAATCGCCCATCGCTCCTGGAGGCCACGCCCCCTCGCCACCTGCTCACCTGGCGCCCTGCCCACCAGGCACACACCCATCAATCGCTCCATCGCCTGCCCACCTGGCGCCCCGCCTGCCAGCCCCACCCGTCCCTGCCCACCAGGCACTCACCCACCAATTGCTCCATCGCCCCCCCACCTGGCGCCGCCCCTCCCCCACTCCCCCCCCCCCCCGCACCCCCGCAGTCAGGTTGAACAATTTCTGCACTCCCCGTGGACAGAAATCGGCTCTCCAGGCGCAGCGCACATTCTGGAGCAGACCTCGCTCCTGTTGCTCCTCTGCGTGGGAAGGACCCAATTAGAGGAATCTGCAGGAGGATTGGCGAGCAGCGGGGCGTGCAGGGGACAGCTGTCCCCGCGGGCCGCTGCTGGGGGTCCCTCTGCATCCTCTGACCCGGCACCCTCTCCCCCAGGACCGGGATCAGCCCCAATAAGAGTGGGAGGGACCTGGGATCCTGCGTGCCATCTAGTGCAGTAGCAGACCCCCGGCCCCCCTCCAGAAAACAGGGTCCCGCCAGGTCCCCCCCACCGCAGATGGGGGCGCAGAAGGAAGCCCAGGGCAAAGCAGAGGGAGGAGCCTACAGCCACCCTGCAGGTGGGGCCCAAGGAAGCAACCTCCAGCAGGCTCAGGGCGCCCCTCGCTGACACCCCATTTCCCAGTGCAGTGCTGAGCTCGGCGACTCCTCCAGTGGATGGGAGGGCCGGGGGTGCTGCCATGGCAGGGACAACACCACACGTCCATTTGCTGCCCCCTGCATCCCCCCATCTTGCAAATGGCCCACCTCTAAAAAACTGACTTCCGGATCAGGTACAGAGGTGCCCGCCCACCCACGGGCTGTGCCCGCTGTGTTTGTCGAGCAGGTCACACTCTGGGGCGCCACCTTGTCACTCTGGGCCAGACCAGCAGGGCTCAGCTCTCCCGGGTTGGCCTGGGATCTCAGGTCCTCCCAGGGGTGCTCCAGCCGCTCTCCCCACCCTCAGCACTGAGCGTTTCACCCCCCTCCCTCTATTGCTGCCTCAGGGCAGGGCTGCACACTGGCTGCAGCGCTCAGGGCCTGTCCGATCCTCACTCCTCAGAAGCGCACACAGAACCCGGCCCACACCCTCCCTCCTGTCCCTCCTCCTCCCACCCCTTCTCCCTGCAGCCTTCCTCTTCCTTGGGGCTCAGCTGGGCTCTCAGGCTGCTCCACACAGAGGCAGGGGCCCTCCTGTGCCTGTGCACCCACCACATGACTGTCCCAAATTCACGTCCCTCATCCACACAGTCTTCCCACGCCCCTGCTCTGAGCCGGCCAGGGCGCCGCGCCTGAGCCAGCCCCAGCCCAAGCTGCCCCCCAGGCCTGCAGTCCTGACAGTTTGGCTAAGAGGCAGGAGTGGGAGAAAGGAGTGTGTGTGGGAGGGGGCTGGGAGTCCTCTGCAGCGGGGTCCCTCCCTGGAGTCTCCTTCCCTTGAGCGAGCCACGCCCGTCGGGGAGGGCAGGGAGGCGGGTCCCTGCACCCAGCCCCCCCCCACACACACACCTCGGCCTTATCTAAACATCCCCTCACCAGCTGCCATCATTTGCCAGTTAAGTCAACTAATTTTCTACTAAACCCAATTTCACTCATGGATGGAGGAAGAGCTCCGTAATTTTTCCTCATGCCATGTACTATTAATGATGCTTGAAATTATGCAAATAAAATTGATGAGCACAGCTGAGCAGGCTGGCCACGGCTGGGCTCAGGATGGCCCACGGGGGGCGGGGGCCACAGCGGTCCAGATTCCCCTCCACGTCCCACCCGCACAGCGGGGCAGCGGCGACCGCGCTGAGGGACGGGGCCCACCCAAGGGCCTTCTGCAGCTGCTGGGCCTGGGTCAAGGCGCAGCGCATGGGGGCAGGGGAGTAGCCCTGGGCCCGCCTGGCCGCCCCGCTACATCCAAGGGCCGCCCCAGGAGGGCCACTGCTCTGGTCGGCCAGATGGTACTGCCCCAAGGCCCCGCATGACTCGGGATCCAGATGACCGTCTCTCCCGCGAACTCAGAAACGGCCGTATGGCAGGGAGTGAAGCTGTGTCTGCCCCCAGACCCGGCTTCCTCCTCCCGACGCCTACCCGGGACTCAAGGCTGGGTGGGGGGGCACCGGTCCCCTGTTACAGTGATGCAGAATGCAGCTTTAAGGGCTGGGGACAGAAAGGGAGTGGGGGCAAGGTCTGGCAGACTTGGGGGTTGACGGATGCTGGTATTGCGTGCAGTTGGGACCCCCCCACCCCATAAAAGCAGAGTGTGGAGAGTGGCCAGCAGGAGGAGGGTCTCGTCAACCGGACCGCCAGGGTGCCCTGGGCTCCAGCCAAGACCCCGCCCGCCCCTGGGAAAACTGCAGCTGCAAGGCTAGGCTGCGTGCAGGGGAGGGGCTGGGGGCTGCTGAGGGCCCAGGACAAAGGGTGTCTGAGCACGGGGCGGGGGGGGGGGGGGGGCTGAGGGGCTGAGTTCTGAGGCAGCAGGGGCGAGGGCTCGGGGCTGGGGCTGGTGGGCATGCAGAGGGCAGGGCGTCCTCTCTCTGTACTGACCTTCCAGGGCACTGGGGGACGGGCCAGGGCAGCTGACACCTACTGCCCACAGCCCAGGCTTCAGTGTAGACCCCGCGCTCCAGGGGAATGGGGTGCGGTCATTTGGGGGTCATGGCTGGCAGAGCTCAGGGGAGCCTATGGGGAGCCCTATGTGGGTGCTGGGGATCGAATTGGGTGAGCCACGTCCAAGATAAGTGCCCGGCCCGCCGTCCTGTCCCGGGGCCCCGTCTCCTTTCTCTCTGGTCTTTTGAGCTATTCTAAAACTGTAGTTGGGTGGGGGCGGGGCAGAGCGATAGTACTGGCACACAGCCAACCCGGGTTCAATCCCCGGCATCCCATAGGGTCTCCCAAGCACAGCCGGGAGCGATTCCTGAGCGCAGAGCCAGGAGTAACCCTGAGCATCGCTGGGTGGGGCCCAAAAAAACAAAACAAAACAAAACAATACAAAACAAAATAAAAGCGTCGGTGGGGTGGGTTTGGAAAGCCTTTCCCAGGAGGCGGTTGAGGTGGCCAGGTTGGTGACACCTGTCCTGACAGGCTCGTCCACTGCCGGAGCTGTACAGGCACTCAGAGAACTGCAGGTTAAAGCTGGGTGCCCCTGCCTGGACCCCACTCAAGGCCTGCAGGAGCGGGGGTGGGTGGGCGGCAGGAGTGTCAGTGGGAAGACAGGGCGGGGGGGGGGGAGGCGCACAGAGCCACGGGCAAGCACACGTGCAGTGTGCATATTCAGGTGTACCACACACACCTGCACACCTGTGCGTGCAGGAAGGTGTGTTCAAACGTGCGCTGTGTCCCTCAGTGCCTCTGCCGGTCACAGGAAGGGGATCTGGAGAGCCAAGGACTGAGACCCACACCTCTGGGGTACTGGGGGGGGGAGCAGGAGGAGGGGGAGGAGGAGGGAGGGTAGGGGTGGAGGGAGGAGAAGAAGGGGGGAGGGGAGGAGGCCTGGGGCAGGTCTCCCAGCGTGGCTGGACCCTGGCCGAGGCCTGGGACCACCACAGGCACAGGGCAGACAGCTGGGGAGGGTGAGTCTCGCCCTGAGGCAGGTGCCCTGGGGGTGCCGAGCACCCCAGCAAGGAACTGCGGGGAGGCCCAGTGGGGGGAGGGCCCGGAGCCCACCTAGCCCCCTCTCCCACTGCACCTGGGCGCTGAGGGCCAGCTGCCCACAGTCTCTGCAGGGCCACTTACAAGATGCCCAGTCTCCTCCCCCTGCACCCCACCCCAAGCACCCCCTGCCCCCGCACCCCTGCCCTCAGCCCGCCCTCACCCCTGCTCCTCCTCACACCTCTCCGGAGTCTCTGGATGGGACAGAGGCTCCGGGCACAGCTCCAGGCCTCGGGTTCGAGGGAGCCGGGGTGGTCACAGAGTGCTGCCCGGTGCCTCACCTGCTCTCCAGGGTCAGCGGCTGGATGTGACAACCCGATGGCCGCAGGAGTCAGGCGGGGGTGGGCGGGGAGGGGGAAGCGCGTGTGCTGTCCCTGCAGAGTGGCCAGGGCCAGAGCTTCAGCACCCTAGTGGACAGCCCTGCCCCAGGGTCCCTCAGGGCGTGCCGAGGTCCTCCCCAGCCCGGGCGGACAGCTCCCTGTACTGTGTCCCCACCTACACCAGGTGACACTCAGGACCCCTTCTGCCCTGAGCTCAGGGGTCAGTCCCAGCTGTGCTGCGGTACCAGGCAGCGAGCGAGGCTGGCGCCCTGCCTGCGGGCCATCTCGCGGCTCCCTTCTCTGCCCCCCAGGCCTGTGATGAGGTCACTGGGTTTCCGGGTCACAGGGAGCTGGGCAGGGGCTGAAGAGCTGCCCAGACCAGCACGCTGTGACTATCTCTGTCCCCACTGGACAGTCCACTGGGCACCAGGAAGAGACGCTGACCAGGCAGCGATCTGGTCTGCGGGATGCCCTGGACAGCAGCCCCCTGCCCTCGCCACTGGCCAGGATGACGGCACCCCCAGCACTCAGGAAAGAGGTGGAAACTGATGACAGTAAAGACTGCTGCCCCTCTGTCCCTCTGTCCCTCGAAACAGCCAATAAGATGGAAAAAGGAGCTTCCCGGACACTCCCAACTCACACCGGCTTGTTCCCTCCCTGCCTAAATCCCCCGAGCATTCAGTAAGGGCCTGGCAGCCTCTAACAGGAACGCAGCAGGGGAGACGGCGGGCGTCCCGCTGAGAGGAGGGACAGACTGGACACTGGCCCCACCGCTGGTCCGGGAAGCAGGGGTCAGCAGGAAGAGGGGGGCGCCCACCGAGATGCCGCCCAGGCCAAGGGCTCTTAAGCCGTAGGAAGAGTGAGCGACCGTGTGTGTGTCAGACCTGGTGGCTCCCCATCCAGCCGCGGGGTGACGGGTGGGCTTCAGTCTGTGCCCCCAACTGGGCGGCCACCCCTGGTCAGGTGGAGTCTCAGAAGCCCTGAGTGGTGAGGGGGAGAGGGGCCGCGTCCCCTGGAAACCTGACTTCCTGCTGGTGAGTGCGGGTCCCCAGGACTCGGCACTGAGCCTCGTCCCCGTCCGGACCCCCGGGAGGAGCCGCACGACACGGTCACCACCCCAGCACGAGGCTGGGCTGGACAATGGCTGGACACAGCCCAGAGGGGCCACACGTGTGCAGGAATAGGCCGGGGGTGCGCTTCCTCCAGGGGGGCCTCAGTGGTGCTCAGGGAGCCCCGGGCCCCTCCCAGCAATTCTTGGCTGGGGGGGGGGCCTGAGAGGTCCTGAGGGTCCCTGGCTGCCTGGGTCACCAGTGCTGGGGATGGCCAGGCCCAGCAGGCCGTGCTCGCTTGGAGGCCGCATGGAATCAATGGAACCGGGTGAGATGCAGGCCTCACCCCGGTACTGTGGCCCAGCCTGGCCCAGAAGCACTCTCAGAACCAAGCTACAGACACCTCAGGGCGGGGCCAGAGCCCCAAACCAACCAAAGTCCCAGGAACACGTTCATGGGCTCGAAAACATAGCCACTCGCTGTCGCATCTCACTCAGGGAACTGGGTGGGGCTGGGGGAGACTCTGGTGGGGACAGCACCTGCCTTACCCATGCCTGACCCTGGTCTCAGCCGGGCATCTCACACAGGGTTCCCTGAGCACAGAGCCAGGAGTCAGCCCTGAACACTGCTGGGGTGTCCGAGAAAAACAGAAAGAAAAAGACGGGCGGGCGCCATAGCACACAGGGAGGGGGTTTGCCCGCATACATCAGACCCAGGTTTGATCCCCACATCCCATTGGGTCCCCCAAGCACTGCCAGGAGTGATGCGTGAGTGCCGAGCCAGGAAAACCACACGCATGTCTACACCGCACAGAGCGGTGATGAAGTTGCGAGGATAGAGCTCTTCCCTGGGGGACGGTCTGACCCCCCAGCACTGCAGAAACGCACCGGCCCGGTCTCCCTGCCCGGGACACCTGCCCCCCACTCCCTGCATCACCAGGGGCCCCTGGGATGGCAAGCCCAGAGGAGGGTCCCCTGCAGTCCCGGGGGAGGCAGGTCCAGCTGAGGCACCCGCGGGACATCAGGCGACTGACGGGCTCCATCCCATGGGCAATACTTGCTCACAATTGCCCGCCACATGGGCTGTTGTGCACACACACGGGGGTGGGGGACAGGGCATCTGTGGGCGGAGTGGAGCCCCCACACTCACCTCTGCAGCTCCTTCAGGGACACGGTGATGCGCAGCCCATGACCCAGCACGTAGAGGGCGGCCAGGATGTCTGCCCACTGCACCATCTCCCCCAGGGGCCCGCCCTTCAGCACGCGGGGGCTGAACACGTCCCCCGACTCCTCAGTCAGGAAACCGATGTGCACGAGGATCTGCGGGGACACGGGGTCAGCATGGGGATGGTGCACCCACACGGTGGGGGGACCAAGAGACAGAGTGACCAGTGGGTCTGGGGTACAGGAGAGCAAGACGGCCACTTCCTGCCTCAACAGGAGTCCCCTCCCCCCCGACACCCCCAGGAAGAAGTCGGCAAGGGGGAACAGACAAGGGACATTCAGGAAAAACGGTCAGGATGGAGAAATGGTGACGAGGAGCCGCTGTGGTCCAGGTGTGTGGTGAGCGCAGGGGGCTGGACAGTTGGAGACGCGGACACATGGATGAGCAGATGAAGAGGGATGGAGGACAGGTAGGCCTTGGGTGAGTGGACAGACGGATGGGGGCGGGGAAAGGAGACGGACAGACGTGTTGTGGGTAAACAGATGAATGGACGGACGGACAGGCAGATGGATGGATGGACGGACAGACAGGCGGATGGATGGATGGATGGATGGATGGATGGATGGATGGACGGACGGACAGGTGGGTGGATGGATGGAAGGACAGACAGGCGGGTGGATGGATGGATGGATGGATAGGTGGGTGGATGGATGGATGGACGGACAGGTGGGTGGATGGATGGATGGACGGACAGGCAAGTGGATGGATAGACGGATGGGCAGGCGGGTGGATGGGTGGACGGACAGACAGGCAGGTAGATGGATAGCTGGACAGATGGGTGGATGGATGGACGGACAGACAGGTGGATGGATGGATGAATGGGCAGGCAGGTGGATGGGTGGACAGACAGACAGGCAGGTAGATGGATTGCTGGACAGATGGGTGGATGGATGGATGGACGGACAGGCGGGTAGATGGATGGACAAATGGGCAGGCGGGTGGATGGTTGGACAGATGGACAGGCAGGTAGATGAATGGCTGGGCAGACGGGTGGATGGATGGATGACGGACGGGCAGGCGGGTGGATGGATGGACGGATGGGCAGGTGGATGGATGGTGGATAGATGGGCGGGTGGATGGACAGACAGGTGCTGGTGGATGGGTGGATGGACGAACGGACAGGTGAGCGGATGGCAAAACCAACCAAAGTCCCACGAGCTGCCATTAA
The DNA here is from genome assembly GCF_029834395.1 of Sorex fumeus. NCBI lineage: Eukaryota > Metazoa > Chordata > Mammalia > Eulipotyphla > Soricidae > Sorex > Sorex fumeus. Next base: position 16,215,562 of record NW_026606086.1, on the reverse strand, counting down.
ATTACCCCAACACCCCAAGGAGATGCGGGATTTACTGATAAAAACAAGATGACCAGGGCCGGGGCCACAGTAGGGCCACTCGCCTTGCCCCCCCAACCTCTGCCCCAAGCACTGCCGAGAGTAAACGCTGAGCATCATGGGGTGTGACCCAAAAATGAAACAAAAACCACAAGTTCCACACAACACCAGAGTCCTCCCACAGGCTCGTTACTCCACCCCAACTCTGGAAAGACCCGCCCCCTCCCGCCAGGCCCTGCCTCCCCATGTGCCCTCGTTCCCCCGCCTGCTACATGGAAGCACCCACCTGCTTCTGGTCCCGGCGGACCCCGGCCAGCTTTTGCGCCAGGCGCTGGGCGCCCAGTGCCCACTGGGCCGTGAGCCGCTTCGTCCGTTTCTTCATGAAGATCAGCGACTCCTTCCCGCTGCCCATCAGCTCCAGGAGGTGGGACAGGTTGCTCCGGAAAACAGCCTGGAAGGGCCCGACCTCAGCGCCCATCCCCTGCCGGGGTCAGGCCCAGTCGCTCCCTGGGCACCCCTGGGACCCTTCCCACCTCCCACCCTCCACACTCAGCCCCTGCCAGTGTCCCCAGCCTTTGGGGCAGCAGGTGCCATTGACGCTGGACATGGTGTGTCCAAACCCCAACTATGAATAACTCTGAGTCAAGGTGTTTCAATACAATGTTTTTAAAAAAAATCAGCCCGCGGGGGTGCAGCAATAGCACAGTGGGGAGGGCGTTTGCCTTGCACGCAGCCAAGCCCGGTTCAATTCCCAGCATCCCATATGGTCCCCTGAGCACCGCCAGGGGTGATTCCTGAGTGCAGAGCCAGGAGTGACCCCTGTGCATCGCTGGGTATGACCCAAAAAGAAAAAAAAATAGCCTGCATGAAGACCCGGCCAGCACGGCCACAAAACGACCATGATGGGTCATCACAGCCCCAGGGCCCCACCTTGGGGCATCGGTATGAGAAAGGGCCCCCCCAGCAGGCGGCTGGGACCTACTGGCCCCTGCTGGTCTCCTTTTCTGGGGTCAGCCCTGGCCCCCGCTGACCCGCCTGGCCCGCAGGTGTACCTGAACCCTGGGGGGCGTCTTGGGGGCCGCGTGCGCGGCTGTGCGGTTCCTCCAGGGCAGCGTGGGGCAGAACCACTCGACCTCGCTGAGGTAGACGAGGAAGGAGCACTCGGTGCCGTCCACCCCGAAGAAGGCATAGCAGGGGTCCGAGGTCCAGCGGGCGCGCATCCACTGTGGGCGGGAGGCCCCAGGCAGGGGTCAGGAGGAGCGAAGGGCCGGGGGTTCGCGATGGTGTGGGGTTCGAGGCAGGGCACACGGCCCGGTCCTGGGCGGGGGGCGCAGGGACGGAGAGAGCCCGCCGCACCCCTGTCCCCCTAACCCTGCCGGCCCCAGCCTCACCTCTACCTTCCCGGAGCAGTCGGGGAACTTGGGGTCACTGGGCGCCTCGCACTGGTCCCTCCGGCCCTCGGCCACTGCAGGGGAGAAGGGGGGTTGCAGGGCCGGACTCCGGGGCGAGCCTGAGGACTGACCCTGGGCCTGGCTGCGGGGAACCCCAGGCCGGAGCGGCCCCTCCGCACCCTCCCGGGGCCCCCGCTGGCTGGTGCTGGTGTGCAGACTCCACACCCCAACGCACCCCAACTTTTCCCAAGTGGGCAGAGGGAGGAGGCTCCTGGGGCCTCAGGGTCCCCTGCACCCTCACGGCCCTAGGGCACGGTTCCACATGGGGGAGCGAGGCGCGTGGTGGGGGGGTCGGGGCGTGGTGGGGCGCGGGCCGGCGTGGTGGTGAAAGGCGGGGCAGGGCGGGGCGAGATGGGGTGGGTGGGGCGGGGCGGGGCCAAGGTGGGTGGGGCGGGGCTAGGCAAGGCGGGGGACGGGGCCGGGCGCTGTGAGGCGGGGCAAGGCGTGGTGGGGCGGGGCGGAGACAAGGTAGGTGGGGCGGGGCGGGGCGGGCAGGGCCCGGAGGGGCCTGGGGCGGGGGCGTGGCGTGGCTGGTCAAGGTCGGGTGGGGACAGGACGGCCCACCCTTGCCGTGCAGGATCAGGCTGTGCTGCAGGATCTGGTCCACCTTGGCGGCGATGTCCGACACGTTCCGGGCGATGGCCTGGATGCGCTCCAGGAGGCCGGCCTCGGGGGGCAGCCTGCGGGACAGGGGCGGGAGCCTGCGGGCACCTCCCGGGGGGCCTCGGCCGGCCCGGGGCGGGACAGGGCCAGCCGGCACTGAAACGCACCCTCAGGGGAGCAGAGGGCAGCAGGCCGAGGGGAGAGGTGCCGCAACCCTGGGGCCAGTCACGCGGACGCTAGGACCAGAAGCCCGCCCGCCCCTGCCCACTTGCGCCCACCCGCACCCGCGCACCTGACTGAGCCCTGACCGAGCTGCGTGTCTACTGAGCGGTGCCAATGGTGCCCGGCCAGGGGCCACCCGGCAGCTGACGGTGCCCAGCCTGCAGGTGAGGCCTGGGGCCAGACACGCGGGTTGCCCTGCAGTGTTCCCCCTTTCCTCCCAGGCTGACCCCACAGCAGCCCGGGGCCCTGACTAACGTCAATGGGGTCTGGTTCAGGACAGACTCAGGGGGCTCGGGGGCGTGTCCCCGGCGGAGGAAAGCGACTTCCTGGAGCCCCAACCACGTCCACAGGGCCAGGAGCGCGGCCTCATGCACGGCCCCTCCCAGGGACCCGCCTCCACACACCCTGGCAGGGTCGCGGGTCACCATGTCGCCCTGCTGTCCTCAACAGTGGGCACAAAGGCGTTCCTCCATGTGCCGGCTCTCCCCCACCACTCAGAAGCACAAAGGGACACGGACACGTGTATACACGCATGTGCACGTATGCACCGACACACGTGCAGTCTAGACAACTTGCTCCTAGCTGGTGTTGCCTTCCACCTCGCTCCTGCCTTCCCGCCATCCCGGCCAGGAGCCTGCCCCGCCCCGGCTGCCCCCCGCCCAACGCCTGGAACTGACACTTCCTGGCCCTGAGGAGCACTGTACTGGGGGCAGTAGGGAGAGGGTCTGACGTCCCGGCCTCCCACCATCAATGAATGGGGTGAGGGGGTGTCGCTCCCGCAGGGCTGCCTGCTGAGCTGGGGCGGGCACCACCTGACTCCGAGGGGCCCTTTCCCTGACGACAGCCTCCCCCAGACGCCGCCAGGGGCACGCGTGCCAGGAGCTGCACATGGGCGGGAACACCTCCCCTCTGGGTCTGACTCCAGTGTTTCTGCTGCTCACCCCAGGCTCAGCCCCGTCACCCCACCCACACCCTGAGCTGCGGGTCCGAGCAGGGGAGCCAGGACGGCCCCGCCCAGGGGACAGCAGAGGGTTCCTCGGCCCCCCACACCCACACACATCACCGTCCACCACTGTGCCTCCTCACTGCCCGTCCCCACCCCATATCACACCCACCCACCCCCTCCTCCTCCCCCATCCCCCACCAACCTACTCATTCATCCGCCACCCCCACCCCCACTCATGCATATACAACTGAGGCAGACAGACAGATGGGTGGGTGCGTTGGTGGCTGATGGAGGAGTGGGTGTGTGAGCAGGTGGATAGAGCAAGAGGCGGTGTGGGGTTCTGACAGAGCGGGGTGCAGTGTGCAGTGGGCCGTGCTGAAGACTCACAGGTGACATCTGAGCAAACCTGGAAGATGGGGATGGAGGAAACACTGGCAGGGAGAAAGCCCTTCGGGGGCGGGAAGGACGATGTGGATGGCTAGGCTGTGCAAAGGGCCTGGGGCCCCAGGGAGGAAAGCTGAGCCCCAGGCACTTCTCAAGGGCTGCTGCTCTTGAGAAGGTGGGAGGAGAAGACACCCCAGGCATTGTGGGGCCACAGCAATGAACCTCACCTCTGTCTGCATGAGGCAGGCAGAGACACCTGGTCTCAGTACTTGGAGGGGGGGCACTCCCTATGGAGATGGGGCCGTGGGTGACCTTGGATCAGGCTGGGGGCTTGGGGTCTTCTTGTGGATATGGGAACAGAGGAGGGGGCCTCGGGGCAGGTAGGGGAAGGGGGCAGCTGCAAGGATGGGGTCCAGGCTCTGGGCCTGGTGGGGGGGGAGGGGCAGTGGACGGGGCGACCAGGGACACAGGCCCACAGGAGGCCAGGCTCGAGGCCATCAGGGCCATGGACCGTGGGCCGGACCAGGTCCATAGCGCCCTGATCAGGCCCTCGGGTCCCAGGGTCTGGGTGCAGTGCCCAGCTCGGCCCAGCTCCCTCCCTCTGATGAGAGCCCAGAGTCAGAGGCAGGAGGGGAGATCGAGGCAGTGAGGGCGGCAATCTCCCTGTGGCCGGGGTCCCTTCAGGCAGGAGGCAAGGGCCTCCGGCTGGGCCCCTGTCCCGGGCTCCAGGGTAAGACAATGAAGCCAGGAAGCCGTCCCTGCGAGTCTGCAGATCAACCTGATTGTGTCTCTCAGGCGCCAACGCTTTCACGCTCCCCGAGGACACACACCGACCAGGGCTGGGAGGCCCCGTCCAGAAGCTTCCAGAAGGGCAGAGGGGGAGCTTCTTTCTACAACTCAGTTTCAAAGAGTGGGATTCCGGGGCCAGAGACAGCAAGGACCGGAAGGACAGCGGTGAGGCTGACGCAGCGGAGGGGTGACAGTGGAGAGGGGGACCCAGAGAGGGGGCGACCCAGAGGGACCCACTTGGCTGCCCGGGGGGTGCGGGGGGCAGGGGCGGCCCGAGGCACCCCCGATGCACCCCCGTCTCTCTCCTGGAAGAGGTGATGGCGCCCCTGAAGCTGATGGCACGGCCCGGGGGGCTGACAGCACCACCAGGGATCATGGATGGATGCGGCTGTTTCCCAGGGGACACCTCATGCCAGCACACAGCCTCGGTCCCAGGGGACAAGCCGAGGCACGTGGGGACCGAACCTCAGGGCTGACCACAGAGCAGGAGATCTCTGTGCAGGAACCCCGGCCACCACGGAGGTGGCCTGGTGTCCCCAGAGCCTCGGCCCAGGGATGCGTGTGGGGGTTAAAGGCAGGGCGGGGCCGTGCGGGGCCTGGCCGGGCTTGGGAAAGTCACATACCATGCCTGTGCGAGTGCACATGCGAGTGCATGAGTACATAGGGCTGTGAGTGTGTGTGTGTGAGTGCGTGTGTGAATGTGTGTTGCGAGAGTGCATGGTGTATGTGCGAGTGAGTGTGTGTGAGCATGTCTGCACGTGTGGACAAGAGTATCAGCACATATGTGTGCACGAGTACGTGAAGGCAAGTGTGTGCATGCATGTGTGTACCTGAGCGTGGATGTGTACGTGTGTGTAAGTGTCTGAGTGTGAGTCAGAACAGAAGTGCGCGTGGATGTGTATGCTGCATGTGGGGTGAGTCTACCTAGGTGCGTGTATGCGGGTGAGTGTATGCATAAGCGTGTGTGTGCCGTGCGTGCGAATGTGTGTGCACTGAAACACATGCACGTGTGTGAACGATGTCCTTGTGTGCATGTGTCCATGGGAGCCCCTAGTCCCGGGCAGTTACTGGCGCCCAGCGGGCCCTGACGGGGGGGGGGGGGGGTGTGTGGGGGCGGATGTGCGATTTTTCGTGGGGTTCCCTGCAGGCCGCGGTGGGCACATACACGCGGGGCCGCCCTCACCTGTCCGGGGCCGCGCGCTGCAGCTCGCTGCTGTTCTCCAGCCTGGCCAGCGTGTCCACGCGCTTGCCCAGCACCTCCAGCAGCTCGTTCATCTTGCGGAGGAGCCCCCGGGACTCGGGGCCGCCCGGCACTGCAGGCAGAGTGCGGAGTCAGGTCCCCTGGGGGCTTGGAGCAGGCCCCACCCGGAGGGGGTCAGCAGAGCGAGCTGCACCCGCTGGGCTGACGGGGACCTCAGGTGCAATCTCACCCTTGTGGGCCTCAGCTTTCTCAACAACCTGGCGATGCACAGGGCTGACTCCTGGTTCTGTGCTCAGGGCTCACTCCCGGCTCTGTGCTCAGGGATGACTCCTGGCTCTGTGCTCAGGGCTGACTCCTGGCTCTGTGCTCAGGCTGACTCCTGACTTTGTGCTCAGGGCTGACTTCTGGCTCTGTGCTCAGGGCTCACTCCCAGCTCTGTGCTCAGGGCTGACTCCTGACTTTGTGCTCAGGGTTGACTCCTGGCTCTGTGCTCGGGGCCTGCTCCTGGCTCTGTGCTCAGGGCTCACTCCCAGCTCTGTGCTCAGGGCTGACTTCTGGCAACACTTAGGGGGGCCGTATGGGACCCACGATCTGTGACACTGGCATTGAGCTCTGCGTCCCAGCCCGAGAAGGTCCCCAATTTCTTTTCTACTCCTTCCTGGTCACCAGCACAGCACATGCCAGTATGGATGTGCTGGGCTGGCTGTCCTCCCCATTACCCCCAGTGCCTGTTTCAAACTGTCCTTGGGGTCAGAGATGGTGCAGGGTCAAAGCATTCCTTGCATGTGGCCGACCTGGGTTCGATTCCCGACACCGCATGGGTTCCCGGAAGCCAAGTCAAGAGTGAGCCCTGAGCACCACTGCATGTAGCTCTAAACCCAAGATAACTGAAAAATTTTATTTTGGTTTTTGGACCTCACCTGTCATTGCTCAGGGCTCACTCCTGGCTCTGTGTTCAGCGACCACTCCTGGTGGTATTTGGGGGACCATATGAGGTGACGAGGATAAGCCTGGGTCAGCCATGAGCAAGGCAAGTGCTGTACAGTCACTCCAGCTCCCAAAATAGCTTTTAATAAAATAAATATCTGCTGCAGAGTGATTCCAGGAGAGGAACAGATATAGAATCATTGCATTCATTTGTGGTATATATATATATATATATATATATATATATATGAGACTAATATCCAAGGCCAGGGAAAACATGGCCCAGGAGGACAGGTCAATGGTTGGAAGCTAACCACAAGAGTGTCTGGGGTGGGGGGGCAAAGGGTAGTTAGGCTAGAGAAGGGACCAGTATAAAAATAATCGTTGGAAAAGGATCATTTTGGACAGGAACTGAGTGTTGAAAGTAGGTAAAGGGATATACCTGATAATTTTTCAGCATCTGTATTGCAAACCCTAAGGCCCAAAAGGAGAGAGGGAGAGAGAGAGAGAGAAAGAGAGAGAGACAGACAGACAGACAGAGACAGAGAGAACGAGAGAGAGAGAGAGAGAGAGAGACAGACAGACAGAGACAGAGACAGAGACAGAGACAGAGACAGAGAGAAAGAGAGAGAAGTGTGTGCCATAGAGGCCTGGGGTGGGGGGTGGGAGGGAAACTGGGGACATTGGTGTGGGAAATGTACACTGGTGAAGGGACAGGTGTTGGAACATTGTATGACTGAAACCCAATCATGAACAACTGTGTAACTGTGTCTAACTGTAATTCGATAATATATATATATATATATATTTTTTTTTCTTTTAAAGCGACTCCAGAAGACAGAGAGTGGGGACGGAGCTGGGGGGGACAGACTCCCCCGGGGGGGAGGCCACTTCCATCCCACAGAGGGGGGCCAGCACTGTCTGTACAAAGTGCAGGAGCGCCCAAGCCTGAGTCCTCAGGGGACAGCCCCTCCTCTGCCCCAGGAAGCCTCCAGAACAGGTGTGGAGCAGCTGCCGCCCACAGCTACCTGGGGAGGGGGAGGGGGAGTCCCGGCAGACTGGAGAGACTCGCCCCTAGCTACACTCTTTCCTGCCCCCCACCTCCCCCCCCTCTCCTGCCCTCCTGCCCCCGTTCCAGCTGGTTCTCAGGAAGGGGGGGAGCCTTTCCCCACCCCAGACCGTCTAGGCCAGCGACGGGGCAGAGGGCAGAATGTGTGGCTGCCCAACCCAGCTACCCTGGTCCACGCCTGTGGGACACTGGGAGCCCCCCACATACACGCCTTCCCACCCCCCACCCCCCTGTACCTTCCGTGCGGATGGTGAAGGGGGAGTCTCCGGGGCGCCGGGCTGAGAACTGGCCCCCCAGGGATGTCATCAGGAAGCAGAGGGAGAAGAAGCCGATGCCCAGGACAAAAAGCCTGTGGGGGCCGATGGACAGGACAGGGTAAGACCCTGTCACACAGGCTTCCGCTCTGGCCCGTCCCCTGCAGCCCCCGGAGTCAGCCCTGAGCACCGCCCGCGTGGCCCCTGAGTCAAACCCAAGGGAAAACCATCGGCAAAGAGCAGCTGGGGGTGTGGGCGGGGCGGGGACAGGCCCGAGCACCCCCGAGCCTCTGGCCAGTGTGCTCGGGGGAGCGGCGGCAGCCCCTCCGGCCCGTCGGACCCCCTGAAACAAGCACAGCACTGGAGCTTTCATTCTCGGGGGGCTTTAGGGGTTCTGGGGGTCTGGCAGGGCTCAGGACGGAGCAACCGGTGCTTCTCGCACAGGCAGAAGCCAGAGCCGCCCTGATGCACTGTATGCTGGGGGTCTCTCGGGGGTGTTGGGGACCACCAGGGCTGTGCGGGAGTGAGGGGCGGGGAGCGAGCACCATCAGAGGGAGCGGCTGAGCACTGGGCAGGTAAGGGGGCCGGACAGACACTTCGGACCATCCCAGCAGGCCGGGCCACGGCACACACAGGCCTTGCCGCAGGCTGGACGCAGGCTGGACGGGAGCACCCAGCACCTCCGAGGGGGGAGGGGTCACTGCAGATGCCAAGGTCTACCAGGGCAGCGCCATGGGGGCCCCTTCGGAGTCCAGACACCCCCTCGGCTCACCTCCACTGGCTGGGCATGGTCAGTGCCAGTCCACACCATAGACCCGAGAGAGGGGTCACTGCCCAGTTGACCGAGGATCAGGAGCCAGCCCCCAGCCCGCCCGGCACCCAGGCTGCTGCGAGACTGATCCTGGCCCCCAGGAGGCCCAGGGGGAGCCCGAGTCTCCCTGAGGACTTGCCGAGTGACCAGTACTGAAGGGGGCCCTCCCCGAGTCAGGGGGAGCCCCCTGGTACCCCCTGGCCCCCATCTGCGTGCATCTCGGGGCAGGGAGGGCTTGAGCATTCTCATCTTCATTAGCTGAAACTGGCAGAGCAGTATTTAATTAAAATGTGGTCCATTAAAGAAAACACCTAATTGCAGAAGAGAATAAAAGCACCACAAAATTCCCAGCCTGCACTTCAAGGAAGCGACTGGGGTGACCACCCGGAGTGGGCCCAGGAGAGCACGCAGCGGCTACGCCGGGCCCCTCACCAGGCCCCCGCCTTGGCCCCCAAGATGCTCGGGTGGTCTTGGGATGGCATCCGGGGAGTGTGAGGGAGTCGGCTGTGCCGGGAAGATCTCGGGGGGGATCGCTGTTTGCACCCCCAACTTGAGGGTCAGGCCGAGCCCTCGCTGCCAGCCCGGGTGCCCAGAGCCTGGCTGTCCAGGGCACACACGGACTGCAGCTGGCGCCAGGGCAGCCCTCGCTGGCACACCCCGTCTCTCTCCCTCTGCTGTTGGGTCACACCCAGGGGTGCTCAGGCCTGACTCCTACTCTGTGCTCAAGGGTCATACCCGGGGGTGCTCAGGGGACTGGACCCCGGCCGGGGCATGCGCCTTCCCAGCTGTCCTGCTCTGCTGCTGCAGCCCCCTCTGTTAGACCCTCACCCTGGGGGCTTCTGCGAAAGGGGCATTCCCAAGGGGCACAGCCCCGGCGCCCTCTGAGGCCGCGGAAGGAAGGGCGCGACCCCCTCGCCCCAGCCCCGGGGCCCAGAAAGGACAGGCGGACGCTGTCCAAGGTGCTGCCCGGGCACCACGCAGGAAGCAGAGGGCTGGGCGCCCTGAGCCGGGACAGGACAGACGGACAGAGGGACGGGGACACAGGACAGATAGAGGGACAGGGACCCACTTCCACCAGGCAGGGACCTAGGGCAGAGGCTGGGCGCAGAGAGCAGGGGCCACACGGGGTGGAGGCAGGGGCCCGGCCCAGCTCACTCCCCTCCCGGCGGGGCCCTTGTCAGGGTCCCCTCGGCCCCCACATGCTCCTGAGCGGTGTCCTGAGGTCTTCAGGCGGGACCTGCTCCCGCTGGGGCCCCCTGAGCCCCGGACTCTGTCACCTACTTCCCCGAGCGGGGGACCGCGGGGGGCGGGGCTGGAAGGGAGGGGCCTGCACCCCGAGTCCGAGTCCGCGGGTTGCCTACTGCCCGGCTCCAGCCCTGCCCGGCCCCGGGGCGCGCCCAAGCCCCGGGAGGGTCGCGCGGGCGCCCTCCCGCCAGTGCCCTGTCCGGCCGCTGCGGCGGGACAGGCCGCCCGGGGTGGACGGCAGGGCCGGGGGTCTCCGGGGAGCCCCCCGGCCTTGAGCACGGAGCGAGGGCGGGCCGGGTGGCCTCTGCCCCCGGCTCAGTGCTGGGCTCGGGCCGGGAGGGGCGCGGGGAGGTGGGCGGGCCGGCGCGGGGCCCCCCCGACAGCCGCCCCCCGGGGTCCCGGCCCGGCGCTCGGACGTTACCGGAAGGGCCGCAGGGTGACCGGGCATCTCCGGACCACGATCTTGCCATCGGGGCTCACCGTGATCATGGCTCGGCCGCGAGCGCGCGCGGGGGGCGCGGCGGGCGCGTCACCTGCCGTCCCCGCGGCCCGGCCCGCCGGCTCGGGGCCCCGCGCCCATCCCGAGCCGCCGCCGCCGCCGCCGCCCGGGCCGCGCTACGCCGGGACGCGCCGCATTGTTCCCGGGAGCGGCGGCCGCGGCGGGCGGCCCGGAGCGCCCCGCGGGCCGGCGCGCGCGCGCCACCTGCCGGCCGCCGCCCCGCAGCGCGCCCGGCCCCGAGCCGGCGGGGAGGGGCGCCCGAGCCCCCGCCCACCGCCGGCCCCGCCCTGGACCCCGGGACGCCTCCAGGGGTGTCCCGGCACCCGCCTGGCGCCTTCGAGCCTGCACTGACCCGCGCTGACCGGCACTGACCCGTACTGCTCATCACTGACCCGCAATGACCCATATTGACCCATACCGATCACCACTGACCCACATTAACCCATACTGACCACCACTGACCCACATTAACCTGTACTGACCATCACTGACCATCACTGACCCGCACTGACCCGTACTGCCCATCACTGACCCGCAATGACCCATATTGACCCATACTGACCATCACTGACCCACATTAACCCATACTGGCCACCACTGACCCACATTAACCCATACTGACCACCACTGACCCACATTAACCTGTACTGACCATCACTGACCATCACTGACCCTCACTGACCTGCACTGACCCATACTGCCCATCACTGACCCGCGCTGACCCGCACTGATCCGTACTGGCCATCACTGACCCGCAATGACCCATATTGACCCATACTGACCATAACGACCCGTACTGATCCGCACTGACCCATACTAACCATCACTGACCCGCACTGACCCGCACTGACCCGTACTGACCATCAGAGACCCGCACTGACCCGCACTGCTTAGCACTTACCCGCACTGACCTACATTGACCCATACTGACCATCACTGACCCACATTGACCTGTACTGACCATCACTGACCCACACTGACCCGCACTGACCCACATTGACCCATACTGACCACCACTGACCCACATTAACCCATACTGACCCACACTGGCCCACATTAATCTGTACTGACCATCACTGAGCATCACTGACTCACATTGAACTGTACTGACCATCATCACTGATCATCACTGACCCACACTGACCCACATTGACCTGTACTGTCCATCACTGACCATCACTGACCTGCACTGACCCGCACTGGCCCGTACTAACCATCACTGACCCACTCTGGGCCTTTCAGGAGAGGGCAGCAGGGCTCTCCACAGTGGTGGTCCTGTCCAGCGAGGAGAACGCAGGCCGGGATGGGGAGGTTCAGCCCATCTGTCCTTAGCCAGATGCCAGAAGGTTCTGAGGGTGTGAGAGGTCCTTGTTCTTGGGAGGTGTCTTTGAGGTGGGTGCTTTGAGGGCTCAGGCTGGGAGTCCTGTTTCTCTTGTTACCAGCCCTTGGGGCAGGCGCTACCAGTTCCGGGAACACTGGCACGATTTAGCTTTCTTCTGACTGACAGAATGTGCCAGAATGTGCCAGAATATGCCAGAATGTGCCTAAATGTACCGGCCTCAGACATGCCCCTAGCTTCTCTGCTGCTTTTCTTTTTCTTTCGTTCTTTTTCTTTTCTTTATTCTTTCTTTTGTTTGTTGTTTGGGCCACACCTGGTGCTGCTCAGAGCTTACTCCTGGCTCTGCACCCCAGGATCACTCTGGCAGGGCTCGGGGACCATACGGGGTGGCAGGGACCCAGCTTGCTCCGCGAGCACCCTCCCCCGTCCCCCCCTCCCCCCCCCCCCCCGTCGCTGCCCTTCCTCCCTGCTCCGTGCCCCAGGCCCTGCATCCCCTCCCCATCACCTGCTGACTCCTGGGTGCGGCCCCTCCCTGGGAAAACCCACTCAAGACTCAGCCCCGGGCCTTCCCTGTGGGACCCCTGCAAGGCTGCTCTGCGGCTCTAGGAAGCTGAGAATGGGGGTGCGTGCCCGCAGGGGGCACCTCCAAGGCTGCGTCTGCTGGTTCCTGGCGCTAAGACTCCCTTTCACTTCCTCTCCTGTGAAAGGGGCCACACGGGGCTGGAGCAATAGCACAGCGGGAAGGGCGTTTGCCTTGCATGTGGCTGACTCGGGTTCAATTCCTGGCATCCCATACAGACCCCCCAAGCACGGCCAGGAGTGATTCCTGAGTACAGAGCCAGGAGTAACCCCTCAGCATCGCTGGGTGAGACACCCCCCAAAAAAAATAAAAGGGGCCACACTCAGGACCACTACACACCCACAGGGGCCCTGTGATGGGGGCTGACGATCCAGCATCCATGGCCTGGCCGTGCTAGGGACCCCCACGTCACAGTAGTGGGGCTCAGAGTCCCCGTGGTGTTGGGGCTCGAACTCAGGCCTCACCCCTCACCCCTGCCAGATCCTCTTTCCGTTTTGACACTACCCAACGTGCCTGGTGTGTGTGTGTGTGTGTGCGTGTGTGTGTGGTGGTAGGGGGTCAGGCCACAGGACCCTGATTCTGCTGGCCAGCTCAGAGGGCTCAGTGGCAGGAGGCCACTGTCCAAAGGGGGACGGGGGCCTTGGGGGCGGGAGCCTGGGGGAGGAGGGGGTGATTCTATCCGGCAACGCACCTGCTTGATGTTCCCAGATTCACCATCAGTACAGGAGCCGGCGTGGCCCTTGTCCGGCCACTGGGGGGCGCGTCCCTTCCTCTGTCTGCAGACTGGCCTTGTGCGTCCCTCTGTGCCCTCCCCCACCGAGAGAGACCCCCAAGCGCCGCCAAGGGGTGTCCTTGCTCCCATGGAAGCCTGTGTCCGGGGAAATTGCAGGGTGAGGAGGGTCAGTGGTCGCTCCTCTGGGCCTGTGTGCTTAGGTGGTGGGGGGCAGCAGAGACCAGGGACCCTGGGCTTGGACCCTGGGCCTGGTGGGAGGGGTCGGCCGTCTCAAGCCAGGGTTAAAATCAACTAATTTCAGGCACCGCCTGCGCTGAGTAACATGCGAGATCAGTAAACCCAGGAGTGACCCGGTTGTCCCGGGGTCCTGGGGGACAGCCAGGACCCCACCAGCCCAGCCCACCGCTTCCCTGAACCCCCAACTGCAGTGCAAATCCATCTCTCTGCCCTCCCCATGTCCTGGGCCCCCCAGTATCAAGGTTTCAGGGTAGGTTGGAGGGTACAGAGGCGATGGAAGAAGTTGGGCAGGAGCCGCCGTGTGTTGGATGTGGCAGCCTTCCGGGAGGGAGAGGCCGCTGTCCTTTGCCCAGTGCTGGGCAGCACGAATGTCACAAGAGCAGGTTGGGCACGTTGCAGCCTCTGACAGGGCCACGCTCCAGCCCCAGCGGCCAGGCCCAGGGCTGCTTCTGGGCTGGTTATTGTTTTCGTCCTGCGGTGCCTCCTGGGGCAGCTGCTCTGTGTGGAGGGAGCAGGGATGGCCCCCCAGCAGCCCCCACCCAGGCCCCCACTCCCAGGCTTCACGCCGGCAGGGCAGGGCTCTAAGTAGGTCACCGTGTTGTTGAGATTCTACCCAGACGCTCCGGCGGGGAGAGTAGAAACGCCACCAATTCCGAGATGCTCCTTCTTCCTGGAGTGGGGGCCACTACGGAATCCATCGGGGTCTCCCACAATGGTCTGTCCCATCCCCAGAGCGGGCACCGTGCTCCCCTGGGTGCCACAGGAAGGGGAGGCTACTCGGCTACACAGCCGCCCGCTGCCCACTCAAAGGGGGTTCCTGGTACAGGGGGACACGGCCGGGCCGGAGCCAGAGAACAGTGTGGAGGGCGCTGGCCTTTCACACGAGACCCGGTTCCACCCTTGACTTCCCATATGGTCCCACGAGCTCACCCAGAGGGACCCCTGAGTGCAGGGCCTGGAGGAACCTCCGAGCACCTCTGGGTGTGGCCCCTCAAAAATAAAAAATAGGGAGTCAGTGTGGGACAGGTCCTTGATAGAGAAGAGGAAGGGGGGAGGGGAAGGGGGCGTCGGGCGGAAGCCTGGCAGGCTCGACTGGCCCTGTCTGCTCCGGGGATGGGGACATCTTGGGGGCCCAACACGGCACTTCCCGAAGGCCTTGTGTGCAGAGAGCAGGACCCAAGGACCGCAGGCCCGCCTAACAGGAAGCGTCAGAAGGGGGCGCTCTGAGACATAAACACAAATGAGAGTGCAGGGGGACTGCTTCTTGGGTCCCAAGGATGTCCCTGGGGCTGAAGGGACCCAAGGTGGGCTGTGCCGCTTTGGCAGGGCCCTGTCACGCTAAGGGGACCTTAGGCGGGTTATAACCCCAGGAGTTTGGGGGGCTGGAGCAATAGCACAGCAGGGAGGGCGTTTGCCTCACCCACGGTCAACCCGGGTTCGATTCCCAGCATCCCATATGGTCCCCTGAGCACCGCCAGGAGTGATTCCTGAGTGCAGAGCCAGGAGGAACCCCTGTGCATTGCTGGGTGTTACCCAAAAAGCAAAAAAAGAAAAAAAAACAAGACTCTTTTTTGTATTGAGGTATACTTTTTTTTTGTCTTGTTTAGTTTTGGGGTCCAACATGCTCACCACGGCAGTGCCTGGGGGACCCTGTGCTACCAGACACCAAACCAGGGCCTCGGGCTCGCACAGCCTGAGATCCAGTGAGCACCCCCCTGCTGACAAGACTCCAGGAGTCCTGGTTTCCAGGTTCTCTGATGTCGTGACAAATGGAAATATGGTGTCACAAAGAGGCTCAGACTCAGAGTCCGAAAGTAGCACTGTAGCACTGTCCTCTCACTGTTCATCGATTTGCTCGAGCGGGCACCAGTAACGTCTCCATTGTGAGACTTGTTGTTACTGTTTTTGGCATATCGAATACGCCACGGGGAGCTTGCCAGGCTCTGCCACGGGAGTGGCATACTCTCAGTAGCTTGCCGGTCTCTCTGAGAGGGACAGAGGATTGGAACCCGGGTTGGCCGCGTGCAAGGCAAGTGCCCTACCTGATGTACTATTGCTCCAGCCCAGAGTCAGAAAGTAGGGAACTTCATTGGAAAGTAGAAGAGAAAGGAAAAGAAACCCCTCTGGTTGGGAGGAACTTCGTACAGGAGTAAGTTAAGGGGCTGGAGTCATAGCACAGAGGGGAGGGCATTTGCCTTGGACGCGGCTGACTCTGGTTCAATCCCCGGCATCCCATACGGTCCCCCAAGTACTGCCAGGAATAATTCCTGAGTGCAGAGCCAGGAGTAACCCCTGAGCATTGCTGGGTGTGACCCAAAAAGTAAAAGAAAGACTAAGTTAAGAGCTTTGTGTCAGTCTTTTTAAAGGCCCTTCGCTGCTTCTTATTAATCCGCAAGTATTAGAGAGAAGCAGGGAATCTCCGGGGTCGGGCTGGTTTCAGGCTTTCTGGTCATCTGCCTCCGAGATTGTCCGGTGAGCCTAAGGTCTGGGGCCAAATTTTATGATGGACAATTGTTAACTCCTGTTTAACCCTGTTTAAGAGTCCAGGAATTTACAGGAAGTCAAAAATGCAGGATGTGGGAGCTGGAGAGATAGCACAGCGTGTAGGACGTTTGCCTTGCACGCGGCGGACCCGGGTTCGATTCCCAGCATCCCATATGGTCCCCTGAGCACCGCCAGGAGTAATTCTTGAGTGCAGATCCAGGAGTAACCCCAGTGCATCTCTGGATATGACCCAAAAAAAGAAAAAAAGAAAAGAAAAAAAAAGAGATGGGGAGGCTGGAGCAATAGCACAGCAGGTAGGGTGTTTGCCTTGCATGCGGCCGACCCGGGTTCAATTTCCAGCATCCCGTATGGTCCCCCGAGCACTACCTGGAGTAATTCCTGAGTTCATGAACCAGGAGTAACCCCTGTGCATCGCCGGGTGTGACCCAAAAAGCAAAAAAAAAAAAAAAAAGGAAGATGGGTCAACCAAAAAATGGAACTGCTCCCAGCAGCTGGCAAGGTAAACTGAGGCTTCCTCTTTCATTACCGTACCTCAGTTCGGTTGTTAGTTATTTTTTTTTAACCCAGTGGCCAGGGCCAGAGGGAGAGGACAAGGCCAAGGCCGCGATACTGCTGACCCTCACTCAGTCTCAGCCCCAAATGCTGAACGCTGTGCCTGGCCCCCGGGTTGCGAGCCCTGAGCACTGTCACCAACCCAATGCACACAGTGGCCTGCCCAGGGCACGGCAGCAAAGGGCAGAGCTGAACCCGGACCGGATTCCACCCGGCCCCCTGGCTGCTCCAGGCAGGAACTCTGAAGCCCCCCGCCAGGCCCTGCAGATGCCAACCCCCCTCCCGCCTCTGTGGGCACCTAGCCCTGCATCCTGGACCGGGGCCTCCACTTCCCTCCCGTCCTCCTCACTCTCCTGCTGACAAATAAGAATCTCAATGAAGTGCTCGGCTGCTGGCGTAATTGATAAATATGAAAGTGAAGCTGCTCATAAAGCCTGATAGAGCCTCGGTCAAGTAGCGCTGGGCGGTCTGAGGCAGGAGGCGCTAGAATCCACTGTCAGGATGACAATGAGTCGGTCTGGCTGGGCACTCCCAGTGACAGCCGCCCCTCAGGGAGGTGGCTGAGGGCGTGGAGGGTCTGCCCTCCCCACCCCCACCGGAGAGGCGCAGAGGCCACCCCACCTCTGGGCAGCCCTCGAACCCCTCTCATGCCCACATGGGAGCAGGAAGAAGTCTCACTTGGAACTTGGTGCCAGGGAGATAGCACAGCGGGAGGGCATTCGCCTTGCACACAGCCGACTTGGATTGGACCCTGGCCTCCCTCCTCGCAGTCCCCTGCACCTGCCAGGAGTGACCCCTGAGCACCACTGGGTGTGGCCCCAAACCCAACAAATGAAATGTCTGAAGTGGCATCCGTGTGGCTGGCTGGGCTGCCCCCACGGCCCAGAGGTGGGTCTGCCCAGAGCTGGCACAGTGCCTCCTGTTGATACTGGAGCTAGAGTACATCCCCACACTCCAGTGACTGTCATGGGGGCCCCCGATCGTGGGTCTGTCTCTGCCCCTTAACAGCTGGGAAAAAACTTGGGTGGTGGAAAGCTGGAAGGCAGCAGGGCGTGGGGGCCCGATGACCCTGACCCCCAACCCTGACCCCCGATCCCAGCCCCTGAACCCTAGCCCCTGATCCCTGCCCCCTGGCCCCCAGCCCCTGGCCCCCACCCCAGGTACAGCTCTGCTCCTGCCCAACAGCTGGGTGTGACTGGGCTTCTCTCCCTGAGTCCTGGGGTGGCAGCTGGGGAGTTGGGGACAGGTGGGTGAATGACCAGCTTGTCACTGCTGGCGCCTTGGAAAGAGCCACCGTTTGTGGGCCGGGAGAGCCGACCCCTAGCTTGCCCGGACGGTGCTGGGGTCCCGTCAGCAGGTCCTGCCTCCTGCCTCCTGCCAGGCCTGGCATCTGGTTCACAGTCAACGCGCGATTCGCTTGATATAAAATTAACCGCTTAAAAATACACAACCGGGCACTGAGCATGTTCCGTTGTCACGCAACCACGTCCGGCTGCTTCCAGAACATTTCGCGCTGCCACAGCGTCCTCACCGCAGCCCTGGTCCATCGTGGGAAGCCCAGCTTTCCTCGGGGTGGGGGGCACCGGTGGGCTCTGAAGCCCAGTGAGACGTCAAGGGTGAAGCACGATGTTGGGTAACATTGCTTTGTCCTTCAAGAAGCTTAGGTTTTATCTGGTTACACCCACCACAGTGCTCCAGAGGCACTTCCACTTCCATTGTGTTTACATGTAAACATGTAAACAGTCTTTCCTATGCTCTCCTTCCTACCCAGTTAATCAGCTTTCTCCTTAATCAGACTTTGTTAATTTGTAAGATCAGTTTCCCAGAAATCTTTGATTTTATATGTATGAGTGAAATATTGCCTTTCTCCTCTCCTTATGCCTTATGAACAGTTTACCTTAAAGTAATATCCTTTTTGTATAGATACAGGAAGACCGTTAACATTATGCTTTGTAACTTAAGATTTGATTGGCCTTGAATATTGTTCACTCCCGGGCATCTTTCTCGACTTAAGCCTCAGTTGCCCTTAGTTCCTAACACCCCAAAAGCAGGGTCCCGACGAGGGACTGAATGGACCCAGGGCAAGCAGTGAGCTACCCTGGCAGCGAAATGGGCCAGGCCAAGGTGCCACGATTCTTAACTATAAGTTAAGAGTTTGATCATGGACAAATGCTGTCATGATCCAAGGTAACGACAAGACTAGGATCCTGCTAGGGGTGGGAAAGACTATCTGGCCTGAGCACCGTAGTCTGAGATCGAGATGGCCCTAGGAGAGCAATTCTATAAGTTTAAGATATTTCTTACTGTATCCATACAAAATGATTTATATTATATTCTTATATGCTTGTCAGACAAGGAGAGGAGAGGCATGCCCATGGGATTCTGCTCTAGGGTGGGTCCTCCTGCTGAGGGAGGATCTGTCCTAGGAGCGGTCTTCCCTGAGGCTAAGATTTCTACCCCTGTTGATCTCCACCCCTATTGATTGTGACCGCACCTATGTGTATTTGTTCCCCCAATTCCTCATGGAGAGAGGATTTAACTGTACTGTAGGAGTGGGGCAGGGGCAGAAGGAAGAAGAGAGTTCAGAGAGGACCATAACCCAGACTCCAGAGAAGGAGGATGAAGTAGCTGGGGGAGGAAGAATGGGGGCAGAGATAGAGAGACAGATGAGGAGAGAATCAGAATAAACTACGACTAATACCTACCAGCCTGGCCCTCGTTCCTTCCTCCGCCTGACCATCGCCATCGACCTCTCCGGGGTGGTAGAAGGGTGAGACTACCGAATGCGGGTGGCGGGAGAGATAGAGCCGCTGCCGTGTGGGTGCCGTGCCCCCCACCTTGTGTGAGTTTACACACACATCATACCATCACACCCCCTCCCCGGGGACCCGACCCGTGTCTGCACCCAGTAGGTGCCTGGGGGGCTGCCCATATCCCTGCCCCCTCCTCCCCCCCTCCTCCCCTGCTCCTCTTCTCTCCATCTCCTTCCCCTTCCCTCCCCTCCCCCATCCCTCCCCCTTCCCTGCTCCCCCTCCCCTTCCCCCTCTGCCCCTCCCCCCTCATCCTCTCTTCTGCCTCCTCTTTCCTCTGCCCATCCTCCATTGAGTTGCCATTACATTTTTTGCATTGAAACAGTTTGCAAACTGGGGATAAATTCCCAGCTTGCAAATGGCACCAAGGGTTTCCCAGGAGTGTGTCTGTCTGCAGGCCCCTACCCAGCCCGCCCTGCAGGGGGTGCTGTTCCCCTCCCACCCTGCCCTGGGCAACCTGTGGTCACAAACAGGGTCATCCGCTGCCCTGTGCAGAGGTTTGCAGGGCGGTAGAGGGGGTCACTCTCCCAGATCAGCATCTCCCTCAAGAAAGGCCCTAAACATATTTTTCAAAAATACAAGAGGACAGGGGCTGGAGTGATAGCACAACAGGGAGGGCGTTTGCCTTGTATGCGACTGACCCGGGTTCGATTCCCGGCATCCCATATGGTCCCCCGAGCACCGCCAGGAGTAATTCCTGAGTGCATGAGCCAGGAGGGACCCCTGTGCATTGCCAGGTGTGACCCCAAAAGAAAAAAAAATACAAGAGGACAGAGGTAAGATGGCACCGACACCGGTTGAACCCCTCACGCTCTCCCGGCCTGGCTCAACATCTCACTTTGGGTGACGCGCAGCTCAGAGCTGAGACAAATGGAGACACTACTGGAGCCCGTTTGAGTAATCAATGATTAATGGGATGACAGTGACTGGAGGACAGTGGGGGGAGTGAAGTGGACTCTCTGAAGGGGAGGGGGGCATTGGAATGTTCTATTGTGAAACCCCGTCAACTTGATGTAAATCACAAAGACTAAAAACAAACACTGTCCTCCCCTTGTTCATCAATTTGCTCGATCAGGCCCAGTAACGTCTCCATTGTGAGACTTGTTGTTACTTGGCATATCGAATACGTCACGGGTAGCTTGCCAGGCTTTGCCACGTGGGCAAGATACTCTTGGTAACTTGCTAGGCTCTTCGAGAGCGGGAGGAATTGAACCCGGGTCTGCCTGACTGGCTGCATGCAAGGCAAACGCCCTACCGCTGTGCTATTGCTCCAGCCCAGTGGAGAATAAAATTTAAAAATAAATAGAGAAACCAAAAGAAAGCCCTTGAGTATCTGGGTGCAGCCCCTGCAGAGAAAGGGGGACCGTCCAGGGAGGGGAGGCAGGCCGGGTGGAGGCACCCTGCTTTGGCAGGTCCTCAAGGGGTGCAGTGCCTGAAAAGGAAGGCACAGTCTCCCACGGGACTCCAGCAAGTCAATGTGGGAGATGGCAAAAAATCAAAATTCTGTTTCCAGATGAATTTCTTTATGATTTGTTACCAGTAAGTGTTTGGTTTCTGTAGCTAATCTATGACTTAGAAACCCTGTGTAATGGGGGGGGGGGGGGGAGCCGACATAGTTTGGAACAGAAACAGGCCCCGCAGGTAGGGAAGCAGGGAAAGCACTTCCCGTGCGAGGCCATCCTGAGCACAGAGCCAGGAGTCAGCACTGGGCACCACTGGGGCTGGCCCAGACATCAATCAGAAGAGAAGAGGGAGACAGACCCAAAGACAGAGACAGAGAGAGATGGAGAGACAGGAATAGACAGAGACAGAAAGACGGAGGCAGAATAAGAGACAGAGATGGAGGCAGGTACAGAGATAAGACGGTCCTAGGCTGGAGAGATGGGGAGAGGGAGAGAGAGAAGGAGAGAGGGGGGAGGGAGGGGGGAGAGGGAGGGAAGGGGAGAGAGGTCACAGTGAGTCCCCCAGGGTCCTGTGTGTGTCCCCAGGTGGAGGGGCTCAGGCCCTCGTGAGCAGCCCGGGGTCTCTCCCTGCCCGTGGCCGCTGACCCCAGCCTGGCTCTCTAGGACTGCCTGGAGCTGCCCGCACTCCCCCAGGCTGTCCCACGCAGTCTGGGGCTGGCCTGGGTCCCCATCTTTCTCGAAGACCCCCTGAGAAGGGTGAGAATATCCCCACAAACACCTCACTCAGCTGCTGCCCTCTGTGGGGTGTGGGAAGGGGAGAGGCGGGTGGGCGTGTGTCTGTGTTAAGCAGATTAAGGGGGACCAACAGCCGAGCTCGGCTATAATTAGAGGAACGGGAGGGGCTGGCGGTCCCCTGCCTGGTAATTAGGGGACTCAGTGCCAAGGCGCAGGGGGTCCGGGCTTGCTGCCTGGGCTGGCAGGGAAGGCGCCTCCAGCCAGGCCTCACATGGGCTCCGGGTGACCTGAGGATGAGGGGGTCCACGGCGGGGTCCACGAGCGCCCCCCAGCCAGGGCCCCCTGCTGGGGAGTGGACAGGTCAGGAACCACTAGGCACAGCATGAGAACCTCCGGCTCCACCCAGAGGACACAGCCTGGGTGCAAGAGACCCCGGGCGCACCTTTCTTCTCGCCCAGACCAGAATGGGGGACGTCCAGGGGTGTCCGGGCCAGGAGAGCAGAGCCCCAGATCGGCTACCCCACACTCCACAGCGAGGCTGGAGAACAGGAGAACACACTCACGAGCTGCCCAGGCCCTCGGGAAGCACTGTTCCAGGAGCACTACCTGAGGGCACGGTGTGGAGCACTTGAGACAGAGCACTCTCGTGAGGAGCACTCCCCTGAGGAGCACGATCCCAGGGAGTGTGGTGGAAAGCCAGCCCGAACTCCAGCCTGCGTTCCCGTGAGCACTCGGGTGATCCCGAGGGGCTCTAGGGGAGGAGATCTGGTCTGCAGGGAACCAGGGACCCCCCCCCCAAAGTCTCTCAGCAGGAATGAGGGCAAAGGTTGGCGCCTCCAGGCTGACTCCCCGAGGGGATGCCCTGGTCAGCGGGGCTGGGCAG
This sequence comes from Sorex fumeus, assembly GCF_029834395.1. Taxonomy (NCBI): domain Eukaryota; kingdom Metazoa; phylum Chordata; class Mammalia; order Eulipotyphla; family Soricidae; genus Sorex; species Sorex fumeus. The sequence continues at coordinate 16,193,366 of NW_026606086.1, read as the reverse complement.
CTGCCCTCCAGCCCAGGCTACTTCTCTGGATGTGGGTTCCAGATCCTAGAGCACAGACTTTGCCTTCAAGAACCCCCGAGCACTGTCAGGATGGAGCCCTGAGTCCCGGGCATTGCTGGGTATAGCCCCAAACAAAAATCCGAGGGGTCAGGGGATGGGACAGCAGGTCCAGCTCTGCCTCGCACGCGCTAGCTCAGTTCAATCCCGCAGCACCCCGCGGGATCCCCCGAGCGCTGCTAGGAGTGACTCCAGCACAGGGAAAGGAATAGAGCCCCTCCCACCCTGAAAAAAACATCAACAATAAACCATTTAACTTAAAGGGCACTTTTTTGTTTTTTGCTTTTTGGTTCACACCCGGCAATGCACAGGGGTTTCTCCTGGCTCTGCGCTCAGGAATTACTTCTGGTGGTGCTCAGGGGACCATATGGGATGCTGGGAATCGAACCCGGGTCGGGCGTGTGCAAGGCAAATGCCCTACCCACTGTGCTATTGCTCCAGTCCCTTAAAGGACACTATTGTTGAAAAACAAAAGGAAAAACAACCCTCCTCATTTCCAAGAGGACCTGCAGGCAGGAGCCAGCCAGCTGGCATGTCAGAGTCCCCTTGGGAGCCCTGGGGCAGGACCCCGAGACAGGGCTGCCTCTGACCGGTGGCCGATGAGAATCGTGTCCTGCCCTTGCCATCTGTGGGGCCTGAGAGTGGACTGCCCCGGCTGACTACCAGGTGAGAACGGGCCTGCAGGAGCCCAGGCCCAGCCCAGCCACCACCCGGGTCCCCAGCACCCGGCAGGAAGACCCCCCGGGAGCCCAGTGATTTTCTCAGAACAATTTTCAATGATTTTCTCGGAACAATTTTCCATCTTTGCTGGTTGCTAGCACCTAAATGAACCTGCATTTCTTGCGCCGACAAGTGACTCTCAAGGAACTGTCTTCTTTCCCGGCAAGGTGCTCTGCCGGAAATCATCTTTTTTTGCCATTTGTTTCTGGGCCACACCTGGCGGTGCTCAGGGATCAGCATATGGGATGCCAGGGATTGAACCCAGGCAGGCTGCGAGCAGGCAAACACCCTCGGGCTGCCCTGCGGCTCTGGCCCCTGACCTCATCTTTTCTCTGCCCACCCTTCTCTGTTTGGGCAGTGTCTGACTGCACGTGAGTGGGGAACGGGCAAGTTCTGCATTTTTTGTCTTTTGGGTCACACGTGGTGGTGCTCAGGGATGACCCCTGCCAAGACTCGGGGGAAATTATGGGGTGCTGGGGTGCGAACCCGGGTCGGCCACAAGCCAAACAAAGCCGTTACCTGTTTGTTGGACTATGGCTCCGGCCACAGGTTTTGTGTTTTGAGGCTAGTGCCCGGATGTAGGAAACAGTCCTTGTGTCCAGGCGGCTGTGGGGGGGAGGGGGTGGGCGCGGTGGGGGGCGGGGGGGGGGTAGTGTGAGGCTCGCTTTGGTCTCTAGCCCTGGAGGACGCCACAAGGACCTCAGCGCGGTTTTTCAAACAGGTGATAAAGTCTGTCATTTTCTTTCTGGGGGAAACAAAGAGATTTACTGCAGCAGAGCTCGGAGCTCACTGTTTACTCTGGCAGAGGAGCAGCAGCTGGCTCCAGGGAAACAGAACAAAGAGGCGGACTTAATCGACTGGACTTCTCCGGGAAGGGATGCAGCAAATCTCCCCTCTCTGGGGCAGAAAACACAGTCGCTGTATTTCCCCCCCTGGGGTTGGTTGCTGGGTTCGGTTGCCACGCCCTGTGGTGCTGAGACGCTGCTCCCGGACCACGTGACTGCAGGCGCTTCTCATCAGACCCTTCTGGACTTTTTCTCCTTTCAGGGTGCAGGACCTGGACTTTACCCCCGACCCCCAGTGCTGGCAGTGCCTCTGTCTAGGAGTCACACACGGGGTGTGTGTGTGCGTGTGTGTGTGTGTGTGTGCGCGGGCGCAACAGGGCAAGGTGGGCCCAGGTTTCAGAAGGAACTGGAAGCCTGATGGAAAATGTGTCTTGCAGAGCCAGAGGATAGGACAGGGGGGAGGACACTGCCTTTGTACCCCCTCGAGTCCCCTGAGGTCACCAGGAGTGAGCCATGAGCACAGAGCCAGGAGTAAGCCCTGAGCACAGCCAGGTGTGGGCCAAAAGAGAAAACAAAAATGAAAAGCTGCCCTGGTTTGGGGGGTCACTGAGGGGACCAGCTCCGGGTGAACGGGACGCTGCGAACAAGTGTGAAACGGGGAGGCTTCGAGGATTAAGAGAAGAGATGGAAGGGCCGGAGCGATGGTACACCGGGAGGGCGTTTGCCTTGCATGTGGCCGACCTGGGTTCGATCCCCAGCATCCCGTACGTTCCCTGAGCCTGGCAGAAGTGACACCCTGAGCACAGAGTAAGGTGTCAGCCCTGATCAGCCCGGGGTATGTCCCCCTCCAAGGAAAAAATAATAGATATAGAAATAAGATAAATAATGAAATCAGGGACCCAGGGCCCTGACGGGCTCCCGGGCTGGTCTTTATTGCTTAGAGCCATCCCTAGAGGAACATTCTTTTGTCTAAATCGAACTCTCCGAATCTACCTGGGCCAGATACTGTCACGCCCAAGGGCCTTAGTTCACCAGGATGAACATCTCTGGGATGGGTTTTCTCAAGGAATGTTCCAGACAGAGCGATAAAGCAGTTACAGGGCCCCCGCTGTGGGGGCCCTGAACCTGCCCGGCTGCTTTATCTGCTTCACCCTGAGTCCCCGCAGGTCACATACTCAGAAAGGGCCTCACTGGACTATGTCCCTTCCGGGGGCCCTGGGGAGATTCTACTTCCCGACCTGGTACAATGTGCAGAGGTGCCTCTAGTGCGTGGGGCCGGTCCCCCCGAATCTCTCCAGCCCCCACCCCCAACGCTCCCCTTGTCTTATTTCCTACAGACTCCGGCTCCCCTGGGGAATCCAGACGAAACTCGGTGACTGGGACAGGGCCTATTCGGGGTGCTGGGAGCCGCCGCACACTGAACTCTGGAGGTGAAAGTCATTGGCTGTGCCCACCCCGCAGGGCCAGCCCCTGGGCACGGCAGCAGCCCGGCTGCTCCTGAGTTTGCTGTCCAAGTGCTACAGCTGGCGTCTGAGCTGATGGGCTCGGCCACCCGGCTGTGGGCTTCACCTCTCTCTGCCTTTTCTCATGGCCACCAGCAACGGTTTTCTCGCATGGTCAAGTAGGTGGGACGGGACAGGGGATGGGAAACCCGTGACGGCAGCAAACGGCCCAGTTTGCTGACGTGGGGGTCAAGTGGACAAGAAATGAGCCTTGCAGCTCCTGGGAGGAGGACCCCGACGCACGAGGGCCCTACTGACAAATTGATAAATTGTTCCTCAGATTCATCTGAGTCGTGCAGACTCCAAGAATCAGGCCCGGCTTTGGGCAGCCCGGCCTTCATCAATGCTGACTGCGGCACCATCCAGATTACGCCAGAGGTCAGGAGGCTGCAGACGGCTCCGCGATCCGAGGGGGAATCCGCGACCTAAAGAATGTTCGGGGGCCGTCCCCCACGCCCCACCGAGGTCGCCAGCTGCCCCCCACGAGCGGCTCTCCGGCACGGCCACGGCCCCGGAGGCACAAGGACTTAGCACAGAGAACCAGCCGCTTGGAGCAGAAAAGCAAATGGACTTGTGTTAAACCGCGCGCCACCAAGCCTGCCCGGAGGGGAAAGGGCGTTGACCAGCCCGCCCGCTCCTCTCTGGAAAGAAAGATGGCGGCCGCACGGGAGCCTTGTGGAAAGCGGGTTTGAGCCGGGCTCAGGGGAGCGGCGGGGACCTCATGGGAAGGGGGGCTTTGTGGGCCGTCCCCCACGCCCCACCGAGGTCGCCAGCTGCCCCCCACGAGCGGCTCTCCGGCACGGCCACGACTCCAGGGCACAGAAACCAATCTCTTAACTAGCTAACTTTTAATAGAAATTCTTCCAGGGTCAATAAGTAAAATAGCAGAAATTCAAAACCGCGCGGCCGCTATTGCGGCCGCGCGACATCATTTTATTCTTAAACCAAGTTGTAGAAAGCAAATCATTTCGCAACGCTGTTTCAGCATGTCTGATTGGGGGGGGGTGGGTCGTAAACTCTAAACAATAATTGTGCATCTTCTATCGAAATAATCTATCTAGTCAAAGTAGATAGAGTATTAACTAGAACTCATCTGCCTCACAAAAGAATTGGGAGGGGTGGGAGGTGGGGGTCTATTGGGGTTCGGGGTTAAAAATGAGTATTGGTAAAGGGAAATGTGTTTGGTATCTACATGACTGAGACCTAAACCCGAAAGCTCTGTAACTTTTCCCACAGTGATTCAATAAATAAATAAATTATAAAAAAAAAAAAAAAAAAAAAAAAAGAATGTTCGGGACCCAAGACTAAGGCACTGTGGGCAAGTCTGCCACGAGCCGGGTGCAGTTCTGGGGGTGGCGAGGCAGCTGGAGACCCTGCATGGCGCCAGGGTGGGGTTTGGCAGAACCCCTCCCCATCTGCTGACGCCCTGTGCCAGCGCCTCCAGCATTTGAGCCCTGGGACCACACAGAAGGATGGAGACACCGAATCTGCTTCCCCTCAGAGGTCACCAACACTTCCAGCCCACAGGATTATCTCCCAAGCATTTTAATTTTTATTATTATTTTTTGCTTTTTGGGTCACATCCGGTGATGCACAGGGGGTTACTCCTGGCTCTGCACTCAGGAATTACTCCTGGTGGTGCTCAGGGGGACCATATGGGATGCTGGGAATCGAACTTGGGTCACCACCTCCTGCAAGGCAACCGCCCTACCCGCTGTGCTATTGCTCCAGCCCCTCTCAAGCCTTTAAAAATGTAAAACAGAGACCCAAACCAATAAAAATATCTACAAAGGAAACGGAAGGGCTTAAAATCTCGGACAATGGTTTTAAGGAAGATAAAAAGAGGACTTTAATGCTGAAAGAACAGTCCAGATAAATGGCCAAGATGTCTTTGGGGTGCCAGCGGTCACATAGCAGGGGCGGTCAGCTCTCAGGTGGTGCAGACCTGTGGCAGCCTCATGGTCGAACACCCTGGTAACAGCTACCTCAACACCCAGAATCAGTCAGAGCACTGGGGATGTGCTCGGAGACGTCAGGTGACTTGCATACTAAAAAGAAATCCTACCCGGGGCGCCGAGACCGCTGATGGAGACCTGAGTCCCGCTGGGTATGTGAGCCCCAAAACAGGAATCAGACATAAAAGAAGTAAAATAAAAATCATCAGGCTGGGTGCGCGGGATGTGCAGACATGGATTCCACGGCCCTGTCACCTAGCACGGTGCTCAGTGTTGACTTCTGGGTTGAGACCATGTGGGACACAGGACAGAACCCAAGTGGGCCCACCCTGCTGTAATGTCACCAACCCGAGTGGGCCCGCCCCGCTGTAATGTCGCAGTCTTCTTGGCTACATTTGTTCTGCCCTAAGCTCTCTTTGCTGCTCTGTGTGGTTAAGTGTCACCTTTCAGGCTGGACCAACCCCAACAGGCAAAGCCAGTAGGGGCTTCAGGATTAAGCTCAGGCAGCACACCTGTAAATGTGAAGCCGGGGAACGTGTCGCTTCCGCTTCTCATTTAAAGGAACTTTGCTTTGTGCAGCACTGGGGGTCAGCCTCAGACCTCACACACTGCCCCAGCTGAGAGCCCATCAATAGCCTGTTTGTTTTGCTTGGGGTACCCCCGGCTCAGGGCTCACTCCTGGGAGGGCTCAGAGGAATAAGATGACGGTCAGCGTCCTGCCGCTGGCAGTCTCCACCCCCAAGGTGCTCTGGAGAACACACACATGGTGCTGGGCTGAGTCACACGCCAGCAGCTGCCTCCCCTCAGTACGCACTGGCTCTGAGACAGCCCAGCGCCCTCAGTCTGCAGACCTGCCCCGGGGATGGAGGAACCCACGCAGCTCTGGCCCACACCCCCGGCTCGCGGCTCCCCCCTCACTTGGTCTTGGAATTGCACCTTCTTTGTGGTTGTTTCGGGGCCGTTCCTGTGTTAGTCAGGGCTCTGCCCTCAGGGACCACTCCTGGTGGGGCTCAGGGGAGCAAACGGGGTGAGGGGTTGAACCCAGGTCGGCCACATGCAAGGCAAACGCCCTACCCGCTACCACATCGCTCCGGCCCCCGCATTCCATCTTCTAAGGCAAGTGATAGCAAACATCATCTTTCGGTAACTATGCTTTATTTTTTTGAATGTGCTTTTTATTCATTTACAAGTGCTAGATTCCTGTTTTGGAGACTGAATCTTTACCTCGCTTCGTCACTGTGAGCCACCAGCTATGGAAACCAATCAGACAAACATGTGAAGAAGAAACCAGTGCGGCATCTCATGATTTATTTAAACATTCGAGGAGTCGTGGCGGGGTGTCCTCTGCACCCCACTCTAGGGCAACGCCTGCTCCATTCGGGCGGGACCTTACTGGCTTCCGGCCCCATGAGGGAACCCGTGAGGACGGGAAGAAGCAAGCGATGACATTCAGGACCATGACTGGAAAGAGCGAGACAGTGAACTGCACACGTGCAAGCCCGGGGCAGGGCAGGCTCCCCTCACTGTCTCTGCTTCACAGTGGTGCCGGGGAAGGCCGACAGAGCGGGTCGGTCAGACGGTTGGATGGTGTGAGGGGCGGGTTCTGCCTCACCCTTCATCACCCGCTGTGCTCCCTTGAGACAGGCTCTCCCGATGCACCCAGAATCAGATGCTCCTGTAGTCTGAGCCCCGCGCCACGATGGCGGCAGCTTCCCACTCCACGGCGAAGAAGGAGATGGTTCCCAGGAACCCGAAGACCACCATGATCAGGAGTTGCCAGTGAAGGAGAAGGTAGTTGCTGTAGAAAAACGCCAGGGCTGCGCAGATGGACTGGGGAGAAACAGCGGGTTCAGGACACGCACCAGGAATGCGCTGCTGCCCAACAAGCACCAACACTCCCCAACACCCTCCAACACGCATCAATGCCCCCCAGCACCCACCAACACCTCCCAACACGCACCAACTCTTCCCAACAAGCACTATCGCTCCAGCCCCCTTTTTTGTTTGTTTAGTTCACTTGGCGGGGGCAAAGGAGGGCTCAGCCTTTGAGCCATCTCCTTTGTGAAAACCACAGTACAGGACAATGTGCAAGCACAGTGAGAACTGCCCGTCTCCCCTGAGAATGGACTCCAGCATCTCCGTTCAGGGTGCTCGGAGCTGCACGTTGGCCTCCTGAATGCAGTCTCTCGTGATGGGGTGTCGGGGGACCGGGGTCACGCTCCCAGGGCTTCCCAGCTCTAATCAGAAATCCCCTAGGAGGAAGTAAACCCGGAAGCTAACACCCAAAGAAAACAAAGCCAGCACTCTACCCAGCTGCAGATGATGCTACCTGGACAAACTTGAAGACGGCGAAGGCAGGGGCACTGTCCTCAGAGTAGAGGAACCCCAAAATGCTGAGCAGCTGCGTGTTGAAACAGCTATCTCCCAGGCCCAGCAGGAAGCTGCAGAAGATGGCCACTTCTTTGCTGAGTAAGACAATGACGAGTCACAGTGAGGCTCAACCACATTTTATTTTTATTTGCTTTTTGGATCACACCCGGCGATGCACAGGGGTTACTCCTGGCTCTGCACTCAGAAATCACCCCTGGCGGTGCTCAGGGGACCATATGGGATGCTGGGAATCGAACCTGGGTCAGCCGCATGCAAGGTAAATGCCCTACCTGCTGTGCTATTGCTCCAGCCCCTCAACCACATTTTAGAGAGCCACTGAGAACTTAAAGCCACGGGCCAGAAAGGACATGGCGGAGACGGTGTTCGCTTTGTGTGTGGCTGACGGAACACGAGCCTCTGCATCCCATATGGTCCCCCGAGCGAGCACCGCCAGGACTAATCCCTGAGAGCAGAGCCAGGTGTGGCCCCAACACCTCCGCTCCCAACATAAAGTAAAACCATCCACCCACAAAAACTTTATGTTTTTTATGGTGGGGGGCACACCCAGCTGTGCTCAGGGGTCAACTGTGGTGTTGCTCAGGGGGCCATAAGGGGTGCTGGGGATCGAACCCAGGTTGGTACATGCGAGGCAAGTGCCTTAACCTCTAGACTATCTATCTGGCCCTCAAAATCATTTTTTCTTCACATTTAATTTTCTTGTTTGTTTTGAGCCACAATTGATGCTCAGGGGTTACTCCTGGCTCTGCACTCAGGGATCACTCCTGGAAGGTTTATGGGACCATATGGGGTGCGGGCATGAAACCCGGTCAGCTGTGTGCAAGGCAAATGCCCTACCTGCTATACCACTGCTCTGACCCCTAATTTTCTTTTCTTACTTTTTTTTTTTTTTTTTTTTTTGCTTTTTGGATCTCAAAAGTTACTGCTCTGGTGGCCCAGGGCTCACTCCTGGCGGCTCTCAGACGAGTGGGCTGGAGGGTCAGCGCCAGGGCCAAGGGATGCTGTGTAGCTAACCCTGTACTACTTGGGCCCTGCTTCCAAGTTTTAATTATTTGTTGGCTTTATAGACACTTTTGGGGAATATGTCACTGCTCATAGAGCCGAGAGAGGAAACTCCAGCCAGAAACATAGGGTCCCCCGCTTCATAACTTGAGGACAAGATGCAGCGGAAAAGGTTAAACCAGTGACTGCACGAGCCAACATACAACGGGGAGGGAGCCCGGCTTGCACGCCGCCAACTGGGTTTAATCCCTGGTACCAAGGACAGTTCTGGAGCCCCACCAGGAGAGATCCCCGTAGTCAGGTGTTGTTCAAAAATAAAGAACAAAAATAAATAAAGAACAGGGGCTGGAGCAATAGCACAGCTGGTAGGGCGTTTGCCTTGCACGCGGCTGACCCGGGTTCGATTCCTAGCATCCCATATGGTCCCCTGAGCACTGCCAGGAGTAACTCCTGAGTGCAGAGCCAGGGGTAACCCAAAAATCAAAAGAAAGAATGAAAGAACAAAAGAAAGAACAAAAGAAAGATCATGGGCCGGAGTGATAGTACAGCAGGCAGGACATTTGCATCAAATATGGTCCCCCAAGCACCACCAAGAGTAATTTCTGTGCATCACTGGGTGTGACCCAAAAAGAAAAAAAATACAAAATAAAGAACAAAAAAAGTCAACGATTGCAAAATCACTCAGGACTCCTGGTGGCTTCTTACGCCAGCACTTGGCGACTCCTAAGCCTGTGGCCTTACTAGTATGGCACTTCAGGGGCTGCAGCGACAGTGGGGAGGGCACTTACCCGGCACGCTGCCGACCTGTTGGATCCGTAACACCCCATAAGGTCCCCTGAGCCCCACTGGAGTGATCCCTGAGCCCAGACCCAGAAGTAAGCCCTGAGCACCACTGGTGCGACCGAGAAAACAAAAACAAATACAAAAATGGCACTTTAGCACCCAGAAAAGTGTCTGCCTCTGTTTTAAATATGGAGCCACTGGGCTGGACAGTACCAGGTTTACGGCACTTGCCTCCCATGTAGTTGAGTCAAGTTTGATCCCTGGCGCCCTGCCTGGTCCCTCGAGCCCCACCAGGAGTGATCCGGGAGCACAAAGACAGGAGTCAGCCTGAGCACTGTCAGGCATGGCCCAAGCCCCAAAAAGGAAGGAGATGAAGACAGAGGCCCCGCTGGTCCGGGCAGCCGTACCTGGGCGTGATGTAAGCGCTGTTGTTGGTCCCTTCCACGGGGGCCAGGGGGGCGTCCCCGGGCAGGTTGAGAAATATTAGATAAAAAGCCACAAAGTGCACCAGGACACCCAGGAGCACGACGGGGTTCCTTCCAAAGCGGCTGTTCTTGCTCAGCAGGCCGAAGAGACTGCCACCTGCGGGCCAGACGGCAGACATGAGAGACCCTGGCGCCAGGCACACACCCCCCAACCCCAGTCAGAGAAGGAAGGTTCTCGGGCATTCAGCATGTCGAGGCGCCTCCAGAGGGAGATGCTGCAGCAACGATGTCCCAGCCAACCCCTCCCCCCCATGCTTCTCACCAGCCAAGTTCTCGAAGTTCTTCTCCATGCGTTTCTGCCCCCTGAAGACCATTTACCTCCACCGACCTCCGTCCCCATTAAAGAAACGCTGACTGAACCCCCAGGTATCAATTCAGACCTTCCTCGGCAAAGCTAAGCCAGGGGCCACGGGTCCGAGAGACGCCCAGGAGCCAAGGCACTCCCTGCGCACGAGGCAGAGCCCACCGACCGCTGGGAGTGGCGATCCCCAAGCTCGGCACTCAGAAGAGTCCCTGGGCACTGCTGAGTGCGGGATTGCAAAGGCTGGAGCAGGTGCAGAAAGCCCCAATCGCTCCTTCACAGGGGTGAGGCGTGTCGGGGAGCAGACGTTTGGCAGATGGCACGGCTGTTCCTCCAGCGCTGCAAACACACTTGCCAGACTCCCCCCGGGAGCTGCTCTCTCTCTTTTTTTTTTTTTTGCTTTTTGGGTCACACCCAGCGTTGCACCGGAGTTACTCCTGGCTCATGCACTCAGGAATTAGTCCTGGTGGTGCTTGGGGACCATATGGGATGCTGGGAATCGAACCTGGGTCGGCCATGTGCAAGGCAAACTCCCTACCCATTGTGCTACCGCTCTAGCCCCCGGTAGCTGCTCTAACGGGCACTTTTGTTTCTGAAAAACACCCAGCAGTGCTCAGAGATCACGCCTGGTGGCACCCAGGGACCCTATGGGATGCCAAGGATAGAACCTGGGTTATTTAAGCAAGGTGAGCGCCCCTGCTGCATTATCTTCCTTGCCCCATCCTGGGCACCTTTATCCCGGAGACACAGACTTCCCCTGGAGCAGGAACTTGGAGACAGTGCTCAGAGCAACCCAAATGGCCTTGGCGAGGTGATGTTAAGCTGTCCTGCACCTGCACACAAGGGTTAGTGCCGCAAGTTGTAAAGGAGCGGGACTCCTGAGGCGAGGCCTCAGGGAACAATGGTACAAATAAAAGTATTTCACAAGGCCGACTCAGGTTTAATCCCCGGCAACACATGTGGTCCCCCAAGCTTGCCAGGAGAGATTCTTTTGTGCAGCAGAGCCAGGCAGAAGCCCTGGGCGTCACTGGGTGTGGCCCCAAACCAAAAACAAACAAGAAGGGCAAATGCTTCCTGCCAAAGGCCTGTGTGCTCAAAATGGTTACAGCGGTCACTTGTATGCTAACTTTTACAGTAAAAGAAAAGAAAGAGCCTGCGAAGCACCAGCAAGAATCAAAATGAAAGAATTAAATGTAAACTATATTCCCTCATCTCAAGAAACCAGAACCAAGGCAAAAGAAAAGAAAAACATGGGGAAAGCAGCAGAAACAAAGAGTGGAGAACAGAAATATCCACGATCAGGTCAGGGATCAAATCTGATTCTTTGAAAAGGTGAACTGGACGGAGGCTGGAGCCATAGACAGTGGCAGGGTGCCTGCCTGCCCATGGCTGATGTGGGCTCGATCCCCGGCATCCCGTATGATCCCCCAAGCACTGCCAAGAATAATTCCTCAGGGCAGAACCAGGAGTAAACCCCGAGCATCACCGGGTACAGCACCCCCAACAACGCCCCCCAAAAAGGATAAAATAAATCAATAACTAATTTGATCAGGGGTTGGGGGGGGAACAAAATAAAGTTACTGAACTGTCCCAGGTTTGACCCCTGACACCCCATAGGGTTTCCTAAGCACCACCAGGAATAATCGCTGAGTACACAGCAAGAATAAGACCTGAGCACCCCACAAAAACACACAAAATGAATCTTACTTATCTTAGGGGCCAGAAAGATAATACAGTGATAAGGCGCTTGCTTTGGATAGGGCCGACCTGATTCAATGCCTGGCACCACATAAAGTTCCCCAATCACTGCCAGGTGTGACGCCTAAGCAGAAGCTGGGGGCAGCTCTGACATCACCAGATGCAGCCCAACCTCTCCTGCCAGAAAACACTAAGCTTCCTTAGAATTTACTTTTTTTTTTTTTTTTTGCTTTTTGGGTCACACCCGGTGATATCAGCTCAGGGGTTACTCCTGGCTCTGCACTCAGGAATTACCCCTAGCGGTACTCAGGGGACCATATGGGATGCTGGGAACCGAACCCGGGTCAGCCACGTGCAAGGCAAACACCTTATCCGCTGTAATACCGCTCCAGCCCATATTTGTTATTTTAGAATGTATATTAGTAAAGAAAAGCAAGGACCCACCCCTTTGGGTAAGAAGAAAAAGGCAAAGGAAATATATACGCATGCATGGGCAGAGAGGGAAGGCACCCTTCAGAGTTCCGGGCGCAGCAACGAACACCGGGTGGGCGCCTGCCGCACACGCCTGGCCTGGGTTTGGTCCCCAGCAGCCCAGAGGGTCCCTGGGCCTACCAGGTGTGCCCCGAGTACTGTTGGGTGCAATTCCCAAGAAAAGTTTTATTATAATAAGTCATGCAAAGCAGGAGTTTTAAATGACACTAACCTAAAATTTCCCCAATGCCGATGAAAATTCCAGAAAGCCCGATGAGGCTTTTCTCTTCGGCCCCAAACTGGTTGACAGCACCAATGCAGGTTCCGTAGACGCCGGAGAAGAAAGTCAGCTCCAGACCTGGGGAACAGCCACGCTTCAGGCCCCTGAGCTCTGCCACGGAACCAGCCCCACAGCGGCAGCGGGCACCCGTTCAAGGGACTCAACTCCACGCGGCCGAGACGTCAACGCCAAAGGGGGACCGAGCTCAGCACTACCCTCGGCTCATCACGGTGATGGCCGGAGAGCAGCCTTAGCTTCAGGGTCCGTGTCCATGGGACTCGGACACGTGCTTAGAAAACTGACACATTCTCCTGACTGGCCCAAAGGCTAGAATTAAGCCCCGTCCCCCAGGAAAATCACTTCCAAGATAAGAGAGCGACACACAGGCAGACCGGTGGAGACCTGACTCCACCACACACAGAGCAGGACCTGGGAAGGTGGGAAGGGCCGCCCCATGCTCCCCTCGCTGCTGAGCTACCCGGGAGGCCCGGACAGCAGACATGGCCAGCGGGGCCCCTGCTTCAAGGCCCACGATCAGCCACGCTGATCTGGTGGTGAGCCAGACTTCACTCCCGACACCAGAAACCACCCCCCAAAGCCAGGAAGATGGACTCTGGTTCTTTCCAGGGGTAACTCTTAATGCCCTAAAGAAGTCCTACCCCCACCCTGTTTCCCTGCCTTCCTGGGGAGCCCTCCCACGTGGAACTGGGGCTGACCTGGGACCTGCCGGAAGAACACGATGGGCGCAGCTCTGGGTGGCGCCAGGCCTGAAGCTGGCCGTGACTCTTGTCCTTCGTTCCTTCTGCCCTTCCTGTGAGACCTGGCTACTAGCTAAAACATTTCACTCCCCTGCAGGGCAGGAGGTCATGGCCAAGGCCCTGGGAGGGCGCCCCCTTCAGGGCACAAGGCACAAGAAAGATGAGTCCAGCCCACCTCTGGCAACTTCCAGAGGAAATAAGTGCTCGGCTGAGCCCAGGGCCCAGAAGGGAGGCTGAGGCCATCAGTGGAGTCGCTGTCCAGCTCTTACCTGTGTATGCGGTGGTGACGCTGAGAAGCAGCATCTCTTTGGTGACACATAACTTCAGAGACTTTTCTGAAACAAGAAAATCATTTGGTTGGGGGGGTGGCAACTGAGATTCATCACAAGAGCCACTGTTCTTCCATAGTGACACCGTCCCTCCTGTCACCCGTCCATAATGTCCGCAAACAACACCAGGACGGCAAAGCGTCAAGGGGGATGAACTAAATGCACCCCATAAGTGTGACGTTCCACTGCTGCTGAGTCTAGGGCCCCGTTTCCTCAGCACCCCTTGGCTTCTGAAACAGAGGAGAGATCACCCAACAGCGGACTAGCTCAGCAGGCCTGACTCAAGGTTGGGGTGCATCGCTGAGGCCTCAGGCTGGGCTGGGAGTTAAGCATGGTGGCCCTCCATCCGATTCTACACCACTGCATGAAAAAGTGCAATGGAAGATGCGCCTCTAGGAATATCCCACTCGGGGGTCCAAGCGACAGAGCAGCGGGGTGGGCGCTGCCTTGCACGTGGCCGACCTAGGGTCAATCCCAGCATCCCATGTGGTTTCTCAACATCCCCCAGGGTCCCTGAGAGCACAACCAGGAGGAACGTCTGAGCATCACTGGGTGTGGCCCCAAGAGAAAGAAAGTGGGTAAAAATCTGAGCACACGTTTCTCCAAAGATCTGCAAAAGGCCCACGAGGATATAAAAGTAGGTTCCGCATCACCAGTCGCTAGGAAAACACAAACCCTCAGGTACGAGGGTCACACTCCCTCAGATCACAGTAACAGAGCATGCAGACCCCAGCAGCGCCTCGGGGGGGCAGGCCCAGGCCACCACATGGCTTAGTGACCCTGCTGGCACTCGGCAAACACCCCTGGAAGCACATCCTCACACAACAGATACCACCCAAACTACAGGCGCCCGAAGAGCAGGTAGAAACCATCAGCCAGCCCAGGTGTACGCGAGGGAGCTCGGGGAAGGGGTGCTGGGCGGGGCGGCAACTGCCAATGAGATCGTCTGACATTCTGAAGAAATCCTGTACATATACTGAATAAACTCAAAGCCAGCAAGGCCAGGCTAGTGGGAAAGCGCTCACTTTGTGTGGGTGAGAAATGGGTTCGATCCCCAGCACCAGACACAATAAAAGATGAAAAAAAGGTGAACATTAAACAGTTAAACGTGTGTGGTGTGTGTGTGTGGGGGGGGGGGGGGTGGGAGGGAAACTGGGGACACAGGTGGTGGGAAATTTACACTGCTGAAGAAACTAGTGCTGGAATGACTGAAACCCAATCATGAACAACTTTGTAACTGTGTTAAGGTGATTCAATCAAAACATAATGATATTAAATAAAACACAGCAAAAAATATTAAATTAAAATTTGAAAATTAAAAAGAAAAATTTATACAGAAAGACAAAAAGTGAAATGTAACCAGCAGATTCGACAGCTCCAGGAGCCACTGAAACCCAGAGGCGCAAACACCTTCAGGAGTCTCCTTTTTCCTATAAAAACAAGCGTCACCGTTTCTATTTTGCTTCTTATCCTTTGTTTCCACATCACACAGTAAATATTTACCAATGATTATTTTAGTGGGGAGCGTGTAATTCCGTTGGATATACAGCTAATGCCTCAAATTACTTTCAGTTTCGCACTATTATAAACACCTTTGTAGTTAAATGACAGGAAGTCTTAATTATTTCCTCCGGATAATCCTATTATGGAACAGTTCCAGTACAGGTGGAAACATTTCACAGACGTCTACTCATTTCTGACAAGTCGGTCTTAAGAACAAGTAAGGAACGGCCGGAGAGACGGTACAGCGGGGTTGGTACTTGCCTGGCACACGGTCAACCCCAGTCCAATCCCTGACATCCCACAAGGTCCCCTGAATTCTGCGGCGAGTGATCCCTGAGCCAGGAGGAAGCCCTGAGCAGCCAGGTGTGGCCCCCAAACAGTCTTGCAATTTTTTTTCTTTTTGGGTCACACCCAGGGATGCTCAGGGCTGATTCCTGGCTCTGCACTCAGGAATCACTCCTGGTGGTGCTCGGGGGATGATACTGGGTGCTGGGAATCAAACCCGGACCGGACGCATGCCAGGCAAGCGCCCTCCCCACTGTGCTGTCCCTTTGGTCCGAGTGTCGCTCTGTCTGTTTCTTGCTGGCCCAGCTCGCTGTGGGGATCTGGAGAAGCCGTGTTCTCCCCTGAACTCATATTACCCCGCTTTCCGCTTCCTCTCCTGTCTCATCTTTATTTTTTACTGGGAGGGGAGGGGTTTGGGCTACACCTGGCTCTGCACTCAGGGATCACTCCTGGTGGTACTCCGAGGACCCTCTGGGTGTCGGGGAGGGCAGGCACCCCCACTATCCTCTCTCCAGCTGCAGCGGGATCCCCGAGAGCATCCCTGCCACCCGGATTGGAGGCCACGTGCCCAGGCGCTCCCGGCTCTCAGGAGCATCACGTGGGCACGTGCCTCCGTCCTGACCCCCATCATCTCAGGTGCTCCCGGAGCCACCCTCACCCCATGTGATTTTGTCCTCTTGCCCGAGAGCGCCTCACCTTTTGGGGTGCTGCCTTCTTCCTCCCCAAACTGACCCCTACCCGAGGACAGACCCGCGAGCCCCTGATGCTGGGTCTGTCCAGCTCCTTGGGAAGGGCTGCTGGAGCCTGGTAATGGGCCAACAGGCAGACACGCCACCCTCCTGCCTTCGTGCCCCTGGTGAGCCTGTGACAGCGGTCCTCGCCCTCAACCCTGAGGTTCCTGACCAAGTGTCCAGGGGCCTGGCTGTACTGTGCCCAGCACCTCTAGGCATGCTCCCCCCACCCCACCCCTCCACTCCCTGTGGCAAAGCCGAGAGCCATTGGGATTGTGGTGATGTCCTGTCCCACGGGGATAGCAGGGTCCTGTTGTGAAGTCCAGGTATGACAACGAACAGGCCCCCACACTGAGGTCGGTGACTCAGTCATGGAAACTACAACCACACACTCGCCCTCTGACTAGGAAGCACTTACTGAACGCGTCGAGCGCCTTCGCCAGGTTGCTCTGTGGGGACCTGGAAGATAAGAGGGCAGGCAGTGACCGTTCCACTCCCGGGAAACCGAGGCGAGAGCAAGCCGTGCTCATGGCTGTACTTGCGGTGGGTCCAAGGCCCTCAGCCCGCAGGTGACCCTGCCAGGCTGTGTGTCCCGAAGTGGGGAACACGTCCTAGTGCCAGGAGGCTCTGTGTGGGCAAGTCGTGGAGCACGGCGCCAAGCCTGGGGAACCACTCCCTTCCACACAGCAGGAAAAAGGGGTCCCGTCTCCACCAGCTCAGCACGCGGCGAGGCAGTGTGGTCTGGGCGCTACCTCGCAGCCAGCGTGAGTTTACACAAGCTCCTCCCTTTCCCAAAGGGTCACTTCCTCGGTCACAAAACTATACCCCTGGGGCTAGTGACAGCACAACCCAGAGGGCACTAGCCTAACCTGCAGTCAACCCAAATTTCATCCCCGGCACCATCCATGGTCCTCAGGGCCTGCCAGGAGTGATCGCTGAGCACAGAGGCAGGAGTAAGCCCTGAGCACAGCAGGCGTGGCCTCCACACCAAATGATGACAAAGCCCCAAAATACTGTACCCCTAAGCTGTGACACTTCAATGAGATGTTACTCCCATGGAATTGTTTATCAAAGCATGCCAAGGGAACTTTTCTGAAAGACTGCTTTGGGGCCTGAGCGACAGTACTGTGGGGAGGGCTCTTGCCTTGTACACAGCTGACTGGGGTTCTATCCCCGGCACCCCCTATGGTCCCTCAAGAACCACCAGGAGTAATTCTTGAGTGCAGCGTCGGGAGGAAGCTCTGAGCCTTGCCATGTGTGTCCCCAAAACAAAACACACAAGAGACTGCTTCTCGAGGAGTCGAGGAGTTGCAGAGATGGTAGCACAGGTGAGTGGGTCTGCCTTGCACGTGGTTCAATCCCTGGCACTGAAGGGATCCACCCCCCGCCCCCCACTCCACAAACCCCACCAGGAGTGCTTCCTGCACCGATGGGGATGGCCTCAAACCAAACGCTGTTAGGCCACCTGCAGCTGTGCTTCCTCCTTTCCCCTCCCCCCGGCCTCGATGTCTGGTCCGCCGCATACGCTGTGGCTCCCCCGAGAAAGTGCTAGTCTCCCCCAGACCATGCAGAGGGTCATTCCTATCCTGGGAAAGATGGAGGCTGGAGCCCCAAGGCCTAGCACAGGCGCAAAGCCTTGCACACAGCAGACCTGGGTTCAAATCCCAGGCACCACACGGTTCCCTGAGCACCAGCAGGTGTGTATCAAACACTGCCAAGACAAAGAAAAAGTCCAAGGTGGGGGGGCAGGGCTGGAGGCGCTTGCCTTGCAGACGCTGACCCAGGTTTGATCTCTGGCACCACGGGAGTGATCCCTGAGCACAGAGCCCAGAGTAAACGCCCAAGACCAAAAATTAACTGGATACAAAGCCAAGGAGAGAAATGCGTTCAAGTGCTTACTCGGGGCCTTCCATGTCCTGGTCATCGTTAGACTCATCTTCTCCCAGGATACTTGCCGGCTCCGGCTTCCGGATGAGGAAGAACAGGACTGTCCCCACCAGGCTGATGACTGTCAGGGCAATGAAGACTGTTCTTCGGTCACTCTCTAGAGGGAGGAGAGAACGCGGACACCTCGAGTCAGCCGCATTCGGGGGCTGTTGCGGCCCATAGATGCCCCCAAGGCGGCCTCTTTCGGGGTCTGCTCTGACCCAGGGAGACTGTCGCTATGTCTTCACAGCCTCAGCAAAAACCGAGAACTAGACGACCTTTGTCTCTCGATTACAGGAAAATCTTAAAAGCCCGAAGAAAACAGTCAAGGAGCCTAATCTTATCTTTCAAAGAAGTGCAGAGACAAAGCCATTAAAAGAGCCATTAAAAATCATCAGCATACTCAGGACTTCCCTAGAATAACCTTCTTCCAAGTCTTGAGGGGCCACCAGGAGCCTGGCAGGGCGCAAAAAAGAATCCAAGTTTGGTCATATGACCCAAAAGAAAAGGGACAAAAGGTGTAAGCTGCAAGGGTCACAGGAACGAAGAGTAGAACAACCCAAGGGAGCACTCTATGGGGATTTGGCTGCAGGGTGACTCTTCCATGTTGAACATATCTCAAGAAAATAAATATTAATTTTTTTTTATGGAACTGGAACAATAGAACAGTGGGTAGGATGCTCGTCTTGCACTCGGCGAACCCCGTCAATCCCCAGCACTCCATATGGTCCCCTGCCTACTGCCAGGGACAATTCCTAAGTGTAGAGGCAGGAATAACCCCTGAGCATCAACAGGTGTGGCCCAAGAACAGAAACTTAGGGAGACAGAGAGACAGTACAGCGGGTGTGGTATTTGCCTTGCATGTTACCTACCTGGGTTCGATCCCTGGCACCCCATATGGTCCCCAAAGACCTCCAGAAGTGATCCCTGAGCACAGAGCCAGGAGTAAGCCCTGGGAACTGCTGGATGTGGTCCGCAAATCAAAAATAAAATAGATAAGAAAACCAACATAACCAACCTGATATGTGGGTTTTCCCTTGCCAAGCAAAGTATATGTAGAGATTTCCGAAGAACAAGCTGTAGGAGCAAAGGCAGGAGAGAGGACAGCGCGTTACTGTCACAGGCTCAGGTTTGAAAATAACACAATGTCCCAAAGAGACACGCCTCTGAAAACATCTAGTGCCCTAGGTCCTTTAGCTGACCCAGACGGACTCTAATCTCCTTCCACACGACGGCAATCTGACTCAGAGACACCGGTGTGGCTCACTTGAGTCACTGCCAGCATGTGACTTATGGAAACTCTGCAAATCACTGCTTGGACCCAAACTGAAGCACCTTCTGAAATCCTATCTGAAAACTCTGGGGAAGTACACCACAGCCCTCGGATGGCAGCCTCTAGAGCGCATGAGATGCTTCACTGAGCCTACTTTCCTAGAGAGGGATTCACCCTCCCTCCCACCCTTCCGTGTCTGGGCGCGTGATTTCCAACATTGATGCTAACGGCTGCTGCTCTGGTTTCGTCATGGAGACCCTTCCGACTAGGCTGTACCAAAGCCAGATGCTGCTCATGCCCTCGAAGGTACATATTCAGGACAAAGTTCATGGTCATGAAACTGTAACAGGGTGCAGTGCTCATTCTTTTTATCAAAGATCTGCTTGGGGGGGGGGATCAGACAGCGTACAGCAGGGAGGGCGTTTACCTTGCACGTAGTCAACCTGGCCTTAATCCCCAGCATCCCATATGGTCCCACAAGCCTGCCAAAAGTTGATTCATAAATGCAGAGCCAGGAGTAACCCCCCCCCCCCAGTATAGCTGGGTGTGGCCCAACCTCACGCCCTAAAAAAAAAAAAAAAAAGGTTCTTGGATACCCAGAGGTATTCAGGACATACTCCTGGCTCTGCGCTCAGAAATCACTCCTGGCAGAGCTTGAGGGACCATATGGGGTATTTGGCATCAAACCTAGGTCAGCAACGTGCAAGGCAGACACCCTTCCTGCTGTCCTAAGGGTGCTTAAGCACCGCCTCATTTGTCATAGCATCAACCTCACTTTTGAATTTCAACAGATTTGTCAAAAGCAATGAGTTAGCACAGCAAGCACACCAGGAAGGATCAGCCTTTGGGATATAGGTAATAAGGGCGGAAAGCCACCAATTACTGAGGTTCCTGGTTCCTTTCATTGGGAAGGGCTCAGGTGACCTGAGGTCACAACCCAGCTTCACTGCAGGCGCAGTAGTGTCTGGAGGACAGTGCTGGAGATCAAACCGGGGCCCTAACTGGGTCCTAACCCTGTAAATCCTGTGTCCTGACCCCTGCACTGGCTCCCAGGCCCCAATCACTGAGCTGCTCCTTCATCTGTTTTGGGGCCAACCCTGACAGTGCTAGGGGTTACTGCCGGCTCTGCTCTCAGGAATCACTCCTGGAGACCAGATAGGGTGCCGGGGATAAAACCCAGGTCGGTGGCATGCAAGGTAAACACCCACCCCACTGTGCTACCGCTTGGGCCCCATCACAGAGCTACTAGCTCTGTTTTCTTACCTGCAGGATGGACAGAATGCAGTTATTCAAAGAGAATCACTGAAATTCATAAAGTCACAGTCCCGAAGTACAGTAGCCACAAAACACACTATGGCTAGGATTATTTTCCTTTTGTTTTGCTTTAGTTCCTGGGCCACACCCAGTGATGCTCAGAGGTGACTCCTAGCTCTGCACTCAGGGATCAGTCCTGGTGATGCTCAGGGTCCACATTCAGGGCTGGGGATGGAACCCAGATTGGCCCAGGGCAAAGCACGTGCCTTCTTCACCCCTCTACCATCTTCCTGGCCCCGATTTTCTGCTTGTGAATCATAAGTTCCAATGAGGGAGGTCCTACATATTTTGAGTTCTCCTAAAACAGTATCACGGTCCTCCCATTGTTCATTGATTTGCTCGAGTGGGCCCAGTAACACCTCCATCATGAGACTTGTTGTTACTGTGTTTAGCATATCGAGTACGTCATGGGTAGCTTGCCAGGCTCTGCCGTGCGGGTGAGATACTCTCGGTAGCTTGCCGGGCTCTCCGAGAGGGGCGGAGGAATCGAACTCGGGTCGGCCATGTTGGCTGCGTGCAAGGCAAACGCACTACCGCTGTGCTATCGCTCCAGCCCACTCCAGCCCCAAAATGTAGTAACATTTTATTTACACAAATTTTTAAAATTTCTGGAGGCTGGAGAGATAGCACAGTGGGTAGGGCATTTGCCTTGCACGCGGCCAACCCGGGTTCGATTCCCAGCATCCCATATGGTCCCCCGAGCACCGCCAGGAGTAACTCCTGAGTGCAGAGCCAGGAGTAACCCCTGTGCATCATCAGGTGTGACCTAAAAAACAAAAAAAAGAAAAAAAACTTCTTACTGCTGTTAAAGCACTGATTTAAAATCCTGTTTGTGGGGCTGGAGCAATGGCACAGCAGGTAGGACGTTTGCTTGCACGCTGCTGACCCGGGTTTGATTCCCAGGATCCCATAGGGTCCTCTGAATTACACCAGGAGCAATTCCTGAGTGCATGAGCCAGGAGTAACCCCTGTGCACTGCTGAGCGTGACCCGAAAAAATAAAATAAAATCCTTTTCGTGATGGGGTTCCAAGCATCCAACATTCCCACCAGAGTGTCTACTGTCCTCCACCACTGTCTTAAGGTGCTGTCCCAAACTTCTCTGCCCCAAATGTGTAACATTTTAAAATCTCGAGTATACGCAGCTAAGAACAAGCGAGAGCTTGAGTTTTCAACCTCACAAGGACCTAAAGAACAGTGTGGCCCAACTAAACAAACAGCAGCTGGGGCCACCAGAGGATTCTTACCTCGACTGTAAGAGTGCCCAGAAAATCCCGCTGTTCCTCCCAATGGTCAGCTCGTCCGAGTTGATGGTCAGGCAGTTCCCTTGTGCTGTCCAGAGCACTGCGATTCAAACCAGAAGCCATCACAGGCGCACGCCAGGAAGCGCTCGCGCGGAAACACTCATCTAAGCCCCGGGGAAGGAAAGAGACTCAAAGGCTCACCAGCAGCAGCGACTCCGATGAAAACTGACGCCGTGTAGAAGGACCATGGGAAAGGCTGGATAAAAACGGCAATGTACATGCTAAAATGCAACAGGCCAGCGCGTTACGGTCACGCGCCAGAGGGGGGACGCAGCCATGCCTCGAGGAATCCATTCTGAGGGCTCCCGATTGGGGTGGGGCCACACCCGGAGGCGCTCCAGGCTGACTCCTGGCTCTGCACTCAGGGATCACTCCTGGCGGGGCTGGGGGCATGACACGCGGGGCTGGGGCCGGAGCGGAGGCGAACGCCCGCCCTGCTGTGCTATCTCCCGGCTCTCTTCTTCCCGAGTTCAACCTGCAAAGAACTTTCCCAGTGTTGGAACAAAAGAGGACACCTAGTGGACTTCACCATTTCGCTGAACACTTTTTCTTGTTTTCGGGTCATACCTGTCAAGTGCTCAGGGCTTACACCTGGCTCTGTGTTCAGGGATCACTCCTGGAGGGGTCAGGGTACCCTAAGTGGTGCCGGGAATTGAACTTGGGTCAGCCACATGCAAGGCAAGCATTCTACCCACTGTGCCATCACTCTGGCCCTCCATATATATATATATATGGCCAACCCGAGTTCGATTCCTCCGCCCCTCTCGGAGAGCCTGGCAAACTACCGAGAGTATCTCGCCCGCATGGCAAAGCTTGGCAAGCTACCCATGACGTATTTGATATGCCAAACACAGTAACAACGAAGTCTCACAATGGAGACGTTACTGGGCCCGCTTGAGCAAATCGATGAACAATGGGAGGTCAGGGCTACAGTGCTAAATATATATATATATATATATATATGCAATTTTTTTTTTTGGCTTTTCAGGTCACACCCAGCGACGCTTACTCCTGCAGGTGCTCAAGGAATCATATGGGATGTTGGAGATCGAACTTGTGCCGGCTGCATGCAAGACAAATGCCCTCCCCATTATACTATTGCTCTGGCCCCCTATTTACTTTGATACTTGTAATAGCCTGACACTGAATGGATGATGTGGTCACCTTTGCCAGGAGCTTCTTTGCGGGCACATCCCCGGAAGCAGGTGCACTGTTTCATCTAACCACCTCTCGCTAACTTGACATGAATCATGGACACTCCACGGGGCTCGCTGTACAAACTACTTTCGTGGAGAATTTTTGGAAATTGCACACATTAGCAGCTATTGGGTTTGAAGAGATAGGACAGTGGTAGGGTAGTGCCTGTGTGGCGGCCCAGGTTCAATCCCCGGCACCCTATATGGTCCCCTGAGCCCTGCCACGAGTATTCTCTGAGCACAGAGACAGGAGTAAGCCCTCAGCACTGCTGCGTATGACCCCCAAAGAAAGAAAATAATGTGGTTGGAGGCCAGAGAAACAGCACAGCTGGGAAGGCGCTTGCACGCAGCTGACTGACATGGCACAGGGTCCCCTGAACCCTACTCCTGCCAAGAGTGACCCCTGAACCCACAGACCCAGGAGTAAGCCCTTGGCACAGCCTGGTGTGGCTCCTTCGCCCCTACCCCTACAAAGAACACTCCCCCCCCCAAAAAAAAACCACAAAAAACACCCGAACTTTAAATAATGTGGTCAGGTCTGGCGATGTGACACAATAAAGCACAAGCCTGGCTGACATGAGGCCGAGTTGGATCCCCGGAACCACATGGTTTCCCAAGCACGGCCCTGACTCCCCCAGGTACCTCCAGACGAGCATTCACCACGAGGCCCACACCGTGCAGGCCAAGGTCTGGACACAGATCCCAGGCCTGCCAGCACCCACCGGGTGACACGCTTACAAGATGGAAACCAACCAACCAAATGAGAATCCACAGCGTGGGATCCCGAGCCCGGGGGTGCAGGGACCGGCTAAGCCTCCGACCTGCGGGCCCAGACGCTGAAGGGGCAGGAAGGGGGAGCGCCCGCACGACTCACCTGTAAAACAAGCCGCTGGCAAACATGGAGAGCTGCGGGCCCACGACGGTCACCACGGATGGGGTGATGAGATTGGAGGCGGAGAAGACGCCGTAGATGATGGCCATGCTGCACAGGCGGGACAGACAGGGCGCGGCGCGGCTCTAGGCTCAGGGATGCTCAGCAAGGAGCACCCACATGGTCTGCTTTCATTTGGGGTCTGGGGGCCCGCCGCTGACAAGGCCCAGGGCTGACTCCTGGCTCTGTGCTCAGGGATCACTCCAAGTGGGCCTGCTATCGGCACGGCCCAGCGCTTCCTTGCGGCCCTACTCTGGGGCCGGCTCTCACACCCTTCACCTCGTATGCACCCCCACTGCCGTTAGTCACAACATCAGATTACAGACTTCACAGGAAAGACAGTGCCAGTCCCAAGAGTGCTCTCTCTCTCTCTCTCTCTCTGTCTGCCCTGGGCGAGATGTTCCGAGAGGCTAAGTCACAGTAGGAGCAAACACATGCTCTGCTTTAGGAACGGATGGTCTCTTCTCTTTTTCTTTGGCTTTCTGTGTTTTGGCCACACCTAGTGTTGCCAGGGGTTACTCCTGTCTCTGCATTCAGGAACTACTGGCAGTGCCCGAGAGACCATAGGGGGTGCCCGATTCGAACCTGGATCAGTGGCAAGCAAACCTCACTCGTGGCTCTATCCCTCCGGCTCCTGTATTTCCTCTCTTAGTCGTTAACGATTTTACGACAGTATCAATATTATCATTGTGATTATGTAGTTTTTGGTGTGGGGGTCATACCCCACAGTGCCCAGGGATCACTCCTGGTTATGCTCGGGGACCATATGGGATGCCGGGAATTGAACCCAGGTGAGTTGCATCCCAGGCAAGCACCTTCCTTCCTGGAGTATTTCTCTGGCCCCAATAAGATATTATTTTATCCTTTACTTTAAATTTTTCAATTTATTTTGTTTTATTGGGCCTCATCTGGTAGCGTACAGGGCTTACTCCTGGTTCTGTGTCAGGGATCGCTCCCAGTTGGGCTCAGGGAATATATGGGGTGCTGGAAACTGAACCTGGGTTGATTGCATGTAAGGCAAGAGCCCTCCCCTCTGCTATCTTTCCGGCTCTTTATCCTAGTCCTACAGCAGGATGTGGAAATGTGGTGCAGTGGTAGGGCACTTTGCCATGCATGTATGAAACCCCTCTTTCTCTCTGGCACTAAAAGGAAAATAGTTTTTAAGTGAAGTATTAAAAATACACAGAGGTTAAGTAACACCCCATCCGCACCGCTGGGCTCTTAGCATGGAATTCTCCGGCCTACTGACTGACTATTTCCCTGAGCGGGCCCCAAGTCTGAGCACAGGTTGGAAGGCCTGAAGCGAAAGGAGGAAAGTCCAGTTGCAGAGGTGGCGTGGGGTGCAGCCAGGACACGATGGCTGGTAAGAGAGTCCCGAGCCCTACTCAGGCCTCCTTTACAGAGTGAGCTACAACTCCTGGAAACTGTGAGGCACCTTCCGGCTATAAATAACCACAAGGCTACAGAGAGGCTCCGGGGCCTAGAGCGCGAGCTCTACATGCATGGACTCGTGGCTCTGCCAGAAACAACCCCCCACACAATCAAGTGTAGCCTCAAAACCCAAAAAGTAGAAAAACAAAACAAACACCCAGGGCCGAAGAGATAGTACAGTGGGAAAGGTGCTTGCCTGGCATATGGCTAACCCAGACTGGGTCCCTGAGCCCCACCAGGAGTAATCCCTGAGCACAGAGCCAGGAGTAAAGTCCTGGCCACAGCGGATGTGGCCCCCAAACAGAAATAAACAAAACTACTACCAAGGTAGCGCTTATTATGAACTGAAACCGGCTGAAGTCAACCTAATGCTCTAATTTGAGTAGTATTCAGCAATTATCTACCCAACACTAGTACACCAATTTATTCTTAATTTTTTGATGGAGCCACAGTGGGTGGTGCTCAGGGCTTACCCCTGGCTTGGCACTCAGGATTTACTCCTAGCGGTGCTTGGGGGACCCGATGGGATTCTGGGGATAGAAGTCAGGTCAGCCAATGAAGGCAAGCGCCTTCCTAGCTGTACTATCACTCCGGCCCCTCCAGTACATTCACTCAGTAGCAAAATGTGACTAGAGCCATTTGTGGGGCCTGGATTCATTTACTAGCCGCTGTTTATAAGGCCAAAATCATTTTGGCTTCTAGGACTCAACTGCTAGATTTAGGTCCAGGGATCTGGCTCAAATGGTGAAGCGCAGGCCTTGCATGTTTAAGGCCCTCAGTTTTATCCCAGCATGACCAAAAAATAAATAAAGGCACATTCACGTCCCTTAATCTTAAGTATCATCTGGAAGGTGAGGTTTAGGACTGATGAAATAACCAAAGTGGGAGGCAGGAGGCAGGAGGCAGGAGGGTTCCGGCTGAGATCTACATACTTGGCCAAAATAGAACAGCTCCAGGTAAGTGTGTTAGGAAGCACAAAACCACAAAAAACAAACACAAAAACACCCAGGGAAACTGATGATGCGTCCAGATGTGAACGTGACAATATTTGAGTGCTTATGAAAGGTTAGGAACCATGCCAGCCCTTTGGACAAACAACAAACAAGAGAAGCAACTGGAGCAGGACACAATACCTGGTGTATCCACTGCCGTGAAAATCGGTGCTATTTAAGCTCCTGATGACAGTTTGCTGTGTGGGAGGGAGACAAAACTAATCAATCAGCGAGAACGATCTTCACCACCGTCCTCTACCCAGAACGTCCATCTCCAAATTCCCGAGGGGCAGCAAGGTGCACGTGCTCCGGCCGCAGCAGGCGGCGGGATGGAGCCGGACTCCCCGGGACTCGCCCCACATCCAAGGCATATTCCCCCACGGAGAGGTGTCTCCCCATGTGAGCCCAACCTAATGATCCCCACCAAACAAATCGCGGGAGGACTGACAGGAGAGGCAAAGAGCAGAGTGCAGGGCTGGAGCGATAGCACAGGAGGGCATCTGCCTTGCACGCGGCCGGCCCGGGTTCGATTCCCAGCATCCCATGTGGTCCCCTGCGCAACACCATAAGTAATTCCTGAGTGCAGAGCCAGGAGTAACCTCTGTGCATCGCCGGGTGTGGCCCAAAAAGCCAAACCAAAAAAATAAAAAAGCAAACTTAAAAGCCCCCCACTGAACTCTTCTCTCCTAGGAGACACAGGTGCGGCCACACAAGGACCACCAAGGGGCTGGAGCAATAGCACAGCAGGTAGAGAGTTTGCCTTGCACACAGTCGACCCGAGTTCGATTCCCAGCATCCCAAATGTTCCCCCGAGCATCGCCAGGAGTGATTCCTGAGTGCAGAGCTAGGAGGAACCCCTGAGCATCGGCTGGGTGTGACCCAAAAAGAAAAAAAAAAGAGCGGAGTGCAAATGAGGCAAAAGCGTTTATTTCCTTTCGACGGGAAACTCACCTCCACGTTCCCGCATGTTTGGAAAGCGGTGAAAATGAACATGAAGGCAACGCCTAGGATAATGATGTTGTAAAGCTTTTTGGACTCCGGGGACATGTTGGCTCCGCCGTGCCTTGAAGAGTCCCGTCAAGGGCGACGCGCGGACGCGCCTGCGGAGAGAAGCCGGGCAGCGGGGCCGGCGGCCAGCCCAGTCGGACTTGTCCACCTCTTGGCTCGGGGCGACGCCGTCCCCGCGGGCGCGACTAGGACATCCCCGGGACACGATCCGAGTGGGGGAAAAGCGAGCGGCGCAAGGCCCGCCGCGGCGCCGCGCTCCGAGCTGCTCCGGGTGGCGCGTCCGGCGCGGGGACTGAGGGGCGCGACGACGGGCGGCAGCAGCTGGGGCGGCAGCGGCAGCAGCAGCGGCGGCGGCGGCAGCGGCCCGCGCCTGACTCACCGCGGGTCACGTGCGGAGGGTCACCTGACCGCGGGCGCCGCGCGGCCTTCTGGGAGATGGAGTCCCGGGCGGCCCCGTCCGGCGCAGGCGCAGGCGCAACCGCGCTCCCGCGGCGCGGGCGGTCGCCAAACGGGCGCTCTGGGGAAGTGGGACGGGCCGAGCGGAGGCGGGGGCTGCGGGAGGGGGTCGCCCCGCTCGGCCACGGCGGAGCGGGCCCCGAGAAGGTCGGGGAGCCGGCGGCACGGGAGGGGCGGGCCGAGGCGGCGTGGAGCGTGGGCATTGGCATGGGCGGGAACGGGAGGGCGGAGCCCCAGCGGGGGCGCCTCCTCTTCCTCCGGCCCCGGAGCGCCCGCCGGGCCGCGCAGCCGGAAGAGGGGTTTCGCGGGCTTTCTAACTGCTGCCAAGCGCCGCCCCCCTCCCCTCGGGCCGCCGTGACTGCGCGCTTTTCCGCCCGCCCGGCCGCCCGCCCGCTCCTGCGCAGGCGCGCCGCGCGGGGGGCGGGGCGGCGCGGCGCGGGCCAATCAGGAGATTCATTTCCGGGTGGCGCGGGCGCCATTTTGGGAGGAGGGCTATAAAGGGGCGCTGGGGGGCGACCGGCCGCCCAGTGTTCGCTGTCGTCCGCCTCCCGGTTCGTGTTCCCGCCGCCGCCGTCGTCGCCGTCTCAGGCCGGCCTTCCCGGCAGCCTTCCCGCGAGGCCGCCGCCGCCTCCGTCCGCCCGAGCCGGCCCGAAGCAACCGCCGGAGCGTTAAGTCGGAGGGCGCGCCGCCGCGGGCCGCCGGTCCAGGGCCATGAGCTACGGCCGCCCGCCTCCCGACGTGGAGGGCATGACCTCCCTCAAGGTGGACAACCTGACGTACCGCACCTCGCCCGACACGCTGCGGCGCGTCTTCGAGAAGTACGGCCGCGTGGGCGACGTGTACATCCCGCGCGACCGCTACACCAAGGAGTCCCGCGGCTTCGCCTTCGTGCGCTTCCACGACAAGCGCGACGCCGAGGACGCCATGGACGCCATGGACGGGGCGGTGCTGGACGGGCGCGAGCTGCGGGTGCAGATGGCGCGCTACGGCCGCCCGCCCGACTCGCACCACAGCCGCCGCGGCCCGCCGCCCCGGCGCTACGGGGGCGGCGGCTACGGCCGGCGGAGCCGCAGGTGAGCGCGGGCCGCGCGGGGCACGTGGGGC
Source organism: Sorex fumeus (assembly GCF_029834395.1). Lineage (NCBI taxonomy): Eukaryota > Metazoa > Chordata > Mammalia > Eulipotyphla > Soricidae > Sorex > Sorex fumeus. The sequence goes on along the minus strand of NW_026606086.1, from coordinate 16,164,400 downwards.
GGGGAAATGGCGGCGGCGGCGGCGCGATCATGGCGCCGGGCGGGCGGGCGGGGCACGAGGGCGGGCGGGCGAACGGGCGGCGGCGGCGCGGCCCCACTCACGCCCCCGCTCCCTCTCGCCCCCGCCCGCAGCCCGCGCCGCCGCCGCCGCTCCCGCTCGCGCTCCCGCAGCCGCTCCCGCTCCCGCAGCCGCTCGCGCTACAGCCGCTCCAAGTCGCGCTCCCGCACCCGCTCGCGCTCGCGCTCCACGTCCAAGTCCCGCTCGGCGCGGAGGTCCAAGTCCAAGTCGTCGTCGGTGTCGCGCTCCCGCTCGCGGTCGCGCTCCCGCTCGCGCTCCCGCAGCCCGCCGCCCGTGTCCAAGAGGGAGTCCAAGTCGCGCTCGCGCTCCAAGAGCCCCCCGAAGTCGCCCGAGGAGGAGGGCGCCGTGTCGTCGTAGGCCAACGGTAATGCCGGCCGGGGGCGCCGGGCGGGGGGGCTCGGGCCGGGGGGTGGGCGGCGGCGGCTCGCGGCCGTGGGCACGCCCGGCCCCGGGACGAGCGAGGCGTGCGGAAGGAAGCGCGGGGACTGATGGCTGATTGGTGGACGGTGTGGGGCCTGTCTGTGAATGACGATGCCTGTTTCTTGCTGTTTTGACCCAACGTCTGCATTCTCCCCTTTAAAGCTGCGGTCTCCTGTTTGATAAGAGAATATTGGCCAGTTTTGCCGATTTTAACTGATTTGGCTGATCCTCCAGGGACCAGTTTCTGTGGGCGTGTGTTGGAGCAGGTTTGTCTTGACGCGTTAAAGATGCACTATCCTCTTAGCATCGGCGCAGCCTTTGTTGTGCCGGCCGGGAGTGAGGCGCCAGGGAGGTGGCGAACGCTGTGCAGTCAGCGGCGACCGTTTGGACCCCAGAGAGTTCGCAGGTATCAGACCGGGCGGGGCAGGATAGTGTGTCTTTAACTCTCCATCCGACGGTTTGGTCCTCTTTTTGGAAACCAGCGGGCCCCCCACCCAGGTAGTCCAGATAGCAGCGCCAAGCATCATTCTCGGTGGCCGAGCATTCGTTTCCCTCGGAGAACGAACCGCTAGAGTTCGCTTCCTTTCCGGTTTCGAGGTTTTTGTTTGCTTTTTTGTTTCTACTTTTTTTTTTAAACCCTCCCCTTTTTGCACCTCGGTCATTCGGCCAGGAAACAGTTCCATTCACACCGACCTGTCCGCGCTGGCAGGACAGGAGTAGCCTCCGAGTTTAGAGCTGGGCCTTTGAAAACACTGAACTGAACTGAGGATGGCTCGGGTTTCTGTAAGCGTCTGTGTCACCAGAGCCTGATCTGTCACACCAGTACCTGCCTACCCGAAGCGGGGCGCGGCGCCGGGGCTAACTGCGCTCTCCTTTTCGAACCTAGATGCGCCCGCCAGCGTCCTAGCGGAAGACCCGGAGCAGAAAGGACCTCAGACTCAGTCCATCCAAGAGTCCTTGGAGCAAGCAACTGGCTGTTGAAAAGGTTATTTTGTAACATTTTGTCTAACTTTTTACCTGTTTTAAGCTTTGCCTCAGGTGGCAAACTTCATTTTTATGTGCCATTTTGTTGCTGTTATTCAAATTTCTTGTAATTTAGTGAGGTGAACGACATCAGATTTCATTATTGACTTGGATATTTGAGGTAAAATTTCCTTTTTGTTACATAGCGCTGACTTTTTTTGTTTGAAATTGAACAGATTGGTAACCTAATTTGTGGCCTCCTGACTTGTAAGGAAACGTGTGCAGCCATTTCGCACAGCCTAAATGTCGAGATTGCCTCAGCATTGCCTTCATTCCTTAAAATTAGAAACCCACAAAAGTTGGTGTCGATTTGTATATGTTATTTGCCTTCGGTAATCTGAACCCAAATTTGTGTAAAGACTTTTCAGGTGAAAAGACTTGATTTTTTGAAAGGATCGTTTACCAAACACAATTCTAATCTCTTCTCTTATGTATTTTTGTGCACTAGGCGCAGTTGTGTAGCAGTTGAGTAATGCTGGTTAGCTGTTAAGGTGGCGTGTTGCAGTGCAGAGTGCTTGGCTGTTTCCTGTTTTCTCCTGATTGCTCCTGTGTAAAGCTGCCTTGTCGTGCAGAAACAAATGGCTGTCCAGTTTATTAAAATGCCTGACAACTGCACTTCCAGTCACCCGGGCCTTGCATATAGATAACGGAGCATACAGTGAGCACATCTAGCTGATGATAAATACACATTTTTTCTCTCCCAACCCCCCTCCCATGGTCAATCCAATTCTCATGTATGAACTTAAAAAAATACGGAAATGTTAAGGAAGCAAATGGTTTGTAACTTTGTAAGTACTTATGACATGGTGTATCTTTGCTCATGAATATCCTGTACTATAACCATTGTTTCTGTAGTTTTAATTAAAACGTTTCTTGGTGTTAGCTTTTCTCAGAATGTGTCTTGGTCATTTTTTTCTGTTTATTCGGGAGACCTGTGCCATTGTCTTTGGTATGATACGAAGGTGGATTTCATAGCTTGACCTAGCATCCCCAAGGGGTACAGAGCCAGGAGTGATCCCCAGGCATGACCCCAATTTTCTTTTGGAGTGATTCCATACTATCCATGTGAGGCTTGGGCCCTCCCACCTTATTCACATCATGCTTTTAAATAATTTAAGGAATATCCGAGTCCTCTTTTTCCCTTAGACTTGTTTAATCTTGTTATGTGGCTTTGAAAATCTAGGGGTATGAAACTTCCCACTGTGATCAGGAAACAAAGTGGAAGTAGAGCGCTTGCCCTGCTCACTGCCAGTCCCAGGTGCTCCTTATTAGGTACAATGGACAGGCTCTCCTGCTGCAGAAATGACCATCATTTCAATCGTATGTCTTCCCGGAAGGAGGGAGTCCGCTATGTCTTCTCTGTCTGCATCAAAAGATTCTAGAGGAATGTGAACACATTTCATGTCCCATTTGTACAACAGAGCCTCAAGCGACCAGTCAGCACTGAAATTAAAAAAAAAAAAGATTGTACTTGGTTTTGCTTCAGGTTTATCTGCACTTCATTTTAGAGAGTAAACCTCTAATAAGAATGATAGTTAAAAACTTTAAAAATCAGGATATTCAGACTTACCTCCTGACTTGGTAAGTAGACCAGAACTGTGTCTTAGGATTCTTCTGCATCAAAAAATATACTGTAGTTAAAATATCTTCAAAGTCTAGGGGGAGAAACGGGCATTACATACATTAATAGACATTAATATGTTGGCTACATTGTGTTTCTAGCCAAATAATAGCCAAAGGAAACTTTTACCTTCTGGTTCAAAGAACACATCAGAGGCAAGAAGAATGTCTTGTGGCGGGAGAGCCAGCAGCTCCTGGGACATGTGACCCCATGTTAGCCCTATGACCCGCACCTGGGGCACGTGGTTGATGTGGCAGCTTTGCTGACAGATTTCCAGACAGTGTGGCAGCTCACAGCTGTCCGACAAGATCACTTCAGCACCACACTTTGCAGCCAGAATTCCTGGGAGGCTCACTCCAGCTCCTATCTAATGGGAAGGTTTAGATTTAGGGGCTGAGATGAGATAAGAGTGCGTGCTTGCCTTCCATGCAATCGACCCACACTTGATCCCTGGCACCCTGTATAGTAGTGCCCCCCCAATCCTCCCAGGAGTCAGTCCTGAGCACCATTGGGTGTGCCACACCCCAAAAGAAATTGTTTTCAGAAACCTATGTTAAGACACATCCTAAAGGTCAGGTGTGTCAAGCTTGATTCTTGGTCCTTACTGTGTAACTGACTTTACATGAAAATCACAAATGTCCTCCCGATGTTCATTAATTTGCTCCAGTGGGCCCAGTTAACATCTCCATTTTGAGACTTGTTACTGTGTTTGGCATATTGAATACTTGCCAGGCTTTGCTGTGGGCGAGATACTCTCTGTGGCTCTCAGAGAGGGGCGGAGTAATCGAACCCAGCTTGGCCGGCCTACCGCTGTGCTATCGAGCGAGAAAATCACTTAAATTGCTAAGAATCTACAAGATTTTCCAGCAGGGTCTTGGAAACTGCAAGGTAATAAGCTAGGAATGTCTTACCTGTTTCTTGATCTTTCTCAGACTTGACCCACAGCCCACCCAGGTCTGCTTTTGTGCCTTGGAAAATCCTGAAGGTCACGGAACATTTGAAATAGAAGCTCCCCATTTGGGGGGGATAAACATGAACATACAAAAAACGGCTTCATGGGGTTGGAGCCGATAGCACAGCAGGGAGGGCGTTTGCCTTGTACACGGCAGACCCAAGTTCGATTCCCAGCATCCCATATGGTCCCTGAGCACCACCAGGAGTAACTCCTGAGTGCACAAGCTAGGAGTAACCCCTGTGCATTGCCGGGTGTGACCCAAAAAACAAAAACAACAACAACAACAAAAAAACAGCTGCATGATATGCGGCACTAAAGGTTTGGAAGAAAGGAGTTGTTCAGGAGAGGTACAGCAGGGAGGGAGCTTGCCTTGCACACAGCCAACCAGAATTGATCTCTGGCAATCCATAAGGTCTCCTGTGCATTTCTGGGGTGTGGCCCAAAAACAAAAAGGCAGCACATGGAAGGGTGCAGTGCAGGAGTCTGGACAATCCTGCTTGGGACACCCTAGAGATCAATTCCCAATTAGTCTGTGGGATTTGCTTTAGAGTAGGGTCAAACAATGAGCTTGTCCAGAAACTGATCTGTTGAACTCAGGTATGTGGGTTTTGTGACAGATCTTTAGGCTCCCATTGAGTTGGGGATGGGCTACCTTCCCCCATCTGTTCTTCCGGAAGCCTGGCAGTAACGCCCATGAACTCCCTCTAGGCTAAATAAGCTCATTAACCGGCCATGATCCAGAGATTCATAAATCTAAAGAGGTAAATGAGTTGCAGAGATGTTTCTGGACCCTGCGCCAGGCCGAGCTGCCCAGGGTACCCAATGTCACCATCCAGTTAAAACCTTTTTTTTTTTTAGTTAAAAATTTAACTCCAAAAATAAATAAAATAAAAATTTAACTCCAACAAAAATAGCAGTACTCCAACATTATTAAGAAAAATAAAATAATTAACTCTAGGGACCAGAGCAATAGTAAAGCAATAGGGCATTTGCCTTACAGGTGGCTGACCCAGGTTCAATCCCCAGCATCCCATATGGTCCTTGGAGTGTATTGCAGATGTGACTCAAAAAGAAAAAAAAAATTAACTCCAGCTACCATTACCCCATTCAAAAACTTTGAATTCCAGAGCTCACAGCTAACTCTATACCACTGATGAACCAGGAGTAGCACACCACATTGGATAGGGTCTAAAGTAGAACCAATCTCGATTAAGAAAATATAAACACACAAGGCTTAACCAGTAACAACACGGTAGTAATCTCTTCTACAAGAGCTTAACGGCTCCATGGTGATATATAGTAATACAAATCTTCTAGGAAAATATTTTTTGATCATTTTTAGCAAGTTATAACAAGAAATATAAAATAAATTATTTTGGGCCTGCTATAGGGGCAGGCTTGAGGGGTGGCTGGGAATACACTAGTGGTGGGAATAGTGTTGGAATATTGAAAATAAAAAATCACGAATGACTTTATAAACTTAAAAAAAATAGAAAACACCCCCATATCTAGTGCTCCTTATAGTTTATGCTTGTCTTTTTACACGTTGGTCCAGTCACCCGATTCATAAGTATTTGCAGCAGCACATACACTTAAATGTGTGAGCCAAGATTTCTGGAAATGAAATCATTGGGAGAGGGAGCATGTTCTCGGCAACTAACGGTGCTCAGGGTCTGCTCCTGACGGAGGTGTGGGGGGATGCTTTGGGGAATGTAACCCTGCTTCTTCTAGTCCTTAGTCCCTTTCTCTACTCAAAAGCATTTGTTACCTCTAGAACAGCTTTGCCTGGGAGAGACCTTCTGTGAAACCACAGGTACTGGGCCAGGACCACCGCACAGGGCCAGACGTACATTCCATACTGGTGGTGCAGGACCTGGAGAGAAGACGGGTTGGCTTGTTTTTAAGTGTAGCGAAGTAGTTTTTATTGACTGAAACTTGCTTCGAAGCTGGATTAATAGTAAAGCAGGGAGGGTGTTAGCCTCAGACATAGCCAATCCTGGCCCCCTATGTGGTCCCCCAAGCATAACAAGCAGTGAACCCTGAGAACTGCTGGTATGACCCACATCCCCCAAAAACACTTGCAGACCGGAACAATCTTACAGTGAGCAGGGCATTGCCTTGAATGCGGCTGACTTGGATTCGATCCCCTGCATCCCATATGGTCCCCCAGCACCACTAGGAGTAATCCTGAGCATCACCAGGTGTACCCACTTCCAAAAAGAAAAGATGAGGAAAAGGGAAATATGTACTCAAGAACATATCTGGAGGGGCTGGAGTGATAACACAGCATTTGCCTTGCACGCAGCCGACCTGGGTTCAATTCCCAGCATTCCATATGGTCCCCTGAGCACTCCCAGGAGTAATTCCTGAGTGCATGAGCCAGAAGAAGTCAGCCCTGCGCATCGCTGGGTGTGACCCAAAAAAAAAAAAAAAAAGGAACCTATCTGGAAAACAAGCTTCTCCAGAGCAGAAATCAGCAAATACAGAGACAAACCAGCCATATGTTCAAAGAAGAACGTGAGCTTGAAAAAATGAGCCTGTCCAGAGACTATGAAATAAAGCTCCCAGAAGAGAGCAACATAGAATGTCCTGACTGCGAGCCAGGTTGTCTTCACCAGGGCAGCTGGGGGAGGGGGGGTTGAATGTCCCTCCCCACCCCAGCAGAACCCAAATGCAGCCATGCTCAAGGCCACTCTCCACAGGCTTGGACGAGTCTCACCTGTGACCAAACCTGCAGAAAACCCAGGTATGGGGACCCATGACTGAGATCTCCAAGCTTGCTAGGAATGGGACTGGGCCTCCTCCCCCAAGCTCCCCAGTTTTCCAGTAGCTTGGCAGTCACGCCCACAAACTGCCCCCCCCCCCCATGCCACATAATCTCATCAAGGCCAAGATTCAGAGACTGTGAAATAAGTTTCCCGGAAAAAGAGCAACACAAAACGTCCTGGACCTCTTATACTCTAGCCCACTGACTGATGTACCAAAAGTAGCACACATCTGTTTGGGTTAAACATACATACTTGTGATCTCTTATACAAAGGCTCTAGGATGAAAAACAACAATCTTCACCCACTTTCCTCTTACGGTGGTGGAAAGGTACATGTTGCTGGGATTGGTGTTTGAATATTATCTGTAATGAAGTATTATGAACAACTTTGTAAAAATGAAATTTTAAAAAAAGAAAAACAAACAAGCCTGGAAAAACATTTGTTTAGGGGTCAGACCCAGCAAGTGCTCAGAGCACCATATGGGATTAAAACACCTTCACCTCCCACCCCTGCAAAAAAATTTGGGAGCAACAAACACACTTGATACTGAAAGAAAATAGTCACACTTGTGCCCACACTCTCCATTACTAAAATGACAAGTTCCCTTTGCTCTAGTTTCCATCCCATGGAGGCATATAAAATAGCAATGCAGAACTGGAGCTATAGTACAGCGGGTAGGGCGTTTACCTTGCATGCAGCAAACCCAGGTTTGATCCCCAGCATCCCGTGTGGCCCCCTGAGCATCACCAGGAGTAATTTCTGACTGCAGAGCCAGGAGTAACCCCTGAGCATCAGCAGGTGAGACCCACAAAAGGCAAAAAAAACCCCAGCAATGCCATGTGCTAAGCCATGCCAGTAACTCACACTGCACTGGTCATCATAGCCCTAAAGGAACAGTGACAAACTCCCTACTCGGCGTGTACAGGCACCAAATATTTTTGTTTTGCTTTTTGGGGTCACACCCAGCATTGCTTGGGGGTTACTCATGGCTCTGCACTCAGGAATTACTCCTGGCAATTCTCGGGGTACCATATGGGATGCCAGGGATTGAACTTGTGTCGGTGGCCAGCAAGGCAAAAGCCCTCCCCACTCCAGCCCCGAGTGAGCACTTCTTGATGGGTGATCACGCACTGGCTGCGGGGGCTGTCCTGGACACAGCTTAAGTGGGAACTACATTTCTAGCCACCCACACACGGATACCAGGCAAGGCTGGAAGGCAGAAACGTCAATCAGACCCGTGAGACTTCTAGGCCAAAGGTAGGTGAACATCTGTTGAAGTTTTGGACCAGAAATGGTGCCCTGGGGTGTGAGGCCCTGGGGTTCCATCCCAACCATGACAAAAGAAAAGTTGGTTTGCCAACAGGGAACAGCTTGGTTGCAGGACGGTTGAATTCCAGTTAGGGAACTCAGACTTTGGAAAGCACTAACTTATGCAAGCGCTTGGCGAGATCGCTCACATTTACAATGATCCCGCTTCCGTTCCGACTCCAGATCTGAATTTACTAGTGGTGTGACCTGTAAGTTCAGATCTGGATTTTTGGGGGCAGACAGGGTGGGTGGAATGGAGAGTACTGCATCATGGCAGGAAAGCACTAGCCTCACGTGCCTCCCATCGGGTTTACTCCTAAACACTGCTGGATGTTGCTCCAAAGGCAAGCAGTTGCCCTGGAAGGAGTTCTCACTATGTTCCTGTGGGTTCCCACTATGAGGCCCGGCGGTTTGTCACCTATGAGGTGACCGCACTGCCATGTCTTCCAGGGACCAGCCTGCATCATCCTCAGGATATAATGGAGGAAAACCTCCCTGCGTGTCAACTGTCTGGAGACCCAGGATGGTCAGGCCCTGTTGGACTGGTGACTGCAGCCCGCCCAGAGTGCCCAGGTCGCGAACCTTGGTCCATGCAGGGGATCACTGCCATCACTGGGGTCTATGGGGTCAACCTGGGGACAATGGTGGTGGGAAATGTTGAAACATTGTTATGACTGAAATTCAATCATAAATAGGGTTTTGGTGGTCTATCTCATGGTGAGTCAACTTTAAAAAAATAGTAAAGTAAAGTAAAAGTAAAGGTCCTCCCGTTGTTCATCGATTTGCTTGAGCGGGCCCAGTAACGTCTCCATTGGAGACTTTGTTGTTACTGTGTTTGGCATATCGAATAGATCACGGGGAGCTTGCCAGGCTCTGCCGTGCGGGCGAGATACTCTCGGTGGCTTGCCGGGCTCTCCGAGAGGGGCGGAGGAATCGAACTCGGGTCGGCCATGTTGGCAGCGTGCAAGGCAAATGCCCTACCGCTGTGCTATCGCTCCAGCCCTTTAAAAAAATAAAGCAGTCAAAAGAAAAATATCTTTTTGGTTTTTTGAGCCACACCTGGCAATACGCAGGAATTACTCCTGGTGGTTGTCTGGGGACCATATGGTTGTCTGGGGATGCTGGGGATTGAACCCAGGTTGGCTGCATGCCTACCAGCTGTATCTCTTCAGCACCCTCAGTGCCCCCCCCCAAAAATTTTTTTTTTTTTTTTTTGCTTTTTGGGTCACACCCAGCGATGCCCTGAGGGTTTTTCCTGGGGATGCTTGGGGGACCATATGGGATGCCGGGATTGAACCCAGGCTGGTCACGTGAAGGCAAATGCCCTACCCAATGTACTATCACTCCACCCCTTCCCCCCCCAAAAAAAATTCTTAATGCAGCTTCAGGCCAATGAGGAAGTCACTAAGTCACTGCAAACTACTCAGTTACAATGCCAAGAATCCAATTGGTGATTAGATTATAAACTGGGAGGTACTTGATTCCCTTGAACGTGAATTTCAGATGTGGTTCCAGGGTCCAGTGCTTGCCGATGTGACCTGTATTAGATCTCCAAATGGCACTACAGAAAAATACTGAAACACTGACTCCCTGGAGAGTGGGGGCCCGCGGGGTGATTTGTCTCTGAAACCGGGGCAGTATATCAAGAAAATTTGGGAGTTTCCATTCTAAAGGGTACTAGGAGGGGACTGAGCACTCTATCATAAAGACCCGAAGGTCCAAACTTAACCAAGCAAATCACTTAACAAAGCTATTTCTGCTTAAACTCTGCTGCTAGCTTCCTGAGTACAGCGGGGACCCAGCAAGAATCAGAGAAAACTGATTCGCCTCCTGGATTTCATCTGGGATCTGACCAAAGTTACACAGATGTGATGTGATATAATCTCATAGGGTCTAATCTCACATGGTCTGTGGTCACACCCTAAATCTGGAAAGCAAGCAACTGGTATCTCAAACTGAACATCCCCAAACTCGGAGGTGGATTATCCTTTGACTTCACTAAATCCCAGCACGTTTCAGGCCAAAACGAGTCATCAAAAATCAAGCTTAAGTGTAATGAACAGCTGCAAATCGTAAATTCTTGGGAAATCTTGGGAAAGCGCGGCACCCTCGGGGAAAGCTGCTAGGACTAACCGGTTACTGGGCCGTCAGGAGCTTCGTGAGAGACCGTATTTGGACAGTAAGGTGCCACCCAGGTCTCAGGGCTGATCGGGGACGCCTTTGCAGAGTAATAAAAAGATCTAATTGCCACTGCTGGGGCTGGAGAGTTAGCACAGCGGGTAGAGCTATGCTTGCTGTGCAGGATGACGACTCGGGTTCGAATCACCGCAGCGCAGCACACAGGTTTCCCCCCCAGCACCATCAGGAATGCTTAGGAAGAGGAGTAACGTCACTGCCCTGGCAGCACCTATGGAGAGAGGGCTCCAACGAACTCCTGCTCCCTAAACTTCCTGCTGGGAAGACATTCAACGCCAGCCCTCGCGGCTCAGCGGTGCTCCCAAGGCAGGACCCCGGGGACCCCGATCCCCCAGCCCCATTTCCGCCGCCTCCCGGGAGGGGGCCGCGCTGCACGCACCTGCGGGACCCGCACCTCCAGCACGGCCCCCTGGGCGCCCGGGCCCCGCTCCTCCGAGAACCGAAAGCGCTGGACCCGGGCCACATGGCCTGGGAGGCCACGCCCGTCCGGAGGGGGGTCGGGGTGGGCAGGGGCCAGCTGAGGGCGCGGGGCTGCCAGCACTGCGCGGCGGGGAATTCCAGGCCGGCCGGACCGCCACCCAACGCCACGTGGCCCTCGCGGCCTGCGGGGGAACTACAAGCAGACGACGAGCGCGCGACAGGCTCCGACCCGCAAACGCGCCACCAGGCCCCGCCCGGGCGCCGGAAGCAGGCCCGGGGGAGGGGGGGCGGGGGGGGAAATAGGCGGAGAGGGTGGCGCCGCAGGAAGTGACGCGCGCCGGAGGCGACGGGGGCGGGGCCTACGGGGAGGGGCGCCTTGGGACCAGCCCGACCTTCCCAACATGGCGGCGAGGCGGTGCGCGGGGGGCGGAGCCCGGAGGGGCCCGGACCAATGGCGCGCCGCGAGCGGCCGGGGGGGCGGGGAGAACGGCCGCCGCAGGCCTGACCCGGAGCTCGGGCGGTGGTTGGGCAGTGAATTTTCTGGAAGGCGGCTTGAAAGGCGCCGGGCCCGAGCCGAGGGCGTTGCGTGGCCGCCGCCGGGACCTGGCAGCGGGGGGCGCGTGGGGGTTTGGAAGCGAGCGGCGCCCAGGTGGTCGCAGACTCCGCCGGCGACCCCCGCAGGATGAACCACAAGAGCAAGAAGCGGATCCGCGAGGCCAAGCGGAGCGCGCGGCCCGAGCTGAAGGACTCGCTGGACTGGACGCGGCACAACTACTACGAGAGCTTCTCGCTGAGCCCCGCGGCCGTGGCGGTGAGCGGCGCCCCGGACCCCCGCGCGGCCCCGCCCGGGAGCGCCCCGCGCGCGCCCCCCGGGCCCGGCGACCCCAACCCCCCCGCCCGGCGTCCCCATCCCCGCCCGTCCCAGCGCCCCTAAACTCTGGCCTGTCTCCCCGCCCGGCGTCCCTAACCCCGGCCCGGCGCCCTCCGTCCGCCCCGGCGCCCCCTAACCCGGGCCTGGCGCCCCCAACCCTGGCCCGTCTTCCCCGCGCCCGCCCTGCCCGCCCCGGCACCCCCCACCCGGTGCCCCCAACCCCGCCCGTCCCAGCGCCCCTAAACCCTGGCCTGTCTCTCCAGCGCGCCCCCCCCCGCCGGCCTGGCGCCCCCTAACCCGGGTCTGGTGCCCCCAACCCTGGCCTGTCTCCCCTGCACGCCCAGCCCGCCCCTGCAACCCCCACCCGGTGCCCCCAACCCCGCCCGTCCCAGCGCCCCTAAACCCTGGCCTGTCTCTCCAGCGCGCCCCCCCCCCCCCCCGCCGGCCTGGCGCCCCCTAACCCGGGTCTGGTGCCCCCAACCCTGGCCCGTCTCCCCTGCACGCCCAGCCCACCCCTGCACCCCCCACCCGGTGCCCCCAACCCCGCCCGTCCCAGCGCCCCTAAACCCTGGCCTGTCTCTGGCGCGCCCCCCCCACGCCGGCCCGGCGCCCCCTAACCCGGGTCTGGTGCCCCCAACCCTGGCCTGTCTCCCCTGCACGCCCAGCCCGCCCCTGCAACCCCCACCCGGTGCCCCCAACCCCGCCCGTCCCAGCGCCCCTAAACCCTGGCCTGTCTCCCCGCCCCGCGCCCCTAACCCCGGCATCTCCCGCCCCTCGCAGGATAACGTGGAGCGCGCCGATGCGCTGCAGCTGTCAGTGGAGGAGTTCGTGGAGCGCTACGAGCGGCCCTACAAGCCCGTGGTGCTGCTCAACGCCCAGGAGGGCTGGTCAGCGCAGGGCAAGTGGACGCTGGAGCGCCTGAAGCGCAAGTACCGCAACCAGAAGTTCAAGTGCGGGGAGGACAACGACGGCTACTCAGTGAAGATGAAGATGAAGTACTACATCGAGTATATGGAGAGCACGCGCGACGACAGCCCCCTCTACATTTTCGACAGCAGCTATGGCGAGCACCCCAAGCGCAAGAAGCTGCTGGAGGACTACAAGGTGCCCAAGTTCTTCACCGATGATCTGTTCCAGTATGCGGGGGAGAAGCGCAGGCCGCCCTACAGGTAACGGCCCGGTGTGCCCGGCGGTCACGGAACAGTGGCTGTCCCGTCCGATGCCCGGGGGTGCTGAGCTGAGCTGCTGGGTCTGATGTCTGACATGGGGGGGGGCCTTGTAGCCCGAAGTAAGGACCAGGTGTACCCTGGAGACGGCCCGGTGTTAATTCCCGCCTTGGGCATTTCATCCCCTAGGTGGTTTGTCATGGGGCCGCCGCGCTCGGGCACTGGAATTCACATCGACCCCCTGGGGACCAGCGCCTGGAACGCCCTGGTGCAAGGACACAAGCGCTGGTGCCTGTTCCCCACCAGCACGCCCCGGGAGCTCATCAAGGTGACTCGCGAGGAAGGCGGCAACCAGCAGGACGAGGCCATCACGTGGTTTAACATCATCCACCCCCGGACGCAGCTCCCCACCTGGCCGCCGGAGTTCAAACCCCTGGAAATCTTACAGAAACCTGGAGAGACTGTTTTCGTGCCAGGTACCAATGGGCCGGAGGAGGCCCCTTCTTTGGCTCGCGCTCGGTAGTGGAGCAGAGTCCCGGGGGGCCGCTGTCTGCTCCTCGAGCCCCAGGCAGATGACTTGCTAAGCCACCTGCCCCGGCCCCGGGCCCCCTGCAGCAGGTTTTCGCCCATTTCTGTAAGTCGGGCTTGGAAGCAGGATTTCTGGCTGGGGCCCGGCCCGTGCCCTGCGTGGCCACCTTCTGGCTCCCAGCTAGGAACTCCAGGAAGCAGCGCTTTTTTATTATTATTTTTTGTTTGTTTGTTTTTTTCTGAATTGCCTTTTGGGTGGGAGCTGGAGCACAGCTGGCTGTGTCCTCAGCTCACCCCCAAGCAGTGCTGGGTGGCGGGGTACATGCCAGGGACATGTGCCAGGCCTGTGCTCAGCCCATGTGCCGTCTCTCAGCCCCGCCAATGGCCTGTTTCTGGGGGCGCTCAGGGCGGCATCCCCAGCGGGGCCGCACCCGCTCACCCACCCCTGTTGGCTTTCAGGAGGCTGGTGGCACGTTGTGCTCAACCTCGACACCACCATCGCCATCACCCAGAACTTTGCCAGCAGCACCAACTTCCCTGTCGTGTGGCACAAGACGGTAAGAGGGAGGCCGAAGCTCTCGAGGAAGTGGTACAGGTGAGTGGCCATCTGCTTCCTCTTTCTTCTGCGTGGGGGAGAGGTCAGGGCCATGCCCCGATGGGCCAGCCTGGCGGGCCCGGGCACTCTCTTCTCGTGGGCCCTGTGCGTTGGTTCCGTCTCCGAAGCCGGAGGTCTGGGGTCTGTTTTGGTGCTTCCTTTTTTTGTGGCCGCAGCCCCCTCCCCACTCGAATGTCCTCCCCAAGTTCTTATGAGCAAGCGTCCTGGAGACTCAGCTCTCTGTTTATCCACAGAACAGATACTGCACGGGCAGCGGCAGTGCCAGCCACCCCCAGCCACCCCGTGCCACTGTACCCCAACCCTGGCCTGGAGGGACCAGCTCTCGGGGTAAGAGGGGTTCCGGCTTGGTGCTCGGCCTCCCTGCGGAGAGGCCGAGCAGGGGTGGTGGCCGTGTGCCCGAAGGCTTCGTGCCAGGCAACGAGGGGAGGGCGCGGCCACGGCCCCCCGCCCCGGGGACCTGCTGGGGCTGTGTCCTCGGCCGCTGTTTCTCATGGCCACTGGCTGCCAGACTGACAGGCGAGCCTGACCCCAGCCGCCTCTTGCTGCTTAGGGCCGTGCTGTGGCAGGAAAGGTGCTCGGTCCACTGCGGGGACTGTCCCCAGGGGTCCGCTGGCCGGGGCCGCTCGGCCCCGCGTGACCCGGCCCCACGCGCTCTGGGCCTGCCGCCGGTCTGGCACTGCGGGTAGCTGGTTTTCCTCCCGGAAGAGCCGGCGTGGCCTCCGCTGTGGTCGCAGCCCTTCCTCGAGGGGCGTCTCAGCCGCCCGCGCTCACGGCCCCATCTCCCACAGGATCCTGAAGCAGGAGCACCCCGAGCTGGCCGTGCTGGCCGACTCCGTTGACCTGCAGGAGTCCACGGGCATTGCCTCGGACAGCTCCAGCGACTCCTCCAGCTCCTCCAGCTCCAGCTCATCAGACTCAGACTCGGAGGTGAGGCTGCGTGGGAACTTGCCCGCGAGCGTGTGAGGGACAAGGGGGATGGGGGAGCATGCCGGGCGGGGGCCCCTGCTGCCCGGCAGCAGTTTACGCTCCCATTCGCATGCCCAGACCCCGGGAACCCCCCCGAAACCCTGCCCTGTAGGAAGGACGGGGGAGTCGGGGCACCCTGGGGGCTGCACCGAGCCCTCGGGGACCGGCTGGTCCCTGTGAGACTTGGCCAGGCCACAGCTTGGCTCTGCTCTGGGGGGGACCTCGTGTCTGCCCAGCCCTGGGGCTGGCAGAGAGATGCTGCCCGCGACCCACCAGCGCTGACCAGCGTGAGCAATCAGCAGCCTCTTCCCCGCAAATGGCTCATCCCGCGGGCCTGGGCTGGGCGACTGTCCTGGCGGGCTGATGTTCGTCTGGCTGATGTCCTGAATGTTTGGCCTCCCTCCTGCAGTGCGAGTCGGGGTCCGAGGGCGATGGCGCAGCACACCGCAGGAAGAAGCGGAGGACGTGCGGCATGGTGGGCAACGGGGACACCACCTCCCAGGACGACTGTGTGAGCAAAGAGCGCAGCTCGTCCAGGTGACCCCCGGTGCGCACAGTCCCGCCGTGCCCGTCTCCGCGGCCGCCGGGGTCTCCAGGGCCAGCCTGAGAGGGCGTCCGAGGGGTCCGCAGACCAGGGCGGGCCCAGGCGCCGGGAGCAGGGCCGAGTCACAGCTGCAGCTCCGGGAGCTTCGCTCTGCTCCCAGGTGTGGGGCGGCCGGTGACGCGTGATGGAAGGAGAGTCTGTGGAAGGTGCCAAGGAAACCCTTTACATTATTTAATAAAAATCCAGCTCATTTTATCTCCTGGGAAGTGTTTTCCTTGGAGACTTCCCCCCTCCCCCGGTGCTTTCGGCCTGCAGGGGGTGCTGGTGAGGCCTCGTGCCCCTGCAGAGTCCAGCCAGCTTGTCCAGCTGGCTTAGTTCTGTTGGGTTTGCTTTGTAAGCCAGGTGGGGTTTCCATCAGACGATCGGGTGTCTGGGTCGGGGAGCCAGCCTCTCAGAGGCCGACCCAGCAGACTTGGGGTGTGGCGGCTGTGCGCCCCAGGACCAAGCCTGCCCTTTGCCTCTGGAGGCGGGGGCAGTGGTTGACCGTGACAGTGGTTGGGATTGTAGAGTCCAGAGGGCCTGAGCCGTCCGCTGCTGCAGGTGACAGCCTGTGAATTCGTCGTGCCCAAGCAACTTTGTGTCTTTATTTTCTTTCACTGCCACTGTTTTGGGGGTGCACCTGGTGGTGCTGTGCTGTGCAGTGCTGGGGAGCGAACCTGGCCTCATCCCCTTCAGCCATCTCCGGCCCGCGCGTGTTTTCTGATATATCTTGGGGCCAGAGTCATTGGCATAGCGGGGAGGGCACTGGCCTTGCAAATGTGGCCAGCCCAGGTTGGATCCCCGCCATTTGTATGGTCCCCTGAGTACTGTCAGGAGTGATGGAAGCTCCGTCAGGATGCAGAGCCTCGGGAACCCCTGTGCACTACTGGGTGTGGCCTCATATCTCTGCCATCACCAGGGACGGCCACCCCCAGAGGTCTCCCCCGTGTTTACAGGACCAGGCCTGTTTCTCCCGCGCCCAGACAAGGCACCGGGAGAAGCTCCGGTTTCTCTCCATACCTGGCTGAGGCTCCGGGTGTCCTGAGGGAGCTCCCAGCTCCCAGCGGAGTCGCCTCCTGCAGGGCCCCTCAGGGTTTCCAGCAGCTGCTCCTGGGGGCTGGGCACACCCCAGCGGCAGTGCAGATGCCCAAGGCACCCCCAGAGAGCAGACTCCTTTCTTAAAGCCCGAGCCAAGGCCTCACCGTGGCCATCCACCTGCCAAGCCCAGTCCCGCACCAGCATGACGCAGGCCCCCAAGAAGCTCCAGGTGTGAACCCTGGGCACTACCAGGTGGGACTCCCGATCAGGAAAAGGGCTGGGGGGAGAGAAGCCGCAGGTGCTGGGAGTGGAGGGCCAGGCCGGGCGCCCCCGAGGCTCGTGCAGCCTGTCCTTCCTGAGGGAGGCGAGTGCTCCTTCCACGGAGCTGCCCGCACCCCCAGGGACCTCCCAGAGGCTGAGGGGATGCAGGTCTGTGGGGACATGGTTCCTGAAAGCTTCTGCGGGTCATTGTGTGGTGGCTGTCTTGGGGTCCAGACTGTGCCTACGGTGTTCTGAGGGGTGGACCGGGTGGGCAGGCGGCAGGAACAGGGTCAGTGTCTCGTGTGATGTCACAGAACGGGAGTCCTACCCACCGGAGCACCCTGTCCCTCACACACCAGTGGGCCCGCGAGGCAGGAAGCCAGCTCCCTGTGACTGAGTGGGTGGGTGGGCGCAAGACGCCCTAGCCAGGCTCTCACCCGGCCTGACTACACCGGAAGCCTGAGCCCCCGCAACTTAAGAAAAAGAAAGAGGAACTGGCCTATGGGACAGACCCCTGAGAAGTGTTGAAGCAGGCAGGAGGGTCAGGGAGCCCCCCGCAGCCTGTGATCCCAGGATCAGAGATGTTTGTGCACACGTGTGTACCTGCGTGTACATGAGCATATTGTGCCTGTGTGCTTGTGTGTATGCGTATGTGTTTGTGTGCACCCCTGCCGCATCAAAGCATTCCGCTGGGCCAGAGATGGCCCGACGGGCTGAGCGTGCGCTGCGTGCAGCAGGAGATCCTGGCTGGGAAAAGCCCTAGAGTGCTGGGTGTGGTCTCCATAGCAAACCACCAGCCAAACAGCTGGAAAACTGAGGCTCCATTGTACCCCGCCGACGGTGGCCACAGTGCCCTCTGGTGGTGGTATTTACCAGGCTCGGTTTGTCGCGAATTCCCAAGCTGGAGTCCTAAAGGGCAGGACCCACCCTTCCCCCTCCCTCTACGGAGGGCCGCTGGGTCTGTCTGCCCATCTCTGCATCTCTGAGCTCTTTCTGTCCCTTGCGCCAGCTCCTAGACTGACATTGTAGCTGTCACAGGGATGAAACGCGGTCCTCGTTTTAAGTAAAACAACTTGATTTGAAGTCAGAGCAATGGTTCAGTCAGTAGGGCCTTGCACACAGTTGGCCAACTTTGATCCCCCGCATCCCATATGGTCCCCTGAGCCCCTCAGAAGTAATCCCCGAGTGCAGAGCCAGGAGTGAGCCCTGAGCACAGCTGGGGGTGCCTCCCTCCCCCCCCCCAAAAAAAGAACTTCATTTGGAGTCAGGATTTTGCATTGATTTACTCCTTTTCTCATTGGTTTATGCTATTGATTCTCATGTGAAAGTCAATAACTGAGTAAAAGAGCTTGCACATCTGGGATTTCTGGTTTTTTTTTTCCCCTTTAGTTTTTGGGCCACACCCAGCATAGATCAGGAGTTACTCCTGACCCTGCGCTCAGGAGTCAGTCCTGGCAGTCCCGGGGGACCATATGGGATGACAAAAGGACCAAACCCAGGCCAGCCACGTGCAAAGCAAGCACCCTGCCCACTGCACCATCGCTCCGGCCCCTTTACATTATACTTTTGGGGCCAGGAATGTTGCTCCATCCTGGAGCACACCTGAAGCCCCTAGACTCCATCCCTACCACCAAATATTTTTTTTTCCCCCAAATACTTTTAACCAGAGAACAGGGAACAAAAAGACAATCTCCAACACTTTGAGACCTCATGGTCAGAAATTCAGATCCAGGGCCAGAGCAATAGTACAACAGGCAAGGTGCCTGCCTGGCATGTGGCTGATCCAGGTTTGATCCCCAGCACGACATAGGGTCCCCTGAGTACCATCAGGAGTGATCCCAGAGTGCAGGGCCTGTAGCAAGTAAGCCCTGAGCACAACTGGGGGTGACCCCTCAAAACAATGATTTCGAGTCCGTGAATTGCTGACAGCTGAAGTCACCTGAGGCTGAAATCCCGGAGTGAAGTCGGGAGGGCAGAGGAACGCTTTGGGTTACAACATAAGTATCTCAAACAGTCACAGTTCAGCGACACAGTCTGGAAGGACAAAGAAGCAACATAGAATAGTGCCCTTTCGCCCTCATTCCTCTGCCTACCTCAGAACTTTCTGGAAAGGTTAGTGAGGGGGAGAGTTCATCTGAAGCAGCTCGAGCAGAATTCAGGAATTCCAGAACTCAGTCTCAGGCTGCAGCCAGGGAGCTTGACTGGCCGCCAGCAGGAGGCGCTGCTCCAGCCCGCACCAGAACCAACCTGAAGCACAGAGCTGGGAGTAGCCCCTGAGCACCATGGGGAATGACCCAAAAACAAAATAAAAAAGGCTGCTCTCAGGGGTTACTCCTGCCTGCACTCAAGAGTAAAGGCAGCAGGGGCTGAAGTAAAGTACTGCGGGTAGGGCATTTGCTTTGCACATGGCCGACTGGGGTTCGATCCCTAGTATCCCCCGAGCACCGCCAGGACTGATTCCTGAGTGCAGAGCCAGGAGTAACCCCTGAGCATTGCTGGGTGTGACCCAAAAAGCCAAAACAACAACAACAACACATACACACAAACAGTAAAGGCAGCAGGATTGAGCATAAGGGGCTACAGGTTGGTGGGCTCTTGGTATCTTGGGAGCCAGTGCACAGTGAAGGGACGTGAGTTTTCCTGGCTTTACTCGGTCCTCAGTACTCCCCAACCAGCCATATTTTCCAGAATGTTCCCAATAGGATGATCTACATAGAACCAAAATGGTGCAGACAGATGAGTGAAATGATGGGCCAGAGCCATAGTATAGCAGGGAGCGCATGTGCTTTGCACGCAGCCAACCCAGGTTCAATCCCCGGCCTCCCCTAGGGTCCCCGAAGCCCCTCCAGGAGTGATCGCTGAGCTCAGAGCCCAGAGTCAGCCCTGAGCATCACCAGGTGTGCCCACCCCCCCCCCCAAAAAAAAACGAGTGAAATTTAATCTTCAAACTGCGTTTCACACAGAACTTGAGTGCAGAGAGGCGGACCTGCCCCTCCTCGGGCCTCACGCTGAGCTGACCAAGGGGCCTGGGCACTTTGCCACCCAGCATCAGTCACTTGCAAGGTCGGGGAGAGCAGTCCCAGAGGGTGGAGCGCGGCCAGGTTTTTAATAGAGGCTCCTTTCCACAGGCGGGGCTCAGACATAGGCCCACCCCCGGCGGATCTCGGGCAGAGGCCCCGCCCCATGGGTGGGTCTAGGGTAGGGGCCCCGCCCTCGAGGACGGATCTCGGGTAGGAGCCCCGCCCCCGAGGACTGATCCCGGGCAGACGCCCTGCCCATGGGTGGATCTCGGGTAGGAGTCCCGCCCCTGAAGACTGGTCCCAGCCAGAAGCCCCGCCCATGGGCGGATCTAGGGTAGGAGCCCCGCCTCTGAGGATGGATCTCCTGTAGAAGCCCCGCCCCCGAGGACTGATCCTGGGCAGACGCCCTGCCCATGGGTGGATCTCGGGTAGGAGCCCGGTCCCCGAGGACTGAGCCCAGGCAGAGGCCCCGCCCGTGGGCGGATCTAGGGTAGGTGCCCCGCCTCCGAGGACGGACCCCGGGCAGAGGCCCCGCCCCATGGGCGGATCTCAGGTAGGAGCCCCGCCCCCGAGGACCGATCCCGGGCAGACGCCCCGCCCATGGGCGGATCTCGGGTAGGAGCCCCGCCCCCGAGGACCGATCCCGGGCAGACGCCCCGCCCACGGGCGGATCTCGGGTAGGAGCCCCGTCCCCGAGGACTGAGCCCAGGCAGAGGCCCCGCCCGTGGGCGGATCTAGGGTAGGTGCCCCGCCTCCGAGGACGGACCCCGGGCAGAGGCCCCGCCCCATGGGCGGATCTCAGGTAGGAGCCCCGCCCCCGAGGACTGATCCCGGGCAGACACCCCGCCCCGTGGGCGTGGCGGGGGCGGGGCGCCGCTGGCTTCTCGGGGTCCGGCCGGGCCGCACTCCGGCGGCCGCGGCGCGATGGAGGCGCCGGCCGAGCTGCTCGCGGCGCTGCCCGCACTGGCCACCGCGCTGGCGCTGCTGATCGCCTGGCTGCTGGTGCGGCGCGGGGCGGCCCAGAAGTCCGCGCCCGGGGGACCCGGGAAGGCCAATGGACGGCGGCCGGCGGAGCAGGAGGACACCGAGCCGAGAAAGGTACGACGCGGCCGTCCCCGCGCCCCGCAGGACGGCGCCCGGCGGGCACGCTGGCCAGCTCCCGCGGGCTGCGCTGTGCTCTGCGCCCCCGCCCGGGCACACCCACCCGCACCCCTCACCCCTGCGCGCCGGCCCCAGCCACGTGCCGCGGCCCCCGAGGCCCACGCGACAGTCGTCATGGTCGTGGACGAGCCGCGTGGAAGGAGGAAGGACCCGGCAGCCGACCCGGTGGGAATCGGAGTCCGGAGCAGTGATGTCATAGGTGCCAAGCCTGGGGGGGCAGGACTGGACACCACGCACCGCCACCGGCCAGGCCTCCCACTGCCCAGTCCAGGCACGCTACCCTCCCCGGCCCGCCCCCACGCCCGCCCCCCACGCTGGCCGGGAGCCCAGCCTCCCTGCGCTCTGCTGGACATTCCGCACCCATACCGTGTCCACCCACCCCCGGGGCCCCTTAACTGAGGCCTGGCTGTCTGGACGGGGAGGCCTGACTCCAGCCCTCAGCCCCCAGTCCCCACACCAAGATCTCATCACCCCCAGCAGCCCCCCAGAGCGCAGCGCTGTGTTCTCCCTCCCCAGACCCTCGCCTGCCCCGTTGGGGGAGGGACACGCCATGGCACAGCCAGCGGCTCTGTCGTCAGCAGCTTTTCCTGCCCACTTTGTGTCTTCCTGGACACAATAGGTGGAGGCCCCCGCCCCCACCCCGCAGGCAGAGCCAGGGAGGCTGTGCACCCGGACCCCCGCCCAGCTGGGCAACTGACAGCCGTGAGCGATGGCTCGTTAGGCTCAATAGGGGCAGTGTTCTCCACAGGGACCCCCACCCAGCTGCGCGCCTGCGCCCCAGGACAGGGACTGCGAGGCCCTCCCCACCCGGCTGCCCCTCCAGCTGATAGTCCTGCAGGGAAGAGGGCGGCTGTGCCACTTTGCCTCTGGCAGGGAGAAGGCATGGCTAGGGCCCAGGAGGGCCAGCAGCTGCCTTGGGGGACCCCGGGGCCAGCCCAGGCTTGAACTCTCAGCACTGACGCCAGCTGCCAGGGGAGCTGATTTGTGTGGTGTGTCCCGAGAGTGCCGTGTGCACAAGTCAGCCTCGCTCGTGCCCCTCGAGGCCTGTCCCGCACACAGCAGGTGTCCCCCTGCCCCCCAGGGCCTGGGAGCAGGTGCCCCTGGCCCCCACCCACCCGTCTTCCCGGCAGTGAAGTGACCCCAGGCAGAGGCTGGTGAGAAACTGTGGACATGAGGGAGGGGATTTTTCAGAGCAGATTCTAGCACTTTCTTTGCCTATGGAGCCTGGAGAGCTCTCTGTCGTCCCCACCCCAGCCCTGGGGGAGGCCGCTGGTCAGGCCCCTGCCAGCTTGGGCCTCTTCAGAGCCCAGGGGAGCCCCCCTCCCCTCCCCCCATGCCATCCCCCTTCCCATCAGCGTCTCCCTTCTACCAGCAGGTCCCGCCAGCCCAGGCCTGGGGCTTTGCTGCTCCACGCTGATCCCCAGCTGATCCCTGGCTGGAAGCAGCTGTGCAGGCGTGGGGTGGGGGGCCTGAAGGGGCTAAGAAACGGGGGGCGGGTGGCTGTGGGATCTGCCTGGCCAGGACAGGGGCCAAGCAGAAGGCAGCCTCATTACTAGAGCCCCTTGTGGTTTCTCTCCCAGGGACACGTGTGCGGGTGACCGGCACCCTGACCCTCCTCCTTCACAAAGAATTACAAGCCAGAGTGGGAAGTGGATTTTTTTTTTTTTGCTTTTGCTTTTTGGGTCATACCCGGCGATGCTCAGGAGTTGCTCCTGGCTCTGCACTCAGGAATTACTCCTGGCAGTGCTCTGGGAACCATATAGGATGCTGGGAATCGAACCCGGGTTGGCCGCATGCAAGGCAAACGCCCTACCTGCTGTGCTATCGCTCCAGCCCCGGGATGTGGCTTTTAAGGTGCAGCTCTGTTGGGGGGGAGCATCAATCTTTCAGGCAGGACCAGAGCCCCCCTTCCTGTCACTGTCCCGGCCTTCATGGTGTCCCGGTGGCCCTGAGATCTGCCCTCTGTCCAAAGCCCAGAAGCAGGTAAGGGAGGGCAGCTGGCTTTGGGGGGCACCAGGCCCTCCCTGCCCTCCACGGCAGACCTCACTACCTGGTCAGTTCCACGGCGAGCAAACACCAGCAAACACCCTCAGCAGACGTGCACTTGGAGATGCCTTTGGGCCTCAGTTTCTGCACCTCAAAAATGAAGGCAGGATGGAGAGACAGTACAGGGGTTATGGCGCTTGCCTCGAATGTGGCCAACCCCACCTGGGGCCCCAGCACCACGTATGGTCTCAGCACGCCACTTGGAGTGAGTCCTGAGCCTGGTGTCGCCACCAAATCAAAACAAGTGAAGGGGTTGTGTTAAAATGAGGTGCCAGAGTGATAGTACAGCAGGTAGGGCTTTTGCCTTGCACACAGCCGACCTGGGTTCGATCCTTGCATCCCATAGGGTCCCCTGAGCACCGCCAAGAGTAACCCCTGAACATCGCTGGGTATGACACAAAAAAAAGCAAAAAAATTCAAAATAAAAAAAAAGAGAGACTGCAGGGGGCTAAGTGTGGCTCGGCGCGGCATTGCATGCCAAGTATCTGGGTATCTCCAGCACCCGGGTGAGAGAGCCAACCTGCATCCCATCCCCAGCACCCTGTATGGTCCCCAGAGCCCATCCAGGAGTGAACCCTGAGCACAGAGCCCAGAGTCAGCCCTGAGCACTGCCAGGTAGGAAGAAAAGGGAGGCCCTGCCAGCCTTGGTCTGCACCCTACTACCCACTCCTGGGCCAGAGTGCTGCTGCCTGAGTACTGAGTACTATGTCCTGAGTATTGCCCTATTGGCCAGCCTGAGCCCGGCTTGAGTTTGCCCTGGACACCTTCTCAGCCAGGGGAGGCGGCCTCGGCATCGGAGCCCTCTGGGGGTCCCGGAGGGCAGGCGGCAGATACCAGCCCGGGTCCAGCCATCCGTCCACTCATCCCTCGGAGTAGAAACTGCATGGACGGTGGGTATCTTGGACCCATCCCCCGCCTCCATCAGTGCCTCTGAGGGTCCCTGAGCTGCCCGCTCTCAGTTCTCCCGGCTCTCACTTAGCCTGGGTTTCTCCGTGAACCCTGAAAGGCTGGTGGCCGCGGTATCCCCTAGGGCAACTCTCTCTCAGAGCTTGACCAAGCCCGAGGCTGGAGCAGGGCAGGAGCAGTGAACTGACAGGACAGAGCATCCACCCACGCATGGCGCCTCTGGGCCTGGACCTGAGGCCCAGGGTCCAGGAGGCTCCTCGGGGTCTGGACTGGGACGGAGGCTGCAGGCGGCCCCCACCCCCGTCGTGCTCCGACCCCCCCACATTCGCCCCCACCTCCCTGCCGGGGGCTTGACGGAGGAAGAGCCCCCCCAGGAAGTGAAGAGAGCGTTTCCTGCAGGCCCGCCCCTGCGGCTGCCGTCCAGAAACCTCCAGCTCTGGAGCTGACCCGAGGCCAGGCCAGCCCCAACCCAGCAGCTCAGACAGACAGCCCGGCTGTCCAGTGAGCACCGGCAGTCAGCACTTCTGCCCCCCCACCAGCCAGGTGTGCCCTCCAACCCCGTGGCCCCCCTCAGTTCTGTCTGCTCCACTCAGCTGCTCAGACCCGGAACCCAGGACACACTGCACCTCTTCCTCCAGGCAGGCACTCTGGGTTGTTCAGTAACCAACTTCCCAGTTCCTTCCCCGCCTGTATCCACACCCGGCCTGAACCGCTTCTGCTTAAATCCCTTCACACAGGGGTTTCTGCTGCAGAAAGCCTGCCCGGGTGGGCTTGCCCAAGGTGAAGCAAGTCCAAGGATGTGTGTCCCACGAAGAAGAGAGGGTCGGGCGAAGCCCCCTCCCAGGGGCAGGCCAGGCTGGGCCATTGCAGGGAGCAAGGGCAGAGGCCTCGTGTTCCCACTGAGGCCGAGACAAGAGAACCACAAAGGCAGGGAGCTGGCCCAGAGGTGTGTGCAAGGCCCCCAAATGAGCCCTCACACTGCATGGCACCCTGAGTGCTCGGGGCTGGCCCGAGCACAGGGTGGGCTCCCAACCATTGGGCCTGCACCCCGAGGCCAGGGAGCGCTGGGCAGGCTTCCCACCCAGTATATCAACTTTTTTGTTTGTTTGAGACACACCTGGCAGTGCTCAGGGCTGACTCCTGGCTCTGTGCCCAGGGCTGACTCTGGCTCTGTGCTCAGGGCTGACTCCTGGCTCTGCGCTCAGGGCTGACTCCCAGCTCTGTGCTCAAGGCTGAGTCCCGGCTCTGTGCTCAGGGCTCACTCCCAGCTCTGTGCTCAGGGCTGACCCCTGACTCTGGTCAGGGCTCACTCCTGGTGGTCTTGGGGGACCATGTGGCCTGCTGGGGATTGAACCCGGGTTGGCCGTGTGCAAGGCAAACGCCGTCCCCACCTCGGGGGTAGCTCCTGGCAGTGCTCAGGGGCTGTGGCACCATACCCCAGACTCCCATGCAGAGCCCCCAGGAGCCGTGCAGGGCCTCTGTTCTGAGCAGCCGAGGCTCAAAAACCTGATTTCAACTGGCATCCCACGGGTGGGGGCCCAGAGCCGCACTGCCCACAAGGCCGGTGGATGCGGCGTGCACTACTGTGTGTCCTAATCCCAGGGTGCCCGCAGGGCTGCCCCTTAACCTGGGGAGGGGTGGACACCACCAGCATCGTGCCCAGCATGGAGCTCCTCATTGGAGCTCCTGCCCGGCCGGGCGTCCATCCTGGATGCCGTTTCGTTCAAATCGTTTGCATGAGCCAGGACCTGGACACACACACACCCCACCCCGGACACACACATACACACCACACACACACCACCCTGAACACACACGTGCGCACACTTCAGGCACCCCCACACCCCACTACACACACAGACCACACCACACACACACACCCCACACCCCGGATACACATATACACCTCCCACATCACACACACACCCCAACACACCCTGGACACACACATACACACACTCCAGACACACATACACATACCACACAAACACACACATACACACATGCACACACACACACACACCACTACACACACACCCCACTCCCTGGACACACAAACATACCTCCCACACCAAACACACCCTGGACACACACGTGCACACACTATGGACATCCCCCCTCCCACCGCCCTGAGCAGCACCTCTTGGGCCTGCTGTGGCGACTGACCCTGAGCCGGTTGGAACCAGGAAACCCGTGGCTTGGAATCTAACCCCCACCTGCCGGCTGCGACCTCTTCCACCCTCGTCACTGCCCAGCTGGCCCCAGGCAGCCCCTGACCGAGCTGCGCAGTGGACCTGGTGGGTAGCTGTGGGCAGACCCAGGAAATAACGGCTCTGGGTGTGGTGCCGGAGGATGGGCTGGTGGGCCGTGGGCATCGGCCGCTTCTTGGCACGGGGGACATCACGCTGCTTCACTTGAAGTCGGAAGCGTGTTTGGCACAGCGGGGAGGGCCTTTGCCTTCTGTATGATTGACCCGGGTTCGATCCCCGGCACCCCATATGGCCCCCCAAGTCCCTGAGCGCAGAGCCAGGAGTGACCCCTGACCACCACTGGGCATGGCCCCAGACCAGAATGAAGGTGTTCAGGAGCCACCTGCTGGGCGTGTTCCCTGACGCCTGCCTGCGTGTGGCCCCTTCCACGTCAGGTCGCCTCTGCCCCGTAGCCAGCACCCAGGCGACAGCGGACACGGCCACAGGCTCACCCTCTCCTTGTCCACAGGAGGAGAAGCGGCAGCTGGACAGGAAGCCGGACATGGCCCAGGCAGAGTCTGAGGAGGACACCGGTGAGGCGGTGGGGGTGGCCGGGCGGGGACACAGAGGCCAGGGAGTAGCTGCGGGGAGGGAGACCACAAGAGGGACTGAGGGTCTGTGGGACTGTGGGTGTGTGTGGACTGCGGGTCTGTGGGGACTGTGGGTGTGGCGCTGTGAGGCTGTGGGCCTGTGGGCCTGACAGGGCTGTTGGCGCTGTGGAAACTGTCTCTGGGACTTTGAGTGGCAGCTGGTAGATGTCACACAGGAGTGGCTGTGAATCCCCGGCAGGGCCAGCTGAGTGCTCACAACTTCCCTTGTGCACCCTCACCTGCCCCCCACCCGGCTCCCCCTCTGCTCTCCCTTTCCCCTTTCCCCTGCCTCCCTTAACTCCCTGCCTCCCTCTGACTCCCCCTGCCCGCCCCTGAGCTCCCCCTGCCCCCTGAGCTCCCCCCAGCTCCCTGCCTCCCCCTGAGCTCCCCCTGCTCCACCTTAGCTCCCCCGGCCCCCCCCAGCTCCCCCTGCCCCCCTGAGCTCCCCCTGCCTCCCCCTGAGCTCCCCCTGTCCCCCAGCTCCCCTGCCCCCAGAGCTCCCCCAGCCCCCACCTTAGCTCCCCCTGCCCCCCCAAGCTCCCCCTGCCCCCCTGAGCTCCCCCAGCCCCCACCTTAGCTCCCCCTGCCCCCCCAAGCTCCCCCTGCTCCACCTTAGCTCCCCCTGCCCCCCCTGAGCTCCCCCTGCCTCCCCCCAGCTCCCCCTGCCTCCCCCCCTCAGCTCCCCCTGCCTCCCCCCCCCCCCCCCGGCTCCCCCTGTCTCCCCTGAGCTCCCCCTGCCCCCCTCAAGCTCCCCCTGCCTCCCCCTGAACTTCCCCTGCTCTCTACTGTCCCTGCCCTGCCCTTCCCGTGACCTAGAGGGGCAGGGCCATTGGCCCTGTCTGGGCTGGAGCTCAGCTGGCAGTGTGTGGCAGGGTGGGGCAGGGTGGGGCCAGACTCCAGCCCTTCCAGGGGTCCCTTCCATCCCCCAACCCCACTCAGACCCCTCCCGCTGTCCATGGCCAGCTGCCATACCAGGCATGGAGGTTTCTGACTCGTGTCACCAGAAAACCTTAGTGTCCTGTCAGTGCCCCACTGGAGCTTAGGGATCAGTGTCCCTCAGACTACGAGGGGGAGTGGTGGGAGGGGGGCTGCAGGCCAGGAGGGGACACCTGGCACCCCTGCACACCCCCGCCTCCAGTGGGGAGCCTCACCAGGAGGCTGGTCCAGTGAGACCAAATGTGGCAGCCACCCACAGCGTGGGTGGGATTGAGTTCACACCTGTGTGGACATTTCTCAACCACACCTGCCCTCCCTCACCCACTCCCCCCACCCCTGTCTGCTCTCACCTACCCACTCCTGTCCCCTCTCACCCCACCATTGCTTACTCTCGCCTACGGCCACATCTACTTGGCCTCATGCCCCACTCCTGCCTGCTCTCACCCTCACCCCTGCCCACCCTCACTCTCTCCCCTGCCCACCCTCACCCCTCACCCCTGCCCACCCTCACCCCTCACCCCTGCCCACCCTCACCCCTCACCCCTGCCTACCCTCACCCATCACTCCTTCCTGCTCTCACCCTCAACCCTGCCCACCCTCACCCCTCACCCCTGCCTGCTCTCACCCTCAACCCTGCCTACCCTCACCCCTCACTGCTGCCTGCTCTCACCTGAACCCCTGCCCATCCTCACTCCTCACCCCTGCCTGCTCTCACCTGAACCCCTGCCTGCTCTCACCTGAACCCCTGCTCACCCTCACCCCTCACCCCTGCCCACCCTCACCCCTCACCCCTGCCCACCCTCACCCCTCACCCCTGCCTACCCTCACCCATCACTCCTTCCTGCTCTCACCCTCAACCCTGCCCACCCTCACCCCTCACCCCTGCCTACCCTCACCCATCACCCCTTCCTGCTCTCACCCTCACCCCTGCCCACCCTCACCCTCACCCCTGCCCACCCTCACCCCTCACCCCTGCCTGCTCTCACCCTCACCCCTGCCTACCCTCACCCCTCACTGCTGCCTGCTCTCACCTGAGCCCCTGCCCATCCTCACCCCTCACCCCTGCCTGCTCTCACCTGAACCCCTGCCCACCCTCACCCCTCACCCTGCCTGCTCTCACCTGAACCCCTGCCCACCCTTACCCCTCACCCCTGCCTGCTCTCACTTGAACCCCTGCCTACCCTCACCCCTCACTCCTGCCTGCTCTCACCTGAACCCCTGCCTACCCTCACCCCTCACCGCTGCCTGCTCTTACCCTCATCCCTGCCCACATCACCCCTCACCCCTGCCTGCTCTCACCTGAACCCCTGCCCACACTCACCCCTCACCCCTCACCCCTGCCTGCTCTCACTTGATCCCCGGCCCACCCTTACCCCTCACCCCTCACCCCTGCCCACCCTCACCCCTCACCGCTGCCTGCTTTCACCCGAACCGCTTGTCTCCCTCCTGCTCTTACCTGTGTTCTTGCAGGAGGCGAGAGCGTCTCCTTCCACTACAGCCCAGGGAAGCTGCGGGGCAACCAGTACAAGAAGATGCTGGCCCAGGAGGAGCTGGAGGCCGAGCAGAGGTAGGTCCCAGCCCTGCCCACGCCTGCTAGAGGGAAAATACGTGCTGGAGGAAGCCACCACCGGGCACTGCTGCTCCTCCTCCCACAGTGGCCAGGACACATTCTGGCCGAGAGGCCCCGGACCCTCGTTTCTGAGCCCCAACCCCGAGGGCTGGCGCGGGCGGCGGTGTATTTCTTGGGGCGCTGTGCCCAGCACGCTCCATGGCCGCTCCCCATGCGGCAGCTGTCCGGTGCCAGTGCCCCCCAGTTGTTCTCCGCGGGCCAGCAAGACGTGGGGGGCATGGAAGGACTGCAGGGGGGAGCCCCCACTGCCGGGTGCCCAGACCCGCCCCTCGGGGTGACCCTCTGCGCCTTTGTATTGCAGGATCGAGCTGACCTCTGACCTCACCTCCCTGTAGGGCCCCCTAGACCCGAGCCACAAACATTCTTGCAAACCCCCGTGGTAAGGAGACCAACTCCGACTAACAGTCCTTCTCCTCCCCTGACCCCCTCTGTCCATGTGTCCCCACACGTGCCCCGCCCCACCACGCCATCACCATGTCCCGCCTCTCCGCCCCTCTGGCCCGGGGGCTGCTGGGGTCTTTGGTGTGAACAAACAGGCTCAGGGGGTCACGGGGCCGGAGGGCGCCCTGAGAGGGGGAGATTAACCCCTCGTGGAACTGAGGGGCTACTGGGGTCACCAATCCTGGGATCACGCCAGGACCCTATTGGGGCACCGATGGGCACAAGTAGAAGCCCAGGGCCCCCCGTTTGGAAGTCTGTGTGACTGGACCTGGCACAGCCCCCCCGGCCCCCAGTTTCCCAGTTTCCTGGGATTTGAGTGACTCAGCTAAGCAGGGGAGCCCGTGAAGGAGTAAGTTCTGGTGGCCCGGGAGACAGCTCCATGGGCTGCCCGAGGCCCCGAGTTTGACCCCCAGCACTGCATGGCCCCTGGAACACTGCTGGGAGTAGCCCCAGGGTCCCCTGAGGGGCCCTCAGACGTGGGCCCTGCAGCTGAGCATTGTTGAGAAGTGCCCCCCCACCCCGCCAGCGGCTGAGCCCTTTCAGGAGAGGCCTGAGGTCCGGGTTCAAGGACAGAAGGGCTCGGGGTCCTTGCCCAGAGCACAGCAGGGGGCTGCGAGGCTGGGAGCGCAGTGGGTTGTGCCAGGCTTGGAAGCCGGGGACTGAGGTCCCCGAGCTGCATGGGGCGATTCTTGGGTGCAGACTGCATTCTGGGGGCTCTGGGAATCCTGGCCTCCCTGGGGCGGGTGTCCATCAGGGAGCCGGGGGGTGTGGCTGGCCTTCCCACCTGCATGCTCCCTGTACCTGCCTGTGACCAGCCTGCTCCCTGCATGCCGTCAGCCCTCAACATCCCACTGGGGACCCCTGGGTACTGCATCCCCACTTTTCTGCGGCTTGGGGCTGCAGAGTCTGGCGGGTCGGCTTTGTCATCTCGTCCAGGGCGCACTCATTCCTGGGGAACAGGGATGAACGGGGCGGACCCGACAGGCCCAGGGCAGCTCCCCGAAAATGTTCGGAGTCGCCCAAGAAATGGCACCTCCTCTCCAGAACCCTCCCCGCTCACCTCCGCCCATCTCTGGCCAGTCCCACGCCTGAGCCGGCAGCCTGGACTCCGTGCCCCTCCTTAGCTTGCCTTCGAGCCTGGCTGGGCTGAGGAGGTGCTGGAGGCTGAAGGTCACTCCTGGGCCTGAGCAGCACCGTCCCCGCTCCCCACCACGGCTGAACCCACCTTCCTGCTTCCTTCCATCAGTAGGGGCCGCGGGATTCCATGTGCAGACCCTGCAGGCCCCACCACCCCAGTAAGGACGCCTCCCCCAGGGTCTGCAGGACTGTGCTGAGCCCCGGAAGTGGGCACACGAGGTGGACTGGTGTCAGAGTCCAGGAGGGAGCAGGCGGAGTGGGCGGGGTGCTGCTCCCCCCAGGCCCTGCCAGTCAGGTTCCAGCTATGCGCAGCACCTCCAGAAGAGGGCGCCAGAGACACGCACTCCCACTCCGTCTTGGCTGGCACCTTTGCGGGCTGCGGCCAGGGGTGCCGGTGATCCAGCCCACAGTGAAGGAGCGTCCCCTGGGGCCGGAGAGATCGTGCAGCTGACCTGGTTCGATTCCTGGGACCACATATGAGCCCCTGCATTAGAGCAAGAGAAACCCCTGAGCACTGCCAGCTGTTGGACCAGGCCCCCCAATAAATGAAGGAGGGTCTGCAGGGTCGCCTCAGAGCCCAGCAGTCAAGACCGCCTCTCACCGGCCCTGTGGGGATTCTTGCTCTGCGGTGCAAGCCTGGCTCTGCAACTGCCCCCCGCATCCTCTCCCCCTGCCCTCCCCGCCTGAGGAGGGATCACTTCTCTTCTCTGCCATTTCTCTCTACAGAATCGAAGAAGGATGCCGTGAGCCTGTCTCTCCCAAAGTTTTGGGCATCTAAAAACGCTTGACATGGGGCTGGAGAGATAGCACAGCGGGTAGGGCGTTTGCCTTGCACACGGCCGACCCGGGTTCGATTCCCAGCATCCCATATGGTCCCCTGAGCACCGCCAGGGGTGAATCCTGAGTGCAGAGCCAGGAGTAACCCCTGTGCATCGCCAGGTGTGACCCAAAAAGCAAAAATAAAATAAAAATAAAAATGCTTGACAGATAAGACGGGGGGCCCAGGGGGAGGCCCCCCCGCGCAGCTCCCCCCCCCACCCTCTCCTGGCCTGGCTGCAGCCACCATGCACACGCGCTGCTTTGCTAAGCTGGAGGTCCCGAGACTTGGATTTCCTCCCCTGTGCTTGGTTTCCTCTCCTTTCAATTTTTCTACTTTGGGGTTGTCACTTCTGGCTGCTCCCAGCTCGGTACTTAGGGGACCATGTGGTTCCCGAGATGCACCCAGGTGTGCGCCAGCCCTTAGAGCCGCTGCTGGGCCCCGATTTCTCACCTCGCCCACCCTGCTGGTCCCCAACAACCCCGTTCCCTTTCGCTCCTGCCTCTGCTTCCCTGTCCTGTGGGCAGCCCCCGGGTGGGACCAGGCAGATCAGCAGTGCCGGCCCCTGTCCCTGAGGTCACCTGTCTCTCTGCACCTCTGTGGCAGTGACGGGATGGGGCATTGCCCCAGCTCTGCAGAGAGGGAGGGTCTCTCTAGACCATCCATAGTGGAGCTTTGGTGGGAGCGATAGTAACAACTGAGTCCACTGAACAAGCTGCTCGGCAGGGTGTCTCTGAGAAGGTTTTCCCACAGGCAGGAGAACCTCACCTGTCAGTGGGCTCAGAAATTTGATAGATAGATAGATATGACAATGACAATAGCACTGTCCTCCTGTTCTTCATCGATTTGCTCGAGCAGGCTCAGTAACATCTCCATTGTGAGACTTGTTGTTACTGTTTTTGGCGTGTCGAATACGTCACGGATAGCTTGCAGGCTTTGCTGTGCAGGCGAGATATTCTCAGTAGCTTGCTAGGCTCTCCGAGAGGAGCGGAGGAATCGAACTCAGGTTGGCCGGGGTCTATCGCATGCAAAGCAAATGCCCTACCCACTCTGCTATCGCTCTAGCCCATAGATACAGATATTTTTTGGCTTTTTCTTTTTTTGGCTTTTTGTGTCCCATCCAGTGATGCACAGGGGTTACTCCTGGCTCTACACTCAGGAATTACTCCTGGTGGTGCTCGGAGGACCATATGGGATGCCGGGGATCGAACCCAGGTCGGTCACGTGCAAGGCGAATGCCCGCTGTACTATCACTCCAGCTCCCAGAAACTTGATACGGGCAATTCTGCTCTCTTTGTTCTTAGCTGTGTGACTGCAACACATTTTTCAGCTGTGGGTCTAAGGGGATGGTTTCCATTCAAAGGAGGCAGGAAATGTCCCCTGATGACCCCAGGGCAGGTAGCACCCCAGGGGTCAGGGGTCACAACGCCCATGTCTGGTGGCCATGGAGATACGCATCTCTGGCAGTGACAGTGACTGCCTCTGAGCTGGTTAGTCCTGCTGTTTCTCTGGAAGTTCACATAGAAATTTCCAGAATGCGGCTTGCAGGCCCCGAGCACGTGCAGCTGGTTCCCGCTTTCTCCCGGTGGAGATGTGCCACTTCGGTTTGGCTCTTCTGAAAAAGTGACTCTGGCTTAAACCCAGTCGCCATTTTGCCACCTGTCACGGTTGGGGCGCCCAGCATGTGGGGCCGTCCCCTGGATACGTGGCCAGGGCTGCAGGCGAGTCAGGGTTCACGCAAGAGGATCCCCCACCCCCTTTCTGCAGCCTCCTCCCTTGCAGCAGGAAAGTGGAACCAAGTGCCAAGGTGCCAACACCAGGGGGCGGAGCCATAGCACAGCAGAGTGGGCGTTTACCTTGCACACGGCCGACCCGGGTTCAATTCCCAGCATCCCATAGGGTCCCCTGTGCCCAGCCAGGAGTAACCCCTGAGCATCGCTGGGTGTAACCCAAAACAACACCACCAAGGAGTGATGCTGACTGTTGGCCGGATGCAGCCAGGGTTAAGAGCAAGCATCAGAAGCCCCTTTCCTGGGCTGCCGTGCCTCTGGCCACCTGGACAGGTCGGCCTCTTGGGGGTGAAGCTGTGTGGCGGAGCTGACCAAGTGAGGGAGATGCTGCCGGCGCCTCAAACCCTGGGTCAGGCCACAGGTTTAGGTGCAGAGCCTGGTGCCAGCCGGCACCTTCACGAACCACGATTCCCCCCAGGGCCAGCTGCAGTTGCCGCCCATTTTTCAAGTTGGCATTTTCTCGAGTAGCCACAGCTACATGTGGGCATTTCTAGGCTATGTCCAGCCTGAGACTTATGAAGATAGCCGCACCTGCCTCGCCATCCCCCAGCCCCTGGCAGCCCCCACAAAGCTGTCCCCAGTCAGCTTCTCTTTTTTTTTTTCTTTTTGGGTCACATCCGGCAATGCACAGGAGTTACTCCTGGCTCTGCACTCAGGAGTTACTCCTGGCAGTGCTTGGGGGACCATATGGGATGCCGGGAATCGAACCTGGGTCGGCTGTGTGCAAGGCAAATGCCCTCCCCACTGTGCTATTGCTCCAGCCCCCCCCCCCCCAGCTAGCTTCTTCCTGAGCCATAGAAAGGTGGGCCCCAGGAAAGGGGAAGGTGGGGTCCCTGGAGAAGGGGAAGGTGGAGTCCAGGGCAGGGGAAGCCCAGGCCTGTCCTCAGCACTTTGGAGACAGCCAAGGGGGTCCTTCTCCAGCCTGGCTCCCTGTTTACTTTGATCGCTCTTGCCACAGGGTCCCTAGCCCTCACGAAGCACCCCCTGGGCCCCCTGGCCTTGCCCCCAGGCCCACAGCTGTCCTGGTGTCACAGGGAGAGAGGCAGAACCGAGGCTCACTCAGTGCCCCGCAGCTCCACGCAAACCCAAGATGACACACCCAGCTTTTTGTTCTGGTTTTTAGGTTGGTTTGAGGGCCACAGCCAGTAGTGCTCAGGGATCACTCCGGAGATGCTCAGGGGAATCTCCCACAGTGCCAGGGAGTGCCCCGACCTCTATGTCATTTCTCTGGTTTTTCTTTTTCTTTTTTTTGCTTTTTTGGGTCACACCCAGTGATGCTCAGAGGTTACTCCTGGCTCTGCACTCAGGAATCACTCCTGGCATTGCTTGGAGGATCCTATGGGATGCTGGGAATCGAACCTGAGTCCACCACATGCAAGGCAAACACCCTACCCGCTGTACTATCGCTCCAGGGCCTTCTCTGGTTTTTCAAGTTGGCATTTTCTGAGTGGCCACAGCTGTGCTCAGGAGCCACCGTGGTGTCAGATGTCCTGAGCTGTCGCAAGTAAAACCAGGGGCCAAGGATGGAGCCCAGAGCCCCCCGCCCTGCAGCGTGCTTGAAGCCCCGTGGGGCCCCTCCCAGCCCACCGGGCTCCACTTCCCCGTTTCCATCCCCGTGAACCGGAGCTGCGGTGGTTATGGTCGGGACGGCGCTTGGCTGCCATGTCCCCAGGCGGGCGGGACCGCGCCCTCCTCCCTGTCCTTTCTCCCGACAGAGCGCAGAAGGAGCAGCTGGCCGCCATCTTCAAGCTCCTGAAGGACAACAAGGACACATTTGGGGAGATGAGTGACTACGACATCCAGGAGCAGCTACGCCTCTACGACATGTGACCCCCCGCCCGGCCTCGCCCGGCCCGGCCGACCCCGGGGCGGTGTCGCAGGCCCCTGTGATCCTAGAGGTAGATGCAGCTAATACACCACCTGTCACTTCCGCACCTGGCGTGTCCTTGGCAAGGGATGCCTCCGCCGCTGAGCACCCCCCCCCCCCTGCTTCCTGCCTGCTGCCACCCAGGGGACCCTCGGGGCCACCTTCAGATCCAGATGGGCACGAAGGGACGTGTAGCCCCCAGCTGATGAGCACTGGGGCTGGGTTAAAAGCACGCTCACCCGGGGGCCGGAGCAATAGCACAGTGGGTAGGATGTTTGCCTTGCACACGGCTGACCTGAGTTCAATTCCCAGCATCCCATAGGGTCCCCCGAGCACCTCCAGGTAATTCCTGAGCGCAGAGCCAGGAGGAACCCCTGAGCATCGCCAGGTGTGACCCAGAAAGCCAAAAAAAAAAAAAAACGAGGTCACCCACAGTTGTTCTGTCGTAGGAGGCTTTCCAGAAACGTCTCTGACTATATGGAAGGCGAAGACAGTCTAGCTGAACACAGGGCACCCCGGGTCACCGTTGGGACCCTTAGGGTCAGCCCCAGCAGGGGCCCTCTCTCAGGGGCATCGAGAGGCTTAGTTGAGTGTTCACCCCTAGAATGTGGCTGGGCACATCCTCAGGAGAGTAAAAGGCCCAGAGGGGGGTTGGAGTGATAGCACAGTTTGCCTTGCATGTCGCTGACCTGGGTTCAATCCCTGGCATCCCATATGATACCCCCTGAACACTGCCAGGAGTGATGCCTGAGCACAGAGTCAGGAGTAAACCCTGAGAATCCCCAAGTGCGCGCTCCCCGCAAAAAAAAAAAAAAAAAAAAAGTCCGATGGGATCCTTTTAGGGAAACCAGGCCCTCGAGAGAAGAGGCGAGTGTGTGGAGGGAACCCCTTCTCCAGCAGTCCATAAAAGGGCCCCACTGGCCGGGTGATGTGGAACGAAAGGATTGGTGTGTCCGGGAGGGGCGCGGGGAGGGTGTGTGTGTCTGTGAGTACCATGAGGGGTACGGGGAGGGTGTGTGTGTATTGGGAGGGGCCCGGGGAGTGTGGGGGTGTCTGTGGGGGGCGCAGGAGGCCGTTGGGGTCATGTAGCCTCAGAGCTGGTCGGGGAGGTTTCTGCCCACTGAGATCAGATGGGATCTACTGGGCACCTCCAGTTAGGGCTCCCGCGGGACGTGTCCGCGTCCCTGCAGGCCCTCTACGGGCCGGGCGCTGGGGGTCCCTTCTGTGCTTTTCCCAAGCCCTCTTGTGGGCTGGCCCCTACCTCGCCAGCACAGAGGCCAACGGGGCCCCTGCAGAGGCCAGAAAGCACCGGGCAAGCGCCAACGGAGGGGGCCAGCGGCAGCGGGGAGTCTCTCCTAGCTCTGGTCACGGACGAGCATCCTCCCAGCTGCACGCAGGGTGCGGAACTGGGGGCGACGGTGACCACCGGGAGCAGGCAAAGGCGCTTCCACCGCGGCCCCAGGGGAGAGACCCCGCCCTTCGCACGTTCCGCCCTCCCCATTGGCTAAGACGTATCACGTGCCCGTGCTCGCCAATCAGCGGCCTGGAGCGGGGAGCTGTGATTGGCGGAGACTTGGCTGGGCAGACCCGGGCCTCGGCGCCCCCTGGTGGGGGCCTTCTGCACTGCAGCGGGGTCCGCGCACGCGGGTGTGTCTCGTGTCCGCTGCTCCAGGGCCTTTTCTGCCACCGTGTCGGCCCCATCGGGACGCCCCGGAGTCCAGTTAGGGCCGCAGATTCCTCTCCAGAGCCCTTTCCCATCGATACGCGCAGACGGCTCCGGAGCCCGCGTCGGGTTCGCGCAGGACGTCCCCAAAGTCTCCTGCTTGCTCCCGGGGCCGCGAGGAAAGTCCCGCATCGTGGGGGCCGAAGACCCGCGAGCAGCGCAGCCCCACTCGGGCCACCCCTCCCCAGGCAGGGCCCGGAGCAAGGGGCAGCAGAGCAGCCCCGGGACGCGGGGGACACGGGGGCACTCTGCCCCTGCCACCGCCGGGCCCTGCAGAGGCTCACCTGCCTCGGTGACCCAGAGCAGCCCACGCCCTCCACACACCTGTCACGCCCGAACGCCCATTACACACCCAGCACCTGTCACACACCTCACACGCCCGTCACGCCCATACTCACCCGAACCCCCATACACACTTGTTACCCCCATACACACCCAAACACCCATACACACCTGAACCCCCGATACACACCCAGACCCCCATATACACCCAAATCCCCATACATACCCATCACCTTTATACACATCCACCCCCCCTACACACCTTAACCCCATACACACCGGAACCCCCATACACACCATCACCTTTATACACATCCAACCCCCCATACACACCTGAACCCCATATACAGCTGAACCCCCATACACACCTGTCACCCCCATACACATCTGAACCTCCATACAAACCCACCCCCCCATACACACCTTAACCCCCATACACACCCGAACCCCCATACACACCCATCACCTTTATACACATCCAAACCCCCGTACACACCTGAACCCCCATATACAGCTGAACCCCCATACACACCTGTTACCCCCAAACATACCCATCACCTCTATACACACCCAAACCCTCATACACACCTGTCACTCCCAGACACACCCATTACCTCTATATACACCCAAGCCCCCTTACACACCTGTCACCCCTATATACACCATATACTCACCCATCACCTCTAAACACCATCACCCTCATACACACATCTATCATCCCCATTCACAGCCTTCACACACAAGTCACACTGCAGAGCCCACACCCATCACCCCCTACACACTTGTCTTCCTTTTGGGGTCTCCTCTGCTTTCGCCATTCCAATTACAGCTGGCCAAGCAGGGTCTGGGGGAACAACCACCCCCACTCCCAACAAGACTTCTGTTGTCTCTGCTGTAGCCTGAGGGGTTCCGACACAGGACCCCAACTTTTGTTTTAGGGACCACGCCGGGCGATGTTCAGGGGTTACTTCTGAGTCTGCACTCAGGAATTACTCCGCAGGGGACCGAAGCCAGTCATTCATGTGCAGTGCCCACCCCCCACCCCCCACCCCCGCTGTCCTGTCCCTCCAGCCCCAGAGGCCCCAGCCTTAAGCAGGGGTTTCAGTCTTAGGCTCAAGGAGCAGTCAGGGAGCCAGAGCGATAGGACAGTGGGCAGATAGTTTGACTGGCACACGGTCAACCGTAGTTCAATCCCTGGCATCCCATATGGTCCTGAGCACTGCCAGGAGTAACCCCTGAACATCACTGGGTGTGGCCCAAAAAGCAAACCAGAAAAAGAAGCAATCAGATCTCGGTCCCTCTGGGCTCACAGAGCAGGTCCTCTCCACGGGGCGCCCCAACATCAGCTGTACCCCAACACAGGTCCTCCTCTGCCGCGCCCGGCGCTGCAGGGCCAAGCCAGGCGAAGGCCGTCAGGGTGAAAGCAACACTCGAGACACATAGGGCTCCGTCATGCAGGAGATGGTGAAGGATCTCTGTTTATTGTTTCACCCCACAGGTATTTTTCCCCCCTCCAAGTCAGGCAGGAAAGGGGAAGGGGCAAGCAGGGGCGTGGGATGAGTCACGTACTGTCAGTCGGCTGATAGCCCCCAAGCCCTCGAAACCTTTACATGTGTCTCAATGTAGTGGCTGCCACATCAGTTTTAGACATAACCATAGAGGACGTGCTAAACCGAGGGTATGCTCTAGATAAACACTTACAAGCTGGGATATTTCCCAAAACTGAGGCCGTGCTGTTGATACCAGGAAGTTGCCCATAATGTGAGTGTGGGGGAGGCAGCAGATCAGGCATCCATTTTGTGCCAGGAGGCAACATTCCTCAGCGATTAACACAAGGAAAAGGAAGGCAGAGAGTAGGACAGCACGTAGGGCGCTTGTCTTGTGTGCAAACAATCCTGGTTCAACCCCTGACACCGCCTCAGGTCTCCCAAGCCCCACCAGAAGAGATATATCCCTGAGCACAGACCTGGGAGCAGCCCCTGAGCATAGCCAGGTGTGGCCCCAAAGCAAGTCAAGCAAACAAAAAAGAGGGCCAGTCAGTGAATGTGAGCAGGCGGCTGGGGCTCCGCACTGGCCCGGGGTGGTCAGTCTGCTTCCCCCTGCCCACTCCTCTCTCTAGTACCCTCCCTCCGTGGGTCTGGGGGTGTGATGCTCAGCTTTCCCTTCCCGTCAACAGAAAATAATGGGCTTCCTGGGGAGCGGTGTCTCGCCCACCGTGCCTGCTCTGGAGAAGATCCAACTCCTGACGCTGCGTCCAGGTCTCCCCCTGCCAGCTGCATTTTCATTCTGTCCCCATTGCCCCTCTGCCAGATTCACCCATCACGAGTTACCATTTTTATTAGTTCCTGGCTTTGCTCTTTCAGCATCTGTTTTGGGATCACACTCGGCAATGCTCAAGGGATGGGATGCCGGGGACCAAACCTCTCTTTTGGCATTTCTTTTCGCCCCCAAGTGGAGGTCAATGTCTTTGGCAATCATGCTTCAGAAAATGCTGAAGGCTTCCTCCTCCTCCTCACCGCCCCATGGTGCGCTGAGCTAAATGGCTAAGTGGTCCGGCCATACCCCAGCTGAAGGACACTCGCCCCGTTTCCAATATTCCGCTGTTTCAATTAATACCACGATGAGTAAGGCTTTATTTACACGCTGTTCCCTCTGGGTGGAAGTGTCTTTTCAGGGTTCATTCCTAGATATCTGTGGCTGGGTGCAAGGTTAAAAAAAAAGGTTCATTTGTCTGATCCTGTTTCCCCATCACAGCTGTCAGTTTTGCAAACTGCATTTCATCAGCCAGAGAGACCCTGTTCCTGTCTGGCCCTCAGAGATATTGGCGCTTTTTAACAAACAATCTGATAGATCCAGAGAAGAATTAGTTTTTTGGTGGTTTTATTTTGTTTGTTTTTTGCTTTTTGGGTCACACCTGGCAATGCACAGGGCTTACTCCTGGCTCTGCATTCAGGAGTTACTCCTGGCAGTGCTCAGGGACCATATGGGATGCTGGGAATCGAACCCGGGTCGGCCGCATGCAAGGCAAACGCCTTACCCGCTGTGCTATCTCTCCAGCCCAAGCATTAGTTTTCTGGGGGATCACACCCAGCGATGCGCAGGGGTTACTCCTGGCCCTGCACTCAGGAATCACTCCTCGTGGTGATTGGGGGACCATATGGGATACTGGGTATCGGTCGCCTGCAAGGCAAACACCCTACTCGCTGTGCTATCGCTCTGGCCCCAACGTTTTTCTTATTATGAAAAAGGTTGGACTTATTTATATATTTCTTTACATTTCTCATTTTCCCGGTTAAACTGCCAGCTCTTGCCTCTTGTTATTTACCATCCTTTCCATCTTAACCATTACCTGCCCAAGAGTGCACACTGATTATCTTGGTGATCACTTA
Source organism: Sorex fumeus (assembly GCF_029834395.1). Taxonomy (NCBI): domain Eukaryota; kingdom Metazoa; phylum Chordata; class Mammalia; order Eulipotyphla; family Soricidae; genus Sorex; species Sorex fumeus. The sequence goes on along the minus strand of NW_026606086.1, from coordinate 16,123,598 downwards.
AGGTGCAGCCAATAAAGCTCCAAAAACGCTCCTGAGAGTCCAGGTAATTTTAGGAAAAGCCAGCTGACCCCGTGGAGCCTTCCCTAAGACCAATATCACTTACTTTATCATTATGTTTTTGGGGGTAAGGGGGGGGCACATCTGGCGATGCTCAAGGGGTGCTTTGCATACAGGGATCACTCCTGGCTGTGCGCGAGAGCCCCTATGGGATGCAGGGACTCGAACCCAAGTCGGGCGCGTCAAAGCAAACGCCCCCGCCCCTGTACCAGCTCCAACCCTATCATCACAATTTCAATAACCGTTCGTTCACGGTCGCGACTCGTCCTTTTGATTCGTTTCATTGGTGGAAGCACCTGCCAATCTTTCACTTGGCTCCGCCCCAGCCCCGCCTCGGTCCCGGCGGGAATTCCCGGATGTCCGGCATAGTTTCTCAATGATTGACAAGAGCATTGTCCAATAAGGAGCCAGGTCCTGGGTCTTCTGGTCATGGGCAGCGCTTTCTCGCACCAGCGCTGGGGAAGTGACCGCTGCCCCTGAGGCTCTATTGAGAATCTCATGCAGCCCAGGGGGCTCATTTGCACGGGACGCAGCTGGCTCCTAGGCCCCCCACTATCCAGAGGGCTGGGGAACCGGTGGGCCAGTGTGTGATGATTTGGAGCTGGGCCTACTCCCCAGCACCCCAACCCCACTTTCCCCCGACACTGGCGGTCTCAGAACCCGCACACTCCCTGGTTTTAACCTCCACACACATCGCGTCTTAACTCCACCCACAACTCTACCTGTGCTGGCCCTGCGAGTGGGAAATGTGGGGGCAGGAGCGACAGACCAGTGGCGGGGGTGGAGGGGGGGTCGAGGGTGCACTTGCCATGCACAGGACTATTCCAGGTTCAGCCCCATCCCTGGCACCGTATAGGGTCTCCCGAGCCCCACCGGGATGAACCCTGAGCACCTCCCACCACACACACACACACACACACACACACACACACACACCCCAATAAGAGAAAGAAATGTAGTTGGACTCACCCCAGGATGAGGAGGGCTCCATCTGGCTCTTGAAGGGTCGCCATCAGCCTGTAATATTTGGCCGGAGGGTGGCCAGGGTCCTCTACTGGGTCATGGCCCCGATCAAGTGGGTCATCTGAGAGTTTCTGGAACCGTCTGGAGAGAAAGAACCGTCTGTAATCCAGGGTTTTTTGAGAGTGCTGTTTCTTTGTGATCTTGTTTCACTCCGTTTGGCACTTGCATTACTTTTCCTGAGCCCTCCAAGAAGGCAGCATTCACCGAGTCATTGAACGCCTTCAAAGGCCATCAGCCCCCTTGGAAGCGTCTGCGCTGCTCAATGGCTGTCAGTTTGCTTCAGGAGGGGAGGCAGCTGGCAAGGGGAAGAAATTAAGAAAATTGTTTTAGGAAGAAAAGGTTCAATGGAAGAAATGAGAGGCAGGAGGAAAGCGCGAAGGGGTTCGGATTTGAGTATTGATTCAGCTTGAATTGGCCCATTGATGGCTTCAGACACAGCCCGGCTGGAGGGGGCTGGATGAGCCCGCCTCATGCCCCATTCGCCAAGGTTGGAAGGAAGTGCATTTACTTGCAGGGCTTGTGCTAAGTACAGACCCTGCATTGCGCATCTTGCAAATAGTCCCTTATTCAGCGTCACGACTCGACTCGGAGGGATGGAACATTCTCCTTTTACCAAAGGAAGGAAAGAAACCTCAAAAAACCCAACCCTGAAGATGGCCCAATTTAAAGATGCGTGAAGGCCCCAGAGAGCGTTTCTACAAAGAAAATACTTATAAATGTCTAATAAGCACATGAAAAGATGCTCCACATTGAACCCCTGAGACTCCACAGCCCCAGGACGGCTGCCGTGAGGATGCAGTGAAGGTGAGGCTGCTGCATTACATTTGGAAAGAGTTTCAGGGCAAATGGCGACGGATCCTCCAAGGGTGGAGCTGGAATGACTCGCAACCCTTGAACTCTCCCTGAACGGCATGGGGAGAGCGACATGTGTGTGTGTGTGTGTGTGTGTGTGTACACGTACACTAACATGAAAGACACAGTAACTAAGCAAAGAGTGTATGAAACCAAAACATCTCTCCTGCACGTATGCAATGCTAATGTCAGTTATGTCCAGTATTGGGGGGTATGTTCAATAATGGGGGGAATGAACACATCCACAAAAATCATATCCCTTGGGGCCAGAGCAATAGCACAGCGGGGAGGGCGTTTGCCTTGCACGCGGCCAACCCGAGTTCAACCTCAGGCATCCCACATGGTCCCCTGAACACTGCCAGGAGAAATTCCTGAGTGCACGGCCAGGAGTAACCCCTGAGCAGTGCTGGGTATGACCCTTCAAAAAATATCCCCGATGATAGGGACAAAGGGGGAGCAGGCAGGGAGAGATTAGGGATAGGGCCTGAAAGAAAGGGTGTCATCCTATCCGAAATCTCACGAGACAAGTCTCAAAGGTGCCTGAGAACCTGGGCAACCTCATCCCTGCGGACCTGGAGAGCTCCAGCACCCTGTCCCCCTTTCATGGGCCACACTTTTGGAGAATGATGAGATGTTCACACACCCACCCACCTCTGTTAAGAGGATACGAAAGGAGAAGGGCTTTTTTTTTTTTTTTGCTTTTTGGGTTATACCCGGCCATGCTCAGGGTTTACTCCTGGCTCTGCACTTAGGAATTACTCCTGGCAGGGCTCGGGGAACCATATGGGATGCTGGGAATCGAACCCAGGTCAACCGCATGCAAAGCAAATGCCCCACCCACTGTGCTATTGCTCCAGCCCCAAGGAGAAGGGCTTTACCTTTCTCAGAACCCTTCTTTAGGGGACCCTCCCACCCCATAATCGGGCACTTCCTTCCCCCCCCCCTTTAGAGAAAGTCTTTCCCGAATCTGGTCATTTAATCTACTTTGCCCCTGGCTTGCTCAGAGACGAGACCTCACTGGGTGTGCCCATGCCAGCCTGCCCGCTCCTGGCAGCCTTCTTAGTGCAGCCAACATGTGCAGAACGGTCAGCTGCAGCTTGGGTCGGGCAGGGGCCAGCAGATAACGAAATATCATTCGGCACCCACGGACAAACTGGCAGGCTACCGAATGTAACCTGCCCACACGGCAGAGTCTGGCAAACTCCCCGTGGCGTACCCATATGATATGCCAAATACCAGTAACAATGAAGGGTCTCATTCTCCTAACTCTGAAAGAACCTTGAATATGGCACTTTTTAAAAAAAAATCTCAGGGCTAGGATGAAGGAGACGTTACTGGGGCCTGCCCGAGGCAATCGATGAATAACAGGATGGTTGTGATTGTGATTGTGACCCACGGAGTCAAGTCCCAATTCGTGCTACAGGATGGAGGGACCTGATGAGAGATGCACATAGAGAGATGCAGAAAGAACGTTCATGTTTCCCAGCTGGGGGAGAGGAGGAAGCAGGTGAGCGAGATCAGCTGGGGGCCATCAGCAGCCTCGACCTAGGAGCAGGTACAACTGACCCTGGGGGATGTTGGGTGTTTGGGGGTTTGGCTTGATTGCCGGCGACCCTCATGAACACCCAGCCACGCACAGCAGAGCTGCAAGGGAAGTGCTAGCTTTAATTTGTTGCTGGTTTGGGGGTGCGGGCACATTTGCTGTGGTACAGAGACAGCACCAGCAGTGTGTGAAGGACCGTGGGTGCAGTTCAGGGCTTCATAGGAGCGAGGAGGAGCCATACTCATCACTGAGCACCTGGCCCTCTGCTATTTGGACCCACCCAGCAGTGCTCGGAGCTTCTCCTCGCTCTGTGCCCAGAAAGCACTCCTGGCAGGGCTCGGGAGACTGATGTAATGCCAGGATGAAACCCAGGTCAGCATGTGCAAACCCAGCACCTTGCCCTCTCTCCTAGTTCTCTGCGCCCAACGTGCATTTTTAAAAATTTTATATTTTTTTAAATTGAATCACCCTGAAACACACTGTTCCAAAGCTGTTCATGATCACGTTTCAGTCAGACAACGATCCAACACTCCACCTGTGTCCATTTCCCGCCACCAATGACCCAATTTCCCTTCTGCCAGCATGCAATTTTAAGACTACAGCATTCCAGAGCTGGAGTGATAGCACAACGGGGAGGGCGTTTGCCTTGTACACAGCCGACCCGGGTTCAATTCCCAGCATCCCATAGGGTCTGAGCACCGACAGGAGTAATTCCTGAGTGCAGAGCCAGGAGTAATTCCTGTGCATTGCTGGGTGTGAACTCCCCCCACCAAAAAAAAAAAAAAAGAAACAAAAACCAAAGTCTCCAGCATTCAGACCCCGGGAGAAACGCAGCCCGTGTCCTGCAATGTTCACCTCCACAGTGAAAGTTGAAGAGTCTGGAAGATAAAGGCTTGCAGCATCATTAGCGGCAGCACTGCGGAAAGTTTGGGATCTAGAAGCTGATGCTTTGCAATCAGGAACCCGGCTCCCAACTGTGTGGCCCTGTGACCCACCCCAGCACCCAGGAGCAACCTCTGAGAAGGCAGCACCCCAGCACCACCCGGTTGCCCCCCAATCGAACAGAACAAGGGCGGGGAGGACTAAAAGAGTAGTGGGCTCTGTTGGGGGGTTGAGGGGGAGACATCGTCCCTTCAGGAGCGCCATCAAGTCTACTTATGTAAGGGAACACATTTTCCTCACTGGGGTTTTTATTCAGTTGCTTCCAAGTCCTGATTCTGGAGATGTCCCCAGATTAGCAGGCAACCGTGACCGTCATGCACCATGGCTAAGGAAGAGTGCGATTCTGAACAGATCATGGCTCTGATCAATGAGGCACACGGTGCCAGGTGCGATGGCATGGGTACTGGGAAGACTGGTGCAATGCCAGTGCCGGCATTGGGTGTAGAATAACATTGGTTTGTCCTTTCTCCCTTGCCACAGGGAGCTTAGGTTTATCGGTTTGCACCCATCACAGTGCTCCTGAATCACTCCCATTCCTCTGTGTTCATCTGGAAACTCTTCTCTGTGTTCTCCTCCCCAACCAATTAATAACCTTTTCCCTCTAATCAGATTCTGTTAGCTTGTAATATCAGATCCTTCTAGGGACACTGAACTTGTAAGTTATGTCTTTTACATAGCTTACCTTAAAGAAATGTCCTTTCTGTATGGACACAGGAAGACAGTTAATATTATGCTTTATAACTTGGGAGTTGATTGACTCTGAATAATATTTGCTTCTGGGCATCTGCTTTCTCGACTCAGTTGCCCTTAGTTCCTAGCACCCCATAAGCAGGGTCCCAATGAGGGACTGAATGGACCCTGAGCAAGCTGTGAGCTACCCTGGCATGGAAATGGGCCAGGCCAAAGCGCCATGATACTCAACTGTAAGTTGAGGGCATGATCATGGATAAATGCTGTCATGATCCAAAAGTAACAATGAGACTAGGACCCTGCTAGGGCTATGAAGAACTAACCTGGCCTGAGGACTGCAATATATATATATATATATATATATATATATATATATGTATATTGCGGAATATATAGTGAGATGTCCTCAGGAAGACAGGAAGAACCAAACCTTAGGTTTATAGCTCTTACTGTGCTCATACAGAATGACATTGCTAGAAATATTAGAAGTAGATTTACTACAACTATTTAAGTGGATTACTAGCTGAGGAAAGAAGAAAGTGACACACCCTCCTTGGGATCCCACCCTTGAGTGGATCTCCTAGTAATCCGGAGTAGTCTCTTTATTTTATTTTATTTTATTTTATTTTATTTTATTTTGCTTTTTGGGTCACACCTGGCAATGCACAGGGGTTACTCCCGGCTCTGCACTCAGGAATTACCGCTGGCAATGCTTAGGGGACCATATGGGATGCTGGGAACCGAACCCTGGTTGGCCGCATGCAAGACAAACACCCTACCCGCTGTGCTACCGCTCCAGCCCCCGGAATAATCTCTTTAGATGAAATTTTATCCTTGAGTTAATCTCCTGGAGGAGTGGTCTTACTTTTCTTTGTTGATTTGTTAGTGTTCAACCCACCTTTGTGTCACCACCCTACGTGATTGCTATATAAACTAAGACTGTAAGAGCACAGTGGGCAGAGTCAGATCCAGAGGCCGGAGGGGAATGAGAGGGGAACAAGAAGGAGAATGAAGGGGGCTCGGGAGAGAGAGAGAGAGAGAGAGAGAGAGAGAGAGAGAGAGAGAGAGACAGAAGGGAAGTGGAGATTGGAATAAACTGCAATTGATACCGATCAGCCTGGCCCTCATTCCTTCCTTCGCCTACCCATCGCCATCGGCCTTCCCAGCGTGGGGGAAGCAGCCGGAGACCACCGAATGCAGGTGGCAAGAGAGATAGAACACAGCTGGGGAAGGCTTCATCTCACCTTTATGAGACTCTGTGTGGTCTGCTGACAGTTTCAAAACAGAATTCCAGATCTCAGCCGTGCTTAAACTAGTTTACTCTGAGCACAAATTCTGCTCTGTCACCATATTCGGCAGGCAATGTCCCTCCCTCTCTCTCTCTCTCATCCTCCATTTCCTACTCTCTTCCTCTGTCTCCTTACATTTCTTTTAATCATTGTGAAAAGGTCAGGAGTCATAGTGACACCAAACAATAACAGGAGCCAGAAAAACCGTCAAATGTTGTGGCTGAAACAATTAGATTCTTAGCATACAGTACAGCCCTTAATTTCAAGCAAGGGCGCCTAACATAAAAGAAAACAATAAGTTAACGTATGAGAGAATGAGGGACATTGTGAAACCTTTACCCCCCCCCCCCCCATACAAAAACTGGTTTAAGCACATACATCCTGGAGTTTATTAACAGAAAAACAAAGTGTTGCAAACCAATATATGGGAAGGTCTGAGACCCTTCCTGGATTGTGATGTGTGGTTGAGACCCTGTCACAGAAGACAGATGGAAACAAAGGTTGCTGAAGGAAAACAATGATAGAGAACTCTGAAAAAGGGGAACCACGGTTAGACATTAAGTCCTGTGTGGAATCACTGTAAAGAATTCCTTATTAAATGTTTTGTACTAACTTAAAGCAGGAAGTGTACTAAGGAAGTGTTTTTGTCCCTCGATACTCTTGGAATATGTCACCAATAAGTAACCACGATATGATGTAATGTCCGATTGTATTCTGGCCCTTTGTTCTATGATTTTGCCTTGACTGTATAAAAAAGGAACTCTGTACTCAGTAAATTTGCAGCAGCAGCAGCAGCACTCAGCCTCATTTGTGTTGGTGTCTGTCTGTCATCGCCGAATCTCCTGCTTTCCTGCAAACCTTCTCCCCGCGCTCCCTCAGCCTGGTGGTTCCCGACCGAGCCAGTCTGTGGCAATTCATGATAACTTTTCAGTATCTGTATTGCGAACCATAATGGCCAAAGGGTGAGTGTTGGGGGTGGAAAGGAGAGAGAGAGAGAGAGAGAGAGAGAGAGAGAGAGAGAGAGAGAGAGAGAGAGAGAGAGGAAAAGTTGAGGGTGAGGTGGCAGGAGAGAAACTGGGGACATTGGTGATGGGAAATGTGCACTGGTGAAGGGACAGGTGTTAGAATATTGTATGACTGAAACCCAGTCATGAACAACTTTGTAACTGTGTATCTCACAGTGATTCAATTTTTAAAAATGGAGACTGCGACTGTATTTCAGTGAGAGCTGCCTGCCTGCCTGTATAAGAAATCCCGGGTTCAGACTCCAGGACAACCCTAAGATCCAGGGGAAATGCTAAAGTTTAATCAAATACAAGAATCACACTGGGAAAATCCAGCACAGGTGGTTAGTCATAGATCTGAGTTGGCAGGAGGAGGAATCTGTTAACTCCGTGGACACTGCAAACTGAACATCACTGTGAAAAGCGTGGGGGAATGGAGCTATCGGCAAGACCACACTCGGGTCTGGATATTTCTGGCTCTAGAGCCTGGCTTGGTCCCCAGAACCACAGGGACCCTCGAGCACTGCCGGAGGCAGCTGCAATGCCCCCCCCCCACACACACACAGCAGGCTGGCCCCCACAACAGTGATTTTCAAAGGATGCCAAACTAAGTTTAAAAGAAAGAAGGGTGGGGCTGGAGCAATAGCACAGCAGGTAAGGCATTTGCCTTGCACACAGCCAACCGGGGTTCGATCCCCAGCATCCCATAGGGTCCCCTGAGCAATGCCAGGAGTAATTTCTGAGTACAGAGTCAGGAGTAACCCCTGAGCATCACTGAGTGTGACCAAAACAGCCAAAATAAATAAATAAATAAATAATAAAAAGCTTTAAAAACAATTAAAAAATAATAAAAGAAAGAAGGCTCTCTGGCAACAAACCACATGATCAAATAGACCCCTTCCTAGAAAGACAAAAATTACTGGGGCCGACTCAAGAGGAAACAGGAAGTCTACACAGAGGCCGAAACAAGTCAAGAGGTTTAATTAGTAATTTTTTTAACTCCCAACAAGAAAATCTCAGACTCAGATCAAACCTGTGATGAATCCAACCTAAAGGTTTAGAAAATAATCCACACCAATCCTTCACAAATTCTTCTGAAATACTGGAAGGGAGAAGGTGTCTCGACTTATTCTATACAGGACCAGTAGTATTTTGGTTTGTTTGTTTCTGAGTCAAACTTGCTGGTGCTCAGAGCCAATTCCTGGCTCTGTACTCAGGATTCACTTCTGGGGTCTTGGGGGACCATTTGAGATACCAGGAATCAAACCTGGGTGAGCTGCATGCAAGGCATGCACCCTAATCACTGTACTATTTCTCTGGCCCCAAGATCAATACTATCTTAATAGAAAAACCAGACTAAGACATCACTAGAAATAGAAAACTATGGGCTAGAGCGTACAGGGCTAAGACACTTGATTTATGTTCTTTGGACCCCAATTTGATCCTTAGGGACACATATGGTTCCCCTAAGGACTGCCAGGAATGATTCCCTGCTTACAGAAAAAGAAAAAGAGGGTCAGAGAAATAGTACAGCAGGCAGGGCGCTTACCTGGCACATGACCAATCTGGGTTTGATCCCCAGCATCCCATATGATCCCCAGAGCACTTCCAGCAGGAGTGATCCCTGAGCACAGAGCCAGGAGTAGGGCCTGAGCATTCAAAAGTGTGGCCCCCAAATAAACAAACAGACCCACAGAAATTCGAGAAAGAAGCCGATGGCAACATGGCAATGGAGAAGTCTGAGGGAGGCCCTACTATGCAGACTCTATCTGCATTTTTTTTTTTTTGCTTTTTGGGTCACACCCAGGGGTTACTCCTGGCTCATGCACTCAGAAGTCCCTCCTGGCAATGCTCAGGGGACCATACGGGATGCTGGGAGTCGAACCCGGGTCAGCAGCGTGCAAGGCAAATGCCCTCCCCACTGTGCTGTGGCTCCAGCCCCTCTCTGCCTGTTCCCACAGAGATGGTGTTTCCACACACGGGCTTTCCCACAGGCTATAGGCTCAGAGGGAACGTCTCATCAGTGACGGGTACAATGTGTTCTGAGTTCTACACAGGCATTTCCTTCTGGTTTCTGCCGCTCAGCTCCTGTTCCCCCACCTGATGGAACTGGTTTGATCTATTCTCGTCTTGTCTCTGAGATTTACAACCTACTCATTTCTGCTCACTGTCTAGAATGAGTCACTTAGAAGTCTTGCTCCTAATTGCTGCTTCATCCTGAGCACTACTGGGTGTAGACCCCCCCCTCCCGGAAAAAATAAAACAAACAAACAAAAAACCTCTATGTGATATCCTTTCTTTGGTTTGTTTTGTTGCTTGGGGGCCATCCCCAGCCATGCTCAGGGTTGACTTCTGGCATCGTGCTTAGGGAACACTTCTTTTTAACTGTGCCCATACGGGATGTCACAGATTGACCCGGGGTCAGCTGTGTGCAAGGAAAATGCCCTATCACTTTCCTATCACTCCAGTCCCATAATATAGTTTAGAAATAGAAGGGGAAAAATCCTGACAAAACTGAAAACATTCCTCCATCATCTAACGAAGATTGTTGCGCTAAGCCCTAATGGGGTTGGAGCTCCTGTTGTCACATCCCCAAATCACCCGGGGCGGGGCTTGGGAGAGACTGAAGTCCCGGCCTGCATAGGGAAACTGGCACCAGGGCACCGGGCACTCCCCGCAAATTGGTATAGATTGATGACTTCACAATTTCCAACAGCCAGGGCTTGCGATACAAGAAGCTGTCAATATGCTTCTGTAAAATTTATAGCTTTCTCTCTGCTTCAGAGCCTAGAGAGGTCACTCCACCCTGCCACCTAGCCACAAAGCCGACCTCTCTCTTCCCCCTCACCTCACGCCCTCTCGTCCTTCCATTCTGCAAGGACTGCATTCTTTTTTTTTTCCTTAAATTTTTATTAGTGAAACACCATGAGATACATTTGTAGACTTACAAATTTTTGTGCTTGGGTTTCAGTTATACAATGATCGAATACCCATCCCAATGATCGAATACCAGTGCCCATTCTCCACCACCACCAGTCCCAGTATCCCTCCCATCCTCCTTCCCCCCATCCCACCCTACCACTGCGGCAGGGCATTCCCTTTTGTTCTCTCTCTCCTTTTGAGTGCTGTGGTTTGCAAAAGAGACATTGAGTGGCAATCTTGTTCGGACTATAGTCTACTCTCATCACGCATTTCTCATCCTGAGAGGACCCTCCCAACACCCTTTATTTGGTGCTCCCTTCTCTATCTGAGCTGCATTTTCCCCTAGCGTGTGCGACTGTCCTCAAAGCCATGGAGTAATCCTCCTGGTACTTATCTCTGTTATTCTTGGGTGTTAGAAGGACTGCATTCTTTTTGCCCCTGTAGAACTATGATTGGACCTGAATAAACTTTGTCATTAGACATCAGTCTGCTGCTCGTGTCTGCTATTCTCCTGGCCAGTAGTTCCCATACGAATCTATGAGCCACAGCCTTAGACCATGGGAAACTATCTCCCCATTCCCAGGTTTTCCTGGGAGCTGCCGGATGGCTGCAGAGAGATTTCCCCAATAATGCAAGCATGGATTAATGTGTAAAAACATTTCATGCTGGGGCCCTTACTGACAGCACAGCAGGCAGGCGCTTGCCTTGCACACGGTTGACCTGGGTTTGATCCCCAGCACCATCTATGGTCCCCCGAGTCCAGCCAGGAGTGATTCCTGGTGCAGAGCCTGGGGTAAGTGCTGAGCACCACTGGGTTTGACCCCCTCCCCACAAAAGAAAGAAAGAAAAACATTTCGTGTAATACAATATACCTTTCGACTAGAAGGCTTGGCCAGAGTTCCTGCGTCTTGCAGCCACAGCCACCCCACCCCACCGTGTCCTCCGACATGACTGTGTCCAGCCTTTCGGCTCTTTGCAGACAAAGTTCCAGCGAACACTCATGTCTGAGCACTCGGGACAAAGGATTTGAGCACCATGGTGCCTGCTTTCACAGGCTAGGGCACTGCCTTCACCCTCCATCCCAGCCCGGCGGGATGAAACTCTCTGGGAAGAAACTGTACAATGAGAGTTTATCCTGAAGCCCATGGAGCCTGGCATCTTGTCCATGGCAAAGGCTGGACCAAACAGGAGCGGTTTCCAGTTTCTCATCTGCGCAGCCAGATGGAGTAGTTGGATGACAAGCTTTTATGGGTTTTGGCAAAGTGAGAGACGGTCTGGATCTGGTAACCCTGTAGAGTGCTTTGGGTCCAGGAAAGGCAAGACCAGCAAGGTGATGACTTCTGGGGCCAGACAGACAGCAAGAGGGAAGACACCTGCCTTGCACGTGGCTGTGGGTGGCAGCACTGATGTTGGGGGGACCCCTCGGGTGGCTCCAGTGACGTGGGGAGGGGAAAGACGGTCACTGTCTCCCCATCCGCCTCTGCCACCTGGGACCCAGGGTTACTGGGTTCTTGTCTCACCTCACAGAAAGGAATTTCAGGAGTAGACAAGCAGTGAAACTACACAGTTTTTATTTGGAGGTTTTGAAGGGAAGGAGGGGAAGTGGGAGAGAATGGAGAGCAACATGCTCAAGAGGGAACCCGGCCTTCTCCAAGGGCGGAGAGAGCCCCTACACACACCCCAGCATTAGGCATGAAAGCGTGAAAGTCCCCATCTCAAGAGGCGGGCGACACATGTGCTCAGTCACCGCATGTGCTTGGCCACAGAGGCAGAAGCAGCTCATGGGCTTCGGTAGCATATGCCCTTCTTTGTTCAAGGTGGCATTTATAGGGTTTCTCCAATCTGCCTCCAGGTGGGGTTTCTACCTAGGTAAAAGTCCGTTGCAAGGGAGGTTGCCAGGGGGGTTGGGAGTGGGGATGGTCTTTGAAATTCCTTTCCTGGCCTTTTGTTTCTGCAGGAGCTTCTGTTGGAGGGGGTTGGTCCAGCCTCCTCAGGGTCTGTTAGGCTGGCACCAGTTCTCCATGAGGCCAGGGCCGTTATTTCCTTGGAAATTTATTGTCATTGCTTTGGCCTTCCCTATCTCCCTGCCTGCCTGCTTACATCAGCACCACATCTGGTCCCCTGAGCACCGGTGGGGGTCACTCCTGAGGCCCCAGCCAGGAACAGGCCCTGAGCGCTGCCAGATGGGACCCAGCCCCCACACCCTCCAAAACAGAAAGATTATGTTTTCACTGTCACTGTCACTGTTGTCCTGTTGTTCATCAATTTGCTCAAGCGGGCCCAGTAACGTCTCCATTTTGAGACTTGTTGTTACTGTATTTGGCATATTGAATACACCACGGGTAGCTTACCAGGCTTTGCCATGCGGGTGAGATACTCTTGGTAGCTCGGATAAATGAAACTCATCTTTTAACCACCAGACCATTCCTTTAGTGCTCAAGAGAATGGTGCTCCCCTCCTACACTCAAAATACCCCGTAAGCCTCACACATTCTCAGGTCTCTGGGTTCCATCTCTCTATCCCCCCCTCCAATTCTTGCTGGATTATGATTGTGATCATGAAATAAAAAGTGAATGATAACTGCCTCTCAAAATCACTGTCACTTCCCTAGACTCAGAATAAGTACTTGACACATCTGATGCTGAAAAACTGATTAAAAAATTTTTTTTATTGAGTGACAGTGATATACACAGTTACAAAGCTGTCCATCACTGAGTTTCAGTCATATTATATTCCAACACCCATTCCTTTATCAGTGTACATTTCCCATCGCCAGTGTCCCCAGGACCGAGTGTCCCCAAGGTACCTCCCACCCCTCATTCCTGCCTGCCTCCATGGCAGGCACTCGAAAAACTGATTTAAATAACACATTTCTGATGAGAAAAAAGGCTTTCACGAGATAAACAACAAAACAGCAGGAGAATTACATACCCTCCTGCAGTAAAGAAAACGTGTGCGTGTGTGTGTGTGTGTGTGTGTGTAAACCAGCAGTTACATGGTGAGAAGCAGAAAGTGGACCCTAAGCTAGTACAGAGACTCAGGATGGCTGCTTTTACTACTTCTGCTCAAGAAAAACAGTTCCTGAGGTGGCAGCTAAATAAGAAAAGAAGGGAAGAAAGAAAGAAGGGAAGGAAGGAAGGAAGGAAGGAAGGAAGGAAGGAAGGAAGGAAGAGAAAGATATTCAGATTGGGAAGGAAGGTACAAAATTAACTCTATTTTCAAAACATGTGATCTCTAGCTAGAAAACCCACCACACACAAGGCACCAAAACATTATCAGAGCGCCACAGAGTTTCAGGGTACAAGATCCATGTAGACAAATGTTGGTCTCCAGCCAACTCCATTTCTCTCGCGTTTCTTATCTCAGTGCCTCCAACAGAAAGAATATGCACACAACATCTGGCGCCTGAACATGGGGCATTTACAAAGGTAATTGGTGAGGTTTTCAGATGGGCAAGTTCCCCTGACCCGATCTGGGGGAATACTGGGCTTCAGCCCCTCAACCATCTTTCCTTGTCTCATTTTCTTCCTGGTCTTTCTTTTTACTAACAGTCTTTTTATTTCCTTTCTCCCTTTGAATTATGAATGCGTGAGTGACGTGCACCAGAGGAGTGTCTGGAGAGTGACTGAATAAGGCCCCACAGGCTATGGGGTCTGAGTGGGCTCCAACCCACGATTTCATGGATTCCGTAATGGCTGAAGGAGACTTGCCCCTCAAAGGAGCAACCTGGGGGTGGGGCGAGGGTTGTACCTGCGCTCCAATGCCAAGGGAACCTTAAGATCCCGCGAGGGGTGCCGCTGGGCGAGCACCAGAGAGTTGCCTCTCTCTTCCCCCCCACCTTTTCCCCTCTTCCTCCCTCTATCTGTAACCATGGGAGCTATCAGCTCCAAGGACTCTCTTATTCTAAGCAGCCTGCAAGAGATCTTACACTCTCTGGGACTGGAGAGATAGCACAGCAAGTAGGGCTTTTGCCTTGCACGTGGCCGACCCGGGTTCGATTCCCAGCATCCCATATGGTCCCCCAGGCAGCAATGCGAGGGGTAATTCCTGAGTGCATGAGCCAGGAGTAACCCCTGTGCACCACCAGGTGTGACCCAAAAAGCAAAAAAAAAAAGAGATCTTACACTCTCGTGGCATGAAACTTAGCTGGTCTCAGGGTGAGGCTTTTGGGGGATATGTGTGTGAGATCGCTCCCTATATTACCAAATCCACCTGGTCCCAAACCCAGTCCCTGGTCTCTAGTGCTCAGGCTAGAGATAAGAAAGTATTTCCCCTGAAACTTCTGTCGTTCTTTTGGTCCTTCACCAGTGAGCTCAGTCTTTTAAAGAAACTTGAACTGCACGGGAGGCCTGGGATGCATCCCCAGGCTGACAGAAGTTCACCCAGGGCAGCCCTTGGGCGGGAGGAGTCAGATACTGCTTCTAAGGGCCCTGCCGAGAGCCGCTCTCTGCCTTTCCTTAAAGGTAAAGGTAAAGGCCCTCCCGTTGATCATCGATTTGCTCGAGCGGGCCCAGTAACGTCTCCATTGGAGACTTTGTTGTTACTGTGTCTGGCATATCGAATACTCTCGGTAGCTTGCCGGGCTCTCCGAGAGGGGCGGAGGAATCGAACTCGGGTCAGCCATGTTGGCCGCTTGTAAGGCGAACGCCCTACCCGCTGTGCTATCGCTCCTGCCTTTCCTTGGTGCTACCAAATCTGTTAACTGCCCTACGAAGCCCCTGCTATCAGATCCCACCACCCTCACCCCGCCCTCCTACCCAGTTCCTGAGCCATCAGGTGTCCTGTCAGATGCAACCTCCCTCTATCCAGTATGTGTAGTGCCAAGGCGCCCCTTACGTGGACCCACTATTCTTCTCAGGAATTCAAGGATCTGTGCACAGCCATTAAGGAGGATGCCGTTAAGGCGCTTTGGACCAAGTTGATACTGCACACCATTTCTCTATCACTTAACACTCCCCACGATTGGTGGGATGTTGCTCGGGCATCTTGCCGGGCTCTCTTTTGATTCAGTGGGAGGTCTTTTATAGAGATGAATGCTGGGAGGCTAACTGTCATAATGCAGCTCCCGGGCTCCACCAGCGTGGACCTTAGGTCACCTGCTAGGGGAAGGGGTAGCTAGGGATCCACTCCCTATTGCATCAGCCGGCTGGTTTTTGTTTTTTTTTTTTTTACCTCTCTGAATATATTTTTATTGAAACTTTTTTTTTTTGCTTTTTGGGTCACACCCGGCAATGCACAGGGGTTCCTCCTGGCTCTGTGCTCAGGAATTACCCCTGGAGGTGCTCAGGGAACCATATGGGATGCTGGGAATCGAACCTGGGCTGGCCGTGTCCAAGGCAAACGCCTTACCCGCTGTGCTATTGCTCCAGCCCCCTGAAACTTCTTTTTTTTTATTAATTAATTTATTTATTGAATCACTGTGGGAAAAGTTACAAAGCTTTCAGGTTTAAGTCTTGGTCATGCAATCATCAAACACATTTCCCTTCACCAGTACTCATTTTTCACCACCAAGAACCCCAATATACCCCTCCTCCCAGCCCTCCCAATGCCTGTGAGGCAGATGAATTCTAGTTAACACTCTATCTACTTTGATTAGATTCATTGTTTCGACAAAAGATGCACCATTATTAGTTAGAGTTTACACCCCAAAATCAGACCTGCTGAAAAGGCATTGTGAAATAATTTGTTTTCTACAGCTGGTTACAAGAACCAAATGATGATTTTGGATTTCTGAAATTTTACTTATTAAACCTGGAAGTATTTCTGCCGAGAGTCAGATAATTATAAGATTTGTTTCTGTGGCTTTAGAGCCAAGGCCGTGCCAGAGAGCCACTCGTGGGGGGCAATTCGTGACCTCAGTAGGGCGTGAAGGACGAGCCGGGAACGCCCCCCTTCCCATGCCTTCCCATGAGGTTTCAGTCGCCCCATCACGAAGCAGGCTGGGTTTTTTGCCCAAATCCATTTATGCTCCAATCAGGCCTGGGAGAGGCTCACGCCTGATGCTGATGGGTCCTCTGGCATGTCTCTAACTTCCCTGCATCAGAAAGCAACAGAGCTTTTTCCTGACTTTGTTCAGAGAGTCGAAGAAAGTGTGGAGCGTAAAGTCTCAGAACCCATCAACATTCAGGACGAGATGGTACACCAATTGGTCTGGGATGGAATGACTCCTGAGTGTAAGCATGTCTGCGAGGACATGCGGCATGCTCATTACAAGAACTGGATCATAAAAACACAAGATGTAGGACCATCCTCCTTCCACGCTGCCACAATAGCTGCCGACTTGCAGGTTCACCGCGTGAGCAACACTTGCTGCTTTAAATGCGGTGAGTTAGGTCATTGGAGGAATAACTGACCCCAGCAGGAACCCCCAGAGGAGATCCCTCCAAACCTAATACCCTCTCCCCTCGATGTCAGAAGGAACATCATTGGGAAAAGGACTGCAAGTCCAAACCCACAAGGATGGGTCCCCTCTAAAGAGTTTAGCACCTCCACCTTTCCCGTTCCCACCAAAAATTTTTCTGGACCATCCCAATAGTCCAGAACTCCCACTGATCCCCATGTCTGATAAAAAAAAAAAAAAAACTCTAACTCTGCCTCAGAACTAGAAAAGTCAAAAAATGGTAACATCTGACCACCTTAGGTTTACAACAACTTTGTCATATTTTATTTTGCCGGCTTTTTATTATCCAAAGTGCTTTCTCTGAAATGAGTCAGAAAGAGAGGGATAGGCATAGAAAGATTGCATTCATCTGGGGAACATAAAGTAACAAAATAGGAGACTAACACCCAAGAATGGCCGAGTTTAGTACCAGGAATTTTGCTCCATGGCTTGGAGGCCAACCACACATGCTAGGGGAAAAGGGAGCTCAGATAAAGAAGGGAGCACCAAATAAAGGTGTTGGGAGGATCCTCCCAGGATGGGAGAAGCATGCTGAAAGTAGACTATAGACCAAACATGACTGCCACTCAATGCCTCTTTTGCAAACCACAACACCTAAAAGGAGAGAGAGAACAAAGGGGAATGCCCTGCCACAGAGGCAGGGTGGGACTGGGGGAATGGGGGGTGGGAGGGATGCTGGGACCCATGGTGATGGAGGATAGGCACTGATGGAGGGATGGGTATTTGATCATTGCATAATTGAAACCCAAGCACAAAATTTGTAAGTCTATAACTGTACCTCATGGTGTCTCACTAATAAAAATTTTTTTTAAAAAAAGTGCTTTCTTGACCCATTTTTAACAAGTAGGAAACAGGCTGTTCAGGCTGGGAAACAGAGGTGAGGGGGTGGGGCAATGCTCCCAAATTGGCCAACAGGGCTAAATTTTGCTCTGGGGACTGCCTCTACCTTTCTCAGTCCATCAATTTTCTCCCTGCCATTCTTGAAGGGTCAGATCGACCTGTCAAGAATATATGTGTGCATATGTACATGTGATGTTTCTTGTCTTTCTCTATGTCTGTGTGGAGTAGTACTCAAACGCTAGAGTTAGGTTAAAATTAGAAGTAGAGGGGCTGGAGCGATAGCACAGCGGGTAGGGCCTTTGCCTTGCACGCGGCCGACCCGGGTTTGATTCCCAGCATCCCATATGGTCCCCCAAGCACGACCAGGAGTAATTCCTGAGTGCATGAACCAGGAGTAACCCCTGTGCATCGCTGGGTGTGACCCAAAAAGCAAAAAAAAAGTAGAAGTAGAAATCCTTAAACCTGGGCACGAAGCATCATCACAAGAGGTCATTGTGATATGCAACCTAGCAATTTAAAAGGTTTAGGTGTTTTGGGACAGAGAAATTGAAATTCTCAATCTAAAATCTCTTAATGGAAAAACATTAATGGTTATCAACAATTGAAATTCTTTTAAGCTTCAGAATCTGCACTATCTAGGAAAAGCTGCAGAGTTAGAGCCTGAAACTAAAGAGAAATAAGAGTTCAGAGAATGTAAGGCTTTATCTTACAAGCCTCAGCCAGTCTTAATGAGAAGTTAGGCTGTTTTACAAAACAGAGGTACAGAAGCCACCACAAGCTAAGTTGCTCATATTTTCATAAACATTGGCAGTTCAAGTGTTTTCTTATGCTAATATCAAATTTTGAAAGAAAAAAAAAACAACAGGGGTCATTTTCTGTGTCTGAAAGCTTGCTTGTATCCTTGTAGTTAAAGTATCTGTAAAAGTATCTGTTAAAGTATCAGTTAAAGTATCTGTTAAAGTATCAGTTAAAGTATCTGTTAAAGTATCAGTTAAAGTATCTGTTAAAGTATCAGTAGTTAAGGTATCTGGTGTAGAAAGCTCATGATTTGAAATAACCAAGGTACAAGAAATACTGAAATTAAGCCAAAGAAGATTTTCTCATGTTCCATAAAAATTGGTTCAAAGGTTTTCTTGTGCTGGTATGTCAAAATATATATACATTTGTTTGTATCTGTATTGGATTATTACAATCTGAGTTGAAATAATTGTGATACCTAAAAACAGGTTTGAAGAGTAATGGTTTAGTTTAAAACATGAGTTTCTAGAGTTATAAAATTGGTTACAACACTTACCCTACCAGTGTTTTATTTGATCTCTGAGACTTCTGGTAACTAAAACTTCTAGAGCAAGTTAGCAAAAAATTGTAATGGGTTCATCTCAGGTGTCAGTCTGATAGTCTGGTGTACCTTGGTAACTGTAAAGGTAACAGGCTTTACTGCTGGTATTCCAGAATCACTGTCACTGTCCTCCCTTGTTCATAGATTTGCTCGAGCGGGCCCAGTAACATCTCCATTGGAGACTTTGTTGTTACTGTGTTTGGCATATCGAATACATCACGGGGGGCTTGCCAGGCTCTGCCGTGGGGGCGAGACACTCTCGGTAGCTTCCCGGGCTCTCGGGGAGGGGTGGAGGAATCGAACTCGGGTTGGCCATGTTGGCTGCGTGCAAGGCAAACGCCCTACCCATTGTGCTATTGCTCCAGCCCCATAGCTTCAAAAAATCTTGATAAAAGTTTTGGGGATATCAGGCATTCCTGCTGGAATTCCAGAATCAGCTTCCAGCCTTCTTACAGAAGGGGGAAAAATTAGTTACTTTAAGATTCAAACTGCTGAAAGCCAACAGCCCTTTTGGCTTTCATGACCTTGTTGAACAAAGGCAGCTGCCTCACCCCACATCCTTTCTTCTCCCTCTGCCTTTCCTCAGTGGAGGCCAATTAAAGCTTAGGATGGTAATAAATTACAGCCTTATTCTGATTTCAGAAGCTGATATCTAAGTGTTAAAAGTTCTGAATGCCTTTTGAATAAAGTATAACCAGACAACAAAATATGTATTTGTGGTAAAAGGAATTTAAACTATTCTGGCAGGGGGCTGGAGTGATAGCACAGCGAGTAGGGCGTTTGCTTTGCACGCGGCCGACCCGGGTTCAATTCCCAGCATCCCATATGGTCCCCTGAGCACCGCCAGGAGTAATTCCTGAGTGCAGAGCCAGGAGTAACCCCTGAGCACTGCTGGGTGTGACCCAAAAAGCAAAAAAAACCCAAACAAACAAAACCCTATTCTGGCAGAAGAGTTTTGTCTCAAGGAGTATGAAAGGAAATAGGAGATAAAACAGAAAACTAGAAGGAATATTTGTCCTTCATACTGAGATAAATATAGACAATCCAAAACTTTGCTCCCCTTCTCTATATTGTGTGATTTTCAAGGATTGTTTAAAATACTAGCTTAAACTGCATATATGACTATTTGAGTTGTATACTGGAGAGAAAATAAATTGAGGTTAAATTCATTTAATAGAATAAAATACAAAACACAGTCCACTGTTATGGCTCCAGAGTATCAGGTTAACACCTGAGATTAATCCATTATAACTCTTTGCTAAATTTCTCTAGAAATTTTAGTTACCAGAAGTCTCAGAGATCAAATAAAACACTGGTAGGATAAGTGATTAAGTGGGCAAAGATTGAAGGGAAATGTAGAAATCTTGTGAGTTTTTTTTCTTTTTTTTGCTTTTTGGGCCACATCTGGCGATGCACAGGGGTTACTCCTGGCTCTGCACTCAGGAGTTACTTCTGGCGGTGCTCAGGGGACCATATGGGATGCTGGGAATCGAACCCGGGTTGGCAGCGTGCAAGGCAAACGCCCTACCCACTGTGCTATCTCTCCAGCTCCTCTTGTGAGTATTTTAACACCCATTTATCCATGTTTTCCTACAGTTTGGAATTCTATGTTATAAGATCTTGAATTGTGAGCACTGTAAACCTTTTGAATATCTATGGGCCTGATGTAATGCTTTTAAAAGAGTACTGCAGAGTACCACTTAATGCTGGAGCGATAGCACAGTGGGTAGGGCGTTCGCCTTACAAGCGGCCAACATGGCCGACCCGAGTTCGATTCCTCCGCCCCTCTCGGAGAGCCCGGCAAGCTACCAAGAGTATTCGATATGCCAGACACAGTAACAACAATGTATGGTAATTGAAAAAAATATTAGCAGACTTCTTTCAAAATTTCTTGGTAGGTCAAGCCATATTAAGTTCAGTAAAATAAGGAGGTTAAAACCTACAAAATATAAAAAAATATAAAATATGACTATAAGAAAGGAATATAAACATGTATTTTAAGTAAAAAGAATGATGGATGGGGTTATCATCAGTGGGAAGTAGAAAAGCAATCCTGTTAAAGTGTAGTTGGCTTTGAAGTGGAGAAGTTACAGGACAGAATGGATGTAAAGAAGGTTTGAGGTTTTGTTTTTTTGTTTTGTTTTGTTTTGACTTTTTGGGTCACATCTGGCAATGCTCAGGGGTTACTCCTGGCTTTGCACTCAGAAATCACTCTTGGCAGTGCTCAGGGGACCATTTGGGATGCTGGGAATCGAACCCAGATTGGCCGCGTGCAAGGCAAACACCCTCACCGCTATGCTGTCACTCCAGCCCCTTGAGGTTGTGTTTTAAGGAAAAGAAACTGTGATCAAATTTTATTCTTATAAAAACTCTTTAAAATATATCTGCAGAATTGTTCTAGTATTCACACTCTTGTTACAGTGCTCTTAGATAACTGTATATCAAAGTTTTCAACATGGAACTAAATGAATTAGATGTGATGTTGTTAAGCTGTACATTGGATCTCTACAGATCTGAGCTTCTTTTGACTAGGACCCACAGCAAACAGGTGTATTGTATTTCATTGTGAGTTAAGTGAAATGTTTGCTTTTCTCTTCTTTGTACCTTCAGTATGTCTTTGATGCTTCATGGCACCATGTTGGCTTGTTTAAATCCAGATAAAAGTCTTTCCTCTCTGTATTAGGGTCTATCCCTCATGCAGACAGGAAAACCAGCTATGGGACCCCAAAACCCTCTTCCAGGGAAACAGTCAAGGGATTGGTCTAAATGACAGGAACGGGTATTTAACAGGTACTGTTTTAAGTACCCTACAAACCTCAGAGGGACCCTACAGGCAGGCCAGATCAAGGAAAGACTGGAAATCATCCCTGCTATGGAAAAGGACGAATCTGGAAATCTGCAATGACTGACTCAGCTTGGGCCCTACCCTCAGCGTCAAGAAAAAAAATGGGAACGAGGATATCTCCCATCCCTGAAGAAGGGATGGGATGGACTCCTTTCTGCCAGGACACCTCTATGGAAAATGAGGCCCAAGGCCACATCCAGTTCAACCTCAAGGCTTGAGGCCATCCAGTTCATCGTGCGACCTGATCTTCGCCTCTTATGGCCAAGCTTGGGTAAGTCTGAAGTGCCAGATGAAAAATTAATGCCATTAATTGGTGTGTCTCCTATCTTTAGCCAACCCCCAGGACTTCTCAGTAAATAACGGGGCACCCCAAATGGAGAGTTTTCTAATCTTGCTGTGCTTATGCAAAAGAACAAGTCAGGTTTGTTAAATCATCTGGCAAATTTTAAAATGAAGGTGGAGAGAAAATCATGTTTCCGTACCTTGCTGTTTTGTAAGAATCAGATTCTAAATATACAGAGGTGAACTTGCCTGGCTCCTGGCTCCCGTGCAGAACCCGCAACTTTCCTGTCTCTCTTGCCTGCCTCTGAACTAGCTGCCTCGGTGGGATTAACCTCTGACGCCCTGGCTAAAACGCTCCTGACAACCCGAGACTTCACCAACCAGCTGCCGGGGGTGATTGACTCCACCACACCATCCCTGGCGATGCTGCAAAGTCAGATTAATTCAAGGCTGAAGTCGTTCTTCAGAGAGCACTGGACTTAATTTACAACAGACAAAAGGGGGAAGGGTCTCTGATGAACAATGTTGTTATTTTGTTGAATGTGGGAGAGTTGAGGATGATATCCAGGCTTTGGTCAACATTCACAGTGATCTTAGGGAAGGCTTCAATGTCCACTCCCTCTTCTGGTCCATTGTCTCAGTCCCGCCTTGGATATTTGCCTTACTTACCCCCTTTATTGTGGTTCTCTGTTGATTAGCCGTGGCCCCTTGCACACTTAGACTTGCTCAAACACGATTCAGGCATTGGTCCATCAATTTACAATTTGGCAATATGAGCCCCTAAGAACCTATTTTTCTATGACTCCCAACTGTAAAATATGGGGAACACTAGCTAAGGGAATGAGAAGGTAATGCACCTTTAATTTGGGTAAACCTTTTATGATCTCCCTATTATTAATGCTGTAGGTTTTGAATTTAAATAAAAGGGGAGATGTGGAGCATGGCGAGCTGATAAGATCTGTTCCTGTGTAGTGACCGAGTAGGGAGTGTCTGGGTGCATTTCACAAGTACCAGGAACTTGATAAAGATTCATCAAGCTTTTTTGTGGTTGTAAAGATTTGAACTTTACAACCACCAGCTTGTAAAGTTTATGTAATTGGACCATCCTCTTAAGCTGAAAACCTCTATAAAATTTGTGTGTAGTTGGCAATAAAGTGAGCGGTCATCAGCTGTCTCCCGGTGTGGTTCCTCCATGCACCCGTCATCCTTCATCCTTCGCCCACCTTGCATCTGCCCAGACCTGGGGCGCGACGTGTCTGAGCACGTTGTAGAAAAACAGTTCCCCGACACAAAAATCAATTGGGTTTCTATTCACTAACAATGAACATTCCAAAAATGAAATGGAGAAAGTAACTCCGGAACAATAGTACAGCGGGCAGAAACTTGCCGCACACACACCAGCCCAGGTTCAAGGCCTGGCACCACATCTGGTTTCCCGACCCCTCCGCCAGGAGTGACCCCTGAGTGCAGATCCAGGAGCAATTCTTTTTTTTTTTCTTTTTGGGTCACACCCAGAGATGCACAGGGGTTACTCTTGGCTCTGCACTCAGGAATTACTCCTGGCGGTGCTCAGGGGACCATATGGGATGCTGGGGATCGAACCCGGGTCGACCGCGTGCAAGGCAAACGCCCTACCCGCTGTGCTATTGCTCCAGCCCCAGGAGCAATTCTAAGCACAACCGGTAGTGGTCCAAACACAAGAACAAAAAATATAGAAACTAACAAACAAAACAAACTACAGGAGTCGAGAAAAGGGACACCACCTTACAGATGAGTGGAACAAGGAGGAAAATCCAGCATAAAACTGCTTGCCTGTGACCTCCTGACATTTAATGTTACTGGGTCATAGGCCACTAAGACCATGGAAGAAAGGAACCTTTTCAACAAATAGAGCTGGCATAGCAGGGCATTTGACTGAATGGCATGTCTGAATGTGTACCAAGTCCCAAGAACTAAGTGAGAGTTAACTCTCAGCGAGTCAGAGACATGTATGTGGCACTAAGAGTTCTAAGGAGAAATTCCAGGAGTGAATCTTGAGGTCATCAAAGTTCCTTACACATAATGACAAAGCTTATTGAGAACAGAGATAAACGGGACTCAGTCAAAAATGTAAAGCTTTAGGCTATGAAGGAAACCAGCAGGAGAGTGGAAGAAGACTCACCAACTTGAGATGTTCATAAAAAAAAAAAAAATCTAAAGGGCTTTAATTGCAACAGGAAACTGGATCTCTTTGGATTCTAGAGTGGACAGGAGGGGGCGGGGGCAGGGCTTTGCACTCAGGAACTTAGGAATTACTCTTTTTTTTCCCCTTTTTATCTTTTTGGATCATGCCTTGTGTTGCTCAGGGTTACTCCTGGCTCTACACTCAGGAATTATTCCTGGTGGGGCTTGGGGGGACCCAAGTGGTGCTGAGGATTGGACCCTGCTCTGCTTGTGCAAGGTCAAGGCCCTCCCACTGCACTCTGGCTCTGGACCAGGCTTCTTTATCATCATGGAAATCGATCTCTCCCGTTCCCTTTCTTGTGTGACTATTGCAATGACAGGGACACACACGCACGCACTTTGGTGGTAGCAGGGGTCCCTGGGATTCTGTCTGTGCCTTGAGTTGCAGTACAGAGAGGGCTGGGCATTTTGTTTGAGGTGCTCACACATCCGGGTGTCAGGCTTACACAGACACATGGAACAGAGCTGAGGGTCCCACCTGAGGCCTCACACCTACAAGGCAGCCCCCCTGCCGCTGAGTTTCCTGAACCCCCAACCAATTCTTTTTTTTCTTTTTGGGTCACACCCGGCGATGCTCAGGAGTTATTCCTGGCAGTGCTCGAGGGACCACATGGGATGCCAGGAATCAAACCCGGGTCAGCCGCGTGCATGACCAAGGCCCTACCTGCTGTGCTATCGCTCCAGCCCTCCAATTCTTTTTTTGAGGGAAGACCATTCCCAGGGGCACTTGGTGAACACAGGGGCCAGGGATGATGGCTGGAGTTCCAGGGCACACTCCAGCCTGTCCTGCTGGCCCAAGCTAAGCCAACGAACCGGTAAAAAAAAAAGTTTGGTGGCTTGGGGGCCGCACCTGGTGGTGCTCCTGGTCTGGGGGTTGCACCTGGTGGTGCTCCAGGTCTGGGGGTCGCTCAGTGGCCGAGCCCTGGGGTGCTGGAGCTGAAAGCCCAGGGCCTCACACATGAAAGGCAAGGACTCTGCCTCAGGGCCTTGTCCCAGAACAGCCAATGCTGAGACTTCAGGAAATCTGACCCTGGGGGTGGGGGAGCCTGAGGCAAGCTCCCTCTCCCTCCGGGACAGGGTTGAGTCAGCACAGAGAGAACTTGCCCAGAGGCAGCTCTGAATGCAGGTGGTTCTCTGAGTACAGGTGGTTGCCTCTGACCAGACATTTTCCAAAAATGATATGTGACAGGCTCCAAAGAATAGGAGAAGAGGGAACTGAGATGGCACTAATTCGTGGGTGACTAATACTCAATCCTGCTGCCCGAAAACCCCGTCTGCTCCATCTGCAGTCATTTGGCAACCCAAAGTCTAGACGAATTTGTGCATTTGTGCTACTGCACTGCTCAGTCTTTTTTTTTTTTTTTGGCGGGGGTGTATATTCAGCAATGCTCAGGGCTTACTCCTAGCTCTGCACTCAGGAATTTCTCTTGGTGGTGCTCAGGGACCACATGGGGTGCCAGGGATCGAACTTGCGTCAGGCACTTGCAAGACAAATACCCTCCCCTCTTTCTGTCTCTCCAGCCCTCAGCTCACTGTCTGAGGAGAAGAAAACCTTCAACACACTATCATGTTTCATATCTACAGGAGAGGCCTGGTTTTGCTTTTTACTAAAATTACCTTTCAACGACTTTTTTTAGCTGGGGGGGGGTGGGCACGTCTGGTGTGCTCTGGGCTCACTCTGGCTCTGGACTCAGGGATTACTCCTGGCAGACTGGGGGACCCTATAGAGTGCCGGGGACTGAACCTGGGCTGGCCGTAAGCAAGGCAAACACCTCCCTACCCCCTGGACTATCGCTCTGGCCCTGGGAGCCTAGACATGCTCCTTCCCTGTGGGCCCCTCACAGCTCTCCTGACCCCGGGTGCTCTGAGGGCTGGCACAGCTTTGCAAACAAGACACCTGGGTTTGATCCCAGGGTCCCCTGAGCAACACTGGGAGGCTCTGCAAGCACAGAAGCTGAGCGTGGCCCCCACTGGCTCCAGCTGTGGCCCAGACCACCCCTGCATCAAAAGACGACAAATCAAATTGTTGCTGAACGTGGCACCCAGGGTAGGAGGATGAGGAAGAAGAGGAGGAGCAGTTGGTTCTCACGGAATTGTCAGGAATTATTGAAACAGATTTTCTTTCAAAATGTGAAAGTAAATGCAAGATCCTGGTGAGTCTTCTGTTTGAAGATGGGCGCAGAATTTAATGTAAGAATGAATGGGGCTTGAAAACCTCCAGAACCCGATCACTGCCATACTCACGGCCAGACTTTACAGGCTCAGGATGAGCCTCATCCAGAAATGAGTCTGTTGGAAAACTCAGGTATGCGGGTTTTGTAACTGAAATCTCCAGCTTTCAAGGGGTCGCAGATGGGCTATCTCCCCCATCTTTCTGGATTTCCAGAAACCCAGCAGTCACCCACATGCCCCAAACCTGTCAGTCAGTTAAGAATTTAATGCCAGTGGGGCCGGAGTGATAGCACAGTGGGTAAGGTGTTTGCCTTGCACGCGGCCAACCCGGGTTCGATTCCCAGCATCCCATATGGTCCCCTGAGCACTGCCAGGAGTAATTCCTGAGCGCAAAGCCAGTAGTAACCCCTGAGCATCGCCAGGTATGATACAAAAAGCAAAAGAAAAAAAAATTTAACGCCAGCATGGTCATTCTTAGCTATATTGAAAGTGGGTAGAGGGATATTCTTAATAACCTTTCAGTATCAATATTTCAATATTGCAGGTGGGGGGTGATGGGAGGGAACCTGGGGACACTGGTACTGGGAAACGTACACTGGTGGAGGGATGGATGTTGGAATATTGTATGACTGAAATCCAATCATGAACAGCTTTGTAAGGGTCTATCTTACAGTGATTCAATACAAAATTTAAAAAATACTTTAACTCCAGGGCCAGCAGGTAGGGCTTGCACGCAGCCGACCCGGGTTCGATTCCCAGCATCCCATATGGTCCCCTGAGCACCGCCAGGAGTGATTCCTGAGTGCAGATCCAGGAGTAAGCCTTGAGCTTTGCCAGATGTGACCCAAAAAGCCAAAAAAAAAAAAAAAAAAAAAAAAAGAAAGAAGAAGAAAAAGAATTTAACTCCATAGAAATGTTGAACACTCTGGAGTGTGCAGCTGTGATTTCCGTTGCTCAACATCTCAAACTCTGTAAAACTGATAATTCAGGAGTAGCACACCACATTGGAGGGGAGGTGATGTAGAAGACAGCTAATCTCAACCAATAAAGTATAAGTACAGAAGGCTTGACCTGAAACATCTCAGTAATCACTTATCCATGGGGTTAAGTGCTCCATGGTGAGATACAACAATCTTCACTAACTTTCTGTGAAGGAAACAATTTTTTTAATCATCCTTTCGGCAAATTACTTATAACAATGTAAAATAAATTACTGAGGGCCTACTATGCGGGCAGGCTCAAGGGTGTTGGGGAAATTGGAAATAATGGTGATGGGAAGGTGCAATGATGGTGGGATTGGTGCTGGAATATGGAATGTCCGTAACTAAAAGAATGACTTAATAAAGTTATTTTTAACAATAATAATAATAAATAGAAGACAGCTCGGGGGCAGAGGTAGTATGGCGGGTAGCCAATCTGGGTTAGATCCCTCTAACCCTTTCAAGTCCTGCGGGAGCGACCCCTGAGTGTAGAGCCAGGAGTAAGCCCTGAGCACCACCAGGTGTGGCCCCAGCACAGGGGAAGACAGATCAACACCAAAATAAAACTTTTTGGCCTTTGTGGGGAAACCAGCCCCCACCCCTTTCCTGACTGTGCCCCCAGAGCCCAAGCTGTTGCCCGTCACCACGGTGAGTGTCCCCTTGACTCCGCAGACCAAGCACACTCCCCTACGTGCTTTGCACATGCCAAGGGCTGTGTTTGCCCGGTAACACCTCCACGGCTGCAGGCTGGTCCAGGATCGGGTGCCAGTAAGATTCTACATAAGGGACTGACAGCTCAGAGTCTCACTTCCTTCTCTTGGGTGGGGGTGAGCTGGTGAGCCACACTTGGCGATGCCCAGGGGTGACTCCTGGCTTGACACTCAGGAATGACTCCCTGCAGTGCTTGGGGGACCCTAGGAGAGACTGGGGATGGAGCCATTTTCAAAGCAAACACCCTCCTTGCTGAATTGGGACCCGGAGCGATTCACTCCGAAAGACTGATGAACTTTGGACCAAGTTCTTCTCTTCCTTCAAGCCGCGCCAACCTATTAAGTTTGACCTTCAAGCTCAAAGGGTGGCACCTTGTGTTCCTGGCAGACACCAGTGACATCAGATACTAGTGAACACAAAGGGTGCACACCCTGGAGGCTGAGCAGATTGCTGTCCGTCCAGCCTCTGGCCTGAGCCCAGGACCCTGGGCCTTTCCCCAGGGCCTGTGCTACCATGAGTTCCCGCTGGCGGAATCTCGGTGCCCATGGCGGCCCAGCGCTGTGGTGGTTCTTGCCCTCGGCTGTCCTGATGATGATTCTTCTCTACGTCTCCTTCCTGCAAGATCCCTCAGTGACACCGTTAAGGTACGTGTCTGTCCTTTGGCGTTGCTCAAAAACAACGGATGGGGGCTGGCATTATAACTCCGGGGCCAGCGTGATAGTGGGGCGGCAGGGACAGTGGGGGATAGCGCTGGCCTTGCACGCAGGCAGCTGACCTGTGCTTGATCCCCAGCATCCCATATGGTCCCCCGAGTCCACCAGGAGTGATCAGAGGCAGGAGTCAGTCCTGAGCATTGCTGGGTGTGGTACCCCCATGAAAAGGTGGGGGAGAAGCACAACTGAAAAAGAGGTGCTTGACCAGTAATGGGGCATCTCTAGTTTCTAGAGTTTTCCTTTCAGGGGGCTTCGAGAGCTCCTGTCTTGTTTCCAGGACCCAAAGTGCCATTATACTATGTCTTTGTGAGATCAGTTTGCACAAATTGGCTAGTCGCCAGTTCACAGGACTCGTGGGAAGCCCGCAGTCCCCTGTTCTCTTCAGTAAAATTCCAAAATGTTAAAACTCCAGCTACCTGAATTGGATTCATAATTTTTTGCGTATTTATTTACACACGGACATGATGGTGAGGGAGAAGCCACTCCCTTAGTATAAAAATTTATTACCTCAGTTGATTTTCCTTGTTTGCTCTGGGACACACCTGGAAACCTGCAGGCTCGCTCCTGGCTCTCTGTTCAAAGTTCACTCCTGAAAGGCCCCCCCCCAGCCTCCACCCGTCGGAATCAAACTGGCAAGCGCCTTAAGCCCTAAACTATCTAGCCCCGGTATCAAATGCCTATGGTCGGTCACCCTTCCCTAGGGTTACTCTGCTACCTCATTTCCTTCCCATCTGGAGTCTCTCACCTAACTGTGTTTCACTTTATCAACAAACAAACAAAACCACTCATGTGGTTCTTTCCACTGGTTTTTTTGGGGGAGGGGAGGGAGAGGAATCATACCCAGAGATGCTCAGAGTTTCTTCCTGGCTCTGCACTCAGGAATCACTCCTGGAGGTGCTCAGGGAACCCTAGGGGATGCCGGGGATCGAACCCGAGTCGGCCGCATCCCTGCTGTGCTGTTGCTTTGGTCCCCATGAGTGAGAGAACTCTTCCCACCAACCCCTCCCTCTCAAACGTGCTCCCCCACAGACCCACTGAGCACAGGAAGAGCCGGGAAGTTCCCCACCCAGAGTTCTCAGGCACCACTGGGGGACAAGGGGGGCCAAACTGCTCCCGAGATGCCAGGCGCAGCTTCCTGTCCTCCTGTGACAACGAAAGGGCGTCCTGGGAAATGCTTCAGTGGGGAGGGTTCCCGGGGCAGGACTGGAAACTGCATCAGAGAGGGGCTGGTGGCTGGTTTAAAGCCCAGCAGCTGCACATGCATTTTCTAGTAGCTCTCAGGACACTCATGCATATGAGTGAGCGAGACAGGCTCCTCGCAGGGGTGTTCCCAACATACAAGTGATTAAAAACTAGATCTATCTTCCCCCCTTCCTGTCCCTCTTGGCCGGTGCTGACCAGGCCTGCACCCTGGTTTCACCCACCCAGTGACTGTGTTGCATCTGAGAACACACCTTGGCTGTGAGGGCCATCAGGATTGCTCTCAGGATGTGGGATGGAACCCGGGGCAAAGCCAGGCAGGAGCACATGGCTGAGTTTCACCCCCACCTCTGGCGACACCGAGGGGCACTTCTGGGGGAGAGATCCCTAAAAGTCACAGTCTCTGAGGCAACTGTGGGTGCTGGGGATGGAGCCTCATGTGTGTTCACAAAGTTCACAGAGTGACATCCCCACCCTCTGGGACTCAGGACCCACCCCTGCCAGTTGGGTGCAAAATGTTTTCCCAGGTGGCTCGGATCCCACTCGCCACCTTACTGCAAAGCCAGCTGTCCTCTCCTCACCCCGTGCCTGTTTGGTACAGGGAGGCGTGCGTGCAATTGTGAGAGATCATACACGCGCGTGCGTGCACACGTGTACTCTCGCCCTTTGAATCACCTCCCTAACCTCACGGTATTTTTTAAAATTAACTTTTGTTTCAAGTTTTTCCCCTTCCTTCTCTCTGTGTTGCTGTTTTTGTTTAGGCTAGAGCAATAGCACAGCAGGTAGGGTGTTTGCCTTGCACACAGCCAACCCAGGTTCGATTCCTCCATCCCTCTCAGAGAGCCCGGCAAGCTACCCAGAGTATCCCGCCCACACGGCAGAGCCTGGCAAGCTATCAGGGCGTATGACAAAAACAGTAACAACAAGTCTCACAATGGAGATGTTACTGGTGCCCGCTCAAGCAAATCGATGAACAATGAGAGGACAGTGCTACAGTGCTACTTTTGTTTGGTTTGGGTTTTGACCCCGTGGTGCTCAGGGCTCACTCCTGGCTCTGCACTCAGGAATCACGCCTGAGTGATTCCTCTGAGTGGGCTCAGAGGACCCAACGGGGTGGAACCTGGGCTGGCTATGAGCAAGGCAAGTGCCTGACTCACTCCACTTCAGGCTTTTTATTTGTTTAGTTCTTTTCTTTTCCTTGATAAAACAACCTACTGGTCCTATCAATGACCTTTTTCTGGGCGTTGCCCCAAGTTTGTTTATACAAGCTCACCAGCTTCAGTCCTGGTTTCTCTAATGCAGATTTCAAAGAAACACTCTTGCTGACTCTTTCACCGACAAACATTCTACCTTTTGTTAGTCCTTTGCTTTCGCTTCCCCTTGACCCTGGACACTCGAGAATTTAATTGTCTTATTCTTAGTTTCATTGATTAGACAGAGCTCCAGGGATAAATTGATTTTGTCAAGGATGTTTTCTACCCTCACCCCTTCAGCAGAGGGGAATGATGTTGAGTTGTCTTTCCAAGCCTTTAGATCGCTGCAGGTGGCATGATGGTGTCAGCCAGAGTTTAAGGAGATCCTGGAAAAAACTCCCACATCCTCATACATGGAGGGGGGGGGGGTGCGGGGTAGACTTAATTTCAGGGGCCTCTAGTGACAAAATGAGAGTGAGTCACCACGCAGCTTCCCGGCCACTGCAGACACTTCCCAGACCCCGAGAATGAATCAACAGTTGGTAAAGGGGTGATTGGGGAACAGAGATGAGCCGGGCTGGTGCTGGTCGGTGCCTGTCTGAGACGATGGCTGTCAAAGATCCCTGTCCCAGCCTGGCCTTGCCAGCCGGAAGGACAAATTATGGGGTTGGGGGAAACCTCAGAGCTTGCACTGAGTCCTAGCCAGGATTCACACCCTGGCCTTTGCTTTGCTTGGCCCAGCCTTGCCCAAGCCCTGGCCTATTTGAGGCTTAAATTCAATTGTCAGATTAGAGGGGATGAATGGAGTGAATTCCACCCATGGGGTAGAATGGGAGGAGGTTCACACCCCAAAAGTGTGACTTTCTGCATCTGATCCCCAGGACCAGGAAGTGGGAGAGGCTGACTGGAGCTCAGGTTTCCCCTGCACCCCAAGTGGAGCTCATGAGCCAGTCACCCCTCTTCCTCTTGCATGTCCTCCCACATGTGGGTGTGCCCCAGGAGGTCTGGGACCCTGTGACCCACACCTCAAGGGGTCGAGAAGGGATCCAAATGGGCCAGGATCTCTCTCCTAAAAATTAGAAACGGATAGCAAGGGGGAGCTGGGATGATAGCACAGCGGGTAGGGCGTTTGTCTTGCACGCAGTCAACCTGGGTTGGATACCCAGTATTCCATAGGGTCCCCCGAGCACTGCCAGGAGTAATTCCTGAGTGCAGAGCCAGAAGTAACTCCTAAGCATCCCTGGGTGAGACCCAAAAAGAAAAAAACAAAAAAACAAACAGGAGCTGGAGAGATAGCACAGCGGGTAGGCCATTTGCCTTACACGCGGCCGACCCGGGTTCGATTGCCAGCATCCCATATGGTCCCCTGAGCACCGCCAGGAGTAACTCCTGAGTGCAGAACCAGGAGTAAGCCCTGCCCTAAGGGCACCCTCTTCCAGCTCCTGGCTTCCTCAAGCAACTTTCTGCTTATAAAAACATCCCCTTTTGGGTTTTTCCCTTCTTTCTGGTTTGGGCCACATCTGGCGATGCGCAGTGGTCAGTCCTGGCTCTGAGCTCAGAAATCACTGCTGGTGGGGCTTGGGGGTCCCTATGGAATGCTGGGGATAGAACCGGGATGGGCCTGGTGCAAGGCAGACGCCCTCCCTGCTGTGTGATGGCTCTGGCCCCCACTTTCGGGTTTTCTTAGTTAGAAAATACAAGGGCTGAGAACACTCTGTGTTCCACGTTCCCCGGCAGAGAGAGCCCCGAGGAGAGGGCCCCTGCCTGGCCCCCGGCCCCCATGAGGGACAGGAGGACGCTCCCTGCAGAGCCGACAAAGAAGATCACCACAGTGAGAGGACACGCAGGAACCTCGGGGGCTGTCGGCAGCACGAGTCCACAGAGGAAGAAAACGGGGGACAGAGCTGGGGGCGCCACCCCTGAGCCCATGAAAGCCACAGCGGTGCCAAGCAGAGAGCCGAGGAGCACCCAAGGGCAGGGCCGCTGGGGCACAGAGCCCTCCCGGGAACTGGGGAAAGTGGCCCCCACAGACCGGATCCCTGTCCCGGGTAGCGGGGGCAAGGCGCAGGCCCTCCTGGAGGCCAGACTAACGAGAATGGAAAACGAGACCAGAGTGACGGTGACCCCCAAGGCCAGAGCAAAGACCACCGCGGCCAGAGCCTCTGCCCGGAGCCCCAAGGATGTCCAGGCCAGCTCTGGGCCAGAAGCCGGCGACAAGTACCGCATGGACGCGGGTATCCCCCCGACAGTGAGTGGCCGGGCTGGCGGGCGGGGCTGCTGCTGCTCCCCGCTGGCCCTCCGCGGCCTGACCCCCCCCCCTCCCGTGTAGACCTGCCCCGGCTCCTTGAAGGTCAAGGCCGCCGCGTCCCCCTGGCTCGGGAGCCTCTTCCTGCCCAACGTCACCCTGTTCCTGGACTCGGAGCACCTGGACCCGGAGGAGTGGGAGCGGCTGCGGCGCTACAACCCGCCCTTCGGCTTCCTGGAGCTCAACCGCTCCCGTGAGTGGGGGGCAGCCTGGGCGCGTGGGTGGGTCACACCCCCTCCCGCCCGGCCCTCACCGCCCGCCCCCCACCCCACCCCGCAGTGGTGCAGAGTGTGGTGGCCCACTTCCCGCCCGGACCCCCGCGGCAGCTCCTGGCCGGCCTGGCCCGCGGGAACCCCCCCTGCGTCCGCTGCGCTGTGGTGGGCAACGGGGGCAGCTTGAATGGCTCCCGCAAGGGCCAGGAGATCGACGGCCACGACTACGTGTTCCGGTGAGCCACCGGGAGGGAGCACTGTGCAGGGCGCACTGCGGGGTACCAGGCGCCTTCCCACCCCACACCCACGCCGCGGCCTCTCTGCAGAGTGAACGGCGCCCTCACGCGCGGCTTCGAGCGGGACGTGGGCAACCGCACCAGCTTCTACGGCTTCACCGCCTTCTCCCTGACCACCTCGATGGCCAGCTTGGGCAGGAGGGGGTTCCCGCACGCGCCCCAGGGCAAGGTAAGGGGGGGGGAGCAGAAGGCCCGGCCCAGGTAGTGGGGGCGCCTGCCAGGCCTGTCCAGTCCGAGGAAGGGACACAGGCAGCGTGGAGGCCCTCTCCCCGCTCTCAGGACGTCCAGAGTGGGGGCCAGTGGGGGCCCACCTGCTGTCCCCGCCTCAGGACGTCCAGTGGGGGGGGCCACCTGCTGTCCCCTGCTCTCAGGACATCCAGTGCGGGGGCGGGGGGCCCACCTGCCGTCCCCCCCTTTCAGGACGTCCACTACCTGCACTTCCTGGAGAACTCCCGGGACTACACGTGGCTGCAGGCGCTGCTCCTGGACCAGCCCCTGAGGGAGAATAAGCTTGCCTGGTTCCGGTACTCCCTGTCCCCCTCCTCTCCCCCATGTGTGCTCCCAGAGAGGGAGCAGCTGAGAAGCAGGGGGCACATGGGGACCCTCTGACCCATTCCGGGAGATGAGGGGCAGCCACGGTCAGTGGGTACCCTGATCCAGCTGCTCCTGCAGGCGCCGGCCACGGGAGGCCTTCCCCGATGACTTCAGCCTGGACAGGTACCACCTGCTGCACCCAGACGTGCTCCGCTACATGAAGAACAGGTGCGTGGGGCGGGGCTGGGGGGCCGCTGCTACCATTCATCACGGGGGTGGGGGGGGTGGGGGGCACACCTGGCTGTGCTCGGGGGTTACTCAAGGCTCAGTGCTCAGGAATCACTCCTGGCGCTGCCTGGGGGACCCTATGGGCTGTCGGGGTCAGGCCCAGGTTGGCTGTGTGCAGGGCCGACGGCCCCGCCCACCTCCCAGGTTTCTGAGGTCAAAGACCCTGGACTCCCGCCACTGGCGATTATACCGGCCCACCACGGGGGCCTTGCTGCTGCTCACGGCCCTGCAGCTCTGCGACCAGGTGAGGCCAGGGGGCACGCGGGAGAGTGGAAGGAGGGGCCACACCCACATACCCCCCACCCGTCAGCGACACGCTGTCACCGCTGTACAGGTGAGTGCCTACGGCTTCATCACCGAGGGCCACAGCCGCTTCTCCGACCACTACTTCGACCTGTCGTGGAAGAGAACCGTCTTTTACATCAACCATGACTTCAATTTAGAGAAACAGCTGTGGAAGCGACTGCATGAGGAAGGCATCATCCAGCTGCACCAGCGGCGCTAGGCCCGAGCCACAGGCAGGGGCGGGGGCGGAGCTGCCTGTCCACCCACGAGGCCGCAGGGCTGGGGGTCCACGCCGGGCACAGGGCTGGGCATCTCCATGCCGGGCGCAGGCCTGGGGGTCTCCACGCCGGGCGCAGGGCTGGGGATCTCTCCAGAGCCATCTGCCTTTCTATGACGACTCCAGCCATTGTCCGAGCCCCCTGACTTCCGAGCAAACGCACAGAGGGAGATGCATCCGGGACAACAATGACTGGTGGAGGCCATGGGACGCCGTGGGGTCCCGGATGTGCAGTGCGCCCCATTCTTCCTTCTTTCGTTTTTAAAAATCGAAGCACTGGGGCTGGAGCGATAGCACAGCGGGGAGGGCGTTTGCCTTGCACATGGCCAATCCGGGTTCGATTCCCAGCATCCTATATGGTCCCCTGGGCACCGCCAGGAGTAACTCCTGAGTGCAGAGCCATGAGTAACCCCCTGTGCATGGCTGGGTGTGACCCAAAAAGCAAAAAAAAAAAAAAAAAAAAAGTAGAAGCACTGTGAGAGGCACTGTTACAAAGTTGCTTGTGACTAGGTGTCAGTGATACAGTATCCCAACACCAGTCCCTTGGTCAGGTTCCCCCCTGCCGCCCACCCCAGCCTCCCCCCACAGCAGGCGCTTGTGGCTCCTGCAGTTCTGAAAGGTTAAGGTGGGGACCACGGGGACCACGCCCCCTCCTTGCAGCACCCAGGTCTTGTCCAGAGCGATCATTTCCAACCATCACTGTCATAGTGATCCCTCCTCTGTCTGATTCCCCCCACCACCACCACTGTGACAAGCTTCCGACCATGGACCTGTCCTTCTGAGGACACCCAGTTTTGTTTTGTTTTTTTAATTTTTTTTATTTTATAAGGTGATTCACAATATTTGATTACGGTTAATATTCAAACACCAATCCCACCACCATGACACCTTCCCACCAGCAGATTTGGGATGTTTCCATTCCAAGCCCCAATCCCTGTCCCAAAGCACAACCAAAATAATATACTTTGTATTGTCTGTTAGTGGAAGGGGCTGGAGGGGATAGCACAGTGGGTAGGGAGTTTGCCTGGCATGTGGCTGATCCAGTTTTGATTCCTTCACCCCTCTCGGAGAGTCTGGCAAGCTACCGAGAGTATCCCACCCGCACGGCAGAGCCTGACAAGCTCCCTGTGGTGTATTCAATACGTCAAAAACAGTAACAAGTCTCACAATGGAGACATTACTGGTGCCTGCTGGAGCAAATTGATGAACAATGGGAGGACAGTGCTACAGTGCTGTTATGGAAAACCACTGAAAATGCCACAAAAAAAGTATCTATAGAGGAGACAGTGTGAAGATCGTTCTATTTTGGCAGGGGCCATTTAAGACATTCTTTAGAATGTCACTAACATGTTGTTAAAGGTTGAGTGGCCTGAGCTTTTGTGTGTGTGTGTGTATATATATATATATATATATATATATATACCCGAAACATTGTATATATGCATATATATAATATATATATTACCTTCTGTGATTGGTCTTAAAGCCCATCAGTGTGGTGTGGTACTTATGGAGAGTGGGTAGGGAGTGTTTTATGATGTGTCACGCTTGCGGCCATGCAATCCAGGAATATGTTCACTCGTATGTGAGGCTCGGCCCCAGTGTGTGGGGAATGGCCTTGAGTGTGGCGGCGGTTGGGTTCTGGAGGTTTTCGGCTGCTGGGGCTGAGTCCCCTTGGGTTGGGGAGGGCTCTCACCCGCCCCCCTCTCGGGTGGCCCGAGTGAAACAGTCTGCTGTGGAGTCTGGTGGCCTGGCTATGGCAGGCATCATGTTGTTCCCTTCCGGGAGAAAAAGCCATGTGATCTGGATGGTGGCCAATGAGGAGATCATCTGGCGCCAGCAGGATAGGACACCCGGTTCTTTTCAACTAATGGGGGGCCAAGTGGTCAGTACCAAACACTCCGCTGAAAACTTCCCTTCACTGATCACTAGCTCCCTGGTCCTGAGGAGGCCTGAAGGGGGGGGGGGGGGAGGAGCTGGCTGGCAGGTCCTGTGGGAACCGCAGACCCTCAGGGAGTGGCAGGGAACTTTGAAGGACCCAACCATTCACTCCAGCAGTCCCGACTACCTCGGGGGGGGGGGGGGGGGGTCACATTCTAGAAGGATCTGCACTTTTCCTGGTTTTCAAGCCACTGGAATCAACTCCAGAATGGCAGGGAAATGACTGTCATAATTATTTCTGTCCCTGGAAATACAAATAAAGGTGTAGAAAATATTACCCATAGGGAGAGTGATGCGGTTCATCCCTGTGGGTGAATCTGTTCCCTGTCCTGATGGCTCGTGTGGGCATCTCCCCCCTGGCTTCTCTCTCCATTCTTAGTGTTCTGGTTTTGGGGCCACACCCGGTGGTGCTCAGGGCTTATAACTCTGTGCTTAGGGGTCACTCCTGGTGTTCAAGTGACCACCTGTGGTGCTGGGGATCAAACCATTCACTCCAGCAGTCCCAGGGATGAAACCTGGGTCAGCTGTGTGCTGGGCAGGTGCCCTCCCCGCTGTACTATCTCTCCAGACTCTGGGTTCTCCTTTGAACCACTAGAATTATTGTACTATTTCCTTCACTGGTGGTCTTTTAAAATGAGAAACTGCTTTGAAGGTCTGAATGCACATTTCATGTGATGAAAAGAATATGAACTCTTGGTGAAATCCAAGAGCGGAGGGGAGAGGGAGAGAGAGGGAGAGACAGAGAGAATATAATGGAAAAACTCCTTTCAGACTTACAGGACTTAAAAGCAAATTGCTCTGCCCAAACGAGCATTCAGTATCAACTGTGATTGGCAGGTGGCGACATTTTGGCACCTGTTCTTGGTGGCCAGCTTCTCTCAAAGTTTCTGAGCTACTATATTGTTGTTTTGTAAATTAAAAAAAATTTTTTTTCATGCTTATTCTTCTATATGAATTTTTTTTTGCTTTTGCGCTACACCCAGTTGCACTCAACGTTTATTGCTGATTCTGCATTCAGGGATCACCCCTGGCAGGTTCAGGGGACCATTTATGGTGCTGGAAATTAAACTGGGTCAGCCGTGTGCTCTCTCTGGCCCTTTCTATGTAAATACTAGTATCTGCCTGGGATCTAGGAAGAATGTTTTATTTTGGGACCACGCTCTGCAGATCACTCCTGATTCTGTGCTCAGGGGACGTTCCCAGGAGGGTTCAGAATAGCATGTGCTACTGGGGATCAAACTGGATTTGGGCATATTTAAGGCGAGCACCCTAATTGCTGTACTGTCTCCCCTGCCCCTCATACAGATCCTAAACATTTTTTAGATTTACTGCTAAATATCTTCTTTCCTACTTGTGAAAATGGAGTTTCTCTATGTGACAGTCTTTTCCTGCTATTATAAAGACTGTTGATCTGTGTGTATTAGTTTTCCTTCTTTCTTTCTTTCTTCCTTCCTTCCTTCCTTCCTTCCTTCCTTCCTTCCTTCCTTCCTTTCTTCCTTTCTTTCTTTCTTTCTTTCTTTCTTTCTTTCTTTCTTTCTTTCTTTCTTCTTTGCACCCCAGCATAGGGCATTTGCCTTGCACACAGCCAGCCTGGCTGAAACAGGTTCGATTCCTCCGCCCCTCTCGGAGAGCCCGGCAAGCTACCAAGAGGATCTCGCCTGCACAGCAAAGCCTGGCAAGCTACCTGTGATGTATTTGATATGCCAAACATAGTAACAACAAGTCTCATGATGGAGATGTTACTGGGCCCACTCGAGCAAATCAATGAACAATGGGAGGACAGTGACCCCAGCGATACACAGGGGTTACTCTTGACTCTGCACTCAGGAATTACTCCTGGCAGTGCTCAAGGGACCATATGG
The DNA here is from genome assembly GCF_029834395.1 of Sorex fumeus. NCBI lineage: Eukaryota > Metazoa > Chordata > Mammalia > Eulipotyphla > Soricidae > Sorex > Sorex fumeus. The sequence continues at coordinate 16,084,378 of NW_026606086.1, read as the reverse complement.
GATGCTGGAAATTGAACTCAGGTCAGCAGCGTGCAAGGCAAATGCCCTCCCCACTGTACTATTGCTCCAGCCCCTAGTTTTATTTCTTGCTACCTTACTATATCACTAGCAGAGGGCCTCTACTCTATGCTATCGGGAAAGAACTTCCAAACTCGTCTCCTCAAACTCCAGCTCAGGCAGCCCCAACATCAGCAGAATGAGGACTAACCTGCTGGTTCAACTGTTGATCCCTGGGAAGTCCCTGGATGTCCACAAAACAACCACTGCTGGCCCAGGGACCCAGCTCCAAGTCCGGGAACATACTTTGCAGGTGGAGGTTGTCTGAGGCTTGGCACTCTATGATCCTCTGGGCACTGCCAGAAATGACCCACACACAAACTGGGTTGGAAATTAACCCTGAACACCACTGGGTATGGCGCACACACACACACACACACACACACACACGCACGCACATTAGTGCCATTTAATGTTTTTCATCATAGTAGATTTAGAAACGAGTACACACAACTGGGGAGGGCTTACAGCAGGGAGGGCGCTTGCCAGGCACGCAGCTGAGTACAGTTCAATCCCTGGCATCTCAGAGGGCACCTGAGCCCTGCCAGGAGTGACCCCTAAGCAGAGCGAGGAGGAAATCCCAAGCATCACCCCAAATCAAAAAGCCTCTTGTGCACCCTGCACCTAATCTACTTTTTGGGGGGATGTATTAGGCTGCACCCACAGTACTCAGGGCTACTCACCCTGCTTGATGCCAGAGGGTCTTTTATTAGTGCTGGGGCCCCCTTGCAGAGCTAGTGCCACCCCCGAAGCTCTTCATAGCCCCATGCGGACGCCATGACTCTCCACTTCATTTGGGAGGATGGAAGAGGAGCCCAGTAGGGCAGGAACCCTGCACCAGGGCCTCCGATCCCAGCAGAACCAGAGGCGAGGCAGCAGAGACTGACAGCCAGGGTCGGGGTGGGGGGGCTCCCACAAATGAGCTTTCCAGGAGGCCCTCCCCTCCCAGTCCCTTCTGTTGTTAGAATAACATTATTTGTGCTCAGAGCCAGAGTGAGCACAAATTCAGCTGGTAGGGTGCTTGCCTTGCATGTAGCCAACCTGGGTTTGATCCCCCCACATCCCATATGATTCCCCCAAGCACCCCCAGGAGTTAACTCCTGAGTGTAGAGCCAGGAGTAAGCCAGGAGCATCGCCCGGTATGACCCAAAAACCAAAAACATTTGGTGCTCAAGAGCATCAGGAAGCCCGGGGTTGGGGTACTGTAGGCTGAAGAGCCCCTCATTTTCCTCTCACCCTCTCGGAGAACTCTGGGTGATCTGTAACACACACAACTGTCATATCCGGGACCCCACTGGGCCTCTTACCCCAACACCTCACCTCTTCTGAGCCCTGTCTCTACCAACCCCCCACCCCAACCCCCCTTCACAGTGCAGAAGGATGAACTTGCAGGTCATGACCCCTGACCCTGGCAGAGGCCCCCTCTGCGACTGTGAACTTGCATGCCCATGTCCGCCTGAGCAGCCCCAAGTGGCTGGAGGCGGGCGGCCAGACAGGTGTAAGGTTTGCTGGACCAAATGGCTGCTGGCTGAGAAACAGCAACACATTCCCGGAATCAAAGATCCCAATGGCCAGTCCCCAGCCTGGTAGCCCCAGGCTGCCCGCTGTGCCTCCTTACCAAGCCTACCTACCCAGCCTACCGACCACTCCCACTGGTCTTTGTTCCCTTCCCACCCAAGACGCCTGACACCTCTCACTGAGCCTCTCCCCAGGCCGCTGTGCCCCCAACCTCACTAGAGATCTTCCTAGGGCCTGGGAGTACAACCCCTTAAACTTGTTTCTTCACTTACTCATCTGACAGGTCTCTGTCCTGTCCGTGCCAGGCAATGGCAGTGACCTTTCAGTGGGGACAAAATTTCACCACGTCGCCCAGGTGTACCTGGGTGCTGCTCCACAGACCGTGCAGAACCCCAGATCTACACCCACCCAGCTCCGACCTGTGCCGGGTCACTGTGGTTCCAGGACCCTGATCCGCATCCCCTGCGACCCAGCCCCCATCACACCCCTGGGGGGTGGGTGCCCTTGCTCTGCAGGTGGAGGAAGCCAGGCCTGTCCCAGTAAGGGAAGGAGGGTCCGTCCCAGCCTCACTCCCAAAGCTGCCCTGGGGGCTGGATGCTGTGCAGCCCGAGAAATCCCTCCTGACACCCAGCGATCCCATCACAGGACCACAGAGGACCACACAGAGTGGCTTTTACACTGGCTTTCTGTGACTCTGTGGGCTGCCGCCCTGAAGAGGATTTTCCCAGGGCGAGGAGAAAGGGGACAATCAGGGAAAGCACAGCAGGATGGGGGTGGAGGTGGGGGGACAGCAAAGCCTCTGGAGCCCTCGAGGACAGCCACATGCTGCCAGAAGGAGCTGCTGAGCTGCTGGAAGAAGCTGCCATGGGGGCTGGAGCGATAGCACAGTGGGTAGGGCGTTTGCCTTGCACGCGGCCGATCCGGGTTCGATTCCCAGCATCCCAGCATTCCTGAGTGCAGAGCCAGGAGTAACCCCTGTGTATCGCCAGATGCAACCCAAAAAGCCAAAAAAACAAAAAAAAAAGCCGCCATGAAGGTGTTCTCCGAATACGTGCAGAGGGAATGTGTGCTACGGAAAGCCTGGGGAAAGGCTCATGAAGAAGTAGAGTCTGAGAATGAGAAGAAGCAAGTTTATTGGGAAACTCTGGGAGAGGTTCACGGGTCTCTACAGAGGCCAGTGAAGTCGCACCCAACGTGTGGCTGCATGGGCATCGGATAGGGCAGATCCCCTTGGGGGAAGGGGTGGAATGGGATGAGGAAGTAGGAGCTTCTGTGCAAGCTCCGGGAATTCCAACGGATTGAAAAAATCTTAGGGCGGTTTCATGAGCCCCGGGGCTCACCAGTGGTTTCCAGGTGTCCTATGCTAAGCCCCCTGGGCCTACCCAACGCCTGGCTTTTCTGTTCTCACCAGATCTGTGGATAGGTGATATAGCCCCTGGGAAGTTCTAGAACAATCCTGTCAGGCCCAGAATGGGACTCACTAAAACGTAATTTAAGGTTTTATTTTATTTTATTTTTGCTTTTGGGGTCACGCCCGGCGATGCACAGGGGTTACTCCTGGCTCTGCACCTCTGCACTCAGGAATTACCCCTGACGGTGCTCAGGGGACTATATGGGATGATGGGAATCATACCCGGGGTGGCCACATGCAGGGCGCAAGGCAAACGCCCTACCCACTGTGCTATTGCTCCAGCCCCCCTTTTTTTTTGAGGGGGGGCATTTTGGATCACACCTAGGCTGTGCTCAGAGGTTACTTCTGGCTCTGCACTCAGGAATCACCCCTGGCGGTGCTCAGGGGACCATATGGGATGCCGGGGATGGAACCTGGGTCAACCACATGTAAAGCAGATGCCCTCCCCGCTATACTATCGCTCCGCCCCCTTAATTTCAAAAATTAAGGTTTGAAAAATAAAGCACTGGAGACTGCAATGCTGATTACACAGGTAAACAAGCGCAGGTGGTTGTTCAAAGTCTCAGTCCAGAATTTGTCTCTACCACAGAAGCAAGAGCCTCCAAGCTTCTAATCCTCCGATGATTGGAGCAGGGAACTGTTGATCAAACTTAGAGCCAATTAAAGAATGGCGTTACCCAGAGTCCCGCCCTTTTGTGTCTCCCGCCAAAGACTAAAACCCTGGACTTCACATGATCGACTGATGTCCTGTGATTGATGGGAGCCTTTGCAAATGAGAAGTGGGTCTGGATTGCCCTCCTGGGACCGAAGACTAGAGCCTTTGCTGGCCACAGCAGACACTGATGGCAAGCGTTCTTGCCAGTCCCCAACTCATTGGCCCTTTGGGGGCCCTTCTGGAGACTGTCCCATCTCCCGTGACAATCTTTCATTGGATTGTTAGAAGAGTCGCTTCAACCTCAGCCTTCTGGGTCTTTCTGGATGTGTCTTCTAAGGACTCCTGGATCCACAGTTCCCTCTTATTAATGTTACTATCTCACAAAGACCCTGTTTCCTGATAAGGTCATTAAGCCCAGGTTTCAGGTGAACATGGAGCTCTGTGGGGAGGCAGAGACACAGCAGCTCTAGTCATGTAGCTGTGAAGAACTGCCTTCCATTCTTTGCCTGTTGGGTCACTGAGCGAGTTTGGATTTGTTGTCTCTCTCTCTCTTTTTTTTTTTTTCGCTTTTTGGGTCACACCCAGAGATGCACAGGGGTTCCTCCTGGCTCATGCACTCAGGAATTACTCCTGGCAGTGCTCAGGGGACCATATATGGGATGCTGGGAATTGGACCCGGGTCCGCTGCATGCAAGGCAAACGCCCTACCCGCTGTGCTATCGCGCCAGCCCTGGATTTATTGTCTCTTGGGTTAGGGTGAGGCTGCCAGCGTTGCCCCTGCCCACAGCACTTACAAGTGGATCCTGAGGCTGGAGTGTGCACAGACTTAGGAGGGGCAGAACAGGAAGCTGCAACAAGAGCAGCTGGCGGGTGATGGTTATGGTGCCACAACGTGAATGGCCACGCCCACTGAACTGTGTGTAAGAGGCATAATAAAATGTTATCTCGTCTCTCCTCCCTGTGTGATAAGGAGGTTCTTTAAAATCGCTTTTGCCCCTGAGACCCACCCTAACGAATATGCAAAGAGGCGAGATCATACAGTGGGGAGGGCACTTGCCTGGCACGCAGCTGACCCAGATTTGGCACATGGTCCCCCAGGCACTGCTAGGAGTCATCCCTGAGCGCAGAAATACCACCAAACACGGCCCCCAAATTTGATAGATAACTAAAAACGGGAAGAAAGAAACTCCCTCCTTCCCATCAAAAAGCCACACACAGCTGAAATATTAGCCTGTGTCTCCAGTAGAAAAAGAAACCAAGCAAAAAGCAGGATCCCTGGGGATTCATCCGGTCCAGTTGTCCTTATTAACTGGTGCTGCTGGCAAATCCATAATCACTGCAAAGCCAAGCGAGAGGTTTAACAGGAGAAGGGAGGGACAAATCATTCGCCCAACCTAGGCTGCACACCTCGGCTTTTCTCTCCCCGTCTTTGTGGGTCCTTGATGAGGTCGGCTGTTGCTCCCACCCTCCCACCTCTGTTCCTGGTGTTTCTCTTTCTAGGTCAGCGGATTTAAAAAGATTTAAGGGCTGTGATGCAAAGCAAATTTCCTGCTTTGTCTCCCTGTTCCTTCCTGGAACTTCTGGATCAGCAGTTTTTGTTCATGCTCTGTTTGCGGTGAGCAAGAATTTAGGAATTTTTTTTTCTAAGTCTGTGAAAATGAGGGGATGGAACCACCTTCAGAATGTGCCCGGGGGTCAAGAGAGGGTCATGGGCATGGAGTTAGAGGGTGATCAAAGGGAAGAAGTGGGATGCGAGCAGGGTACAGGCTGAGCTTGCCCGAGGACTCCACACAGCCATTCTCTTGCATCCCATTCTCTGGTTTCTGAAGGAAAGTGAAAGTCCAATGCCTGTGTTTGCAGCAGTAGTAGCCACCTACCAAATGGGCTTATATCTGTCTACAGTATCATTTTCAGATTGATTTACACTAAAGGGTGAAATGTGACCTCTGGTTTATCACATTCTGGCTGGATGCAGCCTATAGTGACCGGTGGTCATCTGTGACAGCCAGAGCCCTTCCCAGATATCTCCATCCCTGTCCTATGCTGTCCCCACCTCACCCCATCTCTCACTAGAGTTCTCTCCTCCTCAAGAAGAGGGTCAGATGCCCCGCAGCGCCATCTTTACAGCACACAGCCGCAGAGAAGAAAGGCCGCGGGGGGGGTAGGGGGTGGGGGGGGGCAGGCTCCACAGCTCCCGGAGAATGCACCAGGTCCCAAAAAGAGCCGAGATCACCGGGAAGTCCCAGATGGGGTAGGTGCCGCATCCCGCCTCCTCCAGATGGAACCCTGGTGACCCGGAGCCTCTACAAGCATAGCTCGAGTATGCAGGAACCAGGACTTTTACTCCAAACTGCCAGGACCTTCCCAGCTCCCAGGTAACCTCTGATTCCGGAAGTCATGCCCACAACCCGCCCCCCAGCGCCATCTTTACAGCACACGGCCACAGAGAAGAAAGGCCGCTGGGGGTGGGGGGGGCAGGCTCCACAGCTCCCGGAAAATGCACCAGGTCCCAAAAAGAGCCAAGATCACCGGGAAGTCTCAGATGGGGTAGGTGCCGCATCCCACCTCTTCCAGATGGAACCCTGGTGACCAGGAGCCTCTACAACATAGCTCGAGTATGCGGGAACCAGGACTTTTACTCCAAACCAGACATTTCCCTATATACAAAGTGATCAATGGAAAGTAAATCATCCAACGTTTCTCCCTGAAAATCAGGCTTAACTCTTATACAAACCACAACACCCAATAGGAGAGAGAGAACAAAAGGGAATGAATGCCCTGCCACAGAGACAGGGTGGGCTGGGGGGGTGGGGGGTGGGAGGGAGACTGGGATCCGCGGTGGTGGGAAATGGTCACTGGTGGAGGGATGGGTATTCAAAATAAATAAATAAATTTTAAAAAATAAAATTAAAAAAAAGAAGAGGGTCAGAGAGATAGTCCAGGGGGCTAGGTGCTTGTCTTGCACATGACTGACTTGGGTTCAATCCCCAGCACCAAACAGGGTCCCCTGAGCACCACCGCAAGGAGTGACTTCTGAACACAGAGCTAGGAGTAAACCCTGAACACTTTCAGGTATTGCCCAAAAAACAATCCTCTCTCCTTAAAAAAAAAGAAAAAAGAAATTCGGGGCTGGAGTAATAACACAGCGGGTAGGGCGTTTGCCTTGCACAATTCCCAGCATCCCATAAGTCCCCTGAGCACCACCAGGAGTAATTCCTGAGTGCAAAGCCAGAAGTAACCTCTGTGCATTGCTGGGTATGACCCAAAAAGAAAAAAAAAACTGAACTAAAACAAAGAACAGATTCCATGTCACACCAGTGAGTATGGCTTATCTCAGAAAGCGTCATCAGGGATGTGAGCAAAGGACCTTCTCCACTGCTGGTGGGAGTGCTGTCTGGGTCGCCCCCACGAGGACAGTTTAGAGACTTCTCAGAAAAGTCTAGACTGGGATGGAGTGATAGTACAGTGGGTAAGCACTTGCCTTACATGCAGCCGACCCAGGTTCCATCCCTGGCATCCCATATGGTCCCCCAAGCATGGCCAGAAGTAACACCTGAGTGCAGAGCCAGGAGTAAGCCCTGAATGCTGTCAAGTATGGTCTGAAACCCCCCCAAAAAAAATAAAACCCAAAAAGTCTAGACTCAGTCTAAGATTCGAGGTGCTACATGACTCAGCAATTCCACTTTTTAGCATCTATCTGCAAACCACCAACACATTCATTTGAAAAGGTATACTCACAGCAAAAGACCTGCATATATCTGCATATATTACTACAGACACATTCACACAGGCAAAGAGACTCTCCAAAATATTAATAATAGGCTGGGAATATAGTACAGCAGGTAAAGCACTTGCTTTGCATGCGGTCAACCCAAGTTCAATCCCTGGCACCCCATATGGTGCCCTGAGCTCCACCAACAGTGATCCCTGAGAGAAGAGCCAGAAGTAAGCACTGAGCAACACTAGATGTGGCCCAAAAGGATAAAAGAAAAAAAGAGAGGAAGGAAAGGAAGGAAGAAAGAAAGGAAGGGAGGGAGGGAGGGAAGAAAGGAAGGAAGGAAGGAAGGAAGGAAGGAAGGAAGGAAGGAAGGGAGGGAGGGAGGGAGAGATGGAGAGAGGGAGGGAAGAAAGGAAGGAAGAGAGGGAGAAAGGGAGGGAGGGAGGGAAGGAAGTAAGGGAGGGAGGGAGGGAGGGAAGGAAGTAAGGGAGGGAGGGAGGGAGGGAAGGAAGTAAGGGAGGGAGGGAGGGAGGGAGAGACAGAGAGAGGGAGGGAAGAAAGGAAGGGAGGAAGGAAGTGAGGGAGGGAGGGAAAAAAGAGAGGGAGGAAGGGAGGGAGGGAGGGAGGGAAGGAAGTAAGGGAGGGAGGGAGGGAGGGAGGGAGGGAGGAAGGAAGGAAGGAAGGAAGGAAGGAAGGAAGGAAGGAAGGAAGGAAGAGAGAGAGGGTGGGAGGGAGGGAGGGGAGATAGGGAAGGGAGGGAGGGAGGGTGGGAAGGAAGGAAGGAAGCAAGATAAAATTTAAAAAGATGACTGACAGTGGGGCCAGAGAGAGTACAGAGGCTAAGATACTGGTTATTCGTGTTAGACCTACATTCGACTCAAAACAACCATAGGGTCCCCAAGCATCACCACAAGTGAATCCCTGAGCAGACATATGTGGGTCTTTTTTTGTTTGTTTGTTTCGTTGGTTCTTGGGCCACACCTGGTGATGCTCAAGTTACTCCTAACTCTGCACTCAGGAAATCACTCCTAGCAGTACCCGGTGGGGCCATAAGGGATGCTGGGCATTGAAACTGAGTCAGCCGGGCTCAAGACAAGTGCTTTACCCACCGTACTATTGCTCTCTGGCCCCCGTTCTTTTTTTTTTTTTTAAGATCTTCATATGGGACTGGAGAGATAGTACAGTGGGTAGGGCATTTGCCTTGCACCCGGCTGACCCAGGTTCAATCCCCAGCAACCAGTATGGTCCCCTCAGCCTGCCAGGGTGACCTTAAGCACAGAGCCAAGAGTCCTGAGCAACACCGGGTGTGGCCCCAAAATCAAAATCTTTCAAATAAATAAATAAAGATCATCGTGGACCAAAGACAGTAGAGCAGGCAAGGCTCTTTTCTTGCTCACAGTTGATTCTAGTTTGATCCTAAAACCCCATATGGCCCCCAGCTCTGCCAGAAGTAACCCCAGAGTGCAGAGCCAAGGGTGAACCCTGACACCGGACCATCCCTCCATGGCTCCCCACCTGTTCGTCGGCCTGGCTGTCGCCCCCACAATATGCCTCTGGGTGCCATCTTAGCACACCATCAGCCTTAGTCCAGAGATGCCCAATTGAATCCTGAAATGGATTAGTGCCATTTAGAAATGTCTCTAGAACCCAACCATTTAGATTCAAGGATTCCAGAAGTGTCTGGCTGCGGTACCCATGATATTCAAAATGAGCAATGGACAAAAAATGATCTAGCATCTGCCCCTGGCAGGCAGGCTTGAATGGTGTGTGTGGGGGGGGGAGGGCGGAATTCAAACAAAACAAAATGCCCAAAAGTACAGAGAGAGTATTGGGGAAATTGCCTGCCATGGAGGCAGGGTGAGGACTGAGATTGGCGGGGATGGGGGGATTGGGGGCGATGTACTGAGAACACTGGTGGTGAAAAATGTGCACTGGTGGATGGATGGGAGTTCGGTCATTGTATGGCTAAATCTTTTTTTTTTTTTTTTTGGTTTTTTGGGTCACACCCGGCGATGCTCAGGGGTTACTCCTGGCTTTGCACTCAGGAGTTACTCCTGGCGGTATTCAGAGGACCATATGGAATGCTGGGAATCGAACCCGGGTCAGCCATGTGCAAGGCAAATGCCCTACCTGCTGTGCTATTGCTCCAGCCCCCTGTATGACTAAATCTTGAACATGAAAACTTCGTAACTGTACCTCACGGTGATTCAATTTAAAAAAAAAATAATGTGGAGTTCATGCCCAATTCAACCAGCTTAATTAATGGCTGAATAAATAGCAGTGCTCCTTCAATAAAAGGGGGGGGGGTGGAAGAAACAGAGTGAGCCCTGAGCACCACCAGGTGTTACAAAGTCTAAAAAAAAAAAAAACCCTAACTAGGGCCAGAGCGATACTACAGTACAGATAAGTAACCCCTGGGCATTGCTGGGTGTGACCCAAAAAGCAAAAAACAAACAACAAAAAACCCCAAAACTACCGGAGCAGCCACTATAGTCCCTTGGCCCACCAGAAGTGATTCTTGAGCACTGCTGGGTATGGCCCCCACAAGACAAAAAACAAAATCAAAAGTCACAGTGAAGAGTTCTAAGCATTGTAGAAAAAGAATAAGTCACATTTTTAAAAATTTTTAGAAAAGCTTTTATTTTATATATTTTTTCCCTTTTTTATTGAATCACCATGAGAACAGTTACAAAACTTTCAGGCTTAAGTCTCGGTCATACAATGATCAAATACCCATCCCTTCACCAGTGCACATGTTCCACCACCAAGAACCCCAGTATACCCCCATCCCACCCCTCCCCCCGCCTGTGTGGCAGATGATTTCCACTTTACTCTCTCTCTACTTTGATTCCATTCAGTTTTTCGACAGAAGACCCACAATTATTATTTGGAATTTCCCCCCAACAATCAGACCTGTGGAAAAGGCATCATTAAATAATTTGTTTTCTATTGCTGATAATGAAGAGCATATAATGTTGCGGCCAAGCGATTTTGGATTTCTGATATTTTAGCAATCAAGTCTGGAGGGAGTTCTGCCAGAAACTGCTGGGTTCTGAGATTGGGTTTTTTGCCTCTGGGATCATGGCCATTCAGGAGCCGGAGAAGCCGTTCATGAATAAATCAACTTTTTTAAAAGAATTGCTACTTGGTCAAAATAAAATAAATGCAATATTAAAGAAAAAACAGTCCTCAAGATGAATCACTCTGGTACATGAATCATTTCGGGCCAGTGGCGATTGAGGGGCCCTGCCCTCCCTGAAGAAGCTTTTCCTCTCCTGGTGCTACTGAGAATTTAGATATTACTTTGGCCATGTAAATTTTTGTCAGAAATAACTCTTGGGACTGGAGCAATAGCACAGCAGATAGGGCGTTTGCCTTGCACACGGCCAACCCAGGTTCGATTCCCAGCATCCCATATGGTCCCCTGAGCACCGCCAGGGGTAATTCCTGAGTGCAGAGCCAGGAGTAACCCGTGTGCATCGCCAGGTGTGACCCCCCCCCCAAAGAAAAAGAAATAATTCTTTGGGGGTTGGGGCAGAGCAATAGGACAGCAGGTAGAGCACTTGCCCTGCACAGACCAAACCGGGTTCAATCCCTGGCATCCCATATGGTTCCCCCAAACACCTCCAGGAGTAATTCCTGAGTGCAGAGCCAGGAGTAACCCCTGAGCATTACTGGGTGTGACCCCCAAAAGATAAAATTTTTTAAAAAATGACTCTTTACATCGGCATGTCTGGGCAAACAGCTAATTACACAATCTCTTATTTTCTTTTTTCTTGATTTTTAATCCACACCCAGCAATGCTCAGGGCTTACTCCTCTGAGCTCAGGTATCACTTCTGGAGGGCTCAGGAGATCGTGTGGGGTGCAGAAATTGAACCCAAATCAGCCACATGCAAGGCCAGAACTTTCCCCTTTAGCCTCTTCACTTCATTTTCTTATATGAACTTCCCTCCTCTACCTTGGAAGCCCCAGGGCCCTTGCACATTCCTGAATCAAGATGCATGTAGGAAAGGGCTGGAGTGATAGTACAATGGGTAAGGCATTTGCCTTTCATGCAGATGACCAGGGTTCAATACCTGGCATAACTTTATGGTTCCTCCAAGCACCACTAGGAGTGATTCCTGAGTACAGAGCCAGGAAGAACCTCTGAGCATCACTGGGTGTGCCCCCCCCCCCCAAGAAAAATGCATGTAGGGCCAGAGAGATTATACAAGGCTTAGGACAAAGATAGGGCTGGAGCGATAGCACAGCGGGTAGGGCGTCTGCGTTGCACGCAGCCAACATGACCGACCCGAGTTCGATTCCTCCGCCCCTCTCGGAGAGCCCGGCAAGCTACCGAGAGTATTCGATATGCCAGACACAGTAACAACAGAGTCTCCAATGGAGACGTTACTGGGCCCGCTCGAGTAGGACAAAGATATCTTGCTTGCAGCTAATTCTGGTTCAATCCCCCAGGCCCAGTTGGGCATGAATGGAAGGAGAGACCCCACCCAGGGCTGCACGAAAGCAAGGAAATAAATTCACTCTAATCTCAGACCCTTGTGTCTCACCAAATATATAAAATCAAATTTGATTTTCTCCTCTTAATCTGTCTTCTATGGATTTATTAGACCAGTTTAACAAGCCCCACTGGCTGGAGGAAGATTTTTTTCTCCCCATGGCAGCACCATTGAGATTAAGGATATAAAATCAACCCCAGATTCATAATTTTCACACTTTTGCTTCCTATTGCTAACCAAGACTAATCATAATTATGTGAAATTATATAAATTAGCATATGTGATATAAGTAGGCCAATAAATGACCTATTGTTAAAATTAGTGTCTCATTTATGACAAAATAGCCTTTCATTTTTCCAAGGAATTCACATTTTCAGGGGTTGGGGAAAAAGCTTCCCACTAATAGGTCTATAGAAATATAAAAGTGAAAACTTTAGAATCTTGAAAAGCATCAGGCTCTAATTGTTTGAATCCCAAATGTGAGTCCATATTCTCTCTGACCCAGAACATCCAGCTGATATTTAAAATTTAGTCATCAACAGTATTTTCTTTTTGCAAGCTCAATTTTTCTCCAATTCAGTGCACAAAATTGTCTTTCTATAAATTCTTGAAATACAACTGGAACAATTCTCATCATGGTTCCTTCCCCATAGGACATTAATCATCATAAAATGGTTTTGATTGGAAGGACAAAACCGGCCCAATACATAATTAGAACATCGAATAAATTTTGATTAGGAAGATACTTGAAATTCATTTCATTCCAGAGACTGCAGAAAACATTGATTTTTAGCAAAAATACTTTTTCACAAAGACATTCACATGGAATGGTTTCAGAACATAAAGTACTTGAAGTTTTGTCTAACCATCATCAACAATCCATCTCAAGTGGAAGTTGTTATCTATACTTGGCTTTTGGGGGAGTTTTGGACCTCACCCAGCAGTGCTCAGGAACAACTTCTAGCTCCATACCTAGGGGTCTCTCCTGGCCTTTCTTGGGGGACCAGGTAGTTCTGGAATCAAGCTGAGGCCCTGCATCCGAGTATATTCTCAGCCCACTGACTTATCTCTCCGGCCCCCATGTTTGGTAATTGAACCACGTAGCCGGCATCTCACGGTTCTGTCTGTAGATATTTCAGTCTATACTACTAACCAGGACTGGAGCGATAGCACAGCGGGTAGGGCGTTTGCCTTGCACGCAGCCAACATGGCTGACCTGAGTTCGATTCCTGCCCCCCTCTCAGAGAGCCCAGCAAGCTACCGAGAGTATATCGCGCGCAGAGCAAAGCCTGGCAAGCTCCCCATGACGAACTCAATATGCCAAACACAGTAACAACAAAGTCTCACGATGGAGACGTTACCGGGCCTGCTACTGGGCCTGCTCGAGCAAATCGATGAACAACGGGAGGACCGTGACTGTGACTACTAACCAGAACACTTTACAAAAGCAACACAGTGCCAGAGCGATAGTTTAGAGGGGAGGGCATTCGCCTTGCACACGGCCGAATGAGGTTGAACCCCTGGCCCCTCATAGGGTTCCCTGAGCCCCACTGGGAGTGATCCCTGAGTACAGAGCCAGGAGAAAGCCCTGAGCACCGCTTGGGTATGGTTCAAAGTTCAAGAAAAATTAATCAACAACTACAACCTGGGTCGCTGGCACCCAGGTGCGAGTCACTGGGCCTTACTCCTCCATTCCGCTTCTTCCTGATCCTCCCTTGCTGCCAGGTGGGCCAGCAGGTGGCTTACTGGCGAAACACCTGCCTTGCACCTTGAACTCTGAGTTCAGCTCCCGGCACTGTACAAGACCCCAGTTTTGATCCCCTGCACCACGTGGCCCCATGGACAGCTGGTGAATCCCACTGTATGGGTTTTTTTGTTTTGTTTTGTTTTGTTTTGTTTGTTTTGGCTTTTTGGGTCACACCTGGTGAGGCTAAGCAGTTACTCCTGGCTCTGGACTCAGGAATCACTCCTGGTGTGGCTCAGAGAACCCTGTGGGATGCCCGATGTGGGGACTGAACTTGGATCAGCCCTACCCCCTGTACTATTGCTCCGGCCCCTGCCCGTAGCACCCGTGGGTCTGAGGAACAGCGAATGTTGAGCCGACAGACTCACATTGCCAGGTCAGGGAAGCCCAGCAGTGACCGAGGGATCCTGAGCACTGTTTGGAGGCCCCCTCCACACACACACCCCAAACAGCTGAATGAAACCCTGGGGAGATGAGCAGAGAAAAACCTGTAGCACAACTTCCGGTCAGGGAATTCCTCGGCACCTGCCTCACTAGAGATAAGACTTTCTTTATCCCAAAGCATCAACTTATTTATTTATTTTGGGCTTTTGGGTCAAACCAAGAGATGCTCAGGGGTTTCTCCTGGCTCTGCACTCAGGAATTATTCCTGGTGGTGCTTGGGGGACCCTATGGGATGTTGGGGATGAACCCGGGTGGATTGCATGTAAGGCAAATACCCTCCCTGCTGTGCTGTCGTCGCTCCAGCCCTGAATGATTTATTATTCATCTTTTGTTTGGGCTGGAGCGATAGCACAGTGGGTAGGGCGTTTGCCTTGCATGAAGCCGACCCAGGTTTGATTCCTCCACCCCTCTCAGAGAGCCCGGCAAGCTACCAAGAGTATCTCGCCCACACGGCAAAGCCTGGCAAGCTCCCCGTGACGTATTTGATATGCCATAAACAGTAACAACAAGTCTCACAATTTGTTGTGAGACGTTACTGGTGCCCGCTCGAGCAGATCTATGAACTACGGGAGGAGAGTGCTACAGCGCTAATCTTTTTGTTTGGGTGGGAGTCACACCTGGAAGTTCTCAGGGCTTACTCCTGGCTCTATGTTCAGGGATCACTCCTGATGGGGCTCAGGGGACCCTGTGCAGTGCTAGGGATTGAACCCAGGTTAGCTGCTTGAAGGCTACCTGTTAAGCTATCTCTGTGGCCCCAGAGACCTTTGTAGAGAAACGAGCGTTCAGGGCCCTGCATGACTGCCATGCCAGCCAGCAGTCAGGGTGAGGCGTAACAGCAGGATGTGGTCAGGGAAAGCCACCTGGGGAAAGGAACTGAGGGGGAATCCAGGTGAGACCTTCATGGCCAGCCAGCAGAGACTTGGGACAGTCTGGGCTCTGACGGATGGGCCCTCGAAACCCCTTCCTGCACGGGCTAGAGGTATGACAAGCAGGCGCCAAGGAGGGCATGGGGTTCCACCAGGCTGAGGGAAGGGTGGTCCAAGAGGACAGAGGGGGGTCTCTGCGAGAACCCAAAACCTGGCCTGGGAGGTGGAGAGGAAGGTGGAGGCGGCCGCGGCTGCAGGTCTGAAGGGGAGTCTGAGGGTGCTCGGCCGTGGAGACTCACCTTCCGTCTGTGGGGTGGGGGTTCGATCTGTGGCGTCACTCCCCAGGAAAACTCTCCTGTGAAAGTGGAAAGTTGAAGAACAAAACTGACTTCTCTCTCTCCAGGGAATCAGCGAGGCAATTCCTGAGAGTGGGATTTAGGGGTTCCGGGAGAGGATCTCCGTGTTTTATTTTATTTCTGGGTTGCTTAGGCTGGGGGGCCACACCTGGCTGTGTCCGGGGGACTCCATGTGGTCCCCGGGGTCTACCGGGGCCAACCGTGCGCCAGGCAAGTGCTTTAACCCCTGGACTCTCTCTGGGGCCCCTGGGGCCCGTCCAAGAGGCGGGTCCGCTTCAGGACTGGGGGGTGGAGGGGCGCTCGCAGTTTCCAGCCCCTCCGGGGGTCCCGGGCCCGGCTCAGTGGCCCCTCGGGGCCGGCCGTGATTGTAGGAGGCTCACAATGCAATGCCAAGCCAGGGGGCACGGGCGCGGGACACGCCCCAGCCCCCCGCGCCGCACTCCGCGGGGACCCCCAGGCTGCAGTGCGCGGCCCCGGCGCGCGCAGGTGGCGGTGTCGCCCTGCGCCCCACGTGCGCGCGGCCCGGCCCGCCGGTCAGTGTGCAGGTACGCGGTCGAGGGACACCGCGGCCCCGCGCCCCCGCGCCCCCGTCCCGCCCCACCCCGCGCACCCCGCGCTCCGCGGCGTCCAGCGGCGTCCAGCGGCGGCAGCATGGGGCTCTGCCGGCGTCGGCTCACCTGGTTGCTGCTCCTGCTGGCCGTCATCGCGGGGACCCTCCTGTCCCGGTACCCCGCGGCCCTGCGCGTGGACTCGGAGCCCCGGGCGGGAGTCAGGTAGGGGCCGCGGCGGGCGGGGGCGACCCCTCGGGCTTCTCCGGGCTGAAGGCGTCCTGGGTCCCCGTCTCTGCCGCAGCTCCAAGGGGCCCCACCCCGCCCACGCTCAGGGCACCCACCATCCCCATCGGGGTCACCTCTAGGGTCCAGATGCGGCGGGTCTGGAGTCAGAGCGACGTTCAGCGGCGAGGGCCCTTGCCTTTCCAGTTACCCACCCAGGCTCCGTCCTGGGCACCCTCTAGGGCCCCCCAGCCCACCAGGAGTGGCCCCTGAGTACAGAGCCAGGAGTAAGCCCTGAGCACCGCAGGGTGTGACTCCCAAACCCGCAGATCTGGTGGGTTCTCTTTTTCTCCCCCGATGTGTCTGGAACTTGTCATATCTGCCGAACTCTGGGGCGGTCCCTGGCGGGTCACTGCCCTTTCCACTGACTCTGCTGTTTATTCTGAGAAGCTCCATGGGAGCCCCTGCCAGGAGGGGGTGAGCCCAGGGTCCCGGCCCACCCCGAGGTGCCGGCAGCTCCCCCAGAAGCAGCCCCGCCCACCCCCTGCCGCTGTACCCAGGAGTGAACCCTGATGGTGATTCCAATAACTGAAGGAGTTCGGCTTTACTTCTGGAGTGCCTGGATTTGGGGGGCTGGAAGGGCACCCGCGGTCCGGCCAGCCCTTCCCACCTAACCTTACCCCACAGACAGGATGAAAGGAGCCTGAGAACAGCTTTCGGGAGAAGCTGCTCTAGATGCAGAACCAGGGAGAGGCTGTTGAGGGATGAAGGCGCCAGCCTTGCACCCTGACCCACCTGCACCCCCCTCCCATCCCCCAACTTCAGATCACTGGTGCCTCAGCATATGATCCCAGAGGTCGAGTCCCGAGAAGTTGGAAAACCAGTGAGCCCAGATGGCTCATCAGCCCGACTGTGTGTGTGTCTGTGTGTGTGTCTGTGTGTGTTGGGGGGGGGGTCCTCCACTTCTTACAGTCAGAAGGTGTGAACCTGCTTGCAGCCACATCCACTCTACCTCACAATGGGTTTTTGGTGTTTGTTTGGTTGGTTAGTTTTTGCTTTTTGGGTCACACCTAGTGATGCTCAGGGATTACTCCTGGTTCTACATTTAGGAATTACTCCTAGACCCTTTGCATTGCCGGGAATTGAACCCGGTCAGCCACGTGCCAGGCAAACGCCATCCCTGTTCTGCTGTGACTCTGGCCCTGGTGTTTGGTTTTTCCTTCGGGGGTGCCCCGAGCAGTACCCAGGGCCTAGTCCTGGCTTGGCTTAGAGAAGCGGGGAGAGTGGCCGGGTCACTGATGGAACAAACGTGTGGCTCTGGCCAGGACACGTCCCCTCAAACCTGGCTGCGCTTATTTCTTCCTTCAGAATTTGTTTTGTTCTGGACCATTCCTGGAAGCTCATGCTGTCCCTGGGCCACTGCCGGCAGGGGACCACTGCAGGTGGCATTAAGGGGACTACTGGATGGACCTGGCCCCTAGCCCCCCAGCTGATGGCTGCCCTGCCCATACACCCTGTCCAGGCGTGCAAAACCCCCAGGGGCTGCGCCCAGGCGCCCAGCCAGTGTTCCCGGAAGCCCCTGCTCTGTCACCAGCCCCTCTAGGATCAGGACCGGTCCAGGCAGGTGCCAGTCCTGTGTCCCCATCCCCACCCATCCCACACCTGGAGGTAGATAACAAAAGGTCATTGTTCCCTCACAAGCTGCTAAGCCCAACTCCCCTCACACACACACCCTTCCCCCGCCCCCCCCCCCCCCCCGCCACATCTGCCTCGGGATACTTGGGGCCACCAAGCCCCATTAGGGTGGCCTCTCCCCTCTGTCTGCCCTGATGCTGGGGCTACATGGTGGAGGAGGGGGTCGTAGGGGGTGGGCATTAACCCCTTGCATCCCTCCAGAATAGGTGCTGGGAATAACCAACTACCACCTTTCATGACAACTTGTTTTGGGGAACCCTTGGCAGTGCCAGGGACCAAAGCCAAGGCTCCTCCACAGGGCACTGCCCAGCCCCAATGCCCACCTTAGCCCCGGCCATCTTCAGCTTCTTCCCCTCATGACTTTGTGCCGAGAAAGGCCAACAGGTGAGCCGCTGCCAGAAACACCTCAGAACGGAGGGCACTGGCCTTGCATGCGGTCCACCTGGGTTCGATCCTCGGCACACCGCTGAGCCACTGTGCACGTGTGACCCCTGAGTGCAGAGCCAGAGTAACCCCCAAGCATCACCGGGTGCGACCCCAAAACCAAAAAAAGAAAAAAAAAGAAAAGTGGCAGGAACACCTCGGGTTGTGCCATGTTGATTTTGAGACAGGGATGAATGACGTGCGACTGTCCCCATGTTTGTTTTTCTGCAGCCTGACCTCCGGGCATGTGACCCCCCAGTTTCAGGCACTGGCGGTGAGGGAAGCTTTGGATGAGACCCAGCAGAGTTTCTGGGCCTCCCTCCGTTCCCAGCCGTGGCTGCCACGGGGTGGGATTCTCAACGCCAGGGCCCGGATCCAGCCTGGGGAGTCAGGCTGCAGACGCTGCCCATTAACCATGGCCCAGGGGTGGGGAGGAGCGGCAGGAGGACCCCCCAGGTGAAGGGCCGCCGGATGGAGTGCTGGCTGCGGCTGGGTGTTCCACCGTATCCCTGGCGACTGCTGCTCCCCAGGGTCGGGGGTCCTGGGTGGACCCCGTGAGCACGCGCCAAGCCTGCAGAGAAGCCCACTGGAATTCTGGGAGCACGTGGCTGCAGAGCGGTCAGTCCTTCCCACCGATCCCACCTTCTCACTGCCCCCAGGAGCTCTCTGTCTACCCGTGTACTCGCTGAACCAATGCAGTGGACTTCCTGGACTGGAAAGGTACCTGGGGGCCACATGGGGCGGGGGGGGGAGCGAGGACAAAGACTATTGCCCCCCAGGCCTGCTGAGACCTGTCCACTCGGCTTCCTGCACCCCAACAGCTGGAGGTGATCCAGGCACTCCAGGCCAGCTGCAGAGCTCCTAGAAGTTTCCAGATGTTCAGATGTAGCACTGTAGCACTGTTGCACTGTCTTCCTGTTGTTCATTGATTTGCTCGACCGGGCACCAGTAATGTCTCCATTGTGAGACTTGTTTCTGGCATATCGAATATAACACAGCGGTACGGCGTTTGCCTTGCACGCAGCCAACATGGCCGACCCGAGTTCGATTCCTCCGCCCCTCTTGGAGAGCCTGGCAAGCTACCGAGAGTATCTTGCCCGCACGGCGGGGCCTGGCAAGCTCCCCGTGACGTATTCGATATGCCAGACACAGTAACGACAAAGTCTCCAATGGAGACGTTACTGGGCCCGCTCGAGAAAATCGATGATCAATGGGAGGGCCTTTACTTTTACTTTACTTATATCGAATATGCCCCTGGAAGCTTGCCAGGCTCTGCTGTGCGGGCAGGATACTGTCGGTAGCTTGCCGGGCTCTCCGAGAGGGACGGAGGAATCGAACCTGGGTCGGCTGCATGCAAGGCAAATGCCCTACCCGCTGTGCTATTACTCCAGCCCTTAATAAAGATACATCTGTAAAGATACAGATGTATCTTTATTATTATTAATATTATTATTTTAGCTTGGGCCACACCCTGCGGTGCTCAGGGCTGGCTCCTGGCTCTGCAGCAGGAATCACTCACGGTGGGATTTGGGGGGACCCTGTGGGATGCCAGGGATCGAACCTGAGCCGGGCACTTGCAAGGTCAGAGTCCTTCCCACTGTTCCTATCGCTCCAGGTTTTGGTTTTTGAGTCACACGTATTGGATGTGCAGGGGTCCCCTGCATAGTGTCGCAGGGATTAAAGTTGGGTGGGTGTGTCCAGGTCCCCTCCCTGCTGTCCTGTCTCTTGGCCCCTGAGAGATGGATCTTAAGCAGGCTGGAGTGATAGTACAGCGGGCAGGGCATTTGCCTTGCATGCAGCCAACCCAGGTTCGATTCCCGGAATCCCATATGGTCCCCCAAGCGCCGCCAGGAGTAATTCCTGAGTGCAGAGCCAGGAGTAAGCCCTGTGCATCGCCAGGTGTGAAAAGAAGAAGAAGAAGAAGAAGAAGATGGATCTTACAGGCCCAGAAATATCTTACTACCTAATCCTTTATCAGGATTTATCCTTTATCTAACACCAGGGAAGGTGTTAGAACCTCCATCCTGGGATACCTCTAACGGACGCGCCATCCCAACCTCCTGACTCGGCTGCTTTCCCTAAACACCCCAAAGAGCTGAGACGAGGAAAGTGAGGTGCAGAGAGGCCAAACCCCAGAGGGCACGGGACAGGGGTCGCGGAGTCTCTGCCTGAAACTCCGGCTGCACCCGCTCAGCCACAGCAGAGGCCTGAGAGTTTTGGGGAGATGGGGATTTGACAGGAGTGGTCAGGGCCAGAGAGATAATACAGAGGATCCCCAGAAGCCCATGGGATCCACTGAAACCCTGCCAGAAGTGATCCCTGAGGGCAGAGCCAGGTGTAAGCCCGGAGCACCATCGGGGGTGGCCCAAGTTTTTATTTTTAATGGTTTGAGAGTGTGGGGAACAGCTGGAGGCATAGAGCCCACGGGCTTGGCCCGAGGGCACAACTTTGACCCTGAGTCCCACCCACGCTTGCATCCGCATCATTGCTGGGGAAAGCAGGCCCTGGTGGAGGGTCAGAGATAGGGGCAATGTCGGGGGGCACCACTGCAGCCCCATGCGGGCCATCCCTAGCAAGGGTGTCAGGGTGAGGATTTGGGTCCAGGCTGACAGGGCGCCCAGGGCGGGGTGGGGATGTCCTGCCACTCAAGGGCAGAGCAGTCAGACCCACGCGCTGGGGAACGTGCCCCAGAGAGACGCCAGCTGTGAAATGAGTCACAGGCCAGGATTCTGGGGCCCTTCC
Source organism: Sorex fumeus (assembly GCF_029834395.1). Classification (NCBI taxonomy): domain Eukaryota; kingdom Metazoa; phylum Chordata; class Mammalia; order Eulipotyphla; family Soricidae; genus Sorex; species Sorex fumeus. Next base: position 16,063,475 of record NW_026606086.1, on the reverse strand, counting down.
AAAGAAGGACTTGCTTGCGGGCTGGAGCGTAGCACAGCAGGGAGAGCGCTGACCTTTCACGCAGCTGACCCGGGTTCGATTCCCAGTATCCCATATGGTCGCCCTAGCACTGCCGGGAGTGATTCCTGAGTGCAGAGCCAGGAGGAACCCCTGAGCATCGCCAGGTGTGACCCAAAAAGAAAAAAAAAAAGAGGACTGGCTCAGGAAGTCTAGAAAGTTTTCCGAGGCCCTCCCCACAACCCAGGTAGGTGCGAGGGTCTAGGGGTGTCTGGCCCCGGAGGCCCCGAGTCTGACCCTCTCCTCCCCGTCAAGCCCTGCCGGCGCTCGGTGCGTGGGGCCGTTCAGCAGCACCCGCGTTTCCAGAGGCTCTTCAACCTCTCTGCCCCGGTGCTGCTCTCGGAGGACCTCCTCACCCCAGAGCTCTGGGCCAGACTGAGCCAGCGCAAAGCCCCCTACGGCTGGCAGGGGCTCTCCCAGCAAGGTGACTGTGCCTCTGACCTTGACCTCTGACCTTCCCGCCCCGCCTCCTGCTCTCAGCCCCGCTACCCTCACCACACGGGTGTGGACCCCAACCCTGTGCACGTCTCTCCAGGACAGCCTGAGGGGTCCGTGGGGCTCCGGGGCGCCCCCTCCCAGCATTCTCATCACCTTGGGGCCCCCTGGCATGGAGAAGCCCACCTCCAAAGGTGACCCCGCCGGCCGAGGCGTGTGGGACCCCCCACTGCCCTCTGCGATCCCATCTGGTCCCTGGGGCTGTCTCCCACGCCCCCTGACTCCCCTTCCCGGTCCCCTCAGTCATCACCTCGACCCTCAGCCTTCTGAAAGGCTCCGACGGCACGGAGCTATTTGGGGGTCGCTGGAGACAGCGCCCCCGCTGCGTTCGTTGTGCCGTGGTGGGCAACGGGGGGATTTTGAACGGCTCCCGCCAGGGGCTGAACATCGACGCCCACGACTTTGTCTTCAGGTACATGGAGCTGGGCGGGGGGGGGGGGGGGGGGACACACTCTGCCCCCGGGGGACGCCCCACCCCGGGGAGGCCTAATTCATGAGGTGGACTTGGGGAGCTGGGAAGGGGTCCCGGGAGAACTGCAGCGGGCTGGGGGGAGTTGGGGTGGTGGCCCCCAGCAAGGAGGCGGCTTGTCGGAGCAGGCTCAATGGCGCCGTGATCAGAGGCTTCGAGCAGGACGTGGGCACCAGAACCTCCTTCTACGGCTTCACAGTCAACACCCTCAAGAACTCCCTCCTGGCCTACAGGAGCCTGGGCTTCACCTCCGTGCCCCAGGGGCAGGTGCGGCCGTCCGGGTTGGTTCAGGGTCTGGGACCGGAGAGGAGACAGGCCAGATAGGAGTGGGAGCAGCTGAGCCCCCAGAAGCTGGGTGCACCCCAGCCCAGGCCAGGCCTGCCCTGTGACACCTACATCACCTGAGCTCATACTGGACCCAGGGAGGGCATCTGGGTACCCCTCGCTCCCGGGCATGGCCACGGTCAGCACAGAAGCCCCCACTGGGATATGGGAACTGAGACCCTTGACTCGAGTATTTGGCTGTTTCCAAATCCCCCCGAAAAAGAAATGTGTGGGGCTGGAGCAACAGCACAGCGGGGGTCCCTGGAGACAGCGCCCCCCGCTGCATTCGTCGTGCTTGGCAATGCGGCTGACCCGGGTTCAATTCCCAGCATCACAGAGGGTCCCCTGAGCACCGCCAGGAGTAATTCCCGAGTGCAGAGCCAGGAGTAACCCCTGAGCATCGCCGGGTGTGACACAAAAAGCTAAAAAAGAAAAATGGGTGTCCCCGAGCCCTCCCTGCACAGGCCGGGGACTGGAGGGGCGGGTGGCCAGAACTGGGGTCTGCCTGCTGGCTCCCAGTGAGGTAAAGGTAAAGGTAAAGGCCCTCCCGTTGATCGTCGATTTGCTCGAGCGGGCCCAGTAACGTCTCCATTGGAGACTTTGTTGTTACTGTGTCTGGCATATCGAATACTCTTGGTAGCTTGCCGGGCTCTCCAAGAGGGGCAGAGGAATCGAACTCGGGTCGGCCATGTTGGCCGCTTGTAAGGCGAACGCCCTACCCGCTGTGCTATCGCTCCAGCCCAGTCACACCCAACTGCTTCCTCAGGAGCCTCTGGAAGACCCCAGGATAAGGGTCCATGGGCCTCAGAGGCTGGCGTGGTCTCCAGAAACTTCCTCCTAATGCAGAGTCCAGGAGTCCATGGGGCACCCGAGTCATGGCCTGCCTGCCATGTGGCCCCGGTACCCGCCTGAGTTAGCAATCACTGCCGTGTGGGTCCCCCCACACGGCAAATGTTGATTATCAGGCAGTTTCAGGGGTCGGGAATGTTGGGGGAAGCTTAGCTGAGTTTGTTTGTTTTTTGGGTCACACCCTGGCGATGCTCAGGGGTTATTCCTGGCTTTGCACTTAGGAATCACTCCCGGCGGTGCTCGGGGGACCATATGGAATGCTGGGAATCGAACCTGGGTCAGCCGCGTGCAATGCAAAAGTCCTACCCGCTGTGCTAGTGCTCCAGCCCATGAGTGGTTTTTGTTTTGTTGTCACACTCAACAGTGCTCGGGATCACTCTTGGCTCTGTGTTCAGGGATCACTCCTGGTGGGGCTCAGGGGACCATATGGGGGGCCGGGGATCAAACCCAATGAGCCGCGTGCAAGCGCCCTCCCCGCTGTGCTATCGCTCTGGCCCCCTTAGCCGAGTTTTAGCTCAGGGCCCGCCTCTCATGACTTGGTCATTTGAAGGCCTGGGGGTCTGTGTGGGACAGCCGAGACCTAGGGCTTGTCCAGCTCGCCCGATGCTGCTGCTTCTCTTGTGTCAGACGGGAGATACTCTCCTGCCGACTCAGCGCAGGGCCAGCACCTGCCAGCTCACCCGGACCCTGGAGGTCCGTGGGTGCTCCAGGCAGACGGGACAGTCAGCTGGAGGCCCCCTGCAGCTCCGGGCTGAGAGCAGAGGGGCGGCCCTTACTACGGACCCTGCCCGTGGCCGTCTGGCCCAAGAGCCCGTGTGTGGCCCCTCCAGGACCTGCGCTACATCTTCATCCCCTCCGGCATCCGCGACTACGTGATGCTCAGGTCAGCCCTTCTGGGAGAAGAGGTCCCCGAGGGCCATGACAAAGGGGACAGGTGAGCGGGGTGGGGCCCCCAGGGACAGCCTCTGATGGGACGCCGGGGACCCCGCCCCCGCTCTGACCCAACAAAGGGCCCCCAGCTGGTCATCGGGGCCCTTTGTGACCCAGGCAGGCCTGACGCCGGGGGAGGGGGCTCCCGAGGAACATCAGGTGGACCTACACCTCCCAACACCAATGAGCTCCCCCTCCCGCACCCCTAATCCGTCCCCCACCCAGTCCCCCTCCCAGTCCCGCTCCAACCAGGTGGCCCCGTCGGGCAGCCAGCAGGGCTACCGCTCGGGCTCCGCCCCCTCCCCGTCCCCCACGCGGGGGGGCTCGTCCCGCGGCCCCACCCCCAACGCCTCCCAGCCGTCCTCCCGGGCGTCCTCCCTGGCCCCCAGCCCGCACGTGCAGCATGTCCCGCGGAGGTCCTCGGGCCAGGGCCCCACCCCGCCCACCTCCAAGTCGCCCTCCCAGTCCGGCTTCAAGGTGCTGTCCCGGAACCCGTCGCTGACACCCGCGGGCCTCACGCGGTCCTCCACCTACTTCGGCCCCATCCCCTCCACCACCTACATCGGGCCGGTGCGGGCCATCCCCTCCCAGATCGCCCCCTACGTGCCCCGCTTCCTGAAGGAGCCCCCCTTCTTCCAGCCGCCGACGTCCCAGCTGCCCCAGAACGGCTGCTTCCCCTGCCCCTTCCCGTGCCAGGAGGAGCGGGCCGAGCGCCAGCGCCCGCGGCCCCCCGACTCCCTCTACTTCCCCCTGCTGCCGCCCCCCCCACACCTGCCCCAGGTGCGCAGCAGCTTCCCCACGCCACCGGCCCTCTTCACGCCGCCCTCCTCGCTCTCCTACACGCTGCCCACCGACGTGCTGGTGAGCGGGAAGCCGCACGTGGTGCCCACCTCGCTGCCCGCCACCTTCTACACGCCCTTCTCCCGCTTCTACACCCACCCGCGCCCGCGCCGCACCCGGCGGCTGCTCAGCCCCCTGCCGGGCTCCCTGTCCCTCCCGCCCGCCGTCCAGAGCCAACTGGACGGGATCGGCCGCTCTGTCCACTTCTTCCGCGACTCGTAGGCCTCAGAAGTACTTCGGACCGGACGCCTCTGCCGGCAAGTTCAAATTGCTCCATCCCGACTTCATCAGCTACCTGACCGAGAGGTACCTGCCGGCCGGGTCCCCCCCCACCCCGCAGTGGCAGATGCTTCTGTGGCACAGGCCAGGAGGGAGACCCTCAGGGCTGTCCCCTCCATCCCGCATCCTAAGGGTGTCCACCTGGAGATGCTCTGGGCTCCCAGTCCACGATGGGCGGATACCACAGGTCACCCCCAGGCCCTACACAGCAGTGAGGCTCCCGCAGGTGGCGGGCAGGGGGCTGGGAACCCGTACCCGGTTCCCAACCTTCTGGACTCCAGGCACCACAGGGCACGGGCACTGCCCGCCTGGTCTCCCGTGGCCCCGTCTGAGGGTGTGACAAGGGGTCTGGGTCTCGGGCTGTCCTGGGGTGAGGCCAAGTGGAGGGGTCCCGGGGAGTGGGCAAGAGGGCAGGATTGCCCGGTGTCGCGTCTGTCCCCGACTTCCGCTCAGGTATTCGCTGCACCCCAGGCCAGCAGCCGGGGTGTGTGGGGGGAATGTAGGGAGGAAGGCCAGAAGGGCCCTGGCGGCCACCCAGCCCCGCTGCCTCTCTGCTCGCAGGTTTTTGAAATCCAAGTTCATCAAGACAAAATTTGGGAACCTGTATATGCCTAGCACGGGGGCCCTCATGCTGCTCACAGCTCTGCACACCTGTGACCAGGTAAGCGCTCAGGGACACCCTCAAAGGCCAGTGCGTCACTTGCTCCCCTCTGGGGCTCCCGAACCAGCTCTGCCGTCCCCACAGCTCGGCAGCCACTGGTCACACCACCACCCTGGGCAAATGTCCGTCTCGGCAGAACTGTGTTCTGTCTTTCCCAGCCTCCGAGGTCCTGCCCCCTAACAGCTGGTTAGGAGGGAAGTTGGCTGGGTCTTTTGTTAAGTTTTTGGTGTTTGGGTCACACTCAGCAGTGCTCAGGGGTCACTGGCAGAGCTGGGGTACCTTGGGGGGCGTTGGGGTCGCCATGTGCAAGGCAGACGCCTTGTCCTCTGAACTATCAGGCCCCAGGGGCGGGCATCGAGGCAAGGCTTGGTGGGCTTTCCCTGTCACACCTCAGGGGGCTGGGGTCAGGAGGCAGGTCAGGGCCATGTGCTCTGCCCTGTCCAGGTCAGTGCCTACGGATTCATCACAAGCAACTACAAGAAGTTTTCTGACCACTACTTTGAGCGCGTCAGGAAGCCGCTGGTTTTCTACGTGAACCACGACCTGTCCCTGGAGGCCACGCTGTGGAAGTCCCTGCACGAGGCAGGCATCCTTTGGCTGTACCAGCGCTGAGCCCGCCGGGGTCCCTGCAGCCCAGTGACCAGGACTGCCCATCCTGCCCCAGGCAGAAACCGCCCAGACAGAGGCAGGGTGACACCACTTGAGGGACCAAGTCTTAACACGACCCAGTGCGACCCACAGCTGGTGCCAAGGGACTTTAGGGATGCCAGCGGGCACCCTGAGGTCACAGAGTTCCAGAGGGACACACGCGCTCCAGCCTGAACACCTTGTAGCGCATATCCAACCCCCAACTTTAGGACTCAGCCCGGCAGAATTTCCGGGAGAACAGACACCTGCTGTCAGCTGAAGCCCAGAGGCCAGTAAGTTCGATGCTAAGCGGCTGCATAAATAACCACAGCGGAAAGGGTAGAAGCATGTCTCATTGTTTGTGGCGGGGACCAACTAGGGATGGTGCCTAATGGGGGGAGTTCAGGGCTCTGCAATGTGGAGAGGCAAAGGAGGGCGGCCAGGCTTCGTCAGAGATGTGTGTGTGGTTGTTAGGTGAACCCTCGGATTCCCATCACAAGTGATGGGCCGGATGTCATGACCTTTCCCGCGGCAGGAAGCGTCCGCAGTCAACCCTGAACACACCCTGGATTTACTGTTCCAGGGGTGGATGCCGCAGTGGCACTGGGCCACGGTCCCAGCAGCAGCCCTGGAGGAACTGTTGCTTCCTCCAGGGGACTTGGCAGTTTGGTCCCTGGCAGGACAAGGCTCTCCACAAGCTACCTGTGCCGGGCTGCCTGTACGTAACTGGCACAAAGGCCAGAGCCATGTGGGGGAGTTGGGAAGGGTCTCGCAGGAACCCTGGACAGGACCAGCACCCCAGCAATCCCACCCCTCACCCACATTCCCGTCACCCTATTTCCAAGGGATCCAAGAGCCTTTGGTGGGTGGCAAGACCCAGAGTGACCCTCACGCAGATGTGATCCCCAGCACCCCAGGTGGTCTCCCAGACCCCGCCAGGAATGAGCCCTGAGCACTGCTGGATGGGACCCAAAAGAGGAAAAAAAACAACAAACCACTGACACTTTGTGTCCTCAGGACACTGCAGTGAAGGCTGGAGATGAGGTTCCGGTCACTCGACATGATGTCTATGCACTGGCAGAAAGCTGAGACCCACAACAGGCCTTTAAACCATTTATTCGCGTTTCAGAGAAAACCCCCAGCCAGTTCCCCGCCATCAGAGGTCGCCAACAGTTCTGGGGAGTCTGGGACTAGCCCAGCCCAGGGCTGCGGCGATGGGATTCTGAGCGTCCTTGGTCACAACCTCATTTCTGGAGCCGCTGGAGTCTGTCGCCGGGCCTGGGGGTACGACAGTCAGGACAGAGGGAGATGGTCTGGGAGCCGAGTAACCGGTGCAGCACGTGGTGCCCACCTGAGCCGAGAGAAACCCAAAGGCGCGAGGGCTGAGAGGCCGCCTCGGACCAGGGGGTTTACCCTGTATCTGACCCCCCTAACCCTCAAGCGTACTCTAACTTTTTTAGCTTTTTGGGGTCACACCCAGAGGTTACTCTTGGCGATGCTCAGGGAACCATATAGGAGGCCGGGAATAGAACACGGGTCAGCTGCGTGCAAGGCAAATGTGTCCCCTCTGCTGTGTTGTCGCTCCAATCCCTACACTTTGTCTTTTGAGCTACACCCAATGGTGCTCAGAGCTCCAGAGACGGACCCCAGGAGCCGCCCGCCCCCTCCTGCGCCCCTCCCCCCAGCGGCTCCCCTTGCAGGTCACAGGCTACTGGCCTCAGAATACCCCTCGCAGAGCTTTCTAGGTGACCAAAATATTCAGCCGCAGCTAGAAATACCCCTTCTGTGAATGTCAACAGAAACAAAGGCATCTGTGTCCACGCGGAGCCTGGCACGTGGGCAAAGCCAGACCCTGCCCTGCCCAGGGACACTCTGTTGGCAGCCGAGTCTTCCAGAAGGAGCGAGACGCGTGTGTCCAGCCCCAGGACCACTAAATTCTGCCAAGACCAGGCAGGAGGACAGAAAACCGAGCCACGGTTCACTGACGCCCATCAGGATGCCTGCAGCCAACCCGGCAGCCCACCACAAGACCCCTCAGAGCACGACCCCAGGCCAGAGCAATAGCACAGGAGGGAGGGTGTCTGCCTTGCACACAAGGCAGCCTGGGTTTAATCCCGGGTGATCCCTGACCACCGCTGGGTTTGGCACCCCCACCGCCCCGCAATGTGGAACCCCTCGGCCACTTGCCTGCCAAGCCCCCAGCCTCAGACCATGGTTTTCCCTCAGGCAAGAAACTCAGACAGGGATAACGAACCATCATCGGCTGGGGCACTGTCAGGGCAGCTGGGGGCAGGGACCCGCCCAGGAGGTGTCCCCCCACTTACTGGGTCCAGGCCACCGGTGCGCCTGCATCTTCCGGAGCAGCTGCTTCTGCCAGGAACAGGGTCAGGCCTGGATCGGGGAAATGACACAAAGCCCCACTCATGCCGTGCTGGCCTCAGACGGAGCCAAAATGTCAGGCCAGGCCCGGAGCTGAGCGTCAGTCACACAATATCCACACAGAAGGCCGCTGCCTTCAGACAGGGATAACGCATCATCACAGCTCAGGGCTGACGAGGAAACTGCCTTGCAGGTGGCTGGCCACAGGCTCATGTGCTCATGTCCCCTGAGCACTGCGGGGGAGGCCTCGAAATGAAACCAAAGCAGGGCAGGGCCTGCCCGCCTGCAGCAGGAGCCTGACCAGGAGGAGAGGACCAGCATCTGCGAGCCCCGCACCAGGGGTGCTGCTCCCCAGGAAACAGGCGCGCCGCCCAAACAGGAGCACTTGCGGCAGAGTCCAGGCAGGCCATGCGGGTGGTTCTCATGCATGTGAGGTGTTCACTGCCAGGACGGGGCCAGTCGTCCACACGTGCTGGGAGGTGGGGCAGCCGTACTGTGCAGGACATTTGGCCCCAGCCGCGCACTGCCACCACTCCCAGCCCCCACTCAGAACCACGACAGCAGGCAGGGGCTCAACAACAGCCCAAGAAGAAGGTGAATGCTCAAAGAACTGAAACGGGGTGCCTGCCTTGCATGCAGTGGACCTGGGTGGGTCGGATCCCTGGCACCTCGTAAGGTCCCCACCATGAAGTAATCCCTGAAGGGGGCCGATGTGGCCCCCAAACCTTAAAAAACAAAAAAACCCTAAAGGCCCTAAGAGTGGCTGTAGTTAGCATAGCACACTAGGCAGGGCATTTGCCTTGTACACAACTGACCTGGGTTCGATCCCCTCCTCCTTGTATAGCTCCCTCACCACAAGAAGTAACTACTGCGTGGAATCAGGAATAAGCCCTGGCCACCAGGTGTGGCCTTCTCCCAGCCAAAAATCATTAGCTAAGTTGAAGATGGGGCCAAAGCAGAGCAGGGAGGGCGTCTGCCTTGCATGCCAGTGACCCGGATTTGATCCCCAGCCCTGCTTTGTATTTCCCAAACCCCAAGCCAGGAGTAACTCCTGAGCGTTGCTGGGAGTGACCCAAAAGCAAAATAAACAACTGGGTGGCAGAACAAACTTTCAAGCTCATTAAATTTTTTTCAGGGGGGGGGAGAGGAGGGGGGTTTGAGGGGCGGGGAAGGAACACTCCCAAGCAGTGTTCAGGGGCACATCCCAGCAATGACAAGCTGGACGGCTCTATGCTGGGGTCTCAGGTGCAGGGGTGGGGGCATTTGGTGGCACGGAATGAACCAGAGCCAGGCACGCCCCTGACACCTGCGCCACCTCGCCAGCCTTGATCTCAGCTAACTGTTCCCGACCACGCCTTACGGGGCTCAGGCCATGCAGATCCCGGAACCAGCCCTGGACGCTAGCACAGGAGGCCCGCATAGGGTGTGTCTCCCCAGCACAGGGAGGGAAACACTGACCCACAGGCCACTCTGAGAACAGCTGCTGTGTGAGGGGCCCGGGAGAGCATCCCCGTCACATCCCTTACAGGAGGCAAGTCACCGGGAGCTGTTGCCCAGACCAACGTGGCACGGGATCACAGCCTGTGCCCGAGCTGGGAATCTCACCCTCAGGGAGTGCAGCGTGAAGAGCTTCCCATTTGGCGTCTTAGGATGACAGCGCTCCCATGGCAGTCCCTGAAGTCTGCACCCACCTTTTATCTGAAAGAGCAAACGTGAGCAACGTTGGGGCCGGATCAATAGCACAGCAGGGAGGGCAATTTGCCTTGCACGCGGCCGACCTGGGTTTAATTCCCAGCACCCCACATGGTCCCCCGAGTACCGCCAGGAGTGATTCCTGAGCGCATGAGCCAGGAGTAACCCCTGTGCATCGCCAGGTGTGACCCAAAAAGCTAAATAAATAAATACATTGTTTAAAAAAAAAGAAAACGGTGAGCAACGCACTTCTGTAGAGTCAGGCGGGTGCTGACCCAGAACCTCGGCAATTCAGTTTCTCACAAAAGGTGCCCCCTGCCGGACAGCTCCCCCAGTGCGCCCACTGGCCGGCATTTCTAGAACCCAGAACCCGCAACACAACTCCCAGTCTCCACCATCAACCCCGGGCAAGGGCAGCAGCCATTTCCGATGCAAACACTGACACCTAGTGGCCACCACTCAGTTCCCTGAACTGGTCTCGGGTGTCAGAGGGGCATACGGTAGGCCTTGCCACCCTCCTGCCCTGGTCAACACCCATACCTGGCCTGTACCCATTCGTACTCATTTGGGGGCTCTAGTCCTGACTGGAGGGTGGGGGAATTCAGGACTGTGAATCTTAAGGGGGGGGGGGGGGGGTGTAGCAGCGACCCCTGGTGGCGCTCGGGAAAACATACACAGTGATGGGGATTTCAACCAGGCTCCACCTAAGAGGCCCACTGTAAGGAAAGTACTTACCTCCCAGGCCCATTATTGGTTCCTCCTTAAACCTGCAGGTCTGCTCCTCACCGCCAATGTCTGCCAATGTCACTTGCGGGAGAAAAGCATAACGTTAACCCGAGGCTCACTGTATAACTAGTTCTCCATCACCCCACAGATCACCATGTGATGAATTGAGATTGAAAGCCAGTGACCCAGGCCGGAACGCCAGGACACGGGAGGGCACTTGCTTTGCAAGTGGCTGACCCGGGTTCGATTCCCAGCATCCCCACACGGTGCCCGAGCACTGCCAGGAGTAACTCCTGAGTGAGAGCCAGGAGTAACCCCAGAGCAACTCCGAGTGTGGCTTGCTTGCACGCACACATACACGTTCTTAATAGCACTGTCCTCCCATTGTTCATCAATTTGCTTGAGCGGGCACCAGTAACGTCTCCATAGTGAGACTTGTTACTGTTTTTGGATTGAATACACCACGTATTCAATTCGTGGTGTATTGAATACACCACGGGGAGCTTGCCAGGCTCGGCCGTGCAGGTGGGATACTCTCGGTAGCTTGCAGGGCTCTCTGAGAGGAACAGAGGAAACAAACCCGGCCCACCACGTGCAAGACAAACGCCCTACCCATTGTGCTATCGCTCCATTATCATCCTTAATAAGGCAGCAAAAATAAATTTTCCAAAAGCATCAACGAACGGGATCAGAACAAAAATAACAGGTGAGGGCGCTTTGTGCTCATGGCCGACTCAGGTTCGATCCCCGGCATCACATGTGGTATCCACAGGAGTGATCCCCAAGCAAAGGGGCAGAATTAAGCCCCGGGCATAGCCACCCCCAAGAGAAGCCAAAGATGGAGGTTATCCTCCTTCGGGTACTCCGGAGGTTCATACTGATGTAGGCAGACAGGGAAGACCCCCTCCCAAGCCAATGGTAAAAGCCGACCTTGCAAAACATAGGAAAAAAGTGGAACTAAGGCCTGATCAGACCCTCACCTAGCTACAGAAACAGGCCCAGAGAAGCTCCTGCAGAAACAAAAGGCCGGGAAAGGGATTTCAAGGAAGACCATCACCACTCCCAAGCCCTCCTTCCCCCGGAACCTCCTTTTACCTAGGTAGAAGCCCACGTGGGGACAGGTTGGAGAAACCCTACGAAGGCCACCTTGAACAAAGGCAGGGCATATGCTGCCCGAGCCCATGTGCTGCTTGCGCCCACGTCCCTCGAGCACGTGTCGCCCGCATCTCCCCTCTTGAGATGGGGACTTTCATACTTCCGGGCAGGGCTCTCTCCGCCCTTGGAGTGTTAGGACCCACTTAGCTGTGGAACTGCCATGCCAGGTTTTGTGGCCTTCAGAGTGACAAGGCTTCTCCCAGGAACAAGAAAAGCACAAAAACCGGATGCTTTTGTCAAGGACTACACCCCCAGAATGTAACTGTTAGGGAGTGGGCTGGACCTCACGAGGCCAAATTAAAAAAAAAGAAAGTATAAGAACCCGCTGAATCTGGTGCTCGAGGCCCTTGCTTGGACCCCAGCTGGCTGGAATAATAAACCTCGCTCTGTGATTTGCATTATCGGCGGTTCTGTCCTCGAGGAGGGATGGTCGACTCGGGACTCACCAGAGAAGCCGGGGCTCTCTCCAGAGCACTTAAACCTCTCTCCCACTTTCTCTTCCTCCTTCCCTGAACTTAAACCTCCCGACAAAACGCTTCCCCTCGCTGCTCGCCTACTCCGGACGTTCTTCTCTGCGACGCGAGACAAGATCCCAGTAAGCCTGGGGCTGGAGCGATAGCACAACGGGTAAGGCGTTTGCCTTGCACGTGGCCTTCCTGGGGTTCGATTCTCAGCATCCCCTAGGGTCCCCCGAGCACCGCCACGAGTGATTCCTGAGTGCAGAGCCAGGAGGAACCCCCTGTGCAATGCCCGTGTGTGAGCCCCAAAAAAGAAAAAGAAAATTACAAGAAAAAAAAATCCCAGTAAGCCTGGGTCCTGGTGGCGGGGCGGACGGGGAGAAGGCGACAGTCCTCCTCCTCCCGACGCACGCGGGGCCCCCCTGCGGCCCGACGCCGCCCACCCCCAACGGGCACCTACCGCCTGGGCCGGGCCGGAGATCGGGGCCGGTTGCGGTGCCGCTCCCGAAGGGCGGGATGGGGCCAAGCCCCCTCTCCGCAAGGCGTTGTCCCAACCCCTCCGCGCCCCGCCACCGTGCCACGGAAGATCCTGTCTCCCCCCACCCCCGTCAGCGAAACTCACCCCCTCCACAAGCCCGAGGCCGCACGAGCCGCGCGGAGACCCCCGCAAGCCGCCATGACTGCGAGCACGTGGCGGCCGCGCCTGCGCCCTAATCACCCCTGTAGTCTCGCGGGACTCTCGCGAGACGGGGAGGGGGCTGATGGGAAATGTAGTCCGGGCGCCGGCCGGAAGGGGAGTTCGGACAGCTCCCGCCCCCAGGGGCGCCTCCTGGCCCGGCGACGCGGGGGCTGGGCCCGCCTGGTAACCGGCTACCGCCGGGGACGGGAGAGAGCTGGGGCGGCGGGACGTCGCGGGCACGTTGGGGAACGAAGATGGGCGCGCGCTTCTGCCCCCCAGATCCCTCCGTCCCCGGGGGCACGTGTTGGCCGTGCGGAAACCTCGCGGGGGGCCTCACTTAGGGGACAACGACGCCCGGCCGGGTTGCGAGCCGGAGAGGCCCGTGCATGTCATGCAGGGCGAACCGGGGGGGCGAGGGGGTCTCTGGGCGCGGAGGGCGGCGGGAGGCGGGCCCCGGGGAGCGGAGGTTCGACGGCCGCGGGCGCCGCTTTTAGCGCCGGGCGGCAGGGGGCGCCCGAAAGCCGCGGCCCGAGCCCGCCCGCCGCTGCGCCCAGACCCCGAAGCGGCTTCAACGCCCCGACCCGGACTCTACCCGGCGCTGCAGGTCCCCCCGGCTGTGGGTGGCTCTATTTCCGAGGAGGGAAAGAAACATCATTAGGTTACGAAACTGATTTTCGAAGTGTTGTTTTTTTCAAGCCGTCACCCTGGTTGCCTGTCCTGAAAGAACAACGGAGCAAAACAAGTAGAGCCGGGGCCAGAATTTACACTTATTTGGAAATTAGTTTAAATATGCGAGACTTAAAAAAAAAACCTTCTCTGAATTAACCTCCCCAGCCCGGTCCTCATCCACCCTTCCCTGAGCGATGATCTCAGGCCTAGGGCCATAGGACTCTTGCTGCATGTATGTTTTCAAGTTCCCACAGTGGGTGAGGTTTGCCTCCCTTAATTGGATCCCAAGCTCCTTGAGACAAGAGCCGGCTCAGCTATTCCTTTTTCCCCTTTCCATTTCCTCCCGGGGCCTGGCTGGTGCACTCCTGCCTCTCAGCTCACATGGTGCCCAGCAAATAACCATTAACTCAGCAACGACTTCCGTCTTGTAAAATTGGCCCTTGGGTTTCTCTCTGCCTGGTCCTTGAAGTCAAATGATCTCTCGATCATTAGAGAGAGAGAGAGAATGGAATCTCTTCTTGCAGACAAGTTCTTCTCACTGCAGACTTGGGAAGGGAATTTTGAAGCTGGCGCTGAGCTGTCCGTGGAGCTGAGCAAAGTCCCTGTGGCAGGCCGAGTTCTGCCAGCTAGCATTTACTTGCCACTGGCGCTGGGGCTGTGTACAGCACCCCGTGCTAGGCGAGCCCACACGGAGAGGTGGCAAGGGGGGCCAGGCCGGGCTGCCACCCGGTAAACTCTCGCCCTGCCATGTCCAACTTAGCTATAAAGAGCCTTTCTGGGGCTGGAGCAATAGGACAGCGGGTAGGGCGTTTGCCTTGCACGTGGCCGACCCGGGTTCGATTCCCAGCATCTCATGTGGTCCCCTGAGCACCGCCAGGAGTAATTCCTGAGTGCATGAGCCAGGAGTAATCCCTGTGCATCGCTGGGTGTGACCCAAAAAGAAAAAAAAAAGAAGAGCCTTGCCTTGGAGTGGGCAGATTTTCTGTGGCCTTGTGGGTCGCTGGGGAATGATAGTGGAGATGGAGTTGCGGTGAGGTGTGCAGGGGTCAGAGAGATAGCCCGGGGGAGGTTCATCCTGGCCTCTTCCTGGTGCCACAAGATCCTGAGTCGGCAGAAGTGATCCCTGAGCGCAAAGCCAGGAGTAAGCCTTGAGCCCTGCCGGGTACCAGCCCCCCCCCACCCCCCGCCAATAAAAAAGTGGGGTGTGATGGGCTCCCTCACTTGCAGCCTCCATCTGCAGGAAGAGTGGCACTGACCACTGACCCTGGGTTCAGCAGAGGTGCTGGAGGGGCAGCCCCACAGGGCACCCACCCCACCCCCTTGCCCAGTGTACGAAGGCGGAGGCAGAGTTTTCCTGACCCCTCCTCCCCAGCCCTTGGGATCCATGGACCTGCTTGGGGTGCAGGGCGTGGCCCATGTGGCGTTGAAACGCAGCGTAGTGAGAGGCCCTGGCCAGTCGGGGCTGCGCACTTCCCTGGGCCTGCCTCTGCCCACTGCGCATGCGTGTAGTGCTGCATGAGGTTTGGGGCTCAGGCACCTCAGGGTGGTGAGTGGCAAGAGTCCCACAAGGCGGCCACGAGGCTACAAGAGACGTGGGGCTGCGGGGGCCCCCGGGAACACGCAGCCATGGGGCTGCTGGTCAGCTGTGTCCAGTGGCCGCCCAAGCACTGCAGGGTTAGGCTTGCCCGTCCGGCTGCCAACCAGACCACCGGGGAGCAAAGGGCGAGGGAGACCCCCAGACCGAGAGGGGTATTCTGCGAGGTGGCCAAAAGTGGCCCGCGGACACCCCCAAAGCAGCTGTCCTGGCCCTACTGGACCTCAGGGAGCTGGACCCAGCCGGCCATCCTGGGCCACTCGCACCCAGCAATACATCTTCTGCCGCTGCCAGAAAGTGTCCAGAAAGCCACTGGCCACGCCGTCTGCCAAGTCTGGGAAAGTTTTCTTTGTTTTTTCCAAACAACAGGCTGGTTTCTGGCTTGGGGGCCCCCCAGCCGGCTGCAACCATCTGGCCCTGGGGAGGCGAGGGGGGCGGAGACTGCCTGCCACAGCGCCTGCCTGCACCCCTCTTTGCATCCAGAGACACATTTCGGGTTGTTTTTTTTTTTTTGAGGGGGCCCTTGGGGGCTAATTCCCAGCTGGTTATTCTGGAGGTCGCTCCGGGACCCGGGACGTGGGGCCAGGGGCTCCATCCCAGGCCTCGTCAACATCTCCCAGACACACTGTCACACTTTAATGTTCCCACGGGGGGACTCGGGGGCAGACGCTGAAGCTGGTCTCAGTGAGTAGGGACCGGGAGGGGCTGAGGAGACAGCTCAGTGGCTGGGGCACATACCCAGGAACACCCAAGGAAGGACCCAGGTCGGATCCTCGGCAGCACCAAGATTAGTTCAGGGGACACCCAAGAATCTCAGAGGAGGGGCTGGAGTGATAGCACAGCGGGGACGGGCGTTTACCTTGCACGCTGCGAACCTGGGTGCGATTCCCAGTATCCCATATGGTCCCTCGAGCACCGTCAGGAGTAATTCCTGAGTGCAGAGCCAGGAGTAGCCCCTGTGCATCGCTGGGTGTGACCCAAAATGCAAAATAAATAATCTCAGAGGAAGCCCCCTCCCTGCCCACAAAAAAAAAAAGAAAAAGAAAACGGAGGGAAGCAATATAGCATGTGAGAATTAGGTTTTTTTTTTGTTTGGGGGTCACACCTGGCGGTGCTCAGACCTTTCTCCTGGCCCTGCTCAGGGATCACCTTGCCCTGTATGGTGCCAGACGTCAAACCCAGCCACATGTGAGGGACGTGCCCTGCCCACGGCGCCATCTCTGACCCCAGCATGGGAGATTTTCTTTTCTTTCTTTCTTTTTTTTGCTTTGCACTGCTTGCCCTGCACGCTACCACCCCCTATTCCAAGTCTCAGCACCACATATGGTCCCCTGAGCACTGCCAGGATTCTCCCCTGAGCACAAAGCCAGGAATAACCCTTGAGCACTGCTGGGTATGGCCCCAGGAACACCCCCCCCCCATAAAATATAAACCCCCAAGAACTGTAGCAGTCAAATGGTGGCCCTGCATGTCGGGGCCTGCCTCCAGCCTCAGCACCCAAGGCCAAAGCCTAAGACTTGACAGGGTTTGTTTGTTTTATTTTGCTGAAGGGGGCATATCTGGGGATGCTAGCTCTGCACTCAGAAGTCACTCCCGATGGTGCTCAGGGGACCAGATGGGGTGCTGGGGATTGAACACAGGTCTGCTGCTTGCAAGGCCAGCGCCCTCCCCACTAACATCTCTCCGGCCCCAAACTTAAAACTTTCCTGAGGTCTGGTTAGCATACAGCCTCCCTCCAGATTATCAAATCAATGAGTCGGCACCGTTTTTCTGGACGCCCTCCCTTGGCTATCCCCCGAACCCTGATCTTTGTCCCACCTCCACCCCCAGTCCCAGTTTGCAGCCAAGAAGCCAAAAACGCAGAAAGTGAGTAATTAGCGAGGGCTTCTTGGAGCTCTGAACCCCCTGGCCCCTCACGACAGCAGGGTCGCTCCCCCAACTGTTGCCCCCCCCACCCCGGCAGACCCTATGCCTGGCCCCACGCCCGCCCATCACACAGGACTAGGCCTGGGGTTGCAGCTGGCAGGTTTGGGAAAGGGTGTGCCCAAGCCTGTCCTCCCTGGGGGGAGGCCCCACCCCAGGCAGTAGACACAGATGACCTGGGCGGTGCCGGGGCCCCTGACCCGTGTTGATGGGACCACACAGTTCCCGAGGCTGCCCTGTGACTGCACTCAATGCTGATGACTGACGCGTTGGGAGATGGGGTAATATTCCACTGACCTCGGCGGTGGCTTTCTGAACATGTGTCCCCTGAGCCCAGGCACCCCTACCGCCCGCCCCTGCTTCCGTGTGGTTCCCGCCCTGAGCTCACACCCTGAGAGTGGGGGGGAGGCAACCACAAGCTTCCCGGCGCCTGGAGGCTGCTGGCCGGGGCTTCTTCTACCCTGTTCTGTGGCTATTGACTCTCATTTCCTTCCCAGACGGTCCTCGTTCCTCGGATGGTTTGGCCTCTTAGTCCCTTGGGGGGTGGGGGGGAAGAATTGCTCAGCAAGTCCTGCCCCAAGGCAGCCTTCTTTCGGGAACTCCCCCCCCAGTGGTACCCCAGCCCCCCACCCCCAGTGCAGAGTCACACTTTGGGAGACACTCTGCAGCCCCAGCCCGTGAGTCAGGGAAGGTCCAGCCTTCTTCCGCTTCGTTTAACTCTTTAAGCCGTTCTTTATTGGTGCGGATTTCACACGCGCCCACCGGAAGCGCTCAGCACCCCGAGACGAGGCGGTGTGAGTGAGCACAGCCCCTGTCAGGATGCGGGGCCTAGTCCTGGGCCCCAGAGCCCCGCCGGGTCTCTTCCAGTCGGTCCCTGTGTCCACGCCTGACCCAGCCAGCACCCGATCTGCTTCCTGTCACTTTGGATTAGCGTGGCCTGGTGGAGAATCGCAGATAAATGGATTCGGGCCGTCGGGACGCTTCTGCATCTGGCTTCTCTCAATTAACCCGTGTGGCGGCTGACATCAGCGGCTCATTTCCTTCTTATTGCCGAATATCATTTCATACCCCAGGAGAGTGGGCGCTCTATGTTAGAATAGTCCAGAACATCCACTCGCAGGTCACTCCTTGGCTGCTTCCTGCGGGGAACTTACATTTCCGAGGTTGAGAACCGGGTGACTGTGGGACTTACCCCACTGGTCCACACCCCGCAAGGCACCAAGCCCTAGGGGCGTCCCTGAGATTGAGCTGTGCAAGTGCCCCGTGGTGCGTCTGGTTGCTCTGATGGTGAATCCGTTTTCTTCCTATGCCGAGCGCTGACCCTGTTTATACTTCTGTGTGGAGTGTCCATTAAGTCGCTTTCTTCTTGTTTTGGGGTGCCCATACCCGGCTGTGCTCAGGGGTCACTCCCTGATCCATGCGTGCGGTGCTGGGGATTGAACCTGGGTACACCGTGTGCCCGGCAAGCACCCAAGATGTAGCTGCTGTCTGCCCCCCGCTCCAGTCCTTCCTCAGATCCCTCCCCTTAGCAGATGCCTACCCCGGCTGCGTCCAGGAGCTGATACAGTCACGGGTCTGTTGGCCCGAAGTTTGTTGTGTTTTTCCTGTTTTGTTTTCTGGGCCTCACCAGGGGGTGTCCAATCGCTACTCCCAGCCCAGTGTTCTGGGCTTGACCAGGGTCCCTATGTGCACAGCCTGCACCCCGGCCCTGCGACCTGGCTCCCTGCTCGCGTGCTCACCTCTGGGCCGGCTGGGAGCGCCAGAGCGCGCCTGTCCCAGGGACCACGGCAGCTTCCTGGCGGCTGCCTGTTGTCAAGCGTCTGTTTTCCTCTGTTTTGCCTGGTTTTCCTGTTGTTTTGGCAGGTCTCCCTAATTCCTGTCTGTGTCAGCCCGGCAGCAGGCCTCCACGGATGTCTGCAGAGCTCGTGCGGGCCGTGCTGGCACCGGCCCTGCCTCTCCCAACAGAGACTCCCAGAGCCCCAGGGGTCAGCGGGCGCACCCTCTGCGTTTCCTAGAAGCTTCTTTTCCCAGGGTGGCTCTTTAGGCCTTGACGTCCTCAGCGCCAGCCCACCTGGGTTCGATACGGGTCTGTTAAATGGGGAAACTGAGGCCCGGAGAAAGAGGGGTCACATGACCAGGCAGGGCTTCTTCATAGCCTGCTGCCAATCCTCCACCGAGCACAGCACCCGTCCCTGCAAGCACTCAGCAAAGAGTGCTTGTGAGGGTTTTCAGGGAAGTTTCCCTGACTGTCAGTTGCTTGGTTCAAATGGCTGCAGCTTGTGAGTGTGTGTGCACGCATCTGTGTGTATACGTGTGTGTGTACCTGTGGGCCTGTGTGCATCTGTTAACTCATGTATCTGTGTGCATCTGTGTGCTCATGCGTCTGTGTGCGTCTGTGTATGTGTGTGTGCGCACCTGTGGGTCTCTGTGCATCTGTGTACTCGTGTGTATCTATGTGTGTCTGTGTACTCATGTGCGTCTATGTGGCTCTGTGTACTCATGTGTCTCTGTGTGTCTGTATACTCATGTGTGTCTGTGTACTCGTGTGTGTCTATGTGCATCTGTGTACTCGTGTGTCTGTGTGTGTCTGTGTACTCATGTGTCTGTTTGCGTCTGTGTACTCGTGTGTGTGTGCATCTGTGTACTTGTGTGTCTGTGTGCATCTGTGTACTCACGTGTGTCTGTGTACCCCTGTGTGTCTACGTGTGTCTGATACTCCTGTGGTCTGTGTGCGTCTGTGTTTCCGGGTGCCAGGGTGAGTTGTTCCTCCTGGCACAAATCCCCTTTGGGTTCCTGTTCTCAGCCCCTCTTGCAGGCACAGTGTCTGCTAGAGGGTGCGTGTAGCCCGCACCAGGGTCTGTGGGCCTCAGCTTCAATCTTGGTTGCCTCTGCAGCCACCTCCGGGGTTCCCAAGGTGAGCATCCCCTTACACACACACACACACACACACACACACATACACACAGGAAGGACTTTTCTCTCTGATCCCCCCAGGATGGCTGTGGTTTCCCATGGGGAGTGTGCCTGGCTCCCCCCGCCCAAGTTGGGCTGCCCAGAGTGGCTGTCAGTGGGGACCAGTGATGTCCCGGGAACAAGAGCTAGGGAGATGGTGTGTGCTCCCTCACAGCCTCGGGGAGCCAGGGCGAGTATACCCGGGAAGGGGAGCCCCTCCAAAGGCAGAGATGGCTCTGGGGCTCTGGGCCTTGCACCTCGCACAGCAGCAGGTCAGTCACACAAGCTCTGGACCAGCCGCGTGGCACCTCGTTAGGCCCTGGACGCCTCTCTGCAGGGTCCTTGAGCTTCACTCACCTCCCGGGGAGGGAGGCACCGGAAGCTGATCTCACATGTGACATGGCTGTGGCCCCGAAGGGCCACATGTGGTCCATATCCACAGCATCATGTTTTAGTTTTGTTTGGTTTTGTTTTGCTTTTTTTGGGGGGGCCATACCCAGTGGTGCTCAAGGATCCCTCCTGGTGGTGCTCAGGGAACCTTCTGGGATGCTGGGAATTGAACCTGGGTCAGCTGTGTGCAAGGCCAGCTCCCTGCCCGCGGTACTCCCTCTCCAGCCCCCCTCCTCAGGGAAAACCACAGCCATCCCGGGAGGCTCAGAGAGGAAAGTCCCCTTCTCAGCTCCAAGCCTGGCGCAGTTTTCCCCGAGACCCCTCCCCCCATACACCATTGGGGGTGCCCCGCTCTGGGCCCTTGGGCCCTTGGGCAGTAGCTGTGGGCCTGTCCCCTCCCGCCACCGCCGCCACCAGCTTCTTAGCTCCCTGGTCAGGTTCCAATCTCTGGGAGAGGCTGGCAGGAGCCAGCACCGGCTGCCCTTGGCCACCCGCCGCCCTCAGCCTCGTCCCTGTCACTCAGCCTCCCGCCAGCAGAGCGATTAGCATTCAGACCGGGAGGAGAGGGATCAGGGCTGCCACCTCCCGTCTCCTCCAGACGCCCCAGATCCCTGCGGGGGAGTGAGCCTGTGGGGGGAGGTCGCCCTCAGGGCAGGGAGGCTGCTGCTGCTACAGCTGTGTGTCCTGAGGTGTGTGTGTGAGGGGGGAGCAGGCCCCGGAGGAAAGGGCTGGGGGACCAAGGGGCCAGCAGCTGTGGGGCCCACCATGTTCCCTTCCTTTGCCACACACACACACACACACACACACACACACACACGCATGCATGTGCACGCACACATACACATGCACACACGTATGCGCATGCATACACACATGTACGCACACACATAGGTGCACGCACACACACATGCACGGACACACGCTCACTGGCCCCCCCTTGAACCCTCTGACCTCCACCCTGCAGATGAGGAAATCAAGGCCCAGATATCCAGCAACGCCAGGGAGAGGAAGTGCCGGCCAGGGCCCCTCCCTGCCTCAGGCCTGCCCTGCTGCCAGCGTCCAGCCTGCTCTCGCACCAGGGAAACAGCAGGCAAGGCTGAGCGGTTTCTCGGCCACAGGCTGCCTCTTGCCAAGGCTTCCCGCGCCCCCCATCCGTGCCAGGCCGGGGGCACCTTGGGCAGCAGGAGCTTGGGGGGCACAAGGAGACAGACGGGAGAGGCTGTGGCAGCCAGGCACACAGCCTCGGGTGAGGGCAGGTGCAAACACAACTGCTCCTGGAGGGGGCGCTCCAGCTGCCAGCCGGCCCCCCACCGCCCTGCAGGCTGCCTCCCTCCCATCCCGCCCTGAAGCCCCCCTCCGCGGCCTACCCCACAGCAGCTAGGCCAGCAGAGCCACGCTGCGGAGGGGCGCGCCGAGACGTGCCTCTGGGCGGCCAGCCAGTGCCCGCTGCAGCGCGGTGACCTTGGCTGGGCTCTGCCGACCCCGGGAAGGCGCGGGAGCTGCAGCGGGTTCGGCGGAAAAGGCCCAGCGCAGAGCTGGCCGCAGCCACAGTAAGGACCACGGCAAAGGGGGAACACGGCCTGCCCTTCAGCCTGGCTCCAGGCAGGCAGGGCAGCGGACAGCAGGGGACAGGTGGCCGCCAGCCCAGCGCCAGCCCTAGCCCTGGCTCCAGAGTGGGTCCCCAACTGCCTCCCTATAAAAGGTGGGGTCCACCTAGGGCACGGCTGGCCCTACACACACACACACACACACACACACACACACACACACAGCCTTCTCCTGCAGCCTGCGGGGCATGGGTGGGGCCCCGAGGAGCTGGGACCTGGGTTCAATGCCGGAGGGATAGAAGCAGAGCAGAAGCCTCCAGAAGAGGAGGAAGAGGAGGAAGCCAAGGGCTGCGGGCCCAGCTGACCACACCAGCTCAGAGCCAGAGCTCACCACATACTACTGCCCGCTGGAACACACACACACACACACACACACACACACACACGCACACACATGCACACACACCCATCCTCGCCCACCCAGGTCTCTCTCTGCCTGCGGCCAGGGCCCTGGGGACAGAGCAGGGAGGACACTCATAGGCACTGGGTGTCCCCCTCCCCGGGCAGCCCAGGGTGACCAAGGCAGGCACCCCCACTGGCCTGGGGGCCTGAGGCCTGAGCCCAGGATGGATAGCTCTCATCTCTCCTGAGGACCTGACAGGGCACAGCCTCCTGTTTCGGGGGCTCTGGGAAGCGGGGGGCCCTGAGTCTCCATGTGGTGGGGCTGGGGGCGGGCGACTCGCTCACCACCCCATGACACTGGGCAAACCGAGCCTCCCTCTGATGCAGGGACCAGGTCCTAGGGACTAAATTCTAGGGTGACCAGGCTGCCCGGCCTTTCGATTCTGGGCCCTTCCAACTCAGCCCCGGGAATGGGAATGTGAGTCAAATCCACACAGGCTGGGCCCGTGTCTACACTGCCTGGACCTCCCCAGGCTCATGGTCATGGGGCCTGGAAGGAGCCTGTGGGAGCAGGAGGGAGACAGCCAGGTCCAGGGCAGTGGGCAGTGAGAAACAGGGTGGGAGGCTTGGCCCATGGAGACCCCCATGGGGGCCTCTGCTGAGATGGAGCCCGGCCAGTCCCCAGCCCGGGCACATCACCCTGACCTCACGGCCACGCGGGCCTGTGGCCCCTCACCCCTCCAGGGCTGAAGCCGAGACCTTGTCCCGTGTCCCACCCCGTGTCCTGAGGCCATGTCCCACCCCGCCAGGACACCCCCACACCCTGCCTCTGAGCCCTGGGCAGCAGCACCCAGAAAGCAGCCCTTGGACCCCCGCACTCCGCCACTTTCCCAATGGTTGGGGCCAGCGGAGGACTCCCTGTCCCTGATGACCCCTTGAGCCAAGGCTGCCCTCCCTGCCTACCCCCTGCCCGCTGCCCTGGGCTGTCCCTGCCCCCCCTACCTGCATCTGAGCTGAGCCGGGTCCTGAGCCAGCGTGCAGGGGTTGACAGTCACGCCGTCCCCGGTCCCTCCTCCCTAAACAAAGTGGCAAGTGGCAATCAGACATTGGCAGGGGGTGAACCCCCTCAGCCCTGCCCGCCTGGGGATGCAGCCCCCACCCACTGGGACAGATGAGAGGCCATCCCTGCCCCCACCCTCCTGGGACCAGCCTCCCAGGGCCCCCACCCCTCTGCAGGCCTCAGAGGCCAGGCCCTGTGTTCTGGAGAACTGGGTCTCTGGGGCTTCTGCCTGACCCGCCAGGCTGGCCTAGCTACCAGTGCCCGCATCTGACTTTCCACTCCCGTGACAGAGTCCCCAAGAGACCGTCCACCGAGCCCTATAGACAAGCACCAAGTTGCCCTCACGTGCCCCGGTCTCTGGACCAGAGGCTGCTCTGACCACCCGAGTCCACCAACTTCCGCTCCGCTGGATGGGAGAGCCGAGAGGACAGCGGTGAGGGCACACGTCTAGAAAGCACCCAACTGGGTTCCAATCCCCTTGCCCAGGGTCCCCAAAGAAGAGCCCCTCCATCGTGGCACTGAAGCCCTGCAGTGCCCGGCACGGAGCCCAGGCCACCTCCAAGCTGAGCCTTGCCCAGTCCAGGGGGCCCAGGGCTTAAAGCAACACAGCCCCGCTCCGATCCCAGCGTTACAGCGAGCCCAGGCTGGCCTGTGGCGGTCTCTTGATCCGTGACCAGCCCAGGTGGCTCATGGTGGAGACTGAGCAGATGGTAACACGTCAGCCAGCCTCCCCAGAGAGAGCAGGAACAGCGAAGAAAAAACCTGTTCCTGCCTGCGTCTGGGGGGTCTCAACACACAGGCTGACCTGGGCCTTTTGGGGGGACCAGGACACAGCAGGAAGAGGGTAGCCACAAGCCCTCTGGCCAGGCACCTTGGTCTCCTCTCCCCTCTCTGGAGGGGGCCTCTAGCAAGTCCCACAGCCCTTAGGAAAGAGACGGAGCACAGACTGGCCACATCCAGCGCCCCTTCCCCGAGAACACGCCCTCCCCCTTGAAGGGGCCCTAGGAACCCCAGCAGGGACCCCCTTCCCCCCTCCAGGGGTCACCAAGAATATTTCCTTTATTGACTCTCCAGTGTTTTGCCGGGCATCTGAGCTCCCTATCCGGAGCGGCCACCGGAGTCCCTCCGCTCCCGCCCCGACTCACACCCGGGGCGCCCTGGGGCTCCGTCGAGGAAAGAGTTAACTCGCGGCCACCCGAGACCGCGGCCTGCCCGCGGCGCGGCGCAGCCAATGGCGCGGCGGGGCGGTGACGTCATGCCCCTCCCGGGCTCGCCATTGGCTGAGCCGGCGAGTCCCGCCCACGGTGCGGGCAGTGCGGCCGCGGGCCGGCGGGCGGGCGGGGGCGCGCACGGGCCGCAGCGGCCAGCGGGGACTCCCGCCCTGGCTCCGGCCCGGCCTCAGGGTCCAGCGCGCCGGCAGGGACACCCCTGACCGCTGCCCGAACAGGCCCCCCACCCCGCCGCCTCCCGGCCCCGCTCTCCCGCCTACCTGCCCGAGCAGGGCCGGGCCGTTTCCGCTCCGCCGCCGCCGGGCACTGCCCCGTCCACCGCGCTGCTGGGCTCTCTGCGGGAGGGAAGGACGGGCTGCAAGAGCCTGGGCCGGGCCCACGGCGCTCCTGCCACCTGCCAGCCCGCCGGGGCAGGGACTTCTGGAGGGCTCGCGGCTCCCCCCGGGGCCCTCCCAGTCTCCCTGGACTCCCCACTTCCAGTCCACTTCGCAGTCCACTCCCGCAGTTTTTCTCCACCCCCCCGCCGCAGGGCCCCGCGGGTTTCTCACGGTTGGACCCGGTTGGAGAAGCGCCGGCGCCAGAGCATGGCCAAGGTGCTGAGCAGCAAGAGCGTGGTGCACATGGCCCCGGCCCATCCCCTCCCGGAGGACCCGCCAGCTCCAGGGGCCACTGCTGCCGGCCTGAGGTGCCAGCCGGCTGGCCTGCACGGGATTAGGTGGCTCAAGCCGCTTAGAGGGGTCAGCTGACCCGACCTTGTGAGGACTGATTAAGGTCCCACCCCAGGGCATGCGGTTGGACCCCTGGCAGGCCAACCAGGTTGTCTCAAAGACCAGGGCCTGGTCCTCAAAGACTTTGGCGAAGCTTGGCACACACGTGGTGTTCACCCACCCGGGGGCGCAGCCTTGCCTGCACCCCGGGGGCTTGACAGCACCAGGGTTAGGGTGGGGGGAATGGAATCCGCCCGCCTGGGGGGGACAAGGGTGTTCAAATGGAAGGCTCACTCCTCACAGTGCTCAGGTAGTGTGTGGGTGCAGGGGATCGAACCCTGGCTGGGCTGTGTGCGTGCAAGGCAAGCGCCCTCCCTGCCACTGAGCAGATCGTGGTGGTGGCAGTGTGCACACCTGGGCAGAGGAGCATCCTTGCACGCACACCTGCATGTCCGCACACAGAAACACCGATCGCGTACAGGCGTGAACTGTGTTCGAGGTGAGAGAACAGAAACACATTAAGAGGTCGCTACTTCTCTCCACAGTGCAGGGCTCCCTCTTGAGCAATCGGGTTTGTTTTGTTCCATGGCCACACCCGGCAGTGCTAAGGGCTGAGCTCTGCTTCCGGAGATCATTCCTGATGGTGCTCAAGGAGTATGTGGGATGCAGGGGATGGAACCGCGGCTGACCTGTGTGCAAGGCAGGCATCCTCCCTGCTGTTGTATCGCTCTGCCGGGTTCTGGAGCAGACCCTGGAGGGGCAGTGCGGCTGGTATCCGCCTTGATGGAGGAGCCAGCAGGGGCCAGGCGGGTCATGGAGATGTGCTGTGCGTAGGGAGAGTCTCGGCCCGCTGGCTCTCCCTGCCGGTCAGGCCCCTGGACTGCCCCAGGTGGCTCAAAGCAATGTTGCAGGAGCCCTGAGTTCAGTCTCTGCAACACAGGGTTCCCCCAAATCATAACAAATAAGCATCAGATTTCTGAAACTGCGACTCTAGGCTTCAGAAGGGGCCCAGAACCCTAAGTGACCAGGGAAGGATGAAGCTGGGCTCTCCATTCTCATCTTTAAGGTGACCACATTGTGTCGCAGTGCCTGGACAGTGGGATAGTATTGGGGTAAAGGGTCACCAGGGGCCTCAGGGAAAACAGGCCCCAGACTTGCCTGGAGGGGTGGGGGTGGAGGAGAGCCTTGGCTCCCCGGGGAGGGGGGGGGACCGGCAGATTACAGTCTGCTTCCCCGCATCCCTGCCCAAGGCTTCCGGCTGGGTTGCACACAACCACCAGGGTCCCCTGCACTCCCAGAAGTCCTCCCAGGTGGGGGCCTGGGCGGCTGGCCGGCTCCAAGGGGCTCATTTCCCGTACCCAGGTACCCAGGGACTCATTTCCCGTACCCCGTGAGGGCATCTAGGGGCAAGGGGTCCTGACCGGAAGAAAGGGGGGTCGCTCACGCCCGACGCGATCCCCACACACCCCCAAGGCCGAGGATGTTGGGAACCCCCCCACCCGCGTGCTCCAGAGCCGGGGAGGCGGGGAGCCAGCCCGAGCTCGGCTGGAACCGCGGCGTCCGCCCCCTCGGGCGGGCGGCCGAGCTGCCAAGGCCGGGGGCGGGCTGGAGTCGGTTCCCGGCGCGCGGAGGGCGCGCACACACACCGAGCCAGCCCACCCCGCCCGTGCGGGCCCGGGGGTCGCCAGCCCCGCCCCCAGGGGGGCCCCCCGCTGCGGCTCGCCGGGGAGGGGGGGACCCCCGGGGCCCGCCGCGCCCCCGCCCCCGCCCCGCCCGGCGGTCCGACTCGGCGGCGTTGGGTGGCCGTGCGGGAGGGGAGGAACGGGCGCCAGGCGCGTCGCCCCCACCCCGCCCAGCCCGCCTCTCGCCGGAATTGGCTCCCAGACACGGGATTCGGGGTTTGGGGCGGATTTTTTTTTGACATTTTTTTTTTCCAGCAGACCACATCCCCGCCCCCCCGCTCGCGGTCCCCCGCCCCCCGCACATATACCCTGCACACACACGCGCGCACACACACAGCCACACACCCGGCGCGCACAGGCAGACACGCGCCGGCCCTCGGCGCGCCCCGGTGCTGCCCGCCCGCCCGCCCGCCCGCCGCGCACGCAGCCGGCCCGCGCCCCGCGCCCCGCGCCCCGCGCCCCGCGCCCCGCGCCCCGCCGCGCTCCGAGCTCCCATGGAGAAAGTGCCGGGCGAGATGGAGATCGAGCGCAGGGAGCGCAGCGAGGAGCTGTCCGAGGCGGAGAGGAAGGCGGTGCAGGCGACGTGGGCCCGGCTCTATGCCAACTGCGAGGACGTGGGGGTGGCCATCCTGGTGAGGTAGGTGTCGCCGGGCCCCGCCGAGGGAGGACGGCGGGAGCTCCGGGCCCCCCCACCCCGCTCGCGCCCCGGGGCCGCCCCCCACGGCTGCGACCCACCGTGGCCGGGCCAGCCCGGTCGCGGGCAGCGTGGGACGCGTTGGGGTGGGCGAGGGGGCGCGGAGCTCCGCAGAAACTCGCAAGCAGACGCGCAAGGAGCTCAGTCTCTCGCTGCTGGGGGGCCTCGGAGCTGGCCCGGCCTGGTGGTCCTCACCAGCGCCCCCCGCCCCCCTGCCAAGGTAGCTGGAGACCCGTTTTACCCTTTCCACGGCGCCACTGGGGGGGCTCCCCATTCCAGAGACGGGGAAACTGAGGCACAGCCAGGCAGGGGGACCGAGGAGCAGCCTCCTCACTAGCTCAGCCCAGTTCCCTCGGCAAAGCATTTCTGGGTTTGGTTTTGTTGTTTTGCAAGATCAAGCAGAGGGCGAGAAGGAGGTGGGGGAGGGCGCAGGGGGCAGCACCCTGGGTCCACCTGGCCCCACCGCCCCTTCCTGCTCAGGCTGGGCCAGTAGGGTGCATCCAGGCAGCAGGTGAGTTGGTTGCAAAAGGTCCCCCGGGAGCCTGGGGTGCAGATCTGCTGACTTGGGGGGGAAAGACGCCCACGGGGGGAGGCTTGGCCAGGAGTCCTGAGCTCAGAGGTCATTCACACACCTGCCCAAGGGTCCCCCAGCCAGGAGGGACTCTGTTGCCCACACACCCACAGAGCGGGGTGCACCCTCGCAGGTTCCGCCTCAAGTCCCGAGCCCCGCCAGCGCGGAGCAGACTGCAGCGAGAGCTGGGCTCACCCCACTCTCCCGGGGGCACCCTGAGCCCCTCTCCTTGGCAGGGAGCAGCTGGCAGGTGCAGGGCAGAGCCGGGCAGCCGGGTCTCCTGAAGCCGGGGTGACCCCCCTGTGGGAAGGACGGCCGAAGAGCGCCCTGTCTCCGCTGTCTTCCTCCCTCCCTCTTCCTCTCTCTCCTGCCTCCCCCCAGCCAGCCGGGACCTGCCCAGCTCCCCATCCAGGTGCCCCGATTCCAACTCAAAAACAGATTTTGGAGGCAAAAGAGCAAGAGGCACTTTGGAGGAGTTGGCGGAGGCTCCCGGGAAGAGGAGGCAGAGCCTCAGCCCCGGCTGCAGCAGGGGGAGCTTGGACGGGATTTTAATCCAGAAGCAGCCGTGGGGAGAAGTGTAGCTTCGCCTGCGGCACCCACATGAGCCAAGCCGTGGCAGGGAGTGGGGGGCTACCCCCAAACTGTGCTGGCCCGGGGACACCCTACCCACGCGTGTTTCCCCCAGGCTCTCCCTGTCACCTCAGAAAAAAAAAAAACGGAGGCAACATTCCAGGACCCTGGGGGTTTTCTGTTCCACCTCTGCTGTTAGTTAGCAAGGGACATGCCAGGAGAGGGGGTCCCCAGGAATGGGGGCACAGGGAAGGCAGGACCCTGGTGCAGTCTCTTTCTCCAGCCGCTTCCTGCTCTCCACTCCTGACTCAGGGGATGCTGAGACTAAGGGACTGGGAGTTCATAACTGAGCCCCTCCCCAGGCTGGGGGGAACAGGGGGCTCTGAGCCCAGCCCTGAGGAAAGGGACTTGCAGGGAGAACCCTGGTCTAGCCCCCCCGGGTGCCACGAGGCCTCTCCATTTTCTCCCCCTCCTGCTGACCAGAGGAAGTGGAGGCTTGTAACTGGGCAACTGGGCGTGGGGGACAGGTCAGCTCCTCGGGGATCCCAAACATTCTTCTGGTATCCTGGGCCCTCAATTTTAGCCTGATCCAAGGACAGACACTGACCCTCTGGCCTCAGCTGGGGCCAGGGAGGCCTCACACACACATACACACACACACACACACACACACACACGCATACTTGCATACACACGCACACATACACGAACACGCACACATACATGGGTGCATACATGCATGTGCACACACACACACACACACACATACTCGCACGCGTGCACACACTCACACATGCGCACACACTCACACACACGCCCTGTTAGCAGCCTGGGAAGTGACAGAGGCGGAGGTGGCTGAGTGTGACCCCCACACCCCCACTGGGTGCGGGAGGAGCAGGGGAACACCGGGACGGGGGGGAGCCCCCCCCCGGGTGTAATTCCAACACCTTCCCCCTCACACGCCCAGACTATTTCAGGCTCTTCTGGGAGCCAAGATGTCCCAGGGGAGCGAGGCTGCTCCCGGCAGAGTGCGGCCCCTGGGGGCTCAGGCAGCATGGGGTGTCCCCCGGCCCCCATAGCGCAGAGGGAGCAGAGGGTGGTCCTGGAGCTCGGCCCAGCACAGTGTCGTGGCCTGGTCCTTCGCAGGAGCCCCCCGGGGGTGCCCGGTGCTACTGCAGGAGCCTCCTGGGACCCCCCACCCCTTGCCTCTGTGTCCTGGCGGCTGTCACGTCGCTCCCAGACCTCGTCGGGAGTGGGGGTTGGAGGCTGAGGGCGGCCACACACGTCCCCCCTCCTTCCTGTGGGCACAGCCCAGCCCGGGGAGCAGAGCAGCAGAAGCCCCAAAGCCTCTGGGGGCAGCGGGCAGGGCCTCCTGACTTCCCTTCAAGCAGGTCCCGTGGCCAAGATGGGGTCCCTCTCAGACCCCCAGGGGCCAGGGCCTGGTCACTTGTCCTCCAGGAGGGTGACCTGGGCCAGCTGTTCCCCTGGCGTTCATCAGTGCACGGAGTGGGGCGCCCTCTCTTTATTGTCTTAACGTATTTGGGGGCCACACCCAGGGTGCTCAGGCCTTAGTCCAGGCTCTGTGCTCAGAGACCACTCCTGACCTGGCTCAGGGCCCCCCGCGGAGTGTGGGGACCGAGCCTAGGGGACCGTAGCAGGCCAGGCACCTCCCTGTGTGCTCTCGCTCCGGCCCCCGACTTCACATCTTCTCTCCTACTTGCGTGCTGGCGCCGTGGTGCAGAGCGAATGGGGGTGGCCGTGGGTGAGGGGAGAGACACTGGCCGGGGGGAAGCTCAGAGTGTTAGTCTGGCAGGGGCTCAGGCTGGTCCCCCCAAGCAGGAAACACTTAGAGTCAGTGTGGGGAGTTCTGGGTGGGGCCAGGGAGGGGCATGAGCCCGCAGCCCCTGAGGAGGCACCGGGGTGGGCAGAACTGGCTCTTGGCTAGAAATGCCCAGATGGGCCCCTGTGCTGTGTCCAGGGCCTCGGTGAAATGGACTGGGCACATGTCGGACCCGCACGCCGTGGCCGGCCCAAGTGTGGGCACAGGAGGTCAGAGGTCAGCTATCACCCTGCAGACTTCCGTGAGCCCTGGCACAGGAGACCAGTGTCTGTCCCTGTGTTGTGAAGCCCAGACAGACAGACAGACAGACAGACAGAGCAGGGTGGGGCAGAATGTCAGTCAAGCCCACAGCGAGCATCAGGGGCAGAGGGAGAATGTCAGGGCCACCGTGGGCACTAGGGATACTGGACACTGGACCAGGGGCAAGGGACCCCAGAGCCCAGGAAAGGCATGCCAGGCTGGCCTCGGGGATGGTGGGCTGCCGAGAAGCGGTGCTGGTGGCCAGTGTGACGATGGACTTTCCACTCTGTGCAGTGGACAGTGGAGGGGGCATTGTGGGCCTGAGCCTGGCTTAGCGGGAGGGAGAAGGCAGGGGTGTGCACAGACAGACAGGAGGGCGGGACAAACTTCCTGGGGTGCGAGCGGGGTGCCGGTCTGTTCAGCTCAGCCAGGAGCAGGCGTGGGGGGCCATCGCTGAGTCTCTCAGTGTGCGCCTCTCAGACTCATCTTTCATCGCTGACCCACGACGGTACTGACCGAGTGCCCACTTCAGAGGAGGAAACTGAGCCTCAGGAAGTGTGCCCATAGCGACCCTGGCCGCACCCTGGACCCCGCTCTGGCCCTGGGGCTGACTGGAGTGGGCCTCAGGGGCTGCGGGCTGGGGCTTCACAGGCCTCCCGTGGCCAGTGGGGTTGGGGGTTTGAGGGGTCCTTGTCAGTGTGGAAAGACTCTGCCTGCAGAATCCCAGGGGTCCCTCCCTAGCCCCCAGGAGTGGCCCCCAAAGGGGCAGGAATGAAGAGACCCCGGCAGGGGCGGGCTCTCGCCCTCCGGCACACCCTTCCTGGCCGCCCACCCCATGCCCACCCGCTCCCCCCGGCCCCATCAGGTTCTTCGTGAACTTCCCGTCGGCCAAGCAGTACTTCAGCCAGTTCAAGCACCTGGAGGAGCCGCTGGAGATGGAGCGCAGCCCGCAGCTGCGGAAGCACGCCTGCCGCGTCATGGGTGCCCTCAACACCGTGCTCGAGAGCCTGCACGACCCCGACAAGGTGGCGTCGGTGCTGACGCTGGTGGGCAGGGCGCACGCCCTGCGGCACAAGGTGGAGCCCGTCTACTTCAAGGCACGTGGCGGGCCGCGTGGGCCGGGACGGGTGGGGGCTGTGGGGAGGGCGGGCCGGGCGGGGCCTGGGCGCTGACCGCCCCCCTCCCCGTCCCCCCAGATCCTCACTGGGGTCATCCTAGAAGTGATCGCCGAGGAGTTCGCCAACGACTTCCCGCCCGAGACGCAGAGAGCGTGGGCCAAGCTGCGTGGCCTCATCTACAGCCACGTGACGGCTGCCTACAAGGAAGTGGGCTGGACGCAGCAGGTCCCCGGCACCACCACGTGAGGAGGGCTGAGGGTGGGCCGGGCCCCTTCGGAACCTCGATCCTGGGGGGATGGAGCCTCGCCCCCTCCTAGGGGACCCCCCCCAACACCGCCCGCTGGGACCTAGGGAATGTTCTGAGTGCCTGAACCCCGAGCCCCCAGCTAACAGGCAGAGAGGAGGGCCAGGCGGGGTCGCCTAGGGGAAGGGGGTGAGGGGCAGCGGCTCAGGCCAGCTCATGCTCTCTCCTCCAAGGCTGCCCCCACAGCGCCTGGGGCCCCGGTTCATCTATACCCGCGCCCTCCACCCCACTCCTCGGTCTTGGCAAGGCCTGACCCTGGAGGCCACATTCCCAGGTCTGGGCTGGGGGGTGGGGGAGGTGGCCGGCTGAGTCCCGGCCAGATGTGGCGGCTGGGAACACTCCGGCCCCCCAGGCCCCCAAGGGGCGGCTGGCTCAGGCCTGAATGGAGGGCGGAGGCGGGAATGGGAAGCCGGGGGTCAGCCAGCGGCCCTGGACAGCCTGTAGGCAGCCACTTTCCCATGGAAAAGGCGCTTCCCTCCTGCCGGAGCAGGGACCCCGGTGGACAGCCACAGGCCTCCAGGAAGGGCCGCCGGCAGACCCCCGCACCGCACCTCTGAGCCACTGCCAGATGTGCACAGCTGGGCCCCAACGGAAGCCACCGGGGACTTTCACAGCCCAGGAGGCTCCCCGGAGACGGTGGCTGGAGGCTGGGGGTCTGCGGGTGCTGGGGCCAGTGGGGGGCCCGGGCTCTCTCCGGGTCAGGCGGGCTTTGTTTACAGCAGGACACGGGACTAACTGCTCAGAAAAGGCGTTTTCCAGGCCTGGGTGGCAGAGCTGGAATCAGAAACCCATAGATGGGGTCCTGCCAGCTCCTGCCCCCGCAGGACCCCCTGGGACAGCTATTGGGCCAAATCCAAGCATTGGGCCACCCCACACACACCCCACTCCCAGATCCTGCCACCCCTGCTGACTCGCTCGTTGGAGAGCGTTTCTAGGGGCCCCGGCCGGAGTCCTGCCTTTGAGTGTCCAGGCCTGACCCCTGGGACAGGGACAGTCATGCTCCTGGCCGGTCTCCTGAAGATGCTGGCTGGGCTGCAGGCCTCAGCGTCCTGTGGGGTCCAGTGGGCTCAGCGGGCCGGACGGTGGGCACGCCCAGAGCAGAGTTCTAGAAGCTTCTCTCCAGCTCCACTTATCAGGCTCTGTGGGCCAGACGCCACTGTTTATTGAAGTGTCTCTGCCGAAGGGCGTGTGTGCATTTTTGTGGGTGGGGGAGTGGGGAGATTGGGGGACCAGAGGGGGTACCCAGACGGCCCAACCCGAGTGCCGTCTGTGAATTTCTGGCAGAGGAGGCCCCATGCGTGCGACGTGGCTCTCTGCCACCCATGGACGTCCCCCTCTCGGCCAGCCCCGCAGCTGCAGCCGGTCCCCGAGACCCTCCCGCGTCCCCACTGCCCCGTGTAACCTGTCCCCTCGTCTCCTGTTTCATCCACAGCCCACCGGCCACGCTGCCTTCTTCAGGCCCGTAGGACGCCCCCTTGCCCCTGCTCCCGGCAGCACCTCGGACAGCAGGACCCTCTGTTTCTGGGTGCCAAGGACAGTGGAGGAGCCCCGACTCGCCGTGGCCGCAGCCCCCGGGAGCCGCCGGGAGGCGGATCTGGAGCCTGGATGCTGACCCCGGCTAGGGCGGGCGGCCGGGCGGGCGGGGTCCCCTCCGTAGCTTTTCTACTCACCGTTAGCGACTTAGCTGAGTAGCCGGCAGGTGCGGGGCGGGTCTGGGGGGTCCCGGAGTGACGAAGCCCCGTCCCCACTGCCCGGCCAGCATGCCGCTGCTGCCAACCCCCTCCGCACCCGCTCAGCTAGCCTGTATCTCGTCTACACCCGTCTAGACGCGCAGAACCTACCACACGCGCTCTGCCTCCACCGCGCTCGGCCCTGGCCTGCAGGACCCAGGGGCCACTCCCGCTTCCAGGCAGAGAGCAGGCTGACTCCGAGGACCCCCGTGAGCACGGGGCCCCCCAGCTCGCCGGCCTGGCACAGCCCTCTCTCTGACCAGTTCCTCACTTCCCGCCCGCCCACATCCAGTCCCAAAGGACTTGGCACCCCGCGCTTCTAGCTCAGAAACCAGAAACCCCCTGCCTTGCCCCCAAACGGGCCAGCACAGATGGGGGTCAGGGCAGACGGGGGCCAGGATGGACAGGGGCGGTGTTCCAGGGTGGATGGGAGGACGAGACAGATGGGGGGGCAATTTGTGGGAGGCAGATGTGTGGGGGGCACGCTCTGCTCCCCAGAGGTCCCTGGGCATCCCCCTCTTGCTCCTGGAGCTTGCAGCAGTGACGGGCAGCGTGCTGGCCGGCTGTGTCTGGGTCAGCGTTGCCGCAGACCCTATGTGTACCCCTGTCCTGTGTACGGCCCCCCAGGACGTGTCATGGCCGTGATCTGCCCAAGTACCCCTGTTCCGGGCCCCTGCAGCCTGTCCCGCTGTAGTTCCCCCATTTACGAGCGACATCCCGCCCCCATTAAACAGACTCATCCTACGGGAGGCTCCGAGCCCTTCCTGCCCGCCCCCCCCCCCCCAGCGTCACAGCCCTCTCACCCTGTCACCCCTGCCTCCGCCTTGGCCGGTCCTGGACCCCTCTGAAGTGGGGCTGGGATAAGGGTGTGGGAGGTGTTTGTGGCTTGTTCTGGAACTCTCCCTGGGGAGAGAAGGGAGGGGGGACTCAGCCCAGGGCACCCCCACGGGGACCCCGAGGACCCCAAGTCTGCCCCTATCACCCTGGGACTCCCCAGCCTTCCCTGCACTCCCACACGCGGCCCACCCGCCCCCGTGGCGCCATCTCTGTCCATCCCCCAAGGGGCCTGGAGGTCCGCACCCCCTTCCCCGGTTTGCACGAGGAGTAGGAAGCCGCCTCTGGCCCGGGAAGGGGGGCTCACGGGAAATGCCTGTCTCCAGGCCGCCAGTGGGGACGCAGGGGGCCCTCCATCCTGCGCTGGGCCTGGCCCAGGCGCTGGACAGAAATCCAAAGAATAAACAAGGCCCAGTCTTAGAAAGCAGGGCCCAGGGCCAGGAACGAGCTATGTGCCGAGACACAAACGTAGCGAAGATGGACGGGGGGGTAAAGGGGGGGTCCCACATGGGTGCCTGGACTGGCCACAAGCTTGTGACAGTCGCCTTGTCCATCCACAGCCATGGCCCACATAAACAGGACCAGCAGGCCGGGCCCGGGGCCAGGAAGTGCAGTGCTCAGAGCCGAGAGCGGGACTGAAGGAGGGAGGGTGGACCGAGAAGGGAGAGAAAGATGAGGTGACAGGGAATAGGGGCCGAGGGGGGCCCCGGGGACCAAGGAGAGGGAGGTTAGAGCAGCCCAGAAGGTGGGAGGTCCCGTGTGGGCACCCTGAGGAGCTGGGGAGCAGCAGGGGGCTCCGAGAGAGGAGACAAGCCCCTTTAGTCTTTGATCCAAGCCTGAGTGGTGAAAGGGCCTCTGAGCAAGTCTGAACCCCCAAACTAGAATCATTTTGGACTGTGTGGTCCTCCCTGCCCTGAACCCCCAAAGGTAGGACGTGAGTAACCAGCCAGTCACCCCAAGTCTGGGCTAGGGATGCGTTGGCGGGAAAGGGGATGGTGGACTGGAGGGAGAATCCCACCCGGGGTCATGGTCAGTGGTAGATTTGGGGCAGGTCCAGAAAGCTAGGGAGGCTGCAGGAGGGATGCAGGGGACCCCCGGGAGGGGCCACGGTGCCTGCCGGGAGGCGGCAGGTGGGGTGCAGGAGGTGCCCAGATAGGGCTGCAATGCCCGGGGTTTTGTTTTGTACTCAGGGACAGCCTTGTAGCGGAGGAGCTAAGCAATTGGGTCAGCCCCCCTGGCGCGCTTGGGGGTGAGCGGCGGGAGCTCGGGGGCGGCGGCGGCGGCCCCGCAGCACCCCCTACTGGTCGAGACGGGAGCTGCACTGGGAGGCCTCCGCCGCGCAGCCCGCAGTTCGCGGGGTGGGGGGCGGGTCCCCGGATCCCTGGGGAGCGAGAGACCCCTGCGTTCTTAGGCCGACTGCGAGGACACCCTCCTGTACTTTGAACCTAGTGGAAACGCCAATAAACGCTCGTTCTTTCCTTGTCTTTTAATTTTCTCGTCTAAAGCCCGGACGCAGCTACAGCCAGGATCCGCACAGACCACGCCTGGACCAGCGAAAACCGTCTGTTAGTTTGTTTGCTTTTTGGGGTCACACCCGGCGGTGCTCAGGGGTTACTCCTGGCTCTGCACTCAGGAGTTACTCCTGGCGGTGCTCAGGGGACCACATGGGATGCTGGGATGCAAACCCAGGTCGACTGTGTGCAAGGCAAACGCCCTACCCGCTGTGCTATCACTCCAGCCCCCAAAAGCCCTGTCTGGAGTTGACATTTTGGTTTCGTGGTTGATCATGGGTCCTTTTAACACACATTTTCAGAAAGCTGCTGGTCATCATCAGTGTCGTGCCTGCAAAGACCTCTCACCTCGTCCGCATTCCCAACCCTTCCCTGGCTGGCGACCACTTCCACAGGGCTTTTGGGAAATCTGTTCTTTGCAGCTGGGGGTGTGCCAGGAAATCAAACCCCGGGACCCCTGAAGTCCTGCCAAGTCTGAGTCCCAGCGCTGAGCAGCACCCTGGTCCCCTCCCCCCAACAGCTGGGATTCAGGGAAACCCCTCCACAGGCATGCTCTGGGCATGGGATCCCGGGGGCCACTGTAGCCCTCCACTGCTCTGTGGCACGGCTTGGCACTGCCCAGGAGCCTTCCCAAAGCGTGGCTGGGGGGAGGGGGGCGGACAAAGAACACTCTTGGACGTCAGGGGACTATACCCCCAGGCCTTTAGGGCAATACCCGGACTAGGCAGCCCGCTGAGGGTGCAATGCATTGGCCCTCTTACGCCACGGAGTTGGAGACCCCATTCCTCAGCGCTGTCCTCACCCCCCTCTCCGCAGCAGAGAAGAACGCGATGTGGCCTTCTCTGCGTGCTGATGGACAGGCCAGCTGGCTCCGGGGGCCACCAGCAGCCTGAGCTATCCAAAGGAGCGACTGCTGCAGTGCTGGCTGGCAGTTACAGATTCCCGGACCAGGATCCAAACCCTCCTCCCAAGGCTTCGGGTCTGGTCGGGCCCTGAGTCTGAGGTTCTCTCTCCCAGGTTCCCGTTAGGGAATCCTGGACCCCCGCGGGGACCACTCGCAGGGCAGCCTCTGATTGGTCTATTTACAGAGCCTCGTCTGCATAGGGCTCCGCCATCCGATTGGTCGTTCGCTCCATCCCTCATTTGCATAGGGCATCGCCAATCAGGCACCCCGCAGGAACTGCCAAGGCCGGGCAGGCGATACTCCCAACTACCTGTTCCAACTACCTGTCCCATGCAGTGCGGGGGTGGGGGGGCAGCTGGACCAGAAGGCTAAGGAGGCTGTGAGACTGCCACCTGTGCAGCGGTACCCAGAAGCCCGCAGGAATCCCCTCTCACCTGGGCGTGGTCTGTGCCAGAGGCTCTGGGTGACCCCCAACCCCCAAGGGCGGCCCCAACCTTCTGAGACCCCACACTCCTCAGGGCTTTCTGGCAAGTTCCAAGCAAGAGTTTCTCTCCAAGACTAACTTGTTCTCCACTCAGGCTCAGCTGCTCCCACTCAGCAGAAACCACCCCGCGGGTCTCCAGCTCTATGGCGAAAGGGGACCGGTTGGTGCAGTGCAGCCCCACAGCCCGTGTCCCCATCTCTGGAAGTGACACTACATTTCAGAGCTGTCCTTTGCCTTTCTTGGGGGCTTGGGGCACAAGTGCCGGTGCTCAGGGCTTCCTCCGGACTCTGTGCTCAGGGATCACTCCTGGAGGGCTCAGGGCACGGTGTGGGATGTAGGGGATCCAATGAAGGTCGACCGCATGCAAGGGGACCGCCCTCCCACTGTACTGATACTCCGCCCTGTCCCTGGCCTTTCCCACCCAAACTGTCCTGGACTCCTGGACAAGCTGCCTCCCTTGCCAGGGTCATCCTCCTACCCCTCCCAGGGAAGGGTCACATGGCACACTTCTTCCTTGGGGGGGTTAAAGGTCACCTGACGCCCTGACAGTGACTTACAAGGAGTGTCTGACTGAGTCCACTCTGTGGCGTCCACTCTGAAGGCAGGATGTCCCCGGGGTGGGGGGTCAGAGGAGGCAACTGGCCTGGGTGAGTCCGTGGGGGTGCAGAATTGGAGTCTGGAGTTATTCCCAGGAAGTGATGGCTCCTCTTAAGTGCTCCACCTCCCCGACATCCTGTCTCTTGGGCCCTTTTTCTGCAGGGGACAGTGAACACAACTCAGGGGAAAGGGTAAGCACCTGGAAAAGGGAGAGGGCCCACTGCACCCAGGGAGGTGAGTCTCGGACCTTATGTGTAAGAATCAGACTCAGGAGGAACCAGTGTGTCAGTGCAGCGAGGAGGGCGCTTGCCTTGCACGCTGCCAACCCAGGTCTGATCTCTGGCATCTCAGATGGTTCCCCAAGCCTGCCAGGAATAAGTCTAAGCACTGTAGGGTGTGCGCCTCCAAAAACAGGAAAGCATCAGACGAAGGCTTGCTCATTAAGCCCTCGCTCTCCCTTGAACTAGTGTGTCTCTTTGCTTGCTTGCTGCTTCAAGCTCCTGTTCTCTCTGGAACATGTATTCCCTCCCTTCAACCCCACTCACATCTCCCTGGGGCTTTTGGGGGAGGGGAGGCCACACCTGGCTGTGCTCAGGCTCACTCCTGGCTTTGCACACAGGGATCACTCCTGGCAGGGCCCCGGGGGACCATATGGGGTGCTGGGGAGCAAACCCAGTGTGCTGTCACTTGGGCTGCTATTCACATCTAAGAAAGTTTTGTTTAGTAGAAACTATCTTGTTTCATTTTGGGGAAAAAAAAAACAATAATCAGAGTAAGTAATGGTACAAAGACTGAAAACTTAAACTGAGCTCCCCGGAGCCCTCCATCCACGCCCACCCCAAGCACAGCCAACATTTGATCATGCCTGAAATTTCTATGCATAGAACTTAAAAATAGCATTCATGGGGGGTATGATTGCAAGATTAATATAGGATCACCGCGGGTAATTGGGTGACAAAAGAAAGACAGGAGAAGGGGAAGGAAATACAGTCTGGGTGGGGGGTTTCTGTCTGGGGGGAATGTTGGTGCTAGTTTCCCCCCAGGGGCTGGGGAAGTGTTTTCTGTGAAGTCAGCATCATTTGGGGAGTGTGAACGACCTCCTTCTGTATGAACAGCACTCGGGTCACCCGGGGACAGTGGGGGCTGGCAGCACATGTGTGCTTGACACGCTTGCTCACAGGGAGTCCTGGCAGGTCCCCAGTGTGAAGCAACTGGGGGGCAGGAAGCAGGGTCTCTCTCCAGGGGGTGACTCAGCACCTCCTCCCCGGGGCCAACCCCACCCCCGCCCCACCCCACCCAGCGCTGGTGCCCTGGTGACTGCGGTCAGGTGACTGGGGGAGCTCCTTGGAACTGATCCTCAGCTACAGAGGCCCGAACACAGTCATTCAGTGAAGCTGACTCATTGCAAAGCGTTCTAGTTTAGTTTAGCTTCTTGTTTTTGTTTGTGAAGGGGGGGGCCTGGCAACGCTCAGGGTTTACACTTGGCTCTGCACTCAGGAATCGCTCCCGACGGTGCTCCAGGAACCATATGGAACGCCAGGGATGAAATCCAGGTGGGCTGCCTGCAGAGCCAGTACTCTCCCCAGGGAACTATCTCTCCAGCCCTGGGTTCGAGTGCTCCGGACCACTAGGGCCACAGCCAGGGGGGCGCTGGGAAAGGAGGCTGCGGTCCTGGGATTGAATGCCTGGACACGTCTGAGCAAATTATCTTTTTATTCTGAGGGGCGTCATACTCGAAAAAAGCTCAGGAACAACTGCATGGAGCAGACCCCAGAGAAACCGCTTCAACGGGGACGGGTTCCCGCAGCAGGGACCGGGAACAGCTGCAGAGAGGGAGCTGGGGGTCGGGTTTGAAACCCCGCGGAGGCAGAGGGCTGCCGCCGTTTATGCATATTCTAGTAGTTTTCAGGAAGTTCATGCATATGCATGAGGGAAAACAGGCGCATGCGCAGTTGGGGGCATAATCGCCCAGGACAGAAAATGGACTTGCAGAGAAACGCTATGGCTGTGTATTTCAGGATGATGATAAAGAACAAGGATGCTGGAGGTCGAGAAGGTTCTATTTTACCGTCTCCACTGGTGGATACTGTCCAGCCAGAGGCCTGGGAGATCTCATCAGGACCGAAGTGACTTTTTTTTTTCTTTTCGGGTCACACCTGGTGATGCTCAGGAATCACTCCTGGCAGTGCTCAGGGGGCCATATGGGATGCTGGGAATCCAACCCAGGTTGACCGCGTGCAAGGCAAACGCCGTACCTGCTGTGCTATCACTCCAGCCCGACCGAAGTGACTTTAAAGTCCCACTTTGGCCAATCAATCCCAAGAGAGAACTTCTAAATTATGTGGGGGGGAAGGGGGAAGAGAAGGAGCAAAGTTACAAAGAACAGGCCACGTGAAGGCACTTATCTCCCACGCAACCGGCCCAAGTTTGGTCCCGGGCACTACTGGGAGTGATATTATCCCTGGAGCACTGCTGGGAATGATCCCCGAGCTCAGAGCCATGAGTAAACCCTGACTTAATGGAACAAAAATTTTGCAAAATGTTTAGACGGTGTGGCCGGAGCGATAGGACAGTGCGGAGGGTGTTTGCCTTGCATGTGGTCAACCCGGGCTCGATCCCTGGCATCCCATGTGGTCCTCTGAGCACCGTCAGGAGTAATTCCTGAGTGCAAAGCCAGGAGTAACTCCTGAGAATCACTGGGTGTGACTCAAAAACTGTACAGAAAAACGCTTAGACAGAAGCCACACCCAGAGGTGCTCAGAGATCACCCCTGGTTCTCCGCTCACGGATCACTCATGTGGTGCTCAGTAGAACGTTTGCAGTGCCAAGGTAGAACTAGGGTCAGCTGTGTGAAAGGCAAATGCGTAAGCCTCTATTTCTCTGCCCCTCAAATGATTTTGTGTTTTTTATTATTACTATTATTATTATTATTAAGTTGGTTGTAGGGCTGGAGCGATAGCACAGAGGGCAGGGCGTTTGCCTTGATGAAGCCAACATGGCCGACCCGAGTTTGATTCCTCCGCCCCTCTCTGAGAGCCTGGCAAGCTACCGAGAGTATCTCGCCCGCACGGCAGAGCCTGGCAAGCTCCCCGTGACGTATTCGATATGCCAAACACAGTAACAACAAAGTTTCACGATGGAGACGTTACTGGGCCCGCTCGAGCAAATCGATGAACAACGGGAGGACTGTGACTGTGACTGAAGTTGGTTGTGGGGTCACACTTGATGGTGCTCAGGGCTTATCCTGGCTCTGTGCTCAAGGATCACTCCTGGCAGGTCTTGGGGGACCATACGGGGTATGAGGGATTGAACCTAGGGACAACTACAGGCATGCAAGGGGATTAATCCTTTGACCATCTCTTGGGCCCCTTGATTTTTTTTACTTTAAATTTTTTTTTACCTGAAATCTTTAATTATAAGCATCATATATTACTTTTAAATGTTTTGGGGCTCCCAAATCCCAGAAGTAAGTTATGTGGTGCACGCATTTTAAATTTTGTTGGTCCTTAGAAAGGTTTTAGCAATCCCTGCCCTTCCCCCTTACCCCCCACCCCTGCCACTGGTGGTGACAATATCAAATCTCATTCATTTTTGGCACACACGCTGATGACAGGAGGGAATGCCAGGGCTCAGTGGACAGTATGGGATACTGGGGATGGGACCCAGGTCGACTGGGTGCAAGGCAAGTGCCCTACGCATTGTACTATCACTCCGGCCCCCCATGGGGGGATTCTGACCCACAGCGACAGGGACAGGAAATCCTCAGAATGGGCCACTGCCACGTGCCTTTGGAAGCCACTATAAACTGGAGCCCTGAACGCTGGAGCAGCGAGTCCCCCCTCCATCTGAGGCACTCCTGGAAAAGCGTCACAGTGCATTCCTTCACTTGACAAAACATCCCAGTGGAGTCCTGTCTTCCTGTCTCCCTGGAATGGGGTGTGTCCTCCCTTCCCCTGCCACCCTCATCATTCTCCCGGATGAGGGGCTTGTCAGGATGGGGCAGCGAGTCCCTTCCCCTCCTCTGTCCGAAGGTCTGAAAGTGGCCCTACTGTCTGCAGCCCCGCTCTCCCGCGGGAGGACAGAACCATCCCGGGTCATGGGGGTGACCTGTCTTCCCCCCAGAGCCTGAGGGGTCCCCCCAGTGCCAGTTTGCATTTCCCAAGTCCCGGTGAGCTCCTGCCTCTTCTCTCAGTGGGCCGGCTCCTGGCTCACTCAGCCTGTGTTTCCTGTTCTGGCCTTTGCTCACTTTGCATCTGTTGGTGTTTGGACCACACCCCGGGGTTCTCAGGGCTTATTCCTGGTTCTTTGTTTTCTTTTTTTCTTTCTTTGATTTTTTGGGCCTCACCTGGCAGTGCTCAGGGGTTACTCCTGGCTCTGCACTCAGAAATTACTCCTGGCGATGCTCAGGGGACCCTCTGGGAGGCCAGGGGTCGAACCCAGCCAGGTGCTATCAATCTGTCTCCCTTATTCCTGGTTCTGAGCTCAGGGCCCACTCCGGGTGGGGCTCAGGGGACTATAGGAGGTGTCGGGAGTGAGCCTGAGGCAGCAGATATCTTGCCTGGGGGACTATCTCTCTGCACCCTCTTTAAAGTTTAGAATCTTGATTTGCAGCAATTCTCTTTTGCCACTAAACACAGGCCCTTGAGTTAGAGAGATTTCTAGGG
This sequence comes from Sorex fumeus, assembly GCF_029834395.1. Taxonomy (NCBI): domain Eukaryota; kingdom Metazoa; phylum Chordata; class Mammalia; order Eulipotyphla; family Soricidae; genus Sorex; species Sorex fumeus. The sequence continues at coordinate 16,020,639 of NW_026606086.1, read as the reverse complement.
CTAAGACACTTGCTCTGCGCATAACTGTTCCCAGGTTTGATTCCCGGAACCACAAATGGTTCCCTGAGCAGTGCCAGAATGATCTCTGAGCACAAAGCCAGGAATAAGCCCTGAGCACCACTGTGTGAGGCCAAAAGAAAAGTGTTTGATGTTTGGGCCACATTCCGGGGTTCTCAGGGCTTATTCCTGGTTCTTTGTTTTCTTTTTTTCTTTCTTTGATTTTTTGGGCCTCACCTGGCAGTGCTCAGGGGTTACTCCTGGCTCTGCTCTCAGGAATTACCCCTGATGGTGCTCGGGGGACCTTATGGAATGCCGGGGATTGAACCCAGGTTGGCCGTGTGCAAGGTAAATGCCCTACCCGCTGTACTATTGTTCCGACCCTTATTTTGTTCTTTTCTTTTTTTTTTTTAAAGCAATTCTTGGGGCTGGAGAGATAGCACAGCAGGTAGGGCGTTTGCCTTGCATGCGGCCGACCCGGGTTCGATTCCCAGCATCCCATATGGTCCCCTGAGCACCACCAGGAGTAACTCCTGAGTGCAGAGCCAGGAGTAACCCCTGTGCATCGCCAGGTATGACCCCCAAAAAAAGCAAATAAATAAATAAAATTTTTAAAAAAAGCAATTCTTCAGGGGCTGGAGCTATAGCACCGTGGGGAGGGTGTTTGCCTTGCACATGGCCGACCCGGGTTCGATTCCCAGCATCTCATATGGTCCCCCGAGCACCGCCAGGAGTAATTCCGGAGTGCAGAGCCAGGAGTAACCCCTGTGCATCACTGGGTGTGACCGAAAAAGCAAAAGAAAAACAAAACAAAACAAACACCCCCCCCACCACCACCACACACACACACACAATTCTTCAGCTTCAACAGCAAGGAGAACGCAGGCTGGGCTCAGGCCCTTCAAGAGCAGTAGCTCAGCTCTGCGTTCAGGCCCCAGGTGTGATGGCCTGTGGGCTCCCGGATCTGAGCGAACCCACAGGACAGGAAAGGAAATCAAATACTTGCAAAGAAACCTAACAGGAAACGTTTCCCTGGAGCAAACAATCAGTGTGAGTGAGACTAGAAACCAGAGTTAGACAGCTCCAGAGCTTAGGGCCAGGCTACTTGGCCCGGCCCAGCGCAGTGAGAGTGGGAGGCAGCAGTGCGGAGCTGTTAAGCGAAATGCAGTCCCCGAGGGCAGAGAACAGGTGCAGTGCTAACCTGAGACTGGGGGAAGGGGCCAGGCGGCCACAGCCTGCAGCCTCCCCAGCAGACAGCTGCCATCGTGGGGCGGGTCCGACGGTGTCCCAGAGACATGGGGTGGCAGGTCCGACCTCCAGCCCCCTCTCAGGCAGGCACCGTGTCCCCCTCAGCTCTCTCGGCTCCTTCCTCCTGCTTTCTGATGGAGTTCTCTGTCTGTGTCCGGCCAGCTGGCCGACCTGCACCTGTGACGTCACCAGCTGGCCGTGGTCGCTGGCACTCAGAGGCCTGATCTGCTCCATCGGGAGGTGCCGTCTGCGGCCATCTCTAGGTGGTCACCCATGTTTCCAGTTTCCAGTTTCAGGGACTCTCGCTGCCTTGACGTCACCTCGACTCGGGCTCCCATGATCACCTGCCACACTGCATCTTCTTCCTGGGAATTCGTTTTTCCCAGGTAGACTTGTATATTGCCGATAGAGAAATGAAGGTATAAACAGCCTTAATAGGATCTGTGACTGCTTCAGGCAGAGCGTTTGTGGGCTGAGAGAGAAAGGTAGAGACGCCCCTTTACCAAGCACACTGCCCTCCTCATTAACGCTCTTGCTGGGAGCTGAGGAGGGTCCGATTTTTGAAGTAGGAGGCAACAGCCAGCGCCTCAGAGCCAGGAGCGAGCCACGTGCTGATGCCTGCCTCCTGATTTCTTTTTTCTTTTCTTTTCTTTTCGGGTCACAGGGTCACACCTGGCGATGCTCAGGGGTTACTCCTGGCTTTGCACTCAGGAATCACTCCTGGCAGTGCTCAGGGGACCCTATGGGATGCTGGGAATCAAACCCGGGTCAGCGCGTGCAAGGCAAATGCCCTACCCGCTGTGCAATCACTCCAGCCCCCTGCCTCCTGGTTTCTAAGTGGGCTCTAAGGGGGACCTGGATAGGGGAACTGAAGCTTGCCCCTAGCAGGGTGAGTCCTCTCTTCCCCCGAAGCCACACTGCCTGCCCAGGCACCCCAAAGTGTGTATGTGCCGAAGAGGCTCTGAATGAGGGCTCTGCTCTGTGGGGGTAGTCCAGCGGGAGGTGTGCTTGTGTGTGTGTGTGTGTGTGTGTGTGTGTGTGTGTGTGTGTGTGTGTTTGGGGACTCAGTCGGAGTGACCCAGGCTTGGGGAGTGAGATCGGTGGAGGAAGGTGCACAGGGTTGAGAAAAGCCGGTGGCAGGGCCGGTGCTGGCAGGGAAAAGGTGACAGGTACCAGGAGGAGACAGGCCACATCAGCCCCTGAACACTGGACATCCCAGTGTTTTGCGGGGTGCTTGGGGGTCTTGCTTGCAGCTCATAAGCACTACCTGGACAGTCACTGGTGTGCCTTCCTGGGCATCCTGAAAAGCAGGCAGCCTTGGGCATCAGACTAGCACTGTCCAACCCTCTGAAGAGCAGGTCCCGGGGCCAGAGCGACAGGACAGCGCGGAGGGTGCTGACCTTGCACACGACTGACCAGGCTTCTAGCACCAGCATCCCACAGAGTCCCCGAGCACCACCAGGAGTGAACCCTGAGCGCAGAGTCAGGAGTAACCCCTGAGCACTTCAGGGTGTATCCCCCCAAAAGCATGTCCCTGGCATGAACGCCCTTCTTTTTTTAGAGGCACTGCCAGATTTGCTGGGGAGACAGACACCAAGAACCGGAGCAAAGAGGAAATGTGGCTTCTCCAGGCACCAGGGTGCAGTGACTCCTCGCGCCACCAGGTGGAGCCTCTACCCTATCAATACCTGCCCCTGTGCTCAAGAAGAGGCCCCTCCAGAAAAAAAAACCCTCAACTTCCTGACCCGCACCCCCTTTCCTGACCTTTGCCCTCAGGAGCCTGTGGGTGAGGGGCGGTAAGTCTGGAGCACAGGTGGGAGAATATGTGGAGCCCGGAGTCTGAGTTGTCAAATTCTGGAGGCGGGACACCTGTTTTGGGGGGATTTTGGCTTTTTTTTGGGGGGGTCACACTTGGCTGATGCTCAGGAGTTACTTCTGGCTCTGCACCCAGGAATCACTCCTGGCGGTGCTGAGGGGATTACATAGGATGCTGGGATCACATAGGATGCTGGGATCAATCCGAGGCTGCTTGCAAGGTAAACGCCCTCCCTGCTATATTATCGCTCTGGCCTGCTATATTATCTGCTATATTACATCCAGATCCCTGGTTCTGTGCTTAGGGGACCGTAAGTGGACCCGGGGACTGAACTCTGCAAGGCAAACGCCTTGCCTGCTGTACCATGGCCCTGGAGTTAACGAACCTTTGACTTCAAGATGACTTCCGTGGCCCTTTCCCTCTGAGTTGTACAAGGTGAGGTGTGATGAGACATAAACAAAGAACATTCTGGTGCTGGGATGACTGTAACCGCCCTCCTCTGCCTCTGCCTCCCGCCACCCCTGAGTGTTTGCGAAACACAAAGGCTTCCCCTTGGGAAAGGAAGGAGGTGAAGCAGCCCGCGCCCCGCCCACCAGCAGCCGGATGGCTGTGCAGATTAGGGACAGCCGTCACCCCATCTTCGCAGAGCAAACACCTTTCAAAGGGGATACACCACAGCCGGACCTGCACATGCAGTTTCCAGTTCCACACACTCCTCATGGTCCTGTCTGCTCCATCAGCGCCTCAGCCCACGCCCCCGTGCCTGCTGGCCACCTTACCTCACCGTCACCCCACATATACACACACACACACACGCACACTGGAGGTGGCCATGCAGCCCCGAAACTTCTGTCTCACACTCCGGGGGACCCCACGGATCCACCTCCGCGTGTGAGGAGACGTCGCTTCGCTCTCATTTTTCTCAGCTTTCGAGCCACACCCGCGGTGCTCAGGGACTTCTCCCAGCGCTGAGCTTGGGGGCTGCTCCTGGCAGTGCCTGAGGGACCATCTGTGGTGTGGGAGCTGGAACTCTGCGCTCTGCCCACTGGGCTACATCTTCAGCCTGGACACATCCTCTTCATTTATTTTGTTTTCAGGGGGAGGATACTAAGCTGTGCTCAGGAGGCCTGAGGGGTCCCCCTAAGCCCGGGGTCAATGTTCCAGCCTGGGATGGTCACACCTGGTAGAGCCTGGAAGCCTCCTGGGCCGCACCTGGCAATGCTCAGATGCTCAGAGGATCATACGTGGTGCTGGGGATGGAAGCCAGGCAGGCCGCATGTCGGGCAAGCACCGTGATACTTTTTTTTTTCTTTTTTTGCTTTTTGGATCACACCCGGCAATGCTCAGGGGTTACTCCTGGCTCTGCACTCAGGAGTTACTCCTGGCGGTGCTCAGGGGACCATATGGGATGCTGGGAATAGAACCTGGGTCGGCCGCGTGCAAGGCAAACGCCCTACCCGCTGTCCTATCTCTCCAGCTCCCACCGTGATACTTCTAACATCTCTCTAAAGCCCTGAGAGGTTATTTTTATTGTATGTATTTGTTTTTGGTTTGGGAATCATACTCCATGGTGCTCAGGGCTTGCACCTAGTTTTGGGTCAGGGATCATTCTGGGCAGGCTTAGAGGACCATATGGGATGCTCAGGATTGAACTGGGTCAGCTGCATGCAAGGTCAACTCCCTATCCCCTGTACTATTGCTTCAGCACTCTATTTTTATTTTATTTAAGACTTTTTTTTGGGGGGGTCACACCCTGCGTTGCACAGGGGTTACTCCTGGATTGCACTTAGGAATTACTCCTGGCGGTGCTCAGGGGACCATATGGGATGCTGGGAATCGAACCCGTGTAGGCAAGCAAGGCAAATGCCCTACCCACTGTACTATCGTTCCAGCCCCCTATTTAAGACTTTTTTCTTTTTCAGTTTTTAGGCCATACCCAGTGGTGCTCAGAGCTTAATCATGGCCCTGTGTTCAGGGATCACTCCTGGCAAGTTCAGGGGACTGAGAGTTTGGGGATTGTACCTGGATCAATTGTATGTAAGGCCAGCACCCTACCCACTGTATTATTGCTCTGGTGCCTAGAAGTATATTTTTGAGGTGGATCACACCCAGCAATGCTGAGGGGTAACTCTTTGTTCTGCACTCAGCAATTACTCCTGTTGGTGCTCAGGGGACCATATGGGATGCTGGGGGGGGGGTGGAAAACGGGTCAGCCGCGTGCAAGGCAAACACTGTACTGTTGCTCTGGTCCTGAGAATTGATTTTTAGAGGTAGGTAAATGGGGTGGGGCACTGGCTCCCTGCAGAGCATAGAACCTTCTTGCACAAGGCCCTGAGTTCAATCCCTGGGATCCCTCTTGCCTCCCAGACACCAACAAGTGCAGGGGAATAGAAGCCCACGACATGCCCTCGTCCTCCCCCCCCCCCAAGAGCCGAGGTGACCTGCAGCCAGGTTCAGATGTCAGCCAAGCACCCTGGGGGAGACCCTTCGCAAATGCTCGGGGCAGAGGCCAGGGGCAGAGCCTGGCGCTTGCCTCCTGGGGTTGGGTGCATGGAAGGAGTGCTAGCAACAGGGCTGCGTCCTCAGGAAAGAGGCCCGAGGATTTGAACAGCGGCTGCCCCAAAGGAATTCCCGAGGCTCCTCCCAGCCGGCGACTGGAGTGGACACCTGTTTCAGTGCAGAGGAAGAAGGGAGCTGACCCAGGCTGGGCCGGAGGAGGGGTGCCCGGAGCGGATGGGATGCCTAGGAGAGCATCCAGGAGGAGGCAGGGGCTGCAGCAGGCTGGGAAGGAGTCGAGGGGCTCCAGGGGCGCCTTGAGCCAAGGTTCCGGGAACAGGCCTCGCTGGGCCTGGGAACGAGAGTGCTGGAGTCTGCTGACTGGCCCTGCTGCTATCGCGCGGGTTTTCTTGGGGTGGAGTGGGAGTGGGGATATGCCGGGGCGCAGTGCGGACCTAGAGTCTGCGCGGAGATAGGGAGGAAGATGCACGAAGAGCACAGCATCCGGCAAAGACTGTCCGAGCGGAAAGCCAGGGATCCCCCTTGAGCCCCAGAGGAGCGCGCGGGGGGGGGGGGGGGCCCCCACCCCTACCCTGCACGCACCGGCCCCGCCCACCGGGAAAGCCACGCCCCTCCCCGTTCTGGCCCCTCCCCTCCGCCCGGCGCACTGGGGAAGAGGCCGGGCTCCGGGCCCCGCCCACCAGGACGCTCCTGGCAAGACCACCCGCCGACTGGTTCCGCCTCCGCCGCCTGGGAGCCTATGGGGAAGAGGCCAGACTCGAGGCCACACCTCCGCCTCCTGGGAGCCTGTGGGGAAGAGCTCAAGCTCCACCAGGGTGCGCTTCGGAAGGGGCACCCACCGCACTGGCCCCGCCCCCACCTCCCGGGAGCCTATGAGGGGGTGAGGCCGGCTCATGGCCCCGCCCATCCACGTTCCTGGTTCCGCCTCCGCCGCCTGGGAGCCTATGGGGAAGAGGCCAGACTCGGGGCCACGCCTCCACCGCCTGGTACCCTACGGAAGAGGCCAGACTCGGGGCCACCCCTCCGCCGCCTGGGAGCTTGTGGGGAAGAGGTCAAGCTCCACCGGGACGCGCGCCAGAAGGGCCCCGCCTCCCGCACTGGCCCCGCCTTCGCCGCCCGGGAGCCTATGAAGAGGTGGAGGCCGGCTCCGGGTCCCGCCCCTGGCCCCGCCCCCACCGGTCGGGAGCCTGTGGGGAGGTGGAGGCTGGCTCCGGGTCCCGCCCATCCACGCCCCTGGCCCCGCCCCAGACGCCCAGGGAGCCTATGGGGAGGAAGCGGGACGCCCGGGCCGGCCCCCCGCGGGCACGCCCTGCGGCGCGGCTCCGCCGCGCCCCGCCCCGCCCCGGCCAAGCAGGGACGAGGCGGAGCGCCAGGCCCCGCCCCCAGTAGCCACCGCCCAGCCGCTGGCCGCACGGCGCGGAGCTGCGTCCGGGGTCTCGGGGCCGCCGGGAGGTGAGCGCGGGGCGACGGCCGGGGCGGGGCTCCCGGGGCCGGACGCGGGACCCGGAAGGCGCTGCCGGGCGCCCGGGGCTTGCGGTGCCCGGGCGCGGCGCGGCCGGCGAGGTCCCGCCTTGCGGAGCGCTCGGGCCCCACGTGGGTCGAGGCCGGGGACGCGGGCTGGACTCACGCGGTGGCTCCAGGGCTTCGGGTCACCAGGTGTGGGGGCGCGAGGATGGGGCAGGAGTCTAAAGCCCCGGGACGCGGAGAGGGGACTGGCCCAGGCGCCGCCCCGCCGTCCCCTCTCGCCCCGCGCCTGGAATTCAGACCCTCCCCACCGCGTCCCTGCGCCGGGGCTGCGCGTGCCCTGGCCTGAGCGCGCCCTGCCTGCCCCCCACCCGGCATTGGAGGCAACACGCGAGGCTGGACAGAGCCCAGACGCGCCCAAGAGCGCCCCAGGGTCGTGGGAAGGCTCCCCCCGATTTAGGGTCAGATCCTTGGGGCCAGTCCCCCCCACAGGCCCTTGGCAGTCCCAGGTGTCAGCCCTGCCCGGTTGGGTGAAGACTGGCACCTGGGCCCGCAGTGGACCGGTGCTTTCCTAGAGGACTCTATAAGGACCTGGTGTGACCCGGGGTAAATCTGTGTCTCTCTCTGGGTGGTCGGGGAGGCATTTTGGTTGTGGCCACCGGTCTTGTGGGGTTGTAGTGGGGAAAGGCCAGAGATGCTGGCAGATGTCCCCCGAAGCCCGGTCACCCGTTGCGCCCCAGCCCTGGTGTCCAGTTATTTCTCACCAACCAGCCCGCTCTGCCTCAGTTTCCCTAGAGGACAGGGGAAGAACTAGAGTAACCATCATCGAAATAAGAGGGGGAGTGGGTTCTGAGGGACAGTTACCCCTTGGCCAGAAGACCCTGCTTTGCGCCATAAACCTCTGCCTGCTGTGAACTGGGCCCCCTCCCCAAAGGGAGGGGCTTCAGGCACCTTGGGGTAAAGATCTGCCTACCCTTGCCTGACTCTTCGAGGGGAGGGAGAGGGCTGTCCGGTCCTGTGGATGGACTTCCCCAGAGCCGGGTTGCCCAGGGCGGCTGAGGGACCTGGTGTCCATGACCCGCTGCACTGGAATCTTCCCCTCTAAACTAACCCCTATTCTTGCATTGCCCCTCCCAGCCCTGGGGCTCATTCCATCAGGGGACCCCTGTGAGATCCCGGGGGTGGGCTTCGGGCATTTACTCCCACTCTTCAGTGCAGGGGGCAGGCGTCATGCTCAGGGTAAGATTGTTTTCTCAGTGGTCAGTTGTTTGGGTCTTTGTTTTGGGTTTTGCGGTCATCCTGGAGGGGTCCAGGGAATTCTGGGGTGCTGGGGATTAAACCAGGATCAACTGTGTGCAAGGGAAGCGCCTTATCTCTTCTACTATCAGCCCTTTTGGAGGGGAGGACCCCTGCAGTGCTCAGGGTTTACTCCTGGCTCTGTGCTCAGGGATCACTCCTGGCAGAGTTCCAGGGGGACCATATGTGTGCTGGAGATCGAACGCAGGTCGGCTGTGTGCAAAGTAAGCGCCCTACCCACTGTACTATCATTTCGGCCCCTCTCTAACCGCCCCCCTTTCCTCCCCCCCATAAAAAACTTGGATAGTGAAACTCATCCCCTTTTTTGGCTGAGCCAGAATCCCTCACAGTGTTCCCCGGCTGGCCCGTGCGTCCTGCGGCCTGAGAAACCATCAGCCCAGAACTCTACCTGGACACCCACAAGCCTCAGAGCAGCCGCCGGCCCTGGGTGGCCAGAGCGCTAGAGAGCAGGAAGGAGCTGGGGTGCCCGGGTGACCTGGCCCTCCCCCTGCCAGTCCGGGCCGTCCCAGAGAAGCCCCCCGCCCAGCAGCCTGTCCCCGTGCGAGGTCTCAGGGCCACCCCCTTTGAGCAGGCCTCGCCGTCCCGGCCACCCGCGGGGATTTCCAGAGTGAGCTCAGCCTTGGCTGCGTTTCCCACCCAGCCGGCTGGGCAGGCCGGGCAGCGGCGGGGCAGCGTGACCCGCGGGCCTTGGCGGGCACCCCCACGCCCTGCTGCGCATGGTTCCCCCCTGCCGGGCTGCAAGTGCTCGCCCCCCGCCCCCACCAGGAATGGTTTCCTGCTCTCCCTATCCTGGGGACACGCCTTCTCCCTCCCTCGGGTCTGGAGATGCAGTCGCCCGTGTTTCCCCTTCGGGAGGCATGTGCCAGGGCATCTGGACCAGTGGTGGGCTCACTGGGCAGCCCTGACCAGGTGAGGGCACAGGGCTGGCTGGGGGGGTCCGGAGGCCAGGCCAGGGTCTCAGGAACAGAGCTAAGGAGCCTGTCTCTGATGCCTGGTGGCACATTGTGGGTTTCAGAGGTGGCTGGGGTCGAACCTTGGGCATCCCCTTAGGAGCGTGGCCGGGCCTCACCTGGGGGCTGTTGGCCCCAGACGAGAACCCACCCTCCATGTGCTCGGATCTGGGCAGGGGGAAGGGGACACGGCATCTGGGAGGCCCAGAGGACAGCGTGTGGCCCAATGGCCCCTGCCCGCCTGTGTGTGTGTGTTGGGGGCAGGGGCCGGGCCTCTCCGTTCTCTGCCACTCACCTGGGAGCACTCGCATCCTGCCTGGCGAAGAGCACCTTTGCCCTCTGTGCACGTCCTGTCCCCTGTGTGGCCCCGGAAAGCGAGGGGGCAGGTGGGCAGGAGCGGGCAGAGACTGGCCTGACCCGCAGGGATGCCGTCCGCTGTGAGCCGTGCCCGGAGCTGTGCACACAGCTCTGAGGTGGGCAGTGGACCGTGAGGCCAGCGGAGCCCCGGGGTCCAAGGCTCTGCCCAGCTGACTGACCGCGGCACATGGGCAGGTGACCTCGCCTCTCTCTGGCCTCAGTTTCCCTGCTGGGATTCGGCTCAGAGGGAGAGAGTGGGCATGGCTGGAGCCTGGGGCTGGCGTCTCTGCGGACCCTGGGGGTATCATCATCCACTTCACGGTAGAGGAAGAGAAGGTTCTGGGCTGGAGCGGTAGGACAGTGGGGAGGGCGGGGTTCAACCCCCTGCACCATAGATGGTTCACCGAACCCTGCCAGGAGTGAGCCCTTAGTACCCCCGGCTGTGGGTGCCCCCCCACCAAAAAAATGTCACTGCCCCCCAAAAAACAAAAGTCATCACTGGTCCAGAGTGTCTTCGGCAGTGGCCCAGCTGGGTCCCCAGTCTCTGGGACCTTCACTCCTCAGCAGGAACCCTGCTGGGGGGGGCGGGAGAGGGAGGGTGCAGGAGGACCTGAGGGGTGCTGCCTGGAGGAGGTGGCCTTTGGGAAGCAGCTGCCCCAGGGTGGGGATTGGGGAGCACTTTATTGGCCTCTTAATGACTGTTTACAAGCCTAAAAGTGTTTGTGGGCTTTCCCCTCCCAGCCAGCCGTTGGGTGGCAGGGCTGCTTCTTGGCCAGCCGAGGAACCGAGGAACGGGGGTGGGGGTGGGGGGGGGAGCCTTGAGACACCCGCCCCCAGAGGCGGGGCAGGCCCTTGTTACAGTTTCCTAGTGGTTTGGGGTCCCAGCGGGCGGTGCTCAGGGTCCCGGCTGTGTGACCCACAAAGCCGCGTCAGCCCTTGGTGCTGAGACTCAGAAACTCTCAGGGGCCACACAGCGAGTGGTCAGCCTGCGCTGGGCTCGGGAGGACGGCGGGGGCATCACTCTGTGCAGGCTGAGGGGGGAGCTGCTGTCGGTCATGTGGCCTTGCCTGTCCTGGGTCTGAGGGCCGGAGGGACAGGCTGGCCGAGCTCTGCCTTCCCACCCTCACCTTCCAAATTGAGCCGGAGCAAAGCCTTGGGGAAGGGGGGGGAGTGGCCTGGGGATTTGGGAGCAGCTGGGGGTTGGAGTTGGGGGTCTGTGACTGCACAGGGGAGTTGACCACTTCCCCACACTGGCGGCATCACAGTTGGCTGACCACTGCCCCCTGCCCACCCTGCCCAACCCGCCCACCCCCACCCAGACCCTCGGCCTGCTCCTCCTGCAGAGGTCTGAGGCTGGCCTGTGACCAAGCACCCCACAATTTTGGGGGGTGTGTGTGCTGGGGGCCTCTGACCCCTTCTGCTGCAAATGACCCTTCCCAGGAGGGCTGTGGCAGGCCGGTGTCCCGCGGCTGGGGGCTGGGGAGTAGCCTTCTCTACACCCGCTGCCGTCCCTGTGTCAGACAGGTTTCGGCTGCCCACACACCCATAGCGGGGCCCCTGCTGGCCTCTGCCCATGCCCTGGGGGTCCCCCCACAGCTAGACGAAGCGGCTCTGCCCCAACAAGGCCCCCCCCTTTCCCCCTCATTCCCCCTGGGAGTCCTCGGGCCACTAGCCTGGCCCAGCCCAAGCCCCCTGGGGCCAAGACTGGGAGGCTCGGAAATGGGGGGGGCTGGTCCCCCTGCATCCCCCCCCCCCCCCATGCCTCGACGCTGAGCTGGCGGCGCCCGGCCCCACCCTCGGCGGGGGAACCGGCTTCTCAGGAGGCGCCCACGTGGCCTTGGGGCTGCGGCTCCATCACTGCCTGATCCAGCCGCTTTGGGAGGTGGCTTCAGCCCAGCCCCTGCACCCCCTCCCCCTCTGCTCAGGTCCCTTTGGGGTCTCAGTCCTGCGCAGGTGGAGAGTCTGTGCTGGGCAGGTCGTGGGGGATGAGAGCAAGCCTGGAGGCTCCCTCTTGAACCTGGGGTCGGGGGGCGTGTCCAGGAGCAGTGGGTCCTTGATGGCCTCACTTCCTCTGCGATGAGCCAGCACTCCTGCACACTTTCATTCCTGGCACCTGCTCCTGAGCTCAGATTCCCCCGCTCCTGGGGCTCCCGTCCCGGGCTCGGGGGCTTCTGGACCCCCACACTGTGTCTGCAGGAGCAGGAGTTCTGCCTCGGGGAGAGCCCTGGGGAAAAGCGGGGTTGGTTGGTTGGTTTTTTGCTTTTTGAGTCAGACCTGGCGATGCACAGGGGTTACTCCTGGCTCTGCACTCAGGAATCACTCCCGGCGCTGCTCGGGGGACCAGATGGGATGCTGGGAATCGAACCCGGGTTGGCCACGTGCAAGGCAAACGCCCTCCCCGCTGTACTATTGCTCCAGCCCCAGAAAGAGGTTTTTATCCATGACCTGTGGGTGGCCATGCTGGGCCTTCACCTCGTTCAGCTCCCTTGCTGACAGGGAAGGAAACTGAGGCAGCGGGCTGGTGCAGCATCTCACAGACTCAGTGCTGCTGTCACGACGCTGAGGTGGGGTCTGGAGAGACGTTTATTCCGATCTCTTTGCAAGGAGGTTGAACTACATCTGGCGGTGCTCAGGGCTGATTCCTGGCTCTGCGCTCAGGGATCACCCCTGGGGGGACTCTGGGCTCCCTAAGGGGTGCTGGGGACAGAACCCAGGTGGGCCGGGTGCAAGGCAGGCACCCTCCCGACAGTACTCCCCTCTCTCTCTCTCTCTCTCTCTCTCTCTCTTTTGGGGGTTGGTTTTGCTGGGTATGGATGCAAGGCCAGCATCCAAGAGCCGCCTCCAGAGTGCCCAGAGCAGTGCTCCTAGCCCTTGGGGCATCTGGGGGAGGTGCTCCCAACCATCAGGGTGCCTGGGAGGTGCTCCCAGCCCTTGGGGTGCCTGGGAGGTGCTCCCAGTCTGATCTCACGCCCTGCAGCCAGGCAGGCTTTGGGGTCCCAAGATTGCCCCAGGTCTGAAGGTCCTGGACCCTGCCCAGATGTCCCAGTGGTGTGTGGCCAGAGCAGAGGCAGGTGGGACAGCACTCGGTGGAACCTTCCGGAGTCTGCCACTTCCTGGTGTGCTGCCCTGGGGAGACAGTATCGTCCCGTCTGTGACTAGCCGTCTCTGGTCCCACATAGAACCACTGAAGGGCAAACTGCCTGTGGAGCGGGCGGAGAGCATGTCCATGGGGCTAGATTTCTGCCAAGTCCCATGAGACGGCAGGTGGGTTCTGCCGGGGGTAACCAAGAAGGCTTCCTGGAAGAGGCGACCTTCTCCTTCTTGAAAAGTCAGCATTGGCTGGGCAGGAGCCGCAGCAAGCGTGGCTGCAGGGAGAGGTGACAGCCTGTTTCCAGGAGGCTCTGCCTGCCAGGTGACCTCACCTGAGCGCCCACACACTCACTCGCTAGGGCCAGTCTCCCAGCGCGATGCCCGCCCGATGCCCTCGCACTGCGCCCAGGCCCCAAAGGAGGCTGGGGGGGGGGGGGGAGGAACTTTCCGTGTGGGGCCCCCGGGGAGGCTGTTGTCTTGGAACCGCTCCCACACGCCACGGCAAGGCATCCTGCCTGGCTGCCGTCTGCCTGGGGCGTGGGGTCACGGCCCAGACCCCAAAGATGCAGGAAGTGGGGCCAGAGAGACAGGGCGGCGCCCAGGGCACTTGCCTGGCACACAGTGACTCAGGTTCGACCCCCGGCACCCATAGGGTCCTGCGCCCACCAGGAGTGTCCCAGAGCAGAGCCAGCAGGAAGCCCCAAGCGCTGCCCGCTGTGGCCCTGCACGTGGCTGACCCGGGTTCCATCCCCAACATTCCAGACGGTCCCCTGCGCGGCACCGGGACTGTTTCCTGAGTGCAGAGCCAGGAGTAAGCCCTGAACACTCCCGGGCGTGGCCCTGAACCAGAAAGAACAGACAGACAGTCAACAGTTCCTGGGCTCCTGAGTGAAGTGGTTTCTAGCAAACTGGTGTCGAAACAGGAAAACCAGGACCAGCTCGCCGCGGCTTCTGTCCTGGTGCAGGGCAGGTGCGGTTTGGGTTTTCGGTTTGAATATTTGGATCTGGTGTTTTTCGTTTTTTTTTTTTTTTTCTTTAACCCTGGGCTAAAGCCTGGACTCATCCCCCTCCCCCCACCATCAGTGTACTTCAGGGGGGCGGGGAACCTTCCACGTACGTTTGCCTTGCTGACCCAGGTTCGATCCTCGGCATCCCATATGGTCCCCTAAGCGACACCAGGAGTAATTCCTGAGTGCAGAGCCAGGAGTGAGCCTGGAACATGGCTGGGTGTGGGCACAAATTAAAAAAAAAAAAGGAAAGGGGCAAAGCGATAGTACAGCGGGTAGAGGACTTGCCTTACACACAGCCGACCCAGGTTTGATTACCAGAATCCCATAGAGTCCCCCAAGCCCTGCCAGGAGTGATCCCTGAGCGCAGAACCAGGAACAAGTCCTGCGTGACCCAAAAATGCTGCCCAAACAATTTTTTTTTTTAAGAGGAAACCCAAACTACAGATGAGAAAATAGGTCTGGAAGAGGAAGCCCCAAGCCCGCAGGCCTGCCACAGCGTCCTTCCCTCTCTCTAGGCTGTGGCCAGGCTGGGCGCGGGAGCATGTCCGTCTGTCCTTCCGTACTGACTCACCATCCACCTGCTGTGCCAGTAGAGGCCTAATGCCAGAGGTCTGTCCGGAGGGAGGCACCGGACATGCTCTGAAGACCCCCTAAGAACCCCCTGAACAGTGCCAGGCTCACATCTACAGTAAGTGCTGACGGGGTTCAGGGTGCATCCCGGAACAGGGTCGAGAGAGGGGGTGGTGCTTTGCGGGGCCGGGTCGGATGGCGGCAGCTCCCGTCCTGGGAGCCAGAGGGGCCGCCCACCCAGTGGTCCAGGGCTGGCCTCAGGCATGGCCACACCCTGGGGCAGCTGTTGAGGGTCACTGGGGGCCCCTTTGCATCATGGGGACCGGGAGCCAGTCCTGGGGTGTCATCAGGGCCACCAGTGCAGGAGCTGGATGGAGGGGCCTGACACACGTGGAGGGGTGGGTGGCAGTGCTTGGTGGCCTATTCCCGACCCCGAGACAGTGCCCGCTTGCCGGGCCCGAGGGGGAAGGAGTCCCTGGGTCTGGGAACATGGGTGAGAAGCAGGCTGAGGAAGTCGGAAGAGGAAATGGCCGCAAGTTCACCGTCCGGGTCCCGGGACAGAAGGGGGCTGCAGAAGGAGCCTGACGTGGGGGTGGGCAGTGGGATTCCTGCTGTATGGAGCTGGCCAGAGCTGCTCCCTGGGACCTGGGTGTCTAGGTCTGTGGGTGTGGACACGGGCCAGTGACCACACGGCCCTGCCCACTCTCAGTTTCGACCCCTGGAGATGGTTTTGCAGGAGAACCCGCAGCCACAGCGTCCCGCAGATGAGTGCCCAGAACCTCCTTTCTTCCCCAAGATGGAACCGTTTTTTCCTCTTAATGAGGAAAGTGCTGCCAGGGGTTGGTTCATTGCCTGAGAAAGGGGAAGCAGGCGCGCGGGCCGGACCCTCACCCATCCCAACTGCTGGGCCTCCCATCTGAACTGATCACTGTCTTGTTCTTTCACTTTGGGCCACACCCAGCTGTGCTTAGGGTTTGCCGCTGGCTCTGTGCTCAGGGCTCACTCTTGGCTCAGTGCTCAGGGTTCACTCCCGGCTCTGTGCTCAGGGATGACTCCTGGCTCTGTGCTCAGGGATGACTCCTGGCTCTGTGCTCAGGGATCACTCCTGGCTCTGTGCTCAGGGTTCACTCTCAGCTCTATGCTCAGGGATTACCCCTGGCTTTGTACTCAGGGCTGACTCCTGGCTCTGTGCTCAGGGCTGACTCCCGGCTCTGTGCTCAGGGCTCACTCGTGGTAGGGCTCCGGGGAGCCTTTGTATTGCCGGGGATGGAACCTGGGTTGGCCGTACGCAAGCCCAGGGCCCCTGCTGTCCGGTGGCACCCGCCCTCCCAGCATTAGGTCTGAGCCGACGCGGTGCAGGTCCGCCAGCTGCGGCCCACCCTGGCCAGGCTTCCGTGTCTCAGCCCTTGCAGCTGCCCAGCCTCCTGCCTGCCATGGCCTCCGGTGACAAGAATGGCGACGGCGTCTGTGCGTCCAGCAGCCGCCTGCAGAGCCGGAAGCCCCCCAACTTGTCCATCACCATCCCCCCACCCGAGCCCCTGGCCCCCAGCGAGCAGACCAGCACGCTCACACTGCTGCAGGTGGGCCCCAAGCCGCCACGCCACAGGGTCCCCCAGCCCTGTCCTCCCACTGGGACCGTGACAGAGGCCGGCCCTGTCCCCCGCCCAGCCCCCGCCGGGCTCCCTAAAGGGCTCATTGACCGGGGCTGGGAGCCGGGGGCGGGGGTCTGTAGGCTCAGACAGAGGGAGCACTGTTGTTGCTGCCCACTCACCCCGGTCTGGAACATTCTGAAACCTGCACCTCAGCCGCAAAAGGGTCAGGGGCACCCCCGGGGAGCCGCCTCAGACACCTGCCGGGACCCACCTTCCGCCCCTCCCCCAGAGGCCCAGGAATCCCGCCTACCTGAAGAGCGTCAGCCTGCAGGAGCCCCGGCCATGGCAGGACAGCCAGGACAAGCGGCCGGGCCTGAAGCGCCAGGCCTCGCTGTCCCAGAGCATCCGCAAGTGAGCCGCGCCCAGCACCCCCGCCCGGCACCCCCCTCCGGCACCCCACGCCCACCCAGACTCCCTGCCCGGGCATCCTCACCCCAGCATCTCCGCCCAGGCCCCCTCATCCCTGGGACCCTCCCACCCTCGCGAGCTCCCTGGACCCTCCAGGCCCCCAGCACCCCTGCTCTGAGGCCGCTGCACCCAGGCACCCCTGGGCCCCCATGTCCCAGTGGACGTGCACGGGGAGGGGCTCTGACTGCCGAGTAAGGTTGGGTGTCAAGACTTCCGCATGAGACATCAGTGTGGATGGTGGGGGGGGGGTTCAGGGGTCCCTCCAGGCATTCCCCAAAGCCCACCGGCTCAGCTCCACTGCTGCCCGCTGATCCCCGGGTTCCAGCGCCCCACTCTGTCCCCATCCACACCGACACCGGCCCTGTCCACCCCCCCACACACACCATCCCCTCACAACCCCTTCCCTGTCCCTCCCCCTCCCCCATCCCTTCCCCTCTCCCTCCCATCCCCTCACCTTCGCAGGGGCACGGCGCAGTGGTTCGGGGTGAGTGGCGATGGCGAGTGGCGGCGCCAGCACTGGCAGCGCCGCAGCCTGCACCACTGCAGCGTGCGCTATGGGCGCCTCAAGGCCTCATGCCAGCGGGACCTGGAGCTGCCCAGCCAGGAGGCGCTGTCCTTCCAGGGCACCGAGTCGCCCCGGCCCTGCAAGCTGCCCAAGGTGGGTGCATGGAGGAGGGTACGGTGGTGGCGAGTCCCCCGCAGTCCCCCCCGCCATGCCCTGCTCACCACTTGCCTGTCCACCCAGATTGTGGACCCGCTGGCCCGGGGCCGGGCCTTCCGCCACCCTGACGAGGTGGACCGGCCCCACGCGCCACCCACACCTGGGGTGCTGTCGCTCACCTCCTTCACCAGCGTGCGCTCTGGACACCTGCCCCGGCGCAAGAGACTGTCGGTGGCCCACATGAGCCTGCAGGCCGCGGCCGCCCTGCTCAAGGTGAGGCGCCCTGGGCAGAGCCTGGGGATGCTGGGGGCTCGGCGGGGGGGCAGGGCAGGGCCTGGTGGGTCCCCTTTGGGGGCTCCAAGCAGGGCCTGGCCAGGAGAGGAGCAGGTCTCAGGAAGGCGCTGGCAGAAAGGCCCCCACAAGGCAGGAGGAAGCTGCTTCTCCAGGCGGGGCAGCAGGACGCCGCAGGGAACAGTAAGGGACAGCAAGAAGCCACATTCGCAGCCTGGGGGGAACGGCCAGAGTAGGGAGCAGCAGGCAGTGAGATGGGGTGGGTGTGAGTCAGCGATTGGGCGAGATCTGGGGGTGCTATTCAGGAGACCAGCGTGGGGGCCCCTGCGGCTTCCAGCCAGGCGGGAGGACACTGCCTGGCTGGGACCCACGTGCACCCCGCTGATGCGGGCCTGAGGCGTGGGGGTGCCCGACGGGCTCTGGCCTCCTTGCCTCTCGCAGGGACGCTCGGTGCTGGAGGCCGCTAGCCAGCGGTGCCCAGCGGTCAAGCGCAGCTTTGCCTACCCCAGCTTCCTGGAGGAGGACGCGGTCGACGGGGCGGATACCTTCGACTCCTCCTTCTTCAGCAAGGCAAGTGTGGGCCAGGAGGGGCTGCCTCACGGTTCTGCCCGCAGCTGGGGGGGTTGTCGGGCTGGGTCTGGGTGCGTGGGGGTGGGAACGTGGGGTGGGACGGGTGCGTGGGGGTGGGGACACGGGGTGGGAGGGGATACGCCTTCCGCACAGCCCAGCCCTTTCTGCTCGGGGCCACCTGCGTCCCATCCGCGCCCGGGCCCGCCTCGTGGGCTCAGGCTGCCTGCTGTCCCCCTCCGCAGGAGGAAATGAGCTCCATGCCTGACGACGTGTTTGAGTCCCCCCCACTCTCGGCCAGCTACTTCCGGGCTGTCCCGCGCTCGGCTCCCCCGCTGACCCCCGACGGCGTGCAGGTCCCCCTGTGAGTTCTGGGGTCAGGTGGGGGGCAGTGCCCTGTCCCCCTCCCAGGGTGTGTGGGATACCCCAGGGGGGCATCCGGCTGAGCGCCCCGCCCCATCCCCAGGAAGGAGTCCGGCCGAGCCGCCATCCCCGCTGCCCGCCGCGGCAAGCGCCTGGCCGCCCGGGTCAAGTACTTCGCCTTCGCCCGCAAGCGGCGGCACTACGGCCTGGGTGTGGTGGGCGGCTGGCTGAACCGCTCCTACCGCCGCAGCATCAGCAGCACCGTGCAGCGGCAGCTCGAGAGCTTCGACAGTCACCGGTGAGCCTCCCAGCCACGCACGCATGCATGCAGGCCATGCCTCATCCAGCACGCACGCGGGCCACGGCCCATCCAGCAAGCACGTATGCAGGCCACGCCCCATCCATGCATGCATGCATGCAGGCCTCCCCCATCCATACACACACGCATGCACGCAGGCCGTGCCCCATCCAGCACACACGCGGGCCACGCCCCATACAGCAGACATGCACGCGGGCCATGCCCCATCCACACATGCATGCATGCATGCATACCTCTTCTCCCCCACACACATGTATGCATGCACGCAGGACATACCCTTATTCACGCAGGCACGCATGCAGGCCTGCCTCATCCACGCTCACATGCACACTTGCTTCCATGCACCACACCTCACCTATCCATGCTTGCGGACACAGAAGCACACACTCCTACACTCACAGCCCCCCAGGCATGCACACACAGCTCCCTACCCGCACACACACATAATCTTCCCTGCACATACACAGCCCTTCCACCCCTGAAACACTCAACCCTGGGGAAGGGTTCTCTGGTGCCCCCTTCCTCCTCCCCTTTCTGCGGTCCTGGGGTCTCAGCCTGGTTTCCAGACAGTCGCTTACCCACAGAAGTTAGGGGTCGTCACTCGGGCCCTGGAGCAGGGCTGCAACCGGGGTGAGGGGTCGCCGGGAAAGGATCGGAGCTAGAGTCTTGGGGGCCGAGTCTCACAGTGGTTCGGTTGGCTGGACCCCAAGGACGAAGTGTAATGAGGGGTGGAGCAGACCCCAGTTTGACCCTTGGCACCAAGATGGTCCCTGAGCACTGCCGGAGTAGCCCCTGAACACCCTGGAGTAGCCCAAACAGCTCCCTGAAATAAAAGGGGTGCCAGTGGCCCCAAGAAAACACCCTGGGGCAGAATGCAGGGAGACCTCAGAGTGTCGCCACTGGGGAAACGTGTCTCGAGGCCCTCGGGCAGCTGCGGCTCCCTCACCCCAGGAGCCAGAGGCAAGATGAGACTCGGGCAGCCAGTGGGAAGCCGGACCCACTGACCCGACCATGTCCACAGGCCCTACTTCACCTACTGGCTGACCTTCGTGCACATCATCGTCACGCTGCTGGTGATGTGCACATATGGGGTGGCACCCGTCGGCTTTGCCCAGCATGTGACCTCCCAGCTGGTAAGGCCAGGGGGCTCCCCACACACCCACAAGTACAGGGTGCAGGGTGGGGACAGGGGACTCCCTCTTCCAGCAACAGCCAGGCCCAAGGGAGAGGGCACCCAGCTTTCCCGTCAGCTCCTTCCTGGGTTCTAGCCAGGGACCGGGACCCCTTCCTGTCTCGGCCCCAGGTGCTCAGGAACAAAGGCGTGTATGAGAGCGTGAAGTACATCCAGCAGGAGAACTTCTGGATCGGCCCTAGCTCGGTGAGCACAAAGCCCTGGTCCGCTGCCTCTCGGGCAGAGAGGGGGACTGTCCCTGAGCCTGCTCTTCTCGCCTAGATTGACCTCATCCACCTGGGAGCCAAATTCTCGCCCTGCATCCGGAAGGACCGGCAGATCGAGCAGCTGGTCCGGCGGGAGCAGGAGCAGGAGAGGGAGTCGGGCTGCTGCGTGCAGAACGACCGTTCGGGCTGCATCCAGACCCAGCGCCAAGACTGCTCGGTGCGCTGCCTCCTGGGGGGCTTGTGCCCACCTTGCAGGCCCCGCCCCTCAGACGAGGCCCCGCCTCCAGCCCCACCCTTCAGACTAGGCCCCACCTCATCTACTACACCCACTTGCCCAGCTCCCCAGCCTCACCCATTCCTCCTTCTCTGCCCCAACCCGCCCTCCCACACCCACACCCCAGCCCGGACCCAGAGGCCCCCAGACTAGGGTGTCTGGCTGCTTAGCCAGGGTCCAGAAGAACCTGTGAGTGTGTCTGAGGGTGTGTTTGGTGGCCCCTGGCCCCTCAGTGAGCTGTGTTCTAGCTGTGACCAGCCCCCCTGGTTCTGCAGGAGACTCTGGCCACTTTTGTCAAGTGGCAGGATGACACTGGGCCACCCATGGACAAGTCTGACCGGGGCCCAAGGCGGACCTCAGGGGCCGTGTGCCAGCAGGACCCCAGGTGGGCAGGGGCTGAGGCCCTCCTGCAGGGTGGCGGGTGGGGGCAGCAGGTGGGAGGGAGGGGCACCCCCTTCTCTGTCTCCTGATGTTTTCCAGAACCTGTGAGGAGCCGGCCTCCAGCGGGGCCCACATCTGGCCTGATGACATCACCAAGTGGCCGGTGAGTGTCTGAGGGTGTCGGGGTGAGTGAGGGTGTCGGGGTGTCTGAGGGTGTTGGGGTGTGTCAGGGTGTCGAGGTGAGTATGTCTGAGGGTGTGAGGATGTCAGGATGTGTCTGAGGGTGTTGGGGTGAGTGTCGAGGGTGTCGGGGTGAGTGTATCTGAGAGTGTCAGTGAGCATCAGGGTAACTGTGTGTGGTGGTGTCAGGAGAGTATGTGGGGTTGAGTGTACAGGACGGCTGTTGGAGTGTGTTGAGATGAGGGTATCTGTACTGGGTGAGTGTATTGTGGTATGTTGGGGTGGGTGTATCTGTATCAGGATGTGTTGGTGTGAGTATATCAGGGCGTGTTGGGGGAATGTGTGTGTGTGTGTGTGTGTGTGTGCGCGCGCGCGCGCGCGCACATGTGTGATGTGTGAGCGTGTTGGGGTGAGTGGGTGTGTCGGGGAAGTGTGTGGAGTCTCTGTGAGTGTGTCAGAGTGAGGGAGTGTTTCGGGTGTGCTGGGGGTGTGGAGTCTGTGTGTGTGAGCGTGTCAGGGTGAGGGAATACGTGGGGCTGTGGGGGGGCAGGCAGAGTGCCTGGCTGCAGCCCCCGTCTTGCACAGATCTGCACGGAGCAGGCCCGCAGTAACAAGTCGGGTTTCCTACACATGGACTGCCAGATCCGCGGCCGCCCCTGCTGCATCGGCACCAAGGGCAGGTGAGCCCCGAGTCCCCCCCCCCCCGCCCCAGGGATGAGCAGGACAGTGGGCAGGGCTCGGGGTCCTGATGTACCCCCTGCCTGCCACCCGCAGCTGTGAGATCACCACGCGCGAGTACTGCGAATTCATGCACGGCTACTTCCATGAGGAAGCCACGCTCTGCTCCCAGGTGAGTTGGCGAGGGCCTCTGTGCCCCATCCGCACCCGCTCCCTTTGCCAGTAGGGGCCCAACTGTCCCCATCCCCCAGGTGCACTGCCTGGACAAGGTCTGCGGCCTGCTGCCCTTCCTCAACCCCGAGGTCCCGGACCAGTTCTACCGCCTCTGGCTGTCGCTGTTCCTTCATGCTGGGTAAGAGGCCCGCCTGCCCCCAACCTGGTGCACCCCCAGCCAGGCCTGGTGAGAGTCCCGCCTGCCCTGGCACTGGGCACAGCCTGGCACACCCCCGGCAGGGGGCAGGCCCAGGGGAAAGGCGAACGCCATGTCTCTGCCAGCGTGGTGCACTGCCTGGTGTCCGTGGTCTTCCAAATGACCATCCTGCGGGACCTGGAGAAGCTGGCTGGCTGGCACCGCATCTCCATCATCTTCGTGCTCAGCGGCATCACGGGCAACCTGGCCAGCGCCATCTTCCTCCCGTACCGGGCAGAGGTAGGTCTGGACATGTGGCTGCAGCTCATGGCCCCGGGCTGGCCCCACAGGCAGTCTGAGGGCTTCCAGATCTGTCTCTTTGTACCAGGGCAAGGAGTGGGGGTCCTCCTGAAATGTGCCCAGATGTCTTGAGGGAGATTTTCCTGTCCCCACCCGCACCCTGTGCCTCACTCTCTTTGCTTTGGCTCCTGGGCCTCAGGGCGCCTCTCCTGGCAACTCTTAGCGACAGGGTCAGACCATTTTGTGATTCATCTCAACAAGATTGGGGGCCACCTAGGCAACCCCATCAGTGCCTGGGGAACAGCTGGTGCTGGGGACTGGATTCCTGGATGCCTTGCATCCCTCATTGAACTAGCCGCCTGGCCCCCTCACTCAGCTCTGGGTGTTTGTTTCTTGGGCCGCACCCAGCAGTGCTCAGGGCTTACTCCTGGCAGCACTCGGGACCATATGGGATGCCGAGGATCAAACCAGAGTTCACTGGTGCCTGGCAAGCACCCTACCCACTGTGCTATTGCCCTGGCATCTGAGCGTTGTTTTTTTGTGAGCATATCACTGCCTGCACCAGAGATACAGGCCAAGCCCAGTGGGCCAGTGCAGGCAGCAGATTCGAGGCCCCGGGTCCACACCAGCCTGCAGACATACGTTAGCTCAGGGGCCGACACGAGCCAGTTTCGTGAGCTGGTTGGCTGGCACCAAGCTGGCTTGGGGGGGCTTCGGGGAGGATGGCCCCCATTCCTCGCGACCAGCGCAGCCTGGCAGCACCTGCCCCTGTGCCCCTGCAGGTGGGCCCGGCCGGCTCCCAGTTCGGCCTGCTCGCCTGCCTCTTCGTGGAGCTCTTCCAGAGCTGGCAGCTGCTGGAGCGACCCTGGAAGGCCTTCCTGAACCTGTCGGCCATCATGCTCTTCCTCTTCATCTGCGGCCTGCTGCCCTGGATCGACAACATCGCCCACATCTTCGGCTTCCTCAGCGGCCTGCTGCTGGCCTTCGCCTTCCTGCCCTACATCACCTTCGGCACCAGCGACAAGTACCGCAAGCGGGCCCTCATCCTGGTGTCCCTGCTGGTCTTCGCCGGCCTCTTCGCCTCGCTCGTGATCTGGCTCTACGTCTACCCCATCAACTGGCCCTGGATCGAGCACCTCACCTGCTTCCCCTTCACCAGCCGCTTCTGCGAGAAGTACGAGCTGGACCAGGCGCTGCACTGAGCCGCCCCGACCCAGAAGAACCACTCAGAGCCGAAGGCCCCGCCCCATCGGAAGGTCCCGCCCATCAAAAGGCCCCGCCCCTACCAGAAGGTCCCGCCCATCAAAAGCCCCCGCCCCTACCGGAAGGTCCCGCCCATCAAAAGACCCCGCCCCTACCGGAAGGTCCCGCCCAGAGCCGGAAGCTGTGTCCAGCCTCGCACCTTCACTCCTGACTGCCGGTGGGCCCAGGCTCAGGAATATCTACCTGGCTGGGCAGCCAGACCTGGACTTCCTGTCTGTATCGGGACGCCCCCTGGGGCACTTTCTTCCTGGTCAGGGTCCCCGGGCTGCTGCTACTGCTGTGTCCTTTCCCACGAGCGTGGGGATGGGGGGCTTCCAGCCCAGCTCCCCCTCCTGACCTGCCTTTCCTCTCTGCCCGTGGGGCTCTGCATTTGCCAGTGGCCTGTGTAGGTGCCCGTCGGGCAGCTGGCCTCTGTGGCCATGGCCGTAGCCCTGGTTGTGGCTGGGAGTGAGCCAGCCAGGCCATAGGCACGGCTTTCCCTGTACCTGGTGGACGGAGGCTGCCCTGACCTCCTCTCCCGTCAGTGTTTGCCCTGACTGCAGGGCCAGCCAACCCCCACCTCAACCTCATTCAGCCCAGGTGGGCATGGGGATCCCCACATCATGTCCAGGGGTAAAAAAGGGAGGCCCTTTTTTTTTAAATATATATATTTCTATGATCACCTACTTTTTTTTTTTAAAGTAAAGCTAACTTTGTATGGATAATGTCTCAAATGTATTAAAAGATACTTTTTCAAAGCATCGTTGGACCTGAGGCTATGTAGGTGAAGAAGGCTGGGCCTCTACTGGAGGTACAGGTGAGTGAAGGCTGGGCCTCTACTGGGGGGTGGGTAGTGAATTTCAGGGGATTTGGTTGGGCTGGATCCAGGTTAGGGTTCTCCCGAGGCCAATCCTTAGACCCCTGGGTTCTCGGAGTGCCTAGCCGAGCCAGGGTTGGGGTCCTTCCCCCTCCGAACTAGGCTCCCATCACCCTCTGGGGAGTCTCGGGTAGTCTGTTTGCGGACAGGGGGCGAGTGGGGGGCGGCTGGGTGAGCAGATGCCCCTGGGGCCGACTCGCTCTTGATTGCAGGGAGGGCGGGAAGGGGGCCCACGGAGATGCCCAGGTCCCCGCCCCCTCCCACTGAAGTTCCAGGCCAGGGTGTTGGGGCCCCGGAATACAGGATCCGACCGCGGCCAGGCCGAGGCGGCTCAGCAGCCGCTGTTCCTGCGCACGGACGCGTGGCCGCGCAGCGAGCACCCGAGCTCGGTGAAGGCCAGCGCGCCGGCAGCCGCGGCGCAGGGGCCCAGGCGGCGGAAGCCGCAGCGCTCGTAGAAGGGCACGAGGGGCGCCTGGCACATGAGCGCGGCGCGGCGCACGGCCAGGCCGCCCAGGTGCTGCAGGTAGCGCCAGAGCAGCGCGGGGCCCTTGCCCTGCTGGCGGAAGGTGCGGCGCACAGCCAGAACGTGCAGGTGGGCGGTGCGGCCCCCCGGCCGGTGCGCGGTCAGCGACTCCTGGGGGCAGAGGGCGCGTTGTCACTCAGAGCTGCCGGTGGGTGTCCCCGCCCGTGGGAGCCCCAGTGCCCCAGAGACCCACAAGCACTGTGATCTTAGGGGATCCTCCCAAGAGGACTCGGGGCGGGCTCACCCCTGCAGACTTCCAGCCAAGCAGCGTGCCCGCGGAGCGCTGGGGACCACCAGGCTCACACCCATCAGTGCTGGGAAGGCCAGAGGGGGCTAGAGGCGGGCCCTAACTCCTGCACCATCTCCTCCCCACACCGGGTGATGCCCGGGACTCCTGGCTCTGTGCTCAGAAAAATCATTTGTAAGGGAGTTTAGGGGACCGTAAGTGGTGCCAGGAACTGAATCCGGGTCACCTGCGTGCAAGGCCAGCGCCCTCTCCGTCGTGCTCTCTCGGCCCAGGCACTACACAGTTCTCCCGCCTTGGGAGAGGTCCCAGTGTGTCTCTGCGTTGATGGGTCCCAGGGCTGGAGCTCTCCCTCCATGGCCTTCCCGGGGCAGGGCAGCTGCCTCACCTGCGTGAGCCTCTCCTCGTCCCACAGCGAGCCGATGATAAAGGCCACGAGGCAGCCCTCCTGGAACCAGCCGAGGGACAGCTCCGGACACAGGGTGAGGAAGTGGCGAATGGTGTCTGGGTCCAAGGGGCACAGGCCCGAGACGGAGACAAAAGCTGCAGGGGGTGGTTCTGTGGTCACCGTACCACAGACACGTGCCACGGATCCACCGGCTGTCACAGGCAGACCACCTGGGAGACCACCCAGCCCGGAAAGCAGGGGTGCCTGTCCCCCCCGCCCCCGGCTTTCCCTCCCGTGCCCCTGCACGCATGCCCGTGCCCACTGCAAGGCTCTGGCCGCTCAGCGGGAGTTAGGTGTGCCCACCTTCCTGCTCGATCTCGAACACGCAGGCAGCATCCTGGGGTGTGAGGCAGCGAAATTCGCTGGCGGGGAGCGTGTGGCGCCGCTGGGGGCTCGGGAACTCCAAAGCAGTCCCGGGCATTGACATCCTGGCCTCAGGAGCCACCGAGGGGGCCCAGGACCTGTGTGCGGGGATCCGGCTGGAGGGCGGAGGCAGGGAAACCCCACTGCCTCTGTGTGTGTGTGTGTGTGTGCGCGCGCGCGCGCGCGCACGCGTGCACGCACGGCACTGGCACTGGGGATCGAACCCAGGGCCTCACAGACGCAAGGCGAGTGTGGTTTGGGGAGCAGACAAGGCGGTGCTCAAAGGACCACATGGGGTGCCAGAGTCGGGGTCGGACCCAAGTCAGCTACCTACAAGACAAGCGCCTCACTGCTGGACTACCTCTCTGGCGCAGATTATTTTTGTTTTATTTGGGGGCCACACCCAGCAGTGCTCGGGCTTCCTCCTGGCTCTGCGCTCCGGGGCCAGTCCTGATGGGGCTCGGGGACCGTATGGGGTGCCCCAGGCATTGAGCCTGGCTGTTTTTTTGTCCGACCAAATTTTTGTTGTGTTGTTCAGGGGTCGCCCCTGGCTCTGCTCTTAGGAATTACTCCTGGCTCAGGGGCTCAGACGGGATGCTCGCGATTGAACCCAGATTGGCCAGATGCCAGGCAAATGCCCTCCCCGCTGAACTGGCGCTCCCGCCCCTTGTACTACCAGATTCGCTTTTAGGTGTTTGTGAGGCTGGAGGGGGGACAGGGGCACATTCCCAGAGGAGCTGCAGGACCACAGCGACCCACAAGGCGCCTGCCTCCCTGAGGCCCCAATGCCCTTAGCCTGCCTGCACTCTCAGGTGGGGGCAGGTGGGGGGCATCGCCTGCCCCTGGCTTATTGCAGGTCGCTGGCCTCACCCTGTGCCCCTTTTGGTCTTCCCTGGCACCCCACGATGCCAGGATTGAACCTGCGGCGTTGAATGCCAAGCATGTGCTCAGGCCCCCAGAGTTGGTCCCAACTCTGGTTTGCAGTTCTTAGGGGAGACACTCCCTACTTAAAAAAAAAAAAAACCTGGAGGGGCGGGCTGGAGGGATAATACAATAGGGAAGGCACTTGCCTTGCATGTGACCAACCCTGGTTAGATCCCGGCATCCTATAGGGCCCCCCACAGCCAGGAGTGATCCCTGAGTGCAGAGCCAGGAATAAGCCCAAGTGCAGCTGGGTGTGGCTCCAAACCCAAACAAACAAAAAAAAACAACACCACACACACCCACCTCCAAAAGCACCTAGAAGGCCAGAGAGATCCTGCAGTGGGAGCTGGTTCTGCGCTTGGCCAGCTGGGCTCAATTCCCAGCAAGCCATGTGGGTCTTGAACCCCACCAGGAAGGATTCCTGAGCTCAGAGTCAGCCCTGAGCACCACTAGCTGTGGCGCAAGATAACAAAATTAACCCAGTCCTACCCCATTTTTTTTTCGCGGGGAGAGAGGGAGTCACACCCAGCGATGCTCAGGGGTTCCTCCTGGCTCTGCACTCAGGAATCACTCCTGGCAGTGCTGGGGGCAACCATATGGGATGCCGGGAACCAAGTCCGTCCAGACACATGCAAGGCAAACGCCCTCCCTGCTGTTCTATTGCTCTGGCCCGTCTTGCTCCTTTTCTACTTCTCCTTGCTCACCCCCTTTCACCTGCCCCCCCCCCATTGCTGCCACCCAGAGGCCCCGTCCCTGAAGGCTGAGTCCCACTTACCGGGATGGGAGGAAGACCCCTGGTGCCCACTGCAGTGCAGGTCACTCGATTGGGAGGATTGGGAGGTTCTGGGCGTCACTGGGCACGTGACCGACTCAGTTCTGATCCTCTGCCCGGCCCTGGAGCGGGCTCCATGCTGGGCCTGCTGGCTGAGGCCAAGCGCTCCAGGCCAGGAGGGGATTACACGGCCAGGGGTGGGCTGGGGTTTGGGGCTGAGCAGGCTAATCGCCTGGAGTCCGGCTCTAATCCCCCTCTGTGCCCGCTCCCTGGCTAGGGCAGGCACTGAGCCTCCGGGGAAGCCCCCCAAGGGTCGTGTCCCCCTGCCTCACTAAAGCTCTGAGCTGGGAGCATCTCACGACAGGCCTGTCTGCGGGCCCCTCAGCCCACCCGTGAGGACCAGCCCGTCTTACAGAGAAGGTTCCAGAATGAGGTTCCCCAAGGTCAGCCTGCCCCCCGGGGCCTCAGCAAGTCGCGGGAGCCGGAGAGACTGTGCCAGGTGTCCAGGGGGCCATGTCACTTCTCCACGGCGCTCCTGCTGCCTCGCACGCGGCCTCAGTCTCCCTGCACAGCTGAGAGTAGGGCCCACGCCTAAGACAGGCAGGGGGGTTCGGGGGGTCTGTGCGGTGGGGTGTAAACCCTACCCAGAGCCCCCCCCAAGTGACCTGAGGAGAGCCGTGAACCCCCAGCCCCCTCCCCCATCACATCCTCCATCCTGGCCATCCGTCGGCCACCCGGCGGAGCAGATCATGGCCACAGCAGCCAGGTCCATCCTATAAGTGGGTGGACAAGGAGAGGGTCATGCTGAGTGCAATGAGTCAGGAGGAAGGGGGATAGATATGGAATGACTGCATTCATTTGTGGGATATAAAAAAATATATAGTAGAAGACTAGTATTGAAGGCCAGGGAAAGCCGGGGCTAGGAGGACTGGTCAATGGTTGGAACCAGTCACGAGTGGGTGTGGGGCAGAGGGTGGGTAAAACAGAAGGGACCAGGATGACAATAATAGCTGGGAATGATCACGCAGGACAAGAATCAGGTGTTAAAAGTAGGTAAAGAGATATACACACTAACTTTCAGTATCTTTTTTTTTAACCTTTTTTTTTTTGCCTGCTTTTTTTTTGGGGGGGGGTCACACCTGGCGATGCACAGGGGTTACTCCTGGCTCTGCACTCAGGAATTACCCCTGGTGATGCTCAGGGGACCGTATGGGATGCTGGGGATCAAACCAGTGTCGGCCGCATGCAAGGCAAATGCCCTACCCGCTGTGCTATCACTCTAACCCCACCTTTCAGTATCTTATTGCAGACTGTAGCACTGTCCTCCTGTTGTTCGATTTGCTCGAGTGGTCGCCAGTAACGTCTCCATTGTGACACTTGTTACTGTTTTTGACATATCGGATAGGCCAGGAAGAGCTTGTCAGGCTCTGCTGTGTGGATGGGATATTCATGGTAGCTTGCCGGGCTCTCTGAGAGGGATGGAGGAATCGAACCCAGGTCGGCCTCGTGCAAGGCAAACACCCTACCTGCTGTGCTCTCTGGCCCTTACTGCAGACGACAATGCCCAAAAGGAGAGAGACAGACAGACAGACAGAGACAGAAGAAAAGTGCCTGTCATAGAAGCAGGCTAGAGAGGGGTTGATGGGAGGGAAATTGGGGACACTGGTGCTGGGAACTGTACACTGGGGGAGGGACAAGTGTTGGAGCACTGTAAGACTGAAACCTAATCATAAATAGCTTTGTAAGGGTCCAACTCACAGTGATGCAAAAAAAACTCTTGCAAAAAAAAAGTCCCGGGGCCAGAGATAGTAGTACAGCGAGTAGGTCGGGTGTTTGCCTGGCACGTGGCCCAAACTGAGTTCAATCCCCAGCATCCCATATGGTCTCCTGAGCACTGCCAGGTGTGCCCCCCTCCCCCCGCAAAAAAGAGAATCCTCCTTCACAGGACCAGAGCAATAGTGCACATACTGACCTGGCTTTGATGGCTGGCATTCCATATGATCCTTCAAACCCCACCAGGAATGATCCCTGAACACAGAGTCAGAGTCTTCCCTGAGCACTGCCGGGTGAGGGGGTTCGCAGCCCTTTGTTTTGGCTCTGGGGTGGCTAGAAACCACTCACCGTACCAGGAATCGCCTCCAGCAGGGCTGCTGGGTTCTGCTCGCTCATGTGGGGGCACCAGGACTCAGACCCTTGCCCTGAGACCCGGGGAGGGCTCTGAGCAGCTAGGGCTCCTCTGTGCCCACCCCTCTCAGTGTTAGCGGCTCAGGACGGGGGTCGCAGGCCCCGGCGAGTGGACCCGGCTTTAAGAGGTGCTGGCCAGGCTCTCGGGGACTCTGACCTGGAGTGTGGGTACCCCAGGGAAGTGTGGTGGGTGAGTCTGAGGCCCATCTTAGCCCTCACACTGTCCTGTTCTGCCAAGTGGTCAGTCTCCAACCGCTCCACGTCTGCACCATGGGCTGAGTTCAGCGAGTGTCTGTCTGAGGCCCAGAGTGAGCCTGGGGGGTCAGGTCCTTACCCTGCACCCGCTGACCCCAGCTCAAACCTGGCACCTCCCAGGTGCCCCCTAGCCCTGCCAGGAGTGATCTCTAACAGAGCCAGCATAGCCCCCCAGCACTGCCATGGCTGGCCCCCCACCATAGCGACAAAGGAATCAGGAGAATGGAGGCCAGGGAAGGACTTGGGGGCACTGGGGGTCGCGCTGGGGGATAGAATGGATACAGGCTGGAAATGCAAGGGGTGACCCAGCCTCAGGACACGACGCCCCTCGCC
Organism: Sorex fumeus; assembly: GCF_029834395.1. NCBI lineage: Eukaryota > Metazoa > Chordata > Mammalia > Eulipotyphla > Soricidae > Sorex > Sorex fumeus. Next base: position 15,990,317 of record NW_026606086.1, on the reverse strand, counting down.
CCCCTTTAGCGGCCCCTCTTGAGTTCTCCTGATGCCCTCCAGGCCCCACCTCAACCCCCCCACACCCGTCTCCCCAGCTGCCTTCCCCCAGGCCCCGGGGGGGGGGGGGCACTCAGCAGAGCCCAAATTCACCTCATCCCAGGACCACATAAACAAATTCCCACCTTCCTCTCTGGACTAAACAGAAGAGCTCAGGGGCTGGAGCAATAGCACAGCGGTAGGGCGTTTTGCCTTGCATCAGCCAACCCGGGTTCGATTCCCAGCATCCCATATGGTCCCCTGAGCACTGCCAGGGGTGATTCCTGAGTGCAGAGCCAGGAGTAACCTCTGTGCATCGCTGGGTGTGACCCAAAAAGCAAAATAAATAAATAAATAAATAAACCGAAGAGCTCAGGCTTGGCCTTCCAGCCCTGGAGGGGAGGAGATGTGCCCGGGACCTTAGCTGGGGGGATCCTGAAAAGGCCTTCCTCTGCCCTGTGGCTCTCTGGCGCCTCCTGGTGGCCAGTCCCAAGGTGGGGCACTGTAGGCTCAGTCTCTGGACCCACAGCCACGTGGGGGGCAACGGCCCTCTCCTTTCTTTCGAAGAGGCAGGATGTAGCTGCCTACCCGCTGGGGGTCCCCCACAGGATTGAGGGGGAGGATTCATGGGCGGGGAGGGGTCAAGGGGAAAGAGTTTGGAAACCCTGTGCTCCAGGGCACCCCGAGGAGTGACACCCCTGCCCCCTCCGTTCTGCCCTGCCCTGGGGCCCAGACACTCACACACATGGTCTCAGGGGCTGGTCAAGCTGAGCCCAGGCACAGTTTTCTCCAGCAAATGGAGCGGCGGCCAGCAGCGGCGGGAGAGGCTGATGCACTTGGGCCCTTCCCCAAGAGGGCACGGGGGCCTCAGCCCCCACCTCTAGGGCTTGTGATGCACAAGCATGCTTTCGGGACTGTCTGGGCCCCCCTTGGTGCCATGCAGGGTCTTCTGAACCAGCTTGCAGGGAGCAGGAACCCCCCCACCCCCGCCTGTTCTCCCTCCTTCCAGACTTTGGTCCAGCCCTTCACTTCACGGCTGCAGTTCCAGCGCCTGGCCTGATGCAGGGAGGGCCGGGCAGAGCCTTAGGGTGGAAGCTTTGTTTGGGATTTTTGTGTTTTTGGTGACACCCTGCAGTGCTCAGGGCTGACTCCTGGCTCTGTGCTCAGGGGAGCATATGGGGTGCTGAGGATTAAACCTGGGTCAGCCACATGTGGGGCAAGAGCCTTCCCTGACAATTGCTCTCTTGCTCTCTCTCTCTCTCACTGGCCCCTGATTCTTCTTTTTGTTGTTTTTGCCTCATACCAGGCAGGTCTCAGGGCTCAGTGCTCAAGGGGTTGCTTCTGGCGGTGCTGGGGGTTCAAGCTGCGTCTCCTTCAGACAAGTGCTTACTCCAGTCTTTTGAGTCTGTCCCTCGGCCCTAATGGCACAGTTTTATTAAGAGGCTTTAAGGGGCCGGAGTGATAGCACAGCGGGTAGGGCATTTGCCTTGCATGCAGCTGACCAGGGTTTGATCCCCGGCATCCCATATGGTCCCCTGAGCACCACCAGGAGTAATTCTTGAGTGCAGAGCCAGGAGTAACCCCTGGGCATCGCCGGGTGTGACCCAAAAAGGAAAAGAAAAAAGAGACTTTATGGGCCAGAGTCATAGCACAGCGGGGAGAGTTGTATTTGCCTTGTGTGTGGCTGCCCCTGGTTCGATCCTGGCATCCCATCTGATCCCCCAAGTGATTCCTGAGTACAGAGTCAGGCATGAGCCCTGAACATTGCCAGGTGCAACCCAAAAAGCCAAAAAAAAAAAAAGGCAAAACAAGACAAACAAACAGAGGCTTTGTCTAGGAGAGCCCAATCTTTTGTTTTCTATTAACTTTTTCATTTGTTTGGCTTTTGGGCCAGGGCTTGCCCCAGTGTCTGATCCACTCTAATCCCAGCACCTCAGCGGACCCCCATGCATCTCCCGTGTGGCATCCTGTTTCTCCCAGAGGGCATCAATCCCCGAGGGACTGGCTCTTTCCTCAGGAGGAGTCTGAGTCCCGTGGGGGCTCCTCTCCAGAAGGCTGTGTGGGGTCAGTCCCCACCCTCATTTGTCTTGGAAGTGTCCAGGGGTTACTCCTGGCTCAGTGCCTGGGGGTGCTTTCATGCTCAGGGGACCCGCTGGTGCCAGGGATGGACCCCAGTTTGCCCAAATGCTAAGGTGTGCTCAGCCCTTTGGATGTCTGGCTTTTGCCAGACCAACGTGCGCGTGCGCGCGCACGCACACACAAACACACACGCACACACACACACACACTCTTGTTTGGTGTTTAACATCTATCATAGTACAGTTTCCCCAAGAACTTTCCAGACCCTTCTAGAATAAAGCAGCAAGGAGCTCCACCTCCTGGAAAAAGAAGGGCCCTGCAGTTCCCTGAGCTGGGGAGCCCGGTCACTTCATTTCGGAGGAAGCTCCTGGAGTCCATGAGCGACATTAAACTTTCCAGGGATCACAGGAAAACAGTGTGGATAGGTGAACTTGGCTGATTAGGTTTGGGTTTGGGGCGACATCCATGGGTCTCAAGGCTTATCCTGGCTCTGCGCTCAGGGACCATTCCATGTGGGGGCTCTAGGGACCACATGGGGTGCTGGGGATCAAACCTGGGTCAGTGTGTGCAGGAAAGCATCATATCCACTGGACTGTCTCTCCAACAAATAACTTAGTTTAAGAATATCTTCTCGGGCTGGAGCAATAGCACAGCGGGTAGGGCGTTTGCCTTGCACGCGGCCAACCCGGATTTGATTCCCAGCATCCCATATGGTCCCCTGAGCACTGCCAGGGGTAGTTCCTGAGTACAGAGCCAGGAGTAGCCCCTGGGCATCGCTGGATGTGACCCCCCCCCAAAAAAAAAGAATATCTTCTTTATGGAGGGTAATTTTGTTCCAATAGCTGATAAATCCTTAACGAGATCTTTATAGTCTCCCTGCATAGCTCTGCAAGCTCTAGCGCGAATTTTCCATGGGCCACCTGTGTGCCACCAGCCCAGTCACCTTCCCAGAGCCCCAAAGGTGAGTGGGCTGCAGCTGCTGCCCTTGGCTGCCTCGCTCTATGGCCCAGAGGTTCATGCAAGAGCAAGTGTGTATGTGTGTGTGTGGGGGGGGGGGTACTGTCGGTATGGGCACACACAGATGCATGCGTGTGCATAGGTGGGCAATGTGTGAGCATGCACATACATACATGTATATGTGTATATGCATGTCTGTACACATATATACACACATTTGTGCAGGTGGGAGAATGCACACAGGTGGGTATTTGTGTGAGTGTGTGTGCACATGTGTGCAGGAATGTATGTGTATGCACACGCATTGAGTTTGTCCTTGTATGTGGGTGCAGGAGGGAGAGGGAACACGGGACTGTGTGTGTGTGTGTGTGTGCGCGCGCGCGCACAGGGCAGAGTGTGAGTCTGTGTGTGCTGGGAGACTGCTTGTGTCAGTGCTTGTGTATGGCACATGAATGCTTCTTTCATGAACCGGACTGGGGGATGCTGAGAGCTGAGGTAATGGAAAGGCTGGAGGTGCCCCAGGGAGCCACTGTTGGCAGATCCTCGGGTTTCGGGAGAGGGACGCTGGTTTTTGTGGTTTTATTTTTTGCTTTTTGGGTCACACCCAGCGATGCTCAGGGGTTCCTCCTGGCTTTGCACTCGAGAATCACACAGTGGGTAGGGCATTTGCCTTGCACGTGGTTGACCCGGGTTCGATTCCCAGCATCCCATAGGGTCCCCTGAGCACCGCCAGGAGTAATTCCTGAGTGCAGAGCCAGGAGTAATCCCTGAGCATTGTCGGGTGTGACCCAAAAAGAAAAAAAAAGAAAAGAAGAACCACTCCTGGTGGTGCTCGAACCTGGGTCGCATGCAAGGCAAACACCCTCCCCACTCCCCACTATACTACTGCCCCACCTCCAGGGGACTGATTTCGTTCATCAGCAGAAGCCTTGGGGCAGCTGTGAGGTCCACCCTGAGCCGGGTGACTGCTGGAGGCCCCAGGGACAAGGCCCCTTCCCTCAGGTGCACACGGGCCTGCAGGGGAGACGGGTGCAAACAGATGACCGGGACAGCGGGTCACGGGCACGGTCACCAGGTGCTCCAGGCAATGGGGGAGGGCTGGCACTCGGGTGGTGGGTGGTCCAGAGCTAAGGAGCCTGCTTGGGGTCTTGCGTGGTGGACAAATGAAAGGAAAATACCCCGCAGAGGCTGGGGTGGGTACAGGGCTGAGACATCCGTTGCCCATGACTGGCTCCAGTTTGAATCCTGGCACTCCCTGAGCCCAGGGTCGGGCGTAAGCCCCGAGCATTGCCAGTGTGGCCCCAAGCCCCTCCCCCCCAAACCAGCAAAACAAGTGTTTAGTACAGCGCGGAGGGTGTTTGCTTTGAGTAGGGCCAACTCAGGTTTGATCCCCGGCGTGGCCCCCCAAAAACCAAAAACAGGTGTTGCAGATGCCTAAGAGATAGTGCAGGGGGTCAGGCCTCACATGCAGCAGACCCTGTTTTGTACCTGGTAGTGCATGCTCCCCCTCCCTCGACCCCAAGAATGACCCCTGAGCTCCACAGGTGGGGCCTAAAATTCCCCCAAGTTAAATAAAACAACCAAACCTGGGGGGAGTATGGGTGGGCTGGAGCGCTAGGAGAGCAGGTAGGACGTCCGTCTTGCACATAACCAAGCCAGGTGTGATTCCCAGCACCCCCCAGGGACCCCTGGGCCCGGCAGGTGTGACCCCTGAGAGCAGAGGCAGGATTGAGCTCTGAGCACTGCTGGGTGTGCTACAAAAACAGCTGCAGATGGGGCCACGGGTTGGTGCCTGCCCTGCCAGAGAAGCCAGGAGGGAGCGGCAGGAAGGCGGAGCGGGAGGGTGCCGGGCCCAGGAGAGAGCCGGAGGGTGCCAGGCCCCAGGCGGGGCGGCGGAGCTCTGAAGGTCCATGCTCATGATCCCTGTTGTCCCTGTGCACACCAACAGCGGTCGAGGACTCAGCGAGGTGGGCGCAGACCAGGGCAGCGGAAGGTGGACCCCGCCAGACCCGTGCTCAGTCTCACAGCCGGGGGGTGGAGGGGATAGTGCTTCTAGGACAAGGTCGGACAGCAGGGGTCAGCGGGGGCAAGGCTGGAACCCAGATTTCACACCAGAACTCGCCCGCCCGCTTCCCCGTGGACCTGGCCCTTGAGGGCAGCTGTGTCCCGGCAGATGACAGGGCAGGGAAGGGTGCTCGGGGCCAGGAAGTGGCCCTGAGCTCTGCCCAGCAGAAGGCGCCATGGGGCCATTTGGGAGCTGGTGGGGAGGGAGGTGGCCCAGCAGATGGGACCCTTGTTCTGGCAGAGGTGGGGTGCAGAGGGGGAAGCCGCCTGTCCTGGGTCCTCTCTGCCGTCCCTGCAGGGCTACTCCAGGGCACAGGCTGGTCCAGGGCTGTGCTCAAGGCAGTTCAAGCTGTGCCCATGCCCAACTGGCCAGGCCGCTCTGGGTCTGTCCCCTACTGCTTTGGGGCAGCCTGGGACACATCCTGGATCCCTCCCCAGCGGGCCCCTCCCCTCCACTCAAGGGGGAAGAGCAGGAGCCCCTGCCCCTGCCCTCTTTCCTTGCAAAGCCCAGGTCTCTCTCTCTCTCTCTCTCTCTCTCTCTCTCTCTCACTTTGTCTCCGTCTTTCTGTCTCTGTCTCTCTCTTTTTCTCTGTCTGTCTCCCTGTCTGTCTCTGTCTCTGTCTCTCTCTTTTCTCTCTATCTTCTCTGTCTCTCTCTGTCTGTCTCTCCCTGTGTCTGTTTCTGTCTCTCTGTCTTTCCGTCTCTTGTCTCCTTTTTCTCTCTGTCTGTCTCTGTCTCTCTGTCTGTCTCTGTCTGTCTCTGTCTGTCTCTGTCTCTCTCTCTTTTTCTGTCTCTTTGTCTGTCTGTCTCTCTGTCTCTGGCTACTGGCTCTGCTCAGGGGTCCCTTGCAGGGGCTGGGGAATTCCTCCATCCTTCCGGGCATTAAACCCGGGTGAGATGCCTGCGGAGCAAACGGCTTTCCCACTCTGTCATCTTATCTCTACGGCCCTGAAGCCCCAGTTCTGCAGCTGCCCCAGAGCCGCCAAGCACCCACCCCGGAATGGGAGGAGCCCATGCACCCCTCTAGGTTTGCTCCATGGGGGGGGAGGTGACAAGGCTAAGTGGGGGTGCTCCCTTGGGGTGCATTTCCGGGCCTGGCGAGGTGACCCTGTGGTCAGATAAGATAGTCCCTGGGCCGCGTCTGCTTCCCGGAGATCAGCGACTGCACCCGTCTGCCCAGGAGGGGGTGCGGCCGCTGTGTGCTGGCGTTTGTAAATAAGCCAACGTGTCCAGAGGGGATCCTGACCGGCTACCCAGGAAGGGCCGGTGTTGGGGCCACGAGGTGGGGTTCTGCATTGGGGGATGGAGGTGGCTGTGGCTTTTGGTTGTTTTTTTGTGCCACATCCGGCTGTCTCCGGGCTGACTCCTGGCTCTGTGCTCATGATCACTCAAGGCAGGGCTCAGAGGACCATTGGGGGATCAAACCCGGGTCAGTCACATGCAAGATGAGCGAGCGCTTTCCCCTCTGTCCTACCTCTCTGGCCCCCATTTTATCTTCGTTGCTTTTTACTTTTTTGCTTTTTGGGTCACACCCAGTGATGCTCAGGGGTTCCTCCTGGTTCTGCACTCAGGAATTACTCCTGGCGGTGCTCGGGGGACCATATGGGATGCTGGGTATCGAATCCAGGTCAGCTGCGTGCAAGGCAAATGCCCTGCCTACCGTGCTATTGCTCCAGCCCCATCCCCATTTTGTTTTCATGCAACAACAATGGAAACCTAAGTGGGCGAGAGCGCTCACGGGACTGGAGCGTGTGCCAGGCACACACGGGGCCCAGGGTTAGGTCTCTGACACTGCATGAACTCCTGAGCACTGCAGGGTGGAGCACTGCTGGAGAGCCTCTCTACACAAACAAGAGAACCTGAGAATTTTTATTTATTTTTATTTATTTTTGCTTTTTGGGTCACACCCGGCGATGCACAGGGGTTACTCCTGGCTTTGCACTCAGGAGCCACTCCTGGCAGTGCTCAGGGGACCACATGGGATGCTAGGAATCAAACCCGGCTCGGCCGCGTGCAAGGCAAACGCCTTACCTGCTGTGCTATCTTTCCAGTCCCAAACCTGAGAATCTTTAAACGGAGCAGGCGCTCCTGTGCCGTTCACCCCACTTGCCAGCGGAGGCTCTGGGTTTGCAGGGGAGGAGAGGACGGATCCCCCAGCCTGTAAGGCAGGAGGCACCCATACACTGCCCTGCCTCGGCTCTGATCAAAAGCTGGCACAGGGCCAGGTTTCTGCCACCCTCCGATTTGTATTGGTTTGGAGGCCACACCCATCAGTGCTCAGGACTTACTCCTGACTCTGTGCTCAGGGATCACTCCTGGCGGTGCTGGGGGGGACTGTATGTGGTTCTGGGGTCTGAACCGTGGTCGGCCGCGTGCAAGACCAGCACCTTCTCCGCTGTCCTGTGCTCCGGGCCTGATGCCTTTTGAGATGGATCAGCACTAAGTGTCACAGGCACCAGCGTCACTGCAACTATACCACAAGGGTCTGTGTGTCCGGCAGGAATTTGGTGGGGGAGACGCATCTACAGGGCCCTCGGGTCTTGAGAGAGAGGATCAGAGGCCAGATGACCAGAGTCAGCAGAAAATTTACCTGAGGGAAGAAAGGCAGTTTAGGGCTTGGAGCGGTAGCACAGCGGGGAGGGCACTTAACATGTGGCAGACCCAGGTTCAATCCCCAGCATCCCACATGGTGAATGAGGAGCCAAGAATGACCCCCGAGCATGCCTGGGTGTGGCCCAAAAACTAAAAAACAAAAATGAGAGAAAGAAAGAAAGGCAGGGAGCTGGGACACAGGGTCCCTTAAGTAGCCCCTTTTCTTTTTTCTTTTTGGGTCACCCAGCGATGCTCAGGGGTTACTCCTGGTTCTGCACTCAGGAATTACTCTTAGCGGTGCTTGGGGAACCATATGGGATGCTGGGAATCGAATCCGGGTCAGCTGCATACAAGGCAAACAAACGCCCTATCTACTGTACTATCGCTATAGCTCTGGCTCCAAGTAGACCCTTTCTTTCTTTTTTTTTTTCTTTTTGGGTCACAACCGGCAATGCACAGGGGTTACTTCTGGTTCTGCTCTCAGAAATTACTCCTGGCAGTGCTCAGGAGACCATCTGGGATGCCGGGGATTGAACCCAGGTCAGCTGCGTGCAAGGCAAACGCCCCACCTGCTGTGCTACTGCTCCAGCCCCAGCAGACCCTTTTCTTAATGGATCCTTAAGTGTCCTCTGCTCCTGGGAAGTGTTGGAAACCATCTCTTTATATTCTTTTCTGCTAGGAAGATGGGTGAGCACTGCATCGGGATTAGGACATGCAGGGTGGGAGGGGAAGGGCCTGGGAGGGGCAGGGTGCCTGGGAAGTCTCTCCCGCATCTGGGTCTATCGGGGTACGGCTGGGTGCAGATTCAGGGCCCGGCCCGGCCCCATTCTGGGGAACGTTTCTCTGGGACTCTTTCTTTTAGTCTTTCCTTGCCTACTTCCTATCCCATGGAGCTCTGTCATTGCCCCTTCTTGGAGCATCTGAAATCTAAGCTCTCAGTTCTTGTGCTGGGTGGTTCCTCTGGGGAAGAGGGGTAGCTTCCCAGGGTGGCACAGTGCCCCATGAAAGAAGGAGCCTGTCTCCTCACCTCCTTGCTCCCAGGCCTGGGAAGGCGGAGATGGCCAATCATTGCGAAGCACTTAGTAAGAGTCCCTGGCATTATGTCACAGCTCAATAAATGGGAGCTATTCTTAGCCACTCTTACAAGAAGCTGCAGGATAATCGTGGTGCATCTTCCTGGAGGGCCTGGCTCGCCGCACAGCAGTGATAAGAGAGGAAAGGGCATCCTTTGTACAGGAAAACAAACTCACGCATTAGTTGCGAGCCAACACGCGCTGATTTTACACATCTAAGACCAGGGCGCCTGGGCAGGGAGGCGGCCCACCCCTTCAGTCCAGGGACACGAGAAGTAGCGAAACCTCTGCACTTGGGACCACGAACCCTGGGCTCAGCTGGGCTCTGCCGTGACTGTCCCCTGACCTTAGACACGAAGTTCATGTGTCCTGGCTGCTCATTGGTAGAATGGGGTGAACACCCCCTTCCCTGGCTGGGGCTGGTGCTGCCAACGCCTCAGGCATCAGGGGTCAGGGGCTGCCTCAGCAGGCACCATGGGTGGGACCAAAGGCCTTGACGTCCTGAGCCAGGCCCAGAGGGACAGTGGCCTTGGTGCAGAGACTCAAGGGGTGGAGGTGGGAATGGCGGTCGGGGAAAGGAAGGCCCTTCGTGGCAAGAGCAGCTTTGTCCCCAAAGGGATCCTACCGCCCCTCAACCCGCTCTGTTCTGCTCAACCCTGGTGGTGCTCAGGGTTGGAGGTATGAGAGATGGAGGGTGGTCGGCCATGTGCAAGACCAGCACCTTACCCCTAGACTCGTCTCTGGCCCTTGCTCCAGTGTTTTCTATATCGGAGTATGAGAATCTTCTGAGATTTGTCTTCAGTGACCAATCCACACCCAACATCCCTGACACTGAGTATGCAGCCTGGGCCTCTCAGGGCCTTCAGGCCTGGGTGATTCTCACGTTTCTGTCCTCAGCAGCCTGTAAAATACCCCAAATCACGCCGGCTCCTAGTTACATATTTTAAAGCAAGAATTTACCAGTTACCGTACAGCGGGGAGGGTGCTCGCCTTGCACGTGACCAACTGGGGTTTGATCCCCGAACCCCCAAATGGTCCCTTCAGCCCCACCAGAAGTGATCCCTGAGTGCAGAGCCAGGAGTAAGCTCGCTAGGTGTGGCCCCAAAACAAACAAAAACAAAACCACCCCAAAACACCAATGGGGAGCAGACCAGCTGCATAACAGTTCTGCCAACGTAGACATTTAGTCTTAGGTGGGTGACTGTGAAGTGTCAGTGGTTAAACTTTATTGAGGCAACTATATGCTGGCCACTGTTTCATTTCCTCTCAGCTTTCCCAATTGCCCGATGAGATTGTCACCCTGCTTGACAGATGAGAAAATCATGGTGAAAAACACTGCATCAGCCTGACTGTCTTTGTGTCACGAACGACGGTGGCCCAAATCAGGATCTGCTGCTCCAATTTTTAGCTACTCTTCTCTCCATCCACACTAACCGTCATGGAACTTGGAAGTCACTTTGAGGAGTGGATACGCAAGTCACAGACGCCACTCACTCGCTCTCGGCCGGGCCTTCAGTCCTGCATCCATCCTCAGAGGTCATGACCTTGGGGCGTCTACCCCAGTACCCTCAAGGAGCACTCTGTAGGTGAGTCCACTAGAGCCTGGTTGACAAGCCTCCTCCTCGGAGTGGCATGCATTTTCCCGAGGTTGATTGGCGTGCTTTTCTTTCTTCTCCGGAGAGAGCGGTCGAACGCAGTCCCCCACTGCCACAAATGATGCAGTCCAGTTCCCCCCATTTGGTGAAATCGCTGGAGTGCCACGGCTAAGCCTGGCCCGGGGAAAGCCACCCTGCCAGCTTCATTCAGCACCTCAGCGAGGCCCTGAGACCGCCCCAGGCGGCCCGCCCGTAAACACCCGGAGGCCAGGAAAGCAGCTTTCTCCTCCCACTCCCCTCCCCTGGATTTCGCTGGGCTGGCGACCCCGGAAAGGCTGCTAAATCCGCCCGGGAGGGGGGGCCCACTCCCCGTCTCCCCGGCGACCGCCTCCGCCCGGGCCCGCCCCTCCGCGTGCAGCCCACCCGCCCCGGGCAGCATCTGTAGCGTCCCCTAGCGACGGGCGCCGGCCCCTAGCAACCGCATCCCGGCCCTGGCGCCGGCGGCACGTCGCGCTACGTCAGCGCGTCCGGCCCCGCCCCGCGGCACGCAGGCCACGCCCCGCACCACCGGAGCCTCGAGCAGGCCCCGCCCGGCTCAGGCCCCGCCCCTCTCAGGCCCCGCCCCCGCCACCCACCCGAGCCTCGCGCAGGCCCCTCCCCGCCCCACCCCGCGCCGCTGCCGCCGCCGCCACGAGCCTCGCGCAGGCCCCGCCCCGCTCAGGCCCCGCCCCACGCCGCCGCAGCCGCCGCCGCCGCCGCCCGAGCCTCGTGCAGGCCCCGCCCCGCGCAGGCCCCGCCCCACTCAGGTCTCGCCCCCGCCCCGCGCAGGCCCCGCCCCGCCGTCGCCACCACCCTAGTCTCACACAGGCCCCGCCCCGCGTAGGCCCCGCCCTCCGCCCCGCCCCGCGCCGCCGCCGCCGCCGCCGCCGCCGCCGCCGCCCGAGCCTCGCGCAGAGCAGTTATGGCGGATCCCGCAGCGCCCGCAGCGCCGGCGCCCGCCGCGGACGCGGGCCCCGAGGCGGGCTCGCAGCGCCTGCTCTTCTCGCACGACCTGGTGTCGGGCCGCTACCGCGGCGCCGTGCACTTCGGCCTGGTGCGCCTCATCCACGGCGAGGACTCGGACTCGGACGGCGACGACGACGGCCGCGGGAGCTCGGGCTGCTCGGAGGCGGGCGGCGCGGGCCACGAGGACGGCAGGGCCAGCCCGCTGCGCCGCGGCTACGTGCGCGTCCAGTGGTACCCGGAGGGCGTCAAGCAGCACGTGAAGGAGACCAAGGTGCGGGCCGGGCGGGCCGGGTTGGCGGACGGGCGGGCCGGGGCTGGCCGGGCCGGGTCGGGCCGCGCCGCGCCGCGCCGCGCTGCGCCGGGCCGGGCCGGGCCGCGCCGCCCGAGGCCGCGCCGGGAGCCGCGTCGCCGGGGACGCCCGGTGCAAAGTCATTGCCGCGGCCGGGCCACCCCCCGCGCCGCCGACCCGCCCTCCGGCCCGCGGCCGCGACCCCCGCCGCGGCTCCCCCCGCATTGTGCGCGCCCCGGGGAAGGCCGGGCCGCGGCGGGCGGGCGGGCAGGGCTCGGGGGCGCCCACCGCCGAGCTCAGCCCCCTTTCCGCACGGCCCACCCGCCCCGCCGCCCCGAGTGTGTGTCCGTGTGTGTGTGTTGCCCGGTGGCCTCCTCCTTCCGATTCTTGCGGGAACTTCGCGAGTGCGACCACTGGCCACCCCAGCCCCGGTATTAATAGTGCTCGTCGGGGCTGGGAGGTGGGGGAGGTGACAGCTGCCTCCGGGTTGGTGGCTCCCAAGTGCCGCCGCACTTCTTCTGGGATCCGGGCGGAGAAGGAGAGCGCCCCCCTGGTGCCCCCAGATTGGGGAGCCAGCGGGGTTTTGCTGGCCCCGGGCTGTTAGACCTGCCTGTGAACCCCCCCAGCTCCCTCGCTGTGGTTTGGGCCGAGGCTGGTGAACATCACAGCTGTCCAAAACAAAAGGGCCTACGATGGAAACACCCCAGATACCCTGGGGCCCCCTGAGGTTGTTTGGGAGATTTTGTTTTTTCCCCTGCCCCCCCCTCCCGTCTTGTTTTCCTTTTCCTGGGTGTGAGGTGCCTATCGGGGCGCACACACCTCTGTATCTCCGCGGCTCCTCGCCGCCGCCGCCACCTCCCCTTCGAGAAAGCTTGGCTAAGCAGGAATCGGGCCTGGGCGGCGGCGCGAGGTCTGATTTCAGGGGGTGGCTCTGGCCAAGTTAATCTGGGCTCCCCACACACTGGGAGGAGACAAAGGCGCCACACCGCCACGGGGGTCGTGAGCCCAGCCCACGCCTGGGGACAGCTGGCTGGTCACTGAGGTCCCCGGGCCCGGAGAGACCTCTGATGACCGCAGAGCAGGACTGGCAGGTGCAGGCATTCCCAGACCCTGGCCGGCCCGCAGACGGGTGCCAGTGGGCCGCCCTGTCTCGGGCTCAGAAAGACGCCAGCAGTCACCTGCAAAAGTATGTGGAAGTCATTACGGTGCGTGGCATGGTCCCCGGGCGGAATGGCCGTCCCTGTGATGTCAGGAGAGGCGCCGCTTTCCCCAGAGGCCCAGTGACGGGGCGCTCCTCGGTGTCCTCCCCTCCCGCCCTTTCCGGGTCTGCTGGCCCTGCTCCCCGTCCCCGGCTGCCAGGTGTTCCGGCTGGCCCTGTGGGTTGACTTTGTATACTTGCTCGCTGGGCCTCCGCCACCCCCCCCCAGACCCGCTTATGCACAGTTTGCTCTAAGATGTGCATTTTGGAATTCCATGGAAAATGACTTCCAGGCACCAGCCCGGCTCTATTTTGAAGCCGCTTTGTCATGACCTGCTTTGAACCGACTTGAGAGTCCTAGTGACTTCTGGCGTTTTCTTTGCCACTGTAGTTCCTGGAGCTCCTGTCTGAGCATGAACCTCCCCAGGGGCGGAGGGACTTCAGAAGCTGGTAGCTTGGGGGGCCCAGTTCTTTCAGGAACAGATTTGTTTGTTTGGAGGAAGTTTGTCCTTCTAGGTAGCTATTAGCAAAACAAAACAGAGCACTTTATTACTCGGAGGCGTCGGCCCTGGTCAGTTGGCATTGGCTGGCCCTGCCTGGCTCCTGGCCACGGGCAGGGTGGCACGTGCGGGGAGAGTCTGGCTCTCCTTGTTCCCACTCGTAGATTCCACTGAGGTGACCGAGGCATGTGCAAAGGACCTTTGGACCAGCGAGCGTGCTCTGACCGGGCCGGGTCCGGGTGACATCGAGGCAGTGCTGGGTGACACTGTTTTGCAAACCTGCCCCCTGCTGGGATGTTTGTTGGGCCTGTCCCTTCCACGTGGCAGGATTGGTCTGTCCTGGGTATTTCCATCCTGTGGATATGAATTTGGAGCGGGTGCAGAAAGACTTACTAGTCTCCTGATTTCTTGGACGCTTTTTTGCTGTTCTTGGGTGCAGGGGGTTCCCCCGCCCCCCCTGCCCCATAGTGCTCAGGATTTACTCCTGTCTCTGCTCACGGGGATCGAACCCGAGTTCGCTGCATTTAAGGCAAGTGTTTTAGCAATCCTAAACTTATCTCTCCAACCACCCCTCTGGAACTTTTTTTTTTTTTAAGTTTTGGGCACACCCGACGATGCTCGGGGGTGACTCCTGTCACTGTACTCAGTGCTTGGTGGATCGTGTGGGATGCCAGGGCTTGGACCTGGGTGAGCTGCAGGCAGGGCTAGCACCCGGCCCTGTGCTATGGCTCTGGCCCCGCTGTGACTTTTTTTTTTAGGGAACGAGTACAGAAAGAGCAGAGAGGCCAGCATCAAGCCCATTCCGGCCATGGCCGTGCAGACTGTCTTCAGAGCAAGTGGGACACTCTCAACACTGCGAGATTTCTAGTCCGATTCTTCGGGGGGGGGGTCCCACCATCGGGCTTGCCCCTCTTCAGGCTCAAGCCTGCCCCCTCCTTCCCTTCTCTCCCACTCTGCATCCCCCATGGGGAGCTGTTGAACAACAGAAAGGTTGCTGCCTGCCCCTTAGTCTCCCCCGGGGGCTCGGGCCCCTTCATCAGTGGGCCTCTGTTGGGGAGGTAAAGGTAAGGTAAAGGCCCTCCCGGCTCAGAATAAGGCAGGCTGACCACCTTCTTGCCTCAGTGGCCCCCGGCTCGACCCCGGGTTGTGTTTGTAGGGGGTGGAGCCCCTGTGAAGTCAGGGCACCTGCTGTCTGCCCAGCCAGGCTGGGGCTGGCCTGTCCCACGGGTGATGTCCGGGTCACGTGCCTGAATTGCACCAACATTCGGGTTCTCTGGGTTGATTCTGTCTGCCCGTGCCCGCCTGGCTGGCGCGTGCGCGCGTGTGTGAAGCATCCCTCAGGAATTGGCTCTGCAGTTTATTCCTGGCTCCTCCGGCCAGCGTTTCCGCGGGGAGACCTATTTAGGTGTAGCATCACAGCACGTGAAGTTTGCTTGCCTCCAGCTTGTGCAGGTGCCGGACCCATTAAAAGCGTTGTTGGCAGTGATGTCATCAGGGAAGTTATGTAAGGTCAGACAGGGTGCAGGACCAGTGCATGACATTGCCTGCGGGGGGGGGGGGAGGGGGGACGGGGCGCTGGAGACTCTCGGCTCCCCTGTGACTTTCCTCCCGTCTCTTGGGTTCCCCTTCCGACTCCTGCCCTCGATGGAGCCTGTCAGACTTGGAGCCTGGCCCATGGGCACGTTAGCCAAATGCTGTGTGTGTGTGTGTATGTGCGTGTATGTGCGTGCATGTGCGTGCGTGCGTGTGTGTGTGTGTGTGTGTGTGTGTGTCCCCTGGGATTAGAAGCATGGGCTCTCTTCCGTCTGTCACTACTGAGTCACCTTGGCCGAGTCACTGCCGTGTTTTCTCTGCTGAAACATGAGTGAAGTGTGTCTCCCTCACCCCCGGAGGTAGCTGGCGTGGGGACCCTCCCGAGTGTCCCCTGACATTCCACCGCGTGTCACCTTGGGAGTCAGCATGGGAGGAGTCATGCTAGAGGGGTTCCTATTGGTCGGAGGTGCTTTTTCCTGTGGGTTACTGACTTCACACCTGGATCAAACAGCCGTGCACGCCGCCGTTCCCCTGTTGGCTCTGGAGGAACTTGGGAACGTGTGGTTCAGGTTTCAGCTGTGTGGCCAGAGGCTGCCCCACCAGGCACTGTGTTCTCAGCACTGAGCCCAGGGCCAGGAATAGCCCCGAGCACTGCCGTATGTCACTCAGAGACCAGAACCAGGGGGAGAGACAGTACAGCAGGTAGGTGCTGGCCAGCACACGGCCAGCCTTGTTGGATGGTTGGCAGGACGGATCCCTGAATGCAAAGCCAGGAGCAGGCCCAGAGCACCTCCAGGTGGGCTCAACCCCGCCATTCCTCCCCTACCCACCTACCCACCCTCCAAAAAAGAGCTGGAGAGACCATCAGGTGTAAGCCTCTGGCCTTGCCTGTTGCCGACCCCAGCTCAGTCCCAGGCACCGTATGTGATCCCCAGTGCCAGCAGGAGTGGTCCCTGATTGCAGACATCACCTGCAAAGCACTGTGGCCTGGCCTGAGACCAGCAACGTCAGAGACCCCCCAAAGGGTCGGGGACAGTGCCAGAAGTTCCAGAAGCAGGGGATGGGTTGATGGATGCCACCCTAAGGATGGCAGTCTGTTGCTTGGGTCTTTGGGGCCACACCCAGGGCTGACTCCTGACTCTGTGCTCAGGGGTCACTCCTGGCCGCGCATAGAGGGCCACACGGGGTGCCGGGGATTGAACCCGGCTGCCCTGTGTGCAAGACTAGTGCCAGCCACTGGACTATGGCTCCAGCCTCTGCTTTGGATTTTTTTGGGGCGGGGGAGGGTCAGACGGAGTGATGCGGGGTGGGGGTCTGCCTGTGTCGGCGCAGTCCCAGGCGTCTGACCCTGCCCCCGCCTCTGCGTGGATTTGAGGGAAGTAGAAAGAGCAGCAGTGAGTGTTCCTGTTTCCTGACGTCTGGGTGCCGCCTGTGTGGCGTACGCTCGATGCCCTCCCAATCAACGGCCTGCTTCAGGGTGGAAACTGAGGGACAGAAAGGCGGAGGGACCCAAACACAGATCGAGGTGGACCCGGTTTGTGACATTTGGGACTCCTGTGTGTTTACCAGACACTCCGTCTGCACGCCTGGGCCGGGCTAGACCTCAGGCCAGTGGTCCGCTCCTGGTGCGGGTGGGAAGAAGCAGGTGCAGAGGTGCCTGCGGAGACGAAGGCGTTGGCCTTCTCGAGGGCAGTGGCCAGGGCCCGTGCCCTCCTGCACATCCCGTTCCTCCTGATCCCGCCCCTCCACCCCGGGTGTGGCCCCAGGTGAGGGATAAAACCGAACCCCAGTTCAAGTCACATTTGTGGCCGGGGAGCCTGTGACTGCCATGCATGTCAGGGGGACGCCCCCACAGTGGGCTTCATCCCAGCTGATCTCTGCCTGGCCAGGGCAGGGATAGGCGTCTTGGGGGGCTGGGGACGGCCTGGCGGGGCCTGCCCCGTGACCTCGCCCGGGTGGGGGATGGTGCCCGGTAGGGGCTGCGCCCCACCCCTCCCCGACTCTTGGCTCGTTCTCCTTTCCCTGTTCTGTCAAGAGTCACTTTCCCTCTCCTTTGAGCGCCTGCCTCTGGGCCTCGGGAAGCAGCAGCCCGTGTGGCTGCTCAGAGCTCACTCCTGGCCCTGTGCTCAGGGGACCATATGGGGTGCTGGGGATCGAATTCTGGTCGGTCACAAGGCAAGTGCCTAAAGCCTGCCCTCACGGCAGTTCCGGTCCCCAGTCTGTCACCGGGAGGAAGATGGCGCTCAGCTCTGTCCCAGCGATAGAAACTCTCCGCGTTGTTTCTCTTTGTTTGCTGGTTTTGGTGCCATACCCAGCGATGCTCAGTACTTACTTTTGGCTCTGCACTCAGGAATTAGTCCTGGCAGGGGACCCTTTGGGATGCTGGGGGTTGAACCCACGTTGGCTTTGTGCAGGGCAAATGCCTTACCCGGTGTACTGTCGCCCTGGCCTCAGAAACTTCCAGTTTCTATGAGGGAAGTGTGGCTGGGGGAAGGCACGGTTGGACGTGATGTGTGAGGCCAGTGGTGTGAGGAGTACCTGGCAGGCGCGTGTGTGTGTGCCTTGAGGGGGCGGTGTACGTGCGTGTGACCTGCCCCATGGTAGATGCTGGTGGAGGCGCTTTGTCCGGGGGCTTATTTGAGAGCCGGAAAGTTTCCTGAGCACCCCTGGTTATAACCCAGAAGCCATAAGAAAAACCAAATTGTTCGCTCAGTCTGGTGAAGATTCATTCTACCAGCCACTGGGAACTTGGGAAATGAAGATCGCGGCCAGAGCTCAGTCCTCCTGCGCTGCCCGCACCGGCCAGTGAGCGCTGGGCCTGGCCACAGTGCTGCTGCCCAGGAGCAGGGCAGGCCGGCCCCTCACCCGCGTTGGTCTGCTCCAACTGGTCACTAACTCGGGGGTTTGCATGACGTCGCATCAGCACACAGTGGTGAGCAGGGGCGTTCCTGGACATCAGGACCCAGGCCCGGTGTGCCCTGGGCAGTGCTCGGCTCGTACCCTCTGCCCTGGTGCGCGGCAGGCTGTCCCCCAGTCCCCTCACGAGCCTCTGCCCTCTCCTTGGTGCACAGACCTGAGCTTGCTTTTCCTGCCTCCCTCCCTGCCACCCATGTCACAG
This sequence comes from Sorex fumeus, assembly GCF_029834395.1. Lineage (NCBI taxonomy): Eukaryota > Metazoa > Chordata > Mammalia > Eulipotyphla > Soricidae > Sorex > Sorex fumeus. The sequence goes on along the minus strand of NW_026606086.1, from coordinate 15,972,296 downwards.
CCCCCTGTGCGGGGTGCCCTTCCCCCCTCCTGGGCCTCCTCACCAGGTTGAGAACCTCAGGCAGTCAGGGCAGGATTGTAGAGATGTCCCTGCACCCACATCCCCACTCCCAAATCTGCACCCAGACAGTTTTGAGGAGTCGGGGGAAGGTCCGAGGAGTCGGGGGAAGGTCCCACACCTGCAGCACTTGGTGCTCCCCCGGCTTACTCCTGGCTGTGTGCGGGCAACTCTGCACCATCTCTCCTGCCCTGTGTCCAAGGTCTCTGTATTTTTACTACAGAAAAGTTGCAGAAATATGGAAAAGTTGAAAGGTGAGAGCAGTGAGCACTCACACAGCCAGCATGAGCCAGCAGTTAAAACCTTCCCGGGTCGCTTTATCCATGTGAGTGTGTGGAAACATGTTTTCTCCTCCACCTCAGACCAGTTAGTAGCAGTCTTGATGATGGACACCTCAGATTAGAAACGGGTCAGAGTGATAGTACAGTGGGGGGGGGGGGCATTTGCCTTGCATGCTGCCAAACCCGGGTTTGATCCCCAGCACCCCATAGGTTCGCCTGAGCACCCCAGGAGTAATTCCTGATTGCAGAGCTAGGAGTAAGCCCTGGGCATCGCCAGGTGTAACCTACAACGAAACTTAAAAAAAAAAGAAAAATTAAAACACTTAGGGGGCGGGGCTGGAGCAACAGCACAGCGGGTAGGGAGTTGCCTTGAACCAGGAGTAACCCCTGTGCATCACTAGGTGTGACCCAAAAAGGGAAACAAACAAAAAAACACTTAGGGGGCCCGAGAGATAGCGCAGCCCTTAAGGTGCTTGCTTTGCTCACAGCTGACTTGGGTTTGATCTCTGGAGTGACATAGTGGTCCCCCGAGCCCTCCCAGGAGTCATCCCTGAGCTCAGAGCCAGGAGGGCGCCCAGGACATTGCTAGGTGTGACCTAAAACCAAAAGAAGTACATGTGTATATATATACATGTGTATGTGTGAGTGTGTGTGTGTATGTATATATACACACACATACATATAATGCATATAGGATATATATTTATCTTAGAACATTTGGAATCATTTTAAATTTACTTCTTTTATCTCTTTGGATCCCCATTTTAATTTTTTTTTTTGCCTTTTTTTTGGGGGGAGGTCACACCTGGTGATGCACAGGGGTTACTCCTGGCTCTGCACTCAGGAATTACTCCTTGCAGTGCTCAGGGGACCCTATGGGATGCCGGGATTGAACCCGGGTTGGCTGTGTGCAAGGCAAACACTCTCCCTGCTCTCCTGTTGCTCCGGTCCCTCGTTTTAATTTTTTTTTTTTTTTTTGCTTTTTGGGTCACACCCAGCGATGCTCAGGGGTTACTCCTGGCTCATGCACTCAGGAATTGCTCCTGGCGGTGCTCGGGGGACCATATGGGATGCTGGGAATCGAACCTGTGTCGGCCATGTTGGCTGCGTGCAAGGCAAACGCCCTACCCGCTGTGCTATTGCTCCAGTCCCCAGTTTTAATTTCTTTGAAGGTAAATGTCGAGGCCAGAGAGCTGGCTCGGTGAAACGAGCACCGGCCCGGGCTAAAGGTCCTGACACCATGTGGGCCCTGTCTCAGGCTTGGGGTAGCCCACAGCACTGCCAGCAGTGGCCCCAACCAAACACCCGGGACATGGCTCTAAGGGGCGCCTGTGCCTGGAGGAGCTGGGGCCCCACCTTCCTCCCCCGCACACTGGGCTGGCCCTGGTGGTCGGTCCGGGCCTACGGCCCGTGTTGGGGCTCTGGTCTGGGTGCAGTGTCGCTGGGAGTAGCCCCTAGCCCTGCTGAGAAACCCAAAGAGAAAGGCTCAGAGGCCCCACCCGGGTCTCCCCTGGCCCCAGTCCCGTCCCTGCTGTGCTCCAGCCAGGCTCGGGCCTCATGTGTCCAGCCTGACCCCAGTGTCGCTCCCCGGCCGGCCTGTGCCCAGAGAGGGTGCTGGGTCAGATGCAAGTAGTGTTCATCCTGTTCCCCGGAGTGGCTGCCATCCCCCCCCCCCCCATGCCCGGGGCCCTTGGCTTCACGGCAGCTTTGAAGGGGTCGTGGTCTCTGCTGTTGTGTCTGTGGTGCCTGGCACTTGGGTTTGTGTTTCCGCGGTGATTCCTGATGCTGGACACATTCATGAACCCACTGGGCACCACGGGCCGTCTGCAGGTCTTGGGGAGGAATTGCTGTTGGGGTCCTTTGGGGGTGGAGGTGGGGGGATGGGAGACAGGTCCAGCAGTCCTCAGGGCTCGCTCCTGGGGGCTTTGGGGACCCTCTGTGGTGCAGGGATTGAACCCGGCCAGCCGTGTGTGAGGCAGGCGCCCTGCCCAGCGGGGTCCTTGGGGTCTGTACTCAGCACCTCTTTCTGGCCCCCGGTGTCGTTTGGGTGCTGTTTGTGCAGGGCAGACACCTGGAGCTTTCACTATGATTGTGACTTTCCGGAAGTCAGGTTCGTGTGTGTCCTTTGCTGCCCCTGCCTTTGGTGGCAGTCCTCATTCTCGTTTGTCATCAAACCTTGGTTTGAAATTCTTCTTGCATCTTCTGTTAAGGATTACTGCTTAGCTGTGCCTGCGGTCAGAGCCCGACCTCCTGTTTCCAGGCCTGGCCTGCAGCACCGATGGCCCCCAGCCACTTTGGAGCAGGCCGAGGTCTGTGGCTGAACCCAGGGCAGCTGCCGGCTCCCCCCAGAGGGTCTAGGTGCAGTGACCAGGTGAGTCACCCCAGCCTCATCTGGGTGGCGCCGGGTGGGCGCCAAGACCCCACAGCGCAGATTGTGGTGCTCTGAGGGCAGCTGGCGCTGGACACCAGCCACATTGGGACCCTCAGAGCATGGCCTGTTCCCCCCCCCCCCCCCCGGGGTCAGTGACACACCCCAGTGCTCACTTTCTGGTGGCCTAGTGGTTAGGGTTTGGCCTGCCCGCAGATGGTGCCCAGTTCTCGTGCCCTATGACGTTGGGCCCCCGGGGGCCCATGTCCCCAGCCCCAGGCTGGGCTTGGACCGCACTGAGGCCTAGGGGAGGGTGGGGTGCAGGAGCCCCTGCCCACAGCTGCCCTCCAGACATGGACGTGCATGTTGGCCTGTCAGGTGCCCTCGTCTCTCCCTTGTCCAAGGGGGCTGGCCTCCGGGACCTTGCTCTCTGCCCTGTATGAGGGGGCCTTTGTTCAGTTCCTGCCGAACCCGGCCCCTTGGGCACCAGGGGAGCAGCCCTGGATGGCCCCGGGCTGTCTGGCTGCGCTTGGTGTTGCTTTGGTCTCGTTCCCGGCTCTGCCCAAGGGTCCCTCCTGGGGGCTCAGGGTGCTGTAGGTGATGCTGGGGACCAAACCTGGGTTGGTCACATGCCGGGCAAGTGCTTTCCCCCGTGCTACCCCTCCGGCTCCCCAGAGAGGGTGGTTTTCTTATTTTATCCCATCCCAAAAGAAAGTCTTATGCGTCCCTGGTGTTGTGGCCCAATGGCGGCAGCCGCGAGTGTGGAGGCCGGAGCCTCTGGTGTAGGCCAGCCCTTACCTGTGCCTGTTGGGAATCGGGGTGCACTGAGATGCTCAGACTTGGGGTTTGGGGCAGGGATTGGAACCTGCCTGTTAATCGTGGGGTGCTGACCCTACTGACCGGTCAGTCCTTCCCAAAAGCCCAGGGTCAGCCCGAGGTTCCAGGGGTCAAATGTAGGGCTTCACACCTGCACTGTGCTGCCGGGCCACATCCACAGCCTGTGTGTATGTGTCTGTGTGTCTGTGTGTGTGCACGCGCTAATGTCAGTAGTGGCTACAGGGGGAAGGAGGCTGGATGCCCAGGTATTGCTTCCGGGTCAGAGTATAAGGGTGAGCAAGGTGAGACCTGCCTCTGACCTCCTGACCACACTCGGGGCCCAGGCGTTTCACCGGGCTGTGTTGGGGCATAGACGTTGGATCTTTGTCCATGGGATGCAGAGGGCAGAGGACCAAAATCAGCCCAGGGTGACGCACCAGCGAGGGCCAGTGCCCAGTGTAGTGAGCTGGACGGGTGCTTTCCATTGGCTGCACACAGCTGCTGTTTCTGTGGGGTCCGCAGCCCAGGACGGGGGACTGGGCTCACAGGGCGGCAGGGAGCTGTGTCTCGGGGACAGTGTCCACGTGTGCTGGGGAAGGCCCCCTTCCTTCTCACACACGCAAGCCGAGCACAGGCCGGCCCTTGCCCATGCCAGGGCAGATTCACAGGATTCCGGGGGGCCGCGGGAAGGCTTGGGGGGGGCGGAGCAGGAGGTTGCCAGGAGCAAAGGGGTGCCGTGCTTCCAGGGTCGCTGTCTCCGCCGGTGCGCCTTTTTCTGTATTGACCCCGTACTTCATCCTTTGCCTGAGAATTTTGCCCAACAGCCTTGCAAAGGGTCAGCAGGACGGGTGCATGCGGGCAGGGCCTGGGGTCTCACACCTGAGTCTCACTGGGGCTCTGCAGAGACATTGTCTTAGTTTATAGCTTTTTTTCTTTTTGGGGGGGGGGTCACACCCAGCGATGCTTGATGCTCAGGGGTTACTCCTGGCTCTGCACTCAGGAATTACTCCTGGCGGTGCTCGGGGGACCATATGGGATGCTGGGAATAGAATCCCAGTCGGCCACGTGTAAGGCAAGCGCCCTACCCGCTGTGCTATCACTTCAGCCCCTATAGCTTTGTGTTTTAAGGGGCAGGGCTTGATCTGGGGCCTTCCCCGGTGCCCGGGGGGCTTGCTCCCTCCCGTCTGCGCAGGGCTCACCCCGCCCAGCAGGTGCCCTCACACTGGCCCACCTCTCTGGCCTGATCAGAACTGTCTTTGACTGTTAAACTGTATTAGGTGACTGAATGACCCCCAGAAGCAGGAGCACACAGGACGTCATTCGGTGGAGCTCGCAGGGGAAGCAGGGTGCCGGGCTGCTGGGATGCTGCAGCCATCCAGGCCCTCCCAGCAGTGCTCAGTGCCTGTTTGGGGCTGGGATCGGGCCTTGGCCTCCACATGCACGTGTCCTGCCCTGCGTGCTCCCCATACTGCGTGCTCCCTGCCCTGCATGCCCTCTGCCCTTGGGTGCTCTCTGCTCCCTGCACTGTACTCCCAGACCCTGCATGCTTCCTTACTCCAGCTGCGTCCTACAAGCAGTCAGCTGACTGAGAGGATTCACACGCCCCAAAACTGGCCTCCGGGTGTCAGTTCACGTTGGCTTTGGCATCTTGGGAGGTTTGTGCCTGTCTCCCCGCCCAGGAGTGCCCCCCTTTGCCCCTGCTCACCTGTTGCTGAGTCGGAACATTCCCTGCCCCAGAAGCGAGGTGTGGGCTGCCGCCTCCGTCCGGCAGGTGGATACCCAGTGTGCCAGGCCATCTCGGTGTCCGGTGAGATGAGGGGCCCGGCATGGACCAGGGGGGCTTTGAGAACCCCCGCCCTCGGGATCCGAGGTGGTCACCTTGGGGCCTGGCAGGGCTGCAGTGACAAGTCTTCCGGAGCCGTTGGGCAGGTCTGGGAGGGTGCAAGGTACGTGATGCAAAGCGACTGGGGCTCAGCTCTGTCCAGCTCGGCCTCCTGGTGGTCACGCCCGCTTCCCAGCCCGGCCCTGAGCTGGTCTTCTCTGCCCAGACCCAGAGTCGCGGCCCTCCTGGGTCAGCGACTGTTGAACTGAGACAGTGAAAGGCGCTCGGAGAAGCCGCATCTATCCCCTGTGACCTGGTGGTGCTGGAAATGCAGTGCCAGGTAGATGTGGAAAGGGAAGGATGGACCAAAGGGGCCTCAAAGGGCCGTGTTCAGACTGAGCCTGCAGGGGGCCTGGGCCAGCGCCCACCCGGCTTGGTCCCCCCAACTACTGTTTTCCAGAGGGAGGAGCCATGGTGCACTGGGTGGGATGCTCGCCTCGTATGTGGCCCAGGAGTGACCCTGAGGACAGTGCCAGGAGTAAGCCCTAAGCACTGCAGGGTGTGGCCCCCCACCCAAAAGCCTAAGGGTAACCATTGAAAGAGTAGAAATAGGGTCTTTCCAACGGAGGAGGGGGGATGGGCATTGTCATTGTTTTGTCTGTGCTCAGGGCTTGCTCCTGGCTCTGTGCCCAGGGTTGGGGGACCATATGGATTGCCAGGTCAGCCTAATGCAGGACAAGCAACCTGGCCCACCATACTCTCTCCCCAATTCCCCAAATGTGCTTTATAAGTTAGCAGGTCAGGAACCAGGGGGTGACTGGTGGGGGGAGTGCCTGCCTGCAGGAGTGAGGTCTTGAGTCTGACCCCAGTGCTACCCACATGTGCTAGAACATGGCGCAAGCAGCCCAGGGTCATTGGCCATTTCCGGCCACACTGCAGGGGTCCGGGGACACCAGCCCTGGTGGCACAGTGGCCAGGAGCACGAGTATTACATCCCAGCGTGTATGTAAACGGCTCGGCCTCTCCCTCGCGAGGTGACATCACGAGCCGGCAGCGGGGTGTTGGGAAACAACTCGGCACGTAGCTGGGACCCTCCTCTGGTGCCCAGAGGGCTGGTTGGCACCCAGGAAGACTCCTGAACCACGCGCTGAGGAGCGGGGTGTGCTTGGAGGGGATGGGAGTGGGTGAGGGCGCAGACCCAGCGGGAGGAGCCCCCCTTTCTGCCGCCACAGCAGGAAGCGCTTGGCAGCAGTCTGCGGTGAATAAATTAGAGGGGCAGCAGTTTCTGAATGCGGGGTGGGGGCGGGCAGCTGTCCTCTGCCGTCAGCTCCCTGACCGGCTGCCCTTCACTGTCGAAGCACTGACCAAAACCAGCACTGTCCGTCGCAGAGACACCGCGAGCCAGAACGAAATCGAAGCAAGTCACTCCTGGGGCCCACGCTTGCCTTGTTTTGGGGTCACACCCGAGGATTGAGCTGACACTCATCCTGGTAGGAGCCCTCAAGACTGAGTCGGTGGACAGGCCCGGGGCGTTGGCCGACGCCTTGCTGAGCCTGGTGCTGTCTCAGATGTCATTGTGGCAGCGTTTAGCAGAGTATTGATCCGGGGTGCGGCGCGAGCCTCCTGACCCCGCTCCCGCCCTGCACCTCACCTCTCCTGCCCCGGGGCCTGTGTGAGCCCCATCTTGGCGACCCCCCGTGGCGGTGCCTCAGTCCGTCCCTTCCGCTGATCTGGTGGTGAGGGACATAGGGCTGACCAACCTGGGCCATCCTCGATACTGAGGTGTGCGGGGCTGCGGGGTGGGCTCCAGGCTTCCCCTCCAGCAGGGCTGTGCCTGTTCTGTCCAGCTGGCACGGCCACGGTGCAGGCCGGGAGCCGGAAAGTCTGTTGGGGCTGCCGTCAGGGCCATCACTGTACCACACGAGACCGTGACGTATCGGGGGTCCCTGGGCGCTTCCCGAGGCCCCTCGCACCCTCCCCCGGCCTTGGCTTCGCCCCCCTGCCGTGGTCTTGCAGGTCGCTGTGGGGCCCCAGGGAAGCCAGGGGCAGCAAGGTTCCCATGGTCTTCGGGAGTGACCCCTGGCCAGCTGGATGCGGGGGCGCGGTGGGGGTGGGGCCGCCTCTGCCGTCTGGCTCGGCTCAGCGAGTGACGGGTTGGGCCGGCCGGAAGCTCAGTCTTGCTCCTGGACATGCGCGCACCTGAGTGCTCGCACGAGTGCCTAGTCTCGGGGTCGGCCCTCGTCTGGCTCTGGCGTTATTTTTACTGCCTTTTTCTCCTGTATTTGCATCTTTAAAAATAAACCAAGCGAGTGAGCCCTGCGCACACTCAGCTGAGGGATATCGACCAGAGGCTGCTCGCAGGCAGAAGTGCTCGGAGCAAGAGCATCCCCGCGGGCGAGGCCTCAGTGCTGGCCACCTGTGCTGCAGGCCAGCGTCCTCCTCGCGTGGGGGCACCTGTGGGCCAGCGGGCAGCATGGCCTGGCCCTTCCTGGGCGCAGTCTGGGGGAACGGACAGGCCCCTGGGCTGTGATGCAGACTTCCCCTCAGTCTGTTCGCATCTGGTGACCGGACAGAACCATGGGCTAGGTGGGGGCTTGAACTTGTGGCTATGACTCTGTCTTGGCGGGGCCTGGGACCACACCCTGTGGTATTTGCGGGCTGTTCTTGCTGCTGAGCTTGGGCCTTCCTTGTTGGTCCTCCGGGAACCATGTGCAGTGCCAGAGATCACACCAGGGGTGGCCACGGGCTGGCATAGCAGGTGCCTCACCCGTGCCACCCGACCCGGAAATTTGGGTCTTGGAGGGGGACAGTTTAGGACACACCTGGTGATGCTCGGGAATTCCTCCTGGCTCTGCACTCAGGAATTATTCCTGGCTGTGCTCCGGGGAGCCTATGGGATGCCGGGGATCAAACCTGGGTCAGCTGTGTGCAAAACAGATACCCTGCCCACTGTGCTACGTCTCTGGCCCTCAGTATCTGTGCTAGGTTCTCAGAGCCCTGAAGGTTCCAGTAAGTGGCTGCTCCAGGCCAGGACCCGAAGGCCAGGGCCATCGGCCGTTTCCCCTGAGGTCGTGTGCCCTCACTGCCGTGAACCTGTGTTGTCCTCTCTGGAAGTGGGGGTGCAATGACCACAGAAGCCACTGGCTGGCGGGCCGCGAGTCCGAGGTTGCTGTGGGCGTTGACCGGTGACTGAGGCTACCCTGTGTCAGTCTCTGCTGTGCCTCCAGGGCTGGGACGCTCCCCTTACAGAGGGTGGCAGGGGCATGTGTGTCCCCGGCTGCCCGCCTAGGTGAGGTGTCTTCACAGCGGCCAGTGCAGCCCTGGGGCCTTGAGTCCTCCCTGCGGCTGAGGTGAGTGGCCATAGGTGCCTGGGCAGGTCGCAGGTGGGGGGATCTAAGTCTGAGGACTCGCTGACACCCCTCTATGCGCAAGGTCACTCACAGTGGCGGCCACTGTGTCTGCACGGAGACTCCTGGCCGGGGTTGCCCGCATGAAGACGGGAGCCTGGGTGGCAGGTGGGGCACGTTTGCCCTGTGCCGCTGATCACACCCTCCACCCCCTGAAGCCCAGTGCTGGACTGTTGCTTGTTCCCTGCTTAGTCCTGGGCACCCCCCACGGAACTGCCCTGGAGCCGTGCCGCTGCTGGGGCTCTGGGGTCTGCTTCTCGGGGCCCGCTGGTGTGTCCTGGGCAGGATCTGGGCTGCTCGTTGTGGTGCCTCACCCGGGCCAGGCAGGACACCGGGGATTTGAACTCGCTTCCAGGACAGGCTCTCTGAGGCCAGGGCTGGGGCATGGCTGGCTCATGAGTGTGTGGTGTGCGTGGGTGCGTCCTGATGTCCCCGGGCCGCCCTGCGTCTGGGTCATTCCAGCAGGTTCTGTGCTGTGGCTGCAGGCCCAGGCAGTAACGCCATCCTGCACGTGGCTGGCCGGGGCGCATCTGCTCTGCCTCCCGCCTGCTGGGCGGGGCCTGTGCCCAGCTCCGAGGCGAGGCTGAGGGTGGCGGGGGTGTCCTTTGCCTCCACCACGGTGGGTGGCCCCAGCTCTGCGCTGCCCAGCCCGGCCCACGTCCCCCACCTGCCACCCAGAAGCGTTTCTCTGCACACTGCTGCACTGTGCATTCCTGCACACAAACGTTTTCCCGGCGTTCAATCTGTCTCCCCATCTGAATTCTTTAGAGCCAGGGCACGTTCCTTATTATGTATTTATGTCCTGTCTCGTGCTGAATCTGGAGAAAACACTCAGAAACCAGTAGATCGATTGCTCCAGCCCTTGGCCTCTGCCCCAGCCCCACAGCTCTCCAGAGAGAAAGCTGCCTGGGGACCCGCCCAGGGAGGAGGGTGGCACCAGGCCTCGAAAGGGACCCTCCAACCTGAGTTGTCACCCCCCGGGCTTGCGGGGTCTCGGGGGCGTTTGCAGACTTTCCCAGTGTCCCCCAGCATGGGGGGCCGTGACGACTGTCTGGGCCCGGCATGCGCTGCCCCTGTAGGATGGGGCTGTCTGGGCGGGAGAGCCCCCATGTGCGGGGTGCCGCCTCCTGGCCCTGCCCTCTCCCTCTCTGAGGGTGTGCTCGCCCCACCCCCGCCCGGGCTTGGTCTGTGCACGGACATGACATCGTGTGCAAGGGGATGGCGCCGGGCCATGCTGGCTGGGTCCCCCATAAGCCCATCCCACCTAGGGCCCACATGCCCTCAGAGTAGCCTTTCAGACCCGCAATAGCCCCTTCCTTCCCCCACCCACCGCAGGGGACCAGGAGCTCCCAGGAGCCGCCGGGCCCTCTGCTGAACACCCCCCACCCCCGTCCAAATGGGACTTTTGGTGGTCCCTGCTGCCTACACTGGTTCCTGCTATTGGAGGCTGCTTGGGAGGAAAGTGGCCTGAGCAGGGGGCATGGCCTCCCTTCCCTGCCCCCACCCCCTTTGCTCAGTGTCTGCCCAGACAAGGGGCTCTGGAGGGTCAGGGCGGGGCGGGGACCAACTTCCTTCTACCATGCTGGCCTTCAGCCTCCGCAGAGTTGTATGTCCCCCTACCGCCTGCCCCCCTTTCCTGGCAACCCCCCAGTGTCCTCCTGCCCACGGGCACCGCCCCAGCATCCTGCAGGCTCCTAGTGCCAGGGCACGAGGCTGTGGTGGCCGCGTTGGCAGGGGAAACAGCAAGTAGAGGTTTGCAGTTTCACCCATCCTGAGCGGCAGTTGGCCGGGAGGTCAGGAGGGCTTGGACAGGCCCCTGGGTGTGGGCATGCCCACCGTGGGCAGAAACGTGCCCGTGGCAGTGACGGGAAGGCTAGAGGCAGCCTGCCAGCCTTCCCCGGCTGGGGGCAGTCAGAGGGCGAGCTCTCGAGGGTCTGTGAGGCCCAGCACGTGGAGGGAAGCGCGCGTCCTGTCTGGGAGCTGGGGTCAGGCTGAAGGAGGTGCCCGCAGATAGCCCGTGCCCAAGGCCCCTGACCCCTGCTACCTGCTCTCCCACAGCTGAAGCTGGAGGACCGCTCCGTGGTGCCCCGGGACGTGGTCCGGCACATGCGCTCCACGGTGAGACCCTCTGGGGGTGGGGCGGGGCTATGGGTCTGGTGGGTGTGGTCTGGATGGAGTGGGGGCGGGGCGGGCCCTGACCCAGTTATCCGGATGCCCCTCCTAGGATAGCCAATGTGGCACCGTCATCGACGTCAGCATCGACTGCGCGGTCAAGCTCATCGGCACCAACTGCATCATCTACCCAGTCAACAGCAAGGACCTGCAGCACATCTGGGTGAGCCCCGGCCGCGGCCGCCCGCCCTCCATCCTGCATGACCCTGCGCCCTCGGCCTTTCCCTGAGTGGTCACTTCCGACTGCCTTCTCCTCCTCCTCCTCCGTTGTCGCTCTCCCGCCGTGGCCTGTGGCCCCTGAGCCCCAGAGTGGAGCCGCTCGCTGTCCCACCTCAGCCCTGCCTGCCAGTCACCCCACGGCAGGGGCGGCTCTCCTGGGCCGACCTGACCCACGGTCGCCACATAGCAGCTGTGTGCTCGGCCCAGCCGGCCCCGGCCCTGGTGTGGTCCTGCACTCGTGGGGTGTAGGGAGCAGCCCCCTCCTCCCCACGACATGCGAGGGCCTACTCTCCCGCCCGCCCCACCCCTCCCCCACGCTTGACACTGATGTGTGCCAGCCTCCTCCCGACCCCTGCGGGTGGACCCCTCTTGTTGGGTGTCTCGGGGTCCTGTGGGGGCCCAGCGCCTCACGCCCTGCCTTGGCCTGCAGCCCTTCATGTATGGGGACTACATCGCCTACGACTGCTGGCTGGGGAAGGTCTATGACCTGAAGAACCAGATCATCCTGAAGCTGTCCAACGGGGCCAGGTGTGCTGGGCCGGGCCGGACTGAGGGTGGGGACCCGTGCCTCGTTCTGTCAGGAGGGAGGCTCGTTCCCTCGGGCTGGTGGGCCGTGCCTGCAGCCCCCCCCGCTTCTCCCTGCACAGGTGCTCCATGAACACGGAGGATGGCGCCAAGCTCTATGATGTCTGCCCACACGTCAGCGACTCGGTGCGTGTGCCAGCCCCGTGTGGACACGCAGCACCAGACCTTTCCGTTCCGGCCGGCTTCAGCTCCCCGGGCGAGCGGCAGGGTGTCCCGTCCCTGGGGAACCGGGGGCCGGGGGCATGGGCGGGTGGGGGGTGCAGAGCGCCTGTCTGGGGAGCTCACGGGACCCCTCGCCCCACCCCCACAGGGCCTCTTCTTCGACGATTCCTATGGCTTCTACCCGGGCCAGGTGCTCATCGGCCCCGCCAAGATCTTCTCCAGCGTCCAGTGGTTGTCAGGGGTCAAGCCGGTGCTGAGCACGAAGAGCAAGTTCCGGGTGGTGGTGGAGGAGGTAGGGGCGAGGGGGAGGATGGCCTGCCTTTGGTCGCGGGGTGGCTGCAGGCTTGTGTGGTCCCCTGTGGGCTCTGGACAGCTGCTGGGCCGCAGAGTGAGCCAGGAGCCCCGCTGACCCGTCCCATGCGTGCCCTCCCCAGGTGCAGGTCGTGGAGCTGAAAGTGACGTGGATCACCAAGAGTTTCTGCCCGGGGGGCACGGACAGCGCCAGCCCCCCGCCCTCCGTCATCACCCAGGAGAATCTCGGCAGGTGAGTAATGCAGCGTCCAGCCACGCGGGCCGCCTGCTCCCCCGCGCCCTCAGCCCTCTCCGGGGTCGCCCAGTCGGAACCCGCTGGCCCAGCCTGTCCTCGCAGGGTGAAGCGTCTCGGATGCTTCGACCACGCGCAGCGGCAGCTGGGCGAGCGCTGCCTCTACGTCTTCCCGGCCAAGGTGGAGCCGGCCCGCATCGCCTGCGAGTGCCCGGAGAGGACCTGCACGCAGGGGGAGGGCTCCATGGCCAAGAAGGTAAGTCCTCCAGGGCCCCTGCGGCCACCTAGTCGTGTGCGGCCGCTGCGCCCCGCCCCCCCGCGGGCCGCCCACCCGGGCCCACAGCACCCACTCCACCCGCAGGTGAAGCGTCTGTTGAAGAAGCAGGTGGTGAGGATCATGTCCTGCTCGCCGGACACCCCGTGCTCCCGGGAGCACTCCCTCGAGGACCCCAGCAAGAAGGCAGGGGACAAGGCTAAGAGCGAGGCGGGCTCGGCCAGCCCGGAGGAGACGCCTGAGGGTTCGGCCAGCCCCGTGGAGATGCAGGACGAGGCCCCCGAGGAGGCCCCCGAGGTGGCTGAGCCGCTGCCCCCCTTCCTGCTGAAGGAGGGCGGGGAGAGCAGGCTGCAGTCCACAGAGCAGGACGCGGACGATGAGGCGGCCGACGACACGGACGACACGAGCTCCGTCACCTCCTCCGCCAGCTCCACCACGTCCTCGCAGAGCGGCAGCGGCCTGAGCCGCAAGAAGAGCGTCCCCCTCTCGCTGCGCAGCCTCAAGCGCAAGCACAAGCGGAAGAAGAACCGGGTGGCCCGCGACTTCAAGCCTGGGGACAGGTGGGCGGCCCGGCGGGCAGCCGCTCCGGGGGCGGGGCGGGGTGGGCGAGGGCGGGCCCGCAGCTCACCAGCCCCTCTGCAGGGTGGCAGTGGAGGTGGTGACCACCATGACCTCGGCCGACGTGCTGTGGCAGGACGGCTCCGTGGAGTGCAACATCCGCTCCAACGACCTCTTCCCCGTGCACCACCTGGACAACAACGAGTTCTGCCCTGGAGACTTCGTGGTGGACAAGCGAGGTACAGGGGAGGTCACCGGGTGGGGGGGCGGGGCCGGAGGCCGTGGGCGGGGCTGAGCCCCGCGGGTGCAGCTTCTCCTCTGGCCCCCAGTTCAGAGCTGTCCCGACCCCGCCGTCTACGGCGTGGTGCAGTCCGGGGACCACGTGGGACGCACCTGCATGGTGAAGTGGTTCAAGCTGCGGCCCAGCGGGGATGACGTGGAGGTGAGGAGTGCGGCCCCCGGCTCCCTTGGGCTGGGTGGGGCGGGGCGGAAGGGGGCCGACTCCGAGCTCACGCCAGCACCCCCGTGCTCCAGCTGATCGGAGAGGAGGAGGATGTGAGCGTCTATGACATTGCTGACCACCCCGACTTCCGGTTCCGCACCACCGACATCGTTATCCGCATCGGCAACACCGAGGACGGGGCCCCTCCCAAGGAGGACGAGGTGCCCGCCCGCCCCTGTCCCCTCCCCACACTGCAGTTCCTGGTGCTGCCGCCAGGTGCCGCCACAGGACCAGGCTGTAGGTCCCGCCAGCTGGCATCTCCCTGGCCAGGCCTGCCCCCTCACCCCTCCACCCCCCCCCACCGCCCATCGCTGGAGTCCAACGGGCATACACGTGCTGGCGGTGTCAGGGCAGCCAGAGAGGACATGGGGGCTTGTGTGCGGTGGGGCATGGCGGGAGCCCGGACGTGGTGTGGAGGGGAGGTCTGCCCCTGACCGGTCCTGACCTGGTCCCCTCTGCCTGCAGCCCTCGGTGGGCCAGGTGGCTCGCGTGGATGTCAGCAGCAAGGTGGAGGTGGTGTGGGCCGACAACTCCAAGACCATCATCCTTCCCCAGGTATGGCCCTGCCAAAGGGTCTGGGGAGGGTGGGGGCAGGGCGGGGTGGGTGGCGCACCCAGGGCCCACTGTCCACGGCCTGCCCGCAGCACCTCTACAACATCGAGTCTGAGATCGAGGAGTCGGACTACGACTCCGCAGCGGGCAGCAGCAGCGGCGCGTCCTCGGACGAGTGGGAGGACGACAGCGACAGCTGGGAGACGGACAACGGGCTGGTGGAGGATGAGCACCCCAAGATTGAGGAGCCCCCGATCCCCGCCCCCGAGCCAGCGGAGGCCCCCGAGGAGGACAAGGGGGTGGTGATCAGTGAGGAGGCGGCCACGGCGGCCATTCAGGGCGCGGTGGCCATGGCGGCCCCCGTGGCCGGGCTGATGGAGAAGGCGGGCAAGGAGGGGCCCCCCAAGAGCTTCCGGGAGCTGAAGGAGGCCATCAAGATCCTGGAGAGCCTCAAGAACATGACGGTGGAGCAGCTGCTTACGGGCTCGCCCACCTCGCCCACGCTGGAGCCCGAGAAGCCCACCCGGGAGAAGAAGTTCCTGGACGACATCAAGAAGCTGCAGGAGAACCTCAAGAAGACCCTGGACAACGTGGCCATCGCCGAGGAGGAGAAGATGGAGGCAGCGCCGGACGCCGAGCGCCGGGAGGACAAGCCCGAGGCGCAGTCGCCCGTGAGGGCCGAGTGGCCCAGTGAGACGCCGGTGCTGTGCCAGCAGTGTGGCGGCAAGCCGGGCGTCACCTTCACCAGCGCCAAGGGGGAGGTCTTCTCCGTGCTGGAGTTCGCGCCCTGTGAGTCCGTGCCCCGCGGGAGGGGCCGGGCCGCCTGGACCCCCAGAGTGGGGGCTGACGCGCCTCTCTCCCTCCCCCAGCCAATCACTCCTTTAAGAAAATTGAGTTCCAGCCCCCGGAGGCCAAGAAGTTCTTCAGCACCGTCCGGAAGGAGATGGCCCTGCTGGCCACGTCCCTGCCTGATGGCATCATGGTCAAGACCTTTGAGGATCGAATGGCAAGTGGGCGGCAGGCGCGGGGGCTTCCTCCACACGAGGCGGGGAGGGATGAGCAGCCGGCCAGCTGTCCCACGGGGAGGGAGAGGCTGCAGCTCTGCTCTCCAGAATGGTCTTTTGTTTTTTTTTCCTTTTCTTTTTGGATCACACCCAGCGATGCTCAGGGGTTACTCCTGGCTCATGCACTCAGGAATTACTCTTGGTGGTGGTCAGGGGACTTTATGGGATACTGGGAATCAAACCCCGGGCTGGCTGTGTGGAAGGCCAATGACCTACCTGCTGTGCTATGGCTGTAGCCCCTGATTTTTTTTTTAATGAGTTTTTTATTGAATCACCGTGAGAGCAGTTACAAAGCTTTCACCCTTCCCTCCACCAGTATACATTTTCCATCACCAAAAGCCCCGGTATACCCCCATCCCACACCCTCCCCCTACCTGTGGGGCAGATAATTACCACAGTACTCTCTCTCTACTTTGGTTATATTCAATATTTTGACACCAGACCCACCATTATTATTGGGATTTTCCCCCTACGCTCAGGCCTGCCGAAAAGGCAACATTAGACAATTTGTTTTCTATTGCTGATTATGAATAGCATCCGCGGCTTTGGAATTCTGAAATTTTAATAATTAGATCTGGGGGGCTAGAACAATAGCACAGCTGGTGGGGCATTTGCCTTGCGCGCCGCCACCGACCCAGGTTCAGTTCCCAGCGTCCCATATGTTCCCCTGAGCACCACGAGGGTGATTCCTGAGCACAGAGCATTGCCGGGTGTGACCCAAAAAGAGAAAAAAAAAAATCTGGAGGAATTTCTCAAATGTTCTCTCGCCTCCTGTGGGCTGTGATTCTTGCCTCACTGGGCCCAGGTTCGGAGCAGTACAGTTCGAAGGTGTTGGGGGCTGGGACTGTGACTCAGTGGGCAGAGCACCCACACAGGCCCACCCGGAGCCCCACAGCTCAGCCTCTGGCTCCCTCCCTCCTCCAGGACCTCTTTTCAGCCCTCATTAAGGGCCCCACGCGGACCCCCTACGAGGACGGCCTCTACCTGTTCGACATCCAGCTCCCCAACATCTACCCGGCGGTGCCCCCCCACTTCTGCTACCTCTCCCAGTGCAGTGGCCGCCTGAACCCCAACCTGTACGACAACGGGAAGGTGTGCGTCAGCCTCCTGGGCACCTGGATCGGGAAGGTAAGTGCGACCCGCATGCCTGCCACGGCCGTGGGTGCCGTTTGGGGGCATGGGGTGGGGGGGGGTGTGTGGAGGGTGCCACCCTAGGGTGGGGCGGGGCCCACACTGACGTGGGGGTGCCGCCCCGCCCGCAGGGCACTGAGCGGTGGACCAGCAAGTCCAGCCTTCTGCAGGTGCTCATCTCCATCCAAGGTACGGCGGGGGGACCGAGGTGAGGGCCGAGGGGCGGGGGGGGGGGGGGGCGCCCGGACCGCTGCTGAGCCAGCGCCTCTCTCAGGCCTGATCCTGGTGAACGAGCCCTACTACAACGAAGCAGGCTTCGACAGCGACCGCGGCCTGCAGGAGGGCTACGAGAACAGCCGCTGCTACAACGAGATGGCGCTGATCCGCGTGGTGCAGTCCATGACGCAGCTGGTGCGGCGGCCGCCCGAGGTCTTCGAGCAGGAGATCCGGCTGCACTTCAGCACCGGCGGCTGGCGGCTGGTGAACCGCATCGAGTCCTGGCTGCAGACCCACGCGCTGCTGGAGCGGGCCCAGGCCCTGCCCAACGGGCTCCCGAAGGAGTGCGGCTCACAAGAGCCCCCGGCTGCCGCCGCCGAGCTCTCGGACTGTGGCCACGAGGACGCCGAGGACGGGGGCCTGGCCGCGGGGGAGGCCTCCCAGGGCTCGGACTCGGAGGGCGCCCAGGGCGCGGCTTCGGCCTGCAGGGACCCCACAGACCAGACCTCGGACGCGGCCCCCGACACCTCGGTGCCGCCTAGCGTCAAACCAAAGAAGAGGAGAAAGAGTTACCGGAGCTTCTTGCCTGAGAAGAGCGGTTACCCCGACATCGGCTTCCCCCTCTTCCCGCTCTCCAAGGGCTTCATCAAGAGTATCCGCGGCGTCCTGGCGCAGTTCCGGGCCGCCCTGATCGAGGCGGGCATGCCCGAGAGCACCGAGGACAAGTAGCGCTGCCCAGCAGCCGGGCGCCACGAGGCGGGTGCCCCGTCCAGCACCCCCGCCCGCCCCCCCCGCGCCCCGCCCCGCCCCTGCCCCCCACCCCCACCCGAGGCAAGCGTGATGCCAGGGCTGTGGCCGCCCCGTTCCCCTCTGTTCCGTTCTGTTCTGCAGCAGCCTCCAGCAGGCACCCCGGGGCGCAGCTGCCGGTCCAGGGTGCGTCTTGCAAGCAGGGGTGACTCCAGCCATCACCCCTGGCTCCCTCCCGCCACCGCCGGGCCCCTGGGACCGCAGGCCACCCTCGGGCCTGCTGGACGTGCCTCCCGAGGGTCGCGCTGTGCCTAGGGGAGCCCGCGGTCCTCGCGCCAAGAAGGTGGGGGTGGAGCAGCTTGCTGGGAGAAGTAGGTGTTTGGCTCTCCCAGGCCGGGGCCTCCGCCTGCCCGCCCCGGCTTCCTGCTAGTCTGGGCCCCTCCCACGATCAACTAGCACCCGAGGCTTAGCCAGTGCCCCCCACCCCAGACGGGCCCCTCGCTTCCACTCTGCGGGCGGTCTGGGGAGAGGCACCGCGGGCCGTCCTCCCCGGCAGCCCGAGGTTTACAAGTTTTCTAGCTTTTGATAATGTGAAGCGCCCAGCTGAGGACGCTGCTGAGCGCATCGCAGCTCGGGCCTTTTTGGTGTATGTATGTAATATTTAAGGTTGAAAGAAAATAATTCTCAGAAGCAAAGATATTAACTGTTACTCGAAAAAAAAAAAAGACAAAAAAAAAGCCAAAGCATGATGCGTCTTGTCCGCCTCACGCTGGCTCCACGCCGGGGCCGCGGCCCGCCCGCGGGGAGCGCAGAGACCGCGGCCGCGCCCGCAGTGCCGTTTGTGTGGAGTTGTGAATGCCTATTTGCTTACGATACCTGTAGAAAGTGCTGTGTGATTAAATCTTTTTTTTTACTTGCAGATTTTTTTGGGGGGTAGTTTGGCTCATTACAATGTACAAGACCGACAAGGTGGCACCATTAAACCTGCCTCTGCCATTCACCGGGCTCCGCGGCCTTTCTTCCCTCCCGCACCTCTTCCTCCCTGCAGGGGCCTGGGCTGGATGGCAGGACAAGCCCTTTCCCCAGGTGGGGGTCCCGCGCCCAGGGGGCATAGCATCCTTGGGTGCTGGTGGCAGGAATATAGATCCCCGGGAAGGTAGATTCTTAGGGGGCAGAGACACAAGACAAGGAGGGAGGTGTCCCAGATGCCCCAGAGGGTCCACCGGGCCTGGCCAGGGGGAGCCCCAAGCCCTTCCGGGTGTAGCCAAAAAGCAGAAAATGGAGCCCGAGCTCCCAGCGAGCCTAGAGGGTCTCACCGTCAGCCCAGCCCCAGGGGCGCCTCTCTGCTTGCTGCCACGGCAGGGTCCCAGGCAGACCCAAGGAGCTGGTGCTACCCACCAGCGGCCACAAGGGCAGATGCAGGGCAAGAGCCAAAGCTGCTGTGTCCAGCTGCTGCCTGCCCCTTCCCACAGGCCCACGCCTCGCCACCCTAAGGACCGGGCCAATGTCTGGGAATGTCATTTTATTGGGGTTGGAGTCACGGGCTGGCGCCCGCCAGTGGCCTCCAGGCCCAGGCTCTAGTCTCTGCCGAGACCCCCCCCCACACACACATTCCTGTGGGGGACGTCCTCCTCGGCGTGTGGACAGGCCCTGCAGTGGCGGCAGGGGACGAAGAGTCCAACTCCAAGCAGACCCCACGGCCCAGTTACAGGGGCTTCTCTGGGGCCCTGGAGTGATGTGGGTCACCGCCGGCCGGGGGCTCCACGTGGCCGCCGACCATCCAGTAGTAATCTGGGTGCACCTGGCCCTGCACAGCCTCGGTGACCATCAGCTCGCCGTCCACAGCAAACACCCCCTTCCCGTCCTTGGGCTCCAGGCGGAAGGCCCGCGCGGGCACGTACACCAGGTAAGGGCAGTTGGCCTCCATGTGCCGGCCCTTCTCCATGGCCAGGAAGAGGCGCAGCAGCGTGGCGCGGGACACACCCGCCCGCACGTAGAAAAGGTGCAGGGCGTCAGCGGCGCAGCGACCCATGGGCGCCGCGTACATCTCGCTGCCCAGGTGTGAGTGCAGTAGCGCCAGCACCAGCACGAAGTCCTGCTCAGGCACCACTGTCCAGTGCTCGGGCACCGGCTCTCCCAGGGGCACCAGGTGGGCATCGCTGGGGCCCGGCGGGGCCTGGCTGCCCAGGGCTGGGGCCGAGGGACTCCAGGGTGCCGCCCGCTCAGCTGGGAGGTAGGACAGGCGGCCCTGGTAGGTGCGCAGGACCGCCAAGCGCAGGAAGGTGCCCAGCGTGAAGCGCATCTCGCCCAGACGCCGGTACTTCTCGCTCTCGAGGTCCACATCGGCGATGAAGCCCCAGGACAGGCTGAGCACGGAGAACACGCGCGTGCCCGAGGCCAGCTGCAGGGACAGCAGGCTCATGGGCGCCAGCCGCCGGCCACACAGCAGCGACGTGCAGTTGGTCAGGAGGGCCTCGTTGGTCACCTGCTCGTAGCTGCGGGGTTGGGGGGGTGATCAGGTGGGAGCAACTGGAGCTGCGGACCCCGGCGACGACGGGGACAGGTGGGGTGCAGGGGAGGGGCAGCAGCACCCGGGAGCTGGGGGAGGGTCAGGGCTGCAGGAAAGAGGAGCAGAGTTGCAAAGAGGAAGAAAAGAAGCCGCAGTGCAGTGCGGAGGAGCTTGTCAGAGACCCTGGCAGCGGAGAGGGCCCAGCGGGGAAACTGAGGCCCGCTCCCCGCTGAGCGCTCACCCAGCGTAGTGGTTCAGAGAAGCGGCCAAGGCGTTGCCGGAGCCCGCGGGGAGGCTGCACAGCGGCGTCTGGATGGCCGTCTCCCAGTCGGGCCGGTCCATGAGCCCGTTGACTACCTGTGGGTGCAGCGGCGGCCTCAGCCTCAGCCAGGACAGCGCCCCGGGGCCCCCGCCCGCCACCTCCCGGGGGGCGCCGGCCTCACCTCGTGCATCAGCCCGTCTCCGGACATGACCACCAGGGCGTCCCAGTGGCCCAGTTCCGCGGCCCGCGCCAGCTCCCGGGCGTGGTTCCGCCGCTCTGCGGGGGGACAGCAGGGACCGCGCGCGCGCGGGCGCTCAGGACGCGGGGCGGGCTCGCCGCCAGGGGGCGCCCCTCGCGCCGGCGCCCGCACCCACCAGTGAGCACCAGCGTGAAGGCGACGTCGGCCTGGACCAGCAGCGGCTGCACGTGGCTCCGGAAGAGCTGCAGGGCCTTGCCCTTGCCCCCGCGCGGGTTCAGCAGCACCAGCACGCGGCAGGGCCGCGGGAGCCGAGCCCGGGGGCCGCCGGCTGCAGGAGACACGCCCGAGCAGGCCGCTAGTCCCCACCCGGAACACCCGGGGCATTGCCCGGACGGCGGCCCAGGTGGGCGCGGGGGCGGGCGGGGGGCGGGGCCCTCGCGGCACCCGGGGCCCGGCGCAGGCGCCTCCCGCGTCTGGCCTCGCTGCAGAAGTGGCCCCGTCCGGGGCGCCCCCTCCGTCCCCACCCGGCGATCATCCCCGGGAGCGGGGAGGGGCGCCGCTCCACGCCCCCCAGCTTTTCCCGACCGGCCCCCACAAACCTGGATCCATAGCCTGGACCCGCGGCTCTGGCGGCCCGGGGGTCCCCCGCGCTGTCGGGGCGCCGCCCGCGGCGTCGGCTCCTGCCTTCAGCTCCTTATCGCGGCTGCCCAGGCGCGTGTCGCGGCGGCGGCGGCAGCGGGACTCGCCCTCCGCGCCCGGCGCCGGGGCTGTGGGGGCTTCGGCGTCATGCCCTGCGGCGGCCGGGTCTGGGGGACGGGAGGAGGGGGCGCTGGCAGAGTCCCAGGGGCCCCCACCCGGGGGGTGGGGCTCCGCGCGCTCGGCCGGGGATCCCGCTCCTCCCCGGGAGGTCCCGAGAGCCCAGGTCCTGGGCCAGGGGGGTCCAGCCCGAGCCCGAGCCGAAGGGGCGCTTCTTCCTAGGGGCTTTCCTCTCGCGGGCTTGGAATCCGGCCCGACGGATGAGTCAGAACCGCGTGGTTCTGGGTCCCATCAGCTCCTCGCCCCCACCCCGGGGGGCCGCCAGCCGGGAGTCGCGCTCAAAAGAAAGGCTGGACGTCGCCGGGCACCCGGTCTGGGCGTGAGATCGCGGGGTCCCGGCCACGCGATCCAGGGCCAAGCGGGTCCGTGCCCGCCTCCGGGGCCCGCTCTGCCCCGGGGCGCAGCGCGGGGGTCGCATGAGGTCGCACTCGGAGGCGGGACCCCAGCCCCCCCGGCCGGGCGCCCCAGCTGCGCGGCGCATGGCCCAGTTCCGCGGGCCCCCGCGGGGCCACGCGCGACGACGGGGCACGGCGGGCGGCCCTACCCGGTCGCTCCGGCTGTGGCTGGCGAGGCGCCCGCTCCGGCCCGGCCCGGCTCGGCGCCGCGTCCGAGGGACAACGGGCTCCGACGCTCCGCTCCCTCTGGCCGCCAAGTTTTCCCTGAACTTGGCCGCGGGGCGCCGAGCCCCGCCGCCCGGGTAGGCCCCGCCCCGCCCGGGCGGAACCGGCCCCGCCCGCGGCCCGCCCCGGCCTCCCCGCGCCGCCCGGGCTCGGCCACGCTCAGGGCCCGGCGGGGGCCCGGGACGCGGCCGCGCGCACCCGCCGCTCGGAGCCCGCGAGCCCGGCGCCCGGGACGGCCGAAGTCGGGGTGCCGGGTGCGCGAGGCCGAGTCCCGGGACCCTCGGCGCCGCGACCCCCCTCCGCCAGGTCTGTCCGCGGCCAGCGCCCCGCGGCCACCACCCGGGGTCGGGGGCCCGGCTCCCGCTGGGTGCC
This sequence comes from Sorex fumeus, assembly GCF_029834395.1. NCBI lineage: Eukaryota > Metazoa > Chordata > Mammalia > Eulipotyphla > Soricidae > Sorex > Sorex fumeus. The sequence continues at coordinate 15,950,041 of NW_026606086.1, read as the reverse complement.
CCTGGCCCGCGCCTCTCCTCGGGGGTCACTTTTCGCTCTCTCGGGTCGGCTGCTGCATCGTAGTCCGGAGCGGGCGGGAGGAGGAGGAGGAGGAGGAGGAGCAGGCCGGGTGGAGAACCTCAAAAGTTGGACCCCTCCCCGCGCGGACGCCCCCGAGGCGGGGCCGGGCCGGAGGGCGCCCCGCGGCTTGGCGCTGTGGCCCACGCCCCTCCCGGGGCCCGGGTGGGGGGTGGCGAGCAGGCTCTGGGGGTGTGTCCCCCGCCGCCCCGGGGGCTCGAGAGCGCGCCCCGAAGCGCGGGGCTCCGCGCGCGGGGCGCGGGCGGGCCGGGAGGGGGGTCCCGGGAGGCTCCGGTCCCCGGGGGCCGCGTGCGCCCCGCACCCCCCGCGCCGCCGGGGCCTCTTACGGACGGGAAGGGGCAGGCAGGTCCGGGCGGCGCCCCGCGCGCGGCACGCCTCCGCGGTCTCTTCTCCTCCGGAGGCCCCAGGAGCCCGGCCCCGTTTCCCAACTCTTGGGGTGGGGGGCAGGGGCGCGCGCGCGGGGCCGGGGCTGCGCGCCTCCGCCCCGCGCGGCACCCCCCGGCCGGTCCCCAGCGGGTTCCGGGAAGGTGACTCAGCGACGCGTGCTCGGCTCGGGGAAACTCAGAGAAAGTCGGCGCGAGGGGAGGCGGCGGGGGGCGCGCTCGCTCACACCGGCCGGCGCCCCCCATCCACCCTCCGGGCCCGCACCCCGCCCCCGGGGACTCGGGCGCTCGGAGCCGAGGTGACCGCGCCGCAGCCGCAGTGCCGGTCACGCGGGGCGGGCGGGCGGGCGGCCTGCGCGGCGCGCGGGGGACTGGGCGGGAGCGGGGGCGGGGGGCTGGACCCCCCGTACCGCCCCTCTCCGCGCCTCCCGCCTGGGCTGTGGCGCCTGGAAGGCGCGCGCCCCCAGATCTTGGCCCTGGAAGGAGCAGCCCGCGCGGAGACCTTGGGGCGAACCCCCACCCCCAGCCCTGCGCGTCCCAAAGGGGCATTTCTGCCATCAGGCCCGGAGAGCTTGGAATGGGACGAGGGGAAACCGAGGCACGCGGTGAGAAAGTCGCCCGGGGTCGCGGGGTGGGCGGGGTGTCGCCGATCCCCGGCGGGCGAGGGGGCGGGGCGGCCTCCAGCCTCCTTGTCCCCAGCCAGGACCGGCTCCCCCAGCTCACGCCGCCCAGTGCGAGGGAGGCGAAGGACCGAGCCCTCGGGCCCCTGTGCCAGGCCACACAATGGCCCCTCTGTCCTCGCGGCCGCTCCTGCCCCCTCACCTCCGCGGTCTCTGCTGACCCCTCATTGCTGCCCTTCACCTCCCACCCGCCTGGGAAGAGCTTTCTGGCCTCTCGGCGGAGACTCACCGGTCAGCATCCCGCCAAGACGGGCGAGGGCAGAGGGAGGTGCCTTCTGCTTTGCCGCCTGGAGGCCTGAACCCCCAGAGCTGAGCGCTGGACCCCGCAGCAGGTTTTTCTCCGCCCAGCTTCCGCTCCACGGCCTGCTCCCCTTGCAGTGAGGGAGTCCCCCAAATCTGCTCCAACACCCCCCAGCCTCCGCGTCCCAGTCGCCACCCCCCGGGTGCCCAGCGAGGCCCACTGCAGCCTGGCATCCGGTTGGATGGGACGTGCTCGCCAACCCAGAGCTGGGCCCACAGGTAATACCTGTCCCGTGGGTGCAAGGGGCCAGCTGTCCCTGCACCCCCCGGCCGCCCCCTTCCTCCTGCGGGCGGCCTCCCCAGGGGAGGGCCACCTGAGAGCCTTTTCTTCTTCAGGGGAAGAATGTGGCAATTCAGAGGCCTGGCGGCGGGGAGCCGAGGTGCTCCATGGCCGGTCCCCTGCGTTTACGGGGCAGGCCCAGGCCTCTGGGTGGCCAGACCGGGACCTTTCTCTTCCCCGGCAGGAGGTTGGGGGGCCCTGCCTGCCTCCCTCTGCAGGGGTGCAGGGGGAGGGGAGGTGTCCCCTCTGTCCTGCCCTGCCGGCTGGCACCGGAGCTGCTGCTTCCTTCCCAGAGCTCTCTGATACTGACCTGAGTTGGCGGCCCTGCCAGGCATAGGGGTGGCGGGTGTGTTGCCGCTGGCACCGGGAAGACGGCAGACCCGTCACACAGGATTCTTGGCCGCTTGCAGGAGTGTTTGGTCCTGGGGCAGTCTCTGTTTCTGCGGAGGTCCAGCCGAGTGCGGGGGTGGGGTGTGAGTGGACCTGTGGGTCAGTCTGCCCTGTGACTGGCACTCTGGGCCTCGTGGGTGTCCCTGAGAGGCTGGAAACTCTGGACTCGCCTCCCACAGGCCTCACCTGCAGACCTATTGACCCCGATTACCCCTGCAGGGCGATTACCTTCTAGAACCTTCTCACAGGGGAAGCCCCAGGGCCACACCTGCTGTACTCGGTTCATCTCCCTGCCCCTCCTCCTTGCCTTCCTTCCTGGGGATCTTAACGAAGCACCTCGAAAACCGGAGGGCTTCCACAGAGGCCAGGCGCGCCTCTGTCCCCCAGCCCTGGCTTGCTGGCCCCTCCATGGGACTTGGGGGACACGCCAGGTGGGTCGCTCCCAGCAGTGCCAGACACCAAACCCAGGGCTCCATGCGCCAAGCCTGGGCTCTGCAGCATCTCCGCTCTCCCCCTCCTCCAGCTTCTTAGCTGGATCCTCTCAGGAGTCACATCTGACAAGGGACCGCGAGACATTTGGCCACAAAAGTTGCTGAATGCCAGAAACTATTCTAAATTAGCAGAGCCCTAGTGCAGCGGGTGGGGCCTTTGCCTTGAACACAGCCCATCCAAGTTCGATCCCTGACACCCCAGAGGGTCCCCTGAGCCCGGCTAGTGTGACCCCTGCACGCAGCGCCAGGAGTCAGCCCTGCGCACCGCTGGGTGTAGCTCCAAAGCAAAACAACAACAACAACAACAAATTAATTCCAAATGAATCTTGCCTCCGGAGAGATAGGGCAGGTGTGAGCACTTGTCTTGCAATGCGGCCTGTTGGCTGACCTGGCTAGAAGCCCTGATACCACCTGTGCTTCCCTGCAGGGGACAGGGCATCCCTCCCATGCACAGAGCCAGGAACAGCCACCGGAGGTGGCCCAAACACACATTCCTTTCCCTCCACCCTGCCATGACTTTTCCAATAAAAGGCAAAGGCCAGTCCTGCCTGAACCAGGTGTGCCTGGCCGCTCCCCAGCTGTGCTGCCTTCATCGGGCAAAAGGAAGTCTGGAGGGCCAGAGCCAGTGGGGACGGCACTTGCCCTGCACGTGGAAGACCAGGTTTGATCCCCGGCACCCCACCTGGTTCCCGACCCCACCAGGAGTGATCCCTGAGCGCAGAGACTGGAGTCAGCCCTGAGCACCATGGTGTGTGGCGCCAAGACAAACCAAATGCAATTCGTCAGTTCGTCCTGGTCAGATGAGTTCCCTCCCCCTATCAGTTGCCTTTGAAGAACATGCCCTGGAAGGCCACTGGAGCACAAACGGCAAAAGTCACCCAGTCGGCCTGCCAGGTGGGCGCTCACCAGGAGCCGCTAGCCCTGGGCTTCAGAAAGGTTTTTCACCAAGATCTCCCTTTTGGGGGGAGTCACATCCGGTGGTGCTCACCGCCTTTTTGCTTTTGTTTTTTTGAGTCGCATCCAGCGATGCTCAGGGGTGACTCCTGGCGGTGCTCAGGGGACCATATAGGGTGCCAGAGATCAAACCCTGGTTGGCTGCATGTAAGGCAAGTGTCCTCCCCTCTGTATGATTGCTCCAGGCCCTCAATGCTTACTCTTGTCTCTGGATTCAGGGCTCATTGCTTGGTGTCCATATGGATGGCAGGAAGGCAGGCGCTGCCCCCCCTCCCCACTGTAGGAAGACTCTAGCCCTGCTAGCTCCGAAGAGCTAGGATGGTTTCGGGGAGGCAGGGAGGCATTTGCCTCACATGCAGCTGACCCAGTTTAATTGCAGAACCACGGGTTGTCCCCTGAACATCGCCAAGAGTGATCCTGAGCAAGTGATCCTAATTTAAAAAAAAAATTTTAAAAAAGAATAAAATGATCAGTCTGGCCTCAGAAGGCCGACCTCTGATGTGTGAGGCTTGGGAGCTGGAGCAATAGGACATAGGATAGGGCACTTGTTTTGCAAGTGGCCAACTTGGGCTCCGGCATCCCTTATGATTCCCTGGACACTACACAGAGTGATTCCCAAGCGCAGAGTCAGGAATAAGCCCTGTCCCATTAAAAAAAAAAAAGGGGGGGGGGCTGGAGCAATAGCACAGCGGGTAGGGTGTTTGCCTTGCATGCGGCCAACCCGGGTTCGATTCCCAGCATCCCATAGGGCCCCCCAAGCACCGCCAGGAGTGATTTCTGAGTGCAGAGCAAGGAATAACCCCTGAGCATCGGCTGGGTGTGACCCAAAAAGCAAAAATAAATAAAAATAAATTTAAAAATTTTTTTTAAAAAGTCAGGGTTTTTGTTTTATTATTTTTTGCCCAGGACAACCCCAAAAGACAGATTCCCACCCCCCATAAAGGAAAAACAAAAAAAAGACTGAAACCAAAGCCAGGCTTCTTTGAATTCCCTTCTGTCCGTCATGGTCGCCTGGCCCCCACTTAATGCAACTGCTGCTGTAAAGCATGAAATGACCTGGCGTGTGGGGGCCACAGACACGGAGCACCCAGGATGGAGCCCGTAGTCTCACCTCACAAGGCAGTTGCTGTACATCAGGGGGCTGTCCCCAGGCTCCAGCGTAGGGGTCCTGAAACAGGGCTGGAGCCATAGTAGAGCAGGGCGGGCACTTGCCTTGCACACAGCAGACCCGGGTTCGATCACCAGCACCCCATATGGCTCTCTGAGCACCGCTAGGTGTAACTCCTGAGCCTGAGTACAGAGCACAGAGGTAGGAGTGACCCCTGAGCATCGTCAGGTGTGGTCCAGAAGCTAAAAACCAGAGGGTCCAGCCTTCCCCCTGCGTGCTTAAGGGTGGAGGAAAAGGGGTGGTGTTTGGAGTGCCAGCGGTGTTAGGGGCTGCTTATGTCTCCCCCAGGCCAGGCCCCTCGCCTTGGTTGGCACAGGCCTCGGCTCTAGGATCAAGCCACTCTCCTTGACCTGGCTCCATCGACTGCCGCAGTCGCCGGGTTTCATACCCAGAACCATGAGCAGCTGGAGGTTAGTGCTGTACGTCTCTCTGATTGGACCATTTGGGTCTTGCTGTACAATTCTCTGATTGGGCCGTTTGGGGGACAGTGAGGGCGGGACCTGCTGTATAGCTCTCTGATTGGACCGTTCAGAGGTTAGTGCCTGTGGACCCGGCTGTACGGCTCTCTGATTGGACCATTCAGAGTTTAGTGCCTGAGGGTCCTTGCTGCACGACTCTCTGATTGGACCATTTGGAGGTTAGTGCCGGAGGGTCTTGCTGTATAACTCTGATTGGGCCGTTTGGGGGATGTGAGGGCGGGACCTGGTGTACAGCCCTCTGATTGGACCGTTCGGAGGTTAGTGCCTGGAGGTCCTGCTCTGAGGCTCTGATTGGACCGTTCGGAGGTTAGTGCCTGAGGGTCCTGCTGCACGGCTCTCTGATTGGAATGTTCGGAGGTCAGCTTAAAGGACCTCGGGTGGCATTCCTTGTGCATACTACACTTGCCCGGACCCCGGAAACCATGCACAAGAGGACCCCCCATACGGCCCCCAGCCCAGCTCTTCAAAGCTCTGTCTGACTCTGAGAGCAAATGCCACATCTGCTCTGCTTCTTTTCTCCACCACCTTCGCTGGGCGTCCTGAGTGATGTTGCTTCCCCACACCCAAGCTGACCACCCCCTCTCCCGACACACACTATCTGCAAAGCCCCTTAGGGAGGCGTTTTCTGCCAGGGATTGAACTTGGGTTGGCCACTTGCCAAGCAAACATGTGACCTGGTCTACTCTCGCCCGTCCCTGCAAAATACCTTTTTACCATATAAAGTTCCAGTAGATCCCTTGGGGTCCTGTTATTCTGCCAGCCATGGGTGGGTGGGGAGATGGTCGAGAAACTGTGTTTCTAGACTCCAGAATCCTTCTTTTCAAACATTCTCACCACCCTAAGAGCTTCCCTGCTAAATTGGCCTTTTGGGGCACTCCAACTGGAAGGATGTGGGGATTGGGGGGTGTCAGAGAAAGAGCTCAAAGGGCAGAGCACCTGCCTAGCATGGGTGAGGCCCAGAATCTGATCCCCATCTCTGCATGCCCCCCCCCAGCACCCATGGGTGTGGCCCCCAGGAAACAAAAAAAAGAAAACTGGTTTTTCCATTTTTCAAAAATTACCCAAGAGGGAGAAATTGGCTTCTTTGCTAAACACAGTAATTATGGGGTTCCACAAAGCCCAGCTTTCCCGTGGGGAGCAGGGCCCACACTGAGCAGAGTTCCCTACTCTGCAGCAAGGGCTCTGGGAGGGGAGTGTTAGCACCCCACTTTCTGCTCTGTGATCAGGCTGTTCCCCATGACCACAGAGAAGGGTCTGGGGCCAGAATCAGTGCCCCTGGTCTCCAGCACCTGATGCCTCCATCCTGGGTGATTGCCAGGGACCCCCTCTCCCCTGCATTGTGCGTGCGTAATGCCCCTGACAGAAACTTTTTAGGTGCAGGAAGAGGCGCTACCGCGGGTCCCACAGCACAAGCTGCAGGAAGGGCCAGTGCATGCAGGTTTCCGGGGGCTCGTGGTTGCGCAATGTTTCCACATCCACATCGCTCACAAATGTGACCTTGGGTGGCTCCCAAAGCAAACGGGGAGGGCTGGACAAAGCCCCTGGCGGCCGAGCAGCAGGGAAGGAGGGGATGCTCCCACGTGGGCGGGACCTCCCGACCTTTCCACCCCATTGGAGTCCCGGCTGACTGCTAGCCCCTGCTGGCCCCTGCTGGCAGCCCAGGGATCTGGACCTCCTCAGCCCGTGCACGCAAGACAGCTAAACCCTCCTTCACCAAGCTGCAGGACACCACCGGGGCGGGTGCCCAGGGTGGGGGTGAGAGATGGATGATCAGCCCCGCCCCCCCGTGCATCCTGCCCCACACCTGGACCCCCCCTCCCCCCCCGTCCCCAGATGTGTCTCCTGAGGTGACAACTGCTCCCTGCTCCCCTGATGCAGTGCTGGTCACTTAGGATTCTGCAGGGTGGACAGATGGGGGCCCAAGGGGTGCGAGTGGCTGGAGCACAGAACCCCCCGCCTAATTTTGTAGGTGCGACCCCAGGCCTGTGGAGGATTTGGGGATGAACAAAGACATCACTTCCCCTTGCGGGAGCCACTGCTGCTCCCGCCCGTCTGGCAGAGCAGGCGCCCAGGTGATCGCCTGGCAAAGCTTCAGGCTAATTAGGGGGATTATTTTAAACCCCCGGAAACGGAGGAGGCGGGAGAGCGCCTTTCTGCCCTTGCGGGAGACACAGCCCCAGCTTCCTGGGGGGCACCAGGGGCACATCCTGCTCCCTCCACCCCGGCAGCCTGGGCTGCGGCCCAGAGCCCCCAGGGGGGTCCCTGCCTACTGGCGGTGCGCCCATGCACGGAGGCCAGCACACAGTGCCCCGTTCCCCACCTCCTCCCTGCCGATGGCTCCCCGAGGGAGAGACAGATGTCACCCTCTGCAGAGCTGAAATCCGGATCCTTCTTCCCGACCCGCAGGCATCGCCTGGAACAACCCCCAGTGGCGGGACTGGCCCAGCTGATGAGCATCAGAGCGTCCGGCTTGGAGCTTGGGCTCCTGCTGCCCCTGGGATGAGGCCTCGCGGCCCCTTGGTTCTTGGACCCAGCACTTGGGCACTTCCTGGAGAGAGAACTCGGCCAGGGGCGGGCAGAGGCCGTTGCCTCCTGCCCTCTAGGCAGACAGAAATGTGGTGCCCCCAGGGGGGGAGGGGGCTGGTTGAGTGGCTCCAGGCAGATCTGCTTCTGCCTTGCAGCCGTTGGCAGTTGAGGAACTGCACTGGCTGAGCTGAAGCCCGGGGCACGACGTACCTGGGCCTCAGGTGGGTGCCCGCCTCGACCTTGCTGGCTGCAGGTGCACTTTTTTTACTTGGGTGTGGGGTGGGTTTGAGCCAACACCTTGGCAGGGGCCAGACCCTGCTCTGCTCAGGGGTCACTCCTGGCGGCTCTCTGCTGATCGTGCAATGCTGGGAACGCAGCCAAGAGAGATGGGACAGCTGAGGGGTAACAGTGCGGATGGCACTTGCCCTCCACATGCCAGCCCCACCTCAACCCAGGTATGGAATACGGCCCCGAGCACTGCCAGGAGCCACCCCCAAGCCCAGGGCCAGGAGTCAGCCTTGAGCACTGAGGGGCAAGACCCCAAAGCAAACTGACCAGTCGGAGATGGTCGGGCCAACTTTATTCCCACATAGACACAGGGCCTTGAAGTGGGGTCCTGTGTTGGGAGGTGAGGTAGATGGGGCTCAGCTTGGAATTCAACAAGGAACGTGGATCTGACTGTCCAGAACCAGGGTGGGAATGAGCAGAAGTTGGACACCAACAGGACCCTCAGGAACGTGGATGTACGTGCACACGGTGAGCGCAGGCCTCCCACATTCAGTGCACGAGCCTAGGGTTTGGGCCTCCTGCCCAGCACACGCTGAAGGAATTGCAGGGAGGCTGGAGCAATTGCACAGCGGGGAGGGTGTTTGCTTTGCACGCGGTCGACCCAGGTTTGATTCCCAGCATCCCATATGGTCCCCTGAGCACTGCCAGGAGTAATTTCTGAGTGCAGAGCCAAGAGTGACCCCTGAGTATCGCCAGGTGTGATCAAAAAAAAAAAAAACAAAGCAAACAAACAAAAAGAATTGCACGGGGTTGCCCTGTGACGTGCAGGCTTTAGAGATGGAAGCTCAAGCAGAGTTTGAACGGAAGTGCTCCGGGTTCCATGCTTCCGTACTATGGCGGAGGTCAAAGTTAGGACCTGGAGAGGCTGGAGCAATAGCACAGCAGGGAGGGCATTTGCCTAGCAACACTACAGAGGTGCTCTATCACTTGGCTAGGCACATACATGCTCATGATCATAGACACACATGCACATGATCATAGACAAATTACACACATACAGACACATGGAAGCACATGGTTATATAGATACACACATGTATGTACACACAGATACAAGCAGAGTCACACTCACGTATACATAAACGCATATATTCTTAGACACATACAGACACACCCATGTATAGCCACACATACACCAGTACTCACCCTCATACCATCCCACACATGCTCACGCACACACACATGTGAAAGAATCCATATTAGGGCATCAAATTTTTGTGTACTTTAGCTAACTTGCAACATTGCTTTCTGTAAAACTGCTTGGCTGCTTTGCACCTGGGGGAGAGGGGACTTGCAAAGTGAACAGGGCATAACTTCTTTCTACAAGATTCAGGTGTATTTACTGTCCCTGAAATGTATTGTCTCAGTAAAGCACCCTGCAGATTTGGGTAAAGGCTAACTCAGGATGCTGGTGGTTGGGGGAAATGGCCCTTTCCTGGAATGTATTGTCTCACTAAAGCACCCTGCAGACTTGGGTAACACAAAACGAGGATGGTCAAGGGAGATTACCTAAGGCTTAATGATTCCAGCTATAACCTTGCTTGTGCTGACAATCGATGTACGTAAATGCTGATCTTTGAATCTATAGGCTAAGGAGTGAGGTACTTTTAAATGGATTGGTTAAGAAAGTATATGTTGTTACAAATCTATTGGCTATGAAATGCGCGGGCTTTGCTGTAACGGCCAGTGAAGGCCTATATAAGATCCCCTTTGAAGAAGTTCGGGGCTCTCAGCCACTGCCCATTTTTGGGGTATGCTGCGGAGCCCCAGCATGCTGGTCTAAATAAACCCCGTTTTTACTCCTGCAGGAATTGTGTCTATCTGGTCTCTCCGCGCCTCCCAGGGCCAGGGAACTCCCGATCCCAACACATGTACACATGATGGTGTAACTGGCTGGCATCCCGAGGGCTCTGGGCTCTGGGATCAGCCTCCTCAGCGGAGAAGGATCTGCAGCGACCCCCAGGCCAGCAGACAAGCTTCACAGAGCCCAAGATTTCTGTCAGTGCTGCAGGCCTCCAAGGGGCACCCCGAAGCTTTGCGGCTTCTGGTGGCGAGGCGGCCAGGAAGAAAGGACCCCCCCATCCCCCCAGCTCCTTCTGGTTGCCTCCAGGAATGTGGGAATGTGGGGACCGGGGTGAGCTGGCTGCCGCCCAGTGCCTGGAAAGGAGGGGTGAGCTGTCCTGACCACATCCCCCCTCAGTGCTACCAAAGCGGGCACCAGCATGAATTGGAACTGTCAATTAAGCCCCATTTCCCTGTAGAATGGGAATTCAATTTTGAAAAGGCTTTTTCTTAATAGCTCTGAGTCGAGGGGCCGGGGGAGGGGCGCCTAATTTCCCTTGTGGGTAAAAGGAAGATCTGGTGCCTTTCCTGTCAGGAGGGCTTCGCCACCCCCATCTGGGGGTCCCAGCCTGGGTGAGGGCTGGCCTTCAAGACCCCCCCGCCCCCAGGCTTTTCTCTGAGACAAAGTGTAAGAATCAGACCACGGAGGACGGAAGGAGAAGAGACAGAGCGAGAGCAGGAATGGGGTAGGGGGGCTGCACGGCTGGCTGAGGGTGCCCCCCCCGGCTGGTCCTGGCTGCTAATGGGGTTCCTGATCCCCTCGGCGCGTGTTTTTTACGTGGCTGGTGGGAGGACCATCAATTTCTTTTTTCTTTTTTTGCTTTTTATGTCACACCCAGTGATGCACAGGGGTTACTCCTGGCTCATGCACTCAGGAATCACTCCTGGCGGTGCTTGGGGGACCATACAGGATGCTGGGAATCGAACCCCGGTCGGCCGTGTGCAAGGCAAACGCCCTCCCTGCTGTGCTATTGCTCCAGCCCCAGGACCATCAATTTCCACACAACCGGGTGTCGTGTGCCTTGCATGGCTCTGGAACTCCGTGGGCCCCACGAGCGTCCACTCATGCTCTGAGCGGTTCTACACGGGCTGACTGTGACCCGAGGGGAGCCTCTCATGGTGCTTTTTGGGGCCTCAGGGCCAAAGGGCTGAGCCTCAGTGTCGGCGCCCTTAGAGGTGGAAACCCCCATTTTTGTGGGCCACCCCAGGCCTAGTACCCCGTGGCACCTGTCCCCATGTGTGCGTGGGGGGTGTCCCCAGGCCATCAAGGGCACCACGGCCCTGCCGGGAGAGAGGGTGGAACTGCTCGCCACTTCCTCAAGAAGTGAGAATCAGGGCAACTTTAGGGAACCGTTTAACCTTCAGGAAACAGCCCTGGCCCTGGGGACCCGCCCAGCCCCCCTCTGCCCTCAACACCCCTCCCCTGCTGAGTAGAAGCCCCCCGAAGTACCTCTCCATTTTCTAGTTCTTTATTTGCTAATATTGGTTTTGATTTGAGTGCTTCACCCTGAGGTGCTCAGGGAACGGTGATCCAACCCCAGCCTCCGGCATGCAAGGCCCGGGCTCATTGCTTTGAGCTATTTCTGTAGCCCCATTTATTTATTTATTATTATTAAGTAGAATCTTAATTTGGGGGGGGGGGGGCGCTGTCAGTGATGCTCAGGGCTTCCTCCTGTCTGTGCAGTGCTGAGGATCAAGCTTCAGACTGGAGTCAGCTGTGTTTCCCCCTTGCAGACCCACAGCCTGGCGTGTGGTTATGAAGGCAGTTTGACTCTGGAGGCTAAAATTTGTGTGTTAGACCATCAGAGCTGTCTGAGGGCCCAGTCACCCCCACACTCAGATCCGCGGGGTCCGCGGGGGCAGGAACCTAGAGATGGAAGACAGATGTGTTTCCTGCAGTGCGGCCGAGGAAGACGGCGTCCCATGCTCGGCCCACTGCTGATGCAGCTCATTCCGACGGGTGGTTTTCCCATCCTCAGCAGTACGGATGCTGTGTGTGTGCCAGTCCCCTGAGTCATCACAGATGGCCGGGCCCCAGCCCACTGGGGCACCATCCGGGATGCCGGGAATCGAACCCAGGTCGTCTGCATGGAGGGCCTCCCAGCTGCACTCCCCCTAGCCCAGAGATAGTTTGGGGGCCAGGGCTTGGGGAGCGAGGCGTCAGTCGGTAATGTTCCGTTCAGCTGTTTGTCTGGGTCCAGCAGCAGCAGCCAAACCCCGCATGTGAGGCGTCTCCTGGACGTGGGGTGCTTTCTCATCCGCTGGGGAAGACCGGGCCCTCTCTCCGCCCTTTCCCTGCCCAAGGTCGTCCTGTGTGATGCTGCTTCCCAGGGGCACAGGAGTGTGTAGGCCAAGGGGAGCAAGGGGGAGGGGGGAGGAATTGCAGGGCTTGCGGGTGGGCTGAGGTGGAACCTAGCCCCAAGTTCTAGACTTATCTTTTTTTTTTTTTTTTTGGCTTTTTGGCTTTTTGGCTTTTTGGCTGGAGCAATAGCTAAGCGGTAGGGCGTTTGCCTTGCGCGCAGCCAGCCCGGCCGAGCCGGGTTCGATTCCTTAACCCCTCTCGGAAGCCCGGCAAGCTACTGAGTGTATCTCGCCCTCACGGCAAAGCCTGGCAAGCTACCCATGACATATTCGATATGCCAAACACAGTAACAACAAGTCTCAAAATGGAGACGCTACTGGGCCCACTCAAGCAAATCGATGAACAACGGGAGGACAGTGTTTGACAGTGTTTGTTTTGGGTCACACCCAGGCATTGCACAGGGGTTACTCCTGGCTCTGCACTCAGGAATTACCCTTGGCGGTGCTCAGGGGACCATATGGGATGCTGGGAATCAAACCTGGGTCATTGGCATGCAAGGCAAATGCCCTTCCCGCTGTGCTATTGCTCCAGCCCCTCTAGAATGATCTTGGCCCTGCGCTGCGCACAGACTCCACGCTCAAAGCCCTGCTGCACCCCACTTGTCCACTCGGAACCCCACTGTGCCAGCCACCTGGTGTGGTTTCAGGCCCATCTGGATCTCATTTTTGGCTCTGCACGTACACCTGGTGCTCGGGAACCACGTGCTCCCTTCGGTGGCGGCACATATACTGAAATTGGATTATTTTTTGCTTTTGTTTGGGGGCCACACCTGACTGGGTGCTCAGGAACCAAGCGGTACAGGTTGAGCGCTAGTCGCCCTCAGGCTTCCCGGGCCCAGATGTCGGGGGCGTGGTCGACGCAGGCCACGCCCCCTCACTGCTGCCACTGCGCCCTGCCAATAGAGGGCGCTCCCGGGACCGGCATCCTGGGCGTCTCTCTGCTCCTCTACTACTCTACTATCTTCTGTCTTTTTTTTTTTTTTTTTTTTTTTTAGCTTTTTGGGTCACACCTGGCGGTGCTCGGGGGACCATGTGGGATGCTGGGAATTGAACCCGGGTCGGCTGCGTGCAAGGCAAACGCCCTACCCGCTGTGCTATTGCTCCAGCCCCTCTACTATCTTTTTTTTTTTTTTTAGCTTTTTGGGTCACACCTGACGATGCCCAGGGGTTATTCCCGGCTCTGCACTCAGGAATCACTCCCGGTGGTGCTCAGGGGACCATATGAGATATGGGATGCTGGGAATCGAACCAGAGTCGGCTGCATGCAAGGCAGATGCCCTACCCGCTGAACTATTAATCCAGCCCCTGCTCTAGTTTTGTCATAGTCCCCACTCAACCCGTTTCTCCTAGTCAAAATTATTATTATTTTTGTTTGCTTGGGGACCACACCAGGTGGTGCTCAGGGCTTACTCCTGGCTCTGTAGTCGGGGATCACTCAGGATCACTTCTAGGTACTCAGGGATGTTGGGGCAATGCCCAGGGTCAGCCATGTGCAAGGCAAGCTCCGACCCGCTTTCCTATCACTCTAGTAATCACTTAGTAATTATCTGTAATCCTTTGGAGGTTTTTGTGTGATTTTGGGCCACACCGATGAGCTCGGTGGGTGGGTGGCTATGGAATGCCAGGGTCAAACCCCGGTCTGCTGTGAGTGAGGCAGGCACCCTACCCACTGTACTCTTACTCCATCCCCCGTAAATTCTGTTTCATGAATAAAAGTGGCTTCAACTTTCCTGAATGCTCTCCCTGCCCCCCCCCCCCCCCTCCAGCAAACACTTCCTGCTTGGAGACAGCACAAGGCACCAGAACTTTGAACAGCTGAGCCCTGGCCTGACCCCTGCCACCTGGGCCCCTGATCACTGCCAGGTGCAGGCCCCCAAACAAAAAACATTTTCCCTCCCGCTCCGAGCTCACACCTGCCAAATCCTGTTCAACCAGATTAACACAATTAATCCCCGTCAGCTTCACAAAACCCTTCTATTGATTTTATTTATTATTATTATTATTATTATTATTGGGCTGGAGCAATAGCACAGTGGGCAGGGCGTTTGCCTTGCATGCAGCCAATATGGCCGACCCGAGTTCAATTCCTCTGCCCCTCTCGGAGAGCCCAGCAAGCTACTGAGAGTATCTCGCCCGCCTGCACAGCAAAGCCTGGCAAGCTACCCCTGATGTATTCTATGTGTGAAACACAGTAACAAGTCTCAAAATGGAGACGTTACTGGGCCTGCTTGAGCAAATCGATGAACAATGGGAGGACAGTGTTTTTTTGTGTTTATTATTATTATTAATAATATTTTTATCACACCCGGGTGTATTCAGGGCTTACTCCTGGCTCTGTGCTCAGGGATCACTCCTGGTGAGCTCAGGGGACCCTATGGGGTGCCAGGGACGGAACCTGGGTCAGCCTCACGTAAAGCCAGCTTCCAACTTCCTGTCACTCTGGACCCTAACACAAAACCCTTCTGGGCCAGGATGATTATGGGCAGGAGAAATAGAGACAATGACAGGGGTTCCGGGGGGCACTCCCAGTGAGGAACTTTTTGGATTCTCTCTGGCATGTTCCCTTTGGCGGCACATATGCTGAAATTGGATTCTCTTTTGCTTTGTTTTGTTTGGGGGCCACACCTGGTGGTGCTCAGGGATCATTCCTGGCGATGCTCCGGGGACCAGCTGGGGTGTCGGCCCGCGCCCTCCCCTAGGACTCTGCGTTCAGAGTGCAGGACTCACCAGGGCCTGTCTGTCTCCCCCAGGGGCCCCCCGCCCTGCCCTTACCTCTCTCTCCACTTGGTCTGTGCTACCGTAAATCTGGCAGACACTGGCCCGGGAATATTTCTTTTGCTTGGGTTTTGGTTTGGGACCACACCCAGCAATGCTCAGGGCTTGCCTCTGGTTCTGTGCTCAGGGAGCACTCCTGGTGGGGCTCAGGCATCTCATGCGGGGGCAAGGATGGAAGCCAAGTAGCCGCGCAGACGACCCGTGCTTTTCACCATCCTATCTCTTGGCCCTGTTCTCAGGGGGCGCAGAGGTCTCTCCTGGAGAGTCTCAGCACATTCTGGGGGTGACGCTAAGGATGGCAAGCTCTTGAGGCCCACCGTGCCGGCAGCAGCCAGCAGTGCTGGGGCGAAATGGGGCTCCTGCAAGGCATGCGTGAGCCTGAACCCTTACTTTGTCGCTGGCCCCAGCTAATGTAAGGCAAGAGCAGCTGCAGAATCGCTAGAAGGTTCTAGAAGGCACTAGAAGGCACCAGATGGCCATCTGGTCTCCCAAAGCAAGGGCAGCATGGGTCGCTGTGCCTCTGGCGCCCCCACCAGGCAGGGCTCTCAGCGCAGACTCTGGGGGTGCCTGCCTGGTGCTTGTCTCAGCCACTGTCCTTGGCCGAGTGGGAAGGGTCACCCCTGGAGTGCTTGGCCCAGCCGCCAGGTTCTGCTCTCGGCCCAGCATGCTCTTCAGCGTCCTATAGGGAGAACCGACTCAGAGATCCAAGCCGGTGTTATTTTTAGACATGAAGATCGTTGGTGCCCAGCTTGCTGAGTCCTGCGTAGAGGCAGAAACGGTTCCTCAGTCTCCATTTCCCCCAGGTTTAAGTTGGAGCCAGGCAAGGCCAGGCAGAGGGACACGCCCCCCCACGCCCTTGTTCAAAGATGGACCCTGGCCAGCAGGTCCTGCTCAGGGGCGTTTGGGGGGGGGTGTCCTTCCACACATCTCTCTCCTCTCTGCTGCAGCCAGGCTTCTGCCTCTGGACTTCAGCGCCGGGATCATATTTCCACCAGGCGGGCTGGACCTGCAGCCCAGAGAACAAAGGCATCGCCTGTTGTTTACTCGGACACTGAGGGGGGTTAAAAAGGGGAAGTGTCACCTTCGACCCATGTGTGTTCTTCAGGAACACCAGGGATGTTCCCTGCGACCCTGGGAAGTGCTGACATGGCACCCGAGGGTGAGTACAGCAGGGAAGGCCAATCCCCGGCACCACAAAGGGTCCCCTGAGTCCTGCTGGGAATGACCGCTGAGCACAGAACCAGGAGTAACCTCTGAGTAGAGCCAGGTGTGGCCAAATAACAGAAAGAAAGAGAAAGAACAGAAGGAAGGAAAAGAAAGAAAGAAGGAAAGAAAGAAGGAAGGAAAGAAAGAAGGAAGGAAAAAAAGAATGAAGGAAAGAAAAAAAAGGAAAGAAAGAACGAGAAAGGAAAGAAAGAAAGAAAGGAAGGAAGGAAGGAAGGAAAGAAAGAAAGAAAGGTAGAAAGAAAGGAAGGAACGAAGGAAGAAAGGAAAAGAAAGAAAGGAAAGAAAGGAAGGAAGGAAGGAAGGAAGAAGGAAGGAAAAGAAAGAAAGAGAACGGAAGGAAGGAAAAGAAAGAAAGGAAAGAAAGGAAGGAAGGAAGGAAAAGAAAGAAAAAAGAAAGAAAATGGGAGGAAGGAAAAGAAAGGAAAGGAAGGAAGGAAGGAAAAGAAAGAAGGAAAGAAAGGAAGGAAAGAAAGAAAGAAAGAAAGAAAGGAAAACCCGAGTTCAATCTCTGGCATCCCATAGGATCCCCTGAGCACCGTCAGGAGTAATTCCTGAGTGCAGAACCTGGAGTAACCCCTGAGCATTGCTGGGTGTGACCCAAAAAGGGGGGGGGGGAAAGAACCTCTTTAGGGTCTGAGCAATAGTTCAGCTGGGAGTGTGCTTGCCTCACACACTGCCGATCTGGGTTCAGTCCCCAACACCACATATGGTCCCCTGAGCCCCTCCAGGAGAAATCCGTGAACACCAGTACCAGCTGATGTCAGGCTTCTCCAGAGAACCAGGGGGAAGGTCCCACCCGGTGGAATAGATGGGGTGGGGCTGACCAACAGGAGCTGCAGGTGGAGGTCAAAACCCGACTCGTCCCTGGCAGATTTCCTCGGGGCTGGAGCGGGGCTTCCTTTCCAACTGACTGGAAAGGCGTGCCCACACTATGGAGGTGCTGCCCTGGCAAGGGTCAACCCCAGTTCCATCGCCAGCACCACCGGCAGCAAAGCCTTTGCCCAACACCACCGGGTGTGGCCCAAACCCCACCCAAAAGTCAATTAAGGGGAGCTGGAGTGACAGCACAGCAGGTAGGGCATTTGCCTGGCATGTGGCCAACCAGGGTATGATTCCCAGCATCCCATATGGTCCCCCAAGCACTGCCAGGAGTAATTCCTGAGTGCAGAGCCAGGAGGAACACCTGAGCATCGTTGGGTGTGACCCAAACAGCAAAAAGAGAAAAAAAAGTCAATTAAACAGAATACCTCCCTCCAATGGCCAGTGGGATAGTTAAGATGCTTGCCTTGCACATGGCCATCCCAGGTTGGTCTCTGGCACCATATGGTCCCCCAAGCACCTCCAGCAGTGAGACCCTCTGAGCACAGAGCCAAGAGTCACCCCTGAGTACTGCCAGGGGTGGACCAAAACACCCCTTCCCCAAAGAAACTAAATAAATGAAACGCCGGGGGCTGGAACAATAGCACAGCAGGTAGAGTTTGCATGTGCCCGACCTGGGTTCGATTCCCAGCATCCCATATGGTCCCTGAGCACCACCAGGATTAATTCCTGAGTGCAGAGGCAGGAGTAACCCCTGTGCATCGCTGGGTATGACCCAAAAAGCCAAAAAAAAAAAAAAAAAACCACCGGTACAGACCAACCCAGGCTTCCGGGCATCGATGCTAAACAAAGGGGTGCAGTGTAGGCTTTACACCAGGACCCTCAGTGGGCCATCTGTCTTCCAGTGCAGTCCCCCAAAGCAAGGGAGGGGGAGAAGGGGACAGAGCAGGGGCACTTTTGTCCTGGGGACCCGAGCAAGGCAGGTGCAACCGCCGGGCGGAACCGGAGACAGCCGGCCCACGGCTTCTAAATCGAGGTTGTGGCCGGCCGCACACTGGCCTTCTCCCGCCAGGGATTCTTAAAAAGGGCGACTTCTGCAGGCTGCCAACTGCCGCTCGCCTACCCGCCCTCCCGGGACATCTGGCTGTGTCCAGTTTCCTCTGAGACTTCTGCACAGCTTGACGTTTCGGGAGCCCCACCCCAGGGCCTGCGGTGCAGGTACCAGTGCTGAGGCTTGAACCCCGGACCCAGTGGCAGGAGCTGGCTAGGAAGGTGGGGGGGAGCAGCATTGGAGGGCAACGCACAGGGTCCCCCAGACATGAGGCGCCCCACCCTGGTCAGGGTTCAGAGTGACCCTCGGCCACCCCGGGCATTCTGGGCGGGTGCTGGACATACCCGGGAGTTCTCTATTTTAAGGAACAGGCATCAACTGAAATGGGGGTGCGAGGACCCCAGGGAGGTGGAACTGGCCAGGACCCGGCAGGGAAGCGTGCACAGTTCGTCGGACGGCCACTGGGGGGCACTGTGAGGTGCACGCGCGGGGCAGCCCAATGGGGGACCACTTAGCTGGCTAGGGGAGAGAGCGGTCTCTCTGAACCGCGGGGTGTGCCCTGACCCTGCGTTGTGCCCGCACAAAGTGAAGCTTCCTGCGTCAGATGTCTCGAAGGACATCGTATGTAACATTATTGGCATCGTTAGAGTTTCTGAGCCACAGTCAGAGCGGCTAGGAGGTTACCCCTGGTTCTGGGCGTTGGGGTCACTCCCAGCAGTGCTGGGAGGGGCACAATGGCCACACAGTGCCAGGGGTCTCCTGTGTGCAAAGCCCGTGCTCGGTTTCCTGAGCTAAGCTATTCTCTGGCCCTGATGTTTGCGTAAAGGGTGGTGCCCGCTGCAGCGCCCCACAGACGGCATCTTCCAACTGCTGACCAGGACAAAAGCACCGTATAACCGCTGACTAGCAGAGCAGGCTGGGCCTGACTTTCCTCTGGGTTCGAGAAGGAAGAGAAATGTGGGTGCTGGGGACGGAGAGAGAGACCAGTGGGCAGACACTTGCCTTGCCTTTCCCGCAGGTGGAGCTGGGCCCTGTGCTGAACCCCCAACTCTGCATGACTTCCTGGGAAGCACTGGACGTGGCCACAGTAAACTTTTGTCCTGAAGGGGCCTCCAAGTCCTACCTAAGAAGTCTGAGGACCCTCCCTGAAATTTGCAGCTGACCAGACCAGCGGTTCAAACAAAGCAAGGGTGAGAGGATGCTTGGGCCCTTTGGTGCCAGGATTACCCAACCCCCCACCTCCTGTGGCCCATCCAGGGTAGCTGGGGACCATGTGGTTCTCAGGGTAGAGCCAGGTTTGGTCAGATGCAAGGCATGCACCTCAGGCCCTGTCCTGTCTTTCAGCTCCTGTTATATATATATATATATATATATATATATATATAAACTTCATACGCAAACTATATATACTGTCCTGTCCTGTCCTCCCGTTGTTCATTGATTTGCTCGAGCAGGCCCAGTAATGTCTCCATCATGAGATTTTGTTGTTACTGTGTTTGGCATATCGAATACATCATGGGTAGCTTGCCAGGCTCTGCCGTGCGGGCGAGATACTCTCGGTAGCTTGCTGGGCTCTCCGAGAGGGGCGGAGGAATCGAACTCGGGTCGGCCATGTTGGCTGCATGCAAGGCAAATGCCTACCCACTGTGCTATCACTCCAGCCCAAACTATATATACACACAACATATTGTATATATTTTATACATATATTGCATACATACTTACACATATATTGTATATATTGGGCTGGAGCGATAGCCCAGCAGGTAGGGTATTTGCCTTGCACACGGCTGACCCGGCTGACCCAGGTTCGATTCCTCCACCCCTCTTGGAGAGTCCGGCAAACTACTGAGAGTATCCTGCCCGCACGGCAGAGCCTGGCAAGCTCCCTGTGGCATATTCGATATGACAAAACACAGTAACAAGTGTCACAGTGGAGATGTTGCTGGGCCCGCTCGAGCAAATCAGTGAACAACGTGAGGACAGTGACAGTGATTGTATATATATTTATGCACTGTAGCACTGTCCTCCCATTGTTTATCGATTCACTATACATATATATATCTATACATATATAGTATGCATCTATACATATGGGGCTGGCAAGCTACCGAGAGTATCTCTCCCGCATGGCAGAGCCTGGCAAGCTACCCGTGATGTATTCAATATGCCAAACACAGTAACAGCAAGTCTCATGATGGAGATGTACTGGGCCCGCTCGAGCAAATCAATGAACGACAGGAGGACTATGACTATGACTATGATCTATACATATATTCATTATATTATAGACATATATTGCATATATGTTTATCACTTGTGACACTTGTGATCCCATTGCTCATCAATTATTCTAGTGGGTGCCAGTAATGTCTTCATTTGTCCCTGTCACGTGCTAGTGGTAGCCCAATGGCGTCTGCTCACTCCAGGAATACTAAGAGCATCAAACTGTTCGTTCAGGGTCTTGACGAAGAAGTCCAACCATCTCACAGGTGGGCAAGCAGGCGTTCTTTTGATGTCTCATGGAATTCAGTTGGTAACGGCTCTAGTCCAGAGGTCATCTCCAAATCACATTATGTGTCCATATGTATATATGTGTATACATATATTTAACCCATGTAGACTATATTGCACACGGGCAGGAATAAGGACCCCATGAAAATGGGCAAGATTACGCGTGTGTCCTGACTGGTTTGGATGAGGCTGAACATCTTTTTCTTTAAGCTGCCTTCAGTAAATAATTTCATAAATTTCAGTCAGTCTTTCTCTTCTCACAGATCCTAGGTGCTTACTTAACCTATCTGTTTTCAGTATGCAGATCCCCAGTACTTAGCCTGTTTGTTTTCAGAATACAAATCTTAGGTACTTTGTTTGTTTTCTGTATGCAGAAAATCTTTCAGCTTTGCATGTTCTTCCGTAACTTCTTTGTTAATGACCTCACTGTATTGAGCCTTTTTTTTTTTTTTTAGTTTTTGGGTCACACCCAGCGATACTGGGGGTTACTCCTGGCTCTACACTCAGGAATTACTCCTGGCGGTGCTCGGGGAACCATATGGGATGCTGGGAATCGAACCCGGGTTGGCTGCATGGGAGGCAAACGCCCTACCCGCTGTGCTATCGCTCCAGCACCCCACTGTATTGAGCCCTTTAGGGTGGTAATAAAAGATTTTAGGGCGCTCTACCTTTGTTACAGGATCTGAGCGAATCCAGGCACTCCGTGAAATATAATTTCTCTCATGTTCCTTGTCTCAGCGCCTCCGATGAACAAGTATTCATGCAACATCATGTGTGTGTGTATATATATATATATATGGACACACAATATTTATATTGGGTGTTTGTTTTTTGAATCCCACCCAGCGGTGCTCAGGGATTACTCCTGTCTCTGAGCCTAGAGGTCACACCTGGTGGAGCCTGGGGAATCACATGCTGTGTCAGGATTTGAACCTGGCACTGCAAGACAACACTGCCTTAACCTCTGTTCTTTCTCCCTGACCCTTGTGAGGGGCCGAAGGCTCTCACGTGCAAGGCATATGCTTTGCCACTGAGCCTCATGGCTGCTGAGTTGGCTCTACCATGCTGGACCAGGGGCCATGCCTGACTGCTCAGGTTTTACTCCCGGTGGGGGACCCTCTCTATGTAACGACAGGGGTGAAACCAGGTTAGTCCTGCGCAAGGCTAGCACCTTCCCCACAGTACTACCCTCAACTCTCTGTATTTGTTTTTCTTTGGGGGGGATGCGCACCTGGCAGTCCTTGGGGCTTACTCCAGGCTCTGTGCTCAGGGATCACTCCCGGCAGGGTTGGGTAATCATATAGGGTGTGCAGGATTGAACGGTTTGGAGGCATGTGAGGCATGGGGCTCGCCTACTATACCGGTTTCTCTTTAGATTGCTTTAGTCTTTTGCCTTTTTTTTTTTTTTAACCAGTTCAGTGACAGGTTGGGATGGAAGGGTTGGGGAGGAGGAAATAACTCCAGGATAGTGGAGTTATTTCATTTTGTTCTATTTCAGTAGAAAGTAGATGCAGTTGCTTTTGGGGAATTCCAAATCTGGTGCTTCAGGCTGCTGAAGATTTGGGGCTCTCAGACTCTGGGTCACAACAGAGCTCTCAAGGGCTGTTCAGAAGCAAAAGGTCTCCACCCAGAGCTAGCTAATGTTTCCCGAATTGTCAGAACTTATTCAGGAATATTCTTGGAACCTAGACACTGGGGTAAGGAAAGTTTTTTGGTTTATTTATTTATTGCTTTTTGGGTCACATCCGGCTATGCACAGGGGTTACTCCTGGCTCATGCACTCAGGAATTACTCCTGGCGGTGCTCGGGGGCCCATATGGGATGCTGGGAATCGAACTCCAGTCGGCTGCGTACAAGGCAAACGCCCTACACACTGTACTATGGCTCCAGTCCCAGAACGAAAGTTTTAATGACGATCTTGCTCAGGACACTTGGGTGCTGGGTGGGAGGGGGCCTAGTTTCAACTGTCTGGGGCTGCGCAGCTGATGGCTGGTGAGTGATTAGGAATGACTTAGTGGAGTTGATGTACTGCAGGTGCGTCTTCGAGGGACTGAAGGAGTCTGGGGAATGTGAGAAAGAAGGGCAGCTGTATGACCCGCGTGGGAAAATCGCTTCTCCAGCACGACACAAAATTACGGTGTGTTTGGAAAAGGCTTTCTTCCCTGGCTCTGCACGCAGGGGTCACTCCTGGCGGTGCTCAGGGAACCCTATGGGATGCTGGAGATAGATCCCGGACCAACCCCGTGCAAGGCCAGCGGCCTCCCTGCTGTGCTACGCTCCAGCCCCCTTATTTGGGAAAGTTTCGGAGCTCAGGTTCAGGAGTTTGCGCTGGGTTGCAGCCAACCTTTAGGAAGTAACCCCGCCCTCCACTTAAAAAAGAAAAAAAAAAATCAATCTCGACTTGAACGCATGCGCCTAGGAGAAGGCTGGCGCGGGGTTACCATCGAGGCTCACCGCTAGAGTGTCGGAATCCCAGGAGGCCGACATCTTGGATCCTGGCAAAAGAGTTGGAAGCGGCTGAGAGCCACGACCAAGTCACGTGGCCCGGCTGGAGAACGTGAGGGCGCTGGGCTCCCGTGGGAGCGACGCCGTCCAGCGGAGAAGCGGACACGTGGGAGGGGGAACACTACGCCGGAGCGGTGGCCCAGGGCTTTGCCCTCACCCGAGATGGCGGCTCCGCGGGCGCTCTAGCCGGCGCCTCGGATGCGCGCGGGGGGGGGCGGGGTCCGACTCCGGCGCGCGTGGCCGCGGTGCGGGTTCGCGGTGGCCTTGGCGACGGCGGCGCCGGGGGTCTCGAGCCTCCACCCGCCGAGCTGCGTCGCGCGCTCCCGGGGCGGCCCGGCGCGGGCCGGCTGCAACCGCGCCGCGGGCTGGACGATGCCCAGGAAGCTGCTGCTGCTGCCCGCGCTGCCCGCGTCCTCGGCCCTCCGCGCCCCGCGCGCCCGGCCCGCCGCCCGCCCGGCCATGAACGCCGCCCGCACCGGCTACCGGGTCTTCTCGGCCAACTCTACGGCCGCCTGCACCGAGCTGGCCAAGCGCATCACCGAGTAAGGGGAGCCCCCCCCCGCCGGCCTCACGGCCCCGCCCCCCGCCCCTCCGCGGCCCCCCGGGGGCCGCTGGGCCTGGCCAGTCCGCGTCCTCTGCGGCCGAGACCCGTTCCGGGGTCGTCCGTCGCGGGCGGGGGGCGCCAGAGCAGGAGCGACCGAGATGCGAGCCCGCGAGAGCCGGGGACCCTCTAGAAATAGAGGCGATCAATGGGGGCCGCGGCTGTGCGGCCCGTTATCGGGGTGGGGGGGCGCGCGGCCGCTCCCCGCAGGACGCTCCGGTCCTGCGCACTCGCGCTGTGCGGGGGGTCTGCAGCCCTGCCCTCATTTGGATTGATTGATTTTTTTTTTAATTTCGGGGCCCAGTCTGGGGTACCTGGTACCTGGGCGGCGACCCCCGGCTCCCCTGGCAGCGCGGGGTGGGGGGTGGGGGCTGCCTGCCACCGGCACGGACGCGCCTTTCTCTCCAGCCCTCTGGCCCTCGCTGCTGCTTTGTTGCTTGGCTTTGGGGCCACACCCGGGGGTCACTCCTGGACGCGCCGGGGGACCATATGGGATGCCGGGAGTCGAACCCGGGCTGCCAGTGCGGGGCAGAGGCCCGCCCCGCTGTGCCCGCTCCCGGGCAACATCCCTCTTTTTCAGCACCTGAGAAGTGGCCGGGAGTCACTGGACTCTGGGGCTCTCCAGGCTGCCCACCGCGACGCTGGGCAGCACCCTCGCTTTCCCGCACTGCACCTGTCCAGCGGGGACAGGATCGCTGTGTGCTGGGGTGGGAGGTGCACCCACCCACCCGGTTCAGCCCCTGTCCCTGCCCGCCCCCCCAGGACCACCGTTTTGGCCAGTGGCCTGAGTTTGGCAGCAACTGCCCCACCCACTCGCACCCAGTATTGCGTGGGAGCCCCGCAGTGCTGTGGACGGATCCTGGAGCAGCGCTGGGGGTCTGCAGAGACCTGCCTCCGCCCACCTCTGCGGGAAGTGGGAAGTTTATTTCCAGATAAACTTGTTACAAGTAGTGGTTAAAAATCTTTCACATTGTAAGGAGCCGTGCTCTAGTGTTCCTCTTCTGGAGCTGATGAGTAATTGCATGGTGATACATAATGTATGTATATATATGTATACATTTGGGGGGCCACACCTGGCTGTGTTCAGTGGTTAGTCCTTGCTCTGCTCGGGAATATTCCCAGTTGGCTTAGGGCACCATATGGGATGCGTGGCCGCTGCAAGGCAGGCCCTGTCCACTGCGCTGTGACTGCAGCCCCTCAAAGCTTTTAATGTTTCTTTTTTTTTTTCCTTAAAATTTTACTAGTGAAACACCATAAGGTACAGTTGTAGACTTACAAATTTTTGTGCTGGGGTTTCAGTTATACAATGATCGAATACCCATCCCTCCACTAATTTTAATGCTTTCTTGATGTTATCATCATCATCATCATCATCATCTTTTTTTTGGCAACAAACACCCAGCCCCTGCCTGATGATTTTTTTAAATTTTTATTTATTTTTTTGCCTTTTTGGGTCACACCCAGCAATGTTCAGGGGTCACTTCCGGCTCTGCACTCAGGAATTACTCCTGGCGGTGCTTGGGGGACCATATGGGATGCCGGGGATCAAACCCAAGTTGGCCGTGTGCTAGGCAAACGCCCTACGGCCCCTTTATTTTATTTTTTAAATATTTTTTCAATTTTGTTTTATTTTTTGCTTTTTGGGTCACACCCGGCGATGCACAGGTGTTCCTCCTGGCTCTGCACTCAGGAACTACCCCCTGGCGGTGCTCAGGGGACCATATGGGATGCTGGGAATTGAACCCTGGTCGGCTGCGTGCAAGGCAAACGCCCTACCCGCTGTGCTATTGCTCCAGCCCCCCCCCCCCCCCCCGCCTGGTGATTTTAATGCTCACCTGAGCGCAGGTGTTTCCTTCCTGTCTGCTGGACCCCCATTCTGTCCTAGCTGATGGTACTGCTCCTTCCCACTGGTCCTGTGCTCACATTCAGATTCTCTTGGGTTGGGGCCCGCAGTGGGCGGTGCTCAGGGCTTACTCCGGGCTCTGCTCAAGGATCACTCCTGGGGGGGCTCAGGGGACCATAAATGGTGCTGGGGGGGGTCAAACCTGGGCCGACTTTGAACAGAATCAGTGCCCTCCCTGCTGTACTGTCGCTCCGTTCCGGCTAGTAACCAGATGTATTGTTTTGGTGGGGCCACTCCCAGCGGTGCTTGGGGGGGAACCTATGAGATGCTGAGTATCGAACCCGGGTCAGCCACGTGGAAGGCAAGCACCCTGCTTGCTCTACTCTCGCTCCAGCCCAGCTAGTAACCGCTTTTGTCAGGGATTGGTTTTATTCAGTAAAGGAGCTGGACATTGAACATGGGTCATGGGCGCCGTTCAGAAGTTAGCCTGCCACGCCTGAGGCTGCTTCTTGGCGTGACCAGATTTGCAGTTCTTCATGAACCCGGCTTTCTTCTCCATTGTGTCTTTGTGGAAAGCGTGCCAGGTTGCTCTGCCTAGCTCTGTGCTGGGGGGGGTCCCTTCCGGTAGCACTGGGTCAGGGGACACGACCAGGTGCCCCTGCAGTGCCCCGCAGCCTGCTGGCTCGGCCGCCAGACCCTGAGCTGAAGATCTCAAAGGGTCTTTCCCTTTTTTTTCCTTCTCTCTGGAGGGGGAGGGGGCCAGTGTTTGGGCCTCGTCCACCAGTGCCCAGGGAGTACTCTCGGCTGTGATCAGGGATCACTCCTTGTTCTGTGCTCTGGGGACGTGTGCAGCGTCAGCCTCGTGTAAGTTAGTCCCTCACTCAGCTCCGATGGCCGCTGTTCGTTCCTCAAGGATTTTGTTTAGTTTGGGGGTCCTACCTGGCGGTGCTCCGGGCTGACTCCTGACTCTGCTCTCAGAGATTGCTCCTGGCGGGTTTCAGGGCACCCATGGTGTGTGGTGCTGGGAACGTCACCTGGGTCTGCCGCATGCAAGGCCAATGCCCTCCCTGCTCTGCTGTCTCCAGCCCCAAAGGTTTGTCACTGGCCTTCTCTCCTCTGCAGGCGCCTGGGTGCTGAGCTGGGGAAGTCAGTGGTCTACCAGGAGACCAATGGAGGTAAGGAGAACCATCTGGAGGTGGCTGCCACGTCCTGGGAAGGCAGTTATTAGTCAGGGTTTGTTTTCTCTTCTTTTTGGGTCACACCCGGCGATGCACAGGGGTTCCTCCTGGCTCTGCACTCAAGATTCACTCCTGGTGGTGCTCGGGGGACCATATGGGATGTGGGAATTGAATCCGGGTCGGCCATGTTCAAGGCAAACACCCTCCCCTCTGTGCTATTGCACCGGCCCCTGTTACTCGGGTTTTAAGTTGGGGATGGAGACTGGAGCAGTAGTACAGTGCAAGGTCGACCCAGATTCGATAGCCAGCATCCTATATGGTCCCCTGAGCACCGTCAGGCCTAAGTCCTGAGTGCAGAGCCAGGAGTAACCCCTGTGCATCGCCGGGTGTGACCCAAAAAGGAACAATAAAATAAAATAAAGTTGGGGGTGGTCACACCTGGCAGTGCTCAGGGGACCCTCTGAGGTGCAGGGGGGTTGAAGGTGGCCAGCGTGAGCAAGGCAGGCGCCCTCTGTGCTGTCCTCCCTCTGCCCCTCTAAGGTGCCCTCCTTAAGCTATCGGGTACGTTTTTTTTTTTTTTTTTTTTGCAGAAACGAGGGTTGAAATAAAGGAATCTGTTCGTGGCCAAGATATCTTCATCATTCAGACGATCCCCAGGTAAGTGTCGCTCTGCGTGTCTGCGTGTTCCCCTGCAGAGGGGCCTAGAGCCATGTGGCCCATGGCCCCGTTCCCCCAAAATATCGCTCTGTGCCCCCATGCCCCCCCGAAATTTCCCATAAGTGAAGAAGCAGGAAATTCCCCCCAGTTGTCACTGTGGCATTGCCCTGCTGCCCCCAGGGGCTGGAATCACCCCGTTTTGTTTTGTGTTGAGGGGTCACTCCTGGTGGTGCTCAGCGCTTCTTCCTGGCGGTGCGTGCAGGGGTCACTCCTGGTAGCCTTGGGGGGCTTTACGTGGGCGTTGAAGCTGGGCCAGCCGCACACAGGGCGCCTCCCCTGTCCTGTCTCCTCCTCACCCGCGCTTTCTCCTGGTGATGATGCCGGGGGTGGGACAGAACACTTGCCCGCCTTGGTTGCTCTGTTCATTTTGGTTATGATAAGAGAGAAAGCCCCGTTTCAACTACGGTCACCCTTGTGTACTTGAGCTTTCGAATGGATTTCGCGTGTTACTTTCCCTTTCTGGTGGTGGGGGTGCTGGGAACCTCGGACCTCGCATTGAAGTCTGTACCCTGCCCTGCGCTGCACCCCGTCCCCATGGCTGGATTTTGACCTTGGGTGTTGCCGGCCTCGGTCTGGCCTGGGCGTGAGTCAGTCCTGCCCGCTTGTGCCTCAGACCCCAGTGAGCTCTGAAGCTCCCTGACGCCAGTGAGGCCCCTGGGCTGTCCATCTGCCCTTGGACGCTGGGTCTTCAGGGGGACGGCGGCCAGGTGGTCAGTACCAGGCCAGATTCTTCTTCTGTTTTGAGGTCACGCCCAGCGGCTCTCTGGCTCTGTGCTCAGGGAATCTCTCCTGACAGTGCTCGGGGGACCCTGTGGGATGCCAGGAATTGGACCCAGGTGGGCCGCATGCATGGCCAGCGCCCTCCCTGCGGGACGATTTCTGCAGCCCCCAACTTCTTCACTTGGGGGTCTCTCTCAGCTGCAGCAGCCGCTCTCCCAGGAAGAAGGGGCCTTACCTGCGGCCATAGTCTCCTGGCCCTGATTGCGAGAGCGTCGGGCCGCACAGCGTGCCTGGTTCTGAGGTCCTTCAGGCCTCCAGACACACGGGGGAAGCCAGTCAGCTAAGGCGCGCTGGGAAACAGCTCCCAGCCTGGTGCCTGTGCTGAGGGTGTCGGAGAGGGGCCAGGGAAGACGTAGCCGCAGTGGAGCTGGGTGGCCTTGATGGCCACTTGCTCCCCATTGCGCTGGTGGCCGGGGTGGCTGCATGTCACCTGCGAGTGGCCAGGCGCCTGGTGGCTGGTGGCGCGGTGCAGGACCTCGCCTGGCAGAACTGGGGTGTCTTGGGGCGTTTGGGCAGGGAAGGGGCGTTGGGAGAAAGGAGCTGGCCTCAGAGAAGGGGCATGTACGGTCATGAGCCGGACTCGGCCCCCCCGCAGACTCGCAGTGGCTCCCCGTGAGCGGACTCTGGCCCCTTTTTGGGCACAGCAAGGAGGACGGGAGGCTGCCCGAGGTGACCCTGAGGTGACACGGCCCCCCCCGGGCAGCCCCCAGCAGGTACCACTAGCAGCTCGTCGCAGCAGAGGGAAAAATGATTGTCCTGTTTAGAGGCAGAACCACCAGCCCCGGCCAGGATGTATCTGGAACATTCTTAGGGAACAGATAAACAAAGCAAAGGCAGCTTGCCAACTTCTGCGGCCGTGGCCCACAGAGGAACTGTGCAGGATCCAGTGAGCCCCGTCCTCAGCGGTGGAAGGGCGGTGTGACAGAGGTCCTTTGTCTTTGCTGACCTTTGGGGTGTGTGTGGCGGGGGCGGGGGGGCGCTGGCCTTGGCCTTGGCTTTGGGCTGGAGGATATTGAATCCCTGGTGTGGACCATTAGCAAGAGGGAAAAGTGTAAAATGAGCATCTCGGGAGAAAGACAGCGAGGCAGTCTGCAGTGGGGGCTCAGCCTCTCACACACAACTCCACACCTCACACACATACACACACACCTCACAAACACACACTCACAGACACGACACCCATAAGGCTCTTAGAGTTGATGAGTGAAATTCACTCTGCAGTCAGAGCTCAGTCACACACATACACATGTACCTCAGACACACATCTCTCATGCACAGCTCACACTCTTCTCACATATACGTCTCTAACACACACTCCTCTCACACCTCACTCGTACCTCGCCCATCTCTTACCTCTCACACACATCTCACACACTCCATACATAGCCCTCACAGACACGTCTTTCACATATCTCACGCACACCTCACACACATCGCTCAGGTGCCTCACACACACACACGCACGTCTCACATATCTCAGACCCGTCTCTCGCATACATCTTATACACACCTTTCATATCTCACACACCTGACACGTCTCACACACGTTTTATACATTGCTCTCACATCTTACGTCCCACATGTGTCTCCACATATACCTCACACATGTCTCACACACACATCTCTCACACACCTCATCTCTCCTAGACATATTTCTAACACACACACACACCTCTCTCACACATGCCTCCCACACAGCTCACGTCTCTCACTCATCTCACACACCTCACATACATCTGTCACCTCTCAAACATATTTCCCATACATCTCAGATACATCTCACACAAGCCTCACTCGCATAATCTCACACATTTCCCACCTCACACATCGCTCACACACTTTTCAAACCCATTTCTCTCACGTGCCTCTCTCTCACATACACCTCACACACACCACACATTTCTCACATACCTCACACATCTGTCACACATATCTCTCTCGTAGACAGACACCTCTCTCTTACATGTGCCAGCCGCTGTGCTCACCCTTGTGTGTCTGGGTGGGTCTCGGGTTCCCCCTGTCTGGACACCCTTCCGAAAATTTTTGAGACAGCTGCACCCTCACCCACATTTTTTTTGGGGGGGTCACACCCGGTGATGGATGGGGCTACTCCTGGCTCATGCACTCAGTTATTACTCCTGGTGGTGCTCAGGGGACCATATGGAATGCTGAGAATTGAACCTGGGTCGGCTGCATGCAAGGCAAACGCCCTCCCCGCTGTGCTATTGCTCCAGCCCCTCACCCACATTTTTGGCAGGGGATCAGGTGCGGAGCTTTGGGGGCATCACAGTCTCTCCCGGGTGGAAGGTAAGAACCTAACTGTACTGAGTCGTTTCTGGATTCGGGGCCACACCCGGCAGTGCTTGGGAGCTATTCCCGGCTCCGTGCGGTCACTCCCGGCAGTGCTCCAGGGCTCCCACCCGCAGCCTGTGCTCACCTCCGGCCCCAGACTGGCCCCACTGCCAGGGCCCGAGTCACCAGCCACTCCCTGTGAGCTCAGGTGCGAGTCTCGGGTGGAGCGCCCTCACCTGAGCCACAGGGTCCACCCCTCACTGCGCGGACACGGCTCCATCCCTCAGCGTCGGCGGGACCAGGCCCCCTTGGCAGGGTGTGGTTTTCCGGGCTCACGCCCAGCCCCCCCACCTCTTGCAGGGACGTGAACACGGCGGTGATGGAGCTGCTGATCATGGCGTACGCGCTGAGGACGGCCTGCGCCCGCAACATCATCGGCGTCATCCCCTACTTCCCCTACAGCAAGCAGAGCAAGATGCGCAAGCGCGGCTCCATCGTGTGCAAGCTGCTGGCCTCCATGCTGGCCAAAGCAGGTGGGCGCGGCCAGGTGGACAAGTCGGCCTCTGGCCTCTCTCTGTCTCCGCTGCTCTGAGGCAGCCCCTCCCCCGGTGCAGGGGCCCGAGGGACACTCCCCAGCGCTGGCTGGCAGTGGGCGGGGTGTCGGGGCCCACTCCTCGCTCTGCCCGGCCTCCTGCCCAGAGCTCAGATTCTTTCCTCGAAACGTCGGTGGCCCCGGGTTCACACGGACACATGCCCTCCTGCGGGCCCAGCGCTGGCCCAGACCTTTTGTCACTTTCTTTTCTTGGTGGTGCCCGGCGGGGGCCTCCCCCACCAGCACAGAGACAGACTCCTGGCTCGCTGCTCAGGGGACCTTAGGTGGTGCCAGTGATTGAACCCGGCCAGCGCCCTGTCCGCAGTCCCCATTTCTCTGGCCCTGTCGCTTCCGGTCTGCGTGCTTCCTCGCACCCCGTACTCCTTGGCCTGTGAACAGACGTAGGACGCTTTGCCGTTATTGGGGTTTTATTTGGCACCATCGGTAGCAAGAGTACAATCTGGTTTTTGGTGCAGCCGCCCGTGGGACCCTGCACTGGTGGGGCTGACCCGGGTCCCATCCTCTGCGATGCTGACCCCCCGGCTGCCCTCCGCGCTCTCTCCCTCCCTCCGTGGGTTCGTTTGCCGCTTTCCCTTGAGGTTGGGGCTGTGGGTGCTCCCAGCCCTCAGGCGTCTGCTGGGCCCTGTCGCGACGAGTCAGGACCTGAGCAGGCTGCGGCCTGGTATGCCGCGGGGCTGTGTCGCAGCGTGCCCGCTGGTCCGTGTTGTAGGCCTGACTCACATCATCACCATGGACCTGCACCAGAAGGAGATACAGGGCTTCTTCAGCTTCCCTGTGGACAACCTGCGTGCCTCGCCCTTCCTGCTGCAGTACATCCAGGAGGAGGTGAGGGTGTGGGGCGCAGACGCTGCCCGAGCCCGTGTGCTGCTTGCGTCCACGTGGCCGAGCACCTGTGGTCCCGAGCGTGTGTCACCCGCATCTGCCCTCTCGAGATGGGGACTTTCACACTTTCCTGTCCAAAGCCAGGCTGTGTGCGGGGCTCTCTTCGCCCTTGGGGAAGCCCAGGTTCTCTCCTGAGCATGTTACACTCTTCCCCTCCCTCTCTGTCTTCACACCTTCAAAAACCCTCCAAATCTATTTACTTTAAAAAAAAAAAAAGTGATGGCGCTGAGATGGCTCAGAGGGCCGGTAACACCCAAAAGCCCGGGAGGGACTCGGGACGGGGATGCCCCTCTTCTGGGACAGATTGACCTTTCCA
Source organism: Sorex fumeus (assembly GCF_029834395.1). NCBI lineage: Eukaryota > Metazoa > Chordata > Mammalia > Eulipotyphla > Soricidae > Sorex > Sorex fumeus. The sequence goes on along the minus strand of NW_026606086.1, from coordinate 15,917,708 downwards.
TGTCTTCTCATTTGTTTGTTTTTCTGTTTGGGGGCAAATCTCGAGAGTTACTGGGGGGCGAACCTGGCTTGGCTATTGTCTGCGTGCAGGGCGAGACCCCTCCCTTCTGCCCTCAGCATCTTCTCCCATCTCCTCCCAACCTAGATTCCAAATTACAGAAATGCCGTCATTGTCGCTAAATCTCCAGATGCTGCAAAGAGGTGAGTATCGGGGCCTGGTCGGACCTTCTGGGAGCTTCTGAGGCAGCTCTGTGACCCTTCTGGGCCCTTCTGGGGTGGGGGTCCTGAGGGGTAGGGAGGTGAGCGGGCCTCCCCCTGCGGACGTGTGAGGTGTGGGTGGCAAGTGGCCGGCTGGTTCCACCGAGCCCCCTCCCAGCCCACGGCCCCGCGGGCTTCCTGGGGACCTTTCCTGGGTTCGTGCCCACTTGCTCACGCCCTCTCGGTTGCCCGCAGGGCTCAGTCCTACGCCGAGCGGCTGCGCCTGGGCCTGGCCGTCATCCACGGGGAAGCGCAGTGCGCGGAGCTGGACATGGACGATGGGCGCCACTCCCCGCCCATGGTTAAGAACGCCACCGTCCACCCGGGCCTGGAGCTGCCGTGTAAGCTGAGTCTGGGGTGTGCAGGGGCTGGGCAGGGGGGCAGGGCCCGTGGGTCCACAGGGCACTGGCTGGGAGTCTGGCCGCAGGGCGGGGCAGGGCAGAGGGGGGAATGGAGTGGGGAGGGGTGCAGGCCGCCACCCACTGCAGGCTCCAGGGAGGACTGACCGGCAGCTGTCAGACCTGGTGTGGCCCACACAGTGGCTCTACGCGTGTCCAAGGACACCAGCGGGACAGGGCTCCTCCGGTGGAGGCGGGGGGACGTGGCCTGATTGCTGCCAGCTGGCCAGGCTTTGGGGACAGTGTGCAGCCCCTTGGGAGGGTTGCTCTGCTCTGGGGGTCTCTCCATGCTGGGGGACCCTATGGTGCTGAGTGCCGAGTGCCTCACCTCTGCGTCTGCTTTCGGAGAGGGCTTCCAGCTCTCACATCTCTGGATGGGGTACGGGGGCGGGGGTAGGGTTCCCGAGAGGCCCCGAAGTCCCTCCTGGGCCAGAGATGCCCTGGGCCAGCCCAGGGATGCGGGGGAGGGGATGTCTCAGGGACTGTGGGGTGCCAGGTACGGCATGTGGCTTCCTGCTGTGCCACCCTGGCCCCGGGTAGGAGTGGCTTGCCGGGCAGGCTCAGCACCGTGTTCTGCCCACTCGGGTCCCCGGCAGAGCAGGGAGGAGTTTCTGGGCATGGCTGGTGCAGTCCCCAAAACCCAATAAAATCTGTGTCTGCTGTGTCGCAGGGCTTAGAGCCCCCAGGAGGACGGGGGTGGGCACAGGGGAGAGCTGTGGTTGTCAGCGCACCTGCATGGCGGCCTCCCTCCCCCACCTTTGACTCAGTTGTTCTGTTGCATTTGCATCCCTGGGAATCAACCCCAACAGGTGCGCTCTTGCTGACTTGGGGGCCTGAAGTAAGGAGGAGTACTGGTGTAGGTTGAGCCACGTCTGTTGGTGCGGCTGCTGGTAGTGCCAGGAATTTGTACCAAGCTCAGCCGCGTGCAAGACACCCGCCTCCCTGCTGCTGGACCTGCTCTTCAGCCCAGTGATGCTCTTTTTAAGTTTAAACTTTTGGTATAAAAAAATTTTTTTGAGGGGGCTGGCGTGATTGCACAGCGGGGAGGGCGTTTGCCTTGCATGTGGCAACTGGGGTTTGATTCCCAGCATCCCATATGGTCCCCTGAGCACCGCCAGGAGTAATTCCTGAGTGCAGAGCCAGGAGTAAGCCCTGTGCATTGCCAGGTGTGACCCAAAAAGCAAAAAATTAAAAAAAAATTTTTTTTGAGCCACACTCAGCAGTGCTCAGGGCTTACTCCTGACTCTGTGCTCAGGAATTACTCCTGGTGGTGGGGGGGGGGGGGGGGAACCAGATTGAACCCAGGGCAGCTGTTCTGGGCCCCCTGTGTTTTTGGTTTTTTTTTTTTTTTTTTTTTTGAGCCACAGGCTCATAGTAGTCTCTCACTCTGAGGGCGGGGCTGGCTTTTGTTGGGTAAAATTAAAACGGGCACCGAGGGACAGGGCCATGGTACAGTGGGGAGGTGCTTGCCTCACACATGGCTGACCAAGTTCAGTGCCTGTCATCCTTATGGTCCTGAGCCCACCAGGAGTGAGTCTTGAGTTCAGAGCCCTGAGCATCACCAAATATGGCCCCAAAACCAAAAAAAAAAAAAAAAAAAGCAAAAAAGATACAGAGCAGAACCTTGAACTTAGGGTCATTTGAGCACTTTTTTTAAAGCCACTCTTGGTGATGCTCAGGGCCTCCTCCTGGCTCTGTGCTCAGGGATCCCTCCTGGCAGTACAGAGGGGACCTTATGGGGATTGAACCTGGGCAAGTTCCTCCCCGCTGGACTATTGCTCTGGTCCGTGCTTTGTCTCTGATCACTTTGACTTGCTGTCTCGGGGCCTCCGGGCCACGCTCATTGGTGCGGGGACACCCAGGCCGTGTCCACAGCCGTGCCAGGCGGGTACCTGGCCGCTTCCACACTTCTCTCTCCAGCCCTTTTTGCCCTTTTTAGGGAGAAGTGGTCTGAGAAGCAGAACACTGAGTAGCCGCCCGCCTGCCAGAGTCCCGGTTCCCCAACCCGGAGCCCTCAGAGGGTGGCCCCCGACCTAAAACACCAGGAACGTGACCGCCTCCCCTGCGGTTGGGTGTCAGGTCACCTGAGCGTTTCTGGCTTGCTCCCCCAACACCCACAGTGGCAGCCGCTTGCAGAGAAGCCTCTGGGCTGCTCAGACCCGGGAACCTGTCACATCCCTGGGTGGGCTGTTGACTTGGCGGTAGAATAGTGCCAGGCTGTGTCTTGGCGTTCTCGTGGCTCGGGAAGCCGGCAGTGTCCAGCTACAGTCAGACTGTGATCCAGGCCGTGTCCCAGCTGTAGTGGGCTGTGAGCTGGCCATGCGCCAATAGTAGGCTGTAACTGGGCCGTACCCCGTGTGCTGGCTGTCGTCAGACTGTGATGGTGCTGGAGTTTATTCTCTTTGCCAATGCTTGTTCACAGACCTTCAGAAGCCTCTCCCAGAATATTTAGCCTGTTACTGTCCCTTGTTTTGTGTTTTGGGTCACACTCACGAGTCACTCCCAGCGGTGCTCAGGGAGCCAGGAGGGATGTGGGGATCAAACTGGGTGCACGGGGGCTCCCTCCCTGCTGTGCTCTCTCCAGCCCCTCATCTGGTTTTTATTTACTTGTTTTCATTTAGAGTCCACACCAGGTGGTGCACAGGGCTTACTCCGGGTCCTGAGCTTAGGAGTCACTCCTGGCCCCTATGTGGCCCAGGGTTCAAGCCCTGGTGGGCTCCTTGGAGGCAGCACCTTACTCTGTACCGTCCTCAGCCCCAGGACTGTCTTGAGGCTGCCGCTCTCCCAGCGTCCATCTGCTGTTCCCAGGAGGGTGACCGCTGGGTGTCATCTCGTGAAGATATACCCCCAGGGGACCGAGAGGTCGTACAGAGTTAAGGCATTTGCCTTCATGTGACTGACCCGGGTTCATTCCCCGGGGCACCTCATATGGTCTCCTGTGCCCGCCAGGAGTGACCCCTGAGTTCAGAGCCCTGAGTACCCACTGGGCACTGGGTGTGGTCCCCAAGAAAGGATGCACCCCGAATAGGAGAGCTAGTATGGAGGAACTGCCAAGGATCTAATCAGCATGCACCTGATGGCACAGTGAAGTGACAGTGTCGGGCTGAAGGTCTCTGAGCACCTCCAGGGGTGGCCCCAACCCCCAGATAGCGGCTGTTGCTGCAGGAGGTGTGGCGAGGGGCAGCGTCGTGTCCTGGGTGCCCATCACTGTGTCTGGCAGAGCTGTCGGGACAGTGTCTCTGCAGGAGACCCCAGGGTTTTGAGAGGCGTCTCTGCTTTCTTGCCCTGGTGGGAAGGTATTGGTGCTTGCCCGGTGCCCCCAGGCTGACGGGAGCTCATGGGCTTGTCCTGGTCTTTTTTGGTTTCTCAGTGATGATGGCCAAAGAGAAGCCACCGATTACCGTGGTCGGAGACGTTGGGGGCCGCATCGCCATCATAGTGGTAAGGTGGGGCTGACCGGGCCCTCTGTGGCCACTTTCTGCTAGGGAGTATGTCCAGGTGTGACAGTCCACCCGAAGCCCCGTCTGTCCTTCCTCACCTGGCTCCCTTGGGACGAGTGGAGGAAGTTTCCTGGAGACGCACAGGGGACGCCTCGCTTGGCACCCAGCAGATCCCGTTAAGAAACAGCCGGGCCAGAGCAATAGGACAGTGGAGAGGGCGCGTGCCTGGCACACACCTGACTCAGGTCTGCGCCCCGGCACCCATGGTTCCCCGAGCACTGCCAGGAGAGTGCCTAAGTGCAGAACCAGGAGTAGTGCCTGAGTGCTGGGCAAAAACTCCCCAAAAGAGAAAGAAACTTACTTGAGCCCATTGCCCCTTCCTTTCTTTTTTTTTTCTGCTTTTTGGATCACACCTGGCGATGCACAGGGGTTACTCCTGGCTCTGCGCTCAGGAGTTACTCCTGGCGGTGCTCAGGGGACTATGTGGGATGCTGGGAATCGAACCCGGGTCGGCCGCGTGCAAGGCAAACGCCCTACCCTCTGTACTATCACTCCAGCCCCTCTCTCACTCCCTTTTGCTGGAGCCCCGGGACCTCTGCAAGTTGCCAGAGGTGACTGTCTGCTGAGCACTGGTCTCGTGCTTGCCCTTGAACGTGACCTCTGTTTGTCAGCTGCACCTGGCAGTGCTCAGGGATCACCTGGGCTGACCCGTGGGTGTCGCCAGCGCCTCCCTGTGCAGGCGAGCGGCCCGGCCCTCACAGAGGCACCTCACTCCTGATCCCCCACTCAGAAGGGAGTCGAAGGGACGGCGGCATGGGCGGGGGGTGCGCAGATGGAGGTGGTACAGCTCCCCTGCTGGGCCTGGCAGGATGACATCATCGACGACGTGGAGAGTTTCGTGGCTGCTGCGGAGACCCTGAAGGAGCGAGGCGCCTACAAGATCTACGTCATGGCCACGCACGGCATCCTGTCCGCCGAGGCCCCGCGCCTCATCGAGGAGTCCTCCATCGACGAGGTGGGCGGGGATGCACTCTGGGGGCCGAGGGGCTGATCCCTCCAAGGCCACGTCCAGCAGTGCCACCCTGACCCTCCCCCCAGGCACGACGGGCCCTTGTCCTCTCTCCTCCGGGCTTTCTTCTTTATTCTCACAGTAGCCAGGGACGGACCCAGGTCTTGCTTGCGCCTCGGGGCTGGGGCTCAAACACGAGGAGCCTCAGACCCTTGGGGACCACCCGCGTTCTCCCAGCAGAAAGCTGTGAATGACCACACCGAGGGGAGTGTGGCTTTGTGGTTCTGCTTTTGGGTTTTGGCTTGGGCGACTGACTCTTCCACCTCCCCCGGCCTCCTGCGGGCAGTGCCCTCGCCCCCTCCCCTGGCGTGGAACCTGCCGTGGGTACTGCGTGCCATCTGAGCTCTGCCAAGGGCACCGAGAGCTGGTGCCCGCACTGGGCCCCGTGGTCACCTGCTTGTTTTCTGCTGCTGCCCTCCAGGTGGTAGTGACGAATACGGTCCCTCACGAGGTACAGAAGCTGCAGTGTCCGAAGATAAAGACGGTGGACATCAGCCTGATTCTCTCGGAAGCAATTCGGCGCATCCACAATGGGGAGTCCATGGCGTACCTCTTCCGGAACATCACCGTGGACGACTGAGCGGCATGAATCCGCGGCCTTAACTGTTGCAGGGAGGCAGGGGAGATCAAGCCTTAACCCTGTCATGCCCGGCAGGAAGCCAGCATCTGGCCGGCTCTCCGTCCCTGTCGGTCCCTCCCCAGTCCACTTCCCGCCACTCTTTTCTAAAGAATTCTATTTTCCCTGGAGATGGCGAGCTCCACAGCCCCTGAAATAGTCGGCCGGTTCACTGTGTGGTTCCAGGAGGGCGGGAATGAGCCGTGAGCAGAGCCAGGTGTGGCCCAGAGCCACGTGACCAGGTCTGAGGAGACAGGAGTTCCGTCTCTGGGGTGGGGGGGTCTCTGTCACTCCTGAATGACAAATAAATGTCTGTTGTCTGGCTACTGTCCACGTTGCCATGGGGACTGCTTGCGGGCGACCCCCAAGACACTGCAGCACCGTGACTAAGGCTGCCCAGCATCACCTGTGTCCAGGTGTCCTCCTTTCAGAGCTGGAGAAAAAAACCAGGGCCCAGGGAGGGTGGCCTTGGGGATTGCGACCACCCCAGGCTCATCCCCCCACTCCTGCCCGTGTGGGCCCCGGAGGTCCAGCTGTGAACCAGCGTCAGCCTCCGTCCCTGTGGAGCTGCCCTTGCTTCTGGAACAGCGGCAGCTTCCCGGATCCCCTGCTGCTTTTCATTCCCCTCCTAGAGGCTAGAAGGGTTCTCGCCCCACCCCCCACCCCCCACCCCGCCAAGGTCTTAGCATTTGCAAGCGCACAATTAAGATGCCACTGAGGAATGAAAGGGAAAGCTGAATTCTAAAGAATTTGCTGCCTGGAGGAAGGGCCCTGACTAGCCATTCCTCCCCCAGCTGTCCCCAGCCAGCCTGGGGCCCTGTCAGCTGTAAAAGGGTGGTTTGGGGGCTAGGCTCAAATACCCATCCCTCCACCAGTGCCCATTTTCCACCACCACAGATCCCAGTATCCCTCCCACCCCCCATTCCCCCCATCCCACCCTGCCTCTGTGGCAGGGCATTCCCTTTTGTTCTCTCTCTCCTATTGGGTGTTGTGGTCTGCAAAAGAGGCATTGAGTGGCAATCATGGTTGGTCTATAGTCTACTTTCAGCATGTAGCTGTTAGAAAAGATGAAGTCATGAAATTTACAAGTGGTACTACAGGGAAAGTATGTTAAGCGAAATGAGTCAGAAAGAGAGGGATAGACATAGAAAAATTGCATTCATCTGGGGAACATAAAGTAACAAAATAGGAGACTTAACACCCAAGTTAGTCTTGGGTGTTATCAAGTTAATCAAGGAGATTAACACCAAGTTGGGCTGGAGCTTTAATCAAGTTAATCAAGTAGATTAACACCAAGTTGGGCTGGAACGATAGCACAGCGGTAGGACATTTGCTTTACAAGCAGCCAACATGGCCGACCCGAGTTCGATTCCTCTACCCCTCCCGGGGAGCCTGGCAAGCTACCGAGAGTATCTCGCTCGCACCGCAGAGACTGGCAAGCTCCCCGTGATGTATTCGATATGCCAAACATAGTAACAACAAGTCTCACGATGGAGACGTTACTGGGCCCGCTTGAGCAAATCGATAACAACAGGAGGATCGTGACCGAGACGTTAACACCCAAGAGTGGCTGAGATTAGTACCAGGAGGTTTGCTCCACAGCTTGGAGGCCAGCCACACGTGCTAGGGGTAAAGGGAGCTCAGATAGAGAAGGGAGCACCAAATAAAGGGTGTTGGGACGAGCCCTTGCTTTGGATTGGGAGAGCTAGATCCGCAGAACCTCTCGAGAACTGCAGGGTGTTACTCCCCCACGGGGCGCAAGGTTTCCTCTAGAAAGACTAAGGGCCCGGTTCAGTTCGAATCATCTGGATTCTTCTCGTCTCTACCTCCCTCAGCATTTTCTTCCTGTGTCCTCTAAGGTGGAGGGTCCTCCCCTCTCCCCCCCTGCACCCCCCAACTCCTGGTGTTACTTAGGATTTACTTCTGGCTCTGTGCTCAGGGACCACTCCTGGGAATCTCTGGGCCTGCCCTGGGCAAGGCAAGCCCCCTCTGTCCTGTCGCCCTGGCTCCTTCCTCCAACGTGGAGATTTTTAAGTTTTTGTTGTTTTTCAATTATGTAGGAGTACTGCTATTTATTCAGCCATTGATTACGTAGATTGAATTGGGGCATGAACTCCACATGACTTTTTTTTTTTATTGTTTAATTTTATAAGTCAGTTCACAATTTTTGATTACAGTCAATATCCGAACACCACTCCCAACACCATTACACCTTCCCTCCACCAAATTCGGGATGTTGCCATCCCAGATCCCAATCCCTGTCACAAAACACATCCAAAGTAATACATTTCGTAGTGTCTGTTATGAAGAACTACTGAACATGCTTACAAAAAAGGTTTCATATAGGAAACAGTGTGAAGATTGTCCTATCTTGGCAGGAGCCATTAAGACATTCTATAGGATATCACTGACATGTTAAAGTTTGGGTGGTGTGAACTTTGGCATACTTATCTGAAAATATGTAATATTTTATGTATTCTATATATTTCCCTCTATGATTTGTTGCCTACTATCTGAACACCATCAAATGTGGTGTGATAATTATGGAGAATGGGTAGGAAGTGTTTTGTGATGTGTCATGCGACCGCACAGTCCATGAATATGTTTACTCTTATGTGAGGCTCGGCCCGAGCGCATGGGGAACGGGCTTGAGCGTGGCTGCGGTTGGGTTGTGGAGGTTTTTGGCTGCCTGAGCTGGGTCCCTTGGGGTGGGGAGGGCTCTCACCCGCCCCCTCCGGGGCGCCCCGCATGAAATAGCCTGATGCAGAGTCCCGTGGCATGGTTATGGGGGCATCATGTTATGTTCCCTTTCGGGAGAAGCAGCCATGTAATCTGGATGGTGGCTGATGAGATTATCTGGTACTGGCAGGAGGTGGCGTATGGGCATGACCCCTGGGTCTCCAGAGACTGGGGAAAGCGGGCAGAGGATTTCTGCTCCTGGTCCCGTTGAGCCCAAAGTCCAAAGTGACAAAGTTCTGCATTACCTGGGTTCCGTAGGACTTCACTCGTGTATGGCTCGGCCCGAGTGTGTGGGGAGCAGCCTTGAGCCTGACACGGGTTCCTGCTACAGACACTAACTGCATCTTTTGAGATTTATGGGTCTCAGAAATAAGGCCAGTTAAGCTTATATAGCTGAGCCGGAGGTGGTTTGTGGGTGTGTCTCCCACATAACTAACTTTTGGCTGTTAAATTTCTTTATGGGCTGGAGCGATAGCACAGCAGGTAGGGCATTTGCCTTGCTCACGGCTGACCTGGGTTCAATTCCTCCGTCCCTCTCAGAGAGCCTGGCAAGCTACCGAGAGTATCCCGCTCACATGGCAGAACCTGGCAAGCACCCTGTGGCATATTTGATATGCCCAAAATAGTAACAAGTCTCACAATGGAGACATTACTGGTTCCCCCTCGAGCAAATTGGTGAACAGAACAACAGGACAGCAGTGCAGCAGTGCAGTGCAATTTCTTGGTAAACTTGACCCCGAGTTGTTGAGGTCTGGCCAAAGGCACAGCAGCAATTTTGGGGTATCTGGAAGTCTGAAGGCACCATCAGGCTGCTGATGCACTCGCCCCGCAGGTACAGGTTGACCTGCTGATGGCAGGCACCATACCCCTGTAGATTTTAAGATTTTAGCAGGAACACTCAGTGAGCTTGTTTCCTGGGAGTCGAGTGTGAGAATATACCCTGTGGACGGTCCCTTAAGGTCTGTCCAGGCACCCCGTTCCCTGTTGAGGGGGCTCCCCCAAACCGAGCAGCACCCAGCCTTGAGTTTGCCAGAGAGAGACCCCACTCCACCCCAGCACCCCAAGATGACTCCCAGTTTGTTCTTTTGCTGAGGGCAGCCAGTGCCCGGCGGTGGGGACTCCTCCTTGGGGGTTCTCTGGTTCCCTGTAGACATGTCTGTCCACTGTGGGCAGTACTTGGGGGTCAAAAGAGCTTTGGTGACATTACCAGCCCAGGAGCTGCAGAGTCCTGGGTGGGGGCTGAGATGAGTCCCTAGTGCCGTGCATGGGCCCCAGGGGCACCACCCGGTGTCGCTCCTGAGCCCAGAGCAGGGAAGGCTTGAGCAGCCTTCAAGCCAGAACAGCAAAAAGGTGAAATTCTACCAGCTCAAACCAACAGCCTGATTTTGGGTAAGATCGCAGGTCTGGCTGCTGTGGGCCGTTTTATTTCACTTTCCTGCACTAAAGGCAGACAATGCACATGTGTCTGGGGAGAAGCACCGTGCAGGTTGCCTGGCCCTCCACAGCTGCTGGTCCCCTCCAGGCTGTCAGCTGGCGGCTGGTTGGAGCCCCCTGGAGCAGCGTCCGGGGAGGCCCAGGGCTGTGTCCCCAGTCCCGAAGGGCCTGGAGCTGGTGCGGGTCTGCGACCTCGGCCCCACCGGCCGCTTCGGGTCCCGGTCGGGGACTGTCCGGGCCTCCCAGGCCTCGCCCTGCAGGCGCACAAGGTGTGGCCAGTGGCCAGGGCTCCCCAGCTCCGCTGCCATTGGCTCCCTGCAGCGTGGGGGGGGCGCGGCCCAGGGGCAGGCCCCCCCCCCCCCCGCCCCACACGCTGCAGCGTTGGGGGCACGGGGGAGGGGGAGACCGCAGCGTTGGGGGCGCGAGCTGCACAGGGGCCGCGGCCCAGCCCAGCGGCAGGCCTGGCGCTGCAGCGTTGGGGGCGCGCGGCCCAGGGGCAGACCCCGCCTCGCGCCGCCTCCCTACCCACTGCTCGGTCACGGTCACGTTCCTCCACCAAACGTCCGGGGCGGGCGCGTGGGGGAACCGCACACCAGGCCGCGAACGGGCCGCGCCCCCAGTTCCAAACGTCGCCCCGGCGCTCAGTACCGGCCGTCTGGGGCGCGCGGCTTGGAGTGCGCAGCAGCCCCGACGGCCAAGGCGGTGCCCGCAGAGCCCGGCCTGAACAGGAGTGGGAGGGCCGGGGGCCAGGGGGCCGGGGGGAGCCGCGATCATGTCTGTAGCCCGCAAGTATAGCGTCACCCTGCGGGAGCTGGCCGACCTGGCCATCGGCACCCCCGAGGTGGGCGCCGTCAACTTCAATGCGCTGCACACGCTCATCGTGGCTTTGCTCACCCACCTGAACCTGCTGAGCGTCAATACCGACTTCCACGCCCCGTCCCCGAAGGACAGCGCCACCAAGCTGCCCCCCGAAGGCACCTTCCCGCCCGAGGCCAAGAAGCCTTTTCTGCCGGCCCACATGACCCGGAGGAGCATCACCCTCTTAGAGAATCAAATGAAGGATGTGGACGGGCAGCTCAGGACCCTGGAAAACCAGGTCCACGACATTGTCACCCATTTGCAGAACTACGGCATCCCCGTGCCCACGGCCGCTGGCAGGGCCCCGGACACCCGGCCCAGGGCGGAAGAAGCTAAGTCCAAAGTGACCCCGAAGACCAAGAAGGAGGAATATGTCGGCCTGGTGAGTACTGGCGCCCCCGTCCCTCCTCCCGCCGTCTGGCAGGGTTGACTGTGCCGCAGAGCCCTGCCCTGTCTTCCTTGCAGGGCAAAGACCAGATCCTGCCAGCCGCGCCAGAAGGGCCATCGTTGACACTCAGACCACAGGTTCCAGAGCCCACCAAAGAACGGAGAGACGAGAAAACCCTGCAGGACCTTCTCGAGAGGGCGCAGGACTACTTCAGTATAAGCCCTCAGGTGAGCCCCTTCCAGGAGTCATTCACTGCAGCCTGGTGACAGATTGAGGTCACCCATGGCGATCAGATGCTCAGCCAGGGACTCCAGACTGCCCAGGGAAGAGCGCTTTCTTCTCAGAAGAGGAGGTGGAGAGATCATACAGCCGGTTCCCCCCCCCACACACACACCACAAACCCCCAATCTTCTCGGGTGAATTTCTTTTTAAGACAGTCATGGAAAAAAAAATAGGTTGTGGGCTGGAGAGACGGTGCACTGTCTTTTCATGTGGCAGACCTGGGTTTGATCCCTGGCACTTCCTGAGGTCCCGAGCCCACTAGGAGCAATCCCTGAGCACAGAGCCAGGAGTAAGCCTCAGATGAACACAGCCCGGTGTGTACCCAACTCCCCTCCCCATAAAAAGAGGGACTGGAGAGATAGTACGGGTAGGGCGTTTGCCTTGCACACGACCGACCCGGGTTCAATTCCCAGCATCCCAAATGGTCCCCTGAGCACCGCCAGGAGTAACTCCTGAGTGCAGAGCCAGGAGTAACCCCTGTGCATCACCAGGTGTGACCCAAAAGGAAAAAAAAGAGATATTCAAATAGGGGTGGGAGACCGAGATTTGAGGTGGCCCCTCTCACCCTGTCTGCCCTCCCCACCAGGCCTCGGGGCCCCCCTGCACTGGAAGCATTCTTTGCAGAGAGCCCAGCTGGGCTTTGAGGGGGCCTAGACTGACACTGACCCCCGACGCTTCCCCGTCCTCGGTTCTCAAGGGCTCCATTGCCCCATTGAGGAGGACTATGGGGCTAAGAGGAATGGATGAAGGTTTAACAGTTTCCTTTGTTATTTTGAGGTGCATTTTTTTTTCAAGGAGCACAGCCAGGGCTGCTCAGTGCTATTTTTGGTTCTGTGCTCAGGGTTCATTCCTGGCAGTGCTCAGGTGTAGGATAACATTGGTTTGTCCTTTCTGCCTCATCGCAGGGAGCTTGGGTTTATTGGGTCCTCCCATCACAGTGCTTCCATTCCTCTATGTTTATTTGTAACTTCTCTCCTGTCTCTCACCAACTCCCCACATTGGGAGTAGACACCTCACCCATCTAGTAGCACAATCAACATATCAAAAGCTCTTCCTTGGGGTATGGTGCCACCATCAGGTCAATCTGTACCTGTGAGGCTAGTGCATCAGCAGCCTGATGGCGCCTTCAGACTTCCAGATACCCCAAAATTGCTGCTTTGCCTTTGGCCAGACCCCAAAAACTTGGGGCAAAGTTTACCAAGAAAGTAAACGGCCAAAAGTTAGGTATGTGGGAAACACATCCACAAACCACCTCCCTCTCAGCTATATAGTTGGAGGCAAGGCCTCTTTGGTTCCTGATTGAACTGCTTAATGGCCATGATCCCAGAGACTCAGAAACAAATCTCGAAACTCAGCGGCTTTTGGCAGAAATGCGTCTGATCCCTGTAGTTGGTTACCAGTGCTGGGCCAACCCAGGTGGGAATAGGTTTCGTGCCTTGGCCTGTTCCCCCTGGCGGCCTGGTGACCGCCATCCTCCAGAGGCTACTGGACAGTCAGGTTTGGGCCCGCAGTGACGAGACACGCATAGGGGTGGAACTGGTCCTGTCCTCCCCACCCCAACGAGACCCCAAGACATCACCCACGAACAGCCTCTCTGGCTCCTGATCAAGCTGCTTAACGGCCATGATCCCAGAGACTCAGAAACAAATCTCGAAACCCAGTGGCTTTTGGCAGAAATGCGTTCAGACCCCACAGTAGGTTACTGTCGCTGGCCCCTCCCCCAGGGGGGAAAGGGTGTTGTCCCTCCACCTGCTTCCCCCTGGCAGCTCTGTGGCCATCATCCTCCAGAGGCCATTGGACAGTCAGGTTTGGGCCCGCAGTGATGAGACATGCAGGGCCTCACAGGATGGGGGTGGAGCCAGTCCTGTCCTCCTCACCCCAACGAGACCCCAAGTCATCGCTCACGAATGGCCTTTCTGGCTCCTGATCAAGCTTCTTAACAGCCATGATCCCAGAGACTCAGGAGCAAATCTCAGAACCCAGCAGGCTTTGACAGAAATCCCTCCAGATTTAATTGTTAAAATTTTGGAATTTCAAAATCGCACGGCCACTACTGCAGCCACACGACATCATATGTTATTTATAACCAGCAATAGAAAACAAATTGTCTACGGTTGCCTTTTCAGCAGATCTGAGTGTTGTGGTAAAATCTCAAATAATAATGGTGTGTGTGTTGTCAAAATATTGAATGTGATCAAAGTAGAGAGAGAGTAATGTGTAAATCATCTGCCCCACAAGTAGGGGGAGGGTGTGGGATGGGGGTGTACTGGGGTTGTTGGGGGTGGAGAATGGGTACTGGTGAAGGTACAGGTGTTTCACTGTATGACCGAGACTTAGACCCGAAAGCTTTGTAACTGCTCTCACGGTGATTCAATAAATAAAATTATAAAAAATGAAAAAAAAAGTAAGGTGGAGTTTATGCACAATTCAATCAGCTAATCAGTGGCTGAATAAATAGCAGTACTCCTACATAAAAAAAAAAGTCCTTCCTGTTCCAATCAGGCACAAGGGAGGGAAATACCGCCTAGGGGTGTTTCTCTTCTCCTTAGTCCAATAACTTAACATCTTAATTAACATCCTAATTATTTCTTAATATTAGTTATTTTGTATGAACACAGTAAGAGATACATTGATCTTGTAGGGTGGCTCTCCTGGGAACATCTCACTATAGATTTCAGATTACAGTGCTCAGGCCAGATAAATCTTTCCTAACTCTAGCAGGGTCCTAATCTAGATGTTACTTTTTGGATCATGACAGAATTTGTCCATGACCATGCTCTTAACTTATAGTTAAGTATTATGGCTTTTTAGTCAGTCCCATTTCAGTGCCAGGGAAGCTCTCTGCTTGCCCTGGGTCCATCCAGTCCCCATCGCGATCCTGCTTTGGGGGTGCTAGGAAGTAAGGGCAACTGAGGCTTAAGTTGAGAGAATAGATGCCCAGGGGTGAATATCATTCGGAGTCATTTAATTCCTAAGTTACCAAAGCATAGCATTAACTGTCTTCCTGTGTCTATACAAAAAGGATATTGCTCTAAATTAAGTATGTAAAGTACTTGAGGAGAAGAGAAAAGCAATATTTACAGGTTAACAAAGCACAAAGAAAGAGGTTACAAATAAACACAGAGGAATGGGAGCATTGTGATGGGAGTAACCCAATAAACCTAAGCTTCCCGTGACAAGGCAGAAACTGTCACTGTCTCCATCACTGTCCTCCCACTGCTCATCAATTTGCTCGAGCGGGCCCAGTAACATCTCCATTGTGAGACTTGTTGTTAATGTGTTTGGCATATCAAATACGTCACGGGGAGCTTGCCAGGCTTTGCTGTGAGGGCGAGATACTCTCGGTAGCTTGCCTGGCTCTTCGAGAAGGGCGGAGGAATCGCACCTGGGTCAGCCGCGTGCAAGGCAAACGCGCTGCCCGCTGTGCTCTCGCTCCAGCGCACAAACCAATGTCATCCTACACTCAGGAGACCATGTGTGGTGCCAGGGATCGAACCCAGCTCAGCTGCATGCAAAGTCAACACCTTAAGCACAGTGCTCTTGCTGATCCCCTCTTATTTTTCTTCCTGGTTTTAATTTTTAGCCATTCAGAGGCTAGTTCTGGAGAGCGGCTGGCTGGGGGGGCTCTTCCAGCAATGATGGTGGGTGTGTGTAGTGTGGGCTAGGTAGAGCCTGACCCTCACACGTGTGAAGTGTGCACTGTGGCCCAGGCTGTACCGACATTCAGATGCCCTGGAAATCCCAACAATGTCTGTCTCTGCCAGGCTACAGGGGTCCGGGGCCAGGCTCTGGCCTGAGCTCACACGTGCTCGCACATGTCCCATGTGCCGCTGCTTCTGGCTCCCGGCCCCAAGCACCGGCCCTCTCTCCGCACTGCTGTCCACTTGGTCCTGCTCCTTTCCTGTCCGGAAGGGTGTGTGGGAGGATGCGAGTGTACACATGAGTGTGTGTGTTTGTGTGTATGTATGTGTGTGTGTGTGTGTGTGTGTGTGCAGGGGTGAGCCTCTGAGTATGAGGAGGTTGTGCGGATGTGTGAGCAGGTGTGTGTGCATTCGTGTGTTCGTATGTGACTGTGAGTGTTGTGAGTGTATGAGCAGGTGTGTGTGCATCCGTGTGGGTGAGAATGTGTCAACAGTCATGTTTGTATGGCTGGCTGTGAGTGTTGTGAGTGTGTTCATGTATGAGCAGGTGTGTGCATTGTGGTGTGTGTGTGTGTTTGTGTGTGTGTGTGTGTGTGTGTGTGCGTAAGTTTCACCCGGCAGGGCTGCTTTGACTCCTCATCTCTGAATTCTTCCAGAAAATCATCCAGCGGGTGGACGAGCTGGAGAAGTTGATCCACGAGCGCGATGGTTTCCTGGTAACTGAGGCAGCTCTGGGGGCAGGGCCGCTGGTGCAGGGGAGGCGGGGATGGTCTCCCTCGAGGCTTGTGTGTATTCCCGCGTCACTCCAGTGTGGGGTGCCCTCCGCTTCTGGGGATACTGCTCCTGGATTCTGGATTAAGGGGAGATTCTTTGCCTCCCTCACGGGGTCCTAGGGGGGCTCACAGGGGACTGGAAAGCCGCTCCCAGGACACTTTAGAAGGGCTGCAAGTCACTCCCAGGCACTGAACTGTGTGTATGAGCCCATGCGTGAACTTGTGTGACCCCTATGTGAAGCTGTGTATGTGTGAACCTCTGTTTGAATCTCTGTACATGTGTGAGCCCATATGTGAGCCCATGGGTGAGCACCTGTGTATATGTGTGTGAACCCATTGTGTGAACCTGTGTGTGAACACCTTTGTATGTGTGTGAACTTCTGGATGTGTGAACTCACGCGTGCGTGTGTGAACCCATGTAGAAACCCATGTGTGTGAACCTGTATATGTGTGTGTGAACCCATTTGTATGTGACACTCTGAACTTGTATATGTGAACCTCTGTATGTGTGTGATCTTGTGTGAACCCATTTGTGTGTGTGAACCCATGTATGAACCCCGTTGTGTGCATTTGTAACCCGAATGTGTGAACCCGTGTCCATGTGTGTGAACCCATGTGCGTGCATATGTGAACCCATATGCACATATCTGTCCCTTTAGGATGCCATGGACCGGAAGCTGAGTGTGATGCCTATGGGGGATGAAGTCACCATGGTAACCTGGGAGGATCTGGAGCACGCCATCACCGACGGCTGGAGGCTCTCCCAAGTAGCCATTACACCCCTTGGGGTGAGCACAGGGGCCTGGGGGCTGTGTGGGCTTCCCCAAACCCCTTTCACTGTGGGGCAGCTCCCAGTGGGTGCCGGAAGAGCCGTGTCAGGCTCCGCCGTGACACTTCACAGGGGTGCCCACTTGCAGGGCAGAACTCTGAAAGTGGGAATGCATGAAGGATTGGCCCACTTTCACCAAAGCCCTCCAGGAAGTAGCTTCGGGGAGACACCGCCCCCCCCCCCAGCTGGGTAGCGCCTGAACGTTTAGAGAACAGCCCCGGTTAGGTGGAACTGCATGAGTGCAGTGGGCATTGCCCTGGTCAGCCCGGTCCTTGACAAGACTGCACTGCCCCTCTTGGGCCAGGGGTTGGTAAGCCTGGCCATGGGGCCCATGGCTGGAAGCCGACACTCGAAAGCCTGGAATAGGGCAAGACTGGCCAGGGCTCTGAACCCCCAGCCTTCTGCCATCAGAAGTTTGGTGTTTTCATGTGGCCCGAGGCATGACAGCCGGCGCTCTGTGGCAGGGGGTATGGTCAGGAGTGTTGCAGTGACCTCGTGACTAGGTTCACGGTCCTCAAGCACGTGTTCTCTTGCAGAAACAGCTCACCCTCAATACAAGGCATTGTTTCTTCAAATCCCGGGAGCCGTGAGCTGAAGGGGAAAGCAGGAACTAAAGGAGGGTCCTGCGGGGGCCCACAGTGGGGTGTTGCCTCACAGGGGTCTGGGTGTGATTCCTGGCACCCCACCACCACCAGAAAAGAAATGAGAGTTTTGGGGCAAGAGCGGTAGACAGCAGGTTAGGCGCTTGTCTTGAACGCAGTCAGCCACGTGAGAGGCAAGAGCCACTGCACCATCACCCTGGACCCCTCCCCAAACCCTGTCCCTGCCCTGCTTCCCACAGCATCCTTCTGGTCTCCCCCTAGCCAGGGCACTCTTGTGCCTGCTTCGTGCCGGCGGGTTTGTGTGAGTGAGCCTAGGACACAGCTGCTGGGGGATTGGTTGGCCACTCTGTATCAGTGTGAACGCAGGAACTGCTTCTGCTTCCGCCTACAAGGCTTACTAAGTCTGGCTGAGTCTTCCCTCACTGAATCGGGGCTGGACACGGGCTGGACTTAGGCATCTCCTGGACAAATAACCGTGCAGTGGTCTCAGGACTGTCGGGACTTGCAGTGTTTTTTTTTTCTTTTTGGGTCACAGCTGGCAATGCACAGGGGTCACTCCTGGCTCTGCACTCAGGAATTACTCCTGGCGGTGCTCAGGGGGCCATATGGGATGCTGGGAATTGAACCCGGGTCGGCCGCGTGCATGGCAAACGCCCTACCCGCTGTGCTATCACTCCAGCCCCTTTGCAGTGGTTTTAAAAGGGCCCATTTTGGGGGCCGAAGAGAGAGTCAAGTGGGGTTGGGGCCAGGCAGAGCCATAGTACAGCAGGTAGGGTGCTTGCCTTGCATGCAGCCGACCCAGGTTCTATCCCCAGCATCCTTTATGGTTCCCTGAGCATGTTAGAAGTGATCACTTAGCACAGAGCCAGAAGTAACCCCTGAGCACTGCCAGGTGTGGCCCAAAAACAAGAACTGAAGAACAAGAGATAATGCAGTGTGTAAGGTACTTGCCTTGTATGTGGATATGATTTCACTTTTCATGGGGCTGAAGAGATTATACTGGGGAAAAGGTATTTGCTTGCACATGGCCAACCACAGTTGTATCCCTGGTTTCCTAGAGGGGCCCCTGAGTACGTTGGGCAATAAAATAAGCAAATGAAAAACTGCGAGTGGAGCAATAGTACAACAGATAGGGTGCTTGCCTTGCACACGGCCTACCCAGGTTCGATCCTCGGCATCCGGAATGGTTCCCTGAGCATGCCCAGGAGTGATCCCTGAGCATCACCGCGTATGACTCAAGAAGCAAAAAACAACAACAACAAAAACCAACTGTCCTCTTTCTAAGGCTGTCTGGGGCGTCAGCTTCCTCCTCCCCTTTGTTCTGTTTGCCTGATTGATTCTGAGTCCGGAGGCCTTTCTAGGGCACAGGTGAGAGGCTCAAGGCTGTGTGGGTGCTGCCCCCTGGTGGTCAGATTGAGCTGAGCCTGGCGAGGCACTCAGGGCAGGAGCTGCTTTGCTGTTTGTTTCATTGGGATATTTCATTGGGATATGACATGGGGGGGGTGGGGGGGAGCCCAGCCCAGGGCCTCACACGGTAAGCATCTCTCAACAGCTGGAGTCATAACCCCTGTCTGAGTATAGTTTTTACCTCTTCTTTGCTTTTGGCCTTCCAGAAGCCCTCAGGCCCCTCCTGGTAATAGTTGCCCGGCTGTTGATAGCCTACAGTTCAGGTCTTTGCTGGGGGGACCTTGAAAAGCAAGGCATGTGCTCCAACCCTTCAAGCCTTCCACCCGGCCCTGAATATCCCTTTAAATAACAAAATCAGGGGCTGGAGCGATAGCACAGCGGGTAGGGCGTTTGCCTTGCACGCAGCCAACATTGGCCGACCCAGGTTCAATTCCCAGCATCCCATATGGTCCCCCAAGCACCGCCAGGAGTAATTCCTGAGTGCATGAGCCAGGAGTAACCCCTGACCATCGCTGGATGTGACCCAAAAAGAAAGAAAAAAAATCATAGTGCCAGAGAGCTAGTACAACAGGAAAGACACTTGACTGCCGTGAGACAGACCAAGGTTCGATCCTCGGCCCCCCATTCAGTTCCCCCAAGCACCCCTAGAAGTAATTCCTGAGCGCAGAGGCAGGAGTCAGCCCCGAGCATTGCCAAGTGTAGCTCAAAAATCAGTCAATCAATAAAATCAAAACCCAAAGTAGGGAGGCCCTACGTGGTGCCACTCAGCTCCTGCACAGCCACTGTGCCCTGAAGGTGGTGTCAGGCCTGTCTCTGTGGGACAGTGTGTGGCAGGCGTCCATCTCCAGTTTGCAGCTGCCCTGAGCTTAGGGCTTGTCTCTTCCGAGGAAAAGGTCTCCCGGAGCTGAGTCAGTCCTGCACTTCCTCGCTTGGGACCTGGGTTCAAACCCCAGCCCCGCAAACACACACACACACACACACACACACACACACACACACACACACACACACACAGAGTCAGAATTTGTCATGCCCTAACTGTGATCAGATCACAGATGATTTCTTTTACTTCTCTGAGGTTCTCCTGATGGGGAACCCCATTCTGTGCTTGGTGTTATGAACCAGAGGGTCTTGTTTCTCCAGAGGGTTCCAAAGCACATCACCTCCATTCCCGCCCACCCCCACCCCACTCCCAGTGATGGACCGGGACTCATATCTTGTCTCCTTGGCAGGAAGGAGAGGAAACAGCTGTAGAACCTAGTAAGTCCAGAGAGGCAGTGCTGAGTACCAGCGGTATCTCCAGGCACATGGGCATGGACCAGCTGCTCGACTATGGTGTCACCAAGGAAGACCAGCAACGTAGAGGCAGAGACTTCATCATGCCTGCCCCTGAAGGTGCCAGGGCCCAGGCCCCAGCTGTCTCCCAGTTGAAGAAGGATTCAGATCACCGCAAGCCCAAGCAGAAAATGATGGGGGAGCAGGACCAGGTCCCCAGCCTAGGCATCTCGCCGCCTGGTAGACCCTCCATGGCCCACATGCAGCCGTACAGAGCCTTCCCAGAAGACCCCAGACTAATGTCCCTCTCCCCGGAGGAGCTGTCGCGGATCCAGGCCACCTACTACCAGCAAGGCCTGATGCCCATGGGCATCGCTCAGCAGCGCGTGATGCCCAGCCTGGGGATGGCTGAGCAGGGATTGGCCCCACAGGCCATGAGCCAGCTCGGGGTGCCACCTTTGCCAGCAAGCAGACAACAGCAAATGTTTCAGCTGCCCAGTCCTGAGCAGCCTGGTCAGGCCCCCCTGGGAGCAGATCCGCGGGGACTTGGATATGGTCTGGGCCCTGAGCGATGGGGACTGCCTGGGGTGGACCAGTTTGGGACGGTTGCCCCTCTCGCAGACGAGCATGTCGTCATTTCCCCTAGTTTGGTGGAGATTGCCGAGCGCTCGCAAGGCGTGGCTCAGCCGGGATTGGGAATTGCTGGCCTCATCCCATCTGCCACAGGCATTAATGCAGTTCAGCCTGGTTGGGGCCAGCCTATTATGGTTCAGCCTAGCATGGGGCAGGTGGGTGCGGCCCAGCCAGGTGTGGGGCAGGTGGGTGCGGCCCAGCCAGGTGTGGGGCAGGTGGGTGTGGGCCCACCCAGCACGAGGCAGGTGGGTACGGGCCCGCTCGGTGTGGGGCAGGGTGGGATGGCCCAGCCCAGCATAGGACAGGTTGGTGTGGGGCAGGTGGGTGTTGGCCAGCCCAGCATGGGGCAGGTGGGCGTGGGCCAACCCGGCGTGGGGCAGGTGGGTGTTGGCCAGGTTGGCATGGGGCAGGTGGGCGTGGGCCAGCCTGGAATGGGGCAGGTGGGTGTTGGCCAGGTTGGCATAGGGCAGGTGGGCATCGGCCAGCCCAGTTTGGGGCAGGTGGGCGTGGGCCAGCCCGGCGCAGGGCAGGTGGGCAAGGGTCAGGTTGGCATGGGGCAGGTAGGCGTGGGCCAACCTGGTGTGGGGCAGGTGGGTGTGGGCCAGCCCGGCGTGGGGCAGGTGGGCATGGGCCAGGTGGGTGTAGGCCAGGTTGGTGTGGGGCAGGTGGGCATCGGCCAACCCAGTTTGGGGCAGGTGGGCATGGGCCAGCCCGGCATGGGCCAGCCCGGAGTGGGGCCGGTGGGGGTGGGGCAGGTGGGCGTGGGCCAGCCCGGCATGGGGCAGGTGGGCATGGGGCAGATGGGAGTGGGCCAACCCGGAGTGGAACAGGTGGGCGTGGGCCAGCCCGGCGTGGGGCAGGTGGGCGTAGGCCAGGTTGGTGTGGGGCAGGCGGGCATGGGCCAGCCTGGCATGGGGCAGGTGGGCGTGGGGCAAGTGGGCGTGGGCCAGCCCGGCATGGGGCAGGTGGGCGTGGGCCAGGTTGGTGTGGGGCAGGCGGGCATGGGCCAGCCTGGCATGGGGCAGGTGGGCGTGGGGCAGGTGGGCATGGGGCAGGTGGGCGTGGGCCAGCCCGGCATGGGGCAGGTGGGCGTGGGCCAGCCCGGTGTGGGGCAGGTGGGCGTAAGCCAGCCCGGCATGGGGCAGGTGGGCATGGGGCAGGTGGGCATGGGCCAGGTTGGCGTGGGGCAGGTGGGCATGGGGCAGATGGGCGTGGGCCAACCCGGCGTGGGCCAACCCGGCGTGGGGCAGGTGGGCGTGGGCCAACCCGGCGTGGGGCAGGTGGGCGTGGGCCAACCCGGCGTGGGGCAGGTGGGCGTGGGCCAGCCCGGCGTGGGGCAGGTGGGCGTGGGCCAGCCCGGCGTGGGGCAGGTGGGCGTGGGCCAGCCCGGTGTGGGGCAGGTGGGCGTGGGCCAGCCCGGCGTGGGCCAGCCCGGCGTGGGGCAGGTGGGCATGGGGCAGATGGGCGTGGGCCAACCCAGCGTGGGGCAGGTGGGCGTGGGCCAACCCGGCGTGGGGCAGATGGGCGTGGGCCAACCCGGCGTGGGGCAGGTGGGCGTGGGGCAGGTGGGCGTGGGCCAGCCCGGCATGGGGCAGGTGGGCCTGGGGCAGGTGGGCGTGGGCCAGGTTGGTGTGGGGCAGGTGGGCATGGGGCAGATGGGTGTGGGCCAACCCGGTGTGGGGCAGGTGGGCGTGGGCCAGCCCGGCGTGGGGCAGGTGGGCGTGGGCCAGCCCGGCGTGGGGCAGGTGGGCGTGGGCCAGCCCGGCGTGGGGCAGGTGGGCGTGGGCCAACCCGGCATGGGGCAGGTGGGCGTGGGCCAGCCTGGCATGGGCCAGCCTGGCATGGGGTCAGTAGGTGTGGGCCAGCCTGGCGTGGGGCTGGTTGATATGGCTCAGCCTGTCCCGGGGCAGGTGGGCGTGGCTCAACCCATCGTGGGGCAGGTTGGTGCTTACCCATATGGTTGGAGCCAGCCTAGTACCTACCCACCAGGGTTGGTTCAGCCTGGTGTAGGTCAGCCTAGTTTGTTCCAGTCTGGCATGGGGCAGCCCGGTATGGGGCAGCCCGGCATGGGGCAGCCCGGCGTGGGCCAACCCGGTGTGGTCCAACCTGGTGTAGGCGGTGTGGTCCAGCCTGGTGTGGGCCAGCCCGGCGTGGGGCAGCCTGGCATGGTCCAACCCAGCATGGGGCAGCCCAGCGTGGTCCAACCTGGTGTAGGCGGTGTGGTCCAGCCCGGCGTGGGGCAGCCCGGTGTGGGGCAGCCCGGGATGGGGTCACCCGGTGTGGTCCAACCTGGTGTAGGCGGTGTGGTCCAGCCTGGTGTGGGCCAGCCCGGCGTGGGGCAGCCTGGTGTGGGCCAGCCCGGCATGGGGCAGCCCGGCGTGGTCCAGCCTGGCGTGGGCCAGCCCGGTGTGGGCCAGCCCGGCATGGGGCAGTCCGGCGTGGGCCAGCCCAGCGTGGGGCAGCCTGGCATGGTCCAGCCTGGTGTGGGGCAGCCCAGCGTGGTCCAACCTGGCGTAGGCGGTGTGGTCCAGCCTGGCATGGGGCAGCCCGGCATGGGGCAGCCCGGTGTGGTCCAACCTGGTGTAGGCGGTGTGGTCCAGCCTGGTGTGGGCCAGCCCGGCGTGGGGCAGCCTGGCATGGTCCAGCCCGGCATGGGGCAGCCCGGCGTGGTCCAGCCTGGTGTGGGCCAGCCCGGCGTGGGGCAGCCTGGCATGGTCCAGCCCGGCATGGGGCAGCCCGGCGTGGTCCAGCCTGGCGTGGGCCAGCCCGGCGTGGGCCAGCCCGGCATGGGGCAGTCCGGCATGGGGCAGTCCGGCGTGGGCCAGCCCAGCGTGGGGCAGCCTGGCATGGTCCAGCCTGGTGTGGGGCAGCCCGGCGTGGTTCAACCTGGCGTAGGCGGTGTGGTCCAGCCTGGCGTGGGCCAGCCTGGCATGGGGCAGCCCGGCATGGGGCAGCCCGGCGTGGGCCAGCCCGGCGTGGGGCAGCCTGGCATGGTCCAGCCTGGTGTGGGGCAGCCCAGCGTGGTCCAACCTGGCGTAGGTGGTGTGGTCCAGCCTGGCGTGGGCCAGCCTGGCATGGGGCAGCCCGGCATGGGGCAGCCCAGCGTGGGCCAGCCCGGCATGGGGCAGCCTGGCATGGTCCAGCCTGGTGTGGGGCAGCCCGGCGTGGTTCAACCTGACGTAGGCAGTGTGGTTCAGCCTGGCATGGGCCAGCCCGGTGTGGTCCAGCCCGGCATGGGGCAGCCCGGCGTGGGCCAGCCTGGTGTGGGCCAGCCCGGCGTGGTCCAGCCCGGCGTGGGCCAGCCTGGCGTGGGACAGCCCAGTGTGGGGCAGCCCGGCATGGGCCAACCTGGGGTGGGTCAACCTGGTGTGGGCCAGCCTGGCCTAGGGCAGGCTGGCGTGATCGAATCCGGTGTCGGGCAGCCTGGCATAGTCCCACCTGGCATGGTCCAGCCCAGCATGGTCCCACCTGGCATGGGGCAGCCCAGCATGGTCCCACCTGGCATGGGGCAGCCCGGCGTGGGGCAGCCCGGCGTGGGGCAGCCTGGCGTGGAACAGCCTGACAGTGTTCCACCTGGCATGGGGCAGCCTGGCATTGCCCAACCCAGTGTGACTCAACCCGGCGTGGCCCAGCCCAGCGAGGGGCAACCTGGCATAGGGCAGCCTGGCATGGGGCAACCTGACATGGGGCAGCCTGGCATAGTCCCACCAACCATGGGGCAGCCTGGTTTGGCCCAGCCTGGCGTGGGGCATCCCAGTGTGGAGCAACCCCACATGGTTCAACCTGGCCTAGGGCAGCCCGGCGCGGTCCCGCCTGGTATGGTCCCTCCTGGCATGGTTCAACCTGGCCTAGGGCAGCCCGGCGCGGTCCCGCCTGGTATGGTCCCTCCTGGCATGGTTCAACCTGGCCTAGGGCAGCCCGGCGCGGTCCCGCCTGGTATGGTCCCTCCTGGCATGGTTCAACCTGGCCTAGGGCAGCCTGGCGCGGTCCCGCCTGGTATGGTCCCTCCTGGCATGGTTCAACCTGGCCTAGGGCAGCCCGGCGCGGTCCCCCCTGGTACGGTCCCTCCTGGCATGGTTCAACCTGGCCTAGGGCAGCCTGGTATGGTCCCGCCTGGTATGGTCCCTCCTGGCATGTTTCAACCCGGCCTAGGGCAGCCCGGTGTAGTCCCACCTGGTATGGTCCCTCCTGGTGTAGTCCAGCCTGGCCTGAGACAGCCCAGCATGGGGCAGCCTCGCATGGGTCAACCTGGTTTAGGGCAGCCCGGTATGGTCCCTCCTGGTATGGTTCAACCTGGCCTAGTGCAGCCCGGTGTAGTCCCACCTGGTATGGTCCCTCCTGGTGTGGTCCCGCCTGGCCTGAGACAGCCCAGCATGGGGCAGCCCCGCATGGTCCAACCTGTCCTAGGACAGCCGGGCGTGGGCCCGCCTGGTATGGTCCCTCTTGGCATGGCCCCACCTGGCCTGAGACAGCCCAGTGTGGGGCAGCCCCGCACGGTCTCTCCTGGCATGGTTCAACCTGGCGTAGGGCAGCCTGGCATGGTTCCACCTGGTATGATCCCTCCTGGTGTCACCCAGCCTGGCCTGAGACAGCCTGGCATGGGGCAGCTTGGCATGGTCCCTCCTGGTATGGTCCCCCCGCCTGGCATGATCCCGCCTAGTATGGTCCCACCTGGCATGGCCCAACCTTATGGCCTTTGGCGGCCTGGCATGGTCCCACCTGGTATGGTCCCTCCTGGCATAAGAAAGCCTGAAGTAAAGCAGCCTGGTCTCATTGATGCCAGCACAGGTCAAGCTGCTATGGACCAGTCTGGTGCTTATTTACCTGGTTCAGTGCCACCTGGGACGGGCCAGCCTGACTTGGTCCAAGATGGTGCATATCCACCTCCTGGCACGGATCAGTCTGGTTTGGTACAACCTGAAATGGATCAACAAGGCTCAGTTCCACCAGAAATGGATCTAACTGATTTGGTCAGACCTGGTACTGCCCAACCTGGAGCAGTTGAACATTTGGTGCAGCCGGAAGAGGGTCCACCTGGGGCAGTACAGCTTGGCCCCGATTCATATGGTGGTATTCGACCTGCTAGAGTTAGACCTGGCCTTGGCCCACCAGGAGTCTCTCCACGTGAGCTGGGCCCACCGGGTACCTATCCACCTGGTCTGGGCCCACCAGGAGCGTATCCACGTGACCTGGGCCCACCGGGTACCTATCCACCTGGTCTGGGCCCACCAGGAGCGTATCCACGTGACCTGGGCCCACCGGGTACCTATCCACCTGGTCTGGGCCCACCGGGCACCTATCCACGTGATCTTGGCCCACCTGGTGTCTATCCACCTGGTCTGGGCCCACCTGGTGCCTATCCACCTGGTCTGGGCCCACCGGGTGCCTATCCTTTTGGTCTGGGCCCACCGGGAGACTATCCACCTGGTCTGGGTCCAGCAGGCGCCTATCCACCTGGTCTGGGCCGACCGGGAGACTATCCACCTGGTCCTGGCCAGCCTGGTGCCTATCCACCTGGTCTCGTCCAGTTGGGGGCCCATCCCCATGGCATGGATCAACAAGACAGAAGAGCTGAAGACGTGGGAGTTGGTGGATTCCCAGAACGGCCAGAGTTTCGAGGCCGGATGCCATCCCGTCCATCTTATAGCAGGGATGTTCCTGGCAGAGAACCTCGTTTGCTAGAGTCTAGTATTGGCCAAGAGGGTCTTGACACTGAAAAGCCAAAAGCCCACACTTCAAAGACACGTGTGGGTTCTAGGTCCCCCAGTGCAGAGCCAGGGACCCACAGGACTGCAGGTGTAGGTCACCCTAGCCAGGTACACTTGACCCCATCTCGATCTGGACTTCTTAGCCCGCACAAGAGCACTGACAGCCTGAGACGCACCTCCCAAGTCTCAGCTGATGCACGTCAGGAGAGACGCGAGTCACTGGAAAAGTTGGAGCCAAACTTCCCTATCGCTGTGGAAACATTCCGTACCATGGGCGAGATCGTTGGCCTCTACACGGAGCTGAAGGAGAAAATGAAGGATCTGGATGAGAGAGCTGGCGAGACGGAGTTGGATAAAATCCAGTACCTGCTGGAGCGGATGGGTGCGTGCCCACAGTAAGGGGCAGAGCTGCAGTCTGCGCTGTGCTTGCCAGCAGTATTCAGGGTTCCCACGGCCTCTGCACGCCTGGCACTCACCTGCTGGTATAGTCACACCTGGCAGTGCCCAGGGCTGAGGGTGGAGGATGCAGGGCTGGGAACAGAGTCCTAAGCCTCAAGCATGACAAGACACGGGCTCAATCTTCTGCGTCATCACTCTGGCTCATTCGTGCCAAGCTGATTTCTTCTTCCTCCTCTTCCTCTTTTCTTCCCTCTTCCCTCTATTTCTTCCTCTTATCTATCCTCCCATCTCCCTCCTCCTCCAGAATTAAACCCAGGATCTCACCATGTAAGGACAGTGCTTAGCTACATCCCTGATGCCCCTGAGTCAATTTTTCTCCCCCTGGTCTCGCCTTCTGGCAGCTGGGCTTCTTCCTGGATCCTTGAGATTAACATACCCATTCTAGCAGCCCTTTTGTTTGGGGACCATATCAGCAGTGCTCAGGGGCCTCTGTGGTGCTGGGGATCAAACTCAGGCATCCCACATAGAGAGCCTGCACTCAGCCCTCCTAGCTCTCTCTCTGATCTATTCTTCTTAGTCATTCTGGATTCTTCCCTAGCCTTCATAGTTTATTTTGGCTTTTTGGATCACATCTGGCAATGTGCAAGGGTTACTCCTGGCTCTGCACTCAGGAATTACCCCTGGTGGTGCTCAGGGGACCATATGGGATGCTGGGAATCAAACCCGGGTTGGCCGCGTGCAAGGCAAACGCCCTATCCACTGTGCTATTGCTCCAGCCCAGCCTTCATAGTTTAAAGCTGGAATTAAACCAGCTCAGAAGAGGTAGGAGGCAGTTCCGATGTTTTTTTTGTGTGTGGGGGGGGGGGTCACACCCAGCGATGCTCAGGGGCTACTCCTGACTCTGCACTAGGAATCACTCCTGGCGGTGTTTGGGGGACCTGTGGGGTGCCAGGGATTGAACTCAGGTTGGCCAAGTGCAAGGTAAATGCCCTCCCTGCTGTTCTCTCTCTCCAGCCTCAGTTCTAATGTGTTTTTTGCCACAGCCAGCAATGCTCAGGGGATACTCCTGGCTCTTCACTCAGAAATGACTCCTGCCCTCACTTTTTTGTTGTTGTTGTTGGGTCACACCTGGCAGTGCTCAGGGGCTACTCCTGGTGGTGCTCAGTGACCATATGGGATACCAGGCATCGAAAACCCGGCTTGGCTGCGTGCAAGGCAAGCACCCTCCCCGCTGTGTGATCGCTCCAGCCTCCCATTTCTGATGTTTTGATCACACTCTGGAGGACAACTGGGGAAACTGTTGGGCACAAGAAGGTGTCAGCATTGCGGGAATGAGGAGATGGCATTTGGTTGGTTTGAGGGCCACACCCGGCATGCTAGGGATTGAACCCAGTTGGTCACCTGTGAGGCAAGTGCCCTGCTGGCTGTGCTCTGGCTATGACCCTGGGGAGACAGCATTTTGAAGACTAAGCTTTTCCCATTAAAACTCTAAGCCCAGAGGATAAGACTTTTGTTTTTGGAACACACCCAGCAGTGCTCAGGGTTTACTCCTGGCTCTGTTCTCATGGATCACTGTTGATGGGTCTCAGGGGACCCTAGGGGATACTGGGGATTGAACCCAGGTTGGCCATATGCAAGGTAAGCACCCTACCCACTGTACCATCTCTCTAGCTTCAAGTAAAAATTTTAGGCTGGGTTCAGAGAAATAATATAGCAGGCAAAAACATTTATCCAGGAGTAATCCCTGAGCAGTGCCAGGGAACGACACAAAACACAAAACAACTTTCAGGTTGGGAGCCAGAGAAACAGTATAGTGAGGAAGGAGCTTGTCCTATAAGCAACTGACCCAGGTTTGGTCCCCAACACCCCACAGGATGCCCTGAGCCCTGTCAGCTGAACCCAGAACCCTGAGGAGTAAGCCCTACAAACTGCCAGCCGAAGCCCCCAACAAAAACAAAGCAAAAAAGGTCTTGTGTTCTTGGTAGCCTCACCGTGGCAATCAAAGGAGACTGGAGCGGAGCATTCATTGCCTTGCACGTGGCTAACCCATGTCCCATCTCTGGTCCCAGCACTGCCAGAAGTGGTTCCTGAGTACCGTCAGGTGTGGCCCCTCCAAATGCCAAACAAATCCCCCCCCACTGCCTCAAGTGGGATTGGGACCCCATTGGAAACCTAGACCTTCTGAGTAGATTTCTGTTCTCTCTAGTTCAAAAGAGCATCCCCGCAGACCTGCAGGAGCAGCTGAAAACCTTGAAGAGTTTGTCAAAAGAAATTCGGCATGAAAAACTTAAAGTAAGTAAATATGAGGTGGGGGCTGGAGAGCTTGGAAACTGCTTCCCCCGTGGGTCCCCCCACTTTCTGTTGGTGCCTCAGTGGACTTCAAGTGCTGGCTTAGGTCTCTAGGATCTCTGGAATCTCCTTGGACAGGAAATGTACTTTCTCCTTTTTTTTTTTTTGTTTGAGTCACATCTAGTGATGCTCAGGGCTTACTCCTGGTTTCTGCACAAAGAAATTACTCCTGGCGGTACTGGGGGACCGTATGGGATGTCAGAGATCACACTCAGTCTGCCATATGCAAGGCTAGTGGTCCTCCCCACGGAACTACTGCTCAGGCCCCAGGCAATGCACTTTTCAAACCAGAAACTCATGCTGTTAAGAGCCAGCAGAGCTGACAACAGCACCCAGAGATGAGATGCCTTGGATCGACCAAGTAATTTTGAGTGGTGATACCGAGAACTGGATGAATTCTGGGGAGTTTTGGTTTTAGGGATCACATCTGGCAGTGCTCAGGGCTTACTCCTGGCACTATGCTCAAGGATCACTCTTGGTGGGCTTAGTGGATCCTATGGGGCGTTGGGGATCGAACCCTCGTCAGCTGTGTACGAGGAAGTGCCTTACCCGCTATACTGTCACTCTGGTTCCGGTTAAATAGAAGTATACGTTTCATTTCAGCGTCCACATGTTTACTGTTAGGATAGTGACAGAAAAGGAATTTTTAAATATTTATCTTCTCAACAGAAAATGAATGTTTAAATATTTGTCTTTTACCCTGTAACTCTGCTAAATGTAATTGCTAGGCGTTTTGTGGTGGTGACTATTCATATTTTTTGTTTTGGGGCCACAGTGGGTGATGCTCAGGGCATAGTCCTGGCTCCTTGCTCAGGAATCACTCCTGGCAATTCTCGGGGGATCATATGGGATCAAACTCAAACTCATAACTCGTAAGCAAGGCAAGCGCCCTACATGTTGTACTAGCTCTCCAGCCGAAAATTCCAGGAGTTTCCAGACGACTTTAATAGGTGACCCTAATTGCAGATAAGGTCAGTTCTTTGGGGATTTGTTTATTTTTGTGATACTAGGGAGCAAACTCCAGGCCTCACACATGCAAAGCAGTTTTTTGTTTTTTTTTTTTGCTTTGGGGCCACACCCAGTGGTGCTCAGGCCTTCCTCCTGGCTCTGTGGTTAGGTATTGCTCCTGGAGGGGCTTGGAGGACCCTCTGCAGCCCTCTGTCTTCTCCCTCAGAAAATGACTGTTTTTGTTTTGTTTTCGACCCACACCGCACATGCTCGGAGGTCACTCCTGGCTATGCACTCAGGAATCACTCCTGGCGGTGTCGGGGGACCATCTGGGATGCCAGGGATCAAACCCATTTTGGTCACATGTAAGGCAAGCGCACTCTCTTCTGCACTATCATTCTAGTTCCTTGAAATGGATAGATTTTTATCCCTTTTTTTTTCTTTCAATTTTTTGGGTCACACCTGGCAATGCACAGGGTTTACTCCTGGCTTTGCACTCAGGAATCACTACTGGCAGTGCTCAAGGAACCATATGGGATGCTGGGAATCGAACCTGGGTCGGCTGTGTGCAAGGCAAACGCCCTACCCGCTGTGCTATTTCTCCAGCCCCTTTTATCCCATTTTTAATTCATCTTCAGGAGACCTGCATGATCCCCTGGAAATCAGAATTTGCACACTCACAAAGGCACCTCATTTCACAAGCAGTTCCCTGTATGTTTCACTTATTTTATTTCGATAGAATATATGCTTTAAAATTTGGGGGGAGTCACACCCAGTGATGCTCAGGGGTTACTCCTGGCTTTGCACTCAGGAATCACTCCTGGTGGGCTCGGGTGACCATATGGGATATGAGATGGAACCCAGGACTGCTGCATGCAAGGCAGACACCCTTCCACTGTACTACTGCTCTGGTCCCTTGCTTTAAAATTAAAAAAAAAATTTTTTTTAAAGGGGCTGGAGAGGGGGCTGGAGAGATAGCACAGCGGGCAGGGCGTTTGCCTTGCACGCGGCCGACCCGGGTTTGATTCCCAGCATCCCATATGGTCCCCTGAGCACCACCAGGAGTAACTCCTGAGTGCAGAGCCAGGAGTAACCCCTGTGCATCACCGGGTATGATCCAAAAAGCAAAAAATAAATAAATAAATAAATAAATAAATAAATATAAATAAAGGGGCTGGAGCAATAGCACAGCGGCTAGGCATTTGCCTTGCACGCGACTGACCCGGGTTCTATTCCCAGCATCCCATATGGTCCCCTGAGCACCACCAGGAGTGATTCCTGAATGCAAAACCAGGAGTAAGCCCTCAGCATCACCGGGTATGACCCCCCCCAAAAAATTTTTTTTTAAAGTTCAGATAAGGTCAAATGGAGATCTGTGCTTCTTTCATTGCATGAGGATGTCCCCAAACAACCTACTGTTGAGGTGCTGGAGAGATAGTACAGTGGGTAGGGCACTTGCCTTGCACACAGTCAACCTGGGCTCAATCCCCAGCATCCCACGAGTCACAACTGAGTCAAGTCTAGCCTCTGAGCACCACTGGGTATGACTCACCTTTCGTGGCCTTTGAGGGCCAGTGGCCAGGCCAGGCTTTCAGCATCTTTGGCCAGCCATCCGCATCCTGGACATGGAGACAGGTGCGGGGTTGGAGGGAGTCAGGACGAGACCTGGGTTTGTCCCAAGGTGGGATGGGATTGGGCAGTGGTGGAGAGGCTTGTTCTGCCGCTGAGGCACGATGTTTTCTGACCCCCACCTTTATTGGCTCTGCAGCTGGAGAGGCTCCTGGAGGGCCAAGCGGATGTGGATTTTGACCGGGAGCCTGAAGCTGGCAATCTGGGCTTGCAGCTGGGCTTGCTCAGGTAAGACAGTGCCCCCCGTCCCCCCGTCCCCCCCGGAAGCTCAGCACAACCCAGGGTGGCCATGCCCTTGACCTCACTCACAGCCTGAGCTGACCACTGGCAGATCTGAGCTTCCTGCTTCTCGAACTAGTGGCAAAAATGTCCCAGATGTTTATAACAGTTCAGCCCCAGGCCTTCAAGGACCCCAAACCCTCCTGGGAGGCTGGGGTTAAGGGTGAGGAGGGGACACTTGCTTTGTAAGCGGCCAACCTGGGTTCAATCCCTGGCACTCCATAGGGTCTCCCAAGCCTGCCAAAGGTGATCCCTGAGCTCAGAGCCAGGGGTAAGCCCTGGGCGCTGCTGGATGTGACCCCCACCCACAACCAAACAACCCACCCAAAGATCTTGAATTCTGACCCTGGCGGGAGAGCCCTGAGCACCTGCCAAGTTGGGGATCCTCTCTAGAATCAGACCACACTGGGCAACCCTGGCTGGGCCAGGCTATACCCGAGGGCACCCTCTTCCATCTCTGCTGGCTCCGGCGACCCCGGCGATGTGCTGGTCCAGCTCCAGACCTCTCTCGTGTATGCAGACTCACCGTGGCGAACATAGAGAACGAGCTGGCCGAGCTGAGGAAGAGCCAAGAGGTCGGCAAGGAGACCCTGGAGCAATCAATGTCTGAAGCTTCCCTTTATCTGCAGGACCAGGTGAGGATGTTTCCCATGAGGCCTCTGAGGACTGTGGGGCCCGTCTTCCCTTCCTGTTTGTGGGTGCTGGTAATGCCACAGTCGCCTCCTAATCTGGGGCCAGCTTCTGAGCCTTCCAGGCTGCTCATCTGACCTTTAACATGCCGCAACTTCAGGGCTGGAGCGATAGCACAGTGGGTTGGGCGTTTGCCTTGTATGCGACTGACCCGGGTTTGATTCCCAGCATCTCATATGGTCCCCTGAGCACTGCCATGAGTGAGTCCTGAGTGCATGAGCCAGGAGTAACCCCTGTGCATCGCCAGGTGTGACCCAAAAACCAAAAACCAAAAAAAAAAAAAGTGCCGCGACTTCCAGATCATAAAACTCACCTTTTAAAGTGAGCCAGGTTGGGGCCAGATCGATAGCACAGCAGAGAGGGCATTTGCCTTTCATCCGGCTGCCCCGAGTTCGATTCTCTTCATCCCGTACACTCCCCGAGCACTACCAGGAGTAATTCCTGAGTGCCAAGCCAGGAGTGACCCCTGAGCATCACCAGGTGTCACCGCCAAAAGCCAAAAAATTAAGGTTTCGCTGTATCACTGTCACTGTCATCCTGTTGTTCATCGATTGCCTCCAGCAGGCCCCAGTAACGTTTCCTTCGTCCTAGCCCTGAGATTTTAAAAAGTGCCACATTCGAGGCTCTTTCAGGGTCAGGAGAATGAGACCCATCATTGTTACTGGTTTTTGGCATATTGAATATGCCACGGGGCGTTTGCCAGGCTCTGCCGTGTGGGCAGGCTACATTTGGTAGCCTGCCAGGTTCTCAAGAGTAAAAACTAGATAATAATTTTAATAAAATTATCAAAAGTAAAGTGGGCTACTGCTGGGACTGGGGCAATGGTCCTGCGGGGAGGGCACTTACCTCACATGCAGCCAACCCAGGTTTGATCCCTGGCACCCGATAGGGTTCCCCAAATCTTGCCAGGAGCTACCCCTGAGCACTGAGGCAATAACACGTGGTGCTTGCTGGGGCACCCAAGCACGCCCCTCTCCCCACTTTAGGCTGCTCACGCACACCTACTAATGGCAGGTTTCGCTGTCGCCTGCCCAGCACAGAGCTGCCAGCATCACACTTGGCACACGGGGCAGCACTGGGTATTGAACTCGTGACTTTATGCTGGTAAAGCAGCCATGCAACCCCCCCCCCCCGCCCTCCCATCTTTTCCACTGGGCCCATCTGTCCTCCTAACCCCAGGGTCTTGGAACAGTCTCTGGGCTCAGAGCAGGGCTGCTGTCCTCCTTTGTCTCTGTCTGGGCATCCTCTGCCATGTCCTCATCTTTTGTGGTCAGCCCCAGCTGGGCTCAGGGGTCACACCCGGCTCTGAGCTGAGGAATCACTCCTGGTAGTGCTTGGAGGACCCCATGGGATGTCGGGGATTGGACCCAGGTGGGCCACGTTACATCATACTACGGCTCTGGCCTCTCCCCCATGCCCAGCACTGGCACCCACCTCGAATGGGACCAGCCTGTCTCAGGGGTTGGCGGCACGGTCCAACCTTTGGTCTGTCTCAGGGCTGATGGTGCTTGAGTCAGAGTGTCAGCCAACCCAACCCTTCAAGGGGGACAGAGGATGAGAAGGACCTGGAAGCACCCAGAGAAGCAGCTGATCCCAGCCGACAACCCTCCACATTCTTTTTTTTTTTTCCTTATTAGGAATTTAGTGAAAATCATTGTGTCTCACTATGGGGATGTTAAGTCCTTGTCTGAAGGATTACTAAGATGTTGTAAGTCAGGCTTCTGTGTTAACGTTTTTTTGCTAGTTAGGTTGGTCGGGGTCTGCATTCCAACCCATGTGGTGCGCTCCTGATGAATCGACCACGTTGTAAAGTTTGGAGATGCCTCGCCACCGTGAATGTGGCCTTGTTCTCCAGGAAATCCAGAATTTTTAACTGGGTGGTCCAGCTGGAGTTAAATTTTTAACTGTGCAGGGGCTTTGGGGTGTGGGCTGTGATTTTCCCCCAGTCTTTATCTGGCTGCAGCCCCACCCTGACAGGTGAACCCAACTGTTTTGGCGTCAGTGTGGTTCGGGACCCCACTGGTAGGTAGCTCCGAGTTTTCCCAGTCCCAGGGAACTGCCTAGGGAGAGGAGGGGACGTTGTGAGCCCCTCACCTGCCTGGGGCCCCGCAGGCCAAGGCCAGCAAGCGCCAAGGGTAGCCAGGTAGCGCCGCCTCATGCCCCACCCACCAACACCACAGTCGCCCCTGCCTCACCACGCCCCCCCCCTCGCTCACGGCCAGCGGCCCCCCACCATGCCCCCTCACCTCCCCCGCTACATTGCCTCCCCCCTCACTACCGCCCCCCTCTTCTTGCGTCTCCAGCTGGACAAGCTCAGGGCCATCATCCAGAACATGCTGGCCTCGTCATCCACGTTGCTGTCCATGAGCATGGTCCCTCAGAAGCCAAAGCCACCCGAGAAGCTGGCGGCTACCCTGGCACCGGGCAAGCTGGACCCTGAGGCCACGTGCCCCGCCTGCAGCATGGACCTGGGCCACCAGGTCAGCATGTTGGTGAAGCGCTATGAGCACCTGCAGGACATGGTCAACAGCCTGGCTGCCTCCCGGCCCTCCAAGAAAGCCAAGCTGCAGAGTCAGGTACCGCCGGCGCCCCTCTGCCCCCAAGGTGACCCCAGCGTCCCCCTCTGCCTAGGGAACGGACCCCAGCACCTGGAGCCAGGAGAGGCCTAGAGCCCACGCACCTTAGTACCCCCACCCGGCACCCCCCCACACCCGTACCCCATGATCGCGGAGGCTTCTGTACCCCGGCCCCCGCAGGATGAGGAGCTGCTGGGCCACGTGCAGAGCGCCATCCTCCAGGTGCAGGGCGACTGCGAGAAGCTCAACATCACCACCAGCAACCTCATCGAGGACCACCGGCAGAAGCAGAAGGACATTGCTGTAAGCCGCGGGGAGATAGGGTGGGCGGGGCTCCGGTGAGGGGCGGGGCCCTGGGAGGGGTTGATGGGTGGGTGGGCGGGGCTCCGGGAGGAGCGGGGCTCCAGGGAGGGGTTGGCGGTGTGGGTGGGCGGGGCTCTGTGGAAGGGCGGGGCTGGCAGGATGGTTGGGCGGGGCTCGTGGGAGGAGCAGAGCTGGTGGAGACGGCACTCCCGAGGAGGGGCGTGGCTGGCAGGAGTAGATGGGCGGAGCTTCTGGGAGGGGAGGGGCTGGTGGAGAAGGGTGGGTGGGGCTCCTGCGGGGAGGGGCGGGGCTGGTAGGGGTGGGGGGGTTGGGAGGGTGGGGGCTGGCAGAGGCAATGGGTGGGACTCTCGGGAGGGGCGTGGCTGGCAGGAGATGGGCGGGGCTTCTGGGAGGGGAGGGGCTGGTGGAGGCAGGTGGGCGGGGCTCCTGCAGGGAGGGGCAGGGCTGGCAGAGGCAGTGGGTGGAACTCCCGGGAGGGGCGGGGCTCCTTGAAGGATGGTGCTGGTGGGTGGGCGAGGCTCCCAGGGAGCGGTGGGCGGGGGTGGTCGGGGCTTCTGGGAGCGGTGGGGCTCCCCGGGGGCCGAGGCACCGCCCCCTCCGGCGATACTCATCTGTGCACCCTGCAGGTGCTGTACCGGGGCATGGAGAAGCTGGAGAAGGAAAAGGCCAACCGGGAGCACCTGGAGATGGAAATCGACGTGGTAAGGCCCGGGTGGTCCGGGAGGGACCCCCGGGCATGGTGGACGAGGCTGGGAGGGGAAGAGCCTCTCTGTGGCTCTGGCCCACCCCGGGGGTCGCCTTCCCCTCTCTCCTGGCAGAAAGCCGACAAGAGTGCCCTGGCGGCCACCGTGACTCGCGTCCAGTTTGACGCCGCCACGGAGCAGCTGAACAATATGATGCAGGAACTGGTGGCCAAGGTCAGCGGGCAGGAGCAGGACTGGCAGAAGATGGTGGACAAGATCCTGGTGGAGATGGACACCAAGGTGAAGGTCGGGGGAAGCGCCGGGCTTGAGACCCCTCTCCCTTTGAGGGGTGCTGTGGGGCCTGCCAGGCTTCCTGAGCTCGGCTGACCCCTCGGCCCGCAGCTGAACCGCCTGGAGCTGGACCCTCTGAAGCAGCTGCTGGAGGACCGCTGGAGGGCGATCCGGCACCAGCTCAAAGAGCGACCCCCGCTCTACCAGGCCGACGAGGCGTCCGCCATGCGCAGGTGCTCACTGGCACAGCTCGGGGACGGGCAGGGGTCCATCTCTGTCCAGCAGGAAAAGGGCATCCTGCGGCCTGCCAGGCTGGGGTGTCCTAAGTGGGATTCTGTCCCCACTGGGCGGTCTCTGGGCAGCCCCTGCAGGGGCTGAGCTTGGATCCCTGCATATCTGCCCGTGGCCAGTAGTAAGGCGTCCAGGACACACACCTGAGGGGTCACTTCCCATTCCTCTCCCCCCCTCCCCGCCCCTCCTCCCGTTTTCCCAGGTGCTTTAGGACTGGTGGGCACTGGGCAGGCCTGAAGCTGGCATGGCCAGAGCTGGTGGCGGGGGCCGGGGTGGGGGAGACAGCCTCAGTACCCTGGTGGCCTGGCACTTGCCACCTATGTGCTGAGCTCCAGTTCCGCCATTCTCCGCTCCCTGTCCCTTCTGGACGGGCTCACCGCGCCCGGATGCCGTTCTACACAGGCAGCTCCTGGCACACTTCCACTGCCTCTCGTGTGACCGGCCCTTGGAGACAACGGTGACTGGACAGTGAGCGCCCACACCTGGCCCCCGGGGAGGACACAACACTGGAGGCCCTGCCCTGCCCCGGCCCTGGATCCATTCCCACACACTCTCTGTCCCTGGCCAGACTCATCCCCGTGACGCCCCTGGGACCCAGTATGCCCGGGCACCGCTCCATTCGGCCTTACACCATCTTCGAGCTGGAGCAGATCCGGCAGCAGAGCCGCAGGTACCCGTCCCCCACTCGGAGCGTCCAGAGGGTAGAAGGAACCACAGCTCGGGGTGGGTACACTGTGCCCCCTGGGAGCTGATTTCAGCAGTTCTCAGGGCGTTAGCTGGAGCAGGCAGAAATAGGGCTCCAGCTGCCTTGAGGTGCAGTGGAACGCTCTGGGGCTCTGCGTTACCCATCTACACGCCCAGAACCTTCCGCTATCTTAGCACCCCAGCTCGGAGGCAGGGAAGGGGTAGGCTGAATGACAGTGTGAGTTGGGGTGCTTGGGTGCAGACCTGAGTTCCAGCCTAGATACCTCACATGCCCCCTCACTGGGTGTGGTGTCGGGGGTCCCCCTCCATGCACCGCCTGGCCTGAGCACGGTGGGGAGTGCCCCCTCCTGCAATAAAGAAAATAAGGTTCATTTTTCCCCCTATGGGTCGGAAAGCTTTTCAAACCAAGCTTGGGGATCCTGGGGTTTCGGGTGTTGTACAGGGTTAGGTGGAGGGCCAAGGGTCTGCATGAGGGGTGGGCCCAGGGGTCTGGGGTTGGGGGGGGAGAGACCTTCCTCGGTGCTACCCAAGGACCCCAATACCCTCAAAGAGGTCTGATTTTTGTTTTGGGGGGCCATACCCAAAGGTGCGCAGGGATTCCTCCTGGCTCTGCGCTCAGGGACCACTCGTGGTGGGGCTCGCAGGACCGACCAAACCCAGGTCAGGCGTGTACAAAACAAACGCCCTCCCCACTGAACCTTCTCTCTGGCACAAAGGGGTGCTGTCGAGGAGGGGTCTGGGAAGGAGGGCCAGGCTCCGGCCTCACCCTCCCTCACCCTCCCGTCCCTGGGCACCAGCACCACCGCGACGCTGTCCCGGGGCGACGTGTCCCAGCGGGAGCGGAGCGTGGGCCGGCTGCGCACCATGCACTCCAAGATGCTCATGGACATCGAGAAGGTGCAGATCCACTTCGGGGGCTCGGTCAAGACCAGCAGCCAGATGATCCGCGAGCTGCTGCAGGCCCGCTGCCTGCACTCGCCCTGCTACAGGCGGTGAGGGCCACGGGAGTGCGCACGCACAGGCTGTGCACGCACAGGCCCGCGTGAATGCATGAGAGCGGAACCGTGTGCATGTGTGTGCGGGTAGGTGACTGTGGGCGAAGGTCTGTGGGAGTTACATGTGGTGTGGCAGTGAGAGGTGTGTATGTGTGTGTGTGTGTGTGTGTGTGTGTGCGTGCCCCGGTGGCCTCAGTCCTCAGGGTGGCCCCATGTCCCCGAGTCCGGGCGCAGGTCCCAGCTACTGCTGTCCCCCGTGTCCGTGCAGGGGTGCAGACATGACCAACTACACGTACTCGGCAATCCCGCGTCACTGCGGGGGCAGCCACACCCTCACCTACCCGTTCCGTCGTGCCCGCGCGCAGCATCCACAGCACCTGCACTCCACCGAGGAGGTCCAGATTGCCATGAAGGTGGGGTGCTGTGGGGGCGGGGCCCGCCCTCCCCCTGCCGTGGGGGTCCTGTGGCTCCAGCGCCTGGCGTCGTGCTGCCGCGGGGGGCCCCCGAGAGCATGCCCACTCCCGGCAGGGGTCCTGAGCATGTTGGGTGTGGGGTGGTCTCTGCGAGAAGCCCCCCCGTGACGCCTGCGCCCCTCCCAGCACAGTGAGGTGGACATCCTGGGCCTGGATGGGCACATCTATAAGGGGCGGATGGAGATGAAGAGACTCCCGAGCATCCGGAACAGGGAGTCCGAGGCCAGCCCAGGTAGGGTCCCACCGTGGAGCCGGGGGGGAGGGGAGACTCCTTTCCTGCCACCCCTCAGGCCTCCGGCCCTCCTTGGGGGCCTCCCCCAGCCTGGGATGCTGCTCCCCACCTTCCCCTTCTGGCACCAGGTTCCTGCCCAGGGCTGGGGATCGCGGCCAGTGTGAAGTGGTGACCCTGGCCCCACCCCACTGTCCGCAGTCCCGGGGAAGAGCAGGACCAAGCAGTCCCGGTCACAGCCGCACCAGACCCTTGGCGAGCTCAGCCAGCTGCTGCGGCCCCTGAGTGCGCAGATGACGCTTAGAGGCAGCCTAGGTAAGGCCGGGGACCCCACCTCACTCACCCTCCCCACAGCCCCACTGCCCCCCCCCCCCCAGGGATCCTAGTAAAGCCTGGGACCCTACCCCCTCATCATGGCCCTGTGTTGCCCACCTTGGGGCCGCGCCTGTTCTCCCCAAAGTCTGGGTCCGGAGGTCCAGGGGAGCACTGGCCCAGAGCAGGGCTGGCTCCCTCAGCGCCTCTTCTCTAAGGGGGACAAGTCGGCACTGCCTGGAGCCAAGCACCCGGGATGCATGAGGCGGCATCTGCCCACTCCAGGCTTGGTGCCAGCACCACCTCTCGGAGGTCCAGGCAGACCCTCCCGGCCCGGTGCGGGTCCTCCATCCTGGCCTTCTCGGGTGGTACCTGAGGAAGCAGGAATGAAGCAGACGGTAGTGGGGGAACGGGTGGGGCTCCTCAGGGCTGCTGAGGCAGGCACAGAGGGGTCAAGCACGTGCCTGAAGTCACACAGCCCAGAAGCAGCAGGGCTACACAGCAGCTTGGTCCTGTGACCATGGCTCCTGACCCCCCTTTATCAGAGGTGCTGGGCTGTCCTGTCTGTGCCTAGGGCCCCCCCGCCAAACATCATGGAGCAGGTGAGACAGATAGGGTGGAGCAGGGCCCAGTCCTCACCCATGGGACCTGCACTCATAGGGTGTTGCCGCTTTGGACGAGCAGGGGTGACCCCTGAGGGCACCGGGAGCCCCCCGCAGCCCCCCCGACCCCACAGGCCCTTTCTTACAGCTCCAGGGCGTCAGCGGAAAGACAGACCCATCTCCTCGGAGGGTTACCTGACAGATCCGGAGCAGGTCCAGGCCACCCCGCCCAGCCACCCTAGCGACCTGGTCCCCACGCCGCTGCCGCCGCTGCCCCAGGTCCCGCTGAGCATGCATCCCCGAGAGGGTCCGGAGGAGCCCACGCGGGGCCCCCGCTCCACCGCCGAGGACAGAGCAGCGTCCTCAGACACATAAATAAATGTTTTGTCACAGGCGTGAGAGTGGTGCTGCTCAACTGTGCCTGAGCCGAAAGGCGGAGCTGCTCCTTGGAAGCGGGTCTGGGGGTCTGGGTGGTCCGGGGCACAGCTGGGCCAGTCCCAAGGCTGCGGGGGCGGGCCCTGTGGGCTACTCCCTCAGAGCCCTCCTGACCACGGCCGGACCAGGACCAGACTTGGGTGTTTCTTCCCCAGCTTCAGCCCTGCCATCCAGTCTGGGGGTGCTGGCCTGACGGGTGGGCCCACTTCCCAGGGTTCCGTGGGGAGGACACCTTGTGCCTGCCTCAGGGGGAAGGTGCTGGCAGGCACCAGCCCACATCCGGGGGGCCAGCGCCCCTCGCCTTGCAGAAGGGTTCTGTCTCCCCAACTGCTACTTTGGCTCTCCCCAAAGAGGAAGCTGGCTGGTGGAGGAACCCCCCACCCTGGTTCTGCCTCTCGGGCCCCGGGCAGAAGTGGGGCTCTCCCCATCCCAGCCTCCCTCCCAGGGTGGAAAAGGTCTTGGGGGCTTCTCTCTGGGCTGACAGCGCCTTGCAGGGGGGCTTCCCCTTGCTTTTCCCCACTCTGGTTTTCGTACCACACCTGCACTGCTTAGGGGCCATGTGACGCTGGGGCTCAAACCCGGGCTACTCGCTCAAGCCAGCCGCCCTCCCCACCCCCCATAAAGGTGAGAGCAGGGGAGTCCAGCTGGTGCCCCTCCCCCAGTGTCCTTTGCTCAGGGTGGCAGCCAGGCAACCCCTCCCCCATGCCTGCCGGCTCCCCTTTCTCTCACCCTGCAGAGAAATGTCAGGAGGCGGAGGGGGCCCCCACGTCCCTGGCCGAGAATCTAGACTCACAGGCCCGGCCAGGGCAGCCACAAGGCCCGCCAGCCCTCCGCACCCAGAAAGGCAGCTCCCACGCCCACACATGTGCCCGGCACTGCAGGGAAAAGCACAGGTGAGCAGGGGGCGGGGGTGGGTGCTGGGAGCCCCAGATCCCACCCAGGGCCACCCCACAGGGCAGAGCCAGCCTGAGTATTCGGTCACCCCCTGGGGCTGCCCCAAGCAGAGTAGGGAAGCCACCTCAAGGCCCCAGAGCAGGTGTGTCAGCTTCCTGGGGGGCTCCCCCAGTGGCTGGGCCCACAAACCCACACAGGCTCACAGGGGTCAAGGTGTGGGGCCCGTGCAGTGCCCCTGGGGCTAGGGACGCTCCCCACCCAAGGCCCTGTGGGACCAGCCAGTCCCCAGGACCTGCCATGCGCTGTGGCCAGGGGCAGGTGTGGGGAACTGCCCAGCAGGAAGAAGAGGCCCCCGGGGGCAGCGCAGTCCCCTTGCCAGGTAAATAAAGGCAGCGCAAACCAGGGAGGTTAGAAAAGGCTCTTTTTTAAGTTTTTAAATTAAAGTCACATCCAGGTAACAGCCCGCTGGGGAAGGAAACCCCTCAGTCTGGCCCCAGGGCAGTCCCCACACCTCCAGCCTCTGGGAGCCCCCCCCCATTCCCATGAAAGGAGGCAGCAAACTCACCCTCTGGGTGGGCACCCCAAGATCACACCTTCATGGGATGGGGTGGGGGCTGCCCCCTTGCTGGCCTGAGCGCCCTGCTGCACCAGCGCATCCTCATCCATTGTTTACATATTCATATATATTATAGTTATATATTAAAAACAGAAAAAAAAAACTTGCCTGAAAACTCCAGCAGGACCCAAGTGGCCTGGGAAGTTTACTGCCCCCCCACCCCCACCCCCCACAAAAAATCCCTTTATAAAACCTTCCAGTGCCATCTTCAGGAAGCTGCGCCCCCTCTCCCCCGGCGGCCCCCCCAGTCTCATCTCTGGCCGTCCAGGGCCGCCACGGGCTTCTGCTGGGCGCTCCCCTGTGCGGCGACCGGCGGCCACGTGGGCGGCGGGTGGTGGTGGTGGAGGAAGCCGTGCGCCGTGGGGGACGCGGGCGGGATCCAGGTGGGCTGGTGGCCGGGCGGCGAGGAGGCCCAGAAGGGGCTGAAGTTGGCTGGGGGGGAGCAGGCGGTGGCCATGGGGCTGCCGCCACTCTGGAGGCCCTCGGAGGCGCGCAGCGTGGAGAACATGGCCAGGGCGTCGGGGAAGTTGGGCGGGGTGGCAGGCGTGTTGCTGGGGGTGCACATC
The DNA here is from genome assembly GCF_029834395.1 of Sorex fumeus. Lineage (NCBI taxonomy): Eukaryota > Metazoa > Chordata > Mammalia > Eulipotyphla > Soricidae > Sorex > Sorex fumeus. Next base: position 15,875,073 of record NW_026606086.1, on the reverse strand, counting down.
TGCTGGGAGAGAAGCAGAGACTTGGGAAGGGGACCCCGCCTGGCTCTCGCCTCCTGGGGGTCTCCCTCACCCCTGGCCAGGGACCCTCCACGGCCTGCCGTCCAGCCCCGCCGTGGCCTCCCTGATTACAGGCCAGAACTAGGTTGGACCGTTTCTGGTCGCCAGGTGCCAGCTGAGAGGGCAGCAGGGGACAGGCGGGGACAGCAGCTGACACAAGCCCTGAGGTGGCCGAGGGGGCTGGGAAGGGAGGCTGGCAGAGCAGGGTGCCCCCGCAATGCCCACCCGGCAAGCCCCGGGTCACGGGAGAGAAGAGGGACAAGACATGGCATGGTTCCCCTGCTGGCTCCCGATTCCAGACTGGGGGTCCCCAAGATCCCATTTCCCGCACCCCGGCAATGGGGGCTCAGCCAGAAACATGGCCGATGGGGACCCCATGTCACACACCCATGAAGAGGCTTCCTAGACCTTGCCCCCACTAGTTTTTAAACTACACGTGGCAGTGCTAAGTATCACTCCTGGCCAGGCTTGGGGACGTGAGGGGGTGCCGAGGATGGAACAGAGGCGAGACTCACGCCCTACCCGTTGTACTCTGGCCTTTTGGGCAGGATTTTGTCCAGGAGGAGCAGGGATGGGGGGTGGGGGTGGAGTTGTCCCAGAACTGGCTGTCCCCTGAAACCTGCTACCAAGGGTGCCACCTAGGAGTCCCCACCCCACGAGGGGGGGGGGGCGTGGGAAGTGGCGGGGGCAGGCCGGGGCCAGCACTGAGCAGCTCCTTTTCCCAGGAGGCCACGGGCCCTTCTTTGAATTTCTCCTAATTTTAGCAACGCTGCCCCTCCCCCAGGCGCCGGTTCTGCACCTCGCAGGGGCCTTTCTCAGTGAGCAGTGAAAGCCGGCCAGCGCCCCCCCCACCCCCAGGAGCTAGGGCACTCCAGCCATTGTCTCCTTGGGACTCCGCAGGCCTGCCCCACCCAGGTCGCTTCCCTCCCCCTCCCCAGGGCTGACTTCTCGGCAGCAGGAAACAATGAATGGGGGTGGGGGCGGGGGGAGCCAGTTGCTTCACATCGTGACCGACTTCCCCAGTGCACCCCGCCTGTCTCCTCTGCACGCCTGTCTCCTCTGCACGGGAACAGGCTCTCCTCTGCACGGGAACAGGCGGGCCCACCTCCATACCCTCTCTGGGCCTCCTCTGGACCAGGGGTGGGACCAGCAGCTGAAAAGTCCGACAAGTCAGCCCTGCGGACCCCCTCCCTCCCCCGCACTTCTAAATACTGATGCCCCCAAGGTCTCTGGGCCCTGCTGGCAAGCGAAGGGCCTGTATTTTCTAGTGGGTACTCCGCAACGGCCTCAAGGAAGCCCCTACTCAGCTGGAAAGGGAACAGGTTGTGTTGATCTGTGGGACGAGCCCGCTGCACCGGAGCCCAGCTCCCACCCGTGTGCTGGTCCCAATCCCCAAAGGCCTGGCTCCCCAGAGCAGGCACGGGGCTTCCCACGCTGCCTGCCTGGAGGACTGGAGTCCCTGGGATCTGCAGAGCCCAGACCCCGTCCAGGCCTTCGGCATGGTCAAACCTGCAAGCTGGGGCCTCTGGGGAATTCTCAGACCCGCCTGGGCTGAGTCGGAATCTGACGTTCCCCTGGGGACAGGGAAGCGGGTCTCCTGCAGACACCACGTTTGGGTTGACTCCTGCCTCCAGCCAGTGCCAACCTCCCATGCTATTCCAAAGGCCCTTTTTTTGTTTGCACCTGAGCCAGGGTCAGAGAAAAAAAAAGCCGGTGTCAAGGGCCCCGGCGGGCCCCCTCACCGCCCTGTTTGCAGACAGAGTGCCAAGGCCCAGAGAGGGGACCCGCGGGAGCTCCCAGGGGACCCGCAAGAGCTGGAAGGCGCCCAGGGCCAGGACAAGAGTTAAAAATGCCAACTATGCACTCGAAAAGCCACAACACATCTCTCTGGGGGAACCATGTTTTACAATCACTATCTGGAGCCAGGCTGCGCCCCCTCCCCCAGGGCTAATAGGTAACCGTGGTGGTGGTGGTGGTGAGCGCTGGCGAGGGCCCGGGCCTCCCACCCACCCCCCAGGACTGAGACCCGGGGCCTGGAGCTGCACCCCCGACCCCCCACGTGCACAGGCTCAGACCCAGGCCCGGCCAGGCCGAGAGGGGCCACCGGAAGCGGCCCTGGTGGACGCCGCGCTTGATCCTCCCCCCCACCCCCAGGCCTGGGTGCAAATTCTCGGCCTTATCGGCCCGGGCTCGGCCGATAAGTCCCCCTGCGGGTATGCGGGGGGCGGGGGGCCGCGGCTCCTTGGGTGGCCAGGACGGCGCGCGCGCACGCCTCCCCCTCCGCGTCCCCGGGGGCGGGGGGCGCGCCCCTGCCCTCCCCCGGGGCCGCAGACCCCCCGAGCCGAGCCGGGAGACATTTTGGCTCTTTGTTGACATCGGCGGCGGCGGCGGCGGCGCCCCGGGAACATGGCTGTCAGGGCGGGTGACAGCGACCCCGCGCGCCCCCCGCGCGCCCCTTACCATCTGGTGGTGGTGGTGGCTGTTGGGAATGTTGGTTTCCTGGAAGAACGTGCTCAGCGCGGTCTGCGGGCAAACACAGCGGCCGGGGGCGGGTGAGCGGGGCCGGGCCGCGGCTCCGGGCCCGCCCGCGCGCGCGCGCGCCCCCCACCCCGCCCCGCGCCGCCCCTCACCCCGCGCCCCGCGCCCCCCGCCGCGCACCTCGAACTGCCAGTGCGCCGCCTGCAGCAGCTGCTTCGCCTGGTCGGCCGCGCAGCCCGCGGCCAGCACGAACTGGTTGATCATGACCTGGTGCCGCAGCTCGTCCGTGTTCACCGACATGGCTCCGGCGCGCGCGACCCCCGGGAGGCCCCGCGCGCGGCGAGTGCGGCGCTCCGGTCCGCTCCGCTCCGGTCCGGCCCGCGCGACCGCCGGCACCGCCACCAACAACGGCGCGGGGCGGGGCCGGGGCCGGGGCCCGGGTGTCCCCGACGTTCGGGGGCCGCGAGCCGCCGCCGCCGCCGCTGATTGGCCCGCGCCGAGCGGCCGGCTCCGGGCCCCGTGCGGGACGCTAGCTCCGAGGCCTGCGGCCGGGCGGCCCGCAACTGTTTCGCTTTCGGCCCCGCCGCGCCCATTGGCCGAGCGCGGCGCCGCGGGAGCGCCTCGCCATTGGCCGGCCGCTGTGTTTTGGGCCCGTCCGCGCTCCGGATTGGCCCACGGCCCGGCCCGGGGGCGGGGACGCGCACTCCGATTGGTCCGCCGCGCGGCCGTTTGAACGCGGCTTGAAAGCCTGGAGTGCCTGCTGATTGGCCGAGGCCCCTGTGTTTGCTGTTGTAGGCTGGGCGGGGGGGGAGGTGGTGCGGCCAAGTTCATTCATTACTTCATTGAAACGGAACATGCTCAGCTGGAAAAGCAAGCCCGAGCGGCGTTGACTCATTTCCTCTGAAAGATGTGGTCATCTCGAGAAACAGAACGATCGAAATAGAAAACAGAGCCGCTGCAGCTGCCGCAGTCTCAAAACAGCTTCGTTTTTTTTTAAAAAAAATGCTTCCATGCTGCTTTATTATCATCATTATTATTATTATTTTAGCTTTTTGAGGCAATATAGCACACCTCGGTTGATTTTCCACCTCCCCCCCCTTCCAATCAGAACCTACTCCAAAAGCCAGGCTGCCTTCTCTTGAATGTTTTTGTTTATGTCTTTTGTTTTTGTTTTGCTCTTCCGGTGACAGGATCGCGCCTAAGGGTATCAGACAGACTAGGCAAGCACTCTACACCTGAGCGACATTCCCAGCTCCTCCTTAACTTTCAGATGGAATATTTAGGTCTTGGGGATGGAGAGCTAGTACAGTGGGTAGTGTGCTTGCCTTGCTCGAGGCGGAACCGGGTTCGACACCCCCACCCCACCCTACCCGAGCCCCAGTAGGAATTATTCCTGAGTGCAGAGCCAGGAGTAAGCCCTGAGAACAGCAGATGTAGCCCCCAAACAAAAACAAAAATGTGGTTTCTGTGGATGTAAAAAAATGTTGATGTACAGGAAATATAATTGTAAGGGGGAAGTGAGGCTTTCTCTCTCATTGGCCTCCCAAGTGAGAACTGTTTTTCTTAACTAAAGACTTAATTTCTTTTCTTCTTCTTTTTTTTTTTTTGTTGTTGTCTTTGTCCCCACCCCCACCTCAGTGGTTAGCAAGTGCTCAGGGCTAACTCTTGGCTCTGTGCTTAGGGAATATTCCTGGCAAGACTTGGGTGGACCATACAGGGTGCTAGGATCCAACCCAGGTCAGTCACATGTCAGGCAAGTATCCTACCCACTGTTCTATGGCTCCAGCCCTAACGGCTCAAAACAGCAAAGCATGTGTCCATCTTTTTCGGTTGTTTGGTTTTGGTTTGGAGGCCACACTCAGGTGCTCAGGGGCACTCCTGGCTGGGTGCATAGGGCCATTCGTGGGGATGCTAGTGCTTGAACCTGCTAAGCATACACTGGACCCATCAGCTGCGAGCTATCTCTTTGACTCAGTTTCTTTCTATATCTTTTTTATTTTTGGGTCACAGCCAGCAAGCGATGCTCAAGGGTCACTCCTGGTTCTGCACTTAGGAATAACTCCTGGCAGTGTAGGGGGACCATAGGGGATGGTGGGAGTTGAACCCAGGTCTGCTATGTGTAAGGCAAACACCCTACCTGCTGCACTATCTCTCAGGACCTCTTTGCCTCTGCTTTGATCTTGCCTCATTTAAAAAATTTTTTAACCACATTTAAAAATTTTTATTTAGTTTTGGATCATACCTGGAACTCAGAAACAACTCCTGGCTCTGTGTTGGGGCTGAGGTCGGGACTCCTGGTGGTACTAAGGTGCCTGATATTGGATGCAAAGCAGCAAAATGTGCCCTGCCCATTGAATCCTCTCTCCAGCCAATGACCATACTTTAGGAAGTATAAAAATAAGGAAAAGATTCCACCCACTGTTTATGTACAGAAGAAAAACAGCCCGGGGCACTATAATGAGTTGATCACATTTTGTTTCTCCTTCTGCTGGTTTGTTTGGAAGCGGCAGGAGTCAGCTTCTTGCCTGCTGAGACCTGTTCCTCTTCTCCCCCAGTGACACTTGACCACCCCAGAGTGTGCAGGAGAGGCAGGTCAAGATTGTTGTTATCCAAAGGAAAACAAAAGTGAGGCCTCTGGGCAGAGGTGCACCCGGCCCCAGCTCCAACCCCCAGCAGCTGGGACAGGAAGGGCTGTTACAGCCGGGCTCCAGTTTTCTCAAGTCCAGATGTCACACATACCAGGGCTCTCAGTAGCAGGCATCTCCCTGGGCAGCCCTGAGGTTATAAGAATCTCTGGGGGGCGGGGGGGGGGGGGGGGGGCTGGAGAAATACAGACCGGGCTTTGGCATCCCATTTGGTCCCCTGAGCACCACCAGGAGTAACTCCTGAATACAGAGCCAGGAATGACTCTTTTTTTTTTTTATTAGTGAGACACCATGAGGTACAGTTGTAGACTTACAAATTTTTGTGCTTGGGTTTCAGTTATACGATGATCAAGTACCCATTCCTCCACCAGTGCCCATTTCCCACCACCACGGATCCCAGTATCCCTCCCACCCCCCACCCCCCCTATCCCACCCTGCCTCAGTGGCAGGGCATTCCCTTTTGTTCTCTCTCTCCTCTTGAGTGTTGTGGTTTGCAAAAGAGGCATTGAGTGGCAATCATGTTTGGTCTATAGTCTACTTTCAGCATGCTTCTCCCATCCTGGGAGGATCCTCCCAACATCCTTTATTTGGTGCTCCCTTCTCTATCTGAGCTCCCTCTTCCCTTAGCATGTGTGGCTGGCCTCCAAGACATGGAGTAAAATTGCTGGTACTAATCTCGGCCACTCTTGGGTGTTAGTCTCTTATTTTGTTACTTTATATTCCCCAGATGAATGCAATCTTCCTATATCTATCCCTCTCTTTCTGACCAGGAATGACTCCTGAGCATAAATGGGTGTGCCTCCCTCCCTGCACCCCCCTCAAAAAAAAGAAAAGAAAAAAAAGAAATCCTCATGGATGGGGCCAGAGAAGTAGTGGAGCAAGTAGGATGCTTGCCTTGCATGGGGTCACTTCAGCTCAATCGTTGGCACCCCAGATGGTCTTCCCAACCCTTCTAGGAGTGATCCCTGAGCACAGAATCAAGAGTAAACCCTGAACACCGCTGATGTGGCTGTAGAATGAAACCAAGCTAAGAGAAACTATCAAGGGAGATCACTGTCACTGTCACTGTCCTCCCTCCCATTGTTCAACGATTTGCTCGAGGGCCCAGGAACGTCTCCCTCATGAGACTTGTTGTGACTGTGTTTGGCATATCAAATACGTCAGGTAGCTTGGCATATCAAATACGTCACGGGTATCTTTGCTGTGCAGGCGAGATTCTCTCGGTAGCTTGCCGGGCTCTTCAAGAGGGGCAGAGGAATAGAACTCAGGTTGGCCATGTGGCCCCGTGCAAGGCAAACACCCTACCCGCTGTGCTATCGCTCCAGCCCAAGGGAGATCAGCATCCTGAAAATGCCAAAATCGCAGGATCCCTTTGTCTCCTGAATGTTCAGGGTGACTACCCCAAAGGTCTCTCTAATGGTCACCATTTGCAGGGAGGACTATCCCCCCACTCCACCCCTCCCATGCCAGGAAGGGAGGCTTTATCCAAACTGGCTTTGGGGGGACTGGAGTGATAGTACAGCAGGTAGGGTGCTTGCCTTGCATGCGGCCGACCCGGGTTCAATCTTTGGCATCCCACAGGTCCCCCGAGCCAGGAGAAAGCCCTGAGCAGTGCTGGGTGTGCCCCCCACCCCGCCCCCCAAATAAAAGCACGCACATTTGCACATTTGTCCTTCCTCCCCTACAACCAAAACACAAATACAAGAATGCAAATTTGGGCTCTGGAGACTGGAGACTGGAGGTGGAGGGAGGAGGGTCCCCCTCTCCAGAGCTCAGGAATGAATGAGGTCATGCCTGCAGAGGGCTCTGAGCTGTCAGGATGAAAGCAAGCCCGAGCTATCATTTAGTGAAGGTATTATTATTCTAATCTGAGAGGACAATGTGCAGCAGGTAAGACCCAGCAATAAAAAAACAAGCCCATTAACAGCAAATAAAACACAACAGGACTGGCAGGAAGGGAAACTCACAGCCTAGGTTGAGGCTCCAGGGGCCCGGATGCAGCTGGAAGAAGGAGGGGCTTCCTGGGGGGGGTAAGCTTAGAAGGGTGCTATGAACTGGCCACAATAGCTGCACCCTAACAGACCCCCATCAGTCACCACACACTTCCTGCTCAGCGGGCATCTCCTTTTTGCTTGTTTTTATTGTTTGGGGGCCACACCCAGTGGTGCTCAGGGCTTACTCCTGGGAGGCTCCGGTGTCAATCCTGGAGGGCTCAGGGGACCATATCTAACGCGGGGAGGGTCAACCAACCCAGTCAGCTAGTGCAAGGCAATTCAGCCGCCCAGCCAATCATCTTTCCTCAGAGTTTGATATCTAGGAACTCCTCTCCATCCTCAGCGGTGTGCCATGATCATGGGGATGGAGAATGACTTTAGTTCCATCTGGATCCATCTAGAACCACGCGGAAGGGCCAAGCGCCAGCACAGTAGGGAGGGGGTTGCTTGCACACAGCCACCCCGGGTTCCATCCCTGACATCCCATAAGGTCCCCTGAGCAGCGCCAGGAATCCCTCCTGAGAGCAGAGTCAGAAGTCCCGAACCTCGTGGGGTGTGACCCCCAAACAAATCGCATTAACAAATTATGTGGGGGGCTGGAGCAATAGTACAGCGGGTAGGACATTTGCCTTGCACACGACCGACCCGGGTTCGATCCCCAGCATTCCGTTTGGTCCCCCGAGCACCGCCGGGAGTGATTCCTGAGTGCAGAGCCAGGAGTAATCTCTGTGCATCACCGGGTGTGACCCAAAAAGCAAAACAACAACAACAAAAAAAAACAACACCCAAGCGAACCAACCACGTGGGTAAACCAGATCAGCACAGTCTGGCTCCAGTCTGTGGGGTTCACGGGGGGACCTTTTCCAAACCAGAGCTGTGCGGGACTGGGGTTTCCACTAGGGATGCTTGAAAACAAGAAGCGAGTAAGTAGTGATGGGGAGGGGAGGGGAGAGGTGCCTGCCTCCCTGGTCCCTTCTGGGGGACGGGTGGAAAACGAATTTTTCCATCTTCCTTTTCTGCAAAATACTTGGTTCCTAGTGCTTTTCCCCCTCCTTCCTCCCTTGCACTCTGGGCCTAAACAAAACAGCTCTTAGGGATCAGGGGCCACCACCTACAGGTTCCCAGTGAAACATGGAGCATCTTATAACCTGGGATTCGTGGTGGGCCTAAGAATCAGAGAGGGTCACAACCTACTCAAGGTCACACAGCCTGGCCTGCTTTATGTAGCGATATCTCCACTCTGGTCTCCTTCCCTTCTCTCCCTTCGGCCCCCCTTCCCTCTCCTCTCACTTCTTGTTTTCCCTACTATGACTTCAAACTTCAAAAAGGACAAGGTGGGGCTGAGAGATAGTACAGTGGGGAGAGCCCTTGTCTTGCATGCAGCCGACCCAGGTTTGATCCCCCGGCACCCCATACAATTCTCCAAACTCCACCAGGGGTGATTGCTGAGTACAGAGTCAGGAATCAGCCCTGAGCACTGCCAAGTGTAGCCTAAAAACCAAAAAAATGAAATACAATTAAATCACTGTCACTGTCCCCCCGTTGTTCATTGATTTGCTCGAGCGGGCCCAGTAAGTCTCCATTGTGACAATTGTTACTGTGTTTGGCATATTGAATACATCACGGGTAGCTTGCCAGGCTTTGCCGTGCGGGCGAGATACTCTTGGTAGCTTGCTGGGCTCTCCGAGAGGGGCAGAGGAATCGAACTCGGGTTGGCCATGTTGACTGCTTGCAAGGCAGATGCCCTACCCGCTGTGCTATCACTCCAGCCCGAAATACAGTTAAAACTGTTTTTAAAGGACAAGGGAGGACCAGAGAGACACCCTTGCATACGGCCAATTCGGGTTCAAACCCTGCACTCCATACTCCCCTGTGCCCTTCCAGGAGTGACCCCTGAGTGCTGAGACAGGAGGAAGCCCCAAGCATTGCCTAGTGTGGCCCCAAATCACCCCCCGCACCCCTAAAACAGGGACAAAGTAGTTGAAGAGCTAAAAGATGCCTAGAGAGGGGACAGGGAGGGGACAGGAAAAGCTTCCAGTTAAGACTGGAGGAGGGACAGAGCATCCTAGCAGTGCCCAGGGCAGTCTATGGGATACCGGGGACTCAGGCTGGACTGGCCGTGTGCAAGGCAAGTGCCCTCCCTGCTGTCCTCTCCTTCGGCCTTCCAGTACCATCAGGAGCTTGAGATTGTTTAAAGCCGCTCTCGAGGGGTTCTACACCGCCCCAGCAGGGAGCAGGGTGACAGGTTCTGTGCTCGGGATCGCTCCCCGGAGTGCTCGAGGACCAGATAGTGCCGGGATGGAACCAGAGTCAGTCACATGCCAACACTGTGTTTGCACCGACTTTTCACTGCATATGTAGGGTACTTTTATTAGAGGGTTAGACAGACTTTTCTGCTTTTGAAGCGTTATTATTTGGGGAGGGGGTCTCCCACGCAGGAGGACCACTCAGGGGGACCACGTGGTATTGGGAATGAAACCTGGGCGTGCTAGGCATGTGCTCAATCCATGGTACTAATCTCCGTCCTCCTCATTATTATTGTTTTTATTTTGGAGCCATACCCAGTGACTCAGGGCTTACTCCTGGCTTTGCGCTCAAGGGTTGCTCCTGGCGGGCCTCGGGGGACCACACGGGGTGCCAGAGATTAAATCCGGGTTGGGGGCCAGAGTGATAGTACAATGGGTAGGGCATTTGCCTTGCACACGGCTGACCCGGGTTTGATCCCCACCATCCCATATGGTCCCCCGAGCACCGTCCGAAGTGAGTCCTGAGTGCAGAGCCAGGAGGAACCCCTGAACATTGCTAGGTGTGACCCAAAAAAGCAATAAATAAATAAATAAACCTGGGTTGGCTGCATGTAAGGCAAGTGCCTCACCTGCTGCACCATCTCTCTGGCCCCCACCCCAGCTGTTATTATTGAGCATTTATGAGCCTATGCTGCACCACAGGCCGGGCCCCGAGCAGTAGCGGTCTCTGGTGCCTGCCATCAGGAGACTGGGGGGCTCCACGTGGCATGCCTCAATCAGGCTCAGGCCCGGCCTGCATCCACAGGGGGGGCCTTGAGCGTCGCAGCCGCAGCAGCTTCTTCCTGGAGCTCAGACTCGGATGAGCCCCCGACAGCGCTGTGAGGTGCGATCCTGCCGCCCCACTCCACAGATCATGGGGAAAGCGGGGTCCGAGAGGGCACGTGGGGAGGCCAGGTGGGAGCCGAGCTCTGACGCCGCAGGACACGCTCACCCTGGAACTGGGCAGCGGGAAGGCGCCCTTCAACTCCCCACCCGGCCCAGTGCCTGGAACCCTCCGGCCAGCCGATCAGCGGCAGGTGAGCTGGGAGGAGCTCGTGGACACCGCCAGCTTATATCCACAGAAGACAAAGGCCAGACCCCTCCTCACCGAGTGAAGGACCTTTCCAAAAGCAGTCTGACTGGCTTGGACGCTCCGTCCTGTACCTGCCTGTTCAGTGATAAGGCGGCCCAACCGTGGGCGCCAGGTGTGTCTCATGGTATGCGGGTCCCTGGCAAATCTCTGCAAAGGACATCTGGAGTTAGGTCATCACCACGGGTAGAGACAGGGAGGGGAGGAGGACTTTATTTTGGGAGGATGATGGATGGGGAGATGCTCCCAAACAGTGCTCAGGAAGCCCCGGGGCCTGGCCAGCGCTGCTGGGGTAGGCGGCAGAGATGGTCCCTGCCAGAGCCACTCCAGTGGTGCTGAGGGAGCATGAGGTCCAGGGGTCTCGCTTTCCCAGCATCCTTGGCGATGGGGTTGGACCAGGTTCCAGCAGCTTTGTTGCTGTGGCTCAGGCTCCAACTGCCGGGCCCTGAGCCTCTGGGCGGGGGGTGGGGGGCAGTGGGGAGCCCTGCCCCTATCCTCAGCACAGGAGCCTGGGGCTGAGAGGGGTTGATCTGGGGTTGAGACACTGAGACACCTTCCCTTGGCCGCTTTTTGTTTTTGATTTTGAAATTTGAGGTCTGTAACATAGACCAAGCGTTTGTCTAATAACCAGTGCACAGTCTGAACAAATTCAAAAGCAGTCAGTATTGGGGCTGACCAATAGCACAGCGGGTAGGGCGTTTGCCTTGCATGCGGCCGACCCGGGTTCAATTCCCAGCATCCCATATGGTCCCTTGAGCACCGCCAGGGTAATGCCTGAGCACAGAGCCAGGAGTAACGCCTGAGCATCGCCGGGTGTGACCCAAAAAGAAAAAAAAAAGCAGTTAGTATTGCATGCACCAGAGAGCAGTCCAAAGCTAGAGCACCCCCCATCTTTTTTTTTTTTTTTTTTTGGTTTCTGGGCCACAAGTTTGTGAAGCTCAGGGGTTACTTCTGGCTCTGCGCTCAGGAATTACTCCTAGCAGGAGTTGGAGGTCCATGTGGGATGCTGGGGTTTGAATCCAGGTCTGTCCCATGCCCTCCCCATAACTATTGCCTCAGCCCCTACAGGGCACCTTTGAAAGCCCTTAGAGACCATCTGATCTCTTGCCTTGCATGTGAGGCCCTGAGCGCTAGTCCCAACACCTTCCCACAAAGCCGCTGAGATGCAAATCCTCTCTCCTCCCCTCTGAGTCCATAATCCTCCAATTTGCATGAATCGTTCCCTTGCTTCTCTGGGTAATTTAATCCCGCATGTAGGAAGCACAGGCCTGCAGGTGGGTGTGATTGATTGATTCCATAGGTTAGTGACTCAGCTTTCGGCCAGGTGCAGTCCATCATCGAGGTTCTCACAGCCCTGGGGGAGCCCCATGGAGTGGCCTTCCTCTTCCCTGTAGATCATGCTGGCTCTTCCTAATCTTTTCACAGCTGCCGCCAGAAATGCTAGTTCAAAGGAGACTGTCAGGCCAGGGAGAAAGCTCAGGACACTTAGTGCATCAAAGCAGGGTCCACAGGTGGGAGGCAGGTTCACTCCCTAGCAGCAACAGGGTCCCCTGAGTATCTCCGGAACTCAGCCCTGACCAGAGTCGAGATAGCCTCAGCCCCACTTTGTATGTTTCCCCCATCCCTGCAGATTTTTTTTCAAAAAGGACATAGTCTGGGGGAAGCAACTGGAGAAGGAAGAAGTGGGCCTGGGTTGAATTTGGACAGACAGGATTAGGAAGAGAATCTTGGGGAACAGAAACTATGCAAACTGAAGTCCAGTTAACTGGAAAGCAAGCGTGACACAGCGTGACTGGGGACCATGGGTGGGGGAGAGGCCGAGCTTGGCCAGGTGAGAGTGGAAGGCATCATGCTGGGCAGTGGGAGGGGACGGTGCTTGGAATCATGTCCTGTGTTCATGGAGAAAAGGTCCAGACTTTCACCAATTAATCACCACCATGAGTTAGGCCTGAGGCAACAGCAAATCTGAGGCTCACTTCTTTTTTTTTTTGTTTTGTTTTTGGGTCACACCCAGCGATGCTCAGGGGTTCCTCCTGGCTCTGCACTCAGGAATCACTCCTGGCAGTGCTCGGGGGACCATATGGGATGCTGGGAATCGAACCCAGGTCTGCCGCGTGCAAGGCAAACACCCTACCCGCTGTCCTATGGCTCCAGCCCCAAGAGGCTCATTTCTTGTCCTGCCCAGTTCCTGGGCTGGGTGACTCTCCAGGAAATTTGCCCTCTGGGCCAGAGGTGACAACAGGATCTGACCTGGAGTGCCCCCATGGATCTTGGGGCGCTCCCCAAGAGGAGATTTTGTAGCAGTGAGAAACTACAGCCCTCGGGCTGTTGGGGTAAATAAAGTTTTATTGGAACACAGCTCCGCCTGCTGTTTCTGCAGGATGGAGAGAAGCACAGAGTCTGGGACTCAAGCCCAAGCCACTCTTTCTGCCCCTTGGCACCACCTGGAGCTGGCAGACAGGACGCAGGCGAGTTGAGATGGGCTCGCAGCGCCTTCACTGGGAAGTGAGCGTCGCCAAGTCACAAGTCACGTGGCCGCCCCTGCCGCGGGGCGTGGCCGAGCTGCCCTTGTGCACCCCCAGGAGGGGAGGGGGTAACAGGAGCATCGGCTTGCTCCACACAGCCCCCAGACTGGGGGAGATGGGGGGCTTCCCTTCCTTTGCTTCTCTCAGATTCCAGAATTGCAGAGACGATGCGGACCAGGACTCAAGAGAGAGGCAGGGAAATGTGGGAGAGCTCTTTCTGTTCAATTTTGTTTATTTCTGGGTCACCCTGGTGGTGATCAGGGACTCCTTTTTTTAATTTTTGCTTTTTGGGTCACACCCGGCGGTGCTCAAGGGTTACTCCTGGCTTTGCACTCAGGAAATAATCCTGGCGGTGCTCAAGGGAAGCATATAGGGTATTGGGAATTGAACCCAGGTTGGCCACGTGCAAGGCAAATGCCCTACTCGCTGTACTATGACTCCAGCCCCCACAGGGACTCCTTTTATTTTTTTTTTTGGTCAGGGGCACACCCAGTGATGCTCAGGGGTTACTCCCGGCTCTGCATGCAGGAATCATGCCTGGCAGGCTGTGGGGGGGGGGGGGGCGTGGGAGGGGTCCATGTCAGCCCAGGTTGACTCAGTGCTGGAGTGTGGGTTACTCTTAGCAGTGCTGAGGGGAATGAAATAGAGCAGGGAACTGACGTGCAAAGCACCTGCCCCAGTCCTCTGACCCCTGATGGTGGTGGTGGTGTTTCCTGTGGAGAAAGAAGGAAAGCAATTCAATCGTGGAAGAAATGCTTTTGTGTGGAGTTCATGCCCAATTCAATCAGCTAATCAGTGGCTGAATAAATAGCAGTACTTCTACATTAAAAAAAATAAAGAAATGCTTTTGTTTGTCAAATGTTTTTGTCAAACCCTAGGGGCCAGAGTGATAGCACCGTGGGTAGGGCGTTTGCCTTGCACGGGGCCAACCCAGGTTCAATCCTCAGCATCCGATACGGTCCCCCAAGCACTGCCAGGAGTAATTCCTGAGCATCGCCAGGTGTGACCCAAAAAGAAAAAACAAACAAACAAAAAAGTCAAACCTCGGCCCCGAGAGTTAGTCCAGTGGGATGAGCACTTGTCCAGCATGAGGCCGACCCAGGTTTGATTCCTGGCACCCTACAGGATGCCCCAAACCCCACCAGGAGTGACCCCTGAGTACTGAGCCAGGAGAAAGCTTCCCCTCACTTGAGAAGTACAGGACGCCCAGGATGAATGGATGGATGGATGGATGCTGACCCCCGGGGCTCAAGCCACGCAGGTGGACCCAGCATGGGGGGCTGGTGGCGAGCACGGGACACTGTTACGGTCCAAAGAGGAAGGAAGCGCTACCAAGAGTGGGAGGGCCGTCTGGACGCAGCAGGGTTGGGAAGCCACCAGATGTGCCTTGTCACTAACGGATGCCGACAGCCGTGCCCCAGGCGCGAGGAGCAGACAGCGTTTCCCAGACTCTGGTTGCCACACCGACCAGATAGCATCGTAGCCCAGGCACTGCACAAGGAGCCACGCGTCTGTCTGTCCAGGACTGGAGGCTCCCAGTTCTCCAGAGCATTTCGCAAAGGATGAGTCATTTTCCTGCCAGATTGCTGGGGACAAATTACGGCCAAAATGGGCAAAGGAGCTGGAGCGATACCACAGTGGGTAGGGCGTTTGCCTTGCATGCGGCCAACACCTGTTCGATTCCCAGCATCCCATATGGTCCCCTGAGCATCGCCAGGAGTAACCCCCTGTGCATCGCCGGGTGTGACCCAAAAAGCCAAAAAAAAAAAAAAAAAAGGAATAAAAGGATAGAATAAAGCAAAAAAAAAAAAAAAGACTTCTGGGGCCAGAGCAATGGTATAATGGGGAAGGTACTTGTGCACGCCAAGGAGTGAAATGTTTCAATGCTATAAATATGCATCTGTGGTCGATTCAAATATAAATTTCTTCCTATGTTGAAGCATCTAATTACTTTGCTCTTAAAGTAGGGCTTTAGCAAGATCATTCTCATGACTCTCTAAATAATTGTGTAAATACAGGCACCTTTATCCACCAGAACATGGTATGTTTACTCTCTTCCTATTGCTAGCTTTTTATATGATTGTAATTTACTTGGTTCAATAATAAATTAACCTTTATTAAAAAAAAGAAAAGCACCAAAACTCTGGGGGTAAGAGAGAGTATCATGGGCTAGTGTGGAGATAGTACAGTTCCCTCGCCCAGGGGACAGGCCTTCCTGGGACTCTGGGGCCCAAGAGTCACCCAAGGGATGAGATTTCCCTTGCATGCAGCCAACCTGAGTTGGACCCCTGGCATTGCATGCAGCCTCCCTGAGCACTGCCAGAAGTGCTTCCTGAGCACAGAGCCAGAAGTAAGTCCTGAGCACAGCCAGGTATGGGTGTGATGTCCTCCAAGCAGCAGTTAAAGATCTGCCCTGGAGGTCCCCCAAGCACCGCCAGGAGTAATTCCTGAGTGCAGAGCCAGGAGTGACCCATTTCTGGGTGTGACCCAAAAGGCAAAGAAAAAAAAAAGGGAAGATCTGCTCTGGAGACCCAGAGATATGGTTTAGGGGTGGAGGAAATCCTTTTTTTTTTTTTTTTTGGCTTTTTGGGTTACACCCGGCGATGCTCAGGGGTTATTCCTGGCTCTGCACTCAGGAATTACTCCTGGTGGTGCTTGGGGGACCATATGGGATACTGGGAATTGAACCCAGGTCAATTGTGTGTAAAGCAAATGCCCTCCGCGCTGTACCATTGCTCCAGCTCTGGTGGAGGAATCCTTGCCTGTGTGAGGCGCTGAGTTCGGGCCGCGGCAGGCACTGTCAGGTCCCTGAGCGCCTCCTTGGCCCCCAAGGGCTCCCCTGTGCCGTGAGGCAGGAGGCTGGCTGACTTTCCCTTGGGCTGGGACAAGCTCAGCCGTGAAGCGTCAAGGACTGTGATCTGGTTGCCCGTGAAAGGTTGGCCCCCAGCTTTGGCAGACTGGGGTAAATCCCATTCCACCAAAATTCTGTCTTTTTTTTTTTTTGCTTTTTTGGGTCACACCCGGTGATGCACAGGAGTTACTCCTGGTTCATACACTCAGGAATCTCTCCTGGCGGTGCTCAGGGGACCACCATATGGGATGCTGGGAATCGAACCTGGGTCGGCTGCGTGCAAGGCAAACACCCTACCCTCTGTGCTATTGCTCCAGCCCCAAATTCTGTCTTTTCTGGAAGAATTTCACCCTTGAGAGGAGCCTTAAGGTTCAGGGCAAGGCTAGTGGCAGGCTCAGAGGCGGAGAGACGTTCCTCCTCAGACACAGGGAAAACAGTGAGAAGTTATTGGTGTGGGAAGTGCTTTTCTTTCAGTTTTGGGGTCACACCCAGCAGCTTCGGGGCTACTCCTGGCTAGTTGCTCAGGGATCACTCTCATGTGGTACTTGGGGAACTGTAGTGCTGGGGGTCAAACCCGGGCCTCTTGCATGCAAGGTAAGCCCACTGAGTTCTCTCCAGACCCTAGAAACTTCCTTTTTTTTGAGGAGGAGGGTCATACCTGCCAATATTTAGGGGTTAATCCTGGCTCTGCACTCAGGAATTGTTCCAGGTGGTGCTCAGGGGACTTGCTGGGGTGCTGGGGATTGGACCAGGGTCAGCTGTATGCAAGGCAAGTATCTAACCTGCTGCACGATTTCTTCATTCCCTGAACCTTGCTCCTTTTTGTTTGTGGCTTGTGGTTTTGTTGTTGTTGTTGTTTGTTTCCCTTCATTTTTTGGATCATCCCCATCTGTGCTCAGGCCTTACACCTGGCTCTGCTCAGGGATAACTCCTGGTCAACTCAGGGCCCATAGGGAATGCCAGGATTGAGTCTGGGCTGCAAGGTTCTTGCAAGGCAAGTGGCCTGCTTGCTGTCCCATCACTCTGGCTCCTGAAACATGCTCTTTTTTTTTTTTTGCCTTTTTTGGGTCACCATCCGGCAATGCACAGGATTACTCCTGGCTCTGCACTCAGGAATTGCTCTTGGTGGTGCTTGGGGTGGACATATGGGATGCTGGGAATCTAACCCAGGTCGGCCGCATGCAAGGCAAATGCCCTACCCACAGTGCTATGGCTCCAACCCCAACCATGCTCTTTTTGACTCTGGGTTGGGAAATGTCTTTGCTTTTGGAGGTTGGAGACTTCCTACAGAGGAGAATAAAATGAGTTAGAAATGAGCTCTTACAATAGACTTTCTCTCTCTTTCTCCTTCCTTCCTTTCTTCCTTCTTTCTTCCTTTCTTTCATGTTTTGTTCTTTGGGCCACACCTGCCAATACTCAGGGCTTACTCCTGGTGGTGCTTGGGGGACCATATGCTGGGGATTGAACCTGGGTTGGCCACGGGCAGGACAAATACTCTACCTGCTGTACTATCACTCTGGCCCTCTTTTATCTTTCTCTCTCTCTCTCTCCCCAGTCTCTCTCTCTTCCCCCCCTTCCTTTTTCCTTCTCTCCCTTCCTCCATCTCTCCCTTTCTTCCTTCCCTTCTTCCTCTCCCCTCCTCCCTCCTCCTTCCTTCCTTCCTTCCTTCCTTCCTCCCTCCCTCCCTCCCGCCCTCCCTCCCTCCCTTCCTTCCTTCCTTCCTTCCTTCCTTCCTTCCTTCCTTCCTTCCTGCCTTCCCTACTTCCTCTCCCCTCCTCCTTCCCTCCCCTCCCTCCCTCCCTCCCTCCCTTCCTTCCTTCCTTCCTTCCTTCCTTCCTTCCTTCCTTCCTCTCTTCCTCTCTGTCTCTGTCTCTTGATGGTGTTGGAGGTCAAACCCAGGGCCTCAGAGGGAGAAGACAAATACTCATCATGAGACATGGTCCCTGCATGTCTTAGCTATCTAAGAAGGAAAAGGCCGCTAAGGATGTTGGTTTTCTGAGGCGTCTTGATGGAAATGACAGAATTTTGATGGAATGGGATTCACCTGGGCCTGCAAAGTTTGGGGGAACCCAGTGGGTACCGGTGGATTTTTCACGAGCCGGCATGTGAGCCAGGGTGATCGCTGCATTTGGGGTGCAAGCAGGGATTGGTTAGTGGGAAGCAGAGTGGGGGGAGCACTGGTGGGAGAAGAGTGTCTTCTCCAAGGTAACTCTGAGGGGCAAGGGCCAAGCAGGGCCAGAAGGGGCGTCTCTCAGCGGGGAGGAGAGAGACCCCGGGGGAGGGACCGGAAAGGAAGCCAGGCTGCTATCCACCTTCAGATTTCATAGACAGTTTTAATTTTTCTATATTGGAATACAGAAGATAAGAAAAAGCCACTGAGCATTGTAATAAAACCCACAGCTCCTGGTGCCTGAAGAAACAGGAACCACGGCTTCTAACAGCCGCCGTGAGAATGGGCGTGAGCGAGTCTCTGTTCACTGCTTGGCTCTGTGTCTGAGCTTTGAACTGTCCTCACGAGGATGGCAGTTACCACTTAAGCAATTAGCCCAAGAATAAATGGCTTGGGGCCGGAGCAATAGTACAGTGAGCTGGGCATTTGCCTTGCATGTGGCTGGCCTGGGTTTGATCCCCGGCATCCCATAGGGTCCCCTGAACACTGCCTGGAGTGATTCCTGAGTGCAGAGCCAGGAGTAACGCAGAGCATCACAGGGTGAGACCCCCCCCAAAAAAAAAATAGAATAAATGGCTCCTTGTAAACAGTCACTGGTCTGCTGGCATGTGGTGGATGGTAACAGGGACATACTACGTGTGTGTGTGTGTGGGGGGGGGGGGGGCACCCTTTGTCTTTTTTCTTTGTTTACTTTGGACCACGCCTACTACTGCTCCAGGAACCATGTGGCGCCGGGGACAACCCCAGGCCTCGGCAGGCACGACGTAGGCTTCAGCCCTTGCGTATGACACCATTGGCCCAGGATGCCTCGCTGGCCGCGGGCGCTCGCTGGCCGCGGTCCTGAGGCGCTTCTCCTCTCCCTTGGGCTCCAGTGCCGGGAAGGTCTGCCGCTGCCCTCGGCGGAGGGCCAGAGGAAAGGGCGCACCCGCAGAGATGCTTCAGGATTTTCTTCTCCTGCTGGAACGTGGCTGTGGGCCTCCAACGCTGCTGCTCTGAGCGTCTTCCTTGCCTCCCGTCGTCCTCTTACACCAGTTCTGGAAGACAGGCTGCCTGACCAGGAAAGAAACAAACCAGTCGAGCGGCTTTCTCAGAGCAGGGTGCCCCTGGCACCCCTTCTGCTGACCGGCCCCAAACACCCAGGCCCAGGTGGGGGCTGGGGGGTCCTGGTACTCCCGCTGGGCAAGCACTGTGAGAAATGCAGCCACAAGCAAGCACTACTGGCCTCCCTTCTTCCTGGAACTCCCGCCAAACCAACGCATCTGTGTCTGCAGGAGATGGAGGCCCGGCTTCCTGCGGGTCTGGAGTGATAACCCTTGGCTCAGTGGCGCAGTGGAATCTGAGTAGGATTGAGCTCATTAAAACGGAAAAGAAAGGGACAAGGGGGGACTGGAGAGATCCTCAGCACCCTATGGGATCCCCAGGGCCCACCAGGAGTCATCCCTGAGCACAGATCCAGGGTTAAACCCCGAGTACCTCTACACATCACCCTCAAACCAAAACCAGCATGAAAGAAGGGACGGCACCACCAGAGGCAAAAAGCGGATGTGCAGAAGGGAGCTTTTGGGCTCTGGTATTTAATTATTGGTTGTGGTTTTTTTTTTTTTTGCCACACAAAGCGATGGGTAGGGATTGCTCCTGGCAGAGCTTGGGGTCCATGCGGTGCCAGGGCTTGAACTCAGTCCTCCAGCCTGCTAGGCACTCCTTCCGGCCCTGAGGTTGAAGAGGTTGGTGGCTACTCAGGTAAAGCCAAATAGAAACCACTCGTGATTTCTCTTTTTCTTCTTTTTTCCTTTTTTTTCTTGGGGGGGGAGGGTGGAACTTCTAAGCAGTGCTCAGGTGTCCCCGGGACCCCTCTGGTGTTTCTTGGTTCTGCATGATGCCAGGGACCAAACAGGGGTCAGTCACATGCCAGCAAGTGCCTTAACAAGCCCCGTGCTAGCTCTCCAAGCCCCCTCTTGGTTTCCTGACACTGGAATAACATCCCAGGATCTTCGAGCTTCTACAGCCAGACACACTGGAGGGTGAGACAGCAGAGATGTTTGCAGGCATGAAGCGGGAACCTCCCCCATCTCTGTCACCCCCGAGGTACGAACAATCTCTTTCTTTTCCCTTTTTTTTATTTTGGATCACACCCAGCAATGCACAGGGGTCACTTTTGGCTCTGCCCTCAGGAATTACCCCTAGCGGTGTTCAGGGGACTCTATAGGATGCTGGGAATTGAACCCGGGTCTGCCATTTGCGAGGCAAACACCCTCCCCTCTGTGCTATCACTCCAGCCCCGAACATTCCCTTTCATTTTGGTCTTTTGTTGTTTTTGAGCCACAGCTGACAGTGCTCTGAATTTACTCCTGGCTCTGTGCTCAGGAATCACTCCTAGTGGGACTCAAGGGACCCTATGGGATGCCAGGGACTTACCCTAGGTTGGTTGTGTGCGAGGCACTCACCCTACCCACTGTCCTATCACTTGGATGCTCATTTCAGTTTTGATGTGGAAAATAGATTAAGATGCTATAAACCCAGCTGTTTGTTTTTTAAATTTTGTTTGTTTTAGTTTTGGGGCCACACCTGGTGATGCTCAGGAATTACTCCTGGTGGTAATTACTCCTGCTTCGGGGACCCTCTGGGATGCTGGGATGGAACCATAGTCAAGTGCATTCAAGGCAAGCACCTTACCCACTGTACGATCTTGCCCCCTGCCCCTCCCCCTCCAGCTGAAGCTCGGAGCCTTTCACAGACTGCAGAGAGAGGGAGGAAATTGACAGCAAGGAATTCATGTTTGTCCAGAAGCTGCGTCTGAGGGCCTGACAGTTGATTTCCTAAGCACAAGATCCTTTTCCTGAGTGAATAAACAGTAACTGGGGGGCACTTGGGATGGGAGCCCCTGGTAATCAGCCGAGCCCGCTGATCTGTAGCTGGCCTGAAGCTCTCTGCAGATGGGATTTTATTTTCACCCACTGCTGGCCCGGTGCCTGGCAGGATCCCAGGGGTGGGGAGGAGGGGGCGAGTGGGTCCTGTCCTATGTACAGTACCGAGATCCTGTGCTTACTGGAACAGTGCTGGGTGCTGGCTCCTCCAGCAGGGGTGAAGCCCCCCAAGCCAAAGGCCAAGAGTGGCCTGACATGGCCCTTTGGGGTCCCCAAGGCATCCTTCTCCCAGCTGCGGCCCTTGGAAACGGCGGCTGCCAGGGCCTGGTCTGTGAGCGTCTCGGCTGCTAGGGCAATCCACGGGGATCAGGAGGGAGCGAATGTGTGACAAGGGTGGGAGCTGAAACGCCTGGGAGCTGAAACCAGGACAGACAAAAGGAACAAAAGGAAAAGCTCAAAGGCGCTCTCTGACCTAGAAATCACTCTGCTTCTTCCTGTGCTTCTCCCACAGGCTTTTTTTTGGGGGGGGAGGGTCACACCCAGTGATGCACAGGGGTTACTCCTGGCTCTGCACGCAGGAGTTACTCCTGGCAGTGCTCAGGGGACCATACGGGATGCTGGGAATCAAACCCGGGTCAGCACATGCAAGGCAAACGCCCTACCTGCTGTGCTATCTCTCCAGCCCCCTCCCTCAGGCTTTTTCTTATATCCCATCAGACGTGAGATTGAGATGGGCCCGAGAAAATATGAAGCTGGGACTCCACCCCTCCAACCCCCGTGAGATTCTGGGGACTCCACAAGCAGCTGACTTCTCTGGTGGGGTTCTCCCCAAGGCTGCATCCAGGGCTGGGTAATGGGAGGCCGCGAAACCCTTCCCACCAGGTTCCCGCGAGACTTGCATGTGATTTCCCTATGCACAGTGCTGCACCCTCCCCAGATCGTTTTTTTCCCCCCAAAGATAAAAGCTTTTTTTATGGCTCTCATGATAGCAGTTACTTGGGGATATTTCCTCTCACCCCTGCTACCTTCTTCCTCAGGCCCTTCCCTGGCCCAGATCTCTGGCAAGGGAACCCGTGGTACCAAGGAAGAACGAGTGAGGAATGCCAACCAGGCTGAGTTGAAGGTTCAGATGCTTATCGAGTCCTCACCCTGGGCACTGGCCCAGGTTCCCTTTCCCCAAGCTTTAACAATGGTGCCGTTACAAGGTAGACTGTGGGACTCAAGCTGCTTCAGGCTCTATGGAGAGCCTTCTCGAACAGCCCCCCCCACCACCCCTGAACCCAGCCTTGATCTGAGTACACAGCTCTATAAGAGCCTTCTAGGGCGATTTCTGGACCAGGAATCAGACCATACTAAGGGCTTAGTGCAAAGTTACACAAGGGCCTCCAGAGGTCCAACTGAAAATTCAATATGGGGGACAGAGCGATAGTTCAGTGGGGAGGGCATTTGTGTTGCACATAGATGACCTGGGTCCAATCCCCGCCACCCCATAGGGTCCCCTGAGCACTGCCAGGAATAATTTCTGAGTGCAGAGCCAGGAGTGACTCCTGAGTGTTGCCAGGTGTGCCCAAAATGCCAAAAATAAAAAACTGCCTTCTTGTAGGGAACAAACAGAAAACACCCCCAACTGTGTTCGAGTACTACTACCGCCACCCTGGATTGCGCTGCTTTTTTTTTGCTTTTTGGGTCACACCCGTCGATGCACAGGGGTTACTCCTGGCTCTGCACTCAGGAATT
This sequence comes from Sorex fumeus, assembly GCF_029834395.1. NCBI lineage: Eukaryota > Metazoa > Chordata > Mammalia > Eulipotyphla > Soricidae > Sorex > Sorex fumeus. The sequence goes on along the minus strand of NW_026606086.1, from coordinate 15,852,377 downwards.
ACTCCTGGCGGTGCTCAGTGGACCATATGGGATGCCAGGGATCAAACCTGGGTTGGCCACGTGCAAGACAAACGCCCTACCCGCTGTGCTATCTCCAGGCAAATGCCCTCCCTGACGGGTACTATCACTCTGGCCCCGGTAGGTACATTTCTAGGGGAGAGACTGAGCAATTAAAAATTGTTTTTCTGAACAGGGGGCAGGAGACCAAATCAGCTTGGGCCCCTCTGCTAAAGGATGGATATGTTCCCATGAGTAAGACATGTTCCTGTGAGTAAGACATGTAAAATCAAGCTGGGCACTTAGAAACTGCACAGTGGGCTGGGGAGATAAACAGGTAAGGCTCTTGTCTTGAATATTGCCAACCTGGGCTTGATCCCCGGCACCACACAGGGTTCCCCAAACACCAGGAGTGATCAGAGCCAGGAGTAAGCCCTGACCACTAGCCAGGTGTGGCCCAAAACAAAACAAAACAAAAAGAACGGAAGGAAAGGAGTCCACTAATGCAGCCGGACCCCAGTAATGCCATGTGCTATGGGCTCATTTGTGGGAGGTGGATCCAAGGGGCAGAGATGGGGACAATTAGCCCCTAGGATGGGGATCAAACCTGCTTGATAGGCTCCAAGCAGAGGGGGGTGGGAGCAGAAGAAACCCCTGCCAGCCAGAGGATGGAGCTGCTGAGGGACTGGGGAGAAGGACCCTTCAGACCGAGCTGGACCTGCAAAGGGTCCTTCCTTCAGCATGCCCAGAGCAGGAAGCAAGGAGGCTTGTAGATAGAGAATGACCGGCATTCTACTCTGCCCAGGGGTCAGTCAAGGTTCCCAATGACTCGTATCTTACCTGTACCCACTAATTAGGAGGGAGACTTGTGTCTGTAGGGGGAGCGCCCAGGACTGGGCAGGGCTAGGAAGGGGCTCAGATGTATCCTTTTGGCTTCCTTTTGGATTTTTTTTTGTTGTTGTCAAATCCATGTGAGCTTTAATTTCTGTACTGATGTAAAAACATGTCTTTGGAGAAAAACAAACTGCAGGCTTAGCTCAATGGACACACAGCCCAGAATCAAACTGCACAGTGACATTTATTGTTTCAGCCTGGGAAAACATCCCTTTTTAAATTTCATACAGCAAGGAGAATTGGGAGGGGAGGGTTTGTTGGGGTTCTTCGTGGTGAAAAATAAGTATTGGTAAAGGGAAATGTGTTTGATATTTGCATAACCAGGACTTAAACCTGAAAGCTTTGTGACTTTTCCCACAATGATTCAATAAATAAAAAAAAAAAAATTCACACAGCAAAGCAAGTTAAAAACATCCCTCATCAAATAAATGATAATTTAAACAAGAACTTGCTAAGGAAACCTCATCACAACAACATTTTAGGGCCTGATCACTTTAAGTCCATGGGGCCATTAACGAATATCAACCAAGGGTCTCTTTTATACTCTGCAAGCTGTTTCTTCCTACAACAAGGTGTGACATGTTTCCTTGACTCAGGTGATACATTTAGAGAAGAAATCATGATTTTTTGGTTGCTGTAACAGACGGACACTGTAGTTCTCGCTGTGATCAGGAAAGATGGACCGACTGCTGCCCTTCCCGTGCGGCTATCAACAGCTTCTCACGCATGATCTCAATGCTCCTTTTGGCTTCCTTTCGGATTGCTAAGTGTTACTTTTTCACCTCTCCAGAGACCCAAGTCAGCTCTTTCTGCAGTTCCTGAGATACAAATGCATAAAACTCCAGTGTGGGTCCAAGACCTGTACCAACCTCATTTTCCAACTGGATTTCCAACATGGCCCCGGGAGCTGCCGAGATTCTACATCACAGACTTTGCCTGCTTCAACAGCTCCTCTCTATTCACAGTGCGTTTTTTTCCTATCCAATCTTAGTGCAACTCTACTATCTTGAGAATCTGACTGGTTGATTTCTGGGTTGGCATCAAGTAATCTTTGCATTGCTCGATCCCGATCAAATGCAGTTACATAAAATAGCATTTGCCCGGTATCAAAAGGGAAGAAAAACGGACAGGTTTTCCCTAGTTCAGTGAGCCATGTTGGGATGTTGCCTGTCATGATTACTAACGGATCTTGAAGTTGCCTGTTTGCCTTTGCTGTCAACTTACTATTAATGAATTCATTAGTTGGAATAATCTCCTTACATACTGCATTATCATACAAATAACAGGATCAACGACTGACAGTTCAGGAGAAGCTGCTCACTGGCCAGCGTCTACCGGGATTCTCTGGGCCCCTAGGGCTGGCTGAGTTGGCTCCATCTCAGAGCACTCCCAGGACAACCAGGTTCAAATAATACCTTTAGCTCAATGTGTTGGTGTCTGCTGGAAAGCTAAGGGTGAAAAGGCTAGATCCTAGAAAATGCCTCCGTAAACCTAACCAAGGAAGCCTGACACTCCAAACTGCACCTTGCTTTGAAAAATCTAGCATAGTTCCCATTTTTGCTGATTAGTTCAGCCTCTCAGGAAAAACCCCACCAGACAACAGGACCGCCCCCACCCCCCATCCGCCCTCCAAAATAGGAGGTTTAAAACACCAATGTCTGTAATTAAGCTTTGGAATGACGTCCTCTGCCAGTCCAGCTCACCGCTGCCTTCTGAGTGTTTACATGAAGAGGTGCTCCCTCATCCTCCCCCCACCCCAGTCCGGTGCACTCCTGCCTTCACTTCTCCTGGCACATAGACCAGCCTCTCCAAAGTCTCCCAAAGATGCAATCGGAGACGGAATGCCTCGATCTGATCTTGGGCTGATGCTCTCCCAAGTTCAGGGCGCCAGGAGCACCCCGGTGGCCCGTCACTGCTCGGGGCTGCGCCGCGGGGAGGGGAGGGACGGCGGCGACCTCGGTCCAGCAGGATCACCTGCTCCCCGACCCTGGGGCCCTGGGGCGCTGGGCCGGGGTCCGAGGGCAGCTGACACGCCATCCTCCCCAGCTCCCGAGCCCTGCCAGGGCCGCGGTGGTGGGGGGTCCCCGGGCCCCTGCAGATGCTGGGGGCGGGACAGGTGACTTCTGGGGCCAAAGGGGGGGCGTCAGCTCCCGGCCCCGCGCCGCGTGCGCCGCGAGCCCCTCTCGGAGTCGGGGTGCAGCGGCCGCCGCGGCGACCCCGGACTCCCGCAGCCCCCCGCCCCGCACGCCCCGCGCCGCGCCGCCCGCAGCCCGCCGCCCATTGGCCGGTGCCGCGCCGACGGTCCCGCCCCGCCGCCCGCAGCCCGCCTCCCATTGGCCCGCGCAGCGCAGACGCTCCCGCCCCTCCGCCCACAGCCCGCCGCCCATTGGCCGGCGCCGCGCCGACGCTCCCGCCCCGCCTCGCCATTGGCTGCGGCCGCCGCGGTCCCCGCGCGGAGCCGCCGCTGACATCACGCGGCCCGAGGCGGCGGCGCCCCCGGCCCAGCCCGCCGCCCCCTCGGTCCCCGCGCCGCCGCGGGGCCCGTGGACGATGGTGCGCGGCGCGCCGGAGGCCTCCCGCCGCCGCAGCCGCAGCGCCGACGCCGAGCGCGCCGCGGCGGGCAGCCGAGCCCCGCACGGGCCGCGGGGCGAGCGGGCGCGCTGAGGCGCCGCGGCGGCCATGGGGGCCCTGACGAGCCGGCAGCACGCGGGCGTGGAGGAGGTGGACGTCCCGTCCAATTCCGTGTACCGCTACCCGCCCAAGTCCGGTGAGGCCCGCGGGCGGGGGGCGCGGGGCGCGGGGCGGGGGTGGCCTGCGCGCTCCCGGCGGTGGGGGGCGGGCGCGCGCTCGGGGCGCCGCGGGCGGGGGCGGGGCGCGGCGGCGACCCCCGCATCGCCCCCAGCATCGCGCCCCACCTCGCCCGGCGCCCACCCGGGGCACCTGTGTCAGGTGCTGCGGGCCCCCGGGGCGCGTGCGGGCCTCCCCCGAGCCCCCCGCGTCGTCCCGGGTTGGAGGTCGGCGTTGGGGACCCCCCGACCGTGCCGGGCTGTGGACGCGGCGGAGGAGCCGGTCGCTCGGGGCGTGTTCCCCGCAGCATCCCCGACCTCCCCCTCCCCGGGTGGGAAGCGGATTGTCACCGCCAAGGACGGTGGCGCAGGACCTCCCGTCCGCTCGTGGTGGTTCTTCGCGGCTTCTCTGGGACTGACCGGGGGGCGAGGGGGGAGTGGGGGTGGTCACTGAGGGCTGCGGGGAGGGGGGCTCTGCTCGAGCAGCCGGGGATCCTGGGGAGGGGTCGGTCCCCTGTAGGTTGGCCCCGCGGCTCGCGCACGCTCCCAGCTCCCAGCGGCGCGTGGAGGGTTGCGCCAGGTGGAAGCGGGGACCAGACAATGAACCTGCACCCCGCAGCGCAGCGCGCGTGTCTGCCAGGACTTGGGGAGGAACCGAGCGTGATCCAGAGCCGCTCCGGGTGGGGGAGGAGCTGCGGGACCCCGACTTGACTTTCCCAGCCTGCGCGAAAGGGGAGCATCATTTGTGAGAGTCCCCGTTCTCTCCCTTCCTGAAACCGCTTGGCTCCTATTCATTGGAGTTGCATGCCGAGCACCAGCACGGGCGCGTCAAAGTGTTTGCCTCTCTGCAGGGCAATGCCCTCCTCCTCTCTGCTGGGGGAAGGAGTGACAGTGCTGCAAGGCTGCTCCCCATCCTCAAGCCTGGCCCCACAGGCAGGCGTGAATAACAAAAGGGAAATGACTAAAACCGTGTTATTGTTCAGGGGAGCACAGGTGGTGGCTGTGCTCAGGGCTGACTCCTGGCTCTGCACTCCATTCAGGGATCACTGGGAGCTGGGGAGACCCAATGAGGTGCTGGGTTGTTGAACCCGGCTCTGTGGAGTGCAAGGCGGACGCCCTACCTGCTATTTTTTTCTAGCCCCAATAAACTAAACCTCTTAGCTGAGCTGCCGGGTTCCTGTAGTAGTAAGTATTCTGCTCACTCTCCCAGTCATTTTAAAAGTTTGATCTAATGGTAACTCATTATTTATTAAATCTGCAATTATTTTTTTTTTGGCTTTTGGACCACACCCGGTGGTGTTCAGGACTTACTCCTGGCTCTGTGCTCAGGGCTTACTGGCTCCTGACTGGGCTCAGGGGACCTTATGGGGTGTGGGGATCCATCCCCCGTAGACCGTGAAAGGCAAGCTGGTGCTATCACTCCAGCTCCTGGTAACTCATTTTGAAAAACATTTCATGTGGGGAGGGCACTTGTCTTCTACAAGACTGACCCAGTTTGATCCCCGGCTTCCGATAGGGTCCCCGCAGCCCTGTAAGTAATTCCTGAGTGTAGAGCCAGGAGTAACTCTTGAGCATCTCTGGGTGCGGGCCTCTCCCCCCCCAAAAAAAGGTGCTTGCTTGCATGATCCATTTTGATCCCCTGAACCACATATGGTATTCTGGGCACAGAGCAAACCCAGGACTTCAAATACAGTGAATTGGAAGTGTGTACTCTCCCACTGAACTCCCTCCCCGTCCTGTGGACAACTTCTTTTATCTTTTGTTTTTTGGGTCCCATCTAGCTGTACTCAGAGCTTATGTCTGACTCAGAGTTCAAGGTTCACTCCCAGGGGAGCCCTGTAACTAATTTATTTTTTTATTTTTGCTTTTTCTGTCAGGCAATGATCAGGGGTTACTCCTGGCTCTGCACTCAGGAATTACTCCTGGCGGAGCTTGGGGAACCATATGGGACACTGAGATTGAACACGGGTCAGTTGCATGCCTGTAACTAATTTTATTTTATTTTATTATTTATTTCCTTTTTGGGTCACACCCGGCAATGCACAGGGGTTACTCCTGGCTCTGCACGCAGGAATTACTCCTGGCGGTGCTCAGGGGACCATATGGGGTGCTGGGAATCGAACACAGGTCGGCTGCGTGCAAGGCAAACGCCCTACCCGCTATCGCTCCAGCCCCACCTGAAACTAATTGTAATTAAAAAAATTGTTATTTAGTTTTGGAACCATAGCTGGGAATTGAATTCAGAGCTGCCCTTGTGCAAAACGTGTCCTCTGATCCTTTGACCTATCTCCCAGCCCTTATTTTATATATTTTAGGTTTTGGGTCAGAACTGGTGATGCTCAGGGCTTACTCTGGCTCTGCTCTCAGGAATCACTCCTGGTGAGCTTGGGGCACCATACGGGGTGCCAGGGATTGAACCCCGGTTAGCTGCGTGCAAGGCTAACTACCTCTCCGCTATGCTATCTCTGGTCCTACCTTATACTTTTAAAACATTAAAATACTTAGTTTTTGACTGTACTGGGGATCGAGCTCGGCACCTCAGATCGCACCGTTGGTTCTTAGGGACTGCTCCCAGCTTTGTGCTTGTGGCCATATGGTACCAGGGATCAAACACAAGAGTCCCATGTGCAAAGTGTGTTCCAACCACCTCAGCCCTCTCTACCATAACTCATTTATGACCTACTGCTTGGAGCTCCCAGGTAGTGCTCAAAGTTCCTGGTAAGTTTTTTCTTTTTTTGGCTTTTGTCCACACCCAGTGGTACCCAGGGCATACTCCTAGTTTGTGCTCAGAGATCACTCCTGAGAGTGCTCAGGCACCATGGGATACCTGTGAGACCAACTCCTTTAGCCCCTCTACTATCTCTGGTCCCTTCTATTTTTGTTTTGCTTTTTGGGTCACACCTGGCTTTGCTCAGGGCTTATACTCTAGGCACTGTGCTCAGTGATCAGTCCTGGCCGAACCATATGTGGGTGCCAAGGATTGAACCAGGTAGGCCACGTGCAAGGCAAGTGCGTTACTTGCTGTACTATCTCTCTGGCTAAATAGTTATATATTTATTTATTTGTTTATTTATTTGGTCTGTTTTTTTGGGGGGGGACTTTTTGGGTCACACCCAGTGATGCTCAGGGGTTACTCCTGGCTTATGCACTCAGGAATTACTCCTGGCGGTGCTCAGGGGACCATTTTGGATGTTGGGAATTGAACCCAGATTGGCCGCGTGCAAGGCAAACGCCCTACCTGCTGTCCTATCACTCCAGCCCCTATATATTTATTTATTGGCTTTTTGGATCACACCTGGTGATGCTCAGGGGTTAGTCCTGGCTCTGCATTCAGGAATCACTCCTGGCAGTGTTCAGGGGCCCACCTGGGATGCCGGGGATCTAACCTGGGTTGGCTGCATGCAAGGCAAACACCCTCCCCACTTTACTATTTATCCGGCTTCTCTGGCTAATTTTTCAGTTGAAGTTGTTTTGTTTTTGGGCCTACCTGGCACTGCTCAGGGCATACTCCTGATTCTGTGCTCAGGGATCACTCCTTACAGGCTCGGGGGACCCTATGGGATGCTGAGGATTGAACCTGAGTCAGCTGTGTCCAGAGCAAACGCCCTATCCACTGGACTATCACTCCAACCCGGTTTTTTAGTTGAAATTCTGAGTGAAATCTTTTTGTCTGTTTTTGGGTCACACCAGGCAGTGCTCAGGTGCTCAGGGGCTACTCCTGGCTTTGTGCTTGGGAGGTGAGTGAACTCTTTATAGGACATGAACCAAAATGTTCACATTGAAGGCACGACACAGAAAATGGGAGTTGAAATATTCTGAATTTGTGCACTACATTTTTTTTTCTTTTTGGGTCACACCCAGCGATGCACAGGGGTTATTCCTGGCTTTCCACACAGGAATTACTCCTGTAGGTGCTGGGGGAACCATATGGGATGTTGGGAATCAAACCCGGGTTGGCCGTATGCAAGGCAAATGCCCTACTCACTATGCTATTGCTCCAGCCCCTGCACTAAAATTTTTTTTCTTTTTGGGTCACACCCGGCGATGCACAGGGGTTACTCCTGGCTCATGCACTCAGGAATTACTCCTGGCGGTGCTCGGGGGACCATATGGGATGCTGGGAATCAAACCCAGGTCGGTCGCGTGCAAGGCGCCTTACCCGCTGTGCTATTAAGGGTAAGGCTTACACGCCTTACCTGCTGTTCTATTGCTCCAGCCCCCTGCACTAAAATTTTTTTATGACCTTTATGCTCTGGTCTAAAGGATCTCCTACCTTCCAGCTGATCTTTAAATTGGTCAACTTCTTGGGTAATAGTATCTTATACCTGGAAGGAATTTGGCCCAAGACACACTCAACTCTTAAGAAAATGGTGGCTCTTGGAGCCGGAACCATAGATGATAGCACAGCAGGTAGGGCATTTGCCTCACATGCGGCCGACCTGAGTTGGCATCTTGTATGGTCCCATGAGCCTGCCTGGAGTAACCCTTGAGCACCTGTAAGTGTGGCCCAAAAACCAAAAAGGGTAAAAAAAAGCAGAGGCCCTGGGAGTGAGTCAGCATGGCTGGGTCCCGGAATGGGTATCGTGTCCTTGAAGACGGTGAAAACAGGGCTCGGACGGCCCGAGGGAAGAAAGCCTGGGGGACATCTCGGGAGCTGATAGCTGCCCCAGCCTCTACTTTCCAAAGCAAGTGACCTGCCACCAAAGGCCTAGTACCACTGGCCACCCAGTGCCACAGCGGATTCAGAGTGCAGCCCTGTCACCATTTTTTGTCTTTTTGGGTCACACCCAGCGATGCTCAGAGGTTACTCCTGGCTCTGCACTCGGGAATCACTCCTGGCGGTGCTCAGGGGACCGTATGGGATGCCGGGAATTGAGCCCAGGTCAGCTGCATGCAAGGCAAACGCCTTCCCTGCTGTGCTATCGCTCTGACCCCCTGACTGGTCTTCTTAGTGATTAGAATTTCTTTTGATATATATGCCATCCTATTGATAAGCGTCCTACCGATGAACATTTGGGATATTTCCCCCAATCTTCTGTTACTGCAAACAGTGCACCAGTGAATAATGGTACACATATGTTTTAGCAGTTTTCTTTTGCATTGTTAATAGACCCATGATTGTTAATCATTTGAGTAACAGAAGGTAAGGTGGGAGTTGGTTTCTGTGTAGTATTTCTACATTGGCATGAAGAGCTATTTTTGGGGACTGGAGCGAGCTCAGCCGTCTGACGCACGTGCTTTCTATATATGACTGCAGACTCCATCCTCACTGCCATGCAGTCTCCTGAGCATTGAGTGAGGAGTATGTCTGGAGCAGTATCAAGTGTGACCCCCCCAAACAAATACCCCGCCACTGCCCCCAACTCTTTATGATGCTATTCATGGCTTTTGTGCTTTTTAAGTTTTTGAATTCAAAGTCAGAGATGCCAGTAAATCCATCTTTACTTCTCTAAAAGCCGGTGATCAGGGGACAGCGGGGGACAGAGGAGGACATTTGTCTTGCACCCATTCGAAGGTCCCACGAGCTTTGATCCCTGACACCCCACGTGGTGCTGTGAGGAGTGACCCTCAGCATAGGCAGGAGTGAGCTTTGAGCATGGCTGGGTGTGATGCTCAAAACCAAACTAAGTAAATGAGATCAAATAAAAGCCAGCAACCAGAGGGGATGCAGCTCAGGAGGACACATGCTCCATGTTTGAGGCCCTGAGTTCTCTCCGTGACATGCACACAGGAGTCCCACGCAAAAGCCCATCATCATTTGTCATTGGTTTGGCCAAGATGGTTGGTTTTAAGGGATACCTGCCTGTCTCCCCCTTCCTTTTAGTGCTGGGGCTCAAACCCAGGACCTCCATATGCCAGGCCTGCACTCTGATGCTGAGCCACACCCCCAGCCCTGCTTGTCCAGCAGAAAGAGGCGCCTCGGAGATCAACATCCCCAGGCTCGTTTACTCGAAGCAGGAAGCAGGAGGCAGCAGTCGGGATGATCCAACCAACTTTATTTATTTTTTATTTTTTTAATTTTTTAATTTTTTTTATTAAAAGATTTTTTAATACTGAGGCATCATGAGGTACCATTGCAGACTTACACATTTTTGTGCTTGGGTTTCAATTATACAATGATCAAATGCCCATCCCTCCACCGGTGCCCATTTCCTACCACCACGGATCCCAGGATCCCTCCCACCCCCCATCCCCCCCATCCCACCCTGCCTCTGTGGCAGGGCATTCCCTTTTGTTCTCTCTCTCTCTTATTGGGTGTTGTGGTTTGCAAAAGAGGCAATGGGTGACAATCATGTTTGGTCTATAGTCTACTTTCAGCATGCTTCTCCCATCCTGGGAGGATCCTCCCAACACCTTTATTTGGTGCTCCCTTCTTTATCTGAGCCCCCTTTTCCCCTAGTATGTGTGGTTGGCCTCCAAGCCATGGAGTAAAATTCCTGGTACTAATCTCGGACTGGGGCGATAGCACAGCGGGTAGGGCGTTCGCCTTACAAGCAGCCAACATGGCCGACCCGAGTTCAATTCCTCCGCCCCTCTCGGAGAGCCCGGCAAGCTACCGAGAGTATTCGATATGCCAGACACAGTAACAACAAAGTCTCCAATGGAGACGTTACTGGGCCCGCTCAAGCAAATCGACGATCAACGGGAGGGCCTTTACCTTTACCTTTACCAATCTCGGCCATTCTTGGGTGTTAGTCTCCTATTTTGTCACTTTATGTTCCCCAGATGAATGCAATCTTTCTATGTCCCTTTCTTTCTGAGTCATTTCGCTTAACATGATACTTTCCATGTAGTACCACTTGTATGTAAATTTCATGACTTCATCTTTTCTAACAGCTACATAGTACTCCATTGTGTAAATGTACCAAAGTTTCTTTAACCAGTCATCTGTTCTCGGGCACTCAAGTTTTTTCCGGATTCTGGCTATTGTAAAGAGTGCTGCAATAAACAGACAATTGCAGATGTCACTTCGACTATACTTTTTTGCTTTTTGGCTCACACCCGGCGATGCACAGTAACTCCTGGTGGCTCTGCACTCAGGAGTTCCTCCTGGCGGTGCTCAGGGGACCGTAGGGGATGCTGGGAATCGAACCTGGGTCGGCCAGGAGCAAGGCATACGCCCTACCCGCTGTGCTATCTCTCCAGCCCCATCCAACCAACTTTAAATACCTAAGAAATCTAGTTCATTTCCCACTCGGTGTTTGGGCAAATTGGAACATAGGCGTGATTGCTTTTGCTTAGGCGTTCGGAGGTGCAGCCTCCCGTGAACGCCAGTCGCTCTCCAGAGCTGCTCCAGACGTGTGTCTGTTGGAGGCAGCAGCGGGGGGTGGGCTGGGGGACACAGGCTTGTCATTGGTCAGCCCTGTGTGCCAGAGCAATTTCTGTCTTTTTCTTGGGAGGAGGGGAGGTGTTTTTTGGGCCACACCTAACTCAGGGCTTAGTCCTGAGTCTGAATCACTCCTAGCCACAGTCTGGGGACCGTATGGGGTACAAGGGATCGAATTCGGGTTGGCCACGTGCAAGCGAGTGCCCTGCCCGTTGTACTGTGACTTCCGCCCCAGTTTCTCTCTCCTTCCCTTCACCAATAATTCACTCAGAATAGAGCGCAACATGGAAAGTCGCCCAATGTAGGTGCGAAACTCTTTCCACCTCCTATACAGGAGGGCTTTGTATCTAGGCTCCATTAGAACCCGAGCACCTCAAAATCGAAAGGCAGGCAAGTTAAAATGGGCGAGAGTTGAAGAGACATTTCTCCATAAAAGATGCACAGATAGACAGTGAACCCACGGAGGGTGCTTCAGGGGATACAGATGAAGGCTACACCTAGATGGCTCTTCACACCCCCTCGGGTGTGTCAGAAATAAAATAATAATAGCAAGTGTTGGTGAGGGTGTTGGGTTTGAAGCCCTGGCACCCTGCGGGTAGGGATGGACCGGGTTGTTTGGGAAAACACTTCGACAGCTCCCGGGACAATTAGCCACATGTGACTCAGCAGTTTTATGCCTCCGAAATAAGTGTCGGTGAAAAATGGGGCCGGAGAGAAAGTACAGCAGGCAAGCACTTGCCTTGTGCGTGGCCCACCTGGGTTTGATCCTGAGCCCCACCAGGAGTGACCCCCGAGCGCAGAGCCAGGAGTCAGCTGAGAAACGCCAGGTATGGCCCAAAAGTCGATACGAAAAATGAAAAGTATCTCATACCAAAATGGGTCCGTGACTATCCAGACAGCGTTATAATGAAAGGTGGAAATGGCCAAGTGTCCATTAGCTGATAGACTCAGCAAGTGATAAATATCATATGTCCGTGCAGTGGGATTTTGTTTGTCTATAAAAAGTAATGAATGGGGCTGGGGTGATAGGACAGCGGGTAGGACGTTTGCCTTGCACGTGGCCGACCCAGGTTCGATCCCCTCTATCCCGTATGGTCCCCCGAGCTCCTCCAGGAGTAATTCCTGAGTGCAGAGCCGGGGGAACCCCTGTGCATCACTGGGTGTGACCCAAAAAGCAAAAAAAAAAAAAAGAATGGTGTAAGGCTCTGGATTCCATTCCCAGCCCTCCCCCCCAAAAAAAAAGTGGCTAGAGAGAGAGTACAAAGGTTAAGAACTTGTGTTGCACGCGACTGACTCTGGGTCAATCCCCAGCACCGCATACACTGCCCCGAACCCCACCAGGTGTGATCCCTGAGCCCAGGGCAAAGAGGGATCCCTGAGCACCACCAGATGTGGCCAAAAATGACAACAGGGACAGGCATTCCTGAGGAGGCTCAGTGACTGAAATAACCTAATTTCCGGGGGAGTGAAATCACCCCCTAAGCACACGGCCCAGAGTTTGATCCTTGGTGCCAGCCGCATGCACTGAGCATGGCCGGGCAGCACGTGTGATGCCCAGCACTCACCCAGGAGTGTGTGGGCATGGCAGCTCTCAGGTGCCATCTCACAAGCAACATGGCTAGAGATGTATAGCAGTGGACCCCGGGGGCCGTTGCTGAGAGAGTGGGGCTCAGGAGCTGGCACTGGGCACTGGGGTGCGGCCCGATGGGGGAGCGTGGGTCTTGCGGGCACGAGACCCTGAGTTTGATCCCCAGCCCCACAGACCCTCCCTCTCCCTGCCAACTCCCGGGGATGCCTGAGTACTGCCAGGTGTGACTGTGTTGGTAAGAGCAGCCTCTGGTCAGTGGGGGAACCGGAACATCTGACAGATGCTACCCACACAGTTTGCAGAACAGATTCCAGGAAGAGGGGCAGTCAAGTTAGGGGAGGGGGCATGTGAGCTGGCCCAGATGAAGGAGCAGGACATGCTTGGCGGTGGGCACAGGCGAATCTGGCACCCTGGGGAAGCACAGCGCCATGGGCGAGCCATCAGAATCCTGGGATAGGAGCGGGATCTGGACCCTTGGCTCTCAGCTGTGTGACCCGGGACAGATGCCTCGCCATCTCTGTGTGGCTACGTGATGCGGGACCGACAGCTCACCTTCTCTGTTTTTTTTTTGTGTTTTTTTTTTCTTTTTGGGTCACACCCAGCAATGCTCAGGGGTTACTCCTGGCTCTGCACTCAGGAATCACTCTCCTGGCGGTACTGGGCGGACCATATGGGATGCTGGGAATTGAACCCGGGTTGGACACATGCAAGGCAAATGCCCTCTCTTCTGTACTATCGCTCTGGCCCCTCTGTTTTCTTTTTTTTTTGGGGGGGGGGTCACACCCGGCGATACACAGGGCTACCCCTGGCTCATGCACTCAGGAATCACTCCTGGCGGTGCTTGGGGGACCCTATGGGACACTGGGAATCGAACCTGGGTCGGCCGTGTGCAAGGCAAACGCCCTCCCCACTGTGCTATCGCTCTAGCCCCCCTGTTTACTTTTTTTAAAAAAAGATCTTTAAAAGTGTTTCAGTTTTGGTGGTGCCCAGGGCTCACTCCTGGCAGGGCTCAGGGGACCATATGGGGTGCTGGGCGCTGAATGCAGGGTGCCAGTTACAAGGCAAGCGCCTCCCCGCTGTTTTTGCCAGCCCTGTGATGCTTCTACCACGGGTGGTTCTGTGTGGCCATTTCCCCGTGGCGCCTTGGGGGGCGGGGCGGGTGTCGGGGGCTGCCATGCCTCAGTCAGACTTCAGGACCTGTCCGGAACCTTGAGGCGCTCTGGAAGCTAAAATCAAGTGGTTGGTTCCACAAACAATCCGTATGTTTTGGCTTCAGCCTGGGGCCTGGCCTTCTCTGACTGCACTTCCTTTCTCCCTCCCCGTGATCTGGAGGGCTGCGGCAGCCGTGGGTGTGTGGAGCACCCGCATGTGCTGGGATGTTTACTAGATCCAGTGGCTTCTGCTGCTGTTGGCAGAAATCTGAAGAGGGGGGCAGGCGCGACAGCTCAGTGGGCTGAGGCACACTTCACGCTGGGGTCCGGGCTTGGTGCTTGCTTCCAGGTCACCTGCCCCCAAGCCCCTCCAGGTGTGGCCCCCAAACACACACAGAAAGACCACATGCATGTGTTTGCCAGGCAGGGCCAGTGCAGGTCTGTTCCTTTTTTTTTTTTTTTTTTTGGCTTTTTGGGTCACACCTGGTGATGCACAGGGGTTACTCCTGGCTGTGCACTCAGGAGTTACTCCTGGCGGTGCTCAGGCAACCATATGGGATGCTGGGAATCGAACCTGGGCCGGCCGTGTGCAAGGCAAATGCCCTACCCGCTGTGCTATCTCTCCAGCCCTTCTTTTCTGGCCACACCCAGCTATGCTTAGGGATTCTTCTTGGCTCTCCACTCAGAAATTACTCCTGGTGGTGCTCGGGGACCATATGGGTTGCTGGCATTTGAACCTGGATTGGCCGCATGCAAGGCAAACGCCCTACCCACTAAACTATTGCTCCGGCCCCAGTGTGTTTCTTTAGCTTGGTTTTGGCTTGGGGTCACACCCAGGGACACTCCCCACAGTCCTTGGGGGACCGTTTGGTGCTGGGGATGGACCCCGGGTCCTGTGAGCTGCCTCTGCAGCTCTCTAAGGGCTGCTTTGTCCTGCTCACACATTACATTTGTTGGTTCTTCCATTCGACATGCAAAACAAAATATCTGAAGTTAATATGGGAAATCACTGGTCTTTGAGACCTAAAGGGTCAGATTCGATTCTTTTTTGCCTTTGCCAGAGAGTGGGTGGGGGGGGGGAACCCAGCCTAAACAAACCTGGGCTTTATCAGGTTGAATATTTTATCATCCGATGCATTGTCCTTCCTATCTCCATTCAGGATGAGGAAGCCTCAGATAATAGCACATCACAAAGCACCTGGTGCTAGGCTCCGCATGGAGTGACATCGTGCAGGATCAGGTGCTCCATCGCCTTCTCATCCTGGACACTAGAGTTTTTTTGGTTATTATTATTATTATTATTATTTGGTTTTTGGGTCAAACTCAGCGATTCTCAGGGGCTACTCCTGGCTTTGCACTCAAGAATGACTCCTGGCAGTGCTCGGAGCTCCATATGGGATGGCGGGGATCGAGCCTGGGTTGACTGTGTGCAAGGCAAACACCCAACCCTATGGACTGTCACTCCAGCCCCTCGTCCTGGACACTGGGGACGCCCAGCGTCCCCCTCAGGTCCTCGCTCCTGAAGCCTGACAGCTCCAGCCGGGATGGCACTGCCCTGTGTCCTCTGCATGCCTGTCAGGTCGGGGTGGGACAGCCGTGAGTCAGGTGGTTCTGAATCCTTCCTGTGCTCCCCGGAATGGGTCTGCAGGGAGGAATGACCCGTGTCCGACTCTGACCGCTCGCCCAGAGCTTCAGTTCACACGGGCCAGGTGAGGGGGTGTGGGACCTTCTCGTCGTGCACCCCTGAGCCAGCCTCTCATCCCAGCGTCTTGAAACAGGGCCCCGCGTCTGGGGTTCGACTTGGGGTGGGGGCACAGCCTGTGAGCGCTGAGGCTCGGCTCGTACGCTGGCTACCACTTGAGCCATCTCTAGGGCCCTCTGCTGTTATGTTTTCAGGGGTCTCCAAGGGTCGTGGGGCCTGTTCTGGCGAGCCTCAGCCCAAGGCTGCTGGGGGAGCCAGGCGGTGCCGGGGACCAAACGGGGCCCCTGCGTGCCAGCCGTGTGCTTCAGCCCTTTGAGACATTTCTGCTGCCCCCACCCGCCCCACTTTTTCTCTTTTTATTTATTTTTAGTTTGGGGTCACACCCAGTGGTGCTCAGGGCTCACTCCTGACTCTGCACTCAGGAATCACTCCTGGCTGCGTTCAGGGGACCCTACGGGATGCCAGGGACTGAACCTGGGTCAGCTGTGTGCAAGGCAAGTGCCCTATCTCTATACTATCACTCTGGCCCCACATTTTTTCTACTCTCTCTCTTTCAAAAAAGTATCACTGGGGCCAGAGCAGTAGTACAGTGGGTAGGGAGTTTGCCTAGCATGCAGTTGGCCTGAGCTCCATTTCGGCATCCCATAGGGTCCTCTGAGCCCACCAGAAGTGACTCCCGAGTGCAGAGCCGGAAGTAACCCCTGAGCATCGCCAGGTGTAACCCAAAAGTCCAAAAAAGGTTTTTTAAACAAACAAATAATACCATTATTTACATTGGAGACCCTTGGGTCATTCAGGTGCGATGTCCCCTCTTTGGTCAGTGACATGCTCTTCCCACGGCTGAGGCCTTTTGTCATGGCCCTCGGGGGCCCTGTTAGCAGGTCCAAGGCAGGCCATGTTTCTCTCTTTCTTCCTGCCCTGAGCTTGGCTGTATCCTAGGAGCCCAGACCCTGGTCTCACAGTGCTGTTCCCCACGGCCAGAAATGGCTCTTGACCGTGCTCCCCGCTGCCATTATTTCTGGAACATTCCAGTGGGCAGTGTAACAAGGTGGTCTGCAGAGATAAGACAAGAGGTATGATCCAGGGTTTGGAACAAAGGGCTAGAACTCAGCTCTGGTGTCCCACGAGTGGCCCTCAGGCATCACTGGTGTGGCCCTCCCCATGCCCCCCCTAAAAATGTACGGGGAGTTTTTATTCATACTTCTAATTTAAATTCATGTGGTTTTTCCCCCCTTCTTTTTCTGTGATTCTCAATGAAACCAGAGAGAGTAAAATTAAAATGTCACGAAATGACTTGTTTGCTCTCACCACATTCTCAGAATAATACCAGGTCTGCCACCAACAGTGTGATCATCGTCCAGGGTGGAACTGTCACCTACACAGAGATTTGCATTTGCCTTCCCCGGGGGCTGGACCCCACTGGAGAAATGCAGTCGAGTTGCAGTGGGTTTGGTTTGGGGGCCACACCCAGCCTTGCCTCGGGTGCTCTGGGGTCACTCAGGAGAGGGTGGCACAGGCGTGAGGCTCGGAGCCTGCAGGGCACTTGCTCTGCCACCGAGCCCTTCACCAGCCCTGGCAGGCGTCTGGAGTGGGGCCACGGGGTCATGCCGGGCGGCTCTGTCTGGGAGCATTCGACTGTGTCTGAGCTTCGTTTTACTTTCAATGTGTGGGATGGCTTGAAAATTTTAATTGTATACTTATGTAAAAGATTGCATTGTTTGGTTATACAAGACTAGCGTATTCGAGGACACCTGAAGTTCAGTTGTTCAGTTCAGTCCAGTTGCTCTGTGTTCAGGAGTCCTTCCAGTGGGACACGGGGCTGTAAGAGGTGCTGGGACGGGCTGGAGCGACAGCACAGCGGGGAGGGTGTTTGCCTTGTACGCGGCCGACCCGGGTTCGATTCCCAGCATCCCATATGGTCCCCTGAGCACCGCCAGGAATAATTCCTGAGTGCAAAGCCAGGAGTAACCCCTGTGTATTGCTGGGTGTGACCCAAAAAGCCAAAAAAAAAAAAGAGGTGCTGGGAGACCCAACCAGGGTTGGCTGTGTGCATGCCAGGCAGACGCCCTCGCCCGTCTGCCTCCAGAGGACTCCCCGGGGCTGCTCCTGGGGTGCTTGCCCCACGCAGGGTAGGCTGACTGGGTGGGAATTTGGGTGCTCGGCCCTGCTCTAGCCCAGCCAGGCCTGAGGACCACCAGGTGGCACCTGACATGCCAGGGACTGCTGTCCAGCCTCATGGCGTCCGGGCCTGCATTTGGACCCTGTCTGTCAGGGCTGGCCGGCGTCAGTGATCTGAGCCAGGCACTTCTGCTCCTGGTGCGGCCGCCGCCTCCCTCTCTATGAATTATGCACCAGGAATGAACGAGCAGCCGGCGGCCGTGAATAATTCATCTCCGGCTTTCCCGGCTGCCTGGTGTGCTGTCCCCTACAGATGGCCACTCTCTGCGGTCACGTCCCCGTGGTGGTTCCTCTGTGAGGGCTTTGATTGTACTCCTGAATGGTGCTCTCCTGACTGTTGTCTCACTAAGGCCTGCATGGTGGGGAAGATTTTTACTCACGTTGTTTCGTTTAATCTGTATTTCTGGGCGCTGCCTGAAGAAAATGCAGGACAGAATTGTGTGTGTGTGTGTGTGTGTGTGTGTGTGTGTGTGTGTGTGTGTGTGTGTGTGTGTGGTTGGATTTAGGGCCACATCCGGTGATGATGCTCAGGACTTGCTCACGGTTTACTCCTGGCTCTGTGCGTAGGGATCGATCCTGGTGGGCTTGGGGGACCATACAGGATGCCGGGGATCAAACCTGGGTTGGCTGTTTGCAAGGCAAGCGCCCTGTCCTCTGTGCCATCATTCCAGCCCCTCGGGGCAGAATATCTTGTTTGGTTTTTCTGTTAAGAGTTTTCCTCCCTCATGGGCTGAAACTCCCAGTTTTTCAGTTTGCTGTAAACCTGCAGCAAAAATGGAGACTGAAGGGTTGGAGAGATAGTATAAGGATAGTGCATGCAACTGACCCAAGTTTGAGCTCTGGGTTCCATCTGGGACATAGTACCAGGAGTGATCCCTGAGTGCAGAGCCAGGAGTTATCCCTGAGCATCACTGGGTGTGGCCCAAAAACTGGGGGGGAAAGAAAGGAAACTGAGTGAGAAAGTTTTTTTTTTCCTTTTCTTTTTGCTTTTTTGGTGACACCCAGCGATTTTCAGGGTTTACTCCTGGCTCTGCACTCAGGAATTACTTCTGGCGGTGCTCAGGGGACCATAATGGATGCTGGGGATCGAACCCGGGTTGACTGCATGCCAGGCAAACGCCCTACCTGCTGTACTATCACTCCAGCCCCAGAAAGTTTTTTTTTTTTTTTTGCTTTTTGGGTCACACCCGGCAATGCTCAGGGGTTACTCCTGGCTCATGCACTCAGGAAGTACTCCTGGCGGTGCTCGGGGGATCATATGGGATGCTGGGAATCGAACCAGGGTCGGCCATGTTGGCTGCGTGCAAGGCAAACGCCTTACCTGCTGTGCTATTGCTCCAGCCCCCCCTTTTTTTTTTAACTAAAAAAAAACTTGTTTGGTTTTTGGGCCACGCCTGGCAATGCTCAGGGGTGACCCCTTGCTATGCACTGGACTTTGTCCTGGTGGGCTTTGGTACCATATGGGTGCTGGGGATTGAACCCAGGTTAGCCATGGCAAGGCAAGTGTTCTACCCACTGTACTGTCTCCAGTCAGGAAGTTGAGGTTTACTGTGTCCGAGCAGTGGGGCAGGGAACGCTGATCAGAGATGCTATGGTGGGGAATCTTTGTCATGCCTCCCCATCACCCCAGAAGCAGATCCCGCGAAGGCAGCCAGAGAGACGCCCCGTGCACTTGTGCATAGGAGCCCTGGGTTGGATCCCTGGGGCTGCGTGGACCCGAGCACAGCCAGGAGCGACTCCCACCCAGAACCCCGAATAGCCCTGACCGAGTGGTGCCCCACAGGGAGCTGTGTTGTGCTCCCCCCGCTGCCTCCTGCGACTCAGGGCGTACACCCTGGCCCAGTTCCTGCATTGATTGGTGGCAGGGAGGCCGGGGGTGGAAGAGTGACCTCTGCCTGTGGGTTGCATCCTGTTATTGTGGTGCCACTGCCTGCGCATGGGGGCGCTGATGTCTGGGCCCTCAGCGCTGTCAATGGCCTTGGGCTGGAGAGGGTGTGGCCGGACTGCTGTGGCCCAGAAACCATCAGGGCCTGTGTGGCACCTGGATGGTGGAGCTGGGGCCAGTGGATTGATCTGATTCCCTTTCAGGAATAGTTGTTTTTGTTTGTTTGTCCTTTTTTTTTTTTCTTTTTGGATCACACCCGTCGATGCACAGAGGTTACTCCTGGCTCTGCACTCCGGGATTGCTCCTGGTGGTGCTCAAGGGAACCATATGGGATGCTGGGAATTGAACCCGGGTTGGCTGTGTGCAAGGCAAATGCCCTATCTACCCGCTGTGCTATCGCTCCAGCCTCAATAGTTGCATTTTGAGGCAAACTAGAAACTGAAGCGACTCTGTGGCAGAGGGTTTGCTACAGTCAGGCGCATGGTGGCAGCTGGGCCCCGAGTTTCCTGGGTGTGGGGGTGAGTTGGCTTAGGAAATCTTGGCAAAGAAATATAGGCATGTGTATGTGTGCGCGCGCACGCAAACTGCTCGCTTAAGTTAAGGCACTTGAGTACAGGGCTGGAGAGATAAAGCATTTGCCCTGCAGGTAGCTGATTATGTAGGTCCCCAGAGCCCTGCCAGGAGTGATCCCTGAGCACCACTGGATTAGCCCGAAAACCAAAACAAACAAATATAGAGCTTTGGGGCCCACCCGGCAGTGTTTGGGTCACTCCTGCCTCTTCACCCAGAGCTCACTCCTGGTGGTGCTCAGTGGCTGTATGGGATACCTGGGATCAAACCCAGGTCAGCTGCATGGAAAGCAAGTGATGTCCTTGTTATACTATTGCTCAGGCCCCAAAGCACTTTTTTCTTTTTAGTTTGGGGCCACACCCAGTGATGCTCAGGGGTGACTCCCGGCTCTGCACTCGGGGATCACTCCCGGCAATGCTAAGGGGACCCTAGGGCATGCCGGGGATCAAATCTGGGTCAGCCATGTGCAAGGCAAGTGCCCTCCGCACTGTGCCATCTTTGCATTCCCAAAGCACCTCTGGAATAAGTGGAGAACTTCGAGGTCAGGGGGTAAGTCAGGGACCATCTGCTCTGGGTGGGGAGAGCAGAGATCACCCAGGATGGGGCTTTGGCTGAGAATGTGAGGCAGGGAAGGCGTCTCTGTCACAGTCGCTGTCTTGGAGCCTTCTGGGCACGGTGTTGCTTACTCTGTGCCCTTCTCCCGAATCCAGAGGCGGGGGCCGAGCCTTGGAATCGGCTCTCAGCCTCTGTGTGACGTCCCCCCGTCTCTCCCTCCAGGAAGCTACTTTGCCAGCCACTTCATTATGGGAGGAGAGAAGTTCGACTCGACTCACCCCGAGGGATACCTGTTTGGCGAGAACAGCGACCTGAACTTCCTGGGGGACAGGCCTGTGGCGGTATGGCTGGAAGGGGGCTTTGGGGGACCGCGAACAGGCTTGTGAGGGCGGGCACTTGGGGAGGGGGGCCTGGGAGGTGTGGAAAGGCTCCCAGGTCTGCCAAGAGTGTGGACGGCACCTGCAGTCGAGCTTCCCCGGACAGATGGTCAGTCCCCTGTGGCACCGAGGGAGATACACACAGACAGACACGCACACACCAGCCCCTGTGGCACTGCATAGTCACACACACACACACACTCTCTCTCTCTCTTTCTCTCTCTCTTTCTCTCGCACATGTCAGTCCCCATGACTCTGCACTCACACACGTGTACTCTTCCCTGGCTCATCCTTCCATGTAGGAGGTTGTGTCTCAGGCCCGGGCCTTGGCCCAGCAGCCCAGAGGCAGGTGTCCCGCCACCGCGGCAGCGTCCCAGCACCTGGGACAAACCTTGTCAAGAACAAGCCCATGGGGGAGCGGGTGGGCTGGGCTGTGGCGGCTGTCACACTCCCCCCTCCATCTCCCAACCCAGTCCACAGACTGCCCCGGGACCTCCTCTCTGCCCCAGCCAGACCTTGAAGTAGATTTTCTGGTGTCGTTATTATTTGGAAGAGGGTGTGGGGGCCACACTTGTGGTGCTGGGGGACCCCGCTGGGCAAGGGCCGTGATCACTGTGCTAGCTCTCTAGCCTTATTTTGTGGCAGCAACCCCCAAGCACTGCTCAAGGGGTCCAGGAGTCACTGCCAGTAGTTCTTGTCCAGCCAGGCTGGAGACTCAGTCCTGGGGCACATTCAGCACCTTTGGGGCAGCCCCAGATAAGCCCACATTCCGGGGGCTGGAGCGATAGCACAGTGGGGAGGGTGTTTGCCTTGTACACAGCCGACCCAGGTTCGATTCCCAGCATCCCCTATGGTCCCCCGAGCACCGCGAGGAGTAATTCCTGAGTGCAGAGCCAGGAGGAACCCCTGAGCATCGCTGGGTGTGACCCAAAAAGCCTCCCCCCTCCATGCAAAAACCCACCCAGACCAAAACCAGCCCAGTCACTCCAGAGGTTGGTGCTTCTCAGTGTTGACGTGGGTGCGGACGGCCATAGTATGGTCTGTCTTTTTCTTGCCCCTGACCTTTGAAGAGGAGTCAGCAGGGACGCCCGCAGCCCCCAGCCTGCGTGTCCCGCACACCTCACCCATGGTCGCACGGGTCCTGCTCTCACCACGGCTGGGAGGGTCCTCTCCAGACAGCTGACAGGTAGGAGGTGCAGGGGCAGACGGGGTGGGCGAGGGGCGCTCTGAATGATAGAGACAGGGTGTTCCCCAGCGCCCAGCCTGGCTCCCCATGGCTTGGCACTGCTCACTTTGAGAGCGAGACAGAGGACCACTCACTGTGTGCTCCAGAGCACCTCCGCAGCAACATCTTGCCTTGTGGGTTCTCATCTGACCTTGGGGTCTGACGTCACTTCCTGCCAGGCGGGGGGGGGGGGGGGGGGGCGGGGCGGCCCCCAGACCTGAGACAGGCTTGTACCCATAGTCCCAGGAACATGACCGTCTCGGGTGTCAGCAGCGGGGAGAAGGCGCCAGCCTAGATCCCTTTTCAGAGGGCGCAGGTGGGTAGTGGGGGAGGTTGAACAAGTTGGAGAAATGTGGACTGCCTGGCCTGTGGCATTTGGGGGGTTTCCTGTCATTTTCCGGTATGGACTGACCACCAAGTTGCTGTCTTGACCACGCAGGCCGACCCATTCGTTTATCACCTTGGCCGTGGGGCGGGTGGGCTTCGAGAACCCCCCGTGTGGGCGTGTGCGGGGCTGGAGCAGGGCTCTGGCCTTGCATGTGGCCCACCTGCCTTTGATCCCGGCCCCCCTGGTCCCTTGAGAACCACCAGGGGCGATCGCTGAGCACAGAGTCAGGTGTAAGCCCTAAGCACAGCCAGGTATGGCCCAAAAGCAAAGCAAAAGTGGTTGAAGAGGATTTGGAATCAGGGTTGCTGGGTTTTTCCCATCTGCACGGGAGCGCTAGCCCCTTAGCACATCGGCTCTGCCATCTGCCTCGTGTCCCGTGGGTACTTCTGACCCAGCCAGGGACAGTGCTTGAAATCGCCACTCGGAGAGCTGCTCTGGGCAGTGCCAGGGATGGACCCCGGGCCCTGCCTCGCGCCCTCCTGGCCTGGGTGAGGTTCAGTAGTGAACTCCTCCCAGGGGCTCAGCTGTCACAGACAGTGGCTACTTCCCAGGCACTGTGGGACCCCCAGCTCCTCCCAGCCTGGCAGCCTTCCTCCCCGTCAGGAAAGTTGTGAGTTTTAGTCACACCACAAGACATGGATCGTCGTGAGTGTCCGTGTTGGCTTGGCCCGCTCCCATGCAGTCACCCTGCGAGGGTCATGCGCCGTGGGGCCCAGATGGACTGGAACCGGCTTCCAGGAGTGGAACCTTTCTCCACGTTTGGAGAGACATCCCCCTCAACATCTGCGGAGATATCTCCCATATCTGTGGAGATGTCCCCTGCCCACTTCTGCAGAGACAGCCTCCCATGTCTGCGGAGACACCCTCCCATGTCTGTGGAGACATCCCCCCACATCTGCGGAGATATCCCCCCACTTCTTTATTATTATTATTTTGCTTTTTGGGTCACACCCAGCAATGCACAGGGGTTCTTCTGGCTCTGCACTCAGGAATCACTCCTGGCGGTGCTCGGGGGACCATATGGGATGCAGGGAATCGAACCTGGGTTGGCTGTGTGCAAGGCAAATGCCCCCCCCTCTGTGCTATTGCTCTCGCCCCGTCCTCCCCACTTCTGCAGCAGAGACATCCCCCTGCGTCTGCAGAGACACCCCCCGCATCTGCGGAGACATCCTCTCCCCTGTCTGTGGGAGACCCCCCCCCCACATCTACAGGAGCTCACCGGAGAAAGGGTCGGCAGCAGGTCCATTGGGGGTGGTTTTACACACACACACACACACACACACACACACACACACGCACATAGGTGCACATGTGTGCAGCATTGTGCACCCTCGGCACCACTCATTCCTCTCCCAGGCGTGGCCAGTGTCAGGGGTTGCCCAGGCAGCATGGCTGGGCCCTGCCCGAGGGGCTCGCCCTGTGGTCGGGCATAGGACGGCAGCTTGGCAGGGTTGGTGAGCACTGCGGTAAGGACAGGGTTGCAGGGCCTAAGAGCATGGCGCGGGCCCTCTGCCTTCCCCCCGGGGGAAGTGGAATCGGTGACAGTGCACTGAGGCGCAAATGGGCTCCTGGAGTGGGGTGTCCGTGAGGACTGGGCATGGGGTGGGTGGACTGTGAGGATAAGATCGGGTGAAAGGAAATGGAAGGCTGAAATGCGCTGCGGAGTGTGTGCTCCTGCGGTGTGGGGGAGACGGTCATGGTCACCCCGCTGTGTGGAGACGGTCACGGTCATCCCGCCATGGTCATCCTGCCATGTGGTGGAGGCAGCCGCGGTTGTAATTTGGCTCTGCACCAGTTGTAATTTGGCTTTGTGGCGTTGGTCCAGGTGTTGGTCATCCTCGAGCTGCAGTTTCCCTTGGCGGCAGAGGCTAAGGGTTCCACGAGGGACAGCAGTTACGGAGGGGCAGTAAGTCTTGTGGTCAGTCTCCAGGGGTCAGGGGAATCAGATGGGGACCAGCTAGGCGTCATTTCGCACGGGTCCCTCCTGGGGGCTCTGCGCTGCCGGGGTTCATCCTTGGGGGCGGCTCCTGTGCTTGGCCTGGCAGGTTCCCTCGGGAGCAGAGCAGAGAGAGCAGCTTCGCAGGAGTGGCGACGCCTCGCCGCAGAGACCCTTACCCCAGACGCATGCGAGTGCTAAGATGTCGGGCTGGCTCGTGGCCTGGCCTCTCCATGACGGGCTCCCTGTGCCCGTTCCCTGGTGACATCATGTGCCTCAACTTGCCGTCCCCGGCCCCAGACACGGGCTTCGCTGTAACCCCTCATTTCTCTCTTGCAGGCAGGTGGGGCCCGTGAGGGCGGGGGGGGGGGGGGGGGGGGGGGGTGTTCCCTTCCAGCAGGGGGCGCCATCTCAAATCCTAGTGCCGTGGAACAGCCTCCTTGTGTTCCCACATCCTAGGATGTCACTGGCCCCCCAGAACCCACTCGGCCTTTGTCACCCTTGTGGCCGCATCCTGTCTCCAGCCCCCGGGGCCAGGCAAGGCCTCAGCCCAGCACCCTCAGGGCTAGAGTTCAGCCCTGGGCCTGCAGACCGGATAGGGCACAGGCCTCCTGTGTGTGTGTTTATGATGAAAGCACGTGTGAATGTGACTCTGTGTGTGTGTGTGTGTGTGTGTGTGTGTGTGTGTGTGTGTGTGTGTGTGTGTTTGACCCAGTTTCGCCTCACTTCTTTCCTTCACGATTCTATTCTGGGCATCTCGCTTGGCAAGGTAAGGTGTTTTAGAGATTTTTTTTAATCTTTTTTTTTTTTTGGTCACACCCAGTGATGCTCAGGGCTGACTACTGGCTCTGTGCTCAGAGAGTTACTCCTGGCAGTGCTTCAAGGACCATGTGGGATGCTGGGGATTGAAGTGGGTCAGCTGCGTGCAGGGCACACACCCTCCCTGCTGTGCTGTCACTCCGGCCCCTGTAGTAAACTTTTGACGGGCATGGCTTTATGTCTCCGAGCCCTGAGAGAAGGAAGCGCACACCCAGGGCATTGCCTCCTCCCTGGTCTTGATGACCATCCTGGCTTCACCACTGGTGTGTGGGCCCCAGCAGGCAGGGGCCAGTGTGTGAGTCGTGTGTGGCCAAGTGGCGTCAGCTCGGGCCGGGCTGGGGGTGTGGTGGTGATGGTGAGGTCCGTGCCCTGGCACCCACCCCAGCCCCACTGGATGTGTCCCCAATGGCAGTCACAAGCCCCCAAAGTGTTTCTGTGCCTGTTGGAATGGAAATATGTCTGTGCCACATCCTTTACCAAAAAAGCAGGTTTTTGCAGGAAATGTGAGGTCCTGAGTTTCTCTCTGATGTGAGTGGCCGACCTCCTTCATGTGTGTGTGTGTGTGTGTCTATGTCTGTGTGTCTTTGTGGTGTGTGTGGTGGGTGTGTGTGTTTGTGAGTAGTATATGTCTGTGTGGCGTGTGGTGTATGTAGTATGTGTATGGTGTATGTCCGTATGTGTAGTGTATGTCTGCCTGGTGTGTGGTGTATGTCTGTGTGTTGTATGTGTCTGTGTGTAGTGTGTGTTTACATGTGTATGTATGTGCTGTGTGTGGTGTGTTTTTATGTGTGGTATGTATGTTTGCATGTGGTGTGTGTGTGGGTGCGCGCTCATCCAGCCATGCGAGGGGGGGGCCCCGCCAGCCTCCAGGCCGTGGCTCGGCTCCACACGTGACGAGGGGCTTTACTCCGTATACTCCTGTGCCGTGCGGATTTCCCCAGCACATACTTTGTTTTCAAATGAAAGGCACTTCCACTTTCTTTAAAAATAGAGAAGAACTTTTAATGAGCAGAGGAAGGAAATGGGTCCAGGCGAATAAACAGAAGTCGGGAAATTAAGGAAGTTCATAAAAATAAGGCCTAATTTTGTCAGAGACTGACGGGAAGGGCGTGGGGTGTTGAGGTGCCTGGGGTATGCGGCGGGTGGGCTTGTATGTGTGTGTGTGGGGGGGAGGGGTGATCAGAACCAGGACGGCCGCAGGCCCGACAGCACATCACTGGTTGCCCGTGGCAGTTGAGGCCACCGCCGCGGGAACTACCTACTCTTCTGCCCTGATGGGAGGTCCTCAGAATCCACCAGGTGTGCCCCGGCCATGGGCAGGGGCTGGCAGCCACTGAGCTGTCTCCAGGCCCCGGGTCTGCTTTTCACTTTTTAATTTTAGTTTAGGTCAGTGTGCTCTGCGCTCAGGGTTTATGTCCTGGTGGACTCGGGGGACCCTCTGGGGTCTCGGGGGTCCCAGTTGTGCAAGACCAGTCGGTGCCTGGGTGTGAGCTCCAGCACAGACTGGGCTGGTGTGGCCGAGTGAAGTCCCTGGCTGATTGTCTCCAGAAGCTTCTTGTCTTGCAGGCCCCAGCCCTGCTGGCTTCCCAGCGCCCGTTCCTCTTGAGTGTGGGTCTGGGCAGTGCCGCCCTCCTGCGAGTGCAGCGGCTCTGCCGGGCTCATTCCCTTTCTCCTCCCTGGGGGCGGCCTGGCCCTGGGCTGTGCTGGCTGGTGCTGTAGGCCTGGGGCGGTGTCCCTTCACCAGGACACAGTGCTGTGGAAAACCCCGCGCGGCAGGAGTGATGGAGGGGTCACACCCGATGATGCTCAGGGCTTCCTCCTGGCTCTGCACTCGGGAATTGCTCCTGGCGGTGCTTGGGGGACCCTATGGGATGCTGGGGATCGAACCCGGGTCAGCCCCATGCAAGGCAAACGCCCTCCCTGGTGTACTGTCACTCCAGCTCCAAATGGTAGATCTTTTCGTTTGTTTTGGTTTGGGGGCCACACCTGGCAGTGCCCAGGGCTCTGTGCTCCGGGATCACGCCTGGCAGTGCTTAGGGGTACTGCACGGAGTGCCAGGGATCACACCTGGGGCGGCTGTGTGTCAGTCAAGAGCCCGGCCTGCTGCAGTATTGCTCCAGCCCCTCACTTGGAAACTTAACTTGGGTGTTGATCTAAAGTTACTGTTCGTGTGGCTCTTCCCTTCAGACAGGGAGGGAAGTATCCGAATGCCTTCCTCTCGGCCTTGCTGTTTCCCGAGACCCGGTGACTCAGTGCTGACGTGCAGCTGTTCTTTGACCCGGAGAACAGTACCCTGGCATCCCTGAGGCCCAGAGAGTGTCTCTAGACTGGAGGGGTTCGTCGAGAGTTCGTGACCGTGTCTGGGTCCACAGTGGATGTGGGGAGGGAGGTTGCGTGGGCAGTTGCGCTGGGCAGGGCTGCACCACGAGATCGAATGGGGAAGAAGCTGGTGACTTTATGACTTTATTACTTTATTACCGGGTGGTGCTCAGGACTCACTCCTGACTCTGCACTCAAGGGTCTCTCCTGCCCGTGCTCAGGGGACCAGATGGGGTGCCAGGGATCGAAGCCAAATGCCCTCGTCCCCAACCTCCGCTGTACTTTCACTCTAACCTCCTTTATTTTTTTAGCTTTTAGGGTCCTACCTGCTGGTACTCAGGGGTTATTCCTGGCTCTGCGCTCAGAAATGCCCCCGACAGTGCCGGGGGAGCATCTGGGATGCTGGGGGTCGCCGTGTACAAGGCAAATGCCCCACCCACGGTAGTGTCGCTCCAGCCCCTGACCCCCATCCTTTCAAGAAGGAACTTGGCTCTCTGGCTCCGTTGTGCTCGCCCGCTACACCCCCTTCTTTTACTTTTGTGGTTTTGGGCCAATCCTAGGAGTGCTGGGATCGAACCGAGACCCCCTGCAGGTGGGGCCTGTGCTCCAGCCCTTTTGTTGTCTTTCGGGGGCCACATTCGCAGTGCTCTGGGGTCACTCCTGGAGGTGCTGGGGGACCCTGTGGGACGTCGGGGATTGAACCCAGGTGAGCTGTGTGCAAGGCCGGTACCCTCCCTGCTGCGTGCACTCTCTCACCCCCTCCCCGTCACTATTTTGAGAAGCAGGAGGAGCACTGTGTAAGGAGCTTCCCTGTTGTCGGTCTTGCTTCTGAGCTGTGGAGTCTTTCTACAGGGGTATAAAACGCAGGTTCACGTTTTTTTTTTTTTTCCCCAAATACAAAAAAAAATAAGCACCAGCTCCGTCTGTCACTTCTAATGATGCTGCCTTGGCGGAGGCAGGTGGCAGAGGGCACCTGCTGTCCCCGGCAGGAGAGACGGGCGTCTGGATTGATCTGCTCTGTAGACTTCTGAGTAATTTGGTAGGTTACAGCTCCAGGGAGACGCTGCAGTGTAACCTGACATGAGGAGAGAAAGAAAACTGTCCTCCAGAAGTGTCTGGGGTGATGGTGGGGGCTGGGCATGGCCGGGTAACGCTCACCCAGCCCCTCTGACATGGGGGTTTCCTGAGCAGTTGGGATCCTGTAGCTTGGCACTGGGAAAGGGAAGTCCCCGTGGGCGAAGGGAACGGTTTCTACTTCTAGTGCTTGCTTTGCTCAGTTTTTTTTTTTTAATTGAATCACCCTGAGAGACACAGTTACAAAGTTGTTCCTGATTGGGTTTCAGTCAAAGACTCTTCCAACACCCCTCCCTTCACCAGTGTGCATTTCCACCACCAGTGACCCCAGTTCCCCCCCCCTCTCTCTCCCCTTCACCCTTTTTCTCTCCTTTCCACCCCCCATCTTTCTCTCTCTCCCCCCTCTCTCTCTCCCCCACCTTCTGGGCACTGTGGTTTGCAGTACAGATGCTGCAAGATTGTCACCTCCTTCTAGCACTCAGTGCTTGTTCAGAGTGATCCTTTTCAACTCTCTGGCTCACTTTTTTTTTTTTTTAATTATAGTTTAGGTAGTGAGCACTGTCCTCCCGTTGTTGATTGATTTGCTCGAGCGGGCCCAGTAACGTCTCCATTGTGAGACTTCTGTTACTGTGTTTGGCATATTGGAAACATCACGGGTAGCTTGCCAGGCTTTGCTGTGCGGGCGAGATACTCTCGGTAGCTTGCCGGGCTCTCCGAGAGGGGCGGAGGAATCGAACCCGGCCCTCTTTTGTTTTGACAGCATGACTGTTCTCTCTGACAGGGCTGCCCTGCCCTCTGCTTATCCTTCCTCCCTTGCCCCTTGCCCCCTCCCTCCGTCACTGATCGAGGGCTCCATTCCACCCGGGTACTATCCGGGCCAGTGGTCACCATCTGGAATCAAAGGCGGAGCAGCTGCGGCTGCGCCTGATGGGCGGATGGCCATGGGGTGCAGAGGTCAGTACGCAGGCCTCGAGCGAGGGCCTGAGAACTTTCCCCGGGAGCGGGTAAGGGGAACCCAGGTGTCCAGGTATGGCAGGCGAGAGGTGAGGGAGGCACCACAGTGTGCCAGGCCTGGGACCAGCTGCCTGGTGCCCTCCCCGCTTTCCCCAGGGCAGAGACGCGGCTCACTGGATCTTCACCCCCGGGTGGCAGATCCTCAGTGCCAGGGCTGGGGGGCCCCAGCTTTGCCCCTTTGGCAACTTGTGGGTTTCTGGTGCAGGTGAGGGTGGGCGGGGAGGGGGTCGTGCTGTTGAACCCAGTTCTTGGCCCCTCCCCCGCCCTAGGTGCCCACTGAGGATGCACAGAGCTGGCTGCCAAGCTGAGGGGCTGGGGGGGGCGAAGGGCTTGGGCTGGTGCCAGCCCCTTGGGGACTGCTCTCTGTGGGGCCTGTCCCCCAGATGTCAAGTGTGTGAGGTGGGACGGGGCTGCACCTCGTCAGCGGCTGGTGCGAGGGGTCCCAGGGACAGGAATTGTGGCCGGCCCCTCCCCTTGGGCCCTCCCTGTACGCCACATGTTTGCCCAGCACTGTAGATGCCACGCGAGCCCCGTTTGCATGGAGACCATGCGATCGCTCTCCTTTGGCTTTAGACTACCGTTTTTTTTTTTTTTTTAATTTAGATTTTTATTAGTGAAACACCATGAGGTACAGTTGTAGATTTACAAATTTTTGTGCTTGGGTTTCAATTACACAATGATCAAATACCCATCCCTCCACCAGTGCCCTTTTCCCACCACCACGGATCCCAGTATCTCTCCTTCCCACCCTGCCTCTGTGGCAGGGCATTCCCCCTTGTTCTCTCTCTCCTTTTGGGTGCTGGGGTTTGCAAAAGAGGCACTGAGTGGCAATCATTGGGAACTGAGGCTCTTAAAGGGCCCCGCAGCCCCGGTGGTAGGGGTTTATCCATCTCTGTGAGGGGTTTGCGATCCCAAGGGCTTGAATCCCGGCAAAGTATAGGTGGCAGCGTGACCATGATTACTTGGGTCCCAGCAATTGGGACACACCCTGGGAGTCTACACAAGTGCTTTTGGGGTTCTCCGTGGCCCACATTTCATTACTGATTCTTCATTCGTACTTTCTTTCTCACAAGTATTCAAAACCATCCTAACAGGTAGAATTTTTATTTTTAAGCAGGGACTCTAGTGGGGGCGGGGCGGTGAGGGCCACACCCAGCAGTGCTTAGGCCCTTACTCCTGACTCTGTGCTCAGGGATTCCCCCTTGGTGGGCTCAGGGGACCATTTGGATGCTGGGGATCGAACCCGGCTTGGCTGCGAGCAAGGCAAACGCCCTCCCCGCTGTGCCCAGCAGGGAGAATTCTTGGCAGAAGGTGCTCTTACTGTCAGTGCTCGCCACGAGCGTGGTCCCTGATGGAGACCTGCTTGTCCCTGTTTGGGGGCCACACCCGGCAGTGCTCAGGTGCTGCCCCTGGCTCAGTGCTTGGGGTTATTCATGGTGATGATGGGGACCATTCAGTGCCAGGGCAGAGCTGAGCCGGCCCGTTGAACCGTCTCTCTGGCTGCCCCTGCAACATCGCCTGGTTGATGTCAGCGGCCCACGGTAGATCCAGAGGCCCAGGGGACAGGCTCTGGGCTGGCGGGAAGTGGGAAGAGACTCGAGGGCCAGTCTTCACCCTGCAGCCCGTGGTGGGCCTGGGGCTCCCGGAACCCCTCCCTGCCGCCAGTGCTGCTGCACCACTGCCTGGGGTGGCCCCAGTCACTGGTGCTGGAGCCACAGCACAGCCAGGAGGGCGCTTGCCTGGCATGCAGCTGATCTGGGTTTGATCCCCGGCATCCTATAGGGTCGCCTGAAAAGTGATTTCTGAGTGTAAAGCCAGGAGTGAGCCCTTGAGCATCGCTGGGTGTGGCCTGATAACCAAAACCAATGGGGAAAAAAAAAAGCACAGCAGGAAAGATCCCAGCAGTACAGGCCACTTCACCAGCCTGAGCACGACGCCCTCAGCGACTGGTGCTTTTCCGTTGGTTACGGGACCTGGTTGTGCCAGGGTCCACTCTCCCTGCGCTTCCAGTTCCCATCTTCCAGCGCCCGGCTCTCCCTCTGACCTGCACGCCTACGGTCGGCGCCAGCGCGACCCTGCTCAGGCGTTTGACCTCCCAGGGGAGATGAGCCCAGGTCCACCGTGGGGACAGCCCCCCGGAAATGCGCGTGAGTCTGCGAGTCTCTGCAGCAGCCTGAGGTCCTGGCTGGGAAACGAAACAGAACCTCCCTAGAGGGATTTCCTCGAAGTGCCTGGGCCACTCGCTGCTGCCATGGGGCTCAGGTTTGCACGCCCCGCCACCACTTCCTGCCCCACGGCGCACCCCCCACCCCCTCACGGGAAGCCGGGTTCTAGTTCAGAGAAAGGTGAGCTCAGCGCTCCGCCAGGAACTGGCCCGGGGCCTTGCACGGTAGCGATGCTGAAGGAGGCTGCACCGGGCCGACGTGGCAGGGCGCATCTGAGGTTGGGTCAGGCGCCTAGAAGCCCATGCCCGCCTGAGATCCTGCCTGCCAGGGCCGGGTTTGTCTCAGAGAGCGACACCCAGGCCGGAGCAATAGCACAGTGGGGAGGACGTTTTTGCATGTGGCCAACGCAAGTTCGATCCCCGGCATCACATAGGGTCCCCCCCAGCACCACCAGGAGTAATTTTTGAGTGCAGAGCCAGGAGCAACCCCTGAGCATCACCGGGTGTGACCCAAAAAGCAGGAAAAAAAAAAAAGTGCGGTGCCCACGAGAACCCTGTAGCTGAGGCTGTGGTCGGTGGAGGAGCCGGGGCTGCGCTGGCCATTGCTTCTCTCAGCGGGTGTTGGCGAGTCCTACCCTCTGTTACCCCTTAAGCACAGTCCCGAATGGCTGCCCAGCATTAAACAGGTGAGTGACGCAAACAGCCGGACACTCAGGGCCCAGGGAGATGGGTTCCTTTAAGCACAGACCCCGGAGGGACTGTCCCCACAGCACTGAGAACGGCCCACCCGGGAAAGGCCAATTCAAAAGAATTTGTGGATGGGGCTGGAGAGATAGCACAGTGGGTAGGGCGTTTGCCTTGCACACAGCCGACCCGGGTTTGATTTCCCAGCATCCCATATGGTCCCCTGAGCACCGCCAGGAGTAACTCCTGAGTGCAGAGCCAGGAGGAACCTCTGAGCCAAAAAAAAAAAAAAAATGTGGAAAACTCTTAGACATGGTGGGGGGATTCTTGTGCTCTTTTGTTCTAATTATGTTCCCAGACCTCAGGCCCCACCTAGGTAAACATCCTCGTCAGGGGCCTGGGACTCAGTACCCCCTTTCTCCAGGGCTGACTGGGGGATGGGTAGCCTCAGCAAAGCCCTTAGACCCCCGTGTCTGGGCAGCCCCAAATCACCAGGGTGAGTCTTCTGGCTGGGGTGGGGTGGGGTGGGGGTGCGGGTACCCCCATGCAGGAGTGGGGATCTGGGGGGGGGGTTTCTGACACAGCCTGAGGGTCACATTCCTCCCTTGTAGGGTGCAGAAGTCAGCTTGGCCGTTTCGGCTTACAGACCAGCCACCCAGTCTATATTTGCATGACCAGAACAAGGGATACTGGCCCTCTTGTCCCGCTCACTGAGCAGCCTGGCCACAACCTCGTTGGTGGCGTCCTTCCAAGTGTGAAGGGCTGCTGGCCCGCTCCAGACCTGTCCTTGGTCCTTGTGTGGTCATCTCAGACATCTTTTTATTTATTTATTTTTAACTAAAATTTTTGCGATTTTTATGCATTTTATTTTCATAAAGTAGTTCACAATAGTTCATTACAGATCATATTCAAACACCCACTCCAGCAGCGAGCGTCTTCCCACCACAATAAGAGGGAAGTTGTGTGAAGGTTGTATTTCATTCTGGAGCCATTGAAGCCCGTATATAAGAGAATACTAGCACGTATGTTAAAACCAAACAAATGTGTGCTGCTTTAGGTACATCAGTGGGCTAGAGTATGAGAGGTTTGCACGGCTACAAATGTGGCCCCACACTCCAGGAAATACTGTATCGCTCTCTTCTGGGAGCTTTGTTTCATAGTCTCTGGGTCTTGGCCATGATGAGATTACATGGCGCCAGGGGCAGTTTGTGGGTGCGACTGCCAAGCTACTGGAAAACTGGGGAGCTGGGTGGAGGAGGCCCAGTCCTGACCCGAGCAGGCTTGGCATCTCAGCCCCAGGTCCCACATGCCTGGGTTTCTCTGTCGGTTCCCTCACGGGTGAGGCGCGTCCTAGCCTGTGGAGAGTGGCCTTGAGCATGGCTGCAGTTGGGTTCTGGAGGTTTTCGGCTGCCGGGGCTCTGCTGGGGTCAGGGAGGGAAACTCAATCCTCCCCCCTCTGAGAGGCCCCAGTGAAGACAGCCTGGCGCGAGGTCTGGAGATTCTGCACATCTCTTACTTAAAAGCGGTTTCTTTGTGGCCCGTCCGGCCGAGACCCCTGCAAGGTGCCCACAGCCGGACGCTGGGCTGAGTGGGCCTCTCCGGCCATTCCTCATTGTTTACTGCTGAAGTGAGGGCGACGGGGCCTGGCCTCCTTGCAGCACGGCGTCTCCCTCTCTCCTCTGCTTCCTTTCCTTTAGCGGGTGGGCGCACCATCCTGGGTCTGGAAGCAGCTCAGCACTGGGACCATGCTGCGTGGGGGCGGGGGGTGGCCTGGAGCTTCCTGACTCGGGGACGGGAGGGCAGGGGCAGGCTTCAGTGGGAACGGGGCTGTCCCAGGACTCCACGGTGCCTGTCCACGTTGCAGGGCTCCGGCTGCCCCTGTGAGGGTCCCCACTGAGCTAAGGAAGAACCAGGCCGTGGAGCAGGATGCGAGAGGGACCCTTGGAGGGGGCATTTTACTCTGCCGGGGGCTCTCGGTGAGGGAGAGAGGACAGACAATATTTTCTCTGCGTCTCGGGCTCGATCCTGTTCCAGTGGTGCCACCCTGGCACTTATCCCCTGTGCGAACCATCACTTGGCTGCCCACCGGCCAGTGGGCAGGGAGGCGCCCTGAGGAAAAGTGACCTGCCGGAGTGCATGCCACCCACTGTGCTGGGCCCACGCCCCCTTCCCTCTGGTCTCTGATCCACAAGGGGAACGTCTGGCCTCTGGGCTTACGTGATGACCCCTGGAGAGTGCTCAGCTCCCCCTAGATGGGATGCAAGTGCAGCCCTTGGGGGCAGAGTGATCGCAGAGCGGGTAGGGCATTTGTGGCCCACCCAGGTTCTATGCCCGGCATTCCAAGAACAGTCAAGAGTGATCCCTGGGGGGCTGAGCATAGCACAGCAGGTAGGGCATTTGCCTTGCACGCAGCCGACCCAGGTTCGATTCCCAGCATCGCATATGGTCCCCCAAGCACCGCCAGGAATAATTCCTGAGTGCATGAACCAAGAGTAACTCCTGTGCATCGCCGGGTGTGACCCAAAAAGCAAAGAAAAAAAAGAGTGATCCCTGGAAGCACTGGAGGTGGGGAATGGGCACTGGTGGAGGGATGGGTACTCAATCATTGTATAACTGAAACCCAAGTACAAAAATTTGTAAGTCTACAACTATACCTCATGGTGTTTCACTAATAAAATTTTTTTTTTAAAAAGTGATCCCTGAGCACCTCCGTGAGTGATCCCTGAGCACTGTCACTTGTGTCCCAGAACAACAACAACAAAAAAACTAAAACAGCCCTCTGGCCTGGTAGCATTGATTCACCAGGGCCTGAGTCCTCCCCGACACTGACCCAAGGCCTTACTGGGCAGTACCGGCCAGCCAAGAGTGCCTGTCAGCCTCCAGCATGGCTGTCTGGGGGAGGTCAGAGCAGAGACACGCTGGGCATAGACGTGTAAGCGTGTTGGGCCGGGTCCCGAGGAGAGGGCCTGTGTGCTCCCTCAGGCATGCGTTTCACAGGAACTCTGATTTGATTCTCTGGACAGACATCACACACCTCTGAGTTGGCCACCGGAAAGCTTTCTATTTTAATTATCAAGAATCTAATATAAGTTCCTTTTTCTTTGGGAGCAGGTCTTAGTTTTTCGTTCAGAGCTTCCCGTCCCGGGCACGCCTTTGGGACAGATCCATCTTTTTTTTCCTTTTCCTAAGATGCCTTTCAAGGCATTTCCTTAGGTCTCTTGTAGCCTTCTGTGCCCTGGCCTCTGGCAGTGGAAGATGAAGACTGGGGGGAGGGAGCGAGCGGGAGCCAGGTCCCGAGACTGGACGGGCAGCTGTGGCTGGACACAAGCCACCTCCCACTGCTCAAGCACCCGCTCCCGGTGGTGGGGCTGCGCAGGCCAGGAGCTCCTGGAAGGATCGTCCAGCAGGCACGGGTGCCACCAGCCTCCACCTGGTAACGGAGCCTCCCGTGGTTTCTGCGTCCGTCCCTTTAGGCCTGGACTGTGTCCATTTTTATAGACCATTGGGAATTTCTCCATAATTTACCAGCAGATTACCCTGTCCTCTCGTCGGTGGTGTGTGACCACGCATGTGCACGCACACACATACATACACAGGGACGTACACATGCACACTTGTGCACCTCTTCGTTGCAGTCTGATGCTTGCCACCAGGTGGCGCTGTGGGGGCGCCGGCCTGTTCAGAGGCTGCTCTGGGCAGAGGCTCCGCGGCTTCATACTGGGGCCCCTTGAGTGTGTCCGGCTGAGCTGGACTGGCTCGGGTGCAAGACCCAGCTGTGCCTTTGGTCAGTTACGGCAGACGGTGGCCTCTGCGACACTCACACCTAGGGTGCCCGGGCACCCCCCGAGAGCGACAGGAAAGCTTTCTCTGCCCCAAGACCCCTCGTGTCGGAGGGGACATGCCCACCACCCGCTGTCAGGGCCCCCGTGGAACCACCCTGGGACTCATCAGATCACCATGGTGGCACTCAGGGATCCCGGGGTCAGCGAGGATCAAATGCCCCCATCCACCTGCCAAACTGACATCTGAGGCCCTGTCCTTCCTCCAAGCCCTCAGTTCCTCCTGCACCTCAGACTCTGCTCCCGGGAGCCCCCAGCCCGGCAGGGATGGCCACTGCGGTGGGGAGGCGGGGGCTGTGGGTGGCTAGTGGCCTCTGAATCCTCTTTGTCCTTGGCGGGCTCTGGGGACCGCGTGGGGTGTCAGGGATCTACCCTGGGTCAGCTGCATGCGAGGCAAGCGCCCTACCTCTGTGCTGTCCTCTGGCCCTGAACTGACCGTTCTGAATTTAGCGTTGTGCGTGTGTGTTTCCTGCACAGAGAGAAGGGAGCTTTGTGTGCAGACACACACCCAGGCCTGGTGCACATTGGCGCCTCCAGAAACGGCTCCCCTCCACCCCCCCGTCTCGTCTCCCGGTGGATGACCACCACTGCCAGAATGTGCCCCTGCAAGAGGCTTGCTTTGGGCAGCGTCGTCTGGTGCAGTGAATAGACCCGGGGTGGGGGGTCTGAGCCTTACTCTGTCACAAAGGTCCCGGGCAGTCCGGCGTCCCCAGCCCGCCACTCCTCGCCCGGTGCCCCTCTTTGTTATGCCGGCGACGCTGAATTCTAGAAATGGCCCCTTGGCATCATTCTCACGACTGTTCAGTGTTTTCACGCCAGGAGGATGTCGAGGACACGGGCAGGCACGGACAGGCCCACACGGGGCTCGCGGCAGGAAGCCAGGCGGGGCCTTGCAGTCTGTGTTTCTCCTGTCCGGGGACTGTGGGCACGTCTGGGCCAGAGCGAAGGTCCTGCTGCCCCCTCTGAGCCTGCCCGTGCCAGGGCACAAGCTGCCCTCCCTGCCTCAGCAAGTCCACGGCCAGAGGAGGGAAGCAGGACCACCAGGAGGCAGGGCTGGTGCTGATCCAACCCATTCCCCGGGGCCGGTCCTGGCTGCTTTCGGGGGCTTGGACCAGGCTGAGCTCTGTCTCCCTTCGACCCAAG
Source organism: Sorex fumeus (assembly GCF_029834395.1). NCBI lineage: Eukaryota > Metazoa > Chordata > Mammalia > Eulipotyphla > Soricidae > Sorex > Sorex fumeus. The sequence continues at coordinate 15,814,762 of NW_026606086.1, read as the reverse complement.
CAGCCTCACCCCTGCCCCTGGAGTCACACCCCTGGTTTTGAGTTTACACATGCGCTTCCTTTGCTTCGTTGTTGGTTTTTGTTTTGTTCATTTGGGGGCCACACCTGGTGGTGCTCAGGCCTCACTCCCTCCTTCCTTTGCCTTAAATGTAAATTTTTTTTTATTATTTACTTTTTTTTTGTTTTTTGGGTCACACCTGGCAATGCACAGGGGCTTCTCCTGGCTCATGCACTCAGGAATCACTCCTGGCGGTGCTCGGGGGACCACATGGGATGCTGGGGATCGAACCCAGGTCAGCCACGTGCAAGGCAAACGCCCTACCCACTGTGCTATTGCTCCAGCCCCCTTAAATGTAAATTTAAATGCTGGCGCCCGAGAGATACTACAGCGAGGAGGGTGGTTTCCTTGCATCTGACGCGGGTTCAAACTCCAGCACCCAATATGGTACCCAGAGCCCCATCAGGGTGATCCCTGAGTGCAGAGCCAGCGGGTAAGCCCTGAGCACAGCCAGCATGGCACTCCAAAACAAATACTAGTACTAATCAATAAATGTAATTCACATGCTGCATACATTAAGAAGCTACTGTTGGCAAGCAGAACAGCTCATTGAAAGACAGTGCATGGGGCTGGAGCAGTAGCACAGCAGGTAGGGCGTTTGCTTTGCACGCGGCCAACCTGGGTTTGATTCCCAGCATCCCATGTGGTAATTACTCCAAGCACCGCCAGGAGTAATTCCTGAGTGCAGAGCCAGGAGTAACCCCTGTGCATCGCCAGGTGTGACCCAAAAAAGCAAAAAAAAAAAAAAAAAAAGTGCAGGGGTTAAGGCGCTTGCCTGGCCTGCGGCTGACCATGGCCAGCTCAGCCCCCAAGTACCGCCAGGGGTCACTCCTGAGCCAGGAATTGCCCCTGATCACCCGCAGGTGTGACCCCACACCCTCCCCCTCCCAAACACAGAGACCGAAGCCTTCAGACTCCTAAGTGAGCTTTTCTGCCTCCCTCCCAGCTCCAGGCGCTGGAGGAGCAGATGAGGGAGGGCGAGGGGCCAAGGGCTCCGGGCGCACACCCGGGCCCTCTAGGGAAGCACGTGACACTCTCACCTCCGCCGGTTCCTTCTCTGCAAGCCTGCGCAGCCACCTGGTCTCCAGGGACTGTTCCCGGACGAGCTCAGTGCCCTCTGCCTCACCCGGGTCACCCAGGAGTGGGTGCGGGGCCAGGGGCGGCTGTCCCAGCCAGAGAGGAGGACTGATGACCAGGCACAGGCAGTCTTTCCTCTTTGCCTTCGTCGGGCTGTGCCATGTTTCCTGGCATCTCTCAATTGGCTGGTTAACTTCTCCCCTCTCTAGCCCCAAAAGCCCACCCCCTCCAGGAAGCCCTCCCAGATCACCTCAGCACGAGTCCCACACCCAGTGGTGCTCAGGGCTTACTCCTGACTCTCCTGTTCTGGGGTCACTCCTGGTGATGCTCGGGGGGACCCTGTGTCATTCAGGGGATGGAACAAGGTCAGCTGTGGGAAAAAGCCAGCTGCTTTACTCCTGTGCTAGGTCAGATCCCATGAAGAAATTCTTTTTGTTTTTTTTTTTTTTTCAGGAGTTAAACAAGATCCTTCTTGCTTTTGGCCTCACCCCTGTGGTGCTGGGGGTGGCTTCCGAGGATGCTCAGGGGGGACCATGTGGTGTCAGGGTTGGAACCTGGGCCGGTCGTGTGCAAAGCCTGGGCTGGTCTCTCCCCCTCTCTCCCTCTCCTAGGGAGCAGCGGGGTCAGCCTCCCAGCAGACTTCGGGTGGATTCTTTTTATTTTGGGGGGCAGGAATGCACGGAGGACACATCAGCGTGGGTCGGGTAAGAAGCGGTGGCCGACAGAGCAGATCAGCGGGCTCTGGGGGGTTCTGTTTCCTAGTTTCTCTTTGGCCCGGAGGGGCAGGGGTGAACGTGAAGGGGTGACTCACCCTTTTCTGGACCCAGGTGGGAGTTTCGGGTCCCTCCCCAGGACCTGTGCAGGGGCGCTGAGGACCTGCGCAGCTCCAGGAAAAATGTTAATCCCACGGTCATTTATTTGGGCTTTAGAATAGAGGTGCGCTTGTGTCGGATTTTCCTGCCTGATTACTTTCTGCTTAAGCTCATTTTTAAATGGTCTGAAATTCCTGGACTGTGTCAGCAGGGCAGGGCGGGCTGGGCAGGGGGTGGAGGCCGGCCGGGACTGAACCCGAGGCCCAGGTGCCCGCGGTGGCCCGGCCCTCTCAGGCTTTCCTGGGGAAGGGGCCGGCGGGGTCTGTGAATCTCACCCACGCGCCTCTGCGTGGTGGGAAGAAGCAAGTGCGGAGCGGGAGGGACGGGCCCCAGCCCACGGCCACGGCACCAAGCACAGGGCCCGAGCTCCAGCTCGAGACGCAGGAGGGGACCCACTGGCTCCCGCACGGAGCGGAAATGGGCTGGTGCGCGGGGGGGGGGGGGGGGGGGGGGGGTGAGAAGGGGGTTGGGCGAGGCCCAAGGGTCCTGAGCAACAGGGGAGAACCTGGGCTTGAAGAGCAGTAGCCTGCCTGCCTCTTCCCTCCCCCACTCCTCCCCCTCCCTCCTTCCCTCCTCCCTCCTCTCTCCCGCCTTCCTCCCTCCCTTCCTCTATCCTTCCTTCCTTGCTACTTTCCTCCCTCCCTCCCTCCATCCCTTTCTCCCTCCTTTCCTTCTTTGCTCCCTTGTTGCCTTCCTCCCTCCCTCTTCCCTTCTTTCTGTCCTTCCTCCCTTGCTCCCTTCCACCCTCCCTTCTCAGTTTCTGGTTCCGGGTCACACTCTGGCGTGGACGGGCTGCTCCTGGCTCCGTGCCCAGGGCCGCGCGGTGCCGGGGAGAGCAGCCGGGCCCCAGCATGAGACGGACGCACGGCAGTTCTCTGCCCCATCTCCCCAGCCTGGGACTTTCCGAATCTCTCCTCGCCTTCTGAGGGCGGTTCCCCACTGATCTCGTTTGGAGCTTTTCCTTCTATCTCAATGTCAGTTCCACTTGGAGCCAGCCTCTGATGGGGGGTCACGGCGAAGTGGAAGGCTGTGCTGAAGAGGCCGCCCCGCGGTGACCGTCCCCTGCTCAGGCTCCTGCTCCTCCTGCGGGCGGGTTCTCGGAAAACATGCGAGGGGAAACCCCGCGTGCCGGGCTCCCTGGGCCTGGGTAAGCCTTGTGAGCATGGTGGCGATCGGGGACACACACGTGCCCGCGCTTACAGCACACACACACACACACGTGCACCCACACTTACCACATACACACCACACACATGTACACACTCACCACACACACGCACCTCACACTCACTACACACACCACACACACACACACTCTCAACACACACACAGACTCACCACACAGACTCACTACACGCAGGCCTGCACACACCCACACACCCACACACCCACACTCTCCACACATACATGCCCACCCACACATACACACATGCCCATACCATACACCCACACTCACCACACACAGACGGCCCAGCCCCTACTACACACATGTGCCTGTGCCCACCACACACATGCCTACACTCACCACATATACACACGCTCACCACGTACACACACAGCACACAGGTGCCCATGCCCACACTCTACTTATATACACACATGCCCACCACACACACACACACACACACACATACATACATGTGCCTGCATTCACCACATACACACACACACACTTGTGCCCACCACACACAAACACACCTGCCCACGCACTTGGGCATAAACACGTACCCACACACAGAGTAGGTGTGTCTCTTGGGGTCTGTGTACGGCTCACTGTCACGAGCAAGTGACCATCCCAGGGCTTTGGCTCAGGGTCGTCCTGGTTGTTCCCTCGGGCACGTGAGGGTCTCACAGCGCGGCCGCCCCTCTGCTTCCCGCAGTTTCCGTACGCTGCGCCGCCCCCCCAGGAGCCCGTGAAGACGCTGCGAAGCCTCATCAACATCCGGAAGGACACCCTGAGGCTCGTCAGGTGAGGGGCCCCTCAGGCCGCTCCTTCCGGCTCCTTCCTGGTCCCTGACCCACCCACACCACGCCCATGTGGGGTCTGCGGGGAATGGGGAGGTCCTGCAGCACAGGAAGCCCGGGCACTGGCGGGGCTCCACACACCCACACACTCATCCACCCCACACACCAGACAAGCACACAACCCACACTCACACACACCCGCCCACACTCACCAGACACACATCACCACCCCCCACACACTCACACGTACCCACACCCCATACACACATTTACACACCGTCACACTCATACACACACACTTATACACGCACACTTATACAATCACATACACACTCACACATATATACTTATACACACACAATCACATGCACACTCATACACAGTCACACTCAGACTTAAACACACAGTCGCACTCATATACACACAGTCACATACACTTATACACACACACTTATACACACACTCACATTCATTCACATATACACTCATACATACACATACTCTCACACTTATACGTACTCATTTACTCACACTTATACACACACATATACATTCATACACACTCATTTACTCACACACACTTATACACACACATTCATACACACTCACATACATTCACACACACATATGTGCGCGCGTGGCTGTTCTGTCCGAGGTGGGGCTCTGGGGCCTGGCCAGTGCTCAGCGTAAGGACAGCTGGGATGCGGGCCAAGTCCGTCTGTCCGCTGTCTGGAGGATGCTCCCCTGGGGAGACGGGAGCATGGCCCGGTGTGGTCTCCAAACAAAACACCAAAAGACTCACCTCCTGGGTGGCGCTTCGGCATGGGCTGCGGTCTGGACACCCGTTGGTGTCCCCCACCAGGCCCCGGGCTGCTGTGCCCATCTGCCCCAGCCCAGGGGGACGTTTTTCATGATGGGGCAAGCAGCTGATGGCAAGGCAGTGTAGTCGGCATGTGAGGCCATCGCAGACACCCCGTGCCCCCAGTATGCCGTGAAGGAGACCACGGGCCATCCAGGGGGCGGGGGACAGGAAGGGCAGGGCCAAGCCCACAGCTTGTGCTTTCCAGATGCGCTGAGGAGGTGAAGGCGCCTGGCGAGGAGACGAGCAAAGCCAAGGCACACTACAGCGTGGAGTTCACCTTCGACACGGACGCCCGTGTCGCCATCACCCTGTACTACCAGGCCACGGAGGAGTTCCAGAACGGCATCGCCAGGTCAGGGGCCATGGGGGAGGACCTCGCCACACCCCGGAGGGTCAGAGAGCCTGCACGGAGGCCGACGCCAGTCTTGGCCAATTCGTGACTTTTCCTCGGAGCCTTCCCTTCCTGCCCCAGTGGCAGGGAGCCCCCGCAGGTCTGGGGGAGGACATGCAGACCCCCACCCCAAGCTCTTCCCGAGGGGCATGCACACAGAAGACCCCGGAGCATCCCACGGGTCCTAAACGTCCCTCTGCCCCCAGCTACATCCCCAAGGACGGCGGCCTGCAGTCGGAGACGGTACACTATAAGCGCGGCGTATGCCAGCAGTTCTGCCTGCCCTCCCACACCGTGGACCCCTCCCAGTGGGCCGAAGAGGAGGTGCGTGTCTTGTGGAGGTGGCAGACGGGCGGGGTTGGGGGGATCCCAGCCAGCTGCGGGGGGCAGGGGAGTCTGTATTGGCCTTTCTAAGGTCACGTGTCCCCCGCCCTGTCACCTGGCCCAGAGAGGGACGCGCCTGACCCAGCCCCAACCCAGGCTCTCGCCTCCCCGCAGGGGAGGATTAGGGATGACGGCCTTCAGCCCAGTTTCCTTTTTTTCTTTTTGGGTCAGACCTGGTGATGCTCAGGGGTTCCTCCTGGCTTTTCACTCAGGAGTTACTCCTGGTGGTGCTCAGGGGACCATATGGGATGCTGGGAATTGATCCCGGGCCAGCTGTGTGCCCTGCAGTGCTAGTGGTCCTGCCCCTCAGCCTGGTTTCTCCTCCTTTCCCTTCAGCTCGGCTTTGACCTGGACCGTGAGGTGTACCCGCTGGTGGTGCATGCCGTGGTGGACGAGGGTGACGGTGAGGGCTCCCTGCACATGCACCTGGGAGGGGTCCCTCCCTTGTGGGCGGCACCAGGCCACAGCTGGGCACCCAGATTGGGGGGCCGCTGCAGGTATCTGGGATGGGGGGTCGCCGAGGGGGCGCGGGGCCCTCCTGCCATTCCTCTCTCTGTCTCTCTCAGAGTACTTTGGCCACTGCCACGTGCTGCTGGGCACTTTTGAAAAGGTAAGAGGGGCTTGGTCAGGCCTCTGAGGGGTCAGGGAAGCCCCCGTGGCTCCCAACTACTGGCTGGCCTGGGCGTTGGCGACGGAGTCGGGAAGCTTCAGCCATCACAGGGCCGTGTTCAACGCTGGGGGCCTCGGTTTCCTCCTCTTGAAACAGAGGGGTGGGACTGGGCCCCTCCAGTGAGGCCCCGTGTTGCGCACTGGGGGAGTCCACGCGGGAAGAGGCCAGGAGGCCGGGCACCCCCCAACCGCCTGTCCCTTTCCAGCACACAGACGGGACTTTCTGCGTGAAGCCCCTCAAACAGAAGCAAGTGGTAAGGGCCGGCCGCTCCCCTGTCTGTCTGTCCGGCTGTCTGCCTGTCTGTCTGTCTGCCTGCCTTCACTTCTCTCGCTGTCTGTCTCCCGTTCTGCTCGCTGGTGTGTTAAGGGCTCTTCTTTCCCACCCGCCCCCTTTCTGGAAGTAAAGGGACAAGGGCAAGGGTGTGCTTTTGTGTGAGGGAGCCAGTGGGGTGACCTGAAGGGAATACTGATCTGGGGTGTCTGCTGTCCCATGGCCTGTCACCTGACTCAGGCCTCCGGAGCGCTCCTTTGTTGTACAATGCCAGCCGAGAAACATTTCAAGCCCAGGCCCAGTGCGGGGGCCGGTTGGGGGCAGCGGGAACCCTGGCCTACCTTCCCCCTCCGTTGCTTCCCTGGACCCCGCGCTGTGGCCGTCTGCGGCCCGTGAGAGCGGGGCTGGCCTGTGTCCCGGGGCTGGAGGCAGGCCCACCCAGCGGCTGAGCAGAGGCAGGGCAGAGGTGTGAAATGCAGAGGGCTGTGCGTTCCCTGGGGCCAGGCGCTTCCCCTCTCTGGGAGGCCTCCATCGGTGGCAACGCAGGAGTCTGACTTCGACGACACGCGCCTGCCCCAGTGTTTAATAGCCCGAACACTTTAGAGATGGGAGGAAGCCGACGCCCCCCCGCCCCCCAGCAGGCCTGCTCTCAGGGGGACGCTGGCTGGAGGGTGGGACGGAGGGAGCAACAGCTGGGAGGCAGCCTGGAGGCGGTGCCTATGTACCCTGGTGCCCAGGAGTGGAACAGGGCCTGGACACACGCCAGAGGACAGCAGGGAGGGTGCTGGCACTTGCCTTACACGCGACCAGCACTGTTGGGTCCCCAGAATCCCACGTCAGCCCCCCGAGTCCCCCCAAGAGTAGACCCTGAGCATTACCGGATATGGTCCCCACGCCTCACCCCCCAAAAAAATCATCAAACAGAACGGGGCTCGGGAGACAGTACGGCAGGGAGGGCCCTGGCCTTGGTGCAGCCAGGCTGGGTTCGATCCCGCCACTGCATAGAGCCCCCTGAGCCCCGCAGGGAGTGATCCTGAGCACTTTAGGTGTGCCCTTCCCCAGAAAACCTGAAGCAAGAGAGAGAAGTGCTGGGGGGGCAGCGCCCCACCCCTACCCCTCTTACACCCCTCCGCATCCTCCTCTTCAGTCTTGCCCCTCTTGACACACCTGCCCCGCGTCCCTCTCTGCCGTGGGGCTTCCTTCCCCCGCTTTCCTCCCTTCCTCACTGTGGGCTCCACAGGCTGCGGGCACTCTCTGTCCCCCTGCGTGCCCCTGGGGCTGTGACAGGGCGGAATGAACATGGGCCCCCTCCCAAGGAGAGCCCCCCGGGCAGTGCCCCTGCAGCCTGGCCCATGCTGTGCTGTGCCCTGGATTTCCGGGCTGAGTCCTCGCCCTGGGGGAGCTGGGGATGGGGGCGGCAGGAGAGTCTCCGGCCCTTCAACGCTTGCCATGGTTCCTCCAGGTGGATGGGGTCAGCTACCTGCTGCAGGAGATCTACGGCATCGAGAACAAATACAACACGCAGGATTCCAAGGCAGGCCCTGAGAGGGGCGGGGCTGGGGTTGAGGGAGGGCGTGGCCTGAGAGGGGCAAGGGCTGAGAGGGCGGGGCCTGATAGGGGCAAAGCCTGAGAGGGGAGGGGCGGGGCTGCGGGGCATACTCTGAGAGGGCGGGGCCGGGGCTGAGGGGGGGGGGAAGGCTGAGAGGGGCGGGGCCGGGGCTGAGAGGGGAGGGGCCAGGGCTGAGAGGGGAGGTGCTTGAGAGGGCGGGGCTGGGGCTGAAAGGAGAGGGGCTTGGGGCGGGGCTTGAGGGCGGGGCCGGGACCTGGGAGGGGGAAGGCTAAGAGGGACGGTGCCTGGGCTGAGAGGGGAGGGGCTCTGGCGGTGGGATGGGGCCTGAGAAGGGTGGGGCTTGGGTGGGGCGGGGCTAAGAGGGGAGGCACCCTGGGGTGCCCCTGCCACAGACTCCCAGGAGGGATGCGGCCTGGGAGCCGCGTGGATTGAGGACACCGTGTCCCCACGGGCAGGTGGCCGAGGACGAGGTGAGCGACAACAGTGCCGAGTGCGTGGTATGTTTGTCGGACGTGCGGGACACCCTGATCCTGCCCTGCCGCCACCTGTGTCTGTGCAGCGCCTGTGCCGACACCCTACGCTACCAGGCCAACAACTGCCCCATCTGCCGCCTGCGTGAGTGCCCACCCGCCCGCGGCCCACCCACACCTGCCCACCTGCCCGCCCCCACTCCTGCGCCCAGACTCCCGCCTCGTGTCCCGCCTGCAGCCTTCCGGGCTCTGCTGCAGATCCGCGCCATGAGGAAGAAGCTCGGCCCCTTGTCCCCCGCCAGCTTCCACCCCGTCATCTCCTCCCAGACTTCCGACTCAGAAGAGCATTCGGTGAGTCAACCCAGAGCCAGGCCTGGGCACAGGACCCGGCTTTGGGGAGGGTGTGGGGGGTCACCAAAATGTTCAACTTGCTAGTGGGGCCACCGTGCCCAACCTGCCAGGCACACAGGAACCAGCCTGCTTCCTGGGGAAATGCAGTGCCCTATTGGCATGGGCCCTCCCGGAGCCCCGCATTCCTGGGCAGTCCCCTGCTCGGCACCAGGGTTCCTGCCTCGGGCTGGAAGGTCTCTTCCACTCTCACTCATCTCTCTCTGTCCCGCTGCCTATCCCAGTGTCGGGCGCCGAGTGGGACGCTCACTCCCCCAGCTCAGAGAAGGGGATGGTGTTGGAGCCAAGCCTCCAGGCTTGGGGTCACCGAGGCATGAACCCCGCCTGTTTGCAGGGTCCTGCATCAGGGGGTGTGTTCCCGGCCAGCAGGCGATGCCGGGATGGGTGAGCTCCTTGGGAGGGAAGTGCCATGGGGTCACTAGTCAGTGGCATTAACAGCAGAGCGGACCAGGCCAGGCAGTGAAGTCCTGGAGTCGCTTCCAGGGTTCTTGGGGTGACTGTTGCTTGGGAGGTGCTCGCCGAGCTGAGACACCATGGAGCATCCCAGCAGTTCCTCCGCGGATCTCTGCAGGGCCAGGAGGTGGCCCAGCTGGGCCCAAGCTGCACACGGGGGGCCCTGCGCCAGAGGGCCCCTGAGCACCCTGAGGTGTGACCCCTAGTTGAGCAGGAATGCCCCAGAGGAAAAGGTGGTCAGGTTTGGTTGGTTTGGGCTAGTGGAGGACCCTTTCGAGGCTGCTAGGGGCTCTTAGGCCCATGCACGGTGCTGGTGGTGAAACTGGACTCCGTGCATGCCGGCACTTATGCCGACCCTTGAGCTGTGTCCCTGGCCCTGCCAAGTCTTTCTTTGGAATTCCGTGCCCAGGGCTCTCACATGTGCCGCAGGTGATCCAGCCCTCTGCGCCATCTCCCAGCAGTAAATCTTTGGGAGAAATACCTGTATCCACATGTTTATCCCAGAGGAAAATCTGGGAATTCCTCATATCGGATGACAGGAAATCCTCAGAGGAGGGGACTAACAGCCATGTTCAAAATCAGAGCCTTTTCCACCCATCACATTCCAAAACTTTCCTTGAGTTTATTTCTTGTTTGTTGTTTTGCCTTTGGGGCCATACCCAGAGGTGCTCAGGCCTTGCTCCAAGCTCTGCTCAGGGATCTCTTCTTGGTGGGGCTCTGGGGACCGAACCCTGTCCGGCCACAAGCACGGCAAGTGCCTCCCTCTGTGCTGTTTCTCCGTCCCTAGAACCTTCCTTTCTTAAAAAGAATGTATGCTTGCAGAGAAGCAATTAAAGTAGATATTCTGTACTGCATAATTGGAAAGATAATTGGAAAACTGTAGCACTGCTGCACTGTCCTCCTGACTCTTAATAACTCTTGCTCTTCCCCGCCTCTCTCCTTACTCCAAGGAGAATAGCACTGCACTGCACTGTCCTCCCGTTGTTCATCGATTTGCTCGAGTGGGCACCAGTAATGTCTTTGTTGTGAGACTTGCTGTTACTGTGTTTGGCATATCAAATATGCCACGGGAAGCTTGCCAGGCTCCGCCGTGCGGGCAGTATACTCTTGGTAGCTTGCCAGGTTCTCCGAGAGGGAGAAACTGCATAAAGCTCAAAGCTTTTAAAATGAACATTTATAGCATTCTAGAATGATCTAAAAACACAGAGAGAGATGTCCCTAGTGACCAGGGTACCTTTATCATGGGTTTGCACACACGCTGCATTGCTTACGCGTACATTCTGCCGTAGCTGGGATCAAACCCGGGTCTGCCGCGTGTAAGGCAAACACCCTATCTGAATTCAACACCAAGAAAGTGACCTGAATAAAGGGACATTTGCACACATCCTGTAGATAGTAGCAGTGTTTGCACATTGTCCCCATCATCAGAGACAGCAGCAGTGTTTGCACACGGCCCGTCATCAGGAACAGTAGCAGTGGTCAGAGCTGGTCCTGGGAGGCATAGAAAGGGGTTGTGTGTGAAGGGTATAAGCCGCTAGGACAGTGCTGGAGCAGGGTGACCTGTAGAGAGGCCAGAAAGCTCCAGAGCGCTGCTCAGAAAGTGATCTGATGACCTCAGGTCAGTTCCCTCCTTCCTTTTGTGTCCAAGCACCCTCATGAGCAGAATCTTCACCAAAATCAAACAGTCACAGTGAATTTCTCCTGGGGGGTCCCAAGAGGTAGAAATGACAAGCGGGGCCCTTGCCGTGCGAGCAGCCAAGCTGACTCCAGCCTGTCCGTATTCAGTCCCCTGAGCAGAGTGAGGAGCAGGCCCTAAGAACAGAGCCAGGAGTGAGCCCTGAGCACAGAGCCAGGAGTCAGCCCTGAGCACAGAGCCAGGAGTCAGCCCTGAGCACAGAGCCACGAGCAGTCCCTGAGCACAGAGCCACGAGCAGGCCCTGAGCACAGAGCCACGAGCAGTCCCTGAGCACAGAGCCACGAGCAGGCCCTGAGCACAGAGCCATGAGCAGGCCCTGAGCACAGAGCCCGGAGTGAGCCCTGGGCACTGCTGGGCTCAGCCCAGAAGCAAAAACATAACAAGGAAGTTTTGGCGCCAGGACTGCCTGTCTCTAGGAGGAACCGACGCCCTTTCTGCCTGCTCCCAGGCCAGCTGCAGACAGACACAGGCAGAGCTGAGCCGAGCAGGTAATGCGATCACAGCCACAGAAAGGGCGCTAGGTTCATGTTCACCCTGTCTCTGGTTCCCCAGTCCTCAGAGAACATTCCTCCTGGCTACGAGGTGGTGTCGCTCCTGGAGGCCCTCAACGGGCCCCTCACCCCATCCCCCGCCGTCCCCCCGCTGCACGTGCTCGGAGACGGCCCCCTCTCAGGGACGCTGCCCTCCTACGGCAGCGATGGCCACCTGCCCCCCGTCAGGACCCTCTCCCCGCTGGACCGTCTGGCTGACCGCAGCGGCCCAGGACTCCAGCTCAAACGGAGCCTGTCCAAGTGAGTGGGGCCAGCCCTGAGCAGGAGAATGCATCCTCGGGGCCGTGGCAAGGGGTCCTAGGCTGCACCCCACACCTGGGCGGGGGGCTGGGGGGCTGCGGGCCTGCGGGCCAAGCCTCTCACCGCACTGGCGAGTGGGACAGGCTGACGCCGGCAGGGGATGGGCTGGAGAGACAGGACAGCGGGGAGGGCGCTTGCTTTGCGCATGGCTGTCCTGGGTTCGATCCCGGGCCTCCCCTCACGCGCTCTCAGGCATGTCCCTGAACGCAGAGCCAGGAGTAGCCCCTGAGCACGGCCTGGTGTGGCCCAGATATGCAGACTGAGGCCGGGAGGGCTGTGGGGCCAATGGCTCTCCAGCCCCCCTGCGCCCGTTGGCGCCTGGACGGGCGGAAGGAAGCAGGCGCCGGCGGGTAAGCGCGAGGCCCCCCGGCTGCCAGGGCTTCCCCCCGGGGCCCGTGGCTGCCCCTGGCTTTGCTGCTGCTCTCCTCAGCTTTGCCGCCTTCCTCCCTGCAGGTCTGTGTCCCAGAATTCGGCTGTGCTGCCCGAGGAGGAGGACGGGGAGGACGGCGAGGAGGAGCCGTCCTGCAGCGAGTCGGAGACGCGCCTGTCCCCACGGCCACCGGCCCAGCACCTGGGGGAGGCAAGTCCCGCAGCCCCGCAGCCCGGCACCCAAGGATTGGGGCCCCCGCGGGAGGGATGCGGAGGCTTCCGTATACATGGCAGGTTCTCGTATAAAAACCCCCAGGTACCCCGAGGGGCCGGTTGCCAGCACAGCGCCAAAGCCCACCTCCCACGCCATGTGGGACTTCAGGCTTCTGCGGGGAGCACTGCAGACCACGAGAACACCACGGCCGAGGGCCCCTTCCCCAAATCGCCTGCCAGCTTGGCCAAGCGTTGCCAGGCTGCCCCACCCCCCGCCTCCCACACGGCCCATGAAGCCAAGAAGGAGGGAGAGCTGGCCGCTGTCCTGTGGCCGCTGTCCTGTCGGGGTGGGGAGGAGCTGGACATGGCGGCCACGGGCGGGCACCCCCAGGGGTGTGTGAGCAGCGTGTGGGGGACAGTGGCTCGCAAGGCAGAGGTCACAGCACCCGTGGAGGGGAGGGGTGTTTGGGGCTGGGCTCACTGGGCTGAGGAACCGGAACCTGCTGTCTGGGTGTGGAGGGGACATTTCTGGCCGGCGCGGGCGGGCTGTGGTCAGTGGCCGCTCACTTCGCAAGGCCTGGCCGATGGCAGGACACAGGCAGGCTGGGGAGATGGCAGTGAAATGGGCACCGTCTGGCCACCAAGAGCTAGGAAGCTCCTGGTCGGGAAAACGCGCTGGCAGAGAGCCAGACGCGGGCCTGTGTGTCCGAGGGGGCTCTGTGTGTGTGTGTGTGTGTGTGTGTGTGTGTGTGTGTGTGTGTGTGTGTCGGAGGAGGCTGGAGGACTGTGTGTGTGGGTCTGTGTGTGTGTGTGTGTGTCGGAGGAGGCTGGGGGACTGTGTGTGTGGGTCTGTGGGGGCTGTGGGGCCGCAGGACTGGACGGCCATGGGGTTGTGGCCTGGGCCGCGTCTGCTGTCCCTTCTCCTGGGTCGCTGGTGTCCCGTGTCACAGCTGCCTGGCCGTGTCACCCGAGCTGCAGGCAGTGCGGGCCATCTGGCTGCAGCAGGCCCTGGCCTCCTCCTGACCTGCTGCCAGGCCCCCCTCACCGCCCTCCCTCGTCGCCCCCTAGGACTGCGGTGTGACCCCCGAGAGCGAGAACCTCACCCTGTCCTCGTCGGGAGCCATCGATCAGTCGTCCTGCACCGGCACCCCGCTCTCCTCCACCATCTCCTCCCCTGAGGGTGCGTGGGCTGGGCTCCCCCCAGGGCTGTCTTCAGGGGCTTGGGGGGGCGCATGTGGGCAGGAGCCCAGAGCGAGCCACGCCCCTTGTCCTGCCCAGCCGCGCTCAGCGTCTCCTTGGGGCTCTTGGACGTGGTGGCCGGGGCGAAAGTGTCCCCCCGGGCCCGAGCCTGAGCCATCCCCACCCCCGCCCCGTGCCCGCAGAGCCCGCGAGCAGCAGCCTGGCGCAGTCGGTCATGTCCATGGTGTCATCCCAGAGCCGCCACTCCCAGCTCAGCACCGACACCGTCTCGTCCATGTCCGGCTCCTACGTGGCCCCCGGCACCGAGGATGAGGCAGAAGCGCTCCCCTCCCCCCGCGCCGCCAGCAGGGCCCCCTCGGAAGAAGGGGAGGTGAGTCCCGCCATTCCGTGTCCGGGGGTGCGCCGGAGGGGGGTGGGAGACGCCCCACTTCTGCCCCGAGGGCCCCGGCACCTCTGACGCTGCTGTCCTGCAGGCGCTGCCCGGAGCGTCTCCAGACCGGAACTTCGTTGGCCTGGAGGAGCAGGATGCGGAGGTACGGTCGGGGCTGCACCAGGCACAGGGGCCTCAACACCAGGGGCTTCCGGGGAAGATGGCCTGTGAGCCTCCGTTTCTCCTCAGCCCTGCTCTCCTCACCCCAGTCTTCCCTTAATCACCACTCCCCTCACCCCAATCTCCCCTTACCCCTGCTCTCCTCACCCCACCTCCTCTCAGCCCTGCTCTCCTCAGCCCATCTCCCCTGACGCCTGCTCTCCTCACCCCATATCCCCTCAGCAACCCCCACTCTTCTCACCCCATCTCCCCTCACCCCTGCTCTCCTCACTCCATCTCCCCTCAGCCCCCACTCTTCTCACCGCATCTCCCCTCAGCCCTCACTCTCCTCACCACAATCTCTCCTCACCCCTGCTCTCCTCACCCCAGTCTACCCTTTGTCCCCACTCCCCTCACCTCAGTATCCCCTCAGCCCCCCTCTCCTCACCCCAATCTCCCCTTACCCCCACTCTTCTCACCCCATCTCCTCACCCCTGCTCTCTTCACCCCATCTCCCCTCACCCCATCTTCCCTCACCCCTGCTCCCCTCAGCCCTCACTCTCCTCACCACAATCTCCCCTCACCCCTGCTCTCTTCACCCCAGTCTACCCTTTGTCCCCACTCCCCTTACCTCAGTATCCCCTCAGCCCCCCTCTCCTCACCCCAATCTCCCCTTACCCCCACTCTTCTCACCCCATCTCGTCTCACCCCATCTCCTCTCACCCCTGCTCCCCTCACCCCATTTTCCCTCACCCCTGCTCCCCTCAGCCCTCACTCTCCTCACCACAATCTCCCCTCACCCCTGCTCTCCTCACCCCAGTCTACCCTTTGTCCCCACTCCCCTCACCCCAATATCCCCAGCCCCCTTTTCCTCACTCTGATTTCCCCTCAGCCTCCTTCTCCTCACCCCAATCTCCCCTCACCCCTGCTCCCCTCACCCCTGCTCTCACCACATTTCCCCTCAGCCCCCTCTCCTCACCCCATCTCCCTTCACCCCTGCTCTGCTCACCCCAGTCTTCCCTTAGTCACCACTCCCTTCACCCCAATATCCCCTGAACTTCCACTCCCCTCACCCCACTCTCCCCTCAGCCCCCCTCTCCTCACCCCACTCTCCCAGCCTCACTCCTTGCACTGAGCTCATGGCACCATCCTCCATCCTAGGGGAACGAGGTGCTGGAGGAAGAGGACATCTCGCCCACCCAGGAGGACGGTACAGGACCTGCTTTGCTCCCAGGACCCCGCTAAGGGCAAGGGGGCGTGCAGGGGGGATAGGTGGTCTTCTTAACAGTCTGTGCTAGCAGAGCCTGGGGACCCTCAGCGCCTCCCAGCTCTTTCCTGGGGCTCGGGGCCCAGAGTCAAGGAGAACACAGGAGACACGGGCGCTGTGTGCTCAGAGGACACCCCCACTCGCTCCCTGAGAAAGGGGGACCCCCAAGCTGTGCAACCAGAAGGTCACGGGCACATTGAGCAGAGACAGCAGTTGCCTCCGTGGCAGGGGGCACTGGGGGCCGGGCCCAGACCCCGCAGTGGACTCCCCGGACAAGACCCAGGCTTGGTGGAAGCACCTGGCTTGCTGGCAAGACTCAGAATGTTCTGGAAGAAGGGGCAGGCATGGGGTTGCCCACACTGGCCTCTCCCAGAGTGGCTCTGAGGGGTGCACCTGTCACCCCGTTGCTGCTGCTTGAGCTGGTGCTGCCTGGGGAGCTGGGGTGGAGCCGGCTGGGGAGGGGGTGGCCGCCGCCGGCCCGCGAGAACTTCACCTTTCCGGAAGCTGCACTGACTGGCCAGGCGTGCTCGCTTTCACAAGACTCACTTCTAAAGTGCTCCCCTTCCTCTCTACATGGCAGTCCCCTGAGCCCCCTCCCCTGAGGGCTGCATTGACCTCCAGCAGAGCCTGAGATGGCTGGGGGCACCCCTGACAGGGGGTCTCCCCCTCCTCAGCTCCGTACCCTTCCCTGGCCCTGACCTGGCACTACGGTCATCCTCAGTGGCCCCCAGGATCTGAGCCCCAGGAGACCCCGGGCTGGCAGGGGCCCAGGTCGGGCCAGCGCGCAGGAGGGGCAGAACCTCCCCCCCCCATCCCACGGCTCCTTCCCGTCCACTCCCCCCAACGCTGTCTCTCTCCGCATTTGGTTTGGTTTGGTTTTCTGTCTCCATCCCCGAAACCCTCCTTTGGAGGCCAGCGCGGCAGGGACGCGGCCGCCCCTCTAACCGCGTTCACCCCGTTGCAGGCCAGCGGACACGCGCTTTTCTAGGCACGGAGTGTGACAATAACAATGACAGCGCCAGCGTGAAAGCACTGGACAATGAGCTGTGCTCTGAGGTCTGCTTACCCGGTGAGTGGCCGCCGGCCGGACATGAATGTGGTGGGGACGTGCTGCTCGCACCCCGGCAGAGGCTCACAGTGGGGGCAGCACGGTGCGGGGGACCCCCACCCTCTCTAGGAGCACCCAGAGGGCCCGCAAGCCTGCCCGTAGGCGCCTGTGCTGGTGGCTCTGAACCCAGAAAGGGGGCCAGGCCTCGGGGCGCCCCTGCCCCTGCCCCTCCCCACGGGGCCTCTCTAGGGCATGCTCTGCAAGGCTGAGCCTGCTCGGGGCCACACCTCCTCCCTCTGGCCTGCCAGGGCCCCCCCATAGGGAATCCCACTCGCCTCCCCGTGCTCCACTAGTGCTCCTCCAGGGCCCAATATACACTGGGGCCCCCACTCTCCTCTCCATGCTCCACCAGTGTTCCCCCAGGGCCCACACGCTGGGGCCCCCACCCTCTTCTCTGTACTCCACTAGTGCTCCTCCAGGGACTCCCCCACTTCTTCATGCTCCACTAGTGCTCCCCCAGGGCCCCCCACACACTGGGGCCCCCATCCTCCTCTCCGTGCTACACTAGTGCTCCCCCAGGGCCCCACACTCTGGGACCCCACCCTCCTCGTGCTACACTAGTGCTCCCCCAGGGCCCCCCCACACACTGGGGCACTCATGCTCCTCTCCATGCTCCACTAGTGCTCCCCCAGGGCCCCACATTCTGGGACCCCCACCCTCCTCCCCGTGCTCCACTAGTGCTCCCCCAGGGCCCCACACACACTGGGGCCCCCACCCTCCTCCCCGTGCTCCACTAGTGCTCCCCCAGGGCCCCACACACACTGGGGCCCCCACCCTCCTCCCCGTGCTCCACTAGTGCTCCTCTAGGGCCCCCCCCCACACACTGGCAGCCCCACCCTCCTCTCTGTGCTCCACTAGTGCTCCCCCAGGGCCCCACATTCTGGGACCCCACCCTCCTCTCCGTGCTCCACTAGTGCTCCTCCAGAGCCCCACACACACTGGGGCTCCCACCCTCCTCCCCGTGCTCCTCTAGGGCCCCCACACACACACTGGCAGCCCCACCCTTCTCTCTGTGCTCCACTAGTGCTCCCCCAGGGCCCCACACTCTGGGACCCCTCCGTGCCCCCCAAAGCTCCCCACCCCCGTGGCCGCATCCTCAGGGAGCCCTCCCACTGCAGAGCAGCCAGGCCACATCCCGGTCCAGTGCTTTCCTCGCTCAGCGAAGCGGCTGCAGGCTTGGGGCATGCCGGCCTTTGCGGTGGCCACTCATTCTCCACCCGTGGGCCTGGGCTTGCGCGCGCACTCGGGCGTTTCCCAGCAGCTCCTCCCGGGGGCCCGGCCTCAGCCCCCCGCTTCTCCATCAGGCAGAGGAGGGGGCCTGACCCGGAGCTGCCCGCGGGCCCTTCCCTCTCCACCTCCCCTGCCTCGCTTCTGTCCGTCTGTCTGTTCCTCACGTCTTTTTTGCCAAGTGTCACCCCGTCTGTGTGTTCCTCCTCCTCCACTCATTCCGTCCTCCGACTGCAAGTTCATGTCCCTCCACCCCGTGCCCACACTGTCCCCCCTGGCCGTGCTGTGCCCGTGCCCGCGGCTCTTGCTGAGCGCCCCCATCCTGTCGGGCCCAGAAGGTCAGAGGACAGGATCCTGCCGTCTCCCCGTACGGGGACTCTGGCTTCGGGGGCCAGGGAGGAGGGGAATGGCCTCTCTGCTGGCTGTCCCCTCGCAGGCTGCCCGAGGCCCCCCACGTGGGCAGTGGGAGCTGCTGGGAATGAACCACGCGCACGTGCTTCCTGCTGCGCGCCCGGCCCGCCGCTTGGCACCTGTTGGCTCCTCTGGGGGTTGCAGAGCCAGGAGAGAGAGCAGGGGAGAGGAGAGAGGGAGCCGGGGCTTTACTGCGCCCCACCTCTGGAGGGAGGGCAAGCACATCTTCCTGGGTGCGTCCTGGCCCCAGTTCTGCCAGGAGCCTCCCTCAGGGCATAGCCCCCAGAGAACCTTCTGGAAGCATCGTCCAGGGCAGCTCTCGGCGCAGGCTCAGCTGTGGGCTCCCTGACGTCCCGTTGGGGGGTTGTCCCTCATCCCTGGAGAGAAGAGCCTGGTGTTCCCCACCCCCATCCTCACCCTCACCTGGCTCCTCCACAGGATACCCAGGTCCTCCCCACCCCTTTTCCCCCTCTGAAAAGCTTCTCATTGGTTTTGGCCCCCACACCCCATCTGGGACAGGCGGGGGGCACACATTTTGAAACTGGAACTTCCTCAGAGGGTGCCGGCCGTGGGCTAATCAGCACCATGAGAACCTACAAGTAGCCGGTCCCCGGGTTCCATGGCACCCCCAGGGGGAAGCACAGTGGCCCCCCGCGGTGCCAAGCACACGTGCTGAATCCATACCAAGAGCCTGGGTTTGTTAGCAGAAGAGCAGCTGTGTTTGTGGGGTGTGTGGGGGAGGACCCCAGCGGGCGGGGCACTGGCTTTGCACATGGCCCGCCCGCCCGGGTTCAATCCTTGACACTCCATAGGGTCCCCCGAGCCCTGCCAGGAGTGAGTGCTGAGTGCAGAGCCAGGGGTTAGCCCTGAGCACTGCCAGGTGTGCCCCCCCCACCCCCCGCATCCCAGCGTTGGTGATTCAGTAAAAGAATCTGATGTTCTGGGGAAAACAGAGACCCCACTCCTCCCCCCTCTCTGGCCTCAAAGTCAGTGGCGCTGCCTGTCCCCCCCCCAAGAACAAAAGCAGGAGCAGGGTGTAGGGATCTCACTGTGCCCCCCAAACCTCCAGGCCTCTTCAATTATCCCCTCGTGGGATGGGGGGGTGCCTCGGGGGTCCGGGTGTCCACTGCTGCTGTCATCCTGTGTCTTCTCTCCCTCACCGTCTGCTTCTGGTCTTTCCTGCCGCACAGCCGCAGCTCGGAGTCAGCCCCTAGGCATTGAGGAATAGGTATGGATGAGCCTGCGCCTGGCCGGAGCCCACGAGCTCGGGGCAACGGGAGCAGCCCCATGGGAGAGGAGGGCTCGCCCTGCTCCTCAGTCCCCAGGGCCGGCTGGGGGCCAGGCAGCCTCCACCCCTCCCTGTCCGATCCTTTCTCTCCCAAGAGGGGGCCGTGTGGGTCCTGCAGACAGGACACGAGCTCAGAGTCGCCCCGAGTCTCCGTGGCTTCCCGTGGGCCAGGGCAGGTGGAGGCATTCAGGGGTTCCTGCAGAATGAGATCGCGGGGGCAGCGCAGGGGGCGTCTGCAGGTGGGGGGTGCAGCCTCTCCTCTCAGGCCTTCTCTGCGCTGGCCGGACTCGGGGAGAATTTGGGGAGAGCCGAAGCGCACGGAGGGAACACAGTCTTCATGGGAGCACTGAGCACAAGTGGGGAAACCGAGGCCCCAGGAGGGTACCCAGGTGACCCCAGACCAGTGACACTGGGTGCTGGCGCCCCCCAGGCCCCAGGGTGGGCAGGATCCAGGCGGGAGGTGGCTGAGATCACCGGTGATGATTGCGGGGAAGCGGCTGTGCCTGTCACTTCCTGCTGGCCCCCCACAGCAAACACAACCCCGGGGGGCTGAGGGGGCCTGATCAGCGCCTCTCACCCCCTCCCCACCCTGCTCGCTGGGCCATCCGGCTGTCCCCACAGCCTCCCACTTCCTCCTCCCGGAAGGAAGCTCTGGGCCGACTTCGCAGCAAACAGAGGTGGCCACACGCAGGGCCTGGCCACAGGACGGGGATAGGCACCCTGGGGAGGGCCCCCACCCCCACTCCCCAGGAGCCCCGTGGGGCAGCCCTCCCTGCACATTCTCACACACACAGACACGAGGCGTCCAGGTGCCCCCGCGCTGCTGTCCACGGCAGGGCTCCTGATACCCACCCCTCTCTCCCCCAGGCGCCTGGCAGGCCGACGACAACGCCCTCAGCCACCGGAGCCGAGCGAGGCCATCGGGCGGCAGGGAGGGCCCCGAGAGCCGGCCCAGCGTGTGGGGCCCCTTGGCGGTGTGAGCCCCCCCCCCCCGCGCCCTTCCCCCCTGGCCCGTCCTGCACAGTCTCTGCAGATCCCGCAGGCTGGTCACCTACCTGGACCTCGCCTCATCTCCTTGGTCCCCTTGAACTTCCCCCTCCAGCAAGACGGATGCCACTGGCTGAACCGCAGCTGGACACTCTCCACATAGTCTGGCACATGTCCCCGAGTGTCGCTCGATGGAACTGAGTCTGGAACTGAGTCTGCGGCATATCCCGACTGGGGAAGACAGCACTGGGCGAAGGGTGGGGGGCAGCTCTGCCAATGAGGGGAGCCTCTGCTGAGGGACGACGGGGTGGGGGGCTCTCAGGGAGGAAAAGTAGCACTGCACTGAAGGGGCCCCCAGAAGACCCCACTCCAGGTGGGCCGGAAAGCTGGTTCTGGCCCAAGGATGCTCCCGCCCTTCCTGACTCTCATCCCAGCAGGCATGAGGGGCTCCTGGGGTCCCCCTGTGTGCCAGGCTGGCATCATTCTGCCCCTCTCCGTCCCCAAGATTTCATCTCACTGTCATGGCCCACGATCTCAAATGGTTTCCAAGCACCCCAGGGAAATGGGCAGATCACGCAGGGTCCTGGTGGCCTGTCACCCCAACCCCCCCCCCCCATTTGCCTCCCTCCCACATCCTCTGAGCCTGGCAGACAGGACCCCTGGGTGCCTGTGCAGAGCACCTGGACACAGCAGGGGCCGGCCAAGTTGCTAGGGGGTCCCTCCTCCACTCCGACTCTGCCCAAGCCCCCCCCCCCCGCCCCGTGAGGCCCTGGCTTCACCTTTGGTCTAAGGGGAAAGATGGGGGTTTCAGGGTGAAGGTGGGGCTGAGTAGGGCCAGGGCACCCCGCCGGTCCCCGGCTTTGGTTTCCCCAAAGGAGCTTTTGGGCTGTGTCCCTGGGGGCATCGCCACCCTGTGTAGTGGGGGGCATCTTAGCACCCCATGAGCATACAGGGCCAGGAGAATCCCAACTGCCTGGATCTCCAGGGTCTGCCCTCTGCCCCCCACATCACAGCCCCTCCCATGTTTGAAATTTCAGCAATAACCCCAACCCCCAGTCTCCCAGGCCTTTGAGCCGAGGGTAGGGCCCCTCCCGAAGTGGTGGTCACCAGGAATGAAGTGGGAAGGTCAGAGGAAACAGCCCTTTGAGCACCATGGGGGGGGGGGGCGCACAGGGCTCAGTGCTCTGTTGACCCCCAAAGGCCCTGCTTCCAGAAGGAAGGAGCTAGTTAGGGTGTCCCGCATCCTGCAGGCCTCTATTCCTACACCTGGGCCCCCATGCCCACCTGACCCCCTTCCTAGTCTCCCGTTCTCATTTTTAATTCTTCGGCAGGCAGAACCCCCAACCCAGGGGCTCTCCCAGCAGCCCCCACCCCCAGAGGTAGAAGCGATGCCCCGGCAGGAAGGAGATGAGGCCCTCTGCCCAGGTCTGAGGGGGAGCCTTTGCACCCAGTCCCGCCCTGCTGTGCCAGTACCCCA
Organism: Sorex fumeus; assembly: GCF_029834395.1. Classification (NCBI taxonomy): domain Eukaryota; kingdom Metazoa; phylum Chordata; class Mammalia; order Eulipotyphla; family Soricidae; genus Sorex; species Sorex fumeus. Next base: position 15,792,690 of record NW_026606086.1, on the reverse strand, counting down.
CACAGGCCACACCCTGGCACAGACCCACACACTGTAAGGGGCTGCCCCCGTCCTGCCACGTGTGCGCCCCTAGCTCCCCAGACTCCATCGGCGGCACGCGAAAGGGGTGGGGGGAAACGGCAAGGTTGCAATATTTATGGATTGCTGCATGATTCTTGAAGACGAATAAAACTGTTTACAAGAGAAGGAGAACCGCCGGCCCCCGCCGTGAACTTCTTCCCCCAGCACCCAGATTTCTGCACTCGGGAGTGGGGGCGGGAGAGACCTCGCGGGTGTGGGGGTCCTGTGCCATCGTACCCTGGGCAGCCGGCTGCAGTCCCCCCAGCTCCAGGCCGTCCCTCGCCACTGCAGCCCTTAAACCAGAGAACGCCCCACACTGCAGTTCGTCAATAATTGAAGAGGCCCAGCGGCCAGGGACTGGAGGGCGGGCGGAGGGGGGCAGTCAGTGCCCAGTAAACCGCCCTTCCTCCCTGACGCTTCAAGTGGGGGGTTGGGGGGGGAACTAGCAGGACAAACCAGCCCACCCTGTGTAGTGGGGGGCATCTTAGTACCCCATGAGCATACAGGGCCAGGAGAATTCCAACTGACGTCCCCCCGCCCCGCATAAGTTCAGGCAAGTTCTGGGCTTTTCGGAGCTGCCGCCCCTGGCAGAAGCCACGGGATGGGAACCCCGGGGGGCTTGCCGAGGGCGGCGGGGGCAGCGCCGCGCGGGTGGACGGGCGGGTGGCCCCGGGCGGTCGACGGAGGTTGCGGGGGTGACGCGGGCACCCGAGCGGGGCGGGGGTCGGGGCGGCGCGAGCCCCGGGGCGCGGGAAGCCCGCGCGCCGCGGAGCCGCCCCGACGCCCGGGCAGGGGCGCGGGGCCGGGGGAGGGGCCCGGGGCGAACGGCCCGCCGGGGCTGGGCGGCGGCGCGCGGCCCGCGGGCGCGAACCCGCGCTGGACGCGCTGGCGGGCAGTGGCCGGGCGGCGCGGGAGCGCACGCGGCCCGGCGAGTTCCGAGAGATGCGGCCGCCGAGCGCGGCCAGCGCCCGCGGTCTCCTTGGAGACGGACCGGCCAATGGCAGCCGCGGAAGCTGTTTACGGGGCGGGGCGTCGCCATGGCAGCGGGAGAAGCCTTCGGCGCGGCTACTTAATGCCGGTCCCCGGGCCGCGGGCGCCCAGAGCGGCGCCGTCGGGCGGGGAGGCGACGAGGGGCTCTGGCCGGGCGCTGGGGCGGCGGGCGGAGAGACGCGGGAGGTGGCAGGAACTTCTTCGAGAACCTTCCTTGGGCCCGGGCGGCGCTCGAGCCAGGTAAGGGGCCGGGAGGGCTGCGGACCGCGGGAAGGGCGGGGGTCGGTACCGGGCCGAGCTCCCCGACCGACCCCAGCCGCGGGTCCGCGGGCCGACGTCGGCCTGGGGGGAAACTGACGTCCCGCCGCCAAAACTCTGTCCCCTTCCCTCCCCTTCCCTTCCCCCGCGCCCCCGCTCGGGGGGTCCCAGGAGTTGGTCTTCAAGGACCGGCTCCTCGCCCCTCGCCCCCGGCTCCCCCTTCTTTCCACTAGTTGCTGGGGGGCGGGGGGCTCTGCGCTCCCCCTCCGGAGACCCCCTAGGCTCGCCCCCGCTCGCCATGCCCCCTAACGCCTCGGGAGGAGAAGGAGCGAGGCGGACCCGGGGCCGGGGGCCCAACCCGGCGCTCCAGCCGTCGGGGCCGTGCCCGGGGGGCGGCCTGGGGGACCGAGGCGGGGGCTTGCCCGGCGCGGACCCGGCTCAATCGCCCCCCGTCCCCCGTCCCCGCAGGCGCTGCGGCGGCCGCGCTGGGAGGCGGATGGCGCGGCGCGTGTAACCGGAGCCGCGGGGCTCGGCCGGCCCGGGCTCCGCCCGTGGATGCCGGGCAGCCCCTCGGAGCGCCCCCGCAGGCATGGCAGAGAGCTGGCTGCGCCTGCCGGGCGCGGCGGCGGCGACGGCGGCGGCGGAGGGCGGCCTGGAGGAGGCGGGCGCCCTGGATGACAGCCTGACCAGCCTGCAGTGGCTGCAGGGATTCTCCATCCTCAACGCCAAGGCCCCGGCCCTGCCCCCGGGCCCCGCCGACCCCCACGGCTACCACCAGGTCCCGGGCTCCGTGGCTCCCGGGTCCCCGCTGGCGGCCGACCCCGCCTGCCTGGGGCAGCCGCACACGCCGGGCAAGCCCACCTCGTCGTGCACGGCGCGCGGCGCGCCCCCCGGGCCACAGGCGCCACCCCCCGACGACGTGGACTACGCCAGCAACCCGCACGTGAAGCCGCCCTACTCGTACGCCACGCTCATCTGCATGGCCATGCAGGCCAGCAAGGCCACCAAGATCACCCTGTCGGCCATCTACAAGTGGATCACCGACAACTTCTGCTACTTCCGCCACGCAGACCCCACCTGGCAGGTAGCCGAGGGGAGGGGGCCCCTGCCTCTCCCTCCCCGGGGGCCAGGCTCCGACCCTGCCCTCCTCACTGGCCAGGGGGGAAGGCCGCTCAGCAGGGGGAGTGCAGGCCCTGAGGTTCCAGGGGGGGACACAGTCACTCCCCCGCAGGACCGCCTGGGGGCACCTTTTCCTCCCCATCCTGGAATTTCCATCCTTCCCAAGACAGTTCCGTCATGGCCCCTGCCCTGGCACCTTCTTCCTTTGGTTGGTTGGGAAGTGGGGGGGCGGGGAGGGGGAGGCTAGGCCCTTCCTGAAACTCCCCAGCCCCCCCCCACGTGCCCGTCCCAGGCCCTAGCCTCCACACCTCCCCCCCTTCTCACTCCCTTGGCCTCCCTGGGGGGACAATTACCCAGGCCCGCACTGCTTTCCACAGGGGCTCTTGCCGCCCTGGCTTCCAGTTCCCGGTGTCAGGAACCCAGCTCAGAGTGGCACGGGGCCAGCCGGCAGTAAACACCCCTCCTGACTGGGGGTCTCTGCCCGTCCCAGGCCCCCAGGCCCGGCACACTGCCCACCTGCGGATGAACAGGGTGGCAGGGTGGGGATTTGGCCCAGTGATTGCTACCCAAGAGTCATCTACCCTCCGACCAGGCACTGCTGGGGAGGACTGAGGCCCCTGGATTCCCAGGGCCCTCCTAGGGGGCAGCCGCAGGGCCAGGCCCCGGCTGTTTGGCATTTATTTGGGCAGTGCCACTAGCAGCCTCTGAAATCGCCCCCAGCCTGGGAAGTAGAGGCAGCAGACGGGGCCCCCAGGCCGGAGCACTGTTCTCTGGGCCCTATAATCATCAACTCTGACTCCCCCCCAGAGTGTTAGATGGGTGAGAAGCAGGCCAGCAAGCCAGTTCAGCAGACACTCACCCCATCACTGCACACGCACACACCACGTGCACACACATGCACACACGTGTACACACATGCACATGTAAGCACACGTGCATACACATGCACACACATGCGCGCACACACGCACAGCGAGACCACTCAGCCCACTGACCACACAGAGGACCATTAGGCCTGGGCACAGGGAGTAGCTGTCCAGGCCCTGGGGGACCGGCGGCCTTTGGCCAGAGAACCCAGCGGCAGGGGAGGAGGGCGGGCAGTGGGGGTGGTACTGGTCTCGGATGACTGAGCAGGCCCATATCCCGGCAACAGGGAACAAAAGCCCCTGCGCTCCCGGGTGGCCGGTGTCCCAGAGCCGCCCCCCCCCCCCCCGCGCGCCTTCCCCTCCCCTGACCCCCTCGGGGAGAGGAGAGGTGTGGGCATGGGGGCGGCCACTCACCTGCCTCTCCTCTCTTGCCCCCGTCCAGAACTCCATCCGCCACAACCTGTCCTTGAACAAATGCTTCATCAAAGTGCCTCGGGAGAAGGATGAGCCGGGCAAGGGGGGCTTCTGGCGCATCGACCCCCAGTACGCCGAGCGCCTGCTGAGCGGCGCCTTCAAGAAGCGGCGCCTGCCCCCGGTGCACATCCACCCGGCCTTTGCCCGCCCGGCCACGCAGGAGCCCAGCGCGCCCTGGGCTGGGCCCCTGAGCGTCAACGCGGACGCCCAGCAGCTGCTGCGGGAGTTCGAGGAGGCCACCGGGGAGGCGGGCTGGGGGGCCGGAGAGGGCCGGCTGGGCCACAAGCGCAAACAGCCGCTGCCCAAGCGCGTGGCCAAGGCCCCACGGGCCCCCAGCACGCTACTGCTGACCCAGGAGGAGCAGCGGGACCTGGAGCCCCTCAAGGGCAACTTTGACTGGGAGGCCATCTTCGACGCGGGCGCACTGGGCGGGGAGCTGGGCGCCCTGGAGAGCCTGGAGCTGAGCCCACCGCTGAGCCCCACGGGCGACGTGGACCTCACAGTCCACGGCCGCCACATCGACTGCCCGGCGCCCTGGGGGCCGCCCGGAGAGCAGGCCACCAACAGCCTGGACTTCGATGAGACCTTCCTGGCCACGTCCTTCCTGCAGCACCCCTGGGACGAGAGCGGCAGCGGCTGCCTGTCCCCCGAGCCCCTGTTCGAGGCGGGCGACGCCGCGCTGGCGGCTGACCTGCAGGACTGGGCCAGCGTGGGCGCCTTCTTGTAAGGGAGCAGTCCCCTCACACACGCACACACACACGCACACACACGCACACACACGCACGCCTCCGGACAGCGCCCGGCCGGCCCAGACTGCCCCCAAAACCGGCCCCATGATCCGCCACAGCCCAGGCAGGGCCTGAGGCCTGGAACCCGAGGCCAGCCGCCCCCTCCCCCGGCTCGGACCCTCCTGCAAGCCCGGCTGAGAACTGGGGGCCCACCGGGCCGGAACTGCTGCCTCCCGCCCCCGGCCCCCATACACAGTGTTTGCTTGATCTCCGTCTTTCCCTGCCCGAGACATCAGCAGAAACCCCTCCCCCGCTGTCTGGAGGGGCCTGGCGGGGACAGCGGTGGTGCAGGGTGCCCCAGAGCCCCTCCTCATGCCCGGCTTCTCCCCGTTCTCTCAGGTCTCTATCCAGAGAAAGTTCCCAGGTACAACAGATGCTAATTAGCTGACAGCAAATTAACCCCCTGGAGGCTTCTCCCGTCAAAACTTCCCCAGGGCCTGGCCGGGCGGAGGCTGGGGGAGGGGCGCAGAGAAGATGCAGTCGGGAGCCGGTGCAGAAATGTTCTCTAAGGCCCTGGAGGGGGGCTGAGCTCTGCCGTGTGGGGGCTCTGGGGTCTGCGCCCGCTGCGGGGGCAGGCGCTAGGTAGAGTAGCCATAGCGAAGGGTTTTAACCAGCAGGCCCCGACCTGAGCTCCTGCTACCTCCCTTCTGCTTCCACCTTCCCACCCCATGGGACACTTTAACCTTTTTTTCATGGAAAGTTATTTACAATACAAAATTTTTAAAATTAAAGTTTTTTAAAATCAAAATGGACCAGCTTGTAACTTTCTTTAGGAAGAATGCCGAGGTCAGCTTGTGTCTGTGTGTGTGTGTGGGGGAGGGGGACGGGGGGTTCTCTTTGTTGGGTTTTATGTGGGGGGATGGTTGGGGCCACCCTGGTGGAGCTCAGGGGTCACTCCCAGCAGGCTCTGGGGACCCTGTGTGGTGTCGGGGAAGGAACCCGAGTCAGCTGCATGCAAGGCAAGTGGGCTCTCGACGGGAGGGTTCTCTGGCCCCCGGGACCCCTTCTCGTCTGAGGGGAGGCTCTGAAGACCTGAGCTGCTCCCTGCCTCAGTGTCCCCGGTGTAGAAGGACCTAGAGGCAGCCCTGGGGGCCTGGCAGTGGCCCTTCCCACCCACACTGGCAGAGCCGGCCCCCATGGTTTGGACAGCACCGCCCCTCTCGGCTCTGGGGACTCCAGGCTGCTGGCTGGTCGCCTGCCCCCCACAATGGGGCCTGCCTGGGCTCGCCTGCCCCACCCCGCCCCAGCCCTGCCTGCCCTCTTGTCCCCTCAGCCTTTCCTGCATGGGGAGGGGCACAGCCCAGAGGCCCCTCCCCTCCCACTGGGCTGTTCACCTCAGCCTCCTGCCCTCCCAGTGCGAGGACCACCACAGCCCGTCAGGAAACTGGGGTGCCCAGGCCTCCCCCCCATCTCCCAGCATACCCCCTGTGCCTCTGATGGGCGCCAGTGCGGGATGGGGGTGGGTGCTGGACTGGGCTGTTTGTCACTGCCTCTCTGTCCACCCCCAGCCAGCTCACTGTGGTGGCCCTCCACACACACACACACACACACACACACACACACACACACACACACAGAGGCCCACGCAACAGGGACATACAGACTCACACGCATACACATGCGTACAGGCCCACACATGCACACATGCACACAGGCACAAACACACAGGCACACACACAGGCATACACAGGCACACACAGACCCACACTCAGCCCTGCAGCCCTGGCCGCCCCACAGCCCCTCCCGCAGCCCCTCACCCCTTCACCCTGCAGGCTGGCGCCGGGCCCACCTGGCATTCCCCGCCTAACTCGCCGCTTTCATTTGCTAATTATTCCAAATATTTCTCTAGGGCACACACAGCAGGCGGGTGGGGTGGGCAGGGCTGCTGAGCTGGCCCAGCCTCCTCCCTGGGGCCCCCCCGCACCCCAACGTTCCCTTCTCCCTCAGCACAACTCTGTGGACCTGGCACCCCAGCTTCGCAGGACTCAAGGGTCCCCATGATCAGCCTCCAGCCTCAGCCAGTGGGTACAGGTGCCTGGAACAGACAGATGGGGAGCGCGCCCCCCTGTGGGGCCCACAGGGGAAGCGGGGAGCAGGTGGGGTCAGGCCTGACATGGAAGCAGGAGGCCCGTGGCTGAACCCCCTGAGCTCCCGCAGAAAGGGGGGCCGCGTCCCACTGGAGCTTGTACTGAGGCAGCCACACGCCTCCTGAAGGTCCTGGATGTTGGGCCAGCACCAACCAGTTGTTCTACACCAGATGCCAGGCTTCTATCCTCAGCACCACCACGGACGAGCCATGAACACTGCCAGGTGTGACTCCCAAACGCAGAAACCAAACATCCAAACAAAGCAAGAAGTTCCTGGGACCATGTTTATTCACAGGTGGGATGGACCCAAGCCTGGGCTGACCCCCTGACCCCACTGTCACTCTCAACTTTGGGGCCACACCGGGTGATGCTCAGGGCTTCCTCCTGGCTCTGCCCTCAGGAATTACTCCTGGCAGTGCTCAGGGACCATATGGGATGCCGGGGGTTGAACCCGGGTCAGCCGTGAGCAGGACCAGTGCCATCCCCTGGACTGTCGCTCCGGCCTCTGGGGGCTCATGCTTGCGGGGGGAATCAGCCCTTTCCAAGGCCAGAAACCTCAGATCTGTGTCTCTTCAGGTGAGCCCAAGGGAGGGGGCAGAGCTCATACTGGGGGGACCCTTCCTGCGCCACTCCTATGGGGTGGCTGGAAAGCACTTGGGACCCCCTAACTCTCCAACTCAGAGAATAAACTCTGGAACAAGGGCCCAGGGCCTCCTGCTGTGCTGGGCTGGACAGCAGCTGCCCCACCCCCACCCAAGAGTGGAGGCGTGAGGTGCTGGACTTGAGGAAGGAAGGCAGCGGGCAGTGGGGTGTCAGGCCCTCCAAGGTAAACAGGTGTATTTGGCCTCCCTGCGGGGGGGGGGTTGGCGGGGCTGGCCCACTGGCAGGCCCGGGCCTGTCCAAGGACCAGGATGAGGACGTGGGGGGCCTCCTGAACAATGGGGTGAGCTGACACATTCCTGTGGCTGGGGATGGCAGCACAGGTGAGGCGGAACAGGCGCCCTGGGCCCCCTGGCCTGGGGGCTGCCACCCAGTGGGGGCCCAGAGGCACATGGGCCTGCGGTCACCTCCTACTCACATCTGGCGGCAGGCCAGCCTGTCATGGGTGTCCGCCCAACCGCCCTGTGTCCAGCTGGTGTCAGCAGGGACGGGGGAAGGGGGCCCCTTGCCCAGGAAGAGCATCATGGCCCAGGCTCCCAACGGTTCCCAGAAAGGCCCGTCACATTGCCCACTCTGCTCCCGGGCAGGAGCGCTGGGCCTCACTTTGCCCTTGAAGGAAGCAGCTTCCAGAATTTCAGAAACCAGCCGAAGGCCAGAGCCGGCCGGTCCTGCAACCCAGCCCAGGGCCCCATAAAGCCAGGTCCCCATGGCCAGCCGCTGGGAGTTAAGGAGCCTGAGCCAGCCAACCAGCCCCCGCTGCCCTGCCCCCTCACCGGGCACTAAGACTGGCCCCAGCACCAGCGCATCCCCAGCCACCTCCTTGATCAGAGTGAATGGGTCGACAATGTGTGTGTGTGTGTGTGTGTGTGTGTGTGTGTGTGTGTGGTGCAGCGCCTGCTGCTCTGAGAGCTCAGGGGCCCAGAAGCCCAGAAGCCCAGGGGGCAGAGCCGGGGAGGGCACCTCCTGGCCCGTTCCTCCCGGGCTCCAGCTCCTCGGGTAGTGATGCAATGAATGAAAGGATGAAAGAACGGATAAAAGGACAGATGATGGAGGGAAGGATAGGTGGACAGATGGAATGATGGATGGATGGATGGATGGATGGATAGAAGGATGGATGTAAGGATAGATGACGGATGAATGGAAGGATGGATGACGGATGGATGGAAGGATGGATGGATGGATGGAAGGATGGGTGGACAGATGAAAGAATGGATGGATGAAAGGATGGATGGATGGATGGAAGGATGGATGGATGGATGGATGGATGGATGGACGGGTGGATAGATGAACGGATGGATGGATAGAATGATGGATGAGCTACTGCCTGCCTGAACAGCAGAGTGGGGAGCTGGACATACAGCTGCAGCCGTCACCTCTACGGCAGGAAGGGGAGGGGGCCGTGAGAAATGCCCAGGCCCCTGTTCAGGAAACTCAGAGGCCCCGGGGCTCAGTGTGGGCTCAGGAGGGTCAGGTGGGTCCTGGAGCGGCTTCAGACCAATGGGGGGCGCTGCTCATTCCAGGCCTGTGGGGTGAGAGGGAGGGAGTGGGGACTGGGACCCATCAGGGGCAGAGGGGGAGGGCATCTGCTCTCCTGATCCCCAACCCCTGGGGCCCGAGAGTGAGCATCCTGCAGAAGAGACGGGTCACTCATTACTTTCTGATGCCGTTTTTGGGGCCGCTTGAGTGATGCGCAGGGCTCCCTCCTGGCTCTGTGCTCTGGGGGTGGATGTCGTGGGACCAATGTGGTGCCAGGGATCAAACTGGGGTCAGCTGTGTGCAGGGGAGCGCCCTGCCCATGACCATCTCTCCAACCCTCATCGCCCTTTGTTTTTTAACCCCACCCCAAGCTCCAGGGTCTGGAACCCAAAAGAGCCTGTGGCCACAGGACAGCTGGGCCTGCCTGTCCCCAGTTCACTGGGGTGGTGGAACCCATATCCAGAGCCCTGGGTCTCACCGAGGCCGGGGGTCCCCCAAGCCTGGCACTGGGTAAAGTTTAACCTTGGGGCTACTGCCAGGGAGGGCTGAGTCCTCCGCCCAGGTGCCAGGACGGTTCAGGCCTCTCCCGCCATTCTTGCTGCTGTGAGAATTCCATTCTGCGAGGGAGGCACAGCCCACCCCAGGGGACAAGGAGGATCAGTGTGTTGAAGATCTGGACCCGGCCTGAGCCAGAAGACCTCATCAGCCGACTGGGCTCCAGCACATGCCCCCAACTCGATCTCTGATGTCCTCAGACCTGAATCGGAGTGGGGGAGGGATGCAGGACAGCTGACAGGATCCACGGTCGCACCTGAGAGGAGTCCCCTGAGGAACCTTCTAGAGCCCTCACAGCTGAGGAAACAGAGGAGTGGAGAGGCACAGACAGGGCTGTGGTGAGGGGCCAGTGTAGCGCCCTGAAGCACCCCTGATGGCATCACCTCGGCAGTGTGAGTCCCTGAGGGCTGCTTGGACCACAGAACATGGCAGAGTGACCCACATGGGGTGGGGCATGCCCAACCCCTCCTTCACCCTCAGGAACAAATGGCTGCAGGCAGCGGGCACGCCCCCCCATTCATTCATTCATTCATTCAGTCAGTCACTTGCCCATTCCTTCTCTCTTTCACTGATTCACCTCTCATTCACTGGCTCGCTCTCCCCATTTGACAGCCGGGAGCCCCTCTGCCGAGGACAAGCAGGTGCCAACAAGGCCCCAGCCAGGCCAACTACATGCTCCTCAGCCTCTGCCCACTGACTAGCGGCCAGGGGAGGAGGCACCTTATCCTCAAGCTGGGGGTACAGGCAGGATCTGCCACTGTCTCCCAGGGGCTGCCCAGATCCTCCCCTGCACCCCCTAGGCAAGCCTGCCCCTGTGCCACTCACACTGCTCACTGAGTGGAGCACTGCCCCCCCCCCCCCCAGTGGCCCCAGGCCCCCTTGGCCACTCCAGCCTCAGTTCTCCCCGGAGACACGGCCCCTACCCTACTTCCGGACTATCCTAAGGAGCCTCTTTCCTCAGGGTCCCTCACCCCACCCCCACCCCCAGTCCAGACACCTGTGTCTCCCAACCCCTGGAGGAAATGACGCTCCCCAACGACTGGACAGACACCGACCCCCCCCCCCCCCAGCAATTCCCAAGCTGCTGGTCTGGCAGCGGGCAGCAGGAGGCCAAGACCCCAGAGCGTCAAGGCCACATGCGGGGTTGGGGTGGGGGCAGTCTCCCCTGCAGCGGGCTTCTGGGGGGGACAGAGGTTGGAGGTGGCTGTGCTTTTGCAGGACTGGTGGGGGGCCCTGCCCTCCCACAGGACGAGGCTTCAGTCTCTGGCGGGCAACCGGGATGGACCCACCAAGATGCAGTTGCACCAAAGCGCTGAGTCACGTTCCAGGCACGCGGGCCCCAGGGGACCCACGGGGAAATGGGAGGTGGGGTGGCAGGGCAGCGCACAGGGGGAAGGGCGAGCTGCGGAGGCGCGTGCAGGGTGCGGGGCGAGCCGCGGGGACGCGCATAGGGGGCGAGCTGCGGGCGCACGCGCAGGGGACGCGGGGGCGCGCGCTGGAGGCGGGGCCGGCGCGCGAACGCGCACAGGGGCGGGGCGAGCTGCGGGGGCGCGCGCAGGGGGCGGGGCGGGCCGCGGTGACGCGCATAGGGGCGAGCGCAGGAGGCGGGGCGGGGCGCGGGGATGCGCACAGGGTCGGAGCGAACTGCGGAGGCGCGCGCAGGGGGTGGGGCGGGCCGCGGGGACGCGCGCAGGAGGCGGGGGGCGCGCTCAGGAGGCGGGGCGGGATGCACAGGCGGGCTGCGGGTAGGGCGCGTTCGCTGCTGAGCTGCCAGGGCGCGCGGGACGGTGGGAAGGGACGCGCGGGGAGGGGACTGAGGGCTGCTGGAGCGCGTAGGGGTCCCCGGGGTTCAGGCACCGCCCGGGACCCCCGCGGAGGGCAGCGGCTGATGTCCCCGCGTCCCGGAGCTTTTTCTGGAACTGCAGAGGGCGGGGGGGCACCGCAGAAAGGCCCGGGAGGGATTCTGCCCCGCGCCCCACAGCGCCATCCACCCCTTTGTGCCTTCGTGGCCTCGAGGAGTTTCTCGCCATCCCTTGCTTTCGGCCCGCATCCGCCGTCCTCCCCTTGGCACCCACCCACCCTCTTCCCCGTGTCATCCCGCTGCAGTCTCCCCGCTTCTTCCCACCGCGCCTTTGGCCCGCCGGGAGGTTCCAGCGCGCAAGGCGCGGGCGGCGGGCGCGGTGGGTGTCGGGCGCCCCCTCGCGGCCGCCGGGGGCCGTGCGCTGACCCCGCCTCGCTGACTCGGTGGGGCCTGGAGCGGGGGCTCCTGGGCCTGGGCACCTGCTCTTGGGGTTCTGGGCTTTTTGGTTGCTGTTTGGAAAGGCCGCACCCGGCCGCACTCAGGGCTTCCAACTAGCTCTGTCGCAGTCATGGCCAACAGAAGGTTCTGGAAACAGGGCCCTTAATTACCAAATTACACTTAGGGAAATGTGAGGAAATAGGCGCGCACACACACACAGTCACATGCACACCTGCACACTCACAATCACACACACCCTCTCACAGAAAAAAAACACGCTCGTTCACTCATTTACGAAGAGACTATTTCTCTTACTACCCACTTTGCAGGGAAAAAAAATCACTCGGGGCCCCTCTGGAAATCGACCTTCCTTAAGTCAGCAAACCAAAGCTCCCCTCAATGGCCCCCTGCACGGTCCACCCCCCCCCCCAGAGAACAGCATCCCCCACTCTGGGAGGGAAGCATCATTCTGAAGATGATGTTGCAGATAGATAGTGCTGTGCAGTGAATAGCGCTGTACAGTGGATGGCGCTGTGGAGTAGATGGCGCTGCGCAGTGCATGGTTCTGCGCAGTGGATGGCGCTGGGGAGTACAGTGCAGTGAATCGTTCTGTGCAGCGGTTGGCGCTGTGCAGTGCGTGGTGTCGTGGAGGAGATGGTGCTCTGCAGTAGTTAGTGCTGTGCAGTGGATGGCGATGTGCAGTGCCTGGCGCCGTGCAGGGGGGTGACGGCTGAGTGAGGCGGTAGGGCTGGTCTTCTTTAGCCCGGCGCTCAGCCTTCTCCGGGTTGCAGCCCTCTAACCCCGTCACCCTGTGCTGTGTCAGCACAGCCCTCCTAGCTCTGTCTCCTTTGCCTTCTTTGCCTTGATTTTCACTGGTGGGAGAGAAGCCCCCAAGCTAATGCTCTGGGGGTCCCTTTCTAGCAATTTTTGGCCAATGGGCTTGTGGTTCACCGTGAGACCCTGAGTCTGAGGGGGCAGGAGTACCCCGGCCACCTAGGGTTGCTCAGGGAGTTATGTGGTGTCAGGGATCAAACGGGTTGGTGGCATGCAAAGCAAGAACCTTATTCTCTCTCCAGGTCCCTCCCTTATTTTTGTGTTTTGTTTTGGGGCCATATCCAGAATTGCTCAGGATTTACTCCTGACTCTGTGCTCAGGGATCACTCCTCGTGGTGTTCAGGGGGAATTTATGGGGTGCTGGGGGATTGAACCCTGGTGTGTGGGGTGCATGGTAAGTGTCCTTCTCTTTATACTATCTGTCCAGAATCCTCCAAGAACTTCATTTCCGAGTACCCCCCCCTCCACTTCACCACACGTCTCTGCAGTCTACAGTGACCCTCCAGCGCAGGGGACAGTCTCTCGGTGGCTCTCCAGGCCCTCCGCTTGCTCTCCTCTTCCTTGGGTAGCTGTGCCCTAGGGTATGAAGGGGACCATGGGGAACCCTATTGCTTGGTGCCCCAAATCTTCTCCCCCACCAGCAGACAGCTCATTGTCTAGTTCCCTTGTGTCTGGAGGTGGGGTCCAGCCGGAAGCAGGGTGGGAGAGCAGGGCTGGAGGAAGGATGCTTGTGCAGCCGCTGGCTCTGGAGAGGGAACTAGCCCCTGGGGTCGGAAGAAGCCCGCGGGAGGGGGCTGGGGCTGACTGTGATTAGAGGGAACAGTCGGGGAGGAGGACTTGGACTCCGACCTGGAGCTCTGTGCCCAGCCTCTGGGCCCCTCATTGCCATCAGATAGGTACAGATTTGGCGTCTCCCGTATGCCACTCTCTGGGCTGCGCTCTGGAAGGAAGCAGGACGGGGGTGCCCGTCTTGAGAAAAAGGGGACACGAATTTGTCGCCTTCGTCAGCAACCTTTGCAAAAGCACCAGCGTTCGAACGCAGATGGCAAGTGATCTGTAACTACTCGGAGATCTTCTCAGATAAGGCGCAGCCTCAGGCCCCTACCAGGGTGAAGCGCGGCCGGTCACACTCAACATGGCCGCCAGGCCCAGCCGCGTGCGGAGCTCCGTGCAGACACACTTCCGCCAGGCCCGTCCAATGCGGTGCCGTCTGCGCGCTCCTGGGGCGGGACCCCGGGCGGAAGTGGGTGTGGCAGGGACGGAAGCCGAAAGGCCGCGCTGAGACGCGAACCTGGGGGAGTGAGAACCTCGGGGTCGCAGCGATGATCCCCCCGCAGGAGGCGTCGGCCCGGCGGCGGGAGATCGAAGACAAACTGAAGCAGGTTGGGCTGCCGCATGGGGGCGGGGGAGCAGGTCGGCGGGGGCCGAGCTCCAGGCCGGGGCAGGGCGCGAAGGGGCAGGTGGAGCGCGGAGCCGGGGTCGCCTGTGCTCCGGCTGCTGGTGATGTCGCCTCCTCCGCTCCCCGCAGGAAGAGGAGACGCTGTCCTTCATTCGAGACAGCCTGGAGAAGAGCGACCAGCTCACCAAGAACATGGTGAGTACCGCGCAGCCGGGGGCGGCGGCCGACGGGGGCCGGGCCGCCGAGGGTCCAGGGACCCGGGACCTAGCCCGGGCAGTGAGGTGGGGGGGTCTCACCAACAGGAGCCTGCACGTCCTTCCTGGCCACCCTTTCGGAGGCCGCTGCCCCTAGCCCTGGGCAGAATTTCCTGTCTGAGCCCCCCCCCCCCCCCCGCACGCCCCCTGCTTCTCCCCCACCCCCCACCTTGCCCTCCCTCCCTGCTCCCCTGTGGGGTCTGGCAGCAGCCCCAGGGTCCCTCAGTAGAATAAGTTCCAAAGCTCCAGCCTTGCAGTTGAGTCCTGGCTCAGACAGCCCTGGCCTGCCAAGTACCTGCGACAGCGCGCAGGTACCAGATGAATACAAGTTTCCTCCCGGATTTGTAAATTTTGTTTTTGGGGAAGCCACCCCGAGTTATGCTCAGGGTTTACTTCTGACTCTATGCCCCTCTGGGATCGCTCCTGGGAGGGCCTGGGGGGCCCTTAGCGGTGCCAAGGGTTGAACCTGGGTGGGCTGTGTGCAAGGCCAGCACTTTTCCCACTGTTCTGTTCTCTCTGGCCCCCCTCCCTGATGTTTCAGAGGAGACTTTTCTGTTTTGGTTTTTTGGGCTCACTCCTGGCTCTGCAATCAGGAATTAATCCTGGCAGGGGTCAGGGCACTGTATGGGGTGCCAGGGATTGAACCCAGGTCGGCTGTATGCAAGGCAAGTGCCCTCCTGCTGTGCTATTGCTCCGGGCCCTAGAGGAGAGTTTTCTGTCCAGACAGGGTGGACAGGAGCTGGGGTGTGTCTGTGCTAACGGTGAAGCCCTCAGCCGTATTAGAGGCGTTTCGCTGAGAGGGGCTAAAGGTACTGGCTGTGCAGTCGAGCTTTCCATATTTCTAGGAACAGGAATTAGAGGTCAGAGACGGGGGTTGGCAGCGGGAGAGAGGGAGGCTGCCCTGAAGTTTCTCTCAGGAAGAATGCCGTCCAGAAACGACTTGCCCTCGTCATACTACATGTCCCATTGATTTTTATTTATTTATTTATTTGGTTTTAAGGCCACAGCCAGCGGTGCTCAGGGGTTACTTCTGGCTCTGCACTCAGGGGTCACACCTGGAGGTGCTCGGGGGACCCTACGGGATGCCGGGGATCGAACCTGGGTTGGCTGCATCCAGGGCAAATGCCCTCCCCGCTGTACTATTGCTCCGATTCCTTTGTGTCCCATTTAGTTGGACCCCTCCAAAGGGGTTGGCCGCATACTTGGTGCGTGCTGGAATGTGGCGAGAAGCCGGTGTGCCTGGGTGCTAGCCACATAAAACTTATTGTCAGGGAAGCCCCCGAAAAAGTAGCAAACGCCAGAGTCCCGGATGCCTGTGGGTGGGCGGCAGGCGGGTGAGGCCAGGCCTGACCTCGGGCGGCCCCTTGATCCTGTTAGGTGTCCATCCTGTCCTCCTTCGAGAGCCGCCTGATGAAGCTGGAGAATTCCATCATCCCTGTGCACAAGCAGACGGAGAACCTGCAGCGGTTGCAGGAGAACGTGGAGAAGACGCTCTCCTGTCTGGACCACGTCATTAGCTACTACCACGTGGCCAGCGACACGGAGAAGACCATCCGGGAGGGGTGAGCAGGTCCAGGGGATGGGGGGATGCCAAGCCCCCCGTGGCTCTGGTGCTCCTAATCTCCATCCTGTGCGGAGCTCCGTGCTGGGCGTCAGCCACCCCCCAGGCTGGGCCCGTGTCCGTGCTAGACATCGGCCACCCTTCAAGGCTGGTCCTCCATGCGTGCTGGGCATTGACTGTTCCCCAGGCTGGACCTGTGTCCAGCTGGGCGTGGGCCACCTCGCAGGCTGACGAGGCTGTCCTTCCAGCCCCACAGGCAGGCTGGGCGAGTACCTGGGGAGCATGGCCAGGATTCAGAAGGCCGTGGAGTACTTCCAGGACAACAGTCCCGACAGCCCTGAGCTCAACAAAGTGGTAAGAGGCCAGCGGGGACTTGGAGGAGGTGGGCGGCTGCAGACCCTGCCCTGGTCTCCGGGCACAGCGAGAGGGAGGGACACGGCCACTCAGCGCTCACAGGCGCGTGGAAGGACCTCGGCCCTGGACATTGCCACTCGGGTTCTTATTTCATTTTGATGGTCAGATGAAGTCATGAATAACTAAGTATGTGCAAGCTGTAAATTACATAGCGCACGAATGCATGGGCGGGTGCCAGTCATGTGCTGTCTGGGTGTACCCCTCATTGTCTGTCCATTCCCCAGTGGGCCACCCATTGGCTCTTCTGAGGCCCGCGGCTCTGAGGGTTCCAGATACCTTATCCCGTCGTGGGGATCAGGGGCTCTGACCACTGGGCCATGGCTTACAGGTGCAGCGGGCAGGCGTTTGCTTTGCACGTGTCCAACCCAGGTTCTATCCCTGGCATCCCACATGGACCCCTGAGCCTGCTAGGAGTGATCCCTGAGCACCACTGGGTGTGGTCCCTCCCCTCCCCCCAAAAAATTCCCAAACCAAGAAGCACTTCCACCTTGTAACACCCTGGGTGTACATTTTTGTTTTGGGTCATACCTGGTGATGCTCAGGGGTCACTCCTGCCTCTCCACCCAGGGCTCACTCCTGGAGGTGCTCAGGGAACCATGTGGGATGCTGGGGCTTGACCCCGATCATCTGCGTGCCCAGCAAATGCCCTCCACGCAGTGCTCTGGCCCCTGAACACGCGTCTTGAAGGGCCGGTCCAGGGAGATTCCCTGTTGCTCGTGTGGGTGGAAGGAAGGGAAGGCTGAGGTGCCGAGGCCGGAATCAAGGGGGTCAGGAGGCCAGCTGCTGACCCGCGACCACCTGCGGCCTCCGCAGAAGCTGCTGTTCGAGCGGGGGAAGGAGTCGCTGGAGGCTGAGTTCCGCAGCCTCATGGCCCGGCACAGCAAGGTGGTCTCCCCGGTGCTCATCCTGGACCTGATCGGTGGCGAGGACGAGCTGGAGGCCCAGGAGGACGTGCCCCTGGAGCACCTGCCCGAGGCCGTGCTGCAGGACGTCATACGCATCGCCCGCTGGCTGGTGGAGTATGGCCGCAACCAAGGTGAGCAGCCTGGTGGTGGCGGCGCCCAAGGGGCAGGAGCAAGGAGTGTTTCTCCCTCTTCAATCCACCTGTGGGGTGTGGGCGGTTTCTATTTTATTTTGTTAATGATTCTTTTGATTTGGGGGCCACATCAGTGCTCAGGAGCCACTCCTGGCAGTGCTGGGATGGACTTGGGGTGGGCCTGTGTGCAAGGCAAGTGCCTCACCCGCTGTCCTATTTTTCTGGCCCTGTTAGTTTTCTTTTTTCCTTTTCCTTTTTTTGATTTTTGGGTCACACCCAGCAATGCTCAGAGGTTCCTCCTGGCTCTGCACTCAGGAATCCCTCCTGGTGGTGCTCAGGGCACCCTATGGGATGCTGGGGATCAAAACTGGGTCGGCCACATTCAAGTTATATGTCGTACCCGCTGTACTATTGCTCCAACCGCTGTTGCTTGTTTTCTAATAAAAGTTCTATAGCAAATGATAGGAGCTAATCAGGGGTAGCACGAACATGCATGATTGTGAATTCAGACAGAGCCAAGTTTTTTGTTTGTTTGTTTTGGGGCTACATTTGGCTTTGATCCATCCTTACTCCTGGCTCTGTGCTCAGGGATCATTTCTGGCGGTGTTCTGGGGACTCTGCAATGCCTCAAGGATTGAATGTGGGTCAGCTGCATGCAAGGAAAGTGCCTTCCCTGCTGCATTCTCTCTGTGGCCCAGTTACTGTTTTCTTTTTAACAGCTGCATAATGTTCCAAGGTTTTGGTAGCACTATTTTCTCTCTCTCTCTCTCTCTCTCTCTAGTGCTGGGGATCAAACCTCTAGCTTCACACATTGAGTCATTCGCTTTACTACTCACCTACACCGCATCCCCAATTTCGTTAGTCAATTCAGGCTTTAAAAAGCAAAACGTCGGGGCTGGAGCAATAGTACAACAGGGAGGGCGTTTGCCTTGCACGCGGCTGACCCAGGTTCGATTCCCAGCATCCCATAGGGTCCCCTGAGCACTGCCAGGGGTAATTTCTGAATGCAGAGCTAGGAGTAACCCCTGTGCATCGCTGGGTGTAACCCAAAAAACAAAACAAAATAAAACAAAACAAAAAAAGCAAAACATCTCAGGGAGGGACCGAGCCCAGGGGAAGAAACCGCGACGTGCATGCGTGAGACCTGGGACTCCATCCCTGGCACACACAGAAAATACAGTACAGCAGTTGCTGTAGTCTGCCCAAGTTAGATCCCCACCACCCCACAGTGTTCTGTAGTCCTGTCAGGAGTGATCCCTGAGGACCAGAATGATAGTCTAGTGGGGAGGGCGTTTGCCTTGCATGCGGCTTATGTGGGTTCGATCCCCAGCATCCCATATGGTCCCCCAAGCACTCAGGGGTGATTCCTGAGTGCAGAGCCAGGAGTAACCCCTGAGCACTGCTGGGTGTGGCCCCCACCCCCAATCACAAAAAAAAAAAGGAGTGATCCTCACTGAGCGCAGAGCCAGGAGCCATGAGCGCAGCTGCCTGTGACCCTAAAACCAAGACTCCCCGTAAGTGGAAACAGGCTAGAGAGGTGGTCCTGGGGCTAGTACACGAGCTCTGGGCGCAGGCAGGTCTGACTCTGGTGCGGCAGGGACCCTCTAAGCACCGCCGGCTGTGACCCCCAAACCGACAGACAGCTCCAGCCTCTGCTTACCCGTTCAGGCACCATGTTGGTCCTCTTCCTGCGTGTCATGGTCCTTCCTGGCTGGTGACAGGTCCTGCACCTGAAGCTGGCATGACAGGCTCCTGTACTGTGAGGACCCTGCACCCGAGGGCCCTCTATGTCGGGAGGGGGCGGGCATCCTCTGCCCTGAGCTGCCCTGATTTGATGCATGTTTGGTGTTGGGGTTCCTGGGGGCACCCACACGGGTTCTCAGCTTTCTGCTCACATGCTCGATCCCCGCTGACCAGGCCTGCTGATGGGCTTGGGGTCTGGGGCCCCCCTGCCCTCTGCCGCTGAGCCCCTGCCCGGGCCGGGTGTCGGCAAGGTCGTGGTGTCGCACAGGCGCAGCTGTCTCGCCGCCCCATGTTCCCTTCCAACTGTGTTTGGGGATCGAACCCAGGCCCCCACATCTTATTTCTTTTTTTCTTTTTTTTTTCTTTTTTTGCTTTTTGGGTCTCACCCTGCAATGCTCAGGGGTTACTCCTGGCTCTGCACTCAGGAATTACTCCTGGTGGTGCTCGAGGAAACCTATGGCATGCCAGGGATTGAACCCAGGTCGGGTGTGTGCAAGGCAAACGCCCTCCCCGCTGTGCTATTGCTCCAGCCCTATGTCTTATTTCTCCCCTGCAGAGCCTTACCCCGACAACCCCGACTGAGGCAGGTGTGTGGGTGACTGAGGCACCCCAGCTTGAGGGGCTGCTCACTGGGGCGTGAGGGTTCCCGAGCTGCCCCTCAGTCTCCCTGTCTCCCCAGACTTCATGAACGTCTACTACCAGATCCGCTCCAGCCAGCTGGATCGCTCCCTCCGCGGCCTCAAGGAGCACTTCCGGAAGAGCAGCTCCTCCGCGGGGGTGCCCTACTCCCCTGCCACATCCAACAAGAGGAAGGACACGCCCACCAAGAAGCCTGTCCGGCGGCCAGGTGAGCGCCCTTAGGGCCTGGGCGCGGCCAGAGGAGTGTGAGAGTCCTCGTTGGGTGCACGCCCGAGCAGGAGTTGGGGTGACAGCTGAGCCCTCATGTCTGTCCCTGCCCTCCTGACCCTGCGGGGCGGGCGGCTTCACTTTCTAGAAAGTGGCAAACGGTGGGCTGGACGAGCATATGCTGCCGCCCCCTCACCCCTACCACCACCAAGGCACAGCATCCCAAATGCTGGGCCGCTCCCGGCTGCAGCACCTCAGGGGCGAGAGGCCTGGCCAGGAGGCTGGGATTGGGGGACGCGACCTCCTGGCCTTCCTGGCGAGGGCAGATGGTCACCCAGTGTGTCTGCCACAGCCCCAGCAGGTGGGCCTGCAGAGAGTCTGGGTAGGACAAGCCCATAGGGAGCAACCTAGAAGAGTCCGGGCAGGACCAACCTGCAGGGAGCACCCTGGGAGAGTCCGGCTGGGACAGGGCCACAGAGAGCACCCCGGGAGAGTCCGGGCAGGACCAACTTGCAGGGAGCACCCTGGGAGAGTCCGGCTGGGACAGGGCCACAGAGAGCACCCCGGGAGAGTCTGGGCAGGATGGGCCTGCTGGGAGCACCCCGGGAGAGTCTGGGTGGGACTGGCCCGCAAGGAGCACCCCGGGTGAGTCTGAGCAGGGTGGGCCCTCAGGGAGCACCCCGGGAGAGTCCGGGTGGGACAGGGCCACAGAGAGCACCCTGGGAGAGTCTGGGTGGGACTGGCCCGCAAGGAGCACCCCAGGAGAGTCTGGGCAGGATGGGACCGCAGGGAGTGCCCTGGGAGAGTCCGGGCGGGATGGGCCTGTAGGGAGCACCCGGGTGTGGGGCTGCTGCTCCCTTCCTTTCCTGCTCCCTCAGAGAACCCCCAACCCTCTGGGCCTCTGCTGCAGGGTGCAGGTGGGGGCCGGCCACGCTCTGAGCAGAGGGAGGGACTTGCCCTCTCACCCTGACTCCTTGGCCTGGTCACTGCCTCTCGGGCATCTCCCAGGAGGAGGGTGCCAGTCCCCAGCCCAGAGCTGACCTTGCCCCTCCCACCCCTCACCTGTGAGCCCAAGAGGCCGTGCGGTCGCCGTGGCTTCTGTGGGTGTGGCGGGTGGGTGGGATCTGTGGGTACTGTCCGTGTCTGCAGCCCCCGGAGGTAACTGGGCAGCGGACCGGCCCCAACCAGGAGAATGATGGGTCTGTGGTAGTTGCTGCTGTGACTCCCGGGTTGGGGGGATGCCCGGGGGTCTCGTCTTCAGCCTCTAGACAGGAAGGAGCCTTCGGCCCCACCTCTGGGGGAGCGCTGGGTGAGAGGGTGGGGGTCCCGCAGTTTAAAGCGGGAGGAGTGTTTGCTGTCTCGGCCGGAGCCCTGTGCTGTGAGACTAACTCTCTCTTGTTTCCCCCCACCCCTGCGAGCGCACCAGCCCCTGCCCCCCTCCTCCGCCCTGGGTGCCGGTCCTCCTCCCGCTCTCCGCCTTGGGTCTCCTGCTCTGGTGGGCCTCTGACTCCTTGGTGTGGGGGCCAGGCCAGTGCCCCCATCTCCGGCCTCGCCCTCCTGGACACACAGGCCCCAGCTGCTCATGCTCGGGTCTGCAGCCATCTGCCGACCAGCTGCGGTGCCTGCGGGTCTGGTGGCCCCGGGTGCCTTTGTCACCGGTGGGGTGGGGGTGGCAGGCTCCTGTGGCCGTGCCCTCGGTGGCGAGTGTGGTTCCGGCTTCTCCTGCCTGCTCAGCACACCCAGAGCCGCGCGGGCCATCCGGGCAGGGCACGGGGACGGTGTCTGCAGGCCGCAGGAGAGGGGCCTGGGCGAGCCGCTGTCGGGGTGCGGGCTGGTGGTGGGCTCTGCTGTTTTCTCTCGCTCGTTTCCTAGGTCTTACCTGTTCTCTGTGTGGCTCTGGTGACAGGGACCATCCGTAAAGCCCAGAACCTTCTGAAACAATATTCCCAGCATGGTCTAGATGGGAAAAAGGGGGGCTCTAACCTCATTCCTCTGGAAGGTAATCACCCTGTGCTCCTCTCCTCCTCCTCCTCTATGTGTCCACTCACCCGGCAGGGCAGAGCCCGGGAGCGCCCCTTGGGCCTCCTTGAGGCCCCGCCCCGCCCGTCTGTCCTGTTCCCCGTCTCCACTCGACGCCAGTTCTTTCTCCCAGACAGCCTTTTCACGCTCAGACCAGCGGGGACAGGCCACGGTGCTGGGCCCCCATCCGCCTGGCTTCAGGGATGGGGTGCTGGGCTGCTCCGTCTAAGGACCAGCCCCAGGACGGAAGCAGACGCCTGCCCACTCTTGCGGACTCTCTCCTGAGAGCCGCCCCCAAAGCTGCGGAAGGTTCTACCCCACCTGCCTTGGTCCTGCCACGGCCTCCCCTGGGTCCCTTCCGGGCCAGGGGACCTGCCCAGTGCTGCGAGTCAGGCTTGAAACGGCTGTTCCCGAGGGGTCCCTGGCAGAGGAGGGGCTTAGAGCCGTCTCCCATGCCGCTCCCCGCCCCCCACCCCCTTCCCGGCGAGCCCGGCTTTCTCCCCCGGCCCCTGGACAAACGCCTGTTTGCGGCCGACATCTCGCTAGGTCACGAACATGATTTCCGAATTAAGCATCTGTCCGAGGCCCTGAACGACAAGCTCGGGCCGCTGGCCGGTGAGTACCGCTGTCCGGCCTGCGGGAGCCGACCACGACGGGCCACCCGCCCTCCTGGGGGGCGCAGTTATCTGCGGCCCGGAGTGCGTGCCCGGGGACAGCCCCCCCGGGAAGGCAGGCAGGCCGCCCCAGCACCTTCACCGCCAGCTCCAAGGCCCTGGCAACTAGGAGTCCGGCTTGTGGGCTGCGGGAGCCACTGCCCCCGCCCAAGCTCCTCCAGGCTTGCAAGCTCTCGGCCAGTCTGACTCAATGCCCGGTGGGCCTGCTCCCCGCGGGGGACCCTGCGCGCCGCCATCCACAAGGCCTCGTCCAGGCAGTGGGTCTTGGGGTCTTCCCTTCCGCACCGCTAGTCCCGGGAGCGCCAGTCCCCGAGTCTGCCCTCCGGGGCCAAGCTGGAAGCAAAGCTGCACTCCTGTGGCCCTCTCGAGCCTGGCCAGGCCTGGAGATCCCCTCAGCCAGACCAGCCTTCCTCTGCCCCGTGCACTGCCCACTCCCCTGCAGGGGGCAGAGGCTGTCCCCGTCCCCACTGCAGCGACTCAGGGACACCACTGTCCCTCAGGGAGAGATGACATGTTGGACGTGGAGACGGACGCCTACATCCACTGCATCAGCGCCTTCGTCAGGCTGGCCCAGAGCGAGTACCAGCTGCTGGTGGACATCATTCCCGAGCACCACCAGAAGAAGACCTTCGACTCCTTGATCCAGGTCCTGCCTCCCCCAGTGGCCCTCAGTGACAGCCCTGCCCCGTCTCGATGGGCCCTGGGAACCAGCCCTTTGCTTCCCCTGCAGGATGCGCTGGACGGGCTCATGCTGGAGGGGGAAAACATTGTGTCAGCCGCCCGCAAGGCCATCATCCGCCATGACTTCTCGGCCGTGCTGGGCGTCTTCCCCATCCTGCGGCACCTCAAACACACCAAGCCCGACTTCGACCAGGTGCTCCAGGTATGGGGCATCCCCTTGCTGCCCTCCCGCCTCTGCTTGAAGGGGGAGAGGGTGGCAGGCTGGACCTGCAGAGATACCCAGTGACACCCGTGGGTCCCTGGGGCGAGGGGCAGGGTGAGGTGCCCTCTGGCCAGCAGTGCAGCCGCATGTTTTCTCCAGGGCACGGCGGCGGGCACCAAGAACAAACTGCCCAGCCTCATCACTTCCATGGAAACTGTGGGGGCCAAAGCGCTCGAGGATTTTGCTGACAACATCAAGGTGGGAGTTGGGGCGGGGGGGGGGGGGGGGGGGGGGGGGGGGGGGGGGAACACCGCCTGAGAGGGGGTGGAGCTGGGGGCGGGGCTGCGATGGGGCGGAACTGGGTGGGGTTGGGATGGGGGCGGGGCTGATCTGTGAGGGGCGGGGCCGGCCCTGGGGCAGGATTGTGACAGGGTGAAGCTGGGCCGGGGCGGGGCTGCAGGGGGTGGAGCCAGAACTGGGTGGGCTTGGGATAGGGGTGGAGCTGGGGGCAGGGTGCGGCCTTGAGGGGCGGGACGGCACTGGGACAGGATTGTGATAGGGTGAAGCTGGGCCGGGGGCGGGGCTTCAGGGGGCGGAGCCAGAACTGGACTGGGCTTGGGTGGGACTGGGGGCGGGGCCTTGAGGGGCGGGACGGCGCTGGGACAGGACTATGATAGGGCGAGGCTGAGCCAGGGGCGGGGCCTTGAGGGGTGGGGGCAGAACAGGGGGCGGAGCTTGGGATAGGGGTGGAGCTGGGGTCCGGGCCTCCTTGGTCCTGTCTCTGGGAGCCCGTCTTCATCTCCACCTCACAGAACGACCCAGACAAGGAGTACAACATGCCCAAGGACGGCACCGTGCACGAGCTCACGAGCAATGTAGGTGCCTGCAGGCCGGGGCGGGGACGTGACTGCCTAGGGGCCACACAGACAAGCCAGGGCCAGCCAGGGGTGCAAGGGTGCGGAGGAGGGGGTGGCCACCCGCCAGACTGCCGTGCTCAGGGGCACCGGGGAGGGGTGGGATGGGGAAGGGGCGGCCGCCCACCGCCCTGCCCCTGAGTCCCCGTGACCTCGCCCCTGCAGGCCATCCTGTTCCTGCAGCAGCTCCTGGACTTCCAGGAGACGGCAGGTGCCATGCTTGCTTCCCAAGGTACCGCCCCTCCACCGTCCACCCTCCCTCTGGCTCGGACAAGGGGGTCAGGGCCCCCAACGCGCCCCCCTCCCGCCACCTCTGGCTGAGGATGTCCATCTGCCCAGCGAGGGCCGGTGGCTGGTTCTGGTGTGCGACCACCCTCTCTTCTCTCCCCTTCAGCACCCCCCTTGCCACTCCATTTAAGAAACCCCCTCGGTGGAGCCCTCAGTGGACCGAGTTGCCCACCCCCCTTCCTCCTGCGTGTCCACCCACTCTGCTGTCCCCCTGCTGCTGACCCAGGCCCCTCAGCCTTACTCTGTTCCGCCCTCGGTGTCAGAAGCTGAGGGACGGTGTCTGGGTCCCCAGGGTTTGCTGAGCCGTGGGGTGCCCTGTGGGCCTTCCTGGGGCGCGTGGCGGCGGGCGGCGTTTCTAACCTGATGTTGCCTCTGCATCTTTCTCCCTGTCTCTCCCCTCCCCGCGTGCACTGCCTTTCACTCCGTAGTACTTGGGGACACATACAATATTCCTTTAGACCCCCGAGGTAAGCATCGGGGCTCTGCAGGCCCCGCGGGTGAGGTTCCCGGGACAGGGTCCCCCGACTGACTGCAGTGGGTGCCTCCTCCTTCCTCCCGGCTCTCTCTCCGTTCCGCCCTGGCCGTCTCCTGTCTCCGAGCTTGTCTGTGCGGCTCTCTGCTATGTGGCACCCATGCCCTCTCTCCTGCCCCCTTGCCCCCACCCCCGCCTGCTGCCAGCTCTGAGCAGGCTGGTGCCCCCTGTGCGGGAGGGTCCCGGGAGGAGAGGGAAAGGGACAGAAAGTGGGGGGCATGAAAAGCGGCTCCAACACTGGGCGGCTGCCCATGGGCCATGCCAGACTGGGTGCCCGCTGCCCGTCCATGTGGCCGCACCTGCCGCCACCCTTTGCGGGCTTGCTGTGGGCCGTCCAAAGTGTCCTGGGAGTATCCCTGGACCCGGGGGAGGCCCCAGGCCCTGTCGACCCTTTCTCGGGTTGCTCCTGAGCTGAGGGAGGGCCAGAGAAGGTTCTGGACTGACACCACTCACTGGCCTTCTCCTTCCAGAGACCAGTTCCTCGGCCACCAGCTACAGCTCCGAGTTCAGCAGGCGCTTGCTCAGCACCTACATCTGTGAGCCCCGCGCCCCCGCCCTGGGCCCACCCTTCTGGCAGGGGTCA
Source organism: Sorex fumeus (assembly GCF_029834395.1). Classification (NCBI taxonomy): domain Eukaryota; kingdom Metazoa; phylum Chordata; class Mammalia; order Eulipotyphla; family Soricidae; genus Sorex; species Sorex fumeus. The sequence goes on along the minus strand of NW_026606086.1, from coordinate 15,767,138 downwards.
CCCTGGGGGCCCACGGTAGTTGAGTCTGAAGTCAGGAGGGGCTTGGAGCTTGGGCGGTCCAGGGGCCACCCCAGGCTTAGATCGTAGCGTCCGAGTGCCATAGGTTCGAGCATGTCCTCCCCCACAGGTAAAGTCTTGGGTAACCTGCAGCTGAACCTGCTGAGTAAGTCAAAGGTGTACGAGGACCCGGCTCTGAGCGCCATCTTCCTGCACAATAACTACAACTACATCCTCAAGGCCCTGGAGAAGTAGGTGGCGTGCACCTGTGGAGGGTGCTGGGGCGTGTGTGTGTCTGTTCAGCGGGAGAGAATGTGTGTGTGTGTGTGTGTGGTGAGGGAGCTGGGGTGTGTGTGTGCAGGGGGGAGGGAATTGGTGTGTGTTTGTGAAGGGTGAGGGGTTGGGGTGTGTGTGTGTGTGGTGAAAGAACTGGGGTGTGTGTGTGCAGGGGGGAGAGAATTGGTGTGTGTTTGTGAAGGGTGAGGGGTTGGGGTGTGTGTGCGTGGTGATCTGTGGGGGGGGTGAGAAAACTGGGGTGTGTGTGAGGGGTTAAGGAACTGGTGTGTGTCTATGTGTGTAGTGAGGGAATTGGTGTGTGTGTATGTGAGGGGTGAGGGGATCCGGGGTGTGTGTGTGTGAGAGGGATGAGGGAACTGGTGTGTGTGAATGAGGGAACTGGTATGTGGAGGGGTTGAGGGAACTGGTGTGTGTGTGTGTGTGTGTGTGTGTGTGTGTGTTTGTGTGGAGAGAACTGGTGTGTCCATGTGTCTGTCCCGTCCAATCCCCTCCCTGACTGGTGTCAAGCAGGCACCGGAAGCCCAGCCCCTCCCTGTCCGCCCCACTCCTGCCCAGGTCTGAGCTGATCCAGCTGGTGGCTGTGACGCAGAAGACGGCCGAGCGCTCCTACCGAGAGCACATTGAGCAGCAGATCCAGACGTACCAGCGCAGGTGGGCGCGGACCCGGGCTGGCATCTGTGTCGGAATCCATGCAGGGGTCGCAGTGGGCGCCTCTGTACAGGGCAGCCTGTGCCAGGGCGACAAGGTGGGCTCCTGGCAGGCCCCGCGGGCACCTGGGGCCCGAGCAAGGCGGCAGGTGCCAAGCGCCAACCCAGCAGAGCTCACCGAGGCCGTTTTCTCTGGCCTCCTACATCTCTGCACGTGTTGTCAGCCCTGTCCCCCACAGCCACTGCTCCACTTCTGTCAGTCACGCCGGAGCTGCTCAGGTGCCCAGAGGGCACTGCGGGGTGCTGGCCATCGACCCTGGGGCTCGGTGGCTTGTGCCTGCTGGTGTTTGCATGGCTAAGAGGGAAGCCAGAGCCGGGTCTGTCCCCAGGAGAGTCCGCTCAGAACGGGCTAATTACTGTCCCGGTCAGAATCTGCCCTTTGCCACCCTTAGTAGATAAAAACCATCATGCATGGGCTCAGCTGAGGGACTGCATGATGCTTGCGTGAGGCCTCCCACCACCACCCTCATCAGCCCTGCGGGCCTCAGGAAGCCTCAGCCGCGTTAAGTGTTCGCCCTGCCCTGCGGTGTCCCCACAGCTGGCTGAAGGTGACGGACTACATCACCGAGAAGAACCTCCCCGTGTTCCAGCCCGGCGTCAAGGTGGGTGGGAAGGGGAGGGAGAGACAGGCTCCTTCTGGGCTGGGGGATGGGAATGGGGCAGGGCCAGGGGCTGGGGATGTGGTCTGCACTGAGGACAGTTTTCTCGACCTCCAGCTCCGGGACAAGGAACGGCAGATGATCAAGGAGCGATTCAAGGTTAGCAGGGGGCCCTTGCTTCCAACCCCCACACTGCTCACTGCCTCGGGCCCATGCAGACCCCAGCCATGTCCCCATTTGCTGCCCAGGGCTTCAATGATGGCCTGGAAGAGCTGTGCAAGATCCAGAAGGCCTGGGCCGTCCCGGACACGGAGCAGAGGGACCGGATCCGCCAGGCGCAGAAGAACATTGTCAAGGAGACCTATGGGGCCTTCCTGCACAGGTGCGCCCGGCCGGAGGGAAGGACAGGGTGGGGGCCTCCTCACAGGTGCGCCCTTGTGGACTGGCTGCTGTGCTTCTGGGCCTGGGGCCCTGGGCAGGGTAGGGGCCAGACAGGGTCCCGCCAGGGCCACCGCACTGGGGAGGGGCGCAGGGCCTGACCCCCGTGCCCTGTGTTATGCCAGGTATGCCAGCGTGCCCTTTACCAAGAACCCCGAGAAGTACATCAAGTACCGCGTGGAGCAGGTGGGCGACATGATTGAGCGGCTCTTCGACACGTCAGCCTGAGTGGCTCTCGGCCCGGAGACGGGCCACGGGGACACATAAAACGTTTCACTTGCCACTGGGCCCGCTGCATCCCCTCCTTTGGGCGCGTCCCAGCCCCCGGATTCTGGGGTTTGGGTACACCTGGCATTTCCCGGCCCCCGAGGCTGGTGGGCAGACGAGACTGGCCCTGTCCAGAGCTGGGCAGAGCCCCCTCCCTGTTCTTGTTTGAAGTGCAGAGCACCTGGAGAAGACATCGCGTCTTCTGTGTTGGCTCCTGTCTTCTCCAGCACCTGCCGCGAGGCGGGAGAGCTGGCGTCTGTCAACTCAGGGGCCTGTGCGTGACGATTCTGGGGTGATGGTTGCGGGGGTCCCCTGCTCGCTGGGAAGGAGGAGCTGAGCTCATGGAGACAGGCCTGCCGGGGGGCTTGCTCAGAGCAGGTTTATTCACGCACCCATGGACATGCTTTCCTGGGCACCGTCCTTCCCACAAAGAACCCCCCAGCCCGGCTAGGTCACATCCGGGGCTGCCCCCCGTGGGGTGCAGCCAGACCAGGGGCGGGGTGAGACCTGCATGTGGCCCAGGCCCAGATGCCCGCGAAGACCAGCTGGCTGCCCAGCACGCCCACCACGTATACCAGGAAGAAGATGTGGTCCGCAGCCTCCAACAGGCTCCTCCAGGGCCACTTTCCTCCTCCTTGGGGAGCCCCTGAGGGGAGAGAGAAGGGGACATTTCCCGGGACTGTTCGGAGCGGAGAGTCGCCTGGGCCCCAGGAGGCCGAGCCTCGGACGGGCAGCAGGGAAGGCACTTGGCTCGCATGCGGCCAGCTTGGGTGTGATCCTGGTACCCACCAGGGTCCTTGAGCCCTGCCGGGGGTGATCCCCGAGTACCAGGGCAGACACGAGAGCGCCCGGGGCCATGCCCACCTTCCGGCCGCGGCGGCGCTGGCTTCTCCGTGGGGCCGGGACCGTTGCTCCGTGCCAGCAGGCCGGTGAGCAGCACGGTCTCTGCGGTGCTGAGGAAAAGCAGGAGCAGCAGCACCGTGAAGTAGTACACTGAGGGGGGGTTTGGGGGGGGCACAGGTCAGGGCTGGCCCAAGGCTCCAGCACCCGGGTGAGGGAGGCCGCGCTTACAGAACACGGGGTTGCAGGAGGAGGAGCTGGGCAGTGCCTGCACCAGGGACGAGTGGAAGACCAGGTAGCCCAGCAGCAGGGTGACCTTGTAGGCAATGCGCTCTGGGGCCCCGAGGGGCAACAGCCCCCCGCACACGTCAGCCAGGAGCAGCGCCTCCCCCGGGACCAGCAGCGCCAGGACGCCCTTGACCGCCGTGTTCTGGAGGCGCAGCTGAAAGGGAGACAAGGGGTAGGGGCAAGGGCAGGGGTGTGCCGGCACCCCGCCCACTCCGACCCCCCCCCCCCCCCCGCCGCTGCTCACCGTCACCTGGAAGCAGGGCACCAGCTGCCTGGGGGGGATCTGAGCCGTCACGTCCTCAACCACGTACTCCCGCTTCACACTCACGATCTGGTTCACGGCATGAACCTGAAACTCCAGCTCCACCGCTGCCGGTGGGGCAGGCGGGAGTGAGCTCAGGAAGATGCAGCCTCCTCTGGTTCCTCTAGGGACCAGCGACAAGTAGGGACCGGCGCCCCCACCCCACTCTTGGTGGAACCACACCTGGTGATGTTCAGGGCTACTTCCTGGCTCTGCACTCAGAAATGACTCCTGAGGGTGCTCAGGGAACCATATGGGATGTTGAGGTTCGAACCCGGGTCCGCCCCATGCAAGGGCAAGCGCTCTCCCTGCTATACTATGGCTCTGGCCCCTATGAAAGTTTCTGGTGGTGCTAGAGAAGGTTTTGGCCTGAGCAAGGATTTCCTAAAGCCTTATCTTGTAACATCCCCCAACGTTTCCTCAAGGAAGGGGCTTAGATGCAAGTTTTCCATTAAATGCACTGAGACCAGGGAGATGGAGCAGGGGACCAGAGCATATGCCGCACACTCAGATCCCCCCATGCACTGGCACATGGCCCCCGCCCCCCAGTGCAGTCTGCCACCAGAGAGCTGTGACCTGCACCCACCAGCACGTCACCTCACACTGGAAATATGGTTCGCAGCAGGAGCCTGGAAGAATGGGAGGGGGCCCGGTCCCACTGGCCGCCTGGGGCGGGGGGTTCTGGGGTCTACCCATTTAAGGTGTCCCTAGGTATAAGGCCACAGTGGCCTGGGTGATGCCATCAGGTCAGCACTGCAGCTGGACCCCTTGGAGGTTGCGGGCAGTTGCTCTAGTGAGGCTGAGTTGGGTATAGAGCCCCGGGGAGCTAGGAGGACCTTGCCGGGCACACATCTGACCCGGGGTCAACCCCCAGCATTGCACATGGTTCCCCTGAGCACTGCCAACAGTGACACCTGAACACGGCTGGGTGTGACACAACCCCCCCACACACACACACACAAAGAACAGGGAGCCAGGAGATGGGGTGCAGGTCACACGCTCTTGCTCCTAGATCTCAGCTTCCCTGACCCCACGCACAATCCTTTGGCCCTCCCTGGCCCAGCCCCCATCCTGGCAGCACCTGAGTTGCTGAAAGCGAAGAAGCTGAGGGTGCAGTTGCTCTGGTCCCGGGGGAAATGCAGGAGCTCCAGGTCACAGTTGGTCTCCATGGTGAGGGCCAGGTAGAGCTCTACGTGGCCGTGACGGTCCACTCGGATCCGGGGACTCTGGTCCTGCCAGTCCACCCAGAGCCTGCCGGGAGGAAAGGCCCCACTGGGCCAGAAGCCCACGCCTCTGCCTGGGGACAGTGGGGAGCCAGAGGGGAGCAAGGACGCCCTGGGTGCTCGGGGGAGGGGCAGGAACCTACGCCTCCTGGATGGTGAGTCCTGGGGTCCAGAGCGAGTCCCAGGGCAGCGAGACCACGTGCCGGGGGTTGCTGCTCGCGTTCCAGGCCAGGCGGGCATCCAGCCAGGACTGGGGGGGTGAGAGGGTATCTCAGGCTCTTGCTCCCCACATCTCCCTGGCCCTTCCTTGGCAGGGGACTGCAGCCAGGCTGCCCGTCCTGCCCTGCCCCCTCCCATATTCACCAGCCGGAGCAGCAGCATGGACGACACGGTGTAGCGCAGGATGTCCTGTGGGACGGGGGCAGCATCTCAGTGGACACAGCTGTGCCCACTCCCCTCCTGCGGGGGTTGGGGGGCTCACCCTCACTCACCACATTAAGGACATTGGTCACAAACACATGCACGTCCATGAGTAGAGGCTCAGTCCCGTTGCTGGGGATCTGGATGGTCTCCTGAGCCTTCTGGGGCGAGTCGTGTTTGAGGAAGGATGGCCAGGCTGAGGGATGGACGCAGAGGTCACCCAGGAGTCCCAGAGTTCGCACCCAAGCACACCCTGTATTCTCCACCTACCGAGCGCCGGCGCCTGGAAGCCCCTACCCAGGACCGAGGATGGCTGTGTGGCGCTCAGCCCCAGGACGGCGAGGGGGAGCAGGAAACTCGGGGCCATTGTGGTTGCATGCGGCAGGGAAGCCTGAGACACAGTTTCTAGTGGAGTCACGACTCCGGAGTGGCTGGGCAGGGGCAGCTGCACAGTGCAAAGTCCCCGAAGCCTGGCATATGAAGCCCCCCCCTCAGTTCCGCAAACACCCGAAGACAAAGGCCAGGGCCGAGCCCAACCTGCCTGCACCTGCCAGCGCCTGGTCCCGCTCCATTTCCACCACCTGGGATGGGTTGCCATGTTTAAGGCACCAAGCGGGACCCAACAAACAGAATCCTCCCCCACCTCCCAACACACACAGGGTCTCGACTCGGTCCTTTCAATCTGACCAAAAAACCTAGTGACCTAGGCCCACTACAAAAAGTGCCTGGTGTCGGGGCTGGAGCAATAGCACAGCGGGTAGGGCGTTTGTCTTGCATGCGACCAACCCGGGTTCGATTCCCAGCATCCCATATGGTCCCCTGAGCTACCGACAGGGGTAATTCCTTTGTGCTGAGCCAGGAGGAACCCCTGTCCATTGCCGGGTATGACCCAAAAAGAAAAAAAAGTAGTGCCTGGTGTTGGGGGCTTGGAGCGACAGTTTGGAGGGCAGGGCTCTTGCCTGGCACTCAGTCGACTCAGGGTCGATCCCCACCACAAGCCACACTAGGAGTAACCCCTGACTGCACAGTCAGGAGGAAGCCCTGAACACGGCAGGGCGGGGCCCCCAAAATAGCAAAAACAAAAATAATGAGCAGACTTCAAAATGCACATCTGGGGCCGGAGAGAGCATAGTGGGAAGATGCTGGCCTTGCCCACGGGACAGACCAGCCTGGAGCCCTGCACTGCACGGGGTTCCCTGAGCACCTCTGGGTGGAAGACCCCAAAATAAAAGTAGAATGCACCTTTCTGTTTACATAGTCGAGTTTTTGGGAGGGGCCACACCTGGCAGCAGGCAGGGTTACTCCTGGCTCTAAGATCAGGGATCACACCCTGTGGGCTCGGGGACCATATGGGTTGTCTGGGATTGAACCTAGATAGGCTGCGTGCAAGGCAAATGCCCTACCCACTGTACTGTTGGTCTGGCCCTAAGGTTTGCATACTCTGTTATCTTAGAGGGGTACCCCTACAGATGTGGGGCGTGCAAGCACAGTTAAAGGCTTTGCAAGCATCTCAGGCAGTCTGGTCCCCTGGGCCACGTGACACAGCCAAGACTCGGTCACCTTCGGACGATGCGGGGAAGGGACAGGGCCCAGGAGGACTGAGCACCCCTACCCGGCGTGACTCTGGCTCCCAGCGCGCCCTCTGAGACTTCTCAGCCTTGGAAGGCGCAGACAGAGCTGGTCTGCTCACAGACGGGGTGCTTCACTCCGGGGGCTGGGCCTCTCCCACCTTCCTAGTCTCGGGGTGGAGGCTGGTGGGGGGGAGGGCATGGAAACATCCCAAAATCCAAAGTCTTTGCCCAACTGTTCCCACCCCATTCTATGCACAGGCCAGAAGCCGGATCCCCTAGCAACGATGCAAGGGGCAAGAGTCCCTGGCCCTTGGGTGGTATTCCTGAGCATTCCCTGTCCCCCCGCCCCGCACCCCGCCCCTCCCCGGGGAGACTTCAAGCACCGATCATTTCCCAGCGATAGAGCGAGCCCCAGTTCAGGGACAGCCGCACACGCGCAGGCGCATTCCGACCGAGCGACGGCGTCCAGGTCCGCCGCGATCCCGTCAGCCCCCGCGGCAAGGGCCGCTCTGTCCGGCCGCGAGCGCCCCGTCTCCTCTATCCCGTCGTGCTCTGCGGCGCAGGGGCAAGATGGCGGCCGAGAAACAGGTTCCCGGCGGCGGCGGCGGCGGCGGCGGCAGCGGCGGCGGCGGAGGCGGGGGCGGCCGCGGCGCGGGAGGAGAGGAGAACAAGGAGAACGAGCGTCCGTCCGCCGGGTCGAAGGCGAACAAGGAGTTCGGGGACAGCTTGAGCTTGGAGAGTATCCTCGGGCCTCGCTCGCAATGACGACGTGTCGCTGAGGCGGGCGGGGGCGGGAAGAGGCGGCGGGTCCCGGCTCGTCTCGCCTCGCCTCGCCGCGGGGGTTCGCGTGGCGACCCTTCTCCTCTTCCTCGTTTCCCCCCCCACCGCCGACCCCCGACCCCGGGTTCGTCGGCAGCTGGCGGCAGGCTGTCCGTCGACGGCCACGACGCTCGGGGCCCCCGCCCCGGAGCCTGAGGCGCGGCGGCCCGGACGTGAGGGAACCGCCGCCGGGGCTGGGCTGCCCCGTGCCTTTTTTTGTTTGTTTTTTTTGTTTCTGCTTTTTGGGTCACACCTGGCGATGCTCAGGGGTTCCTCCTGGCTCTGCACTCAGGAATCACTCCTGGCGGTGCTCAGGGGACCATATGGGATGCCGGGGATCGAACCCGGGTCAGCTGCGTGCAAGGCAAGCGCCCGACCCGCTGTGCTATCGCTCCAGCCCCGCCCCGTGCCTTTTTGTTGTTGTTTTTGGTTTTTTTTTAAATTACTTTTATTTGGGGGGGGGGGGGTCCACAGCCCTCGGAGGCAGTGGACGCGGTGCCGAGCGGGCGCGTCTCCCGGTCCGGCGTGCAGGTTCTGCCTCGAGTCCGGACCCGGGTTCACGGCGCTGATGTCGGTTCAGGTTTTTCCCCAGAGTTAGGGAGGAGAATATCTCGGTTCTGCCACACCTGCTGGCGGTGCTCGGAGGCGACCTCCACTCGGCGGGACCATCTGGGATCGAACCGGGTTGGCCACGCGCAGGGCCGGCGCCTTCCCCCCCCCACCCCCCCTTGCTCCGGGCCCCGGGCCCTGGCATCCAGGGTTTGGGTTTGGCACCAGATCGCGCAACCCGTGAGTTGCGTTGCTCGTGAGCCCGTGTGCCGCTTTGGTGGGGATGGGTAGCAAGCTAAGAACGCAAAGAGTTGATTGGAGTGACAGGCTTTTGGGGCTGGTGCCAGGGTCCTGACCACCCCAGGGAACCTCCTCGGTGTGAAGCCCGCCAGCGCCTGATGATCTGTCATCACACCTTAAGACTGTTCAGCCCTTAAGCGTCTGCCCGTTTATTGTTTTGAACAGGCATTGTTCAAAATATTCAGCATATCAGAATGCCTTGGTTTAGGTCCCTTGTTACCCTGTCTTTTTCGGGAGAGGAGGCAGGGTTTGAAGTTTTTTTTGTTTTTTTTTTTTGTCTAACCTGGAGGTGATCGAGGATCTTTCCTGGCTCTGGCAGAGTCTCAGGAGTGATCCCTGGGGACACTTGGGGGGAAACCTGTGTGGTACTGGGGGGTCACATGGGTCCACCAAGGCAGGTGCCTTAACCCTTACCTCCAGCTCGCTTTGCTGTTCTTAGTTGTTGAAATAGTTCTTTCTGTTTTTGTGGTTTTAAAAATACACCTATAGAAAGTTAATTGAGGACTTTTTTTTTTTTTAGCTTTTTGGGTCACACCCAGCTATGCACAGGGGTTACTCCTGGCTCATGCACTCAAGCATTACTTCTGGCAGTGCTTGGGGGACCATATGGGATGTCGGGAATTGAACCCGGGTCGGCCGTGTGCAAGGCAAATGCCCTACCAGCTGTGCTATTGCTCCAGCCCCTAATTGAGGAAATTTTAAAGGGAAAATGAAACTGTGGATAAAAATCACTGAACTTCCAAATGTTTGGTATGTTTTTTGAGGGGGAACCACTTCTGGCTCTGCTCAGGAATCTCTTGCTCTGCGCTCAGGGATCACTCCTGGTAGGGCTTAGGGGACCGTATGGGGTGTCTGGAATTGAACCCAGCTGGGCAGCATGTGAGGCAAGTGTCCTGCCCTCTGTATCTCCCAGGCCCCTGATACAATTACTGTTTCAAGTGTTTTAAGATTCTTTGGAAAAATAAAAGAAGGCTGCTGGGTGGGACTTTTTCTTTTAAAAGAAAACTGCAATAATTTGGTGCACCGATCTGGCTTGGCAGGTGTGCCTCACTTGTTGGCCCCTGCAGCTTCACCGCTGGTGACGAAACAGCCTGGTGGGGGAACCTCGTGCCACCAGCAAACCACACCGCACACCTCATTACAGCCTGATTCTGCATGAATGAGTAAACCAGTGGAAAGCACCCCAGTTCCAGTCAGCGTGTGGGACTTAGCAGCTTTGTTGAAGCTGTTGGGGTTCAGCAGTCCTCACTTGCCCGGCATGCCCACCTTCCCTGTGGACTCTGCCTCAGCCTGCGTGTTCTGAATAGAATTCCCGGACATTTCCGGGTGTGCTGATACTTTAGAACTGTCGAAGAGGCTGTGATGTGACCCGGTGGGGCTAGGGGTGGGCCGGGGGGGTCGGTTTGCTGTGGCCGCTTCCTTAACCCTGCTCCAGTTCTCCAGATCATTAAGGAGTCTCAGCAGCAGCATGGCCTGCGGCATGGAGACTTTCAGAGGTACAGGTGAGTCGTGCCTGCAGGATGGCGGGCGGCCATGGTGGGGTTCCCAAGCTCACTATGGCAGATGCCTGAGGACTCTGCCTGGGAATGCCTGTTGCCCTCCAAGGATACTTTCTTTTCTTCCTTTCTTGTATTTCACAGGAGGCATGATTTTTGTTTTAGTGTTTGGGCCACACACCGGCACTGGCCAGGGCTTGGTGCTTAGCTCTGCGTTCAGGGATCACTCCTGGTGGGGTTGGGCTAGCACTGCTGGAGATGAAATCGGGTTGGCCATGTGCAAGGCAAGCACCCATGAAAACATGTTTTTTGTTTGTTTGGGGGGATGCACCTGGTGGTGCTCAGACCTTACTCCTTATTCTGCATCCAGGGATCACTCCTGGCGGGTTCAGGGGACCATGTGGAGTGTTGGATAGAACCCAGGTCAGCTGCCTGCAAGGCATGTGCCCTACCTATCGCTCTGGCCCCTGGGCGGTGCTTTGAGTCACTCCCAGAACAGGTGATGTGTTGTGTGGGAACTAGAACAGGCCTGTCCTCCAACCCTTTCCCTGGCCCCTTTTAATAATTTGTGCTGGGGACACGGGGGTGGGGGTGGGGGTGGCATCTTGCACATTTCCAGGCCACATTGAATCCCTGGCACACCTTATGGACCCCCCCCCCCAAGCCTCACCCAAAGTGATCCTTAAGTGCAGAGTCAGGAATAAGTTCTGAACATGACCAAATGTGGCCTCTTCCTTCCCCCCCTGTGCCCTGATAGCCTTAAGGCTGAGAAGCTGAAGTAGCATTTAAATAACATTTTAAAAAATTACCAATATTATTTGATTTGGGGTTAGTACATTTTTTATACATATTGATACAAACTTAGTCAAAATACACATATTGAAAATATGCCCAGTCTCTGCCAGGGTATTGGGCTTAATCTAAAAATAGAATTATCTGGGGAGGGCAGAATGATAGTACAGCAGGTAGAGCATTTACTTTGCATGCAGCCGACCCGGGTTCAAGCCCCAGAATCCCATATGGTCCCCAATACCACCAGGTGTAATTCCTGAGGGCAGAACCAGGAGTAACCCCTGAGCATTACCAGGTGTGACCCAATAAACCAAAAAAGAAAAGAGGGGCTGGAGCGATAGCACAGCAGGTAGGGTGTTTGCCTTGCAGGTGGCCAACCCAGGTTTGATTCCCAGATTCCCAGCATCCCATATGGTTCCCCGAGCACCGCCAGGAGTAATTCTTGAGCGCAGAGCCAGGAATCACCCGTGAGCAGTGCCGGGTGTGACCCAAAAGGCAAAAAATATATATATATATATCTGAGACCTGGAGTGATAGTACGGTGGTTAAGGTGCTTTCCCTGTACATGGCCTACCTGGGCTTGATCCCTGGCATCCCATGTGGTCCCCCGAACCTGCCAGGAGTGATCCCTGATTGCAGAGCCAGAAGTAAACCCTGAACATTGCTGTGTGTGGCTCAAACACCAAAAAACTAAAATGCAGTCGTTTGGTGCTGGGGAGGTAATTCAAAAGGCTGAGCACATGCTTTGCATGCAGGAGGCTCAGCTTTGATCTCCACTACCACATAGTCCATTCCTCCACCTCCACTGCCAGCTCCATCAGCTCCAGCTCATGAGCACTGAGTCAGAAGGAACTCCCAGTACCACCAGCTAGGGCCCCAAAATAAAGAATAGGGGCCAGGAGATAGCTTAGGGGGATAGTGCATTAGTGCACGTGAAATACCAGGATTTAAGCCCCTGAGAATTTTTGGGAGTGACTCTCCCACCTCCTACCCCACTAGGTGTGACCCCAAAACCAGAAATATCCTTGTGTTGAAGGAGTGTCCGTTACCAGCCAGACCTGTCAGAATATGCCGTCTGATCAGAGTGAAGCTGTGTGGGTGCAGAGTGGGATCTGGCCTGACGGCGCTCCCAACACCCTTTTTCAGTGCCCTGCTTGCCTGCTCTCAGCCCCCTTGGCCCTCAGAGCCCTAACCTCTGTGCGACTCTTTAGCCCAGACTGCAGCTGTGCACGGCCGCCGCCCCCACCAGAGGGTGACTTCTCTGGGGTCAGATACTCCTCACCATCACCCTGTTTCCAGTGGATGGGAGACGGGTGCCTGTGGCCTGGAGTCCAGCTCCCCCAGCTTCGGCCCTCCCTGGCTGGACTCTCCCTCCCCAGCAGCCTGTTTGTGGTTTCTTGCAGGGGCTACTGTTCCCGCAGACAGAGGCGACTCCGGAAAACACTCAACTTCAAGATGGGGAACAGACACAAATTCACGGGGAAGAAAGTCACTGAGGACCTTCTCACCGATAATAGGTACAGGCTCTGCTTCCGGCCTGCGTGTCTGGGGGCCCACAGGAGGAGAAGGTCAGGACCTGTCCGGGACCCGAGTGGCTGGCGGTGACAGCTGAGGCTCCGGGGCAGCTGAGTTGGGGAGTTGGGGTGTCTTGGCTGCAGCTGCTCCTGGCTCTGGGTGTTGCTGCAGGGGTTTGTTGGGGGCTGAGGCAGCCAGGTGTGGCCTCTGCTGAGGGGAGAGCTGCCCGCCCCGTCGGAGAGCCTCAGACTGCTTCTCAGCTGCAGCCACTGGCCAGTGTCCTACTGCTCCCAAGGACAGCAACACTGTCTGCAGGTGTGTTGGGACACAGGCCACCAAGAGCTTGTTTGCAGGGTATCTACCTGATTGTGTGTTTCACTTGCCGAGATGCTGTGACAGACCACATGGCCCAAACCTGAATCAGTTACTGCGGGCCGAGACTGGGCGGAGGGGCCTTTCACCAGCCCGAGACTCAGGGGGGTCTGACTTTATAGGAAATCATTACTTAGGGGCAGGGGGCCTTCATGAGAGTTGTTTGCTGTCCGCTGATCAAGTGTGTGGCCAGGAGGGTGTTTTGACACCATAGTGAAAGTGGAAGATTTGGTTTTAGTGGTGCCACACTTGGTGGTGCTTGGGAGGCCGTGCAGGCTAGACCAAGCTCTGCGGCTTGAACCATCTTCCTGGCTCAGGCATGTTTTTGTTTCCTGGGTCTCCCAAGTGATGCTCAATAGCCCAGGGCTGGTGGCAGGGGCTCCAGATGATTCTCTGACAACCAGGCTGGTGGATCTGTGCAAGCACCCCAAGGGTGTGGGGCTGCAGGCCCTGCAGTGCCCATGGTCACCCAGGCCACCTGGATACAGAGGAGAAGGCACTCACCTGGTGCATAGCTGGCTGGGTTTGTTTCTGGCACCCCCATATGCATTCCCTTCCCCAGCCCTACCAGGAGTGAGCCCTGAACACAGGGGAGTGTTGCCCAAAAAAGAAAAATCTTCCTGGGCAGTACTTAGGCAACCCCCAGGTCTGTACCCAGTGGTGCTTGGGGGGACCACCGGAATTGGGAGTTGGTTGCATGCCAGGCAAGACCTTGACCCCTCTGCTATCTGTGGCCCACAGCACTGGTTCTTGACCCTCACTGACCCTTCTGAGGTGATGGTGAGCACCAAGTCCAAGATGGCAAGAACACCATATTACGTGTCACTTACTCTCCAGAATTCCGAAGGCTTGGAAGGGAGAAGTAGCTTAAGGGTGCTTGACAGGCAACCCAGGAGACCTGTGTGGAGGAGGCTGAATCTGGAAGGAGTTGTGAGTGGAGGACCACTGTGTCCAGGGGAGCAGCGTGCCAAGGTGTGTGTGAACACCCCTTTGCTCTGCTCAGGCGGTGAAGGGTCTCCAAGTTTGAGGGACAGAGACACACATTAGCCAGAGTATAGGTTACGGCGGGGTGTACTGATGAAAGCTAATGAGCCCAAATCAGATGAATTTCTCAGGATGGTGAGGCCTTTGGATGGATGTGGGGTAAAGTGGATGGATCAAGTCTCACAAGGCTTACCCCAGTACTGCGGCCAGCCAGAGCACCCGCCCATCCTCCTTCCACTTTCTTTCTTTTTGCTCTTTCCTTATTAGGGCTCCGCAGGCCCCCACATCCCACCCCCCTCACGGTACACTGCCTTCCCAGCCCAGGGAGCACTAATGATCTCCTTGCTGCTTGAGGGGCGAGCGAGGCACGGGAAGTGGGCACTGATCCAGTGTCACACAGCTGGGCGCGGGGGCGACACTGAAGAGTCCCATTAGGCTCTCGAGAATCTATTTGTGTGTTTCTGGCTTAGGGTCACCCTGAGTCCTGACCCTGCTCCATATTCGGGGACTGTGGTGTGGGGTCGGACCTGGGCTCCTGTGTGCAGCTGGTGCTCAGCCTGCTGTGCTCTCTTTGGCCCTGCGGCAGCCTTATTTTTAGTTTTGTTTTTTGGTGTTGGGGGTCACACCCAGTGGTGCTTAGGGCTACTCCAGACTCTGTGCTCAGGGATTACTCCTGGCAGGCTCAGGGGACCTTATGGGGTGCCGGGGATTGAACTCGGGAGGGCTCCATGCAAGGCCAGCACATCCCCGCTGTACTCGTGCTCTGGCCTGAAAGCCGCCTTCTGTTTCCAGTATTTGGTTCTTGAGGCCAGAGCTAGCACGGGCTCATGCACTGGCCCTGCATGTAGGCGACCCCAGGTCTTTTCACAGCACCCCCGAGTCTCCTGAGTACTGATGCCAGGAGCGAGCCCTGAGCACTGTGGGCTATGGCCCAAACCACTCCCCTCCAAAATAGGAAAGGATTTGATTTCTAACTGGGTTGGCCGCGGGCTGGTTGCTTTTGGGATGAGTCCTGAACTGCCCGTGCTCCGTCTCTATGGGGCCGTGGGGCCGTGCTGGAGGTGCCTCGGCTTCCCTGGGAGGGAGACAAGTGGGAGGAGCTAGGTTCGGGGTAGAGGCAGGGCCTGTGTGGCCCTGCCCATATGGCCTACCTACCCTTCTCTCCCGGTAGGTATCTGCTGCTGGTGCTGATGGACGCTGAACGGGCTTGGAGCTACGCCATGCAGCTCAAGCAAGAGGCCAACACGGAGCCCCGGAAACGCTTCCACTTGCTGTCACGCCTCCGCAAGGCCGTGCAGCACGCGGAGGAGCTGGAGCGTCTGTGTGAGAGCCGGCGTGTGGATGCCAGGACCAAGCTGGAGGCACAGGTCAGCAGCTCACAGGGGTGCTGCTGTGGGGGCAGTTGGACCCTTGGGTTTGTTTGTTCTCGGGGCCACACTCAACAGGGCTCAGGGTCATCCTGGGTGGGTCTAGGGGCCCTCTGCAGTGCTGGGGATCAAGCAGAGTCAGCTGCGTTCAAGGCAAGTGTATTCCTGGCCCTAAGGAGTGGAAATTGTAGATAGGAAAAAGGAAAGTATTTGCGGGGCTGGAGACGTAGAACAGCAGGGAAAGTGCTGGCCTGGCATGTAGCTAAACCGGGTTTGGTTTTCCCCCGGCACCACATATGGTCCCATGAATCCTGGGACTGGAGCAATAGGACAGCAGAGAGGACATTTGCCTGGCATGTGACCAACTCAAGTTTGAACCCTGGCACCCCACATGGTCCCCTGAACTCTCCCAGAGTGATCCCTCAGCACAGAGCCATGAGTAAGCCCTGAGCCTGGTCAGGTGTGACCCAGAAATAAAAACAAAAGCAAAGAGCATGGAGGGTGGGCTGGAAAGTAATTCAGGGGCTGGGCACTCTCCTCGCATGGGACCATCCTTAGTTCACTCCCTGCACTGCGTTTGCTTCTCTAAGCCCCACTGGGGTGAGCCCTGAACACTGCTGAGAGTCTCTAAAAGAACCAGAAATTTAAGCCAGGAATGTCGCCCGGCGGTAGAGCGCTGCTTTCCATATGTGAGACCCTGCCCTGGGTTTGATCCCCAGCACTGCAAATGAAAGTAAAGAGGAGAAAGTCATTTCATTAGTAAGCTATGATACCTCAATATTTTGTTATGATTCATTTACTTCCAAGAGAGATCTTTATTTTACTTAACTATGTCCTTAGCTGTGATACAAGTATTAGAAATTGAATATAGGGAGGCCAGAATAATAGTACAGCCGGTAGGGCGTTTGTTTGCAAGTGGCCGGTCCAGGTTTGATCCCTGGAATCCCATATGGTCCCTGAGACGACCAGGAATAATTCCTGAGTAACTCCTGAGCACTGCCTGGTGTAACCCAAAAACCAAAAAGACAGTTGAGTATAAACCTGTAACAGCCATCGTCTCTTTTAAAAATTGATTTTAGAAAAATCGAGAATGGGCCAGTGTAGAACATGTGTCTCACATACATGAGGCCCTGGGTTTGATTGCTGGCACCAAAAAGGAACACATTTCTCAGAAGATGCCAACTTTCCTTCTATGTATTAAAGGACACCATATTGAAAGTGGAAGATTGGGTTTTAGTGAAGGCGCAGAGGACAGACAGGAACACCTGCCTTGTAAGCGAAAAACGGTCACAGGTTGGATTCCCTGGTGCCCCACATGTACCAAGTCCAGTCCTTGCAGCTGTGCTCTGGAATCCCTGGTCTCCCAAGCGATTTCAAACTCACTGCACCATAAAAAGTGTGATCTGAGAGCACCACAGCCAGAAAGGGCCCCTCAGCAAGCACCCCAAACCTATGCATGACCCCTAGGGAGTAAAGCTGCTCACAGATGGTGTGAGGAGTTAGAGCAATAGCACATCGGGGAGGGTGCTTGCTTTCATGCAGCGAATAAAGGTTCAAGCCCCGAGCACCTCCAGGAGTGATTCCTTAGTGCAGAGTCAGGAGTAAGCTCTGAGCATCGCCAAATGTGACTCAAAAGCCAAAGAAAATTGGAGCGCAAGCCCCCCAGTCAGTCATCTCAGCAGCAGACAAGTGGAGGGGAACAGGGCAGGGTCAGCTAACCTTAAAGACTTCTTTTTCAAGTTAAAATTAATACAATGGGGCTAGAGAGAGAGCATGTCAGGGCAGGCACTTCCCTTGCATGTGGATGATTTAAGTCTGACCCTCAGTGCCCCGTATGGTCCCTTGAGCCCTCCCAGGGGTGATCCTTGAGGGCAGAGCCAGGTGTGAGTCCTGAGCACTGCTGAGTGTGACCCCAACCATGCCCAAAAACTTCAAAAAACAAAACAATTATCTTTCCCATCAATTTATAATGTAGAAAATAGATTTTTATTTTCTATTTTCCTGACTACCCCACCGTAGTGTTTCTGCTTTGGTTTGGGGCCAGTTGGTGGTGCCTGGCCATGCTTGGGGGCCCTGTGTAGTGTAGGGTCACCTTGCCTCCCACATTGAAGCATGAGCTCCAGCCCTTTGCGCTCTGGCTGGCCCTAACTGTGGTGTCGGCTTGAACCCCAGGTCTCATGTGTGAAGCGTGTTCTACCACTTGAGCGATCTCCCTGGGACCCCAGATATCATGGTTTTTTTTTTTTTTTGTCAGTCTAGGTTTTTGGTTTGGGGGCCAGACCTGGCAGTGCTCAGGACTGACTCCTGGTTCTGTGCTCAGGCTCACTCCTGGCGGTAGTGGCCCTAAAGCAAGCAGGCGCCTTCCCGCTGTGCTGTCTGCCCAGATGTGTCCTTTCAGACGCAGCCAGGTAGCTCTACTATCTTTGGATCGGGCTGCGGGTTTGGGCTATGCCCAGTGGTGCTCGGGGCTTACTCCTGGCTTTGTGCTCAGGGATCACTTGTGGCAGGCTCGGGGGACCGTTTGGGGTGCTGGGAATTGAGTCCAGGCCAGCTGTGTGCCAGGCAAACGCCCTCCCCGCAGTCCTGTCGCTCAGCCCCAGATCATGCTGTGCTCCTGACGGTGGGGAGAGGTTGAGCACGGTGCGCGTTCCCTCACCCCGCAGGCGTACACTGCTTACCTCTCTGGAATGCTGCGCTTCGAACACCAGGAGTGGAAAGCTGCCATCGAAGCTTTTAACAAGTGCAAGTAAGTCCTGCAGCCCAGCGGCGGGGGAGGCTTTGATTTGAGGGGTGAGGATGGCACTGGTGCAGGCGGAGTCGGCCCCCTTTGGTCTTTCCCTTTGGAATCTGGTGATTCTCTCGCGTCCTCAGAATGTGCCAGTCAGTTCTGTCCCATTGGCTGCTGTGTTGGGTCTCGAGCCGCATCTCTTGTGTGAGTTGCTTTCTAATAAACAGCTTCGCACCCGCTCTTTCTTTCTAGAACCATCTATGAGAAGCTTGCCAGCGCTTTCACCGAGGAGCAGGCCGTGCTGTACAGGCAGCGCGTGGAAGAGATCTCGCCTAACATCCGCTACTGCGCCTACAATATCGGTGAGCATGCGGGAGAGCGGCATTCCCCGCGCCCGCCCACACCCAGCCCCAGGGCCGTTTCCGGGGCTCTGTCAGCCCCCCCCACCCCGTCTCTGCTCCCCCCACTGTCTGTGGTGCTGAAGGGGAAGGAGCGCTCCACAGTGCAGGGCTGGGGAGAACACACGAGACTCCTGACCCGCTTTTTTCCCACCAGGGGATCAGTCTGCCATCAACGAACTCATGCAGATGCGACTGCGGTCTGGGGGCACGGAGGGCCTCCTGGCCGAAAAGTTGGAGGTAATCTTGGGTGTGCAGTTCGGAAAATCTCAGGCGAAAGTATTTGTACTCCTCAATTCCATTATCCAGGGATCGTTGCTCTAGGGCAACATATAGGGCTGGAGCGAAAGTACAGTGGCCAACTGGGTTTGGTCCCTTGAGCTTCGCCAAAGTGATCCCTGAGTACAGGGTCAGGAATAGCCCCTGAGCATTGCCAAGTTTGGGCCAAAACCCAAAAATAAAAGATAAATATGCATAGTTGAACCGGGGTTTTAACCTTAAAAAAATTTTTTTTTGGTTTGTTTTTTGTTTTGGGGTGGTAGGAGGTCTCCCTGCAGTGTCAGGGACTGAACTCGGGTCCCACGGAACTCATGCTTCATACTGTTAACGTACTTTTTGCTGTGTCTTTGTCATACCTCATTTTTAAGTTATACTGGTACAACTGGGGGAGAAAGATTCACGGGCCAGAAAGATAGTACAGTGGGGAAGGTACTGGCTGTACATGCAAATGACTAGGGTTCAATCTGAGCAGCGCCAGCAGTAATTTCTGAGCCCAGAGTTAGGATTAGCCCTTGTGCGTCTTTTGGTATGGCTCAAAAAATAAATTAAGAA
Source organism: Sorex fumeus (assembly GCF_029834395.1). NCBI lineage: Eukaryota > Metazoa > Chordata > Mammalia > Eulipotyphla > Soricidae > Sorex > Sorex fumeus. The sequence continues at coordinate 15,748,039 of NW_026606086.1, read as the reverse complement.
AAAGTTCAAATGGGTTATGTCCCATTTCTTTGCAAAAAACTTTGGCATAAAATCTGATTATTATAAAGTGAACTGTGGTGTCTCTCCAGCCCTAAATCAACAGTAGCACTGTCCTCCCATTGTTCATTGAGTTGCTCGAGCAGGTACCAGAGCAGGCACCAGTAGCGTCTCTGTTGTGAGACTTGTTACAAATCAACAGTAACTTTCTTAATTTTTTCTGTATATCTGTTTAATATTCAAGTTTCCATAAACTAAGATGTATGGTACCAAGAAGGAACTAACTTGTTTTATTTGGGGAGGGTCGTACCCACCATTCCTCAGGGGTTACTCCTGGCTTAGTGCTCAGGGTCTGTGTGATTTCAGGGATTGAGCCTTCTACATGGAAAGCACATACTCACTTTATTGAGCTCTATCTCCCCACACTCAAGGAGGAATTAAAATACAGAATTGCAAGCCAAAGAGATAGCATAGAGGAGGCTGCTTGCCTTTCCTGTGGCCAACTCTGTTTCTGATTCTGGTACTGCACAGGGTCCCCCAAGCACCTCTAGAATTGATCTCTGAGCATCATGTCAGGAGTGAACCCTGAGCACTGCTGGTTAGGACCCCCAAACCAAAAACTGTGTGTGTTTGTGTAATTGATGAAGTTAATCTAAGGCGTGGTATGTAAGTTACAGAAGACAAATTACGGTTTTTAATTTCACCTGGGATGGATCCATAGTTTAAGCTTGAACTTGCTAAACCTACTTTGCAGGCCCTGATCACGCAGACCCGAGCCAAGCAGGCGGCCACCATGAGCGAGGTGGAGTGGAGAGGGAGGACAGTGCCGGTGAAGATCGACAAAGTCAGGATCTTCCTGCTGGGGCTAGCTGACAATGAGGCAGCCATCGCCCAGGTAAGGAGTGCCTGGGTGACCTGTCTGTGGGTGTCCTTGTGTTTGAAGATGTCATGGGTTGGGTTTGGTCTTTCTGGAGTGGGGGCAGAGTCACACCTGGTGGTACTCCTGACCTGCTCTTGGCTCTGAGCTCAGGGACCACTCCTGGCAGGGCTCAGGGTTGCTGGGGATTGAACCCACGTCGACTGCTTGCCTTGTATGTGCGCTGTCCACTGTGCTGCCCCCTGTCCCCATGGTGTTGAGTTTTATTGCTGTTCACCCCTCCCTAAAGAGAAGCTGCTCTGAAGCTGGCTTTGGTGACTGTCTCAGGATGTACTCTTATTTGTTTTGTTCTTTGGACCACAGAACGTGGTACTCGGGGCTTACCCCTGGCAGGGCCGGGGATTGTACCCACATTGTGTGCGTGCAAGGCAAGCCCCTGACCCGCTGTACTAACTCTCTGGGCCCAAGTATGTACCTTTTTTTTTTTCTTTCTGCTTTTTGGGTCATACCTGGCAATGCACAGGGGTTACTCCTGGCTCTGCACTCAGGAATTACTCCTGGCAGTGCTTGGGGAGGACCCTATGGGATGCTGGGAATCGAACCCAGGCCGACCGTGTGCAAGGCAAAGGCCCTACTAGCTGTGCTATCGCTCTGGCCCCCGGTATGTACCTTTTAAATAAACTTACTTTGAGAACTGAGTTTTGGGGTCTTGGATTTAGAGGGCAGAGAAGTTTGTCACACCAGTCATCGGCAGTGGGAGCATGAGAAGTGGCTGCCAGTGAGACTTGCTCGTGGCCCAGCAGGTGGTGCAGCAGCCTCTCTCATGGGCCTTCGTGCTCCCTGGCCCTTCCAGAACCAGAATAACTTGTTCCTTGTGTGGTACAAATGAGCTCAGGCAAAGCTGTAGTAATTGATGTTGCTTGCTGACGTGATTGTTAGCCTTTGGGGTTGTGAACAACCAACGAAGACCCTTGGGGCTGGCGAGCTAGTACAGTGGCAAAGAGGCTTGTCCGCCACACAGCTGGCCCCTTCAGTTCCCCCGAACCCAACCGGGAGTTACCCCTGAGCTTGGAGCCAGGGAGAAGTTCTGAGCACTGCTGGGTGTGGCCCCCATACAAAACAAATCATGGAAATTGCTGGCGCTAGTCTGTCAGGGTTGTTCAGCGCAGCTGGGTTCCTGTCCCAGCTCCTGCACTTTCCCCGTTGACCAAGCCTCTCCTAAAATCAGCTCATTGGGAACCTACGAGGCTTTCTCCTGCTCCCACCCCATTGTGTCACACCCAGTGATGCTCAGTGGTTACTCCTGGCTCTTCACTCCACAGTCACTCCTGGCTGTGCTTGGAAGATCATATGGGATGCCAGAGATTGAGCCCAGGTTGGCTGCCTGCAAGGCAGATGTCCTACGTGCTGTACTATTGCTCTGGCCCACTTAAGAATTTTTTTGTTCAGTTAGTTGGGGGCCACATCTATTGGTGCTCAGTGCTCACTCCCAGTCCATGCTCACCATCACTCCTGGTGGGGCTTGAGTGCCAGGATTGAACCTTCGTTGGCTGCATGCAAGGCAAAAGTCTTACCCGCTGTCTCTATGGCCCCCTAATCATTTAAGAGTTTTGCTTCAGTTTTCTTGAGCTGTTGGGATGTGTAATTTTCCTTTCTTTTTTTGGATGGCACCCAGGAATTCACATATACAAAGCAAGAGCTTGATCACTGAGCCACATCCTAGCCCGTAATAGTCTTGTATTGTCTTTTTCAGGGTTTGATTTGTTTGAGTGGTGTATGAACCTCCTAACTCAGGTCTGGAGACTACCTCCTCTGTTGCTGAAGGAGTTTGTATGATGTCAGTTATTTCCCCCTTAAATGCTGTGATTTGGCAGTGAAACCATTGGACCTGTAGTTTTCATGGAGAGAAGTTGGTTGGTTTGGTTTTTGCAGTGCTGGAGGGTCGAACCCAAGGCCTCCCACAGGCAAGGCTGGGACTGTCGCGCCATCTCGTGATAGGCCCTCATCTGTGTGCAGTGTAGTGTCTTGTGTTGGTCTCTGTGTGTCTCAGACCTACAGGCAACAGGGTAGATGTGAAAGACATAGATCAGAGTGAGTCCAGGGAGTCGGGGAAGGTTTCACATTAAAAACAGTTAAGGGGAGCAGGAGTGATAGTACAGTGAGGAGGGCATTTGCCTTGCATTCAACCAACCCAGGTTCGATCTCTTACATCCCATCGGTCCCCTGAGCATTGCCAGGAGTAATTCCTGAGTACAAAGCCAGGAGTAATGCCTGAGCACCTCCGGGTGTGACCCCCACCCCCCAAAAAAGAGAGACAAGTTTAGACATTCATTCATCCGACTAAAAATTAGTAAAATAAAAACAAGGTCTGGGGCCAGAGAGATAGGACAGTGGGGAAGGTGCTTGCCTTGTACGTCTGACCTGATTTTGATTCCTGTCACTCCCAGTAGTGACCCCCGAGCACCGAGCCAGAAGTATGCCCTGAACTCAGCCAGATGTGGCCCAAAAAGGAAAAGAAAAAAAAAAAAGTAAGACCAGGATGTACCTCAGTGGTAGAATCTGCTTATCTGTGTTAAACCCTATGTTAAACCCTAGCTTTGATGCCCGGCACCAAGAACTCAAGGAAGGCTCCTCTTAGGTGTGGTCATCATCTGGCTCCGAGTGTGACCACTCCCTGCACTGAACGATATGGCCCTATGCTTGACTTGGGGGCCACACCAGTGGGCTTCAGGATCTTCTTTTGGCTCTCTGCACAGTAGTCATTCCTGGTGGTGCTTAGGTGACCATATGTGGTGCCAAAGATCAGCTGAGGGTTGAGTGCCTGCACAGGAAGCGCCCTGTACTCTCTGCAGTCTCTTCACGCCCCCTCCCCCAATTAATTCCTTTATTTCAGCCAAGTAAATTTCCGTGAATAGTCTCCCATCTAAATTACCAAGCAGTTCGTCTTCCTTTAACGCTGATGAAGCAGCACTTTCTCTTCAAAGTGGAATGATGTGGAAATAGAACAGATGCCAAATATCTGCCAAGCCCTTTCGGAAGCTTGAATAAAGGGACCTCATTTCTCTGCCCAGGATACCCTCTTCCCCTGAAAGGCGGGTACAGCTGGGGAAGGCATCCACCCCACCCACCAGGCCTCTCAGGTTGGCAGGAATGCTCAGCTGCCCACATGTCATGGTGGAGTCACTGCTTGTACTCCGGGAGCCCCCATCCCTGCAAATGCTTCCTCAGCAGGACAGAGGGCCCTGGCTGGTGACGGCTCTCATGTAGGAGTGTAGAGAAGTTCAGCCTCTACAGTTTTGGGGGCTCACCACACCCGCTGACTCTCAGGCCTTACTCCTGGGTCTGCGCTCAGGGATGACGCTTGGTCTGCTTGGGGGACTGTGTGTGGTGCCTGGGACTCGAATCTGGGTTGGCTGCGATGAGGCAGCAGCTCACCTCTGTATCTCTCTTCAGTCCCTACATTGTTTCTAAGCAAGTTAAGTGCCTAGTGCCCCATATCACACACCACATCTGTACGAAAGGGAAATAATTCAGTACTGCGTCTCTGTTAAATCTTTAATATCAGGTTTAGCACTGTAGGTGATTAAATCTCTCTTGAATCGAGTGAATCATGGGTTATTAACCCTGGAAAGTGCCCTTTAGCCCGTGGAGGTTAATCCCCAAAGAAGCCCTGGCCGGGGCGTGTCGCGCCTTACCAGTTCTCCATGCCTGCATTGTTCCTCTTTAGGGACACCCGGAGTTTCTTAAGAGCTGCAGTGTTCTTGATTTCGGGGTCGGCCTCAGCTGGCGTTGATAGTTCCTCTGTCTAGGAACAAGGCTGCAGGAACCGGGAGCCGCACTCATTGCTGCCTTGAAGGGGTTTTACGCTGGTTTCTTCTTTGGTTTTGGTGTGTTTTTTTTTTTAATCTATTTTTGGTGCCGGAACCCCGTAGTGTTCAGGGCTTACTCCTGGCTCTGTGCTCAGGGATCAGTCCTGGAGGGGCTGGGGGAACCCTGGTGGGGTTGCTAGCGATTGAACCTGGGTCACCTGTGTGGAGGTCAAGCGCCCACCTGCTGTGCTGTCTGTCCGCCCCTTCATGATGGCAGGAACGCTTAGCTGCCCACATGCACAGGGATCTGGGAGGCAGTGCAGTCGTTGACTGACTTTGCACACGCCCTGCCAAGACACAATGATGCTGGAGCACTGACGGGAACACCCTGGAGGTCCTAGAGCACCGCCAGGGTTACTGACTCCACAGGGCCAAGCAGCACCCTCAGCCCTTGCAGAGGAAGCTCTGGCTCCCTGAGCTGAGCACCCCTTGTGAGGGAGGCCCCCTGCCCCCAAATACACAGGTCTAGTCAAGTGAGAATATATCCTCACCTGCCAGAGATGATCCTGATGACTCCAGTGTAAACAGTGAGGCCCCCCCGCAAGAGAGCACAGCAGGAGGGCACCTGCCTTGTTCTATCCCTGGTATCCCATATGGTCCCTGAGTGCAGAGCCAGCTGAGGCCCCCAAACTAAAACCACACACACACAAAAACTTCTTTAAAAATAGATACGTTTGGGGCTGGAGAGATAGCACAGCGGGTAGGGCATCTGCCTTGCACGCGGCCGACCCGGGTTCAATTCCCAGCATCCCATATCGTCCCCTGAGCATCACCAGCCATCAGGAGTAACTTCTGAGTGCAGAGCCAGGAGTAACCCCTGTGCATCGCCAGGTGTGACCCAAAAAGCGAAAAAAAAAAAAAGTTTGAGGTTTTATTTATTCTCAGGTCATGGCTCATTGGGGGTACCTGGTTGGGTTTTTGATTCATACTGGCAGTTCTCAGTGGCGAGTCCTGCCTCTGTGCTCAGGAGTGAGTCTTGGCAGCGCTGGTGAATATGTACTGTCTGTGTTGGCAGTGTAGCAAGACTGGCACCTCAACCCCTTCCTTTTGGACCACATCCAGCTTTGCCCAGGGTTTACTCCTTGCTCTGTGTTCATGTTTCTCTCCTGATAGCGCGCAGGGAACCCTGTGTGGTGCTGGGAATCGAACCCAGGCACTGGCTTCGAATGGATGCCTGCCCTGCTGAGTGCATTATCCCCCTAGCTGCAGCACCGTAACCTTTGTGCTGCTCCTCCCCTTCCCCCACGCCGGTCAGTGTTAGCATGAGTTAGTCCCGAGGTTCGCTTCCGCCTGGTGCAGGTTTCTGTGGGCCGGGTGAGGCTTGGTTCTCATCCCCGGGGTTCTCCTGCGGGTGTGGTAGAGAATGTAGTCAGACTTGCCCGGTGTGTGCCTTTCAGTCACATTACTACCTTCCCGTAGTTTCTGTAGCACGGTGGAAAGAGTCTGGGGACTGTTTCTCATGTGGGGGTCCAGGCCTCAGTACCTGCACACAGCCGTGCCTGGTCCGGTGCAGTCCGCCCCGAGCCCCGGAGGCTCTTCGGTCCTTCCACACCCCTCTGCAGTGTGCCTGCTGCCTGTCCTGGCTCCTGAGACACTGATAACAGTTTGGATATGTTGGGGTGACAACCTTTCCCTTCCCAGGGCCAGTGATACCTAGAACATCCTTTGTGGGCTGGTGTCTGTCCCATCTGGCCAGGGCCAGACTCTTCCGCCCTGTGTGTTTTGGGCTCGCTTCCTCTTGGGCGTACAGGGGCTCCTCTGCAGAGGTGAGGGGCAGCTGTCTCAGTCTTTGACTTCGCTCTCTGGGCTGAAGACTGCAGCTCCCCTGGGTGTGGACTTTTCCAGGCATTGGAGTGTGGTCAGCATCAGGAAAGCATGTTGGCGTCATTTGAAGTGCTGGATGGGGTCCAGGCCCTCCCTACGGACAGGACAGGCAAGAGCCTGTGTAGCTGGTAAAACAAAGTTAGTCTTTCCTTGCTTAGACACTCAAGGCTCCCACCCAGCTTTGTTTTGTTTTGAGGCCGTATCCGGTGGTGCCCAGGACTTATTCCTGGGTCTGCGCTCAGGGATAACTCCTGGGGGACCATCTGGGATGCTGGGGATCAAACTCAGGTCAGCCATGTGCAAGGCAAGCACCCTTCCCACTCTACTATAACTTCAGCCTCCCTTCCCATCATTTTTGTTTTGGTTTGGTTTTTCGTTTGGGGCCACATCCCGTGATGCTCCGGGGTTGCTCCTGGTCTTGCACTCCACAGTTACTCCTGACAGGGCTCAGGGACCATATGGGATGTCAGGATTGAACCCAGGTCAGCCAGCGCCCTCCCGGCTATACTGTCTCTTGGGCCCCTCCCACCCATCTTAAAGAGGGTGTTGGTGGCATAGCTCTTTGCTGGACAGCACGGCCTCCGCTGAAGCAGGAGTCCATGCTGTCTGCCATGGCCTGGGCTGTGCATGGAGATGGTGTTTTGTTTCTTGGGGGGGATATGGTGGAGTTTGGACCACATTCTATGGTGTTTGGGGACTATTCTGACCTGTTGCTCTGGGCTCGCTCCTGGCTGTTCTTCCCAGAAAGCCTTCCTGCAGCCCTTCAGCCATCTCCAGAACTGGTTAGATTTTTTTTGTTTGGGGGCCACATCCAACAATGCTCAGGCCTTACTCTTAGCTCTGTGCTCAGGGGTCACTCATCGCAGGTATCAGGGACCCATAGGGGGTGCCAGGAATTGAACCTAGGTCAGCCACCTGCAAGGCAAGTGCCTTCCCCGCTGTACAATCTCTCGAGTTCTGATAATTATTTTTGACTGTCCTGTTCATGGGGTGGAGCGATAGCACAGTGGTAGGGCGTTTGCCTTGGCGTGCAGCCGGCCCGGCCGAGCCAGGTTCGATTCCTCCACCCCTCTCGGAGAGCCCAGCAAGCTACCAAGAGTACGTTGCCTGCACAGCAAAGCCTGGCAAGCTCCCTGTGATGTATTCAATGTGCCAAACACACTAACAAGAAGTCTCACGATGGAGACGTCACTGGGCCCGTTCGAACAAATCGATGAACAGCAGGAGGACAGTGCTGCAGTGCAGTGTCCTGTTCATGGGGTTCATACTTGGAAAAGCATGGGCAGCGAGTTTGTTCAAATTACTGTAAAGAATCTTGTTGCAGGCGACCAGAGGTGTGTCCTGCCTCCCCCGACCCCCACTTGAATCCCCAGCATTGCATATGATCCCCAAACTTGGGGATCACTTCCTGAGCACAGAGCCAGAAATAGCCCCTGAGAGCCCCCGGGTATGGCCTCCCCCCCAAAAAAAAGTAGGAAAAATAATCTTGTTGGGGGGACTGGGGAGATAAGAGGGCTGAGCACATACTTCACATGCAGAAGCCCATGCCCAGCCTGCAAGCACCACTGGGTGTGCCCAGAAAGAAAAAGAAGGGGAATAAAAAGGAATCGGGCCCAGGAAGAGCGCCCCAGTGGAAGAGAAGCTGCTGAGCCCGCTGAGGCCTTTCATTAGAAACTCAGTAATTTAGTGATTCGAGGTTCTTAGTGTGTTTTATGTGACACTGCTTCTCTCAAGCTGCCCTGAACAGCCCAGTAGTCAGCAGTGTGCACTGCGAATCTGAACCTCTAGGCCACAGTAGGGCCTAGCCTGTCCGTGAGGATTGGCACCCCGCCACCCCTATGCCAGGGAGCACTGGAGGGCAGGGAGCTTTTGAGAAGAGCGTGCTTAGATTTGATGCAGTCATGCACTGTCCCACACCAGAAACCAGGGCAGGATGAGCCTTTCCGAGAGAGGGTCTTTGTTCACCCCCTCCTCAGCACCTCTGCAGCAAGTGGGTGCTGTGGGGTTCCCTCCAGGAGTTTGGTACGACTGCAGTGCAATACCGAGCGCTATCAGTGGCTGCCAGTGCCACAAGGCCCTCTCAGCCACGTCCGCCCGCCCGCCCACCCCCCGCTCGGTGAGATTCTTTAAGATGATAAGGCAGTTTGGCAGGTATTCCGCCAGTGAATCATTTCTCCCTTGTCCCAGCTGGTGAGCCAGGGCGACGCCCTGTGCTTCGTGCAGAGCTGTCACCTTTGGCTTCTTGGTCTGCCTGAAACATGCGGTGCCTGTGGGATATCTGAGCACAGGTTCCTTTGATTTGGGAGAAACAGTTTGGTCTTGTGTTTGGTTTTTGTGCCACATTCAGTGCTCTGGGATCAAACCCAGGCCTGGGGCCAAAGAGATAGTACAGCAGGGAGGGCACTGGCTTTGCACGCAGGCCACATTTGATTCCCGGCATCTTAGATGGTGCCCTGAGCACCACCAGGAATGATTTCTGAGTGCAGAGCCAGGAGGAGCCCCTGAGCATCACCAACCGAAGAACCAAGACAAACAACAAATGCATAGCTCCCGCCCGCAGGTGTGTCAGGTATCCATCCTGCTGTTGGAGCCGTCCCCTGGCCTGGGGGAAAACCCACTTTGACTGGGGGTTGATTGGTAATACTGAGCCTGAGAGACTCAGAACCTGGGGCAGCTGCAGGCACTGCATCCTGAAGCTCAGGTCCCACCGCTGCCCCACATGGTCCCCCAAACACGGCCACCCCCAAGCTGCCATTGAGCCACTCTCTCTCTCCCCACAAAAAATTAGAACCTGCAGTGTGTTTGGAAGGCAATGGGCTTACGCCCAGGTAAGGGGGGACCAGCCGTGTGTTGTCATCTTCAGGCTGAGAGAGCAGCGCTGCCCCATTGGGTCTTACCCTGGGGGATGCGCGTCCTGAGCAACCACATTCGTCACCTCTGAGCCACCACATGTGCCCCCTCCCTGCCCACGTGCTGGGGCTTCCTTCACAGAAGCTTTCCCCTCCTGTCCTCCTGTCCAGGCCGAAAGCGAGGAGACCAAGGAGCGGCTGTTCGAGTCGGTGCTCAGCGAGTGCCGGGACGCCCTCCAGGCCGTTCGTGAGGAGCTGAAGCCAGACCAGGTACCCTGTACCCCGTGCTCTGGGACCCCGTGTCACTCTTGATGTCCCCGTGAGCGAGGGCCCCCACGCGCCTCAGGCTGCGATACTCTTTTCTCCTGTCCCGTCCCCTGTGTTTGCCACCTGCAGGGGCCCGGGGCCATCCCCAGCCAACAGACAGCCACAGTTCCTTGGTGGCCCTGAGAGAGAGACAGGCCCCGGCCGTGCTGGCCATGCCTTGACGTCCTCTCACCATGAGGCCCCGCACTGAGTGCGCCCCATACGCCTCACCTTTCCCCCTCTCCGCAGAAGCAGAGAGACTCAGTTCTCGAAGGGGAGTCGGGCAAGGTGTCTAACCTGCAGTACTTGCACAGGTAACGGCCCCCGTGGGTTTGCGTGGGGCTCCCTGCATGCTGCTGGTGGAGAGAGGGGCTGTGTGGTGACAGTCTGCAGCTGCTCCTGTCGCGTCCGCTCTCGTTGCTGGCCCTTCTATCCTCAGGGCAGCTTGCGGGCGGCTGCCTGGCCTCTCTCCACAGTGTCTGTGCCGTGTGTCTGGTGCAGTTGCCAGCCCTCACCTCGGGCGTGCCGTAAGGCTCTGGAGAGATGGACAGGGTGATGGACGGGCTCAGCTGTGCCAGCTGTCCCCTTAGTCACCTTGTCAGAGGCTGGGACTATGGCCCAGCAGGCTGAGCACAGACTGCAGGAGTTTAGGCTCCATCCCTGACCACCTACCCCTGAGCACAGAAGCAAGAGTAGTTCCTGAGCACTGTCTGGAGCAGTCCCATGGCACCAGAAAGACTTTGGCCTTACCAAATTTGTTATTATTATTAATCTATTTTTGGTATTTGGGCCACATCTAGCTGTGCCTGGGGATCACTCCTGACAGGGATGAAAGGACTCTGTTCGATGCTGGGGATTGAACCCAGCTCAGCCGCCTGCAGGCGAGTGCCTCGCCCCTTTTCTATCTCTCCGGCCCTTTAGGTATGGTTTTTTTGTTCCACTTCTCATGGGCGCAATCTCCTCTTGCCTTCTGGGCTCAATATTTGCTCAGTTTTTTTCTCCGCACTCTGCTACTTCCAGGTTGCCTTTTCCCTCTTGGTTTTGCAGCTCTGTCTTATTTGTTCGTTTGTTTGTTTTGCTTTTTGGGTCACACCTGGGCGATGCACAGGGGTTCCTCCCGGCTCTGCACTCAGGAATTACTCCTGGCGGTGCTCAGGGGACCATATGGGATGCTGGGAATCAAATCTGGGTCGGCCGCTGCATTGCAAGGCGAACGCCCTCCCCGCTGTGCTATCGCTCCAGCATGGGGCTGGAGCTCTGTCTTGTGAACAGTTTTCCTAGATGCCTGAGTTCCTTCCCTCACTTCCCTCTCAGCAGTGGGGGCCACTATTGGGGGACCTGCATGTGTCTGGGGGCTCCCCCGCTGCAGCTTGGCCCTGGGTGTTCTGGCTCCTCATTCCCCCAAAGGACCCAACAGGGTTTCGTGTGGCTGACCCATGGCCCTGGGTCACGGCGGCTACTCCTGCCCTCACAGTTGGGTGAAAAGTGGCCGGAAGCACCACACTAGGTGCCCGGTGGTCCCTGAACCCCTCACATCCCTCATTGCGCCTCCTGGTTCCCTCCCGAGAAGGTGGCCACAGGATCCAGAGGCCTCACTGCTATCTCAGTGTCGGCTGTGAATGGTCACCAGCTTCCTCCCCAGCACTGCAGGGACCTTGGGGGGGCGGGAGGGTGGGGGCACAAAGTTCCAGCTAGCAGGCATCCTGCCCGTCTCTGGGTGGATGCTGTGTCACATGGGACGTGCACAGACCCTCAGTGTTGGCTGCCGTGAGCACGTGGTCAGATGGGCACCGCTTCTATGGAGGTCCAGTATGAGGGTGCTGCGCTGACCCTGTTTTGGGGCCGCCCTCGGCCAGCAGCCAAAGTTGAGGGCCCCTGCCCCGCAACAGGCCTGGGCTCACTGCCTCCCCCGGTCAGCCCCAGCCCAGCCTGAGTGACCATGGGCTCCTTTTCAGCTACCTGACCTACATCAAGCTGTCCACGGCTGTCAAGCGCAACGAGAGCATGGCCAAGGGTCTGCAGAAGGCACTGCTGCAGCCACAGCCCGAGGACGACAGCAAGCGCTCACCACGGCCACAGGACCTGATCCGGCTCTACGACATCATCCTGCAGGTGCCCTGAGGGTGGCGCGGCTAGCCCTGCAGCCAGGGGGGCACAGTGACATGACCCGCAGGGCAGACAGTGTCTCACTTTTTCCCAATTCTCCCCCACCCCACCCCACCCCCGCCCCCAGCTCTGGGCACCCAACCCGCGTGAGTGTGTTGAGGGGGTTGCCTTCAGCCAGGCGGGTGCAGCACTGGGCAGCCTGCTTGCTACAGTGACCAGAGGGCCCTGCTCCCACTTCCCCTGTCTCCCGGGAGCTTCTGTTGGAAACTCAGTCTGCGGTTCCTCTTTGGCAATGTTCATATGCAGAATCTGGCGGAATTGCTCCAGCTGCCGGGCCTGGAGGAGGACAGAGCCTTCCAGAAGGAGATCGGGCTCAAAACGCTGGTGTACAAGGCCTACAGGTGAGCACCCTGACCAGATGGGCTGTTCGCCACTGCTTGTGACTCTGTTTGCGGGTTGTTCCATTATTTGGGGCTGCGCCTGACAGTGCTCAGGGGCTACTTTAGCTCTGCCTTGCTCCCAGCAGTCCCTGTGGAGGCGCAGATGGAGCCAGGCCTCCTGCCCCTAAAGCCTGTGCCCACCCCGTTGAGCTCTCTCTCGGGCCCCAAGTCTGTTTTGTTGTTCTTTTTTGGGGCCACACTCGTGGTATTCAAGGTTTCCTTCGGCTCTGCACTCCTGGCGGGCTTGGGGACCTGTGGGATGCCAGGATTGGACCCAGGTTGTCGTATGCAAGACAAATGTCCTACCACCTGCACTGTTGCTTCGGCCCCCCGAGGTGTTTTCACGGAAATTGTATTCTCTGTGGGTGGAAGAGGGTGGTGTCCAAGGGCAGTTGAGGGCGATCAGCTCTCCTCTGGCTGTGGGGGCACCCTTTGCTGTCCCACCCTATCTTGGTGCACATGCCCCGCTAGGAGAGACTCCTGGGGTTGGGGGTGTGTGGACGCCACGGGCACGGGGGGCTGCCTGCAGCTTTCCCTGCCGGGCCGGTTCCAGGGAGCAGTGTGGCTGCTCGGGCCTGACCTGGAGAGCACTGAGCTCTGTGCTCTGGGTCCGAGGCTTGTTTTTTCCTGGTCCAGTGCTCAGCAGACACGGGGCACTCGCCCATCGCACTCTTTTCCCTCCTGTCAGGTGCTTCTTCATCGCTCAGTCCTACGTACTGGTGAAGAAGTGGAGCGAAGCCCTGGTCCTCTACGACAGGGTCCTCAAGTACGCCAGCGAGGCCAGCTCTGATGCCGGCGCCTTTAAGAACAGCCTCAAGGTGAGCTGCTGGTTGCCCATGGCAGGGCGAGGCTGCCCACCGCGAGGCTCCAGGGCCAGGAATGTCGACGTTTCTCGCCTCAGATCTCAGCCCTCTGCATCCCGAGACTCTGTTGTGTTTGTTTTTGTTATGTGTGTGTGGGGGGGCGTCTAACTGGGGTGCAGCCACTGAGCCACACTCCCTGCTGGGAGCTGACCTTGCGCCCCTTGCGCACAGCGGGGTGGGGGAGGAGGTCCCACTGTTCAGGCCCACTGCTTGGGTCCTGCATCCTGACATGAGCTGACCCCAAGCTGGCCACGAGGCAAGTGCTCCTGCTCCGATCTCAGGCTCAGTGCTCTTGTACGCGGCTTTGGGAGCCAGGGATCCTGCGCGTGTGCTCAGCCCAGTTGGGCCTGTAGATTGGTCCAACCTACCAGGCCCAGGGTATCACTAGCATGCATGTTCAGAACAGAAGCTGAGTCGCCTGGCAGGCAGCAGTGTGGAAGAGTACTGGGCTGCACAGGGATGCTAGCTTCTCTTCAGGCCACACAGGAGTACAGCAAGTACAGAGACGAGCGGGGGCGGGCCCCTTTGGGTAGCGGATACTGGGTGGATGTTTGTCCTGGGAAGGAGGCCTCCAATGATGCCCACATGACCTTAATGGAGCGGGCACGGCATTGGCCTTGCAGGCCGAGTGGGAGAGACTCAGTCACAGGTTGCTGCTTTGGTACTGGTTTGAGTTTGGAGAGCTGAGGGGCTGCTCCCGGCTCTGTGCTCAGGAATTGCTCTCGGAGGTGCTCAGGAGACCGGCGACCGTGCCAGGAATTAGGCATGGGCCTACAGCGTGCACGATCTGTGCTTGCCCCTTGCTGTCTCCCCCGCCCCAGGTCAGCTGCTTCCCAGGGCCACCTCCGTGGATGTCACGGGCCGGGTGCCTGGTCTCCTCTGCAGAGTGGGCACACTCACAGTATCATGCCTGCAGGCTCTGCCCACCGACCCAGCTCACAGCTCTCACCGCACATAGCCACTTATGGGGCTTCCACGAAGAACCATTCAGGGTCTGCAATGCAGGCCAGAGGGATGACTCACACCGAGCAGTTGCCTCCATGTGGGGGCATGGCAGGTCTTGGGGGTCACGTGACTCGGTGCGGTTTCCTCTTGTAGGACCTGCCTGATGTGCACGAGCTCATCACACAGGTGAGGTCGGAGAAGTGCTCCCTGCAGGCGGCGGCCATCCTGGGTGAGTCGGCCCGTCCCCTGCTGCAGGGATGGCGTGGGGTCATATGTGAGGCGGTTGCCCTTAGTCGGACCCTGAGATACCAGGTGTGCAGCTGCGGTTCAAGAGATGCCATTTCCCTGTCCCTTAGCCCTGGTGGTCTGGCCTGACCACAGGCAGGCTCACTGTCCATTAGTTTTGGGTTTGGGTCTGCCCAGCTGTGCTTGGGTGCTCCAGTCCCTGTGGCACCAGGGCTGGGACCTGGCATCCCTACCCCTGAGCTGCCTCAGGCCCTGGGACTTGGCCCCATGTGTTCGGCCTGTGCTTACTTTGTCCCTGTGGAACTTGCAGACGCCAGCGACCCCCATCCCACAGAGAGTAGTGCCCAGATCAAGGACAGCAAGGTGAGGCGGGGCCTGAAGGTGGCCGGGAAAGTCCCATGGTGGGGGAGGGGGGTCATCAGTATACTCCCCCGGAGGAACCTCTCCAGGCATGGCTGCCTGTGCCCCAGCAGCCTCCCCAGGGGCTTGGTCACACCCAGCTCTCAGGGGATGGGGTTTATGGGGATCCTGCGCAGGTGCTCAGCCCAGTTGGGGTCTCAGAGCTTCCCTCTGACTTGCTTGCAGCCTCTGGTCGAACGGTTTGAGACCTTCTGCCTGGACCCATCCCTGGTCACCAAGCAGGCCAGCCTGGTCCACTTTCCTCCAGGCTTCAGACCCGTGCCCTGCAAGCCGCTCTTCTTCGACCTGGCGCTCAACCACGTGGCCTTCCCTGCCCTCGATGACAAACTGGAGCAGAAGGCCAAGAGTGGCCTCACCGGCTACATCAAGGGCATCTTTGGGTTCAGGAGCTGACCAGGCTCTGCTTGGGGGCGGGGGGGCCGCTCTGAGTCTGTATGTGCGAGAGGCCTCACGGGTTCTGACGGGGAATCCAGCCTGCAGCGGCCCGGGCAGGACAGCCTGCCAGCCTGGCTCCCTCTGAGCGTCTGTGCCCTTCCGCTGGTGACGGCAGACTCCCGCTGGGGGTGCCTGTGACGCGTGGCCCAGGGTCAGACCCGTGGGCGGACTCCCCCAGGCCCAGACCGGGTCCTGGGCGTGCTGGACTGTTTTCTTCAGTCCCATGGACCTGAAATGAACTCATCCTTGCCAGAAGCTTCTGAGCCTCTCAGAACATGGGCCCATGATGGGGAACACTGGCGGCGTCACCCCAGAGCAGCGCCGGCCCTGTCCTCCTCCCCGCTGCAGGAAAGTTCCGGAGCGTCACGGCAAGCAAAGAGCTCTATTTTTAGAAGAAACATGTCACACTCAAAATGATGCAAACAAATCTTATATTAAAAGGCCGAGATGCTGGAGACTCTGGCCGTTTCTGCCGCTCCTCCCTCCCGGCCCCACTCTGCTCGAGGGCGTGGCCAGCACCTCGGCCATCGCTGTCCTTTCATCTCTCCAGGGCCACACTCTGTGGTCTCCATTGTGGGGTCTGTAGCGGATGGAAGCCATGTAAGGAAGCAAGGGATAAGGGCGACTGGAACCCGAGGTGGGCCCGGGCCACTCATGCCACTGTCCTGTAGGAAGGGGCCGCCGGAGACTGCTGGCCTGAGTGTCCAGACTCGGCAGGCGGCCGAGGGCTGTTCTCAGGCCTCACTGTGGGGAAGCTGCAATGGTGCAGGATCCAAACAGGCTTCCGGGCCACAACTGTTTTTCCCTGGACTCTCAGTTGCTCTGAGCTGGCTGCTCTCCCCGTCTCCTTAGGGTCAGTCTCTGGAAGCAGGTTCTATTCTGCTCGAGCCCATTTCCTCACAGTCATAGTACACGTGGCCTCGGAGGGTGTGATTTTTTTTTTGGGGGGGGTGGGTGTCACACCAAGCGATGCTCAGGGGTTCCTCCTGCCTCTGCACTCCGGAATTATTCCTGGCGGTGCTTGGGGGACCCTATGGGATGCTGAGGATCGAACCCGAGTCGGCCGCATACAAGGCAAACACCCTACCCGCTGTACTGTCGCTCCAGCCCTAGATTTTTTTTTTTTTTTTTTTTACTTTTTGGTCACATCTGGCAGTGTTCAGGAATTATTCCCTGCTCTGTCCTCAGTAATTACTCTTGGCAATGCCTGGGGAACAATATGGGATGGGATCTAACCCGGGTCATCCGAATGCAAGGCAACCGCCCTCCCAGCTGCCGGGTGTGACCCAGTCATCTCCCCAGGTCCTAGGGCATGTGGGGGCAGGAAACTGCTAAGACAGGAGGGTCTGGCAGCGCCTTTTATCTGGCTGTGACTGTAGTTCTGCCTGCAGAGTCGGGAGTGAAATGTTGGCTTTCAGTTAACTGCCAAGAGCAGTAGCAGGTTCAACGGACATAGTTTGGCCACATCCATTTCCCTAACAGCTGCTGTTACAGAAAAGTGTCAGGAGTGGGAGGTGGCCGGCTGCAGCTCTGCAGTTGCCCACTGCCCATCTGTCTTGTCTCTGGTCTTAGCAGAAGCCCAGAGAGGATGCACATTCCCTGTTAAGAGATGAGATTCCCAGGCGGGAGAGACGGCGCAGCCAGGAAGGCACTTGCCTTGCACGCAGCAGACCCAGGCTTGATTCCCACTCTTAGTATGGCCCCCTGAGCCCTGCCAGGATCGGTCCCTGAGCATCACTGGGAGTGCCCCACGGTCTGATGCCCTGAACCACCACTATGGCTGCTGAAGGGAACTGGGTGTCTTCCCCCCCCCCCCCCCCCCAGCACAGGCCCTCTGCTCCGCACTCTGGGGGCGCTCAGGCTGCGCAGGAATTCATGCCCACAGATCGGCACACACACCAGCTTGCCGCAGATTCTAACCTGCATGTCGGTGGCGGCAGCTTTGCTACCCTGCGGAGGGGCTGGGAAACGCTGGCCCAGCCACGTAGGTGCGGGTCTGTGAGTCTCCGTTCCTCAGAAGACATGCAAATGGGAACTAGACTTGGCCTGGGAATGGCCCTTTCGAGGGCAGAGGAACAGGCTGGAAGCCTCCCGGCTTCTGGCAGCACCCACATGCGGCTGGATATTGGCGATAGGCCCGGTGCAGGGCTGGCTCGAGGCCCTCACAGCTGTCACAGGCCCGCAGTGTCTCCCCTGCTGCAGGCTCTGGGCAGAGCTTGGGCCAGTCCAAGTCAAAGGGGTGAACGCTCGGCAGCTGTTGGGCTCCACCGTCGGCCCTTCCAGCAGTGGAGGGACCGTTGGACAGGGCTGCAGCAGTGTCTGCTGGGCTCTGGGACAGCTGTCGGGCCTACTGTCTCCTGAGGCTGGAGTCCCAGGGGAGAGAGGGACCTGCCTATCTGCCCATCGGCGGTGGATGCTTCGTTTACCCCCTGCGAAGCTGCTGGCCTCTGGTCGTGTCAGCGTGAACTGGCGTCTCCAGCGGGAGAGGGGTGACGAGTGGTCCCCAGCAGGCCCTTGACAAGAAGTAGCCCGCCCTTGAGTGACTGTGCTCGGACTCCCTACATTCCTCTCTGCCCAGGTACATGGGGAGGACGTTCCAGAGCCCCCAAGTCCTCGATCCTCCTGCTAGGAGCCACTAAACGTGGGACCAAGGGACCCCAGAAGAGAGTCCGATTCTCAGCCCTCCCTGTGCCTTTCTCCCTCAGCCCAGAGCCTGGCTCACAGCTGTCAGGGCCCACCCGTGGCTGCTCCCCCCGAAGACAGGGAGAGGGGTCCGCACTGGGGGCATCTGATACTCCAGCTGGCTGATCTTGTCTTCTGCACGGAGGCCTTGGGGGTTCTTGGGTGCCCTGGGGCTGTGGATCCCCAAGCAGGTCAGTGGGCTCTGGGGTTGCTTTCTCAGCCCCTAAGGACCAGCTGTGCTGCCCTCCCCTGCCGCCCTGCCGACCTCCCGCAGGCCTTGCTTGGTCTGCTCCTTGGTCCCTTGCTTGGTGGTTTGCTAGGTTGGTTTTGGGGTCATACTGGTGCTCGGTGGATACTCCTGCCATATTGCTCACAGGTTGCTCCTTGTGGTGTTCGGGGAACCCTGCGGTGCCCGGGCTGGAACCTGGGGCCTCTCTGCAGAGCTGCACTTACCCGTAGAACTCTTGCACCTTTCTTTTTATCAGACTTGCTGGGGGACTCGCGTGCTGCCTCCCCAGCACCAACATCCCCCTGTTTCTGGGTTCCTGCGCCCAGGAGACCCCTCCCCTGTTATGTCCTGGGAAGGAAGTTTTGCTTACTTGTTGACCAGACCAGACGCAAGGATGCAAATGCAAGGCCCCTTTATTGCTAACTCGAACTAGAGTCCAGGTCTCATCCAACAGCAGTGGAGTCTCGAGGATCCCCACTCCAAATTCTGAGCAGCTTATATAGGGCTTGGTTACATAACAGCATTTTCCTAGTTAACTAGCAATATGTTTCCAGTTCTAATCCCTGCCCTGTCTCGTGATTCCAGGGACCAACACGATGTTTCCAGTTCTTGGCCCCTGTCCAGTCCTATGACGCCCCTCCTTTGTCCCCCTCTACTTGGCTGGGTGCCACTGCCCATGCCCCCTGCTCTGATAGGCTGTCCCCACGGGTCAGTTTATCTGCCCAGGGTGATACTGTTCTCTGAGAAGCCGGGACTTTCTGATGGGGGAAACCGAGGCTTGGACCTGCTGAGTTTTGGTCTTAAAGTGGATCCTGTCATGGCTTCCCATTCAGCCTCACACCCCTGCTTTCCTTCCCCCCACTCCTGCCCTTCTGGTTTTTTCACTTTTTGTTTGCAATGGCAGGAATGAAGTCCACATCCGCTGCACACAAGGCCAATGACTTGTCACCTCCCAGCCCTCCCTTGGTGCCTCGCGGGGACTGTCACTGACCTCAAAGACCAGGATGGGGAGGCAGGAGACAGTCACAGACAGCTGGCCCAGGGGCTGTAGCAGGAGCGTGTGCAAACAGGGCAATTTCCTGAGCCGGTGAAGTGTGTGTGCATTGGAGACACGCAGGGGTCATCTGTAGCCTCACCCGCTGGGTGGGCAGCTGGAAGTCCAGGAGCAGTTCGGGTGCAGCCTGCAGCATGCAGGCCGCCTCCTCGGACCCTCAACCATCCCCTGCGCTGTGCATGGCATGTGCCAGTTAGCCTGGAGCTCCAGGGGTCAGGTGTGTGCGCTGGCACAGGGCTGGCAGAGACCTGGGGGCCAGCTCAGCCCTAGCACCTCAGTCCTCAGAGGAGGAAGCGATGGCAGCCAAGCTAAGGCCTCGGGGCACCGCCAGATGCCAGGGCCTGGGCTCCTGCCTGGTTCCAGAGGCGGAGACGTGGCAGGGGCGAGGCCAGGAGAGAAGGCTGCCAGTCAGGGGTGCCCCATTGAGCCATCCGGATAAACCATCCCGTGAAGGTCAGCCACACTGGCCACAGCCACGGAAAACCAGGGAAAAGTGACAGGTGAAACCAACCTGTAGAAAACGCATCTCTAGGAGCTGGAGAGAAATGCATGCAGACAACCTGGGTTCGATCAACTGGATTCAAACAAATCCTGGCATCCCATCTGGTCCCCTGAGCCCCTTCAGGAGTGATTCCTGATTGCAGTCAGAAGTAACCCTTGAGCATCGCTGGGTGTGTTTTCCGCATTCCCCCACCCCCCCCCCCCCCCACACACACACACAAAAAAACAAACTTGAAAATGCATTTCCAGGGCAGGTGTGAGGAGAATACAGTGAGTAGGATGCTTGTCTTGCATACGGCCAACCAGCACTGCCTGTGGTAGCCTGAGCTCTGCCAGGAGTAAGCTCTGAACACCATTCTCTATGTATGGCTCAATGAAACAGCCCTCCATCCTTCCCCACCATTGCCCAGAGGTGTGGGGCCAGGATGAAGCACACAGGTAACCCCGCCTCCCCATGGGTCCGACCCTTTCTGCATCCGCCTGCACCTCAGTCCAGACAGACACACCCATGGGTGCCCCAGACCCCCCCCCCCCCCCGGTGCCTGCCCACCACGCTCCCGCCAGCCCTTATCTGCCAGCTGGGGGCTGATGTGATCTGGCTTTGGATAGTCAGGCCTGGAATCCAGCTCGTGTTTTTCTTGCAGTGAATCACTTGCCTTAATCTCGGGGCGTTCGAGGCCCCCACCCCCACCCCCGAGGCGCTTATTTATTTCCAGGAGCTGCAGCAGACAGGCAGACGGCCGCGTCCACTGTCCAGATGGTACCTGACTGCCCCGTACCACCGGCCTCCTTGGAGACTGGGGGACACGCCTGCCTCCCGCCTTCTCTGGAGCCGAAGCCTGGCCCCCACCCTTGCTGACCCCCTGGAGTTCATGGTGCCGCTGCCGGCTCTCCTGGGCGGTGGCCACCCCTTGCCCAATCCCCGAGATAAGGCGGCAGCGTGGCGACTCGGGGTGAGATGAGAGGCCGCAGGCAGGGCTGGTCCCTGGCCCTGCGGACACTCGGCAAATGGCCCCTTTCTGGCAGCTGATTGCAGGGGTGCTGCTGGTGGTCAGGAGAAAATTGTCACCCAGGCTCGGTGGAGTAGGGGGCTGGCCAAGTGGCCTTGGGGTGCCCCTGCCTTCATCTCGCTCCATCTCACTGATGGCCCCACCCCAGCCAGATTGGAATGTTGGGTCACCATCTGCGGCTGTTTGTCTGTGCTCCTCCCTGCCCACCTTCAGAGACCTGCCGGCGAGTATACTCTGTCCCGGCCCTCGGCCCACACCCTGCCCCCCTGCCCCCTCCAGTTCTTCCTCTGGAACAGAGCCCCCGGGGGAGGTGTGTTGAATAGAAGGGGACCAGCCTGGAGTCACAGCAGGAGGCAGCCATCAAGAGGACTGGGAGCCCGGGAGGCGGCTGACTGACTGTGGAGTGCCCGCGCAGTGCCTGGCACCACGCACACAGGCCCAGAGAGACGGCAGCCCCTGCCCCCGCGGGCCATGCAGTAGACGTGCGCTGAGCCCCAGAGACACGAGGGGACAGGGTGCAAGAGTGGGGTGGGGAGAGGCAAGGAGCCCCCAAGTTTGGTGGGTTTCTGAGGCTCTGCCATTTCTGGAGTCCAGGTCTTCTCTGGAGCTCCTCTTAGAGTCTGGGGACCCTGACAACGTCCACCCCAGCTGAGTGGTGCCAGTCTGGAATGGGTGGTTCCCCCGTGTCGGTGGGTGGGGAACACAGCAGAGCCCAGAGCCCCTCCCAGCAGCAGGGCAACTGCTGCGGGCATGTCTGTGACCCCCCCCCCCCCTCCGCCCTGCCGCCTCCCGCCCCGCCTGGCGTGCAGGGCCGCCTCCTTCCTGGCCCCCGCGATTTCTCCCTTGGGTGTGATGCCGCCGCCCCGGGGCGGGTGAGTGTAACAAGTCCAAACCTTCCCGGGGAGCCTGAGAGCTGGGGAGTCGGCGCCCCGCCCTGTGGGCTGTGTCCTTCCTCCCAAACTGGTCTCTCCGGAGGAGTCGGGGGTGCGCGCGCCGCCACTAGCGGCCTCACCTGCGGGGAGGGGCCTCCCAGAAACTGCCTTCCCGGGGCCCTGTGCCCCACCTCGCCAGAGCCCCGCCGAGAGCCGCCAGCGAGGTCGCCCGCCGCCGCCGCCACCGCCTGACCCCGTCGGAGCCCAGCCGAGCGGCCGCTGCTTCACACCATGTTCAAGGGGCTGAGCAAAAACTCCCAGGGGAAGGGGTCCCCCAAGGGGTCTCCAGCCAAGGGCTCCCCCAAAGGCTCCCCCAGCAAGCAAAGCCGGTGAGCAGGGCGGGGAGGCGGCTGTGCCTGGGTGCCGGCGGCCAGGTGCTCAGGCCACTGGCATTTGGGGTTCCCAGGGCCTGGGGGGCCCCCTTGCCTGGGTCAGGCCCCGCTGAGGGCCATGGAGTGGGGGTGGGGGGCTGTCTGCCCCAACCACGGAGCACAGCAGCTGGTTTCCTGCCGGGATCCCCCTAGGGCTGTGCAACGGTGGGCTTGGCCCCTGGTGCGGAGGTGGGCAGAGGATGGGGCTGGCACTAGGGGTTGGGGGGAGGCGGTTGGGCCGCCCGTGGGAGTTCGGGGTGCTGGCTCCAGTGTCGGGTGAGCCCTTGGCGGTGTGGACGTGTGTGGGGGCTGCTGTGGGCTGTGGGGGAGCCTGGGGTCTCTGGCGCCTCCCTCTGCACCCCAGCCTGGCTGACAAACAGGCCCTCACCCCTCTCAGGAGGAGCCGAGGCCCCACCTGGGATCCCGAGGGGAGGAGCCCAAGGCCCAGATAGGGATCGGGCTGGGGTGAAGACTGGGGTGACCTGTCCTCCCGGGCACCTGGGCCCTGCCCAGGGTGGGGTGTGCTGGGCAGCCCTCCAGGAGGTCGGGCCCGGACCAGGCCTGCTGCTCCCCAACCCCAGATGGTCTCCTGGCATCAGGCCACACCGTCCCCATGTTTCCACTTCCTGGGCACCACCGAGCCCACAGGTCCTGCCTCAGGATGCTTTCCTGTGCTGGGCAGAGAGACCCCAGGAGGGCCGCTGTGGGAGTCTGGGTGGGCACCTCAGTGGCTCACGCAGACACCAGCGTACAGTTCCGCAAGTGAGGACCTGGGGCTCAGAGAGGTGCAGTGACTTCTCTGAGGTCACACAGCAAAGGGCTGGAGGGTGGACCTCCTCAGGCTGCTTCTTAGCAGCACTGGCATCCCTCTGTCAGCTCTGAGGGCTCCTGGCCACCCCTGTGTTTGAGCTTTCTTAGGACTGTGAGGGGCAGGGCCTCGGACCACTCTGCCTGCACTCTGTCTGACCCAGAGCAGGTCCCAGTCTGGACCCTCAATCCCCAACCTGGAAACTGTGGGGGGCACGCTGGCAGTCTCTTGACCTTGTTGCCCCTATGCTGCACTGCTGCCCAGGCTGGTGGTCAGCTGGGGCATTGGCAGTGTCCGGCTGAGGGCTTTGCCTTCTCCCCCAATTTCCTGTGTGGAAATCGGCATCGAGTCACTGCATTGAGGTGCTGCTGAGGAAGCCAGTGGGTCCAGGGGGGAGGGGGGTCTGAGCTATGCAGCAGGAGGGGGAAGTGGTGCACACCCTGAGTCCACACATCTGGGACCCCCACTTTTTGTTTGCTTTTGGGGGGCCACACCCAGTGGTGCTCAGAGCTTACTCCTGGCTGTGCTCGTGCTGAGGGCATTGTATGTGGTGCCGGGAATCAAGCCCAGGTCAGCACTGTGAAAGGCCAGCCCCCTGCCCACTTCCTCTGCTCCCTGGAACTCCCATTTTTGGAGCCTTGAAGTGGGAGACAGTAGATGGATCTTAGGGGGCTGGAGCGATAGTATAGCATGCCTTGCATGCAGCCAACCTGAGTTCAATCCCCGGCGTCCAGGGTGATACCCAGAGCACCGCCAAGAGTAATTCCAAAATGCAGCCAGGAGTAAGCTAGATGTGACCCAAAATTTGGGGGGAAAAAAAAAATCAGAAAATTTTTTTTAAGTTTTTTTTTTTTAAATTTTTATTAGTGAAACACCATGAGGTACAGTTGTAGATTTACAAATTTTTGTACTTGGGTTTCAGTTATACAGTGATTGAGTACCCATCCCTCCACCAGTGCCCATTCACCACCACTAATCCCACTATCCCTCCCACCCCATATCCCCCCATCCCACCCTGCCTCTGTAGCAAGGCACTCCCTTTTGTTCTCTCTCTCCTTTTGCATGCTGTGGTTTGCAAAAGAGGAATTGAGTGGCAATCATGTTCGGTCTATAGTCTACTTTCAGCACAATAGCAGAAAATTTAGACAAATCTTAAAGAACTCTCTCCAGGGCAGGGAGCCTGGCTCTGCGGTGAGAAGGGGCAGGAGGGGGCAGGGGACCCCATGGGGTGTGGGGACCTGTGTCCAAAAGGATCACTTTCCAGTCACTACCCTGTGCCCCGCCCCCAGGACTGCCACCCAGGAGCTGGCCCTGCTCATCTCACGCATGCAGGCCAACGCTGACCAGGTGGAGCGCGACATCCTGGAGACTCAGAAGAAGCTGGAGCAGGTGGGACTGGTGCAGGGACCTTGGCCTGGGTGGGGCCGAGGGAGCCAGGGCAGACACAGCAGGCGCAAGAGTTCAGGCTCCCTGCTAGGCACCCCACTTGGGGGCGGGGGTCAAAGGCTTTGAGGAACCCAGGCCTCCCCTGTGTCCACACGCCCATCTGGGCGGATTCTGCCAGGCAGCTGGGGACCCTTGGGGGCGTGGCTGTAGGCGGGCGTGGCTGTAGGAGTGGGCGTGGCTTCGCATCCTGTGCCTGTGTGGTGGGCAGGGGCCCTCAGGGTCGGCAGTGGGCGGGGCTTTGTGGGCGTGTCTGCGCGGTGTTGGGCGCTGCGCGATGGGTGTGGCTGTAGGTGGGCGGGGCTCGGTGGGCGTGTCGGTGGTGGTGGGCGGGGCCGGCGTCCATCTGAGGACTCCAATGCCGGTGCTCAGGACCGGCAGCGCAGCCAGCAGGGCCAGGCACTGCAGCACCGGCAGGAGGCGGGCCGCAACCTGAAGGAGGCCGAGGTGCTGCTGAAGGATCTCTTCCTGGACGTGGACAAGGCCCAGCGGCTCAAGCACCCGCAGGCGGAGGAGATCGAGAAGGAGTGAGTGGGGGCGTGAGGCTGAGGTGGCCGGGGACCGTCTGGCCACAGACCCTCGCTGACCTGCGGGCCGCCTCCTTGCTTGACAGCATCAAGCAGCTGCACGAGCGGGTGACCCAGGAGTGTGCAGAGTACCGTGCGCTGTATGAGAAGATCGTGCTGCCGCCCGACGTGGGGCCTCGCGTGGACTGGGCACGGGTGCTGGAGCAGAAACAGGTTTGGCGCCCTCTCCCTCTCAGCGACACCCCGAGAGCTGGGGACGCCACTGCTGGGACAGAGATGGGTGTCATCATGGGGCCTGCCAGAGTCCCTGGACTTAGGGTTGCTGGGGGTGGGACTTCTTGGAAGGAGGAAGCAAGAGCAGACAGTGCAGTTAGGGAAGGCTCACTGGAAGAGGTGGTGCGGGACACACCCTCAGAGAGGTGAGAGGGCTGGGTTGGGCCAGGGTAAAGTAAACAGGAAAGGGGACAGGATCCTTTTCACCGGTGTGAAAGTGGAGTTCCCAGGCTACAGTTACCTTCCTGAACATCAGGCGAGGAAAGATGCTTTGGTGCCATCACACAGACAGGGACCATGAGGGGGCCCGGGGAGGGAGCAGGGGAAGAAGAGAGTTTGTGCAGGGTCCCGGAGGCTGCAGGGGACAGGGCAGGGGACGCAAACACAGGAGCCCAGGAGGAGGCGGGCAGAGCCCAGGAGCCTAAGCACTGAGTTCTGGGGAGCGGTGGGTTTCGGGTACTGCCATCACAGTGATGACAGGCGGCAGGGCGCGTCCCCAGGGAGGCACCGGTCTGTCCCCATCTGTGGGGACCTCTGCGCTGCTGGTCACGGTGCTGAGTGGTCGCTGTGCTCAGAGGCAGGTGTGCGAGGGCCAGTACGGGCCGGGCATGGCTGAGCTGGAGCAGCAGGTGGCAGAACACAACATCCTGCAGAAGGAGATCGAGGCCTACGGGCAGCAGTTGCGGAGCCTCGTGGGGCAGGTGGGTGAGACCCCGGGCTGGAGGGTGAGATCCCCGGGCTGGAGGGTGAGACCTCCCGGGCAGGTGGATGAGACCCCGGGCTGGAGGGTGAGATCCCCGGGCTGGAGGGTGAGACCTCCCGGGCAGGTGGATGAGACCCCGGGCTGGAGGGTGAGACCCCTGGGCTGGTGGGTGAGACCCCCAGGCTGGAGGGTGAACCCTCAGGCAAGTGGGTGAGACCCTGGGCTGGAGGGTGAGATCCCCCAGGCAGATGGATGAGACCCCTGGGCTGGAGGGTGAGACCCCCGGGCTGGAGGGTGAGACCCCAGGCAAGTGGGTGAGACCCCGGGCTGGAGGATGAGACCCCGGGCAGGTGGGTGAGACCCCGGGCTGGAGGGTGAGATCCCCGGGCAGGTGGATGAGACCCCCGGGCTGGAGGGTGAGACCCCAGGCAAGTGGGTGAGACCCCGGGCTGGAGGTTGAAACCCCGGACTGGAGGGTGAGACCCCCCGGGCAGGTGGATGAGACCCCCGGGCTGGAGGGTGAGACCCCGGCAGGTGGGTGAGACTCCGGGCTGGAGGGTGAGACCCCCCGGGTTGGTGGGTGAGACCCCAGGCAGGTGGATGAAACCACTGGGCAGGTGGATGAGACCCCAGGCTGGAGGGGGGGCAGGGCCACCCCGCACTGCCCCCCCTCACAGGCCCTGTTTCTGCCCCTGGGTCCAATCAGGATGCAAACAACATCCGGAATCAGTATCGCGATCTGCTGGTGAGTCTGGGCTGGCAGAGGTGGGCTGAGGGGGCGGGATTGGGAGGGTGGGGGGGCTTGGACTGGGGCAGGGCCTGGCTGCCGCCTGCACCCCTGATGGGGAGGAATCTCCAGCCATCTTCGCTGAAGGCCACCTCCTCTGTGCTCCCTCCCGAGCAGAAGGCGGCCTCTTGGCGTGGCCAGAGCCTGGGCAGCCTGTACACGCACCTGCAGGGCTGCACGCGGCAGCTGAACGCTCTGGCCCAGCAACAGCGACGCATCCTGCAGCAGGACTGGAGCGACCTCATGGGGGACCCCGTGGGCGTGCGGAGGGAGTATGAGGTTTGCAGGGAGGTCGTGGGTGCAGGGGTGTAGGGCGGGGGCAGGATGTGGATGCAGGGGCCATGGGCCAGGGCGGCCATGGGTTCAGGGGGGCAGGGAGCGGGGCCTTGGGGGGCCATGGGTGCAGGGGGTGGTGGGCAGAGGAGGCCTGGGTGCAGATGGGTTTGGGGATGGGGGAGGCCGTGGGTGCAGGGGCCCGAGGGGCAGGGAGGCCCCAGGGTTTAGTGTCCCTTCCCTCCCACCCCCCAGCACTTTAAGCAGCATGAGCTGCTGAGCCAGGAAGAGAGTGTCAACCAGCTGCAGGACGACGGCGAGCGCATGGTGGAGCTCGGGCACCCGGCCGTGGGGCCCATCCAGGTGTGGCCTCAGGGATTCGATGTGCCACTCTCTCAGTGGAGGCACAAGGGGCACCTCGGGGTGGCGGCTGCGGCGCGTGGGCAGGGCCAGCCAGATGGCTGGGTGGCCCAGGACGGGGCACGGTGTGAAGGCTCCAAACCACTATCCCCAGGCCCACCAGGAGGCTCTGAAGATGGAGTGGCAGAACTTCCTGAACCTCTGTATCTGCCAGGAGAGCCAGCTGCAGCACGTGGAGGATTATCGCCGGGTAAGTGCCCCCCGGGGCGGGGGTCCGGTGCGGGGAGAAGGGAGCGTGCTATCGTGTGCGCGTCGAGGGCAGACAGAGAACAAGGACAGCACCACGAGTGTCCAGTGGGCTTGGAGCCGGCAGGACATGAAGGGAGAGGGAGGGGCTGAGGGGAGGGGCCTGAGCCACACAGCACAGCGGGACTTGGGGCCATTTGCTCCCAGGGTTTCAGACACCTCAAGATGGCAGCCATGCAGTTAGCCTTTCCTTACTTTTTTTTTTTTTGCTTTCTTTTGGGGGGTGATGGGCCAGGGGCTCGCGATGCTCAGGGGTTACTCCTGGCTCTGCACTCAGGGGACCTGATGGGGTGCCTGGGACTGAACTGTGTGCAAGGCGAACGCCCTCCTCACTCCAGCCTATTGCTCCAGCCCTGTTTTCTCACTTATTTTGCCAAAGACATTTTTCCTCGACACCATCCATGCACCATCCACTTCTGATTAGACTGCAGAGCCACTGATACATGTGTGCTGGTGTGCATGCGTGTGCATGTGTGTGCATATGCATATGCATTCATGTGTGTATGCATGCATGCGTTCATGTGTGCATGTGTGTGCATATGTGTATGTGTATGTGCATGCATGTATGCACGCTTGTGTGTGTGTGTGTGTGTGTGTAGCTAGGGTGGCACCCAGGGCCTGGCACATTCCCAGCACCTGCTCTTACTGCTGAGCCAACTCCCCCCTCCCCTGAGTGATTTTCCTCAGAAGCACATTTCCAGGCCCGGGAGACAGTTCATAGGGCTGGAGCACATAGGGCTTTGCTTGTGGGAGGCCTGGATTCCATCCCTGACATCACATGGTCCCCCAAGAACTTCCAGGTGTGTGTCCTCTCCAAGAGAACAAATATCGAAAGCCACATGTTTCTACCCTCACTCGGGGCTGGAGAAGTGCAGGGCTCAGCCAGGACACCTCTTCAAGCAGAGCCACGGTGTCCTTGGCCCTGCAGGAAATGAGGGCGGGAGCCCAGGGGTCCTTCTGGGTTTGGGGTCAGCTAGCCTTCAGGGGCAGCAGGCGGCGGGGTGCCCAGGCTCTGCCCTTGACCACCTGCCAACCTCAGTTCCAAGAAGAGGCTGAATCCATCAGTAACACTCTTGCGAAGATCAGCTCCAACCTGAACACCCAGTACAGCTGTGCCCCGGGGGGACCCCCAAGCAGCCACACAGAGATGCTGCGGCAGTTGGAGGTGAGCCCCCCAGCCATCTGGCCCCTGACTGGGGGTTG
This sequence comes from Sorex fumeus, assembly GCF_029834395.1. Classification (NCBI taxonomy): domain Eukaryota; kingdom Metazoa; phylum Chordata; class Mammalia; order Eulipotyphla; family Soricidae; genus Sorex; species Sorex fumeus. The sequence continues at coordinate 15,719,400 of NW_026606086.1, read as the reverse complement.
GGCCCCATCTGCCTGGGCCTCCCCCAAAGATACAGCCCTTGGGAGCGCTGCCCTTGGGAGCAGGAGTAGGTGGAGGCCGGTGGGGAGCAGCAAGCCTCCTCCTCTGGGGCCTCAGTTTTCTCTGCTAGTCAGGGAGAGCTGCCAGGCCCGTCACTTCCCAGTCTGGAGGCCTAGAGATGTTGGACACACCTCACTTCCACCCCAACCAGTAGGAACAGGGGCCTGGGACCCCCATGGGGCGGCCGAGCTAGAGACTGTGTCCTCGGGCAGGCCACACCGCTGGCCCTTCTGGGGAGAGCGTGTCAGACGGGCCTGCAGTGAAGCCTGACTTGTGCCCCCCGTGGCCTGGGCCCACGCAGGGGGAGGAGAAACAGCTGGCGATGGCCGAGAGGACCATTGGGGACCTGCAGCGGCGGAGCCGCGAGGTGGCACCCCTCCCGCAGCGCAGGAACCCGCCCCAGAAGGCGCTGCACGTGGACAGCATCTGTGACTGGGACTCAGGAGAGGTAGGAAGGCAGCTGCCCACTCCCCGGCCCCACCTACTCTCCTGACCCCACCCACACCTGTTAGGACTACGCCCATCACGGCGTGACCCCACCCATTCCTGCCCTGACCACGCCCAGCAGCCACATGACCACGCCCCCTGCGTGGCCCCGCCCACCTCTGCCAAGATCACAGGCTTACAAGACTCCGCCTGTCCGCCAAGCCCCGCCCACCAACATGACCCCGCCCACCCCGTCCAGTCCAGTATTCCCACTCCAGCCTCAGGCCCTTGCCTGTCCTCTCCCACCCCCACTGTTTCTACCCCCACAATTCAGCCCCACGTCTCCCTCCTCTAGCTCCACCCGAGCCTTGTTCTGTCCCCTGGCCTGTCCAGGTGGCCTCCACGCACCTGTCCCAACCCCATCTTGCTCTCATCCCTCTCCTGGCCCACCCTGAGCCTGCATGCGTCCCTCCCACATGCCTCCAGGTGCAACTCCTGCGCGGTGAGCGGTACTTGCTGGTGGACAACAATGACCCCCACACCTGGGTCGTGCAGCACCCGGGTGGGGAGACCAAGCGTGCCCCGGCCGCCTGCTTCAGCATCCCGGCTCCGGACCCCGAAGCCTTGGCCAGAGCCTCCAAGTGAGTGTGGCTGGGGGGTGACCAGCCCGCCTCCACCTGGCGTCTGGGTCCACTGAGGTCCACTGGTTCTTTGACTCCATTTAGGCTGAGCTCGGAGCTGCAGGCCCTGAAGCAGAAACTGACCACCATCCAGAGCCAGCTAAAGGCTGATGTAGAGGACCCCCTGCGGCCTGGCCAGCAGGGTACCTGGGGGTAGCCCTGTGATGGGGAGCCTCTCTCCTGGGGTGGCAACTTGGCAACCTGCTGGGCTGCCCATCCCCTCCCCTTGCGTGCCACCAAGTGCCACCATCTGTGGGAGTCTGGGGTCTGGGGAGGGACCCCCAGAGATGGAGCCAAGCCTTGGGCCTTCAGCAGTGTCCTGTGCCCCCAGCTCAGAGCGGCTCCACCCCAGCCGACCCCCAGGCGCAGAAGCTCCTAACCCAGATGACCAGGCTGGACAGGGAGCTGACACAGACAGAGCAGCAGGTGCTGGCGTGGGCTCGGGGCCCACTCAACCGCAGCACCCCCCTGGAGGACCTGGAGGCCCGCATCCAAGGCCACAAGGTGGGTGAGGAGGAGGAGGAGGTGGAGGAGGAGGAGGAGTAAGGAGAGGAGGAAGAGGGAGGAGGTAGGTGGGAGAGAGGAGGAGGAGAGGGGAGAGGAGGAGGAGGGATAGGAAGAGGGAAGGAGGAGGAGGAGGAGGAGGAAGAGAGGAGGAGGAGGGAGTGGAGGAGTAGAAGAGGGGAGAGGAGGAGGAGGAGATGAGGCAGAGCGACAGTTAAAGGTGCTTGTGGGGGCAGCCCTGGGGACAGAGGTGGAGGAGGAAACATTCAGACAGGCTGGTCCCCATCCTGTCCCCATCCTCGCTCGCACCTCTGCAGACCAGCTCTGCAACTTTGAGTAACTCACTTAACCTCTCTGGGTCTTGCCATCCTCATCCCTGAAAATGGACATAAAAACACCCACTTCAGAGGGCTGGAGAGATAATTCAATGGGCAGGGCACTTGCCTTGATGCAGCTGACCTGATTTCAGTTCCATGCACACCTCCTGGTCCCCTGAGCCTGCAGGAGTGATCTCTGAGCACATAGCCTGGTGTGAGTTCTGAGCACCACCAGCTGTGGCCCCCAAACAAAACAAAACAAAACAACAGGGGCCGAAGTGATAGTACAGCTGGTAGTGCATTTGCCTTGCACGTGGCTGACCCGGCTTCGTTTCTCAGCATCCATATGGTCCCCCGAGCACCGCCAGGAGTAATTCCTGAGTGCAAAGCCAGGAGTAACTCCTGTGCATTGCCGGTGTGACCCCAAAAGCAAAAACAAAAATCCAACAATAAAAACATTTAGTTGGGATTATTATCCCGAGGTTAATGTCTGGAGAAGCTTCTGGAGTGAACTGAGCCAGGGCGAAAGCAGTTGTGCAGTGGGTAGGACATTTGCCTTGCATAGAGCTAACCTGGGTTCAATCTCCAGCACCCATATGGTCCCCTGAGTGCTGCTAGGAGTGATCCCTGAGCACAGAGCCAGGAGTCAGCCCTGAATATCGCCACCAAAAAACTTGAAAACAAAAAATAAGGGCCCGACCTTGGCCCTCAGCCTGGGAGGCTCCTGGTGGCACTTTCCCAGGATTCCTCCCGTCTGGGGACAAAGCCAGTTCAGAGCCGGGGAGGGTGAGGGGGTTCCCAGCCTTTGTAAACTGGCTCTAAGAGTTTTGGCTCTGCAGGCTGCCCCACTTGTTGGGGGAGCAGCGTGGGGGCTGTGTCTAAACCGGTTTCTCCTCAAATACATTGTTTGAGTTGGGGTTGTAGAAATTTAAATCATGCTCTTCACAGGATTGGGCAACCAGTGCTTTTCACCCGTCATAGGCCCTCGAAACTGGGAAGCGGCTTTGCAGCTGGGTTGGGTTGGGGCTCTGGAGGCGGGGGGGGTGGTGGGGTGGTGGCGGGGAATGAAGGAGGGGTCCTGGAGAGGGGCAGGAAACCATGCAGAGTCTGAGCCCCCCACAACCGACCCTGTGGGCTGCGGGAGACAGCGGGAGGGGCAGAAGGGAAAGACCGGGCCCCCCAGTACAGTGCAGAGCTGGAGAGGGGCTTGGGGTCTGCACAAGGATTCTGGATTCTGATCTCCCAGAGTCAGTACAGTGTTGGGGGGGTGGGTTGGGGCTATGGACAGCCATGGACTAGGGAGTGTGGGGTACCCGGACCTTAGGGAACAGGTAACAAACTTAGAAGAAGTGCAGGAGAGACAGCACAGCTGAGGCCCTTGGCTAGCATGAGGTCAACCCGGGTTTAATCCCCAGCACCCCTAACCCCACCGGGCGTGATACCTGAGTGGTGCAGAGTCAGGAATAAGCACTGAGCACTGCAGGATGTGACCCAAATAACAAAAATTATGAACAGGCTGGAATTACCCATGATGGGGCGGGCAGGGACTGAGGCTCTGGAACCAGGAATGTGACCCAAAACCAGCCTTGTGACCCCTCCCTCGTGTTGTCACATCAGCCCACCTTGCCCACTCACCCTCGTCATCCTCAGGGGGACCAGTAGGGCCAGGACTGGGGGTCTGGGACTCGCAGCCAGGACTGGCCCAAGCTCAGGGGGGCTGGGTGGGCCCCCTGCTGCCCTGATCAGAGCTGACCCAGTCTCCCCCCACCCACCCCCACCAGGCCTTGGCGCTGCGACTGCAGGACCTGGGGTCCGAGAAGGAGGCGGCTCAGCGGGAGTGTGAGGACTTCCTGTCTGCGAGGCCAGTGGGTGCCGCTGCCCTGCACCTGCCCGTGGTCCTGAACAGCGTCAAGAACAAGTACAGGGACACGCGGGCTCTGTGCGACCTCTATGGGGAGAAGTGAGTCCTCCCTGGCAAGGGCCCCGGGCAGGGCAGGGCCGCGGTGGAGCAGGGGGTCCCCTGGGCCCGCCTGACGCTCCCGGCCTCCCCGCAGGGCACAGGCAGCCCTGGAACTGGAGCAGCAGATCCTGGATGCGGGCAAAGTCATTGAGGGCTTCGAGTCCACCCTGGCCCAGGAGGCGCCGCTGCCCGCCAGTCCAGGGGCGCTGCAGGACAGGGTTGCGGAGCTGCAGGTGTGTGTTGGGGGGGTGGGTCCAGCGCGGGCTCGGGAGCCAGGGGGTTGCAGTGGTGCATGGTGCCGTGTGTCCCCTAGCGCCTGCGGAGGGAGCTGCTGGAGCAGCAGGCCTGCGTGCTGGCGCTGCACCGGAAGCTGAAGGCAGCCGAGCACGCGTGCAGCGCGCTGCAGAGCAACTGCCACGAGTTCTGCCAGGACCTGCCCAGCCAGCAGCGCCGGGCGCGCGCCCTCACCGACCGCTACCACACCGTGGGGGACCAGCTGGAGTCCCGGTGAGTGACGCCAGCGCTCTACAGTGGTGATGCCTCCAGGCTGTTGCCCAGGGTCTACTCCTGCCCGGGCCTCTTGGCCGATCTTTGGGTTTCAGACCAAACCCGGGGGTGCTCAGGGTTTAATCATGGCTCTGAACTCAGGAATCATTCCTGGTGGGGCTCTGGGGACCGTGTGGGGTGGCTGGGAACTGCAACTGAACCTGGGTCAGCTGTGTGCAAGGCAGGTGCCCTCCCCGCTGGACTATTACTCTCAGCCTTTAGTTCTTTCTGGTTTGGGGGCCACACCCGGCGATGCTCAGGGTCACTCCTGGCTGTGCATGCAGGAATCACGCCTGGCAGTGCTTGGGGGAACCATATGGAATAAAGGGAATCCATGTTTTTTTTTTTTTTTTTAGTCACACCCAGCGATGCACAGGGGTTACTCCTGGCTCATGCACTCAGGAATTACTCCTGGCCGTGCTCAGGAGACCATATGGGATGCTGGGAATCAAACCCGGGTTGGCTGCGTGCAAGGCAAACACCCTCCCCACTGTGCTATCGCTTCAACCCCAGGAATCCATGTTTCTAATTCCCATATGGAATTTTTTTGTGACCTGGGTTGGCCCCGGCAAGGCTAATGCTCTGCCCGCTGTGCTCCTGCCCTGGCCCCCATTCACCCTCAGACCTTCCGGCTGGCCCGCCCAGGGGACCCCCCCACTTGGCTCTCGCTGCCCCTCAGCTGCCCCCAGGGCTCTCACCTCTGCTTCCCCACCTGCAGGGAGAAGATGGTGCAGGACCTGAGTCTCACCTACCAGCAGTTCAGGAACTGCAGGGACAACCTGAGCTCCTGGCTGGAGCACCTGCCCCGCGGCCAGGTGCGGCCAGGTGATGGACCCAGCCAGGTGGCCTACAAGCTGCAGGCACAGAAGGTGAGGGACTGCCATGCTGGTGAACGCGGTCCAACCCCCGGCCCTGGCAGGGCTGCATGTGTGTGGGCCCTACGCACTCCCAACGCCTAGACCTGGGAGGTCTCTGGCGCCCACACCGGAAGTGCCCCTGCTTTGATCGCTGGACAGAGAGGTCAGGCCAGCACATCTGTGTCGGGTCCAGGGTGGAGCTGGCTCTGTGGCCACCGGGCTCCAGCCCGCAGGGCACCCCCTCCAGCAGCTGTGCCTTGGCCAGGGTCCAGAGGGGGTTTCGGGGCGCCCCGGCTACAGGGGTGGAAGCCAGAGTGCAGAGCAGCCCACCGATGGCCACATCGCGGGGGACAGGGCAGGCGGTAGAAGGACCCGAGTCCTGAGCTGCGGCTGGATGGGACTCCAGCGGAAGCCCCAGCAGCCAGGGATGTGAAATGGACTCTTGGGAATTGGGATGAGTAGGCAGCTGCCACCCCCCCCCCCCCCCAAACCCGGACATGGGAGAAGCCTTCAGAATTGTTCTTGGTTGTAAGTGTTTAGTTTGTTTGGGGCGACACCCAGCGGTGCTCAGGAACTCTTTCCAGGCTCTGCGCTCAGGGATCGCTCCTGTGGGATGCTGGGGATCGAACCCGGGTCAACTGAGTGTGAGGCAAGCACCCTCCCTGCTGTACCGTCGCTCTGGGCCCCTTGCTCTGACACCAGGACCCAGGGATTCCAAGACCAAACAAGAAATGAAAATAAATGCCCCAAGTAAATGTCAGCTCAGGCAGCAGGGCTCTGGCCGGCCCCAGTGGCGTCACCCGTTGCACATCAGACTCTCAGCCGGGCACGCAGGGCTGGGGGGCTGCACCCCGTTTCCAAGTGATGTTCAGTCTGCACCGGGCATTAGGACCTCGGCGAGATAACCGCGAGGCAGGGGGGATGCCAGGCACGGGGAGGGGTTGGCTCTGCCCCTCACTCGCGCGTCTCCCCACAGAGGCTGCTTCAGGAGATCCAGGAGCACGAGCAGGCCAGGGTCATGGCCTCCCGCCTCTCCCTGGAGCTGCAGGCCGCCCTCCAGGTCAGCATGGCCCTCTGCCACCCCACCCCAGAGCCCTGCTTCCCCCTGGCACCTGCCCCGCCTAACCCCAGCCCATGTCCCCCGCCCCACCCTGGCTGCTCAGGACTACGAGCTGCAGGCAGATGCCTACCGCTGCTCCCTGGAGCCCCCACAGCTGGCCCCTGAGAGCCCCCACGTGGCGCCCCTGCAGGAAAGCATCCAGACCCAGGTGAGTTGGGGGCTGGAGTGGTCCCACAACCCCCTCCCAGAGCCGCGCCCCAGGGCCAGCACTGACTTCTGCCGCCCGTCTCCATCTCCCCAGGAGAAGGACCTACTCAAGGCCTATGCGGAGGCCACGGCTGCACACCAGCAGCAGCTGCAGCATCTGGAATTTGCCAGGAAGATGCTGGAGAAGGTACGGGCACGGCCCCCCACACCTGGCTGCTTCTCGGGTCTTGGGGCCTCCCGGGGGCTCCCCTCACAGCACCAAGAGGCAGGATCTGAGAGGCAGGCCCTCAGGTCACCTTCCCCCCAGGGGACAAAAGGCCTCAGCAAGAGCCCCCCAGGGGAGCAGGGGTTTGGTACTAAGGGTTGACATGGTATGGTTTGCACGTGGGTCTGACCCCCAAAGTCCTGCCAGGAGTGATCCCTGAGTGGTCACGAGTCAGCCCTGGTTCTCCACACCTGAGCAGCCAGGAGAGAAAGAGAGAGTGAGAGAGACAGAGACAGAGAGAGAAGAGAGGGGAGAGAGAGACAGAGACAAAGACAGCGCCTAAGGTCTTGGTTCCGAGCCCACACGGTGCTCCGAGCATCTCTAAAGATGACTCTTCCCCCAACACTGTGCCCCCCCTGAGTGCTGCCGGGTGTGGCCTAAGCACCTCCCCATCAAAAGTAATAGCAACAACAGCAATCCTGACTCCTGGTGACCAGCAGTGAGGGGTTCTGGGGGCTCACCCTTCCTTCTCTGCCACCCCACGCTCACTCCCGGCAGAAGGAGCTCAGCGAGGATGCCCAGCTGACCCCTGGAGCGGTGCAGGGCGCTGAGCGCCCAGCCCCGGCGGCGGCGGAGATGGGGCCCGAGGCGCTACGGTCCCAGCTGGAGGAGGAGCGGCAGCGTGTGGGCCGCGTGCGGCGGGAGCTGGAGGAGCAGCAGGACCAGCTGCTGCGGCTGCGCGCTCAGCGGCCGCGGGAGCGGCTGGAGGAGAAGGAGGTGGTGGAGCTCTACCGGGACCCCGAGCTGGAGCGCAGCCTGGAGCGTCTCCGGGCTCAGGTGGCCGACGAGGGCTCGCGGCGGGCGCTCCTGCAGGCCGAGCTGGAGATGGCGGCGCAGAAGGTGGTGCAGCTGGAGAGCCAGAGGAAGGCCGTGCCGCCGCAGCTGCTCACCAAGGAGGTGACCCAGGTGGAGCGCGACCCCGGCCTGGACAGCCAGGCAGCCCAGCTGGGTGGCGAGCTGCAGCAGCTGCGGGAGCAGGATGCGGCCGTCGGGGCGCGGCTGCAGGAGCTGCAGAGGGAGCTTCAGGCTCTGGAGCGCAAGGAGGCGAGCGTGACGGAGCGGGTGGTGCTCAAGGAGGTGGTGAAGGTTGAGAAGAACCTGGAGACGGTGCAAGCGGCCCAGGCGCTGCGCGTGCGGCTGGCGGAGGACCGCGCGCGGCGCGCGGCGGCCGAGGAGGCGGTGGCGGCGGCGCGCGTGCGCGCGGAGGAGCTGGAGCGCGCCATCCGGGCCGTGGAGCCCAAGGTGGTCGTCAAGGAGGTGAAGCGGGTGGAGCCGGCCCCGGGCCTGCAGGAGGAGGCGGCGCGGCTGCGGGGCCTGCTGGAGGCGGCCCGCAGGGAGAACGCCACGCTGGCCACCGAGCTGCGGGAGCTGCGGGGCAAGCACGGAGAGGCCGAGCGGCAGCGGCCCCGCGTGGAGCTGCAGGAGCGCGTGCTCGAGGTCTTCCAGGTGGACCCCGAGACCGCGCGCGAGGCGGAGCGGCTCCGAGCACAGGTGCAGGAGGCCGGGCAGCGGCGGGGCGCCGTGGAGCGGGAGGTGGAGGGGCTGCTGGCCGAGCTGGCCGTGCTCCGCGCGCAGAAGCCCCCCGTGGAGTACAGGGAGGTGACGCAGGAGGTGGTGAGGCACGAGCGGAGCCCCGAGGTGCTGCGGGAGATCGACCGCCTGAAGGCGCAGCTCAACGAGCTGGTGAACCGCGGCGGCCGCGCCCAGGAGCAGCGCATCCGGCTGCAGGGCGAGCGGGACTCCTGGCGGCGGGAGCGCGCCAAGGTGGAGACGAAGACGGTGAGCAAGGAGGTGGTGCGCCGGCACAAGGACCCCGTGCTGGAGCAGGAGGCCGAGCGGCTGCGCCAGGAGCTGCGGGACGCGGCCCAGAAGCGGCGGGCGGCCGAGGACGTGGTGTACGAGCTGCAGAACAAGTTCCTGCTGCTGGAGCGGCGGCGGCCCGAGGAGAAGCTGGTGGTGCAGGAGGTGGTGGTGATGCAGAAGGACCCCAAGCTCCGCGAGGAGCACAGCCGGCTGAGCCAGAGTCTGGACGAGGCGGTGGCGCAGCGCCGGCAGCTGGAGCGCGAGGCGCGGCAGCTGCAGGCAGCCGTGGAGGAGCAGGAGGGCCGGCTCACTTTCGGGGAGGACCGCGGCAAGAAGCTGGCGCTGGAGCGCGAGCGGCGGCAGCTGGACCTGCGTATCCGGGAGCTGGAGGAGCGGCCGCCGGCGCGGCCCGAGAAGATCCTCATGGAGGAGGTGGTGCAGCTGGAGAAGGACCCGGAGGTGGAACAGTCGGCCGCGGCACTGCGGCGCGACCTGGAGCAGGAGCAGGCGCGGGTGTCGGAGCTGCACCGCCAGTGCCAGGGCCTGCGGGTGCAGGTCGACGTGCTGCAGCAGACCAAGGCACAGGAGAAGACTGTGTACAAGGAGGTGATCCGCGTGGAGAAGGACCCGGCGCTGGAGGCCGAGCGGGCACGCGCCTGGGACCTGCTCGCCCGGGAGCGCGCCGCCCGCCAGGCCCGGGAGGACGAGGCGCGGCGGCTGCGGGAGCGACTGGAGCGGGCCGAAGCGTTGGCCAGGACCTGGGCCCGCGAGGAGGCCGAGCTGCAGCGAGCCCGGGAGCAGGGTCGCCGGGAGCAGCAGCAGCTGCAGCAGGAGCTGCGGGAGCTGGAGCGGCGGAAGGAGCGCGAGGTGCTGAGCCTGGAGGAGGAGGCGCAGCAGCTGAGCCGCCGGGCAGAGAGCGAGCGGCAGAAAGCGGCCCAGCGCGGCCAGGAGCTGGCGCAGCTGGAGGCTGCCATCCTGCGCGAGAAGGACCAGATCTACGAGAAGGAGCGCACCCTGCGGGACCTGCACGCCAGGGTGGGCCGGGAGGAGCCAGGGCAGGAGACCCAGACACGCGAGACCAACCTCTCCACCAAGATCTGCATCCTGGAGCCCGACACGGGCAGGGACATGTCCCCCTACGAGGCCTACCAGCGGGGTGTCATCGACCGCTGCCAGTACCTGCAGCTGCAAGAGCTGGAGTGCGACTGGGAGGAGGTGACCACCTCGGGCCCCTGCGGCGAGGAGTCGGTGCTCCTGGACCGCAAGAGCGGGAAGCAGTACTCCATCGAGGCGGCCCTGCGCTGCCGCCGCATCTCCAAGGAGGAGTTCCACCGCTACCGGGACGGCCGCCTGCCCATCTCCGAGTTCGCCCTGCTGGTGGCCGGCGAGACCAAGCCCTGCCCATCACTGTCCATCGGCTCCATCATCTCCAAGTCCCCGCTGGCCTCGCCCGGTCCACAGAGCGCCAGCAGCGGGGGCTTCTGCACCGGCTTTTCGCTGGGGCTGGCCGAAGACAGCTTCCCCATCGCTGGCATCTACGACACCACCACGGACAACAAGTGCTCCGTCAAGACGGCTGTGGCCAAGAACATGCTGGACCCGCTGACCGGGCAGAAGCTACTGGAGGCGCAGGCGGCCACGGGGGGCATCGTGGACCTGCTCAGCCGGGAGCGCTACTCGGTGCACAAGGCGCTGGAGCGGGGCCTCATCGAGAACACGGCCACGCAGAGGCTGCTCAATGCCCAGAAGGCCTTCACGGGCATCGAGGACCCCGTGAGCAAGAAGCGGCTCTCGGTGGGCGAGGCGGTGCAGAAGGGCTGGATGCCGCGCGACAGCGTGCTCCCCCACCTGCAGGCCCAGCACCTCACTGGGGGGCTCATCGACCCCCGGAGGACCGGCCGCATCCCCGTGCCGCAGGCCCTGGAGTCGGGCATGATCAGCGAGGAGCTGGCGCAGCTCCTGCAGGACGAGGCCGCCTACGAGAAGGACCTCACCGACCCGCTGTCCAAGGCGCCGCTGAGCTACAAGGAGGCCATGGAGCGCTGCCGCCGGGACCCGCTCAGCGGGCTGCTGCTGCTGCCCGCCGCGCTCGAGGGCTACCGCTGCTTCCGCGCCGCCTCCCCCGCCGGGCTCTGCCTACGCTGAGGTCCGGTGGCCCCCCCGTCCCCCCGCCCCGTGTCTGGCGGCCCCCCACCATGCCTGGTGCCTCTTGCCCACCCCACTCGCTCTGCATTTTCAATAAATGGTCAATCGTCTCGCGTATCTCCCCCCTGGGGAGCGAAGGATGGATTCTGTCTGCAGTCCCGGTGGGGGTCCCCCAGGGTTCCCCCTTTCCTGTCCTGCCTGCAGATTCCTGGGATCCCCCACAAGCAGGAAACAACAAAGCCCCGCTGGGCGAGTCAGAAATATGTCACTTTTATTCCCTATTCTCAAAGGCAGCAGCAAAGTAACAGAAAGCAGATCCGAGGGGTCGCCCCAGCCCCTCGAGGAGCAGGAACGCGTCCTCTCTCCCCCACACCCCACTTCCCGTGAGGTGGGACACCGAACTGAAACCAAACTTCTTAAACCCGCAAAGGGCCAGCAGGGGGCGTCCTTGCCCCTGGGTCTGGCCCGGCAGGGGAGGGCATCAGGCCACACCCGCAGGCCTCCTGCCCTCCGGGGCACCTGCCACCTGCAGGCCCAGTGTCGGGGTGGGGGACACCTTGGCCCGCCCCCTTGTGCACAGAACTTCTGTGCCCAGAAAGGCACCTTCAAGGGCACCTTCAAAGCCAGTGGCCAGCCTGTGGCTGGACCCGCCCCCAGGCCTTGGCTCAGCTCCTCCAGGGACCGTGGGTGGGGGCCTCGCCCGGCTCAGCGGCAGAAGTGCTCCAGCGCGCAGGGCCGGGGGCCTGGAGAGGCCTCAGCGGAGAAATAGGGATGAGTGAGGGCGGCCTTGGCTGAGACCCGCTGACTGGGGTCGTAGCACAGCAGTTGCTGGAAGGAGGGAGAGAGCCATGGGCCGGGCTGCAGGGAGCACCACCCCACAGGTGGGGAGCATCACTCCACAGGCGGCGCGGGGCCCTCCAGGAGTCTGGGCCAGGGTCAGGCCCCACGTCCAGAGCCCTCCCGCCCTGAGGCTGACGCTGACCCTCTCTGTCTTATTTGGGGCCATATCCAGCTATATACTCAGGGCTTATCCCTGGCTCTGAGCTCAGGGGTCACTTCTGGCAGGCAGGGCTCGGGGATACCTCACAGGGTGTCGGGGCTGGAACTGGACTGGCCGCGTGCGAAGCCAGTGGGGTGGGGGCTGTGCTATGAGGGGCCACGGTGGCTGTGCTTGGGGCCTGTGCGGTGCTGGGGCTGGAACTTGAGTGCTCAGAACCCGGTGGCCTGTCTGCCAGCCTGTGGGCAAAGGCTTGGCACCACCACACAGCCTGGCAGGAAGCTGGGCATGCAGCCGGAAGATGAAGCTGCCGCTCGTCTTCCCAGAGTCAACACCAGATCAAAGCCTCCCAGTCTGTGTCAGCAACGACCGTGGCTCTGCCAGAGAGGCCTGGCACGCTGAGGCTCTGCCAGGGGCCGAGACGGCACAACAGCAGGACAGAGAAGGGGTCAGTGGTAGGGGCCCAGGTGGCAGGGAACAGCCAGTTCTGACTCAGCCTGTGTGTCCAGAGGAAGAGTCCAGGTTTAGGGCGTGGGCCTGGCAAACGGCCATGAGTTTGAACCCTGGTGCGCTACATGTACCGAACTCTCTGCCATCCCAGCACCAGAATTTTAGCTGCACTGCAGATTGGGGTGTGTGTGTGTGAGCAGGACATCAGGGGGGACCCCCACAGCCTGAGCACAATTGGGGGTCTTGGGCCAGCATGCGTGGGAACACAGCAGCGGCTCCCAGCAGGCAGCCCCCCAACACCAGCAGGGCGCCTTGGCTGAGTAGGAGCCCACAACCAAGGGAAAGGCATCTTAGGGCGACCCCAGCGAGCACCTTCGTCACCATGGCAACACCACACTGGGGATGAAGGGGACGGGAGGAAGAAATTCAAACAAATGGCCACAAGGGCTGGAGCGAGAGCACGGTGGGGAGGGCGTTTGCCCTGCACATAGCCCTCCAGGGTTCGATCCCCGGCACCCCACGTGCCCTGAGCACAGAGCCAGAAGTAACCTCTGAGCATCTCTGGGTGTGAATCAAAAACATGGAGTGAGGCCCGGTCTGGGAATGGGGCTCCGAGAGAGGCCACGGCCATGGCCGTGGGACCATCAGTGCGGGCCTGGAGACAGGACACTTGCCTTGCATTTGGCTGACCTGCTTTTGGTTCTGGTACATGTTTGCTCTGGGCACCCCTGGGTACAGCACAAGAACAGAACAAAGAAGCCGAGGCAACACTATATTGAACCAACATGGATTCTATCTCCGGCACCCTGTAGGGTCCCCCTGTCATTGCTAGGGGGATATTCCTGAGTGCAGAGCCCGGAGTAGCCCCTGAGCATTGCTGCATGTGGCCCCAAACAAAACCAAACCGAGAAAAATAAGAAAATGTCCGGAATCAAACAAAACACGGTGGGCCCCACCCTTGGAGGAGGCCAGGCAGCAGCGGGCACTGCCGCCCAGACCTACCGTGAGCAGGTCCTTGCCCTCTGGCTCCAGGCCGGGCACCGCCTCATCAAGCCCCTTCCGGGCCCACTTGGGGAAACTGCTCTTGTAGTCGGGCAGCTGTGTGACCCCGGGCCACACGGCTTCACTGGGGGTCCCCAGGGTCCGGAAGATACGGAAGAGCTGGTCGATCTCCGAGTCCCCGGGGAACAGTGCCCTGTGGGTCACCTGTGGAGGAAAGAGGCAGGTGTGGGGGTCGCAGAGTGGGGGTAGGGGGTCTTCCCAGCACCAGGTCTTGGCTCCAGGGACACGGCCACTTCCTCTGCCCGAGAAAGGCCCGGACCCCCAGTGCTGGGCTGTTGTTCTTGGGGTGGAGGCCAACCCAGCGGAGGTGGGGTGATGGGCGCGGGGGCTGGCACCCAGGGCCTGGCAATACCATCTCAGCGAAGATGCAGCCTACACTCCACACGTCCACGGCCGTTGAGTAAAACTTGCTACCCAGCAGGATCTCAGGGGCGCGATACCACAGTGTCACCACCTGTGGACACAGAAGCCGCATCACAGCTGGGACAGTGGGCGGGTCACGGCCCGATGCGTCCTCCCTTCCGTGTCCCCCGGGGACCTCGTGGGTGTAGGTGCGCAAAGGCACCCCAAAGGCTCGCGCCAGGCCGAAGTCCGCCAGCTTGATGGCGCCCAGCTCGTCGATGAGCAGGTTCTGGGGCTTCAGGTCGCGGTGGATGACGCGGTGTGAGTGACAGAAGCTGACGCCCTGGAGCAGCTGGAAGAGATAGGTCTGGGGGGGTCCCCGCCATTACCTCCCTGGGAGTGGGGGTCCCGTCACTACCTTCCCTGGGAGTGGGGGTCCCCACCATTACCTACCTTCCCTGGGAGTGGGGGTCCTATCAATACCTTCCCCGGAGTAGGGGTCCCTGTCATTAACTTCCCCGGGAGTGGGAGTCCCATCACTACCTTCCCGGGGAGCGGGGGGTCCTCGTCAATACCTTTCCTGGGAGTGGGGGGTCCCTATCAATACCTTCCCTTGGCGGGGTCTCCCTGTCACTTCCTTTCCCCGTGTGTGGGGGGATTCTCATCACCTCCTTTCCCGGGTGGGGGGGTCCCCGTCACTTCCTCCCCCGGGTGGGCCGTCACTACCTTCACCAGGGGCAGGGGTAGCGGAGTGGCCGGGCTGGAGTCCATGTACTTCTTCAGGTCCTGGCTGAGGAACTCGAACACCAGATACAGCTTCTTCTCGCTGTGCACCACGTCCAGCAGCCTGGGGGGGGGGGTGCAGGGAGACCCCCGAGTCAGGCCCTAGGGCCCAGGGGGTGGGGTCACAGGCCCAGCAGCACCGGCTGTCCTCCCCACCTCACCTGACAATGTTGGGGTGCTTCAGCTCTTTGAGAAGGGAGATCTCTCGGATGGCTGTGCTGGGGACTCCTTCCGTCTCCCTGCGGGAAAGCAAGGTGCGTTGCTGGAGGCGGGAGCCGAAAGGCCCGCGGGGGAGCGGAGTGACTGCAGCTCTGGGGTCTCTGCTACCCCCACCTGGGCAGGGTCAGTCCAGCACCCACGGGTCCAGCCCAGCGCCCGCCTGCGGGGCCCCCAGTCCATCCCAGAGACCCCAGGGCCGAGCCCCCTCCCCGCCGGGCCCAGCCCAACACTCACAGGTCCAGCCGGATCTTCTTCAGGGCCACCAGCTGGCCCGTGTCCCTGTTGCGGGCCTTGTACACCACCCCGTAGGTGCCCTCCCCGATCTTCTCCACCTTCTGGAACACATCCATGGCGCGGAGCTGCCCAGAAACAGAGGCGCCCGGGGCGTTTGCCCCCCCCCCCAGCCTGCAGGGCCCCGAAGCCCCCCTGCCCGCCCCCACCCCAGCCCCGCACCCGGAACGGCGCTGGCCCCACCTGACCCCCAGCCCCTACCCCCACCCCCGCCGGGCCTCCCGGGGAGACGCACTGTTGCCCGCCTGAGCTCTGGAGGACCCCCGTCGCTGCCCAGCCAGGTCGGGCCGGGGTGCGGGCGGCCCACGAGGGCTTCCTGGGGCCGCCCCGGGGCAGAGGTCAAGGGTCAGGGGTCTCCGAAGCCCCGGCGCCACGCTAGGCCGCGCGCAGGGGCGAGACGCGGCCCGTGCCGCCGCCGCGGGCCTCCTAGAGGCCGGGTCTCGGCAGGAGAGCCCCCCGCGGCGCCGCCCCCCCACCACGCGCGGGCCCGGCGCCCCCCGGCCGGGAGTCACCCGAGACGCGGCGCGGGGCCCGGCGCAGCCGCCGTTCGGGGCGCCCCCTGCCGGCCGCCGGCGGCGCCGCACCCGCGCGCACGAGTTGCCCGCAGGGGGCTTCTGCTTGTTTCCCCCGGGGGTTCTCCGGGCGCCCCTCCCGCCGTCGTACCCCGCTGCCGCGCCGCTCCGGGGCCGCCGGGGCTCAGGCGCGGGGTGGGGCGGGGCTTCCGGAAGCTTCGGGCCGCTCTCTCAGGTAGGCGCGCTGCTCCTGGATGGCCCGTTCCAGCGGCGGCAGGTCCAGGCCCTCGGCGCAGGTCAGCACTCGGGCCCGCACCACGGGGTCCCCGCCTGCAGGGCAGAGGGGCATCGGCGAGGCCGCAGGTTTGCCAGTGCGCAGGACCCCGGAGAGCTCGGGCGGTGGGCAGGGCCCTGCCTTGCACGTGCCTGGGCTGGGCTGGACCCCAGGCACGGCGCGTGGGTCCCCCACACTGTCCCAGGAGTGACTCCTGAGCACAGTCAGGAGGAAGCCCGGAGCGCCGCCTAATGTGGCCCAAGAAACGACAAAACGACATGAACAAAACCTCCGCCAGACTCAGAAGACACAACAGAAGGAAAATTAGAAAGCACTTGCGGCCAGAGAGCTAGCGCGGGGCTGGATTGCAGGCTTTGAATGCAGGAGATCCAGCATGACCAGGGGCCCTGAGCAATGCTGGGAGTGACCCCCAAGCACAGAGCATTGGGGGTCAAAACATATTGTGAGGGACAGGCCCAAAATGGACCACCAGAATTAATTTAGCTTAGCTTAACAGGAACCGGCATTCCAAAGTAACTGGTTTTTCTGCCCCTGAGCAAGGAATTCAGATACAGGTGCTCCGAGTTGCAAGTCACAAGAAGGGTGGGGGTCAGACCAGATAACCAGATGTCTCTCACATGACCCAGGACTGCCCTGAAAATCAGGACGCTCCTAAGCACTGATGCAAATGCTGATCTTTAAATTATAGGCTAAGGAGTGATGTGCTTTAAAATGGATTGGTCAGGAAAGTGTGGGTTGTTACAAATCGATTGGCTTTGAAATGCGCGGGCTCTGCTTTAATGGCTGCAGGCCTATATAAGATCTCCTTTGAAGAAGCTGGGGGAGGGGGTGTCTTGCCCATCCTGCCAGACCTGCATGTCTGCATAGGTGGCTCAACCCTGGCTAGCCCGTCTTGCAATAAACCCTGCTTGCTGTTTGCAATCCCTGGAGTCTCTTTGTCATTAAAGGGAGATCACAATCCACGTCCTAACAATATCACTGTATCACTGTGCTCCTGTTGTTCATCGACTGCCTTGAGCAGGCACCAGTAACGTCTCCTTTGTCCTGGTCTTGAGATTTTAGAAAGTGCCACATTCGAGGCTCTTTCAGGGTCAGGAGAATGAGACCCATCATTGTTACTGGTTTTTGGCATATTAAATATGCCACGGGGAATTTGCCAGACTGTGCCGTGTGGGCAGGATACTTTTGGTAGCCTGTGAGGTTCTCCAGAGTAAGAACTAGATAATAAGATGTCTCAACATAAATAAGCTAAAAAAAAAAAATTCTCTTTGAAAAGAAATTAAACTTTTTTTGTTTTCTTCCACACAGATATTTCTGCTCTCCGGGTCCATGAATGAATACAATTGATGGTTCGAGGACATAAGACACTCTTTTTTTTGGAGGGGCAAGGGGGTCACACATGAAGTTCAGTACTTTGGGGTGACCTCCAGCAGTGCCCAGAGTACCATGCGGTGGCAGGGAGCATGGGATGGAGGGGCCAGGAGGGCAGGGCTGAGCTCAGAGTTCAGAAGCACATCACAGATCACCCCCAGAGCCATAGGGCAGTCCTGAAATCTGAAAGGCATGAACTCTGTGGGTGCAAAGGTTTAAGCCTGAATAAATATTAACTTTCGAGGCTGGAGCAACATCACAGAGGGAGCTCGCCGTGTACTCAAGTGACCCACGGGTCAATCCCCAGCACCACACAGGGTCCCTGGAGCCCCATCAGGAGTGATCCCTGAGCACCGCCATATGTGACTCAAAAATAAAAATGAGCAAGACAAGGATTAACCTTCATAGCGATGAAACCAAATATGAAAGTGCAGGGTCCTCTGCATTACTCATTTTCCCCACAGAAAGCTAAGCCCTGAGATAAGGAGAGAGCTCAGAAACGGACCCTGTGAGGCCCTCGGTGCCAGTCTCGCACCACAATGAAAGCAAAACAGCCAAGGTAACTTTAGGAAGCAAACGGCCAACTCAAAAGAGAAAATCAAGGAATGTGCACAGGGCCACAGAGAGTACAGGGGAAGTTGCCTGCCTTGCACATGGCTTTCTTGGGCTCAATCTCAGCACCCCATACGGTCCCCTGAGCAAGGAGCCAGGAGTAAGGCCTGGGCACTGCTGGGAGTGCTCACCCCACAGAAAAAAAAACGCTTGTATTCTTTTTTATTGTGGTTTTTGTTTGTTTTTTTGGGTCACGACCGGTGATGCACAGGGGTTACTCCTGGCTCTGCACTCAGGAATTACTCCTGGCGGTGCTCGGGGGACCATACGGGATGCTGGGAATCGAACCCGGGTCGGCCGTGTGCAAGGCAAACGCCCTACCCGCTGTGCTATTGCTCCAGCCCCTTTTTTTTTTTTTTTTTTTGGCCACATCTGGCAGTGCTCAGGGCTTACTCCTGACTCTGCGCTCAGGGATCACTCCTGGCAGAACTTGGGAGACCCTAGAGGGTCCTGCAAACTGAACCTGGGTCAGCTGCGTGCAAGACAAGTGCCAAACCTGCTGGAAATAAGTACGATTAACCTGGTGGTAATCTCTCCAATGTGGCAGAGCTCAGCAGACAGGTGCCGAGGGAACCAGAGAGCTCTGGGGATTGGTCCCCGCTCCTGGCACAGGCAGGCCTGTGCTCTAGCACTCGAGACATCCTAGCCCCTAAACCCCCATTATTTCTGGTGGGCCTCCACTGGTGATCACTGACCAGAGCTTCAGTGCAAGGAGGAAAACAATGCTCGGGTGTGTCCAGGGGACCATGGATGCCAGGGTCTGAGCTGGGGTTGGTGCATGCCAGGAATATTTCCTAATATCTGTACCATCTCCTGACAATGACACCACTTTTTATTACTTTTTTTTTGGGGGGGGGCATATTCAGTGATGTTCAGAGCTTACTCCTGGGTCAATGCTCAGGAATCACCCCTGGTAGTACTCAGGGGAACCCTAAGCCAGGCATTGAACCTGGGTTGGCTATATGCAAGGTGAGCACCTTACCTGCTGTACTATCACTCTGGCCCCTACAACACCATCTTAATGGCTGTATAATATTCCACTGAGTGAAATAAGATATTTAAAAATACTACATGTACAGCTTGTTTATTTATTATTTTGTGTGTGTCTTTTGGGGTCACATCTTGTGATGCTCAGGGATTACTCCTAGTGGTGCTCAGGGGCCCATATGGAATGCTGGGATTGAACCTGGGTAAATGCCCTCCCCACTGTACTATCGCTCCGGCCCATGTGCTATATATTCAGAAGAGAAAAAATGACAGCAGTATAGGGGTTGGAGAGATACTACAGTGTGTAGGCTGCTGGCAGCACATGCCAGGTTCAATCCCTAGCACCACATAAAGTCCCCGAGTCCTGCCAGGAGTGATCCCTAAGTGCAGAGCCAGGAGTCAGCCCTGAGCAACACTGGATGTGGCCCCCAAAACAAAAACATAAAAAAAAAAGAGAGCAGCAATGTAAATATTCCCGGGGGCCAGAGTGATAGTACAAGTAACACTCTTGCCTTGCACATGACTGACCTGAGTTTGATCCCCATTACCCTATAAGGTCCCCCAAGCACTGCCAGGAGTGATCCCTGAGCACAAAGTCTGGAGTAACCCTTGAGCTCTGCAGGTATAGACCCCCCCAAATAAAACCATATATATAGATAAATCCCCCCAGATGGCATGAGTGACACCCATCAGTGACGTTCAACATATCACTGGCTCTCTGGCCCCACTTGGTCATGTTCCTCCCTGGCATTCTGGTCACTTACCCTGACTTCCTGGCCAGGCAGTTTAGGCCCACCCCGCTGTCTCCAGGCCTGGGAGAACACCTCTGAAACACCCACAGTCAGACTCAGATGATAGACTTGCGAGCACGTTTGCGACGATTTAAGCAGACCACTTAGCAGCAGCCTTTGGAAGCCTATTGGTCTGGTGGCGGCCTGTGGCTTGGTGCTAAGGGGTCCTACTGGGAGGTGCTGGGGACCAGGCCCAGGGCTCCCGCGTGCAGAGTCCCCTCTGCGTCATCTCCTGGCACCCGGCTTTTGAAAGGAAAGGGCGCTCCCCCGACTCGCGTCCCTCTGCAGGCCCATTCTGAGCCAAATCAACTTGGAACCTCATGCGCCCATAAACCTGGGGGTTGTTTGGGAAGGAACCTTCCCCCCATGAGGGCTCGTGGTCTCAGGACTCAAGCCCAGGCTGGCGCCAGAGCACAGGGATGGGTTGGCTTACCCTGCTGGTGCTCTAGCTCCCCCAAGACCACGTAGAGGGAGCCCAGCTGGGCTGGGAACGGCTCCACCAATGCAGTGCAGACGAGGAGCTGGTGCTGCACCGGGCCGTGCTGGGCCAGCAGACTCGCCTGGGACCGGCTTGCGTCGTAGAGGCTCAGCCTGGAGGTGAGAGACAGTGTCAGTGCTTTCGTGCACATCGGAAGCTGCTGCGAGGCTCCAAGTACCCCCAGGGAACTGTTCCGCTCCAACCCAGAAACGAGAACAAAAGAGAGAGTGCAAGACCAGCACCTTCCCTGCGGCACTCTCTCTTTAGTCCATTTTTACAAGTACAGAGAATTAGCTTAGTGTTTTTGGTTTTTTTTATTCTGGTTTTTGGGTCACACCCAGCAATGCTCAGGGGTTACTCCTGGCTTTGCACTCAGGAATTATTCCTGGCGTTGCTCAAGGGATCATCTGGGATACCAGGGATCGAACCCAGGTTGGCCACGTGCAAGGCAAATGCCCTACCTGCTGTACTACATAGCTCTGCCCCCCCCAAAGGAAAATAAATTAAAAATAAGATTTTCCTGAGTAACCATGCAGTACCCTTGCAACCCTAAAGCATGTAGTCCTGAGTTCAAGTACCTGCTGACCCAAGTGCACGATTCTGGCAGCTCATCTGTTCAGCTACAGCCTTGCTGTCTTTTGGTGTCACCAAAAAATACGAAAATGGGCTAGGTAGGATATACAGGACACTAGTAGAAAAAAGAAATCTCCAACTATTTTTTGGGGTTCATCAAAAAATGGGGAGAAGAAATGAATAGAAGTTTCCTCAAGAAAGAAATACATATGGCCAAGAGGCACATGAAAAAATGCTCCACATCGCTAGCCATCAGGGAGATGCAAATCAAAACAATAAGGAGATATCATCTCATACCACAGATTCAAAAGAACAAAAGCAATCAGTTCTGGCATGGATATGGGGAAAAAGGGACACTCTTTCACTGTTGGTGGGAATGCCCACTAGTCCAGCCTTTCTGGAAAACAATATGGACAGTCCTTCAAAAACTACACATTGAGCTTCCATATGACCCTGCAATACTACTTCTTGAAATATATCCTGATGATGCAAAAAAGCACAGTAAAAATGACATCTGTACGTATATATTCATTGCAGCACTGTTCACAATTGTGAAAATATGGAAACAACCCAAGTGCCCTAGAACAGATGACTGGTTAAAGAAACTTTGGTGGATCTACACAATGGAATACTATGCAACTGTCACGAGAGATGAAGTCATGAACTTTGCTTATAAATGCGTGGACATGGACATGGAGAGTATCATGCTAAGTGAAATGAGTCAGAAAGAGAGGGACAGACATAGAAGGACTGCACTCATCTGTGGAGTATAAAACAACATAACATGAGGCTGACACCTAAGGATAGAGACACGAGACAGATAGATTGCTCCATAGCTGGAAGCCTGCCTCATGAGCAAAACGGGAGAAGGCAGCTGGAATAGAGAAGGGGTCACTAAGAAAATTATGGCTTGAGGAATCGGTCGGGATGGGAGATGTGTGCTGAAAGTAGAAAAAGGGCCAAACATGATAACCTCTCAGTATTGCAAACCATAATACCCAAAAGCAAAGAGAGTAAGAGGAATATTGTCTGCCATGGAGGCAGGCGGAGGGTGGGAAAGGGGGGGTAGGAGGCGTATACTGGGGATAATGGCGGTGGGGAATGTGCACTCGTGGAGGGGTGGGTGTTTGATCATTGTGTGACTATAACCCAAACATGAAAGCTTGTAACTATCTCACAGTGATTCAGTAAAATCACTATCACCCCTTTGTTCATCGATTTGCTTGAGTGGGCACTAGTAATGTCTCCATTCATCCCTGTCACGTGCTAGTTTAGCCCAATGGCATACTGAGGTCTCTTTTAGGGTCAGGGGAATGAGGACCATAATTATTACTGTTTTTGGCATATTGAGTACGCCACGGGTAGCTTGCCAGGCTTTGCCGTGTGGGCAGGATACCCTCGGTAGTTTGCCAGGCTCTCCAAGAGGGATGGAGGCTTTTGGGGGAGGCGCTAATCACCTTTACAGGTGTTCCCAGTCAGGCATATATGTGGGCAGGAGACTCTCAGTATTAACACACAATAAAATTTAAAAAAAAAAATGGGCTGGGTTGATAGCACAGTGTTAGCCTTGTACACAGCCGACCTGGAATTGATCCCTGGCATCTCCAGTGGTCCTTTGAACACCGCCAGGAGTAAGCCCTGAGTATCATCAGCTATGACTCAAAAAGTAAATAAATAAATTATTAAATAAGTAAATTATTAATTAAAGAACATGAAAAAGTCATGTTCCCCCACTCCTCCCCCTCCCCGCTGAAACAGAACGACCTGTCTCACCTGCCAAATGTTCTCAGTGTGGCCCCGTCGGGAACGCAGCCCGCAGTGACCTCCCAGGGGAAGTAATAGATGCCAGCTTCGGGCAGCATTTTCGGCTCCAGCCGTCAAATTGCTGAGGCGAAACTTTGAAGATTCCTGACGAGCTGAGCGGAGCACGGAGGTTAGTAGTGGACGCCAGGGATGAGCAACGCAAAAACTCTCTCCAGCAGATGCAGATTGAAACAAAACTACAGGCGCAGAGAACACATTGGCCAAGCGCAGGACCGACTCCTGGCTCTGTGCTCGGGGATCAATCCTGGAGGAACATGGGGCACCCTATGGGGTGCCAGGGATTGAACCTGAGTTGAATGCACGCGCGCACACACACACACACACACACACACACACACACACGTGCCTCCCCACAGATTTTTTTTTTTGTTTTCACTTTGAGGCCGGGCCTGCCACTGTGCTCAGTATCTGGGAGGGCATGGGGGTACCGGTGACTGGACGTGGCCTGGGCCCCTTGTAGACCAAGTCCTGCTCCAGCCCTTTGAGCCGTCTCCCCAGCCTCACTTTTTTTTTTGGGTCACACCCAGAGATGCTCAGGGGTTACTTCTGGCTCTGCACTCAGGAATTACCCCTGGTGGTGCTCAGGGGCCTATATGGGATGCTGGGAATCGAACCCAGGTTGGCCATGTGCAAGGCAAACGCCCTACCTGCTGTGCTTCTGCTCCAGCCCCCAACCTCACTTTTTAATGAGCTGGAGAAAAGGGGCATTTCTCATGTGAGGAGACTTGGCTGGTACTCCCCCTGTAGGTCCCCAATATGAGGCCTGAGAGAGTCCCCATGCATGGCTTCACAAGTGGTGATTGTCTTTCGTGGAGAATCGAGGAGGGACATACCCCAAATCAACTGGCTTTTCTATGAAAGACAAAATGGTGGATTTTTTTGATTTGCTTTTGGGGCACCCCAGCTGTTCTCAGGGTTTCTTCCTGGCTCTATGCTGGGGGCTGCCTTCCGGCAGGGCTCCAAGGACCATAAGGGGTGCTGGGGAATCGAACTCGCGTCTGTTGTGTGCTTGAAGGTACTGGCTGAATCGTGTCCTCCCTCTCCCAAAGGTTTCTTGGTGCCCTGGCCACATGCCTGGAGAAGGAGGGGAGCTGGAGATGAGGTTTTCACAGAGGCAGCCCCAGAGTGCAGCATGAACTTTGGACAGACTGACACATAGGCAGGGTGGAGGCAAGGGGAGATGGAGGCAGAGATAGGGCCCCGTGCCCCAGAAACACCTCCAGCCGACCTCGCCCTCAGAGGCAGCTGAGCCTGGCCCTGGCCCCACCTTGCACCTGGGCCTTCTGGAACCCAGGGCGCTCCCTCTGGGGGAGGGGGTCCCCGCACAGTGTGAGGTCTGGCGGCCGAGCTCATAACCACAAGCTCACTGCAATTTGGGATACTGCATTGGCCTGGAGGTACTGGGGGGGGGAGCTGCTGGGAGATGCCAGGAGCCAGATGCAAAGTCAGGGGGCTCAAAGACTTCCTAGGGGACGCTGGAGATGGAAGCCGGCCTGCCCTTCCCCTATGCTGTCTCTCCAGGGTCACCGCCAGTCCAAGCCCAAGCCCAAGCCCAAGCCCATAAGGAAGTGGGGGCTGAACCCAGAGTGTGTGTCCGTGGACTTGGCTCGGCCCTTCACACCCTCTCCCTGGCTGGGTCCCCTGGTAAGGCCACGGTCTGTCTGCCCTGGCAACGCCTTTCTGGCCAAGCCTCCCAGCGGGAAGACCCAGTGGGCGGCCTTGGCGGAGTCTGCCTCTTTCCTGTCTCCTCCTCACAGAGGCAGTCCCTGCCTGCCCACCTGTGCCCTGTTTTTTTTTTTTTTGTTCTTTCAGGTCATACCTTGCGATGCTCAGGGGTTAATCCTGGCTCGGCACTCAGTACTCACTTCTAGTGGTGCTGGAGGACCCTATGGGATGCCGGTGATCGAACCCGGGTCGGCAGTGTGCAAGGCAAACGCCCTCCCTGCTGTATTGTCCCTCTGGCCCTTTGCTGCCCTCTGCTAAACACATGTCAGAGCGTGACTGTTTACTGGGGGCACGTCTGCACCTCCCCGTGGACTAGGGGCTCTGTAGGCCTGGGGCTCTGCCATGTTCCTGCATATCCCGCTCGGGATCACATCTGGCCCCCAAGACATGCTGATGACTGTAGCACTGTCCTCCCCTTGTTCATCGATTTGCTCGAGCGGGCCCAGTAATGTCTCCATTGTGAGACTTGTTGTTACTGTGTTTGGCATCTCGAATACATCATGGGAAGCTTGCGAGGCTTTGCCGTGCGGGTGAGATACTCTCGGTAGCTTTCTGGGCTCTCCGAGAGGGGCAGAGGAATTGGAACCCAGGTCAGCCGAGTGCAAGGCAAAAGCCCAACCTGCTGTGCTATTGCTCCAGTCCATGCTGATGACAGGGAGCGACAAATGAGCTTAGGAAGAGAGCGGAGGGCGCTTGCCTTGCATGCAGCCGACCTGGGTTCGATCCCCGGCATCCCTTATGGTCCCCCAAACACAGCCAGGACTGATTCCTGAGTGCATAGCCAGGAGGAACCCCTGAGCATCACCGGGTGTGACCCCCCCCCCAAAAAAAAAGAAGAGAGCAGAACCAAGAGGCCCTCTCCCTGCACACGGCCAGCCAGAGCACCCCGCCAGCCTTCCAGCCCTCATCAAGGTCACTTTGTGGTCTGCTTACAGGCCTCTGATCTCTCTTCGGGAGCTGTTTCAGCTCAGGCTGCCAGGGGACCAAGTGGTGCCAGGGTTGAATCAGGGGTGAATCTGGGACTCGGGCATGCAAAGCCTGCACTCTGCCCCATTAAGCCAAACTCTCCGGCCCTCTCTGACATCTGTTTGTGTAAGAGCCATACTCAGCTAAACTCAGGGTTTATAATCCTGGAATCATTCACTTTAGGCCTAGGCCAAGGGAGTGGTGCCAAGGACTGAACAGGCGGTCTGTGAGGCAAGCGCTCACCCCTGTGCTATCTCACCAGCCCTCACTGGCCTTTGTTGCTTTACTTTGTTTTGGGGGCACATAGAGTGGTGCTCAGGGCTTACTCCTGGCTCTGCTCTCAGGAGTCACTCCTGGTGGGGGCTCTGGGCCACATGGGGTGCCGGGGATCAAATCGGGGTTGGCCACATGCAAGGCAAGTATCCTACCCACTGAACTATTTCTCTGGCATTTTTCTATTTCCTGTTGGCCTGCCGGGTGGAGGGTTTCAACATCTACAACTACTTGGGCCTCTGAAATGGCTGTTTATGCTCTGTGTATGGTTATCTGATTTTTTTTTTCCTTTTTGGGTCACACCTGGTGATGCTCAGGGGTTACTCCTGGTTCTGCACTCAGGAATTACTCCTGGCGATGCTCGGGGGACCATATGGGATGCTGGGAATTGAACTCGTGTCGGCAGTGTGCAAGGCAAATGCCTTATGCGCTGTGCTATCACTCTAGCCCCCTGGCTTTTTTGGAATGCTTCTGGAATCTGGCAGTGGCCGGCCTCGGGAGGGGAAGGGCCTGCATGAAAGTGTCAGCTGGACCAGAAAGAGACTGGAGATGGCCGTGAGCAAAAGAAAGAATTCTGGCAAGCACTCAGCATTCTGCAAGTAGGTATGAAAGTTCAGGGCTCCTTGGCGTGAGGCTCAGCACCTCTGAAAAAAAGTTATTTAAATTAAAGCTCCCCTCCCTCATGGGAAGGCAAGGTCTTATCAGGCGGTGGCTCATTAGGTGGATCAGGAAAGTCCAGATCGATTGGTTTAGGATTACAGTTTTGGGAGAGGTGGAAATGAGAGTCAGATTAGGTGCCAAGAGTGGGTGGGGCTCCCCAGGGGGGGATTCCATTTGGGCTGGTATTGGTACTAAGCCAGGATGTTAGGAAGAGCCTCTGGACGCTGTCCTGCCAAGTAGGAAGCAGAACCGAGGCCCCACTTCACACTAAGTGGGCAAGCTAAAAACTTGTGAGTCCAATGATCTGGGGAAGTGCAGCACGCTCTCATACGCCCGCCTGGTCATACATTATCTTGGCAATACAAGGCAGCAGTTTCCCCCGCTCTTACACATCCTTAATCTGGACTGACCTCCAAGTATCAGTATGAGCCTCCTCTTTGCCCCATGTGTAACCAACCACAAGAATGTGGGAGACGTAATCTGTAGAAACTAAGTGTCCAGCTCCATATCTGCCTCTGACGTCTTCGATCAAAACATCGCTTTGACAGCATAGCTTTGACAACACAAGGTATACCCTGATGTTCCTTTGAGGAATGCTCATCCTACAACTGTCCTACTCCCGTTGGTGAGTCTTTCTCTGTGCTGAAGTCATTAGGCTGTAACTGATAAAATACAGAACCAAAGGAGGCCTCCGAGCTCTGTAAATTCTTCTCGCGTGTTCTATCTTCGAGCCTCCAACCTATCTCTGTGCCTCCAACTGAAAGAATGTTCATGCAACAGGGTGGTGTGTCCTTTTATCTGCCACCCATTCTCTTAGTTTTCTGGCCACACCCAGCTATGCTCAGGGATTATTCCTGACTGTGTGCTCAGGAGTCTCTGCTGGCGGGTCTAGAGGGGGGCGATATTAGGTACAGGGGATGGAATCCAAGTTGACTACAAGCGCCCTCCCTGCTATACTATTGCTCCAGGGCTTTCAACCCCCTTCCCCCCCTTTTTTAAAATACACCTGATTCTCCATAAACTCTGGCTTCCTTTTTTGCTCTCTGAAGAGGCATGGAAAACAGGCGGACAAAAACCCTCTACTCTTCCGCATTTTGTTTTTCAAGCTTAACCCTTACTTGTTCAGGTTAGTGGACAAGAGGGGCCAGCTAAGGGGAGCAGCCCAGGAGACGAGCTCACTGTTTATCCTGGCGTTCAGTGATCTGACTTGCACCGTACCCTTTCTCCTCTGTTCTTTTCCCTGACATGCCCCTTCCCGTGATGGTGTGGATGGCTGCCTGAGGTGCTGACTGGCCATCTTCCCAGCTTCCCAGCGGCTCCACCCCACAGTGTCTCTGGTTCGACTGGACGGGAGAGGCGGCGGGCTTGGACCTTTGCAGTTTTAGCCCTCCCTCCGCTGTACTAATGCTGTCCTACCACTCCCACCTGACTGCTGGAGATCTTTAACAAATCAAATTCCCCCCCCCCCACCTGTCCCTTCACCAGTGTTCATTTCTCACTACTAATGTCCCCCACCTCTATGGCAGGGCGTTTTTCTCTCTCTCTCTCTCTCTCTCTCTCTCCCTCCCTCCCTCTCGCATTATGATTTACAATACAGATACTGGCAGTTTCTCATGGACATCCCTTTACTACTTTGAACACTCAGTTCTTGTCCAGAGTGATCATTCCCAACTGTCTTCGTCATGCTGGTCTCTTCCAATAGAGCACCCTGACGAAATGGGATCTTAATGCCTGAGAGCATGAAACATACCCGCCCGGTAGGGTCAGCTCAGGAACGACTGATTCTGATGATCTTGTCGTCACTTCAAATGTCAAGCTGGAGAGATATGACAGCAGGGAAGGCACTTGCCTTGCTGTGACTGACGCAGGTTCAATTTCTGGCACCACTTATGGTTCCCAATGTGGCCCCGAGCAAGATCCAGGGAGAGCCCCTGAGCACTTCCAGGTGTGGCCCTAAAGCTCAATCACCCCAGGCCCCCCAAGAGTAGAAAGGGGGACTAAAAAGGTAACTCAATGCCCTAAGCAAAGGAGGAGGCTCAATCCCCAGTGTAGCCGATTCCCTGAGCACCCCTGAGTAATGTCCCAAAACAAAGAAACAAAATGAAAACACAGGGGCTGGAGATACCACACTGTGGGTAGGGCATCTGGTCAACCCAGATTCAATCTCTGGCAACCTATCTGGTCCTCTGATCTCTGCCAGAGTGACCCTTGAGCACAAAGCAAGGAGCAAGTCCCGAGCACTGCCAGGTGTGGCCCTGCAAAAAGTAGCCCTGCTGAGGGGATATGGCTCAGTGGCCAAATGCAAACTATAAACCTATCAAACAAAACTTGAGGAAACATCTGCTTTGTTTTGGCCTTGGGTTCACACATGGTGGTTCTCAGGGTTCATTCCTGGGACTCGATGTGGCCTAGAGGATCAAACCTGAAGGGTCTCTTGCAAGGCAAAACGACTTCTGCACCGTACTATCACTCTGGCCACTTTTGATTTTCTACAGACCATCTAGTGCATTTATTTGAGGTTTTCGGGGGAGCACCTGGTGGTGCTCAAGGGTCGATCCAGTGGTGCAGCAGATGAAATCCTGGACTCCTGCATGCAAAGCATTGTCCCCCTCAATCCCAACGCGGCCTTTCTCTGCAATTCACCGCAGGAAAGACATGCTCCCGAACCCCCTTAATGCCCCTCCAGTTCAACCAACTTCGGGGGCGGGGGGGGGGCACTGGGGTGCACTGAGGGTCTCAGAATACGCGGTGCCTGCACACCACGCAAGCGCCTTAAGCCTTGTACTACCTCTCCCGCCACACGGGTGCACTTAAGGCTTAGACCACAGCAGTTGTGAAAACGAAAAACCCTGGATTCCAGGAGCCCAACCGCCTGCGGGTCTCCGAAATCAAAAACGCTCAGGAAAGGGCGAACACTTCACAGCCTTGTGGCAGCTGGTCAGTATCCGGAGAAAAACATAACGGGAGCCCTTACCCCGTGAGACTTTAGTCGGGGCCCCGTTCCCCACCAAGCCTTTCCGACCCGCGCCACAGCGCAGAGCCCCAAGTCCCAGCCTTCCTCTCGCTTCCGGGGACGGCGAGGCGCGGGCGGGGCGGGGCGGGCGCGCGCGAGGCGCAGGCGCATTGGCCGTCGTGGGCGTGGCCCCGCCTCCCGCCCCGCCTCCCCGCGGGGTCAGAGGGACGGAGCCTCCCGCCTTCCGCCCGGCGCGGTCACGTGACGGAGGCGGCGCGGCCGCGCGAGGCCGCCGTGTTCTCACCTTTCCCCTCCAGCCTCCTTCCACCTGAGGGAGATCTTTCTCGAACGTCTTCCCGCGTCCGCTCGGCGGGGTGGGCCGTTGGACTCCCCCTGGCCGAGAGCCGGGGACTCGCCCACCTCGGGGCCCGGCGTCCACGCGCGGCGGCGGCGGCGCCGAAGGGGCGGGCCGGGGTCGGGCCGAGGCGGGGCGGGGCCTCGGCGCGGGGCGGGGCCTCGCGCGGGGCCGGGGCTGCTCTTAGGGCCGCGGCCGCCGGTGTCGCCGTCGCTGTCGCCGTCGCCGTCGCCGTCGCCGTCGCCGTCACCGTCACCATGAATCCGGACCTCCGCCGCGAGCGGGCCGCTGCGAGCTTCAACCCGGAGCTGCTCACCTACGTCATCGATGGCGGCATCAGCAAAACCCGGCGCCGCCGGGAGATCGGTGAGGGCGGCGGGCGCGGGGTCGGGCCGGGCCGGGCCGGGTCGTGTCGTGTCGTGTCAGGCCGGGTCCGGTCGTGTCGTGTCGTGTCGTGTCGGGTCAGGTCGGGGGACGCCCCGCCGCCCGCCCTCACGGCCTCTGTCTCCCCCGCCGCCCCGGCGCCGCGCAGAGAACCAGATCCTCAGCGACCCCGACTTCCAGCAGCAGAACGTGAACTTCCTGAGCCGCGGCGAGCGCTACGAGGCGGCCGTGAAGAAGAGCGCCTACATGGTCAAGAAGCTGCGCGACTTCGGCATCGCCGACCCCGACGAGATCCTCTGGTTTAAAAGGTAGGTCGGTCGGTCGGTCGGTCGGTCCTTCCCGGGCGTGGCCGGCGTCCCGGCCCCCCCACTCCCACCCGTTCTTGCAGCTTGGGACCTCCGCCGAGGCATGGAAAATAACGGTGACCTTTGCGTCTTGCGCCTAGGGCCCACTGGGCCAGCTGTAGAATGCCGAGCCTGGGACGCGGCCACATTCTTGCTCAAGAATCCTTCACATTCTGGCAGCGCCAGCGCTGAGATCTTGAGGGATTTCAGTGCAGAACGACCTTGCTCTTTGTCTGATATCAGGCCCGCCGGATTGAAAGCCCGAGTTCAGGAGGGGAAAAAGGGAAAAAAAAATTTACTGTGAATGATTATTCTTTAGAACTTTTTTCAGGGGCAAGCCCAAGCGTGTGAAATATTTGGAAATGTGAACCAGTGTTTCTAATTTTCTGTCCTAGTGCGGGCGTTGAAATTATGATTCTGGTTTGGGTCCACACCCTGCAGTGCTCAGGGCTCACTTCTGGCTCTGTGCTCAGGGATCTCTCCTGGCAATGATGCATGGGGGTTATCTGAGGTGACAGGGATTGGCTGCGTGCAAGGCAGGTACCTTCTCAGCTGAGCTATCTTTCTGGCTCTGGATGTTGAATTTATGTATTTATCGATCACACTTGGCAGTGCTCAGGGCTTACTCCTGGCTCCTAGGCGTATCACTCCGGAGTGATACTCCTAGGTATCACTCCTGGCGGGCACAGGAAACCATATGGGGTGCTGGGGATTAAACGTGGGTTGACCAGGGGCAAGGCAAACAACCTAGCCTCTGTACTATCACTCCAGCCCATCTGGATGTTGAATTTGAAAACCTGGAACCTGGGCCAGAGGGGTAGTACCGTGGGTAAGGCTCTTGCCTTGCACACCGTCAACCTGGGTTCAATCCCCAACACCCTGTGTCTCCAGAGCCCACCAGGAGAGATCCCTGAGCACTGCCGGGTGTGGCCCCAAATACCAGAAACAAACAACACTTGCCTTGTATGGGTGAGGCCCGGGTTTTGATTGTCATCTCTGCACAGTTCCCTATGGGCACCCCAAAGCTAAGGCAGTGCTTGGTGCATTGTGTTTGTGAGTTCGTTAGATTTTCGAATGTCACCAGCTGTGCTTCCTAATGTGGGACAAGGCTGGAGTGAACTCACAGTGAAACAGAGCCGTGTCCTCCATGTGGCGTAGAAGTCAGCCGGCACCAGTCACTTCTGTAGTATCACCTTTCGTGATGCATCCCTTGCTGTTGGGAAATAGAAAGTACAAACTTGAAACAGCTAAATATAAAGTACAAATGAACATTCCCTTTGACATTCTTCACATGTTCCTGTTCTACAGTGTAACAGGAAGAGAAACTTCAAGCTAGAGATGGGGACTGGAAATTAGCCTTGACGTTTATTGAATGCCATTGACTCTCTGACTTCTGTGCCCAGAACAGAACTCAGGCCTGTCTTTTTGTGTCACAAAGAAAAATACTGCCAGTTCCCTCTTCGAAACACCATTGTGAAATGAACTGGATTTCTTAAGTGCTAAATTTGCCAGGTTGGGGTGTAAGGATCATAGGCCTAAAATTGATCAAAGCGGCGCTAGAGCAATTGTACAGCAGGTAGGGCATTTGCCTTACACCCTGCCGATCCGGGTTCAATTTCCCAGGTTACTGCCAGGAGTAACCCCTGTGCATCACCAAAAAGCCAAAAAAATTTTAAAAAATTAAGATTTTTGGAAGCAAGATTTCTCTTCCCGGAGATTGAGGGCATTTACTGGTTCTCTTGCATCAGTTTCTCCTTATGAGAAAGTAAAACAATGTTTTGAAGTTCACTGAATATTATTTTTTGTTTTTATTTATTGTTTTGAAGCCATACCCACCAGTGATCAAGGCTTACTCCTGGCTCTGCACAGGGATCACTCCTGGTGGGCTCAGGGAACCGTATGGGGAGCAAGAGATCGAACCCAGGTCAGCCGCTTGCAAGGCAAGCACCCTACCCACTATACTATCTCTCCAATCCCGTAGTAAAATATCGAGGTTTCTCAGCTTGATCAGTAGAAGAACCCTGGGGCTGGAGCGGTAGCACAGCAGGTAGGGCATTTGCCTTACACGAAGACAACCTGGGTTTGATTCCCAGCATATCCCATATGGTCCCCGAGCACCGCCAGGAGTAATTCCTGAGTGCAGAACCAGGAGTAACCCCTGTGCATCGCTAGGTGTGACCCAAAAGGCAAAAAAAAAAAAAAAAGGTAGAGTAGAAGAACCCTGTTTCTCCTCAGTCCTTGGGGAAATACGGTTCATAGTTTGGTACTTGTATAAGATGTTTGCTTAATCACCTTTCCTGCAAAATTTAAAAAAATTTTCTATGAGAAGAAAACTGACTAAAATGTTCTTGAGAAGGGCTGGAGCAATAGCACAGCGGGTAGGGCGTTTGCCTTGCACACAGCCGACCCAGGTTCGATTCCCAGCATCCCATATGGTCCCCCGAGCATCGCCAGGAGTCCTGAGTGCAGAGCCAGGAGTAACCTCTGAGCATCGCTGGGTAAGGTAAAGGCCCTCCCGTTGATCGTCGATTTGCTCGAGCGGGCCCAGTAACGTCTCCATTGGAGACTTTGTTGTTACTGTGTCTGGCATATCGGATACTCTCGGTAGCTTGCCGGGCTCTCCGAGAGGGGCGGAGGAATCGAACTCGGGTCGGCCATGTTGGCCGCTTGTAAGGCGAACGCCCTACCGCTGTGCTATCGCTGGGTGTGACCCAAAAAGAAAAAATAAAGGTTCTTGAGAAAGCTCAACCAGTATGCACAGTTACTTTGCATGAGAACTTTGGTTTGATCTGTAGGAGGTTATGGTTCCTCCAGCACTGCTGGGTGTGGCCTAAAGGACAAACAAAAATGTAATTTAAAATTCTAATGAGAATCAGTCCAGATTTTCCTTTTTCTTCTGAGGTTTTTAAAGCTTCTTATTGTGGCCTGAGCAGTAGTACAGCGGGTAAGGCACTTGCCTGGCGTGCCGCTGACCCGTATTTGATCCCTGGTATCCCTTATGGTCCGCTGAGCCTGCCAGGAATAACCTCTGAGAACCACCAGGTATGGCTAAAAAACAAAAATAAATAAAAGATTGTTCTTTTAAAAGCATTTTTAGGTTTTAAGATAAGTTAAATATAAAGATCCTAAAGAGGGGCTAGAGCAATAGCACAGTGGGGAGGGCGTTTGCTTTGCACATGGCCGACCCAGGTTCAATTCCCAGCATCCCATATGGTCCCCCAGCACCGCCAGGAGTAGTTCCTGAATGCGTGTGCCAGGAGTAACTCCTGAGCATCGCTGGGTGTGACCCAAAAGGAAAAAAAAAAGATGCAAATGAGATCTCTTTCCTTTTTGATCCACTGCCAGCAGTGCTCCAGACTTGCTACTCCTACCTGTGTTCTCAGGGATCACTCCTGGCAGGCTTGGAAACCTCTGGGGTGCTGGGATCAAACCTGGTTGGCCACAGGCACGGCAGACTCCCTATTCCCAGGAGAGATTTTCAAAATGTGTTTTGGCTTTGAGACCATACCTGGTGGTGCTCAAGAAAGGCTTACTCCTGGGTTGTGCTCAGGGATCACTTCTGGTGCTACTGGGAACCGAGTGCAGTGCTGGGGTTAGCAACGTGCAAAGCAAGTTCCTTATTCTCTGAATTATTTCTCGATCCCAACCCCAGATGTTATTCTTTTTTTGGGGAGTGCGCAGTGTTACTCTTTTGGGGAGGGCACACCTGGTGATGCTTAGGGATTACTCCTGGCTCTATGCTCAGGGATCACTCCTGGCAGGATTTAGGGAACTATATATATGAGGTGTCAGAGATCGAACTGTGTTTGCTGTGTACAAGGCTAATGCTCCACCCACTGCACTATCACTCTGGGCCCTCCCCTGATTTTATTCTTGTATTAACTTCCAAATGATCTCTAAAAATTTCTGAATTTGTTAATGCTTGTAAGCATTTGATGGTTTTTGTTTATTTTATGTCAATAGCATCATTTTATAAGCCCAGAATAACTTTATTGAGTTGTTCTTGGCCCCTTCACTTCTCCTGTTTTACGTAGTGCCATCATTGCTTCTGCTTCTCAGGATTTCTTGTGTAATCAATTTCTTCCAATAAAATGTGATGGGGGGCTGGAGCAATAGAACAATGGGTAAGGTGTTTGCCTTGCTTGCCACCATCCTGGGTTCGATCCCCAGCATTCCATATGGTTCCCCAAGCACTGCCAGGAGTAATTCCTGAGGGCAGAACCAGAAGTAACCTGTGAGCATAATTGAGTGTGACCCAAAAAGCACCCCCCCCAAAAAAATAGTGGGGCTGCCTTACCCTTTTGAGAGAATGATCCTTGTATTGATCTAATGAATTGTTCCCTTTCAGTGAGGAATGAGGCAGGGTGTTTATGTAAAGGTGTGGCCTCTGCCTCATAGTAGCAGGAAGCAGTGTGAGTTGCTGACTTGACTCACTCCTCTCCTTTCATGCCCTTTCTTCCCTTCACTTAGTTTAACATTTGATGTTGGTATAAAAAAAAAAACAGAATCTCAGGGTTAGAGTTTTTCCTACAGTGACTATTTCGTGTCCAGTGATTACTTGGATAGTTGAGTTTTTGTTTGTCTCCAACCTCCCCGGAAGGTGATCTTGTGTCTCTTTTCTTCCTTTCCTATTTTTTGGGTGGGTGGATTTGGTTTTGGGGCCACACTAGGCAGTGCTTGGTGCTTATTCCTGGTTCTGTGCTCAGGGGTCACTCCTGGTGGTGCTGGGGGACCATACTTGGTGCTAGTAATCAAACTGGAGTCAACCACATGCAAGGGAAGGTCATTGACATCTCCTGTACTATCACTCTGGCTCCTAATCTTATTCTCTAAACTTATGCCTGAATCAGCAAAGAAAACATTTTTTCCACTGATGCTAATGAGTGGCTTCTATTGATTTTCAGGTGCGATTTAAAGCACAGTTACAGAAACACCAGATAAATAGTGATGACATCAGGGTCAAGAACCTAGCTCAGGTCAGGGCCAGAGAGAGGACAGCTGGTGGGGTGCTTGCCTGCATGTGGCCAACCTGGGCTGGATCCATAGTACCCAGTAGGTCCCCAGCCCACTAGGAGTGATCTTAGAGCCTGGACCCAGGAGTAAGCCCTTTAGTACTGGGTGTGGTACAAAAATAAAAGGGCGTGTGCCTTGCACGCAGCCAACCTGGTCACCCCAGTTCGATTCCTCCGCCCCTCTCAGAGAGCCCAGCAAGCTACCCAGAGTATCTCGCCCGCACAGCAAAGCCTGGCCAGCTACCGTGACGTATTTGATATGCCAAACACAGTAACAAGAAGTCTCATGATGGAGATGTTACTGGGCCTGCTCGAGCATATTGATGAACAACAGGAGTACAGTGCTATAGTGCTAGTGCTTTTTGGGTCACACCCGGCGATGCACAGGGGTTACTCCTGGCTCTGCACTCAGGACTCATTCCTGGCGGTGCTCGGGGGACCATGTGGGATGCTGGGAATCGAATCAGGTCGGCTGTGTGCAAGGCGAGCGTCCTACCCGCTGTGCTATCGCTCCAGCCCCAATAAATAAATTTGTTAAAAAATGAATGTAGCTTAGTGATAGAGCACTCGATTTGCATGCAGGATTTGCTTCCCTGATCCTGTAAAAGGAGGGGAGAAAAAGAGAGGACATCTATGATTAACCTGTTCCTTTCAGCTAGAGTTATTAATGTTTCTAAGTGGATTATGATTGGTATGAGAAAACTAACTTATATACTATCTTGGATGTAGGACAAAATATGTTGTGTTTACTTTTCTTTTTTTCGTTTTTGGTTTTGCGTCACACCCAGCCATGCTCAGGGCTTACTCCTGGCTCTGCCCTCACTCCAGCCATGGCTGGGGGACCATATAGGGTTCTGGAGATTGAATTTGGGTCAGCCACGCGTAAGGCAAGCGCCTTACCCACTGTGCTGTCTCTCCAGCCCCTGTTCGTTCTTTCAAGGTGGTGTGGTGAGGGCCTTCCCCAGTGAAGTGAAGCATTCCCCACCTTTCCTATAGTTCATGCCTTGCTATTTATTCCACTATTATTTTTCTTATAAAATAATCGTTTTCCTAAAATAATAGTTGAAGAACTAATAGTTTAATTATGGTTAGAGTTCTCTTAGCCTGGAGTAACGTCCAAAGGCCATGTTGGTTAAAATTAAATAAATATCTTTTTGTAAACTCTGGAGATCTTCAGCAATTCTTGACCCTGGCACACATACTATCCTAGCTTCACTTTACTTTAGAAAGAGAGTTTTTGTTTGGGGCTAGACTCAGCAGTGCTTGGGGCTTACTCTTGGCTCTGTGCTTATGGATCATTCCTGGCAGGAGTCTGGGGACCATGTGTGGTATCCAGCATCGAACCCAGTTTAGCTGCATGCAGAGCAAACACCCTACCCACTGTACTATCTCTCCAGCCCCAAAGAGAATTTTCTTGTTTTTTTTCTTTTTTGCGGGGGCGAGGGAGGCAGGGGAGGGAAGAGGCATCCCTGGAAATGCTTGGGCTATTGCTGGCTCTGTGCTTGGGTTAGCTGCTAAGGCAAGTGTTCTCAGGGGACCATATGGGATTCCAAGGATGACTGGGGCTTTTTTTTTTTCTTTTTGGGTCACACCCGGCAATGCACAGGGGTTATTCCTGGCTCTGCACTCAGGAATTACCCCTGGCAGTGCTCTGGGGACCTATGGATGCTGGGATGCTGGGAATCAAACCCAGGTTGGCTGCGTGCAAGGCAAATATGCTACCGCTTTGCTATTGCTTCATCCCCCTTCTTTTGATTTTTAAAGGAATCACTTAAAACCTGGAAGTAAAACAAACATACAGTACACAAAGTCCATTCAGTCCAGACTCGGATATGGCTCAGTGACAGCACGTAACTCTCACATGTGAGGTTGTAATCATAACAGGTTCGGGGAATAAAAATGTTGTTAAGTAACTCCCACAGCGAGTAATATCAACCGAAAAAAGGGGTTGAGGGCGTAAAACTAATGGATGGCATTTGCTTCCAGAACTCATGTAGATTTAAAGGAAAATTTCAAAATGTGGATTTTGAAACGGCTAAAGGACAAGGAGATACCAGCGTGTATCACTGCCCTTCAGGTGGCGACATGGCACATTTCAGTTTATTGAGAAGGGACTTCGGATTTCCCTCCCTTCATCCTGCGGTCCATGCCATGTAGCAAGGATGGGGTGGTAGGACGCACTATAGAGTAAGGCTGAGATCCTTTTCTTTTCTCTCCCGTAGACTACAATTGAGCAGTTTTGTGGAACCCGTGGGCCTCAATTTCTCCATGTTTATTCCAACCGTGGTGAATCTGGGCACCCCTGCTCAGCAGGACAAATGGCTGCTTCCGTCCCAGGAACTCCAGATAATTGGCACCTACGCCCAGACCGAGTTGGGCCACGGTTAGTCCTCTGCTGAGGGTCAATGGGTTCCCCACCTCAGGACTTCTTTTGGCATTCGATTTTTTTTTCCCCCTTACTGCTACTTACACTTCTGAGATTTTGTTTCAGAGTTGATAAATTGTTAACAAAATTCCCTTTCTCATAGGTCATTTCCCCGTCAGCTGGCCCAGGACTCTGGCTGAGACATTCTTCACCATTCTTTCTTGAAATGTTTACCTTTGTTCCCTTCACACCGTTTGAATAATAGATTTTGAACCATTTAGAAAGACGACTTTGGGAATCTAGCAAAGTCCCCCCTAATATTGGTGTCTGTTAAATAATTTGTTGGAATTCCTGCAAGCAGTAAAGCACTTGGTAACTTCCGGAAGAAGCTTCTCTGATCTAGTGAATTTTCAAGTTTCCCTTTGGTGTTCAATTTGTTGATTTCTTTGAGAATTGGTGAATGTTCCTTCCCGTAATTCCTCGGTACAGATGGGGCGTGAACATTCTGTGGGTCTTCCAGGATTGCCTGAGCATGAAGCTCTTTCTGGATGGAAATTCGGAGCCTGAGGGATGGTCTGCAGGAAGGGCGGGTAGGTGGATAGCTAAGAAGAAATACAGAGTAAGAGAGGAAGGCAGGGAAGAAAAGTGGTTTTTAACCCATTTAGCTTTATGGTACAGAATCTGGAGCTGGGCCCACAGCTACTGCCTGTAAAGCATATTCCCAGCCCATTGGACTTGCCCTGGCCCTACGAGCTTCTTTTTTTCAGTATTCATTGAGTTTGACATAATTTTGTATTCATAGAAGTTGTAGGGTATAAATTATTCTAGATTGAATGGGTCTGGATGTGTATCTCTCTCTTTCTCTCTCTGTGGTTTTTTTTTTTTTTTTTTTTTTTTTTTGCTGCTTGGGTTACTCCTGAATCTGCACTCAGGAATTACTCCTGGCAGTGCTCGGGGGACCATATGGGATGCTGGGAATCGAACCTGGGTCGGCCACGTGCGAGGCAAATGCCCTACCTGCTGTGCTATTTCTCTAGCCCCCCAAGATGTGTATCTCTCAGTCTAATACTGCCACTGTAAATGCTTTGTCCTGTTTATATTTCTGAGATTTTGATAGAGCCACAGTATTTAAGGCAAGTGTTCTCAGAGAGTTCTGGCTGTAACTCTTGAGTTTGGGATTCTAGCCTCTGGACAGTTGCTGAGAAATGAAGAGACTCAACCCCCCTGAGTTCAGTCCCCACAAATAGCCTGTCTCTGGTTTGTCTCCCCTCTCTCTCTGGGGAAATGAACCTCTGCGCCCCCTCAGTGGGTCTTTGAGCCTCTGAGGCAGAGGATTTGTAGCCTTGTGGGACAGTGGG
The DNA here is from genome assembly GCF_029834395.1 of Sorex fumeus. Taxonomy (NCBI): domain Eukaryota; kingdom Metazoa; phylum Chordata; class Mammalia; order Eulipotyphla; family Soricidae; genus Sorex; species Sorex fumeus. The sequence continues at coordinate 15,680,590 of NW_026606086.1, read as the reverse complement.
AAACTTGATCCCATCATTAATTGTCCTTGACCTCCAGGTCACAAAGCAGGTAGTTTAGTATTCATAGGTACTTGATTGCTTAAGAGTCTGACCACAACAGATGTTTTTCCCTGCATACTTGTTATCATTACTAGGACAGTTTTTTTCCTGTGTGTCATTTTCATCCTTTAGATGAAGCAATATTTCTGCTCCTATGAAATAAGACACACCTTTCTTTGAAACTTGAGCTCTCTCCTGGACTCTTTCTCTCTCTCTCTTTTTTTTTGGGGGGGGTCACACCCAGTGATGCACAGGATTTACTCCTGGCTCTGCACTCAGGAGTTACTCCTGGAGGTGCTCAGGGGACCATACGGGATGCTGGGAATCGAACCTGGGTCAGCCGCGTGCAAGACAAACGCCCTACATGCTGTGATATCTCTCCAGCTCTCTCCTGGACTCTTTTTTGATTTGTCTTTTCGGGTCATGCTCAGCAGTGCTTGTGGCTATTCCAGTCAGTACTGGGCGATCATGCAGTGCTGGGGATCTGACTGACCTCCCGCATGCAAAGCCTGCTAGCTCAGTGAGTGATCTCTCTTGCCCTCCTGGCTCATTTTTTGGTGTGTAATGAGGGGTGGTGCTCAGGGCTTACTTCTGGTTTTTCCCTCAGGGATCACACCTGGCGGGCTTGGGGGACCCTGTGGGATGTTGGGGAATCAAACTTGGGTCAGCTACATGCAAGCCAAGCACGCTACCCTCTGTACCATCTCTGCCCCTCTTCCCTTTTTTATGTTGAATACTTTGACTTGTGTGTGATGTGGAGTAAGGGCGAGCCCTGTTGTTTTCTATGTTAAAATATATTTAAAATCTGACAAGATGGGCCTGATCCTATTCAAGATATTTGGTGTGTTTGCGTACTATATTTTTTAGACAAATTCAGATCTTTGATTTGTCAAGTTCTAAGATACATTCTTACATTAAATCTTTGTATTTTTTTGGGGGGGGGGCTGTAAATACTTTATTTAGTCTTCTCAACTGGGAATTAGCTGTTTCTGCTCTGTTCATAGTTGTTCATCCTGTTTAGGTTTTTTTTTTTTTGGGGTCATACCCGGCGATGCACAGGGGTTACTCCTGGCTCTGCACTCAGGAGTTACTCCTGGCGGTGCTCAGGGGACCACATGGGATGCTCGGAATCGAACCCGGGTCGGCCGTGTGCAAGGCAAACGCCCTACCCACTGTGTTATCTTTCCAGCCCCCTGTTTAGTTTTTCTTAATGATGATTTTGGACTAAGTTACTAACAAATTTAAAATATTTTGTAAATGTCTCATATCGGCTTCTGTTTGAATAAAAATGCAATGATTCCCCCTCTTGTTACCTGTAGCTTTCCTAATTTTATTCATTAATTGGATTTTGCATTGATTTCCAAGGACCATAATTGTGCTGCCCATGGAGTTGCTATTTTGATTTCTTTCTTTCTCACATGTTATTAATTAAATCATTTTGTCCTCAGTCTTGGCTCTCGACTTCCCAGCCTGTATCATGCGGAAGGGGAGAATGAGGGAAAGCCTTTTGGTGTTGTGGTTTGAAATAACTAGCTAACCCCTCTCTAGGCAAAATGTTTGTACTTTTTAGTGTTTCCTTATTGTTTGGTTGGTTTTGGGGCCAGGCACCCAACTGTGCTGAAAGCTAACTTCTGGCTCTGCACTCAAGGAATGGAATTACTCCAGGCAGGCAGTGCTCGGGGGACCGTAGTGGATGCTGGGGATTGCGTCCCGTCTGTCTTGTGCAAGGCAAACGCCCTAGAGGCCCTACTATCTCTCCAGCCCCCAGGAGGTTTTAAAATTACTTCAAGGTAATGCATAACCAACTTGTGGTTGCATCAGAGAAAACTCCAGGAGACTTTCTCTGTACCGCTCCAATTCGCTCCCATTCCTGGGTGATCTTTACCTTAGGCGAAAGAGACAGTTTTTGCTTAGGACATTCTGCACTTTCCAGATAGTTTCTGACTGCAGGTGTATCCATCCTGCTCTCTGCCCTGCGCCAAGAAACCCACACCCGCCCACAGCAGCTGGCCACTGGCCCTTCCAGGAGTCTTCTGGGCCACTCAGACCCTCTCTCCCTGGCACTGTTCTGGGCCTGGTGATGCCAGATCGCCTCCTTGAACTCACAGAGGCTGGTCCAGTTTTCCACACACAGTTTGCTTGCTCCTTCAGTTCCAGGCACACGTTACCTTTTTGTTCTTCAGCCCTGTTGTTGAAGAATGGTATTCCTGTTTGAGTGTTCACCTCTTACCCCTTGGATGGGTTTTTCCAGGAATTCCCCTAAACTGTTTTTCCAAGACCTCTAGATTCCCTGGAAACTTCAAATTGCTGAGGGAGTTTCTTTTAAATTGTGTGTGTGTGGGTGGGTCAAGCCACGCCTGGCTGTACTCAGGGTTTACCCCTGGCTCTGCACTCAGGGATCTCCTAGCAGGCTTAGACCATATGGGGTGCTGGCGACTGAACCCAGGTCGGCTACATGCAAGGCAAGCGCCTCCCTGTGGTTCTGTCTCTGGCCTGCAGCACCAGAGAGAGTTCAGTGGGCTGAGCGCATGGTTTGCTTGTGGAAGGCCTGGGGTTAGGCCTGCACCTTGGTCACCTGAGTGCCACCAGACTGACTACTCCCTGACTAGAGCTGGGAGTAGCTTCTAAGCACTGCTGCTTGTTGGCCTCGAGTCGAATCTAATCATCCAGAAATGATTCTTTGGCCGTTTGGCCATACACCTAGTAGAGCTTGGAGGCTGTTTCCAACCCCGTACTTAGGAGTTCACTCCCAATGGTACTCAAGGGGACCACAGGTGCAGGTGATGGAGCCCAGGCCTCTTGCATGCAAAGCATGTGGTAAGCCTCACTGAACTCTTTCTCTAACCCAAGGATGCACTTTGTAGAAGTACAGTCTCATACTCCTTCGAAATGTATGTTACCACACCTGTCGGTATTGCTTCACCACCTCCAATAACACCCCCCCCAACAATAAACTCCTTTCCCTTTTCAGCCCTCTTTTTGGATAACCTTGAATATTCTGCCTCATTTCTTAGAATTGAGAATATGAGTTGTCAGGGCCATAATGATAGTACAGTGGGTTGGGTGTTTGCCTTGCATGTGGCCGACCCAGACTTAATCCCCAGCATCCCCTATGGTCCTCTGAGCACCACCAGGAGTCTGAATGCAGAGCCGGGAGTAACCCCTGGGCACTGCTGGGTGTGGTCCAAAAAAGCAAAAAAAAAAAAAATATATATATATATATTTAAAAATGCAGTGTCAGTAACATGGAAAAATTCAGAGACATACATAACTATTTTTAGTATAATTCACACAGAAGGCGACAGTATGAGCATCTAATTTTATTATTTTATTTTATTTTGTTTTGGGGCCATATCTGGTGGTACTCAGGACTTACTTCTGGCTCTGCACTCTGGAATCACTCTAGGCAGACTTGGGACCATGTGGGGTGCCGAAGGTAGAACCAGGTCATCTGTGCAAGGCAAACGCCCTCCCCGCTGGACCAGCTTACTGCCCCTAAAGCACCCAATTTTAAATAACAAAGAGTGACTTTAGAAAATGGATTATTTTAGATCTTAACCAAGATGTTTATTAAAACTTGTGATAAACCAATTTGATTGTAATGAAAACCTTGTTATGCATGAGTCTGTTACTTAAAATTCCTATGGTCTTTACTAGAAATCATGTCTTTTTAATCATGAAATTACTGGAATGACGAGAGCACAGTCATTTTCTGTTCAAAGTGGTGTGACTTGCCCTGGGCTGGGAGGTGCCTGTAAGCATCATTGCGACGCCCCCACCTCACTTCCCAGAGTCCCTTATGCACAGCCTAAATTCTCCATTCGGAACAGCCCCTTCAAAGTTTGTCATTCCCTTGGATTCCATGGCAGGCCTGCAGTCCCCTGCTCACAGGCCTTTTGTGCTGTCCAGGAATTGGAATTAATAGCCAACCCCTGCCACGGATCCTGGTCTTGGCAGAGGAGGGCTCAAAGAAAATAGCTTGACAGCGTCAGAAAACGGGCACCCACTTGTACATTTGTTAACGTGATACAGAAAAGGACCGTGCTCTCCCGTGGCAATGGCCACCTAATGAAATTGGAACTTACAGATGGTTTTTTTTCTCCTCCTCTCACTCATTGCTGATTCTCTTGTCACCTGATGATGCTTCTCAAATGCCCGCCCTCGGTGTTGGCCTTGAAGTTTTGTGCACCGAGGGCAGCCTGAGCCCCTGGATCTCCACTTGGGCATGTTCCTGCCCACCTTGCTTCACCAGGCAACTGCGGAGCAGCAGGAGCGCTTCTTCATGCCCGCCTGGAACTTGGAGATCATTGGCACTTATGCCCAGACCGAGATGGGCCATGGTAGGGCGTGCATTCAGTCTACGCTCGGGGTTGTCGGGTGGGTGCTGCCTGGTGGGGTACGGTGTGCCTGCCCACTGCTCGTTGGGTACACTGTGATCACTCTATAAGTCAGCCTGGTGCTGAGGCCAGGGCTCCCGCACAGCCCTGCCCTGGCAAAAGCACTGTTTTGGTCAGTGGAAAGGAAAGGTCATGTTGTCACAGAGATAACACAGATTAATTGGTCTGGTTCCACATCAGAAGGTTGAGAATTGCAAGTTGTTGGTGCAAGTTCACAGAAGCTGGGTAGAGTGTATGTAGTACCAAGGTTCAGGGCCTGCGTTTCACTGGGGAAGAGCATGTGTGCTTTTGAGGGATTGTGTCTTCAGTGACCACAGTGAGAAGTGTCTAAGACCTGAGAATTTGACCTTCGGTCAGCGTTTCTGTAAATTTAGCCAAGTGCTGAAAGTGACTTTGCCAAGAAACAGCAAAAAGTAAGATTAAACACACTTCCCAGAGGTCGGTTCTCAGCTCTGGCATTTAGCCATTCCCATTTCCCACCTGCCCTCTTTGGGCTTGCGGGGGCTGGGAGGTTTCTGTTGCCATTGCTTCTGAGTTGATATGTTTGCTGTTTGTCTGTGTCTGGCTTCTCTTTGTACGGAGCCATTTCAGAAGGACTGACCTAGTGAAGGTTTGCCACTTGCTGCTGAGTGCTGCACAACTGTGTCTTCACTTGATCAGTGATCTGGTGCTCGGCTTCTGTGCTGCTGGGGGTGTTTAAAAACAGTTGGTCTGTGAAAGTTGTCTGCGGCCCGATCCCAGCTCCGGGGAAGGTTGTGAATCACAGAGAAGCTGTTCATTCTGTTTTTCACCTTGAAAGTTCCTGAAAGTTTCCAAATTTAAGCATTTATTAAGACGATCTGGCATTATCAAAGCAATTTGATAAAAAGTCCACATTTCAGTGGAGTATTAGCAGGGGGGAATGTAACTTTAATGCTTTTTCTGCAATCGTTTTCTAAGCATTTGGTTGATTTGCAGTAGGACTTGTTTGAAACAATTATCAGTCCATCTCCAGGTTGGATTGGAACTGGCTGTCTTACTTGTGCAGGTGAACCAGAACTCCTCCTGCCTGGGGCTCGATGGAAATGAGCAAGAGAGGCATTTGTGACTTTTCTTTCTCAGAAAGCCACCGCAGCTCTGCCCCAGAGCTTCCTTCCTGCAGGTTATGCCTAAGTCCTAGTTTTCCATTGCAGCAATCATTTCTGGAATAGACAGCTTGCAGAGTGTTAGCTGGAGTCTCTGATCCCCTTGTCTAGTCGTTGTTATTTTTAAAAAATTGCAGAACTTTTGTTCATTGTGGTGAGTACAGTTCCTCTGAGTGGAATGGAGCATACTTGGAATGTTGAGGCCGGTTTAAGAGACTCTCTCTTCTCTGAATGAGCAGGTTAATTTCCTGTTTTGTGATCTTATGAAAGGAGTATAAGCTGCCTTTACATTGTCTTTTGGTTGATATAAATACATAGGTAGAAATGTTATAGATTTTCTATAGAGGGTCACAGCAGAAGGACGTTTAGAAACTTCATCTTCGATATCTGTACTTTCAACTAAAACTGATTTAAGTGTAGAAGATTATGTCTCTTCTTTATAATTTTTTGGGGGGAGGAGGGATTGGATCACACCTGGGGATGCTCAGAGGTTACTCCTGGCCTCTCACTCAGGAATTACTCCTGGCGGTTTTGGGGTACCCGGTGGAATGCCAGAGGATTGAACTCAAATGGGCTGCATGCAAAGCAAACGCCCTAACTGCTGACCTATCACTCTGGCCCCAATTTGAAGCTCATCTATATTTTATTCTTGATTTTCTGTTCTGTTTTGTTTGGGGGCTATTCCTGGTGGTGTTTCAGACTGAGCCCACGCTTCAGGAATTTGGTCAGCTGTCTCTCCAGGCATAGATTTTTTCCCCCTCTTCCTTATAGCTTGAAGAAGTGGGCATGTGTTTTTTATCCTGTACCGTATCCTTTTTTCATGCATTCTCTCTGAAACCGATGTTATTTATTTCTTCAGGAACCCATCTTCGAGGTTTGGAAACGACAGCCACGTACGACCCTGAGACCCAAGAGTTCATTATCAACAGCCCTACAGTGACCTCCATCAAGTGGTGGCCAGGGGGGCGTATGTGAAGTTTCTTTTTAACACGTTAGATATTTGGAACATTGATTTTAAGGTTGTGTTTAAGAGGTAGATCTTATTCTCTGAGAATATTCTGGAATCCAGGAAAAAATCTTCAAACTGTTGATCTCACGATCTCTTGTACACATTACATGTGATTATACAACTTACAAAGTGCAGAAAGGGTAACTTGCTTACTCTGCATTTTGGTTTTTCAACAAACATTCCCATTTATCAGCATAGTTTTTGCTGTCATGTAAGTAAATAAGATTTCCTGTTCATCCGTTCTTTTAATATTGTCAGCATGTCAGTTGTTTTAAGTAAAATCTTCATTGTAAATAGTTTAGCATGAAACTTATTTAAGCTCTTCTTCCATTTTAAGTGATTGTTTTAGAATTTATATTTCAGATTAGTGTTTGGAGGTGTTTTTGATCTCAGGATTTATATTTCAGATTAGCGGTTGAAGGATTTTTTTTCTTTGTGTTACATACTTGAATTACATTAATTAAATTTAAAATTTTTTAAAAATTTTATTATTTTGGGGAGGAGGGCCACACCTAGCTATACCCAGGAGTTACTCCACGCTCAGGAGTTGTTCCTGGTGGTGCCTGGGGGGACCAGATGGGGTGCCGGAGATCATACTTGGTTGATTGAATGCAAGGCAAGTGCCCTCCCTGCTGTACTATTGCTCTAGATCCCACATACGTTTTGTAGTAGTTAAAAAAAAAAATATCGCTATCTTTGCTCTAGCATGCCAGCCATGTAGCTATTGGGCATTTTAAATGTGGCTAGTTGACCAGGTCTTATTCCTGGGTGCGTGTTCAGGGCTCTGGGGATCATGTGGGGTGCTGCGGGTCAAACCCAGGTTACTCATGAGCAAAGCAAGTGCCCTACCCACACTGTAGTGTGTATGCCCCAGCCCCAGGAATCTTTTTTACAATTTTATTTATAATTAAATAAGAACAGACTTGTGACTAGGGGCTACTATTTTGGATATCATCTGCTTTAAGGGAAGGAATAAATTAATATTCTAAGGTCCATTCCAAGCACCATTTGGCTGCCACTCCCGGCACTACTGACCCTTACAATGGCAGCAAAGATAATAAATTGAATCAACATTCAGATGATTACCATAAATTTTATTTTTGTAAGTTAGTGAGAAATAAGTAATGCTATCTTTGGTGCTAGGGACCATGTGGATTGGATCTGGGCCTTTTATGTGCACAGCATGCGCTCTGTCCTCTGAGCTCTCTCTCACCCAGGAATACTCTCTTTAAAATTAAAGAACTATCAGATCAGTACATTACATATCTTAAATTGACTGTATTCTATATCCAGACTTCAGGTACGCATAATGAAGAGATAAATTCAGTAACTATCAGCTTAAGTAGATTTCTTTCAGAAAACCAAGACTTTCTGGGCGTCATTTATTTTATTCAAGTAATTTTTTTTGGTTTTGGGGCCACACCTCGCAGTGTTCAGGGGTTATTTTTTGGCTCTGCTCAGGGGCGTCCCCTGGCCGTGCTCAGGGAGCCATCCCTGCACTCTTCTCCAGCCCGGTGCATGCTTCATTTTTACGGGCTGCTGGTTCTTTTCCTCCCGTTGTTTCTGTCCATTGAAATGTAAGAATGTTTACTCACTTTATTCTTTTTCCTTTGTTGTTGCAGTTGGAAAGACTTCAAATCATGCCATAGTTCTTGCCCAACTCATCACTAAGGGGAAGAGCTATGGATTACATGCCTTCATTGTGCCTATTCGTGAAATTGGGACCCATAAGCCTTTGCCAGGTTAGGATTATTCATCTGAGATTGTAGTGAAAATGAAATCAATCACTGTTCCTCTGCAAAAAATGTTTCACTACATAACTAAAGAGGAAACCTGTATTGGCATAAACATCTTGTGACTTTCCTTTCACCGGTGGTAGGTATTACCATTGGAGACATTGGCCCCAAATTTGGCTATGAAGAGATGGACAATGGCTACCTGAAGCTGGACAATTACCGCATTCCCAGGGAAAATATGCTGATGAAGTACGCCCAGGTATGCCTAGACAGAAAGTAGCAGCTGGGTTGCCCGGAGTGGGGGTTCCTGTGACTGTCTTCCAGCGGGGTTAGAATAATCTGTTCAAAAAAGTAGGGACATGTTTCCACTCCCTGTGATACCTGGACATTGAAATCAAAAGCATTTGGCAGGCCCAAGAGCATATTCCGGTCTGCCAGCCCAGCTGCCCTCAAACCTTTGCCCGCACCAGAACCCTCGGGTAGCCAGGGACTGTGGCTCACATGGGCACTGAGCTTTTGCACTTCAAACAGGCGTCCAGGGGACGGCGAGGCTGCCTTTGGACAGCCGGCCTTTCAGAACTCCTGGCATCAGCCACCACATGTTTGAAAACGGCCTCATCAGCCCCTGGTTTCTCTCTCCAGGTGAAGCCCGACGGTACCTACGTGAAGCCCGTGAGCAACAAGCTGACCTACGGGACCATGGTGTTCATCAGGTCCTACCTGGTGAGTGCAGCTGCCCAGGCCCTGTCCAAGGCTTGCACCATCGCCATCCGGTACAGCGCTGTGAGGCACCAATCGGAAATCACGCCAGGGTAAGAGACCTGCTCCTCAGACCTGACACTTCCTTTTCACTAAGTTTCTGATATTCTTAAGCTATGTCAATGAAAGGCTCAAAGAACTTAAGGCATTTTGAGTTTCTAACTTCCTGTAGTCACTGTGAACCGGATTTGGTGAACGTGACATTAGTTTAAGCTCCCTTTGCCATGGGTCACAGTTTGCTCCCATTCCCTTGCCCTGGCCGTGACTCTATCAGGCTTTTACTCACCAAATGCTCCAGAGAGGTATTACAGAGGGCAGGGTGCTTGCCTTGCCCAGGGCCAGCCTAGGTTCAGTCCGCAGTACCGCATACATTCCCCTGAGTGCCGAGCCAACAGTTAGCCCCGAGAACAGCTTGGGTAACCACAAAACCAAAAACAAGACCAAGGAAAATTGTCAGGAGTGACCTTCTTTGACCTCAAACATTGAGGTCGCCACCTCTGCTCTTCTCCAGAAGTGTGGTCAGGGGACATTCTCTTCACCTTGTACTGAGTGACACCTTGTTTTTGAGTGTTCTGTTTGTTTTGGGGACTCGCCTGGAAGTGTTCGGGGCGGGGAGGGGGGTGGGCAGGCCTGCACCCTCGAAACCTTGTTTATCTTGTCTTCTTCCTGTGAGTCAGCAGGGATTGGGGATGTTTTGACCTCTGTCCTTGTTCCGGGAAGGCTGAGAGAGGGACTTGGCAGCTGGGCTTGGGCTGCACCTAAGGCAGTATGGCAGGTGGCCGAGCAGGTGGTCACTTTCCCCATGTGCTCTGCCTCCTGGGGCCCCCGGGTACCAGCGCTCCGTTCTCATGTGTGCTCACTTGCTTTTCTCCATGCACTGCAGTGAACCAGAGCCACAGATTCTGGATTTTCAAACCCAGCAATACAAGCTCTTCCCACTCCTGGCCACCGCCTACGCCTTCCAGTTTGTGGGTGCATACATGAAGAATACCTACCTTCGGGTGAATGAAGACATCAGCCGGGGGAACCTGAGCGAGCTGCCTGAGGCATGTCCCCTTCACTTCTGTTCTCTGTACCGGATACAGTTCCCGAGAAGGCCAGACATCGGGCTTTGCGGAGCGAAGCCATATGTTCTCAAAAGATAAAGAAGTTTTTCTGATTAGAAGTGGGGCGGGGAATAGAGAGCTAGTACAGTGGGGAGGGTGCCAACCCAGGTGTGATCCCGGGCACCTTGTATGGTCCCCTGAGCCCGCTAGGCATGGCCCTTGAGTGTGGAGCCAGGTGTGAGTCCTGAGCTGCCGTGTGGCCCCATCCCACACCTCCCCCAAAAAGGAGCAGAGCCAAACCCCAGCGGGGTTGCCTTTCGTGTGGGGCCGATGAGCGCAGCCCGGAGGGCATGTGGGGGTGCTGTTAGCAGGGGGACTCCATGGGGAGAGTGTGGCGGTGGGAGGCTGGGGTGCACCTCCGTGCCGTGTAGGGTCTGAGCGCTCTCGCCCCTGCCCTTAGCTCCATGCCCTCACCGCTGGCCTGAAAGCCTTCGCCACCTGGACGGCCAATGCGGCCATTGAAGCGTGCCGGATGGCCTGCGGCGGACACGGCTACTCTCACTGCAGCGGCCTCCCCAACCTCTATGTCAACTTCACCCCGACCTGCACCTTTGAAGGCGAGAACACCGTCATGATGCTGCAGACGGCACGGTGAGCACCGCCTTCCCCTCCTCCCGGAAGACGGTGTCTCTCATTCCTTTAGTTCTTGGGGGGATGCTGGGTGGTGCTGGCAGGGGAGGGGGCTGCCGGTCCATGGGGAATGTATGTGCTCCTGTCCATGGCTTCTGGTCCCTTGGGGCGCTGTTCACTGGGCTTCAGCATGAGGCGCAGCCGGTCAGCGCTTGGCCCTGGTGGTTTCAGGTACCTGATAAAGAGCTACGAGCAGGTGCGCGCAGGCAAGCTGGTGTACGGCATGGTGTCCTATCTGAACGACCTGCCTGGCCAGCGCATCCAGCCGCAGCAGGTGGCCGGGAGGCCCACCGCCATGGACATCAGCAGCCCCGACAGCCTCGTGGAGGCCTACAGGCTCCGGGCCGCCAGGTTCGCGGTGGGCGTTGATGGGGGTGGGAGGAGCACGGCTGAGGGGGAGGCGGAGCTTCCTGAGCACCCCTTTCCTTGTCTCACAGTTTAGTGGAAATCGCTGCCAAAAACTTCCAAGCTGAAGTGAGTCACAGGAGAAGCAGGGAGGTGGCGTGGAATCTGACTTCCGTTGACCTCGTTCGAGCCACTGAGGTGGGCCATGGCTCTTCCTCCCTGGCTTCACCTGCACATCCTCCCGGCCCCCTGCCCTGTGCTGCGCCCTCCCCAGATTTTCCTCCACTGCCCCCCAGACTACCTTCCCTTCCTGCCCTCCACGCCTCATCCCTTCCGTCGGCCTCACGCCCTGGCGTCCCTCCTTGTGCAGGCACACTGTCACTATGTGGTGGTGAAGCTCTTCGCAGAGCAGCTTCCCCAGATTCAAGACAAGCCCGTCCAGGCGGTGCTCAGGAATCTGTGTCTCCTCTACTCGCTCTATGGAATCAGCCAGAAGGCCGGGGACTTCCTCCAGGTCAGGGTGTTCTGTGTTTGTTCTTGCTTCTTTGCAGTAAATGACAGTTGTTCCCTTTGTAATCATGTACCTGGGAGTTCGTCTGTCCAAGCACGCATTTGTCTGTTTTGCTCCTTCAGGGAGGCATCCTGACGGGCTCGCAGATCAATCAGGTGCGCCAGCGTGTCAAGGAGCTGCTGACCGTGATTCGTCCTGATGCCATCGCTTTGGTGGATGCGTTTGATTATAGAGATGAGAGTCTGGGCTCCGTGCTTGGCCGCTACGATGGCAATGTGTACGAGAACATGTTTGAGTGGGCCAAGAACTCCCCGTTGAACAAAACTGAGGTAACGCCCCTGGGTCTTCTCCGAGTGGGATCAGAGAGTTCTCGCAGCATTTTTCATTCCTGTGCTTCTTTAATAATCGAGGGGAGATTTGGTTCTTGGTTCTTGGGCATAGCCAACTCTGTTCTTGGGAGTCACTCCTGGTGTTACTCGGGGCTCATGTGGTCAAATCCAGGGTTGTCACATGCACAGTTGGCCTGGTCCTTTGAGCTCTCTCGGCTCAGAAGAGTGGGTAAACAGGGTGTTTTCGTGTTTTCCTGTTACCTGACAGAGTGAGGCGAGCAGGGATGCAGCCAAGCGGCAGAGAGCCTGGGTTTGTTGGTGGCTTGGTTTGTTTTTGCCATACTGGAATTAAACTCGGGGTCACATGTGTAGTGCATCCACTCTAGTCCCTGGAACGAGCTCCCTGCTCAGAAAAAGGTCTTGAGATGCTACCTAATCAGGGGCCACTCTTGGTGGCACTCGGCCCTCTGCTGGGGCTGGAAGGAAGGGGCAAGTTGACAATGCCTGGACTCAGTTTCAAACAAGGCTGGTGATCAGATGTGAAGCATGGTCTCCTGTCTGTTCCTCCTCCCCTTTCTTGGAGGGGCCACCCCCACAGAACTGGGATCTTGGGGAGAGAGGAGCTCCAGTGGTGCTTGGGGGTACTTGAATGGATGTATCCAGGGCTTCAGACACGTAACGCATAAACTCGCCACTGTAACACTGGAGCCATGTGCTTGACCATCAATTTTGTTTTTGCTGGATTTTTTCCTTTGGGGGAGCTGTGGAAGAGGGAAGGGTGGGTGCAGCACATTGGTCAGTGTTCAGAAGTTATGTCCCGCTCTGTACTCAGGTGACTGCTTCTGCAAAGCATAGTGTGATCAGCCCCTTGAGTTGACTCTGTGCCCTGTGATTAGTCCCTGTCTCCATTTTATTTATTTTTTTTGGCTTTTTGAGTCACACCCAGCGATGCACAGGGGTTACTCCTGGCTATGCGCTCAGGAATTACTCCTAGCGGTGCTCAGGGGACCATATGGGATGCTGGGAATTGAACCCGGGTTGGCCATGTGCAAGGCAAACGCCCTCCCCACTGTGCTATCACTCCAGCCCCCCCAATTTTTTTAAAAACAATTTTGAGTCAGATCCAAAAAGAGATCCACGTAAATTTTCAATTAAAGGCATGCTGTGGCCAGAGGAAAAGTATAATGGGTAAGGTGCTTGCCAGTCATGTGACTGACTTGGGTTAGAATCCCAGCATCATATTGGGTCCCCCTGGCCCCACCAGAAATGACCCCTGAGTCCAGTGCCAGTTGTAAACCCCAAGCACCCCAGGTGTGGCCCCAAAAACTAAAAAATGGAGCGTGTGCTATTTTAAGGCAGAGCGATTAAAAAATGTTTAAGGCGCTTATCTTGCACTCAGCCAACCCCACATATGGTCCCCCACGCCCTGCCAGGAGTGACCCTGAACATGGTAGAACGTGATCCAAAATAAAGGATGAGGGTCTGCAGTTATAGGGGCCGGGAGGTGACTCAGCATTGGTTCAATCCCCAGCACTGCGACTGTGGGAGTGACCTTCTAGCACCGTACAAGGAATAACCCCCAGCACCACTGAGCACACACATATATACACATACACCCATGTTTTGTGAAATAGAATATTTTTATGGGTTGGGAATGTGATGCAGATATAGAGGGCCAGGGCTGGAGCGATAGCACAGTGGGTAGAGTGTTTGCCTTGTATGCGGCCAACCCGGATTCAGTTCCCAGCATCCCATATGGTCCCCCGAGCACTGCCAGGAGTGATTCTTGAGTGCAGAGCAAGGAGTAACCCCCGAGCATCACCGGATGTGGCCCAAAAAGCAAAAACAAACAAAAAAAAAGAAATAGAGCGGGGGCTAGAGCAATAGCACAGCGGGTAGGGTGTTTGCTTTGCATGTGGCCGACCCAAGTTCGATTCCCAGCATCCCATATGGTCCCCCAAGTACCGCCAGGAGTGATTTCTGAGTGCAGAGCCAGGAGTAACCCCTATGCATCACCAGGTGTGACCCAAAAAGCCAAAAAAAAAAAAATAGAGGGCCAGTTGGGTAGGGCCCTTGCCTTAGGTTCTATCCCCAGCATCCCTTATGGACCTCCAAGTGGTGCCAAGAATGATCCCTGAGTACAGAGCCAGGAATAACCCCTGAGCACTGCTGGGTATAGTCCCAAAACCAAAAAATTTTAAAAAAGTGTTGGAGGAGATGGCACAGTGGGTGAGGCATTGGCCTCATGCAACAAAGCGGGGCGGGGGCGGCGGGTAGTACAGTAGCTAAGGTGCTGGCCTTGCACGTGGCAGACCCGGGGAGATAGCACAGTGGGTAAGGAGCTCACCTTGCTTGCATGCAACAGACCAGGTTTGAGACCTTCCGTCTCATATGGTTCCTGAGCACTGTAAGGAGTGATTCCTAAGGGCAGAACCTGGAGTAACCCCTGAGCGGCGCTGGTTGTGACCCCCACTCCCAAACCACCCCCCAAAAAAGATGGAGCACATGCCTGGCATGTGTGAACCCTAGTTTCAATCCCTAGCATCAAAAGAAAAATAAGATTGCTATTTCAGGCCTGGTCTGTAACCCAGCGGTAGAGCACATGCCTCTGTGCATGACGGCCTGGGTCCATCCCGAGCAGCCTGAGGTTGGGTCGGAGACAAAGGACAGTGCCCAGGATCAGGTTCAAGCAAGGTGCCAGGTGTGGCCCAAAACAGATGGCCCAAAACAGACGGACAGAAACATCGTCCTGCACATGTTCGTTATGGGTGATGCCTCTTCCTTACCCTCACCTCCAGGTCCACGAATCCTTTCACAAGTACCTGAAGCCGATGCAGTCCAAGCTCTGAAGCTCCTGGCCTGCCTCTCCCCACCCCTGCTGGCAGATCTACAATGAGAAGTGGACCCTTTTCCTCTTTTAAAAAATGAAGAAAAAAAATGAACAGTTTGCAGAGATTAAATGAAAAAACAAGTGTGTTTTAAGTGCAATTAGCCCGAGAGACCGCCCGGTAAGCGTTCCGGAAGTGTTCCGACCCGCGTGCTAGCCAGTGCTGCTGCTGCTGACGCGGGCAGGCCGGGACTTTGATAATGAGCAGGATTGAACTACTAAGTGTTAATTATTTTTTCATTTCGATTGCTAATCACTGAGTCCACACCTGTTTTTCAGCAAAGGCACTTTTTCGGTGGGGGGAAACCTACGCTTTCTCGGCACGGCGGCCTGGCTGCAAAGCGGGGCTGAAGAAAAGGGCTTGAGGCCAAGAACCTCGTCCAGATGCTTGGCGCGAGCTGGTGCAGGGCACGGTTCCTGCTGCTGGCCTCCGTGGCTGGTGTGTTCTTGTCTTCCTACTCTTGGTATTGGTTTTCCACTGCAAGGGTTCTCTTCAGGAAGGCCTCCTGCAGGGCCATTGTCCCGTGCAGTTAGGAATTAGTCTTCCATTCCAGGGTCTCTCTGGTGACACAAAAACTCCCTTGTCCCCCGCTTCCTGGGGGGTGATTAGGTAGCCAGTTCATGTCTACATAGGACTTCTGGCAAAGGCTAGGCCTTCAGTCGGTGGCTGTTGGTCTCCCTCCCTCTTTCCCTCCCTTTAAGGGAGGTGCTGAAGGAAAGAGCAGACCGGCCACAGCTGCTTTGTTGAGGAAGAATGTAAGGACTTCTGTGGCTACTCTGATTTTGGTCACTGTCTTAACAGTCTGGAATTTAATTGTCTGTTAATTTTCTGGAATAGTCCAGCTTTCAGACAGTCTATTCTCACTTGGTGGTTCTTTGATTTAAAATCAAAGGTCTGTTTGGGCCACTTCTTACAACCCAGAAGTGGCACAGAATGTTTTTCCAGAAAACACAGTCATTGAAACCAGACTAAAGCAGAAAGTTCTGTAGAATCTATTTCTTAATGTAGATTTGATCTTGTTTTCAATATGTTTTCTAAGAGCTTTATCTGAATTGCAAAATTGTCCTTTCAATCGAAATCTAATTTGCACAATCATGCTATACTTAAGTTTCACATGTACCTCTTAATGGAGTTTTTTCTTAAAATCAATGTTATACAACATATGAGTTGATTTTGTTTTTTTAACCTGTTTATTGTGTCTGTAACATGCCTCATAAAATCAGTTCTTCTAGAATCAATCTTGAGAATGTTGTATAAATTAGTGAAAATATAATTCTTATCTTGAGGTCTGACATAAAATCTATCCCAACGGAACTTAAAAGACTTTTGGGTCCAAAAGAATACTGGCAACAGAAGAGAAAAAGAAAAGAAATACTGACAAGCCTTAATCTTTTAACTAACTAATGATGGTGTGGAGTTGATGTACTAAGTCCTGTGTTAATCCTTCTGGAATATATATCTTGACAGTAATTTAGTATCTTAGAAATAGCTATGAAGTGTTTCATAATAACCTGTTTAATACTAATTTTAAAATGAGTGACTTTACTCCTAGACAAATATCTGCTCATATTGGAGCTCAGACCTGCTGACTCAGTTGCATAGATGCGGCCTTCATCTTGGCGGATTCCAGCAGGCAGGAGGGAGGACGAGCACCTTAAATCTAGCACCTGCGTTTTGTTTAAAAACTAAAACCTGACATTTGCTACTATTTTTATTAACATGAAAAGCGTTTTGTCTTGAACTTAATTCAGTGTGATCAAGAATAAAACCTCACTAATTTCCATGGTTAAAATGAGGAGTGCCACAGGATCCCACCTGCTGCTTAAAGGCTGTAGGGTGCAGGTTTCTTAGCCTTTCCTCGCACAGAAAGTCAGTGTGTCTGGCAGTTCCTGAGGTGGTAGCAGGCACTGGGCGCAGCCCATGGAAATGTGTCCCTTTGGCTACTGAGGAAATGGCAGCAGTATTCGTGTCCCATCCCTGAGCAGGCAGACCTCACTTCGTGTGGTGTGGGCACTTTTTTTGAGGGGAACCATCCTCACTAAAACACAGATTTCAAAGTCATGCTAAATACTGATTAGACATGGAGTTTTTTTATTAGATGAGCTGGAGAAACCTCTTTTTTCAACACAGTCAACAGTGTCTAAAACTGAAAATAATGTGAGATACTCTTGCTACTTGCAATGGATGAAGGTTGGTTCTTCTTCCTCAAGTGTCTGGGGATCTGTTGGTGCGTCCTGGATCTATGCCAAGTGTATTTGAGTATTTGGACGTCGGTGACCTGAGAGCACAGATGGGCCTTTAATGTTCTTGTCTTTGGAGCACCTCACAGCCAAGTATCCGTTTCCCTTCAGAACAGTGACTTCACTGTAGCATTGCCTGAGAACATGCTACCTGTGGTTTCAGATGTGTGTGCCCGAGGCGGTCTCTAATTCCTGGAATTTCTTTTTATTTTTTGGAGGAAGGGGGCACACCGGGTGATGCTCAGGGGTTCCTCCTGGCTCTGCACTCAGGGATCAACCCAGTCAGCTGTATGCAAGGCAAGGGCCCCTCCTGGAGTTAATTACTTATATCGTAGATTGGATTTTCTGAAGTATAGGGCTCTGGGGAATTCTTAGTGTGGTAGTATTCCAAGTACTTGTTTTCGCTTCTTGGTCCACCCTGTTAGGAAGAGTGAGGTAGCAGGTAATCTTCACAAGGAACTGATGAGGCGCAGGTCAGGGTTTGAACATTGTCCTCAAACACTGTTGAGATCATTGCAGCTTGGGATTTTACTGCTCCTGTCTTGGAATATCACACTGGGCCCCACCATTACGATGACAAAAATGGCTTTGTTTTAAAAATCCTGGTTATGGGGTTCTGCTTCTGAACTGCTGGCCTTGACTGGAATTGTTCAGACCCATCCCTTTGGTTTCTGATAGCAAACACAAACAGAAGAAGGCTTGTCATCAGAGGCTGGCTACAGGTTCCTCGGTCCCAAGGGCTTTTGGTGGGCTTTTTGGTGTTTGTTTGGTTTGGGGGCTACAGCTGGTAGTGCTCAGCGCTTACCCTGGCTCTGTTCTCAGAGATTACTCCTGGTGGGTCGTGGGGACTATAGTGAATGCTGAGGATCAAATCTCTCTCTCGTGAAAGGCAAACGCCCTCCCTACTAAAGTCCTTTGCTCAGGAAGATCTTGGGAAGTTGGGAAAGATTTTAAAACTTGTTTCTGTTTAGGGACCACATTTGGCAATACTCAAGGGCTACTCCTGGTTCTGCACTCGGGAGTCACTCCTGGCGGTGCTTGGGGAACCGTAGGGCGTGTCGGAGATCAAAACCGAGTCAGCTGCTGCGTGCAAAAGTATTACCTCCCCAGCCCCAAGATTTTAAAACTTCTGACCCAAAATATGCTATTTTGGTACAATACTGTTTTATAGATGAAGTGAGAAGTACTCGATATTCTGTAATCTCGATATTCTGGGCAGGAGCCATAGCACAGCAAGTAGGGCGTTTGCCTTGCACGCGGCCGACCTGGGTGACCTGGGTTTGATTCCTCCAGCCCTCTCAGAGAGCCCAACAAGTGCAGGGCAAAGCCTGGCAAGCTACCTGTGAGGTATTTGTTATGTAAAGTACAGTAACAAGTCTCACAATGGAGATGTTACTGGGCATTGAGTGATGAACAACGGGAGGACAGTGCTACAGTGCTACTGTTTCATAGATGAGGTAACAAGTACTCCATATTCTGTAATCTACTCAGCCTACTGACTACTTCTGTGTGAACCCTGTTTTATTTCCAAGTACTATGGATTCAGGGAAATGACTTGTATCTTCTGGGGTGGTTTGCTCCTTTGTCTCCTTTTACTGCGGTAATTGGAGTTTGGTCTCTTTCCTATGATGTATTTTTTACATATTATTCCCCACTCCTGGCTGGGCTTTGTGTCAGGAATGTTGAGAAGGCAGGAGGATGATACCGGTCATCACGGTTGGACAGCAGTGACCCAACATGCGTGTGGGAAAGCCAAACCACGACACCCTTGTAAAATTAAACCCTTAATAAAATCTGTAATTAACACTGAAAAATAAAAGAGTCTTTATTGGGTGGCACTATCGCTTTGCAGAACTGAACAGGAGGGCTGGGGAAAGCAGAGGGCATCCATCCTGCTGAGGTCGGTTGGAGGCCCTTCACTGTCCAGCTGACTCCGCAGCCCCGTTCCGGCACTGTGGGCCCCGCAGCACTGCGTGCTGTAGCCCTAACCCTCCTTCACCGCTGCCCTCGACTAAAAGGGAGCAGGGAGAAAGTTCACAATTAATTCCTAAGCTCTGGGGGGTGTGGAGCTACCGGTCAACGGTTTCATTGGCCCGTCTCCGATCTCAGCACGTCACTCCCCCGGCTGAGCGGTACACTGTCGAAGAGGGTCGCAGGAATAAGGATCTGGCCTTGGCGCTAAGGCCCTGATCAACGCCTAGAAAGGAGCAGAACCAAGACCGACCCCCCCCCCCCCCCCCCCCCCCCAGCTCTGAGTCCCAGGCTGCTCCCGGTGGCTGGGCGGCAGCTCCTTAGCAACCTGCCGGGCTGCTAGCCGAGACCCTGCCCAGATTAACGGCCGCCGCGGGGCGCCTTGGGAAATGTAGTTTGTCTAGGCAGCCCGTTACTTCGGCTCTTGTAGGTGAGAGGGCGGCGGACTACAACTCCCAGGATGCCTCGCGCCCCGCTGGACTTCCGGGGGCGGGGCGATTGAGTGGCGTCCGTGGAGTCCCGAGGCGGGAGCCGGGCCGCGCGAGGCCGTGGAGCAGGAGCAGGACCACCAGCGGTGGCCGGGGCAGGTCCCAGCGGCTGCGCCTCCGAGGGGCATGGCGCGTACCCACGGGAACTCCAGGGGCAGGGAGGGGCGCGGCGGAGCGGGGCGCGGAGGGGGCGGGGAGGGGCGCCCAGGAGTCTGGCCCCGGGGCGGCGCGGGAGGCCGTCAGGGGGTGACAGCGTCCAGGTGCCCAGAGATCGCGGGGTCGGGCATCGCCAGGGCTCCGCGTCCTGGACGGGAGTCGGCCCCCAGGAAACGGATCCCCGTTAGCGGGTGAGCCGGGTTCCCGCGCGGTGAAGTCAGAATGACCAGTGGCCACGTCCCCTCTTTGGCCCAGACTCGGCCGTAGAGTGCTCGCGGATGGTCCCCGGGAAGGGAGGTTGACAGGAGTCTGAGCATCTCCTTTCTGAGCTGGGCACCACCCGGTGCAGGGTGAGGACCGCTCCTTCTCCTAACGCCAAGCCCTCATTGAGTCAGTCACCCAAGCACGGCTTCTCACCTAAACTGTTCTCCACCTTTTGTTTGTTCTGGGCCACTCGCTGCCTTTGCGTACTCCTGGCTCTGCTCAGGGATCGCTCCTTGCAGGGCTTTGGAACAATATGAGCTTCTGGGGATCAAACCTGGGTCAGCTGCCAACGCAAAACATCTTACATGCTGCACTATCTCTCCATCGCCCACAGAAAGCACATTATTCATTTATTTTTCTAATGTTTTGTCTCCAGCCACATCCAACAGATCCCTGGACTCTGCACTCAGGGATCACTGGGGATGGAACTTGGGTCAGCTATGTGCTAGTCAAGTGCCTTAACACCCATACTATCTCTCTAAACCCTGGAAATAGGTTTTGACCTTTTAATGGGTCAAGTAAGATGTGCATTAATAGACTTTGCACTTAAGCACAGTTAAAATCCCTGTTTGGGCTTGGGGGTACACACTCGGGCGGCTGTACCTTCACCACGGTGCTTAGGAGTGGAGCTGGGACTCCCTCCCACACAGCACACACTCCAGGCCCTTCAGGCATCTCTCCCAGCACAGCAACGGCACTGGGACTGGAGTGATAGAACAGCCAGGAGGGTTTGCCTTGCATGCTGCAGACCCAGGTTCAATCCCTAGAGTATATCCCCTAGAGTTCCCAGAGCACCACCAGGAATAATTCCTGAGTGCAGAGCCAGGACTAACCCCTGAGCATCACCCGGTATGATCCAAAAAGAAAAAAAAACTACATAATTTTCATTTTCTTTCTTTTTTTTTAATTCAGTTTTTAGATTGCACCCATAAGTTCAGGACTTATTCCTGGCTCCACTCAGGGATCACTTATGGCAGGTTTGAGCTGTATGGGGTACCAGGAATCAAACCCAGGTTAGCCACCTGTAAGGCAAGCTGTAAAGTGTAGCTCCAAGGCTATACTTAATCCAACTCTAACATCACTTTATAAAAAAGAAAGTTCTGTTTTCTCTTTTTATTTTATTTTGGGGCCACACGGTGGCTTTTCGCAGGGCTTACTCCTGGTTCTGAGCTCTGGAATTACTCCTTGCGGGCTCAGGGAACCACCTGGGATGCTGGAGGTTGAGCATGGGTTGGCTGTGTGCAAGGCAGCCCCCATCCCCACCCCCAACATCCATTTTCAAGCGACCCCTGTGATTTGCTTCCTCAGGGAGGTACGTCTGGTGCAGGCAGAGTCCCAATGAGCTGCAGAGCCCAGTGGCAGCACCGCTCGCCAGCCCCAGCCCCAGAGCCTTGAGATGGTAGGAGGGCGCAGAGTGACCTGTCTGAATCTCGGGGACTGCTGCTGCGGCTCACCTAATGCCTGGGGATCCTGACTGGGTGGCAGGGACCGGGGTGAGGTCCCTGATGCAGTGCGGTGGACTGTGGCACTGAAAGCAGATTTTGGTTCTTTTGGTTTTGGGTCACTCCCAGAAATGCTCAGGGCTTGCTTACTCCTGAGATGCTCGGGGGACCCTCTGGGATGCTGGGGATCAAACCCAGGTTGGCCACATGCAAAGCCAGCACTCTGCCCGCTGTACTGCCCAGCCCCTGAGCAGATTTTGCTGACGTCATGCGCAGCTGACTTTCTGGCTGGCAGGGCTTGAGCATGGCCATTGAGCAGTCGGGGGGAATGGGAGGGATTTCAGCCCACCCTGGGACAGTGGGGCCCAGCCCAGTCTTGGGACCCCCAGGAGCGCTGGGGCCCGTGTCTCGGGGCATGGGCAGCAGCATCCAGCCGCATTCACTGTTTGTTCTGTGGTTGCTGTGCCCCCTGCAGGCACCCAAGGCCAGGAAGGGACTGAAAGGTGAGTGGGACAGGCGCGGTGTCCTACTGGGGGGTCTCTTTTAGGGGGTTGCAGAGGCTATGGAGAATTGGAGAGCGTGTGTGTGCCTGGGAATCCTTGGGCAGTACCGCTCGCCTTGATTTTTTTTTTTGGGGGGGGGGCACACCCAGCAATGCTCAGTAGTTACTCCTGGCTCTGCATTCAGGAATTACTCCTGGCAGTACTCAGGAGACCGTATGGGATGCTGGGGATCGAACTCAGGTCGGCCTTATGCCAGGCAAATGCCTTACCCACTGTGCTGTCACTTAGGCCCCGGCGCTCAGCTTGAGCAAAGATCCCACCCTGCCCCACTGGCCGCTTCCCCTGGCCACGTACTTCTCCCTCTCCCCTCCCCTTTCAAAAGTCTTGCTGGAACCCTGGTGGCGCTCAGCGGGCACCTGGACCTGGGTCCTGCCTCTGACCGCGTGCCCCTCCTCCTCTGCAGGGTCCATTGACGACGTCCTGGGAGGTCTGCTGGGGGATGACAGTAAGTGCCCCCTCCCACTGGTTACAGGGCAGCCTCTTGGCTCAGGGTATTGTTGAGATACTAGTCCCGCAAAGTTCTCCCTCTGAGTGTGTGCGTGGGGGCCTTTAGACGGCTGCTCGGACCCTCCTTGCTCTCCCTGTCAGGGAAGCCCGCGTCCCCTTTCTCCGACACACCTGGGTGGGCAGGAGAGATAAAACAAGTCACACTGTCTGTGCTCTGCACACCTGGTGTCTACCTGGAGGATGTTTCACATAGTTTCGGGGACGGAACAATAGCACAGTGGGGAGGGCTTGCTGTGCAGGCCACCAACCTGGGTTCCATCCCCAGCACAATAGGGGTCCCCCAAGCCTACCAGGACTAACCTCTGAGCACTGCCAGTGTGGCCCAAATACTAAAATAATAATCATTTCCAAATGAACTGCATTTCGTGGGAGGGTGGGCTGGGCTCATGAGGTTCCTCAAGGAAACAGGTGGGTCCCTGCGCAGCCCCTGCCTGGTGCCAGGAGAGCCCCTGGACACCAGCCTGTCCCTTCCAGGTGCCTCCCCTGAGCAGCCCGTCAGGCTCACCCCCCAGACCAGAGACTCTGCGGGGCTGGCCACAAGGCCCAGAGCCAGGTAAGTCCTGGCCAGTCCTCCTCCCTCCCTCCCCACCCCGTGTCTCTTGTCTCTCTCTTCTCTCTATCTCTCTGTTTCTCTCTCTCCCTGCCCCCCCCTTACTCCCGACTCAGGGGACCTTATGGGATGCCGGGGATCGAGCCTGGGTCAGCCACGTGCGAGGCAGGCGCCCTCCAGCGTGCTCTTGCCCAGCCCTGGTCCTGTGCTTCCTCGCCGGGCCACAGCTGCATGCCAGAGCACAGCTGGCCCGGCCGTTGCTGATGCTCCTTTCTGTTTCCCTCCCCTTTCCATTTTTCTTTCCTTTTTCCCTTTCTCCTCTCTCCCCCTCTCCTCCTTCTTCTTTCCTCTCCTTCCTTCTTCCCTCTCTTGGGCATCTTGCCTCCCTGGGGATGGACCGGGGTCAACCACATGCCAGACCGTGCTTGAGCCGTTGAACTGTCCCTCCAGCCCTTTCTTTCCCTGTTAAGAATAAACCTGGCGAGACAGTTCAGAGGCTTTGGGCCAAGTCAGGGCTTTGCACACAGGAGCCCCAGATTTGCTCCCCATCACCGCCTGGGCCCCTCCCCCCCAGAGCTCCAACCGGGAGTAACCCTCGAGCACCACTGGGTATGGATCCAAAACCCACAAAAGTAAAATCAAAATCAACCTAGTGGGGGGGGGGCAAAGAGATAGTACAGTGGGCAGGGCATTTTCCTTGCACACAGATGAACCGGGTTCAGTCCCCGGCACCCTGCCAATCCCTTAGCATGGCCAAGAATGATCCCCGAGCACAGAGCCAGGAGTCAGCCCTGAGCACCGCTAAGTGTGGCCCCTCCAAAAATAATTTTTAAAAAAGCAAAACCTGGTGGTGCTTGGGTTGAGGTTTCAGGGGCTCTGGCAGGGCCACAGCCAGTGTGTTGGGGCTCGTGGCGCGCCGTGAGGGGGGCCCTGCCTGGCTGCGGCAGTTGCTCGCGGCCCCTCCTGCCTTGGAGCAGTTGAAAGCCCTCGGCCCCCTCTCCTGCTCTCTGAGAAGGAATGGGCCCAGTCTGCATGGACGTGGCTTCCTTCCTGGAACCGGCTGGTGCCCGGTGGGCGTGGGTATGTGTCAACTGCACCCTCTGCAGGTCCCTCCTGGAAGCCAATGCCCTTGACGCGGAGGTGGGCCTGGCCGATGCTAAGGTGGGTGCAGGCTGGGGGAGGGGGACCCACACCTGGCAGAGCTCAGGGGATCCCCATGGGGTGCCAGGGATCCAACCGGGGCTGGCCAGCCTGCCTCTGTGCATGCGATCTCTAGTGCTGACCCAGCCAGAGTGTTCTTAGCAGAATAGCACTAGAGGGCTGCTGGGGACCCCCAGATCCCCAGACAGAGATGGAAGGGGGAAGCTCTGTGCACCTGGGGGAGGGGGTGGGGGTTCTGGGGCTGCCTGCGGGGATCTCAGGCCAGCTCTGAGCCCAGGACTGCATGGAGGGGGGTGTTCCAAGGGAAAGAGCTCAAGGGGCTGCTCCCGGTCCTCCCAGTGGGCTCTACCTCAGCCCCTAGGCCAGCCCGTGACTCCCACCTCCCTCCCTCCCGGGGCAGGATTCTGACGTCTCCGAGGCGGACCCTCAGGACTTGCTTCAGTCCCTGGTAAGTAGCTCCTACCTTGGCCCCAGCCCACCGGGCTGCCCCCGTCCCCACCTTCCCTCTGCCCCTCCAGCCCCGGCTCAACTGCTGGGTATAGGCTGGCCCCTGCCAACAGCCACCCCACAGCCTGGGGGGATGCACCTCCAGAATTTGCTCTGAGCCTCCCCGCATCCTCTCCTGCCTGCTGGCACAGTGGAACCTGGCCCCCCTCTGCCCCTCAGAGGCGTTTCCCCCCCCCCCCCCCCCAAACCTCCGCCCCTGCCGGGCCTGAAGAACAGGAGTGTTTCCTTTTTATTTATTTATTGTTTGGGGGCCAAAACCAACAGTGCTCAGGGCTGACTCCTGGCTCTGCACTCAGGGATCCCTCCTGGTGGGGCTCAGGGGAGCCTATGGGTTGCCGGGTACCCAACACAGGCCGTCTGCCTGCAAGGCCAGGCCTTCCCTGCTGGATGATCACTTGGCCACCTTCATTCACACCTTGGCACCAGATTCAGCTACTTTTGTGGGGAGTGGGTGGGTGTTTGGGGCGCACCCCACAGTGCTCAGGAGTGAGCCCTATTGATGCTCTGGAAAGGGTTGAATTGGGGTCTGTGGAATGCAAAGAAAAGCGCCTCAACCCCTGTGGTTCAGTTGTGTTTTCAGCTTTGGGGGGGCGGGAGGCGTTCCTAGCTGTTCGGGGCCTGGAACCGGGGCTCCCTCAGGCAAAACTGTGTGGGAAGCTTGGGGCATTTCCTCAGCCTCTCCAGGCCTCCCCCCACACACATCCGTGGCACCCTCCAGTTCCAGATGCCATCATTGGTGACTCTGAGTCTTGCCCAGAACCAGACCAAATGTGCCCCCCACACGCCCCGAGGGTCGTGTCCCCAGACTCCCTGCCTTGCTTTGTTGGTCCTCCCCTGGGCGTGCCCACAGATTGTTGGCAGGTCAACACTGAGGCTGGGGGCTCGAGTGTGAGCACCCCCTGGCCCACCTCCTCCCCCCCTGCCGGGCTGGGGTCCATACCCACTGGGCAGACCCGGTGCCTCTCTTCCCTGTCCTAATCCTGGTGTCCACAAGGGCACCTTCACTTCCCTAGACCGTGCCCCCTCCCGGCAGCTGTCCCCTTCAGGAGCGTGGGGTCCCCAGCCGGCTCTTGTTTTGTTTGGGGGCCAACCACACCCAGCGGTGCCCAGGGGTCACGCCTGGCTCTGAGCTCAAGGATCCCTCCATTGGTGCTGGGGGATCATATGGGATGCCAGGGATTGAACCCGGGTCAGCGACATGCAAGGCGGAGGCTCTCCCTGCTGTGGTATTGCTCCAGCCACTCCCCAGACCTGTTCTTCAGCAAACTTGACCTTGGTGAATATTGCCCAAGCCACTTGGACATGCACCCCCTCCCCTCCTGACTCTGCAACCCCTGATTCTGGCCTCTGCTTCAGCCCCACCCTCTCCTCAAGCAGTGCCTTTCCCAGTTGCCTCCCTCCCCCGCCCCCTCACCCCGTCTCTCCCACGTGGACTTGCGCCCCCGGCTCGGGGTGCTAAGCCCCGACAGGACCTCCTCTCGCCTTCCCAGGACCTGGACAAGATGGATGCTGACCTCCTAGGGCTGCGGAAGTCATCATTGGCCCCCGGCCGAGCAGCCGCCAAGGTTCCCAGGGAAGACGAGCTGCCGGGTCACCGCAAGGCAACTGGTACGTTGGTGGCTGGGAGGAGGGCCACATGGGTGCCGGCGAGGACCCCAGAGCCCAGGGGCTGGGGCGGGGGGCCTCCCTTCCTGTGGCTGTTCCGTCCCTCTGAGTCCCATGGACTTAACATGGGGTTACGTCCCGCACATCGCCCAGCTTGAATCAGCAGACTCGGTGAGGGCATGACGCAGCCTTGCCTGAGATGGTGGGGGCGTCCCCTTCCTCAGCCCGTGACCCTCTGCCCTCGCCTCCACACACACACACACACACACACACACACACCACCTCTCAGTACATACACACCACCCCTCAGTATACACACACCCGCCTTTAGTACACACCCACACACACCCCATCCCTACCCCTCAGCACACACACACACACCCTACCCTTACCCCTCACTACACACACACACCACCCCTCAGTACACACACCACCCCTCAGTACACACACACACACACACACACACACACACACACACACACACAACTGCAGGGGCCCTGCCTGTGCATGGCCACGTAACTTCACCTTCTCATGACCTGCAGGGGGTGCCATTCCCAGCAAGAAGGTTCCTGGAAAGTTCTCCTTTGAAGGTACCAGGGCCCTGCGTGCTGGGGCAGGGCCCCAACTTGGCCCCTGAGCTCTGGTGACAAAGGGAGGCTGGGCGTGTGCGGCATGTCCCCTTTCTCTCTGCCTCTGTTTTTGGTGGTGGATGTCCCCAGCTGGGCTTGGGGCTTGGGGGCCGGGTCAGCCTCCCTGTGCTGCCGTCTGACCTGCACTTTCCCTCCCGGCCGCTAGACATGGAGGACCCCCTGGCAGGGCTCCTTTCTGACACAGAGGACGGTGCTGAGAAGCCGCTGGTGGAGACGGAAAACCCAGCCCCCGTCCGGGATCCAGGTACGAGGGGTAGCTCACTTCCAGCAGGCTGACTGCAGAACCAGGGTCCCTGTGACCCCCATCTGATTGCAGGCCAGAGCAATAGCACAGCAGGGAGGGCACCTGCCTTGCACGTGGCGGACCTGGGTTCGATCCCCTGCATCCTGTATGGTCCCTGAGCACCTGCCAGGAGTGACTCCTGACCGTAGAGGCGGCAGTATACTGCCCAAAGCCACCATCCCACCCCCTCAAAATAAATAAATAAATATAAATAAATAAATAAAACCTGAGATCTTGAACTGGGGTGTGGTGAGTCCACAGGAATGAGGGAGGTCATGCTGCAGCAAGGGCCGGGCTGGCGGCGGGATGCTCCGTGCTGGGTTCCAGCCCCACCTCCCCACTCATACCGCAAACCTGGCCGGGGCCAGCAGGGGTGGCACTGTGTCCCACGTTTTGCCTGCAGGCCCCTCTGTGCCCCTGACTCCGGGCGAAACCCCCGTCCGCAAGAAGCAAGACTTGTTTGATGATGGGGATGACGTCATGGCAGCCCTGGGGTTCGGAGACAGTCCCCCGGCAGAGCGGAGGTTGGCGGGAGACCAGTAAGGAGCCGATGCGGGTGCTGCTGCTGCTTCACACCTGGGGGAGGGGGTCAGTGCGTGCCCACACAGAGGTCGCCCCCCCTTCACCCCCCCCTCCGCCCACAGGGAAGCGCCCCGCCCCGCGCGCTCCAAGCTGGACGAGCTGCTGGGCCGCAGCACTGCTGCCACTCTCCTGGCCCGCCCGGGCACTGGGGAGCGCCGCGAGTTCAAGCTAGATAAGAAATACCAGCGGCCACAGGGTGAGGACGGGCCGGGCAGGAGGAATAGACCCCCAGCCTGTCCCCAGAGCCCCGGGACCCGTTGCCACTTGGTGGGTGTGTTGGCAGCCATCCACTGCGGGGGTCTCCCAAAGCCTCAACCCCTGACTGCGTTGGGTGGGCTCACCTGGGCGTCCCCCGAGCCACCAGCCTCTGCTCTGCAGCCAGCTCTGGTGGCAGCTCACCGGCCCCCATGCTCACGGACAAGGGAGAGCCGTGGGCCGACGAGGACTTCACCTTCGGGGCGTACCAGCCCTCTGTAGGTTCCGCCCGGGGCCGTCAGCCACGCCGGCAGTCTGTCAGGTAAGCGGGTGGTCCTGTGCCCCCCCACGGTGTGCCCTCTGTCCCAGAGTTTGGTGGGGGTCATTGTGAGTAGAACCCTCTGAGTAGGGGCCTCTTGGTGCATGCTGTGAACTCCGTGTGCCGAAATGATTTGATTTTGGGGGTCTTGTTTCCGATGGGGAGTAGGGGTATTCCCCGAGGCACCCCTGGGTCTCTGTCCCCTGGGCTCAGACAGTGCCCCGCTCGCTGTCCCGGGAGTCCCAGGCCCCATACCCCAAAGCGGGGGACTCGGCTTTGGTGATGAACTGCTTCCTTAACCCTCATTCCTGTGTCCTGAAGTAGGTTCCTGGAGGGCGGCGCTGACCCCCAGGGAGAGGCGAGCTCCAGCCCCCCACAGCCCAGGAAGGGAGGCGCTGACTGGCTGGGCCTCAAGGACGACGACGGGGACCTGTCCCCCACGGCCCCTGGCACGAACGCCCGAGGGGTCCTGCCCCCTGCAAGCAGCCAGCGGGCACCCCCCAACCAGCCTGCCTCGGGGCCACGGGCACCCACCCAAAGCCCGGCGGCCCCGACCAAAGACGGCCCAGTTCCCCAGCCTGGAGCATCTGACACTGATAGCACCGAGGATTGGCTGAGCCACGCTTTGTCTCGGAAGCGGGCGCAGGGCCTGGCCAGAGACAACTCTGCGGCAACCTCCAGGGGCCCCAGCTCTGCCGCCGGCCCTCCCCCCTTGACCAGGTACGGCCCTGGGCTGCCATGGGTGCCACCTGACCCTGACCCTGAGCGGGACCCGCAAGCACGGCCCTGCCTCCTGGTTCTGTGTCCAGTGACCCGCGGCCATCTGCTGTGCTGGGGTGCTGGGGCAGGGTGGCTCCCAAGGCGTCACCCCAAGACTCGGGCTCAGGAGACAGATCCCCGCAGGATGGCCAGCTGGGGGGGGGGGGAGGCGGGATGCTAGCGTGGGCTGGGGCCTCCCAGCTTGGCTTCCTCCTGTACCTGGACCTTCACTTCCGCAGCCCACATGTGGCCAGTGTGCCGAAGGGGGTCCCAGAGACGACATTGCAGGAGCCACCCACCAGGCCAGCGCCCCCAGGGTACGTCCATAGTCGGAGTGAGGGGAAGGACACGGTGGAGCCAGAGTCCAGCCAGGTCCCTCCAGTGCCCATGGCCGATCCCTTGGCCCCTGCCCCATCCGCCTGCTCTGAATGAACCCTGACCCCACCCTCCAGAAGCCCCTTCAGCCCAGCCCGCTCCACCCACAGGCCATCTGCGCCCTGCAACCAGGCTGCTGCGGCCCCTGGTGCAGGGGACCCCGAGCAGGGCACCGCGCCTGGACGCCTCCCCAGCCCAGGTTGGTTTCCACTTCTCTTGGGGACACTCAAAGCAGAGTGAAGCCAGACTCCCCCAAAACACAGGGGCTCAGCTGCCCACGTTCCCCCTCTGCAGAGCCTGTGGGGAGCAGCCAGAGCCTCCCGGTACCCGCGGGACCCTCTGTGCCTTTCCAGGTAGGAGGGGGCCCCGCTCAGAGGCAGTGTGGAACCCCGACCTCGTGCCCCCAGCCTTGAGCTGTCAACTGAGTCTTTCCGGCAGCCTCTGCTGCCCCTGCCTGGCCACCCGCCTCCTGGGGCTGACGGTGTCCCCCCCGCCCTGGCCCTAAGGCTGCCTCACCCCACGCCGGGGTCCCTGGGTCCCTGTGGGCCCAGCCATGGTGCAGGATCCGGTCAGCATGGGTCCATCGGGTTGGCACGGGGCTTCTGCTGCACCCCCACTCTGTCCCTGTGGGGGAGCCCAGGGCCTGCTGGAGAGGTGGGGCTGTGCCCTGAAGACCGCCCACGTGGCCCCTGCCTCACCTGGTGTCTCTCCTCAGCCCCTACAGAGCCTGGTGCTGGCCCCCGAGCTACAGAAGCAGCTACCGGCCGCACAGGCCCAGCTGCAGAGCGGCACAGCGGAGCTCCAGGCCCAGCTGCTGCAGAGCCAGGCCCGGCAGGCTGAGCTGGAGACCCAGGTGAGTGGGGGGCAAGGGGGCTGTCGCCCGTTGCGGCCCCAGAGGGGAGGCTGAGCTGAGTACCCGCCACCAGGTGCGGAAGCTGGAGCTGGAGTGCGCCCAGCACCAGCTGCTGCTGGAGAGCCTGCAGCGGCGCCACCAGGCCGACCTGGAGCTCCTGGAGAGCGCGCACAGGTACAGTCCCCCCTCTGCCCACTGCCACCTCTCGAGGCCAGTGCCTTGAGCCCATGGCCACACTCTGTGCTCGCAGAAACCGCCTCAAGGTACTGGAAACGTCCTGCCAGCAGCGGGAAGAGCGGCTGCAGCGGGAGAATGAGGAGCTGTTGGCCCGGTGCCTGGCGCACAGCCAGGAAGCCGAGCAGGCTTGCGCGGAGCTCAGCGCCCAGCACCAGCGGCGTCTGGCCGCCGCCGTGCAGGAGAAGGACCAGGAGCTGGACCGGCTCCGGGAACTGCAGCGGTGAGGGGCCCCAGGCGGGCTGTGGGGGGCAGCCCTGGACCTGGCACGGACTGAGTCCATGGATGGACTCATGGTCCCCCGTGATGGGGGGGGTCCCTGGATATCTGGGGAGGCCCAAAGGCATCAGTGAGCTTCGGGCCGGCCCTCTGGCCGGGTCTGTGCCCGCTAGTCCCTGGTGTGGCCCCCGGATCTTTCTAGGTAAGAACAAAAGTCAGAGAAGGGCCCGGAGCATGCCGAGGTGGGCGCACCCCGGGCCTGGCGGCACCGGCCTACTTCCGGCCCAGTGCCGCTTGTTGTAGGGACCTTTTGTGGTGTAGAGCAGATACGGCCCCTAGAAGGGGGCGGAGTGTGGCAGGGCTCCTCAGTGATGCTCAGCCCCCTTCGGCTGCCCACAGAGCCTCCATCCTGGAGATGCGCAAGGACCACGAGGAGCAGCTGCAGCGGCTGAAGCAGCTGAAGGACCGCGAGATAGACGCAGTCACCAGTGCCACCTCCCACACGCGGTGCTTGCATGCATGGGGCGGGGCCGGGAGGAGAGGGCGGAGCCAATGTGGGCGGGGCCGGGAGGAGAGGGCGGAACCAGTGTAGGCAGGGCGAGAGGGAGGGGGTAGAGGGCGGGGCCTGGCCCCCTTGGGTTGTGCGTGTACCCCGGGGGCTGACCCTGCTCTCCCTAGGTCCCTGAATGGAGTCATCGAGCAGATGGAGGCGTTCTCCAGCAACCTGCAGGAGCTGTCTTCACGTGTGGAGGCCTCGCACCTCACAGCCACGCAGGAGCGGGAGCTGGGCATCCGGCAGCGGGACGAGCAGCTCCGAGGTGCCCGTGGGGCGGCCGCCCTCCGGCCTCTCCCGGGGCGTGCGGGGCTTGGGTCCCAGGCGCTGAGTGCCCCGCCGCTGTGCTCAGTGCTGCAGGAGAGACTAGCCCGTGAGCAGCGGGACATGGAGGAGGAGCGGAGCCGACTGCAGGAGGTCATCGGGAGGATGGAGACGCGCCTGAACGAGCAGAGCCGGCAGCTGGAGCAGGTGGGGGCCCGGACTGCTGCGTGCCTCTGCCAAGGCCCACCTTCCACCCCAACACTCCCCAACTTCACCCCACTGCTCTCCTCACCCGCTCTAGTATCTGTGCTGACAGGACACGACGTCCATCTGGGCCGCCGCCCACCAATGCTTTGGGGATTTTGTTCTTTTTTGTTTTGTTTTTTGGCTTTTATGTTTTTTGTATATTGGGGGTTTGGGGGCAGTGCTCAGGGTTTACATCTGACTCTGTACTCAGAGAACACTACGGCAGGCATGGAGGACCATATGGAATGCCAAGGATTGAACCTGGGTTGGCAGGGCTAGAGCAATAATCCAGAAAGTAGGACAGCTGTTTTGCATGTGGCCAACTCAGGCTCAATCCCCAGCATCCCATATGGCCCCAACTGCACACTGCCAAGAGTGATTCCTGAGTGCGGAGCCAGGAATAACTCGAGTATCGCTATGTATGACCCCCAAAACAAAAACAAAAACACACAAAAGAAAAGTGGCTCCTGGCAGTGCTTGGAGGACTTTGAGATGTTGGGGACCCCCCTCAGGCCTCCTGCAGGCGAACCTGCACTCTGCCCTTTGTTTTCTTTTTGGGCTCTGGCGCACTTTGGAACTTTGGCAGGACTTTCATCCCAAGGATGGGCCTCAGTCATGAGGCAGTCTTAGTTTGGAATGTGACCCAGTGATAGAGCATCTCCCCCTGTGGATGAGGCCCAGAGCCCCTTCCCTGGAACCAGAAAGCCCAGTTCCTTTTTCTTAACTGCGTTTGAACATGCAGGCAAAATGAAAACTTACTAGGCAGGGCAAGCCCCTATGACATGCCTGTCCTACACACGTGCATCTGTGGAGAAATATTCAATAGGGGGAGTCCCTCCCCCCCATCCCAGCTACCCAGCTAGGTCAGTGCTTGGATCACCAGGACCACCCTGGGGTGCCAGGATGGTGTCTGAGCCCCACACCCGTATCAGGTGTGCTCTGCCGCCTCGGCTGTTTCCCAGGACCTTCATTTACCATAAAGGAACTTTAAGGGATTGCTTCCTCAGGTCCAGAAGAGAAGAGATTTTTGTTGGGCGGGGGTTGGGGGGCTCCCAGCAATTTTTAGACAGCAATCTGAGGGTGCATTGCCACTCGAGGCCCGCAGCAGTGTGGGGGTCACAACTTGTGATGCTGGGTGTGGGACCCGGGTCCTCGTCACCTGGCAGCTGAGCCCAGCGGGTCGACCTGGGGACCCATATTTTAGGCTAATCCGGGCGAGGGTGTGGGAACATGCGGTGGGTTTGCTCTTAGCCATGCCCTGGCTACCACAGGAGCGCTGGCGGATGAGCACTGAGCAGTCGAAGGCGGAGTCCATGCAGCGTGCCCTGGAGGAGCAGAGGAAGGCCCTGGGCCAGCAGATGGCCATGGAGAGGGAGGAGCTGGAGAAGGCCAAGGTGAGCACAGCCTCGCCCCGTCACTGCTCGCCCCATCCCCTCTGCAGATTGCTCCGCCCCACCTCTTGCCCCACCCCACCGCGGATGGCCCCGCCCACTGCAGCTAGCCCCGCCCACCTGTCCCTTTGCTTGTCCAGAGCGCCCTGCTGCAGGAGCAGAAATCTGTCATGCACAAGTGTGGGGAGGAGCGGCGGCGCCTGGCGGCCGAGTGGGCCGAGTTCTTTGCGCAGCAGAAGCTGAGCAAGGAGCGGGCTGAGCGCGAGGTGGAGCGGGCACTGCAGGTGGACAGCCAACGGGAGGGCACTCTTCTCAGCCTGGCCAAGGTAGGGCGCCCCGGCCCGGGCTGAGGTTGTGGGTGTTCCACAGTGGAAACACACCGTAGTCTGGCAGAGAGCTCCCCCCTATCACCACCTCCTCAGCTCTTCTGGCCTCCCACCCCCGCGGGTGCTCCGGAACTATGTGGCATCGCTGGGGGTCAAACCCGTCTTCCGCAGGCAGAGTGCCTCAGGTCCCAGGTGGGAGTTTTTGTGCTGGGGTCACACCTGGAGATGCTCACGGGTTACTCCCAGGTGGTGCTTGGGGGAGCCTCTGGTGCCAGGAATGAGGTGGTTTTGGAGTTTTGGTGTCACGGGCCAATCTGGGCACCATGTTCTGTATTCCTGAGCTACCCCACTGGCCCTCAGTTTAGCCCTAAGGACACCAGGCTCAGAAGTTGAGCTGGGGCAGCCCTCAGGTGTGGGCCAAGGTGGAGGCGGCAGCAAAGGCTCTGTCCCCAGGAGCAGGCAGAGCTCAAGATCAGGGCCACCGAGCTGCGGGCCAAGGAGGACCAGCTGGCGGCTGAGCGGGAGGTGCTGGAGCGGGAGCGGCAGGAGCTGAGGCTGGAGAAGGAGCGGGTCAGCGCCGCCGCCCTGCGCCTCCGGCTCCGCTCAGAGGAGGTGGAGAGCATGAGCCAGGTGGGCCGCAGGCAGCGGGTGGGCAGGTGGCAGGCGGCTCTCCCCGCA
This sequence comes from Sorex fumeus, assembly GCF_029834395.1. NCBI lineage: Eukaryota > Metazoa > Chordata > Mammalia > Eulipotyphla > Soricidae > Sorex > Sorex fumeus. The sequence goes on along the minus strand of NW_026606086.1, from coordinate 15,646,336 downwards.
CCTGTACCCCTGCAGCCCTCCCACTGATCACCGGGGGGCGCCTGCAGGTGGCATCGGAGAAGTATGAGGAGGGGGAGCGGGCGCTGCGCGAGGCCCGGCACATACGCTCCGAGCAGCAGGCCCGGCTCCAGCTGGTACAGCAGCAGCAAGAACGGCTCCGGCAGCAGGAGCAGCACATGCACCAGGCAAGGCTCGGCCACTGCACACACGCACACGTACGCGCACATGCACACACACCTATGTGCACCAGGCAAGGCTTGGTTGTTGCAGACACACGCACACGCACACACACACATATGTGCACCAGGCAAGGCTTGGCCACTGCAGAGACGCACACACACATATGTGCACCGGGCAAGGCTCGGCCTCCTGCAGACACGGACACACACATGCACACACACATATGTGCACCAGGCAAGGCTCGGCTGCTGCAGACACGCACATGCACATGCACACACATATATGCACCAGGCAAGGCTCGGCCATTGCAGATACACACATGCACACGCACATGCACACACACCTATGTGCACCAGGCAAGGCTTGGTTGTTGCAGACACACGCACACGCACACACACACATATGTGCATCAGGCAAGGCTCAGCCACTGCAGAGACGCACACACACATATGTGCACCAGGCAAGGCTCGGCCTCCTGCAGACACGGACACACACATGCACACACACATATGTGCACCAGGCAAGGCTCGGCTGCTGCAGACACGCACACACACATGCACACATATGTGCACCAGGCAAGGCTCGGCTGCTGCAGACACGCACACGCACATGCACACACATATGTGCACCAGGCAAGGCTCGGCCGCTGCAGATACACACACGCACATGCACACACACCTATGTGCACCATGCAAGGCTCGGTTGTTGCAGACACATGCACACACACATATGTGCATCAGGCATGGCTCGGCCACTGCAGAGACGCACACACACATACGTGCACCAGGCAAGGCTTGGCTGCCGAAGACACGCACTCGCACATGCACACACACCTATGTGCACCAGGCAAGGCTCGGCCATTGCAGATACGCACATGCACATGCACATGCACACACACCTATGTGCACCAGGGAAGGCTCGGCTGTTACAGACACATGCACATGCACACACACATATGTGCACCAGGCAAGGCTCGGCCACTGCAGACACACACACACATGAACACACACACATGAACACACACATATGTGCACCAGGCAAGGCTCGACCACTGTAGACATGCACATGTACATGCACACACACATACATACATACGTGCACCAGGCAAGGCGCAGCTGCTGCAGACACACACATGTGCACACACACACACACACGCATGCACGCACCAGGCAAGGTTTAGCCACTGCAGGCATGCACACGCACATATGCACTTGCACACACTCACAACACACACTCTAACCCCCACACACTCCCACCACACACATACAGCCTTCACCTCACACACACAACACACACCATGCGTACCCCCACCCCCTCACCACATGTCTCCTTGTTCCCAACAGGAGCACCTGAGCTTGGCCCAGCAGAGGCTGCAGCTGGACCGTGTCCGACAGGACCTGCCCCCCTGCCCTGCAGGGCTGCTCCCCAAGGCCCCCAGCCCCACAGTGCCCAGCCTGAGTGGTGAGCGTTGGGAAAAGACAGGTGTCACCTGACCAGCCCAAAGGAACAGTGAAGCTGGGCAGCTGAGTTCTACAATCACCTTGTTGGGATCAGAGGAATAGTACAGGGGAACAGCATCTGCCTTGCAAGCAACTGACCTGGGTTTGATCCCCGGCACCCCCATGGTCCCCAATCCCTGCCAGGAATGACCCTTGAGCACGGAGTCAGGAGTCGGCCCTGAGCACTGCTGGGTGTGACTCAGAACAAACGAAGTTGTCTTGTTATTCCGTTTTCTCAGTGTTTTCGCAGGGGTGCACACAATGGTGCTCTGGGGCTGCTCCGGTTCTGCCACTGCGGCAGCTCAAAGCAGTGGGGTGGCCCTGGGGTTCCTGCAGGTAGAACCCTGCCCCACCCTTGGACCACCTCCCTCCCAAGAGACAGACAAGTGATGGGTGTGGAGTGCCCAAAGCGTGGGGGTCAAGGCACTTCCCTTGTGTGCAGCCTATTCCTGGCGCCCCATTTAGTCTCTCAAGAATCACCTGAGCACTGCTGGGTATCGCCCAAACCCCACCCCCTGCCAAAAAAAAAAAAAAAAGAAGGAAAAGTGTTAAAATCTTCCACTGCACTGACCTGAGACATTTCAGCACATACCAAGTCATGGGCTGTGTGAACGCACCATCTGGCTGACTGCAGTGTGTGTCTGTCCATGTGTGTGTTTGAGCTGAGATGCAGCCAGGTTATGGCTCAGCGGACACATTACCACGCCCCTGATGCTTTGTGGTCCAGCCCCAGACCCCCAAAATTGAGCTCACTATGCTATTTTTGGTTTATTTGGTCATATTTTGGTTTGGGTGCCCACCTGGTGGTGCTCAGGGGTCACTCCTGGCGGGTTTGGAGACCCTCTGGGGTGCTGGGGATCTAACCACGGTCAACCATGTACAAGGCAAGTGGCCTCCCCGCTGTGCTGTCACTCCGGCCCTTCAGTGTGTTGTTTTATACCTTGAATATTTTTCACACAGAAATAGGATTTGGAGCATGTTTCCATGTCCACAACTGTTTGCACGTGATTCTGTTTGCAGCCCTTGTCGTGCCTGCTCCCAAGCCACCAGCCCCTGGCCCCGCACACCTCCAAGCCAAGCTGTTGCTGCTGAGACATGCGGCCGAGCAGGTGAGCGCCCAGAGCAGGGCCCCAGGGCCACGCCTGCATCTGACACAGGCACCCCTCAGGGCCCCAGGGAGAGACAAAGGGCATCTACTGGCGAGCTGCAGAGCCCTCCGGACCTGGCTCTCTGTGAAGCAGCTGCGCCCCTAAGCCCCCCACCTCCAAGTTGTTGCACCCACATCCCCACGAAAGCCCAGTCACTTCCAGCTCCTGGGCTGGAAACAGGCCAAGTCACTTCCTGTGATCTAAGGCATTGCCAGGCTGCCAGAGCCTGTGCTTTTGTCTCCCCAAGCTGGGCAGCAGCGGGAAAGGGCTGGGTGGCATCGGGAGTCCCCTAACGTGAGCGTCACAAGAGGTGGGTGCAGGAGCGGCCAGTTGCTGACCCACGGCTGCCTGGCAGGACCACGACTTCCTGGAGAATGAGCAGTTCTTCCTGCAGACCCTGAAGGCCGCCCCCTACAACCTGAGCACCCACTCAGCCTGAGGCTGCCGCCATGAACCATCCAGGCCTGCAAACACCCCTCCTGGGGTGGGGCGCCTTCCTCCTCCCCTGTGGCAGAGGCCTAGAGGTGCACAGGGAGCCGCTGCACCAGCTTGGCCATGCCACGCAGATGCCTCCATGTGCACCCTGGTGGGGACACAGTGCCTCTTGGAGCCGCATCCTTTTCTGGGAGTCAGTTCCGGGGGACCGAGGTGCAGCCTCAGTGGAAGTGCCTTTCACCTCCTGCGGAGGGACGAGCTCAGCCTGCTTCTGAGGAGGGGGGCTGTGGCTGGGGAGGGGGGAGGAAATTTACCCCCGCGCCCCCCCAGCCAGGTGGGGGTGAAGATGAGAACAGGGTCGCCTGTGCCCAGCCCACTAGGACAGATGGACTCGAATAAAACCAGCCATTCCTAAAGCGACTTCTCCGGGGCCATCTGTCCACTCCCTTCAGTGTGAGAAGGTGGGGCAGGCTGGGAGGGAGGGATGGGGTGCCCCTGACCCTCAGGACTCACTCCTCCCGCATTGCAGCGCTGTGCCACCTGTGTCTTAGACCCCTCTGCTCACCGTCTGCCAGGCAACAGCCCTTCCCAGCGGGCCTCTCCCTGTTGGCATGGGGCTTGGTCACAAGTGAGCACTTCACAGCACAAGGCTGCTGGCAGGACGCCCACCCCGAACCCTGCAGGGAAGGGGGGGTGTCACCCCCACTCCACAGGTGCCTAGGCCCTGCTGGGCTTGCCATGTGCAACCCAGAGCCCAGAGAGTTTAGAGGGGTACAATACCCCCAGGACACTTTGTCCTGTCCAGGAGTGGATAAAACAACACTAGCAGTCACCAAAAGTAGGGCGGGAAAGAGAACAGCAGGGAAGGTGCTTGTCTGCCTGCAGTGGACCTCAGTTCCATCTCTGGCACCAAGCACACCAGGAGTAACCCCTGAACACCACCGGGTATGGCTCAACTCCAACCCTTATCACAGTGATGGTAGCTAACATCCATTTTAGAGTTAATGCATCAAATGTGTTAGTTCATCTCACAAACCTGTAATTATCGCCCGCTGTGTTTCTAAGGGAGAACCAAGCAAGGTTGCACACAATCTGGAACGTGAATCAAGCCATGAAACTCCAAGCTGCATGGGGCCAGAACCGTAGGACAGTGGGGAGGACGCTCGCGTTGCACGCGGCTGACCTGGGTTCAATCCTCGGCGTCCCATAGATTTCCCCAAGCCCCATCAGGAGCCATCCCTGAGCACCGCCAGCTGTGGCCAAACCAAAAACCGCCTATGAAGGGTCGTTGTTCCGCTCCTGGGGGCTCCGGGTGCCACCTTCGGGGAACCTGTGACTTGGCCTGGGCCGCTCCTGGTAGCTAGAGGCAGGCAGGCAGGCGGGGCCCAGGTTACTCCCCAGCCCCGCGCCGGCGGCCCAGAGGGCGGAGCCAACTCCCGGGTGGGCGTGGCCTCGAGGGCGGGGCTTCCGCCTGGCGCTCAGGCACTGCTCCGGCCACCTCTGCGCGGGTCCTCGGGGCGGCGCCGCGCCTGCGCCCGCCTCGGGAAAGATGGCGGCGCCCTGGTGGCGAGCCGCGCTGCGCGCAGGTCGGAGGTGGCCGAGCTTTAGCACCTCGGGTGAGCGATCCGGGAGCGGGGCCCCTGGGGTCCCCGCCGTAGCCACGCCGCGGGGGCTGGGGCCGCAGCCGACCTGACGCCCCGCTCTGTCCGCAGCCGCCCTGAACCGCCGGGCCGCGCCCCTGGGGCCCATGCCCAACGCCGACATCGACGTGAGCAACCTGGAGCGGCTGGAGAAGTACCGGAGCTTCGGCCGCTACCGGCGCCGGGCGGAGGAGGAGGCGCAGGCCCCGCACTGGTGGCGGACTTACCGGGAGCACTTCGCCGAGAAGTCAGGTGCCCTGCCCGCCCGCCCGCGCGCACGGGGGCAGTGTCGGCCCATCGGGGTTTTCTTCTTGCTTATTTGGGGCCAGGATTTGCCCCGGCCCCGTGCCCAAAGGTGACGCCTGGCGGGCCTCAGGGGACCGTACGTGGTGCCTGGGGTCGATCGCGAGTTAACCACGTGCAAGGCAAGCGCCTTAACCCTTTTGATATGTTCCTGGGTCCAAGATCTTTTTCTCTTTTGGTTCCCCATATTAGAAAGTAGCTGAAATTACAGCACGAATCAAGTTCCATCCTAGGGGCTGCCTCCAGGGTTCCGTCGGGCATCCCACACGGTTCCCCGAGCACCGCCAGGAGTAGTAATTCCTAGGCGGAGCCAGGAGTAATCCCTGAGCATCGCTGGCTGTGACCCCACACTCCCCCAAAATAGTTTCATCTTAAAGTTCCTACTAAAGGTTCATCTTTTTTTTGCTTTTTGGGTCACACCCGGAGATGCACAGAGGTTACTCCTGGCTCTGCACTCAGGAATTCCCCCTGGTGGTGCTCAGGGGACCATATGGGATGCTGGTAATCGAACCCGGGTCGGCCACATGTAAAGCAAATACCCTTGCAAACCCGTTGTGCTATTGCTCCAGCCCCTAAAGGTTCATCTTAGATCTACTAAACCCTTCCCTGACTTCCTGACCCTTCCTCCCCTCTGGAGTTAGAACACCACTCAGTGCTCCTAAATTAATGCCCTGAACATTACAGGATACAGACTTTAATTGGGGGGGGGGCACACCCTTGATGCTCAGCAAATACTCCTGACTGCACTCAGGTCTCACTCCTAACAGGGCTCAGGGTGTATGGAGTGTCAGGGATCCAACCTTGGCTGCTTGCAAGGCAAGTGCCCAACCCCAGCTCCAGCCCCCAGAATTTGAATTTTCACCCAACCTCCCAGGGTCTGCCCAGTAATCTATGGGGAGCACATCCAGCTTTGGCAGTCCCATTTGCCAAGGATACCGGTGCACATGTAAATTGGAAGAGTTTCCCAGCTAGAATTGGGTGTCGTTGACTGACAGTGTGCTGTGGTCGAGAGGTCAGCCATGAATGCTGCATAAACGGTCGGTCAGTTGGTCAGAGGCGCAAAGGCAAGTCAGGTGTGAAGACCACAGCTCTCTAGGTCCATGGCCAAGAGCAGCTTTTGCAGTCTCTTTATTGGGTTAACGATCAAAACATCTAGCATACCTCAAAGTACACAAGATCAAAGAACGTAGGTTCAGAAGACCTTAAAGTACATATTTATGTTGTAGCCTAATGACGCACATTGATGATGAAGCAAATCAGACCACCTATGTAAATCTTTACATCCCACTTCCCTCAAGTTTCACTTCAAAATCTATGCAAGCTTACAAAGTAGCCCAGTAAGGTATTTATTTATCCAGCATAGCACAGTTAATCTATAATAAAAAAGCAGCTGCATTGGGACATGCTGACCCCAGCTTAGTTCATTCAGAGTTTCTAATTGTTTGCAGCTGTGACATGGCCTTGTTTGCAAGGTGGCGTTCCTGGAACTTCCTCATGACTCTGGTCAGGCTCCAACAATTGCAGTCTTAGGTTCCGTCCCATTGCTGAGTGAACTCCCGCCAAGTCTTGTTTCAGCTATGTCTCGCAGAGAAAGCTCTCAGCTCAAGTAGCTGAGGATAGGCAGCTTTTGGGGGCGGCTATGGTGGTTTCGGTTTGGGGGCTACACCTGGCAACGGTTAGGGCTCTGTGCTCGGGAATCACTATTGGCAGTGCTGGGATCCTCCACAGTGCCAAAATTGAATTGAGTTCGGCTCCAGACCAGGCCAGCACCCTCCCCGCTGCACTGTCTCTCAAGCCCCAGGGACAGGCAGGTTTTTTTTTTTTTTCCCTTTCTGGGTCACACCTGGCGATGCTCAGGGGTTACTCCTGGCTCTGCACTCAGGAATGACTCCTAGCAGTGCTCGGGGGACCATATGGGATGCTGGGAATAGAACCTGGGTCGGCCGCAAGCAAGGCAAACACTGTGCTATCGCTCTAGCCCCGGGAACAGGTGGTTTTGAGGGAGGACTTCACCCTGTTCTCTCCAACCTGCCTTTGCTTTCTAGATCCTAAAGACAAGATTGACATTGGGCTGCCCCCTCCCAAGTTCAGCCGGACCGAGCAGCTCCTGGAGCGGAAGCAATTCCTGCGAGAGCTGCGGGCCAGTGTGGAGGCAGAGCGTGCTGCCCGCCTGGGAACAGGTGAGCTCTGACAACAAGAGCTGGGTGAGGGGTGTCCTGACTGCCTGGCACAGGTGAGCCCTGACGCCGAGCTGGGCAAGGAGTGCCCCGGCCTCTCCTGCCTCCAGCTGCCTTGTTCCTTCGCAGCGAGCATCCCGCTGGAGGAGGTGCGGGCCGAGTGGGAGCGGACCTGCGGCCCGTACCACAAGCAGCGGCTGGCCGAGTACTATGGCCTCTACCGGGACCTGTTCCACAGCGCCACCTTTGTTCCTTACGTTCCCCTGCACGTGGCCTACGCTGTTGGAGAGGATCATCTGATGCCTGTGTACCATGGCAACGAGGTCACACCCACCGAGGTAAAACCACACTCTACTTTGAAAGCTGAGGGTGGAAGGATCACAGCCCACATCCCTGTCATCCTTTTAATCTGTCGTAACCAACACCGTGATCGTTAGAAAGGATGGGGCCGGAGCCATAGCACAGTGGGTAGCAGGGCACTGCCTCACATGCGGCCAACCTGGGTTCGATCCCTGGCATCCCATATGGTCCCCCGAGCACCGCTAGGACTCATTCCTGAGTGCAGAGCCAGGAGTAACCCCGGAGCACTGCCAGATGTGGCCTGAAAACCAAAAAATGAAAAAAGACAGGGCTGGAACGATACACAGCAGGTAGGGTGTTTGTCTTGCATGACGTCAACCTGGGTTTTGTTCCCTGCACCCCTTTTTGTTCCCCATGTACCACCAGGAGTGATCCCAGAGCATCGCCAGGTGTGGGTCACAAATTTAAAAAAAAGGAAAGGACATAGTAGCTTGGGTCCTAGCTATAGCACAGCGGGTAGGGCATTTGCCTTGCATGCAGCCAACCCAGGTTTGATCCCCGCATCCCATATGGTCCCCGAACACCGCCAGGAGTAATTCCTGAGTGCAGAGCAGGAATAACCCCTATACATTGCCAGATATGACTCAAAACAAAACAAAACAAAGGAACTGGAGAGAGAGCACAGCAGACTGGGCACTTGCCTGGCACCCTGCTGACCGGGTTTGACCTCAAGCATCCCATATTGTCCTCCGAGCACCACAGGACTGATTCCTGAGCACTGAGTCAGGAGTAAGCCCTAAACACCTCCCTGTGTAGCCCCAAAACCACAAAATAATTTTTTTAAAAGAGAATATAAAAGGGAAGAGAAGCAGCTTGCACCCCCACCCACCCAACCCCCCCATACCCACACACTCCGCGCCAACCTGCAGGACCCCCTCCCAGCTGCCCACCCGCCCAGCGCCTTTGGGCCGCAGGGGGACGGGGTCTGTCCCACTGGGGAGTCTGCATCCTCTCCGTGTCTCCCACCAGGCTGCGCAGGCCCCGGAGGTGACCTACGAGGCTGACAAGGGCTCCCTGTGGACGCTGCTGCTGACCAGCCCGGGTAGGTATCGGGGCCCATCTCCCCCCACATGCCAGGTGCTGGGAGGCTGGACGGGGCTGGCGGGGGCCCGGGTGCTCCCCAAGGCTAGCGGGCTCTCTCCTTAACAGATGGACACTTGCTGGAGCCGGAGGCCGAGTACCTGCACTGGCTGGTGTGAGTTCCGGGGGCGTGGCACCGGAAGTCGTGGCTCCCAGGTGTAGAATGGCCCTGGGAGGCTGGTGGACCCTCCCCCCACGCTGGCTTCTCCCTCCTTTGGTTTCCTAGGGGGGCCATAGTCCCCCAGTCCAGGCCAGTGGTCAGGCCCACACTTGGGCCTTCCAGGGAGTGACCAGACCGCCAGTTCCTGGCATTGTAACTCGTCTGTAGACACTAGCCTGTGTGGCAGGCCACTGCAGAGCGGAACTGGGGGTGCCAGGGCAGACAGATGTCTCCACAAACCCCAGAGCCCTGCTTCGGGACTCAGAGCAGCAGCCCCGTGGGCCAGGAGTGCTGGGGTGCTGGGCTCACCTTTTTCCCGTGCTACCGTCCTGAACCCCTCCCGCACCCCTCACAAACCTCCAGCTTCAGGGGTGTGCCACAGACTTGTGAACAAACAAGAGCTGCCCTGCACCCCCCCCACCAAACACACTACCTGTGGCTCCCGTCCCCTAGATCACCCCAGGATCACCCGCCCTGGGAATGACTGATCTGGTGAGTGGGGGGACCCGCTGCCCCCCAGGCAGCCACTAACGGCTGCGCTTCCTGCCACCAGCACCAACATCCCGGACTCCAGGGTGACCGAAGGCCAGGAGACGTGTCCCTACCTGCCCCCCTTCCCTGCCCGCGGCACCGGCTTCCACCGTTTCGTCTTCTTGCTCTTCAAGCAGGACAAGCCCATTGATTTCTCGGGGGACACCCGGCCCGCACCCTGGTAATCTGTACCCCGCACCCCCAGTCTCAGGCTGTGCCCTTCAGTTCTGGGGGTCTCGCTGACTCCCTCCAGCTCAGCCCTGAGCCTCCCAAAGGGGCCCTGGTGGTGGGCAGACACCGAGGAGCTCCTCCAGGTTGCCTCTGCCTGGGGGGTAATGGGCCCCTCCAGTGCCCCCCGACCTCAGGTTGCCCCCTGTTCTCCCAGCTACCAGCTTGCCCAGCGGACCTTCCACACGTTTCAATTCTACAAGAAGCACCAGGAGGCCCTGACCCCGGCCGGCCTGGCCTTCTTCCAGTGCCGCTGGGATGAGTCGGTCACCCACATTTTCCATCAGCTTCTGGGTAAGAGAAGAGCAGACTGGGGGGTGCGGCCAGGTGGGGAGCCCCCTCCTGGGCCAGCACAGGCCCCAGGGCACTGTCACTCTCCTTGCAGACATGCGGGAGCCCGTGTTTGAATTCGTCCGGCCGCCCCCGTACCACCCCAAGCAGAAGCGTTTCCCCCACCGGCAGCCGCTGCGCTACCTGGACCGGTACCGGGACAGTCATGAGCCCACCTACGGCATTTACTGAGCGGGGCCGTGGGCCGAGGGCCACGCGGGGACCAGCACCTGCCACCTTGGACAGTGGGGGCGTGCGTGGCCGGCAGCGGCGAGATGGGAATAAAGAGAATTTCTTCCCTGGCTGCCCTGGCACTGTCCTGGGAGCACCCAGGGGCCCAGGGAGATTTCCCTTCTGGGGAAAAACGGGGGGACCCTGCCACAGGAGGTGAGCCCAGGTGGGTGAGATCCCCGGCTGGTGGCCAAGTCATGCAGCAGGGCTGGACTGCGCCCTCTGACCTCTGCATGGAGATGGGCAGCCTTGCCCACGGCTGGCGGAGGCCGGGGAGCCCGTGCCCTTGGTTCTGCTTCTCTGATTGTTTCCTCCCTAGAGGCTAAGTCTGAGCCCCTGGCACAGTTCGGGAAACTTGGCGAAGTGAACTGGAGACGGCCGAGGTACCATCTCCAGGCAGGCCAGGCAAGAGCACAGCGTTTGTGGTTCCTTGCCTGCCACCACATAGGGTCCCCTATGCCCTGCCAGAAGTGATCCCTGAGCACAGCTGGGTGTGGCCAAAAGCTAACAGTGACAAACACCCAGGCCACTCCCTTAGAGTGGGGGCTCACCCATGTCACCCAGTGGGCGGTGACTGCTCAGGACCTCCCTGAGTCCTGCACCCGTGAGCATCGAGGTTGGGCTGCGGAGCCAGGCTTTCCAGACTGGGGGTGATGCACCCTCCCTTGGGGTTCAGCTCTGGCAACCAGCAAGTTCCATCTGTTTACTTGAGCCAGGCCTCCCGGTAGGAAGGAAGATCTCCAGTCTGGCAAACCTGCGAAGCTCTGCCCCTCTGCGTACAGCAGTGCCCCTCCCACCAGGAAGGGGCCTGTTGTGAGCACAAGCTGTATACCCCTGTTGCTGGCCATGTCCACCTGCACTGACCGGTGTCCCTGCCCAAACTCCCATGTCAGTGCTGCTGAGTGAGGCAGGAGATGACGCCCCGGGATTTGTGTGGCTCTGCACCCAGGGGGCCCAGGGACCACCCCTATCACCAAGCGGGCCCCAGGTGGTGAGCACAGAGCTGGGAGCAGGCTCCGAGCACCTCTGGGTGTGGCTCCCAAACAAAAGCGGGTTGTGGAGATAATTCTGGAGTAAGATACTGGCAGTGGGGGCTGGAGCGAAAGCACAGCAGAGGGCATTTGCTTTGCATGCAGCCAGCATAGGTTCGATTCCCAGCATCTCATATGGTCCCCTGAGCACCACCAGGAGTAATTCCTGCCAGATGTGACCCAAAAAGCAAAAAATAAAACAAGGACACTGGCTTTGAATGCAGCTGACCCAGGTTAGATCCCTGACGCCACCCAGTGCTGTCAGGACTGATCCCTGAGCACTGAGCCAGGAGTAAGCCCTAAGCACAGAGCCACGTATGGTGCATACCTCACTGCCACTCCCCCCACTCCCCCCAGTGATGGGCTGGGGAGCTAACCCAAAGGACTAGGCTGTGTTTCACACACGCCCCATGGTCCCCAATCCCTGCCCCCCAGCAACACATGCTGCAGCCTCCAGCACCACTGGACATCCCCAAAACAAACTGGGCTAGAGAGTGCTGAAGAGAGCATAGCGGATAGTGCACTTGCCTTACATGCAGCCGACCCAGGTTCAACCCCCAGCACCCTATTCATTTCCCCCAAGTCCCACTAGGAGTAATTCCGGAGCACAGAACCACAGTGACCCCTGAACATTGCCAGGTGTAACCCCCCCCCCCCCCCCCCCCCCAAGAAAAACCCAACAACCGGAGATGAGCTAGTGAGCAGGGGAGCTACAGACTGCATGGGAGGTCTGCTCTGAGCAGTCACGGATTACCCCAGAGACCATCTGGGTATGGCCCCCCCGCCCCCCGCCCAAGAAACAAGTTAGTGACGAGGACCGGCCCGGAAGAGACTATGTGGGGGTCCGGACCCCTGTTCCCAGACGCGATGCTCCACCACCCGCAGCCCCTGACTGAGGTCTCCTAGCCTGGTGGGGCGGGGCGCTGGCTCCCGGCCGGTGTCAGGAGGCCAGCAGGGGCGGAGGCGTGCTGTCACGGCTGGTTCCGGGTCACGGTGTCCCTGGCTGCACTTCCCCGCGGCCGCACCCCGTCCGGCACCCTCGCCATGGCATGGCTGGAGGAGAAGCTGAGCTGCGCCATCTGCCTGTTGCTCTACCAGGACCCGGTGTCGCTGCCTTGCGGACACACTTTCTGCGCCGCGTGCATCCAGAAGTGGGGACACCACTGTCCCAACTGCAGGAAGTCTATCCCCGACGCCGCCCAGTTGCATCGCAACGTGCTGCTCAGCGAGCTGGCGGATACGGTGCGCGCCCAGCAGGGTTGCCGCCCCGGCCCCTGCTCGCCCCGCGACCCCGGGGCCGCTCCCGGGTCCGAGGAGCGCTGTCCCCGCCACGGCTGGCCCCTGGAGCTCTTCTGCCGCACCGAGGGCCGCTGCGTGTGCTGCGTCTGCACCGTGTGGGACTGCCACTGCCACCAGAGGGCGCTGCCGAGCACCGTGCGGCGGGAGCGCGAGGTGAAGCCCAGGGCTGCGTCCGCGGGGGGGGGGGCCTCTAGGGGGCGCTGGTGTGTCCCCCCAGCCCCCCTTGACGGCGGGAAGGGTCAAAATCCTGCTGGAAGGTGGCGACAGTCCCATTCCGAGGGCCTGGGAAAGAGCGGGCCAGGATGGAGCACGGCGAGAAGGGCAGAGTTGGGGGCGGGGGCCCTCCCTGGCAGCTAACGGCCCGGGAAGGCCACAGACCTGGAGGCGCACGAAGGCCAGAGGGTGGAGCACGGAGCTGGACTGGCTGGTGGAAGGGACCTGGGGGCACTGGGCGCAGGGTGCCTCGTCCCGGTTTTGGGAGATAGAGGGGACCTGAGGACTGTGCGCCCTTCCCCCACATGCCCACCTCTCCCCCCGTTAGGGACCTCAGGGACCAACTTTGCTATTTATTTATTTTTTTGTGGGGGAAGGGGTTTGGGCCACACTTGGCGGTGCTCAGGTGTGAGGGTCAGGGGAAAGACCATCACGAAAGAGGGTCACTTCTGGCGGGCTTGGGGTGCTTATGGGGTGCCAGAGATCAAACCCAGATCTGATGCATGCAAGGCAAATGCCCTCCCCCTGTACTATCAGTCCAATAAAGAGCTTTGCAGTTTGAAAGAACTCATGACCTTGACCGCGTGCCATCTGGTCATGTGACACAAAACTGCTAACAGTCCTGACCAGAACTGCTGGGGTGGGAGCCAGTGTCTGGGGTCACTGGGAGTCATTGGGGTTAGGGGAGACATTGTTCCAGGCGTTTCCTGACTTGCTCTCAGGATAGTACATAACATTTTCGGAGTTCAGGAGGTAAGGAGCTTGCCATGCACACGGCCAACCCTGGTTAATCCCCAGCACCACATGTGGTCCCTCAAGCCTGAGCAAAATCAGGAGGAACCCCTGAGCACCGCTGGGTGTGGTCCCAAAACCAGAAGCGAAAAAAAAAGCACACATTTTTATTTTGGGGCTTCCAGAGGACTCAGTCACAGGGGACCCCTCTTCTGGGCCCAGAGACTGGGCACTTGGAAGGTCCCACTTGCCCCCCCCTCCCGCCCCAGAGCTTACACCAAGGCTGTGGCATCAGGAGAGGGTGTGAGCACAAGCTGCTGTGTACTGGGGGCGGGTGGGGTCGCTTCTGCCCTCTTGTCACTCCTTTCCCCTCCCCGTGGGCCACCAGGAACAGCTGAGAGCCGGGCTGGAGGCGCAGCCGCAGCAGCTGAGCCAGGCGGAACGGCAGCTCCAGGAGCTGAAGGAGCAGGCTCAGCAGGTCCAGGTACGCCAGTGGCTCTGCTGATCCCGGAACACTGAGCAGTAGGTGGAAGCAACTGAAATCGGTCCTGGCAGCAGGGAGTAGTGGTGAGAGCTGGAATGAGGCTTCTGGGGCCCTTGGCAGAAGGGCCGTCTCAGCCCTCAGCCCAGCATTGGTTCCTGTGTCTGCCTAGAGCTCAGCCTGCACCCTGGCCTCCGTGATCTCTAGCAAGTCCAGCTTCCTGCTGCAGGCCTTGGAGAGGCGACAGTCCTTGGCACTGCGGCAGGTGGAGGAAGCTAAGAGCCGCGCAATGGCGCAGGCCGAGGTGGAGGAGCAGCGGCTGCAGCGCCACCTGCAGGCATTAACTGAGTACGGCAGCCGGGCCCGGAGCCTCCTGGAGCAGTCCGACGACATCACCTTCCTCCAGGTACCGGATCTCTGCAGGGCAGGGCAGGGTGGGGGTCAGTGGCTCTGCCCCTGTGCACACCTCATTGTGGCTGTCCCCGGTGCTCAGGAATCGCAGCACCTGGTGCCCCCGGGGCCTGTCAAGCGCTTCACCCCGCTGCAGTGGGACGAAGAGCAGCAGGTGGGCGCTCTGAAGAAGTGGCTCAGCCAGCTAGCAGGTCTCCTGGAGGAAGAGGGTCACGTGCAGGCTCCAGCTGAAGCGGCTGGCTTGCACACCCCTGGTAAGGCCGCCCCCAGATCTCCATCCCATGTTGGGCCCAGTGCCCCTCCCTACTGGGGGTGGGAGTGGGGCCAGGCCCCCATTCTGTGCCCTCCCTCTCACTCCCTTCGATTTGACTCTGCTTTGTCTCCTAGATGCCCCAGGTCCATCAACACGGATCCCTAGCACGCTGTGTCCATGGAGGAAGAATCTCAGGCAGAGTAAGGACTCCCGGCTCAGTGTCCGCATGTGTGTGATCTGTGCACACTTGTGTACGTTGTACATGGCGTGACCTGGTGAACACATGAGCTTGTGTGCCACTCTTCCTGTCACTGAAGCCTGTGAATGCTCCTGGCCCCGCCTCCCGGTGTGACCCCGCCCACATCCTTCTGGCCCCGTCCACGCACATCAGGCCCTGCCCACACACGGCTGTTAACATCTGCATGGCCGTAGTCATCCTGGTGGGAAAGAGATTCCAGGCACACCTGGTTCATCACGGTTCCTCCACTCCCTGGCCAAGGCAACCTCCTAACTTGAGCTGCCTGTTTCTTCATCTGTGAGATGGGCCTTGCTGGAATATTCCACCAGGGCGGGGATGGGGGTCTGTGAACCAGGGAAGGACCGGCTCAGCTTACAGGGTGCCTGGCATGCTTTCTCTTTGTGGAAGAAGGCAGGTGTTGCTCTCCTCCAGAGACAGGAGAGAGGCCCAGAGGGCGCACCTTGGCCCGCTCACCTTTTTTCCATCTCTGCTCACAGATTATCGCAATCTGACCTTCGACCCAGACAGCGCTAACCGCCACCTGCACCTGTCACGGCAGAACCAGCGAGTGAATCACCGACTTCGGCCCCGTGACCAAGGCGCAAACGACAGCTTCGAGCTCTGGCAGGTGCAGTGCAGCCAGAGCTTTGCCAAGGGGCGCCACTACTGGGAAGTGCACACCTCTGGGGACTCCGTGACCCTGGGGGTCGCCTACAGGGACCTGTCGCGGCGCAAGGTGGAAAGCGTCACCGACAACATCGGGCGCGGGCCCAATTCCTGGGGACTGCGCATTCATGAGGACAGGGCCCAGGCTTGGCATGATGGCAAAGCCCAGCGCCTCCCAGGGGTGTCAGGACAGCTCTTTGGCATGGATTTGGACCTGCCCGCCTGCCGCCTCGCCTTCTACAGCCTAGAGCCTGAGACCCGGTGCCTGCATACCTTCCACGCGGACTTCACCCAGCCCCTCTACCCTGTCTTCTGGCTCCTTGAGGGAAGAAAACTGACCCTGTTACAGGGGCCGGAGGCCACTCTCACCCCGGAGCTCCAGCCCACGCCCACGCCAGCGCTCCAGCCCACCCAGCCCAAACCAGAGCTCCAGACTACTCCCACCTTAGAGCTGCAGGCCACACCCAATCCAGAGCTCCAGACTACTCCCACCTCAGAGCTCCAGGCCACGCCCAACTCTCCAGAGCTCCAGACTACTCCCACGTCAGAGCTGCAGGCCACACCCAACCCAGAGCTCCAGACTACTCCCACCTCAGAGCTCCAGACTACTCCCACCTCAGAGCTCCAGGCCATGCCCAACCCAGAGTGCCAGGCCACGCCCAACCCAGAGCTCCAGGCCACGCCCAAATCTCCAGAGCTCCAGACTACTCCCACCTCAGAGCTCCAGGCCACACCCAATCCAGAGCTCCAGACTACTCCCACCTCAGAACTCCAGGCCACGCCCAACCCAGAGTGCCAGGCCACGCTCAACTCAGAGCTCCAGGCCACGCCCAACTCTCCAGAGCTCCAGACTACTCCCACCTCAGAGCTCCAGGCCACGCCCAGCCCAGAGCGCCAGGCCACGCCCAACCCAGAGCTCCAGGCCACGCCCAACTCTCCAGAGCTCCAGACTACTCCCACCTCAGAGCTTCAGGCCACGCCCAACCCAGAGCTCCAGGCCACGCCCAACTCTCCAGAGCTCCAGACTACTCCCACCTCAGAGCTCCAGGCCACACCCAATCCAGAACTCCAGACTACTCCCACCTCAGAGCTCCAGGCCACGCCCAACCCAGAGCTCCAGGCCACGCCCAACTCTCCAGAGCTCCAGACTACTCCCACCTCAGAGCTTCAGGCCACGCCCAACCCAGAGCTCCAGGCCACGCCCAACTCTCCAGAGCTCCAGACTACTCCCACCTTAGAGCTGCAGGCCACACCCAACCCAGAGCTCCAGACTATTCCCACCTCAGAGCTTCAGGCCACGCCCAACCCAGAGCTCCAGACTACTTTCACCTCAGAGTTCCAGGCCATGCCCATCCGGGAGCTCCACACCATGCCCACCCCAGAGCTCCAGGCTAAACCCACCTCAGAGTTTCAGACCATACCCACCTCAGAGCTCCAGACCATGCCCAGCCCAGAGCTCCTGACCATGCCCACCCCAGAGCTTCAGTCCATGCCCATTCCAGAGCTTCAGGCCACGCCCACCCGAGATCTCCAGACCATGGCCACCTCAGGGCTCCAGGCCACGCCCAACCCAGAGCTCCGGGCCACGCCCACCTCAGAGCTCCTGACCACGCCCAACCCAGAGCTCCAGGCCATGCTCATCCAAAAGCTCCAGACCATACTCATCCCAGGGCTCCAGGCTAAATCTACCTCAGAGCTTCAGGCTACACCAATCCCAGAGCTCCAGACCATACTCACTTCAGGGCTCCAGGCCACACCCATCCCAGAGCTCCAGGTTACACCCATCCCAAAGCTTCAGGCCACACCGATTGCAGAGGTCCAGACCACGCCCAATCCAGAACTTGAATCCACACCCATTCCAGCGCTTAGGGCCAAACCCATTCAAGAGCTCCAGACCACGCCTACCTCAGAGTCTCAGGCCATGCCCACCCCAGAATGTCAGGAAGGGATGGCACATGGAATGGATGCAGCTGACACCTCACCAGTGTCCCCCAGCCTGGGGGCGGTAACCATCAGTCCCTTGGGAGAAGAGCTCAAGATCACGCCCATCACAGAGGACACAGTGACCAAGAAGTAAGGAATAGACCTTGAGATAATATATTTCTGCCTTTTCCTTTTTTTTTCTCTTTAGTTTTTGGGTTACACTGGTGATGCTCAGGGCTTACTCCTGACTCTGATCTCTGGGATCATTCCTTGTGTAAACACAAAAAGGCAGCAGCGGTCTCTCTCTCTCTCTCCCGCTGCCCGTATTTGGTAGTCTTGGGCCACTTCCCCCACCCCGGGAAGGTCGATGGCGATGGGCAGGCGAAGGAAGGAAACAAGGGCCAGTCTGGTTGGTGTCAGTTGCAGTTTATTCCATTCCCATCTCCATTCTCCTCTGATTCTCCTCCTGCTTCTTCCTCCCCCGTGCTACTTCATTCTCCTCCTTGATCCCCCTTCATTCTCCTTCTGGTGCTGGAATCTGGCTCTGGATCCCCCTTCTCCTTCTTCTGGAGTCTGGATCTTGATCCCCCAGCCCACTCTTACAGTCTAGTTAAATCCTCAAAGCACGAGGGGTTGGGGTTTATATATAGGTGTGTTCACAATCAATAGGGGTAGAGTTCTTTCCCTCAGGGAAAGCCGCTTCTAGGACAGATTCTCATTTAGCAGGTCGACCCACCCGAGAGTGGAATCCCATAGGTGTGTTTCTCCTCTCCTTGTTCAACAAACATATAAGCATTCATAATATAAATCATTTTGTATGGACACAGTAAAACATCCTTTAGGCTTATAGAATTGCTCTCCTAGGGCCATCTCGATCTCAGACTACAGTGCTCAGAACAGATAGTTTTTCCTATCCCTAGCAGGGTCCTAGTCTTTGTTACTTTTGGATCATGACAGCCTTTGTCTATGATCAAACTCTTAACTTATAGTTAAGAATTGTGGAAGTCTGGCCCTCTCCGTGCCCCGGCGCCATCTTGCGGTCTCTGGAAGTGCAGGAGAGCATTGCTCCAGCATGTCCGGCCGTTGCCCTGCCTCTAGCATCATCTTGCAGCCCCAAGAATCACAGAATCCTGGCCGGTGGGCTGCGATCCCGGAAGTCTTGCCCTCGCTCCGCCCCCGGCGCCATCTTGCTGTCCCCAGAAGTTCAGAATCTAGGCCGGTGGGCCCCATCCTAGAGTTCCACCCTTGCCCCTCCTCCGGCGCCATCTTGCTACCAAAGGAAGGGCAGAATCCAGATGGGAGAGCCCCAAGCCTAGTAATTCCAGCCGTCGCCCCGCCTCCGGAGCCATCTTGCCGCTTCTGGAAGTGCAGAATCCAGGTTGGTGGGCCTCAATCCTGGAAGTCTGCCCTCGCCTCGCCCCAGCACCATTTCTTGGTCCCCTGAAGTGCAGAATCCGGGCCAGCGGGCCTCGATCCCGGAAGTCCGGTGCTCCCCATGCCACTGGCGCCATCTTTCAGTGCCTGGAAGTGAAGAATCTGGGACGGAGGGTCTTGATCCTGGATGCCCATTGCTCACCTCACCACCAGTGCCATCCTGCTGTGCCTGGAAGTGCAGAATCTGGGCTGGCAGGTTCTGATCCCCGAAGTCCACCCCTATTCCCGCCTCTGGCACCATCTTGCAGCCTTCAGAAGTGCAGAATCCTGGCCTACCGGCCCTGATCCTGGATGTCCAGCCCCGATCCTGGATGTCCGGCTGTGGATGTCCAGCCCCAATCCCATAAATCCCCATGGAAGTGCCGAATCCTGGCCGGCGGGCGGCCCTGATCACGAAAGCCCCACCCTCGCCACACCCTCGGTGCCATCCTGCTGGTCCCGGAAGTGACGAATCCCGGCCAGCCAGCGGCCCTCTATCCCATAAGTCTCGCCCTTGCCCCACCCTCATGCCCTCTTGCCACGCCCAGAAGTGAATTATCCTGGTGGGTGGGACCTGATCCTGGAAGTCCTGAACTCTCCTTGCCCCCGTGGCCCCCGATCCCGGAAATCCCTCCCTCGCCATGTCCCATGGGCCATCTTGCTTCCCCTGGCCAGTGGATCTGATCACAGAAGTCTCGTCCTCGCTCTGCCCCAAGCACCATCATGTTGGCCCCGGAACTCGCAAATCCTGGCTGGTGGGCCCTTTTCCGGATGTCTGTCCCTTGCCCCAGTCCCAGAGCCATCCTGTCGCCCATGGAAGTGCTGAATCCCAGCCGGAGGGCCCTGATCACAAAAGTCCCACCCTCACCACACCCCCAGCACCATTCTGCCAGCCCCAGAAGTGATGAATCCCAATCCCAGCAGGCGGGCCCGGATTTGGAAGTCCTGCCCTCGCCCCGCCCTGGGGGCCATTTTGCCTCCCCCCAAAATTAAGTATGCTGGCTGGCAGGCCCCAATCCCGGAAGTCTGGCCCTTGCCAAGCCCTCTGGGCCATCTTGCTGCCCCTGAAGTGCCATATCCCAGCTGGAGGGCCCTGATCCTGGAACTTCAGCCCTCGCCCCGCCCCCAGCGCCATCTTTCTAACCCCAGAAGTGTCCAATCCCAGCCGGTGGGCCCCGATGCTGGAAGTCTGACCCTCGCCCCGGGCACAGCGCCATCTTGCCGCCCCAGAAGTGCCATATCATGGTTGGCGGGGTCGAATACCAGAAGTTCTGCCCTAGCCCCGCCCCACGCCATCTTGCCATGCCTGGAAATGACTTATCCTGGCGGGTGGTCCCTGATCCCAGAAATCCTGTACTCGCCCCGCCCCCAGAGGGCTCTTATCCCTGAAGTCCCGCACTTGTCATAACCCCTGGGACATCTTGCTACCCCCGGAAGTGTTGTATCCCTGTCAGCAGACCACGAATCCAGAAGTCCAGACCTCTCCCTGCCCTTGAACCATCTTGCCTCCCATGGAAGTGAAGAATCCCGGCCATTGGGCCCTGATACCAGATATCCGGCCCTTGCCCCACCCCTGGGGCCATCTTGCTTTGCCTGGAAGTGCAGAATCCCAGTTAGTGAGCCCTGATACCAGAAGTACCACCCTCCTCCTACCCTGGGAGCCATCTTGCTGGCCCCGGAAGTGAAGAGTACTGACTGGTGGGCCTTGATCCCGTAAGTCCCACACTTGCCTCCCCCCCCATCCATCTTGCACCCCTGGAATTGCCAATTCTCAGCCCACAGGCCCCGATCCTGGAAGTCTGGCCCTCATCCCATCTCTAGCGCCACGTCGTCTCCCTTGGAAGTGTCAAATCACAGCCAGCGGGACCTGATCCCTGAAGTCCCGCCCTTGCCTCACTCCGCACCATCTTGGCGGCACTGGTAGTGAAGAATCCCAGACGGCGGGCACCGCACTGATCCCGGAAATCCCTCTGGCGCCTTCTTCCCACCCCTGAAGAGTAGATTCCCGGCCGGCGTGCTCTGATCCCAGAAGCCCCACCCTTGCCCCGTCCCGGTGGCATCTTGCCACCCCCAGAAGTGAAGAATCTTGGTCGGTGGGCCCCAGTTCTGGAATTCCCGCCCAGGTCCCGTCCCAGCGCCATCTTGCCGCCCCTGGAAGTGCTGAATCCTGGACAGCTTGCCCTGATCCTGGAAGTCCCGTCCTTGCCCTGCCCTTAGCAAATTATTTCCGCCCTCGAAAGTGCTGAATTCTGGCCTGCAGGCCAAGAACCTGGAAGTCCTGAAAATGCCCAGCCCACCGGGCCGTCTTGCTGCCCCTCCGTTGTGCTGAATCCCGGTTGGAAGTCCCATCCTTGGCCCGCCCCCAGCGAATTCTTTACAGCCTCAGAAGTGTTGAATTACAGCCGGCAGGCCCAGATCTTGGAAGTCCAGCCAACACCCAGCCCGGAAGTGAAGAACCCAGGCCAGAGAGCCCCAAATCTGGAAGTCCCGTACTCACCCCGCCGCTGGTGACCCCCAATTCTAGAAATCCGGCCCACTTCCTGCCCTCAGTGAACCCTGATATCAGGTCCTGCCCTCGCCATGCCCCTGGCGCCATCTTGGAAGTGCTAAATCCCAGCTGGCGGCCCCGATCCCGGGAGTCTCGCCCTCGCCCCAGCTCTGAGCCATTGGTTCAAACCCGGATGTGAAGAATCCCTGCAGGCGGGACCAGATCCTGAAAGTCCAGGCCTCTCCCCACCTCTGGCGCCATCTTGCTGTCCCCGGAAGTGAAGATTCCATGATGGTGAGTTCAGATCCCGGAAGTCATGCCCTGGCCCTGCCCCAGTGACATCTTGTTGTCACCGGAACTGAAGTATCCTGGCAGGTGGATCCCGATCCTGGAAGTCCTGCACTCGCTCCGGCCCCGGCGGCCCTTTGATCCCGGAAGTCTGACTCTTGCCCCTCCCTCAGAGCCATCTGCTCTCCCTGGAAGTGCAAAATCCCGACCAGCAGGCCCAGATCCTGGAAGTCTGGTCCTCTTTCCGCACCTGGGGATATCTTGCCGCCCCCAGAAGTGCAGAATCCTGGCTGGCAGGCCCCAATCCCTGAAATCCAGCTCTCACCCCGCCCCTGGTGCCATGTTGCTGCTCCCGGAAGTGCAGAATCCCTGTCAGCGGGCCTAGATCCCAGAAGTCCTTCCCACATCTAGGGATATCTTGCTGCCCCCAGAAGAGCAGAATACCAGCTGGTGAGCCCCGATCCCGGAAATCCGGCCCTTGCCCTGCCCCTGGTGCCATCTTGCTGTCCCAGAAGTGCAGAGTCCAGGACTGTGAGCCCCAATTCCGGAAATCTGGTGCTCTCCCCACTGCTGGCGCCAACTTTTGGCACCATCTTGCCACCCCTGGAAGTGAAGAATCCCGGCCAGCGGTCCCTTATCCCAGGTCTGTCCCTCGCCCCTGGCCCACTGCCATCTTCTCGCCCATGGAAGTGCCGTACCCTGGCTGGTGGGCCCTGATCAAGAAAGTCCCATCCTCGCTAAGCCCCTGGCACCATTCTGCCGGCCCCAGAAGTGAAGAATCCAGGAGGCGGGCCCCGATCCCGTAATTGTCACACTCGCCCCAACCCTGAGCCATTGTTTTGCGCCCAGACATAAGAATAGCGTTGGGCAGGAACTGATCCTGAAAGTCCAGTCCTACCCCCACCCTTGAAGCCATCTTGCTGCCCCCGGAAGTGAAGATTCCAGGCTGGCAAGCCCCAATCCTGGAAGTCCCGCCCTGGCCCCACACCAACGCCATCTTGTTGGCCCTGGAAGTGAAGTATCCTGGCGGGTGGGCCCCGATTCCGGAAGTCCTGCACTTACCCCGCCCCTTGCAGCCTCTAGATCCCAGAAGTCCCTCCCTTGCCATGCCCCCAGGGCCATCCTGTGGCCCCTGGAAATGCCATATTTTGTCTGGCGCCCCCGATCCTGGAACTCCGGTGCTCCTCACAACTCTGGTGCCATCTTTCCATGCCTGGAAGTGAAAAATCCAGGACAGTGGGCCCAATCCCAAAAGTCCGGTGCTCGCCTCGCCACCAGCACCATCCTGCTGAGCCTGGAAGTGCAGAATACAGGCTGGCAGGTTCCAATCCCAGAGGTTCAGCCATATCCCTGTCTCTGGCGCCATCTTGCAGAATCCGGAATTACAGAATTCCAGCCGACAGACCCCAATCCTGGATGTCCGGCTCTTGCCCGCCCCCGGCGCCATCTTGCCACCCCCGGAAGTGCAGAATCCCAGCCAGGGGGCCCAGATCCCGGAAGTCTGGCCCTCTTCCCACACCTGGGGATAGCTTGCCGCCCCCAGAAGTGCAGAATCCTGGCTGATGGGCCCCGATCCTGGAAACCTGGCCCTTGCCCCGTCCCCAGTGCCATCTTGCCACCCCCAGAAGTGCAGAATCCAGGACAGTCAGCCCCGCTCTGGAAGTCTGGTGCTCGCCCTGCCGCTGACACCAACTTTTGGTGCCCAGAAGCACAGAATCCGGGATGACGGTGGGCCACGAACCTGAAAGTCTGGCACTCTCCTCTCCCCTAGAGCCATCTTGCCGTGCCCGGAAGTGCAGAATCTGGGGTGGCAGTTTCCAATCCCTGAGGTCTGGCCCTATCCCTGCCTCTGGCACCATCTAGCAGCCCCAGGAAGTGAAGAATCCCGGCCTACGAGCCCCGATTCTGTATGTCCAGGCCCCGCCTTGCCCCAGGTACCATCTTGCCACCCCTGGAAGTGAAGAATCCCGGCCGACAGTCCTTTATCCCAGATGTCTGTCCCTCGCCCTAGCGCCAGCACCATCTTGTCGCCCATGAAAGTGCTGAATCTCGCCTGGAGGGTCCCGATCCCAGAAGTTCCGCCCTTGCCCCGCCACGGGGCCATTTTTCCTCCACTGGAAGTTAAGTATACTGGCTGGTGGGCCACAATCCCCGAAGCCCTGCACCTGCCCCTCCCCGGAAGCCCCCAATCTCAGAATTCCGGTCCTCACCACACCACCTGGGCCATCTTGCCATCCCCAGAAGTGCCGTATCCTGGCTGGCGGGTCTTGTCCCACCCCCCAGCACCATCTTTCTGGCCCCAGAAGTGTTGAATCCCAGCCGGTGGGCTCGGATTCCAGAAGTCTGGCTCTCGCCCGCCCCCAGTGCCATGTTGCCTCCCCCGGAAGTGAGAATCCCGGCTGGCAGTCCCCGATCCTGGAAATTCTGTTCTCGCCCTGCCCCTGGCTCCATCTTCCTGCCCCTGGAAGTGAAGTATCGTGGCCTGTGGTCCCGGATCCCGAAAGTCTTGCCCTCGCCCCACCTCCAGTAACATCTTGCGGCCCCAGAAGTGAAGAATCCTGGCTGTCAGGACACGATACTTTAAGTCCTGCCATCTCAGGCGCCATCTCGCTGCCCCCAGGAGTGAAGAATATGGGGGGGGGGTCGGCCCCGATCCGGGAAGTCCCACCCTCGCCCTGCCCCCGGGGCCATCTTGCTGCCTCAGCAGTGCAAAATCCTGGCTGGCGGGCCCTGATATTGGGAGTAGAGCCCTTCACCCTACCCTTGGGGCCATTCTGCCAGGCCTGGAAGTGAAGAATCCTGGCCAGTGGGCCCTGATCCCAGAGTTGCCACCCTTGCCCCACCTGGCACCATCTTACCACCACCAGAAGTGAAGAATTCTGGCCAGAGTGCCTCGATTTGGGAAGTCCTATACTCTCCTCCCTGGCGGCCCCCCAATCACAGAAGTCTCGCCCTCGCCACGCCCCTGTGACATCTTGCCGCCCCCAGAAGGTAAGAATCCTGGCTGGTGGGATCCAGTCCCATAAGTCCTGCTCTTACCCTGCCCCAGGCACCATCTTGCTGCCCCTGGAAGTGAATAATCTTGGCGGGCAGGCCCCGTTACGGGAAGTTCCGCCCTCGCCCCACCCCTGACGGCATTTTGCCCACCCCAGAAGTGAAGATTCCCAGCTTACGGGCTCTGATCCCAGAAGTCCCGTCTTCGATCCACCCCTGGTGCCAACTTGCCGGCCCCAAAAGTGCTGAATCGTGGCCAGCGGGTCCCGATCCCAGAATTCCAACCCTTGCCCCGCCCCCAGCGAATACTTTCCACCCCCAGAAGTGTTGAGTTCTGGCCCGCAGACCCAGATCTCAGAAGTCCCAGATCTCAGAAGTCACACCAACGCCCAGCTCCCTGGGCCATCTTGCCACCCTGGGAAGTGCAGTATCCCTTCTGGTGGGCCCCATTCCAGAAGTCCCACCCTTGTCCCACCTCTGGCGCCATAATGCCGCCTCCAGAAGTGAAGAATCCTGGCTAGAGGGCCCCGATCCCATAAGTTCTGTACTCTTCCTGCCTCCCACGACCCCTGATCCCACAGTTCCCGCCTGCGCCAGGCCCTTGGTGACCCCTGACCTCAGAAGTTCTGCCGTGGCCACGCCCTGGTGCCATCTGGTGTCTCCTGGAAGTGAAGAATACAAACAGTGAGTGCCGATCCCGGAAATCCCTCTGTCGCCCCGCCCCGGCGCCATCTTGCTGCCCTAGAAGAGCAGATTCCTGGCTGATGTGCTTAAGTCCCGCCCTCGCAACGCCCCTGGCACCACTTTGCTAGCCCGAAGTGAAGAATCCTAGCTGACCGGACCCAAGCCCTTAAGTCCCGCCTTCGCCATGGCATGGACACCATATTGCCACCCCCAGAAGTGAAGAATCCCGGCTGCCGGGCTCCGATCCCGGAATTCCTGCACTCACCCCACCCCCTGGTGACCTCTCGATCCTGGAAGTCCCGCCCTCGCCATGCCCCCTGGGCTATCCTGCCACCCCCAGAAGTTTTGTAACTTGGCTGACGACCCAGATCCCAGAAGTCCAGGCTTTGCCCCTCCACCGGTACCATCTTGCCATTCCCAGAAGTGCAAAATCCCAACTGGCGAGCCCTGATTCCAGAAGTCATGCCTTCGCCTGGCCCCCCACGCCATCTTGCCTCTCCTCTAGTGCAGAATTCGGGCTGGTAGACCTGATCCCGGAAATCCGGCACTCTCCATGCCACTAGCACCATGCTGCTGTGCCCAGAAGTGCAGAATCTGTGCCGGCAGGTTCCTATCCCGGAGGTCCAGCCCTATTCCCACCTCCAGCACCATCTTGTTGCCTCCAGAAGTGCAGAATTCCTGCAGAGGCCCCGATCCTGGATGTCCGGCTCTCGGCCGCCTCCTGCGCCATCTTGCCATCACCAGAAGTGCAGAATGGCGGCGGTGATTCCTGATATCAGAATTACTGCCCTCCAACTGCCCCTGGCGCCATCTTGCCCGCCCTGGAAGTGAAGAATGCCGGCCAACTGGTGCTGATCCAGGAAGTCTCGCCCTTGTCTGCCCCCGTGCCATCTTCCCGACCCTGGAAGTGAAGAGTACCAGCCAACGGGCATTGATCCTGGAAGTCCCACATTTGCCCTGCCCCTGGCGCCATCTTGCCGTCCTGGATTTGTCAATTCCCGGCCCGCGGCCCTGATCCCAGAAGTTTGGCCCTCGTCCCTCCCCCAGCACTATGTTGCTGCCCCCGGAAGTGCTGAATCACAGCCAGTGGGACCTGTTCCCTGAAGTCCCACCTTGCCCCGTCCGGAGCCATCTTTCTGCACCTGGAAGTGAAGAATACTGGCTGGAGAGCCCCGAATCCGGAAGTCCTGTACTCGCCCCACCTATGGCAACCCCAAATCCCAGAATTCCGGCCCTCGCCATGCCCCTGGTGCCATCTTGCCGCCCTTGGAAATGCTGAATCCCGACCGTAGGGCCCCCATCCCGGAAGTCTTGTCCTAGCCCCACACCCATGCCCTCTCTCCGTACCCAGAAGTGAACTATCCTGTCGGACAGGCCCTGATCCCGGAAGTCCCGAACTCTCCTTGCCCCCATGGCCTTCGATCCCGGAAGTTCCACATTCGCCACGCCCCCTGGGCCAACTTGCCACCCCAGAAGTGCAATATCCCAGCCGGCGGACCCGATCATGGAAGTCCCGGCCTTGCCCTGCCCCCGGCACTATCATGCCGGCCCGGGAACTGCTAAATCACAGCCAGCAGGTCCTTATCCCGGATGTCTGTCCCTCACCCCAGCCCCAGCACCATCTTTCCGCCCTTGGAAGTGAAGCATAACAGCCAGCGATCCCCAATCCTTTAAGACACAATCCTTTAAGTCCCGCCACATCCCCACTCTAGGTGCTATCTTGCTGCCCCCAGAAGTGAAGAATTCCAGGGGGCGGCCCCGATCCAGGAAGTCCCGTCCTCGCCCCGCCCCGGGAGCCATCTTGCTGCCCCTAGAAATGCAGAATACCTGCTGGAGGGACCCAGTACCGGAAGCACGGCCCTCCCTCCTCCCAGGCGCCATCCTGCCGGACCTAGAAGTGAAGAATCCTGGCCGGTTGGCCCTAATTCCAGAAGTCCCGCCCTCAATCTTCCCGAGCCATCTTTTCACTCCCGGAAGTGAAGAATCCTGGCCGGAGAGCCCTGAGTCTGGAAGACCTGTACTCACCTCGCCTCTGGCGACCCCCAATCCCGGAAGTCCGGCCCTCTCCCCGTCCCGGTGAACCCCAATCCCAGAAGTCCTGCCTTCCCCACACACCTGGCGCCATCTTTCTGCCTCTGGATGTGACAAATCCCGGCAGGATGGCCACAGTACCAGAAGTCCGGCCCTCACCTAGTCCCCAGTGTCATCTTGCTGCCCCCGGAAGTGCAAAATCCCAGCTGGCGAGCCCCGATTCCGGAAGTCAGACCCTCACCTGGCCCCCAGTGCCATCTTGCCTCCCCCTAGTGCAGAATCCAGACCAGTGGACCTCGATCCCGGAAGTCCGGTGCTCTCCACACTGCTGGCGCCATCTTTCGGTGCCCAGAAGTGCAGAATCCGGGACGGCAGGTCACGATCCCAAAAGTTTGGCGTTCACCTCGCCCCTAGAGCCATCTTGCTGTGCCCATAAGTGCTTAATCAGGGCCAGCAGGTTCTGATCCCAGAGGTCCGGCCCTATGCCCGCCTCTGGCACCATTTTGCAGTTCCTGGAAGTGAAGTATCCTGGCCGATGGGTCCTGATTCTGTATGTCTGGCCCTCACCTCGTCATAGGTGCCATCTTTCCACCCCTGGAAGTGAAGAATCCGGCCAGCAAGCCCCGATCCTGGAAGTCCCGCCCTCGCCCTGCTCCTGGAACCATTTTGCATCCCTTGGAAGTAAAATATACTGGCTGGTCGGCCCCAATCCCAGAAGTCCCACACTCACCCCGCCCTAGCAGACCCCATTCCCAGAAGTCTGACCCTCGCCAAGCCCCCTGGGCCATCTTGTCACCCCCAGAAGTCCTAGCTCTAATGCCATGATCCCGGAAGTTCAGCCCTCTCTCCGCCCCCAGTGCCATCGGAAGTGTCAAATCCCGGTCAGTGGGTCCTGATCCTAGAAGTCTGGCCCTTGCCCCATACCCAGAGCCATGTTGCCCCCCCCGCCCCCAAGTGCCGAATGCCAGCCAGTGGTCCCTGATCTCATGGTCCTGCCCTTGCCCCACCATGCGCCATATTTCTCCTCCCAGAAGTGAAGAATCCTAGCCAGGGAGTCCCGAATCTGGAAGTCCCATACTCGCCCTGCCCCTTGCCACCCTCAATCCTGGAAGAATCCCTCACCCCGCCCCAGGGAACCCCAATCTGGGAATTCCTGCACTCGCCCCACCACCAAGGGGGCCCCTGATCCCGGAAGTCACTCCCTCACCATGCCCCTGGGCCATCTTGCTGCCCCCAGAAGGCCCGATTCTGGCCAGTGGGGCACAATACCGGAATTCCCGCTCTTGCCCCACCCCACACAATCTTGCCGCATCCGGAACTGAAGTATCCTGGCGGGCAGCCAGGCCCTAATACCGGAAATTCTGCCCACGCCCTGACCCCGGAGGCCCCATATCCCTGAAATCCCGCCCTTGCTATGACCCCTGGCTATCTGGCCACTGCCGGAAGTGCCGTAATCCTACCAGTGGACCCCGATCCGAGAAGTCCTGCCCTCCCCCCATATCCGGCAGCATCTTGCTGCCTACACAAGTCAAGAATCCTAGCCAGAAGGCCCCGATCCCATAAGTCCTGTCATTGCCCCGCCTCCAGCGACCCCTGATCCCAGAATTACTGCCCTCGAAAGGCACTTGGCGACCCCTGTTCCTGGAATTTCCGAACTTGCCACACACCAGTGTCATCTTGCCTCCCCCAAAAGTGTAGAATCCTGGCCAACTGGCCCCGATACTGGAAGTTGGGCCTTTGCCCCGCCCCTAGGGCCATCTTGCTGTTCCTGGAAGTGCAGAATCCTGGCTGTCGACCCTGATACCAGAAGTACCGCCCTTCCCCTGCCCCGGGCGCCATCTTCCCAGCTCAAGAAATGAGAGTACCAGCTGGCAGGCCTTGATCCCCGAAGTCCCACATGTGCACTCACAGGACTGTGTGCTCACGGGACTGTGTAATCACGGGATTGTGTGCTCATGGGAGTGTGTGCTCACGGGAGTGTGGGATCACGGGAGTATGTACTCTTTGGAGTGTGTACTCACATGAGTGTGTACTCATGGGAGTGTGTACTCATGGGAGTGTGTGCTCACGGGAGTGTGTACTCACGGGAGTGTGTGGTCATGGGAGTCTGCCTCACGGGAATGTGTGCTCACAGAAGTGTGTACTCATGGGATTGTATGCTCATGGGAGTATGTACTCACGGGAGTGTGTACTCATGGGAATGTATGTTCAGGGTAGTGTGTACTCACGAGATTGTGTGCTCACGGATGTGTGTGCTCACGAAAGAGTATGATCACGGAAGTGTGTACTCAGGGGAGTGTGTGCTCACGGGAGTGTGGACACATGGGAGTGTGTGATCATGGAAGTGTGTACTCATGGGGTGTATGCTCATGGGGGTGTGTACTCATGGGAGTGTGTGTGCACGGGAGTGTGTACTCACTAGAGTGTGCACACGGGAGTGTGTACTTACAGTGGTGTGTGCTCATGGGTGTCTGTCTCATGGGAGTGTGTGCTCACGGAAATGTGTACTCACGGGAGTGTATGCTCATGGGAGTGTGTATCACTACCAGGAGTTCCTCACAATATTATTTCACAATAAAGTCTATTGATTCCAACACATGCAAAATACCTTAAAGGGCAATCAACAACGAGTGTACTCACAGGAGTGTTTGCTCACGGGAGTGTGTGCTCACGGGAATGTTTGCTCATGGGGGTGTGTACTCACGGGAGTATTCTCTCAGGTGAGTGTGTACTCACAGGAGTGTTTGCTCACGGGAGTGTGCTCACGGGAGAGTGTACTCATAGGAGTGTATGCTCATGGGAGTGTGTACTCACGGGAGTGTGTGCTCACGGGAATGTTTGCTCATGGGGTGTGTACTCACGGAAGTGTTCTCTCAGGTGAGTTTGTACTCACAGGAGTGTTTGCTCACGGGAGTGTGTGCTAATGGGAGTGCTTCACAATATTATTTCAGATTAGAGACTATTAATTCCAACAAATGCAAAATACCATCTCAAAAGGTAATCAACAACTTGAGTGTGTACTCATGGGAGTGTGTCCTCACAGGATTGATTGCTAATGGGAAAGTGTGCTCATGGGAGTGTATGTTCATGGGAGTGTGTGCTCACAGGAGTGTGTTCCAGGTGAGTGTGTATTCACGGGAGTGTTTGCTCATGGGACGGTGTGCTCACGGGAGTGTGTGCTCACGAGAGTGGGTGCTCACAGGAGTGTGTGCTCATGGGAGTGTGTGCTCACGGGAGTTTTTCACAATGTTATTTCACAATATAATCTATTTATTCCAACACATGCAAAATACCTCCTCAACAGGTAATCAACAACTTGAGTGTGTGCTCACGGGAGTGTGTGTTCAAGAGAGTGTGTGCTCATGTGAGTATTTGCTCACAGAAGTGTGTGGTCACAGAAGTGTGCGCTCCCAGGAGTTTTTCACAATATTATTTCACAATATATTCTATTTATTCCAATACATGCACAATACGTCCTCAAAACGTAATCAACAACAGGAGTGTGTACTTACTGGAGTGTGCACTCACGGGAGTGTGCGCTCAGGGGAGTGTGCGCTCAATGGATTGTGTGCTCATGGGAGTGTGCCCTCACGGGAGTCTGCTCTCACAGAGGTGTGAGCTCACGGGGGTGTGTGCTCACGGGGGTGTGCACTCACGAGGTGGGCACTCATGGGTGTGTGCGCTCACGAGGGTGTGTGGTCATGGGAGTGTATGATCATGGGAGTGTTTGCTCACGGGAGTTTTTCACTATATTATTTGACAAAATAGTCTATTCCAACAAATGCAAAATAGCTTCTCAACAGGTAATCAACAATGGGAGTGTGTACTCAGGGTGTGTTTGCTCACGGGAATGTGTGCTCATGGAATTGTGTATACACACGGGAGTGTGTGCTCAATGGAGTGTGTACTTAAGGGAGTGTGGGCTCACTCTATTGTGAAATATTATTGTGAAGAAATGCGTGAGCACAACTCCTGTGAGCACACACTCCCATGATTACACCTGTGAGTACACACTCCTGTGAATACACACTCCCATGAGCAGACACTCCCTTGAGCACACACTCCTGTGAGCACACACTCCCGTGAGCACACACTCCCCTGAAGGCAAACTTCGGTTTTTGATTAGCTGTTGAGGAGGTATTTTGCAGTGTTGGAATAAATAGATTCTATTGTGAAATAATATTGTGAAGACCTCCCGTGAGCACACACTCCCGTGAGTACACAATTCGTTGAGCACACACTACCATGAGAACACACCCCCATGAGCTCACACTCCCTTGCGCACAAACTCCCATAAGCACACATTCCCGTGAGCACACAGTCCTGTGATTACACACTGCTATTGATGATTACCTGTTGAGGAATTATTTTATTTTTTTATTCTATAAAAAATTTTATACCCGCGCCTGGGTGTTCCTCGCCAGGGCCCCTTGGAGGGGAGCGGGTTGAGCTTTCCTCCCCGCCCCGACCAGGGCTCCGGCAGCCGAAGACCTCCAGGACCAGCCACCACCATGCTGAGACCACTCTCCCACACATGAAGGTACTGGCAGAGGGACAAAGCCACGCGGGTTCCGGGGCCGAGACCTCCAAGCCTACTCGGATTGGAGTCGAGCATCTTCCACCCACATCCTCCAAATTCCAGTAGGCGGGGGTCACACCCACCACCTGGCCCCCTGGCGCCGTGTAATCCCATCAGCGGCCAAGACTCAGAGACTATAAAATCCAGATCCCGGAAACACGCGGCCGCATTTGCGGCCACGAGACATCTTATCAGAACTTTTTTTTAATGACATCTTATTGTCTCATTTCTACTTTGGACAAACTTGCAGGCTATCGAATGTAGCCTGCCCACAGGGCAGAGTCTGGCAAACTCCCCGTGGCGTACCAAATATGCCAAATACCAGTAACAATGATGGGTCTCATTCTCCTAAAGAGCCTTGAATATAATCTCAGGGCTAGGATGAAAGAGACGTTACTGGGGCCTGCTCGAGGCAATCGATGGATAACAGGATGATGAAATGAAAAAAATGAAATGAATTTTTTTCTTCTTATATTTATTTTGCTCCAGACTCGAGTGGGCCCAGTAACGTCTCCATTGGAGACTTTGTTGTTACTGTGTCTGGCATATCCAATACTCTCGGTAGCTTGCCGGGCTCTCCGAGAGGGGCGGAGGAATCGAACTCGGGTTGGCCATGTTGGCCGCTTGTAAGGCGAACGCCCTACCCGCTGTGCTATCGCTCCTTATTTATTGAATCACGGTGGGAAAAGTTACAAAGCTTTCAGGCTTAGGTCATACAATGATCAAACACCTTTCCCTTCACCAGTACTCATTTTTCACCACCAAGAACCCCAATATACCCCTCCTCCCACCCCTTCAATGCCTGTGAGGCAGACAATTTCTACTTAACTCTTCTCTACATTGATTACATTGATTACATTCATTATTTTGACAAAAGATGCACCATTATTGTTTAGAATTTCCCTCCCAACAATCAGAATTCCTGAAAAGGCATTGTGAAATACTTTGTTTTCTATAGCTGGTTATGAGAATCATATAATGTCATGCGGCTGCGATTTTGGATTTCTACAAAGAGCCAGATAATTACGAGATTGGTTTCTGTGCGTCTGGTGTTATGGTTGTGCCGGAGAGCTGCTCGTGGGGGGCAACTCGTGACCTCAGTAGGGCGTGATGGATGAGCCAGTACCACCCCCCTACCCCTGAGACTGAAGTTGCCCCGTCACTGCTGGCTCATACTTGGTTTTTCTATAAGCTCTGAGGTGGCGGCCACCTTGCTTCTGGGGGAGGTGGGGGAAGGCGGAAGGGAGCAACACCCTTTCCCTCCCAGGGAGGCACGGCGCCATAGTTTAATGCATGGTCCATTCACTTTTTGGTTGCAAGCTGCCGGGCTCTGGATTAAGTCCTTTTGCCTCTGGAGCCATGGGCTGTGCCAGAGAGCCGCTCGTGGAAGGCAACTCGTGACCTCAGTAGGGTGTGAAGGACGAGCCGGTACCGTCCCCTTCCCATGAGACTGCAGTTGCCCCATCACTGCTGGCTCCTACCTGGCTTTCCAATAAGCTCTGAGGCGGTGGCCACCTTGTATGAGGTCCAGGTGTATTTCTGCCAAAAACCGCTGGGTTTCGAGATTTGTTTCAGAGTCTCTGGGATCATGGTCGTTAATCAGCTTGATCAGGAGCCAGAGAGGCCGTTTGTAGGCAGCGACTTGGGATCTCATTGGGATGGGGAGGAAAGGGCCGGTTCCACCCACATCTGTGAGGTCCCGCATGTCTCATCACTGCAGGCCCAAACCTGACTGTCCAGTGGCCTCTGGAGGATGGCGATCACCGGACCGCTAGGGGAAACAGGCCAGGGCACAAAACCTGTTCTCACCTGTAGTGGCCCAGCACCAGTAACCTACTGCAGGAACAGGAAGCATTTCTGCCAAAAGCCTTTGGGTTCCGAGATTTGTTTCTGAGTCTCTGGGATCATGGCCATTAAGCAGTTCGATCAGGAACAAGAGAGGCCATGCCTCCAATTCTATAGCTGAGCCGGAGGTGGTTTGTGGGTGTGTCTCCCACATACCTAACTTTTGGCTGTTTACTTTCTTGGTAAACTTTGCCCCAAGTTTTTGGGGTCTGGCCAAAGGCACAGCAGCAATTTTGGGGTATCTGAAAGTCTGATGGTGCCATCAGGTTGCTGATGCACTCGCCTCACAGGTACAGATTGACCTGCTGGCAGCACCATACCCCCTGTTGAGGAATTATTTTGCATGTGTTGGAGCAAATAGTCTCTATTGGGAAATAATAATGTTAAGAAGTCAGTGAGCACACACTCCATGAGTACACCCACCCATGAGTACACACTCCACTGAGCACATAAGCACGTGAGTACGCTCCCGCATGAGCCTACACTCCATGAGCAAACACACCTTTGAGAACATGCTCCTGTGTGCTCAAAATTCCGTGAGCACACAGTCCCATGAGTACACAATCCCATGACCATACAGTACCGTGAGCAAACCCTCCAATATGTGCACACTCCTGTGAGCACACAATCCCGTGACTGCACACACCCATGAGTTCACACTCTCGTGAATGCACACTCTGGTGAGTACACACTTCCATGAGCACACATTTCTGTCAGAAAACACTCCCGTGAGTACACAGTCCCATTGTTGATTACCTGTTGAGGAGGTATTTTGCATGTGTTGGAAAAATACTCTATTGTGAAATAATATTGTGAAGAACTCCTGTAGGCACCCACTCCCATGAGCACACACTTCTGTGAGTACACAATTCTGTGAGCACACACTCCTGTGAGTACACACTCCTGTGAAAGCACACTCCTGTTAGCACACACTCCCATGAGCACACATTCCTGTGAGTACACAATCCCGTGAGCAGACACTCCCCTGAGAACACACTCGTGCGAGATGTGTTTACATGAGTAAACACATCTGTGAGTACAAACTCCCATTGTTGATTATCTGTTGAGGAGGTATTTTGCATGTGTTGGAATAAATAGAATCTATTGTGAAATCATATTGTGAAGAAGTTCCATTAGCTCACTCTCCCTTCATCACACACTCCCCTGAGCACACATTCAAGTGAGCACACACTCCCGTGAGAACACACTCAAGTAGCACACAATCAGCTGAGCACATAGTCCCATGAGCAAGATTCTCCTGAGTACACACTCCCGTAGGTAAACACTTCCATTGTTGATTACTTGTTGAGGAGGTATTTTACATGTACTGGAATAAATAAACTCTATTGTGAAATACTATTGTGAAGAAGTGCATATGCACACTATCCCGTTAGAACACACTCCCGAGAGCACACCTTCCCTTGAGTAGACACTCCTTTGAGCTACACTCCCCGTGAGCACACACTCCCTTGAGTACACATTCCCATGAACACACATACACTCATATAAGCACTCTCATGTACACACATTGCCATGAGTACCACACCGTGAGCACATGCTCCTGTAGTTGATTACCTGTTGAGGTATTTTGCATGTGTTGGAACAAGTATACTCTATTGTGAAATAATATTGTGAAGAAATCCCGTGAGCACACACTACCGTGTACACAGACTTCCGTGAGAACACAGTCCCATGAGCACAGACTCCCATGAGAACAAACTCACTACCGAAGCACACACTCCCGTGTACACACACTCCCGTGAGTACAACACCCTTGAATACACATTCCCTTGAGGAAACACTTCTGTGAGTACACACTCCCGTGAGCACACACTCGCATGAATACACTCTCGTGAGCACACATTCCCGTGAGCAAACACTCCCGTGAATACTGACTCGCATTGTTGATTACCTTTTGAGGAGGTATTTTGCATGTGTTGGAATGCTCTATTATGTAAAATATTATGGAGAAGTACCATGAGCACAGACTCAGGTGAGCACACACTCCAGTGAGCACACACTCCTGTAGCACACACTCCTGAGAGCACACACTCCTGTGAACACACACTCCCTTGAGTACAGACTCCCATGAGCACACATACCCGTGAGCACACACTCCCATTTGTACACAATCCCATGAGCACACACTCCCATGAGCACACAATCCTGTGAATTCACATTTCTGTTGTTGATTAGCTGTTGAGGAGGTATTTTGCATGTGTTGGAATAGATTCTATTGTGAAATCATATTGTGAAAAACTCCCATGAGCACACACTTCCGTGACCACACACTCTCAAGAGTAACACTCAAGTGATCACATACACCCTTGCCCACACACTCCCTTGAACACACATTCCCGTGGGCACACACTCACAGGAGCACACACACCGGTGAGTACACACTTCCTTGAAAGACTCCCATGATAACACACACCTGAGAGCACACACTCCTGTTTGTACACTCTCCTGTGAGCACAAACTCCCATGAGCACACACTCCCGTGAGCGAGTACAAATTCTGTGAATACACACTGCCGTAGTTGAAAAGCTGTTGCGGAGGCATTTTGTATGTGTTGGAATAAATAAACTCTACTGTGCAATAATATTGTGAAGAACTCCCATGAGCACACACTTCCATGAGAACACACTCCGTGAGTAACACTCCCTTGAGCACACACTCCCATAAGCACACAATCCCTTGAGCACACACTCTGGTGATCACACACTCCCTTGAGCACATGCTCCCATGAGCATACACTCCCGTGAGCACAAACTCCCTTGTGCACAGATTCCCGTGAGCACACAATCACTGGAGCACACACACCCTTGAGCACACACTCCCGTAAGTACACACTCCTGTAAGCACAAAATCAGGTAAGCACATACTCCCGTGAGCACACACTACCCTGAGTACACACTCCCGTGATCACACATTCTCATGAGCAAGCAATGCCATGAGTACTGAGTCCCGTTTTGATTACCTGCTGAGGAGGTATTTTGCATGTGTTGGAATAAATAGACTCAATTGTGTAAAATATTGTGAAGAAGTACCATGAGCACACACTCCTGTAAGCACACACTTCTGTGATCACATACTCCCGTGAGCACACACTCCCATGAGTGTACACTCCCATGAGAACACACTCCTGTTAGCGCAAACTCCCACGAGCGCACACTACTGTGAGCGCACACTTTCGTTAGCACAAACTCCCGTGAGCGCACATTCCCTTGAGCACACACTTCCGTGAGCTCAGACTACCATGAGCACACACTCCCATTTGAGGGCACTCTAGTGAGCATACACACACCCAAGAGAGCACACTCCAGTGAGAACACACTCCCATGGGAAGACACTCTCTTGAGTACAGAATCCCGTGAGCACACACTAACATGAGTGCAAACTACGGTGTTTGATTAGTGGTTGAGGATGTATTTTGCGTGCGTTTTAATAAATAGATTCTATTGTGAAATAATATTGTGAAGAACTCCTGTGATCACACACTCCCGTGAGCGCACACTGCCGTGAATACACAGTTCCATGAGCACACACTCCCGTGAGAACACGCTCTTGAAAACCCGCACTCCCTGAGCACACATTCCTGCGAATAAAGACTCCCATGTGTACACAATTTTGTAAGCACACAGACACTTTATTACACACTCCTGGAGCATACACTCCAGTGAGCACACACTACCGTGAGCACACACTCCCATGAGCACATACTCCCATACGTATACACTCCCATGAGCAAACACTCCCATGAGTACACACTACCGTGAGCACACACTCCTGTGAATATACACTCCGTGAGCTACCATTCCTGTGAGCACATATTTCCGTGAGCTTGCACTCCGTGAGGACACTCTCATGAGGACACATTTCTGTGAGCACACTCTACAGTGAGCACACAGTCCCGTGAGTACACACTCGTGTGCGCACACACCCCATGAGTACACACTTCCGTGAGCACTCTCTCCCGTGAGTACACACTCCTATCATCACACACTCCCGTGAGTACACATTCCCTTGAGCAAACACCCTCGTGAGTACACACTTGTGTTGTCAATTAGCTGTTGAGGAGGTATTTTCATGGGTTAGAATAAATATATTCTATTGTGAAATAATATTGTGAAGAAGTCCCAGGCTACTCCTGGTTCTACACTACAGAATCATTTCTGCTGGGGCTCAGGGAATCATATGAAGTAACAGGGACTGAACCCTGGTCAGCCATGTGAAAGGCAAACACCCTACCCACTGTGCTATTATTACCCCAGTCCCGACACCAATATTTTTTATAACCCTCTTTTGCCAGGTATTTTTAGCCATTGCCCTTAGCAATGACCATAAAACTGAGTTTTGGCTAATGTTGCATATCACTTCCAATAGGTCTGCAAGAAATCTGACCCATGCTCCTTCACTATTTTGTGATAGATACAGTTTTGAAGAAAATCTTCTTCAGGAGACATGAAACCTAATTTCACCCCATCTCTGCAAATTTGTCACAAGGCAGTGATTATAACCAGAAAGCAACAGAGTCATAAATAATAGCCTGTTATAGTGAGTAGAATACTAAATCACTACTGCAATTTGAAATGCAACTCTAGCACCTACAAATCATTAGGAATAATGAGTAAACAAAGGAATTCAGTGTCTTTAGCAGATGAAAGCAGAAGTGCAGAAAAGTCCTCAATTTTATTAAAGCACTTGACACTGTCTGTGGATGATCTCTGAACAACAGTGTTTGGTAAGTGAAATGAAGAAAACATTGGTTGAGAGATTTACTGAGTTTGAAGTAAATAAATGATGCAAAAGTTGAAAGAATTTACTCAATTAGAATTGAAGGGGTTAAGAAATAAAATAGTGAGTCACAGCTGCAGAAGTGAGGAGGTTAAAAGTCAAATAGGTGTGCTTGGAGACAAAAATAGAAGACATCATCATAATGGAAAAGGCAATAGGAAAAGGTATAAAAATTGATTAAAGTATAAAATATTTAGTGGAAACTAGGAAGAGAAATATTCTCTGCACCTTTGCAACATAAGAATACTGGAAGGAGAAGAAAAATTAAAAGGGAGAATAATGGTTAGTGGAAGAGATAATAGCTGAGAAGTTCCCCAGTATGAAGAGGGAGACCAAATTCAGGAGGCTCAGAGAGCACCAAATAACATAAATCCAAATAGAACAATACCAGGACACTGCAGAAAGAAAGGCGCTAGTTCCAAACAGACCAGATGGACAGGTTGTGGTATTGGCTTGAGAAATACATAGTGAAGAGGTGTAAAAGAATGAAGAAAATTTAAAAAATTTAGTGGACACTAGCTAGAAGAATAACCTTGGTATCATAGGAATACTGTAGCACTGTCCTCCTGTTGTTCATCGATTTGTTCAAGCGGGCACCAGTAACATCTCACAAAAGATTGTGAGACTTGTTGTTATTGTTTTTGGCATATCAAACACGTGACGGGTAACTTGCCAGGGTTTGCCATGCGGGCGAGATACTCTTGGTAGCTTGCCAGGCTCTCCGAGGAGGCGAAGGAATTGAATCTGGGTAGGCTGCGTGCAAGGCGAACGCCCTATCTGCTGTCCTCTGGCTCCAGCCCTTCTAGTGGTATCTTGAATGACTCAATGCCACTGGTCTAGAATACAAAGAAAAATTTTTAAAAATGGACCAATAAGTTAATGTTTATGCACCACAAAAGAAATGATGACTACAATAAAAAGGCACTCAGACTGGAAGAAAATTGATCTTTCATACAACCCAGAAATTCTACATCCTGGCCTCTACTCCAATGACCCAAAAACACTATTTCATAAATACATCTGTCACTTGGTGAAAAGATGGGTGCTGGAACATTGCATGACTAAAAGCTACAGCTTTGTAACTGTATATCTTATGGTGATTCCATTATTTTAAATTTTTAAAAAAATATTTGTTCTCTTCATTGTTGCAGCACTATTCACAATAAGCCAAAATCTGGAAACAACCTAAGTGCCCAAGAACAGGTGATTGTATAAAGATACTATGGTATATATAATAACTGAATGCTACTTGGCTATAGAAAAAAGATGAAATGCTACAGTTTGTCACTATGTGGATGGAACTTGAGGGGTTTATGCTGAATGAAGTCAGTCAGAGAAGAGAGACAAAATGATCTCTTGTCTATGGGATAGAAACATAGTAGTGAATAACAATTTCTCAAAGGCAACAGAAGCTGAGAGTTGGACTACAAAACTGAGCTTATCATGGGAGCTGGAGAGGGGTAGGTAGGAGGGTACTTGAGAGTAGACACATTGGTGGTGGGATATGGTTTTGATATGTTGTATGCATTATACTCTGTCATTAACAATACCGTAAATTACAATGCCTCAATTAAAAATACTTCTAAGCTATTATCTCTTCCACCAGTAATTCTTCCCCTTTTAAGTTTTTTCTCTCCTAGTATTCCTATGATAGGCTGACATAAGATGAGGCCGAAACTTAGGACAGTAGATACATGGTCCAGGAAGATTGCTCCATAGCTGGAAGCGTGCCTCATAAGCGGAGGAGAGAAGTAACTGGAATAGAGAAAAGATCCTTAAGAAAATGATGGCTGGAGGAATCGGTAGGGATGGGAGATGTGTGCTGAAAGTAGATAATGGACCAAACATGATAACCTCTCAGTATCTGTATTGCAAATCATAGGGTGTTTGAGGCCAACCTGAGTTTGATTCCCAGCATCCCATATGGTCCCCCAAGCACTGCCAGAAGTAATTCTTGAGTGCATGAGCCAGAAGTAATCTCTGTGCATTGCTTGGTGTGACCCCCCAAAAATTCCACTAGATTTAATTTCCTGAAGGGGTTTGTTAATATTTTACATGGCTAAATAATTTTTCCAGTACCACTTTTTGAAGAGGCATACCTTTCTTCATGTCATATGCCTAGTTCAAAGATTAACTGTCTCTATACCTGTGGGTGTTTCTGGGCTCTCAACTCTATTCCAGTGGTTTGAGAATCTATCTATATCACACTGTTTTGATTATTGCAGCTTTATATCCTGTTTTTAATTTATTTTTTAATGAAGGTGTACTGCTATTTATTCAGCCACTGATTTTTTAAAAAAAATCAGTGATTCAGCCACTAAATCACTGTGAAATACAGTTACAAAGCTTTCGTGTTTGAGTTTCAGTCATACAGTGATCAAACACCCATCCCTCCACCAGTGTGCATTTTCTATGACCAATGTCCCCAGTATCCCACCCCCCCAACATCCCACCCCTCCCCTGCCTCTATGGCAATTTTCCTCTTACTCTCTCTCAACTTTTGGGATCTATGGTTTGCAATACTGACATTGAGAGGCCATCATGTTTGGTTCTTAGTCTACTTTCAGTACACATCTCCCACCCCTCCAATCATCATTGACTTATTGATCCCTTTTCTATTCTATCTGCCTTTCCCCCCCAACTCATGAGGCAGGTTTCCAAACGTGGAGCAATCTTCCTGGTTCTTGTCTCTATTGTCCTTGGGTATTGATCTCTCATTATGTTATTTCATATTTCACAAATGAGTGCAGTCATTCTATGTCTGTCCCTCTCTTTCTGACTCATTTCATTTAGCATGATACTCTTTGTATCCATCCACTTATAATCAAATTTCATGACTTCATCTCTCCTAACAGGTGCATAGTATTCCATTGTGTAGATGTACCAAAGTTTCTTTAACCAGTTGTCTGTTCTCAGGCACTTGCGTTGTTTCCAGATTCTGGATATTGTGAATAGTGCTGCAATGAACATTCAGCTGCAGATGTCATTTCTACTGTACTTTTTTTGCACCCCAGGGATATATTGCCAGAAGTGGTATTGATGGGTCATATGGAAGCTCAATTTCTAGTTTTATAAGGAATGCCTATATTGTTTTCCAGAAGGTTGGACCAGTCAGCATTCCCACCAATAGTGAAAGACTGTCCCTTTCTCGCCACATCCACGCCAACACCAGCTGCTTTTGTTCTTTTGAATGTGTTCCAGTCCCTGTGGTGTGAGATGATACCTCATTGCTGTTTTGATTTGCATCTTCCTGATGATTAGTGATGTGGAGCATGTTTTCATGTGCCTTTTGGCTATTTGTATTTCTTTTTTAAGGAAGTTTCTGTTCATTTCTTCTCTCCATCTTTTGATGGGGTGGAGATTTTTTTTTTATACAATTCTACTAATGTCTTGTATATCCTTGATATTAATCCCTTATCTTATGGGTATTGAGTAAATAACTTTTCCCATTCCATGGGATCTTCTGTATTTTGGTCACTGTTTCTTTTGAAGTGCTGAAGCTTCTTTGTTTGATGTAGTCCCATTTGTTTATGTTTGCTTCCACTTGCATGGTCAGTGCTATTTCATCCTTAAAGATACTTTTAGCTTCAATGTCATGGAGGGTTCTGCCTGCATTTTCCTTCATGTATGTTATGGATTCATGTCTGATATTGAGGTGTTCAATCCACTTTGATCTGACTTTTATGCCTGACATTAGACAGAAGCCTGAGTTCATTCTCTTTTTTTGCAGGCAACTGTCCAGTTTTCCCAGCACCACTTGTTTGATGAACAGAATTTTCTTGTTCCACTTCACATTTCTTACTCCTTTATCAAAGATTAAGTGATCATATATTTGAGGGTCTGTGACAGAATAATCAACTCTATTCCATTGGTCTGTGGGTCTGTTTCTATTAAAATACCATGCTATTTCATTTACTACTGCTTCATAGGACAGTTTGAAGTTGGGGAGGGTGATGCCACCCCTCTTCTTTATTCCAAGGATTGCTTTAGCTATTCATGGAGGTTTATTGTTCCATCTGAATTTCAGGGGCGTTTTGTCTGTTTATTTGAAAAAATGTTATGGGTATCCTTATAGGGACTGCATTAAATCTGCATGATGATTTGGGGAGCATTGCCATTTTGACAATTTTAATCCTCCTGATACATGAGCAAGGGATATGTCTCCATTTCCTAGTGTCCTTTTTTATTTATTGAAGTAGTGTTTTGCAATTTATTTTGTATAGGCCCTTCCCTTCTTTAGTTAAGCTGATTCTGAGGTACCTGATTTTCTGAGGCACTATTGTGAACAGGATCGTTTTTTAAAAATATCTCTTTCTTCTCTTTCATTATTTGTAATTTATTATAGGAAATTATTATTATATTATTATATATAATAAAATTATATAAATTATAGGAAAGCCGTGGAATTTTGGGTGTTGATTCTGTAGCCTGCTGCTTTACTATACAGAGCTATTATTTCTAGGAGCTTTTTTTGTAGAATCTTATCTGCAAATAGTGGTGGCTTGACCTCTTCCTTTCCTATCTGGATGCCCTTGATATCTTTGTCTAAAATCTAAGGCAAGAAATATATATATATATCAGTACTATATTGAATAGGAGTGATGAGAGTGGGCAACCTTGTCTTGTCTTTTCCCAATCTTAGAGGGAACGTTTTAGTTTCTCCTCACTGAGAATAATGCTTTCCATGGGCTTGTGGCAGAGGGCTTTGACTATTGAGGAAAGTTTCTTCAGTTCCCATTTTGCTGAGAGTTTTTATCATAAATGGGTGCTGGACCTTATCAACTGCTTTTTCTGTTCCTATTTATATGATCATATGGTTTTTATTTTTTCTTTTATTGATATGATGCATTATGTTGATTGACTTGTGAATGTTAAGCTATCCTTGCATCCCCAGGATAAATTCTACTTGGTCTTGGTGTATGATCATTTTGATGAGTTGTTGGATTCTGGGATTTTGTTGAGGATCTTTGCAACTGTGTTCATCAGGGATATCAGCCTGTAATTTTCCTTCTTTGTGATATCTCAGTCTGCTTTTGTATCAGGGTGATATTTGCTTCCTAGAAACTGTTTGGAAGTGTTTCTGATTCTTCGATTTTCTGGAAAAGCTTAAAAAGGATTGGGAGTAAGTACTCTTTAAAGATTTGGAAGAATTCACTAGTGAATCCATCTGGGCCAGAACTTTTGTTTTTGGGAAGAATTTTTATTACCATTTCAATTTACTCGATGGTGATAGATCTCTTCAGGTACTCTAGGTCCTCTTGGTTCAGCCTTGGGGGGCTCTAGGAATCCAGTAATTTATCTGGATTTTCCTCGAAGTTTTCTTGTTTTGAGGCATAAAGATTCCCAAAGTAATTTCTGATGATCCTTTGAAATTCTGTAATTTCTGTTGTGATGTCCCCCATTTTAATTTCTGATTCTGTTTATTAGAATTTTCTCTCTCCTTTTCTTTGTGAGCCTTGCTAGAAGTTTATCAATCTTGATTATTTTCTCAAAAAACCAGCTTTTGGTTTCATTGATCTTTTGGATTGTTTCTTGGACTTTCATTAATTTCTGCTCTAAGTTTTATTGTTTCCTTCATCCTTCCCGGGATCGGGTCCTTTTGTTAGTCATTCTCTGTTAAGCTGTGAGGTTAAGTTTCTTATGTGGGCTTGCTCTTCCTTCCTGAGGAATGCTTGTAGAGCTATAAACTTTTCTCTTAACACAGCTTTTGCCATGTCCCATAAATTCTGGTAACTCATGTCTTCATTCTTGTTTGTTTCCAGGAATCTTTTTATTTATTTATTTATTTTTATTTATTTATTTATTTTTATTGAATCATCGTGAGATACAGTTATAAAGCTTTCATGTTTGAATTTCAGTCCTGGGGCTGAGATTTCCAAGCTTGCTCCCACCCAGATCCTCCATATTACAGTAGGCAGGGGTCACACCCACCAACTGGTCCCCTGGCGCCGTGTGATCCCATCATTGGCCAAGACCCAGAGACTATAAAACCCAGCTCCTGGAAGAGAACAGCGCAGAGTCTCCTGCCCCCACACCTGGCTGTCCTCGCCGGGCCCCTTGGAGGGGAGTGGGTTGAGTTTCCCTCCCCACCCCGACCAGGGCTCCGGCAGCCAAAGACCTCCAGAACCAGCCACC
Organism: Sorex fumeus; assembly: GCF_029834395.1. Taxonomy (NCBI): domain Eukaryota; kingdom Metazoa; phylum Chordata; class Mammalia; order Eulipotyphla; family Soricidae; genus Sorex; species Sorex fumeus. The sequence continues at coordinate 15,601,533 of NW_026606086.1, read as the reverse complement.
ACCATGCTGAGACCACTCTCCACACGCATGAAGGTATCAGCAGAGGAACAAAGGCATGCGGGTCCCGGGGCTGAGATCTCCAAGCCTGTTCGGATTGGGGCTGAGCATCCTCCACCCAGATCCTCCATCTTCCAGTAGGCAGGGGTCACACCCACCAACTGACCCCCTGGCGCTGTGTAATCCCATCAACGGCCAAGACCCAGAGACTATAAAACCCAGCTCCCGAAAGCTCGCGCGGCCACATTCATGGCTGCGTGACCTCTTAGTATCTCATTCTTACTTTGGACAAAATGGCAGGCTACCAAATGTAACCTGCCCACATGGCAGAGTCTGGAAAACTCCCCGTGGTGTACCCAATATGCCAAATACCAGTAACAATGATGGGTCTCATTCTCCTAACCCTGAAAGAGCCTTGAATATGGCACTTTTAAAAAAATCTCAGGGCTACGACAAAGGAGACGTTACTGGGGCCTGCTTGAGGCAATCGACAAATAACAGAATGGTCGTGATTAGTGATTCGTTTGAATTTCAGTCATACAATGATTGAACACCCAACCCTCCACCACTGCACATCTTCCACCACCAAGTCCCCAATATCCCCTCCCCCATCCCACCCCTCCCCTTGCCTCTATGGCAGACAATCTTCCCCATACTCTCTTTTATATTGCTTGTTATGAATAGCATAGGATGTTGCAAGACCGCGAGAGCTGCTGAGCACTCCTGGAATTCTAATATTTTAGATAATTAGGGTCTGGAGAAATCTCTGCACTGATCTGCTCGGTTTGGATATTCTTTTGTGTATCTCTGGATCATGACCATTAAAGAGCTTAAATAACTGTTGGAGGCAGTTTGTAGGCGTGACCTCCAGGTCCCATGGAGACAGGGGCATAAGAAGGGCTGGCTCATGCCCTATCCCTTGAGGCCTGGTGTTTGCTGTCACTGTTCCTGTATTCTCACTGGGTTCTGGAAGTTGGTGGCCACTGGGGTTCTTGGGGGGCAGGTGTAGGGATGTTGCCTGCTCCCGTCTGAGACACCCTGATGAAGTCGGCCCTGCTTAGAGTCTGGAGGCATCTCTGCAGTGAGCTGCTCAGTTCGGAGATTCTCTTGTGTGTTTATTTCCAGGAATCTTTTGATTTCCTCTTTGATTTCCTTTCTAAAACACTCATTGTTCAGTAGTGAGTATTTGATTTGATTTTCTGTTTGTGTGTGTGATTCACTTCTATTTTCAGTGCATCATAGTCTAAGAAGATTGTTGATACAATCTCTATATTCTTAATTTTATGAAGTTATGTTTTGTGGCCCAGCATGTGGGCAATCTTGGAGAATGTCCCATATGCACTTGAGAAGAATGTGTATTCAACTTTTTGGGGATGAAGTGTCCTATATGTATCTACTAAACCCCTTTCTTTCATTTCTTTCCTCAGATAAAGTATGTTCTTGCTAAGTTTGAGTCTGGTTTATCTGTCCAGAGGTGATCAAGCGGTGTTGAAATCTCCAACCAGCATTGTGTTGTTATTGATATCTTACTTCAAATCTATGAGTAGTTGTTTTAAGTATTTTACTGGTCTCTCATTAGGTGCATATACATTTAGGAGTGAGTTCTTTTTGATGTACAGATCCCTTAATCAATAAGAAATGACCTTCATTGTTTCTTATTACCTTCTTTAGTCTGCAATCAATGCGATCTTATACCAGAATGGCCACCCCAGTTTTTATGAGGAAGTTATTTGCCTGTAGAATTGTCTTCCAGCCTTTGACTTTGAGTCTGTATTTTGCTTTGACTGTTTACATGTACAAGTCTCACAATGGAGACATTACTGGGCTCATTATGGGGTTCTGTTCATCTTTCTGCTGAAGTTTGGTGTATTTGAGGGGCTTGTCTTGTCTTAAAGTAGCCCATTTAATTTTCTTGTAACCATAATTTTGAGTCTATGAAGTTCCTTAGTTGTTGTTTATCTGTGAATATATGTATTATTTCTTCCAATATGAATGAGAGTCAATCTGGGTAAAATATTCTTGGTGAGGCATTTATTTTGTTTTTTTTTTTCACTATATTTCACCACTGTCTTCCGGCCCTGAGAGTTTCATCAGATAAGTATGCTGTAAATCGTAAGGATTCTCCTTTATAAATATTTTCTTTCTTTGATCTTACTGCTTTCAGAAATTTGTCCCTGTCTATGGTTATCATCATTCTGATAAGGATGTGTCTTGGAGTATTTTCATTTGGATTTCTTTTAGCTGGTAGTCTTTGGGCCTCCTGAATTTGCTTGCATGAGCTCTTTAGCTCTGGGAACGTCTCAGAAATGATGGCTTTGATCGTTTCTTCTTCAACAGGGTTTTCTTCCTGTCCCTTTGGGAGTCCAGTGATGCTTATTTTATTCTTCTTCGCTTCACCCCAGTTTTCTCTTGACATCTGTTTGTTCATGGTGAGTCTCTTTTCCATTTTCTGCTGTTGTCTGGAGAGTCTCTGCATTTCATCTTGGAGCTCTCTGTTTCTGTCCTCAGCAGCTGTTACTCTGTTGCTGAGGCCTTCCACTGAGTTTTTCAATCCACCTCTCAGGTTCTTCAGATCTGCCATTTCTCTTTGTAATTTTGTTTGCGTTTTCCACATTTCTGCTCTCAGATCCTCTTGTGTTTTATTGGCGGTGCATCCCATTGTTTCTTTTAGCTCCCCATACATCCTTAATAGTTCCCTTCTAAATTCCTTGTCAGAGAGGTTGTATAGCTCACTATTACTGGTTGGGTCATCTGGGCTAGCTTCTTCACTCACTAAGCCTGGTGGGTTTCTGTGCTGCTTTACCATTATAACCTGTGCACTTTGGGTTATCATGCTCATTGTTTCTATTGTGTTTTTGATGTAGTATTAATTGAAGTAGGGACTAATGAACTATGGGCTTAATGTGTTTTTGGTAATCAGACCTCCTAGTGAAAGTTCCACAAAAGAGGCTAATTCAAGATTCTTATGGGGTATGGAGAGGAAGAGTAACTCACGGTCCCTAGTCAGAAGTCACTCCCAACGGGCCTCTGACCTGTAATTGGAGGTTTTAGGTCAGAATTGGGACTGTCTCCTGCCTGACTCCTGCCGGTCCCATGGAGTTCTGGCCTTAAGTACCTCCCTGGCCACGGCTCCAGAACCTGCTCTCACTGGGACTCTGACCAGTCTTCTGCCACTGATTAAACTGATTGAAGCAGGAATAGATTCCACATTACTTTTTTTTATGGGACAAAAGAACATGAATTTTATTTAAAAATTTTTGGTTTATAACACACATGCCTTACACATATAAAAACTAGATTTCTTTATACATCTTATTTAAAAAATTATTTTTTATTTTTAAATTTTTATTATTGAAACACCATGAGGTACAGTTGTAGACTTACAAATTTTTGTGCTTGGGTTTCAATTATACAATGATCAAATACCCATCCCTCCACCAGTGCCCATTTTCCACCACCACGGGTCCCAGTATCCCTCCCACCCCTCATCCCCCAATCCCAGTCTGCCTCTGTGCAGGGCATTCCCTTTTGTTCTCTCTCTGCTATTGGGTGTTGTGGTTTGCAAAAGAGGCATTGAGTGGCAATCATGTTTGGTCTATAGTCTACTTTCAGCATGCTTCTCCCATCCTGGGAGGATCCTGCCAACATCCTTTATTTGGTGCTCCCGTCTCTATCTGAGCTCCCTTTTCCTCTAGCACATGTGGCTGGCCTCCAAGCCATGGAGCAAAATTCCTAGTACTAATCTCGGCCATTCTTGGGTGTTAGCCTCCTATTTTGTTACTGTATGTTCCCCAGATGAAGGCAATCTTTCTATGTCTATCCCTCTCTTTCTGAGTCATTTTGTTTAACATGATACTTTCCATGTAGTACCACTTGTATGTAAATTTCATGACTTCATCTTGTCTAACAGTTACATAGTACTCCATTGTGTAAATGTACCAAAGTTTATTTAACCAGTCATCTGTTCTCGGGCACTCAGTTTTTTTCCAGATTCTGGCTATTGTAAAGAGTGCTGCCATGAACAAACAAGTGCAGATGTCACTTCGACTCGGATATATTCCCAGGCATGGTATTGCTGGGTCAAATGGGAGCTCAATTTCTAATTTTTTTAGAATCGTCCATACTGTTTTCCAAAAGGGCTGAATCTGTCGGCATTCCCACCAGCAGTGAAGGAGGGTCCCTTTCTCGCCACATTCGCGCCAGCACCGGTTGCCCACTGGATGTGGGCCAGTCTCTGTGGTGTGAAATGATATCTCATTGACATTTTGATCTGCATCACCCTGGTGATGAATGATGTAGAGCATTTTCTCATGTGCCTTTGAGCCATTCAGATTTCTTCTTTGAGAAAGTCTATAGTCTACTTTCAGCATGCTTCTGAAAGCACCGGTTGCCCACTGGATGTGGGCCAGTCTCTGTGGTGTGAAATGATATCTCATTGACATTTTGATCTGCATCACCCTGGTGATGAATGATGTAGAGCATTTTCTCATGTGCCTTTGAGCCATTCAGATTTCTTCTTTGAGAAAGTTTCTGTTCATTTCGTCGCCCCATATTTTTGATGGGGTTGGATGTTTTCTTCTTGTGGAGTTCAACCAGTACTTTGTATATCCTTGATATCAACCCCTTGTCAGAAGTGTATTTGGCGAATATCCTTTCCCATTCTGTAGACTGTCTTTGTATTTTGGTCACTGTTTCTTTGGAGGTGCAGGAGCTTCTTAGTTTAAGATAGTCCCATTTGTCTATCTCTGTTTTCACTTGCTTGACCAGTGGCGTGACATCTTTGAAGATACCATTAGCTTCAATATCATGGAGGGTCTGCCAACTTTGTCTTCAATGAACCTTATGGATTCCAGTCTGATGTTGAGGTCTTTAATCCATTTTGATCTTACTTTTGTACATGGCAGAGATCTGAGCCCACTTTTTTGCATATAGCCATCCAGTTTTGCCAGCACACTTTGTTAAAGAGGCTTTCCTTGTTCCACTTCACTTTTCTTGGCCCCTTATTGAAGATTAGATGATCATATGCTTGGGGGGAGATGTCAGTATATTCAACCCTGTTCCATTGGTCTACAGCACTGCCTTTGTTCCAGTACCTTGCTGTTTTAATTATTACTGCTTTGTAGTAGAGTTTGAAGTTAGCGAGGTTGATTCTTCCCATTTTCTTTTCCCCAAGAATTGCTTTAGCTATTCGTGGGGGCTTATTGTTCCATATAAATTTCAGGAGTGTTTGCTCCATTTCTTTGAAGAATGTCATGGGTATCCTTATAGGAATTGCATTGAATTTATACAATGCTTTCGGTAGTATGGCCATTTTGACAATGTTAAGTCTCCCGGCCCATGAGCAGGGGATGTCTTTCCATTTCCTCATGTCCTCTTTTATTTCCTGAAGTAGCGTTTTGTAGTTTTCTTTGTACAGGTCCTTTACTTCCTAGGTAAGCTGATTCCTAGGTACTTGATTTTCTGGGGCACATTACTTTTTAAAAAATTTTTACTAGTGAGACACCATGAGGAACAGTTGTAGACTTACAAATTTTTGTGCTTGGGTTTCAATTATACAATAATCAAATACCCATCCCTCCACCAGTGCCCATTTTCCACCACCACGGGTCCCAGTACCCCTCCCACCCCTCATCCCCCAATCCCACTCTGTCTCTGTGCAGGGCATTCCCTTTTGTTCTCTCTCTGCTATTGGGTGTTGTGGTTTGCAAAAGAGGCATTGAGTGGCAATCATGTTTGGTCTATAGCATGCTTCTCCCATCCTGGGAGGATCCTGCCAACACCCTTTATTTGGTGCTCCCGTCTCTATATGAGCTTCCTTTTCCCCTAGCACGTGTGGCTGGCCTCCAAGTTATGGAGCAAAATTCCTGGTACTAATCTCGGCCACTCCTGAGTGTTAGTCTCTGATTTTGTTACTCTATGTTCCCCAGATGAATGCAATCTTTCTGTGTCTATTCCGTTCTTTCTGACTCATTTCGCTTAACATGATACTTTCCATGTAGTACCACTTGTATATAAATTTCATGACTTCGTCTTTTCTAACAGCTACATAGTACTCCATTGTGTAAATGTACCAAAGTTTCTTTAACCAGTAATCTGTTCTCGGGCACTCAGGTTTTTTCCAGATTCTGGCTATTGTAAAGAGTGCTGCCATGAACAAACAAGTGCAGATGTCACTTCGACTATACTTTTTTTTTGCCTCTCTCGGATATATTGCCAGGCATGGTATTGCTGGGTCAAATGGGAGCTCAATTTCTAATTTTTTGAGAATCGTCCATACTGTTTAAAGGGCATCCAGGTAGGAAAGGAAGAAATCAAGCTCTCACTATTCTCAGATGATATGATACTATACTTAGAGAACCCTAAAACCTCTGCCAAGAAACTCCTAGAAACAATAGACTTGTATAGTAAAGTTGCAGGCTATAAAATCAATACCCAAAAGTCCATGGCTTTCCTATACACAAATAGTGAAAGAGAAGAAAGTGACATGAAGAAAACAATCCCGTTCACAATTGTGCCCCAGAAAATCAAGTACCTAGGAATTAGCTTAACTAAGGAAGTAAAGGAAAACTATAAAACGCTACTTCAGGGGCCTGGAGCGATAGTGCAGCGAGTAAGGCGTTTGCCTTGCACGCAGCAACATGGCTGACAGATGTTCGATTCCCAGCATCCCATATGGTCCCCCAAGCACCGCCAGGAGCAATTCCTGAGTGCATGAGCCAGGAGTAACCCATGAGCATCGCCGGGTGTGACCCCAAAAGCAAAAAAAAAAAAACACCACGCTACTTCAGGAAATAGAAGAGGACATGAGGAAATAGAAAAATATCCCCTGTTCATGGATGGGGAGAATTAACATTGTCAAAATGGCAATACTTCCCAAAGCACTGTACAAATTCAAAGCGATCCCTATTACGATATCCATGACATTCTTCAAAGAAATGGAGCAAACACTCCTGAAATTTATATGGAACAATAAGCCCCCACGAATAGCTAAAGCAATTCTTGGGAAAAAGAAAATGGGAGGAATCAACCTCGCTAACTTCAAACTCTACTACAAAGCAATGATAATTAAAACAGCATGGTACTGGAACAAAGGCCGTTCTGTAGACCAATGGAACAGGGTTGAATATACTGACATCTCCCCCCAAGCATATGATCATCTAATCTTCAATAAGGGGCCAAGAAAAGTGAAGTGGAACAAGGAAAGCCTCTTTAACACATTACTTTTAAAAAAATTTTAATTGAGTGTCCGTGAGATAGACCATTACAAAGCTGTTCATGATTGGGTTTCAGTCATACAGCAATCTACACCCATTCTTCTACCAGTGTACATTTCCCACCACCAATGTCCCCCGGTTCCTTCCCACCATCCCCTAACACTCCAACCCCACCCTCAGCCTCCCTCTTTGGCAGGCACTTTTCTTCTTTCTCTCTTTTCTTTTGTGCATTATGGTTTGCAACAAGGTACTAAGAAGTCATCGTGTTTGTTAGGGCATTCAGTATTTTTATCGGATGTTAATTAAGGCTTGAGTAGCTTTTAAATTGGGTGGCAGCTTTGGAGTGTGGACGTGATTTCCAAGGCTTCTGGAAGTGCAGGAAGGTGGGGAGAAGTAGACCATCCTGCCCCTGAGAAAGCCTAGAGATTTCAGTCACAAGACTTACATATTTGAATTTTCAGCAATTATATCTCTGTGAGGTCCATCCTGAGATGATGGAGTCAGGCCAGGCACATGGTGGTGCTTTTGGATTGTGGAAGCAAGTGGCTGCTGAGGGCTCTGCTTGGGCAGGCACCAGGCTAACCCATCCCACTCCGATTTACCCTGGTCTGCTCTGCCATGCGCAGGTCCAAGATTAACTGTCGTTTTTGATCTCTTTCAAGATTTGTTTATGGGTTTCTGAAGCAAGGCTAATAAAAGAGCTTGTATAGCTGAGATGGAGATGGTTTGTGCGTGTGACCCCCCCACACCGAAGTCTTGGCCATTTCATTTCTCAGGAAACTCGATCTTAGTTGTTGAGGTCCGGCCAGAGGCATAGCAGCAATTTTGGGGTATCAGGAAATCTGAAGACATCATCAGGCTGCTGATGCACTTACCTCACAGGTACGGGTTGACCTGCTGGTGGCAGCATACTCCCATTATATCATGTTTTAAAGTTGAGGAAAGAAAAGTCTCATATCTTCTTTGGCTATTTGAGGGTTTTTTTTTTTTTTGTCAATTGAGAAATACCAAGCCCAGATGGTTTTACTAACAGTTTTTTCGAAACATTTAGAGAAGACTTACTTCAAATCCTTTCAAGGCTGGTCCAGATAACTGAAGAAATAGGAATCACCCTAAACAGATTCCATGAGTGCAAACATTACTCTGATACTTAAAACAGAAACATCATTAAAAAAGAAAATTATATACCTATACCTATATTTCTGATGAACATAGATAAAAAATACACAGCAAAATATTAACAAGCCAAATTTCTCAACGCTTTATCAGGATCATATACCATGACTGAGTAGGATTTATCCCAGGGATGCAAGAATGGTATACACGTCAATTAATGTAACATACCATATCAATATAAAAAAGATAACAGTCATTATCATGTCAATAGATGCAGAGAAAGCACTTAATAAGACCCAATACCTGTTCATTATAAAAAATACTCTTAACAAAATGGGAATAGAAAGAATTCTCCTAAATATAGTTCACGTTGTTAAACCCACAGCTTATACTTTTTTTTTGCTTTTTGGGTCACACTCAACAATGCTCAGGGGTTACTCCTGGCTCTGCAATCAGGAATTACTCCTGGCGGTGCTCAGGGGACCATATGGGATGCTGAGAATTGAACCCATGTCGGCCGCGTGCAAGGCAAACGCCCTACCTGCTGTTTTATCGCTCCAGACCCACTTCTACTCTTTCTTAATTGTTAAAACTGAAAGCCTCCCCTCTAATATTAGGCACAAGGCGAGATTTCCCATTCTCTCCACTACTATTTAGCATAGTTTTGGAAGTCCTTGTCACAGCAATTAGATAAAAAGAAATATTAAACGGACCAAGACTGAGAAAGAAGTCAAAATATCACTATTTGTAGAGGACACATAGAAAACCCTAAAGACTAAAGAGTGAAACTGATGCCATAACAAGCTGCAGCTAACATTAAGCTTCAACTAGCCTGTTTCTGTTTCCCCAGAGTAGGACTTGAAGTTTCTGGTAGACTCCCAGTTAAGCAATTTGCTGAGATAAGGAATTGGGCAGTTAGGTCTGGCTGGTCATGAGGGGGTCGGTCACTGTACCCTCCTTAGAAACTGTTACTAACCATTGTCTAATTGCTGACCACTGTTGTAATAGGGCTGATGTTAAAAATAGATTGGTATATAAATTGCTTCTTAACTTTGAACCCTATATAAACTGCTTGTGATTTGGAGTCGGGGTCCTTGTCAAGACTCCATTGTGCTGGATGAGATTTAGACCCTAGCTCGAGCTAGCAATGGCTCGGGCTAGGAGTAAAGTTCCTTTGCTTTTGCATTATTGTGTGTGGAAATGGGTCTCTCTGTGATTGGGGATATGAAACTTGGGCACAACTATAACCCTCCCCCCACACAATCCTAGTAAAAAGCTTATACAGGAAAGTTAAAATTTGCAAAATTAAGACACAGGAATTCGTGACATTTCTATATGCAAACAGTGAAGTATACACTCCAGGACGCTTTCCGGACCCGCGCAGCTGCGAAGTGGCCGCGTGACACATCATAAGACACTAAATACCCATCTTCCGGAATTGTCGTACCATATTTGATAGGGGTCAAATATGGTAACACCTACAAGGGTGATTAGAGGTTGCCCCAAAAGCCTCTATCCCTCTCGGAAAGACTGGCAAGCTACCGAGAGTATTCCGCCCGCATGGAAGAGCCTGGCAAGCTATCCGTTGTGTATTCGATATGCCAAAACCAGTAACTACAACTGGTCTCATTCACCTGACCCTGAAGGCTTCACCGACATGGCAGCACTGAGAAGGATGAGAAAGGAGAGGCCGACAAAATCTCAAGGCCGACCTAGGCTGCCACAACGAAGGAAGACAAAAATGATCGTCTGTACTTTCAATGCACGTACGCTAGCATCAGATGCATCCATCGAGGACCTGAGGGTACAAGTGCGAATGATCAAGTACGACATCATTGGTCTGACCGAGACAAGAAGGCACGAATCTCACCATGCCGTTTTTGACACTGGAGAAGAATTGTTCCTCGGAACATGCGATAAAAGAGGTGTTGGAGGCATCGGTGTCCTTGTCAACACAAACTTGGCCAAGAGCATTGATTCATTCGAATGCCTAACAACCCGAATCGGACGTTTACATTTGAATAGATGTGGCTCACTACCTGCAGTTTCTATCTTCGTTGTCTACACACCAACATCTCATTATGATGAAAGAGAAATCGAGAAGTTCTACATGGAGCTAGAGAAGTTCTATAAAGAAGACCACACCTTCTACAAGATCATTGTGGGTGATTTTAATGCCAAGATAGGACCGAGAAGATCAGCTGAAGAACTTCACATCGGGACCCATGGCCTAGAATGGAACGAACAGGGTGAGAGACTGTCTGAGTTCATCATGTCGACCAAGACCATTCATGGTAACTCACAGTTCCAGAAGGCAGAATCTAAACGATGGACATGGGAGTCTCCCGGTGGACGATTCCACAACGAAATAGACCACATCATATTCAATCGATGGTTTTGCCTGACTGATGTCGCTGTTGTCCCAAAATTTCGAACGGGATAGGACCACCGTCTCCTTCGTGCAAAATTCTACTTCACAGAGCGGGGAGAAAGGGCTGCAAAGTTCAAAAAGAGAACTCCCAGAATGACCACCAACTGGGAACTCTTTGGTACTATTGCGGCAACATGGGAAGATGCCATTGTTGACAACATTGACGAGGAATACGATCGACTGGTTCAGCACCTCCATGAATGTGCGAGGAACGCCAAGAGAGAGATAGCCACAAAAAATCGCCTATCTTCGAAAACTCTTGAGCTAATTCACCAGCGTGGTTTGGCGCATGCCTCAGGCAACCACAAGCTAACGTCCGAGCTCGCAAAGCAGTGCAGAGATGCGATCAAGGAAGACCTCAAAGAGAGAAGAGCAGAAGTACTGGTAGATGCGGCAGAAGCCAGGAAAAGTATTCGTAACGCCCGCCTGTCCTTCGCCAACTACAAGACCAAGATGACTACCCTCCGACGTCCTGATGGATCCATCACATCCTCCAGAACGGCAATGGAGAAGATTATCCATGACTTCTATTCAAATCTCTTCGATAGCCATGTCCACTTGCTGACATACCAAACTCCACAGGATGGATATGTCTTTCCCAACGTTCTCCCTTCCAAAATCCGACACGCTATTTCGTCGGTAAAGAAACAAACAGCACCCGGCCCAGACAAGGTCAGACCTGAACACCGAAAGAACCTGCCGTCAGTACTCATCAATACGCTGGCTCGGCTCTTCACTCGCTACCTGTCTGAATGCAAGGTTCCATCCCAATGGAAAACCAGCAGGACCGTACTACTGTTCAAGAAGGGAGACATCCATGACATTGGCAACTATCGCCCGATCTGCCTATTGTCTGTCATCTACAAGTTGTTCACTCGAGTCATCCTAAATAGGATTGGCAGAACACTAGATGAAGGACAACCATGCGAGCAAGCAGGGTTCCGCAAAGGATTCAGCACCATCGACCATATCCACACGATAACCAAGCTCATTGAGGTTTCTCGGGAGTTCAAGATGCCGCTCTGTTTAACGTTCATTGATTTAAAGAAGGCCTTTGATTCTGTTGAGACGGAAGCGGTCATTGAAGCCCTAGCCAATCAGGGCATTCAAGCCCAATACATCAGGATCCTCCGTGAGCTGTATTGCGGATTCACTACCAGGATCTCACCATTCTACAAAGAAGTGATCGTTGATGTCAGGAGAGGGGTTCGGCAGGGTGATACCATTTCACCGAAACTCTTCAGTGCCACACTTGAGAACATCATGCGAGGATTGGAATGGGAAGGAATGGGAGTGAAGATAGATGGTCGGCAACTACACCACCTCCGCTTTGCTGATGACATTGTTTTAATAACACCAAACATCAGCCAAGCGGCACAAATGCTGGCTGACTTTGACTGTGAGTGTGGAAAGGTAGGACTACAGCTGAATCTTACGAAGACAATGTTTATGAGAAACAGCCTTGTTCCTGACGTCCCATTCGCTCTCAACGGAACGACCATCTCCGAATGCAACAGCTATGTGTACCTAGGTCGAGAGGTCAACATGACAAATGACCTGGCACCCGAGCTGCACAGGAGGAAGAGAGTGGCTTGGAACGCCTTCAAGAACGTCGAAGAAATAGCTAAAAGGACGAAGAACCTCCGGCTCCGGGCACATCTCTTTGATTCCACTGTTCTTCCTGCATTAACATATGCCTCAGAGACCTGGGCCCTACACAAACAAGATGAGAACACTATTCAGGTCTCCCAAAGAAGAATTGAAAGAGCTATGCTTGGAATATCACGTTTCATTCAAATGAGAGAAAGAATCCGGTGTTCTGACATCCGTCGACGATCAAGAATCAGGGAAGCTGTCTCATTTGCCAAGGTGTCGAAAATCAGATGGGCTGGTCACGTAATGAGATTTAAAGACGACCGCTGGACTAGAGCTGTTACCGACTGGATTCCACGGGATGTCAAAAGACCGCGTGGCCGCCCACCTACCAGATGGTCAGACTTCTTCGTGAAGATCATGAACAATCGGTTTGAGGCCCTTCATGTTCCCGGAGCGAACAGATGCCATTGGGCTACACTAGCACGCGACAGGGACAAATGGAGACGTTACTGGTGCCCGCTTGAGCAAATCGACGACTAACGGGAAGTTAAGTGATTAAGTGATTAAGTGAAGTATAAAAGAGAGAAATGAAAAAAAAAACCCCAACTATCCTATTTACAATTGTGCCTTAAAAAATAAAGAACCTGTGAATCAGCTTCACAAAAGACTAATAAAAAAGGAAACTGTAAGTCACTATTAAAACATATAAAAGAAATCACAGGATTATTTATATATAATTTAGTATATAAATAATTTATTATTTATATCACGATCACGATCATCCTGTTGTTCGTCGATTGCCTCAAGCAGGCACCAGTAATGTCTCCTTCGTCCTTGCCCTAAAATTCTAAAAAGTGTCACATTCAAGGCTCTTTCGGGGTTAGGAGAATGAGACCCATCATCGTTACTGGTATTTGGCATATTGGGTATGCCACGGGGAGTTTGCCAGACTCTACCCTGTGGGCAGGTTTCATTTGGTAGCCTGCCAGGTTGTCCAAAGTAAGAATGAGGTAATAAGATGTCGCTTCTGGGAGCTGGATCTTATAGTCTCTGGGTCTTTGCTGTTGATGAGATTACATGGCGCTGGGGGGCAGTTGGTGGGTGTGACCCCCGCCTACTGGAAGATGGAGGATCTGGATGGAGGATGCTCAGCCCTGATCTGAGCAGGCTTGGAGATCTCAGCCCTGGGACCCGCATGCCTTTGTTCCTCTGCAGGTACCTTCATGCGTGTGGAGAGTGGTCTCAGCATGGTGGTGGCTGGTTCCAGAGGTCTTTGACTGCGGGGGCTCTGTTCGGGGTGGCGAGGGAAACTCAACCCACCTCCATCCAAGGGGCCCCGGCGAGGACAGCCAGGCGCAGGGAAGGAGACTCTATTATTTATATACTAAAACTAAAAACTAAGACCTTTTTTAAAATTGCTTTTAACTGAATTACCATGCTTTTAACTGAATTACACAATTACAAAGTTGAAGTTGTTAATGATTGGATTTCAGTCATAAAATGTTCCAATTTCTGGCCATTCACCAGTGTACATTCTTTACCAATATCTCCAGTTCCCCACCCCCACTTCTCTCTCTCTCTCTCTCTCTCTCTCTCTCTCTCTTTCTCTGGGCATTATGGTTTGCAGTACAGGTACTGAAAGGTTATCATGTGCATTCCTTTACCTACTTTTAGCACTCAGTTCTTGTCCAGAGTGATCATACTAGACCAGTTCTTAGCAACAACTTTTTCCTTTCTAATTCAAAGATCTTTTCAATTTTAATTTTTTAATTGTATAAAGATACATATAGCATAAAACTTTTGCCTAAAACATTTTAAATTGTATAGTTCAATATTACTAAATCTCTTCACATCATTGTGCAACCAATCTCCAGTATTTAATCCTTTTGCAAAGCTTGGATTTCATACTCTTTAAATATAAACTCCCTATTTCTTCCACCTAAATGTTCTGTTTTTAGTGATTACTGCCTTCAATTATAATTTTATTTTCTGGTACACTATTTTTTCAACTTTTTTTAGTCATAAAAAGAAAGAAATCTGCCTTTTACTACAGCATGTTTGAAGCTTGAGGGCATTATAAAAAGTAAACTCAGATAGAGAAGGAGAAAGACAAATAATGTGTGTTCTCTTTTGCATATGGAATTTTAAACAATCAACATCTGGGCTGCATGAGTGAGTCTGCAGAAAACCCAGGTATGCGGGACTGGTGACTGAAAACTCCAGGTTCAATGGAAGCGGGAATGAGTGGCCTTCACCCAGGTCCTCCTATGTTTCTGGCAACTTGGTTGTCATACCCACAAGCCACCTCTGTCTGGCGCCAGATAATCTCATCAACAGTCATGATCCAGAGACTCATTGTCCTTCTGTCTTGAAAGAGGGCATAAAAGGACACTGTCATCATCATGTTGCCAGACTCAGAGCCAGGCTATTTCATTCAGGGTGCCTTGGAGGGGGATGGGTAAGGTCTTTCCCGGCCCCAAACAACCAGCCCCTGCAGCCGAAAACTTTCAGAACTCAATCTCTGCCATGCTCCCAGCTGCTCTCCACTCGCTAGGGCTGAGACCCATCCATGAGTAAATGTATTACCTAGATATCTCAAACCGCACACCACTCACATTCCAAGAGTAAGGTAAGGTAAGGTAAGGTAAGGTAAAGGCCCTCCCGTTGATCGTCGATTTGCTCGAGCGGGCCCAGTAACGTCTCCATTGGAGATTTTGTTGTTACTGTGTCTGGCATATCAAATACTCTCGGTAGCTTGCCGGGCTCTCTGAGAGGGGCGGAGGAATCGAACTCCGGTCGGCCATGTTGGCCGCTTGTAAGGCGAACGCCCTACCCGCTGTGCTAGTAGTGCACCACATTTGATGGGGTTTAAAGTAGAAGGCAACCAATCTTAGAGGGAAATATATTTTTACAGATATTTATACATATATATATATATATTCATATTAGCACACAAGGCTTAGCCCTTAACAGCATATTAGTAATCTCTTGTAGACGGGTTTAATGGCCCCTAAGTGAAATACAACAATCTTCATACGTTCTCCTCTAAGGAAAGTTTTTTTGGAGCATTTTCAGTGGTTTATTCAGTGACACTGTTGCTGTCACTGTCACTGTCCTCCCATTGTTCATCGATTTGCTCGAGCAGGCACCAATAACGTCTCCATTGTGAGACTTCTTGTTACTGTTTTTGGCATATCCAGTACATCATAGGTAGCTTCCCAGGCTTTGCCGTGAGGGCAGAATACTCTCAGTAGCTTGCCGGGCTCTCCGAGAGGGGCAGAGGAATCGAAGCCAGGTCAGCCTTGTGCAAGGGAAACACCTTACCCTCTATGCTATTCCTCCGACCCCATAACAAATAATAAAAAACAAATTTTTCGATTTTTCTTGGGGGCAGGGTTTGGGGTTATGGATGGAAACATCCAAATATGGTGGTGAAAGGGGTAATGGTAGTGAGACTGGTATTCATATATTAAATGTAATCAAATATTGTGAACTACCTTTTAAAATTACAATAAAATAAAAAATATATCTGGGCTGGAGCGATACTATAATGGGTAATGTTCTTGCCTTTCATTTGGTGATCCTGCTTCTGTCCCTGGCACCACATAGGCAAGGAGTGATCCCAGAGCACAGAGCCAGGAGTAAGCGTTGAATACTGTGGTTGTGGTCAAAGCAACAAACAGAAACAAAAAACCAAAACTACCCTCAATATCTAACAAAATCATAGAAATAAAGTATATATGGTGGTTTCTAAGGGCCGGGAGGTGGAGAAAGTAGGTGATGGCGACCTTTCACTTCCAAGATCATTAAGTTCTGGGAGTCTAATGTATAACAAGATGACTATAGTTTATAGTCCTGCATCCTACACTGAATTTTGGAAGGGAGCATATCTTGTTTACTCTTACCACACAGGCATGCAATGATAACTGTATGAAGTTAAAGATAGGTTAACTGATCTTACCATGATAGTCACTTAGCAATATATGTGTATCAAAAAATCCTATAGTATACCTTAGATTTATAAATCACTTGATCACTCGATACTCCGTTACTCATCGTTTTGCTTGAGCGGGCGCCAGTAAGGTCTCCAGTCATCCCTGTTGCATGCTAGCGTAGCCCAATGGCATCTGCTCATTCTAAGAACATGAAGAGCCTCAAACTGATCATTCAGGGTCTTGACGAAGAAGTCTAACCATCTCATAGGTGGGCGTCCACACGATCTTTTGACATCCCGTGGAATCCAGTCAATAATGGCTCTAGTCCAGCGGTCGTCTCTAAACCTCATTATGTGTCCAGCCCATCTGATTTTTGATGCCTTGGCAAATGAGACAGCATCCCTGATTCTTGAGCGTTGACGGAAATCAGAACTTCAGATTCTATCTCTCACTTGAGTGAAGTGTGATACTCCAAGCATAGCTCTTTCGATTCCTCTTTGAGAGACCCAAATAGCATTCTCATCCTGTTTTCATAGGGCCCAGGTTTCTGAGACATATGTTAATGCAGGAAGAACAGTGGAATTGAAGAGATGTGATCAGAGCTGGAGGTTCTTTGTCCTCTTACTTATTTCTTCAACACTCTTGAAGGCATTTCAAGCCGTTCTCTTCCTCCTACATAACTCAGGTGCCAGGTCATTTGTCATGTTGACTTCTCGATATATATATATATATATATATATATATATATATATATATATCTGTTGCATTCGGAGATGGTTGTTTCGTTGAGAGTGAATGGAACATCAGGAACAAGACTGTTTCTCATGAACATTATTTTTGTGAGATTCAGTTGTAATCTGACCTTTCCACACTCACGGTCAAAGTTGGTTAGCATTTGTGCCGCTTGGCTGATGTTTGGTGTTATTAGAACGATATCATCTGCAAAGCGGAGATGGTGTAGTTGCTGACCATCTATCTTCACTCCCATTCCTTCCCATTCCAGTCGTCGCATGATGGTCTCGAGGGTGGCACTGAAGAGTTTCGGTGAAATGGTATCACCCTGCCGAACCCCTCTCTTGACATGGATGATTACTTCTTTGTAGAATGGTGAGATCCTGGTAGTGAATCCCTAATACAGATCACAGAGGATCCTGATGTATTGAGTTTGAATGCCCTGATTGGCTAGGGTTTCGATGACTGCTTCCATCTCAAGAGAATCAAAGGCCTTCTTTAAATCAATGAACATTAGACAGAGGGATTTATAAATATTCTATGTTAATTATTTTACAATAAAATTGTAGGAATAGTGGTAGTTTGGAGTTCCTGAGTCCATGTGACTGGACATTAGGAGAAGCTTGTAGTCTATGAGAGAATTAATTTGGAATAAAGGGTGTACAAAAATTTCTTAGACTCTCAGAATAAAGTACCATAAACCAAATGACATTAGACAAAATAAATTTATTGAATAGTTTGATAGTTATGTAAGCTTGAATGCCAAAATTAAGGTATTAGCAGGACTATGATCCCAATAAACATCTAGGGAGATAATTCTTCTTTTTCTCTTTCAAATTTTGGAATTTTCTGGCAATCCATGACATTGCTAGTCTGATATATCCATCACTTCAATTCCTGCCTCAGTTGTCTTCACATCATCTTCCCTTTGTGTGCCTCTGCACTAATTTTTCTCTTCTTATAAGAACAATGACTGCTTATAAGGCCTCCTTACTCATTAGAACACTAAGGGAACACAGCCTTAACTAGTGACATCTGCAATAAATCAGTTAATAAATGAGGTCTCTTTGTAAAGAGTCAGGGGTTAAGACTTCAGCATATCTTTTGAGGAACACATCAGCCCAAAAGAGGTACACATTCCATATGAACTGTCCTGTTTATCCAGTTTTGACTATAACCTGCAATGAAAGAATCTTTTCCTGATGTTAGCTCTTATTTGCTTGGCTGTGTTTTCAGCAGTGGAGAATGTATGATAGTAGGAGGAGGAATGAGAAGGAAGGTACATTTATTTATTCATTCATTGAAAACAGTATAGATCGAATGTCTTCCACCCTCTAGAATAGAAGGGTGGGAATAAGATGTGAGAAAAAAAATCATGTGTGAGAAGTAAGAAGATAATCTAGAATGAACGACTCTGTGATATTAGGAACTGACTCCCACTTGCCTGACTTGAGAGATGGTTTGCAGATAGTCTATTTCTCAAAAATGTGCAAAGTGTAGTCTGGGAACATGGTAGAATAAAATAAAAAAAATGCTGGATAATCATGAACATAATGGTAGCAATTAATTTTTTAATGTCAAGTATCAGTTGTCAATGCAATGACTCATTCTTTCAGTGATTTGATGTAATTAGCCATCACTATTTACTTGTCCAGTGTAGGAAGAATTAATGGAAAGCAGGGGGAGGTGTTTTTAATAAGGGTACCAACAAAGCCACTAATTAGAAATGGCTCAGACTTTGAGAATTTTCAGAATAATAAATTCTGCTTCTTTGGAGAATTATTTAATTTTCTGAAAACAAGCAAATGTCAGTAGGAGCTTTGTGTGAGGAATAGAACGGAAGATGGAAAGGGGTCATTACTTAGCACAGAAAAGGCTCAACATGTGTCTGACTGTGGCTCAGTATGAATAAAAGTCTTGGAAGAAGCTGTGTCCTGAAGGCGGTCTGTGGCTGAACCAGGACCTGGTCAAGGCCAGCCCATACTTTGAGGCTTTTCTCCCCCTCTTCATAAGGGCCCATCCCATAGACAGTAAGCCCAGTGGCAGATGGAGACATTCTGTTTAATTGCTCTGGAGTGCAAGCATGCAGGGTTTTAGGTCCAGAAACCCTACTGTTTATTCATAACCAAGCTGTTAGAAGAAGGATTTCAAAAGTTTTAGAAAGTCTAGCCCTTCTGCCTTTTTCCCTCTGGACAGCAAGATGGCGGCCGCCTTGGAGCTTTTTGGAAAGCCAGGTATGAGCCGGTCGTGACGGGGCAACTGAAACCTCATGGGAAGTGGGGCGCTCCGGGCTCATCCTTCACGCCCTACTGAGGTCACGAGTTGCCCCCCACGAGCGGCTCTCTGGCAGGGCCATGGCTCTAGAGCCACAGAAACCAGTCTCATAATTATCTGACTCTTGGCAAAAATACTTCCAGGCTTAATAAGTAAAATATCAAAAATCCAAAATTGCGCTGCCACTATTGCAGCCGCGCGTCATCATTTGATTCTTGTAACCAGCTATAGAAACAAATTATTTCAGAATGTCTTTTCAACAGGTCTGATTTGGGAGGTGTAATCTCTACATAATAATAGTGCATCTTTTGTCGAAACAATGAATCTAATCAAAGTAGCTAGAGTGTTAACCTAGAATTCATCTGCCTCACAGGCATTGGGAGTGTTGGCAGGGAGGTATATTGGGGTTCTTCTTGGTGAAAAATAAGTACTGGTGAAGGGAAATGTGTTTGATGATTGCATGACCGAGACTTAAACCTGAACGCTTTGTAACTTTTCCCACAGTGATTCAATAAATTAATAAATTAAAAAAAGTTTTAGAAAGTCTAAAAATAAAATAAAATTAAATAAAACTAGAAAAAAGTAGAAATGAGAATGAGTTGTGAAATATTGAGGCACCAGCCCCACCTATTTTTATTTTCTATCTTACTTGACTCTTTGTCTCCGTTCCAACCTCACTGACTCTTGGGGGGCTTATATAGAAATCAGAGGTATGAAACTAGATACTTGAGGCTGATGAACTTGCCTACTTTCATGGTAGCAAGACAAACAGAAAAGTGCATTCACTGCTGTGGAAGGGCTAGAACCCAGGTGGAATCTGGTACAAGGCTACCATAGAGATTTGATGATGACAAGAAATGGAGACACTTGAAAGCATAAAAGGTAGTCCGTGATCTCTGTGAAGGGTGGTGACATTGAAGAATTGTTTCACCCACTGCCCACTCATGAGTGGTGGATGGTCAGTGTTCTTGCTCACACAGGCTTCACTGAGACTTTTTTTACTCACCTTTTAAGAACTTTTTCCCACTTTTGACTCCTTCCAACATTCGTTTTCCCGTGTCTTTCATGAATTCTTTTGGTATGAGTAAATCCTGCTGTACTAGCATTTCCACTGGGGGAGCAAAAGAATCACAACAGTAAAAAAGACATAATTTTTAAGAGAACTTCACTCTCCATTCCAATGTACAAATCCTTTTTATTTTCCTTTTTTGGCACACTATGTGATGTTTAGAACTTACTCATCTCTCTGCGGTCAAGTCTCACTTTTGTCAGTGCTCAGGGGACCATATGTAGGTGTGGGAGATTGAAGTGTGGTCAGTTGGGTACAAAGCAAGTGCTTTAAACCCTGTATTACTTCTCCAGCCACCTGCCTCTCCCACGTACAAATTCTTGAAGTTAAGAAGTTTTATGAAGGAACAGTTTCTTTCTTGGAGGATTTTGGGCCACAGCAAAGAAACTTGGTAGGTAGCAGGCAGTAATGTCTTATTGTAGAATCTAAGGACTCAGGGAATATGCTTAATTGAGCTTTTGTTTTGTGGTGATATTCTGCTTCATCTTATGATTGCTGTTATGAATGATGACATCCAGGTAAGGCTGATGTCAGAGACTTTTCTAGGCTATTTCCTGAGTAAGGAAGAAACGTACGGGGCTGGGGAGATAGCACAGCGGGTAGGGCGTTTGCCTTGCATGTGGCCGACCCAGGTTCGATTCCCAGCATCCCATATGGTCCCCTGAGTACTGCTAGGAGTAACTCCTGAGTGCAGAGCCAGGAGTAACCCCTGTGCATCGCCAGGTGTAACCCAAAAAGCAAAAAAAAAAAAAAAAGAAACTTACTTAGTCGGTTCATTCCTTGTATCTCAGGTATGTTCTTCGTCATGTTCTGTGCTGTTGCTAAGCTGTCCGTGAGTTTCGGCATTGTCAGTTGTACTGGAGGAAGTTCTGCCGGAATTTTGAACCCTGCATCAAGGTTAGCTGTAAAAATACCAATTTTGTTAACTTTAGAGAGTGAAATACTTGTTTTTCCCATCCTTTGATACGGGTGTCAGGACACCAGGTTACATCACATGTGCAGAACAGAGGAGTGATGTGTAATAAAGATTGTTCTCTTAAGGAAGATAGGATTTCTATAAACTTTGAGACTCATAAAAAAAGACATTTCTTCTTCCAAAGTTTATATGTTGAAAATCTAAATGCTAATTGGATGGTTTTAGATGGTAGGAATTTGGGGAGTTGTTACATTGGGTGAGGGTGATAAGGCCTTATAAAATCTCTTGAGAGCTCTCTTCTCTTTCTCCTATTTGAGGGCTTCACAGCCTGCAACCAAGAAGGGTCTCACCAGAATTCAATCAGTCTGGTTCCTTCATCTTAGTCATCCAGCCTCTAGATTCTGACTAACATTGTTGCTTAAGTCACTACATCTATGGCAGCTGTGGACTCAAACCCAAATGGACTAAGACAAAGCCTCTGAGAAGGTATGTGGGATTGAACAGTTGTAAAGGGCAGTTTGGATGGATTTACCTTGGGTAAGTGAGAGTCAAAGAGCACATTAGAACTATGTCTTAGTGTCAGGTATGTGAAGGGAGAATATTCTAAAAACACTGTTTTGAGGCAAGAAGTGACTTAACAAGGATTCAGAGTAATTATGGGACAATGTCTGGAATACAGACAAATTCAAGTAAACTGTTGTGTGTGGAATGTAAAGGATGTCATGAAACATAGCACTATATAGCACTGTCCTCCCATGGTTCATTGATTTGCTCAAGTGGGCATCAGTAATGTCTCCATTGTAAGACTTATTGTTACTGTTTTTGGCATATGGAATATGCCATGGGGAGTTTGCCAGGCTCTGCTGTGTGTGGGGATACTCTTGGTAGCTTGCCGGACTCTCCAAGAGGGATGGAGGAATCGAACCTGGGTCAGACTGAAACACAAGCAAGAAAGTTTGTAAATCTGTAACTGCACCTCACGGTGATTCACTAGTAAAAAAAATTTAAAAAAAGAAAAAGAAGAAAAAAGAAAATGAAGGTGTGAACTGATTCGTGGGGACCATTATAAGGGTTTAGAAGGTGTTTGTGGATGAAGATAAAAATACTCTGTGAGATAGCTGCACTATCAATTGATCTCATCTTTTTCTTCTTTCTGCTTGTAACAAAACCTTTTCATTCTTCCAATTGACCATGTCAGTTTGGTTTGAACTTAGCTGTGCCTGAAACTATTACTATTTCTCCAATATCTCCAACTGCAAGACTCTAAACCCTTCTCCCAGAATTCCTCTTCCCGACTTCATAATATACTCTATGTAACAGCCCTACCCCCACCCCCTTTCAGGTTGTTAATTGAAGACATAAAAAACAAAGATGCTAAGGTTTTCATGTCATTTTTTAAACCAAAGGCATCATCTTCTGCAAAATAAGAATGTGATGACAGGGAGGACTGAACTGAATCTATTGGGTGACCATTTCCCTTTGTCCCTCACTGGCTCTCAGGAAGGTCAATGAACAGAGTGGATAATGTCTCTTCTGCCTTCAGGGCATTCTTTCAGATGTCTAACTTCTATTCCTTCTGAGGGGTTTTGAAATTGTTTTTTTTTGAGATGTGAACAATTTCTCTGAAAAACTTTTCTCAACTTGACTATTCCCTGAACTGTGAGGATCCTAGATTCCTGTTGGAGATCTGGCCACTGTCTGAAGGGTCCAGCTCTATTGTGGTACGGGCACCATGGGGTCTTGTCCCAGCGATTTCTGGTGTTGCTCCCACTCTTAATCCCTCTTCCTTTCAACTCAGCTTTTATGCAAAGCTCAGATCTTGTTGAAGTTTTTTTTTTAATGAGGAAGATAAATATGACCCTTCCCCGACAGAACTTACATTTTATTACTGAATCATAGAATTGTGTGATGTCCTAGAAAAGAAGGAACAGTATGATGCCAAGGGACAAAGAGGATATAATCCCTCTGCTTGTTTATAGAAGATTCTTTAGAAAAATCAATATCTAAACTGAGATTTGACAGATGAGATAGCATGATCTGGTGACCTTCAGAAGGGCCTGGAGAAGGGAACAATGTGAGGAAAACCTGTTCTAAATTGAGGGAGAACTAGAATAAAGGGCCCCAAGATTAGAGGAAAGGCAGGTTTTTTAGATCTGATCATTGCTTTTGTGAAACTGGAAAAGGCATTGCTGAGAAGCACAGTCTGGGGCATGGACTACTTTGTGGGTCCAGGTTCTAGCCCCACCATCAACCTATATGAAGGATGGTGTGGCTGGGACAGTGACTAAAGGACAGAGTTGGAGAAGATGTGCACGTAGAATAGTTATGGCCAGGGGTTTATTTTATCCCCAACAAGGGATAAAGAACTAAGTTCAGGAGTCACATTTAGAAGCAGGGGCATCAGAGAAGTGATGGGAGGCAGAAAGGACTGAGAACAGGAATGGAAATTGATGTGACATAGGGTTTTAAATGAAGCCGGGCAAGAGCATACTCATGGGCACTGACCAGGGACCGAACCAGAGCAGTCAAGTAGAGGAGAGCTGTGAATCTCATATTGTTGGAGGGAGAATATGAATATGAATATGAAACTCATATTGCTGAGCCTCAGAATCCTCGTGCCCAGGTACTGAGCTTGCTGGACTCTTTCTTTTTCTTAGTGAAGCACCATGAGGTACAGTTGTGAACATTACAAGTTTTTGTGCTTGGGTTTCAGTTATACAATGATTGAGTGCCCATCCCCCCACCAGTGCCCATACTTCACCACTACGGATCCCAGTATCCCTCCCACCCCCCATTCCCCCATCCCACCCTGCCTCTGTGGCTGGGCATTCCCCTTTGTTCTCTCTCTCCTTTTGGTTGTTGAGGTTTGCAAAAGAGGCATTGAGTGGCAATCATGTTTGGTCTATAGTCTACTTTCAGCACGCATTGTTGGACTCTTTAAGGATAACAAGAGTCAATGGGAGTAAAGCTCAGAGGGGTGACTTCATCCTCCGTCACTATGTTACTTCCTTCCCATTTGTCACCTACCAAGTTAACAAGGGCGAATTGACACTGGCTGATATTTTGTAGAGTCTTGCAGGTGGTCCTTCCCTAAATCTTTCAACAATAAATTTCCTCCCTTTCTTTACCACCCCAACTGACTTCTCAGTTCATATCTCTGGAATACCAAGGATGGGAAGCAGAATAAATTTTGTTGGTGAGATTAGAATGTGTTTGTGAAGTATGGTGGGATAAATCTTGATCTGGATATCTCTCTATTAGGGGATAGGGCTCAGGAGATCATGTACCCACAGGTTATTTCAATGTCCTTAGGACTCATCAGGTTCCATGGCTTCACTTATGTTATCGAACCCCCTCATGGGCCCTTATTCGTCTTTGTCTTCAGGCTCAATCAGTTGCAACCCTGTAAAGGTCTCCTGATTGCATAATGATGTAAATTCATTGAAGTTAGACCTTGATTCTTCCTTCAAGCAGGAAATAGTAGAACAACACAAAGAAGCAAATGATTCTCTGTCGTCTTGTATTTATTAATTTTACTTATCTGAGTTGGGATTCAAGATGCCTTCACTTTTTTATAAACCTATGTCTTTGTTATATACATAGGACAATATAATCTCATGTATTAAAATATATTGAGAGGGGCTGGAGCAATAGTACAGCTGGTAGGGCATTTGCCTTGCAAGCGGCCGACCCGGGTTCAATTCCCAGCATCCCATATGGTCCCCTGAGCACCACCAGGGGTGATTCCTGAGTGTAGAGCCAGGAGTAACCTCTGTGCATCGCCGGGTGTGACCCAAAAAGCAAAATGTATATATATTGGAGAGGCCAGAGAGGTAGTACAGCTGGTACAGCACTTTCCTTTGCACATGATTTATCCAGGTTTGATGTCTGTCACCACATTTGGTCCCTGGAACACTGTCAGGAGTGTTCCTTGAGTACAGAGGGTGTGACATTAAGATAAAAAAAATTGTGTTTTGATTTTCATTTAGAAATGTATAAAACACTTGGGGTAATTAGGGGAAATTACATATGAAGATGAAATTTCTAGATAATAAACTTCTATGACCATGTGAGGGATTCTTATACATTGCAGATGTCTCACTTATCTGGTTGGTTTGTTTCAGCATGATGCTAAATGCATAGTAAAGGGACTGATGAGGATAGAGGAGGCAGTTGATGGACTGAAAAAAGTAACAGAGAATTCTGGATACCTATTCGTGGGTGTCAATTTTCTTAGTGCCTCTCACCAGATTCTAGGTGGGTCTGTCTGGATTTCAGGGTGACAAACACTTTTACGTCATGGCTGCTCTGAAGATAAATGTGAAGAAGAATATCAGTATCACTGACAGTGCTGTTTTGAGGAATAAATATCCTCAAAAGACAGGACTCAGGAAAAGAATATTAAAGGGATGGACATTAGAGACATGAAGAGCGAGATCTTTGAGTGATATCACTCAGCTTTAGCCTCCACATAAGATGACTATCACTTTCCTGAAGCTAATCTGTTCCACACATATAGAGTTGGCAGTGAGTCAGTGTAATATCTCCCTGTTAACTCTCTGTGAGATTTGATATTTGAGATGTATTTTTATATCTAATGTAGTCTAGCAGGTAAAGAAAGGATGCATTAGATTGACGTAGGGAACAAGATTTGGAAATCCATTGCAATTCTGAGGTCCAAGATGGAAATCTGGAATGTAGTTATGCTCTTACCTGGAGAATGGAGAAATGAAGAACAGGAGAGAGTTCTGACTGCAGTAATGCCCTAGGGTGTATATGGGTGAGTTGTGTCTGCATATGTAATGTAGAAGAATCTCTGACAAAACAATCTCCAAGAGCACACACAAAAAGCAACAAGAGCAAAGTATGATATTTGTACAAGTATTTTTACATAAGGAAATTAGACTTTTTAAACATTGACATTTTAAGTAGACCTGTCCCAGAGAAGAGTATTTCAAAATGTCACTGCTTAGAATGTGGAAATCATCTGCCCTACAGGTAGGGGGAGGGTGTGGGATGGGGGTATACTGCGGTTGTTGGGGGTGGAGAATGGGCACTCGTGAAGGTACGGTTGTTTCATTGTATGACCGAGACTTAGACCCGAAAGCTTTGTAACTGCTCTCACAGTGATTCAATAAATAAAATTATAAAAAAATAAAAAAAGTCACTGCTTAGCTCTATTCCCTGCCTTAACTTTTTTTTATCTCAAAAATTAAAAGGATGTGCTCTAAGATCTTATGGAATTTTATTTTCAGGTGTGGATCTTAATGCCAAATCCAGGTTGACAGAGAAAATCTTATTGACAATTTAATTCTCAATATCATGGCATTAGGCAGAGAAACTGAGGAACATGAGGCAGCGAGTTTGGCTATGAATGCTCAGTTCCTGTAAAAATTGTGAAGGAGAGGATTATGAACCAAATTCTCAGAGAAGGCTGAGACCAAGAGTTGTGCTGGGAAGACTGGATTTTCTCTCATGGGAATATTGATAGGGAAAGAGACAAGCTATCTTAATCAGAATAAAATTATGTAAGAGGAACTGGAACTAGAGTATAAGTCAGGAAGAGAGAGAGAAAGAGAGAGAAAGAGAGAGTATTGTGGGGTTTGTGGGGGAAGAGCATGGGATGGAAAAAGAATCTTGCATTTCAGAACTACTGAAAGTTGAAGTGTTCCTTGGTTTCTGACTAGAATGGGACTTATTGGGGAGAGTCTGGGAAGATTCTGGAAAATCTTATATGGGCAATCATTATGAAGGAATGAAAAATGGTAGTTCACACCATGGAGAGAAGGGTTATTCACCTTTTAAATAATCAACTTGATGTTTTCAAACACCTTTTGTGTCCTCAACACTTTTTAGACTGAGTCCTGATTTGAAGCAGCGAAAGATATCTCAATAGCAACTGTCCAAATCTTTCTAATGACTTGAAAAACACTGAGAACCTATAAATATGGGGAAGCCTCTTGGCATCATCGATCAATTTCATGAAATATGGAGATTGGTGTGTAAAAAAAGTGTGATCTATTAGACACGTGGTTTTTTTTTCTTTTTTTGGTCACACCTGGCAATGCACAGGAGTTACACCTGGCTCTGCACTCAGGAGTTACTCCTGGCGGTGCGCAGGGGACCATATAGAATGCTGGGAATCGAACCTGGGTTGGCCGCGTGCAAGGCAAATGCCCTACCCGCTGTGCTATCTCTCCAGCCCCCAACACGTGTTTTATGCCATAAATTTTATTTTTATCTGTGGATTTTTGCCTCTGTTCTGGTACCTGTTTATGATTGTGATGCCTATGACTCATATGTGTATTCCTACATGACTCTTTTGTGCTGCTTGCTGTAGTAACACAGAGACTGTCTGGGATAGAGAGAAATTTACCTGGCGAGCCTGGATAGTATCATCATTTCTGATGTTTTCATTGACTCTATTTTTCTTTGAACCCTATGAATTAAATTTGCACCAGATGTTGAGTTAGAACTGAAGATAGACAATCTTTTCTTAGAGAAAGATACAGTCTATGGGGGATTTAGGGTAACATGGTTGTGTAACATAATTACACAAACAATGATTTGATTTAATTTTATTTTGATAGTGCTAGGAAAGAAAAATATAGGAGGCAGTAAAATGGAAAATAGGACTTAAAATATTCTGGGCTGTAGTAAGGCTGTTGTGAGGAAACCCATTGACCTGGAGAAGAGGGGAATACTTATAAGCATGGGTAGGAAGGAGCAGGCAGGGGAAAGAATGGGGTAGGGATGTCCAAGTAGGTAGGTGAGAATCGAATAAGTGGGAAATAATAGCTTGTTTCTTTTCTTTTTCTTTTTTTTCTTTTTTTGTGTTTGGGTCACACTCAGCTGTGCTCAGGGCTTACTCCTGGCTTTTCAGTCAGGGGTCACTTTGAGGAAACTTGGGGGGACCATATGGCGTGTTGGAGATCAAACTTGGGCCAGCCACATGGAAAGAAGGCACCCTACCCACTGCACTATCTCCCAGTCCCTGAATAGCTTGTTTCTTAGGAAGGAAAAAGAGTATCTGTGTGTCTTTAGCAGAGTGGGCATAGCGTGGGTGGGGGAGAGGTGATACAGCAAGGAAACTAGTTTGGAGCACAGGCTTGGCTTCCACTAACCAAAGAACTCAGCCTGTTATGTGTAGGACTTAAGGGGAGGCAGAAGTCAGCAGCAGAGACAGACCTGGGAGAAACCTTTCTGCTGAGTGGGGAAGGGTAAGTTTTACTGAGTTTAGCCATTTGGGTACTCTAGTCATCTGGGGACCCTAAGAATGGGGTTAGAGGAAGAACTATACTCATGGGCAAGACTTGGGCGCCAGCCAGTACTAGGCAAGGAGAGTAATGAATCTTATGCTGTCATGTACAGAGTAATTGGACCAGAGTCCTCAGAGTTTGGCATCTAGCACGTAAGGTATCAAGTGGGTTCTTGATGTCAGTGACCAATGAGACTCGGTGTTCTAGTGGCATGATCCCTTCTCTTCTATCTGAGACACATGCCTTGCCCCAATTTCCACTCCCTTGTATGTCATCGGGGTGACTGTGTCACCTTCTCTGCAGGTCAGTTCTGGTGAGTGGTCTGGAACAGGCAATTTTCCGACTGTTACCAAGGTATCCTCTGCCAGCCTCTCCTCTCACTACCCTGGGCTGCCCTGTTTGATGACCTCTGGTGTCAGAGACTTTGAGAGAGGGTTTCTGGGAAAGACACAGCAGGAAGTCTGTGTCCAGAAATCTCTCCTAACAAGTAAATGTAGGTGTGTTATCCCAGGAGGTCAGACGGTCTCCTCAGGGGACAGTGAAATGGCCTGAGCTAATCCTAAGTGGGCTGTGTCCACCCCAGGATGCTGCCTGTGAAGCATTTGGAAATTCCTTTGCACTGAAGTCTGGACTTGCTGGGGTCTTAGCTAAGGGTTTCACACTTTCATCAGACTTTTCCAGATTCTGCAGACCCTGTCTATGTTATCTTAAGAGACAGCTAATCAATCCCCTCAACTCCAGAAAATTCATCAGGAAAAATTTTCAGAGTTTATAATAATTCCATTTGCTACTAGTGAGTAGGAATGTAGCTAGGAACATTGATAATCCAGATTACTAGGAGACCCACAGGTGCTTTACTATCTCAGCAATCTCAGCATCTTTTTCTGGCATTTATGTTTGCTTGGGGATGACAGAGCAGACTTGGTGATATCACTTTATGATTTGACTTTATTAGATGTTTATGAGAAGCAATTCTCCTGACCAACTTCAGTTCTTTTTCATTTGGCAATAAGTGTCACAATGGAAACGTTACTGGGCCTGCTCCAGAAAATTGATGAACAGCGGGAGGACAGTGACAGTGACAGTGACTCTTTGGATAGGGCGTTTGCCTTGCACGTGGCCGACCTGGGTTCGAATCCTCTGTCCCTCTCTGAGAGCCCGGCAAGCTACCAAGAATATCCCACCCGCATGGCAGAGCCTGGCAAGTTCCCGTGACGTATTCAATATGCCAAAAACAGTAACAACAAGTTTCACAATTTGACGTTACTGGTGCCCACTCGAGCAAATCGATGAACAATGGAATGACAGTGCTACAGTGCTACTCTTTATCCCACTGGATTATTGAGGAATTCATACAAAAAATTGGTTGTCTTTCTTCTCCATTCATTCTCAGAACCGTTTTTGGGAGCTGAGGACAACTTGGAATTTTTGTTTCTGGTCTTGAAAAAAATCCTTATTTTCCTGAGGCATCTCTACTTTCCCTTGTCCAGACATGGGGCCATGGTAAAAAAATAAGCTAAGAATTATTTGCAGAGATTTTTGCTCTGTGCCAGGCAAGACCCAGAGGGATGAAGAGATAGGCAGTATTCAGTGGTATAGTTGGAATTTAGTGGAATAGATCATACTGAATACACATTTTTACAACAAATAAAATCATAATCATAATGTTTTCAGCATTGATGTACAAAGGTTTTGTATCCGATCACCATTCATGTACCCAAGGTCACTGTCCCTGTGTCTGCTCTTGTTCATCTCTTCATTTCCCCCCTACCACTACCTCCACTATTTGTTAAAAGAGTTTTTTAATCCAAGGACAAGGTTTTTTTTTCTCATTGGGTAATCTATATTCCCTTACTTTGTTTCTCTATATACTGCAGATAAGTTAGATATTCTATATTTATCCCTCTCTCTGATTCATTCCATCAAATTGCAGCAAAAAGCAAGATTTCATTTTTTTCTTACAGCTGCATAGTAGTCCATTGTGGATCTATCTCACAACATTTTTTTTTATCCATTTGTCACAAAAATAGAAGTTTTACAGACAGTCTATAATGATCTGTTACCAAGCTTATACTTTACTCAGAATGAAGAGAGAGGGTACCTATGGGGATGAGAGCAGGGTCAAGGATGATACTTGCCAACTATAGTTCTTCTTTTCCTGATTGTGGTTAAAGGAAAGGACAACCCAGGCCTCTGGGTATTTGAAGGGGTGATTATCTCCAGATGCCTGATTAAACATCCTGATGATTACCAGGGTACTGATCTGACACCTTTCCTATCGTTCATGTTCTTTCCAGTTTTTCTCTACTTGGAGACCGAGTCCTGTTTAATTTATTTAAAATAAATGATATTTGGACCACCATAATCTACAATACTGTTAATTACTGTTCTTTTAGATATGGGGGTGAAGTACCTAAATGCAGAGGTACTTCTACTTGATCATCGCATACTGACCACTTGGGATGTAGTAATTTTCCTAGGTAGATTGAAGCTGACCAATCAAGTGCACTTGATATGTCCAGAAGGCAAATTAGCAGAATTTTACATATGCTTGCCAGAAAAATGTCCTCAATGTTTCAGGCTTTGAATAATCTGACAGTGAAATACCATGTATCTTTTAAAGGTGAGCTAATATTTGAAAATGAAAAAAAAAAGAACCCAGGGTGATAAATAAAGGAGAGGCTTAGGTTGGAAATTAAAAAAATTGTTTTGGAGGGGATCACTCGAACTATTCAGGAGGCCTGGGAGCCCCAGTGGCATTTCTTGGATCACAGGGCTGTCCATTCAATGGAAGGGACTGAGGATACAATGATGTGAAGGCCCTGAGGGTTTGAGGGGCCTCTAGATCTACACTCAGTGATGATACATAGGGGACCACATGATACCGGTAATCAAACCTGGGTGGGATACATGGTAGGCTTACCTCCTAACCACTGTACTCCTGATCTTGTATACTTGGTTTACTTTCTTGTTTGGTTCCTGAGGCAATTATGAAAGCCAATTCAAGATGGGAAACAGTTTTAGAAAAATAGAATCCCATTTGGGATGAGTATATGACTTTCCAAAATATGAAATAGAAATATGTGGTGCTTATTTAAATGGAATTATTAGATACACATTTTCTTCTCTTTATTTTTAAATTTCATTTTATTTGGGGGAGTCACACCTACTGATACTTGTTAGATGTAGTTTTGTCACTTGGGGTTGGCAATACTGGGGTCATGAGAGCCATACCCAGCACTGCCTTGGAGACCACATGGTGCCGAAGATCAAAGTCCAAGCCCTGGGCATACCAAAATTATGCTCCTGTCATCTGATCTCTCTCATCTGCTCCCTCTTCTTTTTATTACCAATCAAGATGGAACTTTGCTAGGTCTTTGGAACACTTAGTACAATCTAATATTTTTCTCTTTCACTTTTTAAGTTTTCTCTTTCTCTCCTTCCTTCCTTCCTTCCTTCCTTCCTTCCTTCCTTCCTTCCTTCCTTCCTTCCTTCCTTCTCAGTGGTATTGGGGGCTACTCTTTTTTTTGTTGTTGTTTTGGTTACATTGCACAGGGGTTCCTCCTGGCTCTTCACTCAGGAATTACCCCTGGCGGTGCTCAGGGGACCATATAGAATGCTGAGAATTGAACTCAGATCAGCCGCGTGCAAGGCAAACACCCTAACCGCTGTGCTATCGCTCCAGCCCCAATTGGGGGCTACTCTTGCTTCTGTTCTGATCATTACTTTTAACTGTGCTTGTGGGACCACAGAGATCCTCCATTATGGATAGAATCAGGGACTTCCACAGGCAAATCCTGTGATCTACTCCATTGAGCTCTCTCCCCTGCCCCAACCTATTTTTTTACATTTAACAAAGCTTTTATTGTTGCCTCTTTTGCTGACCACTACACCCAAAAAGAGAGAGAGAACAGGGGGGAATGCCCTGCCACAGTGGCAGGGTGGGATGGGGGGGATGGGGGGAGGGATATTATCCATGGTGGCGGAAAATGGGCACTGGTGGAGGGGTGGGTATTTGATCAGTGTATAAACGAAACCCAAGCACAAAAATTTGTAAATCTACAACTGTACCTCATGGTGTTTCACTAATAAAAAAAATACATGAAGATCATATCTTAAATTACACATCTTTTGATGCTTTAGCGTCCTATTTTGATTGCCCTGAGTTTGATTTCCCATCTTCAAATAAAATTAGTTATTCAATCTTACAAACAAACAAAAAAAGCTTTTATTGTTATTATTATTATTACCGATAATATCATTTTAGTTTTACATTAAAATTATTATAAATAATGTAATGTGTTTACAATGCTGTTGACAGTTATCATCTTGGTATAAATAATTACCATACCTCACCACTACCAAGGTGCCCAAGACCCCCCTCCCCCATCTAATGCCCCTACACATGCAATCCATATACTACCCATCAAATCTGGTATTCTCAGTTTGTCAACATAATTTTTTATCCTGTTGATATGAAAAATCTAGGAGTCATCAGTTCTAGGGAAGTTCTAAGGAGGAAATAAATTTGAGAAGACTTTCTGATCTGAGGAAAAGAGATGAAAATGAAGGTCTTCAATGTTGGGGCCTGTTAATGTGAGGTTTTGAGGCAGAATTGGGCCAAATGCTATAAATGAAATTCTTTTAAAATAAGAATGCAGTGATTATCTTATTAAAATATGAATTCTTCTGGAATAAGAATTTTTAAATAAGAATTGGTCACTTGATCACTTGACTTCCTATAACTCATCGATTTGCTTGAGCGGGCGCCAGTAATGTCACTATTTGTCCCTGTCACGTGCTAGTGTAGCCCAATGGTATCTGTTCGTTCTAGGAACAAGAAGAGCCTCAAACTGATCGTTTAGGGTCTTGATGAAGAAGTCTGACCATCTGGTACATGGGCGGCCACGCGGTCTTTTGACATCCAGTGGAATCTAGTTGGTAATGGCTCTAGTCCAGCGGTCATCTCCAAATCTCATTATGTGTCCAGCCCATATGATTTTCGATGCCTTGGCAAACGAGACAGCATCCCTGATTCTTGACCATTGATGGAGGTCAGAACTCCAGATTCTTTCTCTCATTTGAGTGAAGCGTGATACTTCAAGCATAGCTCTTTTGATTCCTCTTGGGAGAACTGAATAGCGTTCTCATCCTGTTTTCGTAGGGCCCAGGTCTCTGAGTAGCATGTAAATGCAGGAAGAACAGTGGAATCGAAGAGATGTGCCCGGAGCTGGGCTGGAGGTTCTTTGTCCCCTTAGCTATTTCTTCAACCCTCTTGAAGGTGCTCCAAGCTGTTCTCTTCCTCCTGCGCAACTCAGGTGCCAGTTCATTCATCATGTTGACTTCTCGACCTAGGTACACATAACTGTTGCATTTGGAGATGGTCATTTCATTGAGAGCGAATGAAACATCAGGAATGAGACCATTTCTCATAAACATTGTCATCACGAGATTCAGCTGGAGTTCGACCTTTCCACACTCACAGTCGTAGTCGGTCAGCATTTGTGGTGCTTGGCTAATATTTGGTGTTATTATGTCATCAGCAAAGTGGAGGTGGTGTAGTTGCCAAGCGTCTATCTTCACTCCCATTCTTTCCCCTTCCAGTCGTAGCATGACGTTCTCGAGGATGGCACTGAAGAATTTTGGTGAAATGGTATCACCCTGACGAACCCCTCTCTTGACATCAATGATCACTTCTTTGTAGAATAGTGAGATCCTGGTTGTGAATCCGTAATACAGCTCATGGAGGATTCTGATGTATTGAGTTTGAATGCCCAGGTTAGCTAGGGCTTCAATGACCACTTCTGTCTCAACAGAATCAAAGGCCTCCTTAAAATCAATGAACGTTAGACAGAGCGGCATCTTGAACTCCCAAGAAACCTCAATGAGCTTGGTTATCATGTGGATATGGTCAATCGTGCTGAAACCTTTTTGGAAACCGGCTTGCTCACATGGTTGTCCTTCATCTAGTGTTCTGCCAATCCTATTCAGGATGACTCGAGTGAACAGCTTGTAGATGACAGACAATAGGCAGATCGGGCAATAGTTGCCAATGTCGTAGATGTCTCCCTTCTTGTACAGTAGTACGGTCCTGCTAGTTTTCCATTAGGATGGAACCTTGTGTGTGAAGAGCGTGTGAAGAGCGGAGCCTGTGTTTTGATGAGTACTTGACGGCAGGTTCTTCAGGTGTTCAGGTCTGACCTTGTCTGGGCCAGGTGCTGTTCATTTCTTTACTGACGAAATGGCGTGTCGGATTACGAAAGGGAGAATGTTGGGAACAACAAATCCATCCTGTGGAATTTGGTATGTGGGCAGGTGGATGTGACTTTCAAAGAGATCTGAGTAGAAGTCATGGATAATCTTTGCCATTGCCCTTCTGGAAGATGTGATAGATCCATCAGGATGTTGGAGGGCAGTCATCTTGGTTTTGTAGTTGGCGAAGGAAAGGCAGGCGTTATGAATGCTTTTCCTGGCTTCTGCTACATCTACCAGCACTTCTACTCTTCTCTTCTTGAGGTTTTCCTTTATCGATTGTCTGCACTGCTTTGCGAGCTTGAACGTTCACTTGCGCTTGCCTGAGGAATGCGCCAAACCACGTTGGCGAATAAGCTCAAGAGTTTTTGAAGACAGGCATTTTTTGTGGCTATCTCTCTCTTGGCATTCCACTTACCACAATCATGGAGGTGCTGAACCAGTCAATCGTATTCCTCATCAATGTTGTCAATGATGGCATCTTCCCATGTTGCAGCAATAGTGCCAAAGAGCTCCCAGTTGGTGGTCGTTCTGGGAATTCTCTTCTTAAACTTTGCAGCCCTTTCTCCACGCTCTGTGAAGTAGAATTTTACATGAAGGAGATAGTGGTCTGATCCCTTTTGAAATTTTGGGACAACAGTGACATAGGTCAGGCAAAACCGTCAATTGAATATGATGTGGTCAATTTCATCGTGGAACCGTCCACCGGGAGACTCCCATGTCTAACGTTTAGATTCGGCCTTCTGGAACTGTGAGTTATCATGGATGGTGTTGGTTGACATGATGAACTCAGAGAGTCTCTCACCCTGTTCGTTTCATTCTAGGCCATGGGTCCTTATGTGGAGTTCTTTGGCTGATCTTCTCGGTCCTATCTTGGCATTAAAATCTCCAACAATGATCTTGTAGAAGGTGTGGTCTTCTTTATAGAACTGGTTCTTTATAGAACCAGCTGCATGTAGAACTTCTCAATTTCTCCTTCATCATAAATGGATGTTGGTGTGTAGGCCACGAAAATAGAAACTGCCAGCAGTGAGCCACATCTATTCAAGTGTATTTGTCTGATTCGGCTTGTTAGGCATTCAAATGAATCAATGCTCATGGCCAAGTTTGTGTTGACAAGGACACTGATGCCTCTGATGCCTCTTTTATCGCATGTTCTGAGGAACAGTTCTTCTCCAGTGTCGAAAAAGGTGTGATGTGATTGATGCCTTCTTGTCTCGGTCAGACCAATGATGTTGTACTTGATCTTTCACGCTTGTACCATCAGGTTCTCGATGGATGCATCTTATGCCAGCATACATGCATTGAAAGTACAGACAATCATTTTTGTCTTTCTTCATTTTGGCAGCCTAGTTCGGCCTTGAGATTTTATCAGCCTCTCCTTCCTCATCCTTCTCAACGCTACCATATTGGTGACTCCTTCAGGGTCAGGGGAAGAAGACTCATTGTAATTACTTATTTTGGCAAATCAAATACACAACGGATAGCTTGCCAGGCTCTGCTGTGCGGGCAGGATACTCTTGGTAGCTTGCCAGGCTCTCCGAGAGGGATAGAGGCTTTTGGAGTGGCCTCTGATCCCCCTTGTAGGTGAGACCTTGGACTCCAGACTCAACGGACCTGGGGACAGAGATCCTCTGCTTGCTCCCACCAATCACAAGTGACAAAGGGATTAAA
Source organism: Sorex fumeus (assembly GCF_029834395.1). Lineage (NCBI taxonomy): Eukaryota > Metazoa > Chordata > Mammalia > Eulipotyphla > Soricidae > Sorex > Sorex fumeus. The sequence continues at coordinate 15,565,068 of NW_026606086.1, read as the reverse complement.
ACCAGGAGCCCCACCCTACCCTGCCCTGTCTGCTTCCACCAACTGCCAGAGACCCAGGGATTGGATTACGCACAGAAGACCCACCTTACCCCTACCGGTACCAGAGAAATACCTCACCGGCAGATCTCCACTACCTCCACTACCCAGTTGCCGCCACGCTCCAGGATGCTTTCCGGACCGTGCGGCCACTTTGCGCATTATAACACACCATCTTCCAGGATTGCCGCACCATATTTGATAGGGTTCAAATATGGTTTGAACCATGGGAACACAAATAAGAATTATTTTGAAAAAATAAGAATGCGGAGATCTCCAAGCCTACTCGAATCGGGGCTGAGCATCCTCCACCCAGATCCTCCAAATTCCAGTAGGCGGACGTCACACCCACCAACTGGCCCCCTGGCACCGTGTAATCCCATCAATGGCCAAGACTCAGAAACTATAAAACCCGGCTCCCGGAAGCGACATCTTATTACCTCATTCTTACTTTGGACAAATTGGCAGGCTACCGAATGTAACCTGCCCACACGGCAGAGTCTGGCAAACTCCCCGTGGCGTATACCCAATATGCCAAATACCAGTAACAATGATGGGTCTCATTCTCCTAACTCTGAAAGAGCCTTGAATATGGCACTTTTTTAAAAATCTCAGGGCTAGGACGAAGGAGATGTTACTGGGGCCTGCTCGAGGCAATCGACGAATAACAGGATGGTTGTGATTGTTGTGACATTATATTCTAGAAATTTTATCTTGTACTTGAATTATAACTTATTAAAATATTAATGGATTGCTATTCTGTAATTTTCTGTGTTTCTCTCTAGAACTGTTGGAAATAAATGATATTCCAGAAATAGTCCACTCTAATTTGGGTGATACATGTTTAATTATCAGTTTTTTCTGCCATTCTTGGGTCATCCTTGGGAAAACCATTGGAGCATCAGATCATTGTACTAGAATTTTGATACCTTGAAACAACTCCATTGTCAGAAATAGGCCACCGAGTTATCTTCAATATAGTGCTCTGATATCTGGCTCTATTGTTCCAGGTTTGGAAAGAAAGAAATCATTAGTGGAATTGCAGCAACAAAGGCAACCCTTAGTTGTTAGGTTTGACCCCAGTGGAAATAAAGCTAAAAGAAACATTTTGGAAAATTCAGGCCTTACAGAAATCAAAAGGGATGGAGAATTTACAACAATTTCATGTTTATAGTTCACAACTGGTCTCATTCACCTGACCCTGAAGGCTTCACCGACATGGCAGCACTGAGAAGGATGAGAAAGGAGAGGCTGACAAAATCTCAAGGCCAACATAGGCTGCCACAATGAAGGAAGACAAAAATGATCGTCTGTACTTTCAATGCACGTACGCTAGCATCAGATGCATCCATCGAGGACCTGATGGTACAAGTGCGAATGATCAAGTACGATATCATTGGTCTGACCGAGACAAGAAGGCACGAATCTCACCATGCCGTTTTCGACACTGGAGAAGAATTGTTCCTCGGAACATGCGATAAAAGAGGTGTTGGAGGCGTCGGTGTCCTTGTCAACACAAACTTGGCCAAGAGCATTGATTCATTCGAATGCCTAACAACCCAAATCGGACGTTTACATTTGAATAGATGTGACTCACTGCCTGCAGTTTCTATCTTCGTTGTCTATGCACCAACATCTCATTATGATGAAAGAGAAATCGAGAAGTTCTACATGGAGCTAGAGAAGTTCTATAAAGAAGACCACACCTTCTACAAGATCATTGTGGGTGATTTTAATGCCAAGATAGGACCGAGAAGATCAGCTGAAGAACTTCACATCGGGACCCATGGCCTAGAATGGAACGAACAGGGTGAGAGACTGTCTGAGTTCATTATGTCGACCAAGACCATTCATGGTAACTCACAGTTCCAGAAGGCAGAATCTAAACGATGGACATGGGAGTCTCCCGGTGGACGATTCCACAACGAAATCGACCACATCATATTCAATCGACGGTTTTGCCTGACTGATGTCGCTGTTGTCCCAAAATTTCGAACGGGATCAGACCACTGTCTCCTTCGTGCGAAATTCTACTTCACAGAGCGGGGAGAATGGGCTGCAAAGTTCAAAAAGAGAACTCCCAGAATGACCACCAACTGGGAACTCTTTGGTACTATTGCGGCAACATGGGAAGATGCCATTGTTGACAACATTGACGAGGAATACGATCGACTGGTTCAGCACCTCCATGAATGTGCGAGGAACGCCAAGAGAGAGATAGTCACAAAAAATCGCCTATCTTCTAAAACTCTTGAGCTAATTCGCCAGCGTGGTTTGGCGCATGCCTCAGGCAACCACAAGCTAACGTCCGAGCTCGCAAAGCAGTGCAGAGATGTGATCAAAGGAGACCTCAAAGAGAGAAGAGCAGAAGTACTGGTAGATGCGGCAGAAGCCGGGAAAAGTATTCGTAACGCCCACCTGTCCTTCGCCAACTATAAGACCAAGATGACTGCCCTCTGACGTCCTGATGGATCCATCACATCCTCCAGAACGGCAATGGAGAAGATTATCCATGACTTCTACTCAAATCTCTTCGATAGCCATGTCCACTTGCCGACATACCAAACTCCACAGGATGGATATGTCGTTCCCAACGTTCTCCCTTCCGAAATCCGACATGCCATTTCGTCGGTAAAGAAACAAACAGCACCCGGCCCAGACAAGGTCAGACCTGAACACCTGAAGAACCTGCCGTCAGTAGTCATCAATACACTGGCTCGGCTCTTCACTCGCTACCTGTCTGAATGCAAGGTTCCGTCCCAATGGAAAACCAGCAGGACCGTACTACTGTTCAAGAAGGGAGACATCCATGACATTGGCAACTATCGCCCGATCTGCCTATTGTCTGTCATCTACAAGTTGTTCACTCGAGTCATCCTAAATAGGATTGGCAGAACACTAGATGAAGGACAACCATGCGAGCAAGCAGGGTTCCGCAAAGGATTCAGCACCATCGACCATATCCACACAATAACCAAGCTCATTGAGGTTTCTCGGGAGTTCAAGATGCCGCTCTGTTTAACGTTCATTGATTTAAAGAAGGCCTTTGATTCTGTTGAGACAGAAGCGGTCATTGAAGCCCTAGCCAATCAGGGCATTCAAGCCCAATACATCAGGATCCTCCGTGAGCTGTATTGCGGATTCACTACCAGGATCTCACCATTCTACAAAGAAGTGATCGTTGATGTCAAGAGAGGGGTGCGGCAGGGTGATACCATTTCACCGAAACTCTTCAGTGCCACCCTCGAGAACATCATGCGAGGACTGGAATGGGAAGGAATGGGACTGAAGATAGATGGTCGGCAACTACACCACCTCCGCTTTGCTGATGACATTGTTTTAATAACACCAAACATCAGCCAAGCGGCACAAATGCTGGCCGACTTTGACCGTGAGTGTGGAAAGGTAGGACTACAGCTGAATCTTATGAAGGCAATGTTTATGAGAAACAGCCTTGTTCCTGACGCCCCATTCGCTCTCAAGGGAACGACCATCTCCGAATGCAACAGCTATGTGTACCTAGGTCGAGAGGTCAACATGACAAATGACCTGGCACCCGAGCTGCGCAGGAGGAAGAGAGTGGCTTGGAACGCCTTCAAGAACGTCGAAGAAATAGCTAAGAGGACGAAGAACCTCCGGCTCCGGGCACATCTCTTTGATTCCACTGTTCTTCCTGCATTAACATATGCCTCAGAGACCTGGGCCCTATGCAAACAGGATGAGAACGCTATTCAGGTCTCCTAAAGAAGAATTGAAAGAGCTATGCTTGGAATATCACGTTTCACTCAAATGAGAGAAAGAATCCGGAGTTCTGACATCCGTTGACGATCAAGAATCAGGGACGCAGTCTCATTTGCCAAGGTGTCGAAAATCAGATGGGCTGGTCACGTAATGAGATTTAAAGGCGACCGCTGGACTAGAGCTGTTACCGACTGGATTCCACGGGATGTCAAAAGACCGCGTGGCCGCCCACCTTCCAGATGGTCAGACTTCTTCGTCAAGATCATGAACGATCGGTTTGAGGACCTTCATGTTCCCGGAATGAACAGATGCCATTGGGCTACACTAGCACGCGACAGGGACAAATGGAGACGTTACTGGCGCCTGCTCGAGGAAATTGACGACTAACGGGAAGTTAAGTGATTAAGTGATAAGTTCACAACACGTTAATCAATGTTCTCAGTCGTTTTTGAAAATTTTAGAATTTTTGATCACACTTTGAGTCTCCTGCACAGCAAGTGATTTAATACAAGTTTCCTGCCGCACATAAATCTTTCAGGGGATTTAATGATTTAAAACATTTGATTCACTTTTTTGGGGTCGGTGTACATCTAACTGTGCTCAGGGATTATTCCTAGTTCTGTGCTCAGGGATCACTTCTAGGTATGCTTGGGAAAATCGTACTCTTTCTTTATCTCTGTACTATCTTTCTGTTCCTGATTCACTTCTAAGAGTTATAAGAATTTCATACAAATATTTAACGTGCCATGTGAATACTTCCAGTAAGGTTGACTTCCCCTTTTGCATCATCCTCTGCTCCAGAGCAGGTCTGCAATCATCTGGGAAGGATGCAAAGGATTTTATATGGGAACTCAGGGAGTGGTGATAGTTCAGTACAGGCTGGGTGATGGCAGGGACCTGGGGTCACTGGAGGTACAATTGGTGTTGCAATATATTATATACTTGAAACAATTCTAAAATGAACAACTTTATAAATCACAGTGTCTTGATTATAAATCACTATCACTGTCCTCCCGTTGTTCATCAATTTGCTTGAGCGGGCCCAGTAACGTCTCCATTGTGACAATTGTAACTGTGTTTGACATATCGAATATGTCACGGGGAGCTTGCCAGGCTTTTGCTGTGTGGGCGAGATACTCTTGGTAGCTTGCTGGGCTCTCTGAGAGGGGCGGAGGAATCAAACTCGGGTCGGCCATGTTGGCTGCTTGATTATAAATAAATGTATAAATTAAAAATTTATTACAACAAATCCATCCTAGGTACCTCTTACTGCCCATCAGTTCTACAACATTCTTCATTAAATAAATTCCTCACTCACCTACCCAGATAAATATTTCATACTTGTTTCTCTTATTCAACCTTCCATGAACTAAGCTTTTCTTTACACTCAAGCACTTTCTGTGACTTCAACCATAATTTCAACTGATAACTCTGAACTCTTTATTTATTTCATAGGTTACATTTTTTACAATTAATTTTTTAATCCCAAGGCATGATGATTTTATACACTGTCACTGTCACTGTCTTCCCGTTGTTTATTGATTTGCTCGAGCGACCCAGCAACGTCTCTATCGTGAGACTTTGTTGTTACTGTATTTGGCATATTGAATACATCACGGGGAGCTTGTCAGGCTTTGCTGTGCAGGCGAGATACTCTCAGTAGCTTGCCGGGCTCTCTGAGAGGGGCGGAGGAATCGAACTCGGGTCAGCCATGTTGGCTGCGTGCAAGGTAAACGCCCCACCCGTTGTGCTATTACTCCAGCCCATACAGTTTTAAATAAATAAAATTATTTAACATGGCTGGAGCGATAACACAGCGGGTAGAGCATTTGCCTTGCAAGCGGCCAACATGGCCGAACCCCAGTTCGATTCCTCTGCCCCTCTTGGAGAGCCCAGAAAACTACCGAGAGTATCTTGCCCACACAGTAAAGCCTGGCAAGCTACCGGTGATGTATTTGATATGCCAAACACAGTAACAATTGTCACAATGGAGACGTTACTGGGCCTGCCCAGCAAATCGATGAACAACGGGAGGACAGTGACAGTGACAGTGCTTATTTAACATATTAAATAATATAATATTCATGGTTTATATTAAGTATTCAATACTTATTATCTGTTATTACTAATTGTTAATTACTTTACTTGGGAGAGAATACTCATGAACTGCATGAATTTAGGCCAATTGCTTATCCATTCTGATTTTCTGAATCTTATCATCTCCAACTAGAAATAGGTATAATCATGTTACCTTTAGGCATTTCTTATTACCTCCAAACAAGCCGATATGTCTTCCTAATGGGTCTGCTATGAATGTTTCACAGATGTCCTGAACAAGGAAAGGGGCTACCTTTGTGGCTCTCTGCCTTTATCTACTTTTGATAATTGGAGCTAGTTCTGAAGTATTGACGAGGCCTCATCTGGGCCTCTGACAGCTTCACGTTCTCCTGATCTATCCCTTTAATCCCTGCAGGCACTTGGGAGGCAAGCCCAGACACACGAATTACCAATTAATTCACGGAAGTTACTTGACAAATAAGACTTTGTGTTGTTGCTAATTTGTGTGGGTGAGTTGGGGTAAAGGAAGCTGTGCACTGAACTATGAAGGACACATGGTTTTCTGTTCCCTGCTGAGATTCCAGGAAATTTAGGATGCCATTGTGTCCTGAAATGCTCCAAATGGCCATGAGATTGATCCTGCCTCCCCCTGGCTCTCTCTTGGACAGAATTCCAATCCCTCCACCTCTTCACCTACTGAGCTGGTAATGAGGAAAGGGCCAGCAGACTACTGAAAGGATTATGTTTCAGAGGCACTTAAAGGGAAGGGGCTTAGGAGAAAGTCATTCCACTCTTTAATATCTGTTAGACTAGCAGGGATGAGTGAAGCAAACTTGGCATATCTTTTGTGTAGTGGAGTTAGGGTAAGAGTGATTTAAAATTTTTTTATTGTATCACTGTGAGATAGACCCTTACAAAACTGTTTATGATTAGTTTTCAGTCATATAGTGTTCCAACATCTATCCTTCCTCCCCAGTTTCCCTTCCATACTCCACCCCACAACCCTCAGCCTGCCTCTATGACATATGGCAGACACTTTTCTTCTCTCTCTCTCTCTCTCTCTCTCTCTCTCTCTTTTAAAGTCCTGTGGGACCCCGAGGGAAATTCCAGAGCTAAGCTCTGTTAGTTAGTAACTCTTCCCTTATCCGCCTCCATCCGGATGTTCTGAGTTGTAAATCATGGGTAGCCTGGTAGACATAGAAAATAAGCAGATGTCGTTTATGAGTTATGAGTTATGAGATACCCGCTAACCACAATGACCCTATATGCAAATGCTAACCCTTGGATCTATAGACTCTAGTGATGTACTTTTAAATGGATTGGTTAGGAAAGTATGTGTTGTTACAAATCTACTGGCTATGAAATGCGCAGGCTCTGCTGTAAAGGCCGGTGAAGGCCTATATAAGATCTTCTTTGAGGAAGCTCGGGGTCTTGCCCAACCTGCTGGACCTGTGTGTCTGCGTAGGTGGCTAGCAGTCTCACAAAAAATCCTGCTTGCTGTTTGCAGTCTCTGGAGTCTTTTTGTCGTTAAAGGGAGATCTCGATCTGCACCCTAACACACACTCTCTCTCTCTCTCTGTCTCTCTGTCTCTCTCTCTCTCTCTCTCTCACCATTTTGGGTATTCTGGTTTGCAACACAGATACTGAATGATTATCAGGAATATCCCTTTACCTACTTTTAACACTTAATTCTTTTCCAGGGTGATCATTTCCAGATAGTATGTGTAAGAATGATTTTTTAAAATTATACCTTTGCCTTTTGCTATAAATATGTAATTTTGTGGTTGAGTATATATGTTAGAAGATTGGGTAAATCTTTAACATATCCTTTTAAAATATGAAAAAATAACAGGCCCAGCTTATTCCTCCATTTATCAATGGATCTCCAGGGAGTTTCTATTCTCACTATCATTTCTCCTTATGGCTATTTCCTTTGCCTGATGGGCTGCTAGTCTTACTCGTAGCATATTTCCTGCAGCAGAAATTCGATTTGCTTTGAATTTGTCCAAATACCAGATTTAGTGCCCTTTCTCTGAATTCCTCCAAGAACCACAATAATGGAAGTTATTGTATGGGGCAGACTCTTGCTGAACATTTGAATTGACATCACAGGATGATAAATCATTTCATATTGACAATCACCCTAAGCCCCACTTCAGGTCTCTCATCTTCCCAAAGTGCTGCTCTTCTTGAACTTCCACTTTCCTCTGGTGATGTGTCCTCCCCAGATCTTCTATCCTAATTGTCCTAATTATTTTCAGTCCCTCCCACCCCAAACACACATCCATGAAACAAGCCTAATGTAGTAGCCTTAGTTTGCCACATGCCAGTTCCCATTCTGTAAGCTAGATGGGCCTTACCTTTCCAAAAGAAAGACTTTTCAAAGGTTTTCAAATATGTTTTTAAAGCAACTAATCAAAGCAAAATAGAAACGATTTGTTCCTAGATAAAAAAGTTGGCACTCTTCTATAAGACATAAGGTCTACAGTTAACTACTCTTGTTGCAGGATTTTCTTAATCTCTAGAATCTCTTATTGTGATGAAGTTACTAAACATACTGTATTAGCATGAATGGACTCTGTGTGTGTGTGTGTGCACATGCGCGCGCGCGTGTGTGTGTGTGTGTGTAATGACTGGGAGAAGAGTGAGAATTTCAGTACCATGTCTAAGGGTGAGGTGAGCCTTCGGGCATGGTTACCAATATATATTCATAGTAAGGTCCTGACACTGAGCCCCAGGCTCTGGCTCTCCTTTTCTTCCAGGCTTGGTCTGAGCTCTCTGTTCTTTGATGAACTCTTTTACAAGGTCAGTGCTGTGTCTCTTGACAGCTGGGGAACTTAGGCTATACCACTGACAACAACTGGGTGATGGAATGTAAGAAAGTACCTAGGAAGAGAGCAGAGGAGTTTTAGGAAGATTTCTGCCCTGCTTCTCAGGGAAGTATAGGAGCAACCATCTTGGCTCTCAGCTCACCTGAGAAGGTCAAGCCCTGTTTCTGACAGGACAGAGATTTTAGGATTCAAGTACCTGAATTTGAATTCTAATCCTTCCTTAGTTGTTGTTCAGTGACTTTGAAGAGATCCCAGAGTCCTGTGCCAAAGATGTCTTACCCTCTAGCCCTGAATAAAGTTAAATGTAAGAACTGGAGGTTAATCTACACTGTAGAGTAGCAGGGAACATCAGAAGGAAATGTTGATGGGAAGTACGGAGAGCCAGGGAAGATGTGTCCTCAAAAGAATGAGTGCTATTGTCCCCCTGCTTGATAAGGCTCAATCTCTCTAGAGAAGAATGTGTGCGCGCACGCGCACGTGTGTGTGTGTGTGTGTGTGTGTGTGTGTTTGGTTAGTTATAATTGGGATACTGGAATGGTCTTTCATGAGCAACTGCACGTGGACAGTGAGGTTCCACCTCCCACAAGGCAGCAATCAAATTCTACTGGAGGTCTATCAGATTACACATACTGGATCTAGTCTCAGCCATTCAAGTGTTTGGAAAGCCTTAGTCTCGGATGGGAGAGAGTGATAGCTCTTCACAGAAAAAGGAAAGTCAGTCCTAATCTCTAGCCAAGTATCCTAGGTTCATTGTTTATGCTAGTCCAAAAGAATTATAGGGATTGAAGAAAAATAGTGAAGAAATTTAACCAAGAGGGAAGGAGAAAGGGAACACTCCATGAAGTAAAAAAAAAAAAAGGAAAAAAAAGAAAAAAAAGAATCAAATACCCCAAGTGGAATGTGGGTGACTCTAAAATGGGTTTCTTACCTGTGAGGCGAGTGCATCAGCAGCCTGATGGCACCTTCAGACTTCCAGATACCCCCAAATTGCTGCTGTGCCTTTGGTCAGACCCCAAAAATTTTGGGCAAAGTTTAACCAAGAAAGTAAATGGCCAAAAGTTAGGTATGTGGGAGACACACCCACAAACCACCTCCGGCTCAGCTATAGAATTGGAGGCATGGCCTCTCTGGTTCCTGATTGAACTGCTTAATGACCATGATCCCAGAGACTCAGAAACAAATCTCGAAAGCCAGCGGCTTTTGGCAGAAATGCGTCCGGTCCCTGCAGTAGGTTACTGGTGCTGGGCCAACCCAGGTGGGAATAGGTTTCGTGCCTTGGCCTGTTCCCCCTGGTGGCCCAGTGGCCGCCATCCTTCAGAGGCCACTGGACAGTCAGGGTTGGGCCCGCAGTGACGAGACACGCAGGGCCTCACAGGATGGGGGTGGAGCCGGTCCTGTCCTCCCCACTCCAACAAGACCCCAAGTCATCGCCCACGAATGGCCTCTCTGACTCCTGATCAAGATGCTTAACGTCCATGATCCCAGAGATTCAGAAACAAATCTCAAAACCCAGTGGCTTTTGGCAGAAATGTATCTGGACCCCACAGTACGTTACTGTCGTCCAGCCACCCCAAGGAGGAAAGGGTGTTGTCACTCCGCCTACTCCCCCCTGGCGAATCGGTAGCTGTCATCCTCCAGAGGCCATTGGACAGTCAGGCTCAGGTCTGCAGTGACAAAACTTGTTGGGCCTCACGGGATGGGGCGGGGGGAGCCGGGCCTGTCCTCCCCACCCCAACGAGACCCCAAGTCATCGCTCATGAATGGGCTCTCTGGCTCTTGATCAAGCTGCTTAACGGCCTTGCTCCCAGAGACTCAGAAACAAATCTCGAAACTCAGTGGCTTTTGGCAGAAATGCATCCAGACCCCGCAGTAGGTTATTGTTCCCGGGCCACTCCAGTGGGGAAAGGGTGTTGTCCCTCCGCCTGCTCCCCCCTGGTGGCTCAGCGGCCATCATCCTCCAGAGGCCATTGGACAGTCAGGTCTGGGCCCGCAGTGATGAGACATTTTGGGGCTCACCGGGATGGGGGTGGAGACGGACCTGTCCTCCCCACCCCAATGAGACCCCAAGTCATCGCCCACAAACGGCCTTTCTGGCTCCTGATCAAGCTGCTTAACAGCCATGATCCCAGAGACTCAGAAACAAATCTTGAAACCCAGTAGCTTTTGGCAGAAATGCGTCCGGACCTCGCAGTAGGTTGCTGTCTCTGGGCCACCCCAGGGGGGAAAGGGTGCTGTCTTTCCGCCTGCTTCCTCCTGGCAGCTCGGTGGCCGTCATCCTCCAGAGGCCATTGGACAGTCAGGCTTGGGCCCCCAGTGATGAAACGTGTTGGGCCTCATGGGATGGGGGTGGAGCCGGGCTTGTCCTCCCCACCCCAACAAGACCCCAAGCCATCTCCCACAAATGGCCTTTCTGGCTCCTGATCAAGCTTTTCAACGGCCATAATCCCAGAGACTCAGGAGCAAATCTCGAAACCCAGTGGCTTTTTGCAGAAATCCCTCCATATTTAAGTGTTAAAATTTCGGAATTTCAAAATCACATGGTCTTACTGCAGCCACACGACATCATATGTTATTCATAACCAGCAATAGAACACAAATTGTCTACTGTTGCCTTTTCAACAGATCTGATTGTTGGGGTAAAATCTCAAGTAATAATGGTGGGTCTGGTGTCGAAATATTGAATGTGATCAAAGTAGAGTAATGTGAAAATCATCTGCCCCACAGGTAGGGGGAGGGTGTGGGATGGGGGTATACTGGGGGTTTTGGTGGTGGAGAATGGGCACTGGTGAATGTACGGGTGTTTCATGGTATGGCCGAGACTTAAACCCGAAAGCTTTGTAACTGTTCTCACGGTGATTCAATAAATAAAATTATAAAAAAATGAAAAAAATGGGTTTCTGAGCTGTTTGCTTTTACAAAGTTGTTTTTATAGAGTTTTTCTTTTTCCCCAAATGCCCTGGCTTGGGGCTTTCTATGTAGAAAGTCTGTTGCTAGGATGTTGTCAAGGGAAAGTTAACTTTAAACTTTTAGTAGTCTTTTTTCATATTTTTGTGATGGTCTTTTGTTCTTGCTGAAGTTCTTCTTCTCCAGTGGGAGTCCAGTCTTTTCTTGGCTGACTCTGGCATTATTTAGAGTTTTAGTCAGACCCCACTTCCTGCCTCTTTAAAGCCAGTCCAGCCTTAATGGTTTGGGGCTAGCAATAGAGGAACTGCTTTTCTTTAGATCAAATCTTTTATTTCTACCTGAAACTCACGCTCGGGGCCCCCTATTTACCTTCCTGCTGCATACAGAGAGATTAAAAGTCTGAAAGCCATTGAGGTCAGTGAATAGGGAGAAGGGAGGAGGCAATAGAACAAACTGAAGTTCCAGCAAGAACAGCACTTGGCATTTAACGGGATGTGAAGACCAAAAGAAGAGGAGCAGAGTGAGAATGTTTGAGAAATGCAATGTGCTTAAGGGCACATCTGTGCTGCTGTGATTGTGCATTGCATGAGGATTGACTCACTGTGTGTGTGTGTGTGTGTGTGTGTGTGGTATGTTCTAGAGGGTTAGAGTGTGTGCTGTGCATGCTTGCGGCCCTGAGTTCAATTAAACGATTCCACAAATACCACTAGATATGGTACTATTGTGCCTGGAATGTCTGGCAGACCCTTATTCCTACCCATATCTCTCTATTTTAAATAGTCAGTATTTTATATCTCAGTTTTGTCTGAGTTTGTGCACAAGTTGCATGTTTAATTTAATTAGCTTTAATTTTCTTAGGAGGAGAAGTACAAGTACCTCAAGGAGAAGGGTAGGTGGTGGGAACTCAAAGGAGTCGTATAGATGACTCCAATGCCTAGGAACCTGCAGAGAGGTGCAGGGCTGACTCTAATGGAAACCCAGTGTCCAAATGTTTCCCGAAGTCTCCTGAATGCACTCAAGCTGAAGGCTTAGAGATGAGTGGGCTTCAGGGAGGTAGGCATCCAAGTGACTTGCAGAGCATCACTTTTTCTAGAATGCATGGTAGAATGCATGATTCTACCACTTCCTCTGCTGCCTCCTCAGTCGAGTTCACTGTGATCTTTTCAAGGACTTCTGTAGGGCAACAACAAAGTCAAAGAAAATACCAAGCTGGTACTGACATGGAACCTGGGAAAATACCTGAAAATACCAAAGAGCAAAGTATAAGATTTCAGGCAAAAAGAGGTAGCTCTATCAATCCAGAGACAAGTGAAGGGTAGCGGGAAAACAGAAAATGTAAGAAGAATCTTCTGGCAAAGGGGTCCAAACCCTCTATAGGTTACTGAGTAGGGTATGCCTGATGTTAAGGATAAGGACCTGGATAGATTTTCATTTTTCTCAGGGAAGATTCTGGAATTGGTGATAGAACACTTTCCCCATAAGAAACAATGAGTCAGGATAGTGGAATGAGCTATCCATGCAGAGATGAAGGCACAACCCCCCCCCCCCAAAAAAACCCCAAACAAATCAAAACAACAACACCCGTCCCCCAAAAAAAGAGTAGAAAAAGACCGGTACCAGAGGGAGAGGGTATTGAGGATTGAGGAGACAGATAAATTTGCATATAGGTGGATCAACATGGAAAGTATCATGTTAAGTGAAATGAGTCAGAAAGACAGGGACAGCCATAGAAAGATTGCACTCATTTGTGGAATATAAAGTAATAGAATGGGAGACTAACACCCAAGAACAGTAGAGATAAATACCAGGAAGATTGCTCCACAGCTTAGAAGTCGGCTTCGCATGCTGGGGGTAAAGGCAGCTCAGACAGAGAAGGGACCACCAAGTAAAGGGTGCTAGGAGGGCCCGCGCGGGATGGGAGATGCGGGCTGAAAGTTGACTATAGACTGAACATGATGGCCACTTAATACCTCTACTGCAAACCACAGCACCCTAAAGGAGAGAGAGAGAGAGAGAGAGAGAGAGAGAGAGAGAGAGAGAGAGAGAGAGAGAGAGAGAGAGTGAATGCCTTGCCACAGAGGTAGGGTGGGATGGAGGGGGTGGGGTGAGGGTGGTGGGAGTGATGCTGGGATTATTGGTGATAGAAAATGGGCAGTGGTGGAGGGATGGGTACCCGACCATTGTATGACTGAAACTCAAGCACTAAAGTTTGTAAGTCTGTAACTGTACCCCACAGTGATTCACTAATAAAAAATTAAAAAAAAAATAAAGAAAGATCGGGAGTGAGAGACTTTGAGAGAGATAAAGAGACTATAAAATTCTGCTCTTAAAACTCCTTCCTCTTCCTGTTTCAGTTTTTGGAGAGAAAACCAGAGTTAACGCTGATGTCTGCTGCCTGGAAAGCCTCTATTACCACTTTCTGTTTATTTCATTGTTCTGTAGACAGTTTTGCAATCCTTCCCACTTGCCCCTGCTTAAAAATCTGTTTTAGGTCCACAAAGATATCCCAGAGGGTTAGAATCAAACGTGGGTCAGCCGCATGCAAGGCAAACACCTGACCCGCTGTGCTATCACTTACAAATAAATTAAAAAAAAATAAAGCTGACTAATCTAAATGGGCTGGAGCGATAGCACAGTGGGTAGGGCGTTCGCCTTACAAGCGGCCAACATGGCCGACCCGAGTTCGATTCCTCCGCCCCTCTCGGAGAGCCCGGCAAGCTACCGAGAGTATTCGATATGCCAGACACAGTAACAACAAAGTCTCCAATGGAGACGTTACTGGGCCCGCTCGAGCAAATCGACGATCAACGGGAGGGCCTTTACCTTTACCTTTACCAATCTAAAACAGAGAGATTTTGATAGAAACAAGGGTCTCCCAGCGATTCCAAGCCCATCAGCACCATGCCTAGTGATATTTGTGGAATCACCTGATCGAACTCAGGGCCAGGACTGAACTTAGGGCGGCAAGCATGCACGGCATGGGGGGGTCACACCCACCAACTGGCCCCCTGGCGCTGTGTAATCCCATCAACGGCCAAGACTCAGAGACTATAAAACCCAGCTCCCGGAAGAGAACAGCGCAGAGTCTCCTGCCCCCACGCCTGGCTGTCCTCCCTGGGGCCCCTTGGAGGGGAGTGGGTTGAGTTTTCCTCCCCACCCTGACCAGGGCTCTGGCAGCCAAAGACCTCCAGAATCTAACTATAGACATAGGAATTAAAAAAATTGTGAGATCACTTTTTGATAATACATTTAAAATTCCAAGGTGATGAAAACACAAATATTTTGAGTCTATTCCAAAGGAGATAACTAGAAGGCAGTTATGGAAGTGTTAAATATTTGGTTACCACCATTTGCAAATCCTTGTTTCCAAAACAGCATATTGAAACAAAGCCTAAGATTAAACCAAGACACTGTCCCAAAGTCTAAAAATAAGGATAGTTGGTCCCCAGTTTATCCATCTCTCCAAAGCCTAAACATAAGGACAATCTTAATTTTGTCCTTCCCCAAGGGCCTAACCCTCACTTTGTTTGGTTTGCAGATATATATATATATATATATATATATATATATATATATACATCCTCTGTGCCTGAGCTCACAGGGATTTTATCGTTAATTCTAGCCCCTATTTGGTCTGCGCTCCAAGTTTTTCTAAAACTTTTTTGCTATCTTTCTCTATAAAAATTCTTTCTCCTGTCACTGAAGAAAAAATGTTTGCTGTCTTTTTCGAACAGTTCTCGAGTCTCTTGATTGACTAATCCTCCAGCCCTGTGGAACAGTACTTTCCTCTTCCACAGTTACAATTTCTACCTGATATAACAGTCCAGTTCAGTTACAACTGCAAGAAATAAGATCAATTTCTGTGGTATTTAAACTAGTTTAAAATTTAGAAAAGACAAAAAAATTTAGATAATATAACCCTAGTATAAAAACTTAAAGATGGTCAAACAAAACCAGAAGACATTCCATTTTTGAAAGGCAAAAATCCTAATTACTGTGTACAGTAATGGCAAACAAAGTTCAAAAACACATTTTAAGAACAATATGTAATTTATGATAAAGAATTATTTGTGAGGGAGAGGGTTTGCTTAGGAGGTCTGGGATGCCATCAGCAATTCTTGGCTTATTGGGCCAATCGTGATTCAATATAAGGGTTCTAAGACACCAAATTGCTCAGGTTCTGGGGTGCTATGAGACTCAGAACATTCTAGTAATCCTAGGACCCTTGAGACCACACTCTGTGATATTTGGGAGACATGTAGAGCTGGGAATTGAATTTGGTGGGGCACATGCTACGCATCTCTAACTGCTGTTTTATCTCCTGGTCCTTTGATTAAGGGTCATGAAAAATTAACAAATAAATAGAAAACTGAAACTGTAACAGGGCCAGGTAAGTACAGAGAGATAGCACTGTGGTCAAGGTGTTTACTTTGCGTGTCGCCAACCCTCATTAGATCCTGTCACTGCAAATAGTTTCATTCCCAAGTATAGACTTACAAAAGCCCCTGAACACTACAGGATGTGCCTCTCCATCCAAAAACTTTGTAAGAAAGGTTAAGATCATATTTGTTTTTTTTTTAATACATTCTTTTTTTTTTCATTAGTGAAACACCATGAGGTACAGGTGTAGATTTACAATTTTTTGTGCTTGGGTTTCTATTATACAATGATCAGATACCCATCCCTCTACCAGTGCCCATTTTCCACCACCATGGATAATAACCCTCCCACCCCCCTCCCCCCTCCCCCCCTGCCTCTGCGGCAGGGCAATCCCCTGTGTTCTCTCTCTCTTTTTGGGTGTTGTGGTCTGCAAAAGAGGCATTGAGTGGCAAACATGTTCAGTCCATAGTCTACTTTCGACATGCATCTCCTCTCCTGGGAGGATCCTCCAAACACCCTTTATTTGGTGTTCCTTTCTCTATCTGAGCTGCCCTTTCCTCTAGAATGCCCGGCTGGCCACTAAGCTATGGAGTAATCCTCCTGGTGCTGATCTCAGCTATTCTTGGGTATTAATCTCATATTTTGTTACTTTATATCCCCCAGATGAATGCAATCTTTCTATGTCTGTCCCTCTCTTTCTGACTCATTTCGCTTAGCATGATACTTTCCATGTTGTACCACTTGTATGTAAATTTCATGACCTCATCCTTTCTAACAGCTACATAGTACTCCATTGTGTAGATGTACCAAAATTTCTTTAACCAGTCATCTGTTCTTGGGCATTCAGGTTTCTTCCAGTTTCTGGCTATTGTAAAGAGTGCTGCAATGAACAAACAAGTGCAGATGTCACTTTGACTATACATTTTTGCCTCTCTGGGATATATTCCCAGGAGTGGTATTGCTGGGTCAAATGGGAGCTCAATTTCTAATTTTTTTCCTTTTTTTTTAAAATTTTTTTTTATTAGTGAAGCACCATGAGGTACAGTTGTAGATTTACAAATAAGATCATATTTCTAATGTGAAATATTTAAACTTACCATGAATAAGAGCATGGAGGGGACCACCAGAATATGTCCAGAACTAACATTCAATCAAGTATAAATTTAATTAAAAAATCCATTTGTGGATAAAATCTCTTAACTTGCATTAGGATCAAGCTCTCTTAAAATAAAGAGAATTTATGGAGAGAGCTGAGGGGGTGGGGTGCACATAGCCTCCCCAGATCCTGACTCTTATACTTTCCTCAGGAGTAATTTTTATGAGGAGCATGTAGGGTTAAAAGCAAAGCAAACATTTATTTAAGAAGCTAGAGGAGCAAATACCCTGCTGGGGTGGGAGCTTTTGAAGTGAAACGTTTATTTGAGATGGGGAAACAGGCAGAACAGAAGGGTACAGAACAGAAACAGGGGACAGAAGGTTCCCCCCAAGAAGGGACCCTGAAGCTGCTGACTTTGCTTCTCCACATTTTAATTCTTCTAAACTTCCTTACCTTACTCTTTCCTCCCATTCTCTTCCCCAAATAAAAGAAGACTTCCTGGGGTCTAAGGTTCTGACCATATTTGGCCACTTCCAGTGTTTTTTCTTTCTTTTTTTTTTTTTAATTTTTACTGGTGAATCACTGTGAGGTATAGTTACAGACTTACAAACTTCCGTGCTTGCATTTCAGTCTTACAATGATCAAGTACCCATGCCTCCATCAGTGCCTATTCTCCACCACTAATGTTCCCAGCATCCCTCCCATTACCCCCACCCCATCTCCTCCACCCCACCCCACCTCAGTGGCAGGGCATTCCCTTTTGCTCTCTCTCACCTTTTGGGTGTTGTGGTCTGCAATTGAGGTATTAAGTGGCCATCATGTTTTGTCTATAGTCTACTTCGGCCACTTCCAGTGTTGCCGTGGAAACTAGAAACCATGGGTGTGATTTTTTTAATAGGTGGAAGCAATTTTTGATATATTAAAATATTATACTGATTGTCTAATGAGCTAGGATTCTCTCAGCAGTCACAAAAGGCTGGCCTGCATTTGCTCCCCCTAATTGAAACAAAGGAGCAGATCATACAGTGGGTTATAAAACACTGGCAAAGTTTTCTCACTACCAGCAACGAGGACTTAGAGCCTGCTGGGAAGTTAGCATTTGCTTGTCTCTCAGTCTTATCTTGTGCTCTCATGACTCATGTTCTCATGACCATACCCATTGAGTTTGCTAAGCTGCCTAAAGTTGCTATTCCTAAACTTCTTCTTCTTCTTCTTCTTCTTCCTCTTATTATTATTATTATTATTTTACTATTTTAAAACTTTAAAGCCCTAACCATTACATAAAATTTCCTGCAAGCTATAGAATACCAAACCAACTGTGACTGATGCAAACATTTATATCTCACATAAGGAAGCAAGTTCCAGGGTTAGTTCAGTTGCTCAAAAATGTTATAAGTGATCAGACCCAGTTTCCTTTCAGCTTTGCTATTCTACTTTTTAAACACAGAGGTGAAGTTTTTCTATCCTGTGGCAAGATGGCTCCAGCAATCACTGTATTTTCTTTGAAGACAAAAATGTGCTGAAGAATGTGGGTGTCACCTCCTAATGCATTTCTTGTCATGTGACTCTTGAAAGATGGCTGCTTTCTTAGTTCTCTTTAAGTAAGTGGTGAAGAGCAAATTATGAGCTCATAAAAATAAAACCTTAAATGCAGCTTTCCTTCTTTATTCCCCCCACTTTTTATTTATTGGTTTCCCATTCTCTTCTATGTCAATGATCAGCTGAGAAGTGCTTTGGAGTTGTATATTCAGAAACTTTTCTTGAGCAAAGTGGATTTTTTTTCTAATAGTCAGGATTATATCTGTTGTGGAGCATTCTATAATCAGGACAATCACAATTCACATAGACATTTTTCTAGTATCGACACCAAGTTTTATCGATTTATTTATTTTTTGTCGAGCCTTTATTTTCTATATCAATTTTAGAATAGTAGTATCAGTTTTCTAAAGTAACCCAAGCAGAAACTTGATCTGGATAATATTACTAACTGTATAGATTAATATAGAAAAACTGTTATTTTTATCATTGAGTCTCTGTCATAAAATAGTACACTGTTCCATTTGAACCCTCTTTAATATCTCTAAATATCATTTCCCATGTGGTTTTGTCATTCTTTGTTAGGTTAAGTTTCTAGCATTTTATAGATTCTGGTTCTATGGTACATGATTTCCCCTCATTTTTCCTGGTTGTTTACTGACAATAGAAGAAACATTCAAGACTTTGTAGTTTTTTATTTAGAAATTCCATGATCCCTTTTATTATTTTTCACATTCCATTTGTTGATTGTGTTGATGTCAGCAATATGATTTACAAAATACATGATGGTCTACTTATCAGTATATTTAATTTTTTTGCCTTTATCTGCCTTTCCACTTAGCAAATAATCTTCGTGAGTCCAAAGATTTTGTTTAGTTGTATCTATAGCTTGTGAAACAGTACCTTGTCACACATGTGTCCTCAAGAAACATTTGTGGAATGAGGCAATTACAATTGTTTAGATATATTCTCTTTATTAAACATCACTCTTTAATTTTATTATTATTATACTTTTGGTGGGGTGTACACACAATAGGGCTCAGGGTCTACTCACAGTTCCATGTTCTAGGGTCTATCTTGATGGTGCGTTAGAAACGATTCAGCACAGGAGATGGGACTTGGTTTCCAGCTTGCAAAGCTTCTATTCCAGTCATTGAGTTATCTTTGCAGCCGCAGACATCTTTATTTTAAAAAGTACAACTTTGTCCAGGAATTACAGAGCCATATTAATTGTAGAGGTAGTTCTGAGAAACGTTTTCTTGCCCCTGCTCACCAAAAAAGGTATTTCATGTTCTGTTTTTCTAAAAATATTATTATTCCGATGATTTTAGATGATTTTTGTTTCACTTTGTTTTGGGATCACATCTGATGATGCTCATGGCTTACTCCTGGCTCTGTGCTTGGGGATGAAGCCCACGTCAGCCTCTTACAAGGTAAATGCCTTACTTTGGGTAAGGACAATTAGCAAACACAGGTGGTCTGTTTTTTACTCTCTGAACCCTCATTTGAGCCCTCTTTAATATCTTACAAATTCTCCAGTGCAGATTGGGAAGACATTTCAGTGGTTAGGGTACAGATTTAATCCCCAGCAGCACATGTTTCCCAGTCTGGCTAGTATTAGAGGCTCTTGAACACCCCTGAATGTGTGGCCCAGTACTGTATGGTGGAAGTCTTGTGCAGTGCCAAATCCTTGGGCCATTGTATTTAATTATCTGGTCCTATTGGCTGAGAATTGCCGAGTGGCTTCTGGGTCCCCTGAGCACTACTTGGAGGTCACTTCACTTTCCTTCGCTGTCCCTTTCCAACTTCTCCAGTCCTTTGTTTCATTAGATTTGAGCTCAGACTAAGTTCTAGTCTCTCTTTTAATTCAAACAAAATCTTCCTTGACTTTGATTATGTCCAGTATTATTTTTAAATCCGTTTTTAGAAGAAAAATGATGACCAAACGAAATCTGTAGGGTTAATGTAAACCATACATGAATATTTATAAGGATGTTAATATAATATGGTTATAAAAATGAAAATAGAGGCAACCCTAAAATGGGTTCTTTATGATGTCATGCAAATTTTAGACTTTATCTGAGAGAGGAGGGGTGAGGAGATACACCCACAAGCACACACAGGCAGATGCACACACACACATAGAGAAAAACAATTTTAGCTCATTTATATTTTTGTAAGCTACCCATGACGTATTCAAAAGCTACCTGTGACGTATTCAATATGCCAAACACAGAAACAAGTCTCACAATGGAGACGTTACTGGGCCCGCACGAGCAAATCGATGAACAATGGAAGGACAGTGCTACAGTGCAGTGCTTATATTTTCGTACTTGATAATGAGAAGATTAAACAGATAGATATTAAAAATAAACAGACAAACATGATAGTAGCTTGGTACTTTATCAGTGAGTATAAAATACTAGAATTTTTTTTTTTTTGTTTGGCTACACACAGTGATACTCAGCAGTTATTCCTGGCTCAGTACACTCTGGAATTACTCCTGTCAGACTGAGGGGACCCTAGGGGAAACTGGGAATTAAATCTGGGTCAGCCACATGCAAAGAAAGGGCCCTACCCACTGTACTATCCCCATGAGATTCCAGATTTCTGCAGTGTGTAAGTGGTGGTAGAGACTACAAGTTATTCCTAGCATCCATCCTTTCCATTTTTAACAGTTACAGAACTATCAAGTGTTAGCTGAAAACCTGGCTGCTACACCCAAAGACTTTTTTCTTGTTCCCATTATTTGGCCATAAGACTAAGGTGGTTGGTGCACCTGCTGAACAACATCCTTAGATGGGAGCAATTGAGCATTTTCCCTTTTTGCCTTTCTATTGGACAGAATGAAGACATGAAAGCTGAAGGAAAAGAGACATCTTCAACCAGGACATAATGTAGAATTCACATGATACGGATGTAGTGTAATAGGGTAGAGGGAACTGGGTAATGATAAGTATTGAGTCCCATCTAGCCAAGGTTAATCTCTTGTTAATCTCTTACAAATGTGTGTTTTTTTTTGTGGAGGCCTATCAAGCAGTGTGCCAGAGGGCTACTCCTCATTACACTCAGTCAGTGATGCTAGATGCTCAGGCCCAGCGCTGCTGGAGTCCACCAGGGCAATACTAGATGGTTGTTCATGCACCTCAAAGGCCATGATCCTAGTAATGCTTGAGATCAAACTCAGAAACACTACTTATGCATGGCATGAGCCTCTGACCAGAAAAATGTGATTTTTGACTCTAATGTTGATTTTTTTTAGTCAAAAAGACCAAACAATTCTACCACCATTACTACCACCACCATCATCCGAGAGACCTGATTTGAAGAGATGTGGGTCAAAGAGAGATCTGTTCATATTTTAAATTATACTTGTCTCTTTTTTTATATTTATTTATTGAATCACCGTGGAAAAGTTTACAAAGCTTTCAGGTTTAGGTCTCAGTCATGCAAATATCAAACACATTTCCCTTTACCAATACTTATTTTTTACCATGAAGAACCCCAATAAAACCCCACCCCCACCCCTCCCAGTCCCTGTGGGGCAGATGAATTCTAGTTAACACTCTATCTGCTTTGACTAGATTCATTGTTTCAATAAAAGATTCACCACTATTATTTAGAGTTTACCCCCCCCCCCCCCCAAATCAGACATGTTGAAAAAGCATTGTGAAGTGATTTTCTTTCTACAGCTGGGTTCAAGAATTAAATGTTGGTTTTGGATTTCTGCTATTTTACTTATTGACCCTGGAAGTATTTCTACTGAAAGTCAGATAGTTAAGAAATTGGTTTCTGTGCTCTGGAGTCGTGGCCGTGCTGGAGAGCCGCTAGTGGGGGGCAACTGGTGGCCTCGGTAGGGCGTGAAGGGCGGACCGAAACTCCCCCCTTCCCATGAGGTTTTAGTCGCCCCCACTCCCCCGGCTCATACCTGCTGTCCACAAGGCTCCCATGCGGCCGCCATCTTTCTTTCCAGAGAGGAGAAGGCGACTGGGGCAACACCCTTTCCCCTCTGGACAGACCTGATGGCCTGGATTAACGCATAGTCCATTCACTTTTCTGCTCCAAGCTGCCGGGTTCTGCATTAAGTCCTTGTGCTTCTGGGGCCGTGGCCGTGCTGGAGAGCTGCTCGTGGGGGGCAACTGGTGACCTCGGTAGGGCGTGAAGGACGGACCGGAACGCCCCCCTTCCCATGAGGTTTTAGTCGTCCCCACTCCCCCGGCTCATGCCTGCTGTCCAAAAGGCTCCCATGTGGCCGCCATCTTTATTTCCAGAGAGGAGAGGGCGAATGGGGCAACACCCTTTCCCCTCCAGCAGACTTGATGGCCTGGATTAACGCATAGTCCGTTCACTTTTCTGCTCCAAGCTGCTGGGTTCTGCAGTAAGTCCTTGTGCTTCTGGGGCTGTGGCCGTGCTGGAGAGCCGCTCCTGGGGGGCAACTGCTGGCCTTGGTAGGGCGTGAAGGGCGTACCGAAACGCCCCCCTTCCCATGAGGTTTTAGTTGCCCCCCCTCCCCCGGCTCATACCTGCTGTCCACAAGGCTCCCATGCGGCCGCCATCTTTCTTTCTAGAGAGGAGAGGGCGAATGGGGCAACACCCTTTCTCCTCAGAGCAGACATGATGGCCTGGATTAACGCATAGTCCGTTCACTTTTCTGCTCCAAGCTGCTGGGTTCTGCATTAAGTCCTTGTGCTTCTGGGGCTGTGGCCGTGCTGGAGAGCCGCTCCTGGGGCGCAACTGCTGGCCTTGGTAGGGCGTGAAGGACGGACCGGAACGCCCCCCTTCCCATGAGGTTTTAGTCGTCCCCACTCCCCCGGCTCATGCCTGCTGTCCACAAGGCTCCCATGTGGCCGCCATCTTTCTTTCCAGAGACGAGAGGGCGAATGGGGCAACACCCTTTCCCCTCCAGCAGACTTGATGGCCTGGATTAACGCATAGTCCGTTCACTTTTCTGCTCCAAGCTGCTGGGTTATGCATTAAGTCCTTGTGTTTCTGGGGCTGTGGCCGTGCTCCAAACTTAACTATGATTTTCAGAGAGAAACGTTGGGTGGTTTACTTCCCACGGATCACTTTGTATATAGAGAGATTTCGCGCGGCTGCATAAGCGGCCGTGCGGTTTTGAGGAAAAGTCCCAGTTCCCGCATACTCGAGCTGTGCTTGTAGAGGCTTCTGGTCACCGGGGTTCCATCTGGGGGAGACGGGATTCAGTACCTACCCCATTGGGACTTCCCGATGATCTCGGCTCTTTTTGGAACCTGTTTTTTTTTTTTCCTTCGGGTTCTGTGGATCCCGCCCTCCATGTTGTCCTTCTCTTCGGCTGAATGCTTTAAAGATGGCGCTGGGGGGCGGGCTGTGGGCGTGACTTCCGGAATCTGAAGTTACCTGGGAGTTGTAGTCCCGGCAGATTTGAGGAAAAGTCCTAGTTCCCGCATACTCGAGCTGTGCTTGTAGAGGCTTCTGGTCACCGGGGTTCCATCTGGGGGAGGCGGGATGCGGTACCTACCCCATCTGGGACTTCCCGATGATCTCGGCTCTTTTTGGAACCTGTTTTTTTTTTTTCCTTCGGGATCTGTTGATCCCGCCCTCCATGTTGTCCTTCTCTTCGGCTGAATCTATACTTGTCTCTTAAGAGAAATAATCATAACTGTTTATTTCTTTTCTTTCAGATTTCTTGTTACTGAAAAAATAAGCGCACTTAATCTATTTTCTATTTGAGAGGGGTTATTTGCAACTTGACAGGCAATTACAATGTAGGCCCCTGTCCCTGATATTAGCTTGATTTGTTCTCATTGATTTCCAGTGTAAGATATTTACTATAAGAAAGCTCTTCTTTTAACATTAGCATAAATTGCATTTGTTAACAGGACAAATAGGTTGATTCATTGTCATATGGCTGCCTATAAATAATGCAAATGCTGCATAAATGCCACATAAAGGCAAAGTATTTTAAATAAGCTGCAGTTATTACTTCAGTGATGATCCTATGTAACCATAGATGTGATAACAGTGATATAATGCTCACCATTATAATTATAAAAGTATCTTTAATCTATGTATTTTAAAAACACTCTATATTATGTTATAAAGATGGAATTATTATGCCACATTTAAAAGACTAAATACTAAAAAAAGCAATATTTCCAGCATTTAAATGTCAAAAACATTTGAAATATTTATGGAAATAGAACCCCATAATATTCTTTCTTTCAAATTGAATATTATTCTAAAATGTGGTATTTAAAGAAGCTTCAAGTTGAACTCCTCTGGTGTTCTAGGGCCAAGTGACCCAAAGTTCTATCTAGACCTGTTTTCTCTAGACAGTCCTGGAGATTATTTGGTCTACAGGACCTGTGAAATCCTATGTTTGGCTCTTGTCCTTGATGGAACAAATTCACATGCTTCTCATAGACTGCTATTGTATGGCTCACAAATGATGCTATACATATCAAAATGGCACTTGGCAGAGTTCTCTGTTTCTGCTCTGTGGAATCAGGGAATTTTCCTGGCAGGAAAGTAGGAAAGCAGTTAAGCCAAAGCCTCTATAGTTCTGTGCCCTCATTTAATTTAGGAGTAACTGCAGCTCAGAGAGGAAGTTATCCTTTTTGGATTATGCCTTGTGCTTTCTTTTACTGTAAAGCATTGAAAATCTTTGGTGTGTTGGTTGGTTTTAGAAGGTGTGTAGTGTTAGGGCAAAAAGTACTTTTTGTGCTACTCTTAAACTTGTTTGGTGGATTTTGGATAGAGCTTGCAGGAGGAGGGATAGAAAAGCGACATAAATGGAGGGAAAGTACTAATGAGAATAAGCTGATAAGAAAAATTCTTTTTTCCTTCTTTTTTTACTTTCCATCAAATTATATTTTTAAAATTTTTAAAAAATCCAAGTCAATATAGTAGAACATAGAATCGATTTAATTAGCTTACCAATGAGAAAATGAACTAGATAGGTTAGACGTTAGTCAAATTAATAAAAAAATGGTAAGTAAAAACTATAAAATTAGATATGCAACTATTCATGTGCTATAGTACTCAACCTTTGGGTTCTCTTTTTAGCGGATAGAAAATAATTTACAACCGATCAATCTCCTCCAAATTGTCACCTACCTTTACCGATACCTGGTCCTTCCTCAATAACAACTAGTTAGACAACCCTGGGAATAGAACCAAGGTTGCTGGCATACAAGGCAGGGGCTCAATCCTTTGTATTATTGCCCCCAATTTATTTCTTGAGATGTTTGCTCTACTTCATAGCTCACCATGTTTTTTGAGATGAGGAGAGTAGCAGCTCTCTGTCCTTTAGTACCACGTTTTCAGGGTTTAGTCTGTTCCATTCATCTGATGGAATGATCGGAGCTCTTGAAAAGCTTATGACTTTTGCTGTTATTTGACAGTCCCATAGAACAGGGAACTGGCTTGCTACTTGGGGCCAGTGGTGTTCATGAGTTTTGCATTTAATGATCCAGGTGTTGATTATGTTCAATTTTTTTCTTCTTGTATTTATTTATTGAATCACTGTGGGAAAAGTCACCAAGCTTTCAGGTTCAGGTCTCAGTCATACAATGATCAAACACCTCTCCCCTCACCAGTACTCATTTTTCACCCCCAAGAACCCCAATATACCCCTCTCCCACCCCTCCCAATGCCTGTGAGGCAGATGATTTCCACTTAACCTTCTCTCCTTTGATTACATTCATTATTTCGACAAAACACCATTATTGTTTAGAATTTCCTTCCCAACAATCAGAATTGCTGAAAAGGCATTGTGAAATACTTTGTTTTCTATAGCTGGTTATGAGAATCATATAATGATTTTGGATTTCTGCAAAGAGCCAGATAATTACGAGATTGGTTTCTGTATGTCTGCCGTTAATCAGCTTGATCAGGAGCCAGAGAGGCCGTTTGTAGGCGGGTCTCGTTGGGATGGGGAGGAAAGGGCCGGTTCCACCCCCATCTGGTGAGGCCCTGCGTGTCTCATCACTCCAGGCCCAAACCTGACTGTCCAGTGGCCTCTGGAGGATGGTGGTCACCAGGCCGCCAGGGGAACAGGCCAAGGCACGAAACCTATTTCTACCTGGAGTGGCCCAGCACCAGTAACCTACTGCAAGAACAGGACGCATTTCTGCCAAAAGCCTTTGGGTTCCGAGATTCGTTTCTGAGACTCTGGGATCATAGCCATTAAGCAGTTCGATCAGGAGCCAGAGAGGCCATGCCTCCAATTATATAGCTGAGCCAGAGGTGGTTTGTGGGTGTGTCTCCCACATACCTAACTTTTGGCTGTTTACTTTCTTGGTAAACTTTGCCCCAAGTTTTTGGGATCTGGCCAAAGGCACAGCAGCAATTTTGGGGTATCTGAAAGTTGATTAGGTTATTTATTTATTTATTTTTGATTTGGGACTTCATCCAGCACTACCCAGGGCTTACTCCTGGCTGTTAGCCCCTGGACAGGAATCACCCCTGACAGTTTCGGTGGATTATACAAGACACCAGGAATCAAACTCCAGTTGGCCTGCGTGCATGGCAAGTGCCCTACTGGCTGCATATTGCTGGGACTCCCCATGTTTCTGTTTTTAAACACATTTGTTGCCTCTACATATGTAAAGAATTTCAAAATTCACAAACCCGCTGTTCTGTTCATTAGACACTCTCTGGTCTTTACCATTTCCATCTCCTTAGAGACAGCCCTTTTCCTTTTCAAAATAAAGAATAGATGTTCTGTTTTGTTTGACCACAATTACATGACAAAGCTTTCAAACTATCTTCTGTGACAGAAAAATATTGCAAGTGGTTCATCATTTTCCCATTTTCAGCCAGTAATTTTTTTGATTTTACTGTGGTGTATTCCATCCTGAACAAACAAATGAAGGGCGTGAAATGAACGTTTTGGTAACAGTTTCAAGGGTTTCCTTATTGTTTTTCCTAGTTCACCAACTTCACCCAGAAATCTCTCTGAAGCAAGTGATAGAAAGATGAATTTATCTTTGTTGTGTAGGTGTATAATGTATAAGATTTTGGAACTGACAATGAATAGTATTTAAAACACCTATTCAGCAGACACTTATTTCCTAGGAGGAGTTTTGTATCTAGGATTAGCAAATTTTAGAAAATGCAAAAATTTCTTTTCAACAGCTGGAAATGTTGGTAGCTCATACTGACAGCTTTTAAATTTAATATTTTAGTGTTGACAGTCAAAACTCTAAGTCAGTGTTTTTAAGATATTAATCTTGTGAAGTGTATTGGTTTGAACTCTCATTAGTGAGAACACAGTGCCTTTATAATATATCAAAAATAAAATTTTCCTGTTTTATTCACACTATTTGCTTTCTTTTTTATTGATTGATTAGTTCCAGGTTAAACAAAAACGACTTTGTAGGTAAATGTATTTGGCAAATATTTAAAGCAGGATCTACATGATTTTGGTGCTTCTTTTTCAAGTGGAAAATTTATCATTTTGTTTTCAATTTACCCTTATGTAATAGAAATAATTTAAAATAAGAGTTTTTCATGAAAAACTCAGAATCTAGATAGAAATAAGTAGTATTTTAGAGGGTATTTTATTAAGTAGCATTTTAGAGGACATTTTATTTAATGTGCACCAAACAATTTCAAAAATAGTAGCACTGTAGCAAAGGCCCTCCTGTGTGGCTCACTTTAACTATTAAGCCTCTAGCTTCTGGAGAGATCAGACTGATGCTGATGTGACCCAGAGCCTTAAATGAACAAAAACAGGGATTCAGCATAACTTTTGGTTAAAGTTAGTTTAGTTAGTTTAAATTTTTGGCATTACTCAAGTTGCTAGGTACTCAAATACACTCTTTTTTTTTCATTTTTTAGAATTTTATTTATTGAATCACCGTGAGAGCAGTTACAAAGTTTTTGGGTCTAGGTCTCAGTCATACAATGAAACACCCGTACCTTCACCAGTGCCCATTCTCCACCACCAAAAATCCCAGTATACCCCCATCCCACACCCTCCCCCTGCCTGCCGGGCAGATGATTTCCACATTACTCTCTCTACTTTGATCACATTCACTATTTTGACACCAGACCCACCATTATTTGAGATTTTGCCCCAACACTCAGATCTGCTGAAAAGGCAACAATAGACAATTTGTGTTCTATTGCTGGTTATGAATAACATATGATGTCATGTGGCTGCAGTAGGGCCATGTGGTTTTGAAATTCTGAAATTTTAACACTTAAATCTGGAGGGATTTCTGCCAAAAGCCACTGGGTTTAGAGATCTGCTCCTGAGTATCTGGAATCATGGCCGTTGAGCAGCTTGATGAGGAGCCAAAGAGGCCGTTCGTGGGCAATGACTTGGGGTCTCATTAGGGTGGAGAGGACAGGCCCGGCTCCACCTACCCCCCCCCCCCCATCCCGTGAGACCCAACGTTTCGTCACTGCGGGCCCAAGCCAGGCGGAGGGACAGCACCCATTCCCCCCTGGGGTGGCCCGGCGACAGTAACCTACTGCGGGGTCCGGACACATTTCTGACAAGAGCCGCTGGGTTTCTAGATTTGTTTCTGAGTCTCTGGGATCATGGCCGTTGAGCATGAGGAGCCAGAGAGGCCGTTTGTGGGCGATGACTTGGGGTCTCATTAGGGTGGGGAGGACAGGCCCGGCTCCACCTCCCCCCCCATCCCGTGAGACCCAACAAGTTTCGTCACTGCGGGATGACAGCCACCAAGTCGCCAAGAGGGAGCAGACGGAGGGACAGCACCCATTCCCCCCTGGGGTGGCCCGGTGACAGTAACCTACTGGGGGGTGCGGACACATTTCTGACAAGAGCCGCTGGGTTTCGAGATTTGTTTCTGAGTCTCTGGGATCATGGCCGTTGAGCAGCTTGATGAGGAGCTAGAGAGGCCCGGCTCCACCTCCCCCCCCCATCCCGTGAGACCCAACAAGTTTCGTCACTGCGGGCCCAAGCCTGGCTGTCCAATGGCCTCTGGAGGATGACAGCCACCAAGTCGCCAAGAGAGAGCAGGCGGAGGGACAACACCCTTTCCTCCCTGGGGTGGCCTGGTGACAGTAACGTACTGTGGAGTCCGGATGCATTTCTGCCAAACGCCACTGGGTTTTGAGATTTGTTTCTGAGTCTCTGGGATCATGGCTGTTAAGCAGCTTGATCAGGAGCCAGAGAGGCCATTCGTGGGTGATGACTTGGGGTCTTGTTGGGGTGGGGAGGACAAGCCCGGCTCCACCCTCATCCTGTGAGGCCCTGTGTGTTGCGTCACTGGGGGCCCAAATGTGACTATCCAGTGGCCTCAGACGGATGGCAGCCACTGGGCCGCCGGGGGAATAGGCCAAGGCACGAAACCTATTCCCATCTGGGTTGACCCAGCACCGGTAGCCTACTGCAGAGACCAGACGCATTTCTACCTAAAGCCACTGGGTTCTGAGATTCGTTTTTGAGTCTCTGGGATCATGTCCATTAAGCAGTTCAATCAGGAACCAGAGAGGCCTTGCCTCCAATTATATAGCTGAGCTGGAGGTGGTTTGTGGGTGTGTTTCCCACACACCTAACTTTTGGCCGTTTACTTTCTTGGTAAACTTTGCCCCAAGTTTTTGGGGTCTGGCCAAAGGCACAGCAGCAATTTTGGGGGTATCTGGAAGTCTGAAGGCGCCATGAGGCTGCTGATGCACTCGCCTCACAGGTACAGATTGACCTGCTGGCGGCACCATACCCCCGGTCAAATACACTCTTAACGGGCAGGATATTCTAAGGATTTGGAAGTTACTTCCCAGAAGACAGTCAAGGGTCAGTTCTTTCTTTGGACTGTGAGGGATTTGAACATCCCAGAGTCTGATAAGTTGACCTTGCTTCACATATTTACAATGTTTAGGGCTGGAGCGATAGCACAGCGGGTAGGGTGTTTGCCTTGCACTCAGCTGACCAGGGCGACCCGGGTTCGATTTCTCCGCCCCTCATGGAGAACCCAACAAGCTACTGAGAGTATCCCGCCCACACACCAGAGCCTGGCAAGCAACCCATGGTGTATTTGATATGCCAAAAACAGTAACAACAAGTCTCACAACGGAGATCTTACTGGGCCTGCTTGAGCAAATCGATGAACAACGGGAGGACAGTGCTACAGTATTTCAACAGAATGGCTAAGTGAAAGATAGTGCATCTGGATGTCATAATTTTCATTAATTACATTGTTAAGTTATTGGTTGTGAGGTTACCTAGGAGATAGTGTGGCGATTGGTCATCTAGTGGTTAACGATAATAGGTACATACTAAAGACTAAGGATGAAGTCAAAGTTGAAGAATAGATTCAAAGACTGAGGAGGAATACATATTTTATAGATTTTTAAAACCTTCATCTTTTCCCTTCTCCTCATTCCCAGGTACACCTCCTCAAGAATTATTTAAATAAGTTTTAAAAACGTGTATCAAGGACTTACAGACATATACTCTTGCAGGTAAATTAAAACAATTTTTTGCTATTAACCAGGTCTTTGGTGATAAACTCTGGTAACTTGGAAAGAATTATTTATGATCATAATGATCACATAATTCATTCAGCTAATTTTTATTGAGTGATAACTATATATTAAACTTTATCATATATTATTAAGATATAACATAGCAAAAACTAAACTTGTACAAATAAGGAGACGGATTTTATTATAATTTTACTGAGGATGTTGCAATGAGAAAAGTATCCAGACGTGAAGATTAGCATTCCAGCAAGGGTAGTTTGCCTTAAATGTTATAGGGAGAGGGAAATAAGTCTTAGATGGGGTTATTCACAGCTTTTATGGCAAGGGAAAAACCATTCATTTATTTGAATAAGAAATGTTTTCCTTTTTGGTTATTTTTATTTATCTATTTGTCTTTTCCAGTGAGGTTAGTTTCAGGAGATACCTCATTCTAAATTAGCTAATCGGTCAGGAAATAAGAAAAGGAAGTTGGAGTTTCTGAATTTGGCTTTGTCAGTAGGTCAAAAGTGTGTGAATTAAAATGCAAATGGATTTTAGGTGAGTTTATGAATGTAACTGCGGACTTGAGTTCTGATGACTGAAGCATGAAAACCAGTCTTCGGATTGCTTTGAGAGAACTGTTCCAAAATCTGGGTCCTGGTGTAGAGATTGCAGACTTTGTGCATAGGTGATGGTGGCGGGGGGGGGGGGGGGTTATATCAAATGTGCTAGGAATTCTACAAAATGATAACTGTCTGACAGTTTGTCTTCTGACACAGTATTATTTATGCATTGAGTTAGGCGATCTTCCCCTTTAGTTGCTTTTGGAGGGTTTGGGAGCACTGGGAGTTCAGATGCTGCTGGCTGGTTGCTCTCCAAGGTTGATGAATTGCAGCCTGTGAGATCTTGGTGCTCTTTTTTCCAACACAGAGCCAGCAGCTTTGGGTGCAGCCTCTTCACGGGCTCACACTTTTACACAGAAAATGCTGGACTTTACTAAGTTCACTGGTGCAAGCCTTATGTGCTTTTCTTAACAGGGGAACAGTTTGGCCTTATTAGATGGAGCAAATTAAATCTTTTGCCTTTCCGGAAATGACATCTGAGTGGTGGAAGACAGGTAAACAAAAATATTTATGAATATTATATGTTGGAGGGTTAAGTGTTTTGGAGAAAACTAGAATTAGAATGTGACATTTTTCTTGACAATGTGTGATTAGGAAAGAGTTTTTTTTTTTCCAGAATATGACATTTAAGGAGTTATTTGAAAAAGCAAGGGATGAGATCTGGGTAAATGCAATATAGGCAGACAGAGTGGAGAAAATAGAACCCACGGCCAGAGCATAGTTTTCCCAAGGGAGTAGAAGACTGATACCAACAGGTGAGAATGGGAGAAGGTTAGAGAAGAGGTGGGAGGCAAAATCACATACAATTTGTGAGAAATGGACATTTTTCAAATAAGATTTTTATAAGCTCCCAAACCGTGCATTAAGGGCCTCATCTAAATGAGGCAAAACCACTCCCAAGATAATCAGTAACAATAAACTAGTGACACTTACGTAGAGGAGGTCTGTTTGTATTCTGATTTTCTTTCTGTTAGGTACTGGATCCAGGTAACACCCTGAACTTGGACAAATGCCACGTTAACGTCAATTCTCCTTCCTGTGGAAGAAGAGATGAGAAGTGGGGGTAGGTAGCCCTTCTTACTTTTCATTTCTCTTTAGTTTAATTAACCTGGAGAAATAGTTATTCACACTTACTGATAACTGATAATGTGTTTTAAATCATTTGTATTTACATTTGAAACTGTTTTAAACCACTTAAGTTTATGAATTAACTAGATTCTTGAAGTTACCCTCTGAAATGGTACTATTATTAATCTTTTTTTTAAAAAATGTAAGAGTACTGCTATTTGTTCAGTCATCAATTACGCTGATCAAATCGGGCATGCACTCCACGTTACTTTTTAAAACAGTAAAAAAATTTTAATTGAATATCCGTGAAATAGACCACTACAAAACTGTTCATAATGGGTTTCAGTCATACAAATATCCAGCACCCATCCCTCCATCAGTGCACATTTCCCACCACCAACCTCCTGCCTCCCTTTGCCCCGCCTTCTCCCTGCAACCTTCGGAAGCACTTTTCCTCTTGCTCTCTCTCTCTCCTTTTCCTTTTGTACATAATGGTTTACAATACAGGTGCTAAGAAGTCATAGTCTTTGTTTAGGGCATTCAGTATTTTCATTTAATGGTAAGGCTGGAGAAGTTTTTCAATTGGGTGGCCATTTTGGGGTGTGGATGTGACTGCTGAGGCTTCTGTAAGTACCGGGAGGTGTGGGGAGGAGGTAGCCCATCCTGACCCTGAGAAAGCCTGGAGATTTCAGTTACAAAAACCTCATACTTGAAATTTTAGCAGATTATATCTTGGTGAGATCTGTCCTGAGATGGTAAAGTCAGACCGGGGGTCTGGCAGCAATTTTGGATTGTGGAAGCAAGTGGTTGCTGGGGTCTCTGCGTGGCTGGGCACTAGGACAACCCACCCTCCTCTGATTGACTTCATCTGTTCAGCCATGCTTGGGTCCGAGATTAACTGCAGCTTTTGATCTCTTTCGAGATTTATTTATGGGTCTCTGAAATAAGACCAATAAATGAGCTTGTATAGCTGAGCCAGAGGTGGCTTGTGGGAGTGACTCCCACATATCTAACTTTTGGCCATTTAATTTCTGGTAAACTTGGTCTCAAGTTATTTGGGGTCTGGCCAAAGGCACAGTGGCAATTTGGGGGTATCAGGAAGCCTGAAATCACCATCAGGCTGTTGATGTACTCATCCTGCAGGTACAGGTTGTCCTGCTGGCGGCACCATATCCTCACTATTGTTAATCTTGTTCTTTAGCACAGAAACTGAGCTCAAAAGAAACTTTGTTGATAGCTGCAAAGGGGTAGGAGGAAGGCTTTGGAGGTGTTGGAAATGTTCTGCATCTTGTCTGAGGAGGTGGGTAGCACATTCTCTCATCAAAACACACAGAACTGCACTTACAATGTGTGCATTTTATTCTATGTAAATTTCACCTTAATGAAGTCATTATTAAAAAAAAGCAAGAGAAAAACACTCCCAAACTTACAGAACAAGAGATAAGTCTTGTGTTTATCAGGGGTAGGGGAGGGTGGAGGAGGGGGAAATGAAAGGAAGTAGCCAAAAGGTGTATGCTTGTACTTAGTAAATATAAAGAGTTTTATGTGTCATACAATGACAGGAGTTAAGACTACTATGTGACATGTAGGAAAGTTGTTGGAAAGTAAAACTTGAGGTCTCATTATAAGGAGAGACTTAACTTTTCTTTCTTATTCTCTTCTGTCTTTTCGTTCAATGTATCTTTAAACAAGGTTGAATGTTAGCTGAACCTACTGTGACATTTTCCAACATATGCAAATCAAACTGTGATGGCTGTCAATTATTGCTCAATGAAACTAAAGAAAGAGAAATCAGATACATGGCCTAAGGTCCTCCAGTGGTCTGGTGGGAATTTAAATTTAGTATGTACTTTCTACACTTCTAGCGGTATGGTAACTGAGACTGTGAAAAATCGGTGATATATAACATGTCCATGCACTTTAGATCAAAGAACGTTGACTATGAAATTTCACTGATGTTTCTAGAGAAGCTTATGAATCACATTAAGGTAGAATTTAGTCTCCTTTGCCTGTCTCTTTTTTGGCTTCAGTGTCTGCATGGTTTTATAGTGAACACCAGATGGCAGTATGACTTAATTTAACACTTGCACCCCTAGTATTTACAAAACAAAACAAAACAAAACAAAAACGTCCTCCATTGAAACAATTTTGCTCTCCTTCCATTCTCATACATTGTTTTCCAAAACAATGTCTTTAAATTGAATACTAGATTTCTTGATCTTCATAGATTATCAAGATTACTTCCTGGGTAAGTGAAGAGTTAGTAAAAGTGTTAAGACACTAGCCTTGCGCACTAGCTGGCCCAGGTTTGATCACTGGCACCACGTATGGTCCCCTGAGCATAGCCAGGAGTCCCTGAGTTCAGAGCTAGGAGTAAGCCCTGAGCATTGAAGTGCCTCAAGCATTTCACTTACCCCAGCCACTGTCAAAAAAAAAAATTACTTGCATGCAATGAACTGGGTTTGATACTGCCACAGTATCAAAACAACAACAAAAACCGATTTAACACCTCCCCTCTTAGCCCCCTGCCTCCTCTTCTCACCGCAGCTGGAGTCTGGTGAATCTTTCTCAGATTCTGAGTTCATCCAAGGTTGCTTCTCTGCAGCTGTTGCAAGATCTGAGCTCTTAGTTAAGTTTACGTTACACATTTACACCAGAAGCTTATTGGCAAAACACATCCAACTATTGAGGGAATACAGCTTTAGTTTTCTAAAAGCTGCATCTCGTACACCAATATTCATCATGCATCCCAGTGACTGACTGGAGGCCTCCTCACGTCCCCTTATGGTGATGGATGGAAATGAGCAATTGTAGTATTTCTCCTTCCCTTTCTTTCCAGGAATACTGGCATCTGGCTCTTGCAATCTGTGCAGGTGTTCTCTATTGGACAGGACCCTAAAGGTCCGGTCACATTGTCACTCAAAGGTCAAATGAAGTGGGTGACTTGTCAAGAAAGAGCTTTATTGGCCACAGGCCAGCAGGTTGGTAGATGCACCTATCCTCAAAAGAGCCATCTTGTCTTCACAGTCACAAGAAGCAATCTTGGGGGGTAGTGTGGTGGAGGGGGAGGAAACAGAAGCACATTTTTAGAAAGAGAGAGTGACAGGCTGATGAGCACCAGGGAAATGGATGAATTCATTTAGGGGCTGATCCTCTTAGAAACTCAGGCAAAGTAACTGCAAATAAAATTTTCAGAATAGATTTTCTGTCCTCTTAGCCCTTTGAAAAATATACAAGGATTTTTTTCAACATTTTCCAACCAGATGGGTTTTCTGGTTTCTAATGTTGAAATTTGATTCTTGATTCCTTTGAATGATACCCGTAGACACCACCATACTCTCTCCCTCTACTTGTAGCCAGGCTTACTCATTCTGCATCTTCATTTCCAGGATGCCTTTGAAGTTTTTTAGGCTTGGCCTATCGTTAAGGATACTGCTGTAGCAATTAGGCAATTTCTTCCATTTGAATGCTCATTTCTCCTTGGTTTTGTCTTAACTGAAACTTGGACTTTGGACTTCAAGATTTTTCATACATAAGTCAGGGATCTTCATGTTCCCCTCTAATCCTCTGAAGATCTCAGAACTAGATACAAGCATCCCATTTTAAGTTCTGACATCATCACCTTTGTTCATGTTTCAGTAATTCTTTAATTTTTCTCTGGAGGATACCAAACTATATCCTTTTTATTATTTGTTGCACATTTTTTTCAACCTATACTTCATTATTACTTTGATCAATTGGTAGCTATTAATTACTGGACTAGATTAACTGAATTGTTCATTATCTTGTATTCATCTCTTTAATTAGAGTTATCTAAAAACATGGTTTAGAATTGTAATCTTCATGCTGGGTATTGTGTTTTAGACATGTGCAATTATATATGGCTTAGAGAGAATGTTTTATTCGCTTTACCAGGTAAAATTGCGTGGTGGTAGTGTGAGTGCACCAGCTATCTTGAGGGAAACTTCAGCGGGAACCAGCTACTAGATGGTTCGATTAGTCTTTATAACAGGTCTTATTTCCCTGACCCTGAAAGAACCTTCAATCGTTGGGAAAGATGAGGAAGGAGAGGCTGCTAAAATCTCAGAGATGGGATGAATAGAGACGTTACTGGCGCCCGCTCAAGCAAATCGATGAACAACGGGATGGCAGTGATATGGTGGTACAGTGAAAGAGAGAATGTATTTTCGAAGTCTCTCTATTCAAATATTTCCCCCACATTTTCTTGCCTGGGAATCAGTCTATGATCAAGGAATCACACTGGTTTGCCTTTCCTATCTCCACACTCAATGATGTTTCTCCTATTTAAAAAAAACATTTTGTTCATCTGTCATTTTGCAGAACAAGTGGTCTCTAAGTCTTTATCATTTGGTAGATTATTAAATTTTTGATTATATCTTAAAACACACTAGAAAGAAATTCAAAGAACTTAGTGACACCATTATAACAGAAGTTTATTCTTTCTACCAATTACTTTATTTGAAAATATTTTATTAGCACTCAAAAATAAAAACTGGTAACTTTAGTACTTATTATTGAATATATGAAACAGTTGGGAAAGAAAGTCCACTCAGGAAATAATCCAGTGGATATTTTTATGTTTGTCATTTGTGAAGATTTATAATTTAACTGTACTGTTTTCATTTATTCAACAGTGAATAAGCAAAAATCTAGTAACTCTCTGGGATATATTCCGAGGAGTGGTATTGCTGGGTCAAATGGGAGATCAAATTATAATTTTTCGAGAACAGATGACTGGTTAAAGAAACTCTGGTACAAACTTTCTCAAAGAAGAAATCCGAATGGCAAAAAAGCACATGAGAAAATGCTCTACATCATTAATCATCAGGGAGATGCAGATTAAAACCACAATGAGATACCATCTCACACGTCAGAGACTGGCCCACATCCAAAAGAACAAAAGCAACCGATGCTGGCGCGGATGTGGTGAGAAAGGGACACTCCTTCACTGTTGGTGGGAATGCCGACTGGTTCAGCCCTTTTGGAAAACAGTATGGACAATTCTCAAAAAATTAGAAATTGAGCTCTCATTTGACCCAGCAATACCACTCCTGGGAATATATCCCAGAGAGGCAAAAAATGTATAGTCGAAGTGACATCTGCACTTGTTTGTTCATTGCAGCACTCTTTACAATAGCCAGAATCTGGAAAAAACCTGAGTGCCGGAGAACAGATGACTGGTTAAAGAAACTTTGGTACATTTACACAATGAAGTACTATGTAGCTGTTAGAAAAGATGGTAAAGTAAAGGTAAAGGCCCTCCCGTTGTTCGTCGATTTGCTCGAGTGGGCCCAGTAACGTCTCCATTGGAGACTTTGTTGTTACTGTGTTTGGCATATCGAATACGTCACGGGGAGCTTGCCAGGCTCTGCCGTGCGGGCGAGATACTCTCGGTAGCTTGCCGGGCTCTCCGAGAGGGGCAGAGGAATCGAACTCGGGTTGGCCATGTTGGCTGCGTGCAAGGCAAACGCCCTACCGCTGTGCTATCGCTCCAGCCCCAGAAAAGATGAAGTCATGAAATTTACATACAAGTGGTACTACATGGAAAGTATCATGTTAAGCGAAATGAGTCAGAAAGAACGGTATAGACACAGAAAGATTGCATTCATCTGGGGAACATAAAGTAACCAAATCAGAGACTAACCCCCAGGAGTGGCCGAGATTAGTACCAGGAATTTTGCTCCATGACTTGGAGGCCAGTCACATGTGCTAGGGGAAAAGGAAGCTCAGATAGAGAAGGGAGCACCAAATAAAGGGTGTTGGGAAGATCCTCCCAGGATGGGAGAAGCATGTTGAAAGTAGACCAAACATGATTGCCACTCAATGCCTCTCTTGCAAGCCACAAGACCCAAAAGGACAGAGAGAGAACAAAAGGGAATGCCCTGCCACAGAGGCAGGATGGGATGGGGGATGGGGGGGTGGGAGGGATGCTGGGACCCATGGTGGTGGAGGATGGGAACAGATGGAGGGATGGGTACTTGATCATTGTATAACTGAAACCCAAGCACAAAAAATTGTACGTCTATAACTATACCTCATGGTGTTTCACTAATAAAAAAAATCTAATAACTAAATTTTTCAACGTTTGGAATTTTATGACTATTGAAAAAGATTGAAAAATAAACACATTATTGCAGAAAAATAAGAGAAAGTATTCTATAAAATGCCTTAGAGGCCAGCCAGCATAAAAATATTAGGATAAAATTGTATGTAGGAGTGGAATATAAATACAGGTTAAGAAGGAAAAAGAATTTTGGAAAAATTGTTAAAAGCATCTCATCTTTTAAAAATGTTTGATAATGGGTGTCAAACTGCTATGGCATTTAGATTTCATTGGATACATTTAAGAGTGAAGTGACAATTTTATTTAAAATGTCAGTATTTGAAGTCATGAAATTTACATACAAGTGGTACTACATGGAAAGTGTCATGTAAAGCAAAATGACTCAGAAAGAAAGGGATAGACATAGAAAGATTGCATTCATCTGGGGAACATAAAGTAACAAAATAGGAGACTAACACCCAAGAATGGCCGAGATTAGTACCAGGAATTTTACTCCATGGCTTGGAGGCCAACCACACATGCTAGGGGGAAAAGGGAGCTCAGATAGAGAAGGGAGCACCAAATAAAGGTGTTTGGAGGATCCTCCCAGGATGGGAGAAGCATGCTGAAAGTAGACGATAGACCAAACATGATTGTCACCCATTGCCTCTTTTGCAAACCACAACACCCAATAAGAGAGAGAGAACAAAAGGGAATGCCCTGCCACAGAGGCAGGGTGGGATGGGGGGATGGGGAGTGGGAGGGATACTGGGATCCGTGGTGGTGGGAAATGGGCACTGGTGGGGGGATGGGTATTTAATCATTGTATAATTGAAACCCAAGCACAAAAATTTGTAAGTCTACAACTGTGCCTCATGATGTCTCACTAATAAAAATTAAAAAAAATATATAAATACAATTTGTAGAACCTGAAACAAATTACTTCTTTTTCATGATACCACTACTGTTATCATTAAACTGTAATTGAACTGTAACTTACAGGTTAAATAAAAATAAGACTCATAAAAGCAAAAAAGAATAAAATGTCAGCATTAAAATGTTCTGAAAGTTATATCTGAAACTATTTCAACTTAAACAATTTCCTTAAGAACCTTAAATGCCCCCTTCCCCTCACCCCCCACCCCGGCAGCACAGCAGCTGCTGCCTCAGAGCTTATTGGAAAGCCAAGTATGAGCCGGGGGTGATGGGGCAACTGCAGCCTCATGGGAAGAGGGGCGGAACTGGTTCATCCTTCATGCCCAACCAAGGTCATGAGTTGCCCCACACGAGTGGCTCTCTGGCACGGCCATGGCACCAGACACACAGAAACCAATCTCGTAATTATCTGTCTATTGGCAGAAATCCCTCCAGACTTAATTATAAAATATCAGAAACCAAAAATCACGTGGCAGCAATAGTGGCCGCGTACATCATATGGTTTTCATAACCACTAATCACTTAATCACTTAACTTCCCGTTAGTCGTCGATTTGCTCAAGCGGGCACCAGTAACGTCTCCATTTGTCCCTGTCGCATGCTAGTGTAGCCCAATGGCATCTGTTCGCTCTGGGATCATGAAGAGCCTCAAACCGATCGTTCATGATCTTTACGAAGAAGTCTGACCATCTGGTAGGTGGGCGGCCACGTGGTCTTTTGACATCCCGTGGAATCCAGTCAGTAACAGCTCTAGTCCAGCGGTCGTCTTTAAATCTCATTACATGACCAGCCCATCTGATTTTTGACACCTTGGCAAATGAGACAGCGTCCCTGATCCTTGATCGTCGACGGATGTCGGAACTCCGGATTTTTTCTCTCATTTTAGTGAAACGTGATATTCCAAGCATAGCTCTTCTATTCTTCTTTGGGAGACCTGAATAGCATTCTCATCCTGTTTGCGTAGGACCCAGGTCTCTGAGGCATATGTTAATGCAGGAAGAACAGTGGAATCAAAGAGATGTGCCCGGAGCCGGAGGTTCTTCGTCCTCTTAGCGATTTCTTCGACGTTCTTGAAGGCATTCCAAGCCGCTCTCTTCCTCCTGCGCAGCTCGGATGCCAGG
This sequence comes from Sorex fumeus, assembly GCF_029834395.1. Lineage (NCBI taxonomy): Eukaryota > Metazoa > Chordata > Mammalia > Eulipotyphla > Soricidae > Sorex > Sorex fumeus. The sequence continues at coordinate 15,524,255 of NW_026606086.1, read as the reverse complement.
TCATTTGTCATGTTGACTTCTCGACCTAGGTACACATAGCTGTTGCATTCGGAGATGGTCGTTCCGTTGAGAGCGAATGGGGCATCAGGAACGAGGCTGTTTCACATAAATATTGTCTTCGTAAGATTCAGCTGTAGTTCTACCTTTCCACACTCACGGTCAAAGTCAGCCAGCATTTGTGCCGCTTGGCTGATGTTTGGTGTTATTAAAACAATGTCATCAGCAAAGCGGAGGTGGTGTAGTTGCCGACCATCTATCTTCACTCCCATTCCTTCCCATTCCAGTCGTTGCATGATGTTCTCGAGGGTGGCACTGAAGAGTTTCGGTGAAATGGTATCACCCTGCTGAACCCCTCTCTTGACATCAACGATCACTTCTTTGTAGAATGGTGAGATCCTGGTAGTGAATCCGCAATACAGCTCACGGAGGATCCTGATGTATTGGGTTTGAATGCCCTGATTGGCTAGGGCTTCAATGACCGCTTCCGTCTCAACAGAATCAAAGGCCTTCTTTAAATCAATGAACGTTAAACAGAGCAGCATCTTGAACTCCCGAGAAACCTCAATGAGCTTGGTTATTGTGTGGATATGGTCGATGGTGCTGAATCCTTTGCGGAACCCGGCTTGCTCGCATGGTTGTCCTTCATCTAGTGTTCTGCCAATCCTATTTAGGATGACTCGAGTGAACAACTTATAGATGACAGACAATAGGCAGATCGGGCGATAGTTGCCAATGTCGTGGATGTCTCCCTTCTTGAACAGTAGTACGGGCCTGCTGGTTTTCCATTGGGACGGAACCTTGCATTCAGACAGGTAGTGAGTGAAGAGCCGAGCCAGTGTATTGATGAGTACTGACGGCAGGTTCTTCAGGTGTTCAGGTCTGACCTTGTCTGGGCCAGGTGCTGTTTGTTTCTTTACCGACGAAATGGCGTGTCGGATTTCGGAAGGGAGAACGTTGGGAATGACATATCCATCCTGTGGAATTTGGTATGTCGGCAAGTGGACATGGCTATCGAAGAGATTTGAGTAGAAGTCATGGATAATCTTCTCCATTGCCGTTCTGGAGGATGTGATGGATCCATCAGGACATCGGAGGGCAGTCATCTTGGTCTTGTAGTTGGCGAAGGACAGGCGGGTGTAACGAATATTTTTCCCAGCTTCTGCCGCATCTACCAGTACTTCTGCTCTTCTCTCTTTGAGGTCTTCCTTGATCACATCTCTGCACTGCTTTGCAAGTTCGGACGTTAGCTTGCGGTTGCCTGAGGCATGCGCCAAACCACGCTGGCGAATTAGCTCAAGAATTTTCGAAGACAGGCGTTTTTTTGTGGCTATCTCTCTCTTGGCATTCCTCGCACATTCATGGAGGTGCCGAACCAGTCGATCGTATTCCTCGTCAATGTTGTCAATAATGGCATCTTCCCATGTTGCCGCAATAGTGCCAAAGAGTTCCCAGTTGATGGTCGTTCTGGGAGTTCTCTTTTTGAACTTTGCAGCCCTTTCTCCCCGCTCTGTGAAGTAGAATTTTGCACGAAGGAGACAGTGGTCCGATCCCGTTCGAAATTTTGGGACAACAGCGACATCGGTCAGGCAAAACCATCTATTGAATATGATGTGGTCTATTTCATTGTGGAATCGTCCACCGGGAGACTCCCATGTTCAACGTTTAGATTCTGCCTTCTGGAACTGTGAGTTACCATGGATGGTCTTGGTCGACATGATGAACTCAGACAGTCTCTCACCCTGTTCGTTCCATTCTAGGCCATGGGTCCCGATGTGAAGTTCTTCAGCTGATCTTCTCGGTCCTATCTTGGCATTAAAATCACCCACAATGATCTTGTAGAAGGTGTGGTCTTCTTTATAGAACTTCTCCAGCTCCATGTAGAACTTCTTGATTTCTCTTTCATCATAATGAGATGTTGTTGGGTAAACAACGAAGATAGAAACTGCAGGCAGTGAGCCACATCTATTCAAATGTAAACGTCCGATTCGGGTTGTTAGGCATTCGAATGAATCAATGGTCTTGGCCAAGTTTGTGTTGACAAGGACACCGATGCCTCCGACACCTCTTTTATGGTATGTTCTGAGGAACAATTCTTCTCCAGTGTCGACAACGGCATGCTGAGATTCGTACCTCCACTACCCAGCTGTCGCCACACTTCAGGACGCTTTCCAGACCCGCGTGGCAGCTCCGGCTGAGACTCACGCACGACTGAAGACCCACAGAACAAGATAAGCGGAACTCTCTGATACCTTCGACTCCAGCTCAGTGGACCCAGGGACAGAGTTTCTCTGCTTGCTCCCACCAACCATAGGACGCTTTCTGGACCTGCGTGGCAGCTCCAGCTGGACTCACGCAGGACTGAAGACCCACAGAACAAGATAAGTGGAACTCTCTGAGACCCTGGAATCCAGCTTGGCGGACCCAGGGACAGAGTTTCTCTGCTTGCTCCCACCAACCACAGGTGACAAAGGGATTCGGCCGTGCGACACATCATAAGACACTAAATACCCATTTTCAGGAATTGTCGTACCATATTTGATAGGGTTCAAATATGGTAACACCTACAAGGGTGATTAGAGGTCGCCCCAAAAGCCTCTATCCCTCTCGGAAAGACTGGCAAACTACCGAGGGTATTCCGCTCGCACGGAAGAGCCTGGCAAGCTATCCGTTGTGTATTCGATATGCCAAAACCAGTAACTACAACTGGTCTCATTCACCTGCCCCTGAAGGCTTCACCGACATGGCAGCACTGAGAAGGATGAGAAAGGAGAGGCCGAAAAAATCTCAAGGCCGAACTAGGCTGCCACAACGAAGGAAGACAAAAATGATCGTCTGTACTTTCAATGCACATACGCTAGCATCAGATGCATCCATCGAGGACCTGATGGTACAAGCGCGAATGATCAAGTACGACATCATTGGTCTGACCGAGACAAGAAGGCACAACCACTAATAGAAAACAAATTATTTCGCAATGCCTTTTCAGCAGTTCTGATTGTTGGGGGGAAATTACATACAATAATGGTGCATCTTTTGTCAAAATAATGAATATAATCAAAGTAGAGAGAGAGGCATCGGGAGGGGTGGGAGGAGGGGCAATATTGGGGTTCTTGGTGGTGAAAAATAATTATTGGTGAAGGGAGGGGTGTTTGATCATTTTATGACTGAGACTTAAACCTGAAAGCTTTGTAACTTTTCTCATGGTGATTCAATTAATAAATTTTAAAAAATAGTTAAAACCTAGAATAAATTGTATAAACAAAGCATCTGATACACATGAGACCCTGTAAAAATAATGTATGTTGGTATTTAATAAATTTTTATTAATAAAAATTTTATTCCAAAAAAAGAATCTTGAATGCCATTTTAAAATATGTGAGGTTATGAAGTTTTTCTAAATCCTTAGAATAAAACATAGAGCAATTATTGAATATCTCATTTGATTTCAGGCCTCCATGTCATTCTTCTTTCCTTGTCCAAGACTGAATCTTGGAATTTGCTATTCAAATAAGTTGAAGAATTTAAATCTATCTAAATTAGAGGAGAAAGCCAAAGTAAAGATTTCTCTCATTGTTCATCCACTAAAAAGCACATTTTTATACTCGTTATAAAATATGACTAAGCAGAATGACAATACTTCCAAGAAAGAATGGGTTATAAGAAGAGAGAACGGGGGCTTTACACATCTCTCACTGTATCACTGTATCACTGCCATCCTTTTGTTCATCAATTTCCTGGAGCAGGCACCAGTAACGTCTCCATTCGTCCTTGCCCTGAGATTTTTTTTTAATTTTTATTTTTTTCCCTTTATTTTATTTTATTTTTTTTTACAGTTGTAGATTTACAATTTTTTGTGCTTTGGTTTCAATTATACAATGATCAGATACCCATCCCTCCACCAGTGCCCATTTTCCACCACCATGGATAATATCCCTCCCACCCCCATCCCCCCATCCCCCCTGTCTCTGTGGCAGGGCAATCCCCTGTGTTCTCTCTCTCCTTTTGCTTGCCCTGAAATTTTAGCAAGTGCCACATTGGAGGATCCTTCAGGGTCAGGGGACTGAGACCCATCATTGTTACTGGGTTTTGGCATATTGAATACGCCACGAAGAGCTTGACAGACTCTGCCTTGCGGACAGGATACACTCAGTAGCCTGTCGGGTTCTCCAAGAGTGAGAACTAGACAGTAAGAGGCATTTTTATTATTAGATTAACAATATTATCTCTGTAAAATTTGTGAAAAGATAGCACAGCGCGTAGGGCATTTGCTTTTGCATGCAGCTGACCCAGATTCGATTCCTCTGCTCCTCTCAGAGAGGCTCGCAAGCTACCAAGACTATCCCGCCCACATGGCAGAGCCTGGCAAGCTCCCCGTGGCGTATTCGATATGCCAAAAACAGTAACAACAAGTCTCACAATGGAGACATTACTGGTGCCTGCTCCAGCAAATCGATGAACAACTGGAGAACAGTGCTACAGTGCTACAGTGCTATTATTATTAGATTGGTGTACTTACTTTGGTATTTGGTGTGTAATATGTGTGTAAAATCACAATAGCTTTAAATTTAATGTTAAAAATGTATGAATGAGAATATATGAATGTTCAGAGGATTCCATGAAAAAGTTCATTACAGTGAATTTGAAAACATAAAATGTGCAATTGTAAAAAAATATTAAGCAGAGATATCTATGAAATGGTCAAATGGAAGATTCCAGTCATCACCATAAGAGTCAATGATCATTTGAAAAATAAACACAGGCCAGAGAGAGAGAGAGAGTACAGTGGGTAGGGTGCTTGCCTTGTACACAGCCAACCCAGCTTTGGATCCCTGGTGCTAACTTACTTTGGGAACCACCAGGACTGCTCCCTGAGTGCAGAGCCAGGAGTCTATCCTTGGACACTTCTACAGAGAAATTTGTGTATATATGCATCTGTGTTCAGAAATTATAGATGTCCACAAAGGCAAACCAAACCAAAATGAGAATAAATACAAGGGCCAGAAAGATAAATAAAGGGCTGAACATCTGCTTTTCATGTGGAAACTCCAGGTTTGATCCCTCGCACTGCGTGATCCCTTGAGCACTGCTAGATGTAGTTGCCTCCCTCACCCCCCACCTGGAAAAACACAATAAATAAATTCAAACGTAGATAACTTCTTCTAAGATGTAAAAGAGCAAATACTATTTTCTTATTTTATGAAAATAGCATGACTTTGATACTAAAACCTTGTCAAGACAATATAAGAATCATTCATTACAAGTTGTGCTTGTTTGTAAATGAATGGAAAAATTGCACTCAGTACTGATTCAGACAATTTTTAAAATCATAAAGAGAGTAGAATTTCTGTCTGGAAAAAATTATTTTAAGACAAGATTTCTCTTACTATAATTGGCCAGAGAGATTACAAGAGAAAAAGCAGATATAATTTTCTAATGAACTACTGATGCAACACTAAACATCTATTCATTATTAAGTCTTAGCAAATGAAAGAAAACGAAGCATTTTAAACATATTAGTCATGTACAAATGATCTAGAGTAAAGTAAAGTAAAGGCCCTCCTGTTGATCATCCATTTTCTCGAGCGGGCCCAGTAACGTCTCCATTGGAGACTTTGTTGTTACTGTGTCTGGCATATCGAGGAGAGCTTGCCAGGCCCTGCCGTGTGGGCGAGATACTCTCGGTGGCTTGCCGGGCTCTCCGAGAGGGGCGGAGGAATCGAACTCGGGTCGCCCATGTTGGCTGCGTGTAAGGCAAACGCCCTACCGCTGTGCTATCGCTAGAGTAAACATCTTAATTATAAATTCCTGCATTTCTTGAAATCAGAAATAGGTTAGAAAATGTCATTATCACCACTTTTTAAAAAACCTCAGGGAGAGAGAGGGGGGAGAGAGGGAGAGAGAGGGAGAGAGCGAGAGAGAGAGAAGAGAGAGAGAGATAGAGAGAGAAGAAAAGCACCTCTCATAGAGCAGTAGAGGCAGGCTGGGGTAGAGTGGGTGGTCGGAGAGAAACTGGTGTCAGTGGTAGTGGGAAATGGATACTGGTCGAGGGATGCTTGTTGGATCATTGTATGACAAAACCTGACCAAGAACAGCTTTGTAACTGTGTATCTCACGGTGGCTCCATTGAAAAAAAAAAAGAAAAGAAAAACGATACCAAGTACATATAATAAAACAAACAAAAAACTCATATAGGTTTCTAAACTGAAGATTAAAACGAGAAAAGGAAATGAAAGATAAAATCGGTAGAAAGAATCAAAGAAAAATGCCTTTGCTTGTGGATAAATCTGCCAAGGTAATTCAACGTTATCATCTATGATTTATGAACATATATGCATATAGATACAAATTTCTCTGTAAAATTTATATAATAATGCCAATAGATTTTATTAGAATTAAAAGGTGCTGCTTTGTCTCCCGTGGTGGTGGGAAATGGGCACTGGTGGAGGGATGGGTATTTGATCATTGTATAATTGAAACCCAAGCACAGAAATTTATAAGCCTACAACTGTACCTTATGGTGTCTCACTAATAAAAGTTAAAAAAAAAGGTGCTGCTAGGACAGTGGAATTCAACTGCCATTTCCTGTCTTGTGCCTGGAGGCGGCAGGTCTGTGAGCTGGTTCGGCCAATCTCAGAATCAGCTCTTGGTCTTGAGCATCCTGAGCAGCTTCATTTTTCTGTCAAGTGTTGCCTGAGCAGACATTTGGGTTTAAAGAGTCATGGCAGCGGGGCTGGAGCTATAGTACAGCGGGTAGGGTTGTTGCCTTGCGTGCGGCCAACCCAGGTTTGATCCCCAGCATCTCATATGTTCCCCCGAGCACTGCCAGGAGTCATTCCTGAGTGCAAAGCCAGGAGTAACCCCTGTGCATCGCTGGGTGTGACTCAAAAAGAAAAAAAAAGTCATGGCAGCAAGTTTGAGCTCTACCACAGAGCACCTTATTGGTAGCAATTACCTTTGCCGTGAATCCAATGATTACAGCTCTTAGCTTAGCAGCACCAAGTTCACAACATGGCTTGTGCTGGTGTCTTTTCGCCAGACCAGTCTGGAGGATACTTGTTGGTATTGCTCTTAGAAACTGGATTATTTCTTGTTCTCTACCCTCTCAATGATTTCTGGGAACCAGCTGATAGTCATTACTGAATTCTGTTTCTACTTAAAATAGCTATAAATCAGACTAGTTTGCAAAATGATATATGCACAATTATTTTCACTTTTTTCTACTATTTTCTTCTCTTTATGTAGTCACATAAAGGCAAGACTACCTATGTTTCTTGCCAATTAATTTTAATGTGAATAATATTTTTACATAGTCCTATTTTTGTTGGTATTCTAAAATCTTTTCTTAATGAGTATGAAATAAGCAGTCCAGTGCTAAGTTCATTTTATTGTGAGACATTTAAGTTATTTTCAGTTTTGGATTATCTTAAGTCATGTAGCAATAATCATTTTTATGCATTAATTTTGTTCTTCCTTTGACTCTTAGTATTACATGCAAGGCTTTTTAGATCTAGGTAAAGGTAAGGTAAAGGCCCTCCCGTTGATCGTCGATTTGCTCGAGCAGGCCCAGTAACGTCTCCATTGGAGACCTTGTTGTTACTGTGTCTGGCATATCGAATACTCTCGGTAGCTTGCCGGGCTCTCCGAGAGGGGCGGAGGAATCGAACTCGGGTCGGCCATGTTGGCCGCTTGTAAGGCAAACGCCCTACCCGCTGTGCTATCGCTCCAGCCCTTTTTAAGACAATGTTATTTTCCAAAACATTGCTTTACCTTTTTCAATGTAACTTATAGAATCTTGGAATGTAGAATATATTTCAAAAAATTTTATGTGCTAGGGCTAAAACCTTGGGCCTCATACACAATGGACTATTATGCAGCTGTAAAAACAGTGGAAACCATACAGTTTGCTACAGTGTGGATGGAGCTGGAAGGTATCATACTTAGTGAGGTAAATCAGAGCAAGGGAGACAAATACCAAGTGATATCACTGATCTTTACAATATGGCGAGACAAAATAATGAAAAACACAATCCTAAACAATTTTTTAATTAAGGTTTTTGTAGCTTTATGAGCTATTTTTATATTTTGGATATTAACTCCTGTGTGATACATGATTTGTGAAGCTTACTGAGTGGAAGAAGTTTTAGTCACTGAGTTTTCTCCTGGTTTTGATAGTGTTCTGCCCACTTAAAAATATTTATAGCTTGAAAGTTGCATTATATACATGCCTATGAAAAGTTATTAATTGAGAGTTTCTGATGGTAATACAGATTTTAGAAAACAATATTATTTTAACAAACGTGGATCTGCAAACTTTTATTTCCTTTTAAAAACATTGCTTATTAGAATAGTTTTCCTCAATACAATCCTTGGGTCAGTGGTTTTCAAGTGAAATATTATTGATCTGGATGATATGGCAGACTTTTATTTATTTTTTTGCTTTTTGGGTCACACCCGTCAATGCACAGAGGTTACTCCTGGATCATGCACTCAGGAATTAACTCCTGGCAGTGTTCAGGAGACCATATGGGATGCTGGGAATTGAACCTGGGTCGGCCACGTGCAAGGCAAATGCCCAACACACTGTGCTCCAGCCCCATGAGAAGACTTTTAAATGGGGTTTTTATCTTGGGGTCAAGAAGTACTTTAATATGCAGGGCACTCTGGCAAGCTCCCCATGATGTATTCGATATGCCAAACACAGTAACAACAAGTCTCACTATGAAGACGTTCCTGGGCACGTTCGAGCCAGTTGATGAACAATGGGAGGACAGTGCTACAGTGCAGTGCTACAGGGCACCAAGGACAACAGAAAGTGCTGAATGTCCAAAGTTACTGAAACTGAAAAATGCCCTTTCTATACCTATGTGATTTTTATTGCCTATCCTTACCTGAATCGCTTATAGTTTTTGTGGGCTTTCCAAAAGGGGAGAAAATGAAAGTCAAGAATATGGTGCTCTATTCTGTACGTAGTATTCAAAATCAAGAATCTCAAGAATTGGGGAAGGTGAGATGATTTTAAGAAGTAATATGAAGACAGTTGATCCCTGGGCTACATCGTAAGTGCACGCAGGATTAGGAAATTGAGGACTTTATTCATAACCATTGATTGTATGTGTATAGACTTATTTCTCAGATCTTGCTGAGTGACAACCCACGAGGCCCAAGGCTAAGAACAATGAGAGACTTTTCACCAAAACCTCAGATGATCTTAGGAATCCATCCTATTCATTCGTTATTATACAAAATATGAATATCAGTGATATTAGAGAAAATGGTAGTTGAGTCTTGGTATATGGGGCTGAGAATGTCCTTGACAAGTGAAGTACAGATACAGTAAATTGAAGTATAGCAAAAGGCAAGGGAAGTAATGACTGTCAGTGTTAATCAGTGCAAGATCAATTTCACTGCATTTTTTAGCTTATTGTTTTGAGTCACTAAAGAGTTTGACACCCTTTCTTCAGTTTCTCACAGGTTGATCACCCCTAAAATCCCGCAGCACTTATGTTAAGTATCATAAATTAATATTCATCCATGTTTTATGTTTAATTTTTAAAATTCGAGAAAAATTATGTTTGCAGAAAGTTGCAAAGATAGTACAGAGAGATCCTAAGTACTGTTTGCCCATGTTCTCCCAATAGTATTACAGTAGAGAATAATAGAAAATATCAAAACTAGTGAGTTGGTATTGTCATGATGTGTATAGTCCTTTGACATTTTATCACATGGATAGATTAATTCACAATCACTATAATCATGATAAATTTTCTTTACCACGAAGACCACGATCTACTCATTTATGGTCACATCTCTCTCTTCCTGCTACCCCTAAATCTTGGAAACTCATGCTTTGTTCTCTATTCCTACAATTTTATTATTTTACATTTTCATTGTAAAATCAGCACCAGGCTGTTTTCACTCGGGGTGACTCAGAGGGGGGTGGGTGAGAGCCCTCCCCACCCCAAGGGACCCGGCCCCGGCAGCTGACCTCCACTACCCAACCGTTGCCATGCTCCAGGCTGCTTTCCACACACTTGGGCCAAGCCTCACCATTGAGTGAACATATTCCTCGACCGCTCGGCCATGGCACATCATGAGACACTTTCTACCTATTTTTCATAATTGCCACACCATATTTGATGGGGTTCAGACAGTAGGCAACAAATCATAGAGAGATATACATGCCTCTCAGAGAGCCCCACAAGCTACTAAGAGTATTCTGCCCACACGGCAGAGTCTGGCAAGCTAGCTGTGGCATATTCAATATGCCAAAAACAATAACAATGACAGGTCTCATTCCTCTGACCCTGAAAGAGCCCCCAATACGTTGGGAAAGATGAGTAAGGAGAGGCTGCGGAAATCTCAGGACTGGGATGAATGGAGATGTTACTGGCACCTGCTCGAATAAATAGATGAACAACAGGATGACAGTGATACAGTGATACATTTTCATTGTTTAAAACAACGTTATTGCTTTATAGGGAAGGTAAAATATTAAAGAATTAAAAAAGTATAAGATGCCTTTTTTTATATACCATTACAGTCTGTGAGGCCATATTGTTCATTTCCTTAGGTAATCCAATTTTAAAGAATTTCTAATAAGCATCATATTGAAGACTCCAAGGGTACCACAAAGTATTTTTTCCCCATTGTGCTAACTTTAGGCTTATATGAAACACGTTCACAAGGATGTCAGTAACATGAACACAAAAATCCTTCCTTTTTTCTTTGCTTCTACTATCTCTGCTTTATTTTCTTCCCTCCTGCCTCTTTCACAGGATCCTGGGGTTGATGTCACTCTGCCTAGCCCCTTGTTTCTGAGGCCTATTGTACTCATTTCTTCCTGATTTGGGTAGATGGTTTACTAATTACTATAGAGGCTTTTTAAATGTTTGCATTGATATTATTTTGGTACTTGTTAGAATGTTTTTTTCGTCTTTATTTCCTTCCTTTGGGGCTGGAGCGATAGTACAACGGGTAGGGCGTTTGCTTTGCACATGGCCAACCCAGGTTCGATTCCTCTGTTTCTCGGAGAGCCTGGCAAGCTACCGAGAGTATCCTGTCCCCACGGCAGAGCCTGGCAAGCTCCTTGTGGGGTATCTGATATGCCAAACACAGTAAAAAGTCTCACAAAAAAAACGTTACTGGTGCCTGCTGGAGCAAATTGATCAACAACGTGAGGACAGTGCTACAGTGCTACATTTCTTTTCTTGTACTTTTTGTTGTTTGTTTCATGGTCTAAACTTGACATTCCTCAGGGCGTACTCCTTCTGAGCTCAGGAATCACTTTTGGAAGGGCTAGGGGAACCATGTGTGATGTTGGGGATTGAACCTGAGTCTGCTACTTGCTAGGGAAGCATCCTTTTCCCATTTTTTGGATATAGTTTTATTATTTTTTGAGTTGGAAGAAATTATTTACTCACTTTAAATATCTTACTATCTTACAGCCTAGTTCAGCTCTCAGGTGTTGAAAATCAGATGGACCGGACACGTAATGTGATTCAGAGATGACCACTGGACTAGAGCTGTTACCGACTGCATTCCACTGGACGTCAAAAGAACATGTGGCCGTCCATCTATGAGCTGGTTAGACTTCTTCATCAAACCCTGAACGAACGGTTTGAGGGTTTTCGTGTTCCTGGAGCAAGCAGATGCCACTGGGCTACACTACCACACGGCAGGGACAAATGGAGATGTTACTGGTGCCCACTCGAGCAGATCCATGAGCAATGGGATGACAAGTGATACAAGTGCTACTATTTTTATTGAGGTCTTGGGATTTTTGAAACCTTCAGTCATGCTTTTCATGAATACACCATTCCAACAGCACAGCTTCCAGAGTGCCTGCCTCCACCGGCCAGTGTCCCAGATGCCTCACACCCCTCAGTATCAGCTTAAGTTCTGTAGACAAAATCTCCAGTTCTGATGGCTTTGCCATTTTCTCTCCACTTCTTTATATTCCACATACGAAAGATTAAAAAATTTTATTGTGGAGATGGTAACATCTAGATAAAAAAGCTCTACTCCTAAAATTTCATTAAATTGTAAATAAATTGATAATTCCCCCGCTAAAATCTATGTATGTTTTTCTTTTTACAAACTTAAATTAAAAATTAATTGCATGAGTAATTCTATACGAATACATTTAAAATAATATAATTTAGTAATAATGAGTAAAGAAGTATTAAGAACATTTATTGAATTTAATTTTTGCTCTCTTTAGGGGCCATCATACCTGGCAATGCTCAGGGGTTACTCCTGATTCTGCACTTAGGAATTACTCTTGGCGGTGCTCCGGGGGTTATATGGAAGCTGGGAATTGAACCTGGGTCAGCTGCATGCAAGGCAAATGCCCTACCCACTGCACCATTGCTCCAGATTAAGAACATTTTAAAGTAAAATCTGAAATGACCTATAGAGTATAAAAGTGTGTTTCATCCAACAAAGGGAATATTGGCTTTATGCTAGAAAACATATTACTGAAACTGATTAAGTATCATCTTTTAATAAGTAAAAACTTATAATACAATCTGTAGAGATATTTTAAAGATCACCTGAATAGACATAGCACTTTTTTGAGGGGTGTGACATATCTGGCAGTGCTCAGGGATTACTCCTGGTGGGGCTTGGGAATTGGGGAAACATGGGAAAGTGCTCTACCTGCTGTACTGTTGTTCCAGCTCTGAAGACATAGCACAATTAATATAAATAAAACATTAATTCATTATTGAGAAACTGCAAAACTCTTAGCAACATAGGCATAAGCACAATTTTCTTAATATTCATTCAAGCACCATGAATGAATGCCATAGTCAATGAGAAAGTTCTGAGATTTTGTCTTTTATTTTATTAAAAATTTTATAATATAATATAATATAATATAATATAATATAATATAATAGTCCCCTGTCCCCGCGCCTGGCTGTCCTCACCGGGGCCCCTTGGAGGGAGGCAGGTTGAGTTTCCCTCCCTGCCCTGAGCAGAGACTGGCAGCTGAAGACCTCTGGAAGCCAGCCATAGCCATTCTAAGACTACTCTCTACACCCTTGGACGAGCCTCATGCATGATGGAACTGGCAGAGGAACCCAGGTGTGCAGGATCTGGGGCTGAGATCTCCAAGTCTGCTCGGATTGGGACTGGACCTCCTCCACCCAGATCCCCATCTTTCAGTAGCTAGGCAGTTACACCCATCAACTGTCCCCAGCGCTGTGTAAAGCGGCCAAGATCCAGAGACTATAAAACCAAGTTCCTGGAAGTCCGTGGCCACATTTGTGGCCACGCGCCCTCTTATTGTCTAGTTTTCACTCTCAGAGAACCTGGCAGGCTACCGAAAGTATCCTGCCCATATATATGCTTGACTGGGAACGCCTGTAAAGGTGATTAGAGGCTGCCCCAAAGCCTCCATCCCTCTCTGAGAGCCCGACAAGCTACCGAGAGTATCCTGCCCACACGGCAGAGTCTGGCAAGCTACCCGTGTCATACTCGATATGCCAAAAACACTAACAATGATGATCCTCATTCCCCTGACCTTGAAAAAGCCCCAAATATGCCATGGGACTACACTAGCACGTGGCAGAGACAAATGGAGAGGTTACTGGCGCCCACTGGAGTAAATCGCTGGGTGTGACTCCCCCCAATTTTTTTTTGGCGTGTTGCTCATTCCATTGAGTGTTTTTTTATTACCCCCCACTACATACCACCAACCTCTTCTGGCTCCTAGAGTCTCATTTCATAGGTCTGCTGTGGATCATACGTGTTTTCCTTTATATGTAAGATCCTGTTTTGGTCTTGCTGCTTTCAATATTCTATCTGTCTTCAGCTTTTGTCATTATGATTATTATGTGTCCTGGAGTTTTTATATTTTGGTCTAACTTTGCTGGGATCCTTTGAGTTGCTTGGCTATCAATGCATGTACCCTCAACTCTGGGGAATTCTTACCTATAATTTCTTTAGTGATTTTTCTTTGAACTTCATTTTTTTCAAGGATTCAGATGATTTTGATATTGTTCCTCTTGAACTCATCCTATAGTTCTCTGGTATGCTGTTCATTTAATTTAAGTCTTTCCTCCCATCTTCTGTTGTTTTTCTAGAGATGCCCTGCATCTCATCTTGGAGCTCATCAATCTTTTCCTAAGCCACTGTTATTCTGCTGCTCAGACCTTCAATTACATTTTTATATCACCTACCATACTCTTCATATCTGTCCCTGTTGTCTATTGTTTTTCATTTAAGCTTATATGTAGCTTTTTTTGGTGCATCTGACTACCTGTGCTATTGTTTATTTGAGCTCATTAAACATCAATATCGTGTCACTAAAGTCATTCTCTGAGAGTTTACAGAAGTGGGTTGGTACTGGTAGAGCCCTCTATGTTATTCTTTTTACTCATTCAGCTTGGAAGCTTCTACACTTCTCTCCCTAGTAGCATCTTTACTAGAAATATTTTTAAAAATAATTTTTATTAAAAACATCATGATATACAAAGTGTCCATTATACAATTGTTTCAAGCATTTAGGTTTCAACATCACCAGTGTAACTTTCCTTTCACCAATATCCCTTTTGTCATTATGATCATTTCCCTCCCAGTCCCAACCTGCCTCCTTAGGCACATAACAAATTTACTTTATATAGCTTATTTCAACAAAACTTTAAGAAATGGTAAATAGAATGATCATATAATAAATAAGTAAAAGCCAATTTGTGATTACTGTATGATTTTGACCTATGTAAATAAGAAAATTAAAACCACTTAATACAATATAATAAAATGCCCATTGTAATTTACATAATTAAACTTTCAACTCTGTAATCTAAAGTATATTACATTAAATTTTATTTTTGATACTCGGATCTCATTATGGTAAAAATCATGTGTCACCTCTCATTAAAATTTTTAAATGAATTCTGTGTTAATATATTGTGGAATTTACATGAAATAAGTAAGAGCTACATATGTAAAATTTCCCCTACACTTTATATAGACACTGTGTTCATGATAATTTGTTACACACATTCAATATTTCAACACCAATCCAACACCATTACACCTTCCCTCCATCATTGTCTTCAATTTTACCAACTACCCCTTAAACCTGCCCCTATCACATGCCCTCATAATTAATTTTATATTGCTTGTTATCAATAATTTTCTAACAGAATAATAATATGTTTTCTTAGAAGAAAATTAGTGTAAATCGTTGTATCTTACCATGGAGACATTAAGTCCTTGTATGAAGGATTATCAAAATGCTTTGTTAGTTGAGGCTGGTTGCCTTGTATGCTATATCCCATCCAGTCTGTTATGCTATTGTTGGACTAAGTGTTGTTGCATTTGGAAATATCATGACCACATGCTCCAGGAAGTCTAGAATTTCTAACAGGGTGGTACAGTTGGAGTTAAATTTTTAACTGGGTGACAGCTTGGGGTGTGGGCATGACTGCTGGGGCTTCTGGAAGTATAGGGAGATGGGAGGAGGTAGCCCCTCCAGACTCTGAGAAAACTTGGAGATTTCAGTTACCAAGGCCTGCATACCTGAATTTTCAGTAGGTTAATTTTCTGGGTGAGACTTGGTCCTGAGACAGTGGACCCCAGCTAGAGGTGTGGTACTGATTTTGGAGTGTGGGGGTGAGCAGCTGCTGGAGCTTTGTTTGGGTGGGCCAGCCCAGAGTGTCTCAGTCATGAGCAGGTGTCCAAAATATTTTGGCAGCTGGTTGATCTCGTTAGAGATTTTTTAATGAATCTTTTGAACCAGGCTGGTAGATGAGCTTACATGGAGCCTGAGGTGGTTTGTGGGCATGATTGCTGGGGTTTCCAGAAGTACAGGGAGGTGGTGGGAGGTAGCCCATCCTGACTGAGAAATATGGGAGATTTCAGTTACAAAATAGAAATACTTTTAAAATAATTGTAGACTCAGAAAAAATTGAAAAGTAGTGAGAAATTCTATCTATCCAATTATTTTGCTTCTCCCAGTGGTGACATATAATTATATCACATTATTGTGACTGTCACTGTCACGGTCCTCCTGTTGTCCATTGATTTGTTCAAGTAGGCCCAGTAACGCCTCCATTGTGACAATTGTTACTGTGTTTGGCATATCGAATATGTCACAGGTAGCTTACCAGGCTTTGCATGAGGGCGAGATACTCTCGCATTATTAAAAACTGAAAATTATTGGCAAAATACATATAACAGTGGACCTAACTTATATTTCACCAGTTCTAATTTGAAATTATTTTGTACGACTTGGTGTTTGATGCTGGCATTTTGTCATACGTACAGATTTATATAATTACAACCATCGAAAAGTGAAACTTCTCTATGGTCTTGAATACACCATTCTTTTCTCTTTTGATCTTCAAGACTTCTACTGAGAAATATGCTAGGGCCTCAAGGGTGTTTT
Source organism: Sorex fumeus (assembly GCF_029834395.1). Lineage (NCBI taxonomy): Eukaryota > Metazoa > Chordata > Mammalia > Eulipotyphla > Soricidae > Sorex > Sorex fumeus. The sequence goes on along the minus strand of NW_026606086.1, from coordinate 15,507,859 downwards.
CCAAATGTGTGGTGCATTGCTTTTGTCTTATTGCTTTGTTGAATTTTATTTTTCTTTGATTTTTTTTAGAATTTGATTATAAGTGTCTTAGATAAGATCTTATTTGGCTTATTGGTTATTTATATCAATTTATTTCTTCAGATTTGGAAATTTTAAGCTATCATTTATTTGAATTCATAGCTTATTCTCTCTCCTCTCGTTCTGGAACTCTTTTGCCACATATTTTGTTTTACTTGTTGATAACTTTTAGGATCATTAAGTTTTAAGATTTCTTAAAAGATTTTTTTCTCTGCTTAATTTCAAATGATTCAAGTTTGTAGATTTTTCTTCTGTCTGATCTAGTTTGTTGCTGAATTCTTATTATTTTTTCCAGCTATGAGTTTTCCATAGAGTTCTTTCATATATTTTATGTCACTTGGTTGAAATTTTCTTTTTTTCTATGCATTTATCCCACAAGCTTTTTGATCATCATTCTGATGGCTATTTTTAATTCTTGCTCTGATAATCCATATGGTTTCCTTTATTATAATTGTTTATAGAGCTATGTTTTATTACTTTGTTTGGGTCATACTTCCCTGCTTCTTTATTTTTTTATAAAGACTGTGGTGGCCATACTTATATCAGACAATATAGACTTCAAATTTAAAAAGATTATAAGGGATAGGGGTGGTTACTTAATGATAGTTAATACGTCTAGAAGTTAATACGTCTAGAAACTCCTAAACACATATAAATCTAATTATATGTGAAAATATTTAAAACAACTGTGATAATAACAGAATACTTGTAGGAGACTTTAACACTCTTACCACTGCTGGATAGATCAACTAGGGAAAAGCTCAATAAGGTACTGGCCATTAACAAAGAAAAGGAAGTGATGGACTATATATATATATATATACATATATATATATATATATATATGACACTTCATTTCCCCTGATATTCAGGACACATTCATCTTCAGTGCACAAGGGACAAAGGGACATTCTCCAATATTTATCATATACTCTGTCACAAAACATATCTACATAAAATTGAGAAAATAGAAATAGTATCAATTATCCTCTGAGAACATGAAAAATGGAAATGCAAATTAATCTTAAACAGAAATGGGGAAAAACTTAAACACCTGAAAATTAAACAACGATAAATAAAAATATTTTTCTAAGTCACAAAAATACAAACCATTAAAAACAGAATCCTGGGATGGAGAGATAATACAGCAGGTGAGACATTTGCTTTGCGTGTAGCCAATCCTGATCCTCAGCCCAACATATGGTTCCTGGAACCCCACTAGGAATGAGCCCTAAGCACAAAGCCAGAAGTAAGCTCTGAACACAATGAATCTAGACCGAAAGAAAAACTAGAAATCCCCCCAAACAGAATCCAAAACAAATAACAAACAAAAAAGCTCAAGAAAGCACATGAATAAAGATAACAGAATTGGAGAGTTGATCTACATCACTGAACTTTATTTACACAATTAAATTACTGAAGAAATGGGGAAAATGGATGGGAGGGGTCCTTGGGACACTGGTGGAGAGAGGTGGGCACTATGGTGGTGTGCATAATGTTGGAATGATGCATGCATAAAACTTTCATTAACAGTATTGTAAATAATAGTACCTCAATAAAAACAGGGTGGGGGGAAATCAGGACCAGATAGCACAGTGTTAAATTGCTTGCCTTGCGTGAGACAGACCTGGTTTTGATGCCTGGTACACCATATTGTCTTCAGAACACCTTCTGAAGTGATATCTGAGATAAGTGAGCTCAGAGCCTGGAGTAAACCCTGACCACAGGTTGGGTATGGCCCACAAACAAATTAACAATCCCCACTAAAAAATGGGAGAAAAATATTCAGACCTCTCTTACAGATTTTCTGAATGCTCCCCCCACCAACATATATATATGTATATATATGTATATATAACATTTCTTAATTTAAAATTAGTTACAAGGACAATGTTAGGATACTTCATCCATTAAAGAAAATTTAAATTTTATATCAACTTTTGAAATAGTAAACATTGAAGGAATCATAATGGTTTACAGAAATAGGGCATGTATATGGTCTATATACTTATATATCACGTGACAAAATACATATATTGCATTTTTGTATATATATCCTAGAACTATTTTGTATTCAAGAAATATGAAATCTGAGGAAAATTTTACCAGCGTGGCTTTTTGATTTCTGTAATGGTTGGGCAAAGTTTGGCATTGTTCAATATTTGGACTTCCTATGTCTAAATTTTTTTGATTTTTATTCTTTTTCATAGTGAAAGATATGCTATCTTGTTTCATTAAAAACTCTTTAATAAATAGTGGTGTCCTTTTTATTCTAAAATGTTCAGCTCATCTTAAACTTCCTTTCTAGTTGCATAGACCATATTCTCTGAAGAGAAATTGATCGTCTCCTAAGTATGAAGGATCTCTATTATCAGATCCCTGTGACACCTGTAAATTTGGTGACATTAGGTGCTGTTCTCTAGGCAGGAAGTAAATAAGGAAGTGACAGTCTACAAATATTATGGAACTCAGTGTCTTTTCATGATGTGTGTGGATTTCGCAGTTTTATTTACACAATTGATTAATTACTGAAGAAATTTGGTAGTCACTAAGCTGGATTCAGTCATATGGACACATTGACCTTTTGTTCTTTGGCCCTACTGACTAGAATGTTTTTACGTTTTATCCTCTGTTTACCTACCTTCTCTTCATAATTCTCTTCATATTCTCTTCCTACAAAGTTATCTGCATTCAAATAAAGTCACATACTGGAATTTTTGTTACAAAAAGAAAACTTCCCAGGTAAGAATGGATGACTGTCAGAAGACAACGAGAATAAAATGATACTTTACAAACTTAAATGATACAAATAGAAATTACACAATGAGTATTATAATGTAGCACTGTCCTCCCATTGTTCATCGATTTGTCCGGGTGGGCCCAGTAATGTCTCCATTGTGAGACTCGTTACTGTGTTTGGCATATCGACTACATCTTGGGTAGCTTGCCAGGCTTTGCCAAGCGGGCAGAAATACTCTCAGTATCTTGCTGGGCTCTCCGAGAGAGGCCAATGAATAGAACCCTGGTCGGCCAGGTTGGCCATGTGGCCGCGTGCAAGGCAAACGCCCTACCCACTGTGCTATCACTCCATCCCTGAGTGTTGTAATATAATATATAAAAGACATACTAGTCAAGCACACAGAACACTAGGAACCCAAACTACAGGTGTTTGAGTTCTGGAAGAATTATTATGGCTACTTAATTATTTAACTACTCAATAAAACTAAGTTGGCTGGTTCTTCTTGAAGACAAATCATCAAGGAAGTAGAGTGCAGGTGACCCAGTAAAATGATATTGTTAACTGAATGTTGGATAGAAATAATAATGTTTATTATTAACAATCAGAAACACCACATCCAAATAATGGTTTAACTGGATATCCCAATTCAAGATTATTTTTATTAAATAGACCCAAATTTGTGAGTACTGAGTTCTTGAAATGATAATGTAGACTATACATTTCATATAATCATTTACATAAAAAGTACATTGATTTTATGCCAAGTTTAGGAAGCATCAAACTTTTATGCTTAATTAATTTTTAATTGTTTTATTGAAATAGCTTTGGCTTCAGATATTGTAGAGATATATGAAACCCACATTTACTGCAGTATTTTTATTAGTCAAAATATGGAAACAATCTAAAATGTATGAGTATATTTTTAAAATATGAAATGCCAATCAGCTGTAAAAAGACTTTTTTTGAAAGAAGGGGATATATGTATAGATAGATCAAGTAAAAAAGATAAATGGAGCAAGATTCTAAGATCTAAATGATTAATATTTGTGTCCATCCACAAATTCACTTATCAAAACAATGCCCAAAGTGCTGGTTGATGTCAGGACAAGGCCTTTGAAAGGAGATTAGGCATGAGTGAAGATCTCTGATGTATGGCTCTAGTGTTTTTATACAAAGGACTGAAGAGAAGTCCCACTCTCCTTCCACAATCAGAGGACATTATTGGTCAGTGGTACACAATGCAGAGAAGTGTCTCCCTCAGAACTCCATCTCACTAACATCGTGGTGTAAGACTTGAAATCTCTAGAACCATTGAGAAATAAGTATTTGCTTAGAAATGACAGTTTGGCACTTTGCTATAGTGACTATAACAGATGAATTGAAAAAGTAAAATACATTTGAATTTAAATGACCTGTGGTATATAAAGAAATTTGTCAACACTTTTATTATAATTCAGTCTGTGCATACTTAACATATTCTCTAAGAATTTATATGAGATAGGCCGGAGAGATAGCATAGCAGGTAGGGCGTTTGCCTTGCACGTGGCCAACCCAGGTTTCATTCCTCTGCCCCTCTCAAAGAGCCCGACAAGCTACTGAGAGTACTCTGCCCTCACAGCAAAGCCTAGCAAGCTCTCATGGCATATTCGATATGTCAAAATCAGTAACAATAAGTCTCACAATGGAGATGTTACTGGTGCCCGCTCGAGCAAATTGATGAACAATGGGAGGACAGTGCTACAGTGCTACAGACCAGGGCTAAGAAATTTATTCTCCTCCTTTTTCAGAATGAGGCTATTTTAACTTGCTGCACATTTTAGGGAAACTTAATATATCTTGGAATCCTACTCATCTTAGGTTTAATCTATTTTAGGATTTTATCAATAATTGTATAGATCAAATTCAAGGGCATGTGTTAATCTTCACACAAGTATTATATTAAACTTGAATCCTTCTCAGATTTCTTTTTTTTTTATCTGTCCTTTCCAATATATATATATATTTTTATTAGTGAAAAACCATGAGGTACAGTTATAGGCTTACAAATTTTGTGCTTGGGATTCAGTTATACAATGATCAAGTCCCCATACCTCCACCAGTGCCCGTCATCCATCCCCATGGGTCCCAGCATCCCCCCCACCCTCATTCCCCCCCCCCCCCCCGTCCCATCCTGCCTCTGTGGCAGGGTATTCCCCCTTGTTCTCTCTCTCTTCTTTTGGGTACTGTGTTTTGCAAGAGAGGCTTTGAGTGGCAATCATGTTTGGTCTATTGACTACTTTTAGCATGCTTCTCCCACCCTGGGAGGGCCCTCACAACACCCTTCATTTGGTACTCTCTTCTCTATCTGAGCTTCCTTTTCACCTAGAGCCTGTGGCTGGCCTTCCATTCATGGAGCAAAATTCCTGGTACTAATCTCAGCCATTCCTGTGTGTCACTCTCCCTTTTTGTTGCTTTATGTTCCCCAGATGAATGCAATCTTTCTGTGTCTATCCCGCTCTTTCTGACTCATTTCGCTTAACATGATACTTTCCATGTAGTACCACTTGTATGTAAATTTCATAACTTCATCTTTTCTAACAGCTACATAGTACTCCATTGTGTAAATGTACCAAAGTTTCTTTAACCAGTCATCTGTTCTTGGGCACTCAGGTTTTTTCCAGATTCTGGCTATTGTAAAGAGTGCTGCAATGAACAAACAATTGCAGATGTCACTTCGACTATACCTTTTTGCCTCTCTGGGATATATTCCCAGGAGTGCTATAGCTGGGTCAAATGGCAGATCAAATTCTAATTTTTTGAGAGTCGTCCATACTGTTTTCCAAAAGGGTTGGACCAGCCGGCATTCCCACCAGCAGTGAAGGAGGGTCCCTTTCTCGCCACATCCGCGCCAGCACCGGTTGCTTTTGTTCTTGTGGATGTGGGCCAGTCTCTGTGGTGTGAAATGATATCTCATTGTGGTTTTGATCTGCATCTCTCTGATGATTAGTGATGTAGAGCATTTTCTCATGTGCCTTTTTGCCATTCGAATTTCTTCTTTGCGAAAGTTTCTGTTCATTTCCTCACCCCATTTTTTGATGGGGTTGGGTGATTTCTTCTTGTGGAGTTTAACCAGTACCTTGTATATCCTTGATATCAACCCCTTGTCGGATGTGTACTTGGTAAATATCCTTTCCCATTCTGTAGGCTGTCTTTGTATTTTGGTCACTGTTTCTTTGGAGGTGCAGAAGCTTCTTAGTTTAAGATAGTCCCATTTGTCTATCTCTGTTTTCACTTGCTCGGCCAGTGGCGTGACATCTTTGAAGATACCATTAGCTTCAATATCATGGAGAGTTTTGCCGACTTTGTCTTCAATAAACATTATGGATTCTGGTCTGATGTTGAGGTCATAAATCCATTTTGATCTTACTTTTGTGCATGGTGTTAGGCAGAGATCTGAGCCCACTTTTTTGCATGTAGCCGTCCAATTTTGCCAGCACAGTTTGTTGAAGAGGCTTTCCCTGCTCCATTTCACTTTTCTTGCCCCCTTATCAAAAATTAGATGATTATATGTTTGGGAGGAAATGTCAGTATATTCAACTCTGTTCCATTGGTCTGCAGCTCTGCTTTTGTTCCAGTACCATGCTGTTTTAATTATTACTGCCTTGTAGTAGAGTTTGAAGTTAGGGAGGTTGATTCCTCCCATTTTCTTTTTCCCAAGAATTGCTTTAGCTATTCGTGGGGGCTTATTGTTCCATATAAATTTCAGGAGTGTTTGCTCCATTTCTTTGAAGAATGTCATGGGTATCCTTATAGGGATTGCATTGAATTTGTACAGTGCTTTGGGAAGTATTGCCATTTTGATGATGTTGATTCTCCCCATCCATGAACAGGGGATATTTTTCCATTTCCTCGTGTCCTCTTTTATTTCCTGAAGTAGCGTTTTGTAGTTTTCCTTGTACAGGTCCTTTACTTCCTTAGTTAAGCTGATTCCTAGATACTTGATTTTCTGGGGCACAATTGTGAATGGGATTGTTTTCTTGATGTCACTTGCTTCTCTTTCACTATTTGCGTATAGGAATGCCATGGATTTTTGGGTATTGATTTTATAGCCTGCCACTTTACTATACAAGCCTATTGTTTCTAGGAGTTTCTTGGTAGAGGTTTTAGGGTTCTCTAAGTATAGTATCATGTCATCTGCGAATAGTGAGAGCTTAATTTCTTCTTTCCCTATCTGGATGCCCTTAATATCTTTTTCTTGCCTAATCGCTATTGCAAGTACTTCCAGTACTATATTGAACAGTAGTGGAGAGAGTGGGCATCCTTGTCTCGTCCCTGACCTTAGGGGGAAGGGTCTCAGTTTTTCCCCATTGAGGATGATGTTTGCTGTAGGTTTGTGGTAGATGGCTTTAACTATATTGAGGAAAGTCCCCTCTATCCCCATTTTGGCAAGGGTTTTCATCATGAATGGGTGCTGGATCTTGTCAAAAGCTTTCTCTGCGTCTATTGATATGATCATGTGATTTTTATCTTTTCTTTTGTTGATATGATGGATTATGTTGATTGATTTCCGAATGTTGAACCATCCTTGCATCCCTGGGATGAATCCCACTTGGTCATGATGTATGATCTTTTTGATGAGTTGTTGTATTCTATTGGCTAGTATTTTGTTGAGAATCTTCGCATCCGTGTTCATCAGGGATATTGGCCTGTAGTTTTCTTTTCTTGTGGTGTCTTTGTTTCCTTTTGGTATTAGAGAGATATGGGCTTCATAGAAGCTGTTTGGGAGAGTTTCTGTTTTTTCAATTTCCTGGAAAAGCTTGAGAAGAATTGGCAATAGGTCCTCTTTAAATGTTTGGAAAAATTCGCTAGTAAATCCGTCTGGGCCTGGGCTTTTGTTTTTGGGAACACTTTTGATTACAGTTTCAATTTCCTTGATGTGAATGGGTCTATTCAGGTACTCTATATCTTCTTGATTCAGCTTTGGGAGATGGTAGAGATCCAGGAATTTATCCATTTCTTCTAGGTTCTCGTGTTTCGTGGCATAGAGACTTTCAAAGTAGTCTCTGATGATCTCTTGAATTTCTTTAGTTTCTGTTGTGATATCCCCATTCTTATTTCTGATTCGATTTATTAGGATTCTCTCTCTCTGTTTCTTTGTGAGTGTTGCTAGTGGTTTATCTATCTTATTTATTTTCTCGAAGAACCAGCTCTTGGTTTCATTGATCTTTCGGATTGTTTCTTTGTTTTCCATGTCGTTGATTTCTGCTCTAAGTTTTATGATCTCTTTCCTTCTGCCTGATTTAGGCTCTTTCTGTTGATCCTTTTCTAAGGTCTTGAGCTGTGAGGTCAAATTGTTTATGTGCATCGTTTCTATCGACTTAAGATAGGCTTGCAGAGCTATAAATTTTCCCCTTAATACAGCTTTCGCTGCATCCCATAAGTTCTGGTAGTTTGTGTTTTCATTCTCATTTGTTTCCAGGTATCTTTTGATTTCATCCTTGACTTCGTTCCTGACCCACTCATTGTTCAGCATCGAGTTGTTTAATTTCCAGGTGTTTGATTTGGTTCTCCGTGTCTGTGTGTGATTCACTTCTATCCTCAGTGCATCATGGTCTGAAAAGATGGCTGATACTATTTCTATCTTCTTGATTCTGTTGAGGTATGTTTTGTGTCCTAGCACATGGTCTATTTTGGAAAATGTTCCGTGCGCACTGGAGAAGAATGTGTATTCTTTCTTTTTGGGGTGTAAAGCCCTGTATAAGTCCATAAGCCCTTTCTCTTCTATTACTTCTTTCAAAGCCAATAATTCCTTGCTGGGTTTTGTTCGTGTTGATCTATCCAGAGGTGATAAGGCGATGTTGAAGTCTCCAAGTACTATTGTGTTGGTAGTGATGTCCTCCTTAAAATCTGTTAGCAGTTGTTTTAAATATTTAGCTGTTCCCTCATTAGGTGCGTATACATTTAAGAGTGTGATTTCTTCCTGTTGTACGTATCCCTTGATGAAGAGAAAATAGCCTTCACTGTCCCTTCTAATCTTTTTCAAGGTGAAATTAATGTTGTCAGATACTAGTATGGCCACCCCAGCTTTTTTGAGGGAGTTGTTTGCTTGCAGGATTGTATTCCATCCTTTGACTTTGAGTCTGTGTTTGCTCTGGCTGTTGAGGTGAGTTTCTTGTAGGCAGCAGAATGTTGGGTTCTGTCTCTGTATCCATTTTGCCACTCTGTGTCTCTTAACTGGTGAATTTAGACCGTTGACATTGAGAGAGAGAATGGTTATGGGGTTTTGTGTCATGTTTCTGTGCGGGTGTGTTGTGGTTGTAGGGTTTGTCTTTTCTTGTAGTAGCCCCTTTAGGCCTTGCTTTAGGTTTGGTTTTGAGTCTATGAAGTTCCTGAGCTGCTGTTTATCTATAAAATAATGTACTGTTCCTTCGATTTTGAGGGAGAGTTTAGCCGGGTAGAGTATTCTTGGGGAAGCATTCATTTCCATGAGTTTTTTGACTATATCTCGCCACTGCCTTCGGGCTTGTAGGGTTTCCTCTGATAGGTCTGCTGTGAATCTAAGGGATGCTCCTTTGTATGTGATTTCCTTCTTTGCTCTTGCTGCTTGCAGTATTGTGTCTCTATCGGCAGTATCGATCATTCTAAGTATGATATGTCTTGGAGTGTTTTTGTTGGGGTCTCTTTTAGCTGGCACCCTTCGGGCTCCTTGAACCTGAATGGCTGCATTGTGCAGCTCTGGGAAGTTTTCAGCAATGATTTGTTTGACGGTGTTTTTTTCGTTGGGATTGTTTCCCTGAGGTTCAGGTAGTCCCATGATTCTAATATTGTTCCTCTTGGAGTCATCTGCTAGGACTCTGATTCTCTGTAGAGCCATTTTGAGGTCCCTTGCCAGTGTTTGTTGTTGCGTGTTGGCTTGTTGCAGCTGATCTTCCAGGTCACTGATTCTCTCTTCAGCTGCGGTCATTCTATTTTTAAGAGAAGAAACTGAATTTCTCATTTCATCTATGGAATCTTTTAATCGTGACATTTCTGCCCTCATTTCTTCTCGTAATTTGTCGATTTTTTCTGTGGTGTTACTGGCTGTCTGTCTTACTGTTTCATTGAGTTGATTGAACATCTTGATGACTTCGTACCTGAATTCTATGTCAGAGAGGTCCCTTAGGTGAGCTGTATTGACAGAATGGTCTAGATTGTTTTCGTTGTTCTCCCCTTGTGTTGGAGATTTTCTTTGTTTCTTCATATTGCTGAGTAGGTTGGGTTACTAGATTCCTTGCGTACTAGGTTCCTTAGTGTGGGAAAACAACCTGTTGGCCCGCTGGAAATTAAGCCACGCCCACTTTTGAGGCCACGCCCACTTTGAGGAGGCCACGCCTCTACAGAACCCTGGGTTTGGGATGAGATGGGCGCCTCCGTCAGGTCAGGAGTGAAGAGGGCAGGGCAGACGCTCAAAACTGCTTCTCTTCAGGCATCACGGGGGACACCTGGGGTCCTGCAGGGAAAGATGGAGGTCCCAGGGTCGCGAGCCGGCAGCTGTTCTGACCTGGAATTAAGATGAGATGGGCGCCGCCTCAGGTCAGGAGTGAAGAGGGCAGGGCAGACGCTCAAAACTGCTTCTCTTCAGGCATCACGGGGGACACCTGGGGTCCTGCAGGGAAAGATGGAAGTCCCAGGGTCGCGAGCCGGCAGCTGTTCTGACCTGGAATTAAGATGAGATGGGCGCCGCCTCAGGTCAGGAGTGAAGAGGGCAGGGCAGACGCTCAAAACTGCTTCTCTTCAGGCATCACGGGGGACACCTGGGGTCCTGGTCGGGACCCGGGAAGCAGAAAGGGCAGCGCGGGCCGTGGCCCTTCTCCCCCATAGCGCTTGCCTCCTTCTCAGATTTCTGTTACTTGAAATACTTGTTCTTCTTGCAGATAACAAAGAAAGAAGATATATTTTGCAACCTTGTATGAAACCCTACAAATCTCCTCCTCTCCTCTCGTCTCCTCTCGTCTCCTTTTGTCTCGTCTCGTCTCGTCTCGTCTCGTCTCGTCTCGTCTCGTCTCGTCTCCTCTCCTCTCCTCTCCTCTCCTCTCCTCTCCTCTCCTCTCCTCTCCTCTCCTCTCCTCTCCTCTCCTCTCCTCCCCTCCCCTCCCGTCCCCTCCCTTCCCCTCTCCTTCCCTCCCTCCCCTCTCCTCCCCTCCTCCCCTCTCCACTTCTTTCTTCTTTCCTCCCTGCCCATCCTCTTCCCTTCCTTCCCTCCCTTCCCATCCCTTGTCTTTCCTTCAGTTTCCCTTCTCCATTCATTCCCTTTCCCTTCCACATACCTTCCCTTTCCTTCCCTTTCCCGCCCTTCCTTCCTCCTCCTCCTCCCTCCCTCCCTCCCTCCCTCCCTCCCCCTTCCTTCCTTCCTTCCTTCCTTCCTTCCTTCCTTCCTTCCTTCCTTCCTTCTTTTTTTCTTTCTTTCTCACTTTCTTCTCTTTCTTTTTTCTTTTTCTTTCTTTTCTCTCTCTCTTTCTTTCTTTTTCTTTATCTATTTCTTTATTATATAGTCTGAGGTTACTTTTATTTTGCTCTGTTCATTTAAATATTTTTCTTCATTTAAAAATATCAAAATCACATAATATTCGTATTTTTGGAAGAAAGTCTTTTTTTTATTAGTGAAACACCATGAGGTACAGTTGTAGATTTACAATTTTTTTGTGCTTGGGTTTCGATTACACAATGATCAAATAACCATCCCTCCACCAGTGCCCATTTTCCACTACCATGGATAATATCCCTCCCACCCCCATCCCCCCCATCCCACCCTGCCTCTGTGGCAGGGCATTCCCTTTTGTTCTCTCTCTCCTTTTGGGTGTTGCGGTCTGCAAAAGAGCCTTTGAGTGGCAAACATGTTCAGTCCATAGTCTACTTTCAACATGCATCTCCCCTCCTGGGAGGATCCTCCAAAACCCTTTATTTGGTGCTCCCTTCTCTATCTGAGCTGCCCAGAAAGTCTTTCTTTTAACAATTACAAAATTGTTAATCATTGAATTTTAGTCATACAGTGTTCTAACACCCATCCCTGCACCAGTACACTTTCCACCACCAATGTCCTCAGTTTCCCTCATGCCTTTTCCCGCTTCCCTAAGCCTGACTTGATGTCAGGCACTTTTCTTCTCTCTGTCTCTTTTTCTCTCCATCTCTGTTTCCTTCTGGGCATTTTGGTTTGCAATACAGATACTGAAAGGATATCATGCATATCCCTTTGCCTACTAGAAGAAAGTATTTTTTTCTTTGAAGGAAAGAAATCTTTTTGGTTTATTTTATTTTATCTTACTTTTTATTGATCACGGTGAGATAGACCCGTACAAAGCTGTTCATGATTAGATTTCAGTCATACAGTATTCCAATACCCACCCCTCCACCAGTGCACATTTCCCAGCATCAGTGTCCCCAGGTTCCCTCCCATCACACCCCACCCCTCACCCCCACCCCGTGCCTGCCTCTTTGGCAGGTGCTTTCCCTCCCTACCCCCCTCAACGCCTCCTCTATCTCCACACTCTCTCCTCTGTCACTCTCTCCTTTTGGGCATTAAGGTTTGCAATATTGATATTGAAAGATTATCAAGAATATCCCTTTACCTACTTTTAACACTCAGATCTTCTTCAGTAAGATCATTTAAGCTATTATTGTCGTACTGGTCTCTTCTCTATCTTACCTATCCTCAGCCCGCCACACACTTGTGGTTAGTTCCAACTACTGACCAGTACTCCTAGCCCCTGTTTTTCCAGGCCATGGATACCACGGATATTAGTCTTCTACCATAAGTAAATAAATAAATATATTATATGCCACATATGAATGCAGTCATTCTATATCTGTTCCTCTCCTTCTGACTCATTTCACTCAGCCAGATACTCTCCATGTCCATTCATTTATAGGCAAATTTTATGACTTCATTTTTCCTAACAGCTTCATAGTATTCTATTGTGTAGATGTTCCATAGAAGAAAGTTTTTTTTTTTAATAATGTAGGCATACTGCTCTTTCTTCACCCATTGATTAAGCTGATTTAATTGGGCATGAACTCCACATTACTTTTTTTAAATTGTATCATCGTGAAATAGAGTTACAAAGCTTCCATGTTGAGATTCAGCCATCCCTCCACCAGTGTACATTTTCCACCACCCACATCCCAGTTCACACCCTGCCTTTATTGCAGATAACTTCCCAGTACTTTCTCTCTAATTTTGGGCATTATGTTTTGCTCGTCTGGACAAGCCTCATGCATTAAGGAACCGGCAGAGGAACCCAGGCATGCGGGTCCCAGGGCTGAGATCTCCAAGCCTGCTCGGATCGGGACTGGGCTTTCTCCACTCAGATCTCCCATCTTCCAGTAGGTAGGCGTTACACCCACCAGCTGCTGCCAGCGCCAGGTGGTCCCATCAACAGCCAAGCCCAGAGACTATAAAACCCAGCTCCCGGAAGCACGCAGCCACATTTGCGGCTGTGCGACATCTTATTATCTCATTTTTACTTTGGAGAACCCAGCAGGCTACTGGAAGTATTCTGCCTGCATGGCAGAGTCTGGCAAACTTCCCGTGTCGTACTCAATATGCCAATGATAGATAACGATGATAGGTCTCATTCTCCTAGCCCTGAAAGAGCATTGAATATGGCTCTTTTAAAATCTCTAAAGGCTAGGAAGAAGGAGACGTTACTGGTGCCTGCTCAAGGCAATCGATGAAAAACACGATGATCATGATCGTGATGTTTTGCTCGAAATTTCCCACCACCATTCAAGCCTACCCCTCTCTTCTGGAGGGCAACATTCAGCTTCAGGAATTGATCTGCTCCCAAAGACAGCTGCTGACCCAGGGCAAATAGGTACATGGCAATTTATTGGCAATCAAGTGAGAAACATGTGCTTTTCTCTCTTCTTGGAGTACACCTGAAGTATTCCTTTATATATACATAAAAACCATGGTTCTTAGCATATATTCAGAAAGGCAGCATGTTTCCTTGGCTGGCTCCATATTGACCAGCGCTGTGGCATGCTTATGGTTCCAAGCTGCAGGAACCCACCTCCTTAACCGTCTTCAGACAGTCACTCTCTCTTTAAAACCTTCACATAATTATATTTTGCCTTTGGAGGTCACATCCAGTGATGATCAGTGAATACTCAGGAGTTACTCCCGGCAGTGTTCCTGGGATCAAACCTGGTTGGCAGCATCCAAGGCAAGTGCTTGGTACTCCCTACTATCTATCCATCTCCTCACCTTTTTTTTTCTGTCACATCTGATGGTGCTCAGAGCTTGCTCCTGGTTCTGCACTCAGGGATCACTCCTGACTGGGTTCAGAGGACAATGCAGGATTTCCAGGATCGAACCCATGTCAGACTTGTATAAGGCAGGCACCCTACCTGTTGTACTATTTAACTGACCACAATCATGATATTGTTTACTCCTTTTATACCCATAGTAGGATTGATGGATCATATGGTAGTTCTATTTTTAATTTCTTGAGGACCTTCCCTAATTTTTCTTTAGTGACTGAACAAATTTACATTCCTACCATCAGTACATAAAGTCTTCCCATTCCCAATATTTCTCTAGCATTTGGTGCAAGGTCTCCCAAGAAGTGCTCGGTGGTCTAGGGGTTGCTCGTGGAGATATTTGGCCAACTGGGAAAGTACTTCAATGTTTGGGCCTGGTGGTACCATGGTCAAACTAGGAGATGCTTAAGGATATCTAGTGTTACCCCTGGTGGTGCTCAGAGGGGCCATGCAGTAACGAGGATTAAACTTTGCTCTTTGAGCATGCATTGCATGCGCCCTTGACCACCGAGATCTCTCCTTGAGCCTGCACAATCCTCTTAATATTTTTGTTTAAAAAATAGGGTTATGTTCAGATTACATTGGCTTATGATATTAGTAAACTTCAAGTGTACAGTGTTATGATTCCACATTCATAAGCATTATGTAGGGATTAACAAAACTTGGTTTCCATTGTGCCATCACCTTAATTATTAAACTTCTGAATGGTATGTATGTGGGGAGGGGAACTAAAAATAATAGTCACAATAGTTCCTTTCCAACTGTGGCTCATGAATTGTAATAAAGCTTAAAACAGTAACATGGGGAAGCAAGTAACCAAAAGTACTCTCTATATATGCACCTAAGGACATAAGGCTCAGTCTTTAACAAACATGTTAGTAATCTTGTATACAAGGGCTTAACGGCTCTAGGGTGAAATGCAACCATCTTCACACACTTTCCTCTAAGGAAACCTCATTGGACCATTTTTAGAAAATTATTCATACCAAGCAATAGCACTGCAGCACTGTCGTCCCATTGTTAAATGGCGTCTGCTCACTCCAGGAACACAAAGTGAGACTTATTAATGTTTTTGGCATATCGAATACTCCACGGGGAGCTTGCCAGGCTCTGCCGTGTGGGCGGGATACTCTCCCTAGCTTGCTGGACTCTCTGAGCTCTCCGAGAGGGAAGGAGGAATTGAGCCCAAGTTGGCCGTGTGCAAGGCAAATGCCCTATCTGCTGTGCTATCACTACAGCCCCAAAATAAGCAATACAAAATTAATTATTTTGGTTCTGCTTCAGGGGGCACAATTTGGGATTTGGGGTGGAAACATTCAAAATATGGTCATTGCAAGGTACAATAGTAGTGGAATTGGTGTTGGAATATTAAATGTAATGTATTATTGTTAACAACTTTATAAAAATTAAACTAAAAAAATAAATAAAGCAAAAAATGTTGGCAAAACCCTCCATGACATAGAAGCTAATGGTGTCTTCAAAGATGTCACACGGCTGGCCAAGCAAGTGAAAACAGAGAGAGACAATCTTAAACTAAGGGACTATCTTAAACTAAGAAGCTTCTGCACCTCAAAAGAAACAGTGACCAAAATACAAAGACAGTCTACAGAATGGGAAAGGATATTTGCCAAATACACATCTGATAAGGGGTTAATGTCAAGGTTATACAAAGTACTGGTTGAACTCCACAAAAAGAAAACATTCAACCCCATCAAAAAATGGGGAGATGAAATGAATAGAAACTTTCACAAAGAAGAAATCTGAATGGCTAAAAGGCACATGAGAAAATGCTCCACCTCATTAATCATCAGGGAGATGCAGATCAAAACCACAATGAGATGTCATTTCACACCACAGAGACTGGCCCATATCCACAAGAACAAAAGCAACCGGTGCTGGCGCGGATGTGGTGAGAAAGGGACACTCCTTCACTGTTGGTGGGAATGCCAACTGGTTCAGCCCTTTTGGAAAACAGTATGGACGATTCTCAAAAAATTAGAAATTGAGCTCCCATTTGATCCAGCAATACCACTCCTGGGAATATATCCCAGAGAGGAAAAAAGTATAGCCGAAGTGACATCTGCAATTGTCTGTTTATTGCAGCACTCTTTACAATAGCCAGAATCTGGAAAAAACCTGAGTGCCCGAGAACAGATGACTGGTTAAAGAAACTCTGGTACATTTACACAATGGAGTACTATGTAGCTGTTAGAAAAGACGAAGTCATGAAATTTACAGACAAGTGGTACTATATGGAAAGCATCATGTTAAGCGAAATGACTCAGAAAGAAAGGGATAGAAATAGAAAGATTGCATTCATCTGAGGAACATAAAGTAGCAAAATAGGAGACTAACACCCAAAAATGGCCGAGATTAGTACCAGGAATTTTACTCCATGGCTTGGAGGCCAACCACACATACTAGGGGAAAAGGGAGCTCAGATAAAGAAGGGAACACCAAATAAAGGGTGTCGGGAGGATCCTCCCAGTATGGGAGAAGCATGCGGAAAGTAGACTATAGACTAAACATGATTGTCACCCATTGCCTCTTTTGCAAACCACAACACCCAATAAGAGAGAGAGAACAAAAGGGAATGCCCTGCCACAGAGGCAGAGTGGGATGGGGGGCTGGGGGCTGGGAGGGATACGTGGTGGTGGGAAATGGGCACCGGTGGAGGGATGGGTATTTGATCATTGTATAATTGAAACCCAAGCAGAAAAATGTGTACGTCTGCAACTGTACCTCATGATGTCTCACTATTAAAAATTTTTATAAAAAAAAGTCTTTCTCTTTCTTCGCTCTCACCTCTCCCTCCCTCCCTCTCTCCTTTTTTAAATTTAACTTTTATTAGTGACAAACCATGAGGTACAGTTGTCGACTTACAAATTTTTGTGCTTGGGTTTCAATTATACAATGATTAAGTACCCATCCCTCCACCAGTGCCCATTCTCCACCACCACTGATCCCAGTATCCCTCCCACTCCTCTAGTCCCACCATCCCACCCTGCCTCTGTGGCAGGGCATTCCCTTTTGTTCTCTCACTCTCCTTTTGGGTGCTGTGGTTTGCAAAAGAGGCATTGAGTGGCAATCATGTTTGGTCTAGAGTCTAGTTTCAGCATGCTTCTCCAGTCCTGGGAGGATCCTCCCAACACCCTTTGTTAGGTGTTCCCTTCTCTTTCTGAGCTGTCTTTTCCCCTCTCTCCTTCTTACCTTCCCTCCCTGCAACTGAGACACATTTTTTGCTTCTCTACTTTGTTTTTTAAATTTTATTTTAGATGTTTTTGTCATTAATAGTATTATAAATATTTTTTCTACATACAAAGTTCCAACCTAAAATCCTCTACCAGAATGTGGCTTCCTTCTGCCAGTATCTCATAAAGTCTGCCTCCTACTGATGGGAAACTGATAGTTAATTTTATATGTCAAATTGTCTATACCATGTGGTACTCATATTGAACATTATTTATGTGTGATCCTATGAAGATATCTGAAAAACCACAATGGCTTATAATATTTACCATAAAAAGTAATATCAATTCTCCTCAGAAACTACTCACACCACCCCTATTTATTTTTAGACCTATAGCTAGACTCTAATACTTGCAGGCCCCTAAAAATGAGGTATAAGTTTTTGTTCTAGAGAGTTATATTGCATTTTAAGAAAACAGCTTGATGTTTCTCATTTGTATAGTTAGAAATCCAAAGAAGTTAAGTGGGAATGACTACTAAAAGTAGAGGAAAGTGGTAAAGTAGCATAAAATTACAAAAAGCCAAATTTATTAAAATTGGGTTGCTCCTAGATTCCACGTGTAGTGTTGCAGCTTAAGAGGACTCTAACTATTGCTCTGGTTGTTTATTTATTATTTTTTAAAAGGGCCACTGTAAGTGAGAAAAAAATGTCAGAGATTTATTAATTTCATGTACAAAAGGGAATTTTCAGCAATTTCAGAAGAATAGAATCTTAGAGCCACTTTAGACCTATTCACTCACACTGTCCAGAAGACATATTTTTCACCTCTGCAGTTAAGAATTAACTTTCAAGTGTTGCTGGTAGCGCTTTTTGGCAACTTTATAATTCTCCTCTTTCCCTTTTCTTATTCGGGCCACATTTGGTGGTGCTCCTGGTTTACTCCTGGCTTGGTGTTTGGATACTGCACCAGGCAATCTTCAGGAGATAGTTTGGTACTAGAAACCTAACCCAGGTCTTGTCCTGTAGTTGCTTTTCTCTATCACGACCATCCTGTTGTTCATCAATTGCCTCGAGCAGGCCCCAGTAATGTCTCCTTCATCCTAGCCCTGACAATTTTTTAAAAAAGTGCCATATTCAAGGCTCTTTCAGGGTTAGGAGTATGAGACCCATCATTGTTACTGGTATATGTTATATTAGGTACGCCACGGGGAGTTTGCCAGACTCTGCCGTGTGGGAAGGTTACATTCGGTAGCCTGCCAGGTTGTTCAAAGTAAGAATGAGATAATAAGAAGTCACGCTTTTCTCTATAGACTAGACATTTTAGTGTGAACTGTAATTAACTTAATTGGGGAATCTAAGTGCAGTGAGAAAACTGGATCCTGGTATGGCAGGCACCAAGTGTGGGCATTTGAACTCCAAAGACAAGATATATGAGGCTGCTGTACTGGATAGGCATGTCAGTGAAGCATTCTGAATATTTGAGTTGCTCAGACCAGTGGGTTGGTTAAGTGATCATGGTACAGAAATATAATAGAAAGCAGAAATATTATACATAAAGTGAATAAAGCCATAACATGAAAGTAGAGAGTCACAGTCCCTCAAGGATATTCCTATTTCTGGGTCCTAAAGCCTCTTGAATGAAGGAGGGTCAGAAAAACACTTGTATATTAATGAAAATTTGATCTTTTCCTCCTGATCTTCTCCCCAAAGAACCTATACATTTTTATTAGGGGAATTTTGTATTAGATTAGGGAAAAGGAAATAATCAAACCACCTCGAGACTGCTGAACACAGGCTATGAGCTGACAGTGATTCCAGGACACCCAAGTGTTCATGTAGTTAACCAGTCAGAGTAGAGGAGGTTTAGGGAGTTAAGAGGATCATGGAGTTTTGACTCAATCTAGTGAACCCTTGAAAACATTCAGTGGTTATTTCGCCAGTCACACAATGCATAACTAGCAAAGATATACTGAGTAGCTAGCCAAATAATCATCAGGATTGATAGTATTGGATCCCTATACTTTAAAATGAGTGC
This sequence comes from Sorex fumeus, assembly GCF_029834395.1. Classification (NCBI taxonomy): domain Eukaryota; kingdom Metazoa; phylum Chordata; class Mammalia; order Eulipotyphla; family Soricidae; genus Sorex; species Sorex fumeus. The sequence goes on along the minus strand of NW_026606086.1, from coordinate 15,488,539 downwards.
TGATGGTGGAAGTAGCCTAATAAAAGCCATTAGGACCTCATCTACTTTTGGCTCTCCTAGCGGCAAAAACAAGAGCCTTACCAAAGGTGGCAAAAAGGGAGCCAAGAAGAAAGTGGCTGATTCATTTTCTAAGAAAGACTGATGTGACGTGAAAGCACCAGCAATGTTTAATATAAGAAATATTGGGAAAACGCTTGTCACCAGAACCCAGGGAACCAAAATTGCATCTGATGGCCTCAAGGGTCGTGTATTCGAAGTGAGTCTTGCTGACCTGCAGAACGAAGAAGTTGCTTTTAGGAAATTCAAGCTGATTATGGAGGATGTTCAGGGCAACAACTGCCTGACAGATTTCCATGGCATGGACCTCACCCATGACAAAATGTGCTCCATGGTCAAAAAATGGCAGACCATGATTGAGGCTCATGTTGATGTCAAGACTACCAATGGCTATTTGATTTTTCTATTCTGTGTTGGTTTCACTAAGAAGCGCAATAACCAGATTCGGAAGACCTCTTATGCTCAGCATCAGCAGGTCCTCCAGATTCGGAAGATGATGGAGATCATGACTCGAGAGGTGCAGACAAATGGTCAATAAATAAATTGATTCCAGACAGCATTGGAAAATGCATAGAAAAGGCTTGCCAGTCTATTTACCCACTCCATGATGTTTTTGTTAGAAAAATAAAAATGCTGAAGAAACCTAAGTTTGAATTGGGAAAATTCATGGAGCTTCATGGTGAAGAAAGCAGTTCTGGAAAAGCTACTGGAGATGAGACAGGCGCTAAAGTTGAACGGGCTGATGGGTATGAACCACCAGTCCAAAAATCTGTTTAAAATTCAGATGTTCATTGGTAACAAATAAAAGTTTTATTTCTGGTGATGTTAAAAAAAAAAGAAAAGAAAAGAACCTCATCTACCCATGAAAATAGTAAAGCAAACTCACTGATTGGGAAGGTATTGTTTTCTCTCCACAGAATTCTAGCCAAAGTGGTGGGATTACTTTGGATTTTTCATATGAATATTTATGAATATATGTGTGTATGTGTATATATGTACACACATTATGTTTAAACTTATGGTTGCATGATTACTAGGACATGATCCGTAAGCCACTGAGCCCTCTTCTAGCCCTTAAACTTAAGTATTTTTACAAATTCTTAGACTCTCTGAGTTTCTCATTTGTGCTCATGGCTGTCTCCTTCTACTGTCCAAGAACTTGATTTTAAATGATATTGAGTTTATTACATACTGTCTTCACCCTTACTTAATTTTGGAGAAATGTATTGTAGAGACTCAGAAAATACCATCTTTGTCCTTCAACATATTTGATATAAAAGTGATTGCTATTCTTGCTTCTGAGACATAACAGGATAATTTGTTGTGAATTAAGCAAAACTATTTCAAAATTTTGAGGACTTGCATCCATTTTATGAGACCAAATGAGGGGTGAAGGGCTTGAATTGACACAATTTCTTCCTGCAAGTGCTTATCACAGTTAACTGTAGCACTGTAGCACGGTTCTCCCATTGTTCATCGATTTGCTCAAGCGGGCCCAGTAACGTCTCCATTGACTTGTTGTTACTGTGTTTGGCATATCTAATACGTCATGGGGAGCTTGCCAGGCTTTTCTGTGTGGGCAAGATACTCTCGGTAGCTTGCCAGGCTCCCCAAGAGGGGCAGAGGAATCGAACCTGGGCCTACCAGGTCGGCCGCGTGCAAGGCAAACCCCCTACCTACTGTGCTATCGCTCCAGCCCATCACAGTTAAGAGTCAAGTGAAAACGTTAGTTTGGCATGACTTCCCTACTAGCTCTTGTGAGCAATAGTCTAGCTTGCCTTTTTAATCTTTGGTGCTCTTTAGATAAGCTCCCTATGGGGCTGACCCAAGTCTGTTCTTTGTGGCTTCGTGAGAACCAATCTGCCCTTCGCACAGGATTTGCCAAGAACTGTACTTACGTACCTGAGATCCTGCCTGTATCCTGCCTTGACCTAAGCTGTTTCTTGTACTTGGTCCAGGATCATTAGGTACTAGCTTCTCTGTGTCAATATCCCTAATGATCCTTTGTTGAACCACAATTCAATACCCCACACCCTGGAGCTCTGCTTAGTAAATAATCATTTAGCAAAGTCACAAAGAAGCTGATTCACAGTATTTGGAAGTTCTCCCTTTTATTTCTCAACTTCAATAAAACAATAGTGAGTACTTAAAACATTGAGAAACCTGCCCCCAGGGGACTGTGGGGAATTTCTACACAATTCACAACTAATTTTATACAATTTTTTTCTTCATCTTAATGCATCATTGCCAATTGGGCATCATTCGTTGTCATCAAATGAAATCTAAAACAGTCAGCACAGCACATGGGTCATAGTGCGTAAAGGGAGGGCAAGGTTATAGATTTGTAGAAAATAGTGTGGAAATCTCAGATCTGCTTGAGTTTCTTTTGATTCTCAGCTACCTTCTAAATGATATGCTCTCAATGCACTTTATTAAACATTTTTCTTTTGCTAGAAAGATGAAAGTTATTATAGTTAGTATTTTCTGTATTTTGTCAGACACACACTGAAGGAGTTCATATTCCTTTAATGCACCACTAGTCACTTCCCCACCTAGACACCTATAAATTCAAACAACATTGAAGTAGACAGAATTTTTTATTTTTGCCTTTTGTGTCACACTGGCGATGCACAGGGGTTACTCCTGGCTCTGTACTCAGGAATTAACCATGGCGGTGCTCAGGGGACCATATGGGATGCTGGGAATCGAACCTGGGTCGGCTGCATGCAAAGCAAATGCTCTACCTAGACAGACTTTCGATAGCTGCTTCTCCTCGTATCCATTCCCTTCCTCGTCTTTCTCTGTTTCTGTCATGTTAATGTTATGCAATTTACATATCGATTTATAGCACAGTTTTTTTTTATTCATCGGGGTAAAAATAAAAATAATGGATAAAATAAGGTTATAGAAATAAACAAATTTTTCTATTTGGAGCTGCTTTCTTCTTTTCATTAATTAGATTATATAATATCTGCTTGGTTGTAGAGTTTACTTCACAAGAGTCCAGTTTTTTTAAAATGACATCTTAAACTAGAGTCCACAATTTTTTAAATATTTTAAGTCTTTTCCTGCTGGGTAACCTTGAAATTGGTCTTTCTTTCTTTCTTTCTTTTTTTGCTCGAGCGGGCCCAGTAACGTCTCCATTGGAGACTTTGTTGTTACTGTGTTTGGCATATCGAATATGTCACGTCACGGGGAGCTTGCCAGGCTCTGCCAAGCGGGCGAGATACTCTCGGTGGCTTGCCGGGCTCTCCGAGAGGGGTGGAGGAATCGAACTCGGGTCGGCCATGTTGGCTGTGTGCAAGGCAAATGCCCTACTGCTGTGCTACCACTCTTTATTGAATCACTGTGGGAAATGTTACAAAGTTTTCAGGTTTAGGTCTCAGTCATGCAAATATCAAACACCTTTCCCTTTACCAATACTTATTTTTTACCACGAACAACCCCAATAAAACCCCACCCCCCACCCCTGCCAATGCCTGCGAGGCAGATGAATTCTAGTTGACACTCTATCTGCTTTGGTTAGATTCATTGTTTCGATAAAAGATGCATCACTATTATTTAGAGTTTACCCCCTCCCCCCACATCAGACATGCTGAGAAAGCATTGTGAAGTGATTCTCTTTCTACAGCCGGGTTCAAGAATTAAATGTTGGTTTTGGATTTCCGCTATTTTGCTAATTAACCCTGGAAGTATTTCAACTGAGAGTCAGATAATTAAGAGATTGGTTTCTGTGCTCTGGAGTCGTGGCCGTGCTGGAGAGCCGCTCGTGGGGGGCAACTGGCGGCCTCGGTAGGGCGTGAAGGACGGACTGGAATGTCCCCCTTCCCGTGAGGTTTTAGTTGCCCCCACACCCCCGGCTCACACCTGCTCTCCACAAGGCACCCATGTGGCCGCCATCTTCTTTCCAGAGAGGAGAGGGCAAATGGGGCAATACCCTTTCCCCTCCGGGCAGACATGATGGCCTGGATTAACGCATAGTCCATTCACTTTTCTGCTCCAAGCTTCTGGGTTCTGCATTAAGTCCTTGTGCTTCTGGGGCTGTGGCCGTGCTGGAGAGCCGCTCGTGGGGGGCAACTGGCGGCCTCGGTAGGGCGTGAAGGATGGACCGGAACGCCCCCCTTCCCATGAGATTTTAGTCGCCCCCACTCCCCCGGCTCATACCTGCTCTCCACAAGGCTCCCATGTGGCCGCCATCTTTCTTTCCAGAGGGAGGAGGACGGAAGGGAGCAACACCCTTTCCCCTCCAGGCAGACATGATGGCCTGGATTAATGCATAGTCCGTTCACTTTTCTGCTCCAAGCTGCTGGGTTCTGCATTAAGTCCTTGTGCCTCTGGGGCTGTGGCCGTGCTCCAAACTTAACTCTGATTTTCAGGGAGAAACGTTGGGTGATTTACTTCCCATTGATCACTTTGTATATACAGAGATGTCGCGTGGCCACATAAGCGGCCGCGGGGTTTGGAGGAAAAGTCCTAGTTCCTGCATACTCGAGCTATGCTTGTGGAGGCTTCTGGTCACCGGGGTTCCATCTGGGGGAGGTGGGATGTGGCACCTACCCCATCTGGGACTTCCCGGTGATCTCAGCTCTTTTTGGAACCTGGTTTCTTCTCCGGGAGCTGTGGAGCCAGCCCTCCATGTGGTCCTTCTTCTCTCCTTGTCAGTGCTAGGAATTAAACCCAGGACTTCACACATGCAAGACCAGAGCTCTACTATTGAGTCACTTCCCCAGCTGGTGACTTTTAAATTCAAATGGCATCTACTTAGCCTTTTATAGTTGCTCTCCTGTCCTGTTTCCATTTCTTCCATTTTTTTCTGTTTCTTTGTTAAGTCATTAAATATTATTTTATGTAGCAGAGATAAATTAAACAAAAATCAAACAAACACTGTCCTCCCATTGTTCATCGATTTGCTCGAGTGGGCCCAGTAACATTGTGAGACTTCTTACTGTGTTTGGCATATCAAATACGTCACGGGGAGCTTGCCAGGCTTTGCCGTGCGGGCGAGATACTCTCGGTAGCTTGCTGGGCTCTCCAAGAGGGGCGGAGGAATTGAACCTGGCTCAGCCGGGCTGGCTGCACCCAAGGTGAACACCCTACCCCTAAACACATATATACATATGTATGTATATGTGTATGTGTGTGTGTGTATATATATCACGACGATCACGACCGTCCTGTTGTTCGTCGATTGCCTCGAGCAGGCCCCAGTAACGTCTCCTTCATCCTAGCCCTGAGATTTTTTTTAAAAGTGCCATATTCAAGGCTCTTTCAGGGTTAGGAGAATGAGACCCATCATTGTTACTGGTGTTTGGCATATTGGGTATACCACGGGGAGATTGCCAGACTCTGCCATGTGGGCAGGTTACCATCGGTAGCCTGCCAGTTTGTCCAAAGTAGGAATGAGATGACAAGAGCTTCCGGGAGCTGAGTGTGATAATCTCTGGATCCTGGCCATTGTTGGGGTTACACGGCAGTTGGTGGGTGTAACTGTCTAGCTACTGGCAGGTCCAGTCCCAAACCGTGCAGGCTTGGAGATCTCAGCCCCGGGTCCCACACACCTGGGTTCCTCTGCCAGTTCTTTTATGCATGAGGCTCATCCAAGTGTGTGGAGAGTGGTCCCAGCATGGCCTTGGCTGGGGCCCGGAGGTCTTCAGCTGTTGGGCCCTGGTGGAGAAGATTACAGAGTGCATATATATATATATATATATATATATATATATATATATGTATCCAATTGACTCAACTCTCACATTGGGGCGGGTTAATCAATTGAAAGATGAGGTTGAAAGTTAGTGGGCTCATAACCTTGATAAGTATCTGTTCCATGTGTTCATAAGAAGTAGTTTTTATAGACAAAGTACAGGGAAGCACACTTTTAGAAAGGGTGACTTGCAGGCTAGTGGATTTCAGAGTGTTTAATAAATTTCCTACTCCTCTGAATCATATTACATTTTATCCGCAAATCTAAAAAAATTCTGATTAATAGGCTAAAGTGATAGTATATTGGGTAGAGAGCTGCCTTGCATGCAGCCAACCAAGATTCAGTCCAGAGCTAGGAGTTAGGCCATATACACCCCAGGTATGGCTCTCCAAAACAAAACAAAATGAACTGACTTAAGAGTTAAACCTTCATGTTATCTAAAGATAAGGGAAATATTCTCAATAGTTTTAGCCATACTAGCTGAGCAGAGTTCCTGACAGGAAAAAGTTACTGTTACTTTTTAAAGAAATTGAGTTGAGTTTTTAATTTCTTTTATTCTAATTTCATCACTCGTCCGGGATCTGGATTTTATACTCTCTGAGTCTTGGCTGCTGATGGGATTACACGGCGCCAGGGGGCCAGGTGGTGGGTGTGACCCCCGCCTACTGGAATTTGGAGGATCTGGGTGGAAGATGCTCGACTCCAATTCGAGTAGGCTTGGAGGTCTCGGCCCCGGAACCCGCGTGGCTTTGTCCGTCTGCCAGTACCTTCATGTGTGCGGAGAGTGGTCTCAGCATGGTGGTGGCTGGTCCTGGAGGTCTTCGGCTGCCGTAGCCCTGGTCGGGGCGGGGAGGAAAGCTCAACCCGCTCCCCTCCAAGGGACTCCGGGAAGGAACACCCAGGCGCGGGGGCAGAGACTGCACTGTTCTCGTCCGGGATCTGGATTTTATAGTCTCTGAGTCTTGGCCGCTGATGGGATTACACGGCGCCAGGGGGCCAGGTGGTGGGTGTGACCCCCGCCTACTGGAATTTGGAGGATCTGGGTGGAAGATGCTCGACTCCAATTCGAGTAGGCTTGGAGGTCTCGGCCCCGGAACTCGCGTGGCTTTGTCCCTCTGCCAGTACCTTCATCGAATGTAGCCTGCCCACAGGGCAGAGTCTGGCAAACTCCCCGTGGCGTGGCGTACCAAATATGCCAAATACCAGTAACAATGATGGGTCTCATTCTCCTAAAGAGCCGTGAATATAATCTCAGGGCTAGGATGAAAGAGACGTTACTGGGGCCTGCTCGAGGCAATCGACGATTAACAGGATGATGAAATGAATGAAATGAACTTAAGGATTTAGATCTGACAGAGAGGTCTATAATCCATTTTGATTTGGTGTGTGTGGTGTTACAATGTTAGAATGTTAGAAAATCAAATGTTAGAAAATGATCTTAGTTCATTTTTTATTTTGAATGTGATAGATAAATTTTCCCAGCAGCACTTGCTAAAAAGGCTTTCCTTTTCCACTTCACACTTTTTGTCCCCATGGCGTATTAGATATGCTAAAATCAGTAACAACAAGTCTCACAATGGAGACATTACTGGTGCCCGCTCTAGGGAATCAATGAACAATGGGAGGACAGTGCTACAGTGCTACCAAAGTTGAACTGTCCATATACATGAGGAACTGTCACTGGATTCATAATTCTATTCATGAGAGACCCATGACATTTTTAAAGACACAGATTAAATACTTTTGGATTTTTATTAGGAGTTAAAAAACACAGTAGTAGAAATATCAAATGTGACCAAAGTAGAGAGAGAGTATGGGGAAATTGTCTGCCACACAGGCAGGGGAAGGGTTGGAACGGGGTGGGGGGGGCAATACTGGGGATTTTGGTGGTAGAAAATGTGCACTAGTGAAAGCATGGGTGTCAGATGATTGTATGACAGAAGCTCAAACATGAAAGCTTTGTAACTATATCATGGTGAATCAATAAAAAGGGGTGAAATAATAATAAAATAAATTTAACATTCTGAATAAAAAATTAATGTGGAATTTATACCCAATTCAATCAACTTAATAAATTGCTGAATAAATAGCAGTACTCCTACATAAAAATAAAGCCAAAACATAGTAGTAGCCAAAACAATCCTTGGGAAAAAGAAACTGGGAGCTTTCTCATTTTTCAATTTAAAATTATACTATACAGCTATATTAACCCAAACAGGATGGTACTGAAATAAGGAAGAATTCTCAGACCAATGGAATATTATTGAAATTCTAGAGACACTTCAATTCTAGAGACAATTCACTGTTCACTTCATATATGTGAACAGATAATCTTCAAAAAAATAGGCACAAGGTATGAAGTGGAGTATGCAATGCCTCTTCTATAAATAGTGCTGAAAAAACTGGTAGGTAACATGTAAAAAAGTGAACTCAGACCCCTTTCTAACACTGTGAACAAAAGTCAATCATAATAGATTAAAGACCCTGATTTTGCACCTGAATCCATAAATTTTACTGAAGGAAACATAGGTAGAACCCATTATGACATTGAGTTTAGGGGCATCTTCAATAATTCATTCATATTTCCCCTCTGAATTTCTTTGTAGGTATGTAACACAGAAGTGAATTCAGCTTTTTAGACAGATAAATATATTATCCTCTATTTCTGTAGCTTGGAAATCCATGATGGAATTTTGGTCAACCATTCAGTTGATCGATACCAAAATTAAAGCATCTTCTGGTCATGTGCTCATCTGGAGAATGAGATCATCTTGAAGTTCATTTTTACTGACAATGTTCAACTGATATTGGTGATAGAATGGAGGTCCCCATTTACTTGTTGATCATTGTCAAGGAATTATCCCTTAGTTTTCTATTACTTTAATAAGTCCACAAATTTAATTTCTTAGCAATGTGATAAATTTTCTTGTGTTTTTAATCTGCATGGTTCTCTCGTCTGTCTTTATAAAAAGAGAGCTCAATGCGATTTAATATGTTCACTGTCACTGTCACTGTCCTCCCATTGTTCGTCGATTTGCTCGAGCGGGCCCAGTAATGTCTCCACTGTGACAATTGTTACTGTGTTTGGCATATCGAATATGTCACGGGTAGCTTGCCAGGCTTTGCCGTGTGGGAGAGATACTCTCGGTAGTTTGCCGGGCTCTCTGAGAGGGGAGGAGGAATCAAGCTCAGGTCGGTCATGTTGGACACTTGCAAGGAAAACACCCTACCCACTGTACTATCGCTCCAGCCCTAATATGTTCACCCTTATAATTTACCTATGTTAATGTCACTATGTCATTTAGCATGATATATAGCATCTAGTGTCTCATACTATTTGTAGGTCTCAAAGTTTAGTCTAAGTCAGCTTTGGTGAATCAACTTAGAAATTAGGATTAATATAGTCTACTCTCTGACCTGTAAGAATTTTGTCTTTTCTGTTAAAATTGCTATCATAGTGATACATCAAACAGTAAAGGTTTTCTAAAATATTTTTAGAGTGTTGTACTGCTCTTATTTCTTACACTCCCATTGTCTTCTGGGAAGGTGTGAGGTGGGGACAGAAATCTCTTCTATGTGATTTTGTGACTCTTATCTATTCTAAACAAGTATTGGAACCAGTGGCATGCAAAACTACCACAGTATGAATGCTGATGCAGGAGGAGGAGAAAACAGCCAAGAAAAGCAAGGTGGAAAGTTTATTAAAGCAACAGTATATCTGAGATGTGTAGGCCTGTCTTCCCTGATTTTCATTTCATTTCATTTCATCATCCTGTTAATCGTCGATTGCCTCGAGCAGGCCCCAGTAACGTCTCTTTCATCCTAGCCCTGAGATTATATTCACGGCTCTTTAGGAGAATGAGACCCATCATTGTTACTGGTATTTGGCATATTTGGTAGGCCACGGGGAGTTTGCCAGACTCTGCCCTGATAAGCCAGTGAATTCTGGTGAGCCCCAACTACTGGCCCTGGCAGCTGAAAACTTTCAGAACTCAATCATCATTATGCTGATGGCCAAACTCCACAGGCTCAGGTGAGCCTCATACATGAGTGAATCTACTGAAAAACTCAGGTATGCAGGGTTTGTGATGGAAATCTCCAGGATTACACAGAATCAGGAGTGGATAACCTTCCTCCACCTCTCTATTCTTCTGGGAGCCTGGAACTCATGCCCACAAACTGCTTTTGGCACCATATAAGTTCACTAACAGCCATTATCCAGACTCACAAATAAGTATCGGAAGAGATCAACAAGTTGCAAAGATGCGTTCGGATCCCAAAGTCACCATTTAGTCAAAAATTTAAATACAGGTATGTCACCAATTTAAAATTATAGAATTTCTGGAGAGCAACATCTCACACTCTACGCCACTGATATACCAAGAATAACACACCACATTCGATGGGGTGCAAAGTAGAAGGCAACGGATCTCCATCAAAAAAATAAGTAAATTTGCATTAGGCTCAACCTGTAAGAATATGGTAGTAATCTCTTATCAAGGGCTCAGTGGCTCCAGGGTGAGATCACACACTTCCTCTAAGGAACCTTCATTGGATAATTTTAGCAGATTATTCATAACAAGCAATCACTGCATCACTGTCATTCCGTTGATCATTGATTTCCTTGAGCAGGCACCAGTAACATCTCCAGTCATCTTAGCCCTTAGATTTTAGCAAGTGCCACACTGGAGGCCCTTTCAGAATCAGGGGAATGAATTCCATCACTGTTACTGGATTTTGGAATATTTCATACACCACGGGGAGCTTGCCAGACTCTGCCATGCTGGTAGAATACTCTCGGTAGCCTGCCATGTTCTCCGAGAGTGAGAACTAGACAATAAGAGGGAGCTTGGTTTTATAGTCTCTGGATCTTGGTCGTTTATGGGATTACACGGGACTGGGAGCAGTTGGTGGGTGTAACTGCCTAGCTATTGAAAGATGGGGGATCTGGGTGGAGGAGGTTCAGTCCTTGTCTGAGCAGGCTTGGAGATCTTAAGCCCAGGTCCCGCACACCTGGATTCCTCTGTCGGTTCCTTCATGCATGAGGCTCCTCTGAGCGTGTGGAGAGTGGTCTTAAACATGGCTATGGCTGGGTCCGGAGGTCTTCAGCTGTCGGGACTCTGCTTGGGGCAGGGAGGAAACTTAATCCACCCCCCTCCAAGGGGCCCCGGTGTGGACAGCCAGGTGCTGGGGCAGGAGACTTTGCATAACAAGCAATACAAAATAAATTATTTAGGGACAGGCTTTGGGGGTGGTGGGAATATTCTAAATAATGGTCGTGGGAAGAGGTACTGGTGGTGGGATTGGTGTTGTAATATTGAATGTAAATTATTGTGAACTTTATTAAAATAAAATAAAAAATTTAAAAAAACCTTGTACTCCCTTTGTTTAGAATCATATGCATGGATATGGAGACCTCCCCTGTTTCTTTCCTTGTTCTGAAGCAATGAGCATGCATGTTGCGCTATTATTGCCTATATTAGGACCCTCAGTGGAAATTTGTGAAAGGGTTTGGAGCATCTGTAGTTATGAGTCAAATATCTTCTTATTGGTTTTGGATGATGAGTAGAATGTTCAAGTTAAGTTATTGAATTATAAATATATGGGAAACTGCTTGTAAATTGTACATATTTAGGACCTTCTTGAACCTTATCAAGGATTTTTGGGACATAATTTCTTCTGGATTCTTGATATACAGGCTCACTTCTATCACCTTATTGTGTTCTTAGGTGTCCTAAACTCTTCAGTGCTTGTTTATTAGGGTTTTTGTTTATATAAACATTATTATTCTTAAAGTCTTTTGGTTATTATCTTTTGGAGCACTCCCTTCTAAGACTTCTGGTTATTTTTAATTTCTTTCTCACCATTACAGCTAGAAAGCTCTTCTTTTTTGAAAGCTCATGTGAGTATATTAGGTCCAATAGAATGATTTCCTTATCTTAAGTCACCTTTGTTATAGAATTGAATATATTTATAAAAGTGATTATTCAGCATAGTTCCGTCTTAGGGTTAGAATGACACAAGTTTTGAAGGCCCTGAAGAAATTATCAAATCACTATCCTGAAGTTTCAGAAACAAATAGCTTACAAAATTTTTGGGTAATGTTTTGCTTAGAAGTTACTCCTATGTGATATATCACGGTCACTGTCCTCCCATTATTCATTGATTTGCTCGAGCGGGCCCAGTAACATTGTGAGACTTGTTATTGTGTTTGGTATATCGAATACATCACTGGGAGCTTGCCAGGCTTTGTCGTGCAGGTGAGATACTCCCGGTAACTGACCAGGCTCTCCGAGAGGGGTGGAGGAATTGAACTTGTGTTGACCGGGTTGGCCACTTGCAAGGCAAATGCCCTACCGCTGTATTACATGCCTTAAGCTTATGTAATATATTATATATATATATAACTACATAGATAATTAGCATTTTTTCAGTGTTTCGTATTCTTGACTACTTCATTTTTTCACTCTATTCCTTTCTCACAAGCTCTATGTGGAAGTTGAAAACATTTCCTTTTTTCAAAAAGCACTGCAGTACTATTTGTAGATGGAATCAGGCACTACAGGTAAGTTGTATCGACTATCTTTTTAGTCCCATGAACTTTGAAGTGAGCCAAGTGGTGATTGTGTAACCAATGTTGTCTGAGAAATCAGAGAATGGACTTCCTGAGGACAAAGGATGATGATTGTAGCCTTTTTTTTGTTTTTGGCCAGGAGATAAAATCAACAATTTATTATGGAAGATCAAGAGTAATTTATTAGCTTTTTTTTTTTTTTTAAGAAAGCCTCTTTATCCACAGGTTCATCTTCCCCTTTCTAGTGAAAATGGATATTGGGTACAGGTAAATCAACATAATTTGTGCCTGAAATTGAAAGCAAATTATTTTTCCTGGGAGTGTTTGGGGGTCGCTCCAGTGCAGTGCTTCAGGAACATGCCTGATGACGCTGTCGAAGCCTGTGAAACTGGAAATTAAACCCAAGTTTTCCTCATTCATGCAATGCATGTACTTTAGTCGTCTGAGCAATTTTCTTTACTTTCAATTAACCCCCCAAAATTTAAAAATAGTTTTAAACTATGACTGGTTGGCAAGAATTGGTTCTAGTTAGACAAAACTTTCTCTTCGAACTGCACTAGATTGATATTCCCCATTTTATTTCAGAGTAACAAGTGACAACTCAACTAACAGTAGATAACTTCTAAGGAATATAGCCTAGAACTAACCTAATTTTTGACAGAGAGCTTCTCTCATATCCTTTTTCCCTTTTCTTTTTTTTTTTTTTAAATTATTTATTTATTTATTTAAACAAATTTTTTTAATAGTGAGACATCATGAGGTACAGTTGCAGACTTATACATTTTTGTGCTTGGGTTTCAATTATACAATGATCAAATACCATCCCTCCACCAGTGCCCTTTTCCCACCACCACGGATCCCAGTATCCCTCCCACCCCCCATCTCCCCCATCCCACCCTGTCTCTGTGGCATTCCCCTCTGTTCTGTCTCTCCTTTTGGGTGTCTTCCCTTTTCTTTTGTAATAAAATTAAAAAAATACACTAAAGACCCTAGACAAACCGAATTTGGGCTGTGACTTGAAGTTTTGGCTAAGACTTGCAAATCTAAAACCTCAAATTAATCTTATTATAACCACAAAAGTCCAGTTACTCTGATGCCTGAGGGTTCAATCAATCAAGAGACAAAATGACAAGTAGAGAAAGAGCTTTGTTAAGAACAAATCAGCAGGCTGGAAGATGCCAGTCTCCCATTCTCAAAATAAACACGATGACTGCATGGCCACAAGAAGTTTATGTAGAAAGGGCAGCTTTTACAGACTGCTGGGCTCCCAGGTGGTCAGTAAGTTCCCCAGTGGACAAAGGTTTCTCGGGCATCCTGCATTGTACTTGCAAATGTGCAGAAATGCTTTTGGTTAAGGATTCAGTCTAGACATTTCCTGAGACTTTTATGGGGAAGAATTCTTTATTTTTCTTTACTTTTCTTATGATGCTTGTTTTGGAGTCTCTTCACATGGTGCAAAGGGGAGTACATGGTATGGGGACAGATACCATGTATGAAAATCATGTACTCTGACCCCTTAGCTATCTCCCTACTTACTCTTTTCTATATTTTCAACAGCTCTTTCTCAGAAGAGTATTTTCATCTTTCATTTTAAACTCAGCTCTTAATTTCTTTTGAGCCGTGTTACTATGTTTTCCCTGTGGTTTCACCTTAAAATGTTTTGCTTGGTGGGCATTTCCATAATTGACTCAACATTATCTCTTCAAAGGTATATTTTAAAATTCTATTTTTAAAAAATAAAAAATCAAAGGGAGTTATATATAAAGATCCAATTGACTATACTTAATCATTCACATTTAGTTAATATGCCATTTTTGCTGGTAGAGAAGTTCTAAAAGTATTTTATAAAATAAAAGTTTTAAAGGGCCTTTTCTATTTTGCAGTGATGGAGTCAAACTCAGGTCTATGTGTGCAAGGTATGAGTTTTGTCACTGAGCCACGTACTTACCTGACCCCTCAAAATGCATAGGTTTTCATTGTCTGGGGAGCATTAAGAAAAGAAAATTATTTCAGGAAAATCACCTTCATTTAGGAAAGGCAATAAGTTTCATCATATAGACTACCTCATTGGTACTAACCAGAACATTAAACTGATTTATTTTAAATTGTAGTTCAGGAAAGTTGATACTGTAATCAGGGAGGTAGTAAGTCTTGATGGTATTTGGGTTAAAAAGGCTATTATCTCCTTCTGAGGCTGACAATTTAGCAAAAATTAAAGAGATTAATGGGAGAAAAAATTAGAGATTTTATATAATAGCATGTTTACTTCTTGTATACGTAATAGGATTTACTTCCCAAGTTGTTATATAACCTCAGTGAAGACAGATTATTAGATGTAGGAAGAAATTGAAAATAAGTTATGGGAGGTTATGATTAAAACACAGTAAACAAAGATATGACTGTTACTTGTATTTAAGATCTGATTTTTCCATTAAAATTAATCAAAAGGACGATAGTTGGAAATGATTACTCTGGCCAAGAACTGAGTGCTGAAGGGAGGTAAAGGAATAGACATGATAATCTTCCAGTATTTGTATTGCAAACCACAGTGACAAAAGGGGAAGGAGAGCAAGAGAGAGAGTGAGAGAGAGAACGACAGACAGACAGACAGAGACAGAGAGAGGTTTTTGCCATAGAGGCAAGCTGGGGAGGGGCAGTGACAGGAGGGAAACTGGGACTTCGATGGTGGGAAGTGTATACTGGTGGAGGGAGGGGGGTTGGAACCCTGTATGACTGAAACCCAATCAAGAACCACTTTGCAACTGTGCATCTCACAATGATTCAATGAAAAAGAAATAAAGAAAATACTCAAAAGGACTGGGGAAATAGCTCAGTCAGCGGCTGGTGCACCTGTTTTACATACAGGATAGCACCGCATGGTTCCTTCAATTCCTCTGGGTGTGATCCTAAGTGCTCTGACTCCTCATGGTACCAAATAGATACAGATGAGGACTAACCACTATATCAAGGGCAATGTCGTCATAATCAGATTTTCCTTTTGCGTATAATGAAATCAGTTAATGACCAATTAGACCTATGAATTGGTTTAAAGTTGGTTTGTGGGGTTACTATTGATTGCTTTGGTATTGATCTTCTTTCCAGCAACTATTATGCCTTGTTTTTAGTTCTTAATAATTTGTTGACAGATATTTTGGTGCTTTTCAAATAATAGTTATAAGTTTAATATTTTATAATATCAGAATGCAAAAGACTACTTAGGAAATTCTTCTGAGCTGGCTCTTTAGAGGTGAACAAATAAAGCATGAGGTAGATCGATAAGGCAAAAAGAGGATAAATTAACAAGATGTATATCTCCTGTACACATGAGAGAGTGTACACAGCATAGTATGTAGCCCACATGGTTTCATATGTGATCTTATATAGACTTAGCTAAAGCTAACTCAGGATAATTAGAAAGAAGCAGAAAAGGTGACTCAAAAAAACATGAAAGCACAGTGAAACAAAGGCATGTAGAGTTAAGTTAGTTTGTCTTCTCTAAATGGATCTTTTTTGGGAGAAGCCTTTTAGGTAGATGTTTACATGTAGGTATATGTTTCACAGGTAATTGTCATTCTTACTTTAGTTTTCTTCCATAAAATGGATGTCTTTCCAAAGATGTATTTTAGAACATTATTTAAAAAACACAAAATACTATTATAAATAATAACTTTTATATTTACCATATATATGGTAGAGATATATGTATGGTACCAGATATATATATGGTAGAGATAAAAGTATATATATATATGTGTGTGTGTATATATATATATGTATATATATATATGCCTCTGGCAAGCCTCCGAGAGTATCCTGCCTACAAGGGTAGAGCCAGGCAAGCTACCCGTGTCATATTCGATATGCCAAAACCACTAACTATAACAGGTCTCATTCCCCTGACCCTGAAAGAGTCATTGGGAAAGACAAGTCATTGGGAAATACAAGTAAGGAGAGGCTGTTAAAATCTTAGGACTGGGACGAATGGAGACGTTACTGGCTCCCGCTTGAGTAAATTGACGAACAACAGGATGGCAGTGATATAGTGATCTCTACCATAAGATGTTTGTTTTCAAAAAATTTAAAACCAGTGGTGGACATATATTCAGTAGAATATTACTCATTTGAAAAAAAGATGGAATCATATCAAATTAATGTAACTAGATTTTGCTGAGAAATAAAGAAACAAAATATTATTTAATGGTTTGGTTTTTATGTCGAATATGAATTGCTAAAGCAAGTAGACTGTCAAGAAGCAATAAAACTAACTCCTAGACTCAGTGAAAACTATGGCAATTTTGGCGGTATGGTGAGACTAACAGGTCAACCTGTACCTGTGGGACAAGTGCATCAGCAGCCTGATAGTGACTTCAGGCTTTCTGACACCCCAAAATTGCCTCTGTGCCTTCGGCCAGACCCCAACAATTGGGACCAAGTTTACCAAGAAATTAAATGGCCAAAAGTCAGGTATGTGGGAGCCATGCTCACAAAACACCTCTGGTTTAGCTATCCAAGCTCATTTATTGGCCTTATTTCAGAGACCCATAGATAAATCTCGAAAGAGATCAAAAGCTACATTTAATCTCAGGCCTGTGCATGGCTGAACAGACTGGGGTAAATCAGAGAGGGGCAGGCGGCCTGGTGGCCTGCCCAAGTAGAGCCCCCGGTAGCCACTTGCTTCCACAATCCAAAATTGCCACCATACCTCCGGCCTGACTCCACTGTCTCAGGACAGATCTCACCTAGACATAATCTGCTGAACATTCTGGTATGTGGGTTTTGTGACTGGAATCTCCAGGTTTTCTCAGAGGTGGGTGGGCCACCTCTCGCTACTTCCCAATAGTCATAGAAGCACTGACAGTCATCCCCATGAACCAACGTCAGCACCACCTGGTAAACTCTACTACCTGCCTTGCTTCAGAGACCCATAGATAAATCTCAAAAGAGATCAAAAGCTACAGTTCATCTCAGACCTGTGCATGGCTGGACAGATTAGTGTAATTTGGAGGAAGATGGGCTGGCCTGGTGGCCTGCCCAAGCAGTCACTTGCTTCCACAGTTCAAAATTGCCGCAATACACTTGTCTTGATTCACCATCTCAGGACAGACCTCACCAAGTTAGAGTATGCTGAAAATTGTGGTATGTGGGTTTTGTGACTTAAATCTCCAGTCTTTCTTGAGGTCTAAATGGTCTTCCTTCTCCCACCTCCCTGTATTTCCGGAAGCCTCAGCAGTCACATCCACATCCCAAAGCTGCCACCCAATTGAAAGTTACTCCAGCCTTACTGTCCTGATAAAATTACCGAATGCTCTGAACACCATGTCCTCTTAGCACCTGCACTGAAAACCATAACACATAAAAGTAAAAGAAGAGAGAGAGAGAGAGCAAGAAGGAAAGTGCCTTTCATAGAGGGAGGCTGGGGGTAGGGAGAAGGGCGTTGGGGGACGGTGGTGGGGAAACTGGGGACATGGTGGTGGGAAATGTACACTGGTGTAGGGATTGGTGCTGCATCATTATATGACTAGAACCCAATTATGAACGGCTTTATATCGATCTACCACGGATATCCTATTAAAATAATTTTTTTTAAAAAACGGAATGTGGAGTTCATGCCCAGTTCAATCAGCTTAATCAATGGCTGAATAAATAGCAGTACTCCTACATTTTTTAAAGAGAAAACTATGGCAATTAATATAGGAAAGGGAGTAGAGAATCAAGAGTGGGGATATTTTGGCAGTGGAAAGGCACTAGACCTTCAGTGGCAGGAGTGGTACGATTTGATAGCATATGAACGTGTGAAGCTATTCCCTTAAAATACTACAGTATTTTAAACAAATGATAAATCAATGAGAAAATCAGACTATCTTTGGTTGATGCTGGACAGTCTCTTTAGCGCATAGCACTGTGACACCCGCAGCTTCTCTGATAGAAGTCAGATTTTATCTTGTTTCTCACACCAAATCTTAACGGGCTTCCCATTTCCCCACTCTTTCTTCACTCCTATTATTTGTTATGAACTTCGTATCTTATGCCCTTCTTAGTCTGTACTTGCATAATTCCAAAATTTTTGAAACTCGGTCATGTACTTTGTCAATTAATCCCAATTCAGGATTTCTTGTCCCTTAACTTCTGTTTGGAAACAAGTCTAGTTTTGGATTGACTGCTTGATAATCCTCTTAAGGTGTTTACACGTAGGTAACCTTATAGGTTTTCTCAGTATATTTTTTTTTTCTAATTTTCTCAGAATTTGAGTGTGTAACTGCTGACTGGAGCCAGATTTGTCATTGTAAGGTAAAACCATAGATTAGAAAGTAATCTACATTGAGGAATATTAAAGTGACACAAATGTAAGGTAGTCACTACATGTTAGTTTTTATTTTTAATTATTTTGGTCTTTGAGTCATACCAACTGGTTCTCAGGGCTTTTTCAGGTTCTGTGCTCGAGGATCACTCCTAGGGATACTCCAGGGACAATATGAAGTGCCAGGGATTGAACCAAGGTCATCCATATGCCAGCAAACACCTTTCCACAGCACTATTTATCCCCATTATATGTTTCTAAAGTTTGTTTAGCATGCTTTTTAAAACTGTTTAATGTGGTAACTATAATAAACAGTGATAGCAGTATTTGGATTTAAAATATCTAAAACAGATTGTGAATAACATGAAAAGAGATATGATACGATATTGGCTGTCCTCACTGGGGCCCCTTGGAGGGGGGGCAGGTTGAGTTTCCCTCCCCGCCCCAAGCAGAGCTCCGGCAGCTGAAGACCTCCAGAACCAGCCACAACCATGCTGAGACCACTCTCCACACATATGAAGGTACCGGCAGAGGAACCCAGGCACGTGGGTCCTAGGGCTGAGATCTCCAAGTCTGCTCAGATAGGGGCTGAGCATCCTCCACCCAGATCCTCCATCTTCTAGTAGGCAGGGGTGACACCCACCACCTGACCCCCTGGCACCGTGTAATTCCATCAATGGCCAAGACCCAGAGACTACAAAACCCAGCTCCTAGAAGTGCGCGGCTGAATTTGCAGCCACGCGACATCTTATTATCTCATTTTTACTTTTGAACAATCTGGCAGGCTACCGAATATAACCTGCCCACAGGGTAGAGTCTGGCAAACTCCCTGTGGCGTACCAATATGCCAAATACGAGTAACAATGATGGTCTCATTCTCCTAGCCCTGAAAGAGCCTTGAATATGGCACTTTAAAATCTTAGGGCTAGGACAAAGGAGACGTTACTGGTGCCTGCTCGAGGCAATCGATGAACAACAGGATGATCGTGATTGTGATCGTGATTGTGAATGATTTTTATAAAATACCAAAATATTATATTTCCTACTATTATAAACCTTTAAATATTAAAAATGGGAAACCTAAGAAATTAAAATATTTGAATGAAAAATCATGAAAGAAAAAATTCCTCAATAAATATATAAAATAAATATATGTGATATGCTCACATTTAGTCTGTTAGGAAATAAAAATTAAGATTGTGTGTGAAATTAAGAAAGATTGAAACATCCATTTATGGTTTGTGAGTCAATAAATGTGAACAGTCTCTAGAAATTGTTATGGAAGGTGAACCTTATAGGGTTTTCAGAATGGAGGTAACCATGTCAATGTTTTTATATCAGTCTGATGAGATTCAGTTTGAATTCCTGACCTTCAGAATTAGTAGACAATATCTTTTTAAAAAGTGTCTTAGTTTGTGGTGATTAGTTATGAAGAAATTGAAAATTAATAATGTCAAGGATTGATTTCCTACCTTGTATTCCTCAAAGAAAATAAATATGGTTATATTGTCTAGCATTTGTATTTATCATTGGAGTTACTTGGGTTTTTATTTTATAGCTCATAATATTTGCTTTATGTTTATGTTAATGGTTGATTAAAACTTTCCTTGTGTTCAAGCTTTGATAGCCTTTGATATCAAGGATATGCTGGTGTCATACCAGCATTACATTAATTTTTTTATTATTTTTTTGAGCACTTTGGAAGAAATGGTATAATTTTGTATTTTCATTAATAAATTTTAGGTTCAGAGTTTTAAACAGCTATCAAGGGTTATGACTTCTTAATTGGGAAAATACTGTGTCATGAATTGAATATGTTTGATATAATATATCAAGTGTATATTTTATTTCTATATTTTATTTTAAATTATTTATTGGGCTGGAGCGATAGCACAGCGGGTAGGGCGTTTGCCTTGCAAGCGGCCAACATGGCCGACCCGAGTTCGATTCCTCAGCCCCTCTTGGAGAGCCCGGTACCGAGAACATCTCACCCGCACGGCAAAGCCTGGCAAGCTCCCCATGACATATTCGATATGCCAAACACAGTAACAAGTGTCACATTGGAGACGTTACTGGGCCCGCTCTAGCAAATCCAAGAATAACGGGAGGACAGTGATATTTATTGTGGTTCTGGTTATCAAACACTGGATTTCAGACAGGCACAAGTGTTCCACTGCTAACAATATCTATGAGTCCTCACTATTTCTTTAGACAAATATCTCTTTCTAGTCCTTTTAGAGGTGTTGTTAAAAAATTAAAATAAAACACCCTTAGGATTTTTAGAAGCCTTATAGGAGCCTTTTGCACACACACAGCAGTAAGTTCTTCGGTGATCCTAAGACCCAGCTCAAAGGTTCTCTGAGATCCAGGACGTCTGAGATCTTAGAACTGCATCCCTTTAAATTTGATCTCTCACTTTTTATACCTTTGTTTGTTATTCACACCTGGTTGTGCTCCGGGGTTACTCCTTCCTAGCTCTGTGGTCAGGGATCACTTCTAGTAAGGCTTGGGGCACCAGGGGTTGAACCCAGGTTGGCTGTGTGCAAAGTAAGCATCCTACCCAGTGCGCCATTGCTCTGGCCCCCTATACATTTTATGTTCCTGTGCTCTGTCGACAAGGCAATAGGAATATTTAACTTGTTACTATAATATACAACTTCTGCTAGCAAAATGCACTTTGGTAAATTATTTCTGCACAACAAGCCTCTTCAAGTATTTATACTGAAAGTATCTGTGACTGTCTTTTTTCACCTTGACTATCTTTGGCTACATCTCAGACCATTAGAGTCACTGGAAGTTGAACGACTTCTTCAGTAATATTTCGTGGGCTTAGTTAAATGGATATCATGTTAACGGAATTTGCCTGAGGGTACTGACAAGGTTGACGACACAGGAACTGTTTGAGCTACTCAGGCAGCTTCCTTCAGAACCATGTTCCCAAAGTAGTAAGTAGTGGGAATGATTTAGATCCATAGTCAGATTCAAAATTTTATTAGACATTTTTTATCACTAAATATTGTAGTGTTTAAGCCAAATAGCCTTATAACTAGTTATAATAATTATTATAACTAGCTTTTCATGTTTGTAAATATAACATTTATGAAATAATTTAAAATAAATTTAAAATATATCCAATATCTTTAATTGACCCAAGTAGGTTCCCATATAAAGTTTACGTCTCCTACATATATTCAGTATAAGAAAACATATTTCATTTCAGAGCTTGATATCTCAGTGTCCTTTATTGTAAGGTTTTTTCTTCCCTTTTCTTTCTAGAATTAAGTTCATCACTATTTATCACTATTGCTATCCTCCCGTTGTTGATCGATTTGCTCGAGCGGGCCCAGTAATGTCTCCGTCGTGAGACTTGTTACTGTGTTTGGCATATCGAATGCATCATGAGTAGCTTGCCGTGCGGGTGAGATACTCTCGGTAGCTTGCTGGGCTCTCTGAGAGGAGTGGAGGAATTGAACTTGGGTCGGCCATGTTGGCTGCTTGCAAGGCAAACGCCCTACCCGCTGTGCTATCGTTCCAGCCCAATTAAGTTCATATAAAGTATATTCTCCAATTATAATGGGATTGAACTATAAGTCAATAATAGAGAAACCACAAAACTTTCTGTATACTTAGAAATCAAACAATGTATTTCTATTCCAATGACAAAAGGTAAAAGTTTCCTAAGAAAAATTTAAAAATATTTTGAGTGAAGTTTTTAAAATATAGTGTTAAGGCTACTTTATAAAATATTATATTTTATAAAAATAGAATTTTCTCAAATAAATAATTTTAGTTTCCACCTCAAGAATATTTTCTTTTTTTTCACCTCAAAAATCTTAATCTAAGTATCTACCTCAAGAAGAGAGGGCAGTTCGCCTCCTCCAGATGGAACCCCGGTGACCATGAGCCTCTACAAGCACAGCTCGAGCATGTGGGAACAGGACTTTCACACCAAACTGCCAGAACTGCCCCGGCTCCCAGGTAACCTCTGATTCTGGAAGTCATGCCCACAACCTGCCCCCCAGCACACAGCCACAGAGAAGAAAGGCTGCGGGGGGGGGGGGGGGGAGGAGGGGTGGGGCACCACAGCTCCTGGAGAATGCTCCAGGTCCAGAGAGCCGAGGTCACTGGGAAGTCCCAGATGGGGTAGGTGCCTCATCCCGCCTACTCCAGATGGAACCCCGTTGACCATGAGCTTCTACAAGCACAGCTCGAGCATGCAGAAACAGGACTTTCATGCCAAACCGCACGGCCGCTTATGTGGCCGCGTGACTTCTCCTTATATATAAAGTGATCAATGGAAAGTAAATTATCCAATGTTTCTCCCTGAAAATCAGGCTTAACTCTTTTACAAACCACAACACCCAATAGGAAAGAGAGAACAAAAGGAAATGCCCTGCCACAGAGGCAGGGTAGGATGGGGGGATGGGAGGTGGGAGGATTACTGAGATTCGTGGTGGTGGGAAATGGTTACTGGTGGAGGGATGAGTATTCAAAATAAATAAATACATTTAAAAAAAAGAAAGAAAAGAAAAAAAGAAGAGAGGGCAGTTTAATTATGAGGTACAGGAATTAAGGTAATTTCCTTGACTGTGACTGAGCCCAGTTTGACTCTTGATACCACATTTGGTTCCCTGATCATTGGCAGGAGTGTCCCCTGAGCACTACCGGCCTGGTCTCCCTGCAAAAAAATTCTAAAAAGAAAAATATATATAGAAGGAAGAGAATAATAATTCTAGTGTAAGTCAAGAAATAAAATAGAAAGTTTAAGATCATAAATCAATAACACTGTAAAGAGAAAAGCACTAGCAAAATTTGATGAAACCAAAGATTATTTTTAATTGAATTACAGCACTTCCTCTTTCCTTGAAACCAAAGATATTTTAAATAATTAATGAAATGTTTCAGAGCCTGGCAAGCCACCCATGATGTATTCGATATGCCAAACACAGTAACAACAAAATCTCCAATGGAGACGTTACTGGGCCCGCTCAAGCAAATCGATGAACAACGGGAGGGCCTTTACCTTTACCTTTACCTAATGAAATGTAGAAACTTCCAAGAAAACTGAAAAAAAGAGAAAATAGCTCTCAGTGTCAGAAATGAAACCAAAGGTTTACTATAACCTTTCTAAATATTATACTGTCACTGTCACTGTCCTCCCATTGTTCATCGACTTGCTCGAGCGGGCCCAGTAACACTGAGACTTGTTACTGTGTTTGGCATATAGAATACATCATGGGGAGCTTGCCAGGCATTGTCGCGTGGGCGAGATACTCTCAGTAACTTGCTGGGCTCTCCGAGAGTGGTGGAGGAATTGAACTCAGGTCGGCCATGTCGGCCGTATGCAAGGCAAACACCCTACCCACTGTGCTATCACTCCAGTTATAAACATAAAATTTAAAAAATGCATGAAAATGATGTATTCTTTGAAAACTACAAACTACAAAAGTCCAAGAAATCTTAAATATTTTCTTGTTTTGATTTTGGGTTGCACTCTGGAGACTGAACTGAACCTTTAAGGACTGAAGCGACAGGCAAGGAAACATCTTAAAGCCTTAGCAGCTATACTATCTCTCTGATACCAGTGATACATTTTTTGTTTTTGTTTTGGGGCTACTCTTGGAGGTGTCCAGGGCTTACCACTGGCCTTACACTCAGGGATTATTCCTTGTGGGCTCAGGGGACATGAGGGTACTAGGGGTCAAACCTAGGTCAGTGGTGTGTAAGGCAGGCTACCATTTCTGCTGTACATTCTTTCCAGCCCAGTAAAATATTTTCCCCTAAATTTCTTTCTTTTTTTTTTTTTGCTTTTTGGGTCACACCCAGCGATGCCCAGGGGTTACTTATTCCTGGCTCTGTACTCAGGAATTAATCCTGGTGGTGCACAGGGGACCATATGGGATAATGTAAATCAAACTGGGTTGGCCACATGCAAGGTAAATGCCTTACCTGCTATGCTATTGCTCCAGCCTCTCCCCTAAAATTTTTCAATAAATAAATAAATAACTTTTAAGCTGGAGACATAGTACAGGAGATAAGTCACTGACCTTGGGCATAGCCAACTCTAGTTCAATCCTGAGCATGGCAAATGATCTAATCACTGCCACAAGGTATCTCTGAACAGTCAGGAATAAACTCTGAACATACTGGGTGTGGCCCAATATCCCACCACCCCTACAACAAAAAAGTTTAAAGATTTCTGCCCCTTTCCCATTTCTCTCTTCTTTGAAAGCCTTACAATGTGGATTATATTCATATTAATGCT
Source organism: Sorex fumeus (assembly GCF_029834395.1). NCBI lineage: Eukaryota > Metazoa > Chordata > Mammalia > Eulipotyphla > Soricidae > Sorex > Sorex fumeus. The sequence continues at coordinate 15,463,644 of NW_026606086.1, read as the reverse complement.
GTCCTATATAGCTCTTATGTCCATCACTTTTAATATTCATTTTCTGTCTCATATTCACTTAATATTCATTTGATGTGCAAGGCAGACCACCATTTCTGCTGCACATTCTATTTTTCTGGTCTATTTGGGTGATTTACACTATTTTCTTTATAAGCACACTGACTGTTTTAACTTTTTATATTCTACCATTGAACTCCAGAATTAATTTTTTGCATATTTGCAGCATTCTTTAGTTCTATGACTTCTGTTTGGACCTTTGTCAAACTTTCTCATATTTTTCAGTCTATACTTGGTTCTCATCACCAGATCTCCTTAAGCATCATTAGAACTATGGTTTTAAGGCTCTCTCAAATAGTTTGCATGGCTTCATTTCATTAGGGATTCTTTAACATCTCTAGCTTTGATCCATCAGTGCAGGTGAATTACTCCGTCTTCCCATTATTTCTCTTGCTCCTTGTGCCAGAAACTTGTGCTTGGGCAGGTTTGGATGGCAACGGGGGAATCTGATGACAGAGGTGTCTGGGAGTTTATGGGTTAGGATCATCTGGCACCAGCACCAAAGTTGGGTATATCAAAGTGAGCAGGGGTTTCAGTCTTGAGTTCCTGGCCCAGCTACGGGACTGAGTTTGAGAAGGTCTGGACCATGTCCATGATTTTAAGGCTTCAAAGCCCAGCACTCATAAGATTGCATCAGTCCTGAAATTCTGTTTGGCTTGGGAATGTGTGTGCAAGTGAAATAAAAAGCACACTGGGACTTCAGATAGATATTTTCTTTACTTAAACCTTTGGGGTTCAACCTCTAACACCACAGAAAGGTTTATTGAGAATCCAAAGAATACATTTATATTCTAATTTAGAAAATTTTATCAGCCTCTCTTTCCTCATCCTTCTTAACGCTGCCATCTTGGTGGCTCTTTCAGGGTCAGGGAAATGAGACCCATTGTATTTACTGGTTTTGGCATATCAAATACACCGTGCCAAGCATATCGAATAGCTTGCCAGGCTCTGCCATGCGGGCAAGATATTCTCGATAGCTTGCTAGGCTCTCCAAGAGGGATAGAGGCTTTTTAGGGTGGCCTCTAATCGCCCTGGCAGGTGTTCCCATGGTTCAAACCATAATTGAACCCTATCAAATATGGTGCGGTAATCTTGGAAGATGGGTATTAAGTGTCTTATGATGTGGCCACGTGGTCCAAAAAGCTTCCTGGAGCATGACGGCGGCTGGGTAGTGGAGTTAGTGGAGGTCTGCTGATGAGGTATTACCTGGTACCAGTAGGGTGGGTCTTCTATGTGTAATCCCTGGATCGCTGGAGGTTGGTGGAGGCAGGGAAGGGTAAGGTGGGGCTTCTGGTTTTAATCCCTTTGTCTCCGGAGATTGGTGGGAGCAGGCAGAGGATCTTTGTTCCCGGGTTCCGTTGAGCCTGGAGTCTGAGGTCACAGAGTTCTGCTTACCTGGTTCCGTGGGGCTTCATTCATGCCTGAGTCTTGGCCCGAATGCCTGGAGCGTGGCAACGGCTGGGTAGTGGAGGTAGTGATAAAATCTCAAGGCCGAACTAGGCTGCGAAAACGAAGGACAAAAACGACTGTCTGTACTTTCAATGAATGTATGCTGGCATCGGATGAATTCATCGAGGACCTGATGGTACAAGAGCAAAAGATCAAGTACGACATCATTGGTCTGACTGAGATGAGAAGGCATCAATAGCATCACGTCATTTTCGACATTGGAGAAGAACTGTTCCTCAGAACATGCGACAAAAGAGGCCTCCATGGTGTCGGCATCCTTGTTAACACAAAATTGGCCATAAGTATTGATTCATTGAATCAATTGGCCATGAGCATTCAATGCCTAACAACTCGAAATGGACAATTACACTTGAATAGATGTGGCTCACTACCAGCAGCTTCTATCTTTGTTGTCTATGCACCAACATCCACTCATGATGAAGGAGAAATTGAGAAGTTTTACATGGAGCTGGAGAAGTTCTATAAAGAAGACCACACCTTCTACAAGATCATTGTCGGTGATTTTAATGCCAAGATGATTGGACCGAGAAGATCAGCCGAAGAACTCCACATCGGAACAAATGGCCTAGAATGGAACGAACAGGGTGAGAGACTGTCTGAGTTCATCATGTCGACCAAGACCATCCATGGTAACTCACAGTTCCAGAAGGCCAAATCTAAACATTGGATATGGGAGTCTCCTGGTGGACGGTTCCACAACGAAACTGACCACATCATATTCAATTGACGGTTTTGCCTGACTGACGTCGCTGTTGTCTCAAAATTCCAAACGGGATCAGATCACCGCCTCCTTGGTGCAAAATTCTACTTCATGGAGAGGGGATAAAGGGCTGCAAAGTTTAAGAAGAGAACTCCCAGAACGACCACCAACTCTTTGGCACTATTGCGGCAACATGGGATGTTGCTGTCATTGACAACATTGACGAGGAATATGATTGACTGGTTCAGCATCTCATGATTTTGCGAGGAATGCCAAGAAAGAGATAGCCACAAAAAACGCCTGTCTTCGAAAACTCTTGAGCTTATTTGCCAACGTGGTTTGATGCATGCCTCAGACAACCAGAAGCAAACGTCCGAGCTTGCAAAGCAGTGCAGAGAAGCGATAAAGGAAGACCTCAAATAGAGAAGAGCAGCAGTGCTGGAAGATGCAGCAGAAGCCAGGAAAAGCATTTGCAACACCTGCCTGTCCTTCGCCAACTACGAGACCAACATGACTGCTGTCCGATGTCCTGATGGTTCTATCACATCTTCCAGAGAGGCAATGGAGAAGATTATTCATGACTTCTACTCGGATCTCTTCAATAGCCACGTCCACCTGCCCACATGCCAAATTCCACAGGATGGATATGTCATTCCCAAAGTTCTCCCTTCTGAAATTTGACATGCCATTTTGTTGGTAAAGAAGTGAAGAGCACCCTGACTAGACAAGGTCAAACCCAAACCTGAAGAACCTGCCATCAGTACCCATCAATACACTGGCTCAGCTCTTCACACACTACCTGTCTGAAAGCAAGGTTCTACCCCAGTGGAAAACCAGCAGTATTCTTCTACTGTACAAGAAGGGAGATATCCATAGCATTGGCTACTATCACCTCAGTCTGCCTGTTGTCTGTCGTCTACAAGCTGTTTACTCAAGTCATCCTGAATAGGATTGGCAGAACACTAGATGGACAACCATTCGAGCAAGCCGGGTTCCGAAAAGGATTCAGCATGATCGACCATATCCACATGATAACGAAGCTCATTGAGGTTTCTCAGGAGTTCAAGATGCCACTCTCTCTAACGTTCATTGATTTAAAGAAGGCCTTTGATTCTGTTGAGACTGAAGCAGCCATTGAAGCCCTAGCCAAACAGGGTGTTCAAACTTAATACATCAGGATCCTCCATGAGCTCTATTATGGATTCACTACCAGGATGTCACCATTCTACGAGGAAGTGATCATCCATGTCAAGAGAGGGATATGGCAGGGTGATACCATTTCACCGAAACTCTTCCATGCCACCCTCGATAACGTCATGCGATGACTGGAATGGGAAAAAATGGGAGTGAAGATAGATGGTCGGTAACTATACCACCTCTGCTTCACTGATGACATTGTTCTAATAACACCAAACATTAACTAAGTGGCACAAATGCTGGCCGACTTTGACCATGAGTGTGGAAAGGTTGGACTACAGCTGAATCTCACGAAGACAATATTTATGAGAAACGGTTTCATTCCTGATTTTCCATTCTTTCTCAACAGAATGAACATCTCCGAATGCAACAGTTATGTGTACCTAGGTCGAGAAGTCAACATGACGAATGAGTTGCACCTGGCACCTGAGTTGCGCAGGAGGAAGAGAGCGGCTTGGAATGCCTTCTAGAGCATCAAAGAAAAAGCCAAGAGGAACAAAGAGCCTCCAGCTCTGGACACATCTCTTCGCTTCCACTGTTCTTCCTGCATTAACATATGCCTCAGAGACCCAGGCCCTACAAAAACAGGATGAGAACGCTATTCGGGTCTCACATAGAGGAATCGAAAGAGCTATGCTTGGGGTATCATGCTTCACTCAAATGAGAGAAAGAATCCGAAGTTCCGACCTCTGTTGATGTTCAAGAATCAGGGATGCTGTCTCATTTGCCAAGGCACTGAAAATCAGATGGGCTGGACACATAAAGAGATTTGGAGATGACCCCTGTACTAGAGCCATTACTGACTGAATTCCACGGGACGTCAAAGGTCATATGGCCACCCACCTATGAGATGGTCAGACTTCTTTGTCAAGACTCTGACCGATTGGTTTGAGGTGTTCCTAGAATGAGCAGACGACATTGGGCTACACTAGCACATGACAGGGACGGATGAAGATGTTTCTGGCTCCCGCTTGAGCAAATTGATGAGTAATGGGATGTCAAGTGATCATGTAATTAAAAAAAATCCTTATTTTTAATTAAAAATGTTTTTAGTGCAAGGGATTGAATCTCCCCCATTATATATGCAAGGTAAGTGTTGAGCTACATTCCCAGCCCTCATTATCTAATTTTAAAGCACTGTAGCACTGTCCTCCCATTATTCATCAATTTGCTCAAGCAGTCCAGTAACGTCTCGATTTTGAGACTTGTTGTTACTGTGTTTGGCATATGGAATACATCACGGGTAGCTTGCCAGGCTTTGCTGTGTGGCGAGATACTCTTGGTAGCTTGCTGGGCTCTCCGAGAGGGGCGGGGGAATTGAACCTGGGTCAGCCAGCCCAGCCGGGTGCAAGGCAAACGCCCTACCACTGTTCTATAGCTCCAGCCCTCTAATTTTAAAATTATATAAAAATATATTCCTTATAACTCAATTCAGTTGAGATTTAGGTTATAAACCCCCCACCTAAGTACATGTGAAAGATATTGATTACATATAGAGAGATCATATATTTTAAGACTTACTGGATATCTACAGAGTTCTGTGACAGATGCCATTTGGGGGTAGAAGGGTTTGGGTTACACTCAGCAATGCTCAGGGATTACTCTTGGATCTGCACTCAGGAGGCACACCTGGCAGTGCATGGGGTACCTTATGGAGTGTTGGGGATCCAACTTGGGTTGGCTGTGTGGAAGGCAAGTGCCCTGTTGCTGTTGCTCCAGCCTGACAGATATCATTTTTACTTTTTTTTTTGATTCATGACATGTGCCCCACCACTCACTGAGCCATATTCTTTTTTTTCTTTTTTCTTTTTTTTTTCTTTTTTTTATTAGTGAAACACCATGAGGTACAGTTGTAGACTTACAAATTGTTGTGCTTAGGTTTCAGTTATGCAATGATCAAGTACCTATCCCACCACCTGTGCCCATTCTTCACCCCCACCAATCCCAGTATCCCTCCCACCCCCCCATCCCCCATCCCACTCTGCCTCTGTGGCAGGGTACTCCCTTTTGTTTTAGCTCTGCTTTTGGGTGCTGTGGTCTGCAGAAGAGACATTGGGTGGCAATCATGTTCGGTCCATAGATTATTTTCAGCAGGCATCTCCCATCCTGGGCAGATCTTCCCAGCACCCTTTATTTGGTGTTCCCTTCTCTATCTGAGCTGGCTTTACCCCTAGAGTGTGCAGCTGGCCTCTAAGCCATGGAGTGAACAACCTGGTATTTATCACAGCTGTTCTTGGGTGTTAGTCTCTTATTTTGTTACTTTATGTTACACAGATGAATGCAATCTTTCTATGTCTGTCCCTCTCTTTCTGACTCATTTCGCTTAGCATAATATTTTCCATGTAGTACCACTTGTATGTAAATTTCATGACTTCATTTTTTCTAACTGCTACATAGTACTCCATGGTGTAGATGTACCAAAGTTTCTTTAACCAGTCATCTGTTCTCGGGCACTCAGTGAACCATATTCTTAACTACGGAAAAAAGATGCAGTTTTTACATGTTTGAACTAGGCCATTAACTAAATAATGCACACCTGAGTTCCAGAGAATAGTTCTTAGGTCAGTAAGATATATTTCCTTTTATAGGAAACATAGGGATAAATATGCTATAGTCTTACACATTGAAATGTGTTTTAGCATTGAGCAAGTCAAGAAGGCCCGTATGGGGCTTCTCCATCATATTAGCAGAGCCAATAACCATGGTGTCATTGTATCCAACAAAGCAAGAGGAAGTTTAAAAGGGAAGTTATGTCAGAATTAAGTGGTTAATATTATGATCTTTCTAAAGGGCCTCTGGCTGTTTACATCAATATTTTATGCTAACTAACATGGATTTAAATCTGACAGCTGATTGGTGCCCTCTACCTATTTAATATCGGGAATCTTGGAGCAGTCTCATTTCCAGCCTCATTTCCTGCTAGGCTCTGAAGCTTTACCTGTCTCTTCTTCTTACTCTAATTTACCATCATGAAGTTCTTAGGGTTCCTTGTACTGATGGCAGTGTCTGCATTCTTGGTGTCTGGCCGTAAGTAAACTTTTTACCTGAAGATTAGAATAGAACATGTTCTTCTTGTGGTACTCCAGATATTAATTATTTGTGAATATTAAGGATGGGGAAGCTAGAAGCTGCCATCTACTTTTGCCACTCCTTACCCTTCTCTGATAACACTTTAACTTATCTCTGAAGTTAGAGTTGACTCTATTCTTAAGGTTTTCTTAATTAAGTTGGATCTTTGTTCAGTTCCAATCTTAGAATCCAATACTAATATTAGTGTGTAAATATGCCTAAATGGTAACCGGAGGTTCTTTTCAAGGGACACCAGGGACATAGCACAGCAGACAGGTACTTGCTTTGCATGTGGCTGATCTGGGTTTGCTTCCCAGCGTCCCAAATTACCCCCCAACTCCTGTTAGAGGTGATCTCTGAGCATAGAGCCAGAATTAATTCCTGAGCACTACATGGTGTGGCCCCTCAAAAAAAATCTTTAGGAAAAAAATGACCATGTATATGTATGCACGATGTGTATGTGTAATCTTTTGGGCTGTATATTAATTGCACATCTTTTTCTCTTCAGTGTTGCATCACTGAGGATTTGTAATTGTTAAAGCTTCAGTATTGTGCATTTTTCACCATCTACATCTACATCGAATTGTCATCTACATATTATTTTTCTTTCTTTTTCAGAGACTCCAGCAGACGCTTCTGGTGAGTATACACTTGTAACTTAATTACTTCCTGCAGTGACTGTTTTCCATTTCAGCTGTATGCCAAGTTACCATGGAGGATGTTTTACAATGATACCTAAGCAAAAGTTCAGAAAAACTATATTCCTTATACACAGATTCTAAAAACTATCGTGAACATAGAAAATGTGCTCACTTCTTACACTTTATTGCAGAACTTTAAGGCCTCTGACATGACATATAAATTTTAGATTTATCATTAATTTATAGGGCAATGTGTCCAGCTGGAGTGTGAGAGTTTGGGAGATGCCTATGAAAATTTCTTTGTTACCATAAATGAAAGAAAGCATGAGCACTGTGTGCAAGAGAGACTAGTTTGTCCCAGAAAAAAGAAAGAGATATCATTTCTAAAGGTGACATAGAAATGAAGGTACTAATATCATAGACAATTCCAGGCAAATAGGGCTTAAAAATGGGGTAAAATGAAGCAAGGTCACATAGTTTGCTCTTGTGATGGTCTTTGTGTCTTGTTTTAAGACTGAAAATCAAGGTTTTTGGACCAAAGAACTTATTGATTCTTTGTCTCTTCTAAAATATATTGTTTGCTTTGTTCTGTATATGCTATTCCATGGAGGCAATATGAAAATTTCAATATTTATTCTCCACAATGGGAGCTGTGTCTTCTTGGTCTTGTACATAAAAGTATTGGGTCTTATTAGAACTCACACAATGTGTAATATATCCTACCCAAAATTTAAGGTCTAATGAAAAAATATTTCATTTTCTGAGACAGCATGGTTATCTATGAATATCTTGACTATAGAGGTACAGTTCAGTTTTTGAGGTAGATTTAAAAAATGTGGGTTTGGATACTGTTATTTGTTAATATCTGTAGTATAAAACTTTAGGGTGATACTTCTAACTCTTCCCACTTTCCCATTGAATGTAGAGTTATTTTGAGGTATTTGTTCAATTTCATTGTTTTCTTAATGAAACCAGATTCTCCCAGTATACCTACTGTGGTTGTCAAACTTTCTGCTGTAATCTATGATGTAATCATTGACACAAAAGGCTGGAAAAAGAGAACTTCAGGCCAGAAAAACCTATAGAAAAATCAGGAGATACTTTTAGTATGTTCACTTACCTTTTCTTCTTGCTCTTGTTTTTTTCCCCTCTAGGATTTACTTTTAAACTTTATTTATTCACAATGTACCAAATTATGCAGTGTAACATTCTGTGGGAGAACACCAGCATGTTCTTCCAGTAGGAATTTCCTTATTACTTCCCAGCAGCAGTCCCTGAAATATGAAAAATTGTGGAATTGTTTTTTTATGCCAGCCCTGAGTATCACTGAGTATCATCCCATTGTTCATCGATTTACTCGAGTGGGCGCCAATAATGTCTCCTGAGATTTTAGCAGCCTCTCCATACTCGTCTTTCCCAAAGCTGCTGTAGTGGAGGCTCTTTCAGGGTTAGGAGAATGAGACCTGTTATTGTTACTGGTTTTGGCATATCAAATATGCCATGGGGAGTTTGCCAGACTCTTACCCTGAGTAAAAAGTATACTTTCTATCAGTCTCCTAGAGGTATATTCCAAATTCTTTCTATCTCTCCAAGGTCAGGGTTTGCAAGAATATTTATATGAAAGAACAATAGGTTGTCAAGTTAAAAGATATGACAGAATCAATGATATTTGAAGAGGAACTAAAAAAGAGAATTGTAACTCCAAATTGGTTGTGGAAAGTTTATTCCTTAAGGAGAGAATCAAGCACCTTTCATGGAAAGTTTCTTTCTACTTTCTGGTGTCCCTCGGATTATACTAACATATATTTCTGTTCTGGTTTCTCCTGGAACAGTCACTGATGCCGCAGCAGCCACCGATGCCGCAGCAGCCACTGATGCCCCAGCAGCCACCGATGCCGCAGCAGCCACTGATGCCCCAGCAGCCACCGATGCCGCAGCAGCCACCGATGCCGCAGCAGCCACTGATGCCGCAGCAGCCACTGATGCCGCAGCAGCCACTGATGCCCCAGCAGCCACCGATGCCGCAGCAGCCACTGATGCCCCAGCAGCCACCGATGCCGCAGCAGCCACTGATGCCCCAGCAGCCACCGATGCCGCAGCAGCCACCGATGCCACAGCAGCCACTGATGCCACAGCAGCCGCTGATGCCCCAGCAGCCACCGATGCCACAGCCACCACTGTTGCTGCTCCTGCTGCTGCCACCACAACTACTAAAGCCCCTGCTGCTTCTACTACAAAGAAATCGTTCCTTCAATTGGATCCAATCTTTTTAAGTAAGTTCTCTTTTTATGGACTTTATAATCCCAACTTTCCCTATTCTAATATCAACTGCATTTTTGGGTAGTAAAGCCATGATAGAAAATGTGTGGCATTTTCATTATTTTGATATTTCTTCTGCCTTTAGAAATCAAGTTAATAGGAACCAGAGTTAGTACATCAGACAGATGTACTTGCCTTGCACATGGTCGACCATCCCATATGGTCTGTGAGCACCACCAGGAGTAATTCCTGAGTTCACAGGCAGTTCAGAGTTCAAAGCCCTGAGTATTGCCTGGTAGGATCTGTGAATAAAACAAAAAGAAAAAAGAAAAGAAAAGAAAAGAAAAGAATGGAAAGGAAAGGAAAGGAAAGAAATCAAGTTAGCAGCTATCAAGTTAACAGACATTAGCAGAGAGAGGAGATTGTGGCTATTTGTATAGAAATTTGCCTACATAGCTCTGGGAATATTGAAGTTAATGTAGAAAATTTGCATATAGAAATACCAATCAAGAAATGTTCAGATATAATCCAAACATGCGTGTATTCAAGAACAGGATTTGATTTGGTTCCCCTTGGGGAAGTTCCAAGGTGTATTTTGCTTGGATCAGAGGATAGGTGATTTTAAAGACTTAGTTAATGAAGGAGTTTGAGTTAAGATCATTTTTTTCTTCAAACCGAAATCTACAATGTGGGGTCTTTGGGACAGTCAATGGACATTTTTTTCTCAGTCACAGTTAGGAGAGAATAAAAAGTTACTTTGTTTGTTAGTCACTGGGAAGGTGAAATCAGAAATTTATTTCTTTAGTTGCCAATACAAAGAAAAGAGCAATTGTTGAGTTAGACTGAGTCAGCAACTCACAAGAGTTCTTAATATTACAGTTAGAACCAAGAAAAAAAATCTTATTCAAAGTAATTAGCAAGAACAAGTATGTGCATCCATGTAACCAGAGAAATATTCACATACCTTTAGGAAGTTATTTTGTTTTCTGGTAAGATATACCTAGAATTAGAAAATTGTACTGCAATGGGGCCCCTATGAAGCGGAAAATTTTGAGAGTAATTCATGGCATTACTAGCAGGTTGTAAATTCTTTGAGTATTTTCAGTGTTCCTGAAAGAGCCCAGAGATTAGAGTGAGAAACACCATCTTTTCATTCCTAAATCATTTATCCATCCTGTCAGACATCCAATATTTTAGACTTACAATGTTCCAGCACTGATCATACCAAAAATGTCAACTTCCCTCCAATACCAATGAGTTGTTGCCCCCTACCCCGACCCCTGCCATCCTGATGGGCATCTTTTTAAAGGTAGGTTGTCAAAGTTTGGGTCCCACGATTTTAGTGTTGTTGACTCTGTTTGAATAGTTAACTTTATTATTCCTTGACACCACTAATACGCTTGAATCTCCTTGTCCCATGTCCCCTGCTGCTTCTATTTTGTCTCTCCTCTCCCCATCCATACTTACCCCTCCGCCCCGCACTACTTGGTTTCTTCCCTACTCCTTCCTATACTCTGGGACTTTAAGCCTTTAAGTTTCCTCATCTAGTTATTCTAACTACCACAAATAAGTGGTATAATCATGTGCTTGTCTTTTCTCTTCGGGCTTATTTCATGTAACATAAATGAAATGTTCGTTTTATGTTCCAGTTCCATCTATGTTACCATGAATTTCATGATTCTATCGATATTTACAGTGGTGTAGTATTCCATTGTACATATACAGACTACTTCTTCATTATCCATTAGTTCTTTATTGGACATCTAAGTTGATTTCAAATCTTAGCTAATGTACTGAGTGATATAATAAATAATGGTGCTCAAAAAAATTCTTTTGATGGGGCTGGAGCAATAGCACAGCGGGTAGGGCATTTGCCTTGCACGCGGCCGACCCAGGTTTGATTCCCAGCATCCCATATGGTTCCCTGAGCACCGCCAGGAGTGATTCCTGAGTGCAAAACCAGGAGTAACCCCTGAGCATCGCCGGGTGTGACCCATAAAGAAAAAAAAAAGAAAAAAATTCTTTTGAATGAATGTTATTCTGTTCTGGGGATGGATATCCAAAAGTAGAATATCTGGGTCATATGACAGCTCAATTCTGAATTTACTGAGAACCCTCCATACTGCTTTACATAGGGAGTGGATCTGACAACATTCTCACCAGCAGTGGATGAGAATTCCTTTTCATGATATCCGATCAACCCAGGTTCTTCCCGGTATTTTTGATCTGTGCCATTCTGACTGGTGTAAGATAATATATCTTGTTTTCTTGATTGGATTTCCCTAATAATAGGTGATGGTGAGCATTTTTTTCATGTCTCTGTTGGCCATCAACTTGTCTTACTCAGAGAAATGTCTGTTCATTTTCTCACGTCATTTTTGTATATATTTTTTAGATTTTTGGTTTAATCTTTAGAAGTACTTTATATACCCTAGATATAGATCAAGCCTCCATCTATTGTTCTGAGTGGAAATATTTCTTCCCATTCAGCTGTTTTACTTTTAATCCATGTTTCTTTTGCCATACATAAACTTGTAAGTTTGAGGTAGTCCCATTTGTTTAGATTTCACTTCATAGCCTTTTCCAGTGGCATCATATGGTTGAAGGTCTAGGTCTTGTAGCATTCTGCTTGTATTCTTCTCAGTGTACTTTACAGATTCAGGTATGATCTCAAGGTGTCTGATGCACTTTGAGTTGATTTTTGTGTAAGGTATCAGATATTGGTAAAGCTTTAATTTCTTTCTTTTTTTTTGTATTACTGTGGGAAGCACAGTTACAAAGTTGTTCATGATTGAGTTTCAGTCATAAAATATTCCATCACCCATCCCTTCACCAATATACATTTCCCACTATCAATGTCCCCAGTTTCCCTCCTTTCCTCTATGACAGGCACTTTTCTTCTCTCACTTTTCTTCTCTCTCTCTCTCTCTGTCTCTCTCTCTCTCACACTCTCTCTCTCTTTTTCTCCTTTTTGGTATTATGGTTTGCAACACAGCTACTGAAAAGTTATCATGTTTGTCCCTTTACCTATTTTAAGCACTCATCTCTTGTCCAGAGTGATCACTTCCAACTATCTTTGGCATAATAGTCCCTTCCTTATCCTAGCTGCCTTCTTCAGTTCTGATAACTTTGACAACTTGTTTTTTTCATACTATATGGAATAAATCTCTGTATTTGTTGTTGTTGTTGTTTAAATTGTGGAGGTGATGACACCTACTTACATAGGTGAATAAAGAAGGGATGAAGTAGAAAATGTAAATTTTTCCAAAACTATGTTTTTACAGGTGTATAAATTAAAAAAATCAATATAATGAATGATTTTGTACTCAAATATTTTAGAATTTTCATGAAATAGATAAATTCTGCAAATACAATTAATTAAGAGTGAAGAGATCATTTTTCTTTATTAAATGATTTTTCTTTATTGAAAGGAATTAGATGTTTTTCTTAATAAAGAAAATTATGGAGGATATTTGAATAGGCCAATAGAACTATAAACTGTGTTTTATCTTCAGAGAGAATACTGGCTTTACTTTATAAAATATTATTTCATAGATACTGCTTATATACCTGCATTTATATGTAAAGGATTGTAATAAATATCTCTATGGTGTAAAAAAAGAATGCTAGTCAGATATGTAACATTCAATAGCACAGCGGTAGGGCATTTGCCTTACAAGTGGCCAACATGGCCGACAGGAGTTCGATTCCTCCACCCCTCTCCGAGAGCCCGGCAAGCTACCAGGAGTATCTCGCCCACACGGCAGAGCCTGGGAAGCTACCCGTGATGTATTCGATATGCCAAACACAGTAACAACAAGTCTCATGATGGAGATGTTACTGGGCCCGCTCGAGCAAATCGATGAACAACGGGAGGACCGTGACCGTGACCATTAATTCATTATTGAAAATGTATAAAATCCCTTAACTGGATAGGTCTTAACTAACCTTTCTTAATCTAGCAGAGGGCAACCATAGGGTCCAGGAATGAATGCCCTCCTCAGTGCTAAGTGATCAAGAGTCTTGCCTTTCAAATTTCATTCTTTTCTTCTTGCAAAACTGGTTTCGAGATTATCAATTCCCAAAGCTGTTGCTTTTCCATAAATCCCTGTATTATTCTGCCAAACCTAAATGATAATCTAGCTGGATAGAGTATTCTCGGTGAGGTGTTTGTTTAATTGAGTTTTTGTACTACACATTCCATTCTCTTCTGGTTCATAGAGTCTCATTTGATAGATCTGCTATGAATCTTAGAGAATTTCACTTGTATGTAAGTTCCTTTTTTGATTGTTCTGTCTTCAGTATTCTGTCTCTATCTTGAATTTTGTCATTTCGAGTACAATTTTTTTTTGAGATTTCCTATTTGAATCTATTTTTATTGGAACCCATTTGTCCTGTTGGGTTTGGTTGCCTGTTTTCAAGTCTGGGAAATTCTCATCTACAGTGTCTTTAACTACAGTTTCTGAATTTACTTTTATGTTCTTCAGGGACTGCAATAATTCTTATATTGTTTATCTTGAACCCATCCTATAGTTCTCTGACATATTTTTCATTTATTCTCAGGCCTTTTACCATCTTCTGTTGTTTCCAGTTTTCTATATCTCACTTTGGAGTGCTTTGATCTTTTCCTCAGCTGCTGTTATTCTGTTGGTCAGAGCTACTGTTGAGTTCTTTTCATGCTTTGTTGACTATTTGTGTCATCATTTTCTTGCCTCATTAAGAGGGAAAGGAATTAGATGTTTCTTCACCAGAGATAAAAATCACAATTTCCTTTGAATTTTGAATTCCACTTAATGCACTGCAGTTTGACCTTTATTAGATTGCTTTCAAACAAAAAAATAAAGCCATGTTATTCATAGAACTCACTTGACTTTTTTTTTCTGCTCTTGCAGACATGATGAAAAAGTTTTTTCCATTTATGTGAAAAAACTCACTGAAGTAGAATCATCGTGGGCCTTCCTTCTGCAAGTGATCTACTAGTCTAGAAAAATGCCATTTTATATTTGATTTAATATAACTGGCACTGTGGATATCATATCTCTTTCATCTCTAACGAATTATCTTCTTTCAAATAAAAATAATTGTTGGCAACATAAAAAGTAGTCTTTATTTTGAGGGATGTGTTTGGTGAGTCAATACTTTGGACAATACAATCTGCATCTTTGAATTGAATTTTATTTACTCTTTCCCCATGTTTCAATTATTAAGTGACCTTTCTACATGTTAAGTTTTAAAACAGATACACATAATATAGATATTATTATTAACAATGATAATAGTGTTGAGAATAGATATTACTTTCAAGTCAATACAGTAATCAGTATGTGCAACATACGAAAGTTTACCTTGGATTCCAATAACCTGTGCTATAGATTGGTACCAAATCTACAATGAATTAGCAGGTGAGAAAGAGCAAATCACTTCCTGGCACATCTACACCTGGATTTTATAGATATTGACCTGGCTTTCACCATGGCTAGGAAATGGTGGTCTCTTGTTGGACACAAGAATTTTGTTAAATACCGTCCTATTGCTGGAGTGATAGCACAGCCGGTAGGGCATTTGCCTTACACGTGGCTTACCGGGTTCTATTCTTCCATCCCTCTCGGAGAGCCCGGCAAGTTACTGAGAATACCCCTACCGCACAGCAGATCCTGGCAAGCTCCCCGTGGCATATTCGATATGTCAAAAATAGTAACAAGTCTCACAATGGAGACATTACTGGTGCCCTCTCGAATAAATCGATGTACAACGGGAGGACAGTGCTGCAGTGCTACCATCATATAGGGTCACTGAGTGACCATAATCAAATGATGTAAAAATACCCATTTATAATTATGTTCAGTACCAACAAAACCTTTGTTAGTGTGCAGATTATAAAATATGATATAGCACCCTCTTTTGGTAAGGAGATATTTCTGCTATCTTAACCATTACAGCATTAACTTTACTCTAGTCTATACTCCTTCAAGATAAAACTTGTTAAGATACTCAACCATAGTGATACTCATGTTTCCTAACTACATCCAATCCAGAACCAAGATGGAATTCCTTAAAACTTCCCTCATATGACTACATTCTATAATATTAAAAATATGTATATACAATACTAAAACTTATATACTAAGAAACCTCTCTGTTGCCCCTACTCAATGAATAGTAAGCACAACTTTATATATATCTATATATATGCGTATGCTTTCTCTACTTAATACATAATAAACACAACTTTCATAATTACAGCCGTATTCATGATGCTTGTCAATTGGATGGGTTAAAATCATATATAGGACAAGTGGTACTACATGGAAAGTATCATGCTAAGCGAAATGAGTCAGAAAGAGAGGAATAGACATAGAAAGATTGCATTCATCTGGGTAACATGAAGTAACAAAATAAGAGACTAACACCCAAGAACAGCTGTGATAAATACCAGGTTGTTCACTCTATGGCTTAGAGGCCAGCCGGGCATTCTAGGGGAAAGAGCAGCTCAGATAAAGAAGGGAGCACCAAATAAAGGGTGTTTGGAGAATCCTCCCAGTATGGGAGATGCATGTTGAAAGTAGACTATGGACCGAACATGATTGCTACTCAATGCCTCTTTTCCAGACCACAACACCCAAAAGGAGAGAGAGAACATAAGGGAATGCCCTTCCACAGAGGCAGGGTGGGATGGGGGGATGTGGGTGGGAGGGATACTGGGATCCATGGTGGTGGAAAATGGGCACTGGGGGAGGGATGGGTATTTGATCTTTGTATAATAGAAACCCAAGCACAAAAATTTGTAAGTCTACAACTGTACCTCATGGTGTTTCACTAATAAAAATTAATTAAAAAAGCATTATATGGGATAGGTATTAAATGTGAACAAGTCACAGTTCCTATCTTTTCCTGTATGGTATCCACCAAGTTTACTTTTCACTGAGTTTTGATTTTATTGAAAGGAAACATTTAAAATTGCTTGAGTTTAGACTGGGTGTATGCTATGTGGTAGAGCACAAGCCCAACTACGAAGCTCTGAGTTTGATCCCTGGCACTGTAGTAAAGAAAAACAGTAAAATAAAATGCCCTAAGACCAAGATAAGTAAACTAAAGTCAGTGAGATAGACATGCCGTTCACTAGGATATTTCTATAACTGAGCTTGAAATTTGATTCTTGCTCAATATTTTCCTTTAAACGATTTGGATATTTCCTTTAAATGATTTCGACACAAGAGATAGAAAGCTAGCAAAGACCAAACAAGGTATATCCTTGGAATGTTTCGATTACACTGAATGAGTTGACTATTTAAGAAGCAACACGAGTTAAGTGAGATGTCTGTGCATGCACTTCCAGTGGGCTCACCGTGCAGAACTGACTCTTCCCCAGAGGTCTCTGAGTCAGTCCTAGGAATCTGCACTACCCGAGTGAAACAGTGATGAGCAGAAGGTGGTGGTAGAGGGATGGACAGGAAGAAGGATGGTGAAGTGTCATTTGGTCCCTGGGGACCTTTGGACATGTGCATGCCTGGGCAGCAATGCACCATGGGGCAGGG
Source organism: Sorex fumeus (assembly GCF_029834395.1). Classification (NCBI taxonomy): domain Eukaryota; kingdom Metazoa; phylum Chordata; class Mammalia; order Eulipotyphla; family Soricidae; genus Sorex; species Sorex fumeus. The sequence goes on along the minus strand of NW_026606086.1, from coordinate 15,446,716 downwards.
AGCACAGGATTTCAAGATTCTGAGGAGGCTTCGTTACTTGAATACAAACCTCTCAGAGAGGATACCGTGGTGACCGGCTGCGGGAGTCCACTGGGAGAGATGAACAGAAATGGAAAGGCAAGACCCACATTCTGGAGCCTGAGCAGAGCCCTGATTCTCCACCTGGGAGCAGCAGTGCAGGGCCTGAGGAGCAGAGCAGAGAAGAGCAGCGGTTGTCTCCTCCCTCTTCTGGAGCACCTTTGCAGTATTTTTTAGAATTTAGTTTTTTTTAATGGATTTACTTATTTATTTATGCGTTTATTTATTTGATAAGCCAAAAACAGTAACAATAATGGATCTCATTCCCTTGACCCTGAAAGAGCCTCCAATGGGGCAGAGTTGGGAAGAACAAGAGGAGGGGCTGTTAAAATCTCAGGGCTGGGGAGAATGGAGACATTACTGGTGCCCGCTCGAGCAAGTCGATGAACAACCGGATGACAGTGCTGCAGTGTTATTTGTTTATTCATTTGTTTGTTGTTAGAATTTATCTCTTCTGAGTCAAAGAAAATTCTTCTGTTTTAAGAAATCTGTTGGAATAACTATTATTTGGAAAGGCAGATGATTATTGAACTAGTTCTTGAAAATTTCCTTTGGTATCTTTAGTTAATTGAGTTTGCCTGCATAGGACCAGAGTTGATGACCCACGTAGTAATGGACAGATGTAAGGGACAATATTCATCTATGTCTATTGTCTTTAGGTCTTTGCCTTGATAATCATTTCTATTAAAGAGGACAGATATATCAGCATCTCCCCAGACAAATCTGCTATCAAAGATGTATTTTCGCCTCAGGGATTTAAGTTGACCCCATGAGCCTGGGATATGTAACCAATAATGTATATTGTGTTGTTGCTTCTTTCTTAATATAGATTACAGTGCAGCACTGTGGCAAGGTCTTCTATGTGATAACATAGTTGCAAAAATTAAAGAAAAATAATAAAATTTGCCTTCAACCAAGATGAAAAACCATCTTGTGAAAATGCCAAAACACACATAAGCAACTGGTGAATTAGGTTATGACTCCTGTTAAAAGTTAAACTTTGTCATGGTGCCTAAAATTAAAAAAAAAACAAACTAAAGAACTTCTAATTCTTATACAATTTTTTGGCTCTCTTCTGAAAACTGATTCTTAAAATTTAATTTAGGACATGAGAATAAAATAAAGTATTGTATTTTTTTCTTTGTTTTTTGCCTGAGACTATTTACTAAAAGCTTAAAAACCACAAACAAGATCACTTACTGCAATAAAATCCATGATAGCATGTGAATGATTACAATCTTTTTCTAAAAATTATTTTAATTTTATAAAGTAGTTCACAATACATGATTACACTTAATATTTAAACACCAATCCCACCACCATTAAACCTTCCCACCACCATACTTTGGGTGTTTCCATCCCGAATCCCAATCCCTGCACCAGAGCAGAACCAAAATAATAGAATATTTCCCTGTAAGGTTGGTTGTCTCCTACTTTGAGTCCCATCAAATGTGGCGCGGTAGTTTTGGAGTTTGGGTAGGATGTGTCCTATGAAGTGTCTCGATGTCTGAGAAAAGGTTCACTCATGGGTGAGGCTCCTCCCAAACATGTGAAGAGTGGCCATGGGCAGGGCTGTGGTTGAGTTCTGGAGGGTTTTGCCTTTGGGGGCTGGGTCCCTTGGGGCTGGGAGGGCTCTCACTGACCTCCCTCTGAGGCGCCCAGAGTGAAACTGCCTCGCGCGGGTCTGGCAGCAAGATTATGGTGAATGCCAGGTTGCTCCATTCTGGGAGAGAAGGACATGTGATTTGGATGGTAGCTGACGACAAGATTATCTGGCACCAACCAGGGGTGGCTTAGGGGTGTGACTGCTGAGTTGCTGGAGACAGGAGATAAGGCAGAGGATCTCTGTTCCCAGTCCCATTGAACTCAGAGTTCTCAGTCACAAAGTCCCACATACCTGGATTTTCTGGAGGTTAATGCGTGGATGAGGCTCGGCCGAGATTACAATCTTTACAATCGGCTTGCTATCCTAACATAATGAAAATGTGTCATCCAAAGTTTTGAAACTCTTAGAAAACAGTTGATTTGTTACGATTGAGTGATGCTTTTACACATTTTGCCACCAAGTTTTGAGAAATCAATTAGTAGAAGTACATACAATTTCTCAGGTTAATTTTAGGACATAGTATTATTTGAGTAATTGTGTCTCTTAAATATTCTGATTTTATTCTATTATTCAGTAGAGTTATGATTCATTCCATTCTTGCATTGTTAATGTATTTTAAGATAATATATTATACTATATTTCACACTGAAAAATAATTTTGGAAGATATAAAAATTTGTTAATATTTTTTATAAAATGCCAATGTCATTGTATACATTGTGAAAATGGTAAACCAAGTCCCTATCTTTGCAACGAGAACTCCCTTCAATAACTATAATACTTTCCTGTTCTGGTTATATTTAGGTGAATATGTCCATTCTGTCATTTATTATATTCCTCTATTTAGGAAATTAGTGATTATGAAAATTTTAGGAAGCGATTGCCTTTTATCTAACTCATGTTTTTATAAAAGTTACAAATATTTAATTATAAAGCTGAGTGTTAAACAGTTTTTCCTTTTAATAATCCTTTAAAGTGAAGCTGGGCTGGAGTGATAGCACAGCAGGTAGGGCGTTCGCCTTACACGCGGCCAACATGGCCGACCCGAGTTCGATTCCTCCGCCCCTCTCGGAGAGCCCGGCAAGCTACCGAGAGTATTCGATAAGCCAGACACAGTAACAACAAAGTCTCCAATGGAGACGTTACTGGGCCCGCTCGAGCAAATCGACGATCAACGGGAGGGCCTTTACCTTTATCTTTACCTTTAAAGTGAAGCTAATCCAAGGCAGTATAAAAATAAGTAAATTATATAGGTATTACAATAATTTCTTTCTTAGTGAAATAAACTACTTAGAGAAATTTGATCTTACATCTACATTTTTACAGCTAGAGGATAGTTAAAATTTTTATCCAAGCAGGGTTGGTCATGTGCAAGGCAAACGCAGCCTGCCATACTATTTCTCCAGCCACGCCTATTTATCTCTCCTCAAATGAACCTTTTAGTGACTTCTGTCCAGTCAGCATTACAGTCAATCTTGTTAGCATCCAGTGCTAATTTCATAATAACGTCCAGCAGCTTTCTGTGCCTCTTTGTTGCTGTTGTTGTGGTTGCTTTGGGGCCTCAACTGGCGACACTTAGGGGTTACTCCCGGCTCTGTACTCAGGAATTATTCCTGGTGATGCTCAGGACACAAGATGGCATGCTGGAGATCAAACCCTGGGTGGATCAGCTCAAAACCCACAGCACTACCCACTGCACTATTGCTCCAGCTTTTTTGTCCCTCTTCCCTCTTCTGGATGTTCCAGCAAGTTATATCAAGGCTACCTATGGGGAACTAAGTAGCAAGCTCTGTCAGCCATAGCTAACCCAGCCAGTTTCCCAGTCAGCTTATAGCAATTTTGTATATATCTCTACTTAGCAATAGATCTGGAGTGATAGTACAGCGGTAGGGCATTTGCCTTGCGCGCAGCCAGCCCGGCCAAGCCGGGTTCGATTCCTCCGCCTCTCTGGGAGAGCCTGGCAAGCTACCTGTGACGTACATTCAATATGCCAAATACAGTAACGAAAAGTCTTAAAATGGAGATGTTACTGGGCCCACTTGAGCAAATCGATGAACAACGAGAGGACAGCAATAGATCATAGCCTTTCTTTCCCCAGTGAGATATAAACCTGTCTCAGCCATCTTTATTTTAATCACTTAATCACTTAATCACTTAATCCCCGTTATTCATCGATTTATTCGAGCGGGTGCCAGTAACGTCTCCATTCATCCAGGTTGCGTGCTAGCGTAGCCCAATGGTATCTGTTCGTTCTAGGAACATGCAGAGCCTCAAACTGATCATTCAGGGTCTTGACGAAGAAGTCTGACCATCTTATAGGTGGGCGTCCACGTGATCTTTTGATGTCCCGTGGAATCCAATCAGTAATGGCTCTAGTCCAGCGGTTGTCTTTATTTTACATTTGATTATTTTTATGTGTTCCATATTACAAATTGTAATCATTCTAATTCTATATGCTCTTTTTACTTTAGGGTTGGAGTGATAGCACTGCGCTTGGGCGTTTGCCCTGCATGCGGCTGACCTGGGTTTGATTCCTCTGTCCCCCTTGGAAAGCCCGGCAAGGTACTGACAATATCCCACCCACGCGGCAAAGCCTGGCAAGCTCCCCGGGGCATATTCGATATGCCAAAAACAGTAACAACAAGTCTCACAATGGAGATGTGGTGTCCGCTTGAGCAAATCGATGAACAACGGGAGGACAGTGTAATACAATGCATGTGTATGGCACAACCGAGAGAAAGGAGTTGTAACCACTCCAGTAAGCCGCTAGAGGGAGATGTGAGCTTTTTTTGGTTACTGTATTGTTCTTTTCTTGGTTTTAAGACATTGTTTTGTTTTATTCCTTCTGTTACAAAGTAGCAGAGTTCATTGCTAAGTATCTTGCATTGGTCTACAGGAAAGGTATCCAAAACAGAGTGGAGAGGGAGCCCCAGTACACATCCCAGTACACATTCAGGCATTAGATATGAAAGTATGAGAGTACACATTTCAAGAGGGGACGTACAGGCGACACATATTCTCCACACCACATATGCTCAGCAGAAGTGCTTGGGCACAGGCAGCATATGGGCAGACTTCCTTTGTTCCAAGTTGACTTTTATAGGGTTTCTTCCAAGCTGCCCACTGCTGGATGTGGGGTCTTTTTTCTACCTAGATAAGAGTCAGTTGTTAGTGAGGTTGCCAAAGGGTAGAGTTAAGAGCAGTGAGTGGTCTTTGAAATTCCTTTCCTGGCCTTTGTTTCTGCTGGAGCTGTTGCTGGTGGGGAGTCAAATCTTCTTGGGTCTCTGCATCTGTGCCTATTCCAGGCAAAGCTCTTATCAGGGCTTAGTTCCTGTGGAGGCTTTGGTTTTATTAGCACACAGGTATTGTAGCACTGTATTGTAGCAGCGACGTCCACATATTGTTCATCAATTTGCTCGAGCAGGCACCAGTAATGTCTCCATTGTGAGACTTATTGTTACTGTTTTTGGCATATTGAATACGACGCGGGGAGCTTGCCATGCTCTGCCATGCGGGTGGGATACTCTCGGTAGCTTGCTGGGCCCTCTGAGAGGAATGGAGAAATCAAACCTGGGTTGGCTGCATGCAAGGCAAATGCCCTACCTGCTGTGCTATCGCTCCAGCCCACATAGGTATTAAAGGAGAAAATCAAGACAGGTGTGAGAGATAGAAAAATATCATCTCCCGACATCCCAAGTGTAGTAGTAAACTATAATTAGGAAGAAGATGCATTCTTTCTCTTCACTTCTTCACTGGTATTACTGTATATTTTTCTGACTGATGTTACCATCAAGGATGTGTTGAATGAAACTCGTCATGTTTCCTCATTAATAATACAAATGAGTATATACAGAAGTGTATCTATACCATGCCTATATCATTAAGTGGTACATTAAAATGGATTTGTCTTCTCATGCATTTTCTTTTGTTTTTGCATACTTACATTAATTCATAGAAATCTAAGTCAGCAACTTGACTTTATATCATTGTCTTCAGTGGTTTCATGTTTTCTAGTAATGACTATGAAGTAAGCAGATTTTCTAAAATCACATGAAATGGTAAAAAGAATATTGCTTTTACATAATCTTGGTCAGCATTTCTTAGGACCTATCCCTAGTGAAGGTTTTGACCTGAGACTTTTCCATATGATGAGAAACAGCTGTATCAGGGGGGAGATCAATGCTAGTGTGTACTCACATTGGAAGAGTATAATGGAGTAGTTATTTTATCCTATGAAAGAGGCAAAAAGTAGACACAAGGTTACACTAGTTACCTTATGAAAAATTAGAAGATATAAGAAATTCAGAGTTTTTCATAATTGAAGAAACTTGGCCTTTGGTGTACAAGTTGAGGAAAGAAAAATGTATAGATAATATAAAAGTCACAAAATACACACATATGCACACGTGTTATAACTTCTTTTTTCCAGAAAAATATCTTATTACATTTTTATTACATTTTTAAACAAATTTTTATTGAATCAAGTCTAGTTTAGATACCAGTCTATAATTCAAATGAGTAAAATCCTAAAGATACATCTCTTTATATTTATAATGATTGGCCAGGCTGACCCAGGTTTGATTTCTCCACCCCTCTCGGAGAGCCTAGCAAGCTACCAAGAGTATCTCGCCTGCACGGCAAAGCTTGGCAAGCTCCCCATATTCGATATGCCAAACAGAGTAACAAAAAGTCTCACAATGGAGACGTTACTGGGCCCACTCGAGCAAATTGATGAACAACGGGAGGACAGTGCTACAGTGCTACAGTGTCCATAAAATAAAATGAGGCTCCCATAACCATGTCACTGGACTTTGTGCCAAGCTGTTTTCACTCGGGGTGCCCCAAAGGGGGGAGGGTGAGAGCCCTCCCCACCCCAAGGGACCCAGCCCTGGAAGCCAACCTCCACAACCCAATCGCTGCCACGCTCCAGGCCGCTCTCCACACGCTTGGGCCCAGCCTCACATATGAGTGAACATATTCCTGGACAGTGCAGCCATGTGACACATCATAAAACACTCCAAATCCATTTTCCATAAATACTACATCATATTTGATGGGATTTAGACAGTAGGCAACAAACCAAAAGCCTCCGTCCCTCTTGGAGAGCCCGGCAAGCTACCAAGAGTATCCCACCTGCACGGCAGGCCTGGCAAGCTACCTGTGGCTTATTCAATATGCCAAAAACAGTAACAGTAACGGCTCTCATTCCCCTGACCCTGAAAGAGCCTCCAATACGGCAGCATTGGGAAGGATGAGTAAGGAGAGGCTGCTAAAATCTCAGGGCCGGGATGAATGGAGACATTACTGCTGTCTGCTCAAGAAAATGGATGGACAACATGATGACAGTGATACAATGATACAGTGATTGTCCATATAATCGAGGGAATAGGTAATGAAATAAATGTTCTACTTATGCTTGCATTTCAACATTCCCCAAAACACCTAGCAGCAGAGGTTTGTATCTTCTCATATACTCACTCATCCTCCAACTGTTTTTGTCAGTTATAAATTTTCAGTTATTTCAGAGCAGAAATATGTAAACGGTAACAGAAGCAAAAATATTAAGAGCTTTACAATGATTAACTAAAAAAATAAGGAACACCAAATAAGTCAAGAGTTCAAGAGAGTAAAATTCTGACTACTGGATTCTACATCCTGACTTTTTATGGCAGTGAGCATCAAACAGGATCCATCAAATAAAAATCTAGGTTTGTTAATGCCGAGAAATGCTCATAGAAACCACAAAAGAATTAACAGTATAGCCAGAGGTCTTTGGAGAAAACATAACTTTCAGACTTTAATTCTAACATTGTAAAATTTTTCCATAATAAATATTGTTATATAATAAGTAATGTTCTTTCAGTATTTCTCTCTATAAAATAGAGTTTATCCAAGGTTCCCTGTGATAAAATTTCAAGAATGGGGTACTTACATATTTTATTTATTTATTCTTAAAGTATTATATTAATTATAATATAATTATACTATAATTATATAATATAGGACTAGGACAAAGGAGATGTTACTAGTGCCTGCTTGAGGAAATCGATGAACAACGGGATGACGGTGATATAGTGAATTATAAACCTGACAATATTTCACTTTAATTATACTCTAGAGTGATGTTAATTTAGGTTACTAAAAAAAGAGATATTGGTTTGTAGCCTTTTAGATATACTCAATATCTGAGTCTCCTGCCCCCGTGCCTGGCTGTCCTCACCGGAGCCCCTTGAGTTTCCCTCCCCGCCATGAGCAGATCCCCAGCAGCCGAAGACCTCCAGAACCAGCCACAGCCATGCTGAGACCACTCTCCACACGTCCGGACAAGCCTCATGCATGAAGGAACCAGCAGAGGAACCCAGGCATGCGGGTCCCAGGGCTGAGATCTCCAAGCCTGCTCGGATCGGGACTGGGCCTTCTCCACCCAGATCCCCCATCTTTCAGTAGGTAGGTGTCACACCCATCAGCTGCTGCTGGCACCAGGTGGTCCCATCAATGGCCAAGACCCAGAGACTATAAAACCCAGCTCCCGGAAGCGGTGCGACATCTTATTATCTCGCTTTTACTTTGGAGAAACCGGCAGGCTACCGAAAGTATCCTGCCCGCACGGCAGAGTCTGGCAAACTTCCCATGTCGTACTCAGTATGCCAAATACCAGTAACAATGATAGGTCTCATTCTCCTAGCCCTGAAAGAGTATTGAATATGGATATTTTAAGATCTCAGGGCTAGGAAGAAGGAGACGTTACTAGTGCCTGCTCCAGGCAATTGACAAACAACAGGATGATTGTGATTGTGATCATGATCACTATCTGATCAATCACAGTTGCTGAGGTACAAGCAATTACACAGAATGGAGACTGGAGAGAGAGTATAGTGGGTAGCATGTTTGTCTGGAATTTGGACCACCTGAGTTCAATCCCTGGCAACATATATGATTCCCAAACATGCCTAGGAATGATCCCTGAGCACAAGCCAGAAGTGAGCCTTGAGGTCAGCTGAGTGTGGCCCAAAAACCAAAACAAAAATTTTTTTAAGTTTTTTTTTTTTAACAGAATAGAAGTTCATACACATTTACCCTATTGCCACGGTATATGTTAGCATGGGCTGGAGCGATAGCACAGCGGTTGGGCGTTTGCCTTGCACGCGGCTGACCCGACTGACCCGGGTTCAATTCCTCTGCCCCTCTCTGATAGACCAGCAAGCTACTGAAAGTATCTCACGCACAGGGCAAAGTCTGGCAAGCTACCCATGATGTATTTGATATGCCAAACACTGTAACAACAAATCTCAAAATGGAGACGTTACTGGGTCCGCTCTAGCAAATCGATGAACAATGGGAGGACAGTGACAGTGATGTTAGTATACTCAATAATCGATGAAATTAAGATTTAGAGATAAAGGACACATTAGCACATGAACATTAAGGGCAAATTAATGCATAAGGCAATTATTGCTTTCTCAGAGGAATAAACTGCAAAGAATAACCACTGATGTATTCCTATGATAACTGAAGAGTGCTTGAAGTTACTACCCAATACTCAAGGCCTAGTTCCATCTGTCAAAATTCTGGGGCTTGTGTGAATTGAGGCAACCAATGACATTGATTAAACTGTGGAACTTGCCATCCTGGTTTTCAGATCATGCTAATAAGCAAGAAGAATATTAACTTTCTCCAGTATTAATCAATATTGTTTGGGGAAGTCATTGCCATAGTAATTAGACAAGGAAAACAAATCAATGGGATCTATATTAGAAGAAAAAATTTGTGTAACATTTCAAGATAACATGACAATATACCTAGGAAACCCTAAAGACAACATGAAATGAAACAAAAACAAAAACATCAAACTATAAACCAAATTAACAAGTTAATAGGTTGCAAAATCAATACACAAAAATCAGCCTCATTTCTATATGAAAACAATGTACAGTGCAAGAAAAACATAAAAAGAAAAATTTCACATGCCTAGGAATCAAGCATAACAAAGAAATTGAAAGACTCATGCAATGAAAATAAGTCATTTCTGACAGAACCATAGATGACACCAGGAAATTAGAAAATTATTCCCTGTTCACGGAACAGAAGAATTGACATTTAAAAAATGTCCATAATGCCCATAAAAATTCTGATTACAGTTTTTTGTTGTTGTTTTGATATTTTTAAAAATTTATTTATTGAATCACCATGAGAACAGTTACAAAGCTGTAGGTTTAAGCCTTGGTCATACAATGATCAAACACCCATCCCTTCACCAGTGCATATTTTCCACCACCAAGGACCTGAATATACCCTTCATCCCACTCCTCCCCATGCCTGTGAGGCAGATGATTCCCACTTAACTCTCTCTCTATTTTGATTACATTCATTATTTCGACAAAAGATGCACCATTATTATTTGGAATTTCCCCCCAATAATCTAACCTGCTGAGAAGGGAATCATGAAATAATTTTTTTCCATTGCTGGTTATGAAGATCATATGATGTCAAGCGGCTGCTATTGCGACCACACGATTTTGTATATCTGATATTTTACTAATTAAGTCTGGAGGGAGTTCTGCCAAAAGCCGCATAGTTTCAAGATTGGTTTGTGCACCTCTGGGTCCATGGCTGTACCAGAGAGCTGCTCATGGGGGGCAACTCGTGTTCTTGGCTGGGCAAGAAGAATGTGCTGGTTCTGGCCCCCGTCCCATGAGGCTGCAGTTGCCCTGTCACTGTCGGCTCATACCTGGCTGTCCAATAAGCTCTGAGGCGGCGGCCGCCGTGCTGCTGGGGGGCGGGGAAAAGATGGAAGAGACAGACACCCTTTCCCTCCTGGGTGGGCATGGTGCCATAGCTTAATGCATAGTCCATTCACATTTCTGCCAAAAGCTGTTGGGTTCCAAATTTGTTCCTTGTCCCTCTGGGGCCATGGCCTTTCCCAAAAATTCTGATTACAGTTTTCTTTTTTTTTTTTTTTTTTTTTTTTTTTTTTTTTTTAACTTTTTTTTTTTTTTCCCTTTATTTTATTTTATTTTTTTTAAAGTTGTAGATTTACAATTTTTTGTGCTTTGGTTTCAATTATACAATGATCAGATACCCATCCCTCCACCAGTGCCCATTTTCCACCACCATGGATAATATCCCTCCCACCCCCATCCCCCCATCCCCCCGTCTCTGTGGCAGGGCAATCCCCTGTGTTCTCTCTCTCCTTTTGGGTGTTGTGGTCTGCAAAAGAGGCATTGAGTGGCAAACATGTTCAGTCCATAGTCTACTTTCGACATGCATCTCCCCTCCTGGGAGGATCCTCCAAACATCCTTTATTTGGTGCTCCCTTCTCTATCTGAATAGCCCTTTCCTCTAGGATACCCGGCTGGCCTCTAAGTTATGGAGTAATCCTCCTGGTGCTGATCTCAGCTATTCTTGGGTATTAATCTCATACTTTGTTACTTTATATCCCCCAGATGAATGCAATCTTTCTATGTCTATCCCTCTCTTTCTGACTCATTTCGCTTAGCATGATACTTTCCATATTGTACCACTTGTATGTAAATTTCATGACTTCATCTTTTCTAAGAGCTACATAGTACTCCATTGTGTAGATGTACCAAAGTTTCTTTAACCAGTCATCTGTTCTTGGGCATTCAGGTTTCTTCCAGTTTCTGGCTATTGTAAAGAGGGCTGCAATGAACAAACAAGTGCAGATGTCACTTCGACTATACATTTTTGCCTCTCTGGGATATATTCCCAGGAGTGGTATTGCTGGGTCAAATGGGAGCTCAATTTCTAATTTTTTGAGAATCGTCCATACTGTTTTCCAGAAGGGCTGAACCAGTGGACATTCCCACCAACAGTGAAGGAGTGTCCCTTTCTCGCCACATCCACGCCAGCATCGGTTGCTTTTGTTCTTTTGAATGTGGGCCAGTCTCTGAGGTGTGAGATGGTATCTCATTGTGGTTTTGATCTGCATCTCCCTGATGATTAATGATGTAGAGCATTTTCTCATGTGCTTTTTTGCCATTCGGATTTCTTCTTTGAGAAAGTTTCTGTTCATTTCATTGCCCCATTTTTGGATGGGGTTGGATGTTTTCTTCTTGTGGAGTTTAACCAGTATTTTGTATATCCTGGATATCAACCCCTTGTCAGATGTGTATTCGGTGAATATCCTTTCCCATTCTGTAGACTGTCTTTGTATTTTGGTCACTGTTTCTTTGGAAGTGCAGAAGCTTCTTAGTTTAAGATAGTCCCATTTATCTATCTCTGTTTTCACTTGCTCGGCCAGTGGCGTGGCATCTTTGAAGATACCATTAGCTTCAATGTCATGGAGGGTTTTGCCAACTTTGTCTTCAATGTACCTTATGGTTTCTGGTCTGATGTTGAGGTCTTTAATCCATTTTGATCTTACTTTTGTACATGGTGTTAGGCAGTACATGGTGTTAGGCAAAATAAGCAATACAAAATTAATTATTTTGGTTCTGCTTCAGGGGGCACAATTTGGGATTTGGGGTGGAAACATTCAAAATATGGTCATTGCAAGGTACAATAGTAGTAGAATTGGTGTTGGAATATTAAATGTAATGTATTATTGTTAACAACTTTATAAAAATTAAACTAAAAAAATAAATAAAGCAAAAAAATGTTGGCAAAACCCTCCATGACATAGAAGCTAATGGTGTCTTCAAAGATGTCACACCGCTGGCCAAGCAAGTGAAAACAGAGATAGACAATCTTAAACTAAGGGACTATCTTAAACTAAGAAGCTTCTGCACATCAAAAGAAACAGTGACCAAAATACAAAGACAGTCTACAGAATGGGAAAGGATATTCGCCAAATACACATCTGATAAGGGGTTAATGTCAAGGTTATACAAAGTACTGGTTGAACTCCACAAAAAGAAAACATTCAACCCCATCAAAAAATGGGGAGATGAAATGAATAGAAACTTTGACAAAGAAGAAATCTGAATGGCTAAAAGGCACATGAGAAAATGCTCCACCTCATTAATCATCAGGGAGATGCAGATCAAAACCACAATGAGATGTCATTTCACACCACAGAGACTGGCCCATATTCACAAGAACAAAAGCAACCGGTGCTGGCGCGGATGTGGTGAGAAAGGGACACTCCTTCACTGTTGGTGGGAATGCCAACTGGTTCAGCCCTTTTGGAAAACAGTATGGACGATTCTCAAAAAATTAGAAATTGAGCTCCCATTTGATCCAGCAATACCACTCCTGGGAATATATCCCAGAGAGGCAAAAAAGTATAGCCGAAGTGACATCTGCAATTGTCTGTTTATTGCAGCACTCTTTACAATAGCCAGAATCTGGAAAAAACCTGAGTGCCCGAGAACAGATGACTGGTTAAAGAAACTCTGGTACATTTACACAATGGAGTACTATGTAGCTGTTAGAAAAGACGAAGTCATGAAATTTACAGACAAGTGGTACTATATGGAAAGCATCATGTTAAGCGAAATGACTCAGAAAGAAAGGGATAGACATAGAAAGATTGCATTCATCTGAGGAACATAAAGTAGCAAAATAGGAGACTAACACCCAAAAATGGCCGAGATTAGTACCAGGAATTTTACTCCATGGCTTGGAGGCCAACCACACATACTAGGGGAAAAGGGAGCTCAGATAAAGAAGGGAACACCAAATAAAGGGTGTTGGGAGGATCCTCCCAGTATGGGAGAAGCATGCGGAAAGTAGACTATAGACTAAACATAATTGTCACCCATTGCCTCTTTTGCAAACCACAACACCCAATAAGAGAGAGAGAACAAAAGGGAATGCCCTGCCACAGAGGCAGAGTGGGATGGGGGGCTGGGGGCTGGGAGGGATACGTGGTGGTGGGAAATGGGCACCGGTGGAGGGATGGGTATTTGATCATTGTATAATTGAAACCCAAGCACAAAAATGTGTACGTCTGCAACTGTACCTCATGATGTCTCACTATTAAAAAATTTTTATAAAAAAAAGTCTTTCTCTTTCTTCGCTCTCACCTCTCCCTCCCTCCCTCTCTCCTTTTTTAAATTTAACTTTTATTAGTGACAAACCATGAGGTACAGTTGTCGACTTACAAATTTTTGTGCTTGGGTTTCAATTATACAATGATTAAGTACCCATCCCTCCACCAGTGCCCATTCTCCACCACCACTGATCCCAGTATCCCTCCCACTCCTCTAGTCCCACCATCCCACCCTGCCTCTGTGGCAGGGCATTCCCTTTTGTTCTCTCACTCTCCTTTTGGGTGCTGTGGTTTGCAAAAGAGGCATTGAGTGGCAATCATGTTTGGTCTAGAGTCTAGTTTCAGCATGCTTCTCCAGTCCTGGGAGGATCTTCCCAACACCCTTTGTTAGGTGTTCCCTTCTCTTTCTGAGCTGCCTTTTCCCCTCTCTCCTTCTTACTTTCCCTCCCTGCAACTGAGACACATTTTTTGCTTCTCTACTTTGTTTTTTAAATTTTATTTTAGATGTTTTTGTCATTAATAGTATTATAAATATTTTTTCTACATACAAAGTTCCAACCTAAAATCCTCTACCAGAATGTGGCTTCCTTCTGCCAGTATCTCATAATGTCTGCCTCCTACTGATGGGAAACTGATAGCTAATTTTATATGTCAAATTGTCTATACCATGTGGTACTCATATTGAACATTATTTATGTGTGATCCTATGAAGATATCTGAAAAACCACAATGGCTTATAATATTTACCATAAAAAGTAATATCAATTCTCCTCAGAAACTACTCACACCAACCACCCCTATTTATTTTTAGACCTATAGCTAGACTCTAATACTTGCAGGCCCCTAAAAATGAGGTATAAGTTTTTGTTCTAGAGAGTTGTATTGCATTTTAAGAAAACAGCTTGATGTTTCTCATTTGTATAGATAGAAATCCAAAGAAGTTAAGTGGGAATGACTACTAAAAGTAGAGGAAAGTGGTAAAGTAGCATAAAATTACAAAAAGCCAAATTTATTAAAATTGGGTTGCTCCTAGATTCCACGTGTAGTGTTGCAGCTTAAGAGGACTCTAACTATTGCTCTGGTTGTTTATTTATTATTTTTTAAAAGGGCCACTGTAAGTGAGAAAAAAATGTCAGAGATTTATTAATTTCATGTACAAAAGGGAATTTTCAGCAATTTCAGAAGAATAGAATCTTAGATGGGTCTCATTCTCCTAAATAGCCTTGAATATAATCTCAGGGCTAGGATGAAAGAGTCGTTACTGGGGCCTGCTCGAGGCAATTGACGAATAACAGGATGAATGAATGAATGAATGAGAATCTTAGAGCCACTTTAGACCTATTCACTCACACTGTCCAGAAGACATATTTTTCACCTCTGCAGTTAAGAATTAACTTTCAAGTGTTGCTGGTAGCGCTTTTTGGCAACTTTATAATTCTCCTCTTTCCCTTTTCTTGTTCGGGCCACATTTGGTGGTGCTCCTGGTTTACTCCTGGCTTGGTGTTTGGATACTGCACCAGGCAATCTTCAGGAGATAGTTTGGTACTAGAAACCTAACCCAGGTCTTGTCCTGTAGTTGCTTTTCTCTATCACGACCATCCTGTTGTTCATCGATTGCCTCGAGCAGGCCCCAGTAATGTCTCCTTCATCCTAGCCCTGACAATTTTTTAAAAAAGTGCCATATTCAAGGCTCTTTCAGGGTTAGGTGTATGAGACCCATCATTGTTACTGGTATATGTTATATTAGGTACACCACGGGGAGTTTGCCAGACTCTGCCGTGTGGGAAGGTTACATTCGGTAGCCTGCCAGGTTGTTCAAAGTAAGAATGAGATAATAAGAAGTCACGCTTTTCTCTATAGACTAGACATTTTAGTGTGAACTGTAATTAACTTAATTGGGGAATCTAAGTGCAGTGAGAAAACTGGATCCTGATATGGCGGGCCCAAGTGTGGGCATTTCAACTCCAAAGACAAGATATATGAGGCTGCTGTACTGGATAGGCATGTCAGTGAAGCACTCTGAATATTTGAGTTGCTCAGACCAGTGGGTTGGTTAAGTGATCATGGTACAGAAATATAATAGAAAGCAGAAATATTATACATAAAGTGAATAAAGCCATAACATGAAAGTAGAGAGTCACAGTCCCTCAAGGATATTTCTATTTCTGGGTCCTAAGGCCTCTTGAATGAAGGAGGGTCAGAAAAACACTTGTATATTAATGAAAATTTGATCTTTTCCTCCTGATCTTCTCCCCAAAGAACCTATACATTTTTATTAGGGGAATTTTGTATTAGATTAGGGAAAAGGAAATAATCAAACCACCTCGAGACTGCTGAACACAGGCTATGAGCTGACAGTGATTCCAGGACACCCAAGTGTTCATGTAGTTAACCAGTCAGAGTAGAGGAGGTTTAGGGAGGTTAAGAGGATCATGGAGTTTTGACTCAATCTAGTGAACCCTTGAAAACATTCAGTGGTTATTTCGCCAGTCACACAATGCATAACTAGCAAAGATATACTGAGTAGCTAGCCAAATAATCATCAGGATTAATAGTATTGGATCCCTATACTTTAAAATGAGTGCTGAAGGTGGAAGTAGCCTAATAAAAGCCATTAGGACCTCATCTACTTTTGGCTCTCCTAGCGGCAAAAACAAGAGCCTTACTGAAGGCGGCAAAAAGGGAGCCAAGAAGAAAGTGGCTGATTCATTTTCTAAGAAAGACTGATGTGACGTGAAAGCACCAGCAATGTTTAATATAAGAAATATTGGGAAAACGCTTGTCACCAGAACCCAGGGAACCAAAATTGCATCTGATGGCCTCAAGGGTCATGTATTCGAAGTGAGCCTTGCTGACCTGCAGAACGAAGAAGTTGCTTTTAGGAAATTCAAGCTGATTACGGAGGATGTTCAGGGCAACAACTGCCTGACAGATTTCCATGGCATGGACCTCACCCATGACAAAATGTGCTCCATGGTCAAAAAATGGCAGACCATGATTGAGGCTCATGTTGATGTCAAGACTACCAATGGCTACTTGCTTTGTCTATTCTGTGTTGGTTTCACTAAGAAGCGCAATAACCAGATTCGGAAGACCTCTTATGCTCAGCATCAGCAGGTCCTCCAGATTCGGAAGATGATGGAGATCATGACTCCAGAGGTGCAGACAAATGGTCAATAAATAAATTGATTCCAGACAGCATTGGAAAAGACATAGAAAAGGCTTGCCAGTCTATTTACCCACTCCATGATGTTTTTGTTAGAAAAATAAAAATGCTGAAGAAACCTAAGTTTGAATTGGGAAAACTCATGGAGCTTCATGGTGAAGAAAGCAGTTCTGGAAAAGCTACTGGAGATGAGACAGGCGCTAAAGTTGAACGGGCTGATGGGTATGAACCACCAGTCCAAAAATCTGTTTAAAATTCAGATGTTCATTGGTAACAAATAAAAGTTTTATTTCTGGTGATGTTAAAAAAAAAGAAAAGAAAAGAACCTCATCTACCCATGAAAATAGTAAAGCAAACTCACTGATTGGGAAGGTATTGTTTTCTCTCCACAGAATTCTAGCCAAAGTGGTGGGATTACTTTGGATTTTTCATATGAATATTTATGAATATATGTGTGTATGTGTATATATGTACACACATTATGTTTAAACTTATGGTTGCATGATTACTAGGACATTATCCGTAAGCCACTGAGCCCTCTTCTAGCCCTTAAACTTAAGTATTTTTACAAATTCTTAGACTCTCTGAGTTTCTCATTTGTGCTCATGGCTGTCTCCTTCTACTGTCCAAGAACTTGATTTTAAATGATATTGAGTTTATTACATACTGTCTTCACCCTTACTTAATTTTGGAGAAATGTATTGTAGAGACTCAGAAAATACCATCTTTGTCCTTCAACATATTTGATATAAAAGTGATTGCTATTCTTGCTTCTGAGACATAACAGGATAATTTGTTGTGAATTAAGCAAAACTATTTCAAAATTTTGAGGACTTGCATCCATTTTATGAGACCAAATGAGGGGTGAAGGGCTTGAATCGACACAATTTCTTCCTGCAAGTGCTTATCACAGTTAACTGTAGCACTGTAGCACAGTTCTCCCATTGTTCATCGATTTGCTCAAGCGGGCCCAGTAACGTCTCCATTGACTTGTTGTTACTGTGTTTGGCATATCTAATACGTCATGGGGAGCTTGCCAGGCTTTTCTGTGTGGGCAAGATACTCTCGGTAGCTTGCCAGGCTCCCCAAGAGGGGCAGAGGAATCGAACCTGGGCCTACCAGGTCGGCCGCGTGCAAGGCAAACCCCCTACCCGCTGTGCTATCGCTCCAGCCCATCACAGTTAAGAGTCATGTGAAAACGTTAGTTTGGCATGACTTCCCTACTAGCTCTTGTGAGCAATAGTCTAGCTTGCCTTTTTAATCTTTGGTGCTCTTTAGATAAGCTCCCTATGGGGCTGACCCAAGTCTGTTCTTTGTGGCTTCATGAGAACCAATCTGCCCTTCGCACAGGATTTGCCAAGAACTGTACTTACGTACCTGAGATCCTGCCTGCATCCTGCCTTGACCTAAGCTGTTTCTTGTACTTGGTCCAGGATCATTAGGTACTAGCTTCTCTGTGTCAATATCCCTAATGATCCTTTGTTGAACCACAATTCAATACCCCACACCCTGGAGCTCTGCTTAGTAAATAATCATTTAGCAAAGTCACAAAGAAGCTGATTCACAGTATTTGGAAGTTCTCCCTTTTATTTCTCAACTTCAATAAAACAATAGTGAGTACTTAAAACATTGAGAAACCTGCCCCCAGGGGACTGTGGGGAATTCCTACACAATTCACAACTAATTTTATACAATTTTGTTCTTCATCTTAATGCATCATTGCCAATTGGGCATCATTCGTTGTCATCAAATGAAATCTAAAACAGTCAGCACAGCACATGGGTCATAGTGCGTAAAGGGAGGGCAAGGTTATAGATTTGTAGAAAATAGTGTGGAAATCTCAGATCTGCTTGAGTTTCTTTTGATTCTCAGCTACCTTCTAAATGATATGCTCTCAATGCACTTTATTAAACATTTTTCTTTTGCTAGAAAGATGAAAGTTATTATAGTTAGTATTTTCTGTATTTTGTCAGACACACACTGAAGGAGTTCATATTCCTTTAATGTACCACTGGTCACTTTCCCAACTAGTCACCTTTAAATTCAAACAGCATTGAAGTAGAAAGAATTTTTTTATTTTTGCCTTTTGTGTCACACTGGCGATGCACAGGGGTTACTCCTGGCTCTGTACTCAGGAATTAACCATGGCGGTGCTCAGGGGACCATATGGGATGCTGGGAATCGAACCCAGGTCGGCTGCGTGCAAGGCAAATGCTCTACCTAGACAAGACTTTCGGTAGCTGCTTCTCCTTGTATCCATTCCCTTCCTCGTCTTTCTCTGTTTCTGTCATGTTAATGTTATGTAATTTACATAACGATTTATAGCACAGTTTTTTTATTCATCGGGGTAAAAATAAAAATAATTGATAAAATAAGGTTATAGAAATAAACAAATTTTTCTATTTGTAGCTGTTTTCTTCCTTTCATTAATTAGATTATATAATATCTGCTTGGTTGTAGAGTTTACTTCACAAGAGTCCAGTTTTTTTAAAATGACATCTCAAACTAGAGTCCACAATTTTTTAAATATTTTAAGTATTTTCCTGCTGGGTAACCTTGAAATTGGTCTTTCTTCCTTTCTCTCTTTCTTTCTTTCTTTCTTTCTTTCTTTCTTTCTTTCTTTCTTTCTTTCTTTCTTTCTCTCTCTCTCTCTCTCTCTTTCTTTCTTTCTTTCTTTTTTTCTTTCTTTCTTTCTTATAATTTATTTGCTCAAGCGGGCCCAGTAACGTCTCCATTGGAGACTTTGTTGTTACTGTGTTTGGCATATCGAAAACGTCGCGGGGAGCTTGCCAGGCTCTGCCGTGCGGGCGAGATACTCTCGGTAGCTTGCCGGGCTCTCAGAGAGGGGTGGAGGAATCGAACTCGGGTCGGCCATGTTGGCTGCGTGCAAGGCAAATGCCCTACAGCTGTGCTACCGCTCTTTATTGAATCACTGTGAGAAAAGTTACAAAGCTTTCAGGTTTAGGTCTCAGTCATGCAAATATCAAACACCTTTCCCTTTACCAATACTTATTTTTTACCACGAAGAACCCCAATAAAACCCCACTCCCACCCCTCCCAATGCCTGCGAGGCAGATGAATTCTAGTTGACACTCTATCTGCTTTGGTTAGATTCATTGTTTCAATAAAAGATGCACCACTATTATTTAGAGTTTACCCCCTCTCCCCAAATCAGACATGCTGAGAAAGCATTGTGAAGTGATTCGCTTTCTACAGCTGGGTTCAAGAATTAAATGTTGGTTTTGGATTTCCGCTATTTTGCTAATTAACCCTGGAAGTATTTCTACTGAGAGTCAGATAATTAAGAGATTGGTTTCTGTGCTCTGGAGTCATGGCCGTGCTGGAGAGCCGCTCGTGTGGGGCAACTGGCAGTCTCGGTAGGGCGTGAAGGATGGACTGGAACGCCCCCCTTCCCATGAGGTTTTAGTCGCCCCCACACCCCTGGCTCACACCTGCTCTCCACAAGGCACCCATGTGGCCGCCATCTTCTTTCCAGAGAGGAGAGGGCGAATGGGGCAACACCCTTTCCCCTCTGGGCAGACATGATGGCCTGCATTAACGCATAGTCCTTTCACTTTTCTGCTCCAAGCTGCTGGGTTCTGCATTAAGTCCTTGTGCTTCTGGGGCCGTGGCCGTGCTGGAGAGTCGCTCGTGGGGGGCAACTGGTGACCTTGGTGGGGCGTGAAGGACGGACCGGAATGCCCCCCTTCCCATGAGGTTTTAGTTGCCCCCACACCCCCGGCTCATACCTGCTGTCCACAAGGCTCCCATGCGGCCGCCATCCTTCTTTCCAGAGAGGAGAGGGCGAATGGGGCAACACGCTTTCCCCTCCGGGCAGACATGATGGCCTGGATTAATGCATAGTCCATTCACTTTTCTGCTCCAAGCTGCTGGGTTCTGCATTAAGTCCTTGTGCTTCTGGGGCTGTGGCCATGCTGGAGAGCCGCTCGTGGGGGGCAACTGGTGACCTCGGTAGGGCGTGAAGGACGGGCCGGAATGCCCCCCTTCCCATGAGGTTTTAGTCGCCACCACACTCCCGGCTCATACCTGCTGTCCACAAGGCTCCCATGTGGCCGCCACCTTTCTTTCCAGAGGGAGGAGGGCAGAAGGGACCAACACCCTTTCCCCTACGGGCAGACATGATGGCCTGGATTAACGCATAGTCCTTTCACTTTTCTGCTCCAAGCTGCTGGGTTCTGCATTAAGTCCTTGTGCTTCTGGGGCTGTGGCCGTGCTGGAGAGCCGCTCGTGGGGGACAATTGGTGACCTCGGTAGGGCGTGAAGGACGGACCGGAACGCCCCCCTTCCCATGAGGTTTTAGTCGCCCCCGCTACCCCGGCTCATGCCTGCTGTCCACAAGGCTCCCATATGGCCGCCATCTTTCTTTCCAGAGAGGAGAGGGCGAATGGGGCAACACCCTTTCCCCTCCAGCAGATTTGATGGCCTGGATTAACGCATAGTCCGTTCACTTTTCTGCTCCAAGCTGTTGGGTTCTGCATTAAATCCTTGTGTTTCTGGGGCTGTGGCCATGCTGGATTGCCGCTCGTGGGGGGCAACTGTTGACCTCGGTAGGGCGTGAAGGACGGACCGGAACGCCCCCCTTCCCATGAGGTTTTAGTCGCCCCCACGCCCCGGCTCATACCTGCTGTCCACAAGGCTCCCATGTGGCCACCATCTTTCTTTCCAGAGGGAGGAGGGCAGAAGGGAGCAACACCCTTTCCCCTCCAGGCAGACATGATGGCCTGGATTAATGCATAGTCCGTTCACTTTTCTGCTCCAAGCTGCTGGGTTCTGCATTAAGTCCTTGTGCCTCTGGGGCTGTGGCTGTGCTCCAAACTTAACTCTGATTTTCAGGGAGAAACGTTGGGTGATTTACTTCCCATTGATCATTTTGTATATACAGAGATGTCACGCAGCCGCATAAGTGGCCGCGCGGTTTGGAGGAAAAGTCCTAGTTCCCGCATACTCGAGCTATGCTTGTGGAGGCTTCTGGTCACCGGGGTTCCATCTGGGGGAGGCGGGATGTGGCACCTACCCCATCTGGGACTTCCTGGTGATCTCGGCTCTTTTTGGAAGCTGGTTTCTTCTCCGGGAGCTGTGGAGCCAGCCCTCCATGTGGTCCTTCTCTCCTTGTCAGTGCTAGGAATTAAACCCAGGACTTCACACATGCAAGACCAGAGCTCTACTACTTAGTCACTTCCCCAGCTGGTGACCTTTAAATTCAAATGGCATCTACTTAGCCTTTTATAGTTGCTCTCCTGTCCTGTTTCCACTTCTTCCATTTTTTCTGTTTCTTTGTTAAGTCATTAAATATTATTTTATGTAGCAGAGATAAATTAAACAAAAAATCAAACAAACACTGTCCTCCCGTTGTTCATCGATTTGCTCGAGTGGGCCCAGTAACATTGTGAGACTTGTTACTGTGTTTGGCATATCGAATACGTGACGGGGAGCTTGCCAGGCTTTGCTGTGCGGGTGAGATACTCTCAGTAGCTTGCTGGGCTCTCCAAGAGGGGTGGAGGAATTGAACCTGGCTCAGCCGGGCTGGCTGCACCCAAGGTGAACACCCTACCGCTAAACACATATATACATATGTATGTATATGTGTATGTGTGTGTGTGTATATATATCACGATGATCACGACCATCCTGTTGTTCGTCAATTGCCTCGAGCAGGCCCCAGTAACGTCTCCTTCGTCCTAGCCCTGAGATTTTTTTTAAAAGTGCCATATTCAAGGCTCTTTCAGGGTTAGAAGAATGAAACCCATCATTGTTACTGGTATTTGGCATATTGGGTATACCACGGGGAGTTTGCCAGACTCTGCCGTGTGGGCAGGTTACCATCGGTAGCCTGCCAGTTTGTCCAAAGTAGGAATGAGATGACAAGAGCTTCCGGGAGCTGAGTGTGATAATCTCTGGATCCTGGTCATTGTTGGAGTTACATGGCAGTTGGTGGGTGTAACTGTCTAGCTACTGGCAGGTCCAGTCCCAAACCCTGCAGGCTTGGAGATCTCAGCCCCGGGTCCCACACACCTGGGTTCCTCTGCCAGTTCTTTAATGCATGAGGCTCATTCAAGTGTGTGGAGAGTGGTTCCAGCATGGCCTTGGTTGGGGCCCGGAGGTCTTCAGCTGTTGGGCCCTGGTGGAGAAGATTACAGAGTGTATATATATATATATATATATATATATATATATATATATGTATCCAATTGAGTCAACTCTCACACTGGGGCAGGTTAATCAAAGGAAAGATGAGGTTGAAAGTTAGTGGGCTCATAACCTTGATAAGTATCTGTTCTATGTGTTCATAAGAAGTAGTTTTTATAGACAAAGTACAGGGAAGCACACTTTTAGAAAGGGTGACTTGCAGGCTAGTGGATTTCAGAGTGTTTAATAAATTTCCTACTCCTCTGAATCATATTACATTTTATCCGCAAATCTAAACATAAATTTCTGATTAATAGGCTAAAGTGATAGTATATTGGGTAGAGAGCTGCCTTGCATGCAGCCAACCAAGATTCAATCCCTCATATCCCTTGTGGTCCCTGATCGCTACCAGGAGTGATTCCTGAGTTCAGAGCTAGGAGTTAGGCCATATACACTACCAGGTATGGCTCTCCAAAACAAAACAAAATGAACTGACTTAAGAGTTAAACCTTCATGTTATCTAAAGATAAGGGAAATATTCTCAATAGTTTTAGCCATACTAGCTGAGCAGAGCTCCTGACAGGAAAAAGTTACTGTTACTTTTTAAAGAAATTGAGTTGAGTTTTTAATTTCTTTTGTTCTAATTTCATCGCAAATATTCAACAACAAAGAAGGGTACAAATATTGTTTTCTGACAATTCTATATTTCTACCTTTCTGGTAAAAAATTTTCTTTAAGTCACAAACTTAAAGCTGGAAAAACAACTCAAAGATTTATAAGTAGAACAATGCACTAATAAATAACCACTGTGCCAGAAAGAAATTCAAAGAAAAAAAAGATTCTTGGATACAAAATTTTAATAATTTTGTGCTTGCTATAGTAATGTATTTCCTTGGCCAGCATATATAACAATTTTATTTATTTATTTGTACCTCTGGATTTAAAAAAATATTTATTTTACTGAATCATCATGAGATACATTTACAGACTTACAGGCGTTCATGATTGTGTTTCAGTCAAACAATGTTTCAGTATCCATCCCTCCACCAATGTCCATTCTCCACCACCAATGTTCCCAGTATCCCTAACCCTACTCCCACCCCTTCCCACCCCCTACCTCTGTGGCAGGCACAATCCCTCTTACTTTCTGTCCTTTTGGGGTTTATGGTTTGCAATACAGGTAACAAGAGGCCATCATGTTTGGTCCATAGTCTACTTTCAACATGTACCTACTATCCTGAACGTTCCCTCCAACCATCATTTATTTAGTGCTCCTCTCTCCATCCCAGCTACCTTTATTCCCAGCACATGAGATTGGCTCTCAGGTCGTGGGGCAGTCCTTGTGACCCTTATTTAAACTGTCCTTAGTCTCCTATTATGTTACTTTATATACCACAGATGAGTGCAGTCCTTTTATGTTTGTCCCTCTCTTTTTGACTCATTTCACTTAACATGATACTCTCCATGTTGATCCACTTATCTGCAAATTTCATTATTTCATTTTTTCTAACAGCTGAATAGTATTCCATTGTGTAGATTTACCAAAGTTTCTTTAACCAGTCATCTGTTCTCAGGCACTTGGGTTTTTTCCAGATTCTAGCTACTGTAAATAGTGCTGCAATAATCATACAAGTACAGATGCCATTTCTGCTGTACTTTTTGCATCTCCAGGATTTATTCCCAGAAGTGATATTGCTGGGTCAAATGGGAGCTCTATTTATATTTTTTTGAGAAACATCCATATTGTTTTTCAATTTATAGTCATCAAAACTGCCTGATAGGAACAAGGATGGGCTCTCAGATCAATGGAATGCTCCTGCCCTTCCTTTCCCACTAGAAAGTTTCCTACTGAAGTCCAGTTCTCCAGTTCTTTGTTTCTATCAACATGAGGCAGTTGTTATTCCCCCACTCGGTTTCTTTATATCTAGCATATGAGAGAAATCATTCTATATATGACCCCTTTTCTTTGACTAACTTCACTCAGCAAGATACTCTTCAGATTCATTCATGAAGCAGCCAATTTCCTGTTTTCACTTTGTCTTAACAACAGAGCAGTATTCCATTGAGTAAATGTACCATACCTTCTTTATCCCGTCATCTGTTGTTGGCTCACTTGTGCTGTTTCCAGATTTTGGCTGTTGTGGGTAGTGCTACAGTGAACATAAGAGTGCAAATGTCTTTTCCACGTTGTGCTTTTTTGGGTTCTTCGGGTATATCACAAGAAGTAGAATTGCTGGGTCATATGGAAGTTCTATTTTGTGAGGAGTGTTCATATTGGTTTCTAGAAGGCCAGAGCAGTGAACATTCCAACCTGCAGTGAATTCTTCCCTGCATCCATGAAAATAGTGGTTGTTTTTGTTCTTTTTAATGTGTTCCAGTCTCAGTGATATAAAATGATAGCTCATTGTGGTTTTGATTTGACTGTCCCTGCTGATTAGTGATGCAGAGTTTTTTCCCTATACCTTTTGTATGTTTGTATATCTTCTTTGAGGAAGTTTCCGTTCATCTCTTTCCCCTACTTTTTGATGAGATTATATATTTTTCTTGTGAAATTATGGTAGTGCTTTATCAGATGAGTGTGGGGCAAATACTTTTTCCAAGTTTGTAAAATGTTTTTGTATTCTGGTCATTATTCCCTGTGATGTGTAAAAGCATCTTAATTTAATGTAATCTCATATTTTGTTTGTTTCTGATATCTTGGTCAATGGCATCAAATCTTTAATGATCTTTTAGTGTCAATGTTATAGAATCCTGCCTATACTTTCTTCAGTATAACTTAAGGATTTAGATCTGACAGAGAGGTCTATAATCCATTTTGATTTGGTGTGTGTGGTGTTACAATGTTAGAATGTTAGAAAATGTTAGAAAATCAAATGTTAGAAAATGATCTTAGTTCATTTTTTATTTTGAATGTGGTAGATAAATTTTCCCAGCAGCACTTGCTAAAAAGGCTTTCCTTTTCCACTTCACACTTTTTGTCCCCATGGCGTATTAGATATGCTAAAATCAGTAACAACAAGTCTCACAATGGAGACATTACTGGTGCCCGCTCTAGGGAATCAATGAACAATGGGAGGACAGTGCTACAGTGCTATCAAAGTTGAACTGTCCATATACATGAGGAACTGTCACTGGATTCATAATTCTATTCATGAGAGACCCATGACATTTTTAAAGACACAGATTAAATACTTTTGGATTTTATTAGGAGTTAAAAAACACAGTAGTAGAAATATCAAATGTGACCAAAGTAGAGAGAGAGTATGGGGAAATTGTCTGCCACACAGGCAGGGGAAGGGTTGGAACGGGGTGGGGGGGCAATACTGGGGATTTTGGTGGTAGAAAATGTGCACTAGTGAAAGCATGGGTGTCAGATGATTGTATGACAGAAGCTCAAACATGAAAGCTTTGTAACTATATCATGGTGAATAAATAAAAAGGGGTGAAATAATAATAAAATAAATTTAACATTCTGAATAAAAAATTAATGTGGAATTTATACCCAATTCAATCAACTTAATCAATTGCTGAATAAATAGCAGTACTCCTACATAAAAATAAAGCCAAAACATAGTAGTAGCCAAAACAATCCTTGGGAAAAAGAAGCTGGGAGGTTTCTCATTTTTCAATTTAAAATTATACTATACAGCTATATTAACCCAAACAGGATGGTACTGAAATAAGGAAGAATTCTCAGACCAATGGAATATTATTGAAATTCTAGAGACACTTCATATATATGAACAGATAATCTTCAAAAAAATAGGCAGAAGGTATGAAGTGGAGTATGCAATGCCTCTTCTATAAATAGTGCTGAAAAAACTGGTAGGTAACATGTAAAAAAGTGAACTCAGACCCCTTTCTAACACTGTGAACAAAAGTCAATCATAATAGATTAAAGACCCTGATTTTGCACCTGAATCCATAAATTTTACTGAAGGAAACATAGGTAGAACCCATTATGACATTGAGTTTAGGGGCATCTTCAATAATTCATTCATATTTCTCCTCTGAATTTCTTTGTAGGTATGTAACACAGAAGTGAATTCAGCTTTTTAGACAGATAAATATATTATCCTCTATTTCTGTAGCTTGGAAATCCATGATGGAATTTTGGTCAACCATTCAGTTGATCGATACCAAAATTAAAGCATCTTCTGGTCATGTGCTCATCTGGAGAATGAGATCATCTTGAAGTTCATTTTTACTGACAATGTTCAACTGATATTGGTGATAGAATGGAGGTCCCCATTTACTTGTTGATCATTGTCAAGGAATTATCCCTTAGTTTTCTATTACTTTAATAAGTCCACAAATTTAATTTCTTAGCAATGTGATAAATTTTCTTGTGTTTTTAATCTGCATGGTTCTCTCGTCTGTCTTTATAAAAAGAGAGCTCAATGCGATTTAATATGTTCACTGTCACTGTCACTGTCCTCCCATTGTTCGTCGATTTGCTCGAGCGGGCCCAGTAATGTCTCCACTGTGACAATTGTTACTGTGTTTGGCATATCGAATATGTCACGGGTAGCTTGCCAGGCTTTGCCGTATGGGAGAGATACTCTCGGTAGTTTGCCGGGCTCTCTGAGAGGGGAGGAGGAATCAAGCTCAGATCGGTCATGTTGGACACTTGCAAGGAAAACACCCTACCCACTGTACTATCGCTCCAGCCCTAATATGTTCACCCTTATAATTTACCTATGTTAATGTCACTATGTCATTTAGCATGATATATAGCATCTAGTGTCTCATACTATTTGTAGGTCTCAAAGTTTAGTCTAAGTCAGCTTTGGTGAATCAACTTAGAAATTAGGATTAATATAGTCTACTCTCTGACCTGTAAGAATTTTGTCTTTTCTGTTAACATTGCTATCATAGTGATACATCAAACAGTAAAGGTTTTCTAAAATATTTTTAGAGTGTTGTACTGCACTTATTTCTTACACTCCCATTGTCTTCTGGGAAGGTGTGAGGTGGGGACAGAAATCTCTTCTATGTGATTTTGTGACTCTTATCTATTCTAAACAAGTATTGGAACCAGTGGCATGCAAAACTACCACAGTATGAATGCTGATGCAGGAGGAGGAGAAAACAGCCAAGAAAAGCAAGGTGGAAAGTTTATTAAAGCAACAGTATATCTGAGATGTGTAGGCCTCTCTTCCCTGATAAGCCAGTGAATTCTGGTGAGCCCCAACTACTGGCCCTGGCAGCTGAAAACTTTCAGAACTCAATAATCATTATGCTGATGGCCAAACTCCACAGGCTCAGGTGAGCCTCACACATGAGTGAATCTACTGAAAAACTCAGGTATGCAGGGTTTGTGATGGAAATCTCCAGGATTACACAGAATCAGGAGTGGATAACCTTCCTCCACCTCTCTATTCTTCTGGGAGCCTGGAACTCATGCCCACAAACTGCTTTTGGCACCATATAAGCTCACTAACAGCCATTATCCAGACTCACAAATAAATATCGGAAGAGATC
This sequence comes from Sorex fumeus, assembly GCF_029834395.1. Taxonomy (NCBI): domain Eukaryota; kingdom Metazoa; phylum Chordata; class Mammalia; order Eulipotyphla; family Soricidae; genus Sorex; species Sorex fumeus. Next base: position 15,418,283 of record NW_026606086.1, on the reverse strand, counting down.
AACAAGTTGCAAAGATGCGTTCGGATCCCAAAGTCACCATTTAGTCAAAAATTTAAATACAGGTATGTCACCAATTTAAAATTATAGAATTTCTGGAGAGCAACATCTCACACTCTACGCCACTGATATACCAAGAATAACATACCACATTCGATGGGGTGCAAAGTAGAAGGCAACGGATCTCCATCAAAAAAATAAGTAAATTTGCATTAGGCTCAACCTGTAAGAATATGGTAGTAATCTCTTATCAAGGGCTCAGTGGCTCCAGGGTGAGATCACACACTTCCTCTAAGGAACCTTCATTGGATAATTTTAGCAGATTATTCATAACAAGCAATCACTGCATCACTGTCATTCCGTTGATCATTGATTTCCTTGAGCAGGCACCAGTAACATCTCCAGTCATCTTAGCCCTTAGATTTTAGCAAGTGCCACACTGGAGGCTCTTTCAGAATCAGGGGAATGAAATCCATCACTGTTACTGGATTTTGGAATATTTCATACACCACGGGGAGCTTGCCAGACTCTGCCATGCTGGTAGAATACTCTCGGTAGCCTGCCAGGTTCTCTGAGAGTGAGAACTAGACAATAAGAGGGAGCTTGGTTTTATAGTCTCTGGATCTTGGTCGTTTATGGGATTACACGGGACTGGGAGCAGTTGGTGGGTGTAACTGCCTAGCTATTGAAAGATGGGGGATCTGGGTGGAGGAGGTTCAGTCCTTGTCTGAGCAGGCTTGGAGATCTTAAGCCCAGGTCCCGCACACCTGGATTCCTCTGCCGGTTCCTTCATGCATGAGGCTCCTCTGAGCGTGTGGAGAGTGGTCTTAAACATGGCTATGGCTGGGTCCGGAGGTCTTCAGCTGTCGGGACTCTGCTTGGGGCAGGGAGGAAACTTAATCCACCCCCCTCCAAGGGGCCCCGGTGTGGACAGCCAGGTGCTGGGGCAGGAGACTTTGCATAACAAGCAATACAAAATAAATTATTTAGGGACAGGCTTTGGGGGTGGTGGGAATATTCTAAATAATGGTCGTGGGAAGAGGTACTGGTGGTGGGATTGGTGTTGTAATATTGAATGTAAATTATTGTGAACTTTATTAAAATAAAATAAAAAATTAAAAAAAACCTTGTACTCCCTTTGTTTAGAATCATATGCATGGATATGGAGACCTCCCCTGTTTCTTTCCTTGTTCTGAAGCAATGAGCATGCATGTTGCGCTATTATTGCCTATATTAGGACCCTCAGTGGAAATTTGTGAAAGGGTTTGGAGCATCTGTAGTTACGAGTCAAATATCTTCTTATTGGTTTTGGATGATGAGTAGAATGTTCAAGTTAAGTTATTGAATTATAAATATATGGGAAACTGCTTGTAAATTGTACATATTTAGGACCTTCTTGAACCTTATCAAGGATTTTTGGGACATAATTTCTTCTGGATTCTTGATACACAGGCTCACTTCTATCACCTTATTGTGTTCTTAGGTGTCCTAAACTCTTCAGTGCTTGTTTATTAGGGTTTTTGTTTATATAAACATTATTATTCTTAAAGTCTTTTGGTTATTATCTTTTGGAGCACTCCCTTCTAAGACTTCTGGTTATTTTTAATTTCTTTCTCACCATTACAGCTAGAAAGCTCTTCTTTTTTGAAAGCTCATGTGAGTATATTAGGTCCAATAGAATGATTTCCTTATCTTAAGTCACCTTTGTTATAGAATTGAATATATTTATAAAAGTGATTATTCAGCATAGTTCCGTCTTAGGGTTAGAATGACACAAGTTTTGAAGGCCCTGAAGAAATTATCAAATCACTATCCTGAAGTTTCAGAAACAAATAGCTTACAAAATTTTTGGGTAATGTTTTGCTTAGAAGTTACTCCTATGTGATATATCACTGTCACTGTCCTCCCATTATTCATTGATTTGCTCGAGCGGGCCCAGTAACATTGTGAGACTTGTTATTGTGTTTGGTATATCGAATACATCACTGGGAGCTTGCCAGGCTTTGTCGTGCAGGTGAGATACTCCCGGTAACTGACCAGGCTCTCCGAGAGGGGTGGAGGAATTGAACTTGTGTTGACCGGGTTGGCCACTTGCAAGGCAAATGCCCTACCGCTGTATTACATGCCTTAAGCTTATGTAATATATTATATATATATATAACTACATAGATAATTAGCATTTTTTCAGTGTTTCGTATTCTTGACTACTTCATTTTTTCACTCTATTCCTTTCTCACAAGCTCTATGTGGAAGTTGAAAACATTTCCTTTTTTCAAAAAGCACTGCAGTACTATTTGTAGATGGAATCAGGCACTACAGGTAAGTTGTATTGACTATCTTTTTAGTCCCATGAACTTTGAAGTGAGCCAAGTGGTGATTGTGTAACCAATGTTGTCTGAGAAATCAGAGAATGGACTTCCTGAGGACAAAGGATGATGATTGTAGCCTTTTTTTTGTTTTTGGCCAGGAGATAAAATCAACAATTAATTATGGAAGATCAAGAGTAATTTATTAGCTTTTTTTTTTTTTTTTTAAGAAAGCCTCTTTATCCACAGGTTCATCTTCCCCTTTCTAGTGAAAATGGATATTGGGTACAGGTAAATCAACATAATTTGTGCCTGAAATTGAAATCAAATTATTTTTCCTGGGAGTGTTTGGGGGTCGCTCCAGTGCAGTGCTTCAGGAACATGCCTGATGACGCTGTCGAAGCCTGTGAAACTGGAAATTAAACCCAAGTTTTCCTCATTCATGCAATGCATGTACTTTAGTCGTCTGAGCAATTTTCTTTACTTTCAATTAACCCCCCAAAATTTAAAAATAGTTTTAAACTATGACTGGTTGGCAAGAATTGGTTCTAGTTAGACAAAACTTTCTCTTCGAACTGCACTAGATTGATATTCCCCATTTTATTTCAGAGTAACAAGTGACAACTCAACTAACAGTAGATAACTTCTAAGGAATATAGCCTAGAACTAACCTAATTTTTGACAGAGAGCTTCTCTCATATCCTTTTTCCCTTTTCTTTTTTTTTTTTAAAATTATTTATTTATTTATTTAAACAAATTTTTTTAATAGTGAGACATCATGAGGTACAGTTGCAGACTTACACATTTTTGTGCTTGGGTTTCAATTATACAATGATCAAATACCATCCCTCCACCAGTGCCCACTTCCCACCACCACGGATCCCAGTATCCCTCCCACCCCCCATCCCCCCCATCCCACCCTGTCTCTGTGGCATTCCCCTCTGTTCTGTCTCTCCTTTTGGGTGTCTTCCCTTTTCTTTTGTAATAAAATTAAAAAAAATACACTAAAGACCCTAGACAAACCGAATTTGGGCTGTGACTTGAAGTTTTGGCTAAGACTTGCAAATCTAAAACCTCAAATTAATCTTATTATAACCACAAAAGTCCAGTTACTCTGATGCCTGAGGGTTCAATCAATCAAGAGACAAAATGACAAGTAGAGAAAGAGCTTTGTTAAGAACAAATCAGCAGGCTGGAAGATGCCAGTCTCCCATTCTCAAAATAAACACGATGACTGCATGGCCACAAGAAGTTTATGCAGAAAGGGCAGATTTTACAGACTGCTGGGCTCCCAGGTGGTCAGTAAGTTTCCCAGTGGACAAAGGTTTCTCGGGCATCCTGCATTGTACTTGCAAATGTGCAGAAATGCTTTTGGTTAAGGATTCAGTCTAGACATTTCCTGAGACTTTTATGGGGAAGAATTCTTTATTTTTCTTTACTTTTCTTATGATGCTTGTTTTGGAGTCTCTTCACATGGTGCAAAGGGGAGTACATGGTATGGGGACAGATACCATGTATGAAAATCATGTACTCTGACCCATTAGCTATCTCCCTACTTACTCTTTTCTATATTTTCAACAGCTCTTTCTCAGAAGAGTATTTTCATCTTTCATTTTAAACTCAGCTCTTAATTTCTTTTGAGCCGTGTTACTATGTTTTCCCTGTGGTTTCACCTTAAAATGTTTTTCTTGGTGGACATTTCCATAATTGACTCAACATTATCTCTTCAAAGGTATATTTTAAAATTCTATTTTTAAAAAATAAAAAATCAAAGGGAGTTATATATAAAGATCCAATTGACTATACTTAATCATTCACATTTAGTTAATATGCCATTTTTGCTGGTAGAGAAGTTCTAAAAGTATTTTATAAAATAAAAGTTTTAAAGGGCCTTTTCTATTTTGCAGTGATGGAGTCAAACTCAGGTCTATGTGTGCAAGGTATGAGTTTTGTCACTGAGCCACGTACTTACCTGACCCCTCAAAATGCATAGGTTTTCATTGTCTGGGGAGCATTAAGAAAAGAAAATTATTTCAGGAAAATCACCTTCATTTAGGAAAGGCAATAAGTTTCATCATATAGACTACCTCATTGGTACTAACCAGAACATTAAACTGATTTATTTTAAATTGTAGTTTAGGAAAGTTGATACTGTAATCAGGGAGGTAGTAAGTCTTGATGGTATTTGGGTTAAAAAGGCTATTATCTCCTTCTGAGGCTGACAATTTAGCAAAAATTAAAGAGATTAATGGGAGAAAAAATTAGAGATTTTATATAATAGCATGTTTACTTCTTGTATACGTAATAGGATTTACTTCCCAAGTTGTTATATAACCTCAGTGAAGACAGATTATTAGATGTAGGAAGAAATTGAAAATAAGTTATGGGAGGTTATGATTAAAACACAGTAAACAAAGATATGACTGTTACTTGTATTTAAGATCTGATTTTTCCATTAAAATTAATCAAAAGGACGATAGTTGGAAATGATTACTCTGGCCAAGAACTGAGTGCTGAAGGGAGGTAAAGGAATAGACATGATAATCTTCCAGTATTTGTATTGCAAACCACAGTGACAAAAGGGGAAGGAGAGCAAGAGAGAGAGTGAGAGAGAGAACGACAGACAGACAGACAGAGACAGAGAGAGGTTTTTGCCATAGAGGCAAGCTGGGGAGGGGCAGTGACAGGAGGGAAACTGGGACTTCGATGGTGGGAAGTGTATACTGGTGGAGGGAGGGGGGTTGGAACCCTGTATGACTGAAACCCAATCAAGAACCACTTTGCAACTGTGCATCTCACAATGATTCAATGAAAAAGAAATAAAGAAAATACTCAAAAGGACTGGGGAAATAGCTCAGTCAGCGGCTGGTGCACCTGTTTTACATACAGGATAGCACCGCATGGTTCCTTCAATTCCTCTGGGTGTGATCCTAAGTGCTCTGACTCCTCATGGTACCAAATAGATACAGATGAGGACTAACCACTATATCAAGGGCAATGTCGTCATAATCAGATTTTCCTTTTGCGTATAATGAAATCAGTTAATGACCAATTAGACCTATGAATTGGTTTAAAGTTGGTTTGTGGGGTTACTATTGATTGCTTTGGTATTGATCTTCTTTCCAGCAACTATTATGCCTTGTTTTTAGTTCTTAATAATTTGTTGACAGATATTTTGGTGCTTTTCAAATAATAGTTATAAGTTTAATATTTTATAATATCAGAATGCAAAAGACTACTTAGGAAATTCTTCTGAGCTGGCTCTTTAGAGGTGAACAAATAAAGCATGAGGTAGATCGATAAGGCAAAAAGAGGATAAATTAACAAGATGTATATCTCCTGTACACATGAGAGAGTGTACACAGCATAGTATGTAGCCCACATGGTTTCATATGTGATCTTATATAGACTTAGCTAAAGCTAACTCAGGATAATTAGAAAGAAGCAGAAAAGGTGACTCAAAAAAACATGAAAGCACAGTGAAACAAAGGCATGTAGAGTTAAGTTAGTTTGTCTTCTCTAAATGGATCTTTTTTGGGAGAAGCCTTTTAGGTAGATGTTTACATGTAGGTATATGTTTCACAGGTAATTGTCATTCTTACTTTAGTTTTCTTCCATAAAATGGATGTCTTTCCAAAGATGTATTTTAGAACATTATTTAAAAAACACAAAATACTATTATAAATAATAACTTTTATATTTACCATATATATGGTAGAGATATATGTATGGTACCAGATATATATATGGTAGAGATAAAAGTATATATATATATGTGTGTGTGTATATATATATATGTATATATATATATGCCTCTGGCAAGCCTCCGAGAGTATCCTGCCTACAAGGGTAGAGCCAGGCAAGCTACCCGTGTCATATTCGATATGCCAAAACCACTAACTATAACAGGTCTCATTCCCCTGACCCTGAAAGAGTCATTGGGAAAGACAAGTCATTGGGAAAGACAAGTAAGGAGAGGCTGTTAAAATCTTAGGACTGGGACGAATGGAGACGTTACTGGCTCCCGCTTGAGTAAATTGACGAACAACAGGATGGCAGTGATATAGTGATCTCTACCATAAGATGTTTGTTTTCAAAAAATTTAAAATCAGTGGTGGACATATATTCAGTAGAATATTACTCATTTGAAAAAAAGATGGAATCATATCAAATTAATGTAACTAGATTTTGCTGAGAAATAAAGAAACAAAATATTATTTAATGGTTTGGTTTTTATGTCGAATATGAATTGCTAAAGCAAGTAGACTGTCAAGAAGCAATAAAACTAACTCCTAGACTCAGTGAAAACTATGGCAATTTTGGCGGTATGGTGAGACTAACAGGTCAACCTGTACCTGTGGGACAAGTGCATCAGCAGCCTGATAGTGACTTCAGGCTTTCTGACACCCCAAAATTGCCTCTGTGCCTTCGGCCAGACCCCAACAATTGGGACCAAGTTTACCAAGAAATTAAATGGCCAAAAGTCAGGTATGTGGGAGCCATGCTCACAAAACACCTCTGGTTTAGCTATCCAAGCTCATTTATTGGCCTTATTTCAGAGACCCATAGATAAATCTCGAAAGAGATCAAAAGCTACATTTAATCTCAGGCCTGTGCATGGCTGAACAGACTGGGGTAAATCAGAGAGGGGCAGGCGGCCTGGTGGCCTGCCCAAGTAGAGCCCCCGGTAGCCACTTGCTTCCACAATCCAAAATTGCCACCATACCTCCGGCCTGACTCCACTGTCTCAGGACAGATCTCACCTAGACATAATCTGCTGAACATTCTGGTATGTGGGTTTTGTGACTGGAATCTCCAGGTTTTCTCAGAGGTGGGTGGGCCACCTCTCGCTACTTCCCAATAGTCATAGAAGCACTGGCAGTCATCCCCATGAACCAACGTCAGCACCACCTGGTAAACTCTACTACCTGCCTTGCTTCAGAGACCCATAGATAAATCTCAAAAGAGATCAAAAGCTACTGTTCATCTCAGACCTGTGCATGGCTGGACAGATTAGTGTAATTCGGAGGAAGATGGGCTGGCCTGGTGGCCTGCCCAAGCAGTCACTTGCTTCCACAGTTCAAAATTGCCGCAATACACTTGTCTTGATTCACCATCTCAGGACAGACCTCACCAAGTTAGAGTATGCTGAAAATTGTGGTATGTGGGTTTTGTGACTTAAATCTCCAGTCTTTCTTGAGGTCTAAATGGTCTTCCTTCTCCCACCTCCCTGTATTTCCGGAAGCCTCAGCAGTCACATCCACATTCCAAAGCTGCCACCCAATTGAAAGTTACTCCAGCCTTACTGTCCTGATAAAATTACCGAATGCTCTGAACACCATGTCCTCTTAGCACCTGCACTGAAAACCATAACACATAAAAGTAAAAGAAGAGAGAGAGAGAGAGCAAGAAGGAAAGTGCCTTTCATAGAGGGAGGCTGGGGGTAGGGAGAAGGGCGTTGGGGGACGGTGGTGGGGAAACTGGGGACATGGTGGTGGGAAATGTACACTGGTGTAGGGATTGGTGCTGCATCATTATATGACTAGAACCCAATTATGAACGGCTTTATATCGATCTACCACGGATATCCTATTAAAATAATTTTTTTTAAAAAACGGAATGTGGAGTTCATGCCCAGTTCAATCAGCTTAATCAATGGCTGAATAAATAGCAGTACTCCTACATTTTTTAAAGAGAAAACTATGGCAATTAATATAGGAAAGGGAGTAGAGAATCAAGAGTGGGGGTATTTTGGCAGTGGAAAGGCACTAGACCTTCAGTGGCAGGAGTGGTACGATTTGATAGCATATGAACGTGTGAAGCTATTCCCTTAAAATACTACAGTATTTTAAACAAATGATAAATCAATGAGAAAATCAGACTATCTTTGGTTGATGCTGGACAGTCTCTTTAGCGCATAGCACTGTGACACCCGCAGCTTCTCTGATAGAAGTCAGATTTTATCTTGTTTCTCACACCAAATCTTAACGGGCTTCCCATTTCCCCACTCTTTCTTCACTCCTATTATTTGTTATGAACTTCGTATCTTATGCCCTTCTTAGTCTGTACTTGCATAATTCCAAAATTTTTGAAACTCGGTCATGTACTTTGTCAATTAATCCCAATTCAGGATTTCTTGTCCCTTAACTTCTGTTTGGAAACAAGTCTAGTTTTGGATTGACTGCTTGATAATCCTCTTAAGGTGTTTACACGTAGGTAACCTTATAGGTTTTCTCAGTATATTTTTTTTTCTAATTTTCTCAGAATTTTAGTGTGTAACTGCTGACTGGAGCCAGATTTGTCATTGTAAGGTAAAACCATAGATTAGAAAGTAATCTACATTGAGGAATATTAAAGTGACACAAATGTAAGGTAGTCACTACATGTTAGTTTTTATTTTTAATTATTTTGGTCTTTGAGTCATACCAGCTGGTTCTCAGGGCTTTTTCAGGTTCTGTGCTCGAGGATCACTCCTAGGGATACTCCAGGGACAATATGAAGTGCCAGGGATTGAACCAAGGTCATCCATATGCCAGCAAACACCTTTCCACAGCACTATTTATCTCCATTATATGGTTCTAAAGTTCGTTTAGCATGCTTTTTAAAACTGTTTAATGTGGTAACTATAATAAACAGTGGTAGCAGTATTTGGATTTAAAATATCTAAAACAGATTGTGAATAACATGAAAAGAGATATGATACGATATTGGCTGTCCTCACTGGGGCCCCTTGGAGGGGGGGCAGGTTGAGTTTCCCTCCCCGCCCCAAGCAGAGCTCTGGCAGCTGAAGACCTCCAGAACCAGCCACAACCATGCTGAGACCACTCTCCACACATATGAAGGTACCGGCAGAGGAACCCAGGCACGTGGGTCCTAGGGCTGAGATCTCCAAGTCTGCTCAGATAGGGGCTGAGCATCCTCCACCCAGATCCTCCATCTTCTAGTAGGCAGGGGTGACACCCACCACCTGACCCCCTGGCACCGTGTAATTCCATCAATGGCCAAGACCCAGAGACTACAAAACCCAGCTCCTAGAAGTGCGCGGCTGAATTTGCAGCCACGCGACATCTTATTATCTCATTTTTACTTTTGAACAATCTGGCAGGCTACCGAATATAACCTGCCCACAGGGTAGAGTCTGGCAAACTCCCTATGGCGTACCCAATATGCCAAATACGAGTAACAATGATGGTCTCATTCTCCTAGCCCTGAAAGAGCCTTGAATATGGCACTTTAAAATCTCAGGGCTAGGACAAAGGAGACGTTACTGGTGCCTGCTCGAGGCAATCGATGAACAACAGGATGATCGTGATTGTGATCGTGATCGTGAATGATTTTTATAAAATACCAAAATATTATATTTCCTACTATTATAAACCTTTAAATATTAAAAATGGGAAACCTAAGAAATTAAAATATTTGAATGAAAAATCATGAAAGAAAAAATTCCTCAATAAATATATAAAATAAATATATGTGATATGCTCACATTTAGTCTGTTAGGAAATAAAAATTAAGATTGTGTGTGAAATTAAGAAAGATTGAAACATCCATTTATGATTTGTGAGTCAATAAATGTGAACAGTCTCTAGAAATTGTTATGGAAGGTGAACCTTATAGGGTTTTCAGAATGGAGGTAACCATGTCAATGTTTTTATATCAGTCTGATGAGATTCAGTTTGAATTCCTGACCTTCAGAATTAGTAGACAATATCTTTTTAAAAAGTGTCTTAGTTTGTGGTGATTAGTTATGAAGAAATTGAAAATTAATAATGTCAAGGATTGATTTCCTACCTTGTATTCCTCAAAGAAAATAAATATGGTTATATTGTCTAGCATTTGTATTTATCATTGGAGTTACTTGGGCTTTTATTTTATAGCTCATAATATTTGCTTTATGTTTATGTTAATGGTTGATTAAAACTTTCCTTGTGTTCAAGCTTTGATAGCCTTTGATATCAAGGATATGCTGGTGTCATACCAGCATTACATTAATTTTTTATTATTTTTTTGAGCACTTTGGAAGAAATGGTATAATTTTGTATTTTCATTAATAAATTTTAGGTTCAGAGTTTTAAACAGCTATCAAGGGTTATGACTTCTTAATTGGGAAAATACTGTGTCATGAATTGAATATGTTTGATATAATATATCAAGTGCATATTTTATTTCTATATTTTATTTTAAATTATTTATTGGGCTGGAGCGATAGCACAGCGGGTAGGGCGTTTGCCTTGCAAGCGGCCAACATGGCCGACCCGAGTTCGATTCCTCAGCCCCTCTTGGAGAGCCCGATACCGAGAACATCTCACCCGCACGGCAAAGCCTGGCAAGCTCCCCATGACATATTCGATATGCCAAACACAGTAACAAGTGTCACATTGGGCCCGCTCTAGCAAATCCAAGAATAATGGGAGGACAGTGATATTTATTGTGGTTCTGGTTATCAAACACTGGATTTCAGACAGGCACAAGTGTTCCACTGCTAACAATATCTATGAGTCCTCACTATTTCTTTAGACAAATATCTCTTTCTAGTCCTTTTAGAGGTGTTGTTAAAAAAATTAAAATAAAACACCCTTAGGATTTTTAGAAGCCTTAAAGGAGCCTTTTGCACACACACAGCAGTAAGTTCTTCGGTGATCCTAAGACCCAGCTCAAAGGTTCTCTGAGATCCAGGACGTCTGAGATCTTAGAACTGCATCCCTTTAAATTTGATCTCTCACTTTTTATACCTTTGTTTGTTATTCACACCTGGTGGTGCTCCGGGGTTACTCCTTCCTAGCTCTGTGGTCAGGGATCACTTCTAGTAAGGCTTGGGGCACCAGGGGTTGAACCCAGGTTGGCTGTGTGCAAAGTAAGCATCCTACCCAGTGCGCCATTGCTCTGGCCCCCTATACATTTTATGTTCCTGTGCTCTGTCGACAAGGCAATAGGAATATTTAACTTGTTACTATAATTTACAACTTCTGCTAGCAAAATGCACTTTGGTAAATTATTTCTGCACAACAAGCCTCTTCAAGTATTTATACTGAAAGTATCTGTGACTGTCTTTTTTCACCTTGACTATCTTTGGCTACATCTCAGACCATTAGAGTCACTGGAAGTTGAACGACTTCTTCAGTAATATTTAGTGGGCTTAGTTAAATGGATATCATGTTAACGGAATTTGCCTGAGGGTACTGACAAGGTTGACGACACAAGAACTGTTTGAGCTACTCAGGCAGCTTCCTTCAGAACCATGTTCCCAAAGTAGTAAGTAGTGGGAATGATTTAGATCCATAGTCAGATTCAAAATTTTATTAGACATTTTTTATCACTAAATATTGTAGTGTTTAAGCCAAATAGCCTTATAACTAGTTATAATAACTATTATAACTAGCTTTTCATGTTTGTAAATATAACATTTATGAAATAATTTAAAATAAATTTAAAATATATCCAATATCTTTAATTGACCCAAGTAGGTTCCCATATAAAGTTTACGTCTCCTACATATATTCAGTATAAGAAAACATATTTCATTTCAGAGCTTGATATCTCAATGTCCTTTATTGTAAGGTTTTTTCTTCCCTTTTCTTTCTAGAATTAAGTTCATCACTATTTATCACTATTGCTATCCTCCCGTTGTTGATCGATTTGCTCGAGCGGGCCCAGTAATGTCTCCGTCGTGAGACTTGTTACTGTGTTTGGCATATCGAATGCATCATGAGTAGCTTGCCGTGCGGGTGAGATACTCTCGGTAGCTTGCTGGGCTCTCTGAGAGGAGTGGAGGAATTGAACTTGGGTCGGCCATGTTGGCTGCTTGCAAGGCAAACGCCCTACCCGCTGTGCTATCGTTCCAGCCCAATTAAGTTCATATAAAGTATATTCTCCAATTATAATGGGATTGAACTATAAGTCAATAATAGAGAAACCACAAAACTTTCTGTATACTTAGAAATCAAACAATGTATTTCTATTCCAATGACAAAAGGTAAAAGTTTCCTAAGAAAAATTTAAAAATATTTTGAGTGAAGTTTTTAAAATATAGTGTTAAGGCTACTTTATAAAATATTATATTTTATAAAAATAGAATTTTCTCAAATAAATAATTTTAGTTTCCACCTCAAGAATATTTTCTTTTTTTCACCTCAAAAATCTTAATCTAAGTATCTACCTCAAGAAGAGAGGGCAGTTCGCCTCCTCCAGATGGAACCCCGGTGACCATGAGCCTCTACAAGCACAGCTCGAGCATGTGGGAACAGGACTTTCACACCAAACTGCCAGAACTTCCCCGGCTCCCAGGTAACCTCTGATTCTGGAAGTCATGCCCACAACCTGCCCCCCAGCACACAGCCACAGAGAAGAAAGGCTGCGGGGGGGGGGGGGAGGAGGGGTGGGGCACCACAGCTCCTGGAGAATGCTCCAGGTCCAGAGAGCCGAGGTCACTGGGAAGTCCCAGATGGGGTAGGTGCCTCATCCCGCCTACTCCAGATGGAACCCCGTTGACCATGAGCTTCTACAAGCACAGCTCGAGCATGCAGAAACAGGACTTTCATGCCAAACCGCGCGGCCGCTTATGTGGCCGCGTGACTTCTCCTTATATATAAAGTGATCAATGGAAAGTAAATTATCCAATGTTTCTCCCTGAAAATCAGGCTTAACTCTTTTACAAACCACAACACCCAATAGGAAAGAGAGAACAAAAGGAAATGCCCTGCCACAGAGGCAGGGTAGGATGGGGGGATGGGAGGTGGGAGGATTACTGAGATTCGTGGTGGTGGGAAATGGTTACTGGTGGAGGGATGAGTATTCAAAATAAATAAATACATTTAAAAAAAAGAAAGAAAAGAAAAAAAGAAGAGAGGGCAGTTTAATTATGAGGTACAGGAATTAAGGTAATTTCCTTGACTGTGACTGAGCCCAGTTTGACTCTTGATACCACATTTGGTTCCCTGATCATTGGCAGGAGTGTCCCCTGAGCACTACCGGCCTGGTCTCCCTGCAAAAAAATTCTAAAAAGAAAAATATATATAGAAGGAAGAGAATAATAATTCTAGTGTAAGTCAAGAAATAAAATAGAAAGTTTAAGATCATAAATCAATAACACTGTAAAGAGAAAAGCACTAGCAAAATTTGATGAAACCAAAGATTATTTATTTTTTCTTTTTTTTTTCTTTTTTTTATTGTATTTTATTTTTTTTAAAGTTGTAGCTTTACAATTTTTTGTGCTTTGGTTTCAATTATACAATGATCAGATACCCATCCCTCCACCAGTGCCCATTTTCCACCACCATGGATAATATCCCTCCCACCCCCATCCCCCCATCCCCCCTGTCTCTGTGGCAGGGCAATCCCCTGTGTTCTCTCTCTCCTTTTGGGTGTTGTGGTCTGCAAAAGAGGCATTGAGTGGCAAACATGTTCAGTCCATAGTCTACTTTCGACATGCATCTCCCCTCCTGGGAGGATCCTCCAAACATCCTTTATTTGGTGCTCCCTTCTCTATCTGAACTGCCCTTTCCTCTAGGATACCCGGCTGGCCTCTAAGTTATGGAGTAATCCTCCTGGTGCTGATCTCAGCTATTCTTGGGTATTAATCTCTTACTTTGTTACTTTATATCCCCCAGATGAATGCAATCTTTCTATGTCTATCCCTCTCTTTCTGACTCATTTCGCTTAGCATGATACTTTCCATATTGTACCACTTGTATGTAAATTTCATGACTTCATCTTTTCTAAGAGCTACATAGTACTCCATTGTGTAGATGTACCAAAGTTTCTTTAACCAGTCATCTGTTCTTGGGCACTCAGGTTTCTTCCAGTTTCTGGCTATTGTAAAGAGTGCTGCAATGAACAAACAAGTGCAGATGTCACTTCGACTATACATTTTTGCCTCTCTGGGATATATTCCCAGGAGTGGTATTGCTGGGTCAAATGGGAGCTCAATTTCTAATTTTTTGAGAATCGTCCATACTGTTTTCCAGAAGGGCTGAACCAGTGGACATTCCCACCAACAGTGAAGGAGTGTCCCTTTCTCGCCACATCCACGCCAGCATCGGTTGCTTTTGTTCTTTTGAATGTGGGCTAGTCTCTGAGGTGTGAGATGGTATCTCATTGTGGTTTTGATCTGCATCTCCCTGATGATTAATGATGTAGAGCATTTTCTCATGTGCTTTTTTGCCATTCGGATTTCTTCTTTGAGAAAGTTTCTGTTCATTTCATTGCCCCATTTTTGGATGGGGTTGGATGTTTTCTTCTTGTGGAGTTTAACCAGTATTTTGTATAGCCTGGATATCAACCCCTTGTCAGATGTGTATTCGGCGAATATCCTTTCCCATTCTGTAGACTGTCTTTGTATTTTGCTCACTGTTTCTTTGGAGGTGCAGAAGCTTCTTAGTTTAAGATAGTCCCATTTATCTATCTCTGTTTTCACTTGCTCGGCCAGTGGCGTGGCATCCAAAAGATTATTTTTAATTGAATTACAGCACTTCCTCTTTCCTTGAAACCAAAGATATTTTAAATAATTAATGAAATGTTTCAGAGCCTGGCAAGCCACCCATGATGTATTCGATATGCCAAACACAGTAACAACAAAATCTCCAATGGAGACGTTACTGGGCCCGCTCAAGCAAATCGATGAACAACGGGAGGGCCTTTACCTTTACCTTTACCTAATGAAATGTAGAAACTTCCAAGAAAACTGAAAAAAAGAGAAAATAGCTCTCAGTGTCAGAAATGAAACCAAAGGTTTACTATAACCTTGGCTGGAGCGATAGCACAGCGGGTAGGGCGTTCGCCTTACACGCGGCCAACATGGCTGACCCGAGTTCGATTCCTCCGCCCCTCTCGGAGAGCCCGGCAAGCTACCGAGAGTATTCGATATGCCAGACACAGTAACAACAAAGTCTCCAATGGAGACGTTACTGGGCCCGCTCGAGCAAATCGACGATCAACGGGAGGGCCTTTACCTTTCTAAATATTATACTGTCACTGTCACTGTCCTCCCATTGTTCATCGACTTGCTCGAGCGGGCCCAGTAACACTGAGACTTGTTATTGTGTTTGGCATATAGAATACATCATGGGGAGCTTGCCAGGCATTGTCGCGTGGGCGAGATACTCTCAGTAACTTGCTAGGCTCTCCGAGAGTGGTGGAGGAATTGAACTCAGGTTGGCCATGTCGGCCGTATGCAAGGCAAACACCCTACCCACTGTGCTATCACTCCAGTTATAAACATAAAATTTAAAAAATGCATGAAAATGATGTATTCTTTGAAAACTACAAACTACAAAAGTCCAAGAAATCTTAAATATTTTCTTGTTTTGATTTTGGGTTGCACTCTGGAGACTGAACTGAACCTTTAAGGACTGAAGCGACAGGCAAGGAAACATCTTAAAGCCTTAGCAGCTATACTATCTCTCTGATACCAGTGATACATTTTTTGTTTTTGTTTTGGGGCTACTCTTGGAGGTGTCCAGGGCTTACCACTGGCCTTACACTCAGGGATTATTCCTTGTGGGCTCAGGGGACATGAGGGTACTAGGGGTCAAACCTAGGTCAGTGGTGTGCAAGGCAGGCTACCATTTCTGCTGTACATTCTTTCCAGCCCAGTAAAATATTTTCCCCTAAATTTCTTTCTTTTTTTTTTTTTTTGCTTTTTGGGTCACACCCAGCGATGCCCAGGGGTTACTTATTCCTGGCTCTGTACTCAGGAATTAATCCTGGTGGTGCACAGGGGACCATATGGGATAATGTAAATCAAACTGGGTTGGCCACATGCAAGGTAAATGCCTTACTTGCTATGCTATTGCTGCAGCCTCTCCCCTAAAATTTTTCAATAAATAAATAAATAAATAACTTTTAAGCTGGAGACATAGTACAGGAGATAAGTCACTGACCTTGGGCATAGCCAACTCTAGTTCAATCCTGAGCATGGCAAATGATCTAATCACTGCCACAAGGTATCTCTGAACAGTCAGGAATAAACTCTGATCATACTGGGTGTGGCCCAATATCCCACCACCCCTACAACAAAAAAGTTTAAAGATTTCTGCCCCTTTCCCATTTCTCTCTTCTTTGAAAGCCTTACAATGTGGATTATATTCATATTAATGCTGTCCTATATAGCTCTTATGTCCATCACTTTTAATATTCATTTTCTGTCTCATATTCACTTAATATTCATTTGATGTGCAAGGCAGACCACCATTTCTGCTGCACATTCTATTTTTCTGGTCTATTTGGGTGATTTACACTATTTTCTTTATAAGCACACTGACTGTTTTAACTTTTTATATTCTACCATTGAACTCCAGAATTAATTTTTTGCATATTTGCAGTATTCTTTAGTTCTATGACTTCTGTTTGGACCTTTGTCAAACTTTCTCATATTTTTCAGTCTATACTTGGTTCTCATCACCAGATCTCCTTAAGCATCATTAGAACTATGGTTTTAAGGCTCTCTCAAATAGTTTGCATGGCTTCATTTCATTAGGGATTCTTTAACATCTCTAGCTTTGATCCATCAGTGCAGGTGAATTACTCCGTCTTCCCATTATTTCTCTTGCTCCTTGTGCCAGAAACTTGTGCTTGAGCAGGTTTGGATGGCAACGGGGGAATCTGATGACAGAGGTGTCTGGGAGTTTATGGGTTAGGATCATCTGGCACCAGCACCAAAGTTGGGTATATCAAAGTGAGCAGGGGTTTCAGTCTTGAGTTCCTGGCCCAGCTACGGGACTGAGTTTGAGAAGGTCTGGACCATGTCCATGATTTTAAGGCTTCAAAGCCCAGCACTCATAAGATTGCATCAGTCCTGAAATTCTGTTTGGCTTGGGAATGTGTGTGCAAGTGAAGTAAAAAGCACACTGGGACTTCAGATAGATATTTTCTTTACTTAAACCTTTGGGGTTCAACCTCTAACACCACAGAAAGGTTTATTGAGAATCCAAAGAATACATTTATATCCTAATTTAGAAAATTTTATCAGCCTCTCTTTCCTCATCCTTCTTAACGCTGCCATCTTGGTGGCTCTTTCAGGGTCAGGGAAATGAGACCCATTGTATTTACTGGTTTTGGCATATCAAATACACCGTGCCAAGCATATCGAATAGCTTGCCAGGCTCTGCCATGCGGGCAAGATATTCTCGATAGCTTGCTAGGCTCTCCAAGAGGGATAGAGGCTTTTTAGGGTGGCCTCTAATCGCCCTGGCAGGTGTTCCCATGGTTCAAACCATAATTGAACCCTATCAAATATGGTGCGGTAATCTTGGAAGATGGGTATTAAGTGTCCTATGATGTGGCCACATGGTCCAAAAAGCTTCCTGGAGCATGACGGCGGCTGGGTAGTGGAGTTAGTGGAGGTCTGCTGATGAGGTATTACCTGGTACCAGTAGGGTGGGTCTTCTATGTGTAATCCCTGGATCGCTGGAGGTTGGTGGAGGCAGGGAAGGGTAAGGTGGGGCTTCTGGTTTTAATCCCTTTGTCTCCGGAGATTGGTGGGAGCAGGCAGAGGATCTCTGTTCCCGGGTTCCGTTGAGCCTGGAGTCTGAGGTCACAGAGTTCTGCTTACCTGGTTCCGTGGGGCTTCACTCATGCCTGAGTCTTGGCCCGAATGCCTGGAGTGTGGCAACGGCTGGGTAGTGGAGGTAGTGATAAAATCTCAAGGCCGAACTAGGCTGCGAAAACGAAGGACAAAAACGACTGTCTGTACTTTCAATGAATGTATGCTGGCATCGGATGAATTCATCGAGGACCTGATGGTACAAGAGCAAAAGATCAAGTACGACATCATTGGTCTGACTGAGATGAGAAGGCATCAATAGCATCACGTCATTTTCGACATTGGAGAAGAACTGTTCCTCAGAACATGCGACAAAAGAGGCCTCCGTGGTGTCGGCATCCTTGTTAACACAAAATTGGCCATAAGTATTGATTCATTGAATCAATTGGCCATGAGCATTCAATGCCTAACAACTCGAAATGGACAATTACACTTGAATAGATGTGGCTCACTACCAGCAGCTTCTATCTTTGTTGTCTATGCACCAACATCCACTCATGATGAAGGAGAAATTGAGAAGTTTTACATGGAGCTGGAGAAGTTCTATAAAGAAGACCACACCTTCTACAAGATCATTGTCGGTGATTTTAATGCCAAGATGATTGGACCGAGAAGATCAGCCGAAGAACTCCACATCGGAACAAATGGCCTAGAATGGAACGAACAGGGTGAGAGACTGTCTGAGTTCATCATGTCGACCAAGACCATCCATGGTAACTCACAGTTCCAGAAGGCCAAATCTAAACATTGGATATGGGAGTCTCCTGGTGGACGGTTCCACAACGAAACTGACCACATCATATTCAATTGACGGTTTTGCCTGACTGACGTCGCTGTTGTCTCAAAATTCCAAACGGGATCAGATCACCACCTCCTTGGTGCAAAATTCTACTTCATGGAGAGGGGATAAAGGGCTGCAAAGTTTAAGAAGAGAACTCCCAGAACGACCACCAACTCTTTGGCACTATTGCGGCAACATGGGAAGTTGCTGTCATTGACAACATTGACGAGGAATATGATTGACTGGTTCAGCATCTCATGATTTTGCGAGGAATGCCAAGAAAGAGATAGCCACAAAAAACGCCTGTCTTCGAAAACTCTTGAGCTTATTTGCCAACGTGGTTTGATGCATGCCTCAGACAACCAGAAGCAAACGTCCGAGCTTGCAAAGCAGTGCAGAGAAGCGATAAAGGAAGACCTCAAATAGAGAAGAGCAGCAGTGCTGGAAGATGCAGCAGAAGCCAGGAAAAGCATTTGCAACACCTGCCTGTCCTTCGCCAACTACAAGACCAAGATGACTGCTGTCCGATGTCCTGATGGTTCTATCACATCTTCCAGAGAGGCAATGGAGAAGATTATTCATGACTTCTACTCGGATCTCTTCGATAGCCACGTCCACCTGCCCACATGCCAAATTCCACAGGATGGATATGTCATTCCCAAAGTTCTCCCTTCTGAAATTTGTCATGCCATTTTGTTGGTAAAGAAGTGAAGAGCACCCTGACTAGACAAGGTCAAACCCAAACCTGAAGAACCTGCCATCAGTACCCATCAATACACTGGCTCAGCTCTTCACACACTACCTGTCTGAAAGCAAGGTTCTACCCCAGTGGAAAAACAGCAGTATTCTTCTACTGTACAAGAAGGGAGATATCCATAGCATTGGCTACTATCACCTCAGTCTGCCTGTTGTCTGTCGTCTACAAGCTGTTTACTCAAGTCATCCTGAATAGGATTGGCAGAACACTAGATGGACAACCATTCGAGCAAGCCGGGTTCCGAAAAGGATTCAGCATGATCGACCATATCCACACGATAACGAAGCTCATTGAGGTTTCTCAGGAGTTCAAGATGCCACTCTCTCTAACGTTCATTGATTTAAAGAAGGCCTTTGATTCTGTTGAGACTGAAGCAGCCATTGAAGCCCTAGCCAAACAGGGTGTTCAAACTTAATACATCAGGATCCTCCATGAGCTCTATTATGGATTCACTACCAGGATGTCACCATTCTACGAGGAAGTGATCATCCATGTCAAGAGAGGGATATGGCAGGGTGATACCATTTCACCGAAACTCTTCCATGCCACCCTCGATGACGTCATGCGATGACTGGAATGGGAAGAAATGGGAGTGAAGATAGATGGTCGGTAACTATACCACCTCTGCTTCACTGATGACATTGTTCTAATAACACCAAACATTAACTAAGTGGCACAAATGCTGGCTGACTTTGACCATGAGTGTGGAAAGGTTGGACTACAGCTGAATCTCACGAAGACAATATTCATGAGAAACGGTTTCATTCCTGATTTTCCATTCTTTCTCAACAGAATGAACATCTCCGAATGCAACAGTTATGTGTACCTAGGTCGAGAAGTCAACATGACGAATGAGTTGCACCTGGCACCTGAGTTGCGCAGGAGGAAGAGAGCGGCTTGGAATGCCTTCTAGAGCATCAAAGAAAAAGCCAAGAGGAACAAAGAACCTCCAGATCTGGACACATCTCTTCGCTTCCACTGTTCTTCCTGCATTAACATATGCCTCAGAGACCCAGGCCCTACAAAAACAGGATGAGAACGCTATTCGGGTCTCAAATAGAGGAATCGAAAGAGCTATGCTTGGGGTATCATGCTTCACTCAAATGAGAGAAAGAATCCGAAGTTCCGACCTCTGTTGATGTTCAAGAATCAGGTATGCTGTCTCATTTGCCAAGGCACTGAAAATCAGATGGGCTGGACACATAAAGAGATTTGGAGATGACCCCTGTACTAGAGCCATTACCGACTGAATTCCACGGGACGTCAAAGGTCACATGGCCACCCACCTACGAGATGGTCAGACTTCTTTTTTTTTTTTTATTTTTATTTCTTTATTGAATCACCGTGGGAAAGGTTACAAAGCTTTCAGGTTTAGGTCTCAGTCATGCAAATATCAAACACATTTCCCTTTACCAAAACTTATTTTTTACCATGAAGAACCCCAATAAAACCCCACCCTCCACCCCTCCCAGTCCCTGTGGGGCAGATGAATTCTAGTTAACACTCTATCTGCTTTGATTAGATTCATTGTTTCAATAAAGGATTCACCACTATTATTTAGAGTTTACCCCCCCCCCCAAATCAGACATGCTGAAAAAGCATTGTGAAGTGATTTGCTTTCTACAGCTGGGTTCAAGAATTAAATGTTGGTTTTGGATTTCTGCTATTTTACTTATTGACCCTGGAAGTATTTCTACTGAAAGTCAGATAGTTAAGAAATTGGTTTCTGTGCACTGGAGACGTGGCGGTGCTGGAGAGCCGCTAGTGGGGGGGCAAATGGTGGCCTCGGTAGGGCGTGAAGGGCGGACCGAAACGCCCCCCTTCCCATGAGGTTTTAGTCGCCCCCACATCCCCGGCTCATACCTGCTGTCCACAAGGCTCCCACGTGGCCGCCATCTTTCTTTTCAGAGGGAGGAGGGCAGAAGGGACCAACACCCTTTCCCCTCTGGGCAGACATGATGGCCTGGATTAACGCATAGTCCTTTCACTTTTCTGCTCCAAGCTGCTGGGTTCTGCATTAAGTCCTTGTGCTTCTGGGGCTGTGGCTGTGCTGGAGAGCCGCTCATAGGGGGCAACCGGTGACCTCGGTAGGGCGTGAAGGGCGGACCGAAATGCCCCCCTTCCCATGAGGTTTTAGTCGCCCCCACACCCCCGGCTCATACCTGCTGTCCACAAGGCTCCCATGCAGCCGCCATCTTTCTTTCCAGAGAGGAGAAGGCGACTGGGGCAACACCCTTTCCCCTCCGGACAGATCTGATGGCCTGGATCAACGCATAGTCCGTTCACTTTTCTGCTCCAAGCTGCCGGGTTCTGCATTAAGTCCTTGTGCTTATGGGGCTGTGGCCATGCTGGAGAGCTGCTCGGGGGGGGGGGGGGCAACTGGTGACCTCAGTAGGACGTGAAGGACGGACCGGAACGTCCCCCTTCCCATGAGGTTTTAGTCGTCCCCACTCCCCCGGCTCATGCCTGCTGTCCACAAGGCTCCCATGTAGCCGCCATCTTTCATTCCAGAGAGGAGAGGGCGAATGGGGCAACACCCTTTCCCCTCCGGACAGACCTGATGGCCTGGATCAATGCATAGTCCGTTCACTTTTCTGCTCCAAGCTGTCGGGTTCTGCATTAAGTCCTTGTGTTTCTGGGGCCGTGGCCGTGCTGGAGTGCCGCTCGCGGGGGGCAACTGGTGACCTCAGTAGGACGTGAAGGACGGACCGGAACGTCCCCCTTCCCATGAGGTTTTAGTCGCCCCCACTCCCCCGGCTCATACCTGCTGTCCACAAGGCTCCCATGCAGCCGCCATCTTTCTTTCCAGGGAAGAGAGGGCGAATGGGGCAACACCCTTTCCCCTCCGGACAGACCTGATGGCCTGGATCAACGCATAGTCCATTCACTTTTCTGCTCCAAGCTGCCGGGTTCTGCATTAAGTCCTTGTGCTTCTGGGGCTGTGGCCGTGCTGGAGAACCGCTCATGGGGGGCAACTGGTGACCTCGGTAGGGCGTGAAGGACGGACCGGAATGCCCCCCTTCCCATGAGGTTTTAGTTGCCCCCACAGCCCCGGCTCATACCTGCTGTCCACAAGGCTCCCATGTGGCTGCCATCTTTCTTTCCAGAGGGAGGAGGGTGGAAGGGACCAACACCCTTTCCCCTCCGGGCAGCCATGATGGCCTGGATTAACGCATAGTCCATTCACTTTTCTGCTCCAAGCTGCTGGGTTCTGCATTAAGTCCTTGTGCTTCTGGGGCCGTGGCCGTGCTGGAGAACCGCTTGCGGGGGGCAACTGGTAACCTCGGTAGGGCGTGAAGGACGGACCGGAACGCCCCCCTTCCCATGAGGTTTTAGTCGCCCCCAATCCCCCGGCTCATGCCTGCTGTCCACAAGGCTCCCATGTAGCCGCCATCTTTCTTTCCAGAGAGGAGAGGGCGAATGGGGCAACACCCTTTCCCCTCCGGACAGACCTGATGGCCTGGATCAACGCATAGTCCGTTCACTTTTCTGCTCCAAGCTGTCGGGTTCTGCATTAAGTCCTTGTGTTTCTGGGGCCGTGGCCGTGCTGGAGTGCCGCTCGCGGGGGGCAACTGGTGACCTCAGTAGGACGTGAAGGACGGACCGGAACGTCCCCCTTCCCATGAGGCTTTAGTCGCCCCCACTCCCCCGGCTCATACCTGCTGTCCACAAGGCTCCCATGCGGCCGCCATCTTTCTTTCCAGGGAAGAGAGGGTGAATGGGGCAACACCCTTTCCCCTCCGACAGACTTGATGGCCTGGATTAACGCATAGTCCGTTCACTTTTCTGCTCCAAGCTGCCGGGTTCTGCATTAAGTCCTTGTGCTTCTGGGGCTGTGGCCATGCTGGAGAACCGCTCGTGGGGGGCAACTGGTGACCTCGGTAGGGCGTGAAGGACGGACCGGAACGCCCCCCTTCCCATGAGGTTTTAGTTGCCCCCACAGCCCCGGCTGATACCTGCTGTCCACAAGGCTCCCATGTGGCTGCCATCTTTCTTTCCAGAGGGAGGAGGGTGGAAGGGACCAACACCCTTTCCCCTCCGGGCAGCCATGATGGCCTGGATTAACGCATAGTCCATTCACTTTTCTGCTCCAAGCTGCTGGGTTCTGCATTAAGTCCTTGTGCTTCTGGGGCCGTGGCCGTGCTGGAGAACCGCTTGCGGGGGGCAACTGGTGACCTCGGTAGGGTGTGAAGGACGGACCGGAACGCCCCCCTTCCCATGAGGTTTTAGTTGCCCCCACACCTCCGGTTCATACCTGCTGTTCACAAGGCTCCCATGCGGCTGCCATCCTTCTTTCCAGAGAAGAGAGGGCGAATGGGGCAACCCCCTTTCCCCTCTGGCAGACTTGATGGCCTGGATTAACGCATAGTCCTTTCACTTTTCTGCTCCAAGCTGCTGGGTTCTGCATTAAGTCCTTGTGCTTCTGGGGCTGTGGCCGTGCTGGAGAGCTGCTCATGGGGGGCAACTGGTGACCTCGGTAGGGTGTGAAGGACGGAAGATGGTCAGACTTCTTTGTCAAGACTCTGACCGATTGGTTTGAGGTGTTCCTAGAATGAGCAGACGACATTGGGCTACACTAGCACATGACAGGGACGGATGAAGATGTTACTGGCTCCCGCTTGAGCAAATTGATGAGTAATGGGATGTCAAGTGATCATGTAATTAAAAAAATCCTTATTTTTAATTAAAAATGTTTTTAGTGCAAGGGATTGAATCTCCCCCATTATATATGCAAGGTAAGTGTTGAGCTACATTCCCAGCCCTCATTATCTAATTTTAAAGCACTGTAGCACTGTCCTCCCATTATTCATCAATTTGCTCAAGCAGTCCAGTAACGTCTCGATTTTGAGACTTGTTGTTACTGTGTTTGGCATATGGAATACATCACGGGTAGCTTGCCAGGCTTTGCTGTGTGGGCGAGATACTCTTGGTAGCTTGCTGGGCTCTCCGAGAGGGGCGGGGGAATTGAACCTGGGTCAGCCAGCCCAGCCGGGTGCAAGGCAAACGCCCTACCTCTGTTCTATAGCTCCAGCCCTCTAATTTTAAAATTATATAAAAATATATTCCTTATAACTCAATTCAGTTGAGATTTAGGTTATAAACCCCCCACCTAAGTACATGTGAAAGATATTGATTACATATAGAGAGATCATATATTTTAAGACTTACTGGATATCTACAGAGTTCTGTGACAGATGCCATTTGGGGGTAGAAGGGTTTGGGTTACACTCAGCAATGCTCAGGGATTACTCTTGGATCTGCACTCAGGAGGCACACCTGGCAGTGCATGGGGTACCTTATGGAGTGTTGGGGATCCAACTTGGGTTGGCTGTGTGGAAGGCAAGTGCCCTGTTGCTGTTGCTCCAGCCTGACAGATATCATTTTTACTTTTTTTTTTTGATTCATGACATGTGCCCCACCACTCACTGAGCCATATTCTTTTTTTTCTTTTTTCTTTTTTTTTCTTTCTTTTTTTTATTAGTGAAACACCATGAGGTACAGTTGTAGACTTACAAATTGTTGTGCTTAGGTTTCAGTTATGCAATGATCAAGTACCTATCCCACCACCTGTGCCCATTCTTCACCCCCACCAATCCCAGTATCCCTCCCACCCCCCCAACCCCCATCCCACTCTGCCTCTGTGGCAGGGTACTCCCTTTTGTTTTAGCTCTGCTTTTGGGTGCTGTGGTCTGCAGAAGAGACATTGGGTGGCAATCATGTTCGGTCCATAGATTATTTTCAGCAGGCATCTCCCATCCTGGGCAGATCTTCCCAGCACCCTTTATTTGGTGCTCCCTTCTCTATCTGAGCTGGCTTTACCCCTAGAGTGTGCAGCTGGCCTCTAAGCCATGGAGTGAACAACCTGGTATTTATCACAGCTGTTCTTGGGTGTTAGTCTCTTATTTTGTTACTTTATGTTACACAGATGAATGCAATCTTTCTATGTCTGTCCCTCTCTTTCTGACTCATTTCGCTTAGCATAATATTTTCCATGTAGTACCACTTGTATGTAAATTTCATGACTTCATTTTTTCTAACTGCTACATAGTACTCCATGGTGTAGATGTACCAAAGTTTCTTTAACCAGTCATCTGTTCTCGGGCACTCAGTGAACCATATTCTTAACTACGGAAAAAAGATGCAGTTTTTACATGTTTGAACTAGGCCATTAACTAAATAATGCACACCTGAGTTCCAGAGAATAGTTCTTAGGTCAGTAAGATATATTTCCTTTTATAGGAAACATAGGGATAAATATGCTATAGTCTTACACATTGAAATGTGTTTTAGCATTGAGCAAGTCAAGAAGGCCCGTATGGGGCTTCTCCATCATATTAGCAGAGCCAATAACCATGGTGTCATTGTATCCAACAAAGCAAGAGGAAGTTTAAAAGGGAAGTTATGTCAGAATTAAGCGGTTAATATTATGATCTTTCTAAAGGGCCTCTGGCTGTTTACATCAATATTTTATGCTAACTAACATGGATTTAAATCTGACAGCTGATTGGTGCCCTCTACCTATTTAATATCGGGAATCTTGGAGCAGTCTCATTTCCAGCCTCATTTCCTGCTAGGCTCTGAAGCTTTACCTGTCTCTTCTTCTTACTCTAATTTACCATCATGAAGTTCTTAGGGTTCCTTGTACTGATGGCAGTTTCTGCATTCTTGGTGTCTGGCCGTAAGTAAACTTTTTACCTGAAGATTAGAATAGAACATGTTCTTCTTGTGGTACTCCAGATATTAATTATTTGTGAATATTAAGGATGGGGAAGCTAGAAGCTGCCATCTACTTTTTCCACTCCTTACCCTTCTCTGATAACACTTTAACTTATCTCTGAAGTTAGAGTTGACTCTATTCTTAAGGTTTTCTTAATTAAGTTGGATCTTTGTTCAGTTCCAATCTTAGAATCCAATACTAATATTAGTGTGTAAATATGCCTAAATGGTAACCGGAGGTTCTTTTCAAGGGACACCAGGGACATAGCACAGCAGACAGGTACTTGCTTTGCATGTGGCTGATCTGGGTTTGCTTCCCAGCATCCCAAATTACCCCCCAACTCCTGTTAGAGGTGATCTCTGAGCATAGAGCCAGAATTAATTCCTGAGCACTACATGGTGTGGCCCCTCAAAAAAAATCTTTAGGAAAAAAATGACCATGTATATGTATGCACGATGTGTATGTGTAATCTTTTGGGCTGTATATTAATTGCACATCTTTTTCTCTTCAGTGTTGCATCACTGAGGATTTGTAATTGTTAAAGCTTCAGTATTGTGCATTTTTCACCATCTACATCTACATCGAATTGTCATCTACATATTATTTTTCTTTCTTTTTCAGAGACTCCAGCAGACGCTTCTGGTGAGTATACACTTGTAACTTAATTACTTCCTGCAGTGACTGTTTTCCATTTCAGCTGTATGCCAAGTTACCATGGAGGATGTTTTACAATGATACCTAAGCAAAAGTTCAGAAAAACTATATTCCTTATACACAGATTCTAAAAACTATCGTGAACATAGAAAATGTGCTCACTTCTTACACTTTATTGCAGAACTTTAAGGCCTCTGACATGACATATAAATTTTAGATTTATCATTAATTTATAGGGCAATGTGTCCAGCTGGAGTGTGAGAGTTTGGGAGATGCCTATGAAAATTTCTTTGTTACCATAAATGAAAGAAAGCATGAGCACTGTGTGCAAGAGAGACTAGTTTGTCCCAGAAAAAAGAAAGAGATATCATTTCTAAAGGTGACATAGAAATGAAGGTACTAATATCATAGACAATTCCAGGCAAATAGGGCTTAAAAATGGGGTAAAATGAAGCAAGGTCACATAGTTTGCTCTTGTGATGGTCTTTGTGTCTTGTTTTAAGACTGAAAATCAAGGTTTTTGGACCAAAGAACTTATTGATTCTTTGTCTCTTCTAAAATATATTGTTTGCTTTGTTCTGTATATGCTATTCCATGGAGGCAATATGAAAATTTCAATATTTATTCTCCACAATGGGAGCTGTGTCTTCTTGGTCTTGTACATAAAAGTATTGGGTCTTATTAGAACTCACACAATGTGTAATATATCCTACCCAAAATTTAAGGTCTAATGAAAAAATATTTCATTTTCTGAGACAGCATGGTTATCTATGAATATCTTGACTATAGAGGTACAGTTCAGTTTTTGAGGTAGATTTAAAAAATGTGGGTTTGGATACTGTTATTTGTTAATATCTGTAGTATAAAACTTTAGGGTGATACTTCTAACTCTTCCCACTTTCCCATTGAATGTAGAGTTATTTTGAGGTATTTGTTCAATTTCATTGTTTTCTTAATGAAACCAGATTCTCCCAGTATACCTACTGTGGTTGTCAAACTTTCTGCTGTAATCTATGATGTAATCATTGACACAAAAGGCTGGAAAAAGAGAACTTCAGGCCAGAAAAACCTATAGAAAAATCAGGAGATACTTTTAGTATGTTCACTTACCTTTTCTTCTTGCTCTTGTTTTTTTCCCCTCTAGGATTTACTTTTAAACTTTATTTATTCACAATGTACCAAATTATGCAGTGTAACATTCTGTGGGAGAACACCAGCATGTTCTTCCAGTAGGAATTTCCTTATTACTTCCCAGCAGCAGTCCCTGAAATATGAAAAATTGTGGAATTGTTTTTTTATGCCAGCCCTGAGTATCACTGAGTATCATCCCATTGTTCATCGATTTACTCGAGTGGGCGCCAATAATGTCTCCTGAGATTTTAGCAGCCTCTCCATACTCGTCTTTCCCAAAGCTGCTGTAGTGGAGGCTCTTTCAGGGTTAGGAGAATGAGACCTGTTATTGTTACTGGTTTTGGCATATCAAATATGCCATGGGGAGTTTGCCAGACTCTTACCCTGAGTAAAAAGTATACTTTCTATCAGTCTCCTAGAGGTATATTCCAAATTCTTTCTATCTCTCCAAGGTCAGGGTTTGCAAGAATATTTATATGAAAGAACAATAGGTTGTCAAGTTAAAAGATATGACAGAATCAATGATATTTGAAGAGGAACTAAAAAAGAGAATTGTAACTCCAAATTGGTTGTGGAAAGTTTATTCCTTAAGGAGAGAATCAAGCACCTTTCATGGAAAGTTTCTTTCTACTTTCTGGTGTCCCTCGGATTATACTAACATATATTTCTGTTCTGGTTTCTCCTGGAACAGTCACTGATGCCGCAGCAGCCACCGATGCCGCAGCAGCCACTGATGCCCCAGCAGCCACCGATGCCGCAGCAGCCACTGATGCCCCAGCAGCCACCGATGCCGCAGCAGCCACCGATGCCGCAGCAGCCACTGATGCCACAGCAGCCACTGATGCCGCAGCAGCCACTGATGCCCCAGCAGCCACCGATGCCGCAGCAGCCACTGATGCCCCAGCAGCCACCGATGCCGCAGCAGCCACTGATGCCCCAGCAGCCACCGATGCCGCAGCAGCCACCGATGCCACAGCAGCCACTGATGCCACAGCAGCCGCTGATGCCCCAGCAGCCACCGATGCCACAGCCACCACTGTTGCTGCTCCTGCTGCTGCCACCACAACTACTAAAGCCCCTGCTGCTTCTACTACAAAGAAATCGTTCCTTCAATTGGATCCAATCTTTTTAAGTAAGTTCTCTTTTTATGGACTTTATAATCCCAACTTTCCCTATTCTAATATCAACTGCATTTTTGGGTAGTAAAGCCATGATAGAAAATGTGTGGCATTTTCATTATTTTGATATTTCTTCTGCCTTTAGAAATCAAGTTAATAGGAACCAGAGAGTTAGTACATCAGACAGATGTACTTGCCTTGCACATGGTCAACCATCCCATATGGTCTGTGAGCACCACCAGGAGTAATTCCTGAGTTCACAGGCAGTTCAGAGTTCAAAGCCCTGAGTATTGCCTGGTAGGATCTGTGAATAAAACAAAAAGAAAAAAGAAAAGAAAAGAAAAGAAAAGAATGGAAAGGAAAGGAAAGGAAAGAAATCAAGTTAGCAGCTATCAAGTTAACAGACATTAGCAGAGAGAGGAGATTGTGGCTATTTGTATAGAAATTTGCCTACATAGCTCTGGGAATATTGAAGTTAATGTAGAAAATTTGCATATAGAAATACCAATCAAGAAATGTTCAGATATAATCCAAACATGCGTGTATTCAAGAACAGGATTTGATTTGGTTCCCCTTGGGGAAGTTCCAAGGTGTATTTTGCTTGGATCAGAGGATAGGTGATTTTAAAGACTTAGTTAATGAAGGAGTTTGAGTTAAGATCATTTTTTTCTTCAAACCGAAATCTACAATGTGGGGTCTTTGGGACAGTCAATGGACATTTTTTTCTCAGTCACAGTTAGGAGAGAATAAAAAGTTACTTTGTTCGTTAGTCACTGGGAAGGTGAAATCAGAAATTTATTTCTTTAGTTGCCAATACAAAGAAAAGAGCAATTGTTGAGTTAGACTGAGTCAGCAACTCACAAGAGTTCTTAATATTACAGTTAGAACCAAGAAAAAAAATCTTATTCAAAGTAATTAGCAAGAACAAGTATGTGCATCCATGTAACCAGAGAAATATTCACATACCTTTAGGAAGTTATTTTGTTTTCTGGTAAGATATACCTAGAATTAGAAAATTGTACTGCAATGGGGCCCCTATGAAGCGGAAAATTTTGAGAGTAATTCATGGCATTACTAGCAGGTTGTAAATTCTTTGAGTATTTTCAGTGTTCCTGAAAGAGCCCAGAGATTAGAGTGAGAAACACCATCTTTTCATTCCTAAATCATTTATCCATCCTGTCAGACATCCAATATTTTAGACTTACAATGTTCCAGCACTGATCATACCAAAAATGTCAACTTCCCTCCAATACCAATGAGTTGTTGCCCCCTACCCCGACCCCTGCCATCCTGATGGGCATCTTTTTAAAGGTAGGTTGTCAAAGTTTGGGTCCCACGATTTTAGTGTTGTTGACTCTGTTTGAATAGTTAACTTTATTATTCCTTGACACCACTAATACGCTTGAATCTCCTTGTCCCATGTCCCCTGCTGCTTCTATTTTGTCTCTCCTCTCCCCATCCATACTTACCCCTCCGCCCCGCACTACTTGGTTTCTTCCCTACTCCTTCCTATACTCTGGGACTTTAAGCCTTTAAGTTTCCTCATCTAGTTATTCTAACTACCACAAATAAGTGGTATAATCATGTGCTTGTCTTTTCTCTTCGGGCTTATTTCATGTAACATAAATGAAATGTTCGTTTTATGTTCCAGTTCCATCTATGTTACCATGAATTTCATGATTCTATCGATATTTACAGTGGTGTAGTATTCCATTGTACATATACAGACTACTTCTTCATTATCCATTAGTTCTTTATTGGACATCTAAGTTGATTTCAAATCTTAGCTAATGTACTGAGTGATATAATAAATAATGGTGCTCAAAAAAATTCTTTTGATGGGGCTGGAGCAATAGCACAGCGGGTAGGGCATTTGCCTTGCACGCGGCCGACCCAGGTTTGATTCCCAGCATCCCATATGGTTCCCTGAGCACCGCCAGGAGTGATTCCTGAGTGCAAAACCAGGAGTAACCCCTGAGCATCGCCGGGTGTGACCCATAAAGAAAAAAAAAAAGAAAAAAATTCTTTTGAATGAATGTTATTCTGTTCTGGGGATGGATATCCAAAAGTAGAATATCTGGGTCATATGACAGCTCAATTCTGAATTTACTGAGAACCCTCCATACTGCTTTACATAGGGAGTGGATCTGACAACATTCTCACCAGCAGTGGATGAGAATTCCTTTTCATGATATCCGATCAACCCAGGTTCTTCCCGGTATTTTTGATCTGTGCCATTCTGACTGGTGTAAGATAATATATCTTGTTTTCTTGATTGGATTTCCCTAATAATAGGTGATGGTGAGCATTTTTTTCATGTCTCTGTTGGCCATCAACTTGTCTTACTCAGAGAAATGTCTGTTCATTTTCTCACGTCATTTTTGTATATATTTTTTAGATTTTTGGTTTAATCTTTAGAAGTACTTTATATACCCTAGATATAGATCAAGCCTCCATCTATTGTTCTGAGTGGAAATATTTCTTCCCATTCAGCTGTTTTACTTTTAATCCATGTTTCTTTTGCCATACATAAACTTGTAAGTTTGAGGTAGTCCCATTTGTTTAGATTTCACTTCATAGCCTTTTCCAGTGGCATCATATGGTTGAAGGTCTAGGTCTTGTAGCATTCTGCTTGTATTCTTCTCAGTGTACTTTACAGATTCAGGTATGATCTCAAGGTGTCTGATGCACTTTGAGTTGATTTTTGTGTAAGGTATCAGATATTGGTAAAGCTTTAATTTCTTTCTTTTTTTTTGTATTACTGTGGGAAGCACAGTTACAAAGTTGTTCATGATTGAGTTTCAGTCATAAAATATTCCATCACCCATCCCTTCACCAATATACATTTCCCACTATCAATGTCCCCAGTTTCCCTCCTTTCCTCTATGACAGGCACTTTTCTTCTCTCACTTTTCTTCTCTCTCTCTCTCTGTCTCTCTCTCTCTCACACACTCTCTCTCTTTTTCTCCTTTTTGCTATTATGGTTTGCAACACAGCTACTGAAAAGTTATCATGTTTGTCCCTTTACCTATTTTAAGCACTCATCTCTTGTCCAGAGTGATCACTTCCAACTATCTTTGGCATAATAGTCCCTTCCTTATCCTAGCTGCCTTCTTCAGTTCTGATAACTTTGACAACTTGTTTTTTTCATACTATATGGAATAAATCTCTGTATTTGTTGTTGTTGTTGTTTAAATTGTGGAGGTGATGACACCTACTTACATAGGTGAATAAAGAAGGGATGAAGTAGAAAATGTAAATTTTTCCAAAACTATGTTTTTACAGGTGTATAAATTAAAAAAATCAATATAATGAATGATTTTGTACTCAAATATTTTAGAATTTTCATGAAATAGATAAATTCTGCAAATACAATTAATTAAGAGTGAAGAGATCATTTTTCTTTATTAAATGATTTTTCTTTATTGAAAGGAATTAGATGTTTTTCTTAATAAAGAAAATTATGGAGGATATTTGAATAGGCCAATAGAACTATAAACTGTGTTTTATCTTCAGAGAGAATACTGGCTTTACTTTATAAAATATTATTTCATAGATACTGCTTATATACCTGCATTTATATGTAAAGGATTGTAATAAATATCTCTATGGTGTAAAAAAAGAATGCTAGTCAGATATATAACATTCAATAGCACAGCGGTAGGGCATTTGCCTTACAAGTGGCCAACATGGCCGACAGGAGTTCGATTCCTCCACCCCTCTCGGAGAGCCCGGCAAGCTACCAGGAGTATCTCGCCCACACGGCAGAGCCTGGGAAGCTACCCGTGATGTATTCGATATGCCAAACACAGTAACAACAAGTCTCATGATGGAGATGTTACTGGGCCCGCTCGAGCAAATCGATGAACAACGGGAGGACCGTGACCGTGACCATTAATTCATTATTGAAAATGTATAAAATCCCTTAACTGGATAGGTCTTAACTAACCTTTCTTAATCTAGCAGAGGGCAACCATAGGGTCCAGGAATGAATGCCCTCCTCAGTGCTAAGTGATCAAGAGTCTTGCCTTTCAAATTTCATTCTTTTCTTCTTGCAAAACTGGTTTCGAGATTATCAATTCCCAAAGCTGTTGCTTTTCCATAAATCCCTGTATTATTCTGCCAAACCTAAATGATAATCTAGCTGGATAGAGTATTCTCGGTGAGGTGTTTGTTTAATTGAGTTTTTGTACTACACATTCCATTCTCTTCTGGTTCATAGAGTCTCATTTGATAGATCTGCTATGAATCTTAGAGAATTTCACTTGTATGTAAGTTCCTTTTTTGATTGTTCTGTCTTCAGTATTCTGTCTCTATCTTGAATTTTGTCATTTCGAGTACAATTTTTTTTTTGAGATTTCCTATTTGAATCTATTTTTATTGGAACCCATTTGTCCTGTTGGGTTTGGTTGCCTGTTTTCAAGTCTGGGAAATTCTCATCTACAGTGTCTTTAACTACAGTTTCTGAATTTACTTTTATGTTCTTCAGGGACTGCAATAATTCTTATATTGTTTATCTTGAACCCATCCTATAGTTCTCTGACATATTTTTCATTTATTCTCAGGCCTTTTACCATCTTCTGTTGTTTCCAGTTTTCTATATCTCACTTTGGAGTGCTTTGATCTTTTCCTCAGCTGCTGTTATTCTGTTGGTCAGAGCTACTGTTGAGTTCTTTTCATGCTTTGTTGACTATTTGTGTCATCATTTTCTTGCCTCATTAAGAGGGAAAGGAATTAGATGTTTCTTCACCAGAGATAAAAATCACAATTTCCTTTGAATTTTGAATTCCACTTAATGCACTGCAGTTTGACCTTTATTAGATTGCTTTCAAACAAAAAAATAAAGCCATGTTATTCATAGAACTCACTTGACTTTTTTTTCTGCTCTTGCAGACATGATGAAAAAGTTTTTTCCATTTATGTGAAAAAACTCACTGAAGTAGAATCATCGTGGGCCTTCCTTCTGCAAGTGATCTACTAGTCTAGAAAAATGCCATTTTATATTTGATTTAATATAACTGGCACTGTGGATATCATATCTCTTTCATCTCTAACGAATTATCTTCTTTCAAATAAAAATAATTGTTGGCAACATAAAAAGTAGTCTTTATTTTGAGGGATGTGTTTGGTGAGTCAATACTTTGGACAATACAATCTGCATCTTTGAATTGAATTTTATTTACTCTTTCCCCATGTTTCAATTATTAAGTGACCTTTCTACATGTTAAGTTTTAAAACAGATACACATAATATAGATATTATTATTAACAATGATAATAGTGTTGAGAATAGATATTACTTTCAAGTCAATACAGTAATCAGTATGTGCAACATACGAAAGTTTACCTTGGATTCCAATAACCTGTGCTATAGATTGGTACCAAATCTACAATGAATTAGCAGGTGAGAAAGAGCAAATCACTTCCTGGCACATCTACACCTGGATTTTATAGATATTGATCTGGCTTTCACCATGGCTAGGAAATGGTGGTCTCTTGTTGGACACAAGAATTTTGTTAAATACCGTCCTATTGCTGGAGTGATAGCACAGCCGGTAGGGCATTTGCCTTACACGTGGCTTACCGGGTTCTATTCTTCCATCCCTCTCGGAGAGCCCGGCAAGTTACTGAGAATACCCCTACCGCACAGCAGATCCTGGCAAGCTCCCCGTGGCATATTCGATATGTCAAAAATAGTAACAAGTCTCACAATGGAGACATTACTGGTGCCCTCTCGAATAAATCGATGGACAACGGGAGGACAGTGCTGCAGTGCTACCATCATATAGGGTCACTGAGTGACCATAATCAAATGATGTAAAAATACCCATTTATAATTATGTTCAGTACCAACAAAACCTTTGTTAGTGTGCAGATTATAAAATATGATATAGCACCCTCTTTTGGTAAGGAGATATTTCTGCTATCTTAACCATTACAGCATTAACTTTACTCTAGTCTATACTCCTTCAAGATAAAACTTGTTAAGATACTCAACCATAGTGATACTCATGTTTCCTAACTACATCCAATCCAGAACCAAGATGGAATTCCTTAAAACTTCCCTCATATGACTACATTCTATAATATTAAAAATATGTATATACAATACTAAAACTTATATACTAAGAAACCTCTCTGTTGCCCCTACTCAATGAATAGTAAGCACAACTTTATATATATCTATATATATGCGTATGCTTTCTCTACTTAATACATAATAAACACAACTTTCATAATTACAGCCGTATTCATGATGCTTGTCAATTGGATGGGTTAAAATCATATATAGGACAAGTGGTACTACATGGAAAGTATCATGCTAAGCGAAATGAGTCAGAAAGAGAGGAATAGACATAGAAAGATTGCATTCATCTGGGTAACATGAAGTAACAAAATAAGAGACTAACACCCAAGAACAGCTGTGATAAATACCAGGTTGTTCACTCTATGGCTTAGAGGCCAGCCGGGCATTCTAGGGGAAAGAGCAGCTCAGATAAAGAAGGGAGCACCAAATAAAGGGTGTTTGGAGAATCCTCCCAGTATGGGAGATGCATGTTGAAAGTAGACTATGGACCGAACATGATTGCTACTCAATGCCTCTTTTCCAGACCACAACACCCAAAAGGAGAGAGAGAACATAAGGGAATGCCCTTCCACAGAGGCAGGGTGGGATGGGGGGATGTGGGTGGGAGGGATACTGGGATCCATGGTGGTGGAAAATGGGCACTGGGGGAGGGATGGGTATTTGATCTTTGTATAATAGAAACCCAAGCACAAAAATTTGTAAGTCTACAACTGTACCTCATGGTGTTTCACTAATAAAAATTAATTAAAAAAGCATTATATGGGATAGGTATTAAATGTGAACAAGTCACAGTTCCTATCTTTTCCTGTATGGTATCCACCAAGTTTACTTTTCACTGAGTTTTGATTTTATTGAAAGGAAACATTTAAAATTGCTTGAGTTTAGACTGGGTGTATGCTATGTGGTAGAGCACAAGCCCAACTACGAAGCTCTGAGTTTGATCCCTGGCACTGTAGTAAAGAAAAACAGTAAAATAAAATGCCCTAAGACCAAGATAAGTAAACTAAAGTCAGTGAGATAGACATGCCGTTCACTAGGATATTTCTATAACTGAGCTTGAAATTTGATTCTTGCTCAATATTTTCCTTTAAACGATTTGGATATTTCCTTTAAATGATTTCGACACAAGAGATAGAAAGCTAGCAAAGACCAAACAAGGTATATCCTTGGAATGTTTCGATTACACTGAATGAGTTGACTATTTAAGAAGCAACACGAGTTAAGTGAGATGTCTGTGCATGCACTTCCAGTGGGCTCACCGTGCAGAACTGACTCTTCCCCAGAGGTCTCTGAGTCAGTCCTAGGAATCTGCACTACCCGAGTGAAACAGTGATGAGCAGAAGGTGGTGGTAGAGGGATGGACAGGAAGAAGGATGGTGAAGTGTCATTTGGTCCCTGGGGACCTTTGGACATGTGCATGCCTGGGCAGCAATGCACCATGGGGCAGGGAGCACAGGATTTCAAGATTCTGAGGAGGCTTCGTTACTTGAATACAAACCTCTCAGAGAGGATACCGTGGTGACCGGCTGCGGGAGTCCACTGGGAGAGATGAACAGAAATGGAAAGGCAAGACCCACATTCTGGAGCCTGAGCAGAGCCCTGATTCTCCACCTGGGAGCAGCAGTGCAGGGCCTGAGGAGCAGAGCAGAGAAGAGCAGCGGTTGTCTCCTCCCTCTTCTGGAGCACCTTTGCAGTATTTTTTAGAATTTAGTTTTTTTTAATGGATTTACTTATTTATTTATGCGTTTATTTATTTGATAAGCCAAAAACAGTAACAATAATGGATCTCATTCCCTTGACCCTGAAAGAGCCTCCAATGGGGCAGAGTTGGGAAGAACAAGAGGAGGGGCTGTTAAAATCTCAGGGCTGGGGAGAATGGAGACATTACTGGTGCCCGCTCGAGCAAGTCGATGAACAACCGGATGACAGTGCTGCAGTGTTATTTGTTTATTCATTTGTTTGTTGTTAGAATTTATCTCTTCTGAGTCAAAGAAAATTCTTCTGTTTTAAGAAATCTGTTGGAATAACTATTATTTGGAAAGGCAGATGATTATTGAACTAGTTCTTGAAAATTTCCTTTGGTATCTTTAGTTAATTGAGTTTGCCTGCATAGGACCAGAGTTGATGACCCACGTAGTAATGGACAGATGTAAGGGACAATATTCATCTATGTCTATTGTCTGTTAGGTCTTTGCCTTGATAATCATTTCTATTAAAGAGGACAGATATATCAGCATCTCCCCAGACAAATCTGCTATCAAAGATGTATTTTCGCCTCAGGGATTTAAGTTGACCCCATGAGCCTGGGATATGTAACCAATAATGTATATTGTGTTGTTGCTTCTTTCTTAATATAGATTACAGTGCAGCACTGTGGCAAGGTCTTCTATGTGATAACATAGTTGCAAAAATTAAAGAAAAATAATAAAATTTGCCTTCAACCAAGATGAAAAACCATCTTGTGAAAATGCCAAAACACACATAAGCAACTGGTGAATTAGGTTATGACTCCTGTTAAAAGTTAAACTTTGTCATGGTGCCTAAAATTAAAAAAAAAAACAAACTAAAGAACTTCTAATTCTTATACAATTTTTTGGCTCTCTTCTGAAAACTGATTCTTAAAATTTAATTTAGGACATGAGAATAAAATAAAGTATTGTATTTTTTTCTTTGTTTTTTGCCTGAGACTATTTACTAAAAGCTTAAAAACCACAAACAAGATCACTTACTGCAATAAAATCCATGATAGCATGTGAATGATTACAATCTTTTTCTAAAAATTATTTTAATTTTATAAAGTAGTTCACAATACATGATTACACTTAATATTTAAACACCAATCCCACCACCATTAAACCTTCCCACCACCATACTTTGGGTGTTTCCATCCCGAATCCCAATCCCTGCACCAGAGCAGAACCAAAATAATAGAATATTTCCCTGTAAGGTTGGTTGTCTCCTACTTTGAGTCCCATCAAATGTGGCGCGGTAGTTTTGGAGTTTGGGTAGGATGTGTCCTATGAAGTGTCTCGATGTCTGAGAAAAGGTTCACTCATGGGTGAGGCTCCTCCCAAACATGTGAAGAGTGGCCATGGGCAGGGCTGTGGTTGAGTTCTGGAGGGTTTTGCCTTTGGGGGCTGGGTCCCTTGGGGCTGGGAGGGCTCTCACTGACCTCCCTCTGAGGCGCCCAGAGTGAAACTGCCTCGCGCGGGTCTGGCAGCAAGATTATGGTGAATGCCAGGTTGCTCCATTCTGGGAGAGAAGGACATGTGATTTGGATGGTAGCTGACGACAAGATTATCTGGCACCAACCAGGGGTGGCTTAGGGGTGTGACTGCTGAGTTGCTGGAGACAGGAGATAAGGCAGAGGATCTCTGTTCCCAGTCCCATTGAACTCAGAGTTCTCAGTCACAAAGTCCCACATACCTGGATTTTCTGGAGGTTAATGCGTGGATGAGGCTCGGCCGAGATTACAATCTTTACAATCGGCTTGCTATCCTAACATAATGAAAATGTGTCATCCAAAGTTTTGAAACTCTTAGAAAACAGTTGATTTGTTACGATTGAGTGATGCTTTTACACATTTTGCCACCAAGTTTTGAGAAATCAATTAGTAGAAGTACATACAATTTCTCAGGTTAATTTTAGGACATAGTATTATTTGAGTAATTGTGTCTCTTAAATATTCTGATTTTATTCTATTATTCAGTAGAGTTATGATTCATTCCATTCTTGCATTGTTAATGTATTTTAAGATAATATATTATACTATATTTCACACTGAAAAATAATTTTGGAAGATATAAAAATTTGTTAATATTTTTTATAAAATGCCAATGTCATTGTATACATTGTGAAAATGGTAAACCAAGTCCCTATCTTTGCAACGAGAACTCCCTTCAATAACTATAATACTTTCCTGTTCTGGTTATATTTAGGTGAATATGTCCATTCTGTCATTTATTATATTCCTCTATTTAGGAAATTAGTGATTATGAAAATTTTAGGAAGCGATTGCCTTTTATCTAACTCATGTTTTTATAAAAGTTACAAATATTTAATTATAAAGCTGAGTGTTAAACAGTTTTTCCTTTTAATAATCCTTTAAAGTGAAGCTGGGCTGGAGTGATAGCACAGCAGGTAGGGCGTTCGCCTTACACGCGGCCAACATGGCCGACCCGAGTTCGATTGCTCCGCCCCTCTCGGAGAGCCCGGCAAGCTACCGAGAGTATTCGATAAGCCAGACACAGTAACAACAAAGTCTCCAATGGAGACGTTACTGGGCCCGCTCGAGCAAATCGACGATCAACGGGAGGGCCTTTACCTTTATCTTTACCTTTAAAGTGAAGCTAATCCAAGGCAGTATAAAAATAAGTAAATTATATAGGTATTACAATAATTTCTTTCTTAGTGAAATAAACTACTTAGAGAAATTTGATCTTACATCTACATTTTTACAGCTAGAGGATAGTTAAAATTTTTATCCAAGCAGGGTTGGTCATGTGCAAGGCAAACGCAGCCTGCCATACTATTTCTCCAGCCACGCCTATTTATCTCTCCTCAAATGAACCTTTTAGTGACTTCTGTCCAGTCAGCATTACAGTCAATCTTGTTAGCATCCAGTGCTAATTTCATAATAACGTCCAGCAGCTTTCTGTGCCTCTTTGTTGCTGTTGTTGTGGTTGCTTTGGGGCCTCAACTGGCGACACTTAGGGGTTACTCCCGGCTCTGTACTCAGGAATTATTCCTGGTGATGCTCAGGACACAAGATGGCATGCTGGAGATCAAACCCTGGGTGGATCAGCTCAAAACCCACAGCACTACCCACTGCACTATTGCTCCAGCTTTTTTGTCCCTCTTCCCTCTTCTGGATGTTCCAGCAAGTTATATCAAGGCTACCTATGGGGAACTAAGTAGCAAGCTCTGTCAGCCATAGCTAACCCAGCCAGTTTCCCAGTCAGCTTATAGCAATTTTGTATATATCTCTACTTAGCAATAGATCTGGAGTGATAGTACAGCGGTAGGGCATTTGCCTTGCGCGCAGCCAGCCCGGCCAAGCCGGGTTCGATTCCTCCGCCTCTCTGGGAGAGCCTGGCAAGCTACCTGTGACGTACATTCAATATGCCAAATACAGTAACGAAAAGTCTTAAAATGGAGATGTTACTGGGCCCACTTGAGCAAATCGATGAACAACGAGAGGACAGCAATAGATCATAGCCTTTCTTTCCCCAGTGAGATATAAACCTGTCTCAGCCATCTTTATTTTAATCACTTAATCACTTAATCACTTAATCCCCGTTATTCATCGATTTATTCGAGCGGGTGCCAGTAACGTCTCCATTCATCCAGGTTGCGTGCTAGCGTAGCCCAATGGTATCTGTTCGTTCTAGGAACATGCAGAGCCTCAAACTGATCATTCAGGGTCTTGACGAAGAAGTCTGACCATCTTATAGGTGGGCGTCCACGTGATCTTTTGATGTCCCGTGGAATCCAATCAGTAATGGCTCTAGTCCAGCGGTTGTCTTTATTTTACATTTGATTATTTTTATGTGTTCCATATTACAAATTGTAATCATTCTAATTCTATATGCTCTTTTTACTTTAGGGTTGGAGTGATAGCACTGCGCTTGGGCGTTTGCCCTGCATGCGGCTGACCTGGGTTTGATTCCTCTGTCCCCCTTGGAAAGCCCGGCAAGGTACTGACAATATCCCACCCACGCGGCAAAGCCTGGCAAGCTCCCCGGGGCATATTCGATATGCCAAAAACAGTAACAACAAGTCTCACAATGGAGATGTGGTGTCCGCTTGAGCAAATCGATGAACAACGGGAGGACAGTGTAATACAATGCATGTGTATGGCACAACCGAGAGAAAGGAGTTGTAACCACTCCAGTAAGCCGCTAGAGGGAGATGTGAGCTTTTTTTGGTTACTGTATTGTTCTTTTCTTGGTTTTAAGACATTGTTTTGTTTTATTCCTTCTGT
Source organism: Sorex fumeus (assembly GCF_029834395.1). NCBI lineage: Eukaryota > Metazoa > Chordata > Mammalia > Eulipotyphla > Soricidae > Sorex > Sorex fumeus. The sequence goes on along the minus strand of NW_026606086.1, from coordinate 15,377,210 downwards.
TACAAAGTAGCAGAGTTCATTGCTAAGTATCTTGCATTGGTCTACAGGAAAGGTATCCAAAACAGAGTGGAGAGGGAGCCCCAGTACACATCCCAGTACACATTCAGGCATTAGATATGAAAGTATGAGAGTACACATTTCAAGAGGGGACGTACAGGCGACACATATTCTCCACACCACATATGCTCAGCAGAAGTGCTTGGGCACAGGCAGCATATGGGCAGACTTCCTTTGTTCCAAGTTGACTTTTATAGGGTTTCTTCCAAGCTGCCCACTGCTGGATGTGGGGTCTTTTTTCTACCTAGATAAGAGTCAGTTGTTAGTGAGGTTGCCAAAGGGTAGAGTTAAGAGCAGTGAGTGGTCTTTGAAATTCCTTTCCTGGCCTTTGTTTCTGCTGGAGCTGTTGCTGGTGGGGAGTCAAATCTTCTTGGGTCTCTGCATCTGTGCCTATTCCAGGCAAAGCTCTTATCAGGGCTTAGTTCCTGTGGAGGCTTTGGTTTTATTAGCACACAGGTATTGTAGCACTGTATTGTAGCAGCGACGTCCACATATTGTTCATCAATTTGCTCGAGCAGGCACCAGTAATGTCTCCATTGTGAGACTTATTGTTACTGTTTTTGGCATATTGAATACGACGCGGGGAGCTTGCCATGCTCTGCCATGCGGGTGGGATACTCTCGGTAGCTTGCTGGGCCCTCTGAGAGGAATGGAGAAATCAAACCTGGGTTGGCTGCATGCAAGGCAAATGCCCTACCTGCTGTGCTATCGCTCCAGCCCACATAGGTATTAAAGGAGAAAATCAAGACAGGTGTGAGAGATAGAAAAATATCATCTCCCGACATCCCAAGTGTAGTAGTAAACTATAATTAGGAAGAAGATGCATTCTTTCTCTTCACTTCTTCACTGGTATTACTGTATATTTTTCTGACTGATGTTACCATCAAGGATGTGTTGAATGAAACTCGTCATGTTTCCTCATTAATAATACAAATGAGTATATACAGAAGTGTATCTATACCATGCCTATATCATTAAGTGGTACATTAAAATGGATTTGTCTTCTCATGCATTTTCTTTTGTTTTTGCATACTTACATTAATTCATAGAAATCTAAGTCAGCAACTTGACTTTATATCATTGTCTTCAGTGGTTTCATGTTTTCTAGTAATGACTATGAAGTAAGCAGATTTTCTAAAATCACATGAAATGGTAAAAAGAATATTGCTTTTACATAATCTTGGTCAGCATTTCTTAGGACCTATCCCTAGTGAAGGTTTTGACCTGAGACTTTTCCATATGATGAGAAACAGCTGTATCAGGGGGGAGATCAATGCTAGTGTGTACTCACATTGGAAGAGTATAATGGAGTAGTTATTTTATCCTATGAAAGAGGCAAAAAGTAGACACAAGGTTACACTAGTTACCTTATGAAAAATTAGAAGATATAAGAAATTCAGAGTTTTTCATAATTGAAGAAACTTGGCCTTTGGTGTACAAGTTGAGGAAAGAAAAATGTATAGATAATATAAAAGTCACAAAATACACACATATGCACACGTGTTATAACTTCTTTTTTCCAGAAAAATATCTTATTACATTTTTATTACATTTTTAAACAAATTTTTATTGAATCAAGTCTAGTTTAGATACCAGTCTATAATTCAAATGAGTAAAATCCTAAAGATACATCTCTTTATATTTATAATGATTGGCCAGGCTGACCCAGGTTTGATTTCTCCACCCCTCTCGGAGAGCCTAGCAAGCTACCAAGAGTATCTCGCCTGCACGGCAAAGCTTGGCAAGCTCCCCATATTCGATATGCCAAACAGAGTAACAAAAAGTCTCACAATGGAGACGTTACTGGGCCCACTCGAGCAAATTGATGAACAACGGGAGGACAGTGCTACAGTGCTACAGTGTCCATAAAATAAAATGAGGCTCCCATAACCATGTCACTGGACTTTGTGCCAAGCTGTTTTCACTCGGGGTGCCCCAAAGGGGGGAGGGTGAGAGCCCTCCCCACCCCAAGGGACCCAGCCCTGGAAGCCAACCTCCACAACCCAATCGCTGCCACGCTCCAGGCCGCTCTCCACACGCTTGGGCCCAGCCTCACATATGAGTGAACATATTCCTGGACAGTGCAGCCATGTGACACATCATAAAACACTCCAAATCCATTTTCCATAAATACTACATCATATTTGATGGGATTTAGACAGTAGGCAACAAACCAAAAGCCTCCGTCCCTCTTGGAGAGCCCGGCAAGCTACCAAGAGTATCCCACCTGCACGGCAGGCCTGGCAAGCTACCTGTGGCTTATTCAATATGCCAAAAACAGTAACAGTAACGGCTCTCATTCCCCTGACCCTGAAAGAGCCTCCAATACGGCAGCATTGGGAAGGATGAGTAAGGAGAGGCTGCTAAAATCTCAGGGCCGGGATGAATGGAGACATTACTGCTGTCTGCTCAAGAAAATGGATGGACAACATGATGACAGTGATACAATGATACAGTGATTGTCCATATAATCGAGGGAATAGGTAATGAAATAAATGTTCTACTTATGCTTGCATTTCAACATTCCCCAAAACACCTAGCAGCAGAGGTTTGTATCTTCTCATATACTCACTCATCCTCCAACTGTTTTTGTCAGTTATAAATTTTCAGTTATTTCAGAGCAGAAATATGTAAACGGTAACAGAAGCAAAAATATTAAGAGCTTTACAATGATTAACTAAAAAAATAAGGAACACCAAATAAGTCAAGAGTTCAAGAGAGTAAAATTCTGACTACTGGATTCTACATCCTGACTTTTTATGGCAGTGAGCATCAAACAGGATCCATCAAATAAAAATCTAGGTTTGTTAATGCCGAGAAATGCTCATAGAAACCACAAAAGAATTAACAGTATAGCCAGAGGTCTTTGGAGAAAACATAACTTTCAGACTTTAATTCTAACATTGTAAAATTTTTCCATAATAAATATTGTTATATAATAAGTAATGTTCTTTCAGTATTTCTCTCTATAAAATAGAGTTTATCCAAGGTTCCCTGTGATAAAATTTCAAGAATGGGGTACTTACATATTTTATTTATTTATTCTTAAAGTATTATATTAATTATAATATAATTATACTATAATTATATAATATAGGACTAGGACAAAGGAGATGTTACTAGTGCCTGCTTGAGGAAATCGATGAACAACGGGATGACGGTGATATAGTGAATTATAAACCTGACAATATTTCACTTTAATTATACTCTAGAGTGATGTTAATTTAGGTTACTAAAAAAAGAGATATTGGTTTGTAGCCTTTTAGATATACTCAATATCTGAGTCTCCTGCCCCCGTGCCTGGCTGTCCTCACCGGAGCCCCTTGAGTTTCCCTCCCCGCCATGAGCAGATCCCCAGCAGCCGAAGACCTCCAGAACCAGCCACAGCCATGCTGAGACCACTCTCCACACGTCCGGACAAGCCTCATGCATGAAGGAACCAGCAGAGGAACCCAGGCATGCGGGTCCCAGGGCTGAGATCTCCAAGCCTGCTCGGATCGGGACTGGGCCTTCTCCACCCAGATCCCCCATCTTTCAGTAGGTAGGTGTCACACCCATCAGCTGCTGCTGGCACCAGGTGGTCCCATCAATGGCCAAGACCCAGAGACTATAAAACCCAGCTCCCGGAAGCGGTGCGACATCTTATTATCTCGCTTTTACTTTGGAGAAACCGGCAGGCTACCGAAAGTATCCTGCCCGCACGGCAGAGTCTGGCAAACTTCCCATGTCGTACTCAGTATGCCAAATACCAGTAACAATGATAGGTCTCATTCTCCTAGCCCTGAAAGAGTATTGAATATGGATATTTTAAGATCTCAGGGCTAGGAAGAAGGAGACGTTACTAGTGCCTGCTCCAGGCAATTGACAAACAACAGGATGATTGTGATCGTGATCATGATCACTATCTGATCAATCACAGTTGCTGAGGTACAAGCAATTACACAGAATGGAGACTGGAGAGAGAGTATAGTGGGTAGCATGTTTGTCTGGAATTTGGACCACCTGAGTTCAATCCCTGGCAACATATATGATTCCCAAACATGCCTAGGAATGATCCCTGAGCACAAGCCAGAAGTGAGCCTTGAGGTCAGCTGAGTGTGGCCCAAAAACCAAAACAAAAATTTTTTTAAGTTTTTTTTTTTTAACAGAATAGAAGTTCATACACATTTACCCTATTGCCACGGTATATGTTAGCATGGGCTGGAGCGATAGCACAGCGGTTGGGCGTTTGCCTTGCACGCGGCTGACCCGACTGACCCGGGTTCAATTCCTCTGCCCCTCTCTGATAGACCAGCAAGCTACTGAAAGTATCTCACGCACAGGGCAAAGTCTGGCAAGCTACCCATGATGTATTTGATATGCCAAACACTGTAACAACAAATCTCAAAATGGAGACGTTACTGGGTCCGCTCTAGCAAATCGATGAACAATGGGAGGACAGTGACAGTGATGTTAGTATACTCAATAATCGATGAAATTAAGATTTAGAGATAAAGGACACATTAGCACATGAACATTAAGGGCAAATTAATGCATAAGGCAATTATTGCTTTCTCAGAGGAATAAACTGCAAAGAATAACCACTGATGTATTCCTATGATAACTGAAGAGTGCTTGAAGTTACTACCCAATACTCAAGGCCTAGTTCCATCTGTCAAAATTCTGGGGCTTGTGTGAATTGAGGCAACCAATGACATTGATTAAACTGTGGAACTTGCCATCCTGGTTTTCAGATCATGCTAATAAGCAAGAAGAATATTAACTTTCTCCAGTATTAATCAATATTGTTTGGGGAAGTCATTGCCATAGTAATTAGACAAGGAAAACAAATCAATGGGATCTATATTAGAAGAAAAAATTTGTGTAACATTTCAAGATAACATGACAATATACCTAGGAAACCCTAAAGACAACATGAAATGAAACAAAAACAAAAACATCAAACTATAAACCAAATTAACAAGTTAATAGGTTGCAAAATCAATACACAAAAATCAGCCTCATTTCTATATGAAAACAATGTACAGTGCAAGAAAAACATAAAAAGAAAAATTTCACATGCCTAGGAATCAAGCATAACAAAGAAATTGAAAGACTCATGCAATGAAAATAAGTCATTTCTGACAGAACCATAGATGACACCAGGAAATTAGAAAATTATTCCCTGTTCACGGAACAGAAGAATTGACATTTAAAAAATGTCCATAATGCCCATAAAAATTCTGATTACAGTTTTTTGTTGTTGTTTTGATATTTTTAAAAATTTATTTATTGAATCACCATGAGAACAGTTACAAAGCTGTAGGTTTAAGCCTTGGTCATACAATGATCAAACACCCATCCCTTCACCAGTGCATATTTTCCACCACCAAGGACCTGAATATACCCTTCATCCCACTCCTCCCCATGCCTGTGAGGCAGATGATTCCCACTTAACTCTCTCTCTATTTTGATTACATTCATTATTTCGACAAAAGATGCACCATTATTATTTGGAATTTCCCCCCAATAATCTAACCTGCTGAGAAGGGAATCATGAAATAATTTTTTTCCATTGCTGGTTATGAAGATCATATGATGTCAAGCGGCTGCTATTGCGACCACACGATTTTGTATATCTGATATTTTACTAATTAAGTCTGGAGGGAGTTCTGCCAAAAGCCGCATAGTTTCAAGATTGGTTTGTGCACCTCTGGGTCCATGGCTGTACCAGAGAGCTGCTCATGGGGGGCAACTCGTGTTCTTGGCTGGGCAAGAAGAATGTGCTGGTTCTGGCCCCCGTCCCATGAGGCTGCAGTTGCCCTGTCACTGTCGGCTCATACCTGGCTGTCCAATAAGCTCTGAGGCGGCGGCCGCCGTGCTGCTGGGGGGCGGGGAAAAGATGGAAGAGACAGACACCCTTTCCCTCCTGGGTGGGCATGGTGCCATAGCTTAATGCATAGTCCATTCACATTTCTGCCAAAAGCTGTTGGGTTCCAAATTTGTTCCTTGTCCCTCTGGGGCCATGGCCTTTCCCAAAAATTCTGATTACAGTTTTCAAGAACTTTGAACAACACTACTAAAATTTATATGGATACATAAAACTCCCCTAATAACAAAAGCAATTCTGAATAAAAAGTATGGGAGGTATTTCATTTTCTGAGATTAAATCATATAATAAATTTATAAAATCAAGACAGTGATACTGGAATAAAGAGAGACTCTCAGACCAATGGAATAAAATCGAGGGAGGTCAGAGATAAACCCTCCAGTATATGGAAAATTAATCTATGATGATGGAGCTGAGTACATGAAAAAGAGTAACAACAAGTCTCACAATGGAGACGTTACTGGTGCCCACTTGAGCAAATCGATGAACAATGGGAGCACAGTGCTACAATGCTATATTCTCTTGGATGAGGCTCGTCCTGAGACTGTGGAGATTTGCCACGAGCATGACAGCCATTGAGTTCTGAAGGCTTTTGTCTGTTGAGGTTGTTTGGGTGGCAAGAGGGATTTTTGTGCTCAACTTCTATGCAGCTTGGACAGATGGACACCAACTCAAGCTACCTGGCTAAGGAGTGGATAGGGGTACCTTGTTACACTCTATTGCTAGTTAGCTGAAGTGGTTACTACACTGCTCTACTTACTTTTGGAGGCCAGTTGGCATGCCTCATAATAGCAAGTCCCCTGTGTCTTAGCAAATCTAGTGGGGATGGGTGGTCACTGCCTTCTCTATCTCCCTTGCTACTTCTGGAGACTTGCTGACCACGCACTACCTAATGCCTTGCCCGAACCTGTGTGTACGCAGCCTCTTTGCTCTCCACATGCCTTCCTGATACTCACAGGGGTTCTCATACTGTATTCAGAGGATACTCTTTGCCTAGACCTGGAAGCAGAGAGGTTCTCATTCCTGGATTCCAAAGTACTGAGCAATCAGATGATAGTTCTTGGTAGGCTACCACCTTCAGGGCACAAACAGACACTAACTTGAAATACTTTCTTAGTCTTCTTGTAAAAACATCTATTAATTAGTTCTAAACCTTGAGCAAAAGAGATACATTTCAGGTTTCGCTTCAAGAGACTGACTAATCTCAGGTAGAAACCATTTTTGCAATTTCCCTTGATGTTGTTATAGCTCTTTGTGTCCTTCTAGAATGGAACTTACACACACACATTTGGAGCCATCAATCTTGCAGTGTTGCCTGAGAACACATAAATGTGTCTTGATCTGATGCCTGAAGACCTTTGGTACCCAGCCACAGCCATGCTCAAGGCCACTCTCCATGCTCAGACGAACCTCACACATGAAGGAACCAGCAGAGGAATCCAGGTACACGGGTCCTGGGTCTGAGATCTCCAAGCCTGCTCGGATCGGGACTGGGCCTTCTCTACCCAGACTCCCCATCTTCCAGTAGCTAGGCGTTACACCCACCAACTACCCCCAGTGCCATGTAATCCCATCAGTGGCCAAGATCCAGAGACTATAAAAACAAAGCTCCCGGAAGCCCATTCCTTCATGTGTGAGGCTCGTCTGAACGTGTAGAGAGTGGCCTTGAGCATGGCTGTGGCTGGGTACCGGAGGTCTTCAGGCATCAGATCAAGACATGTTTATGTATTCTCAGGCAACACTGCAAGATAGATGGCTCCAAATGTGTGTATGTTCCATTCTTATAGTTTAGTTCTCCTTGGAGAACCTGGCAAGCTACTGAGAGTATCCTGCCTGCACAGCAAAACCTGGCAAGCTCCTGTGGTGTATTCGATATGCCAAAAACAGTAACAATGATACATCTCATTCCCCTGACCCTGAAAGAGCCACCAATGCAGCACCATTGGGAAAGATGAGTAAGCAGAGGCTACTTAAATCTCAGGGCTAGGAAGAATGCAGACGTTACTGGTGCCCACTAGAGCAAATCATTGAATAACAGGATGATAGTGATACAGTGATTAACTGCCACAAGAGGTCAGCCTGAAACTTGGTGATAATGGGTATCTTGTCCCTCACAACACTGATCGATGTTAGTATATTCTTAAGGTGGAAACAAACCCAGAATAAAATAGGGTACTTAAACAATCACTAAGATTTGAGATACAATAAAAGTCTAGGGTAGAGTGAGCAAAATATCTGCATCTATGCATGTCCACTCTCTTAAGACCAGGGGAGGAATGTGTTTAATTTAATAAATTAACACAAATGCAGAGTCAAATAAGAAATGACAAATTTTATTTATTTATTTATTTATTTTTATTAGTGAAACACCATGAGGTACAGTTGTAGGCTTACAAGTTGTTGTGCTTGGGTTTCAGTTATACAATGATCGAGTACCTATCCCACTACCAGTGCCCATTCTCCACCCCCACCATTACCAGTATCCCTCCCACCCCCCATCCCCCATCCCACCCTGCCTCTGTGGCAGGGCACTCCCTTTTGTTCTATCTCTGGTTTTGGGTGCTGTTGTCTGCAGAAGAGACATTGGGTGGCAATCATGTTCGGTCTATAGACTACTTTCAGCAGGCATCTCCCATCCTGGGCAGATCTTCCCAGCACCCTTTATTTGGTGCTCCCTTCTCTATCCGAACTGCCCTTACCCCTAGAGTGTGCAGCTGGCCTCTAAGCCATGGAGTGAACAACCTGGTATTTATCACAGCTGTTCTTGGGTGTTAGTCTCTTATTTTGTTACTTTATGTTACCCAGATGAATACAATCTTTCTATGTCTGTCCCTCTCTTTCTGACTCATTTTGCTTAGCATAATATTTTCCATGCAGTACCACTTGTATGTAGATTTCATGACTTCATTTTTTCTAACTGCTACATAGTACTCCATTGTGTAAAAGGTAAAAGGTAAAGGCCCTCCCGTTGATCGTCGATTTTCTCGAGCGGGCCCAGTAACGTCTCCATTGGAGACTTTGTTGTTACTGTGTTTGGCATATCGAATACTCTCGGTAGCTTGCCGGGCTCTCCGAGAGGGGCGGAGGAATCGAACTCGGGTTGGCCATGTTGGCCGCTTGTAAGGCGAACACCCTACCACTGTGCTATCACTCCAGCCCATTGTGTAGATGTACCAAAGTTTCTTTAACCAGAAGAAATGACAAATTTTTAAGTGAAGGAGCTGGGAAAACCTCAGCAAAAAACACCTTATTAAAATATAGACAACTAACCTAATTGATAAGAATTCAAATAAATTATTGAAGCACCTTGCACAATAGTTAGGATATGGAACAAAGTCAGGTTCTCAACAACAGATTAATATATAATAAAAGCTTGGTGTATATTCACAATGGAATACTATCAACTGCAAGTAATGATGAAATCATGAGAATTTTGTAACTTAGGTAGAACAGAAGAATATCATGTTAACTCAAGGGAGTTAGAAAAAGGAAAAATACCAAATAATCTCAATTATCTTCCACATATAAAAGAATGACTGTCACTGTATCACTGTCATCCTGTTGTTCATCGATTTCCTCAAGCAGGCACCCATAATGTCTCCGTTCATCCTAGCCCTGAGATGTTAGCAAGCGCCACATTGGAGGCTCCTTCAGGGTCAGGGGAGTGAGACCCATCATTGTTATTGGGTTTTGGCATATCAAATACACCACGAGGAGCTTTCCAGATTCTGCCGTGAGGGCAGGATACACTTGGTAACCTGTCGGGTTCTCCAAGAGTGAGAACTAGACAATAAGAGGTTGCACGGCCGTGAATGCGGCCGCATGCTTCCAGGAGCTGGGTTTTATAGTCCCTGAGTCTTGGCCATTGATGGGATAACAAGGCACTGGGAACAGTTGGTGGGTGCAAAAGAGTGACAGGAAGAAATATTCCAAAAGGGAGCATAGAAATGTCAAGGATAGAGATGGAAGGAAACAAGGGGAGATAAGAAGAAAGGAAAGTGAGGTCTCAAACTCAGTGGTAGTGTAGACTCATATACCATAGACAAGGAAAGGGAACAGCCTAATGTCTTGCAATAAGTGGATGGGGAAAAAGATGGAGAAAAATACATATGTATACACATACATGTAGTAAATACATAATTTCATGCAACCAAATATTCAATCATGAGAAGGAAAGAAATCCAGACATTTGTGACAACATGAAAGAACCTTGAGGGCACTATTCTAAGCAAAATAAGCTAGGTGGATACAGATGGTCAAACTCAGAAAAACAAAGTAGAAAAGTGTCGCTGATCCTGGGTGGATGGCGGTCACCGGCCCACCTGCGGTGATGCAAGGGTCCCTTTGGTGCGTTTGGGGCCAATCACTGTCTTCCCACCTCAGCTGGCTTATGGCAACAGATGAATGAAGAAGTCCACCCAGCTGTTGGTAATCAGTGGTCATTTAATTCAAACCTCACAGAGTTAGTTATAGAGAAATCATGAAGGGTTGGGATAGCAATTACACACAGGTGTGGTTGAACATTATCATAAACAATGAACAGATATAAAGCCCTTCCTTCAAGAGAAGTTTTTCTAAGAGATACTCAAGGATAAAAATCTCATCCTGGAAAAAGAAAGATGGCAGCCGCTTGGGAGCTTTGTGGAAAGCCAGGTATGAGCTGGTCGTGATGGGACGACTAAAACCTCATGGGAAGGGGGGCGTTCACGGCTCGTCCTTCACACCCTACCGAGGTCACCAGTTGCCCCCCACGAGTGGCTCTCCGGCACGACCATGGCTCCAGAGCACAGAAACCAATCTCTTAATTATCTGACTCTCAGCAGAAATACTTCCAGGGTTAATAAGTAAAATAGCAGAAATCCAAAACCGTGTGGCCGTGATAGCAGCCGCATGACATCATTTAATTCTTGAACCCAGCTGTAGAAAGCAAATCATTTCACAATGCCTTTTCAGCAATTCTGATTTTTGGGTGTAAACTCTAAATAATAATGGTGCATCTTTTATCGAAACAACGAATCTAGTCAAAGTAGATAGAGTGTTAACTAGAATTCATCTGCCTCACAGGCATTGGGAGGGGTGGGGAGTGGAGGTTTATTGGGGTTCTTCGTGGTGAAAAATAAGTATTGGTAAAGGGAAATGTGTTTGATATTTGCATGACCAAGACCTAAACCTGAAAGCTTTGTAACTTTTCCCACAGTGATTCAATAAATAAATAAATAAATAAAATCTCCTCCTGCTAGGAGATCCACCCAGGGGCAGAATTCCATCTAAGGGTATATTGATTTTCCCTTTCTTTAGCCAGTATCCAATTAAACAGTCATCTTAAATTTATTTCTTAATAATATTTCTAGTCATTTTGTATGGACATAGTAAGAGATATATTAAGCTTAAAGGGTGGCTCTCCCTGGGGACATCCTGCTGTATATCCTGGACTACAGTCCTTAGGCCAGGTTAGTCTTTCCTAATCTTAGCAGGATCCTCATTTAGTTACTTCTTTTGGGTCATGACAGAGTTTGTTCCATGACCGTGCTCTTCACTTATTATACTTCTTACAGTGCTTAGCCTGTCCCTTTTCTATACCAGTGTAGCTTAGAGCTTGACCTGGGTCCTTCCAAGTTCTTCGTCAGAACCCTCCATTTGGGGTATTAGGAAGAAGGGCATTGAGGCTTAAGTCAGCATTAATTGTCTTCCTATGTCTATATAAAAAGGACACAGCACTGAAATAAACTACGCAAAGGACATAAAGGAAAGAGAAAAGCAAGATCTCACTTACATATACAAAATCCAGAGTCCTCAGAAGAATTTGATTTTACAAGTCATAGGGTCTGATTTGGGATAAAAATGATTAACAGGAGAAAAAGAGCACAAAGAGAAGTTAAAGATAAACATAGGAGGATTAGGAGCCCCTGGTGGATTTTTTCTTTGTACACAGTCCAACATATCTAGGAAAAATAAATCAAATAAATAACAATATACATATTATAGATTTTTAAAGGCATAATCAAAAAATATAGAGAGAATCCTAAAAGCAACAATAAAAAGTAAAGACTCACATACAAGTGCCCCTATGAGACTATATGCTAACTTCATCATAGAAACTCTACAGTCCAAGTCTCGCTAGAAGTGATATAAAAATGTAAGACTAGGAGTAAGCCCTGAGTACCACAGGGTGTTATGCCCAAATCAAAAATTTAATATACAATAAAATAAATTTAAATGTTATAATTACGTTTTTACTAACATGATCAAATACTTTTTTTTTGTTTTTGTTTTTTGGGTCACATCCAGCGATGCTCAGGGGTTACTCCTGGCTCATGCACTCAGGAATTGCTCCTGGCAGTGCTCAGGGGACCATATGGGATGCTGGGAATCGAACCTGTGTCGGCCATGTTGGCTGCATGCAAGGCAAACGCCCTACCCGCTGTGCTATTGCTCCAGCCCCGATCAAATACTTTTTGAACTCACATTATCAAACACAGGAAGCTTGACTGCCTAAGAGATTTTGAGAAGCTACTTAAGAATTAACATTAAAAAAATAACTCCCCATGATGGAAGATAAGAACAATATTGTTTTTAAATTTTTAATTTTCTTTTTTCTTACATATAAAAATTCTGGAATATTTTGGTGTTAACACAAGTTATTCAATTTTACTCTCATGTTACCTAAATCTTTGACCTGTGAGACCAATTATTTACCTTCTTAAGATAACTTGAATTTTGAAACTGTAGAGACATGAGTGTTTAAATTAAACCAATATATTTTAAAATTAAATTTTAAAAGAGAATTAACATTGTCAAAATGGCAATACTCTCCAAAATGGCAATACTTCCCAAAGCATTGTACAAATTCAATGCAATCCCTGTAATGATATCAATGACATTCTTCAAAGAAATTGAGCAAACACTCCTGAAATTCATATGGAACAATAAGCACCCACAATAAGCGAAAGCAATTCTTGGGAAAAAGAAAATGGGAGGAATCAACTTCCCTAACTTCAAACTCTAATACAAAGCAGTAATAACTAAAACAGCATGGTACTGGAACAAAGGCAGAGCTGCTGACCAGTGGAATAGGGTTAAATATACTGACATCTCCTCCAAACATATGATCATCTAATCTTTAATAAGGGAGCAAGAAAAGTGAAGTGGATCAAGGAAAGTCTCTTTAACAAATTGTGCTGGCAAAACTGGAAAGCTACATGCAAAAAAATGGGCTCAGATATCTACTTAACACCATGTACGAAAGTCAGATCAAAATGGATTAAAGATCTCAACATCAGACCAGAATCCATAAGGTACACTGAAGACAAGGTTGGCAAAATCCTTCACAACATTGAAGCTAACAGTATTTTCAAAGATGACACACCACTGGCCAAGCAAGTGAAAACAGAGATAGACAAACAGGACTATCTTAAACTAAGACGCTTCTGCACCTCCAAAGAAACAGTGACCAAAATACAAAGACAGTCTACAGAATAGGGAAGGATATTCGCCCAATACTCATATGACAAGGGGTTGATATCAAGGATATACAAAGTACTGGTTGAACTTCACAAGAAGAAAACATCCAACCCCATCAAAAATGAGGAGACGAAATGAACAGAAACTTTCTCAAAGAAGAAATCTGAATGGCAAAAAGGCACATGAGAAAATGCTCTACATCATTAATCATCAGGGAGATGCAGATCAAAACAACAATGAGATATCATCTCACACCACAGAGGCTGGCCCACATCCATAAGACCAAAAGCAATCAGTGTTGGCGCGGATGTGGCGAGAAAGGGACTCTCCTTCACTGCTGGTGGGAATGCCGACTGATTCAGCCCTTTTGGAAAACAGTATGGACGATTCTCAAAAAATTAGAAATTGAGCTCCCATTTGACCCAGCAATACCACTCCTGGGAATATATCCCATAGAGGCAAAAAAGTACAGTCGAAATGACATCTGCACTTCTATGTTCATTGCTGCACTGTTCACAATAGCCAAAATCTCTAAAAAACCTAAGTGCCTGAGAACAGATGACTAGTTAAAGAAACTTTGGTACATCTACACAATAGAGTACTATGTAGCTGTTAGAAAAGATGAAGTCATGAAATTTACATACAAGAAGTACATACACTTGGAAAGTATTATGCTAAGTGAAATGAATCAGAAAGAAAGAGACAGACTTAGAAAGACTGCATTCATCTGGGGAATATAAAGTAACAAAATAGGAGACTAACATCCAAGAATAGCCGAGATAAGTACCAGGAGGGTCACTCCATAGCTTGGAGACCAGCCACACATGCTAGAGGAAAAGGCAGCTCAGATAGAGAAAGGATCACCAAGTAAAAGGTGTTGGGAGTATCCTTCCAGGATGGGAGATGCATGCTCAAAGTAGACTATAGAAAGAACATGATTGCCATTCAATGCCTTTTTTGCAAACCATAGGACCCAAAAGAAGAGAGAGAACAAAAGTGAATGCCCTGCCACAGAGGCAGGGTGGGATGGGGGTGGAGAGAGGAATATTGAGATCAGTGGTGGTGGAGAATGGGCACTGGTGGACGATGGGTACTCAATCATTGTATAACTGAAACCCAAGCACAAAAATTTGTAAGTCTACAACTGTACCTCATGGTGTTTCACTAATAAAAATTTAAGAAAAAACACCTTTTTTATTTTTTGGATCATTCCAAATTGCATTAAAATTATTAAAAATAACTAAGTCATCATATATTATAATTGTTGTAATTATGACATTGAGGTATCAGACAAAATATAAAGAGGAAGACACAAACATATATGCAAACACAAAAAGAGATCCCTAATTTCTTTATTTAAGATACTTTTTTTGTCTTGTTTTGTTTTTTTAATTCTTCTTCTTTCTGCTTGAAATCTAGTGCCCAGTTGGGTCAGGATAGGGAGTCCATTCCAAGACCGCATCATTTAGGGGAAGGAGTTTATGGACCCTCTCCTTAGCCAGTAAGAAAACTATTGCCTGGGCCCTGGCTTCAGGACTACAGGGTGTGGGGGCAGCTCCTTTAGAGAAAATGATCCAAGTGTCAGAGGCTGTTCAAAACTGTTGCCTGCACAGTGTGGGTCACTGAAGGCAGATGAAAGGGGTTAGTGCCCCGCTGGATTCTAGAACGAAGCACCATCCAAACAATTTCTCAAACTGAGGAGAAAGCCAGAGAAATCTTCCCTCAGCACTAGGGAGAGAAAGCCGGTAGAGGTCGCACTGGAGTTGGAAGCCAGCGGGCAAGGGCACAGAAAGAAATGCATCTAAACTTTCTCTAACAGTTCTGTCCTCATTTTACTTCTTCCTGAGTTTCGATATCCTTGAGAAGGGTAGAACCTGTTTCTTCCCTTTCACATCATTAAGTGGGCTCTTGTGAGCGGAATTCAGGTTGCACAATAACATGTGGTATTTCATCCCATTTACCATAGCACTGTAGCACTGTCCCCTGTTGTTCATTGATTTGCTCGAGCAGGCATCAGTAACGTCTCCATTGTGAGACTTGTGTTATTGTTTTTGGCATATCAAATATGCCATGGGGAGCTTGCCAGGCTCTGCCATGCATGCAGGATACTCTCGGTAGCTTGCCGGGCTCTCCGAGAGGGATGGAGGAAATCAAACTCATGTCGGCCTCGTGCAACGTAAACACCCTACCAGCAGGGTGTGCTATTGCTCCAGCCCATTTACTATATCTTTGATAAAATATTATAATTATAAGATAATGTATTTGAGACCTGGTTAGGAGCCTTATACCCTCAAATTCTAGCACATACATATTGCATAAAGTGTTACAATGAAAAAAACATTTGGGGGACCAGGAAGATAGTACAAACAGTAGGGTGTTTGTTTTGTGGCAGCAGACTTGTGTTCAACTTCCAATATCTCTGAGCCCAGCCAGAAGTAATTACAGTGTAGAGCCAGATAGTAATTGCAACTTAAAAGCACGGGATTGGTTGTGCTTACACAGGTTTCTGAGTAAGCTCCACATGGTTTTGTTCTGTTTTGTTTGTATCTAAGGTACACCAAATTCAGTATAAGCCCTGAGCACTGTTCGGTGTGCACAGCCACTAAAAAGCATAAAAGATAAAATAATGAAATTAAGAATTCTTTTCTTCTTATTCATGGGCCCATAGCTATATGTGGTCCTGCCTGCAAAGATATAATCCAGGGGAGTTTTAAAAGATACTAAAGTCCAATTCTTAGTAAAACATAACAAATTTCAATCACAAAGAAGTGACTTCAAAGGCAAATTTTCCCGAGGAAGAGAAAGGAGTGGTCTTAAAGTCTTGCTCTTGTCTCATTTATTTTGTGTACTCTCCTAGACTTTGACAGTGTTGTCCAATTTTGCAACTATGCCTTAGGGTGAAGGACAAAACTATATAAAAAGAGGTGTGATCTGCTTGGATAGAGGCCTGGAGGAAAGTTTCTTACCTTTCTAAGCCCTAAGTCTATGTAGACTTCATGAAACTTGGAAATTAAAGGAGGAAACTACATAACTACCAAAGTAAATCATACTTTGAATGGCTTAAATAAATCAGTGTTTACTAAATAGAGCTCCAAGGGAACTGCAATTCAACAAAAAAGCCCCAGGAACATTGGAAGAAAAAAGCTGGCACAGAGCCAAGAAAAAATAAACAGTATGTCCTAGATCAAGGCAGGATACAGACAGATCTAATGTAATAGGTAGATGCCTTAGTGGGCTGGAGCAATAGCACAGCAGGTAGGGTCTTGCATGCAGTTGACCCAGTTTTGATTCCTCCCCCCCTCTCAGAGAGATCGGCAAGCTACAAAGAGTATCTTGCCAGCACAGCAAAGCCTGGCAAGCTATCCGTGATGTATTAAATGTGCCAAAAACAGTAACAACAAATCTCACAATGCAGACGCTACTTGGTGCCTGCTCGAGCAAATCGATGAACAAGAGAGGACAAGAACCTAGGGGTAATTTGCAGTTCTTATGCAAAACCCAGCTAGTAATTTCAATTTAAACGCATAAATTTGAGTAAGCTCCATAGGATTTTGTTTTGTTCTGCTTTTATCTAAGGAACACCAAAAATACTCTTGGAAGTAAGTGAGATTATTGCTCAGTAGGGTTGCTAGAAAAGTCTTATCAGGAATTTACATTTGCCTTTGGCTATTCCCATGGCTGGAGGGAATTGTGTTTTTTTAAACCTCTGCAGACCACTTGGCTCCATAATCCCTTCCTGCAATATCATGGAGCAGTTCTGCTGAATTCTCAACACAGATTGTGTCACATCTGAGAAATAAGAATAGCATATGCTTATACAATAGATATACTTTAAACATAGGCATTGTTGTATAAAGTCAAAGCCAATAATGATATAGCCTATACTATAGGATAACACTCTTTTGTTCTTCCTCAGATAGCTTAGGTTTGTCAGGTCACACCCATCTAAGGACACTGAAGTTGTATTGTAAGCAATGTCCTTTCTGTGTGAACACAGGAAGACAGTTAATATTATTCTTTGTAACTTGGGAGTTGTTTGACTCCGAATAATATTTACTCCTGGGCATCTGATTTCTTGACTCAGTTGCCCTTAGTTCCTAGCACCCCAAAAGCAGGGTTCCGACGAGGGACTGAATGAATCTAGGGCAAGCAGTGAGCTACCCTGGCATCGAAATGGGCCAGGCCAAAGAGCCACGATACTCAACTATAAGTGTTGATCATGGACAAATGCTATCATGATCCAAAAGTAAGTAACGACGAGAATAGGACCCTGCTGGAGCTAGGAAGATTAACCTGGCCTGAAGACTGTGGAATGTATAGTGAGATATTCTCAGGAAGAACCAAACTAAATTTATATCTCTTACTGTGCTCATGCAGAATGACATTGCTAGAAATATTAGAAGTAGATTTATTACAACTATTTAAGTAGATTACTAACTGAGGGAAGAACACACCCTTGTTGGGATCCCACCCTTGAGCGGATCTCCTAGTAATCTGAAGTAATCTCTGTAGATGAGATTTTATCCTTGAGTTAATCTCCTGGAGGAGTGGTCTTACCTCTCTTTGTTGATTCGTCAGTATTCAACCCACCTCTATGTCACCGCCTTATGTGACTGCTATATAAACTAAGACGTAAGCTCGGAGAGGAGAGTCAGAAGCGAGAGAGCTCGGGCTCCAGAGATCCAGAGTCAGAGCCAGAAGGAGAGAGGTTCCAAGATTGGGGCCCAGGAGAGAAGGAGGCAGAGAAAGACAGGAGTGAAGAGGATTGGAATAAACTACTATTGATATAGACCGGCCTGGCCCTCGTTTCTTCTTCTGTCTGCCCTTGGCCAACAGCCGTTGTGATCCAGGCCACACACAGCCGGCTCAAGAGCGCCGAAAGCAGGCGGTGAGACAGTGCCATCCAGTGAGCCCGTGAACACACAACCTTCAGTGTGATAAGATTTTACACTATACATTATAACCTATTATGCAAAACTCAGTTTTTCAAGCTCTACTAACATTTATATTTAATCATAATGCCCTGTCCCCATTAATCAAAGGAATTCTGAGAAAAGAAAAGGTATGAGATTTCATTTTATCAGTTTAAATAATCTGATAAAGTTATAGCAATCAAAACAGGGATATTGGGACAGGATAAATTCAAATTAATGGAGTACAATGAAACACCAGAGATAACTCTTTATGTATGAACAGTTAATCTATGATAAAGGACCTGGGAACATGAAGTGGAGCAAGGGGAGCTCTTCAACAAATACTGTTGGAGAAATTGGATAGCCACCTGCAAAAATGAAAAAAGCTGGATTTATCTCTCACACTATATGCAAAAGTTAAATCAAAGTGGATTAAAGATGCCAGGAACTGGCCGCAGGTGAACAGGCCTGAGAGCAGGGATGCTGTGAGGATTAAGAAAAGACATAGACACAGCCGTACAGAGAGAAGAAGGACCACATGGAGGGCTGGCTCCACAGCTCCTGGAGAAGAAACCAGGTTCCAAAAAGAGCCGAGATCACCGGGAAGTCCCGATGGGGTAGGTGCTGCATCCCGCCTCCCCCAGATGGAACCCTGGTGACCAGAAGCCTCCACAAGCATAGCTCGAGTATGCGGGAACTAGGACTTTTCCTCCAAACCGCCGGGACCATCCCGGCTCCCAAATAACCTCTGATTCCGGAAGTCACGCCCACGGCCCGCCCCCCAGCGGCATCTTTACAGCACACAGCCATACAGAGAGAAGAAGGACCACATGGAGGGCTGGCTCCACAGCTCCCGGAGAAGAAACCAGGTTCCAAAAAGAGCCGAGATCACCGGGAAGTCCCAGATGGGGTAGGTGCCACATCCCGCCTCCCCCAGATGGAACCCCGGTGACCAGAAGCCTCCACAAGCATAGCTCGAGTATGCAGGAACTAGGAATTTTCCTCCAAACCGCACGGCCGCTTACGAGGCCGTGCGACATCTCTGTATATACAAAGTGATCAATGGGAAGTAAATCACCCAATGTTTCTCCCTGAAAATCAGAGTTAAGTTTGGAGCATGGCCACAGCCCCAGAAGCACAAGGACTTAATGCAGAACCCAGCAGCTTGGGGCAGAAAAGTGAACGGACTATGCGTTAATCCAGGCCATCATGTCTGCCCGGAGGGGAAAGGGTGTTACCCCATTCGCCCTCTCTTCTCTGGAAAGGATGGTGGCCACTTGGGAGCCTTGTGGAGAGCAGGTGTGAGCCGGGGGTGTGGGGGGCGACTAAAACCTCATGGGAAGGGGGGCGTTCCAGTCCGTCCTTCACGCCCTACCAAGGCCACCAGTTGCCCCCCACGAGCGGCTCTCCAGTACGGCCACAGCCCCAGAAGCACAAGGACTTAATGCAGAACCCAGCAGCTTGGAGCAGAAAAGTGAACGGACTATGCGTTAATCCAGGCCATCATGTCTGCCTGGAGGGGAAAGGGTGTTGCCCCATTCGCCCTCTCCTCTCTGGAAAGAAGATGGCGGCCACATGGGTGCCTTGTGGAGAGCAGGTGTGAGCCGGGGGTGTGGGGGCGACTAAAACCTCATGGGAAGGGGGGCGTTCCAGTCCGTCCTTCACGCCCTACTGAGGCCGCCAGTTGCCCCCCACGAGCGGCTCTCCAGCACAGCCACGACTCCAGAGCACAGAAACCAATCTCTTAATTATCTGACTCTCAGTAGAAATACTTCCAGGGTTAATTAGCAAAATAGCGGAAATCCAAAACCAATATTTAATTCTTGAACCCAGCTGTAGAAAGCGAATCACTTCACAATGCTTTCTCAGCATGTCTGATGTGGGGGGAGGGGGTAAACTCTAAATAATAGTGATGCATCTTTTATTGAAACAATGAATTTAATCAAAGCAGATAGAGTGTCAACTAGAATTCATCTGCCTCGCAGGCATTGGGAGGGGTGGGAGGTGGGATTTTATTGGGGTGGGTTTCTTCGTGGTAAAGAATAAGTATTGGTAAAGGGAAAGGTGTTTGATATTTGCATGACTGAGACCTAAACCTGAAAGCTTTGTAACTTTTCCCACAGTGATTCAATAAATAAATTATTAAAAAAAAAAAGAAAAGATATAGAAGTAAAAGAGAAAAAGCACTGGGTTAGAGGGCTAATAATCTCATAGACTGAACCTCCACTGTCCTCCGTGTATGATATTTATTGCTCAGAACCAATAATCATAAGAAGAACAACATTTTTTGGTCATATGCCTGATTATCTTCCACGGTTAAGGACTTAATCAGGGTTGGACTTCTACATATCCTAGGGCCTTGGCTTATTGGACAGACATCCTTGTCATGGGATTTCTCTAGAGGAGATTCTTCTGGGAAAGCGGGTAGAGATAGAGCAGTTACAGGAACCTGCCTGGGGCAGCACTCTACCTCAGGATGCCAGCATTCTGGGTTTAGAGTTCACACAAACAACCTATTCTGACCAATTTCTGGATCTATCTAGTCCCCAAGAAAAGATATATGACTAGATATATAGTCAGTATATGACTAGAATCCATTAAAATACATTGAGTAAAACAGGCTAAACAAAACAGGCTATTTACCCCCGTTAAAGAGTTACCTTTAATGATTAATTAACTCCACTAACAAAAATAACAGTAAATAAATAAATGTGACTACACCAAACTGAAGACTTTTTTTCATGGTAAAGAAAACTCATGCTAAAATTGAAAGACCTCCTACTTAATAGGAAAGAATATTTGTATATATACATCAATTATGGTGCCAGTATCCAAGATACATGAAGAACTTTCATTTCATTTCATTTCATCATCCTGTTATTCGTCGATTGCCTCGAGCAGGCCCCAGTAACGTCTCTTTCATCCTAGCCCTGAGATTATATTCAAGGCTCTTTAGGAGAATGAGACCCATCATTGTTACTGGTATTTGGCATATTGGGTACGCCACGGGGAGTTTGCCAGACTCTGCCCTGTGGGCAGGCTACATTCGATAGCCTGCAAGTTTGTCCAAAGTAGGAATGAGACAATAAGATGTCATAAAAAAAAAGTTCTGATAAGATGTAGCGTGGACGCAAACACGGCTGCGCGGTTCCGGGATCTGGATTTTATAGTCTCTGAGTCTTGGCCGCTGATGGGATTACACGGTGCCAGGGGGTCAGGTGGTGGGTGTGACCCTCACCTACTGGAATTTGGAGGATCTGGGTGGAAGATGCTCGACTCCAATCCGAGTAGGCTTGGAGGTCTCGGCCCCGGAACCCGCGTGGCTTTGTCCCTCTGCCAGTACCTTCATGTGTGCGGAGAGTGGTCTCAGCATGGTGGTGGCTGGTCCTGGAGGTCTTCGGCTGCCGTAGCCCTGGTCGGGGCAGGGAGGAAAGCTCAACCCGCTCCCCTCCAAGGGGCCCCGGGAAGGAACACCCAGGCGCGGGGGCAGAAGACTGCACTGTTCTCATCCGGGATCTGGATTTTATAGTCTCTGAGTCTTGGCCGCTGATGGGATTACACGGCGCCAGGGGGCCAGGTGGTGGGTGTGACCCCCGCCTACTGGAATTTGGAGGATCTGGGTGGAAGATGCTCGACTCCAATTCGAGTAGGCTTGGAGGTCTCGGCCCCGGAAAGTTTGATAAGGATCCAAACAGAAATAAAGCTGAAGAATTCTGTTAATGTACAAAAAATATAATTCTGGAGTTCAATGATAGAGTAAAAGAAGTTAAAATAGAATCAGTGTGCTTATAAAGAAAACAGTGCAAACTATCCTAGTAGGCCAGCATAAAAGAGAAAGACAGAGAATGAATATTAAAAATGATGACTAACATAGGTATATAGGACAGCATCAAGGTGAATAAAATTCACATCATAAGGCTTCTGGGAGAAAACAGAAAGGGAAAAGGGGCAGAAATATTAAAACCTTTTGTTGTAGGAGTCGGTGGGATTTTGGGCCACACCTAGTGTACTTAGGGCTTACTCCTGGCTCTGTTCAGAGATAACTCGTGATAGCGCTTAGATCATTTGCCATGTCAGAATGGAACCAGAGTTGGCTGCATGCAAGGTCAGTGATTTGACACCTATACTCTCTCTCCAGCTTAGAAATTATTTCTTTATTTTAAAGTTAGAGGGGAAATTTTTAGGGGGCTAGAGAGAAATTTCAGCAGAGATGGTGCTTGTCTTGCTCTCCACTGACCTAGATTCGTCCCCCAAGTACCCCACAGGATCCTCTGAGCCCACCAGGAATGCTCCCTGAGTGTAAGTCAGGGAATAAGCCCTGAGCACCTCCAAGGGTGGCCCTAAAACAAACAAGCAAAATGGGAGACTGGGGCTCGCGAGATAGTACAACTGGTAAGGCCGTAAGATGTTTGCCTTGTTTGTCTCCTCAGTCCTAGTAGGCTCAGTTCAGTCCTCAGAGTGTGATCCAAACACAAAACAAAAGAATTTAAGACTTCTTGGGTTTTCATAGTTTGTAATTTTCAAGGAATACATTCTCTGAAATGTATTTGAAATGCTGGAACGATAGCACAACGGGTAGGGCGTTTGCCTTGCACGCAGCCAACCTGGGTTCGATTCCTCCATCCCTCTCAGAGAGCCCATCAAGCTACTGAGAGTATCCTGCCCACACTGCAGAGCCTGACAAGCTCCCCAAAACGATAACAACAAGTCTCTCAATGGAGACGTTACTGGTGCCTGCTCAAGCAAATCATGAACAACAGGAGCACAGTGCTACAGTGCTACATTCTTTGCATCCAATTTTTAAATTTATGTTCATAGTATTTGTTATGATACATCTATATTTGTAAGGTTCTATTGGAACTCTTTAGCTTCATTTCCAATACTGACAGCTATTTTCTCTTTTTTCAGTCTTCTCAGAAGTTTCTAAATTTCACTGATACTAAAAAATTAGGTTTCATCAAAATTTTCTAGTGTTCTTATGCTTTCAGTATTATTGATTTCTACTCTTATTTTTTTCTTTTATTTCTCTACTTTGACTGGAATAATTATTATCTTCCTTTTCCAGAACTTTATCTCTGAAAAAAAAATTGGGGAGGGAAGGTCACACTGGCAGTGTTCAGGGAACCATCTACAACAATCTGAAACAAACTTTAGGAATCAACATCTAAAACTATCTTAAACAAACTTTTAGAACAATATAACGCAGATAAATTGTACAGTGGTAAGGTGTTGCTTGCATATGGAAGACTCTGGTCCAATCTCTAGAATTTTATGTTGTCTCTGGGCTATGATCAGGAGTGAACCTCACAAAGCCCTTAGCGTAGAACCTGACAAATCCCTGAGAACCAGCCGGTGTGACTCAAGACCAAAATATAAAAATTAAAATGAAAACTAACATGTAGTGATTATCTTAAATTTGTGTGACTTTAGTATTCCCCAATGCAGAGATCACATTACTTTCAAATCTATGGATTTACCTCACAATGGCAAACCTGGCTCCATTCAGCAGTACACACTCAAATTCGGAAACATTAGGAAGAAAAATCAACTCAGAAAACATACAAGGTTGCCTACATCCAAACACCTGAAGAGGATTATCAAACAGGCAGTCCCAAGCTAGACTTGTCTCCAAACAGAAGTTAGGAGATTAGAATTCCTGGATTGCGATTGACAGAGTACAAGACTGATTTTCAATGAATTTAGTAGTATGCAACTACAGATGAAGAAGGGGGTAACATGCAGAGTTTGTAACAAACAGTAGGAGTGAAGAAATCACGGGGTAACGGGAAGCCCATCAAAATTCAGTATGAGGAACAAGGATCAGATCTGACATCCTCTATGAAAGGAGCTGGGGGTGTCACTGTGCACTAAAGTGACTGTCCAAATTAAAGATAGTTACCAACCAAAGATAGTTTAATTTTCTCATTGAATTATCATTTGTTTAATATATTATAGTGTTTTCAGGTGGTAACTTCACACGTTCATAGGGTCCCCGAGCTCCACCAGGAGTGATTTCTGAGTGCAGAGCCAAGAGGAACCCCTGAGCATTGCCGGGTGTGACCCCAAAAGCAAAATAATAATAATAATAATAATAACATAAAATAAAATAATAAAGGTCTTCTAATTCTGAGTGGATTGTATTTTGGCTGTCTTTTGAAATGTTTTACTATTTTGTTAAAATCTCTATTAGAGGGGCTGGAGTTATAGTACAGCGGGTAGGGCGTCTACCTTGCACGCGGCTGACCCGTGTTCGATTTCCAGCATCCCATATGGTCCCCCGAACACCGCCACGAGTAATTCCTGAGTGCATGAGCCAGTGCATTGCCTGTGCATCACCAAGTGTGACCCTAAAAGCAAAAAAAAAAAAATCTCTATTAGAACATGAGGCTGAAATAAAGTATTGAATTTCAGGGGCTTGGGGCCTGAATCTAAGTTTATAAAAATTCGAAAACACAAAATCACTTTCTGCAGTAAAGTCTATGATAGTATGGATGAATATAATCTTTAAGACTAATTGCTATTCTAACATAGTGAAAAATCATGTCAGCCAAACATTTGAAACTCATATAAAAGAGTTGATTTGAATTATTACTATTATTATTACATACGTATATTCACTTATTTTTATAGTATTCTAACAGTGGAAAATTTTGTCATCGAAACTTTTGAAATTCATACAATACTTAAAATTTAATTAAAATAATAATAAGTATTATTGAATAATACATTTTACCACTAAGTTTTGAGAAATCAATTAGTAGAAGTATACATAATTTCTCAGGTTAATTTTAGGGCAAAGCAAGCTCCCCATGACGTATTCGATATGCCAAACACAGTAACAAGTGTCACAATGGAGACATTACTGGGTCTGCTTGAGCAAGTCGACAAACAAAGGGAGGACAGTGACAGAGACAGTGACAGTGACAGTATTATTTGAGTAACTATGTCTCTTAAGTATTCTGATTTTATCCTATTATTCAATAGACTTATTATTCATTTCATACTTGCACTGTTAATATCTTTTTAAGATAACATACTGCATTGCACTTTGGAAAAATAGTTTTAGAAGACATAAAATCCACTCTTTTTATGAAATATTAATGCAGTTGTATACATTATAAAAATAGTAAATTGAGTCTCTATCTTTCCAACTCCCTTCAATAAGTATAATACATTCTTAATTCAATTACATTTTATGTGAGTATATCCATTCTGTTATTATTTTCCTCTACTTAGGAGATTGTGGGCTGGAGCGATAGCACAGCGGTATGGCGTTTGCCTTGCACGCAGCTAACATGGCCTACCCGAGTTCGATTCCTCCGCCCCTCTCGGAGAGCCTGGCAAGCTACCGAGAGTATCTCGCCCGTATGGCAGAGCCTGGCAAACTCCCCGTGACGTATTCGACATGCCAGACACAGTAACAACAAAGTCTCCAATGGAGACGTTACTGGGCCCGCTTGAGCAAATGGATGATCAACGGGAGGGCCTTTACCTTTACCTTTACTTAGGAGATTAGTGATTATAAAAATTCAGATTGCCTTTTATCTAACTTTTGTTTTTATACAAGTTTTTAAAAGTTTAAATATAAAACTTAGTAGTGAACAGTCTTTCCTTTAAATAATTCCTTAAAGTAAAGCTAACCCAGGATACTTTAAAAATAAGTAAATATATCTATATATCCTTATAGATTTAGCCAATATCTCATCAATCAGTTTGTGAGTTACCACAAGCACAATTAATTTCATAGAATGGATCTTAGTGTCCATTTATGAGATAGACACAGGGATACTTGTGTCTACTGGCATAATCAATAATCGAATGAAATAATATTTAGAGATAATGAGCATTAAGACAAAAGTAATATTCATTGCAATAATTGCTTACTTGCTTACTTGACATCCTTTTACTCTTTGATTTGCTCGAGAGGGCACCAGTAAAGTCTCCATTCACATGCTAGTGTAACCCAATGGCATTTGCTCTCTACAGGAACACGTAGAGTCTCAAACCGTTCATTCAAGGTCTTGACGAAGAAGTCTGTCCATCTTGTAGGTGGGCGGCCACGTGTTCTTTTGATGCCCAGTGGAATCCAGTCTGTAGCAGCTCTAGTCTAGCGGTCATCTTCAAATTGCATTGCGTGTCCAGCCCATCTGATTTTCAATGACAAATAGACAGTATCCCTGATTCTTGATCCTCGATGGAGGTTGGAACTTTGGATTCCTTCTCTCATTTGAGTGAAGCATGATACTCCAAGCATAGCTCTTTCGATTTCTCTTTGTGAGACCCGAATAGCGTTCTCAACCTGTTTTCGTAGGGCCTAGGTCTCTGAGGCGTATGTTAGTGCAGGGAGAATGGTGGAGTCGAAGAGATTTGCCTGGAGCCGGATCTTCATCCTCTTAGCTATTTCTTTGATTCTCTTGAAGGCATTCCACACCGCTCTCTTCCTCCTGTGCAGCTCAGGTGCCAGATCATTCATCATGTTGAGTTTCCGACCTAGGTACTCATAACTGCTTCATTCAGAGATGTTCGTTCTGTTGAGAGCAAATGGAACATCAAGAATGAGTCCATTTTTCATGAACATTATCTTCATAAGATTCAGCTGTAGTTCGACCTATTTCAGCCAGCATTTGTGCCGCTTGGCTAATGTTTGGTGTTATTAGAATGATGTCATCAGCGAAGTGGAGTTAGTGTAGTTGCCGATTGTCTATCTTCACTCCCATATCTTCCCATTCCAGTCATCGCATGATGTTCTTGTGGGTGGCACTGAAGAGTTTTGGTGAAATGGTATCACCCTGCCAAACCCCTCTCTTTACATTGACTATCACTTCCTTGTAGAATGATGAGATTCTGGTGGTGAATCCGTAATAAAGCTTGTGGAGTATACTAATGTACTGAGTTTGAAAGCCCTGTTTGGCTAAGGTTTTGATGACTTCTTCAGTCTCAACAGAATCAAAAGCCTTCTTTAAATCGATGAACATTAGACAGAGTGGCATCTTGAACTCTTGCAAAACCTTAATGAGCTTGGTCACCATGTGGATATGGTCAACCGTCTGAATCCTTTTCGGAACCCGGCTTGCTCCCATGGTTGTCCTTTGTCTAGTGTTCTGCCAATCCTATTCAGGATGACTCGAGTGAACAACTTGTAGACGATGGACAACAGGCAGATTGGGCGATAGTTGCAGATGTTAATTTGCCAATGATAATTTGACCTTATATCTAAATTATTATTGCTAGAGGATAGTTGAAATGTTCATCCAACCAGGATTGGTCATGTGTAAGGCAAATGTAGCCTGCTGTATTATCTCTCCAGCTCCACCTATTTATCTCTTCTCTAAATGGAGTTTTTTTTTTTAAAAAAGTCCTTTTTAGTGACTTCTGCTCAGCCAGAGTTGCAGTCAACGTTGCTGCCATCCACTGCTAATTTCATAATAACTTCTAATAGCTTTCTGTCTCTCTTCATTGCTGTTGTTGTGGTTGCTTTTGGGCTTTTGCTGGTTGCAACTGGCAAAACTCAGGGGTTACTCCTTGCTCTGTGTACAGGAATACTCCTGGCAGTGCTCAGAAAACTATATAGGATGCTAGAGATTGAACCCAAATGGGCCCGGCTCAAGGCCAACAGCACTACACCCTGCACTATTGCTCCAATCCCTCTGTCCCTCTTCCTACTGGATGTTCCAGCAAGTACTATCCATGTTACCTATGGGCAATTAAGTAGCAAGCTTCATTAGCCATAGCTAACCCAGTCTGTTTACTAGTCAACTTGTAACAATTCTGTATATATCTCTACGTAGCAATAGATCACAGCCATTCTTTTAATTTATTTATTTACTTGATTGATTGAATCACCGTGAGATACATTACACACTTTCATGTTTGAGTTTCAATCATCAAACACCGTTACAATGATCAAACACCGATGTCCACCAGTGTACATTCCCCACCACCAATGTCCCCAGTATACCCCCCCTTTCCAACGCTCCCCCTGCATAGCAGACAACTACCCCCATACTCTCTCTCTACTTTTGGGCATTATGGTTTGCAATAAAGATACTCAGAGGTTATCACGTTTTGTCCTTTCTCTACTTTCAGCACACATCTCTCATCCCAAACGATCCCTCCAACCTTGATTGTCTTAGTGGTCCCTTCTCTATTCCAGCTGTCTTATCCCCCCCAGCTCACGAGACAGGCTTCCAACCATGGGGCAATATTCCTGGCCCCTGTGTCTATTGTCCTTGGGTGTCAGTCTCATATTATTTTACTTTATATCCCACAAATGAGTGCAGTCCTTCTATGTCTATTTCTCTCTTTCTGACTCATTTCACTTAGCCTGATACTCTCCATGTCCATCCACTTATAAGAAAATTTCATGACTTCATTGCTCCTAACAGTTGCATAGTATTCCATTGTGTAGATGTACCCAAATTTCTTTAACCAGTCTTCTGTTCTCGAGAATTCAGGTTGTTTCCAGATTTTGGCTATTGTGAACAGTGCTGCAATGAACATACAGCTGCAGATGTCATTTCTACTGTGCTTTTTTGCGCTCTCAGGATATATTCCTAGAAATGGCATTGCGGGGTCATATGGAAGGTCAATTTCTAGTTTTTGAAGGAATTTCTGTATTGTTTTCCAAAAAGGGCTGGATCAGTCGGCATTCCCACCAACAGCTGGCATTCCCACCTCACATCCATGCCAGCACTGGGTGGTTTTGTTCTTTTAAATGTGTGCCAGTCTCTGTGGTGTGAGCTGATATCTCATTGTTGTTTTGATCTGCATCTCCGTGATGGTTAGTGAGTGATGTAGAGCAATTTTTCTTGTCCCTTTTGACCATTTGTAATTCTTTTTGAGAAAGCTTCTGTTCATTTCTTCTTTTGATATTTTGGTGGGATTGGAGATTTTTTCTTGTCCAATTCTACTAGTGTCTTGTATATCCTGGATACTAATTCCTTAATCAGATGGGTCACGGTCATGGTCACTGTCCTCCCGTTGTTCATCGATTTGCTCGAGCAGGCCCAGTAATGTCTCCATCGTGAGACTTGTTGTTACTGTGTTTGGCATGTCGAATACGTCACAGGTAGCTTGTCAGGCTTGGCCATAGGGGCGAGATACTCTCGGTAGCCTGCCGGGGTCTCTGAGAGGGGCAGAGGAATCGAACTCAGGTCGGACATGTTGGCTGCGTGCAAGGTAAACGTCCTACCCGCTGTGCTATCGCTCCAGCCCATCAGATGGGTAATGGGTGAATATTATTTCCCATTCTGTGCGCTCTCTCTGTATTTTGGTCACTATTTCTTTTGTGCAGAATCTTCTTAGTTTAATGTAGTTCCATTTGTTTGTTTGTTTGTTTCCACTTTGTTGGTCAGTAGTGTTTCATCCTTAAAAGATCCTTTTGGCTTCAATGTCATGGACGGTTCTGCCTACATTTTCCTCTATGTACCCTGGCAGCCGACCTCCACTACCCAATCACCACCAAGCTCCAGGCTGCTTTCCGGATGCTCAGGCTGAGCCTCACGCATGAAGTCCCACAGAATCCAGATAATGCGGAACTTCATGACCTTGGACTCTGGATTCAACGGGACCCCAGATCTGAGATCCTCTGCCTGCTTTCCCCAGTCTCCGGTGACTCAGGGATCACACCCAGAAGCCACACTCTGCCAGCAGCAGATAATCTCCTCATCGGCCACCCTCCAGAACTCAGGGTGCTCCTCTCAGAGTATAAAATGAGGATCCCAGAACCATGCCACTGGTCTCCACGCCAGGCTGTGGGACGGGTGAGAGCCCTCCCAATCCCAAGGGACCCAGCCTCGGTAGTCGACCTCCACTGCCCAACCACTGCCACGCTCCAGGCCGCTTTCTGGACAGCGTGGCCGCTTCACACATTATAAGACACTTTCTACCCATTTTGCACAATTACTATACCAGATTCAGAGACTCAGATACTATAAAAACCAGATCCCGGAGGGAGAACAGTGTAGTCTCCTGCCCCCGCGCCTGGCTGTTCCTCGCCGTGGCCCCTTGGAGGGAGCGGGTTGAACTTTCCTCCCCGCCCCGACCAGGTCTCCGGCAGCCGACGACCTCCAGGACCAGACACCACCATGCTGAGACCACTCTCCGCACACCTGAAGGTACCAGCAGAGGGACAAAGCCACGTGGGTTCCGGGGCCGAGATCTCCAAGCCTACTCGGATTGGAGTCGAGCATCCTCCACCCAGATCCTCCAAATTCCAGTAGGCGGGGGTCACACCCACCAACTGGCCCCCTGGCGCCGTGTAATCCCATCAGCGGCCAAGACTCAGATCCTGGAACCGCGCGGGGTTATGACATCTCATTCCTTCTTTGACAAACTGGCAGGCTCCCGAATGTAACCTGCACGCACGGCAGAGTCTGGCAAACTCCCTGTGTCGTACCCAATATGCCAAATACCAGTAACAATGATGGGTCTCATTCTCCTAAAGAGCCTTGAATATAATCTCAGGGCAAGGATGAAGGAGACGTTACTGGGGCCTGCTCGAGGCAATCGACAAATAACAGGATGATCTGTGATCTGATCTGTGACTATACCATATTTGATGGGGTTCAGACAGTAGGCAACCAATCATAGAGAAAATATATATACATTACTGCCACGCTCGAATAATTCGACAATCAACCGGATGACAGTGATGACCTTATGGATTCAGTTATGATATTGAGGTCTTTCGTCCACTTTGATCTGACTTTTGTGCCTGGCTTTAGACAGAGCTCAAATTTCATATTTTTTGCACGTAGCTTACCAGAACTACGTGTTGAAGAGGCTTTCCTTGTTCCACTTTACATTTCTTGCTCCTTTGTCAAAGATTAAGTGATTTGAGAGTCTGTGACAGAATATTCAATTCTGTTCCATTGGTCTGTGGGTCTGTTTCTAGCTCAGTACCATGCTGTTTTAATTACTATTGCTTTGTAGTACAGTTTGAAGTTGGGGAAGTGATGCCACCCATCTTCTTTTTCCCAAGGATTGCTTTAGCTATTCGTGGGGGCTTATTGTTCCATATGAATTTCAGGAGTGTTTGATCCAAGAGTATCCTACACTCACAGCAGAGCCTGGAAAGCTACCAGTGCCGTATTCAATATGCCAAAAGCAGTAACAAGAAGTCTCACAATGAAGACATTACTGGTGCCTGCTCGAGCAAATTGATGAACAATGGGAGGACAGTGCTATAGTGCTACAGTGTGTATGACAAATAGCACCTAAATGGACGACTGAAACAAAGGAGTTGTAACCAGTCCAGTGAGCCACTAGAGGAAGATGTGAGCTCATTTTTTGTTATTGGATTGTTCTTTTCCTATCTTAAGACATTGTTCTGTCCTATCCATCAGTCACAAAGAACAACGTTCATTGCTAACTAGCATTTTTAAGTTTACAGGAATGATTACTTTTTATAGTGGAAGATCCAAACCAGAGTCTCATTCCTGTGAAGTCTGCTTCTGCGTGTACTACTGAATTCTATCTCTGACTCCAGATTTGTTCTTCAAAGATATTTTTTCCCCAGTAGAATGATGATGCCTCTTTGTTCCAGTGCTTTTTATTTCCTCTGTAATCCTTACGTTTCTTTCTAATGGCATCTGTTTTTATTGTAACCTACTCTGAATTTTTAGTGTGTAGAGTGCCAGGTAAGATGGAAAGTTGGTCATGATGAAGTATGTGGATTCCCATGGGTGGCAGAGAAGAGAGACCGGTCTGCCTCTTTCGGGACTTTCTCCCGATCTGCCTCTGACACCTCATGAATATGACACCTCATGAAAGTCTACAGATGAGCCCCTTCAGAGCACGGATCAGAACCCCCCAGCAGCACCAGTTGGCCATCAAACCACACTTGTCGTTCTCTTGGTCTTCTTGGCATGTTAGTTCATCCCACCACCTGATCTCTCGAAAAGCCACAAACTCAGGCTGTAGTAAGGAATTGCTCTTCTCAGGAAAGGAGACTAAGTCCTAGTTCTTACCCAGGGCTTCCAGCTTCTTGCCTATCTCACAAAAAGAAATTTCAGGAGTAGACAGCAGCAAAGTAAAAACAGATTTCCTTCAGAGGCTTTTGGAAAGGGGAAGGAAGGAGAACAAAGGGAGAGTGAGTAACACTCAAGGGAGAACACGGGCCTCTCCATAGGTGGGAAGAGCCTAGTACACATCTCAAGAGGGGAGATGCAAGCGACATATTTGTTGGGGCACCACCTGTGCTCTGCCACATGGGCACAAGGAGCACATGGGTTCGTGGGTTCAACAGCGTATGTGAGTGCTTCCTCTGTTCAAGGTGGCTTTTCTAGTGTTTCTTCAATTTTCCCTCACATGGGGCTTTCTAGCTAAGTAAGAGTCCATTGCCAGGGTGGTTGCCAAGTGGATAGAGTTGGGAGTGGTCCACAGTCCTCTTTGAAATTGCTTTTCAGGTTTTTGTTTTTGTTGAAGCTTCTCTCGGAGTGGGATCCAGCTTTCTCTGGGTCTCTTGGGACCAGGTGAGGGTCTTATCAAGCCTGACTTCCCGTACCCGCAGGTGGGCTTTTGCAAACTCTGGAGCTATTATTTCTATTATTTTCCAGAAATTTTATTGCCGGGGCTGGGGGGGTCTTCCCTATCTACCTGCCTGCCTACCTCAATTTCACTCAGTATCATCCAAATACATCCATGTATCAGTAAATTACATGAATTTATTTTGTCTTTGGAAACAAAGTAACTTCAGAAAGCAAAGTTAGTTCCTCTGGTAAAAGAGTAAAATGGTTTTATAATTTTACTTTTTTGATTCACCAGAAGAGAGATATCTCGTTCATCGACAGGCTTTATTGAAAGATAAGGATCACAGAGGTTTCCAAATCTTAGCAGTGTTCCTTTTTCCTTATTTTTTTTCTTTTTGGGTCACACCTGGTGATGCTTTGCACTCAGGAATCACTCTTGGCGGTGCTTGGGGGGGCCATATGGGATGCTGGGAATCAAACCCGGGTCGGCTGCATGCAAGGCAATCATTCTCCCTGGATTATCGCTCCAGCCCCCTTGTCAGGGTTCTTTAATAACATTTAGTCATTTTTCCACAAAGCCATGTACTATCTCTCTCAGTCAACATCACAACCATTCTTTGAGACTACAAAGGGGGGAAGAAGAGCTATGTTTTATTATTTATAGGTTTTAATTATTGATACAATTTTACAATACCATCAGGATAGTGTTTCATGAATATAACGTCCCAATACAACCCCTGCCACCAGAGTAACTGTCCCTTTGCCCTTGTCTGAGAACCCCCTCCCCCTACATTTCCTTTCCAAACAGCAATGTTTTGACTATGAAAACAACTTAGCATTTCAATATTAAAGACGGCATTTTAAATATGTCAGGGAGAATGCTGAGATATCACAGGAATTAAGGCACTTACTTTGCATGCAACAGTCCACAGTTTAATCTTGGACACCACATATAGTCCCCAGAGAATTTCCAGGAGTGATCCCTGAGCGCAGAGCCATGTGTAAGCCCCAAATTATGCTCCACTAACAAAACAAAGCAAAGCATATCGGAAAGGGGGCATATACTCACCACTATCAAAATCAGAGGGAGGTAGGACAGAAACTCAGATAAACATCCCAAATCTGCTACTTCCAGGGTTTGTTTTTATCTTGTAGAGATCGATTATCTCACATAAAAATCTTGTATCGATTCCCTGGTGTTAATCTACTATCTGCTATATTGCACAGGAATAGGGTAAGCATTGTTAGGACCCGCTTAGCCGGAGAACTGCCGTGACAGGCTTTGTGGTCTCTGAGTGACTTGGGCCTCTTCCAGGAACAAGAAAAGTGGAAAAACCAGATGGTCGTCAAACATTAGGTTCCCAGCGTGAGATTAGGTCTCTAGAATGTAACTCTCCAGATGTGGACTGTATGACACAGGCCAAAAATATATGTACTCTATAGGTAATAGAAAATTGCTGAGTAATGCCTATTTGCTAAAATGAAAGTATAAGAACTTGCTGAACCTAGTACTCTGGGTCCTTGTTGAAACCCGCTGTGCTGGGTGGATACTTGGACCCCAGCAAGCTGGAACAACAAACCTTGCTATGTGATTTGTATTATCGGTTCTGTTCTCTGTCCTTGAGGGTTTGTCGACTCCGGGCCTTAACAGAATCACAAGAAATAACATCAGCATTCTCCTTATGTCTTTTGAATAGTTTACTTTAAAGCCACTGTTTTGAATTGTACAAAGTCCTCAAGCTTCACAAAGACACTCACTCGGAAAACATATAATAACTTTCAGCTCTATTGAAATTTACTTACCAAATCTCACATAATTTCTTGTAAACAAAGTTCCATTTATAGGCTAATTCATTTACATAATGTGAGTGTCTTGTAGTTATCACAAGATGGCCTTTTCTGTAAAAAGAGTGATTCCCAGTCTACAATTTTCTTCCCTCCCACTCTCTAGTGGGAAGGAAGAAAATTTACCAGAGAAATTTGTTTTTGTCTGTTTTGGGGACACACCTAGCAGTACTCAAGGCTTACTCCCAGTTTTGCACTCATGCATCACAACTGTCAGGCTCAAGAATCAAACCTGGGTCTACCACATACAAGGCAAATGCTCTACATACTATCACTGCAGCCCCTAACACAGAAATCGTAATCTTTCTCTACCTTCCTAAGAATGATCTTTCCAATTCTTCATTATTTTCACTATATTCAAGAACTTCCACTTCAAGCAATCCTTTCTAGTACTGCCCTGTTACGGAAATAAAATATTTTGATCTTTAGTACGTTTACATAAGAGGAAGGATCTAGATTTTTATTTTTACATATATCTGAGACTAATGTATATCTTGTCTCAACGTGATCTTATATGGTGGTAGAAGGTTTCATTTTATGGTCTGTTCTTGCAGTGGTAGAGGGAGAGGGAGAGAGAGAGAGAGAGAGAGAGAGAGAGAGAGAGAGAGAGGGGAGTGGATGGGAGGCAGAGGTAGAACATAGGATGAAGAAAGAAACTAGTCTGTGATACTCCCAAACAGAGGTGACTCAGCACTAACATTTGTTCTTGCTGTTGTCATTGGAAAGCTGGTGGTTATACATTTGTTTACTGATATAAGAATTTCCCCTATGATAATGTAAAAAGTAGTTATATATATATACATATATATATATATATATATATATATTACTGCTGCGTGACATCTTATTATCTTATTTTTGCTTTGGAGAACCTGGCAGGCTACCAAAATTATCCTGCCTGCATGGCAGAGTCTGGCAAACTTCCCGTGTCGTACTCAATATGCCAAATACCAGTAACAATGATGGGTCTCATTCTCCTAACCCTGAAAGAGCATTGAAATGGCTCTTTTAAAAACTCAGGGCTAGGAAGAAGGAGACGTTACTGGTGCCTGTTCGAAGAAATTGACGAACAACAGGATGATCGTGATCATGATGATATATATAATATATATATATATACATATATGTGTGTGTGTGTGTGTGTGTGTGTGTAGGATGACATTGGTTTGTCCTTCCTCCCTTGCCACAAGGAACTCAGGTTTATTACAGTGCTGCTGAGTCACTTCCATTCCATTGTGTTTATCTGTAAACTCTTCCCTATGATCTCCTCCCCAACCAGTTAATCAGCTTTTCCCCTAATCAGAATCTGTTAATTTGTAGCAGTGTCAGATCCTTTTTTTTTAAAAATTTTTTAATTTATTTATTTATTGAATCACTGTGGGAAAAGTTACAGAGCTTTCGGGTTTAGGTCTCAGTCATGTAGATACCGAACACATTTCCCTTTACCAATACTCAGTTTTAACCCCGAACCCCAATAGACCCTCACCTCCCACCCCTCCCAATTCTTGTGAGGCAGATGAGTTCTAGTTAATACTCTATCTACTTTGACTAGATAGATTATTTTGATAGAAGATGCACAATTATTGTTTAGAGTTTACTACCCACCCCCCACAATCAGACATGCTGAAACAGCGTTGTGAAATGATTTGCTTTCTACAACTTGGTTTAAGAATAAAATGATGTCGCGTGGCCGCTATCGCGGCTGCGCGGTTTTGAATTTCTGCTATTTTACTTATTGACCCTGGAAGAATTTCTATTAAAAGTTAGCTAGTTAAGAGATTGGTTTGTGTGCCCTGGAGTCGTGGCCGTGCCGGAGAGCCGCTCGTGGGGGGCAGCTGGCGACCTCGCTGGGGCGTGGGGGACGGCCCACAAAGCCCCCCTTCCCATGAGGTCCCCGCCGCTCCCCCGAGCCCGGCTCAAACCTGCTTTCCACAAGGCTCCTGTGCGGCCGCCATCTTTCTTTCCAGAGAGGAGCGGGCGGGCCGGTCAACGCCCTTTCCCCTCCGGGCAGGCTTGGTGGCGCGGTTTAACACATAGTCCATTTGCTTTTCTGCTCCAAGCGGCTGGTTCTCTGTGCTAAGTCCTTGTGCCTCCGGGGCCGTGGCCGTGCTGGAGAGCCGCTCGTGGGGGGCAGCTGGCGACCTCGCTGGGGCGTGGGGGACGGCCCACAAAGCCCCCCTTCCCATGAGGTCCCTGCCGCTCCCCCGAGCCCGGCTCAAACCTGCTTTCCACAAGGCTCCTGTGCGGCCGCCATCTTTCTTTCCAGAGAGGAGCGGGCGGGCCGGTCAACACCCTTTCCCCTCCGGGTAGGCTTGGTGGCGCGGTTTAACACACACAGTCCATTTGCTTTTCTGCTCCAAGCGGCTGGTTCTCTGTGCTAAGTCCTTGTGCCTCTGTGGCCGTGGCCGTGCCGGAGAGCCGCTCGTGGGGGGCAGCTGGCGACCTCGCTGGGGCGTGGGGGACGGCCCACAAAGCCCCCCTTCCCATGAGGTCCCCGCCGCTCCCCCGAGCCCGGCTCAAACCTGCTTTCCACAAGGCTCCTGTGCGGCCGCCATCTTTCTTTCCAGAGAGGAGCGGGTGGGCCGGTCAACGCCCTTTCCCCTCCGGGCAGGCTTGGTGGCGCGGTTTAACACATAGTCCATTTGCTTTTCTGCTCCAAGCGGCTGGCTCTCTGTGCTAAGTCCTTGTGTCTCCGGGGCCGTGGCCGTGCCGGAGAGCCGCTCGTGGGGGGCAGCTGGCGACCTCGCTGGGGCGTGGGGGACGGCACACAAAGCCCCCCTTCCCATGAGGTCCCCGCCACTCCCCCGAGCCTTGCTCAAACCTGCTTTCCACAAGGCTCCCGTTCGGCCGCCATCTTTCTTTCCAGCGTCAAATCCTTTTAGGACACTGAAATTGTATTTTAATACTGTCTTTCTGCTCTCCTTATGTATTTTGAATAGTTTACTCTAAAGCATTGTCCTTTTTGTATAGATACAGGAAGACAGTTAATATTCTGCTTTGTAACTTAGGATTTAATTGGCTTTGAATATTATTCACTCCCAGGCATCTGCTTTCTCAATTTAAGCCTCAGTTGCCCTTAGTTACTAACACCCAAAAAGCAGGGTCCTGACGAGGGACTGAATGAACCCAGGGCAAGCAGTGAGCTACCCTGGCATCGAAATGGGCCAGGCCAAAGTGCCACGATTCTTAACTATAAGTTAAGAGCTTGATCATGGACAAATGCTGTCATGATTCAAAAGTAACGATGAGAGTAGGACCCTGATAGGTATGGGAAAGACTATCTGACCTGAGCACTGTAGTCTGAGATTGAGATGGCCCTAGGAGAGCAATTCTTTAAGTTTAAGGTATTTCTTACATATCCATACAAAATGATTTATATTATGTATGTTTATATGTTTGTTGGACAAGGAGAGGAGAAACACACCCAGGGTGTACTCTAGGGTGGGTAGATCTGATAATGAGAATCTCTCCTAGAAGGGGCTTTCCCCAGGGAAAGAACTCTACCCCTATTGATTGTGACCACACCTATGTGTAATTGTTACCCCAACCCCTCCTGCTAGGGGATGTAATGAGACTGTGAGAGTGGGCAAGGGGAGGGAGAGGAGAGACAGGAGTGAATGGAGAGAGGATTGGAATAAACTGCAACTAAGACCAACCAGCCTGGCCCTCCTTCCTTCCTTCACCTGCCTATCGCCATCGACCTCTGTGGGTTGGGGGAACCGGCGTGAGACTACCGAACGAGGGCGGCAGGAGAGATAGGCTGCTGCTGTCTTTTTGAGTTTAGACATATATGTATGTGTGTATTTGTTTCCATATGTCAGAAAAGATTGAAATTGAGTCAAAGGTTAATATTAGTCAAAGACAATTGACCTAGCCTCAACCCCGAAAGATAAGGACAGCTTTTCCTCAATTTACCCTTCTCCCAAAGAATGACAAGCACAAAAATTTGTAAGTCTACACCTGTACCTCATGATATCTCACTAATAAAAATTTAAAAAAAAAGGAATGACCTTAACTTTGTAGATTAAAAAGACTTGTGCTTCAGGAAACTAAGTCATGAAGGATTTAAAAAAAATTTGAATCACTGTGAGATAGTTACAAAGCTTTCATGTTCGAGTTTCATTCATACAATGATCGAACACCCATCCCTCCACCAGTGCACACTTTACACCACCAATGTCCCCAGTATACCTCCACCATCCCAATCCTCCCTCTGCTTCCATGGCAGACAGTTTCCCCCATATTCTCTCTCTCTACTTTTGGGCATTATGGTTTACAACATAGATACTGAAAGGCTATCATGTTTGGTCTTTTATCTACTTACAGCACACATCTCCCACTCCAATTCTTTCAACTGTCATTGACTTCGTGACCCAGGAAGAGAAGCTTTAGAAGTGTCCCACTCTGCTAATTTATTTTCAGGGAAGAAATATGTTTGTGAAGTTCTGGGAGGAGCATTGCAGGCTTTCAAGTACTATTTGATGATTAAATATTTCCATCATGTGGGGAGCCAGAGGTCTCCATCTTGGCTTTGTTGGCCTGTATAATTCCTCACAAACACATGGCATGCCACCACGCGGCCCTTGGATGATGCAATCTGGCTAGCCCCTTCGTAACTCTCCACTCCTTATACGGCTATCTCGACTGTCCGTCCTGACTGTCGACTGTCCACTGAGGTTAGCTACAACAGAAGTCAGCCCATTCTGTTTTGCGTGCGTGCCAACTTAAGGTATATAAGGGCCTTGCAGACAATAAAGCTGCTCGCATACTTTCCATCCAAAACATGTGTCCATTCCTTCTCATTCGGGAAACCCCTCACCCAGGATACCCCTCCCAGGTGGAGAACTTCAGGTCGGCACCCCATAGAACCCCACAGCACCCCATAGCACCCACACATCCAGAACAAGCCACCACTATTAGTATTCTTTTTTATTTTTTATTTAATTAATTAATTAATTAATTTATTGAATCACTGTGGGAAAGGTTACAAAGCTTTCAGGTTTAGGTCTCAGTCATGCAAATATCAAACACATTTCCCTTTGCCAATAGTTATATTTTACCATGAAGAACCCCAATAAAACCCCACCCCCACCCCTCCCAGTCCCTGTGAGGCAGATGAATTCTAGTTAACACTCTATCTGCTTTGATTAGATTCATTGTTTCAATAAAAGATTCACCACTATTATTTAGAGTTTAACGCCCCCCCCCCCAATCAGACATGCTGAAAAAGCATTGTGAAGTGATTTTCTTTCTACAGCTGGGTTCAAGAATTAAATGTTGGTTTTGGATTTCTGCTATTTTACTTATTGACCCTGGAAGTATTTCTACTGAAAGTCAGATAGTTCAGAAGTTGGTTTCTGTGCTCTGGAGTCGTGGCCGTGCTGGAGAGCCGCTCGTGGGGGGCAACTGGTGGCCTCGGTAGGGCGTGAAGGACGGACCGGAACGCCCCCCTTCCCATGAGGTTTTAGTCGCCCCCACACCCACGGCTCATACCTGCTGTCCACAAGGCTCCCATGCGGCCGCCATCCTTCTTTCCAGAGAAGAGAGGGCGACTGGAGCAACACCCTTTCCCCTCTGGACAGACATGATGGCCTTGATTAACGCACAGTCCGTTCACTTTTCTGCTCCAAGCTGCTGGGTTATGCATTAAGTCCTTGTGTTTCTGGGGCTGTGGCTGTGCTCCAAACTTAACTCTGATTTTCAGGGAGAAACATTGGGTGGTTTACTTCCCATGGATCACTTTGTATATAGAGAGGTGTCGCGCGACCGCATAACCGGCCGCACGGTTTGGAGGGAAAGTCCTAGTTCCCGCATACTCGAGCTGTGCTTGTAGAGGCTTCTGATCACCGGGGTTCCATCTGGGGGAGGCGGGATGTGGTACCTACCCCATCTGGGACTTCCCGATGATCTCGGCTCTTTTTGGAACCTTTTTTTTTTTCGTCGGGAGCTGTGGATTCCCGCCCTCCATGTGGCTCTTCTCTTTGGCTGTATGCTGAGTATTCTTTTTTAAATGGCATTGTTTTAAGAAATAATTTCATCTTTTATTGTTTCTTGCCACCAGAAACACTTCTGTCACTTCTATTTCAGTGTCAAGGACTCTGAATCCATTTAGATGTTTTCCAATGAAGATAAAATTTGGGGATAGTGGGAGAAGATAAATGGGGTCTTGAATGAATCTCCTTTGCAGGGATCTCAAGAAGAAAAGAGAGATCTCATGTTCTGAGAGATTTACTGGAAGTTACTTAGGAGCAGTGCAGATGAGTAGAGGCAGAGAAAGAATCTCACTTTCGGTTGTTGCAAAGTTTCAGAGACTGGAGATAGAATTTCTCCTTCTTTAGTTTGAGTGCTTTGAGAATTCATTTAACAACGCTTGCTTCTAAACCTTCGCCTTCCTTAAATCATCTGCTGTAGGTTATTTCAATATTTGGGAAAAAATTAAGTGTTTGTTCAGTTTACCATTGATCATATCTTGTTTTCCAAGACTCCATTAGTAGGGACTTTGTACAAACAAATGAAGTAATGTTACAAAGACCAAAAAATTAAGTAAAGTCAAAAACTAGGTAATGTTACACAAAACGTTATGTACACATTGTATAACAGCCTCTAGCTATAGGTTCTAACTTTAACTAAGTTCTAATCTAGTCGATCCAGCATATCATGTTTCCTTTTTTCCTACTATGCACATTCAAGCGTTTGTAAGACTAGGGAGTAGAAAAGGTGATATTGGGAACAGTACGCTTTCCTGCAAGATGAGGAGAGGAGTTCTTTTCTGAGGCCAATGTTGTCAGAGCATGTGCTCTGGTGGTGGTGGAGAAAGTCTGCAATAAAATTAAACAGAAACATATCACACATTTAGAAGAAATTTTTTGGGGGGAGTCAGGCACACCTGGTGATGCTCAGGGGTTACTCCTGTTTCTGCATTCAGAGGTTACTCCTGATGGTGCTTGAGCGACCATATGGGGTGCAAGGAATTGAACCCAAGCTGGATGTTTCCTAGGTAAGTATCCCAATGGCTCTTTGATCTCTTCCACCTCATCAGGAATTTTTAAAAGAAAACTATAGATACTGAGATTGGTAGAAACTTTTATAACCCACCTGTTAAAATATTTATCAACATTGAGTAATACTTAGTGTTATTAGCAGCAGCTGCAAAGAGTTTGAGCTGTTTTTGTTTTCTTTTGGTTGGGGGACACACGTGGTGATGCTCAAGGGCCACTTCTTGCTCTGTGCTCAGGGTGACTCCTGGTGGTGTTTGGAGGACTATATGTGCTGCTAGGAATGAAACTGAAGTCAGGTACATGCAAGGTGATTGCTCTTTGATCACTAAAAGCCCTTTCTATCAGAAAGACTATGGCTCTGGAAAGAAAGATGTCGGACGCACGGGAGCCTTGTGGACAGCAGGTTTGAGCC
The DNA here is from genome assembly GCF_029834395.1 of Sorex fumeus. Lineage (NCBI taxonomy): Eukaryota > Metazoa > Chordata > Mammalia > Eulipotyphla > Soricidae > Sorex > Sorex fumeus. Next base: position 15,335,184 of record NW_026606086.1, on the reverse strand, counting down.
GGGGGCGGGGGGCAGCGGGGGCCTCATGGGAAGGGGGGCGTTCTGGGCCGTCCTTCATGCCCGACCGAGGTCACCGGCTGCCCCCCAGGAGCGGCTCTCCGGCACGGCCACGACTCGGCACGGCCACGACTCCAGAGCACAGAAACCAATCTCTTAACTATCTAACTTTTAATAGAAATACTTCCAGGGTTAATAAGTGAAACAGCAGAAATCCAAAACCGCGTGGCCACTATTGCGGCCGCGCGACATCATTTTATTCTTAAACCAAGCTGTATAAAGCAAATCATTTCACAACACTGTTTCAGCATATCTGATTGGGGGGATCGTAAACTCTAAACAATAATTGTGTATCTTCTATCGAAACAATGTATCTAGTCAAAGTAGATAGAGTATTAACTAGAACTCATCTGCCTCACAGGAATTGGGAGGGGTGGGAGGTGGGGTTCTATTGGGGTTCACGGTTAAAAATAAGTATTGGTAAAGGGAACTGTGTTTGATACTTACATGACTGAGACCTAAACCCGAAAGCTCTGTAACTTTTCCCACAGTGATTCAATAAAGAAATAAACTATTAAAAAAAAAAGAAAGACTATGGAAGGTAGTCCTAGGTTCAAACTCCAGGACGCCACCTGGTCCCTTGATCATCACCAGGACCGCTGCTTGAGCACAGAGCCAGGAGTAAACTCTGAGTACCACTGGGTGTGGCCAAAAAGACAAAATGTAAAATTTTCGTTTGTCTCTTGGACATGTATGTAAAAACTTTTAAGTAACATACTTTTTGTAAAAGCAACCAAAAATGTTTTGTGCCTAGTTTCTTTTTAAAGGCAATTTACTTTTCTTGATGATTTTTCCCTTTTAAAAGTTAAATAATCCTCCTACTTGTTTTATAATTTAGAAATGTCTTTTCATAAATATAGAAACTATTGTTAAAAAATTTAATTATCAAGAAAGACAGCACCCTCTACCCTGTCTGCTTGGGAGGGTAGAAACCTGACTTGAATTTTCAAAACTATCTTGTTCATTAATGCCTGATGCTACATTATTTCTTCAGATAAACTCAATTATGTGAGACAGTTGTCCACCCCAGTAACCAGGTAAATCTAGGATATACTAGTAGCACTATTGCACAGTTCTCCCACTGTTCATCGATTTGCTCAAACGGGCACCAGTAACATCTCCACTGTGAGACTTGTTACTGTTTTTGACATATCAAATATACCACGGGGAGCTTGCCAGGCTCTGCTGTGTAGGAACTTGCTGGGCTCTCCAAAAGGGACGGAGGAATCAAACCCGGGTCGGCCATGGGCAAGGCAAACAACCTACCCGCTGTGCTAATGGTCCTTACCTAGGATAGGATATACCGTGTGTGACAAATGGGAAGTCAAGTCTTACTCGAAATATTGCTCATCTTGGCAACAGGTATATAATGGGTTGTCTTTGCCGGACTACATAGGAGGACCTTTGATGCACATTATATTCTGGTTTAATGCTCACTCAAACATAAAACTGTTCTCTTTCTCTTAGGTATTTCTGGATAGATGTTATAGCATAACAGAATATTTTATTTTTAATTATCATTCCCCAAGAGACACTGAACAATCTCAGTAATAATTACAAGTGAGAAAAATTGTCACATTTTTGTGATGTTGTCTGTATCTCCCACTTGCTTACAATCTAATACTTCTTCAGAACTTATTTTGGAATAAAAATAACTGTATCCATCATCATTATCTATAAAATGGGGAATAAACTAAAGGTATGCTGTACAATTAAATGATTATTTTTAAGTTACAAAAGACATGGTAGCCATGAAAGTTCTATTTCGCTGCTGCTCAAGAGTCAAATGAGAGATATGGTGACAGTTTAAGAAAGAGCTTTATTTTATACTAGCAGGTTGGAGGATGTATCCTTAATCCAACCATCTTGTTTTTATAGTTGTTATAATCCCATCAACGGCCAAGACTCAGAGACTATAAAAATCAGCTCCCAGAAGAGAACAGTGCAGTCTCCTGCCCCATCGCCTGGCTACCCTCACCAGGGCCCCTTGGAGGGGAGCGGGTTGAGCTTTCCTCCCCGCCCCTACCAGGGCTCTGGCAGCTGAAGACCTCCAGGACCAGCCACCAGCATGCTGAGACGACTCTCCGCACACATGAAGGTACTGGCAGAGGGACAATGTCATGCGGGTTCCGGGGCCGAGATCTCCAAGCCTACTCGGATTTGGGCCAAGCATCCTCCACCCAGATCCTCCAAATTCCAGTAGGCGGGGGTCACACCCACCAACTGGCCCCCTGGCGCCGTGTAATCCCATCAACGGCCAAGACTCAGAGACTATAAAAACCAGCTCCCGGAAGAGAACAGTGCAGTCTCCTGCCCCTGTGCCTGGCTGCCCTGGCTGGTGCCCCTTGGAGAGGAGCGGGTTGAGCTTTCCTCCCCGCCCCGACCAGGGCTCCGGCAGCCAAAGACCTCAGGACCAGCCACCACCATGCTGAGACCACTCTCCGCACACATGAAGGTACTGGCAGAGGGACAAAGCCACGAGGGTTCTGGGGGGGCGAATGCGGTCGCGCGACATCTTGTTATGACGTCTTATTATCTCATTTCTACTTTGGACAAACTGGCAGGCTACCGAATGTATCCTGCCCACACGGCAGAGTCTGGCAAACTCCCCATGGCGTACCCAATATGCCAAATACCAGTAACAATGATGGGTCTCATTCTCCTAAAGAGCCTTGAATATAATCAAGGATGAAGGAGACGTTACTGGGGCCTGCTCGAGGCAATCGACGAATAACAGGATGGTCAGTGATTCAGTGATTCAGTGATGGGGAAAGAACAAGGAGATTGAGTGAGATGCAGACCAGTGCGTGCCTGAATAAAAAAAAAATTAAATCCTTGATGACTTGGTTTCCTGAAGCACAAGTCTTTTTAATCTACAAAGTTAAAGTCATTCTTTTTTTTAAAATTTTTATTAGTGAGACATCATGAGGTACAGTTGTAGACTTACCAATTTTTGTGCTTGTCATTCTTTGGGAGAAGGGTAAACTGAGGAAAAGCTGTCCTTATCTTTCGGGATTGAGGCTAGGTCAATTGTCCTTGACTAATATGGACCTTTGACCCAATTTCAATATTTTCTGACAAATGGAAACAAATACACACACACATATGTGTAAACTCAAAAAGACAGCAGCAGCCTATCTCTCCTGCCGCCCTCGTTCGGTAGTCTCACGCCGGTTCCCCCAACCCACGGAGGTCAATGGCGATGGGCAGGTGAAGGAAGGAAGGAGGGCCAGGCTGATTGGTCTTAGTTGCAGTTTATTCCAATCCTCTCTCCATTCACTCCTGTCTCTCCTCTCCCTCCCCTTGCCCACTCTCACAGTCTCATTACATCCCCTAGCAGGAGGGGTTGGGGTAACAATTACACATAGTTGTGGTCACAATCAATAGGGTTAGAGTTCTTTCCCTGGGGAAAGCCCCTTCTAGGAGAGATTCTCATTATCAGATCTACCCACCCTAGAGTACACCCTGGGTGTGTTTCTCCTCTCCTTGTCCAACAAACATATAAACATACATAATATAAATCATTTTGTATGGATATGTAAGAAATACCTTAAACTTAAAGAATTGCTCTCCTAGGGCCATCTCAATCTCAGACTACAGTGCTCAGGCCAGATAGTGAGCAAAGTAACTTACATATTTCTAGTAATGTATTACTACTTGGTTTTCTATTAAGACAGTTGAGACCAAAACGACAAAACTTAAGAAGTTGAGAGAAGGTCTGGAGCTATAGTACAGCAGGTAGGGCGTTTGCCTTGTATGCGGTCGACCCGGGTTCTGTTTCCAGCATCCCATATGGTCCCCTGAGCACCGCCAGGAGTAATTCCTGAGTGCAAAACCAGGAGAAACCCCTGTGCATCACCGGCTGTGACCCAAAAAGCAAAAAAAAAAAAAAAAAAAAAAAGAAGTTGAGGGAAACTGTAAGAGTTAACAACAACAACCAAAAGTTTTGCATCTAATACAAATGAGCAGATAGAGGTTATTTTATTGCATTACTATTGCCAGAAACAGGGAAGAACATAAATCTAAATGACTGGTTAATACTTCTGGATCCAGGCAGCACTTTTTAAAAACAATCTTAGCACAGTGGGTAGGGTCTTGCACGCGGCCGAGTTTGACTCCTCCGCCCCTCTTGGAGAGCTCGACGACAGAGCCTGGCAATCTACCCGTGATGTATTCAATATGCCAAACACAGTAACAAGTCTCACAATATTACTGGGCTCGCGCGAGCAAATCAATGAACAACGGGAGGACAGTGATAGTAACAGTGACAGTACAACCGAGTAACTGCTATTGTATTTATACGGCTCTGAACCCAGCAGGGAATGGGTTACTATCTCCTTTTCTACTAGAAAAAAAGACCTGAAAACATAGTATCACAACTTCAAAAACTAGACCTGATTCTAGGTCTGATTCTAAATAAAAATAAATTTTAAATGTAAAAGAGCTCAAAGAGAATAAAGGAGCTCTTTGAGCAAGGGCTATAGCTCAAATTGCTTGGCCATAAGTGTGTGTGTGGGGGGGCTTTTTATATTCAATTTATTCTTTAAGTCAGCCAAATATTTCCACAAAATTCTACAAAAAACACTGCAGGAATAATTTAAGTTTTACTATTATTGCTCTACCCTATCAACACTACTGCTCTCCTGCACAGTCTGTGAAGGCCTGGGTAAGAAGAGAAGCTTACTGAGTGAGAAGACTTTCCCTAAGAAATGAGCAGAAGTTCATACTTGCCTGTTCACAGAACAGAGGAACAGTGTCCCTGCACAGATTGGAATTCTTTTTTTTATTTTTATTTTTGGGTCACACCTGGCCATGCACAGGGGTTACTCCTGGCTCTGCACTCCGGAATTGTTCCAGGCAGTGCTCGGGGAACCATATTGGATGCTGGGTCGGTTGCGTGCAAGATAAACTCCCTACCCACTGTGCTATTGCTCCAGCCCGAGATTGGAATTCTTACATGATTTTTAAGAGGGAACCACAGAATTATCATAGTGAACTACTCATTGAAACAAGTGTAATGTGAGTACAGAAGGGCATTCCTGAACTACAGAAAGGCCTGGCGAGTAGCGTCAGTTGAGAAGAATGGGATAGTGAAAGACTAATTAGAAGGACAGTAAGGAACTAAGGCTGGAGTGATAACACAGCATTGCCTTGCAAAAGGTCAACATGGCTGACCTGAGTTCGATTCCTCCACCCTTCTCGGAGAGCCCAGCAAGCTACCGAGAGTATCTCCGCCTGGTAAGCTCCCCGTGACATATTCAATATGCCAAACACAGTAACAACAAGTCTCACGATAGAGACGTTACTGGGCCCGCTTGAGAAAATTGATGAACAATGTGAGGACCATGACCGTGAAGGAACTAAGGAATAGACTTCAAAGTAAAAAGGCTTTATGATTGAAAAGTTCCAAGGATATACCTTGTTTGGTCTTTGCTAGCGTTCTGTCTCTTTTGTGAAAATCATTTAAAGGAAAATTTCAAATCATTTAAAGGAAAAAGATTTAGCAAGAATCAAATTTCAAGCTCTGTGATAGAAAGACACAGTAAGTGACATGTTTCTCTCATTAAATTTAGTTTAATTATGCAAGATCTCAGGGCGTTTCATTTTACTGTTTTTGTTGTTTTGATTTTTGTTTTAATACAGTGCCAGGGATCAAACGCCAGAGCCTCACAGGTTGTGCTCTACCATGTAGCCACATCTACCCAGTTCCCACTCAAGCTATTTTGAATTTTTTCATTCAATAAATGCATAAAAACTCAGTGTAAAGTAAACATAGTGGATTCCAACAGTGAAAAAACTGAGAGTGTAATCTGCTCGCATTTAACATCTATCCCATATCTGCTTTCAACCCAGCTGAAAAGCACCATGAACACAGCTATAATCATTAAAGTTGGGTTTATTATTCATTGAGTAGGGGCAGCATGCACCTGCAGTCAAGTATCTTAGTATATACTAAAATGAAAGTTTTCATATTGTATATACAAGTTTTAGTAATACGCGGGGCTGGAGTGATAGCACAGTGGTAGGGCGTTTGCCTTGTACACAGCCAGCCCAGCCCAGCTGGGTTCCATTCCTCCACCCTCTCAGAGAGCCCGGCAAGCTACCGAGAGTATCTTGCCCACACGGCAAAGCCTGGAAAGCTACCTGTGGCTTTGCTATTCGATATGCCAAACACAGTAACAACAAGTCTCACAATGGAGTCGGTGCTGGGCCCGCTGGAGCATATTGATGAGCAACGGGAGAACAGTGCAGCGCAGTCATATGGGAAAGTTTAAGGAATCCCATTTTCTATCTAGATTGAAGGTAGGCAGGAAACATGAGTATCATGATGGTTGAGTATCTTGAAGAAGAAAAGACTAGAGTAAGGTTAATGCTAATAATGTTTAAGGGAGCACCAATCTCTCCTTACTAAGAGAGAGTGCTTGCTATATTTTATAATCTGAACATGAACATAGGTTTTGTTCACATTGAGCTTAATCATGAACTGTCGGTTTTTACAACACCTGATTATAGTCACTCCATGATCCTACGTAATGGTATTTTATGAAATGCTTGTATCCAACAAGAGACTGTTACCTAGCTATGGAGAGATCAAGGCCAGTCTCTATAAAATCCAAGTGCGGACAGATCAGGATAGTTCCCAGATGACAGGAAGTGCTTTCCTTTCTCACCTACTAATTCACTGTAGACATGAATATGACTTAGTATCTATATATTGTAGATACCAGTGAAATCCAAACTAAACTTTTGTATCATGAAAATTCTGGTTATTAAACTTATGGGAAAGTAATATCTAATATCAAATTTATTATTCCTGTTGATAATGTACTATTAAGTCCCATTTTAAAATGGGCCAGAGCAATAGCACAGCAGGTAGGGCGTTTGCCTTGCACGTGGCCAACCCGGGTTAGATTCCTCCATCCCTCTCAGAGAGCCTGGCAAGTTACTGAGAGTATCCTGTCCACACGGCAGAGTCTGGCAAGCTACCCGTGGTGTATTCGATATGCCAAAAACAGTAACAACAAGTCTCTTGAGGAAGATGTTACTGGTGCCTGCTTGAGCAAATCAATGAACAATGGGAGGACAGTGCTAAAGTGCATTTTAAAATGTGTGTCTCCAATGGAGTACTATGTAGCTGTTAGAAAAGATGAAGTTATGAAATTTACATACAAGTGGTACTACATGGAAAGTATCATGTTAAGCGAAATGAATCAGAAAGAGCGGGATAGACACAGAAAGATTGCATTCATCTGGGGAACATAAAGCAACAAAACAGGAGACTAACACCCAGGAATGGCTCAGATTAGTACCAGGAATTTTGCTCCATGACTTGAAGGCCAGCCACATGTGCTAGGTGATAAGGAAGCTCAGATAGAGAAGAGAGCACCAAATAAAGGGTGTTGTGAAGACCCTCCCAGGGTGGGAGAGACATGCTAAAAGTAGTCTATAGACCAAACATGATTGCCACTCAATGCCTCTCTGGCAAAACACAGTACCCAAAAGAAGAGAGAGAGAACAAGGGGGAATGCCCTGCCACAGTGGCAGGGTGGGACGGGGGGGGGGGGATGGGGGGTGGGAGGGATGCTAGGACCCGTGGTGGGGGAGGATGTGCACTGGTGGAGGGATGGGTACTTGATCATTGTATAACTGAAACCCAAGCACAAAAATTTATAAGTCTATAAATGTACTTCATGGTGTTTCACTAATAAAAAAATGATTAAATAAAAAAATAAATAAAATGTGTGTCTCATTTTTATATGTCTCATTTAAAAAAATTAATATGTAGCTAGGTAACTTACTAGTTGTAAAATAGGGAAAGACTAGGTAAAATTCAAGTATTTGCAAATTGTATAGGTTGAAGCATTGACTCACCAATCTCAACCCCCAAAATAAATAGCACATTTGATATTGCTCACAATCATTTTTATTTGAAACTAGATCATTGATTACAGATGAAAGAGTTGGTATGTTATTTTAAATCAAAAATATGAAGGCATATTTTTAGGCTAGAAGAACACTTGAAGAAGCCCCCAGTGATTCTTCTACTTCAGTGATTTTTTTTCACAGAAATGGCATAGTATTCTTGACTACTTTTTTTAGATCTGCAAGAGAAAAAAATTGACAAGTGAGTTCTATGAAGAACAAAGCTTTATTTTTTGAAAGGAATATATTTTTGAAATAAATCTAGTGAAGGTCAAAGTTTATTGCATTAAGTGTAATACAAAGAAAACTGTGATTTTCATCTCTGGTGGAAAAACAAGTAACTAATTCCTTTCCAAAGAGATGGAATATGAATCTCTGCGTGGCATCCTAGGAAACTAATGGGGAAAACATATAGAAGCCAACCACGTTGAATGACAGAACACAAAATGCTCAACCAACTTCAAACAGCTCAGTATGTTCCCCGAAAATTACTTTAGTGACATCTTTGTGAGAATGTTTAATGAGACAAAGAAATGATGACACAAATAGTCAACAAAGCATGAAAAATAACTCAATAGAAGCTCAAACCAACAAAATGACAGCCTCTGGGGAAAAGATCAAGACACTCCAAAATGAGATAGAGGAAACTGAAAACAACAGAAGGTGGCAAAGGGTCTGAGAAGAAATGAAAAACATATCAGGGAACTATAGGATGAGTTCAAGAGAGACAATATAAGAATCAGAGCAGTCCGTGAAGAACAGAAAGGTAAATTCAATGAAGAAACTATGGTTACGATATCAATAAGAATTTCCCAGAGTAGAAATATGGGCCACTAAATCCAATGGGATGAAAGGGTTCGATGCAAATAGATTGAAATAGGAAATCTCCAATACAAGTTGTACTTGATATGATAATATTCAAGATAGAGACAGAATACTGAAGACAGAACTCAAAAAGGGAAGTTATGTACAAGTGAAATTCTGTAAGATCCATAGCAGATCTATCAAATGAGACTCTATGAGCTAGAAGAGAATGGAAGGTATAGTACAAAAACTCAATTAAATGATCACCTCACCAAGAATACTCTATCCAGCTAGATTATCATTTAGGTTTGAAAGAATAATGCAGGGATTCATGGACAGGCAACAGCTTTGGGGATTGATAGTCTTGAAACCAGGCTCGTTAGAAAAATAGAAGGAACTTTGAAAAGCAAGACTCTTGACCCCATGGCACTGAGTAGGGCATTCATTCATGGACCGTGTGGTTGCCCTCTGCTAAATTAAGAAAGGTTTGTTTAGATTATTCGGTTAAGGGATTTTGAACATTTTCAAAATGAATTAAAACATTCACTTATATCGAATGTTGTATATCTGTAGAGATACTTATTACAATCCTTTACATATTAAAGCAGATATTCAAGCAGTATCTATAAAATAATAAAATGAAGGCAGTATTTCCGCTGAAGATAAAACACAGTATTATACATCTATTGGCCTATTCAGAATATCCCCCTCCCAAAATTTTCTTTTTTTAGAAAAAGATATAATTCCTTTTCCAAAAGAAAAATTATTTCTTAATGAAAAATTATCTCTCCACTCTTAATAAATTTTACATTTGTAGAATTTACCTATTTCATGTAAATCCTAAAATGTATGAGTACAGAATCATTCATTATATTGATTTTTAAATTTATAGACCCGTAAAAATATAGTTTATTTATTTATTTATTGAATCACCGTGGGAAAGGTTACAAAGCTTTCAGGTTTAGGTCTCAGTCATGCAAATATCAAACACATTTCCCTTTACCAAAACTTATTTTTTACCATGAAGAACCCCAATAAAACCCCACCCCCACCCCTCCCAGTCCCTGTGGGGCAGATGAATTCTAGTTAACACTCTATCTGCTTTGATTAGATTCATTGTTTCAATAAAAGTTTCACCACTATTATTTAGAGTTTACCCCCCCCCCCCAAATCAGACATGCTGAAAAAGCATTGTGAAGTGATTTGCTTTCTACAGCTGGGTTCAAGAATTATATGTTGGTTTTGGATTTCTGCTATTTTACTTATTGACCCTGGAAGTATTTCTACTGAAAGTCAGATAGTTAAGAAATTGGTTTCTGTGCTCTGGAGTCGTGGCCGTGCTGGAGAGCCGCTAGTGGGGGGCAACTGGTGGCCTCGGTAGGGCATGAAGGGCAGACCGAAACGCCCCCCTTCCCATGAGGTTTTAGTCGCCCCCAGTCCCCCGGCTCATACCTGCTGTCCACAAGGCTCCCATGCAGCCGCCATCCCTCTTTCCAGAGAAGAGAGGGCGATTGGGGTAACACCCTTTCCCCTCCGGCAGACTTGATGGCCTGGATTAATGGATAGTCCGTTCACTTTTCTGCTCCAAGCTGCCGGGTTCTGCATTAAGTCCTTGTGCTTCTGGGGCCGTGGCCGTGCTGGAGAGCCGCTCGTGGGGGGCAACTCGTGACATCGGTAGGGCGTGAAGGACGGGCCAGAATGCCCCCCTTCCCATGAGGTTTTAGTTGCCCCCACACCCCCGGTTCATACCTGCTGTCCACAAGGCTCCCATGTGGCCGCCATCCTTTCTAGAGGGAGGAGGGTGGAAGGGACCAACATCCTTTCCCCTCCAGGCAGACATGATGGCCTGGATTAATGGATAGTCCTTTCACTTTTCTGCTCCAAGCTGCTGAGTTCTGCATTAAGTCCTTGTGCTTCTGGGGCCGTGGCCGTGCTGGAGAGCCGCTCGCGGAGGGCAACTGGTGACCTCAGTAGGGGGTGAAGGACGGACTGGAGCGCCCCCCTTCCCATGAGGTTTTAGTCACCCCCACTCCCCCGGCTCATGCCTGCTGTCCACAAGGCTCCTGTATGGCCACCATCTTTCTTTCCAGAGAGGAGAGGGCGAATGGGGCAACACCCTTTCCCCTCCGGACAGTCATGATGGCCTGGATTAACGCATAGCCCATTCACTTTTCTGCTCCAAGCTGCTGGGTTCTGCATTAAGTCCTTGTGTTTCTGGGGCTGTGGCCATGCTCCAAACTTAACTATGGTTTTCAGAGAGAAACGTTGGGTGGTTTACTTCCCATGGATCACTTTGTATATAGAGAGATGTCGCGCTGCCGCGTAAGCGGCCGCGCGGTTTTGTGGAAAAGTCCTAGTTCCCGCATACTCGAGCTGTTGTTGTAGAGGCTTCTGGTCACCGGGGTTCCATATGGGGGAGGCGGGATGCGGTATCTACCCCATCTGGGGCTTCCCGATGATCTCGGCTCTTTTTGGAACCTGTTTTTTTTTTTCTTTCGGGATCTGTGGATCCCGCCCTCCATGTTGTCCTTCTGTTCGGCTGAATGCTCCCGTAAAAATATAGTTTTGAAAAAAATTGCAGTTTTTACTTCATCCATGCTTTATTCACCAATGTAAGTAGGTGTTATCATAGCCACAATTTAAACAAACAAACAAACAAACAAAAACCCAGATATTTATTCCGTATAATATGAGGAAAACCAAATAGTCAATGTCATCAGAACTGAAGAAGGCAGCTAGGATAGAGAAGGGACCATTATGCCAAAGAAAGTTGGAAATGATTGCTCTGAACAAGAACTGAGTGCTGAAACTAGGTAAAGGAATAAACATGATAACCTTTCAGTCCCTGTGTTACAAACTATAATGCCACAGAGATGAGAGAGGAGAGAGGTAAAAGAAGGAGTTCAGGGAGGGAGGGAGGGAGGGAGAGAGAAAGACAGACAGACAGAGAGAGAGAGAGAGAGAGAGAGAGAGAGTAGAAAACTGCCTGCATAGAGAAATGGAGGGAAACTGGGTACATTGGTAGTGGGAAATGTACACTAAGGATAGGACGGGTAATGGAACATTTTATGACTGAATCTCAATCATGAACAACTTTGTAACTATGCTTCTCACAGTGATCCAAGAAAAAGAAAAAAGAAATTAAAGCTATATCCATATCTCAAATCTTACACAAAAGAAACTCAAAGTACTTCAGACACCTTGAGATCAGACCTGAATCTGTGAAGTACACTGAGAAGAATACAAGCAGAATTCACCAAGACCTAGACCTTCAACCATATGATGCCACTGGAAAGGGCTATGAAATGAAATCTAAACAAATGGGACTACCTCAAACTTACAAGTTTCTGTATGGGGAAAGAAACATGGATTAAAAGTAAAGGAATGCTGAATGGGAAGAAATATTTCCACTCAGCACATCAAATGAAGTGATGATATATATCTAGGATATATAAAGTACTTCTAAGGATTAAGCCATAAATCTAAAAAAAATACAAAAGTGAGGTAAGGACACGAACAGACATTTCTCAGAGGAAGACAAGTGGATGGCCAACTGGCCAACATGAAAATATTCTCACCATCACTTATTATTAGGGAAATCCAATCAACAAAACAAGAGATATCATCTTATACCGGTCAGAATGGCACATATCAAAAATACTGGGAAGAACCTGTGTTGGTAGGATGTCATGAAAAGGAATTCTCATCCGCTGCTGGTGAGAATATTGTCAGGTCCCACTCCCATAGAAAGAAGTATGGAGGGTTCTCAGTAAATTCAGAATTGAGCTGCCATATGACCCAGCAATTCTGCTTTTGGATATCCATCCTTAGAACAGAACACCATTATTCATTCAAAAGATTGTGTGAGCACCATTATTCATTGCATCACTCTGTACATAAGCTAAGATTTTAAATCAACTTAGATGTCCAATGTAGAACTAGTGGATCATGAAGAAGTTTATATGCAATGTAAGGAATAATAGAATCATGCAATTCATGGCAGCATGGATGGAACTGGAACATAAAATGAATATTTCATTTATGTTAAATCAAATAAGCCAGAAGAGAAAAGATAAACACACGATGATGCTACTTATTTGTGGTAGGGTAATAGTATAGCAGGTAGGGCATTTGCCTTGCATGCGGCCAACCTGGGTTCGATTCTTCTGCCCCTCTCGGAGAGCCTAGCAAGCTACAGAGAGTATCTTCCTGCACTGCAAATTCTGGCAAGCTCCCAGTGACTTATTCAATATGCCAAACAGTCTCACAATGGAGACTCTCACAATGGAGATGCTACTGGTGCCCCCTTGAGCAAATGGATGAGTAACAGGAAGACAGTGCTACAGTACTACAGGATAACTAGATAAGAAAATGTAATGGCTTAAGAGCCTAGAGGATAGGGAGGAGAAGAGAAGAAAACAACTGGTGGGGGAGGAGAGGCAAGTACTGGTGAGAGAAGAGACAGAAAAGTAGCTGCAGGGGACAGGGATCAAGGGCATTCGAGCACATTAGTGGTGTTAGGAAAAATAGCGCTAAGTATTCAAACAGAGTCAATAGTACTGAAATCATGGGACCCAAACTTTAGCAACCTAACTTTAAAAAGATGCCTGTCAAGATGGCAGGTGCGGGGGCAGAGTCTCCTGCCCCTGCGCCTGGCTGTCCTCGTGTGGCCCCTTGGAGGGGGCGGGCGGGTTGAGTTTCCCTCCCCACCCGGAGCAGAACCTAGGCAATCGAAGACCTCTGGAACCAGTCACAACCGTGCTGAGACCACTCTCCACACGCATGAAGGTACCAGCAGAGGAACAAAGGCATGTGGGTCCTGGGGCTGAGATCTCCAAGCCTGCTCGGATCGGGGCTGAGCATCCTCCACCCAGATCGTCCATCTTCTGGTAGGCAGGGTTCACACCCACCAACTGGCCCCCTGTGGCATGTAATCCCATCAATGGCCAAGACACAGAGACTATATAACCCAGCTCCTGGAAGACATCTTACTATCTCGTTCTTACTTCGGACAACCTGGCAGGCTACTGAATGTAACCTGCCCACACGGCAGAGTCTGGCAAACTCCCCGTGGTGTACCCGATATGCCAAATACCAGTAAAAATGATGGGTCTCATTCTCCTAACCCTAAAAGAGCATTGAATATGGTTCTTTTAAAATCTCAGGGCTGGGAAGAAGGAGACGTTACTGGTGCCTGCTCTAGGCAAGTGATGAACAACAGGATGATTGAACGACAGGATGATCGTGATCGTGATTGTGATCAGCATGGCTTACTGGAGGGGGCAAGGGTGGGGGTTGGGGACAACAACACATTGGTATTGGAGGGAAGTTGACATTGTTGGTAGGATCAGTGCTGGAGCATTGTAAGTCTAAAATATGGTATGTCTAACAGGATGAATAAATATTTTAGGAATAGTAAGATTGCGTTTCTCATTCTAATCTCTGGACTCTTTCAGGAACACTAAAAATAATGAAAGAATTTCCAATTTCCTAGTAATGCCATGAATAACTCTCAAAATTTTCTGCCTCATAAGGACCTCATTGCAGTACAACTTTCTAGTTCTGGGTATACCTTACAAGAAAACAAAGGAACTTTCCAAAGGTGTGGTACTAGTTGTTTGGTCATGTGCACGCACATACTTGTTCTTTCTAATGACATTCCACTGTGAAACCTACTTTGAATCAGATTTTCTCTTGGTTGTGACTGTAGTATTGAAATATTTTTTGAGTAGCTGAATCAGTCTAACGCAACAATTGCCTCTTTTCTTTCTATTGGCAACTAAAGAAATAAATTAAATTTCTGATTTCACCTTCCCAGTGACTAACGAACAAAGACGCTCCTTCTTTCCTAACCTGTCACTGAGAAAGGAAGAAATGTCCATAGACAGTCCCAAAGACCCCACATTGTAGCTTTTAGATTGAAGGGAAAAAGGATCTTAACTCAAACTCATTAACTAAGCCTTTAAAATCACCTATTCTGATCCAGCAAAGTACACATTGGAATTTCCCCATGGATTGGAACCTAATCAGATTCTATTCTTGGGTACATACATGTTTTGATTATGTTACACTTGGTCATTTCTTGGTTGTTTATTTCTATAGGTCAATTTTCAATATTATCAAATTCAATGTTCCCAGAGCAATCTGGGCAAAATTCATATGCAAAAAGCCACAACCTCCTGTCTTTGCGGATATCTATCTGTTAACTTGATATCTGGTAACTTGATTCCCTCCTTTCCCCTCCTCTCCCCTCCCCTCCCCTCCCCTCCCCTCCCCTCCCCTCTCCTCTCCTCTCCTTTCCTTTCCTTTCCTTTCCTTTCCTTTCCTTTCCTTTCCTTTCCTTTCCTCTCCTCTTTTTCTTCCTTTACTTTTCATTTTTTCTTTTTGTTCTGTTCCTGGTCCACACTTGGCAGTACTCAGGGCTTTGAACTCTGAATTGGCTCTGAACTCAGGAATTACTCCTGGTGGTGCTCACGAGACCGTATGGGATGGCTAGCTGCATGAAAGGCAAGTGCTCTATCCCCTGTACTACTCTCTGGCCCCTATTAAGTTGATTTCTAAAGGCAGAAGAAATTGCAAAATAAAGAAAATGACACGTATTTTACATCATGGCTTTCCCATCCCAAAACACAGTTGATATTAGAATAGGAAAAGTTGGGACTATAAGGGTCATAAAAAGGACTTACTTCGAAAGTTCAGAAATGGGCAGCTATCTGTAGTATCAACAGCAGGGTCTTCAGGACCGAATTCTCTGTCAAAATCAGCATCTACAGTGACTTCCTCAGCTAAAGAGTCATCAGTGCTTTCAGGGTCTTTTCCAGGAGAAGTCAGAGCAGAAGTTTGTATCAGTATAATCAGAGAGGGACAACAGAAAGTAGAAAGGAAACTTTCCATGAAAGGTACTTGATTCTCTCCTTAAGGAATGAACTTTTCATAATCAATTTGGATTTAAGATTCTTTTTTCTAAAATTCATCATCAAATATCATCAATTCTGCTATATTTTTTAAATCTGACTGCCTATTGTTCCCTCATATAAATATTCTAAGAAACCATGACCCTAGAGAGATAGAAAGAATTTGTAATATCCCTTAAGTCTAGGACACTGATAGAAAATATGCTTGTTACTCAGGCCTGGGCACAAAGCAACAATTCCACAAGTTTTCATGTTTACAGGGACTGCTGCTGGGAAGTAATAAGGAAATTCCTACTGGAAGAACATGCTGGTGTTCTCCCACAGAATGTTACACTGAGTGATTTGTTACATTGTGAAAAAACAGAGTTGAAAAGTAAATCCTAGAGGGAAAAAGCAAGAGCGAGAAGAAAAAGTATCAAGAATATCTCCTAGGAGAAGGGAGGGAGGAGAGCGAGGACCCCCAGCGAGCCCAAGCCCCAGCGCGTGTCCAGAGCCGGAGCCCCGCGCGGCAGCACACCGGCCCCTCCCATCCAGGTGGGTCGGAGGACCCGAGCGGAGCCCCGCCCCTGAACCCGGACGCGTGGCCCGCGGAGCGAGCCCAGCAGGAGAAGGGAGGGAGGAGAGCGAGGACCCCCAGGGAGCCCAAGCCCCAGCGCGCGTCCAGAGCCGGAGCCTCGCGCGGCAGCACACCGGCCCCTCCCATCCAGGTGGGTCGGAGGACCCGAGCGGAGCCCCGCCCCTGAACCCGGACGCGCGGCCCGCGGAGCGAGCCCTGCCAGAGAACAGCGCGGATCCCAGGATCCTGGGAGGGAGTGGCCTGGGATTATCTAGGGGCGTGGCCTCTAAGAAGGGGGCGTGGCCTAAAAGTGGGCGTGGCCTACTTCCGGGCGGGGGGCCGCTTACGCGGCCGCAGGTATATCACTCACTTCAATCAACTTGGACCTGCATCCTTTCATCCTTTACATCAACTTGTTACCTAATACCAAACAAAATTTCTCACCTCTTCCACTACAATTCAACAAAATCCCACTCGCCTACTCCATTTCCAACAAAAGTTCAGTTCGAAAACAGCTATACAAGTTCAGTAATAAATAGTAACGCCTCTAAAAGTTTCACTCAATGTCAGTTATAAAACAAAGAATAACGCCTGATTGAGAAGAAGGTCAGACTCAGAAAGGTAAAGAGGCGCATCTAGCAGCAACAAAGCTGGACGGCTCCTGGCAGCCTCTCCTCACTCAACTAGAACAGTAGCAGCGAGTGTGACGGACCAAACCACACTGGTCACAATGGTAAAGCAACGCAAAAGTCCACCAAACTTTCTTATTCACGAGGCTAGCCCAGACGACACCAACAGTACTATAGCGATAGACAACCTCTCTGACAAGGAATTCAGAATGGAGCTACTCAGGATGCTTAGGGAACTAAAAGAAACAATGGAAACCAATGCCAATAAAAGACAAGAGGATTTGAAGGCAGAAATGAGGAAAATGCAATCGGAAATGTCGGACCTGAAAAACCTGGTAGCCGAATTGAAAACCTCAGTGGAAGGCCTCAGCAGCAGAGTAACAGCGGCTGAGAACAGAATCAGTGAGCTCGAAGATCAAGTTCAGAGTCTTGTCAGAAAAGAGCAGAAAATGGAAAAGAGACTCACAGTTCGAGAACAGATGGCAAGAGAAGATCGTGATGAAGCCAAGAGGGGTAACATAAGAATTATTGGAGTCCCAGAGGGACGGGAAGAAAACCTTGATGAAGAAGAAACTGTCAAAGAAATCATTGCTACAGCGTTTCCAGAGCTGAAGAAAACTTGTGACCACATCCAGGAGGCCCGAAGGGTACCGGCTAGAAGAAATCCGAATAAAAATACCCCAAGACACATCCTGATCAAAATGACCAAAACTTTAGACAGAGACAAAATTCTGAAAGCAGCAAGATCGAAGAAAGAAATCTCTTACAAAGGAGCATCCTTAAAATTCACTGCTGATTTTTCTGATGAAACCCTCAGGGCCCGAAAACAGTGGTGGGACATAGTGAAAAAACTCAATGAAATAAATGCTTCTCCAAAAATACTTTACCCAGCGAGACTCTCATTCATAATAGAAGGAACAACACACAGTTTCACGGACAAACAACAGCTCAGGAACTTCATAGACTCAAAACCATGGTTACAAATACAACTAAATGGGCTACTTTAAGGCAAGACAGACCTCTCAAATACACCAAATTTCAACAGAACAATGGGACAAAATCCCATAACAATAATCTCTCTCAATGTCAATGGGCTAAACGCACCAATTAAAAGACATAGAGTGGCAGGATGGATTAGAAAATTGAACCCAACATTCTGCTGCCTGCAAGAAACGCATCTCAATAGTCAAAGCAAACACAGACTCAGAGTCAAAGGCTGGAAAACAATCCTACAGGCAAACAGCTCCCAGAAAAAAGCTGGGGTAGCTATCCTAATATCAGACCACATCGATTTCAGAGTGAAGAAGGTCATAAGAGACAGTGAAGGCCATTTCCTATTGACCAAAGGATCTGTACAACAGGAAGAACTTACAATAATAAATGTATATGCACCTAATGAGAGACCAGCAAAGTACTTAAAACAATTACTCATAGATTTGGAAAAAGACATCGATAGCAACACAATACTAGTGGGAGACCTCAACACCGCTTTGTCACCTCTTGATAGATCAACCAGACTCAAGCTTAGCAAGGACATACTTCATCTGAGGGAAACAATGGAAGAAAGGGGCTTAGTAGATATATACAGGACACTTCATCCACAAAAAGCTCAATACACATTCTTTTCAAGCGTACATGGAACGTTCTCCAAGATAGACCACATGCTGAGCCACAAAACATGCCTCCATAAAATTAAGAAGATAGAGATTATATCAACAATCTTCTCAGACCATAATGCGCTGAAATTAGAAGTAAATCACACACAAAAACAGAAAACTAAATTAAACACATGGAAATTAAACAGTGCGCTATTAAACAACGAGTGGCTTAGACAGGAAATTAAAGAGGAAATCAAAAGATTCCTAGAAACGAATGAAAATGGGGACACGAGTTACCAAAACCTATGGGACACAGCAAAAGCAGTCTTAAGAGGAAAATTTATAGCTCTACAAGCATTCCTCAGGAAGGAGGAGCGAGCCCACATAAATAAACTAACCTCACAGCTTAAGAACTTGGAGAAGGACCAACAAAAGGAGCACAACCCTAACAGGAGGAAGGAAATAATAAAACTCAGAGCAGAGATTAACGAGATGGAAACCCAGAAAACAATCCGAAAGATCAATGAAACCAAGAGCTGGTTCTTTGAGAAAATTAACAAAATCGATAAGCCCCTAGCAAAACTCACAAAGAAAGGGAGAGAGAAAACCCTAATAAACCGAATCAGAAATGAAAAGGGGGTCATTACAACAGAAACCACAGAAATTCAAAGGATCCTCAGGGAGTACTTTGAAAAGCTTTATGCCACAGAACATCAAAACCTCGAGGAAATGGATAAATTCCTAGACTCCTACAGACTCCCAAGGCTGAACCAAGAAGACCTGGAATACCTGAACAGACCTATCACCATCAAGGAAATTGAAATGGTAATAAAAAGTCTCCCCAAGCACAAAAGCCCTGGCCCGGATGGATTCACCAGTGAATTCTTCCAAATCTTTAAAGAAGACTTACTCCCAATCCTCTTTAAGCTTTTCCATGAAATTGAAATATCAAACACACTTCCGAACAGCTTCTATGAAGCAAATATCACACTGATACCAAAAGCAGACAGAGATAACACAAAGAAAGAGAACTACAGGCCGATATCCCTGATGAACACAGATGCAAAGATCCTCAACAAACTACTAGCAAATAGAATCCAACTACTCATCAAAAAGATCATACACCATGACCAAGTAGGATTCATCCCAGGGATGCAAGGATGGTTCAACATTCGGAAATCAATCAACATAATCCATCATATCAACAAAAGAAAAGATAAAAAGCATATGATCATATCAATAGATGCAGAGAAAGCATTTGACAAGATCCAGCACCCCTTTATGATGAAAACCCTAGCCAAAATGGGCATAGAGGGGACTTTCCTCAACATAGTTAAAGCCATCTACCACAAGCCTACAGCAAGCATCATCCTCAATGGGGAAAAACTGAGAGCCTTCCCTCTAAGATCAGGGACGAGACAAGGATGCCCACTCTCTCCACTGCTGTTCAATATAGTACTGGAAGTACTTGCAATAGCAATTAGGCAAGAAAAAGACATTAAGGGCATTCAGGTAGGAAAGGAAGAAATAAAGCTCTCACTATTCGCAGATGATATGATACTATACTTAGAGAACCCAATAACCTCCACCAAAAAACTCCTAGAAACAATAGACTTGTATAGTAAAGTTGCAGGTTATAAAATCAATACCCAAAAGTCCATGGCTTTCCTATATGCAAACAGTGAGAGAGAGGAAAGCTACATGAAAAAATCAATCCCGTTCACAATTGTGCCCCAGAAAATCAAGTACCTAGGAATCAGCCTAACTAAGGAAGTAAAGGACCTGTACAAAGAAAACTACAAAACGCTACTTCAAGAAATAAAAGAGGACATGAGGAAATGGAAAGACATCCCCTGCTCATGGGTCGGAAGACTGAACATTGTCAAAATGGCAATACTACCGAAAGCACTGTACAAATTCAATGCAATCCCTATAAGGATACCCATGACGTTCTTCAAAGAAATGGAGAAAACACTCCTGAAATTTATATGGAACAATAAACCCCCACGAATAGCTAAAGCAATTCTGGGGAAAAAGAAAATGGGTGGAATCAACCTCCCGAACTTCAAACTTTACTACAAAGCGGTAATAATCAAAACAGCATGGTACTGGAACAAAGGCAGAACTACAGACCAATGGAACAGAGTTGAATACACTGACATCACCCCCCAATCATATGATCATCTAATCTTTGATAAAGGTGCAAGAAATGTGAAGTGGAGTAAGGAAAGCCTCTTTAACAAATTGTGCTGGCATCACTGGACGGCTACATGCAAAAAAATGGGCTCAGAACTCTGCCTAACACCATGTACAAAGGTAAGATCAAAATGGATTAAAGACCTCAACATCAGACCAGAAACCATAAGATACATTGAAGACAAAGTTGGCAAAACCCTCCATGACATTGAGGCTAATGGTATGTTCAAAGATGACACGCCACTGGCTGAGCAAGTGAAAACAGAGATAGATAAATGGGACTATCTTAAACTAAGAAGCTTCTGTACCTCCAAAGAAACAGTGACCAAAATACAAAGACGGCCTACAGAATGGGAAAGAATATTCGCCGAATACACATCTGACAAGGGATTGATATCAAGGATATACAAAATACTGGTTGAACTCCACAAGAAGAAAACATCCAACCCCATCCAAAAATGGGGCAATGAAATGAACAGAAACTTTCTCAAAGAAGAAATCCGAATGGCAAAAAAGCACATGAGAAAATGCTCTACATCATTAATCATCAGGGAGATGCAGATCAAAACCACAATGAGATACCATCTCACACCTCAGAGACTGGCCCACATTCAAAAGAAAAAAAGCAACCGTTGCTGGCGCGGATGTGGCGAGAAAGGGACACTCCTTCACTGTTGGTGGGAATGTCCACTGGTTCAGCCCTTCTGGAAAACAGTATGGACGTTCCTCAAAAAATTAGAAATTGAGCTCCCATTTGACCCAGCGATACCACTCCTGGGAATATATCCCAGAGAGGCAAAAACGTGTAGCCGAAGTGACATCTGCACTTGTTTGTTCATTGCAGCACTCTTTACAGTAGCCAGAAACTGGAAGAGACCTGAGTGCCCAAGAACAGATGACTGGTTAAAGAAACTTTGGTACATCTACACAATGGAGTACTATGTGGCTCTTAGAAAAAATGAAGTCATGAACTTTACATACAAGTGGTACAATATGGAAAGTATCATGCTAAGCGAAATGAGTCAGAAAGAGAGGGATAGACATAGAAAGATAGCATTCATCTGGGGGATATAAAATAATAAAATATGAGATTAATACCCAAGAATAGCTGAGAGCAACACCAGGAGAATTACTCCATAACTTAGAGGCCAGCTGGGTATTCTAGGGGAAAGGACAATTCAGATAGAAAGGGGAACACCAAGTGGAGGGTGTTTGGAGGATCCTCCCAGGAGGGGAGATGCAGGTTGAAAGTAGACTGGGCTGAACATGTTCGCCACTCAATGCCTCTTTGGCTGATCACAGCGCCCAGGAGGAGAGAGAGAACAGGGGGGAATGCCCTGCCACAGTGGCAGGGGGGGATGGGGGGATGGGAGGATGGGGGGGGAGGGATATTATCCTGGTGGTGGAAAATGGGCACTGGTGGAGGGATGGGTATTTGATCGGGGTATGACCGAGATCCAAGCACAAAAATTTGTAAATCTACAACTGTACCTCATGTCGTTTCACTAATAAAAAAGAAAAAAAAAAAGAAAAAAAAAAGAATATCTCCTTATTTTTCTTTAGGTTCTTGCCTGGAAGGCCATGTCCTGTTTTTCCAGCCTTTCATGTAAATGATTACATCATAGATTACAGCAGAAATTTTGAGAACCGCAGTAGGCATACTGGGAGAATCTGGTTTCATTAAATGAAATTGAACAAATACAAGAGGTGTATCTGATCGTTGTGTGATTGTAACCCAAACATGAAAGCTTGTAACTATCTCATGGTGATTCAATAAAATTTAAAAAAGGAAGAAAAGAAAAGAAATTAAAAGTAGGAAAAAAAAGAAATTGAACAAATAGCCAATAACAACTCTACATCCAAAGAGAAAGTGGGAAGACTTAGAAGTATCATCCTAATGTTTTATACAGATATTAACAAAAATACAGGACCCAAGACCACATTTTTAAATCTACCTTAAAAATAGGAGTATATGCCTGTAGCAAAGCTATAAATAGATAGCCATGCTATCTCTGGAGATGAAACAGTTTTTTTTTTAATTAGACCTTACATTTGGGATAGGATATATTACACATTGTGTGAGTTCTATCAAGACCCAATACCTTTATGTACAACACCCAGAAGACACAGTTCCCAATATGGAGAATAAATATTAAAATTTTCATATTTCCTTCATGGACACAGCATATACAGAACAAAACACACAGTATTTATAGAAGTGACAAAGAATGAATAAGTTCTTTGGTCCAAAACCTTGATTTTCAGTCTTAAAATAAGACACAAAGACCATCACAAGAGCAAACTATGTGACCTTGCTTCATCTTACCCCATTTTATGCCGTATTTGCCTTGAATTCTCTATGATACTAGTACCTTCATTTCTAATTCAGCTTTATAAATGACATCTCTTTATTTGTTCTGGGGGAAACTGGTCTCTCATGCACAGAGAGGTCATGCTTCCTTTCATTTATGATAACAAAGAAAATTTCATATTCCTCTCCGAAATGCTCACACTCCAGTTGGACACATTGCCCTATAAAGGAATGCTCACTCTAAATTTCAAGTAAGCCATGTCAGAGACTTTAGAGTTCTGCAATAAAGTATAAGAAGTGAGCACATTTTCTTTGCTCACAATAGTTTTTAGAATCTGTGTATAAGGAATATAGTTTTTCTGAACTTTTGCTTAGGTTTCATTGTAAAACATCCGCCATGGTAACTTGGCATACAGCTGAAATGGAAAGCAATCATTGCAGGAAGTAAGTAAATTACAAATGTATACTCACCAGGATCAGATGGAGCTTCTGTTGCATACTCTGAAAAGACAGAAAAATAAGATGTAGATGACAATTTGATAAATGATGTCAAAACACATAATACTGAAGCTTTAAAAAAGCATAATAAAACCTCAGTGATGCCACACTGAAGAGAAAAAATGTACAATTAATATTCAACCCAGAAAATTACACATATACAATGTGCACAACACATGTATGGTCATTTCTTTCCTAAAGATTTGTTGTTGTTGGTTTTTTTTTGGGGGGGGGCAGGGGCACACCCTGTGGTGCTCAGGAATTACTTCTGGCTCTGTGCCCAGAGATCACCTCTAACAGGACTCGGAGGTGATGTGGGATGCTGGGGAGCAAACCCAGGTCAGCCACATGCAAAGCAAGTACCTGCCTGCTGTGCTATGTCACTGGTGCCCCTTGAAAAGAACCTCTGGAAACCATTTAGGCATATTTACAGACACTAATATACGGCAAAGCCTGTGAAGCTGGCAAGCTCCCTGTGAAGTGTTCAATATGCCAACAAAGTAACAACAAGTCTCAAAATGGAGACATTACTGGGCCCCCTCGAGCAAATCGATGAACAACGGGAGGACAGTGGACTATATTAGTACTGGATTCTAAGATTGGAACTGATCCAATCCTTAAATAAGTTGGATCAAAAAAGATCCAACTTATTTAAGGAAAGCTTAAGAATAGAGTCAACTCTAACTTCAAAGATGAGTTAAAGTGTTGCCAGGGTAGGGTAAGGAGTGGAAAAAGCTGATGGAAGCTTCTAGTTTCCCCATCCCTGATATTCACAAAGAATTAATATCTGGAGTACTGTTTCCACAACAAGAACATGGCCTACTCTTATCTTCAGGTAAAAAGTTTACTTACGGCCAGACACCAAGAATGCAGGAACTGCCATCAGTATGAGCAACCCTAAGAACTTCATGGTAGTAAATTGAAAAGCAGAAAGAAGAGATAGGTAAAGCTTCAGAGCCTGGCAGGAAATGAGACTGGAAATGAGACTGCCTATGAGATTCTCGATATTAAATAGGCAGAAGGCACCAATCAGCTGTCAGATTCAAATCCATGTTAGTTAGCATAAAATATTGATGTAAACAGCCAGAGGCCCTTTAGAAAGATCATAACATTAACCACTTAATACTGGCACAACTTCTCTTCTTAGCTTCCTTTTGCTTTGTTGGATGTAATGACACCATGGTTATTGGTTCTATGACAAGCTGGAGAAACCCCATACTAGCCTTCTTGACTTACTCAACACTTCAGTGCTTCTTTTTAACACACTTCAAGTTGTAAGACGATAGCATATTTATCCCTGTTTCCTATAAAAGGAAACATAGAAAAAAAAGAATAAAAAAATTAGAACTTACTAACCTAATAAATATTCTCTGGAATTCAGGTGCGTTGTTTAGTTAATAGCCTGATTCAAGCATATTAAAACTGCTTCTTTTTTCCATAGTCAAGTATATTATTCAATGAGTGAGGGTCACATGTCCTGCAGCAAAAAAAAAAAAGGACAGTAGCACTGTCCTCCATTGTTCATCGATTTGTTCCAGTGTGCCCAATTCATCTCCATTGTGAGACTTGTTGTTATTGTGTTTGGCATATTGAAAACCTCATGGGGAACTTGCCAGGCTTTGCCTTGGCGGGATACTCTCGGTAGCTTGCTGGGCTCTCCGAGGAGGGCAGAGGAATTCAACCCAGCTGGGCCAGGGGATTGCGCACAAGGCAAAAGCCCAACCGCAGTGCTAACACTCCTGAGGGTGATCTGGCTGTGACATCTGTCACCCCATTGATCGCTGGGCTTGATTTGGCTGATCTGGCTGGTTAGGCGGGTGTCCCCTTCCTCCCTCACCACTCCATGTGCATCCCTCCCCAAGCTGAGCGCTTGGTAGAACAAAACGGCCTTCATCAAATAGAGCTGGACCTTTCTTTGGTTAAGGATATACGAGTAGCTGCGCTCCCCTGCTAGAATTTCCAAACAAGCTCTCAAAAAAAAAAAAAGTAAAATGACATTTGTCAGGCTGGAGAAACAGTATAGTGGGTAGGATACTTGCCTTCCACACAGACAACCAACCCAAGTTCAATATCCAACACTCCATATGGTAGGTACCCCACACACTATCAGGAATGCTTCCTAGTGAAGATCCAGGAGTAATCCCTGAGCATTGCTGGGTGTGGCCCAACCCCCCCTTCCCCCAAATGGCATTTGTCACAGAAGTCTAGTTATCCAGTAAATCTTAAATATAATTATCTGCATCTGTCATCAATATTTTTTTTCCTTTTTTAAAAAAACTTTATTTAAACACGATGATTTACAAAATTGTTCATAATACAGTTGTTAGGGGCTTTTGATATTCTTTTTTTTAATTATTATTATTAGTGAAACACCATGAGGTACAGTTGTAGATTTACAAATTTTTGTTCTTGGATTTCGGTCATACCATGATCAAATACCCATCCCTCTACCAGTGCCCATTTTCCACCACCAGGATAATATCCATACACCCGCACCCCCTATCCCCCCTCCCCCCCTGCCACTGTGACAGGGCATTCCCTTTTGTTCTCTTTCTCCTTTTGGGTGTTGTGATCAGCAAAAGAGGCATTGAGTGGCGAACATGTTCAGTCCAGTCTACTTTCAACCTGCATCTCCCCTCCTGGGAGGATCCTCCAAACACACTCCATTTGGTGTTCCCTTTTCTATCTGAACTGTCCTTTCCCCTAGAATACCCGGCTGGCCTCTAAGCTATGGAGTAATCCTTCTGGTGTTGATCTCAGCTATTCTTGGGTATTAATCTCATATTTTGTTATTTTATATCCCCCAGATGAATGCAATCTTTCTATGTCTATCCCTCTCTTTCTGACTCATTTCGCTTAGCATGATACTTTCCATATTGTACCACTTGTATGTAAAGTTCATGACTTCATCTTTTCTAAGAGCTACATAGTACTCCATTGTGTAGATGTACTAAAGTTTCTTTAACCAGTCATCTGTTCTTGGGCACTCAGATCTCTTCCAGTTTCTGGCTACTGTAAAGAGTGCTGCAATGAACAAACAATTGCAGATGTCACTTTGGCTACACATTTTTGCCTCTCTGGGACATATTCCCAGGAGTGGTATCGTTGGGTCAAATGGGAGCTCAATTTCTAATTTTTTGAGGAACGTCCATACTGTTTTCCAGAAGGGCTGAACCAGTCGGCATTCCCACCAACAGTGAAGGGGTGTCCCTTTCTCGCCATCCGCGCCAGCAACGGTTGCTTTTGTTCTTTTGAATGTGGGCCAGTCTCTGAGGTGTGAGATGGTATCTCATTGTGGTTTTGATCTGCATCTCCCTGATGATTAATGATGTAGAGCATTTTCTCATGTGCTTTTTTGCCATTCGGATTTCTTCTTTGAGAAAGTTTCTGTTCATTTCATTGCCCCATTTTTGGATGGGGTTGGATGTTTTCTTCTTGTGGAGTTCAACCAGTGTTTTGTATATCCTGGATATCAACCCCTTGTCAGATGTGTATTCGGCGAATATTCTTTCCCATTCTGTAGACTGTCTTTGTATTTTGGTCACTGTTTCTTTGGAGGTACAGAAGCTTCTTAGTTTAAGATAGTCCCTTTTATCTATCTCTGTTTTCACTTGCTCAGCCAGTGGCATGTCATCTTTGAAAATACCACTAGCCTCAATGTCATGGAGGGTTTTGCCAACTTTATCTTCAATGTACCTTATGGTTTCTGGTCTGATGTTGAGGTCTTTCATCCATTTTGATCTTACCTTTGTACATGGTGTTAGGCAGAGTTCTGAGCCCATTTTTTGCATGTAGCCGTCCAGTGATGCCAGCACAATTTGTTAAAGAGGCTTTCCTTACTCCACTTCACATTTCTTGCACCTTTATCAAAGATTAGATGATCGTATGATTGAGGGGAGATGTCAGTGTATTCAACCCTGTTCCATTGGTCTGCAGTTCTGCCTTTGTTCCAGTACCATGCTGTTTTGATTATTACCGCTTTGTAGTAAAGTTTGAAGTTAGGGAGGTTGATTCCTCCCATTTTCTTTTTCCCAAGAATTGCTTTAGCTATTCGTGGGGGCTTATTGTTCCATATAAATTTCAGGAGTGTTTGCTCCATTTCTTTGAAGAATGTCATGGGTATCCTTATAGGAATTGCATTGAATTTATACAGTGCTTTCGGTAGTATTGCCATTTTGACAATGTTAAGTCTCCCGACCCATGAGCAGGGGATGTCTTTCCATTTCCTCATGTCCTCATTTATTTCCTGAAGTAGCGTTTTGTAGTTTTCTTTGTACAGGTCCTTTACTTCCTTAGTTAAGCTGATTCCTAGGTACTTGATTTTCTGGGGCACAATTGTGAACGGGATTGATTTTTTCATATAGCTTTCCTCTCTCTCACTGTTTGCATATAGGAAAGCCATGGACTTTTGGGTATTGATTTTATAGCCTGCAACTTTACTATACAAGTCTATTGTTTCTAAGAGTTTTTTGGTGGAGGTTATTGGGTTCACTAAGTATAGTATCATATCATCTTCGAATAGTGAGAGCTTGATTTCTTCCTTTCCTACCTGAATGCCCTTAATATCTTTTTCTTGCCTAATTGCTATTGCAAGTACTTCCAGTACTATATTGAACAGCAGTGGAGAGAGTGGGCATCCTTGTCTCGTCCCTGATCTTAGAGGGAAGGCTCTCAGTTTTTCCCCATTGAGGATGAGCTTGCTGTAGGCTTGTGGTAGATGGCTTTAACTATGCTGAGGAAAGTACCCTCTATACCCATTTTGGCTAGGTTTTCATCATAAAGGGGTGCTGGATCTTGTCAAATGCTTTCTCTGCATCTATTGATATGATCATATGCTTTTTATCTTTTCTTTTGTTGATATGATGGATTATGTTGATTGATTTCCGAATGTTAAACCATCCTTGCATCCCTGGTATGAATCTTACTTGGTCATGGTGTATGATCTTTTTGATGAGTAGTTGGATTCTATTCGCTAGTAGTTTGTTGAGGATCTTTGCATCTGTGTTAATCAGGGATATCGGCCTTTAGTTCTCTTTCTTTGTGTTATCTCTGTCTACTTTTGGTATCAGTGTGATATTTGCTTCATAGAAACTGTTCGGAAGTGTATTTGATATTTTAATTTCATGGAAAAGCTTAAAGAGGATTGGGAGTAAGTCTTCTTTAAAGATTTGGAAGAATTCACTGGTGAATCTATCCGGGCCAGGGCTTTTGTGCTTGGGGATACTTTTTATTACCATTTCAATTTCCTTGATGGGATAGGTCTGTTCAGCTATTCCAGGTCTTCTTGTTTCAGCCTTGGGAGTCTGTAGGAGTCATCAATATTTTTATGTGAACTCAGTTGGAAGGTGTAAATTTTAAATCTCACCTCAACTGAATTATATATAATGAGGATTGAGAATGTAGGTCAACAGTAGAGCTCTTGAACTTGCATACGCAATGCTCCAGGTTTGAATCCCTGGCACTAAAAATATTTTTAATTAAAAATGAGACATTTTTATGAATTAGGATAGAAATGTGTTCTTTATATTCTCAATATAGTTTTTATGGTGTTGGAGGCTGTATCCCAAACATTTTTAAGTAAAGAAATATCTATAGGAAGCCTTGGCATGGCTTTTACTTCACTTGAACAGGTTCCCCAGTCACCCAGGGCTTCCTGACTGAGGAAGTGCAGTGAGTGCTGGGCCTTGGCGAGCCTGAAATCATGTCATTACCCAGAGCCGCTCAAACTCAGTCCCATAGCTGGGTCAGGAACTCAAGACTGAAATCCCTGTTGATTTTGACACACTCAACTTCGGTGCTGGTGCCAGATCATCCTAACCCAGAAACTTCTAGACATCTCTGACTTCAGATTCCCAAGCTGCCATCCACAATTGCCTAAACACAGGTTTCTCACACAAGGAGCAACAAAAATGATAGGAGAATGAGGCAATTAATTTACACCAAGGGATAAAGACAACAGGCTGTAAGGAAACCCCGATGCAGTGAAGTCAAGCAAACTAACCTAGAGAGCTTTAAAGCAAGAATTCCAATGATGCTCACTAAGATTTGGAGATCTGGGGAAGAGAATGTTAGTAATAACTGAAAAATATGAGAAAGTTTGATAAGGATCCAAACAAAAATAAAGCTGAAAAATTCTGTAAATGTACAAAAAATATAATTCTGGAGTTCAAAGATAGAGTAAAAGAAGTTAAAATAGAATCAGTGTGCTTATAAAGAAAACAGTGCAAACTATCCAAGTAGGCCAGTATAAAAGAGAAAGACAGAGAATGAATATTAAAAATGATGACTAACACAGGTATATAGGACAGCATCAAGGTGAATAAAATTCACATCATAGGGCTGGGAGAAAAGAGAAAGGGGAAAGGGGCAGAAATCTTAAAACCTTTTGTTGTAGGAGTCGGTGGGAT
This sequence comes from Sorex fumeus, assembly GCF_029834395.1. Classification (NCBI taxonomy): domain Eukaryota; kingdom Metazoa; phylum Chordata; class Mammalia; order Eulipotyphla; family Soricidae; genus Sorex; species Sorex fumeus. Next base: position 15,305,291 of record NW_026606086.1, on the reverse strand, counting down.
TTTGGGCCACACCTAGTGTACTTAGGGCTTACTCCTGGCTCTGTTCAGAGATAACTCGTGATAGCGCTTAGATCATTTGCCATGCCAGGATGGAACCAGAGTTGGCTGCATGCAAGGTCAGTGATTTGACACCTATACTCTCTATCCAGCTTAGAAATTATTTATTTTAAAGTTAGAGGGGAAATTCTTATGGGGCTAGAGAGAAATTTCAGCCGAGATGGTGCTTGTCTTGCACTCCACTAACCTAGATTCGTCCCCGAAGTACCCCACAGGATCCTCTGAGCCCACCAGGAATGCTCCCTGAGTATAAGTCAGGGAATAAGCCCTGAGCACCTCCAAGGGTGGCCCTAAAACAAACAAGCAAAATGGGAGACTGGGGCTCGCGAGATAGTACAACTGGTAAGGCCGTAAGATGTTTGCCTTGTTTGTCTCCTCAGTCCTAGTAGGCTCAGTTCAGTCCCCAGAGTGTGATCCAAACACAAAACAAAAGAATAAGACTTCTTGGGTTTTCATAGTTTGTAATTTTCAAGGAATACATTCTTTGAAATGTATTTGAAATGCTGGAACGATAGCACAACGGGTAGGGCGTTTGCCTTGCACGCAGCCGACTTGAGTTTGATTCCTCCGTCCCTCTCAGAGAGCCCAGCAAGCTACTGAGAGTATCCTGCCCACATTGCAGAGCCTGACAAGCTCCCCAAAACTATAACAACAAGTCTCTCAATGGAGACGTTACTGGTGCCTGCTCAAGCAAATCATGAACAACAGGAGCACAGTGTTACAGTGCTACATTCTTTGCATCCAATTTTTTAAATTTATGTTCATAGTATTTGTTATGATACATCTATATTTGTAAGGGTCTATTGGAACTCTTTAGCTTCATTTCCAATACTGACAGCTATTTTCTCTTTTTTCAGTCTTCTCAGAAGTTTCTAAATTTCACTGATACTAAAAAATTAGGTTTCATCAAAATTTTCTAGTGTTCTTATGCTTTCAGTATTATTGATTTCTACTCTTATTTTTTCTTTTATTTCTCTACTTTGACTGGAACAATTATTATCTTCCTTTTCCAGAACTTTATCTCTGAAAAAAAATTTGGGGAGGGAAGGTCACACTGGCAGTGTTCAGGGAACCATCTACAACAATCTGAAACAAACTTTAGGAATCAACATCTAAAACTATCTTAAACAAACTTTTAGAACAATATAACGCAGATAAATTGTACAGTGGTAAGGTGTTGCTTGCATATGGAAGACTCTGGTCCAATCTCTAGAATTTTATGTTGTCTCTGGGCTATGATCAGGAGTGAACCTCACAAAGCCCTTAGCGTAGAACCTGACAAAGCCCTGAGAACCAGCTGGTGTGACTCAAGACCAAAATATAAAAATTAAAATGAAAACTAACATGTAGTGATTATCTTAAATTTGTGTGACTTTAGTATTCCCCAATGCAGAGATCACATTACTTTCAAATCTATGGATTTACCTCACAATGGCAAACCTGGCTCCATTCAGCAGTACACACTCAAATTCGGAAACATTAGGAAGAAAAATCAACTCAGAAAACATACAAGGTTGCCTACATCCAAACACCTGAAGAGGATTATCAAACAGGCAGTCCCAAGCTAGACTTGTCTCCAAACAGAAGTTAGGAGATTAGAATTCCTGGATTGCGATTAATTGACAGAGTACAAGACTGATTTTCAATGAATTTAGTAGTATGCAACTACAGATGAAGAAGGGGGTAACATGCAGAGTTTGTAACAAACAGTAGGAGTGAAGAAATCACGGGGTAACGGGAAGCCCATCAAAATTCAGTATGAGGAACAAGGATCAGATCTGACATCATCTATGAAAGGAGCTGGGGGTGTCACTGTGCACTAAAGTGACTGTCCAAATTAAAGATAGTTACCAACCAAAGATAGTTTAATTTTCTCATTGAATTATCATTTGTTTAATATATTATAGTGTTTTCAGGTGGTAACTTCACACGTTCATAGGGTCCCCGAGCTCCACCAGGAGTGATTTCTGAGTGCAGAGCCAAGAGGAACCCCTGAGCATTGCCGGGTGTGACCCCAAAAGCAAAATAATAATAATAATAATAATAACATAAAATAAAATAATAAAGGTCTTCTAATTCTGAGTGGATTGTATTTTGGCTGTCTTTTGAAATGTTTTACTATTTTGTTAAAATCTCTATTAGAGGGGCTGGAGTTATAGTACAGCGGGTAGGGCGTCTACCTTGCACGCGGCTGACCCGTGTTCGATTTCCAGCATCCCATATGGTCCCCCGAACACCGCCACGAGTAATTCCTGAGTGCATGAGCCAGTGCATTGCCTGTGCATCACCAAGTGTGACCCTAAAAGCAAAAAAAAAAATCTCTATTAGAACATGGGGCTGAAATAAAGTATTGAATTTCAGGGGCTTGGGGCCTGAATCTAAGTTTATAAAAATTCGAAAACACAAAATCACTTTCTGCAGTAAAGTCTATGATAGTATGGATGAATATAATCTTTAAGACTAATTGCTATTCTAACATAGTGAAAAATCATGTCAGCCAAACATTTGAAACTCATATAAAAGAGTTGATTTGAATTATTACTATTATCATTACATACGTATATTCACTTATTTTTATAGTATTCTAACAGTGGAAAATTTTGTCATCGAAACTTTTGAAATTCATACAATACTTAAAATTTAATTAAAATAATAATAAGTATTATTGAATAATACATTTTACCACTAAGTTTTGAGAAATCAATTAGTAGAAGTATACATAATTTCTCAGGTTAATTTTAGGGCAAAGCAAGCACCCCATGACGTATTCGATATGCCAAACACAGTAACAAGTGTCACAATGGAGACATTACTGGGCCCGCTTGAGCAAGTCGACAAACAAAGGGAGGACAGTGACAGAGACAGTGACAGTGACAGTATTATTTGAGTAACTATGTCTCTTAAGTATTCTGATTTTATCCTATTATTCAATAGACTTATTATTCATTTCATACTTGCACTGTTAATATCTTTTTAAGATAACATACTGCATTGCACTTTGGAAAAATAGCTTTAGAAGACATAAAATCCACTCTTTTTATGAAATATTAATGCAGTTGTATACATTATAAAAATAGTAAATTGAGTCTCTATCTTTCCAACTCCCTTCAATAAGTATAATACATTCTTGATTCAATTACATTTTATGTGAGTATATCCATTCTGTTATTATTTTCCTCTACTTAGGAGATTGTGGGCTGGAGCGATAGCACAGCGGTATGGCGTTTGCCTTGCACGCAGCTAACATGGCCTACCCGAGTTCGATTCCTCCACCCCTCTCGAGAGCCTGGCAAGCTACCGAGAGTATCTCGCCCGTATGGCAGAGCCTGGCAAACTCCCCGTGACGTATTCGACATGCCAGACACAGTAACAACAAAGTCTCCAATGGAGACGTTACTGGGCCCGCTCGAGCAAATGGATGATCAACGGGAGGGCCTTTACCTTTACCTTTACTTAGGAGATTAGTGATTATAAAAATTCAGATTGCCTTTTATCTAACTTTTGTTTTTATACAAGTTTTTAAAAGTTTAAATATAAAACTTAGTAGTGAACAGTCTTTCCTTTAAATAATTCCTTAAAGTAAAGCTAACCCAGGATACTTTAAAAATAAGTAAATATATCTATATATCCTTATAGATTTAGCCAATATCTCATCAATCAGTTTGTGAGTTACCACAAGCACAATTAATTTCATAGAATGGATCTTAGTGTCCATTTATGAGATAGACACAGGGATACTTGTGTGTACTGGCATAATCAATAATCGAATGAAATAATATTTAGTGATAATGAGCATTAAGACAAAAGTAATATTCATTGCAATAATTGCTTACTTGCTTACTTGACATCCTTTTACTCTTTGATTTGCTCGAGAGGGCACCAGTAAAGTCTCCATTCACATGCTAGTGTAACCCAATGGCATTTGCTCTCTACAGGAACACGTAGAGTCTAAAACCGTTCATTCAAGGTCTTGACGAAGAAGTCTGTCCATCTTGTAGGTGGGCGGCCACGTGTTCTTTTGATGCCCAGTGGAATCCAGTCTGTAACAGCTCTAGTCTAGCGGTCATCTTCAAATTGCATTGCGTGTCCAGCCCATCTGATTTTCAATGACAAATAGACAGTATCCCTGATTCTTGATCCTCGATGGAGGTTGGAACTTTGGATTCCTTCTCTCATTTGAGTGAAGCATGATACTCCAAGCATAGCTCTTTCGATTTCTCTTTGTGAGACCCGAATAGCGTTCTCAACCTGTTTTCGTAGGGCCTAGGTCTCTGAGGCGTATGTTAGTGCAGGGAGAATGGTGGAGTCGAAGAGATTTGCCTGGAGCCGGAGCTTCATCCTCTTAGCTATTTCTTTGATTCTCTTGAAGGCATTCCACACCGCTCTCTTCCTCCTGTGCAGCTCAGGTGCCAGATCATTCATCATGTTGAGTTTCCGACCTAGGTACTCATAACTGCTTCATTCAGAGATGTTCGTTCTGTTGAGAGCAAATGGAACATCAAGAATGAGTCCATTTTTCATGAACATTATCTTCATAAGATTCAGCTGTAGTTCGACCTATTTCAGCCAGCATTTGTGCCGCTTGGCTAATGTTTGGTGTTATTAGAATGATGTCATCAGCGAAGTGGAGTTAGTGTAGTTGCCGATTGTCTATCTTCACTCCCATATCTTCCCATTCCAGTCATCGCATGATGTTCTTGTGGGTGGCACTGAAGAGTTTTGGTGAAATGGTATCACCCTGCCAAACCCCTCTCTTTACATTGACTATCACTTCCTTGTAGAATGATGAGATTCTGGTGGTGAATCCGTAATAAAGCTTGTGGAGTATACTAATGTACTGAGTTTGAAAGCCCTGTTTGGCTAAGGTTTTGATGACTTCTTCAGTCTCAACAGAATCAAAAGCCTTCTTTAAATCGATGAACATTAGACAGAGTGGCATCTTGAACTCTTGCAAAACCTTAATGAGCTTGGTCACCATGTGGATATGGTCAACCGTCTGAATCCTTTTCGGAACCCGGCTTGCTCCCATGGTTGTCCTTTGTCTAGTGTTCTGCCAATCCTATTCAGGATGACTCGAGTGAACAACTTGTAGACGATGGACAACAGGCAGATCGGGTGATAGTTGCAGATGTTAATTTGCCAATGATAATTTGACCTTATATCTAAATTATTATTGCTAGAGGATAGGTGAAATGTTCATCCAACCAGGATTGGTCATGTGTAAGGCAAATGTAGCCTGCTGTATTATCTTTCCAGCTCCACCTATTTATCTCTTCTCTAAATGGAGTTTTTTTTTTAAAAAAAGTCCTTTTTAGTGACTTCTGCTCAGCCAGAGTTGCAGTCAACGTTGCTGCCATCCACTGCTAATTTCATAATAACTTCTAATATCTTTCTGTCTCTCTTCATTGCTGTTGTTGTGGTTGCTTTTGGGCTTTTGCTGGTTGCAACTGGCAAAACTCAGGGGTTACTCCTTGCTCTGTGTACAGGAATACTCCTGGCAGTGCTCAGAAAACTATATAGGATGCTAGAGATTGAACCCAAATGGGCCCGGCTCAAGGCCAACAGCACTACACCCTGCACTATTGCTCCAATCCCTCTGTCCCTCTTCCTACTGGATGTTCCAGCAAGTACTATCCATGTTACCTATGGGCAATTAAGTAGCATGCTTCATTAGCCATAGCTAACCCAGTCTGTTTACTAGTCAACTTGTAACAATTCTGTATATATCTCTACGTAGCAATAGATCACAGCCATTCTTTTAATTTATTTATTTACTTGATTGATTGAATCACCGTGAGATACATTACACACTTTCATGTTTGAGTTTCAATCATCAAACACCGTTACAATGATCAAACACCGATGTCCACCAGTGTACATTCCCCACCACCAATGTCCCCAGTATACCCCCCCTTTCCAACGCTCCCCCTGCATAGCAGACAACTACCCCCATACTCTCTCTCTACTTTGGGGCATTATGGTTTGCAATAAAGATACTCAGAGGTTATCACATTTTGTCCTTTCTCTACTTTCAGCACACATCTCTCATCCCAAACGATCCCTCCAACCTTGATTGTCTTAGTGGTCCCTTCTCTATTCCAGCTGTCTTATCCCCCCAGCTCACGAGACAGGCTTCCAACCATGCGGCAATATTCCTGGCCCCTGTGTCTATTGTCCTTGGGTGTCAGTCTCATATTATTTTACTTTATATCCCACAAATGAGTGCAGTCCTTCTATGTCTATTTCTCTCTTTCTGACTCATTTCACTTAGCCTGATATTCTCCATGTCCATCCACTTATAAGAAAATTTCATGACTTCATTGCTCCTAACAGTTGCATAGTATTCCATTGTGTAGATGTACCCAAATTTCTTTAACCAGTCTTCTGTTCTCGAGAATTCAGGTTGTTTCCAGATTTTGGCTATTGTGAACAGTGCTGCAATGAACATACAGCTGCAGATGTCATTTCTACTGTGCTTTTTTGCGCTCTCAGGATATATTCCTAGAAATGGCATTGCGGGGTCATATGGAAGGTCAATTTCTAGTTTTTGAAGGAATTTCTGTATTGTTTTCCAAAAAGGGCTGGATCAGTCGGCATTCCCACCAACAGCTGGCATTCCCACCTCACATCCATGCCAGCACTGGGTGGTTTTCTTCTTTTAAATGTGTGCCAGTCTCTGTGGTGTGAGCTGATATCTCACTGTTGTTTTGATCTGCATCTCCGTGATGATTAGTGAGTGATGTAGAGCAATTTTTCTTGTCCCTTTTGACCATTTGTAATTCTTTTTGAGAAAGCTTCTGTTCATTTCTTCTTTTGATATTTTGGTGGGATTGGAGATTTTTTCTTGTCCAATTCTACTAGTGTCTTGAATATCCTGGATACTAATTCCTTAATCAGATGGGTCACGGTCATGGTCACGGTCCTCCCGTTGTTCATCGATTTGCTCGAGCAGGCCCAGTAATGTCTCCATCGTGAGACTTGTTGTTACTGTGTTTGGCATGTCGAATACGTCACAGGTAGCTTGTCAGGCTTGGCTATAGGGGCGAGATACTCTCGGTAGCCTGCCGGGGTCTCTGAGAGGGGCAGAGGAATCGAACTCAGGTCGGACATGTTGGCTGCGTGCAAGGTAAACGTCCTACCCGCTGTGCTATCGCTCCAGCCCATCAGATGGGTAATGGGTGAATATTATTTCCCATTCTGTGCGCTCTCTCTGTATTTTGGTCACTATTTCTTTTGTGCAGAATCTTCTTAGTTTAATGTAGTTCCATTTGTTTGTTTGTTTGTTTCCACTTTGTTGGTCAGTAGTGTTTCATCCTTAAAAGATCCTTTTGGCTTCAATGTCATGGACGGTTCTGCCTACATTTTCCTCTATGTACCCTGGCAGCCGACCTCCACTACCCAATCACCACCAAGCTCCAGGCTGCTTTCCGGATGCTCAGGCTGAGCCTCACGCATGAAGTCCCACAGAATCCAGATAATGCGGAACTTCATGACCTTGGACTCTGGATTCAACCGGACCCCAGATGTGAGATCCTCTGCCTGCTTTCCCCAGTCTCCGGTGACTCAGGGATCACACCCAGAAGCCACACTCTGCCAGCAGCAGATAATCTCCTCATTGGCCACCCTCCAGAACTCAGGGTGCTCCTCTCAGAGTATAAAATGAGGATCCCAGAACCATGCCACTGGTCTCCACGCCAGGCTGTGGGACGGGTGAGAGCCCTCCCAACCCCAAGGGACCCAGCCTTGGTAGTCGACCTCCACTGCCCAACCACTGCCACGCTCCAGGCCGCTTTCTGGACAGCGTGGCCGCTTCACACATTATAAGACACTTTCTACCCATTTTGCACAATTACTATACCAGATTCAGAGACTCAGATACTATAAAAACCAGATCCCGGAGGGAGAACAGTGTAGTCTCCTGCCCCCGCGCCTGGCTGTTCCTCGCCGTGGCCCCTTGGAGGGAGCGGGTTGAACTTTCCTCCCCGCCCCGACCAGGTCTCCGGCAGCCGACGACCTCCAGGACCAGAAACCCCCATGCTGAGACCACTCTCCGCACACCTGAAGGTACCAGCAGAGGGACAAAGCCACGTGGGTTCCGGGGCCGAGATCTCCAAGCCTACTCGGATTGGAGTCGAGCATCCTCCACCCAGATCCTCCAAATTCCAGTAGGCGGGGGTCACACCCACCAACTGGCCCCCTGGCGCCGTGTAATCCCATCAGCGGCCAAGACTCAGATCCTGGAACCGCGCGGGGTTATGACATCTCATTCCTTCTTTGACAAACTGGCAGGCTCCCGAATGTAACCTGCACGCACGGCAGAGTCTGGCAAACTCCCTGTGTCGTACCCAATATGCCAAATACCAGTAACAATGATGGGTCTCATTCTCCTAAAGAGCCTTGAATATAATCTCAGGGCCAGGATGAAGGAGACGTTACTGGGGCCTGCTCGAGGCAATCGACAAATAACAGGATGATCTGTGATCTGATCTGTGACTATACCATATTTGATGGGGTTCAGACAGTAGGCAACCAATCATAGAGAAAATATATATACATTACTGCCACGCTCGAATAATTCGACAATCAACCGGATGAAAGTGATGACCTTATGGATTCAGTTATGATATTGAGGTCTTTCGTCCACTTTGATCTGACTTTTGTGCCTGGCTTTAGACAGAGCTCAAATTTCATATTTTTTGCACGTAGCTTACCAGCACTACGTGTTGAAGAGGCTTTCCTTGTTCCACTTTACATTTCTTGCTCCTTTGTCAAAGATTAAGTGATTTGAGAGTCTGTGACAGAATATTCAATTCTGTTCCATTGGTCTGTGGGTCTGTTTCTAGCTCAGTACCATGCTGTTTTAATTACTATTGCTTTGTAGTACAGTTTGAAGTTGGGGAAGTGATGCCACCCATCTTCTTTTTCCCAAGGATTGCTTTAGCTATTCGTGGGGGCTTATTGTTCCATATGAATTTCAGGAGTGTTTGATCCAAGAGTATCCTACACTCACAGCAGAGCCTGGAAAGCTACCAGTGCCGTATTTTTTTTTTTTATTTTTTTATTTTTTTTTCCCTTTATTTTATTTTATTTTTTTTAAAGTTGTAGATTTACAATTTTTTGTGCTTTGGTTTCAATTATACAATGATCAGATACCCATCCCTCCATACCCGTCCCTGATCCGCGTGGGACGGGCACAGAGGCCCAGCTCTGGGCAACAAAGCTGAACGGCTCCAATTCCAACAGGTACAGCCCGCCCCCAAGGGCCTGGGTTCCTCTCTGGGCACGCGCAGCTAGAAACAGCCCCGAGACAGCCGGTTTTCAACCCCTGATCCGCGTGGGACGGGCACAGAGGCCCAGCTCTGGGCAACAAAGCTGAACGGCTCCAATTCCAACAGGTACAGCCCGCCCCCAAGGGCCTGGGTTCCTCTCTGGGCACGCGCAGCTAGAAACAGCCCCGAGACAGCCGGTTTTCAACCCCTGATCCGCGTGGGACGGGCACAGAGGCCCAGCTCTGGGCAACAAAGCTGAACGGCTCCAATTCCAAACAGGAGACATTCCCAACTCCTCGCCCAGTGCCAGGGACTCTTTCCGGAGCCGCGGCCGCTAATGCGGCCGCGAAATATTTTCCCACTATATATGCCATAGGAACCATAAGCTAACTTCTTAGATGGAAACTTCTCTATTTTAGCTCAGCCACTAGAAATACAGTTGCCAATAACTCATAAGCCTATCTTAACTCACACTGGATATCAAGCAGAATAGTAACACTGAACGTGAAGGACTAAACCACACCTCTCACAATGGTAAAGCAACGCAAAAGCCCACCAAACATTCATATTGAAGAGTCTAGCCCAGATGACACCAACAGTACTGTAGTGTTAGACAACCTCTCTGACAAGGAATTCAGAAGGGAGCTACTTAGGATGCTTAGGGAATTAAAAGAAACAATGGAAACCAATGCCAATAGAAGACAAGAGGATCTGAAGGCAGAAATGAGGAAAATGCAATCAGAAATGTCAGACCTGAAAAATCTCGTAGGCGAATTGAAAAGCTCAGTGGAAGGCCTCAGCAGCAGAGTAACAGCGGCTGAGAACAGAATCAGTGAGCTCGAGGATGAAGTTCAGAGACTCTCCCGAAAAGAGCAGAAAATGGAAAAGAGACTCACAATTCGGGAACAGATGGCAAGAGAAGATCGTGATGTAGCCAAGAGGGGTAACATAAGAATTATTGGAGTCCCAGAGGGACAGGAAGAAAACCTCGATGAAGAAGAAACTGTCAAAGACATCATTGCTACAACATTTCCAGAGCTGAAGAAAACTTGTGACCACATTCAGGAGGCCCGAAGGGTACCAGCTAGAAGAAATCCGAATAAAAATACCCCAAGACACATTCTGATCAAAATGACCAAAACCTTAGACAGAGACAAAATTCTGAAAGCAGCAAGATCGAAGAAAGAAATCTCTTACAAAGGAGCATCCTTAAAATTCACAGCTGATTTTTCTGATGAAACCCTCATGGCCCGAAAACAGTGGTGGGACATAGTAAAAAAACTCAATGAAATAAATGCCTCCCCCAAAATACTTTTCCCAGCAAGACTCTCATTCATAATAGAAGGAACAACACACAGTTTCACAGACAAACAACAGCTCAGGAACTTCATAGACTCCAAACCATGGTTACAAGAACAACTAAATGGGCTACTTTAAGGCAAGAAAGGCCCCTCAAATACACCCAATTTTAACAGAACAATGGGACAAAATCCCATAACAATAATCTCTCTCAATGTCAATGGGCTAAACGCACCAATTAAAAGACATAGAGTGGCAGGATGGATTAGAAAATTGAACCCAACATTCTGCTGCCTGCAAGAAACGCATCTCAATAGTCAAAGCAAACACAGACTCAGAGTCAAAGGCTGGAAAACAATCCTACAGGCAAACAGCTCCCATAAAAAAGCTGGGGTAGCCATCCTTATATCAGACCACATTGATTTCACAGTGCCGTATTTAATATGCCAAAAACAGTAACAAGAAGTCTCACAATGAAGACATTACTGGTGCCTGCTCGAGCAAATTGATGAACAATGGGAGGACAGTGCTATAGTGCTACAGTGTGTATGACAAATAGCACCTAAATGGACCACTGAAACAAAGGAGTTGTAACCAGTCCAGTGAGCCACTAGAGGGAGATGTGAGCTTATTTTTTGTTATTGGATTGTTCTTTTCCTATCTTAAGACATTGTTCTGTCTTATCCATCAGTCACAAAGAACAACGTTCATTGCTAACTAGCATTTTTAAGTTTACAGGAATGATTACTTTTTATAGTGGAGGATCCAAACCAGAGTCTCATTCCTGTGAAGTCTGCTTCTGCGTGTACTACTGAATTCTATCTCTGACTCCAGATTTGTTCTTCAAAGATATTTTTTCCCCAGTAGAATGATGATGCCTCTTTTGATCCAGTGCTTTTTATTTCCTCTGTAATCCTTATGTTTCTTTCTAATGGCATCTGTTTTTATTGTAACCTACTCTGAATTTTTAGTGTGTAGAGTGCCAGGTAAGATGGAAAGTTGGTCATGATGAAGTATGTGGATTCCCATGGGTGGCAGAGAAGAGAGACCGGTCTGCCTCTTTCGGGACTTTCTCCCGATCTGCCTCTGACACCTCATGAATATGACACCTCATGAAAGTCTACAGATGAGCCCCTTCAGAGCACGGATCAGAACCCCCCAGCAGCACCAGTTGGCCATCAAACCACACTTGTCGTTCTCTTGGTCTTCTTGGCATGTTAGTTCATCCCACCACCTGATCTCTCGAAAAGCCACAAACTCAGGCTGTAGTAAGGAATTGCTCTTCTCAGGAAAGGAGACTAAGTCCTAGTTCTTACCCAGGGCTTCCAGCTTCTTGCCTATCTCACAAAAAGAAATTTCAGGAGTAGACAGCAGCAAAGTAAAAACAGATTTCCTTCAGAGGCTTTTGGAAAGGGGAAGGAAGGAGAACAAAGGGAGAGTGAGTAACACTCAAGGGAGAACACGGGCCTCTCCATAGGTGGGGAGAGCCTAGTACACATCTCAAGAGGGGAGATGCAAGCGACATATTTGTTGGGGCACCACCTGTGCTCTGCCACATGGGCACAAGGAGCACATGGGTTCGTGGGTTCAACAGCGTATGTGAGTGCTTCCTCTGTTCAAGGTGGCTTTTCTAGTGTTTCTTCAATTTTCCCTCACATGGGGCTTTCTAGCTAAGTAAGAGTCCATTGCCAGGGTGGTTGCCAAGTGGATAGAGTTGGGAGTGGTCCACAGTCCTCTTTGAAATTGCTTTTTAGGTTTTTGTTTTTGTTGAAGCTTCTCTCGGAGTGGGATCCAGCTTTCTCTGGGTCTCTTGGGACCAGGTGAGGGTCTTATCAAGCCTGACTTCCCGTACCCACAGGTGGGCTTTTGCAAACTCTGGAGCTATTATTTCTATTATTTTCCAGGAATTTTATTGCCGGGGCTGGGGGGTCTTCCCTATCTACCTGCCTGCCTACCTCAATTTCACTCAGTATCATCCAAATACATCCATGTATCAGTAAATTACATGAATTTATTTTGTCTTTGGAAACAAAGTAACTTCAGAAAGCAAAGTTAGTTCCTCTGGTAAAAGAGTAAAATGGTTTTATAATTTTACTTTTTTGATTCACCAGAAGAGAGATATCTCGTTCATCGACAGGCTTTGTTGAAAGATAAGGATCACAGAGGTTTCCAAATCTTAGCAGTGTTCCTTTTTCCTTATTTTTTTTCTTTTTGGGTCACACCTGGCGATGCTCAGGGGTTACTCCTGGCTTTGCACTAAGGAATCACTCTTGGCGGTGCTTGGGGGGCCATATGGGATGCTGGGAATCAAACCCGGGTCGGCTGCATGCAAGGCAATCATTCTCCCTGGATTATCGCTCCAGCCCCCTTGTCAGGGTTCTTTAATAACATTTAGTCATTTTTCCACAAAGCCATGTACTATCTCTGTCAGTCAACATCACAACCATTCTTTGAGACTACAAAGGGGGGAAGAAGAGCTATGTTTTATTATTTATAGGTTTTAATTATTGATACAATTTTACAATACCATCAGGATAGTGTTTCATGACTATAACATCCCAATACAACCCCTGCCACCAGAGTAACTGTCCCTTTGCCCTTGTCTGAGAACCCCCTTCCCCTACATTTCCTTTCCAAACAGCAATGTTTTGACTATGAAAACAACTTAGCATTTCAATATTAGAGACGGCATTTTAAATATGTAAGGGAGAATGCTGAGATATCACAGGAATTAAGGCACTTACTTTGCATGCAACAGTCCACAGTTTAATCTTGGACACCACATATAGTCCCCAGAGAATTTCCAGGAGTGATTCCTGAGCGCAGAGCCATGTGTAAGCCCCAAATTATGCTCCACTAACAAAACAAAGCAAAGCATATCGGAAAGGGGGCATATACTCACCACTATCAAAATCAGAGAGAGGTAGGACAGAAACTCAGATAAACATCCCAAATCTGCTACTTCCAGGGTTTTTTTTTTTTGCATTTATTTTTATTTTATTTATTTTTTCTTTTTTTATTTTATTTTATTTTTTTTTCTTTTTTTATTAGTGAAAAACCATGAGGTACAGTTATAGGCTTACAAATTTTGTGCTTGGGTTTCAGTTATACATTGATCAAGTGCCCAGGGTTTGTTTTTATCTTGTAGAGATCGATTATCTCACATAAAAATCTTGTATCGATTCCCTGGTGTTAATCTACTATCTGCTATATTGCACAGGAATAGGGTAAGCGTTGTTAGGAACCGCTTAGCCGGAGAACTGCCATGACAGGCTTTGTGGTCTCTGAGTGACTTGGGCCTCTTCGAGGAACAAGAAAAGTGGAAAAACCAGATGGTCGTCAAACATTAGCTTCCCAGCGTGAGATTAGGTCTCTAGAATGTAACTCTCCAGATGTGGACTGTATGACACAGGCCAAAAATATATGTACTCTATAGGTAATAGAAAATTGCTGAGTAATGCCTATTTGCTAAAATGAAAGTATAAGAACTTGCTGAACCTAGTACTCTGGGTCCTTGTTGAAACCCGCTGTGCTGGGTGGATACTTGGACCCCAGCAAGCTGGAACAACAAACCTTGCTATGTGATTTGTATTATCGGTTCTGTTCTCTGTCCTTGAGGGTTGGTCGACTCCGGGCCTTAACAGAATCACAAGAAATAACATCAGCATTCTCCTTATGTCTTTTGAATAGTTTACTTTAAAGCCACTGTTTTGAATTGTACAAAGTCCTCATGCTTCACAAAGACACTCACTCGGAAAACAAATAATAACTTTCAGCTCTATTGAAATTTACTTACAAAATCTCACATAATTTATTGTAAACAAAGTTCCATTTATAGGCTAATTCATTTACATAATGTGAGTGCCTTGTAGTTATCACAAGATGGCCTTTTCTGTAAAAAGAGTGATTCCCAGTCTACAATTTTCTTCCCTCCCACTCTCTAGTGGGAAGGAAGAAAATTTACCAGAGAAATTTGTTTTTGTCTGTTTTGGGGACACACCTAGCAGTACTCAAGGCTTACTCCCAGTTTTGCACTCATGCATCACAACTGTCAGGCTCAAGAATCAAACCTGGGTCTACCACATACAAGGCAAATGCTCTACATACTATCACTGCAGCCCCTAACACAGAAATCGTAATCTTTCTCTACCTTCCTAAGAATGATCTTTCCAATTCTTCATTATTTTCACTATATTCAAGAACTTCCACTTCAAGCAATCCTTTCTAGTATTGCCCTGTTACGGAAATAAAAAATTTTGATCTTTAGTATGTTTACATAAGAGGAAGGATCTAGATTTTTATTTTTACATATATCTGAGACTAATGTATATCTTGTCTCAACGTGATCATATCTGGTGGTAGAAGGTTTCATTTTATGGTCTGTTCTTGCAGTGGTAGAGGGAGAGAGAGAGAGAGAGAGAGAGAGAGAGAGAGAGAGAGAGAGAGAGAGAGAGAGAGAGAGAGGAGTGGATGGGAGGCAGAGGTAGAACATAGGATGAAGAAAGAAACTAGTCTGTGATACTCCCAAACAGAGGTGACTCAGCACTACCATTTGTTCTTGCTGTTGTCATTGGAAAGCTGGTGGTTATACATTTGTTTACTGATATAAGAATTTTCCCTATGATAATGTAAAAAGTAGTTATATATATATATATATATATATATTACTGCTGCGTGACATCTTATTATCTTATTTTTGCTTTGGAGAACCTGGCAGGCTACCAAAAGTATCCTGCCTGCACGGCAGAGTCTGGCAAACTTCCCGTGTCATACTCAATATGCCAAATACCAGTAACAATGATGGGTCTCATTCTCCTAACCCTGAAAGAGCATTGAAATGGCTCTTTTAAAAACTCAGGGCTAGGAAGAAGGAGACGTTACTGGTGCCTGTTCGAGGAAATTGACGAACAACAGGATGATCGTGATCATGATGATATATATATAATATATATATGTTATATATATATGTGTGTGTGTGTGTGTGTGTGTGTGTGTGTGTAGGATGACATTGGTTTGTCCTTCCTCCCTTGCCACAAGGAACTCGGGTTTATTACAGTGCTGCTGAGTCACTTCCATTCCATTGTGTTTATCTGTAAACTCTTCCCTATGCTCTCCTCCCCAACCAGTTAATCAGCTTTTTCCCTAATCAGAATCTGTTAATTTGTAACAGTGTCAGATCCTTTTAGGACACTGAAATTGTATTTTAATACTGCCTTTCTGCTCTCCTTATGTCTTTTGAACAGTTTACTCTAAAGCATTGTCCTTTTTGTATAGATACAGGAAGACAGTTAATATTATGCTTTGTAACTTAGGATTTAATTGGCTTTGAATATTATTCACTCCCGGGCATCTGCTTTCTCAATTTAAGCCTCAGTTGCCCTTAGTTACTAACACCCAAAAAGCAGGGTCCTGACGAGGGACTGAATGGACCCAGGGCAAGCAGTGAGCTACCCTGGCATCGAAATGGGCCAGGCCAAAGTGCCACGATTCTTAACTATAAGTTAAGAGCTTGATCATGGACAAATGCTGTCATGATTCAAAAGTAACGATGAGAGTAGGACCCTGATAGGGATGGGAAAGACTATCTGACCTGAGCACTGTAGTCTGAGATTGAGATGGCCCTAGGAGAGCAATTCTTTAAGTTTAAGGTATTTCTTACATATCCATACAAAATGATTTATATTATGTATGTTTATATGTTTGTTGGACAAGGAGAGGAGAAATACACCCAGGGTGTACTCTAGGGTGGGTAGATCTGATAATGAGAATCTGTCCTAGAAGGGGCTTTCCTGGAGGGAAAGAACTCTACCCCTATTGATTGTGACCACACCTATGTGTAATTGTTACCCCAACCCCTCCTGCTAGGGGATGTAATGAGACTGTGAGAGTGGGCAAGGGGAGGGAGAGGAGAGACAGGAGTGAATGGAGAGAGGATTGGAATAAACTGCAACAAAGACCAACCAGCCTGGCCCTCCTTCCTTCCTTCACCTGCCCATCGCCATCGACCTCTGTGGGTTGGGGGAACCGGCGTGAGACTACCGAACGAGGGCGGCAGGAGAGACAGGCTGCTGCTGTCTTTTTGAATTTACACATATATGTATGTGTGTGTATTTGTTTCCATATGTCAGAAAAGATTGAAATTGAGTCAAAGGTTAATATTAGTCAAAGACAATTGACCTAGCCTCAACCCCGAAAGATAAGGACAGCTTTTCCTCAGTTTACCCTTCTTCCAAAGAATGACAAGCACAAAAATTTGTAAGTCTACACCTGTACCTCATGATATCTCACTAATAAAAATTTAAAAAAAAGGAATGACCTTAACTTTGTAGATTAAAAAGACTTGTGCTTCAGGAAACTAAGTCATGAAGGATTTAAAAAAAATTTGAATCACTGTGAGATAGTTACAAAGCTTTCATGTTCGAGTTTCATTCATTCAATGATCGAACACCCATCCCTCCACCAGTGCACACTTTACACCATCCCAATCCTCCCTCTGCTTCCATGGCAGACAGTTTCCCCCATATTCTCTCTCTCTACTTTTGGGCATTATGGTTTACAATATAGATACTGAAAGGCTATCATGTTTGGTCTTTTATCTACTTACAGCACACATCTCCCACTCCAATTCCTTCAACTGTCATTGACTTCATGACCCAAGAAGAGAAGCTTTAGAAGTGTCCCACTCTGCTAATTTTTTTTCAGGGAAAAAATATGTTTGTGAAGTTCTGGGAGGAGCATTGCAGGCTTTCAAGTACTATTTGATGATTAAATATTTCCATCATGTGGGGAGCCAGAGGTCTCCATCTTGGCTTTGTGAGCCTGTATAATTCCTCACAAACACATGGCATGCCACCACGCGGCTCTTGGATGATGCAATCTGGCTAGCCCCTTCGTAACTCTCCACTCCTTATACGGCTATCTCGACTGTCTGTCCTGACTGTCGACTGTCCACTGAGGTTAGCTACAACAGGTCAGCCCATTCTGTTTTGCGTGCGTGCCAACTTAAGGTATATAATGGCCTTGCAGACAATAAAGCTGCTCGCATACTTTCCATCCAAAACATGTGTCCATTCCTTCTCATTCGGGAAACCCCTCACCCAGGATACCCCTCCCAGGTGGAGAACTTCAGGTCGGCACCCCATAGAACCCCACAGCACCCCATAGCACCCACACATCCAGAACAAGCCACCACTATTAGTATTCTTTTTTATTTTTTATTTAATTAATTAATTAATTTATTTATTGAATCACTGTGGGAAAGGTTACAAAGCTTTCAGGTTTAGGTCTCAGTCATGCAAATATCAAACACATTTCCCTTTACCAATAGTTATATTTTACCATGAAGACCCCAATAAAACCCCACCCCCACCCCTCCCAGTCCCTTTGAGGCAGATGAATTCTAGTTAACACTCTATCTGCTTTGATTAGATTCATTGTTTCAATAAAAGATTCACCACTATTATTTAGAGTTTAACGCCCCCCCACCAAATCAGACATGCTGACAAAGCATTGTGAAGTGATTTTCTTTCTACAGCTGGGTTCAAGAATTAAATGTTGGTTTTGGATTTCTGCTATTTTACTTATTGACCCTGGAAGTATTTCTACTGAAAGTCAGATAGTTCAGAAATTGGTTTTTGTGCTCTGGAGTCGTGGCCGTGTTGGAGAGCCGCTTTTGGGGGGCAACTGGTGGCCTCGGTAGGGTGTGAAGGACGGACCGGAACGACCCCTTCCCATGAGATTTTAGTCGCCCCCACACCCCCAGCTCATACCTGCTGTCCACAAGGCTCCCATGCGGCTGCTATCTTTCTTTCCAGAGAGGAGAGGGCGACTGGGGCAACACCCTTTCCCCTCCGGACAGACATGATGGCCTGGATTAACGCATAGTCCATTCACTTTTCTGCTCCAAGCTGCTGGGTTCTGCATTAAGTCCTTGTGCTTCTGGGGCTGTGGCCGTGCTGGAGAGCCGCTCGTGGGGGGCAACTGGTGGCCTCGGTAGGGCGTGAAGGAGGGACTGGAACGCCCCCTTCCCATGAGGTTTTAGTCGCCCCCACACCCCCGGCTCACACCTGCTCTCCACAAGGCTCCCATGCGGCCGCCATCCTTCTTTCCAGAGAAGAGAGGGCGACTGGGGCAACACACTTTCCCCTCTGGACAGACATGATGGCCTGGATTAACGCATAGACTGTTCACTTTTCTGCTCCAAGCTGCTGGGTTATGCATTAAGTCCTTGTGTTTCTGGGGCTGTGGCCGTGCTCCAAACTTAACTCTGATTTTCAGGGAGAAACATTGGGTGGTTTACTTCCCATGGATCACTTTGTATATAGAGAGGTGTTGCGTGACCGCATAAGCGGCCGTGCGGTTTGGAGGGAAAGTCCTAGTTCCCGCATACTCGAGCTGTGCTTGTAGAGGCTTCTGGTCACCGGGGTTCCATCTGGGGGAGGTGGGATTCGGTACCTACCCCATCTGGGACTTCCCGATGATCTCGGCTCTTTTTGGAACCTTTTTTTTTTTTCTTCGGGAGCTGTGGATCCCCGCCCTCCATGTGGCTCTTCTCTTTGGCTGTATGCTGAGTATTCTTTTTTAAATGGCATTGTTTTAAGAAATAATTTCATCTTTTATTGTTTCTTGCCACCAGAAAATGCTGTCACTTCTATTGCAGTGTCAAGGACTCTGAATCCATTTAGATGTTTTCCAATGAAGATATAATTTGGGGATAGTGGGAGAAGATAAATGGGGGCTTGAATAAATCTCCTTTGCAGGGATCTTAAGAAGAAAAAAAGAGATCTCATGTTCTGAGATTTTTCTGGAAGTTACTTAGGAGCAGTGCAGATGAGTAGAGGCAGAGAAAGAATCTCACTTTCGGTTGTTGCAAAGTTTCAGAGCCTGGAGATAGAATTTCTCCTTCTTTAGTTTGAGTGCTTTGAGAATTCATTTAACAGCGCTTGCTTCTAAACCTTGGCCTTCCTTAAATCATCTGCTTTAGGTTATTTCAATATTTGGGAAAAAATTAAGTGTTTGTTCAGTTTACCATTGATCATATCTTGTTTTCCAAGACTCAATTAGTAGAGACTTTGTACAAACAAATGAAGTAATGTTACAAAGACCAAAAAATTAAGTAAAGTTAAAAACGAGGTAATGTTACACAAAACGTTATGTACACATTGTAGAACAGCCTCTAGCTATAGGTTCTAACTTTAACTAAGTTCTAATCTAGTCGATCCAGCATATCATGTTTCCTTTTTTCCTACTATGCACATTCAAGCGTTTGTAAGACTAGGGAGTAGAAAAGGTGATATTGGGAACAGTACGCTTTCCTGCAAGAAGAGGAGAGGAGTTCTTTTCTGAGGCCAATGTTGTCAGAGCATGTGCTCTGGTGGTGGTGGAGAAAGTCTGCAATAAAATTAAACAGAAACATATCACACATTTAGAAGAAATTTTTTGGGGGGAGGCAGGCACACCTGGTGATGCTCAGGGGTTACTCCTGATTCTGCATTCAGAGGTTACTCCTGATGGTGCTCGAGGGACCATATGGGGTGCAAGGAATTGAACCCAAGCTGAATGTTTCCTAGGCAAGTATCCCAATGGCTCTTTGATCTCTTCCACCTCATCAGGAATTTTTTAAAGAAAACTATAGATACTGAGATTGGTAGAAACTTTTATAACCCACCTGTTAAAATATTTATCAACATTGAGTAATACTTAGTGTTATTAGCAGCAGCTGCAAAGAGTTTGAGCTGTTTTTGTTTTCTTTTGGTTGGGGGACACACGTGGTGATGCTCAAGGGCCACTTCTTACTCTGTGCTCAGGGTGACTCCTGGTGGTGTTTGGAGGACTATATGTGCTGCTAGGAATGAAACTGAAGTCAGGTACATGCAAGGTGATTGCTACATGATCACTAAAAGCCCTTTGTATCAGAAAGACTATGGAAGGTAGTCCTAGGTTCAAACTCCAGGACGCCACCTGGTCCCTTGATCATCACCAGGACCGCTGCTTGAGCACAGAGCCAGGAGCAAACTCTGAGTACCACTGGGTGTGGCCAAAAAGACAAAATGTAAAATTTTCGTTTGTCTCTTGGACATGTATGTAAAAACTTTTAAGTAACATACTTTTTGTAAAAGCAACCAAAAATGTTTTGTGCCTAGTTTCTTTTTAAAGGCAATTTACTTTTCTTGATTATTTTTCCCTTTTAAAAGTTAAATAATCCTCCTACTTGTTTTATAATTTAGAAATGTCTTTTCATAAATATAGAAACTATTGTTAAAAATTTAATTATCAAGAAAAACAGCACCCTCTACCCTGTCTGCTTGGGAGGGTAGAAACCTGACTAGAACTTTCAAAACTATCTTGTTCATTAATGCCTGATGCTACATTATTTCTTCAGATAAACTCAATTATGTGAGACAGTTGTCCACCCCAGTAACCAGGTAAATCTAGGATATACTAGTAGCACTATTGCACAGTTCTCCCACTGTTCATCGATTTGCTCAAACGGGCACCAGTAACATCTCCACTGTGAGACTTGTTATTGTTTTTGACATATCAAATATACCACGGGGAGCTTGCCAGGCTCTGCTGTGTAGGAGCTTGCTGGGCTCTCCAAAAGGGACGGAGGAATCAAACCCGGGTCGGCCATGGGCAAGGCAAACAACCTACCCGCTGTGCTAATGGTCCTTACCTAGGATAGGATATACCGTGTGTGACAAATGGGAAGTCAAGTCTTACTCGAAATATTGCTCATCTTGGCAACAGGTATATAATGGGTTGTCTTTGCCGGACTACATAGGAGGACCTTTGATGCACATTATATTCTGGTTTAATGCTCACTCAAACATAAAACTGTTCTCTTTCTCTTAGGTATTTCTGGATAGATGTTATGGCATAACAGAATATTTTAGTTTTAATTATCATTCCCCAAGAGACACTGAACAATCTCAGTAATAATTACAAGTGAGAAAAATTGTCACATTTTTGTGATGTTGTCTGTATCTCCCACTTGCTTACAATTTAATACTTCTTCGGGACTTATTTTGGAATAAAAATAACTGTATCCATCATCATTATCTATAAAATGGGGAATAAACTAAAGGTATGCTATACAATTAAATGATTATTTTTAAGTTACAAAAGACATGGTAGCCATGAAAGTTCTATTTCGCTGCTGCTCAAGAGTCAAATGAGAGATATGGTGACAGTTTAAGAAAGAGCTTTATTTTATACTAGCAGGTTGGAGGATGTATCCTTAATCCAACCATCTTGTTTTTATAGTTGTTATAATCCCATCAACGGCCAAGAGTCAGAGACTATAAAAAACAGCTCCCAGAAGAGAACAGTGCAGTCTCCTGCCCCCGCGCCTGGCTACCCTCACCAGGGCCCCTTGGAGGGGAGCGGGTTGAGCTTTCCTCCCCGCCCCTACCAGGGCTCTGGCAGCCGAAGACCTCCAGGACCAGCCACCAGCATGCTGAGATGACTCTCCGCACAAATGAAGGTACTGGCAGAGGGACAAAGTCACGAGGGTTCCTGGGGCCGAGATCTCCAAGCCTACTCGGATTTGGGCCGAGCATCCTCCACCCAGATCCTCCAAATTCCAGTAGGCGGGGGTCACACCCACCAACTGGCCCCCTGGCGCCGTGTAATCCCATCAACGGCCAAGACTCAGAGACTATAAAAAACAGCTCCCGGAAGAGAACAGTGTAGTCTCCTGCCCCCGCGCCTGGCTACCCTCAACAGGTCCCCTTGGAGGGGAGCGGGTTGAGCTTTCCTCCCCGCCCTTACCAGGGCTCTGGCAGCCGAAGACCTCCAGGACAAGCCACCAGCATGCTGAGATGACTCTCCGCACACATGAAGGTACTGGCAGAGGGACAAAGTCACGAGGGTTCCTGGGGCCGAGATCTCCAAGCCTACTCGGATTTGGGCCGAGCATCCTCCACCCAGATCCTCCAAATTCCAGTAGGCGGGGGTCACACCCACCAACTGGTCCCCTGGCGCCGTGTAATCCCATCAATGGCCAAGACTCAGAGACTATAAAAAACAGCTCCCGGAAGAGAACAGTGTAGTCTCCTGCCCCTGTGCCTGGCTGCCCTCGCTGGAGCCCCTTGGAGGGGAGCGGGTTGAGCTTTCCTCCCCACCCCGACCAGGGTTCCGGCAGCCAAAGACTTCAGGACCAGCCACCACCATGCTGAGACCACTCTCCGCACACATGAAGGTACTGGCAAAGGGACAAAGCCACGAGGGTTCCGGGGCGAATGCGGCCGCACGACATCTTGTTATGACATCTTATTATCTCATTTCTACTTTGGACAAACTGGCAGGCTACCGAATGTATCCTGCCCACACGGCAGAGTCTGGCAAACTCCCCGTGGCGTACCCAATATGCCAAATACCAGTAACAATGATGGGTCTCATTCTCCTAAAGAGCCTTGAATATAATCTCAGGACTAGGATGAAGGAGACGTTACTGGGGCCTGCTCGAGGCAATTGACGAATAACAGGATGGTCAGTGATTCAGTGATTCAGTGATGGAGAAAGAACAAGGAGATTGAGTGAGATGCAGACCAGTGCGTGCCTGAATAAAAAAAAAATTAAATCCTTGATGACTTGGTTTCCTGAAGCTCAAGTCTTTTTAATCTACAAAGTTAAAGTCATTCTTTTTTTTAAAATTTTTATTAGTGAGACATCATGAGGTACAATTGTAGACTTACAAATTTTTGTGCTTGTCATTCTTTGGGAGAAGGGTCAACTGAGGAAAAGCTGTCCTTATCTTTCGGGGTTGAGGCTAGGTCAATTGTCCTTGATTAATATGGACCTTTGACCCAATTTCAATATTTTCTGACATATGGAAACAAATACACACACACACACATATATGTGTAAACTCAAAAAGTCAGCAGCAGCCTATCTCTCCTGCCGCCCTCGTTCGGTAGTCTCACGCCGGTTCCCTCAACCCTCAGAGGTCGATGGCGATGGGCAGGTGAAGGAAGGAAGGAGGGCCAGGCTGGTTGGTCTTAGTTGCAGTTTATTCCAATCCTCTCTCCATTCACTCCTGTCTCTCCTCTCCCTCCCCTTGCCCACTCTCACAGTCTCATTACATCCCCTAGCAGGAGGGGTTGGGGTAACAATTACACATAGGTGTGGTCACAATCAATAGGGGTAGAGTTCTTTCCCTCCGGGAAAGCCCCTTCTAGGAGAGATTCTCATTATCAGATCTACCCACCCTAGAGTACACCCTGGGTGTGTTTCTCCTCTCCTTGTCCAACAAACATATAAACATACATAATATAAATCATTTTGTATGGATATGAAAGAAATACCTTAAACTTAAAGAATTGCTCTCCTAGGGCCATCTCAATCTCAGACTACAGTGCTCAGGCCAGATAGTGAGCAAAGTAACTTACATATTTCTAGTAATGTATTACTACTTGGTTTTCTATTAAGACAGTAGAGACCAAAACGACAAAACTTAAGAAGTTGAGAGAGGATCTGGAGCTATAGTACAGCAGGTAGGGCGTTTGCCTTGTATGCGGTCGACCCGTGTTCTATTCCCAGCATCCCATATGGTCCCCTGAGCACCGCCAGGAGTAATTCCTGAGTGCAAAACCAGGAGAAACCCCTGTGCATCACCGGCTGTGACCCAAAGAGCAAAAAAAAAAAAAAAAGAAGTTGAGGGAAACCGTAAGAGTTAACAACAACAACCAAAAGTTTTGCATCTAATACAAATGAGCAGATAGAAGTTATTTTATTGCATTACTATTGCCAGAAACAGGGAAGAACATAAATCTAAATGACTGGTGAATACTTCTGGATCCAGGCAGCACTTTTTAAAAACAATCTTAGCACAGTGGGTAGGGTCTTGCTCGCGGCCGAGTTTGACTCCTCCGCCCCTCTTGGAGAGCTCGACGACAGAGCCTGGCAAGCTACCCGTGATGTATTCAATATGCCAAACACAGTAACAAGTCTCACAATGTTACTGGGCTCGCGCGAGCAAATCAATGAACAACGGGAGGACAGTGATAGTAACAGTGACAGTACAACCGAGTAACTGCTATTGTATTTATACTGCTCTGAACCCAGCAGGGAATGGGTTACTATCTCCTTTTCTACTAGAAAAAAAGACCTGAAAACATAGTATCACAACTTCAAAAACTAGACCTGATTCTAGGTCTGATTCTAAATAAAAATAAATTTTAAATGTAAAAGAGCTCAAAGAGAATAAAGGAGCTCTTTGAGGAAGGGCTATAGCTCAAATTGCTTGGCCATAAGTGTGTGTGTGTGGGGGGGGGCTTTTTATATTCAATTTATTCTTTAAGTCAGCCAAATATTTCCACAGAATTCTACAAAAAACACTGCAGGAATAATTTAAGTTTTACTATTATTACTCTACCCTATCAACACTACTGCTCTCCTGCACAGTCTGGGAAGGCCTGGGTAAGAAGAGAAGCTTACTGAGTGAGAAGACTTTCCCTAAGAAATGAGCAGAAGTTCATACTTGCCTGTTCACAGAACAGAGGAACAGTGTCCCTGCACAGATTGGAGTTCTTTTTTTTTTTAATTTTTGGGTCACACCTGGCCATACACAGGGGTTACTCCTGGCTCTGCACTCCGGAATTGTTCCAGGCAGTGCTCGGTGAACCATATTGGATGCTGGGTCGGTTGCGTGCAAGACAAACTCCCTACCCACTGTGCTATTGCTCCAGCCCGAGATTGGAATTCTTACATGATTTTTAAGAGGGAACCACAGAATTATCATAGTGAACTACTCATTGAAACAAGTGTAATGTGAGTAGAGAAGGGCATTTCTGAACTACAGAAAGGCCTGGCGAGTAGCTTCAGTTGAGAAGAATGGAATAGTGAAAGACTAATTAGAAGGACAGTAAGGAACTAAGGCTGGAGTGATAACACAGCATTGCCTTGCAAAAGGTCAACATGGCTGACCTGAGTTCGATTCCTCCACCCTTCTCGGAGAGCCGTGCAAGCTACCGAGAGTATCTCCGCCTGGTAATCTCCCCGTGACATATTCAATATGCCAAACACAGTAACAACAAGTCTCACGATAGAGACGTTACTGGGCCCGCTCAAGAAAATTGATGAACAATGTGAGGACCATGACCATGAAGGAACTAAGGAATAGACTTCAAAGTAAAAAGGCTTTATGATTGAAAAGTTCCAAGGATATACCTTGTTTGGTCTTTGCTAGCTTTCTGTCTCTTCTGTGAAAATCATTTAAAGGAAAA
Organism: Sorex fumeus; assembly: GCF_029834395.1. NCBI lineage: Eukaryota > Metazoa > Chordata > Mammalia > Eulipotyphla > Soricidae > Sorex > Sorex fumeus. The sequence continues at coordinate 15,279,439 of NW_026606086.1, read as the reverse complement.
TTTCAAATCATTTAAAGGAAAAAGATTTAGCAAGAATCAAATTTCAAGCTCTGTGATAGAAAGACACAGTAAGTGACATGTTTCTCTCATTGAATTTAGTTTACATATGCAAGATCTCAGGGCGTTTCATTTTACTGTTTTTGTTGTTTTGGTTTTTGTTTTAATACAGTGCCAGGGATCAAACGCCAGAGCCTCACAGGTTGCGCTCTACCATGTAGCCACATCTACCCAGTTCCCACTCAAGCGATTTTGAATTTTTTCATTCAATAAATGTATAAAAACTCAGTGTAAATTAAACGTAGTGGATTCCAACAGTGAAAAACCTGAGAGTGTAATCTGCTCGCATTTAACATCTATCCCATATCTGCTTTCAACCCAGCTGAAAAGCACCATGAACACAGCTATAATTATTAAAGTTGGGTTTATTATTCATTGAGTAGGGGCAGCATACACCTGCAGTCAAGTATCTTAGTTTATACTAAAATGAAAGTTTTCATATTGTATATACAAGTTTTAGTAATACGCGGGGCTGGAGTGATAGCACAGTGGAAGGGCGTTTGCCTTGTACACAGCCAGCCCAGCCGAGCTGGGTTCCATTCCTCCACCCTCTCAGAGAGCCCGGCAAGCTACCGAGAGTATCTTGCCCACACGGCAAAGCCTGGAAAGCTACCTGTGCCTTTGCTATTCGATATGCCAAACACAGTAACAACAAGTCTCCCAATGGAGACGGTGCTGGGCCCGCTGGAGCATATCGATGAGCAACGGGAGAACAGTGCAGTGCAGTCATATGGGAAAGTTTAAGGAATCCCATTTTCTATCTAGATTGAAGGTAGGCAGGAAACATGAGTATCATGATGGTTGAGTATCTTGAAGAAGAAAAGACTAGAGTAAGGTTAACGCTAATAATGTTTAAGGGAGCACCAATCTCTCCTTACTAAGAGAGAGTGCTTGCTATATTTTATAATCTGAACATGAACATAGGTTTTGTTCACACTGAGCATAATCATGAACTGTCGGTTTTTACAACACCTGATTATAGTCACTCCATGATCCTATGTAATGGTATTTTATGAAATGCTTGTATCCAACAAGAGACTGTTACCTAGCTATGGAGAGATCAAGGCCAGTCTCTATAAAATCCAAGTGCGGACAGATCAGGATAGTTCCCAGATGACAGGAAGCACTTTCCTTTCTCACCTACTAATTCACTGTAGACATGAATATGACTTAGTATCTATATATTGTAGATACCAGTGAAATCCAAACTAAACTTTTGTATCATGAAAATTCTGGTTATTAAACTTATGGGAAAGTAATATCTAATATCAAATTTATTATTCCTGTTGATAATGTACTATTAAGTCCCATTTTAAAATGGGCCAGAGCAATAGCACAGCAGGTAGGGCGTTTGCCTTGCACGTGGCCAACCCGGGTTAGATTCCTCCATCCCTCTCAGAGAGCCTGGCAAGTTACTGAGAGTATCCTGTCCACACGGCAGAGTCTGGCAAGCTACCCGTGGTGTATTCGATATGCCAAAAACAGTAACAACAAGTCTCTTGAGGAAGATGTTACCGGTGCCTGCTTGAGCAAATCAATGAACAATGGGAGGACAGTGCTAAAGTGCATTTTAAAATGTGTGTCTCCAATGGAGTACTATGTAGCTGTTAGAAAAGATGAAGTTATGAAATTTACATACAAGTGGTACTACATGGAAAGTATCATGTTAAGCGAAATGAATCAGAAAGAGCGGGATAGACACAGAAAGATTGCATTCATCTGGGGAACATAAAGCAACAAAACAGGAGACTAACACCCAGGAATGGCTCAGATTAGTACCAGGAATTTTGCTCCATGACTTGAAGGCCAGCCACATGTGCTAGGTGATAAGGAAGCTCAGATAGAGAAGAGAGCACCAAATAAAGGGTGTTGTGAAGACCCTCCCAGGGTGGGAGAGACATGCTAAAAGTAGTCTATAGACCAAACATGATTGCCACTCAATGCCTCTCTGGCAAAACACAGTACCCAAAAGAAGAGAGAGAGAACAAGGGGGAATGCCCTGCCACAGCGGCAGGGTGGGACGGGGGGGGGGATGGGGGGTGGGAAGGATGCTAGGACCCTTGGTGGGGGAGGATGTGCACTGGTGGAGGGATGGGTACTTGATCATTGTATAACTGAAACCCAAGCACAAAAATTTATAAGTCTATAAATGTACTTCATGGTGTTTCACTAATAAAAAAATGATTAAATAAAAAAATAAATAAAATGTGTGTCTCATTTTTATATGTCTCATTAAAAAAATTAATATGTAGCTAGGTAACTTACTAGTTGTAAAATAGGGAAAGACTAGGTAAAATTCAAGTATTTGCAAATTGTATAGGTTGAAGCATTGACTCACCAATCTCAACCCCCAAAATAAATAGCACATTTGATATTGCTCACAATCATTTTTATTTGAAACTAGATCATTGATTACAGATGAAAGAGTTGGTATGTTATTTTAAATCAAAAATATAAAGGCATATTTTTAGGCTAGAAGAACACTTGAAGAAGCCCCCAGTGATTCTTCTACTTCAGTGATTTTTTTTCACAGAAATGGCATAGTATTCTTGACTACTTTTTTTAGATCTGCAAGAGAAAAAAATTGACAAGTGAGTTCTATGAAGAACAAAGCTTTATTTTTTGAAAGGAATATATTTTTGAAATAAATCTAGTGAAGGTCAAAGTTTATTGCATTAAGTGTAATACAAAGAAAACTGTGATTTTCATCTCTGGTGGAAAAACAAGTAACTAATTCCTTTCCAAAGAGATGGAATATGAATCTCTGCGTGGCATCCTAGGAAACTAATGGGGAAAACATATAGAAGCCAACCACGTTGAATGAGAGAACACAAAATGCTCAACCAACTTCAAACAGCTCAGTAAGTTCCCCGAAAATTACTTTAGTGACATCTTTGTGAGAATGTTTAATGAGACAAAGAAATGATGACACAAATAGTCAACAAAGCATGAAAAATAACTCAATAGAAGCTCAAACCAACAAAATGACAGCCTCTGGGGAAAAGATCAAGACACTCCAAAATGAGATAGAGGAAACTGAAAACAACAGAAGGTGGCAAAGGGTCTGAGAAGAAATGAAAAACATATCAGGGAACTATAGGATGAGTTCAAGAGAGACAATATAAGAATCAGAGCAGTCCGTGAAGAACAGAAAGGTAAATTCAATGAAGAAACTATGGTTACGATATCAATAAGAATTTCCCAGAGTAGAAATATGGGCCACTAAATCCAATGGGATGAAAGGGTTCGATGCAAATAGATTGAAATAGGAAATCTCCAATACAAGTTGTACTTGATATGATAATATTTAAGATAGAGACAGAATACTGAAGACAGAACTCAAAAAGGGAAGTTATGTACAAGTGAAATTCTGTAAGATCCATAGCAGATCTATCAAATGAGACTCTATGAGCTAGAAGAGAATGGAAGGTATAGTACAAAAACTCAATTAAATGATCACCTCACCAAGAATACTCTATCCAGCTAGATTATCATTTAGGTTTGAAAGAATAATGCAGGGATTCATGGACAGGCAACAGCTTTGGGGATTGATAGTCTTGAAACCAGGCTCGTTAGAAAAATAGAAGGAACTTTGAAAAGCAAGACTCTTGACCCCATGGCACTGAGTAGGGCATTCATTCATGGACCGTGTGGTTGCCCTCTGCTAAATTAAGAAAGGTTTGTTTAGATTATTCGGTTAAGGGATTTTGAACATTTTCAAAATGAATTAAAACATTCACTTATATCGAATGTTGTATATCTGTAGAGATACTTATTACAATCCTTTACATATTAAAGCAGATATTCAAGCAGTATCTATAAAATAATAAAATGAAGGCAGTATTTCCGCTGAAGATAAAACACAGTATTATACATCTATTGGCCTATTCAGAATATCCCCCTCCCAAAATTTTCTTTTTTTAGAAAAAGATATAATTCCTTTTCCAAAAGAAAAATTATTTCTTAATGAAAAATTATCTCTCCACTCTTAATAAATTTTACATTTGTAGAATTTACCTATTTCATGTAAATCCTAAAACGTATGAGTACAGAATCATTCATTATATTGATTTTTAAATTTATAGACCCGTAAAAATATAGTTTATTTATTTATTTATTTATTTATTTATTGAATCACCGTGGGAAAGGTTACAAAGCTTTCAGGTTTAGGTCTCAGTCATGCAAATATCAAACACATTTCCCTTTACCAAAACTTATTTTTTACCATGAAGAACCCCAATAAAACCCCACCCCCCACCCCTCCCAGTCCCTGTGGGGCAGATGAATTCTAGTTAACACTCTATCTGCTTTGATTAGATTCATTGTTTCAATAAAAGATTCACCACTATTATTTAGAGTTTACCCCCCCCCCCAAATCAGACATGCTGAAAAAGCATTGTGAAGTGATTTTCTTTCTACAGCTGGGTTCAAGAATTATATGTTGGTTTTGGATTTCTGCTATTTTACTTATTGACCCTGGAAGTATTTCTACTGAAAGTCAGATAGTTAAGAAATTGGTTTCTGTGCTCTGGAGTCGTGGCCGTGCTGGAGAGCCGCTAGTGGGGGGCAACTGGTGGCCTCGGTAGGGCATGAAGGGCAGACCGAAACGCCCCCCTTCCCATGAGGTTTTAGTCGCCCCCAGTCCCCCGGCTCATACCTGCTGTCCACAAGGCTCCCATGCAGCCGCCATCCCTCTTTCCAGAGAAGAGAGGGCGATTGGGGTAACACCCTTTCCCCTCCGGCAGACTTGATGGCCTGGATTAATGGATAGTCCGTTCACTTTTCTGCTCCAAGCTGCCGGGTTCTGCATTAAGTCCTTGTGCTTCTGGGGCCGTGGCCGTGCTGGAGAGCCGCTCGTGGGGGGCAACTCGTGACCTCGGTAGGGCGTGAAGGACGGGCCAGAACGCCCCCCTTCTCATGAGGTTTTAGTTGCCCCCACACCCCTGGTTCATACCTGCTGTCCACAAGGCTCCCATGTGGCCGCCATCCTTTCTAGAGGGAGGAGGGTGGAAGGGACCAACACCCTTTCCCCTCCGGGCAGACATGATGGCCTGGATTAATGGATAGTCCTTTCACTTTTCTGCTCCAAGCTGCCGGGTTCTGCATTAAGTCCTTGTGCTTCTGGGGCCGTGGCCGTGCTGGAGAGCCGCTCGCGGCGGGCAACTGGTGACCTCAGTAGGGCGTGAAGGACGGACCGGAACGCCCCCCTTCCCATGAGGTTTTAGTCACCCCCACTCCCCCGGCTCATGCCTGCTGTCCACAAGGCTCCCGTATGGCCGCCATCTTTCTTTCCAGAGAGGAGAGGGCGAATGGGGCAACACCCTTTCCCCTCCGGACAGTCATGATGGCCTGGATTAACGCATAGCCCATTCACTTTTCTGCTCCAAGCTGCTGGGTTCTGCATTAAGTCCTTGTGTTTCTGGGGCTGTGGCCATGCTCCAAACTTAACTATGGTTTTCAGAGAGAAACGTTGGGTGGTTTACTTCCCATGGATCACTTTGTATATAGAGAGATGTCACGCTGCCGCGTAAGCGGCCGCGCGGTTTTGAGGAAAAGTCCTAGTTCCCGCATACTCGAGCTGTTGTTGTAGAGGCTTCTGGTCACCGGGGTTCCATCTGGGGGAGGCGGGATGCGGTATCTACCCCATCTGGGGCTTCCCGATGATCTCGGCTCTTTTTGGAACCTGTTTTTTTTTTTCTTTCGGGATCTGTGGATCCCGCCCTCCATGTTGTCCTTCTGTTCGGCTGAATGCTCCCGTAAAAATATAGTTTTGAAAAAAATTGCAGTTTTTACTTCATCCATGCTTTATTCACCAATGTAAGTAGGTGTTATCATAGCCACAATTTAAACAAACAAACAAACAAACAAAAACCCAGATATTTATTCCGTATAATATGAGGAAAACCAAATAGTCAATGTCATCAGAACTGAAGAAGGCAGCTAGGATAGAGAAGGGACCATTATGCCAAAGAAAGTTGGAAATGGTTGCTCTGAACAAGAACTGAGTGCTGAAACTAGGTAAAGGAATAAACATGATAACCTTTCAGTCCCTGTGTTACAAACTATAATGCCACAGAGATGAGAGAGGAGAGAGGTAAAAGAAGGAGTTCAGGGAGGGAGGGAGGGAGGGAGAGAGAAAGACAGACAGACAGAGAGAGAGAGAGAGAGAGAGAGAGAGAGAGTAGAAAACTGCCTGCATAGAGAAATGGAGGGAAACTGGGTACATTGGTAGTGGGAAATGTACACTAAGGATAGGACGGGTAATGGAACATTTTATGACTGAATCTCAATCATGAACAACTTTGTAACTATGCTTCTCACAGTGATCCAAGAAAAAGAAAAAAGAAATTAAAGCTATATCCATATCTCAAATCTTACACAAAAGAAACTCAAAGTACTTCAGACACCTTGAGATCAGACCTGAATCTGTGAAGTACACTGAGAAGAATACAAGCAGAATTCACCAAGACCTAGACCTTCAACCATATGATGCCACTGGAAAGGGCTATGAAATGAAATCTAAACAAATGGGACTACCTCAAACTTACAAGTTTCTGTATGGGGAAAGAAACATGGATTAAAAGTAAAGGAATGCTGAATGGGAAGAAATATTTCCACTCAGCACATCAAATGAAGTGATGATATATATCTAGGATATATAAAGTACTTCTAAGGATTAAGCCATAAATCTAAAAAAAATACAAAAGTGAGGTAAGGACACGAACAGACATTTCTCAGAGGAAGACAAGTGGATGGCCAACTGGCCAACATGAAAATATTCTCACCATCACTTATTATTAGGGAAATCCAATCAACAAAACAAGAGATATCATCTTATACCGGTCAGAATGGCACATATCAAAAATACTGGGAAGAACCTGTGTTGGTAGGATGTCATGAAAAGGAATTCTCATCCGCTGCTGGTGAGAATATTGTCAGGTCCCACTCCCATAGAAAGAAGTATGGAGGGTTCTCAGTAAATTCAGAATTGAGCTGCCATATGACCCAGCAATTCTACTTTTGGATATCCATCCTTAGAACAGAACACCATTATTCATTCAAAAGATTGTGTGAGCACCATTATTCATTGCATCACTCTGTACATAAGCTAAGATTTTAAATCAACTTAGATGTCCAATGTAGAACTAGTGGATCATGAAGAAGTTTATATGCAATGTAAGGAATAATAGAATCATGCAATTCATGGCAGCATGGATGGAACTGGAACATAAAATGAATATTTCATTTATGTTAAATCAAATAAGCCAGAAGAGAAAAGATAAACACACGATGATGCTACTTATTTGTGGTAGGGTAATAGTATAGCAGGTAGGGCATTTGCCTTGCATGCGGCCAACCTGGGTTCGATTCTTCTGCCCCTCTCGGAGAGCCTAGCAAGCTACAGAGAGTATCTTCCTGCACTGCAAATTCTGGCAAGCTCCCAGTGACTTATTCAATATGCCAAACAGTCTCACAATGGAGACTCTCACAATGGAGATGCTACTGGTGCCCCCTTGAGCAAATGGATGAGTAACAGGAAGACAGTGCTACAGTACTACAGGATAACTAGATAAGAAAATGTAATGGCTTAAGAGCCTAGAGGATAGGGAGGAGAAGAGAAGAAAACAACTGGTGGGGGAGGAGAGGCAAGTACTGGTGAGAGAAGAGACAGAAAAGTAGCTGCAGGGGACAGGGATCAAGGGCATTCGAGCACATTAGTGGTGTTAGGAAAAATAGCGCTAAGTATTCAAACAGAGTCAATAGTACTGAAATCATGGGACCCAAACTTTAGCAACCTAACTTTAAAAAGATGCCTGTCAAGATGGCAGGTGCGGGGGCAGAGTCTCCTGCCCCTGCGCCTGGCTGTCCTCGTGTGGCCCCTTGGAGGGGGCGGGCGGGTTGAGTTTCCCTCCCCACCCGGAGCAGAACCTAGGCAATCGAAGACCTCTGGAACCAGTCACAACCGTGCTGAGACCACTCTCCACACGCATGAAGGTACCAGCAGAGGAACAAAGGCATGTGGGTCCTGGGGCTGAGATCTCCAAGCCTGCTCGGATCGGGGCTGAGCATCCTCCACCCAGATCGTCCATCTTCTGGTAGGCAGGGTTCACACCCACCAACTGGCCCCCTGTGGCATGTAATCCCATCAATGGCCAAGACACAGAGACTATATAACCCAGCTCCTGGAAGACATCTTACTATCTCGTTCTTACTTCGGACAACCTGGCAGGCTACTGAATGTAACCTGCCCACACGGCAGAGTCTGGCAAACTCCCCGTGGTGTACCCGATATGCCAAATACCAGTAAAAATGATGGGTCTCATTCTCCTAACCCTAAAAGAGCATTGAATATGGTTCTTTTAAAATCTCAGGGCTGGGAAGAAGGAGACGTTACTGGTGCCTGCTCTAGGCAAGTGATGAACAACAGGATGATTGAACGACAGGATGATCGTGATCGTGATTGTGATCAGCATGGCTTACTGGAGGGGGCAAGGGTGGGGGTTGGGGACAACAACACATTGGTATTGGAGGGAAGTTGACATTGTTGGTAGGATCAGTGCTGGAGCATTGTAAGTCTAAAATATGGTATGTCTAACAGGATGAATAAATATTTTAGGAATAGTAAGATTGCGTTTCTCATTCTAATCTCTGGACTCTTTCAGGAACACTAAAAATAATGAAAGAATTTCCAATTTCCTAGTAATGCCATGAATAACTCTCAAAATTTTCTGCCTCATAAGGACCTCATTGCAGTACAACTTTCTAGTTCTGGGTATACCTTACAAGAAAACAAAGGAACTTTCCAAAGGTGTGGTACTAGTTGTTTGGTCATGTGCACGCACATACTTGTTCTTTCTAATGACATTCCACTGTGAAACCTACTTTGAATCAGATTTTCTCTTGGTTGTGACTGTAGTATTGAAATATTTTTTGAGTAGCTGAATCAGTCTAACGCAACAATTGCCTCTTTTCTTTCTATTGGCAACTAAAGAAATAAATTAAATTTCTGATTTCACCTTCCCAGTGACTAACGAACAAAGACGCTCCTTCTTTCCTAACCTGTCTCTGAGAAAGGAAGAAATGTCCATAGACAGTCCCAAAGACCCCACATTGTAGCTTTTAGATTGAAGGGAAAAAGGATCTTAACTCAAACTCATTAACTAAGCCTTTAAAATCACCTATTCTGATCCAGCAAAGTACACATTGGAATTTCCCCATGGATTGGAACCTAATCAGATTCTATTCTTGGGTACATACATGTTTTGATTATGTTACACTTGGTCATTTCTTGGTTGTTTATTTCTATAGGTCAATTTTCAATATTATCAAATTCAATGTTCCCAGAGCAATCTGGGCAAAATTCATATGCAAAAAGCCACAACCTCCTGTCTTTGCGGATATCTATCTGTTAACTTGATATCTGGTAACTTGATTCCCTCCTTTCCCCTCTCCTCCCTTCTCCTCCCCTCCCCTCCTCTCCCCTCCTCTCCCCTCCCCTCCTCTCCCCTCCCCTCCCCTCCCCTCCCCTCCCCTCCCCTCCCCTCCCCTCCCCTCCCCTCCCCTCCCTTTCCTTTCCTTTCCTTTCCTTTCCTTTCCTTTCCTTTCCTTTCCTTTCCTTTCCTTTCCTTTCCTTTCCTTTCCTCTCCTCTTTTTCTTCCTTTTCTTTTCATTTTTTCTTTTTGTTCTGTTCCTGGTCCACACTTGGCAGTACTCAGGGCTTTGAACTCTGAATTGGCTCTGAACTCAGGAATTACTCCTGGTGGTGCTCACGAGACCGTATGGGATGGCTAGCTGCATGAAAAGCAAGTGCTCTATCCCCTGTACTACTCTCTGGCCCCTATTAAGTTGATTTCTAAAGGCAGAAGAAATTGCAAAATAAAGAAAATGACACGTATTTTACATCATGGCTTTCCCATCCCAAAACACAGTTGATATTAGAATAGGAAAAGTTGGGACTATAAGGGTCATAAAAAGGACTTACTTTGAAAGTTCAGAAATGGGCAGCTATCTGTAGTATCAACAGCAGGGTCTTCAGGACCGAATTCTCTGTCAAAATCAGCATCTACAGTGACTTCCTCAGATAAAGAGTCATCAGTGCTTTCAGGGTCTTTTCCAGGAGAAGTCAGAGCAGAAGTTTGTATCAGTATAATCAGAGAGGGACAACAGAAAGTAGAAAGGAAACTTTCCATGAAAGGTACTTGATTTTCTCCTTAAGGAATGAACTTTTCATAATCAATTTGGATTTAAGATTCTTTTTTCTAAAATTCATCATCAAATATCATCAATTCTGCTATATTTTTAAATCTGACTGCCTATTGTTCCCTCATATAAATATTCTAAGAAACCATGACCCTAGAGAGATAGAAAGAATTTGTAATATCCCTTAAGTCTAGGACACTGATAGAAAATATGCTTGTTACTCAGGCCTGGGCACAAAGCAACAATTCCACAAGTTTTCATGTTTACAGGGACTGCTGCTGGGAAGTAATAAGGAAATTCCTACTGGAAGAACATGCTGGTGTTCTCCCACAGAATGTTACACTGAGTGATTTGTTACATTGTGAAAAAACAGAGTTGAAAAGTAAATCCTAGAGGGAAAAAGCAAGAGCGAGAAGAAAAAGTATCAAGAATATCTCCTTATTTTTCTTTAGGTTCTTGCCTGGAAGGCCATGTCCTGTTTTTCCAGCCTTTCATGTCAATGATTACATCATAGATTACAGCAGAAATTTTGAGAACCGCAGTAGGCATACTGGGAGAATCTGGTTTCATTAAATGAAATTGAACAAATACAAGAGGCGTATCTGATCGTTGTGTGATTGTAACCCAAACATGAAAGCTTCTAACTATCTCATGGTGATTCAATAAAATTTAAAAAAGGAAGAAAAGAAAAGAAATTAAAAGTAGGAAAAAAAAGAAATTGAACAAATAGCCAATAACAACTCTACATCCAAAGAGAAAGTGGGAAGACTTAGAAGTATCATCCTAATGTTTTATACAGATATTAACAAAAATACAGGACCCAAGACCACATTTTTAAATCTACCTTAAAAATAGGAGTATATGCCTGTAGCAAAGCTATAAATAGATAGCCATGCTATCTCTGGAGATGAAACAGTTTTTTTTTTAATTAGACCTTACATTTGGGATAGGATATATTACACATTGTGTGAGTTCTATCAAGACCCAATACCTTTATGTACAACACCCAGAAGACACAGTTCCCAATATGGAGAATAAATATTAAAATTTTCATATTTCCTTCATGGACACAGCATATACAGAACAAAACACACAGTATTTATAGAAGTGACAAAGAATGAATAAGTTCTTTGGTCCAAAACCTTGATTTTCAGTCTTAAAATAAGACACAAAGACCATCACAAGAGCAAACTATGTGACCTTGCTTCATCTTACCCCATTTTATGCCGTATTTGCCTTGAATTCTCTATGATACTAGTACCTTCATTTCTAATTCAGCTTTATAAATGACATCTCTTTATTTGTTCTGGGGGAAACTGGTCCCTCATGCACAGAGAGGTCATGCTTCCTTTCATTTATGGTAAGAAAGAAAATTTCATATTCCTCTCCGAAATGCTCACACTCCAGTTGGACACATTGCCCTATAAAGGAATGCTCACTCTAAATTTCAAGTAAGCCATGTCAGAGACTTTAGAGTTCTGCAATAAAGTATAAGAAGTGAGCACATTTTCTTTGCTCACAATAGTTTTTAGAATCTGTGTATAAGGAATATAGTTTTTCTGAACTTTTGCTTAGGTTTCATTGTAAAACATCCGCCATGGTAACTTGGCATACAGCTGAAATGGAAAGCAATCATTGCAGGAAGTAAGTAAATTACAAATGTATACTCACCAGGATCAGATGGAGCTTCTGTTGCATACTCTGAAAAGACAGAAAAATAAGATGTAGATGACAATTTGATAAATGATGTCAAAACACATAATACTGAAGCTTTAAAAAAGCATAATAAAACCTCAGTGATGCCACACTGAAGAGAAAAAATGTACAATTAATATTCAACCCAGAAAATTACACATATACAATGTGCACAACACATGTATGGTCATTTCTTTCCTAAAGATTTGTTGTTGTTGGTTTTTTTTTGGGGGGGGGCAGGGGCACACCCTGTGGTGCTCAGGAATTACTTCTGGCTCTGTGCCCAGAGATCACCTCTAACAGGACTCGGAGGTGATGTGGGATGCTGGGGAGCAAACCCAGGTCAGCCACATGCAAAGCAAGTACCTGCCTGCTGTGCTATGTCACTGGTGCCCCTTGAAAAGAACCTCTGGAAACCATTTAGGCATATTTACAGACAGTAATATACGGCAAAGCCTGTGAAGCTGGCAAGCTCCCTGTGAAGTGTTCAATATGCCAACAAAGTAACAACAAGTCTCAAAATGGAGACATTACTGGGCCCCCTCGAGCAAATCGATGAACAACGGGAGGACAGTGGACTATATTAGTACTGGATTCTAAGATTGGAACTGATCCAATCCTTAAATAAGTTGGATCAAAAAAGATCCAACTTATTTAAGGAAAGCTTAAGAATAGAGTCAACTCTAACTTCAAAGATGAGTTAAAGTGTTGCCAGGGTAGGGTAAGGAGTGGAAAAAGCTGATGGAAGCTTCTAGTTTCCCCATCCCTGATATTCACAAAGAATTAATATCTGGAGTACTGTTTCCACAACAAGAACATGGCCTACTCTTATCTTCAGGTAAAAAGTTTACTTACGGCCAGACACCAAGAATGCAGGAACTGCCATCAGTATGAGCAACCCTAAGAACTTCATGGTAGTAAATTGAAAAGCAGAAAGAAGAGATAGGTAAAGCTTCAGAGCCTGGCAGGAAATGAGACTGGAAATGAGACTGCCTATGAGATTCTCGATATTAAATAGGCAGAAGGCACCAATCAGCTGTCAGATTCAAATCCATGTTAGTTAGCATAAAATATTGATGTAAACAGCCAGAGGCCCTTTAGAAAGATCATAACATTAACCACTTAATACTGGCACAACTTCTCTTCTTAGCTTCCTTTTGCTTTGTTGGATGTAATGACACCATGGTTATTGGTTCTATGACAAGCTGGAGAAACCCCATACTAGCCTTCTTGACTTACTCAACACTTCAGTGCTTCTTTTTAACACACTTCAAGTTGTAAGACGATAGCATATTTATCCCTGTTTCCTATAAAAGGAAACATAGAAAAAAAAGAATAAAAAAAATTAGAACTTACTAACCTAATAAGTATTCTCTGGAATTCAGGTGCGTTGTTTAGTTAATAGCCTGATTCAAACATATTAAAACTGCTTCTTTTTTCCATAGTCAAGTATATTATTCAATGAGTGAGAGTCACATGTCCTGCAGCAAAAAAAGAAAAGGACAGTAGCACTGTCCTCCATTGTTCATCGATTTGTTCCAGTGTGCCCAATTCATCTCCATTGTGAGACTTGTTGTTATTGTGTTTGGCATATTGAAAACCTCATGGGGAACTTGCCAGGCTTTGCCTTGGCGGGATACTCTCGGTAGCTTGCTGGGCTCTCCGAGGAGGGCAGAGGAATTCAACCCAGCTGGGCCAGGGGATTGCGCACAAGGCAAAAGCCCAACCGCAGTGCTAACACTCCTGAGGGTGATCTGGCTGTGACATCTGTCACCCCATTGATCGCTGGGCTTGATTTGGCTGATCTGGCTGGTTAGGCGGGTGTCCCCTTCCTCCCTCACCACTCCATGTGCATCCCTCCCCAAGCTGAGCGCTTGGTAGAACAAAACGGCCTTCATCAAATAGAGCTGGACCTTTCTTTGGTTAAGGATATACGAGTAGCTGCGCTCCCCTGCTAGAATTTCCAAACAAGCTCTCAAAAATAAAAAAAAGTAAAATGACATTTGTCAGGCTGGAGAAACAGTATAGTGGGTAGGGTACTTGCCTTCCACACAGACAACCAACCCAAGTTCAATATCCAACACACCATATGGTAGGTACCCCACACACTATCAGGAATGCTTCCTAGTGAAGATCCAGGAGTAATCCCTGAGCATTGCTGGGTGTGGCCCAAACCCCCCTTCCCCCAAATGGCATTTGTCACAGAAGTCTAGTTATCCAGTAAATCTTAAATATAATTATCTGCATCTGTCATCAATATTTTTTTTCCTTTTTTAAAAAAACTTTATTTAAACACAATGATTTACAAAATTGTTCATAATACAGTTGTTAGGGGCTTTTGATATTCTTTTTTTAAAAATTATTATTATTAGTGAAACACCATGAGGTACAGTTGTAGATTTACAAATTTTTGTTCTTGGATTTCGGTCATACCATGATCAAATACCCATCCCTCTACCAGTGCCCATTTTCCACCACCAGGATAATATCCCTACACCCGCACCCCCCATCCCCCCTCCCCCCCTGCCACTGTGACAGGGCATTCCCTTTTGTTCTCTTTCTCCTTTTGGGTGTTGTGATCAGCAAAAGAGGCATTGAGTGGCGAACATGTTCAGTCCAGTCTACTTTCAACCTGCATCTCCCCTCCTGGGAGGATCCTCCAAACACACTCCATTTGGTGTTCCCTTTTCTATCTGAACTGTCCTTTCCCCTAGAATACCCGGCTGGCCTCTAAGCTATGGAGTAATCCTTCTGGTGTTGATCTCAGCTATTCTTGGGTATTAATCTCATATTTTGTTATTTTATATCCCCCAGATGAATGCAATCTTTCTATGTCTATCCCTCTCTTTCTGACTCATTTCGCTTAGCATGATACTTTCCATATTGTACCACTTGTATGTAAAGTTCATGACTTCATCTTTTCTAAGAGCTACATAGTACTCCATTGTGTAGATGTACTAAAGTTTCTTTAACCAGTCATCTGTTCTTGGGCACTCAGATCTCTTCCAGTTTCTGGCTACTGTAAAGAGTGCTGCAATGAACAAACAAGTGCAGATGTCACTTTGGCTACACATTTTTGCCTCTCTGGGACATATTCCCAGGAGTGGTATCGTTGGGTCAAATGGGAGCTCAATTTCTAATTTTTTGAGGAACGTCCATACTGTTTTCCAGAAGGGCTGAACCAGTCGGCATTCCCACCAACAGTGAAGGGGTGTCCCTTTCTCGCCATCCGCGCCAGCAACGGTTGCTTTTGTTCTTTTGAATGTGGGCCAGTCTCTGAGGTGTGAGATGGTATCTCATTGTGGTTTTGATCTGCATCTCCCTGATGATTAATGATGTAGAGCATTTTCTCATGTGCTTTTTTGCCATTCGGATTTCTTCTTTGAGAAAGTTTCTGTTCATTTCATTGCCCCATTTTTGGATGGGGTTGGATGTTTTCTTCTTGTGGAGTTCAACCAGTGTTTTGTATATCCTGGATATCAACCCCTTGTCAGATGTGTATTCGGCGAATATTCTTTCCCATTCTGTAGACTGTCTTTGTATTTTGGTCACTGTTTCTTTGGAGGTACAGAAGCTTCTTAGTTTAAGATAGTCCCTTTTATCTATCTCTGTTTTCACTTGCTCAGCCAGTGGCATGTCATCTTTGAAAATACCACTAGCCTCAATGTCATGGAGGGTTTTGCCAACTTTATCTTCAATGTACCTTATGGTTTCTGGTCTGATGTTGAGGTCTTTAATCCATTTTGATCTTACCTTTGTACATGGTGTTAGGCAGAGTTCTGAGCCCATTTTTTGCATGTAGCCGTCCAGTGATGCCAGCACAATTTGTTAAAGAGGCTTTCCTTACTCCACTTCACATTTCTTGCACCTTTATCAAAGATTAGATGATCGTATGATTGAGGGGAGATGTCAGTGTATTCAACCCTGTTCCATTGGTCTGCAGTTCTGCCTTTGTTCCAGTACCATGCTGTTTTGATTATTACCGCTTTGTAGTAAAGTTTGAAGTTAGGGAGGTTGATTCCTCCCATTTTCTTTTTCCCAAGAATTGCTTTAGCTATTCGTGGGGGCTTATTGTTCCATATAAATTTCAGGAGTGTTTGCTCCATTTCTTTGAAGAATGTCATGGGTATCCTTATAGGAATTGCATTGAATTTATACAGTGCTTTCGGTAGTATTGCCATTTTGACAATGTTAAGTCTCCCGACCCATGAGCAGGGGATGTCTTTCCATTTCCTCATGTCCTCATTTATTTCCTGAAGTAGCGTTTTGTAGTTTTCTTTGTACAGGTCCTTTACTTCCTTAGTTAAGCTGATTCCTAGGTACTTGATTTTCTGGGGCACAATTGTGAACGGGATTGATTTTTTCATATAGCTTTCCTCTCTCTCACTGTTTGCATATAGGAAAGCCATGGACTTTTGGGTATTGATTTTATAGCCTGCAACTTTACTATACAAGTCTATTGTTTCTAAGAGTTTTTTGGTGGAGGTTATTGGGTTCACTAAGTATAGTATCATATCATCTTCGAATAGTGAGAGCTTGATTTCTTCCTTTCCTACCTGAATGCCCTTAATATCTTTTTCTTGCCTAATTGCTATTGCAAGTACTTCCAGTACTATATTGAACAGCAGTGGAGAGAGTGGGCATCCTTGTCTCGTCCCTGATCTTAGAGGGAAGGCTCTCAGTTTTTCCCCATTGAGGATGAGCTTGCTGTAGGCTTGTGGTAGATGGCTTTAACTATGCTGAGGAAAGTACCCTCTATACCCATTTTGGCTAGGTTTTCATCATAAAGGGGTGCTGGATCTTGTCAAATGCTTTCTCTGCATCTATTGATATGATCATATGCTTTTTATCTTTTCTTTTGTTGATATGATGGATTATGTTGATTCATTTCCGAATGTTAAATCATCCTTGCATCCCTGGTATGAATCCTACTTGGTCATGGTGTATGATCTTTTTGATGAGTAGTTGGATTCTATTCGCTAGTAGTTTGTTGAGGATCTTTGCATCTGTGTTCATCAGGGATATCGGCCTGTAGTTCTCTTTCTTTGTGTTATGTCTGTCTGCTTTTGGTATCAGTGTGATATTTGCTTCATAGAAACTGTTCAGAAGTGTATTTGATATTTTAATTTCATGGAAAAGCTTAAAGAGGATTGGGAGTAAGTCTTCTTTAAAGATTTGGAAGAATTCACTGGTGAATCTATCCGGGCCAGGGCTTTTGTGCTTGGGGAGACTTTTTATTACCATTTCAATTTCCTTGATGGTGATAGGTCTGTTCAGGTATTCCAGGTCTCATTGGTTCAGCCTTGGGAGTCTGTAGGAGTCATCAATATTTTTATGTGAACTCAGTTGGAAGGTGTAAATTTTAAATCTCAACTCAACTGAATTATATATAATGAGGGTTGAGAATGTAGGTCAACAGTAGAGCTCTTGAACTTGCATACGCAATGCTCCAGGTTTGAATCCCTGGCACTAGAAATATTTTTAATTAAAAATGAGACATTTTTATGAATTAGGATAGAAATGTGTTCTTTATATTCTCAATATAGTTTTTGTGGTGTTGGAGGCTGAATCCCAAACATTTTTAAGTAAAGAAATATCTATAGGAAGCCTTGGCATGGCTTTTACTTCACTTGAACAGGTTCCCCAGTCACCCAGGGCTTCCTGACTGAGGAAGTGCAGTGAGTGCTGGGCCTTGGCGAGCCTGAAATCATGTCATTACCCAGAGCCGCTCAAACTCAGTCCCATAGCTGGGTCAGGAACTCAAGACTGAAACCCCTGTTGATTTTGACACACTCAACTTTGGTGCTGGTGCCAGATCATCCTAACCCAGAAACTTCTAGACATCTCTGACTTCAGATTCCCAAGCTGCCATCCACAATTGCCTAAACACAGGTTTCTCACACAAGGAGCAACAAAAATGATAGGAGAATGAGGCAATTAATTTACACCAAGGGATAAAGACAACAGGCTGTAAGGAAACCCCGATGCAGTGAAGTCAAGCAAACTACCCTAGAGAGCATTAAAGCAACAATTCCAATGATGCTCACTAAGATTTGGAGATCTGGGGAAGAGAATGTTAGTAAAAACTGAAAAATATGAGAAAGTTTGATAAGGATCCAAACAAAAATAAAGCTGAAAAATTCTGTAAATGTACAAAAAATATAATTCTGGAGTTCAAAGATAGAGTAAAAGAAGTTAAAATAGAATCAGTGTGCTTATAAAGAAAACAGTGCAAACTATCCAAGTAGGCCAGCATAAAAGAGAAAGACAGAGAATGAATATTAAAAATGATGACTAACACAGGTATATAGGACAGCATCAAGGTGAATAAAATTCACATCATAGGGCTTCTGGGAGATAAGAGAAAGGGGAAAGGGGCAGAAATCTTAAAACCTTTTGTTGTAGGAGTCAGTGGGATTTTGGGCCACACCTAGTGTACTTAGGGCTTACTCCTGGCTCTGTTCAGAGATAACTCGTGATAGCGCTTAGATCATTTGCCATACCAGGATGGAACCAGAGTTGGCTGCATGCAAGGTCAGTGATTTGACACCTATACTCTCTCTCCAGCTTAGAAATTATTTATTTTAAAGTTAGAGGGGAAATTTTTATGGGGCTAGAGAGAAATTTCAGCCGAGATGGTGCTTGTCTTGCACTCCACTAACCTAGATTCGTCCCCGAAGTACCCCACAGGATCCTCTGAGCCCACCAGGAATGCTCCCTGAGTATAAGTCAGGGAATAAGCCCTGAGCACCTCCAAGGGTGGCCCTAAAACAAACAAGCAAAATGGGAGACTGGGGCTCGCGAGATAGTACAACTGGTAAGGCTGTAAGATGTTTGCCTTGTTTGTCTCCTCAGTCCTAGTAGGCTCAGTTCAGTCCCCAGAGTGTGATCCAAACACAAAACAAAGAATTTAAGACTTCTTGGGTTTTCATAGTTTGTAATTTTCAAGGAATACATTCTTTGAAATGTATTTGAAATGCTGGAACGATAGCACAACGGGTAGGGCGTTTGCCTTGCACGCAGCCGACTTGGGTTTGATTCCTCCGTCCCTCTCAGAGAGCCCAGCAAGCTACTGAGAGTATCCTGCCCACATTGCAGAGCCTGACAAGCTCCCCAAAACGATAACAACAAGTCTCTCAATGGAGACGTTACTGGTGCCTGCTCAAGCAAATCATGAACAACAGGAGCACAGTGCTACAGTGCTACATTCTTTGCATCCAATTTTTTAAATTTATGTTCATAGTATTTGTTATGATACATCTATATTTGTAAGGTTCTATTGGAACTCTTTAGCTTCATTTCCAATACTGACAGCTATTTTCTATTTTTTCAGTCTTCTCAGAAGTTTCTAAATTTCACTGATACTAAAAAATTAGGTTTCATCAAAATTTTCTAGTGTTCTTATGCTTTCAGTATTATTGATTTCTACTCTTATTTTTTTCTTTTATTTCTCTACTTTGACTGGAATAATTATTATCTTCCTTTTCCAGAACTTTATCTCTGAAAAAAAATTTGGGGAGGGAAGGTCACACTGGCAGTGTTCAGGGAACCATCTACAACAATCTGAAACAAACTTTAGGAATCAACATCTAAAACTATCTTAAACAAACTTTTAGAACAATATAACGCAGATAAATTGTACAGTGGTAAGGTGTTGCTTGCATATGGAAGACTCTGGTCCAATCTCTAGAATTTTATGTTGTCTCTGGGCTATGATCAGGAGTGAACCTCACAAAGCCCTTAGCGTAGAACCTGACAAAGCCCTGAGAACCAGCCGGTGTGACTCAAGACCAAAATATAAAAATTAAAATGAAAACTAACATGTAGTGATTATCTTAAATTTGTGTGACTTTAGTATTCCCCAATGCAGAGATCACATTACTTTCAAATCTATGGATTTACCTCACAATGGCAAACCTGGCTCCATTCAGCAGTACACACTCAAATTCGGAAACATTAGGAAGAAAAATCAACTCAGAAAACATACAAGGTTGCCTACATCCAAACACCTGAAGAGGATTATCAAACAGGCAGTCCCAAGCTAGACTTGTCTCCAAACAGAAGTTAGGAGATTAGAATTCCTGGATTGCGATTAATTGACAGAGTACAAGACTGATTTTCAATGAATTTAGTAGTATGCAACTACAGATGAAGAAGGGGGTAACATGCAGAGTTTGTAACAAACAGTAGGAGTGAAGAAATCACAGGGTAATGGGAAGCCCATCAAAATTCAGTATGAGGAACAAGGATCAGATCTGACATCCTCTATGAAAGGAGCTGGGGGTGTCACTGTGCACTAACGTGACTGTCCAAATTAAAGATAGTTACCAACCAAAGATAGTTTAATTTTCTCATTGAATTATCATTTGTTTAATATATTATAGTGTTTTCAGGTGGTAACTTCACACGTTCATAGGGTCCCCGAGCTCCACCAGGAGTGATTTCTGAGTGCAGAGCCAAGAGGAACCCCTGAGCATTGCCGGGTGTGACCCCAAAAGCAAAATAATAATAATAATAATAATAACATAAAATAAAATAATAAAGGTCTTCTAATTCTGAGTGGATTGTATTTTGGCTGTCTTTTGAAATGTTTTACTATTTTGTTAAAATCTCTATTAGAGGGGCTGGAGTTATAGTACAGCGGGTAGGGCGTCTACCTTGCACGCGGCTGACCCGTGTTCGATTTCCAGCATCCCATATGGTCCCCCGAACACCGCCACGAGTAATTCCTGAGTGCATGAGCCAGTGCATTGCCTGTGCATCACCAAGTGTGACCCTAAAAGCAAAAAAAAAAAAATCTCTATTAGAACATGGGGCTGAAATAAAGTATTGAATTTCAGGGGCTTGGGGCCTGAATCTAAGTTTATAAAAATTCGAAAACACAAAATCACTTTCTGCAGTAAAGTCTATGATAGTATGGATGAATATAATCTTTAAGACTAATTGCTATTCTAACATAGTGAAAAATCATGTCAGCCAAACATTTGAAACTCATATAAAAGAGTTGATTTGAATTATTACTATTATTATTACATACGTATATTCACTTATTTTTATAGTATTCTAACAGTGGAAAATTTTGTCATCGAAACTTTTGAAATTCATACAATACTTAAAATTTAATTAAAATAATAATAAGTATTATTGAATAATACATTTTACCACTAAGTTTTGAGAAATCAATTAGTAGAAGTATACATAATTTCTCAGGTTAATTTTAGGGCAAAGCAAGCTCCCCATGACGTATTCGATATGCCAAACACAGTAACAAGTGTCACAATGGAGACATTACTGGGTCTGCTTGAGCAAGTCGACAAACAAAGGGAGGACAGTGACAGAGACAGTGACAGTGACAGTATTATTTGAGTAACTATGTCTCTTAAGTATTCTGATTTTATCCTATTATTCAATAGACTTATTATTCATTTCATACTTGCACTGTTAATATCTTTTTAAGATAACATACTGCATTGCACTTTGGAAAAATAGTTTTAGAAGACATAAAATCCACTCTTTTTATGAAATATTAATGCAGTTGTATACATTATAAAAATAGTAAATTGAGTCTCTATCTTTCCAACTCCCTTCAATAAGTATAATACATTCTTAATTCAATTACATTTTATGTGAGTATATCCATTCTGTTATTATTTTCCTCTACTTAGGAGATTGTGGGCTGGAGCGATAGCACAGCGGTATGGCGTTTGCCTTGCACGCAGCTAACATGGCCTACCCGAGTTCGATTCCTCCGCCCCTCTCGGAGAGCCTGGCAAGCTACCGAGAGTATCTCGCCCGTATGGCAGAGCCTGGCAAACTCCCCGTGACGTATTCGACATGCCAGACACAGTAACAACAAAGTCTCCAATGGAGACGTTACTGGGCCCGCTCGAGCAAATGGATGATCAACGGGAGGGCCTTTACCTTTACCTTTACTTAGGAGATTAGTGATTATAAAAATTCAGATTGCCTTTTATCTAACTTTTGTTTTTATACAAGTTTTTAAAAGTTTAAATATAAAACTTAGTAGTGAACAGTCTTTCCTTTAAATAATTCCTTAAAGTAAAGCTAACCCAGGATACTTTAAAAATAAGTAAATATATCTATATATCCTTATAGATTTAGCCAATATCTCATCAATCAGTTTGTGAGTTACCACAAGCACAATTAATTTCATAGAATGGATCTTAGTGTCCATTTATGAGATAGACACAGGGATACTTGTGTCTACTGGCATAATCAATAATCGAATGAAATAATATTTAGAGATAATGAGCATTAAGACAAAAGTAATATTCATTGCAATAATTGCTTACTTGCTTACTTGACATCCTTTTACTCTTTGATTTGCTCGAGAGGGCACCAGTAAAGTCTCCATTCACATGCTAGTGTAACCCAATGGCATTTGCTCTCTACAGGAACACGTAGAGTCTCAAACCGTTCATTCAAGGTCTTGACGAAGAAGTCTGTCCATCTTGTAGGTGGGCGGCCACGTGTTCTTTTGATGCCCAGTGGAATCCAGTCTGTAACAGCTCTAGTCTAGCGGTCATCTTCAAATTGCATTGCGTGTCCAGCCCATCTGATTTTCAATGACAAATAGACAGTATCCCTGATTCTTGATCCTCGATGGAGGTTGGAACTTTGGATTCCTTCTCTCATTTGAGTGAAGCATGATACTCCAAGCATAGCTCTTTCGATTTCTCTTTGTGAGACCCGAATAGCGTTCTCAACCTGTTTTCGTAGGGCCTAGGTCTCTGAGGCGTATGTTAGTGCAGGGAGAATGGTGGAGTCGAAGAGATTTGCCTGGAGCCGGAGCTTCATCCTCTTAGCTATTTCTTTGATTCTCTTGAAGGCATTCCACACCGCTCTCTTCCTCCTGTGCAGCTCAGGTGCCAGATCATTCATCATGTTGAGTTTCCGACCTAGGTACTCATAACTGCTTCATTCAGAGATGTTCGTTCTGTTGAGAGCAAATGGAACATCAAGAATGAGTCCATTTTTCATGAACATTATCTTCATAAGATTCAGCTGTAGTTCGACCTATTTCAGCCAGCATTTGTGCCGCTTGGCTAATGTTTGGTGTTATTAGAATGATGTCATCAGCGAAGTGGAGTTAGTGTAGTTGCCGATTGTCTATCTTCACTCCCATATCTTCCCATTCCAGTCATCGCATGATGTTCTTGTGGGTGGCACTGAAGAGTTTTGGTGAAATGGTATCACCCTGCCAAACCCCTCTCTTTACATTGACTATCACTTCCTTGTAGAATGATGAGATTCTGGTGGTGAATCCGTAATAAAGCTTGTGGAGTATACTAATGTACTGAGTTTGAAAGCCCTGTTTGGCTAAGGTTTTGATGACTTCTTCAGTCTCAACAGAATCAAAAGCCTTCTTTAAATCGATGAACATTAGACAGAGTGGCATCTTGAACTCTTGCAAAACCTTAATGAGCTTGGTCACCATGTGGATATGGTCAACCGTCTGAATCCTTTTCGGAACCCGGCTTGCTCCCATGGTTGTCCTTTGTCTAGTGTTCTGCCAATCCTATTCAGGATGACTCGAGTGAACAACTTGTAGACGATGGACAACAGGCAGATTGGGCGATAGTTGCAGATGTTAATTTGCCAATGATAATTTGACCTTATATCTAAATTATTATTGCTAGAGGATAGTTGAAATGTTCATCCAACCAGGATTGGTCATGTGTAAGGCAAATGTAGCCTGCTGTATTATCTCTCCAGCTCCACCTATTTATCTCTTCTCTAAATGGAGTTTTTTTTTTTTTTAAAAAAGTCCTTTTTAGTGACTTCTGCTCAGCCAGAGTTGCAGTCAACGTTGCTGCCATCCACTGCTAATTTCATAATAACTTCTAATAGCTTTCTGTCTCTCTTCATTGCTGTTGTTGTGGTTGCTTTTGGGCTTTTGCTGGTTGCAACTGGCAAAACTCAGGGGTTACTCCTTGCTCTGTGTACAGGAATACTCCTGGCAGTGCTCAGAAAACTATATAGGATGCTAGAGATTGAACCCAAATGGGCCCGGCTCAAGGCCAACAGCACTACACCCTGCACTATTGCTCCAATCCCTCTGTCCCTCTTCCTACTGGATGTTCCAGCAAGTACTATCCATGTTACCTATGGGCAATTAAGTAGCAAGCTTCATTAGCCATAGCTAACCCAGTCTGTTTACTAGTCAACTTGTAACAATTCTGTATATATCTCTACGTAGCAATAGATCACAGCCATTCTTTTAATTTATTTATTTACTTGATTGATTGAATCACCGTGAGATACATTACACACTTTCATGTTTGAGTTTCAATCATCAAACACCGTTACAATGATCAAACACCGATGTCCACCAGTGTACATTCCCCACCACCAATGTCCCCAGTATACCCCCCCTTTCCAACGCTCCCCCTGCATAGCAGACAACTACCCCCATACTCTCTCTCTACTTTTGGGCATTATGGTTTGCAATAAAGATACTCAGAGGTTATCACGTTTTGTCCTTTCTCTACTTTCAGCACACATCTCTCATCCCAAACGATCCCTCCAACCTTGATTGTCTTAGTGGTCCCTTCTCTATTCCAGCTGTCTTATCCCCCCCAGCTCACGAGACAGGCTTCCAACCATGGGGCAATATTCCTGACCCCTGTGTCTATTGTCCTTGGGTGTCAGTCTCATATTATTTTACTTTATATCCCACAAATGAGTGCAGTCCTTCTATGTCTATTTCTCTCTTTCTGACTCATTTCACTTAGCCTGATACTCTCCATGTCCATCCACTTATAAGAAAATTTCATGACTTCATTGCTCCTAACAGTTGCATAGTATTCCATTGTGTAGATGTACCCAAATTTCTTTAACCAGTCTTCTGTTCTCGAGAATTCAGGTTGTTTCCAGATTTTGGCTATTGTGAACAGTGCTGCAATGTACATACAGCTGCAGATATCATTTCTACTGTGCTTTTTTGCGCTCTCAGGATATATTCCTAGAAATGGCATTGCGGGGTCATATGGAAGGTCAATTTCTAGTTTTTGAAGGAATTTCTGTATTGTTTTCCAAAAAGGGCTGGATCAGTCGGCATTCCCACCAACAGCTGGCATTCCCACCTCACATCCATGCCAGCACTGGGTGGTTTTGTTCTTTTAAATGTGTGCCAGTCTCTGTGGTGTGAGCTGATATCTCATTGTTGTTTTGATCTGCATCTCCGTGATGGTTAGTGAGTGATGTAGAGCAATTTTTCTTGTCCCTTTTGACCATTTGTAATTCTTTTTGAGAAAGCTTCTGTTCATTTCTTCTTTTGATATTTTGGTGGGATTGGAGATTTTTTCTTGTCCAATTCTACTAGTGTCTTGTATATCCTGGATACTAATTCCTTAATCAGATGGGTCACGGTCATGGTCACTGTCCTCCCGTTGTTCATCGATTTGCTCGAGCAGGCCCAGTAATGTCTCCATCGTGAGACTTGTTGTTACTGTGTTTGGCATGTCGAATACGTCACAGGTAGCTTGTCAGGCTTGGCCATAGGGGCGAGATACTCTCGGTAGCCTGCCGGGGTCTCTGAGAGGGGCAGAGGAATCGAACTCAGGTCGGACATGTTGGCTGCGTGCAAGGTAAACGTCCTACCCGCTGTGCTATCGCTCCAGCCCATCAGATGGGTAATGGGTGAATATTATTTCCCATTCTGTGCGCTCTCTCTGTATTTTGGTCACTATTTCTTTTGTGCAGAATCTTCTTAGTTTAATGTAGTTCCATTTGTTTGTTTGTTTGTTTCCACTTTGTTGGTCAGTAGTGTTTCATCCTTAAAAGATCCTTTTGGCTTCAATGTCATGGACGGTTCTGCCTACATTTTCCTCTATGTACCCTGGCAGCCGACCTCCACTACCCAATCACCACCAAGCTCCAGGCTGCTTTCCGGATGCTCAGGCTGAGCCTCACGCATGAAGTCCCACAGAATCCTGATAATGCGGAACTTCATGACCTTGGACTCTGGATTCAACGGGACCCCAGATCTGAGATCCTCTGCCTGCTTTCCCCAGTCTCCGGTGACTCAGGGATCACACCCAGAAGCCACACTCTGCCAGCAGCAGATAATCTCCTCATCGGCCACCCTCCAGAACTCAGGGTGCTCCTCTCAGAGTATAAAATGAGGATCCCAGAACCATGCCACTGGTCTCCACGCCAGGCTGTGGGACGGGTGAGAGCCCTCCCAACCCCAAGGGACCCAGCCTCGGTAGTCGACCTCCACTGCCCAACCACTGCCACGCTCCAGGCCGCTTTCTGGACAGCGTGGCCGCTTCACACATTATAAGACACTTTCTACCCATTTTGCACAATTACTATACCAGATTCAGAGACTCAGATACTATAAAAACCAGATCCCGGAGGGAGAACAGTGTAGTCTCCTGCCCCCGCGCCTGGCTGTTCCTCGCCGTGGCCCCTTGGAGGGAGCGGGTTGAACTTTCCTCCCCGCCCCGACCAGGTCTCCGGCAGCCGACGACCTCCAGGACCAGACACCACCATGCTGAGACCACTCTCCGCACACCTGAAGGTACCAGCAGAGGGACAAAGCCACGTGGGTTCCGGGGCCGAGATCTCCAAGCCTACTCGGATTGGAGTCGAGCATCCTCCACCCAGATCCTCCAAATTCCAGTAGGCGGGGGTCACACCCACCAACTGGCCCCCTGGCGCCGTGTAATCCCATCAGCGGCCAAGACTCAGATCCTGGAACCGCGCGGGGTTATGACATCTCATTCCTTCTTTGACAAACTGGCAGGCTCCCGAATGTAACCTGCACGCACGGCAGAGTCTGGCAAACTCCCTGTGTCGTACCCAATATGCCAAATACCAGTAACAATGATGGGTCTCATTCTCCTAAAGAGCCTTGAATATAATCTCAGGGCAAGGATGAAGGAGACGTTACTGGGGCCTGCTCGAGGCAATCGACAAATAACAGGATGATCTGTGATCTGATCTGTGACTATACCATATTTGATGGGGTTCAGACAGTAGGCAACCAATCATAGAGAAAATATATATACATTACTGCCACGCTCGAATAATTCGACAATCAACCGGATGACAGTGATGACCTTATGGATTCAGTTATGATATTGAGGTCTTTCGTCCACTTTGATCTGACTTTTGTGCCTGGCTTTAGACAGAGCTCAAATTTCATATTTTTTGCACGTAGCTTACCAGAACTACGTGTTGAAGAGGCTTTCCTTGTTCCACTTTACATTTCTTGCTCCTTTGTCAAAGATTAAGTGATTTGAGAGTCTGTGACAGAATATTCAATTCTGTTCCATTGGTCTGTGGGTCTGTTTCTAGCTCAGTACCATGCTGTTTTAATTACTATTGCTTTGTAGTACAGTTTGAAGTTGGGGAAGTGATGCCACCCATCTTCTTTTTCCCAAGGATTGCTTTAGCTATTCGTGGGGGCTTATTGTTCCATATGAATTTCAGGAGTGTTTGATCCAAGAGTATCCTACACTCACAGCAGAGCCTGGAAAGCTACCAGTGCCGTATTCAATATGCCAAAAGCAGTAACAAGAAGTCTCACAATGAAGACATTACTGGTGCCTGCTCGAGCAAATTGATGAACAATGGGAGGACAGTGCTATAGTGCTACAGTGTGTATGACAAATAGCACCTAAATGGACGACTGAAACAAAGGAGTTGTAACCAGTCCAGTGAGCCACTAGAGGAAGATGTGAGCTCATTTTTTGTTATTGGATTGTTCTTTTCCTATCTTAAGACATTGTTCTGTCCTATCCATCAGTCACAAAGAACAACGTTCATTGCTAACTAGCATTTTTAAGTTTACAGGAATGATTACTTTTTATAGTGGAAGATCCAAACCAGAGTCTCATTCCTGTGAAGTCTGCTTCTGCGTGTACTACTGAATTCTATCTCTGATTCCAGATTTGTTCTTCAAAGATATTTTTTCACCAGTAGAATGATGATGCCTCTTTGTTCCAGTGCTTTTTATTTCCTCTGTAATCCTTACGTTTCTTTCTAATGGCATCTGTTTTTATTGTAACCTACTCTGAATTTTTAGTGTGTAGAGTGCCAGGTAAGATGGAAAGTTGGTCATGATGAAGTATGTGGATTCCCATGGGTGGCAGAGAAGAGAGACCGGTCTGCCTCTTTCGGGACTTTCTCCCGATCTGCCTCTGACACCTCATGAATATGACACCTCATGAAAGTCTACAGATGAGCCCCTTCAGAGCACGGATCAGAACCCCCCAGCAGCACCAGTTGGCCATCAAACCACACTTGTCGTTCTCTTGGTCTTCTTGGCATGTTAGTTCATCCCACCACCTGATCTCTCGAAAAGCCACAAACTCAGGCTGTAGTAAGGAATTGCTCTTCTCAGGAAAGGAGACTAAGTCCTAGTTCTTACCCAGGGCTTCCAGCTTCTTGCCTATCTCACAAAAAGAAATTTCAGGAGTAGACAGCAGCAAAGTAAAAACAGATTTCCTTCAGAGGCTTTTGGAAAGGGGAAGGAAGGAGAACAAAGGGAGAGTGAGTAACACTCAAGGGAGAACACGGGCCTCTCCATAGGTGGGAAGAGCCTAGTACACATCTCAAGAGGGGAGATGCAAGCGACATATTTGTTGGGGCACCACCTGTGCTCTGCCACATGGGCACAAGGAGCACATGGGTTCGTGGGTTCAACAGCGTATGTGAGTGCTTCCTCTGTTCAAGGTGGCTTTTCTAGTGTTTCTTCAATTTTCCCTCACATGGGGCTTTCTAGCTAAGTAAGAGTCCATTGCCAGGGTGGTTGCCAAGTGGATAGAGTTGGGAGTGGTCCACAGTCCTCTTTGAAATTGCTTTTCAGGTTTTTGTTTTTGTTGAAGCTTCTCTCGGAGTGGGATCCAGCTTTCTCTGGGTCTCTTGGGACCAGGTGAGGGTCTTATCAAGCCTGACTTCCCGTACCCACAGGTGGGCTTTTGCAAACTCTGGAGCTATTATTTCTATTATTTTCCAGAAATTTTATTGCCGGGGCTGGGGGGGTCTTCCCTATCTACCTGCCTGCCTACCTCAATTTCACTCAGTATCATCCAAATACATCCATGTATCAGTAAATTACATGAATTTATTTTGTCTTTGGAAACAAAGTAACTTCAGAAAGCAAAGTTAGTTCCTCTGGTAAAAGAGTAAAATGGTTTTATAATTTTACTTTTTTGATTCACCAGAAGAGAGATATCTCGTTCATCGACAGGCTTTATTGAAAGATAAGGATCACAGAGGTTTCCAAATCTTAGCAGTGTTCCTTTTTCCTTATTTTTTTTCTTTTTGGGTCACACCTGGTGATGCTTTGCACTCAGGAATCACTCTTGGCGGTGCTTGGGGGGGCCATATGGGATGCTGGGAATCAAACCCGGGTCGGCTGCATGCAAGGCAATCATTCTCCCTGGATTATCGCTCCAGCCCCCTTGTCAGGGTTCTTTAATAACATTTAGTCATTTTTCCACAAAGCCATGTACTATCTCTCTCAGTCAACATCACAACCATTCTTTGAGACTACAAAGGGGGGAAGAAGAGCTATGTTTTATTATTTATAGGTTTTAATTATTGATACAATTTTACAATACCATCAGGATAGTGTTTCATGAATATAACGTCCCAATACAACCCCTGCCACCAGGGTAACTGTCCCTTTGCCCTTGTCTGAGAACCCCCTCCCCCTACATTTCCTTTCCAAACAGCAATGTTTTGACTATGAAAACAACTTAGCATTTCAATATTAAAGACGGCATTTTAAATATGTCAGGGAGAATGCTGAGATATCACAGGAATTAAGGCACTTACTTTGCATGCAACAGTCCACAGTTTAATCTTGGACACCACATATAGTCCCCAGAGAATTTCCAGGAGTGATCCCTGAGCGCAGAGCCATGTGTAAGCCCCAAATTATGCTCCACTAACAAAACAAAGCAAAGCATATCGGAAAGGGGGCATATACTCACCACTATCAAAATCAGAGGGAGGTAGGACAGAAACTCAGATAAACATCCCAAATCTGCTACTTCCAGGGTTTGTTTTTATCTTGTAGAGATCGATTATCTCACATAAAAATCTTGTATCGATTCCCTGGTGTTAATCTACTATCTACTATATTGCACAGGAATAGGGTAAGCATTGTTAGGACCCGCTTAGCCGGAGAACTGCCGTGACAGGCTTTGTGGTCTCTGAGTGACTTGGGCCTCTTCCAGGAACAAGAAAAGTGGAAAAACCAGATGGTCGTCAAACATTAGGTTCCCAGCGTGAGATTAGGTCTCTAGAATGTAACTCTCTAGATGTGGACTGTATGACACAGGCCAAAAATATATGTACTCTATAGGTAATAGAAAATTGCTGAGTAATGCCTATTTGCTAAAATGAAAGTATAAGAACTTGCTGAACCTAGTACTCTGGGTCCTTGTTGAAACCCGCTGTGCTGGGTGGATACTTGGACCCCAGCAAGCTGGAACAACAAACCTTGCTATGTGATTTGTATTATCGGTTCTGTTCTCTGTCCTTGAGGGTTTGTCGACTCCGGGCCTTAACAGAATCACAAGAAATAACATCAGCATTCTCCTTATGTCTTTTGAATAGTTTACTTTAAAGCCACTGTTTTGAATTGTACAAAGTCCTCAAGCTTCACAAAGACACTCACTCGGAAAACATATAATAACTTTCAGCTCTATTGAAATTTACTTACCAAATCTCACATAATTTCTTGTAAACAAAGTTCCATTTATAGGCTAATTCATTTACATAATGTGAGTGTCTTGTAGTTATCACAAGATGGCCTTTTCTGTAAAAAGAGTGATTCCCAGTCTACAATTTTCTTCCCTCCCACTCTCTAGTGGGAAGGAAGAAAATTTACCAGAGAAATTTGTTTTTGTCTGTTTTGGGGACACACCTAGCAGTACTCAAGGCTTACTCCCAGTTTTGCACTCATGCATCACAACTGTCAGGCTCAAGAATCAAACCTGGGTCTACCACATACAAGGCAAATGCTCTACATACTATCACTGCAGCCCCTAACACAGAAATCGTAATCTTTCTCTACCTTCCTAAGAATGATCTTTCCAATTCTTCATTATTTTCACTATATTCAAGAACTTCCACTTCAAGCAATCCTTTCTAGTACTGCCCTGTTACGGAAATAAAATATTTTGATCTTTAGTACGTTTACATAAGAGGAAGGATCTAGATTTTTATTTTTACATATATCTGAGACTAATGTATATCTTGTCTCAACGTGATCTTATATGGTGGTAGAAGGTTTCATTTTATGGTCTGTTCTTGCAGTGGTAGAGGGAGAGGGAGAGAGAGAGAGAGAGAGAGAGAGAGAGAGAGAGAGAGAGAGAGAGAGAGAGAGAGGAGTGGATGGGAGGCAGAGGTAGAACATAGGATGAAGAAAGAAACTAGTCTGTGATACTCCCAAACAGAGGTGACTCAGCACTAACATTTGTTCTTGCTGTTGTCATTGGAAAGCTGGTGGTTATACATTTGTTTACTGATATAAGAATTTCCCCTATGATAATGTAAAAAGTAGTTATATATATATACATATATATATATATTACTGCTGCGTGACATCTTATTATCTTATTTTTGCTTTGGAGAACCTGGCAGGCTACCAAAATTATCCTGCCTGCATGGCAGAGTCTGGCAAACTTCCCGTGTCGTACTCAATATGCCAAATACCAGTAACAATGATGGGTCTCATTCTCCTAACCCTGAAAGAGCATTGAAATGGCTCTTTTAAAAACTCAGGGCTAGGAAGAAGGAGACGTTACTGGTGCCTGTTCGAAGAAATTGACGAACAACAGGATGATCGTGATCATGATGATATATATAATATATATATATATACATATATGTGTGTGTGTGTGTGTGTGTGTGTAGGATGACATTGGTTTGTCCTTCCTCCCTTGCCACAAGGAACTCAGGTTTATTACAGTGCTGCTGAGTCACTTCCATTCCATTGTGTTTATCTGTAAACTCTTCCCTATGCTCTCCTCCCCAACCAGTTAATCAGCTTTTCCCCTAATCAGAATCTGTTAATTTGTAGCAGTGTCAGATCCTTTTTTTTAAAAAATTTTTTAATTTATTTATTTATTGAATCACTGTGGGAAAAGTTACAGAGCTTTCGGGTTTAGGTCTCAGTCATGTAGATACGGAACACATTTCCCTTTACCAATACTCAGTTTTAACCCCGAACCCCAATAGACCCTCACCTCCCACCCCTCCCAATTCTTGTGAGGCAGATGAGTTCTAGTTAATACTCTATCTACTTTGACTAGATAGATTATTTTGATAGAAGATGCACAATTATTGTTTAGAGTTTACTACCCACCCCCCACAATCAGACATGCTGAAACAGCGTTGTGAAATGATTTGCTTTCTACAACTTGGTTTAAGAATAAAATGATGTCGCGTGGCCGCTATCGCGGCTGCGCGGTTTTGAATTTCTGCTATTTTACTTATTGACCCTGGAAGAATTTCTATTAAAAGTTAGCTAGTTAAGAGATTGGTTTGTGTGCCCTGGAGTCGTGGCCGTGCCGGAGAGCCGCTCGTGGGGGGCAGCTGGCGACCTCGCTGGGGCGTGGGGGACGGCCTACAAAGCCCCCCTTCCCATGAGGTCCCCGCCGCTCCCCCGAGCCCGGCTCAAACCTGCTTTCCACAAGGCTCCTGTGCGGCCGCCATCTTTCTTTCCAGAGAGGAGCGGGCGGGCCGGTCAACGCCCTTTCCCCTCCGGGCAGGCTTGGTGGCGCGGTTTAACACATAGTCCATTTGCTTTTCTGCTCCAAGCGGCTGGTTCTCTGTGCTAAGTCCTTGTGCCTCCGGGGCCGTGGCCGTGCTGGAGAGCCGCTCGTGGGGGGCAGCTGGCGACCTCGCTGGGGCGTGGGGGACGGCCCACAAAGCCCCCCTTCCCATGAGGTCCCTGCCGCTCCCCCGAGCCCGGCTCAAACCTGCTTTCCACAAGGCTCCTGTGCGGCCGCCATCTTTCTTTCCAGAGAGGAGCGGGCGGGCCGGTCAACACCCTTTCCCCTCCGGGTAGGCTTGGTGGCGCGGTTTAACACACACAGTCCATTTGCTTTTCTGCTCCAAGCGGCTGGTTCTCTGTGCTAAGTCCTTGTGCCTCTGTGGCCGTGGCCGTGCCGGAGAGCCGCTCGTGGGGGGCAGCTGGCGACCTCGCTGGGGCGTGGGGGACGGCCCACAAAGCCCCCCTTCCCATGAGGTCCCCGCCGCTCCCCCGAGCCCGGCTCAAACCTGCTTTCCACAAGGCTCCTGTGCGGCCGCCATCTTTCTTTCCAGAGAGGAGCGGGTGGGCCGGTCAACGCCCTTTCCCCTCCGGGCAGGCTTGGTGGCGCGGTTTAACACATAGTCCATTTGCTTTTCTGCTCCAAGCGGCTGGCTCTCTGTGCTAAGTCCTTGTGTCTCCGGGGCCGTGGCCGTGCCGGAGAGCCGCTCGTGGGGGGCAGCTGGCGACCTCGCTGGGGCGTGGGGGACGGCACACAAAGCCCCCCTTCCCATGAGGTCCCCGCCACTCCCCCGAGCCTTGCTCAAACCTGCTTTCCACAAGGCTCCCGTTCGGCCGCCATCTTTCTTTCCAGCGTCAAATCCTTTTAGGACACTGAAATTGTATTTTAATACTGTCTTTCTGCTCTCCTTATGTATTTTGAATAGTTTACTCTAAAGCATTGTCCTTTTTGTATAGATACAGGAAGACAGTTAATATTCTGCTTTGTAACTTAGGATTTAATTGGCTTTGAATATTATTCACTCCCAGGCATCTGCTTTCTCAATTTAAGCCTCAGTTGCCCTTAGTTACTAACACCCAAAAAGCAGGGTCCTGACGAGGGACTGAATGAACCCAGGGCAAGCAGTGAGCTACCCTGGCATCGAAATGGGCCAGGCCAAAGTGCCACGATTCTTAACTATAAGTTAAGAGCTTGATCATGGACAAATGCTGTCATGATTCAAAAGTAACGATGAGAGTAGGACCCTGATAGGTATGGGAAAGACTATCTGACCTGAGCACTGTAGTCTGAGATTGAGATGGCCCTAGGAGAGCAATTCTTTAAGTTTAAGGTATTTCTTACATATCCATACAAAATGATTTATATTATGTATGTTTATATGTTTGTTGGACAAGGAGAGGAGAAACACACCCAGGGTGTACTCTAGGGTGGGTAGATCTGATAATGAGAATCTCTCCTAGAAGGGGCTTTCCCCAGGGAAAGAACTCTACCCCTATTGATTGTGACCACACCTATGTGTAATTGTTACCCCAACCCCTCCTGCTAGGGGATGTAATGAGACTGTGAGAGTGGGCAAGGGGAGGGAGAGGAGAGACAGGAGTGAATGGAGAGAGGATTGGAATAAACTGCAACTAAGACCAACCAGCCTGGCCCTCCTTCCTTCCTTCACCTGCCTATCGCCATCGACCTCTGTGGGTTGGGGGAACCGGCGTGAGACTACCGAACGAGGGCGGCAGGAGAGATAGGCTGCTGCTGTCTTTTTGAGTTTAGACATATATGTATGTGTTTATTTGTTTCCATATGTCAGAAAAGATTGAAATTGAGTCAAAGGTTAATATTAGTCAAAGACAATTGACCTAGCCTCAACCCCGAAAGATAAGGACAGCTTTTCCTCAATTTACCCTTCTCCCAAAGAATGACAAGCACAAAAATTTGTAAGTCTACACCTGTACCTCATGATATCTCACTAATAAAAATTTAAAAAAAAAGGAATGACCTTAACTTTGTAGATTAAAAAGACTTGTGCTTCAGGAAACTAAGTCATGAAGGATTTAAAAAAAATTTGAATCACTGTGAGATAGTTACAAAGCTTTCATGTTCGAGTTTCATTCATACAATGATCGAACACCCATCCCTCCACCAGTGCACACTTTACGCCACCAATGTCCCCAGTATACCTCCACCATCCCAATCCTCCCTCTGCTTCCATGGCAGACAGTTTCCCCCATATTCTCTCTCTCTACTTTTGGGCATTATGGTTTACAACATAGATACTGAAAGGCTATCATGTTTGGTCTTTTATCTACTTACAGCACACATCTCCCACTCCAATTCTTTCAACTGTCATTGACTTCGTGACCCAGGAAGAGAAGCTTTAGAAGTGTCCCACTCTGCTAATTTATTTTCAGGGAAGAAATATGTTTGTGAAGTTCTGGGAGGAGCATTGCAGGCTTTCAAGTACTATTTGATGATTAAATATTTCCATCATGTGGGGAGCCAGAGGTCTCCATCTTGGCTTTGTTGGCCTGTATAATTCCTCACAAACACATGGCATGCCACCACGCGGCCCTTGGATGATGCAATCTGGCTAGCCCCTTCGTAACTCTCCACTCCTTATACGGCTATCTCGACTGTCCGTCCTGACTGTCGACTGTCCACTGAGGTTAGCTACAACAGAAGTCAGCCCATTCTGTTTTGCGTGCGTGCCAACTTAAGGTATATAAGGGCCTTGCAGACAATAAAGCTGCTCGCATACTTTCCATCCAAAACATGTGTCCATTCCTTCTCATTCGGGAAACCCCTCACCCAGGATACCCCTCCCAGGTGGAGAACTTCAGGTCGGCACCCCATAGAACCCCACAGCACCCCATAGCACCCACACATCCAGAACAAGCCACCACTATTAGTATTCTTTTTTATTTTTTATTTAATTAATTAATTAATTAATTTATTGAATCACTGTGGGAAAGGTTACAAAGCTTTCAGGTTTAGGTCTCAGTCATGCAAATATCAAACACATTTCCCTTTGCCAATAGTTATATTTTACCATGAAGAACCCCAATAAAACCCCACCCCCACCCCTCCCAGTCCCTGTGAGGCAGATGAATTCTAGTTAACACTCTATCTGCTTTGATTAGATTCATTGTTTCAATAAAAGATTCACCACTATTATTTAGAGTTTAACGTCCCCCCCCCCCAATCAGACATGCTGAAAAAGCATTGTGAAGTGATTTTCTTTCTACAGCTGGGTTCAAGAATTAAATGTTGGTTTTGGATTTCTGCTATTTTACTTATTGACCCTGGAAGTATTTCTACTGAAAGTCAAATAGTTCAGAAGTTGGTTTCTGTGCTCTGGAGTCGTGGCCGTGCTGGAGAGCCGCTCGTGGGGGGCAACTGGTGGCCTCGGTAGGGCGTGAAGGACGGACCGGAACGCCCCCCTTCCCATGAGGTTTTAGTCGCCCCCACACCCACGGCTCATACCTGCTGTCCACAAGGCTCCCATGCGGCCGCCATCCTTCTTTCCAGAGAAGAGAGGGCGACTGGGGCAACACCCTTTCCCCTCTGGACAGACATGATGGCCTTGATTAACGCACAGTCCGTTCACTTTTCTGCTCCAAGCTGCTGGGTTATGCATTAAGTCCTTGTGTTTCTGGGGCTGTGGCTGTGCTCCAAACTTAACTCTGATTTTCAGGGAGAAACATTGGGTGGTTTACTTCCCATGGATCACTTTGTATATAGAGAGGTGTCGCGCGACCGCATAACCGGCCGCACGGTTTGGAGGGAAAGTCCTAGTTCCCGCATACTCGAGCTGTGCTTGTAGAGGCTTCTGATCACCGGGGTTCCATCTGGGGGAGGCGGGATGCGGTACCTACCCCATCTGGGACTTCCCGATGATCTCGGCTCTTTTTGGAACCTTTTTTTTTTCGTCGGGAGCTGTGGATTCCCGCCCTCCATGTGGCTCTTCTCTTTGGCTGTATGCTGAGTATTCTTTTTTAAATGGCATTGTTTTAAGAAATAATTTCATCTTTTATTGTTTCTTGCCACCAGAAACACTTCTGTCACTTCTATTTCAGTGTCAAGGACTCTGAATCCATTTAGATGTTTTCCAATGAAGATAAAATTTGGGGATAGTGGGAGAAGATAAATGGGGTCTTGAATGAATCTCCTTTGCAGGGATCTCAAGAAGAAAAGAGAGATCTCATGTTCTGAGAGATTTACTGGAAGTTACTTAGGAGCAGTGCAGATGAGTAGAGGCAGAGAAAGAATCTCACTTTCGGTTGTTGCAAAGTTTCAGAGACTGGAGATAGAATTTCTCCTTCTTTAGTTTGAGTGCTTTGAGAATTCATTTAACAACGCTTGCTTCTAAACCTTCGCCTTCCTTAAATCATCTGCTGTAGGTTATTTCAATATTTGGGAAAAAATTAAGTGTTTGTTCAGTTTACCATTGATCATATCTTGTTTTCCAAGACTCCATTAGTAGGGACTTTGTACAAACAAATGAAGTAATGTTACAAAGACCAAAAAATTAAGTAAAGTCAAAAACTAGGTAATGTTACACAAAACGTTATGTACACATTGTATAACAGCCTCTAGCTATAGGTTCTAACTTTAACTAAGTTCTAATCTAGTCGATCCAGCATATCATGTTTCCTTTTTTCCTACTATGCACATTCAAGCGTTTGTAAGACTAGGGAGTAGAAAAGGTGATATTGGGAACAGTACGCTTTCCTGCAAGAAGAGGAGAGGAGTTCTTTTCTGAGGCCAATGTTGTCAGAGCATGTGCTCTGGTGGTGGTGGAGAAAGTCTGCAATAAAATTAAACAGAAACATATCACACATTTAGAAGAAATTTTTTGGGGGGAGTCAGGCACACCTGGTGATGCTCAGGGGTTACTCCTGTTTCTGCATTCAGAGGTTACTCCTGATGGTGCTTGAGCGACCATATGGGGTGCAAGGAATTGAACCCAAGCTGGATGTTTCCTAGGTAAGTATCCCAATGGCTCTTTGATCTCTTCCACCTCATCAGGAATTTTTTAAAGAAAACTATAGATACTGAGATTGGTAGAAACTTTTATAACCCACCTGTTAAAATATTTATCAACATTGAGTAATACTTAGTGTTATTAGCAGCAGCTGCAAAGAGTTTGAGCTGTTTTTGTTTTCTTTTGGTTGGGGGACACACGTGGTGATGCTCAAGGGCCACTTCTTGCTCTGTGCTCAGGGTGACTCCTGGTGGTGTTTGGAGGACTATATGTGCTGCTAGGAATGAAACTGAAGTCAGGTACATGCAAGGTGATTGCTCTTTGATCACTAAAAGCCCTTTCTATCAGAAAGACTATGGCTCTGGAAAGAAAGATGTCGGACGCACGGGAGCCTTGTGGACAGCAGGTTTGAGCCGGGGGCGGGGGGCAGCGGGGGCCTCATGGGAAGGGGGGCGTTCTGGGCCGTCCTTCATGCCCGACCGAGGTCACCGGCTGCCCCCCAGGAGCGGCTCTCCGGCACGGCCACGACTCGGCACGGCCACGACTCCAGAGCACAGAAACCAATCTCTTAACTATCTAACTTTTAATAGAAATACTTCCAGGGTTAATAAGTGAAACAGCAGAAATCCAAAACCGCGTGGCCACTATTGCGGCCGCGCGACATCATTTTATTCTTAAACCAAGCTGTATAAAGCAAATCATTTCACAACACTGTTTCAGCATATCTGATTGGGGGGGATCGTAAACTCTAAACAATAATTGTGTATCTTCTATCGAAACAATGTATCTAGTCAAAGTAGATAGAGTATTAACTAGAACTCATCTGCCTCACAGGAATTGGGAGGGGTGGGAGGTGGGGTTCTATTGGGGTTCACGGTTAAAAATAAGTATTGGTAAAGGGAAATGTGTTTGATACTTACATGACTGAGACCTAAACCCGAAAGCTCTGTAACTTTTCCCACAGTGATTCAATAAAGAAATAAACTATTAAAAAAAAAAAAGAAAGACTATGGAAGGTAGTCCTAGGTTCAAACTCCAGGACGCCACCTGGTCCCTTGATCATCACCAGGACCGCTGCTTGAGCACAGAGCCAGGAGTAAACTCTGAGTACCACTGGGTGTGGCCAAAAAGACAAAATGTAAAATTTTCGTTTGTCTCTTGGACATGTATGTAAAAACTTTTAAGTAAAATACTTTTTGTAAAAGCAACCAAAAATGTTTTGTGCCTAGTTTCTTTTTAAAGGCAATTTACTTTTCTTGATGATTTTTCCCTTTTAAAAGTTAAATAATCCTCCTACTTGTTTTATAATTTAGAAATGTCTTTTCATAAATATAGAAACTATTGTTAAAAAATTTAATTATCAAGAAAGACAGCACCCTCTACCCTGTCTGCTTGGGAGGGTAGAAACCTGACTTGAATTTTCAAAACTATCTTGTTCATTAATGCCTGATGCTACATTATTTCTTCAGATAAACTCAATTATGTGAGACAGTTGTCCACCCCAGTAACCAGGTAAATCTAGGATATACTAGTAGCACTATTGCACAGTTCTCCCACTGTTCATCGATTTGCTCAAACGGGCACCAGTAACATCTCCACTGTGAGACTTGTTACTGTTTTTGACATATCAAATATACCACGGGGAGCTTGCCAGGCTCTGCTGTGTAGGAACTTGCTGGGCTCTCCAAAAGGGACGGAGGAATCAAACCCGGGTCGGCCATGGGCAAGGCAAACAACCTACCCGCTGTGCTAATGGTCCTTACCTAGGATAGGATATACCGTGTGTGACAAATGGGAAGTCAAGTCTTACTCGAAATATTGCTCATCTTGGCAACAGGTATATAATGGGTTGTCTTTGCCGGACTACATAGGAGGACCTTTGATGCACATTATATTCTGGTTTAATGCTCACTCAAACATAAAACTGTTCTCTTTCTCTTAGGTATTTCTGGATAGATGTTATAGCATAACAGAATATTTTATTTTTAATTATCATTCCCCAAGAGACACTGAACAATCTCAGTAATAATTACAAGTGAGAAAAATTGTCACATTTTTGTGATGTTGTCTGTATCTCCCACTTGCTTACAATCTAATACTTCTTCAGAACTTATTTTGGAATAAAAATAACTGTATCCATCATCATTATCTATAAAATGGGGAATAAACTAAAGGTATGCTGTACAATTAAATGATTATTTTTAAGTTACAAAAGACATGGTAGCCATGAAAGTTCTATTTCGCTGCTGCTCAAGAGTCAAATGAGAGATATGGTGACAGTTTAAGAAAGAGCTTTATTTTATACTAGCAGGTTGGAGGATGTATCCTTAATCCAACCATCTTGTTTTTATAGTTGCTATAATCCCATCAACGGCCAAGACTCAGAGACTATAAAAATCAGCTCCCAGAAGAGAACAGTGCAGTCTCCTGCCCCATCGCCTGGCTACCCTCACCAGGGCCCCTTGGAGGGGAGCGGGTTGAGCTTTCCTCCCCGCCCCTACCAGGGCTCTGGCAGCTGAAGACCTCCAGGACCAGCCACCAGCATGCTGAGACGACTCTCCGCACACATGAAGGTACTGGCAGAGGGACAATGTCATGCGGGTTCCGGGGCCGAGATCTCCAAGCCTACTCGGATTTGGGCCAAGCATCCTCCACCCAGATCCTCCAAATTCCAGTAGGCGGGGGTCACACCCACCAACTGGCCCCCTGGCGCCGTGTAATCCCATCAACGGCCAAGACTCAGAGACTATAAAAACCAGCTCCCGGAAGAGAACAGTGCAGTCTCCTGCCCCTGTGCCTGGCTGCCCTGGCTGGTGCCCCTTGGAGAGGAGCGGGTTGAGCTTTCCTCCCCGCCCCGACCAGGGCTCCGGCAGCCAAAGACCTCAGGACCAGCCACCACCATGCTGAGACCACTCTCCGCACACATGAAGGTACTGGCAGAGGGACAAAGCCACGAGGGTTCTGGGGGGGCGAATGCGGTCGCGCGACATCTTGTTATGACGTCTTATTATCTCATTTCTACTTTGGACAAACTGGCAGGCTACCGAATGTATCCTGCCCACACGGCAGAGTCTGGCAAACTCCCCATGGCGTACCCAATATGCCAAATACCAGTAACAATGATGGGTCTCATTCTCCTAAAGAGCCTTGAATATAATCAAGGATGAAGGAGACGTTACTGGGGCCTGCTCGAGGCAATCGACGAATAACAGGATGGTCAGTGATTCAGTGATTCAGTGATGGGGAAAGAACAAGGAGATTGAGTGAGATGCAGACCAGTGCGTGCCTGAATAAAAAAAAAATTAAATCCTTGATGACTTGGTTTCCTGAAGCACAAGTCTTTTTAATCTACAAAGTTAAAGTCATTCTTTTTTTAAAAATTTTTATTAGTGAGACATCATGAGGTACAGTTGTAGACTTACCAATTTTTGTGCTTGTCATTCTTTGGGAGAAGGGTAAACTGAGGAAAAGCTGTCCTTATCTTTCGGGATTGAGGCTAGGTCAATTGTCCTTGACTAATATGGACCTTTGACCCAATTTCAATATTTTCTGACAAATGGAAACAAATACACACACACATATGTGTAAACTCAAAAAGACAGCAGCAGCCTATCTCTCCTGCCGCCCTCGTTCGGTAGTCTCACGCCGGTTCCCCCAACCCACGGAGGTCAATGGCGATGGGCAGGTGAAGGAAGGAAGGAGGGCCAGGCTGATTGGTCTTAGTTGCAGTTTATTCCAATCCTCTCTCCATTCACTCCTGTCTCTCCTCTCCCTCCCCTTGCCCACTCTCACAGTCTCATTACATCCCCTAGCAGGAGGGGTTGGGGTAACAATTACACATAGTTGTGGTCACAATCAATAGGGTTAGAGTTCTTTCCCTGGGGAAAGCCCCTTCTAGGAGAGATTCTCATTATCAGATCTACCCACCCTAGAGTACACCCTGGGTGTGTTTCTCCTCTCCTTGTCCAACAAACATATAAACATACATAATATAAATCATTTTGTATGGATATGTAAGAAATACCTTAAACTTAAAGAATTGCTCTCCTAGGGCCATCTCAATCTCAGACTACAGTGCTCAGGCCAGATAGTGAGCAAAGTAACTTACATATTTCTAGTAATGTATTACTACTTGGTTTTCTATTAAGACAGTAGAGACCAAAACGACAAAACTTAAGAAGTTGAGAGAAGGTCTGGAGCTATAGTACAGCAGGTAGGGCGTTTGCCTTGTATGCGGTCGACCCGGGTTCTGTTTCCAGCATCCCATATGGTCCCCTGAGCACCGCCAGGAGTAATTCCTGAGTGCAAAACCAGGAGAAACCCCTGTGCATCACCGGCTGTGACCCAAAAAGCAAAAAAAAAAAAAAAAAAAAAAGAAGTTGAGGGAAACTGTAAGAGTTAACAACAACAACCAAAAGTTTTGCATCTAATACAAATGAGCAGATAGAGGTTATTTTATTGCATTACTATTGCCAGAAACAGGGAAGAACATAAATCTAAATGACTGGTTAATACTTCTGGATCCAGGCAGCACTTTTTAAAAACAATCTTAGCACAGTGGGTAGGGTCTTGCACGCGGCCGAGTTTGACTCCTCCGCCCCTCTTGGAGAGCTCGACGACAGAGCCTGGCAAGCTACCCGTGATGTATTCAATATGCCAAACACAGTAACAAGTCTCACAATATTACTGGGCTCGCGCGAGCAAATCAATGAACAACGGGAGGACAGTGATAGTAACAGTGACAGTACAACCGAGTAACTGCTATTGTATTTATACGGCTCTGAACCCAGCAGGGAATGGGTTACTATCTCCTTTTCTACTAGAAAAAAAGACCTGAAAACATAGTATCACAACTTCAAAAACTAGACCTGATTCTAGGTCTGATTCTAAATAAAAATAAATTTTAAATGTAAAAGAGCTCAAAGAGAATAAAGGAGCTCTTTGAGCAAGGGCTATAGCTCAAATTGCTTGGCCATAAGTGTGTGTGTGGGGGGGCTTTTTATATTCAATTTATTCTTTAAGTCAGCCAAATATTTCCACAAAATTCTACAAAAAACACTGCAGGAATAATTTAAGTTTTACTATTATTGCTCTACCCTATCAACACTACTGCTCTCCTGCACAGTCTGTGAAGGCCTGGGTAAGAAGAGAAGCTTACTGAGTGAGAAGACTTTCCCTAAGAAATGAGCAGAAGTTCATACTTGCCTGTTCACAGAACAGAGGAACAGTGTCCCTGCACAGATTGGAATTCTTTTTTTTATTTTTATTTTTGGGTCACACCTGGCCATGCACAGGGGTTACTCCTGGCTCTGCACTCCGGAATTGTTCCAGGCAGTGCTCGGGGAACCATATTGGATGCTGGGTCGGTTGCGTGCAAGATAAACTCCCTACCCACTGTGCTATTGCTCCAGCCCGAGATTGGAATTCTTACATGATTTTTAAGAGGGAACCACAGAATTATCATAGTGAACTACTCATTGAAACAAGTGTAATGTGAGTACAGAAGGGCATTCCTGAACTACAGAAAGGCCTGGCGAGTAGCGTCAGTTGAGAAGAATGGGATAGTGAAAGACTAATTAGAAGGACAGTAAGGAACTAAGGCTGGAGTGATAACACAGCATTGCCTTGCAAAAGGTCAACATGGCTGACCTGAGTTCGATTCCTCCACCCTTCTCGGAGAGCCCAGCAAGCTACCGAGAGTATCTCCGCCTGGTAAGCTCCCCGTGACATATTCAATATGCCAAACACAGTAACAACAAGTCTCACGATAGAGACGTTACTGGGCCCGCTTGAGAAAATTGATGAACAATGTGAGGACCATGACCGTGAAGGAACTAAGGAATAGACTTCAAAGTAAAAAGGCTTTATGATTGAAAAGTTCCAAGGATATACCTTGTTTGGTCTTTGCTAGCGTTCTGTCTCTTTTGTGAAAATCATTTAAAGGAAAATTTCAAATCATTTAAAGGAAAAAGATTTAGCAAGAATCAAATTTCAAGCTCTGTGATAGAAAGACACAGTAAGTGACATGTTTCTCTCATTGAATTTAGTTTAATTATGCAAGATCTCAGGGCGTTTCATTTTACTGTTTTTGTTGTTTTGATTTTTGTTTTAATACAGTGCCAGGGATCAAACGCCAGAGCCTCACAGGTTGTGCTCTACCATGTAGCCACATCTACCCAGTTCCCACTCAAGCTATTTTGAATTTTTTCATTCAATAAATGCATAAAAACTCAGTGTAAAGTAAACATAGTGGATTCCAACAGTGAAAAAACTGAGAGTGTAATCTGCTCGCATTTAACATCTATCCCATATCTGCTTTCAACCCAGCTGAAAAGCACCATGAACACAGCTATAATCATTAAAGTTGGGTTTATTATTCATTGAGTAGGGGCAGCATGCACCTGCAGTCAAGTATCTTAGTATATACTAAAATGAAAGTTTTCATATTGTATATACAAGTTTTAGTAATACGCGGGGCTGGAGTGATAGCACAGTGGTAGGGCGTTTGCCTTGTACACAGCCAGCCCAGCCGAGCTGGGTTCCATTCCTCCACCCTCTCAGAGAGCCCGGCAAGCTACCGAGAGTATCTTGCCCACACGGCAAAGCCTGGAAAGCTACCTGTGGCTTTGCTATTCGATATGCCAAACACAGTAACAACAAGTCTCACAATGGAGTCGGTGCTGGGCCCGCTGGAGCATATTGATGAGCAACGGGAGAACAGTGCAGCGCAGTCATATGGGAAAGTTTAAGGAATCCCATTTTCTATCTAGATTGAAGGTAGGCAGGAAACATGAGTATCATGATGGTTGAGTATCTTGAAGAAGAAAAGACTAGAGTAAGGTTAATGCTAATAATGTTTAAGGGAGCACCAATCTCTCCTTACT
The DNA here is from genome assembly GCF_029834395.1 of Sorex fumeus. Taxonomy (NCBI): domain Eukaryota; kingdom Metazoa; phylum Chordata; class Mammalia; order Eulipotyphla; family Soricidae; genus Sorex; species Sorex fumeus. Next base: position 15,234,860 of record NW_026606086.1, on the reverse strand, counting down.
AAGAGAGAGTGCTTGCTATATTTTATAATCTGAACATGAACATAGGTTTTGTTCACACTGAGCTTAATCATGAACTGTCGGTTTTTACAACACCTGATTATAGTCACTCCATGATCCTACGTAATGGTATTTTATGAAATGCTTGTATCCAACAAGAGACTGTTACCTAGCTATGGAGAGATCAAGGCCAGTCTCTATAAAATCCAAGTGCGGACAGATCAGGATAGTTCCCAGATGACAGGAAGTGCTTTCCTTTCTCACCTACTAATTCACTGTAGACATGAATATGACTTAGTATCTATATATTGTAGATACCAGTGAAATCCAAACTAAACTTTTGTATCATGAAAATTCTGGTTATTAAACTTATGGGAAAGTAATATCTAATATCAAATTTATTATTCCTGTTGATAATGTACTATTAAGTCCCATTTTAAAATGGGCCAGAGCAATAGCACAGCAGGTAGGGCGTTTGCCTTGCACGTGGCCAACCCGGGTTAGATTCCTCCATCCCTCTCAGAGAGCCTGGCAAGTTACTGAGAGTATCCTGTCCACACGGCAGAGTCTGGCAAGCTACCCGTGGTGTATTCGATATGCCAAAAACAGTAACAACAAGTCTCTTGAGGAAGATGTTACCGGTGCCTGCTTGAGCAAATCAATGAACAATGGGAGGACAGTGCTAAAGTGCATTTTAAAATGTGTGTCTCCAATGGAGTACTATGTAGCTGTTAGAAAAGATGAAGTTATGAAATTTACATACAAGTGGTACTACATGGAAAGTATCATGTTAAGCGAAATGAATCAGAAAGAGCGGGATAGACACAGAAAGATTGCATTCATCTGGGGAACATAAAGCAACAAAACAGGAGACTAACACCCAGGAATGGCTCAGATTAGTACCAGGAATTTTGCTCCATGACTTGAAGGCCAGCCACATGTGCTAGGTGATAAGGAAGCTCAGATAGAGAAGAGAGCACCAAATAAAGGGTGTTGTGAAGACCCTCCCAGGGTGGGAGAGACATGCTAAAAGTAGTCTATAGACCAAACATGATTGCCACTCAATGCCTCTCTGGCAAAACACAGTACCCAAAAGAAGAGAGAGAGAACAAGGGGGAATGCCCTGCCACAGTGGCAGGGTGGGACGGGGGGGGGATGGGGGGTGGGAGGGATGCTAGGACCCGTGGTGGGGGAGGATGTGCACTGGTGGAGGGATGGGTACTTGATCATTGTATAACTGAAACCCAAGCACAAAAATTTATAAGTCTATAAATGTACTTCATGGTGTTTCACTAATAAAAAAATGATTAAATAAAAAAATAAATAAAATGTGTGTCTCATTTTTATATGTCTCATTTAAAAAAATTAATATGTAGCTAGGTAACTTACTAGTTGTAAAATAGGGAAAGACTAGGTAAAATTCAAGTATTTGCAAATTGTATAGGTTGAAGCATTGACTCACCAATCTCAACCCCCAAAATAAATAGCACATTTGATATTGCTCACAATCATTTTTATTTGAAACTAGATCATTGATTACAGATGAAAGAGTTGGTATGTTATTTTAAATCAAAAATATGAAGGCATATTTTTAGGCTAGAAGAACACTTGAAGAAGCCCCCAGTGATTCTTCTACTTCAGTGATTTTTTTTCACAGAAATGGCATAGTATTCTTGACTACTTTTTTTAGATCTGCAAGAGAAAAAAATTGACAAGTGAGTTCTATGAAGAACAAAGCTTTATTTTTTGAAAGGAATATATTTTTGAAATAAATCTAGTGAAGGTCAAAGTTTATTGCATTAAGTGTAATACAAAGAAAACTGTGATTTTCATCTCTGGTGGAAAAACAAGTAACTAATTCCTTTCCAAAGAGATGGAATATGAATCTCTGCGTGGCATCCTAGGAAACTAATGGGGAAAACATATAGAAGCCAACCACGTTGAATGACAGAACACAAAATGCTCAACCAACTTCAAACAGCTCAGTAAGTTCCCCGAAAATTACTTTAGTGACATCTTTGTGAGAATGTTTAATGAGACAAAGAAATGATGACACAAATAGTCAACAAAGCATGAAAAATAACTCAATAGAAGCTCAAACCAACAAAATGACAGCCTCTGGGGAAAAGATCAAGACACTCCAAAATGAGATAGAGGAAACTGAAAACAACAGAAGGTGGCAAAGGGTCTGAGAAGAAATGAAAAACATATCAGGGAACTATAGGATGAGTTCAAGAGAGACAATATAAGAATCAGAGCAGTCCGTGAAGAACAGAAAGGTAAATTCAATGAAGAAACTATGGTTACGATATCAATAAGAATTTCCCAGAGTAGAAATATGGGCCACTAAATCCAATGGGATGAAAGGGTTCGATGCAAATAGATTGAAATAGGAAATCTCCAATACAAGTTGTACTTGATATGATAATATTCAAGATAGAGACAGAATACTGAAGACAGAACTCAAAAAGGGAAGTTATGTACAAGTGAAATTCTGTAAGATCCATAGCAGATCTATCAAATGAGACTCTATGAGCTAGAAGAGAATGGAAGGTATAGTACAAAAACTCAATTAAATGATCACCTCACCAAGAATACTCTATCCAGCTAGATTATCATTTAGGTTTGAAAGAATAATGCAGGGATTCATGGACAGGCAACAGCTTTGGGGATTGATAGTCTTGAAACCAGGCTCGTTAGAAAAATAGAAGGAACTTTGAAAAGCAAGACTCTTGACCCCATGGCACTGAGTAGGGCATTCATTCATGGACCGTGTGGTTGCCCTCTGCTAAATTAAGAAAGGTTTGTTTAGATTATTCGGTTAAGGGATTTTGAACATTTTCAAAATGAATTAAAACATTCACTTATATCGAATGTTGTATATCTGTAGAGATACTTATTACAATCCTTTACATATTAAAGCAGATATTCAAGCAGTATCTATAAAATAATAAAATGAAGGCAGTATTTCCGCTGAAGATAAAACACAGTATTATACATCTATTGGCCTATTCAGAATATCCCCCTCCCAAAATTTTCTTTTTTTAGAAAAAGATATAATTCCTTTTCCAAAAGAAAAATTATTTCTTAATGAAAAATTATCTCTCCACTCTTAATAAATTTTACATTTGTAGAATTTACCTATTTCATGTAAATCCTAAAATGTATGAGTACAGAATCATTCATTATATTGATTTTTAAATTTATAGACCCGTAAAAATATAGTTTATTTATTTATTTATTTATTTATTGAATCACCGTGGGAAAGGTTACAAAGCTTTCAGGTTTAGGTCTCAGTCATGCAAATATCAAACACATTTCCCTTTACCAAAACTTATTTTTTACCATGAAGAACCCCAATAAAACCCCACCCCCACCCCTCCCAGTCCCTGTGGGGCAGATGAATTCTAGTTAACACTCTATCTGCTTTGATTAGATTCATTGTTTCAATAAAAGTTTCACCACTATTATTTAGAGTTTACCCCCCCCCCCCAAATCAGACATGCTGAAAAAGCATTGTGAAGTGATTTTCTTTCTACAGCTGGGTTCAAGAATTATATGTTGGTTTTGGATTTCTGCTATTTTACTTATTGACCCTGGAAGTATTTCTACTGAAAGTCAGATAGTTAAGAAATTGGTTTCTGTGCTCTGGAGTCGTGGCCGTGCTGGAGAGCCGCTAGTGGGGGGCAACTGGTGGCCTCGGTAGGGCATGAAGGGCAGACCGAAACGCCCCCCTTCCCATGAGGTTTTAGTCGCCCCCAGTCCCCCGGCTCATACCTGCTGTCCACAAGGCTCCCATGCAGCCGCCATCCCTCTTTCCAGACAAGAGAGGGCGATTGGGGTAACACCCTTTCCCCTCCGGCAGACTTGATGGCCTGGATTAATGGATAGTCCGTTCACTTTTCTGCTCCAAGCTGCCGGGTTCTGCATTAAGTCCTTGTGCTTCTGGGGCCGTGGCCGTGCTGGAGAGCCGCTCGTGGGGGGCAACTCGTGACATCGGTAGGGCGTGAAGGACGGGCCAGAATGCCCCCCTTCCCATGAGGTTTTAGTTGCCCCCACACCCCCGGTTCATACCTGCTGTCCACAAGGCTCCCATGTGGCCGCCATCCTTTCTAGAGGGAGGAGGGTGGAAGGGACCAACATCCTTTCCCCTCCAGGCAGACATGATGGCCTGGATTAATGGATAGTCCTTTCACTTTTCTGCTCCAAGCTGCTGAGTTCTGCATTAAGTCCTTGTGCTTCTGGGGCCGTGGCCGTGCTGGAGAGCCGCTCGCGGCGGGCAACTGGTGACCTCAGTAGGGGGTGAAGGACGGACTGGAGCGCCCCCCTTCCCATGAGGTTTTAGTCACCCCCACTCCCCCGGCTCATGCCTGCTGTCCACAAGGCTCCTGTATGGCCACCATCTTTCTTTCCAGAGAGGAGAGGGCGAATTGGGCAACACCCTTTCCCCTCCGGACAGTCATGATGGCCTGGATTAACGCATAGCCCATTCACTTTTCTGCTCCAAGCTGCTGGGTTCTGCATTAAGTCCTTGTGTTTCTGGGGCTGTGGCCATGCTCCAAACTTAACTATGGTTTTCAGAGAGAAACGTTGGGTGGTTTACTTCCCATGGATCACTTTGTATATAGAGAGATGTCGCGCTGCCGCGTAAGCGGCCGCACGGTTTTGTGGAAAAGTCCTAGTTCCCGCATACTCGAGCTGTTGTTGTAGAGGCTTCTGGTCACCGGGGTTCCATATGGGGGAGGCGGGATGCGGTATCTACCCCATCTGGGGCTTCCCGATGATCTCGGCTCTTTTTGGAACCTGTTTTTTTTTTTCTTTCGGGATCTGTGGATCCCGCCCTCCATGTTGTCCTTCTGTTCGGCTGAATGCTCCCGTAAAAATATAGTTTTGAAAAAAATTGCAGTTTTTACTTCATCCATGCTTTATTCACCAATGTAAGTAGGTGTTATCATAGCCACAATTTAAACAAACAAACAAACAAACAAAAACCCAGATATTTATTCCGTATAATATGAGGAAAACCAAATAGTCAATGTCATCAGAACTGAAGAAGGCAGCTAGGATAGAGAAGGGACCATTATGCCAAAGAAAGTTGGAAATGATTGCTCTGAACAAGAACTGAGTGCTGAAACTAGGTAAAGGAATAAACATGATAACCTTTCAGTCCCTGTGTTACAAACTATAATGCCACAGAGATGAGAGGGGAGAGAGGTAAAAGAAGGAGTTCAGGGAGGGAGGGAGGGAGGGAGAGAGAAAGACAGACAGACAGAGAGAGAGAGAGAGAGAGAGAGAGAGAGAGTAGAAAACTGCCTGCATAGAGAAATGGAGGGAAACTGGGTACATTGGTAGTGGGAAATGTACACTAAGGATAGGACGGGTAATGGAACATTTTATGACTGAATCTCAATCATGAACAACTTTGTAACTATGCTTCTCACAGTGATCCAAGAAAAAGAAAAAAGAAATTAAAGCTATATCCATATCTCAAATCTTACACAAAAGAAACTCAAAGTACTTCAGACACCTTGAGATCAGACCTGAATCTGTGAAGTACACTGAGAAGAATACAAGCAGAATTCACCAAGACCTAGACCTTCAACCATATGATGCCACTGGAAAGGGCTATGAAATGAAATCTAAACAAATGGGACTACCTCAAACTTACAAGTTTCTGTATGGGGAAAGAAACATGGATTAAAAGTAAAGGAATGCTGAATGGGAAGAAATATTTCCACTCAGCACATCAAATGAAGTGATGATATATATCTAGGATATATAAAGTACTTCTAAGGATTAAGCCATAAATCTAAAAAAAATACAAAAGTGAGGTAAGGACACGAACAGACATTTCTCAGAGGAAGACAAGTGGATGGCCAACTGGCCAACATGAAAATATTCTCACCATCACTTATTATTAGGGAAATCCAATCAACAAAACAAGAGATATCATCTTATACCGGTCAGAATGGCACATATCAAAAATACTGGGAAGAACCTGTGTTGGTAGGATGTCATGAAAAGGAATTCTCATCCGCTGCTGGTGAGAATATTGTCAGGTCCCACTCCCATAGAAAGAAGTATGGAGGGTTCTCAGTAAATTCAGAATTGAGCTGCCATATGACCCAGCAATTCTACTTTTGGATATCCATCCTTAGAACAGAACACCATTATTCATTCAAAAGATTGTGTGAGCACCATTATTCATTGCATCACTCTGTACATAAGCTAAGATTTTAAATCAACTTAGATGTCCAATGTAGAACTAGTGGATCATGAAGAAGTTTATATGCAATGTAAGGAATAATAGAATCATGCAATTCATGGCAGCATGGATGGAACTGGAACATAAAATGAATATTTCATTTATGTTAAATCAAATAAGCCAGAAGAGAAAAGATAAACACACGATGATGCTACTTATTTGTGGTAGGGTAATAGTATAGCAGGTAGGGCATTTGCCTTGCATGCGGCCAACCTGGGTTCGATTCTTCTGCCCCTCTCGGAGAGCCTAGCAAGCTACAGAGAGTATCTTCCTGCACTGCAAATTCTGGCAAGCTCCCAGTGACTTATTCAATATGCCAAACAGTCTCACAATGGAGACTCTCACAATGGAGATGCTACTGGTGCCCCCTTGAGCAAATGGATGAGTAACAGGAAGACAGTGCTACAGTACTACAGGATAACTAGATAAGAAAATGTAATGGCTTAAGAGCCTAGAGGATAGGGAGGAGAAGAGAAGAAAACAACTGGTGGGGGAGGAGAGGCAAGTACTGGTGAGAGAAGAGACAGAAAAGTAGCTGCAGGGGACAGGGATCAAGGGCATTCGAGCACATTAGTGGTGTTAGGAAAAATAGCGCTAAGTATTCAAACAGAGTCAATAGTACTGAAATCATGGGACCCAAACTTTAGCAACCTAACTTTAAAAAGATGCCTGTCAAGATGGCAGGTGCGGGGGCAGAGTCTCCTGCCCCTGCGCCTGGCTGTCCTCGTGTGGCCCCTTGGAGGGGGCGGGCAGGTTGAGTTTCCCTCCCCACCCGGAGCAGAACCTAGGCAATCGAAGACCTCTGGAACCAGTCACAACCGTGCTGAGACCACTCTCCACACGCATGAAGGTACCAGCAGAGGAACAAAGGCATGTGGGTCCTGGGGCTGAGATCTCCAAGCCTGCTCGGATCGGGGCTGAGCATCCTCCACCCAGATCGTCCATCTTCTGGTAGGCAGGGTTCACACCCACCAACTGGCCCCCTGTGGCATGTAATCCCATCAATGGCCAAGACACAGAGACTATATAACCCAGCTCCTGGAAGACATCTTACTATCTCGTTCTTACTTCGGACAACCTGGCAGGCTACTGAATGTAACCTGCCCACACGGCAGAGTCTGGCAAACTCCCCGTGGTGTACCCGATATGCCAAATACCAGTAAAAATGATGGGTCTCATTCTCCTAACCCTAAAAGAGCATTGAATATGGTTCTTTTAAAATCTCAGGGCTGGGAAGAAGGAGACGTTACTGGTGCCTGCTCTAGGCAAGTGATGAACAACAGGATGATTGAACGACAGGATGATCGTGATCGTGATTGTGATCAGCATGGCTTACTGGAGGGGGCAAGGGTGGGGGTTGGGGACAACAACACATTGGTATTGGAGGGAAGTTGACATTGTTGGTAGGATCAGTGCTGGAGCATTGTAAGTCTAAAATATGGTATGTCTAACAGGATGAATAAATATTTTAGGAATAGTAAGATTGCGTTTCTCATTCTAATCTCTGGACTCTTTCAGGAACACTAAAAATAATGAAAGAATTTCCAATTTCCTAGTAATGCCATGAATAACTCTCAAAATTTTCTGCCTCATAAGGACCTCATTGCAGTACAACTTTCTAGTTCTGGGTATACCTTACAAGAAAACAAAGGAACTTTCCAAAGGTGTGGTACTAGTTGTTTGGTCATGTGCACGCACATACTTGTTCTTTCTAATGACATTCCACTGTGAAACCTACTTTGAATCAGATTTTCTCTTGGTTGTGACTGTAGTATTGAAATATTTTTTGAGTAGCTGAATCAGTCTAACGCAACAATTGCCTCTTTTCTTTCTATTGGCAACTAAAGAAATAAATTAAATTTCTGATTTCACCTTCCCAGTGACTAACGAACAAAGACGCTCCTTCTTTCCTAACCTGTCACTGAGAAAGGAAGAAATGTCCATAGACAGTCCCAAAGACCCCACATTGTAGCTTTTAGATTGAAGGGAAAAAGGATCTTAACTCAAACTCATTAACTAAGCCTTTAAAATCACCTATTCTGATCCAGCAAAGTACACATTGGAATTTCCCCATGGATTGGAACCTAATCAGATTCTATTCTTGGGTACATACATGTTTTGATTATGTTACACTTGGTCATTTCTTGGTTGTTTATTTCTATAGGTCAATTTTCAATATTATCAAATTCAATGTTCCCAGAGCAATCTGGGCAAAATTCATATGCAAAAAGCCACAACCTCCTGTCTTTGCGGATATCTATCTGTTAACTTGATATCTGGTAACTTGATTCCCTCCTTTCCCCTCTCCTCCCTTCTCCTCCCCTCCCCTCCTCTCCCCTCCTCTCCCCTCCCCTCCCCTCCCCTCCCCTCCCTTCCCCTCCCCTCCCCTCCCCTCCCCTCCCCTCCCCTCCCCTCCCCTCCCCTCCCCTCCCCTCTCCTCTCCTCTCCTTTCCTTTCCTTTCCTTTCCTTTCCTTTCCTTTCCTTTCCTTTCCTTTCCTTTCCTCTCCTCTTTTTCTTCCTTTACTTTTCATTTTTTCTTTTTGTTCTGTTCCTGGTCCACACTTGGCAGTACTCAGGGCTTTGAACTCTGAATTGGCTCTGAACTCAGGAATTACTCCTGGTGGTGCTCACGAGACCGTATGGGATGGCTAGCTGCATGAAAGGCAAGTGCTCTATCCCCTGTACTACTCTCTGGCCCCTATTAAGTTGATTTCTAAAGGCAGAAGAAATAGCAAAATAAAGAAAATGACACGTATTTTACATCATGGCTTTCCCATCCCAAAACACAGTTGATATTAGAATAGGAAAAGTTGGGACTATAAGGGTCATAAAAAGGACTTACTTCGAAAGTTCAGAAATGGGCAGCTATCTGTAGTATCAACAGCAGGGTCTTCAGGACCGAATTCTCTGTCAAAATCAGCATCTACAGTGACTTCCTCAGATAAAGAGTCATCAGTGCTTTCAGGGTCTTTTCCAGGAGAAGTCAGAGCAGAAGTTTGTATCAGTATAATCAGAGAGGGACAACAGAAAGTAGAAAGGAAACTTTCCATGAAAGGTACTTGATTCTCTCCTTAAGGAATGAACTTTTCATAATCAATTTGGATTTAAGATTCTTTTTTCTAAAATTCATCATCAAATATCATCAATTCTGCTATATTTTTAAATCTGACTGCCTATTGTTCCCTCATATAAATATTCTAAGAAACCATGACCCTAGAGAGATAGAAAGAATTTGTAATATCCCTTAAGTCTAGGACACTGATAGAAAATATGCTTGTTACTCAGGCCTGGGCACAAAGCAACAATTCCACAAGTTTTCATGTTTACAGGGACTGCTGCTGGGAAGTAATAAGGAAATTCCTACTGGAAGAACATGCTGGTGTTCTCCCACAGAATGTTACACTGAGTGATTTGTTACATTGTGAAAAAACAGAGTTGAAAAGTAAATCCTAGAGGGAAAAAGCAAGAGCGAGAAGAAAAAGTATCAAGAATATCTCCTAGGAGAAGGGAGGGAGGAGAGCGAGGACCCCCAGCGAGCCCAAGCCCCAGCGCGTGTCCAGAGCCGGAGCCCCGCGCGGCAGCACACCGGCCCCTCCCATCCAGGTGGGTCGGAGGACCCGAGCGGAGCCCCGCCCCTGAACCCGGACGCGCGGCCCGCGGAGCGAGCCCAGCAGGAGAAGGGAGGGAGGAGAGCGAGGACCCCCAGGGAGCCCAAGCCCCAGCGCGCGTCCAGAGCCGGAGCCTCGCGCGGCAGCACACCGGCCCCTCCCATCCAGGTGGGTCGGAGGACCCGAGCGGAGCCCCGCCCCTGAACCCGGACGCGCGGCCCGCGGAGCGAGCCCAGCAGGAGAAGGGAGGGAGGAGAGCGAGGACCCCCAGCGAGCCCAAGCCCCAGCGCGCGTCCAGAGCCGGAGCCCCGCGCGGCAGCACACCGGCCCCTCCCATCCAGGTGGGTCGGAGGACCCGAGCGGAGCCCCGCCCCTGAACCCGGACGCGCGGCCCGCGGAGCGAGCCCTGCCAGAGAACAGCGCGGATCCCAGGATCCTGGGAGGGAGTGGCCTGGGATTATCTAGGGGCGTGGCCTCTAAGAAGGGGGCGTGGCCTAAAAGTGGGCGTGGCCTACTTCCGGGCGGGGGGCCGCTTACCCGGCCGCAGGTATATCACTCACTTCAATCAACTTGGACCTGCATCCTTTCATCCTTTACATCAACTTGTTACCTAATACCAAACAAAATTTCTCACCTCTTCCACTACAATTCAACAAAATCCCACTCGCCTACTCCATTTCCAACAAAAGTTCAGTTCGAAAACAGCTATACAAGTTCAGTAATAAATAGTAACGCCTCTAAAAGTTTCACTCAATGTCAGTTATAAAACAAAGAATAACGCCTGATTGAGAAGAAGGTCAGACTCAGAAAGGTAAAGAGGCGCATCTAGCAGCAACAAAGCTGGACGGCTCCTGGCAGCCTCTCCTCACTCAACTAGAACAGTAGCAGCGAGTGTGACGGACCAAACCACACTGGTCACAATGGTAAAGCAACGCAAAAGTCCACCAAACTTTCTTATTCACGAGGCTAGCCCAGACGACACCAACAGTACTATAGCGATAGACAACCTCTCTGACAAGGAATTCAGAATGGAGCTACTCAGGATGCTTAGGGAACTAAAAGAAACAATGGAAACCAATGCCAATAAAAGACAAGAGGATTTGAAGGCAGAAATGACGAAAATGCAATCGGAAATGTCGGACCTGAAAAACCTGGTAGCCGAATTGAAAACCTCAGTGGAAGGCCTCAGCAACAGAGTAACAGCGGCTGAGAACAGAATCAGTGAGCTCGAAGATCAAGTTCAGAGTCTTGTCAGAAAAGAGCAGAAAATGGAAAAGAGACTCACAGTTCGAGAACAGATGGCAAGAGAAGATCGTGATGAAGCCAAGAGGGGTAACATAAGAATTATTGGAGTCCCAGAGGGACGGGAAGAAAACCTTGATGAAGAAGAAACTGTCAAAGAAATCATTGCTACAGCGTTTCCAGAGCTGAAGAAAACTTGTGACCACATCCAGGAGGCCCGAAGGGTACCGGCTAGAAGAAATCCGAATAAAAATACCCCAAGACACATCCTGATCAAAATGACCAAAACTTTAGACAGAGACAAAATTCTGAAAGCAGCAAGATCGAAGAAAGAAATCTCTTACAAAGGAGCATCCTTAAAATTCACTGCTGATTTTTCTGATGAAACCCTCAGGGCCCGAAAACAGTGGTGGGACATAGTGAAAAAACTCAATGAAATAAATGCTTCTCCAAAAATACTTTACCCAGCGAGACTCTCATTCATAATAGAAGGAACAACACACAGTTTCACGGACAAACAACAGCTCAGGAACTTCATAGACTCAAAACCATGGTTACAAATACAACTAAATGGGCTACTTTAAGGCAAGACAGACCTCTCAAATACACCAAATTTCAACAGAACAATGGGACAAAATCCCATAACAATAATCTCTCTCAATGTCAATGGGCTAAACGCACCAATTAAAAGACATAGAGTGGCAGGATGGATTAGAAAATTGAACCCAACATTCTGCTGCCTGCAAGAAACGCATCTCAATAGTCAAAGCAAACACAGACTCAGAGTCAAAGGCTGGAAAACAATCCTACAGGCAAACAGCTCCCAGAAAAAAGCTGGGGTAGCTATCCTAATATCAGACCACATCGATTTCAGAGTGAAGAAGGTCATAAGAGACAGTGAAGGCCATTTCCTATTGACCAAAGGATCTGTACAACAGGAAGAACTTACAATAATAAATGTATATGCACCTAATGAGAGACCAGCAAAGTACTTAAAACAATTACTCATAGATTTGGAAAAAGACATCGATAGCAACACAATACTAGTGGGAGACCTCAACACCGCTTTGTCACCTCTTGATAGATCAACCAGACTCAAGCTTAGCAAGGACATACTTCATCTGAGGGAAACAATGGAAGAAAGGGGCTTAGTAGATATATACAGGACACTTCATCCACAAAAAGCTCAATACACATTCTTTTCAAGCGTACATGGAACGTTCTCCAAGATAGACCACATGCTGAGCCACAAAACATGCCTCCATAAAATTAAGAAGATAGAGATTATATCAACAATCTTCTCAGACCATAATGCGCTGAAATTAGAAGTAAATCACACACAAAAACAGAAAACTAAATTAAACACATGGAAATTAAACAGTGCGCTATTAAACAACGAGTGGCTTAGACAGGAAATTAAAGAGGAAATCAAAAGATTCCTAGAAACGAATGAAAATGGGGACACGAGTTACCAAAACCTATGGGACACAGCAAAAGCAGTCTTAAGAGGAAAATTTATAGCTCTACAAGCATTCCTCAGGAAGGAGGAGCGAGCCCACATAAATAAACTAACCTCACAGCTTAAGAACTTGGAGAAGGACCAACAAAAGGAGCACAACCCTAACAGGAGGAAGGAAATAATAAAACTCAGAGCAGAGATTAACGAGATGGAAACCCAGAAAACAATCCGAAAGATCAATGAAACCAAGAGCTGGTTCTTTGAGAAAATTAACAAAATCGATAAGCCCCTAGCAAAACTCACAAAGAAAGGGAGAGAGAAAACCCTAATAAACCGAATCAGAAATGAAAAGGGGGTCATTACAACAGAAACCACAGAAATTCAAAGGATCCTCAGGGAGTACTTTGAAAAGCTTTATGCCACAGAACATCAAAACCTCGAGGAAATGGATAAATTCCTAGACTCCTACAGACTCCCAAGGCTGAACCAAGAAGACCTGGAATACCTGAACAGACCTATCACCATCAAGGAAATTGAAATGGTAATAAAAAGTCTCCCCAAGCACAAAAGCCCTGGCCCGGATGGATTCACCAGTGAATTCTTCCAAATCTTTAAAGAAGACTTACTCCCAATCCTCTTTAAGCTTTTCCATGAAATTGAAATATCAAACACACTTCCGAACAGCTTCTATGAAGCAAATATCACACTGATACCAAAAGCAGACAGAGATAACACAAAGAAAGAGAACTACAGGCCGATATCCCTGATGAACACAGATGCAAAGATCCTCAACAAACTACTAGCAAATAGAATCCAACTACTCATCAAAAAGATCATACACCATGACCAAGTAGGATTCATCCCAGGGATGCAAGGATGGTTCAACATTCGGAAATCAATCAACATAATCCATCATATCAACAAAAGAAAAGATAAAAAGCATATGATCATATCAATAGATGCAGAGAAAGCATTTGACAAGATCCAGCACCCCTTTATGATGAAAACCCTAGCCAAAATGGGCATAGAGGGGACTTTCCTCAACATAGTTAAAGCCATCTACCACAAGCCTACAGCAAGCATCATCCTCAATGGGGAAAAACTGAGAGCCTTCCCTCTAAGATCAGGGACGAGACAAGGATGCCCACTCTCTCCACTGCTGTTCAATATAGTACTGGAAGTACTTGCAATAGCAATTAGGCAAGAAAAAGACATTAAGGGCATTCAGGTAGGAAAGGAAGAAATAAAGCTCTCACTATTCGCAGATGATATGATACTATACTTAGAGAACCCAATAACCTCCACCAAAAAACTCCTAGAAACAATAGACTTGTATAGTAAAGTTGCAGGTTATAAAATCAATACCCAAAAGTCCATGGCTTTCCTATATGCAAACAGTGAGAGAGAGGAAAGCTACATGAAAAAAATCAATCCCGTTCACAATTGTGCCCCAGAAAATCAAGTACCTAGGAATCAGCCTAACTAAGGAAGTAAAGGACCTGTACAAAGAAAACTACAAAACGCTACTTCAGGAAATAAAAGAGGACATGAGGAAATGGAAAGACATCCCCTGCTCATGGGTCGGAAGACTGAACATTGTCAAAATGGCAATACTACCGAAAGCACTGTACAAATTCAATGCAATCCCTATAAGGATACCCATGACGTTCTTCAAAGAAATGGAGAAAACACTCCTGAAATTTATATGGAACAATAAACCCCCACGAATAGCTAAAGCAATTCTGGGGAAAAAGAAAATGGGTGGAATCAACCTCCCGAACTTCAAACTTTACTACAAAGCGGTAATAATCAAAACAGCATGGTACTGGAACAAAGGCAGAACTACAGACCAATGGAACAGAGTTGAATACACTGACATCACCCCCCAATCATATGATCATCTAATCTTTGATAAAGGTGCAAGAAATGTGAAGTGGAGTAAGGAAAGCCTCTTTAACAAATTGTGCTGGCATCACTGGACGGCTACATGCAAAAAAATGGGCTCAGAACTCTGCCTAACACCATGTACAAAGGTAAGATCAAAATGGATTAAAGACCTCAACATCAGACCAGAAACCATAAGATACATTGAAGACAAAGTTGGCAAAACCCTCCATGACATTGAGGCTAATGGTATGTTCAAAGATGACACGCCACTGGCTGAGCAAGTGAAAACAGAGATAGATAAATGGGACTATCTTAAACTAAGAAGCTTCTGTACCTCCAAAGAAACAGTGACCAAAATACAAAGACAGTCTACAGAATGGGAAAGAATATTCGCCGAATACACATCTGACAAGGGGTTGATATCCAGGATATACAAAACACTGGTTGAACTCCACAAGAAGAAAACATCCAACCCCATCCAAAAATGGGGCAATGAAATGAACAGAAACTTTCTCAAAGAAGAAATCCGAATGGCAAAAAAGCACATGAGAAAATGCTCTACATCATTAATCATCAGGGAGATGCAGATCAAAACCACAATGAGATACCATCTCACACCTCAGAGACTGGCCCACATTCAAAAGAAAAAAAGCAACCGTTGCTGGCGCGGATGTGGCGAGAAAGGGACACTCCTTCACTGTTGGTGGGAATGTCCACTGGTTCAGCCCTTCTGGAAAACAGTATGGACGTTCCTCAAAAAATTAGAAATTGAGCTCCCATTTGACCCAGCGATACCACTCCTGGGAATATATCCCAGAGAGGCAAAAACGTGTAGCCGAAGTGACATCTGCACTTGTTTGTTCATTGCAGCACTCTTTACAGTAGCCAGAAACTGGAAGAGACCTGAGTGCCCAAGAACAGATGACTGGTTAAAGAAACTTTGGTACATCTACACAATGGAGTACTATGTGGCTCTTAGAAAAAATGAAGTCATGAACTTTACATACAAGTGGTACAATATGGAAAGTATCATGCTAAGCGAAATGAGTCAGAAAGAGAGGGATAGACATAGAAAGATAGCATTCATCTGGGGGATATAAAATAATAAAATATGAGATTAATACCCAAGAATAGCTGAGAGCAACACCAGGAGAATTACTCCATAACTTAGAGGCCAGCTGGGTATTCTAGGGGAAAGGACAATTCAGATAGAAAGGGGAACACCAAGTGGAGGGTGTTTGGAGGATCCTCCCAGGAGGGGAGATGCAGGTTGAAAGTAGACTGGGCTGAACATGTTCGCCACTCAATGCCTCTTTGGCTGATCACAGCGCCCAGGAGGAGAGAGAGAACAGGGGGGAATGCCCTGCCACAGTGGCAGGGGGGGATGGGGGGATGGGAGGATGGGGGGGGAGGGATATTATCCTGGTGGTGGAAAATGGGCACTGGTGGAGGGATGGGTATTTGATCGGGGTATGACCGAGATCCAAGCACAAAAATTTGTAAATCTACAACTGTACCTCATGTCGTTTCACTAATAAAAAAGAAAAAAAAAAAAAGAAAAAAAAAAAAGAATATCTCCTTATTTTTCTTTAGGTTCTTGCCTGGAAGGCCATGTCCTGTTTTTCCAGCCTTTCATGTAAATGATTACATCATAGATTACAGCAGAAATTTTGAGAACCGCAGTAGGCATACTGGGAGAATCTGGTTTCATTAAATGAAATTGAACAAATACAAGAGGCGTATCTGATCGTTGTGTGATTGTAACCCAAACATGAAAGCTTGTAACTATCTCATGGTGATTCAATAAAATTTAAAAAAGGAAGAAAAGAAAAGAAATTAAAAGTAGGAAAAAAAAGAAATTGAACAAATAGCCAATAACAACTCTACATCCAAAGAGAAAGTGGGAAGACTTAGAAGTATCATCCTAATGTTTTATACAGATATTAACAAAAATACAGGACCCAAGACCACATTTTTAAATCTACCTTAAAAATAGGAGTATATGCCTGTAGCAAAGCTATAAATAGATAGCCATGCTATCTCTGGAGATGAAACAGTTTTTTTTTTAATTAGACCTTACATTTGGGATAGGATATATTACACATTGTGTGAGTTCTATCAAGACCCAATACCTTTATGTACAACACCCAGAAGACACAGTTCCCAATATGGAGAATAAATATTAAAATTTTCATATTTCCTTCATGGACACAGCATATACAGAACAAAACACACAGTATTTATAGAAGTGACAAAGAATGAATAAGTTCTTTGGTCCAAAACCTTGATTTTCAGTCTTAAAATAAGACACAAAGACCATCACAAGAGCAAACTATGTGACCTTGCTTCATCTTACCCCATTTTATGCCGTATTTGCCTTGAATTCTCTATGATACTAGTACCTTCATTTCTAATTCAGCTTTATAAATGACATCTCTTTATTTGTTCTGGGGGAAACTGGTCTCTCATGCACAGAGAGGTCATGCTTCCTTTCATTTATGATAACAAAGAAAATTTCATATTCCTCTCCGAAATGCTCACACTCCAGTTGGACACATTGCCCTATAAAGGAATGCTCACTCTAAATTTCAAGTAAGCCATGTCAGAGACTTTAGAGTTCTGCAATAAAGTATAAGAAGTGAGCACATTTTCTTTGCTCACAATAGTTTTTAGAATCTGTGTATAAGGAATATAGTTTTTCTGAACTTTTGCTTAGGTTTCATTGTAAAACATCCGCCATGGTAACTTGGCATACAGCTGAAATGGAAAGCAATCATTGCAGGAAGTAAGTAAATTACAAATGTATACTCACCAGGATCAGATGGAGCTTCTGTTGCATACTCTGAAAAGACAGAAAAATAAGATGTAGATGACAATTTGATAAATGATGTCAAAACACATAATACTGAAGCTTTAAAAAAGCATAATAAAACCTCAGTGATGCCACACTGAAGAGAAAAAATGTACAATTAATATTCAACCCAGAAAATTACACATATACAATGTGCACAACACATGTATGGTCATTTCTTTCCTAAAGATTTGTTGTTGTTGGTTTTTTTTTGGGGGGGGGCAGGGGCACACCCTGTGGTGCTCAGGAATTACTTCTGGCTCTGTGCCCAGAGATCACCTCTAACAGGACTCGGAGGTGATGTGGGATGCTGGGGAGCAAACCCAGGTCAGCCACATGCAAAGCAAGTACCTGCCTGCTGTGCTATGTCACTGGTGCCCCTTGAAAAGAACCTCTGGAAACCATTTAGGCATATTTACAGACAGTAATATACGGCAAAGCCTGTGAAGCTGGCAAGCTCCCTGTGAAGTGTTCAATATGCCAACAAAGTAACAACAAGTCTCAAAATGGAGACATTACTGGGCCCCCTCGAGCAAATCGATGAACAACGGGAGGACAGTGGACTATATTAGTACTGGATTCTAAGATTGGAACTGATCCAATCCTTAAATAAGTTGGATCAAAAAAGATCCAACTTATTTAAGGAAAGCTTAAGAATAGAGTCAACTCTAACTTCAAAGATGAGTTAAAGTGTTGCCAGGGTAGGGTAAGGAGTGGAAAAAGCTGATGGAAGCTTCTAGTTTCCCCATCCCTGATATTCACAAAGAATTAATATCTGGAGTACTGTTTCCACAACAAGAACATGGCCTACTCTTATCTTCAGGTAAAAAGTTTACTTACGGCCAGACACCAAGAATGCAGGAACTGCCATCAGTATGAGCAACCCTAAGAACTTCATGGTAGTAAATTGAAAAGCAGAAAGAAGAGATAGGTAAAGCTTCAGAGCCTGGCAGGAAATGAGACTGGAAATGAGACTGCCTATGAGATTCTCGATATTAAATAGGCAGAAGGCACCAATCAGCTGTCAGATTCAAATCCATGTTAGTTAGCATAAAATATTGATGTAAACAGCCAGAGGCCCTTTAGAAAGATCATAACATTAACCACTTAATACTGGCACAACTTCTCTTCTTAGCTTCCTTTTGCTTTGTTGGATGTAATGACACCATGGTTATTGGTTCTATGACAAGCTGGAGAAACCCCATACTAGCCTTCTTGACTTACTCAACACTTCAGTGCTTCTTTTTAACACACTTCAAGTTGTAAGACGATAGCATATTTATCCCTGTTTCCTATAAAAGGAAACATAGAAAAAAAAGAATAAAAAAATTAGAACTTACTAACCTAATAAATATTCTCTGGAATTCAGGTGCGTTGTTTAGTTAATAGCCTGATTCAAACATATTAAAACTGCTTCTTTTTTCCATAGTCAAGTATATTATTCAATGAGTGAGGGTCACATGTCCTGCAGCAAAAAAAAAAAAGGACAGTAGCACTGTCCTCCATTGTTCATCGATTTGTTCCAGTGTGCCCAATTCATCTCCATTGTGAGACTTGTTGTTATTGTGTTTGGCATATTGAAAACCTCATGGGGAACTTGCCAGGCTTTGCCTTGGCGGGATACTCTCGGTAGCTTGCTGGGCTCTCCGAGGAGGGCAGAGGAATTCAACCCAGCTGGGCCAGGGGATTGCGCACAAGGCAAAAGCCCAACCGCAGTGCTAACACTCCTGAGGGTGATCTGGCTGTGACATCTGTCACCCCATTGATCGCTGGGCTTGATTTGGCTGATCTGGCTGGTTAGGCGGGTGTCCCCTTCCTCCCTCACCACTCCATGTGCATCCCTCCCCAAGCTGAGCGCTTGGTAGAACAAAACGGCCTTCATCAAATAGAGCTGGACCTTTCTTTGGTTAAGGATATACGAGTAGCTGCGCTCCCCTGCTAGAATTTCCAAACAAGCTCTCAAAAATAAAAAAAAGTAAAATGACATTTGTCAGGCTGGAGAAACAGTATAGTGGGTAGGGTACTTGCCTTCGACACAGACAACCAACCCAAGTTCAATATCCAACACTCCATATGGTAGGTACCCCACACACTATCAGGAATGCTTCCTAGTGAAGATCCAGGAGTAATCCCTGAGCATTGCTGGGTGTGGCCCAACCCCCCCTTCCCCCAAATGGCATTTGTCACAGAAGTCTAGTTATCCAGTAAATCTTAAATATAATTATCTGCATCTGTCATCAATATTTTTTTTCCTTTTTTAAAAAAACTTTATTTAAACACGATGATTTACAAAATTGTTCATAATACAGTTGTTAGGGGCTTTTGATATTCTTTTTTTTAATTATTATTATTAGTGAAACACCATGAGGTACAGTTGTAGATTTACAAATTTTTGTTCTTGGATTTCGGTCATACCATGATCAAATACCCATCCCTCTACCAGTGCCCATTTTCCACCACCAGGATAATATCCATACACCCGCACCCCCTATCCCCCCTCCCCCCCTGCCACTGTGACAGGGCATTCCCTTTTGTTCTCTTTCTCCTTTTGGGTGTTGTGATCAGCAAAAGAGGCATTGAGTGGCGAACATGTTCAGTCCAGTCTACTTTCAACCTGCATCTCCCCTCCTGGGAGGATCCTCCAAACACACTCCATTTGGTGTTCCCTTTTCTATCTGAACTGTCCTTTCCCCTAGAATACCCGGCTGGCCTCTAAGCTATGGAGTAATCCTTCTGGTGTTGATCTCAGCTATTCTTGGGTATTAATCTCATATTTTGTTATTTTATATCCCCCAGATGAATGCAATCTTTCTATGTCTATCCCTCTCTTTCTGACTCATTTCGCTTAGCATGATACTTTCCATATTGTACCACTTGTATGTAAAGTTCATGACTTCATCTTTTCTAAGAGCTACATAGTACTCCATTGTGTAGATGTACTAAAGTTTCTTTAACCAGTCATCTGTTCTTGGGCACTCAGATCTCTTCCAGTTTCTGGCTACTGTAAAGAGTGCTGCTATGAACAAACAAGTGCAGATGTCACTTTGGCTACACATTTTTGCCTCTCTGGGACATATTCCCAGGAGTGGTATCGTTGGGTCAAATGGGAGCTCAATTTCTAATTTTTTGAGGAACGTCCATACTGTTTTCCAGAAGGGCTGAACCAGTCGGCATTCCCACCAACAGTGAAGGGGTGTCCCTTTCTCGCCATCCGCGCCAGCAACGGTTGCTTTTGTTCTTTTGAATGTGGGCCAGTCTCTGAGGTGTGAGATGGTATCTCATTGTGGTTTTGATCTGCATCTCCCTGATGATTAATGATGTAGAGCATTTTCTCATGTGCTTTTTTGCCATTCGGATTTCTTCTTTGAGAAAGTTTCTGTTCATTTCATTGCCCCATTTTTGGATGGGGTTGGATGTTTTCTTCTTGTGGAGTTCAACCAGTGTTTTGTATATCCTGGATATCAACCCCTTGTCAGATGTGTATTCGGCGAATATTCTTTCCCATTCTGTAGACTGTCTTTGTATTTTGGTCACTGTTTCTTTGGAGGTACAGAAGCTTCTTAGTTTAAGATAGTCCCTTTTATCTATCTCTGTTTTCACTTGCTCAGCCAGTGGCATGTCATCTTTGAAAATACCACTAGCCTCAATGTCATGGAGGGTTTTGCCAACTTTATCTTCAATGTACCTTATGGTTTCTGGTCTGATGTTGAGGTCTTTAATCCATTTTGATCTTACCTTTGTACATGGTGTTAGGCAGAGTTCTGAGCCCATTTTTTGCATGTAGCCGTCCAGTGATGCCAGCACAATTTGTTAAAGAGGCTTTCCTTACTCCACTTCACATTTCTTGCACCTTTATCAAAGATTAGATGATCGTATGATTGAGGGGAGATGTCAGTGTATTCAACCCTGTTCCATTGGTCTGCAGTTCTGCCTTTGTTCCAGTACCATGCTGTTTTGATTATTACCGCTTTGTAGTAAAGTTTGAAGTTAGGGAGGTTGATTCCTCCCATTTTCTTTTTCCCAAGAATTGCTTTAGCTATTCGTGGGGGCTTATTGTTCCATATAAATTTCAGGAGTGTTTGCTCCATTTCTTTGAAGAATGTCATGGGTATCCTTATAGGAATTGCATTGAATTTATACAGTGCTTTCGGTAGTATTGCCATTTTGACAATGTTAAGTCTCCCGACCCATGAGCAGGGGATGTCTTTCCATTTCCTCATGTCCTCATTTATTTCCTGAAGTAGCGTTTTGTAGTTTTCTTTGTACAGGTCCTTTACTTCCTTAGTTAAGCTGATTCCTAGGTACTTGATTTTCTGGGGCACAATTGTGAACGGGATTGATTTTTTCATATAGCTTTCCTCTCTCTCACTGTTTGCATATAGGAAAGCCATGGACTTTTGGGTATTGATTTTATAGCCTGCAACTTTACTATACAAGTCTATTGTTTCTAAGAGTTTTTTGGTGGAGGTTATTGGGTTCACTAAGTATAGTATCATATCATCTTCGAATAGTGAGAGCTTGATTTCTTCCTTTCCTACCTGAATGCCCTTAATATCTTTTTCTTGCCTAATTGCTATTGCAAGTACTTCCAGTACTATATTGAACAGCAGTGGAGAGAGTGGGCATCCTTGTCTCGTCCCTGATCTTAGAGGGAAGGCTCTCAGTTTTTCCCCATTGAGGATGAGCTTGCTGTAGGCTTGTGGTAGATGGCTTTAACTATGCTGAGGAAAGTACCCTCTATACCCATTTTGGCTAGGTTTTCATCATAAAGGGGTGCTGGATCTTGTCAAATGCTTTCTCTGCATCTATTGATATGATCATATGCTTTTTATCTTTTCTTTTGTTGATATGATGGATTATGTTGATTGATTTCCGAATGTTAAACCATCCTTGCATCCCTGGTATGAATCTTACTTGGTCATGGTGTATGATCTTTTTGATGAGTAGTTGGATTCTATTCGCTAGTAGTTTGTTGAGGATCTTTGCATCTGTGTTAATCAGGGATATCGGCCTGTAGTTCTCTTTCTTTGTGTTATCTCTGTCTACTTTTGGTATCAGTGTGATATTTGCTTCATAGAAACTGTTCGGAAGTGTATTTGATATTTTAATTTCATGGAAAAGCTTAAAGAGGATTGGGAGTAAGTCTTCTTTAAAGATTTGGAAGAATTCACTGGTGAATCTATCCGGGCCAGGGCTTTTGTGCTTGGGGATACTTTTTATTACCATTTCAATTTCCTTGATGGGATAGGTCTGTTCAGCTATTCCAGGTCTTCTTGTTTCAGCCTTGGGAGTCTGTAGGAGTCATCAATATTTTTATGTGAACTCAGTTGGAAGGTGTAAATTTTAAATCTCACCTCAACTGAATTATATATAATGAGGGTTGAGAATGTAGGTCAACAGTAGAGCTCTTGAACTTGCATACGCAATGCTCCAGGTTTGAATCCCTGGCACTAAAAATATTTTTAATTAAAAATGAGACATTTTTATGAATTAGGATAGAAATGTGTTCTTTATATTCTCAATATAGTTTTTATGGTGTTGGAGGCTGTATCCCAAACATTTTTAAGTAAAGAAATATCTATAGGAAGCCTTGGCATGGCTTTTACTTCACTTGAACAGGTTCCCCAGTCACCCAGGGCTTCCTGACTGAGGAAGTGCAGTGAGTGCTGGGCCTTGGCGAGCCTGAAATCATGTCATTACCCAGAGCCGCTCAAACTCAGTCCCATAGCTGGGTCAGGAACTCAAGACTGAAATCCCTGTTGATTTTGACACACTCAACTTCGGTGCTGGTGCCAGATCATCCTAACCCAGAAACTTCTAGACATCTCTGACTTCAGATTCCCAAGCTGCCATCCACAATTGCCTAAACACAGGTTTCTCACACAAGGAGCAACAAAAATGATAGGAGAATGAGGCAATTAATTTACACCAAGGGATAAAGACAACAGGCTGTAAGGAAACCCCGATGCAGTGAAGTCAAGCAAACTAACCTAGAGAGCTTTAAAGCAAGAATTCCAATGATGCTCACTAAGATATGGAGATCTGGGGAAGAGAATGTTAGTAATAACTGAAAAATATGAGAAAGTTTGATAAGGATCCAAACAAAAATAAAGCTGAAAAATTCTGTAAATGTACAAAAAATATAATTCTGGAGTTCAAAGATAGAGTAAAAGAAGTTAAAATAGAATCAGTGTGCTTATAAAGAAAACAGTGCAAACTATCCAAGTAGGCCAGTATAAAAGAGAAAGACAGAGAATGAATATTAAAAATGATGACTAACACAGGTATATAGGACAGCATCAAGGTGAATAAAATTCACATCATAGGGCTGGGAGAAAAGAGAAAGGGGAAAGGGGCAGAAATCTTAAAACCTTTTGTTGTAGGAGTCGGTGGGATTTTGGGCCACACCTAGTGTACTTAGGGCTTACTCCTGGCTCTGTTCAGAGATAACTCGTGATAGCGCTTAGATCATTTGCCATGCCAGGATGGAACCAGAGTTGGCTGCATGCAAGGTCAGTGATTTGACACCTATACTCTCTATCCAGCTTAGAAATTATTTATTTTAAAGTTAGAGGGGAAATTCTTATGGGGCTAGAGAGAAATTTCAGCCGAGATGGTGCTTGTCTTGCACTCCACTAACCTAGATTCGTCCCCGAAGTACCCCACAGGATCCTCTGAGCCCACCAGGAATGCTCCCTGAGTATAAGTCAGGGAATAAGCCCTGAGCACCTCCAAGGGTGGCCCTAAAACAAACAAGCAAAATGGGAGACTGGGGCTCGCGAGATAGTACAACTGGTAAGGCCGTAAGATGTTTGCCTTGTTTGTCTCCTCAGTCCTAGTAGGCTCAGTTCAGTCCCCAGAGTGTGATCCAAACACAAAACAAAAGAATAAGACTTCTTGGGTTTTCATAGTTTGTAATTTTCAAGGAATACATTCTTTGAAATGTATTTGAAATGCTGGAACGATAGCACAACGGGTAGGGCGTTTGCCTTGCACGCAGCCGACTTGAGTTTGATTCCTCCGTCCCTCTCAGAGAGCCCAGCAAGCTACTGAGAGTATCCTGCCCACATTGCAGAGCCTGACAAGCTCCCCAAAACTATAACAACAAGTCTCTCAATGGAGACGTTACTGGTGCCTGCTCAAGCAAATCATGAACAACAGGAGCACAGTGTTACAGTGCTACATTCTTTGCATCCAATTTTTTAAATTTATGTTCATAGTATTTGTTATGATACATCTATATTTGTAAGGGTCTATTGGAACTCTTTAGCTTCATTTCCAATACTGACAGCTATTTTCTCTTTTTTCAGTCTTCTCAGAAGTTTCTAAATTTCACTGATACTAAAAAATTAGGTTTCATCAAAATTTTCTAGTGTTCTTATGCTTTCAGTATTATTGATTTCTACTCTTATTTTTTCTTTTATTTCTCTACTTTGACTGGAATAATTATTATCTTCCTTTTCCAGAACTTTATCTCTGAAAAAAAATTTGGGGAGGGAAGGTCACACTGGCAGTGTTCAGGGAACCATCTACAACAATCTGAAACAAACTTTAGGAATCAACATCTGAAACTATCTTAAACAAACTTTTAGAACAATATAACGCAGATAAATTGTACAGTGGTAAGGTGTTGCTTGCATATGGAAGACTCTGGTCCAATCTCTAGAATTTTATGTTGTCTCTGGGCTATGATCAGGAGTGAACCTCACAAAGCCCTTAGCGTAGAACCTGACAAAGCCCTGAGAACCAGCTGGTGTGACTCAAGACCAAAATATAAAAATTAAAATGAAAACTAACATGTAGTGATTATCTTAAATTTGTGTGACTTTAGTATTCCCCAATGCAGAGATCACATTACTTTCAAATCTATGGATTTACCTCACAATGGCAAACCTGGCTCCATTCAGCAGTACACACTCAAATTCGGAAACATTAGGAAGAAAAATCAACTCAGAAAACATACAAGGTTGCCTACATCCAAACACCTGAAGAGGATTATCAAACAGGCAGTCCCAAGCTAGACTTGTCTCCAAACAGAAGTTAGGAGATTAGAATTCCTGGATTGCGATTAATTGACAGAGTACAAGACTGATTTTCAATGAATTTAGTAGTATGCAACTACAGATGAAGAAGGGGGTAACATGCAGAGTTTGTAACAAACAGTAGGAGTGAAGAAATCACGGGGTAACGGGAAGCCCATCAAAATTCAGTATGAGGAACAAGGATCAGATCTGACATCATCTATGAAAGGAGCTGGGGGTGTCACTGTGCACTAAAGTGACTGTCCAAATTAAAGATAGTTACCAACCAAAGATAGTTTAATTTTCTCATTGAATTATCATTTGTTTAATATATTATAGTGTTTTCAGGTGGTAACTTCACACGTTCATAGGGTCCCCGAGCTCCACCAGGAGTGATTTCTGAGTGCAGAGCCAAGAGGAACCCCTGAGCATTGCCGGGTGTGACCCCAAAAGCAAAATAATAATAATAATAATAATAACATAAAATAAAATAATAAAGGTCTTCTAATTCTGAGTGGATTGTATTTTGGCTGTCTTTTGAAATGTTTTACTATTTTGTTAAAATCTCTATTAGAGGGGCTGGAGTTATAGTACAGCGGGTAGGGCGTCTACCTTGCACGCGGCTGACCCGTGTTCGATTTCCAGCATCCCATATGGTCCCCCGAACACCGCCACGAGTAATTCCTGAGTGCATGAGCCAGTGCATTGCCTGTGCATCACCAAGTGTGACCCTAAAAGCAAAAAAAAAAAATCTCTATTAGAACATGGGGCTGAAATAAAGTATTGAATTTCAGGGGCTTGGGGCCTGAATCTAAGTTTATAAAAATTCGAAAACACAAAATCACTTTCTGCAGTAAAGTCTATGATAGTATGGATGAATATAATCTTTAAGACTAATTGCTATTCTAACATAGTGAAAAATCATGTCAGCCAAACATTTGAAACTCATATAAAAGAGTTGATTTGAATTATTACTATTATCATTACATACGTATATTCACTTATTTTTATAGTATTCTAACAGTGGAAAATTTTTGAAATTCATACAATACTTAAAATTTAATTAAAATAATAATAAGTATTATTGAATAATACATTTTACCACTAAGTTTTGAGAAATCAATTAGTAGAAGTATACATAATTTCTCAGGTTAATTTTAGGGCAAAGCAAGCACCCCATGACGTATTCGATATGCCAAACACAGTAACAAGTGTCACAATGGAGACATTACTGGGCCCGCTTGAGCAAGTCGACAAACAAAGGGAGCACAGTGACAGAGACAGTGACAGTGACAGTATTATTTGAGTAACTATGTCTCTTAAGTATTCTGATTTTATCCTATTATTCAATAGACTTATTATTCATTTCATACTTGCACTGTTAATATCTTTTTAAGATAACATACTGCATTGCACTTTGGAAAAATAGTTTTAGAAGACATAAAATCCACTCTTTTTATGAAATATTAATGCAGTTGTATACATTATAAAAATAGTAAATTGAGTCTCTATCTTTCCAACTCCCTTCAATAAGTATAATACATTCTTGATTCAATTACATTTTATGTGAGTATATCCATTCTGTTATTATTTTCCTCTACTTAGGAGATTGTGGGCTGGAGCGATAGCACAGCGGTATGGCGTTTGCCTTGCACGCAGCTAACATGGCCTACCCGAGTTCGATTCCTCCACCCCTCTCGAGAGCCTGGCAAGCTACCGAGAGTATCTCGCCCGTATGGCAGAGCCTGGCAAACTCCCCGTGACGTATTCGACATGCCAGACACAGTAACAACAAAGTCTCCAATGGAGACGTTACTGGGCCCGCTCGAGCAAATGGATGATCAACGGGAGGGCCTTTACCTTTACCTTTACTTAGGAGATTAGTGATTATAAAAATTCAGATTGCCTTTTATCTAACTTTTGTTTTTATACAAGTTTTTAAAAGTTTAAATATAAAACTTAGTAGTGAACAGTCTTTCCTTTAAATAATTCCTTAAAGTAAAGCTAACCCAGGATACTTTAAAAATAAGTAAATATATCTATATATCCTTATAGATTTAGCCAATATCTCATCAATCAGTTTGTGAGTTACCACAAGCACAATTAATTTCATAGAATGGATCTTAGTGTCCATTTATGAGATAGACACAGGGATACTTGTGTGTACTGGCATAATCAATAATCGAATGAAATAATATTTAGTGATAATGAGCATTAAGACAAAAGTAATATTCATTGCAATAATTGCTTACTTGCTTACTTGACATCCTTTTACTCTTTGATTTGCTCGAGAGGGCACCAGTAAAGTCTCCATTCACATGCTAGTGTAACCCAATGGCATTTGCTCTCTACAGGAACACGTAGAGTCTAAAACCGTTCATTCAAGGTCTTGACGAAGAAGTCTGTCCATCTTGTAGGTGGGCGGCCACGTGTTCTTTTGATGCCCAGTGGAATCCAGTCTGTAACAGCTCTAGTCTAGCGGTCATCTTCAAATTGCATTGCGTGTCCAGCCCATCTGATTTTCAATGACAAATAGACAGTATCCCTGATTCTTGATCCTCGATGGAGGTTGGAACTTTGGATTCCTTCTCTCATTTGAGTGAAGCATGATACTCCAAGCATAGCTCTTTCGATTTCTCTTTGTGAGACCCGAATAGCGTTCTCAACCTGTTTTCGTAGGGCCTAGGTCTCTGAGGCGTATGTTAGTGCAGGGAGAATGGTGGAGTCGAAGAGATTTGCCTGGAGCCGGAGCTTCATCCTCTTAGCTATTTCTTTGATTCTCTTGAAGGCATTCCACACCGCTCTCTTCCTCCTGTGCAGCTCAGGTGCCAGATCATTCATCATGTTGAGTTTCCGACCTAGGTACTCATAACTGCTTCATTCAGAGATGTTCGTTCTGTTGAGAGCAAATGGAACATCAAGAATGAGTCCATTTTTCATGAACATTATCTTCATAAGATTCAGCTGTAGTTCGACCTATTTCAGCCAGCATTTGTGCCGCTTGGCTAATGTTTGGTGTTATTAGAATGATGTCATCAGCGAAGTGGAGTTAGTGTAGTTGCCGATTGTCTATCTTCACTCCCATATCTTCCCATTCCAGTCATCGCATGATGTTCTTGTGGGTGGCACTGAAGAGTTTTGGTGAAATGGTATCACCCTGCCAAACCCCTCTCTTTACATTGACTATCACTTCCTTGTAGAATGATGAGATTCTGGTGGTGAATCCGTAATAAAGCTTGTGGAGTATACTAATGTACTGAGTTTGAAAGCCCTGTTTGGCTAAGGTTTTGATGACTTCTTCAGTCTCAACAGAATCAAAAGCCTTCTTTAAATCGATGAACATTAGACAGAGTGGCATCTTGAACTCTTGCAAAACCTTAATGAGCTTGGTCACCATGTGGATATGGTCAACCGTCTGAATCCTTTTCGGAACCCGGCTTGCTCCCATGGTTGTCCTTTGTCTAGTGTTCTGCCAATCCTATTCAGGATGACTCGAGTGAACAACTTGTAGACGATGGACAACAGGCAGATCGGGTGATAGTTGCAGATGTTAATTTGCCAATGATAATTTGACCTTATATCTAAATTATTATTGCTAGAGGATAGGTGAAATGTTCATCCAACCAGGATTGGTCATGTGTAAGGCAAATGTAGCCTGCTGTATTATCTTTCCAGCTCCACCTATTTATCTCTTCTCTAAATGGAGTTTTTTTTTAAAAAAAGTCCTTTTTAGTGACTTCTGCTCAGCCAGAGTTGCAGTCAACGTTGCTGCCATCCACTGCTAATTTCATAATAACTTCTAATATCTTTCTGTCTCTCTTCATTGCTGTTGTTGTGGTTGCTTTTGGGCTTTTGCTGGTTGCAACTGGCAAAACTCAGGGGTTACTCCTTGCTCTGTGTACAGGAATACTCCTGGCAGTGGTCAGAAAACTATATAGGATGCTAGAGATTGAACCCAAATGGGCCCGGCTCAAGGCCAACAGCACTACACCCTGCACTATTGCTCCAATCCCTCTGTCCCTCTTCCTACTGGATGTTCCAGCAAGTACTATCCATGTTACCTATGGGCAATTAAGTAGCATGCTTCATTAGCCATAGCTAACCCAGTCTGTTTACTAGTCAACTTGTAACAATTCTGTATATATCTCTACGTAGCAATAGATCACAGCCATTCTTTTAATTTATTTATTTACTTGATTGATTGAATCACCGTGAGATACATTACACACTTTCATGTTTGAGTTTCAATCATCAAACACCGTTACAATGATCAAACACCGATGTCCACCAGTGTACATTCCCCACCACCAATGTCCCCAGTATACCCCCCCTTTCCAACGCTCCCCCTGCATAGCAGACAACTACCCCCATACTCTCTCTCTACTTTGGGGCATTATGGTTTGCAATAAAGATACTCAGAGGTTATCACATTTTGTCCTTTCTCTACTTTCAGCACACATCTCTCATCCCAAACGATCCCTCCAACCTTGATTGTCTTAGTGGTCCCTTCTCTATTCCAGCTGTCTTATCCCCCCAGCTCACGAGACAGGCTTCCAACCATGCGGCAATATTCCTGGCCCCTGTGTCTATTGTCCTTGGGTGTCAGTCTCATATTATTTTACTTTATATCCCACAAATGAGTGCAGTCCTTCTATGTCTATTTCTCTCTTTCTGACTCATTTCACTTAGCCTGATATTCTCCATGTCTATTCACTTATAAGAAAATTTCATGACTTCATTGCTCCTAACAGTTGCATAGTATTCCATTGTGTAGATGTACCCAAATTTCTTTAACCAGTCTTCTGTTCTCGAGAATTCAGGTTGTTTCCAGATTTTGGCTATTGTGAACAGTGCTGCAATGAACATACAGCTGCAGATGTCATTTCTACTGTGCTTTTTTGCGCTCTCAGGATATATTCCTAGAAATGGCATTGCGGGGTCATATGGAAGGTCAATTTCTAGTTTTTGAAGGAATTTCTGTATTGTTTTCCAAAAAGGGCTGGATCAGTCGGCATTCCCACCAACAGCTGGCATTCCCACCTCACATCCACGCCAGCACTGGGTGGTTTTCTTCTTTTAAATGTGTGCCAGTCTCTGTGGTGTGAGCTGATATCTCACTGTTGTTTTGATCTGCATCTCCGTGATGATTAGTGAGTGATGTAGAGCAATTTTTCTTGTCCCTTTTGACCATTTGTAATTCTTTTTGAGAAAGCTTCTGTTCATTTCTTCTTTTGATATTTTGGTGGGATTGGAGATTTTTTCTTGTCCAATTCTACTAGTGTCTTGAATATCCTGGATACTAATTCCTTAATCAGATGGGTCACGGTCATGGTCACGGTCCTCCCGTTGTTCATCGATTTGCTCGAGCAGGCCCAGTAATGTCTCCATCGTGAGACTTGTTGTTACTGTGTTTGGCATGTCGAATACGTCACAGGTAGCTTGTCAGGCTTGGCTATAGGGGCGAGATACTCTCGGTAGCCTGCCGGGGTCTCTGAGAGGGGCAGAGGAATCGAACTCAGGTCGGACATGTTGGCTGCGTGCAAGGTAAACGTCCTACCCGCTGTGCTATCGCTCCAGCCCATCAGATGGGTAATGGGTGAATATTATTTCCCATTCTGTGCGCTCTCTCTGTATTTTGGTCACTATTTCTTTTGTGCAGAATCTTCTTAGTTTAATGTAGTTCCATTTGTTTGTTTGTTTGTTTCCACTTTGTTGGTCAGTAGTGTTTCATCCTTAAAAGATCCTTTTGGCTTCAATGTCATGGACGGTTCTGCCTACATTTTCCTCTATGTACCCTGGCAGCCGACCTCCACTACCCAATCACCACCAAGCTCCAGGCTGCTTTCCGGATGCTCAGGCTGAGCCTCACGCATGAAGTCCCACAGAATCCAGATAATGCGGAACTTCATGACCTTGGACTCTGGATTCAA
Organism: Sorex fumeus; assembly: GCF_029834395.1. Classification (NCBI taxonomy): domain Eukaryota; kingdom Metazoa; phylum Chordata; class Mammalia; order Eulipotyphla; family Soricidae; genus Sorex; species Sorex fumeus. Next base: position 15,203,599 of record NW_026606086.1, on the reverse strand, counting down.
CCGGACCCCAGATGTGAGATCCTCTGCCTGCTTTCCCCAGTCTCCGGTGACTCAGGGATCACACCCAGAAGCCACACTCTGCCAGCAGCAGATAATCTCCTCATTGGCCACCCTCCAGAACTCAGGGTGCTCCTCTCAGAGTATAAAATGAGGATCCCAGAACCATGCCACTGGTCTCCACGCCAGGCTGTGGGACGGGTGAGAGCCCTCCCAACCCCAAGGGACCCAGCCTTGGTAGTCGACCTCCACTGCCCAACCACTGCCACGCTCCAGGCCGCTTTCTGGACAGCGTGGCCGCTTCACACATTATAAGACACTTTCTACCCATTTTGCACAATTACTATACCAGATTCAGAGACTCAGATACTATAAAAACCAGATCCCGGAGGGAGAACAGTGTAGTCTCCTGCCCCCGCGCCTGGCTGTTCCTCGCCGTGGCCCCTTGGAGGGAGCGGGTTGAACTTTCCTCCCCGCCCCGACCAGGTCTCCGGCAGCCGACGACCTCCAGGACCAGAAACCCCCATGCTGAGACCACTCTCCGCACACCTGAAGGTACCAGCAGAGGGACAAAGCCACGTGGGTTCCGGGGCCGAGATCTCCAAGCCTACTCGGATTGGAGTCGAGCATCCTCCACCCAGATCCTCCAAATTCCAGTAGGCGGGGGTCACACCCACCAACTGGCCCCCTGGCGCCGTGTAATCCCATCAGCGGCCAAGACTCAGATCCTGGAACCGCGCGGGGTTATGACATCTCATTCCTTCTTTGACAAACTGGCAGGCTCCCGAATGTAACCTGCACGCACGGCAGAGTCTGGCAAACTCCCTGTGTCGTACCCAATATGCCAAATACCAGTAACAATGATGGGTCTCATTCTCCTAAAGAGCCTTGAATATAATCTCAGGGCCAGGATGAAGGAGACGTTACTGGGGCCTGCTCGAGGCAATCGACAAATAACAGGATGATCTGTGATCTGATCTGTGACTATACCATATTTGATGGGGTTCAGACAGTAGGCAACCAATCATAGAGAAAATATATATACATTACTGCCACGCTCGAATAATTCGACAATCAACCGGATGAAAGTGATGACCTTATGGATTCAGTTATGATATTGAGGTCTTTCGTCCACTTTGATCTGACTTTTGTGCCTGGCTTTAGACAGAGCTCAAATTTCATATTTTTTGCACGTAGCTTACCAGCACTACGTGTTGAAGAGGCTTTCCTTGTTCCACTTTACATTTCTTGCTCCTTTGTCAAAGATTAAGTGATTTGAGAGTCTGTGACAAAATATTCAATTCTGTTCCATTGGTCTGTGGGTCTGTTTCTAGCTCAGTACCATGCTGTTTTAATTACTATTGCTTTGTAGTACAGTTTGAAGTTGGGGAAGTGATGCCACCCATCTTCTTTTTCCCAAGGATTGCTTTAGCTATTTGTGGGGGCTTATTGTTCCATATGAATTTCAGGAGTGTTTGATCCAAGAGTATCCTACACTCACAGCAGAGCCTGGAAAGCTACCAGTGCCGTATTTTTTTTTTTATTTTTTTATTTTTTTTTCCCTTTATTTTATTTTATTTTTTTTAAAGTTGTAGATTTACAATTTTTTGTGCTTTGGTTTCAATTATACAATGATCAGATACCCATCCCTCCATACCCATCCCTGATCCGCGTGGGACGGGCACAGAGGCCCAGCTCTGGGCAACAAAGCTGAACGGCTCCAATTCCAACAGGTACAGCCCGCCCCCAAGGGCCTGGGTTCCTCTCTGGGCACGCGCAGCTAGAAACAGCCCCGAGACAGCCGGTTTTCAACCCCTGATCCGCGTGGGACGGGCACAGAGGCCCAGCTCTGGGCAACAAAGCTGAACGGCTCCAATTCCAACAGGTACAGCCCGCCCCCAAGGGCCTGGGTTCCTCTCTGGGCACGCGCAGCTAGAAACAGCCCCGAGACAGCCGGTTTTCAACCCCTGATCCGCGTGGGACGGGCACAGAGGCCCAGCTCTGGGCAACAAAGCTGAACGGCTCCAATTCCAAACAGGAGACATTCCCAACTCCTCGCCCAGTGCCAGGGACTCTTTCCGGAGCCGCGGCCGCTAATGCGGCCGCGAAATATTTTCCCACTATATATGCCATAGGAACCATAAGCTAACTTCTTAGATGGAAACTTCTCTATTTTAGCTCAGCCACTAGAAATACAGTTGCCAATAACTCATAAGCCTATCTTAACTCACACTGGATATCAAGCAGAATAGTAACACTGAACGTGAAGGACTAAACCACACCTCTCACAATGGTAAAGCAACGCAAAAGCCCACCAAACATTCATATTGAAGAGTCTAGCCCAGATGACACCAACAGTACTGTAGTGTTAGACAACCTCTCTGACAAGGAATTCAGAAGGGAGCTACTTAGGATGCTTAGGGAATTAAAAGAAACAATGGAAACCAATGCCAATAGAAGACAAGAGGATCTGAAGGCAGAAATGAGGAAAATGCAATCAGAAATGTCAGACCTGAAAAATCTCGTAGGCGAATTGAAAAGCTCAGTGGAAGGCCTCAGCAGCAGAGTAACAGCGGCTGAGAACAGAATCAGTGAGCTCGAGGATGAAGTTCAGAGACTCTCCCGAAAAGAGCAGAAAATGGAAAAGAGACTCACAATTCGGGAACAGATGGCAAGAGAAGATCGTGATGTAGCCAAGAGGGGTAACATAAGAATTATTGGAGTCCCAGAGGGACAGGAAGAAAACCTCGATGAAGAAGAAACTGTCAAAGACATCATTGCTACAACATTTCCAGAGCTGAAGAAAACTTGTGACCACATTCAGGAGGCCCGAAGGGTACCAGCTAGAAGAAATCCGAATAAAAATACCCCAAGACACATTCTGATCAAAATGACCAAAACCTTAGACAGAGACAAAATTCTGAAAGCAGCAAGATCGAAGAAAGAAATCTCTTACAAAGGAGCATCCTTAAAATTCACAGCTGATTTTTCTGATGAAACCCTCATGGCCCGAAAACAGTGGTGGGACATAGTAAAAAAACTCAATGAAATAAATGCCTCCCCCAAAATACTTTTCCCAGCAAGACTCTCATTCATAATAGAAGGAACAACACACAGTTTCACAGACAAACAACAGCTTAGGAACTTCATAGACTCAAAACCATGGTTACAAGAACAACTAAATGGGCTACTTTAAGGCAAGAAAGGCCCCTCAAATACACCCAATTTTAACAGAACAATGGGACAAAATCCCATAACAATAATCTCTCTCAATGTCAATGGGCTAAACGCACCAATTAAAAGACATAGAGTGGCAGGATGGATTAGAAAATTGAACCCAACATTCTGCTGCCTGCAAGAAACGCATCTCAATAGTCAAAGCAAACACAGACTCAGAGTCAAAGGCTGGAAAACAATCCTACAGGCAAACAGCTCCCATAAAAAAGCTGGGGTAGCCATCCTTATATCAGACCACATTGATTTCACAGTGCCGTATTTAATATGCCAAAAACAGTAACAAGAAGTCTCACAATGAAGACATTACTGGTGCCTGCTCGAGCAAATTGATGAACAATGGGAGGACAGTATTATAGTGCTACAGTGTGTATGACAAATAGCACCTAAATGGACCACTGAAACAAAGGAGTTGTAACCAGTCCAGTGAGCCACTAGAGGGAGATGTGAGCTTATTTTTTGTTATTGGATTGTTCTTTTCCTATCTTAAGACATTGTTCTGTCTTATCCATCAGTCACAAAGAACAACGTTCATTGCTAACTAGCATTTTTAAGTTTACAGGAATGATTACTTTTTATAGTGGAGGATCCAAACCAGAGTCTCATTCCTGTGAAGTCTGCTTCTGCGTGTACTACTGAATTCTATCTCTGACTCCAGATTTGTTCTTCAAAGATATTTTTTCCCCAGTAGAATGATGATGCCTCTTTTGATCCAGTGCTTTTTATTTCCTCTGTAATCCTTATGTTTCTTTCTAATGGCATCTGTTTTTATTGTAACCTACTCTGAATTTTTAGTGTGTAGAGTGCCAGGTAAGATGGAAAGTTGGTCATGATGAAGTATGTGGATTCCCATGGGTGGCAGAGAAGAGAGACCGGTCTGCCTCTTTCGGGACTTTCTCCCGATCTGCCTCTGACACCTCATGAATATGACACCTCATGAAAGTCTACAGATGAGCCCCTTCAGAGCACGGATCAGAACCCCCCAGCAGCACCAGTTGGCCATCAAACCACACTTGTCGTTCTCTTGGTCTTCTTGGCATGTTAGTTCATCCCACCACCTGATCTCTCGAAAAGCCACAAACTCAGGCTGTAGTAAGGAATTGCTCTTCTCAGGAAAGGAGACTAAGTCCTAGTTCTTACCCAGGGCTTCCAGCTTCTTGCCTATCTCACAAAAAGAAATTTCAGGAGTAGACAGCAGCAAAGTAAAAACAGATTTCCTTCAGAGGCTTTTGGAAAGGGGAAGGAAGGAGAACAAAGGGAGAGTGAGTAACACTCAAGGGAGAACACGGGCCTCTCCATAGGTGGGGAGAGCCTAGTACACATCTCAAGAGGGGAGATGCAAGCGACATATTTGTTGGGGCACCACCTGTGCTCTGCCACATGGGCACAAGGAGCACATGGGTTCGTGGGTTCAACAGCGTATGTGAGTGCTTCCTCTGTTCAAGGTGGCTTTTCTAGTGTTTCTTCAATTTTCCCTCACATGGGGCTTTCTAGCTAAGTAAGAGTCCATTGCCAGGGTGGTTGCCAAGTGGATAGAGTTGGGAGTGGTCCACAGTCCTCTTTGAAATTGCTTTTTAGGTTTTTGTTTTTGTTGAAGCTTCTCTCGGAGTGGGATCCAGCTTTCTCTGGGTCTCTTGGGACCAGGTGAGGGTCTTATCAAGCCTGACTTCCCGTACCCACAGGTGGGCTTTTGCAAACTCTGGAGCTATTATTTCTATTATTTTCCAGGAATTTTATTGCCGGGGCTGGGGGGTCTTCCCTATCTACCTGCCTGCCTACCTCAATTTCACTCAGTATCATCCAAATACATCCATGTATCAGTAAATTACATGAATTTATTTTGTCTTTGGAAACAAAGTAACTTCAGAAAGCAAAGTTAGTTCCTCTGGTAAAAGAGTAAAATGGTTTTATAATTTTACTTTTTTGATTCACCAGAAGAGAGATATCTCGTTCATCGACAGGCTTTGTTGAAAGATAAGGATCACAGAGGTTTCCAAATCTTAGCAGTGTTCCTTTTTCCTTATTTTTTTTCTTTTTGGGTCACACCTGGCGATGCTCAGGGGTTACTCCTGGCTTTGCACTAAGGAATCACTCTTGGCGGTGCTTGGGGGGCCATATGGGATGCTGGGAATCAAACCCGGGTCGGCTGCATGCAAGGCAATCATTCTCCCTGGATTATCGCTCCAGCCCCCTTGTCAGGGTTCTTTAATAACATTTAGTCATTTTTCCACAAAGCCATGTACTATCTCTGTCAGTCAACATCACAACCATTCTTTGAGACTACAAAGGGGGGAAGAAGAGCTATGTTTTATTATTTATAGGTTTTAATTATTGATACAATTTTACAATACCATCAGGATAGTGTTTCATGACTATAACATCCCAATACAACCCCTGCCACCAGAGTAACTGTCCCTTTGCCCTTGTCTGAGAACCCCCTTCCCCTACATTTCCTTTCCAAACAGCAATGTTTTGACTATGAAAACAACTTAGCATTTCAATATTAGAGACGGCATTTTAAATATGTAAGGGAGAATGCTGAGATATCACAGGAATTAAGGCACTTACTTTGCATGCAACAGTCCACAGTTTAATCTTGGACACCACATATAGTCCCCAGAGAATTTCCAGGAGTGATTCCTGAGCGCAGAGCCATGTGTAAGCCCCAAATTATGCTCCACTAACAAAACAAAGCAAAGCATATCGGAAAGGGGGCATATACTCACCACTATCAAAATCAGAGAGAGGTAGGACAGAAACTCAGATAAACATCCCAAATCTGCTACTTCCAGGGTTTTTTTTTTTTTGCATTTATTTTTATTTTATTTATTTTTTCTTTTTTTATTTTATTTTATTTTTTTTTCTTTTTTTATTAGTGAAAAACCATGAGGTACAGTTATAGGCTTACAAATTTTGTGCTTGGGTTTCAGTTATACATTGATCAAGTGCCCAGGGTTTGTTTTTATCTTGTAGAGATCGATTATCTCACATAAAAATCTTGTATCGATTCCCTGGTGTTAATCTACTATCTGCTATATTGCACAGGAATAGGGTAAGCGTTGTTAGGAACCGCTTAGCCGGAGAACTGCCATGACAGGCTTTGTGGTCTCTGAGTGACTTGGGCCTCTTCGAGGAACAAGAAAAGTGGAAAAACCAGATGGTCGTCAAACATTAGCTTCCCAGCGTGAGATTAGGTCTCTAGAATGTAACTCTCCAGATGTGGACTGTATGACACAGGCCAAAAATATATGTACTCTATAGGTAATAGAAAATTGCTGAGTAATGCCTATTTGCTAAAATGAAAGTATAAGAACTTGCTGAACCTAGTACTCTGGGTCCTTGTTGAAACCCGCTGTGCTGGGTGGATACTTGGACCCCAGCAAGCTGGAACAACAAACCTTGCTATGTGATTTGTATTATCGGTTCTGTTCTCTGTCCTTGAGGGTTGGTCGACTCCGGGCCTTAACAGAATCACAAGAAATAACATCAGCATTCTCCTTATGTCTTTTGAATAGTTTACTTTAAAGCCACTGTTTTGAATTGTACAAAGTCCTCATGCTTCACAAAGACACTCACTCGGAAAACAAATAATAACTTTCAGCTCTATTGAAATTTACTTACAAAATCTCACATAATTTATTGTAAACAAAGTTCCATTTATAGGCTAATTCATTTACATAATGTGAGTGCCTTGTAGTTATCACAAGATGGCCTTTTCTGTAAAAAGAGTGATTCCCAGTCTACAATTTTCTTCCCTCCCACTCTCTAGTGGGAAGGAAGAAAATTTACCAGAGAAATTTGTTTTTGTCTGTTTTGGGGACACACCTAGCAGTACTCAAGGCTTACTCCCAGTTTTGCACTCATGCATCACAACTGTCAGGCTCAAGAATCAAACCTGGGTCTACCACATACAAGGCAAATGCTCTACATACTATCACTGCAGCCCCTAACACAGAAATCGTAATCTTTCTCTACCTTCCTAAGAATGATCTTTCCAATTCTTCATTATTTTCACTATATTCAAGAACTTCCACTTCAAGCAATCCTTTCTAGTATTGCCCTGTTACGGAAATAAAAAATTTTGATCTTTAGTATGTTTACATAAGAGGAAGGATCTAGATTTTTATTTTTACATATATCTGAGACTAATGTATATCTTGTCTCAACGTGATCATATCTGGTGGTAGAAGGTTTCATTTTATGGTCTGTTCTTGCAGTGGTAGAGGGAGAGAGAGAGAGAGAGAGAGAGAGAGAGAGAGAGAGAGAGAGAGAGAGAGAGAGAGAGAGAGGAGTGGATGGGAGGCAGAGGTAGAACATAGGATGAAGAAAGAAACTAGTCTGTGATACTCCCAAACAGAGGTGACTCAGCACTACCATTTGTTCTTGCTGTTGTCATTGGAAAGCTGGTGGTTATACATTTGTTTACTGATATAAGAATTTTCCCTATGATAATGTAAAAAGTAGTTATATATATATATATATTACTGCTGCGTGACATCTTATTATCTTATTTTTGCTTTGGAGAACCTGGCAGGCTACCAAAAGTATCCTGCCTGCACGGCAGAGTCTGGCAAACTTCCCGTGTCATACTCAATATGCCAAATACCAGTAACAATGATGGGTCTCATTCTCCTAACCCTGAAAGAGCATTGAAATGGCTCTTTTAAAAACTCAGGGCTAGGAAGAAGGAGACGTTACTGGTGACTGTTCGAGGAAATTGACGAACAACAGGATGATCGTGATCATGATGATATATATATAATATATATATGTTATATATATATATGTGTGTGTGTGTGTGTGTGTGTGTGTGTGTAGGATGACATTGGTTTGTCCTTCCTCCCTTGCCACAAGGAACTCGGGTTTATTACAGTGCTGCTGAGTCACTTCCATTCCATTGTGTTTATCTGTAAACTCTTCCCTATGCTCTCCTCCCCAACCAGTTAATCAGCTTTTTCCCTAATCAGAATCTGTTAATTTGTAACAGTGTCAGATCCTTTTAGGACACTGAAATTGTATTTTAATACTGCCTTTCTGCTCTCCTTATGTCTTTTGAACAGTTTACTCTAAAGCATTGTCCTTTTTGTATAGATACAGGAAGACAGTTAATATTATGCTTTGTAACTTAGGATTTAATTGGCTTTGAATATTATTCACTCCCGGGCATCTGCTTTCTCAATTTAAGCCTCAGTTGCCCTTAGTTACTAACACCCAAAAAGCAGGGTCCTGACGAGGGACTGAATGGACCCAGGGCAAGCAGTGAGCTACCCTGGCATCGAAATGGGCCAGGCCAAAGTGCCACGATTCTTAACTATAAGTTAAGAGCTTGATCATGGACAAATGCTGTCATGATTCAAAAGTAACGATGAGAGTAGGACCCTGATAGGGATGGGAAAGACTATCTGACCTGAGCACTGTAGTCTGAGATTGAGATGGCCCTAGGAGAGCAATTCTTTAAGTTTAAGGTATTTCTTACATATCCATACAAAATGATTTATATTATGTATGTTTATATGTTTGTTGGACAAGGAGAGGAGAAATACACCCAGGGTGTACTCTAGGGTGGGTAGATCTGATAATGAGAATCTGTCCTAGAAGGGGCTTTCCTGGAGGGAAAGAACTCTACCCCTATTGATTGTGACCACACCTATGTGTAATTGTTACCCCAACCCCTCCTGCTAGGGGATGTAATGAGACTGTGAGAGTGGGCAAGGGGAGGGAGAGGAGAGACAGGAGTGAATGGAGAGAGGATTGGAATAAACTGCAACAAAGACCAACCAGCCTGGCCCTCCTTCCTTCCTTCACCTGCCCATCGCCATCGACCTCTGTGGGTTGGGGGAACCGGCGTGAGACTACCGAACGAGGGCGGCAGGAGAGACAGGCTGCTGCTGTCTTTTTGAATTTACACATATATGTATGTGTGTGTATTTGTTTCCATATGTCAGAAAAGATTGAAATTGAGTCAAAGGTTAATATTAGTCAAAGACAATTGACCTAGCCTCAACCCCGAAAGATAAGGACAGCTTTTCCTCAGTTTACCCTTCTTCCAAAGAATGACAAGCACAAAAATTTGTAAGTCTACACCTGTACCTCATGATATCTCACTAATAAAAATTTAAAAAAAAGGAATGACCTTAACTTTGTAGATTAAAAAGACTTGTGCTTCAGGAAACTAAGTCATGAAGGATTTAAAAAAAATTTGAATCACTGTGAGATAGTTACAAAGCTTTCATGTTCGAGTTTCATTCATTCAATGATCGAACACCCATCCCTCCACCAGTGCACACTTTACACCATCCCAATCCTCCCTCTGCTTCCATGGCAGACAGTTTCCCCCATATTCTCTCTCTCTACTTTTGGGCATTATGGTTTACAATATAGATACTGAAAGGCTATCATGTTTGGTCTTTTATCTACTTACAGCACACATCTCCCACTCCAATTCCTTCAACTGTCATTGACTTCGTGACCCAAGAAGAGAAGCTTTAGAAGTGTCCCACTCTGCTAATTTTTTTTCAGGGAAGAAATATGTTTGTGAAGTTCTGGGAGGAGCATTGCAGGCTTTCAAGTACTATTTGATGATTAAATATTTCCATCATGTGGGGAGCCAGAGGTCTCCATCTTGGCTTTGTGAGCCTGTATAATTCCTCACAAACACATGGCATGCCACCACGCGGCTCTTGGATGATGCAATCTGGCTAGCCCCTTCGTAACTCTCCACTCCTTATACGGCTATCTCGACTGTCTGTCCTGACTGTCGACTGTCCACTGAGGTTAGCTACAACAGGTCAGCCCATTCTGTTTTGCGTGCGTGCCAACTTAAGGTATATAATGGCCTTGCAGACAATAAAGCTGCTCGCATACTTTCCATCCAAAACATGTGTCCATTCCTTCTCATTCGGGAAACCCCTCACCCAGGATACCCCTCCCAGGTGGAGAACTTCAGGTCGGCACCCCATAGAACCCCACAGCACCCCATAGCACCCACACATCCAGAACAAGCCACCACTATTAGTATTCTTTTTTATTTTTTATTTAATTAATTAATTAATTTATTTATTGAATCACTGTGGGAAAGGTTACAAAGCTTTCAGGTTTAGGTCTCAGTCATGCAAATATCAAACACATTTCCCTTTACCAATAGTTATATTTTACCATGAAGACCCCAATAAAACCCCACCCCCACCCCTCCCAGTCCCTTTGAGGCAGATGAATTCTAGTTAACACTCTATCTGCTTTGATTAGATTCATTGTTTCAATAAAAGATTCACCACTATTATTTAGAGTTTAACGCCCCCCCCCAAATCAGACATGCTGACAAAGCATTGTGAAGTGATTTTCTTTCTACAGCTGGGTTCAAGAATTAAATGTTGGTTTTGGATTTCTGCTATTTTACTTATTGACCCTGGAAGTATTTCTACTGAAAGTCAGATAGTTCAGAAATTGGTTTTTGTGCTCTGGAGTCGTGGCCGTGTTGGAGAGCCGCTTTTGGGGGGCAACTGGTGGCCTCGGTAGGGTGTGAAGGACGGACCGGAACGCCCCCCTTCCCATGAGATTTTAGTCGCCCCCACACCCCCAGCTCATACCTGCTGTCCACAAGGCTCCCATGCGGCTGCTATCTTTCTTTCCAGAGAGGAGAGGGCGACTGGGGCAACACCCTTTCCCCTCCGGACAGACATGATGGCCTGGATTAACGCATAGTCCATTCACTTTTCTGCTCCAAGCTGCTGGGTTCTGCATTAAGTCCTTGTGCTTCTGGGGCTGTGGCCGTGCTGGAGAGCCGCTCGTGGGGGGCAACTGGTGGCCTCGGTAGGGCGTGAAGGACGGACTGGAACGCCCCCTTCCCATGAGGTTTTAGTCGCCCCCACACCCCCGGCTCACACCTGCTCTCCACAAGGCTCCCATGCGGCCGCCATCCTTCTTTCCAGAGAAGAGAGGGCGACTGGGGCAACACACTTTCCCCTCTGGACAGACATGATGGCCTGGATTAACGCATAGACTGTTCACTTTTCTGCTCCAAGCTGCTGGGTTATGCATTAAGTCCTTGTGTTTCTGGGGCTGTGGCCGTGCTCCAAACTTAACTCTGATTTTCAGGGAGAAACATTGGGTGGTTTACTTCCCATGGATCACTTTGTATATAGAGAGGTGTTGCGTGACCGCATAAGCGGCCGTGCGGTTTGGAGGGAAAGTCCTAGTTCCCGCATACTCGAGCTGTGCTTGTAGAGGCTTCTGGTCACCGGGGTTCCATCTGGGGGAGGTGGGATTCGGTACCTACCCCATCTGGGACTTCCCGATGATCTCGGCTCTTTTTGGAACCTTTTTTTTTTTTCTTCGGGAGCTGTGGATCCCCGCCCTCCATGTGGCTCTTCTCTTTGGCTGTATGCTGAGTATTCTTTTTTAAATGGCATTGTTTTAAGAAATAATTTCATCTTTTATTGTTTCTTGCCACCAGAAAATGCTGTCACTTCTATTGCAGTGTCAAGGACTCTGAATCCATTTAGATGTTTTCCAATGAAGATATAATTTGGGGATAGTGGGAGAAGATAAATGGGGGCTTGAATAAATCTCCTTTGCAGGGATCTTAAGAAGAAAAAAAGAGATCTCATGTTCTGAGATTTTTCTGGAAGTTACTTAGGAGCAGTGCAGATGAGTAGAGGCAGAGAAAGAATCTCACTTTCGGTTGTTGCAAAGTTTCAGAGCCTGGAGATAGAATTTCTCCTTCTTTAGTTTGAGTGCTTTGAGAATTCATTTAACAGCGCTTGCTTCTAAACCTTGGCCTTCCTTAAATCATCTGCTTTAGGTTATTTCAATATTTGGGAAACAATTAAGTGTTTGTTCAGTTTACCATTGATCATATCTTGTTTTCCAAGACTCAATTAGTAGAGACTTTGTACAAACAAATGAAGTAATGTTACAAAGACCAAAAAATTAAGTAAAGTTAAAAACGAGGTAATGTTACACAAAACGTTATGTACACATTGTAGAACAGCCTCTAGCTATAGGTTCTAACTTTAACTAAGTTCTAATCTAGTCGATCCAGCATATCATGTTTCCTTTTTTCCTACTATGCACATTCAAGCGTTTGTAAGACTAGGGAGTAGAAAAGGTGATATTGGGAACAGTACGCTTTCCTGCAAGAAGAGGAGAGGAGTTCTTTTCTGAGGCCAATGTTGTCAGAGCATGTGCTCTGGTGGTGGTGGAGAAAGTCTGTAATAAAATTAAACAGAAACATATCACACATTTAGAAGAAATTTTTTGGGGGGAGGCAGGCACACCTGGTGATGCTCAGGGGTTACTCCTGATTCTGCATTCAGAGGTTACTCCTGATGGTGCTCGAGGGACCATATGGGGTGCAAGGAATTGAACCCAAGCTGAATGTTTCCTAGGCAAGTATCCCAATGGCTCTTTGATCTCTTCCACCTCATCAGGAATTTTTTAAAGAAAACTATAGATACTGAGATTGGTAGAAACTTTTATAACCCACCTGTTAAAATATTTATCAACATTGAGTAATACTTAGTGTTATTAGCAGCAGCTGCAAAGAGTTTGAGCTGTTTTTGTTTTCTTTTGGTTGGGGGACACACGTGGTGATGCTCAAGGGCCACTTCTTACTCTGTGCTCAGGGTGACTCCTGGTGGTGTTTGGAGGACTATATGTGCTGCTAGGAATGAAACTGAAGTCAGGTACATGCAAGGTGATTGCTACATGATCACTAAAAGCCCTTTCTATCAGAAAGACTATGGAAGGTAGTCCTAGGTTCAAACTCCAGGACGCCACCTGGTCCCTTGATCATCACCAGGACCGCTGCTTGAGCACAGAGCCAGGAGCAAACTCTGAGTACCACTGGGTGTGGCCAAAAAGACAAAATGTAAAATTTTCGTTTGTCTCTTGGACATGTATGTAAAAACTTTTAAGTAACATACTTTTTGTAAAAGCAACCAAAAATGTTTTGTGCCTAGTTTCTTTTTAAAGGCAATTTACTTTTCTTGATTATTTTTCCCTTTTAAAAGTTAAATAATCCTCCTACTTGTTTTATAATTTAGAAATGTCTTTTCATAAATATAGAAACTATTGTTAAAAATTTAATTATCAAGAAAAACAGCACCCTCTACCCTGTCTGCTTGGGAGGGTAGAAACCTGACTAGAACTTTCAAAACTATCTTGTTCATTAATGCCTGATGCTACATTATTTCTTCAGATAAACTCAATTATGTGAGACAGTTGTCCACCCCAGTAACCAGGTAAATCTAGGATATACTAGTAGCACTATTGCACAGTTCTCCCACTGTTCATCGATTTGCTCAAACGGGCACCAGTAACATCTCCACTGTGAGACTTGTTATTGTTTTTGACATATCAAATATACCACGGGGAGCTTGCCAGGCTCTGCTGTGTAGGAGCTTGCTGGGCTCTCCAAAAGGGACGGAGGAATCAAACCCGGGTCGGCCATGGGCAAGGCAAACAACCTACCCGCTGTGCTAATGGTCCTTACCTAGGATAGGATATACCGTGTGTGACAAATGGGAAGTCAAGTCTTACTCGAAATATTGCTCATCTTGGCAACAGGTATATAATGGGTTGTCTTTGCCGGACTACATAGGAGGACCTTTGATGCACATTATATTCTGGTTTAATGCTCACTCAAACATAAAACTGTTCTCTTTCTCTTAGGTATTTCTGGATAGATGTTATGGCATAACAGAATATTTTAGTTTTAATTATCATTCCCCAAGAGACACTGAACAATCTCAGTAATAATTACAAGTGAGAAAAATTGTCACATTTTTGTGATGTTGTCTGTATCTCCCACTTGCTTACAATCTAATACTTCTTCGGGACTTATTTTGGAATAAAAATAACTGTATCCATCATCATTATCTATAAAATGGGGAATAAACTAAAGGTATGCTATACAATTAAATGATTATTTTTAAGTTACAAAAGACATGGTAGACATGAAAGTTCTATTTCGCTGCTGCTCAAGAGTCAAATGAGAGATATGGTGACAGTTTAAGAAAGAGCTTTATTTTATACTAGCAGGTTGGAGGATGTATCCTTAATCCAACCATCTTGTTTTTATAGTTGTTATAATCCCATCAACGGCCAAGAGTCAGAGACTATAAAAAACAGCTCCCAGAAGAGAACAGTGCAGTCTCCTGCCCCCGCGCCTGGCTACCCTCACCAGGGCCCCTTGGAGGGGAGCGGGTTGAGCTTTCCTCCCCGCCCCTACCAGGGCTCTGGAAGCCGAAGACCTCCAGGACCAGCCACCAGCATGCTGAGATGACTCTCCGCACAAATGAAGGTACTGGCAGAGGGACAAAGTCACGAGGGTTCCTGGGGCCGAGATCTCCAAGCCTACTCGGATTTGGGCCGAGCATCCTCCACCCAGATCCTCCAAATTCCAGTAGGCGGGGGTCACACCCACCAACTGGCCCCCTGGCGCCGTGTAATCCCATCAACGGCCAAGACTCAGAGACTATAAAAAACAGCTCCCGGAAGAGAACAGTGTAGTCTCCTGCCCCCGCGCCTGGCTACCCTCACCAGGTCCCCTTGGAGGGGAGCGGGTTGAGCTTTCCTCCCCGCCCTTACCAGGGCTCTGGCAGCCGAAGACCTCCAGGACAAGCCACCAGCATGCTGAGATGACTCTCCGCACACATGAAGGTACTGGCAGAGGGACAAAGTCACGAGGGTTCCTGGGGCCGAGATCTCCAAGCCTACTCGGATTTGGGCCGAGCATCCTCCACCCAGATCCTCCAAATTCCAGTAGGCGGGGGTCACACCCACCAACTGGTCCCCTGGCGCCGTGTAATCCCATCAATGGCCAAGACTCAGAGACTATAAAAAACAGCTCCCGGAAGAGAACAGTGTAGTCTCCTGCCCCTGTGCCTGGCTGCCCTCGCTGGAGCCCCTTGGAGGGGAGCGGGTTGAGCTTTCCTCCCCACCCCGACCAGGGTTCCGGCAGCCAAAGACTTCAGGACCAGCCACCACCATGCTGAGACCACTCTCCGCACACATGAAGGTACTGGCAAAGGGACAAAGCCACGAGGGTTCCGGGGCGAATGCGGCCGCACGACATCTTGTTATGACATCTTATTATCTCATTTCTACTTTGGACAAACTGGCAGGCTACCGAATGTATCCTGCCCACACGGCAGAGTCTGGCAAACTCCCCGTGGCGTACCCAATATGCCAAATACCAGTAACAATGATGGGTCTCATTCTCCTAAAGAGCCTTGAATATAATCTCAGGACTAGGATGAAGGAGACGTTACTGGGGCCTGCTCGAGGCAATTGACGAATAACAGGATGGTCAGTGATTCAGTGATTCAGTGATGGAGAAAGAACAAGGAGATTGAGTGAGATGCAGACCAGTGCGTGCCTGAATAAAAAAAAAATTAAATCCTTGATGACTTGGTTTCCTGAAGCTCAAGTCTTTTTAATCTACAAAGTTAAAGTCATTCTTTTTTTTAAAATTTTTATTAGTGAGACATCATGAGGTACAATTGTAGACTTACAAATTTTTGTGCTTGTCATTCTTTGGGAGAAGGGTCAACTGAGGAAAAGCTGTCCTTATCTTTCGGGGTTGAGGCTAGGTCAATTGTCCTTGATTAATATGGACCTTTGACCCAATTTCAATATTTTCTGACATATGGAAACAAATACACACACACACACATATATGTGTAAACTCAAAAAGTCAGCAGCAGCCTATCTCTCCTGCCGCCCTCGTTCGGTAGTCTCACGCCGGTTCCCTCAACCCTCAGAGGTCGATGGCGATGGGCAGGTGAAGGAAGGAAGGAGGGCCAGGCTGGTTGGTCTTAGTTGCAGTTTATTCCAATCCTCTCTCCATTCACTCCTGTCTCTCCTCTCCCTCCCCTTGCCCACTCTCACAGTCTCATTACATCCCCTAGCAGGAGGGGTTGGGGTAACAATTACACATAGGTGTGGTCACAATCAATAGGGGTAGAGTTCTTTCCCTCCGGGAAAGCCCCTTCTAGGAGAGATTCTCATTATCAGATCTACCCACCCTAGAGTACACCCTGGGTGTGTTTCTCCTCTCCTTGTCCAACAAACATATAAACATACATAATATAAATCATTTTGTATGGATATGAAAGAAATACCTTAAACTTAAAGAATTGCTCTCCTAGGGCCATCTCAATCTCAGACTACAGTGCTCAGGCCAGATAGTGAGCAAAGTAACTTACATATTTCTAGTAATGTATTACTACTTGGTTTTCTATTAAGACAGTAGAGACCAAAACGACAAAACTTAAGAAGTTGAGAGAGGATCTGGAGCTATAGTACAGCAGGTAGGGCGTTTGCCTTGTATGCGGTCGACCCGTGTTCTATTCCCAGCATCCCATATGGTCCCCTGAGCACCGCCAGGAGTAATTCCTGAGTGCAAAACCAGGAGAAACCCCTGTGCATCACCGGCTGTGACCCAAAGAGCAAAAAAAAAAAAAAAAGAAGTTGAGGGAAACCGTAAGAGTTAACAACAACAACCAAAAGTTTTGCATCTAATACAAATGAGCAGATAGAAGTTATTTTATTGCATTACTATTGCCAGAAACAGGGAAGAACATAAATCTAAATGACTGGTGAATACTTCTGGATCCAGGCAGCACTTTTTAAAAACAATCTTAGCACAGTGGGTAGGGTCTTGCTCGCGGCCGAGTTTGACTCCTCCGCCCCTCTTGGAGAGCTCGACGACAGAGCCTGGCAAGCTACCCGTGATGTATTCAATATGCCAAACACAGTAACAAGTCTCACAATGTTACTGGGCTCGCGCGAGCAAATCAATGAACAACGGGAGGACAGTGATAGTAACAGTGACAGTACAACCGAGTAACTGCTATTGTATTTATACTGCTCTGAACCCAGCAGGGAATGGGTTACTATCTCCTTTTCTACTAGAAAAAAAGACCTGAAAACATAGTATCACAACTTCAAAAACTAGACCTGATTCTAGGTCTGATTCTAAATAAAAATAAATTTTAAATGTAAAAGAGCTCAAAGAGAATAAAGGAGCTCTTTGAGGAAGGGCTATAGCTCAAATTGCTTGGCCATAAGTGTGTGTGTGTGGGGGGGGGCTTTTTATATTCAATTTATTCTTTAAGTCAGCCAAATATTTCCACAGAATTCTACAAAAAACACTGCAGGAATAATTTAAGTTTTACTATTATTACTCTACCCTATCAACACTACTGCTCTCCTGCACAGTCTGGGAAGGCCTGGGTAAGAAGAGAAGCTTACTGAGTGAGAAGACTTTCCCTAAGAAATGAGCAGAAGTTCATACTTGCCTGTTCACAGAACAGAGGAACAGTGTCCCTGCACAGATTGGAGTTCTTTTTTTTTTTAATTTTTGGGTCACACCTGGCCATACACAGGGGTTACTCCTGGCTCTGCACTCCGGAATTGTTCCAGGCAGTGCTCGGTGAACCATATTGGATGCTGGGTCGGTTGCGTGCAAGACAAACTCCCTACCCACTGTGCTATTGCTCCAGCCCGAGATTGGAATTCTTACATGATTTTTAAGAGGGAACCACAGAATTATCATAGTGAACTACTCATTGAAACAAGTGTAATGTGAGTAGAGAAGGGCATTTCTGAACTACAGAAAGGCCTGGCGAGTAGCTTCAGTTGAGAAGAATGGAATAGTGAAAGACTAATTAGAAGGACAGTAAGGAACTAAGGCTGGAGTGATAACACAGCATTGCCTTGCAAAAGGTCAACATGGCTGACCTGAGTTCGATTCCTCCACCCTTCTCGGAGAGCCGTGCAAGCTACCGAGAGTATCTCCGCCTGGTAATCTCCCCGTGACATATTCAATATGCCAAACACAGTAACAACAAGTCTCACGATAGAGACGTTACTGGGCCCGCTCAAGAAAATTGATGAACAATGTGAGGACCATGACCATGAAGGAACTAAGGAATAGACTTCAAAGTAAAAAGGCTTTATGATTGAAAAGTTCCAAGGATATACCTTGTTTGGTCTTTGCTAGCTTTCTGTCTCTTCTGTGAAAATCATTTAAAGGAAAATTTCAAATCATTTAAAGGAAAAAGATTTAGCAAGAATCAAATTTCAAGCTCTGTGATAGAAAGACACAGTAAGTGACATGTTTCTCTCATTGAATTTAGTTTACATATGCAAGATCTCAGGGCGTTTCATTTTACTGTTTTTGTTGTTTTGGTTTTTGTTTTAATACAGTGCCAGGGATCAAACGCCAGAGCCTCACAGGTTGCGCTCTACCATGTAGCCACATCTACCCAGTTCCCACTCAAGCGATTTTGAATTTTTTCATTCAATAAATGTATAAAAACTCAGTGTAAATTAAACGTAGTGGATTCCAACAGTGAAAAACCTGAGAGTGTAATCTGCTCGCATTTAACATCTATCCCATATCTGCTTTCAACCCAGCTGAAAAGCACCATGAACACAGCTATAATTATTAAAGTTGTGTTTATTATTCATTGAGTAGGGGCAGCATACACCTGCAGTCAAGTATCTTAGTTTATACTAAAATGAAAGTTTTCATATTGTATATACAAGTTTTAGTAATACGCGGGGCTGGAGTGATAGCACAGTGGAAGGGCGTTTGCCTTGTACACAGCCAGCCCAGCCGAGCTGGGTTCCATTCCTCCACCCTCTCAGAGAGCCCGGCAAGCTACCGAGAGTATCTTGCCCACGCGGCAAAGCCTGGAAAGCTACCTGTGCCTTTGCTATTCGATATGCCAAACACAGTAACAACAAGTCTCCCAATGGAGACGGTGCTGGGCCCGCTGGAGCATATCGATGAGCAACGGGAGAACAGTGCAGTGCAGTCATATGGGAAAGTTTAAGGAATCCCATTTTCTATCTAGATTGAAGGTAGGCAGGAAACATGAGTATCATGATGGTTGAGTATCTTGAAGAAGAAAAGACTAGAGTAAGGTTAACGCTAATAATGTTTAAGGGAGCACCAATCTCTCCTTACTAAGAGAGAGTGCTTGCTATATTTTATAATCTGAACATGAACATAGGTTTTGTTCACACTGAGCATAATCATGAACTGTCGGTTTTTACAACACCTGATTATAGTCACTCCATGATCCTATGTAATGGTATTTTATGAAATGCTTGTATCCAACAAGAGACTGTTACCTAGCTATGGAGAGATCAAGGCCAGTCTCTATAAAATCCAAGTGCGGACAGATCAGGATAGTTCCCAGATGACAGGAAGCACTTTCCTTTCTCACCTACTAATTCACTGTAGACATGAATATGACTTAGTATCTATATATTGTAGATACCAGTGAAATCCAAACTAAACTTTTGTATCATGAAAATTCTGGTTATTAAACTTATGGGAAAGTAATATCTAATATCAAATTTATTATTCCTGTTGATAATGTACTATTAAGTCCCATTTTAAAATGGGCCAGAGCAATAGCACAGCAGGTAGGGCGTTTGCCTTGCACGTGGCCAACCCGGGTTAGATTCCTCCATCCCTCTCAGAGAGCCTGGCAAGTTACTGAGAGTATCCTGTCCACACGGCAGAGTCTGGCAAGCTACCCGTGGTGTATTCGATATGCCAAAAACAGTAACAACAAGTCTCTTGATGAAGATGTTACCGGTGCCTGCTTGAGCAAATCAATGAACAATGGGAGGACAGTGCTAAAGTGCATTTTAAAATGTGTGTCTCCAATGGAGTACTATGTAGCTGTTAGAAAAGATGAAGTTATGAAATTTACATACAAGTGGTACTACATGGAAAGTATCATGTTAAGCAAAATGAATCAGAAAGAGCGGGATAGACACAGAAAGATTGCATTCATCTGGGGAACATAAAGCAACAAAACAGGAGACTAACACCCAGGAATGGCTCAGATTAGTACCAGGAATTTTGCTCCATGACTTGAAGGCCAGCCACATGTGCTAGGTGATAAGGAAGCTCAGATAGAGAAGAGAGCACCAAATAAAGGGTGTTGTGAAGACCCTCCCAGGGTGGGAGAGACATGCTAAAAGTAGTCTATAGACCAAACATGATTGCCACTCAATGCCTCTCTGGCAAAACACAGTACCCAAAAGAAGAGAGAGAGAACAAGGGGGAATGCCCTGCCACAGCGGCAGGGTGGGACGGGGGGGGGATGGGGGGTGGGAAGGATGCTAGGACCCTTGGTGGGGGAGGATGTGCACTGGTGGAGGGATGGGTACTTGATCATTGTATAACTGAAACCCAAGCACAAAAATTTATAAGTCTATAAATGTACTTCATGGTGTTTCACTAATAAAAAAATGATTAAATAAAAAAATAAATAAAATGTGTGTCTCATTTTTATATGTCTCATTAAAAAAAATTAATATGTAGCTAGGTAACTTACTAGTTGTAAAATAGGGAAAGACTAGGTAAAATTCAAGTATTTGCAAATTGTATAGGTTGAAGCATTGACTCACCAATCTCAACCCCCAAAATAAATAGCACATTTGATATTGCTCACAATCATTTTTATTTGAAACTAGATCATTGATTACAGATGAAAGAGTTGGTATGTTATTTTAAATCAAAAATATAAAGGCATATTTTTAGGCTAGAAGAACACTTGAAGAAGCCCCCAGTGATTCTTCTACTTCAGTGATTTTTTTTCACAGAAATGGCATAGTATTCTTGACTACTTTTTTTAGATCTGCAAGAGAAAAAAATTGACAAGTGAGTTCTATGAAGAACAAAGCTTTATTTTTTGAAAGGAATATATTTTTGAAATAAATCTAGTGAAGGTCAAAGTTTATTGCATTAAGTGTAATACAAAGAAAACTGTGATTTTCATCTCTGGTGGAAAAACAAGTAACTAATTCCTTTCCAAAGAGATGGAATATGAATCTCTGCGTGGCATCCTAGGAAACTAATGGGGAAAACATATAGAAGCCAACCACGTTGAATGAGAGAACACAAAATGCTCAACCAACTTCAAACAGCTCAGTAAGTTCCCCGAAAATTACTTTAGTGACATCTTTGTGAGAATGTTTAATGAGACAAAGAAATGATGACACAAATAGTCAACAAAGCATGAAAAATAACTCAATAGAAGCTCAAACCAACAAAATGACAGCCTCTGGGGAAAAGATCAAGACACTCCAAAATGAGATAGAGGAAACTGAAAACAACAGAAGGTGGCAAAGGGTCTGAGAAGAAATGAAAAACATATTAGGGAACTATAGGATGAGTTCAAGAGAGACAATATAAGAATCAGAGCAGTCCGTGAAGAACAGAAAGGTAAATTCAATGAAGAAACTATGGTTACGATATCAATAAGAATTTCCCAGAGTAGAAATATGGGCCACTAAATCCAATGGGATGAAAGGGTTCGATGCAAATAGATTGAAATAGGAAATCTCCAATACAAGTTGTACTTGATATGATAATATTCAAGATAGAGACAGAATACTGAAGACAGAACTCAAAAAGGGAAGTTATGTACAAGTGAAATTCTGTAAGATCCATAGCAGATCTATCAAATGAGACTCTATGAGCTAGAAGAGAATGGAAGGTATAGTACAAAAACTCAATTAAATGATTACCTCACCAAGAATACTCTATCCAGCTAGATTATCATTTAGGTTTGAAAGAATAATGCAGGGATTCATGGACAGGCAACAGCTTTGGGGATTGATAGTCTTGAAACCAGGCTCGTTAGAAAAATAGAAGGAACTTTGAAAAGCAAGACTCTTGACCCCATGGCACTGAGTAGGGCATTCATTCATGGACCGTGTGGTTGCCCTCTGCTAAATTAAGAAAGGTTTGTTTAGATTATTCGGTTAAGGGATTTTGAACATTTTCAAAATGAATTAAAACATTCACTTATATCGAATGTTGTATATCTGTAGAGATACTTATTACAATCCTTTACATATTAAAGCAGATATTCAAGCAGTATCTATAAAATAATAAAATGAAGGCAGTATTTCCGCTGAAGATAAAACACAGTATTATACATCTATTGGCCTATTCAGAATATCCCCCTCCCAAAATTTTCTTTTTTTAGAAAAAGATATAATTCCTTTTCCAAAAGAAAAATTATTTCTTAATGAAAAATTATCTCTCCACTCTTAATAAATTTTACATTTGTAGAATTTACCTATTTCATGTAAATCCTAAAACGTATGAGTACAGAATCATTCATTATATTGATTTTTAAATTTATAGACCCGTAAAAATATAGTTTATTTATTTATTTATTTATTTATTTATTGAATCACCGTGGGAAAGGTTACAAAGCTTTCAGGTTTAGGTCTCAGTCATGCAAATATCAAACACATTTCCCTTTACCAAAACTTATTTTTTACCATGAAGAACCCCAATAAAACCCCACCCCCCACCCCTCCCAGTCCCTGTGGGGCAGATGAATTCTAGTTAACACTCTATCTGCTTTGATTAGATTCATTGTTTCAATAAAAGATTCACCACTATTATTTAGAGTTTACCCCCCCCCCCCCCAAATCAGACATGCTGAAAAAGCATTGTGAAGTGATTTTCTTTCTACAGCTGGGTTCAAGAATTATATGTTGGTTTTGGATTTCTGCTATTTTACTTATTGACCCTGGAAGTATTTCTACTGAAAGTCAGATAGTTAAGAAATTGGTTTCTGTGCTCTGGAGTCGTGGCCGTGCTGGAGAGCCGCTAGTGGGGGGCAACTGGTGGCCTCGGTAGGGCATGAAGGGCAGACCGAAACGCCCCCCTTCCCATGAGGTTTTAGTCGCCCCCAGTCCCCCGGCTCATACCTGCTGTCCACAAGGCTCCCATGCAGCCGCCATCCCTCTTTCCAGACAAGAGAGGGCGATTGGGGTAACACCCTTTCCCCTCCGGCAGACTTGATGGCCTGGATTAATGGATAGTCCGTTCACTTTTCTGCTCCAAGCTGCCGGGTTCTGCATTAAGTCCTTGTGCTTCTGGGGCCGTGGCCGTGCTGGAGAGCCGCTCGTGGGGGGCAACTCGTGACCTCGGTAGGGCGTGAAGGACGGGCCAGAACGCCCCCCTTCTCATGAGGTTTTAGTTGCCCCCACACCCCCCGGTTCATACCTGCTGTCCACAAGGCTCCCATGTGGCCGCCATCCTTTCTAGAGGGAGGAGGGTGGAAGGGACCAACACCCTTTCCCCTCCGGGCAGACATGATGGCCTGGATTAATGGATAGTCCTTTCACTTTTCTGCTCCAAGCTGCCGGGTTCTGCATTAAGTCCTTGTGCTTCTGGGGCCGTGGCCGTGCTGGAGAGCCGCTCGCGGCGGGCAACTGGTGACCTCAGTAGGGCGTGAAGGACGGACCGGAACGCCCCCCTTCCCATGAGGTTTTAGTCACCCCCACTCCCCCGGCTCATGCTTGCTGTCCACAAGGCTCCCGTATGGCCGCCATCTTTCTTTCCAGAGAGGAGAGGGCGAATGGGGCAACACCCTTTCCCCTCCGGACAGTCATGATGGCCTGGATTAACGCATAGCCCATTCACTTTTCTGCTCCAAGCTGCTGGGTTCTGCATTAAGTCCTTGTGTTTCTGGGGCTGTGGCCATGCTCCAAACTTAACTATGGTTTTCAGAGAGAAACGTTGGGTGGTTTACTTCCCATGGATCACTTTGTATATAGAGAGATGTCACGCTGCCGCGTAAGCGGCCGCGCGGTTTTGAGGAAAAGTCCTAGTTCCCGCATACTCGAGCTGTTGTTGTAGAGGCTTCTGGTCACCGGGGTTCCATCTGGGGGAGGCGGGATGCGGTATCTACCCCATCTGGGGCTTCCCGATGATCTCGGCTCTTTTTGGAACCTGTTTTTTTTTTTCTTTCGGGATCTGTGGATCCCGCCCTCCATGTTGTCCTTCTGTTCGGCTGAATGCTCCCGTAAAAATATAGTTTTGAAAAAAATTGCAGTTTTTACTTCATCCATGCTTTATTCACCAATGTAAGTAGGTGTTATCATAGCCACAATTTAAACAAACAAACAAACAAACAAAAACCCAGATATTTATTCCGTATAATATGAGGAAAACCAAATAGTCAATGTCATCAGAACTGAAGAAGGCAGCTAGGATAGAGAAGGGACCATTATGCCAAAGAAAGTTGGAAATGATTGCTCTGAACAAGAACTGAGTGCTGAAACTAGGTAAAGGAATAAACATGATAACCTTTCAGTCCCTGTGTTACAAACTATAATGCCACAGAGATGAGAGAGGAGAGAGGTAAAAGAAGGAGTTCAGGGAGGGAGGGAGGGAGGGAGAGAGAAAGACAGACAGACAGAGAGAGAGAGAGAGAGAGAGAGAGAGAGTAGAAAACTGCCTGCATAGAGAAATGGAGGGAAACTGGGTACATTGGTAGTGGGAAATGTACACTAAGGATAGGACGGGTAATGGAACATTTTATGACTGAATCTCAATCATGAACAACTTTGTAACTATGCTTCTCACAGTGATCCAAGAAAAAGAAAAAAGAAATTAAAGCTATATCCATATCTCAAATCTTACACAAAAGAAACTCAAAGTACTTCAGACACCTTGAGATCAGACCTGAATCTGTGAAGTACACTGAGAAGAATACAAGCAGAATTCACCAAGACCTAGACCTTCAACCATATGATGCCACTGGAAAGGGCTATGAAATGAAATCTAAACAAATGGGACTACCTCAAACTTACAAGTTTCTGTATGGGGAAAGAAACATGGATTAAAAGTAAAGGAATGCTGAATGGGAAGAAATATTTCCACTCAGCACATCAAATGAAGTGATGATATATATCTAGGATATATAAAGTACTTCTAAGGATTAAGCCATAAATCTAAAAAAAATACAAAAGTGAGGTAAGGACACGAACAGACATTTCTCAGAGGAAGACAAGTGGATGGCCAACTGGCCAACATGAAAATATTCTCACCATCACTTATTATTAGGGAAATCCAATCAACAAAACAAGAGATATCATCTTATACCGGTCAGAATGGCACATATCAAAAATACTGGGAAGAACCTGTGTTGGTAGGATGTCATGAAAAGGAATTCTCATCCGCTGCTGGTGAGAATATTGTCAGGTCCCACTCCCATAGAAAGAAGTATGGAGGGTTCTCAGTAAATTCAGAATTGAGCTGCCATATGACCCAGCAATTCTGCTTTTGGATATCCATCCTTAGAACAGAACACCATTATTCATTCAAAAGATTGTGTGAGCACCATTATTCATTGCATCACTCTGTACATAAGCTAAGATTTTAAATCAACTTAGATGTCCAATGTAGAACTAGTGGATCATGAAGAAGTTTATATGCAATGTAAGGAATAATAGAATCATGCAATTCATGGCAGCATGGATGGAACTGGAACATAAAATGAATATTTCATTTATGTTAAATCAAATAAGCCAGAAGAGAAAAGATAAACACACGATGATGCTACTTATTTGTGGTAGGGTAATAGTATAGCAGGTAGGGCATTTGCCTTGCATGCGGCCAACCTGGGTTCGATTCTTCTGCCCCTCTCGGAGAGCCTAGCAAGCTACAGAGAGTATCTTCCTGCACTGCAAATTCTGGCAAGCTCCCAGTGACTTATTCAATATGCCAAACAGTCTCACAATGGAGACTCTCACAATGGAGATGCTACTGGTGCCCCCTTGAGCAAATGGATGAGTAACAGGAAGACAGTGCTACAGTACTACAGGATAACTAGATAAGAAAATGTAATGGCTTAAGAGCCTAGAGGATAGGGAGGAGAAGAGAAGAAAACAACTGGTGGGGGAGGAGAGGCAAGTACTGGTGAGAGAAGAGACAGAAAAGTAGCTGCAGGGGACAGGGATCAAGGGCATTCGAGCACATTAGTGGTGTTAGGAAAAATAGCGCTAAGTATTCAAACAGAGTCAATAGTACTGAAATCATGGGACCCAAACTTTAGCAACCTAACTTTAAAAAGATGCCTGTCAAGATGGCAGGTGCGGGGGCAGAGTCTCCTGCCCCTGCGCCTGGCTGTCCTCGTGTGGCCCCTTGGAGGGGGCGGGCGGGTTGAGTTTCCCTCCCCACCCGGAGCAGAACCTAGGCAATCGAAGACCTCTGGAACCAGTCACAACCGTGCTGAGACCACTCTCCACACGCATGAAGGTACCAGCAGAGGAACAAAGGCATGTGGGTCCTGGGGCTGAGATCTCCAAGCCTGCTCGGATCGGGGCTGAGCATCCTCCACCCAGATCGTCCATCTTCTGGTAGGCAGGGTTCACACCCACCAACTGGCCCCCTGTGGCATGTAATCCCATCAATGGCCAAGACACAGAGACTATATAACCCAGCTCCTGGAAGACATCTTACTATCTCGTTCTTACTTCGGACAACCTGGCAGGCTACTGAATGTAACCTGCCCACACGGCAGAGTCTGGCAAACTCCCCGTGGTGTACCCGATATGCCAAATACCAGTAAAAATGATGGGTCTCATTCTCCTAACCCTAAAAGAGCATTGAATATGGTTCTTTTAAAATCTCAGGGCTGGGAAGAAGGAGACGTTACTGGTGCCTGCTCTAGGCAAGTGATGAACAACAGGATGATTGAACGACAGGATGATCGTGATCGTGATTGTGATCAGCATGGCTTACTGGAGGGGGCAAGGGTGGGGGTTGGGGACAACAACACATTGGTATTGGAGGGAAGTTGACATTGTTGGTAGGATCAGTGCTGGAGCATTGTAAGTCTAAAATATGGTATGTCTAACAGGATGAATAAATATTTTAGGAATAGTAAGATTGCGTTTCTCATTCTAATCTCTGGACTCTTTCAGGAACACTAAAAATAATGAAAGAATTTCCAATTTCCTAGTAATGCCATGAATAACTCTCAAAATTTTCTGCCTCATAAGGACCTCATTGCAGTACAACTTTCTAGTTCTGGGTATACCTTACAAGAAAACAAAGGAACTTTCCAAAGGTGTGGTACTAGTTGTTTGGTCATGTGCACGCACATACTTGTTCTTTCTAATGACATTCCACTGTGAAACCTACTTTGAATCAGATTTTCTCTTGGTTGTGACTGTAGTATTGAAATATTTTTTGAGTAGCTGAATCAGTCTAACGCAACAATTGCCTCTTTTCTTTCTATTGGCAACTAAAGAAATAAATTAAATTTCTGATTTCACCTTCCCAGTGACTAACGAACAAAGACGCTCCTTCTTTCCTAACCTGTCACTGAGAAAGGAAGAAATGTCCATAGACAGTCCCAAAGACCCCACATTGTAGCTTTTAGATTGAAGGGAAAAAGGATCTTAACTCAAACTCATTAACTAAGCCTTTAAAATCACCTATTCTGATCCAGCAAAGTACACATTGGAATTTCCCCATGGATTGGAACCTAATCAGATTCTATTCTTGGGTACATACATGTTTTGATTATGTTACACTTGGTCATTTCTTGGTTGTTTATTTCTATAGGTCAATTTTCAATATTATCAAATTCAATGTTCCCAGAGCAATCTGGGCAAAATTCATATGCAAAAAGCCACAACCTCCTGTCTTTGCGGATATCTATCTGTTAACTTGATATCTGGTAACTTGATTCCCTCCTTTCCCCTCTCCTCCCTTCTCCTCCCCTCCCCTCCTCTCCCCTCCTCTCCCCTCCCCTCCCCTCCCCTCCCCTCCCTTCCCCTCCCCTCCCCTCCCCTCCCCTCCCCTCCCCTCTCCTCTCCTCTCCTCTCCTCTCCTCTCCTCTCCTCTCCTTTCCTTTCCTTTCCTTTCCTTTCCTTTCCTTTCCTTTCCTTTCCTTTCCTTTCCTTTCCTTTCCTTTCCTCTCCTCTTTTTCTTCCTTTACTTTTCATTTTTTCTTTTTGTTCTGTTCCTGGTCCACACTTGGCAGTACTCAGGGCTTTGAACTCTGAATTGGCTCTGAACTCAGGAATTACTCCTGGTGGTGCTCACGAGACCGTATGGGATGGCTAGCTGCATGAAAAGCAAGTGCTCTATCCCCTGTACTACTCTCTGGCCCCTATTAAGTTGATTTCTAAAGGCAGAAGAAATAGCAAAATAAAGAAAATGACACGTATTTTACATCATGGCTTTCCCATCCCAAAACACAGTTGATATTAGAATAGGAAAAGTTGGGACTATAAGGGTCATAAAAAGGACTTACTTTGAAAGTTCAGAAATGGGCAGCTATCTGTAGTATCAACAGCAGGGTCTTCAGGACCGAATTCTCTGTCAAAATCAGCATCTACAGTGACTTCCTCAGATAAAGAGTCATCAGTGCTTTCAGGGTCTTTTCCAGGAGAAGTCAGAGCAGAAGTTTGTATCAGTATAATCAGAGAGGGACAACAGAAAGTAGAAAGGAAACTTTCCATGAAAGGTACTTGATTTTCTCCTTAAGGAATGAACTTTTCATAATCAATTTGGATTTAAGATTCTTTTTTCTAAAATTCATCATCAAATATCATCAATTCTGCTATATTTTTAAATCTGACTGCCTATTGTTCCCTCATATAAATATTCTAATAAACCATGACCCTAGAGAGATAGAAAGAATTTGTAATATCCCTTAAGTCTAGGACACTGATAGAAAATATGCTTGTTACTCAGGCCTGGGCACAAAGCAACAATTCCACAAGTTTTCATGTTTACAGGGACTGCTGCTGGGAAGTAATAAGGAAATTCCTACTGGAAGAACATGCTGGTGTTCTCCCACAGAATGTTACACTGAGTGATTTGTTACATTGTGAAAAAACAGAGTTGAAAAGTAAATCCTAGAGGGAAAAAGCAAGAGCGAGAAGAAAAAGTATCAAGAATATCTCCTTATTTTTCTTTAGGTTCTTGCCTGGAAGGCCATGTCCTGTTTTTCCAGCCTTTCATGTCAATGATTACATCATAGATTACAGCAGAAATTTTGAGAACCGCAGTAGGCATACTGGGAGAATCTGGTTTCATTAAATGAAATTGAACAAATACAAGAGGCGTATCTGATCGTTGTGTGATTGTAACCCAAACATGAAAGCTTCTAACTATCTCATGGTGATTCAATAAAATTTAAAAAAGGAAGAAAAGAAAAGAAATTAAAAGTAGGAAAAAAAAGAAATTGAACAAATAGCCAATAACAACTCTACATCCAAAGAGAAAGTGGGAAGACTTAGAAGTATCATCCTAATGTTTTATACAGATATTAACAAAAATACAGGACCCAAGACCACATTTTTAAATCTACCTTAAAAATAGGAGTATATGCCTGTAGCAAAGCTATAAATAGATAGCCATGCTATCTCTGGAGATGAAACAGTTTTTTTTTTAATTAGACCTTACATTTGGGATAGGATATATTACACATTGTGTGAGTTCTATCAAGACCCAATACCTTTATGTACAACACCCAGAAGACACAGTTCCCAATATGGAGAATAAATATTAAAATTTTCATATTTCCTTCATGGACACAGCATATACAGAACAAAACACACAGTATTTATAGAAGTGACAAAGAATGAATAAGTTCTTTGGTCCAAAACCTTGATTTTCAGTCTTAAAATAAGACACAAAGACCATCACAAGAGCAAACTATGTGACCTTGCTTCATCTTACCCCATTTTATGCCGTATTTGCCTTGAATTCTCTATGATACTAGTACCTTCATTTCTAATTCAGCTTTATAAATGACATCTCTTTATTTGTTCTGGGGGAAACTGGTCCCTCATGCACAGAGAGGTCATGCTTCCTTTCATTTATGGTAAGAAAGAAAATTTCATATTCCTCTCTGAAATGCTCACACTCCAGTTGGACACATTGCCCTATAAAGGAATGCTCACTCTAAATTTCAAGTAAGCCATGTCAGAGACTTTAGAGTTCTGCAATAAAGTATAAGAAGTGAGCACATTTTCTTTGCTCACAATAGTTTTTAGAATCTGTGTATAAGGAATATAGTTTTTCTGAACTTTTGCTTAGGTTTCATTGTAAAACATCCGCCATGGTAACTTGGCATACAGCTGAAATGGAAAGCAATCATTGCAGGAAGTAAGTAAATTACAAATGTATACTCACCAGGATCAGATGGAGCTTCTGTTGCATACTCTGAAAAGACAGAAAAATAAGATGTAGATGACAATTTGATAAATGATGTCAAAACACATAATACTGAAGCTTTAAAAAAGCATAATAAAACCTCAGTGATGCCACACTGAAGAGAAAAAATGTACAATTAATATTCAACCCAGAAAATTACACATATACAATGTGCACAACACATGTATGGTCATTTCTTTCCTAAAGATTTGTTGTTGTTGGTTTTTTTTTGGGGGGGGGCAGGGGCACACCCTGTGGTGCTCAGGAATTACTTCTGGCTCTGTGCCCAGAGATCACCTCTAACAGGACTCGGAGGTGATGTGGGATGCTGGGGAGCAAACCCAGGTCAGCCACATGCAAAGCAAGTACCTGCCTGCTGTGCTATGTCACTGGTGCCCCTTGAAAAGAACCTCTGGAAACCATTTAGGCATATTTACAGACAGTAATATACGGCAAAGCCTGTGAAGCTGGCAAGCTCCCTGTGAAGTGTTCAATATGCCAACAAAGTAACAACAAGTCTCAAAATGGAGACATTACTGGGCCCCCTCGAGCAAATCGATGAACAACGGGAGGACAGTGGACTATATTAGTACTGGATTCTAAGATTGGAACTGATCCAATCCTTAAATAAGTTGGATCAAAAAAGATCCAACTTATTTAAGGAAAGCTTAAGAATAGAGTCAACTCTAACTTCAAAGATGAGTTAAAGTGTTGCCAGGGTAGGGTAAGGAGTGGAAAAAGCTGATGGAAGCTTCTAGTTTCCCCATCCCTGATATTCACAAAGAATTAATATCTGGAGTACTGTTTCCACAACAAGAACATGGCCTACTCTTATCTTCAGGTAAAAAGTTTACTTACGGCCAGACACCAAGAATGCAGGAACTGCCATCAGTATGAGCAACCCTAAGAACTTCATGGTAGTAAATTGAAAAGCAGAAAGAAGAGATAGGTAAAGCTTCAGAGCCTGGCAGGAAATGAGACTGGAAATGAGACTGCCTATGAGATTCTCGATATTAAATAGGCAGAAGGCACCAATCAGCTGTCAGATTCAAATCCATGTTAGTTAGCATAAAATATTGATGTAAACAGCCAGAGGCCCTTTAGAAAGATCATAACATTAACCACTTAATACTGGCACAACTTCTCTTCTTAGCTTCCTTTTGCTTTGTTGGATGTAATGACACCATGGTTATTGGTTCTATGACAAGCTGGAGAAACCCCATACTAGCCTTCTTGACTTACTCAACACTTCAGTGCTTCTTTTTAACACACTTCAAGTTGTAAGACGATAGCATATTTATCCCTGTTTCCTATAAAAGGAAACATAGAAAAAAAAGAATAAAAAAAATTAGAACTTACTAACCTAATAAGTATTCTCTGGAATTCAGGTGCGTTGTTTAGTTAATAGCCTGATTCAAACATATTAAAACTGCTTCTTTTTTCCATAGTCAAGTATATTATTCAATGAGTGAGAGTCACATGTCCTGCAGCAAAAAAAGAAAAGGACAGTAGCACTGTCCTCCATTGTTCATCGATTTGTTCCAGTGTGCCCAATTCATCTCCATTGTGAGACTTGTTGTTATTGTGTTTGGCATATTGAAAACCTCATGGGGAACTTGCCAGGCTTTGCCTTGGCGGGATACTCTCGGTAGCTTGCTGGGCTCTCCGAGGAGGGCAGAGGAATTCAACCCAGCTGGGCCAGGGGATTGCGCACAAGGCAAAAGCCCAACCGCAGTGCTAACACTCCTGAGGGTGATCTGGCTGTGACATCTGTCACCCCATTGATCGCTGGGCTTGATTTGGCTGATCTGGCTGGTTAGGCGGGTGTCCCCTTCCTCCCTCACCACTCCATGTGCATCCCTCCCCAAGCTGAGCGCTTGGTAGAACAAAACGGCCTTCATCAAATAGAGCTGGACCTTTCTTTGGTTAAGGATATACGAGTAGCTGCGCTCCCCTGCTAGAATTTCCAAACAAGCTCTCAAAAATAAAAAAAAGTAAAATGACATTTGTCAGGCTGGAGAAACAGTATAGTGGGTAGGGTACTTGCCTTCCACACAGACAACCAACCCAAGTTCAATATCCAACACACCATATGGTAGGTACCCCACACACTATCAGGAATGCTTCCTAGTGAAGATCCAGGAGTAATCCCTGAGCATTGCTGGGTGTGGCCCAAACCCCCCTTCCCCCAAATGGCATTTGTCACAGAAGTCTAGTTATCCAGTAAATCTTAAATATAATTATCTGCATCTGTCATCAATATTTTTTTTCCTTTTTTAAAAAAACTTTATTTAAACACAATGATTTACAAAATTGTTCATAATACAGTTGTTAGGGGCTTTTGATATTCTTTTTTTAAAAATTATTATTATTAGTGAAACACCATGAGGTACAGTTGTAGATTTACAAATTTTTGTTCTTGGATTTCGGTCATACCATGATCAAATACCCATCCCTCTACCAGTGCCCATTTTCCACCACCAGGATAATATCCCTACACCCGCACCCCCCATCCCCCCTCCCCCCCTGCCACTGTGACAGGGCATTCCCTTTTGTTCTCTTTCTCCTTTTGGGTGTTGTGATCAGCAAAAGAGGCATTGAGTGGCGAACATGTTCAGTCCAGTCTACTTTCAACCTGCATCTCCCCTCCTGGGAGGATCCTCCAAACACACTCCATTTGGTGTTCCCTTTTCTATCTGAACTGTCCTTTCCCCTAGAATACCCGGCTGGCCTCTAAGCTATGGAGTAATCCTTCTGGTGTTGATCTCAGCTATTCTTGGGTATTAATCTCATATTTTGTTATTTTATATCCCCCAGATGAATGCAATCTTTCTATGTCTATCCCTCTCTTTCTGACTCATTTCGCTTAGCATGATACTTTCCATATTGTACCACTTGTATGTAAAGTTCATGACTTCATCTTTTCTAAGAGCTACATAGTACTCCATTGTGTAGATGTACTAAAGTTTCTTTAACCAGTCATCTGTTCTTGGGCACTCAGATCTCTTCCAGTTTCTGGCTACTGTAAAGAGTGCTGCAATGAACAAACAAGTGCAGATGTCACTTTGGCTACACATTTTTGCCTCTCTGGGACATATTCCCAGGAGTGGTATCGTTGGGTCAAATGGGAGCTCAATTTCTAATTTTTTGAGGAACGTCCATACTGTTTTCCAGAAGGGCTGAACCAGTCGGCATTCCCACCAACAGTGAAGGGGTGTCCCTTTCTCGCCATCCGCGCCAGCAACGGTTGCTTTTGTTCTTTTGAATGTGGGCCAGTCTCTGAGGTGTGAGATGGTATCTCATTGTGGTTTTGATCTGCATCTCCCTGATGATTAATGATGTAGAGCATTTTCTCATGTGCTTTTTTGCCATTCGGATTTCTTCTTTGAGAAAGTTTCTGTTCATTTCATTGCCCCATTTTTGGATGGGGTTGGATGTTTTCTTCTTGTGGAGTTCAACCAGTGTTTTGTATATCCTGGATATCAACCCCTTGTCAGATGTGTATTCGGCGAATATTCTTTCCCATTCTGTAGACTGTCTTTGTATTTTGGTCACTGTTTCTTTGGAGGTACAGAAGCTTCTTAGTTTAAGATAGTCCCTTTTATCTATCTCTGTTTTCACTTGCTCAGCCAGTGGCATGTCATCTTTGAAAATACCACTAGCCTCAATGTCATGGAGGGTTTTGCCAACTTTATCTTCAATGTACCTTATGGTTTCTGGTCTGATGTTGAGGTCTTTAATCCATTTTGATCTTACCTTTGTACATGGTGTTAGGCAGAGTTCTGAGCCCATTTTTTGCATGTAGCCGTCCAGTGATGCCAGCACAATTTGTTAAAGAGGCTTTCCTTACTCCACTTCACATTTCTTGCACCTTTATCAAAGATTAGATGATCGTATGATTGAGGGGAGATGTCAGTGTATTCAACCCTGTTCCATTGGTCTGCAGTTCTGCCTTTGTTCCAGTACCATGCTGTTTTGATTATTACCGCTTTGTAGTAAAGTTTGAAGTTAGGGAGGTTGATTCCTCCCATTTTCTTTTTCCCAAGAATTGCTTTAGCTATTCGTGGGGGCTTATTGTTCCATATAAATTTCAGGAGTGTTTGCTCCATTTCTTTGAAGAATGTCATGGGTATCCTTATAGGAATTGCATTGAATTTATACAGTGCTTTCGGTAGTATTGCCATTTTGACAATGTTAAGTCTCCCGACCCATGAGCAGGGGATGTCTTTCCATTTCCTCATGTCCTCATTTATTTCCTGAAGTAGCGTTTTGTAGTTTTCTTTGTACAGGTCCTTTACTTCCTTAGTTAAGCTGATTCCTAGGTACTTGATTTTCTGGGGCACAATTGTGAACGGGATTGATTTTTTCATATAGCTTTCCTCTCTCTCACTGTTTGCATATAGGAAAGCCATGGACTTTTGGGTATTGATTTTATAGCCTGCAACTTTACTATACAAGTCTATTGTTTCTAAGAGTTTTTTGGTGGAGGTTATTGGGTTCACTAAGTATAGTATCATATCATCTTCGAATAGTGAGAGCTTGATTTCTTCCTTTCCTACCTGAATGCCCTTAATATCTTTTTCTTGCCTAATTGCTATTGCAAGTACTTCCAGTACTATATTGAACAGCAGTGGAGAGAGTGGGCATCCTTGTCTCGTCCCTGATCTTAGAGGGAAGGCTCTCAGTTTTTCCCCATTGAGGATGAGCTTGCTGTAGGCTTGTGGTAGATGGCTTTAACTATGCTGAGGAAAGTACCCTCTATACCCATTTTGGCTAGGTTTTCATCATAAAGGGGTGCTGGATCTTGTCAAATGCTTTCTCTGCATCTATTGATATGATCATATGCTTTTTATCTTTTCTTTTGTTGATATGATGGATTATGTTGATTCATTTCCGAATGTTAAATCATCCTTGCATCCCTGGTATGAATCCTACTTGGTCATGGTGTATGATCTTTTTGATGAGTAGTTGGATTCTATTCGCTAGTAGTTTGTTGAGGATCTTTGCATCTGTGTTCATCAGGGATATCGGCCTGTAGTTCTCTTTCTTTGTGTTATGTCTGTCTGCTTTTGGTATCAGTGTGATATTTGCTTCATAGAAACTGTTCGGAAGTGTATTTGATATTTTAATTTCATGGAAAAGCTTAAAGAGGATTGGGAGTAAGTCTTCTTTAAAGATTTGGAAGAATTCACTGGTGAATCTATCCGGGCCAGGGCTTTTGTGCTTGGGGAGACTTTTTATTACCATTTCAATTTCCTTGATGGTGATAGGTCTGTTCAGGTATTCCAGGTCTCATTGGTTCAGCCTTGGGAGTCTGTAGGAGTCATCAATATTTTTATGTGAACTCAGTTGGAAGGTGTAAATTTTAAATCTCAACTCAACTGAATTATATATAATGAGGGTTGAGAATGTAGGTCAACAGTAGAGCTCTTGAACTTGCATACGCAATGCTCCAGGTTTGAATCCCTGGCACTAGAAATATTTTTAATTAAAAATGAGACATTTTTATGAATTAGGATAGAAATGTGTTCTTTATATTCTCAATATAGTTTTTATGGTGTTGGAGGCTGTATCCCAAACATTTTTAAGTAAAGAAATATCTATAGGAAGCCTTGGCATGGCTTTTACTTCACTTGAACAGGTTCCCCAGTCACCCAGGGCTTCCTGACTGAGGAAGTGCAGTGAGTGCTGGGCCTTGGCGAGCCTGAAATCATGTCATTACCCAGAGCCGCTCAAACTCAGTCCCATAGCTGGGTCAGGAACTCAAGACTGAAACCCCTGTTGATTTTGACACACTCAACTTTGGTGCTGGTGCCAGATCATCCTAACCCAGAAACTTCTAGACATCTCTGACTTCAGATTCCCAAGCTGCCATCCACAATTGCCTAAACACAGGTTTCTCACACAAGGAGCAACAAAAATGATAGGAGAATGAGGCAATTAATTTACACCAAGGGATAAAGACAACAGGCTGTAAGGAAACCCCGATGCAGTGAAGTCAAGCAAACTACCCTAGAGAGCATTAAAGCAACAATTCCACTGATGCTCACTAAGATTTGGAGATCTGGGGAAGAGAATGTTAGTAAAAACTGAAAAATATGAGAAAGTTTGATAAGGATCCAAACAAAAATAAAGCTGAAAAATTCTGTAAATGTACAAAAAATATAATTCTGGAGTTCAAAGATAGAGTAAAAGAAGTTAAAATAGAATCAGTGTGCTTATAAAGAAAACAGTGCAAACTATCCAAGTAGGCCAGCATAAAAGAGAAAGACAGAGAATGAATATTAAAAATGATGACTAACACAGGTATATAGGACAGCATCAAGGTGAATAAAATTCACATCATAGGGCTTCTGGGAGATAAGAGAAAGGGGAAAGGGGCAGAAATCTTAAAACCTTTTGTTGTAGGAGTCAGTGGGATTTTGGGCCACACCTAGTGTACTTAGGGCTTACTCCTGGCTCTGTTCAGAGATAACTCGTGATAGCGCTTAGATCATTTGCCATACCAGGATGAAACCAGAGTTGGCTGCATGCAAGGTCAGTGATTTGACACCTATACTCTCTCTCCAGCTTAGAAATTATTTATTTTAAAGTTAGAGGGGAAATTTTTATGGGGCTAGAGAGAAATTTCAGCCGAGATGGTGCTTGTCTTGCACTCCACTAACCTAGATTCGTCCCCGAAGTACCCCACAGGATCCTCTGAGCCCACCAGGAATGCTCCCTGAGTATAAGTCAGGGAATAAGCCCTGAGCACCTCCAAGGGTGGCCCTAAAACAAACAAGCAAAATGGGAGACTGGGGCTCGCGAGATAGTACAACTGGTAAGGCTGTAAGATGTTTGCCTTGTTTGTCTCCTCAGTTCTAGTAGGCTCAGTTCAGTCCCCAGAGTGTGATCCAAACACAAAACAAAGAATTTAAGACTTCTTGGGTTTTCATAGTTTGTAATTTTCAAGGAATACATTCTTTGAAATGTATTTGAAATGCTGGAACGATAGCACAACGGGTAGGGCGTTTGCCTTGCACGCAGCCGACTTGGGTTTGATTCCTCCGTCCCTCTCAGAGAGCCCAGCAAGCTACTGAGAGTATCCTGCCCACATTGCAGAGCCTGACAAGCTCCCCAAAACGATAACAACAAGTCTCTCAATGGAGACGTTACTGGTGCCTGCTCAAGCAAATCATGAACAACAGGAGCACAGTGCTACAGTGCTACATTCTTTGCATCCAATTTTTTAAATTTATGTTCATAGTATTTGTTATGATACATCTATATTTGTAAGGTTCTATTGGAACTCTTTAGCTTCATTTCCAATACTGACAGCTATTTTCTATTTTTTCAGTCTTCTCAGAAGTTTCTAAATTTCACTGATACTAAAAAATTAGGTTTCATCAAAATTTTCTAGTGTTCTTATGCTTTCAGTATTATTGATTTCTACTCTTATTTTTTTCTTTTATTTCTCTACTTTGACTGGAATAATTATTATCTTCCTTTTCCAGAACTTTATCTCTGAAAAAAAATTTGGGGAGGGAAGGTCACACTGGCAGTGTTCAGGGAACCATCTACAACAATCTGAAACAAACTTTAGGAATCAACATCTAAAACTATCTTAAACAAACTTTTAGAACAATATAACGCAGATAAATTGTACAGTGGTAAGGTGTTGCTTGCATATGGAAGACTCTGGTCCAATCTCTAGAATTTTATGTTGTCTCTGGGCTATGATCAGGAGTGAACCTCACAAAGCCCTTAGCGTAGAACCTGACAAAGCCCTGAGAACCAGCCGGTGTGACTCAAGACCAAAATATAAAAATTAAAATGAAAACTAACATGTAGTGATTATCTTAAATTTGTGTGACTTTAGTATTCCCCAATGCAGAGATCACATTACTTTCAAATCTATGGATTTACCTCACAATGGCAAACCTGGCTCCATTCAGCAGTACACACTCAAATTCGGAAACATTAGGAAGAAAAATCAACTCAGAAAACATACAAGGTTGCCTACATCCAAACACCTGAAGAGGATTATCAAACAGGCAGTCCCAAGCTAGACTTGTCTCCAAACAGAAGTTAGGAGATTAGAATTCCTGGATTGCGATTAATTGACAGAGTACAAGACTGATTTTCAATGAATTTAGTAGTATGCAACTACAGATGAAGAAGGGGGTAACATGCAGAGTTTGTAACAAACAGTAGGAGTGAAGAAATCACAGGGTAATGGGAAGCCCATCAAAATTCAGTATGAGGAACAAGGATCAGATCTGACATCCTCTATGAAAGGAGCTGGGGGTGTCACTGTGCACTAACGTGACTGTCCAAATTAAAGATAGTTACCAACCAAAGATAGTTTAATTTTCTCATTGAATTATCATTTGTTTAATATATTATAGTGTTTTCAGGTGGTAACTTCACACGTTCATAGGGTCCCCGAGCTCCACCAGGAGTGATTTCTGAGTGCAGAGCCAAGAGGAACCCCTGAGCATTGCCGGGTGTGACCCCAAAAGCAAAATAATAATAATAATAATAATAACATAAAATAAAATAATAAAGGTCTTCTAATTCTGAGTGGATTGTATTTTGGCTGTCTTTTGAAATGTTTTACTATTTTGTTAAAATCTCTATTAGAGGGGCTGGAGTTATAGTACAGCGGGTAGGGCGTCTACCTTGCACGCGGCTGACCCGTGTTCGATTTCCAGCATCCCATATGGTCCCCCGAACACCGCCACGAGTAATTCCTGAGTGCATGAGCCAGTGCATTGCCTGTGCATCACCAAGTGTGACCCTAAAAGCAAAAAAAAAAAATCTCTATTAGAACATGGGGCTGAAATAAAGTATTGAATTTCAGGGGCTTGGGGCCTGAATCTAAGTTTATAAAAATTCGAAAACACAAAATCACTTTCTGCAGTAAAGTCTATGATAGTATGGATGAATATAATCTTTAAGACTGATTGCTATTCTAACATAGTGAAAAATCATGTCAGGCAAACATTTGAAACTCATATAAAAGAGTTGATTTGAATTATTACTATTATTATTACATACGTATATTCACTTATTTTTATAGTATTCTAACAGTGGAAAATTTTGTCATCGAAACTTTTGAAATTCATACAATACTTAAAATTTAATTAAAAATAATAATAAGTATTATTGAATAATACATTTTACCACTAAGTTTTGAGAAATCAATTAGTAGAAGTATACATAATTTCTCAGGTTAATTTTAGGGCAAAGCAAGCTCCCCATGACGTATTCGATATGCCAAACACAGTAACAAGTGTCACAATGGAGACATTACTGGGCCCGCTTGAGCAAGTCGACAAACAAAGGGAGGACAGTGACAGAGACAGTGACAGTGACAGTATTATTTGAGTAACTATGTCTCTTAAGTATTCTGATTTTATCCTATTATTCAATAGACTTATTATTCATTTCATACTTGCACTGTTAATATCTTTTTAAGATAACATACTGCATTGCACTTTGGAAAAATAGTTTTAGAAGACATAAAATCCACTCTTTTTATGAAATATTAATGCAGTTGTATACATTATAAAAATAGTAAATTGAGTCTCTATCTTTCCAACTCCCTTCAATAAGTATAATACATTCTTGATTCAATTACATTTTATGTGAGTATATCCATTCTGTTATTATTTTCCTCTACTTAGGAGATTGTGGGCTGGGGCGATAGCACAGCGGTATGGCGTTTGCCTTGCACGCAGCCAACATGGCCTACCCGAGTTCGATTCCTCCGCCCCTCTCGGAGAGCCTGGCAAGCTACCGAGAGTATCTCGCCCGTATGGCAGAGCCTGGCAAACTCCCCGTGACGTATTCGACATGCCAGACACAGTAACAACAAAGTCTCCAATGGAGACGTTACTGGGCCCGCTCGAGCAAATGGATGATCAACGGGAGGGCCTTTACCTTTACCTTTACTTAGGAGATTAGTGATTATAAAAATTCAGATTGCCTTTTATCTAACTTTTGTTTTTATACAAGTTTATAAAAGTTTAAATATAAAACTTAGTAGTGAACAGTCTTTCCTTTAAATAATTCCTTAAAGTAAAGCTAACCCAGGATACTTTAAAAATAAGTAAATATATCTATATATCCTTATAGATTTAGCCAATATCTCATCAATCAGTTTGTGAGTTACCACAAGCACAATTAATTTCATAGAATGGATCTTAGTGTCCATTTACGAGATAGACACAGGGATACTTGTGTCTACTGGCATAATCAGTAATCGAATGAAATAATATTTAGAGTTAATGAGCATTAAGACAAAACTAATATTTATTGCAATAATTGCTTACTTGATTACTTGACATCGTTTTACTCTTTGATTTGCTCGAGAGGGCACCAGTAAAGTCTCCATTCACATGCTAGTGTAACCCAATGGCATTTGCTCTCTACAGGAACACGTAGAGTCTCAAACCGTTCATTCAAGGTCTTGACGAAGAAGTCTGTCCATCTTGTAGGTGGGCGGCCACGTGTTCTTTTGATGCCCAGTGGAATCCAGTCTGTAACAGCTCTAGTCCAGCGGTCATCTTCAAATTGCACTGCGCGTCCAGCCCATCTGATTTTCAATGACAAATAGACAGTATCCCTGATTCTTGATCCTCGATGGAGGTTGGAACTTTGGATTCCTTCTCTCATTTGAGTGAAGCATGATACTCCAAGCATAGCTCTTTCGATTTCTCTTTGGGAGACCCGAATAGCGTTCTCAACCTGTTTTCGTAGGGCCTAGGTCTCTGAGGCGTATGTTAGTGCAGGGAGAATGGTGGAGTCGAAGAGATTTGCCTGGAGCCAGAGCTTCATCCTCCTAGCTATTTCTTTGATTCTCTTGAAGGCATTCCACACCGCTCTCTTCCTCCTGTGCAGCTCAGGTGCCAGATCATTCATCATGTTGAGTTTCCGACCTAGGTACTCATAACTGCTACATTCAGAGATGTTCGTTCTGTTGAGAGCAAATGGAACATCAAGAATGAGTCCATTTTTCATGAACATTATCTTCATAAGATTCAGCTGTAGTTCGACCTATTTCAGCCAGCATTTGTGCCTCTTGGCTAATGTTTGGTGTTATTAGAACGATGTCATCAGCGAAGTGGAGTTAGTGTAGTTGCCGATTGTCTATCTTCACTCCCATATCTTCCCATTCCAGTCATCGCATGACGTTCTTGTGGGTGGCACTGAAGAGTTTTGGTGAAATGGTATCACCCTGCCAAACCCCTCTCTTTACATTGACTATCACTTCCTTGTAGAATGATGAGATTCTGGTGGTGAATCCGTAATAAAGCTTGTGGAGTATACTAATGTACTGAGTTTGAAAGCCCTGTTTGGCTAAGGTTTTGATGACTGCTTCAGTCTCAACAGAATCAAAAGCCTTCTTTAAATCGTTGAACATTAGACAGAGTGGCATCTTGAACTCTTGCAAAACCTTAATGAGCTTGGTCACCATGTGGATATGGTCAACCGTCTGAATCCTTTTCGGAACCCGGCTTGCTCCCATGGTTGTCCTTTGTCTAGTGTTCTGCCAATCCTATTCAGGATGACTCGAATGAACAACTTGTAGATGATGGACAACAGGCAGATCGGGTGATAGTTGCAGATGTTAATTTGCCAATGATAATTTGACCTTATATCTAAATTATTATTGCTAGAGGATAGTTGAAATGTTCATCCAACCAGGATTGGTCATGTGTAAGGCAAATGTAGCCTGCTGTATTGTCTCTCCAGCTCCACCTATTTATCTCTTCTCTAAATGGAGTTTTTTTTTAAAAAAGTCCTTTTTAGTGACTTCTGCTCAGCCAGAGTTGCAATCAACGTTGCTGCCATCCACTGCTAATTTCATAATAACTTCTAATAGCTTTCGGTCCCTCTTCATTGCTGTTGTTGTGGTTGCTTTTGGGCTTTTGCTGGTTGCAACTGGCAAAACTCAGGGGTTACTCCTTGCTCTGTGTACAGGAATACTCCTGGCAGTGCTCAGAAAACTATATAGGATGCTAGAGATTGAACCCAAATGGGCCGGGCTCAAGGCCAACAGCACTACACCCTGCACTATTGCTCCAATCCCTCTGTCCCTCTTCCTACTGGATGTTCCAGCAAGTACTATCCATGTTACCTATGGGCAATTAAGTAGCAAGCTTCATTAGCCATAGCTAACCCAGTCTGTTTACTAGTCAACTTGTAACAATTCTGTATATATCTCTACGTAGCAATAGATCACAGCCATTCTTTTAATTTATTTATTTACTTGATTGATTGAATCACTGTGAGATACATTACACACTTTCATGTTTGAGTTTCAATCGTTACAATGATCAAACATCAATCTCCACCAGTTTACATTCCCCACCACCAATGTCCCCAGTATACCCCCCCCCTTTCCAACATTCCCCCTGCATAGCAGACAACTACCCCCATATTCTCTCTCTACTTTTGGGCATTATGGTTTGCAATAAAGATACTCAGAGGTTATCACGTTTTGTCCTTTCTCTACTTTCAGCACACATCTCTCATCCCAAACGATCCCTCCAACCTTGATTGTCTTAGTGGTCCCTTCTCTATTCCAGCTGTCTTATCCCCCCAGCTCATGAGACAGGCTTCCAACCATGGGGCAATATTCCTGGCCCCTGTGTCTATTGTCCTTGGGTGTCAGTCTCATATTATTTTACTTTATATCCCACAAATGAGTGCAGTCCTTCTATGTCTATTTCTCTCTTTCTGACTCATTTCACTTAGCCTGATACTCTCCATGTCCATCCAGTTACAAGAAAATTTCATGACTTCATTGATCCTAACAGTTGCATAGTATTCCATTGTGTAGATGTACCCAAATTTCTTTAACCAGTCATCTGTTCTCGAGAATTCAGGTTTTTTCCAGATTTTGGCTATTGTGAACAGTGCTGCAATGTACATACAGCTGCAGATATCATTTCTACTGTGCTTTTTTGCGCTCTCAGGATATATTCCTAGAAATGGCATTGCGGGATCATATGGAAGGTCAATTTCTAGTTTTTGAAGGAATTTCTGTATTGTTTTCCAAAAAGGGCTGGATCAGTCGGCATTCCCACCAACAGCTGGCATTCCCACCTCACATCCATGCCAGCACTGGGTGGTTTTGTTCTTTTAAATGTGTGCCAGTCTCTGTGGTGTGAGCTGATATCTCATTGTTGTTTTGATCTGCATCTCCTTGATGATTAGTGAGTGATGTAGAGCAATTTTTCTTGTCCCTTTTGACCATTTGTAATTCTTTTTGAGAAAGCTTCTGTTCATTTCTTCTTTTGATTTTTTGGTGGTATTGGAGATTTTTTCTTGTCCAATTCTACTAGTGTCTTGTATATCCTGGATACTAATTCCTTAATCAGATGGGTCACGGTCATGGTCACGGTCCTCCCGTTGTTCATCGATTTGCTCGAGCAGGCCCAGTAATGTCTCCATCGTGAGACTTGTTGTTACTGTGTTTGGCATGTCGAATATGTCACAGGTAGCTTGTCAGGCTTGGCCATAGGGGCGAAATACTCTCGGTAGCTTGCCGGGGTCTCCGAGAGGGGCAGAGGAATCGAACTCAGGTCGGACATGTTGGCTGCGTGCAAGGTAAACGTCCTACCCACTGTGCTATCGCTCCAGCCCATCAGATGGGTAATGGGTGAATATTCTTTCCCATTCTGTGGGCTCTCTCTGTATTTTGGTCACTATTTCTTTTGTGCGGAAGCTTCTTAGTTTAATGTAGTTCCATTTGTTTGTTTGTTTGTTTCCACTTTGTTGGTCAGTAGTGTTTCATCCTTAAAAGATCCTTTTGGCTTCAATGTCATGGACGGTTCTGCCTACATTTTCATCTATGTACCCTGGCAGCTGACCTCCACTACCAATCACCACCAAGCTCCAGGCTGCTTTCCGGATGCTCAGGCTGAGCCTCACGCATGAAGTCCCACAGAATCCAGATAATGCGGAACTTCATGACCTTGGACTCTGAATTCAACGGGACCCCAGATCTGGAATCCTCTGGCAGCTTTCCCCAGTCTCCGGTGACTCAGGGATCACACCCAGAAGCCACACTCTGCCAGCAGCAGATAATCTCCTCATCGGCCACCCTCCAGAACTCAGGGTGCTCCTCTCAGAGTATAAAATGAGGATCCCAGAACCATGCCACTGGTCTCCACGCCAGGCTGTGGGACGGGTGAGAGCCCTCCCAACCCCAAGGGACCCAGCCTCGGTAGTCGACCTCTACTGCCCAACCACCGCCACGCTCCAGGCCGCTTTCTGGACCGCGTGGCCGCTTCACACATTATAAGACACTTTCTACCCTTTTTCCACAATTACTATACCAGATTCAGAGACTCAGAGACTGTAAAAACCAGATCCCAGAGGGAGAACAGTGTAGTCTCCTGCCCCCGCTCCTGGCTATTCCTCGCTATGGCCCCTTGGAGGGAGCGGGTTGAACTTTCGTCCCCGCCCCGACCAGGTCTCCGGCAGCCGAAGACCTCCAGGACCAGACACCACCATGCTGAGACCACTGTCTGCACACCTGAAGGTACCGGCAGAGGGACAAAGCCACGTGGGTTCCGGGGCCGAGATCTCCAAGCCTACTCGGATTGTAGTCGAGCATCCTCCACCCAGATCCTCCAAATTCCAG
The DNA here is from genome assembly GCF_029834395.1 of Sorex fumeus. Lineage (NCBI taxonomy): Eukaryota > Metazoa > Chordata > Mammalia > Eulipotyphla > Soricidae > Sorex > Sorex fumeus. The sequence continues at coordinate 15,158,714 of NW_026606086.1, read as the reverse complement.
TAGGCAGGGGTCACACCCACCAACTGGCCCCCTGGTGCCGTGTAATCCCATCAGCGGCCAAGACTCAGATCCCGGAACCGCGCGGGGTTGTGGCATCTCATTCCTTCTTTGACAAACTGGCAGGCTCCCGAATGTAACCTGCACGCACGGCAGAGTCTGGCAAACTCCCTGTGTCGTACCCAATATGCCAAATACCAGTAACAATGATGGGTCTCATTCTCCTAAAGAGCCTTGAATATAATCTCAGGGCCAGGATGAAGGAGACGTTACTGGGGCCTGCTCGAGGCAATCGACGAATAACAGGATGATCTGTGATCTGATCTGTGACTATACCATATTTGATGGGGTTCAGACAGTAGGCAACCAATCATAGAGAAAATATATATACATTACTGCCACGCTCGAATAATTCGACAATCAACCGGATGACAGTGATGACCTTATGGATTCAGTTATGATATTGAGGTCTTTCGTCCACTTTGATCTGACTTTTGTGCCTGGCTTTAGACAGAGCTCAAATTTCATATTTTTTGCACGTAGCTTACCAGCACTACGTGTTGAAGAGGCTTTCCTTGTTCCACTTCACATTTCTTTCTCCTTTGTCAAAGATTAAGTGATTTGAGAGTCTGTGACAGAATATTCAATTCTGTTCCATAGGTCTGTGGGTCTGTTTCTAGCCCAGTACCATGCTGTTTTAATTACTATTGCTTTGTAGTACAGTTTGAAGTTGGGGAAGTGATGCCACCCATCTTCTTTTTCCCAAGGATTGCTTTAGCTATTCGTGGGGGCTTATTGTTCCATATGAATTTCAGGAGTGTTTGATCCAAGAGTATCCTACACTCACAGCAGAGCCTGGAATGCTACCAGTGCCGTATTTAATATGCCAAAAACAGTAACAAGAAGTCTCACAATGAAGACATTACTGGTGCCTGCTCGAGCAAATTGATGAACAATGGGAGGACAGTGCTATAGTGCTACAGTGTGTATGACAAATAGCACCTAAATGGACGACTGAAACAAAGGAGTTGTAACCAGTCCAGTGAGCCACTAGAGGGAGATGTGAGCTTATTTTTTGTTATTGGATTGTTCTTTTCCTATCTTAAGACATTGTTCTGTCCTATCCATCAGTCACAAAGAACAACGTTCATTGCTAACTAGCATTTTTAAGTTTACAGGAATGATTACTTTTTATAGTGGAGGATCCAAACCAGAGTCTCATTCCTGTGAAGTTTGCTTCTGCGTGTACTACTGAATTCTATCTCTGACTCCAGATTTGTTCTTCAAAGATATTTTTTCCCCAGTAGAATGATGATGCCTCTTTGATCCAGTGCTTTTTATTTCCTCTGTAATCCTTATGTTTCTTTCTAATGGCATCTGTTTTTATTGTAACCTACTCTGAATTTTTAGTGTGTAGAGTGCCAGGTAAGTTGGAAAGTTGGTCATGATGAAGTATGTGGATTCCCATGGGTGGCAGAGAAGAGAGACCGGTCTGCCTCTTTCGGGACTTTCTCCCGATCTGCCTCTGACACCTCATGAATATGACACCTCATGAAAGTCTACAGATGAGCCCCCTCAGAGCACGGGTCAGAACCCCCCAGCAGCACCAGTTGGCCATCAAACCACACTTGTCGTTCTCTTGGTCTTCTTGGCATGTTAGTTCATCCCACCACCTGATCTCTCGAAAAGCCACAAACTCAGGCTGTAGTAAGGAATTGCTCTTCTCAGGAAAGGAGACTAAGTCCTAGTTCTTACCCAGGGCTTCCAGCTTCTTGCCTATCTCACAAAAAGAAATTTCAGGAGTAGACAGCAGCAAAGTAAAAACAGATTTCCTTCAGAGGCTTTTGGAAAGGGGAAGGAAGGAGAACAAAGGGAGAGTGAGTAACACTCAAGGGAGAACATGGGCCTCTCCATAGGTGGGGAGAGCCTAGTACACATCTCAAGAGGGGAGATGCAAGCGACATATTTGTTGGGGCAACACCTGTGCTCTGCCACATGGGCACAAGGAGCACATGGGTTCGTGGGTTCAACAGCGTATGTGAGTGCTCCCTCTGTTCAAGGTGGCTTTTCTAGTGTTTCTTCAATTTTCCCTCACATGGGGCTTTCTAGCTAAGTAAGAGTCCATTGCCAGGGTGGTTGCCAAGTGGATAGAGTTGGGAGTGGTCCACAGTCCTCTTTGAAATTGCTTTTCAGGTTTTTGTTTTTGTTGAAGCTTCTCTCGGAGTGGGATCCAGCTTTCTCTGGGTCTCTTGGGACCAGGTGAGGGTCTTATCAAGCCTGACTTCCCGTACCCACAGGTGGGCTTTTGCAAACTCTGGAGCTATTATTTCTATTATTTTCCAGGAATTTTATTGCCGGGGATGGGGGGGTCTTCCCTATCTACCTGCCTGCCTACCTCAATTTCACTCAGTATCATGCAAATACATCCATGTATCAGTAAATTACGTGAATTTATTTTGTCTTTGGAAACAAAGTAACTTCAGAAAACAAAGTTAGTTCCTCTGGTAAAAGAGTAAAATGGTTTTATAATTTTACTTTTTTGATTCACCAGAAGAGAGATGTCTCGTTCATCGACAGGCTTTGTTGAAAGATAAGGATCACAGAGGTTTCCAAATCTTAGCAGTGTTCCTTTTTCCTTATTTTTTTTCTTTTTGGGTCACACCTGGCGATGCTCAGGTGTTACTCCTGGCTTTGCACTCAGGAATCACTCTTGGCGGTGCTTGGGGGGCCATATGGGATGCTGGGAATCAAACCCGGGTCGGCTGCATGCAAGGCAATCATTCTCCCTGGATTATCGCTCCAGCCCCCTTGTCAGGGTTCTTTAATAACATTTAGTCATTTTTCCACAAAGCCATGTACTATCTCTTTCAGTCAACATCACAACCATTCTTTGAGACTACAAAGGGGGGAAGAAGAGCTATGTTTTATTATTTATAGGTTTTAATTATTGATACAATTTTACAATACCATCAGGATAGTGTTTCATGACTATAACATCCCAATACAACCCCTGCCACCAGAGTAACTGTCCCTTTGCCCTTGTCTGAGAACCCCCTCCCCCTACATTTCCTTTCCAAACAGCAATGTTTTGACTATGAAAACAACTTAGCATTTCAATATTAAAGACGGCATTTTAAATATGTCATGGAGAATGCTGAGATATCACAGGAATTAAGGCACTTACTTTGCATGCAACAGTCCACAGTTTAATCTTGGACACCACATATAGTCCCCAGAGAATTTCCAGGAGTGATCCCTGAGCGCAGAGCCATGTGTAAGCCCCAAATTATGCTCCACTAACAAAACAAAGCAAAGCATATCGGAAAGGGGGCATATACTCACCACTATCAAAATCAGAGAGAGGTAGGACAGAAACTCAGATAAACATCCCAAATCTGCGACTTCCAGGGTTTGTTTTTATCTTGTAGAGATCGATTATCTCACATAAAAATCTTGTATCGATTCCCTGGTGTTAATCTACTATCTGCTATATTGCACAGGAATAGGGTAAGCGTTGTTAGGAACCGCTTAGCCGGAGAACTGCCATGACAGGCTTTGTGGTCTCTGAGTGACTTGGGCCTCTTCCAGGAACAAGAAAAGTGGAAAAACCAGATGGTCGTCAAACATTAGGTTCCCAGCGTGAGATTAGGTCTCTAGAATGTAACTCTCCAGATGTGGACTGTATGACACAGGCCAAAAATATATGTACTCTATAGGTAATAGAAAATTGCTGAGTAATGCCTATTTGCTAAAATGAAAGTATAAGAACTTGCTGAACCTAGTACTCTGGGTCCTTGATGAAACCCGCTGTGCTGGGTGGATACTTGGACCCCAGCAAGCTGGAACAACAAACCTTGCTATGTGATTTGTATTATCGGTTCTGTTCTCTGTCCTTGAGGGTTGGTCGACTCCGGACCTTAACAGAATCACAAGAAATAATATCAGCATTCTCCTTATGTCTTTTGAATAGTTTACTTTAAAGCCACTGTTTTGAATTGTACAAAGTCCTCATGCTTCACAAAGACACTCACTCGGAAAACAAATAATAACTTTCAGCTCTATTGAAATTTACTTACCAAATCTCACATAATTTCTTGTAAACAAAGTTCCATTTATAGGCTAATTCATTTACATAATGTGAGTGTCTTGTAGTTATCACAAGATGGCCTTTTCTGTAAAAAGAGTGATTCCCAGTCTACAATTTTCTTCCCTCCCACTCTCTAGTGGGAAGGAAGAAAATTTACCAGAGAAATTTGTTTTTGTCTGTTTTGGGGACACACCTAGCAGTACTCAAGGCTTACTCCCAGTTTTGCACTCATGCATCACAACTGTCAGGCTCAAGAATCAAACCTGGGTCTACCACATACAAGGCAAATACTCTACATACTATCACTGCAGCCCCTAACACAGAAATCGTAATCTTTCTCTACCTTCCTAAGAATGATCTTTCCAATTCTTCATTATTTTCACTATATTCAAGAACTTCCACTTCAAGCAATCCTTTCTAGTATTGCCCTGTTACGGAAATAAAAAAATTTGATCTTTAGTACGTTTACATAAGAGGAAGGATCTAGATTTTTATTTTTACATATATCTGAGACTAATGTATATCTTGTCTCAACGTGATCATATCTGGTGGTAGAAGGTTTCATTTTATGGTCTGTTCTTGCAGTGGTAGAGGGAGAGAGAGAGAGAGAGAGAGAGAGAGAGAGAGAGAGAGAGAGAGAGAGAGAGAGAGAAGGGAGTGGATGGGAGGCAGAGGTAGAACATAGGATGAAGAAAGAAACTAGTCTGTGATACTCCCAAACAGAGGTGACTCAGCACTACCATTTGTTCTTGCTATTGTCCTTGGAAAGCTGGTGGTTATACATTTGTTTACTGATATAAGAATTTTCCCTATGATAATGTAAAAAGTAGTTATACATATATATTACTGCTGTGTGACATCTTATTATTTTATTTTTGCTTTGGAGAACCTGGCAGGCTACCAAAAGTATCCTGCCTGCACGGCAGAGTCTGGCAAACTTCCTGTGTCGTACTCAATATGCCAAATACCAGTAACAATGATGGGTCTCATTCTCCTAACCCTGAAAGAGCATTGAAATGGCTCTTTTAAAAACTCAGGGCTAGGAAGAAGGAGACGTTACTGGTGCCTGTTCGAAGAAATTGGCGAACAACAGGATGATCGTGATCATGATGATATATATAATATATATATATATATATATACATATATGTGTGTGTGTGTGTGTGTGTGTGTGTAGGATGACATTGGTTTGTCCTTCCTCCCTTGCCACAAGGAACTCGGGTTTATTACAGTGCTGCTGAGTCACTTCCATTCCATTGTGTTTATCTGTAAACTCTTCCCTATGCTCTCCTCCCCAACCAGTTAATCAGCTTTTCCCCTAATCAGAATCTGTTAATTTGTAACAGTGTCAGATCCTTTTAGGACACTGAAATTGTATTTTAATACTGCCTTTCTGCTCTCCTTATGTCTTTTGAATAGTTTACTCTAAAGCATTGTCCTTTTTGTATAGATACAGGAAGACAGTTAATATTATGCTTTGTAACTTAGGATTTAATTGGCTTTGAATATTATTCACTCCCGGGCATCTGCTTTCTCAATTTAAGCCTCAGTTGCCCTTAGTTACTAACACCCAAAAAGCAGGGTCCTGACGAGGGACTGAATGGACCCAGGGCAAGCAGTGAGCTACCCTGGCATCGAAATGGGCCAGGCCAAAGTGCCACGATTCTTAACTATAAGTTAAGAGCTTGATCATGGACAAATGCTGTCATGATTCAAAAGTAACGATGAGAATAGGACCCTGATAGGGATGGGAAAGACTATCTGACCTGAGCACTGTAGTCTGAGATTGAGATGGCCCTAGGAGAGCAATTCTTTAAGTTTAAGGTATTTCTTACATATCCATACAAAATGATTTATATTATGTATGTTTATAAGTTTGTTGGACAAGGAGAGGAGAAACACACCCAGGGTGTACTCTAGAGTGGGTAGATCTGATAATTAGAATCTCTCCTAGAAGGGGCTTTCCCGGAGGGAAAGAACTCTACCCCTATTGATTGTGACCACACCTATGTGTAATTGTTACCCCAACCCCTCCTGCTAGGGGATGTAATGAGACTGTGAGAGTGGGCAAGGGGAGGGAGAGGAGAGACAGGAGTGAATGGAGAGAGGATTGGAATAAACTGCAACAAAGACCAACCAGCCTGGCCCTCCTTCCTTCCTTCACCTGCCCATCGCCATCGACCTCTGTGGGTGGGGGAACCGGCGTGAGACTACCGAACGAGGGCGGCAGGAGAGACAGGCTGCTGCTGTCTTTTTGAGTTTACACATATATGTATGTGTGTGTATTTGTTTCCATATGTCAGAAAAGATTGAAATTGAGTCAAAGGTTAATATTAGTCAAAGACAATTGACCTAGCCTCAACCCCGAAAGATAAGGACAGCTTTTCCTCAGTTTACCCTTCTTCCAAAGAATGACAAGCACAAAAATTTGTAAGTCTACAACTGTACCTCATGATATCTCACTAATAAAAATTTAAAAAAAAGGAATGACCTTAACTTTGTAGATTAAAAAGACTTGTGCTTCAGGAAACTAAGTCATGAAGGATTAAAAAAAAATTTGAATCACTGTGAGATAGTTACAAAGCTTTCATGTTCGAGTTTCATTCATACAATGATCGAACACCCATCCCTCCACCAGTGCACACTTTACACCACCAATGTCCCCAGTATACCTCCACCATCCCAATCCTCCCTCTGCTTCCATGGCAGACAGTTTCCCCCATATTCTCTCTCTCTACTTTTGGGCATTATGGTTTACAATATAGATACTGAAAGGCTATCATGTTTGGTCTTTTATCTACTTACAGCACACATCTCCCACTCCAATTCCTTCAACTGTCATTGACTTCGTGACCCAAGAAGAGAAGCTTTAGAAGTGTCCCACTCTGCTAATTTATTTTCAGGGAAGAAATATGTTTGTGAAGTTCTGGGAGGAGCATTGCAGGCTTTCAAGTACTATATTTGATGATTAAATATTTCCATCATGTGGGGAGCCAGAGGTCTCCATCTTGGCTTTGTGGGCCTGTATAATTCCTCACAAACACATGGCATGCTACCACGCGGCCCTTGGATGATGCAATCTGGCTAGCCCCTTCGTAACTCTCCACTCCTTATACGGCTATCTCGACTGTCTGTCCTGACTGTCGACTGTCCACTGAGGTTAGCTACAACAGGTCAGCCCATTCTGTTTTGCGTGCGTGCCAACTTAAGGTATATAATGGCCTTGCAGACAATAAAGCTGCTCGCATACTTTCCATCCAAAACATGTGTCCATTCCTTCTCATTCGGGAAACCCCTCACCCAGGATACCCCTCCCGGTGGAGAACTTCAGGTCGGCACCCCATAGAACCCCACAGCACCCCATAGCACCCACACATCCAGAACAAGCCACCACTATTAGTATTCTTTTTTATTTTTTATTTAATTAATTAATTAATTTATTTATTGAATCACTGTGGGAAAGGTTACAAAGCTTTCAGGTTTAGGTCTCAGTCATGCAAATATCAAACACATTTCCCTTTACCAATAGTTATATTTTACCATGAAGACCCCAATAAAACCCCACCCCCACCCCTCCCAGTCCCATTGAGGCAGATGAATTCTAGTTAACACTTATCTGCTTTGATTAGATTCATTGTTTCAATAAAAGATTCACCACTATTATTTAGAGTTTAACGCCCCCCCCCCCCCCAAATCAGACATGCTGAAAAAGCATTGTGAAGTGATTTTCTTTCTACAGCTGGGTTCAAGAATTAAATGTTGGTTTTGGATTTCTGCTATTTTACTTATTGACCCTGGAAGTATTTCTACTGAAAGTCAGATAGTTCAGAAATTGGTTTTTGTGCTCTGGAGTCGTGGCCGTGCTGGAGAGCCGCTTTTGGGGGGAAACTGGTGGCCTCGGTAGGGTGTGAAGGACGGACCGGAACGCCCCCCTTCCCATGAGATTTTAGTCGCCCCCACACCCCCAGCTCATACCTGCTGTCCACAAGGCTCCCATGCGGCTGCTATCTTTCTTTCCAGAGAGGAGAGGGCGACTGGGGCAACACCCTTTCCCCTCCGGACAGACATTATGGCCTGGATTAACGCATAGTCCATTCACTTTTCTGCTCCAAGCTGCTGGGTTCTGCATTAAGTCCTTGTGCTTCTGGGGCTGTGTCCATGCTGGAGAGCCGCTCGTGGGGGGCAACTGGTGGCCTCGGTAGGGCGTGAAGGACGGACCGGAACGCCCCCCCTTCCCATGAGGTTTTAGTTGCCCCCACATCCCCGGCTCATACCTGCTGTCCACAAGGCTCCCATGCGGCCGCCATCCTTCTTTCCAGAGAAGAGAGGGCGACTGGGGCAACACACTTTCCCCTCTGGACAGACATGATGGCCTGGATTAACGCATAGTCCGTTCACTTTTCTGCTCCAAGCTGCTGGGTTATGCATTAAGTCCTTGTGTTTCTGGGGCTGTGGCCGTGCTCCAAACTTAACTCTGATTTTCAGGGAGAAACATTGGGTGGTTTACTTCCCATGGATCACTTTGTATATAGAGAGGTGTTGCGCGACCGCATAAGCGGCCGTGCGGTTTGGAGGGAAAGTCCTAGTTCCCGCATACTCGAGCTGTGCTTGTAGAGGCTTCTGGTCACCGGGGTTCCATCTGGGGGAGGTGGGATGCGGTACCTACCCCATCTGGGACTTCCCGATGATCTCGGCTCTTTTTGGAACCTTTTTTTTTTTCTTCGGGAGCTGTGGATCCCCGCCCTCCATGTGGCTCTTCTCTTTGGCTGTATGCTGAGTATTCTTTTTTAAATGGCATTGTTTTAAGAAATAATTTCATCTTTTATTGTTTCTTGCCACCAGAAAATGCTGTCACTTCTATTGCAGTGTCAAGGACTCTGAATCCATTTAGATGTTTTCCAATGAAGATATAATTTGGGGATAGTGGGAGAAGATAAATGGGGGCTTGAATAAATCTCCTTTGCAGGGATCTTAAGAAGAAAAAAGAGATCTCATGTTCTGAGAGATTTACTGGAAGTTACTTAGGAGCAGTGCAGATGAGTAGAGGCAGAGAAAGAATCTCACTTTCGGTTGTTGCAAAGTTTCAGAGCCTGGAGATAGAATTTCTCCTTCTTTAGTTTGAGTGCTTTGAGAATTCATTTAACAGCGCTTGCTTCTAAACCTTGGCCTTCCTTAAATCATCTGCTGTAGGTTATTTCAATATTTGGGAAAAAATTAAGTGTTTGTTCAGTTTACCATTGATCATATCTTGTTTTCCAAGACTCCATTAGTAGAGACTTTGTACAAACAAATGAAGTAATGTTACAAAGACCAAAAAATTAAGTAAAGTTAAAAACGAGGTAATGTTACACAAAACGTTATGTACACATTGTAGAACAGCCTCTAGCTATAGGTTCTAACTTTAACTAAGTTCTAATCTAGTCGATCCAGCATATCATGTTTCCTTTTTTCCTACTATGCACATTCAAGCGTTTGTAAGACTAGGGAGTAGAAAAGGTGATATTGGGAACAGTACGCTTTCCTGCAAGAAGAGGAGAGGAGTTCTTTTCTGAGGCCAATGTTGTCAGAGCATGTGCTCTGGTGGTGGTGGAGAAAGTCTGCAGTAAAATTAAACAGAAACATATCACACATTTAGAAGAAATTTTTTGGGGGGAGGCAGGCACACCTGGTGATGCTCAGGGGTTACTCCTGATTCTGCATTCAGATGTTACTCCTGATGGTGCTCGAGGAACCATATGGGGTGCAAGGAATTGATCCCAAGCTGAATGTTTCCTAGGCAAGTATCCCAATGGCTCTTTGATCTCTTCCACCTCATCAGGAATTTTTTAAAGGAAACTATAGATACTGAGATTGGTAGAAACTTTTATAACCCACCTGTTAAAATATTTATCAACATTGAGTAATACTTAGTGTTATTAGCAGCAGCTGCAAAGAGTTTGAGCTGTTTTTGTTTTCTTTTGGTTGGGGGACACACGTGGTGATGCTCAAGGGCCACTTCTTACTCTGTGCTCAGGGTGACTCCTGGTGGTGTTTGGAGGACTATATGTGCTGCTAGGAATGAAACTGAAGTCAGGTACATGCAAGGTGATTGCTACATGATCACTAAAAGCCCTTTCTATCAGAAAGACTATGGAAGGTAGTCCTAGGTTCAAACTCCAGGACGCCACCTGGTCCCTTGATCATCACCAGGACCGCTGCTTGAGCACAGAGCCAGGAGCAAACTCTGAGTACCACTGGGTGTGGCCAAAAAGACAAAATGTAAAATTTTCGTTTGTCTCTTGGACATGTATGTAAAAACTTTTAAGTAACATACTTTTTGTAAAAGCAACCAAAAATGTTTTGTGCCTAGTTTCTTTTTAAAGGCAATTTACTTTTCTTGATTATTTTTCCCTTTTAAAAGTTAAATAATCCTCCTACTTTTTTTTATAATTTAGAAATGTCTTTTCATAAATATAGAAACTATTGTTAAAAATTTAATTATCAAGAAAAACAGCACCCTCTACCCTGTCTGCTTGGGAGGGTAGAAACCTGACTTGAACTTTCAAAACTATCTTGTTCATTAATGCCTGATGCTACATTATTTGTTCAGATAAACTCAATTATGTGAGACAGTTGTCCACCCCAGTAACCAGGTAAATCTAGGATATACTAGTAGCACTATTGCACAGTTCTCCCACTGTTCATCGATTTGCTCAAACGGGCACCAGTAACATCTCCACTGTGAGACTTGTTATTGTTTTTGACATATCAAATATACCACGGGGAGCTTGCCAGGCTCTGCTGTGTAGGAGCTTGCTGGGCTCTCCAAAAGGGACGGAGGAATCAAACCCGGGTCGGCCATGGGCAAGGCAAACAATCTACCCGCTGTGCTAATGGTCCTTACCTAGGATAGGATATACCGTGTGTGACAAATGGGAAGTCAAGTCTTACTCGAAATATTGCTCATCTTGGCAACAGGTATATAATGGGTTGTCTTTGCCGGACTACAGAGGAGGACCTTTGATGCACATTATATTCTGGTTTAATGCTCACTCAAACATAAAACTGTTCTCTTTCTCTTAGGTATTTCTGGATAGATGTTATGGCATAACAGAATATTTTATTTTTAATTATCATTCCCCAAGAGACACTGAACAATCTCAGTAATAATTACAAGTGAGAAAAATTGTCACATTTTTGTGATGTTGTCTGTATCTCCCACTTGCTTACAATCTAATACTTCTTCGGGACTTATTTTGGAATAAAAATAACTGTATCCATCATCATTATCTATAAAATGGGGAATAAACTAAAGGTATGCTATACAATTAAATGATTATTTTTAAGTTACAAAAGACATGGTAGCCATGAAAGTTCTATTTCGCTGCTGCTCAAGAGTCAAATGAGAGATATGGTGACAGTTTAAGAAAGAGCTTTATTTTATACTAGCAGGTTGGAGGATGTATCCTTAATCCAACCATCTTGTTTTTATAGTTGTTATAATCCCATCAACGGCCAAGAGTCAGAGACTATAAAAAACAGCTCCCAGAAGAGAACAGTGCAGTCTCCTGCCCCCGCGCCTGGCTACCCTCACCAGGGCCCCTTGGAGGGGAGCGGGTTGAGCTTTCCTCCCCGCCCCTACCAGGGCTCTGGCAGCCGAAGACCTCCAGGACCAGCCACCAGCATGCTGAGATGACTCTCCGCACAAATGAAGGTACTGGCAGAGGGACAAAGTCACGAGGGTTCCTGGGGCCGAGATCTCCAAGCCTACTCGGATTTGGGCCGAGCATCCTCCACCCAGATCCTCCAAATTCCAGTAGGCGGGGGTCACACCCACCAACTGTCCCCCTGGCGCCGTGTAATCCCATCAACGGCCAAGACTCAGAGACTATAAAAAACAGCTCCCGGAAGAGAACAGTGTAGTCTCCTGCCCCCGCGCCTGGCTACCCTCATCAGGGCCCCTTGGAGGGGAGCGGGTTGAGCTTTCCTCCCCGCCCTTACCAGGGCTCTGGCAGCCGAAGACCTCCAGGACAAGCCACCAGCATGCTGAGATGACTCTCCGCACACATGAAGGTACTGGCAGAGGGACAAAGTCACGAGGGTTCCTGGGGCCGAGATCTCCAAGCCTACTCGGATTTGGGCCGAGCATCCTCCACCCAGATCCTCCAAATTCCAGTAGGCGGGGGTCACACCCACCAACTGGCCCCCTGGCGCCGTGTAATCCCATCAATGGCCAAGACTCAGAGACTATAAAAAACAGCTCCCGGAAGAGAACAGTGTAGTCTCCTGCCCCTGCGCCTGGCTGCCCTCGCTGGAGCCCCTTGGAAGGGAGCGGGTTGAGCTTTCCTCCCCACCCCGACCAGGGTTCCGGCAGCCAAAGACTTCAGGACCAGCCACCACCATGCTGAGACCACTCTCCGCACACATGAAGGTACTGGCAAAGGGACAAAGCCACGAGGGTTCCGGGGCGAATGCGGCCGCGCTACATCTTGTTATGACATCTTATTATCTCATTTCTACTTTGGACAAACTGGCAGGCTACCGAATGTATCCTGCCCACAGGGCAGAGTCTGGCAAACTCCCCGTGGCGTACCCAATATGCCAAATACCAGTAACAATGATGGGTCTCATTCTCCTAAAGAGCCTTGAATATAATCTCAGGACTAGGATGAAGGAGACGTTACTGGGGCCTGCTCGAGGCAATTGACGAATAACAGGATGGTCAGTGATTCAGTGATTCAGTGATGGAGAAAGAACAAGGAGATTGAGTGAGATGCAGACCAGTGCGTGCCTGAATAAAAAAAAAAATTAAATCCTTGATGACTTGGTTTCCTGAAGCTCAAGTCTTTTTAATCTACAAAATTAAAGTCATTCTTTTTTTTTTTTTAATTTTTATTAGTGAGACATCATGAGGTACAATTGTAGACTTACAAATTTTTGTGCTTGTCATTCTTTGGGAGAAGGGTCAACTGAGGAAAAGCTGTCCTTATCTTTCGGGGTTGAGGCTAGGTCAATTGTCCTTGATTAATATGGACCTTTGACCCAATTTCAATATTTTCTGACATATGGAAACAAATACACACACACATATATGTGTATACTCAAAAAGTCAGCAGCAGCCTATGTCTCCTGCCGCCCTCGTTCGGTAGTCTCACGCCGGTTCCCTCAACCCACAGAGGTCGATGGCGATGGGCAGGTGAAGGAAGGAAGGAGGGCCAGGCTGGTTGGTCTTAGTTGCAGTTTATTCCAATCCTCTCTCCATTCACTCCTGTCTCTCCTCTCCCTCCCCTTGCCCACTCTCACAGTCTCATTACATCCCCTAGCAGGAGGGGTTGGGGTAACAATTACACATAGGTGTGGTCACAATCAATAGGGGTAGAGTTCTTTCCCTCCGGGAAAGCCCCTTCTAGGAGAGATTCTCATTATCAGATCTACCCACCCTAGAGTACACCCTGGGTGTGTTTCTCCTCTCCTTGTCCAACAAACATATAAACATACATAATATAAATCATTTTGTATGGATATGAAAGAAATACCTTAAACTTAAAGAATTGCTCTCCTAGGGCCATCTCAATCTCAGACTACAGTGCTCAGGCCAGATAGTGAGCAAAGTAACTTACATATTTCTAGTAATGTATTACTACTTGGTTTTCTATTAAGACAGTAGAGACCAAAACGACAAAACTTAAGAAGTTGAGAGAGGGTCTGGAGCTATAGTACAGCAGGTAGGGCGTTTGCCTTGTATGCGGTCGACCCGGGTTCTATTCCCAGCATCCCATATGGTCCCCTGAGCACCGCCAGGAGTAATTCCTGAGTGCAAAACCAGGAGAAACCCCTGTGCATCACCGGCTGTGACCCAAAGAGCAAAAAAAAAAAAAAAAAGAAGTTGAGGGAAACCGTAAGAGTTAACAACAACAACCAAAAGTTTTGCATCTAATACAAATGAGCAGATAGAAGTTATTTTATTGCATTACTATTGCCAGAAACAGGGAAGAACATAAATCTAAATGACTGGTTAATACTTCTGGATCCAGGCAGCATTTTTTAAAAACAATCTTAGCACAGTGGGTAGGGTCTTGCACGCGGCCGAGTTTGACTCCTCCGCCCCTCTTGGAGAGCTCGACGACAGAGCCTGGCAAGCTACCCGTGATGTATTCAATATGCCAAACACAGTAACAAGTCTCACAATGTTACTGGGCTTGCGCGAGCAAATCAATGAACAACGGGAGGACAGTGATAGTAACAGTGACAGTACAACCGAGTAACTGCTATTGTATTTATACTGCTCTGAACCCAGCAGGGAATGGGTTACTATCTCCTTTTCTACTAGAAAAAAAGACCTGAAAACATAGTATCACAACTTCAAAAACTAGACCTGATTCTAGGTCTGATTCTAAATAAAAATAAATTTTAAATGTAAAAGAGCTCAAAGAGAATAAAGGAGCTCTTTGAGCAAGGGCTATAGCTCAAATTGCTTGGCCATAAGTGTGTGTGTGGGGGGGGGGGTTTTATATTCAATTTATTCTTTAAGTCAGCCAAATATTTCCACAAAATTCTACAAAAAACACTGCAGGAATAATTTAAGTTTTACTATTATTACTCTACCCTATCAACACTACTGCTCTCCTGCACAGTCTGTGAAGGCCTGGGTAAGAAGAGAAGCTTACTGAGTGAGAAGACTTTCCCTAAGAAATGAGCAGAAGTTCATACTTGCCTGTTCACAGAACAGAGGAACAGTGTCCCTGCACAGATTGGAATTTTTTTTTTTTTTTTAATTTTTGGGTCACACCTGGCCATGCACAGGGGTTACTCCTGGCTCTGCACTCCGGAATTGTTCCAGGCAGTGCTCGGGGAACCATATTGGATGCTGGGTCGGTTGCGTGCAAGACAAACTCCCTACCCACTGTGCTATTGCTCCAGCCCGAGATTGGAATTCTTACATGATTTTTAAGAGGGAACCACAGAATTATCATAGTGAACTACTCATTGAAACAAGTGTAATGTGAGTAGAGAAGGGCATTTCTGAACTACAGAAAGGCCTGGCGAGTAGCTTCAGTTGAGAAGAATGGAATAGTGAAAGACTAATTAGAAGGACAGTAAGGAACTAAGGCTGGAGTGATAACACAGCATTGCCTTGCAAAAGGTCAACATGGCTGACCTGAGTTCGATTCCTCCACCCTTCTCGGAGAGCCGTGCAAGCTACCGAGAGTATCTCCGCCTGGTAATCTCCCCGTGACATATTCAATATGCCAAACACAGTAACAACAAGTCTCACGATAGAGACGTTACTGGGCCCGCTTGAGAAAATTGATGAACAATGTGAGGACCATGACCATGAAGGAACTAAGGAATAGACTTCAAAGTAAAAAGGCTTTATGATTGAAAAGTTCCTAGGATATACCTTGTTTGGTCTTTGCTAGCTTTCTGTCTCTTCTGTGAAAATCATTTAAAGGAAAATTTCAAATCATTTAAAGGAAAAAGATTTAGCAAGCTCTGTGATAGAAAGACACAGTAAGTGACATGTTTCTCTCATTGAATTTAGTTTACATATGCAAGATCTCAGGGCGTTTCATTTTACTGTTTTTGTTGTTTTGGTTTTTGTTTTAATACAGTGCCAGGGATCAAACGCCAGAGCCTCACAGGTTGTGCTCTACCATGTAGCCACATCTACCCAGTTCCCACTCAAGCTATTTTGAATTTTTTCATTCAATAAATGCATAAAAACTCAGTGTAAAGTAAACATAGTGGATTCCAACAGTGAAAAACCTGAGAGTGTAATCTGCTCGCATTTAACATCTATCCCATATCTGCTTTCAACCCTGCTGAAAAGCACCATGAACACAGCTATAATTATTAAAGTTGGGTTTATTATTCATTGAGTAGGGGCAGCATACACCTGCAGTCAAGTATCTTAGTATATACTAAAATGAAAGTTTTAATATTGTTTATACAAGTTTTAGTAATATGCGGGGCTGGAGTGATAGCACAGCAGTAGGGCGTTTGCCTTGTACACAGCCAGCCCAGCCGAGCTGGGTTCCATTCCTCCACCCTCTCAGAGAGCCCGGCAAGCTACCGAGAGTATCTTGCCCACATGGCAAAGCCTGGAAAGCTACCTGTGCCTTTGCTATTCGATATGCCAAACACAGTAACAACAAGTCTCACAATGGAGTCGGTGCTGGGCCCGCTGGAGCATATTGATGAGCAACGGGACAACAGTGCAGTGCAGTCATATGGGAAAGTTTAAGGAATCCCATTTTCTATCTAGATTGAAGGTAGGCAGGAAACATGAGTATCATGATGGTTGAGTATCTTGAAGAAGCAAAGACTAGAGTAAGGTTAATGCTAATAATGTTTAAGGGAGCACCAATCTCTCCTTACTAAGAGAGAGTGCTTGCTATATTTTATAATCTGAACATGAACATAGGTTTTGTTCACACTGAGCATAATCATGAACTGTCGGTTTTTACAACACCTGATTATAGTCACTCCATGATCCTACGTAATGGTATTTTATGAAATGCTTGTATCCAACAAGAGACTGTTACCTAGCTATGGAGAGATCAAGGCCAGTCTCTATAAAATCCAAGTGCGGACAGATCAGGATAGTTCCCAGATGACAGGAAGCGCTTTCCTTTCTCACCTACTAATTCACTGTAGACATGAATATGACTTAGTATCTATATATTGTAGATACCAGTGAAATCCAAACTAAACTTTTGTATCATGAAAATTCTGGTTATTATACTTATGGGAAAGTAATATCTAATATCAAATTTATTATTCCTGTTGATAATGTACTATTAAGTCCCATTTTAAAATGGGCCAGAGCAATAGCACAGCAGGTAGGGCGTTTGCCTTGCACGTGGCCAACCCGGGTTAGATTCCTCCATCCCTCTCAGAGAGCCTGACAAGTTACTGAGAGTATCCTGTCCACACGGCAGAGTCTGGCAAGCTACCCGTGGTGTATTCGATATGCCAAAAACAGTAACAACAAGTCTCTTGATGAAGATGTTACCGGTGCCTGCTTGAGCAAATCAATGAACAATGGGAGGACAGTGCTAAAGTGCATTTTAAAATGTGTGTCTCCAATGGAGTAGTATGTAGCTGTTAGAAAAGATGAAGTTATGAAATTTACATACATGTGGTACTACATGGAAAGTATCATGTTAAGCGAAATGAATCAGAAAGAGCGGGATAGACACAGAAAGATTGCATTCATCTGGGGAACATAAAGCAACAAAACAGGAGACTAACACCCAGGAATGGCTCAGATTAGTACCAGGAATTTTGCTCCATGACTTGAAGGCCAGCCACATGTGCTAGGTGATAAGGAAGCTCAGATAGAGAAGAGAGCACCAAATAAAGGGTGTTGTGAAGACCCTCCCAGGGTGGGAGAGACATGCTAAAAGTAGTCTATAGACCAAACATGATTGCCACTCAATGCCTCTCTGGCAAAACACAGTACCCAAAAGAAGAGAGAGAGAACAAGGGGGAATGCCCTGCCACAGCGGCAGGGTGGGACGGGGGGGGGGGATGGGGGGTGGGAGGGATGCTAGGAGCCGTGGTGGGGGAGGATGTGCACTGGTGGAGGGATGGGTACTTGATCATTGTATAACTGAAACCCAAGCACAAAAATTTATAAGTCTATAAATGTACTTCATGGTGTTTCACTAATAAAAAAATGATTAAATAAAAAAATAAATAAAATGTGTGTCTCATTTTTATATGTCTCATTTAAAAAAATTAATATGTAGCTAGGTAACTTACTAGTTGTAAAATAGGGAAAGACTAGGTAAAATTCAAGTATTTGCAAATTGTTGCAATGGTTGAAGCATTGACTCACCAATCTCAACCCTCAAAATAAATAGCATATTTGATATTGCTCACAATCATTTTTATTTGAAACTAGATCATTGATTACAGATGAAAGAGTTGGTATGTTATTTTAAATCAAAAATATAAAGGCATATTTTTAGGCTAGAAGAACACTTGAAGAAGCCCCCAGTGATTCTTCTACTTCAGTGATTTTTTTTCACACAAATGGCATAGTTTTCTTGACTACATCTTTTAGATCTGCAAGAGAAAAAAAATTGACAAGTGAGTTCTATGAAGAACATAGCTTTATTTTTTGAAAGGAATATATTTTTGAAATAAATCTAGTGAAGGTCAATGTTTATTGCATTAAGTGTAATACAAAGAAAACTGTGATTTTCATCTCTGGTGGAAAAACAAGTAACTAATTCCTTTCCAAAGAGATGGAATATGAATCTCTGCGTGGCATCCTAGGAAACTAATGGGGAAAACATATAGAAGCCAACCACGTTGAATGAGAGAACACAAAATGCTCAACCAACTTCAAACAGCTCAGTAAGTTCCCCGAAAATTACTTTAGTGACATCTTTGTGAGAATGTTTAATGAGACAAAGAAATGATGACACAAATAGTCAACAAAGCATGAAAAATAACTCAATAGAAGCTCAAACCAACAAAATGACAGCCTCTGGGGAAAAGATCAAGACACTCCAAAATGAGATAGAGGAAACTGAAAACAACAGAAGGTGGCAAAGGGTCTGAGAAGAAATGAAAAACATATCAGGGAACTATAGGATGAGTTCAAGAGAGACAATATAAGAATCAGAGCAGTCCATGAAGAACAGAAAGGTAAATTCAATGAAGAAACTATGGTTACGATATCAATAAGAATTTCCCAGAGTAGAAATATAGGCCACCAAATCCAATGGGATGAAAGGGTTCGATGCAAATAGATTAAAATAGGAAATCTCCAATACAAGTTGTACTTGATATGATAATATTCAAGATAGAGACAGAATACTGAAGACAGAACTCAAAAAGGGAAGTTATGTACAAGTGAAATTCTGTAAGATCCATAGCAGATCTATCAAATGAGACTCTATGAGCTAGAAGAGAATGGAAGGTATAGTACAAAAACTCAATTAAATGAACACCTCACCAAGAATACTCTATCCAGCTAGATTATCATTTAGGTTTGAAAGAATAATGCAGGGATTCATGGACAGGCAACAGCTTTGGGGATTGATAGTCTTGAAACCAGTCTCGTTAGAAAAATAGAAGGAACTTTGAAAAGCAAGACTCTTGACCCCATGGCACTGAGTAGGGCATTCATTCATGGACCGTGTGGTTGCCCTCTGCTAAATTAAGAAAGGTTTGTTTAGATTATTCGGTTAAGGGATTTTGAACATTTTCAAAATGAATTAAAACATTCACTTATATCGAATGTTGTATATCTGTAGAGATACTTATTACAATCCTTTACATATTAAAGCAGATATTCAAGCAGTATCTATAAAATAATAAAATGAAGGCAGTATTTCCGCTGAAGATAAAACACAGTATTATACATCTATTGGCCTATTCAGAATATCCCCCTCCCAAAATTTTCTTTTTTTAGAAAAAGATATAATTCCTTTTCCAAAAGAAAAATTATTTCTTAATGAAAAATTATCTCTCCACTCTTAATAAATTTTACATTTGTAGAATTTACCTATTTCATGTAAATCCTAAAATGTTTGAGTACAGAATCATTCATTATATTGATTTTTAAATTTATAGACCCGTAAAAATATAGTTTATTTATTTATTTATTTATTTATTGAATCACCGTGGGAAAGGTTACAAAGCTTTCAGGTTTAGGTCTCAGTCATGCAAATAAGGTAAAGGTAAAGGTAAAGGCCCTCCCGTTGATCGTCGATTTGCTCGAGCGGGCCCAGTAACGTCTCCATTGGAGACTTTGTTGTTACTGTGTCTGGCATATCGAACACTCTCGGTAGCTTGCCAGGCTCTCCGAGAGGGGCGGAGGAATTAGTCATGCAAATATCAAACACATTTCCCTTTACCAAAACTTATTTTTTACCATGAAGAACCCCAATAAAACCCCACCCCCCACCCCTCCCAGTCCCTGTGGGGCAGATGAATTCTAGTTAACACTCTATCTGCTTTGATTAGATTCATTGTTTCAATAAAAGATTCACCACTATTATTTAGAGTTTACCCCCCCCCCAAATCAGACATGCTGAAAAAGCATTGTGAAGTGATTTGTTTTCTACAGCTGGGTTCAAGAATTATATGTTGGTTTTGGATTTCTGCTATTTTACTTATTGACCCTGGAAGTATTTCTACTGAAAGTCAGATAGTTAAGAAATTGGTTTCTGTGCTCTGGAGGTGTGGCCGTGCTGGAGAGCAGCTAGTGGGGGGCAACTGGTGGCCTCGGTAGGGCATGAAGGGCAGACCGAAACGCCCCCCTTCCCATGAGGTTTTAGTCGCCCCCAGTCCCCCGGCTCATACCTGCTGTCCACAAGGCTCCCATGCAGCCGCCATCCCTCTTTCCAGAGAAGAGAGGGCGATTGGGGCAACACCCTTTCCCCTCCGGCAGACTTGATGGCCTGGATTAATGGATAGTCCGTTCACTTTTCTGCTCCAAGCTGCCGGGTTCTGCATTAATTCCTTGTGCTTCTGGGGCCGTGGCCGTGCTGGAGAGCCGCTTGTGGGGGGCAACTGGTGACCTCGGTAGGGCGTGAAGGACGGACCAGAACGTCCCCCTTCCCATGAGGTTTTAGTTGCCCCCACACACCCGGTTCATACCTGCTGTCCACAAGGCTCCCATGTGGCCGCCATCCTTTCCCGAGGGAGGAGGGTGGAAGGGACCAACACCCTTTCCCCTCCGGGCAGACATGATGGCTTGGATTAATGGATAGTCCTTTCACTTTTCTGCTCCAAGCTGCTGGGTTCTGCATTAAGTCCTTGTGCTTCTGGGGCTGTGGCCGTGCTGGAGAGCTGCTCGCGGCGGGCAACTGGTGACCTCAGTAGGGCGTGAAGGACGGACCGGAACACCCCCCTTCCCATGAGGTTTTAGTCGCCCCCACACCCCCGGCTCATACCTGCTGTCCACAAGGCTCCCATGTGGCCGCCATCTTTTTTTCCAGAGGGAGGAGGGCGGAAGGGACCAACACCCTTTCCCCTCCGGGCAGATATGATGGCCTGGATTAACGCATAGTCCTTTCACTTTTCTGCTCCAATCTGCTGGGTTCTGCATTAAGTCCTTGTGCTTCTGGGGCTGTGGCCGTGCTGGAGAGCCGCTCGTGGGGGGCAACTGGTGACCTCGGTAGGGCGTGAAGGACGGACCAGAATGCCCCCCTTCCCATGAGGTTTTAGTCGCCCCCACACCCCCGGCTCATACCTGCTGTCCACAAGGCTCCCATGAGGCCACCATCCTTCTTTCCAGAGAAGAGAGGGCGAATGGGGCAACACCCTTTCCCCTCTGGCAGATTTGATGGCCTGGATTAACGCATAGTCCGTTCACTTTTCTGCTCCAAGCTGCTGGGTTCTGCATTAAGTCCTTGTGCTTCTGGGGCTGTGGCCGTGCTGGAGAGCCGTTCGTGGGGGGCAACTGGTGACCTCGGTAGGGCGTGAAGGACAGACCGGAACGCCCCCCTTCCCATGAGGTTTTAGTCACCCCCACTCCCCCGGCTCATGCCTGCTGTCCACAAGGCTCCCGTATGGCCGCCATCTTTCTTTCCAGAGAGGAGAGGGCGAATGGGGCAACACCCTTTCCCCTCCGGACAGTCATGATGGCCTGGATTAACGCATAGCCCGTTCACTTTTCTGCTCCAAGCTGCTGGGTTCTGCATTAAGTCCTTGTGTTTCTGGGGCTGTGGCCATGCTCCAAACTTAACTATGGTTTTCAGAGAGAAACGTTGGGTGGTTTACTTCCCATGGATCACTTTGTATATAGAGAGATGTCACGCTGCCGCGTAAGCGGCCGCACGGTTTTGTGGAAAAGTCCTAGTTCCCGCATACTCGAGCTGTGGTTGTAGAGGCTTCTGGTCACCGGGGTTCCATCTGGGGGAGGCGGGATGCGGTACCTACCCCATCTTGGGCTTCCCGATGATCTCGGCTCTTTTTGGAACCTGTTTTTTTTTTTTTCCTTTGGGATCTGTGAATCCCGCCCTCCATGTTGTCCTTCTCTTCGGCTGAATGCTCCCGTAAAAATATAGTTTTGAAATAAATTGCAGTTTTTACTTCATCCATGCTTTATTCACCAATGTAAGTAGGTGTTATCATAGCCACAATTTAAACAAACAAACAAACAAAAGCCCAGATATTTATTCTGTATAATATGAGGAAAACCAAATAGTCAATGTCATCAGAACTGAAGAAGGCAGCTAGGATAGAGAAGGGACCATTATGCCAAAGAAAGTTGGAAATGATTGCTCTGAACAAGAACTGAGTGCTGAAACTAGGTAAAGGAATAAACATGATAATCTTTCAGTCCCAG
The DNA here is from genome assembly GCF_029834395.1 of Sorex fumeus. Taxonomy (NCBI): domain Eukaryota; kingdom Metazoa; phylum Chordata; class Mammalia; order Eulipotyphla; family Soricidae; genus Sorex; species Sorex fumeus. The sequence goes on along the minus strand of NW_026606086.1, from coordinate 15,136,338 downwards.
TGTTACAAACTATAATGCCACAGAGATGAGAGAGGAGAGAGGTAAGAGAAGGAGTGCAGGGAGGGAGGGAGGGAGGGAGAGAGAAAGACTGACAGACAGAGAGAGAGAGTAGAAAACTGCCTGCATAGAGAAATGGAGGGAAACTGGGTACATTGGTAGTGGGAAATGTACACTAAGGATAGGATGGGTAATGGAATATTTTATGACTGAATCTCAGTCATGAACAACTTTGTAACTATGCTTCTCACAGTGATCCAAGAAAAAGAAAAAAGAAATTAAAGCTATATCCATATCTCATATCTTACACAAAAGAAACTCAAAGTACTTCAGACACCTTGAGATCAGACCTGAATCTGTGAAGTACACTGAGAAGAATACAAGCAGAATTCACCAAGACCTAGACCTTCAACCATATGATGCCACTGGAAAGGGCTATGAAATGAAATCTAAACAAATGGGACTATCTCAAACTTACAAGTTTCTGTATGGGGAAAGAAACATGGATTAAAAGTAAAGGAATGCTGAATGGGAAGAAATATTTCCACTCAGCACATCAAATGAAGTGATGATATATATCTAGGATATATAAAGTACTTCTAAGGATTAAGCCATAAATCTAAAAAAAATACAAAAGTGAGGTAAGGACACGAACAGACATTTCTCAGAGGAAGACAAGTGGATGGCCAACTGGCAACATGAAAAAATTCTCACCATCACTTATTATTAGGGAAATCCAATCAACAAAACAAGAGATATCATCTTATACCGGTCAGAATGGCACATATCAAAAATACTGGGAAGAACCTGTGTTGGTAGGATGTCATGAAAAGGAATTCTCATCCGCTGCTGGTGAGAATATTGTCAGGTTCCACTCCCATAGAAAGCAGTATGGAGGGTTCTCAGTAAATTCAGAATTGAGCTGCCATATGACCCAGCAATTCTACTTTTGGATATCCATCCTTAGAACAGAACACCATTATTCATTCAAAAGATTGTGTGAGCACCATTATTCATTGCATCACTCTGTACATAAGCTAAGATTTGAAATCAACTTAGATGTCCAATGAAGAACTAGTGGATCATGAAGAAGTTTATATGCAATGTAAGGAATAATAGAATCATGCAATTCATGGCAGCATGGATGGAACTGGAATGTAAAATGAATATTTTCATTTATGTTAAATGAAATAAGCCAGAAGAGAAAAGATAAACACACAATGATGCTACTTATTTGTGGTAGGGTAATAGTATAGCAGGTAGGGCATTTGCCTTCCATGCGGCCAACCTGGGTTCGATTCTTCTGCCCCTCTCGGAGAGCCTAGCAAGCTACAGAGAGTATCTTCCTGCACTGCAAAGCCTGGCAAGCTCCCCGTGACTTATTCAATATGCCAAACAGTCTCACAATGGAGACTCTCACAATGGAGATGCTACTGGTGCCCCCTTGAGCAAATCGATGAATAACAGGAAGACAGTGCTACAGTGCTACAGGATAACTAGATAAGAAAATGTAATGACTTAAGAGCCTAGAGGATAGGGAGGAGAAGAGAAGAAAACAACTGGTGGGGAAGGAGAGGCAAGTACTGGTGAGAGAAGAGACAGAAAAGTAGCTGCAGGGGACAGGGATCAAGGGCATTCGAGCACATTAGTGGTGTTAGGAAAAATAGCGCTAAGTATTCAAACAGAGTCAATAGTACTGAAATCATGGGACCCAAACTTTAGCAACCTAACTTTAAAAAGATGCCTGTCAAGATGGCAGGTGCGGGGGCAGAGTCTCCTGCCCCCGTGCCTGGCTGTCCTCGCGCGGCCCCTTGGAGGGGGGGGCGGGTTGAGTTTCCCTCCCCACCCGGAGCAGAACCTAGGCAATTGAAGACCTCTGGAACCAGTCACAACCGTGCTGAGACCACTCTCCACACGCATGAAGGTACCAGCAGAGGAACAAAGGCATGTGGGTCCTGGGGCTGAGATCTCCAAGCCTGCTTGGATTGGGGCTGAGCATCCTCCACCCAGATCGTCCATCTTCTGGTAGGCAGGGGTCACACCCACCAACTGGCCCCCTGTGGCATGTAATCCCATCAATGGCCAAGACACAGAGACTATATAACCCAGCTCCTGGAAGACATCTTACTATCTCGTTCTTACTTCGGACAACCTGGCAGGCTACTGAATGTAACCTGCCCACACGGCAGAGTCTGGCAAACTCCCCGTGGTGTACCCGATATGCCAAATACCAGTAAAAATGATGGGTCTCATTCTCCTAACCCTAAAAGAGCATTGAATATGGTTCTTTTAAAATCTCAGGGCTGGGAAGAAGGAGACGTTACTGGTGCCTGCTGGAGGCAATTGATGAACAACAGGATGATTGAACGACAGGATGATTGTGATCGTGATTGTGATCAGGATGGCTTACTGGAGGGGGGAAGGGTGGGGGTTGGGGACAACAACACATTGGTATTGGAGGGAAGTTGACATTGTTGGTAGGATCAGTGCTGGAGCATTGTAAGTCTAAAATATGGTATGTCTAACAGGATGAATATATATTTTAGGAATAGTAAGATTGCATTTCTCATTCTAATCTCTGGACTCTTTCAGGAACACTAAAAATAATGAAAGGATTTCCAATTTCCTAGTAATGCCATGAATAACTCTCAAAATTTTCTGCCTCAGAAGGACCTCATTGCAGTACAACTTTCTAGTTCTGTGTATACCTTACAAGAAAACAAAGGAACCTTCCAAATGTGTGGTACTAGTTGTTTGGTCATGTGCACGCACATACTTGTTCTTTCTAATGACATTCCACTGTGAAACCTACTTTGAATCAGATTTTCTCTTGGTTGTGACTGTAGTATTGAAATATTTTTTGAGTAGCTGACTCAGTCTAACTCAACAATTGCCTCTTTTCTTTCTATTGGCAACTAAAGAAATAAATTAAATTTATGATTTCACCTTCCCAGTGACTACCGAACAAAGACGCTCCTTCTTTCCTAACCTGTCACTGAGAAAGGAAGAAATGTCCATAGACAGTCCCAAAGACCCCACATTGTAGCTTTTAGATTGAAGGGAAAAAGGATCTTAACTCAAACTCATTAACTAAGCCTTTAAAATCACCTATTCTGATCCAGCAAAATACACATTGGACTTTCCCCATGGATTGGAACCTAATCAGATTCTATTCTTGGGTACATACATGTTTTGATTATGTTACACTTGGTCATTTCTTGGTTGTTTATTTCTATAGGTCAATTTTCAATATTATCAAATTCAATGTTCCCAGAGCAATCTGGGCAAAATTCACATGCAAAAAGCCACAACCTCCTCTCTTTGCGGATATCTATCTGTTAACTTGATATCTGGTAACTTGATTCCCTCCTTTCCCCTCTCCTCCCCTCTCCTCCCCTCCCCTCCCCTCCCCTCCCCTCCCCTCCCCTCCCCTCCCCTCCCCTCCTCTCCCCTCCCCTCCCCTCCCCTCTCCTCTCCTCTCCTCTCCTCTCCTCTCCTCCCCTCCCCTCTCCTCTCCTCTCCTCTCCTCTCCTCTCCTCTCCTCTCCTCTCCTCTCCTCTCCTCTCCTCTCCTCTCCTTTCCTTTCCTTTCCTCTCCTCTTTTTCTTCCTTTTCTTTTCATTTTTTCTTTTTGTTCTGTTCCTGGTCCACACTCGGCAATACTCAGGGCTTTGAACTCTGAACTGGCTCTGAACTCAGGAATTACTCCTGGTGGTGCTCACGAGACCGTATGGGATGGCTAGCTGCATGCAAGGCAAGTGCTCTATCCCCTGTACTACTCTCTGGCCACTATTAAATTGATTTCTAAAGGCAGAAGAAATAGCAAAATAAAGAAAATGACACGTATTTTACATCATGGCTTTCCCATCCCAAAACACAGTTGATATTAGAATAGGAAAAGTTGGGACTATAAGGGCCATAAAAAGGACTTACTTCGAAAGATCGGAAATGGGCTGCTATCTGTAGTATCAACAGCAGGGTCTTCATTACCGAATTCTCTGTCAAAATCAGCATCTTTAGTGACTTCCTCAGATAAAGAGTCATCAGTGGTTTCAGGGTCTTTTCCAGGAGAAGTCAGAGCAGAAGTATGTATCAGTATAATCAGAGAGGGACAACAGAAAGTAGAAAGGATACTTTCCATGAAAGGTACTTGATTCTCTCCTTAAGGAATGAACTTTTCATAATCAATTTGGATTTAAGATTCTTTTTTCTAAAATTCATCATCAAATATCATCAATTCTGCTATATTTTTAAATCTGACTGCCTATTGTTCCCTTATATAAATATTCTAAGAAACCATGACCCTGGAGAGATAGAAAGAATTTGTAATATCCCTTAAGTCTAGGACACTGATAGAAAATATGCTTGTTACTCAGGCCTGGGCACAAAGCAACAATTCCACAAGTTTTCATCTTTACAGGGACTGCTGCTGGGAAGTAATAAGGAAATTCCTACTGGAAGAACATGCTGGTGTTCTCCCACAGAATGTTACACTGAGTGATTTGTTACATTGTGAAAAAAGAGTTGAAAAGTAAATCCTAGAGGGAAAAAGCAAGAGCGAGAAGAAAAAGTATCAAGAATATCTCCTTATTTTTCTTTAGGTTCTTGCCTGGAAGGCCATGTCCTGTTTTTCCAGCCTTTCATGTCAATGACTGCATCATAGATTACAGCAGAAATTTTGAGAACCGCAGTAGGCATACTGGGAGAATCTGGTTTCATTAAATGAAATTGAACAAATACAAGAGGCGTATCTGATAGTTGTGTGATTGTAACCCAAACATGAAATCTCGTAACTATCTCATGGTGATTCAATAAAATTTAAAAAAGGAAGAAAAGAAAAGAAATTAAAAGTAGGAAAAAAAAGAAATTGAACAAATAGCCAATAACAACTCTACATCCAAAGAGAAAGTGGGAAGACTTAGAAGTATCATCCTAATGTTTTATACAGATATTAACAAAAATACAGGACCCAAGACCACATTTTTAAATCTTCCTTAAAAATAGGAGTATATGCCTGTAGCAAAGCTATAAATAGATAGCCATGCTATCTCTGGAGATGAAACAGTTTTTTTTAATTAGACCTTACATTTGGGATAGGATATATTACACATTGTGTGAGTTCTATCAAGACCCAATACCTTTATGTACAACACCCAGAAGACACAGTTCCCAATATGGAGAATAAATATTAAAATTTTCATATTTCCTTCATGGACACAGCATATACAGAACAAAACACACAGTATTTATAGAAGTGACAAAGAATGCATAAGTGCTTTGGTCCAAAACCTTGATTTTCAGTCTTAAAATAAGACACAAAGACCATCACAAGAGCAAACTATGTGACCTTGCTTCATCTTACCTCATTTTATGCCGTATTTGCCTTGAATTCTCTATGATACTAGTACCTACATTTCTAATTCAGCTTTATAAATGGCATCTCTTTCTGTGTTCTGGGGGAAACTGGTGTCTCATGCACAGAGTGGTCATGCTTCCTTTCATTTATGGTAACAAAGAAAATTTCATATTCCTCTCCCAAATACTCACACTCCAGTTGGACACATTGCCCTATAAAGGAATGCTCACTCTAAATTTCAAGAAAGCCATGTCAGAGACTTTAGAGTTCTGCAATAAAGTATAAGAAGTGAGCACATTTTCTTTGCTCACAATAGTTTTTAGAATCTGTGTAGAAGGAATATAGTTTTTCTGAACTTTTGCTTAGGTTTCATTGTAAAACATCCCCCATGGTAACTTGGCATACAGCTGAAATGGAAAGCAATCATTGCAGGAAGTAAGTAAATTACAAATGTATACTCACCAGGAGCAGATGGAGCTTCTGTTGCATACTCTGAAAAGACAGAAAAATAAGATGTAGATGGCAATTGGATAATTGATGTCAAAACCCATAATACCGAAGCTTTAAAAAAGCTTAATAAAACCTCAGTGATGCCACACTGAAGAGAAAAAATGTACAATTCATATTCAACCCAGAAAATTACACATATACAATGTGCACACCACATGTATGGTCATTTCTTTCCTAAAGATTTGTTGTTGTTGGTTTTTTTTTGGGGGGGGCAGGGGCACACCCTGTGGTGCTCAGGAATTACTTCTGGCTCTGTGCCCAGAGATCACCTCTAACAGGACTCGGAGGTGATGTGGGATGCTGGGGAGCAAACCCAGGTCAGCCACATGCAAAGCAAGTACCTGCCTGCTGTGCTATGTCACTGGTGCCCCTTGAAAAGAACCTCTGGAAACCATTTAGGCATATTTACAGACACTAATATACGGCAAAGCCTGTGAAGCTGGCAAGCTCCCCGTGAAGTATTCAATATGCCAACACAGTAACAACAAGTCTCAAAATGGAGACATTACTGGGCCCGCTCGAGCAAATCGATGAACAACGGGAGGACAGTGGACTATATTAGTACTGGATTCTAAGATTGGAACTGATCCAATCCTTAAATAAGTTGGATCAAAAAAGATCCAACTTATTTAAGGAAAGCTTCAGAATAGAGTCAACTCTAACTTCAAAGATGAGTTAAAGTGTTGCCAGGGTAGGGTAAGGAGTGGAAAAAGCTGATGGAAGCTTCTAGTTTCCCCATCCCTGATATTCACAAAGAATTAATATCTGGAGTACTGTTTCCACAACAAGAACATGGCCTACTCTTCTCTTCAGGTAAAAAGTTTACTTACGGCCAGACACCAAGAATGCAGGAACTGCCATCAGTATGAGCAACCCTAAGAACTTCATGGTAGTAAATTGAAAAGCAGAAAGAAGAGATAGGTAAAGCTTCAGAGCCTGGCAGGAAATGAGACTGGAAATGAGACTGCCTATGAGATTCTCGATATTAAATAGGCAGAAGGCACCAATCAGCTGTCAGATTCAAATCCATGTTAGTTAGCATAAAATATTGATGTAAACAGCCAGAGGCCCTTTAGAAAGATCATAACATTAACCACTTAATTCTGGCACAACTTCTCTTCTTAGCTTCCTTTTGCTTTGTTGGATGTAATGACACCATGGTTATTGGTTCTATGACAAGCTGGAGAGACCCCATACTAGCCTTCTTGACTTACTCAACACTTCAGTGCTTCTTTTTAACACACTTCAAGTTGTAAGACGATAGCATATTTATCCCTATGTTTCCTATAAAAGGAAACATAGAAAAAAAAGAATTAAAAAAAAATAGAACTTACACAGCGGGTAGGGCGTTCGCCTTACAAGCGGCCAACATGGCCGACCCGAGTTCGATTCCTCCGCCCCTCTCGGAGAGCCCGGCAAGCTACCGAGAATATTCGATGTGCCAAACACAGTAACAACAAAGTCTCCAATGGAGACGTTACTGGGCCCGCTCGAGCAAATCGACGATCAACGGGAGGGCCTTTACCTTTACCTTTTTACCTTTAACTAACCTAATAAGTATTCTCTGGAATTCAGGTGCGTTGTTTAGTTAATAGCCTGATTCAAACATAGAAAAACTGCTTCTTTTTTCCATAGTCAAGAATATGATTCAATGAGTGAGGGTAACATGTCCTGCAGCAAAAAAAAAAAAAAAAAAAAAAAAAAAAAGGACAGTAGCACTGTCCTCCATTGTTCATCGATTTGTTCCAGTGGGCCCAATTCATCTCCATTGTGAGACTTGTTGTTATTGTGTTTGGCATATTGAAAACCTGATGGGGAACTTGCCAGGGTTTGCCTTGGCGGGATACTCTCGGTAGCTTGCTGGGCTCTCCGAGGAGGGCAGAGGAATTCAACCCAGGTGGACAAGGGGATTGCCCACAAGGCAAAAGCCCAACCGCAGTGCTAACACTCCTGAGGGTGATCTGGCTGTGACATCTGTCACCCCATTGATCGCTGGGCTTGATTCGGCTGATCTGGCTGGTTAGGCGGGTGTCCCCTTCCTTCCTCACCACTCCATGTGCATCCCTCCCCAAGCTGAGCGCTTGGTCGAACAAAACGGCCTTCATCAAATAGAGCTGGACCTTTCTTTGGTTAAGGATATACGAGTAGCTGCGCTCCCCTTCTAGAACTTCCAAACAAGCCCTCAAAAAAAAAAAAGTAAAATGACATTTGTCAGGCTGGAGAAACAGTGTAGTGGGTAGGGTACTTGCCTTCCACACAGACAACCAACCCAGGTTCAATCTCCAACACTCCATATGGTAGGTACCCCACACACTATCAGGAATGCCTCCTAGTGAAGATCCAGGAGTAATCCCTTAGCATTGCTGGGTGTGGCCCAAACCCCCCTTCCCCCAAATGGCATTTGTCACAGAAGTCTAGTTATCCAGTAAATCTTACATATAATTATCTGTATATGTCATCAATATTTTTTTCTTTTTAAAAAAACTTTATTTAAACACAATGATTTACAAAATTGTTCATAATACAGTTGTTAGGGGCTTTTGATATTCTTTTTTTTAATTATTATTATTAGTGAAACACCATGAGGTACAGTTGTAGATTTACAAATTTTTGTTCTTGGATTTCGGTCATACCATGATCAAATACCCATCCCTCCACCAGTGCCCATTTTCCACCACCAGGATAATATCCCTACCCCCCCACACCCCCATCCCTCCATCCCCCCCTGCCACTGTGGCAGGGCATTCCCTTTTGTTCTCTCTCTCCTTTTGGGCGTTGTGATCAGCAAAAGAGGCATTGAGTGGCGAACATGTTCAGTCCAGTCTACTTTCAACCTGCATCTCCCCTCCTGGGAGGATCCTCCAAACACACTCCATTTGGTGTTCCCTTTTCTATCTGAACTGTCCTTTCCCCTAGAATACCCGGCTGGCCTCTAAGCTATGGAGTAATCCTTCTGGTGTTGATCTCAGCTATTCTTGGGTATTAATCTCATATTTTGTTATTTTATATCCCCCAGATGAATGCAATCTTTCTATGTCTATCCCTCTCTTTCTGACTCATTTCGCTTAGCATGATACTTTCCATATTGTACCACTTGTATGTAAAGTTCATGACTTCATCTTTTCTAAGAGCTACATAGTACTCCATTGTGTAGATGTACCAAAGTTTCTTTAACCAGTCATCTGTTCTTGGGCACTCAGATCTCTTCCAGTTTCTGGCTACTGTAAAGAGTGCTGCAATGAACAAACAAGTGCAGATGTCACTTCGGCTACACATTTTTGCCTCTCTGGGACATATTCCCAGGAGTGGTATCGTTGGGTCAAATGGGAGCTCAATTTCTAATTTTTTGAGGAACGTCCATACTGTTTTCCAAAAGGGCTGAACCAGTCGGCATTCCCACCAACAGTGAAGGAGTGTCCCTTTCTCGCCACATCCGCGCCAGCAACGGTTGCTTTTGTTCTTTTGAATGTGGGCCAGTCTCTGAGGTGTGAGATGGTATCTCATTGTGGTTTTGATCTGCATCTCCCTGATGATTAATGATGTAGAGCATTTTCTCATGTGCTTTTTTGCCATTCGGATTTCTTCTTTGAGAAAGTTTCTGTTCATTTCATTGCCCCATTTTTGGATGGGGTTGGATGTTTTCTTCTTGTGGAGTTCAACCAGTATTTTGTATATCCTGGATATCAACCCCTTGTCAGATGTGTATTCGGTGAATATCCTTTACCATTCTGTAGACTGTCTTTGTATTTTGGTCACTGTTTCTTTGGAGGTACAGAAGCTTCTTAGTTTAAGATAGTCCCTTTTATCTATCTCTGTTTTCACTTGCTCAGCCAGTGGCATGTCATCTTTGAAAATACCACTAGCCTCAATGTCATGGAGGGTTTTGCCAACTTTGTCTTCAATGTACCTTATGGTTTCTGGTCTGATGTTGAGGTCTTTAATCCATTTTGATCTTACCTTTGTACATGGTGTTAGGCAGAGTTCTGAGCCCATTTTTTTGCATGTAGCCGTCCAGTGATGCCAGCACAATTTGTTAAAGAGGCTTTCCTTACTCCACTTCACATTTCTTGCACCTTTATCAAAGATTAGATGACCGTATGATTGAGGGGAGATGTCAGTGTATTCAACCCTGTTCCATTGGTCTGCAGTTCTGCCTTTGTTCCAGTACCATGCTGTTTTGATTATTACCGCTTTGTAGTAAAGTTTGAAGTTAGGGAGGTTGATTCCTCCCATTTTCTTTTTCCCAAGAATTGCTTTAGCTATTCGTGGGGGCTTATTGTTCCATATAAATTTCAGGAGTGTTTGCTCCATTTCTTTGAAGAATGTCATGGGTATCCTTATAGGGATTGCATTGAATTTATACAGTGCTTTCGGTAGTATTACCATTTTGACAATGTTAAGTCTCCCGACCCATGAGCAGGGGATGTCTTTCCATTTCCTCATGTCCTCTTTTATTTCCTGAAGTAGCGTTTTGTAGTTTTCTTTGTACAGGTCCTTTACTTCCTTAGTTAAGCTGATTCCTAGGTACTGATTTTCTGGGGCACAATTGTGAACGGGATTGATTTTTTCATATAGCTTTCCTCTCTCTCACTGTTTGCGTATAGGAAAGCCATGGACTTTTGGGTATTGATTTTATAGCCTCCAACTTTACTATACAAGTCTATTGTTTCTAAGAGTTTTTTGGTGAAGGTTATTGGGTTCTCTAAGTATAGTATCATATCATCTGTGAATAGTGAGAGCTTGATTTCTTCCTTTCCTACCTGAATGCCCTTAATATCTTTTTCTTGCCTAATTGCTATTGCAAGTACTTCCAGTACTATATTGAACAGCAGTGGAGAGAGTGGGCATCCTTGTCTCGTCCCTGATATTAGAGGGAAGGATCTCAGCTTTTCCCCATTGAGGATGATGCTTGCTGTAGGCTTGTGGTAGATGGCTTTAACTATGCTGAGGAAAGTCCCCTCTATACCCATTTTGGCTAGGGTTTTCACCATAAAGGGGTGCTGAATCTTGTCAAATGCTTTCTCTGCATCTATTGATATGATCATATGCTTTTTATCTTTTCTTTTGTTGATATGATGGATTATGTTGATTGATTTCCGAATGTTAAACCATCCTTGCATCCCTGGGATGAATCCTACTTGGTCATGGTGTATGATCTTTTTGATGAGTAGTTAGATTCTATTTGCTAGTAGTTTGTTGAGGATATTTGCATCTGTGTTCATCAGGGATATCGGCCTGTAGTTCTCTTTCTTTGTGTTATCTCTGTCTGCTTTTGGTATCAGTGTGATATTTGCTTCATAGAAACTGTTCGGAAGTGTATTTGATATTTTAATTTCGTGGAAAAGCTTAAAGAGGATTGGGAGTAAGTCTTCTTTAAAGATTTGGAAGAATTCACTGGTGAATCTATCCGGGCCAGGGCTTTTGTGCTTGGGGAGACTTTTTATTACCATTTCAATTTCCTTGATGGTGATAGGTCTGTTCAGGTATTCCAGGTCTTCTTGGTTCAGCCTTGGGAGTCTGTAGGAGTCATCAATATTTTTATGTGAACTCAGTTGGAAGGTGTAAATTTTAAATCTCAACTCAACTGAATTATATATAATGAGGGTTGAGAATGTAGGTCAACAGTAGAGCTCTTGCCTTGCATACGCAATGCTCCAGGTTTGAATCCCTGGCACTAAAAATATTTTTAATTAAAAATGAGACATTTTTATGAATTAGGATAGAAATGTGTTCTTTATATTCTCAATATAGTTTTTGTGGTGTTGGAGGCTGAATCCCAAACATTTTTAAGTAAAGAAATATCTATAGGAAGCCTTGGCATGGCTTTTACTTCACTTGAACAGGTTCTCCAGTCACCCAGGACTTCCTGACTGAGGAAGTGTAGTGAGTGCTGGGCCTTGGCGAGCCTGAAATCATGTCATTACCCAGAGCTGCTCAAACTCAGTCCCATAGCTGGGTCACGAACTCAAGACTGAAACCCCTGTTGATTTTGACACACTCAACTTTGGTGCTGGTGCCAGATCATCATAACCCAGAAACTTCTAGACATCTCTGACTTCAGATTCCCAAGCTGCCATCCACAATTGCCTAAACACAGGTTTCTCACACGAGGAGCAACAAAAATGATAGGAGAATGAGGCAATTAATTTAAACCAAGGGATAAAGACAACAGGCTGTAAGGAACCCCCGATGCAGTGAAGTCAAGCAAACTACCCTAGAGAGCTTTAAAGCAACAATTCCAATGATGCTCACTAACATTTGGAGATCTGGGGAAGAGAATGTTAGTAAAAACTGAAAAGTATGAGAAAGTTTGATAAGGATCTAAACAAAAATGGAGCTGAAAAATTCTGTAAATGTACAAAAAATATAATTCTGGAGTTCAATGATAGGGTAAAAGAAGTTAAAATAGAATCAGTGTGCTTATAAAGAAAACAGTGCAAACTATCCAAGTAGGCCAGCATAAAAGAGAAAGACAGAGAATGAATATTAAAAATGATGACTAACACAGGTATATAGGACAGCATCAAGGTGAATAAAATTCACATCATAGGGCTTCTGGGAGAAAAGAGAAAGGGGAAAGGGGCAGAAATCTTAAAACCGTTTGTTGTAGGAGTCGGTGGGATTTTGGGCCACACCTAGTGTACTTAGGGCTTACTCCTGGCTCTGTTCAGAGATAACTCGTGATAGCGCTTAGATCATTTGCCATGCCAGGATGGAACCAGAGTTGGCTGCATGCAAGGTCAGTGATTTGACACCTATACTCTCTCTCCAGCTTAGAAATTATTTATTTTAAAGTTAGAGGGGAAATTTTTATGGGGCTAGAGAGAAATTTCAGCAGAGATGGTGCCTGTCTTGCACTCCACTGACCTAGATTTGTCTCCGAAGTACCCCACAGGATCCTCTGAGCCCACCAGGAATGCTCCCTGAGTGTAAATCAGGGAATAAGCCCTGAGCACCTCCATGGGTGGCCCTAAAACAAGCATGCAAAATGGGAGACTGGGGCTCGCGAGATAGTACAACTGGTAAGGCCGTAAGATGTTTGCCTTGTTTGTCTCCTCAGTCCTAGTAGGCTCAGTTCAGTCCCCAGAGTGTGATCCAAACACAAAACAAAAGAATTTAAGACTTCTTGGGTTTTTATAGTTTGTAATTTTCAAGGAATATATTCTTTGAAATGTATTTGAAATGCTGGAACGATAGCACAACGGGTAGGGCGTTTGCCTTGCACGCAGCCAACCTGGGTTCGATTCCTCCATCCCTCTCAGAGAGCCCAGCAAGCTACTGAGAGTATCCTGCCCACATTGCAGAGCCTGACAAGCTCCCCAAAACGATAACAACACGTCTCGCAATGGAGACGTTACTGGTGCCTGCCCAAGCAAATCATGAACAACAGGAGCACAGTGCTATAGTGCTACATTCTTTGCATCCAAGTTTTTAAATTTATGTTCATAGTATTTGTTATGATACATCTATATTTGTAAGGGTCTATTGGAACTCTTTAGCTTCATTTCCAATACTGACAGCTATTTTCTCTTTTTTCAGTCTTCTAAGAAGTTTCTAAATTTCACTGATACTAAAATATTAGGTTTCATCAAAATTTTCTAGTGTTCTTATGCTTTCAGTATTATTGATTTCTACTCTTATTTTTTCTATTTTATTTCTCTACTTTGACTGGAATAATTATTATCTTCCTTTTCCAGAACTTTATCTCTGAAAAAAAAATTTGGGGAGGGAAGGTCACACTGGCAGTGTTCAGGGAACCATCTACAACAATCTGAAACAAACTTTAGGAATCAACATCTAAAACTATCTTAAACAAACTTTTAGAACAATATAATGCAGATAAATTGTACAGTGGTATGGTGTTGCTTGCATATGGAAGCCTCTGTCCAATCTCTAGAATTTTATGTTGTCTCTGGGCTATGATCAGGAGTGAACCTGACAAAGCCCTTAGCGTAGAACCTGACAAAGCCCTGAGAACCAGCTGGTGTGACTCAAGACCAAAATATAAAAATTAAAATGAAAACTAACATGTAGTGATTATCTTAAATTTGTGTGACTTTAGTATTCCCCAATGCAGAGATCACATTACTTTCAAATGTATGGATTTATCTCACAATGGCAAACCTGGCTCCATTCAGCAGTACACACTCAAATTCGGAAACATTAGGAAGAAAAATCAACTCAGAAAACATACAAGGTTGCCTACATCCAAACACCTTAAGAGGATTATTAAACAGGCAGTCCCAAGCTAGACTTGTCTCCAAACAGAAGTTAGGAGATTAGAATTCCTGGATTGCGATTAATTGACAGAGTACAAGACTGATTTTCAATGAATTTAGTAGTATGCAACTACAGATGAAGAAGTGGGTAACATGCAGAGTTTGTAACAAACAATGGGAGTGAAGAAATCACGGGGTAGCGGGAAGCCCATCAAAATTCAGTATGAGGAACAAGGATCAGATCTGGCATCCGCTATGAAAGGAGCTGGGGGTTTCACTGTGCACTAAAGTGACTGTCCAAACTAAAGATAGTTACCAACCAAAGATAGTTTAATTTTCTCATTGAATTATCATTTTTTAATATATTATAGTGTTTTCAGGTGGTAACTTCACACGTTCTTATGGTATCTAATTGTGCCACTCCTGCCACTGAAAGTCTTGTGCCCTTCCATTGACAAAATATTCCCATTTCTAATTCTCTGCCCCCTTTCCTATATTAATTACCATAGTGTTTTACTGAGTGTAGGAGTTAGTTTGTTTCTTGACAGTTTATTTGTTTTAGTAATTCATATTCCACATAAAAACCAAGCCGTTAGATAATTGTATTTCACTTCTTTATCCCTCTTAGAAAAATCTAGTTATGTTTATTGGAAATGAAGGCCATAATTTCATCTTTTTTTTCAATTTTGTCAGTGAGTAATATTTCACTGAGTGTATGTCCACCACTGACTTTAACCTTTTTTATACCTGTGACTGGTCAAAACAAATATTTTGTGACTGGCTTTGTAGAGATAGAAGCCATTATTTATTAGTGGCAAAACATTTAATTCACGAAAGAAAACCAAAGAATGACTATAACCCATGAAACATATACCTCCATGTAAACATCTACCTAAAAGTCTCCTCTCAAGAAAGATCCATTCGGTAGATAGAACTAACTTAACTATGCATGCCTTTGTTTCATTGTGCTTTTTTAAAAATCCATTCTTTCTATTTCTCCCTAATGTTCCCTGAGTTAGCCAAGTTTCTTTTTAGAAATTTTTAAATTTTTTTAATTTTTAAAATTTTATTTTTTATTTTTTAAATGAATCACCATGAGGTACAGTTACAGACTTACAAACTTCTGTGCTTACATTTCAGTCATACAGTGATCGAGTACCCATCCTTCCACCAATGTCCATTCTCCACCACCCGATGATCCGCACCCCTGCCCCCGCTCCCCGCCTCTGTGGCAGGCACATTCTCTTTTACTGTCTCTCTCCTTTTCAGTGTTGTGGTTTGCAATACGGATACTAAGTGGTCATCATGTTCAGTCCATAGTCCACTTTCAACACATATCTCCCATCCTGAGCTAGCCCTTCAAGCATCATTTACTGGGTGGTCCCTTCTCTATCTCAACCGTCTTTCCCCCCAGCAGGTGAGGCATGCTTCCAAGCCATGGAACAATCTTCCTGAGCCCTATCTCTACTATCCTTGGGTGTTAGTCTCCCAGTATGTTACTTTATATACCATAAATGAGAGCAGTCATTCTATATCTGTCCTTCTCTCTCTCTCTCTCTGACTCATTTCACTTAGCATGATACTCTCAGTGTCCAGCAGTAGTATAAAATCTTTAAATATCCTCTAGTTTAGGGGCAAAGGATAGTTAAGATAGAGAAAGGACCAGTATAAAAATAATAGTTGGAAATAATCCTTTTGGATAGGAACTGAGTGTTGAAAGTAGGTAGAGTGATATACCTGGTGACCTTTCAGTATCTGTATTGCAAACCATAAGGCCCAAAAGGATGAACACTGAGAGGTGGGAGATAGAGATATATATATAGAGAGAGGGAGGGAGGCAGAGAGAAAGAGAGAGAGAGAGAGAGAGAGAGAGAGAGAGAGAGAGAGAGAGAGAGAGAGAGAGAGAGAAGAAAACTGCCTGCTATCAAGACAAGCAGGGGAAAGTTTTAGGAGGTAATTGGGAACATTGATGGTGGGAAACATACACTGGTGAAGGGACGAGTGTTAGAACATTATATGACTGAAACCCAATCAGCCTGGCCCCCATTTCCTCCTTGGTTCATCCATCAATGTCAGCCGGCGCACAGAGGGGAGGCAACATTTTACCACTGAACACATGCATTGCACAAACACACACACACAGTATTTGAACTCACAAACATGAAAAACTACCCATTATCACTGATTAACAGGAAATGACAATGAGACATCACTTTACACCAGTGAGAATGGTCCTTATCAAAAAGTCGCCATTTTATTTCAATCTCTGTCCCACCATTGCCATTTATTCCATTGCCATTGGTTCCATTCTCCTGGCAAGCCAATTCCCGTCTCACTCAGTCCCCCATTCAGATCTCACACTGCATCCATTCCCATCTCCCAGTGTTAGTTAAGAGAAAAAACATCAGTGGTTGGCAGTAGCAATGACACATTAGGTGTGGATGCACAATCAACATTTGTAAAGCCCTGCCTTCTGGGGAAGCTTTTCTTGGACAAAATCTCATCCTGCTAGGAGATCTGCCCAAGGCAGAATTCCATCTAAGATGCACTACTTCCTCTTTTCCTTAGCCAGTATTCATTTCGAAGGTCATCTTAAATTTACCTCTTAATAATATTTATAATCATTTTGTATGGACAGTGAAAGAGATTTATTAAGCTTAAAGGGTGCCTTTTCCTGGATATACCTCACTACATATCCCAGACTACAGTCCTCAGGCCAGGTCAGTCTTTCTTAACCCCCACAAGGTCCTTATCCAGTTTCTTGTTTTAGGGTCATGACAGTTTGTCCATGACCATGATCTTAACATATTTTAAGTTTTATGGCACTTGACCTGTCCCTTTTTGATGCCAGAGTAGCTTACAGCATGTTCTTTTTTGATGTCTGGATAGCTTACAGCTTGCCCTGCGTCCATCCAAGTTCCTTGTCAGGTGTTAGGAACTAAGGGCAACTGAGACTAAAATTGAGTAAATATGACAGATGCCCAGTAGTAAATATAATTCGGAATCAATTAACTCTCAAGTTACAAGAGCATAGCACTGTCTTCCTGTGTCTATACAAATTAACATTGCTCTAAAGTAAACTATCCAAAGGACATAAAGAAAAAAGACAAGCAATGTTACACTTGCATACATACTATCCGGAGTCCTCAGAAGAATCTGACTACAAGTCACAGGGTCTGATTTGAGGATATAATGATTAGCAGATAGGAGAAACAGAGCACAAAGGAGAAGTTACATACAGAGGAAATGGGAGTGTTTCAGGAGCATTGTGGTGGGTATTAGTCAATAAACCTAAAGTCCTTGTGGTTGAGGAGAACAGACTGATGAGAAAGGATGAATCAATGTTAAACTAAAATGTTTAGAACTGTAATCCAACACTTGCTGAAGATGTTCTTTGAGGAAGTGCTTATTAATCTATTCTCTTTATATTTTTTATGGGGTTGTTTGTTTTCATTGTTTTTGAGCTTTGGGAGTACTTCAGATATATTAGATTTTGGCTCTTCAATGAATTACATGTATAGATTTCCTCCCTGTCAAGAAGGTATCTTTATTTGCAGTCTCACCTCTTTTGTAGTACAGAAAATTTATGGTTTTATGGAGTCCCATTTGTTTATCTCTACTTTCAAGGTTAGTACAGGAATAGTACAGCAGATAGGGTGTCTTCCTTGCACTTGACCAATCCAGGTTTGATCACTAGAACCCCCACATGGTTCCCTGAGCAATGCCAGGAATGATTTCTGAACTTAGAGACAGAAATGAGTCTTGAGCACAGTTGGATGTGATCCCCCCAAAACCTCCAAAATATTTTATTTAAGTCACCATGGTTTGCAATACTGAGAATGGCAACGCTTCATGCATTAAATTTCCAACACCACAGGCTCCACCACAGTGTTGGCATTTCTCTACCTTTGTCTCAGTGTCCTGTCCCTCCTGTTCTACTTTGAACCCCTCAATGATATCTCACTGTTTCACTTTGTATTTGCCTAATAGTCATTAATGCAGATAATGTTTTTATACAGTTGCGTCCATAGGTTCTGGTAGCTCGTGTATTCATTCTCATTTGTTTCCAGGTATCTTTTGATTTCTTCCTTGTTTTCTTTCCTGGACCACTTGTTGTTCAACATTGAGTGGTTTAATTTCCAGGTGTTTTATTTGGTTTTCTGCATCTTTACATGATTAACTTCTATCTTCAGTGTGTAGTGGTCCGAGAAGATAGTTAATACAATGTCTGTATTCCTGATTCTGTTGAGGTATGCTTTGTGGCCCAGCACATGGTCTATTCTGGAAAATGTTCTCTGTTCACTGTAAAAGAATGTGTATTCCTTTTTTTGGGGGGGGGGGTGGTATAAAGTCCTGTATAGATCTATTAGCCCTGTGTCTTCTATTTCCCCCTTCAGAACCATTATTTTCTTGCTGAGTTTTAATCTTCTAGATCTGTCCAGGGGTGATAATGCAGCGTTGAAGTCTCCAACTACTATTGTGTTGCTTGTAATGTCCTTCTTAAGGTCTGTTAGCAGTTGTTGTAGGTATTTGGCTGGTCTCTCATTAGGTGTGTATACGTTTAGGAGTGTGATTTCTTCCTGCTGTACATATCTCTTGATTAATAAAATAATGGCCTTCACTGTCCCTTCTAATCTTTTTCAAATAGAAATCTATGTTGTCCGATAGTAGTAAGGCCACTGCATATTTTTTGAGGGGATTGATTGCTTGCAGGGTTGTTTTCCATCCTTTGACCTTGAGTCTGTGTTTGTTCTAACTGTTCAGATGTGTTTCTTGTAGGCAGCAGAGTACTGGGTTCTGTATCCCAATCCATTTTGCCACTCTGTGTCTCTTAATTGGTGAATCTAGATCATTGGTGTAGAGAGAGATTATTGTTATGGGGTTTTCTGTCATCTTTACTTAAGGGTTTGTTGTGCTTGTAGGGGTTTGTCTTGTCTTACAGTAGCCCCTTTAGCCCTTCTTCAGGTTTGATTTTGAGTGTATGAAGTTACTGAGCTGTTGTTTATCTAGAAAATAGTGTTCTAGTGTACCATTCCTTTGAGTTTGAGTGAGAGTTTAGCGAGATAAAGTATTCTTGGTGAAGCATTCATTTCATTGAGTTTTTTTCACTATATCCCACCATTGCCTTTGGTCTTTAGAGGGTTTCCTCTGATAGGTCTGCTGTGAATCTAAGGGGTGCTCCTTTGTATGTGATTTCCTTCTTTTACCTTGTTGCTTGCAGTATTGTGTCTCTATTCATGGCATCCATATTTCTAACTATGATATGTCTTGGAGTGTTTTTGTTAGGGTCTCTTTTAGCTGGCACTCTTCAGCCTCCTTGAATCTGAATGACTTCATTGTCCAGCTCTGGGAACTTTTCAGCAATGATAACCGTGGATTTTTCATTGAACTGTTTCCCTCATCTTCTGGTACTCCAATGATTCTTATGTTGTTCCTCTTGGAATCAGCCCCTAGGACGCTGATTCACTCTAGAGCTTTTTTGAGGTCTCTTGCCATTGTTTGTTGTTGCCTGTAGGCTTCGTGCAGCTCATCTTTCAGCTCACTGATTCTGTCTTCAGCTGTGGCCATTCTTCAATGAGCTTTTTATTTCATCTACCGAATCCTTTATTTGTGACTTTCTGTGCATAGCTTTCCAATTTCTGCTCTCATTTCTTCCTGCATTTTCTCGATTGTTTATTTCAAGTCCTCCTTTAATTTACTGTATATCTGTCTCACTGTTTCATTGAGTTCATTGAACATATTCATTACTTCATATCTAAATTCTTTATCAGAGAGCTCCCTTATGTGAGTAACAGCTATTGAGGCTTCTAGACTCTTTTCATTGTCCTCTCCTTGTTGTGGGAATTTGTGTTGTTTCTTCATGTTGTTGTGGTGGTATGGAGACTGAAATGTTACATGAGATTGCTGGGTATGGGTAATTTACCTGCGGGTGCGTGAGTGTCCGCTGGACCCTAAATAGGCTTCGCTCACTTCACAGAGGCCACGCACAGTTCTGCAGAGGCCACAACCCCTACGGGTACCTGGTGTGTGGGGGTGGTACAACCTGGGAGAGGGAGAAAACCGGGTGTGGTGGTGGGGGTCACAAGGAAGAGGCTCAGGGATGGTGGGCAGCCCAGGGTCCCAGAGGACGCCTGGGGCACGTGTGCCAAGAAGGCGGAGTTCTGGGTTCAAATATCGACTGACCTGAGAGAGGGAGAAAACTCGACACAGCATTGAGGATGAAGAGGACAAGGCTCCTATTTCTGGATTTCTTTGTTATTACATACTTATGCTGAAATTGGCACAAAAAAATAAAAATCTAAACTCATAACTTTCGCCTTTCAAGCAAAAGAAAAATATGTTTAATAAAATGCATTGAGAGCATATTATTAAAAGGCTGAAAATTCAATTAGGGCAATCAGAAAAGCTCTGAATCAAAGAAAAACTCAAGAAGATCTGAAAGATTTCCATGCTTTTTTTTCTAGTCTATAAACTTTCCTGCACAATATACACTATGATCCATGTGTTGTGCAGACTGTTTTAGAAATCCTTATAGCACAATGATGCTCTATTTGGCAATGATGCACTAGGTGAAGAACAAAATTGTATGAAAGTAGTTATGAATTATATAAACAGAATAGTTCCCAATGGTCCCCTGAAGCCTATGAGCAGGTTTCTCAATATGATTAATATTAATTAACTTGAGAAATAAAATGGAGAGCTTCCAAATAAAGTGAATCAGCCTCTTCGTGATTTTGCTAAATTAATATTTACTAAGGAGAGCTTCACGTTGTGAGATATTGAATTGTGGTTTAACAAAGGATCATTAGGGATATTGACATAGAGAGGCTAGTTACTCACCCATCCTGGACAAAGTACAAGAAACACTTTAGGTCAAGGCAGGATGCAGGCAGGACTTCAAAACATTAGTACAGTTTTTGGCTAGTGGTCCATATGAAACCACAAAGAAAAGAGCTTGTGTAAGCTCTATATGGGGCTTATCTAAAGAGCACCAAAGGAAAAAGGAAGAGAGATTATTGCTCACAAGAGCTAGTAGAGAAGTCATACATTTTCACTTGACTGCTAACTATGATAAACATTTGCAGGAAGAAATTGTGTCAATTCAAGCCCTTCACCCTTCATTTGGCCTCATAAAATGGATGAGTGTTCTCAAAATTTTCTAGTTGTTTTACTTAACTCTCCACAAATTATCATGGAATGTCTCAGAAGCAAGAACATCAATTACTTTTATATCAGATATGTTAAAGGATAAAGATGACATCTTCGGAGCTTTATAATACACAATCCTCTAAGGCAGCATTGATAAAGGCAGTATTAAATGAACTAGCTGTTGTTAAAATTCAAGTTTTTAAGACAGAAGAAGACAGCCATGAGCACAAATGAGAAACTCAGAGAGTCTAGGAATTTGTAAAAATGTTAAAGGTTCAGAAGAGAGATTAATGATCATGTCCCAGTAATCATCTGAGCACAAGTTAAATATATATATATTATTTAAACTTATTATATATATATAGTGTGCCTGGCAATCTATCCGTGGTGTATTTGATTTGCCAAAACCAGTAAATACAATGGGTCTCATTCTTCTGACCCTGAAAGAGCCACCAATATGGCAGCTTTAAGAAGGATGAGGAAGGAGAGGCTGATAAAATCTCAGGGCTGACCGAGGCTGCCACAATGAAGAAAGACAAAAATGACTGTCTGTACTTTCAATGCACATACACTGGCATCAGATGCATCCATCGAGGACCTGATTGTGCAAGCACGAAAGATCAAGTACAACATCATTGGTCTGACCAAAACGAGAAGTCATCAATCACATCATGCCATTTTTGACACTGGGGAAGAATTGTTCCTTGGAACATGTGACAAAAAAGGCGTCTGTGGTGTCGGTGTCCTTGTCAACATGAACTTGGCCATAAACATTGATTCATTCGAATGCCTAACAACCCGAATCAGACAATTACACTTAAATAGATGTGGCTCACTGCCAGCAGTTTCTATCATTCTTGTCTACGCACCAACATCCAATTATGATGAAGGAGAACTTGAGAAGTTTTACATGGAGCTGGAGAAGTCCTACAAAGAAGACCACAGCTTCTACAAGATCATTGTCGATGATTTTAATGCCAAGATAAGACCCAGAAGATCAACCAAAGAACTCCACATTGGGACCCATGCCCTAGAATGGAACGAACAGGGTGAGAGACTGTCTGAGTTCAGCATGTCGACCAAGACCATCCATGGTAACTCACAATTCCAGAAGGCCAAATCTAAACGTTGGACATAGGAGTTTCCTGGTGGATGGTTCCACAATGAAACTGACCACATCATATTCAATCAACAGTTTTGCCTGACTGAGGTCACTGTTGTCCCAAAATTCCAAACAGGATCAGACCACCGTCTCCTTTGTGCAAAATTTTACTTCACAGAGCGGGGAGAAAGGGCTGCAAAGTTTAAGAAGAGAACTCCCAGAACAACCACCAACTGGGAGGTCTTTGGCACTATTGTGGCAACATGGGAAGATGCTGTCATTGACAACATTGACGAGGAATACGATCGACTGGTTCAGCACCTCCATGATTGTGCGAAGAACACCAGGAGAGAGATAGCCACAAAAAGATACCTGTCTTTGAAAACTCTCAAGCTCATTCACCAACATGGTTTGGTGCAAGCCTCAGGCAACCGCACAGGAAAGTCCAAGCTTGCAAAGCAGTGCAGAGAAGCGATAAAGAAAGACCTCAAATAGAGAAGAGCAGCAGTGCTGGAAGATGCAGCAGAAGCCTGTAAAAGCATTTGCAATGCCTGCCTGTCCTTCGCCAACTACAAGACCAAGATGACTGCCCTCCAACGTCCTGATGGATCTATCACATCTTCCAGAAGGGCAATGGACAAGATTATCCATGACTTCAACTCAGATCTCTTTGATAGCCACGCCCAGAAGGCAGAAAAATTCTGCAGGATGGATATGTTGTTCTCCCTTCCAAAACCCAACATGCCATTTCGTTGGTAAAGAAGTGAACAGCACTTGGCCCAGACAAGGTCAGACCCGAACACTTGATGAACCTGCCATCAGTACTCATCAATACACTGGCTTGGCTCTTCACACGCTACCTGAAGAATGCAAGTTTCCGTCCCAGTGGAAAACCAGCAGGACTGTACTACTGTACAAGAAGGGAGACATCCACAACATTGGGAACTATTGCCCGATCTGCCTATCTGTCATCTACTGTTCACTCGAGTCATCCTGAATAGGATTAGCAGAAAACTAGATGAAGGACAATAATGCGAGCAAGCTGGTTTCTTGTACATGAAGCCAAGGCATTTGTGACATTTCTATCTCACTACAGTGAATCATATATTGTGTTCCTTTGTTTTTTGTTTGTGTGTTTGTTTGTTTTTTGTTTTGTTTTGGGGTCACACCAGGCGATGCACAGGGGTTACTCCTGGCTTTGCACTCAGGAATTACTCCTGGTGGTGCTTGGGGGACCATATGGGATTGCTGGGAATCGAACCCGGGTCAGCTGCTTGCAAGGCAAGTGCTGTACCCACTGTACTATCACTCTAGCCCCTCTTTTCTTTTTTTTTTTTAACAAACAGCCAGAGCAAGAGCAATTATTAGAGTCCTCTTAAACTGCAGCACTACACAAAGAGTCTCAGCAAGAAGATAATTTTGATACATTTGGTCTTATGTAATTTTATACTATTTTGCCATTATTTTCTACTCTTAGTAGTCATTCCCACTACCATTCTTTGGATTTCTAACTATTTAAATGAGAAACACCAAGTTACTTTGTAAAAATGCAATGTGACACTCCCTGAATCACAATTTATTCCTCACTTTTAGGGGCCTGCAAATATTTGAGTCTAGTTCTGTAGGCTTATAGAGCTATAGTAATATATGTATATTTATATATATAACTATATATATGTTTGTGTGTATATATACGTACATAGCACTGTACCACTGTTCTCCCGTTGTTCATCGATTTGCTCAAGCAGGCCCAGTAACGTCTCCATTGTGAGACCCGTTGTTACTGTGTTTGGCATATAGAATACATCACACGTAGCTTACCAGGCTTTGCTGTGCAGTCGAGATACTCTCGGTAGCTTGCCAGGCTCTCTGAGAGGGGCGGAGGAATAGAACCTGGGTCCCGGGGTCAGCTGAGTTGGCCACATGCAAGGCAAATGCCCTACCGCTGTGCTATCACTCCAGCCTTATATATTTACACATATATAATACATAGATAATAGATGTATATGTATTATTTATGTATACTATATATAGACACTTATATACATATATGCATATATACATATACATATACATGTATATGTATATGTCTTTATTATTTATATGGTGTATAATATAATTATACTCTCTCAACAGAACGACCATCTCTGAATGCAAGTTATGTGTACCTAGGTCGAGAAGTCAACATGACGAATGACCTGGCACCTGAGTTGCATGACACTTCGTAGGATACACCCTACCCATATTCCAAGTGTACCACACCACATTTGATGGAATGCAAAGTAGGAGTCAACCAACCTTAGAGGTAAATATTATATTATTTCCTTTCGGTTTTGGAGCAGGGATTGGGGCTCGGGATGGAAATACCTGAAATATGGTGGTGGTAAGGTGTAATGGTGGTGGGATTGGTGTTTGAATATTAAATGTAATCAAATATCATGAACTACTTTACAAAATAAAAAATTAAAAAAGAAAAACCAAAGTCGAGATGCAAAAAAGGAGGGAAGGAGTGAAAGAAAAGGGGAAGGAGGGAGGGGGAGAGAGGAGTGAGAGAAAGGGAGGAAGGGACAGAGAAATAATAAAGAGAAATGCATCTTTCCATGACTTAATCCTTTAAATATTACCTCCTTTATAAGGCTATTCCATCTGGCCTTAGTCCTTCAACTATACTTCATTGATAGAATATGGACAAGGTATATTTTATATAAATTATTCATGGGTGGGTTCAGGAATACAATATTTCAACACCAAACCTTTCATCAGTGTCTCTTCCCTCCACCAATGTCCCCCCATTTCCCTCCCACCCACCAACCTGTCACTATGAGAGACACTTTTTAAAAACTCACTTTGACATTGTTATTTATATGACTGTTGCCAATAGGTTTTCATGCATATCATTTTACTGTCAGAAGTTTTACTCATTACATGGTTGTAATGTTCAGTGGGTGAGAGCAGTCTACGGGATTCTAACCTTAAATTAAATATCTCTCTTCCCTGGATTGCCTTTCTAGATGCTATCCAATCAGTTATTTCATTTTTCCCTTAAAACTTTATCAGTGTTGTATGCCTTGCAAAACTATGGCTCTGAAGATTCAAAATTCGAAGTTCGATTTCCTGGCTTAAAGGAGAAGCATAGAAAACAGTTACCACATAGGCTATTAAGAATTTAGCTAAACCACTGCATGGTATTTCAGCGTTGGCTTCCACATTGCAGCCAAGACCAAGCCCCCACAGGGGCCTTGAACTGAGGGTACTTCAATCTCCATGCAAGGAGATGAGGCAAAGTTTCTATGATTCGAGAGGCACTGTTTCCAGCAGTGCTTAGGGAATCATGCAGTGCTGGAGCTCAATCCAGGCCTCATGCATGAAAGCATGTACTCAAGCCACCTAGTTACCACTCATGCCCACTAAGTTCCACTCTTAGCCCCGGGAGCACCAAAACACTCCACCCTGGGCTCTCTCAAGACCGGTTCCTCACTCCAGTCCACCTTCTGACTATGCCATACTTTGGTCACCTCCTAGAGGACCACTGAGTAATATGCCTCTCTACTTGAACTTATTTTTGGTTTTTCTTGAATTGAAACATACCACTCCACACTTCAGGATCTAATAGAAAGCATATTAATTTAACAGAAATCTTAACAATTGGCTTCAAGAACAGTAACAACAAGTCTCACAATGGAGATGTTACTGGTGCCCGCTCGAGCAAATCAATGAACAACGGGAGGACAGTGTTACAGGCAGTGCTATTTAACACTCAGACTCCTTGAATTGTAAGCTGGAGAGATAGTATAGGGGCACTTGCCTTGATTGTAGCCAAAGCCTATTTGATCACACCACTACAGATGGTCCCTTGGAAACTGCCAGGAATGACCCCTGAGCACACACCTATGAGAAAATCCTGAGCACTTGAGAGCATGACTAAAAAAAATAACAAAAAAAGACTGCTTGGATTTGTTTTTCACAACTTTATATTGTGTGAAAAACAAATTTACACAATATCAGCACCAGCTATTGGGACAAAATTATCTTCTCATCAAATATTTTCAATAAAGTTTCTTTTTAGTTCTCTGCTCACTAATTTATTCAATCTTAAAATAATTATTTCACTAAAGCCTTATTTAGCAGTCTACTTTTGTAAAGACAGTTTGTTCTTAATTAAATAGTCCTCAGGATCCTATATCAGTCCAAGTATCATTGCCAGAGGGCAGTATTAGAACTCTTGACCCACAGACTAATGACTATTCAGATAGCTTCTACAAAGTAATGTCACGAAACACCCATGGACCTAGATTACAAAACTGAGGATACCAACCAAGAGAGCAGGGATGGGGGAATGATGGGGTGTGGGAACTGTGTGCATCAAATCATAAACATTAACACTATAGTAAGCATGTGACCTATTAGATTAAATTTTTTAAAAAGTGATAAAATAGAGCACTGTAGCACTGTCCTCCCATTGCTTATCAATTTGCTTGAGTGGGCACCAGTAACACCTCCATTGTGTTGTTGTTACTGTGTTTGGCATATCAAATACACCACGGGGAGCTTGCCAGGCTCTGCCATGCGGGCAGGATACTCTCGGTAGCTTGCCGGGCTCTCTGAGAGGGGTGGAGGAATCGAATCTGGGTCGGCCGCAAATGCCCTATCCACTGTGCTATTGCTCCAGCCCAATAAAATAAAGAAATATTTTTTAAATGGTGATCTGAAAGAAGTAATCAATAGAATCCTGCTAAGGAGCCAATAGAGTTGTCAGGCTTAGGAGATGCAGTGCAGAGACTGGGGTTAATTTGGGCTCGTTTCATTTCTTTATTTTTCATTGTTTCATTTTCAGTTTCAGGAGAGACTCCCCAGCTGTGCTCGCAAGCTCTGAGACGACACTCACTGTTCTATTAGCCCAGAAATGATCTAGCAGATGCTCTAGCAGACGATACACTGTGCTCTGGCCCGGGTGTGCCAGAAGGACCACTCTGGTAGTACTGATGGGTAGGGTCTAGAGTTTCAGGGATTTAACTGTGGCAGGCACGTGCCATCCAATTAATAAACCCATTATTATTCGTTGCTTTCCCTGTATGTTCCTGTTCCATTAATGTCCATTCTTTGAGTCTTTTCATAAAATTTCATGCATGTTAACTAAATCAATGAGTTCTGAACCTATTGGGTTCCATGCTGGAAGATTCCACGGCATACTTAAAACTGAGACTCCCTGAATCTACTGTTATATGCTAGTATCATAAAAATAGCTGTGGCCCTGTGATAAAGGTGTAAGACCAGGGTAAAAATTCTTAGTCCTCATAAACTAATTACCTCCAAAGGGGAAAAAAAGGCATTTGTGGTTGGATGATGGAATAACGCAAGTTCTTGACTTACTTGCTGACATTCCATTTGGACCCACCACATCAGATTAGGATTTAAAATTAAGCAACAACCTTCAGATCAGTCATGAGTCAAATTTTCCCTTCATTTCAGTAGTATCTAAATCGATCTATTTAGAAAAATAACTATAAACTCTAAAATCCATGCCAAAAGCAAACTGTGCTGTTCCGTGCACAATCAACAGCCTTAATTGCATTGGGAAACTAAAACAACTCACGTATAATATTTCAGTTACTCAACTTTGATACACTGACATTTTGATTCAAGTCCTTTTTGTGTGTATGAGGATGTCTGATGCTTTGTATTTTTTTTTAGCTTCATTTCTGTGTTGGATGGTAGATGCAAGCAGCACATTCCCACTTGTGAAAACAAAAACTTATTGGGGACACTACTTAATACCCCAGGGGAAATAATATCACCCCCAGTTGAATATCATTGTATTAATTTTCTAGGACTGAATTATAGACTTGGTGACAATCAGTAATGTAAAATAGTTATCTCATAGTTTTCATAGGTCAGAAGTCTAGACTTGGAATAGTCTCTACTCAAAGTCTAATTGGCCTAATTAAGGTGTTAGCCAGATCTATAGTTGCTGCTTAGAGGTTACTGACTACTGACAAAATTTAGAGCTTTTTGTACTGCACTGTAGCACTGTCCTCCTATTGTTCATCAATTTTCTCGAGTGGGCACCAGTAATGTCTCTATTGTGAGACTTGTTGTTACTGTTTTTGGCATATCAAATAAACCACAGGGAGCTTGCCAGGCTCTGCTGTGTGGGCAGGATACTCTTGGTAGCTTGCCGGGCTTTCTGAGAGGGGTGGAACAATCAAAGCTGGGTTGGGAGTGCAAGGCAAACGCCCTACCCTCTATGCTACTGCTCCAGCCCATATATAACCTGCGCTCCCAGAAAACAGCCCTCCCTTTCTTACTGGGGCCTCTGGCCCTAGCAAGCTTCAAGCCCCAGCACACAGGGTGGAAATCAAGATGTGGATTCACCTGGCTAGCAGGAAGCCAGCCCGGAGGCTGGGGTTCTCATCTGCACAGGGGGAATCTACTCCCCCACAAGCTGGGGGGTGGGTGGGCTCTGATTGGCAGGGGAGGAGACAGGAAGTTGGAACCACATAATAAAGGCTCAAATAGCCCCACCTGGGCTGGAAAGGGCACCAAGAGCTGGAGCACGCAGAAGACCTGGGTTCCAGCACCAGAGTCCTCCCAGCACCCCCCAGGAGAGGCTCCCATGCACCAGGAATGGCCCCTGAGCCCTACAGGGTGTGGCCCCTAAATAAGACAAATAAAAAGTCCTGGAACAGCTGACTTCTCTTTATCTAATCTTTACTGTGATCAGGATGAGTGTGTTAGTCAGGGCTTTCCAGAGATAGATCCAAACAGGGTGTGTGAAATGTGCAGAGAAATAAAAGTATTTTAGGGAATTAGCTCATGATTGTGGGGGCTTGGTGAGCCCCACATTGATGGGTAGGCTGGTGAGAGGAGCAAGCTGGGGTGTGAGGACGCTGTGCCATCAACCGGGGGCTGGTGGGTGGGTAGAGGTGGTCTGTATTTCTCCGGCCATTGCCCCAGGACTGAAGCCCACTTACAAGATGCCTGGCCATCCACATTCCCCAAAGCCCAGGGCTGCAAATACTCATCTCATCCAAGACACAACTTCAGGAAGGCCTGGAGTGAGGCAAATTTGGGCACCATGACCTAGTCTGGAAAGCATGCATTACAAGGTGGGGGAGAGCTCGGTGGAAAGGGGGCTTGCCTTGGACACAGCTGAGTGGGGTTTGATTCCTGGCATCCCACTGGGCACCACAGGGAGTGATCCCGGAGGGCAGGGCCAGGAGTAAGCCCTGAGCACTGGTGGGGTGTGGGTCTAATAAACAAAACCCAAACCAATAAATGAAACAAGGGGTGGGAATCCCCAGCTCTGATGAGCCTGATGGGCAGAGAGGGAGGAAGGCCTTCCAGGTCTCTGGGGAGAGAAGCTTCTAGACTCAGGCTGCAGAGCCTCACTGTAGTGGACAAAGGAAGCTGTTATCACAAGCACACCAGCAATTTCACTGAGATGCCGTTTCCCATCCCATCCATCTATCCTTCTAAGAATGAAAGGCAGAATAATAGGCAGGTGTGGGGGAAGGTTTCCCTAGGCGGATGGGGTCCTGCTTGGCTTGGGGACCAGATCAGGAGCAGAGGGAGCCTGAGGGATTATCCGCTACAACCTTTTCCTGCAGGGGGGTCGCTGAGCCCCAGAGCAGAGCAGGGACTAGGCCAAGGTCCCAGGTTTGCAGCAAAGGATGGGAGGGGAGATGGACAGTGGGGAGGGCACCTGTCAGCACACAGCTGAGCCAGGTTCCATCCCAGCATCCCATTGGGGCCCCCAAGCACTGCCAGGAGGGATTCTCGAGGGCAAAACTGGGACTAAGTTCTGAGCATCAGTGGTTGTGGCCCCCTCACTCCCAAAACATACCAACAAACAAAAAAGGATAAACTGATAGCTTCTAGGTAGGTTCTGGAGTCACTAAGGCAGGACTGGATCCTGTTTTTGTTTTGGAGCTGCCCACTGGACTCTCCATGGAGCCAGCCCCCAGCCCCAGGGACTAGGCTAAGGTTTCTCTGCATTCTACAGGTGACACAGATCCACGCAACCGTGTTTGAGAGTAAAGGGGAAACAGAGCTTTCTATCTCTACCTAAATAAGCAATACCAATTCACTTCACCAATTCTCTGAGAACTAAGTCTTCCAATACCACTGATAAGCATTACTATAGATTTCCCTCAGCACTTTTGGCACTTTCTACTAGAGGTATATAAACAAGGTTTCTAGAATCAATTATATTTGCTAAAAACATACTAACTAAAAAACATGATTTATGGATCTAAATCCTGTTTGTCAGGTTAAATCCTGCCAAAGAATCACATGTTTATTCAGTCAGATTCCTTTCTAATTCAGAAATGCTTCCTGGAATTAAAACTTATTCATGAGTGGATATAGGTAATCAAGAAGCCAGACCAAAAAAAAAAACACTTCTTACATGTTTCACAAATAAAACATAACTATTGTTCCAGGATAATAAATAAGTCTCAAAGGGGCGTATTCTGTAATGTTGTGATCCCAGTGGAAGAAATTTTGAAGTTTGAAATATCTCTATTTTATATTCTAGTAACTGATATATTTGTCATGGCATTTGACACTGATAAATTCACCACAAGATGTGTGGATACTGAATTTATTTACTATGATTAAGTCTCAATCTAGGATAGCCTGCTAAGGCCCTTCAATTGATGAACTCCCCTTCCTAGAAAATTTATTAGTCAAATTGTTGAATAAATATGCCAACTCAGCTGCCTTGTTCTCCTACCAAATGGATATCTCCATGGGAGGAAAAGGTTAGTAAACACAAGTCAACATCTTTAACACCTTCACAAATATTTACATCTATATTACTAGTCTTTCATCATTTGCCCCTAAAAGCAGATAGTTCTCTATTTCCTTAAAAAATTGTCTTCTAGTTGTATAGTAGGTAAAGACATATACAAGATAACGTTTAGTATTGATATTGCAAACCAGATTGCCCAGAAGTAAGGAAAGAGAGAGAGGAGGATAGAGAAGAAGAAGAAGAAGAGGAAGAAGAAGAAGAAGAAGAAGAAGAAGAAGAAGAAGAAGAAGAAGAAGAAGAAGAAGAAGAAGAAGAAGGAGGAGGAGGAGGAGGAGGAGGAGGAGGAGGAGAGGAAGGAAGGAAGGAAGGAAGGAAGAAAGAAAGGAAAGAAAGAAGGAAAGAAAGGAGGGAGGGAAGGAAGGAAGGAAAGAAGGAAAGAAAGGAGGGAGGGAAGAAAGAAAGAAGGAAAGAAGGAAAGGATGAAGGAAGGAAGTATCCGTCTTGAGGAAAGATTATGTAAAGGGAAACTGGGGACATCGGTGGTGGCAAAGATTCTGTATCTTCATACTTAGGAGACGATCAACTTCCCTTCCAGATAATATGATCTATGCAACCAGAAAGGAAGGCTAATATGAGTCAAAAGTTATAGAATGAAAACAACACTCAGGTTTATTAAAGAAGAAAGATATCATATTTTTTTTACCATGGAAAAGATTAAAAATCTAAACCTTTTAGACATAGGCAGTACAAATATTGATCATACGACAGACTTTGTCCAAACATTACAGCAATTGAAAGTCATTCTAGTAAGATTCTCCTCAGATTTTCATACTTCTTGAAAAAATATTTCTAGGATATATATGTGATATATATATATATATATATATATATATATATATATATATATACTCCACACCAGGCTGTGGGTGGGTGAGAGCCCTCCTAACCCCAAGGGACCCAGCTTCTGCAGCCGACCTCCACTACCCAACCACTGCCATGCTCCAGGCCACTTTCCTGATGCTCAGGCCGAATCTCACACATGAATAAAGTTTCACAGAACCCAGACGATGTGGAATTTCATGACCTTGGACTCTGGACTCAACGGGACCCCGGAACAGAGATCCTCTGCCTGCTTCCACCAGTCTCCAGTGACTCAGGGATCACAACCATAAGCCATACCCCACTGGCACCAGATAATCTCCTCATCCCCCACCCTCCAGAACTCAGGATGCTCCTCCGAGACGGGAGTATAAAATGAGGCTCCCAGAACCATGTCACCGGACTCTGCGCCAGTCTGTGGGGCAGGTGACAGGCAGGAAGGAAAGAACCCAGCCCAGTAGCCTCCACCCCCAAGGAACCCAGCCCCAGTAGCCGACCTCCACTACCCAACTATGCCAAACACAGTAACGACAACAGGTCTCATTCCCCTGACCCTGAAAGAGCTCCAATCATTGGGAAAAGACGAATAAGAAGAGGCTGCTAAAATCTCAGGGCTGGGAGAAATAGAGACATTACTGGCACCCGCTCAAGTAATTCGATGATCAACGGGATGACAGTGATACAGTGATATATATATGTGAGTGTATATAAATACATATACATATGTGCCCACATGATGTATATGTATATAGGCCAGAGAAATACACTACTTCTGTACACCCATTATAATTCCTTCAAAATTTACTATTCCAAAATTTGATATGAAATTAAAATTTTATTTAATGTATGAGGTATTTTAATGCTGTACTTTAATTAATTTTAAATTAAAAAATGTTTATTATACATCAGTGTATTGGTAGGAGGAGGAACTATAATAAACTCTGAAAGACAAGCCTGAATCTTTCTCTCCCATTTCTTAGTGGGGGCAGTTATTTATTTTTGGGCCATGCCCAACTTGTGGTCAGGGTTTACTCCAGGCTCTGAGCTCAGAGATCACTTCAGGGCTGTTTGGGAGATAGTAAGCAAGTAGTAGCCAAGAAATACATGCCTGTGGTCTCTCTGCTTTATATTTACCTAGGATTAAAATACAAATCAAGAAAGAAACAGGGAGTAGCACAGCAGGTAGGGTATTTGCCTTGCATGCAGCCGACCCAGGTTCCATTCCCAGAATCCCATATGGTCCCCTGAGCACCGTCAGGGGTTATTCTTGAATACAGAGCCAGGAGTAACCCCTGTGCATCACCAGATGTGACCCAAAAAGAAAAATAAAAGAAAATAAAAGAAAGAAACAGGGAATTTCTATACTTTCTTCTGCCACAATTGACACTGTGAAATGACAGCATATAGTTAAGGTTCCTTAAACTTTGTGCCACTCAAAGCCCATTATTTTACCCAAGATAGAGAACACTGACAGGTCCTGCCAAAACACCTTGGATTTATTACACTTTTGTGCTTGAGTTAAATTCAGTCATTTTACTCTCCTGGACCTTTTATTTTTGCCAGACATTTCGGTTAACCCTATGGGGTTAAGAAGCTCCGATCTCAGTAACATACAAATAGAAATGGTCCTTGCCGTGACTGAGATCTCCAAGCTCACTTGGATCCAAACTGGGCCTCCTCCCCTCAGCTCCCCAGTTTTCCAGTAGCTTGGCAGTCACACCCACAAGCTGCCCCCCAGCACCACGTAATCTCATCAACGACCAAGACCCAGAGACTGTAAACTAAAACTCCCTCAAGAGAGCTCCGCAGAATTTCCTGACCCTGAGCCAGACTGTCTTCACCAGGGCACCATGGAGGGGGAAGGGTTGAGTTTCCCTCCCTGCCCCAACAGAACCACAGCAGCCAAAAAACTTCCAGAACCCAACCACTGCCATGCTCAAAGCCACTCTCCACACGCTTGAATGAGCCTCACCCAAGAGGGGATGAAACTCACTTGAGAGCGGACCAGCAGGAAAACCCAGTTACTCAGGAACCCGTGACTGAGATCTCCAAGCCTGCTTGGGACTGGGCCTCCTCTCCCTAGATCCCCAGTTTTCTAGTAGCTTGGCAGTCACACCCACAAACCGCCCCTGCCACCATGTAATCTCATCAAAGGTCAAAACTCAGAGACTATAGTGCTCCTGGGAGAGAGTACCAAAGAATTTCCTGGAGCATGCAGTTGCAAATGATTTCTTATGCTCTACCTCACTTACTTATCAAAAGTATCACACATTTGTTTGGTTTCTAACATACTTGCTTGTATTCTCTTATATTCAGGCTTAAATGGCTCCAAAATGAAATACAACAACCTTCACACACTTCTCTCTTATTGTGGTTGGAAGGTGCTCAGTGGTGGGATTGGTGTGTGAATATTATCTGTAATGAACTATTGTGAACTAAATTTATGAAAATAAAAAATATATATTAAAGGAAAAAAAGAAGCTACGATCAAGACAATGCAGAAGTCAGACCTACCTGCCAGTGTTAGTAGATATAATTGTAGACATTTCCATGACAGTAAGATGTCTATAGAGACAGATAAAATGATTGGCTCAGGAAAAGACCATTGATTACTGGCAAGGGGGGTAGGTGGGCAGTAATAATTCCCGATTTCTTGAGTCTATAGGCCTCGATATAAATTCTCTGTGTCATCCCTACTATCCTATAGTCTGATCTACAAGAGCCCTTTGCTTATATGTTCTATGAAGACTATATGATAATGACACCAGGAAAGGATTCTAGAAGGGAAAAAAAAGCAAAATTAAGAAAGTCATTGGCACCATATGGTTCCTGGAGCATTGTCAGGTGGAGACCCATAGGCCCATGCAACACAAGACCCGAGCTTCCCGGAATGCTTAGGCCCTAGAATTGAACTGCTTTGAACCATCTGACCTGTTTAGCTAAGAATCAATAGGAGTGGTTCCAGATCTCCATAACACCAATAGGAAGGACTGAGAGAAAAAACAGAGGATATATCTTAGAACTAGTAATGATACTTTCTTTTTTGTAATATTTAAAATTTTTATTAAAATTTTTAAAATGTTTAATATTTCCTCTTGGAGAGCCCGGCAAGTTACTGAGAGTATCTCGCCCACACAGTAGAGCTGGCAAGCTACCCGTGGCATATTCGATATGCCAAAAACAGCAACAACAACTGGCCTCATTCCCCTGACCCTGAAAGAGCCTCCAATATGGCAGCTTTGGGAAAGATGTGTAAGGAGAGGCTGCTAAAATCACCCAAGCACAAAAATTTGTAAGTCTATAACTGTACCTCATGGTGTTTCACTAATAAAATAAATAAATAAATAAAAATCACAGGACAAATAGAGACGTTACTGGTGCCCGCTCGAGAAAATTGATGAACAATGGGATGACAGTGATACAGTGATATAGTGAATATTTAAAACAATTGAGGGAGTGGAGAGATGGTATAGTGGGTGACGCACTTGCATTGCTTCAAACTATCTTCTTAGTATGCTTTTATTTATATCTTCATTATCATTTGTTTCCAGATATCCTTTCATTCTTCTTTAAATCTATTTGACTGAATTGTTTTCTGATCCTATGTGTTTAGTATCCAAATGTTTGATATTTTTGTGGTTTTCTTTTAACAATTAATTTCTAGCATTTTATATTTAGACCTGAATGTGATCTAAAAAGAAATCTGATATTTTTCTTTTCATAATTTTATGAACCTTTTGTCCCAATTGTGTGTGCATACATATATATTTATACATATATATCACATCTATATAATTAATTTATCTGTCATTGAACACCTAGGTTGATTTCTTATCTTAGCTCAATGAACAATGGTGTGCAAATGTCCATTTGAATGAATGATTTCGTGTTCTGGGGATAGCTATCAAGAAGTGGAAGTGCTGAGTCATATAGCAGCTTTTAATTCTTATTGACATAAAAATAGTCACACTGTTTTTCTTTTGGGTTGAAACAGACAACATCCCCACTAGCAGAGAAAGAGAATTCCTTTCCCCCCACATTCCTGCCAATACCAATTGCTGGAGCGATAGCACAGCGGTAGGGCATTTGCCTTGCACGCAGCCAACATGGTTGACCCGAGTTCGATTCCTCCGCCCCTCTCGGAGAGCCTGGCAAGCTACTGAGAGTATTTTGCCCACACGGCAGAGCCTGGCAAGCTCCCCGAGATGTATTCGATATGCCAAACACAGTAACAACAAAGTCTCCAATGGAGACGTTACTGGGCCCGCTCGAGCAAATCGATGATCAACGGGAGGGTCTTTACTTTTACTTTACCAATTGCTAGGACTGGAGCTATAGCACAGAGGGTAGTGCATTTGCCTTGCACGCGGCCGACACAGCCGACTGAGTTCGATTTCTCTGCCTCTCTCAGAGATCCCAGCAAGCTACCGAGAGTATCTCACCCTCACAGCAAAACCTGGCAAGCTACCCATGATGTATTCGGTATGCCAAACATAGTAACAAGTCTCACAATGTTACTGGGTCCGCTAGAGCAAATTGATAAACAAGGGGAGGACAGTGACAGTGACAGTGACCAATTGCTCTCAGTATTTTGTTTGGACACCACATTTAGTGGTGTTCAGGGCTTACTACAGGCTCTACATTCAGGGATCACTCCTGGCCCAATATAAGGCAAATATCCTACCTGCATTACTATCTCTGGCTCCACTCCTTGTATTTTTGACCACATTCTCACTGGTGTTAAACTCTCTTGGTTGTCTTGATTTTGATTTCCTGATAGTGATTTTGAGCACTTTTTTATGTGCATATTTGCCATCAGTCTGTCTTCTTCAGAGAAGTGCCTATTCATTTCCTCTCTCCATTTTTTGATAGTTTTTGGATATATGTTTTTTGATAGGCGGAGGAACCCAGGTGTGAAGGACCTGGGGCTGAGGTCGCCAAGGCTGCTCTGTTTGGGACTGGGCCTCTCCACCCAGATCCCCCATCTTCCAGTAGCTAGACAGTTACACCCACCAACTGCCGTGTAACCAACCCCATAACAGCCAGGATCCAGAGACTATAAAACTAAGCTCCTGGAAGAGCCTGGCAAGCTACCCATGGTGTACTTGATATGCCAAAAACAGTAACAATGATGTTCTTCATTCCCCTTGCCCTGAAAGAGCTCCCAGTATGCCATTAGGCTACAGTAGCATATGACAGGGATAAATGGAGACATTACTGGCACCTGCTCGAGCAAATCAATGAAAAATGGGGTGGTAGTGATAGTGACAGTGATTGGATATTTTTGTTGTGTTGTTGTTGATCTTTGTGATTACTTTATATATGCTTGATATCAATCTGATGTGTTAAAAAAATAATTCCTGAATGGGGTCTGACAAAATCATATGGCTAGAATATGGAAGGAATAAAAATGAACCTATTCACTCTTAGCTTCCTTGAGGCTGATTCTTGTTATTTGTCAGCTGCTCTGATATTATCCTAGGAAGTACTAATTTTAATAAACTCACCAATTAACCCATTGTATCTGGAGTGTCTAATGGCACACTTACATATTTTTATTATTGCCATCATGGTACCTATTCTGTCCATAATTACTTCTAATGTGGTTCTCACCATGACTGCTTAGTAGAGGGAGTCCATGTTGACAAAACAGTGGAGATAAAGAAACCTATTTCAGGTCAGAATTTGAGGGAAGAGATTTTACTGAACTCAAAATGCTCGTGTGAACTGCAAAAGGGAAACTGACCTGGGTTTAGACTACTTCATTGACTGATCCTTAAAAGTCATTCATTTACAACCTATATGAAGCATACTTTGTAACTAACCAGTGATTTCGGGCCTGGTCATGACACCTATATTAAATACATGACTTCTTGACTATATTAATCTTGATCATTTCTTGGTCAATATTTCTATGAACAACCTTTTCTTGCCAAATTAAATTATTTCCAGAGCAATGCAGTTAAAATTTTTAAGCAAGTACCAATAACCTCTGAGCTCCACTGATGCCTATTTATTGACTTAATATGTAAAATAACAAAAATGATTTCAAGATAGTGAAAGAAAATAGGGCTGGAGCAATAGCACAACGGGTAGGTCATTTGCCTTGCACACAGCCGACTCGGGTTCGATAACCAGCATCTCACATGGTCCCCAGAGCATCACCAGGGGTAACTCCTGAGTGTAGAGCCATGAATAACCCCTGTGCATTGCCAGGTGTGACTCAAAAAGCAAAAAAAAAAAAATGAAAAGAAAAAGAAAGTGATATTTCTCTCATGAATTCTCTTCCATTCCATGAAAAAATATATACCAGGAAATATAAGGATTTGGAGTAATAGAACTGACTTCTTTCTCATTTTTTTGTTTTTTTCTTTTGCTTAGGTGCCACTCCCAATGGTGTTCAGGGCTTACTCCTGGCTCTGTGCTCAGGGATCACTCCTAGTGATGCTTGGGGAGTCGGGATCAAACCCAGGTCAGCCATGTAAAAGCAAGCACCTTGTGTGCTGTACTATCATTGCAACCATGCCAAAGTCCCCATAGTCACACTCACACCCCTACAGCTGCTGCCATACCTCTGGCAGACTGCAGTGAAATGTTCTGGAGCAACATCTCCAAACTACAATATTTACATCCCAATAGCAGCGCACTAGATTGGATGGGAATGTAACCCACAAGCCAACTAATTTTTACTAACAAAAACATTAACACAGAAGGTTTAACTTACAACAACAGCTTAGTAAACCCTCAGGTTAGGACTTAATGTCATACGCTGAGATACAACAATTTTCACAAATTTTCCTTTACTGAAGTATTCTTTGATCATTCAATCAGCCATTTACTTATAGCACCATAACACTGTAGCACTATGCTCCCACTGTTTATCTATTTGCTCGAGTGGGCACCAGTAACATCTCCATTGTGAGACTTGTTGTTACTGTTTTTGGCATATTGAATACACCACAGGGGGCTTGCCAGGCTTTGCTGTGCAGGTGGGATACTCTCGGTAGCTTGCCGGGCTCTCCGAGAGGGATGGAGGAATCGAAACTGGGTTGACTATGTGCAAGGCAAATGCCCTACCTGCTGTGCTATCGCTCCAGCCCTCACTTATAGCAAGCTATATGAAATAAATTATTGTGGGCAGATTTGAGGGATGATGGGGAAATTAGAGACAATGGTGGAGGGAAGGTGATAGTGGGGAAAAACTTATCTATCCCCAAAGCTGCAAACATACTTTCATAGGCAGTCTGCATTTATAACTATATAGAGAAATGTTCTGAGTCAGCATGATGCATGATATGGCGTGTGATATTGCTAGTGAGAGGGAACTTGCTGGGCTTAGGTTACCCATGACACAGCAAAGGATATATTCACAATCATGTTGGATAGACATAATCTACAGGCTTTCCCTGTTTAGGACCAGACTTCTCTCTGGAGGGTAAGACAAGACATAATTTAGTAATGGCAGGATCAAGAGTCAGGTTTTCCCTTCTCGAAACTTGTCTCCATCCTTTTCCCCTTCCTAAGGTGGCTGTAGCAAGAAATTGCAGTTGGAACTACTGCTGGGAGTACCAAAGAAGCTGGGGGGTCCCAAGGGACTAGGGGGACAATGGACTCCATTTTCACCAGGAGCATCATTTTTATCAGGGGAACTTTGGGGATGAGGATAACCAGAATCTCCAGAGAGATTGTTCATAAGGAGAGCTGGAAATATTTGGTGAGTCCTGGAGCCAAGACAAGCCCATATTTTTCTCTGCAGGGTGAGATAGACATATATTTAGTAAAGACAGGACTGAGAGTCATCCATCCCCTGCTTGGGATCAAATATTTCCTTCTATGTAGTGGCCAACATCATCTGTCTTCCTCTGAAGTGGTTGTGGCATGAAGCTGAGATCGATACCTCCACTGGGAGGACCATGGGTACTAACAGGACTGGCATTTCCAGTGTGACCTTGGGAACCATCAATAAGACTGGGGAGAACTTTGAGTCCATCTTGGCCAGCAGCACCAGCAGATCCAGGGGTACCTCAGAGACAGCAGAACCAGAGGCTCCAGAGGAACCTTGTTCACCTGGACAGCCAGAGGACCAGGTGAGTCCTAGAGCCCAAGGATGTCAAGATGGCCTTTCATCTACTATCCTTAGGAGTCAACCTCATGTTCTGTTGTTTTATACTCCACAAATGAGTAGAGCCCTTCTATGTCTTTTTCTCTCTTTCTCACTCATTTCACTTAGCATGATACTCTCCATGTCTATCCATTTATAAACAAATTTCATGACTTCATCTCTCCTATCAGTTGCATAGTATTCCATTGTGTAGATGTACCAAAGTTTCTTTAACCAGTCGTCTGTTCTAGGGCACTTGGGTTTTTTCCAGATTTTGGCTATTGTGAACAGTGCTGCAATAAATATGTAGGTACAGATGTCATTTCTACTGTGCTTTTTTGCATCCTCGGGATATATTCCCAGAAGTGGTATTGCGGGGTCATATGGAAGCTCAATTTCTAGTTTTTGAAGGACTGTCCATATTGTTTTCCAGAAAGGCTGGCCTAGTGGGCATTCCCACCAACAGTGAAAGAGTGTTCCTTTTTCCCCACATCCATCCCTGGTTGCTTTTGTTCTTTTGAATGTGTGCCAGTCTCTGTGGTGTGAGATGATATCTCATTGTTGTTTTGGTTTGCATCTCCCTGATGGTGAGCAATGTGGAGCATTAGACTCCTAATGATAGATACATAGGATAGGAAGAGTGCTCCATAGCTGGAAGTCTGCCTCATGAGCAAAGGGGAGAAAGCAGCTGGAATAGAGCAGGGATCACTAAGAAAATGATGGCTGGAGGAAACGGTCAGTAGGGAAGATGTGTGCAGAAAGTAGGTAAATGATCAAACACGATACCCTCTCAGTGTCTGTACAGCAAACCATAATGCCCAAAAGTATAGAGAGATTATAGGGAATCATGTCTGCTATGGAGGCAGGGGAGGGTGGGAAAGGGGGGTATACTGGGGACATTTGTGGTGGAGAACGTGCACTTGAGGAGGGATGGGTGTTTGATCATTGTGTGATTGCAACCCAAACATGAAAACTTATAAAGATCTCACGGGTGATTCAATAAATTTTTTAAAAAATTGTCTTTCATGCTGCTGTCACCCTCCTCTCCATTCTCACCTTTGTCGCCACTGAGGCCTTAGGGGTCAGCTGGTCCCATCTCCCCAAGATCTTCATTCTAGTCAGCAGGGTCCAGGGAATTGGGGGTATTGGGAACACCAGGATTATGGGGAGATTCAGTAGGGCCAGTCTCACTCCAGTCTAAACTTTCTTTAACAATTCTGTCCTCATTTTATTTCTTCCTGAGTTTTGATACCTTTTAGAAGGGCAGAACCTGTTTCTTCCCCTCCACATCATTTAAGTAGGCTCTTCTGAGTGGAATCCTGATTATGCAATAATATGTCCATTCTTTTATCCCATTTACCATATCTTTGATAAAATATTGTAATTATAAGATCATATCTTTGAGATCAGAACCAAGTTCTGATGCTCAAGTTCTAGCACATTTGTGGGGCATAAAGTGTTACAATAAAAAAAAATTGGGGGGACAAGGAAGATAGTACAAACAGGGTGTTTGTCAGCAGACTTGGGTTCAATCCTTATTACCTCTGAGTCCAGCCAGAAGTGATTACAGTGTAGAGTCAGAAACACTCCCTGAGCACTGCTGGATATGCACAATCACCAAAAAAACATAGAAAATTAAAATAATAAATGAAGAATTATTTTTTTCTTATTCATGGACCCTGAGTCTTGGCCGTTGATGGGATTACACAGCGCCAGGGGGCCAGGTGGTGGGTGTGACCCCCGCCTACTGGAATTTGGAGGATCAGGGTGGAGGATGCTTGACTCCAATCCGAGTAGGCTGGGAGATCTCGGCCCCGGAACCCGCATGGATTTGTCCCTCTGCCAGTACCTTCAGGTGTGCGGAGAGTGGTCTCAGCATGGTGGTGGCTGGTCCTGGAGGTCTTCGGCTGCCGGAGCCCTGGTCGGGGTGGAGAGGAAAGCTCAACCCGCTCCCCTCCAACGGGCTCCGGCGAGGAACAGCCAGGCGCGGGGGCAGACTGCACTGTTCTCGTCCGGGAGCGCCTGGCTGTTCCTCGCCGGAGCCCGTTGGAGGGGAGCGGGTTGAGCTTTCCTCTCCGCCCCGACCAGGGCTCCAGCAGCCGAAGACCTCCAGGACCAGCCACCACTATGCTGAGACCACTCTCCGCACACCTGAAGGTACTGGCAGAGGGACAAATCCATGCGGGTTCCGGTGCCGAGATCTCCCAGCCTACTTGGATTGGAGTCGAGCATCCTCCACCCTGATCCTCCAAATTCCAGTAGGCGGGGGTCACACCCACCACCTGGCCCCCTGGCGCCGTGTAATCCCATCAATGGCCAAGACTCAGAGACTATAATATCCAGCTCCCGGAACTGCGCTGCCGCATTCGCAACCGCGCGACATCTTATCAGGACATCTTTTTATGACATCTTATTATCTAATTCCTACTTTGGACAAACTTGCAGGCTATCGAATGTAGCCTGCCCACAGGGCAGAGTCTGGCAAACTCCCCATGGCGTACCAAATATGCCAAATACCAGTAACAATGATGGGTCTCATTCTCCTAAAGAGCCTTGAATATTATCTCAGGGTTAGGATGAAAGAGACGTTACTGGGGCCTGCTCGAGGCAATCGACGAATAACAGGATGATGAAAAAATAAAAATTCATGGACCCATAGCTAGAAGTGGTCCTGCCTGCTAAGATATTGTGGAGCATGGCGATGGGCACTGGAACAGATAAGACCTGACCTTGCAGAGAGGCCCAGAAGCGAAGCCTTGCAAGATGGAGTATCTGGGCAAAGTCGGCAAGAACAGGGTGTCAGCACCAGGTGCTCAACCTTGAGCCTCACTTAACCTCTGAGTCACAAGTACCTAAGACACAGAAACTGTCACTTATGCTTAGCAAGTCATCCTAACCACAATATCTAGCCTTTATTGGAATTGAACCGGGGCAAAGCAGAGAAGAAAAGGTGATAGACCAATAATGCTGAACTTTATGTGATTGGACCTTCTCGTAAGCTGAGACCCTCTATAAAATATGTGTGTAGGATGACATTGCTTTGTCCTTTCTCCCTTTCTCCACAAGGAACTTAGGTTTATCAGGTTACACCCATCACAGCCTCCCAAGTCACTCTGATTCCTTCGTTTATCTGTAACCATTTCTCTATGCTCTCTTCTCCAACCAGTTAATCAGCTTTCCCCCCTACTCCCCCTAATCAGTATCTGTTCATTGTAAGGTCAGATCCTTCTAGGACACTGAAATTGTATTGTAAGTTAATACTGCCTTTCTCCTCTCCTTTTGTCTTTTGAATGGTTTACTTTAAAGCAATGCCCTTTTTGTACAGATACAGGAAGACCATTAACATTATGCTTTGTAATTTAGGATTTAATTGGCTTTGAATATTATTCAATCCTGGGCATCTGCTTTCTCGACTTAAGCCTCAGTTGCCCTTAGTTCCTAACACCCCAAAAGCAGGGTCCCGATGAGGGACTGAATGGACCCAGGGGAAGCAGTGAGCTACCCTCGCATCGAAATGGGCCAGGCCAAAGTGCCACGATTCTTAACTCTAAATTAAGAGCTTGATCATGGACAAATGCTGTCATGATTCAAAAGTAACGACGAGACTAGGACCCTGCTAGGGATAGGAAAGACTATCTGGCCTGAACACCGTAGTTTGAGATTGAGATAGCCCTAGGAGAGCAATTCTATAAGTTTAAGGTATTTCTTACTGTATCCATACAAAATTTTTTATATTATGAATGCTTTTATGTTTGTTGGACAAGGAGAGGAGAAACACACCCATGGGATTCCACTCTAGGGTGGGTCATCCTGCTGAGAGAGTATCTGTCCTAGAAGTGGCTTTCCCCGAGTGAAAGAATTCTACCACTATTGATTGTGACTGCCCACACCTATGTGTAACTGTTACCCCAACCTCTCATGCTTTGGGATTTAACTCTACTGTAAGAGTGGGCTGGGGGATCAGAATCAAGACTCCAGAAAAGGAGGATGAAGGGGGATCGAGAAGGAGAATGAAGCAGCATGGGGGAGGAAGAAGCAGGAGGGGAGGCAGAGGGAAGAGACAGGAGTGGATGGAGAGAGGTTTGGAATAAACTGAAACTGACATCAACCAGTCTGGCCCTCGTTCCTTCCTTCGCCTGCCCATCACCATCGACCTCCCTGGGTGGGGGAACCGGTGTGAGACTACCAAACGCGGGCGGTGGGAGAGACAGAGCCACCGCTGCTGCTGTCTTTTTTGAGTTT
The DNA here is from genome assembly GCF_029834395.1 of Sorex fumeus. Lineage (NCBI taxonomy): Eukaryota > Metazoa > Chordata > Mammalia > Eulipotyphla > Soricidae > Sorex > Sorex fumeus. Next base: position 15,092,032 of record NW_026606086.1, on the reverse strand, counting down.
ACACATGTGTGTATTTGGCAATAAAGTAAACAGCCATCAGCTGCTCCTGGGGGGTGTTTCTTTAAGCACCTGTCATCCTTCACCCCACGATTGCTCGGACCCTGTGCACAATGAGTCTAGGCATGCTGGTGGAAAACTGTTCCCCAACAAATTATGAATCATTTCATAGAAACTGTGCTACCAATTTTTTATGTTCTATAGCAAAGTATAAGAAGACACACACTTTCTATATTCCTCGTGGATTTTAGAAATAGGAATAGAGCTTTGTCAGATTTTTCTTACAGTTCCTTGCAAACTGTCTTATATAGAATGAAGCTGGAATGGAAAACAAACATTGCAAAAAGAAATGAAGCACAAGTGCAGACTCTGCATTGGTAGAGTAAAGTCAATCAGACAGAGCAGGTACTGAGCCCTCTGGAAATGACAAAAAAAAATAGGTAAACACTATTTTCATAATAAAAGGTAGAATATGTGTACAGAATGTTGCAAATTTTCATGTGACGCTGCTTTAAGAGGGAAAAAATAAAAAAGTAATGTAAAACAAAAAAAATCACACACACAGACACAAACTACACAAATATGTGCTCATGACCTTTCTGTTTTCCTGAAATAAATCTTTGATTACCATTTTAAGTGTAAATATTTACACTGATATTAATATTGGATTCCATGATTAGAACTGAACAACAATATAGCTGAGTACAAAAAAGTCTAATAGTAGTCAACTCTGTTTTCAAAGATCAGTCAAAATGTTGGTCAAGTAGTGTGCCGGAGTAGAATAAAGTAGGTACCAGCATTGTAGGTTCCCAGCACCTGATATCAATAAAGAGTAATACGAATACTTTCCCTGGAAAGAAATATACTATCCTTGTCTTCAATAAGCACCTTACTTACTGCCAGATACCAGGAAAGTGGAAACTGCCTTACTTACTTACTTACAAGGAACCCCAAGCCCTTCATGATGATAAATTGAAAATTAGGGAAAAGAGATATGAGTGCTTGAAAGTCCAGTAGAACGTGAAACCAAATCCAAATTCATGATATTAAATAGGCAGAGGGCATCAGCAGCGTTCAGATTGCAATCTTAGTTAAATTCAGGATATGTTTATCACCAGAAAAAAACACTGGAGAATAAACACTAGGAACCAAAACACCCAAAGGGCCTATAGAAAGATTCCTGCACAGGTTTTAATTCTAGATTTTTCCACTGAAATTATTTTCCAGGCAACAATTTTTTTTAAAATTACTCTTACTTTTTTTTTGGACAACATGAAACCATAATTATCAGGTTTCCTGACACTAGAGAATTTCCATAGCAGTCTCTTGAACTACTCAAATATGTAGTGTTCCTTTTTATTCTCATTTATTTATTTTAATTAAAACTTTATTTGAAAATACATACTTAAATACATAATTGAAATAAAAGATATTGCGATAGAAATAAATTCAAAATATGCCTGTTGCTTTAATCTTGAGCTTAATTCTAACTCCTAGAATAGTGTTATTTGGGAGATATTGTTATGGTTCCCCTAACGATAACAACAAGATACAGATAATCCCCTGAGCAAAAAATGGTTTGGGTCTTAGAAAATAAAAAAGCAGCAAAAATGTGCCCAGGAAGAATAGTATAGAATAAAGGGCAAGCAAGGATGGGCCCAGAAAAGAGTAGAATAAAATGTTTTAGGTTCGTTCAATGTAGAGGACAACATATGCAAAAACAGAATAAGAAAATGTGACGATTATACTCCATATTTCAAGCCAGACTCTGCTTTTCAGGTACCTATTGAATGCTGATGTGCTTACTAGCTCTTCCTATTATCTCTATCAGCTTAAACGATGACTCAAATGTTAGATGCCTGGGTGAGAGAGTGATAGTTTACTGAATAGATAGCCTGCTGATAAGTTTTCTGAGGCTGCACAGGTAACTCTAAAGCATGGACTGTGTGTGTGTGTGTGTGTGTGTGTGTGTGTGTGTGTGTGTGTGTGTGTGTGTCTTATTCTCTGAAACCAGCCTCACAAGGCAGACTATAGAATCAGCTTGGCAGGATTCATGAGAGGATTACCTCTGACATTTCAGTAAAATTTTGGCATTATACCAGTTCCAAAGTATTTATAATAAGAGGGAAGAAATTCTGAATGTATACGAATGAAGTCACATGCAACACCAATACCCTACCTATATGCTATAATTCTGGCCGCAGAAATATAACTTTAAAGTGCTTTTATCTTATTTTAACTGTTCATTTTTAACTTTTCAGACTTCCCTACACTTTAGTTTCTTTAAGCCTCATGACAATGTGTTTGTATACATTCAATACAATTTTTTCTAAGTCACAAAACATTTTATAGGTCTAATAGTACAGCAGCTGAGTACTTGCCTTGCATGAGCTGATCTCTAGCACCACATATGGCCTGAAAGCCCTACCAGAAGTGATTCCTGAATTTAGACCAAGGAATAAGCCCTGACCACCACAGGGAATGACCCCCAAACCAAAAATTAAATTAAAAAAATTAAAGTTACATTTTTTCTTAATAATCCATACTATTTTTTTAACAGACATACATTAAGAAGGTAAAATTATGTTTTACTATGTGCCAATGCATCCCTTGAAGCCTCAGCATACCATCAACTAGGCCTAAGTCATATGTATTTCTTTTCTCAGAAAGGGATCGAGTAATTGTTATGTGATGTCTTAGTAGTTCTTCTAATAACTCCCATATTTACTTTATTCTTTAAGCAATTAGATTTTGTTTGATTTTGTTTTTATTTTAGACTTTAACTTTTGAGAAGTTTTGTCTCACAAGAATTTAAAAGTTTAACAGACAGAATATCATAAAACAATAGGTTATTACCACTTAATCATAGTAACAAAGATTTCAAATCTAGTGCAAAGTTTCCATGTTGCATGTTGCTGCTCTTTTAGAACAAAGTCTAGGTTTACTTAAATAATTTTATTTTAAATCATATTTCATGGTTCCAGTGGTCTCTTCTCTGTCCTACCTTCATTCCCCCCAACACTTAAGGTAAAAGTTTCCAACCTTGGGCCAATCCTCCTGGTCCTTGTTTCTATTGTCCTTGGGTTCTTGTGTATCATAAACCCTGAGAGCCATCAGACTGAAGCATCCTTATGTGTCCCTAGAAAACATAGCTCCAAATGAGTGTATACATCCCATTCTGGAGGGACCCAAAGAGCTATGGCAAGACCAGGAAAAATTTCAAGGATGGTTTCTACCTGAGAGCGCTCATATTCTCTTGAAGGTGAGGCTATGCATTTCAGGCAAATCTGAAATGTATCTCTCAATTGCTCAAGGTCCAGGATTAATTAATAGATTATTTTATGAGAAGATAGTGTTTTAAATTAGTGTCTATGCTGTGCCCTGAAGGTGGTAGCCTATCAAGAACTGTCATCTGAATGCTCAGTCCTTTAGAATCCAGAATGAGAATCTCTCTGCTTCCAGGTCTAGGCAAAGAGTATCATCTGAGTGCACTGTGAGCCCCTGTGAGTATCAAAAAGGCATGTGGAGAGCAAAGAGGCTGTGTACACACAGGTTCCAGCAAGGCATTGGGATAGTTCTTGGTCAGCAAGTCTCCAGAAGTAACAAGCGATCTAGAGAAGGGAGTGACCGCCCATATTTTTGCTAAGATACAGGGAACTTGCTACTATTGATCATGCCAACTTGTCTCCAAAAGTATGTAGAGCAATGCAATAACCACTTTAACTATCTAGCAATAGAGTTTAGTAAGGTACCACAATCGCTTCTTAGCCAGGTAGCATGAGTTAGTGTCCGCCTGTCTAGTCTGCATAGAGGTTGTGCACAAAAATACCTCTTGGCAATATCTCTGACTCTGAAATAAGGACCTATGGTTCTATGCCACTTTTCTGGCAAATACTTTTTAAATTATCAAGTAACACTCCACCACATACTGTCTAGGTGCTTTTCAAACTATTGCTTTTAGTTTGAAAGTATTGCTTTTAAAGAACAAATTTGAAACTTTGAAAGAAGAAATTTCAGGTGAAACCTCCTTTCCTTGCTCCAACTTTATGTACCCAGTTTCTTCATCATAGATGAATTTTCCACACATTTTAGGGTGTATTTCTGGAGTCCTTCAATTCTACTCCATTGGTTTGAGAATCTATCCTTATTCCAGTATCACTCTGTCTTGATTCTATAAATTCTTATATGATTGAATGTCAGAAAATGAAATACCTCACATACTTTTCTCTCAAAATTGCTTTGGGTAGGGGCTGAAGCAATAGTACAGCAGGTAGGACATTTGTCTTGCATGCAACCAACCCGGATTTGATCCCCAGCATCCCTTAGAGTCTCCTGAGCTCTGAAGGAGTAATTCCTGAGGGCAGAGCTAGGAGTAACCCTGAGCATTGCCAGGTGTGATACAAAAAGAAAAAAAATTGCTTTGGCTACTGGGAGTTATACCCACATAAATTTTAGTAGTGTTTATTTAAAGTTCTTAAAAATATCATCAGAATTTTTATGGGCATGATAAACATTTTTAAAAAGTCAATTCTTCTTTTCATAAACGGGGAATAATTGTATAAATCCTCGGTGTCCTCTTATGTTTCTGTCAAAAGTGACTTACTTTCATTGCATGAGTCTTTCCATTTCTTTGCTATGTTTATTCCTAGGTATCTGAAAGGTTTTTTTTTTTTAATTTCTTTCTTTCCTAGTACATTGTTTTCATATGAAAATGCAACCAATTTTTGTGTATTGATTTTGTAGCCTGTTAACTTGCTAATTTGGTTTATGGTTTGATCATTTTGATTTTTGTTTTATTTTTGTGATGTCTTTAGGGTTTCCTAGGTATGTTTTCATATTGTCTGTAAATGATGTGATATAAAATTTTCTTTCCAATATGGATCCCTTTGATTTGTTTTTCTTGCCTATTTAAAACAAATCGAAGGGATCCATATTGGATCCTTTGTTCTCTTCTTTCCTGAGGCTGAGATCTCTAAGCCTGCTAGGATCGGGGTTGAGCATCCTCCACCCAAATCCTTTATCCTCCAGTAGGCAGGGGTCACATCCACTAACTGACCCCCAGCGCCGCAGGCCACTGAATGTAACCTGCCCACACGGCAGAATCTGGCAAACTCCCTGTGGTGTACCCAATATGTCAAATACCAGTAACAATGATGGGTCTCTTTCTCCTAACCCTGAAAGAGCCTTGAATATGGCACTTTTTAAAATCTCAGGGCTAGGACGAAGGAGACATTACTGGTGTCTGCTCGAGACAATTGACGAGCAACAGGATGATGGTGATCACGATGGTACCAATTCCTGATGCAAATAACACACTTCACCCCAGTGTGCAGTATTTTGATATGTGTTTGCTTATATCAGAAGTTTTTTTTAATTTCATTTAAAGACTTAAGCAAAGTAAAAATGTAACATTACAATGGGGTTACAGTGATCAAGAATGTGTTGAGTATTTTTCATGGTATTTCTGGGAACCTAGAAATCCATTGAAGTTCTGTTTTGGGTTCTGCTTAATTCTGGTTTGTTTTTCCTTCTCCATGGCCTTCATTTTAAATCCAGTACAAAATTTGTTGTTCCTAAATATATGGCAATATATCTATATCATCTATATCTATATCTATATCTAATATATATATATATACATATATATTACAGTCCTCAGGCCAGGTTAGTCTTCCCAGCTCCAGCAGGGTCCTAGTCTCATCGTTACTTACTTTTGGATCATGACACCATTTGTCCATGATCATGCCCTCAACTTATAGTTGAGTACCGTGGCGCTTTGGCCTGGCCTATTTCGATGCCAGGGTAGCTCACAGCTTGCTCTGGGTCCATTCAGTCCCTTGTCGGGATCCTGCTTTTGGGGTGCTAGGAACTAAGGGCAGCTGAGTCAAGAAAGCAGATGCCCAGGAGTAAATATTATTCGGAGTCAATCAACTCCCAAGTTACAAAGCATAATATTAACTGTCTTCCTGTGTCCATACAGAAAGGACATTGCTTTAAGGTAAAATATGCAAAGGACATAACTTACAATACAAGTTCCGTGTCTTTAGAAGGATCTTATCTTACAAGCTAACAGAATCTGATTAGGGAGAAAAGGTGATTAACTGGCTGAAGAGGAGAGCACAGAGAAGAGTTTACAGATAAACAGAGGAATGGGAGTGACTTGGGAGCACTGTGATGGGTGTAACCTGAGCTCCATGTGGCTATGTTATTCTATAGCAGTCCTCATGGTACAAAATTTACATATACAATATGGCCTCATAATAACTCTATACAGTAAACATTTTAAGTTTGAGGACATGAGTGAAATTCAGTAAAAAACTTTTTCCTTAAATGCATTAGCAGTGTGACCGGAGCAATAGTACTGCGGGTAGAAAGTTTGCCTTGCATTTACTGAACCAAGTTCAATCCCCTGCATCTCATATGGTCTTTCGAGCACTGCCAGGTGTAATTCCTCAATGCAGAGTCAGGAGGAACCCCTTAGCATCACGTGGTGTGACCCAAAAGCCAAAAAAAAAAACTGGCAATAAGATGAATGAATTAGACCATGAATGAATAAAAGCCCAATAAAAAGTTTTAAACTACTTTTATTTACTCAGTTGACTAAGATGACAGACATCTGCTTAAATTTCAGAACTTAGGATTTTATGAAAGACAAAGATATAATCAATCATCCCCTTTCAGATTTCTTAGATCTTTATAAGAGTTGATCATGGGGTCACATGGAAAATACTTGGTTCTCATCATGTAAAACATAGACAGGAGGGGCTGGAGTGATAGTACAGTGGGTAGGGTGTTTGCCTTGCATGTTGCTGACCTGAGTTCGATTCCCAGCATCCCATATGGTCCCCCAAGCACCACAAGGAGTAATTCCTGAGTGCAGAGCCAGGAGAGATTCAAATAGTTTTTATTGTGTTTTATGTGAGAGCACAAGGAAGAGAGTACAAGACTGCCTCTCTGGCTGACTCCTTGAACAAAAGACAGAAGATTTTCAAAAGGCAGGTATGGTAAATGTTCTAAATCTGAAATAGTAGGAAGAGACAGGAATTTGTGTGGACAGGTGCAGTGAACAGAGAACAGGTTTTTATACCTATCATGTATCTCAGTAATCTGTTCAAAGATTTGTAATATTAAATTGAGGGACGAAATTTGCAGCTGATCAGCACTGGACTTCCTCTTGGCACAGCTGGTCATGTTGAGTTTGTTAATGGAGTGAAACCGTCTCTCTCTATATTCCTTTGAGATATGCTGCTCAAGGTGTATAATTTAATGTTTCCTTTTAAAATCAGAAGTTGAAAGCAACTTGGGGTTCGCAGTCATGCAGGGATGGGGCCAGTATAAATCCCTATTTTATTTTCACATTGAAGTTCACTGCTTGAAGACACTGTCCTGGAGGCTGACATAACAACAATGGGAGTGCCTCTCTTTGTTTTGATTTTGGTTTTGATTGGCGACCACACCTGGCATGCTCAGGGATTACTCATGGTTCTATGAACAGGAATTACTCCTGGCAGGGCTTGGGGATCATATGGGGTTCCAGGGATTGAATCCAGGCTGACTGCATCCAAGGCAAGCACCCTACCCTCTGTACTATCGCTCTGGTCCAAGCAGTACCTCTCTTTATCTGGCTTTCTGACCCCTCTCACACCCAACCTAGTTTGAAAGGACAACCTTAAGATGCTTATCTCATTCCTGATTTAGCCACAAGCCATATGAGGAGTCAGCCTTAACATTCTCTACCTTTCCAATCACACTAGTCTTACCACCTAGTGTGAGTAAATGGTATGGTAGCAAATTGCTTCTGGCCCATAAGATTGGCAAAACTTAATTGCAATAATATTTATAGTTGGTAGATTGTGTTCTCATACTTTTTGGCCACCCACATTAATTTTTAGACTCCTTCACTGAAGTGGTATGGCAATACTTTTAATATCTGCATCACTTAATAAAAAGTGCATCAGAAGAGAGATTCATTTTAATATATCACTTAATGATACAGGCATAGTATGTGTACATTTCTACACATACACATTTGTATTATTAATGGGGAAACATGAAGAGATTCATTTAACACATCCTTGATGGTAACATCAGTTGGAAAAATATACAGTAATACCAGTGAAGAAGTGAAGAGAAAGAATGCGTCTTCTTGGTCTAAGGAGTTAGCTCTGAGGACATTACCTGCACGCACAAGTCCCCCAGTTTGACCTCCAATACTACATGACCCTCACACACCTCTGCATACACCCGAGTCATGAGATACTCCTCTCTCCTGCTAGCATGTATTGAGATGCTTTTAAGGTTGTAAATAGATCTTAGACTTCACAGTCTAGGTGCTTTTCGAATTATTGCCATTAGCCTTGGTCCCAGAACTACTAAGAATGAATTTAAGACTTTACATATTATTTTAAAAGACTTTATATCTCTTTAGGATATATGGACTAAAGTGCCCCACAATTGGTTATCCTATTTGGGGAAGCCTTTTTCCAGTGTAGGTTTTAAGAGTTTTGATTCCCAAATAACTCTCAAAAGAGAGCCATAAACTGCAGAGATGACTCTAGGTGCTGCAGCAGGCTGAACTTTATCCAGGACAACAAGAGAGAGGCTGGCATGTCCCTACACTCATCTCAACAGAACCCTGGCAGCTGAAAACCTATGCTCCTGGACAACCTCCACATGTGTGATTCAAGCCCCTCACGCATGAGAATGAATCCTCTGAAACCCTCAGTATGAGGCTTTTGTGACCCCCAGGCTTCAGAGGAGTGAGGAATGAGTGATCTGTATTCATATCTCTATTTTCCCTCCCAGAGCCCAGCAGTCACACCCACAAACCACCTCTGGCACCATTTAAACTCATCAACAACCATGATCCAGAGACTAACAAATCTCACAAGAGAGCTACAAGTTGTATCACCCTATGCAAAATCTCAGAATCTCTGGAGTGTGTGGCTACAAAATCTAGTTTTTTATACTCAGCTTCACATGGCAGGCTTGGGTGGTGGGAGGGTAACTAAAGGCAGTGGGAAGGTGTTATGGTGGTGGGGTTGGTGTTGGAATACTGAATGTGGTAAATTACTGTGAGCTACTTTATTAAAATAAAATAAAGGGGGAAAAGAGTTATGATTCCCACTATGGGGCACACAGACCTTGGCCCTCCAGAATTCCCAGATGAATTAGAATCTCCCCCATTATAGTTTAAGACTAACTTCAACTATAACCACTAAGATTTAACTTTAAACATCCCATTTGGATGTCGGGGGATAATCTTCCCTATCTCTCATACTTGTCTTGATGTTCTTCTTTAATACTGAGGCAAGCAGGTAGATAGGGAGGCCCCCACTCCCCACCCCCCACCCATGATAATGAATTCCTGGGAGGCAATAAAACCAATAACCATAAGGTTGATAAGAACCTGGAAATGCTGGGTAAGGCCTAGGACTGAAATTCTTTTTCTGCAAAATGCAATTCCTTGCTCCAGTCTGAGTCCATGGCTCCCAGAGAGATCCAGTGGTGGGGATCAACTCCCGTAATACAATGGACATCAGGTGTGACTTAATGGCCACCTGGTGGAGCTAGCTGACTTTGGTCCATGCTGCACAGTTGCTCAGTTGCAGAATTTAACAGTCCTGACTTCCCAGAAGCTGTCATCGAAGCCCTAGCCAAACAGGGCTTTCAAACTCAATACATCAGGATCCTCTGTGAGCTGTATTGCGGATTCACTATTCTACAGGAAGGTGATCATTGACGTCAAGAGAGGGGTTCGACAGGATGATACCATTTCACCAAAACTCTTCAGTGCCACCCTCGAGAACTTTGTGTGACGACTGGAATGGGAAGGAATGGGAGTGAAGATAGATGGTCGGCAACTACACCACCTCAGCTTCACTGATGACATGGTTCTGATAACACCAAACATTAGCCAAGCAGCACAAATGCTGACCGACTTCGACCATGAGTGTGGAAAGGTCAGACTACAGCTAAATCTTACAAAGACAATGTTTATGAGAAATGGTCTACTTCCTAATGTTCCATTTGCTCTAAATGGGACGAACATCTCCAAATGCAACAGTTATGTGTACCTAGGTTGAGAAGTCAACATGATGAATGACCTGGTACCTGAGTTGCGCAGGAGGAAGAGAGTGGCTCAGAACGCCTTCAAGAGCATCAAAGAAATAGCTAAGAGGATGAAGAACCTGCGGCTCTGGGCACATCTCTTTGATTCCACTGTTCTTCCTGCATTAACATATGCCTCAGAGACCTGGGCCCTACGAAAAAGTATGAGAACGCTATTCGGATCTCCCAAAGAGGAATCAAAAGAGCTATGCTTGGAGTATCATGCTTCACTCAAATGAGAGAAAGAATCCAGAGTTCCGACCTCCGTCAAAGGTCAAGAATCAGGGATTCTGTCTTGTTTGCCAAGCCATTGAAAATCAGATGGACTGGACACCTAATGAGATTTGGAGACAACCACTGGACTAGACCCATTACCAACTGGATTCCACGGGACGTCAAAACACCACGTGGCCGCCCACCTACGTGATGGTCAGACTTCTTCGTCAAGACCCTGAATGATCGGTTTGAGGCTGTTTGTGTTCCTAGAACGAACAGATGCCATTGGGCTACACTGGTGTATGACAGGGATGAATGGAGACGTTACTGGCACCTGCTCAAGCAAATCGATGAGTAACGGGAAGTCAAGTGATCAAGTGATCAAGTGACTTCCCAGATGGTCCGGCGGTGGCAGAGGTGGATGGGGGAAAGTGAGTATCTCTCTCCTCTCCGCTTTACCTAAGCCACCCGTGGAGGCCCACCAACTTCAAAATGAGTCAGAGGGAGATGGACAGGCACAGAATGTTCTCACTCATATATGGGAGGTGAAGAAACTGAGTAGGGACATGACTAATGTAAAGACAACACAGATCAAGACAGAACTGGTTTTAAGTTGGAATCTTGCCAATGTGGGAATTTGGGGGTAGGTCAGAGAAGGGACCACTACAACAGCGAAAGAGGGTATCCTGCATATCCCTTCACCTCCTTTGAGCACCCAGTCCTTGTCCAGAGTTATCTACACGATATCCTATCAGCAACAGTGTGGTAAGCCACAATGCCTTAAAGGAAAAAGAGGGAACAAAAGTTCCTGCCACAAAGGCTGGGGCGGAGTGGGGGAGGGAGGGGACAGGGGGCGGTTGGGGCCAGGATGGAAACCGGGACATTCATGGAGGGAAGGGGACACTGGTGAAGAGGGATTGCTTCTGGAACCTCACACACCAGAAACCCAATCAGGCAGGACTTTCTAACTTTGTAGCTCATGGTAATTAAATTTAAAAGTTGAAAAAGAGAATAAAGATTGTGTTTCATTCAACCTGACAAATAATCTTTTACAATACTCCTAATTATACCCTTAAAAAAAGTGGAGACAATTACATTGTGGCTGATAGCACAGCGGGTAGGGCGTCTGCCTTGCACGCAGCCAACATGGCCGACCCGAGTTCGATTCCTCCACCCCTCTTGGAGAGCCCGGCAAGCTACCGAGAGTATTTGATATGCCAGACACAGTGACAACAAAGTCTCCAATGGAGACGTTACTGGGCCCGCTCGATTATACTTAAGAGATATTAAAATGTGAAAAAAATGGGTGCTAAAGAATTAGTGAAATACTACATTTCTAAGCATAATCTCTCCGGCTGCACTAAAACCCTGACAGAAAATAGAATTTTGTCCTTGATTTTTAATGTATCATATCTAGCCATAATTTCTCCCTGGAAATTGAATTTTAATTTTTTTTGACATTTAGCCTAAAGAGGGGTAGGTTCGTAAGAGGAATGGGTGTCACGAGTGTTGATTGAATGGGAAAGGAATAACCTTTCCGCCTGCTTCGCTATCTGTCTCTGTTTATTTATTTATTTTTTCCTAATGTGAGGCCACCATCTGTTGGCCAAACCACATTTGAGCAAAGATTTGTATTTTAGTGTAAATAAAATTGTTGGCACAGAAACCTAGATGTGGAGGATATATTCCACATTTTTTATTTTAATTTGATGAGCCAACTATCCTATCATATTTTAAAATTTTGTGGTTGTGGCTGTCTTTTCATGAGACTTATAAGAAGAATTTATCGGTAATGCATCTAAATATGTGAAGATAAACTGTTTTAATTAAATCTGTTGTTCTTAACCCTTCTAGTGTACCAGAATCTGTCTGGGAGCGATTGTTTCTAAAGATATCTCCCAACAACCCTCTTAGTCCACATGACTGTCGTAATGTAGCTCTATCACTCCAATTAGAAAGAAGAGTTTTTTTTTCCCCTTGAATCCAGGTTGGTCTTTGTGATTTGTGATTTGACTTGATTAATAGTATATGGCAGGCTGGAGCAATAGCACAGAGGGTAGGGTGTTTGCCTTGCACACAGCCAACCCGGGTTGGATTCCTCTGTCCCTCTTGGAGAGCCCAACAAGCTACCGAGAGTATCCCGCCTGAACAGCAGAGCCTGGCAAGCTCCCCATGGCGTATTTGATATACCAAACACAGTAACAACAAGTCTCACAACAGAGACATTACTGGTGCCCACCCGAGCAAATCGATGAACATTGGGAGGACAGTGCTACAGTGCAATAGTATATGGTAGAAAAAATTGCAGCTTGTAATGTTCCTCTAAAGAGAGGTGCAGTGACTCTAGTTTTACTGTACATCAGTGTGAGAAAGAAAAGTGAGGCTCCAGGAGAATAATAGACATGGAGAGTGTCCAAAGGACATTCAGCATGAAGGTTCCAGATTTATTGGTGTGCCCATTTTGATGTCTGAGTCCTGCCTAATCAATAGGTGAAATGTAGTCATGTAAGTGAACTGAGGTAAGACAAGTAAAACAATCTCCCAGTGTACTCACATATTGATCAGAAATAATGCCTTTTTCCCTTCAGCTACAAAGTGTTGAATGGTTTTGCAACAGTGTAATGAATGGATTACATTACATTCAGACATGTCATCATTAAAAATTGATACAGCAGGAAATATTTATTTACTTATTTATTTTCTTCTGGGGTCACACCCAGCGATGCTCAGGGGTTACTCCTGGCTCTGCACTCAGGAATTACTCCTGGCTGTACTTGGGGGACCATATGGGATGGTGGGAATAGAACTGGGGTTGGCCACATGCAATGCAAACACCCTACCCACTGTACTATATAAATATTTCCAGCCCTACACCAGAAAATATTTAAAAGAAGAATAATCAAGAGGCCAGGCAATGGTGTAGGGGTTAAGGTGCCTGCAAGTCCTTGATTGTGCCAGACCTTGGTCCACACCCAGCATTGCATGTTCTTCCAAACGCTGGAAGGCCCCAACCACTAATCTGGCAACCTGAGTCCTTAGGCCCCACCTCTGAACCATAAGCCTGGTTGGTTAAATATCTCCAGAAGTGGCCTCAGGGACTCTGAGCACTGCCTGGGAGGATACCCTCATTACGAAAAAGAAAGAAATAAAGAGCAATAAACTATAATGCTTAAATCCAAACCTCAGTTATTTGAATTTCATTCTCTTTTTACAAGTCAGAAAACAGGGATTATTTTTTTACACAATGTAATACTGAAAATTACTGACCTAAATAATTTATGCCCTGTGATTAATTTTTCTCTAATGACCATCATGAACAGAAACAGAAGCAGTAGAAACAGTATTACTGCTATTCCAATGTGATCCCAGAAAGTGTCCAAGGTTAATATGTTTGCCTTGAATGCAGACAGCTTGAACAATTTCTGGCATATCCTGGTACTTCAGCATTGCCAAAAGAAATTCCTGAGTACAGAGTCATAAGTAGTTCTTGAGCACTGCTGGCTGTGGTATTAAAAAAAAAATTGAGTCTACTTCACACCCAACAGAGGCCACGAGTTGCCACCCCAGGAGCGGCTCTCCAGCACGGCCATGGCATCAGAGGCATATGGGCTTAATCCAAAGCCCAGTAGCTTGTGGCAGAAATGTGAATGGACTATGCATTAAACTAGGGTGTCATGCCCCCCCTCCCCCAGAGGGAAAGGGTGTCTGTCTCTTCCGCCTCCCCCTACCCTGCCAGGCAGCAAGGTGGCCGCCGCCTCAGAGCTTATTGGAAAGCCAGGTATGAGCCCGCTGTGATGGGGAAACTGCAGCCTCATGGGAAAGGGGGCAGAACCAGCTTGTCCTTCATGCCCAACTGAGGCCATGAGTTGCCCCCCACGAGCAGCTCTCTGGCATGGTCATGGCACCAGACACACAGAAACCAATCTCATAATTATTCGGCTCTTGGCAGAAATCCCTCCAGACTTAATTAGTAAAATATCAGAAATCCAAAATCGTGTGGCAGCCGCGCGACATCATATGGTTTTCACACAAATGCCTTTTCAGCAGTTCTGATTGTTGGGGGAAAATTCCAAACAACAATGGTGTATCTTTTGTGGAAATAATGAATGTAATCAAAGTAGAGAGAGAGAGTTAAGTAAAAATCATCTGCCTCAAAGGCATCGGGAGGGGTGGGGGGGTGATATTGGGGTTCTTGGTGGTGAAAAATAATTACTGGTGAGGGGAGGGGTGTTTGATCATTGTATGACCGAGACTTAAACCTGAAAGCTTTGTAACTTTTCTCACTGTGATTCAATAAATAAATAAAAAAATTGAGTCTATTTTAATATGTCATATTACTGTTATATGTTGAAACTTTATATACTTAATCAATATATGTATATACATAGCATATTATATAAGTAGCATACCTTTGCCTTGCATGCAGCCAACGTGGCCGACCCGAGTTCGATTCCTCCGCCCCTCTTGGAGAGCCCGGCAAGCTACCGAGAGTATCTCGCCCACACAGCAGAGCCTGGCAAGCCACCTGTGATGTATTCGATATGCCAAACACAGTAACAACAAAATCTCCAATGGAGACGTTACTGGACCTGCTCGAGCAAATCGATGAACAACGGGAGGGCCTTTACCTTTACCTTTTATCATGAATTATATAGTTAATATTTATTTTTCTCTTATCATATGTAACAAAATGAAAATTGTGACTTTTGCAACATCACTGAACTGATATGGAGTAGGTGGGTCATTTGGCTTCCAAAGTTTTTATATGTTTATAGGGTTCCCATCTGTGGTACTTGGGGTGCACATGAGGTCAGTTAGTACCCAAGATCAAACCTTCAACCTTGAAAATACAAAGCAAGTGCTCTATCATTTGAACTGTCTCCTTGGCTCCAATGTCTTAACCTTTTTAAATTCCACATTGTCATATTTCTGCCTTTTGGAGCTAATTGTTTTGTGATTGACTTCCTTTTATACACAATTTACTGGAACATGAAAGTAATGGGTAAAACCTGTATTCAAATTACCTGAAATATCAGTGCCTAAAAGGAAAATGAGAGAGAGAGAGAGAGAGAGAGAGAGAGAGAGAGAGAGAGAGAGAGAGAGGTGTCTCATAGATGCAGGCTGGTGGGGGACAGGGTGGGTGAGAGGAAAACTGGGAACTGGTGGTGGTAAATGTTCACTGGTAAAGGAATTAGTGTTTGAATTGAGTGACTGAAACTCAATCATTAACAACTTTGTAACTGTATAGTTCACAGTGATTCAATAAAAAAATTAAATACAAAGTAACCTGAAATGCTAAAAAGAAAAAGAAACACAGCCACACATGCCTTAATTATTAAGAACTACAGAATGTGGGTTATTATGGGTACCACTGTAGCACTGTCCTCCCACTGTTCATTGATTTGCTTGAGCAGGTACCAGTAACGTCTCCATTGAGACTTGTTGTTAAGAGCTGGCCCACCTACATCATATACTACTCCTTGTAGGCCAGGTTCTGCCTTCCCCAAACCCTCCAAATATACTGCTCAAATAGTACCAAACGTGTTTCTGGAAACTGAACTCCCCCCAACACCCCTAGTGTTTGTTCTCTTAAGGAACGATCAGTGCATTAGTATATGCATCCTCAGGCATGAGTAATGAGCAATGGATGGCTATTTGTGTGGTATATGACATTTATATATGTAGTCTGCAGGTGCTTATACTAGTGTGTACATACTCCTTTATGGTACAAGACTGGATGGGCATGAAATGCAGCATAAAGACAGTGGATGGGCTCTACCCACACTGCCATGTTCCAGTACATAAGTTCCCAAACCAAGAATTCTAAACCTGCAATCTTAGGTCTTTGCAATTAGAAATTGGACATGATAGGAGAGAACATATTTTACTAAATAGGGTAGTGTATAAACAGGCTTTATTTACATTGCTGTGTTCATTCCCAGAAATGATATGTGCAGGTAGGCTTAATGAGAAAATTTAATGAAGAGTAACTCAAATGTTAAATTAGAAAAGCATCTCTGGAAACCTAGATGTTCTTTAAAAACTGGATATGTACATCTCTTTCCCATTGTATTTTCCCACTTCCAAAGGTATCTGAGTGTAATTCTAGAGTTCTTATATCTGGCAAAGAGCAAAAACATGAATTCTCTTTATCCAAGGGCAAGAATCCAGGTAGTTTCTCTTCCAGTCTCTTCACCTCCAATCCACTCACCTCCAAATCAAAAGTTTCCAGCAACTGCTGTGTTCGAGATCGACACAATTCTGGTCTCTCTGGGTGCCATTTCTGCTTAATAATTGGCAGATCCAATGGTTTCCCCTTCCTGCCCATGGGGGTCTTCTGAAATAGGCATTTTCTCACCCTGCTACTCCTTTTCCAGGATGTCCCATCCTTTGCTAAATGGACTTCCTTATTGGTGTCTTGCAGAGTCCACGGTTCCCTCTTTACCTGTACAGAATCTGTGCTCCACTGTAGATCTGCTCTGGGCAGAGAATGTGTGTCACAGGGTTCCTTGAAATTCGAATTCAGAGTTTGCAATGGTGCTTGCTCTCTGGACATCCACCGCTGTGTTTTCCCTCTGGGGCAGAGAACACATGGACAGGAAGAAGTGGGCAGCTTCGCATTTCTGATCAAGGGCATGGGATACTTCTGTGTTGTTGGGCCAAAATCAGGATCTTGCTGGAGCACCTGCTTCTCTCCTCTCACTCTCTCCATCACTTCCCATACTACTTGGTCCATACTGTTCTTTTGTGTACTGCTGCTGGGTGGTGATGAGCGATCCCTTGGGCTTGTATACAGGCACATCTTGGAAATGGCTTTCCGGAGGCGCTCTCTGGGTGACTGAGGTTCAGGCTCTGGAGTCAGAATCCTGAGAGAAGGCACATCACCTGGGTTCCAATTCCAGAACATGTGGGATGGGATGAACTTTTGAACAGGTGTCTTAGAAACATAGGAGTAGAGACAAAAGAAGGCATCGGCAGTGGCGGCCAGTGTTTGCACCTGCTTAAATCTACCTGGATATAAAGGTTAAAGACTGTGAGTCTGGAGTTCAGTTTTAACTTGAAGTTTTTCCATAATTAGTTTAAAGAAGGTGTAATTTCCCCCACTAGTTTTTCCCTCATTTATATTTCTCGTGATTTCTCCTTCCTTCCTTCCTTCCTTCCTTCCTTCCTTCCTTCCTTCCTTCCTTCCTTCCTTCCTTCCTTCCTTCCTCTCTCCCTCCTTCCCTCCCTCCCTCCTTCCCTCCCCTATCGTTATTTTTCGTTACTCTTAATGCTCTCGGCTTACTCCCGACTCTGCACTTAAGGAACACTCTTTGTGTGCTCAGACACCCTATCGAGTGCAGGGGTCAAACACATGAAAGGTGAGTGCCTTACTTGCTATTCTATCTTTCCAGTTCTAGTTTTCTAGGATTTTCTGATCTAAATTTCTCCCATTTAGACATTCAATATTCTTCTGTTTTTTTTTCTTTTTGGGTCACATCTGGCGATGCACAGGGTTACTCCTGGCTCTGCACTCAGGAACCACCCCTGGCGGTGCTCAGGGGACCATATAAGATTCTGGGAATCGAACCTATCGCTCCAGACCCTATTCAAGATTCTTTTTAACTTCTTAACTTCCCATCTTATATATTTTTCTTTAGCTATAAAATTAATTATGTATGGAATAAGAAACTTTTTATTTTGTTTTGAGGAACCACAGCGAGCAGTGTTCAGGCCTTACTGTGGCTACGTGGTAATTGCTCCTGACACTTGGGGGACCATATGCAGTAACGGGGATGGATTCTGGTTCTGTTGAATGCTTTTGTATTAGACTCTTGTACTATATTATCCACCCATGCTATGGAAAACTTCTTAAATATCTTAATTCAGCATAGGCATTCTTCTGTCAGTACATTCTAAAACAATGTCTTAGGGAAATTAATAGAGAAATAAGAATATTCACTAGACTTTTACTTCTCTATATGTGGTCTGTAGTTCTGTAGCATTGTCACTGATCAGAAAATTGTTATAAATGCACAATTTTAGTCATTATCTTAAGAATTTCAACAATATTATTTTGTGATTCATGTGCATGTTCATGGTTGTAAAACACTGTGTAAACCATATATCTTTTAAACTATAAGTTTCCAAAAGGTACGATTGAGTTCCTATTGTCTAATGTCTGTTTTTCCAGAATTTAAAACCTGAATGTGAATCTAACGCATAAAATTACTGTATCACTGTCATCCTGTAGTTCATTGATTTACTCAAGCGGGCACCAGTAATGGCTCCATTTGTCCCAGCCCGGAGATTTTAGCAGCCTCACCTTACTCATCTTTCCCAACGCTGCCATATTGGAGCCTCGTTTAGGGTCAGGGGAATGAGACCTATCATTGTTACTGTTTTTGGCATATCAAATATACCACGGTAGTTTGCCAGGCTCTGCTGTGCGGGGGGGGGAGGGGGATACTCTTGGTAGCTTGCGGGGCTCCCCGAGAGGCATATATATATTTATATATTTGTTTACATATAAATATATTATATGTATTTTCCCTCTATGATTTGTTGCCTACTGTCGGAACCCCATCAAATATGGTGTGGTAATTATGAAAAATGGGTAGGAAGTGTCTTATGACGAATTCATTCTGGGGTGCCCCGAGTGAAAACAGCCTGACATGGAGTCCAGTTGCATGGTTATGGAGGGCCTTCTTTTATGCTCCCTTCTGGGAGAAGCAGCCATGAGTTCTGGAGAGTGGCCGATAAGGAGATTATCTGGAGCCACCAGGAGGTGGCTTATGGGTCACTGGAGACTGGGGAAAGGAGGCAGAGGATCTCTGCTCCTGGGTCCCACTGAGCCCTGAGTCCAAGGTCTTTGTAACCTTTGTGATGCATAAAATAAAATCAATAAATCATTCTCAAATTTTAATGTGAATACAAATAATCTAAGATGCTTGTAAAAATATTCTAACTCAAACTCCTTTCTACAGGAGATAGTTCACAGAAGTCCAACTTCACAGATATTTTAAATTGAATTTGATGCAAAGAACATAAAACAAACTTTCAGAAACACAACGTGCTGGGTGTATAACAGGATAGAATTTAAAATGTACTTTTTTACATTTGGATTGTGTGTCTGTTTTTATGAGATCCACACCAGGCAGAGCTCAGAGCTTACTCTTGAATCTATACTCAGAGACCATTACTGATAGGGCTTTGGGGACCATATGGGATGCTGGGGTTTAGACCCAGATAGGCTGAGTGCAAAGCACATGCCTTACCTCTTTCTTATCTCTTCATCCCTTGAAGTGTATTTTAACATATACAGTCAAGGAGAGAATTTTATTCTTCATCAACATAGGAAAGTCCTCTCAGACTTTTCTTTGGCATGAAATTAGGAGAACTTTAAACCTTTATTTCCCTAGATAAGGTCTAAGGATTATATATAAGAATCATCTCTGTTCTTATTTAAAAAATATTTCTAGCCTCTTCCTCTCTTGAAGAAAACCTATAAATATGAATGCTTTATAAACGTGTGGAGATTTAACATTTTGTTTTTGAGAACCTTGTCTTAAATGTAAATTGTTTTCTATAGTGGTTATAAATGAAAGATATTCAATAATTCCAACCAAGAAAAAAGAAAAGGGGATAAAGTTTGGAGATACAGTAATGCTATGATTACTAAAAGAGAGAAGACCTAAAGAACACAAAAATTGGGGCTGGAGCAATAGCACAGCAGGGAGAGCGTTTGCCCTGCACATGGCCAAGTTTGATTTCCAGCATCCCATATGGTCCCCTGAACACCACCAGGAGTAATTCCTGAGTGTATGAGCCAGGAGTAACCCCTATGCATCACTGGGTGTCACCCAAAAAGAAAAAAAAATCACAAAAATCATTTGAGGTCTCCTGAAGATTATTTCTTTAAGAGACAGAAGTACATGCCAAAGTTTTTTATTCTTACTGAAAACAACACAAGAGTCAATAGAGATAGATAAAGGGTAGAGTGAATCTGACCAACAGATGGCATAAAGCCATTAATGCCTGTTGTGAATACACACACACACACACTAAATATATATATATATATATATATATATATATATATATTAGGGGTGAAGTAAAGCAGGATCTGTAGACACACTCACTGGCCAGCATGAGACAAGGATCCTCCATCTCTATCCTCCGCACCTGGGACTTCAGGAAGAGTTGAAAATCAATGCCTTTGGCCTGAGATGGGGTAGTGAAAAATCGGGCAGGAATTCGAGAAGTTTCCTTGTGGTTCTCATTGCCAAAGCCTAGACTGAAAAGGACATCTTCTGCATCTTCTTGCACCTTGTCCAGAATTTCTGAGATGCTGAAAATGTGGGAGTTTGGGAAAATAGCAGAAATGTTAAGAGCAGGGTAATCCAAGTTTTAAAAAAAATTGTCAAGAGATTGAGATCTGGCCATTTATTTTCCATCTTGACTTCAATAAAATATTTTGCTGAACTTAAATTTATCTGAAAAATGAGACATACAACATAATTCTCGTTTAAAAGTTGAATGATACACTATCATGTTACCTTGAAAAAGTGATTGCAAGTGGACGCAAATGCATTATGAAAAAGATTTGAAAATTAAAAAGCAGAAGAGATGCAAAAAATGTCCTGAGGTTGTGTTATTAACCAGCCAGTTTTTACTTGCATGCACAATGACTTAATTTATTTTTGCCAAGGTCTTTGCAATTTCTGTTCAGTTTCCCTCAATAGTTATGTGGTCAATTAGGTAGTAACTGTGTAAGGAACATAAAACTCTTTATATAGTGTCACCTGAGGATTAAAATTCATTAATACCTGGGTTTGAGAGGTAAACTTTAGGACTATTTTTAGGACACTAATTGGATAAAACATTGCATTGTAGAAAAATGAATACACTTTCTCTTGTCAAAGTATATCTAGATGAGAATTTGCACACTGAAGTTAGATGAGTGGGTGACACCAGAGATTATAAACCATGCAACCATGAGTTTTGAACCAAAAAAGGAGTAAGAGAGGGCATGGATTATTTGAAGGCTTGAGTAGTCTTCAGAGAGGAAGCTAATATTTTTTGATTAAAATAAGGACCATGCTGTTTGATTCATAGTTGGCTAATAGAAATCGATGGCTGTACTTTTCTGCTTGACACCTAAGTGCTGATTTTATCTTCATAATCCTAAATTTCCTTATCTTAATTGTGGGCTAAGACTGGATAATTGGATCTCAACTATGACTGCATATGCAATCACCTCAGTGGGGAGCTTTAAAAATGTAGATATCTGAGCTTTATATTGATGAGAGTCTGGTTTAACCTAACTGGAATATGGGTCTGTAAGGACAAATTAACCATTACATAGCTAATAAACCTCATCACCAGGTTCTAAATTTCAATTTTGTCTACAAATTCCAAAAAACCTATTATACTACATTATTTTTAACTTTTTACACTATTTTAAAAAAAAACTTTTTTATTAGTGAAACACCATGAGGTACAGTTGTAGACTTGCAAGTTGTTGTGCTTGGGTTTCAGTTTTGCAATGATCGAGTACCCATCCCACCACCGGTGCCCATTCTCCACCCCCACCAATCCCAGTATCCCTCCCAACCCCCCATCCCCCATCCCACCCTGCCTCTGTGGCAGGGCACTCCCTTTTGTTCTATCTTTCCTTTTGGGTGCTGTGGTCTGCAGAAGAGACATTGGGTGGCAATCATGTTCGGTCCATAGATTACTTTCAGCAGGCATCTCCCATCCTGGGTAGATCTTCTCACCACCCTTTATTTGGTGCTCCCTTTTCTATTTGAGCTGCCTTTACCCCCAGAGTGTGCGGCTGATCTCTAAGCCATGGAGTGAACAACCTGGTATTTATCACAGCTGTTCTCGGGTGTTAGTCTCTTATTTTGTTACTTTATGTTACCCAGATGAATGCAATCTTTCTATGTCTGTCCCTCTCTTTCTGACTCATTTCGCTTAGCATAATATTTTCCATGTAGTACCACTTGTATGTAAATTTCATGACTTCATTTTTTCTAACTGCTACATAGTACTCAATTGTGTAGATGTACCAAAGTTTCTTTAACCAGTCATGTGTTCTTGGGCACTCAGGTTTTTTCCATATTCTAGCTATTGTAAACAGTGCTGCAATGAACAAACAAGTGCAGATGTCACTTCGACTATAGTTTTTGGCCTCTCTGGGGTATATTCCCAGGAGTGGTATTGAAAACTATGGAACGCGGCCCCCCAGCCGCGTCTCCATTCCTGCCTAAAGCCCAGTGGGGAGACTTGTCCCTCCAGCTCTGCGGGACCGCCCACCAGTCCATCGGCCCCTCCCCTCCAGGTGAGTAGGGGGCGTCCAGCCGGGAAGCGCTCCTGGCCCCCAGCCGCGCCTCCATTCCCACGTCCATCACTGACCACTGGGGAGACTGTCCACCACCCTTCCTCCATTCCAGGATCCTGCGTGGGAGTGGCCTGGGACGGGCTAGGGGCGTGGCCACCAGGAAGGGGCGTGGCCTCCCAAAGTGGGCGTGGCCTTCTCCTCAGCAGGCGGCCGCTAACGGGGCTGCAGTTATATCACTCACATCAAGCACTCAGGACTCTCATCCCACAACTTGCCGCCTAATACCAACCAAATACTTCCCACCTCTTCTACTACAATCCAACAACATCCCACTCACCTACTCCATTTCCAACAAAGACCTGTTTGAAAATAGCTGTATAAGCCCAGTACCAAATAGCACCTCCTCAAAAAGTTCCATACAATGTCGGTTATAAAACAAAGAATAACGTCTGATTGAGAAGAAGGTCAAACTCAGAAACGTAGAAGGGTGTCTACCATCGACCAACCTTATCCAAAATCCTTTCCCACCATAAGAGGAAACAGTATGATCTGCGCCAGACAGGAACCGAGGCCCATTCTTCGGCAACAAAACTGAATGGCTCCTGGCAGTCTCTCCTCATTCAACCAGGTACAGCCTGCCCCCACGGCTTGGGACTCTCCCTGGGCATGCGCAGCTAGCTCGATCCCCTAGAATAGCCGGTTTTCTCCCTTGACCTGAGCGGGACGGGAACTGAGGCAACATCCCATCTCGCGGCAACAAAGCTGAATGGATCTGGGAACTCTCTCCTCACTCACCCAGAATAGTAACAGTGAACGTGAAGGACTAAACCACACTGGTCACAATGGTAAAGCAACACAAAAGCCCACCAAACTTTCTTATTGAAGAGGCTAGCCCAGAAGACAACAACAGTATTGTAGTGTTAGACAACCTCTCTGACAAGGAATTCAGAAGGGAGCTACTTAGGATGCTTAGGGAACTAAAAGAAACAATGAAAAGCAATGCCAATAAAAGACAAGAGGATTTGAAGGCAGAAATGAGAAAAATGCAATCAGAAATGTTGGACCTGAAAAACCTGGTAGGCGAATTGAAAATCTCAGTGGAAGGCCTCAGCAGCAGAGTAACAGCTGCTGAGAACAGAATCAGTGAGCTCGAAGATGAAGTTAAGAGACTCTCCAGGAAAGAGCAGAAAATGGAAAAGAGACTCACAATTCGGGAACAGATGGCAAGAGAAGATCGTGACGAAGCCAAGAGGGGTAACATAAGAATTATTGGAGTCCCAGAGGGACAGAGAAAACCTTGATGAAGAAGTAACTGTCCAAGACATCATTGCTACAACGTTTCCAGAGCTGAAGAAAACTTGTGACCACATTCAGGAGGCCTGAAGGGTACCAGCTAGAAGAAATCCGAATAAAAATACCCCAAGACACATTCTTATCAAAATGACCAAAACCTTAGACAGAGACAAAATTCTGAAAGCAGCAAGATCGAAGAAAGAAATCTCTTACAAAGGAGCATCCTTAAAATTCACAACTGATTTTTCTGATGAAACCCTCATGGCCCGAAAACAGTGGTGGGACATAGGGAAAAAACTCAGTGAAATAAATGCATCTCCAAAAATACTTTACCCAGCAAGACTCTCATTATAATAGAAGGAACAACACACAGTTTCACAGACAAACAACAGCTCAGGAACTTCATAGACTCAAAACCATGGTTACAAGAACAACTAAATGGGCAACTTTAAGGCAAGATAAGCCCCTCAAATACACCAAATTTTAACAGAACAATGGGACAAAATCCCATAACAATAATCTCTCTCAATGTCAATGGGCTAAACACACCAATTAAAAGACATAGAGTGGCAGGATGGATTAGAAAATTGAACCCAACATTCTGCTGCCTGCAAGAAACACATCTCAATAGTCAAAGCAAACACAGACTCAGAGTCAAAGGCTGGAAAACAATCCTACAGGCAAACAGCTCCCAGAAAAAAGCTGGGGTAGCCATCCTAATATCAGACCACATCGATTTCAGAGTGAAGAAGGTCATAAGAGACAGTGAAGGCCATTTCTTATTGATCAGAGGATCTGTACAACAGAAAGAACTTACAATAATAAATGTATATGCACCTAATGAGAGACCAGCAAAGTACTTAAAACAACTACTCATAGATTTGGAAAAAGACATCAATAGCAACACAATACTAGTGGGAGACTTCAACACTGCTTTGTCACCTCTTGATAGATCAACCAGACTCAAGCTTAGCAAGGACATATTTCATCTGAGGGAAACAATGGAAGAAAGGGACTTAGTAGATATTTAAAGGACACTTCATCCTCAAAAAGATGAATACACATTCTTCTCAAGCATACATGGAACATACTCCAAGATAGACCACATGCTGAGCCACAAAACATTCCTCCATAAAATTAAGAAGATAGAGATTGTATCAACAATCTTCTCAGACCATAATGCGCTGAAATTAGAAGTAAATCACACACAAAAACAGAAAACTAAATCAAACACCTGGAAATTAAACAGTGCGCTATTAAACAATGAGTGGCTTAGAAAGGAAATCAAAGAGGAAATCAAAAGATTCCTAGAAACGAATGAAAATGAAGACACGAGTTACCAAAACTTATGGGACACAGCAAAAGCTGTCTTAAGAGGAACGTTTATAGCTCTACAAGCATTCCTCAGAAAGGAGGAGCGAGCCCACAAAAATAAACTAACCTCACAGCTTAAGAGCTTGGAGAAGGACCAACAAAAGGAGCACAACCTGAACAGGATGAAGGAAATAATAAAACTCAGAGCAGAGATTAATGAGATGGAAATTCAAAAAACAATCCGAAAGATCAATGAAACCAAGAGCTGGTTCTTCAAGAAAATTAACAAGATCGATAAGCCTCTAGCAAAACTCACAAAGAAGGGGAGAGAGAAAACCCTAATAAACCGAATCAGAAATGAAAAGGAGGTCATAAAAACAGAAACTACAGAAATTCAAAGGATCCTTCGGGAGTACTTTGAGAAGCTTTATGCCACGGAACATGAAAACCTCGAGGAAATGGATAAATTCCTAGACTCCTACAGACTCCCAAGGCAGAACCAAGAAGACCTGGAATACCTGAACAGACCTATCACCATCAAGGAAATTGAAATGGTAATAAAAAGTCTCCCCAAGCAAAAAAGCCCTGGCCCAGATGGATTCACTAGTGAATTCTTCCAAATCTTTAAAGAAGACTTACTC
This sequence comes from Sorex fumeus, assembly GCF_029834395.1. Lineage (NCBI taxonomy): Eukaryota > Metazoa > Chordata > Mammalia > Eulipotyphla > Soricidae > Sorex > Sorex fumeus. Next base: position 15,066,136 of record NW_026606086.1, on the reverse strand, counting down.
CCAATCCTCTTTAAGCTTTTCCACGAAATTGAAATATCAAAAACACTTCCGAACAGTTTCTACGTAGCGAATATCACACTGATACCAAAAGCAGACAGAGATATCACAAAGAAAGAATTACAGGCCGATATCCCTGATGAACACAGATGCAAAGATCCTCAACAAACTACTAGCAAATAGAATCCAACTGCTCATCCAAAAGATCATACACCATGGCCAAGTACGATTCATCCCAGGGATGCAAGGATGGTACAACATTCGGAAATCAATCAACATAATCCATCATATCAACAAAAGAAAAGATAAAAAGCATATGATCATATCAATAGATGCAGAGAAAGCATTTGACAAGATCCAGCACCCTTTTATGATGAAAACCCTAGCAAAAAATGGGTATAGAGGGGACTTTCCTCAACATAGTTAAAGCCATCTACCACAAGCCTACAGCAAGCTTCATCCTCAATGGGGAAAAACTGAGAGCCTTCCCTCTAAGACCAGGGACGAGACAAGGATGCCCACTCTCTCCACTGCTGTTCAATATAGTACTGGAAGTACTTGCAATAGCGATTAGGCAAGAAAAAGATATTAAGGGCATTCAGGTAGGAAAGGAAGAAATCAAGCTCTCACTATTCGCAGATGATATGATACTATACTTAGAGAACCCAATAACCTCCACCAAAAACTCTTAGAAACAATAGACTTGTATAGTAAAGTTGCAGGCTATAAAATCAATACCCAAAAGTCCATGGCTTTCCTATACGCAAACAGTGAGAGAGAGGAAAGCTACATGAAAAAAACAATCCCATTCACAATTGTGCCCCAGAATGTCAAGTACCTAGGAATCAGCTTAATTAAGGAAGTAAAGGACCTGTACAAAGAAAACTACAAAACGCTACTTCAGGAAATAAAAGAGGACATGAGGAAATGGAAAGATATTCCCTGCTCATGGGTCGGGAGACTTACCATTGTCAAAATGGCAATACTAGCGAAAGCATTGTATAAATTCAATGCAATTCCTATAAGGATACCCATGACATTCTTCAAAGAAATGGAGCAAACACTCCTGAAATTTATATTGAACATTAAGCCCCCACGAATAGCTAAAGCAATTCTTGGAAAAAGAAAATGGGAGGAATCAACCTCCCTAACTTCAAACTCTACTACAAAGCAGTAATAATTAAAACATGATGGTACTGGAACAAAGGCAGAACTTCAGACCAATGGAACAGGGTTGAATACACTGACATCTCCCCTCAATCATATGATCATCTAATCTTTGATAAAGGTGCAAGAAATGTGAAGTGGAGTAAGGAAAGCCTCTTTAACAAATTGTGCTGGCATCACTGGATGGCTACATGCAAAATAATGGGCTCAGAACTCTGCCTAACACCATGTACAAAAGTAAGATCAAAATGGATTAAAGACCTCAACATCAGACCAGACACCATAAGGTACATTGAAGACAAAGTTGGCAAAACCCTCCATGACATTGAGGCTAATGGTATTTTCAAAGATGCCACGCCACTGGCCGAGCAAGTGAAAACGGAGATAGATAAATGGGACTATCTTAAACTAAGAAGCTTCTGCACCTCCAAAGAAACAGTGACCAAAATACAAAGACAGTCTACAGAATGGGAAAGGATATTCACCGAATACACATCTGACAAGGGGTTGATATCAAGGATATACAAAATACCGGTTGAACTCCACAAGAAGAAAACATCCAACGCCATCCAAAAATGGGGCTATGAAATGAACAGAAACTTTCTCAAAGAAGAAATCCGAATGGCAAAAAAGCACATGAGAAAATGCTCTACATCATTAATCATCAGGGAGATTAAGATCAAAACCACAATGAGATACCATCTCACACCTCAGAGACTGGCCCACATTCAAAAGAACAAAAGCAACCGATGCTGGCGTGGATGTGGCGAGAAAGGGACACTCTTTCACTGTTGGTGGGAATGCCAACTAGTTCAGCCCTTTTGGAAAACAGTATGGACGTTTCTCAAAAAATTAGAAATTGAGCTCCCATTTGACCCAGCGATACCACTCCTTGGAATATATCCCAGAGAGTCAAAAATGTGTAGTCGAAGAGACATCTGCACTTGTTTGTTCATTGCAGCACTCTTTACAATAGCCAGAAACTGGAAGAAACCTGAGTGCCCAAGAACAGATGACTGGTTAAAGAAACTTTGTTACATCTACACAATGCAGTACTAAGTAGCTCTTCGAAAAGATGAAGTCATGAAATTTACATACAAGTGGTACAATATGGAAAGTATCATGCTAAGCGAAATGAGTCAGAAAGACAGGGATAGACATAGAAAGATTGCATTCATCTGGGGGATATAAAGTAACATAATATGAGATTAATACCCAAGAATAGCTGAGATCAACACCAGGAGGATTACTCCATAGCTTAGAGGTCAGCCGGGTATTCTAGGGAAAGGGCAGTTCAGATAGAGAAGGGAGCACCAAATAAAGGATGTTTGGAGGATCCTCCCAGGAGGGGAGATGCATGTTGAAAGTAGACTATAGACTGAACATATTTGCCACTCAATGCCTGTTTTGCAGACCACAACACCCAAAAGGAGAGAGAGAACAAAAGGGAATGCCCTGCCACAGAGGCAGGGTGGGGGGGGATGGGGGGATATTATCCATGGTGGTGGAAAATGGGCACTGGTGGAGGGATGGGTATTTGATCATTGTATGACCGAAACCCAAGCACAAAGATTTGTAAATCTACAACTGTACCCCATGGTGCTTCATTAATAAAAAAAAAATTAAAAAAATTAGCACAAATTTAAAACTTAAAAAAAAGAAAAATACGGAAAGCTTCACAAATTTGCATGTCATCCTTGCGCAGAGGCCATGCTAATCTTCTCTGTATTGTTCCAATTTTAGTATATGTGCTGCCGAAGCGAGAACTACACTATTTTTTAAGTAAAGTAAAGGCCCTCCTGTTGATCATCGATTTGCTCGAGTGGGCCCAGTAACGTCTCCATTGGAGACTTTGTTGTTACTGTGTCTGGCATATCGAATACGTCACGGGGACCTTGCCAGGCTCTGCCACGAGGGCGAGATACTCTCGGTAGCTTGCTGGGCTCTCCGAGAGGGGCGGAGGAATCGAACTCGGGTCGTCCATGTTGGCTGCGTGCAAGGCAAACGCCCTACTGCTGTGCTATCGTTCCATCCCACACTATTTTTTAAATCAGTTTTTATCTTGTTTCAAAGTTATTTGTTTGCATGTTTTGTAGATAGTAGTTACTATAGGATTATTTGGCTCCTTGGTGCAAGCTCTTTATTTGTTTAATCTTTTAAAATTCCATAAAGTCATTCCTTGACCTATATTGAAGTGATATGAAATTACCCAAATGAATTAATATTCTATTTTGTTATTCAAAGGTAAAGGTAAAGGTAAAGGCCCTCCCGTTGATCGTCGATTTTGCTCGAGCGGGCCCAGTAACGTCTCCATTGGAGACTTTGTTGTTACTGTGTCTGGCATATCGAATACTCTCGGTAGCTTGCCGGGCTCTCCGAGAGGGGCGGAGGAATCGAACTCGGGTCGGCCATGTTGGCCGCTTGTAAGGCGAACGCCCTACCCGCTGTGCTATCGCTCCAGCCCGACGGGAGGGCCTTTACCTTTACCTTTGTTATTCAAAATAACAAATAAATTCATTTATATATTGTGCATAGAGAATCTACTATATTTACAAGAACTACGATGTTATTAATATCATGCCAGTTGGGATACAAGACTCAGTTGGAAGAGATACCTATATTTTAGACATAACATACAGCTACAGGAATAAATTCTCCTTGTACCCCACTGCACTTAAAGAAAATATAGTCATATTTTTCAGTTATGTAATTTAAAAGCTACAGTAATATGGGACACCAGGAGTGATTTCTGAGCATATAACCAAGAGTAACCCCTCAGCATCTCTGGGTGTGGCCCTGATGTTAAAAATCTTAAAAAATAAAACTATAAGATATGACGGAAAGAAGATTGGCAGTGGACTCCAACTTTAGTCTTCTTTATGCTTCCACTCCTGCCAGATATGGTACCTACCTTGAACTAGTCTTGTTGGTTCCACCAGTCATGCTGCTGGAAGCCAAACTGCATCCAAGATCCCGTAGCTGACAAGGCCGTGCTGTCTCCAGGAGATTCCTGCAGGGATCCGAGATGATACCTTTCTAATATTGTCAGCAGTCTGCAACCTCAGTCCACCCTCTGCTGAGCATTTTCGCTTCCTTTGAATGATTCATTATAAAAAAAACTCAGTCTATGTCCTTATTCTTGGTTGGAAAAAAAAAACCCTCCTTATTACTATGAACCTTTACCTCATTTTATTCTTTTTTTGACAGTCACTCTAGTCAGTAGCTCCTTAGTGTTATAAATCACCTATCCTGGTTGAACCCAACACTTACCTGGAGAAGAGTTTGCCATTGGTGGCCAATAGTGTAGCTAAAGAAGGAATAGGAAGATTAAAAAAAATTAGAAGGAAAACAGAAATCACCAGTGCTGTCCTTCTTGAACTTAGAACTCTGCCCTTTCTATTTTCCTCTGCCACTACTGAATTTCATGGACTCTACTCTTTATGAGAGTATCCAAAAGACTTTCACATATAGATATGGAAAAGGGACAGATTTGACAGAGAACTGGTTTTGAGATGAAAATTCTGACCCATGACTGGTACTGAGGAAAGAGTTTCTCTCTTAAGGAGAACAACCAAAGACTGTCTGGTGTCACTCTCCCAGTAAATGAGACTTCATTGGAGATGCTTGAAGGTTGCTATAACCCCATCCATTATCTTCCTGCAGTGAAGTCTCTCTCTTAACACCTAATACACTCAGCTTGCTTTAAGTTTCCCGTACAAAAGTTTCAAAGATGTCTGGGGAACATACATCGTGATTTTGTCTTATTTTCCTAGAGCTCAATAACAGTGTCAGGATAGATCAGTAAACTTGATGATAAGGTAGTAAGGAAGTATTTATGGTTCTTTGTGACATACTCTGAGTTTCACATCATATCATAGAAAACTACACTTTCCCAACAGATAAAACTCCAGGGATGAGCTCTTCCTCCATTCCCCCCGCCAATTAGATCTTTCATTTATATGATGTATATTGTATTTTTCTTACATCTAACCTCAGACAGAAGTGCTACATACCCTCAGCTCCGAGAGTCAAGTCATCTTCAAAACTGGCCCCATGGCTTGGACAACCTGTCAAGTATTATGACAAAACTCACAAAAATCAGGTTTGGGCAAGTGCACATGCACAAACAAACAAACACACACACAGATCACCAGGATGCACAAAATCTTTGTGTTCTTAGCTTTGCACAATGCTCGCAAACACTGTTAGACGTCTATATTTCCAAAACTGTCTCAAACTGTACGTGGACTACTTCGAAATTCACAACCACATTTGGTTCAGGAATAATCACATATGAAGTCACCATAATTCACGGTTCTCTCTATTACATACTGATGAACACAACCCTCTGCCAAAGAGTAAGCGTGTAATGGTGCACACTCACACACATAAACACTCATGTGTAGTTAAGCTCTTTTCCCATAGTAGTAATTATTAGCTAAAAAGCCACTTTCAGAAGATAATCATTGAGAAATAGTCAATGTGAGAGTGCTGAGCCAGCACTTTATCTTTTGGTGCACCTTCTGATCACTCGTGGGTGTTTAGAAGACTGTCAAGAATCAATATTCTCATGTGCACACATTCATACATCTATTCATTTATTCACATATATACACACACATATTTATTTGTTTATTTATGTATACACTCACAGAACTACATAAATTTGGGTAGAAGAAAGAGCAGAGCCTGTACTCACCATTGTAAATTGACTGTCCTGCTTCCTCAAAAATTCCTTCTTCTGAGTATCTATAAAATAAAAATAATCTCTTAGATTGAAATGATTGCATTGTCTAAGTTTCCTTTGCTCAAATAGTGTCCAAAATCTCAAATAAGTTTCTAATGAGTATCATTAATATCAGTATTTTGGGGCACTGGTAGCACTGTCCTCCCATTGTTTGTCGATTTGCTTGAGCGGGCCCAGTAACATCTCCATTGTGAGAATTGTTGTTACTGTGTTTGGCATATCGAATACGTCATGGGTACCTTGCAGGGCTTTGCCGTATGGGCAAGAAACTCTCAGTAGGTTACCGGGCTCTCTGAGAGGGGCGGAGGAATTGAACCTGGGCTGACCAGGTTGGCCGCATGCAAGGCATATGCCCTACCCTCTGTGCTATTGCTCCAGCTTAATCATCAAACTACATACATTAAATATATGCAATTTACAAATGTGATAATATGCCCATCTGTGTATATTTCTACACTGAACAGAAACACATTCTACTATTGCAGTTTCCCCTTCCTTGGACACAGAATATGCTTTTCAAGATCCACTCCAATGGTAAGAATGTCTCCATGGATAGTACCTAACCCTTTATATTTTTCTTATATGCCTACTTAAGATCAAGTTTTAAATGAGGGGAGAGGGGCCCACCTGAAGATGCCTGGGGGCTACTTCTGGCTCTATATTCAGGGACTCATGTAGTTCTGGGAATCAAATCAGGGTCAGCTACAATTAAGAAAAGTACCTTAACCCCTGTATTGTCTCTCCAGCCCCATTAATCTATAAATTAGGCAGAGTAATGGATTAACAACAATAATAAATTAGAACAATCTTAACAGTGCTGTAATACAAGTTATGTGAATGTGCACATGTGCACTTATTCTCAAAATACCTTACTGTGCACAGTATTTCTGAACCATGGGCGACCACGTGTATTGGACTGACAAGTTCAGAGAGGTAATCTAATGGAACTGGGAGAGAAATGTTTGAGATCGCATTGCCAATTTATTAACAACATTGTCTAAAGTCAGCTTTACAACAATTTTCCAGTTAATAGGAAAGTTACCAGTAAATAAGAATATAGAAGTAATCCTAGATAAGCACATTTATAAAAGCAGGTGTTTAAGTGCCATAATGGCCTCATCAAAAAAGTATGAATACTAGTATTTTTTAAAAATTTTTATTAATGAAACACCATGAGGTACAGTTGTAGATTTACAAATATCTGTGCTTGGGTTTCAGTTATACAATGATTGAGTACCCACTCCTCCACCTGAATATTAGTATTTTTAATCTTTAGGTAACCTTATCTACATATTTCTGAACCATATTCTTGCTGAATATCATATCTTTAAAAAGTCAGCAGGAATTGCATTTTGGTTAGAGATTATAATTTTACGTTTCTGAGAATTGTCTTGTCAAATATTTACCACTTCTACAAGAAAAACAAATAAAAAATCAGCAAAAATGGCAGTGATATACTGGTCAATTTTGCAAACAAGGTAGAAATTCTCTAAATTTAGAGTCTAAAACAGGTGAGTGCAGTAATCTGTAAAAAATGCTTTAAACTGGAGCTAGCACACCTGGATTCCAGTTTCTGCTTATGTTCTCAAATGCTGTTATGTTCCCAAATATCAAAATAAAAGATTTGGATGGCTAGATAACTTGACTATTTAAGTCCATTTCAAGCACTTATATGCTGTGAGTTTATACAATTGACTTTACTAAAAGTTTTTAAAATGTAAATTGCCTGTGATATTTTGAATAATGTTAAAGTGAAGATGGAACAGAGAAGGGCTGTTAAGGTAAGATGCCGGGTAATTGGACTGGAATGCATCTTCTGAAACTGATCTCCAGGAATTTAGGTAATTCTCTGACTATTGGAGAATAATTTAATGAAAGGTTTAATAATGGGAGTAGATTTACTAACTGAATATCTGTAGATCAAGATGTTTTGAGCAACTTTTTCTAACACTTCTTTCAGCAGTCAAAAAAAAAGTTCTTACCAAATATTAATGATCATTAATTTTTATATGTTTTCCTGAAGAAAATGAACAAATATCATGGTTTGTTAAAATGCAAAATTAAGAGCTGAAAATATGACTCAAGCACAAGGCACATTTCTCCATGTGGCAGGATCTGGATTTGGTGCCCTACCTTACATGACTGCCTGGGCTCCAGATCCTTTGATGGCCCTGAGCACTGATGACTATGGATACTGCCAGTCAGACTACCAAGCTGTCAGACATACACAAACATTGCTGGGAAAAGTTCCTATTAAAAAGTGTAAACTGTGGGGCTGGAGAGATAGCACAGTGGGTAGGGCTTTTGCCTTGCATGTGGTGACCTGGGTTCGATCTCTGGCATCGCATATGGTCCCCTGAGCACCACCAGAAGTAGTTCCTGAGTGCAGAGCCAGGAGTAATCCCTGAGCATCGCCGGGTGTGACCCAAAAAGCAAAAAAAAAAAAAAATTGTAAAATGCCACCTATGCTAATTAAAAATGGTAAGATCTATAATACAATATTCCAAATATGTACTTATCTTAATATTATTGTAAATATATTATTTTATCATATTATTTCATTTACATATTTATTTTTACCTTTGATCACCTTAACCCAATCTTTTTCCCCCACCAATCTCCTGTATCTAGTAAATATCAATCTTCCCTCTGTTGCACTTTTAGGTACATAATTAATAGAAATGCCTGTATATGATCTCCAGAAGATCTAACACTATTAGATATTCATACCATTGGTACTAATAATATTCCAGAATTGGAAAACCATAAATCTATAATTATTTTAAAGATGTACGAGTCTTAAAATTTACAATTACCCTAGAAATAATTGTAATTTACATACTAATATATAAATAGCAATTTATAAAATATCTATAATTTAATGCAATACAACAATAAAATTCACACTTAATATGAATGAAGACAACAAATACTAAACAAAAGAAACATGAACACAGAATACATATTGCATGATTATAATTTTACAAAGCTAAATAGCTACAAAACTTATAATGGTATATTTTGCACTATTGGTAACTCTTGGAAATAGGGTAGTAATAAAGGATGACAGAAGGATTCTAATGTACTGGTAAAACTGCATTATATTTCATAAAATACAACTTCTACATACTTAATGTATATGATGTGATGATTATGGACATATACATTATCATATTATATGCATATCATCAGCAACCAAAGTAACAGACATGTCCAACATCTTCATAATTTCCTCATTTTCTTTTGTCTCTTTTTGAAGAAACTTTAACTAAATATCTGCCATCTTAAGACATTTTTCAGTACACAATACATTGTTAAATAGGTAAAAGGTAAAGGTAAAGGCCCTCCCGTTGATCATCGATTTGCTCAAGCGGGCCCAGTAACGTCTCCATTGGAGACTTTGTTGTTACTGTGTCTGGCATATCGAATACGTCATGGGGAGCTTGCCAGGCTCTGCTGTGCGGGTGAGATACTCTTGGTAGCTTGCCGGGCTCTCCGAGAGGGGTGGAGGAATCGAACTCGGGTCGGCCATGTTGACCGCTTGTAAGGCAAACACCCTACCGCTTCGATGTGCCAAACACAGTAACAACATTGTTAAATAAAGACAGTATAACATAGTATGACATGTTAACTATAGACAGTATAGGAGTTTTCTGCAATTTATTCATCTTGCATAATTAAGGCTTATACTCATTGATTTTTCCCCATAATTTTGGCCAAAAAGAAAAATTGATATTGATACATTTGCTATATTTCAATAGCATTTACATTATGCTAAAAAATACATTACAGTTACACTAAAAAATACCAGCAAGAACAAGAGAGAAAGAGAGAGAGAGAGAGAGGACAGCAGGTAAGGAACTTGCTTTGCATGAAGCCAACATTGGTCTAATCCCTAGCACCCACATACAGTCCTCCAAGCCAAGTCCCAGTGTGATCCCTGAGTACAGAGCCAGGAGTAGACTCAGAGCACAACTAAGGTAACTTTCCCTCACACACCACCCCCAAAAAATCACTGACACAATTTCTGATCTGTACCCAAAAATGTGCTATTAGACACAAGTTTTTGCTGAATATTTACATTCTTACATTCATTGGGACAATGGTCAGCCCAGGGTCAGCTTTGGAACAACTGACTTTTCTGTGTCTGTGAACTCTGCTAAGAAGTATGGACATGGTTCTGGAGCTACTTGGGCCTTCTCTCTGAGCCTGACATTTGGAAATGCCATGGCTATCAGTGAGTCTAAGACATTTTGTTGGTATTTCTTAAAACAAAAAAAATGTGACTTGGGATTATATCCATAGCTACTTCTCTACCTTTCTAATGAAAGGAACGTCATTTCCTGTCTGAAAAATACAGCCAAGGTATAGACCACACCCAGCGATGCTCAGAGGTTACTCCTGGCTCTGCACTCAGGAATTACTCCTGGTGGTGCTCGGGGGGACTATATGGAAATGCTGGGAACCTAACCCAGGTCGGCTGCATGCAAGGCGAATGCCCTACCCTAGTCACTGTGCTATCGCTCCAGCCCCTTTTGTATTCTTAAGAGCAGGAGGAGGATTGGTTTGTGAGAAAAATGTTGACACTTTGCCTGAAGACATTGTGGAGTCACTTACTCTCCACCTCTGATACAATTAACATATTTATGTTCTAGAAAATCTCCTGAGAGTTTAGAAGAAAAAAAGAAGGAAAGGAATCATTTTGACAAATGCGTTTGCTTTAAATCCACAGAAATTTGTGTTCCCCTAAGGCCCAGAAAGACAGTACAGCAGAGCAGGTAAGATGCTTGCTTGCCTTGCCTGTGGCTGATCTGGGTTCTAACCCAGCATCCCATATGGTCTGCTGCCCAGCACCAGGAGTAATTCCAGAGTGCAGAACCAGGAATAACCCCTGAGAATTTCTGAGTGTGGCCCAAGAACTAAAAAGAAAGAAAGAAAGAAAAAAGAGAGAGATTGTGTGCCCTTAAATAGAACCTCTCTGAGAAACACTGACACTAACCTACTTGAAAAGCTGGTGATTTTTCTTGGAGAGCATGTCAGAAAGAAAACCCCTCTTACTGTAACAGGAGGGCTGGAGCGATAGGACAGCGGGTAGGGCATTTGCCTTGCGCGTGGCCAGTGCAGGTTCGATTCCCCCGTCTCTCTTGGAGAGGCTGGCAAGTTACTGAGAGTATCCCGCCCACACCGCAGAGCCTGGTGGGAGAGCCTGGCGCCGAGCCTGGCGGGAGAGTATCCCGCCTGCAACGCAGAGCCTCCTCACAATGTAGACGTTACTGGTACCCGCTCGAGCAAATCCATGAACAACGGGAGGACAGTGCTACAGTGCTACTATAACAGGAAAGTTGATATTGGAGAGAAAAGGGAAAACAGATGATATTGGAACACATTTAGAAAAATGACTTCTTTAGCACGTGTAGCAGTAAATGTGGATTTTCTTGAAAAGAATCCAAGACTGCAACTCAGAATGCTGTACCCAGAATGTGTTTCCCCCAGTCTTTATTGATGTTATTAACAGTCAAATGTTCACTCACTGTCGTCAACCATCACATCCATACGTTTTACCTGATTCTATGATGTAATTAAAAGACATTATATATTTCTTCGATATAATTAAAATAATAGAAGTTGGTTATTTTTAAGGAATCAATTAATTCCATTAGCAAAGACAAAAGTACTGATATAAATAGACATGTTCTTGAAATTTAAATATTGACTTTTTCAGATTATGCAAATACTTTTCCACATTTGCTTCTAGTATCTATTACGGGAAAATAAATAAAATCTTAAATATATAACTAAAGTCTTATCCTCCCATTTTCTCCCATATCCTTGATTTTTCTATATAACTTCTTGACAAACTGTTTTGGAAGTTGGGGACAACACCCAGTAGTGCTCAGGGTGTGCTATTGCTGGTTCCATGCTCGGGAGTAACCCTTAGCAATGCACAGGGGGCCATATGAGTTGTCAGCAATCAATTCAGTGTTGTAATCAAAGTAGCATCATACAAAACAAGTGCCTTAACCCCTGTACTATTTCTCCTGAATACTTTTCGATAGATATTTTTGAAGTACATTGTCAAAAAGACAGACAAAGTTTTCAACTTTGAAGACATCAACAGCTTGATTTTAGAGATCTCACCGCACATTATTTTGAAAGTTCATCATTCCAGTTTCTGTGTTTTATAGATGAGGGGACTGAGATAGAAAAACTCAGATAGTTAATTTGCTTAGAGCTTGTTTCACAATTAGTGAGAGCAAGAATAAGACTCGAATCTTGGAGATTTTTACTCATCATTTTTGAAGAGATGGAAAGGGAGCCTATCTCAGGTAGGGCTTGGCAACAGCAAAGAGATAAGAGACAAGGAGAAGCGTCTGCCTAACAAATCGAAAAAATTTTAAAATTGCTTGCTTATCTCCATAGTTAGAAATGCATAAAAGGAGAAAGACAGTTTTCCCTTGTGGATTCTCTTTCCCACTCCATAACTACCTGTCACTACTATCTGACAGTGTTGCTCTTGTTCTGCTTGCTTTTGTCTTCAATAAAAATTTTACTTCACTCTCAACAAATTCATTTCCTGTCTCTCAGTCTTCAGGGGCAGATGATACTCCTATGGCAACATACTATTTTTTACTTAGAAGTTCTGATTGTCTTTTTGTAGAGCAAGGATGAGAAAAGTGATTTCTGGAGTTTACCCAATCTTGTGTGATTTTCTTTTTTTCAATGTAAATAGTAACATTTAACATCACAGTTAATATTTTAAACTGCTTTGTACCCCTTAGGTTATTTATACTATTACACACCTAATAAATGCGTAATTGCAACTGTTGATGAATGGATACACTCAAGAGACATTAATGAGATAACTGAATTCTTTCTTCTTTACACTCCATGAAGCATTTTAAATTATAAGACAATTCTTATGCACCTGTGAGCATTCCTGCTAGCCACTATCTGTGTACTACCTCAAAGTGTACTTTGAAACCCGTAATTGATGTCAAAGTCAATCATATGTAAACTTGATTAAAACAATGAAAAAGGAAAAGAAAAACAAAACTTTCTGGCTTTGCGTTTTTGGGCTTAGCCAATTGGAATAAACAACCTGGGATTATTTAGTGCTATTTTCAGTTAATGGGTGAGTTTATGCTAAAGGCTATATAAAGCTAAACACATTAGAGTGGTAATGAAGAGGTGAGAGTTTATTCTGAGAATTTATTATCACACAATCGATTAAATTTAAGCAGGTTACATTAGCTTTCCTTCTGTTACAGGCTGAATATAAAATGATACAGTGTCATGTGGTGTGTGTGGTGGGGGGGGAGGTTTCATATTTTTAATTATTTCTGAAAAAATGATGATATATATGATACATCTTGCCCTGAAGTAACTGCTTTAATTTTCCATTGTTTTGAATGACCGGAGTAAGTCTGAACTCATCTTCTATGTTACACAATAGAAATAAATAACACAGTATCATATTACTCTTTTAATGAGAATAATTAATTTAAAAGCTCTTACACTGGATAAAACTCCAATCTGAAGGAAAAGGTAGTGGCATAGAGATCTAGAACTCAGCCAGATATGGCTGCAAATTTCTATTAGTACTGAATTTGGAGAAGACCTAACCTGTATTTCTAGCTCACTACCCTACCTTCCAGTGTTGAACTCAATTCTCAGCCACAAATCTCAAACTAATACCAAACTTTTATCATCATACTCTCCCCTCTCTTCTATTTCAACCTTCTTTCTAATCAATAGTCTAAATTCAAATATATTCCTCAGTCTTTGGGTTCCCAAGTGTCCATGCCTGCTACCATGTTCAACTATCAACCACATTCAACCATTCCAGCACTTACCCACAGTCCTGCAGCCAATCTTCAATCTTACTTATTGAATTCCCTGGAAAAGTCAGAGATGAAGTCACTGAAACCAGATTTCCTTCTGAATATTACCCCTTAACACAAATTTATTTTTATGGAGAAAAATAGCAGAATCCCTAAAAGGAATCCCATCAAACTTTTTCTTTAAGATATGAGTATATGCATGTATTTAAAAAGTGGGTGTTTCTTTTTTCCTTCTCACTTCATACCAGGAAATTGGAAAATGTCCAGGGTACTGCTTCCTTTTTTTCCCAAAGTTTTGGAGTGGGGCAGGATTACTCTTCTTTAAATTAATAAAGTAAAAAAAATGAAATTTTCTTTAGTTTGCCCAGTCTGTACCTGTGGAGGTATCAAAGACCCCAGGTGCCATGCGAGACAGATATCCAGACAGACTCAACATCAACCTCTTTTTTTTTGTTTTGCTTTTTAGGTCACACCCAGCGAGGCTCAGGTGTTACTTCTGGCTCTGCACCCAGGAATTACTCCTGGCGGTGCTCGGGTGACCATATGGGATGCTGGGAATCGAACCCAGATCGGCTGCATGCAAGACAAACGCCCTACCCACTGTGCTATAGCTCCAGGCCCAGACTCCCTATCTTCTTGAAGTGAGTTCCTACAGCATGGTTTAGCTGCTGGCCCACATCCACTCCAGAGCAGTCAGGCACCAAAAACCACCTGGTCCAGAACCAGTCACTGGTTAGCAAAGTACCAGTCCCAGTGGGAAAACTAAGGAACACAGTTATGTTGACAGAGGGGGACAAAAGTCCAGGAAGATCCAAAATGACATAAGATCTTTGTAATCAACCTTAAGATTTGAGGACAATAATCATAGTGGTACTCAGTGATCTGAAAATGACATTTCAACATACAATCAGTAAACTTGAAAAGAACCCAATGGGAAAAAATGAAAAAAAAATCTCATTGAAATAGAAGTAAAGAAGCTAAAAACTATAGTGGCAAGAGTCAGTATCAGAATCAATCAAACTAAATATTGAATGAAATAATTCAAAGATGTGATAAACAGCTCCAACAAGAAAGCAGCAATAGAAAAAAAAGAATAAGAAGAACTGAAAAGAATATAAGGTATATTATTATTAATACCAATAGCAATATTCCTTCTTTTGAAAAGGAATTTCAGAAGAAAAAGGGAGAAGGCAAGAAAAACTAATTGAAGAAGTAAAGTAAAGTAAAGGCCCTCCCGTTGATCATCGATTTGCTCGAGCGGGCCCAGTAACATCTCCATTGGAGACTTTGTTGTTACTGTGTTTGGCATATCGAATACGTCACGGGGAGCTTGCTAGGCTCTGCCATGCGGGCGAGATACTCTCGGTAGCTTGCTGGGCTCTCCGAGAGGGGCGGAGGAATCGAACTCGGGTCGGCCATGTTGGCTGCGCGCAAGGCAAATGCCCTACCTGCTGTGCGATCGCTCCAGCCTCAGTCTCCGTCTCAATTGAAGAAATGATAGTTTAAAACTAATACAGTCAGAAGAGGGAGATGGGAGTAATGATCCAAGAGTCCCAAAACGTACCAATCAATGTAAATTCAAATAGAATGAAACCAAGACACATTATAGCACTGTAGCACTGTCCTCCTGTTGTTCATCGATTTGCTCGAGCAGGCACCAGTAATATCTCATTGTGAGACCTGTTGTTAATGTTTTGGGCATATCAAATATGCCACAGGGAGCTTGCCAGGCTCTGCCATGTGGATGGGATACTCTCAGTAGCTTGCCAGGAACTCCGAGACGGACAGAGGAATCGAACCTGGGTCAGTTGCATGCAAGGCAAATGCCTTATATATGGGATATCACTTCATACCAGTGAAAGAGTATGAGGTATCAAGAAGACTGAAAAAAGTGTTGGTAGGAATGCAGCAAAAGGAACCCTCATTTACAGTTATTAGGAATGTCATTTCATTTGGCTTCTATGAAAAGTAGAGATTTCTTTAAAAAGTAAAAATAAAACTTCGATAAGACCCAGAAATTCTATTTCTTAGCAACTATTCCTCAAACACAAAATTATTAATCCAAAGAGATCTAGACACACTACGTTCATTGAAGTGCTTAGTACAATAGCCAGAATATGGAAACAATCTGAACATCCAACAATGGATGAATAGATCAAGAAGTTGTAGAATATATTCCCAAGGAAATTCTTCTATGCAGCTGTAAGAACAGATAAAGTCAGGAAGTTCACTGCAATATGGGTAGAATTGGAGTTAGTTATGTTAAGTGAGTCAGAGGGAGAAATACTAGATGATCTCATTAATTTGTGGAGTATAGACAAAAAAAAAACAACAAGAAGATAATAGTACAGAATAATAACAAACACTGGCATTGGAATATGAGTAGTTGGGAGAAGGTAGAGGAAGGAAGACCAGACTAGTGTCACTTAGGGATGTCATGGAGGATCCCTGGATACTTTAATGGTGGTTAGAGTTAGTAACATTGCATATCAATACAATTGATATATTGTATTGCTGGAGCAATAGCACAGTGGGCAGGGAGTTTGCTTTGCATGCAGAGGACCCAGGTTTGATTCCTCTGTCCCTCTCAGAGAGTATCCCAAGTATCACTCCAAAACCAGTAACAACAAGTCTTACAATGGAGATGTTACTGGTACCCCAAGCAAACCTAAACTATACTAAATAAAAGTCACTATCACTGTCACTGTCCTCCTGTTGTTCATCGATTTTTCAGAGCGGGCCCAGTAATGTCACAATTGTGAGACTTGTTGTTACTGTGTTTGGCATATCGAATACACCATGGGTAGCTTGCCAGGCTCTGCCGTGTGGGCGAGATTCTCTTGGTAGCTTGCTGGGCTCTCCGAGAGGGACAGAGGAATTGAACCTGGGTCAGTCAGGTAGTCCACGTTCCAGGCAAATGTCCTACCCCTGTGCTATCGCTCCAGTCAAATAAAAGTCATTAATTAAAAATAGAATAGAAGCACAACCTTGTACTGATGTTTCTTATTTTCGACTTAAATAAGTTGAGTAAGTATAAGTGTGTGCAAATGTGATATATATGTGCATGTGTGTACATGTGTGTGTGTTACTTTTATGCCAGTAGTTTTATTTGAAATTTAGAGAAGTTCTGAAAGACATGTAGTTTCCCCTAAGGTCACACAGCTTATAAATAATCAAGTTGCAGCCAGGATCCAGGCATTAGGAGTATGTGACCTGTTACACACAAAATGTAAATATCCCCAAATACTCATAGTGAACATTGGCCTTGTGTTTTTATTGGCCTTGTGTTTTATAGTTTCTTAGGATGATAAAAAACAGAAGTATCTCTTTTTAAAAAAAAAAATCTTTTGCTTATCCCTTCTCACATACATGCTAATCTTGAATCACTTTACTTTTCATGCCTTATTTACACTGTGGAAACAACCCTGAAGATACAGTAAACAATAGTGATTTAAGAATGCTGGGAGAGTGGGGCTGGAAAGATAGCACAGCGGGTAGCGCGTTTGCCTTGCATGCGGCAGGCCCGGGTTCGATACCCAGCATCCCATATGGTTCCCCGAGCACTGCCAGGAGTACCTCCTGAGTGCAGAACCAGGAGTAACTCCTATGCATCGCCAGGTGTGACCCAAAAAGCAAAAAAAAAAAAAAAGAAAAAAAAAGAAAAAAAGAGAATGCTGGGAGAGTGGGGGACAAGGGGGAAGGGAAGGGTAGAGGAGACGTGGGGATATGGGTGGAGGGATCCGAGCATTCTGCTTGGCACTGCATATATAAAACAAGGAGTGATAGCACAGCGAGTGATAGCACACTTGCATGCGACCGACCAGGGTTTGATTCTTCCGTCCCTCTCAGAGAGCCTGGCAAGCTACCGAGAGTATCCCACCTGCATGGCAGAGCCTGGCAAGCTCCCCGTGGTGTATTCGATATGCCAAAAACAGAAACAAGTCTCACAATGGAGACGTTACTGGTGCCCGCTCAAGCAAACCGATGAACAAGGAGAGGACAGAGCTACATGCTACAGTATCAGTTCAATTGTCATTTTTTAAGAGCTTCCTTCAAACCCATCCTTGGGAGTTTCCCCAGCCCCCTGTAAGCCTATGCCTCGTTTCCTCTATCACAAGACAAAGTGGAAATCCAAACAATGCCTAATTGCCTTACCTTCCTGAAACACATCATCAAGGCATGAAGGCTCAGCATCTGGGACGTCCTGTAGGATTGCTTCTGCTTCTTCCAGGTCCTGAGTCTGCCACTGACGACTCTGACGGATCCAGGCCCGCCGCTTCTCCCAGGATGTGGGACTCAGCACAGAGCCCTCCATGACCCTGATTCACACCGTGGGGCCTTCCACTACAGTAATCCTGCCCTAGAGTTGAAACAGTTGATACTTCATCCTCTGTTCAGAAACCACTCACTGGGAAGGTTACTGTCCATTTTTTTTCTGCAGTTCCAAAGGAATCCCTCGATGCTTTCAGAAGAGAAGAATTTCAGTCCTTCTTTTTTCTTAAAAAAGAAAAATAAATAAATAAATGCTCTGAAAAGTCTATACACCAGGGACAGTCCATCAAATCAATATATTTGTAAACTTAAGCGTCAGATAAGAAGGAATGTTGTAAAAGCTTTCCTAAATTGTTTTCTTCTCATATACCTGAAAAGTGACATTAGAAACATTTTTATTTGATCCTTAAAGAGTTTGTCTTTCTAGTATGAGACTAATATCCAAGAACAGAAACAAAACGGGGCTAGGCACATATGCTGTTCCAACCTGTGTGCTGCTTGCGCCCACATGGCCACACACATAGTTCCTGAGCACATGTGTCACCCACATCTCCCCTCTTGAGATGTGTTCTTTCATGCTTTCGTATCTAATGCTAGGATGTGTGTAGGGGCTCTCTCCGCCCTTGGAGAAGCCCGCATTCTCTCTTGCGTGCATCTCGTGCATCTCTCTCTGTCTCTCTCTCTGTCTCTCTCTCTGTCTCTCTCTCTGTCTCTCTCTCTTTCTCTCACTCTCCCCCTCCACACCTTAAAAACCCTCCAAATAAAATCTATTTATTTCAGTTCTTGTCTACTCCTTTATGCGAAGTGAGACAAGAGCCTAGTAACCCTGGGTCCTGGGTGGCAGAGGCAGATGGCGAGAATGTGACCTTCTTTCTCTTCCCCGCTTCACGTAAGTGGGGCCCACCGACATAACTCCCTCCCTTCTGCCCCTCCTCTATCCCTTCCTTTCTTCCTCCCTTCCTTCCTCCTTTCTATCCTTCCCTCCTCTCTCTGTGAAACAGACATCACGATGCAGGGCCGCTGTGGGCATACATAAACTGAATAAATGTGAAATGAAACTGCAAAAAAAAAACCCAAAAAACAGAAAACAAAAAACAAAAAAAAAAACTGGGGCCAGGAGTTCTAGCTATGGGGTGGGGGGAGAGGGGGAGAGGGCGGAGGTAGTTAGCATAGAGAAGGGACCACTATGACAATAAAAGTTAAAAATGATCCCTCTGGACAAGAACTGAGTACTGAAAGTGGGTGAAGGGATATGCATGATAACATTTCAGTATCTGTATTGCAAACCATAATGCCCAAAAAGGAGAAAAAAAAGTGTCTGCCATAGAGGTGGGTTGAGGGGCCAGGAGGGTCACTGGGGGCACTGGCAGTGAGAAATGTGCACTGCTGAAGGGATGGGTTTTGGAACATTGTATGACTGAAACCCAATCATGAACAACTTTGTAACTGTGTATCTCACAGTGATTCAATTAAAAATAAATTAATTAACTAAAACACATATACATAAAGTAGGAGGTGCTCTTTCAGACCCTTCCATTAAAAAATATAATATATTTTAAAATTTTATAAATCTATGAGCGGGCCCAGTAACATCTACATCATGAGACTTGTTGTTACTGTGTTTGGCATACTGAATACGTCACGGGTAGCTTGCCAGGCTTTGCCGTGAAGGCGAGATACTCTCGGTAGCTTGCTGGGCTCTCTGAGAAGGGCAGAGCAATAGAACCCCACTCAGCCGGGCTGGCTGCATGCAAGGCAAGCACCCTACCACTGTGCTATCGCTCCTTCTATGCAATTTATAAAATTCACTTTATTCTTAAAAGAATATTAGGTGAGATATCACAGGGGGAAGTGTGCTTGTCTTGCATATCACCAACCTGATAGATCCTGAGCCCAGTATATAATTCGCTGACACCACTAGGAGTGATTCCTGAGCACAGAGCCAGAAGTTAGCTCTGGGCACTGTTGGGTGTGGATCCCAAACAGAAACAACACCAAACATACAAGACAATATAAGAAATTTTCTATCTCAAAGGTTAAATGCATTTCTAAGTTCTCATAACTAGTTGTCACTCCAACTGTAGTCATTCTTGGTTTTTTTTTTTTTTTTTGCTGTGTCTTGTTTCCTCTCGTGTATTTAGGGTCAACCCAGGATATTTCTCAGAAAGAAAAATAATAGTAAAAACAAAGAGCTTTTAAACAATGATCAGAACCATCTTTAGGATCATCATTTCCTAAATTGTTATCTTGGGTGTGTCTATTGCTATGCTAATTCCTTAATGATCAGTGCATTTATATTCCATTTTATTCTGCCCAATCAACACCTCTGAGTCTACTAAAAAACAGAATGTGATTTCACTAACCTCTTACACAGAAAGTAAGAAAGAAGGGAAGAATCATTTAACTGTCCAAAGCAGTAGTACCCAAACCATTTGACTTACCACTCCTTTTTCACAAACAAAATGACTATATCCCTGGAAATCTACCAAACAAACAGAAAGTGCCCCTGAGTCTACTAGCCCTCCCACATCCCAAATCATTCCAGTGCCTTTCCTGGGAGGAGGGATAAGCAACTTTGTGGAAGACTGAAATACAGCTTCAAAAGACATGCACTTTGTGGAGTAGGAGAGATAGTACAGTAGGGAGGGTGTTTGCTTTGCATGTGGCCAACCTCAGATTTCATGCACCCCATTTCGTCCACTGAACTCACTAGGAGTGATCCCTGAGCACAGAACCAGGAGTATACTCTGAACACTGCCAGGTGTGCCTCCCTACACACACAAAAAAATGCGCTCACATTGTTCTTCCTCTTTCCAAACTGCCACACATTCACAACCATAGTTCATAAGAGTTAATAAGAAGTTGAATCATTATTTTTTACTATCCTGTCCATTTATTCTTCAGAGCTGCCTTAAACAGCCTTATTTTCATAACCACACTTTTTAGCTCTTGGACTAAGGGAAAATGAAAGACAAAATAGTAAAATTTACCAGTTTCTATAGGCTTCATTATTGAAATATTTAATTGATATTTTAATCACCATGTGCAGAATTACATAATTATTCATGATTGAGTTTCAGGCATGCAATGTTTCAGTGCAATACCTTCACCAGTGTCCACTTCTCTCCACTAATGTCTTATTCTCTTCCAGTCCCCAGCCTGCCTCTATGGCAGGTGTTTACCCTAAGTGTGTTAGGCTTCATCAGTGAATTTCCCCTTTTCCTCCTCCCAAAAGAAGCTTATCATGCTCTTGCTAGCATCCCTAATTTATTTTAATTTAGTTAAAGTTTATCTTTAACCTTTCCTTTGTGTTTTACCTCTCATTGTCTCAGTTCCCCAAGTCAGTCTTGATTACTCATAAGTCAAAACTGTCTGGTAGTTCTGGACTTTGTATTTCTAATGCTTTGTATTTTAAGCACAGTGTGTTTGTACCTGCTTTTCTATTTCCCTATGGCCTTTTTATATTTTACTATAGAACAATGTTCTTTGGTTAAATACAGGAAGACCATTAATGCTAAGCTCCTCATATTTGGGAGTTGATTAACTCTGAGATATATCTACTCCTGGACATCCATCATAAGTACTTGACTCAGACCCCGGTTGCTATAGTTTCTAACACCCCAAAAGGGAGGTCCCACCTTGGGACTGGGATGGACCCAGGGCAAATGGCAAAGGTACCCGAGCATTGAAATGGGACAGTCTAGAAAGCATAAAGGCATGGTCTTGATGCAAGCTATTATGACTTAAGAGACAGGATCCCCGCAGGGAAGAACAAGCTGAACTGGCTTGAGGAGACTTAGTCTGGGATTTACAGTAAAAGTGTTGCTTGATTTCAGAGTCCAGAGAACTACTGTTGGGATCTTTGTCTTTTACTTTGTTTATCCAAGCAACTGAAAGTATTTATAACATATAAAACTTGAGGGAAAGATAAAAACAATGTAGATGTTCCTGGGACACAACAGAGTGTTTCCTTGCATTAATCTCACCAAGATAATTTCCCATGTTTTATCTATGTAAATGTTCTATGTAAATTTCCAGGTGCTTTTTCTTTCTTTTTTTAATTGAATCACCATGAGATACAATTACAAAAGCTTTCTTGTTTGAGTTTCAGTCATACAATGATCAAACACCCATCCAACCATCAGTGCACATTTTTCACCACCAATGTCCCTAGTATCCCCCCTCCCCTGCCTCTATTGCAGACAATTTCCCCCACACTCTCTCTCTACTTTTGGGAATTATGATTTTCAATACAGATACTGGGAGGCTATCATGTTTGGTCCTTTATCTACTTTCAGGACACATCTCCCATCCCGAACTATCCCTCCAACCATCATTGACTTAGTGACCCCTTCTCTATTCCAGCTGCCTTCTCCCCCAGCTCATGAGGCAGGCTGCCAACCATGGAGCAATATTCCTGGCCCCGTCTTTACTGTCCTTAGGTATCAGTCTCATATTATGTTACTTTTTATTCCACAAATGAGCGCAGCCATTCTATGTCTGGACAGTCATTGTCTTTCTGACTCATATCACTTAGCATGATACTCTCCATGACCATCCACTTATAAGCAAATTTCATGACTTCATCCAGATATGTTTTCTATGTGTATCAATCACACCTAGGTCCTTACCTCAACGCCGCTCAGATGTTCTATATGGTAGTGATGTAGGCAGGTAGACAGGGAAAGGCCCTCGGCAATAAAATTTAGGTCAACAGAACTTCTGGGAGGAAAATCCTAAGACCGAACCACCCTGTGGATACAGAAAACAGACCTGATAAGACCTTCAGCAGACCCTAGGGAGGTTGGACCCATCCTCATGAAGTTCCTCAAACCCTCAGACCTCTCCCTTAATCTGATTAAAATGTGTTCCAGTCCCGAGAAGACTCTAGAACTTCTGGATCAAGACAACCTGAGAAGAGCCTAGGAAAGACATCTTGAACACATGGGCCAGGCCTGTGAGCTGCTTGCACCCGCATGGCCTAATACATGGGTGCTAGAGCACTTACTTGTGTTGCCCGCATCTCCCCTCTTGAGATGTGTACCTTTATGCTTTCCTTTCCAATGCTGGGGTGTGTTAGGTGCTCTCTCCATCCTTGGAAGCCCACATTCTCTCTTGAGTGCATTACTCAGTCTCTCTTACTCTTCACTGTCTCCCACTTTCTCTTCCTCTTTCCTTTCAAAAATCCTCCAAATAAAATCTGTTTTACTTCACTGCTTGTCTACTCCTGAAATTCTTTTCTGCGAGTGAGACAAGAACCCTGAAAACCCTGGGTAAGTCGTGGGACTGGTTCCTCCTTTCCTGCAAAGAACAAATCCTCGTTCCAGCCTGAGTCCATGGCTCCCAGAAAAATTGGGTGGCGGGAATCAACTCCCATGCCAAGAAGACCAAACGAACTTCAAGTTTGGCCTGACAGCCACCTTGTGGGGCTAGCAGGGCTCAGGCCCTTGCGGAGCAGGGGCTCATCGCAGACTTTACCGGTCATAGTCTTCCCAGAGGGTCTTTCTCTCCTCCTGACTCATGTGAGCCACCCATGTTCCCTTCCTTGATTTAGTCTCTTCCTACCCCCGTGGCAAGCTTTCTACTGAAGACATTTTAAAACCAAGTTATTAGCTAGGCATTCAATGCTTAGACAATAAACTGAGTTACTTTGGAAAAGAAAGTCCTGAACAGAGTATGCATTCCCGGGGTAATAAAATTCTTATAGATGCTACCGCTTGCTACAGGTGAAACATATGCAGAAAAAAAGAATACACATTTATTGGGATGATTCAAATTCTGCCATTTGAGGTCCAGCTAAGAAACTTTCTCCAAGGAGAGACAGAAGCTGTCACTATGAAACTTGGTTAACCCAGAGCACCTGGTCTTTTGTTTCCTTACCACGAAGCTAGTACTGTAAACTTTACAAAATATTATTTAATACCAAACCCTCAAAATATTTAGTACAGTTCCAGAAACTTACTAATTGAAATGGTAGATGGTGGTTTCTACTTGGATTTTGCAAACATTGTGATATTGATTTAGTCTATGTTCTTCAAGTATCTTTGAAAATCAATCACATTAATATAATCTAATTACCCTGTTTTCTGAAAATGCTATTTTAATTTCTAATCTTATGCTTTCTCAGTGTTTCCCCTCCTTTCATGTCTCCCTCAATCTTAGACATACCTAAGGTTAAAGATCAGCTTTTAATGAACTTTCTTCATGAAGCCAGATGTGACTTCTAGAAACTACCACAAGCATTTTTATTGGCTTTCTTCCATTCCTGATTTTTTCTTCTCAATTTTTATCACTCACATTAAATTTTGTTAATCTATTTTTTTCCTGAATGATTAGAATATCAACTCTACTTGTTCAGAGATTTTTTAATTATTATCTTTCTAAATGCCTAAAAAGAAACTTAACTCCTTGCAGTTTGCTGATAAATATTTCTTATCTGAGTGAATGAATGTTCTGGGTTGGAGATTAGAGAAAAAAAAGTTGAACTTGAGAGTGAGTGGAGGATTTCTTTTCTACTCTAGGATTTCCTGTAATTGCTAACAAAAGTTGCATTTTTCTTAACTATTTTTATTTTCTCTTATGTTCCATAGGTTACTTAATGTAAATACTTAAAGGAAAGATGCCAATGGAAGCAGAATCCTCAATGATTAAGATTTTCAAAGAAAATTTTATAAGTAATTGGTTTATTATCACTATATCAACAAAATATCTAGACAAGTTATGGACTCTACTGCTCACAGAGAATGACAGCCATTTTTGGATGAATTTGTGTGATAATGGAATAAACTCAACTACAATACAACAATGTTATTAGACATATAAAAGATATATGTTTCATCTAAACTAATCATTGCCAGTGCTGCCAACGAGACATGGAACTAGAGAATAAAATAAATTAGTTTTTTCCAATCTCTCACATACTTCAGGATCTGCTAATGGTATATAGAATTGTTATAAAGTACAGCAATATTATGAGGCAGAGATAAAAAGGATTGTCTGAAAATAGGAGGAAGCCATGCTGACAGGAGATAAGAAATTGGTATTTTTGTGACAATCTGGAGGAAGCAACAAATGATTATCAGACAGGCACATCAGCGATGAGTATGTTTAAAAAAAAAGAAGAAGGATTTGTGCACACAGCTGTCAAGATGGCATCTTTATAGGCGTTCTCACTTGCTAATACTGAGAAAGACCTCGAGATAATTCATCCAAGGAGACCGTACAAAAATATACAACTGCATGAAAAACAGGTTGGTTCAATGAAGAAATTGCTGACTTGAAATTTGGAAACTTGAGCATTCTTCCAATGGCTATTATTATTAGATAATAGCAATATAATTAACCGACTTTTGGCACATCAACTAGATTTTCTACTTGGTATTAGTCCTATTTTCTAGAAAATAAATTGGCAGTACCAAATATCATATACATTTATCTCTAATACCAATACTTACACATTTATTCTAGCTCGTCTTATGAGAGACTTTTCTATGAGAAAATGAGCCAGTGGACTCTAGAGTTGTTTTCCAGTTAGTAAATTTTCTTTCAAATTAACTCTGATTTATGAGGCTTTTGTACTTTCAGCTTTCACTGATCAAGACAGAGATAAACCCACTGCAGTAGGTTGTGAAGGAGCCCAGCTGAGAGTCATTCAATTTTGTGTTACTCCAATCTCCAGCACTTATTGAACTTTTCTGTTTTTTTCTTTAGCTTATAGTTTTATCTAAGTTTCAACCTATCCATACTCTACCTAACATTTAAGACTTACTCAAGTAAGTTATCTCTTTTCTCTTACTTTCCTCTTGCAACTGTCACTGTCACAGTGTCACTGTCCTCCCGTTGTTCATTGATTTGCTCGAGTGGGCCCAGTAACGTCTCCATTGGAGACTTTGTTGTTACTGTGTTTGGCATATCGAATACATCATGGTTTGCTTGCTAGGCTCTGCCGTGCGGGTGAGATACTCTCGGTAGCTTGCCAGACTCTCCGAGAGGGGTGGAGGAATCGAACTCGGGTTGGCCATGTTGGCTGCATGCAAGGCAAACGCCTACCGCTGTGCTATCGCTCTAGCCCTCTTGCAACTAGTGTACATATCTATGGCATATTTATCATAAGATAAAAAAAACTACCTTCTTTATCCCTTTGCATAACTTTTTGTAACTTATCTCCCACCTCAGCTCAGATTGCAGCACACCTTGCAACACAAAGTTAATAAATGTTCTATCTAAAGAAGTACAGGTATCACACTGGTGCTGAGAATTTTTCCCTCATCCGCTTTATGACATAGGTTGAGTATCTTGGATCTTCCAGTCTCATGGTTTCTATACTGTATATCTTGTATTGTAGATGAAAAGTCCTTGGTAAATCATCATGACAGTTATTAATATAACATAGGGGATACATAAAAATGATGGAATTTGGGTTGGGGTTATGGATCAAGTGTAGAAAACAAAAACTTTCATTTGTGAAACAGTGGATTTAATTCCTGGCACTCCAAGATATGGCCCTGGTAACCCTAAGCATCACCTCCACAAAAGTAACTCCCCTAATCATTGAGTTCCAACCCTCAAAATGATGAATGTTTGAAACTTAAACTGTTAGATTCTTCTATTTTTAAACAATATTTTTTCGATTTTAATATTTGATTTTAATATTCTAAATGTTCATTTTTTGAACAAAATTTCTTCTGAAAACAACTACATTTTTTATTGATGTTGATTTATATCATAATAGTATATTGAATTTATCACCTATGAGGATGAAATTCTAAAACTTGCTGTTATTTTTTCTCTGACATTCCAACTAACTTTGTCCCCCCCAAAAGAAACATATTTAATTCCACACTGTCTTTATTAATAATTGTCTTAATCACTTAATCACCACCCTAAAGCCTTATTTTTTCTTTAATAAAATTTGCAGTCATATGTTCCTTCATTTTCTGTGCATTTTTCTCTAGAGATTTATTTCTCAAATATTTTCCATAATGTTTGATGTTTTAAAATCTTGATACAACCAAGTAGAATGAGAAAATTCTCTTTGTTATGAATACATTATAATTAAAAGCAGAAATAGGACTGAGGTACACAAATCATTTTTCATTTTTAAAATTAGGGTTGCTTAAGAGATTTGAAAAGAGTTTCTTCAAAGCAACATCAGCAGCAGAAGCAATCACTTTGAAAACAAAGAAAATCTTTGTGGGTATCTCATTATTATTACTAGAAGATTAATGCAGCCAAGGACTTAATGCATGTTAAGATGAACAAGTCAAAACAATGTATTGAGTTTGGAGCAATAGCACAGAGGGTAGGGTGTTTGCCTTGCATGCGGATGACCTGGGTTTGACTCCCAGCATCCCATATGGTCCCCGAGCACTGCCAGGAGTAATTCCTAAGTGCAAAGCCAGGAGTAACCCCTGTGCATCGCTGGGTGTGATCCAAAAAGCCAATAAATAAATAAATAAGCAATATAAATTTTTAAAACAAAGACAGTATGTTTTTATTCATCATAAAATATTTCAATAACTGATTCACTTATTCCTGACAATCCACCTTGAGATGATGATTGCTATCTGAGCTCAGAGATATAACTTGTTCCACTTTGTGAATTTGGACCTTGTAGTTCTTAGGTTTAAACTTAGGTTGGTCTGACTCTGATTGATTAATCTTACTACCAATAATAGGAAAATAAAACAAACTATTGTACCATCAAACTGTTATCAACATGGGCTAACTGTTTTTGTTTTGGCATCACACCTAGTGGTGCTTGGAGGCTACTCAGAGCTCTGTGCTTACAACTCTCTTCTGGAAGTCCTCAGGGGACTAAATCATGCTGGGAATCAAATCTGGACCTCCTGCATAGAAAGCATGTGTTCGGTTCACTGAGATATTGCTAAATCTCTAATCTGGGATAAATTAAAGAGAACTTATTTTAGTAAATTCCCCATTTGCACATCGTACATAAACTCTTCATATTGTAGTCCAGTATAGAAGAGGAAGACTAGATTAAAACAATTTAAATTATGATTTGAAACAATTTTGAAGAAGAAAATGTTGTTTAATTTTGCTGCGTTTGCCTTGCACGCAGCCAACATGGCCGACTCGAGTATTATTATAGTTTTCCTTATTTATTGTGACCAAGTTAAGAAGATGATTTGCCTCCTTCAGTCTAACAGAATGTTTTGGAGGCAAATAATTGAAAGCAAAAAAATCCAAAAATTAAAAACCGGCCTGGTATTTCACATCACTCTCAGATTATTGTGTGGTTTAAAATATATAACAATGGATATAAAGTATCACATAGTAATTGGAGTTGACACAGGTCACAATCCTATGATTGGAACCTACGTATATGTGACCCATGTTAACACTGCGTTTTTTGTGCCAGTTTGGGGAATATTGTGGGAAGAGCTGGGATATTTGGATGGTACTCTGGAGTCTCAGAACGATGGATAGTAATAATATTTTGGATATATTTTAACAACTAGTATAGGTCATATAATATGCACCTGCCATATATCATCCATGCAAACAAATACATCAATATAGAGATGTCATTTAAGGCCAGCAAAAAAAAAGTCTGGCTGTGGAACTGGAGTAATCTTTGGAATAATAGTTCTGCTCATTGATTTCATGAATATCCTTGATAAAGACACACATCCCCTCTAAACTTAAACTTTTGCATATATAAAGCAATTAATTAGTGTACCAAATCTGTTGTGTGGTTGGAAGATGAAAATTGATTAATATATATATCAAGTCCCTTTTATATAGGGGAGTTGTTTTTATAGGAGATAAATAACGTTATAAATTGCCCCTAGATGTAAAGCACTCACTATGTTTGTAGCATTTTTAAGAAAGAAGGATAAAGAAGGAATCAGAATTAACTTATAAAGGTGTGTAAAAAAATCTAGGTGATAAAGATGGGATGTTGGAATAAGAGATGAAAAAGAAGCAACAAATAATTCGTTCATTTTTATCGTTCAGAAGTATCAGCGATCAGAGAGATCACTGAAACTCGATCAACCATTTTGTACTTAAGAAACTGAGATAGATTGATAGAGAGACTTACTTGAAAATATAAGGAATGTTCCTGAGTGAATGCGACCAGACTTCATTGCGGTCACATGGCTTTTCCTTTCTCTCACACAGCTTTCCTCCTCCTCCTCTTGGTTTTTAGTACCCAAACTCAGGTTTCTCTTAAGTGCTCTAAGCCTCCTCGTAGGAGATGTATCAGACAATCCTCTTCTATTCAGTCTCTCTCTCTCTCTCTCTCTCTCTCTCTCTCTGTCTCTTTTTCTCTCGCTCTTTGTGTGTGCGCGCGCGCTCACACACACACACACACACACACACACACACACACACACACACATGTGCGCCTTCCACCTTATGAAGTGGCTTTGAATTGGACTGAGAGTGAAAACAAGTGTGGGAGGAGAAAAAAGGAAACAGAATTTCCATGATGGGGTCTATAAGACTTTCCACCATTTAATTGCTTTCATAACAAGACACAGATCACCACCATTGTAACGGGTCATGGGAAAGACTGAGTGCCCATGTTTCTATGACCTGGACAAACTCCACCTCAAGCTAGGTTGACTATTCTTCATTTTGTATAGCTCCAACCTGCAACATGATCTCCCATTTCTTCATAAATAGGAAACATCTTTTTTGATTCCTAACCCTTTCTCATCTTTCTGCAATTTGGAAGATCATCAAAAAAAAATATCCTGTATGTAGCAATTTGAGTATTCTGAGTTTTCCATGGTGCAAGGGAGTTCAGTCTATTGGAGGGAAAGGAATGTTATTTGCAAAATTATACCAAGAAAAATTTACATTTTTTCATTTATTTGCATTTCCTCCTCTCCCACAAATAAATTTAGCTAAATAAATATTAACAGAAAAGTGTCTATTTTTGTTTCTCTTCCCCTTTCTTTTTTCTGCTTTGCTAATGCACT
This sequence comes from Sorex fumeus, assembly GCF_029834395.1. NCBI lineage: Eukaryota > Metazoa > Chordata > Mammalia > Eulipotyphla > Soricidae > Sorex > Sorex fumeus. The sequence goes on along the minus strand of NW_026606086.1, from coordinate 15,036,161 downwards.
TAAGTTTTGTGGGGAAAATTCTAAGTTGCTAGGAAAAACTAAAATGTTGTATTTGAGAAAAATTAATCTTGTTTTCAAAATTTTAAGACACTAAATTTTTTAACTGGAAAACTTTAAAGATGTTAAGAATAAGAAAGTACCAGTTTATTTGACTGATTTACATATAGTTCCATAAGACTGGGCATCTTTCCTGATCATTGAGTTAAATCTGTATCTTCTCTGAATTCTATCTATAATTATTTTTCCTCTTTTGTGTGTATATGTGGGGTGAAGGAGTGGGCCTCACCTGACAGTGCTCAGGGCTCAATTCTGGCCCTGTGCTCAAGGTTCACTCCAGGGGTAGAACCAGGGACAGCCACATGCAAGGAAATCACCTTATGGCCTGGACTATCACTCTGGCCCCATTTGTCTTTAGTTCTTCAGTCAATTTTCTTGGAAGCGTTCTTCCCCTCTGTATTCGTGTGTGTGTGTGTGTGTGTGTGTGTGTGTGTGTGTGTGTGTGTGTTGGTGTGTGTTGGGCCACACTCAGCTGGACTAGGGCTTATTCCTGGTTCTGTACTGAACTCCTGGTTATGCTCAAGGGACCCTATGGGATGCCACAGATTGAACCCAGGGCTGCTGCATGCAAGGAGAGCACCCTATCCACTGTACTATTTTTCTGGCCCCTATAATCGTTTTTTTTTTCTTTTTGGGTCACACCCGGTGATGCTCAGGGGTTACTCCTGGCTTTGCCTCAGGAATTACTCCCGGCGGTGCTCGGGGGACCATATGGGATGCTGGGAATTGAACCCGGGTCTGCTGCGTGCAAGGCAAATGCCCTACCACTGTGTTATCACTCCAGGCCCCTATAATCATTTTTTCTTCCCTTTATTTTTTTTGCTTTTTGGGTCACACCCGGCGATGCACAGGGGTTACTCCTGGCCCTGCACTCAGGAATTACCCCTGGTGGTGCTCAGGGGACCATATGGGATGCTGGGAATTGAACCCGGGTCGGCCGCGTGCAAGGTAAACTCCCTATCCACTGTGCTATTGCTCCAGCCCCCTTCCCTCTTCTTATTTCAAAATTTCTACAACCCATTTCTTCTTAAAATCTATAGTTGGGGTTTCCTCCATTAGACCCAGATGTTGCATACTGGAAATAGCATTTTGGTTTTGACCTTTGGAGGAAAAACAAACAGTTCTCTATTATCAAGTGGAGATAAATGTCTGATCACATTCCCTTACTGTAACTCATCGTGGACTGGTGGACTGTGTGAGTCATACTCTGGGGTGAACTAAACACCCTTTCCATTTCCTTACTAAAATGTGAATCTTAAACATTGAAATAGAAATGACTGTATTGGTTTCTCATTGCCTGCTTATAAGCTTAATCATAAGAGTCTAATTTTCAGAAGATCAAAGGACTTATGAGAAAGGGCTATTATAATTGTGAAGATTTTCTAAACTCCTTAGGTACCTATGAATAAGAAATTATTCGTTAGCTCTTTTTTCTATTTTGCTATATCTTTAGTATGCTGTCTTTGGGATTTTGCTCAATAGATAATAAACTTAATTTGCCTGCTTTGTCATAGAATTTTATACTATATAAGGATTTCCCCTGATTTATTTGTTGCTGTTGTTGTTTGGTGGCCACACCTAACAATGCTTAAGGCATTGTGCTTGGGGTAACACATGTGGTGCTGGGACCAAAACCTGGTAGGCCACTTGTAAGTCACACATCTTATCATCTGTGCTATCTGTCCAGCTTTGCCCTGAATCTGTATTCACTCAAGCCTAACAATTGTTAGATCTGATGTTTAAGTTGAAAGCCTAATTAGACACAGTAGCTGAAAGCCTGAAATTTTCAAGTCTTTTATCCATGGCTGCCTCTCATTGCCTAGAACGTACTTTTTTTTTAAAATCTCTATCCAAGGTCGTTTGTTGTAAACAAAAATTACTAATACCTTTATGTTTCTTCAAAATTATCGTTGCCATTTCAAACCATTTTTGTGAGCAGTTTTTTCTTGTCCTAGTTATGGACTAGAAACCTACTTTTTTTTCCACCCCAGGTGAGCTGAGAAACAAGGGCATGGGAAAACCCAGCGTAGAGAGACTCTTTCCACTCTGTTTGACATGCTCAGTCTAAGGCAAGATATACTGGAGGAGTACGAACTTCCTTCTTACTTCTGAATCCCCATCCCTCAGTGTTGCATGGGCTATTCGGGGATCAACATACTCATCCTCTCATTTCTAAGATGTATAATCTTAAAAGCAGCCTGGGAAAGTTGTTATCTGAGTCTTCCAGTTAATGAAATTGTCCATTAGTGTAAATTCTCCCTCGCATCCAATCCCCAATATATATTCTTGTCATTTAGCACCACACCAGTTTTTGTTCAGTAACTTCTAAAGGAAATAGTCATACCCACATAAACTAAATTAATTTAGGCTAGGTATTTTAAGTAGCCAGGATTATGGACATTAAAAAGATTGGATCTGAAATGAAACTAGGAAACTATTCTACCTGAGAAAACTTAGAATAATATTGACATTACAGCAAAAGGGAGTACAAAAAGATGCAGAGAAGCTTCTCAATGAAAAAGGTGAAAAATAATCTCTAAATATTTGTTTAGGAACCATCAAAGGAGCCCATATTTTATGATTCTAAGAAGAGTATCTGTCTGGTAATATGAACAGGAAGAGAAAAATTAATCAATGAACCTTCTCATTTCAAGATGTATAGTGATTCATTTTTAAGGGTTGAAGATAAAGAATGTAGTTTTTCTTCTTACTTTTCCTATTCACAATCAGCTTTTTGCTATTATCTGTTTGCTCCTCTTTTCCATAATCATCCGATGACAACCTTAAAATTAAGATGAAAATTGCACATACCTGTTTGCTGGGAGAAAGAGACGTTTGAGGCAAAGCAGTTCTCAAAGTCGGGCAAAGTTCCTCCCAAGCATCGGGATTGAGAGAAGGGTAAGGACAAGTAGCCTGTTGCATTCTGTACCTTTTTGTCTGTCCTTATTTCATTGCTGCTGCCAGCTTGAAAGGGGAAGCGGAAATGAGAACACACACACACACACACACACACACACACACACACACACACGCATACATATGCACAGTCCCCGCCTTTTTGTTCAGCCACATCCTTTGTTCTAGTTCAGGATATTGACTGAAGAACAAAATATCTAAAGCCATCAAGCTGAGCACTTAGGAGACCTTCTTGGTAGAGAGCAGTTTTTGTCTTTCCAACACCAGAGATCTTTTCCTATTAAAGAAAAGATTCAGTCTATTTTAACTATATGTTAAAATTTTATAGTTAGGAAAAATCTTACATAGGAAAGTCTTATCATTTACTAGAATCACAAATATAGTCCTCCCGTTGTTCATAGATTTGCTCGAGCGAGCCCAGTAATGTCTCCATTGTGAGACTTATTGTTAGTGTGTTTGGCATATCGAATATGTCACGGGGAGCTTGCCAGGCTTTGCCGTGCGGGGGAGTTACTCTCGGTAGCTTGCCGGGCTCTCTGAGAGGGGTGGAGGAATCGAACCTGGCTTGGCCGAGGTGCCTGTGCGCAAGGCAAACGCCCTACTGCTGTGCTATCACTCCATAACTACAAAATAGTAGGCTGTTCCCTGAAGGACAGGCATTCCTGAAAATGATTTTATGCTTATCCCACAGAAGATGATTTGATAGCCCATTACACACTTGAAATGACTCTAAGTCAAAATGAATCAGTTCTTCCTACCCTTTTCCACACTATTGTAAATCCCATGCGCTTGCCTTCAAATACCATATACCACCAAAAGCAACTATTTTCTTAATTTTTAAGCTATTGTATATTGAAGTGTATAGTTATTCTCAACATGGCACTATATAGTTATATGCTTCATGCATCATTAAATAATCAACGTTTTTATTTACTACATTAAACTGACTAAAATTCAATTCTATCCTGTTCTATTATTTTCTGTCACCACTAGAACGGAATCATTCTATCATAAAATTGATCCTATTCTCAGCTAAAATTTCAGCTCTTCTCCATTACCCTATTGGGGATCACTAATTTGGTCTTTATAGTTTCAAGATTTTAAAAAATTTTGTATCTTTATCTTTTTTTTTTTTAACAAATTAATTTGTATTAGGTACTGTGAGTTACAATCCTGCTAAAGGTAGGGTTTCATGCATAAGACATTCCAGCACTACATCCTCCAACAGAGTGACCACTTACTTCCACCATTGCAGCTGTGATATATTTCCTACTGAAGACCTTAGCTTCTATTGTCTTTGTTATTTTATTTTATTTTAACTTTTTTGCTATTGTGACTGTCCTCCCATTGTTCATCGATTTGCTCAAGCGGGCCCAGCAACGTCTTCATTGTGAGACGTTACTGTGTTTGGCATATCGAATACATCACGGATAGCTTGCCAGGTTTTGCTGTGCAGGTGAGATACTCTCAGTACCTTGCCAGGTTCTCTGAGAGGGGTGGAGGAATTGAACCCGTGTCAGTCTGGTTGGCCGGGTTGGCCACGTGCAAGGCAAATGCCCTACTGCTGTGCTATTGCTATGGGCTGGAATGATAGCACAGCAGTAGGGCATTTATTGACCCATTAGAATGAAATGTTTAACATTTTGCAGTACATGGAAAATAATATTTTATTAAGGACTGGTTGGCAAAATTGGAGACAATGGGTGGAGGGAAGGTGGTGGGATTGATATTGGAATATTGAACATCTGTTAGAAATCAACATGAACAATTTTGTAAATCACAGTGTTTATATAAAGTGTCCTCCTGTTGTTCATCGATTTTGCTCGAGCAGGCCCAGTAAGGTCTCCATTTTGAGACTTCTTGTTACTGTGTTTGGCATATTGAATACGTCACGGGGAGCTTGCCAAGCAGGCGAGATACTCTCAGTAGCTTGCCGGGCTCTCCAAGAGGGGCGGAGGAATTGAACCCAGCTCGGCCAGCTGGCTGCACCCAAGGCAAACGCCCTACTGCTGTGCTATCACTCCAGCCCATATAAAGTGTAAAGGAAAATAAAGTTTAAAAAATTAAGTAAATGTGGGGGTATGGTGCTACCAGCAGGTCAGTCTGTACCTGTGAGGCGAGTGCATCAGCAGCCTGATGGCTCCTTCAGACTTCCAGATACCCCAAAATTGCTGTTGTGCCTTTGGCCAGACCCAAAAAACTTGGGGCAAAGTTTACCATGAAAGTAAACAGCCAAAAGTTAGGCATGTGGGAAACACACCCACAAACCACCTCCGGCTCAGCTATATAATTGGAGGCATGGCCTCTCTGGTTCCTGATTGAACTGCTTAATGGCCATGATCCCAGAGACTCAGAAACAAATCTTGAAACCTAGTGTCTTTTGGTAGAAATGCGTCTGGTCCCTACAGTAGGTTACCGGTGCTGGGCCAACCCAGGTGGGAATAGGTTTCGTGCCTTCGCCTGTTCCCCCCTGGTGGCCTGGTGGCTGCCATCCTCCAGAGGCCACTGGACAGTCAGGTTTGGGTCTCTCTGGCTCCTGATCAAGCTGCTTAACGGCCATGATCCCAGAGACTCAGAAACAAATCTCGAAACCCAGTGGCTTTTGGCAGAAATGCATCCTGACCCCACAGTACGTTACTGTCACCAGGCCACCCCAGGGAGGAAAGGAAGTTGTCACTCCGCCTGCTCCCCCTTGGCGGCTCAGTGGCCGTCATCCTCCAGAGGCCATTGGACAGTCATGCTTGGGTCCGTAGTGACGAGACATTCTGGATCTCACAGGATGGGGGTGGAGCCGGGCCTGTCCTCCCCATCCCAACGAGACCCCAAGTCATTGCCCACAAGTGGCCTCTCTGGCTCCTGGTCAAGCTGCTTAACAGCTATGATCCCAGAGTCTCAGAAACAAGTCTTGAAACCCAGTGGCTTTTGGCAGAAATGCATCCGGACCACGCAGTAGGTTACTGTCGCCGGGCCACCCCAGTGGGGAAAGGGTGCTGTCCTTCCGCCTGCTTCCCCCTGTTGGCTTGGTGGCCGTCATCCTCCAGAGGCCATTGGACAGTCAGGTCTGGGCCTGCAGTTATAAGACATTTTGGGCCTCATGGAATGGGGGTGGAGCTGGACCTGTCCTCCCCACCCCAACGAGACCCCAAGTCATTACCCACAAATGGCCTTTCTGGCTCCTGATCAAGCTGCTTAACGGCCATGATCCCAGAGACTCAGGAGCAGATCTCAGAGCCCAGCAGGTTTTGGCAGAAATCCCTCCAGATTTAAATGTTAAAATTTCGGAATGTCAAAATCACGTGGCCCTATTGCAGCCACGCAACATCATATGTTATTCTTAATAAGCAATAGAAAACAAATTGTCTACTGTTGCCTTTCCAGCAGATCTGAGTGTTGGGGTAAAATCTCAAATAATAATGGTGGGTCTGGTATCAAAATATTGAATGTTATCGAAGTAGAGAGAGAGTAATGTGGAAGTCATCTGCCCCACAGGTAGGGGGAGGTGGTGGGATGGGGGTATACTGGGGTTTTTGGTGGTGGAGAATGGGCACTGGTAAAGGTACGGGTGTTTCATTTTATGACCAAGACACAGACCCGAAGGCTTTGTAATTGCTCTCACGGTGATTCAATAAATAAAATTATAAGAATTGAAAAAATAAGGTAAGGTGGAGTTCATGCACAATTCAATCAGCCAATCAGTGGCTGAATAAATAGCAGTACTCCTACATAAAAAAACAAAACAAACAAATTAAGTAAATGTTTTTCATGGATGGAAATGAAGAGTATTATGTTGAGTGAAATGAACTAGAGAGAGGAACAGCTATCAAATTATCTCACTAATTTTCAGGATATAATATATATGTATACACATATACATATATATTTATAGTATTGGACTGGAGCCATAGTACAGCGGGTACTTGCACGCAGCAGACACAGATTCTATTCCTCCGCCCCTCTTGGAGAGCCTGGCAAGCTACTGAGAGTATCTCACCCGCATGGTAGAGCCTTGCAAGCTCACCGTGGCATAATCGATATGCCAAACACAGTAACAATAATTCTCACAATGGAGACGTTACTGGTGCCTGCTCTAGCAAATCGATGTGCAACAGGAGGACAGTGCTTTAGTGCTGCAGATATATTTATCAAGCAGAAGAACTGGAGCAAAGTGTATGCTCTGAAGCTCCAGGCCTGAGAATACGGTTGGCATTTTGTCCCGGCCTGGACATCGGCTGGCAGAGGAGCTGCCACTCACAGCCTCCACTCTGGGCACAGCAGCCGGGACCTCTGACCTGGCCCAAACACAAGCCATTCACTTCCATTTCAATTCTCAGCTTTCTCCTTTCTCAGTTTTGGGTTTGCAAGTGACTTTTTTTCCCCTCACTGAATCTGTCCCTTTAAACTGCTGGTATGAGAGCGTGAGAGTGGTTTGTCCGTGCATCAAAGATTCAAAAGTAGAAATGTAGAGGGAACTGAGCAAGAGTTTTATCAATGTTCTCCTAGCAAAGACAATCAAGTTCTTGTTATCCTTCACTATGCTTCTCTAACATAGAGTAAAGGATTGCAAGCAATGGGCAATGCTAAATTTTCTGGGACACCCATTCTCCTGAACAACTCAACTGAAGAACATGAGTGTTAGTTTAACAGAACTGAAGAGCAATCTTTCACAATCTCGCCATGGCGTTCCTTTAGAGCACTGAAGTGAGAATTTTATTCAGATTATATTTTAGTGGGCATCTTCTACATTTCAGAAATAAGCTAGATTTCTGGGGCTATTAAAAAAAAACAATATGAAATACTCTCCCTTACAGGACTTACTCTCAAGTGTAATCAGATTGTTTGGGGAAATACATGGTTAACAAAAGACAAACATTATTTTTATTTCCTTGCGGCCCTCAAAGTGGTTACTCAGTGTTTCTCAGCTGGCTCAGGGCCCATCCTAGCCAGACTCAATGGACAGGAGCAGATTTTTCAGTGACACTTAAGATATGATGCTGTTCTGTCCTGCAGTGCCAGGGAGCATTAGGGACCAACTAACAGTGCTAGGAAGTTTCCAGAGCTAGGCAGTGTTCTGGGGGCCATGCAACACTGCAACACCAGGGTTATCACTGAGTCCCCACACATGCAAGGAGTGTACCCCTGACTCATGTGAAATTTCATCTACCCTAAATTTAATGCCAGACATCTTCAAAAACCAAACTTCCTTCCTTCCTTCTTCCTTCTTCCTTCCTTCCTTCCTTCCTTCCTTCCTTCCTTCCTTCCTTCCTTCCTTCCTTTCTTTTTCCTTCCTTCCTTCCTTCCTTCCTTCCTTCCTTCCTTCCTTCCTTCCCTTCCTTCCCTTCTTACTCCATACTTGGCAGTCCTTGGGGAGCTACTCCTGCTCCAAGCTTGAGGGTCACTCAGCAGTGCTCTGGGGACCATGTGGTCACAGGGATTGAACGCGGGCCTCTTGCATGCAAAACATTCCCTCACTCTGAGCTGTCTCTCAGGCCCATAGAAGCTTTAAATAAGCCAATATGCCTTAAGATTTTCCTGAAAGGAGAGTGATTGTATTTCCTAACTACATCAAATTATTTATTTTTGAAAAGACCCCAAGAACATTTGGGGACTAGGGCAACCCCTTGGACTTGCACAATAGAAATATCAAATAATTTTCAGCTTGATCTCAGCAGATACCCCGCACAAAACAAAAATCATAGCAATGGTGTTGGAAGGAGCAAGAGGAAGATGAAAGAAAAGCAATCAAGACTTGAAAAATAAAGAAAATTTAAGGTCAGCTGAACCTGGAGGAACTATTAAACACATGTGAGGTGAAGAGTGACTTCATGGATTTGGGGGAGCATGTTAACAGGAGGTCTTTGTACCTAGCAGTTTCAAATTTTATAAAAGATGAGCATAAAGACCATGACAGAAGTAGAATTGGAGGCTCTTGTAGATTGGTATAAGCAAGACAATGTAGGCTGAGTATAGGGTTAGGGTTTAGAGACAAATATGGGCTGGGATAGTACAGCTGGTAGACCACCTGCCTTGCACACAGCGGGTGGGGGTTCCATCCCACCCCTCTCCCACCACCAGCACCACATATGGTGCCCGAACCCCCGCAGGAGTAAGCACTGAGCCACGATTGAGTGTGCTGTTTCTCCTTCCACCCCCACCGAACACACACACACACACATACACACACACACACACACACACACGATAAAACACAAAACCTGAAAAAGGAAGCCTCAGTTTCCCCTTGCCAGCTGCGATGAGTAGTCCCAATTTTGATTGGCCCATCCTACATTTTTTACTTCCTGTGATTTTCTGAACTCTTTCCGATAAACAAGAACTTACCTATTGTCCAACATAAAATTCTGCCCCAGAGTTTAGGCTCACCTGGAAGCTAAAATAATGGGCGTAATTACCTAAGGCAAATTGCCAGAGAAGAATCTCTTTGATCCCTGCTCTTGCCAGGGTATAAGAAATGCAAAGAGCCCAATTTTCATTTAAAAGGACAACACACATGCAAAACACAAACACTTTTCTTTAATTTTCTTCATTCTCTGTAACACAAAATCCCAGTTTTTTCCTATAAAAACCCCACAAAACAAGTCATAATTGGGGCTGGCGCAATAGCACAGCGGGTAGGGCGTTTGCCTTGCACGCAGCCAACATGGCCGACACAGGTTCGATTCCCAGCATTCCATATGGTCCCCGGAGCACCGCCCGGAGCAATTCCTGAGTTCATGAGCCAGGAGTAACCCCTGAGCATCGCCGGGTGTGACCCAAAAAAAGCAAAAAAAAAAAAGTCATAATTAACATAATTAACTTGGTCCTGGGCTTTTCCTCCCCACACAGGGAGCTTCTTTTTCATTTCTCTTCTATACGTCAATAAAGGTTTCCATTTTCTAACTGTGAGCGTTTTTATTACTCAATGTTCTCATTCTCGAAAATATGAAAGAACCTGGAAACCTTGGACCAGCACAGAGCCCTGCATCAAACTAAGGGTATGGTGAGAAAGACACAAAACGGGTTCAGCTTGAGGAAGATTGACAACACATTGCCACTCATCTCCAGAAGAAGAAAGCCCTGAAACTCTTAAACAGAGATCGACTGGAGAAAGGTTGCTGGAGAGGTGGTAGAATGTGTCAGTTAACCAGAGGAAGTGGATAGCTGCAGGTGTCCAGCCCCAGGCTGGGTCTGTGTAAAGAGTCTTGACTCAAATGAGCTTGTTTAGAGAAAAAAGAGGAGGAAGTGGTGGAGAAGAAAGTAGAGAAACTGAACCCAGAGTAAGGCTCAGAGGATTTGAAAGAAATGATTCACAGGCAAGAGAAAGTGAAACCAACTTTGAAAGGCTGATTGATCCCATCTAGCTCTTGCAAAGAAAGATCACACTGGCAGGCTCTTGCCTCTGCCACAAGTCTCCTCCATCACCAGCATTTCTCTTCCTGAGCCTCCATTCTGATATTTGCTACTTGAGCTAGCAGTTCTCCAGTCCTACCTAAGAAGGCAGAGGAACCCAGGTATGCAGGACCCGGGGCTGATATCTCCAAGTCTGTTCCGATTGGGACTGGGCCTCCTCCACCCAGATCCCCCATTTTCCAGTAGCTTGGCAGTCACACCCACAAACTGCCCCAGCACCATGTAATCCCATCAACGGCCAAGATTCAGAGACTATGAAACAAAGCTCCCGGAAGTGCGTGGTCACACAAGCTCTTATAGTCTAGCCCACTGATATATCTAAAGCAGAACACATGTGTTTGGTTTTAACATACTTGCTTGTATTCTCTTATATACATTCTCCGTCCCTCTCGAAGAGCCCAGCAAGCTACTGAGAGTATCCTGCCTGCACAGCAGAGCCTGGAAAGCTCCCCATGGCATATTCAATATGCCAAAAACAGTAACAATAAGAGGTCTCATTCCCCTGACCCAGAAAGAACCTCCAGTACGGCAGGGTTGGGAAAGACAAGGAGAGGCTGCTAAAATTTCATGGCTGAGACGAATGGAAACGTTACTGGCGCCGGCTCGAGCAAGTTGATGAACAATGGAATGACAGTGATACAGTGATACAGTGATACCTAAGAAGGTGAAAATAAATGAGAAGTAGTATTAAATAAAATTTAAACAATTTAAAGGCTTGCACAGATTTTTTTCACTGTATTTAAACACCAAGGTTTACAAAGTTGTTCCTAATACAGTTATTATGGGTTTTTGATATTTCAACACAATCCCACCACCTGAGTGATCTTCCCTCCACCCTTGTCCCCATTTTTCTAACCACTCCCAAGCTCGCTCCCTTAGCAGATGCGTGGCAATTTGCTTTATATTACTTGTTACAATCTTGTAGCTAAGAAGATTAACAAAAACACTTCAGTAAAAGAAAATTTGTGAAAATTGCTCTATCTCATCACAAGGTTGTTTAAGTCTCTTCTGAGCATTTGCCCTCATATTCTTCATCTTTTCTTCTGGCCTATATATATAGTAAAGAAATGAGGAGTCGCAAAGACTGTATTGAGGTCTTACCTCTATTTCTCAAAAAAATTATAAAGTGGATATTATAATCCACATAAGAAATGAATGACCTGAAACTGGATCCTTATTTCTGGACTGATTCCGTTCTACTACCAGATGCAAACAGAAAAACACTGTAATGACTATATTCTAAAAGGCCACCAGGTGGCAGTCTATACCCTTTCTCTGAGTTTTCTGCTTGTCACATAGGCAGGAGCGATAGCACAATGGGCAGGACGTTTGCCTTGCACGCGGCGGACCCGGGTTGGATTCCTTCCTTCGTCCCTCTTGGAGAGTCCGGTAAGCTACCAAGAGTATCCTGCCCGCTCGGCAGGGCCTGGCAAGCTCCCCGTGGCGTATTCGATATGCCAAAAACAGTAACAAGTCTCATAATGGAGACGTTACTGGTGCCCACTCAAGCAAATCGATGAACAACGGGAGGGAGGTCGGTGCTACAGTACTACACCTAGGCAGGGACAGCAGAAAGGTTTATTTACTCAGATCAATTAACCTAGAAGAATGGATGGATTTTGGAGCAAAGCAGGTAAGTGAGGGTTTTTTCATAGACTAGGTAATTTTTATTCAAGATGCCTAGACTTGAATCCAGTCCTGTCCTCCTATTGTTCATCGATTTGCTCTAGCAGGCCCAGTAACGTCTCCATTGTGAGATGACTGGATACTGTGTTTGGCATATGGAATACGTCACCGGGAGCTTGCCAGGCTTTGCCATGCGGGCGAAATACTCTTGGTAGCTTGCCGGGCTCTCCGAGAGGGGCAGAAGAATCGAACACGGGTTCGGCCGGGTTGGCCATATGCAAGGCAAACACCCTACCCTCTGTGCTATCGCTCCAGCCCTAGACTTGAATAAGATTTGAAAAAGATTAATGAATAAAAAGACTATTTTGGCAGAAAGATCCCAATGAAGATCCCACCTTTACACAATCACAATCACAACCATCCTGTTATTCGTCGATTGCCTCAAGCAGGCCCCAGTAACGTCTCCTTCGTCCTAGCCCTGAGATTTTTTTAGAAAGTGCCATATTCAAGGCTCTTTCAGAGTTAGGAGAATTAGACCCTTCATTGTTACTGGTATTTGGCATATTGGGTACGCCACGGGGAGTTTGCCAGACTCTGCCGTGTGGGCAGGTTACATTCAGTAGCCTGCCAGTTTGTCCAAAGTAGGAATGAGATGATAAGATGTTACAAAAGTGGAAAAGCATAGGGAATGTTTGAAAAAATCAAGTAACTGAGGGTAGCTGTGAATTGTATAGTAATGAAGAATAACTAAGACTGGGCAGGAACGATAGTTCAGAGGATAAGGCGTTGTCCTTGTATGCAGCCTAGCCGGGTTCCAACTCTGACATCCTATATGGTCCCCTAAGCACCATGAGGAATAATTCCTGAGTTAGCCAGTAGTAACCCCTGAGCATTGCTGGGTGTGCCCCCCACCCCCCCCAAAAAAAACCCCAAACAGACAAAAATGAGTAGGACATAAGATGGTTCAGATAATCGGAAGCCGAAGAAATCAATGAATGTTTTGTGTTTTGAGCTTTGCTTAATTATTAATTTATTTTTTCTTAGGGACCAGAGCAATAGCACAGTGGGGAGAGCATTTGCCTTTCATGAAGCCGGCCAGAGTTCAATCCCCGGCATCCCGTAAGGTCCCCCAAGCACCACCAGGAGTAATTGCTGAGTGCAGAGCCAGGAGTAACCCCTGAGCATCACAGGTTGTGACCCCCTCACCAAATTTTTTTTCCCTTAGACTGAATTAGTTCCTTTTTAATTTAAGTTTTAAGTTTTATTTGAATCACAGTGATGTACAGTTATATACAGTTACAAAGTTGTTCATGATTGGTTTTTGTTTTTGTTTTTTGAGGTCACACCTGGCAATGCACAGGGGTTACTCCTGGCTCTGCACTCAGGAATGCAGATGGGATGTTGAGAATTGAACCCAGGTCAGCCGTGTGCAAGGCAAATGCCCTACCCGCTGTACTATCACTCCAGCCTATCATGATTGGGTTTTAGTTCCAACACCCTTTTCTTCACCAATGTGCATTTTCCATCACCAGTTTCCCTCCCACCTTTTGCTTCCCACCACCTCCGCCTCTGTGGCCAGCACTTCTCTCTGTCTGTCTCTCTTTCTGTTTCTGTCTCTGTCTCTCTCTCTGTGTGTCTCTCTGTCTCTGTCTCTCTCGCTCTCCCCTTTTGGGCTTCATGATTTGCAGTATAGATCATGAAAGGTTATCAGGTATAATCCTTTACCTACTTGAAATAATTACAAACATGAAAGACTCAAGAAAAGTAAAGAGAAAAATCACGGTATTTTCCACTTGTTTTGCAATTATTCATAGTTTTCTTTATCATGCAGTCTTTTTCCCCCCCTGAGCTTTTTGAGAGTAATTTGCAGATGTTATGCCCCTTTACTTGGATAATGATTTTCACAAGCACACCCAAACGATCAAAATCAGGAAATTTTGAACAGATTGTAATATAATCTAATTTACAGAGCCCCTTCAAATTTTATTCATTTTCCCAGTAACATGCAGAATCAAAACCTGCATCTAGTCTCCTAGTCACTTTGTGTCCATTCGCTGGAATTCTTCCTCAGCTTGCCTGTCTTTAACAATATCCATGTATTGGAAAGTTTAGGTCTTGGGATCTGTGGTGTACCTTTCAGTTTGGTTAGTTTGCATTTTTGCGTGAGTCAGTGTGTGTGAGGTGATTTGGCTGTGACAAGGAGTAGTAGTATTCTCAGTGTTTTACATCAGGAAGCACCTGGTATCTGTTTTACCATGACTGATAGAGAGGATGTAGGTGACATTTCACTTTTGTTTTGTTTTAATTGTCAAGTCATCATTTTCTTTTTAAATGAATGTCTTTTTAAAAATATTTTGAACCTATATAAGCACCCTAGTCCTGTAAAATTTTCAGCTTTTATCCACTAGTTTTGGTATTTCATTTTCTTAATAATGAGGTCAAAAACATGACAATTGTGTTGAATATGCCAGATTCTAATCATAGTCATATTTAAAGACATTATTCTGGGAATTATGTATGTGTGAGAGAGAGCACATCAATGAGAGAGAGAGAGAGAGAGAGAGAGAGAGAGATTGAGACAGCGAGAGGATAAAAAAGAGCAAGAGCAAGAGAGGGAGAGAGTGTGCATTTCTAACTCAGAGGCGATACTTTTTTTGTCTGGAATTCTTACACTCCTTTAGGAAACTTTTACCCTGAGTATAACGCAACACGATCTTGGTTGTTGATTGGCACAAAGGACTCACTTCTTTCAGCTTGACTCCTGGGTTATACTGGGCAGGGACGCACATATAAGACACAATCAGCACAAACATAAAAGCCCAGAGGTCGCTGGCTTGGGACTGGATGTAAAGAACCTAAGGGTGCGGGGAGAGCAAACACCCAGCTCTCACTACTTACCCTCCTCCAGGGCTTTCACTAAGACCCCTCACTGCAATCTCACAGCAACCTTCAAGGCAGCATTTGTGTTTTCAGTAGCACTGTAGCACTGTCCTCCTGTTGTTCATCGATTTGCTCGAGCAGGCCCAGTAACGTCTCCATCGTGAGACTTGTTGTTACTGTGTTTGGCATATCGAATACACCACAGAGAACTTGCCAGGCTCTGTCGTACAGGCGGGATAGTCTTGGTAGCTTGTTGGACTCTCCGAGAGGGATGGAGGAATCCAACTCTGGTCAGCTGCGGGCAAGGCAAACACCCTACCTGTTGTGCTATGCTCCAGCCCCGTATTTCCAGTATACAGACAAAACCAGATGAGTTCCAGCAGTCTCAGGAAATCAGGTCATTGTTCCTGGTGTGCCAGATTCTGAAATCTGTGTCATTTCTGTTGCCTGATAACTCCATCATGGCAATGACACTATCCAGAACAATCCTCTCAGTGTCCGAGTAACTGGCCTAACTAGCTTCTTAATCACGTTCTTCTCTTGTTCCCACAGTTTTGTGACTATTGCTGGGCAGAGGGCATTTGTCTCCTTTTCTTGATAAGAATATTGCCTACATACACTGTAGCACTGTCCTCCCGTTGTTCATCAATTTGCTCGAGCGGGCACCAGTAACGTCTCCATTGTGAGACTTGTTGTTACTGTTTTTGGCATATCAAATATACCACAGGGAGCTTGCCAGGCTCTGCGGTGCAAGCAAGATACTCTCAGTAGCTTGTCAGGTCGGCTGCAGCGCAAGGCAAATGCCCTACCCGCTGTGCTATCGCTCCAGTGATTGCCCACATAACTAGTGTAAAATCAAGCTTGTTGATGTTCCATGAAAAGCTCTTTCTAATTATGGACATACTCTCTCCTGAGGAGAGAGACAGAATTTAGGGATTTGCAAAAGTCTTTTGGGGTCACGTTGCGGGAATGGAAAATGCCAGAGGAAGGCAGACCTATGAAATAACTATGCCTCTTCTGTGGTCTGAGCATGGGGGAGCAGGTACAGCATTTTTTCTTGCACATGACCAACCCAGGTTCAATCCCTCACACCCCATTATCTCCTGAATAACATCAGGAGTGATCCTGAACTCAGGACCAGCAGTAAGCCCTGACCACCACCAGGTGTGGACCCTCTTCCCGCCCTCCCCCCGCCCCGAAAAAAAACCCTAATACAAAACAAAACAAAAAATAAATATACCTCTTCTGGTTTCCTGGGCTGGCTTTTGGATGCAGGAGACATCTGTGCCTTTTGACTTCTTCTCTTGAGCCTGGAATATTGGCAGGGACCCTAGAGAAGGCTTCTTCTAGGGTGCAAAGCTTAAACTAAGTTTATGCTAAGTATGCAAAAGCTTATACTAAGTATACAAAACTTATACTAAGCAGCTGAGCATACCCAGGACTAGGTCAGAAGAGAGGGTGGCTTCCTCTAGTTAAGTCAGTTGGCCAGAGGTACTGAAAGCAAAGTCCTTATTTTGTTTTTGTTTGTTTATTTATTTATTTATTTATTATGCCCAACTGGCTGTGATCAATTAATTGTAAACAACATTAACAAGTATAGCACAGCGGTAGGGCGTTTGCCTTGTGCGCAGTCAACAAGGCCGACCTGAGTTCGATTCCTCCGCCCCTCTCGGAGAGCCCTTCAAGCTACGGAGAGTATCTCGCCCGCACGGCAGAGCCTGGCAAGCCACCCGTGATGTATTCGATATGCCAAACACAGTAACAACAAAGTGTCCAATGGAGACGATGTTACTGGGCCCGCTCGAGCAAATCGACAAACAACGGGAGGGCCTTTACCTTTACCTTTACTGTAGAGACATTACTGGTGCCCACTCGAGTAAATTGATGAACAATGGGAGGACTAGTGCTACAGCTATTATGCCCAACAGCTAAATGTGTGCCCTAGCCAAGCTTGGGTCTTCTTTTTTTTTTTTTTTTTTGAGTGAGATAACTGTTACAAAATTCATTATTACATTTCAGTCATACAATGATCCAGCACCCATCCCTTCACCAGTACCCTTTCTCTACCACCAATGTTCCCAGTATCCCTTCCCACCCCCTACCTCTGTGGCTGGCATGTTCCCTTTTACTCTTTCTTTCCTTTTGGGTGTTATGGTTTGCAATACAGGTACTGAAAGGCTATCATGCTTGGTCTATAGTCTACTTTCAGCACACATCTCCCATCCCGAGCAGTCCCTCCAATCATCATTTACTTAGTAGACCCTACTATATCCCAGTTGCCATCCTCTCCTCACTGACCCCGCATGTGAAGCCGGCTTCCAAACTGTGGTTCAATCCTCCTGACCCTTAACTCTACTGTCCTTAGGTGTTAGACTCCTATTATGTTACTTTATATTCTGAAAATGAGTGCAGTATTTCTATGTCTGTCCCTCTCTTTCTGACTCATTTCACTTAGTATGATACTCTCCATGTCCATCCACTTTTATAAAAATTTCATGATTTCATAGCACAGTGGTAGGGCGTTTGCCTTGCACGCAGCCAACATGGCAGACTCGAGTTCAATTCCTCCGCCCCTCTCGGAGAGCCCGGCAAGCTACTGAGAGTATTTCGCCCGCACGGCAGAGCCTGGCAAGCTCCCCGTGACGTATTCGGTATGCCAGACACAGTAACAACAAAGTCTCCAATGGAGACGTTACTGGGCCCGCTCGAGCAAATCGATGATCAATGGGAGGGCCTTTACTTTACTTTACTTACATCTTTTCTAACAGCTGCATAGTATTCCATTGTGTAGATGTACCACAGTTTCTTTAACCAGTTCTCTGTTCTTGGGCACTTTTTTTTTCCAGATTCTGGCAATTGTAAACAGTGCTGTGATGAATGTACAAATGCAGATGTCATTTCTACTGTATTTTTTTGCATCTCCAGAATGGGAGGAGAAAACCTGACTTGTCTCAACCCACTGGCTGCAAAGGCCATGAAAGAGATCTTTTTCTGGACAAAAGGAAAGGAACCAGAATAATGGACACTCAAACTCAGAAGGAAGGTGAACCTGCTTTCTCTATTCATTTTTTGGTAAAACAAGAGCCACCTGGAGTATTACTATATCATTGTATCACTGTCATCCCTTTGTTCATGTATTCACTTGAGCAGGCGCCAGTAACATCTCCATTTGTCCCAGCCCTGAAATTTTAGCAGCCTTTTCTTACTTGTCTTTCCCAAACCTGCCGTATTGGAGGCTCTTTCAGGGTCAGGGGAATAAGACCTGTTATTGTTACTGTTTTTGGCATATCGAATATGCCACGAGGAGCTTGCCAGGCTCTGGGATAGAAACATAGAAAAATGTTGCAGGGTCTTGCAGAGTAGGTTAAAGCCTAAGCACTTAAGAAACCTAATGCTGTCTTTGTTTATGATTTAGGAACCACATCTGGCTGTGCTCAGGACTTACTCCTGGCTCTGTGCTCAGAGATCACTCCTGGGGCAGGGAGAGGGGGTGGATCAGGAGAGGACAAAGGAGATCAGCTGTGAGCAGGGAAGCTCCTTACTCCTCTCCCTACTATTGCTTGACCCAAAAATTTAAGTCTGAAAGTGAAGACAAAGATTATCTATCTATCTATCTATCTATCTCTGTCTTCCCTCTCCTCAGAATTACAGACTGAAATTTGAGAGATACTGGTCTAGGCCT
This sequence comes from Sorex fumeus, assembly GCF_029834395.1. Classification (NCBI taxonomy): domain Eukaryota; kingdom Metazoa; phylum Chordata; class Mammalia; order Eulipotyphla; family Soricidae; genus Sorex; species Sorex fumeus. The sequence goes on along the minus strand of NW_026606086.1, from coordinate 15,017,596 downwards.
AAAAATCAAGAAAAATGTCTGTGGGTCTTCAAAGTTTACTCTCATTTATTGAGTTAAATACACCTCTTACAAGGATTCTGGAGCCAAGAGGGAGGGCCTGATAGTGCCTGAAGGAGCCATTACTCTAATTGACCAGCTATTTAATTTGGATATTTTTGTCATTGTTGTTGTTTTGTCTTTTGTTTTTGGACTGTACCTAGCAGTGTTCAGGATTTATTCCTGGCACTGAGGTCTAGGACTACTCTTAGAAGGGGTTCAGGGACCCTACACAGTGCCTTGAATTGAAGCCAGGCTGACTGCAAGCAAGTGAGCACCCTCTCTGCTGTATTGCTAGTCTGAAAACCCCAGCCGCACACACCAAGGACAATAATGGAATTTAAGAAACATATCACTTAATATATAAAAAGAGATATAAGATCATATATACACACACATATATATATAGGCACACACATGCACAAAGAGAGAGAGAGAGAGAGAGAGAGAGAGAGAGAGAGAGAGAGAGAGAGAGTGCTCCAGTTTTTCTCCAGGTAAATAACGTCTTTTCTCGTATATGGCCTCAGTGCAAAATTAAAAAAAAAGAGCATTATATGCTATTCAATAGATATTTTCAATTGTGATAGTAACTTATATTTTATGCTAATACAAATCTTGCATCTGCTCTAAACCTCCATTTCTCTATAAATAAATGATTGCATAATGCCTGCTTGGAGTATAGTGTTTAGTCAGTCCTGAATTTGGATCATACCTTAAATAAACATTTGCTAAATGTCTGTGGATATCATAACTAATATCTCTGGGCCCAGTTTTCTCAGTTGTTTAGTGGGGATTATAATAGCAAATTCCGGTTGAACTTTAGAAGAACAATTTAAGATAAGAAAGCATAAACAATTTCATCCAGATTATACACAGTGCAAGTATTGTACAAATTAAAATTAGTAGCTGGTAGATTTTTACTATGAATAAAATCACTTAAGTCTTCTTTCCATCACATTTTTTTTCCCTGCTGGAAACAAACAAACAATAAAAGAGATAGTGTGAACATTTAAAATCCTCATTCTGCTTTCTCCTTTATAAAGTCCTATTGATAAACTATTAAGGTAATTTGGCCAGAATTCAGCCATCTCCACAACTAACAGCCTTGCCCTTCCCCTTCACAAACCATTAGCAAGACCCATCTATCAACTCCCAAATCTTACCTTTGTCATGCAGAGTGAATTTGCCTCTGGCTGCAAAGTCCCCCTCCTCAGGAAAAAAAAAACCTGGAACAGACACAGGCAGCACACTCCTCCTTATTCTACACACCACACAGATAATTTCTCAAAAGGCAAATTGAAGTCACCATCTCTCCATTGACAGAAGCTCTTTCCCTGTCCCCTTGTCAGGGGAATCCTCTCTCTTCTTCCCTTCCCTTCCCTTCCCTTCCCTTCCCTTCCCTTCCCTTCCCTTCCCTTCCCTTCCCTTCCCTTCCCTTCCCTTCCCTTCCCTCCCCTCTCCTCCCCTCCCCTCCCCTCCCCTCTCCTCCCCTCTCCCCCCTCCTCCTCCTCCTCCTCCTCCTCCTCCTCTTCTTCTTCTTCTTCTTCTTCTTCTTCTTCTTCTTCTTCTTCTTCTTCTTCTTCTTCTTTCTCTCTCTCTCTCTCTCTCTCTCTCTCTCTCTCTCTCTCTCTCTCTCTCCTGACATTAGGCCCACCCCATTCTCCAATACAGCCACAAACTGGTCACCCTCTCATGTCTCCTCCTCCCCTCCTCTATTGCTCAGTAATTATATTCTCCGCCTCCTTGTGTCATGCTAATACAGACCCTTGGCACAGCTGCCCAGATTAAATTAGAGCCTAAACCAGCAGCCTGACTAATTATATTTTCTGGCCTGGAATTCTTTTCCCTCACCTTTGGGGTACAGGGCCAATGAGGAGCAAATGAGCACAGCCAATATTTGCTGAGGATATTTGCCTCTATGTGCCTGTGTGGCATTGTCCTCCTCAACCAATCTGGGCCCCCTGAATTAGATTAGATCCGAATGAGAGAAGAATTTTACTCAAAAGACTTTCCTCATCTTCAACCATTCTCCTGCAGACTAGTTCAGCTGGGCCTGGCTTCTCTAGGCAGATCAAGAAAGACCCTAGGGCCTGAAACTTTATTCTCAGGAATACCATTCTACTGTTACCCTTCAGCAAATTTTTCTGCTTTTCCCAAATCCCAAGTTTTCTTGTAACTCTCCATTGCACTTTTCCTATAATAGTTGTTTATAAGTTCTTTGATTTCTGTCTCAGTGGAAAACAAAACTATTTCCCTAACAAGAAACTGTTTCTTGTTTGGGAGGTGGCGGTAGTGGGAGGGTGTGTGTTGGGGAGGGGGACGGGTTGGGTAAGGCCACAACCCTCAGTGCTCAGGGATGATTTCCGGTTCCTAGAAAACCATATGCCAACTCTTCTCTGGTCACTAACAGGGCTTCCGAGTGAGAGGGACGCTGGAGAATGTGTAGCAATGACGCCTGCTTTCTGGCCACTTTGCAAGATTCAAGGCCTTGTAATTGGTCTGAGCATAAACTGCCATGCAAATATGTCCCCTAACACTGCAAACCCAGAAGCACTGGAAAAAGAAATCAGAAAAGTCATTATTGAAGGGAGTGACCCTTGAGTGAAGTTTTGAAAGGTTGTTCAGAAAATCAGTAAAGTCAAAAGAGGAATTCTGATATCCCAGGTAAAGGTAAAGGTAAAGGCCCTCCCGTTGATCGTCGATTTGCTCGAGCGGGCCCAGTAACGTCTCCATTGGAGACTTTGTTGTTACTGTGTCTGGCATATCGAATACTCTTGGTAGCTTGCCGGGCTCTCCGAGAGGGGCGGAGGAATCGAACTCGGGTCGGCCATGTTGGCTGCTTGTAAGGCGAACGCCCTACCGCTGTGCTGGAGTGATAGCACAGTGGTAGGGCGTTTGCCTTGCACGCAGCCAACATGGCCGACCCGAGTTCGATTCCTCCGCCCCTCTCGGAGAGCCCGGCAAGCTACCGAGAGTATCTCGCCCACACAGCAGAGCCTGGCAAGCTCCCTGTGACATATTTGATATGCCAAACACAGTAACAACAAAGTCTCCAATGGAGACGTTACTGATATCCCAGAGAGGCAAAAATGTATAGTCGAAGTGACATCTGCACTTGTTTGTTCATTGCAGCACTCTTTACAATAGCCAGAAACTGGAAGAAACCTGAATGTCCAAGAACAGATGACTGGTTAAAGAAACTTTGGTACATCTACACAATGGAGTACTATGTAGCTGCTAGAAAAGATGAAGTCATGAAATTTATATACAAGTGGTACAACATGGAAAGTATCATGCTAAGCGAAATGAGTCAGAAAGAGAGGGATAGACATAGAAAGATTGCATTTATCTGGGGGATATAAAGTAACAAAATATGAGAGTAATACCCAAGAATAGCTGAGATCAGCACCAGGAGGATTACTCCATAGCTTAGTGGCCAGTCGGGCATTCTAGAGGAAAGGGCAGCTCAGATAGAGAAGGGAACCCCAAATAAAGGGTGTTTGGAGGATCCTCCCAGGAGGGGAGATGCATGTCGAAAGTGGACTATGGACTGAACATGTTTGCCACTCAATGCCTCTTTTGCAGACCACAACACCCAAAAGGAGAGAGAGAACACAGGGGATTGCCCTGCCACAGAGGCAGGGGGGGGATGGGGGGATGGGGGTGGGGGGGATATTACCCATGGTGGTGGAAAATGGGCACTGGTGGAGGGATGGGTATCTGAACATTGTATAATCAAACCCAAGCACAAAAAATTGTAAATCTACAACTGTACCTCATGGTGTTTCACTAATAAAAAACAATTTAAAAAAAAGAATGAATATCTCTAATTAACATGAAAAAAAGAGGAATTCTGGGAAGAGAAAACAAAGATACAAAGAAAATCATAGCAATTTCATGAATAAGAGAAAAGGAGCAGTCAAAGAACAAGTCTTGATAAGTAGATGAATGTTTTATTTATGGCCGCCTAGTTCATGTCTTCTTAGTTCAGGGAGGAAATATTTCTTAAACATCCGAGGTACCTGAGCTGAACACTTTTCTTTGCTATCAACTTTCTTTCTCCAAGTTGTTTTCAATAGCGCTTCCCACAAGGATCGCCCCATTTTTAAAAGATGATTTCCTGTGCGAGTTCATTTAAAGAGGGAAATAAGTTGCCAAGGAATCAGAGAGAGTAAAATTTGGAAAACAAAACAAAAACCTCGGATGGTGTTTCGAATGGCTCTCTTCTCTATTTCTTCATTTGTTTGTTCAACACAAATGGTTTTAGACACTTTTGTCAAGTAAGCACTCTTCTAGAGCCAATCTGGCATAAATGAAAAAGAGTCCTTGCCCATAAGGAATTCAGTCAATAAGAGGGCTATTACAGAGATTTAAAATCAGGTTGAGTGGAAACAGAAGAGTGCACTGGGTAATTTCTTTGCATGGCCAAAAAAAAAAAATTGAGAGAGAAAATTGGGTGTCTTTACACGATTGAAAAAATAAATTCCTATACCATCCCCCCCCCCCCAACTGAATTTTATTATCTCCTGGTTCTGGAGGCTGGAAGTCAAAATGAGGCTTTCACCTGAACTGACATTCCCTTGAAGCCAGTAGGAAAATTCTCCCTTTCTCTTTCTACTTTGTGGTGCTTTACTAGCAATCTTTATTAGCACTGCACTGTAGCACTGTCCTGCCGTTGTTCATCGAGTTGCTCAGGCGGGCCCAGTAACGTCTCCATTGTGAGACTTGTTGTTACTGTATTTGGCATATCGAATACAACCCAGGTAGCTTGCCAGGCTTTGCCGTGAGGGCGAGATACTCTTGGTAGCTTGCCGGGCTCTCTGAGAGAGGAGGAGGAGTCGAACCTGGGTCAGCCACGTGCAAGGCAAACGCCCTACTGCTGTGCTATCACTCCAGCCCTAGCATTACTTGGAATCAAATACATGGTACTATGGCACTGTAGCACTGTCCTCCCATTGTTCATCGATTTGCTCGATAGGGCACCAGTAATGTCTCCATTGTGAGACTTGTTGTTACTGTGTTTGGCATATCGATTACACCATGGGGAGCTTGCCAGGCTCTGCCACGAGGGTGAGATACTCTCAGTAGCTTGCCGGACTTTATAAGAGGGCGGAGGAATCAAACCCAGGTAAACCGCATGCAAGGCAAATGCCCTACCCTCTGTGCTATCGCTCTAGCCCAAATACATGGCATGCTTTCTTATTTCTGATTCATGTATTAGTCTTACAAGAAAACCCATTCATCTTGGATAAAGTCCTATTCTCACTCCATTTTGATGTCATTTTAATATATTTAAGTACAAGGGGCTGGAGAGATAGTGCAGGAGACAAATTACTTGCCTTGTGTGCAACCAACTCTAGTTCTATCACTGGCATCACATATAGTTCCCCGAGCTCCATTAGGAATGACTCATGATAACAGAGCCAGGAATAAGCCTTGAGCACCAACGGTCTGGCTCAAAACACCCCTCACCAAATTTTCTTTTTAAAAAAACATATAGGGAGCTGGAGCGGTAGCACAGCGAGTAGGGTGTTTGCCTTGCATGTGGCTGACTCGGGTTTGATTCCCAGCATCCCATATGGTCACCTGAGCACCTCCAGGAGTAATTCATGAGTGCAGAGCCAGGAGAAACACCTGTGTATCGCAGGGTGTGATCCAAATATATATATATATATATATATATATATATATTTACATTCACAATTGCCCTATTTCCTAAAAAATTTTCTTGTTTCCTAAGATACCAAAGATTAAGGTATCAGCATATCCTTTTGGAGAGAACACAATTCAGCTTGAAATAGGTACCTGCACCTTAGGTGTGTAAGAATTTTTCTAGAGGCAGGGATGATTGAACTAAACTTTAAATACAGAAATTCAAATAAAAAACCTGAAGGGGAAGGTAGTTTGAAGGATATAATATTGGAGGAGTCTAAAAGTATAGAAAATGCAAGAATGCACCAGAAATTATGAAGAACTTCCTGTAATTACAGAGAAAAATCTCCATAAACTATGTTGTGAATAATGGGCTTAAGCAGTGTGCTTGGATTAGACAGCCACAGGTACTAAGATATTAAGTACAAGGGGCTGGAGAGATACTTTATCCTAGTGTCAGTGGACGCTGTGTTTTGCTTCTGTACTTATGGACTTACTGTCCTGATCCCCAAAGGAAAAAGAGGTCTGAGCAATTAGCCAGTGTGATATGGGCTGAAACAATAGCACAGCAGGTAGGGCGTTTGCCTTGCACATGGCTGATCTGGGTTCAATTCCTCCATCCCTCTCAGAAAGCCCAGCAAGCTACTGAGAGTACCCCACCCACATGGCAGAGCCTGGCAAGCTACCTGTGGCATATTCAATATGCCAAAAACAGTAACAACAAATCTGACAATGGAGATGTTACTGGTGCTCGCTCAAGCAAATTGATGAACAATGGGAGGACAGTGCTACAGTGCTACAGACATGGGATAAAAGGAAGTAAGACGGTCTTCCTTGTGGCTGAAGTGGTCCACCCACTGCCCTTCTGTCCTGGCATGAAATTATCTCTGATTTTCGTAGAGAAATAGAAATCCCAAAGGAAAAGGACCCTGCTTTACCGTCTCCATATACTCCTCTCCGAGCACATAGCCAGCATTGTGTCCGTGCTGAACTTGCATGCTTGAATGAGTGGATAAATAGTAAAGCACATCTAGTGCACCTATACTCTGAGCAGGCCGGGTTTTCCAGGTATTGTACCAGGCCATGCCATTTACCCACCTTGACATCCACTTCATTCCACTTTGCTTAGCTGTTTTTCAAGTTGCTTCAGGGAAGGTCTAGCAGCTTAGGAGGAAAGACTAACAAAGATCCCCTTTAGTGGTAGTCTACGGCTATGTGGGAAAGTCAAGGTAGCAAGCAGCAGGCTAATTATCTGAGTTCCAGGAATTCAGGACAGTGATGCACAGAGTGGGAGAATAAGGCAATTAAGGAAGCAAACGGAGCTCTCTGAGTGGAGAGGAATTGTGCTCTCACCTCTCAACAGAAGAGGTATGTAACTATTTTAATTTCCCCAGAGAAGAAAATTATGCATACTGTTGCCTCACTAACATCTAAAATGAAGCATTACTGCTGAGAGCTTGCCTTCAGCCCTTCAAGCATTCTTCTGCATGTGATAGGCTGATCACATATAAGCTTCGTAAAGTCTGTCTCTGACACTTGGTACAATTAGCTCTGTTGTTGAATTTAACATTTTTCTTTTCTGGGATGTGGGAATCAAACCCAGGGATTGACTCAGGTACAACTCAATTTTCTAGAAAGCTTGAATGAAAACTTGAGGGAGAAAGAACTACTTTTTTTCCAGAAAGAGACAGTGGACCAATGGGCACTTGTTTTTCAAGATCCCTCTTCCATGTAAGTCACTAGCTGTATCAAAAGGAGCCGATATAGCTAAGAGTTGATTGGCCCTGGGGATTCAAGGCAAGTACTATATAGGCTTATAGTATTATGGGGGCAGAGATAGCAAACCTGGTAGGGCTTTTGCCTTGCACACGCTAACCTGGGTTCGATTCGTCTGTCCCTCTCAGAGAGCCCAGCAAGCTACTGAGACTATCCCACCCACATGGCAGAGCCTGGAAAGCTCCCTGTGGCCTATTCAATATGCCAAAAACAGTAACAACAATGGAGACATTACTGGCACCCGCTCGAGCAAATAGATGAACAACGGAAGGACAGTGCTACAGTGTTATAGTATTATGAATAAATTCATAAAAATTTTAATCATTTTTCTATTCTCACATTTTCTCCTCCTCATGGGTCTTATCTATCTGCTCATTTACTTTAGGTAATTAGACTAAATCAGACAATGATCAACATTACAGTCAGGTAATGTGGGTTAAAGGGCTGCCAATGGCATGAGGATGGCATGACTTGACTATTTGGTTATTTACTTTCTCTTAAAAACTCTTTAGTCAAATAAGCAAGGGACAAACATCCTTCACTGTTTTTTAAAAATATGATATCAACATAGTTCCACATCCGGTAAAACTTAGGATAATTGTCTTTCTATTCTATATAGATGTCAAGGTATCTGTATTTCTATATTTTTAGCTATAATAAGAATTGCTCAAACAATCATGGGGGCCAAGAAGTCTCAAAATCTGTTCTCGATAGCACAACGGTTTTTTCCCCTGATTTGTGTAGGATGGGAACTGAGCCCCACGTCTTGGCAACAAAGCTGAGGGGACCCTCTCCTCACTCCAATCAGGTACAGCCCGCCTCCAGGGCCTGGGACTCTCTCTGGCCTTGCGCAGCTAGCTTGATTTGATAGCACAGCCGGTTTTTCCCCCTGATTTGCGCGGTACAGGAACTGAGCCCCACATCTCGGCAACAAAGCTGAAGGGGACCCTCTCCTCACTCCAATCAGGTACAGCCTGCCTCCAGGATCTGGGACTCTCTCTGGGCATGCGCAGCTAGCTCGATCTCATAGCACAGCCAGTTTTTCCCCTGATCTGCACGGGACGGGAACTGAGCCCCACATCTTGGCAACAAAGCTGAAGGGGACCCTCTCCTCACTCCAATCAGGTACATCCCGCCTCCAGGGCCTGGAACTCTCTCTGGGCTCTCTCCAGAGCTGAAGAAAACTTGTGACCACATTCAGGAGGCCCGAAGGGTACCACCTAGAAGAAATCCGAATAAAAATACCCCATGACACATTCTGATCAAAATGATCAAAACCTTAGACAGAGACAAAATTCTGAAAGCAGCAAGATCGAAGAAAGAAATCTCTTACAAAGGAGCATCCTTAAAATTCACAGCTGATTTTTCTGATGAAACCCTCATGGCCCGAAAATACTGGTGGGACATAGTGAAAAAACTCAGTGAAATAAATGCCTCTCCAAAAATACTTTACTCAGCGAGACTCTCATTCATAATAGAAGGAACAACACACAGTTTCACAGACAAACAACAGCTCAGGAACTTCATAGACTCAAAACCATGGTTACAAGAACAACTAAATGGGCTACTTTAAGGCAAGAAAGGCCCCTCAAATACACCAAATTTCAACAGAACAATGGGACAAAATCCCATAACAATAATCTCTCTCAATGTCAATGGGCTAAACGCACCAATTAAAAGACACAGAGTGGCAGGATGGATTAGAAAATTGAACCCAACATTCTGCTGCCTGCAAGAAACACATCTCAATAGTCAAAGCAAACACAGACTCAGAGTCAAAGGCTGGAAAATAATCCTACAGGCAAACAGCTCCCAGAAAAAAGCTGGGGTAGCCATCCTAATATCAGACCACATTGATTTCAGAGTGAAGAAGGTCATAAGAGACAGTGAATGCAATTTCCTATTGATCAAAGGATCTATACAACAGGAAGAACTTACAATAATAAATGTATATGCATCTAATGAGAGACCAGCAAAGTACCTAAAACAACTACTCATAGACGGAAAAGGACATCAATAGCAACACAATACTAGTGGGAGACTTCAACACCGCTTTGTCACCTCTTGATAGATCAACCAGACTCAAGCTTAGCAAGGACATACTTCATCTGAGGGAAACAATGGAAGAAAGGGACTTAGTAGATATTTACAGGACACTTCATCCTCAAAAAGCTGAATACACATTCTTCTCAAGCGTACATGGAACATTCTCCAAGATAGACCACATGCTGAGCCACAAAACATGCCTCCATAAAATTAAGAAGATAGAGATTGTATCAACAATCTTCTCAGACCATAATGTGCTGAAATTAGAATTAAATCACACACAAAAACAGAAAACTAAATCAAACACCTGGAAATTAAACAGTGTTCTATTTAACAACGAGTGGCTTAGAAAGGAAATCAAAGAGGAAATTAAAAGATTCCTAGAAACAAATGAAAATTAGAACACAAGTTACCAAAACTTATGGGACACAGCAAAAGCTGTGTTAAGAGGAAAGTTTATAGCTCTACAAGCATTCCTCAGGAAGGAGGAGTGAGCACACATAAGTAACCTAACCTCACAGCTTAAGTGCTTGGAGAAGGACCAAAAAAAAGACGCACAACCTGAACAGGAGAAAGGAAATAATAAAACTCAGAGCAGAGATTAACGAGATGGAAACCCAAAAAACAATCTGAAAGATCAATGAAACCAAGAGCTGGTTCTTCGAGAAAATTAACAAGATTGATAAGCCTCTAGCAAAACTCACAAAGAAAGGGAGAGAGAAAACCCTAATAAACCAAATCAGAAATGAAAAGGGAGTCATAACAACAGAAACTACAGAAATTCAAAGGATCCTCAGGGAATACTTTGAGAAGCTTTATCAAAACCTCAAAAAACCTCGAGGAAATGGATAAATTCCTAGACTCCTACTGACTCCCAAGGCAGAACCAAGAAGACCTGGAATACCTGAACAGACCTATCACCATCAAGGAAATTGAAATGGTAATAAAAAGTCTCCCCAAGCACAAAAGTCCTGGCCCAGATGGATTCACTAGTGAATTCTTCCAAATCTTTAAAGAGGACTTACTCCCAATCCTTTTTAAACTTTTCCATGAAATTGAAATATCAAAAACACTTCCGAACAGTTTCTACGAAGCAAATATCACACTGATACCAAAAGCAGACAGAAATACCACAAAGAAAGAGAATTACAGACCGATATCCCTGATGAACACAGATGCAGAGATCCTCAACAAACTACTAGCAAATAGAATCCAACTACTTATGAAAAAGATCATAGACCATGACCAAGTAGGATTCATCCCAGGGATGCAAGGATGGTTCAACATTCGGAAATCAATCAACATAATCCATCATATCAAAAAAAGAAAAGATATAAAGCATATGATCATATCAATAGATGCAGAGAAAGCATTTGACAAGATCCAGCACCCCCTTATGATGAAAACCCTAGCCAAAATGGGTATAGAGGGGACTTTCCTCAACATAGTTAAAGCCATCTACCACAAGCCTACAGCAAGCATCATCCTCAATGGGAAAATCTGAGAGCCTTCCCTCTAAGATCAGGGACGAGACAAGGATGCCCACTCTCTCCAGTGCTGTTAAATATAGTACTGGAAGTACTTGCAATAGCGATTAGGCAAGAAAAAGATATTAAGGGCATTCAGGTAGGAAAGGAAGAAATCAAGCTCTCACTATTCGCAGATGATATGATACTATACTTAGAGAACCCAATAACCTCCACCAAAAAACTTGTATAGTAAAGTTGCAGGCTATAAAATCAATATCCAAAAGTCCATGGCTTTCCTATACGCAAACAGTGAGAGAGAAGAAAGCAACATGAAAGAAACAATACCGTTCACAACTGTTCCCCAGAAAATCAAGTACCTAGGAATCAGCTTAACTAAGGAAGTAAAGGACCTGTAGAAAGAAAACTACAAAACGCTACTTCAGGAAATAAAAGAGGACATGAGGAAATGGAAAGATATCCCCTGCTCATGGGTCGGGAGACTTAACATTGTCAAAATGGCAACACTACTGAAAGCATTGTATAAATTCAATGCAATCCCTATAAGGATACCCATGACATTCTTCAAAGAAATGGAGCAAACACTCCTGAAATTTATATGGAACAATAAGCCCCCCACGAATAGCTAAAGCAATTCTTGGGAAAAAGAAAATGGGAGAAATCAACCTCCCTAACTTCAAACTGTACTACAAAGCAGTAATAATCAAAACAGCATGGTACTGGAACAAAGGCAGAACTGCAGACCAATGGAACAGGGTTGAATACACTGACATCTCCCCTCAATCATATGATCATCTAATCTTTGATAAAGTTGCAAGTAATGTGAAGTGGAGTAAGGAAAGTCTCTTTAACAAATTGCGCTGGCATCACACAACAGTGACCAAAATACAAAGACAGTCTACAGAATGGGAAAGGATATTCGCCGAACACACATCTGACAAGGGGTTGATATCAAGGATATAAAAAATACTGGTTGAACTCCACAAGAAGAAAACATCCAACCCCATCAAAAAATGGGGCAATGAAATGAACAGAAACTTTCTCAAAGAAGAAATCCAAATGGCAAAAAAAGCACATGAGAATATGCTCTACATCATTAATTATCAGGGAGATGCAGATCAAAACCACAATGAGATACCATCTCACACCTCAGAAACTGGCCCACATTCAAAAGAACAAAAGCATCTGTTGCTGGCGCGGATGTGGTGAGAAAGGGACACTCTTTCACTGTTGGTGGGAATGTCGACTGGTTCAGCCTTTCTGGAAAACAGTATGGACGATTCTCAAAAAATTAGAAATTGAGCTCCCATTTGACCCAGCAATACCAGTCCTGGGAATATATCCCAGAGAGGCAAAAATGTATAGTTGAAGTGATATCTGCACTTGTTTGTTCATTGTAGCACTCTTTACAATAGCCAGAAACTGGAAGAAACCTGAATGCCCAAGAACATATGACTGGTTAAAGAAACTTTGGTACATCTACACAATGGAGTACTATGTAGCTGTTAGAAAAAATGAAGTCATGAAATTTATATACAAGTGGTACAACATGGAAAGTATCATGCTAAGCGAAATGAGTCAGAAAGAGAGGGATAGACATAGAAAGATTGCATTCATCTGGGGAATATAAAGAAACAAAATATGAGATTAATACCCAAGAATAGCTGAGATCAACACCAGGAGGATTACTCCATAGCTTAGAGGCCAGCCGGGCATTGTAGGGGAAAGGGCAGCTCAGATAGAGAAGGGAGCACCAAATAAAGGGTGTTTGGAGGATCCTCCCAGGAGGGGAGATGCATGTTGAAAGTAGACTATGGACTGAACATGTTTGCACTCAAAGCCTCTTTTGCAGACCACAACACCCAAAAGGATAGAGAGAACACAGGGGATTGCCCTGCCACAGAGGGCAGGGTGAGATGGGAGGGATGGTGGTGGGAGGGATATTATCCATGGTGGTGGAAAATGGGCACTGGTGGAGGTATGGGTATTTGATCATTATATAATCGAAACCCAAGCACAAAAAAATTGTAAATCTACAACTGTACCTCATGCTGTTTAACTAAAAATAATAATAATAAAAAAGAAGTTACAAATAAACACAGAGGAATAGGAGCACTGTGATGGGAGCAACCCTATATACCTAAACTACCTGAAGCTATACAGGAAGGACAAAACAGTATTATCTTACATCTAAGTCCAAAGATTTGAGAATATAAGAGTATATGGTGTAAGTCCTAAGGGCAGAAGTGCTGGTATGTGATGGGTAGGAGATGTATATCTCAAGTAGAAAGCTCATCCACCTTTCTTATACTTCCTGTCTTACTCAGGCTCTTCATGGATTGAATGGTGCCCATCTGCACCCGTGCTCTTCACTCAGCCATCAGCCAGCCAACTTAAATAGCATTTGATTCGAGACACAATAATGTTTAACTAGCTCGTTGGGCTGTGTGTGTGTGTGTGTGTGTGTGTGTGTGTGTGTGTGTGTGTGGCATCACAGGGTCTGGGGACCATCCCCAGTGGTATAATCAAACTAGGCTGGACTGTTCATTGCTCACCTTGTCAATACAATTATACTGAGGTTCAGCTGAACTGGGTACTATCTGAGTCACAGCCAGGACACTGTTGACAAGGGCCATCTTGTGCCAGGGCTCAAAGTCAAGTCCCTGTACATGAGTGGCACAAACTTCGCAACACCTTTCTGGACCCTATTTGGACATCTTTTCAGTTCAATCAATTTTGTATAGAAAATAAATCACATTTTACTAGATTGACAAATGGCATTAAATTGGTTTTAGAAATACTAGATGTCTCATTTCCTTAAAAGAAGAGAAAATTCTGGGCTTAGAAATGAAGTTCAATGGTAGGATACTTGTCTTACATGTGTAAAACCACAAGTTTGATCCCTGGCACTGCCTGATTTGTTCCCTAGCATAGCTGGTGTGAACTCTTGTCACCCCAGCAATAGAAAAAAGCAGAGACGATTGATAAGAGTTCTTTATCATTGTGTTTCTGCTCTTAAGTCAGAGCAGGCACCAAGAGTTTGTTATTGATGGACTAAAAGCAGTTGACGTGTAATTCTACAAGAAAATATCCTACAAAGTACTCATGAATATTAACTGCTTAACACAACATTGAGAAAGAAACCATAAAACCATGCAAGCCATTCCATATTTAGCTAAAAAGCACTGACTTCAGTATATGGGAGAGTAGAACGCATTTGTTTTCTCCTAACTATGGAAATGATGAGGGCATCTGCAATTTTCCTGTTCCTTTGTTCGTAATCCCTTTAATTACCCACTGAGCTTCTGAAACATGTTTACACATATCCACTCAAACCAAAGAACCCAAGAGCAAAGAGATGATGTATAGGAGTTTAGTCCTTATTAAAATCTGGGCCTAGGTCACCTTCTTGTTACATCTGCTGCATCACGTCTTCCAGGAAGCCTGCCTTCCCATTGCATGTCACAGCTTTTACATGACCTCATTCAGAGCCTTCTCAATGTGATCTTAGAAAGCTATGTCTGTGGGACTGGAGTGATAGCACAGCGGGTAGGGTGTTTGCCTTACACGCAGCTGACCCGGGTTCGATTCCCAGCATCCCATATGGTCCCCTGAGCACCGCCAAGAGGAATTCCTGAGTTCAGAGCCAGGAGGAACCCCTAAGCATTGCCAGGTGTGACCCAAAAAGAAAAAAAATAGCTATGTCTGAAATGAGAGCACACTGACCATTCTGTTTATGACCCTTAGCTCACAAGAAGCACTGAGAGGTACTGGGCTTTGCTGAACTTTCCAAAGAGAAATGCTGATAAATTCAGGACTGAAATCCAAGTCCTTTGGCACTTCACCAGTACTTCTTTCTCACCATGTGAACATTGTTGAAATTTTGTTTGGTCTCTGCTTGCTTGACTGCTGTTCCATTTCGATCGGTAACTTTTGCAAGCAAATATTGTCTTTTCTCTATTCTTCTGCTGTGCTTCAAGTGTTTCCCATACAAGTATGGGATCACTATATGTTAAGTCCAATGAGACGCTATTTGAGAATAAAAGAGGTTATGGGGTCTCTCCAGAACCAGAGAGTTTCCTGCCCCCGCACCTGGCTGTCCTCGCCGGGGCCCCTTGGAGGGGAGTGGGTTGAGTTTTCCTCCCCTCCCCGACCAGGGCTCCGGCAGCCGAAGACCTCCAGAACCAGCCACCACCATGCTGAGACCACTTTCCGCACACATGAAGGTACCGGCAGAGGAACAAAGCACGCGGGTCCTGGGGCTGAGATCTCCAAGCCTACTCGGATTGGGGCTGAGTATCCTCCACCCAGATCCTCCAAATTCCAGTAGACGGGGGTCACACCCACCAACTGGCCCCCTGGCACAGTGTAATCCCATCAATAGCCAAGACTCAGAGACTATAAAACCCAGCTCCTGGAAGCGCGTGGCCGCATTTGCGGTTGCACGACATCTTATCATCTCATTCCTACTTTGGACAAACTGGCAGGCTACTGAATGTAACCTGCCCACACGGCAGAGTCTGGCAAACTCCCCGTGGCGTACCCAATATGCCAAATAACAGTAACAATGAAGGGTCTCATTCTCCTAACTCTGAAAGTGCCTTGAATATGGCACTTTTTTTTAAAAAAGTCTCAGGGCTAGGACGAAGGAGACGTTACTGGGGCCTGCTCGAGGCAATTGACGAATAACAGGATGGTTGTGATTGTGATTGTGATGGGGTCTAACTGAGTCAGGACATAAGCTAAGTATATATTGGTGAATAGGTTTAATTTACTGAAGTTCTATTATTCTTTCACATATTTAGCGAATGTATTTCAAGCCTTCAAGGTATTTCTGAACCCAATGAATATGAAGAAGTGAGTATGAAAAAGTGCTGTTTCAGGTGACAATCCTTCCTTATGCGATCCTTTCTAGCTTTTGGCTCAGACCTATTCTCTGTCTCTGTCATTCTCTCCCCCCACGTCTCTCTCTCTCTCTCTCTCTCTCTCTCTCTCTCTCTTTTGCGTGTGCGCTCTCTCTCTGTCACACACACACACACACACACACACACACACACACACACTTCTCTGTGAAGCACACTTTGTGTACCAGGGAGATATCCAGTTCTTGGACTAATTTGATTTAGAAGGAAGAAAGACAGGAAGAATTAAGCAAGAAGGATTGGATGAAGTAGTTCTTTCCTAATTTGGTTCATTCTGATTTTGCTTTTTATATCCCAATTAACATCTTAGGTAGATTCCTTAATGTATTTAATTTAATTTTTCCCTCTTAAACGTGTGTGTTGCTTACTAAGAATCTTTTCCTTTTTTAAAGTCATAGCACCTTCAAAAACTTAGGAGAAATATATTTGTATGAGTAAATAATTTTCAATAAGGACCTGTTACTGCTAAAGAGAAACAAAATTTGCTCTTAGCAGAAGGAATATAAGACACTTGAATCCAAGGTATAATATTCTGAATTTAAGCTTCAGAGGACTATTCCTGAGAACACTTGCAAAATTGTATTTTCTGGCTTTAACTAGAACATAAATAATATTATGTAATTAGAAGAAAACATGTCATTCCAATTCCTCACTAGATATGTAGTTCTTGGTACTGTGCCCAGATGCCCAGAAATTGTGGGTGCTTAGTAAATTTGTGTGATAACATCAGGTTGTCTGTTACTGATGGAGTATTGTTGAGATAACCTCTAACAATTCTGTTTAGTAAATATGTTAAGTTCATTGTGCTAGTTGTGTGGCAGAGACTACACTGAATTCAAATAATAAATATGTGGGGGGAAAGTACATTTATCAAACTGTTGCATATTTACTGTAAAACAATATCCTTAGTATAGGTGCAGCATGAAAAAAAGTATTAGTGGCCAAAGAGATGGCATAGCTGGTAAGGTACTTGCTTTGCATGTATAAGAACCAATCTTTTTATTTCATGATTAAATACTAGTAGGAATCAAAATGTCAGCAATTTTTCCTTTATGGATTACTCTCAAAACAAAGAAAGAGTAGCATATTCAGACATTAGCCTAAGTTTTTTGGTTCTGTGGGCTGAAAGCTTTTTTTCGCTCTGCTAAGGATAATGTTTAGAAGTAAATGTTTAGCAAAGTAATACTTTAATTTATTCTTCTGCTGAAGCAAAAGGTGTTGAGGTGTGTGTTTGTGTGTGTGTGTATGCACATAATTTTGTTAGAAGTTCCAGTTATCTTTGTAAAAATGCCCTGTCCTATAGATGAGAAGGGTAGCAGAGCAGATAGGGTTCTGGCCTTGCACACCTCCAACTTGGGTTGGACCCTCTATACCTCATATGGTCCCCAAAGCCCACCAGAAGTTAATGAAGTCTAATGATTTTAGGCTTCATTAACTTTCCTTCCTTCCTTCTTTCTTTCTTTCTTTCTTTCTTTCTTTCTTTCTTTCTTTCTTTCTTTCTTTCTTTCTCTCTTCTTTTTCTTTCTTTCTTCCTTCCTTTCTCTTTCTGTCTCCCTTCCTTCCTTCCTTCCTTCCTTCCTTCCTTCCTTCCTTCCTTCCTTCCTTCCTTCCTTTCCTTCTTTCTCTTTCTTCCGTTCAATTTTTTAATTTATATTTTAGTGTATTGATGTATATTTTATGTCATTTTTTATGTCACAGAAGTCCATAATTATCCTTCCTTGGTATAAGCTGCAACATTTTAGCTTAGATAATTTGAGGAAAAATTATGGGATCAAAAGATTGTGGTCACGTATTAATACTCAAGTGTCTGTAAATGCTTTTGTTTTGTTTCCAAGTAAGCTCCGATAGTCAAGTTAGTTCAAGTTTTCCTTCCCTGTGGGTATTTTATCTTCTCTTTTTTCCCCCTTTCACAAGATAATATAGTGTATGGATAATGGAGGGAAAAATAAGGCAGATATTTAGAGAGCTCTGCAAACATGGATTTGGTATTTATTTTCCACGGCTCCTGATATGAACTGCCAGAACCTTCAAAGCTAACACTACTGGGCCCAGAGATGCACAGCAGTTAGAATGCATTCCTAGCATGTGGCTTACTCACCTTCAATTACAGGTATCACATGGTCCCCTGAGCACCACTGGGTGCAGTCCTGAAAGCCCCCCAGCATCACCACGTTGCTGATTTGGCCTTTAGATAGAATCTAAGACCAGTTGGCTGAGAATTACCAGTGGGAGCCCTCCTTCTTCCCCCAAACGCTAATGCTATCATGTAACACATTTCCCAAGGAAGAAAGGTAATTTAATTATCAAGTCAAATAAATAATGAGAAAATCTGTTTATTTTCTTTCCTCCGCATTCACTTAATGAAGCAAAGCACTCTAGGTTTTGCACTAAAACAACTCTCTGTGGGTTAACTTGTGCACACTCTCGATGCTCTGTAGATTTATTTAAAAATAATAAAAATTTACTTTAAAATACATGTAAATGGCTAGATCCCATTTCATGTTGACATAAGGGGAACATACTAGAAAGCCATGTCTCTCTCAAGGCACAACTAAATTCTATTTCCTTCTGGAAACCTTCCTGAGCCAAGATTCACCTATTAGGGCCCTAAGTGTACTTTGTATTCATTGTAGTTTTCTTCTTTTAGAGGTACGCAGATACCTTAATAGTCTCTATTTGATGAGGAATCCCTGGGGTGATTCTCAATTATTCATGTTCCTGTCTCTCAAAAGTATTTCTCAAAAATTAAACAACTATTTGTTGAATAAAATATCACTTTGAATAATCTGCAGTTTGACATATTCTGCAATACTTTTGGTGTGTCTAATCCTGAATTTACTGATACTACAATGGTAGACCAACAGGGTTAATGATATAATATCAGGCACTTCAGTAGTGGAGAGAACGCAGACACTTGACTAACTGGACTTTCTCTCTGACTCCTGTGACTTCAAAGGCTTTCCTCAAAAGCATGAGAAGAATCAAACTGAGTGATCTGGGAGGAAAACAGAGAAAATAAAATCCTTAAGTGAGGGCCTAGTTGGGATGAGACGGATTCGGAGAAGTTTGCCTAAATCTTCCACAGCTCCTTTAGAAACTGCCCACTGGGAAAGGGAGGGGAGGGGCTATGTCTGCAGGCCAGAGAGGGGACAGCGAGAGGGTGACAGATGGAGTGCCCCCTTTGAGGGCTCTCTGAGGACCAACCTTTGCAAAGCTGCACAATGTACAGAAGTAAATCAAATTGAGGAACATGTGCAGGGAAGAAGGGGGGCAATGGGAGGGCGAAGGGGGTAAACAGTGGGGTGGGGGCCTAAAGGGAGATGCAGACGCCCTAAAGTCTAGAAAAGAGAGAAGATTTAGGGAGGGGAAAGAAGAAAATGCAAACACTTCTTATGTGGTGGACGGTTCTCTGGAACAGTCAGGAATGAGAGAAAGATACGTACTTGGTGGGAGGCTTGAGGGGGTGTGAGAAGGGGAACAGAGTTATAATACCCAAGACATCAGCAATCTTGTGTGGTATTTTATTTATTCTCAAATCTAGGGAAGAATTAATCCCCATTACCACAGATAAAATTGTCTGGGTGTTTGGCGGCTGTCAGAGAAGGAATATCTAACGAAAGATTCTACTAGCACCTGGAATAACTCTCCCCACAGACGATTGTAGGAAGTTTTTTAGAGGATAGAGCCATAATTTCAGTCTGGCCTCAGCTGGTAGCCACAGAAAATATTTCGAGCTTTAATTTAGCCTTTTAAGACTTTAAATCCCTTTTAGCCTGGGGGAGGGGGGGGATAAAGGGCTCCCACCCTTAATGCTGGATTTGGGTTTCTAGCTCTGGGTTCAGCTGGTAGAGGTGGAAAGAGTGGGGGCTAAATATCAAAAGATGAGCCTGGGGATATTTTTATGGGGTCACTGTATGGGAGAGGGTGCATGGGGATTCTGTCTTTGCCTTTGCTTTTTAACCTCTCCTTCCTCCCTCAGCATTTTCAATGCTTGTTTTTGTCTTCTTCCTTTTATAAAAGCTCACCCTCCACTATCTTCACATCATTTCCCCTGTGTTCCTTCATCAGGATCTTTGAAACCAGGTGAGATATGGGAGGAGTTTTACTTTAAATACAGAGATAACTAAGATGAGCAAAGGCAAGCGAAGGTTCTGGAATCCAGGCATGAGCAAGTTTCAGTGCAGAGTGTATGCAGAGGGGCCATGCAATGTATGTGGAATCTGAGATTGCTTTGAACGTGAAAGTGCTCTCAAAGCACTTCAGGAGCATCCATTGCACTATAAAAGGTACAAACCGACTGCCACAAGCAAACCAGACCACACTGATTATAAAACACCCTGGATTAAAGTATTAATTCAGTGGCAATGCAATCCTACAGATTTTAATCATGTGTGCATCTGTATACGTGTCCTTGTGTCTGGGTAGCTATTTGATTTGCCACAGAGAATTCCTCTTTTTTAGCAATGACCTAGAGTCACTGGTTCTCTTCATTAAATGAGGTGACTCCATGAAGAAGATGAGGGTTTATAATAGAATATTCAATTTTTAAAAATTTATTGGTATCTATTCTCCCACCATTTAAGGATTAAAATAATAGAAAAATAAATGTAATAAATAACAGGACCACACCGGTTATCAGGCATTCAAATTATAACATTTATGTCCTGGCTGCTTCATCCTGAGCAAGTAACTTGTTCTTTTATTTATTTGTTTGTTTGTTTGGGGGTTGGTGGGGTTTTGGGCACACTTGATGGTGCTCAGAAGTTTCTCCTGACATTTAGGAATCCCTCCTGGCAGGCTCAGGGACCATATGGGATGCCAAGGGTCAAACCCAAGTTGGCTGCATACAAGGCAAATGCCTTACCTGCTACCACACCAGTACTAGTTCTTTTTTGAAAATAGCTGTTATGGGGCTGGAGCAATAGTACAGTGTAGGGTGTTTGCCTTGCATGCAGTCGACCTGGGTTCGATTCCCAGCATCCCAATATGGTCCCCCAAGCACCACCAGGAGTGATTCCTGAGTGCAGAGCCAGGAGTAACCCCTGAGCATCACCGGGTGTGACCCCAAAAAAGCAAAAAAAATAGTAGTGCAGAGCCAGGAATAACCCCTGAGCATAGCCAGGTGTGACCCACAAAGCAAATAATAATAATAATAATAATAATAATAATAATAATAATAATAATATAAAACAGCTATTACCATTTATTTTAATAGTTTCTATAGCTTATAGTTTTAAAAATATTTATTATAGTTTAGGTTATAGACTTACAATAGTGTTCCAGTTTCTGGTACTGATGGAAAATGACAAGCAATTTGTTGTTGTTGTTGTTGTTGTTGTTGTTGTTGTTGTTGTTGTTCTTCTTCTTCTTCTTCTTCTTCTTCTTCTTCTTCTTCTTCTTCTTCTTCTTCTTCTTCTTCTTCTTCTTCTCCTCCTCCTCCTCTTGCTAATTATCCCCAGTGTCCACTGCACATGTTTATTGAACACATGAATTACCAGCTTCATTTTTCTCATCTATTATGATCACGATCATCCTGTTGTTTGTCGATTGCCTCAAGCAGGCACCAGTAACGTCTCCTTCTTCCCAGACCTGAGATTTTAAAAGAGCCATATTCAATGCTCTTTCAGAGCTAGGAGAATGAGACATATCATTGTTACTGGTATTTGGCATATTGAGTATGACACGGGAAGTTTGCCAGACTCTGCCTTGCAGGCAGGATACTTTGGTAGTCTGCGGGGTTCTCCAAAGGAAAAACGAGATAATAAGATGCCAGAGTCTCCTGCCCCAGTGCCTGGCTGTCCTCACTGGGGCCCCTTGGAGGGTCATGGGTTGAGTTTCCCTCACCCCCGCCCCCGGAAGAGAGCCCCTGCAGCCGAAGATCTCCAGAACCAGCCACAGCCATGCTGAGACCACTCTCCAAACATCTGGACAAGCCTCATGCCTGAAGGAACCGGCAGAGGAACCCAGGCATGCGTGTCCCGGGGCTGATATCTCCAAACCTACTTGGATTGGGACTGGGTCTCCACCCAGATCCCCCATCTTTCAGTAGGTAGGCATCACATCCACCAGTTGCCTCCAGTACCAGGTTGGTCCCATCAACGGCCAAGATGCAGAGACTATAAAACCCAGCTCCCGGAAGCTATTACAAAAAAAAGTAATAATAATAGCCCTAATCCCAAAGAGTTGTTGCAATTTAATTAGATAGTGTAAATATATCTCTGGACTCAGGATCCTGAAAGACAGTACAACAGGTAGAGCACTTGCTTTGTACACAGCTGACCTGGTTTAATCACCAGCACCTTGTATGGCAACCCACGTCTTCCAGAGCTGATCCCTGAAAACAGAGCCAGGAGTTAGGGCTGAGCACTGCCAGGTGTGGCCCCCAAAACCAAAAAAACAAAAGCCCCTCCAACTTCATGTAAAAAATTCAGAAAATACTGGCTGTGTTTTTAAAGAAACTCCTTATTCAACAATATGACCTGACTCGCAAACATCATTGTCCTTATTCTTCCAACCTCCTCCCTATACTATAATTCTGCTGTCTTAAATTTTTCAGCTTGAAGACTGGATGGCCAGTGCAGCACTGTTTTTTTTTTTTTGTATTGCTTCATTCTCTTCTACTGGGAGTTAAAAAGGTGGCTATAAATAAAAGTATTTCTAAGAAAATAGAGGATCAGGAAGAAAGGCATACTATGCCAACAGTTTCATTGAACTTTTGCTACTAGAAAATAATTTATTGTAGAAGCAGAATGTCAAAATTAGGGAGCAAAATTATGCAGATATTTATTGTCATTATTGGGTATTTTTGTGCCCTATTATTAGTGGGAAAATGGGAATATCTTTCCTGGAAGCTGAGTCTCAGTGGGTGAATATTATATGTTTGCATTTCTACCCAGATCCCATAATACTCTCTTTTTAACACTGATTTTTGAATATCCTAAAAAAGTTTTATTATTATTATTTTTGTAAGAGAGACTATTCTTTCTGTCTAGATTCATAAACTGTGGTCTCGAAACATGAGATTAAAGGTACAATGAGGTTCAGGCAAGGCAGAGGGGTAGGGAGTATTCTATTGTATGGATGTTCAGGGACTAACTTGCTACCAGTTTCTCATATTTCAGTATCAGTTTTACTGGTGAAAAGTCTCTTTTGAAGGGAATGCCCTGCCACAGAGGCAGGGTGGGATTGGGGAGTTGGGGGGTGGGAGGGATACTGGGATTAGTGGTGGTGGAGAATGGGCACTGGTGGAAGGATGGGTACTCTATCATTGTATAACTGAAGTCCAAGCACAAAATTTTGTAAGTCTACTACTGTACCTCATGATGCTTCACTAATAAAAATGTTTTAAAAGTGCTACATAAAAAAAGAACAAAAAAAAGTCTCTTTTGAAATTGAATCTCAATTGTAAACAAAGTGTTCTGAACATATCTTGGACAATGGGGGATCCGATGAAGGATGTAATTCTGTCAGATGCTTCAGGTTGAGACTACAAAAAGACAACTGTTAATCCATTTACTTTCATTTCCTCCTAAAGGGAATAGATTCTGGGTGTATAATTAATATCATTTACTTTCTTTGAGAAGCTAATATGATTTTAGAGGAGGTAGTTTCTAAATTCCAGCATTAGTCCTTGGAGTAATACCACACCTGGTTTGACTTTAGGCAAGTAAGTTAATCTTTTAATCTTTTATTTATTTACTTTATAAATGATATATATTTTATATATATCTTTTTAATCACATTACACAATGCAGGAGTTATTCTTGATGGTGTTTGGAGTATCGTGCACATCAGATCCAGGCTCTCTGCATACAAAGCATGCACTCAGCCTTTTGAGCCACCTCCTTGGGGAGGGATGGGACAGGGGGTGGGGAGGGATGCTGAGGACATCAATGGTGGGAAATATACACTGGGGGAGGAATGGGTGTTCTATCGTTGTATGACAGAAACTCAAACATGAAAGTTTTGTAACTGTAGTACATGGTGATTCAATGAAAAAAAAATACACCCCCACAAAGGAACAGATATGTAATTTTGCTTTTTGTTTTGTTTGCCATACTTAGGATTGAACCAGGACCTTACACATGCAACTGCTTGATAGCCGAGTCACATCTTTGGTTCAAGTGTATTTGATTAATTCACCTGTAGGATAGATAATGATAATTGTAATAGCAACAATAGCAATGTTAACAATAATAATGGTGCTTGCCACATATTGTTGTCACAATACATTAAAATAAGAAGAACACCTAAAACAAAATCTGCAATATGGTAAATCTCCTTAGATATGACTACTATAGTTAGTAATTTATGTCTTTTCTTTGGTTTCTGTGTCCTCTGATTTAGTAATATTTAGGCAAGGTGACATGATAAAAGCACTGGTCTAAAGGAGCAGATAATTGAAAACTACTGTGTATGCAAAGGTACTACCTCTAGTGCTATAGTGTTCACATGGAGAAATTGCACTTTGGCTATAATCTGAGTGTCAAAGGTAGTAGTACTCTGCTTGTTCCTTCCAGAAAACTGTTTTGTTTAATTTTGGGGACACACCTAGCAGTAGTTGGGGGTATTCCTGGCTCTGTGCTAGGGAATGGCCACTGGCAGAGCTTGTAAGACTATATGGAGAGTCAGGGATAGAACCAGACTCTCAAATGGCATGCAAGACAAGCACCTTACCTGCTGTACCATAACTCTCTGAACCCAGGAAACCAGTTTTTTCTCATCTCCCCTTCCTACTTTTCTGCTAGCAAAAAAACCTGCTAAAAACCCCATTACCTCACCAAGTCTCTCTGTCTCTCTGTCTCTGTCTCTCTCTGTTTTATGGAGGATCACATTAGCCATATTCAAAGCTCACTCTTGCCTCTGTAGTCAGGATTCACTCAAGATGGGGCTCATGGGACTATATAGGGTTCCGGGAATCAAACCTGGAATTACCATGTGCAAGGCAAGTGCCCTACTGCTTGTTATCTCTCTAGCCTGCTTCCAGTTTTTTTCTAAAAGCTTAAGAACCACACACTCAAAGCCTCTTAAGCAAATATGCTTGGTTCTGAATGTACAAAGTGGAGGTGATAAGATCTAGTGTAGTGATCTTTTCATTGAAGAGTCATATTGCCATATACCCTAGTGTTTGGAATTACATGAGGAACTAGCAGATCTTTTACCAAAATAAATTTGGCTAGGAGTGGAGAACAATATTTTAAGGATCATTATGACTATCACTATCACCCTGTTCATCGATTTTCTCTAGTGGGCACCAGTAACTTCTCCATTGTGAGACTTGTTGTTACTGTTTTTGGCATATCGAATATGCCATGGGGAGCTTGCCAGGCTCTTCTGTGAGTGCGGGGGTACTCTCAGTAGCTTTCTGGGCTCTCTGAGAGGGATGGAGGCTTTCGGGAGCTTTGTCTTATAGTCTCTGGATCTTGGCCATTAATGAGATTACATGGCGCTGGGGACAGTTTGTGGGTGTGACTACCAAGCTACTGGGAAATGGGGCATCTGGGTGGAGGAGGCCCAGTCCTGATCGGAGCAGGCTTGGAGATCTCAGCCATGGGTCCCGCATACTGGGTTTCTCTGCTGGTTCCTTCATGCATGAGGCTCGTCGAGCATATGGAGAGTGGTCTTAAGCATGGCTGTGTTTGGGTTCTGGAGATTTTTGGCTGCTGGTTTTCTGCTTCGGGTGGGGAGGGAGACTCAACTTGCCCCCATCCGAGGGGCCCTGGTGAAGACAGCCTGACAAGGGGGCAGGAAATTCATGTTGTATTTCAAGGAAAGACTCAACTATTCTGGCTGTTCACAGTGTACTCTGGAGCATGGATCTCAGAGAATTTGGTACTTTATCAGCAGCCATACATCTCCATGATTGATTTCAGCAGCAAGTGATAGCATGAATTTTTCCAGAAGCTGGCTAATGTGCGCTCTGTTAATTTAGAGGGCACATTCCAGGATCACGCTGCTGGATGCAATGCCGGCAGAGTCGGCACCTTCCTGGCCGCAAAGTCATTAAATATACTCATTAAAGTCTATAAGTATATTTCTATAAGTACTTATACATGGTCTCCCATAGCATATTAATATGTAAAGTATGTTACTAATTGATTCGCTACCTATATAGACCAACTCAGATAAATTAATCCATTATTTGGCTAAATAACTGCTTTTTAATTTATTCATACCTTACTTTTTAAGTATTAAAAACAATACTGAAGCGAATAGTGAGAGCTTGATTTCTTCCTTTCATACTTGGATGCCCTTAATATCTTTTTCTTGCCTAATCACTATTGCCAGTACTTCCAGTACTATATTTAACAGCACTGGAGAGAGTGGGCATCCTTGTCTCTTCCCTGATCTTAGGGGAAAGGCTCTCAGTTTTTCCCCATTGAGGATGATGTTTGCTGTAGGCTTGTGGTAGATGGCTTTAACTATATTGAGGAAAGTCCCCTCTATACACAATTTGGCAAGGGTTTTCATCATAAATGGGTGCTAGATCTTGTCAAATGCTTTCTCTGCATCTATTGATATGATCATATGATTTTTATCTTTTCTTTTGTTGATATGATGGATTATGTTGATTGATTTCCTAATGTTAAACCATCCTTGCATCCCCGGGATAAATCCCACTTGGTCATGGTGTATGATCTTTTTGATGAGTTGTTAAATTCTATTTGCTAGTATTTTGTTCAGAATCTTCGCATCCATGTTCATCAGGGATATTGGCCTGTAGTTTTCTTTTTTTGTGGTGTCTTTGTTTCCTTTTGGAATTAGAGAGAGATGGGCTTTATAGAAACTGTTTGGGAGAGTTTCCGTTTTTTCAATTTCCTGATATGATACTATACTTAGAGAACCATAAAACCTCCACCAAGAAACTCCTAGAAACGATAGATTTGTATAGTCAAGTTGCAGGCTATAAAATCAATACCCTAAAGTCCATAGCTTTCTTATATGCAAATAGTGAGAGAGAAAAAAATGACATGAAGAAAACAATCCCGTTCACATTTGTACGCCAGAAAATCAACTACCTAGGAATTAGCTTAACTAAGGAAGTAAAGGACCTGTACAAAGAAAACTACAAAACGCTGTTTCAGGAAATAAAAGAGGACGCGAGGAAATGGAAAAATATCCCCTGTTTATAGATGGGGAGAATTAACATTGTCAAAATGGCAATACTTCCCAAAGCACTGTACAAATTCAATGTGATCCCTATTATGATACCCATGACATTCTTCAAAGAAATGGAGCAAACACTCTTGAAATTTATATGAAACAATAAGCCCCCACGAATAGCTAAAGCAATTCTTGGGAAAAAGAAAATGGGAGGAATCAACCTCCCTAAATTCAAACTCTACTACAAAGCAGTAATAATTAAAACAGCATGGTACTGGAACAAAGGCAGAGCCACAGACCAATGGAACAGGGTTGAATATACTGACATCTCCCCTCAAACATATGATCATCTAATCTTTGATAAAGGAGCAAGAAATGTGAAGTGGAGTAAGGAAAGCCTTTTTAACAAATTATGCTGGCAATACTGGACGGCTACATGCAAAAAACTGGGCTCAGATCTCTGCTTAACACCATGTACAAAAGTAAGATTAAAATGGATTAAAGACCTCAACATCAGAGTGGAATCCATAAGGTACATTGAAGACAAAGTTGGCAAAACACTCCATGACATTGAAGCTAATGGTATCTTCAAAGATGTCATGCCACTGACCAAGCAAGTGAAAATAGAGATAGACAAATGGGACTATCTTAAACTAAGAAGCTTCTGCACCTAAAAAGAAACAGTGACCAAAAGACAAAGACTGTCTACAGAATGGAAAGGATATTCGCCGAATACTCATCTGACAAGGGGTTGATATCAAGAATATACAAAGTACTGGTTGAACTCCACAAGAAGAAAACATCCAACCCCATCCAAAAATGGGGGGACGAAATGAACAGAAACTTTCTCAAAGAAGAAATCCAAATGGCTAAAACGAACATGAGAAAATGCTTTACATCATTAATCATCAGGGAGATGCAGATCAAAACAACAAGTAGATATCATTTCACACCACAGAGACTGGCCCACGTCCAAAAGAACAAAAGCAATCTGTGTTGGCGCGGATGTGGCGAGAAAGGGAACCTCCTTCACTGCTGGTGGGAATGCTGACTGGTTCAGCCCTTTTGGAAAACAGTATGGATGGTTCTCAAAAAACTAGAAATTGAGCTCCCATTTGTCCCAGCAATATCACTTCTGGGAATATACCCAGAAGAGGCAAGAAAGTTTAGTTGAAGTGACATCTGCACTTGTTTGTTCATTGCAGCACTGTTTACAATAGCTAGAATATGGGAAAAACCTGAGTGCCCAAAATCAGATGACTGGTTAAAGAAACTTTGGTACATCTACACAATGGAGTACTATGTAGCTGTTAGAAAAAATGAAGTCATGAAATTTACATACAAATGGTACTACATGGAAAATATCATGCTAAGCGAAAGAGCCAGAAAGAGGGGGCAGACATAGAAAAATTGAATTCATATGGGGAACATAAAGTAACAAAATAGGAGACTAACACCCAAGAATAGCTGTGATAAGTACCAGGTGGTTCACTCCATGGCTTGGTGGAAATACCAGGAGGTTCACTCCATGGCTTGGTGGCCAGCCACACACTCTAGCGGTACAGGCAGCTCAGATAGAGAAGGGAGCACCAAATAAAGGGTGTTGGGAAGATCCACCCAGGATGGGAGATGCATGCTGAAAGTAGACTATAGAACGAACATGATTGCCACCCAATGTCTCTTTTGAAAACCACAGCACCCAAAAGGAGAGAGAAAACAAAAGGGAGTCCCCTGCCACAGAGGCAGTGTGGGATGTGGTGATGGATGGGTGGTGGGAGGGATATTGGCATTGGTGGGGGTGGAGAATGGGCCCTGGTCGAGGGATGGGTATTTGATCATTGTATGACTGAAACCCAAGCACAAAAATTTGTAAATCTATAATTGTACCTCATGGCGTTTCACTAATAAAAAAAATAAAAAATAAATAAAAACAATACTGAAGCATCTCTGCTCTATACATGTGTCTTTAAGAATAAATGAACTTATGCTAGAAGGACATGGAGTACAGTTTGAATGATTTATTTATATAATTTGGTCATCTACTTTTTCCTTTACATTGAGAGTTGGTTAAAAACACAATATGTAACTCATCTCTGAATTCCAAGAATTTTGCACAGTTCCTAGGGTTTTCTATGTATACAAACACTGGATTTTAAAAAAGTCATAATAATAACAAAAATTAATATTGCAGGAAGGTAAGAGCACAGAGACAGGAATGCTATAGAGATCATGATATTAGTTTTTCCTGCCTTCATGTGATGAAAAGTTAGACTTAAATATTTAATAAATTATCAATTATAGCTTCTGTGATTGAGCGTGTGCTAAGTGTAAGACAAGATATTTTGCATTCATTATTAGATTTTCTTATGAGACTGTCAACTCAGGGCAACAGTAATACAGACCAGATAATATTTTCTTAATAAACATTATTGCTTTTTATGGCTAGATCAAGAAATGATCTAGAAATGATACCTTAAAGATAAAAATCTTATCTGGAGAAATATGACTAGTAAATGGAAATTCTGGGATTCAGTTGAATCCTAAAGGGCTTTGCTCTTGGGATTGGGGAGACCTAGCACAGAGAAAGATACTGGAGGCAGATGATTCAGAACTTTTGAGTCAAAAGTTTCTTTCCATCAACAAATGCCTTCCTCAGTATGCTCGGTGAGTGCCCCAAAGCACAAGACTTGACAGAATGAGGTGGAGAGTCAGGTGCCTTTCTCAAGAGACCAGGTATAGAGAGGACACTCAAGTATTTTACTTTTTCCTGTTACTAATCTGTTTTATTATCTTTCAAAACTTGAGGACTCAGATTGCACAATTTTGAATGCACTATTGTGGTTTACTAGGAGAGAACTGTAACATTTATTTATTTATTTATTTATTTATTTTGTAGGGTCCTGGGAGGAGGCATACCCGAGGGTGCTCAGGACTTCCTTCTCGATATGCACTCAGGGTTCATTCCTGGAAGGCTCGAGGATCTGTATGGGCTTCTGGGTATCAAACTTAGGCAGGTCAAGTACAAGGCAGGTGCTCTACCCACTGTACTGTTGCTCTGGTCTCAGAACTGTAACATTTAACTATATTATCACTGAATCTTAGAGTGAGAAAGAACCAAAGATCCACTCTCATCACTGACCGATAATTTAAGACCCAGAGAACTTAGAGCACTGGCTATACAGTTAGAAGCAAACAAAATTTTCTTATCCCAAGAGTGCATTTCATTATAAGATTCTGCTTTACAGAATTTTGGAGATGAATAAAACACTTTGCAGTAATAAGGGGAAATCTCAGAGGCCAGTTTTAGGACTGTTAAGAAATTCAGTTTATACATTTCCATTTTAATCCAGTATCCATTGAGGAGAGAGTTGTGTCACAGATTACTTTGTTTAAACTTTTCTATTGTTTCACAATTATTTGCGGAGGGGGATTTGGGTATCAACTGGCAGTGTTTAGGGTTTACTCATGTCTCTATGTTCAGGGATCACTTCTGGCAAAGCTTGGAGACCATGCATGGTGCCTGGGATGAAACCAGGAAGAGCTTCATGCAAGGCAATCACCTTAATCCCCTGCACTATCTCTCTGGCCACTTTTCACAATTATTTTTTTAACCTTGCATCATTTACTTCCTGGAGCACTGGGTGTCTTGCAGTCAGATATTATGCTTCCTTTATTTTCTGCCCCCTGGCCCACCTTGACCCCATATTGTAGAACAGATTTTAGAAGTGCTCAGGCTTTATTATATATATATACATATATATATTATATATATACATATATATAAATCCAGCTTTTTAGGAATTTCACTGTCCTTCTCCTCTTAATTTCTTTTTTCTTTTTCTTTTTGGGTCACACCCGGTGATGCACAGGGGCTACTCCTGGCACTTCACTCAGGAATTACCCCTGGTGGTGCTCAGGAGACCCTATGGGATGCTGGGAATCGAACCCGGTTTGACCGTGTGCAAGGCAAACGCCCTACCCGCTGTGCTATTGCTCCAGCCCCTCCTCTTAATTTCTGACTTATAGTAATGGGCTCCATTTTTTGGTGATACTGGTTTGAATTCAGTAAAAGCTAACAGTCTCCCAAGGGAAGGCGAGAAGGGGGGGACATCTGGGGATCATTAAGAACAGGTTCCATGGCTTGCAGCTTAGCACCCTGGGGCCTAATATGAGGCATTGGTCCAGGGTCTTAAGTATCTGGTCGAAGAAGCCAGTTTCTCATCCCCTTAGGGGTTCACAGGCCAGACTCCTTTGGGGGTCAGGATTACTGGGAATACTAATTAATTCATTAGTAAGGTTGATGGATTATCAAGCTGTCTCCTGGTAGAGGGGCCTTGGGGGGTGAGGGGACAGATTGCTGTCCATAAATCTGCCTGTTGCCTCCCTTCTCTCAGCTTCAATGACTCCCTGGCGTCAGGCCTGTGGGCTGGCAACTGAATTCTGGTTGTGTCCCCCCCTACCCAGCAGATGGTTCTAACAGGTTCTTTCAGAGCTGTACAAAAAGCAGCCAGGAAAGCCGAAAGGGCTGAGCATTGGCCCTCTGGCCCAGAAGCATGTGGGGGGAGGAGAATGGATGCAAATTTACTGCATTAGTCTCCTTCTCTTCCCCCTGCACACCCCTCCAGCCCCTTCCTGCCCTCTCAGAGTTGAATAGGCAACTGTACAACCATTGAGAAGTTGTGATGAAGCTGACCCCTCTGAAACAGACTCCACCCCTCTGCTGCAAAAAAGCAGTTCTGAAAGAAAACACAGGTCCTCTTCAACTCCCTCTGAGACTGCACGTGCGGGCACACACAGCTGAATAGGGGTGGCAAGCGAATCCCATTGTGTTCAGTTCCTTGCAACTGTGAGAGAAAGGAAGGAGCATCCCGGAATGTCCTGTAACTACCCTCATCTTTATCTCAGTATGGTCACTGAGACCCTAAATCCCTCCCCATCCTGCCCCAAAACATTACACAGGCATGAACACCAGCCATATGTGTGGTTCCAACTCTCAAATATCCAAGTACACAAAGACACAAAGCAGGAAATCAATAAATTCTGTAAGTGCTATTTGCAGCTTTACCCTACATACAAATTGATCCACAGATATTTTTTTCTCTGACTTAGGGTTAGATCTGTTTTAGCCTTCTGAAATCTACCATTTCTAGTATATTTCATTTCATTACTCAGAAAAGGAAGTTTACTTCGCTGAGCAAGCATTTTGTAAAAAGTAATACCAAAGAAGTAAGTAAGAATTTAAGGATTTCTAAACTGGACAGTTATGAATACTGAAGAAAAAGTAAAGTTTTATTTTTCTCATTTTTCTGAAAGGACAGGAGTCTAGATACCTATATCAGATACTTTAAAGAAATGATTTCAAGGGCCAGGGAGGAACTCAGCTGCAAAGTACATGCCCTGTACCTGGGAATCTGTAAGTGAGGTCACTATCACTATAACAGAAACAGCAAAAATTCTCTATTTCAAACTGAAGATATTTCTTTCAACTTTATTTCTGGATAATTATCTTTTATTTAACCCTTTGCATCTTTTTCTTATACACAAATGTACCTATTGTGCATATTTGATAAAATTGTCAATTACATTGTTAATGGGACGAGTTCCAAACTTCCAGAACTTTGGGTAATTTTCTTCTAGTCAATTTATTAAGAGGCTGAGCCTTGACTAAAAAAATTTAGCTTTTTGGGGGCTGGAGAGATAGCACAGTGGGTAGGGCGTTTGCCTTGCACACGGCCGACCCGGGTTTGATTCCCAGCATCCCATATGGTCCCCTGAGCACCACCAGGAATAACTCCTGCGTGCAGAGCCAGGAGTAACCCCTGTACATCACCAGGTGTGACCCAAAAAGCAAAAAAAAAAAAAAAGATTAGCTTTTGCTGTTAATGGAAAGGCTTAGAGTACTGTGCCATTTTAATGACATAAATATTGATGCTAGAATTTAAGACGACTTACTGAAGACCACTGCTTAATTTCTTAACCCAAGAATTTTCCTCTTCATTCCTTGGGACCACTAGGAGATTGAAAAATCTTTTGCTGTGGAAGTTCTTATCTCACGAGTTGTCTATTTGGCTGTGATAAAGGTTTACATAAGGTAGATATCTAAATTTTCCAATCTCTAAAACTGAAGATGCCATAGTTTGACTTGACAGTTTTGGAACACAACCTTCTGTTAAAGTCTATCCATGTATTTTTTTTTATTTCAAAATGTAGTTTTCTTTTCTTTTCCAGCAACTTAACCCCAATGATTAATGCTGCAAAATATTTATTTGGGAACATATTACCACTCTTTCCTTCTTTCCTTATATATTCATTATGATTCAGGTGGATCTTTTTCACTTGAATACTTAACACCATACCTTTTAAAAAATATAGGATCCCTGTTTATAATGAGAGTTAAGTGTCATTTAAATGAACTGTTTTATTCACTTGCTTTCATAAAATTTAAACAAACGGACAAGTTGAAAGAACAGAATCACAAATACAGATGTAACTTCAATTTCGCTAATTGTAAAAAGGTGCTCAAATGAGAATATGTTTGACACTTTGAAAAGATGGGAGGGGGTGATATTACAGTCTTCAGCTTTTAAAATTTTGAAGTTGTAAATCTAAAAATCACTAATTTACATGTGTTAGGTAAGAGTCATGTTCTTGCCATGTACCTTTCTCTTTTTTGGACTCCACCCCCCTCCCCCCAGATTTGACCAGCACGCTGTCTCTCCCTGCCCCCTTCTCCCCTCTCATTTTCTTTTTCTTTCCCCATCCTCCCCATATTGCTAGACACCCATTTCTTGCCTTTCCATCACAGAGATGTCCAATCCTCTTTTTTCTTTGCCTCTCAAGTTCAGCAACTCTCCCCTCATATTCCCCTTCTAACAAGTTCTATCTCCCCTTAAACACCTAAACCAAGGAAGGACAACAGGACCAGAGAAGAGCTCTTGGGAGTGGGTGTGTCCTTAGGCCAGGGAAGGGGCGGAGTCAGCTGCGCCTACCTCGCCCCTCCCAGGTCCACAGCGAGAGTGATCAAAACTGCAGCGACTCCCGGGCTGTGCACAGAGCAAAGGAGCTGCCCAGAGGTTGTGGTCCTGAAAGCTCCGCTCCGGGAACTAGCCAGGGAGAGGAGGTACTGAAGCCCCACAAAATCAGCCACTACTGGGGCACCAGCCTGGAGCAACAACAGAACTCCAAAGGAGTAGAATAACTAGCAAAAAAAAAAAAAAAAAAAAAAAAAAAAAAAGACTCCGACCAGGATACCGGGATTCACATGGATCGCTAAAAGCATCTCCTTTTATGATCTGGATCATCACAGGAAATCTACTCTGATTCTCGGACAGGACACAAGTTCAGAGTTCACGCCAGGGAAGTACTACTGACGACGGTGAGTCAGTGGACGGGGTGGTAAGAGGCTGCTAAAGTTTTTTTGTGGGACGGTCCCACAGACCCAGAGAAGCAATCAGGATGAAATAAGTTTTTTTTTTTCTTTCTGGGATTTACAGATTTGAACAGAGAAGCAGAATGAGTCAAACCGCGTAGGGACAGATATTCAACCTTTACTCGTAGTAAAAGTAAATTTTCTGATTTTCATCACAGCTGCCTCCCAAAGTCAAACTTAGATACTCTAAATTATTTTTATGGAGAAGTGATTGCATATTGTCCTCTCCTGCGTCAAAACACTTTTATAATATTAATGCAGAAGAAAAAAATGTTGCCAAAGTTAAATGCCTTTCCAAGGTGATTCAGTAATTAGGCTGGAAAAATGAAACCAAACCACCATTCTTTTCACTGAACTCTAGGGCTTTTCAAAGAGGAGCGAAGGGAAGGGGAATCGATGTAGAATAAAGATTGAACGAAGGTCTTGGAAAGTAATGTGGGTGTATTCTCACTGTTTCATCTACCACTAAGTCTTTAGGTAGTTGGAATCAAATGGGAGCATTTTCTTTTCCTTAGTCCTTTCAAATGGGAAACCAGTTGCTTCTTTTCCTTTCATTCACTCACCAGCCAAAAATTATATTTAGAAAAATATTTATAATTATAATTACCTCCTTTTATTTTGACAGAGGGATCAGAGATGAAACACTGAAGAACATGATGGATGGGAAAACTGGGGAGTTAATAACTTTGGATTTGTAAAACTCATGATTAGAATCTGAGCATATGAAAACTCCAATGTAAAATGACTGTGCTGGATAAGGCATGCACACATAAGTGCACAGATATTAATCAAGTAGAGAGCTAGTAGAGTGTGAAGGCTGTGTAGAAAGAAAACAGAATAGCTTTCTGGCTGCTTCCAGACGGTACAACTTGTGAAACTGTAGTCTGTATTCTTTTTTTGCTGGATGTCGAACTCAGGGCCTCATACATGTAATGTATGCACTCTATTGCTGAACTGCATCTCCAATTATTCATTGTTTTGTAAAGACTGTATAATTGAGAAAAGCATTGATTTGTTCTGGTTCTTAGTTTCCCTGGAAATTAACCTAATTAGTTTGCTTTCCGATGTACTTAGAATTTAGTCATAGGCTGGGTAACAAAATAGCCTACATGGAGAAATGGAGGGAAAAAAACCACTAAACAAACACTGTCCTCCTGCTGTTCATCGATTTGCTCGAGCGGACCCAGTAACATCTCCATTTTGAGACTTGTTGCTACTGTGTTTGGCATATTGAATATATAATTATCAGAAACACACAAGACATGTACTTATTACTCATTTATTAATCAATCAAAACTTTCCAGAATAAATCAAACATCAGTGTAAGTATTGGATAAATTATAGGACAACTCCAAGTAGCATTAATGTCCAATGAACCAAGTCTTTTTTCTTTTTTTATCCTTTTGGGTCACACCCGGCAATGCTCAGGGGTTACTCCTGGCTCTGCACTCAGGAATCACTCCTGGCAGTGCTCAGGAGACCATATGGGATGCTGGAAATCGAAACCGGGTCAGCCACGTGCAAGGCAAACGCCCAATCCATTGTGCTATTACTCCAGCCCTCCCAAGTCTTGATAATAAAAATATTGGGCAGTTATAATAATTACCTGAACAACTATTTGCTGGAAGTAGTTGAAAATAATGAGATATTTAGAATATTAAAGAATTAACTAAAATTGAAATTTTATCAAGCATGCTAGAGAAAGAAAAATAAATTCTGTTATATTGTTTATATGGATGAGGAAATAAGTTGAGAAAATGTGGTATATCACAGTACTTCATGAAATGACGCAATAGAAATTACCCTATTGTTTCTCTCAAACAATTACCAACCTTTATTTTTGCATAGAAACTTTACAAAGTACTATTTGCAGTATCTCTTACTTTTGCTACAATTTTCAGAAGATATGAAGTGTAAATATATCATTTTAATTTAATTATAAAAGAATTAAAGTAACATGTGTTTATTGTATAACAGTGATTAAAGAGGGTCTTGGTTTCATGATTTTTTTCAGTAGGCCTCTAAGCAAGACTAAATAGACTAAAATCCACAAATTAGATACCTGTTATAGAGAGTACCAAATTGGTTTTCTTGATCAATGTTCAGAATTAACCTACATACATTTTTCCCAGCTCTCAAATGTAAAATTCTATGTTTAACTTTTATTTATTTTTTTTCTTTTTGGGTCACACCCAGCAATGCTCAGGGGCTACTCCTGGCTCTGCAATCAGGAATTACTCCTGGCGGTGCTCAGGGGACCATATGGTATGCTGGGAATCAAACCTGGGTTGACCACATGCAAGGCAAACGCCTACCCGCTGTGCTATCGCTCCAACCCTAATTTTTATTTTTATTTATTTATTTTTTCCTAACTTTTATTTTTAATGTACTTAAAATAGGTAGAAAAATCAAATCAAAGTTTTGTTATTGGTGGTGTTTTTTTTTCATTTTAATCATGAGACTTTCCTGTCTTTACTTCTATTTAGAAGAAATTTATTTTCTCTATAGAGTCTAGCACTTCATTCTGGTTTGCAAGCCACACACCCATGTTGTTTAATCAAAGATAAATGGAAATAATGTCCAGATGCTAAGGGTTTTATATAATATACCAGAAACTGCATAAGCTTGAAAATTGAAACATGACTATCTGATAAACTTGTATCTCCCAAATAGAAAACAAAATGAATACATGAGGCAAACTTTCTTCTTGATATAGTCAGTTCTGGAATTTGGAGGATCTGGGTGGAAGATGCTCGACTCCAAATCGAGTAGGCTTGGAGGTCTCGGCCCCGGAACCCGCGTGGCTTTGTCCCTCTGCCAGTACCTTCAGGTGTGCGGAGAGTGGTCTCAGCATGGTGGTGGCTGGTCCTGGAGGTCTTTGGCTGCCGTAGCCCTGGTCGGGGCGGGGAGGAAAGCTCAACCCGCTCCCCTCCAAGGGACTCCGGGAAGGAACACCCAGGCGCGGGGGCAGAGACTGCAAATTCCAGTAGGCGGGGGTCACACCCACCACCTGGCCCCCTGGCGCCGTGTAATCCCATCAGCGGCCAAGACTCAGAGACTATAAAATCCAGATCCCGGACGAGAAAAGTGCAGCCTCTGCCCCCGCGCCTGGGTGTTCCTTCCCGGGAGCCCCTTGGAGGGGAGCGGGTTGAACTTTCCTCCCCGCCCCGACCAGGGCTACGGCAGCCGAAGACCTCCAGGACCAGCCACCACCATGCTGAGACCACTCTACGCACACCTGAAGGTACTGGCAGAGGGACAAAGCCACGCGGGTTCCGGGGCCGAGACCTCCAAGCCTACTCGATTTGGAGTCGAACATCTTCCACCCAGATCCTCCAAATTCCAGTAGGCGGGGGTCACACCCACCACCTGGCCCCCTGGCGCCGTGTAATCCCATCAGCGGCCAAGACTCAGAGACTATAAAATCCAGATCCCAGAACCGCGCGGCCGCATTCGCAGCCGCGCGACATCTTATTATCTCATTCCTACTTTGGACAAACTTGCAGGCTATCGAATGTAGCCTGCCCACAGGGCAGAGTCTGGCAAACTCCCCGTGGCCTACCAAATATGCCAAATACCAGTAACAATGATGGGTCTCATTCTCCTAAAGAGCCGTGAATATAATCTCAGGGCTAGGATGAAAGAGACGTTACTGGGGCCTGCTCGAGGCAATCGACGATTAACAGGATGATGAAATGAAAAAAATGAAATAGTCAGTTCAATAGTGGTAGCTTCTTCTGATCACCTCACCCTTAAAATAGAATTTGGATTTTGATATTTGGTTTCATTAAAAGCTTGAGGAAATGGTTTTATCAGTTGATTTTTTTGTTTAGTTTTGGGTCACACCCGGGAGTGTTCAGGACTTAATCTTGACTCTGTGCTCAGAGATCACTCCTGACAGTGCTCAGGGACCCTATCTGAGGCCAGGGCTTGAGTCAGAGTCATCCATTGGCAAGCAAGTGCCTAAACTTCTCCAGCCCAATTTTTAAAAATGGATTTTGAGATGGTACCATTGGGTTGGGGTTTAAAAATAATACTAACAACTGATTTCAATTATACTTATTTTTGATCAGATGATTACGAAAATTTATGATGGATCTTAGGGACTAAAATACCTAACTCTTACATGGCATCTTTGATGTCAGATTAGTGTATTATATGTTTATAATACTCCTTTGAGATAAAAAAAATATTATTCCCATTTTAAAGAGGAGGAGACTCTTGCCCAAGGTCACACATCTGGTGAGTAATTTAACGGGATTTTGTATTTTGTGTCTACACCTGGAGGTCATCAGTGGTTTTCACTGACTCTACCAGTAATGACCTCTCCAGATACTTAAGGACCAGCTACATTGCAGGAGACACAATTGGGGGTTTCCGCTACATGCAAGACAAGTGTTTTATTCAACACTGGCAGAAGAAAAGAGCTACTGAGCAATTTAATTATCAGGTAATATTCTGAGCCAGTCAAAAGAGATTTCAGTTGCCAATCAAGTGTACTTATACTATGTACTTATAAGAAATACTTTTTAATTTTGGACAACAATCCAAGATAAATATATGAGTAATGTTTATGACATTTAAAGCTAAAAATTGCCACAGAGTTGTCTTGTAAAAACCACATATATCTTACACTTATTTTATAAAAGAGGCAGGACAAAAAGAGAGTGTTTATGTAATGTGTTTGACTTCTATAACCAGGAATTAAAAGTGTTGCAGTAAAGTATATATTATTCCAGTTTTCATAGTTTTGAAACCACACTGTACATCTGTGGGGGGAAAATACTGTAGCCACCTGTATTCTTTCCATGTTAGTAAGAGTTCAGAAATGAAAGTTGATCATCCTTTTTGTTTTTCTTACTAAAGCCAGTTGATCGTTTTCCTTTATACTGCCAACATCTGATATGAAAGCAGTTCTTTGACTTAAACTACCAAATTATGTTAAAAGCAAGGTAGTTTATTTTACTCTCCTAGTTTCATTTCTCGAAGGGTATGAGTACTGACCCCAATTGGCCGAAATTCAGAGGCAGTATGTAAGCATGAGAAGATCAAATACAGGACCTGGGTTTCAGTTTCAGGGAGCAATTCAGGGGACTATTTTTCTTCCTTTCTCACCTTTCTATGTGTGTAAATTTGACTCAGTGATCATAGTGTGAAGCAGGAGAAATGAGAAGAGAAAAGAGAGACATATTTCTAGTAAAAGGAGGAGGAATAAATAGTCAAAAACAGCATTGGAAAAGGAAGTATTCATTGGATATGAAAGTTAAAAACTTCTGCAGTGGGACCCTGAGAGATAGCCCAGTGGGTAGGGAGCTTGCCTTGCACGGTGCAGACCCTGTGTGATGCCTAGCACCGCATATGGTTCCCTGGAGTGTCCCCTGAATGCAGAGCCAGGAGTAAGCCCTGAGCACCACCAGGAGTGGGTCAAAATCATCCCCACCCCACGAAAAAGACTGATTACCTAAATTAGCTTTACTTTGCATGATAGTTACTTGATAGCTTACTGATCTGCATTCCCTGCAGTCAAAGTAGTTTTTTTGCTTCCTATACTGACAGAATTAAAAATAAAACTTATAGAAACTTACAGAAAACCTAGGATTTGGAATCAGAAAAGCTGGT
This sequence comes from Sorex fumeus, assembly GCF_029834395.1. NCBI lineage: Eukaryota > Metazoa > Chordata > Mammalia > Eulipotyphla > Soricidae > Sorex > Sorex fumeus. Next base: position 14,977,526 of record NW_026606086.1, on the reverse strand, counting down.
TTTATATTCTACCCTACCAGCTCTATGTCTCTGCATTTTTATGATTTAATCTACCTGACCCACGGTGACCTCAACTCTCAAATGAACATAACAATCTCAATGTCTGTCAAGTTTTCCTATAAGACACACAAATGTTGTTCTAATTATGTGATGAGCATTAGATTTCCCAAGCCCACTCCATCCTCTTTGCCTTCACAGTACACCTGCCTCTGAAAGGTCTGTGTTACTTTAACAGAAAGTTAATTAGGTCCTTCACTCTCCCTCTGGATATCTGCGGGAGTTAGAAGTGCAGCTCAGCACACAAGCTCCATCATCCATATTAAAAGTGGGATTTTCTGACTTGGCCTCTGCAGTCAGTTGTCCAATTGATTTCAATGTGTGTTTTCAATAAAGCTGCTTACCCAGGAAACCTTATTAAGTGAGTAAGTCAAGCTGACATGATTTCTGTGCTGATTAACATGAAACCTAGGCTGTTTTTGCAATGCAGTAGCATTAATTATTTATAGGAGGTAAATGAGGTTTCAAAGAAAACAAGCGCAAATGATCAGAAATAAATCAGAAAATATATTTATTTTAAAAAGCAGTGTACTAATCCCTGCACCCATTGATTTGAGGCTCAAGCATCAAGGATAAAAAACATTCATCATGATTTCCCATTTCTGGTATACACTAATAAAAGAGAATTGAACATTTCCTGAAAGAACTTATCATATACTTTTTCCACAAAGGAATTATATACTTGCAAATCTAAAGATTGAATTCAAAGTTTTCCAGAAATGAATGAAGTGTTTATTAAATCACAAGTTTTTTTAGTTTTCAAATTTCCAGGAAAATTCTAATTAAATGTTTATTATCTGTCAGACAACTGAATTAGACAGATTATGTTCATATTTGCCTACATAGTTTTTGCTTATGTTTGAAGAAACTAAATTTGTTAAGTTTAGCATTTGTCCCAAATTTTAAAAAAATGGTTACTAAAGTATAATTATAATATTGCAGCAAATTAATCATTGGTAGTTTTGATGGACTTATGATTTATAATCCTAAATGTCATCTTCTTGTACGAATTGCTAGATGTATGATTAGGGTAAGGAGTTCTCACTTTAACACACAATCTGAAAGGTGATCAGTGATGTCTCTCATCTCTTTTTCTTTATTTTTTCCCTTTTTTTTCTTTTTCTTTTTGGGTCACACCCGGCAATGCACAGGGGTTGCTCCTGGTTTATGCACTCAGGAATTATCCCTGGCGGTGCTCAGGGGACCATGGGATGCTAGGAATCAAACCCGGGTCAGCCGTGTGCAAGGAAAACACCCTACCCACTGTGCTATCGCTCCAGGCCTCCTCATCTCTGATGCTTTCTAGACACCATGTCACCAATCTCTACTACAGCTAATACTAGACAGATCAAAAGGTTCTTGCTTCCTGAAAAACAAAATGTTCTTCTGGTAATGATCAAATACTTAATGGTTAAACAATATTTCTTGTTATCACTCTTGAGAGATGTCCAACCCAAATTGGCAATGTCAGTGGGAAACAAGGATTTTTAGGTTAAATGTAAGTGCTTTGTCTCTAAATGGAGTTTGAGAGGTTCTTTGTAGAAAGTATACAGTGTCTCACTACAGTTTGAGTTTATTTTCTGGTATAGATTTGCAAGTTTATTTTTGTTATTTTTTGGTATGTTTGTACAACATTTCTTCCTGTATATAGTTTTTATAGATATTATCATTATCTTAACTTTCACATTTAAAGTTTCTCTATTTGGAAAATAATTTGTCCAATTTAAGTATGCCTGTCATATCTATTTTCCTTTATCATCCAAATCCTAGGAACAAAAATGTTTGTATTCGCATACCAGATTTTTAAAAAATAAATTAGCAATAAGATAAATAACTTCATAGATATTTCAGTAAAAAGAGTTGGCTTTCTTATGATATTTGATAAAAAAGTAATCTGGGCACTTATTTGAATCTTAAATTTCTTATTTAAATGTAAGACTTAAGCTAGATGCTTAAAAAATTGAATCACAGTGCAAATTCTGGGCTCTATCTATATCCAAGGTATAAAAAGAAACTTTAGTTTCCGATCACATTAGATATTCACAAGTACCAACTTTCCTTTTCTAGAATCTGGAGATGGAAAAAACTTACGTGAAACCCAAGGAGGGGTCAGAGCTGGTCAACATGCCATCCTGGATGGACAAAGGTGTGGGCTCACAGAGTGAGACGAAGGAGGAGCAAAGACCAGCTATTTATGGGATGATCCACAGCTTAACTGAAGAACGTGAAAGTATTGAGGAAGAAGAAGAGGAGGAAGAGGATGGGGAGAAGCCTAAACGGAGGGGTCCCAAGAAAAAGAAAATGACAAAAGCTCGTCTTGAGAGATTCAGGGCTCGAAGGGTCAAGGCCAACGCAAGAGAACGGACTAGAATGCATGGTCTGAATGACGCCCTTGACAACCTGAGGAGAGTCATGCCGTGTTACTCTAAGACCCAAAAGCTCTCTAAGATAGAGACTCTTAGACTAGCCAGGAACTATATTTGGGCTTTGTCTGAGGTCCTAGAAACTGGCCAGACACCTGAAGGGAAGGGCTTTGTGGAGATGCTCTGTAAAGGACTCTCACAGCCCACTAGTAACCTGGTGGCTGGATGCCTCCAGTTGGGCCCCCCGTCTATCCTTCTGGAGAAGCATGAGGAGAAATCACCTATTTGTGACTCTGTCATTTCTGTCCACAACTTCAACTATCAGTCTCCTGGGCTCCCCAGCCCTCCTTATGGCCATATGGAAACACATCTTATTAATCTCAAGCCCCCAGTATTCAAGAGTTTGGGAGCATCATCCTTTGGGAGCCATCCCCCTGACTGCAGTACCCCTCCTTATGAGGGCCCACTTACTCCACCCCTGAGCATCAGTGGGAACTTCTCCCTGAAGCAAGATGCCTCTCCTGATCTGGATAAATCCTACAGCTTCATAACACAGTACCCTACTGCTAGTCTAAGCTCAGGGCATGTGCATTCAACTCCCTTTCAGGCCAGTACCTCTCGCTACGATGTTCCCATAGATATGTCCTATGATTCCTACCACCACCAAGGAATTGGGGCCCAAATTAATACAATATTCACTGATTAGGGAAGTAAATACGAGAAAATCAGATATGATCAGATATGATGTTGTTCTTAAAAGTCAAAATTTTTATCTCAAAATTCAAGTGGATACACTGAAGATTCAATGACAACAAATTAACTCTGTAGAAACATAAAATGTAATAGTGACAGTCCATGTAGTCTCTTTTTTTTTACCAACTTCTCAAATTGTGTTGATTGTTATATTTAGGGTCCTCAAATCAAATTTATTATTTAAAACTATGTGGTTATAGAAAAGAACCCTGGGCCCTACTCTAAATATGCCAAAAATCTCACTGAATAATCTAGAGCAATTGAGTTTCCATTTCTGATCTCTGTTTAATAACTGGCTAGTGGGACAGTTTTTCTAAATCTAGATGGTTCCTAAAGTTATTCATAGTTCAGAAATCCTGTAACTTTGGCCATCACTCCTATAAACTTCTTGAAATGGAAGGAATTGAGGAATAATAGAAGATAACACCATGTTGCATGAAGAAACGGAGTTGTCAAAGGAACAGTAGGTTCAGTTCCCTCAGTTCACAGAATGCTAACTTTGAATTTATTGATAGAACTTCTTTGTATCTATGTAAAAATAGTCCACTGAAGTTTAAATAATAACTTGGCTGTCACTGTGAATAACTAAGCATGTTTTAAAAGGAATTTCTATTTCTGTGCTGAAATCCAGACCTATTCTTCTTTTCTTTCTTATTTGCGGGGTGGAGGTAGGAGACTACTAAGAAGTACTCCTGAGGTTGGAGGCCCCACTACTGATTCTTAGCCAACTGGACTGAAGTTCAGTGCGAAGACCTGAGAATATGACGTTTCTTGGGCACTGTAGTGCCAGGGATTCTCGAGCCACCCTGGTGGACTGGGAACAGCCAGGTCAACATCCTGGTGCTCAGGGGACCTTCACAGCGGCACGAGTCGATATTCAAGTGTCATGTGGTTCTAGGACTCAAACCCAGGTTGAATGTATTCTAGGTACTGTCTCTACCCCAAACATATCTTTCTTAAAATTGAGAGCCATAGGGATCTCATAGAAATTTGTTTTGTCATAACATTTCAGAAGCACTTTTCTCAATATTAGAAGTCAGGTAAGCAAATAACTGAAACCTCAGACTTCTACAACCAATGAAATGATAGATGTCACCATTTCTTTCATCCATAGTCAACATTCTGCTGAAGTTCAGGTGCTACAATTTCAAACAACCCAGGTCACATTCAAGAGCAATAAAATCACTATAAAGTATGTTAGCTAGCTAATTTAGATAATTCCTTCAATTCACAAGTGCCATAAAAAATCAGTAGATTTTCTTTGGCAAGATGAATTTTTATCTGATTACAATAGATATGATTAAAACTGCTGACCTCTACACCAATATCATATCATCTAGAAGCACAAGTAACAAATTTATTGGCCAAACTTGAATTTTTGCATTATTTATACAGTCCTATTTTCTTTGCCACTAATTGTTATTTCTTCCTTATGCTTAAGACATATTTTGTTATTGTGTACTATAGATAACTTTTGAGATGCAGAAATGAAATACAAGGTCAGTGAATACTTTTACAAATTCTGGTTTGTAGGATGCTTAATTTTCTTTATATAACTTGTCACATTCTAATTTATATTTTCTTTGCAACTTAATTTATTTTCTTTTAATTTTACTTGCAGTGCCAATCCTGCTGATTCCCCACCCCTTGATTTGTTAAAGCACTTGTAAGCATACTTGTGGAAAGATCTTAATATCCACCATTCGCCAGCATGGTTCTCCTCACCACTATGACCCTAGACGGGATAGGTTAATTCCATTATTCATGAAAGTATCCTATATGCTTTCTGAATCTGTACTGGCATTTACTTTCATGAGAAACTGTCAGGAGACCTATTCTGGAAGTTAGCATTTTTTTGGCATTTAAGTGTAGATAATGAATGTTGTCAAAGTTATTTATTAGATGTTATTTATTTAATTTATTTCTCCCTCCCCTTCATACAAATTACTTGGGTATTGTACATAAATTTGCAAAGTCTAGGGCTTTAGTTGGAAAGTTCATAATTTTACTAGGAATTTCTGAGCTTGGGGGCTAAGGAGAATGGAGAAAGAGCAGGATTACTTGTACTGATTTTATAAAAGACAGCAATAATGTTAATGACTATGCAAATTACTTTAAATAGATTGTTTTCTTTTACTGTAAGACACAAATCATTTTTTAAATTTTATTTTATGCTACTCAAAAGTATGATATCTGTGAAGCAGGGCTTTGTAAAATTGTGAAAGAGTTTTGTAACTGAATAAAAACTGGGAAATTTAGTTTGATTGGAAGAAGCCAACTCTCCAACAAACGGTTGTTACATTCTTCTCAGGATTTTATGAAAAAACAATTGTTTAATATTTTTGTAAGAATTAGCATTTTACTACATTTTCTCTAGAAAAATAAAAGTGTGAGTATTGTGTCAGTCTTCAAAGATTTTATTCACTCTCATATTTATTTCCTTATACTCTATATGTCTTGTGACCAGCCAACAGAACACAGCCAGGCCAATCAGGATGGTGAAGTTATTCTATGTTTCAACTGATCTTGACAGAACATTTGAAAAGTTTAAACTAATTGAATAGGAATTCTAAGTATTTAGTTTCTTAGAAGTCTAAGAGCACCACTAGTCTCTGTCTCTTTCAACTATCTGATCTGTAGTTGAGGGGGAAAAATGATCAGAAATCAAGGGCTGGGGACATCTGAGCCATTAAACAACAGAAAGTACACTGCAGAAAGATGAACTATTATCCATAAGTTAAGTGAAGATTACCAACTTTTCAAAATATTACAAAATGTGTTTCTTGACAACTGTTTTATGACATCTCTTCTCTTGATTTTTAACCATTCAGCATCTCTTTTTACATGTATGAAATGATGATGATAGAGAAATAATTATAATGCAATAAACATTAGTGGAACAGAGAATTAGTCAAAGGTCAAGCAACTTCACGTCTTCTGATTTTCTTTATTTGGTCTATACCTGGTTATGCTCAGGGCTTAATCTTGGCTCTGCACTGAGAGATCAATACTGGTGGGGATCAGAGACCATATGTGGTGCCAAAGATGGAACCACAATTGTGTGCATGCAAGGTAAGCACCCTACCTACTATTGCTCTGGCATCAACTTAAAAAATTTAAGAGACCAAAAATACAGAATAAAGGCTAGTGTCCTACATCTCCATCTTTTCTGTAACTAGTTGCAAGTAGAAATCACTTCCAGAGACTTATTATTTTATTTATTTATTTTTTAATTTTTTCCCTTTATTTTATTTTATTTTTTTTACAGTTGTAGATTTACAATTTTTTGTGCTTGGGTTTCAATTATACAATGATCAGATACCCATCCCTCCACCAGTGCCCATTTTCCACCACCATGGATAATATCCCTCCCACCCCCATCCCCCCATCCCCCCTGTCTCTGTGGCAGGGCAATCCCCTGTGTTCTCTCTCTCCTTTCAGAGACTTATTATGAGATAATAATAACACTAACAATAATAAGATTCTATTCTAATTCTATTCTAATCTAATTCTACTCTGTTATAATTTAAACATTAATTACTTTTTGACATACCTCAAATTTTATTTATGATTTCTTTTGATATCTGCGGAAAATTCTCTTTCCAGTGATACAAGCTTAATTTCCTGTGTACATTACCCCAATAAACCAAATGGATAGAACACACATCAATTTTTTTTTTCTGGAAAGCATCCATCTTTCTAAGTGTTTAAATCCATTTTGCTGTTGTTATACAGTTTTGAAGTTTTTAAAAAAGAATTTATATCTTAAACTTACCCTTACTTTTTTTTATAAATATCATGATTTAAAAAGTTGTTCACGATCATTTATTACAGGCATTCAGTATCAATCCTACCACCATTACACTTTTGCTCCACCAATATCCCCAGTTTTCCCAAACATCTCTTAAGCCTGTCCCCAAAGTAGGCCCTCAATAATTTATTTAATATTGCTTGTTATCAATAATTTGCTAACAGAACAATTAAAAATGTCTTCTTTGAAGAAACTTAGTGAAGATTGTTGTACCTCACCTTGAAGCCAGTAAGCCCTTGCATAAGAGATTACTAAAATGTTATTACATGTTAAGTCTTCTGTGTTTATATTTTGTTAATCAAAAATTGGTTGCTTTTTACATTACAGCCCATCCAATTTAATGTACTACTACAGGTTTATCAGTGTTGTAGACTTTGAGATGTTACTCCAAGAAGTCCAGAATTTTTAAAGGGGTGATACAGTTGGGGTTCAATTTTAACTGTGTGTCGGCTTTAGGGTATGCATGACTGCCAGGGCTCCCAGAAGTATAGGCAGGTGAGGAGAGGTATCCCAATTCGACTCTGTGAAAACCTGGAGATTGCAGTCACGAAACCATCCATGTTCCTGAGTTTTTCAATAGTTTAACTCTTGGATGAGGCTCCACCTGAGCAGTGGGGTCCAGCTGGAAGCACGGCAGCAATTGTGGATCGTGAAGTGTGGGAGCCTTCTACTACTGAGCTTTCTACCCAGTAGTAGAAAGCTCCCACACTTCATGACCTTCCGGGCGGATACTCTTTGTAGCTTGCCAGGCTCTCTGAGAGGGACGGAGGAAACCAGGTTGGCCCAGGTTCGATTACTCTGCCTCTCTCTGAGAGCCTGGCAAGCTACCAAGACTATCTCACCCATATGGCAAAACCTGGCAAGCTCCCTGTGACGTATTCCATATGCCAAACACAGTAACAACAAGTCTCACAATGGAGACATTACTGGGCCCGTTCAGGCAAATCGATGAACAATGGAGGACAGTGCTACAGTGCTACATACAAAACAATACTAATTGTTTAATAAATAATAATCACTATTATAAAGATTACTATTTGTTACTATGTTTGGCATATTGATTATGTCATGGGTAGTTTGCCAGGCTTTGCCGTGTGGCAAGATACTCTCGGTAGCTTGCCGGGCTCTCTGAAAGGGGTGGAGGAATTGAACCGGCTCGGCCGGGCTGACTGGGTACAAGGCAAATGCCCTACCGCTGTGCTAAGAAGTCTCAAAATGGAGACATTACTGGGCCCCCTCGAGCAAATTGATGAACAACGAGGGAGACAGTGTTTGTTTGTTTGTTATTTGACTATTTGTTATTCTTTGAATCTTTTGATACTCACATTTCTTTGCTTCCAGTATGTATGTAAGTGGAGGGGATTATGGTTAGTAGCTGAACCTTGCTTGAATTAAATTGGGCTGGAAAGATAGTACATTAGGTAGGATGCTTGCAATACACAGTTAACCCAGTTTTGATCCCTGGCATCCTCTATGGTCCCCTGAACCCTGTCATAAATGATCCCTGAGAACAGAGCCAAGAGTAAATCTTGAACACCACTGAGTGTGCCCTCCCCAACCTCTCAGACCAGTTGCCTTTCTATAATTACTAAACTTAATTACAACAAGAATTAAATAAAGCAAGGAAAATTGTGGCCAAGGTAGGTTCAGGTGAGCAGTAACCAGGATTAGTTGATAATAAAGTGAAAGGAATCCTATCATGAGTGCATTAGTACACAAGAATAATTTTTTATCATTTATATGACACAAAGTAATTTGCTAAATATGAATTTAAGAAAAACTTTAATAAAAATAGCTAAGAACTCAAATAAAGGAAGAGGTTACTGTTGAGTATCCATACCAGGTCTATGTTGCCAAACTAAGTTCCACAATATTTAGTGTCAGTCCTCGAAATGTGCCATTGAAGGCGGCTTGGGTGTTATAGGAATATAGAAATATAAAACTGCATACAAAACCATGCAACTCATATGAACCCTCCAAAGTTACATTTTCTCACTGAGGTGCTTTTTCCATTGACATGCAAAGTTTCTCTCAATATTTTCATATTTCTTTTATTAACCAACGTCTTTTATTAGCCAATAAAATAGCCAATGTCTATTTTCTTAACATATACATATATTTTTGGAATAATGGGGGGCTGGAGCGATAGCACAGCGGGTAGGGCGTCTGCCTTGCACACAGCCAACATGGCTGACCCGAGTTCGATTCCTCCACCCCTCTTGGAGAGCCCGGCAAGCTACTGAGAGTATTCTATATGCCAGACACAGTAACAACAAAGTCTCCAATGGAGACGTTACTGGGCCCGCTCGAGCAAATCGATGATCAACGGGAGGGTCTTTACTTTTACTTTTACTTTTATTGATACATATAAGAGCTAATAAATAAAGCAAAAAGTGAGACAAGACCCTTAAAATCAAGGTAATAATGGGATATTCTGAGTGATTTTATAATAATTTATCAATACTAAGTACTTTGATTTATTGCTAATTTAGAAGTCAATTTCTCAAGCAATGACAACTGAAAACCCCTCATCTACATTGAACTGCACTGTAGCACTGTCCTCCCATTGTTCATCGATTTGCTCGAGTGGACCCAGTAATGTCTCCATTGTGAGACTTGTTGTTACTGTGTTTGGCAGTAACAAACATCAAACATGTCACGGGTAGCTTGCCAGGCTTTGCCGTGTGGGCGGAATACTCTCAGTAGCTTGCCAGGCTCTCCAAGAGGGGTGGAGGAATCGAACCTGGGGTTGGCCAGGTGAGCCGCATCAGCCGTGTGCAAGGCAAATGCCCTACCTACCTACCTACATTTAACTAATATAAAATTATCAAAAATCAAATTAAGAAATTGCATTGTGAGTAGAACTATGTCATTGCTTTTCCATCCTCTAAGTGGGAAAGACTTAGAAAGGTGTTAATTGGTTATAAATACAGAACATTCTCAGTTACCCATATTAATAATCTAAGTCATGGATAATGGTGAAAATGTTTCATATGGAACCATTTCTCCATTGTGGCTGACATGTTTCTAATCTTATATGTACATGTCTATATGTGTGTATGTGTACTTAAACACTTAATGTGCCTCTATGTATATATGTTTATGTATATAGACAAATAGTAGAATTATGCATATTTGAACACAAACATATTGGTACATGTTGAACATAATATATATTTGAATGTACTACAAAGTCAAATAGTTCTCTAAGGTGAAATGAAAACTCTTGTGGGATCATTTAATTATTGACAAATATGTAGCATGAGTTCTTATTTCCATTCACTCAGTGTTTATAACTGAATTAGAAAGTTTGGCTCAGAGAAAGGAGGTAGAGACAGAAAGGCAGGGTGTAGATGAGGAGTGTGTGTGTGTGTGTGTGTGTGTGTGTGTGTGTGTGTGTGTGTGTGTTTCCCCACTGGGCTAGAGATGGAGTGGCAGCCTGACTAAGTAAGTGTTGCTCCTTGGTTCAAGCCTAGCTCTTTCCCTCTGCGAACTGGCCTCTGAACCAAAGCAGATCCAGTGCAGGCTGGCATGTGACTGCCCCTCAAAGGGCCAGGCACAACACACAAGCTTCTCTGGGACCCTGGAGCAGATGCTCCCCTAGCTCTTTCTCAGCCCCTTGGTGCCAGCCAGGAGCTTTCCTCCTGCCAGATCCCTAGGCATAGTGATGGGAATGTTACAATTATTGAACCTTGGTCCAGGGAGATCTAGGAGACATACAGACAGATGGAGGACCAGGGGATCACAGTGGAAAGAAGTCTGGGAGAAGTTTGGTTAATGGAACTTGAAACAGGATTCTGAAGTCTTCCTTTCTCTGGGCAGCTAACAGGCAGACTATTTTCTCACCCAAACAGATGCATTGGGAAAAATGACCCAGACCTGCCCCCAGTTGCAGAGAAAGGAGAGAGAAGAGAGAAGAGAGAGGAGAGAGAAGAGAGAGACAGAAAGAGAGAAAGAGAGGAAGAGAGAAACCCAGATTGCGTACATTTGCACAATACACATGAAGAAGATAAAGTCACAAAAGGGGTCTTGAGAGAAATAAGAGAACCTATAAGCAGCAAATTCCAGGACTTTTGAGAGAAAGAGAGAGAGAGAGAGAGAGAGAAAATGAGCAACAGATCAAAACAACACATGATGAACATTCTATGCTAAACTTTCTTCACTTCTGCACTCTCATCCTCTCTATACTTCCCTGACTCAGGCCTTTAGTATTTATACATGAAGATCAGAGCAAAGAGTTTTTTCAATAGTTCAACCTATTTTTGCACCTGATGTCCTTTTTCCTCTCATGCATTCATCCCAATAAAGGATTCATCATCTTAAAGACAAAACTATGACATTTCCCCCGCCCCCCAGCGCCATCTTACAGCACACAGCAACAAAGAAGAAAACCAGCTGGGGGCCCCCACAGCTCCTGGAGAATGTTCCAGGTCCCAAACAGAGCTGATATCACCGGGAGGTCCCAGATGGGGTAGGTGCTGCCATCCTGCCTTCTCCAGATGGAACCCCGGTGACCATTAGCCTCTACAAGCATAGCTCTGGCATGCGGGTACCAGGACATTTTTTCAAAACTGCAATGGGGCCGCCCCGGCTCCCAGGCAGCCTCTGATTTCGGAAGTCATGTCCACAACTCGCCCCCCAGTGCCATCTTACAGCACACAGCAACAAAGAAGAAAACCAGCTGGAGGGCCCCACAGCTCCCCGAGAATGCTCCAGGTCCCAAACAGAGCCAATATCACTGGGAGGTCCCAGAAGGGGTAGGTGCTGCATCCCGCCTTCTTCAGATGGAACCCCTATGGCCATGAGCCTGCAAGCGGGCACCAGGACATTCTTTCCAAACCGACATCTCCTTATATACAAAGTGATCAATGGAAAGTAAATCATCCAACGTTTTTCCCTGAAAATCAGACTTAACTCTTTTGCAAACCACAACACCCAAAAGGAGAGGAGAACAGAGGGGAATGCCCTGCCACAGAGGCAGGGTGGGATGGGGGATATGGGGGGAGGGAGGGATACTGGGATCCGTGGTGGTGGGAAATGGGCACTGGTGGAGGGATGGGTATTGGAAATAAATTTTAAAAAATGAAAAAGAAAACTATGACATTTCCTTAATCCCTAACCTATCCACATTGGTACTTTCTCCACCTATTTGGGAATGAAGTATAAACTTTTCATTTAACCCCAGTGCACCCCAAGACCATTTAGATCTGGTCTTGATTTACATTTCCAGGTTCTCTCTCTCTCTCTCTCTCTCACACACACACACACACGCGCACACACGCACACATGCACACATACAGAAATTCTCTTCTCACTTTCATCAAAAGCCAAATCCACTCACCATTCCTCCTAGGCCTTACCTCCAGCAATATGTCTTCACTGCCTCTTCCGATCACTGTTTTTCTATTAATTATGAAGGGAAACTGCTGTATTTCCTTTTCTCCTTACCATGCCTTTCCCTCGAATGTCATTGCTTCCCTTTCCACTTTTTGAAATGGTATTTTATCTTTTAAACCTAGTTGAAATTTGTCCGTAATAAATTTGTTACCAAACAGGATAAACATTTATATTATTTTATAAGATATGTATTTATTCACTATAAATACATTTAAGATGTGTATTTATTATTTATTACATTGTTGCCTCTTTTACATTTATTTAATATTTACCTTCTAATTTAGGTACTAATTATAATTAGTCTTAAAATTTCTCTTTCCACATAAATCTCTTCTACTAGTTTATAAACAACTTGGGAAGTCGTTTTATCCATTTAAACATGTGCTGAGAATAATGTTGTTAACTTTCAGTTCCTACAAATTCATGTACGTTTGGGAGAAAAGTGGAGTATTTTTCCACACCACAGATGATTATAAAGAGGCTCAAAAGTTTCTGAGTCTGCTTGCCTCTCTGAGCCTCCTCTCTAGGAGACTTCCAGATTACTTTGGGTGACATAAAAATGAAATAAAGGTGACCTATGAGGAGACAAATGACATTAGTGCCTAAAACCATCAAAAGGTTGCACTCATGAGTATGTGTGACTCAGCTGGAGGCTGAATAAAACACGCTCCCTAAGCTGAAGCATCAGGGTCAGACAGGGAGGCAGCTGTCACTGTGCCCACTGATGGCATAGTGCAACGAAATTTTCAAGGATAAGTCACTGTCACTGTCACTGTCCTCCTGTTGTTCATCGATTTGCTCGAGTGGGCCCAGTAACGTCTTTATTCCGAGAGTATCTCGCCTGCACGGCAAAGCCTGGCAAGCTACCCGTGATGTATTCGATATGCCAAACACAGTAACAGTTGTCAAGGAGAAGTAAAAGAAAAAAACATCAGTGCTGAGAGGGAACACTGCTGAACCAGCTGCCCTGTTTAAAAGCAGCAGCTGCAAGCAGGGATGGCAGTTACAGCTTGTTCTCAGAAGCCTGGAGTCTCAGGAAAAGTGGGTATCAGGCAAGGCAAAAGGGAGGGAGAGCAAAGCATGGGGAATAGCACCAGGGGCTCCAGATGAGATTCCACTACACAGAAGCAAGGGAATAAATAGGGTGAGAACAGAGATGTGTTAGGTTGCAAGGAAAAGGTATTCTGCCTGTGAAACGATGTTCACTACCGAGAGCAAGCTGATGGATCAGCAGAGAGAAGTGGGTTGGGTGTCAAGACTTCTCCAGCCATTTCTGCCTTTAGATTGCTGCATAAACAGCTAAATTTTATTAGTTTTATAGGGTTACATGTTACAATGGAGAATAGTTGGGCTGGAGATAGTATAGTGGGTAGGGCTCTTGTCTTGTACATTGCTGACCAGGGTTTGTTCCCTGGAATATCTTTTATGGTCTTCAGAGCCTTGTCAGGAGAGATGCCTGGGTGCAGAGCCCAGATTAGGCCCCGAGACTTGTTAGGTGTGGCTCAGAAAACAAAAAGAAATAAATAAACAAAATCCAGAAACAATAGATATAATAATCAACACTAGAGAATGCTAACCAGAACACAAGCATTCTTCTTCTTTTTTTTTGGCTTTTTGGGTCACATCTGGTGATGCACAGGGGGTCACTTCTGGTTAACTCAGAAATTACTCCTGGTGGTGCTTGGGGGACCATATAGGATGCTGGGAATTGAACCCAGGTCAGTTGCATGCAAAGCAAATGCCCTACCCACTGTACTATAGCTCTAGCACCAACAAGCATTGTTGTTATTATTATTATTATTATTATTATTATTATTATTATTATTATTTAGTGAAACACCATGAAGTACAGTTGTAGACTTACAAACTTTCGTGCTTGGGTTTCAGTTATACAATGACTGAGTACCCATCCCTCCACCAGTTTCCATTCTCTGCCACCAATGATCCTAGTAGCCCTCCCACCCCCACACCTATCCCCCCACCCCGCTTCTGTGGCAGGGCATTCCCTTTAATAAGCATTATTCTTAACTTTTACAAAACCATAATTTTTGTAACTACACTAAGAACTTGATGCTAGTATTAATTTTATTTTACACATAGAAATGTGAAATACTTGGGTATAATAAACAAGTGTGAGCGCTGAGATTTAACCAGAGATCTGACCTGTCTGTTCCAGCACTGTTTGATATAATTATCTATGGTGTTAGAAATTTTCTATAATATTGAAATTTGAAATGTAACTAGTGCAGATGAGGAATTAAATTTTAAATTTTATTTCATAATAATTAGACTAAATTTTATTAGTTTTATAGGGTTACATGTTACAATGAATAGTATAAGCTTTCCACTGACTCTGCAAAGAGATATCTCTATGAATTTTAGTTATTTAATTATTTTATCCCAAAATTTTTAAGTTTAAACTCCAGTGAATATAGGTGAAATGATTCTTAAATTTTCCTCCATTGCTTGCCCATGTGGATGCCGTTAATAGAGCATGGCTCTCTTTCTATATATATATATATATATATATATATATATGTATATATGGGCTGGAGTGATAGCACAGCAGGTAGGGCGTTTGCCTTGCATGCAGCCAACATGGCTGACCCAAGTTCGATTCCTCTGCCCCTCTGGTAGAGCCGGGCAAGCTACCCGTGACGTACTTGATATGCCAAATACAGTAACAACAAAGTCTCCAATGGAGATGTTACTGGGCCCGCTCGAGAAAATCGATCAACAATGGGAGGACAGTGGTTTGTATATATATACATATATATATATCTATATATAATTTTCATAAAAGTAGTCCCCGTCTGAGCGTCAGCATCATGTGGTCCCCTGGACATCAGTAGGACTCACTCCTGAACACAACCAGGAATAGTCCTTGAGATCCCCCAAGTAAATCTAAAAAAATAAATGAATAAAAGTCAGTATTGAAATAGCAGAATTTATAGGAAGTAAAAAAAAATTAGACAGACAGTGCGGCATTTTGAACTTCCAAGAAACCTCAATGAGCTTGGTTATCACGTGGATATGGTCGATGGTGCTGAATCCTTTGCAAAATCCGGCTTGCTCGCATGGTTGTCCTTCATCTAGTGTTCTGCCAATCCTATTCATCTAGTGTTCTGTCAATCCTATTTGAGTAAACAGCTTGTAGATGACAGAGAGCAGGCAGAGTGGGCGATAGTTGCCAATGTTATGGATGTCTCCCTTCTTGTACACTAGTATAGTTCTGCTGGTTTTCCATTGGGACAGAACCTTGCATTCAGATAGGTAGCGTGTGAAGAGCTGAGCCAGCATATTGATGAGTACTGACGGCAGGTTCTTCAGGTGTTTAGGTCTGACCTTGTCTGGGACAGGTGCTGTTCGTTTCTTTACCAACAAACTGGCGTGTTGGATTTCAGAAGGGAGAATTTGGGGAACGACATATCCATCCTGCAGAATTTGGTATGTGGGCAGGTGGACATGGCTATCGAAGAGATCTGAGTAGAAGTCATGGATAATCTTCTACATTGCCCTTCTGGAAGATGTGATAGATCCATCAGGACATCGGAGGACAGTCATCTTGGTCTTGTAGTTGGCAAAGGACAGGCGAGCATTATGAATGCCGCTCTGTCTAATGTTCATTGATTTAAAAAAGACCTTTGATTCTGTTGAGATGGAAGCGGCCATCGAAGCCCTAGCCAATCAGGGCATTCAAACTCAGTACATCGGGATCCTTTGTGAGCTGTATTATGGATTCACTACCAGGATCTCACCATTCTACAAAGAAGTGATCATCCATGTCAAGAAAGGGTTCGGCAAAGTGATACCATTTCACCGAAACTCTTCAGTGCCACCCTCGAGAACATCATGCGACAACTGGAATGGGAAGGAATGGGAGTGAAGATAGATGGTCGGCAACTACACCATCTCCGCTTTGCTGATGACATTGTTCTAATAACACCAAACATTAGCCAAGTGGCACAAATGCTGGCCGACTTTGACCGTAAGTGCGGAATGGTCGGACTATAGCTGAACCTTACGAAGACAATGTTTATGAGAAACAATCTCGTTCCTGACGCTTCATTCACTCTCAATGGAATGACCATCTCCAAATGAAACATTTATGTGTATCTAGGTCGAGAAGTCAACATGATGAATGACCTGGCACCTGAGTTGTGCAGGAGGAAGAGAGAGGCTTGGAACGCTTTCAAGAGCATTGAAGAAATAGCTAAGAGGACGAAGAACCTCTGGCTCTGGGCACATCTCTTTGATTTCACTGTTCTTCCTGCATTAACATACGCCTCAGAGACCTGGGCCCTACGAAAACAGGATGAGAACACTATTTGGGTCACCCAAAGAGGAATCAAAAGAGCTATGCTTGGAGCATCACGTTTCACTCAAATGAGAGAAAGAATATGGAGTTTCGACCTCCATCGACGATCAAAAATCAGGGATGCTGTCTCATTTGCCAAGGCGTCAAAAATCACATGGGCTGAGATTTGGAGACAACCACTGGACTAGAGCCATTACCGACTGGATTCCACGGGACGTCAAAAGATGGCGTGGCCGCCCACCTGCCATATGGTCAGACTTCTTCATCAAGATCCTGAATGATCGGTTTGAGGCTCTTCATGTTCCTATAATGAACAGAAGCCATTGGGCTACACTAACACATGACAGGGACAAATGGAGACGTTACTTGCGCCCGCTCGAGCAAATCGATGATTAATGGCAAGTCAAGTGATCATTTAAAAAAAATTGCTTAGTTTTCTACAAAGGGTACCTAAAATTACTTTGAGTATGGGTTCCAAGTAGAATTTCTTCCTGGTTGAATGAACCAGAGTAAGCAAACACTTCCTTGCACTCTTTGGTTTTGACCTCTTGCTCTCTCTTCTAACTCCATCTTTGAAATAAAGCCAAAGTAATACCTTGGTGCACCTTCACTTGTTAGAATAGCTTTGGAGGATGGAGAGAGAATGCAGTGGATAGGCTCCATTCCCAGCACTCAGGAATCTTCCTGAGTGCCGAGGCTCTAGTAACTACTGACTGTGACCCCCAAACTGCAAGCTATAGCAGCAAAAGCTCTGCTTCCAGTGTATATTTTTTCTTTGAGTCTCAATACGCAGATGCGCAAAATGGAAGATTGAAAATAGATAGCCATAAGATTTAAATGTTCGCCTGCATCATTTTGGCACCAAGTTTCCAGAATGCATGCTTAAAAAGTATTTTATTGCCTGCCTTATAAATAATTGTGTGTGTGGGGGGTGGGGCTGGAGCGATAACACAGTGGGTAGAGCTTTGCCTTGCACTCAGCTGACCTGGGTTCAATTCCTCCACCCCTCTCAGAGAGCCTGGCAAGCTACCGAGAGTATCCCGCCCTCACGGCAAAGCCTGGCAAGCTCCCCGTGACGTATTCAATATGCCAGAAACAGTAACAACAGGTCTCACAATTGTTGTGAGACGTTCCTGGTGCCCACTTGAGCAAATCAATGAACAACAGGAGGACAGTGCTACAGTGTTACAGTGCACTTCACAATAGTTCATTGTATACAGATAATATTCAAACGCCAATCCCACCACCTGGCCCCTTCCTACCACAATAAGAGGGAAGTGTGTAAAGGTTGTTATATTTCATTTTGGAGCCATTTAAGCCCAAATATAAGAGAATACAAGCAAGTATGTTAAAACCAAACAAATATGTGCTACTTTTGATAAGTAAGTGAGATAGAGTGTAAGAGATTGTGGCTATGGGCGCCAGGAAATTCTTCAGTCTCTCTACTGAGAGCTTTAGTTTATAGAGTCTGGGTCTTGGCCATTGATGAGATTACATGGTACCAGGGACAGTTTGTGGGTGTGACTGCCAAGCTACTGGAAAACTGGGACACTGGGAGGAGAAGGCCTAGTCCTGATCCAAGGGGACTTGGAGATGTCAATCAAGGGTTCCCGCATACCTGGGTTTTTCTGCTAGTCTATTCTTTTTTTTTTTTTAATTGTAGGAGTACTGTTATTTATTCAGCCACTGATTAGGCTGATTGAATTTTGC
Organism: Sorex fumeus; assembly: GCF_029834395.1. NCBI lineage: Eukaryota > Metazoa > Chordata > Mammalia > Eulipotyphla > Soricidae > Sorex > Sorex fumeus. The sequence continues at coordinate 14,959,117 of NW_026606086.1, read as the reverse complement.
ATGAATTCCACCTTACCTTTTTTTCCCTCATTTTTTATTATTTTATTTATTCAATCACCGTGAGAGCAGTGACAAAGCTTTCGGGTTTAAGTCTCGGTCATACAATGAAACACCCATACTTTCACCAGTGCCCATTCTCCACCCCCAAAGCCCCCAGTATACCCCCATTCCACATCTCCCCCTACCTGTGGTGTAGATGATTTCCAAATCACTCTCTCTATACTTTGATCACGTTCAACATTTCGACACCACACCCACCATTATTATTTGGGATTTTACCCCAACACTCAGATCTGCTGAAAAGGCAACAGTAGACAATTTGTTTTCTATTGCTGATCATGTTTTCTATTGCTGGTCATGATTAATATATGATATGATGTCACGTGGTTGCAGTAGTGGTTGCTCAATTTTGAAATTCCGAAATTTTAACAATTAAATCTGGAGAGATTTCCTGCCAAAACCTGCTAGGTTCCGAGATCTGTTCCTGAGTCTCTGGGATCATGGCCATTAAGAAGCTTGATCAGGAGCCAGAGAGGCTGTTCTTGGGAGGCGACTCGGAGTCTCATTGGCACGGGGAGGAAAGGACCGGCTCCACCCCCATCTTGTGAGGTCCCATGTGTCTCATCACTGCAGGCCCAAACCTGACTGTCCAATGGTCTCTGGCGTATGGCGGCCACTGAGCCGCCAAGGGGAAGCTGGCCAAGGCACAAAACCTGTTCCCACCTGGGGTGGCCCAGAGCTGGTAACCTACTGCGTGGACCACATGAATTTCTGCCAAAAGCCATTGGGTTTTGAGATTTGTTTCTGAGACTCTGGGATGATGGCTGTTAAGTAGCTTGATCAGGAGCCAGAGAGGCCGTTTGTGCTCAGTGACTCAGAGTCTCATTGGGACGGGGAGGAAAGGCCCGGCTCCACCCCCATCCCGTGATGCCCCCCGTGTCTTGTCACTGCAGGCCCAAACCTAACCTGCCAGTCTACTCTTGAGTGAGATTCATCCCATCTTGGGTGAGGCTTGTCCGAGCATGTGGAGACATGATTCTCTTTCTTATGGAGCCTGGCTATTCCTCAGAATCCATCATAACACAGAACAGTCATTGTTAAGGACATAGATCCTACATTTTAGAGAAAAATGATTTATCTTTGCACTCTAGACCAGTGTTTTTCAACCTCTTCACACCTATGAACTAGCAAAGGTTAGTGGACAGATAGTTGAAAAGCTCTGTTGCAAAAGATATCTAAGGATATTAAACCGGGCTGGAGATAGAAGTAAGAGACCACTCTGTGGTGCAAAAGCAAGGAATTTTATTGCTAGCTTGAGCTAGGGTTCAAGTCCACACTGACATAGTGGCTTCAAGACAAAGACCCTGACTCTAATTTTAGAGGGCATTATGTAGCATATAGTTACATAAGCTACTCGTTCTTTGCAGTTGACGAAAGACTGGTACTAGCATTGCTGAAACAGCACAGGGTGAGTGGTTGAGTCCACTTGCTGGGCCCAAGGACTTCCCAAGTGGGGTCTCGGTTGGCTAGTTTTGCATTGTTTCATTCTGGGAAATCAAAACTGTTTCAGTTCCAAGAACTGAACCTGAGGCCTAGCTGATTTTTCTCATTTCTGCCACCTGTCATGGCATTGCCGTTGCTTATTGTGTGGCTAATCTCTTCAAGGACAGTACTACTTTTAACAAATGAAAGAAGTATCTGCCTTTACCTTCTAATAACTGTAATTTTATTTATTTATAACCAGTCATGAGCTGGAGCCATAGTGAAAGAATCCATATTAGGGCATCAGATTTTTGTGTACTTTAGCTAACTTGCAACATTGTTTTCTGTAAAACTGCTTGACTGCTTTGCACCTGGGGGAGAGGGGACTTGGAAAGTGATTTACTGTCCCTGAAATGTATTGTCTCAGTAAAGCACCCTGCAGATTTGGGTAAAGGATAACTCAGGATGCGGGTGGTTGGGGGAAATTGCCCTTTCCTGGAATGTATTGTCTCACTAAAGCACCCTGCAGACTTGGGTAACTCAAAACGAGGATGGTCAAGGGAGATTACCTAAGGCTTAATGATTCCAGCTATAACCTTGCTTGTGCTGACAATCGGATGTATGTAAATGCTGATCTTTGAATCTATAGGCTAAGGAGTGAGGTACTTTTAAATGGATTGGTTAAGAAAGTATATGTTGTTACAAATCTATTGGCTATGAAATGCACGAGCTTTGCTGTAACAGCCAGTGAAGGCCTATATAAAATCCCCTTTGAAGAAGCTCCGGGCTCTCAGCCACTGCCCGTTTTTGGGGTATGCTGCGGAGCCCCAGCATGCTGGTCTAAATAAACCCCGTTTTTACTCCTGCAGGAATTGTGTCTATCTGGTCTCTCCGCGCCTCCCAGGGCTAGGGAACTCCCGATCCCAACAATAGCACAGCAGATAGGGCGTTTGCCTTGCACATGGCCAACTGGGGTTCGATTCCTCCGTCCCTCTTGGAGAGTCCAGCAAGTTACCGAGAGTATCTCGCCCGCACGGCAAAGCCTGGCAATCTCCCTGTCACGTATTTGATATGCCAAAAAAACAGTAACAACAAGTGTCACAATTTGTGTGACACGTTACTGGCACCCACTCGAGCAAATTGATGAACAACAGGAGGTCAGTGCTACAGTGCTATAATCAGTCAAACCCCTACCAAGTTGCCCCATAATATCTTTATCCCAAGTCTAAACTTGAAGGGGCCACTTTTTACAATACGCCTAAGCATATTTTTCTTGTTTTTGTTTTTTTTGGGGGGGCTGGGACACACCTGTTGATGCTACTTCTGATCTTGTGCTCAGGACGACTCTTGGCAGTGCTCAGGAAAGCATGTAGTGCTGGAGATTGAACAGAGCTAGCTACCTGCAAAGCAAGAGCCTTAACCCCTGCACTACCTTGTTAAGGTTTTAATTATTCTTTTCTAAAAGTATGATCCCTTTTTAATCACTAGAAATAGCAGATGATTTTATTCTGAAACACTATCAACTCATAGTTCCCACTAGATGCTTCAATTTTTCCATTCTTTGGTATGTGTTGCATTTGACCATAGGTTTATCTTTTTAGCATTATTTTTGTTTTGGATGTACAACATGATGATTTATATTTTTAAATGCTATTAAATGACAACCACAATCCATTACATACAAATTTATTTTTATTGTTATAAGCCCTCCCCCCCTTTCCTTTGCATTGTTGTTATGAGTGAGAGTCACACATACTTTGTTGTGGTGCTTACACAGCCATTGTGGTGCTTGCCGGGGGGTACACACTTTAGTTGTGGTGCCAGGAATCACAAATGGCAATAACTCTAGGATAGTGCACAGAAAATGGGGTAGTACAAGAGATCAAACTTACATTTTCAAGGCAGGTACCATACCACTTGGAATCCTGTGACAGAAACTTTTAAGACCTAACGTCTTAGCAACTTTCAAATATGCAATGCCATGTTACTAGTTCAAGTAACTATGCTGTAAATTGCATCCCCAGGACTGACAGTAAATATTTTTAGCTTCAAAAGTTCTTTTACATTTAAATACATATGTTTAAATAAAACTCAGGGCCTCACACATGCAAAGCACACATTTGAGTCCTGAGCTATACCTCTGAGCCCAAGTTTGAGTCTATTGACGGCCTGGATTCACATCTCGTTTGCTGCACAAGATGTTTCTTATCAACAGTTATGAATAGAGAAAAATAAGGCAACTTTTATAAATTATCTTCTCAACGTAATGCTGAAAAAAAATGCCCTACCTGCACCACTGGTGTGTTTCTATACATTAGGAAAAATCAAAGACAGATCAGAGAACAGAGAGATACTGTTTCTTGCAAACATAAGGGAAATAACAGCTCCTTATATAGTTTTTAAACTAGACTTTTAATCTTAAGCATGATAGTCACCTGAATAGTTTTTATCTTGGCATCAGTTTAGACCTCTGGAAACTCTAAAGCTTTATTTGATAAGTGTTTTCCTAGCTGATTTCTAACTTACTCACTCTGCAGAACGGTCATTCCAGCTTTCAAGTTTTCTCATGTTCTTTCTGAGTCTGTCAAACTCCTACTTAGATTTTAATATGTAGCTCAGATATCACTTGTCCTGGGAGCACTTTTGATCCTTCTTCCAATACCTATATCTCTTAGGCTAAGTGAGCTTATCCTGTTCTGTGAATTAATAGCTCTTTTGCCTAAACCACAAAGAATTTTGCCACTTTTACTAGAGCAAACTGGATTCATTCTGCTTTAATACTGCGTTCCTAAATCTTTCTACCCTGAAGTTTGTTAGTTCATCAATAGTAGGGAGATAAATTACAGATCTCTGTTCCCATTACTTTGCAAAGAGCTTGATATATGGCAAGAGTTTAATAAATATTCATTGTCTGAGCATGAGAATAAATGACTGAGCTGGAGACCGGATCAGACTCACGTGGCAGAGCAAACCAGTGTTATTATGGACACACCAAGCCCAAGGTCAGGAGCAAGGCAGCCTGTTCCCTGCCAAGCTGACCTTTTCTGTTCTGAACCAAATAATCGGAGAGAGCCACCCTCCTTATTTCCTGAGACCCCCATCAAATTCCAGTCATTCTAATTTTATCATCACGTTTGCTTTCCCATCTCAGTTCCAAAACACTTGGCTTCTCTCTCTGGGTCCTGATTGTTTTTCTTTCTATAGCATTGGAATCTATTGTCATGCCTGCCGTATTCCCTCCTGACCTCTCAACTGCTCATTGTTAGAAGTCATGAGGACCGGGTGACAGCTGGGCCCCAGCAGAGCAGACCTGGTGTCCCCAGGGCATCCCGGCAGGTGCTGGAATACTCAACAGCTGGTCTTGATATGAGGACTACCCTTTATCTCCTTCTGCACATTCGCTGGCCCCTCCACCCCAGGTTCTAGTTCCTTTTCCAGGAATTGGAAGGCAGCTGGGCACAGCCTTAAGCAGAGAAAATAGTTTTGATCTTTACTACGGAAAAATGTTTATCTACCTTCTTTTGGCTGTTGGTATATTTTTATTTCATTAAGACATTTTATGGGCTGCAGCACAGCAGGTAGGGTATTTGCCTTGCACTCGGCAGACCTGGGTTCGATTCCTCTGCCCCTCTTGGAGAGCCTGGCAAGCTACCGAGAGTATCCTGCCCACATAGCAGAGCCTGTCAAGCTCCCTGTGGTGTATTCAATATGCCAAAAATAGTAACAACAAGTTTCACAATAGAGATGTTGCTGGTGCCCGTTTGAGCAAATCAATGAACAATGAGTGAACAGTGCTACAGTGCTAAGACATTCTATAATATATTGGATAAAGAGATTACTAAATTCCAAATTCTAGCACTGAAACTTATGGTAACCTTTCTCTAAAACTTTCACTAGTACATGATCTGAGACCTTCAAATTTTAATCCACTGATGCAAAGCTACACTTAGTTTTATCGCTGCACTATAATTTCCCAATTCCAGGATCTCCGTCCCTTTCCAAACCTTGAAGTATACCAACCTTAAAAGAACTCCCTTTGCTTCTCCACTCTAGGCAGTGGTATATGTAGGAATCACCACCCAAGCTATCTCCTCCAGTGCTTAACAAAAAAACAAAATACTGAATGCTAATTATGTCCCAGCCATAACTCATAAAGTTATCTTTATCATTCCCTTTAATTTGAGCTGCACAACACATTGTAGGAATATTATTGTCTTATTTTACAGATTTGGAAACTAAGGTTCTCTTTTGTCAAAGATCGACTGCTGTATATCTGAGGATCTGTCTCTGGACTCTTAATGATATTCCACATGCCTGAGAGTTTGTACTTATTGTAAGGTTTGCTCAGGACCGAATGGCGTCTGGCAAATGAAATAGTGACATTCCCAGAATCAAAGATCACCCAGCTCCCAGGGCAAAAGACAGGATTTATGGCCCTCCTGGCAACAGGAAGACACACCAGGCGGCATTCCATGCTTCCTTACATTGGCCTTCTCCCCTCCCCCTCTGATAACAAGGTCAGACCAAATACACAGGTTCCACTGATCTCTGTTTCCTTTTCCTGCCCAAGTCAACTTAAAAATCCTGCTTAGTCTCTACTCCAGCCTCACCGGAGCTTCTCAGAGTTTCATCCAGTTTACACCCCAATAAACTTCTCCAGTGTCCTTCACTTTTACTTGTCTCTGTCTCTCTGTTGGTGCCAGCTGAGGTAAGCGATCTACCACACTGTTTAGATGACTAGAACTTTATAGTATAGTGTTGGAGAGAGATAAGCTGATGTTGGAGAGAGGTCTCCTTTACTCTTTTTTCCTATAATTGCTTTGTCTGTTGGTGGGGTGGGGGGGATGAGTTGTTATTTCATGTATGTTTCAACAGAATTTGATCTATTAAAAAAATCTTATGAGTGATTTTATAGGGACTGCTCTGACTGTAAAATGCTTTGGTCAAGATTGTCAGTTTGACAATAATGACAATGATCCTACTAATCTATAAACAGGTTGATGTGTCTCTATATTCTTCCGCCTATTTTATTTCTTTTAGTAGTGATTTAAAAATTTCTTTGTTTAAGTCTGTCACCACTTTTGTTAAGCTGATTTCAAGATATTTGTTTTTTTGAGGCATATTTGTGAATAAGGTTGTTTAACTAGTCTCTCTTTTATTTTATTATTTACCTTTAGAAAAGTCATTTTTTTCTGCTAATTGATTTTGTAGTCTGCCACCTTATTACACAGGTTCATTGGTTTTAGAAGCATCTTTAGTAGAGTCTTTAGGGTTCTCTATATATAGCTTTGAATCATCTGAAAATTGTGCGAGTTTGACTTATTTTTGTGCAATATGGATGCCCTACTGCTTCCTCCCCCCTGTAGGATAACACTGTTTTGTCCTTCCTGCATAATCTCAGATAGTTTAGGTATATTGGGTTGCTCCCATCACAGTGCTCCCATTCCTCTGTGTTTATTTGTAACTTCTTTGTGCGCTGTTGACTTGTAAATATTGTTTTTCTCTTTTCCCTAAGTACTTCGCATAGTTTATTCAGAGCAATGTCATTTTTGTATGGACACAGAAGACACGCTTTTGTAATGTGACTCTCAGTGATATTTCCTCCTGGACATCTGTTTTCTCACCTAAGTCTCAGCTGCCTTTACTTCCTAGCACCCCCAAAAGCAGGGTCCTGAGGAGGGACTGGATGGAACCAGGGCAAGTGGTAAGCTATGTGCTACCCTGGCATCGAGATGGGCCTCCCTGTCATCGAGATGGGCCTGGCCAAAGTGCCATAATGCTTAACTATAATTTAAGAGCTTGGTCATGGACAAATGCTGTCATGATCCAAAAAATAATAACTAGATTTGGACTTTGCTAGGGCTAGGAATGATTAATCTGGCCTGAGCTCTGTAGTCTGAGTCTGTGGCAAGATGTTCCCAGGAAAGCCACCCTTCAAGCCTCAATGTTACCTCTTACTGTGTCCATACAAATAACTAGTATTGAGATGCTGATAGAGTTATTGGACTGAGGAAAGGAGAAAAACACCTTAGGAGGTGTTTTGCCCTTGAGCAGTCAGGAAGGGCTTAGGAATACCTTTTAGATGGTGTTCCCTTTGAACTTGTGGGGGGAGGGGGCTCAGAAAGGGCTTTCTTATGTTGATTTGGCTACCTGACTGGATACAGTGTCAGCCTAGAGAAAAAAGAGAGTTAGAGAGAGAGGCAGAGGGGAGAGAGGAATGAATGAAGAGAGGATTGGAATAAACTGCAACTAAGACCAACCAGCCTGCCTCTCATTTCTTCCTTCATCTGCCCTTGACTAACAGCCATCCCGATCCAGGCCACACACAGCGTTAACACACAACCTTCAGCGTGCTTAGATTTTTCATTCTCCCCCCACCACCACCAAAACAAAAATCTAGGTAGATGTATTTACTAGTGACTTCTTCCAAACCTTAAAGATAACCAAGTCTCCAACCTTTTTAGAATCTTTCAGAAAGCTGAAGAAATAGAAATCCTCCCTATTTCTATGATGTCACTACTACTTTTGATGTAGGCAGGTAGATAGGGAAAGGCTCTCTGCAATGAAACAAAGTCTCATAGAAGAATTCTAGGACCGACCCACCTTGTGGAGACAGAGAATAAGGACTTGATAAGACCATCCCCAGACCCTGAAGATATGGGCCTCCTCCCCATGAAATTCCTCCTTTCTGAGAACCCCCCTTTCAATCCGGTTGACTCCAGCGACCCAGCCCCAAGGAGATTCCAGGACATTCCAAGTCAGATGATTCTCGAACCCCCTTTCAATCCGGTTAACTCCAGCGACCCAGCCCCAAGGAGATTCCAGGACATTCCAAGTCAGATGATTCTCGAACCCCCTTTCAATCCGGTTGACTCCAGCGACCCAGCCCCAAGGAGATTCCAGAACATTCTGAGTCGGAAGGATCTATAAGAGCCAGCTCGAGAGCCCACTTGGCGCTCTCTCCACCCTCGGAGAAGCCCGCGTTCCCTCTGGACGCGTTACCCTCTCCCCCCCTCCCCCGCTTATCTGCTTATCCCTTTCTCTCCCTCTCCAAAAGCCTCCAAATAAAACCTGTTACTTCACTGCTCGTCTACTCCTGAAATTCTTTTCTGCGAGCGAGACAAGAACCCCAGAAACCTCGGGTAAGGCTTGGGACTGGTCTCTCCTTTCCTGCAAAGAGCAAATTCTCGCCCCAGCTTGAGTCCGTGGCTCCCCGAGCAATCGGGTGGCGGGGATTAACTCCCGTGCCGAGAAGATCAAGCGGACTTCAGGTGTGGCTTGACGGCCACCTTGTGGGGCTGGCGGGGCTTAGGTCCGTGCCGAGCAGGTGCTCACTGCAGACTTTACCGGTCCTAGCCTACCCAGGGCTCTGGGTGGCAGAGGTGGGTGGGGAGAAAGTGGCCGTCTTTCTCCTCCCCACTTCACATAAGTCACCCGTGGGGCCCACCGACATCACTTTGATACCAAAAATTAACAAACATCACATACAACCCTCCCACCCCCAAGTTATAGACACATCCCTGTTGAAGATAGGAGAAAAAATCAACAAAATATTAACAAACAATCCAAAAGTACATTTAAAAATATCATACATTATTATCAAATAGGATTTATCCTGGTGATTCAAAGATGGTTCAATATCACGGTCACGGTCCTCCCATTGTTCATCGATTTGCTCAAGTGGGCCCAGTAATGTCTCCATTGGAGACTTTGTTGTTACTGTGTTTGGCATATCGAATACGTCACGGGTAGCTTGCCAGGCTCTGCCATGCGGGCGAGATACTCTCAGTAGCTTGCCAGGCTCTCCGAGAGGGGTGGAGGAATCGAACTCGGGTTGGTCATATTGGCTGCGTGCAAGGCAAACACCCTACAGCTGTGCTATTGCTCCAGCCCCATTAATATATGTAAATTAATAAACAAAATGTCTGATATCAACACAAGAAACAATAACAATTTATATGCTCATACCAGAGATCAGATAAAGCATTTGACAAGATATAACACCAATTTATGATAAAATCTCTACAATGGGAGTTAAAGAAACTTTTATCAATATAGTTAAAGTTATTTACTGTTAAAAACTATGCACGCGGAATGTTGTGTGTTCACGGGCTCTCTAGGATGGCTCTGTCTCACCACCCACGTTCGGTGCTCTTGAGCCGCTGTGTGTGGCCTGGATTGGGACGGCTGTTGGCCAAGGACAGACGAAGGAAGAGATGAGGGCCAGACTTTTTGGTCTTAGTTGCAGTTTATCCCAATCCTATCTTCATTCACTCCTCTCTCCCCTCTGCCTGACTTAACTCTCTTATCTCTCCAGGCTGACACTGTACCCAGTCAGGCAGCCAAATCAACAAAAGAAAGCCCTCCCTGAGGGCCCATCAAGTTCAAAGGGAATACCACCTAAAAGGCATACCAAAGGCTTTCCTGACTGCCCAAAGGCAAAATACCTCCTAAGGTGTTTTCCTCTTTTCCTCAGTCCACTAACTATCAACATATCAATACTAGCTATTTTTGTATGGACACAGTAAGAGATAATATTGAGGCTTGTAGGGCAGCTCTCCTGGGAACATCTTGCCACAGACTCAGACTACAGAGCTCAGGCCAGATTAATCATTCCTAACTCTAGCAGGGTCCAAATCTAGTTAGTACATTTGGATCATGACAGCATTTGTCCATGACCAAGCTCTTAAATTATAGTTAAGCATTATGGCACTTTGGCCAGGCCCATCTCGATGCCAGAGTAGCACATAGCTTACCGCTTGTGCTGGTTCCATCCAGTCCCTGCTTGTGGGGTGCTAGGAAGAAAGGGCAGCTGAGGCTTAGGTGAGAGAACAGATGCCCAGGAGGAAAATATCACTGTGAGTTACATTACAAAAGCATAGCATACACTGTCTTCTTGTGTCCATACAAAAAAGGACATTGCTCTGAATAAACCATGTAAAGGACTTAGGGAGAAGAGAAAAACAATATTTACAAGTCAACAGAGCACAAAGAAAGAAGTTACAAATAAACACAGAGGAATGGGAACACTGTGATGGGAGCAACCCAATAAACCTAAACTACCTGAGGCTATGCAAGAAGGACAGAACAGTGTTATCTTACAATTTACCACAAATCCATAGTAATGATACAATGAGTATGATACTCATTGTTGGAAAACTAAAAGTCTTCCCTGTTAGGCACAATACAAGATTGCTCTCTCTCACCACTACTATTCATTGCTGTGTTGGAAGTCCTTGACAACCCATTAGGCAAGGGATAGGATGATATTAATAGCACCCATCTCCTACACCGGAGAGTATAGTTTTCCAATTACATTTTACTAAATCTGGAATAACTCCTAAGGACCATAGAAAATAAATTCCTAGAAACCTTTCTTTTGTTCCTTTTGGAGGGTGGGGGTGGACAAAACTAAAGTGTTCCTAGATTACTCCTTGCTCTGTGTGCAGGCATCAATCTTGTAACTTCGGAGGTTTGGAAAATATATGGGGCCAGGGACTGAACCTATGTCAGCTGCATGCAAAGCAACATGTATAAAAAATACCTGTATTTTCTCTCCAGACCCTTTAAATGGAAACTTTGGGTATTACACTATACCTAGAAGTGTTCAGGGCCTTCTCCTGTTTCTGTGTTTAGAGAACACTTCTGGTAGACTTGGGGGACCCTAGTGATGCTGGGGTTGGAAGCTGGATAGGCCAAATGCAAGGCGACCGCCTTATCTGCTGTACTATCTCTCTATCCATTATGAAAACTATTAATGATGTTTAGTGTGGACTCGGGGTTGGAGTGATAGCACAGCAGTAGGGTATTTGCCTTGCACGCAGCCAACATGGCCGACCCGAGTTCGATTCCTCCGCCCCTCTCGGAGAGCCCGGCAAGCTACCGAGAGTATCTCGTCCGCACGCCAGAGCCTGGCAAGCTCCCCGTGATGTATTCGATATGCCAAACACAGTAACAACAAAGTCTCCAATGGAGACGTTATTGGGCCCGCCCGAGCAAATCGATGATCAACGGGAGGGCCTTTACCTTTACTTTACTTAGTGTGGACTCAAGCACTCAAAAGCAATAAGCTTTAAATTCTTTTCAGGGATGCATAAAGACACACATTTTAGTTATTCATATTATAAGCTGATTGATTCTTAGACAATAACTATTTAAGTTGTATATGTTTTAACATGAAAACACAAAAACACTTATTTCTTGTTATTCGTTGATTGCCTTGAGCAGGCCCCAGTAACGTCTCTTTCATCCTAGCCCTGAGATTATATTCAAGGCTCTTTAGGAGAATGAGACCCATCATTGTTACTGGTATTTGGCATATTTGGTACGCCACGGGGAGTTTGCCAGACTCTGCCCTGTGGGCAGGCTACATTCGATAGCCTGCAAGTTTGTCCAGAGTAGGAATGAGATAATAAGATATCATAAAAAGATGTCCTGATAAGATGTCGCATGGCCGCACATGCGGCCCCGTGGTTCCGGGAGCTGGATTTTATAGTCTCTGAGTCTTGGCCGTTGATGGGATTACACGGCGCCAGGGGGTCAGGTGGTGGGTGTGACCCCCGCCTACTGGAATTTGGAGGATCTGGGTGGAGGATGCTCGACTCCATTTCGAGTAGGCTTGGAGATCTCGGCCCCGGAACCCGCGTGGCTTTGTCCCTCTGCCAGTACCTTCATGTGTGCGGAGAGTGTTCTCAGCATGGTGGTGGCTGGTCCTGGAGGTCTTCGGCTGCCGGAGCCCTGGTCGGGGCGGGGAGGAAAACTCAACCCGCTCCCCTCCAAGGGACCCCAGCGAGGAACAGCCAGGCGCAGGGGCAGGAGACTGACAGCACTGGTCTCGTCCGGGAGCTGGATTTTATAGTCTCTGAGTCTTGGCCGTTGATGGGATTACACGGCGCCAGGGGGCCAGGTGGTGGGTGTGACCCCCACCTACTGGAATTTGGAGGATCTGGGTGGAGGATGCTCGACTCCAATTCGAGTAGGCTTGGAGATCTCGGCCCCGGAACCCGCGTGGCTTTGTCCCTCTGCCAGTACCTTCATGTGTGCAGAGAGTGGTCTCAGCATGGTGGTGGCTGGTCCTGGAGGTCTTCGGCTGCTGGAGCCCTGGTCGGGGCGGGGAGGAAAGCTCAACCCGCTCCCCTCCAAGGGACCCCAGCGAGGAACAGCCAGGCGCAGGGGCAGGAGACTGACAGCACTGGTCTCGTCCGGGAGCTGGATTTTATAGTCTCTGAGTCTTGGCCGTTGATGGGATTACACGGCGCCAGGGGGTCAGGTGGTGGGTGTGACCCCCGCCTACTGGAATTTGGAGGATCTGGGTGGAGGATGCTCGACTCCAATTCGAGTAGGCTTGGAGATCTCGGCCCCGGAACCCGCGTGGCTTTGTCCCTCTGCCAGTACCTTCATGTGTGCAGAGAGTGGTCTCAGCATGGTGGTGGCTGGTCCTGGAGGTCTTCGGCTCCTGGTCGGGGCGGGGAGGAAAGCTCAACCCGCTCCCCTCCAAGGGACCCCAGCGAGGAACAGCCAGGCGCAGGGGCAGAGTCGAGCAAAAATCCTTCGAGAGGGTAGGGTACCAGAACAACTGTACATTTTATATTTTGAACAAAATTTTCCTCTTTAAGTTTACTCTCATTTTACTTTTAACAGAGATGCAATGCACTTTAAAAATTAATTAATCTTTAACAGAGATGCAATGCACTTTAAAAATTAATTAATTTTTAAATTTAGGTAGCATGATTTACAAAGCTATTCATAGTTGAATTTAAGACATATGATTTTCTAATACCTATCTCACCAGTAGTGCAACTTCCCTCCTCCAATGTCTCTCCCTATTCCCTCCCACTGTCCAACCTACCTCCTAGATAGGCACATTTTTTAAAAGTTTGGTTACGGTAACATGTGCACAGCACATTTTCAAAATGCTTCTTTTGGTCTGCAATAATAAGAAGGAGGTCTAACTATGGACCTCATGCTTAGTAATGGATGATACTTAGATTCAAAATAAAATATTTTAATTTGTAATAGCTATGGGCTTGAGCGATAGCACAGCAGGTAGGGCATTTGCCTTGCACATAGCTGACCTGGGTTCGATTCCTCTATCCCTTTCGAAGAGCCTGGCAAGCTACCAAGAGTATCCCGCCTGCTTGGCAGAGCCTGGTAAGTCCTTGGCAAAAACAGTAACAAGTCTCACAATGGAGACATTACAGATGCCCACTTGAGCAAATTGATGAACAATGGGAGGGCAGTGTTACAAACAGTGCTACAGTGTAATAGCTAAAATGAGTACTGAGATAGAAATCATCCTTTTTCCAATTGGAGGACTGAGAGTTCATGGAATGATGCTGATATAACCCACTTAGTTCGCCTCAATCTTTAGATAACAGTAAAAAAAAGAGATATCATTGTTATATTTTATATTTATTTCTCCAGGCCTATCACAAAGTCTGGTACAGAGTAATAATATCTAGTTTGGGACTTTTGAAGTTTGTTAATTGTACTTATGTAAGCAAAGTGGAAAAAGTCTTGACTTAACTTCTATAGAATATGTCAAAAGTTACATCCATCATAATTTTATCATATAACAACATTATATTTTAATCGAATATAGTTAAACTAGAATTGGGTCACTGTCTGATGGGTAATTATATTAAAATTAGACATTAGCAAATGTCTAATGAATATTTCTTCAATATATGCAAATCTCAAGTCATATGTTTTATTTGCATAGACCAAAGAATGGGAAATGGAGTTATGACAGAAGTCCTGAGGAGGTTATCAAGGCAACGATTACATTAGACAAAATGAAGAGACAAGAAAAATTTTATTCAAGGTTATTGCAATACAGACGAGAGGCCAGAGGTCAGCCTGACCTCAACTCTGCTGAAACAGAAAATGAGAAAGTTTTAAAACATTGGGGTGATCTCATGGAAAAGTCCTGGTGGATCTAGGAAAAGTCATCAACCATCTGTTAGCTAGTTAGTTTTATCTGAAGTAAAAATAAGCCTCTTAGATCTCTATGAAAGTAGGTTATTTTGCTACTTGGAACAAGCAAAGTTCCCACCAAAGGTAGAATCTTCTTTTTTGATATAGGTCCCCAATTCAGGGTGCTATATTTCTTGAGGATTAGAGCTCAAAAAAAAATAATAATTCCTGGCTCCTTCAGAAAGTCAGTCCTAGGTTATAAAGCTGGAGAACATAGAGAGGGAATAAGGGAACACTGATGCAGGGAAATTGACACTGATGGTGGGATTGGTGAAAATATATCTAGTGGGGCTGGAACGATAGCACATCAGGTAGGGTGTTTGCCTTGCACGTGATTCCCAGCATGCTATACGGTCCCCCAAGCACCACCAGGGGTAATTCCTGAGTGCATGAGCCAGGAGTAACCCCTGAGCTTCGCTGGGTGTGATCCAAAAAAGAAACAAAAAGAAAAAAAGGAAAAAGAAAATTTACCTCAAACGATTATCAAAAACTTTGTAAATCATAACTCTTTAATTTAAAAAATTAAGTTGGCAAACAGTCTTTGAAAACATTTACTTTTCAAAATACAGGTAGATACTTTCTAATGAAGAATGTTTTTTAAAGAAAATGTTCTGAGAGAGACCTAGGCCATCATCAGCAAGAAACCTGTTTGAACTTTAATCAAACTGAGGAGAACATTCCTAACGGGAAGAACTAACGGGAAGTTAAGTGATTAAGTGATTAAGTGAGGAGAACATTCCAACCATCTTAGAGTAAGTCTCAGATGACCCTTTCATGACTTCATGTAAATTGTCCTATTTTGAGAGTCAAGCCTGATGGCTTGTAGACACAGATCCATCTTCAGTTGTTTTATAGCTATGAACATCATTTGACCTTTCTAATAATCCTTCAGGGCAGTTGACAGTAATAGTTAAGAGTTGCAGCTTCTTCAGAGATTTATAAAGAGCCTCTAATGATGTTGATTGAGAGTGTTTTGTGGCTCTGTAAGAACAGAATTAGACTGAAACTGATGCTGGTGGGCCCCCCTGGGTAACTTACGTGAGGTGGAGAGGAGAGAGATGATCACTTTCTCCCCATTCACCTCTGCTGTCCCAGGATTGGCTGAGCAGGTTAGGACAGACAGAGTCTGGGATGAGCCCCTGCACAACACAGACCTTGAGTCCCACCAGCCCGACTAGTCCTGAACTAGAAGCGACACCTGATGTCTACTTGTTCTGCCCACATGGGAGTTAATCCTTACCACCCAATTTCTTGGGGAGCCATGGACTCAGGCTGGAGCAAAAAGTTATTCTTTGCTGGAAATGAAATCCAATTCTATGCCTTACCCAGACCTTTTGGGTCCTTGCCTTTCTCTCATAAAAGAATTTCAGGTAAAAATGAGCAGTGAAATAAGAACAGATTTTATTCAGAGTTTTTTTTTTTTCCTAAGGAAGGGGAAGGAAAGGGAGAAAGAGAGAGAAGAGGATTCAAGAGAGTGCAGGCTCCTTTAAAGGCAAAGAGTACCCCAGTACACATCTCAAGAGAGAAGAGGAGGGCAACACATGTGCTCGGGTACCATGCGTGCTTGGCTGCAAAATACCTGGACACAAGCAACACATGGGCTCAGGCAGCTTATGCACACGCTTCTTTGTTCAAATTGGTTTTTATAGGGTTTTTCCCAAGCTGCCCTACAAGAGTCCATTGCTAGGGTAGTTGCCAAGGGGGTAGATTTGGGATTGGTTGTTGGTCTTCTTTGAACTTTGATGGACTTCTTGGGCTTTGTTCCTGCTGGAGCTTTTCTCGGAGCGGGGGACAGCCTTCTCTGGATCTGCTGTTGCCAGGAAGGTCTATCAAGCCTTGGTTCCTGCATTTGCAAAGTGGGTCCTGATACCATAAGGGCTAGTTGGTTATTACTTCCCAGGAATTCCATTGCCATGGGGCTCTTTCCTATCTACAGGAATGCTCAAAATGATTCTATTTTCCTAGGATTTGGGAATTTTGTGATTCTATCTCAGATTCTTCAAGCCTCAGTGCTTCTACTTGAGCCTTGCTGAGCCAACTCATGAGTCAGATTTATCACCCTGACATCTCCTGTTCCAATTTGATAATTCGATACACAAGAAAACAGTATTCTTTGATTTAAAAAAAAAAGGCGCCATTTACCATGCCTATATTATGGCTGAACCTAAGACTACTAAGACTCCTAAACCCATTCAGTAAACAATCACCTCACTGTCCTGTCACTGTCCTCCTGTTGTTCATCGATTTGCTTGAGCGGGCCCAGTAACATCTCCATTGGAGACTTTGTTGTTACTGTGTTTGGCATATCAAATACATCACGGGTAGCTTGCCAGGCTCTGCCATGCGGGCGAGATACTCTTGGTAGCTTGCCGGGCTCTCCGAGAGGGGCGGAGGAATCGAACTCGGGTCGGCCATGTTGGCCGCTTGCAAGGCAAATGCCTTACCCGCTGTGCTATAAAAGGTAAAGGTAAAGGCCCTCCCGTTGATCGTCGATTTGCTCGAGCGGGTCCAGTAACGTCTCCATTGGAGACTTTGTTGTTACTGTGTCTGGCATATCGAATGCTCTCGGTAGCTTGCCGGGCTCTCCGAGAGGGGCTGAGGAATCGAACTCGGGTCGGCCATGTTGGCCGCTTGTAAGGCGAACGCCCTACCCGCTGTGCTATCGCTCCAGCCGCTGTGCTATAATGTACAAAAATCATTGAAAAATCAAACTTTTCCTTAAGGAGCAGTTCCGAATGCATTTCTAGAAGCAGCGTTTGCTCTGAGACTTCTGTTCCTATTACTCTACAGTCTTTGTCTGAATGCTACTTTGACCATATTAAATTGCTTTTGCTGTTAGTCATCCAATGCTGCTTTCCACAAGTCTGTGTTCTCTGGAGCCATGGACATCCAGACACAAGACGAACTTGCAATGCAGAAATGAAATTGCTTTCCTGGTACACTGAGGTCTGTTTATCTGCTCTGGTTTTCCCCTTCATTTCACAGATGAGGATGAAGATTTGAAAATGTGGAGGCCCCGATGAGACAACGGCAGCAACCTGGACAGAGTGACCCTGAACTTGATCCAGAGAGGCTCCTCAAGTCTAATCCAGACCTCATCTGTTCTGGCTTCGCACAGGGAGGTGGGGCAGTGAGGGCGGCTGACGTGGGTGCTGGGGTGGGGAAAGGATTTTGAGCCTCCCACTCTGTCAGCTGGTGTCTGTTTTCAGACAGATGGTGGGTGGTGATATGGCTCCTTTGTCCTCCCTTGCCTGCCCTAGAGGGATATTTCCTTTGTGGAAAACTTGCTGCACTTCCACAGGAAATAGCATCTGCATCTCAGAATGGGTGGAGAAGGCCTCTGTATCTGCTTTTTCCTTTGCATTTCTTAGCCCAAAATGCCTTTAAGATCCAGAGTAACCAGTTCCACTTTGCCCTTACAGATATAGTAAAAGAATACAGTTAACCTTTCAAAGGCACTGTTAAAGATTGATGATTTGGGAGGTGGTAGGGGGGTGGTGGTGGTGGTGGTGGTTTTTGTCGGTTTGTTTGGTTTGTTTCTTGGACCACATGTAGCATAGCTGTTCTCAGGGCTCACTCCTAATCACTCTTGGTGCAGTTGGGAGGATTATATGGGGTGCTGGGATCAAACCTGGGTCACCCATGTTCAAGGCAAGCACCGTGCCTACTCTACTCTACTATTACCCTGGCACTTAATGAATAAGATTTTCAATGTAAGGTTTATTAGATAGAGCTTAATAAGCTCAAAAAAATAATTTTGTTTATAATCAAACCTGTTTCTCTACTTCTTTCTTTTTCCTTTTCTATATTTTTGTTTGTTTGTTTTTGAACCACATTTGGCAATATTCAGGGCTTACTCCTGACTCTGCACTCAGGGATCACTTCCGATGGGACTCAGAGGACCATATAGGGTTCTGGGAATTGAACCCGGGTTATCATCAGCAAGAAAGCCCCTAACCATCTGTACTTTTGCTCTGGCCCCTATCCTTCTCTATCCTTCCTTGCCTGCCCTAAAACTAGTATTTGTCCCTAAGATTGTTCAGTAGCATTTTAAACCTTAATGAAAAAAAAAATGGGATACATGTGGGAATAGTTTTCTGAGAATTTCATGGTGTTTAAGCATTAGTATACATCAGAATTTCTTGGTATTGTGCTGTGTTTGAGGGAAAGGTAGGAGAGCTTATTAAGATGAAGATTTTTAAGGGCTACATCAGCTGATTTCTATTTAGCAGAAATGACTACTCTTAGAATGTGAATTTTTTGGTAAGCACTCAAGTGAAAGTGTAAATGCCACTGGTGATAGGGAGGAGGCCAGATCACCAATATATTCCATTGCTCATTTAAAAATTTCACTCACGTGGGAAATAGGTAATATATACCTGGGGAATAGGTAATATATACATACATATACATATACATACATACATATATAATATATGCAATGTAATATATACAAACATACACTTCTCTCTCTCTCTCTCTCTCTCTCTCACACACACACACACACACACACACACACACACACTCACAAGATCTTACCTAGGAGATCAGACTGGCAGAGTGGCAGAATTCAGAAATAAGATTGGTAAACAATGAGGACTTGCAATGCAGGCAGGCCTGTGGACTGACTGTAAAAAGGAAATGAATCTTATCAATGGACCATGGAAATTACAAAAGAAAGAACATGACAAGTCAGAGCAGTGACTAGATAGCACTAGTCAGTTATCTGCTACTGGCAACTGGATGTCGGTGAGATACCAGTAGCAAGTAGCCTGAAAAGTGGTACAGTGATAGGAGTGGCAAGAATAAGCTAGTGACCAGCAGCTATCCCAGACACAGGTTATTGTTTCAGGGGTTACTTTAGCTCACAGAGGTATTCCTGCATGAACTCTTAAATAGAGACGATAATTAAAAGAGTTGCAACACCACAGATACTTGGTGTTTGTCTTGATACTCTTACACATTTCCCACAAGGACCCAGTAGTAAGGAAGTATCTGCTTGTAACAATAACAATAACAGATTAAACAATATATTGTGGAGAATAACATGGAAAAAGTTTGGGAGACATTGCTAATGAAGAACAATGAGAATAGGGAAGAGGTGAAGTAAGGAGAAAATTTGCAAATTACAGAGTTTGAATACACAGTAATTAAAACAAATGTCCAGAGAACTTAAGATTTATCTTAAAAGTTCACCTTTTAAGGTAAAATCAAGGAACACATCCAACTAATGTGACAGTATTTAGAATGAAAATTCATTTCAAAGTAATACTACTAAAATTTCTTTGAATTAAACTATAATAGAAATAAAAACAGAACTCTGGTTAATAGAAATTATTGTAACTAGAACCTAAAATTTGCAACTTTTTAAATTTCCCACTGCCCTGTGGATGGGGACCAGGTAGCCAAGGGGCCACCTGGCCCGAGCCACAGTGCCCTGCACTGCACCAAGGCCAGGTCAGGCTGGAGCCAAGGACCCAGCACCGGAAGACAGTCCCCTCCCCAGGGCCCTGCCTGGGGCTGGGAGAAGGCCTGGGGCTGCCTGTAAATCCCTGCAGGTATCAGGGCAGAACCAGCACCTCAGAACCTTACTAACTATAGGGTTGTGAGATATTCCTGCTCATATAGGGCTACTAGGACAGTATGAATAATAGCAAATATAATATTTTGTATTTACTTGTAGAGTAAAATAGTAGTTGGATATCAGTTTAGTTATTGTGGGAAATAATCACTTAATCACTTAACTTCCCATTAGTCGTCGATTTGCTCAAGCGGGCGCCAGTAACGTCTCCATTTGTCCCTGTCGCGTGCTAGTGTAGCCCAATGGCATCTGTTCGCTCTGGGAACATGAAGGGCCTCAAACCGATCGTTCATGATCTTAACGAAGAAGTCAGACCATCTGGTAGGTGGGCGGCCACGCGGTCTTTTGACATCCCGTGGAATCCAGTCAGTAACAGCTCTAGTCCAACGGTTGTCTTTAAATCTCATTACGTAACCAGCCCATCTGATTTTCGACACCTTGGCAAATGAGACAGCATCCCTGATCCTTGATCGTCGATGGATGTCAGAACTCCGGATTCTTTCTCTCATTTGAGTGAAACGTGATATTCCAAGCATAACTCTTTCTATTCTTCTTTGGGAGACCTGAATAGCGTTCTCATCTTGTTTGCGTAGGGCCCAGGTCTCTGAGGCATATGTTAATGCAGGAAGAACAGTGGAATCAAAGAGATGTGCCCAGAGCCAGAGGTTCTTCGTCCTCTTAGCTATTTCTTCGACGTTCTTGAAGGCGTTCCAAGCCGCTCTCTTCCTCCTGTGCAGCTCGGGTGCCAGGTCATTTGTCATGTTGACCTCTCGACCTAGGTACACATAGCTGTTGCGTTCGGAGATGGTTGTTCCATTGAGAGTGAATGGGGCGTCAGGAACAAGGCTGTTTCTCATAAACATTGTCTTCGTAAGATTCAGCTGTAGTCCTACCTTTCCACACTCACGGTCAAAGTCGGCCAGCATTTGTGCCGCTTGGCTGATGTTTGGTGTTATTAAAACAATGTCATCAGCAAAGCGGAGGTGGTGTAGTTGCCGACCATCTATCTTCACTCCCATTCCTTCCCATTCCAGTTGTCGCATGATGTTCTCGAGGGTGGCACTGAAGAGTTTCGGTGAAATGGTATCACCCTGCCGCACCCCTCTCTTGACATCAACGATCACTTCTTTGTAGAATGGTGAGATCCTGGTAGTGAATCCGCAATACAGCTCACGGAGGATCCTGATGTATTGGGCTTGAATGCCCTGATTGGCTAGGGCTTCAATGACCGCTTCCATCTCAACAGAATCAAAGGCCTTCTTTAAATCAATGAACGTTAAACAGAGCGGCATCTTGAACTTCCGAGAAACCTCAATGAGCTTGGTTATCGTGTGGATATGGTTGATGGTGCTGAATCCTTTGCGGAACCCAGCTTGCTCGCATGGTTGTCCTTCATCTAGTGTTCTGCCAATCCTATTTAGGATGACTCGAGTGAACAACTTGTAGATGACAGACAATAGCCAGATCGGGCGATAGTTGCCAATGTTATGGATGTCTCCCTTCTTGAACAGTAGTACGGTCCTGCTGGTTTTCCATTGGGACGGAACCTTGCATTCAGATAGGTAGCGAGTGAAGAGCCGAGCCAGTGTATTGATGAGTACTGACGGCAGGTTCTTCAGGTGTTCAGGTCTGACCTTGTCTGGGCCGGGTGCTGTTTGTTTCTTTACCGATGAAATGGCGTGTCAGATTTCGGAAGGGAGATCGTTGGGAACGACATATCCATCCTGTGGAATTTGGTATGTCGGCAAATGGACATGGCTATTGAAGAGATTTGAGTAGAAGTCATGGATAATCTTCTCCATTGCCGTTCTGGAGGTTGTGATGGATCCATCAGGACGTCGGAGTGCAGTCATCTTGGTCTTATAGTTGGCGAAGGACAGGCGGGCGTTACGAATACTTTTCCCGGCTTCTGCCGCATCTACCAGTACTTCTGCTCTTCTCTCTTTGAGGTCTTCTTTGATCGCATCTCTGCACTGCTTTGCAAGCTCGGACGTTAGCTTGCGGTTGCCTGAGGCATGCGCCAAACCATGCTGGTGAATTAGCTCAAGAGTTTTCGAAGATAGGCGATTTTTTGTGGCTATCTCTCTCTTGGCGTTCCTCGCACATTCATGGAGCTGCTGAACCAGTCCATCATATTCCTCGTCAATGTTGTCAACAATGGCATCTTCCCATGTTGCCGCAATAGTACCAAAGAGTTCCCAGTTGGTGGTCATTCTGGGAGAATAAAATCAAAGTATTCATGGCTTAAGAAATATACACTTTATTTTTTACCTTGTAAAAAGTTTAGGGTATAATTAGAAATTGTAGTGTAACTAGACAGCTCTCAAGATCTCAGGATACTTATAATTTGGTTTTCTGCTACACTAAACCTAAGGTTTAGGTGAGTGGAGAGAGGGAAAAGTGGCACAAGGTTACTTTCTAAGAGTGTTGTCTGGAAGGTAAGACTAGAGTTTTTTTTTTAATTGGATGGCAGCTTTGTAGTATGGATGTGACTGGTAAGGCTCCTGAAAGTATAGGAAGGTGATTAAAAAAATGAATGCCCTAAACGAACATGATGACCTCTTAGTACCTGTATTGCAAACCATAATGCACAAAAGGAGAGAGAGAAAGAAGAAAAGTGTCTGCTATAGAGGCAGGCTGGGGTCCCGGGGTGAGGTCTTGGAGGATAATGGGAGGGAAACGGGGGACATTGGTGCTAGGTAATGTACACTGGTGGAGGTATGGGTGTTAGAAAAAAATATAAAAAAAAAGAGTGGTCTATACATTCACATCTATCAAAGGCCTGCACCTAGTCACCTAAGGGAGGCTGAGCAGTCATGCTCAGTTTCAACTTGCATTCTAGGTAATGTACAAGAATAGAAAAACAAATATTGGTGGCTTTAAGTTGTTATTCCCACAGGAGGTTAACGTTTCTAAAATCTATTATATAAATCATATCTTATTCTCAAAATGAGAAGCCTAATGTGGTCAGTATTATTTCCTTTTCCATATGAGAAAACTAGTAATTATACCTGACAAGTGACTAATTTTGATTTTGCTCTCTAGTATTTTAATTGCAAATTTCCTATTCTTTCAATCAAAGGAATGCTTTGATTGGGATGCGTTCCATTAAAGCAATATGAAGGCAGAGTTTTCCTGACTTATTTGATTATATCACACAACTAGCTAAAATTCATATTCCCATGAACTCTAATTTAGGCACCCCCCCCTCTTTCTCTTCCACCCCATCTTCTCATCTCTATAGTTTTGGTTGGAAAGAGGTTTCTAGGTCCTTCCATTTCAGTTCAGAAGCTACCAAAGTGCTGTATTCTGGGGCTATTTTAATACAGATTTTTTTTTTTTTGAGCAGCCTCTCAGTTTAATCTTTGGTAGATAAACATAGTGGAGAGATTGGGGGTTATTTATAAAGATTTACTGACTGTAGGAGATTGGAGAGTCTTTAATCTTTTCAGCTGAGGTTGAGGGAGCCCATTTAATCAAAAATTGTATGGGAATAATCCTTTCTTTAAATTCTGGCCCAATTCTTCCCATAAGTGCAACCAGGGCAGTGCTCTTTGGAAAGCAGTTTATTAATATGGAGTTTAAGGGGATGAAACAGTCTGAAACAGTTTCAGAATGACAGCATGACAGTTAAGTTTTTGCGGTAGGGCGTTTGCCTTACAAGCGGCCAACATGGCCGACCCGAGTTCAATTCCTCCGCCCCTCTCGGAGAGCCCGGCAAGTTACCGAGAGTATTCGATATGCCAGACACAGTAACAACAAAGTCTCCAATGGAGACGTTACTGGGCCCGCTCGAGCAAAAGACAATCATGGCTGAACATCTTGCCAGCATTCTATCTGTAGGTTAGTGAGGCTTATTTGAAGCCACCTTGTACATGATCTTTGGAAATTAGAACAAAATTAAGATAATCATGACGATATAAAATTCTTACTATAAGAAAGAGCAAATGGAAGAAGTACAGACCATTTTGTGGAAATCTCCCAAGCAGAGCTCAAAGAGTCTGGGGGCCACTTCTGTTACACTTGGTCAAGCTGTGGGAGCCTAATGAGTCAGTGCTCACCAAGCAGTGCAAAACTTCTCAGGCCATGTGATGTTGGGAACCCTCAGAGTTACACCTGATACTGCTCTGAGTACCATGTGGTGCCAGAGATTGAACTCGGAGCACATAACAGACATGCACTCCAGCCCTTTGAGCTACCTTTCTGGCCCCAAAGGTTATGATTTTTTTATTAATTCGTTTTAATTTAGATACCATGAGATTACAAAGTTATAAATGATTGGGTTTCAAATGCACACTGTTTCAACCGCAATCCCTTGACCAGTGACCCCTTCCCTCCAGCAATACTCCACCTCATAATTTGCCTCCTACCTATCAGTCAGAGTCTAGTAGGGGCACATTTTAATATATGTTTCTACGCTGTGGTTTACAGCATTGTTGCTGATAAAGTTTCATACATAACACTTTATCAACTTTCAGCACCACTTCCTCCTCCGGGTTGAACTCTTCTCTCTGTCTTAGTCTGTCCTTGTCCTACCCCAGAGTCCCCTCAGGTGGCAAGTTTCCTACAGAATACCAGTTCTCATGTTCTTTGTTTCTATGGTCTTTGGGAATTTGTCATTCCCCCATTATGTCTCCTTATACTCCGTAAATGAGAGAGATCATTGTGTTGATCTCTCTTCTTCTGACTTCACGCAGTATGATACTCTCCAGGTTCCCTCCCTGTAGCAGTAAATTTCATGACTTTATCTTTTGAAAAATAAGGTGAAGGCTGAGTAATATTCCACTGTGTATATATACCATAGTTTATCCAGTCATTTATTCTTGGATGTGGGTTGTTGTCAGATTTTAGTATTTGTGGATAGTGCTTTGAGAAAAATAGGGGTGCAAATGTCTTTACCCTTGGTGTGTATTCTGACAAGTGGGATTGCTTGGTTAAATGGAAGCTCCGTTCCTAGATTTGTTATGAATGCCCATATTGTTTTTCTAGAAAGGTTCCAAGAGTCAACGTTTCACCAGTACTAAAAGAGGATCTCTTTCTCCCTTCATCCACACCAATAAATGCTGAATGTTTATGAAAGATTTTTTTTTTAAAGAGAAGGAGTGTGAATGGTCAGGGAAATCTCCCTGATTCTGATGCATAAATGGTAGTAATGAGAAAATGGAAAGGAATCAGGATTGTTGAGGAAAAGACTCAGGTATGCAGCATAATTCTCAGAAAGTTTTGGCCACTTTAGTATGGAGTCCCTCAGCAAAATTGTCTGGAGGAGTCCTGCGTGTTGCAGGAATTATCTGCGCTTAATCATTATCTGGGAACATCACATGGCTGACCTGGCTTCCCTGCCTACACTGCAGGGAGGAAGCTTGGGGCTGTCAGTCAACCACGTTGTCTTGTGGGTCTCAGCGGTGTTTCCATAGCTACCACAGCTGGGTTCTTTGCTCTTTGACTTTGGGGAAATTCCTTTCCCCTCTGGACTTGAGATTTCTCATTTATAAAACAAAATGGTTGTTTCAAGATAATCTTTACGTCCTATGTATCACTTCTAATCTCTGATTTTAAATGGAATTTTACCCTTTAATGCCTACAGGGTGGATGTGTGTGGGTTGTCCTGAAGGTCTCAATGGGGAAAGCATGTGAATGTCAGAGAGAAAAGAAAGATCATTCTGTCAGGTAACTTCTTTCTCCCTAAGCGCTCTCTCTTTCTTCTTTTCTGTGCTCCAAATTCAGCAAATGGCTGGTCACAGCTTCAGTTTAGTGTAATCTAATCTATTCAAAGAGGTAATGAACTATAAAAGTATGGATTCAATTACAATTAGAGGGGAGTTTGTGTTGGCTGGAGTCTGGTGCTAGCTAGAGAATAGAAACTCAGACTAGGTTGAAAGACCCCATCTGTGCTAGCACGGTCTGCCATTAAAGCTAGGCAAAATCTTACTGAATACAATGTTTAAAAAAAGCAACAAACCACCAAACCCAAAGCACTCCTCATAGTAACAATATTTTTCAAGGGAGAAAAATATTCAGGAATTTAGGTTCAGACTTTTAAAAACTTCAGGACAGAGTCAAAGAAAAGGTCTTTTCTTTAGTGTTGTGTATCCTCTTTCCACAGGTAGAGACCAGGGGTGTGCAGAATATTTGTGACTGTCTTTTTCTTGATCAACATCTCTTGGCTCCTTCCCTCTTACCTTTCTTCATTTTCTTTCTAAGTGCTAGAGACTAAGGCCTGCCCTTTGAATTTCAAAACAGATAGCAATATGTAGCACTCCTACAAATTTTGCCATAAAGTTTCAAAGGCACATAATTTGTTGTTATTCTTGTATTTCAAAATGATATCCATTTCCAGTGTCCTGGCATTTACTAAGAATTCACCATTAGGAAACCGAAATGTGATCTGTTTTTCTCTCCTAAACCTACATTATACTTTGTAACTCTCCCAATGGATCTGTAGCACTGTAGCACTGACCTCCCAATTGTTCATAGATTTGCTCCAGTGGGCACCAGTAACATCTCCATTGTGAGACTTGTTACTGTGCTTGGTATATGGAACACACCAGCGGGAATTTGCCAGGCTCTGCCGTCTGGGAGGGATACTCTTGGTAGCTTGCCAAGCTCTCCTAGAGGGAGAGAGGAATCGAACCCAGGTCGGCCGCATGCAAGGCAAACACCCTACCTACTGTGCTATGGCTCCAGCCCATGAAATGAATCATATTTTGCCTTGCATTTTATAGTTTTCCTTTAAATATTTATCCTTAGTTAAGAACTAATTCCTTGCTTTCAGATATTATTTTTTCTAAACTATCTTCTTCATCAAACCCTAGATATAAGTGTGTATATATATGCATCTGTGCATATATAATCACTAAATGTAAGTTTATTGAGAAAAATAAATGAATTTTTTGTTGTCTTCTCAGTATCTTTTGTATTTTTTTTGGTTATTTTTGCTTAATTTTTCTTTTGTGGAGAGACATTGAGCAAGGCAGTTAAAAGACAAACTGAATTTTGAAATATCAACTTTTTTTCATAAAATAGATTAATAAAAATTAGTCACACTGGTGGTGGGATTTGTGTTGGAACATTGTATGCCTGAAGCAACTGTGTTATAAACAACTTTGTAAATCACAGTGTTATAATAAAAAACTTTTAAAATTTTTTTAAAAATGATTTTTCCCTATTTTTCCAGTGCTAAACTATAATTATTCTTATCTGGGTTATTACCATTTAAAGTGTCAATTTGAAGAGACCCAGGACAGTATTTGCTTATCCTGAAATTCTGCATTGAGCTTAATTACAAATCTGTTTCAACATCCATCCATCTATCCATCCACCCATGTGACGGTGGAGTAAAAATTCACACATTTTCAATGCTTTTAACTTTCATTAAATAATAAATCCATCTGTAATTTCCAACTTTGCCTTTTACTAGCAGTATTATTTTGGACATATAAGATTTCTTTTTGTCTTCTTTGTCTTAAAATACATATAATATTTGTGTCTCCCTCAAAGATCTTTTGCAAAAATATTGTGTTTGTACATATTTGCCATATTTATTACTATCATTGTCAAATATCATTAATTATAGTGAAGATAAAATTAAAATATACCAATAAGAGTCACTAATATTCCAGTATTGTGTATGCAGTTTTTTTTTTGGAAAAAAATTGAAGTTGTTCAAAACTTTGTTTCTTCTTTTAATAGATACATCTGTGTCAGGAATTGAGACAATACTATTCTGAGGATTTATAACATGTCAAAAAAAACACGAGTCCTGTGTCTTTATAAAGGTTCTCATATTAGATTGGCCTAACTTGAATTGAAGAACACCTGGACCATGTCAGGAGTAAGAATTCATGCAGTCCATTAAGGAGTTGGAGCTATACACAAGAGGGCTTCTGCTTATTTTAAAATCAAGCAAACATGAAAATCAGATGCAAAATAAAACCCAGATTAGCATATAATCACATTAGCAGACTAATTGAGTCAGAAGCTCAGCACTTTGGGTAATAAGGTTGCACCCTTCAAAGGGAGAATAAGAGAAAGTCCAAATTGTTTATCTGTCCTATTTCAATGCAGAGCAGTGAGGCCTGGGACCAGATGTGGCCAGAGTCCCATCCATGCCCTTAGCACAGTATCACTTACTCTAGGGGGCCTATAAAAGGGGATTAGGGGTCATAGACTGAGTGTGGCAGCCCCCTAAGGTCAGAGGGATTAGCATCTAATGCAGTCAGCTTTGAGAAAATCGGGTTCAGATGAGGATCTAACCCCTTTATTTATCATTGCTTTTTCTAAGCTCCAAGAGTGAGGGAGGACCCTTTTCTTTATACACAGTGAAGTTTCTTTCCATCCCGAGAAGCTAGGCTGAGGACAGGGACCTTGGACTTGCAGGTATTGAGCAGCTCTGAAAATAAAACTTACTTCCCGTTTACCAAAACTTCATCTATTCTTTCTATTTTTTTTTCATTTTGCTCTGTTTCTTTTTATCTCTCCTTATAGATGCCTAACCCCCAATATATTCACTGAAACCAGTTTCATTATCTCTTAAGTTTCAGGGAAAAATAAAACAAACAAAAATAACTATAAAATATAATAAGCCCGAAATTCTAGCACCCTCAACTTTTTTGAGCAACTGTGCTTATATTTATACATGCACACACATGTATTTATTTAACAGTTCTAACTCCTCTGCCTAAATCATTCACTGTAGCACTTTAGCACTGTCCTCCTGTTGTTCATCAATTTGCTCTAGCGGGCACCAGTAACTCTCCATTGTGAGATTTGTTGTTGCTGTTTTTGGCATATAGAATATGCCACAGGGAGCTTGCCAGGCCCTGCAGTGTGGGCGGGATACTCTCTGTAGCTTGCCAGGCTCTCCGAGAGGGCTGAGGAATCAAAACCAGGTTGGCCACGTGCAAGGCAAACACCCTACCCATTGTATTATCGTTCCATCCAATATATTGAAAATTAAAAAATGGATAAGAACCTAGAAAATTATATATGTGATTGATTATAAATTCAACTAGCTCCATTTTCTCAATTTTGCTGATAAGTACAATGAATTGAGGAAGTGTTTAGCAAGATATTCATGACTTCAGATCTAGTTACTGTATATCAAAGCCAAATCCAACACCATTCACTCCCTTATGAGTTCTTCTCATGATCCTTTCACTCTTCATGTACTTCCTATTATTCAGTTTCTTCTGATACTCTTTAACATCTCATGAAGATAAAATAACTAACACTGTCCTCCTATTGTTCATCAATTTGCTCTAGGGGGCCCAGTAATGTCTCCATTTATTTTGAGACTCGTTTCTCACTGTGTTTGGCATATTGAATACGTCACGGGTAGCTTGCCAGGCTCAGCTGTGTAGGCGAGACACTCTTGGTATCTTGCCAGGCTCTCTGAGAGGGGCAGAGAAATCGAACCCGAATTGGCCAGGCTGGCTGCGTGAAAGGCAAACAACCTACCACTGTGCTATCACTCCACTTATCTGCAGAAAAAGATATTCATCTGAAAGTAGAACACTTTCTCCCCATTTTAATTTCCTCCCTCATATTTGCATCACATATTATCCAAGTATTCAAACCCTTTTTAAAAAGCCCCTATTTCTTCCTCTCTTCTCGGAAGCATAGAAAAATCATAATGCTGTAAATATAGGCCAAATGCCCTAGTAAGAATGCAAGCTGTGCAATGGATGAGTTCCCAGTTGAAGCTGAGCATTAAGCCTGGTCTTCTAAAACACTTATGATATTAATAATTGTATGGTAATGGATTCAGTTTATTCCTATGTAAATTTTTAAATAATGTTAGGGGCATACCTTTTGGTATGTCAAGCTTACTCCTGGTTCAGTGCACAGCAATTATTCCTAGGCATGCTCAGGGGACTATATGCTTGGGGACTATTGATCTCTGGTCAGCCCTGTGCAAAGTGAGCACTAAAATTGCTATAATATCTCTTCAGGCCCTCATTTATAAATTTTGAGTTGTGATACACAGAGATTGGTATAGAAAAAAATTAAAAGGCAGTTATACACACACACACATACACATAGAATCACGAATCACGAATCACGACCATCCTGTTAATTGTCTATTGCCTCGAGCAGGCCCCAGTAATGTCTCCTTCATCCTAGCCCTGAGATTACATTCAAGGCTCTTTAGGAGAATGAGACCCATCATTGTTACTGGTATTTGGCATATTGGGTACACCACGAGGAGTTTGCCAGACTCTGCCAGTGGGCAGGCTACATTTGGTAGCCTGCCAGTTTGACCAAAGTAGAAATGAGATAATATGATGTCATAATAAAATGTCGCTCATGGCTGCGCAGTTCCGGGACTCCGGAACCCGCGTGGCTTTGTCCCTCTGCCAGTACCTTCAAGTGTGCGGAGAGTGGTCTCAGCATGGTGGTGGCTGGTCCTGGAGGTCTTCAGCTGTCAGAGCCCTGGTCGGGGCGGGGAGGAAAGCTCAACCCGCTCCAGTCCAAGGGGCCCCGGCAAGGACAGCCAGGCGTGGGGGCAGGAGACTGCACTGTTCTCTTCCGGGAACTGTTTTTTATAGTCTCTGAGTCTTGGCTGCTGATGGGATTACACGGCTCCAGGCAAATGCCACATAGAAGGCAAATGCCAAATAGCTGTCGGTAAGTGAATATACTTCTTAGGTTATCTTGTAGTTGAGGACCTGGCATGGGGTGAAAGATAAGTTAAAATAAGGAGAACACAATTTATGCTCCAAAGGTATCTATGATCTTGAGAAATTCAGAAACTAAAGTTCATAAGCAAAATTCCATTTTTCATTTTTGCATGCAAAGAACTTGAAAGTTTCTATTCCAGACTAATAAGTAAAAAGCCAAACAGACAGAAAATGGTTTTGTAACAAGGCCTACCCCCTAAAAAATTCAAGTTAATCTCTGTGGTGTGAAGTGATATCTCATTGTGGTTTTCATCAGCATCTCCCTGATGATTTAATGATGTGGAGCATTTTCTCATGTGCCTTTTAGCCATTTGGAATTCTTCTTTGTGAAAGTTTCTATTCATTTCATCTCCCCATTTTTGATGGGGTTGAATGTTGTCTTTTTGTGGAGTTCAACCAGTACTTTGTATATCCTTGACATTAACCCCTTATCAGATGTGTATTTGGCTAATATCCTTTCCCATTCTGTAGACTGTCTTTGTATTTTGGTCACTGTTTCTTTTGAGGTGCAGAAGCTTCTTAGTTTAAGATAGTCCCATTTGTCTATCTCTGTTTTCACTTGCTTGGCCAGTGGTGTGACATCTTTGAAGACACCATTAGCTTCTATGTCATGGAGGGTTTTTCCAACTTTTTCCTCAATGTACCTTATAGATTCCCGTCTGATGCTGAGGTCTTTAATCCCCTTAGATCTTACTTTTGTACATGGAGTTAGGCAGAGATCTGAGCCCATTATTTTGCATGTAGCCGTCCAGTTTTGCCAGCACAATTTGTTAAAGAGGCTTTCCCTGCTTCACTTCACTTTTCTTGCCCCCTTATCGAAGATTAGATGCTCGTATGCTTGGGGGGAGATATCAGTATATTCAACCCTGTTCCATTGGTCTACAGCTCTGCCTTTGTTCCAGTACCATGTTGTTTTAATTATTACTGCCTTGTGGTAGAGTTTGAAGTTACGGAGGTTGATTCCTCCCATTTTCTTTTTCCCAAGAATTGCTTTAGCTATTCGTGGGGGCTTATTGTTCCATATAAATTTCAGGAGTGTTT
Organism: Sorex fumeus; assembly: GCF_029834395.1. Classification (NCBI taxonomy): domain Eukaryota; kingdom Metazoa; phylum Chordata; class Mammalia; order Eulipotyphla; family Soricidae; genus Sorex; species Sorex fumeus. The sequence goes on along the minus strand of NW_026606086.1, from coordinate 14,927,356 downwards.
GCTCCACTTCTTTGAAGAATGTCATGGGTATCCTCATAGGGATTGCGTTGAATTTATACAGTGCTTTGGGAAGTATTGTCATTTTGACAATGTTAATTCTTCCGATCCATGAACAGGGGATATTTTTCCATTTTCTTGTATCCTCTTTTATTTCCTGAAGTAGCGTTTTGTAGTTTTCTTTGTACAGGTCCTTTACTTCCTTAGTTAAGGTGATTCCTAGGTACTTGATTTTCTGGGGCACAATTGCAAACGGTATTGTTTTCTTCATGTCACTTTCTTCTCTTTCACTATTTGCATATAGGAAAGCCATGGACTTTTGGGTATTGATTTTATAGCCTGCAACTTTACTATACAAGTCTATTGTTTCTAGAAGTTTCTTGGTAGAGGTTTTAGGATTCTCTAAGTATAGTATCATATCATCTGCGAATAGTGAGAGCTTGATTTCTTCCTTTCCTACCTGGATGCCCCTAATATCTTTTTCTTGCCTGATCGCTATTGCAAGTACTTCCAGTACTATATTGAACAGCAGTGGAGAGAGTGGACATCCTTGTCTCATCCCTGATCTTAGAGGGAAGGCTCTCAGTTTTTCCCCATTGAGGACGATGCTTGCTGTAGGCTTGTGGTAGATGGCTTTAACGATATTGAGGAAAGTCCCCTCTATCCCCATTTTGGCTAGGGTTTTCATTATAAATGGGTTCTGGATCTTGTCAAATCCACAAGAACAAAAGTAACCGGTGCTGGCGCAGATGTGGTGAGAAAGGGACACTCCTTCACTGTTGGTGGGAATGCCGACTGGTTCAGCCCTTTTGGAAAACAGTATCGATGATTCTCAAAAAATTAGAAACTGAGCTCCCATTTGATCCAGCAATACCACTCCTGGGAATATATCCCAGAGAGGCAAAAAAGTGTAGTCGAAGTGACATCTGCACTTTTTTGTTCATTGCAGCACTGTTTACAATAGCTAGAATCTGGAAAAAACCTGAGTGCCCGAGAACAGATGATTGGTTAAAGAAACTTTGGTACATCTACACAATGGAGTTCTATGTAGCTGTTAGAAAAGATGAAGTCACGAAATTTACATACAAGTGGTACTACATGGGAAGTATCATGTTAAGCAAAATGACTCAGAAAGAAAGGGATAGACATAGAAAGATTGCATTCATCTGGGGAACATAAAGTAACAAAATAGGAGACTAACACCCAAGAATGGCCGAGATTAGTACCAGGAATTTTACTCCATGGCTTGGAGGCCAACCACACATACTAGTGGAAAAGGGAGCTCAGATAAAGAAGGGAACGCCAAATAAAGGTGTTGGGAGGATCCTCCCAGGATGGGAGAAGCATGCAGAAAGTAGACTATAGACTAAACGTGATTGTCACCCATTGCCTCTTTTGCAAACCACAACACCCAATAAGAGACAGAGAACAAAGGGGAATGCCCTGCCACAGAGGCAGGGTGGGATGAAGTGGATGGGGGGTGAGAGGGATACTGGGATCCGTGGTGGTGGGAAATGGGTACCAGTGGAGGGATGGGTATTTGATCATTGTATAATTGAAACCCAAACACAAAAATGTGTAATTCTGCAACTGTACCTCATGATGTCTCACTATTAAAATTTTTTTTAATAAAAAAAATTCAAGTTAATCAAGCCCTAACTGATTGGCGATGGAAATTGCCCTTTTTCCTGAGCCCTAACAGTTATGTCCCAGTTAATAGGAAAGGAAAATAGAGGAGAGAGAACCTTTCTTTTAAAAACTTTTTTTTTTGCTTTTTGGGTCTCACCTGGCGATGCACAGGGGTTACTCCTGGCTTTGCACTCAGGAATTACTCCTGGTGGTGCTTCAGGGACCATATGGGATGTTGGGAATCGAACCTGTGTCTGCCACGTGCAAGGCAAACGCCCTACCCCTGTGCTATAGCTCCAGCCCCTAAAAACATTTTTAATCAACTCGCCAAGAAATATTCAGTTATTAAGTTGTTCATGATGAGTTTCAATCATACAATGTTCCGTTCAATACTCATCCTTTCACCAGTGTACAAATACTGACACCAGTGTTCCCCATTTCCCTCTTGCCCCACACCTGCAGACTGCCTCAATGGCAGACACTTCTCTCTTTCTCTTCCTCTTTCTCTTCCTTTTTGTCTTCCTCTTTGTCTCCCCTCACCCCCCCTCCTTATTTTTTCTCACTTTTCCTTTTAGATACCGTGTTTTGCAATACTGTTACTAAGTGGTTTTTATGCATATACTTCCCTCCTTTCAGCACTCAGTTTTGTCCAGAGTGGTCATTTCCAACAATCATTGGCATGTGTTCTCTTCTCTTTCCTAACTGCTCTCTTCCCTTTCTGTGGCAAGTTTCCTACTGTGGACCAGTCTCTGGTCCTTGTTTCTACTATCTTTGGGTATTATTATTATTCATATACTATTAAGCTCACTTTTATTAACAGTTAGACCAAATTAAAGTAGTGGGGAAGAATGAACTCCTTTCTTGAATTTTACTATCCCCATTATTAAAAGTCATATAAAGACAATTAAAAGAGAGTCTAAGAGTAAATACTGAATCATCCCCAGGGCAGTGAAAATAGACCTCATATTCTGATGCTAGATACAAATGTAGAAGTTAAAGATTACCATTAAAGATAGGAGGAAATCTGTTTCAGTCAAAAATATATGCAGTCTTTGTCCTCAAAGTCTAAATGAGAAAGCATAGCTTAAAACCAAATTTTGGAGCTACCTGCATAATTTTCTCCCACTAGGACTGAAATGTAAGTCCAGAAGTTCTTGACTAATTGTTAAATAGAATAGGGACTTGCATTAGGAGTAAGATATCCCTGTTTCTATAAGCTTGGGTGATTTTGCTATTAGCCAACCAATCATAAAAGGCATTAAACCTTAATCACTAAAGCCTTATTCTTATTGATTTTCAAGTCTGCGAGTAGATGCTTTTTTAATTTTGGACAGGTAGGATATTTATCATATAGAAAAGCATTAAAAAGTGGCAAGGCAGGAATGTTGGAACTAAGGAATTCATAGGCACTTTTCAAAAGTGTTATCAGAACTTAGTAGTTCAATAAATAACATGACCCTATTTGATTCTTCAAGGAGAGATATGTCTATGGAGAGACAGATATATAACAAAACAAGCTTGTAATAGTTGCAAAAAAAAGTGTCAACCCCTGTACTACATGACAGAGAGAAATGAAATTTGCATAGAGAGAAGGTAGATTTAGATTCCCCGTAAGGGATAAAAATCGAACAATATATTCAAAAGTAATGCAATTTTGGGCAAGACAAAAAAAGATTTTTTTCTTGTCTTGTAATAAGGATGATATGGGATAGAAGATCAGTAATGGTGGTGGTAGTGTTTATAGAGAAGATTGGCTAAAGAATGAATTCAGGGCTGGAGAGAAAGCTCAGTTGGAACACATATTTTGAATGCATGAGTCCTGAGTTGGATTCTCAGTAGCTCATGGTCCTCCAAATACCGCCAGGAGTAGCCATCCCCTGATTATTGAGCCAAGAGTAGCACCTGAACATCACTAGGTGTGAGCCCAAAACAAAAACAAACAAATTAATTTTGGTAAATTATTGCTAAATAGTTCAAGCTCTCAGTAAAGTGATAGGCAGGGGGGCTAGAACCCTGGCTCTGTGGATTCTGAGTAATGGGGTGGTAAAAGAATTTACCAAGACCAGGTTGGTTAAAGCAAGAGCAAAGCAAGTTCATTGAAGAGATATAACACACTGGTTCTTCTGACACACACTAAGAATAAAGTCTCTCAGATATTCTCAGAGAATACATTTTATAGCATCGAATGCCGACTATATTTCAAGTCGTCACAGCGGGGTATTGGGAAAAGTTTTCAATTAGCAATAATTGCGCCTCGGATAAACCTCATTGGCTACGATACTGCCACTGCGCAAAGCAGTGTTTTTTTTTTTTTTTTGCGGGAAACTTCTACTTTCTATATATTAGTCTTTCCTCATCATCTCTAAATAAAACTGTTTTACAGCACTATCCATCTCCTCCTGAAATCTTCTAAGAGGATGAGATGACAAACTGGAGTGGCCTGGGAAAAGACTAGGATTCACTTTCTTTTCTTGCAAAGAGGAATTCCCTGTTCCAGTCTCTGTCCATGGCTCCCTGAGAAAATGGGTGGCAGGGAGCAGTCCCCACAGCATCCAGGAAAGCAGGAAAGTGAACTGTAGGGGCAGCTTGATGTCTGCCTCACGGAGCTGGTAAGATGTGATGTCTGCACCGTACAGGGGCTTGCAGCAGACTTTCGTCAGTCATAGATTTTCCAGTCACTTCCCTGGGTGAATGAGGTGGCAGAGAGAGGCAGCAGACTCTTCTTGACGCTGCCATCTCTCCCTACTCCCCACTTCAGGAGTCCCCTGAAACACAATTAATTTTTCCAGACAGGAAAATGTAGTATTTTGGTGCTTGATTTAGAAAGATACTAGCAAAAGGCAAGCATGCTATTTTGCCTGTTCACAGCAAGGATTTGTGCTGGAACAAGAGCACAGCGGGTAGGACGTTTGTCTTGCATGTGACTGACCTGGGTTCGATTCTTCTGTTCCTCTCAGAGAGCCTGGCTAGCTACTGAGAGTATCCCGCCTGCATGGCAGAGCCTGGCAAGCTTCCCGTGCCATATTCGATATGCCAAACACAGTAACAAGTCATCTCACAATGGAGGGAGACGTTACTGATGCCTGCTCGAGCAAATCGGTAAACAACGGGAGGACAGTGCTACAGTGCTACAGCAAGTAATCCTGCCTTTTCTCTACAAGGAAACAACCCAAATTGTTTTTATCCCCAAACAATATTGCCATAACATTATGTTTTTTTTTGAAGGGGTGGGTTTGGACCTGATCCTAATACTAACAGAGGGACCTTCACATTCTCTGCCCTGCCTTCTCTTGGATTGTTTTTGTTGCCATGTGAGGTTGGTGGTCACACACTTAGATGTGTTGCTCACTAGGGGTGTGTGTTGGGAGCCACACATTCAGTGATCCCTAGAGATAGCAAAGTTGTAGCACTGGGGTCACACTTGTTGTTGTGGGTTGTTGCTAAGTATCAAAGGCTCAGGCATGCATGAAAGGGCAAAAAAAAAAAAAGGAAACTTTTTCTTTTTGGGCAGATGGGCATTTTCACGCAGGGATCTGACAATATTCTAGGTCAGTGACGCCCTGGCTCTGGAGGTGATCTGGTTGGGTGAAAGTGCTCTTGGTGTGCCTTAGATCATCTTTATTCCATCTTTTAGGGTGGCATATTTTCTCTGAATTGCATTTAGGCAACCAGGTTAATTACTCAGGGCTTCTGTTAAATTTACAACAGGGTTGGAGGCAGCGAGGGCTCACCGACATTCTGTTCCAGAACTGGACACCATTCCTATTCTTCTGCAGGCTCACGAGAAACTTTTTTCAAGGTGCCAGTCTGGTATTCATGCCCCATCTGTCAAGATCCCAGTCCCAGTTCTGACTCTCATTAAAGCAGTGGGGTAGCCCTTTCAGGGTACCTCCACCCCCTCTCACCCAGTTTCTACACCCAAACAATCAGACCAAATCTGTCCATTGTTTCCTATGGAAATCAGTTATGTGGAGCCCCAGGGAGAATTGTTAGGCTCTCTTGTATTCATTTTGTTCCTGAGAGGACAGGGATTTGGGGAGGGCAGTTGCTTGCCCTTCACATATGCTTGAGAGAAAATGGGACAGGAAAATAGAAATGAGAATGAGGGGACAGAGTGCTTAGGGTGGGTCAGGAGAGATGGCCTAGGTTGACAAGGGCTCAGAGGCAGTAGCACAGACAACTTTGTAGAGAGTGTCCAGGTAATTTATTTATCTTTTGTTCTGTTAGGGAAAAAACTGGATGATTTTTTAAAAAATCAATTGGTTAGGTATTTAGCAATATTTAAAGAACTAGAATGTGTTTTTTTTTTCCTTTTGGGTCACACATGGCGATGCACAGGGGTTACTCCTGGCTCTGTACTCAGAAATTACTCCTGGAGGTCCTCAGGGGTGCTCAGGGGACCATATTGCTTGCTGGGCATCGAACCTGGGTCAGTTGTGTGCAAGGCAAATGCCCTACCTGCTGTGCTATCGCTCCAGCCCCCTAGAATGTAATATTTTTCAGGTAAAACACTTGTATGTTTGACAATGATTTTGAGTTTTTATCTATCTATTATTTGTACCCAATACGCCCATATTATTTTTAAACTAAAGAAGCACTGCTTTGGAATACATAAGCCATCTGTACCTATATCTACACTTAAATCTATATTTGCTAGACATCTTATTATGTTTCCAAAGTTTTGCCAGAGGGGCCTTCTTCAAAGCTCTTATTTTTCATTTCTCCTTGCCATTTATTCACAGAGAAAGTAAATATAAATTGCTGTATCTTTTTAAAATACAAATTGATTCACTTATAAAGAAAGTCTCTGAGAACATGAAATCATGCAAATATGTATAAATTAGAGACTGAGATAGAGCCAGGGCCCACATGCTTTTCCCAAGGGGTGGGTGACAGGGCAGGGAGTTGGATCAGGGGTGATCAAATAAACAAGAATAGCTGATTTTTATTTGTTGATGTGATTGAACCCAAGATTTCAACTATTTTTGTTGGGGCCACACTTGGCAATGGTGAGGGCTTATTCCTGGCTTGACACTCAGGGATCACTCCTGACTTCCTCTGGTGTCAGAAATTGAACCCCAGTCTGCCACATGCAAGACAAGCACTCTATCTACTGTCCTATTGCTCAGTATTTTAATTTTTAAACATAATAATCCCATCTCCTTCGTTTAGTTTGCCTACTCTATTTTTCATGGCATCTTACTATAACCTTTTCTGCTTATTAGAAAGAACAGGGATTTCCCATTTCTGATTGAATCAAGTAGTAACATTGAGACTAGTATAGGATTCAAAGTCTTCACAAAACAGTTTTACCTCTCATGCCAATTATTAGCTAAATGACTCCTGATCATAAACTTCCTGCATCTGTCAAATTTAACAGTTTATATTTTCTCATCAAAACAGACTGTTTTTGGATGTTCCTAGTACAGTGCTTTCATTTTCATTCCCTGAAGCATTGTATCTTTCCCTCACTCTCCCGTTTCCCAGCAGAACTATTGCAGAACTATTTCCAAAAATGCCTTTTGTTTCTTGAAATAAGATGAGGTTGAATCATTTTTTAAGTCTGCATGACAGTTCAGACCTCATCGGAGCTATTTGCAATTTTTTATATTATACTTTTCTTTAATCACATTTACCTGCTTAGGCACTATTACATCAGTGGATGACTTTTCTTTTTGTTCTTCCAGGGATTAATAAGCAAACAGGGGCTGGGGGATAGTACAGCAGGTAAGGCGTTTGTCTTTCACATGGCTGATCCAGTTTCAATTCCCGGCATTCCATATGGTTCCTACTACTGCCAGGAGTGATTCCTGAGAATAAAGCCAGGAGTAACCCCTGAGCACTGCTGGTTGTGATCCCAAAACAAAACAAATAAATACAATAAAATAAAACAAACCAGAATCTTCTGCATGTAGGACATTCACTTTTCCACTGAGCCACATCCCTGGCCAATGGTGACTTTTCATGCTCACCCTTCCCCAGTCCATTATATGCTACCCCTGAAAAACATTTACTCTTCTCTACTAATATGTACATCGTGTTAATTTAAGTATATCTTCATATTCCAAGCTTGTATCTCAATCGATTCATATGCGATGTTAAAAACGTGCTTGATTTGACTAACAGGTGTTTATTGATTTATAAAGTGCAGTAGAGTCTATAGTCCTTTCCACTTTATTAACCTTATGGTTTTTGATTAATACATCCCATTAATATTTGTTTCCACAAATGATAATCAAATGTCGAATTCATCTTTACTTATATGAAGTTTAAAAGGATCTTCTCATTATCTTTCCCCATCCCTGACAGCAAAAAGCAATGTTCATTCCTGGGCTTGGGCCAAAGCTTGCTGGAGGTCCCATTTTCCATAGCAAGCTAAAGACACTTTAAGGGTGACAGATGATTCAATAGCAACAATTTGAGGAAGGCACCACTGAGGGGACCTGAAAAAGGATATGATTTAGGCTTTCCTAAGAGGTGGAAGAAAAGACCCAAGAGGAATATAAATGTGCATTTTTAATAGGTTGTTTTGCAAATTTGGTCTATGAAAATAAGTATGAAAAGAAAATACTTATCTCAAGGAAAGATTTATTTTCCACTCTTCCCACTGTCTTCAAAAGTCTGTGGTCTTACAATTTCAGAAAATTACAAGACCTACTATCTGTTCCTGTGATATTGGAAAAGATTATTTTCTGATTCAGTAAGTTCTGGGAAGAAGTCAATATCTTTCAGACTTAGGGCTAAGACTAATGCCTGAGCTCTGAGAATGAGTTTGAGATTAACTTTTTTTTTTTGGACTTTTCTGGAATCTGAGAACTTCATTTTTTGTTCCAAACTCTACCTCTTTTTTCATTTTCCAAGTTTACCTTTTGTTTGTTTGTTTGTTTCCAAGTCTATCACTGTGCAAGAGATAAATAGCAGGATTTAGTCTCTTTACTGATAAGTTTGTTTATTCATGATGCATTATTACAACAAGCTTCTTCCTTTGGGATCCTACTTGGAACGATAGCACAGCGGGTAGGGCGTTCGCCTTACAAGCGGCCAACGTGTCCGACCCGAGTTCGATTCCTCCGCCCCTCTTGGAGAGCCCGGCAAGCTACCGAGAGTATTCGATATGCCAAACACAGTAACAACAAAGTCTCCAATGGAGACATTACTGGGCCCACTCGAGCAAATCGACGATCAACGGGAGGGCCTTTACCTTACCTTACCTTTACCTTACCTGGAAATCCTTGACCATAGAAGCCTGTAATTGCGACAGGTCAGGATTGGACAACAGTGATGTGTACCACCATCACTTTTCTTGAAGAATGAGAAGCTGGTCGCTCATCACTCATCCTCACCAATATTTTATAATAGTTTTCATCCAGGAAAATCATTTTGGCACACAATCCTATGAATTCTGTAAAAGGCTAAGCCCATTTCATTTCTTTATTCTTAAAGAGACTAATAAAGTCAGTGATTAAGTGATAAAGAATATTGGCTCCACTAGAGAAAGTCACTTCATTTGTTGAAAACCCACTTTCAGACTGGTAAAATAAATATGACATTTTTTACCTTAATTGATAAGAGTATTGAGTACTTTGTAGTATGCAGATGAAATTTGTGAAAGTAGTAATTTATATTGCATAGAGTTCTATGATAAGTGTTATTAAATATTATGGATATGAAAGTATATTATGTTTTTTCATTTTAATTTCATCATCCTGTTATTTGTCGATTGCCTCGAGCAGGCCCCAGTAATGTCTCTTTCATTCTAGCCCTGAGATTATATTCAAGGCTCTTTAGGAGAATGAGACCCATCATTGTTACTGGTATTTGGCACATTTGGTACGCCATGGGGAGTTTGCCAGACTCTGCCCTGTGGGCAGGCTACATTCGATAGCCTGCAAGTTTGTCCAAAGTAGGAATGAGATAATAAGATGTCATAAAAAGATGTGCTGATAAGATGTCGCATGGCCGCACATGCGGCCGCGTGGTTCCGGGAGCTGGATTTTATAGTCTCTGAGTTTTGGCCGTTGATGGGATTACACGGCACCAGGGGGCCAGGTCGTGGGTGTGACCCCCACCTACTGGAATTTGGAGGATCTGGGTGGAAGATGCTCGACTCCAATCCGACACCCACCACCTGGCCCCCTGGCACCGTGTAATCCCATCAACGGCCAAGACTCAGAGACTATAAAATCCAGCTCCCGGACGAGAACAGTGCAGTCTTCTGCCCCCGCGCCTGGCTGTTCCTCGCCGGGGCCCCTTGGAGGGGAGTGGGTTGAGCTTTCCTCCCCATCCCGACCAGGGCTCTGACAGCCGAAGACCTCCAGGACCAGCCACCACTATGCTGAGACCACTCTCCGCACTCATGAAGGTACTGGCAGAGGGACAAAGCCACGCGGGTTCCGGGGCCGAGATCTCCAAGCTTACTCGGATTGGAGTCGAGCATCTTCCACCCAGATCCTCCAAATTCCAGTAGGCGGGGGTCACACCCACCACCTGGCCCCCTGGCGCCGTGTAATATTATGTTAATAGAAATATTTATTTGAGTAGCACTAACACTTTAGCACTGTCCTCCCGTTGTTCATCGATTTGCTTGAGTGGGCGCAGTAACGTTTCCATTGTGAGACTTGTTGTCACTGTGTTTGACATATCAAATTTATCACGGGTAGCTTGCCAGGCTTTGCTGTGCAGACGAGATACTTTTGGTAGCTTTCTGGGCTCTCCAAGAGTATTTACTTGAGTAAGCATCTAAATCCCAGTATCATTTTGAGGGTGATTTAAATGAGTTCTACCCATTTCTTAGCTGGAAAATCTAAGGCACGGAATGAGAAAATGAATCCAGAAAAAGGTAGGGACAAAATGAAACTAGAATTGGTTTCTTTACGTTAATCTTCAGGAATTTTTCCACCAAGCCACACTATTTTTCAAGCAATTTTAAAGAATTGAATTATCAGATGATAGTCTAGCAGGTTTTAAAAAAAAGTTAGTAATTTATTGACAATGGGATCAAACGATTGCAGAGGAGATAGAGTGTTTGCCTTGCATGTGGCCAATCCAATTTCCAGCAACACATAGGCTCACCAGGGCCTATCAGAAGTAATCCATGATAATAGAGCCAGACGTAACCCTGAACATAGCCAACATGGCCCCAACAAATGAACAAATAAAGGTCAGTAATTGAGTGAGCTCAGAGAAGTAGAGATAAATTATTCTCCTCATCCCATCCATTTCTTTCACCAAAGGTGTTTTGTGGTGTTTAAAAAACAAGCTATTCTGAAGCCTAAAGGAGACACGGAGGAAAGATTGTGCATTACTATGCATTAATACACACTTAACCCAGGGTATTTGACACTCAAAATAAAAATTTTAAACTTAAAATGCAAGTGCAAGAGAAAATATAAATGAAAGGAAGAACAAAATATTATAAAGGAGAGAATAATTTTCTCATATAAATTTTCCAAATATTGAGAGAAATACTAAGTGAAGCTAATCAATTTTCTTCTTAATAGCTTTATGTTTATAAGGGACAAATAAAAATGTTGCCCAATATTTTATATAACATAAAAAAACTGTCTGGCATAATATGGATCTTCCTTTTATAGATGGGTCAACAAAGTCTTAGAGTGATTTAAAGAAAAGCAAACATCACTCTAGGTCACAGAGTCAGTGGCATGGATAGTTATTTAAAGATAGAAATTCTTCCCCTCCCAGCTAGTACTCCCCACATATGCCAGGTACCTGTGGGGGCGTGACCTTTTCAGAAGTGGGCGTGGCTTCTGTAGAAGTGGGTGTGGCCGCAGGTAGTTTAGTCATCCAAAAAAATCTAGTGTGACATCTCAGTTCCCATACCTACACACCAACATGAAGAAACAGCACAAATCCCTACCACGTGGGGAGGACGAGGAAAAGAGTCCAGAATCCTCAGTAGGTGCTGCTCACATAAAAAACCTCTCTGAGAAAGAATTCAGATATGAAGTAATGAAGATGCTCAATCTTCAATAGTCAGACAGATATCCAGTAATATGACTGAAATAATCGAGAAATTACAGGAAGAAATAAGAGCAGAAATGTCATGAATAAAAGATACTGTAGATGAAATAAAAAAAAAACTCAGTCTGTGCCTTCAACAGTAGAATGACCACAGCTGAAGACAGAATCAGTGATCTGGAAGATCAGCTGCACCAAGCCAACAGGCGTCAAACAATGGCAAGAGATCTCAAAATAGCTTAAAAGCGAATCAGAGTCCTAGGAGATGATTCCAAGAGGAACAACATTAGAATCATTGGAGTGCCAGAAACTCAGGGCAAAAATTCCAATGAAAACGTCACTTAAACAAGTCATTGCTGAAAAATTCCCAGAGCTGGACAATGCAGCCATTCAGATTCAGGGAGCCTGAAGGGTACCAGCTAAAAGAGATCCTAACAAAAACACTCCAAGACATATCATAGTTAGAATGATGGATGCCACAGATAGAGACACAATACTGCAAGCAGCAAGGTCAAAGAAGGAAATCACATACAAAGGAGCACCCCTTAGATTCACAGCAGACCTATCAGAGGAAACCCTCCAAGCCCGAAGGCAATGGTGGGATATAGTGAAAAAACTCACTGAACTGAATGCTTCACCAAAAATACTGTATCCAGCTAAACTCTGACTCGAACTCGGTACACTATTTTCTAGATAAACAGCAGCTCAGGAACTTCATAGACTCAAAGCCAAACCTAAAAGAAGGGCTAAAGGAGCTACTATAAGACAAGACAAACCCTACAAGCACAACAGACCCTTTGACAAAAAGATGACACAAGACCCCATAACAATAATATCTCTCAACATCAACAGCCTAAATTCACCAATTAAGAGACACAGAGTGGCAAAATGGATTCAGAAACAGAACCCAACATTCTGCTGCCTACAAGAAACTCATCTGAACAGTAAGAGCAAACACGGACTCAAAGTTAAAGAATGGAAAACAATCCTGCAAGCAAACAGCTCCCTCAAAAAAGCTGGGGTGACCATTCGACAACATAAATTTAAGGTTGAAAAATCATTAGAAGGGACAGCGAAGGCAATTTTCTATTCATCAAGGGATACATACAACAGGAAGAAATTGCACTCTTAAATGTACATGCACCTAATCGGGGAACTGCTAAATATTTAAAACAACTGCTAACAGATTTTCAGGAGGACATTGCTAGCAACACAGTAGTATCCGGAGACTTTAACATTGCCTTATCATATCTGGATAGATCAACAAGAATGAAACTCAGCAAGGAAACACTGGCTTTGAAAGAAGAAATGGAAAAGAAAGGGCTTATAGACCTATACAGGGCTTTACACCCCCAAAAGAAAAAAATACACATTCTTCTCCAGAGCACACGGAATATTTTCCAAAATAGACAATGTACTAGAACACAAAACATACCTTGATAGAATCAGGAACATAGAAATAGTATCAAAAATCTTAGACCATGATGCACTGAGAATAGAACTGAATCACACACAGACACAGAGAACCAAATCAAACACCTAGAAATGAAACAACTCAATGTTGAACAACGAGTGGGTCAGGAAGGAAGTCAAGGACAAAATCAAAAGATACGTGGAAGCAAATGAGAATGAAGACACGAGCTACCAGAACCTATGGGATGCAGCTAAACTGGGTTAAGGGGAAAATTTAAAGCTCTGAAGCATTTCTCACGAAGGAAGAAAGGGCCCACATAAACAACTTGACTTCACAGCTCAAGATCTTAGAAAAGAATCAACGAAAGGATCCCAAATCAGGCAGAAGGAAAGAGATCCTAAAACTTAGAGCAGAAAAGTATCATGCTAAGTGAAATGAGTCAGAAAGACAGGGATAGACATAGAAAGATTGCATTCATCTGGGGGATATAAAGTAACAAAAATATGAGATTAATACCCAAGAATAGCTGAGATTAGCACCAGGAGGATTACTCCATAGCTTAGTGGCCAGCTGGGCATTCTAGAGGAAAGGGTAGCTCAGATAGAGAAGGGAACACCAAATAAAGGGTGTTTGGAGGATCCTCCCAGGAGGGGAGATGCATGTCGAAAGTAGACTATGGACTGAACATGTTTGCCACTCAATGCCTCTTGTTCAGACCACAACACCCAAAAGGAGAGAGAGAACACAGGGGATTGCCCTGCCACAGAGGCAGGGGGGGATGGGGGAATGGGGGTGGGGGCGATATTATCCATGGTGGTGGAAAATGGGCACTGGTGGAGGGATGGGTATCTGATCATTGTATAATCAAACCCAAGCACAAAAAATTGTAAATCTACAACTGTACCTCATGGTGTTTCACTAATAAAAAAAATTAAAAAATAAAAAACTTAGAGCAGAAATCAATGACATGGAAAGCGAAAACAACAATCTGAAAGATCAATGAAACCAAGAGATGGTTCTTCGAGAAAATAAATAAGATAGATAAACCACTAGCAACACTCACAAAGAAACAGAGAGAGAACCCTAATAAACCAAATCAGAAATGAGAAGGGGGATATCAAAACAGAAACCAAAAAAAAGTCAAAAGATCATCAGAGACTACTTTGAAAGTCTGTAGGCTACGAAACAAGATCACCTAGAAGAAATGGATAAATTCCTGGATTCCTATAATCTCCCAAAGCTGAATCAAGAAGATATAGAATACCTGAATAGACCTATTAACATCACAAAATTGAAACTGTAATCAAAAATGTTCCCAAAAACAAAAGCCCAGGACCAGATGAATTCACTAGCGAATTTTTCCAAACATTTAAAGAGAGCCTATTGCCAGTTCTTCTCAAGCTTTTACAGGAAATTGAAAAAACAGAAACTCTCCCAAACAGTTTCTATGATGCCCATATCTCTCTAATACCAAAAGGAAACAAAGGCACCACAAGAAAAGAAAACTACAGGCCGATATCCCTGATGAACATGTATGCAAAGATTCTCAACAAAATACTAGCAAATAGAAATAAACAACTCATCAAAAAGATCATACACCATGACCAAGCGGGATTCATCCTGGGGATGCAAGGATGGTTTAACATTTGGAAATCAATCAACATAATCCATCATATCAACAAAAAAAGATAAAAACCATATGATCATATCAATAGATGCAGAGAAAGCATTTGACAAGATCCAGCACCCATTTATAATGAAAACCCTCGCCAAAATGGGTATAGAGGGGACTTTCCTCAATATAGTTAAAGCCATCTACCACAAGCCTACTGAAAGCCACATCCTCAATGGGAAAAAACTGAGAGCCTTCCTGAGATAGGGAGAATTAACATCAGGGATGAGACAAGGATTCCCACTCTCTCCACTGCTGTTCAATATAGTACTGGAAGTACTTGCAATAGCGGTTAGGCAAGAAAAAGATATTAAGGGTATCCAGGTAGGAAAGGAAGAAATCAAGCTCTCACTATTCACAGATGATATGATAGTATAATTAAAGAACCCTAAAACCTCTGTCAAGAAACTTCTAGAAACAATGGACTTGTATAGTAAAGTTGCAGGATATAAAATCAATACTCAAAATTCCATGGCTTTCCTATATGCAAATAGTGAGAGAGAAGAAAGTGACATAAAAAACCAATCCCATTCACAATTGTGCCCCAGAAAATCAAGTACCTAGGAATCAGCTTAACTAAGGAAGTAAAGGACCTGTGCAAAGAAAACTACAGAACGCTACATAAGGAAATAAAAGAGGATACAAGAAAATGGAAAGATATCCCCTGCTCATGGATCGGGAGAATTAACATTGTCAAAATGGCAATACTTCCCAAAGCATTGTACAAATTCGATGTGAGTCCTATAATGATACCCATGATATTCTTCAAAGAAATGGAACAATCACTCCTGAAATTCATATGAACCAATAAGCCCAGAGACTATAAAATTCAGATCCTGGAACCGCGCGGCCGCGAATGCGGCCGCACGACATCTTATTATCTCATTCCTACTTTGGACAAACTTGCAGGCTATCGAATATAGCCTGCCCACAGGGCAGAGTCTGGCAAACTCCCCGTGGCCTACCAAATATGCCAAATACCAGTAACAATGATGGGTCTCATTCTCCTAAAGAGCCATGAATATAATCTCAGGGCTAGGATGAAAGAGACGTTACTGGAGCCTGCTCGAGGCAATCGACGATTAACAGGATGATGAAATGAAATGAAATGAAAATAAGCCCCCACGAAAAGCTAAAGCAATTCTTGGAAAAAAGAAAATGGGAGGAATCAACCTCCCTAACTTCAAACTCTACTACAAGCTGTAATAATTAAAACAGCATGGTACTGGAACAATGGCAAAGCTGAAGACCAATGGAACAAGGTTGAATGTACTGACAACTCCACCCAAGCATATGACCATATAATCTTTACTAAGGGAGCAAGAAATATGAAGTAGAGCAAAGAAAACCTCTTAAACAAATTGTGCTGGCAAAACTGGATGGCCACATGCAAAAGAAATGGGCTCAGATCTCTGCTTAACACCATGTACAAAAGTAAAATAAAAATGGATTAAAGACCTCAACATCAGACCAGAATCCATAAGGTACATTGAAGACAAAGTTGGCAAAAACCTCCATGACATTGAACCTAATAGTATCTTCAAAGATATCACGCCACTGGCCAAGCAAGTGAAAACAGAGATTGACAAATGGGACTATCTTAAACTAAGAAGCTTCTGCACCTCCAAAGAAACAGTAACTAAAGTACAAAGACAGTTTACAGAATGGCAAAGGATATTCGCCCAATACACATCCGACAAAGGGTTGATATCAAGAATATACAAAGTACTGGCTGAATTCCACAAGAAGAAAACATCCAACCCCATCAAAAACTGGGACGACGAAATGAAAAGAAACTTTCTCAAAGAAGAAATCCGAATGGCTAAAAGGCACATGAGAAAATGCTCTACATCATCAATCATCAGGGAGATGCAGATCAAAACAACAATGAGATATCATCTCACACCACAGAGACTGACCCACATCCAAAAGAACAAAAGCAACCGGTGTTGGCATGGATGTTGCAAGAAAGGGACCCTCCTTCACTGCTGGTGGGAATGCCAACTGGTTCAGCCCTTTTGGAAAACAGTATGGATGATTCTCAAAAAATTAGAAATTGAGCTCCCATTTGACCCAGCAATACCACTCCTGGGAATATATCCCAGAGAGGCAAAAAAGTGTAGTCGAAGTGACATCTGCACTTTTTTGTTCATTGCAGCACTGTTTACAATAGCTAGAATCTGGAAAAAAACTGAGTGCCCGAGAACAGATGACTGGTTAAAGAAACTTTGGTACATCTACACAATGGAGTAAAATGTAGTTGTTAGAAAAGATGTCACTGTCACTGTCCTTCCATTGTTCATCATCGATTTACTCGAAGAGGGCCAATAACGTCTCCATTGTGACAATTGTTACTGTGTTTGGCATATCTAATACATCATGGATAGCTTGCCAGGCTTTGCCGTGCGGGCGAGATACTCTCAGTAGCTTGCCGGGCTCTCAGAGAGGGGCGCAGATATAGAACGTGGGTCGCTTGCAAGGCATACATCCTACCCTCTGTGCTACCGCTCCATCCCTAGAAAAGATGACACCATGAAATTTATATACAAATGGTCCTACATGGAAAGTATCATGTAAGTGAAATGAGTCAGAAATTGAGGGGCAGACATAGAAAAATTGCATTCATCTGGGGAACATAAAGTAACAAAATAGTAGACTAACACCCAAGAATAGCTGAGATAAGTAC
Source organism: Sorex fumeus (assembly GCF_029834395.1). Classification (NCBI taxonomy): domain Eukaryota; kingdom Metazoa; phylum Chordata; class Mammalia; order Eulipotyphla; family Soricidae; genus Sorex; species Sorex fumeus. The sequence goes on along the minus strand of NW_026606086.1, from coordinate 14,909,980 downwards.
CTAGAAGTTTACTCCATGGCTTGGAGACAAGCCGCATATGTTAGGGGAAAAGGCAGCTCAGATAGAGAAGGGGGCACCAAAAAAAAGGGTGTTGGGAGGATCCTCCCAGGATGGGAGATGCATGTTGAAAGTATACTATAGACTGAATATGATTGCCACTCAATGCCTCTTTTGTAAACCAAAAGAGGATGGTGCATCCAAAACGAGAGAGAATAAATGGAATGCCTTGCCACAGAGGCAGGGTGGGATGGAGGGGATGGGGGATGGGAGGGATACTGGGACCTGTGGTGGTGGGAAATGGGCACTAGTGGAGGGATGGGTACTCGATCATTTTATAACTGAAACCCAAGCACAAAAATTTGTAAGTCTACAACTGTACCTCATGGTGTTTCACTAATAAAAATTAAAAAAAAGACACTGCCTTTCACATCATTAATTGCATAACCTTGAACAACTTACCTTTTTAAGCAAGTTATTTTTTAAAAGTGATTTATAATAATTTTAATGATCAGTGTTGGGTCTTAATCCTAAGTGTTTTAGACTTTATCAATGAATTGCCTCCTTTTCTCCCCCTGGAGAAGCTTACAGTGCTCTTGTGAGCATCCCCAATCCCCTGAGTTGATCTTTAGCCTTTCCTTTGTGTTTTACCTCTCATTGTCTCACAATTCCCCAAATCAGTCTTCGTTACTTCTAAGCCAAATTTTCCTGGTAACTCTGGACTTTGTATTTGTAGTGAATTGCATGCTTTTCTATTTTCCCTATAGCTTTTTCATATTTTACTATAGAGCAATGTTCTTTACTTAAACAAAGAGAGACCATTGTGTTTCTAATATTTGGGAGTTGGTTGATTCTGAAATATATCCACTCCTGGGCATCCATCATAATTACTCGACTTAGGCTTTGGTTGCCATAGTTCCTAATACCCCACAAAGGGAGGTCCCTCTGTGAGACTGGGATGGACACAGGGCAGGTGCCAAAGCTACCCCAAGCATAAAAATGGGACAGTCCAGAAAGCATAAAATAATGGTCTTGACGCAAGCTGTTATGTCTTAAGGGACAAGACCCCCATGGGAAAGGTGAACTGTGTGGGGAGCCAGAGGTCTCCATCTTGCCTTTGTGCGTCTTTACATTCCTCACAAGCACATAGATGGCATCCCATCACGCGTCCCTTGGATGATGCAATCTGGCTAGCCACCTCTGTAACTCTCCACTCCTTATATGGCTACCTTGACTGTCCATCCTGACTGTCCGTCCACTGTCCACTGAGCATTAGCTACGACAGAGGTCAGCCCATTCTGTTTTGCGTGCATGCCACCTTAAGATATATAAGTGCCTTGTAGACAATAAAGCTCCTCCCATGTTCCCCGTCCAAGATGTGCGTCCATTTCTTCTCATTCAGGAGTTTCCTTGCCCAGGATATCCCTCTTGGATGGAGTCCTGCAGGTCGGGACCCCACAGCACCCAAGCACCCCATATCACCCCACAGCTGGTGCCCAAACGTGGGGCCTGGGTTCGAGAGGTCTCCTGAATGCTGTCCAGTCACATCGGCCAAGGTCATTGGATCGCCACCTTTGGGGTGAGTGAAGCTCCGTATTTCAGATTTTCCCCATTGAGGACAAGATCGGATAGGTAACAGGATGACGCATTCTCCCTTCTCAGCCCAAATTTGTTTTGGGAGGCCCAGTGAATGGGCCCATCTCTTCCCCGCTATCAGCCCAAATCTTGCCTGCCCTCTGAGTCTAGAGACTAAGTTTTGGAATCTAGATCTCTTGCTCTGTTTATCCAAATAATTGCAAGTATTAATAAGTAAACTTAATTGTTTAATATGTACGACTAAAGGAAAGAGAAAAGCAATAGGATGTCCCTAGAAGATAGAGTGTATTTGTGAGTTAATTCCCCCAAGAGAAATGCCTCAGTGGAAATGCTTTACCTCTTTAAATGATCAATCACCCTTCTGTGCAGTTCTATACCTTGAACACCTTTAGATGTTCTATGAGTATGTTAGCATCTTTGCATCAAATGGGTCATTTTTGCCATCTGTCCATTGCTGGAGCAATAGCAAAGCGGTAGGGTGTTTGTCTTGCATGCAGCTGGCCTGGCTGAGCCTGGTTTGATTCCTCCGCCCCTCTTGGAGAGCCTAGCAAGCTGCCTGTGATGTATTCAATATGCTAAACACAGTAACAACAAGTCTCACGATGGAGACGTTACTGGGCCTGCTTGAGCAAATCGATGAACAACGGGAGAACAGTGACAGTCCTTGATCCCCTGTGTCTTTATCTCTCTGCTGGAGAGGCTGGGAGGCAGTTCTCAGCCACCAAACAAACATGTAGTGTACCATTCAATGTTTTTGAACTCACAATTGATTTTCATGCATATAGGTTCTCACCCCAAACCCACTCCCATAGTGTCCATTTCCTGCCTTTCCCGCCATTGTCTAAGGCTTCCTTTCCACACGTTGCCTGTTCCCAACCCTCAGCTTACTTCCCTGCTCAGTTCTATAGACAAGCGTTCATTTTGTTGCCTGTAACAAGTTTTAAATTCTGTTCCATGTTTCTTCATGTCCCACATATGAAGTGGTGGTTCTGTATTTGTCACTTCCCCTCTCACTGGCTTCACTCAGCTCACCCTCTTTTCCATGTATGTTGCAACAAGCTTCATGGTTTTATTTTTTCTTGTAGCCAAACAGTATTGCAAATTAAGTCTTATTAATTCAATAATTGTGAACATGACATTAAGAAATATTTTTATTCAAAGAACATTATGCGTCAAAAGCAGAATTTAAAAATATTTGGGAGGTACTTAATCCTTTTTTAATTTTTATTAGACATAAACACAAAATAGTGCATATAATGTTTGACTTGTAGCTGCAAAATAAACCAAATTGGTATGGAAGCTTCCCAAAAGCAAATGTGATAGAAGTGTTATCTGATAGTCTGACCATGCATACATTTGCTACTCCATTTAAGGTAGTTTATTCTTATGTTTGGGCATAGCTTAACATAATGCCATGTGTATATACATATATGTGTATATATGCACTGTAGCACTGTATCACTGTTCTTTCATTGTTCATTGATTTGTTTGAGCAGGAATCAGTAACGTCTCCATTGTGAGACTTGTTACTGATTTTGGCATATCGGATACACAACGGGGAGCTTGCCAGGCTCTGCCATGCGGGTGGGGTACTCTCAGTAGCTTGTTGAGTTCTCCGAGAGGAACAGAGGAATCAAACTCGGGTCAGCTGCATGCAAGGCAAACTCCCTACCCGCTACACAGACACAAATATGTATATATATATGTATATATATATATATATATCCATATATATTATATGTATATGCACACACATATACGTATGCATCTTGGAACTGTGACATCTGCCTTCATCAAGCCAAAAAGGAAAAGAAAAACCCTCACCTCAAACTCCATTAGGTTGTAAGCAGTGGATTGAAAGAACGTTTTCTGCAGATACCAAGGAAAGTGGCAATGGAATTACCTTTGAGTGTTTTGCTGGCGCAGTAGGATCCCTGGTCTGGTCCAAGTTAGGTTGGGAATACAGGATGCTTCCCATTCTTGAGCTGGTAATACAAACTTCCAGGCACTGGCAAATGCAAATATAATTAAAACCAGGTCTGTTGGGGGTACAGATGCTGTGACACTTCCCTGACTGATTTTAGGGATATAGTCGGTGCAATAAGCTTGTAACTGCAAATTCCCAGTAGCAAATGCTGCTGCTTTTCATCATGTACAAATCTTTAGTGAGCATTCAGACCCACAAAATCTCATAACCACAGACATGGACTCTGTATGTCAAGTGTGAGCACTTGATCATTCCTCAGGTCAGCTTATGCTCAGATAGACATCTAGCTCTAAATTTTATGCAGCATAAGGTTAAAAAAAGGAAGAGACAGAGGAATTCACCCTTCACAAAGGGTGGGGTCAAAAAATCCTGAAAGATTCTCTCCCAAACCAGAACCTTCTAAATTTGCTTGAGAAAGTCATATGAGCAAAAGTCGTAATCTATGTTCAGCGAAATGAAGAAACCAGTGATAGAGACCATGAGTCAGCTTCGAGAAAGATTAATGAAAGGTATGAAAAAAAAACTTATCCACATGAAATGGATAAGATATGATAAGATATGATATACAATAGTTGAACTAAAAAAACAAAACAAAACAGACAAAAAAACTTATTAGTGGAACTCGGTCACAGAATGAAAAATGCTGAAACTCAACTCAAATTAGTGACCCTGAAGATAACATATTGAACATCACCAATAAATACGAGAAAAAAAATGGAGAGAACATAAAAGATTTAAGTAACAGAATTATGAGAAAACATTCACACCATAGGGATTTTAGAAGTAAAAGAAAGAAAGGAGAATATATACTGGTAGGAGTATATCTCAACTGTTGAGAACATCCACCATCTGATACAGGAGACGATATATCCTGATTTAGGAATCACAAAGAGTTGCAAACAAAATAAACCCAAATCGAAGAATCTCAAGACACATTATAATAAAAATGGCAAGAACTAAAGAGAGACATTCTAAAAGTGAGAAGTAAGGACTCAATATATAACAGGAACTCTATAAGAGTCACTTTGGATTTCTCAAATGAAACTACCCAAGAAAGAAGAAAATAGTATGATCTATCCAATTGAGAATCCTCTATCTCACCAAGTTATCATTCAGATTTCAAAGAGTATTAACAACTCTATTAGACCCCAAATTTCAAAAGTCATGTAAGGCTTTCATTGTAATTACTGGTTTTGGTATATCAAATAAACAGCGGATAGCTTGCCAGGCTCTGCCATATGGGCGGAATACTCTCCATAGCTTGCCAGGCTCTTCGAGAGGGATAGTCTTTTGGGGTAGCCTCTAATCACCTTTGTAGGTGTTCCCATCGTTCAAACCATATTTGAACCCTATCAAATATGGTGCAGCAATCCTGGAAGATGGGTATTAAATGTGCTATAATGTGTCTTCATGGCCGCACTGTCTGGAAAGCGTCCTGAAGTGTGGCGGTGGCTGGGTAGTGGAGGTAGTGGAGTAGTGGAGGTCTGCCGGTGAGTTATTTATCTGGTACAGGTAGGGGTAGGGTGGGTCTTCTGTGCATAATCCAATCCCTGGGTCACAGGCGGTTGGTGGAAGCAGACAGGGCAGGGTAGTGTGGAACTCCTGGTTTTAATCTCTTCATAACCTGTGGTTGGTGAGAGCAGGCAGAGGATCTCTGTCCCCAGGTCCGTTGAGCCTGGAGTCCAAGGTCTCAGAGTTCCAGTAATTACAATGGGTCTCATTCCCCTGACCCCAAAGGAGTCACCAATATGGCAGCATTGAGAAGGATGAGGAAGGATAGGCTGATAAAATCTCAAGGCCAAACTAGGCTGCCAAAACGAAGAAAGACAAAATTGATTGTCTGTACTTTCAATGCATGTAAGCTGGCATCAGATGCATCCATCGAGGACCTGTTGGTACAAGTGCTAAAGATAAAGTACAACATCATTGGTCTAACCCAGATGAGAAAGCATCAATCACATCACGCTGTTTTTGACACTGGAGAAGAACTGTTCCTCGGAACATGCGATAAAAGAGGCATTGGAGGTGTAAGTGTCCTTGTCGACACAAACTTGGCCATGAGCATTGATTCATTCGAATGCCTAACAACTCGAATTGGATGATTACACTTGGATAGATGTGGCTAACTGCCGGAAGTTTCTATCTTCATTGTCTACACACCAACATTCAATTATGATGAAGGAGAAATTGAGAAGTTCTACATGGAGCTAGAGAAGTTCTATAAAGAAGATCACACCTTCTACAAGATCACTGTCGGTGATTTTAATGCCAAGACAGGACCGAGAAGATCAGTCGTAGAACTCCACATCAGGATCCATGGCCTAGAATGGAACAAACGGTGACAGACTGTTTGAGTTCATCATGTCGACCAAGACCATCCATGTTAACTCACAGTTCCAGAAGGCCGAATCTAAATGGTGGACATGGGAGTCTTCCAGTGGACCGTTCCACAACAAAATTGACTACATCATAATCAATTGACGGTTTTGCCTGACGTCGCTGTTGTCCTAAAATTCCAAACGGGATCGGAACACCGTCTCCTTCGTGCAAAATTCTACTTCACAGAGCAGGGAGAAAGGACTGCAAAGTTTAAAAAGAGAACTCCCAGAACGACCACCAACTGGGAGCTCTTTGGCACTATTGCAGCAACATGGGAAGATGCCATTGTTGACAATATTGATGAGGAATACGATCAGCTGGTTCAGCACCTCCATGATTGTGCGAGGAATGCTTAAGAGAGAGATAGCCACAAAAAAACCCCTGTCTTCGAAAACTCTTGAGTTTATTTGCCAACTTGGTTTGGCGCATTCCTCAGGCAACCACAAGCAAATGTCTGAGCTCACAAAGCAGTGCAGAGATGCGATCAAGGAAGACCTCAAAGAGAAAAGAGCAGAAGTGTTGGTAGATGCGGCAGAAGCTGGAAAAAGCATTCATAATGCCCGCCTGTTCTTCACCAAATACAAGACCAAGATGACTGCCCTCTGATGTCCTGATGGATCTATCTCTTCTTCCAGAAGGGCAATGGAGAAGATTATCCATGACTTCTACTCAGATCTTGTTGAGAGTCACATCCACCTGCCCACATACCAAATTTCGCCGGATGAATAGGTCATTCCCAATGTTCTCCCTTCCGAAATCTGACACGCCATTACATCAGTAAAGAAACGAAGAGTACCTGGCCCAAAGCATGGTCAGACCTGAACACCTGAAGAACCTGCCGTCAGTACTCATCAATACACTGATTCGGCTCTTCACACGCTACCTGTCTGAATGCAAGTTTCCATCCCAATGGAAAACCAGCAGGACTGTACTACTGTACAAGAAGGGAGACATCTACGACATTGGCAACTATTGCCCCATCTGTCTGTTGTCTTTTGTCTGTTGTCTGTTGTCTACAAGCTGTTCACTCGAGTCATCATGAATAGTATTGGCAGAAAACTAGATGAAGGACAACCATGCGAGCAAGCTGGTTTTTGAAAAGGATTTAGCACGATCGATCATATCCACATGATAACCAGGCTCATCGAGGTTTCTCAGTAGTTCTAGATGCTGCTCTAACGTTCATTGATTTAAAGAAGACCTTTGATTCTGTTGAGATGGAAGCGGTCATTGAAACCCTAGCCAATCAGGGCATTCAAACTCAATACATCAGGATCCTCCGTGAGCTGTATTATGGATTCACTACAAGGATCTCACCATTCTACACAGAATTGATCACCGATGTCAAGAGAGGGGTTCAGCAGGGTGATACCATTTCACCAAAATTCTTCAGTGCCACCCTCGAGAACGTCATGCGATGACTGGAATGGGAAGGAATGGGAGTAAAGATAGATGGCCGGCAACTACAACATCTCTGCTTTGCTGATGACATCGTTCTAATAACACCAAACATTAGCCAAGCGGCACAAATGCTGGCCGACTTCAACTGTGAGTATGGAAAGGTCAGGCTCCATCTGAATCTCATGAAGTTCCTGATGTTCCATTCGCAATAGTGCCAAAGAGCTTCCAGTTGGTAGTCGTTTTGGTGGTTCTCTTCTTAAACTTTGCAGTCCTTTCTCCCCGCTCTGCGAAGTAGAATTTTGCTGTAACTGTGAGTTACCATGTATGGTCTTGGTGGACATGATGAACTTGGTGGACATGATGAACTTGGTGGTCATGATGAATTTAGCCCTCCCACAGAACAACCTAACTTTTGACTAGTTATATTTTTTCCTTAATATTTTTGTTTTAGCCTTATTTTTTAGCAGCTCTAGGGGTGGATAAAAGGAGACAAACACCAAAATTCTGATTCCAATCATTTTGTCACTCTTGTTTGACTTTAGATGAGTCCTTTTTTTGAAATTCAGTCTCCTCTTTGGGAAGATTAAGGAAAACTTGTAGAAAAACGATCTAGAAATTTCTTCGAAATCTAAGTTTTATTATTACTGGGGATTAATGAGAAATCTCTAAACTTCACACTTTCTACCATGGCAATGTGTAGTTCTATAATGGGCGTGTGTTGCCACCAGGTGGTAGTTTAGATAATTGTAGGCAGTTGTTCTGAAAATTTTTGATTTGATTTTAACCATTTTCTCTTGACTCTAATAAAAATATTTGCTTAAAATTTGGAAACCTTAGATTACAATATGCTATATTTTGCAATTTGCAATTCTTGTGCTTGTATACATTGGAAAACCCTCAATATTACACATTTCAAGGTATTAACATGTTTCAAATTTCATTTCATTTCATTTCATTTCATCATCCTGTTATTCGTCGATTGCCTCAAGCAGGCCCCAGTAACGTCTCTTTCATCCTAGCCCTGAGATTATATTCAAGGCTCTTTAGGAGAATGAGACCCATCATTGTTACTGGTATTTGGCATATTTGGTACGCCACAGGGAGTTTGCCAGACTCTGCCCTGTGGGCAGGCTATATTCGATAGCCTGCAAGTTTGTCCAAAGTAGGAATGAGACAATAAGATGTCATAAAAAAGATGTCCTGATAAGATGTAGCGCGGCTACATCCTGATAAGATGTAGGTCTTCGGCTGCCGAGGCCTGGTCGGGGCGGGGAGGAAAGCTCAACCCGCTCCCCTCCAAGAAACAGCCAGGCGTGGGGGCAGGAGACTGCACTGTTCTCGTCCGGGAGCTGGATTTTATAATCTCTGAGTCTTGGCCATTGATGGGATTACATGGCGCCAGGGGGCCAGGTGGTGGGTGTGACCCCCGCCTACTGGAATTTGGAGGATCTGGGTGGAGGATGCTCTACTCCAGTCCGAGTAGGCTTGGAGATCTCGGCCCCGGAACCCGCATGGATTTGTCCCTCTGCCAGTACCTTCAGGTGTGCGGAGAGTGGTCTCAGCATGGTGGTGGCTGGTCCTGGGGTTCCATAGTGTAGCGGTTATCACGTCTGCTTTACACGCAGAAGGTCCTGGGTTCGAGCTCCAGTGGAACCACGTAGTGGCAACATGTTTCAAATAATAAAAATTATTTCGTAAGTGTATGAGATTCAAAGTAAGTTATTTCTAAAATATTGGGTCTTTATCACACATGCAGGAGAATTTTTGCTATGTATTCACTAGAACATATATGGTTCAATATTACTTAGATTTTGCTCATTAGCCCAATATCTTACTGCTAGTGAGACTCAATAAATGTTTAGTAAATGGCCAATAATTAGAAATCAACAGGCATTGAATAACTGTTATGTATTGAGAATTGAAGTATATTACAGCTAGTGATTTAGGATGTGACATTAAATTATATATGAACACTAGGAGGCATTTATGAATGTGTTTACTCATATCATTTATTATCTCTGAATTTTTTCAAAGCCTAATCAAGCATAATAAGTAAGATTCTGGAGAATACCGAATAATATGATTGCCAATATAATACTTGAGTCTTAGTCAGAGGAATTCCGAGGGTCCCAAGTCTAAGAAAAGGACATCCCCACCCCCATCCCCCTATCCCCACTGCCTCTGTGGCAGGGAAATCCCCTGTGTTCTCGCTCTCCTTTTGGGTGTTGTGGTCTGAAAAAGAGGCATTGAGTGGCAAACATGTTCAGTCCATAGTCTACTTTCGACATGCATCTCCCCTCCTGGGAGGATCCTCCAAACACCCTTTATTTGGTGTTCCCTTCTCTATCTGAGCTGCCCTTTCCTCTAGAATGCCCGGCTGGCCACTAAGCTATGGAGTAATCCTCCTGGTGCTGATCTCAGCTTAATCACTTAATCACTTAACTTACCGTTAGTCGTCGATTTGCTCGAGCGGGTGCCAGTAACGTCTCCATTTGTCCCTGTCGCGTGCTAGTGTAGCCCAGTGGCATCTGTTTGCTCCGGGAACATGAAGGGCCTCAAACTGATCGTTCATGATCTTGACGAAGAAGTCTGACCGTCTGGTAGGTGGGCGGCCACGCGGTCTTTTGACATCCCATGGAATCTAGTCGGTAACAGCTCTAGTCCAGTGGTCGTCTTTAAATCCCATTACGTGACCAGCCCATCTGATTTTCGACACCTTGGCCAATGAGACAGTGTCCCTGATTCTTGATCGTCGACGGATGTTAGAACTCCGGATTCTTTCTCTCATTTGAGTGAAACGTGATATTCCAAGCATAGGTCTTTCTATTCTTCTTTGGGAGACCTGAATGGCGTTCTCATCTTGTTTGCGTAGGGCCCAGGTCTCTGAGGCATATGTTAATGCAGGAAGAACAGTGGAATCAAAGAGATGTGCCCGGAGCCGGAGGTTCTTCATCCTCTTAGCTATTTCTTCGACGTTCTTGAAGGCATTCCAAGCCGCTCTCTTCCTCCTGTGCAGCTCGGGAGACAGATCATTTGTCATGTTGACCTCTCAACCTAGGTCCACATAGCTGTTGCATTCGGAGACGGTCATTCCATTGAGAGCGAATGGGGCATCAGGTACGAGGCTGTTTCTCATAAACATTGTCTTCGTAAGATTCAGCTGTAGTCCTGCTTTTCCACACTCACGGTCAAAGTCGGCCAGCATTTGTGCCGCTTGGCTGATGTTTGGTGTTATTAAAACAATGTCATCAGCAAAGCGGAGGTGGTGTAGTTGCCGACCATCTATCTTCATTCCCATTCCTTCCCATTCTAGTTGTCGCATGATGTTCTCGAGGGTGGCACTGAAGAGTTCCGGTGAAATGGTATCACCCTGCCGCACCCCTCTCTTGATATCAACGATCACTTCTTTATAGAATGGTGAGATCCTGGTAGTGAATTCGCAATACAGCTCACGGAGGATCCTGATGTATTGGGCTTGAATGCCCTGATTGGCTAGGGCTTCAATGACCGCTTCCATCTCAACAGAATCAAAGGCCTTCTTTAAATCAATGAACGTTAAACAGAGCGGTATCTTGAACTCCCGAGAAACCTCAATGAGCTTGGTTATCTTGTGGATATGGTCGATGGTGCTGAATCCTTTGCGGAACCCAGCTTGCTCGCATGGTTGTCCTTCATCTAGTGTTCTGCCAATCCTATTTAGGATGACTCGATTGAACAACTTGTAGATGACAGGCAATAGGCAGATCGGGAGATAGTTGCCAATGTCATGGATGTCTCCCTTCTTGAACTGTAGTACGGTCCTGCTGGTTTTCCACTGGGACGGAACCTTGCATTCAGACAGGTCGCGAGTGAAGAGGCGAGCCAGTGTACTGATGAGTACTGATGGCAGGTTCTTCAGGTGTTCAGGTCTGACCTTGTCTGGGCTGGGTGCTATTTGTTTCTTTACCGACGAAATGGCGTGTCCGATTTAGGAAGGGAGATCGTTGGGAACGACATATCCATCCTGTGGAATTTGGTATGTCGGCAAGTGGACATGGCTATCGAAGAGATTTGAGTAGAAGGCATGGATAATCTTCTCCATTGTGGTTCTGGAGGATGTGATGGATCCATCAGGACGTCGGAGGGCAGTCATCTTGGTCTTGTAGTTGGCAAAGGACAGGCGGGCATAACGAATACTTTTCCCAGCTTCTGCCGCATCTACCAGTACTTCTGCTCTTCTCTCTTTGAGGTCTTCCTTGATCGCATCTCTGCACTGCTTTGCGAGCTCGGACGTTAGCTTGCGGTTGCCTGAGGCATGCGCCAAACCACGCTGGAGAATTAGCTCAAGAGTTTTCGAAGATAGGCGATTTTTTGTGGCTATCTCTCTCTTGGCGTTCCTCGCACATTCATGGAGGTGCTGAACCAGTCGATCGTATTCCTCCTAAATGTTGTCAACAATGGCGTCTTCCTATGTTGCCGCAATAGTACCAAAGAGTTCCCAGTTGTTGGTCATTCTGGGAGTTCTCTTTTTGAACTTTGCAGCCCTTTCTTCCCGCTCTGTGAGGTAGAATTTTGCACGAAGTAGACGGTGGTCCGATCCCGTTCGAAATTTTGGGACAACAGCGACATTGGTCAGGCAAAACCGTTGATTGAATATGATGTGGTCTATATCGTTGTGGAATCGTCCACCGGGAGACTCCCATGTCCATCGTTTAGATTCTGCCTTCTGGAAATATGAGTTACCATGAATGGTCTTGGTTGACATGAATGCTTCACTGACATGGCAGCACTGAGAAGGATGAGAAAGGAGAGGCCGACAAAATCTCAAGGCCGACCTAGGCTGCCACAATGAAGAAAGACAAAAATGATCATCTGAACTTTCAATGCACGTATGCTAGCATCAGATACATCCATCGAGGACCTGATGGTACAAGCGCGAATGATCAAGTACGACATCATTGGTCTGACCGAGACAAGAAGGCATGAATCTCACCATGCCGTTTTCAACACTGGAGAAGAATTTTTCCGCGGAACATGCGATAAAAGAGGTGTTGGAGGCGTCGTCGTCCTTGTCAACACAAACTTGGCCAAGAGCATTGATTTATTCGAATGCCTAACAACCCGAATCGGATGTTTACATTTGAATAGATGTGGCTCACTGCCTGCTGTTTTTATCTTTGTTGTCTACGCACCAACATCTCATTATGATGAAAGAGAAATCAAGAAGTTCTACATGGAGCTAGAGAAGTTCTGTAAAGAAGACCATACCTTCTACAAGATCATTGTGGGTGATTTTAATGCCAAGATAGGACCGAGAAGATCAGCTGAAGAACTTCACATCGGGACCCATGGCCTAGAATGGAACGAACAGGGTGAGAGACTGTCTGAGTTCATCTCAGCTATTCTTGGGTATTAATCTCATATTTTGTTACTGTATATCCCCCAGATGAATGCAATCTTTCTATGTCTATCCCTCTCTTTCTCACTCATTTCGCTTAGCATGATACTTTCCATGTTGTACCACTTGTATGTAAAGTTCATGACCTGATCCTTTCTAACAGCTACATAGTACTCCGTTGTGTAGATGTACCAAAGTTTCTTTAACCAGTCATCTGTTCTTGGACATTCAGGTTTCTTCCAGTTTCTGGCTATTGTAAAGAGTGCTGCAATGAACAAACAAGTGCAGATGTGACTTCGACTGTACATTTTTGCCTCTCTGGGATATATTCCCAGGAGTGGTATTGCTGGGTCAAATGGGAGCTCAATTTCTAATTTTTTGAGAATCGTCCATACTGTTTTCCAGAAGGGCTGAACCAGTCGACATTCCCACCAACAGTGAAGGAGTGTCCCTTTCTCGCCACATCCACGCCAGCATCGGTTGCTTTTGTTATTTTGAATGTGGGCCAGTCTCTGAGGTGTGAGATGGTATCTCATTGTGGTTTTGATCTGAATCTCCCTGATGATTAATGATGTAGAGCATTTTCTCATGTGCTTTTTGCCATTCGGATTTCTTCTTTGAGAAAGTTTCTGTTCATTTCATTGCCCCATTTTTGGATGGGGTTGGATGTTTTCTTCTTGTGGAGTTTAACCAGTATTTTGTATATCCTGGATATCAACACCTTGTCAGATGTGTATTCGGCGAATATCCTTTCCCATTCTGTAGGATGTCTTTGTATTTTGGTCACTGTTTCTTTGGAGGTGCAGAAGCTTCTTAGTTTAAGATAGTCCCATTTATCTATCTCTGTTTTCACTTGCTCAGCCAGTGGCATGGCATCTTTGAAGATACCATTAGCTTCAATGTCATGGAGGGTTTTGCCAACTTTGTCTGCAATGTACCTTATGGTTTCTGGTCTGATATTGAGGTCTTTAATCCATTTTGATCTTACTTTTGTACATGGTATTAGGCAGAGTTATGAGCCCATTTTTTGCATGTAGCCTTCCAGTGATGCCAGCACAATTTGTTAAAGAGGCTTTCCTTACTCCACATCACATTACTTGCACCTTTACCAAAGATTAGATGATCATATGATTGAGGGGAGATGTCAGTGTATTCAACCCTGTTCCATTGGTCTGCAGTTCTGCCTTTGTTTCAGTACCATGCTTTTTTAATTATTAGTGCTTTGTAGTACAGTTTGAAGTTCGGGAGGTTGATTCCCCCCATTTTCTTTTTCCCAAGAATTGCTTTAGCTATTCGTGGGGGGCTTATTGTTCCATATAAATTTCAGGAGTTTTTGCTTCATTCTTTGAAGAATGTCATGTGTATCTGTATCTTAATAGGGATTGCATTGAATTTATACAATGCTTTCGGTAGTATTGCCATTTTGACGATGTTAAGTCTACCGACCCATGAGCAGGGGGTATCTTTCCATTTCCTCATGTCCTCTTTATTTCCTGAAGTAGCATTTTGTAGTTTTCTTTGTACAGGTCCTTTACTTCCTTAGTTAAGCTGATTCCTAGATACTTGTATTTCTGGGGAACAATTGTGAACGGGATTGTTTTTTTCATGTTGCTTTCTTCTCTCTCACAGTTTGCGTATAGGAAAGCCATAGACTTTTGGGTATTGATTTTATATCCTGCAACTTTACTATGCGAGTCTATTGTTTCTAGGAGTTTTTTGGTGGAGGTTATTGGGTTCTCTAAGTATAGTATCATATCATCTGCGAATAGTGAGAGCTTGATTTCTTCCTTTCCTTCCTGAATGCCCTTAATATCTTTTTCTTGCCTAATTGCTATTGCAAGTACTTCCAGTACTATATTGAACAGCAGTGGAGATAGTGGGCATCCTTGTTTCGTCCCTGATCTTAGAGCGAAGGCTCTCAGTTTTTCCCCATTGAGGATGATGCTTACTGTAGGCTTGTGGTAGATGGCTTTAATTATGTTGAGGAAAGTCCCCTCTATACCCATTTTGGCTAGGGTTTTCATCATAAAGGGGTGCTGGATCTTGTCAAATGCTTTCTCTGCATCTATTGATATAATCATATGCTTTTTATCTTTTCTTTTGTTGATATGATGGATTATGTTGATTGATTTCCGAATGTTAAACCATCCTTGCATCCCTGGGATGAATCCTACTTGGTCATGGTGTATGATCTTTTTGATGAGTAGTTGGATTCTATTTGCTAGTAGTTTGTTGAGGATCTTTGCATCTGTGTTCATCAGGGATATCGGTCTAGAATTCTCTTTCTTTGTGGTATCTCTGTCTGCTTTTGGTATCAATGTGATATTTGCTTCGTAGAAACTGTTCGGAAGTGTTTTTGATATTTCAATTTCGTGGAAAAGCTTAAAGAGGATTGGGAGTAAGTCCTCTTTAAAGATTTGGAAGAATTCACTAGTGAATCCATCCGGGCCAGGACTTTTGTGCTTGGGGAGACTTTTTTTACCACTTCAATTTCCTTATTGGTGATAGGTCTGTTCAGGTATTCCAGGTCTTCTTGGTTCAGCCTTGGGAGTCTGTAGGAGTCTAGGAATTTATCCATTTCCTCGAGGTTTTGATGTTCTGTGGCATAAAGCTTCTCAAAGTACTCCCGGAGGATCCTTTGAATTTCTGTAGTTTCTGTTGTAATGACCACCTTTTCATTTCTGATTCAGTTTATTAGGGTTTTCTCTCTCCCTTTCTTTGTGAGTTTTGCTAGAGGCTTATCGATCTTGTTAATTTTCTCGAAGAAGCAGCTCTTGGTTTCATTGATCTTTCGGATTGTTTTTTGGGTTTCCATCTCGTTAATCTCTGCTCTTTTATTATTTCCTTTCTCCTGTTCGGGTTGTGCTCCTTTTTTTGGTCCTTCTCCAAGTTCTTAAGCTGTGAGGTTAGGTGACTTATGTGTGCTCTCTCCTCCTTCCTGAGGAATGCTTGTAGAGCTATAAACTTTCCTCTTAATACAGCTTTTGCTGTGTCCCATAAGTTTTGGTAACTCGTGTTCTCATTTTCATTCGTTTCTAGGAATCTTTTGATTTCCTCTTTGATTTCCTTTCTAAGCCACTCGTTGTTCAATAGCGCACTGTTTAATTTCCAGGTGTTTGATTTAGTTTTCTGTTTTTGTGTGTGATTTACTTCTAATTTCAGCGCATTATGGTCTGAGAAGATTGTTGATACAATCTCTATCTTCTTAATTTTATGGAGGCATGTTTTGTGGCTCAGCATGTGGTCTATCTTGGAGAATGTTCCATGTACACTTGAGAAGAATGTGTATTCAGCTTTTTGTGGAAAAGTGTCCTGTATATATCTACTAAGTCCCTTTCTTCCATTGTTTCCCTCAGATGAAGTATGTCCTTGCTAAGCTTGAGTCTGGTTGAACTATCCAGAGGTGACAAAGCGGTGTTGAAGTCTCCCACTAGTATTGTGTTGCTATTGATGTTTTTTTTCAAATCTATGAGTAGTTGTTTTAAGTACTTTGCTGGTCTCTCATTCAGTGCATATACATTTATTATTGTAAGTTCTTCCCGTTGTACAGATCCTTTGATCAATAAGAAATGGCCTTCACTGTCTCTTATGACCTTCTTCACTCTGAAATCGATGTGGTCAGATATTAGGATGGCTATTCCAGCTTTTTTATGGGAGCTGTTTGCCTGTAGGATTGTTTTCCAGCCTTTGACACTGAGTCTGTGTTTGCTTTGACTATTGAGATGTGTTTCTTGCAGGCAGCAGAATGTTGGGTTCAATTTTCTAATCCATCATGCCACTCTATGTGTTTTAATTGGTGCGTTTAGCCCATTGACATTGAGAGAGATTATTGTTATGGGATTTTGTCCCATTGTTCTGTTGAAATTTGGTGTATTTGAGGGGCCTTTCCTGCCTTAAAGTAGCCCATTTAGTTGTTCTTGTAACCATGGTTTTGAGTCTATGAAGTTCCTGAGCTGTTGTTTGTCTGTGAAACTGTGTTGTTCCTTCTATTATGAATGAGAGTCTCGCTGGGCAAAGTATTTTTGAGAGGTATTTATTTCATTGAGTTTTTTCACTATGTCCCACCACTGTTTTCGGGCCATGAGGATTTCATCAGAAAAATCAGCTGTGAATTTTAAGGAAGCTTCTTTGTAAGAGATTTCTTTCTTCGATCTTGCTGCTTTCAGAATTTTGTCTCTGTCTAAGGTTTTGGTCCTTTTGATCAGAATGTGTCTTGGGGTATTTTTATTCAGATTTCTTCTAGCTGGTACCCTTCGGGCCTCCTGAATGTGGTCACAAGTTTTCTTCAGCTCTGGAAACGTTGTAGCAATGATGTCTTTGACAGTTTCTTCTTCATCAAGGTTTTCTTCCTGTCCCTCTGGGACTCCAATAATTCTTATGTTACCCCTCTTGGCTTCATCACGATCTTCTCTTGCCATCTGTTCCCGAATTGTGAGTCTCTTTTCCATTTTCTGCTCTTTCCTGGAGAGTCTCTGAACTTCATCTTCGAGCTCACTGATTCTGTTCTCACCAGCTGTTACTCTGCTGTTGAGGCCTTCCACTGAGTTTTTCAATTCGCCTACGAGATTTTTCAGGTCTGACATTTCCGATCGCATTTTCCTCATTTCTGCCTTCAAATCCTCTTGTCTTCTATTGGCGTGCTTTCCATTGTTTCTTTTAGTTCCCTAAGCATCCTAAGTAGCTCCCTTCTGAATTCCTTGTTAGAGAGGTTGTCTAACACTACAGTACTGTTGGTGTCATCTGGGCTAGACTCTTCAATAAGAAAGTTTGGTGGGCTTTTGCATTGCTTTACCATTGTGACAAGTGTGGTTTAGTCCTTCACGTTCACTGTTACTATTCTGCTTGATATGCATCTTGAGTTAAGATAGCATTATGAGTTATTGGCTACTGTGTTTCTAGTAGTTGAGCTAAACTAGAGAAGTTTCCATCTAAGAAGTTAGCTTATGGTTCCTATGGCATATGTAGTGGGAAAATATTTCGCGGCCGCATTAGAGGCCGCGGCTCCGGAAAGAGTCCCTGGGACTGGGCGAGGAGTTTGGAATGTCTCCTGGTTGGAATGAGGAGTCGTTCAGCTTTGTTGCCCAGAGCTGGGCCTTCGTGCCCATCCCGCGCAGATCAGGGGAGAAAACCGGCTTTCTAGGAGATGGAGCTAGCTGTGCATGCCCAGAGAGGGTCCCAAGCCCTTGGGGGTGGGCTGTACCTGGTTGGAATAGGAGCCGTTCAGCTTTGTTGCCCAAAGCTGGGCCTCCGTGCCCGTCCCACCCCAAGTTTCTTTAACCAGTCATCTGTTCTTGGGCACTCAGGTTTTTTCCAGATTCTGACTATTGTAAAGAGTGCTGCAATGAACAAACAAGTGCAGATATCACTTCAACTATACTTTTTTGTCTCTTTAGGATATATTCCCAGGAGTGGTATTGCTTGGTCAAATGGGAGCTCAATTTCTAATTTTTTGAGAATTGTCCATTTTCCAAAAGGGCTGAACCAGTCGGCATTCCCATCAGCAGTGAAGGAGGGTCACTTTCTTGCCACATCCGCACCAGCACTGGTTGCTTTTGTTCTTTTGGATGTGGGCCAATCTTTGTGGTGTGAAATGATATCTCATGGTTGTTTTGATCTGCATCTCCCTGATGATTGATGATGTAGAGCATTTTCTACATTTGTACTGTTCCTTGGAGTTTGAGTGAGAGTTTAGCTGAATAGAGTATTCTTGGTGAAGCATTAATTTCAGTGAGTTTTTTCACTATATCCCACCATTGCCTTCAGACTTGGAGGGTTTCCTCTGATAGGTCTGCTGTGAATCTAAGGGGTGCTCCTTTGTATATAATTTCCTTCTTTGACCTTGGTGCTTGCAGTATGTGTCTCTATTGGCAGCATCGATTGTTCTAACTATGATATGTCTTGGAGTGTTTTTTTTAGGGTCTCTTTCAGCTGGCACCCTGGTCTCCTTGAACCTGAATGGCTGCATTGTCGAGCTCTGGGAAGTTTTCAGCAATGATCTGTTTAACAGTGGGTTTTTTTAAATAGTTTTTTTGTTTTTGTTTTTGTTTTATTAGTGAAACACCTTGAGGTACAGTTGTAAACTTACAAGTTGTTGTGCTTGGGTTTCAGTTATACAATGACCCATCCCACCACTAGTGCCCATTCTCCACCCCCACCAATCCCAGTATCCCTCCCACCCCACCCCCCCATCCCCCATCCCACCCTGCTTCTGTGGCAGGGAACTCCCTTTTGTTCTATCTCTCCTTTTGGTTGCTGTGGTCTGCAGAAGAGACATTGGGTGGCAATCATGTTCGGTCTATAGACTACTTTCAGGATGCATCTCCCATCCTGGGTGGATCTTCCCAGCACCCTTTATTTGGTGCTCCCTTCTCTATCTGAGCTGTCTTTACCCCTTGTTTGTTCATTGCAGCACTGTTTACAATAGCTAGAATATTGAGTGCCCAAGAACAGATGACTGTTTAAAGAAACTTTGGTACATCTACGCAATGGAGTACTATGTAGCAGCTAGAAAAAATGGAGTCATGCAATTTACATACAAGTGGTACTACGTGGAAAATATCATGCTAAGCGAAATGAGTCAGAAAGAGAGGGACAGACATAGAAAGATTGCATTCATCTGGGTAACATAAAGTCACAAAATAAGAGACTAACACCCAAGAACAGCTGTGATAAATACCAGGTTGTTCACACCATGGTTTAGAGGCCAGCCACACACTCTCGGGGTAAAGGCAGCTCAGATAACAGTTGTTTTTTAATTGGGATTGTTTCCCTGAGCTTCTGGTACTCCAATGATTCTAATGTTGTTCCTCTTGCAATCATCTCCTAGGACTCTGATTCTCTCTAGAGCTATTTTGAGGTTGCTTGCCATTGTTTGTTGTTGCCTGTTGGCTTGGTGCAGCTGATCTTTCAGCTCACTGATTTTGTCTTCAGCTGCGGTCATTCTACTGTTGAGGGCACAGATTGAGGCTGGAGCGATAGCACAGCGGTGGGGCGTTTGCCTTGCACACAGCCAAAATGGCCGACCCGAGTTCGATTCCTCCGCCCCTCTCGGAGAGCCCGGCAAGCTACCGAGAGTATCTCGCCCGCACGGCAGAGCCTGGCAAGCTCCTCGTGATGTATTCGATATGTCAGACACAGTAACAACAAAGTCTCCAATGGAGACGTTACTGGGCCCGCTCGAGCAAATCGATGAACAACAGGAGGGCCTTTTCCTTTTTACCTTATTTCATCTACGGAATCTTTTATTCGTGATGTTTCTGCTCTCATTTATTCCCATAATTTGTCAGTAGTTTCTGTCATGTTACTGGATATCTGTCTGACTGTTTCATTGAGTTCATTGAACATCTTCATGACTTTGTATCTGAATTCTTTCTCAGAGAGGTCCCTTGGTGAGCAGCACCTACAGGGGCTTCTGGAGTCTTTGCATCGTCCTCCTCATGTGGTGGTGATTTGCGTTTTTTCTTCATGTTGGTGTGTAGGTATGGGGACTAGGTTTCTTGGTATGGCTAAACTACCTGCGGCTGCGTATGCGTTGGCCCGCCTACAATTAAGCCACGCCCACTTTATCGAAGCCACGCCCACTTGTGAAAAGGCCATGTCCCCCACGGGTACCTGGTGTTTGTTGCGGGAGTAAAGACTGGGTGGGGAAGAAGACCAGCACAGCTTGGGGAACAAAGAGGAAGAAGCAGAGCCAGCCCTGAGATTTTAGCAACCTCTTCTTTTTCGTCTTTTCCCAATGATTGGAGGCTCTTTCAAGATCGGGGGAATAAGACCTATTGTTGTTACTGCATAGTTTTAAAATTATTTTTATTAAAAATGATCACTTGACTTCCCGTTATTCATCAATTTGCTTGAGCGGGCACCAGTAACGTCTCCATTTGTCCCTGTCGCGTTCTAGTTTAGCCCGATGGCATCTGTTCACTCTAGGAACATGAAGAGCCTCAAACCGATCATTCATGATCTTGATGAAGAAGTCTGACCATCTGGTAGGTGGGCGGCCACGCGGTTTTTTGACATCCCGTGGAATCCAGTCGGTAACAGCTCTAGTCCAGCGGTCGTTTTTAAATCTCTTTACGTGATCAGCCCATCTGATTTTTGACACCTGGCAAACAAGACAGCATCCCTGATTCTTGATCGTCGACGGAGGTTGGAACTCCAGATTCTTTCTCTCATTTGAGTGAAACGTGATATTCCAAGCATAACTCTTTCAATTCCTCTTTGGGAGACCCAAACAGCGTTCTTATCCTGTTTGCGTAGAGCCCAGGTCTCTGAGGCATATGTTAATGCAGGAAGAACAGTGGAATCAAAGAGATGTGCCCTGAGCCGGAGGTTCTTCGTTCTCTTAGCTATTTCTTCGACGATCCTGAAGGCGATCCAAGCCGCTCTCTTCCTCCTGCGCAGCTCAGGTGCCAGGTCATTTGTCATGTTGACTTCTCGACCTAGGTACACATAGCTGTTGCATTCGAAGATGGTCATTTCGTTGAGAGCGAATGGGGCATCAGGAACGAGGCTGTTTCTCATAAACATTGTCTTCATAAGATTCAGCTGTAGTCCGACCTTTCCACACTCACGGTCGAAGTCGGCCAGCATTTGTGCTGCTTGGCTGATGTTTGGTGTTATTAAAACAATGTCATCAGCAAAGCGGAGGTGGTGCAGTTGCCGACCATCTATCTTCACTCCCATTCCTTCCCATTCCAGTCGTCGCATGATGTTCTCGAGGGTGGCACTGAAGAGATTCACTGAAATGGTAGCACTCTGCCGAACCCCTCTCTTGACATCAACGATCACTTCTTTGTAGAATGGTGAGATCCTGGTAGTGAATCCGCAATACAGCTCAAGGAGGATCTTGATGTATTGAGCTTGAATGCCCTAATTGGCTAGGGCATCAGTGACTGCTTCTGTCTTAACAGAATAAAAGGCCTTCTTTAAATCAATGAATGTTAGACAGAGCGGCATCTTGAACTCTCAAGAAACCTCAATGAGCTTGGATATCATGTGCATATGGTCAATAAGCTACCGAGAGTATTCCACCCGCAAGGAAGAGCCTGGCAAGCTATCCGTTGTGTATTCGATATGCCAAAACCAGTAACTGCAACTGGTCTCATTCACCTGACCCTGAAGGCTTCACCGACATGGCGGCACTGAGAAGGATGAGAAAGGAGAGGCCGACAAAATCTCAAGGCCGAACTAGGCTGCCACAACGAAGGAAGACAAAAATGATAGTCTGTACTTTCAATGCACGTACGCTAGCATCAGATACATCCATTGCGGACTTGATGGTACAAGCGCGAATGATCAAGTACGACATCATTGGTCTGACTGACACAAGAAGGCACGAATCTCACCATGCTGTTTTCGACACTGAAGAAGAACTGTTCCTCGGAAAATGTGATAAAACAGGTGTCGGAGGCGTCGGTGTCCTTGTCAACACAAACTTGGCCAAGAGCATTGATTCATTCGAATGCCTAACAACCCGAATCGGACGTTTACATTTGAATAGATGTGGCTCACTGCCTGCAGTTTCTATCTTCGTTGTCTACGCACCAACATCTCATTATGATGAAAGAGAAATCGAGAAGTTCTACATGGAGCTGGAGAAGTTCTATAAAGAAGACCACACCTTCTACAAGATCACTGTGGGTGATTTTAATGCCAAGAAAGGACCGAGAAGATCAGCTGAAGAACTTCACATCGGGACCCATGGCCTAGAATGGAATGAACAGGGTGAGAGACTGAGTTCATCATGTCGACCAAGACCATCCATGGTAACTCACAGTTCCAGAAGGCAGAATCTAAACGTTGGATATGGGATCCTCCCGGTGGACGATTCCACAATGAAACAGAACACATGATATTCAATCAACGGTTTTGCCTGACCGATGTCGCTGTTGTCCCAAAATTTCAAACGGGATCGGACCACTGTCTCCTTCGTGCAAAATTCTACTTCATAGACCGGGGAGAAAAGGGCTGCAAAGTTCAAAAAGAGAACTGCCAGAACGACCACCAACTGGGAACTCTTTGGCACTATTGCTGCAACATGGGAAGATGCCATTGTTGACAACATTGACGAGGAATACGATCGACTGGTTCGGCACCTCCATGAATGTGCGAGGAACACCAAGAGAGCGATAGCCACAGAAAAACGCCTGTCTTCGAAAACTCTTGAGCTAATTCGCCAGCGTGGTTGGGTGCATGCCTCAGGCAACCGCAAGCTAACGTCCGAGCTCGCAAAGCAGTGCAGAGATGCGATCAAGGAAGACCTCAAAGAGAGAAGAGCAGAAGTACTGGTAGATGCGGCAGAAGCTGAGAAAAGTATTCGTTATGCCCGCCTGTCCTTCGCCAACTACAAGACCAAGATGACTGCCCTCCGACGTCCTGATGGATCCATCACATCCTCCAGAACCACAATGGAGAAGATTATCCATGCCTTCTACTCAAATCTCTTCGATAGCCATGTCCACTTGCCGACATACCAAATTCCACAGGATGGATATGTCGTTCCCAACATTATCCGTTCCGAAATCTGACATGCCATTTTGTCGGTAAAGAAACAAACAGCACCCAGCCCAGACAAGGTCAGACCTGAACACCTGAAGAACCTGCCGTCAGTACTCATCAATACACTGGCTCGGCTCTTCACTCGCTACCTGTCTGAGTGCAAGGTTCTGTTCCAATGGAAAACCAGCAGGACCGTACTACTGTTCAAGAAGGGAGACATCATTGACATTAGCAACTATCGCCCGATCTGCCTATTGTCTGTCATCTACAAGTTGTTCACTCGAGTTATCGTAATAGGATTGGCAGATCACTAGATGAAGGACAACCATGTGAGCAAGCCGGATTCCGCAAAGGATTCAGCACCATCGACCATATCCACATGATAACCAAACTCATTGAGGTTTCTCGGGAGTTCAAGATGCCGCTCTGTTTAACGTTCATTGATTTAAAGAAGGCCTTTGATTCTATTGAGATGGAAGCGGTCATTGAAACCGTAGCCAATCAGGGCATTCAAGCCCAATACATCAAGATCCTCCGTGAGCTGTATTGCGGATTCACTACCTCGATCTCACCATTCTACAAAAAAGTGATCGTTGATGTCAAGAGAGGGGTTCAGCAGGGTGATACCATTTCACCGAAACTCTTCAGTGCCACCCTCGAGAACATCATGTAACGACTGGAATGGGAAGCAATGGGAGTGAAGATAGATGGTCGGCAAATACACCACCCCCGGTTTGCTGATGACATTGTTTTAATAACACCAAACATCAGCCAATCGGCATAAATGCTGGCCAACTTTGACCGTGAGTGTGGAAAGGTAGGACTACAGCTGAATCTTACGAAGACAATGTTTATGAGAAACAGCCTCGGTCCTGATGCCCCATTCTCTCTCAACGCAACGACCATCTCTGAATGCAACAGCTATGTGTTCCTAGGTCGAGAAGTCAACATGACAAATGACCTGTCACCCGAGATGCGCAGGAGGAAGAGAGCGGCTTGGAATGCCTTCAAGAACGTCGAAGAAATAGCTAAGAGGATGAAGAACCTCCGGCTCCGGGCACATCTCTTTGATTCCACTGTTCTTCCTGCATTAACATATGCCTCAGAAACCTGGGCCCTATGCAAACAGGATGAGAACGCTATTCAGGTCTCCCAAAGAAGAATAGAAAGAGCTATGCTTGGAATATCACGTTTCACTCAAATGAGAGAAAAAATCCGGAGTTCTGACATCCGTTGATGATCAAGAATCAGGGAGGCTGTCTCATTTGCCAAGGTGTCAAAAATCAGATGGGCTGGTCACGTAATGAGATTTAAAGACGACCGTTGGACTAGAGCTGTTACTGACTGGATTCCACGGGATGTCAAAAGACCGCGTGGTCGCCCACCTACCAGATGGTCAGACTTCTTCGTCAAGATCATGAATGATCGCTTTGAGGCTCTTCATGTTCCGAGAGCGAACAGATGCCATTGGGCTACACTAGCACGCGGCAGGGACAAATGGAGTCGTTACTGGCGCCCGCTCGAGCAAATCGTCGACTAACGGGAAGTTAAGTGATTTAAGTGATGGTCGATGGTGCTGAATCCTTTGCGGAACCCAGCTTGCTCGCATGGTTGTCCTTCATCTAGTGATCTGCCAATCCTATTTAGGATGACTCGATTGAACAACTTGTAGATGACAGGCAATAGGCAGATCGGGCGATAGTTGCCAATGTCATGGATGTCTCCCTTCTTGAACAGTAGTACGGTCCTGCTGGTTTTCCACTGGGACGGAACCTTGCATTCAGACAGGTAGCGAGTGAAGAGGCGAGCCAGTGTATTGATGAGTACTGACGGCAGGTTCTTCAGGTGTTCAGGTCTGACCTTGTCTGGGCTGGGTGCTGTTTGTTTCTTTACCAACAAAATGGCATGTCAGATTTCGGAACGGATAATGTTGGGAACGACATATCCATCCTGTGGAATTTGGTATGTCGGCAAGTGGACATGGCTATCGAAGAGATTTGAGTAGAAGGCATGGATAATCTTCTCCATTGTGGTTCTGGAGGATGTGATGGATCCATCAGGACGTCGGAGGGCAGTCATCTTGGTCTTGTAGTTGGCGAAGGACAGGCGGGCATAACGAATACTTTTCTCAGCTTCTGCCGCATCTACCAGTACTTCTGCTCTTCTCTCTTTGAGGTCTTCCTTGATCGCATCTCTGCACTGCTTTGCGAGATCAGATGTTAGCTTGCGGTTGCCTGAGGCATGCGCCAAACCACGCTGGCGAATTAGCTCAAGAGTTTTCGAAGACAGGCTTTTTTTTGTGGCTATCTCTCTCTTGGCGTTCCTCGCACAGTCATGGAGGTGCCGAACCAGTTGATCGTATTCCTCGTTAATGTTGTGAACTTTGGCATCGTCCCATGTTGCCGCAATAGTGCCAACGAGCTCCCAGTTGATGGTCGTTCTGGGAGTTCTCTTTTTAAACTTTGCAGCCATTTCTCCCTGCTCTGTGAAGTAGAATTTTGCACGAAGGAGACAGTGGTCCGATCCCGTTTGAAATTTTGGGACAACAGCGACATCGGTCAGGCAAAACCGTTGATTGAATATCATGTGTTCTGTTTCATTGTGGAATCGTCCACCGGGAGGATCCCATATCCAACGTTTAGATTCTGCCTTCTGGAACTGTGAGTTACCATGGATGGTCTTGGTCGACATGATGAAATCAGACAGTCTCTCACCCTGTTCGTTCCATTCTAGGCCATGGGTCCCGATGTGAAGTTCTTCAGCTGATCTTCTCTGTCCTATCTTGGCATTAGAATCACCGACAATGATCTTGTAGAAGGTGTGGTCTTCTTTATAAGGTTTGAGGCTCTTTGTTTTCCTGGAGTGAGCAGACACTATTGGGCTACACTAGCACGTGACAGGGACGAATGGAAATATTACTGGCGCCTGCTCGAACAAGTCAACGAGCAATGGGATGACAAGTAATACAAGTGATATAAGGCTAACGCATTTTAGTGAGAAGTACAACTGTAATGACACTTCATTCCTAAATACTTCAACTTAATCACTTAATCACTTAACTTCCTGTTAGTCGTCGATTTGCTCGAGCGGGCGCCAGTACGTCTCCATTTGTCCCTGTCGCGTGCTAGTGTAGTCCAATGGCATCTGTTCGCTTGGGAACATGAAGAGCCTCAAACCGATCGTTCATGATCTTCACGAAGAAGTCTGACCATCTGGTAGGTGGGCGACCATGCGGTCTTTTGACATCCTGTGGAATCCAGTCAGTAAGAGCTCTAGTCCAGCGGTCATCTTTAAATCTCATTACGTGACCAGCCCATCTGATTTTTGACACCTTGGCAAATGAGACAGCATCCCTGATTCTTGATCATCGATGGATCTCGGAACTCCGGATTTTTTCTCTCATTTGAGTGAAACGTGATATTCCAAGCATAGCTCTTTCTATTCTTCTTTGGGAGACCTGAATAGCGTTCTCATCCTGTTTGCGTAGGGCCCAGGTCTCTGAGGCATATATTAATGCAGGAAGAACAGTGGAATCAAAGAGATGTGCCCGGAGCCGGAGGTTCTTCATCCTCTTAGCTATTTCTTCGACGTTCTTGAAGGCATTCCAAGCCGCTCTCTTCCTCCTGTGCAGCTCGGGAGACAGGTCATTTGGCATGTTGACTTCTCGACCTAGGTACACGTAGCTGTTGCATTTGGAGATGGTCATTCCGTTGAGAGTGAATGGGGCATCAGGAACCAGGCTGTTTCTCATAAACATTGTCTTCGTAAGATTCAGCTGTAGTCCTACCTTTCCACACTCAAGGTCAAAGTCGGCCAGCATTTGTGCCGCTTGGCTGATGTTTGGTGTTATTAAAACAATGTCATCAGCAAAGCGGAGGTGGTGTAATTGCTGACCATCTATCTTCACTCCCAATACTTCCCATTCCAGTTGTCGCATGATGTTCTCGAGGGTGGCACTGAAGAGTTTCGGTGAAATGGTATCACCCTGCTGAACCCCTCTCTTGACATCAACGATCACTTCTTTGTAGAATGGTGAGATCCTGGTAGTGAATCCACAATACAGCTCACGGAGGATCTTGATGAATTGGGCTTGAATGCCCTGATTGGCTAGGGCTTCAATGACCACTTCCGTCTTAACAGAATCAAAGGCCTTCTTTAACTCAATGAACATTAAACAGAGCGGCATCTTGAACTCTCGAGAAACCTCAATGAGTTTGGTTATCGTGTGGATATGGTCGATGGTGCTGAATCCTTTGCGGAACCCGGCTTGCTCTCATGGTTGTCCTTCATCTAGTGTTCTGCCAATCCTATTTAGGATGACTCGAGTGAACAACTTGTAGATGACAGACAATAGGCAGATAGGGCGATAGTTGCCAATGTACTCAAATACTTCAACACATCTCAAAAATTAAGACTATTCTCTTTACATAATGGAGTTTACATGCGCCAGAGCAGAGTAAAGCAGGTAGGGCATTGATTTTGCCCTCAACTGACATAGATTCGATTTCTGGCACCACATATGTTTCCCTGAACTTTTTGGGAGTGATCCCTGAGCACAGATCTAGGGTTAAGTCCTGAACACCACTGGCTGTGTCCCTGCTGCTTCCAGAATTCTTGATTTGGGGGTACAACAATAGCATAACCATGAGGACACATGCCTAGCAATGCCCGACCCGGGTTCTATTTCTGTACCACATGGCCCCTTAAGCACCAACATGCGTAGTCCTGAAACCCCCACACCAGCCACAGCAGTGTGGCCTTAATAATCTTTAGCACTACAGGGCACAGCATCTATCCGTGAACTCTTGCTGGTTTAGTTGCCTGAGAATTGCAAGTGGAGGTCCCTGGACCTCCTGTACACCACTGTAAATGCTTTTTCACCATAAGAAAAAGCATTCAGTTTCCAAAAATAACTTCATTAGTGACAGAAAATTTTACCATCAGATTAAAGTGACATCAGTGAACTTTGAAACTGAAATGATGTGGCTTTCAGAACTCTAATTTGGAGCGACACCTAATAGTATTAAGGACTTACTCTGACTTTCTGCATATGGATCACTCTTAGTGAGGCTCAGAGGACCACTTCTGTGCCAAGAATTGAACACAAGCCAGCTGCATGGAAGGAAAATACCCTACCCACTGTACTATATTTCTGGCTACTTATGCTTATGTGGCATTTTCTTTCTAGGCAGTAGCAAAAACAAACAAACGAACAAACAAAAAGTATGTGTAATTCTTTAATGTTGTGGGAGTTCTTCTCCCTTTCACTCGTTTTTTTTTATGTAGAAGTACTGCTCTTTATTCAGCCACTGATTAGCTGATTGAATTGTGCATGAGCTCCACTTTACTTTTTTTTTCATTTTTTATAATTTTATTTATTGAATCACCACGAGAGCAGTTACAAAACCTTCAGGTCTAAGTCTCGGTCATACAATGAAACACCCATACCTTCACCAATGCCCATTCTCCACCACCAAAATCCCCAGTACACCCCCATTCCACACCCTCCGCATACCTGTGGGGCAGATGATTTCCACATTCCTCTCTCTCTACTTTGATCACATTCAATATTTCGACACCAGACCCACCATTATTATTTGAGATTTTATCCCAACAGTCAGATCTGCTGAAAAGGCAACAGTAGACAATTTGTGTTCTTTTGCTGGATATGAATAACATATGATGTCGTGTGGCTGCAGTATGGTCATGTGATTTTGAAATTCTGAAATTTTAACACTTAAATCTGGAGGGATTTCTGCCAAAAGCCACTGGGTTTCGAGATTTGCTCCTGAGTCTCTGGGATCATGGCCATTGAGCAGCTTGATCAGGAGCCAGAGAGGCTGTTCTTGGGCAATGACTTGGGGTCTCACTGGGGTGGGGGGGACAGGACCGGCTCCACCCCCATCCCGTGAGGCCCTGTGTGTCTCGTCATTGGGGGCCCAAACCTGACTGTCCAGTGGCCTCTGGAGGATGGTGACCACTGGGCCGCCAGGGGGAACAGGCCAAGGCACGAAACCTATTCCCACCTGGGTTGGCCCAGCACCAGTAACCTACTGCAGGGACCGGACACATTTCTGCCAAAAGCCGCTGGGTTTCGAGATTTGTTTCTGAGTCTCTGGGATCATGGCCATTAAGCAGTTCAATCAGGACCCAGAGAGGCCAATTATATAGCTGAGCCGGAGGTGGTGTGTGGGTGTGTTTCCCACATACCTAACTTTTGGCTGTTTACTTTTTTGGTAAATTTTGCCTCAAGTTTTTGGGGTCTGGCCAAAGGCACAGCAGCAATTTTGGGGTATCTGGAAGTCTGAAGGCGTCATGAGGCTGCTGATGCACTCGCCTCACAGGTACAGATTGACCTGCTGGTGGCACCATACTCCCCACTCTTTTTCTTAATTTCTTCGATGTCTATTAAATTTCTTATTGAGGAAATTATCCTTTAGTGCACAATGAATTTATTAGCTCAAATTTATTGAAAAGACAATTTTATTTTCCTAAGATAGAATTTCAAATGTACAGTCAATATATCTTTTAGGGGTCTTTCTTTTAATTAATATTAAAAACAATAAGTAGAACACATAACACATGTTCCTCTATGAAACTGAAGGAAACTTTCTGCAATAGTGCAAACTTCCTTTTTCTGTCTAAATTAGACAGAATTATATAATATTCTCTGACATCTTGCCTGCACGGCAGAGCCTGGCAAGCTCCCCGTGACGTATTCGATATGCCAGACACAGTAACAACAAAGTCTCCAATGGAGACGTTACTGGGCCTGCTCGAGCAAATCGATGATCAACGGGAGGGCCTTTACTTTACTTTACTTTACTTCTCTGACATAACTGAAATGACAAATGAAATGAAACTGTCACATTGTCACATTCAGTTTAAAAAAATGAAATATTGTCAACTTCACTTCTGGGAGGCTAGGGGCATTGTGGAATCATATATATCACTCATCTGTCCAATAACTAAAAAAAAATTTCATCTGCTTTCTGAATTACCTTTATTCCTTGTATCTTATAAAACTAACACCACACACATATTTTTGTGGTCTTGGTGATAGAATCAATGATAGTCTAATAAAATCCTTGTAATTTGCAATTTTTTCTGGGAAGATTAATTACAAAAAATACTGTTCTGAAGATAGTTGTTAAAGTCAAAGAAAGAAAATTACTAAATAATTTATTAGATGTCCCATATTGAGTCATTAATTAAGTTTTGTTTACTCTGCTTCACTGTATCACTGTCATTCCATTCTTTGTTGATTTACTTGAGCAGGCACCAGTAATGTCTCTATTTGTCCCAGCCCTGAGATTTTAGCAGCCTCTCCTTACTCATCTTTCCCAACACTTGCACGCTCTTTCAAGGGTAAGGGGAATGAGACCTGTTATAATTATTGGTTTTGGCATACCAAATATGCCACGGGGAGCTTGCCAGGCTCTGCCCATGCGGGCAGACTCTTCGAGAGGCATATATATATATATATATATATATATATATATATGACAAATGAAATGAAACTGTCACATTGTCACATTCAGTTTAAAAAAATGAAATATTGTCAACTTCACTTCTGGGAGGCTGGGGCATTGTGGAATCATATATATCACTCATCTGTCCAATAACTAAAAAAAATATATATACACACATATATATTTCTCTCTATAATTTCTTGCCTAATGAAAATGGGAAGGAAGTGTGTTATGATGTGTCGCAGCCGCTTCTCCAGAACGCGGCCTGGAGCATGGGGCGGTTGGGTAGTGGAGGTCTGCTGCTGGGACTGGGTCCCTTGGGGTGGGGAGGGCTCTCACCCGCCCCCCTCTGGGGCGCCCTGGGTGAAAACAGCCTGGTGCAGAGTCCCTTACTCTGCTTAGTGATCAGATATATTAATGCATTTTCTTCTTCTTTTTTTAATTGAATCACCATGTGATATAGAGTTAAAAAATTGTTCATGATTGAGTTTCAGTCATACAATGTTCCATTACCCTTCCCATCACCAGTGTATATTTCCCAAGACCAATGTTCCCAATTTTTCTCCCTGCCATCCCTCCCCTTCCCCAATCTGCCTCTGTGGTAGGCACCTGTCACTCTCCTCTCTCTCTCTCTCTCTCTCTCTCTGTCTCCTTTTGGGTATTATGGTTTGCAATACAAGTGCTGAAATGTCATGTTTGTCCCTTTACCTACTCTCAGCACTCAGTTCTTGTCCAGAGTGATCTTTCCAGCTATCATTGTCATAATGGTCCCTTCTCTATCCTAGCTGATCTCTCCCCATCACCATTTGTGGCAAGCTTCCAGCCATGGACCATTCCTCCTGACCCTTGTTTCTACTGTCCTTGTGTATTTGTCTCATGCTATGCTTTGTTAATATGTAACAAGTGAGTCCAATCACTCTATGTCTGTCCCTCTCCCTCTGACCCACTTCACTCAGAAAAGTACAATCCATGTCAATCCATTCATATGAGAATTTGATGACTTTATTTTTCCTAACTGCTGCATAGTGTACCAGTCTCTGTGGTATGAAATGATATCTCATTGCTGTTTTGATTTGCATCTCCCTGATGATTAGCAATGTAGAGCATTTTTTCATATGTCTTTTGGCCACTTGTATTTCTCCTTTGAGATAGCACAGCGGTAGGGCGTTTGCCTTGCACGCAGCCAACATGGCCGACCCGAGTTCGATTCCTCCGCCCCTCTCGGAGAGCCCGGCAAGCTACTGAGAGTATCTCGCCCGCACGGCAGAGCCTGGCAAGCTCCCCGTGACGTATTCGATATGCCAGACACAGTAACAACAAAGTCTCCAATGGAGACGTTACTGGACCCGCTCGAGCAAATCAATGATCAACGGGAGGGCCTTTACTTTACTTTACTTTACTTTACTTCTTCTCCACATTTTTTGACAGGGTTGGATGTTTTTTTCTTGTAAATTTCAAGCAGTGCCTTACATAATCTTAATTATTAAGTCCTTATCTTATGGTGAATAATTTTTCTCATTCCATGGGCTATCTTTATATCTTGGTCACCATTTCTTTTGAGGTGCAGAAGCTTCTTAGTTTAATGCAGTTCCTTTTGTTTATCTTTGCTTCCACTTGTTTGGTCAGTGGTGTTTCATCTCTGACAATGCCTTTAGCTTCAAAATCATGGATGGTTTTGCCACATTTTCCTCCATGCACCTTATGGATTTAGGTCTAATATTGAGGTCTTTAATCCATTTTCATCTGACTTTTGTGCCTGGCATGAGAAAGCTCCTCTTAATTCTCTTCTTCACTCTAGCTGTTCAGGAGCCTGTCTTATCTAAACTAGATATCTGGAATATTGAAATGGTAAATAGTGTATTGTCATGAACCCCTTTCTGGTTCAAAGATCATATAATGCTAGCATAGTCAAAAGAATGTGTCCAGTATTTATGTAAACAATATTTATTATTTTACTAAAACATCAAGTGTTATCTGATGGTTTCATTCTCTATAAAGAAAATTCTGACATAATTACATTATTACAAAAGTTTTCAGCAAAACAAAAAAAATTTTTAGGGGGAAGGAAGCTCACAGGTTGTGGTGTTCAATGGCTTTTCCTGGCTATGACTCAGGAGATCTTACAGTGCTGGGGCTGGAACACTGGTCTTCTATATTCAAAACATGTCACTTAGCCCACTGAGCTCTCTCTCCAGCCCCCAAAATATTTTTTAAAA
Source organism: Sorex fumeus (assembly GCF_029834395.1). Taxonomy (NCBI): domain Eukaryota; kingdom Metazoa; phylum Chordata; class Mammalia; order Eulipotyphla; family Soricidae; genus Sorex; species Sorex fumeus. The sequence goes on along the minus strand of NW_026606086.1, from coordinate 14,877,058 downwards.
TGACTCCAAAATTAATTAATATAAACTTTCTTAAAAAGTAATTATTAGCCAACTCCAAATAACATGAGTATAATGAATCCCAAGGGGAAGACTCCTGCTTGTTTTCTTAGAACTACTTTTGCTATGAATGCAGTGTGGCTTACTTCTATTGAACTAGTCAAGTACAATTATGATTTTTTATTTCATTTATTAATATATTTATGTGTAGATACATTTATTATAATCCTTGATTAAAAATTGTAACATTTTACTTGTAAACTTCAGTATCTAATCTCACCAGATGTGAATAAGATCAACACAGTTGAAAAAATAAAAAGCCTAGATATAATATTTGAAAAAATAATTTTAAATATATTATAGAACAAAGTTGTCTTTGAGATGCAAACAAGAAGAGTTTTACAAGATTCCTTTAATTTATTGGCTTCAGATAGTTTTAATTCTATAGTGCATGGATAAGGAACAGGGAAATATAACTGGATTCTGAATTAATGAGAAAGAACTAAGATCTCAGATAAACAATGACAATTTTTAGGACAGCACAGAGAGATTTTCCCAGATAAGAACAGAGGGTTTCCTCAAGCAATCAGCAGAATGTTGGGGGTGGGGAGTACCCAAGAGGACTGTTGGTCTTAAAAATTCTCTGTCTTAAATAATACTTAGCATGGTAACTGTTTTCATAAGAATTCAACTCCCAATTAATGTGTCATTTGGTAGAATACTGAGGAAAGTCTTGGTTTAGTAACAGAGAATAATTAAACGGAAACTAAACACTGGTGTAGATTTGCCTATCAAATTACAGTAGGAGGATGCAAAGAATTATATCTTAGATCAAGAATATTTTTCATGGAGAGTTCTGTTTTTATCCTCAGTGTATTTAATAAATATGGGTTTGATAGTGATGTCTTTAACCCATTTCGAATTAACCTTTAATGTTTTTGATGTTAAGATTTAGGAGGTTTAATTTTATTTTGTGTATGAAGGTAACCAATTTTCCCACCTGCATTTGTTGAAGGGTCTTTATTTGCTCCCCTGCATGAACCTACTCTCTTTATTAGATATTAACTATCCACAACATCTTTGGGTTTTTATCAGGGCTCTCAGTTACATAGAATTGATTTCAGAGTATGTTTTTATTCCAGTGCCATATAGTTGTGAGGTTGTCTAGCATTATATACAAAGTATAGTTTTGTTTTGTGGAGTCCAAATTTAGGGAATGCAATGTTTCCCATCTTTTTTCCCCCAGGGTTGTTTTGGTTACTCTGTATTTTCTAATTTATACGAATTTTAGAAATATCTGTTCTATGTCCTTGAGGAATGCCATGGAAATTTTGATGGAGATTGCACTGAATTGGCAATTTGTTTTGGGTAAGATGGGCATTTTATTTATAATGATTCTTCTAATTGAATTTTCCTTATCTGTTTGTCTTTGTTAGTTATATACCATATTTGAATGAAACCTACAGGTAATTGTGTTTAACTATCTGATTTATTTTGTTTTGCATATCCCACCTGAATTCCATTCATGTTGCTACAAACAAGCACAATCTCATCTATGTCAGTAGTTGAAGAATATTGCATTGAGTACAGCACAACTGCTTGACCTATTCATTTATTAATAAGCAGTTAGTTGATTCCATTTTTTGGTTATCATGAATAATGTGCTATTAGCAGTGGTACAAATATTCTTTCAGGTTAGTGTTTTAATGAGCTTATTTTCAACCTTTTGATATTTTTTTTTCTAAGAAGTCATGTTTTAAAAGATACAGAGGTAGTTCAAGGTGGGTAACTAATGCAATTCTGTTTCTTTCTGTTTATCTCTTCCAACATGGCCCTCATGAAACTAGATCTTACCATTGTTATAACTTCATAACTATCTTATTCTTGGTCTCTCTTAAAGAGACAAACTTTCACGCTATTCATGATGAAATTATCTGAAATAGTTGCAACAAAGCTTATTAAGGGCACCAGGATTCTTCCTACTGCATGTGGCAGGTCAACAGGGACTACTACTATTCACTGGTGATTTTATTTAAGCCCTACTTAAATTTCCATTTTGCTTTTCTTTCTTATTCTAAGAACTATACCACAATATTGGAGTAGAATGTTCATACAATGTGATTCTACAGGTGCAGTTACATTGACTTTTCAATTTTTTAGAAAAAATGTTTAAAATTTGGAAAAGGCCACGATAGATCACCTCTTTAATATTCTCATTTCTAGAAAAACAATTATTTTTCCTCAAAAAGGAATTTGAGACCAAAAGATACTGAGTTTGGGAAAAAAGATCCATCTTTAATTGACTAATGAATATTGTTAAAATTTAAATATAACCTTAAACAGAATAGGATAATTTTATTTATTTATTTATTTATTTATTTATTTTTCTTGCTCTTTGGGTCAAACCCGGTGATGTACAGGGGTTACTCCTGGCTCATGCACTCAGAAATTACTCCTGGTGGTGTTCAGGGGACCATATAGGATGCTGGGAATCTAACCCAGGTCAGCTGCGTGCAAGGCAAACTCCCTACCCTCTGTGCTGTTGCTCTAGCCCTGAGAATAGAATAATTTTAAAACAATGTATTTTACATAAAGTTCTAAGTTTAAAAGTATGTAGTATTTAATTCACTTTGTATAATTTTACAATCTATTTTTGCCCCTCTAGAAATAGCACAATAATTTTTTTATCCTTCCAACAATCTTTAGAAAATTAACACAGGAAAAAGAAGAACCATTCAGGTAAGCAGTGATTTTATTTTTATTTTAGTTAAATAATGGGTCTTTATGAGTACTTATGAGTTCTTAATACATAAAAATTTCTAATAAGATATAAAATTTACAAGTTACATATTATTAAGTAAAAAAATGCAGTATAAAAGTATCTCTCCCTGAAGGGCCAATCAGAACATACTGAAAATAAGCTGATTATATATAATAAATGAATAAATTGATGGCAGGAAGAATGAAATAATACATGTGCATTTTACTTACTTTTGGGAACAAAGTTCTTTTTAGCAATATTCATTCACTTTATATGATGACATATAGTACATGACCCACAATTTTAACTATTCTTGAAAACTAATAATGACCTGAAAATAAAGATTTTGTGTCATAGCAAACTGGATGATATCACTTTAGACAGTATGATATCACTGTCACTGTCACTGTCCTCCCGTTGTTCATCAATTTGCTCGAGCGGGCCCAGTAACGTCTCCATTGTGACAATTGTTACTGTATTTGGCATATCGAATACATCACAAGTAGCTTGCCAGGCTTTGCCGTGCGGGTGAGATACTCTCAGTAGTTTGCCGGGCTCTCCGAGAGGGGCAGAGGAATCAAACTTGGGTAGGTCATGTTGGCCGCTTGCAAGACAAACGCCCTACCGCTGTGCTATATGATATAACTTTGTTAATAAATAAAACAAAGAACTTTATCTATTAGAATCTTGCCTCTTGCTATATATATATATATATATATATATATATATCATATATTATCTCATTCTTGCTTTGGACAACCTAATGTAACCTGCCCACACGGCAGAGTCTGGCAAACTCCCCGTGGCATACCCAATATGCCAAACACCAGTAACAATGATGAGTCTCATTCTCCTAACCCTAAAGGGCCTTGAATATGGCACTTTAAAATCTCAGGGCTAGGACGAAGGAGACGTTACTGGTGCCTGCTCAAGGCAATCGACGAACAACAGGATGATCGTGATCTATCTATCTATCTATCTATCTATCTATCTATCTATCTATCTATGGTCTTAGTTTCTTTAAAAATTTGGACATTTTTCTCTAAAAATATCTAAACTTTCTGTTCCATTGCATACCTATATTTGATAAATAGTGACTTGTATAAAATCTCTGAGGGTGGCCGGGGGAGGCGCCAAAGGCTCTTCCCCTAGCCACCCGTGTTCTGGGTGGGCCCCAGGCCGCTGTCCCAGCCAGGGCAACCCAAGACATGGGTCAGACAGTGGAAGAAACAAAGGCCAGGCCGGTTGGTTGATCAGATGTCCTTTATTCCATTCTCCCCACGAACCTGCCCCAGTCTCTCTGAGCCTCCCATTCTAGTCTCACACTCCCCTCATTCCCCTCTCCTTCTGTCTCTCATGCTCATCTCTCCGTGCTCCATCTCGCAGCCTGGTCTGTCTCTCTCTCTCTCTCTCTCTCTCTCTCTCTCTCTCTCTCTCTAAGTTTCTGCTTCATATTCTTCTACATTCTTCTCTCTCTGTCTCCCTTGCTAGTCTCTTCGAACTCCATCTTGCCACCCTGTTCTCTCTCTCATCTCTCTCCAGCTCTCTCATCTGTCCAACTCCCCAGCACTCTGGGCCAAAATTGCACCCAGCATGGTAGCAAAATCAACATAAGAAAGCCCTTCCTGAGGGCCCACCAGATTCAAAGCAAACACTACCTAAGAGGTATTCCAAAGCCCTTCCTGACTTCCCAAGGGCAAAATACTCCTAAGGTGTTTTTCTCCTTTCCTCAGTCCAATAACTCTATCAACATCTCAATACTAGTTATTTTTGTATGGACAACATAAGAGATAACACTGAGGCTTGTAGGGTAGCTCTCCTGGGAACATCTTGCCACAGACTCAGACTATAGCACTCAGGCCAGATTAATCATTCCTAACCCTAGCAAAGTCCAAATCTAGTTATTACTTTTTGGATCATGACAGCATTTGTCCATGACTAAGCTCTTATAGTTAAGCATTATGGCATTTTGGCCAGGCCCATCTGGATGCAAGGGTAGCACATAGCTTTCCGCTTGCCCTGGTTCCATCCAGTCCCTCATCAGGACCCTGCTCTTGGGGACGCTAGGAAGTAAAGGCAGCTGAGGTTTAGATGAGGGAACAGATGCCCAGGAGGGAAATATCACTGACAGTCATGTAACAAAAGCATAGTATATACTGTCTTCTTGTGTCTATTCAAAAAGGACATTGCTCTGAATAAACTATGCAAAGTACTTAGGGAGAAGAGAAAAACAATATTTACAAGTCAAGAGAGCACAGAGAAAGAATTTACAAGTAATCACAGAGGAATAGGAGCACTGTGATGGGAACAACCCAATATGCCTAAACTACCTGAGGTTATGCAGGAAAGATAAAACAGTGTTATCCTACAGTGACTATAATTCAATCTTCAGTCTCTGTTCTGCAAGAAAATTTAAACACAAAATTTCTCATGGAAGTTAGCAAAGTGCTTTTGGAAAAATTAAATTTAATAAATATTATTTTAGTTGATATCAAAATGTAATGAAAATATTGGGGGTAGAGGCGAGGTCTAGGAATCATGACACTGAATCTCTGGGCTTTACCAGCTTTTTTTTTTTTTTTAAATCAAGTTGCCAATATTTTAAAGAAAAGTGACTACTGGTTGGAGAGAAAAAGATCAAGTGATGAGAAGAGGAAGGCAATAGAATTGAAGAATTTGGGCGAAAAACAGAATGGTCACATGCTTGAGGAAGGCTGATAGCCATGACAAAATATTGACTCTGGCATACATACAAAATTGAAAAAGAACACTTTAAAAAGATATTTGCTGCTTCTATTTTGCTCTATTTTCCTTGTATTTTTGAGCCAGGCTTGAGGACTCCTCCAAGCTCTGCCTTTAGAGGTTGCTCTAGCACCAAACTTGAAGCTCACTTTCTGTGTGCTTAGCAGACCATGGAGTGCTGGCAGTCGAACCCAGGTTTTCTGCGTGGAAAGTAAACTCTCAACTTGTTGAACAATCTCTGCAGCCTTTATTTGCTGCTTTTGATGAGGCAGTTTTCCCCTCTGTTGAGTGTGTCTAAATAAAAATTGGTTTTAAGGACTCAATGAAGAGGAAATGGCTCTGTCTCTGCTGGAGAAAACAAAGTTTCTAAAGTAATAAGATTAATGAACAGGGCTAACAGTGACGAATGTTTTGAAATTTTTAGTACGTCTATGGCTCTCTCTCTCTTTAAATGCAGGCATAAAAATTAGCTTTTGGAGCTAATAGTTTTCTTTCCTAACAAAATTTTAGTCAGTGCATTATTTCAAGTTTCTTTTTTTTATTTGCACAGATTTTTAAGATCAAATTGGCTGTTTGGTAGATTTATAGGATCCATCGACTTCTCCTCTTGATCCTTCAAGAGATCTTTGAACTTCAAGAAGCTGAAGATGCATTCATTACTCAAGATTTTTAATTTAAATATTGAATTAAATTTCTTGGCAATCTATTTTAAGTTCTTATAATTGACTTGAATATAAACTTTTATACATATGTGATGTCTTTTCAGAGAGTTTTAAATTACTATTTATTTTTATTTTTCTATTGTAAACATAAGTCTTATTGAGGCTAAAATGAATTTGATATTAAAAATTAAAGATGAGAACAAATACACAGTGCTCAAAACATTTAGCTATATTCAACTTACTATGTAAATCAAGTAAGGAGATAAAATATGTAAAGAAATAATATTTTGTGAGAGTAAGTCACATTTATTATAAAGGAAAAATTACTGGGTTTTGAGAATCATATGGGATTATTATAAATTAGGTAGCTTCCATGTTGTGTGGCAATAAACAAGTGTTATATAATTCAGATTTCATTTCTATAAAAGGGCATAGGAAATCCTACCTACTGAGATTAGGTGGAAAAAGGAGAATAAGACCATACATTTCCATATCTTTTATAAAACAAAATGCTATTTTGTGATGCTATGATGTTGGCAGAAATCTCCACTTTTAACCTTGTCTTCTAAAACTCTTAGGCTCTTGTCATGGGTGACAAGGGAATGGGAAACTACTCAGATGTAACTGACTTCATTCTTGCAGGGTTTAGGGTTGGTCCAGAATATAATGTCCTCCTCTTCTTCCTGTTCCTGATAATTTACATCATGATCCTTTTGGGGAACATTAGTATGATGTCAATCATAGTCACTGACTCCCAGCTGAACACACCAATGTATTTCTTTCTAGGCAATCTCTCCTTCATTGACCTCTTCTACTCAACTGTTATTGCACCAAAAGCCATGGCCTGCTTCCTGTCTGAGAAAAAGATTATCTCCTTTGCAGGTTGTGTTTTCCAGGGCTTCCTTTTTGCACTTTTCATTATAACAGAGGGGTTTGTCCTGGCAGCCATGGCCTATGACCGCTTCATTGCCATCTGCAATCCTCTTCTTTATAATATCCACATGACAAGACGCTTTTGCAGTCATCTGGTTGCTGGTTCCTATTTCTTTGGCTGGATTAGTTCCACCCTCCAAGTCAGTGTAACATTCTCAATATCTTTCTGTGCATCCCGAGTGATTAATCACTTCTTCTGTGATGCTTATGAAATTGAGAAAATTTCCTGTTCTGATCTCTATATCAATAAGGTAGTATCTCTTACTTTAGCTGCCATTATAATTTTACCCACGGTCGTGATTATTATAATATCTTACATATATATTGTGTCTACAGTCTTGAAGATTCCCTCTAGAGAAGGGAAGAGGAAAGCCTTCTCCACTTGCAGCTCTCATCTAGGGGTTATAAGTGTGCTCTATGGAACTGTTTCCTTTGTGTATCTCACACCGCCAAGTAACCCTGAACTTCGTAAAGTGGCTTCAGTATTTTACATATTGGTCACACCCATGCTAAATCCTCTAATCTACTCTTTAAGAAACAAGGAAGTCAAACAAGCTTTGAGAAAAATCCTGTGCAAGAAGAAAGCTTTATCCTAATTGTACATTTTGTGATTTCTTCATTAGTGGTCCGACTGAGTAACTAAAGAATCTTCAAATTTGACCATCTCAAGGATTAATTCTTCTGTTAAAGCTTTAATACAAATTTATTATTCACTCCTCTTTAAGAGCAGTGGCATGAGTCTTGAGAAGAAACACAATTTGTAATTATTTTATTCCTTGGCATATATTTTTCACTTTTTCTAGGTATAAATTTATGATAGTAGGAGAAAAGATTTCTTTCCCTTACTTAGAGATGGTCAGAAAATAGCTTTGGTAAGTTATTTGTTTTGTTTTGTTTTATTTTGGGGGCCACACCTGGCTCTCTATTCTTTTATCATTGCTGGCAGTGGCTTAAAGGACCACATGGGAGGCCAGGGATCAAAGCTGAGTTGGTCATAGGCAGAGCAAGTGCCTTACCTTTTGTACTATTTCTCTGACCCCCAACTTTGGTAAGATCTTAATCTTAGAATATGGAATCCTTTCATTGGAAAGAAAAGCCAATCCAGCACAGGATAATTTCTGAATTGTAATGTTTAATTCTTTTTTTATTTATAAAATATGCCATAATGACTGGAACCTATACCCAAATTGAACAAAATCAGGTATATGATTTACTTTATTCTGTGCCATCATGAGTTTATCAGGAGGAGTCACTAATTTAGTGGTGTTTAATTGCATTTTTATTGCTTTTTGTTTATAATGTCGATAGTTTTGCTTTATTGTAATATCAAAGACAAGGGTAAAGAAGATTATATTGTATCCAGTCTTCTAGAAGGTAAGTACTCAAATTCACAAAGAGATAGTTTTATTTATTTATTTATTTATTTATTTATTTTGCTTGTTTTTGGAGGGGTCACACCTGGTGATGCTCAGGGGTTACTCCTGGCTTTGCACTTAACAAGTAATCCTGGCAGTGTTTAGGAGAACATATGGGATGCTAGGAATCGAACTTGGGTTGGCTGCGTGCAATACAAATGCCCTACCCGCTGTACTATTGCTCCAGCCCTGGGATAGTTTTGGTTTTTTGTCTGTGTACTTTTGGGTCACACCTGATGGTGCTCTCAGGGTTTACTCTTGGCTCTATGTTTAGAAGTCACTCCTGGCAGTGCTCAGGGAACCACTTATGGTACTGGTGATCAAACTCGGGTCTGCTGCATGTAAGGCAAGTGACTTAACATCTCTACTATCTCTTGACCACTGAAAAGACAAAAATTATATTGAAAGTTTTCATAGTAATTGGTGCTGTTATTTTTCTTTCTTTGATCCTTATTATTTATATGCACAAAATTTTTATTTGCTCTGTATTTGATATTTAATACACATGAAATAGTTTATATTCCTAACCTTTATTGTCACGGCAGAGCCTAGCAAGCTCCCTGTGTCATATTTGATATGCCAAAAACAGTAACAATAATGGGTCTCATTCCCCTGACCCTGATAGAGCCTCCAACATGACACCACTGGGAAAGATGATACGGAGAGGCTGCTAAAATCTCAGGGCTGGGACGAATGGAGACGTTACTGGCGCCTGCTTGAGCAAATCGATGAACAATGGGATGGCAGTGATACAGTGATACAGTGAACCTTTACTGTATTGCTGTACATTATGAAGCTTTTTATATTTTCCAGCTACTATCTTTTTTTGCAATAAATAGTAATACTGATGTAATATTCCTAATTCAGTTTCTATTTTTAAATGCAAATTGTAGGTATACAGCACATTGCCAAATATGATGAAAACCAACAGAAAAGATTTTTTTCAGACAATAATTAAGGATTTTGTCTTATAACTCTTATATTTCTGTATTATGAGATAAAATTATAATGTTGATGGAAAGATATTGAAGGTTGGAGTGGAAGGTTGTAAAGATGTACTGTTTTGTTTCTCTATATACTTCAGATGAGTGAGATCATGCAGTATTTTTCTTCTTCTGATGTATTTTACCTACCATGACACCGTCCAGTTCCACCCAGGTTAATATGACTACATTTTGTCTTCAGCTGATGCATAATCTCTATTGCTTATATGTCACAATTTCTATATATGTTTATCTGTCATGAACTTTGGGTTATTTCCATATCCTGGTCATTGAATTATATACTACAGGGAACATAGGTCTGCACCTATATTTTTGAATTAGTATTTCTGTACTTGCGGAGGTAGTTGCTGAGAATGTATATAGAGAAACAAAATAAGGAAATAATTAGTGTGAAATGACAACAAGTCTTTGACCCTGAATTACAAAATTGAGAATATCAAGCAAGGCATGGGAGTGTGGTGATGGGAAGGAAGAGACAGATTGGGAGTAACATAAGATTGGTGGAGGATCTTAGGTGATAGTAAGGTTTGACAACCATGCACATAAAAACCATAAATATTAATTGTGTCTAAACTGTAATAACTAAATAAAGTTAAAGAAACTGGAGAAGGAGGTACTGCTTACAATTTGTATAAGAATGTGTCTAGTCAATCATTTTTGAATTATCCTAGTTACTGAAAAGTACATAGTTCCTTGCAAAGGTTAGGAGTGGTAAACAAGAATAGGGAGAAAGAGAGAATGGTAGAGCAGAATATATTGACATTAGACATACTACTAATATGGGACACACTCAGCAGATCCCAGGGATTACTCTTGACTCTTCACTCAGGGATCACTCCTGGCAGAGCTCAGGGGACCCTATGGGGTACTAGAGATTGAACCTGGGTTAGGCAAGTTTAGCGCGAGAGCCCTACTCATTGTACTATCTCTCGGGCCTCCAAGAAAATGCTCAAATTGAAATAATTTTAAGATGCACTATTTGTTGCTCTATTGCCTGGGATATGGTTTGTAAGACTTAGAACAACTGAGCGACAGTAGTTTATCTGAATAACATGGAACTTGGAAGTCATGAAACTGAAGGATTTACAAAGTTGTCTATTTGTAGTTAAATCTCCTCGAATCACAAATAGAATGGGATATATAAGTTTTCTGGATTATCATTAGAAATACGCTCTCTTTTTTTTATAATAATATAAAGCCCTGTGATTCCCCTTGATTCTGGAGTTTCAATATCTTAATAACTGATTTACATATCCCAGGAGGAATTTTTCCCATAAGGTGGGAGAAAACCTTGGAGCTGCAATTATGAAAATGTTATACCTGTTATGCCAAAATTAAAGTCATTATGATTTCCTGATGCTAATGTTTTGGGAGACTATAAGAGACTACACTCAAGATATCTACTTATTTGGTACCACATGGAAAGTATCATGCTAAGTGAAATGAGTCAGAAAGAGAGGGACAGACATAGAAAGGTTGCATTCATCTGGGAAACATAAAGTAACAAAATAGTAGACAAACACCCAAAAATAGCTGAGATAAATACCAGGAGGTTTACTCCATGGCTTGGAGGCCAGCCACACACTCTAGGGGTAAAGACAGCTCAGATAGAGAAGGGAGCACCAAATACAGGGTATTGGGAAGATCCGTCCAGGATGGGAGATGCATGCTGAAAGTAGACTATAGACCGAACATGACTGCCACTCAATTCCTCTTTTGCAAACCACAGCACCCAAAAGGAGAGAGACAACAAAAATGCCCTGCCACAGAGGCAGGATGGGATGGGGGAATCGGGGGGTGGGAGGGATACTGGGATTAGTGGTGGTGGAGAATGGGCACTGGTGGAGGGATGGGTACTCGATCATTGTGTAACTGAAACCTAAGCACAAAAATTTAAAAATCTACAACTGTACCTCATGGTGTTTCACTAATAAAAATTAAAAATAAATAAATAAAAATAAATTGATGATATGTAAAAAAAGATATCTACTTGTTTGTCCAACAATTTGTTCCTGCTTTGAAAATATTCAAGATTCCAAGAAAGCAGGAGAGAGAATAGACTCAAAACGGAATCCTCAACTTCACTTTGAATACTTATATAAGATAATTCTGCAAATTATTTATTTAAAAAATTCACTGTGTCTATAATTCAGGTGTGTAATATGTTATGATTTGTATTCATAAATACTTTCTTATGCTAAATTAGGCCTGTGAACCCTGTAGTATTAGTGACTTTTCCTTTCAGTTATTTTACCTTAAAACTACAATATAAATTTTGGGGAGCATTTGGAACCAAGCCTGATAGTACTCAGAGATTACTTCTGTTTCTGTATGCAGGGGTCACTCCTTAGTTCTCAAGGGATCATATGTGGTGCTGTGGATTGAATTAGGATAGATTGCATGCAAGGCAAGCAAGTTAACCTTTGTACTCTCTTTGACTCTATTTAAATCATTTTTAAGAATTATTTTTGCAGCTTTATTGATATCACCTGGTGACACACTATTATCATATCTTTTGTGTATATATATATTTTTTGTAGGAGTACTTCTATTTATTCAGCCACTAATTAGTTGATTGAATTGGGCATGAACTCCACCTTAATTTTTTTATTCTTATATTTGTTTATTGAATCACTGTGGGGACAGTTATTAAGCTTTCAGGTTTAAGTCTTGGTCATACAATGATCAAACACCTTTCCCTTCACCAGTACTCATTTTTCACCACCAAGAATCCCAGTATACTCCGCCTCCCAACCCTCCAAATGCCTGTGAGGCAGATGATTTCTACTTAACTCTTCTCTACAGTGATTACATTCATTATTTCGACAAAAGATGCACCATTATTGTTTAGAATTTCCTCCCCAAGCAATCAAAATTGCTGAAAAGGCATTGTGAAATATTTTGTTTTCTATAGCTGGTTATGAGAATCATATAATGTCATGTGGCCACGATTTTAGATTTCTGCAAAGAGCCAGATAATTATGAGATTGGTTTCTGTGTGTCTGGTGTTCTGGCCATGCCGGAGAGCCACTAGTGGCGGTTAACTCGTGACCTCGATAGGCGTGAAGGACGAGGCAGTACTATCCCCTTTCCCATGAGACTGCAGTTGCCCCTTCACCGCTGGCTTATACCTGGCTTTTCAATAAGCTCTGAGGTGGCGGCCACCTTGCTGCCAGGGGGGAAAAAGGTGGAAGGGAGCAACACCCTTTCCCCCCTGGGGAGGCATGACACCGTAGTTTAACGCATGGTCCATTCACTTCTCTGCTGCAAGCTTCTGGGCTCTGGATTAGGTCCTTTTGCCTCTGGAGCCATGGCCGTGCCAGAGAGCCGCTTGTGGGGGGCAACTCGTGACCTCAGTAGGATGTGAAGGACGAGCCGGTACCGCCCCCCTTCCCATGAGACTGCAGGTGCCCCGTCACCGATGGCTCATATCTGGCTTTCCAATAAGCTCTGAGCCGGCGGCCACCTTGTATGCAGTCCAGATGCATTTCTGCCAAAAGCTGCTGGGTTTCAAGATTTGTTTCTGAGTCTCCAGTATCATGGCTATTAATCAGCTTGATCAGGAGCCAGAGAGGCCGTTTTTAGGTGGGGACTCAGGGTCTCGTTGGGATGGGAAGAAAGAGTCGGCTCCACCCTCATGTGGTGAGGCCCCGTGTGTCTTGTCACTGCAGGCCCAAACCTGACTGTCCAGTGGCCTCTGGAGGATGGCGGTCACCAGGCTGCCAGGGGGAACAGACCAAGGCACAAAACCTATTCGCACTTGGAGTGACCCAGCGCCATTAACCTACTGCAGGAACAGGACGCATTTCTGCCAAAAGCCTTTGGATTCCGAGATTCGTTTCTGAGACTCTGGGATCATGGCCATTAAGCAGTTCAATCAGGAACCAGAGAGACCATGCCTCCAATTATATAGCTGAGCCAGAGGTGGTTTGTGGGTGTGTCTCCCACATACCTAACTTTTGGTCGTTTACTTTCTTGGTAAACTTTGCCCCGAGTTTTTGTGGTCTGGCCAAAGGCACAGCAGCAATTTTGGGGTATCTAAAAGTCTGACAGTGCCATCAGGCTGCTGATGCACTCACCTCACAGGTACAGATTGACCTGCTGGCGGCACCATACCCCCTTTGTGTATATATTTGTATAGCTGTTTTCAAGTTTTTCTCTTTAATTCTGGGATTTTTTCAATAGCATTTTTTGTCATCCACGCATATGTATTATGTATGCATGTGCATGTACATGTGTATGGGTTATGGTCTTCAGTTTATTTGAATTATAATTATAAAATTATAAAAATCATAACATTTTTGTTGGAAGTGAATCTTTTAAATAATATCTTTTTTTTTTTTTTTTTTTGCTTTTTGGGTCACACCCGGCTATGCTCAGGGGTTATTCCTGGCTAATGCACTCAGGAATTGCTCCTGGCGGTGCTCAGGGGACCATATGGGGTGCTGGGAATCGAACCTGTGTTGGCCATGTTGGCTGTGTGCAAGGCAAACACCCTACCTGCTGTGCTATCACTCCGGCCCCTTAAATAATATCTTGTAGCAATTCTGAATAAATATTTTTTTCCTTTCAAATCTTGTTTTTGTTACCCTGATAATTTTACTTGGATGCTTATTTTGTTTATTCTTTTCATACTGAAAAACCTTTGGTGTTACTTCTCAGAGGCACAGCTTTAAGCTCGTACCCAGTCAATTTTGGATGAAAGGATATTATATGGGATATTTTGACTTTTTTCTGTATTTTCTTGAGTTATTTACCCTTGTAGGCTTCCTAACCAGTTGGTAGCCTTCAGTAAATCATTTTCTGTGATTTTTTGAAAGCACTCGTGAGACATTTACAGTCTGATTCAACTAATCTGGCAACTTTTGCAAGGATAGTATTTGAGGTCAGTCTTGGAGGTTGGTTCCAGACTTGGAAGGACTCACTTTCGTTATTCTTTCCCCACTTCTCTTTTGGTAAATGTCTAGTTGGTGTAAAGTTAACTTTATTTTCTCATGAAGCAGAAAGCACCTCCTTTGTTGCATATCATCAAATATTTCTGTTTGCACATTCATTTATGCTTGAATTTTCCCACTATTTCCCCCTCCGTTACTACTGTTTGCTTTTTATTCTACATAAAACATCTGTCTATAAGTTCCAGAACTAAGCAACAATTGGTCCAGTTCTCTTAGAGTGACACCTTGAGCACTAACAACTTGAGTCCTAAATTTTTAGGCCCACTCCTACAGTTGGGCAATTCTCAGAGAGACCCACCCTCAATCCATCATTGATGGATGTAGTCTCTCTAATAAAAAGCCTGAGAGAAAATTGCTGCATACTCTATGATATCATTAATTCATTCATATCACTGGTTCTCTGGGAAAGGGGATGGAAAGAAGTCTGTATCACTGTCATTCCATTGTTCATTGATTTACCCCATTACGTGTACCAGTAATGTCTCTATTTGTCCTAGCCCTGAGATTTTAGCAGTCTCTCCTTACTCATTTTTTCCAATGTTTGGAGGCTCTTTCAGGGTCAGGGGAATGAGACCTGTTTTAGTTACTGGTTTTGGCATATTGAATACACCACGAGGAGCTTGCCAGGTTCTGCCTGTGTGGACGGGATACTCTCGGTAGCTTTCTGGGCTCTCTGAGAGGCATATCTATCTATCTATCTATCTATCTATCTATCTATCTATCTATCTATCATCTGTCTATCTATGTGCCTAGATAGAGAGAGAGAGAGAGAGAGAGAGATAGATAGATAGATAGATAGATATGTTTCTCTCTAGGATCTGTTGCCTCCTGTCTGAACTCCATCAAACATGGTGCTAGAGTGTGGCAGTGGTTGGGTAGTGGAGGTCAGCTGCAGGGGTTGGGTCCCTTGGAGTGTGGAGGACTCTTGCCCGCACCCACTCTGGGGCAACCCAAGTGAAAACAGCCTGGCACAGTGTCTGGTGTCATGATTATGGGGACCTCATTTTATACTCCTGTCTGGGAGGAGGGAAGTCATGGACTAAAAGTAATATAAAGGCTAAAAAGATGGTACAGGAGGTAAGTCACTTGCTTTCCATATGGCCAGCTGTGGTTTGTATTCTTGGTACCATATATGGTCCCCAGAGCATCACCATTATTTATCACTGAGGTCAAAGCCAGGAGAAAACCCAGATCATCACCTGGTATGACCCCTCCCTCCAAAAAATCAAATTAATAAAAAAAACAAACAAATCAAATAAATAACAGGGACATGATAAATCACTTGAAGGTGATGTGATGGTGGCAATATGCTGCATCTGGACGTGGTGATACCTTCATTGGTATAAACGTTGTCACAGTTTTGAGTAGAAATAGTTTATTTAATACCAATTATTTCTAAATAAAGTATTTTAGAAAAATGGAGAAGACCTGATTTCTTAGAACTTAGGATTTTATTTTTGTGCTAGTGGCTTTGAAATCTTAGACTGCAGATTTAATGTTGAATTTAAAATAGGAAATTGCTCAATCATATATACCCAGAATTACTAGTAATACCGAAAAGCCTATGAATGTCTTTTATTGCTATAAATATCAAGTGAGATATATCAGAGATGACAGATGAATAAATTAGCAGATACTGCCGCAGGAGCTATTATTAATATTTCCACAGATTTAGTGGTAATGAAGTATATAGGAAAGACATAATTAAAAGTCTTAACATCACTTGTATCACTTGTCATACCATTGGATCGATTTGCTCAAGTGGGACCAGTAATGTCTCCATTCATCAGATATGTTAAATTCTTAACATATCTGAACTAAATTTCTTTTGCAAAGATATTTATGATTTTTTTAAGGCATACAATGTTCCTACAACACCAATCCCTTCACCGGTGTCTACTTCCCTCCACCAATGTCTCCCATTTCCCTCCTGCCTCCCAGCCTTCCTCTAAGGCAGGCACCTTTTCTCAACAAAATGTTGTACTATTCCTTTCTTTCACCTAGTTCCTCACTGTGATGGAAAGCTTCTTGCTGAAGACCAGTTCTCATGCTCTTCATTATTATCAGCAATATTTCATTCTTTGTCGTTTTTCCTCTAAATTTACTAAGCTTATACTCTCCAGATCAAGTTCATGTAACAGAAAATTGCATGACTTTATTTTTTTTACAGCTATGGTATTCTATTGTGCATATGTACCATAGTTTCATTAACCAGTCATCTGTTCTTGAGCACTTCTGTTGTTTCCAAATTCTGGCTATTGTAAACAGCATAAAGGCATTTTTTCACAGTTAAAGATGCTTATAAGCACATGATGCAAGAAAATTCACATGGTCACGGTCCTCCCATTGTTCATCGATTTGCTCGAGTGGGCCCAGTAACATCTCCATCATAAGACTTCTTGTTACTGTGTTTGGCATATCGAATATGTCACGGGGAGCTTGCCAGGCTCTGCCGTGCAGGCGAGATACTCTCGGTAGCTTGCCGGGCTCTCCGAGAGGGGCGGAGGAATCGAACTTGGGTCGGCCATGTTGGCTGCGTGCAAGGCAAACGCCCTACCGCTGTGCTATAAAAATGGGTAAAATAAGTAAAGTAAGTAAAGGCCCTCCCGTTGATCATCGATTTGCTCGAGCGGACCCAGTTACGTCTCCATTGGAGACTTTGTTGTTACTGTGTCTGGCATATCGAATACTCTCGGTAGCTTGCCGGGCTCTCCGAGAGGGGCAGAGGAATCGAACTCGGGTCGGCCATGTTGGCTGCGTGCAAGGCAGACGCCCTACTCGCTGTGGGTAAAATAAAGACAATAAATTTTCTGAAAGTCACTACAAAAGAGAACACTATGCTTCAGCAGGAGCAAAGAAGTGTTATATAAGAAACAGAAATTTATGAAATAGGATTTTGTTATAAACCAAGAAAAAGAGAAGACATGGGAAGGCACCTTACCTAGTGTGCTTTTATTAATTGGCAAAGAGTATTGGGTTGCCATGAGTAATTCTTTTATTTTTGTTATTTATTTTTGAGGTAACATGATTTAATAATAATGCTATGTCAATAGTGTTCATGTTTATAGTTTTGTTGCTCAAAGTATCTGCACCTCCATCAAAGTGACAAAACCATTTTTATCATCTTGAGAAAGGAAGCTCGTTGACACAATTTGGTGTTCTGTTTCATTTCCAATGTGTTCGTCATGGAACACTGAGCTTCTTCCTGGAAGACAAAAGCTGACAGATCAAAATGTATTAACAGAAGTGTCACAGAACCCCCCTCAAGGGCATCCTGGGTCACACTGACATTGTGGTTGTCCATCACATATTAGCAATGTCACTGATCCTTTGTCTTTAAAATAGGCTGCAATTGTCCTCAATAGTCTCTTTGTCAAACTAATTTTCTGGTAGCACCATAGCACTGGATTCCTGTTTTTCATTGATTTTCTTGAGCGAGCACCAGTAACATCTCCATTGTGAGACTTGTTGTTTCTGTTTTTGGCATATTGATTGATTCATGGGTAGCTTGCCAGGGTTTGCTGTGTAAGCAGGATACTCCTGGCAGCTTGCCAGGCTCTCTGAGAGGGCCAGAGGAATGGAACCTGGGTGGACCACGTGCAAGGCAAACACCTTACCCGCTGTGCTATCGCTCCAACCCAATTTTCTGGTATGAAAATGAAGTAGGGTGTTGATCTTCACGGTCCACATGGCCTTTAAGGTATATACCTCCTAAGGACCGGGAGCCTCAGTGGGAGGGAACCAGGAAGAAAGTAACTTTGGCTGCTGGGGAATCCTGCACTCACAGTCACACACTCAGAACTTTGACAAGTTTCCATCCCAGAAGGAAAACTTCCTCTCCAATAGAAAGAGTTGTGTTCCCAAGAGGGTGGGATATACTCTTATTGTTTATTTTTTTCTCTTTGCCTTCTCTTTCTAATCACAGCCACAACCCCAGGAAGTGTGAGACACAATGGTCAACTGACATTTCAGTTGAAGTCAAAAAGACTAAAAAATGGGAGAGCTTAAAAAACAGAAAGTATAAGGGGGTAAATGAAGAAGGAAGGACTTGAAAAACTCGTAAGTAAATTTGAGGATAAATTACTCAGCATGGGGCTCAGATTGTGGCTCAATTTCTCAATTTGGGCCTGGGGATATGGCTTAGCAGTAGTGCACATACCTTGCATGTAGGAGACTTTGGTGCGAAAATAAAAGCTTCATATAAAATACTGAGTTTGCTTTTTAGCTGTACACTTATGGATTTTTATAGAAAATGACAGAAAATAGAAACTAAACAAAGAGAAGGACTATTGCCCAGATTTGAGAGTGCCCACGAGAGAGTGTACATTTGGAATACATGTGAATATCACCACAAAGTATAGAAAATGAAAATGACGTTGAAACCACAATCTGTATAAGCCTTCTCAGAATTTGTGGGATAAATTCAACCTGGTTAAATCTCTACTAAAACAAAAATAATATTCCGCAGAGAATTTATAAAACACTAAGAACCTTATATAGTATGTACCCAAAATTTCTAGAACAGCATGCAAAATTGTGCAGTAACAAGTGACTGGGAAAATATAAATTTGCATTAAAAGACAAAAAAACAAATCATTTTTAAAAGACATCTTAAAGTTTTCAGTAGGAATAAAACTGCCAATTCATAAAACTCCACCAAAAACAAAACAATATACCATAAAAAACAAATATCGAGACTCATAATAAACTGCTTATAAAACAAAAGCAATGAAAATCCCCAAAACAAAAAAATTAGGAAAGTAAACCCCTCAAACAAAAGCAAAAAACAAAAAAATTAGGAAAGTAAACCCCTCAAACAAAAGTAACTGCAAAATGATCCATTATTAAGATTTTTCAAATAACTACAAAATTCTCATTTGAACTACTTTTGAAATACTACAAAATACTACACAATTTTGAAATACTACAAAAATATCATTTGAAATACAAAAGGAAGTGAGAACACACACACGAAGATTTAAGAATATATTATAAAATGTTTGATGCTTCTATTTCTGTTTAATGATATATTATGACTCCATATTGTTTTACTACTGTAAAGGTCCCATGGGACCCCGAGGGAAATTCCAGAGCTAAACTCTGCTAATTAGTAACTCTTCCTTACCTGCCCCCTCCTTAGTAAAGCCTTGAGGTGTAAATCCTGCCCCCTCCATAGTAGAGCCCTGAGCTGTAAATCCTGCCTCTACTGCTGACTCTTCTTAATTGAGATGTAAATCCTGACTCCACTATTGACTCTTCCTTATCTGCCCCTCCACTAGTAACTCTCCCCTGATCCCCCTCCTCCAGAATTCTGGTGTCCTGAGCTGTAAATCACAGGGAGCCGGGTAGACATAGAAGATAACCAGATGTCTGAGTTACCAGATACCCGCTAGCCACAATGCCCATGTACGTAAATGCTGATTTTTGAATCTATAGGTTAAGGAGTGATGTAATTTTAAATAGATTGGTTAAGAAAGTATATGTTGTTACAAATCTATTGGCTGTGAATGTGCGGGCTCTGCTGTAATGGCCAGTGAAGGACTATATAAGATCCCCTTTGAAGAAGCTTGGGGTCTTGCCCATCCTGCCTGAACTGCGTGTCTGCATAGGCGGCTCGACCCTGGCTAGCCAGTCTTACAATAAACCTTGCTTGCTGTTTGCTGTTTCTGGAGTCTCTTTGTTGTTAAAGGGAGATCACGATCTGTGTTCTAACACTACATTAATGGCTAAATTTATCCGATTAAAATGATTAAAATTTTAGTTTTAATTAGTTAATGTTAGTTAGCATCCATCTCTTCAAAATATGTTCTTAATATTGAACCGCAAACCACAATACCTAAAAGAAGAGAGAGAGAGAGAGAGAGAGAGAGAGAGAGAGAGAGAGAGAGAGAGAGAGCACCAACCGTGGTTGGGAAATGTACACTGGCAGAGGGATGGCTGTTGGAGTACTGTATGACTGAAATCCAATGATGAACGGTTTTGTAATGCTCTAAAAATATGTTCTCATACTGCATCATGCACCTACGACCAAAATACTAATATCTTTCCAGCAATTTAACTCTAAGGCTTTTATCCAAAGGAAAACAAATACACTAATTATTTTTGACAGCATTATTTATAATAAGCCCAAATCCAGATACAACCTAAGTACTGAATGTGTGTGAGTAAATAATAAAAATGAGTGTACATAAAGAGATACATGTATGAATATATGTATATAAAATGGTCTATTATATACATGATAAAAATGAAAATTTGTCTTTTTCAATACATGGTCAAACTAGAATGATCATGTTAAGTAAAATAAATTAAAATGATAAAGATAAATATTGCATGACCTCACACATATCTAATGTAGAGAATCAAAGCGAGGAAACAGATACAATTGAACAGAAGAAAACCCTTGGATGCAAATTGTAGAATTGAGTTATTGCAGGATGGCAGAAGAATGGACATTGAGGAGAACTCTGGTAGAAAGGGATTTCAAATGTTAAAATAAAAATACTGTTAATCTAAAATCTGCTTACAATGAAAACAATTCTTAGTAATGAAGATAGGGGCTGGAGCAATAGCACAGCAGGCAGGGCGTTTGCCTTGCACGTGGCTGACCCAGGTTCGATTCACAGCATCCCATATGGTCCCCCGAGCACCGCCAGGAGTGATTCCTGAGTGCAAAGCCAGGAGTAACCCCTGAGCATCGCCAGGTGTGACCCAAAAAGCAAAAAAAAAAAAAAAAGGATAAATAGCACAGTGGGTAGGGCGTTTTGCCTTGCACGCGGCCAACCTGGGTTTGATTCCTTCGCCCCTCTCGTAGAGCCCAGCAAGCTACTGAGAGTATATCGGCTGCACAGCAAAGCCTGACAAGCTCCCCGTGAAGTATTCGATATGCCAAAAACAATAAAAAAAGTCTCACATTTTGTTGAGATGTTACTGGTGCCCGCTCTAGCAAATCGATGAACAGTGGCAGGACAGTGCTACAGTGCTACAATAAAGATAAAATAAATGCTTTATAAAGCAATAAATACAAAGAATTTGTTGCCACCTACATTTACTTTAAAAAATTCAAGTTGGCGGGGCTGGAGCAATAGCACAGCGAGTAGGGCATTTGCCTTGCATGCGGCTGACTGGGGTTCAAATCGCAGCATCCCATATGGTCCCCCAAGCACCACCAGGAGTAATTCCTGAGTGCATGAGCCAGGAATAATCCCTGTGCATCGCCGGGTGTGACCCAAAAAACAACAACAAAAATTCAAGTTGGGCATCTCCAGGGAATTAGCAAATAATACATCAATAATGAAGGAAGATTTTAAAAATGTGAATAGTTGAAGAAGTGTAGCAAGCTTTTTCTTTTGCACTCTTTGCAATATGTTTGATATATGACATAAAAATAGTCCCGTGTAATAAGATTTTCATGTATTGGATATTAACATATGAGATAAGAACAATTTAAGGAGACAGAGTATAGTATCTCTGCAAGGGAACTATCTAAAAATAACGATAGAATATTCATTTTATGTGGACCGAAATGCAAAACCAGATTTTTTAATTAGTGCTAGAGTTTTCTGTTATTTAATCACTTTTGCATTCATTCATTACTGGTTGAATGTCAGATGGTTTAGCCTCTATAGAAAAAAGTATGGATATTCTTTATAAAAACTGCCTTATGACCCTGTAGTTCCACTTCTTAGCATCTACTCCAAAACATAAAAAATGTAATTCAAAAAATTATATACAAACCTATGTTCATTGCAGTGTCTAGTACAATAGTCAGAATATGAAAACAATCTAAATGTCTAGGAGGTAGGATGCCGCCTGGCAGGTCAACCTGTACCTGTGGGGTGAGTGCATTAGCAGCCCAATGGTGACGTCAGGCTTCCTGAAATCCCAAAATTGCTGTTGTGCCTCTGCCAAGCCCAGCAACTTGGGTCCAAATTTCCCAAGAAATTAAATCGTCAAAAGTTAGATATGTGGGAGTCACACCCACAAACCCTTCCGGCTTAGCTATACAAGCTCATTTACTGGCCTTGCTTATTGACCCATAAATAGTTCTCAAAAGAGATCAAAATCAGGCCATGTTAGCTCATTAAAATCCATGATTCAAAGATTCACAAATGAATCTCGGAAGAGAGCAGCATGCCACAGAGATGTCTCTCCAACCTGCACCAGGCTGATTTCTCCAGGGCACATGGGAGGGGAGCAGGTGTGTCCCTTCGCCTGACCCAAATGAATCCTGGCAGCCGCAAATCTCCAGAACCAAATTGCTGTATGGTATCGGCCGACTTTCACAGTCTTGTCCTGAGGTCCCCATGAATGAGAATGAATCCACTGAAAAACCCAGGTAGGTGAGACTAGTAGCTGAAAACTCCAGGCTTCACAGAGTCGGGGATGGAACACCTCCCCTCAGCTTCCCGCACTTCCAGTTCCCTGGCAGTCATGCCCAAGAACTGCCTCTGGAATTAATTTAAGTGCATTAAAGGCCATAATTCATAAACTCCCAAATGAATCTCAGAAGAGAGCAGCACACTGCAGAGACGCCTCCAGATGCCAAATATTAAAAAAATTTCTAGAATTCCAGGAGCACAAGACATCTCGTATTATGCATAACAAGAAATACAAAACAAATTATTTAGTATTTGCCTATGGGGCAGGCTTAGGTGGTGTTTGAAAAATTCGAAATAATGGTGGAGGGAAAGTATAATAGTGATGGGATTTGTTTTGGAATGTTGAATGTAAATAATTATTATGAAAAAATTATAAAAATAAAATAAAATAATTAAAAAATAAATCTCTAATTACAGATGAATATATTAAATAAGTACTGGCACATATACACAGAGTGGAGTATATGTATCCCTGCATGTATACACTGTGATATATATACAAAGCTATAAGAAAAGGAAAAATGGATTGCCTTTTTTTGCAACACGGATAGGAGTGGAGGGAATTATGTTAAGCAAAATAAATCAGTGGACAAGACAAATACTTGGTAATTCACTTATTTGTGTTTTATATGAGACAAAACAAATAGATAACAACAACAAAGTCTTGGCCTTGAATTTTAAAAAGTAAGATTATCAAGTCATGAAAAACATAGATGTTTTGCAGTTAACGTGAAAGGTAAAATCCTAACTCAAATAATCTGTGAAAAAGAGTAAATTTTCCCCTAATGTAAACATTAAGAATAACTGTTAGATGACAAAATCTAACAGATACATTGAAAATAGCTTTAAAAATTTACAAATGATAGGCATGTTCAAATTGATAGCATAGTTTTTGACTCTGACAGAAGGTAAAGTATAGTTTATTACCAGTTAGCATGACTCTGAAACTTCTACCTTCCTGCTCTATTAAATGTTTCAATAAAAGTTAATGTGTGCTTGTAAATAAGTGTCTGGTACACTTTTTTTTTCTCAGTGAATTTCATTATAGAACAGTGTCCTGTTGTCACAAAAATACTTTGCTATGCTTTGGTCTGTTGTCTCCAATATACAAATTAAATCGACTCTATTGATAGAAAGTCAATGCAGCAAAAGTGAAAAACATTGAGATAGCTTTATAACATGATTGTGAAATCTTAAATTCTCCTCCTCCTCCTCCTCCTCCTCCTCTTCCTCCTCCTCCTCCTCCTCTTCTTCCTACTTTTTGTGAAGCAAGATGGTTTTCATTGAGCTAAACTTATTTAGACAGGTGTGAGGGGAGAGAGAAAGGCTAAATACTTGTTCAGGAGAAAACACAGGATCGAAAAACAAGTCTACACCAATAAGAAACATTACCTGATCCTGTTACTCATTGATTTGCTTGAGCGAGCTCCAGTAACATCTCCATTTGTCCCTGTCGCGTGCTACTGTAGCCCAATGGCGTCTGCTCATTCTAGGAACACGAACAGCCTCAAACCAATCATTCAGGGTCTTGACGAAGAAGTCTAACCATCTCATAGGTGGGCGGCCATGTGATCCTTTGACATCCTGTGGAATTCAGTCAGTAAGCGCTCTAGTCCAGCGGTTGTCTCCAAATCTCATTACTTGTCCAGCCCATCTGATTTTCGATACCTTGGCAAATGAGACAGCATTCCTGACTCTTGAGCATTAATGGAGGTCGGAACTCCAGATTCTTTCTCTCATTTGAGTGAAGCGTGATACTTCAAGCATAGCTCTTTCGATTCCTCTTTGGGAGACCTGAATAGCATTTTCACCCTGTTTTCATAGGGCCCAGGTCTCTGAGGCGTATGTTAGTGCAGAAAGAACAGTGGAATCGAAGAGATGTGCCCGGAGCTGGAGGTTCTTCATCCTCTTAGCTATTTCTTCAATGCTCTTAAAGGTGTTGCAAGCTGCTCTCTTCCTCCTGCGCAACTCAGGTGCCAGGTCATTCGTCTTGTTGATTTCTCGACCTAGGTACACATAACTGTTGCATTCAGAGATGTTCATCCTGTTAAGAGTGAATGGAACGTCAGGAATGAGACCATTTCTCATAAACATTGTCTTTGTGAGATTCAGCTGCAGTCTGACCTTTCCACACTCATGGTCGAAGTCAGCCAGCATTTGTGTCGCT
This sequence comes from Sorex fumeus, assembly GCF_029834395.1. Lineage (NCBI taxonomy): Eukaryota > Metazoa > Chordata > Mammalia > Eulipotyphla > Soricidae > Sorex > Sorex fumeus. The sequence goes on along the minus strand of NW_026606086.1, from coordinate 14,852,041 downwards.
TGGCTGATGTTTGGTATTATTAGAACGATATCATCAGTGAAGTGGAGGTGGTGTAGTTGCCGATCGTCAATCTTCAGTCCCATTCCTTCCCATTTCAGTCATCGCATGACGTTCTCAAGGGTGGCACTGAAGAGTTTCAGTGAATTGGTATCACTCTGCCGAACCCCTCTCTTGACATGGATGATTACTTCTTTGTAGAATGGTGAGATCCAGGTAGTGAATCTGCAATACAGCTCACGGAGGATCCTGATGTACTGAGTTTTAATGCCCTGTTTGGCTAGGACTTCGATGACTGCTTCAGTCTCAACAGACTCATAGGCCTTCTTTAAATAAATGAATGTTAGAAAGAGCGGCATCTTGAACTCCCAATAAACTTCAATGAGCTTGGTTATCATGTGGATATTGTTGATAGTGCTGAATCCTTTTTGGAACCCAGCTTGTTCGCAAGGTTGTCCTTCATCTAGTGTTCTGCCAATTCTATTCAGGATGACTTGAGTGAACAGCTTGTAGACAACAGGCAATAGGCAGATCAGGTGATAGTTGCCAATGTCATGGATGTCTCCCTTCTTGTACAGTAGTACAGTCCTGCTAGTTTTCCATTGGGATGGAAACTTGCATTCAGACAGGTAGTGTGTGAAGAGCCAAGCCAGTGTATTGGTGAGTACTGATGTTAGGTTCTTCAGGTGATCGGGTCTGACCTTGTCTGGGCCGGGTGCTGTTTGCTTCTTTACCAATGAAATGGCATGTTGTATTTTGGAAGGGAGAACGTTGGGAACAACATATCCATACTGCGGATCACTTCTAAAAAGAGGCCGAGGATCCAAAACACTTCAAGTCCAAGAAGACCAGCCGCGGGAAGTTGAGAAAAGGCTGGAGAGATAGCCATCAGCCCATCATATGCTCCTACAAGTTGGTGACTGTGAAGTTTGAAGTCTGGGGCCTACAGAACAGAGTGGAACAATTTGTCCACAAGATGATTTGCGACATCCTTCTGATCAGACACAGACAGGCTTTTGCGTGGGTGGATGAGTGGTACAATATGATAATTGATGATGTTCGGGAATAATAAGAAACATAGAGACAAGCAAGCAAGATATGTGTTCAAGGGAGAACACAGACTTGAAAAGCAAGACCCAGGCAGCTTTCAGGAAAGAAATCTGGGAATACTTTAATGTAAATTTTTTTCTTTTTATTTATTTAGAAATAAATGCAAATTTATTTCTAACATGTAAATGCTAGTTGATGAAACTATGTTTTATAAAGAATAGCTGTAAATCAAACTCTATACTAGATTAAATTTATTATGACAAATTAATTTAACTATGGTTTGTATCTGGTCAGCTGCTGGGGCTGGGTCCCATGGGGCTGGGAGGGCTCTCACCCACCCCACACCTCCACTACCCAACCACCGCCATGCTTCTGGATGCTTTCTGGATGCTTGGGCCTAGCCTCACATATGAATGAAGTCCTACGAAACCCAGGTAATGCAGAACTTTGTGACCCTGGACTCTGGACTCAATGGGACCTGGGGCAGAGATCCTCTGCCTGCCTCCCCCAGTCTCCGGTGACCCAGGGGTCACACCCATAAGCCACTCCCAGCCGGCACCAGATAATCTCATCGGCCACCTTCCAGAACTCACACCTGCTTCTCCTGGAAGGGAGCATAAAATGAGGGTCCTATAATCATGCCACTGGACTCTGCAACAGGCTCTTTTCACTTGGGGCACCCCAGTGGAGGCTGGGTGAGAACCCTCCCCAACCCAAGGGATCCAGACCCAGCAGCCAACCTCCACTACCCAACCGCCGCCATGCTCCAGGCTGCTTTCCAGACTTCTCGGCTGTGACACTTCCTACTCACTTAATCACTTAATCACTTAACTTCCCGTTAGTCGTCGATTTGCTCGAGCGGGCGCCAGTAACGTCTCGATTTGTCCCTGTCGCGTGCTAGTGTAGCCCAATGGCATCTGTTCGCTCCGGGAACATGAAGGGCCTCAAACTGATCGTTCATAATCTTAACGAAGAAGTCTGACCATCTAGTAGGTGGGCGGCCATGCGGTCTTTTGACATCCCGTGGAATCCAGTCAGTAACAGCTCTAGTCCAGCGGTCATCTTTAAATCTCATTACGTGACCAGCCCATCTGATTTTCGACACCTTGGCAAATGAGACAGCGTCCCTGATTCTTGATCGTCTACGGATGTCAGAACTCTGGATTCTTTCTCTCATTTGAGTGAAACGTGATATTCCAAGCATAACTCTTTCTATTCTTCTTTGGGAGACCTGAATAGCGTTCTCATCTTGTTTGCGTAGGGCCCAGGTCTCTGAGGCATATGTTAATGCAGGAAGAACAGTGGAATCAAAGAGATGTGCCCGGAGCCAGAGGTTCTTCGTCCTCTTAGCTATTTCTTCCACGTTCTTGAAGGCGTTCCAAGCCGCTCTCTTCCTCCTGCGCAGCTCGGGTGCCAGGTCATTTGTCATGTTGAATTCTCGTTCTTCATCCTCTTAGCTATTTCTTCCACGTTCTTGAAGGCGTTCCAAGCCGCTCTCTTCCTCCTGCGCAGCTCGGGTGCCAGGTCATTTGTCATGTTGAATTCTCGACCTAGGTACACATAGCTGTTGCATTCGGAGATGGTCGTTCCGTTGAGAGCGAAAGGGGTGTCAGGAACGTGGCTGTTTCTCATAAACATTGTCTTCGGAAGATTCAGCTGTAGTCCTACCACACTCACGATCAAAGTCGGCCAGCATTTGTGCCGCTTGGCTGATGTTTGGTGTTATTAAAACAATGTCATCAGCAAAGCGGAGGTGGTGTAATTGCCGACCATCTATCTGCACACCCATTCCTTCCCATTCCAGTCGTCGCATGATGTTCTCGAGGGTGGCACTGAAGAGTTTCGGTGAAATGGTATCACCCTGCCGCACCCCTCTCTTGACATCAACGATCACTTCTTTGTAGAATGGTGAGATCCTGGTAGTGAATCCACAATACAGCTCACGGAGGATCCTGATGTATTGGGCTTGAATGCCCTGATTGGCTAGGGCTTCAATGACCGCTTCCGTCTCAACAGAATCAAAGGCCTTCTTTAAATCAATGAACGTTAAACAGAGCGGCATCTTGAACTCCCGAGAAACCTCAATGAGCTTGGTTATCGTGTGGATATGGTCGATGGTGCTGAATCCTTTGCGGAACCCGGCTTGCTTGATGGTTGTCCTTCATCTAGTGTTTTGCCAATCTTATTTAGGATGACTCTAGTGAACAACTTGTAGATGACAGACAATAGGCAGATTGGGCGATAGTTGCCAATGTCATGGATGTCTCCCTTCTTGAACAGTAGTACGGTCCTGCTGGTTTTCCATTGGGACGGAACCTTGCATTCAGACAGGTAGCGAGTGAAGAGCCGAGCCAGTGTATTGATGAGTACTGATGGCAGGTTCTTTAGGTGTTTAGGTCTGACCTTTTCTGGGCCGGGTGCTGTTTGTTTCTTTACCGACGAAATGGCGTGTCGGATTTCGGAAGGGAGAATGTTGGGAACGACATATCCATCCTGTGGAATTTGGTATGTCGGCAAGTGGACATGGCTATCGAAGAGATTTGAGTAGAAGGCATGGATAATCTTCTCCACTGCCATTCTGGAGGATGTGATGGATCCACCAGGATGTCGGAGGGCGTTCATCTTGGTCTTGTAGTTGGCGAAGGACAGGCGGGCCTTACGAATACTTTTCCTGGCTTCTGCCGCATCTACCAGTACTTCTGCTCTTCTCTCTTTGAGGTCTTCCTTGATCGCATCTCTGCACTGCTTTGCGAGCTTGGACGTTAGCTTGTGGTTGCCTGAGGCATGCGCCAAACCACGCTGGCGAATTAGCTCAAGAGTTTTTGAAGATAGGCGATTTTTTGTGGCTATCTCTCTCTTGGCGTTCCTCGCACATTCATGTAGGTGCTGAACCAGTCGATCGTATTCCTCGTCAATGTTGTCAACAATGGCATCTTCCCATGTTGCCGCAATAGTACCAAAGAGTTCCCAGTTGGTGGTCATTCTGGGAGTTCTCTTTTTGAACTTTGCAGCCCTTTCTCCCCGCTCTGTGAAGTAGAATTTTGCATGAAGGAGACGGTGGTCCGATCCCGTTCGAAATTTTGGGACAACAGCGACATCAGTCAGGCAAAACCGTCGATTGAATATGATGTGGTCTATTTTGTTGTGGAATCGTCCACCGGGAGACTCCCATGTCCATCGTTTATATTCTGCCTTCTGGAACTGTGAGTTACCATGAATGGTCTTGGTCGACATGATGAACTCAGACAGTCTCTCACCCTGTTCGTTCCATTCTAGGCCATGGGTCCCGATGTGAAGTTCTTCAGCTGATCTTCTCGGTCCTATCTTGGCATTAAAATCACCCACAATGATCTTGTAGAAGGTGTTGTCTTCTTTATAGAACTTCTCTAGCTCCATGTAGAACTTCTCGATTTCTCTTTCATCATAATGAGATGTTGGTGCGCAGACAACGAAGATAGAAACTGCAGGCAGTGAGCCACATCTATTCAAATGTAAACGTCCGATTCGGGTTGTTAGGCATTCGAATGAATGCTCTTGGCCAAGTTTGTGTTGACAAGGACACCGACGCCTCCAACACCTCTTTTATCGCATGTTCTGAGGAACAATTCTTCTCCAGTGTCGAAAACGGCATGGTGAGATTTATGCCTTCTTGTCTCGGTCAGACCAATGATGTCGTACTTGATCATTGGCGCTTGTACCATCAGGTCCTCGATTGATGCATCTGATGCTAGCGTACGTGCATTGAAAGTACAGACGATCATTTTTGTCTTTCTTCGTTGTGGCAGCCTAGGTCGGCCTTGAGATTTTGTCAGCCTCTCCTTTCTCATCCTTCTCAGTGCTGCCATGTCGGTGAAGCCTTCAGGGTCAGGTGAATGAGATCAGTTGTAGTTACTGGTTTTGGCATATCGAATACACAGCGGATAGCTTGCCAGGCTCTTCCATGCGGGCGGAATACTCTCGGTAGCTTGCCACTTCTTACTCATTTTTCATAATTACCACACCATATTTGATGGGGTTCAGATATATATATATATATATATATATATATATATATATATATATATATATACACACACACACACACACACACAGCAGTAGGGCGTTTGCCTTGCACGCAGCCAACATGGCTGACCCAAGTTCGATTCCTCCGCCCCTCTCGGAGAGCCCGGCAAGCTACCGAGAGTATCTCGCCCACATGGCAGAGCCTGGCAAGCCACCCGTGATGTATTAGATATGCCAAACACAGTAACCGAAATCTCCAGTGGAGACATTACTGGGCCCGCTCGAGCAAATCGATGAACAATGGGAGGGCCATTCCAATATATATATTGGAAGTTCTATATATATATTTCTCAGAGAGCCCAGTAAGCTACCGAGAGTATCCCACCGGCACAAGCAGAGTCTGGCAAGCTCCCTGTGGCATACTCAATATGCCCAAATCAGCAATAACAGGTCTCATTCCCCTGGCCCTGAAAGAGCCTTCAATCACTGGGAAAGATGAGTAAGGAGAGGCTGCTAAAATCTCAGAGCTGGGAGGAATAGAGACGTTATTGGTGCCCGCTGGAGAAAATCGACGGACAACGTGATGGCAGTGATGAAGTGATTGTCTGTATCTGCTTACACATGGGTGATTGAACTGAGGATGTATGAAGAGGGACTTACTCTTTTATTTTACTTCTTGGTGTATTTGTCCTTTTGGTTCTTATTCCTAGTGGGAAGACCAAACCATGGTTATTACTTCTGATGATCAGTTATGTCTGCCTGCTCTTGCTTTTTTTTAAGTCATTTAAATATTCCTCTCTTATAAATGATTTCCTTGAACATTTATTCTCAATATTGACTTTACTCTAGATCAATTCAAGCATGATATATTTATAGCAAAGAAATGGATTTCTAACTGTTAGAACTGTAACATAGTCAAATGAAAAATGGTCAATATTTCTTTCTATAAATTATGAAAAAGAAAAATACAGCACTTCTCAATCAAATGTGTGTTTTGTTTTGCTTTTTGGTATTTTGTTCTATAAGTAGGAGGTTAGTTCTCATGCTCTCTAGAGACAACATCGAACATTCTCTAAGACTGGAAAGTTTCCTAATTAATAACTTATTTCTCATTTTCCTCTAATATTACAATAGAATGTGCATTACTTATGAGAAAGTCGGCTCGTCCCCTGTGACTGTCTTACAGAGAGAATGCCCATTCACTCTGGTTTCCTTTCCCAGGAGAGAATTTCTCTCAGGGCCCATTTCAAGTCTATTTGTTGGTTTAAAACCACTAAGATAGTATGATGAACTTTTCAAATATAAAAGGATAAGCTATGATTTTTAATATCTTAGGAAATTTGAATAATGATTTGAACTGTGAGGAAAGGCAAGTCAAGTTCCTGTGGAACTCAGGTTTGTTTCTATCCTATTTTTTACAATATAATCAATTTCAAATATAAGGAGAGAACCAATTAAGATAATATTCTTGAAACTGTCATTTAATTTATTTATTGCTAATATTCATTTCTGATATCTAAAATCAGTAAATATTTCTATTAACATTTAATGCTTAAATAAAGTTTATCTTGTAGTAGGATTAAATTGATACTAACATAATAAATAAGTACAGAAGCCACAGTGGGTAAGAAATTGAGACTTGATATGAGACAGTTCATGATTATGTTGTATATAATTTATTCGGGCTGGAGTGATAGCAGAGCAGGTAGGGAGTTTGCCTTGCATGTAGCCAACATGGCCGACCCGAGTTTGATTCCTCCGCTCCTCTGGGATCGCCCAGCAAGCTACCGAGAGTATCTCACCCACACGACAGAGCCTGGCAAGCTCCCCGTGACATATTAGGTATGCCAAACACAGTAACAAGTCTCACAATGTTACTGGGCCCGCTCGAGCAAATCGGTGAACAACGGGAGAACAGTGACAGTGATAATTTTTTCATCTGTTAAATACATTTCATAGTATGTGTATTTTAAAATTTATCCTTTATCAGCTTTCTTAATACATTATAAGTTACTGAATAGTAGACCATATGCTATTCTGTTTTATGACTCACAATAGGCCTCTTAAATCTGTTTTGTATACATTTCCCCATTAATTAAATTAGAAAAATATTTCTTCTTTTTTTCTACTTCTGGACTTTTTATATTTCTGTACTTTAGTTCTGTTTGCTTGTTGTGGGTTTGTGGCCATAGCCAGCAATTCTCAGGGCTTACTTTTTGCTTTGCACTTAGGGATCAATCTTGCAGGTTCTGGGAATGGAACGTGGGTGGGTCAATGATAAAATAAGAGCTCTTCCCAGTGTCCTGGCCCCAACTTTGTACTGTATTTTTATGTTCCCTGAAAAATCACTTTTCAGGGCTGGAGTGATCGCACAGCGGGTATGGCATTTGCCTTGCAGGCGGCCCGACCTGGGTTCAATTACCAGCACCCCATATGGTCCGCCAAGCATGGTCAGGAGTAATTCCTGAATGCATGAACCAGGAGTAACCCCTGTGCATCACTGGGTGTGACTCCAAAAGCAAAGTAAATAAATAAAAAGCACTTGTCTTCCTTCCTTCCTTCCTTCCTTCCTTCCTTCCTTCCTTCCTTCCTTCCTTCCTTCCCTCCCTCCCTCTCTTCCCTCCCCTCCCCTCCCTTCCCTTCCCTTCCCTTCCCTTCCCTTCCCTTCCCTTCCCTTCCCTTCCCTTCCCTTCCCTTCCCTTCCCTTCCCTTCCCCTTCCTTCCTTCCTTCCTTCCTTCCTTCCTTCCTTCCTTCCTTCCTTCTTTCTCTTTCTTTCCTTGCTTTTGGGGTCACACCTGGTGATGCTCAGGGGTTACCCCTGGTCATGCGCTCAGGAATTACTCCTGGCAGTGCTTGAGGGACCGTATGGGGTGCTGGGAATCGAACCTGGGTTGACCGCATGCAAAGCAAATGCCCTACCCTCTGTGCATCACTCCAGTCCCACTTGTCTTCCTTTAAAAAACTTTCTACCTTTAGATTTTCTACTATGCCTTCTTTCTTTTCTCTGCATGGATATTTTTACTTATTATTAGATTTGTATATTTTTGATAAAAATGTCCAAGATCTTCGAATTTGCTTGCTTTCCAAAATGAAAAGTTCAAATGCTTTAATATGCTTGGGCACCATATGGGATGCTGAGGACTGAACTTGGGTAGGCCAAGGGCAAAGATAATGCCCAAGGCAAGGATCCCTAGCCTGCTGTGCCATCACTCTGGTCCCAACAGTTAATCTTACAGCCACTCAAGCAAAGCAAGCTCTTGTTCCCAGACACTTTCCTAGAATGTGCACTTTCCACACTTAGAGGGCAAATTTGCATTATCTGCTAATAAGTAGCACTGTAGCACTGTCCTCGCATTGTTCATCGATTTTGCTAGAGTGGGCACCAGTAGCATATCACAACAAATTGTGAGACTTGCTACTGTTTTTTGGCATATTGAGTACATCATGAGTAGCTTGCCAGGCTTTGCCATGTGGGCGAGATACTCTTGGTAGCTTGCTGGGCTCTCCGAGAGGGGCAGAGGAATCGAACCCAGGTCGGCCACATGCAACGCAAGCAACGCTTCTGTCTGCTGTGCTATTGCTCCAGCCCTTGCTAATAAGTATATCTAAAAATGTTATAATAATTCAGATGACTTCTTTAGTAGGAAAATCTTTTTAAAATGGTAATCATCTTGGGGCTGAGCAATAGCACAGCAGGTAGGGTGTTTGCCTTGCACGTGGCCAATCCAGTTAGATTCCCAGCATCCCATATGGTCCCAAAAGCACTGCCAGGAGTAACTCCTGAGTGCAGAGTAACCCCTGAACATCACTAGGTGTGGCCCAAAAAGAAAAAAAAGGGCAAAAAAATGTAGTCATCTTAATTTTAGTGTTTTGTAAGGTACTGAAAACAGTATTTTAAAATATATTTTCCCATATTTTTCTTTGATAACTTTATTAAAATTCTGATCACTTGATTCTTTTATTTTTGCCATCTTTCCAGTTCCTCCTATATTTCAGCTATGAAGAGTGAGCTTAATAGAAATTACTCAGAAGTGACTGAGTTTATCTTGTTAGGATTCAGAACCCCTCCAAAGTTTCAGATCCTCTTATTCTTAGTGTTTTTGCTGATCTACACGGTCACTGTGGTGGGAAATATTACCATGATAATTGTCATAAATGTGGACTCCAAACTTCAGACACCCATGTATTTCTTCCTGAAAAACTTGTCCTATTTAGATCTCTGCTACTCCACAGTCATTGCTCCTAAAACGTTAGCCAACTTCTTGTCTAATGAAAAGAAAATTTCTTACAATGGCTGTGCCACTCAATTTTTCTTCTTTGCTCTGTTTGTGACAACTGAAGGCTTTCTGCTAGCCGTAATGGCATATGATCGTTTATCAGCGATCTGCTTCCCTCTCCTTTACCCTGTGAAAATGTCCCATAAAGCATGTGTGAGGCTGGTGACAGGATCTTATATCTGTGGTTCTATCAACTCCATGATACAGACAGGTTTCACCTTCAGTTTGCGTTTCTGCCGAGAAAACAGATTGGACCACTTTTTCTGTGACGTACCAGCCCTCATCAAGATCTCCTGTGTTGACACGTTTGTGAATGAGATTGTACTGTTTATTATCTCTGCCCTCATCATCATCAGCACGACGACTATCATTCTGGTTTCTTATGCTTATATCCTCTCCACCGTTCTAAAGATCCCCTCAACCCATGGCAGGAGTAAGACTTTCTCCACGTGTGGCTCCCATATAGCGGTGGTGAGTTTATTCTATGGGACTGTGTTCTTCATGTATGCTCAACCTGGGGCCATCTCCTCACCACAGCAAGACAAGATTGTAGCTGTACTCTATACCCTTGTAATACCAATGCTAAATCCTCTCATTTACAGCCTGAGAAATAGAGATGTAAAAGATTCTGTGAAAAGAATTTTGTGCAGACAGTAATTCACTATCCGTAGAAACATTTCATGGCATACAGATTAGTTCTTCTGAGGTTCCTAGTTGCTCTTGTTATTTCAATCTTATATTTGTATAAATAACAAAAGTATATTATATAACTATATTATAGTATTATAACACTATGACATAGTACTGTAATTATTACATAATAATTTTATAAGAGTATCTGAGCATTATTTTAGTTACTGAAAATAGTAATGTGAAAGCATATATGTAAAGGTTATTATCTAGTATTTTCATTTCAATGTTTCTTTGTTTAAAAGTAAATGAAAGATGTTATTATATAATAATTAAAATCATATTGCATCTGTGTCTACTACTCCTTTTTTGTTGTTGCCATTGTTGTTCTGTTTTGAGGCCAGATACAGTGGTACTCAGGGCTTACTCCAGGCTCTGCTCAGGGATCACTCTTGGTTGGAATCAGGAGACAATTTGGAGTTCTGAGGACCAAATCCAGTCAGTCACATGCAAGGCAAAAGCCTTTCCCAATCTTCTAAAAGCCGCCCCCATCCTTGACTTTTTTATTTTACAAAGTAAAGTGATCCTTTTGAAATCCTTTGGAAAGGATAACACCCTCATTTGTGAGTGGTAAAATGGAATGGCATTAGTTACATAGAACACTTTGAGCAAAAAGTTTATTCTTTCCCCCAAGTATCAGTAAGAAGCACCTCTTACTAACCTCCTTTCATAAAAAAGGAGATCCACAATTTATTATCTGACAGGCAACTACTCATATGGAGAATGTGTGACAATGACATTTGTTCTGTTTTTAAATATAAAACCACAATTTTATTTTATTTTATTTATTTATTTTTGATTTTTGGGTCATACCTGGCGATGCACAGGGGTTACCCCTAGCTCATGAATTCAGGAATTACTCCTGGCAGTGTTCAGGGGACCACTTGGGATGCTGGGAATCGAACCCAGGTCGGCTGTGTGCAAGGCAAATGCCCTATTCTGTGTCCTGTTGCTCCAGCCCCTAAAACCACAATTTTAAAAAACAATAAGAACTCTTTGTCATGTATCATTTTTTTACTTAATTTTTATATATTTTTATAGTATCTACTTATGATTTATCAATTTAATTTATTTATTGCTTTTTTTGGTGGGGTGGATAAACTTTGTTTTTATTCTGTGCTGGGGATTGGACCCATGTAAGAAATATTGTTTTCCTACTAACAACATGTCACGGTCACGGTCCTCCTGTTCTTCATCGATTTGCTCGAGCAGGCCCAGTAACATCTCCATCATGAGACCTGTTGTTACTGTGTTTGGCATATCGAATATGTCATGGGGAGCTTGCCAGACTCTGCCTTGCGGGCGAGATACTCTCGGTAGCCTTCCGGGCTCTCCGAGAGGGGCGGAGAAATCGAACTCGGGTCGGCCATGTTGGCTGCGTGCAAGGCAAACGCCCTACCGCTGTGCTATCGCTCCAGCCCCTGACCTTTAGAAGAAACCATGCAGGCTTTCATTTCATCACAGATCCTCTTTAGTCACGGTCACGGTCACGGTCCTCCCATTGTTCATCGATTTGCTCGAGTGGGCCCAGTAACGTCTCCATTGGAGACTTTGTTGTTACTGTGTTTGGCATATCGAATACATCACAGGTGGCTTGCCAGGCTCTGCCGTGCGGGCGAGATACTCTCGGTAGCTTGCCGGGCTGTCCGAGAGGGGCGGAGGAATTGAACTTTGGTCGGCCATGTTGGCCGCTTGTAAGGCAAACGCCCTACCACTGTGCTATCGCTCCATCCCAACAACATGTATAGCTCTTTTTATTTATTTATTTATTTATTTATTTATTTATTTATTTATATGAATCACCATGGGGTCTGTACAGTTACAGACTTACAAATTTTTGTGCTTACATTTCAGTCATACAATGATCGAGTATCCATTCCTTCACTAGTGCCAATTCTCCACCACAAATGGTCCCGGTATCCCTCCCACCATCCCCACCATGTACCCCCCACCCCACCCTGCCTCTGTGGTGGGCATTCCTTTTTGCTCTATCTCTCTCCTTATGGGTGTTGTGATTTGCAATAGAGGTATTGAATGGCCATCATTTGGTCTGTAGTCTACTTTCAGCACGCATCTCCCATCCTGAGCGGGCCCTCCAAACACCCCATACTTGGTAGTCCCTTCTCTTTCTGAGCTGCCTTTTCCCCCAGCATGTGAGACTGTTTTCCAAGCTGTGGAGCAATCCTCCTGGTATTCATCTCTACTATTCTTGGGTGTAAGTCTCCCATTCTGTTACTTCATATTCCACAAATGAATGCAATCTTTCTCTGTCTGTCCCTTTCTTTCTTTCTCATTTCACTTAACATCATATTCTCTATGTTGATCCACTTATATGCAAATTTCATTACTTTATCCTTTCTAACAGCTGCATAGTATTCCATTGTGCAGAAGCTCTGTCAAAATATCTGAGCATTATTTTAGTTACTGAAAATAGTAATGTGAAAGCATATATGTAAAGGTTATTATTAAAACGAACATTTTAAAATAAGAAAATTGAGATTAGTAATAATTAATTTGGTATAGCCAAAACTGAGCATTAAAATTTTTGTAATATGACTATATTTAAACTGTATTACAAAGCATGCAGACTATTCTAAAGGTTTCACATCCTGAATAGAGGTATGGATATGGTACCCATTTTAGAATCAGCAAATTTGACATGTTTGAAGTTGACATGTTTACTTCACCTTCTTTGTTCCTACTCTTTTAAAATACATATGTGTTAAGTAGAAATTCAAGAACCTAAGACAAATGTAATTGTGAGATAGTGGAACTGGATTATTAGCTATATATTATAAATATTTACCTTGTCATGTACACACAAACACACACACACATATATATATATATATATACATTTTTATGTAAAAATGAAAGAATTCTCTAGACTGACCCATTGTAGCAACTGAGAGTCAGAACACTGACAGAAATCTAGGTAGCTAAAGTAATTTTTGGTGGTCTTCTCACTATTTTAACTTCAGAAAAAGAAGTTTAATAAATAATTTCTGATAGGAATTATTTGTGCGTTTAAGCAGGATAAATAAACTACTACCTTCTGGTTAAATAATACTCAGTAGTGTGCCAAAGTGATCAAAGGTAAAGGTAAAGGCCCTCCCATTGATCGTCGATTTGCTCGAGCAGGCCCAGTAATGTCTCCATTGGAGACTTTGTTGTTACTGTGTCTGGCATATCGAATACTCTCGGTAGCTTGCTGGGCTCTCCGAGAGGGGCGGAGGAATCGAACTCAGGTCGGCCATGTTGGCCACGTGTAAGGCGAACGCCCTACCCGCTGTGCTATCGCTCCAGCCAAAGTGATAGTGTAGTACATATCGCTTTTACCTTTCAGGTAGCTGACCCAAGTTTGATCCAAGGTACCACATACAGTCCCCTGAAGATCACCAGTAGTAACCCCTGATTGCAGAACTAGAAATAAGCCCTGAATACTGCTAAGTGTGACTGCCGCCACCAAACAAACAAACAAACAAAACTCAACACAAATTTTACTAAATAGGATCCAAATGACATTAACATTTTAACCTAATAATATTTATTCCTATTTTATCATTTTAAAATAGTGATTTTAAAATAGGGCTGGAGTGATAGCACAGTGGGTAGTGCATTCGCCTTACAAGCGGCCAACATGGCCGACCCGAGTTCGATTCCTCCGCCCCTCTCGGAGAGCCCGGCAAGCTACCGAGAGTATTCGATATGCCAGACACAGTAACAACAAAGTCTCCAATGGAGACGTTACTGGGCCCACTCGAGCAAATCGACGATCAACGGGAGGGCCTTTACCTTTACCTTTACCTATCATTTTATTATCATGCAATATGATACTATATCCTATTCCAAGGCATGAAGTGTTGGGGTTTACACATAAGTGTGGTCACAATCAATAGGGGTAAAGTTCCTTCCCTCAGGGGGTACTTCTTCTAGGACAGATAATATCTCTGCAGGACGACCCACCCTAGAATGGAATCCGCTGACTGTGTTTCTCCTCTCCTTGCCCAACAAACATATAAGCATTCACAATATTAATCATTTTGTATGGACACAGTAAGAAATACATTAAGTTTATAGGATTGCTCTCCTAAGGCCATCTCGATCTCAGACTACAGTGCTCAGGCCAGATAGTCTTTGTATCCTTATGCAGATGATTCTTGTGCATAAGGAGATAACCCCTGCTCACGTGATACTCAAGTTGAATCCCTTGTGTGAGCTGATGCCTGCTATATAGGGAAGGTACAGAGAACAAGGCTACTATTCTTCCTCAGCTATGGAAAGAAATAGTTATTTTGCCATGACCTGTGACTTTAGTGAATGGAGTGGGTGGTGCTCTAGATCTAGTCCTATGGGATGAATTCTGCAAATGCCCTACCTGCTGGACAATCAGTCCGGCCTTCTCAATTGCGTTTTAGCACAGGAATTTGTCCTTCCTTTAAATTGGTTTACATTTTCTTTTTTATAACAAAATTTTCTTAAAGATTTAATCTACAGACATTTAAAACTACTGAATATACATGATTTTTGTTTTATTTATTAAATGCAATTTTACAAAAAATAAAGAGAAGACAATTATATTTACCCATAATGTGTCTTGATATGTTTTCATTATAAATTTTTTTAGAGTTGTGACTTAAATAGGCCAATTTCTCCTTCCCCAATAGAAATGCAATTTTCTTAAAGTGAAGTTAATATTTATCATTTATGTAAATTTTATAAGCATTTTTATTACTGTAATTTTTATTGCTTTATACATGTTCTTTTGTACATAACTTTTTAGAAAATAATATTTCAGTTGTTTTTACTTTTTTTTTTTTTTTTTTTTTTTGCTTTTTGGGTCACACCTGGCAATGCATAGGGGTTACTCCTGGCCCTGCACTCAGGAGTTACTCCTGGCGGTGCTCAGGGGACCATATGGGATGCTGGGAATCGAACCCGGGTTGGCCGCGTGCAAGGCAAACGCCCTACTCACTGTGCTATCTCTCCAGCCCCAGTTGTTTTTACTTTTAAGAAACATAGTCTATACATATTTTTGCTTATTTCTTGCAAATCATTATTCCCGTTTTTTACCTTTCAGTTTTAAAATTTATCAAGTTATTATACTTCATTTTATAAATACTATTTTAGGGTTTTATTTTGATGTGGAGGTTTTGTTTTTTAATTTTGAATCATAATTTTCAAAGGTTATAATAATATAATTTGAATAGTAGAATTTTATAGTATTGTAAAATTACATACATCTTTTATTTTTTCTTTGAATATTAAAAAATCAAGAATATAATAGAAATTTTCCATAAAATACTACTGTATCCTTCACATGAGGTAACTATAATTATAGATATTTAAATACATAAACTTCTTAGTATAAAAATTTAGTCATTCTTAAAAGTGAAGTAGCATTTATGAGAAACATATTTTTATGTACTTTCTTATCTATTGCACTTTATAATGCAATATAAAGTTTTGTAAGTGTTCTTCAACGTTTTCAATTTTTGGAGCCATAACACAGCGGGTAGGGCATTTGTCTTGCATGAGGCTGGCCCAGGTTCGATTCCTCCATCCCTCTCGAAGAGGCAAGCTACCAGGAGTATCACATCTGCACGGCAGAGCCTGGCAAGTTCCCTGTGGCATATTCCATATGCTAAAAACAGTAACAACAAGTCTCACAATGGAGACATTACTGGTGCCCGCTCAAGCAAATCCATGAACAACGAGACAACGGTGCTACAGTGATACAGTGCTTTATCATTTACATTTTTTTCTTTTTGGGTCACGCCTGGCAACGCACAGAGGTTACTCCTGGCTCTGTGCTCAGGAATTATCCCTGGCGGTGCTCAGGAGATAATATGGGATGCTGGGAATTGAACCCAGGTAGGCCACGTGCAAAGCAAACACCTTACCCGCTGCGCTATTGCTCCAGCCCCTATCATTTACATTTTTAATTACCATTAAATGTGTTTATATATATATATATATATATTTATATTATAAAGCTACAGATAGTATCTTGCCTGCACGGCAAAACCTGGCAAGCTACCCGTGATGTATTCGATGTGCCAAACACAGTAACAACAAGTCTCACAATGGAGACATTACTGGGCCTGCTAGAGCAAATCGATGAACAACGAGAGGACAGTGACGGTGACAGTGATAAAGTATGAGCAGATGTTAGGATTCTTAGAGGGTTCTGGTTCTATGAGAAAATCCCGATGACACTATTTTGCTGCCACCTGGTGGCTACTTCTAAGCCAAGTTTCTACACCAAATAAAGAAAGATGCCTAAATGGTGCTTTGTGATAGAGTGAGACTTCCAGATGATAACTAAACTTTAAAATATTTCCTCGGTATTTTCCATCCTTCTTTCAGTGCCCTGAGCAGGGGATTTGGGTTGTAAAGCACCAGAAATATGCCATCCAAATGCTTCCCTGTATTTAAAATAAAATTAGGTCGTATTTTTAGCCTGGTTCCCTCCCTTTTTCTCTTTTTTTCTTTTTTCTCTCAACAAAAATCAGTCTGGTAAAATCTCATTTTATTTTGGAGAATAAAATAATTGGTTAACTATACTATATCTGAATTTGTCTTATCATGTGTTTCACTTTCACCTTTTCTAATTTTTTAAATTGAGAGTTGTGTTGATACTCACTATTAAGACAGAATTATTAGCTTTTTTCATACTAATTACAACACATATTAGAATAAATTTCCATAGCATCAAAAAAGGATGGAACATTCTCTCATCTTCCTAATGCTGAACAAGAATTTTTATTTATTTATTTATTTATTTATTTATTTATTGAATCACCGTGGGAAAGGTTACAAAGCTTTCAGGTTTAGGTCTCAGTCATGCAAATATCAAACACATTTCCCTTTACCAATACTTATTTTTTACCAGGAAGAACCCCAATAAAACCCCACCCCCCACCCCTCCCAGTCCCTGTGGGGCAGATGAATTCTAGTTAACACTCTATCTGCTTTGATTAGATTCATTGTTTCAATAAAAGATTCACCACTATTATTTAGAGTTTACCCCCCCCCCCAAATCAGACATGTTTAAAAAGCATTGTGAAGTGATTTGCTTTCTACAGCTGGGTTCAAGAATTAAATGTTGGTTTTGGATTTCTGCTATTTTACTTATTGACCCTGGAAGTATTTCTACTGAAAGTCAGATAGTTAAGAAATTAGTTTCTGTGCTCTGGAGTCGTGGCTGTGCTGGAGAGCCACTTGTGGGGGGCAACTGGTGGCCTCGGTAGGGCGTGAAGGGCAGACCGAAACGCTCCCCTTCCCATGAAGTTTTAGTCGCCCCCACTCCCCCGGCTCATACCTGCTGTCCACAAGGCTCCCATGCGGCCGCCATCTTTCTTTCCAGAGAGGAGAAGGCGACTAGGGCAACACCCTTTCCCCTCCGGGCAGACCTGATGGCCTGGATTAACACATAGTCCGTTCACTTTTCTGCTCCAAGCTGCCGGGTTCTGCATTAAGTCTTTGTGCTTCTGGGGCTGTGGCCGTGCTGGAGAGCCGCTCGTGGGGGGCAACTGGTGACCTCGGTAGGGCGTGAAGGACGGACCAGAACGCCCCCCTTCCCATGAGGTTTTAGTCGCCCCCACACCCCCGGCTCATACCTGCTGTCCACAAGGCTCCCATGTGGCCGCCATCTTTCTTTCCAGAGGGAGGAGGGCGGAAGGGACCAACACCCTTTCCCCTCTGGGCAGACATGATGGCCTGGATTAACGCATAGTCCTTTCACTTTTCTGCTCCAAGATGCTGGTGAACAAGAATTTTTTTAACACAGTAATTAATTCTTTTTTGAAGTTTTTGGGAATCTGATGGGAGATACTAGCTAGACAATAAATTATGGGTGGCCTGACTAAAGATTTAGTTGCTTTAGTGGTTGTAAGGGGCTGGAGCAATAGCACAGCAATAGGGCGTTTGCTTTGCACGCAGCCAACATGGCCGACCCAAGTTCAGTTCCTCCGCCCCTCTCGGAGAGCCCGGCAAGCTACCGAGAGTATCTTGCCTGCACGGCAGAGCCTGGCAAGCTACCCATGATGTATTCGATATGCCAAACACAGTAACAACAAAGTCTCCAATGGAGATGTTACTGTGCCCGCTCAGGCAAATCAATGAACAATGGAAGGACAGTGACAGTGTTTGTAAGAGAAATAATAATTAAAACATTGGATATTTCTTATATATTTTTTTTCTTTTTGGGTCACACCGGCAATGCACAGGGGTTACTCTTGGCTCTGTACTCAAGAATTATCCCTGGCAGTGCTCATGGGACCATATGGGATGTTGGGAATTGAACCTGCGTCCACCACGTGCAAGGCAAACACCCTACCCACTGTGCTATTGCTCCAACCCCTTTCTTATATATATATATATATATATATATATATATATATAAATTAATAATGCCATGCAATACAAAATAGGTCATGGTCACGGTCCTCCCGTTGTTCATCGATTTGCTCGAGCGGGCCCAGTAACATCTCCATTGTGAGACTTGTTGTTACTGTGTTTGGCATATCGAATACATCACAGGTAGCTTGCCAGGCTCTGCCGAGTGGGCGAGATACTCTCGGTAGCTTGCTGGGCTCTCCGAGAGGGGCAGAGGAATCGAACTCCGGTCAGCCATATTGACTGTGTGCAAGGCAAACGCCCTACCACTGTGCTATCGCTCTGGGCTTGAGTAACCCCTGTGCATCACTGGGTGTGACCCAAAAAGCAATACAAAATAGTTTCTTAATTTTATTTGCATTACGAGGTGTAAAGTTTTAACAGAAGTTGTTTTACAAGTTTATAATTACTGAATTTTATGCATTGTTGATGAATCCTTGGCTCGAAATACAATTTCTAAAGTTATCTGGCAGGGCTTGGTGTGAGCAGAATGAACTAGACTTGCACTGTAGTACTTGTAGCACTATTCTCCCGTTGTTCATCGATTTGCTTGAGCGGGCACCGGTAACGTCTTTATTGTGAGACTTTTTGTTACTGTTTTTGGCATATGGAATACGCCACAGGGAGCTTGCCAGACTCTGCTGTGCGGGCAGATACTCTCGGTAGCTTGCAGGACTCTCTGAGAGGGACGGAGAAATCGAACCTGGGTCGGCCGCATGCAAGGCAAATGCCCTACCCGCTATGCTATCGCTCCAGCCCAGACTTAACCAATACTAATGTTGTCCTAGTCACTGTCACTGTCACTGTCCTCCCATTGTTCATCGATTTGCTCGAGCGGGCCCAGTAACGTCTCCATTGGAGACTTTGTTGTTACTGTGTTTGGCATATTGAATATGTCACGGGTAGCTTGCCAGGCTCTGCCGTAGTAAATTGAAAGATATTGGACAATGTATAGTTTGAAAATGTAACATTTTCTTTCAAAAATTGTTGAAAGTTCTGAAGTCTTAAGATTCTGCTATATATATATATCTTAGAGTATATATCTTAGAGTCTTACATATGTATAATATTAGAGTATATATCTTAGTGTATATATACACACACTCACATGTATGTTTTGCAGTATGGATATTTGGATATCTATAATTAAAATTTTTCTAACGTATTATTCCTGTCAGTCATGGTCCTCCTGTTGTTTATCAAATTGCTCTAGCGGGCCAAGTAACGTCTCCATCATGAGACTTCTTTTACTGTGTTTGGCATATCGAATATGTCATGGGGAGCTTGCCAGACTCTGCCGTGCGGGCGAGATACTCTCGGTAGCCTTCCGGGCTCTCCGAGAGGGGCGGAGAAATCAAACTCGGGTCGGCCATGTTGGCTGTGTGCAAGGCAAACGCCCTACTTCTGTGTTATCGCTCCAGCCCCTGACCTTTAGAAGAAACCATGCAGGCTTTCATTTCATCACAGATGCCCTTTAGTCACGGTCACGGTCACGGTCCTCCCGTTGTTCATCGATTTGCTCGAGCGGGCTCAGTAACGTCTCCATTGGAGACTTTGTTGTTACTGTGTTTGGCATGTCGAATACATCACGGGTGGCTTGCCAGGCTCTGCCGTGCGGGCGAGATACTCTCGGTAGCTTGCCGGGCTCTCCAAGAGGGGCAGAGGAATCGAACTCGGGTCGGCCATGTTGGCTGCGTGCAAGGCAAATGCCCTACGTGTTGTGCGATCACTCCAGCCCATGCCCTTTATAATGCCCTTTATTAGGGTGAAAAAAAACTGCTGAAAACTGTATTCAGGAGTGAGTACAGCATTTTACCAAACCAAGCCTTTGTTTGGTGAAATAGTTTTTGGCATCTACTGAGTCTTATGTGTGTCTATGAGTGCGTGTATCTGTTTTCCTGTATCTGTGTAAGGTGTCTCTGTGGAGGGAAAAAAGGGACAGGAGAGACACAGACAAAAGAGAGATAGAAATGACAGTGGGAAGGAGGAAGAGAGAGAATTCTATCTTGGACCCACACCAAAGCCTACTTCTGTACTTTTTTTTCACAGAAAATAAAAGTTTTAAAATTTGTATAAATAGCTGAAGATCGCTATTTAAAATTTTTTTTATTGGTTTTGCGAAGGTGCTCTATAAGCATAATCAAAACCACATGATTGTTACTTCTCATTAAAATCTGACAGACTATTTTTGTCAATTAAACATTTTATCATTGGATGCAATTGCTTCTTTGTTAAAGAAGTTACTTGCAAGGACTGTATGGTGTTTAAGGAGAAAAGTTCCACACTTTGTTTTTGAGCTGTAGTCACATTTTGTAAAAGTCAATTTTTTTAGGGATGACAGTTTTGAATCTTAGGCTCGTTGTAGTGGTTCTCAACATTCTCTCTCTCATTCTCAATCTCCATAAGTAGTGTGGTATGAAGTAAATTCATATACCACGAATTATTCCTTGTGTTACTTTGCAGGCATTATAACAGCATCAGTCATGTAACTTTTCTTATTTTTGAAAAATTGAATGTCTTTTATGTCTTAAACTCTATGTTTGGGTTGTTTGGGTCTAGAAGCTCACAAGACTCAAAAACAAGAAAATAAACCACCTCATAAAAAATACGCAGAAGAGTTGCACCAGAAGCTTCACCAAGGAAGGCATCTATATGGCCAACAGGCACAATTAAAATAGATGTTCATTATCTTTTGTTATAAAAGAAACTCAAATCATTAAAATTATATATCAGCTCATATTTATGAAGATATCTACGTAAAATGCACTGCACTGTAGCACACTGTCCTTTCGTTGTTCATCAATTTGCTCAAGCGGTAACTCATTGTGAGACTTGTTACTGTTTTTGGCATATTGAATGTGCCACGGGGAGCTTGCCAGTCTCTCCGAGAGGGACGGAGGAACTGAACCCAGGTCCAAAGTGTGTAAGGCAAACACCCTACCCTCTGTGCTATCGTTCCAGTCCTTACCTACATAAAAGAGGCCAGAAAAATAATTTTGCATTTGTTGCTCATTCTGTTAGAACTGAATTTTGGAATACATCTCTAATGCCCATGTGAAGCATATGTCACTATTCTCTTTGGTATTTGTTTTTTGTGTGTGCTGTTTGTGGTTTAGTTTTGTTCTTTTGCATGTGGCTGTTCAATATTTCCAAAGTTTATTGACTGTTCCCTGCTCATAATATTCTCTTTGCTACTTTCTTACAAATCTGTTTTCCATATATGTTTGCTTTCTTTCTGAGATTTCAATTCTGTTCCCTCGACCTATTACTAGTCGGCATACTTACTCCTCTTTCTGAGCAGTAAAACTGTACAAATCAGCTCTGGTAGACTCAACTCTACCATTCTTTTACATTTTTATGATAACTTCTCTCCTATCCCTATAAAATGTATTTCAGATATTCTGAGATTCTTTTAAAATGTGTTCTGGTACAAAGGAATAAAATCCTCATTCATGACAGGCTCTTTTATATTATTATTGTTGTTCAGGACTCTTTGTTTTTATACCTTTGTTATTGTTTTATTTTTTAATTGTAGTTTAGTCCAGATCATGTATGAGATATAGTTATGTTAACTTAAATATGTAATTCTTTGTTTCTCGTATGTTGATTATGCTAACTTTGTGACCATGGATCTGAACTCAACAGGACCCAGAACAGAGATCCTCTGCCTGCTTCCCCCAGTCTCTGGTGACTCAGGGCTCACACCCATAAGCCACACCCTGCTGGCACAGATAATCTCTTCATCGGCCACCCTTCAGAATTTATGGATGCTCCTCCCAGATGGGAGAGTAAAAGGAGGCTCCCAGAACCAATCCACTGGACTCTGTGCCAGGCTGTGGGGCGGGTGAGAGCCCAAGGGACCCAGCCCTGGCAGTCGACCTCCACTGCCCAACCACCGCCATGCTACAGGTCACTTTCAGATTCAAGGTCGCGTGACACAGTATTAGACACTTCCTACTCATTTACACCTCTTGGAGAGCCCTGAAAGCTACTGAGAGTATTCCACGCACACAGGCAGAGCCTGGCAAGCTCCCCGTGGCGTATTCCATATGCCAAGTACAGCAATGACAATAGGTCTCATTCCCCTGACCCTGAAAGAGCCGCCAATAATTGGAAAAAGACGAGTGAGAAGAGCCTGCTAAAATCTCTGGGCTGGGAGGAATAGAGACATTATTGGTGCCCGCATGAGTAATTTGATGACCAATGGGATGGATGACAGTGATACAGTGATATCGTGATGCTGATCATGCAATTCACACTAAAACGCTGTTGTTATCTCCAGTTTACATGGAAGAAACATATGTGATACGAACATAAAGAACTACAGGACAGTATGAAGAATATTTGTGGAAATAAGGAATCTAAATGTACTGAATACTTTGGATTGGGAATATATTATAAAATTTGTAAAAGCTGAAATATTAATAGTTTTAGGTAAAAGGTTGTAATGAGAATATTTTTAAACATTTAGGATATATTAATAAGAACACTCAAGTATCTATAAATCAATATGGAAGTGCTAAAAGGTTTTTAAGTAGTTGTTAGCTATTATAAGGTATTTTATGAAATATGTTATTTAGTATATACAAAAATTTACAAAATAAATAATATGTATAAAACCAATTTTTCACCTCTTATTGTAATATTACTTGATTGAGTGATACATAATTCAAAGGATTGAAGTATAACAATAACAAGAAGTGACACATGCACATATTTTTTGTTATTGCTTTGGAGTTTCTGTGCCACACACAGTGGTATTTAGAAGCTATTCTTGACTCTGTGCTAGGGGATCATGTCAAGTGGTGTTCAGAAGACCACGTGGTGCTGGGGTTGAATCTGAAGCTGGTCTCATGTAAGAAAATCACCTTAATTCCTGTATTATCCTGTATTAGCCCATCCACACATTTTCAAAAAATTGCCTATCATTACTAATTTATCAGTTGTGTCACTAGCTAATTATTTATTTCTAATCAATTTAGCTTAAGAATTGTATTCAGAGTTTGTTTTCTTGTTTGTTTATGAGTCAAACCTGAGGATGCTCAGAACTGATTTGTGGCTCTACACACATTGGTCACTCCTGGTGGACTTAGAGAACCATATGGAATGCAGAGGATCCAATCTGGGTTTATTACATGCAAGACCACTTCAGAGTTTGATATAAAACATGTTTTTGGAGTTTGTTATAAACCTATTATATAATGAATACACAAACTTTCATTTTGGAGTATTTATAAGATATCAGAAATTTCTTCAAGTATTTCAAATCTAGACCTCACACTACAAATAAAATATATTTTCTACTTCTATGCATTCTTAAGAGATTTTTTAAGTTCCTAGTGAAAGCTATATGTATAAGGTGTGAAAGGAAACTAAAAATATACTGGTGGGAATCATGGTATTTTATATGAGCAACATTCAGCCAACTCATTTTCATACACATATCAGAAAAAAATGAATTTGATTTATAATTTTCTTAATTAAATATAGAAATTCTGAAAGTCTTATTTATAAAAACATGATCTAAGGGTAGAGAGTATTCTTTCAAGGGGTGAAAGAGATAGTCCAGTGGTGAAGTGCTTGTCTTGCATGCAGCTGATGGGGGTTCAATCCTGAAATTGCATTAAGGTTCCCTGAGCACCGCCAGAAGTAATCACTGAGCACAGACACAGGAGTTAGATCTGAGTATAAACAGGTGCTAACCCCCCAAACAAAATAATAATAAGTAGAAAAACGATGTATTTTCACAAGAAATTTTATAACTGCTAATGGCTTTGATTGCCTGTGAGAATACAGGAAGCAATAAGACCAAATTCACTGGTTCTCCAATTCCTATGTGGGAACTAACTTGATTAGAATTAGTTGAAAATATTGAAATATAAATAAATTCACCCCATACTTATCAACTAATACACAAATTTTATCTGTCAGGTAATTAACAATGCATAGTGATGCAGGAATGAGTATTAAAAGTAAAGCAAAATCTTCCCCAGGTGATACTGTAGTATGAAGAAGCTTAGTAAGCACTGACCTAATTGACCTCCAGGGCTTTTTAATTTTTCCAAAAAAGACCACACACTTATATATATTTCTATTTTTTTCTTAGCTTCAAGGATGACTGTCAGAGTAGATAAAAGTTCCTATAACGTCTTGCTGATAACACATAGTTTAATCTTTGCATATATGAGGATATTCCTATTTTTGCATTATTTAAACATATTATAAAGAAGAGTAATGTGTTTATCAAGATTCATATTTCAGACACAATATCAGATTCTTTTTTGATTCCACTAAATAAAAATTATATGTGTAATACACAGAAATAAATGATGCTGCTTATTAAGTGTACTCATATAATTTACTAAACTCAATATACGCTGTGAAGAATTTTGTAACTAATGACAATTTACCTAAATCTTACTTAAAGGTGCAATCAATTATAAATTCTTCAATGAAACTATTTTTGGAATTTGCTGATTGTCAAGAAAGGTAATTTTTTTCTTTTTAAATTTCTCTCTAAAGATAATTCTTTTAATTTAGCAAATATTTCTCTTTTTTTCTGTTCCACAAGTGCTACATAATTTATTTAATTTGTGTATTTCTATTAATTCAATCCTAGGAATAGTAATTCTATGGGGCTGATACTTTAAAACATGTTTTTGTAGATAATAATGTAGAGCTAATAAAAAAATAAAAAAATAAAAATAAAGTGGAAACTTACAGAGTTTTCCTACTTTGCCCAGTATTTAGCCAGTCAGTGACAGGACGCAGATTAAAACTTAGGTTTAATGTGAATAATATGATGACTTCAAAGAAAGTTTTTTTACCTCACAAAAAATAGTGAAAGCTAAATCAATTTAACTTCAAATTCATTATAATTTTGATTTTGTGAAATTTTAACACAAAAATGGAAGTTTAAATGTATTAAATTCTTTTAAGGAAATGTTTTTCTCAGTTCAGGAAGCAAATATTAATATTTTCTCTGTTATGTGCCTCTTCAGTGTCTGATACTAAGATTGATATTTATTTTTAGAGTAATGCCAATGTAATGCAGCTTTTCCCTAATTTATTTGAATAAATGTGTTGTTTCAATAGTAAATAATCAAGAAAACTTTTTTTTAGGCGAAGTTAATTTTGTAATCAACCATTAGGTTTCTAAATTAAAACAAGAGTGATACATCTAATTGCAAGTACTGGCAGCAAAAGGAAAACTTCGCACATTAGTTGTCAACAAGGCAATCACTACCTCTACTAGTGGTCAGAGGTATTTGATAAAGTAGCAAGTAGAGGTTAAACAGTTTATGGCTTGATAGGCTTTGGTTCATCTTTCCTCATTTATATCTTTCTTATATGTTCTTCTACATCATGAAACAATAGTCTCATTTTATGATGTCTTTTATATAGAAGATAGTTTTAAGACAGTCAAATTGCAGATGCGACGGTGGTAAAAGGAATGAAAATAATTATATTATTATATTACATTATCGGGCTGGAGTGATAGCACAGCGGGTAGCGTGTTTGCCTTGCACGCGGCCGACATGGCCACCCGAGTTCAATTCCTCCACTCTCTTAGAGAGCCCGGCAAGCTATTGAAAGTATCTCACCTGCACTGCAAAGCCTGGCAAGCTACCCATGACGTATTTGATATGCCAAACACAATAACAAGTCTCACAATGCTACTGGGCCTGCTTGAGCAAATCGATGAACAACGGAAGGACAGTGACAGTGATGTTACATTATCATCTAGTTTTTATTCCTAAAGCAAAAGTAATTTTAGCACTTGTTTATTTACTTGACAAACATGTATTTGATTTTGAGATATTCTAGTGATTTCAAATAATGATTTTGCCTTTAGTTTTATTTTCCTCTAGAGCAATTGGGCTGGAGGGATAGCACAGTGGGTAGGGCATTTGCCTTTGCACACGGTTGACCCGGGTTCGATTCCTCCATCCCTCTTGGAGAGCCTGGCAAGCTACCGAGAGTATCCGTCCTTCACGGCAGAGCCTGACAAACTCCCCGTGGCGTATTCCATATGCCAAAAACAGTAACAACAAGTCTCACAATGGAGACGTTACTGGTGCCTGCTTGAGCAAATCGATGAACAATGGGAGTCCAATGCTACAGTGCTACAGTGCTCAGAGCAATCCTATAACATAGGCATTAGTTCTTTGATTTAGAGGACTTCAAGACATTGAAAGTGTTGGTAGTTATTTAAGAGTACATTAGACTGAAACAGGAAAAATTTGTATTTATTCATCTTTTTGTAAAGCTGTGATAAAATAACATAAAATAACAGAAATCATCACTGTTCCAGCTGTGCTTTGGTCATCTACACATGTAATCATATCATGAAATTCTGTAAATTCTATATACAATGTATTTGTATTTTTGAAGAGGCCTACCAAGATAAAGTCTTTTCTTATTAGCATTTTTTGTCTCCCTGGGAAATTCAAGAGTCAGAAGTAGTTTACTCTTTCCACAGTCATTATAATCATTTTTCTCTCAGATAGGTATCAACTATGAAGAAAAATCTGAATTATTCAGAGGTGACTGAGTTTATTCTGCTAGGATTCAGAACATCTCCAGAAGTACAGATTCTCTTATTTCTACTTTTCTTGCTTATCTATATGGTTATTGTGGTAGGAAATATCAGCATGATAGTTGTCATTAAAATAGACTCCAAACTTCATACACCTATGTACTTTTTTCTTAGAAATTTGTCTTATTTAGATATCTGCTACTCCACCGTCATTGCCCCCAAAACTCTGGCCACTTTCTTGTCCAAAGACAAGAAAATTTCTTACAAAGGCTGTGCAACACAATTCTTTTTCTTTGCTCTCTTTGTTGGAACAGAAGGCTTTCTCCTAGCTGTGATGGCATATGATCGTTTTTTAGCCATCTGCTCACCTTTCCTCTATACCACACGTATGTCAACCCAGGCATGCATTCGTTTGGTGATTAGTTCCTATGTCTGTGGATGCATCAACTCCATGATACAGACAGGTTTCACTTTTAGTTTGCGTTTCTGCGGAGAAAACAGACTGGACCATTTTTTTTGTGATGTGCCAGCCCTCATCAAGATCTCCTGCGTTGACACGTTTGTGAATGAGATTGTACTGTTTATTCTCTCGGCTCTCATCATTGTCAGCACGACGACTATTATTCTGGTTTCCTATGGTTACATACTTTCCACTGTTCTAAAGATCCCCTCAACCCATGGCAGGAGTAAGACTTTCTCCACTTGCACCTCTCATATCACTGTGGTGAGTATATTTTATGGAACTGTATTCTTCATGTACGCCCAACCCGGGGCCATTTCCTCCCCAGAGAAAAGTAAAGTGATAGCTGTATTCTATACTCTTGTCATTCCTATGTTAAATCCCATGATTTATAGTTTAAGGAATAGGGAGGTGAAAAACGCTGTGAAAAAGATACTGTTGAAAAAAGTATCTTTTAATTAACTTCTATTCATCTATAAAAGTATATATGGACTAAATGTAATATTTTCAGTAATTTTCTATAAAATAGTTTTAAAGAAAAGTTCTAGAAGCCTTGAATGTTCAATATTCCTAGATTCTTTTAAATTCAATTTAAAATAAATACAGACTTTTATATTCCTACATAAAAATTTTTGGTGTGATATCTTCTTATTACTAGATTTGCTTTTAGTGTTTTATTTTGCCTATGGATATTCAAGTTTGAAATTCATTTATGTAATACTACTAAATACATACATTAAGTTTATTAATATGCTATCAACAGGTACATGCAGGTATATTTAAATATTTACATATCTGTTTAGATATCTGGAAAAAAGGAGAAAGAGATTACTGAATATTTTTTCTCTAAATTATAATAAAGTTTGCCATTGTTCATCTTTGTAAGTGAATTTGCCTGAATACTTATATAAAGGAGTGATACAAAATATTTTAGTGATATCCCTACATCATCTGAACATTATTATGATATGGTTATTATATAAAACTTGTTCTGAAGTCTTAATTATAAATGAATAATAATAATTTTACTGTTATTCACATTTATTGGCCTAAGTACTTTTTCTTCTATTTTTACATCTTTATAAATATTTTACAAGCTGAAAAAAATCCTTGATTTCCTTTGAATTTGAAAAAGTATTGTCATGTAGTGACATTAATAGTGTCATAGCTTTTTAAAACTACCTATGGTATCTATAAATTCTATTTTCAATCCTTAGAATATTTTGTATACATTTCCTTTTAAATTTACCATATAAGTGATTTCATACCATTATAAATTTGCATTCCATATAATTAATTTTGAAGTAATTTGTGCTATGTTATTTAGGTAAATTTGTTGTCTTAATTTTGTTTTGTTTAGATATTCAAAATTGTAATCCATGTATATTAAATGTTCAATTGCAGTACTATGCATCAGAAACTTGGATGTTTTAAAGAAAATTTGTTTTGGTTGTGGGCCACACTTGAAAGTGTTGATGTGCTACTCCTGGCTCTGTGCTGTGGAATTGCTCCTAGTGATGTTCAAGGGACCTTTTGAGCTATCTATACACTAAAAATTATGATGCTCATAGAAGAAATGAAAAGCAGCATGGAAAGATACAATGTGTTATTTGGGTAGAATAATTAACATCACTAAAATGTCTAAACTACGTGAAAATATATAGATTCAGTGAAGAATCTCAATTTTGTTTTTCACAAAGGTAATAGTAATATAAACTTTTATAAAACAACAAGACTCTAGTCAAATCGGTCCTGCTGAAGAGCAAAACAGGATGCATCACACTTCATGACTTCAAATTACACTGCAAAACTATAATAATTAAAGCAGTAATGTATGGGCATAAAAACAGACAAATCAGTTAAAGACAATCTTGAATTTCAAGAGTATAAAGAGAAGCTATGTATAAATGACCAGCTAATACTTAGAAAGGATGAAAGGATCCAAGAATATCAAATATGTAGGAATCTGTCCCAATAATTGGTGTTGGAAAATCCAGATGTACACGAACAAAAGAATTAATTTGGTTTTGGGGATATAGACTATAGTGGTAGGGCACATTCTAGCACATTAAAAGCCCTAATATAGATTCTTCACATTGAATGCACCACCAAGTCCTAAATACTGCAGTAATGGCTGAGGATCACCCATGATAGAACCTCACTTTTCAAATTCTTCAGAGTATGACCCTAGTAATACAAATTAAACAGCCAACAAATAAATATAAAAAACGTGCTCAGCATTATTAATCATCAGGGAAATAGAAATCAAGCCACAATAAGATAAATCCCTACATCTTTTAGAATGCTTAATGTTAGTAGCACTGTAGCAATAGCACTGTCCTCCCGTTGTTCATCAATTTGCTTGAGCGGGCCCCAGTAACATCTCACAACAAATTGTGAGACTTGTTGTTACTCTTTTTGGCATATCAAATACGCGTCGGGTAGCTTGCCAGGCTCTCCCGTGCGGTGGAATACTCTCGATAGCTTACCGGGCTCTCTGAGAAGGGAGGAGGAATTGAACCCGGGTCAGCCGCATGCAAGGAAAACACCTTACCCACTGTGCTATCACTCCAGCCCATTAATATCAGTAAATAAAAGATAACCACTGTGGGCAAGAATGTGGAGAACATAAAAACCTTCTGCACTATTGGTGCCAGTGTAAACTGGTTCAGTCTACATGGTAACTACCAGAGTTTTCTTAACTAATTAAAAAATAGACATAGATCACCTCCGCAGCATGAACTTCACAAGGCTGATGGCAAGCTGCACCTGAGTCCACTTGTTCTGGGCAGCATGGATGGTGATCCCTATTACCTGACTTTCTGGAGAGCCATAGACATAGGCTGGACTGAGGAATTTCTCTTTACAGGAAAGGAAAGTCAGTCCTAGATCTTACCCAGGTTTTTCAGGTTCATGGCCTTTCTTTCTCAGAAAAGAATTTCAGGCAGAGATGATGTAAAACAAGTTTATTGGGAAATAAAGGGAAGTCTGAAGAGAGGCTAAGGTAAGAGACATGCCTAAGAAAGACCACAGGCTTCTGCAGAGTAGAGGCAGTACACATTCCAGTATTAAAGTATGAAAGTACACATCTCAAGAGAGGAGATGTGGATGACATGTGCTTGAGCACCTTGTAGCCAGCAGCAACACATGCACTTGGGTAATACATGCATGCACTTCTTTACTCAAGTTGGCTTGTTATACACTTCTCCTAAACTCTCTTGCCCCTCCCTTCAGTCCTTTGCTAGGGTGGTTGCCAAGGAAGTTTGGATCAATTCAGGGTTTTCTTTTGATATTCTCCACCTGGCCTTTGCTGCACACCTTAAATTTGAAGAATGTTGTATGTCAAGGGTATCTAAGTAAGACTAAGGGAAAAAGAATATAAATGCACATATGCATGGATATGCATTAAGACTTCATAAGTATTCATGAAGACTACAGGAGTCTTTATTCATAATTTTAATGTAAGCACACAAGGAGAGAGAGAGAGAGAGAGAGAGAGAGAGAGAGAGAGAGAGAGAGAGAGAGAGAGAGAGAGACCCTTAGAGTTATAGCACAAACAAATGCCTGGAGGAAAAAATCATGGAACAAATATAACATTAGTAGTGTGTTGGTGGTTATGAGCTTTTTCTCATTGGCAGAAGACAATGAAACATTTCAAAAAGAGTGATAAGTGCTCAAGGGCAAGGACTGGCTGGGCTTCTCCAGAACAGAGAAAAAGTCCAGAGTATCATTTAAGGAAACGTTAAGAAATATGAATATTTTTCTATAACTGCTTTTCCCCCAAATTCTTGACACAAGGAGTTAATGAGGCATTTCCTGGGGAAAAGAGCATTGAAATTCTGGTGGTCCATTTTTCTCTGCCATCTTTCCTGCCTACAACAGCACTGTAGCACTGTTTGTAGCACTGTTCTCCCCTCGTTCATAGATTTGTTCGAGTGAGCACCAGTAATTTCTCCATTGTAAGATTTGTTGTTACTGTTTTTGGCATATCGAATATGCCACGGGTCGCTTGCCAGGCTTTGCCATGTGGGCGGAATACTCTCGGTAGCTTGCTGGTCTCTCCAAGAGGGGCAGAGGAATCGAACCCAGGTCCGCTGTGCACAAGGCAAGCAGCCTACCCGCTGTGCTATGGCTCTAGGCCGCCTACAACAGATCCCTAACAAAATACAAATCTGACAATGTATTGAAAGGATTCTACACGATGGACAAGTAGGCATATCCAAAGAGATGCAAGGAAGATTTAATATAAGCAAGTCAAAACAAACAAACAACAAACACTGTCTTCCCGTTGTTCATTGATTTGCTCGAGCGGGCCCAGTAATGTCTCCATTTTGAGACTTGTTGTTACTGTGTTTGGTATATCGAATACCTCACGGGTAGCTTGCCAGGCTTTGCCGTGCGGGCGAGATACTCTCAGTAGCTTGCCGGGCCCTCTGAGATGGGCTGAGGAATCGGTGATATAAACAAGTCAATCAACATAATATACCACGTAAATACATTAAAGATACAAATAATGTGATCATATAAAAAGATGCAGAGAATACCTTTAGTAAGAACTCATATCTATTTATGATAAAAAGTTATCAATTAAATTGAGATCGAAGGACTTTTCTCAATTTACTTAAAGCTATTCGCCACCAATCCACAGCTAGAATTATACTCAATGGTGAAAAACAGAAAGGCTTCTAAAGAAGACCAGACAAAAAATAATGTTGCTTTCTCTCATTCCTGTTGTTTAACATACTATTAGAAGTGTTTGCCACAGAAATTAGACCAATAGGAGATATATTATGGAATCCAAATTGGAAATGAAGTCAAACTGTGACTTGAAGCAGTTTGACTTGAACTAATGACTTGAGCCAATGACTTGAGCCAATATGAACTAACAAGATAACATGGTGTCCCCTACTCCCCTCCTTTTCCCTACCCTCTACCCTTCCAAGTTGCTTATGTGAAGTGAAGAAGAGAAAGATGGCCACTTTCTACAGATCCACTCTGTCACTCTGGCACCAGCAGGGAAGGCTAGAACCAGTAAAGTCTGTGATGAGCCCCTAAGCATCACCGACCTTAAGTCCAACTAGCCACACAAGGTGAGGTGGCTGTTGAGCCACACCTGACATCCACTTGTTCTGTTTGTCATGGAAATAGAATCCTTATCATCTCATTTATCTGGGAGTCACGTAATCAGGCAGGAGAGAAGAATTGCTCTTTTTTTTAGAAAAAGGAAAGCCAGTCCTAAACCTTACTCACACCTTCCAGGTTCTTGCCTTTCTCTCAGAAAAAAATTTCAGGAGAAGATGAGTAATGAAGTAAAAACAGATTTTATTTAAAGGATTTTTTTGGTTTGTTTGCTTTTTGGGTCACATCTGGTGATGCACAGGGGTTACTCCTGGCTTTTGCACTCAGGAATTACTCTTGCGGTGCTTGGGGGACCATATGGGATGCTGGGAATCAAACCTGGGTTAGCCGCGTGCAAGGCAAACGCCCTACTCACTTACTATATATAATTCCAACCATATTTGGAGTTTTTTGAAGAAGAGGGGAGAGAGAGACAGACAGAGAGACAGACAGAGAACTTGGGCATCTCCAAAGACAGAGAGAGCCTTAGTACACATCTTTAGAGGGGGGATATGGGGGTGACACATGTGCTGGGGTACCACATATGCTTGATCACATGAACGAATGTAGCACATAGGTTTGGGAAGCATAATGTGCACACTTCCTTTGTTCCAGTTGGTGTTTATAGGATTTATCCAAGCTGCCCCAAGTGGGGCTTCTACCTAGGTAAGGTAAGAATTTGTTACTAGAGTATTTGTCAAGGGAGGGATGTAGGGTTGGGATGGTCGTCTTTGAAAATCCTTTTCTTGACTTTTGTTCCTGCTGGAGCTTCTCTTGGAGGTTGAGTATGGGGCATCTCCAGGTAAAGTTCTTATCAAGTCGTAGATCCTGTAGCCACACGGTGGTCCTAATGGCCTTAGAGTAGGTGGTTATTACTTTCCAGAAATTCCATTGACATGGGGGCCCTTCCTTTTCTGTCTGTCTATCAATTATACAAATATGTATATCACTTGATCACTTGATTTCCCGTTACTCATCAATTTGCTTAAGAGGGGGCCAGTAACGTCCCATTCATCCGTGTTGTGTGCTAGTGTGGCCCAATGGCATCTGCTCTTTCTAGAAACTTGAAGAGCCTCAAACCGATCATTCAGGGTCTTGACGAAGAAGTCTGCTCATCTCGCAGGTGGGCGTCCATATGACGTCCCGTGGAATCAAGTCGTTAATGGCTCTAGTCCAGTGGTTGTCTTTAAATATCATTACGTGCCCAGCCCATCTGATTTTTGATGCCCTGGCAAATGAGACAGTGTCCCTGATTAATTTTTTTAAAGAATGTTCCCATTCTATTTTATTTATTTATTTATTTATTTAATTATTTATTTTATTAGTGAGACATATGAAGTACAGTTGTAGACTTATAAATTTTTGTGCTTGGGTTTCAATTATACAATGATAAAATGCCCATCCCTCCACCAGTGCCCATTTCCCACCACCACAGATCCCAGTATCCCTCCCACCCCTCATCCCCCCATCCCACCATGCCTCTGTGGCAGGGAATTCCCTTTTGTTCTCTCTTATTGGGTGTTTTGGTTTGCAAAAGAGGCAATGGGTGACAATAATGTTTGGTCTAGAGTGTACTTTCAACATGCTTCTCCCATCCTGGGAGGATCCTCCCAACACCTTTATTTGGTGTTCCCTCCTCTATCTGAGCTCTCTTTTCCCCTAGTATGTGTGTTTGGCCTCCAAGCCATGGAGTAAAATTCCTGGTACTAATCTCGGCCATTCTTGGGTGTTAGTCTCCTATTTTGTTCAAAGAAATGGAGCAAACACTCCTGAAATTTATATGGAACAGTAAGCCCCCACGAATAGCTAAAGCAATTCTTGGGAAAAAGAAAATGGAAGGAATCAACCTGCCTAACTTCAAGCTCTACTACAAAGCAGTAATAATTAAAACAGCATGGTACTGGAACAAAGGCAGAGCTGTAGACCAATGGAACAGGGTTGAATATACTGACATCTCCCTCTAAGCATACGAGCATCTGATCTTCAATAAGGGGGCAAGAAAAGTGAAGTGGAGCATGGAAAGCTTCTTTAACAAATTGTGCTGGCAAAACTGGATGACTACATGCAAAAACGTGGGCTCAGATCTTTGCCTAACTCCATGTACAAAAGTAAGATCAAAGTGGATTAAAGACCTCAACATTAGACCAGAATCCATAAGGTATATTGAGGAAAAGGTTGGCAAAACCCTCCATGACATAGAAGCTAATGGTATCTTCAAAGGTGTCACGCCACTGGCCAAGTGTCCCTGATTCTTGAGCATTGACGGAGGTTGGAACTCCAAATTCTTTCTCTCATTTGAATGAAGCGTGATACTCTAAGCATAGCTCTTTTAATTTCTCTTTGAGAGACCCGAATAGCGTTCTCATCCTGTTTTCGTAGGGTTCAGGTTTCTGAGGCATATGTTAATGCAGAAAGAACAGTGGAATCGAAGAGATGTGCTCGGATCTGGAGGTTCTTCATGCTCTTAGTTATTTCTTCAACGCTCTTAAAGGCATACCAAGCCGCTCTCTTCCTCCTGCGTAACTCAGGTGCCAGGTCATTTGTCATGTTGACTTCTTGACCTAGGTACACATAACTGTTACATTCATAGATAGTTGTTCCATTGAGAGAGAATGGAATGTCAGGAACAAGATTGTTTCTCATGAACATTGTTTTTGTGAGATTCAGCTGTAATCTGACTTTTCCACATTCATGGTTGAAGTCGGTCAGCATTTGTGCTGCTTGACTGATGTTTGATTTTTTTTAGAATGATATCATCAGCAAAGTGGAGGTGGTGTAGTTGCCGACTGTCTATATTCACTCCCACTCCTTCCCATTCTAGTCGTCACATGATGTTCTTGAGGATGGCACTGAAGAGTTTCGGTGAAATACTATCACCCTGCTGAACCCCTCTCTTGACATGGCTAATCACTTCTTTGTAGAATGGCGAGATCCTGATAGTGAATCCATAATACAGCTCACAGAGGATCCTGATGTATTGAGTTTGAATGCCCTGATTGGATACGGCTTCGATGACTGCTTCCATCTCAATAGAATCAAAGGCCTTCTTTAAATCAATGAACGTTAGACAGAGCGGCATCTTGAACTCCTGAGAAACCTGAATGAGCTTGGTTATTGTGTGGATATGGTCAATGCTGCTGAATCCTTTTCGGAACCCAGCTTGCTTGCATGGCTGTTCTTCATCTAGTGTTCTGCCAATCCTATTTCAGGATGACTCAAATGAACAACTTGTAGACAACTGGCAATAGACAGATTGGGCGATAGTTGCCAATGTCATGGATGTCTCTCTTCTTGTATAGTAGTACATTCCTGCTGCTTTTCAATTGGGACGGAACCTTGCATTCAGACAGGTAGTATGTGAATAGTCGAGCCAGTGTATTGATGAGTACTGACGGTAGGTTCTTCAGGTGTTCAGGTCTGACCTTGTCTGGGCCAGGTGCTCTTTGTTTCTTTTCCGATGAGATGGCTTGTCGGATTTCAGAAGGGAGAATGTTGGGAACGACAGAGCCATTCTGCGGAATTTGGTATGTGGGCAAGTGGACATGGCTATTAAAGAGATCTGAGTAGAAGTCATGAATAATCCTCTTCATGACTTCTGGAAGATGTAATAGATCCATCAGGACGTTGGAGGGCAGTCATCTTGGTCTTGTAGTTGGTGAAGGACAGTGGGCATTACGAATGTTTTTCCCGGCTTCTGCCACATCTACTAGCACTGCTGTTCTTCTGTCTTTGAGGTCTTCCTTGATCGCTTCTCTGCACTGATTTGCGAGTTCAGACGTTCGCTTGCAGTTGCCTGAGGCATCCGCTAAGCCGCGTTGGCGAATATGCTCAAGAGTGTTAGAAGACAGGCGTTTTTTTGTGGTTATCTCTCTCTTGGAATTCCTCTTTCAATCATGGAGGTGCTGAACCAGTCAATCATATTTCTCGTCAAAGTTGTCAATGATGGAATCTTCCCATGTTGCCACAACAGAGTCAAAGAGTTCCCAGTTGGTGATCGTTTGGGGAGTTCTCTTCTTAAACTTTGCAGCCCTTTCTCCCCGCTCTGTGAAGTAGAATTTTGCACAAAGGAGATGGTGGTCCGATCCCATTGGAATTTTGAGATAACAGCAACATCAGTCAGCCAAAACCATCAATTGAATATGATGTGGTCAATTTCATTGTGGGACCGTCCACCAGGAGACTCCCATGTCCAACATTTAGAGTCAGCCTTTTGGAACTGTGAGTTACCATGGATGGTCTTGGTTGACATGAACTCAGACAGTCTGTCACCCTGTTCGTTCCATTCTAGGCCATGGGTCCTGATGTGGAGTTCATTGGCTGATCTTCTTGGTCCTATTTTGGCATTAAAATCACCGACAATGATCTTGTAGAAGGTGTGGTCTTCTTTATAGAACTTCTCCAGCTCCATGTAGAACTTCTCAATTTCTCTTTCACCATAATTGGATGTTGGTGCATAGACAACAAAGATATAGACTGCTGGTAGTGAGCCACATCTATTCAAGTGTAATCATCCGATTCGGGTTGTTAGGCATTCGAATGAATCAATGCTCATGGCTAAGTTCGTGTTGACAAAGATACCGACACCACTGATGCCTCTTTTGTCACATGTTTCAAGGAACAGTTCTTCTCCTGTGTTGAAAACAGCGTGATATGTTTGGATGTGTTTGATTGCTTCTCATCTCAGTCAGACCAATGATGTTGTACTTGATCTTTTGTGCTTGTACCATCAGGTCCTCGATGGATGCATCAGATGCCAGCATACGTGCATTGAAAGTACAGACAGTCATTTTTGTCTTTCTTCTTTTGAGAATTCCAGTTCAGCCTTCAGATTTTATCAGCCTCTCCTTCCACATCCTTCTCAACTCTGCTGTATTCAGGGTCAGGGGAATGAGATCCATTTTATTTACTGGATTTGGCATATCAAATACACCACGAATAGCTTGCTAGGCTCTGCCATGTGGGTGAGATATTCTCAGTGGCTTGAAAAAAACAAATAAACTCTACAGATGTTCCTATTCAGGCATATGTGCTGGTATGATACTCTCAGTAGCCTGCCGGGTTCTCTGAGAGCAAGAATTAGAGAATAAGAAGTCCGGGAACTTGGTGTTATAATCTCTGGATCCTGGCTGTTGTTGGGGCTACATGGCGGTTGGTGGGTGTAACTGTATAGCTACTGGAAGGCCCAGTCCCGAACCATGCAGGCTTGTAGATCTCAAGCCCCGGGTCCCGCACACCTGGGTTTCTTTGCCAGTTACTTTATGCATGAGGCTCATCCAAGCGCGTGGAGAGTGGTCTCAGCATGGCTTTGGCTGGGTCCTGGAGGTTTTCAGCTGTCGGGCCCTGGTGTGCACAGTCAGGCACAAGGGTAGGAGACTCTGCTTTGTTCTTTTCCGGGAACTTGGTGTATTATTATATAATATATGTAATATTATATGTATATGTATAATATATATTTGTATGTGTATAGATAGATATAGATATAACAGCTACAAACAATAATCTTCTACAATAAATACAAACTAAGTGGAAATAAGCTTAAAAAGAGGGAAAAAACTCATATAACAATAGCTGGGCTGCTACTAAAAGAAATAGGTACACACACAAAAAATCCTATATTTAAAATATATATATAAATATATTTTATAAATTTATTTTATAAGTATATAAAATCCCAGGGCTTAGATCTCCAAGCCTGTTTGGATCGAGACCGGGCCTCCTCCACCCAAATCTCCCATCTTCCAGTATGAAGGTATTACATCCATAAACTGCCCCTGACGCCATGTAATCCCATCAACGGCCAAGACCCAGAGACTATAAAACCTAGCTTCCGGGAAGTGCACATGGCCGCGATCTAGTCTTACTCTGGAGAACCTGGCAGGCTACCGAGAGTATCCTGCCTGCATGGCAGTCTTGCAAACTCCCCGTGGCATATTCAATATGACAAAATCAGTAACAATGATGGGTCTCATTCTCCTGACCCTGAAAGAGCCTTGAATGTGGTACTTTTTAAAATCTCTGGGCTAGGACGAAGGAGACGTTACTGGTGCCTGCTCGAGGAAATCAATGAACAACAGGATGACAGTGACAGTGATAGTCATGTATTAGAAAAATTACTATTGTAAAAATGAGCTTTCTACAAAAAGTGCTATAAAAATACAGTCCTTACAAAAATACCTATGGCATTTCTAGTGAAACAGGTCAAATGATGTTGACAGTTATTTTTATGAGTATAAGTTTGTTGAAAAACTAATTTCACAGCTCTCTATTTAAGGCACAATTAAATTTGTGAATCATTAATTAAAAAGTTTCAAGAATATAGGCCATTTCAGCATGGGTTCTTTTGTGGGATATTCAAAATATTAATTACACCCATCATAAGTTTTCATCTAGGACTCAAATGATTTGCTAGAAAAATCTTAATTGAATTCTTGTAAAGCACAGTAATTAAAGGATAGATTGCTCCATAGCTGGAAGCCTGCCTCATGAGCAACGGGGAGAAGACAACTGGAATAGAGAAGGGATCACTAAGAAAAAGATGGCTGGAGGAATTGGTCAGGATGGGAGATGTAGAATGTAGATGTAGATGCAGAATGTAGATAAAGGACCAAACATGATGACCTCTCAGGGTCTGTATTGCAAACCACAATGCCCAATAGTAGAGAGAGATTATGGGGAATCATGTCTGCCATGGAGGCAGAGGTTGGGTGGGAAAGGGGGGTTATACCGGGGATATTGTTGGTGAGGAATGTGCACTGGTGGAGGGATGGGTGTTTGAGCATTGTGTGATTGTAACCCAAACATGAAAGCTTCTAACTATCTCATGGTAATTCAATAAAATTTTAAAAAAAGAAATAAAAACGACGACTTAGACTTCCATATTACAAGCAATTTATAATTATAGTATAAATTTTGATTACTATTATTTTCGTAGAATTTCCATGTTTCTGCTAAAACTACATATATTTCATATTTTCTACAACTTCCACTGTAGCCACTGACATATTAGTTATAAATATTTTATGTTCCCTCTCATAAAGTTTCAGATAAAACGATAGTGGTAAAAAGCTCCCTTCCCAGTCTCTATATTTTTATTTTATAATGATTTTTAATGGCTGTTTGATTTGAGAATCCTGTCTGGCACAGACAGAGGAACAGAGGCAAATAAAGTGAAGAAATAGGAGAAGTTTATTACAAAGTGGAGAAACAGAGAGGTATGTTCCTGGATGGACCCTACACCAGTCCTGGAGGGCACCCATGCTGGAGTAGCCCCATGCCCTGAGAGACTAAGGGGGCCTTTAAGTTGTCTTGGTCAGGAAAAGGGAACAAAGACCAGTGGACCAGTGGATTTGGTCTGGCTTTCTGTTGTCTATAGGGGGCTGAGTGAGAAATCATGGAATGCAGCCTGGAAGCTTCCTGGTCAGGTGGGTCATAAGTCTGTGCATGGGGCAGGGTAATCCTTGATTCTGGGAATACTGTTATCTCATCAGCCAGTTGCCATTTGGTCTGGTTGCCATTGTTATTTGGCCCAAGCAAAACTTACAATAGCCATAGAACAAAGAACAGAAAAAGTAAGCAATATCTTAAAAATACTTTATAGCTAAAGACAAAATAAATCATTTGCGATTTCTATAATATAGTAGATAAAATGACTTCATACTCTATTTTTGGTTATGTTTGAATTAGCACTGAAGAAAGTGCCTAGAATTTTGCCAAGTATTTTTCAAGTTACCATACAGAGAAATATCTACAGGTGTATTTTTATCCCCTTAATTCTAAAGATTCATAAATATAACAAGACAATATTTTACCTTTATACCTCATTATTTCCTATGTCCTCATATTAGTCAGATTTATTTTCCATTATGCCAGCTTTTATCACCTTGAGAATGAAAAGGTGTTTTCCCTCATAAACACCAGGTTTTGTGTTTTTCATTTTTTTGAGGAGTAGCAGGTGGACTCAGATAGACATGTGGAACTCACATTTCTTATCTCTTAATAGTTATTATAGAAATTGACTTTATGATTGTGTCTTGGTTGACCCTACAACATGATAAAATCTGTCTTTGCAATTCTTACATTAGAGATGAAAAAAATGCATTCAGGGCAAGGTGGGAGGGGAGCACATACTTTCTGTCTTGTGTCTGCTAAGAAATAGTGTCAGTCAGAAGTTGAGAGAAAATAATGCCCAGACTCATCAATAACTGAGTGGATTTGAAAATGGTTTAATTGGTAACAGATTATATAGACTTTGTAGATATAAAGGAACTGTCAATAAACTTTCTCATTGTTGACATTTTAATTTACTTTTAGAGAGTGTGATCTGAAATATATGTACTTTAAATATTAACTTGAGAATGATATATGGCAATTTTTTATAGTGATTCCTTTTGTATTGAAGAAAACTGTTGTTTCACTTTGGGGAAACAAACATTAAGTGTGTATTTACATATGTTCTTATGTGTATCTATTATACTGAATTTGTTCATTTATTCCTTATCTCATTTCCTATAAGCTTTATTTCTAATATTTTTAATAGTTTAGTGAGATAAGTGAAAATACGCTGTAATATTTTTGATCACTTATAGTAAACTTCCTACATGGAGAAGGAATTCTTTTAGTTTAATGTAACTTCAGTGGTTTCAAATGGGGGATGGCTAGATCACTCTTGGCCCCAAAGTGTAGAGAGAAGAAGGAAAGAAATCAAGTGGCAAAGATGAGGGACTGTTGTGGGGAGAGAAGAGACAGATAAGGATCAACAAGGGGAAGAGCCAATGGAATTCAGGTACATCAGTGGAGTTACAAAATGATAGAACTAACTATCCAAAACACAGAGTCAGCAACAATGAAGTCATGAGACCCAACCTTGAACAACCAAGCATAAAAAGGTGCCAGTCAAGATGACAGTTGGTGGTCTGGGGGTAGGAGAGGGAAACTGGGAGCCACAGTAAGGGAAGTTGACACAGGTCAGAATATCGGTGACAGAACACTGTTATGTCTAAAATACAACTATAAATGACTTTGTAAGTCACAGTGCTTTGATTAAATAAAATAAAAAATATATGACTTATAAATGGCTTTCAAGTTGTACTAACATCAATTATTTTTTTCTTCCTCAGTAGTGCTTGATGGGCCCAGGGTCCTGGAGTTACTCATATGATAGTTAACAAACTGGGTCAGACATGGATTTTACTTAAGTCAGGTCAGCTGATATTGTGCTGTTAAGGCCAATGCTTACTGGAACTACTAGGTCAATCTCTGTGGTCCTTTGGGTAACCAGAACCACATCCAGCAATGCTTGAGGACCTCCAGAATTACAACCTGCATTGCCTGGGGACATGTGACTTTAGAATTAGACTTGGACCAATTATCAGGCATGTAATCCTGGTCTCTAAGACTTCCCCCTCATCTCATATATCTTTTATCAATTGATAGATGCTATTTTAATGATTTTTAATTGATATCTTTAATTTATCTATGCATTTTTCTAAATTAGAAGTTGAAAAATGTTTTATATAAACACCAAAAATACAAAAATCTAGTAGCTTTTTATCTTTGCCAGCACTTGACTGTCTTCCTTGTTCCATCTCTGTAAAGTGGTATCACATCGTAATTTCAATTTGAGTTTCCATACTAAGTTTAAGTAGTTTGTTTTCATATCTATCTGTAGCACTGTCCTCCCATTATTCATCGATTTGCTTGAGTGGACCCAGTAACTTCTCCATTTTGAGACTTGTTGTTACTGTGTTTGGCATATCGAATACGTCACAGGTAGCTTGCCAGACTTTGCCGTGCAGGTGAAATACTCTAGGTAGCTTGCCGGGCTCTCCGAGAGGAGCGGAGGAATCAAACCCGGCTCGGCCAGGGTGACTGCGTGCAAGGCAAATGCCCTAGCCGCTGTGTTATGGCTCCAGCCTATTAGGCAAACAAATTTATGTTCTCTTGCCCATTTTTAATGATACTATGCTTATCTTTCAATAATAATCAACCGTCCAACTTTCATAAAATGTGATCAGAATTTTAATTTATATGCTTTTCAATCTATAGGTTAACTTGGGTAAAATACATATCTAGGAACTAACACAATTTGTTGATATAATATATAATTTTTATTTATTTAAGCCTTATTTAAGTAATTTTGGTAATATTTTTCATATATGTGTATGTCTTGTGACTGTTTTAGTGATTTAATTATAAACTTAAAATATTTTAATCATTGACTAGATGTATAGCCAATTGAACTGTTCACTATAGTCTAAATACGTACTCTTTTTTTTTTTTCTTTTTGTGTCACACCCGATGATGCTCAGGGGTTACTCCTGGCTTTGCACTCAGGAACCACTCCTGGTGGTGCTCTGGGAACCATATGAGATGCTGGGAATCGAACCCAGGACGGCCGTGTGCAAGGCAAACGCCCTACCCGCTGTGCTATTGCTCCGGCCCCAATATGTACTCAATAAAAGTAAATTAACATCTATCAGTCTTGGTGAATTAATTTGGCAATTCCTTTTTGTTGATATCTTAAAATTTTAAGGAGTATTTAAATTTATATTTAATTTATATTTAAATATTTAATATTTAAATTTATCTTAATACAAATCATCAGTTTAAGGTATACAATTAATTATTTTATGGCAAATGTGTACATTAATGAAATCACCATAACAAACTCAGTATATCTGGAATATTTCCAAATGTCAAGAAGTCTCTCATTCTACTTTGCAATCAATATGTTTACTCCATCCTTCATCTCTAAGAATTGGCTTGTCATCACTCTAATTTTTCTTGAATTGTTTGTGAAGTATATCATGTAGCTTTTATTGCGTTATGATTAGTGCTTTTTAAGTATAATTTTTAGAGACTTACTTATTAGTCTATGTATCAGCAACTTGTTTTGCATAGCTAGAGCTTTATTACATCTATATACTGTAATTTGTTTAATCATTCAAATTGGAACTTTGGTTGGGTTTCAGTTTTCACAGTGTTACTTTTCATTCAGTGCTCAGAGTGTCCAGAGCCTCTTCTGGTAATACTCGATCAATTTGGCTTGATTAAACAATGCTAGGTTCCTGCAGTGCTGTGGACTGCCAGGCCCACGCTGGCTATACCTGGGGAGCAACCTAAATTATATTCAGGGTGTTCAGGAGCCCCAGTGGCTTCACCTATTGGTGCTTGGAGGGGCATCTGGTCTCAGGATTAAAAACCACTCCTCACAGATACAAAATAAACACTCTTGACCACTGAACTATCTCCCTGGCCCCTTCTTTTCTTTTAAAGCATTTATGAAAACTGCTTCTATGGAAAAATTATGTAGGTGATAATGTGTAGTATAAATCCCAGCAGTAGACTTTTGTTAACGCAAGTGAATGACTTAAGCTTTGATCCTGAGGTTCCTCTTTAAAGAGGGAGGGTTGAGTATTGGAATATATAATAACTTTTGTGATGTTTGTTGTACAAATGTATTCTCCATACAAGTAGACTGTGTTTCATTTTTGTGTGATTTCTTTCACTGTACCGAAGCTAAAAAGCTTGATGTTGTTCATAAACTAACTTTTGCTTGTTTCCTTTGCTGTTGAAAGTTAGTGCCTAAAGATCATGAATGAACCGCCTACGCCTTCTAACCACCTATGTCGTCTTCTATTCTATGGTTTCAGGTTTCAAATACAAGTTTAAATGCATGAGTTAAATTTTGTGTGTAATGTTAAATAAGGATCCAGTTTTTCTTTTGCAAGTAGCTATCTAGTTTTTCTCCATCAAATCATTTTTGTCTTTTTAAAACTTAATTGACTACATATGTTTAGGGGCAATTTTGTACTATTTTACACTTTATTTCGTTTTCTAACATGGTGAAAACTTTAATTTTCAAATATTAAGTAACTTTGTAT
The DNA here is from genome assembly GCF_029834395.1 of Sorex fumeus. NCBI lineage: Eukaryota > Metazoa > Chordata > Mammalia > Eulipotyphla > Soricidae > Sorex > Sorex fumeus. Next base: position 14,807,626 of record NW_026606086.1, on the reverse strand, counting down.
CATAAAAATTCCAACTAGTTATGATACATTATTTGAAGTAGTCTTGTATACATTTAATGTATTTTTAAGGATTGTCTATGTTTTAGGGATGTTTAATGAAATATAACGTTTGTTACTGAGGAAAAATAAATATTTTTACAATTAGATGCTAAGTTGAAAACAAACCCAATAAAATTCATTAATAATTTCTAGAAAAGCCTATTCTTTTATATATCAGGCATACAAAAATTAAAATCAGAAAATTAGAGTTATTTCATTCAGTGTAGGATAACATTGCTTTGTCCTTTCTCCCTTTCCACAGGAGCTTAGGTTTATCAGGTTACACCCATCACAGTGCTCCCAAGTCCCTCTGATTCCTTTTTTTATCTGTAAACTCTTCTCTATGCTCTCTTCCCCAACCAGTTAATCAGCTTTTCCCTTAATCAGAATCTGTGAATTATCTGTAAGGTCAGATCTTTCTAGGACACTGAAATTGTATTGTAAGTTAATATTGCCTTTCTCCTCTCCTCATGTCTTTTAAATAGTTTACTTTAAAGCAATGTCCTTTTTGTATAGATACAGAAAGACCATTAATAGTATGCTTTGTATCATAGGATTTAATTATCGTTGAATATTTTTCACTTCCGGGCATCTGCTTTCTCGACTTAAGCTTCAGTTGCCCTTAGTTCCTACCACCCAAAAAGCAGGGTCCTGACGATTGACCCAGGGCAAGCAGTGAGCTACCCTGGCATCGAAATGGGCCAGGCCAAAGTGTTACTATTCTTAACTATAAGTTAAAAGCTTGATCATAGACAAATGCTGTCATGATCCAAAAGTAATGATGAGACTAAGACTCTGCTAGGGATAGGAAAGACTATCTGGCCTGAGCACTGTAGTCTGAGATTGAGATAGCCCTAGGAGAACAATTCTATAAGCTTAAGGTATTTCTTACTGTATCCATAAAAATGATTTATATTATGTATACTTATATGTTTATTGGACAAGGTAAGGTAAGGTAAAGGCCCTCCCGTTGATCGTCGATTTGCTCGAGCAGGCCCAGTAACGTCTCCATTGGAGACTTTGTTGTTACTGTGTCTGGCATATCAAATACTCTCGGTAGCTTGCCGGGCTCTCCGAGAGGGGTGGAGGAATCTAACTCGGGTCGGCCATGTTGGCCGCTTGTAATGCGAACGCCCTACCCGCTGTGCTATCGCTCCAGCCCATTGGACAAGGAGAGGAGAAATATATGCAGGGAATTCCATTCTAGGGTGGGTCGTCCTGCTTAGAGAGTATCTGTCCTAGAAATGTAGGTTAGCCATTTCTAGGTCCTAGAAAGACTAGAAATGGCTTTCCCCGAGGGAAATAATTCTACCCCTATTTATTGTGACCACGCCTATGTGTAATTGTTACCCCAATGCCTCATGCTTTGGGATTTAACTAGACTGCAAGCATGGGCTGGGGGATCAGTATCCAGATTCGGAGTCAGAAGGAGGATGCAGTGGATTGAGGAGGAGAATGAAGTAGCATGGGGAATAAAGAAGCAGGAGGAGAATCAAAGGAGAATGGAGATGGGAATGGAATAAACTGCAACTAAGACCAACCAGCCTGGCCCCCATTTCTTTCCTTCGCCTTCCCATTGCCATCAACCTCCCCAGGGTGGGGGAACCGGCATGGAGCTACTGAATGCAGACCACGGGGAGATATAGACCGCTGCTGTCTTTTTGAGTTTACACAATTTGGTATGGGATGTATTCTTTGTTTTTAACTATCATGACATCGAAAGCTTCTGAGATCACCAACTTTGTATTTTTTAGAATATTTAACAATCTGGTTTTGCCTGAGATTTCCATATGACTAGATTAAACTTGCGTATAGCTTGAAAACTATCACAGAGATGAAGTATCTTCTGATTCTACCATATCTGGAAGCATCTCTGCAGCTTGTTCTCTTTCAAGATTTATTTATATCATGTTTTTAAAAATTATTTAATATTTAATTTTTATTGAGATAACATTGGGTTAATGCTGTATATATTTTAGATTTTAATTCTCACACCTTAAAATATGGTATATGAACACAGTCTGTCATGTTTATTTTATTTTATATTTTTTAATTTTTAAATGTTTCATAAAGTCATTCATGAGATGTATTACATTTTGTATTACAACACCTATCCCAGCACCATTGCATCTTCTCACCACCATTATTTCCAATTTTCCCAACCACTACCCAAGTCTGTTACAATAGCAGGATATAAATAATTATTTTATATTGGCAAGCTACCCGTGACGAATTCGATATGCCAAACACAGTAGCAACAAGTCTCATGATGGAAACGTTACTGGGCCCGCTCGAGCAAATCAATGAACAATGGGAGGACTGTGACCGTGACTTGTTGTGAAAATTTTTCTAAAAATGATCCAAACAGTTTTCCTTAGAAGAAAGTGTGTGAATGTGGTTGTATCTCACCCTGGAGCCATTAAGCCATAGAGATTACTAACATATTGTTTCAGGTTAAGTATTTTCTTACTCAACACTGGTTACCTTCTACTTTACATACTCTTCAATTTGGTGTGCTACTCATAGTATTAACAGTGGTGAAGAGTTTGAGATGTCGTGTGGCCACAAATGTGGTCGCATGCTGCAGAAATTCAAAAATTCTGAATGGGATGATAATCTGGAGTTAAATTTTTAACTGGATGGTAACTTTGGGGTCGGTAAGCATCTCTGCAGCTTGTTTATCTCTTTTGAGATTATTTTTGAGTTTCTGGATCATAGTTGGTTAACGAGCTTAAATGGCACCAGAGGCAGTTTGTGGGTGTGACTGCCAGGTTCCCAGAAGAAGGAAGATGGGAGGAGGTAATTCATACCCATCTTCATGAAAGCCTGGAGATTTTGGTCACAAAATACACATACCTGAGCTTTTTAACAGATTCATTTCTCGGTGAGGTTCGTCCTGCTCCTGTGGAGTCCAGTCGTGAGCATGGTGGTGATTGGAGTGTGGAGGTTTTCAGCTGCTGGGGCTCTGTTTGAGCAGGTGGTAGACTCACACACCCCCTCCAGGTGTGGGGTCCGGAAGCATCTCTGCAGCTTGTTGATCTCTTTCAAGATCAAGATTTATTTATATCATGTTTCTTAAAATTATTTAATATTTAATTTTTATTGAGATAACATTGGGTTAATACTGTATAAATTTTAGATTTTAATTCTCACATATCTTAAAAATATATGTTGCTGCAAGGCACCCATCACTAGAGCACCAATATTTCTTTAAACATTAAAATTAATCCCTTCCACTTTTATACTATCTTTCTCCATTCCCTCTGGTTATCTCAATCTTATTTTCAGAGCCCAAAAGTTTGCATGTTTAGTTTTGCTGTTCCCTTGTTTTTCCTTTCAATGTTTTTCATGTAAATGAAATTACTGGTATTTGTCTTTTTCTGTATAAATTATATTTAATATGCACATCATTTTTCTCACTTACTATTTAAGTTTATGTTAGATTGATTCACTTTAAAGCTGAGTATCGTTCATGGCCAGAAAATAATTTTCAAAATCAAATGAAATCCTGAAGAATAGGATAAAATATACACACATAATATATCAGACAAAGGTTAGGTTCAAAGGCATATAAAGCACTTATAGAACTCAATAACAGACTAGCAAAAAACCACCCAATACATGCTCCATTAGGGCTGAAAAGTACTTCCTCAAAGAAGAGATAGAGATGGCAAATGAACATATGAAAAACTGATTGTCAGGAAAATGCAGATAAAAAACAATGAAACAATACTTTACACCAGTGAGAATGACCTACATAAAAAAGAATAGAAGAATGCAATGTTGGTGGGGATATACAGGAACTCTTTTGTGCTGCTGAGAATGTTGCATTGTCCAAGTTTTGTAGAAGTGTAGAGACTCTTTAGAAAATAAAGAACAGAACTTCTCTATAACTCAGCAATGCCCCTTCTGGGGATCTTCCCTCAAAATACAAAAAAAAAATCTTCATGGATACTACCACAGCATTATTCACAAAAACAATGCCTGTACACAAACCAAGTACCCAACAATAGATGAATGAATTAATAATGAAATTTGGGTATACATACACAATGGAATACCATACAGCTATGAGAACAGGTGGAATCTTGAAATTTACCACAACTTGAACTGAATTGGAGTGTGAGTACTAATGACGTGATTCAGAAGGAAAAAATATAAATAACAGGTGATCACTTAAGTGTATAGTAAGAAGAAACAAAGCAAAGAATTATATAGTTCCCCAAATAAACAAACCTAAAATATTTCTAACAGAAAAGCTAACTTGAGTTTACAAAGGCAGGGGGTGTGGTGGAGAGAAGGTGGGACTTGAGACAATGATGGAGGATTACTTACACTGGTAGTAATGGTGGCGAAGTAATGGTAATGATATCTTATATATTAAAGGTCACTGTCACCGTCACTGTCCTCTCCTTGTTCATTGATTTGCTTGAGCAGGCCCAGTAACAGTGTGAGACTTGTTGTTACCATGTTTGGCTTATAGAAAATGTCATGGGTAGCTTGCCAGGCTTTGCCATGCAGGCAAGATACTCTTGGTAGCTTGCCGGGATCTCTGAGAGGGGGAAGGAATCAAAGGCAGAGGAATCGAACTCGGGTCGTCTGGGTTGGCCACATGCAAGGCAAATGCCCAACTGGCTGTACTATAGCTCCAGCCCATATTAAAGGTATATAATAATAAAATAGAAACTTATAGGATACTTGACCACAATACTGGAGCTTATGTTTATTTGCTTATGTGCATTGATCATTTGATACAAATGTACATATATAAGCAAATAAACATAAGCTCAATTAGTAAAATAAATCAGTACATGCTAGAATCCTGTTTTGACTGGGTTATATCATATTAGTTAATCTTGTTGTACAATTTATTCTAATTTTGGCCAGTGGTAACCTCTCAGACTGGTTTCTGGTTTCTGTTTCTGTTGGTATTTTTTGGTTTTGTTTTGTTTTAATTTTATTAATATTATATTTTTATTGAATCACCATGAGATGCAGTTACAAAGCTGTTCAGGGTTGGGTTGGGTTTCAGTCATACATTGTTCCAATACCCCTCCCTCCACCAGTGCACATTTTCCACCGCCAATGTCCCCAGTTTCTCGACCACCACCCGCTGCCTTAGCCACTGTCTGTGCTCTATGGCAGGCTCTCTCTCTCTCTCTCTCTCTCTCTCTCTCTCTCTCTCTCTTTCTCTCTCTCCGCTTGGGGTTTGCAATACAGATACTGAGAGGCTATCATGTTTGTTCCTTCACCTGTTTTCAGCACTCAGTTCTTATCCAGAGAGATGATTTCCAGCTATCTTTGTCATAGTCATCCCTTCTACATCCTAACTCCCTTCTTTCCCAGCACTTGAGGCAGGATTCCAAACGTGGATCAGTTCTCCTGGCCCATGTTTCTCTTGGCCTTGGGTATTAGTCTCATATTATGATTTCAAGAAGAACAAGACCAACCAGTGCTTGCATGAATGTAGAGAGAAAAGGACTCTCATTGATTGTTGGTGGGAATGCCGACTGGTACAACTTTTTTGGAAATCAATATGAATATTCCTCAAAAAAATAGAAATTGGGGCTGGAGCGATAGCACAGTGGGTAGGGATTTTGCCTTGAACGCAGCCAACCCAAGTTCAATTCCCAGCATCCCATATGGTCCCCCAAGCATCGTCAGGAGTAATTCTTAAGTGCAGAGCCAGGAGTAACCCCTGTGCAGTGCTGGGTGTGACACAAAATGCAAAACAAAAGAAAACAAAACAAAGAACTAGAAATTAAGCTTCTATATGACCTAGCAATACCACTTTGGGGAATTTATTCCACAGACCCAAAACACAAAGCAGGATTGCCATCTGGACTTCTGTTTTCTTTGCAGACTTTCTCACAATAGCCAGAATTTGGAAACAACCCAAGTGTTTGAGAACAGATGACTGATTAAACAAACTAGGGTACATCTACAGAATGGAATACTACACACCTGGTAGGAAAAATAAAGTTATGAAATTCGCTTATAAATGGATGGGCATGGAGAGTATCATGCTGAGTGAAATTAGTCAACAGAGGGACAGACTTAGAATGATTGCACTCATTTATGACATATAAAAAAACTCTGTTCATCATAAGTGTTTACATTTTTGCGTGAGTTCATAACGATTTAAATAATTCAATAAAGAAATCTGTGTGCATATTTTTATGACATGTTGATGAATGATGTATTTTCAAGATACAAAATGTATCTTCTAGCATACTATTATGTAAATACTAAATATATAATAAAATATCTATAATATGTCTTTATGTTGTTGATTTAGCTTCTGTGAGTGTTGTTACTACAGAGTGCTACTAAAGCATATATAATATCTTTCTGCTTAGTTTTGTTTTGGGGCAACACCAGGTTGTACTCAGGATTTATTCCTGTCTCTGCACTCAGGAATCATTCCTAGCAGGCTCAGGTGACCCTATGGTGAACCTGGCTATGAATCAATGTTGGATTGTATGGAAGGCAAGTGCCCTACCTACTTTACAATCTCTCTTGTCTTTTGTTCACCTTTGTTTTTTATTTTATTTTACCTACAAAATAAAAAAAATCGATTTGAGGCAACGTGAAAACTCTTATTTATGACGATGGCATTTCTTTCTTAATTATTTTCCTTGTACTGAATTCAGTATCCAACTGACTAAATGTTTATTGATTTTTTAAAAAGTACTTAAAAGAAATACTATTTTCAACAAAGTTATGTTCTAATTGTTAATTACATCATATAAAATTATTTCCCATTTTATAATTTCAGATTTAATTTTCAGTTAGATTTAAGGGATAGTCTGTATTTTAATTTCACTTATTTTCTTTGTTTTTCTTTTTTAAAAAATATTTCTCTATCATTACTTTTTAAAAATACCTTTTTACTATATGAGAATTATTTTTCAATTTAATGTGAACAACATTGATATTATGTAAAATATTTTTTGGAAGATCTGCTATATAAGAAATTATTTAATAAAAACAAAAATTTAACATTTCTTATTTCATATTTTATAATTTTTTATTTGTTTTATCGTTAACAAGAGCACAAAATCAGTCCCTAATTTTAGTGTAATTAATTTTGTCTTTATACTTTAAAAAATATATTTGTTATGTTACTTATATATTTTAATTAGCATTTTGCTAATACATTTAATTAGTATCTTATTATTTTGAATTATCAAAGCCCTTATACAACACATTTTTTATCTAAAATATGATAGGTATTTATTAATTTGACTCAGATATAGTTTAGCCTAGTCTAGAACAAAGGTGTCCAAACGTTACTTTGAATGGGATTTGAATTTTAGTCTTCAGAAAAATCTGTGACAATAAGCTAAAATTTTTAATAATTTAAAATGTGAAAATCTCCCAATATAAAATAATTATCCCAACTGCCCACTTCTTGTTTTCAATTTAATGCCAGAACTCAATTCTTCTTATTACAAGTTCATTATTTTTCTATTTATTTACTCATGTTTATGATAGTTAAGAGAAAAACATTTTTTAATAACTAGTTTTTCCCTCTAATCCTGGCTGAGCTTTTGTGTTATTGATAAGAATAGTTTTATTAACTTTTATTTTGAGAAGATTCTCATCATAATTATGCATGGGGACAAAAATTCTCTTATGATAGCTCTTTTACCCTTTTTCCCTAAAGGGCACATGTGTCTGTGTAGTTTATGGTTGAAAGAAATTCACATCTTAAATTTAGAAAACCCTGGGAGACCAATCAGAAACTCACATAGCAGTCCTCTATTGTTTCCGTTAATTATCTTTGTCCTTGGAGAATATTGACATAACTGTTTTAAATTAAAGATGAAGTCATCCTAAGGGTAGCATGTTTGGTACAATGTACTTTCATGCTTTTCAAATATGCAATTCCCACTGGTTGAGTAAAATAATGCTCTATTTTTGCAATTAAGCGTGCCAGTTAGCGAGACACCTAAGAGAGAGCATACCTTTGAGGTTAATGATAAGACTATAATGATAAGACTGGTCTCTAGACACAGTGGGATTTGGGGTAGCTAATTTCTTAAACTTTCTTAGACAAATTGGTCTGGTTTTGCCATAATTAACACTAGGTTACAGTAAGGCAACCCGATGATTCCCACTGGTGGAATGAAATGTTAGTATCCTACTATGAATTATCTTTTAAAAAGCCCATGTAAAATAACTCATGATTTTAATCAGTCTCATTGGGCCCTATTAAAAAGTAGATTTAGTCAAAGAAAACTAGAAGCAACCTTATGAAATCTCTGAATAGCAGCAATTCAGCTTGAAATAATTTTGAGTGGATTTTAAATGTGAAAAGAGTTAGCAACAAGTATTTCCTTACATTTTTGTATCTCTCTCTCTCTCACACACACACACATACACAGACACATCACACATACCACACACAAGAGTCTCTTGGGTGAAAATGAACAATATTAGAAGAGTCTCAAAACAATCCATATGTTAAAAATAAATTTGATGTATAGCAAAAACAAATTTTCTGACATCTTTCATATAGAAGTACAGTTATCCTTGACCACTTCTCTTTATGCAAAAAAATAATTTGACAGTGATTTATATATTTAGTTTATAATTTTACATTTTAAATCCTGGGAATTTGTTCACATGTATTATTCCTTCAGTAGTTAAAGTTATGTTAGTAATCAGGTTTAATAAACTTCCCTAGAATAAATGATCAAAAGAAGTTTTCTAATGTTGCTTCCATTATAGATTAAAAAATTTGTGTCACTGTTACATACCAAATGCTACTTTAACCATTTTGGGCCATTTTAGATAGATATTTTTTTAAAAAATAATTTGAATGACAAAATTAAATATTTGTATACAGATATTAAAACATTTTTATTAAGAGTGCAAGGAATTATTTTCATTAGTAAATCAGATGGGCTAGAGTGATAGCACAGTGGTAGGGCGTTTGCCTTGCATGCAGCCAGCCCGGTCAAGCCAGGTTCGATTCCTCCGCCCCTCTTGGAGAGCCCGGCAAGCTACCGAGAATGTCTCACCCGTGTGGCAACGCCTGGCAAACTACCTGTGAAGTATTCAATATACCAAACACAGTGACAACAAGTCTCACAATGGAGACGTTACTGGACCTGCTTGAGCAAATTGATGAACAACAAGAGGACTGTGACAGTGACAGTTACAGTCAATCAGATAAACATGCTGCAGTCTTTATTGGCTATATCACTATTTGTAGGCCACCAAGATATATTAAGGCTCAGTATATACACACAGACATATCTATATATACATAAATATATAATAGAGCAACATGTGATGCATATTTTCAGTAATTGTCTTAAATCATATTAAAATATTTCTACAGTGCTTAACTATTTTTTAAACCAAAGTAGCCATATACTTAAATCACACCATAAGTGACCTGTAAATACATAAAATTAAAGAAATGGTTATCTCCCCCCAAAATTAAAGTCACTGGTTGAGTTTTCTGAAAGACACCTATTAAAATCAGTCATACAGATGCATGTGTATATATGTATATGTATATATATTACATACATATATGTGTGTATATATACTTGTCCATAGCATTTGTATGTACATAATGATTATCTATATCATACCTAGATCCACATATATCAATATATAGAAAAGGTGATAGAATGAGAATTGTAGAGATAGAAATAAAGATAGAGATAAAATAGACAGTGTTTTCCTCCTATACCCACCCAGTATTAGAAATAACTTGGAAAACAATTATGGGTAAGAATTTCCTGAGTATTATGATTAAAATTTGTAAATATGAAAGAAAACACTAAATTGGTGAGAATAACTAACTTGTAACCTACTTACTCAAAACAACTCAGTAGGGCCTTCACATTTATATTTTCAGAATAATTGAAAAGAAATCAAGACACTATATGTTGATTAAAAATCATTTATATCTACTTGTTGAAATTAAGTTTAGACACTCAAAATCTATTTATTTATTTATTTATTTTACATTTTTTTTTATTATTAGTGAAACACCATGAAGTACAGTTGTAGATTTACAATTTTTTGTGCTTGGGTTTAGATTATACAATGCTCAAATACCCATCCCTCCACCAGTGCCCATTTTCCACCATCATGGATAATATCTCTCCCACCCCCATCCCCCCCATCCTACCCTGCCTCTGTGGCAGGGCAATCCCTTGAAGACACTCAAAATTTAAACTATAATGCAAATATTTCTTGTACATTTCCTAGAATTTCATACCACTCAGAGATGGCAATTTCTATTTTAATTGAGAGGTAGTATTTTTGAAATTTTAAAGATTTCCTTAAAGTAAATATGTAAAATTTTTTTGGTTCACATCCTGTTGTGCTTGGGATTTACTTCTGGCTCTGGGCTCAGTATTTCGCCTGGAGGGGATTGAGTCACCATTTGGGGTATCAGAGATCAAATCTGGGTACCTACTGCACTGCGTCTCCAGCCTCTTTGTTTTAATTTAAAAATAGTTTCAGTTTTCATTATCAGTTTTCAGTTGAGAAAACTGAAACTGTTAAATTTCAGAAGAATCCCTTCTGCCTTTTTCCCTCTGGAAAGCAAAATGGTGGCCATCTCAGACCTTTTTGGAAAGCCAGGTATGAGCTAGTCGTGACGGGGCGACTGAAACCTCATGGGAAGGGGGCTTTCTCGGCTCGTTTTTCCGCGCCTTATCGAGGTCACGAGTTGCCCCCCATGAGTGGCTCTCCGGCATGGCCATGGCTCCAGAAGCACAAGGACTTAATGCAGAGCCCAGCAGCTTTCAGCAGAAAAGTGAAAGGGCTATGCGTTGGTCCACACCACCATGCCTGTCCGGACGGGAAGGGGTGTTGCTCAATTCCACCTTTTTCCCTCTGGAAAGCAAGATGGCAGCCACCTCGGAGCTTTTTGGAAAGCCAGGTATGAGCTGGTCGTGACGGGGCGACTGAAACCTCATGGGAAGGGGAACTTTTCCAGCTCGTCCTTCCGCGCCCTACTGAGGTCACAAATTGCTCCCCACGAGCGGCTCTCTGGCATGGCCATGGCTCCAGAAGCACAAGGACTTAATGCAGAGCCCAGCAGCATTCAGCAGAGAATTGAATGGACTATGCGTTAACCCATACCACCATGCCTGCCCGGAGGGGAAAGGGTGTTGCTCCCTTCTGCCTTTTTCCCTCTGGACAGCAAGATGGTGGCCGCCTCGGAGCTTTTTCGAAAGCCAGGTATGAGCCGGTCGTGAAGGGGCAAGTGAAACCTCATGGGAAGGGGGGCATTCCCGGCTCTTCCTTCACGCCCTACCAAGGTCATGAGTTGCCCCCCACGAGTGGCTCTCTGGCACGGCCATGGCCCCAGAGCCACAGAAACCAATCTCATAATTATCTGACTCTCGGCAGAAATACTTTCAGGCTTAATAAGTAAAATACCAGAAATCCAAAATCGTGTGGCCGCTCTTGCAACCATGCCATATCATTTAGTTTTTGTAACTAGCTGTATAAAACAAATTATTTCACAATGCCTTCTCAGCAGGTCTGATTTGGGGGTGTAAACTCTAAATAATAATGGTGCATCTTTTATCGAAACAATGAATCTAATCAAAGTAGATAGAGTGTTAACTAGAATTCATCTGCCTCACAGGCATTGGAGGGATGAGAGGGGGGCATATTGGGATTTTGGTGATGAAAAATAAGTACTAGTGAAGGGAAATGTGTTTGATGATTGCATGTCCGAGACTTAACACTGAAAGCTTTGTAACTTTTCCCATAGTGATTCAATTAATAAAAATAAATAAATTTCAGAAGAAAAAATTGTCATTAGATTGACATTTAATTACAGTATACTTTAAAGGTAGAGGATAAAGGTAGAGGCTGGAGCGATAGCACAGCGGTAGGGCGTTCGCCTTACAAGCGGCCAACATGGCCGACCCGAGTTCGATTCCTCCGCCCCTCTCGGAGAGCCCGGCAAGCTACCGAGAGTATTGGATATGCCAGACACAGTAACAACAAAGTCTCCAATGGAGACGTTACTGGGCCCGCTCGAGCAAATCGACGATCAACGGGAGGGCCTTTACCTTTACCTTTACCTTATACTTTAAAGGTATTTTTAAAAAACATTTTTATATAGCATCCATGCACGTAGATAACACAAAAGATCAGAAACTAAATTCTACTTAGAGATAGAGAGCTGGAATAAGGAAAGTCAAAGAAAGAAATTTAAATCTTATTTACCTTCTTTTAACATTTAATACATTTAAATGCAAATTATGTAGTGTTTTCTTGTGTTATATAGGTGCCTTGCATTATTTCATTCAACAAATAATTCAAAAGGAACTTTTAAAAAAATTTTTTTTGAATCACCGTGAGATAGTTATAAGCTTTCATGTTTGGGTTATAATCACACAATGATTAAACCCCCATATCTCCAGCAGTGCACATTCTCCACCACCAATATCCCCAGGATAACCCCCCTTTCCCACCCTTCCCCTGCCTCCATGGCAGACATGATCCCCCATAATCTCTCTCTACTTTTGGGCATTAGGGTTTGCAATACAGACCCTGAGAGGTTATCATGTTTGGCCCTTTATCTACTTTCTGCATATATCTCCCATCACGACCGATTCCTCCAGTCATCTTTTCCTTAGTGATTCTTTCTCTATTCCAGCTGCCTTGTCCTCTTTGCTCATGAGGCAGGCTTCCAGCTATGGAGCAATCTATCTGTCCCGTGTCACTGTCCTTAGGTGTCAGCCTCATGTTATGTTGTTTTATACTCCACAAATGAGTGCAGTCTTTCTATGTCTGTCCCTCTCTTTCTGACTCATTTCACTTAGCATGATAGTCTCTATGTCAATTCGTTTATAACCAAAGTTCATGACTTCATCTCTCCTGATAGCTGCATAGTATTCTATTGTGTAGATGTACCAAAGTTTCTTTAACCAGTCATCTGTTGTAGGGCACTTGGATTGTTTCCAGATTTTAGCTATTGTGAACAGTGCTGAAATGAACATATAGTTACAGATGTTATTTCTACTGTGCTTTTTTGCATCCTCGGGATATATTCTGAGAAGTGATATTGCAGGGTCATATGGAAGCTCAATTTCTAGTTTTTGAAGGACTGTACATATTGTTTTCCAGAAAGGCTGGACTAGTGGGCATTCCCACCAACAGTGAAAGAGCGTCTCTTTTTTCCCACATCCACACCAGCACTGGTTGCTTTTGTTCTTTTGAATGTGTGCCAGTCTCTGTGGTGTGAGATGATATCTTCTGCTGTTTTGATTTGCATCTTCCTGATGTAACCATGGAGCACGTGGAGCAATTTTTTTGTTTCTTTATTGATAATTTTATTTATTTATTTATTTTATTTATTTTTAAAAAAATTTTATTAGTGGAACACCATGAGGTACAGTTGTAGATTTACAAAGTTTTGTGCTTGGGTTTAGATTATACAATGATCAAGTACCCATCCCTCCACCAGTCCCCATTTTCCACCACCATGGATCCCAGTATCCCTCCCACACCCATCCCCCCATCCCACCCTGCCTCTGTGGCAGGGCAATCCCTTGTGTTCTCTCTCTCCTTTTGGGTGTTGTGGTCTGCAAAAGAGGCATTGAGTGGCAAACATGTTCAGTCCATAGTCTACTTTCAACATGTATCTCCCCTCCTGGGAGGATCCTCCAAATACCCTATATTTGGTGCTCCCTTCTCTATCTGAGCTGCCCTTTCCCCTAGAGTGCCCGGCTGGCCTCTAAGCCATGGAGTCATCCTCTTGGTACTGATCGTGGCTATTCTTGGGTATTAATCTCCTATTTTGTTACTTTATGGCCCCCATATGAATGCAATCTTTTTATGTCTATCCCTCTCTTTCTGACTCATTTCGCTTAGCATGATACTTTCCATGTGGTACCACTTGTATGTAAAATTCATGACTTCATCTTTTCTAACAGCTACATAATACTCTATTGTGTAGATATACCAAAGTTTCTTTAACCAGTCTTCTGTTCTTGGGCACTCAGATTCTGGCTATTGTAAAGAGTGCTGCAATGAACAAACAAGTGCAGATGTCACTTCGACCATACCTTTTTGCCGCTCTGGGATATATTCCCAGGAGTGGTATTGCTGGGTCAAATGGGAGCCCAATTTCTAATTTCTTGAGAATGGTCCATACTGTTTTCCAAAAGGGCTGAACCAGTCCGCATTCCCACCAACAGTGAAGGAGTGTCCTTTTTTCACCACATCCGTGCCAGCATCAGTTGCTTTTGTTCTTTTGGATGTGGGCCAGTCTCTGAGGTGTGAGATGGTATCTCATTGTGGTTTTGATCTGCATCTCCCTGATGATTAATGATGTAGAGCATTTTCACATGTGCTTTTTTGCCATTCGGATTTCTTCTTTGAGAAAGTTTCTGTTCATTTCATTGCCCCATTTTTTTTTATGGGGTTGGATGTTTTCTTCTTTTGGAGTTCAACCAGTACTTTATATAGTGGAGCAATTTTTTCATGTGCCTTTTGGCCATTTGAATTTCTTTTTTGAGCAAACTTCTGTTCTGTTCTTCTCCCCATTTTCTGATTGAGTTGTAGGGTTTTTTTCTCTGTACAATTCTACTAGTGTCTTGTATATCCTGGATATTAATCTCTTATCAGATGGGTATTGGGTAAATATTCTTTCACATTCTGTATACTCTTTCTGTATTTTGGTCACTGATTCTTTTGAAGTGCAGAAGCTTCTTAGTTTGATGTAGTCCCACTTGTTTATGTTTGCTTCCACTTGCATGGTCAGTGCTGTTTCATCCTTAAAGATGTTTTTAGCTTCAATATCGTGGAGAGTTCTGCCTACATTTTCCTCTATGTACCTTATGGATTCATGTCTGATATTGAGGTCTTTAAACCACTTTGATCTGACTTTTGTGCCTGGCATTAGGCAGAGGTCAGAGTTCACTTTTTGCAGGTAGCTGTCCAGTTTTCCAAGCATCACTTGTTGAAAAGGCTTTCCTTGTACCACTTCACATTTATTGTTCCTTTGTCAAAGATTATGTGGTCAAATATTTGGGGGATCTGTGACAGAATATTCCACTCTGTTCCATTGGTCTGCAGGTCTGTTTCTAGCCCAGTCCCATGCTATGTTAATCACTACTGCTTTGTAGTACAGTTTGAAGTTGGGGAGGGTGATGCCACCCGTCTTCTTTTTCCCAAGGATTGCTTTAGCTATTCATGGGGGTTTATTGTTCCATATGAATTTCAGGAGTGTTTTGTCTATTTCTTTGAAAAATGTCATGGGTATCCTGATAGGGACCGCATTGAATTTGTATAGTGCTTTGGGCAGTATTGCCATTTTGATAATGTTAATCCTCCCTATCCCTGAGTAGGGGATGTAACAATCCTGCGGGCAAAAGGAACTATTTTTTTAAATTTTTTTTTTATTAGTGAAACACCATGAGGTACAGTTGTAGATTTACAATTTTTTGTGCTTGGGTTTGATTATACAATGATCAGATACCCATCCCTCCACCAGTGCCCATATTCCACCACCATGGATAATATCCCCCCCACCCCCATTCCCCCATCCCCCCCCTGCCTCTGTGGCAGGGCAATCCCCTGTGTTCTCTCTCTCCTTTTGGGTGTTGTGGTCTGCAAAAGAGGCATTGAGTGGCAAACATGTTCAGTCCATAGTCCACTTTCGACATGCATCTCCCCTCCTGGGAGGGTCCTCCAAACACCCTTTATTTGGTGTTCCCTTCTCTGTCTGAGCTGCCCTTTCCTCTAGAATGCCCGACTGGCCACTAAGATATGGAGTAATCCTCCTGGTGCTGATCTCAGCTATTCTTGGGTATTAATCTCATATTTTATTACTTTATATCCCCCAGATGAATGCAATCTTTCTATGTCTATCCCTCTCTTTCTGACTCATTTCGCTTAGCATGATACTTTCCATGTTGTACCACTTGTATGTAAATTTCATGACTTCATCTTTTCTAACAGCTACATAGTACTCCATTGTGTAGATGTACCAAAGTTTCTTTAACCAGTCATCTGTTCTTGGGCATTCAGGTTTCTTCCAGTTTCTGGCTATTGTAAAGAGTGCTGCAATGAACAAATAAGTGCAGATGTCACTTCGACCATACCTTTTTGCCTCTCTGGGATATATTCCCAGGAGTGGTATTGCTGGGTCAAATGGGAGCCCAATTTCTAATTTCTTGAGAATGGTCCATACTGTTTTCCAAAAGGGCTGAACCAGTCCGCTTTCCCACCAACAGTGAAGGAGTGTCCTTTTCTCACCACATCCGTGCCAGCATCAGTTGCTTTTGTTCTTTTGGATGTGGGCCAGTCTCTGAGGTGTGAGATGGTATCTCATTGTGGTTTTGATCTGCATCACCCTGATGATTAATGATGTAGAGCATTTTCTCATGTGCTTTTTTGCCATTCGGATTTCTTCTTTGAGAAAGTTTCTGTTCATTTCATTGCCCCATTTTTGGATGGGGTTGGATGTTTTCTTCTTGTGGAGTTTAACCAGTATTTTATATATCCTGGATATCAACCCCTTGTCAGATGTGTATTCGGCGAATATCCTTTCCCATTCTGTAGACTGTCTTTGTATTTTGGTCACTGTTTCTTTGGAGGTGCAGAAGCTTCTTAGTTTAAGATAGTCCCATTTATCTATCTCTGTTTTCACTTGCTCGGCCAGTGGCGTGGCATCTTTGAAGATACCATTAGCTTCAATGTCAACTTTTTGCCAACTTTGTCTTCAATGTACCTTATGGTTTCTGGTCTGATGTTGAGGTCTTTAATCCACTTTGATCTTACTTTTGTACACGGTGTTAGGCAGAGTTCTGAGTCCATTTTTTTGCATGTAGCCGTCCAGTGATGCCAGCACAATTTGTTAAAGAGGCTTTCCTTACTCCACTTCACATTACTTGCACCCAAAAGGAACTATTTTTAAATGAGTCACATATCAGCAACCAATTAATAGACATTTAAATAGATGAATTGATTGAAAAAATTTGTTTTTGAAGGCAATCCATTTTATTTACAAAAACTCTGCTATTTAAAAAAGATTTTCTTCATACTTGTGACGTATTGGATATGCCAAACACAATAGCAACAAGTCTCATAATGGAGACTTTACTGTGCCCACTTCAGCAAATCCATGAACAATGGGAAGACATTTCTACAGTGCTTATCAAAAAGTATAAGGGGTGCTAGAGTGATAGTACAGTGAATAGGCCATTTGCCTTGCACGCGACCAACCTGGATGATTCCCAGCATCCCATATGGTCACCCTCCCCACTTCTTCTGCCAGGAGTGATTCCTGAGTGCAAAGTCAGGAGTAACCACTGTGTATCGCCGGTGTGACCCCAAAAAAAAAAGGTATAAGGGTAATTTCCTTTGATTGCTTCCTACTGTTTTCAATTCTAAAATAAATCGAATCTCTTGTATAAGTCCTTTGAATGTGTAATAATAGCAGTTTTAAAGATCTTGTGTAATATTCAACTGATGTAATCACTTTAGTAAAACCTTGTCTGTTATAACAAAAAGAACAATCCAGTTCCACACTTTAAAATTAAGCTAAGCTATATTTTAGGTTGACCTTTCAAATGCTTAACACATTCTAACACAATGCTCATTTATGTATTTTAAAAATATTTCTGTAATGCTTTTTAGGTCTCTTGGAAGGAAGGTAGTATAGTCCATGAACCTCTTAGAATGAATATTGTAGGAACCACTGACATTTGTGACAGTAGCCATTTTTATTCTCAAGCATTGAGAGAGAGAGATGTCAGGTTTTATAACTGCTATAACAACATTCACCAAAAATACTTTCTCTTATTCATTCATACGTGTATATATGTGCAAAGATGTGATATATATATATGCACAAAATAGAAAAGGCCCTCCCGTTGATCATCGATTTGCTCGAGCGGGCCCAGTAACATCTCCATTGGAGACTTTGCTGTTACTGTGTCTGGCATATCGAATACTCTCGGTAGCTTGCCGAAAATTCCTATCTATATAGGCAAGTTTAAAATAATTGTAGTAAATTTTAATTTTTAAATGTTTTTGTTTCTAAATTCCATAATATTTCATAACCACAGAACAGTTATGCTCTTTGTAAACAACTAAATATAGTATTTAAAATGAAATTTCACATATTGTCTTGTGAGCTAATAGTATAAATTGGGTATGGCATTCAGATACATGCACTGCCAATTTTGTCCAGCAGATGGTACTCCTACAGAGCTTTTCAACGCAAGCCAATAACCAGCATAGCTTTATACCAGAATAAACTGCTTCTGAATTTCTTTATCTAATTTGTGCAATATGAATGTACAACATGTCATTTCCTTTTTCGGGGTAAGGCATTTACTTTTCAGTGAGTAACTATAATTATATTATTTATATTGATAATATATAATGGTGGAAATGAATTTTTCTTGTTATCCTTATTAGCTTAATTAATATTACAGATCAATTAATAACCATTTAAATTTAAATTCATTAATTAATTTATGTTTGAATTTTGGGCCACACACGGTGGTGCTCAGGGAATATTCCTGGCTCTGCACTCAGGAATTACTCCTGATGGTGCTCAGGGGACTATATAGAACACCCAGAACAGAATCAAGGTCGACTGTGTGCAAGGCAAGAGCCCTATTTGCTGTGCTATCTCTCCAGCCCCTCAATCAATGACTATTTTAAAAATTTAATTTCTTTCTACTACTTATGATTGTATATATATATATATAGAGAGAGAGAGAGAGAGAGAGAGAGAGAAACACATTGTATAGAGATAGATTTCTTACCCCCCTCTTTAGAAAAAATAACTGATGGTTTTATATGGATAATAACCATATATAAATGTGTATATATTAAAATTCTCAGACGTCCTGTCTTTAACAACTGTCTTTAAGTTGCTTGTGGGAAGCTGGCCCTTTAACTGACCAAGGCCTAAGTGCCTGTGCTACGTGACCTGCAACAGGCACAGCCTGTGCCACGTGACTTGCAACAAGCAAGGCCAGTGCTAGGTATGGTTACCTTGAGGTATGGTGATAACAAGAAGTAACTATCTCTTGCCTAGTATGTGATGCCTATAAATCATACGGACATAGCCCTTTGTGTAACAAACCTCCCTAACCATATATGGGCACGACCTTCTGTGTAGCTGCCTCACTAATGAATATATTCCCTGATTTCCCCCAATAAAGTCTGTCCCTTTTTCTCTCTTTTTCTGAGCTACATTCTGTCTCTTGTGTCTCGTGTTCATTCGGTCGGTCCTTCTCAGCACCTACGGATCCTAGGGCCACCTCCGCAGGCCGGAGAGTGGTCTGGCGGGGCCCCCCGCAACTGGCGCCCACGCGGGGCGGTGTCTGGGAGACGACCTCCGAACTCCCCTTCTGCAAGCGGTGGCCACCGGGACGCACAGAGAAGTAAGTGCGCGCCTAATCAAAAATCCCCGTCTCGTTCGAGGCCGAGTGGGAAGATCCCCGTCTTGTTCGAGGCCGAGTGGGAATTAGCCCCTGCCTCGTTATAGAGGTTGACGGGGTGGTATAAGGGGAGAACTGAGTGTTCAGTCTCATATGAGGTATATGAGACGGTCACTGGGTTGGATAAGGCTCCCCCGCGCTCCTTTGTTGTGTCCTTTGTGGAATGTGTGTGTGAGTGAATGAGCGGTCAGGGGCGTCCTCGCCTCTGATTCGAGTTTGTGGTTCCACGGCTGGGCACCCTTAAGGTCCCCGAGAAGGCTACGGAACCCGGTTGGGCTGCCTGCGATTCCACGGGAAACATATGGTCTATGGTGGTGCTGACTTAGACGTCGGCCGCAAGTCACCTCTGGCTGATCCACTACGGCTAAGTTTCGCACCGGCCAGGCAAGCATCTGAGTGGGCCCCTTTGTGGGGCCTCCCCGTGTCTCTCGTCTGTTTCTCCCAGGTATTCACGCGGGGCTTCAGCCTTCCAGTGACCCATCTCCTGTCTCGTCTCTATTCATGTTTTTCTTTTCTGCCTTCTAGTCCTCCTGTCTGTGTTACAATTGAGTGTTCAGTCTCATATGAGGTATATGAGACGGTCACTGGGTTGGATAAGGCCCCCCTGCGCCCCTTTGTCGTGTCCTTTGTGGAATGTGTGTGTGAGTGAATGAGCGGTCAGGGGCGTCCTCGCCTCTGATTTGAGTTTGTGGTTCCACGGCTGGGCACCCTTAAGGTCCCCAAAAAGGCTACGGAATCCGGTTGGGCTGTCTGCGGTTCCACGGGAAACATATGGTCTATGGTGGTGCTGACTTAGACGTCGGCCGCAAATCACCTTTGGCTGATCCACTACGGCTAAGTTTCCCACTGGCCAGGCAAGCACCTGAGTGGGCCCCTTTGTGGGGCCTCCCCGTGTCTCTCGTCTGTTTCTCCCAGGTATTCGCGCAGGGGACAGCCTTCCAGTGACCCATCTCCTGTCTTGTCTCTCTCTATGTCTTGTCTGCCTTCTATTTCTTTTCATCTGTCTTATATTTCTTATTTTCTATTCGTGTGTATCTGTATTTTTGAACGCTGTTTTTCCTGACCTCTGAAAATGGGTCAGAGTTTAAGCAAGAAGGAATTGTTTATTCGTGGTTTAAAGACATCCCTTAAGCACCGGGGTATCCGGGTCAAGAAAAAGGATCTCGTAGATTTTTTTCTTCTCATTGAGGAGATCTGTCCCTGGTTCCCTCAAGGGGGCACCATCGATGAGAAACGTTGGGGCCATGTAGGAGACTGTCTTAAAGACTATTACAGGACGTTTGGTCCCGAGAAAATCCCCGTTCCGACTTTCTCTTATTGGAATCTCATTAATGAGGTCCTTCGCGTCCGACATGTTCAGTCAGACGCTCACCAGGTAGTCCAAGACTCTGAGACCTTTCTTAAAGATTATCGCCCTTCTAACCCTCATTCCCGCATGCCTTCTCGCCCGCCTTCTGTTTCCCCCACCCCCCTCGCAGAATCAGAGGAACCTCGTAGATCCCCCTGTCCCTCCGTATCCATCCCTATGCCCCCTGAGGAGCCACCCGAGAAACCTCCCGCGGGCTCTCAGCCCAACCCCTCTGAGTGTTTGGTGCCACGCTTATATCCAGTCATCAGGGAGCCACCCGAGAAACCTCTTGCAAAATCCCAGTCCGACTCCTCTGAGTGTTTAATGCCACGCTTATATCCAGCCATCAGGGATCCCCTCCCCAAGCACTCCCCTCTGCGTTCCTTGGACTCTGATGCCCTTCCCCCGGAGAACGTTGCTGACCTCACGGATGCAGCCACATGCTCTCGTACAGCGGAGAGGCCCCCAAAGGTCCCCCTTGCCTCCCCTCTCCGCCCCCCTCCGTACAATCCAGAGGTCTATCTCGGGGCGAGCAATTATCTTTCACCGTCCTTTGTGGGTTCCGACTTTCGTCTTGCTACCCACCGCTTGGCGCAAGAAGCGCAAGTGCTTCGCTCCTTTTTGCAACAAAAGAAGGAATTCCTGGACCTCCTGGGGCAAATCAGGCAACTTGATCTATCCCCAAATGCCCCACCCGATTCACAGAGCCAGCCGCTTAAAGCTCCCCCGCAGGCCCCTCAGATCTTTCCTGCTCTCCGGTCTGGTAGACGCCTCTCATCTCAAGCCCCTTCAGGGGAGGAGAGGGAGGGAGCAGCCCAAGAGGCAGATTCCCCAGAAGACCGCGAGGGCATCGAGGAGGCTCCTAATCTGGGTAGGGACGAGAGGGATCCCGAGCCAGGGGAGACCCACACGGAAGCCCATGGGCGACAGCGCTATAAAAGGCTGAAATTTAGTGATATTAAAGACATTAAGGATGCTGTTACCTCCTGTGGCCCAACCGCTCCCTTTACTCTGAGCCTCTTAGAATCCCTTAGTGAGACCTGGCTCACCCCTAATGATTGGTTTTCCCTGACCCGTGCCGTTTTAAGCCGCGGAGATTATCTGCTCTGGAAGGCAGACTATCATGATCGTTGTCAGGATATGGCCAGGCGGAATCTTGCTGCGGGAGGGTCCTCCTCCTCCTGGGTACTAAGCAAATTCCTGGGTAACGCTCCCTTTTCCTCTAATGAGGTTCAGGCTCAGTTTCCCCCCGGCCTTCTCACGCAGATTCAGGCAGCAGCCTTGAAGGCTTGGAAAGGTCTCCCAACAAAGAGTTCCGTTGTCACCTCTCTTGCCAAAGTCCGTCAGGGCCCTAACGAGCCCTACAATGACTTTGTTGGCCGCCTGGTGGAGGCTGCTGAGCGCCTCCTGGGGGGAGGCGACACTGATAATGACTTTATTCACCACCTAGCCTATGAAAATGCTAATTCTGTCTGCCAGGGCGTCCTCCGTCCCCACAAACGGGGCAAGACCCTCTCTGACTACCTCCGCCTATGCGCCGATGTAGACCCAGCCTCTCAAAGAATGGGACTGGCTATTGGGGCGGCCTTTAAAAATTTGACCTATACTCCAGTGACCGCTCCGGCCAACCCTAGAGTCTGCTTTGGCTGTAACAAGCCTGGTCATCTCTGGCGTCACTGCCCAGAGCGGGGGAGGGCGCGTGTACCCCAGAAATTATGCCCCAAGTGTAAGAATGGGTACCACTGGGCATCAGAGTGCCGGGTTGAAGTTGTCTCTCGCCCGGGAAACTTGTCGCGGGGCCGGCCCCAGGGCCCCGTAATGCAGCAGGCAACTGGGGCACTCCCCTTTCTTCCCCCTCAATCCCTGCCGCCTCCGGCCATTGTTCAGCCTCAGGTTTCGATTCCCTCCTGCGCGCCATCCCAGGCAGCTCCAAATTGGACCTCCGTACCACCTCCCCCACAATCCTAACCCAGGCACAGGGACCTCAGCCCATCCCAGTCAATTTCCAGGGGCCCCTGCCTGCTGGAATGGTTGGCCTCATTATCGGGAGGGGGAATCTTATATTGGAGGGATTCCAGGTCCTCCCCGGCACTATAGATGATACTCTCACTGGCCAGCTTAGCGTTATGGCCGCGACTACGTCCTCATTCCTGAGTATAGATCTGGGTGCCCGCATTGCTGAATTGCTCCTTATCCCACCCAGCGCCACCCCTGGCGCCACCGGCCCCCCGCCACCGGGGGTGTTCTGGGCTCAGGTTATACAGGAGTGTAAGCCACTTCTGACTCTCACCATCTCAGGCAGATCTTTTACCGGCCTTATAGATACTGGAGCTGATACTACCATCATTACTACCAGGGACTGGCCGCCAGAATGGCCAATCTCCCCCTCTTTAACACACCTGCAGGGAATTGGCCATTCAAAAAACCCGATGTTGAGCTCAGCTGAGCTCAAGTGGCAGACCCCCGAAGGAAAGGAAGGCCACGTCCGCCCCTATGTCCTCCCCGACCTGCCTGTTAATCTCTGGGGGAGGGACGTCCTGTCCCAAATGGACCTGATCCTAGTAGATACCAAAGGCCTAGATCTTTTACTTCAACAGGGCTATCTTCCTGGCCAAGGTCTGGGAAGGCACTCCCAGGGTCTCACTGAGCCCGTGATGCCTCCCCCCTCTGTGGGACGACTAGGACTGGGAAATTTACCATAATGGCCATTGACTTGCCTGTACCCCACGCTGATAAGATTATCTGGCGATCAGATGACCCTGTGTGGGCAGATCAATGGCCCCTGTCCTCAGAAAAACTAGCCGCAGCGGAGGCGCTAGTGCAGGAGCAGCTCGCTGCTGGACACATAGAACCTACCAACTCCCCCTGGAACACGCCCATCTTTGTGATCAAGAAGAAATCGGGGAAGTGGCGTCTGCTCCAAGATCTAAGGGCAGTAAACAAGACCATGGTGGTCTTTGGAGCATTACAGCCTGGCTTGCCATCCCCTGTGGCCATCCCCGCCCTATGGCACAAGATCGTTATTGACCTAAAGGACTGTTTTTTCTCAATTCCCCTCCACCCTGCTGATCGCCCTCGATTTGCATTCAGTGTTCCCGTCACAAATTTCAGAGGCCCGATGAAGCGGTTTCAGTGGAAGGTGCTACCTCAGGGTATGGCCAACAGTCCCACCTTATGTCAGAAGTTTGTTGTGAGTGTTCTGGCCCCGGTCAGGGAACAATGGCCGGATCTTTACGTAGTCCATTATATGGATGATATCCTGCTTGCTGGCCCGCACCCAGATGAAGTTATGCGTTGCTGCAGTCATATGATTGACACCCTAACTCAAGCAGGGTTTTCCATAGCTCAAGACAAAATTCAGATGAGTGACCCCTACTCCTTCTTAGGCTTTCAAATCAACCAATCTAGAATCAGAGTCCAGAAAGCTCAGCTCATGACATCCACATTGAAGACTTTAAATGACTTTCAGCAGCTATTAGGCAATATTAATTGGCTCCGACCCTGCCTTAAGCTGACACAAGATGATCTTAAGCCTCTATTTGACACCCTTCGGGGCGATCCCGATCCTAATTCTCCCCGTACACTTACAGATGACGCCCGACGCGCCCTTGCCCTTGTAGAGCGCGCCATTGATGAACAGTTTATTGTTGCCCTGAACTATGAGCTCCCCTTTTCTCTGATAATTTTTGCGACCCCACACTCTCCTACAGGTCTTGTTTGGCAGACCCATCCTGTTTCCTGGTTGTCTCTACCCTCGACCCCCAGACGTGTCCTCACTCCCTATTACCTCCTTGTTTCCTCATTAATTAGACTAGGGAGGGAATATTGCAGAAAATACTTCGGCTTGGAGCCGACCACCATCATTCAGCCCTACGACCGGGACCAGGTAAACTGGCTACTCCAGAATTCCGATGACTGGCCCATAGCCTGTGTCTCCTTCCAGGGACTCATAGATAATCATTACCCTCCAGACAGACTGATTCAATTCTGCAAGACCCACAGATGGATCTTCCCCACTGTCACTAGCTATAATCCCATCCCCGAGGCTCCCACTATCTTCACTGACGGATCTTCTAGTGGGATGGCAGCGTACGTGCACCAAGAGAACATCGTCTCTTTTGGCACAGACTATACATCTGCCCAATTGGTGGAGCTGTCGGCTGTTTGTAAAGTTTTTCAAGACTTCCCCCAGACAGCCTTTAATCTATACACAGATAGTGCCTATGTAGCCTTTTCTGTCCCGCTCCTTGAAACTATCAGCTATATTAAGGAATCCTCTCAGGCGACCAGTTTGTTCTTACAGATCCAACAGTGCATCCGCTCCCGCCGTCTCCCCTTTTTTATAGGCCATCTGAGAGCCCATTCCGGGCTCCCGGGCCCACTATCTGAAGGCAACGACAGGGCTGATCAGGCTACTCGGCTGATTGCAGCCTCTATTGCCAGTCCGGACCCCATAGCAGAGGCCACTAAGGCTCATGCACTTCATCACCTTAATGCTAATACTTTAAGAATGATGTTTAAAATCTCTCGAGAGCAGGCCCGACAAATCGTAAAACAGTGCCAGTCTTGTGTAACCTTTCTACCTACACCCCACCTGGGAGTTAATCCCAGGGGGCTGGTTCCTAATGCGCTCTGGCAAATGGATGTTACTCATGTCTCTTCTTTTGGACGGTTTAGATATGTCCATGTGGTGATAGATACCTTTAGCGGGTACATATGTGCATCTGCTCAGACAGGCGAGGCCTCTAAGAATGTTATCAATCACGTCCTTTACTGCCTATCTGTCCTGGGGAAGCCGCAGTGCATCAAGACGGACAATGGCCCGGGTTATACAGGGAAGAGGTTCCAGGACTTTTGTAAGAAGCTCCAAATTCAGCATACCACTGGAATTCCTTACAACCCGCAAGGCCAGGGCATTGTGGAAAGAGCCCACTCTACTCTTAAAATGTATATCTCCAAATTGATAAAGGAAAGAGACCTATATGTTGCCTCCAGCTCTCCTAAGACGCTGTTGTCCCATGTACAGTTTGTGCTCAACTTCCTAAGTCTGGACAAGGATGGCCGTAGCGCTGCAGACCGTTTCTGGCATTTTAATTCAAAAAACTCCTATGCTATGGCTAAATGGAAGGATCCACTCACGGCTCAGTGGCATGGCCCGGACCCAGTCCTGATCTGGGGCAGGGGACACGCCTGTGTCTATGACACTCGTGAGGGAGCTGCACGTTGGCTCCCAGAGAGGCTGCTCCGGCAAACAGATCTTATAATTCCTTCCAGGGATCCTGAAGGCCCTGAGAAACATTCTCCCTCTCTTTCAGATGTCAGCCCCAAGGAACATCCTCTTGCCTCTGACCCTGACTCTGCTGACCCCATGGAACCTTCATAAGCCCTACGCCCTGCCTGCTGAACCCCACCGGGCAATTCCTATCTGCTGGCAAGTCTTCGCACGAGAAGCAGATGGAGACCGGAGTGTTCTTTCTCAGTGCGCCTTACAAACCCTCTCCTGGTTTCCTGACTTAGAGGTGGACTTCTGCTCACTCATTCCCCTGTCCTGGCGTCCCTCCTGCCGGGCTAAGTGGGAAACAGAGAACTACGCCTGCCCCGGACATAAGAGGGTCTCAGGATGTGGAGATGCCACTGATTTTTTCTGCAAGCGTTGGGGCTGCGAGACCACTGGTACTGCTTCTTGGGTTCGTTCCTCCACCTCCGATTTAATCACTCTTTCTTCAGCACAGAGGTATCCTGGTACTGTCCCATGCCAGCTCCCTGCGGGTGATCGCTATTGTAAACTTCTTCGCATTTCCTTTACACCTAATGGCAGGGCACTAGCCTTCTCTAGTTGGGCCGGGGGTGGCCTTCTTTGGGGATTGCGTCTGTATGCTGGAACAGCCCCTGGTCTTCTCTTTGGCATTCGCAGGACCTTTCCCCAGTCTCTGCCCAGAAGCGCTACTCCGACGGAGCAGCCTTCCTCGACTCCTGCTAACTCTGCTGATTATAAGCCACTCCCCATCTGCTGGGAGGTGTACTTTGAACAACTACAAACATTCGACTCTCCCCGTCATGCAGTTTCCTCACTCATTCAGAAGCGATGCGCTCTCCAAACCCTCTCTTGGTTCCCTAACTTAGAGGTAGACTACTGTCATGTAGCTAATAACTACAGCACCCCGGTGCCCAAGTCAGCGTGTGTTTCCAGCTGGTCCATGCCACATTTCTTGTGCCCTGGACACACGTCGGATCCTGCGTGCGGGGATGACCGAGTTTACTTCTGTGCCACAAAAGCCTGTGCGTCCTCCAGCACAGCCGTCAGGGCTCTCGGCACCCGCCCAGATTACATCTCCTATTCTCACCTCTCTGCTCCCGCTGGTCAATCCAGCTGTCGCCCCCCTGCAGGCGACTCCACTTGTAGGAATTTTCGTCTTTCTTTCACCCTAGCAGGGAGAACCCTTCCCCCTTCCCGGTGGGCCGCTAACGGCCTGGTCTGGGGAGTCACCTTGAGTGGCTCGACCCCAGCAGGGCACCCGATCGGGTGGTTTCTCCGTCTTCGCCGTACCGTATCCCAAGCCCTCCCTGATGCACAGCCTGGTCCATCACCTTCGCCTCCCGCACTCCATCCACCTGTCCCCGTTACAACTCCAAAGATCAGACAGACACTTCCCACATTTCCCACATTTCCCCCTTCCTTCCCCTCCTCCCCGCCATTTCTGCCACCTCTCCCGTCTAGTTCTGTGGACGCCCTCAAGGCCCTAGTGGCCGCCTCCTTTGCATCCTTGAATGCAACTTCCCCAACACTTACGGAATCCTGCTGGCTTTGCCTTCAACCGGCCCCCCCGTTTTTTGATGCTATTGGCCACAATGCTTCCTATGGTATCTCTCTTTCGCCTCCCTCGTCTTGGGGACCCCCTTTGGGACCTCGATATCCTCACCTTTCTCTATCCTCGACCTCTGGCTCCGGCCACTGCATCGGCTCTGTTCCTTCAGCCTACGTAAGCCACTGCACCCGGATCACTCCAGACCCGCGTTTTCCCCCCACCTCCTGGGTAACCCCGACCGAGGATGCCTGGTGGCTATGTTCAGTGACAGGCCTGACTCCTCATCTCGCAGCCTCTGTTTTTGACTCCTCTTCAGAATTCTGTATGACTGTTCTGGTGGTACCCCGTATTTTGTACCACCCAGCTTCCACCCTTTATGATTACTGGTCCCCGCGCGATGTTGCCTCACCCCACCGATTCCGCCGTGAGCCTGTCTCTGCCATCACCATTGCCACCCTGTTCACCCTTGGCCTTGCAGGCGCCGGCACAGGCATCGCCGCCCTGGCATCTCAGCACTCCGGTCTAGCTACACTTCGCGCTGCTGTGGATGCCGATTTAGAGCGCCTTGAACAATCCATCTCTCACCTCGAGGATTCTCTGACATCTCTTTCGGAAGTTGCTCTTCAAAACCGCAGAGGACTGGACTTGCTTTTTATGAAAGAGGGGGGATTGTGTGCTGCCTTGGGGGAAGAGTGTTGCTTTTATGTTAACCACAGTGGAGTGATTAAAAACTCCATGCGAGAATTAAGGGAAGGTTTAGAACGGAGACGTTGGGAACGTGAGTCTTCTAGCTCTGGGTGGGCCCTGCACACTCTACTTCCTTACTTGTTGCCACTCTTGGGTCCCCTGACTGCCCTTTTATTGATTGCTACGGTGGGCCCCTGCATTTTTAACCGAATTACCGCTTTTGTTAGACAGCAGATAGCTTCTCTATCTACCAACCCTATACAGGTGCATTATCACCGCCTGGCAATGGAAGATGCTCCCCTAGACCATACGGCTGCACATTCTGCTGCTACAGAGGACGGCTCGCAGGTCATATTTAGTTGGACCCAACCTTGAGTTGTTCATGGCCAGCTCCCCTTCCCCTCTCTGATCTGACAATTTGGGTATGAAAGAGTCGGACTTTACCCTATTCCATTCTGTTCAGCCGCTAGGTGTCTGGCAAAGCACTGCAAGGGAGGCCTCATGGCTGATTCCGACTCCCTGTGGAGTACACTGGGCCTGCATGGAGGTTTCCTCTGCCTAGCGCTGGCCCTTTTCCGCGGCTCCCCTCCACTAGTAGGGTGATCAGGGGAAAACGGGCTTTGTCTACTCTCCTCCCCTCCGCAAAACAGAGGTATTCTGGATATTTAGGAGGGGCCCAGTCAATGCTCCCCCTAGCTGGCGTCTTTTATAATAAAGGAAGGGGGAGATGTGGGAAGCTGGCCCTTTAACTGACCAAGGCCTAAGTGCCTGTGCTACGTGACCTGCAACAGGCACAGCCTGTGCCACGTGACTTGCAACAAGCAAGGCCAGTGCTAGGTATGGTTACCTTGAGGTATGGTGATAACAAGAAGTAACTATCTCTTGCCTAGTATGTGATGCCTATAAATCATACGGACATAGCCCTTTGTGTAACAAACCTCCCTAACCATATATGGGCACGACCTTCTGTGTAGCTGCCTCACTAATGAATATATTCCCTGATTTCCCCCAATAAAGTCTGTCCCTTTTTCTCTCTTTTTCTGAGCTACATTCTGTCTCTTGTGTCTCGTGTTCATTCGGTCGGTCCTTCTCAGCACCTACGGATCCTAGGGCCACCTCCGCAGGCCGGAGAGTGGTCTGGCGGGGCCCCCCGCAGTTGCTTATCTTATAATAAGTAAATGGCACTACTTAAACAATTTACTTAATTCTTGCTATATACCTTAAGGGTACCTGCTGATGTGCTTACTAACTGCTCTTAATATTTCTGTCCACTTAAACAATGACTCACCTGTTGGGAGTACAAGATATTGATTGAGTAAGTGCTTGGCTTGGGCCTGAATGCTCACTGATGGCACCTAGGAGACTCTACAGAATAGGTAATCCTTGTGTATTTGTTTGTTCTCTTATGTATTTGTTGGTTTCATTCTCTGTGACTAGCCCCAGATGATTGGTGGTCAAAGATTCCAATCCAATGGTTTTAGATAGACACAACTTATTGGTCAAAGGAATGATACATAAGAAGTGATAACTTCTTAACCCATTTATATCTGCTGCTGGACACCATACTGCTGATATGGGTGAGAGTTATAGCCATATATACAAAGCATGGACCCAACAGCACTTAAAACATGAGATCTAAGTTGCAATCACTGGAATATGTTGACAAGTTGACAGGCAGCAGGATGGGGGCAGATGTTGGGGTAAGGAACAAATATGGGAACACTGTTGGAGGGAAGTTCACACTGGTGGTGGTAACAGTTTTGAAATACCACATGTCCAAAACTCAACTATCAATAGATTTGCAAATCAGAGTTCTTTAATTAAATAAATAAAAACAAAAGAAGTGCTAACTTTTGGGCCAGACCATGAAAACAGAAGGTACAGTGCTTGCCTTGTATGCAACTGACCTGGGTTCCATCCCTGGTATCCCATATGGTCCTCTGAGACCTGCCAGTAATAATTCCTGACTGCAATCAACATCCACTTTTGTCATTAGACAAATTCACCATACAAAATATCAGTAAAGATATAAGAGCCCTAAACTAGTAGTTAGAACTTAGACTAACTGATATACAGGGCTGGAGTGATAGCACAGCGGGTAGGGCGTTCGCCTTACAAGCGGCCAACATGGCCGACCCAAGTTCGATTCCTCCGCCCCTCTCGGAGAGCCCGGCAAGCTACCGAGAGTATTGGATATGCCAGACACAGTAACAACAAAGTCTCCAATGGAGACGTTACTGGGCCCACTCGAGCAAATCGATGATCTATATACATATATATGTATATACACACACACACACACACATATATATGTATGTATATATATATATATCTCAATGGCCTTCCATCCTCAAAAAGTCAAATATACATTTTCTTGTGTGAACATGGAAGAAAATTCTTCAGGATAGATAACATAGTAGGGCATAACTCAAACATACATAAATTAAAGAATATAGAAATCCTACCAACCTCAGGGGCTGGAGCAATAGCACAGAGATAGGGAGTTTACCTTGTGTGCAGCCAGCCTGGCCGAGCCGGGTTTGATTCCTTCGCCCCTCTCAGAGAGCCTAGCAAGCTACTGAGAGTATCTCACCCGCACGGCAAAGCCTGCCAAGCTACCTGTGTCGTATTCAATACCCCAAACACAGTAACAAGTCTCAAAATGGAGATGTTACTGGGTTCGCTCGAGCAAATCGATGAACAACAGGAGGACAGTGACAGTGACCAACCTCAGATCACAATCACGAAAAGAAGATGGGAGAAAACTCCAATAAGTGAAAGCTAAGCAAAACACTGGTAACAACTGGATCAAAGAGTAATTCGAGAAGGCAGTCTCCTGCCCCCGAGCCTGGCTGTTCCTTGCTGGGGCCCCTTGGAGGGGAGCGGGTTGAGCTTTCCTCCCCGCCCCGACCAGGGCTACGGCAGCCGAAGACCTCCAGGACCAGCCACCACCATGCTGAGACCACTCTCCACACACATGAAGGTACTGGCAGAGGGACAAATCCACGCGGGTTCCGGGGCCGAGATCTCCAAGCCTACTCGGATTGGAGTCGTCGAGCATCCTCCACCCAGATCCTCCAAATTCCAGTAGGCGGGGGTCACACCCACCACCTGGCCCCCAGCGCCGTGTAATCCCATCAACGGCCAAGACTCAGAGACTATAAAATTCAGCTCCCGGAACCACGCGGCCGCATTCGCGGCCGTGCGACATCTTATCAGGACATCTTTTTATGACATCTTATTATCTCATTCGTACTTTGGACAAACTTGCAGGCTATCGAATGTAGCCTGCCCACAGGGCAGAGTCTGGCAAACGCCCCCTGGTGTACCAAATATGCCAAATACCAGTAACAATGATGGGTCTCATTCTCCTAAAGAGCCTTGAATATAATTTCAGGGCTTGGATGAAAGAGACGTTACTGGGGCCTGCTCGAGGCAATTGACGAATAACAGGATGATGAATGAATGAAATCAGAATGAAGAGAGAAACAATCAAAATCTGTGGGACAAAGCACAAGTTTTGCCAAGTGGAAAGTTCAAAGCAACAAAGGCCTACATTAGGGAAGAGAAAAACTAAATCAATAACTTAGACACACGTCTTGCTCGAGTGGGCCCAGTAACGTCTCCATTGGAGACTTTGTTGTTACTGTGTCTTGCATATCCAATACTCTCGGTAGCTTCACGTCTTAAATACTGGAAAAAGAGCAGCAAATGAATACTAAATGTAGCACAAAGAGGGAAATTTAAAAATGAGACCAGAAATTAATGATACAAAAATTAGAAAATCAATATAAAGAATCAATGAAACCAGAAGCTGACTCTGAAAAGATAAAGTAGACAAACTTTCGGTTAGACTCATGAAGAAAAAGCAAGGAAAGTCTCTTCAAGTGGTGCTGGGAAAACTGGATAACTACATGCAAAAAAAATGAACACAGACATCTTTTTAATGCCATATGCAAAAGTCAGATCAAATGGATTAAAGACCTCAGTATCATAAGGTTCATGGAGGAAAACAGAGGAAGAACCCTCCATGACATTAAAGCCAGAGGTGTTTTCAAAGATAGAACACCACTGGCCAAGCAAGTTGCAGCAAAGATAAACAAATAGAACTACATTAAACTAAGAAGCTTCTGCACCTCCCAAGAAACAGTAACCAAGATATAAAGATGGCCCATGGAATGGGAAAAATTAATTACCTAATACCCATCTGATAAGGCATTAATATCAAAGATATATTAAGCACTGACAGAACTTTATAAGAAAACAACATGCAACTCCATCAAAAAATGGGGAAAAGATATGAACAGAAACTCCTTCAAGAATTATAAATGACCAAAAGGCACATGGAAAAATGCTCTACATCACTAACATCGGGGGGATGCAAATTAAAACAACGAGATATCATCTCACATCATAGAGAATGGCATACATCAATAAAAGCAAGAACTAGTGCTGGCACAGAAAGAGATTCTCATTCACTGTTGGTGAGAAAGCTGACTGGTCTGGCCTTTTTGGAAAATATGGACTTGCCTCAAAAAACTAGAAATTGAGCTTCCATCCACCGCAGCAATGCCACTTCTGGGAATATACCTTAGAGTCCCAAAAGCACACACCAGAAATGCCATTTTCACTTCAAGTTCATTGCAGCAAAACACACAGTAACCAGAATCTGGAAACACCTCAAGTGCCTAAAAATAGACGACTGGATAAAGAAACTGTTGTACATCTACACATTAGATTACTATGCAGCCACCAGGAAAATGAAGTTATGAAATTTTATGTAAATGGATGGGTCTGGAGAGTGTCATGCTGAGTGAAATGAGTCAAAGGGAGAAAGACTGACATAGAATGATTGCACTCATTTGTGGGATATAAGAAAAACATAATATGAGACTAATGCCCAAGGACAGGACAGAAGAAACAAGAGCTGGCGTGACTAGATCACTGTTGAAAACTTGGCACAAGTGGTCAGGAAAGGGCAGTTAGGATAAAGAAGGGACCACAATGACAATGAAAGTTGAAAACAATCATTTTGGACAAGAAATGAGTGCTGAATGTAGATAAAGAGGATATACATGATAACCTTTCAGTATCTATATTGCAAACCGTAATTCCCTGAAGGAAAGAGTAGGAGAGACAGAGAGAGTGACAGAGAGAGAGAGAGAGAGAGAGAGAGAGAGAGAGAGAGAGAGAGAGAAGAAAAGTGCCTGCCATAGATGCAGCTGGTGGGGGGAGGGGTTGGTGGGAGGGAAACTGGGAAAATTGATGATGGGAAAAGTTTGCTGGTGAAGAAACTGGTATTGTCACATTATGACTGAAACCTAATTATGAACAACACTATTACTGTGTATTTCACAATGATTCAATAAAACATGGGGGATGTGGGGAGAAAACTTTGAAATAAATTGGATCAAAGCTGAAAGGGGATAGATTACAATAGACTCCTTGAAACTTAAGGTTAAGCAGGAGAACCTAGAAGCAATTGACGGATTATTAGAGTCATGTGACGTCCCCTAACCAAATGAGGAGGAAATAGAGAACAAAAACAGGTAAATATCAGGCAAGGAAATTAAAATAGTAATTAAGAATCTTCTCAAGAACAAAAATACTGTGTCCATATGGATACATTGATGAGTTTTATAAAGCATTCAAAGCTTTACAAGATCTTCTGAAATACTGAGGAAAGAGGAATCCTTCCCAAAAGTTTTTATGAAGTCAACAATGCAATAATATCCAAAAATGATATACTTCTACAAAAGAAAAATTTAGACTAATTTCCAAGACGAACACTAATTCAAAAATCCTCAACAAAATCTTAGTGAACAAAATCCAACAGCATATCAAAAAGATAGTATGCCAAAATCAAGTAGAATTCATCCCAGAAATCCAAGAATGTTTTAATATATGCAAATTAATAAAAGGCAAGGATGTCCACTATCTACACTATCATTCAACACAGTATTAGAAGTCCTAGCAAGAACATCAGGCAAAAAAAAATTGAATAAAAATGTTAAATTGTCATAATTTGGTATTCAAATTGAATAAAAAGTTAAATTATTACAATTTGCAGATTACAGGAGACTATACATAGAAGAGTGTTTATTAAAAAGGTTCTATAAACAATAAATAAATACAGCAAAGTAGCCAGGCTGAAAAGTGAACACATAAAATATGTTGCAATAGAATATGCAAATAATGAACTAGAAGAGGAAGGGATAAAACAGTTTGTCCAAATGGTGTCTGAAGACATCAAGTACCTAGGAATAAACTTAACAAGTGTGTGGAATAGCTCTGCTATGAAAACTATAAAGCACTTAAGAGAGACATAGAAGAATGCCTTAAAAGTGGGAAAACGTCTCATGTTCTTGCATTGGAAACATCAGTGTTGTCAAAAGAATCACCCTACCTAAGTTACTTTATAGATTCAATGCAGTCCCGATGAAAATCCCACTGACATTAGTTAAGGACTATGACAACTAAATAATAAAGTACACAGATCCATTATAATACCTCAAATAGCCAAAGCCATACTGATAAATAAGTAATTGGGAGGTATCTCATTACCACACTTGAATAGTACAAATCTATAGTGATTAAGAAAGCATGATATTAGAATAATAGTAAGTTCTCTGACCAGTGGTTTAGAATGAAATATCTAAAGACAAGTCCCCATATCTATGCTTAATTAATTTTTTAAAATAGGCACATGAAGTGGAGTGAGAATAACTAAAAATAGTATGGGGAAACTGGAAAGTCACATATATATAATGAAATGAATCCATATTTCATACCATATGCAAAAGTTAATTCATAGTGAACCATATAGGGTTCCAGGGATCAAATCCAGGTCAGCTGTGTGGAAGGCAAATGTCCTACGTGCTGTTCTATATCACTCTATCACTCTACACCAATATTTTTAACCATTATTGAGACATGTGGAGGTACTAGTTCTTAGAGATTTCCTGCACTGAAGTTGATTTTACCTGTGGAACTATGCCAAAGAGTCTTAATATGGGAAACTGAGTAGTGGCAAAGTCTGAGAGGAATAGGCATATATTAGAAAGCATTTCAGTGATGCCAATAGCCCTTTTATCATTAAAATTCAAGATGCATACATATCTCTTTGCTTTAATACTTTTCACATATTTTAAGATATATTTAGTAATATCGCTTTACTAAACAAACAAAAAGTCTTGATTTGTCTTTGTAGATGTGTTTGGAAAATATTCATCAAACTTTTAACCTGGGGAGAAGCTCTGTTGAGGCTCAGGTATTAAAATGCAATGGTTTTTTTTTATCACTTTTCCTGAAATTTAATATAATTCTGGAGTTCCAGGAAATTTAAGTCTAAGAATATCCATTGAGAAATCTGAAACAAGTATAAATTTTTCTTTAATTTTCCTTTATTTTACTTGTGGTGACAGGTACTGAATTCAGGACCCCTCACAAGCAAGGCAAGTACTCTACTACTAAAAATTCTTTCACCTAAGGTTATCACAGTAAACGCACGTATAACTATAAATATTTGGTTAGAGAGAAAAATATATCTGTTTTAATTAACTTGAAATTATTATTTATTTGGCTTTCATTTGTAGTGAAAATTTGGCCTCAGCTTAAAATTTTCAGGTGTGCCATTTTTATATTTTTAATATAAAAATATTAAACATTTTTCAGCATCTAATTATCACTATCCTGAAACTTAATTTGAAGAAAAAGTTATGCTGCACATTCAGTACAGGGAAGATAAGAAAATAGGGTCCAAAAGAAATAACCATGATTCAAAATTTGGCAATACAGGGAATGGAGCAATAGCGCAGTGGATAGGGGATTTGCCTTGCATGTGGCCGACCCAGGTTCAATTCCCAGCATCCCATATGGTCGCCTGAGCACTGACAGGAGTAATTCCTGAGTGCAGAGCCAGGAGTAACCCCTGAGCACCGCCAGGTATGACCCAAAAAGCAAAAAAAGAAAAAATTGGCAATACAGAAAAAAACTTTCATACCAGTGTCATAGTTTATTGATCAATAAATACAGTCTTTTCATTTAATAATCACTTATTAAAGCTTGGCCAATGCAGAAAATATTACTAAATAACCATTAAAACAATAAAAATTATTTTTCAGAACATGAGAGTACATCCTGTATTTTATATCTGTCTATAGGATTTAATTTATTTAGCAATAATACTTTTTATTAATTGATTTACTTACATGTTAAAAGAGTAATTACTTGAAAGTAGGTGCACAATAACAATTTATTAGATAAAATTGATTTTTCATGTAGAAGAATGTATCAGGATAACTTATAATCATTTAGCTTATCAAAGATTTTAAATATTAATAAATTTAGTACAAAACAGTAATTATTGAATGATTATAAAGTTTCAGGACATGAACCAAGTTGATCATTATACATATCTTACACAAAGATATGTATAGCTTACACATGAGCCCAAATTGATCATTATACATATCTCCAAATACATATCTTATACATATCTCCATATACATATCTTACACAAAGAAGATAATATATTATTCTGTTATTGGGTCAACATAAATTGGGTATTGGGTATTCTATTATTGGGTCAACATAAATGCATTAACAGAAAAGTGTCTTTTGAACAGAATTTCTTGGTGAAAAATCTCAAAATTTTACTTACATTTATTATAAACAAGTTTATTTTAGAAAACACATGAAGAGTTATCTAAGTTTTTTTAACCAAAATTCCTGAAAGATAGTAGCAGTAAGGGAAACAGAAACATAAGATTATGATTTCAATGTTAGAAAAAAAAGTGCTTGTTTTGGAGCACCAAGAACTATGGCAATATTATGGCAACCTTAACCTATAAACATGTATGATTTCTGAGGACTCCATGAAGATATTCCTCATCTCTCTGATTCTATTGATTCTGTTACCTGAATTATCACATGGATAGAAACTAGACTAATTGAAACTCCTAAAATGACCTTAGACTATTCAAATGAAAGGAAGTTTCTCAGGTCTTTCACTTTAAATTTTACATGATTAAATTTCATTACAGAGAAGATTAAAACTACATATCTAAAATAAATGATAAATCAGTTGAGAGTGTAAAGGAAAATTTTTTGAGGGAAATTATGTGCTACTTCATAAATGAATAGATAACATAAATAAATAAAATGCTTGAGCAAAATAGTCATTGCTGATAGTTTTCTTGATTTGAACAGGTGATCAAACCAGTCATGATATTCCCTTAAACCAAATCTTAGGCAAGAACAAGGCTTTATTTTATTCAATTCTATGAAGACCGAGGGAGGAAAGGACATTTTAGGAGAAAAGTCTGAAACGACAAGAGGTCCCTTAATGAGGTTTTAGGAAGGAGGCCTCTGTATAGCACAATATGCAAGTGTTTCATGAAGGTGCAGCAGATTATTCAGAAAATCTAGCTAAGATCGTTGATGAAGCTGACTACGCTAAAAACATATTTTTTTAATGTAGTAAAAAACATATCCTATTTGAAGAAGATATAACCTAGGATATTCAAAACTGGAGAGGATAGATTAATGTCTGGCTTCAAAATTCAAAGGACAGGTTGACTTTCTTATTGGCTTAAACTACTTGTGATATTAAGTTGAAACCAATGCTCTGTTGCCATTCTGAATGGTAACTACTCAAGACTTATGCTAAATTGCTTTTGTCTCTGGTTGATAAGTGGAGAAACAAAGCTTGATGTTAGCATATCTGTTTATAATATGGACAGGTGAATATTTTAATTTCACTGTTGATACGTTCCTTTCAGAAAAAAAATTTTTCAAGATATTTCTGCACGTTTCCTCAGGCATATACCACTTACCTTTTTAAAATGGTATAAATCATATTAACCTTGATTTTATTAATATTTGAGAAAGAAAAATGGTGTACAGGGTACAGAAAATTCTCGATGATTTTGTGAGTTGAATACTGTTGATTGAATGGGTGATAAACAATTTAATGATCCTACTGCATAGTACAGTTTTTGTTCAAACACATTAGAAAGTGTAGGGCACAGATACAGTTGTTCCCTGGTTACTGTATATATTGTATGACAACGAGTTAACAAAAGGATTATAAAATCTTGAATAATATTTTTATGGAACAGTGTTTCAGTCCCTGTGAATGGTTTATGCTATTTGTCTAAGAGGATTTCTTTGTGTTATTCTTTGAACGGCTTCTTTTACTTCCTTGTTCCTCAAGGTATAGATAATAGGATTCAGAGCCGGTGTGACTACTGTGTACATAAGTGCAGTTGCTTTGTCTGTTTCTGGAGTGTGGGCAGTCTTGGGTTGGAGGTAGGTGAATAGGGCAGTTCCATAGAACAGAGAAACAACCAGGATATGAGAAGAACAAGTGGAGAAAGCTTTGCGCCTGCCAGCCGCTGAAGGAATTTTCAAGATGTTCACAAGAATACGCATATAGGAGCATAGAATGAGGAAACAGGGAGTCATAATGAAGAGCACAGAGATAAAAAACATCACAATCTCATTGTGGGAGGTATCGATACAAGCCAGTTTCACTACAGGCATTATGTCACAAAAAAAGTGCTGAATTGTTCCTGTTCCACAGAAGGGCAAAGAGAAGACCCAGGTGATCTGGGCTGACTCCACCACTATTCCAGTGATCCAAGACGTTGCAGCCAACTTCAAACACACGGGA
This sequence comes from Sorex fumeus, assembly GCF_029834395.1. Classification (NCBI taxonomy): domain Eukaryota; kingdom Metazoa; phylum Chordata; class Mammalia; order Eulipotyphla; family Soricidae; genus Sorex; species Sorex fumeus. The sequence goes on along the minus strand of NW_026606086.1, from coordinate 14,768,611 downwards.
GGGCTCATCAGGAGAGTGTAATGTAGTGGATAGCAAATAGCGACAAAGCGGTCATAAGCCATAGCAGCCAGCAGGCAGCATTCTGTCAGCCCTAAGATCGCAAATATATACATCTGAGCTGCACAGCCCCCCACGCTTATGATCTTGTCCTTCACCAGAAGGTGCACTAACATCTGAGGAACCACACTAGTGATATAGCACATCTCCAGAAATGAGAGATTAACCAGGAAGAAATACATGGGGGTGTGTAGCGTAGGGGTAATCCAGATCAGGCAGATGATGATGAGGTTTCCACCCACAGTAAACAAATAGATGATTAAAAACACAACAAAGAGCAGAGGCTGTAACTCTGCAAGGGAGGAAAACGCCACAAATGTGAATTTCGTGCAGAGGGATTGGTTTCCATACACTGCAGGCTCAGGGTCAGACATCTCTGCAGACAAAAGAGAGGGAGAGTTACCAATGAAAGGATTCCTGGCCAGAGTGGTAGTACAGCAGGTGCTAGTCTTGCACATGTCTGAACTGGGTTCGATCCCTGGCATTCCATATGGTTCCCTCAGTCAACCAGGAGTAATTCCTGAGCATGGAGCCAGGAGTAAGCACTGAGCACTACTGGGTTACAACCACTCCCCTACAAAAAATACAATTAAAGGAATTCAGCTACCTAACATAAGTTAAACTTTAACCAAGCAGTTTTCCTAGGTTGAGTAGTCTAATATAAGAACCTAGATAATTAAGTTTTTATAAGATATTTAAATTGCCCCTATAAAAATGAATGCAATATACCTGCTGGTTTTGAATCGCAAATCTTAGTCTATTTCACAGCAATTAGATAAACAATGACTTCAAGTTACATAATGATATATTTGTTATTATCTGAATAACACTCTAGTCAGATGTGCAGGCTGTTATGTAATTAATATATGGGGGTGCTCTAAATGTAAAAAGTCACAAGAAACCAAGTGCATGGAGTGAAATGTAAAGGCATCCTATTCTGTTCTGAATTTTGAGTGAAATATAAAGGTGTCCTTTTCTTTTGAAGTCAGTTAAGAGCTTGGAAGGGAGTAAATATTTAGCCATTTAATTATTTATTTTTTTGCATATTTTTACTTAAAAGGGTAAGCCAATAATTAAACAATTAGAATTCATATAAAATGAAAGACACAGAATTTTCATTCCACATACTCAGTATAATTTTGCAAAGAAAAACATACCTAGAATCACGATGTGAGCCTTCTTTTTTTCTGAACTTTCTGGCTTGCTGTGATTCAAATTATAAAATGATAATGGGATCCTAAGTATTTCTATTTTGACTTGATACCACAGGGAATACATTTATTGCATGGTTTAATTATGTTTTTCTCAAGAGGTATTTACTTAGAAACAGCAATTAGCATTCAATGTCTAACATGGTTATCATTTTTTATTACTTTCCATAGGTCATGTATTGTTAGTTTGCATTATTTAAGCATCAAGGTGCAAATCTAAAATTTTCTCAAGATTCCCATCATGCAAATTGAAATAATTATTGAAATTTATGTATATTTGTTATGGTAATCTTGTGGTCTTTTGGGGGGGCACTTATTTTTTGCCTTTTGGGGTCATACACAGCTATGCTCAGGGGTTACTTCTGGCTTTGTACTCAGGAATTACTCCTGGTGGTGCTTGGGGGACCATATGGGATGCCTAGGATTGAACCTGGGTCAGCCGCGTGCAAGGTAAACACCCTACCCACTGTGCTATCACTCCGGCCCAGGGGGTCCCATAGTTGAAATGCATGCTCTGGGTGTACTTCTGGTTCTGTGCTCAGGCATTACTCCTGGCATGGCTTGGGGAATCACCTGGGATGCCAGGGATGGACCGAGGGTCAGCTGTATGAAAGGCAACTGCCCTATATGCTATATTATCTCTCCCTACTCAGCTTAAGTACTTGTGATATCAATATTTACAGCGCAGGATAAAAAAAAGGTTACAAAAATACCACAGATAGTACTAACTGTTTGAATTATTACAATTAAATTTTGGCAGCACTCATAAATAGGCCTTGGTTTGGGAAATTCCAAATTTCTAAAGCAATTAATTAAAATAATTTATCAAAGTTATGAGCTATTTTGTATTATTCTTAAGATGTTAAAGTATATTCATTTTCAAAAATCACAATTGCTTCATGTAGAGCACATTTTTTTATCTCTCACATTTTGTTTAGTAGAATTGTTTAATAGAATACTAAATCTGCTCAGTATAAATAATAGTGACCCCTGAGCAGAATCAGGGCTAAGCCTTGAGTGTAACCAGGTGTGGCACAAAAACAAACAATAGCAGCAAAAAGAATAAAAAATCCTTTTAATGTAACTAAATTTATCACTTAATCACTTATCACTTAATCCCCGTTATTCATCGATTTATTCGAGCGGGTGCCAGTAACGTCTCCATTCATCCCGGTTGCGTGCTAGCGTAGCCCAATGGTATCTGTTCGTTTTAGGAACATGTAGAGCCTCAAACCGATCATTTAGGGTCTTGACGAAGAAGTCTGACCATCTTATAGGTGGGCGTCCACGTGATCTTTTGATGTCTCGTGGAATCCAATCAGTAATGGCTCTAGTCCAGCGGTTGTCTGTAAACCTCATTACATGTCCAGCCCATCTGATTTTTGATGTCTTGGCAAATGAGACAGCGTCTCTGATTCTTGAGCGTTGACGAAGATCAGAACTCCGGATTCTATCTCTCATTTGAGTGAATCGTGATATTCCAAGCATAGTTCTTTCGATTCCTCTTTGAGAGACCCAAATAGTGTTCTCATCCTGTTTTCGTAGGGTCCAGGTCTCTGAGGCATATGTTAATGCAGGAAGAATAGTGGAATCAAAGAGATGTGCTCGTAGTTGGAGGTTCTTTGTCCTTTTAGTTATTTCTTCAATGCTCTTGAAGGCATTCCAAGCCGCTCTCTTCCTCCTGCGTAACTCAGGTGCCAGGTCATTCATCATGTTGATTTCTCGACCTAAGTATATATAACTGTTGCATTCGGAGATGGTGGTTCCGTTGAGAGCGAATGGAGCGTCAAGAACAAGGCTGTTTCTCATAAACATTGTCTTCGTAAGATTCAGCTGTAGTCCAACCTTTCCACACTCACGGTCAAAGTCCGCAAGCATTTGTGCCGCTTGGCTGATGTTTGGTGTTATTAGAACGATGTCATCAGCAAAGCGGAGGTGGTGTAGTTGCCGACCATCTATCTTCACTCCCATGTTTTCCCATTCTAGTCGTCGCATGATGTTCTCGAGGGTGGCACTGAAGAGTTTTGGTGAAATGGTATCACCCTGCCGAACCCCTCTCTTGATATGGATGATTACTTCTTTGTAGAATGGTGAGATCTTGGTAGTGAATCCGCAATAGAGCTCACGAAGGATCCTGATGTATTGAGTTTGTACGCCCTGATTGGCTAGGGCTTCCATGACCGCTTCCGTCTCAACAGAATCAAAGGCCTTCTTTAAATCAATGAACGTTAGACAGAGCGGCATCTTGAACTCCCGAGATACCTCAATGAGCTTGGTTATTGTGTGGATATGGTCGATGGTACTGATTCCTTTTCGGAATCCAGCTTGTTCACATGGTTGTCCTTCATCTAGTGTTCTGCTAATCCTATTCAGGATGACTCGAGTGAATAGTTTGTAGATGACAGACAATAGGCAGATTGGGTGATAGTTGCCAATGTCGTGGATGTCTCCTTTCTTGTATAGTAGTACAGTCTTGCTGGTTTTCCATTGGGATGGAACCTTGCATTCAGACAGGTAGCGTGTGAAGAGTCGAGCTAATGTATTGATGAGTACTGATGGTAAGTTCTTCAGGTGTTCAGGTCTGATCTTGTCTGGGCCAGGTGCTTTTTGTTTTTTTACCGACGAGATGGCATGTTGGATTTCGGAAGGGAGAACATTGGGAACGACATATCCATCATGTGGTATGTGGTATGTGGGCAAGTGGATGTGGCTATTAAAGAGATCTGAGTAGAAGTCATGAATAATCTTCTCCATTGCCCTTCTGGAAGATGTGATAGATCCATCATGATGTCGGAGGGCAGTCATCTTGGTTTTGTAGTTGGTGAAGGACAGGCGGGCATTACGAATGTTTTTCCCAGCTTCTGCTGCATCTACCAGTACTGCTGCTCTCCTGCTTTTGAGGTCATCCTTGATGGCTTTTCTGCACTGTTTTGCCAGTTCGGACGTTTGCTTGTGGTTGCCTGAGGCACGTGCCACGCCACGTTGGCGAATAAGTTCAAGAGTGTTCGAAGAAAGACGGTTTTTTGTGGTTATCTCTCTCTTGGCATTCCTTGCACAATCATGGAGGTGCTGAATCATTCGATCGTATTCCTCATCAATGTTGTCAATGACGGCATCTTCCCATGTTGCTGCAACAGAGCCAAAGAGTTCCCAGTTGGTGGTTGTTCTGGGAGTCTTCTTCTTAAACCTTGCATTCTTTTCTCCTCGTTCTGTGAGGTAGAATTTTGCACGAAGAAGACGGTGGTCTGATCCCGTTTGGAATTTTGGGACAACAGCAACATCGGTTAGGCAAAACCGCCGATTGAATATGATGTGGTCTATTTCATTGTGGAACCGTCCATCGGGAGACTCCCATGTCCAACGTTTAGATTCAGCCTTTTGGAATTGTGAGTTACCATGGAAGGTTTTGGTTGACATGATGAACTCAGACAGTCTGTCACCTTGTTCGTTCCATTCCAGGCCATGGGTTCCGATGTGGAGTTCATCGACTGATCTTCTTGGTCCTATCTTGGCATTAAAATCACCGACAATGATCTTGTAGAAGGCGTGATCTTCTTTATAGAACTTCTCCAGCTCCATGTAGAATTTCTCAGTTTCTTTTTCACCATAACTGGATGTTGGTGCGTAGACAACAAAGATAGAAACTGCCGGTAGTGAGCCACATTTATTCAAGTGTAATCGTCCGATTCGGGTTGTTAGGCATTCAAATGAATCAATGCTTGTGACTAAGTTTGTGTTGACAAGGATACCGACACCACCGACGCCTCTTTTATCACATGTTCCAAGGAACAGTTCTTCTCCAGTGTCGAAAACAGCATGATGGGATTGATGTCTTCTCGTTTCGGTCAGACCAATGATGTCATACTTGATCTTTCGTGCTTGTACCATAAGGTCTTCAATGGATGCAGCAGATGCCAGCGTACGAGCATTAAAAGTACAGACAATCATTTTTGTTTTTCTGCGTTTTGGCAGCCCATGTCTGCCTTGGTGTTTTATCAGTTTCTCCTTCCATATCCTTCTCGACTCTGCATAATCAGGGCTAGGGGAATGAGATCCATTTATTACTGGATTTGGCATATCAATTTGGTCTATTTGGCATAGATCACGGATAGCTTGCCAGGCTCTGCCGTGTGGGTTGGATATCCTGGCCTTTGTTGGGGTTACACGGCAGTTGGAGGGTGTAACTGTTTAGCTACTGACAGGTCCAGTCCCAAACCGTGCAGGCTTAGAGATCTCAGTCCCGGGTCCCACACACCTGGGTTCCTCTGCCAGTTCGGTTATGTCTGAGGCTTATCCAAGTGTGTGGAGAGTGGCTCCAGTAAGGCCTTGGTTGGGGCCTGGAAGTCTTCAGCTGTTGGGCCCTGGCGAGGATAGTCAGACACAGGGTAGGAGACTCTGCCTTGTGCTCTCCCGGGAGCTTGTTGTGATAATCTTTGGATCCTGGCCTTTAAATTTATCAGTGTAGAAAAATTTTAGAATACATGAAAGATCGTATTTATAAATGGCACATAATTAAGGGCATACAGTAAGAAAGAGGTCAAGCTATCACTATTTGTGGACAATATGATAGTATACTTAGAAAATTCTAAAGACTACAAAAAAGCTCCTAGAAACAATACATTTGTATAGTAAAGTAACAGACTACAAAATCAACACCCAAAAGTCCATGGATTTCCTATATACAAATAATGAAAGAGAAGAAAGAGATATTAAATAAACAACCCTATTCACAGTAGTGCTTCAGACAATTAAGTACCTTGGAACCATCTTAACTAAAGAGGTAAAGGACCTATACAAAGAAAATTACAACAACACTACTTCAAGAAATAAGAGAGGACACTAGAAAATGGAGATACAGCCCCTGATCATGGATAGTGAGGATTAACATTATCAAAATGGCAATACTGTCCAAAGCACTATACAAATTTAATGGGGTCCCTATCAGGATACCCGTGACATTCTTCAAAGAAATAGACAAATTACTCCTGAAATTCATATGGAACAATAAACCTGCATGAATAGCTAAAGCAATCTTTTGGGGCAAAGAAGATGGGTTACATCACCTTCCCCAACTTCAAACTTTACTACAAAGCAGTAGTAATTAGAATAGCATGGTATTGTTTATCTCCCACATTTTGACCCGCAGGCCAATGGAACAGAGTTGAATGTTCTGTCACAGAATCTCAAATAAATGGTCACTTAACTTTTGATAAAGGAGCAAAAAATGTGAGGGGGAACAAAAATTTTCTTCAACAAATGGTGCTGGGAAAACTGGATAGCTACCTGCAAAAAAAATGAACTCTGACCTCTGTCTAATGCAGGCACAAAAGTCATATCAAAGTGGATTAAAGACTTCAATATCAGAACTGAATCCATAAAGTACATGGAGGAAAATGTAGGCAGAACCCTCCATGACATTAAAGCTAAAGGTATATTTAAGGATGAAACACCATTGACCAAGCAAATGTAAACAAACATAAACAAATGGGACTACATTAAACTAAGAAGCTTCTGAACCTCAAAGGAAACAGTGTCCAAAATACAGATAGAGCCCACGGAATGGGAAAGAATGTTCACCCAATATCAGGGGTTAATATTCAGGATATACGAGACCCTAGTAGAATTTTACAAGAAAAAATCCTCCAACCCCATCAAAAAATGGGGAGAAGAAATGAACAGAAGATTCCTCAAAAAAGAAATACAATATGCTCCACATCCCTAATCATCAGGGAGATGCAAATCAAAACAACAATGAAGTATCATCTCACCACAGAGACTGGCACACATTCAAAAGAACGAAAGCAACCAGTGCTGGCATGGATGTGAGGGAAAAGGGATGCTCTTTCACTGTTGCTGGGAATGTCTACTGGTCTACCCTTTCTGGAAAACAATATGGACATTCCTTCAAAAACTAGAAATTGAGCTTTCAGATGACCCCGCAATACCACTTCTGGGAATACATCCTGAGGGTTCAAAAAAGCACAGTAGGAATAACATCTGCACCTATATGTTCAATGCAGCACTGTTCACAATAGCCAAAGTCTGGAAACAACCCAAGTGCCCAAGATTAGATGACCGGTTAAAGAAACTTTGGTAGAGCTACACAATGGAATACTATGCAGCTGTTAGGAGAGATGCAGTCATGAAATTTGCTTATAAGTGGATGGACATGGAGAGTCATGAAATGAGACAGAGAGGGACAGATATAGAAGGACCGCATTCATTTGTAGAATATAAAATAACATGCTATGAGACTGATACCCAAGGACAATAGAGACAAGACCAGGAATATTACTTCATATTACTTCAAAGCCTTGGTAGGCTTTCTCATGAGCTGAGAGAGAAGGCAGCTGGAATTGAGAAGGGATCACTAAGTCAATGATGGTTGGAGAGATCGCTCGGGATGGGAGATGTGTACAGAAAGTAGACAAAGGATCAAACATGATGACCTCTCAGTATCTGTATTGCAAATTACAATGCCCCAATGCAGAGATAGAATATGGGAGAAAATATCTGCGATAGAGGTAGGGGGAGGGCTAGGATGGGGGGAAGCATACTAGGGATATTTTTGGTGGAAAATGTGCACTGGTGGAGAGATAACTTATAACTGAAACTCAAATATGAAAGCTTTGTAACTGTATCTCAAGGTGATCCAATTAAAAAAAAGAAATAGCTTATAAGTTTTTGGTTAAAAATAATTAAAGCACATAAATCAGTAGATAGCCATTATAATCCAGACAGTTTACATATATAATAAATAGTTTGTTTTATTCATTTTTGGTATTTTTTTTTAGAGGGAGACAACAGCCAGTAGTGTTCAGGACTTTCTCCTGGTTCTGTGCTCAGCGATCACTACTGGCCAGGCATGGAAGGCCATATGAGATGCCAGGGATCAAATCAGGAATAGAAGCATGCAAGATAAGCACCCTACCCACTGTATTATTGCTCTGGGTCCCCAGCTCATTTATTTTCCAAAATAAATTCTCTATAGTAAATAATCAAAATAAGGCAAACTAGAAATAAAATCAAAGTCCCTCAGCTGAATGAAAGATGTAAATATACTCCACATAAGATTGTCATAAGTGAAATATTTACATTGTCCTTCATGTTGAATATTATCATTGTCCTCTTGTTTCTCTTTTTATTTTCTTATGAGTATTATTTAATGTGGGTCTCCGCACCAGACTATTTTCACCTCGGAGCTCCCCAGAAGGGGGCAGGTGAGAGCCCTCCCTGCCCTAAGGGACCCAGCCCTGGTAGCTGACCTCCACTACCCAACTGCCGCCATGCTCCAGGCCAGTTTTACATGCTCAGACGGGGCCTCACACATGGTCGAAGTCCTACGGAACCCAAGTAATGCGGAACTTTGTGACCTTGACTCTGGGCTCATCAGGACCCAAAATTAGAGATTCTTTGTCTGCTTCCTCCAGTCTCTAGAGACTCAGGGGTCACACCTACAAACCACCTCCTGCCAGACAATCTCCATATTGGCCCAAAACAGTAACAATAGCGGGTCTCATTCCCCTGACCCTGAAAGAGCCTCCAGTATGGCAGTGTTGGGAAAGATGAGTAAGGAGAGGCCATTAAAATCTCAGTGCTGGGATGAATGGAGACATTACTGGTGCCTACTCGAATAAATTGATGAATAACGGGATGACAGTGCTACAATGATACATTGATAATTTAATGTAGTTGAATATTTAAATATAAAAATTCTTAATAACATAATAAGTAACACTTGAGTTAGATACGTAAAATGTTAATTCTGGAACTATCCTAAGCTGAGTTTAATTTGTAAAGAAAATATTAAAACTCATATGTAACTAAAAGAGTCTTTAGACGAAAACATGACATTAAATATTTACATTTAAAAATAATTACCTGAAGCTTATAAAATTCATAATGCAAAGTTTTATTAATTAAAAATGAAAAGTAAACATTAACTTAATATATCCTTTGACTTTCAGAAACAAATGCAATATGAGCTAATTTTAAAGTGAGCAGAAGAAACAAAGTCCATATAAAAATCAATAGGGATCAAAATGGGTAAAAGGTCTAACATATTGTGATGAAGAAATATTGTTACTTTGATGACAACTTAATTTTGGTGATATATGACCTTGTTATTTTTTTGTTTGCTTGTTTTTGGGTCATACTCTGTACAGTGGTGCTCTGGATTTACTCCTGGCTCTGCATTCAGGCATCATTTCTGGTGGAATTTGGGGAAGCATTTGGGGTGTTGGGGATTGAACATGGCTTGGTGGCATTCAAGGTGACTACCTTACCCACTATGCTATCAATCCGACTCCCAGTTGTGGTAACATATAGAGAGAGGATATGTAAAACTGAACACTTAAATATATGCCATCTTGTAAACCAACATAATTTCAACTTAAAAAAAGACATAGAATCAACATAAAAATAGAAAATATAAATGAAAAATAATTTTAATATATCCTAATAAAATTAATAAACTCCTAGCTAAACTGATAATAAAATTAGTTCTAAGAGGAAAGGATTACTCTGAACAAGAACTGAGTGCTGAACGGAGGTAAAGTGATATACATGATCAACTTTCAATAACTTTATTGCAAACCTGCAAACCATAATGCCTAAAAAGGGGTAGGGAGAGAGAGAGGAGAGAGAGACTGAGAGAGAGACAGAGAGAGAGACAGAGAGAAAGACAGAGAGATAGGAGAGAGGGGAAAGTCTATTATAAAAGAAAGGTAGATGGGGTGGGGTGAGAGAGAGGCAGGAAGAAAAAAATTTGGAACATTGGTGGTGGGAAATGGACACTCCTGAAGGTTTGGATTGGAGCATTGTATGATTGAAACCCAATAACTAACAACTTTTTAACTGTGTTTCTCATGGGGATTTAATAAAAAGAAATTCGTGAAAAGACACAAATGTGCCTGTATAATACAGATTGCACTGCAGTGTAGCACTGTATTCCCATTGTTCATCTATTTTCTCAAGTGGGCACCAGTAATGTCTCCATTTTGAGACTTGTTATTGTTTTTGGCATATTGAATACGTCATTGGTAGCTTGCCAGGCTTTGCCATGCAGGAGGAATACTCTCGGTAGCTTGCCAAGCTCTCAGACAGGGGCAGAGGAATTGAACCCAGGTCAGCCGCATGCAAGGCAAATGCCCTACCTGCTATGCTATCACTCAGGCCCATAATACAGATAATTCAGTAAGTTATTTTGAGCATATTTTAAACATTCATTAGATGAATTTACTCATAAGGAAATATAGCCCCCCAAATAATCATAATAGATATCACGATCACGATCACGACCACCCTGTTGTTCGTCGATTGCCTCGAGCAGGTGCCAGTAACGTCTTCTTCGTCCTAGCCCTGAGATTTTTTTTTTTAAAGTGCCATATTCAAGGCTTTTTCAGGGTTAGGAGAATGAGACCCATCATTGTTACTGGTATTTGGCATATTGGATATACCACGGGGAGTTTGCCAGACTCTGCCGTGTGGTCATGTTACATTTGGTAGCCTGCCAGTTTGACCGAATTAGGAATGAGATGATAAGATGTCGGGAGCTGAGTGTGATAATCTCTGGATCCTGGCCGTTGTTGGAGTTACACGGCAGTTGGTGGGTGTAACTGTCTAGTTACTGGCAGGTCCAGTCCCAAACTGTACAGGCTTGGAGATCTCAGCCCCGGGTCCCACACACCTGGGTTCCTCTGTCAGTTCTTTTATGCGTGAGGCTCATCCAAGTGTGTGGAGAGTGCTCCCAGCAAGGCCTTGGCTGGGCCTCGGTGGTCTTCAGCTGTTGGGCCCTGGTGGAGACAGTCAGGCATAGGGTAGGAGACTCTGTCTTGTTCTCTCCCAGGAGCTGAGTGTGATGATCTCTGGATCCTGGCCGTTGTTGGAGTTACACGGCAGTTGGTGGGTGTAACTGTCTAGTTACTGGCAGGTCCAGTCCCAAACTGTACAGGCTTATATATATATTCATGTATATTTTTTGTCAGGCTGGAGTGATAGCGCAGCGGGTAGAGCGTTTGCCTTGCACAAAGCCGACCCAGGGATTGATTCCTCCATCCCTCTCAGAGAGCATGGCAAGCTACCAAGAGTATTCCTCCTGCACAGCAGAGCCTGGCAAGCTCCCCGTGGCGTATTTGATATGCCTAAAACAGTAACAACAAGTCTCACAATGGAGATGTTACTGGTGCCTGCTCGAGCAAATTAATGAACAACAGTAGGACAGTGTAGACAGATTTTATAATTTTTTTGATTTTTTATTATTTTTTAATTTTATTTGTCACTTGATCACTTGATACCCTGTTACTCATCGATTTGCTCGAGCGGGTGCCAATAACGTCTCCATTCATCAATGTTGCAGGCTAGCATAGCCCAGTGGAATCTGCTCGTTCTAGGAACATTAAAGCCTCAAATTGACCGTTCAGCGTCTTGATGAAGAAGTCTGACCATCTCGTAGGTGGGCAACCACGCGATATTTTGACGTCCCGTGGAATCCACTTGGTAATGGCTCTAGTTCAGCGGTCCTCTCCAAATCTCATTATGTGTCCAGCCCATCTGATTTTCGATGCCATGGCAAACGAGACAGCGTCCCTGAATCTTGAACATTGATGGAGGTCGAAACTCCCGATTCTTTCACTCATTTGACTGAAGTGTGATACTTCAAGCATAGCTCTTTCGATTCTCTTTGAGAGACCCGAATAGCGTTCTCATCCTGTTTTCGTAGGGCCCAGGTCTCTGAGGCGTATGTTAATGCAGGAAGAAAAGTGGAATAGAAGAGATGTGCTTGGAGCTGGAGGTTCTTCATACTCTTAGTTATTTCTTTGACACTCTTGAAGGCGTTCCAAGCCACTCTCTTCCTCCTGCACAACTCAGGTGTCATGTCATTTGTCATGTTGACTTCTCGACGTAGGTACACATAACTGTTGCATTCAGAGATTGTTGTTCTGTTGAGAGTGAATGGAACATCAGGAACAATACTTTCTCATGAACATTGTCTTTGTGAGATTCAGCTATAATCTGACCTTTCCACACTCATGGTCAAAGTCGGTCAGTATTTGTGCTGCTTGGCTGATGTTTTATGTTATTAGAACGATGTCATCGGCAAAGCAGAGGTGATGTAGTTGCTGACCGTCTATCTTTACTCCCATTCCTTCCCATTCCAGTCGTCGCATGACGTTCTTGAGAGTGGCACCAAAGAGTTTCAGTGAAATAGTATCACCCTGCCGAACCCCTCTCTTGACATGGATGATCACTTCTTTGTAGAATTGTGAGATCCTGGTAGTGAATCCATAACACAGCTCACAGAGGATCCTGATGTATTGAGTTTGAATGCCCTGATTGACTAAGGCTTCGATGACCGCTTCCGTCTCAACAGAATCAAAGGCCTTCTTTAAATGAATGAATGTTAGACAGACCAGCATTTTGAACTCCCGAGAAACCTCAATGAGCCTGGTTATTGTGTGGATATGGTCGATGGTGCTGAATCCTTTTTGGAACTTGGCTTGCTCACATGGTTGTCCTTCAATTAGTGTTCTGCCAATCCTATTCAGGATGACTCTAGTGAACAGCTTATAGATTACAGACAATAGACAGATTGGGTGATAGTTGTCAATGTCAAGGATGTCTCTCTTCTTGTATAATAGTACAGTCCTGCTGGCTTTCCATTGGGATGGAACCTTGCATTCAGACAGGTAGTGTGTGAAGAGCCCAGCCAGTATATTGATAAGTACTGACGGTAGGTTCTTTAGGTGTTCAGGTCTGATCTTGTCTGGGTCAAATGCTCTTTGATTCTTTATCAATGACATGGCGTGACATGAATTTCAGAAGGGAGAACGTTGGGAAGGACATATCCATCTTGCGGAATTTGGTATGTGGGCAAGTACACGTAGCTATTAAAGAGATCTGAGTAGAAATTATCAATAATCTCCATTGCCGTTTTTATTATTATTTTTTTTATTAGCGAAACACCATGAGGTACAGTTATAGGCTTACAAATTTTGTGCTTGGGTTTCAGTTATACAATGATCAGGTGCCCATCCCTCCACCAGTGCCTGTCATCCATCACCACGGGTCCCAGCATCCCCCCCACCCCCATCCCCCCCGTCCCATCCTGCCTCTGTGGCAGGGTATTCCCCCTTGTTCTCTCTCTCTCTTCTTTTGGGTACTGTGTTTTGCAAGAGAGACATTGAGTGGCAATCATGTTTGGTCTATAGACTACTTTTAACATGGTTCTCCCACCCTGGGAGAGGGTCCTCACAACACCCTTCATTTGGTGCTGTCTTTTCTATCTGAGCTTCCTTTTCACCTAGAACGTGTGGCTGGTCTTCCATTCATGGAGCAAAATTCCTGGTACTAATCTCAGCCATTCCTCGGTGTTAGTCTCCCTTTTTGTTGCTTTATGTTCCCCAGATGAATGCAGTCTTTCTGTGTCTATCCCGCTCTTTCTGACTCATTTCGCTTAACATGATACTTTCCATGTAATACCACTTGTATGTAAATTTCATAACTTCATCTTTTCTAACAGCTACATAGTACTCCATTGTGTAAATGTACCAAAGTTTCTTTAACCAGTCATCTGTTCTTGGGCACTCAGGTTTTTTCCAGATTCTGACTATTGTAAAGAGTGCTGCAATGAACAAACAATTGCAGATGTCACTTCAACTATACCTTTTTGCCTCTCTGGGATATATTCCCAGGAGTGCTATAGCTGGGTCAAATGGCAGATCAAATTCTAATTTTTTGAGAGTCGTCCATACTGTTTTCCAAAAGGGTTGGACCAGCCGGCATTCCCACCAGCAGTGAAGGAGGGTGCCTTTCTCGCCACATCTGCGCCAGCATTGGTTGCTTTTGTTCTTGTGGATGTGGGCCAGTCTCTGTGGTGTGAAATGATATCTCATTGTGGTTTTGATCTGCATCTCTCTGATGATTAGTGATGTAGAACATTTTCTCATGTGCCTTTTTGCCATTCGAATTTCTTCTTTGCAAAAGTTTCTGTTCATTTCCTCACCCCATTTTTTGATGGGGTTGGGTGATTTCTTCTTGTGGAGTTTAACCAGTACCTTGTATATCCTTGATATCAACCCCTTGTTGGATGTGTACTTGGTGAATATACTTTCCCATTCTGTAGGCTGTCTTTGTATTTTGGTCACTGTTTCTTTTGAGGTGCAGAAGCTTCTTAGTTTAAGATAGTCCCATTTGTCTATCTCTGTTTTCACTTGCTCGGCCAGTGGCATGACATCTTTGAAGATACCATTAGCTTCAATATCATGGAGAATTTTGCCGACTTTGTCTTCAATAAACATTATGGATTCTGGTCTGATGTTGAGGTCATAAATCCATTTTGATCTTACTTTTGTGCATGGTGTTAGGCAGAGATCTGAGCCCACTTTTTTGCATGTAGCCATCCAATTTTGCCAGCACAGTTTATTGAAGAGACTTTCCCTGCTCCATTTCACTTTTCTTTCCCCCTTATCAAAGATTAGATGATTATATGTTTGGGAGGAAATGTCAGTATATTCAACTCTGTTCCATTGGTCTGCAGCTCTGGTTTTGTTCCAGTACCATGCTGTTTTAATTATTACTGCCTTGTAGCAGAGTTTGAAGTTAGGGAGGTTGATTCCTCTCATTTTCTTTTTCCCAAGAATTGCTTTAGCTATTCGTGGGGGCTTATTGTTCCATATAAATTTCAGGAGTGTTTGCTCCATTTCTTTGAAGAATGTCATGGGTATCCTTATAGGGATTGCATTGAATTTGTACAGTGCTTTGGGAAGTATTGCCATTTTGATGATGTTGATTCTTCCCATCCATGAACAGGGGATATTTTTCCATTTCCTCGTGTCCTCTTTTATTTCCTGAAGTAGCGTTTTGTAGTTTTCTTTGTACAGGTCCTTTACTTCCTTAGTTAAGCTGATTCCTAGATACTTGATTTTCTGGGGCACAATTGTGAATGGTATTGTTTTCTTGATGTCACTTTCTTCTCTTTCACTATTTGCATATAGGAATGCCATGGATTTTTGGGTATTGATTTTATAGCCTGCCACTTTAATATACAAGCCTATTGTTTCTAGGATTTTCTTGGTAGAGGTTTTAGAGTTCTCTAAGTATAGTATCATGTCATCTGCGAATAGTGAGAGCTTAATTTCTTCTTTCCCTATCTGGATGCCCTTAATATCTTTTTCTTGCCTAATCGCTATTGCAAGTACTTCCAGTACTATATTGAACAGTAGTGGAGAGAGTGGGCATCCTTGTCTCGTCCCTGACCTTAGGGGGAAGAGTCTCAGTTTCTCCCCATTGAGGATGATGTTTGCTGTAGGTTTGTGGTAGATGGCTTTAACTATATTGAGGAAAGTCCCCTCTATCCCCATTTTGGCAAGGGTTTTCATCATGAATGGGTGCTGGATCTTGTCAAAAGCTTTTTCTGCGTCTATTGATATGATCATATGATTTTTATCTTTTCTTTTGTTGATATGATGGATTATGTTGATTGATTTCCGAATGTTGAAGCATCCTTGCATCCCTGGGATTAATCCCACTTGGTCATGATGTATGATCTTTTTGATGAGTTGTTGTATTCTATTGGCTAGTATTTTGTTGAGAATCTTCGCATCCGTGTTCATCAGGGATATTGGCCTGTAGTTTTCTTTTCTTGCGGTGTCCATTGCCCTTTTGGAAGATGTGATAGATCCATCAGGACGTTGGAGGGTGGTCATCTTGGTCTTGTAGTTGGTGAAGGCATTATGAATTCTTTTTCCAGCTTCTGCCTCATCTACCAGCACTGCTTCTCTTCTCTCTTAGAGGTCTTTCTTGATCGCTTCTCTGCACTGCTTTGTGAGCTCAGAAGTTCGCTTGAGGTTGCCTGAGGCATGCGGCAAGCAGCGTTGGTGAATAAGCTCAAGAGTGTTTGAAGACAGTCTTTTTTTGTGGTTATCTCTCTCTTGGCATTCCTCGCACAATCATGGAGGTGCTGAACCAGTCAATTTTATTCCTCATCAATGTTGTCAATGATGGCATCTTCCCATGTTGCCACAACAGAGCTAAAGAGCTCCTAGTTGGTGGTCGTTCTGGGAATTCTCTTCTTAAACTTTGCATTCCTTTATTCCCACTCTGTGAAGTAGAATTTTGCACGAAGGAGACGGTGGTCTGATCTCATTTGGAATTTTGGGATAACAGTGATATCAGTCAGGCAAAACCATCGATTGAATATGATGTGGTCAGTTTCATTGTGGAACTGTCCATCAAAGTCCCATGTCCAACATTTAGATTCGGCCCTCTGGAACTATGAGTTACCATGCATGGTCTTGGTCGACATAATAAACTCAGACAATCTGTCACCCTGTTTGTTCCATTCTAAGTCATGGGTCCCAATGTGGAGTTCTTCACCTGATCTTCTCGGTCCCATCTTGGCATTAAAATCACTGACTGTGATCTTATAGAAGGTGTGGTCTTTATAGAACTTCTCCAGCTCCATGTAGATCTCCTCAATTTCTCCTTCATCATAATTTGATGTTGGTGTGTAGACAATGAAGATAGAAACTGCAGGCAGTGAGCCAAATCCATTCAAGTGTAATCATCCAATTCGGGTTGTTAGGCATTCGAATGAATCAATGGTCATGGCCAAGTTCGTGTTCACAAGGACAGCAACACCTCCAATGCTTCATTTATCACATGTTCCGAGGAACAGTTCTTCTCCAGTGTCAAAAATGGCATGATGTGGTTGATGCCTTCTTGTCTCGGTCAGACCAATGATGTCATACTTGATCCGCTTGTACCATCAGGTCCTCGATGGATGCATCTAATGCCAGCATACATGCATTGAAAGTACAGACAATCATTTTTGTCTTTCTTCATTTGGGCAGCCTAGTTTGGCCTTGAGATTTTATCAGCCACTTCTTCCACATCCTTTTCAACAGTGCCGTATTCAGGGTCAGTGGAATGAGACCAATTGTATTTACTGGATTTGGCATATCTAATACTCCACAGATAGCTTGCTAGGCTCTCCCATGTGGGTGGGATATTCTCGGTAGCCTGAAAACACAAATAAACTGTACAGATGTTCCTATTCAGGCTTATTTGCTGGTGTGATAGTCTCACTAGCCTGCCGGGTTCTCTGAGAGCGAGAACTAGATACTAAGAAGTTATGCGGTCTCAAATGCGGCCGTGTGCTTCTGGGAGCTAGGTGCTACAGTCTCTGGATCCTCTTCGTTGATGGGGTTACACGGCAGTTGGTGGGTGTAACTGTCTAGCTACTGGAAGGCCCAGTCCCAAACCGAGCAGGCTTGGAGATCTCAGCCCCGGGTACCTCACACCTGGGTTCCTCTGCCAGTTCCTTCATGCATGAGGCTCATCCAAGCATGTGGAGAGTGGTCTCAGCCTTGCTTTGGCTGGGTCTTGGAAGTCTTCAGCTCGGGCCCTGGTGAGGACAGTCAGGCACGAGGGTAGGAGACTCACAAATTTTATTTATAAAAAAAATTTCTATTTTCAGTCTTAGGTGATTTTTATTGCCAGATATCATCATATACATGAGGAAGAAATAATTCCCAAAGTAGTCAAACTCAGCTGTAAATGGATAAGTAAGGAGAGTCTAATGTAAAACATAAGGACTATGGTTAAGCACGGTATTATGCAACTGAAATTTGTTGAGGTAATATAATGTATATATCCTCATGTTCCAAAGACAAATATGAAGGAAAAAAATGAAGAAATAATATCAAAATAACTTGTCCTATTATTCTATGAGATCTGTTACACTTAAAGCAAAAAGAAACAAGTATGAAAGGAAATTAAAGTATGGAAGTATGGAAGATAAATTTAAAAAATAATCAAATAGTACATATGGTATTGCAAATCAGCATTTCTCACACTTTTTACAACTATGACCCTTTAATTTTCTTCTTACGACCACTTTGGCCTACAAGTTGCTCCCTGCAGTCTCATGCTATGATCCCATTAATTCAATTTTACCTAAACCCCCTTAGAATAATCAGGGGGCCTCTTCGAATAAACTGGGAGAGTCCAGTTTTATGGTCTCTAGGTGAGAAACTGGGGAGTAAGTTGATATTACATCAACATTTTTTAAAAATTGCCAGGGATATGAAAAATATTAGAAGATTTGAAATATATGAAGGAAAAATGTTCTTTAGAATAAAAATAAATCTATTTTAAGTATCAGGAAATGTTAATCTGAGTTGTCTAGAATATTTGGAAGTCTAGATGAAATGTCTATGAAAATTGATTATATATTAATTTCACGAGTCTATTTACCATTTGAAAGATTATGAACAACAAATTTCTTGACAACAGTGTTAAAAAGCAGGCAAAATGTTAAATAACTAAATGTTCCTTAACTAATAACACAATCCAAAACAAAGAAATAAGATGAAATCAAAAGTGTCTACTAAAATACTAATAGATATGTTGATATCAAAATATCAATTTTTGGAGGAAGCCATTTACCCTAAATTCAGAATAAGATTATAATAGTTGTTGAGGGTTTAAGTTAATGCAATAAAAAGTTAAAAATTTCTGTATTAGAGAAAGATAAATTTTTTCACAAACATAACTCATCAACATAGAAAATCCTAAATAATATGTAAAGTAGCTTTAAAAATTTGTGGTAAATCTAGAATTGTTTCAGAATACAATTTAATATAAAAGTGTCAATTATTGATTACATAGACTCATTTATATATTCACTATGAGAAATTGGCTGCGTGCAAGGCAAACGCCCTACCCGCTGTGCTATCGCCCCAGGGCTGGAGCGATAGCACAGCGGGTAGGGCGTTCGCCTTGCACGCGGCCAACATGGCCGACCCGAGTTCGATTCCTCCGCCCCTCTTGGAGAGCCCGGCAAGCTACCAAGAGTATTCGATATGCCAGACACAGTAACAACAAAGTCTCCAATGGAGACGTTACTGGGCCCGCTCGAGCAAATCGACGATCAACGGGAGGGCCTTTACCTTACCTTACCTTACTATGAGAAATTAAAATTATAAAGATGCCATTTGCAATGATGTAAAAAAATAAAATATATATATAGATATGTTAAATATGTGCAGCAATGATATGACAACAAAAATTTAAAATTTATACCAAAAATGCTAACAAAAAATAACTATCTAAAATAAGGAAAGACTATGTTAAGGAATTAGAATATTCATTGTTAGAATGTCAGCTTTACAAAAATAGAAGCTTTTCAAAGATTAAGAATTTTCAAGATAATTATAAAATTCTAATGCGTTTTCAACTGACCTTTTTTTTTTATTAGGGAAATACCATGAGGTACAGTTATAGATTTACAAATTTTTGTGCTTGGATTTCGATTATACAATGATCAAGCACACATCCCTCCACCATTGCCCATTTTCCACCAACATGGATCCCAGTATCCCTCCCACACCCATCCCTTGCATCCCACCCTGTCTCTGTGGCAGGGCATTCCCTTTTGTTCTCTTTCTCCTTTTGGGTGTTGTGGTCTGCAAGAGAGGCATTGAGTGGCAATCATGTTCACTCCATAGTCTACTTTCAACATGTATCTCCCCTCCTGGGAGAATCCTCCAAACACCCTTTATTTGGTGCTCCCTTCTCTATCTGAGCTACCTTTTCCCCTAGAATGCATGGCTGGCCTCTAAGCCATGGAGTAATCCTCCTGGTACTGATCTCGGTTATTTTTGTGTATTAATCTCCTACTTTATTACTTTATGTCCCCCATATGAATGCAATCTTTTTATGTCTATCCCTCTCTTTCTGACTCATTTCGCTTAGCATGATACTTTCCATGTGGTACCACTTGTTTGTAAAATTCATGACTTCATCTTTTCTAACAGCTACATAGTACTCCATTGTGTAGATGTACCAAAGTTTCTTTAAACAGTCATCTGTTCTCGGGCACTCAGGATTTTTCCAGATTCTGGCTATTGTAAAGAGTGCTGCAATGAACAAACAAGTGCAGATGTCACTTCGACTATACATTTTTGCCGCTCTGGGATATATTCCCAGGAGTGGTATTGCTGGGTCAAATGGGAGCTCAATTTCTAATTTCTTGAGAATGGTCCATACTGTTTTCCAAAAGGTCTGAACCAGTCGGCATTCCCACCAACAGTGAAGGAGTGTCCTTTTCTTGCCACATCCGCACCAGCATTGGTTGCTTTTGTTCTTTTGGATGTGGGCCAGTCTCTGAGGTGTGAGATAGTATCTCATTGTGATTTTGATCTGCATCTCCCTGATGATTAATGATGTAGAGCATTTTCACATGTGCTTTTTTGCCTTTCGGATTTCTTCTTTGAGAAAGTTTCTGTTCATTTCATTGCCCCATTTTTTGATGGGGTTGGATGTTTTCTTCTTGTGGAGTTCAACCATAAACTGATCTTTGATAGCCAAAACAATTCCACAAAAAAAAGAACAATTTTGTAGAACTTTTATGGTCTACTTTTAATATATAAATTCCAGTAATTGTAACATAATGTCATGGTATTAAAACATACAGATCAATGAAAGAGTCCAGAAATAGATCTACTTTGATTGATCAACTGATTCTCAATATAAAGTTCCAATTAAATAAGGATAAATCTTTCAATATAGAAATTCTAATTAAATATGGAAAGGACTGTCAGATTACTCTTCTAATAAAGTTATTAGAATCCTTTCTATTCTTATACAGAAAAGTAATACATGTAGATCCTTACCTCACTCTTTTAACAGAAATTGTCTATTGGAGCATCTAAATATAAATATAGCACTGTCATCCTGTTGTTCATCCATTTGCTTGAGCAGGCACCAGTAACGTCTCCATTGTGAGACCTGTTGTTATTGTTTTTGGCAAATTGAATATGCCACGGGGAGCTTGCCAGGTTCTGCTGTGAGGATGAGATACTCTCGATAGCTTGCCGGGCTCTCTGAGAGGGACGGAGGAATCGAACCCAGGTAGGCCACATGCAAGGCAAACGCCCTACCCACTGTGCTATCACTCTGCTCAAATATAAATATAAGGACCAAAATGATAATATACTTCTGTAAGAAAATAGAATTTTCCTTTTAAAGAAAAATGGATTGATGCAGTTTGGAAATGATTTCTTGAAACACAAAAGCCATTAACATATTTCAGGCCGAGTGATAGTACAGTGGGTAGAGTGATTGCTTTGCCAGCATGGGATCCTATATGGTCCTCCTAGCACTACCAGAAGTAACTCCTGAGTGCAGAACCAGGAGTTATCCCTGAGTAACATTCCAGATTACAGAGCAAGAAGGAACCCCTGAGCATTAGATATGGCCCCCAACCAACCAAACAAACACAACCCCAAACAACAACAAAAACACACAAAAACGATCATTAAAATATAATAAATCATTGCGAAAGTTTCTGTTCATTTCCTTGCCCCATTTTGGTATTAGGATTGGTATTAGGAAGTTGAATACCTGTAACTTGATTATGAATAACTTTTAAAGTCATGGTACTATGAATAACTTTGTGAGTCATAGTACCTCAATAAAATAAAATAAAATACAATTAAAAAGTAAAAGAATTTACTGAGAGACATGTGAAGAAAGAAAAGGAGAGCACATGAGATAGAAGTTTTAAGAGAACTTTGGCTTCGCTAGAATAAAAAAAAAACAAGAAAGAGTAAATCAAAATAGCACAAGCACTTTTGAAAGCCCAATAATATGACTATGATTTTTTAAAAAATCAACTACCTTTCAGTGTGAACATAGAGAAAATAGAACTGTAATACAGAAATATAGTAGAAATGAAATATTTTGAATATTTTAGAAAAGAGTTTAAAAGTTTCTTTGATAAAGTAAAACATACTTTTATCACACAACTCAGGTATTTAATTTTTAGGTATTTGTAGAAGAGGAATGAAATCTTAGGTGTACAAACAGACTTGTAAAATACAGTTATATTAATTTTATTCATTGGAACCAAACAGTAAAAGCTCAACTGATAATCTAAGAAAAGAAAGCTTAACAAATTGTGCTTCAGAGATAAAATGAAATAATATTAGCTATAAAAAATTAATTGAGAAACTGTGATGAATCTTAAAATAATTATGTAGCACTGTCCTACTGTTGTTCATCGATTTGCTCGAGCAGACAGCAGTAACGTCTCCATTGTGAGACTTGTTGTTACTGTTTTTGGCATATTGAATATGCCGTGGGGAGCTTGCCAGGCTCTGCCATGCGGGTGGGATATTTTTGGTAGCTTGCTGGGCTCTCCAAGAGGGATGAAGTAATCGAACTCGGGTCAGCCATGTGCAAGGCAAATGTCCTACCCGCTGTGCTAAAATAAAGAAATAAAAGATAACACTTGGGCTATTTGCAGATTTTTGTTACTATGAGCAGTGCTGTAATGACCACAGAAGTCCAAATGTTCTTTCTGAATAGATTTTGGACCCTTGGAGTCGATGCCAAGAAGTAGAATTACTGATTTACATGGAAACTTGATTCTCGGTTTTTTTTTTTTACAGTATCTATAGTGTTTTTATTGTTTTCCACAAAGAATGGGCCAGTTGATTTCCCACCAGCAGTGAATACTGGTACCCTTTTTCCCACTTCCACATCAACACTGGTTGTTTTGTTCTTTTTGATGTGTGTGAGTATCACTGACTTTAGATGACATCTAGTTGTTTTGGCTTCCATTTCTCTGATGATAAACGATGCAGAATTTTTTTTATATACCTTTGGCTATCTGTACAAAGAAGTTCTGGTGTATGGATACAATGGAATAAGAAAACACGAAATTATTTAATCTGCTGTGACATGGGTGGATCTGGAGAGTATCATGCTGAGAAAAGTTAGGAAGAAAGGGATAGACACAGAATGATTTCCCACATTTGTGGGATATAAATAAAGTAAGAAAACAACATAACAAGGCAATAGAAGCAGAGAACTGATTTTTAGTTGGAAGCTTGCCACAACGTGAGGTGGGACTGATGAGGGGACAGGTTGGAGGAGGGATACTGGGCCAATGGTGGAGGAAAGCAAATACTCTAGGAGGGAGTGGCATGTAATTCTTAAAGCCCTACGTGAGTGCCCGCTATTAACAGTATTGTAAACCATGTGTGACTAAAACAAAATTAAATTTAAAATGAAAAGTATAAGACGGTTCTATTTGTTTTTTTTTGGGGGGGGGGCACAACCAACAATGCTCAGGGGTTGCTCCTGGCTCTGCACTTAGGAATCACTCCTGAGGGTCCTTGGAGGACCATATGGGATACCAGGGTTCAAACCCAAGTAGGCTGAGTGCCAGGCAAACACCCTGCCTGCTGTACTATCTCTTTGGCCCAGAGGATGTATACTACTTTATCCTTATACAAACAAATTAGTAATGCGGTTATAAAGAATAATGTGGGGGAAGAATTGATAGGGGCACAAGAACATTCTATGATTCAATGAGCATATTTATTATCCTGATTTTATCAAAGTTATTACATGTATATACCATCTCTAATAAAAGAGTATCTAATTTAGAAGTTAAATTTTGTCCAAGCATCTATTAAGATTTACTGAGCAAATATGTTTCACTTGCAGGTATTTCCACCTATATCTACATATATACATATAATTGAATTTATCTGTATTGATATTTATGTATATATCTTTATGTGTAGATACCTATTCCTAGGTATCTCATGACATATAATAAAGAACTTAGTAATAGTTTACCTAAGATGTCCATAGCCAGGCAAAGAAATTAATAAATAAAATAGGAAGCGTATATCATATTTATGTATAGATACCTATTCCTAGATATCTCATGACATATAATAAAGAACTTAGTAATAGTTTACCTAAGATGTCCATAGCCATCCAAAGAAATTAATAAATAAAATAGAAAGGGAGGTACTTTGAGTTAAGGAACAACATGATCCTCAAATACAAGATGGAAGATTTTAATAGCCATAGGTAGATTTTTATATGTAGTTCATATTAATATCATATTTGCCACATACTTATTATCTACTTTCATCTTAATTGGTTAACTAGAAGGCCACTGAAGTTATTTTTCAACATTTTACATTTTTCCAATGATTTATGTCAATAAATATCAACCCAGGGATATTATTTTGTCTTACAGGATAAAATATGATGCTTTCTCTTTGTGTATCTTATTGCTCAAAATTTTCCGTCTTTGAATTTTGGAAACTCCTGTTTTCACCATGGTTTCTAATTTGTTGAAATGCTCCCAATCTTTTTTTTGCTTTTTGGGTCACACTCAGCAATGCTCAGGGGTGACTCCTGCCTCTGCTCTAAGAAATTATTCCTGGTGATGCTCGGAGGACCATATGGGATGCCCAGGATTGACCCTGCACCACTCCCATCTTTTTTAATTCATTCCCTTCTTCTGATCCCACAAGCTCTTTCTGAACTTATTTGTATTTTACCTCCAGAATAAAAAAAAAACTAGTTACTTCTTCAGAAGTAAATGTTACTAATAGGAAAATAGGAAACACTTATTAATAGAACAATGGTCTAACACTGTAACTTCTAATTTTTAATTTACTCCTGGAGAGTTAGATGTTCTTTGTCACCAAAATGGTCTATTATCTTTCATATTGCAATAGCAATTTTTCAATTGTCAGGAAAACTTGTATTTTCATAGAGTTTATTTTGAGTGTTATCAATAAGAAAATTATTTATCCAGATTTAAGCATTGACAAGGATAATGTGAAATTTTCTATTAAAGAATGATTTATAGAGATAATTTAATTAATAAATATCTATTAATAAAACTATCTTCATCTTCACATAAATAACTTGCTTTCATTTCTATCTTCTGATATCCCAGGGAATAAATCCCGATGGGTTCTAAACCTTTATATTAGCCAATCAAAGAAGAGAATTTGGAACTAAAAATTGATTCACCCCACTGCTTGAGGTAAGAGAGGATGAGAAATGACTGAATTTAACTGAAGTTTTAAATCCACTTGTTCTGTGTATTTGGAATTTGAAAATCTTTCAGGTTTGCTCTTAATATAATGAACACACATCCTTGTTAATAATTTTTTAAAATATGAATACAATTTAAAATTGAAAGCATAATATTTTAATATTTTAAGTAGAAAATATTATTCCACATTCACAACATTAACTTGAAAGTAGTAAAAATTAAATTTGTATTTTATTGAAGTTAAAATTTTTTAAAAAATTTTGTTTTTCCTACTCTGATCTTCCAATTTGCCATTTGTGAAAATTTTTTAAATTTCCTTCCTCAATATAATCTAGAACAATACTCCAAAATAACTACTGACTGGGAGAGTTAGAGAAAATAATAAGAAAAGCTATACTTGATCTGACTTTTTGTTTCTTGAGGTGTTTATGGTCAAATGCCTCACACACGCAAGGCAAGAGCTTTACAGCTGAGCCTTTGAACTGACTTTTTAAGGATCTATAACATGATAGTGGGAAAATACTGTCTTGTGTGTAGTGAGAAGTGACAATTAGAAAAACTATTTGGTGTATCAAAAAATAAGAATTAGCAGCATTTTTGATTTTTCATTTTTAAGTCTTATTTAACAGATATAAAGCGTTATTGAAAATGGGAACTTGAACTAAGACAAAGCACAGAAGAATTTAGTTATTAAAAACAACCATGTTTAAATGTACTTCATTGGTTCACATCTTGTATTGTATTTATTTAATTGACTAATAACAAGTCTTAAATAAAAACAAATTTCAGAGTTAAAAGGGTAACAACAAACCTCAATAAAACTTACAATGTTTACAACTTTTTAGAATTTTTTTCTTGTGTACCTGTGATTTTATCTGATAATTTAAGAAAATTTAAATAGAAGATTAAAAGGGATATAAGAGGCTAATATTGATGTAATTGAGAAAACATAATTCAGGTGTCTCTGATTAACAGTACTTTATTTTATGAAGTAAAAGAGAAAGTACATTCTCTTACTAAAGACGTAGTACTTAAAAAATAAGTGTAGTGGTCATTAAATAAAGAGTTAAAATTTGATTTGTAATTATTAACTCTGATTTTAACATTAGTGAAGTTATGAAATCTTTTACTTTGTTCCAATCTGTGTCATAATTATTATTCTCTATTTTAATTTGTCTAAAGTTAGCAATGGGAAACCAGACTTCAGTGATAGAGTTCATTCTTCTGGGTTTGACAAATGATGTCAAGCTCCAACCTGTGATTTTCCTTTTTCTGCTACTTACTTATATCTTGAGTATCATGGGAAATTTGACCATCATCATTTTGACTCTGCTGGATTATCGTCTCCAGACACCAATGTATTTCTTCCTTCGGAATTTTTCTGTTTTGGAAATATCATTTACCTCTGTCTTTGTCCCCAAAATGCTGCTTAATATCGGAACTGGTAACAGAACTATCTCTTTTGCTGGTTGTTTCACGCAGTATTTTTTTGCTATTCTTCTAGGAGCAACTGAATTTTACCTTTTAGCTGCCATGTCTTATGACCGCTATGTTGCAATTTGTAAACCCCTCCATTACACTACTATAATGAGCAAACAACTCTGCATTCAACTTGTCTTATGCTCCTGGTTCTCTGGGTTTTTAGTCGTCATTGTGCCACACATAATGACTCTACAACTTCCGTTCTGTGCATCCAACATTATTAATCATTATTGTTGTGACTACACCATATTGTTGCATTTAGCATGTGCAGACACACATTTAATAGAAGTGATAGAATTTGTTGTTGCTGTCATCACCCTCATCTTCACCTTGGTCTTAGTGATTCTTTCCTACACGTACATCATCAGGACAATTCTGAGAATCCCTTCTGCGCAACAAAGGAAAAAGGCGTTTTCTACGTGTTCTTCTCACATGGTTGTGGTCTCACTTTCTTACGGAAGCTGTATTTTCATGTACATAAACCCTTCTGTTAAGGATGCAGCAACTTTTAATAAGGGAGTAGCTGTTTTAAATACCTCGGTTGCTCCTTTATTGAATCCCTTCATCTACACTCTAAGGAACAAGCAAGTGAAAACAGCCTTCAAAGACATGTTCAGTAAGATGACATTTTTTCCAAGAAAGTAAAGGAATGAGAGGTTCGTCGTGAAAATATATATTAAATGTTTCAATGACTAGATATACATTGCTTTAACATAAAGTAATTTCTACATTATCTCCTGTGGTCCAGAGATATTTCTCTCTAAACACCCAAATGGGAATGAGTGAGTTAGACAGATAGATAGTATCGCTGGTAAGTCGCTTGTCATGCATGCTGCTGACCCAGGTTCAATACCTGGCATCCCGTGTAGTTCCCCAGCCTAACAGGAGTGACCTCTGAGTGCAAAGCCAGGGGTAATTCCTGATCATAGCCTGTTGCAGGGCCTAAACCGAAAGATCTGAAGAAAAGTCAATAATGTAATGCTATCAGGCGGAAAGATAATATAGGGGGGGGGTAAGACACTCAAGTTGTCTGACCCACTCTAGATTGGTTCTCAACTCCCTCTTCATCCCGCAACCTTATATGGTCTCTGGAGCATGGCAGGAGAGATCCTTGAGCAGTCAGAAGTAAGTCTTTATCTCAGACACTGCTCCAAACTCCTTTTCATGATAATAATAGCAATAATAATTTAATAACTTCACTTTTGAATCTCTGTGTGTGCATGAACATTATTTTTCTTCATTTTTGCTTTATTTTAAAAGAAAGGACTTGAAAAAAGTTAAATTTAATAGTATGACTCCTGAACATTTATTTCCCCACTGGATATGTTTTGAAGACTATTCTTTAAAGATTAATAAATAATTGCTTTACAATATAAATTATAAATATCTCAAGATTACATCGGCTCACCTTGAAAAATGTATATGCTATGGTAGATTGACCAGAAAGTTTTACGTTTTTTATAAAAATCTTATACATTGCCATATAGTGTTCAATGTCAAGTGAATAAAGTCACATTCTGAAGACACTTTTCTTAGCCTGTTAACAATATTAGTTTGATAACATTTTTTGTTTATTAACATTAGTTTTTTACTTCCAAGTTATAAAATTGGTATTTAAACTTACCCTTTTCAACCTAATTACTTACTAACAATCTATACCAATTAAATATCTGAGCTATGAGTATCGAAGAAAAGAAAAATATGTATTAAAATTAACAATGATTGATAGTATAATTTTAAATAGTGTTTAATTCTGCATGTATAATATTTTATATTCACTAGTCTTATGTATTAACTCAAAATTGTTCTTCAAGATAATTATAAAATGATGATTCATATACATATTACACATTTTAAATTCATGCACAAAAGAGTTATGATTCAGGTTCAATATAGTTGAATGACACGCAAATTCGTGAAGCGTTCCATATTTTTTTAGGGCTGGAGCGATAGCACAGTGG
This sequence comes from Sorex fumeus, assembly GCF_029834395.1. Taxonomy (NCBI): domain Eukaryota; kingdom Metazoa; phylum Chordata; class Mammalia; order Eulipotyphla; family Soricidae; genus Sorex; species Sorex fumeus. Next base: position 14,740,022 of record NW_026606086.1, on the reverse strand, counting down.
TAGGGCGTTCGCCTTACAAGCGGCCAACATGGCCAACCCGAGTTCGATTCCTCCGCCCCTCTCGGAGAGCCCGGCAAGCTACCGAGAGTATTCGATATGCCAGACACAGTAACAACAAAGTCTCCAATGGAGACGTTACTGGGCCCGCTCGAGCAAATCGACGATCAACGGGAGGGCCTTTATTATTGTTTATTATTTTATATCGTTATAAAAAATTTATGAAATTTAGTGTTGTGCCAAGTTGTTGTTTTACTTATCATGCCTGAGAATGTAAAATAAAATTATCTTTATTTTAACTTTTTATAGAGTTAAATGATATTAATATTTTCAGGTGTCATACTAATCACTGTATCACCGTATCACTGTCATCCCGTTGTTCATCGATTTACTTGAGTGGGTGCCAGTAACGTCTCCATTCGTCCTAGCCCTGAGATATTAGAAGCCTCTCCTTACTCTCTTTTCCAACGACTAGAGGTACTTCCGGGGGTCAGTGGAATGAGACCCATTATTGTTACTGTTTTTGGCATACCGAATACACAATGGGGAGCTTGCCAGACTATGCCGTGTGGGCGGGTTACTCTCTGTAGCTTGCCGGTCTCTCGGAGAGGCATATATACATATATATGTATATATATATAATATATTTCCCTCTATGTCATATTAAACTGAAGAAATATCTTCTATTCTTCAAAAGGGACTCTATTGCAAGCAAAAGCTACACTTTCTGAACATTTCCATCCATTATGACTTTTCACAATGAATTCATCAGATTTATATTATAGGCAACTTCAAAAATAAAAGGAAGTATAATTATTTATTTTTTCTGTTTTTTCTTTTCTCCTTTTTATTTTATTTTACTAAAAATGTTTTATTGACTCATTGTGAAATGGACCCTTACAAAACTTTTATGATTAAGGGTCAGTCATGCAATGGTCCAACACGCATCCCTCCACCAGTGTTCATTTCCCAGCACCAGTGTCCCCAGTTTCCCTCCCATCACCCTCTCACCTCCCACACCCCAGCCTGTCTCTTGATGGCAGGTGCTTTTCTTCTCGCTCCCTTCTCTGTCTCTCTTTGTGTCTCTCTTTTTCTTTTGAGCATTGTGGTTTGCCTTACAGGTAATATAGTTGTTAAATATACAGATGAAGAAAACAATCTTAGATATATTAACAGTTTTCGAATAAAATAGCAAATTTGTAACTGGCTATTTCTAAATTGAAATAATCTTTTATAAATAAATCTTTTTTTGTCATTGTTGTAGGGACATACCCAATTATACTGGCAGTCCTCAAAGGCCATAGTGGTTCTCAGTCCTAGTGGTTCTCAGAGGACAAAGGACTCCGGGTATCAAAAGGACAATCTCTAGTGCTAAGTACGGGCTTTATAATTTGAGCCAATTTTTTTTTTGCTTTTTTGGGTCACACCCGGCGATGCACACGGGTTACTCCTGGCTCTTCACTCAGGTATTGCTCCTGGCAGTGCTTGGGGGAGCATATGGGATGCTGGGAATCGAACCCTGATCGGCCACGTGCAAGGCAAATGCCTTACCCACTGTGCTATTTTGCTCCGGCCCCTGAGTCAAATTCTTAACCCCAGCTCTTGAGTACTTCATCCATCCAGTATTAATTAATACTGGAGGATATACTAGTGGCAGGTACACTAAAGGAATGTCATGTGAAATCACGGAAGAGATAGATGACTGAAAATGCAGAACTTGTCAGCTTCTGCCAAGTCATAATTACAACATAATTATAAAAGTCAGTAAAGCATAATTACAACTCAGTTTGAATATACATCTTAAAATTGATATTATTTTTATTATTTTAATAGTTATTATTCACTCATTTATTTGTCGCTTTATCTGTTCATTCATTCATTTACTGTTTGGGGACCACATCCAGCAGTGCCAAGGGCTTAATCCTGAATCTGTGCTCAGGGATCATTCCTGGTGGTGCTTTGGGGATCCTATATGTTATTGGAGATCAAACCTGGGTTGGTTGCTTGCAAGGTTACACACCTCACTCTCTCCCTGGCCCCAACTTCGGTTCATTTTAAAAAGTACTTCATTGTTACTGAAGTAACCTGGTTATCAAAGACACTTACTATACTTTTGTTACTTTAGTGTGACACTTAATTTCAGTTCTTCTCCCTGATCTCAACCATTTGTAAGCTCAGCTATATTGTCAAAATTCAAAAACTTGCTTTCACTGGATACTACTTTCTTGATTTTTAAACCACATGTGAGTGAAGTCATTTGCCATTTGTCCTTCTCTGTTTGGATTTATTTTGCTTAACATTACAGTTGCTCATTCCATTCAAGTTATAGCAAATTATAAGATTTAATCATTTCATATAGCTGATTATTTTCCATTGTTCTTATACCACAATGGATGCTACTTTTCTTCACTCATATGTCATGGAGCATTTGGGTTGTTTCAGATCTTGGCTATTGCAAATAGTGCTGCATGAACTTAGGTGTGTATATATATTTTTTTTTTCGACAGATGACCCTTTATTTAAATTTCACTTCAGAGTATACATATGCCCCAAAATGACTCTGTGTGAGGGTATCATTCCTTTTCCAAAGAAAAACGTGCTTCCCATTGAAGTATCTGTCCCTGGACTTTGGGGGAAATGACAGGCTCTTCATTTCCTAGATGTGTGATCTTGGCCAAGATACTCAACGTTCTAAGAAGCGTTACATTAGTAAAACGCATCGACAGCAAAACTCCCAGAGTTGATTTGAGAACTACATTTCACGCAGTCGCTGGCCTTAAGCAAATGCTCCCTAACAACGACGCTAATCGTGTTAGAACACACAAGAGTTAATAATGTTATCTGCCCGGCAGACCACGGAGCAGACCTCGACCTCTCTCTGCCTGGGTCCTGTCAGCAACACAGTGGACTGGTCCTGAAGACCCTTGCAAGCGTGGAAGAGGCAGGGATATGCCCCAGCAGTCAAGTGCAGCCAAGGAACTGCAAGTCAGGCGTCGCCCTGAGCTCAAGGTCACTTAGTGAGTCAAAGTTCCAAGGGAGCTTTTTCTCCTTCTTTGGGAGCGGCAGAAAGGGGGCTTCCAAATGGCTGAGCTGCTCCCAGGGCGCCTTGTGGCTGTGTCAAGCTGCACCTCCGACCCCCGGGAGCTGAGAACCAAGGCGGGTTGCGGCCTTCAGCAGATTCTGATTAAAGCCCCTCTTGAGTGGGGTCTGCGGACGTGAGTCAGGGTAACTATTTCCGCACGAGGGTGGTCGCAAGAAGGGACCCCTGCGCTGTGTGGACTGCGCTGCCCGCCGCAGACCTCGCTTGGGCAGCCTCTAGGTAAACTCCGTTTATATGTTTTTTTAAACTAATTTTTTTGTGTTGTTGAGGTAGGTACCAAGAAGTGAGATAGCTGCATCTACTTTTATTTTTGCTCGTTTTTGAGAGCTCTCTATTCTGTTTTCTATAGAGGCTGAATCAGGTAACTTTTACGCCGAAGTAAATGAGAATTTCTTTCTAATCACATCCATGCCAACACACATTGTAGTGTTGTACAGGGACGTTGTACTTACTTTGTAGTTAGCATTTTCCTTACTTTGTAGAATACTAATTGTTTTTTTTTAAATTTTTTTGGAAGAGCTTTTAGAGTCAATAAAAGCCATTAGCTGTTTTTTTTTGAAGATGTTTTTGTCACTCATTAAAATCTAAGTGATAATCTGCAGTATTAGTAGAATCTTGTTTGTTTCAGTACTATGAATATACCATACCAATATTTTATGATATGAAATGTTTCATTTAAAAATCCACTGTAAATCTTATGGGGGTGGTATTTTACATGTAAGCCATGGTTTTCTCTTGGTGCTTTTTAAGAAATATATATATATTTATATATATATATATCTGTTCATTTCTTAGTACTTTTTATTACTATTTGTCCTGGTGTCATTCTGATAGATATATTTTGTATGGAGCTCAAACTTCCTGAGCCAAGGGAAATGTTTTCTTCTCTGCTGTCAATTTTTCCCACCAGAAATTCTTTTGCTTTCTGTTCTCTCCTGCAATTCCTATGATGTAGAAGTCATTTATCTTAATGCAATTTCATGCATTTCTAATATTTTTTAATTAATTTTTTTCCCTCTGGAACTTGAGAGTTAGTATAGTAGGTATGGCACTTGCTTTGCATGTAGTCAACCTGGGTTTGACCCTTGACACCTTATAGATTTCCCAAGGCCACCATGAGTGATCCCTGAGCACAGAGACAAGAGTAAGCCTTAAGCACAGCCAGGTATGGTCCCCAAACCAAAATAGATCAATTTTTTTTAATTTTCCTTCACTGATGATATGAACATTGTTCTCAATGTACTCAATGTATTCAAACACAATTTGGTTTTCGTTTTTGTTCTACCGAGTCCTAGTGTTTTTTTGGGGGGATAGTCTTTATATCAAGTGCTCTTTAGATTCATTTGTATTGTTTGAATGAGTTTTCACATCCTTTCAAACTTTCTCTAAGTGATTTTGATAGTCCCCACACTATCTCCCAATGTTTCAAGGGGTCTAATATGTTTGATAGTCCACCATGGTTGGGAGCAAGGGTCAAGTTAGTCAGCTGGCAAACTGGTCAGACATGGATATCCTCCAGGAAGGATGCTCCTTGCTGGAGACCGACAGCACCTTGTTTTAGCTCATGCTACCTCCCAATCTCTTACTACTCAGCTGGTTCAAGTTCACGAATCTGAACTTTTATGAAACCTGTGAGCTCAGCATTTGACGATACAGCTTGTAGATTTAACTTTGGTGCCCTTGGAACCCCCCCCCCCCCCTTCAGTCTCTGTTTCACCACCACCTCCCACCCTTGAAAAGCACTGCTTAGCTCAGATTTCAGCTGTGACTTTTCATTCCACTGTGGTGACTCACCTGGAGGTAACATCTGGGTTATCCAGTGCATTTTATCAGTGAGACCCCATATGTAATATAGGTTTAATTAAGATTTTAGAATCTCTTCACTTTCTTGCTTCAGAAACTTTCTTAGGTTTTTCATCTTTCAGCCCTCTTAACCAACACTTCTACTGTTCATATTCTTTAACATAAATTAATCATGATAAAAGGCCCTCCTGTTGATCATTGATTTGCTCGAGTGGTCCCAGTAACGTCTCCATTGGAGACTTTGTTGTTACTGTGTCTGGCATGTTGAATACTCTCGGTAGCTTGCCGGGCTCTCCGAGAGGGGCGGAGGAATCGAACTCGGGTCGGCCATGTTGGCTGCGTGCAAGGCAAACGCTCTACCTGCTGTGCTATCGCTCCAGCCGTGATAATTCAACATAATTCATTCATGATAATTCAACATAATTTCACTTGATATTATTCAACTATAGAATATATTAAAGAATGTCTGAATTCAGTCATTTTTTGTTGAATATATTTTTAAAACACACACAACTTTAAAACGTGTTTCAGAGTGGTCTATTGAACCTTTGCCCAAATCACCCAGATTTTTTCCAGAAGAAAACAGGTAGCTATTAAAAATCCAGAAAAATGCATAAGCATAAAATATTATCAATGTAAATTTCAAATATCCAGAGAGATTCTGAAAGTCTACATAACAATGATAAGTGGACTATAAATTAGAATTGAGTCTTCTAATAAATCCTCAGATATATGAATGATTATCAGTGACAAAGAAGCTGGGTGCATGAAATGGAGCAAGGAAAGTTTATTCAACAAATAGTGCTCTGAAAACTGGATAACTACATTTCCCCACTCCCTAAATAATGAAAATGGATCTATATATATTAAAATTAGTTCAACATGAATAAAAATCTTCAACATTAGACCAGAATCCACAAAATGTATGGAAGAGAATATAGGCAGAAGAGTACGGGAACTAGATATCAAAGGTATTTTTAATTTGATTCCATTATAAAAACTCCCCTGGCGATCAATGGGGGGGGGGTGACAGATGTCGCAGCCAGTGACAGATGTCACGTGGGTTCCGGGGCCGAGATCTCCAAGCCTACTCGGATTGGAGTCGAGCATCCTCCACCCAGATCCTCCAAATTCCAGTAGGTGGGGGTCACACCCACCACCTGGCCCCCTGGCGCCATGTAATCCCATCAAGGGCCAAGACTCAGAGACTATAAAATCCAGCTCCCGGACGAGAACAGTGCAGTCTTCTGCCCCCGTGCCTGTGTGTTCCTCGCCGGGGCCCCTTGGAGGGGAGCGGGTTGAGCTTTCCTCCCCGCCCCGACCAGGGCTCTGGCAGCCGAAGACCTCCAGGAACAGCCACCATCATGCTGAGACCACTGTCGCGCACATGAAGGTACTGGCAGAGGGACAAAGCCACGCAGGTTCCGGGGCCGAGATCTCCAAGCCTACTCGGATTGGAGTCGAGCATCCTCCACCCAGATCCTCCAAATTCCAGTAGGCGGGGGTCACACCCACCAACTGGCCCCCTGGCGCCGTGTAATCCCATCAACGGCCAAGACTCAGAGACTATAAAATTCAGCTCCTGGAAGAGAACATTTGCGGCCACGCGACATCTTATTATCTCATTCCTACTTTGGACAAACTTGCAGGCTATCGAATGTACCCTGCCCACAGGGCAGAGTCTGGCAAATTCCCCGTGGCGTACCAAATATGCCAAATACCAGTAACAATGATGGGTCTCATTCTCCTAAAGAGCCTTGAATATAATCTCAGGGCTAGGATGAAAGAGACATTACTGGGGCCTGCTCGAGGCAATCGACGAATAACAGGATGATGAAATGAAATGAAATGAAATGAATTATAAAAACAAAAATAAATGGGACTATATTAAAAGGCTTTTATATGGCCAAAGAAACTTGAGCTAAAGTTAAAAGACACAATTGAATGGGAAAATATAAGGGTCAGGAGGATTTCCCCATACCTGGAAGCCTGCCTCATGAGTGGAGGGCAGATGGAATAGAGAAGGGATCACTAAGAAAATGATGGCTTGAGGAACCGGTCGGGATGGCAGATGTGTGCAGAAAGTAGATAAAGGACCAAACATGATAACCTCTCAATTGCAAACCATAACGCCCCAAAGTAGAGAGAGAGAGTATGGGGAATATTGTCTGCCATGGAGGCAGGAGGAGGGTGGGAAAAGGGGAGTATGCTGGGGATATTGGTGGTGGGGAATGTGAACTGGTGGAGGGATGGGTGTTTGATCATTGTGTGATTGTAACCGAAACATGAAAGTTTGTAACTTTCTCATGGTGATTCAATAAAATTTAAAAAATATTTAAAGCTCTTGCAAAGCTCAGTAATAGTGTACCAATGTCTCTATAAAAATGGGAATTGGAGGTGAACATATACTTTTACTAATAAAGCATAGAGATATTCATCAAGTATATCAAAACTGTTCATCATTTTTAGAGAAATCCAAATCAAAATAGAAATAATTGTCATGTCACACAAATGGAAATGGCATATATTGAAAAGTATAGAAATAACCAGTGATAGTGAAGATGTGGTGAAACGGAGCTCTCATTCACTACTTGTAGGAAAGTAGTCTGTTTCAACACCTATGGAAGTATGACGATTTCTCCAAAAAAGCAAAAATAGTGTTCATTTGACTGAGCTACATTCCTTTAGTATTTATTCATGAAATGCAAAAAACACTAATTCAGAAATATCTGTGTACTCCTATGTACAGTACATCACTTGGCATATCAACCAGGGCATTGGAAAAATTAGATGTTCAACAACAGATGATGGCAGTTGTGGTATATATACCAAATGGGGTATTATGCAACTACAGGAAGGATGAAATTATGCAATTCACTGCAATTGGATAGAACTGGAAGATCTCATGTTAAGTGAAGTAAGTCTGAGAGAGAAAGAAAATACTTTGTTTTCTCACTTATTTGTTGCATGACAAGAGGTATCAGTGTGGAAACACTCATAATTGTGGGTTATGGAATTGTGAATATCTAAGAAATGAAGTAGTGGGGAGGAAAGAAAGAGGAGGCAGACTGGCTATAACTTAGGAACAATGATCAGATACTTAGACAATTTAGTGAACTAGAGGTGAGGAAATTGTATTTATCAAAACCTTAAGAACAGTTTGTTTCAAATTATAATTACCTCCACCCAAAAGAATTTAATAAGGAAGCAGGGTGCTTGCTGGGGGGAATTTTCAGTCATTGGTGGAGGAACACTGATACTGGAAGTGAGTTTGGTGTTGAAAATTGTAAGATTGAACTCCCTTATTAACTCCATTATAAATCTTGGTGCCTAAATACATTTAAAAATTATATGCATATTATGTTACAAATTATAGACGAGCATATATAAACTTCTCAGTGCTGCCATGTCGGTGAAGCCTTCAGGGTCAGGTGAATGAGACCAGTTGTAGTTACAGGTTACAGGGACAAATGGAGACGTTACTGGTGCCCGCTCGAGCAAATCGACGACTAACGGGAAGTTAAGTGATTAAGTGATATATAAACTATTGATTTAATGTTCCATATTTAATTTTTGATACTTTGAAAATAATATTTTAATATGAAGTGTCTAATCTTGTCATTCAGAAGATTGGACTTGATCATTTGATCACTTGACATTCCATTACTCAGTAATTTGCTTGAGTGGGCTCCAGTAACGTCTCCATTTGTCCTGTCATGTGCTAGTGTAGCCCAATGGCGTCTGCTCATTCTAGGAACACGAAGAGCCTCACACTGATCATTCAGGGTCTTGATGAAGAAGTCTGATCGTCTTGTACGTGGGCGGCCATGCGATCTTTTGACGTCCCGTGGAATCCAGTCGGTAATGGCTCTAGTTCAGTGGTCCTCTCCAAATCTCATTACGTGTCTGCCCACCTGATTTTTGATGCCTTGGCTGATGAGACAGCCTCCCTGATTCTTGGCCGGAGGTCGGAACTCCTGATTCTTCCTCTCATTTGTGTGAAGCGGGTTACTCCAAGCATAGCTCTTTCTATTGCTCTTTGGGAGACCCAAATAGCGTTCTCATCATGTTTTTGTAGGGCCCAGGTCTCTGAGGCATATGTTAGTGCAGGAAGAACAGTGAAATCAAAGACATGTTTCTGGAGCCAGAGGTTCTTCATCCTCTTAGCTATTTCTTCAATGCTCTTGAAGGCGTTCCAAGCCTCTCTCTTCCTCCTGTGCAACTGAGGTGTCAGGTCATCCGTCGTGTTGACTTCTCGACCTAGGTACACATAACTGTGGCATTTGGAGTTGTCCGTTCCATTGAGAGTGAATGGAACGTCAGGAACAAAACTGTTTCTCATAAACATTGTCTTCGTGAGAGTCAGTTGTAGTCCGACCTTTCCATACTCACGGTAGAAGTCAGCCAGCATTTGTGCTGCTTGGCTAATGTTTGGTGTTATTAGAATGATGTCATCAGCAAAGCGGAGGTGATGTAATTCCCTCCACTACCTCCAATACCCAACCGCTGCCACGCTCCAGGATGCTTTCCGGACCCTCAGGCTGAGACTCACGCACGAGTGAAGCCCTACAGAACCAGGCAAGTGGTACTCAGAGACCTTGAACTCCAGGCTCAACAGACCCGGGACCAGAGATCCTCTGCCTGCTCCCACCAACCTCAGGTGACCAAGGGATTAAAATATTCACAGCTGCATGACACATCATAAGACACTTAATACCCATCTTGCAGGTTTGCAGCACTGTATTTGATAGGGTTCAAATATGGTTTAAACCATGGGAACACCTGCAAGGGTGATTAGAGGCCACCCTAAAAGCCTCTATCCCTCTCAGAGAGCATGGCAAGCTACCAAGAATATCCTACCCACACGGCAGAGCCTGGCAAATTATCCATGGTATATTCAATATGCCAAAACCAGTAATTACAATGGGTCTCATTTCCCTGCCCCTGAAAGAGCTAATAATACGACAGCATTAAGCATGAGAAAGGAGAGGCTGAAGATTGGACAAATATTCTCAATTATGAGAATATTCTACGAATTATATGAACAACTCTCTCTGATTGCAGACATTATTGGAAATTGTTTTTGACAGTCAAGATAGCACTGTAGCTTTATATAAGAATACTTTCTTATATAAGTCCTGTTCTGTAGGTCCTATAAAGTTTAATTGACTGTTACTTTAAGGATGGACTGTTACGAGGGCTGGAGCGATAGCACAGCGGTAGGGTATTCGCCTTACAAGCGGCCAACATGGCCGACCCGAGTTCGATTCCTCCGCCCCTCTTGGAGAGCCCGGCAAGCTACCGAGAGTATTCAATATGCCAGACACAGTAACAACAAAGTCTCCAATGGAGACGTTACTGGGCCCGCTCGAGCAAATCGACGATCAACGGGAGGGCCTTTACCTTTACCTTTACTTTAAGGATGTTGCTGTATTAAAAGGAGATCAAGCTGTAAATAGGATAAAGACAGATTAAAGTGGTGGAGTTTGGTGAGAGTAGGTTATATCAATGGTTCCTTCAAATTTCACATTAGTACTCTTACACCCAAGATATTAATAATTAGTTTACTAGAGTGGAAGGGAAACTGCAAATTGGAAGAATATAGTGTAGTACCCAACATTGATCTTAGATTTCTAGACCCTGTAATTGAAAAAAATAGACTTCTATTTTTCATAAGCTGTCAAATCTGTGGCACTTTCTATAGCAAACTATAGAAAGTGAGCTAAATGAGCGTCTTCAAGGTTTTAAATTAAGAAAATGTATTCCAATAAATTACCCATTCCTGATGGTTTTGTTTTTAATAACTGTTGACTGTTTTTTTTTTCTTTTTGGGTCACATCTGGCGATGCACAGAAGATACTCCTGGATCTGCAAGCAGGAATTACCCCTGAAGGTGCTCAGGGGACCATATATGATGCTGGAAATCGAACTCGGGTCAGCTATGTGCAAGGCAAATGCCCTAACCGCTGTGCTATCACTCCAACCCAACTGAACATTTTTTAAGAAACTTACAGTCCCTATATATCTTATTCACATTCATGCAAATATCCTTAAGAATAAAAATTTTTTTCACGTAAGGGCTTCCTCAATTAAACTAGTTCCACAAGTAATATTGGTTAATTTTAGTGAGCAATTCAGTTATTTCTTTATTTGGAAAAAACTGTCTTTGATGATACGCAAGAATAATTTGCTGTTTTTTCACTAACTTTCTAAAATCCAAATACTGTATTGGGAGTCATATTTCTGTATAAAAAATTCATAAATTTACCTGTTTAATGCTGTTTTAAATAAGGCCTTAATCTTATTTAAAACTACACATTTCAATTCTGAAATGCTTTCTTTCAAATGTATCTATTGATACTCTGTAATCTACGATTTTTTATCCTTTACTTAGAAAAAAAGAATGCATTATCTACTCATTAGTTTTTCAATTCACTCCCTGAAGCACACCTAAAACAAATTATTATTTGTTTATATACTGATGAATTTCTGGGTAATTATAGCTTAATGCAACTATACTGACTAATTCCACCATGAAAGTTCCAGTTAGTCTACTAACTGGAACTTTTCCGCATGTCTACTCAAGTTTCTTCCTCATCTTGACTTAATCTTTAGAGATTATAAATTTTCCATCCATAGTTGTCTTGTATTACTTTTAGTATTTCTGAGCTATAAAGTTGTTCATAGTAGTCTTGTATTACCTTAATATTTCTTAGCTATCTGTTGTAGCTTTCCAGCCTTTGCCCTGCGGGTGAGATACTCTCGGTAGCTTGCCGGGCTCTCCGAGAGGGGCGGAGGAATCCAACTCGGGTCGGAGGAATCGAACTCGGGTCGGCCATGTTGGCTGTGTGCAGGGCAAACACCCTACCGCTGTGCACAGTGGTAGGGCGTTTGCCTTGCAAGCAGCCAACATGGCCAACCTGAGTTCGATTCCTCCGTCCCTCTTGAGAGCCTGGCAAGCTCCCCGTGACTTATTCGATATATTCGATATGCCAGACACAGTAACAACAAAGTCTCCAATGGAGACATTACTGGGCCCGCTCGAGCAAATCGATGAACAACGGGAGGGCCTTTACCTTTTACCTATCTGTTGTAGTTTCTTACCTTTCATTTATTATCCTATTTAGCAAGATGTTTTTCTTTTATTTGTGTGGCAAGCTCCCCATGTGTGGCATATTTGATATGTGTGGAGTATTCGATATACCAAAAACAGTAACAAGTCTCACAATTGAGGCTTTACTGGGGCCCGCTCAAGCAAATCAATAAACAATGGGAGGACAGTGCTACCGTGCTACAGTGTGATTCTATCCAGCAACTTGTATGTTGCTCGGGGAGTTTGAAATTTTGGAATCTAGAGGAGAAATCTTTAACCAGAGTAATTGAGAAGATATTTTTAAACATTAAGTCATAGTTACTGCCCAGGAATTTTGATGAATTCATGATGAGTACCTATGTAGCAAGAAAACGAATCCCCTAGGGAAAATTTATGATGATTTGAAGGTCTCTGACCTTTTTTAACTGTGAAGGCACAAGAAAGAAAATAGCTGATATCTAGGTACCTAGATTTGTACACTCCCTTGAAAATTTAGACAGTAAGTAGGTAAGTGTAGTTACCATCACTTGACAAGTTCAAACATAAAGCAAATCTCTTCCTATTAATTGTGCTATGTGAGATGATTTGAAACGGAATGGTTCATAGATGATAGTTATCAATTCTGACCTGGACTATCTATAATAGAGGTATTTTATTTCCACTTCTAAGTTGTGATAGTCAGGGAGAAGGTAGTCTGCTTTATTTAAACTCAGTGGCATCTATGTGACTGTGTAGTCATAAAAGACAAATTCACAATTGTTATTATATTCAACAACGGAAAATTAGGAAAATTAAAAGATTTCCCTTTAGTCTCCTGCCCCCGAGCCTGGCTGTCCTCACCCGGGCCCCTTGGAAGGGAGTGGGTTGAGATTCCCTCCCCACTCCGACCAGGACTCCGGCAGCCGAAGACCCCCAGAACGAGCCACCACCATGCTGAGACCATTCTCTGCACACAATAAGGTACCAGCAGAGGAACAAAGGCATGCGGGTCGGGGCTGAGATCTCCAAGCCTACTCGGATCGGGGCTAAGCATCCTCCACCCAGATCCTCAAAATTACAGTAGGCGGGGGTCACACCCACAAACTAACCCCCTGGCGCCGTGTAATCCCATCAGTGGCCAAGACTCAGAGACTATAAAATTCAGCTCCTGGAAGACATCTTATTATCTCATTCCTACTTTGGACAAACTGGCAGGTTACCGAATGTAACCTGCCCACACGGCAGAGTCTGGCAAACTCCCCGTGGTGTACCCAATATGCCAAATACCAGTAACAATAATGGGTCTCATTCTCCTAACTCTGAAAGAGCCTTGAATATGGCACTTTTTAAAAAATCTCAGGGCTAGGACGAAGGAGACGTTACTGGGGCCTGCTCGAGGCAATCGACGAATAACAGGATGGTCATGTTGTTTTTTTTTTTTTTTGGACAAAGAACCAGACACGTATGCCCATTAACAGCACTATTATTCATTCTAGTGCTAGAGCCACACTTTTTATTTTAATTATATTTTTTGGGTTTGGGGAAACACACCAGCTGTGTGTTTCGCTTATTCCTGGCTCCATGCTCAGGGATTCATCCTGAGAGAGCACATGTGATGCCAGGGCTTGAACTGGGTCACCTATGAGCAAAGCAAGTGACTCTCTAGTACCAGATCCTATTAACTTTTTAAAAAATGTAATTTTTCTTACTTCATTCTTCATTTCTTTTTTAAATTGAATCATTATGAGATACATATTTACAAAGTTGTTCATGGTTGGGTTTCAGTCTTATAATAATCCAACACTGGTACACTTCCCACAACCAGTATCAGCAGTTAATCTCCCACCACATCCACACAGGCACTTTTCCTCTCTCGCGCTCTCTCTCTTTCTCTGGCATTATATTTGTAATACAGGTACTGATATGTTATCAGGTATATCCCTTTATCACCTTTCAGCACTCAACCCTTATTCAGAGTGATCATTTCCAACTCTAATTGACATGGTGCTCCCTTCTCTGACTTAATTACACCCTGCTCCCTTGTGCCCCGTCCCCACCTGTGGCAAGCATCCAACAACTTTTTTGACTGTGGGTTTTGACTTTGTAAGACATTTTGTAGCTTAACACTGGGGTTGCAAAATTTTTGCAAAAGTACAAGTTTTCTATGACTAGATAGATAATACAGGCAAGATACTTTTCTTGCACATGACAAACCCATGTTCATTATCAATATCACATATGATCTCTTAAGCAAAATCAGGAGTAATACTTGAGCACAGAACCAGTAGTAAACCTTGAGCAGCCAATTGTAACCACCAAACTAAAAAAAACAAAGTTAAAGTTTTCTGAATTAATTCAAAATCAAACAGTAATAAATCAAAGGTATTTCTGGCTCTGCTTGTCCATGTTGTGTTTCTCAGGCCTAAAGGGATAATAATGGAAAAAAATTTAAATGTCCTTTATTATGTGACCTAGTTAGCGTAATAAAAAACATTAAAAACAACTAAATAGTAAATGGAGATTAAAAGTTAGCTATTTTAAATGATGTACTTTAATATATAAAACCCTACTAAAGACTATAAAATTAAAATAAAAAATACAGCAAAGTTATAGGCTATAATGCTAATACACTAAAGTAAGTTGTTGCTATATGCACACAATGAACCATTATTAAGGGAATTTAAAAATATACATGTTACAAACTATAACAACTAAACTTAAAATATACCAGTTTAGGGGTTGGAGTGATAGCACTGTGGGTAGGGCGTTTGCCTTGCACACGGCCGACCTAAGTTCAAATCCCAGAATCCCATATGGTCCCCTGAGCACTGCCAGGAGTGATTCCTGAGTAAAGAGCCAGGAGTTAGGCCTGTGCATTGCTAGGTGAGACCCAAAAAACAAATATATATATATATATATATATATATATATATATATATATATACAGTTTAGGATTTTGGCAGTGCAGTGGGAGAAAAATTGGGAACATTGGGTGGAGGGAAGTTGAGACTGTTGTTGTGATTATCATTGGAATATTGTGTGCCTGAAACTCATCTATCAATAACTTTGTAAATGTTATTTTAAAGGTTCCTTAATAAAAATTACTAAAAAATCAACTGTAGAAAAAAATATATGTAACAATTATACCAAAATACTTAGGAACAAATTTAACCAAGGAGATGAAATATCTATGTATTTAAAGTTGTTAGGTAAAGGCCCAAGATGCCTTTGTGCCAGCCCGGTGGTGGTGCTTAAGGGCCTCCTGGTACACATGGAGGTCTGTAGCAGAAGGGCATGCTGTACTGGGGTCTGACCTGGGGCCACCCTCTCAGTGAGAGTATGCTTCCCCTTCATGATCTCTATGCCGACTTAAAAAAAATCCAGTTTTATATGCAGAGTATTAAATGCTAAAAAATAAATGAGACAATCCCAGTGGAGACAACCCTGGGAACTGTGAACACTAAAGGGGTGGGTAGAAGAAGATCGCTCTATATCATGTGGAAAGATATTGAAATACCAGTAGAGGGATTAGTGAAACAAGCAACACAAAAACTGTAAAGCAATGACACCATTACTATCGGAAACGCTGATGCCTCAATAAAATAATGGATGAGTAACATGTCTGCATGTTTCTAAAGAAAGGGGTTCAGGCGAAATGTTGTTTTCCTAATAAAATATGCTGAATATATACTAATATAAATGAGTTAATAATCACTATTACTATTTTCCTCCAATAGTTATTGTATAATTTAAATTAGCTTTAAACACTTCAGGATAGAAGGATAAGCTATAGCTATATATTATAATATAGTTATGTAATCTGACAGTTACAATTTAAAGACAAATAAAGAATATCAGGTATGTTACTGAATGTGATCTCTGTCCGATGGATTTAATCTTAAAGTTGCCAGTGCATATATGATTCAAATTTTATTTACTGATATACAGCAAAGTATTGAACATAATGTAGCACTTTAGCACTGTCCTCCCATTCATTGTTCATCGATTTGTTCGAGCGGGCACCAGTAACGTCTCCATTGCGAGACTTCTTGTTACTGTTTTTGGCATATCATATACGTCACGGGTAGCTTGCCAGTCTTTGCCATGCAGGCGTTATGTAGTTTGCCGGGCTCTCTGAGAGGGGCGGAAGAATTGAACCCGGGTCGGCCACGTGCAATGCAAACGCCCCACCTGCTGTATAAAATTTTGAAAAAGAAACAATAGTTAAACAAATCATCTACAATAATTTACCAGAGTTGAGGAATACAAGCACTGACATTTAAGAGGCTCAAAGAGTTCTAGTGAAAAGAGACCCAATTAGGAAAACTCCATGACATATTGTACTCAAAATGACACAATCCAAAGATAGTCAGAGTACTTAAAACAGCAAGATCAAAAAGGACCTTACATACAAAGGAAAACCCAAAATAATGTCAGCAGATGAGTCAAATGAGATTCCAGGAGCCAAAAGAGATTGGAGTGATATAGTTTAAAAATTCAATGAAATGAACACCTCACCAAGACTACTGTGTTCAGTTAGATTGTCATTCAGCTTATGTGAGGTCACAAAATATGTGTGTTATTTGTATTACACCAGCATGGCTGAGCCATTTTTTAAAATTCTTAAGAGTAAAAATAACATTGGTATTTACATCTCAGCTTCACATTTAAAAAACATCTTAGAAAGTAAAACAACACAAAATAAATAAACTATACAAAGCAGTAGAATACAAGATTCCAAAGTCATATAGGGAATGATTATAAATTTAAGATGAGATCCAAAGATCAAAAACAAGAACAGAACATATGGCATGTATAGAGAAACATTTAACAATCTGATTTAATTGACACAGAATTTAGATTAATAAAATCTTTCAATATTAGCTGTTTTAAGTGAAAGAAGAGTGAAAGAAGTGGTCTAAAATGATTTTATTATTAATAGTTTGAATTTGGGACCACATCCAGCGGTACTCAGGGTTTACTCCTGACTTTACACTCCGGGTCACTCCAGACAGGGTCAAGGTTCCATAAAGTGTAAGGAGACTAAATGGGGATTCACCACATGCAAGGCAAGCACTCTACCTACTGTAAAATCACTCTCACCCAGGTACAAAATTAAGAATCAAGATTTGTTTTAAATTTTTATTGAAAGGTGGTATTTTACAGAAAAAGAGCAAATATAGACACCGTGACATTCAGAGAAATGAAATGAAAGGATATGTAAGATGTATATACTATACTTCACATGGTACAAAGAAAATTTGGTACGATTTTAAAATAGAAAAAACTTATCTAGGAGCTGGAGAAACAGCACTACAGGTAGGGCGTTTGCCTTGCACGCGGCTAACCCAGGTTCAATTCCCGGCATCACATATGGTCCCCTGAGCACCATCAGGAGTAACTCCTGAGTTCAGAGCCAGGAGTAACCCCTGTGCATCACTGGGTGTGACCCAAAACAAAGCAAAAAAACGTATCTGTAATTGTCATTAATAATTGATTTCCCTTCCATACTGCACTGCCAATCTATTTGGATAAAGACAGAAATCTTTGCAGTACGTTCTTAAATGCTTGCTTTACCTGTTGATTCCTTAGAGTATAAATAAAAGGATTCAAAAGTGGAGCAACTGAGGTATTGAGTACTGACACTCCCTTCATTAAGGTTATTCTATCTTTGGCTGAGGTTTTAATGTACATAAAGATACAACTTCCATATGAAATAGAGAGGACAATCATGTGAGAAGAACAAGTAGAAAATGCCTTTTTCCTCTGATTGACAGAAGGAAATTTTAAAATGGTCAGAGCAATGTACGTGTATGATACAATGACCAACACCAAAGTTATCATAAGAGTTACCAACGCCATGATGAAACTCATCATCTCCAAAAAACGTGTATCTGTGCAGGATATTTGTAGGAGAGGAGCAACATCACAGTAGAAGTGATCAATCATATTGGAATCACAGAAATCCAATCCTAAAAAAATAATGAGTCCTGGAAAAATTATGAGGAAACCGGCAGTCCAAGAACTTAGCACCAGCCGGATACAGACTTTGCTGTTCATGATGGTTACATAATGCAGGGGCTTACAGATGGCAACGTAGCGATCATAGGACATGGCAGACAGGAGGAAAAATTCAGAAGCACCAAGGAGGAAGGCAAAAAATAACTGAGCTATACAACAGTTATAGGTGATTGTTCTGTCACCTGTGGCCATGGTAGCCAGCAATTTGGGGATACACGTTGTTGTGTAAGAAATTTCTAAGAAGGAAAAATTTCGAAGAAAGAAATACATGGGTGTCTTGAGCTGAGAGTCCAACAATGTGAGAGTGATGATAATTAAATTACCTGAGATACTGAGCAAGTAGGTGATGAGCAGAAAAACAAATAGCACAATCTTCCATTTGGGGTCCTCTGTCAATCCCTTTAAGGTAAATACTGCTACTGTTGTGTGATTTTCCATTGCTGCCCCAAGATCTGCCACCGTTCTGGTTAAAGAATCATGGAGAGAAAAATTACATAAAGGTTCTGTTAGCAAATATATGAAGGCATATCATGATAATTTTTCATAATGATTTATTTCCCATATAAAAGACAAATAATTGTAAATATGTTATTTTACATTTATTTTGCAAATATGAAAGTATCCTATAAATATATTTTTTGGTTTACATATAAGGCAATGCCATTAGTAAATATTTTTATTTTTTATTTTTTCCGTGTATAAGTGCCAAAAGTCATATTACTTCTACTCATTCTTATTGATAGCCACATGGATGCCACCATATGGATGCCATTGTCTTAAAGAGCTGAATGAATGTGAGGCAGCAATGTTTACAATGTTTTAAAGTTTAAATGTTTACAATGTTTAAGCAAAGTTTAAGCAATGTTTAAATGTTTACAATGATTAAAATGGAAACATAACTTTTTTTTTTTTGCTTTTTTGGTTCACACCCAGCAGTGCACAGGGGTTACTCCTAGCTCATACACTCGGGAATTACTCCTGGCAGTTGCTCGGGGGAACATATGGGATCTGGGAATCAAACCCAGGTTGGCCGCGTGCAAGGCAAATACCCTACCCACTGTGCCATCACCCAGACCTGGAAACATAACTTTTGGCTTAACAAATATTGGACATAAATTATTGTATTATGACTATAGCCCTTGTGTTTTTGGTCTTTTTTCACATTTACTCAGCTTACCAAAACTGTCTTTTCTCTCTTCTTTTTAAAATCATGCATATTAAAATAATACAAATCCAGTTCTGCCCCTACTTTGTTATCTGTTCTGTTATTTTTTTCCCTCATTTATAATCTCCTACATCAATATAGGGTTATTTGATGTGTAGTAAACATTTTAAATAGAATAAAATAGATTCAGTGCTTTTTCTGTTTATGATTCTGAGAAATTGAAAACATAAAGTGAAATGCAAAGTGAAGCTAATAAGGTGTCAAAGATACAGTGACAGTGAAGGATGAAATGAAAGGAATATAAAAGACAGAATAAGAGATGTTAACATAAGAAACGTTGATGAAGATAAAAACATACCATTAAAACTAGATTTTTTTTCTGATGAGACAATGTCTTCTACGTGGTTTGTTGTTTCTTAACTAACATATAAATACAAGAGTATAATTTACTTCTTCCTATGAGAATTAAAAGAAAAACTCTCATATACTTTAATGACAAACTACTGGCCATGTGTTTGACACTTTGAGATAATAATGACGCCTTAAAATAATTTAAGTAAATCTCCCAGTCAGTCTAAATGCAGATGATTTTGTGGTTGAGAGTTTTATACCTACCTTAACTAAATGCCATGAAATCTTTAGAATGAAAAACACACATGCTCTCCTGAGGAAAAAAAAACTTATGACTTCATTATCAATAACAAAGTCTCATTAAAGATTTTCATAATGCTAGGTAGAGATAATTATAATACACTGAGGAATCAAAGAATCAAACTACTCCTATTTCTAGTTACCAATATGTTGAGGATACAGGATGAATAAGTGAACGTATGTGTAATTTTTATATATAACATGCGATAAAATTACACATTCGGGGCTGGAGCAATAGCACAGCGAGTAAGGCGTTTGCCTTGCACGCAACCAACATAGCCAACACAGGTTCGATTCCCAGCATCCCATATGGTCCCCCGAGCACCGCCAGGAGCAATTCCTGAGTGCATGAGCCAGGAGTAACCCCTGAGCGTTGCCCGGTGTGACCCAAAAAGCAAAAAAAAAAAATTACACATTCAATTTTATTCAATTGACTCATTCAACGTGTGTGTGTGTGTGTGTGTGTGTGTGTGTGTGTGTGTGTGTGTGTTTTGGGTTTACTCTGGCTTTGTACTCAGGATTTACTCAAGATAGTGCTCAGGGAACCATATGGGATGCCAAGGAACTTGGATCTTGAACTTGGATCTACTTTATACAAGACCAGTGCTCTACACTCGAATGCTCTACCCACTATACTATCACTGCAGACAATTATACTTTGAACAAAATTCTAGCTCATGCAAGCATTGTTATTAGCTATTATAGATATAGCAAAAAAAAATCAAGTTAATAAAGTTACTTTTTTTTGTTTGGAGTCACAACTGACTGTGTTCAGAGGTTGCTTCCTCACTCTGCACTAAGGAATCACTCAGCATCAAAAGATATCACCCGATCCACTATAGTATCCCTCAGACCCAATAAAGTTACTTTTTGTTGCATACATGTTTCTCACCGCATATATTAAAAATGAATAATTAAATCACAGGCAGAGTGGAGATAGTGTTTCATGTTGGGTAACTGTTATCCCCCAAGCAACTGGGCACACTGTGCACATTCTGGACAAGAACCTGTTTCTGGGGTGAAGGAGGGCAGGTTTGAAGAAACACCTTCAGGAGCTGATTCAGTGATCACAGCTTGACTTTATTGCCAAATATATCAATATAAATTGTTATCTAGTGTCGATTATAGGAGGTTGAGTCACATCAGAGCTTAACACGATTGGCACATCACCTTTTTCTCTCTGCTTTATAACCAGTCCAATTCCCTTCAATACTATACGTTGTGGTTAGAATGACTTGCTTAAGATATTTAACTAGGGGGTTTAGTGAGGCTCAAGACCGGACATAAGATGCAAGGGCCCTGGTTTGCTATTCTCTGCCCAGTTACTCCCCCTTGTAAGGTTTGACTTCAGGGTTGATTTGCAAGGTCGGGTTTTACCTGTTTCAGTGCCAGTGCCAAGCTCCACAGTTTCAGTGTTAGAGAAAAACACATTAAAAAGAAAAAAAGAAGAACATTTAAAGATAAAGCAATCCTAGGATGATTTGCATGGCAATAGGCTACAAATTTATATATTAAGTGAACTCTTTATTAGTTAAATGTGAACACAGGCAGACATATATGCAAATATTCAGCATCTATATGGGTGTGGGTTTGTATTAATAGATGCCATTCTTAGCTCTGCCATGTGAGGAGCAGTTTAGAACAAATAGTCTTGGCAGATTTGTTTTCCCGACTCAACATTTTATAATTACTGTCTTCTGTTGAGGAAGATTCAAGCATCTGCTCTTGATAAAAACTGGGTATTAGCAAAGTCTAGGTTATACATCAATTACAGATACGGTTTAAAGCCAAATTTAGTAACTACCCTTCTTTTCCACCTGATTCAGGGGATACAGATTGATAAGAATCAAAGGTCTTTTTTCTTCTTAGTTAATGAGTTATACAAAGTTCTCTGTCAAATTAATTAATTGTATAAATTCTTTGAGGGTGGCCAGAGGTGGCTCCAATGGCGCTCCCCATCACTGCCCAGGTTGTTGGTGGGCCTGGGTCTGTCCCTCAGCTGGGGCGACCAGGTCATGGGGCAGACGGTGGAGGACAAGAGGGCCAAGCCGGTGGATTGATCAGATGCCATTTATTCCACTTTTCCCATGTGCCTGCACCAGTCTCTCTAAGCCTCCCATTCTAATCTCACACTCCCCTCATACCCGTTTCCTTCTCTCTCTCCTGCTCATCTCTCCACGCTCCATCTCGCAGCCTGGGCTCTCTCTCTCTCTCTCTCTCTCTCTCTCTCTCTCTCTCTCTCTCTGCGTGCCTGCTCCTATATTCTACTACATTCTTCTCTCTCTGTCCCCCTTGCTTTTCTCTCTGCGGTCCATCTGCCACCCTGCTCTCTCTCTCATTCTCCAACTCTTTTCTTTCTAACTCCCCAGCACTCTGGGCTGACACTGCACCCAGTCAGGTAGCAAAATAAACATAAGAAATCCCTTTCTGTGGGCCCATCAGCTTCAAAGGCAACACCACCTAAGAGGTATTCCAAAGCCCTGCCTGACTTCCCAAGGACAAAATATCTCCTAAGGTGTTTTTTTCCTTTCCTCAGTCCAATAACTCTATCAACATCTCAATACTAGTTATTTTTGTATGGACACAGTAAGAGATAAGATTGAGGCTTGTAGGGCAGCTCTCCTGGGAACATCTTGCCACAGACTCAGATTAGAGCGCTCAGGCCAGATTAAGGTAAAGGTAAGGTAAAGGCCCTCCCGTTGATCGTCGATTTGCTCGAGCGGGCCCAGTAACGTCTCCATTGGAGACTTTGTTGTTACTGTGTCTGGCATATCATTCCTAACCCTAGCAAAGTCCAAATCTAGTTATTACTTTGTGGAATCATGACAGCATTTGTCCATGACCAAGCTCTTAACTTATAGTTAAGCATTATGGCACTTTGGCCAGTCCTATCTTGATTCAATGGTAGCTTACCACTTGCCCTGGTTCCATCCAGTCCCACATCAGGACCCTGCTTTGGGAGGCACTAGGAAGTAAGGGCAGCTGAGGCTTAGGTGGGAGAAGAGATGCCCAGGAGGAAAATATCACTGAGAGTCACATTTCAAAAGCATAGCATACACTGTCTTCTTGTGTCCACACAACAAATGACATTGCTCTGAATTGGCTATGCAAAGGACTTAGGGAGAAGAGAAAATATTTACAAGTCAACAGAGCACAAAGGAAGAAGTTACAAATAAACCAAGGAATGGGAGTACTGTGCTGGGAGCAACCCAATAAACCCAAACTACTTGAGGCTATGCAAAAGGACAAAAACAGTGTTATCCTACAGGTAGCATATATGCAACAGTGATGGATAAAAAGCTAAATTTGAGACATTTTTATCTTTAGTAATAATAATACAGATTTATAGAGTAAGAAAAAAGACAGCTATTACAAGTCTCTTTTAAATAAAATTAGTAAATGATTTATTTAAATATACAAGTCAGTTTTCTGAAATTCTTTTTTCAAGTCTCTTTGGTTTTAAGCTGACAGGACCTCATTACTAAAGGAAGGTGAGTTCTATCTACATTCGACATTCATTCTGTAACAACCCCTATTATTGGTTCCTAATCTTTGCTAT
Source organism: Sorex fumeus (assembly GCF_029834395.1). Lineage (NCBI taxonomy): Eukaryota > Metazoa > Chordata > Mammalia > Eulipotyphla > Soricidae > Sorex > Sorex fumeus. The sequence continues at coordinate 14,716,654 of NW_026606086.1, read as the reverse complement.
ACCACCTGCACCATGACTTTAATAGTGGTACAGAGGAAGAGGTTGACTGGTAAACTATTTTGGTTCTTTTTTTTTTTTTCATTTTTATTAGTGAAGCACCATGAGGTATAGCTGTAGACTTACAAATTTTTGTGCTTGGATTTCAATTATACAATGATCAAATACCCATCCCTCCACAAGTGCCCATTTACACCACCACGGGTCCTAGTATATCCCTCCCACCCGCCATCCTTCCCTTCCCACCCTGCCTCTGTGGCAGGGCATTCCATTTTGTTCTTTCTCCTTTTTGGTGTTGTGGTTTGTAAAAGAGGCATTGAGTGGCAATCATGTTTGGTCTATAGTTTACTTTCAGCATGCTTCTCCTGTCCTGGGAGGATCCTCCCATCACCCTTTTTTTTTGCTGCTCCCTTCTCTATCTGAGCTACCTTTCCCCCTAGACTGTGTGGCTGGCCTCCAAACCATGGAGCAAACCTCCTTGTACTAATCTCAGCCACTCTTGGGTGTTATTCTCCTATTTTGTTACTTTATGTTCCCCAGATGAATGCAGTCTTTCTATGTCTATCCCTCTCTTTCTGACTCATTTTGCTTAACATGATACTTTCCATGTAGTACCATGTGTATGTAAATTTCATGACTTCATCTTTTCTAACAGCTACATAGTACTCCATTTTGTAGATGTACCAAAGTTTCTCTAACCAGTCATCTATTCTAGGGCACTGAGGTGTTTTTCCAGGGTTCTGGCTATTGTAGAGTGCTGCAATGAAAAAACAAGTGCAGATGTCACTTCGACTTTACTCTTTTGCCTCTCTGGGATATATTCCCAGGAGTGGTATTGCTGGGTCAATTGGGAGCTCAATTTCTAATTTTTGGAGAATCGTCTAAAGTGTTTTCCAAAAGGGCTGAACCAGTCGGCATTCCCACCAGCAGTGAAGGTGGGTCCCTTTCTCGCCACATCTGAGCCAACACCCTTTGCTTTTGTTCTTTAGGATGTGGGCCAGTCTCTGTGGTGTGAGATGATATTTCATTGTTGTTTTGATCTACATCTCCCTGATGATTAATTATGTAGAGCATTTTCTCATGTGCCTTTTAGCCATTTGGATTTCTTCTTTGACAAAGTTTCTGTTCATTTCGTTTCCCCATTTTTTGATGGGGTTGGCTGTTTTCTTGTTGTGGAGTTCAAGCAGTACTTTGTATATCCTTGATATGAACCCCTTTTGGATGTGTATTTGGCGAATATCCTTTCCCATTCTGTAGACTGTCTTTGTACTTTGGTCACTGTTTCGTTTGAGGTGCAGAAGCTTCTTAGTTTAAGATAGTTCCATTTATCTATCTCTGTTTTCATGGATGCGAAGACACTCAACAAAATATTAGCAAATAGAATTTAGCAACTCATCAAAAAAATCATATACCATGACCAAATGGTATTCATCCCGGGAATGCAAGAATGGTTTAACATTCGGAAATCAATGAACATAATCCATCATATCAACAAAAGAATAAATAAAATTCATATGATCATATCAATAGATGCAGAGAAATTATTTGACAAGATCCAGCACCCATTTATGATGAAAATCTTTGCCAAAATGGGGATAGAGAGGACTTTCCTCAATATAGTTAAAGCTATATACCACAAGTCTACAGCAAGCATCATCCTCAATGGGGAAAAACTGAGAGCCTTCCCCCTAAGATGAGGGATGAGACACCCACTCTCTCCACTGCTGTTCAATATAGTACTGGAAGAACTTACAATAGTGATTAGGCAAGAAAAATATATTAAGGGCGTCCAGGTAGGAAAGGAAGAAATCAAGCTCTCACTATTTGCAGATGTCATGATACTATACTTAGAGAACCCTAAAACCTCTACAAAGAAACTCCTAGAAATAATAGACTTGTATAGCAAAGTGTCCGGCTATTAAATCCCTACCCAAAAGTCCATGGTTTTCCTATGTGCAAATAGTGAAAGAGAAGAAAGTGACATGAAGAAAACAATCCCGTCCACAATTGTGCCTCAGAAAACCAAGTACCTTGGTATCAACTTTTTTTATTTCAATTTTTTTGGAACATAGCCTGAGGTGCTTCAGTTTTACTCTTAGTTCTGCGCTCAGGCATACTCCCGATGATACTCAGGGAACTATAGGTGGTACTAGGAATAGAACCAGGGCTGGCCTCTTGCAAGGTATGATATTTATGGAATGTACTATGTTTTTATCCCCAGGAAATACTTTTTATTTGTGACATTTAAATAAAATGTGATTGATTTCATTTCTTCTGCCCCTCTCAGAATGTCCAGCACACTACCGAGAGTATCTCGCTCACATGGCAAAGCCTGGCAAGCTCCCCGTGATATACTCGATATGAGTAACAACAAGTCTCACAATTTGTTGTGAGACTTTACTGGTACCCACTCGAGCAAATCAATGAGCAACCAATGTGAGGACAGCACTACAGTGCTATACAGAATTTTCCTCCAGAACCACATGTACAATTGAATACTATCTATAGACTTAGACCAATATGGTGTTAACACAGAACTGGAAAATCTCTAAGATGCAAGTATTTCTATGACAAGATAAGCTACCTTATACTGTCACTGTTTCTATAAATTACAATGATCTTTTCTTGGCCTGCTTTGAAATTGTTACCCTTGTAAATGGGATCTCAAACTAGAGTGTTTGGAGGAAAAGACATTATAGCAATCTGTATTGAACTCTCCGGGGACCTTATTAAAAGTGTATTTTAAAACCTATAATTGTTTAAGTATATAGTATCACTGTCACTGTATAACTGTTATCCCATTGTTCATCAATTTCCTCAAGCAGGCTCCAGTTGCATCTCCATTTGTCCTAGCCCTGAGATTTTAGCAAGTGCCACATTGGAGTTTCTTCCAGGGTCAGGGGAATGAGACTCATCATTGTTACTGGATCTTAGCTTATCGAATACACCACAGGGAGCTTGCCAGACTCTGTCATGTGGGCAGGACACTCTCAGTAGCCTGCTGGGTTCTCCGAGAGCAAGAACTAGACAATAAGAAGTCTGGGACCACAGATGCAGAATGGAGAGTGGAGAATGGAGATTCTGCATTGTTCTCTTCCGGGAACTTGGTTCTATAGTCGCTGAGTCTTGGCTGTTGACAGGATTACACCGTGCTGGGGGCTGTTGGTGGGTGTAACTGCCTGGCTACTGGATGATGGGGGATCTGGGAGGAGGAATCCCAGTTCCGATCAGAGCAGGTTTGGAGATCTCAGCCCTGGACCCGAAAACCTGGGTTTCTCTGCCTGTTCCTTCATAGTGAGGCTCGTCCAAGTGTGTGGAGAGTGGTCTTAAGCATGGCTGTGGTTGGTACTGAAGGACTTCAGCTGCCGGGGCTCTGCTCAGGTTGGGGAGGGAAACTCACCCCACTCTCCTCCAAGGGGTCCCAGTGAGGACAGCCAGGCATGGGGGCAGGAGATTCTGCATTGTTCTCTTCTGGGAGTTTGGTTTTATAGTCTCTGGGTCTTGGCCGTTGATGGGTTACACAGCACTGGGGCAGTTGTTGGGTGTAACACCTAGCTCTATGACAAGTATGGCCCCAGTAATAAAGTTAAGTTGATGAGCTTCTGTATTCCAAAACAATTTAAAAATTAAATATTTTATATGAATCAATTTATTCAATTAACCTCAGTGTAAACAAACTAAAGGCATAATCAATAGATCTGGGGATTGAGGCTAAGAGGGTGAGAGAGATATCAATCATGGTATAATGGTATAATGTCTCCTAATCCTTTTTTTTTTCTTTTTGGATCACACTCAGCAATGCTCAGGGGTGACCTCTGCCTCAGCTCTGAGAAATTATTCCTGGTGATGCTTGGAGGACCATATGGGATGCCCAGGATTGAACCTGCACCACTCCCATCTTTTTTAATTCATTCTCTTCTTCTGATCCCACAAGCTCTTTCTGAACTTATTTGTATTTTACCTCTAGAATAAAAAAAAGGAGTTACTTTTTCAGAAGTAAATGTTACTAATAGGAAACACCTATTTATAGGACAAAGGTCTAACACTGTAACTTCTGATTTTTAATTTACTCCTGGAGAGTTAGATGTTCTTTGTCACCAAAAATCGTCTAGTGTCTTTCATATTGCAATAACAATTTTTCAATTGTCAGAAAAACTTGTATTTTCATAGAGTTTATTTTGAGTGTTATTAATAAGAAAATTATTTATCCAGATTTAAGCATTGACAAGGATAATGTGAAATTTTCTATTAAAGAATGATTTATAGAGATAGTTTAATTAATAAATATCTATTAATAAACCTATCTTCATCTTCACATAAATAACTTGCTTTCATTTCTATCTTCTGATATCCAAGGGAATAAATCCCGATGGGTTCTAAACCTTTATATTAGCCAATCAAAGAAGAGAATTTGGAACTAAAAATTGATTCACTCCAATCCTTGAGGTAAGAGAGGATGAGTAATGACTGAATTTAACTGAAGTTTTAAATCCTCTTGTTCTGTGTATTTGGAATTTGAAAATCTTTCAGGTTTGCTCTTAATATAATGAACACACATCCTTTTTAATAATTTTTTAAAATATAAATACAATTTAAAATTCAAAGCATAATATTTTAAGTAGATAATATTATTCCACATTCACAACATTAACTTGAAAGTAGTAAAAATTAAATTTATATTTTATTGAAGTTAAAATTTTTTTTACAAATTTTGTTTTTCCTACTCTGCTCTTCCAATTTGCCATCTGTGAAATTTTTTTTAATTTCCTTCCTCAACATAATCTAGAAAAATACCCAAAAATAATTCTTAAAGTTTTGAATATAAAATTTTTGTGAATGACTTCTTATAAAGTCATATTGTTTATTAGTCTTAAAATAAGAGAACAAATTTTCTAACCTTTTCTGGAAAGCTTTTTATGAATTATTTCATATTTTAAGTAAAATTTTAAGTAAAATTAAACTGAATTATAATATTCATATAAAGAAAGTAGACTATAACCGAACATGATTGCCACTCAATTCCTCTTTTGCGAACCACAGGACCCAAAAGGAGAGAGAGATCAAAAGGGAATGCCCTGCCACAGAGGCAGGGTGGGATTGGGGGGGATGGAGGGTAGGAGGGATACTGGAATTAGTGGTGGTGGAGAATGGGCACTGGTGGAGGGATGGGTACAAATTTACAAATTTTGTTTTTCCTACTCTGATCTTCCAATTTGCCATCTGTGAAAATTTTCATTATATTTCATTATATGACTTTATAAGAAATAATTCATAAAAAGGTTTCCAGAAGAGGTTAGAAAATTTGTTCTCTTATTTTATCTACCAATAAGATTACACTTTCAAACTGGTTTCTAGAATAAAACTTTTGAAGATGATGTATTTTATTTCCATCTATATAAAATAAGTGATTTGGTATGCATATGCTACTCAAATCATTTATACAGAATTCGTATATGTGAAAAGTACTTTTACAGGGAATATCACTAATAATCTTTCCCTGAAAAATTATCATTTTTTGAGTTAATGCTTTTTTATTTAAATATATATATTTTTAATTTTTATTAGTGAAAGACCATGAGGTACGGTTGTAGACTTACACATTTTTGTGCTTGGGTTTCAGTTATATAATGATCAAGTACCAATCCCTCCACCAGTGCCCATTCTCCACCACCACTAATCCCAGTATCCCTTCCACCCTCCATCCCCTCCAATCCCACCCTGCCTCTGTGGCAGGGCAATCCCTTTTGATCTCTCTCTCCTTTTGGGTGCTGTGGTTTGCAAAAGAGGAATTGAGTGGCAATCATGTTCGGTTATAGTCTACTTTCTTTATATGAATATTATAATTTAATTTTACTTGAAAATAACATATTTAAAGTGATTTACCTTACATTTTATTGTCATTTACTTTTTACTCAGTACTTTTATTCTATTCGGCTATCATTTTAAAAAATTAGTCAGTATTTTAAATTCCATCTGTGAATATTCCTTAGTAAATGCAATTTCTTGTTTATTTTCAGGCAGCTTTAACAATTTTAAATATTAATATTTAGAACCTCAAAATATGAGAAAACATTGCTGTCTTCAAGTTATCTGAATTCTAGTTTTATTAGAATTGTAGTAAAAAGAAATTACTAAATTATAAAACTAATATTTGTTTCAGCTGCTCTTAGCAGTATTAGTTTAATGAGCCATTAGTCACAGGTGTAAAAATTTTAAAGTGTAAAAAAGTTCATTATTTGCACATAGTTTAAATTTATTGCACTATTTCCCCATAATAATTATACAATACCCAATGATAAGTTATGGTAGCCATAATTTCAATTAATACTAAAATTAGCACAGCGGGTAGGGCGTTCGCCTTACAAGCGGCCAACATGGCCGACCCGAGTTCGATTCCTCCGCCCCTCTCGGAGAGCCCGGCAAGCTACCGAGAGTATTCGATATGCCAGACACAGTAACAACAAAGTCTCCAATGGAGACGTTACTGGGCCTGCTTGAGCAAATCAACGATCAACGGGAGGGCCTTTACTTTACTTTTATCAGTCTAATTATAAAATTATTTTTGAATAACATTAAACACAATGAAATGCAATTCTTAAGTAATATGCAGCATTTTAGAAAAATTCCTACAAAGTTTCAAATTGATCCAAGTCTTATTAAAATAACTAAAATTTTACAGATAAACTCAACAAAGTTTTTATATCTTGGGAAAAATTTACGTTTTTTATTACATATATCTTGAAATTATATCCTTATAAGCATTTAATACATAAATATTACTAATTTTATACATAATACACATAATACAAAATAAAATTTTATATATAATAAAAAATTCATTTTATTAATTGAAGATAACTGCTAGAATTTTTTATTAGGTTAAAACATGCTCAGTGATTTTCTTCATGACCAATTATTGAAAACATTAAAATAAAATTCTTAAGAACTGCACGTACAAGTTAATTGGAGCTCTTATTTCCATAAAATCTCTATAGCCTTAAAAAAATCAAGCCAAAAATAAGTCAAACAAATTTTTCCTAAAATTTTGGTCATAAACATACAACTTTCTGGTTTTCTTATAAGCTATATGAGAAACATGGGCTTATTCTTATGGGCAATTATTTTAAAGTTTTACATATAAAATCTACATACCTGACATAATAAGAAAATTCAATTAGAATCTATGATCTACAGTCAGACTATTGTGAGTTTTACAAATAAATGGAGGAAAATAACTACTGACTGGGAGAGTTAGAGAAAATTATAAGAAAAGATACACTGGATCTGACTTTTTGTTTCTTGAGGTGTCAAATGCCTCACACACCCAAGGCAAGAGCTTTACAGCTGAGCTATACCACTGGCCTTTGAATTGACTTTTTAAAGATAGTGGGAAAATACTGTCTTGTGTGTAGTGAGAAGTTACAATTAGAAAAATTATTTGTTTATCAAGAAATGAGAATTAGCAACATTTTTGATTTTTAATTTTTAAGCCTTATTTACAGATATAGAGCATTATTGAAAATGGGAACTTGAAGTAAGACAAAGCACAGAAGAATTTCGTTATTAAAAACAACCATGTTTGCCTGGGTTCCTCTCTGGGCACGCGCAGCTAGAAACAGCCCCGAGACAGCCGGTTTTCAACCCCTGAGCCGCGTGGGACGGGCACAGAGGCCCAGCTCTGGGCAACAAAGCTGAACGGCTCCAATTCCAACAGGTACAGCCCGCCCCCAAGGGCCTGGGTTCCTCTCTGGGCACGCGCAGCTAGAAACAGCCCCGAGACAGCCGGTTTTCAACCCCTGAGCCGCGTGGGACGGGCACAGAGGCCCAGCTCTGGGCAACAAAGCTGAACGGCTCCAATTCCAACAGGTACAGCCCGCCCCCAAGGGCCTGGGTTCCTCTCTGGGCACGCGCAGCTAGAAACAGCCCCGAGACAGCCGGTTTTCAACCCCTGAGCCGCGTGGGACGGGCACAGAGGCCCAGCTCTGGGCAACAAAGCTGAACGGCTCCAATTCCAACAGGTACAGCCCGCCCCCAAGGGCCTGGGTTCCTCTCTGGGCACGCGCAGCTAGAAACAGCCCCGAGACAGCCGGTTTTCAACCCCTGAGCCGCGTGGGACGGGCACAGAAGCCCAGCTCTGGGCAACAAAGCTGAACGGCTCCAATTCCAAACAGGAGACATTCCCAACTCCTCGCCCAGTGCCAGGGACTCTTTTCCCACTACATATGCCATAGGAACCATAAGCTAACTTCTTAGATGGAAACTTCTCTATTTTAGCTCAGCCACTAGAAATACAGTTGCCAATAACTCATAAGCCTATCTTAACTCACACTGCATATCAAGCAGAATAGTAACACTGAACGTGAAGGACTAAACCACACCTCTCACAATGGTAAAGCAACGCAAAAGCCCACCAAACATTCATATTGAAGAGTCTAGCCCAGATGACACCAACAGTACTGTAGTGTTAGACAACCTCTCTGACAAGGAATTCAGAAGGGAGCTACTTAGGATGCTTAGGGAATTAAAAGAAACAATGGAAAGCAATGCCAATAGAAGACAAGAGGATCTAGAGGCAGAAATGAGAAAAATGCAATCAGAAATGTCAGACCTGAAAAATCTCGTAGGCGAATTGAAAAGCTCAGTGGAAGGCCTCAGCAGCAGAGTAACAGCGGCTGAGAACAGAATCAGTGAGCTCGAAGATGAAGTTCAGAGACTCTCCCGAAAAGAGCAGAAAATGGAAAAGAGACTCACAATTCGGGAACAGATGGCAAGAGAAGATCGTGATGAAGCCAAGAGGGGTAACATAAGAATTATTGGAGTCCCAGAGGGACAGGAAGAAAACCTCGATGAAGAAGAAACTGTCAAAGACATCATTGCTACAACATTTCCAGAGCTGAAGAAAACTTGTGACCACATTCAGGAGGCCCGAAGGGTACCAGCTAGAAGAAATCCGAATAAAAATACCCCAAGACACATTCTGATCAAAATGACCAAAACCTTAGACAGAGACAAAATTCTGAAAGCAGCAAGATCGAAGAAAGAAATCTCTTACAAAGGAGCATCCTTAAAATTCACAGCTGATTTTTCTGATGAAACCCTCATGGCCCGAAAACAGTGGTGGGACATAGTAAAAAAACTCAATGAAATAAATGCCTCCCCCAAAATACTTTTCCCAGCAAGACTCTCATTCATAATAGAAGGAACAACACACAGTTTCACAGACAAACAACAGCTCAGGAACTTCATAGACTCAAAACCATGGTTACAAGAACAACTAAATGGGCTACTTTAAGGCAAGAAAGGCCCCTCAAATACACCCAATTTTAACATAACAATGGGACAAAATCCCATAACAATAATCTCTCTCAATGTCAATGGGCTAAACGCACCAATTAAAAGACATAGAGTGGCAGGATGGATTAGAAAATTGAACCCAACATTCTGCTGCCTGCAAGAAACGCATCTCAATAGTCAAAGCAAACACAGACTCAGAGTCAAAGGCTGGAAAACAATCCTACAGGCAAACAGCTCCCATAAAAAAGCTGGGGTAGCCATCCTTATATCAGACCACATTGATTTCAGAGTGAGGAAGGTCATAAGAGACAGTGAAGGCCATTACTTATTGATCAGAGGATCTGTACAACAGGAAGAACTTACAATAATAAATGTATATGCACCTAATGAGAGACCAGCAAAGTACTTAAAACAACTACTCATAGATTTGGAAAAAGACATCAATAGCAACACAATAATAGTGGGAGACTTCAACACTGCTTTGTCACCTCTTGATAGATCAACCAGACTCAAGCTTAGCAAGGACATACTTCATCTGAGGGAAACAATGGAAGAAAGGGACTTAGTAGATATATACAGGACACTTCATCCACAAAAAGCTGAATACACATTCTTCTCAAGCGTACATGGAACATTCTCCAAGATAGACCACATGCTGAGCCACAAAACATGCCTCCATAAAATTAACAAGGTAGAGATTGTATCAACAATCTTCTCAGACCATAATGCGCTGAAATTAGAAGTAAATCACACACAAAAACAGAAAACTAAATCAAACACCTGGAAATTAAACAGTGCACTATTGAACAACGAGTGGATTAGGCAGGAAATCAAAGAGGAAATCAAAAGATTCCTAGAAACGAATGAAAAAGAGAACACGAGTTACCAAAACTTATGGGACACAGCAAAAGCTGTGTTAAGAGGAAAGTTTATAGCTCTACAAGCATTCCTCAGGAAGGAGGAGCGAGCACACATAAGTAACCTAACGTCACAGCTTAAGAGCTTGGAGAAGGACCAAAAAAAGGAGCACAACCCGAACAGGAGAAAGGAAATAATAAAACTCAGAGCAGAGATTAACGAGATGGAAACCCAAAAAACAATCCGAAAGATCAATGAAACCAAGAGCTGGTTCTTTGAGAAAATTAACAAGATCGATAAGCCTCTAGCAAAACTCACAAAGAAAGGGAGAGAGAAAACCCTAATAAACCGAATCAGAAATGAAAAGGGGGTCATTACAACAGAAACCACAGAAATTCAGAGGATCCTCAGGGAGTACTTTGAGAAGCTTTATGCCACGGAACATCAAAACCTCGAGGAAATGGATAAATTCCTAGACTCCTACAGACTCCCAAGGCTGAACCAAGAAGACCTGGAATACCTGAACAGACCTATCACCATCAAGGAAATTTAAATGGTAATAAAAAGTCTCCCCAAGCACAAAAGTCCTGGCCCGGATGGATTCACTAGTGAATTCTTCCAAATCTTTAAAGAGGACTTACTCCCAATACTCTTTAAGCTTTTCCACGAAATTGAAATATCAAAAACACTTCCAAACAGTTTCTACGAAGCAAATATCACACTGATAACAAAAGCAGACAGAGATACCACAAAGAAAGAGAATTACAGGCCGATATCCCTGATGAACACAGATGCAAAGATCCTCAACAAACTACTAGCAAATAGAATCCAACTACTCATCAAAAAGATCATACACCATGACCAAGTAGGATTCATCCCAGGGATGCAAGGATGGTTCAACATTCGGAAATCAATCAACATAATCCACCATATCAACAAAAGAAAAGATAAAAAGCATATGATCATATCAATAGATGCAGAGAAAGCATTTGATAAGATCCAGCACCCCTTTATGATGAAAACCCTAGCCAAAATGGGTATAGAGGGGACCTTCCTCAACATAATTAAAGCCATCTACCACAAGCCTACAGCAAGCATCATCCTCAATGGGGAAAAACTGAGAGCCTTCCCTCTAAGATCAGGGACGAGACAGGGATGCCCACTCTCTCCACTGCTGTTCAATATAGTACTGGAAGTACTTGCAATAGCGATTAGGCAGGAAAAAGATATTAAGGGCATTCAGGTAGGAAAGGAAGAAATCAAGCTCTCACTATTCGCAGATGATATGATACTCTACTTAGAGAACCCAATAACTTCCACCAAAAAACTCTTAGAAACAATAGACTCGTATAGTAAAGTTGCAGGTTATAAAATCAATACCCAAAAGTCCATGGCTTTCCTATACGCAAACAGTGAGAGAGAAGAAAGCAACATGAAAAAAACAATCCCATTCACAATTGTGCCCCAGAAAATCAAGTACCTAGGAATCAGCTTAACTAAGGAAGTAAAGGACCTGTACAAAGAAAACTACAAAACGCTACTTCAGGAAATAAAAGAGGACATGAGGAAATGGAAAGATATCCCCTGCTCATGGGTCGGGAGACTTAACATTGTCAAAATGGCAATACTACCGAAAGCATTGTATAAATTCAATGCAATCCCTATAAGGATACCCATGACATTCTTCAAAGAAATGGAGCAAACACTCTTGAAATTTATATGGAACAATAAGCCCCCACGAATAGCTAAAGCAATTCTTGGGAAAAAGAAAATGGGAGGAATCAACCTCCCGAACTTCAAACTGTACTACAAAGCAGTAATAATTAAAACAGCATGGTACTGGAACAAAGGCAGAACTGCAGACCAATGGAACAGGGTTGAATACACTGACATCTCTCCTCAATCATATGCTCATCTAATCTTTGATAAAGGTGCAAGTAATGTGAAGTGGAGTAAGGAAAGCCTCTTTAATAAATTGTGTTGGCATCACTGGACGGCTACATGCAAAAAAATAGGCTCAGAGCTCTGCCTAACACCATGTACAAAAGTAAGATCAAAATGGATTAAAGACCTCAACATCAGACCAGAAACCATAAGGTACATTGAAGATAAAGTTGGCAAAACCCTCCATGACATTGAAGCTAATGGTATCTTCAAAGATGCCACGCCACTGGCCGAGCAAGTGAAAACAGAGATAGATAAATGGGACTATCTTAAACTAAGAAGCTTCTGCACCTCCAAAGAAACAGTGACCAAAATACAAAGACAGTCTACAGAATGGGAAAGGATATTCACCGAATACACATCTGACAAGGGGTTGATATCCAGGATATACAAAATACTGGTTAAACTCCACAAGAAGAAAACATCCAACCCCATCCAAAAATGGGGCAATGAAATGAACAGAAACTTTCTCAAAGAAGAAATCCGAATGGCAAAAAAGCACATGAGAAAATGCTCTACATCATTAATCATCAGGGAGATGCAGATCAAAACCACAATGAGATACCATCTCACACCTCAGAGACTGGCCCAAATTCAAAAGAACAAAAGCAACCGATGCTGGCGTGGATGTGGCGAGAAAGGGACACTCCTTCACTGTTGGTGGGAATGTCCACTGGTTCAGCCCTTCTGGAAAACCGTATGGACGATTCTCAAAAAATTAGAAATTGAGCTCCCATTTGACCCAGCAATACCACTCCTGGGAATATATCCCAGAGAGGCAACAATGTATAGTCGAAGTGACATCTGCACTTGTTTGTTCATTGCAGCCCTCTTTACAATAGCCAGAAACTGGAAGAAACCTGAATGCCCAAGAACAGATGACTGGTTAAAGAAACTTTGGTACATCTACACAATGGAGTACTATGTAGCTCTTAGAAAAGATGAAGTCATGAAATTTACATACAAGTGGTACAATATGGAAAGTATCATGCTAAGCGAAATGAGTCAGAAAGAGAGGGATAGACATAGAAAGATTGCATTCATCTGGGGGATATAAAGTAACAAAGTATGAGATTAATACCCAAGAATAGCTGAGATCAGCACCAGGAGGATTACTCCATAACTTAGAGGTCAGCCGGGTATCCTAGAGGAAAGGGCTGTTCAGATAGAGAAGGGAGCACCAAATAAAGGATGTTTGGAGGATCCTCCCAGGAGGGGAGATGCATGTCGAAAGTAGACTATGGACTGAACATGTTTGCCACTCAATGCCTCTTTTGCAGACCACAACACCCAAAAGGAGAGAGAGAACACAGGGGATTGCCCTGCCACAGAGACGGGGGGATGGGGGGATGGGGGTGGGAGGGATATTATCCATGGTGGTGGAAAATGGGCACTGGTGGAGGGATGGGTATCTGATCATTGTATAATTGAAACCAAAGCACAAAAAATTGTAAATCTACAACTTTAAAAAAAAATAAAATAAAATAAAGGGGAAAAAAAAAAACAACCATGTTTAAATGTACTCCACTGGTTCACATCTTGTATTGTATTTATTTAAGTGGCTGATAACAAGTCTTAAATAAAAACAAATTTCAGAATTAAAAGGGTAACAACAAACCTCAATAAAACAATGTTTGCAACTTCTTAGAATTTTTTTTCTTGTGTACCTGTGATTTTATCTGATAATTTAAGAAAATTTAAATAGAAGATTAAAAGGGATATAAGAGGCTAATATTGATGTAATTGAGAAAACATAATTCAAGTGTCTCTGATTAACAGTACTTTATTTTATGAAGTAAAAGAGAAAGTGCATTGTCTTACCAAAGACGTAGTAATTAAAAAATAAAGTGTAGTGGTCATTAAGAGTCAAAATTTGACTTGTAGTTATTAAGTCTGATTTTAACATTAGTGAAATTATGAAATCTTTTACTTTGTTCCAATCTGTGTCATAATTATTATTCTCTGTTTTAATTTGTCTAAAGTTAGCAATGGGAAACCTGACATCAGTGATAGAATTCATTCTTCTGGGTTTGACAAATGATGTCAAGCTCCAACCTGTGATTTTCCTTTTTCTGCTACTAACTTATATCTTGAGTATCATGGGAAATTTGACCATCATCATTTTGACTCTGCTGGATTATTGTCTCCAGACACCAATATATTTCTTCCTCCAGAATTTTTCTGTTTTGGAAATATCATTTACCTCTGTCTTTGTCCCCAAAATGCTGCTTAATATCGGAACTGGTGACAGAACTATCTATTTTGCTGGTTGTTTCACTCAGTATTTTTTTGCTATCCTTCTAGGAGCAACTGAATTTTACCTTTTAGCTGCCATGTCTTATGACCGCTATGTTGCAATTTGTAAACCCCTCCATTACACTACTATAATGAGCAAACAACTCTGCATTCAACTTGTCTTATGCTCCTGGTTCTCTGGGTTTTTAGTCGTCATTGTGCCACACATAATGACTCTACAACTTCCGTTCTGTGCATCCAACGTTATTAATCATTATTGTTGTGACTACACCATATTGTTGCATTTAGCATGTGCAGACACACATTTAATAGAAGTGATAGAATTTGTTGTTGCTGTCATCACCCTCATCTTCACCTTGGTCTTAGTGATTCTTTCCTACACGTACATCATCGGGACAATTCTGAGAATCCCTTCTGCGCAACAAAGGAAAAAGGCGTTTTCTACGTGTTCTTCTCACATGGCTGTGGTCTTACTTTCTTACGGAAGCTGTATTTTCATGTACATAAACCCCTCTGTTAAGGATGCAGCAACTTTTAATAAGGGAGTAGCTGTTTTAAATACCTCGGTTGCTCCTTTATTGAATCCCTTCATCTACACTCTAAGGAACAAGCAAGTGAAAACAGCCTTCAAAGACATGTTCAGTAAGATGACATTTTTTCCAAGAAAGCAAAGGAATGAGAGGTTCGCCGTGAAAATATATATTAAATGTTTCAATGACTAGATATACATTGCTTTAACATAAAGTAATTTCTACATTATCTCCTGTGGTCCAGAGATATTTCTCTCTAAACACCCAAATGGGAATGAGAGAGTTAGACAGATAGATAGTATCACTGGTAAGTTGCTTGTCATGCATGCTGCTGACCCAGGTTCAATCCCTGGCATCCCGTGTAGTTCCCCAGCCTAACAGGAGTGACCTCTGAGTGCAAAGCCAGAGGTAATTCCTGAGTATAGCCTGTTGCAGGTCCTAAACGGAAAGATCTGAAGAAAAGACAATAATTTAATGCAACCAGGTGGAGAAATAATATGGGGGGGGGGGAGTAAGACACTCAAGTTGTCTGACCCAGTCTAGATTGGTTCTCAACTCCCTCTTCACCACGCAACCTTATATGGTCTCTGGAGCATGGCAGGAGAGATCCTTGAGCAGTCAGAAGTAAGTCTTTATCTCAGACACTGCTCCAAACTCCTTCTCATAATAATAATAGCTATAATAATTTAATAACTTCACTTTTAAAAATATACAAATCTCTGTGTGTGTGTGCATAAACATTATTTTTCTTCATTTTTGCTTTATTTTAAAAGAAAGGACTTGGAAAAACTTAAATTTAATAGTATGACTCCAGAACATTTATTTCCTCACTGGATATGTTTTGAAGACTATTCTTTAAAGATTAATGAATAATTGCTTTACAATATAAATTATAAATATCTCAAGATTACATCGGCTCACTTTGAAAAATGTATATGCTATGGTAGATTGACCAGAAAGTTTTACGCTTTTTATAAAAATCTTAAACATTGCCATATAGTGTTCAATGTCAAGTGAATAAAGTCTCGTTCTGAAGAAACTTTTCTTAGCTTGTTAACAATATTAGTTTGATAACATTTTTTTGTTTATTAACATTAGTTTTTTACTTCCAAGTTATAAAATTGGTATTTAAATTTACCCTTTTCAACCTAATTACTTACTAACAATCTATACCAATTAAATATCTGATGTATGAATATTGAAGAAAAGAAAAATAAATATTAAAATTAACAATACTTGATAGTATAATTTTAAATAGTGTTTAATTCTGCATGTATAATATTTAATATTTACTAGCCTTATGTATTAACTCAAAATTGTTCTTCAAGATAATTATAAAATGATGATTTATATACATATTACACATTTTAAATTAATGAACAAAAGAGTTATGATTCAGGTTTAATACAGTTGAATATGTCATTATAAATATTTTATGAAATTTAGTGTTGTGCCAAGTTGTTGTTTTACTTATAATGCCTGAGAATGTAAAATAAAATTATCTTTATTTTAACTTTTTATAGAGTTAAATAATATTTAATATTTTCAGGTGTCATACTAATCACTGTATCACTGTATCACTGTCATCCTGTTGTTCATCTATTTACTTGAGTGGGTGCCAGTAACGTCTCCATTCGTCCTAGCCCTGAGATTTATTTGTTTATTTTTTTAATTTTTTTTTTTTAGTGAAACACCATGAGGTACAGTTGTAGATTTACAATTTTTTGTCCTTGGGTTTGATTATACAATGATCAGATACCCATCCCTCCACCAGTGCCCATTTTCCACCACCATGGATAGTATCCCCCCCACCCCCATCCCCCCATCCCCCCTGCCTCTGTGGCAGGGAAATCCCCTGTGTTCTCTCTCTCCTTTTGGGTGTTGTGGTCTGCAAAAGAGGCATTGAGTGGCAAACATGTTCAGTCCATAGTCTACTTTCGACATGCATCTCCCCTCCTGAGAGGATCCTCCAAACACCCTTTATTTGGTGTTCCCTTCTCTCTCTGAGCTGCTCTTTCTTCTAGAATGCACGGTTGTCCATTAAGCTATGGAGTAATCCTCCTGGTGCTGATCTCAGCTATTCTTGGGTATTCATCTCATATTTTGTTACTTTATATCCCCCAGATGAATGCAATCTTTCTATGTCTATCCCTCTCTTTTTGACTCATTTCGCTTAGCATGATACGTTCCATGTCGTACCACTTGTATGTAAATTTCATGACCTCATCCTTTCTAACAGCTACATAGTACTCCATTGTGTAGATGTACCAAAGTTTCTTTAACCAGTCCTCTGTTATTGGGCATTCAGATTTCTTCCAGTTTCTGGCTATTGTAAAGAGTGCTGCAATGAACAAACAAGTGCAGATGTCACTTCGACTATACATTTTTGCCTCTCTGGGATATATTCTCAGGAGTGGTATTGCTGGGTCAAATGGGAGCTCAATTTCTAATTTTTTGAGAATCGTCCATACTGTTTTCCAAAAGGGCTGAACCAGTTGACATTCCCACCAACAGTGAAGGAGTGTCCCTTTCCTGCCACATCAGTGCCAGCATCGGTTGCTTTTGTTCTTTTGAATGTGGGCCAGTCTCTGAGGTGTGAGATGGTATCTCATTGTGGTTTTGATCTGCATCTCCCTGATGATTAATGGTGTAGCGCATTTTCTCATGTGCTTTTTTGCCATTCGGATTTCTTCTTTGAGAAAGTTTCTGTTCACTTCATTGACCCATTTTTGGATGGGATTGGATGTTTTCTTCTTGTGGAGTTTAACCAGTATTTTGTATATCCTGGATATAAACACCTTGTCAGATGTGTATTCAGCGAATATCCTTTCCCATTCTGTAGACTGTCTTTGTATTTTGGTCACTTTTTCTTTGGACTTGCAGAAGCTTCTTAGTTTAAGATAGTCCCATTTATCTATCGCTGTTTTCACTTGCTCGGCCAGTGGCATGGCATCTTTGAAGATACCATTAGCTTCAATGTCATGGAGGGTTTTGCCAACTTTGTCTTCAATGTACCTTATGGTTTCTGGTCTGATGTTGAGGTCTTTAATCCATTTTGATCTTACTTTTGTACATGGTGTTAGGCAGAGTTCTGAGCCCATTTTTTTGCATGTAGCCATCCAGTGATGCCAGCACAATTTGTTAAAGAGGCTTTCCTTACTCCACTTCACATTACTTGCACCTTTATCAAAGATTAGATGATCATATGATTGAGGGGAGATGTCAGTATATTCAACTCTGTTCCATTTGTCTGCAGTTCTGCCTTTGTTCCAGTACCATGCTGTTTTAATTATTACTGCTCTGTAGTACAGTTTGAAGTTCGGGAGTTTGATTCCTCCCATTTTCTTTTTCCCAAGAATTGCTTTAGCTATTCGTGGGGGTTTATTGTTCCATATAAATTTCAGGAGTGTTTGCTCCATTTCTTTGAAGAATGTCATGGGTATCCTTATAGGGATTGCATTGAATTTATACAATGCTTTCGGTAGTATTGCCATTTTGACAATGTTAAGTCTCCCGACCCATGAGCAGGAGATATCTTTCCATTTCCTCATGTCCTCTTTTATTTCCTGAAGTAGCGTTTTGTAGTTTTCTTTGTACAGGTCCTTTACTTCCTTAGTTAAGCTGATTCCTAAATACTTGATTTTCTGGGGCACAATTGTGAACGGGATTGTGTTTTTCCTGTTGCTTTCTTCTCTCTCACTGTTTGCATATAGGAAAGCCATGGACTTTTGGGTATTGATTTTATAGCCTGCAACTTTACTATACGAGTCTATTGTTTCTAGGAGTTTTTTGGTGGAGGTTATTGGGTTCTCTAGGTATAGTATCATATCATCTGCGAATAGTGAGAGCTTGATTTCTTCCTTTCCTACCTGAATGCCCTTAATATCTTTTTCCTGCCTAATCGCTATTGCAAGTACTTCCAGTACTATATTGAACAGCAGTGGAGAGAGTGGGCATCCCTGTCTCGTCCCTGATCTTAGAGGGAAGGCTCTCAGTTTTTCCCCATTGAGGATGATGCTTGCTGTAGGCTTGTGGTAGATGGCTTTAATTATGTTGAGGAAGGTCCCCTCTATACCCATTTTGGCTAGGGTTTTCATCATAAAGGGGTGCTGGATCTTGTCAAATGCTTTCTCTGCATCTATTGATATAATCATATGCTTTTTATCTTTTCTTTTGTTGATATGATGGATTATGTTGATTGATTTCCGAATGTTGAACCATCCTTGCATCCCTGGGATGAATCCTACTTGGTCATGGTGTATGATCTTTTTGATAAGTAGCTGGATTCTATTTGATAGTAGTTTGTTGAGGATCTTTGCATCTGTGTTCATCAGGGATATCGGTCTGTAATTCTCTTTCTTTGTGGTATCTCTGTCTGCTTTCGGTATCAGTGTGATATTTGCTTCGTAGAAACTGTTCGGAAGAGTTTTTGATATTTCAATTTCATGGAAAAACTTAAAGAGGATTGGGAGTAAGTCCTCTTTAAAGATTTGGAAGAATTTACTAGTGACTCCATCCGGGCCAGGACTTTTTTGCTTGGTGAGACTTTTTATTACCATTTCAATTTCCTTGATGTTGATAGGTCTGCTCAGGTATTCCAGGTCTTCTTGGTTCAGCCTTGGGAGTCTGTAGGAGTCTAGGAATTTATCCATTTCCTCGAGGTTTTGATGTTCCGTGGCATAAAGTTTCTCAAAGTACTCCCTGAGGATCCTTTGAATTTCTGTAGTTTCTGTTGTAATGACCCCCTTTTCATTTCTGATTCGGTTTATTAGGGTTTTCTCTCTCCCTTTCTTTGTGAGTTTTGCTAGAGGCTTATCGATCTTGTTAATTTTCTCGAAGAACCAACTCTTGGTTTCATTGATCTTTCGGATAGTTTTTTGGGTTTCCATCTCGTTAATCTCTGCTCTGAGTTTTATTATTTCCTTTCTCCTGTTCGGGTTGTGCTCCTTTTTTTGGTCCTTCTCCAAGCTCTTAAGCTGTGAGGTTAGGTTACTTATGTGTGCCTGCTCCTCCTTCCTGAGGAATGCTTGTAGAGCTATAAACTTTCCTCTTAACACAGCTTTTGCTGTGTCCCATAAGTTTTGGTAACTCGTGTTCTCTTTTTCATTCGTTTCTAGGAATCTTTTGATTTCCTCTTTGATTTCCTGTCTAAGCCACTCGTTGTTCAATAGAGCACTGTTTAATTTCCAGGTGTTTGATTTAGTTTTCTGTTTTTGTGTGTGATTTACTTCTAATTTCAGTGCATTATGGTCTGAGAAGATTGTTGATACAATCTCTATCTTCTTAATTTTATGGAGGCATGTTTTGTGGCTCAGCATGTGGTCTATCTTGGAGAATGTTCCATGTACGCTTGAGAAGAATGTGTATTCAGCTTTTTGTGGATGAAGTGTCCTGTATATATCTACTAAGTCCCTTTCTTCCATTGTTTCCCTCAGATGAAGTATGTCCTTGCTAAGCTTGAGTCTGGTTGATCTATCAAGAGGTGACAAAGCAGTGTTGAAGTCTCCCACTATTATTGTGTTGCTATTGATGTCTTTTTCCAAATCTATGAGTAGTTGTTTTAAGTACTTTGCTGGTCTCTCATTAGGTGCATATACATTTATTATTGTAAGTTCTTCCTGTTGTACAGATCCTTTGATCAATAAGAAATGGCCTTCACTGCCTCTTATGACCTTCCTCACTCTGAAATCGATGTGGTATGATATTAGGATGGCTACCCCAGCTTTTTTCTGGGAGCTGTTTGCCTGTAGGATTGTTTTCCAGCCTTTGACTCTGAGTCTGTGCTTGCTTTGACTATTGAGATGTTTTTCTTGCAGGCAGCAGAATGTTGGGTTCAATTTTCGAATCCATCCTGCCACTCTATGTCTTTTAATTGGTGCGTTTAGCCCATTGACATTGAGAGAGATTATTGTTATGGGATTTTGTCCCATTGTTCTGTTGAAATTTGGTGCATTTGAGGGGCCTGTCTTGCCTTAAAGTAGCCCATTTAGTTGTTCTTGTAATCATGGTTTTGAGTCTATGAAGTTCCTGAGCTGTTGTTTGTCTGTGAAACTGTGTGTTGTTCCTTCTATTATGAATGAGAGTCTCGCTGGGTAAAGTATTTTTGGGGAGGCATTTATTTTATTGATTTTTTTCAATATGTCCCACCACTGTTTTCGGGCCATGAGGGTTTCATCAGAAAAATCAGCTGTGAATTTTAAGGATGCTCCTTTGTAAGAGATTTCTTTCTTCGATCTTGCTGCTTTCAGAATTTTGTCCTGTCTAAGGTTTTGGTCATTTTGATCAGAATGTGTCTTGCGGTATTTTTATTCGGATTTCTTCTAGCTGGTAACCTTCAGGCCTCCTGAATATGGTCACGAGTTTTCTTCAGCTCTGGAAACGTTGTAGCAATGATGTCTTTGACAATTTCTTCTTCATCAAGGTTTTCTTCCTGTACCTCTGGGACTCCAATAATTCTTATGTTACCCCTCTTGGCTTCATCACGATCTTTTCTTGCCATCTGTTCCTGAATTGTGAGTCTCTTTTTCATTTTCTGCTCTTTTCTGGAGAGTCTCTGAACTTCATCTTCGAGCTCACTGATTGTGTTCTCAACAGCTGTTACTCTGCTGCTGAAGCCTTCCACTGAGTTTTTCAATTCACCTACGAGATTTTTCAGGTCTGACATTTCAGATTGCATTTTCCTCATTTCTGCCTTCAAATCCTCTTGTCTTTTATTGGAATTGCTTTTCATTGTTTCTTTTAGTTCCCTAAGCATCCTAAGTAGCTCCCTTCTGAATTCCATGTCAGAGAGGTTGTCTAACACTACAGTACTGTTGGTGTCATCTGGGCTAGACTCTTCAATAAGAAAGTTTGGTGGGCTTCTGCGTTGCTTTACCATTGTGAGAAGTGTGGTTTAGTCCTTCACGTTCACTGTTACTATTCTGCTTGATATGCAGTGCGAGTTAAGATAGGCTTATGAGTTATTGGCTACTGTGTTTCTAGTGACTGAGCTAAACTAGAGAAGTTTCCATCTAAGAAGGTAGCTTATGGTTCCTATGGCATATGTAGTGGGAAAATATTTTGCGGCCGCGTTAACAGCTGTGGCTCCGGAAAGAGTCCCTGGCACTGAGCGAGGAGTCGGGAATGTCTATGATTGGAATGAGGAGCTGTTCAGCTTGGTTGCCCAGAGCTGTGCCTCCGTGCCCGTCCCGCGCAGATCAGGGGAGAAAACCGGCTTTCTAGGAGATGTTGCTAGCTGTGCATGCGCAGAGAGGGTCCCAGGCCCTTGAGGGTGGACTGTACCTGGTTGAAATAGGAGCCGTTCAGCTTGGTTGCCCAGAGCTTGGCCTCCGTGCCTATCCTGCGCAGATCAGCAGCCCTGAGATTTTAGTAGCCTCTCCTTACTCTCCTTTTCAACGACTAGAGGCACTTCCAGGGTCAGGTGAATGAGACCCCTTATTGTTTCTTTTTTTGGCATACTGAATACACAACGGGGAGCTTGCCAGGCTATGCCATGTGGGTGGGTTACTCTCAGAAGCTTGCTGGTCTCTCGGAGAGGCATATATACATATATATGTACATATATAATATTTCCCTCTATGTCATACTAAACTGAAGAAATATCTTCTATTCTTCAAAATGGACTCTATTGCAAGCAAAAGCTACACTTTCTGAACATTTTCCATCCATAATCACTTTTCAGAAAGAATTCATCAGATTTATATTATAGGCAACTTTAAAAATAAAAGGAAGTATAATAATTATTTTTTCTGTTTTTGTTTTTCTCCGTTTTATTTTATTTTAATAAAAATGTTTTATTGAATCATTGTGAAATGGACCCTTACAAAACTTTTATGATTAAGGGTCAGTCATGCAATGGTCCAACACGCATCCCTCCACCAGTGTTCATTTCCCAGCACCAGTATCCCCAGTTTCCCTCCCATAACCCTCTCACCTCCCACAACCCAGCCTGCCTCTCTATGGCAGGTGCTTTTCTTCTCTCTCTCTTTCCCTGTCTCTCTGTGTGTGTCTCTCTGTCTCTCTCTCTTTTTCTTTTGAGCATTGTGGTTTGCCTTACAGGTAATATAGTTGTTAAATATACAGATGAAGAAAAAAATCTTATATATATTAGCAATTTTCGAATAAAATGGCAAATTTGTAACTGGCTATTTCTAAATTGAATTAATCTTTTTATAAATAAATCTTTTTTTGTCATTGTTGTAGGGACATACCCAATTATACTTGCAGTCCTCAAAGGCCATAGTGGTTCTCAGTCCTAGTGGTTCTCAGAGGACAAAGGACTCCAGGAATTAAAAGGGCAATCTCTAGTGCTAAGTACGGGCTTTATAATTTGAGCCAATTTCTTTTTTTTGCTTTTTGGGTCACATCCGACGATGCACAGGGGTTACTCCTGGCTCTTCACTCAGGTATTGCTCCTGGCAGTGCTCGAGGGAGCATATGGGATGCTGGGAATCGACTGTGATCTGCCACGTGCAAGGCAAATGCCTGACCCGCTGTGCTATCGCTCCAGCCCCTGAGTCAAATTCTTAACCCCAGCTCTTGAGTACTTCATCCATCCAGTATTAATTAATACTGGAGGATATACTAGTGGCAGGTACACTAAAGGAATGTTATGTGAAATCACGGAAGAGATAGATGACTGAAAATGCAGGACTTGTCAGCTTCTGCCAAGCCATAATCACAACATAATTATAAAAGACAGTAAAGCATAATTACAACTCAGGCTGAATATACATCTTAAAATTGATATTATTAACATGAGAACTTATTTTTTGTTATTTTAATAGTTATTATTCACTCATTTATTTGTCGCTTTATCTGTTCATTCATTCATTTACTGTTTGGGGACCACATTCAGCAGTGTCAAGGGCTTATTCCTGAATCTGTAATCATGGATCATTCCTGGTGGTGCTTTGGGGATCCTGTATGTTATTGGAGATTAAACCTGGGTTGGTTGCTTGCAAGGTTACACACCTCACTGACTCCCTGGCCCCAATTTCGGTTCATTTTAAAAAGCACTTCATTGTTACTGAAGTAACCTGGTTACCAAGGACACTTACTACACTTTTGTTACTTTAGTGTGACATTTAGTTTCAGTTCTTCTCCCTGATCTCAACCATTTGTAAGCTCAGCTGTATTGTCAAAATTCAAAAACTTGCTTTTACTGGATACTACTTTCTTGATATTTAAACCACATGTGAGTGAATCATTTGCCATTTGTCCTCCTCTGTTTGAATTAATTTTGCTTAATATTACAGTTGCTCATTCCATTCAAGTTATAGCAAATTATAAGATTTAATCATTTCATATAGCTGAGTATTTTCCATTGATTTTATACCACAATGGATGCTACTTTTCTTCACTCATATGTCATGGAGCATTTGGGTTGTTTCAGATCTTGGTTATTTAAAATAGTGCTGCATGAACTTAGTTGTGTATATATATATATATATATATATATATATTTTGATAGATGACCCTTTATTTACATTTCACTTCAGAGTAAAGAGATGCCCCAAAATGACTCTGTGTGAGGGTATCATTCCTTTTCCAAAGAAAAACTGTGCTTCCCATGAACTATCTGTCCCTGGACTTTGGGGGAAATGACAGGCTCTTCATTTCCTAAATGTGTGATCTTTGCCAAGATACTCAACATTCTAAGAAGCGTTAAATTAGTAAAACGCATCGACAGCAAAACTCCCAGAGTTGATTCAAGAACTACATTTCACGCAGTCGCTGGCCTTAAGCAAATGCTCCCTAACAACGACGCTAATCGTGTTAGAACACACAAGAGTTAATAATGTTATCTACCTGGAAGACCCCAGAGCAGACCTCGAACTCTCTCTGCCTCTGGCTCTGGGTCCTGTCAGCAATACAGTGGACTGGTCCCGAAGACTATCGCAAGCGTGGAAGAGGCAGGGATATACCCCAACAGTCAAGTGCAGCCAAGGAACTGCAAGTCAGGGGTCGCCCTGAGCTCAAGGTCACTTGGTGAGTCAAAGTTCCAAGGGAGCTTTTTGTCCTTCACTGAGAGCGGCAGAAAGGGGGCTTCCAAAACGCTGAGCTGCTCCCTGGGCAGCTTGTGGCTGTGTCAAGTGGCGCTTCCCAGCCCAGGGGAGCTGCGGGCCTGGCTGAGAACCAAGGACAGGACGGTTGCGGCCTTCAGCAGATTGTGATTAAAGCCCCTCTTGGGCGGGGTCTGCAGAAGTGAGTCAGGGTAACTATTTCTGCACGAGGGGGTTGTCGCAAGAAGGGACCCCCTGCGCTGCGTCGACCGCACTGCCCTCTGCATACCTTGCTTGGTCAGCCCCCAGGTAAACTCCTCCATATAGATATGTATTTTTAAACTTATTTTTTTGTGTTGTTGAGATAGGTACCAAGAAGTGAAATTGCTGCATCTCCTTTCATTTTTAGTTTTTGAGAACTCTCTATTCTGTTTTCCATATAGGCTGAATCATATAACTTTTACGCCAAAGTGAATGAGAATTTCTTTCTAATCACATACCTGCCAACACTCATTGTAGTGTTGTAAGGAATGCTGTACTTACTTTGTAGTTAGCATTTTCCTTACTTTGTAGAATACTAATTTTTGGGGAAGAGCTTTTAGAGTCAATAAAAGCCATTAGCTGTTTTTTTTGAAGATGTTTTTGTCACTCCTTAAAATCTAAGTGATAATCTGCAGTATTAGTAGAATTTTGTTTGGAGGTTATTTTCAGTACTTTGAATATACCATACCAATATTTTATGATGTGAAATGTTTCATTTAAAAATCCACTGTAAATCTTATGGGGATGGTATTTTACATGTAAGCCATGGTTTTCTCTTGGTGCTTTTTAAGAAATATATCTCTCTGTTCATTTCTTAGTGCTTTTTATTAATATTTGTTCTGGTGTCATTCTGATAGATATATTTTGTATGGAGCTCAAACTTCCTGAGCCAAGGGAAATGTTTTCTTCTTCTCTGCTGTCATTTTTTTCCACCAGAAATTCTTTTGCTTTCTGTTCTCTCCTGGAATTCCTATGATGTAGAAGTCATTTATCTTAATGCAATTTCATGAATTTCTAATATTTTCTTAATTAATTTTTTTCCCTCTGAAACTTGAGAGTTAGTATAGTAGGTATGGCACTTGCTTTGCATGTAATCAAACTGGGTTTGACCCTTGGCATCTTATAGATTTCCCAAGGCTACCATGATTGATCCCTGAGCACAGAGACAAGAGTAAGCCTTAAGCACAGCCAGGTATGGCCCCCAAACCCAAACAGAATAAATTATTTTTAAATTTTTCTTTATTGATGATATGTACATTGTTCTCAATGTACTCAAATTATTCAAACACAATTTGAGTTTTAGTTTTTGTTCTACCGAGTCCTAATGTTTTCTTCTTTATATCAAGTGCTCTTTAGATTCATTAGTATTGTTTGAATGAGTTTTCACATCCTTTCAAACTTTCTCTAAGTGATTTTGATAGTCCCCACACTATCTCCCAATGTTTCAATGTTTGACAGTCCACCATGGTTGGGAGCAAGGGTCAAGTTAGACAGCTGGCAAACTGGTCAGATATAGATATCCTCCAGGAAGGATGCTCCTTGCTGGAGACCAACAGCACCTTGTTTTAGCTCATGCTACCTCCCAATCTCTTACTACTCAGCTGGTTCAAGTTCACGAATCTGAACTTTTATGAAACCTGTGAGCTCAGCATTTCATGATACAGCTTGTAGATTTAACTTCGGTGCCCTTGGAACCCCCCGCCCCCTTCAGTCTCTGTTTCACCACCGCCTCCCACCCTTGAAAAGCACTGCTTAGCTCAGATTTCAGCTGTGACTTTTCATTCCACTGTGGTGACTCACCTGGAGGTAACATCTGGGTTATCCAGTGCATTTTATCAGTGAGACCCCATATGGAATATAGGTTTAATTAAGATTTTAGAATCTCTTCACTTTCTTGCTTCAGAAACTTTCTCAGGTTTTTCCTCTTTCAGCCCTCTTAACCAACACTTCTAATGTTCATATTCTTTAACATAAATTAATCATGATAATTCAATATAATTTCACTTGATATTATTCAACTATAGAATATATTAAAGAATGTCTGAATTCAGTCATTTTTTTGTTGAATATATTTTTAAAACACACAACTTTAAAACGTGTTTCAGAGTGGTCTATTGAACCTTTGCCCAAATCACCCAGATTTTTTCTAGAAGAAAACTGGTAGCTATTAAAAATCCAGAAAAATGAATTAGCATAAAATATTATCAATGTAAATCTCAAATATCCAGAGAGATTCTGTAAGTCTACAGAAACAATGATAAGTGGACTATAAATTAGAATTGAGTCTTCTGATAAATTCTCAGAAATATGAATGATTATCAGTGACAAGCTGGGTGCATAAAATGGAGCAAGGAAAGTTTATTCAACAAATAGTGCTCTGAAAACTGGATAACTACATTTCTCCTCTCCCTCAATAATGAAAATGGATCTATATTTACTAAAATTAGTTCAACATGAATAAAAATCTTCAACATTAGACCAGAATCCACAAAAATGCATGGAGGAAAAAAATGTAAGCAGAAGAGTGTGGGAACTAGATATCAAAGGCATTTTCAATTTGATTCCATTACAAAAACATAATAAAAACATAAATAAATGGGACTATATTAAAAGGCTTTTATATGGCCAAAGAAACTTGAGCTAAAGTTAAAAGACACAATTGAATGGGAGAAGATACTTGAACACAATGTATCAGATAAAGGACTGTTATCCAAATTATTAATATCCCAAGGATGCAAAAAAGCACAATAGAAATGGCATCCGTACCTATATGTTCATTGCAGCACAATAGTTCACAATAGCAACAAACTGGAAACAACCCAAGTGCCCAAGATTAGATGACTGGTTAAAGAAACTTTGGTACATCTACACAATGGAATACTATGCAGTTGTTAGGAGAGATGAAGTCATGAAATTTGCTTGTAAGTGGGTATACATGGAGAGTATCATGCTAAGTGAAATGAGTCAGAAAGAGAGGGACAGACACAGAAGGATTCCACTCATTTGTGGAGTATAAAATAACATAACATTAGGCTGACACTTAAGGACAGTAAATACAAGAGCCAGGAGGATTGCCCCATAGCTGGAAACCTGAATCATAAGTGGAAGGGAGAAGGCAGATGGAATAGAGAAGGGATCACTAAGAAAATGATGGCTTGAGGAACCAGTCGGTATGGGAGATGTGTGCAGAAAGTAGATAAAGGACCAAACATGATAACCTCTCAATTGCAAACAATAATGCCCCAAAGTAGAGAGAAAGAGAGAGAGAGAGTATGGGGAATATTGTCTGCCATGCAGGCAGGAGGACGGTGGGAAAAAGGGGGTATGCTGGGGAGATTGGTGGTGGGGAATGTGCACTGGTGTAGGGATGGGTGTTTGATCATTGTGTGATTATAACCCAATATGAAAGTTTGTAACTTTCTCATGGTGATTCAATAAAATTTAAAAAAATATTTAAAGCTCTTGCAAAGCTCAGTAATAGTGTGCCAATATCTCTATAAAAATGGGAATTGGAGGTGAACATATACTTTTACTAATAAAGCATAGAGATATTCATCAAGTATGTCAAAACTGTTCATCATTTTTAGAGAAATCCAAACCAAAATAGCAATAATTATCATGTCACACAAATGGAAATGGCATATATTGAAAAGTATAGAAATAACCAGTGATAGTGGATATATGGTGAAAGGGAGCTCTCATTCACTACTTGTAGGAAAGTAGTCTGTTTCAGCACCTATGGAAGTATGAAGATTTCTCCAAAAAAGCAAAAATAGTGCTCATTTGACTGAGCTACATTCCTTTAGTATTTATTCATAAAATGCAAAAACCACTAATTCAGAAATATCTGTGTACTCCTATGTCCATTACATCACTTGGCATGA
The DNA here is from genome assembly GCF_029834395.1 of Sorex fumeus. NCBI lineage: Eukaryota > Metazoa > Chordata > Mammalia > Eulipotyphla > Soricidae > Sorex > Sorex fumeus. The sequence goes on along the minus strand of NW_026606086.1, from coordinate 14,687,845 downwards.
CAATCAGCACATGGAAAAAAATCAGATGTTCAACAACAGTTGATGGCAGTTGTGGTATATATAGCAAATGGGGTATTATGCAACTACAGGAAGGATGAAATTATGCAATTCACTGCAATTGGATAGAACTGGAAGATCTCATGTTAAGTGAAGTAAGTCTGAGAGAGAAAGAAAATACTATGTTTTCTCACTTATTTGTTGCATTACAAGAGGTATCAGTGTCGTAACACTCATAATTGTGGGTTATGGAAATGTGAATACCTAAGAAATGAAGTAGTGGGGAGGAAAGAAAGAGGAGGCAGTCTGGGTATAACTTAGGAACAATGATCAGATACTTCCCATAAAGGTAAAGGTAAAGGCCCTCCCGTTGATCGTCGATTTGCTCGAGCGGGCCCAGTAACGTCTCCATTGGAGACTTTGTTGTTACTGTGTCTGGCATATTGAATACTCTGGGTAGCTTGCCGGGCTCTCTGAGAGGGGCGGAGGAATTGAACTCGGTCGGCCATGTTGGCTGCGTGCAAGGCAAACGCCCTACCCGCTGTGCTATCGCTCCAGCCCATGTTGCCACAATAGTGCCAAAGAGCTCCCAGTTGGTGGTCGTTCTGGGAGTTCTCTTTTTAAACTTTGCAGCCCTTTCTCCTCGCTCTGTGAAGTAGAATTTTGCACGAAGGAGATGGTGGTCCGATCCCGATGCCATTGTTGACAACATTGATGAGGAATACAATCGACTGGTTCAGCACCTCCATGATTGTGCGAGGAACGCCAAGAGAGAGATAGCCACAAAAAAACGCCTGTCTTAGAAAACTCTTGAGCTTATTAGCCAATGTGGTTTGGCGCATGCCTCAGGCAACTGCAAGCTAACGTCCAAGCTCGCAAAGCAGTGCAGAGATGCGATGAAGGAAGACCTCAAAGAGAGAAGAGCAGAAGTGCTGGTAGATGCGGCAGAAGCCGGGAAAAGTATTCGTAACGCCCGCCTGTCCTTCGCCAACTATAAGACCAAGATGACTGCCCTCCGACGTCCTGATGGATCCATCACATCCTCCAGAACAGCAATGGAGAAGATTATCCATGACTTCTACTCAAATCTCTTTGATAGCCATGTCCAATTGCCGACATACCAAATTCCACAGGATGGATATGTCGTTCCCAACGTTCTCCCTTCTGAAATCCAACACGCCATTTCATCAGTAAAGAAACGAACAGCACCTGGCCCAGACAAGGTCAGACCTGAACACCTGGAGAATCTGCCATCAGTACTCATCAATACACTGGCTCGGCTCTTCACATGCTACCTGTCTGAATGCAAGGTTCCGTCCCAATGGAAAACCAGCAGGACTGTACTACTGTTCAAGAAGGGAGACATCCATGACATTGGCAACTATCGCCCGATCTGCCTATTGTCTGTCATCTACAAGTTGTTCACTCGAGTCATCCTAAATAGGATTGCCAGAACACTAGATGAAGGACAACCATGCGAGCAAGCCGGGTTCCACAAAGGATTTAGCACCATCGACCATATCCACACGATAACCAAGCTCATTGAGGTTTCTCGGGAGTTCAAGATGCCGCTCTGTTTAACGTTCATTGATTTAAAGAAGGCCTTTGATTCTGTTGAGACGGAAGCGGTCATTGAAGCCCTAGCCAATCAGGGCATTCAAGCCCAATACATCAAATCCTCCGTGAGCTGTATTGCGGATTCACTACCAGGATCTCACCATTCTACAAAGAAGTAATCATTGATGTCAAGAGAGGGGTTCGGCAGGGTGATACCATTTCACCGAAACTCTTCAGTGCCACCCTCGAGAACATCATGCGACGACTGGAATGGGAAGGAATGGGAGTGAAGATAGATGGTCGACAACTACACCACCTCCGCTTTGCTGATGACATTATTTTAATAACACCAAACATCAGCCAGGCGGCACAAATGCTGACCAACTTTGACCGTGAGTGTGGAAAGGTAGGACTACAACTGAATCTTATGAAGACAATGTTTATGAGAAACAGCCTCATTCCTGATGCCCCATTTGCTCTCAACGGAAAGACCATCTCCGAATGCAACAGCTATGTGTACCTAGGTCGAGAAGTCAACATGACAAATGACCTGGCACCTGAGCTGCGCACGAGGAAGAGAGCGGCTTGGAATGCCTTCAAGAACGTCAAAGAAATAGCTAAGAGGAACAAGAACCTCCAGCTCCGGGCACATCTCTTTGATTCCACTGTTCTTCCTGCATTAACATATGCCTCAGAGACCTGGGCCCTACATAAACAGGATGAGAATGCTATTCGGGTCTCCCAAAGAGGAATTGAAAGAGATATGCTTGGAATATCACGTTTCACTCAAATGAGAGAAAGAATCCGGAGTTCCGACCTCCGTCGACGATCAAGAATCAGGGACGCTGTCTCCTTTGCCAAGGTGTCAAAAATCAGATGGGCTGGTCACGTAATGAGATTTAAAGATGACCGCTGGACTAGAGCTGTTATCGACTGGATCCCACGGGATGTCAAAAGACCTTGTGGCCGCCCACCTACCTGATGGTCAGACTTCTTCATCAAGATCATGAACGATCAGTTTGAGGCACTTCATGTTCCCAGAGCGAACAGATGCCATTGGGCTACACTGGCACGCGACAGGGACGAATGGAGATGTTACTGGTGCCCGCTCGAGCAAATAGACGACTTACGGGAAGTTAAGTGATAAGTGATTAAGTGGCTAATGAGACAGCCTCCCTGATTCTTGAGCGTCGACGGAGGTCGAAACTCCCAATACTTCCTCTCGTTTGTGTGAAGCGGGTTACTCCAAGCATAGCTCTTTCGATTGCTCCTGGCTCTGCACACAGGAATTACTCCTGAATGTGCTCAGGGGACCATATGGGATGCTGGAAATTGAACTTGAGTCAGCCATTTGCAAGGCAAATGCCCTAACCACTGTGCTATCACTCCAACCCAACTGAACATTTTTTTAAAGAAATTTACAGTCACTATCTATTATATCTTATTCACATTAATGCAAATATCCTTAAGAATAAATTTTTTTCAAGTAAGGCCTTCCTCAATTAAACTAGTTCCACAAGTAATATTGGTTAATCTTAGCAAGCAATTCAGTTATTTCTTTATTTGGAAAAACTGTCTTTGATGATACGCAAGAATAATTTGCTGTTTTTTTCACTAACTTTCTAAAATCCAAATGCTGTATTGGGAGTCATATTTCTGTATCAAAAATTCATAAATTTACCTGTTTAATGCTGTTTTAAATAAGGCCTTAATCTTATTTAAAACTACACATTTCAATTCTGAAATGCTTTCTTTCAAATGTATGGAATGATACTCTGTAATCTACGATTTTTTATCCTTTACTTAGTAAAAAAGAATGCATTATCTACTCATTAGTTTTTCAATTCACTCCCTGAAGCACACCTAAAACAAATTATTATCTTTTTATATGCTGATGAGTTTCTGGGTAATTATAGCTTAACACAACTATACTGACTAATTCCACCATAAAAGTTCCAGTTAGTCTACTAACTGGAACTTTTCCGCATGTCTACTCAAGTTTCTTCCTCATCTTGACTTAATCTTTAGAGATTATAAATTTTCCAGTTGTCTTGTATTACTTTTAGTATTTCTGAGCTATAATGTTTTTCATAGTAGTCTTGTATTACCTTATATATTTCTCAGCTATCTGTTGTAGTTTCTTACCTTTCATTTATTATCCTATTTACCAAGATGTTTTTCTTTTATTTGTCTGGTAAGCTCCCCAGATGTGATATATTCTATGTGTGGAGTATTCTATATACCAAAAACAATAACAAGTCTCACAATTGAGACTTTACTGGTGCCTGCTCAAGCAAATCAATGAACAATGGGAGGACAGTGTTAAAGTGCTACAGTGTGATTCTATCCAGCAACTTGTATGTATTGTTGATTCTAAAAAAAAAAAAACCTTTTTTCATAGATCATTTTTATTGTGTTTTTCACTTCTGTGTTATTGATTTATGCATGAATTTTTTTTTATTATTTTCTTCCTTCAACTTATGTTGGGTCTCTTTGTTGTTTATCTTGTGATTTCTTGACCTGTGAGGTTAGCTAGTTTCTCTCCTCTTGTTCGTTATTTCTTGATGAATTCCCCTAGTGGATGATCTATCCACTTAGTACAGATTTTGCCGTGCCCTATAAAATTCTTTATTCTTGTTTCTATACAGGAATATTTCACTCATATTTTTTACTTTATTTGACTCAGTGCCATTCAGTACTATATTGTTCAGCTTCGAAGTGTGTTTCTTTCTGAGTTTCTGTTTATGATTTATTTCCAGCTTCTAGATATAGTACAGTGAGAGAAACTTTATAAAATGGCAATTTCATTCACTTTATAGCGTGTTTTGTCTCAGCATGTGTTCTATCCTTAAGAAAGATCAATGAACACTTGAGAAGAATATATATTGTGCAGTGGATATCACATCACACTAGTGAAAGTGTTCTATATCAAAAATTCCAGATAAAATAAATGCTGGAGGGGATGTGGCAAATATAAAGGAACCAATAATCTATAAGCCTGTATTGCTATGAACTTCCCTTTTAGTACTACTTTTGCTGTGTCCTATTGGTTATGAGAGTTTGAAACCTTATTCTCTCTCTCTCTCTCTATCTCTTACTTTCTCTCTTCCATTTCACTCTCTCTCCACCATACCCAAGAATTGCTCGGCTCTTTCATCTTCCTCTGAGCTCAGAGATCACTCCTAGAGTGGTCAGAGAACCCTATATGGTGCCTGATTGAACCTCTATCACTTGGTATGCAAAATGTAAGCATTTTTTTGGCTCTACTATCACTCTGGCCCCAAATTTTTTGCCTTTTAAAATTTGAAAATTTCTTCTTTGATTTCCTCTGCAATTATATTATTCTGTAACAGTAGGTTTGTCAGTCTCCAAATGTTGCTTCTTTCCTTTTTTCGCTAAGCCTGTAGTTACTGTAAGATTTTAAGGGTGACTTTTATAACAATATATTGCTGTATTCTATTTCCGGATCTATCCAGCTACTCTACTATCTTATGACATAATTTAGTCCATTAAGTCCTGGATAAATGATTGTTTCAAAGGACTTTGTTGCAGTGTATCTAGGAAAGTTTGGTTATAAATATTACCTGATCCTTGCTGTTGAGACCATTCAGTATCCCTAACAAAGCTGGTGAAGAGTATGCATGTCCTCAGATACTCTTTGCCTGAGAATGTTTACATCCCTCCTTCTCAGAATTTCCATAACCTTGCTGGATAGAAGATTTATAATTGGGAGTTCTCCTCATTCAATAGTTTTCTTGTCATTACATTCCTTTTTTTGGTTATAGAGCTTCATATGAGGAATCTCTTATAAATCTTACGATTTTTACTTTTATATGAAATTTTTTCTCTCTTTTACAACTATCAGGAGACTTCGTCAATAGTTTTTTCATTCTGATTGCATTATTACTTGTTATTCTATTTGAGTTTACTTTGATCGGCACTCTTTGAGCCTGCCGTATCAGTGCGTCCATTTCCCCCTTCAGATTGAGAAAGTTCTCACATCTCACATATTATTACTTCAGTCTTTCTCCCCCTTCTCATTTCTCTTCTTCCAGAATTCCTATCATTCTGAGGTTGTTTCTCCAGGTATTGTCAATAGTATCTCTCACATTCTCTGTGTTGTAGATTTTTTCCTTTCTTTTCTTCCTCCTATTACTTCTGCTATATTGAAGATTGATTATAATATTTCAAAGTTCACAGATTCAAATTTCAGTTTTTAAAATTTTGATGATGAGACTTTGTGCTATATTTTTTAATTCTTTCATTTATATTTGAATGAGATATTTCACTTTTACTGTCATCCTCTCTTCAAGTTATCTGTTTTTCTGTTCAAATATCTCTTTTAGATCCATAACCATATGATTATTATTGTCTTGGTAGATGAGAAAGGCCTACTTTTGGGGACATGTCTCTAAACTTCTGTCACTTTCTGGTCACATGGATGAATTCCATCATTTATTCATTGTTCCTAGAACTTTGTTGTCTGAGGTATCTATCTACCACTGTTCACTAATAGTTAGACCTCACTACTCAGGAAAGTAGTGTCTGCAGGAGACAGCTGTGCTAGGAGATGCTCAATTATTCTCCATACTCCTGTTCTAGACAGAGGGCCAGCAATGATGGTGCAGACTCTAGAGGGTCTCTCTGATTCTCTTTGGAAGCGGAGGCAGCTGTTTGGAGGCACTCACTCTTATGGCTCCTTTGCTCTGCCTTTGACCAGTGGCAATGCACCAGTCCTTGGGGCCTCATGTAGGCCTCTCTGAGCTAAGGAGTGTCATGTTCACTCATACTCTGAACTCTTCCTCTCTGTCCTGGGCTAGCAGTTATAAAAGCTTCATTTATTTTTGATACATTATATGCCCGAATCTTCTTTTATTCATTAAAATGCAAGATTTCAGTGGAGTTCATGATGATTTTCAGTGGTGTCCATTGAAGACTACAACTGGATTAGGCTCTTATAAACATTTACAAGTTGGGGGCTGGAGTGATAGCACAGCGGGTAGGGCATTTGCTTTGCACGCAGCCAACATGACCAACACAGGTTCGATTCCCATCACCCCATATGGTCCCCTTAGCACCGCCAGGAGCAATTCCTGAGTGCATGAGCCAGGAGTAACTCCTGAGCATCACCGGGTGTGACCCCAAAACAAACAAACAAAAATTTAAAGTCAGTCATTATGTCCTAGTACAGTCACAGTTTCTTTGGTAGATAGAGATAGGCTTCACCAATCTCTTTTAGATGACTAACAGTGAAGAAATGTAGGATGTTTAGAAGAATCTTGTCATGTTGAATAGTACTCTCTTTCTAAAAGAGCAAATTTGCTTTTTATGTGTATGTGGTATAAACTACTTTTGCTTTTTCAAAATAAGATAGAGTAGCACTGTCCACTGTAGCACCGTCCTCCCATTGTTCATCGATTTGCTTGAGCAGACACCAGTAATATCTCCATTGTGAGACTTGTTGTTTCTGTTTTTGACATATAGACTATGCCACGGGAAGCTTGCCAGGCTCTGCCGTGCGAGCAGGATACTCTCGGTAACTTGCCGGGCTCTCTGAGAGAGACGAAGGAATCAAACCCAGGTCGGCCTTGTGCAAGGCAAACACCCTACCCACTGTGCTATTGCTCCAGCTCGAGATAGAGTAAATGAATAAATAAAACTTTTGTCTTACACTGATTGGATAAAGCGTGAATGCATAACTAAGTAATGTGTCTGATTTTACCTTCTCATAGAGATGTTTTCTAAACCAAAACTCAGTTGTTGTGCATAGCAGCACATGATCAGCAGCAGTAAGTTTAATTATGGTCTAGGAATTATCAAAATTGTAAATATTATACATTGTGATAAAGAAAAAGCTATGTGAGAGGGTACGTTTACTTGGGAGGACAGGTGGCCCAGACTACCTGCTACTGCACATTGTTGTTGCACTGATGACTCTGACTCACAGCTCTGATTTCATGGCACATGATGTCTGAAATAATTTCCCCATCTAGGAACTATTTATGTTGGCCTTCTGATGATTATGTGAGACTTCAATAGAATAGAACTCACTCATCAATATTATTATAGGTATTGCTATTGTCAAGTTTCAGATAGAGAAGAAACAGAGAATAATCCTGAAAGACAAATGCTCTACTCCCTAATATAGCTTAATCCTTACAAAAACTAATTATTCACTTAATTAATTGCTAACATACTGTTTCTAGCTTAAATTAACCACAAAATACTTTATTAAGTTTATATCAAGTATTCTAAACATTAGTTTGCCTTCTTAGTCTATCTCACTCTAACTATCTTGACCATTACCATTATTTCAAACCTTACTGAGAGCCTTATCTAGTCACATAGAAATAAACATAACTTTGTTTTGGACCAGAAAAAAATTATCAGGAATGTGTCTTATGAGATATTTGAACAAAGAACATGCTTTCTTTGTACACAGTCATCCACAAGCAAGTGAGCTAATCAAGTAAAGTGCAATGACTAATGAAAGCAATGGTGAAAATACTCAAACCAATGACCATTAAATATGGTATGGTTCCCATAATAGATAGAATTTATTTTCTAGAACCAAAAATCATGGGGATTGGTGCTGTTTAAGATTACTATTAGTGGGGACCATAGAACAGTGTGAACCACTGTACAGTGGGTAGGGCACTTGTCTTCCACTCAGCAAAGCCAGGTTCGATTTCTAGCATTCTCATTGGTTCCCCCAACTCATCAAGAGTAATTCTGGAGACCAGAACCAGTAGTGACTCCTGAACATTACTGTGTGTGACCCGAAAAATAAAAAAAAAATCCACAAAACAAAACAAAAATTAAAAACAAAATCATTCTCAATAATTTATTTCCATAATTAGAATTTCCCTATGGACTCAGGGAGTTTGAAATTTTGGAATCTAGAGGAGAAATCCTTAATCAGAGTAAGTAAAGTAAAGTAAAGGCCCTCCCGTTGATCGTCGATTTGCTCGAGCGGGCCCAGTAACGTCTCCATTGGAGACTTTGTTGTTACTGTGTCTGGCATATCGAATACTCTCGGTAGCTTGCCGGGCTCTCCGAGAGGGGCGGAGGAATCGAACTCGGGTCGGCCATGTTGGCCGCTTGTAAGGCGAACGCCCTACCCGCTATTTTTAAACATTATGTTACAGTTACTGCCCAGGAATTTTGATGAATTCATGATAAGTACCGATGTAGCAAGAAAATGAATCACCTAGGGAAAATTTATGATGATTTGAAGGTCTCTGACCTTTTTTAACTGTGAAGGCACAAGAAAGAAAATAGCTGATATCTAGGTACCTAGATTTGTACACTCCCTTGAAAATTTAGACAGTAAGTAGGTAAGTGTAGTTACCATCACTTGAGAAGTTCAAACATAAAGCAAATCTCTTCCTATTAATTGTGCTATGTGAGATGGTTTGAAACGGAATGGTTAGTAGATGATAGTTATCAATTCTGACCTGGACTATGTATAATAGAGATATTATATTTCCTCTTCTAAGTTGTGATAGTCAGGGAGAAGGTAGTCTGCTTTATTTAAACTCAATGGCATCTATGTGACTGTGTAGTCATAAAAGACAAATTCACAATTGTTATTATAATCAACAAGGGAAAATTAGGAAAATTAAAAACTTTCCCTTTAGACAAAGAACCAGACACGTATGCTCATTAACAGCACTATTATTCATTCTAGTGTTAGAGCCACACTTTTTATTTTAATTATATTTTTTGGGTTTGGGGACACACACCATCTATGTATTTCGCTTATTCCTGGCTCCATGCTCAGTGATTCGTCCTGAGAGAGCACATGTGATGCCAGGGCTTGAACTGGGTCACCTATGAGCAAAGCAAGTGACTCTCTAGTACCAGATCCTATTAACTTTTTAAAAAATGTAATTTTTCTTACTTCATTCTTCATTTCTTTTTTAAATTGAATCATTATGAGATACATATTTACAAAGTTGTTCATGGTTAGGTTTCAGTCTTATAATAATCCAACACTGGTACACTTCCCACAACCAGTATCAGCAGTTACTCTCCCACCACATCCAGTCAGGCACTTTTCCTCTCTCGCGCTCTCTCTCTTTCTCTGGCATTATATTTGTAATACAGGTACTGATATGTTATCAGGTATATCCCTTTATCACCTTTCAGCACTCAACCCTTATTCAGAGTGATCATTTCCAACTCTAATTGTCATGGTGCTCCCTTCTCTGACTTAACTACACCCTGCTCCCTTGTGCCCCGTCCCCACCTGTGGCAAGCATCCAACAACTTTTTTGACTGTGGGTTTTGACTTTGTAAGACATTTTGTAGCTTAACACTGGGGTTGCAAAATTTTTGCAAAAGTACAAGTTTTCTATGACTAGATAGATAATACAGGCAAGATACTTTTCTTGCACATGACAAACCCATGTTCATTCATCAATATCACATGTGATCTCTTAAGCAAAATCAGGAGTAATACTTGAGCACAGAACCAGTAGTAAACCTTGAGCAGCCAACTGTAACCACCAAACTAAAAAAACAGAGTTAAAGTTTTCTGAATTAATTCAAAATCAAACAGTAATAAATCAAAGGTATTTCTGGTTCTGCTTGTCCATGTTGTGTTTCTCAGGCCTAAAAGGATAATAAATGAAAAAAATTTAAATGTCCTTTATTATGTGACCTAGATAGAGTAATAAAAAATATTAAAAACAACTAAATAGTAAATGGAGATTAAAAGTTAGCTATTTTAAATGATATACTTTAGTATATAAAACCCTACTAAAAACTCTATAAAATTAAAATAAAAAATACAGCAAAGTTATAGGCTATAATACTAATACACTAAAGTAAATTGTTGCTATATGCACACAATGAACCATTATTAAGGGAATTTAAAAACATACATGTTACAAAATATAACAACTAAACTTAAAAATATACCAGTTTAGGAGCTGGAGTAGGTAGGGCGTTTGCCTTGCACGTGGCCGACCTGTGTTTGAATCCCAGAATCCCATATGGTCCCCTGAGCACTGCCAGGAGTGATTCTTGAGTGAAGAGCAAGGAATAAGCCTTTGCATTGCTAGGTGAGACCCAAAAAACAAATATATATATATAGAGAGAGATAGATAGATAGATATGTATGTATATGTATATACATACCAGTTTAGGATTTTGGCAGTGCAGTGGGAGAAAAATTGGGAACATTGGGTGGAGGGAAGTTGAGACTGTTGTTGTGATTGTCATTGGAATATTGTGTGCCTGAAACTAATCTATTAATAACTTTGTAAATGTTGTTTTAAAGGTTTCTTAATAAAAATTTCTAAAAAATCAACTGTAAAAATATATGTAACAATTTTACCAAAATACTTAGGAATAAATTTAACCAAGGAGATGAAATATCTATGTATTTAAAGTTGTTAGGTAAAGGCCCAAGATGCCTTTGTGCCAGCCCGGTGGTGGTGTTTAAGGGCCTCCTGGTACACATGGAGGTCTGTAGCAGAAGGGCATGCTGTACTGGGATCTGACCTGGGGCCACCCTCTCAGTGAGAGTATGCTTCCCCTTCATGGTCTCTATGCTGACTTGAAAAAAATCCAGTCTTATATGCAGAGTATTAAATGCTAAAAAAGAAATGAGACAATCCCAGTGGAGACAACCCTGGGAACTGTGAACACTAAAGGAGTGGGAAGAAGAAGATCCCTCTATATCATGTGGAAAGATATTGAAACACCAGTAGAAGGATTAGTGAAACAAGCAACACAAAAACTGTAAAGTAATGACACCATTACTATCGGAAACGCTGATGCCTTAATAAAATAATGGATGAGTAACATGTCTGCATGTTTCTAAAGAAAGGGGTTCAGGCGAAATGTTGTTTTCCTAATAAAATATGCTGAATATATACTAATATAAATGAGGTAATAATCACTATTACTATTTTCCTCCAATAGTTATTGTATAATTTAAATTAGCTTTAAACACTTCAGGATAGAACGATAACCTATTAGCTATAAATTATAATATAGTTGTGGAATCTGACAAGTACAATTTAAAGACAAATAAAGAATATTGGGTACGTTACTGAATGTGATCTCTGTGAGATGCATTTAATCTTAAAGTTGCCAGTGCATATATGATTCAAATTTTATTTACTGATATACAGCAATATATTGAACATAATGTAGCACTTTAGCACTGTCCTCCCATTCATTGTTCATCGATTTGTTCGAGCGGGCACCAGTAACGTCTCCATTGCGAGACTTCTTGTTACTGTTTTTGGCATATCAAATACATCACGGGTAGCTTGCCAGTCTTTGCCATACAGGCATTATGTAGTTTGCCGGGCTCTCCGAGAAGGGTGGAGGAATTGAACCCGGGTCAGCTGCGTGCAAGGCAAACGCCCCACCTGCTGTATAAAATTTTGAAAAAGAAACAATAGTTAAACTAATTATCTACAATAATTTACCAGAGTTGAGGAATACAAGCACTGACATTCAAGAGGCTCAAAGAGTCCCAGTGAAAAGAGACCCAATTAGGAAAACCCCATGACATATTGTACTCAAAATGACACAATCCAAAGACAGCCAGAGTAGTTAAAACAGAAGATCAAAAAGGACCTTACATACAAAGGAAAACCAAAAATAGTGTCAGCAGATGTGTCAAATGAGATTCCAGGAGCCAAAAGAGATTGGAGTGATATAGTTCAAAAATTCAATGAAATGAACACCTCACCAAGACTACTGTGTTCAGTTAGATTGTCATTCAGCTTATGTGAGGTCACAAAATATGTGTGTTATTTGTATTACATCAGCGTGGCTGAGCCATTTTTTAAAATTCTTAAGAGTAAAAATAACGTTGGTATTTAAATCTCAACTTCACTTTTAAAAAACATCTTAGAAAGTAAAACAACACAAAAGAAATAAACTATACAAAGCAGTAGAAAACAAGATTCCAAAGTCATATAGGGAATAATTATAAATTTAAGATGAGAAACAAAGATCAAAAACAAGAACAGAACATATGGCATGTATATAGAAACATTTAACAATCTGATTTAATTGACACAGAATTTAGATTAATAAAATCTTTCAATATTAGCTGCTTTAAGTGAAAGAAGAGTGAAAGAAGTGGTCTAAAATGATTTTATTATTAATAGTTTGAATTTGGGACCACATCCAGCGGTACTCAGGGTTTACTCCTGACTTTACACTCCAGGTCACTCCAGACAGGGTCAAGGTTCCATAAAGTGTTAGGAGACTAAATGGGGATTCACCACATGCAAGGCAAGCACTCTACCTCCTGTAAAATCACTCTCACCCAGGTACAAAATTAAGAATCAAGATTTGTTTTAAATTTTTATTGAAAGGTGGTATTTTACAGAAAAAGAGCAAATATAGACACCGTGACATTCAGAGAAATGAAATGAAAGGATATGTAAGATGTATATACTATGTATACACGATGTATACGATGTATATACTTCACATGGTACAAAGAAAATTTGGTACGATTTTAAAATAGAAAAAACTTATCTAGGAGCTGGAGAAACAGCACTACAGGTAGGGCGTTTGCCTTGCACGTGGCTAACCCAGGTTCCATTCCCAGCATCACATACGGTCCCCTGAGCACTATCAGGAGTAACTCCTGAGTTCAGAGCCAGGAGTAACCCCTGTGCATCACTGGGTGTGACCCAAAACAAAGCAAAAAAACGTATCTGTAATTGTCATTAATAATTGATTTCCCTTCCATACTGCACTGCCAATCTATTTGGATAAAGACAGAAATCTTTGCAGTACGTTCTTAAATGCTTGCTTTACCTGTTGATTCCTTAGAGTATAAATAAAAGGATTCAAAAGTGGAGCAACTGAGGTATTGAGTACTGACACTCCCTTCATTAAGGTTATTCTATCTTTGGCTGAGGTTTTAATGTACATAAAGATACAACTTCCATATGAAATAGAGAGGACGATCATGTGAGAAGAACAAGTAGAAAATGCCTTTTTCCTCTGATTGACAGAAGGAAATTTTAAAATGGTCAGAGCAATGTACGTGTATGATATAATGACCAACAGCAAAGTTATCACAAGCGTTACCAAAGCCATGATGAAAGTCATCATCTCCAAAAAAGGTGTATCTGTGCAGGAGAGTTGTAGCAGAGGAACAACATCACAGTAGAAGTGATCAATCATATTAGAATCACAGAAATCCAATCCTAAACCAATAATGAGTCCTGGAAAAATTATGAGGAAACCGGCAGTCCAAGAACTTAGCACCAGCCGGATACAGACTTTGCTGTTCATGATGGTTACATAATGCAGGGGCTTACAGATGGCAACGTAGCGATCATAGGACATGGCAGTCAGGAGGAAAAATTCAGAAGCACCAAGGAGGAAGGCAAAAAATACCTGAGCTAAACAACAGTTATAGGTGATTGTTCTGTCACCAGTGGCCATGGTAGCCAGCAATTTGGGGATACACGTTGTTGTGTAAGAAATTTCTAAGAAGGAAAAATTTCGAAGAAAGAAATACATGGGTGTCTTGAGCTGAGAGTCCAACAATGTGAGAGTGATGATAATTAAATTACCTGAGATACTGAGCAAGTAGGTGATAAGCAGAAAGATAAATAGCACAATCTTCCATTTGGGGTCCTCTGTCAATCCCATTAAGATAAACACTGTTACTGTTGTGTGATTTTCCATTGCTGCCCCAAGATCTGCCACCGTTCTGGTTAAAGAGTCATGGAGAGAAAAATTACATAAAGGTTCTATTAGCAAATATATGAAGGCATATCATAATTATTTTACATAATTAATAAAAGACAAATAATTATAAATATGTAACTTTATAAATTCATTTTGCAAATATGAAAGTATTCTATAAATATATTTTTTGGTTTACATATAAGGCAATGCCATTAGTAAATATTTTTATTTTTTATTTTTTCAGTGTATAAGTGCCAAAGGTCATATTACTTCTACTCATTCTTATTGATAGCCACATGGTTGCCATTGTCTTAAAGAGCTGAATGAATGTAAGGCAGCAATGTTTAAAATGTTTTAATGTTAAAATGTTTACAATGTTTAAGCAAAGTTTAAGCAGTGTTTAAATGTTTACAGTTATGTTTAAATGGAAACATAACTTTGTTTTTTTTGCTTTTTTGGTTCACACCCAGCAGTGCACAGGGGTTACTCCTAGCTCATACACTCAGGAATTACTCCTGGCAGTGCTCGGGGGAACATATGGGATCTGGCAATCAAACCCATGTTGGCCGAGTGCAAGGCAAATACCCTACTCGTTGTGCCATCTTTTGGCTTAACAAATATTGGACATAAATTATTGTATTATGACTATAGCCCTTGTGTTTTTGGTCTTTTCTCACATTTACTAAGCTTACCAAAACTGTCTTTTATCTCTTCTTTTTAAAACCATGTATATTAACAATCGCAAATCACAAATCATCCTGTTATTTGTAGATTGCCTCGAGCAAGCCAAAGTAACGTCTCCTTCATCCTAGCCCCGAGATTATATTCAAGGCTCTTTAGGAGAATGAGACCCATTATTGTTACTGGTATTTGGCATATTGGGTACGCCACGAGGAGTTTGCCAGACTCTGTCTTGTGGGCAGGCTACATTCTGTAGCCTGCCAGATTGTCCAAAACATGTATATTATATATGTATATTTTGGACAAACATGTATATTAAAATAATGCAAATTCAGTTCTGTCCCTACTTTGTTATCTGCTTTGTTATTTTTCCCTCATTTATAATCTCCTACATCAATATAGAGTTATCTAATGTGTAGTAAATATTTTAAATAGAATAAAATAGATGCAGTGCTTTTTCTGTTTATGATTCTGAGAAATTGAAAACATAAAGTGAAATGCAAAGTGAAGCTAATAAGGTGTCAAAGATACATTGACAGTAAAGGATGAAATGAAAGGAATATAAAAGACAGAATAAGAGATGTTAACATAAGAAACGTTGATGAAGATAAAAACATACCATTGAAACTAGATTTTTTTTCTGATGAGACAATGTCTTCTACGTGGTTTGTTGTTTCTTAACTAACATATAAATACAAGAGTATAATTTACTTCTTCCTATGAGAATTAAAAGAAAAACTCTCATATACTTTAATGACAAAATACTGGCCATGTGCTTGACACTTTAAGATAATAATGACGCCTTAAAATAATTTAAGTAAATCTCCCAGTCAGTCTAAATGAAGATGATTGTGTGGTTGAGAGTTTTATAGCTACCATTTAACTAAATGCCATGAAATCTTTAGAATAAAAAACACACATGCTCTCCTGAGGAAAAAAACATTCATGACTTCATTATCAATAACAAAGACTCATTAAAGATTTTCATAATGCTAGGTAGAGATAATTATAATACACTGAGGAATCAAAGAATCAAACTACTCCTATTTCTAGTTACCAAATATGTTGAGGATACAGGATGAATAAGTGAACATATGTGTAATTTTTATATATAATATGCGATAAAATTAAACATTCAATTTTATTCAATTGACTCATTCAACTTGTGTGTGTGTGTGTGTGTGTGTTTTGGGTTTACTCTGGCTTTGTACTCAGGATTTACTCAAGGTAGTGCTCAGGGAACCATATGGGATGCCAAGGAACTTGGATCTTGAACTTGGATCTACTTTATACAAGACCAATGCTCTACACTCGAATGCTCTACCCACTATTCTATCACTGCAGCCAATTAAATTTTGAACAAAATTCTAGCTCATGCAAGCATTGTTATTAGCTATTATAGATATAGCTAAAAAAATCAAGTTAATAAAGTTACTTGTTTTTGAATGTTTGTTTGGCAGCCACAACTGACTGTGTTCAGTGGTTTCGTCCTCACTCTGCAGTAAGGAATCACTCAGCATCAAAAGATAACACCCGATCCACTATAGTATCCCTCAAACCCGATAGTTACTTTTTGTTGCATACATGTTTCTCACCACATATATTGAAAATGAATAGTTAAATCACAGGCAGAGTGGAGATAGTGTTTTATGTTGGGGAACTGTTAGCCCCCAAGCAACTGGACACACTGTGCACCTTCTGGACAGGAACTTGTTTTTGGGTGAAGGAGGGCAGGTTTGAAGAAACACCTTCAGGAGCTGATTCAGTAATCACAGTTTGACTTTATTGCCAAATATATCAATATACGTTCTTATCTAGTGTCGATTACAGGAGGTTGAATCACATTAGAGCGTAATACGATTGGCACATCACCTTTTCCTCTCAGCTTTATAACCAGTCCAATGCCCTTTAAGACTATACGTTGTGGTTAGAATGACTTGCTTAGGATATTTAACTAGGGGGTTTAGTGAGGCTCAAGACCGGACATAAGATGCAAGGGCCCTGGTTTGCTATTCTCTGCCCAGTTACTCCCCCTTGTAAGGTTTGACTTCAGGGTTGATTTGCAAGGTCGGGTTTTACCTGTTTCTGTGCCCAGTGCCACGCTCCACAGTTTCAGTGTTAGAGAAAAACACATTAAAAAGAAAAAAAGAAAAACATTTAAAGAAAAAGCAATCCTAGGATGATTTGCATGGCAATAGGCTACAAATTTATATATTAAGTGAACTCTTTATTAGTTAAATGTGAACACAGGCAGACATATATGCAAATATTCAGCATCTACATGGGTGTGGGTTTGTATTAATATATGCCATTCTTAGCTCTGCCATGTGAGGAGCAGTTTAGAACAAATAGGCTTGGCAGATTTGTTTTCCCGACTCAACATTTTATAATTACTGTCTTCTGTTGAGGAAGATTCAAGCATCTGCTCTTGATAAAAACTGGGTATTAGCAAAGTCTAAGTTACACATCAATAATAGATATGGTTTAAAACCAAATTTAGTAACTACCCTTCTTTTACACCTGATTCAGGAGATACAGATTGATAAGAATCAAAGGTCTTTTTTCTTCTTAGTTAATGAGTTATACAAAGTTCTCTGTCAAATTAATTAATTGTATAAATTCTTTGAGGGTGGCCAGAGGTGGCTCCAACGGCGCTCCCCATCACTGCCCAGGTTCTTGGTGGGCCCGGGTCTCTCCCTCAGCTGGGGCGGCCAGGTCATGGGACAGACGGTGGAGGACACGAGGGCCAAGCCGGTGGATTGATCAGATGCCATTTATTCCACTTTTCCCATGTGCCTGCACCAGTATCTCTAAGCCTCCCATTCTAATCTCACACTCCCCTTATACCCGTTTCCTTCTCTCTTTCCTGCTCATCTCTCCACGCTCCATCTCACAGCCTGGGCTCTCTCTCTCTCTCTCTCTCTCTCTCTCTCTCTCTCTCTCTCTCTCTCTCTCTCTCTCTCTCCCCGTGCCTGCTCCTGTGTTCTTCTACATTCTTCTCTCTCTGTCTGTCCCCCTTTCTATTCTCTCTGCGGTCCATCTTGCCACCCTGCTCTCTCTCTCATTCTCCAACTCTTTCCTTTCTAACTCCCCAGCACTCTGGGCTGACACTGCACCCAGTCAGGTAGCAAAATCAACATAAGAAGTCCCTTTCTGAGGGCCCATCAGCTTCAAAGGGAACACCACCTAAGAGGTATTCCAAAGCCCTGCCTGACTTCCCAAGGACAAAATATCTCCTAAGGTGTTTTTTTCCTTTCCTCAGTCCAATAACTCTATCAACATCTCAATACTTGTTATTTTTGTATGGACACAGTAAGAGATAAGATTGAGGCTTGTAGGGCAGCTCTCCTGGGAACATCTTGCCACAGACTCAGATTAGAGCGCTCAGGCCAGATTAATCATTCCTAATCCTAGCAAAGTCCAAATCTAGTTATTACTTTGTGGAATCATGACAGCATTTGTCCATGACCAAGCTCTTAACTTATAGTTAAGCATTATGGCACTTTGGCCAGGCCTATCTTGATGCAATGGTAGCTTACCACTTGCCCTGGTTCCATCCAGTCCCACATCAGGACCCTGCTTTGGGAGGCACTAGGAAGTAAGGGCAGCTGAGGCTTAGGTGAGAGAAGAGATGCCCAGGAGGAAAATATCACTGAGAGTCACATTTCAAAAGCATAGCATACACTGTCTTCTTGTGTCCACACAACAAATGACATTGCTCTGAATTGGCTATGCAAAGGACTTAGGGAGAAGAGAAAATATTTACAAGTCAACAGAGCACAAAGAAAGAAGTTACAAATAAACCAAGGAATGGGAGTACTGTGCTGGGAGCAACCCAATAAACCTAAACTACTTGAGGCTATGCAGGAAGGACAAAAACAGTGTTATCTTACAGGTAGCATATATGCAACAGTGATGGATAAAAAGCTAAATTTGAGACATTTTTCTCTTTAGTAATAATAATACAGATTTATAGAGTAAGAAAAAAGACAGCTATTACAAGTCTCTTTTAAATAAAATTAGTAAATGATTTATTTAAATATACAAGTCAGTTTTCTGAAATTCTTTCTTGAAGTCTCTATGGTTCTAAGCTGCCAGGACCTCATTATTAAAGGAAGGTGAGTTCTATTTACATTCGGCATTCATTCTGTAACAACCCCTATTATTGGTTCCTAATCTTTGCTATCCCACCTGCATCATGACATTGATAGTGGTACAAAGGAAGAGGTTGACTGGTAAACTTTTTTGTTTCTTTTTTTTAAATATTTATTAGTGAAACACCATGAGGTATAGCTGTAGACTTACAAATTTTTGTGCTTGGATTTCAATTATACAATGATCAAATACCCATGCCTCCACAAGTGCCCATTTACACCACCACAGGTCCTAGTATCCCTCCCACCGGCCATCCTTCCCATCCCACCCTGCCTCTGTGGCAGGGCATTCCATTTTGTTCTTTCTCCTTTTTGGTGTTGTGGTTTGCAAAAGAGGCATTTAGTGGCAATCATGTTTGGTCTATAGTCTACTTTCAAGCATCCTTCTTTCATCCTGGGAGGATCCTCCCAACATCCTTTTTTTGGTGCTCCCTTCTCTATCTGAGCTCCCTTTCCCCCTAGACTGTGTGGTTGGCCTCCAAGCCATGGAGCAAACCTCCTGGTACTAATCTCGGCCACTCTTGGGTGTTATTCTCCTATTTTGTTACTTTATGTTTCCCAGATGAATGCAATCTTTCTATGTCTATCCCTCTCTTTCTGACTCATTTTGCTTAACATGATACTTTCCATGTAGTACCATTTGTATGTAAATTTCATGACTTAATCTTTTCTAACAGCAACATAGTACTCCATTTTGTAGATGTACCAAAGTTTCTTTAACCAGTCATCTGTTCTAGAGCACTCAGGTTTTTTCCAGGTTCTGGCTATTGTAAAGAGTGATGCAATGAAAAAACAAGTGCAGAAGTCACTTCGACTATACTCTTTTGCCTCTCTGGGATATATTCCCAGGAGTGGTATTGTTGGGTCAAATGGGAGCTAAATTTCTAATTTTTGGAGAATTGTCCATAGTGTTTTCCAAAAGAGCTGAACCAGTCAGCATTCCCACCAGCAGTGAAGGAGGGTCCCTTTCTCTCCACATCTGAGCCAACACCCTTTGCTTTTGTTCTTTTGGATGTGGGCCAGTCTCTGTGGTGTGAGATGATATCTCATTGTTGTTTTGATCTGCATCTCCCTGATGATTAATGTTGTAGAGCATTTTCTCATGTGCCTTTTAGCCATTCGGATTTCTTCTTCGACAAAGTTTCTGTTCCTTTTGTCACCCCATTTTTTGATGGGGTTGGATGTTTTCTTGTTGTGGAGTTCAACCAGTACTTTGTATATCCTTGATATCAACCCCTTGTTGGATGTGTATTTGGTGAATATCCTTTCCCTTTCTGTAGACTGTCTTTGTACTTTGGTCACTGTTTTGTTTGAGGTGCAGAAGCTTCTTAGTTTAAGATAGTCCCATTTATCTATCTCTGTTTTCACGGATGCAAAGATTCTCAACAAAATACTAGCAAATAAAATTCAACAACTCATCAAAAAAATCATATACCATGACCAAGTGGGATTCATCCCGTGGATGAAAGGATGGTTTAAAATTCAGAAATCAATCAACATAATCCATCATATCAACAAAACTATAAATAAAATTCATATGATCATATCAATAGATGCAGAGAAATCATTTGACAAGATCCAACACCCATTTATGATGAAAATCCTTGCCAAATGGGGATAGAGGGAACTTTCCTCAATATAGTTAAAGCTATATACCACAAGTCTACAGCAAGGATCATCCTTATTGGGGAAAAACTGAGAGCCTTCCCCCTAAGATGAGGGATGAGACACCCACTCTCTCTACTGCTGTTCAATATAGTACTGGAAGAACTTGCGATAGTGATTAGACAAGAAAAATATATTAAGGGCATCCAGGTAGGAAAGGAAGAAATCAAGCTCTCACTGTTCGCAGATGATATGATACTATCCTTATAGAACCCTAAAACCTCTCCCAAGAAATTCCTGGAAATAATAGACTTGTATAGCAAAGTGTCAGGCTATAAAATCCTTACCCAAAAGTCCATGGCTTTCCTATATGCAAATAGTGAAAGAGAAGAAAGTGACATGAAGAAAACAATCCCATTTGTAATTGTGCCCCAGAAAACCAAGTACCTAGGTATCAACTTTTTTATTTCAATTGTTTTTTCGGACCATAGCCTGAGGTACTTCAGTTTTACTCTTGGTTTTGTGCTCAGGTATCACTCCTGGTGATACTTAGGGTACTATAGTTGGTACTAGGAATAGAACCAGGGCAGCCCTCTTGCAAGATATGCTATTTATGGACTGTACTATCTCTTTATCCCCAGGAAATACTTTTTATTTGTGACATTTAAATAAAATGTGATTGATTTCATTTCTTCTGCCCCTCTCAGAGTGTCCAGAGACTACCGAGAGTATCTTGCCCACATGGCAAAGCCTGGTAAGCTCCCCATGACATACTCGATATGAGTAACAACAAGTCTCACAATTTGTTGTGAGACGTTACTGGTACCCGCTCGAGCAAATCAATGAACAACCAATGTGAGGACAGTGCTGCAGTGCTATACAGAATTTTCCTCCAGAACCACATGTGCTATTGAATACTATCTATAGACTTAGACCAATATGGTGTTAACAGAGAACTGGAAAATCTCTAAGATGCAAGTATTTCTATGACAAGATAAGCTATCGTATACTGTCACTGTTTCTATCAATTAAAATAATCTTTTCTTGGCCTGCTCTGAAATTGTTACCCATGTAAATGGGATCTCGAACGAGAGTGTTTGGAGGAAAAAACATTATAGCAATCTGTACTGAACTCTCCGGGGACCTTATTAAAAGTGTATTTTAAAACCTATAATTGTTCAAGTATATAGTATCACTGTCACTGTATAACTGTTATCCCATTGTTCATCAATTTCCTCAAGCAGGCCCCAGTAACGTCTCCATTCGTCCTAGCCCTGAGATTTTAGCAAGTGCCACATTGAAGGTTCTTTTAGGGTCAGGGGAATGAAACTCATCATTGTTACTGGGTCTTAGCTTATCAAATACACCAGGGAGCTTGCCAGACTCTGTCGTGTGGGCAGAACACTCTCAGTAGCCTGTCGGTTTCTCTGAGAGCAAGAACTAGACAATAAGAAGTCTCACGGCCACGGATGCAGAATGGAGAGTGGAGAATGGAGATTCTGCATTGTTCTTTTCCGGGAACTTGGTTTTATAGTCGCTGGGTCTTGGCTGTTGACAGGATTACATGGTGCTGGGGGCTGTTGGTGGGTGTAACTGCCTGGCTACTGGAAGATGGGGGATCTGGGAGGAGGAATCCCAGTTCCGATCAGAGCAGGCTTGGAGATCTCAGCCCCGGTCCCAAAACCTGGTTTCCTCTGCCGGTTCCTTCATGTGTTAAACTCGTCCAAGTGTGTGGAGAGTGGTCTTAAGCATGGCTGTGGTTGGTACTGAAGGTCTTCAGCTGCTGGGGCTCTACTCAGGTTGGGGAGGGAAACTCACCCCACCCCCCTCCAAGGTGTCCTGGTGAGGACAGCCATGCATGGGGGCAGGAGATTCTGCATTGTTTTCTTCCGGGAGCTTGGTTTTATAGTCTCTGGGTCTTGGCCGTTGATGGGTTACACAGCACTGGGGCAGTTGTTGGGTATAACACCTAGCTCTATGACAGGTATGGCCCCAGTAATAAAGTTAAGTTGATGAGCTTCTGTATTCCAAAACAATTTAAAAATTAAATATTTTATATGAATCAATTTATTCAATTAACCTCAGTGGAAACAAACAAGAGGCATCATCAATGGATCTGGGGGTTGAGGCTAAAAGGGTGAGAGAGATATCAATCATGGTATAATGGTTTGGGAATCTTGAAACACTGGTGGATAATTTGGTGTGGTAAACAGCACTGTGACTTTTAAACCATGACTTCAGTACGCATGTAAACTATGATAATGCAATAACAATTATTGAGACACCAGAGAGATATGATGATTGCATTGCAATCAGCCAACCCAGGTTTGATCCTTTGATTCCAGTTCCACTATAGTCCCCTAAGTTTTGCCAGATTTAGTCCCTGGTCACAAATCCAGGAGTAAACTGGAGCATGGGTGAGTGTGGCCTCCAAATCAAAAATATTGTTGAATAAGTAATTAATTTGCTAGTTTATAAAGAAAAAGGCTAATGGAATATGTTGACTTCCTAATAAGATCACTATTACTATCACCACATTGTTCTTCAATTCGCTCAAGCGGGCCCAGTAACGTCTCCATTCGTCCCTGTCACATGCAAGTTTAGCCCAATGACATATTGAAGGCTCCTTCAGGGTCAGGGGAATGAGTACCATTCATTGTTACTGTTTTTGATATATCGAGTAAGTCACGGGTAGTTGTCAGACTCTGCTGTGTGGACGGGATACTTTCGGTAGCTTGCCAGGCTCTCCAAGATGGATGGAGGCTTTTGGAGCAGCCTCTAATCACCTTTACAGGTGTTCCTAATTAGGCATATCGGCGGGAATGATACTCTCAGTAGCCTGCCGGGTTCTCTGAGAGTGAGAACTAGAGAATAAGGGGTCGCGTGGCTGCGAACTTCCAGGAGCTTGGTTTTATAGTCTCTGTATGGCCATTGATGGGATTAAATGGCAGTTGGTGAGTGTAACTGTCTAGCTACTGGAAGGTGGGGGAGCTGGGTGGAGGAGGCCCAGTCCTGAACCGAGCAGGCTTGGAGATCTCAGCTCTGGGTCCCACACACCTGGGTTCCTCTGCCAGTCCCTCATCCAAGCGTGTGAATAGTGGTCTCAGCATGGCTTTGGCTGGGTCTTCAGCTGTCGGGGCTCTGCTCAGTGTGGAGAGGGAAATTCAACACGCCTTCCTGCAAGGGGCCCCAGTGAGGACAGCCAGGCACGGAGGCAGGAGACTCTGCCTTGTTCTCTTCCGGGAGCTTGGTTTTATAGTCTCTGGATGGCCGTCGATGGGGTTATATAATATGGGTATAATAAGATATGGTCACTATATAATAATAGAAGTGATTCGGGCTGGAGCGATAGCACAGCGGTAGGGCGTTCGCCTTACAAGTGGCCAACATGGCCGATCTGAGTTTGATTCCTCCGCCCCTCTCGGAGAGCCCGGCAAGCTACCGAGAGTATTCGATATGCCAAACACAGTAACAACAAAGTCTCTGATGGAGACGTTACTGGGCCCACTCGAGCAAATCGACGATCAACGGGAGGGCCTTTACCTTTTTACCTTTACTACTTTCATCCAATAGTCATTTTATACTTTCAAAAATATCTTTAACCAGCACAGAAGAGAATAGATATTATAATTTTACAGGTGTATATTCTAGCAGTTTTAAGACAAGTGAACAAGTAAAGAAAGCCCAGTAATTATCAAATGTAATCTCTTCAAGGATGCATTTTGTTCTTGGTCAAACTTATCTAGATTCAGTGCACACAGGATTCAAATTTTATTTATTTGTATATGACAATATATTACATAAATGGCATGTAACTTTTAATTTGGTGGCCATATACAGTGATGGTCAATACTCATACCTTGGTCTGTGTGTAGTACTCACTCCTGACAGGGCCCAGTGAGTGGCAGGGAGTCTATAGGAGGTGACAGATCTGACCTAGTTAGGCTACACACAAGTAAAATACATAGTTAACTGTATTATCTCTCCAACCAAATACTATATAAAAAATTTTTATTACATCATCATGATTGAGCCTTTTCTTTCAGCCTCAAGACCTCAAAAAGGAACTGATATTTTAATCCCAGGTTTATATTTTTCTTAGGAAAATAAGCATAAAATAGTATATATTAAAAAGCAAGTGAAAATAAGATCTCAGAGTCACATAACGGAATCATTGTAACATTAAGAATAGAGAAAATGAATCTCCTCATTGGCCACCATCTAGAACACACGGGTTTTTTCACCAAAGGCAGCAACATGACGTCCACCATAACCAGCATAGCCAGTGCCACCGGACTCCATCCCAGGCTGTTTCACTCCAGGTGCCCCAGAGGGGAGTGGGTGAGAGCCCTCCCTACCCAAAGAGACCAAGACCTGGTGGCCAAAAACCTCCAGAACCCATCCGCCAACACTCAAGACTGCTCCCCACATGCTTGGGCCTAGCCTCATGTATGAGTGGACCATGCAGCCACATTCTTGGCCATGCGACACATCATAAGACACTCCCTACCCATTCTCCATAAGTACCACAACACACTTGATGGGGTTCAAATAGTAGGCAACATATCATAGAGGGAAATATATATCTATATATATGCATATATACATAGTTTTAGATATATGTACAAAATCTCACATCACTCAACCTTTAACAACATTATAGTGATATTCTAAACAATGTCTTAATGGCCCCTGCCAAAATAGAACAATCTTTACACTGTTTCCTCTATGGATACTTTTTTGTAGCATTTTCAATGGGGTTCCATAACAGACAATACAAAATATATTTTGGTTGTGCTTTGGGACAGGGATGGTGCTTGGGATGGAAACATCCCAAATTTGGTGGTGGAAAGGTGTAATGGTTGTCGTATTGGTATTTGAATATTAACTGTAATCAAACATTATGAACTACTTTATAAAATAAAAATATTTAAAAAAAGAACAGAGAACAAATACAAGAACAAAATATATGGCATGTATGTAAAAACTATCATCAGTATTAATTAATTTATACATAATATGGATTAAACAATCCTCCAACACTAGCTGCTTTTAAGTGAAGAAAGATTAAAGGGAGGGATCAAACTTTAGCATGAAAAATATAAATTTTGATACTTAAAATATGGGTATTTTAGAAAGAAATAGCACCTACAGACACTATGATTGCTAAGAGAGAAGAAAAAAAAGGATGTGTAAGTTAGATATCAGATATGCTGTATGTCACAAAGTATAACAGGAAAATATTAATTGGAAATTACAAAAAAAGACTTATTTTTCATTTTCCTTACTAAGTGATTTCCCTTCCTACTGCACAGCCAATCTATATGAACAAAGACCGAATTCTTTGTATTAAGTTCTTAAATGCCTGCTTTACCTGTTGATTTCTCAGAGTATAAATAAAAGGATTTAAAAGTGGAGCAACTGAGGTATTGAGTACTGACACTCCCTTCATTAAGGATATCCTCTGTTTGGCTGAGGTTTTAATGTACATAAAGATGCAACTTCCATATGAGATAGAGAGGACGATCATGTGAGAAGAACAAGTAGAGAATGCCTTTTTTCTCTGATTGACAGAAGGAAATTTTAAAATGGTCAGAGCAATGTACGTGTATGATACAATGACCAACAGCAAAGTTATCACAAGAGTTACCAAAGCCAAGATGAAACTCATCATCTCTAAAAGATGTGTATCTGTGCAGGAGAGTTGTAGGAGAGGAACAACATCACAGTAGAAGTGATCAATCATATTGGAATCACAGAAATCCAATCCTAAACCTATAATGAGTCCTGGAAAAATTATGAGGAAACCAGCAGTCCAAGAACTTAGCACCAGCCGGATACAGACTTTGCTGTTCATGATGGTTGCATAATGCAGGGGCTTACAGATGGCAACGTAGCGATCATAGGACATGGCAGACAGGAGAAAAAATTCAGAAGAACCAAGGAGGAAGGCAAAAAATAGTTGAGCTGCACAACAGTTGTAGGTGATTGTTCTGTCACCAGTGGCCATAGTAGCAAGTAATTTGGGGATACACGTTGTTGTGTAAGAAATTTCTAAGAAGGAAAAATTTCGAAGAAAGAAATACATGGGTGTCTTGAGCTGAGTATCCAACAATGTGAGAGTGATGATAATCAAATTACCTGAGATACTGAGCAAGTAGGTGATGAGCAGAAAGACAAATAGCACAATCTTCCATTTGGGGTCCTCTGTCAATCCCATTAAGATAAACACTGTTACTGTTGTGTGGTTTTCCATTGCTGCCTTGATCTGTTTCTGCTATGGTAAAAATATTGAAGAAAATCATTTAAATACTATAGTTATGTGATTGTAACATTTTTATGATTTCTGTTTTATACATTGAGATGGACTTCTAAAATTAAGAATTAATGGCAAACTAGTAAATGCCATTTTGTATATTCACATCTAGAAATATTTTATATTATGCAATATAGATATATTTTAAAAATCTAACTTATAAATCACATTATATCATGGTTCAATTGTATATATGCTGGTGCCATTAACAATGGACATGCATTCGATTTTTTATTTCTTTTATCAATATGGAATGTTTGAAATATATTATTTTTACTTATATTGCTTACTTTCTTTGACTAAATAGACATTATTATCTCAATAAATGAATGAGTTAATGTAACAAAAACAATATATAAGAATAATGTATTCTGTCACATATGCATAGCTCTCTTTTAAATGTCTTGTAAACTTAAAATGTGTTTTCCCCCTACCTCTATGTTATTTCCTCTGTTGTTTTCACATTTATAATCTATTCCAGTATCATTCAGTGCTTACATAGGAAAATTGAAAGACAGTATTAAATAGATTCAGTGTTTCTGCTAGTAGGATTCTTGAAAACAGAAAATAATACAATGCAAAATTGGTCAAAGAGATAAAAAATGAGAGAGAAAAACAGAGGAGTATAACTGAACGAATTTAAGTTTAGGTCATAGAGAAGTCGATGAAAAGAAAAAACATACCATTACGACTCAATTTTTTTTTCAGATGATACAGTGTCTACTATTTGATTTGTTACCTCTTAACATATATAAGCCCATTTAAAGCAGAACTATAGTATTCTTCTTTCTTTGGGAATTGAAATAAAAAGTAGAAACCAAAGCCCCGTTCAATGAAGTGATTTTGTGGTTAAGAATTTTAGAACTTCAAGGTCAAAGACATTGTCTAGCAGTGTAATGAAAAAGAATCACAGACTGTCCTTGAACCAAATGTCACAAGAATCTTGGAAGTAATCTACTGTTCTTGAGGGAAATTTTCTTCTTTCAATGAGTTCATTATCATATATGCTCCTTGTATGACTTTACTAACAACAACAAGCTTTCATTAAATAGTTTTCATGGGTGCATATAGAACTATTTACAATACACTGAGGTATTAAAGAGTAATAAAAGTCCAATTTTCACTATTAATGAGGACACAGGATGCATGAATAAATAGGTTAATGCAATAGCTATAAAGTTAAGGGACTTGTTTTTGTTTTGTAGCATAGAAGACTAGGAGAAATTATTCTCTAGAGATTGTGTCAGTTGGGGAAAATTTGTAAGAGATGTTACAAGTGGTTGATTCATCCCCTAGGTATAAGAGAAATTTTGAAAATAGTGATATTTTGGTAGGTTAAAGTGTGGGAAAAATAGCTAAAATGTGTTTTCTTCCTTAAAAATCTAATATTTTTAAAAGGATTTTGCTACTGAATATTTAAGGCTGTGAATATTTTCTTTTTTTAATTCTTTTTTTAGGTTTTTATTAGTGAAAAGGCTGTGAATATTTTCTTGATCCAAATTTATTTAGACAGATATTTTTATGAACATATAAAATAAACATATGTCAATACAAGAAAGAAAACCAAATACAAACTTGACAGTAATTTGATCCAAAAACAAACAAAAGGATCTTGAAAATATCTTGCATCATATAACAATATTCTTCTACTAGCTTGGATCTCTGTTTTCCACTAACGAGATATAAATAACAATCAAAATCCTGTATTTATTGTTCTCTTCATGTTTTAAAAGAGTACCTTAGCTTTGGGTTTCAAATATTGTATAAAAACATATACATATTTAAAATTTTTAAGTACCAAGTATTTTTGAAATTTATTTTTATTAACAGTATAACATTTAAAGCCATCTATACTGTTCTTATATAGGATTACATACTACTACTATTCTCTGTTCCTCTCGGAGAGATCCGCAAGGACCAAGAGTATTCCTCCCACACGGCAGAACCTGGCAAGCTCCCCGTAGCATATTTGATATGCCAAAAACAGTAACAACAAGTCTCACAATGGAGACGTTACTGGTGACGCCACAAAAAAACATGCCACAAAAAAAGAATATTTAGGCTGTGAATATTACAGATCATTTTTCCCAAACATCTATGTAGGATAAATACATTTGAGACTATTTCTGAGGAAACTATATTATTAAAATCATAGACTCTACATTTCATTATGTTTTGATTTTTTTCAGACTCTACATTTTGAAACAAACTTCTTGCTTCCCAAGTCAGAGGTTTTTCAAATGATATTATTTTGTTTCCTCTTCCCAGTCCCTGGATAATCATTATAAGAAAATGCAGAAAAAAATAGGAATGAACATATCGTTTTCAGATTCATGTTTTGTATTCTGATATATGTACAAAGGAGTAGAAATACTTGGTCATATGAAGGTTCTTGAAGTATTTTTGAGATGGCTTCATACTATTTCCCAAGCAATCTCAGCTACGTGACCATATGCAATGCCCCAGATCAACCAACATGTAAGGTGAGTACCCTACTCACTTTACTATCTCTCTATAGACCTTTTAAGCCATACCATATGGCTTCATTGTTCTATTTTCAAAATCAGAAATATACCTAGAAAAATGGAAATATAGAGTAACTATCCTGAATATAAATGTATCCTTAACAAATTACAAGCAGATTGAATCCAATACCATACAGAAAA
Source organism: Sorex fumeus (assembly GCF_029834395.1). Lineage (NCBI taxonomy): Eukaryota > Metazoa > Chordata > Mammalia > Eulipotyphla > Soricidae > Sorex > Sorex fumeus. The sequence continues at coordinate 14,658,185 of NW_026606086.1, read as the reverse complement.
CATTATATTCTATAATCAGTGAGAAATAATTAGACCTATAAAGGTGGGTCAACATTTGAAAATCAATTCATGCAAACCATGTAAGCAATAGATATAAAAAAGGAACCTAAATATATAAGAATGTTAGTTTTCCTCCTAGTTTTGAGATAATCTCTCAGTGATAATACTTTGAGAAGATCTTCACATCTTAGTTTGCATACAATGGAATTCAACTACTTAATGTATCATTAGAAATATGATTGTTCAAAACTATGTATCCTGGGACAAGAAAGCTCAAATGGTATGGTATTTTCCTTGCACACAACTAAACCAGGTTTAGTCCCTGGCATGCCATATGGTCTCCTGAGCATGCCAGGAATGATCCCTGAGCATAGAGCCAGGAGTGAACCCTGATTATCAAGGGTTGTTGCCCCAAAGTAACTAATCTATCTATCTACCTATCTATCTTATCTCTTTTGCAAATGTTCTTATGATTTGTAGCATTTAACTTTACACTTAAGTTTCCATGAGCTTTCCAAAGATAAAATGGCTTCCAAAAAGTTTTAATGCTCTCTGAAAAAAAATCTATCTGAAACTGTGACAAAATTTTTTTCAAGTATGTTATTTGCATCTCATTTAAACTCACTGAAATAAAACTTATACCTATATCAGCTGAAGATGTTGTTATGACATGGGTATTTTTAAGAGTTTTGTGTTTTGTGTGCTAATGAAATGCACTCACAGGTGGAGAGCAGTATTCTTGGCATGTTAGTGTTATTGAAAATTTACAATATTATTTATGTTAGAGTTGCTAATATATTTTTAATTTCCAATATCATTTGTCTATGAAGCCTGCAACATGAAGCCTGCTTTCACTATCTCTGTTACCATAACAGTAGCTGCTTCCCTCATGCAAAAATAAGAGTGGCCCTTTAAAAAATTTTTATCATTACTTCCTTCTAGACTGTGGAAGAAGTTAGAAAAATGAAGTGGAAAATTTCAAACCCTGGTGATTCTTGTGGTCTCCTTCAACTCATGACATATGACAAATAGCAGACTGATATTATGTCATTGCTGGCCCCACTCTTAGCTGGAAGTATATTAGACTGGATGACAGGAAACATTTTAGAAACCCCAGAGAAAATGCCTGAATTTATCTTTTTCAGTGTCCATGTGTTCCTTGACTTAGAGGTAGAAAACCAACTTTTGAACTCCAGATTGTTAGTATGGTTCTTTTTGTATCTAGAGCAAAAATTCACTAGCTTAAAAAATTTTCCTGGTAATGACCATAGTTGATAAATAAATATATAACAGATATTAGATTAATTATGGCTTTAATTTCCACTTTTTCCATAATTTCAGACACAAGTACATATAAATCACAAATCTACATAAACATGCATGCCTGTAAAATATAAAATAGATAAGTAAAGGGTAAAGAAATTGATTTTACTATGGAACCAATATGGTATTAAAATAGATTGTCTTATACATGAGGGGTTAAAGGCAACCATGAAGCAAACAACAAAAAATGAGGAAAAAATTAAAATGTCAAACTACAAGCAATTAAATACAAAGCTAGATATGATAAAATAAGCTGGGGAGAAAACAGAAAATGCATTAAAATGATGGAAAAATTGCAAAAGTATTTCATATCAGTTATATATTTTATATAAAAATAAAAATTTTAATAATCGGAGATAGACAAAATGGATATTAATTAAAAAATGGACAAAAATAAGTATTCCAATTATGTGTTATCTACTTTAAATAAAAATAAATAGATAAAAAGTTAAAGTATAGAAAATTTTTGTTTGAAGAGTAATCAAGAGAGCTGGCGTAAACATGCTGAAATTGGACAAAATAAGCATTAGGGCTAAAATAATTAAAAGGAACAAAAATATCAATATTCATGAAATGATGATTCATAGAATGATTAAATACATATACTTAACAGCAGAATCCCAAAATACATATAAGTAAGAAAATGAGAGTTCTCCAAAATCTTATTCTAAATAATATTTAGAAGGACTAAACAGAAGATCAATAAGGACACATAAGGCTTGTTTTTTTGCCCATTTGTTTTTGAGGTTTGTGAGTGGTATATATTTCTATTGTTCTGATATGTTGTCTGGAAATATTTTCTATCATTCGGTACAGTAACTTTATTTTAACCTGTTGTTTTGCTATGCAAAAACCTTTAACTTGGAATTGTTTTATTTGATTATTTTTGTTCTTTGCCAGTGAAGACAAATTACTTAAGACATCTTTCAGGTAGATAGCATGGAGATTTCTGCCTATGTTTTGTTAATGCATTTTATGGAATCTGGTCTAATCTCAAGGCCATTAATGTGCTTTGAATTTATTTTTGTATGGTGTGAGGTATGGGTTTTTGCAAGTCTCTACAGCTTTCCACCACTTGTTGAAATGGCTTTGGTTTCTCTTTTTCATATACCTTCTTTTTTTCATAGATTAACTGTCCATATATATGAGGGTTTATCTGTGGGTTCATATTTGTTCCACTGGTTTTTGAGTCTAGGTTTATCCAGTTACCACACAGTTTTTATTACTATAACTTTATAGTATAATTTAAAATAAAGAATTTCAATTCATCCTGTGTTCCTTTTTTTCTCTGAATTTCTCTGGAACTTTAGAGAGTTTACCTATTACATGTACATTTTAATAGAGTATGTTCAAATTCCTCAACCGGGGTGACCTACAAAAATGCTCTCTCCAATAAAAAATTCCGAGAAGAAATGCAGAGGATGTTCAAGGATTTACTCAAAGACTCAATGGAGGAGATATCCAGAAAACTAAAAGCAGAAATGAAAGAAACAATAGAACGGTTAGTTGAGAAAATACAGGAAGAAATAAGAGCAGAAACAAAAAAGCTACAAAAAGAAGTGTCACAGATAAAGGGTTCTCGGTAGATGAAATTAAAAACTCAGTAAGTGCCCTTATCAGTAGGATGAGTACAACTAAAGACAGGATCATTGAGATTGAAGATGAGCAACAGAAATCACATAGGAAAAAACAAGCAATGGAAAAAGATATCAAAATGGCTCTAAGGAGAAACAGAGACCTAGGGGATGACGCCAAGAGGAACAACATTAGAATCATTGGAGTACCGGAAGCGCAGGGAGTCAACCCCAATGAAAAAGCCACAGTCAAAGAAATCATTGCTGAAAAGTTCCCAGAGTCAAAGAATGCAGACATCCAGATCCAAGGAGTCAGAAGGGTGCCAGCAAAAAGAGACCCTAATAAAAATACTCCAAGGAATATCATAGTCAGAACGATGGATGCTGAGGACAGAGACACAATACTACAAGCAGCAAGATCAAAGAAGGAAATCTCATACAAAGGAGCACCCCTTAGATTCACAGCAGACCTATCAGAGGAAACCCTCCAAGCCCGAAGGCAATGGTGGGAGATATTGAAAAACTCAACGAAATGAACACCTCACCAAGAACATTTTATCCAGCTAAACTCTCACTCAAACTCAATAGAACTATACACCATTTTGTAGATAACCAACAGCTCAGGAACTTCATAGACTCAAAAACCAAATCTAAAAGAAGGGTTTAAGGGATTCCTGTAAGATAAGAAGGAAAACACTTAGAAACACAACCAACCCCTACAGAAACATGGCACAAAATCCCATGACAATAATCTCTCTTAATGTCAATGGTCTAAATGCACCAATCAAGAGACACAGTGTAGCAAAATGGATCCAGAAACTGAAGCCAACATTCTGCTGTCTACAAGAAACTCATCTGAACAATCAGAGCAAACACAGACTCAAAGTTAAAGGATGGAAAACAATTCTGCAAGCAAACAGCTCACTCAAAAAAGCTGGGGTGTCCATACTCGTATCTGACATTAATTTCAGGTTGAAAAAGATTAGAAAGGACAGTGAAGGCCATTTTCTCTTCATCAAGGGATATGTACAACGGGAAGAAATCACTCTTTTAAATGTATACGCACCTAACGAGGGAACAGCTAAATACTTAAAACAATTGCTAACAGATTTTAAGGAGGATTTTGTTAGCAACACAATAATAGCTGGAGACTTCAACATTGCCCTATCACCTCTGGATAGATCAACAAGAACAAAAGTCAGCAAGGAAACATTGGCTTTGAAAAAAGAAATAGAAGAAAAAGGACTTATAGACCTATACAGGGCTTTACACCCCCAAAAGAAAGAATACACATTCTTCGCCAGTGTGCACGGAATATTTTCCAAAATAGAGGATGTGCTAAGCCAAAAACATACCTCAATAGAATCAGGAAGATAAAAATAGTATCAACAATCTTTTCAGACCACAATGCACTGAGAATAGAAATGAATCACACACAGATACGAAGAACCAAATTAAACACCTGGAAATTAAACAACTCAATGCTGAACAATGAGTGGGTTAGGAAGGAAATCAAGGATGAAATCAGAAGATACCTGGAAACAAATGAGAATGAAGACACGAGCTACCAGAACTTATGGGATGCAGCTAAAGCCGTATTAAGGGGAAAATTTATAGCTCTGCAAGCATATCTCAGGACAGAAGAAAGGATGCACATTAACAACTTCACTTCACAGCTCAAGATCTTAGAAAATTATCGACAGAAGGAGCCGAAATCAGGCAGATGGAAAGATATTATAAAACTTAGCGCAGAAATCAACAACATGGAAATCAAAGAAACAATCTAAAAGTTCAATGAAACCAAGAGCTGGTTCTTCGAGAAAATAAATAAGATATATAAACCACTAGCAACACTCACAAAGAAACACAGAGAGAGAACCGATTAAGAAACAGAGAGAGAGAAAGCGATTAAGAAATAAGAATGGGGATATCACATCAGAAACCAAAGAAATTCAAAAGATCATCAGAGACTACTTTGAAAGTCTGTATGCCAATGAAACAAGAGAACCTACAATAAAATGGATAAATTCCCGGATTCTTATAATCTCCCAAAGCTGAATCAAGAAGATCCAGATACCTGAGCAGACCTATGAACATCAAGGAAATTGAAACTGTAATCAAAAGTCTTCCCAAAAACAAAAACCCAGGTCCAGATAGATTCACTAGCGAATTTTTCCAAACATTTAAAGAGGACCTATTGCCAGTTCTTCTCAGCTTTTCCAGAAAAATGAAAAAGCAGAAACTCTCCCAAACAGTTTCTATGAAGCCCTTATCTCTCTAATACCAAAAGAAAACAAAGACACCACAAAAAAAGAAAACTACCGGCCAATATCTCTGTTGAACACGAATGCAAAGATTCTGAACAAAATACTAGCAAATAGAATTCAACAACTCATTAAAAATATCATACACCATGACCAAGTGGGATTCATCCCGGGGATGCAAGGATGGTTTAACATTTGGAAATCAACATAATCATATCATGATCACAATCATCCTGTTGTTCATTGATTGCTTTGAGCAGGCACCAGTAATGTCTCCTTTGTCCTAACCCTGAGATTTTAAAGCGCCATATTCAAGGCTCTTTCAGGGTTCGGAGAATGATACCCATCATTGTTACTGGTATTTGGCATATTGGGTACACCACGGGGAGTTTGCCAGACTCTGCTGTGTGAGCAGGTTACATTCGGTAGCCTGCCGAGTTGTCCAAAGTAAGAATGAGATAATAAGATGTTTCCAGGAGCTGGGTTTTGTAGTCTCTGGGTCTTGGCCATTGATGGGATTACATGGTGCCAGGGGGTCAGTTGTTGGGTATGACCCTTGCCTACTGGAAGATGGAGGATCTTGGTGGAGGATGCTCAGCCCCGATCCGAGGAGGCTTGGAGATCTCAGCCCCGGGACCCACATGCCTGGGTTCCTCTGCTGGTACCTTCATGCGTGTGGAGAGTGGTCTCAGCATGGTTGAACCAGCCACAAACATGCTGAGATCCATGATATCAACAAAAGAAAAGATAAAAATCATATGATCATATCAATAGATGCAGAGAAAGCATTTGACAACACCCAGCACCCATTTATGATGAAAACCCTCGCCAAACTGGGGATAGAGGGACTTTCCTCAATATAGTTAAAGCCATCTACCTCAAGCCTAGAGCAAGCATCATCCTCAATGGGGAAAAACTGAGAGCCTTCCCCTTATGATCAGGGACAAGAGAAGGATGCCCAGTTTCTCCACTACTATTCAATATAGTACTGGAACTAATTGCAATAGCGATTAGGCAAGAAAAAGATATTAAAGGTATCCAAGTAGGAAAGGAAGAAATCAAGCTCTCACTATTCGCAGATGATATGATATTATACTTAGAGAACCCTAAAACCTCTACCAAGAAACTCCTAGAAACGATAGACTTGTATAGTAAAGTTGCAGGCTATAAAATCCATACCCAAAAGTCCATGGCTTTCCTATATGCAAGTAGTGAAAGAGAAGAAAGTGACACGAGAAAATGCTCTACGTCATTAATCATCAGGGAGATGCAGATCAAAACAACAATGAGATATCATCTCACACCACAGAGACTGGCCCACATCCAAAATAACAAAGGCAACCTGTGTTGGCACGGATGTGGGGAGAAAGGAACTCTCCTGCACTGCTGGTGGGAATGCCGACTGGTTCAGCTCTTCTGGAAAACAGTATGGACCGTTCTCAAAAAACTAGAAATTGAGTTCCCATTTGACCCATCAATACTACTCCTGGGAATATACCCCAGAGAGGCAAAAAAGTATAGTCGAAGCGACATCTGCCCTTGTTTGTTCAGTACAGCACTGTTTACAATAGCTAGAATATGGAAAAAGCCTGAGTGCCCAAGAACAGATGACTGGTTAAAGAAACTTTAGTACATCTACACAATGTAGTACTATGTAGCTGTTAGAAAGGATGAAGTCATAAAATTTACATACAAATGGTACTTCATGGAAAGTAACATGCTAAGCAAAATGAGTCAGAAAGATAGGGACAGACATAGAAAGAATTCATTCATCTGGGGAACATAAAGTAACAAAATAGGAGACTAACACCCAAGAGTAGCCGAGATAAATACCAGGAATTTTGCTCCATGGCTTGGAGGCCAGCCGCACATGCTAGAGGAAAAGGCAGCTCAGAGAAGGGAACACCAAATAAAGGGTTTGGGGAGGATCCGCCCAGGATGGGAGATGCATGCTGAAAGAAGACTATAGACTGAACATGATTGCCACTCAATGCCTCTTTTGCAAACCACAGCACTCAAAAGGAGAGAGAGAACAAAAGGGAGTGCCCTGCCACAGAGGCAGGGTGGGATGGGGGTGTGGGGTTCGTGGGAGTGATACTGGGATTAGTGGTGGTGGAGAATGGGCACTGGTGGACGGATGGGTACTCGATCATTGTATAACTGAAACCCAAGCATACAAATTTATAAGTCTACAACTGTACCTCATGGTGTTTCACTAATAAAAAATAAATAAAAATAAAGTGTAGTAGCACTATGGAAAACATTTCCACCAAGATACTGAGAATAAAAAGAAATGGAAATTTGTAAATGGAAACTTGTATAACAAATTTAAACTAAGGTTGTATAGCAATATGTCTGCTGAAGTGTCCAGAGAGGGAATACTTAAGATGCGTAAATAACTGTGCAATTATTTTAAGTAGTAAATTAAACCCAGTGGAAATACATGGAATTAAGTCATCGCTAAATAAGTAAAGAAAACACAGGCTAAGATGAGGTTTGTGAGGAAACTTGCACTGCCAAAGTAATGTAAGTCATAAAAATCATCTAATCAATAATTACAATAAAAGATGAAAAGATTAAATCTTGAGAAAAGAGATGTGTATGGAAAAATAGGTATACACATAAAGTATTTTTCAACTAGAAAAATCAATAAGTATTTTATAAAAGAAAATACTAGCAACATGATATAAACGTCAAAAATGCTAACTGGGAAATTTTTATTTTCTTTGTTAAAATGTATTTATTGAGGCACTGCGATTAACAATATTGTTAATGATAATTTCTTGTGTACTGAAAAATTCTTGAGGAATTGTGAGTATGTACTGTTGGGACATTAGGATACTCATTTTCAGTTCTAGAAGTTGTAACGTCTCAAAATTTTTGTATTTACCTTCAATAAGAACTAAATAATAAATTTTCTCAAGTAAAATTTGGGGTAAAGACAGTACAATAACTAAACACTTTTATACATCTATAGTTCTTCAGAGGAATAATAAGCACTGTCCTGGGTTGAGTATTATGTATTTAACTTCTTCAAGACAGGAAAAAAAAACAGAATTGCAGATCATTTTATTTCCACTGAAGTGAATTCTGCTTTATGTCACAAAAGTTGGGTAGATTTTCCTCTTTTTGTTATATATTTTTTTGGTCCTGTTTTATTTGGGACCACATGCAGCATGCTCAGCGCAGACTTCTGGTTGTTCTCAGGATTCACTCCTTGCTGGAGATTAAATCCTGGGTTTGGTGCACAAAGACAATTGCCTCACCAGCTGTACACCTCTCCATCTTTGTTTTCAGTATTGTCATTTAAAAATGTCGTTGGGAAGAATAATTGCAGAACTTTTTGCTTTTTATTTTTAAAAAATGTTGATAAAATCCTAAATTGAATATTAAGTGTTTATTATTACTTTCTGGTCTACGTTCACTACCCAGAACTCTTCCATTATCTTTATCTTAATTAGCAGTACTTCCTTATGATATCTTGACAAAACCACTTTCAATAACCTTCACAAGCAAATAAATGAATTTTAAGATATACACACATTTATTTTCTGTTATTGTTAGAAATATTTCAAATCCTAAATACATAGGAATTAATAGTATCATAGTCTAGTCTTTGTTCTGTCATATTTAAAATCTTGTAGGAGAACTAGAAAATATAAAGAGACAAGACAGAATATATAAAAATGTGCATTCATAGTGCTACAAACAACAAAAAGCCATGAAAAGAATAAAAAAAGTTTCTTTCACATACAGAACCTTTCATAAAACTTTTATGACAGACTGTATTTGTCATTTTTATTCTAATTCTTACTTAAGGTTAAGATTATGGAATAAGAAATATATTCAACACAGAGTTACAAAACACTATCTTTATTTTAGAAATATATGGATAATAAGATTTATATGCTTAATTATGAAAAACCATATTTGTGGAGATATTTAGTTACTGGGCCCGCTTGAGCAAATCGACGAACAACGGGAGGGCCTTTACTTTACTTTTATTTAATTTGAGACCTAAAATTTGTAGGTGGAGTGAACGTTAGAGGTAGCTGTAGGAACTACAAAGAGTTTGAAATATGGTAATAAAATGCTACTTCAAATTAAACATTAAATAAGAAAAGAAGATGAAAGGATATTGACATTAGGATAAATTGTGAATGGCTAACTAAAGGAAGAGAATAGTTCTATACCACCATCAAGACAATTAGATGAACAGGTTAATTGAATGCTGCATATTTAGACCTTTATTTTAAGAAAATAATTTTCTATTGTTCAGAAAAAGCCAAAATGATCTTATAAAGGGAATCAAAACAATGATTTGCCTGGAAAAGGACAATAACAAGGAGAACACAGAAGCAACAGTGACTTAAAAATGCTGTTCACATGGTTTTTTAAGATCAAGCTGTGTAAAAATGATGACTGTTTTCTGTCAGTATTTTAAATTGTGTTAAAATATGTAAACTGTCCTTTGCATGATGCTAAATTTACTTATTTTGAAATTTCAGATTATACTTCACCATGCTTAACATTAAAATGTAGGAAGGTAAGTCGATTCAGTACATATTTTTTATATTTATTCTACAGATTGGATTTAAAAATTTAAAGAGCAATTGTATTTAGCTAGCTCTGTTAAATTATAGGTCCAAGTATTTTAGGTTTAACTTTTGGTTTGTTCTTGCTCCTCACACAGGAAATTTAGGTTTATTGAGTTACACCCAATTCCATCAGGTACTCTTTATTCTCTGAGCTTAACTTTAATCTCTATTTTGTGTTCTTCTTCCTGTTATTCACATATATCCCTATATCAGAACCTGTAACTTGTAAAGTAATATTCTTCTGAGGACTCTGGATTTTGTATATGTAATTAAAATATAGCTTCTCTCTTTCTTTTATGCCCTTTGCATAATTTATTTTAGAGAAATGTTCTTTTTGTATAGACACAGGAAGATAATTAATGCTATGCTTTTGTATCATGGGAGTTAATTGACTCTAAATAATATTCACTCCTGGGCATCCATATTTACTTCACTTAAGCCTCAGTTGCCCTTACTTCCTAACCCAAAAAGGAGGGTTCCAGCCAGGAATTTTGGATAGACCCAGAGCAAGCTGCAAGCTACCCTGGCATAGAAAAGGGACTGGCCAACTGCCATAAGAAACATAATAAATTCAGAGCATAGTCATGAAACAAACTCTGTCATGACCCAAAAAGAAGTAACTGAATAAAGACCCTTCTAGGGTTAGGAAAGACAAACCTGGCCTGAGGACTTTATCTGGGGTATATAGTGAGTGAGATGTCTGCAGGAAGAGCAATCCTTTAACCTTAATATATCTCTTACTGTGTCCATACAAAATGACTAGAAATATTACTAAGAAGTAATTTAAGATGACCATTGAAATAAATTACTAGCTAAAGAAAGGAGAAAGCAATTTGCCTTAGAGGAAATTCTGCCCTTCCATGATTCTCCTAGCTGAAATCTAGAGTGCTGAGTACCCAGATTAAATTTTGTCCTTGAATTATTAGAAGAACTCCCCCTGAACTTCCCTTGAACTTCCCCTGAAGCAAGGGCTTTAGATTCATTGTTATGATGTAATGGTATGAACCACACATATGAACCACTGTGTTTCCTCTCCAACAAACATAAGTGGACTGATTACTAGCCAGCTACTGGCCCCTTTCCTTCAATTATCACTGTAGACCAGCCTGGGAAGGCAAGAACACACCCTTGAACTCAATTTTCATAGTGGGGAGGGAGCTGGTTAATACCCTATAGTGCTCAGGGGTTATTCCTGTCAAGGGTGCGCAGGAGACACCTCTTTTTTGGGGGGAAGTCTATATGGTGCAGAAGACTCAAACCACAGTTGGTTACATACAAAGGCAGTGCCATAACACCTTTACTATGTCTCCAGTAAAGCAAATGTATTAGACTTTCTTTCTATATTTCTGATCTTTAGTTACAAAATACCACTTAATATTTTCATTTTCATTGTTGACATTATCAAGCAGCCCGATCAATGATAAACACTTCGGTCTCCTCCTATACATTGCTTGCTTGGCAATAAAAGCACAGAAGGACCCTCATTCTAGGCTTAATCTCTGGGTTTCACTAATACCTCCCAAATTGGAGTCTAACTCACTATGCTTTCTCTTCAGGCTGGTCTGACTTTTGCTGAGCTGGACTCAGCATCAGGGGCTTAAACAAGGTAACTAAATATAAATCTCTTACTGAGTCATTTGAGTTCAAAATTATAGTCACCTTATGATATAAGCAGAACATAGACTGATGAGCTTTACATTTCCTTTACATATACATGTGAATATGTATATATATTTATTATGGACATAAGCGGTTTTCTTAAAGGTTCAGGATATAGCTTACAATATATGGCTATCTCTTAAAGTTTTTTCTAAACTTGCGGATTATTACTTTTGCCCCACTTGTACTTTAAGCAAACTTGTACAGTGTTGTTCAGGAATATTTTCTTTTAAATCATAAATGGTAAGGTAAGGTAAGGTAAAGGCCCTCCCGTTGATCGTCGATTTACTCGAGCGGGCCCAGTAACGTCTCCATTGGAGACTTTGTTGTTACTGTGTCTGGCATATCGAATACTCTCGGTAGCTTGCCGGGCTCTCCGAGAGGGGCGGAGGAATCGAACTCGGGTCGGCCATGTTGGCCGCGTGTAAGGCGAACGCCCTACCCGCTGTGCTATCGCTCCAGCCCAAATCATAAATGAATAAAACTTAATTCTCAAGGCAAGTGAAAGTGCATACAAAAGATTACGATGTTTGTAGCCTTAAAAACTAAGCAATTGAACTTCTCACATTAAAACATTTTTAAACATAGTTTTATTTATTTTTAATTGATGATTGTTTAAAATGGAATCACTGTGAGATACAGTTCCAACCCCATCCGAGCAGTAGTGTGCATTTCACACCACCAGTGTCCCCAGGTTCCTTCCTGCCACCTGTACCCCAAAATGCCTCTATGGCAGGCACTTTCCCCTTCTCTCTCCCTCTCTCTCTCTCTCTGTTTCTCTCTCTCTTTCTCTGTCTTTATCTCTTCTTTTGGATATTATGGTTTGCAACATAGGTACTCAGATTATCATGTTTGTTCTATAATTACTTTCAGCACATAGTTGTCATCCAGAGTGATCATTTCCAACTTTGTTGTAGTGATTCCTTCTTTGTCATAGTGGTTCCTTCCCTATCCCAACTGCTTTCTCCCCCAGCACCTGAGGCAGACTTCCTTCTGTGGACAATCCCTCAGGCCCTTGTTTCTACTGTCCTTGTGTAGCACTGAGGCACTGTCCTCCCGTTGTTCATCGATTTGCTCGAGTGGGCCCAGTAACGTCTCCATTGTGAGACTTGTTACTGTGTTTGGCATATTGAATACGTCCTGGGTAGCTTGCCAGGCTTTGCCGTGCAGGCAGAAATACTCTCAGTAGCTGGCCAGGCTCTCCAAGGGGGTGGAGGAATCACCCACCAGGTAGGCCAGGTTGGCAGGATGGGCCACGTGCAAGGCAAATGCCCTATCTGCTGTGCTATTGCTCTAGAGATACTGTCCTTGGGTATTAGTCTTGTATTATTAAACAGTTTAAATCTCTTACCACTCCTTTCTAAGTGATTTACTTATAATCTAGGTAAACAAATGTGTTTCTCATTAAATGTTTCTCATTAAACTGAGAGCATTACCTATTAAAAAATAAAAACTGAAACTCAGAAAGGATCTTATCATGATTAAGTTTCAGTTTATATCCCAGATGTTTTCCGCTGGTCATAAAATACTTTTGGATAAGGATACAATACAAAAATAGAAGTTAAGTCATAATTTAAAAAGAGAGTAGAAGAACTTCAAAAATATTTGTGTTCTGGAATTCATATCAAAAAAAGTGTTAGAAAGGTCTGAAAATTTTCTTTTTTTTCTTTGTATTAGTCATAGTAACTGTTTAATGAAATTGGGAAAAAGGTGGTTCCTACATGGTTCATTAACCTCATGAAATGTGAAGTTACAACTATATATTTTTTACAAAACTAACACTAATATAATATTTTTAAGCTATATTAAATGAATAAAGTATGTTAAAATCGGATGTCTCTGAATCTTTCCCCATATAAATAAATTTTGAATAGACATGTTTCATAATCATTTGTCCAATATAATTTCAAAAATACTATTTATGAAATAACATATTGTTTCCTAAATATAGATAATTATACACAAGTTTTGACTTTAGTGTATATGGCCATCTTAAATATTATAATTAATCACACTGGAATAATGAATTAGTCTGGAGTTTGGAAATTATTTTATTTCCTATTTATTAGTTATGATAGTGAACTCAATAGGATAAGCATTTCCTGAACCATTCAGTTGTCTTAACCTAAGGAAATTTCTCATTTCTTACCTATAAATTTTCAAAGCAGTTACAGGGCCCCCTGAGGGTTGAAAATTATTACATCTACTTCCATTCCTGGAGCGATAGCACAGAGGTAGGGCGTTCGCCTTACAAGCGGCCAACATGGCCGACCCGAGTTCGATTCCTCCGCCCCTCTCGGAGAGCCCGGCAAGCTACCGAGAGTATTCGATATGCCAGACACAGTAACAACGAAGTCTCCAATGGAGACGTTACTGGGCCCGCTCGAGCAAATCAACGATCAACGGGAGGGCCTTTACCTTTACTTCCATTCCTTGAGCTAGAATGATAGTACAGCTGGTAGGGAATTTGCCTTGCACACAGCCAACATGGCCGACCAGAGTTGGATTCCTCTGGCCCTCTAGGAGAGCCTGGCAAGCTGCCAAGAGTATCTCACCCACACGGCAAAACCTGGCAAGCTACAAATACGTGATGTATTTGATATGCCAAACACAGTAACAAGTCTCACAATGTTACTGGGCCCGCTCGAGCAAATTGATGAACAATGAGAGGACAGTGACAGTGACAGTGACTTCCATTCTTCCATTCTTCCATGACAGTTAGTGAATATTTGGGAGAATATGCTTTCAAATATATTTTATAGCTTGCAATTTAAATTTAGAGAATATCTGTATGGAAATTTTTATTTCCTGCATGTCAGATATTGAAATCAGGGCCTCACGCATGTTCATACAGGAATTTACTTCTGACTTTATACTGTGACAGTTAGATAACTAGTTGTAATTGATATTTTTCCTTATTATCCCAGTGAAGATGATAACCTTTGGTTTTCAAAATTTTCAGGACAAAATGTTCATATAATAAATGGTCAGAATATGGACATTTTTAAGAAAAACAGTTCACTATGTTCTCTTTTCTATTTTTTAGAAAAGAAAAAAATAGTAAGAGAATAACTGAAATGAATGTGGAACAATATTCTATTGTGTGTAAATTGTTTATGATGATTAAAATATTTATACATTATTTTATCACCAAAATTTACTTGCATAAAGTAGAGTAGCACTGTAGCACTGTCCTCCTGTTGTTCATTGATTTGTTCAAGCGGGCACCAGTAACATCTCACAACAAATTGTGAGATTTGTTGCTACTGTTTTTGGCATATTGAATATGCCAGGCTTGCCAGGCTTTGCTGTGCAGACAGCATACTCTCGGTAGCTTGCCAGGCTCTCCGAGAGGGTTGGAGGAATTGAACCTGGGTCGGCTGCATACAAGGCAAACACCCTACCCGCTGTGCTATGACTCCAGCCCACATAAAGTAGAGTAACATTAAAATATAATTTAGTGTACGACATCTTTATAAGGAAACTATTATGTTCTTTAGAAGAAAATGGTTGTGAAAATTTAAATGAAGTGTGACAATACATGCATTGTGTGAAAGAAGTTGACAAAAACAAAAAAAATGAAATTGATAACATAATTCGATTGTTACGTGTGTCAGAAAGTACAGAGATGTTAGAAATTATAAAGAGAGTTTACCAATGGCAATAGGGGTTAGCATGCAGAGCAATACCAATGCAGAATAACCAACAATCTAGCTAACATTTCGTATATTTATTAGTCCTTTTTTAGAACTCTCCTGTATCAATGCAATTATTCAGTAAAATATGCTTCTTAACAATACAAGCATATGAGGATCTGCTCTATATCTCCTTGGATGTATATTAAAAAGAAAGAATCAACAGAATGAATGAGAAGAAAAATAATTTCAGATCTAATGGGACTATGCAAGAATGTAAAATAAAAAAATAATGATCAGGATTTATATCTTAAAATTAAAGAGAAAAATGTGAGATTTTGAATCCTACTGTATATTGGCAGGAGAAGTTGAGGTCATTTTACTGTAAAATTTAAAAGCTTTCAGTTTGCAGCTGGAATTTGACTTGAATTTATGAAGTCTACTTTTAAAGGTAATACACAGGTAAATAGTGTTTGTACCGTTTATTAGTTTGTCAAATAAAAATAATACATGTTATTTCCTTATCACATGACTTCCCAAGATTTTTCTTGATTGTATATTTTTGAGTACGATGGCTCAAGGAGATAATTTTACTACTTTGCACTTTCATCGGTATAATTTAAACGATTCTTTAAATAGATAAAAAAATTGGACATACTACAGCATAAAATTAATGTAAACTAAAGCGACTAGAAAAATTAAAGATATATAACATGAAAGTTAAATATTGATAGTTTTTCTGACTTTTTCTTAACCTTTACTTGGTGTTATCACTTTATTATTTAATTTATTTTGTATTTAATTTTGTTGCTACTGTTGATATATAGGATATACCTGGCGTTTCTTATGGGTCCAAGATCACTCAAAGAGGTAGTGAGGGCAGGGCATGCAATACTGAGGACAGTACCCAGGACCTAGTCCAGATAAGAGGTGTGCTCTACATCATGACCCACATCTAAGCCCTGAAATGATCACTTTGTAAATACTAAATTTATGAAAAGACAACGCATAGAGATTTCATTTAGTCAATGAGGTTGATAAAATTATCCAAGTGAATGGTTATAGCCTGTTACTGTAACTAGAGAGCTTAAGAGAAGGTTGGTTTGGTTGAGTAGAACTGTACTCAGGAAGGATTATTTTTGAGTCTCATGCTTTTTATTCTTTTCTTTTTAATAAAAGGTATAACTATGAGAAACTACACAACAGTGACTACATTTATTCTTCTTGGACTGACAAATGACCCACAATTACAGGTGGTAATCTTTTTTCTTCTTTTTTTCACATACATGTTGAGTGTTGCTGGGAACCTGACCATCATCACACTCACCCTACTGGATTCACATCTAAAGACACCGATGTATTTCTTTCTCCGAAATTTCTCATGTTTAGAAATCTCATTCACGACTGTCTGCATCCCCAAATTTCTTGTCAGTATAGCAACAGGTGATAGAACCATTTCTTATAACAGTTGTGCAGCACAGTTGTTTTTCACTATTCTCTTGGGTGCAACTGAGTTTTTTCTTTTGGCTGCCATGTCCTATGACCGCTATGTGGCCATCTGCAAGCCCCTTCATTACATGACCATCATGAATGATAGAGTCTGCAATGTGCTAATTTTTGCTTCATGGTTCTCTGGCTTTATAATAATTTTTCCAGCACTCATTATGGGTCTTCAGCTTGAGTTCTGTGCAGGCAATGAGGTAGATCATTTCTTCTGTGATGTTTCGCCAATATTGCAGCTCTCTTGTACAGACACATCAACAATAGAATTAATGGAACTTATTTCAGCCATTTTGACACTCTTGGTTACACTGGTCCTAGTGATACTCTCCTACACAAAGATCATCAAAACCATCCTGAAGATACCTTCTTCTCAACAGAGGAAGAAAGCCTTTTCTACATGTTCTTCTCACATGGTGGTTGTGTCCATTTCCTATGGCAGCTGCATCTTCATGTATGTGAAGCCCTCTGCCAAGGATAGAGTGTCTTTAAATAAAGGGATAGCTCTGCTCAGTACTTCTGTGGCTCCTATGTTGAACCCCTTTATTTATACACTGAGAAACAAACAAGTGAAAGATGCTTTTAAGAATATGATCAAAAGAATGGATGTTCTGTCAATGAAATGAACTTTTAGTGACAATACTAACTTTATGATTAAAATAAAACAATAAAATAGTGGGAGTGGAGAGACAGTTCTGTGGGTAGAGTACTTACCTTGCATGTATCCTACCTGGATTCAATCCCCAGCATACCATGTAGTCTCTCAAAATCACAAGTCATAATTGGTAAGTACAAAGACAGGAATGACCCCTGAGCATCACTGGGTATCACCCAAGAATTAACAAAAGAAAAACCAAGAAAATAGTGGGTCTGTTACATTTTTTCTTTTCAATGTGACATGCCTATCTCTCCTTATAATTTTCATTATGGGTTGTTTAATTTTCAAATATAAACTTCTCTTTAATTTTCATCATGCTGAAAATACATATGAAATATATTTCTTGTTTATTATAAAGCTAAATTTCTTTCACTTTAGTGACTTTTTGGAATTCCTTTAAGATTTTTCTCAGGTGTGTTTAGAGTTGAAATCCATTTTATCCATATTCTTTTTACTTCTCTAAAATTTGGAGATTGAATATGAAATTGAATGTGGAATATTGTACAAGTTTAGTTTCATACCTATGTTTAATTAGCTACTGTTGGTGGTTTTAAATTTTGAACTTGATTTCTAAATTGCTTAATAGAAATTTAAATGATGTAGCAATTCAATTACTTGCATTTTGATAATTACAAGTTTTGATTGCTTTAAATATTCTGCAGTTTGTGAAATATGGCCATAGGTGCTTTTTGGAAACAGAATTAAGGAAAATCAGAATGACTAAAGCGTTACCAGGCAGAATGAAACAGAAAATTTTATTGTCGTTTATTGACAATTTAATGATTATAATGCCCACTTTTAAAAATATAATTTTGCTTATACATACAAAACCGTAATAGGCAGATATTATGTATTTTTTTCTGATGACAAAAAGAGCATATATTCATAAAAAGTACTTTCTAATGCAAATTATATATATTATGTAAGTTTATTCATTGTATAATACAGTCTAATTTATCTTTTATACTTTGTTATCAAAATAAGATAGTAATAATTTCAACTCTTTTCATTAAGAGATAAATAGCACTAATATTTATATAAAGAACTTGAACGATTTTAATGAACATTAAGGTAAATAATGTTCTTAAATAATATTTAATGTTAAATATAATTATTCAAAGCCTTATGAGATATGTCGTGTAAAAAATCTTTGAGGGCGGCCATGGGGAGGCCCCAACATTTCTTCCCCTAGTTGCCTGTGTTCAGGGTGCCTCAGGCCACACACCCAGCCAGGGCAGCCCAGGTCATGGGGCAGATGGTGGAAAAAATGAGGGCCAAGCCGATTGATTGATCAGTTAACATTTATTCCATTCTCACCACTTGCCTGCCTCAGTCTCTCTGAGCCTCCCATTCTGGTCTCACACTGCCTCTCATTCCTGTCTCCTTCTGTCTCTCACGTTCATTTCTCCTCTCCATCTCGCAGCCTGGGCTCTTTCTCCCTCCCTCTTGCTCCTGTATTCTTCTTCTACATTTCTTCTCTCTCTCTGTCCCCCTTGCTAGCCTCTCCATGGTCCATCATGCTGCCTTGCTCTCTCTCTCTCCAGCTCTCCTGCCTCTCCAACTCCCCAGCACTCTGGGCTGACAATGCCCCCAGTCAGGTAGCAAAATCAACATAAGAAAGCCCTTACTGAGGGCCCACCTAAAAGGTATTCCAAAGCCCTTCCTGACTGCCCAAGGGCAAAATATCTCCTAAGGTGTTTTTCTTCTTTCCTCAGTCCAATAACTATTAACATCAATACTAGCTATTTTTGTATGGACACAGTAAGAGATAACATTGAGACTTGTAGGGCAGCTCTCCTGGAAATATATTGCCACAGACTCAGATTACAGTGCTCAGGCCAGACTAATTGTTCCTAACCCTAGCAGGGTCCAAATCTAGTTATTACTTTTTGGATCATGACAGCATTTGTCCATGACCAAGCTCTTAACTTATAGTTAAGCATTATGGCCCTTTGGCCAGGCCCATCTCGATGCCAGGGTAGCACATAGCTTACCGTTTGCCCTGGTTCCATCCAGTCCCTCATTGGGAACCTGCTTTTGGGGGTGCAGGAAGTAAAGGCAGCTGAGGCTTAGTGAGAGAACAGATGCCCAGGAGAGAAATATCACTGAGAGTCACATTACAAAAGCATGTCTTCTTGTGTCTATACAACATACAATAGCAAGAGACCTCAAAATAGCTGTAGAGCAAATCAGAGTCCTAGGAGATGATTCCAAGAGGAACAACATTAGAATCATTGAAGTACCAGAAGGTCAGGGAAACAATCCCAATGAAAATCCACGGTTAAACAAATCATTGCTGAAAAACTCCCAGAGCTGGACAATGCAGCCATTCAGATTCAAGGAGCCCGAAGGGTGCCAGCTAAAAGAGACCCTAACAAAAGCACCCCAAGACATATCATAGTTAGAATCATGGATCTGAAGATAGAGAAACAAAACTGCAAGCAGCAAGGGCAAAGAAGGAAATCACATACAAAGGAGCACCCCTTAGATTCACAGCTTAGATTCACAACCCTCCAAAGCTATGGTGGGAGATAGTGAAAAAAACTCACTGAAATGAACGCTTCACGAAGAATTCTCTATCCGGGGCCTGGAGCAATTAGCACAGCGGGTAGGGCGTTTGCCTTGCACGCGGCTGACCCGGGTTCGATTCCCAGCATCCCATATGGCCCCCTGGGCACCGCCAGGAGTAACTCCTGAGTGCATGAGCCAGGAGTAACCCCTGTGCATTGCCGGGTGACCCAAGAAGCAAAATAAAAAGAATTCTCTATCCAGCTAAACTCTCACTCATGTGAGGGCTAGAGCTATAGCACAGCAGGTAGGGCGTTCGCCTTACACGCAGCCAACATGGCCGACCCGAGTTTGATTCCTCTGCCCCTCTCGGAGAGCCCGGCAAGCTACCGAGAGTATTTGATATGCCAGACACAGTAACAACAAAGTCTCCAATGGAGATGTTACTGGGCCCGCTCGAGCAAATCGACGATCAACGGGAGGGCCTTTACCTTTTACCTTTTAGTATGTGAATCATTAGTTGGTAAAAAAAAAAAAACCTTGCTTTTGCAAATAAAATGAACCCATTGATGAGGGTTCGTTTTATGAATCAATGATTCTCAAACTCTATTATATTGTTTGTTTTTAGGCCATACCTGGTGGTATATAGTGTTCATCCCCATTTCTATGCTCAGGGATCATTCCTGGTGGTGCTCAGTGGCCTATAGCTAATTCTGGGATTGAAATACATGTGCTCAAAGCAATCTCTGTACTCTTCATCCCTTGCCTTAGATTTTTAAATCTTACTTTCTATGTATCTATCTCTACCATTTCTGAAGTTTCACTATATCTGGAATATAAATGAGACAATTGCACTCTTACTTCAAAATTTAGGTTAAATGAGTATTAAGAAAACATGTAAACCATATATTAACAGAAGAGACAGCTCTGAGTATGTTATTTCTCTGTGTACCTGAATGAAATGTAGAATCCATGTGGGACCTCACTGAGAAAATCCACTAAATCATTATTGGAAGTTTTGCCATTGCTCTACACAGGACCATGCCAATTTTATATCTAAGGAGCACATACGCATGGGAGGGGTAGGGAGGAATACTTTGAAGTAGGGGCCAAAACTCTCCGAACTTTCACTGTCAAGTCAATAATTGGCAACAGGTCTTAAATCTCTACTTCACTGTTATGCTGTCAGAAACCATACTGGATTCCACAGTGAGAAAGAAAGCTCTACTAAAAAAGGCTGTGGGGCTGACACCCTGAAAGTAGGGGCCTTGCTGGAAATGACAGGGAGCTTTCTCTCTATTGGATAGCGATACATATAGGTCAACTGGGGATGAAGTTTTAGAGCTGTCATCCTATTTTTATTTATTTATTTATTTATTTATTTTTTGTGTCACACCTGGTGATGCTCAGGAGACTGCATGGGATGCTGGGAATCCAACCCGGGTCAGCTGTGTGCAAGGCAAATGCCCTAGCCCTACCTGCTGTGTCATTCCAGCCCCTGTCATCCTATTTGGGCTCTAACAGATTTACCTATTCTCACTTCATCAAAAACTGACTGAGGAAACAGACCCCTCTGCATTGTTTGTTTGTGCCATTCAGAGGTTGCCCCTGGCAGTGCTTGAGGCAACATGATGTTCAACTGCACTCAACCCTTGGAGCTTTTCCCAGACCTGAATTCAACTCTTTATCTCTTCGTTTTGAAGAGAAAGCTCACTTGCTTCCTTGCAGACTTCTTTTCCATCAAGGTTGTGATTTAAGAGCCACAAAGGAATAGGAGGAGGAAATAGGCAGGGCAAACAAAGTTGGGAGGAAAGAAAACAGTTCCTGAGAATGGCCTAGTGTGGGCCAGGATTATCACCCAGAATATGCAA
Organism: Sorex fumeus; assembly: GCF_029834395.1. Taxonomy (NCBI): domain Eukaryota; kingdom Metazoa; phylum Chordata; class Mammalia; order Eulipotyphla; family Soricidae; genus Sorex; species Sorex fumeus. The sequence goes on along the minus strand of NW_026606086.1, from coordinate 14,636,595 downwards.
AGATGAGCCTTTTAAAGTCTTGTTATTCCCCAGAGGCTTTTTCTTCCCATTTTGCATGGAAACCCATTGCAGACTGCTTGCCTATCTTCCTAGTCCTCGATTTGCTCGAGCAGGCCCAGTAATGTCTCCATTGGAGACTTTGTTGTTACTGTGTTTGGCATATCGAATACTCTCGGTAGCTTGCCGGGCTCTCCGAGAGGGGCGGAGGAATCGAACTCGGGTCGGCCATGTTGGCCGCTTGTAAGGCGAACGCCCTACCTGCTAAGCAGAGTATAAAAAAAGAGAACTTCAATCAAGTCTTTTAAAAAGTGTGAAAATATAAAAGTTGCTTGCCAGGTTTTCTGGGCATTCTACTTAAGGATATCCCACGCCCCAACTTCCATGCAATTCCTTTACTTTTTCAAATAATGTTTCTAAATTCAATCATCTCATCTTCATTTCTCTGCTTTCAGTTTTGACTGCCAGAGAATGAGAAATTGAGCTAGTGCAAAGGTTGGATTTTAAAAGGTTCGATGCAGTTTAATTGGAAGGTAAACAGTCCTGTAGGCTTATGTGCTTTGGAGAATGTTGCCTGGGAGGGAAGTGTCTCCTACCTTTCTAAGGAGTAGCACTTCCTGGTGGAATTCTGAAATAAGGAAGAGAGAGGCTGCATCCTGAGGAGGGGGTCTACAGCTTCCTCCATACCCATTTCAGTCAACCTGGAGAAGTGCTGGGTGAAATCTAGGTCTGATGTAAGTCAGCTATATTTCAATGCCTGGTACAGGCTTTAAACCTCACTATCCCTAGGAGACAGCCATCACCTCATACGTGGGTTCCACTTGCTCTGCCTGGGATGGGAAATGATTCTGGACCCCCATTTCTTCAGGAGCTGTGGAACCCAGTCTGGTGAGTTGCTCTTTTCAGGAAAAGAAAATCCTAAATCTTACTTTGCCCTTCCAAGTTCTTCACGTAGCTTCACAGAAAAAAAAATTAAAAAATCAGGATGAGACAAATAGTGAAGGAAAACTATTTTTCTTTCTTTGAGGGGTTGGTGGGTGTTGAGAATAAGTAAAGAGAAAGGGAGAGGGAGGGGAAAGAGAAAGAGCAACATATACTTAAGAAAGAACACTGATCATAGGTAGTGCCTATTATCTGAATAAACTAGGCTCTGACTGATATCCCAGATGATCAAATAATTTGGATGACAGGACACCAATATCCTTATTTTACCAGGGAGAGGATATTAGTAAGATATTATTTTCATTTTATTTTATAAGATATTTTTATAATTGCTCGAGCGGGCCCAGTAACATCTCCATTGGAGACTTTGTTGTTACTGTGTTTAGCATATCGAATACATCACGGGGAGCTTGCCAGGCTCTGCTGTGCGGGCGAGATACTCTCGGTAGCTTGCCAAGCCTCTCCGAGAGGGGCAGAGGAATCGAACTTGGGTCGGCCATGTTGGCTGCATGCAAGGCAAACGCCCTACTGCTGTGCTATTTTATCTTATTTTCTGTTTTATTTATTTTATTTTTCTGGGGGACCATACTGAGCGGTGCTCAAGGACCACTTACTAGCTGTGTTCAAGGATCACTTCTTTTGGTACTTGGTGCCAGGATAAAAGTTGTGTTGACAGTAAGCAAGCAAGTAGTCTGCCGGCTTTGCTACCTCTATTGCTCTGCCCATCTCTTTTAAACTCAATCAAAAAATACTCACACCCACAATTCTTTTTTTATTTCTTCTTTTTAAAGGTATAAAAAGGAAAGGTTTTGTCTTTATCTGGAATCCTTTTTCGGTGATTCCCATCCCCTTCACTCCCCACACACACCCCATTCGATAATAGCTTCCTTGCCTTTTCCCCCTTAATACTCCAATAAAATAATTCCTGAATTCATATGACCACATTTCCTTGCTTTCAGTCTTGACTGCTTGAGGTCAAGAACCCAAGTGCCTTTGCCCACTACAACAGGGGGATCATACACAGTGTCAAGGAGCAAACCTGGGTCCAAGGGTGCAAGGCAAGCACCTTAACCCTTAGACTAGCTCTCTGGGCTTTTACTGACATTTTGGATTGGATAGTACTAAGTTCTGCTGCATACAAGACTGTAGTACTGTAACACTGTCTTCCCATTGTTCATCGATTTGCTCAAGCGGGTACCAGTAATGTCTCCATTGTAAGACTTGTTACTGTGTTTGGCATATCAAATACATCAGGCATATCAAATACATCATGGGTAGCTTGCTAGGCTTTGCCATGTGGGCAAGATACTCATGGTAGCTTTCCAGGCTCTCCGAGAGGGACGGAGGAATTAAACTCAGGTCAGTAATGCCCTACCCACTGTGCTATACAAGACATCACTTAATCACTTAATCACTTAATCCCCGTTATTCATCGATTTATTCGAGCGGGTGCCAGTAACGTCTCCATTCATCCCGGTTGCGTGCTAGCGTAGCCCAATGGTATCTGTTTGTTCTAGGAACATGCAGAGCCTCAAACCGATCATTTAGGGTCTTGACAAAGAAGTCTGACCATCTTATAGGTGGGCGTCCACGTGATCTTTTGATGTCCCGTGGAATCCAATCAGTAATGGCTCTAGTCCAGCGGTTGTCTGTAAACCTCATTACGTGTCCAGCCCATCTGGTTTTTGATGTCTTGGCAAATGAGACAGCGTCCCTGATTCTTGAGCGTTGACGAAGATCAGAACTCCGGATTTTATCTCTCATTTGAGTGAATCGTGATATTCCAAGCACAGTTCTTTCGATTCCTCTTTGAGAGACCCGAATAGCATTCTCATCCTGTTTTCGTAGGGTCCAGGTCTCTGAGGCATATGTTAATGCAGAAAGAATAGTGGAATCAAAGAGATGTGCTCGTAGCTGGAGTTTCTTTGTCCTTTTAGTTATTTCTTCAATGCTCTTGAAGGCATTCCAAGCCGCTCTCTTCCTCCTGTGCAACTCAGGTGCCAGGTCATTCATCATGTTGATTTCTCGACCTAGATATATATATATATATAATATATATATATATATATATATATATATATACTGTTGCATTCAGAGATGGTGGTTCCATTGAGAGCGAATGGAGCGTCAGGAACAAGGCTGTTTCTCATAAACATTGTCTTTGTAAGATTCAGCTGTAGTCCGACCTTTCCACATTCACGGTCAAAGTTGTTCAGCATTTGTGCCGCTTGGCTGATGTTTGGTGTTATTAGAACGATGTCATCAGCAAAGCGGAGGTGGTGTAGTTGCCGACCATCTATCTTTACTCCCATGTTTTCCCATTCCAGTCGTCGCATGATGTTTTCGAGGGTGGCACTGAAGAGTTTTGGTGAAATGGTATCACCCTGCCGAACCCCTCTCTTGATATGGATGATTACTTCTTTGTAGAATGGTGAGATCTTGGTAGTGAATCCGCAATAGAGCTCACAAAGGATCCTGATGTATTGAGTTTGTACGCCCTGATTGGCTAGGGCTTCCATGACCGCTTCCATCTCAACAGAATCAAAGGCCTTTTTTAAATCAATGAACGTTAGACAGAGCGGCATCTTGAACTCCCGAGATACCTCAATGAGCTTGGTTATTGTGTGGATATGGTCGATGGTACTGAATCCTTTTCGGAATCCAGGTTGTTCACATGGTTGTCCTTCATCTAGTGTTCTGCTAATCCTATTCAGGATGACTCGAGTGAATAGTTTGTAGATGACAGACAATAGGCAGATTGGGCGATAGTTGCCAATGTCGTGGATGTCTCCTTTCTTGTATAGTAGTACAGTCCTGCTGGTTTTCCATTGGGATGGAACCTTGCATTCAGACAGGTAGCGTGTGAAGAGTCTAGCCAATGTATTGATGAGTACTGATGGCAAGTTCTTCAGGTGTTCAGGTCTGATCTTGTCTGGGCCAGGTGCTCTTTGTTTCTTTACCGACAAGATGGCGTGTTGGATTTCGGAAGGGAGAACATTGGGAACGACATATCCATCATGTGGTATGTGGTATGTGGGCAAGTGGATGTGGCTATTAAAGAGATCTGAGTAGAAGTCATGAATAATCTTCTCCATTGCCCTTCTGGAAGATGTGATAGATCCATCATGATGTTGGAGGGCAGTCATCTTGGTTTTGTAGTTGGTGAAGGACAGGCGGGCATTACGAATGTTTTTCCCAGCTTCTGCTGCATCTACCAGTACTGCTGCTCTCCTGCTTTTGAGGTCATCCTTGATGGCTTCTCTGCACTGTTTTGCCAGTTCGGATGTTCGCTTGTGGTTGCCTGAGGCTTGTGCCAAGCCACGTTGGTGAATAAGTTCAAGAGTGTTCGAAGAAAGACGTTTTTTTGTGGTTATCTCTTTCTTGGCATTCCTTGCACAATCATGGAGGTGCTGAATCATTCGATCGTATTCCTCATCAATGTTGTCAATGACGGCATCTTCCCATGTTGTCGCAATAGAGCCAAAGAGCTCCCAGTTGGTGGTTGTTCTGTGAGTCCTCTTCTTAAATCTTGCATTCTTTTCTCCTCTTTCTGTGAGGTAGAATCTTGCATGAAGAAGACGGTGGTCTGATCCCGTTTGGAATTTTGGGACAACAGCAACATCGGTTAGGCAAAACCGCCGATTGAATATGATGTGGTCTATTTCATTGTGGAACCATCCATCGGGAGACTCTCATGTCCAACGTTTAGATTCAGCCTTTTGGAATTGTGAGTTACCATGGAAGGTTTTGGTTGACATGATGAACTCAGACAGTCTGTCACCCTGTTCGTTCCATTCCAGGCCATGGGTTCCGATGTGGAGTTCATCGACTGATCTTCTTGGTCCTATCTTGGCATTAAAATCACCGACAATGATCTTGTAGAAGGCGTGATCTTCTTTATAGAACTTCTCCAGCTCCATGTAGAATTTCTCAGTTTCTCTTTCACCATAACTGGATGTTGGTGCATAGACAACAAAGATAGAAACTGCCGGTAGTGAGCCACATTTATTCAAGTGTAATCGTCCAGTTCGGGTTGTTAGGCATTCGAATGAATCAATGCTCTTGACTAAGTTTGTGTTGACAAGGATACCGACACCACCGACGCCTCTTTTATCACATGTTCCGAGGAACAGTTCTTCTCCAGTGTCGAAAACAGCATGATGGGATTGATGTCTTCTCGTTTCGGTCAGACCAATGATGTCGTACTTGATCTTTCATGCTTGTACCATAAGGTCTTCAATGGATGCAGCAGATGCCAGCGTATGAGCATTAAAAGTACAGACAATCATTTTTGTTTTTCTGCATTTTGGCAGCCTATGTCTGCCTTGGTGTTTTATCAGCCTCTCCTTCCATATCCTTCTCGACTCTGCATATTCAGGGTTAGGGAAATGAGATCCATTTATTACTGGATTTGGCATATCAATTTGGTCTATTTGGCATAGACCACGGATAGCTTGACAGGCTCTGCCGTGTGGGTTGGATATTTAAGGTACCCTGAAAACTTAGAGAAAAGTAAATAAATAGTCGCATGGCCGCGAATGCGGCTGCGTGCTCCCGGGAGCTTGTTGTGATAATCTCTGGATCCTGGCCGTTGTTGGGGTTACACGGCAGTTGGAGGGTGTAACTGTCTAGCTACTGGCAGGTCCAGTCCCAAACCGTGCAGGCTTGGAGATCTCAGCCCCGGGTCCCACACACCTGGGTTCCTCTGCCAGTTCTGTTATGTCTGAGGCTTATCCAAGTGTGTGGAGAGTGGCCCCAGTAAGGCCTTGGTTGGGGCCTGGAGGTCTTCAGCTGTTGGGTCCTGGTGAGGATAGTCAGACACAGGGTAGGAGACTCTGCCTTGTGCTCTCCCGGGAGCTTGTTGTGATAATCTCTGGATCCTGGCCGTTGTTGGGGTTACACGGCAGTTGGAGGGTGTAACTGTCTAGCTACTGACAGGTCCAGTCCCAAACCGTGCAGGCTTGGAGATCTCAGCCCCGGGTCCCACACACCTGGGTTCCTCTGCCAGTTCTGTTATGTCCGAGGCTTATCCAAGTGTGTGGAGAGTGGCCCCAGTAAGGCTATATATATATATATATATATATATATATATATATATATATGTATATATGACATATATATGACATATAGACATAAATCCATATATTATTAACAGAGAAGAATTGGAGGATGCGTGATAAAATATTGGTTTAAGACCTATTAGACTTTCACAAAGACTATTTTAAGGGAAGATGGCATTCAAAATTGAATGCAGGGCATCAAATGTTTCCTGAAATTGAATAGTGGTCCATTAATGTGACACACAAAATTTCTTCTGACCAAATAAACTCTGTCATCTTTTATTACCAATGACTGTATTTTTCCTCTTCCAATACATCTATACCTCAACTTTCAAAATATAAGTTTGGGAGAGGAAAATATATTGTATAAATATATACTAAATTCTTTAGAGGCATTAACAGTAGTTCTAAAAATATAATTGCCAAATATTTAGTGTATAGGGAGAACTTGTTTAAGAATACACTTGGATCCTTTGGGAATGGCATCTTAGGCCTAATTTTCTCCCTAAAATTTACCATTAAATTGCAATTTTTAGATAAAAAAATTACTCATTATTGGGCACAGTGACATACGTTCAGGGAGATGTAAAATATGGTGTCTTGCTCCCATCACAAGATGATGAAAAAGTTAAATGCCGAATCATTAAAAAAATGTTAGAATAAAACTGTATGTATATCTTCATCAAAAAAATGGTGGAGTTTTTACATTTTGGGCAGCTCTTATTGCCATTTTACTTTCCTTACACCGGAATAAACAGAAAATTGCTTTTTACAGTTAACATTTTGTTTATTGTGAGTATTTTGCAGAATTTCCTGACCCCAAGCCAGGCTGTCTTCACCTTGGAGAGGGGCAGGTTGAGTTTCCCTCCCCACCCCACCAAACAGAGCCCTGGCAGCTGAAAACCTCCAGAACTCAGCCACAGCCATGCTCAAGGCCACTCTCCACAAGTCCGATGAGCCTCACACATGAAGGAACCGGCAGATGAACCCAGGTATGAGGAACCTATGGCTGAGATCTCTAAACCTGCTTGGATCGGGACTGGGCCTTCTCCACTCAGATCCCGTTTTCCAGTAGCTTGCCAGTCACACCCACAAACTGCCTCTGGCACCATGTAATCTCATGAACGGCCAAGATCCAGATACTATAAACCAAAGCTCCTGGAAGAGAGCTATGCAATATTTCCTGGAGGCCACAGAAGTCTCCGTCCCTCTTGGAGACCCCGGCAAGCTGCTGAGAGCATTCTGCTTGCACGGCAGACACTGGCAAGCTACCTATGACGTATTCAATATGCCAAAAACAGTAACAATAACTTGTCTCATTCCCCTGACTCTGAACGAGATCCCAGTACGCCATATGGCTACACTATAATGCGACAGTGACGAATGGAGACGTTACTGGTGCCCACTCAACCAAATCGACGAAAAACAGAATGACAAGTGACAAGTGTAAGTTATACTGATGAATGTTTTATAATTTGATATGATGAATGTTTGAATACACTTTTGATAGTGAAATATATGCTTCATAAAAACTAACAAAAGCCCAACAACACAGCAATGGGAAATCATACAAAAGTGAGTCTTCATCCTTGAAAGCTTACTGATGACCCATAAGAACAAGTTATATTATTTATCTTCCTCTTTCTCACCTACTTGCTAAGTCTTTCTGGAAATCCCATGATTATTGCACTTACTCCAGTAGACACTCAAATCAAGACCCCCAGGTACTTTTTCCTTCAGAATTTTTCCTTTTTAGAAATTTCCTATAATACTACATGCATCCCTAAATTGCTGGCTAAGATGGCCACTGGGGATAAAACCATTTCCTATGGCTTTTGTGTTACTTAATGTTTTTTTGCCTCTGTTTGGAGCCTCTAAATTGTACTTGCTAACAGTCATGTCTTATGACCGCTTTGTGGCCATCTGTAAGTCCCTGCACTACACAACCATCATGAACAGTAGTCTGCCTATGGCTTCTTCTCTGCTGTTGGGTGACTGGATTTTTTACCATCTTTGTGCCTCTACTTTTAGGCTTAAACCTAGAGTTTTGTGACTCCAATGTCTATCATTTCTATTGTGACACAACTCCTCTTATGCAGATCTACTCAGATATCAGTGTACTAGAGACAATGGGCTTCACTTCTGCTTGAAAAACACTCTTGGTCACATTGACAATGGTGATATCATATGCATGAGGCCAAACCCCAGTGTGACTCCTGGCACCACTTTTTTTTTCTTTTAGTTACATAATTTTTTAATTTGAGTCGACATAAACTTCATGGCAATTAAAAAAATTTTAATGGATCACCGTGAGGTACAGCTACAACTTACAAACTTACCTGCTTACGTTTCGGTCATACAATGATCAAATACCCATCCCTACACTAGTGCCCCTTCTCCACCACCAATGTTCCCAGTATCCCTCCTGCCACCCTTACCCTATCCCACTCACCCACCCTAACGCTGTGGCAAGCATTCCCTTTTGCTCTCTCTCTCTCTCTGTCTCTCTCTCTCTCTCTCTCTCTCTCTCTCTCTCTCTCTCTCTCTCTCCTTTTGGGTGCTGTGGTTTGCAATAGAGGTAATGAGTGGTCGTCATGTTCCGTCTATAGTCTATTTTCAGCACACCTCTCCCATCCGGAGCAGGCTCTCCAAGCACCCTTTACTCGGTGGTTCCTTCTCTATCTGAGCTGCCTTTTACCCACAGTATGTGAGGCTGGCTTCCAGGCTGTGGAGCAATCCTTCTGGTACTCATCTCTACTATTCTTGGGTGTTAGTCTCTCATTCTGTTACTTTATATTCCACAAATGAGTGCAATCTTTCTATGTCTGTTGCTCTCTTTCTGACTCATTTCACTTAACATGATACTTTCCATGTTGATCCACTTATATGCAAACTTCATGACTTCATCTTTTCTAACAGGTGCATAGTATTACATTGTGTAGATGTACCAAAGTTTCTTTAACCAGTCATCTGTTCTCGGGCACTCAGATTTTTTCCAGATTCTGAATAGCTGGTACCACTTTGTTCCCAAAGCATTGCTGGGTACAACCCTGGAGGTCCCTGGAGATGCACCAAGTATGGTCTTGGAGTTCCTGTGCATGACAGGGTGACCCCCAAAATATCTTGTATGACAGGGCTCATGCAAAATCTTATCTTAGGACCCACACATTGACTTTCCATCACACTGTGCAGAGTCTAAGAGAAAGGGGTCACCAAGCATCTTAAGAACCTTCTGGAAGACTACAACAGCAAATATAAAAAGTAAAGTAAAGGCCCTCCCGTTGATCATCAATTTGCTCGAGCGGGCCCAGTAACGTCTCCATTGGAGACTTTGTTGTTACTGTGTCTGACATATCGAATACTCTCGGTAGCTTGCCGGGCTCTCCGAAAAAAATTTGTAAAAATCACAAAGTAGTGGGAAGACAGTACTTTTAAATTTTATACCATAGAATAATGAAAGAAAAAAGTGTACTGTCTAGAGATGAGGAAAAAAATGGAATGGAAGTGAGAATCCAGAGCAAGCCCAGAGATCTGTGAAAAAAGAATTTTTGAGAAAGGTACCCAAGCCAAGCATAGTAAAAAATAGTCTCTTAGAGTCAGGTAAATAGTAAAGGAGCTGAATAGTATAGTGTTGGCCTTGAGTGCAATGTACTCTTCTTTGATCCTTAGCATTGTGTATGGTCTTTGGAGCACCACCATGATAGCTCTGAGCACCACCCTAAGACAAAGTATAATTAAATCAAAGAAAAGAAAAGAAAAGAAAAACAGTCTTTCCCACACAATGATGCTGGGTTAACAAGATATCCACATATAAAAGACTAAAGTTAAATCATTATCTTACACTCTATAAAAAAACAATCTTTGTAGAAAATTTGTGAAAATCATACCATTCTTAGAAGAAAATACAAATGCTTAAATGTACAGAAAGGCTTTAGTTTTTTAATATAATAATTAATATTTATATAGAGATGACCCCAATTGATTTGAATTAAAGCTTTTATTAGAGAAATATTTAACTTAAATAATTGTGTGAGCACCCAAAAAAGAAAAATTACAAAATCATTTTGCACAAGAGAACTTTTACAAGTAAGTAAAAATAAAATAAAAATAAAATATGGGTGAAAATATTTTCAATACTATGTCTTATATCTGATAAAACTCTGGTTTCTATGACATATGCATGACTAATAAAAATGAACAGCAACCAACAATGCAAACAATTGTAAAAGTATAAGTATTGGTCTGGAGACATAGAACACAAGATAAGCTTTGCATACAGATGATCCCTGTATAAATCCCCTGTAGCACAAAACTCCCCTAAATACATGACCAAAACCTGAATACCACTGGGTAAAAATCAAGTACCCCATACACAAACATTTGGCTAACATTTTTCCAAACGGCCAATATGTACACAAAATTCACTTCACTGGTAATTATGTAAATGCAAATTAATAGATCATGAGATATATCTTCAACCATTTTGAGATAGCCATAGTTTTAAAGTGTGGATTTGGGGAGCACTCTTCATGATATGGACCAATAGAGCCTTAGTTATGGTGGAAAACAATTTTCTGGTGATTAATGGAAAAAAGAAAATTAGAACAAAACTAAGACAGAATTTTTAAAAATGTGTATAAGAAGTATAACAAAATGAAATTAATATAGAAATCCAATCTACAGTAAGCTTATCTACTGGCCTCATTCCAGAAACACATTGGAGACTTTGCTGTTACGGTGTTTGGCATATCGAATACGTCACTGGGAGCTTGCCATGCTCTGCCGTACAGGCGAGATACTCTCGGTAGCTTGCCGGGCTCTCAGAGAGGAGAGGAGGAATCCCACACACATATCACTTGATCACTTGACATCCCGTTACTCATCAGTTTGCTCGAGCAGGCAACAATAACGTCTCCAATTTGTACTGGTCACGTGCTAATGTAGCCCAATGGCATCTGCTCGTTCTAGCAACACAAACAGCCTCTAACCGATCGTTCAGGGTCTTGACGAAGAAGTCTGACCGTCTCATAGGTGGGCGGCCACGTGATCTTTTGACATCCCATGGAATCCAGTTGGTAATTGCTCTAGTCTAGTGGTCATCTCCAAATCTCATTACGTGTCCAGCCCATCTGATTTTCGGTGCCTTGGCAAACGAGACAGCGTTCCTGATTCTTGATTGTCGATGGAGGTCAGAACTCCAGATTCTTTCTCTCATTTGAGTGAAGCTTGATACTCCAAGCGTAACTCTTTCGATTCTTCTTTGGGAGACCTGAATAGCGTTCTCATCTGTTTGCGTAGGGCCCCAGTCTCTGAGGCGTATGTTAATGCGGGAAGAACAGTGGAATCAAAGAGATGTGCCTGGAGGTGGAGATTCTTCGTCCTCTTAGCTATTTCTTCAATGCTCTTGAAGGCATTCCAAGCCACTCTCTTCCTTCTGCGCAACTTAGGTGCCAGTTCATTCATCATGTTGACTTCTCGAACTAGGTACACATAATTGTTGCATTCAGAGATGTTCGTCCCGTTGAGAGTTAATGGAATGCCAGGAAGGAGACCATTTCTCATGAACATTGTCTTCATAAGATTCAGCTGCAGTCCAACCTTTTCACACTCACAGTTGAAGTCAGCCAGCATTTGTGCTGCTTGTCTGATGTTTGGTGTTATTAGAATGATGTCATCAGCAAAGCGGAGATGGTGTAGTTGCTGACCGTCTATCTTCACTCCCATTCCTTCCCATTCCAGTTGTCGCATGATGTTCTCCAGAGTGGCACTGAAGAGTTTTGGTGAAATGGTATCACCCTGCCGAACCCTTCTCTTCACGTCAATGATTACCTCTCTGTAGAATGGTGAGATCCTGGTAGTGAATCCGCAATACAGCTCTAGAGGATCCTGATATACTGAGTTTGAATGCCCTGTTTGGCTAGAGTTTTGATGACCGCTTCAGTCTCAACAGAATCAAATGCCTTCTTTAAATCAATGAACGTTAGACAGAGTGGCATCTTGAACTCCTGAGAAACCTCAATGAGCTTAGTTATCGTGTGGATATGGTCGATGGTGCTGAATCCTTTCCGGAAACCAGCTTGCTCACGTGGTTGTCCTTCATCTAGTGTTCTGCCAATCCTATTAAGGATGACTCGAGTGAACAGTTTGTAGAAGACAGACAACAAGCAGATTGGGCGATAGTTGCGAATGTCATGGATGTCTTCCTTCTAGTACAGTCCTGCTGGTTTTCCACTGGGTTGGAACCTTGCATTCAGACAGGTAGTGTGTGAGGAGCCGAGCCAGTGCACTCACCCATGATGAGTACTGACGGCAGGTTCTTCAGGTGTTCAGGTCTGACCTTGTCTGGACCAGGTGCTGTTTACTTCTTTACCGATGAAATGGTGTGTTGGATTTCGAAAGGGAGAACACATATATGTATATACATTCATTTAGTATAAACAAATTAAGGACTTTTCTGAAACTATGGTGAAGGAGGAATCAGACTGAGGAAAGGATAATGAAATAATGTATATAAAGATGAGAATAATCCCTACATGTTTAGTCCTCTCTCAAAAAACTTCCTTTGTGAAGGTGATATTTAATGAGAGCTAAGTTTAGAAGCAGAGAGTCAGTTTTATTCGCACAGTTTAGAAGATCTTGAGAGATTGAAAGGAAATTAGTGTTACATCAAAGCAAAATATTAAGTGAAGAGAGATTGAAAGGACTTGAAATAATTAGGACTTAAAATAGTGAAGAGCTATAAAACAATTGCTTGTTTGACCACTGATAATCCCATTAGGCTTCTAACTTATTTTGGTTTCATGATATAATATTAATAAAATATGACATAATATGAATTAAATTTCAGAGAAAAATATTTTTATCTTCTCATAAAATATAATTTAATATCTAAAGGAAGTAAAGCATATTTAGAAGCCTACTACAATCTCTTTTAAGTGGGACTTGAGTCATAGTACAGTAGATAGAACACTTGCCTTGCCTGTGGTCCACTAGGGGTCAATCCCCAGTACCACGTATAGTGGTAGGCATGCAATAGGAATCAGCAGGTATGGCCCCAAAACAAACAAACACAAAAGTGAAAAGAAAAAGTAGAATTGAAATGGTAGATTGGATTTAATATAGTGGCAGTAGGCACTGTTGTAGTCACAAAATCTTTTATGTTAGATGCCCCTCCATATCATATATATTCCAAGGAGTTTGCAAGTTGGTATGTCTGTATTACTTTATACTTACTTATCTGTGAAATGTGAATAGCAGTTGTGAAAATCATCTATAGGCCTGTCCTAAAGCCTCCCATATGACTCACTTGTCACTCTTCCTGCATCGACTGGCTGTTAATAGACATAGGTTAAAAATATAGTAGAACCATATCACTTGTATCTCTTCATGGATTCATAGATCCAACCCTCCATCAAGTAGAGAAATAAAACATCCCCCTTATATGTTGCATAAATGTCATTTTTCTTTTTTGCTTGTTTTGCCTCTGTTTTGGGCCATGTTCAGTGGGATTCATGGGCTACTTGCTCACCGTTCTCTCCTGGTCGTGCTCATCAGACCAGAGAGTCCAAGAGATCTAACCTAGGACTCCAGCAAACAAAATATATGCTCCTGCTGTGAGCTTTAATGACAAATAGTCAAAGCTTATCAGATTAATTGAAATTAAGAGCAACAATTGTTGGGATTAACGGATAAGATTGATAAAGAGAAAGATAGGACAGGAAGGTTTATGGGATCTTTCAACCCAGAATGCGGGCACCTGAGACAGAAGACTGGGATGTGGGACTCTGTATCTGTTTTATCTCTTCTCATTCTCCAGGAGATTCTCCTCTGGAGAAAGTCCATTAGAAAGATGTTTGTTCTGATATACTAAGGCTCTCGGGTGAGAGCAATAGCAGAGCGGGTAGGGTGTTTGCCTCGCACGCGGTGGACCCGGGTTTGATTCCTCTGCCCCTCTTGGAGAACCCAGCAAGCTACCGATAGTATCCTGCCCGCACAGAAAAGCCTGGCTAGCTCCCCATGGCGTATTCGATATGCCAAAAACAGTAACAATAAGTCTCACAATGGAGACGTTACTGTTGCCCGCTCAAGCAGATCAATGAACAATGGGGGGACAGTGCTATTACTACTACTACTAAGGCTCTCAGAGGTGTAAAAGTCTAGACCTGATAGACTAAGATAAACATTTTTTTTTTTTTGCTTTTTGGGTCACACCCGGCAATGCACAGGGAATACTTCTGGCTTATACACTCAGGAATTACTTCTGGTGGTGCTCAGGAGGGACCATATGAGATGCTGGGAATCAAACCCGGGTCGGCCGCGTGCAAGACAAACACCATACACACTGTGCTATCGCTCCAGCCCCAGACTAAGATAAACATTTAACCAAAGAATAGTGTTCTCCTTCTGATAGTTATTGGTATTAAGCAATAAATATCCTATTAGTCAAGCTCTCCAACTATGAGACTGTGAGTACCCTGACCCTATTCTGTTTCTTATTTCTGTCTCTTTTCTTAATCCTTGCAGAGTTTATACTTCAGATCCGTTCATCAAACCCCCTAGCAAACAATCATTCCTGAAAAAGATAATGGCCAGAAAGGAACAGGAATGAACTAATTGCTTTGTTTCTTCATCTGAGTGCTGATATCTGGGTGTATTAGTTATCAAGTGTGACCAAATTGTAAAACTCTGTTGATTGCCATTTCTATATTTTATAATTTATTAAAATGTTTTAATATCTGAAATGCTGCAACGACGTAAAATTTAACTGTAATGATAGATGATTTTAACTTAGATACTTAGGTGGAATTGTAAATTGATTGGAACTGTAATTTTACATAGAATCAATCAAACAAAATGGGATATAGTGAAAAAACTCAATGAACTGAATGCCTCACCAAGAATACTTTATCCAGCTAAACTCTCAAACTCTGTGGAACAATACACCATTTTGTAGATAAACAACAACTCCGGAACTTCATAGACTCAAAATCAAACCTAATAGAAGGAATAAAAGGGCTCCTGTAATTCAAGAAGGAAAACACCCATAAGACCGACAAACCCTAACAGAAAGATGGCACAAAACCCCATGACAATAATCTCTCTCATTGTCAATGTTCTAAATGCACCAATCAAGACACACAGAGTGGCAAAATGGATCCAGAAACTGATACCAACATTCTGCTGCCTACAAGAAACTCATCTAAACAGTCAGAGCAAATAGAGACTCAAACTTAAAGGATGGAAAACAATCCTGCAAGCAAACAGCTCCCACAAAAAGCTGGGGTGGCCATACTAGTATCCAACAACATAGATTTCAGGTTGAAAAAGATTAGAAGGGACAGGGAAGGCCAGTTTCTATTTCTCAAGGGATATGTAAAACAGGAAGAAATCACATTCTTAAATGTATATGCATCTAATGAGGAACAAGCTAAATACTTGAAACAACTGCTAACGAATTATAAGGAAGACATTGCTAACGATACAATAGTAGTCAGAGACTTCAAAATAGCCTATCACCTCTGGATAGATCAACAAGAACAAAACTCAGCAAGGAAACACTGGCTTTGAGGGATAAATAGAAGAGACAGGGCTAATAGACCTATACAGGGCTTTATATCCCCAAACGAAAGAATACACATTCTTTTCCAGTGCACATGGAACATTTTTTAAAAATAGACCACATAATAGGTCACAAAGCATACCTCAATAGAATTAGGAAGGTTGAAATTGTATCAACTCTTCTCAGACCACAATGCACTGAAGATAGAAGCGAATCACACACAGACACGGAAAACCAAAATAAACAGCTGGAAATTAAACAACTCAATGTTGAACAATGAGAAGGTCAGGAAGGAAGTCAAAGAAAAAATCAACAGATACCTGGAGACAAATGAAAATAAAGACACGAGCTACCAGAACCTATGTGGTGTATCTAATGCAGTGTTAAGAGGAAAATTTATAGTCTTGCAACCATTCCTCAGGAAGGAAGAAAGGGCCACATAGATAAATTGACTTCACAGCTCATGATCTTAGAAAAAGACGAGCAAAAGGAACCCAAACCTGGCTGAAGGAGAAATAATAAAACTAGAGCAGAAATTCACTACATGGAACCCAAAAAACAATCTGAAAGGTCAATGAAACCAAGAGCTGGTTCTTTTAGAAAATAAACAAGCTGATAAACCACTAGCAAGACTCAAAAATAGAGAGAAAACCCTAATAAACAAAATCAGAAATGAAAAAGGGGATATCACAACAGAAAACAGTGAAATTCAAAAGATCATCAGAGATTACTTTGAGAGTCTGTATGCCACGAAACAAGAGAACCTAGAAGAAATGGATAAATTCCTGGATTCCTATAATCTCCCAAGATTGAACCAAGAAGACTTGGAATACTGGAATAGACACCTTCATATCAAGCAAATTGAAACCATAATCAAAAGTCTTCCCAAAAGCAAAAGCCAGGTGCAGATGTATTCACTAGCGAATTCTTCCAAACATTTAAAGAAGACCTATTGTCAGTTCTCCTCAAACTTTTCCAGGAAACTGAAAAAAAAAAAAAAAACAGGAACTCTCCCAAACAGTTTCTATAAAGCACATATCTCCTTAATACCAAAAGCCAACAAAGACACCACTAACAAAGAAAATTACAGAGCAATGTCTCCAATTAACAGGGATGCAAAAATCCTCAACAAAATATTAGCAAATAGAGTTCCACAAAAAGATCAATACACTAAGACCAAGTGGGATTCATCCCGGGGATGCAAGGATGGTTTAACATTCAGAAATCAATCAATATACTCCATCATATCAACAAAAGTAAAGATAAAAACCATATGATCATATAAATAGATGCAGAGAAAGCATTAGACAAGACATAACTCCTGCTTATGATGAAAACTCTCACCAAAATGGGCTTAGAAGGAACTTTTCTCAAGATATTAAAAAACATCTACAATAAATATATGGCAAGTATTATCCTCAATGGGGAAAAACTAAGGGCCTTCCCTCTAAGATCAGGGACAAGACAAGCATGCCTACTCACACCACTTCTGTTCAATATAGTACTGGAAGTATTTGCAATAACAGTTAGGAAAGAAAAAGATATTAAGGTCATTCAGAAAGGAAAGGAAGAAATCAAGCTCTCACTATTCACAGATGATATGACACTATATCTCAAGAAGCCTAACTCTTTAACCAGTCATCTGTTCTTGGGCATTCAGGTTTCTTCCAGTTTCTGGCTATTGTAAAGAGGGCTGCAATGAACAAACAAGTGCAGATGTCACTTCGACTATACATTTTTGCCTCTCTGGGATATATTCCCAGGAGTGGTATTGCTGGGTCAAATGGGAGCTCAATTTCTAATTTTTTGAGAATCGTCCATACTGTTTTCCAGAAGGGCTGAACCAGTGGACATTCCCACCAACAGTGAAGGAGTGTCCCTTTCTCGCCACATCCACGCCAGCATCGGTTGCTTTTGTTCTTTTGAATGTGGGCCAGTCTCTGAGGTGTGAGATGGTATCTCATTGTGGTTTTGATCTGCATCTCCCTGATGATTAATGATGTAGAGCATTTTCTCATGTGCTTTTTTGCCATTCGGATTTCTTCTTTGAGAAAGTTTCTGTTCATTTCATTGCCCCATTTTTGGATGGGGTTGGATGTTTTCTTCTTGTGGAGTTTAACCAGTATTTTGTATATCCTGGATATCAACCCCTTGTCAGATGTGTATTCGGTGAATATCCTTTCCCATTCTGTAGACTGTCTTTGTATTTTGGACACTGTTTCTTTGGAGGTGCAGAAGCTTCTTAGTTTAAGATAGTCCCATTTATCTATCTCTGTTTTCACTTTGGTACATCTACACAATGGAGTACTATGTAGCTCTTAGAAAAGATGAAGTCATGAAATTTACATACAAGTGGTACAATATGGAAAGTATCATGCTAAGCGAAATGAGTCAGAAAGAGAGGGATAGACATAGAAAGATTGCATTCATCTGGGGGATATAAAGTAACAAAGTATGAGATTAATACCCAAGAATAGCTGAGATCAGCACCAGGAGCGTTACTCCATAACTTAGAGGCCAGCCGGGTATCCTAGAGGAAAGGGCTATTCAGATAGAGAAGGGAGCACCAAATAAAGGATGTTTGGAGGATCCTCCCAGGAGGGGAGATGCATGTCGAAAGTAGACTATGGACTGAACATGTTTGCCACTCAATGCCTCTTTTGCAGACCACAACACCCAAAAGGAGAGAGAGAACACAGGGGATTGCCCTGCCACAGAGACGGGGGGATGGGGGGATGGGGGTGGGAGGGATACTATCCATGGTGGTGGAAAATGGGCACTGGTGGAGGGATGGGTATCTGATCATTGTATAATTGAAACCAAAGCACAAAAAATTGTAAATCTACAACTTTAAAAAAAATAAAATAAAATAAAGGGAAAAAAAAAAAAAAAGAAAAAAAAAAAAAAAAAAAAAAAAAAAAAAAAAAGAAGCCTAACTCCTCAACCAAGAAACTCCTAGAAACAATAGACTTGTACAGTAAAGTCACAGACTATAAAATTAATACCCAAAAATCCATGGACTTCCTATATGTAAATAATGAGACAGAAGAAAGAGACAATAAAAAAGCAATCTGTTCATG
Source organism: Sorex fumeus (assembly GCF_029834395.1). NCBI lineage: Eukaryota > Metazoa > Chordata > Mammalia > Eulipotyphla > Soricidae > Sorex > Sorex fumeus. Next base: position 14,617,957 of record NW_026606086.1, on the reverse strand, counting down.
ATCGTGCCCCAGAAAATAAAGAATCAGTTTAACTAAGGAGGTAAAGGACCTCTACAAAGAAACTACAAAACGATACTCAACAAAATAAAAGAGGACATGTTATCCCCTGCACATAGATAGGAAGAATTAACATTGTCAAAATGGCAATACTCCCTAAGGCACTATATAGATTCAGTGTGATACCTACAAGGATACTCATGAAGTTCTTCAAAGAAATAGACAAAGCACTTCTAAAATTCATTTGGAACAACAAACGTCATGAATAGCTAAAGCAATTCATGGGAAAAAGATGAGAGGTATCCCCCTCCCTAACCTCAAACTCTCCTACAAAGCAGTAACAATTAGAACAGCATGATACTGGAACAAAACCAGAGCCCGAGGCCAATGAAACAGGGTAGAATATCTCTACACACAACTTCAAATGTGTGAACATCTAATCTTTGATAAGGGAGCAAGAAAAGTGAAGTGGAGCAAGGAAAGCCTCTTTAGCAAATGGTGCTGGCATAACTGGACAACCACATGCAAAAAAATGGGCTTAGACCTCGACTTCACACCATGCACAAAAGTCAGATCAAAATGGATTAAAGACCTCAACATCAGACAAGAATCCATGTTATACATTCAAGACAAGGTCGGCAAAATGCTCCAGGAAATTGAGGCTAATGGTATCTTCAATGATGACATTCCACTGACCAACCAAGTGGAAAAAGAGATAAACAAATAGGACTATATTAAACTAAGAAAATTCTGCACTGAAAAAGTTACAGTGACCAAAATACATAGACAATCTACAGAATAGGAAAGGATATTCACCCAATACTTATCTGACAAGGGCTTGTTGTCACGGATATACAAAGAATTGGTAGCACTCCACAAGAAGAAATCATCCAACCCCATCAAAAATGGGGTGATGAAATGAACAGAAACTTTGTCAAAGAAGAAATATGAATGACTATAAGGCACATGAGAAAATGCTCTACATCACTAATCATCAGGGACATGCAGATCAAAACAAGAATGAGATATCATCTCACAGCACAGAGACTGGCCTACATCCAAAAGAACAAAAGCAACCTGTGTTGGCGCAGATGTGGGGAGAAAGGGACTCTCCTTCACTGCTGCTGGGAGTGCCGACTGTTTCAGCCCTTTTGGAAAACTGTATGTACGATTCTTAAAAAATCAGAGATTGAGCTCCAATTTGACTCAGCAATACCACTCCTGGAAATATAACCTGGAAGGCATAAAAGCATAGTCAAAATGAATTCTGCACTGGTATATTCATTGCTGCACTGTTCACAATATCCAGAATCTGGAAAAAACTTGAGTGCCCGAGATCAGATGACTGGTTAAAGAAACTTTGGTATCTACACAATGGAATACTATGCAGCTGTTAGAAAAGATGAAGTCATGAAATTTGCATACAAGTGGTTCTATATGGAAATTTGCATACAAGTGATTCTATATGGAAAGTATCATTCTAAGTGAAATGAGTCAGAAAAAGAGGGACAGACGTAGAAAGTTTGCACTCATCTGGGGGAATATAAAACAGAAGAGGAAATGAACACCCAAGAATAGTTGAGATAGTACCAGGAGGTCTGCTGTACAGCTTGGAAGCCAGCAGCAGATGCTGGGGGAAAAGGCAGCTCAGATAGAGAAGGGAACACCAAGTAAGGGTGTCTGGAGGACGCGCTCAGGATGTGAGATGAGTGCTGAATGTAGACTATAGACTGAACACTATAGTCACTCAATACCTCTATTGCAAACCACAGCACCCTAAAGAAAATAGAGAGCAAAAGGGAATGCACTGCCACAGAGGCGAGGCGGGGTGGGGGCAGGATGGGGGGCGGGAGGGCTACTGGGTTCATTGGTGGTGAAGAATGGAAACTGGTGATGGGATGGGTACTTGATCATTGGATACCTGAAGCCCAACTATGAAAGTTTGTAAGTCTACAACTGTACCTCATGGTGTTTCACTAAAAACAAAGATAATATTTTTAAAAAATTAAAGAGGTGTATGATGCCACCAGCAGGTCAATTTGTACCTATGAGGCGAGTGCATCAGCAGCCTGATGGCAACATCAGAATTTCAGATACCCCAAAATTGCTGCTGTGCCTTTGGCCAGACCCCAAAAACTTGGGGCAAAGTTTGCCAAGAAAGTAAACGGCCAAAAGGTAGGTATGTGGGAGACACACCCACATACCACCTCTGGCGCAGCTATATAATTGGAGGCATGGCCTCTCTGGTTCCTGATCAAACTGCTTAACAGCCATGATCCTAGAGACTCAGAAACAAATCTCGGAACTCAAATACTTCTTGGCAGAAATGCATCCTGTTCCTGCAGTAGGTGACTGGCACTGGGTCACTTCAGGTGGGAAAAGGTTTCGTGCCTTGGCCTGTTCCCCTTGGCGGGCCGGTGATGACCATCCTCCAGAGGCCACTGGACAGTCAGGTTTGGGCCTGCAGTGACGAGGCACACGGGGCCTCACCAGATGGGGGTGGAATCAGCCCTTTCCTCCCCATCCCAGTAAGAACCCAAGTCACCACCTACAAACGGCTTCTCTGGCTCCTGATCAAGCTAATTAACGGCCATAATCCCAGAGACTCAGAAACAAATCTTGAAACCCAGTGGCTTTTGGCAGAAATGCATCTGGACCGCATACAAGATGGCCGCTGCCTCAGAGCTTCTTGGAAAGCCAGGTATGAGCCGGCGGTGACAGGGAAACTGCAGTCTCATGGGAAGTGGGGAGGTACCGGCTCATCCTTCTCGCCCTACCGAGGTCATGAGTTCCCCCCACCAGCGGCTCTCCGGCACGGCTCCAGAGGCAAAAGGACTTAATCCAGAGCCTGGCAGCTTGAGGCAGAAAAGTGAATGGACCATGCATTAAACTATGGCCCCATGCTTCCCCGGGAGGGAAAGAGTGTTGCTCCCTTCTACCTTCCCCCCTCCCCCAAACCCCCAGTAGCAAGGTGGCTGCCGCCTCAGAGCTTATTGGAAAGCCAGGTATGGGCAGGGTGTGACGGGGAAACTGCAGTCTCATGGGAAGGGGGGCGGTACCAGCTTGTCCTTCACGCCCTACCACGGTCACGAGTTGCCCCCCCATGAGCGGCTCTCTGGCACAGCCATAACACCAGACGCACAATTACCAATCTTGTAATTATTTGGCTCTTTGCAGAAATCCAAAATCACAAGGCTGCTATTGCGGCCATGTGAGATTATATGATTCTCATAACCAGCTATGGAAAACCAAGTATTTCACAATGCCTTTTCAGCAATTCTGATTTTTGGGGGGGAAATTCTAAACAATAATGGTGCATCTTTTGTCAAAAAAATATAAATATGGGATCATGAAGATCTACTGACATCACAAGTTCTGTGAACAAACCATAAAAAATATTAAATTATTTTTAATGGTAAATAAATAAATAAATTGTTTAAAAAATTAAAAAATTAAAGGTTTATGTTCAGCCCCAGAAAGACTAAGACATATTTTTAAGCATTTACAGATTAAGTACTATTTCTGGCTATTGAATTTTTGTATTTTTAGCATCTGTTCATATTAATGTCTAGGGAAATGTTTTCTTCCTTAGCACTTTTGAAATCAGTTAATTCTCCTGAGAGGGTGGCAGAGTATAAATTATATTATAACCATTTTAACCTTAGAACTGAAGATCAAGCAATATGGCTTCTCAAATTTTGAGGACCAAACAGCTCAAAATAAAAATCAAGTATTAACTAATCTATTTATATGTCCATTTTAACCTTTTAAAGTGTATTTTTTTATAACATAGAAATATATGGTATCTGATTTAAACATAACAAATTGAAGAGCACTACCTGTTTTTTAAAGATGAGAAATAAAACTAGGTAAGTTTCTTGTAATAAAATCTTTCATCTTTAATTATGAGGATGTTTTCCAAGAGCTGATGTAGATTTGGTGAGAGTCAAGATAAAAGTAGAGGCTATCGCAAAGCAAAATGATCTGGATAGGCAACCTGCAGAAACTCTTTTTGTGTATTCATGTCAGAAAAAGAATCAGAAATTAATTTTATGTTAATGATATTAAATTAACTTTTGGAAAATTTTATAATTTTTATTAAAATTTTAATCCAATTGCTCTACTATATGATGCAGAAATAAAAGAATTACATATGAGTATTGATATAACATAGTATAGCATAGCATTACATGTGAACTTTTTTTAAAAAAACACTTGCTTTTTAAAAAATTATACACAAAAATTGTCTTAAAAAGAAGCCTGTGACTTTTCTTCAAAGGAAACTGTGAACAGATTCATTCAAAATGTGAGCATTTCAGAATTTCATATGACCTTGGCATATAAAGTGACTTTGAGTTAAATTATAGGAACAATGGATAAATACAGAACAAGGGAAGATATTTTTTGATTTATTAAGGTCATATTTAACTCAAGAAAATTCAAACATCTAATAAACAGCTTATCCAATTTTCATGCACTAAATTATTCTCTCACTTCTTAATTACATTATAAATCACCGAAGCAATTGTAGAATCCCATAAGGTTGGAAACAATTGCTATTTTAATAATTTGCAAAGAAATTTTTCATGGAATTAGGAAGAAAAACAATGTTCTTAAATTGATTGCAATAGTTTTAATTTACTTTTTAAAAAACAAGTTGTACCTTAATTTATGCTAGAGAACAAGAATAAATTTATATCCTTATATATTATGATAGTGTATATACCTCATCATTATTGATTAGTATTGTCTTATCCTTTTACATTCTAAAAATGCATCTTGTATTAAAAAATCTTACCAATAAGTATTAATTTTAGTTAAATGGCCAGAATATAGAGAGTTTAAAATTTAAATTAACTGACAAGATTCAGCAAAGGAAAGAAAATATGTAAGATTAATAAAGGAGAAGCAGGAAAAAATTTTAGTAGTAATAATTCATAATTATTTTAAATATTTGTATACTGCTTCAGCACCAAACCTGTAATAAAGAAAATGTTACTATCTAAAAATAACAATATGATAATAAATGTGAGGACATAGCTATGGCCTAGAAGGAAAGTTAAGAGATAAGAAACAAGAAAAATAAAATTATGCCAATCTTAGTCTATTGTTCTGTGTGATCCAGAAGAGAAATTGGACATAGACAGAGATGGCATCATAGACATAGGGAAAATTGTACAGATAAATGACACTAATATTAACTAGAAGACATGTCCAGATAACATAGTATATGTTAAAAAGTCTGTTTCTAAAAATCTCCTCTGTCATAATAAATATTAGTAAATAATGTTATAAAACATTACAAAAGTCATGTGAGAATATCCTTTGTACAGAAGAGAAAAGGAACTGAGAAGGGTGAGGGGAAAGAAAATTCAAAATTTCCAAAAGAAAGGGGGGCATGAATAAAATTTGTCATCAGGATTTAAACCATGAAATTTTCAAAATTTTGGTGAAGCTATCATTTCTATTCTATGTTTATATGAGAAAGATAATGATACTAAATTCATTGTAAATTTAAAAAATTTATAGTTCTTATGAAAAATTCCAGACTCTACTAAGAAGTGTAATAAACCCAAAGAAAGACATGTATCAGTGATGAATCTTATTTCTCAGCAAAATGAAGGAAATCATGAACTCTCCTGAAGTCAAAGATTATTCAAGATTTCTTGACATTCAATTGTTTTAAGACTTTCTATCAAGGACATAGTTTAGGTACTCTTTGCATTTTATTCTTAAGTCATGCTAAGTGAAATAAGAATGACAGATAATTGCTAGATGTCTTCACTAAAGTGTAGAATATTTACAATCCAGTGTAACTAGTAAAAGACCATAAACATCAAAACTGACTCAGACTCGATGAATGCCACAGAAGTTACTGGAGAGAGTGTGTCAAAGAAGTGTGTGTAGCAATGTTTTTGGTGATGGGGTAACACTGAACCTTTGTGGTGATTGTGACTCAATGTACATACAAAAGCATGAAGCTAATCATCTGAAACTTCCTAATATTATTAAAAAATGATCAATCAACAAAAATAAAAGATAATAAATGATTATTTAATACAAAAAAGGAAACAAGAGAGAATCTGTAACCAGAGACAGTAAAAGAATGAAGTAGGGATTGAGTTGAGAGTTAGCTCAAAAAGGTGGAGCCCATGTGATTCTTAAGCACCTCCAGGCCCTCAGTATAGACTAACAAATGCCATATCACTAGAACAAACACAGAAGTATTAGCCCAGCATTACTGGGTAAAGTACTGCTGCAGAGGCTTCTCTAAAATTGGTTATAAACTAAATAAGAAGAGGGAAATTAAAAGTATAGAAGTTAAACTACTCTACATAATTTTTGTGCCTTCATTTACGTCACAATATGTTTTTCATTCATTGAAACAGCTGAATTAATAAAAATAGGAAAGGAAAAAATGGGATTCCATTTTTGAGTAAGACAATTCCAAAATGAGTAAGATTTATATGAGTGTTTCTGAGATGCTAGTGAGGACTATCAGATGATTGAGGGTGGCTTAGCAAAGATAGTTCTGTGCTTAAAATTTCAAAACAGTAGCTATGTCACAAGCCTTTCCTCTCTTGATTCTTAAGTATTTCAATTATTATTTGTTCTTTTAAATAGAAGCCAGCTATGAGAAACCACACCACTGTGACCACATTTATTCTTCTTGGACTGACAAATGACCCACAATTACAGGTGGTAGTTTTTATCCTTCTGTTCTTCACCTACCTATTGAGTGTTGCTGGGAACCTAACCATCATCACACTCACGCTTCTGGATTCACATCTAAAGACACCGATGTATTTTTTCCTCCGAAATTTCTCACTTTTAGAAATCACATTCACAACTGTCTGTATCCCCAAATTTCTTGTTAGTATGGCTACAGGTGATAGAACCATTTCTTACAACAGTTGTGTAGCACAGTTGTTTTTCACTATTCTCTTGGGTGCAACTGAGTTTTTTCTTTTGGCCGCCATGTCCTATGACCGCTATGTGGCCATCTGCAAGCCCCTTCATTACATGACCATCATGAATGATAGAGTCTGCAATGTGCTGTTTTTTGCTTGCTGGTTGTCTGGTTTCCTGATGATTTTTCCACCACTTACTTTAGGTCTCAAACTTGAGTTCTGTGCAGGCAATGAGGTAGATCATTTCTTCTGTGATGTTTCACCTATGTTGCAGCTTTCTTGTACAGACACAAAAACAATAGAATTGATGGCACTTATATCAGCCATTTTGACACTCTTGGTTACCCTGGTGTTAGTGATACTCTCCTACACAAAGATCATCAAAACCATTCTAAAGATACCTTCTACTCAACAGAGGAAGAAAGCCTTTTCTACATGTTCTTCTCACATGGTGGTTGTGTCTATTTCCTATGGCAGCTGCATCTTCATGTATGTGAAGCCCTCTGCCAAGGATAGAGTGTCTTTAAATAAAGGGATAGCTCTGCTCAGTACTTCGGTGGCTCCTATGTTGAACCCCTTTATTTATACACTAAGAAACAAACAAGTGAAAGATGCCTTTAAGAATGTGATCAAAAGGATGGATGTTCTGTCAATGAAATGAACCACTTTAATGACATACTAACCTCTTGATTAAAATAAAACAATAAAATAGTGGGTCTGGAGAGACAGTATACCAGGTAGGGCACTTGCCTTTACATGGGGTCAATTGGCTTCAATTCTACACATCTCATATATTCCCCTGAGCATTACCAGGAGTAATTTTAAGTGTGGAGCCAGGAGTAACCCCTGAGCATCACTGGGTGTGATCCAAAAATTTAAATACAAACAATAAAATAAAGGGTTCATTACGTTGTTTCTGTTCAGTGTGAAATGCCATCTTTCTTTCTTTATTATTTTCAGTATGGGTTGTTTACTCTTCAGACATTACCTTTACCTTTTGCATGCTGAGGATGCATATGAAATATATTTCTTGTTTACTGTAAAGTTAAATTTCTTTCAAATAGAAAGTGCCCTTTAAAATTCCTTTCAGATTTTCTCAGATATATTTAGAGTTGGAATCCATTTTATCCATATTCCCTTTTAATACCCTGGAATTTAGAGATGTAATATGAATTTGAATATGTAATAGTGTACATGAAGTTACATGAAGTTTAGTTTAATATCTATAGTTGATTACCTAATGTTGGCTGAATCAAAGTTTGAAGTTTATTTCATAAATACTTAATATATTTTTAATTGACAGAGAAATTCATTTAGTAGCATTTGAAAATTTTGAGTTTTGATTGCTTTAAATTTTCCCCAGTTTTTGAAATAGAGGTAATTTTTAGAAATAGAATTAAGGAAATTCAGAATTGCTAAAGCATTATAGCCCTACAGGATTCAATAGAAATTTTATTTTAGTTTATCGACAATTTAATGTTTACAAAGCCTTTTTTTTCAAGCCTACCTGCCAGAAGCAGATGCTAGATCATTTATTTTCCATTGCTCATTTTGAGTATCATGAGAGTTTGCACAGCCGCGATTGTAAATGTAAATTTCTAGATTGTAAATAATTGGGTTCCAGAGACATCTCTGTATGGCACTAATACATTTTGGGATTCAATTGGGAGTCTCTGGGCCAGGGCTGTTGGTGTGCTAAGATGGTGCCCAAAGGCAAATTGCGGGCATGACAGCCAGTCTGCTGGGTAGACAGGGACCCGGGGAGGGACAGCCCAGGTCCTCTGTCACCATGCGGCCTGGAGATTCAGCCCTGGAACCCGCATACCTGGGCCTTGCTTGTGGAAGCTCTTGGTCACCGGGATTCCATCTGGAGTAGGCGGGGAGACTGCACCTGCTCCATCTGGGGTGCCCCGGTGAAATTGGCTCAGTATGGGGACTGGAGAGATCTCCGACACTGTGGTGTCTTCTGGAACTCAACAAAGCCTATATTTAAATATATAATTTTATTTATATGTACAAAACCTTACGAGGCAGGAATCATCTTATGTATTTTTTTCTAACAAAAAAACCACATACTTATAAAAATATGGCCTATAATACTAATCATATATATTTATTAATTATGTAATACTGTTTCATTTATCTTTTATAGATTGTTACCAAAATTGGATAGCAATAATTCTGACTCTTTTTCTCTTAAGAGCTAACTACGCACTGATACCTATATAAAGAACTAGAGCAATTTTAAGGAACAATATAAGTAAATTAAAGCTTTAAAGAGATAAATTTGTACTTGTTTCTCCTAAGAGACTGAAACATTAAAAAGTTGGTATAGTTAAATTCAAAGCAAAATATCCTGACCATATTTCTAGAGTTAAATAAAATCTTAATGTGATCAAAACAATTCAAGAAACACTTTAGATTTTCCTATTGAATATTAATTTTCTCACAACAAAATTTGTGACTATGAGTTTCAGAGGCATAAGATTATTATTTTGACATTTCAAATCATCATACAAGTCAATACCAGTATTTTTATAAGAAAAATAGACTTCCAAGATAGCAAGGTATTCAAACTAAATTAGTGACCTCTGGCAAGATAAATACATTTAGTACAGTGGGTAGGGCTTTTGCCTTGCACATGACCAAATCATGTTCATCTCTGGCACCACATATGGTCCCTTGAACCCTGTTAGGAGTGATCCTGAATGTAGAGTCAGGAGTAAGCACTCAGCACTGCACGTGTTGCCCCCCCCCAAAAAAAAACAAACAATAAGAATAAAGATGAATGCATTTTATCTAAACAATTATAAAAAAAAAAAGCATTCAGAAGAAATGTGATATGTGTAAAATAGGAAGTAGTGTAAATGATTTTTGTCATTATTATTTTTAAAGAATATTTCATTCATAGCAGAAAATGACATGTTTACCCAAGGGGCTGAGGAGGGGGTTGAAAAATGCACTCTGTGGGGCCAGAGAGAGTACAAGGATTAAGGTGTTCACTTTGCATGCTGCTAAGGACCAATCCCTGGCTCGACATACACCCTCCTACCCCCACTTTACACTAGGAGTGACCAGTGAGCACAGAGAGGAGGGAAACCCCAAGAATCTCTGGTATGGCCCCAACATTTTTAAAAAGCCCCTTCAATTTTACTTTTTTAAGTTTTATCTTTCACAAATACATCATATTTTGTTTTACTCTGTATTCTCTAGCCCTGTGTTAGATTTTTAAAGCTGACATTTGTGTATCTATTGCTGCCATTTCTGAAGTTCCATTGTCACTAGGTCATAAAGGTGACAAAATAATGGCAGTCATACTTCAAAATATATGCTGAATCAATATTAAGGAAACAGAAGATATAGCTCTGAGCCTGCTCTTGTAGCAATGACACAAAAATATGTGTATGCCTGAATGAAATGCAGAATCCACATGGGACCTCATGAGAAAAGCCGCTGGACAAACCAGACACCTAACTGGGGGTTTTACTGTTGCTCCATGCAGGGCCATACTGATTTATTTTTATCTGAGGACTGCATCCCCATTGGGGGAGCTTGGGGCCGATATGGTGAAGTAGAAACTAAAACCTCTCAGAACTTTGCACTGAGAGAAGGGACAGTCAAACCAATCATTGACAGCAAGACTTAAAACTCACTCGACTGTTAGGCTGCCAGAAACCAGACTGGACTCTACTGTGAGCAAGAAGGCTTTACTAGAAAAGATTATGGGGTGGGCAGTCAGAAGCCTCACTGGAAAGGACAGGGTGCTTTCTTTAGATAGGCATAGCTATATGTTTGGGTCATTGAGGGAGGATACTCTTTCTTTCTTTCTTTCTTTCTTTCTTTCTTTCTTTCTTTCTTTCTTTCTTCCTTCCTTCCTTCCTTCCTTCCTTCCTTTCCCTTCCTTCCTTCCTTCCTTCCTTCCTTCCTTCCTTCCTTCCTTCCTTCCTTCCTTTCTTTCTTTCTTTCTTTTCTTTCCTCCCTCCCTCCCTCCCTCCCTCCCTCCCTCCCTCCCTCCCTCCCTCCCTCCCTCCCTCCTTCCTTCCTTCCTTCCTTCCTTCCTTCCTTCCTTCCTTCTTCTTTCCTTTCTCTCTTATTCTTTCCTTTCTCTCTTTTCCTTATTCTTTCCTTTCTCTCTCTCTTTATCTTCCTTCCTTCCTTCCTTCTTCCTCTTTCTTTCTTTCTTTCTTTCTTTCTTTCTTTCTTTCTTTCTCTCTTTTTCTTTCTTTCTTCATTTCTTTCTTTCTTTTTCTTTCTCCTTCCTTCCTTCCTTCCTTCCTTCCTTCCTTCCTTCCTTCCTTCCTTCCTTCCTTTCTTTTCTATATGGAATCACCGTGAAATTCAGAGTTAAAAAGTTGTTCATATTGTCTGGCTTTCAGTCAGACAATATTCCAACACCCATTCCTTCACCAGTGTACATTTTCTACCACCAATGTTCCTCCTGTCCCCCCCCCCCCCGCCTGCCTCCTGCCTGCCTCTATGGCAGACCCTTTACTTATTTCTCCTTTGGGCATTTTGGATTTCAACACAAGTACTGAAAACTGAAAGTTTACCATGTATATCCCTTTACCTATTTTACCTGCTTGCAACATTTAGCGCATGTGATCAGTTCCAACTATCATTGTCATGGTGGTACCTTATCTAACCTAAATGCCCTCCCCAACAAATTCTGGCAAGCTTTCAACAATGGATAAGTTCTTCTGACCCTCAATTATACTGTTCTTGTGTATTAGTCTCATGTTATGTTTTTGATATCCCACAAATGGGTGCAATCATTCTATGTCTCTGACTTCTGGCTCATTTCACTCAGCATGATACCCTCCATATCCATAAATACATAATCAATTCTCATACTTCATTTTTTCCTGGAAGCTGCATAGTATCCCATTATGTAGATGTATCATTGTTTCTTTATCCAATCTTCTGTTCTCAGGCATTTGGGTTGTTTCCAGATTCTGGCTATTGTAAACAGTGTTGCAATAAACAAAGAAATGCAGATTTTTTTGTGCAGTGTGTTTGGACCCCCAGGTTTTATCTCCAGGAGTGGTATTGTTGGGTCATATGGGAGCCTAATTTCAAGTTTTTTGAGAAATACTTATTTTTGTCTGCCAATATGCTGGACCAGTCGGCATCCCACCAACAATGAATGAGAATTCCTTTCTTCCAGCATCTGTGTCAGCACTGGTTGTTCTTGTTCATTTTGATGTGTGCCAGTCTTCCAGTGTTGTGTTGTGAGCTAATGTTTCATAAATGTTGTTTTTTGATTTGAGCCTCTTTGATGATTAGCGATGTAAAGCATTTTCTCATGAGCTTTTTGGCCATTTATATTTCTTCTTTGAGGAAGTTTCTGTTCGTTTTTTCTCCCCATTTATTGATGGGTTGTTTTTTTTTTCATGCAAAGTTCTACCAGTGCCAAATATATATTTGATATCAACTACTTATCAGTTGAGTTTGGGTAAATAATTTTTTCCATCCTGTTGGATATCTATATATCCTGGTTGTAGTTTCCTTCGAGGCTTCTTGGTTTAATGTAGTCCCATTTGTTTATCCTCGCTTTCACTTGCACGGTCAGTGGTGTTTGTTTCATCTTTGAAGATGCCTTTCTTCAATATCATGGAAGATTCTGACTAGATTTTCCCTATGTCCCTTATGGATTTAGGTCTGATATTAGGTCTTTAATTCATTTTTAACTGACTTTTGTGCATGGTATTTGAAAGATATCTGAATTTAATTTTTTTGCATGTAATTGCCCAGTTTTTCCATCACCACTAGTGGAGGCATTTCTCCTTCCAGGCAATAATCTCCAACTCACATAAACACTCAACTTAAAGGATTGTTGATCTTCTTCGAATACACTTTACTCAACTTTCAACAAATCCAACCTTTATGGTGGCTCAGATTTTCATTCAGGCAATTAAGTTTGAAAGCAGAGGAATGAAGGTGAGATCACCAAACACAGACACTTTATTTTGAAAAGTAAGGGAGAGTAGGGAAGCTGGGGACTAGCAAAATATTTAAAAGTCGTATTTCTATGTATTCTGGATGCTTACCCTGTGCCCACCTTGGGTCTTTCTCAGGAATTTCTTTCTTTATTCCTAAACTTTCCCTGTGTATTTCCTTCTACTCCTGTGTAAGTAATTATATCATAGCCATGACAGAAAAGAAGTCTGAGAAAAGAAAGTACCTAAGCTTAACACACAAAATGAAGAGATGAAGAGTTGAATTCAGGCATGGGAAAATAGCTCCACGGGTTGAGTGTATTGAACTTCAAGATGTCTCAAGCACTGCTAGGGAAACCTCTGAGTTGCACAATCAATGCATCTAGGGTCTGTTTCTACAGTCAACTTCTGATGAAAAGAAGAGGGGTTAATCTGTTAAAGTCTAAGGAGGATCAAAGTCCAGACCTTGTCCAGGTTTCAATAACAAAGATATGAGGAGCCTGATGGGCTACTATCTCAAGAAGTACAAATAAATCTCTTCACTTTTTATCATATATGATAATATATATCTATATATCTTTATATATTCAGGCAAATATTGGAAACATCCTCCAATAAGGAGGAAAGAGGGAAATTTGTGTTCTCCCTGGATTTACTTTTTTCTGCTACAATTACTCATACTGATGACTGTAATCATGGTTCACCATTTAGGATAAAGTGACAGTGGGTGTCTGTGTTCATCCATAGCTCCCAGGTTGCCAGGAATAAATAGATAAATTGCATCTATATATTTTATCTATATGTTGTTTTAAATAGATAAAGCAAATATTTACATATTTGTTTGTTTTTCTGGTCACACCTGGCAGTGCTCAGGGCTTACTCCTGGTTCTGCTCTCAGGGTATCACTGCTAGTGATGCTAACCAGAACATATTGGGGCGCCAGGATCAAACTCTGGTCAGCCGTGGGCAAGAAAAAGCTCTACTCACTGTACTATCTGTTCACCCCTCAATATTTTCAGAAATAAAAATACTCAGAGGTAGAAAAAAATTTATTGGAATGTAAAAGAGAAAGTTATTTCTCAGCAGGAGTAACAGCATAAGACTAAATTAAGTATGCCTCTTTTTGTGAGGTTTTAAAAGGAAAACTGGGAGAAAAAATAAAGTTATTTAACAAATTTATCAAACAAGTTATCAAAGAATTCCCCTTTTTTTTTCTCAAGGATGTTAATATAAGGCCCATTTGTATTGATTAAATAAAATCGATGACTTGCATTCCCACTTAGGCTGGTGGGGACTATTTATTTAAGACACTTTAGATTATATTTTTTCTAATTATGCCCAGGTATTGCCCCTTTCCCTTAGTCTTTTGTGAGCCAAAGGTCTGGGGAAGAATTTATGGTTTTCAAAAATTGGAATTTCCCCCAGTCTCAGAAGGAGCCCAGAATTAGCAGGAATACTTAAAATGTAGGACGCAGACAGCAGAAATGAAGATGTTTGCAATAGTTGGCAAAAAAGAAATTGATGCTGTCTCTTTCAGTTTAATCAGTGTATAATAGAATGGTAAAGAGGAGGACAAACCAATCTCTATCAGATGATAATAATGGAAATTGCTCATTTATTACTGACATTTGAGAAGAGGCTAGGGGCTGAGGTTTGGGCCAAACCTGCAGTGCTCAGGACTTACTCCTTCAAAGGTACAAATAGAAACAAACAGGGTGAGACTAGGAATATGACCTTATAAAAAGGGCTTAATATGATAACGCAAGGGAATGTAGGAAGTGACTAACATGAATAACCTAGGCTCTGCCTTATAACCCAGATGATCAAATAATTTAGATGACAGGATGCCAGATGATAATCATCTCAACATCCTAGCTCATTTCCTCAGTCCATTTTCTTTATTTTATCTTATTTTCCCTTTTATTTATTCTATTTGTTTTTTTTGGGGGGGTCAACACCCAGTAGTGCTCAGTGTTTTCTCCTGTCTCTGTGCTCAAGGACCACTCCTGTTGTTGCTTGGGAGACCATATGGGGTGCCAAGGATCGAAGCTGGATTGATAGCAAGTAAGTCCAGCACCCTGCCGGACGTACTGTCTCTGGCCCCAGACAATCTCTTTTAAACTCTATAAAAAATACTAATGCAAAAATACTGCTTTTATATTTTTGATGATCTTCAAGGCGAAAAGTTTCTCCTTCTCTCTGGAATCATTATTCAGGTGACGCCCTCCCCCCCCCCCCCCCCCCCGCCGTACACACAGCATATCTGATAATCTAGGTGCTCCCAGCCTTTTCCCTTTACCCTTCCCTTATTCTTCCTTTGAAATCTTTGCTGTATCTCATATGACCAAAGTCCCTTGCTTTCAGTCTTGACTGCTTGAGGTCAAGAACCCGATTGCCTCTGCCCAGTACACAGTGTCAGGGAGCAAACCGGGGTCCAAGGGTGCAAGGCAAGCACCTTAACCCCTAGACTAGCAGTCTGCTCCTTCACTGAAATTTTGGGTGGGACAGGATTAAGTTCTACTGCATAAAAGAAGTATAGACATAAATTCACATATCAGTAGTATAGAAGAATTGGAGGATGCTGTCATGAAATATTGGTTTAAGACCAATTAGACTATCAAAAAGACTATTTTCAGGGAAGGCAACATTCAGAATAGAATGCAGGCCATCAAATGTTTCCTGAAACTGAGTAGTTATAGTGGTCAACATTTCTTCTGATCAAATAAGGTCTTACTTATTTTTCTACCAATTACTATATTTTTCCTCTTCCAATACCTATTTATCTCAGCTTTCAAATGATACATTTTGGAGAGAAAAATATAGAAGTATATACTAAATTCTCTAGAGACATTGTTAACAGTTGTTCGAACAATATAATTTTTTCAACTATTTAGTGTCTAGGGAGAACTTATTCAAGAATACATTGGGGTCCTTTGAGAATGGTGCCTTACGCCTCATATTCTCCTGAGCATTTTCTGTTTTAATAAATATTTTCCTTGAAAATGCACAAAGTAAAAATATTACATAGGTTCTATTGCTGATTAATGTTATATGGACTTGTGAGTAATATTTGGAAATGTTTTAAGCCTAAATAAGTAAATAATAATAATATGAAATTGATACACTACTAATTCTTTTTTTTTTTTGCTTTTTCGGTCACACCTGGTGATGCACAGGGGTTACTCCTGGCTTTGTACTCAGGAATTACTCCTGGCGGTGCTCAGGGGACCATATGGGATGCTGGGAATCGAACCCGGGTTGGCCGCATGCAAGGCAAATGCCCTACCTGCTGTGCTCTCGCTCCAGCCCTGATACACTAATTCTAAGTCCAGATATAACTGAAATCAATTACAGGATGCAAAATTAGTTATAGGCTGCAATTTAAAAATAAAAGAATTATTTGTTGTTGGGCATAGTGACATCCATTCAGGGATGTATAAAACATGATGAAGCCTTGATCCCATAACAAGATGAAAGAGTTAAGTATTCAGTGTAGAAAAATTTACTAAAACAAGATTGTGTATATGTCTTCTTCACAAAGGAAATGGTGGAGTTTTTACATTTTGGGTAGTTCATATTTCCATTTTACATTTACTGCACCAGAACAAACAGAAAAATATTTTTTACAGTTAACATTTCTTTTATTATATTTCTTGTAACTATACTGAATGCTTAAATATTATTTTGACAGGGAAGTGTATATCTCCTAAAGTTTTCTGATGATTATTGTGTGATTCATTGTGTGCTTGAATTTTGCCAGGATTTCATTTCTTATCTCTTTTAGGCCATGTTGATTATTAAATTGTTCTTCATTTCATGTCTTTTAGACAAAGTATAAAATGCTAAGTGTAAGGACCAAAAATATATGAAGTCAATTTTAATATAGACATAAATACACATTATTAGTATAGAAGAATTGAAGGGTGCTCTTATGAAATAAAAGAAAGATTGAAGAGCCATTAGACAACCACAAAAATATGTTTATCACAAAAAGTGTCACTGTTCTGTCACTGTCCTCCCGTAGTTCATCGATTTGCTCGAGCGGGCCCCGTAATGTCTCCATGGGAGACTTTGTTGTTACCCATGGGAGACAAAAAGTGATAAGCATTTTTTGTAAGTTTTATTTATTAAATATTACTTGATGTGTTTCTCATTCTTACTTTCCAATGAACATACCTATGTTGCTTATTTTCTAAATTTTCATCGTAAGTCATATTTTTACTTACAAATTTTCATATTTGACCTATATATTTGCATATTTTAATATTTTCTCATTTTTTCTGATCACTATTTTGCACCTAATCAAATCTTCTGTCTCTATGAGTTTCAGATAGTCTCTTTTCAGTGTTGCTCTATTTTAATTTTTTTGCTCCTACAACTTCATATACTTTATATATATATCACATTCCTTAGTCTCACAGTTTTTCATTTTTTATTTTTCAGAATCATCACTTGCTAGGAGAAACAGCAGTTTCTTATTTATATATGCAGAAACAATAAGAATGTTGCGACTGATTTTCTCTTTGGCTATATGAATAATGGAGATGGTAACAAAGATTGAGGGGTTGGAAATTCTAATGTAAATTACAGTAAATCCAATGACTCCTAATGTCTCTCGTCCCTTTATATGAAGCTGGATCTCATGGTCATGAAAATACATGACAGAATCAAATATTTAAGTTTAATTAGTTGACTAACAGTATGCTAACCCTATTTATTGATAATGGGTAATTATGCAATGGAGAATATATGTGTCTAATGCGAAGAATAATGTAATGAAGCTTCTATTTGGTTCTAGGAAACAGATATCTTTTATTTCACTTGATCACTTGATATCCCCTTACTCATCAATTTGCTCAAGTGAGTGCCAATAACATCTCCATTCATCCCTGTTGCATACTAGCGTAGCCAAATGGCATCTGCTCGTTTTAGGAAAATGAAGAGCCTCAAACCGATCATTCAGGATCTTGACAAAGAAGTCTGACCATCTCGTAGGTGGGTGTCCACATGATCTTTTGACATCCCATGGAATCCAGTCGTTAATGGCTCTAGTCCAGCGGTCGTCTCCAAATCTCATTACATGTCCAGCCCATCTGTTTTTAGGTGCCTTGGCAAACGAGACAGCGTCCCTGATTCTTGAGCATTGACGGAGGTCAGAACTCCAGATTCTTTCTCTCATTTGAGTGAAGCGTGATACTCCAAGCATAGCTCTTTAATTCCTCTTTGAGAGACTGAATAGCGTTCTCATCCTGTTCTCATAGGGCCCACGTCTCTAAGGCGTATGTTAGTGCAGGGAGAATGATGGAACCGAAGAGATGTGCTCAGAACTGGAGGTTTTTCGTTCTCTTAGTTATTTCTTCGACGCTCTTGAAGGCGCTCCAAGCCGCTCTCTTCCTCCTGTGCAACTCAGGTGCCAGGTCATTCGTCATGTTGACTTCTCGACCTAGGTATATGTAACTGTTGCATTCAGAGACGGTCATTCCATTGAGAGTGAACGGAATGTCAGGAACAAGACTGTTTCTCATGAACATTGTTTTTGTGAGATTCAGCTGTAATCCGACATTTCCACACTCACGGTCGAAGTTGGTCAGCATTTGTGCCGCTTGGCTGATATTTGGTGTTATTAGAACAATGTCATCAGCAAAGCGGAGGTGGTGTAGTTGCTGACCATCTGTTTTCACTCCCATTCCTTCCCATTCCAGTCATAGCATGACTTTCTCAAAGGTGGCACTGAAGAGTTTTGGTGAAATAGTATCACTCTGCTGAACCCCTCTCTCGACATGGATGATCACTTCTTTGTAGAATGGTGAGATCCTGGTAGTGAATCTGTAATACAGCTCACGGAGGATCCTGATGTACTGAGTTTGAATGCCCTGATTGGCTAGGGCTTCGATGACCTCTTCCATCTCAACAGAATCAAAGGCCTTCTTTAAATGAATGAATGATAGACAGAGGGGCATCTTGAACTCCCGAGAAACTTCAATGAGCTTGGTTGTCATGTGGATATGGTCGATGGTGCTGAATCCTTTGTGGAACCCGGCTTGCTCACATGGTTGTCCTTCATCTAGTGTTCTGCCAATCCTATTCAGGATGACTCGAGTGAACAACTTGTAAGTAAAGTAAAGTAAAGGCCCTCCCGTTGATCGTCGATTTGCTCGAGTGGGCCCAGTAACGTCTCCATTGGAGACTTTGTTGTTACTGTGTCTGGCATATCGAATACTCTCGGTAGCTTGCTGGGCTCTCCGAGAGGGGCGGAGGAATCGAACTCGGGTCGGCCATGTTGGCCGCTTGTAAGGCGAACGCCCTACCCGCTGTGCTATCGCTCCAGTCCCAGACAATAGGCAGATTGAGTGATAGTTGCCAATGTCTTTTATTTAAGAGAAAAAAAAACACACACACACTCCCAATGTTTGCATATTACAACACAGGAAAAGAATGATTTTGCTATGGTTTAAATCCTTCCTAAGTTTCCTTCAATTGATTCAGATTAAATCATCTATCAACTACAATCTTTATAGATGGTGTTTGATTATAAAATTGTAGAAATAAGATTGAATTTTCTATGTATAACATGTCACTGTCACTGTCCTCCCGTTGATCATCGATTTGCTCGAGCAGGCCCAGTAACGTCTCCATTGGAGACTTCGTTGTTACTGTGTTTGGCATATCGAATACGTCATGGGGAGCTTGCCAGGCTCTGCCGTGCGGGCGAAATACTCTCGGTAGCTTGCCAGGCTCTCCGAGAGGGGCAGAGGAATCGAACTCGGGACGGCCATGTTGGCTGTGTGCAAGGCAAACGCCCTACCTCTGTGCTATCGCTCCAGCCCGGACACGGACAGGATTGACAGATTGATAGCTCTTTCTCGATTCCGTGGGTGGTGGTGCATGGCTGTTCTTAGTTGGTGGAGCAATTTGTCTGGTTAATTCCGATAACGAACAAAGCAAAGAGAATAAAAACAAAAAAGTAACAGGAACTGTTTTATTATTTTCATTTTGCATATCGATCATTATGGCAATAAAATATGTTATGGACTTTGTTCAGTGTTCAGCTCAGGAGAACATATGTGGTGCTGAGTTTGTACCAGGATGGTCTCCATGCAAGGCAAGCTCCTTAACCCTGGGCTATTTCTCTGCCCTCACAGTTTGGGATTTCATTTTTTTCTTGGTGCTTTATGTATGAGATCACTCAGTAGTTGATTTGACTCACTTTGCTTAAAACAACACGCTCTGGAACAACATTCCATAGAAACTGTGACAAAATGTGAGATTAATTAATTTTTCATTGTTGAATATACTGAAAATATGAAAATTGAGCACATAAATGCATATATGTTTAATGTAACTACATATGCTCAATATGATATAAATGTATATTTTGACTATATTGAAGAAAACGAAATTTTACATTTTGTTACAACTTGAATGGAACAAAAAGGTGTCATAGTATACAAAATGAATCCGGAGGAGAAAAGCTATATCTGGCAGGAGAACCTATAAGCTTAAACAATCTTGAAATAGAGGAAAAGAATAGCAAGAGAAGACAGAGGTGTAGAATCGAGGATAAGGAGAATGCCCTGCAGGAGATCAACCCCAATATGACCCCTGGCACCACTTTGTTCCCCAAGCATTACCAGATACAGTCCTGGAGGGCTATGAGCAGCAGCACCAAGTAAGTTTTTTGAATTCCTGTCCATGACAGTTGGTCCCTCCAATACCCAGTAAGACAGGGCTCATATAGTACCTTATCATAGACCCACAAATTGAACTCCAGCACAGCTGACAGAAACTGAGAGGAGGGGTTACCAAGCGTCTTAAGATCTTCTATTAGGCTACAACAGCCAATCCTCTACAACAAATTAAAGAAAGCCACAACGTAGTGGGGAAATATTACATTTTATTTATTTATTTATTTACTTTATATTTTTGATTGAATCACCCTGAGATATAGATACAAAACTTTCATAATTGAGTTTCAGTCATGCAATGATCAAACACCCATCCCTCCACGAGTGTGTATTTTCCATCATCAATGTCTCAAGTATCTCAACTGCCACCCCAACCCCACCCCACCCCACTTCCTGCCTCTATGCCAGGCACTTTCCTTCTTATTCTCTCTCCAAAAAACAGTCTGAAAGATCAATGAAACAAATTACTTTTTTTAAGAAAATAAAAAAGATTGATAAACCAATACCAAGATTCACAAATAGAGAACCCTAATAGAATCAGAAATGAAACGGGGGACATCACAACACAAACTACAGATATTCAAAGGTTCATCAGAGATTCTATGAGAATATTTATGCCACAAAACAAGAAAACCTATAAAAATAGATTAATTCCTGGTTTCCTATAGCCTCCCAAGTCTGAACCAAGAAGACTTGGAATACATGAACAGACCTATCACTATCAAGGAAATTGAAATGATAATCAAAAGTCTCCCCCAAAACAAAAACCCTTGCTAAAACGAATTCAGTATTGAATATTTTCAAATCTTTACAGAGGACCTATTCCCAATCCTTTTCAAGCTTTTCTCGGAAATTAAAGAATCAGAAACACTTCTTGAGCTTATTCGCCAATGTGGTTTGACACATGCCTCAGGCAACCACAAGTGGATGTCAGAGCTCACAAAGCAGTGCAGAGATGCGATCAAGGAAGACCTCAGAGAGAAGAGCAGAAGTGCTGGTAGATGCGGCAGAAGCCTGGAAAAGCATTCATAACACCAGCCTGTCCATCGTCAACTACAAGACCAAGATGGCTGCCCTCCGATGTCCTGATGGATCTTTCACATCATCCAGATGGGCAATGGAGAAGATCATCCATGACTTCTACTCAAATCTCTTCGATAGCCATGTTCACCTGTCCATATACCAAATTCCGCAGGATGAATGTGTCATTCCCAATGTTCTCCCTTCCGAAATCTGACACACCATTTCGTCGGTTAAGAAATGAACAGCACCTGGCCCAGACAAGGTCAGACCTGAACACCTGGAGAACCTGCCGTCAGAACTCATTAATATGCTGGCTCGGCTCTTCACACGCTACCAGTCTGAATGCAAGGTTCTGTCCCAATGGAAACCAGCATGACTGCACTACTGTACAAGAAGGGAGACATCCACGACATTGGCAACTATATCCCAATCTGCCTATTGTCTGTCATCTACAAGCTGTTCACTCGAGTCATACTGAATAGGATTGGCAGAACACTAGATGAAGGACAACTATGCTAGCAAGCTGGGTTCCGAAAAGGATTCAGCACTATCGACCATATCCACATGATAACCAAGCTCATTGAGGTTTCTCTGGAGTTCAAGATGCCGCTCTGTCTAACATTCATTGATTTAAAGAAGGCCTTTGATTCTGTTGAGATGGAAGCGGTCATTGAAGCCCTAGCCAATCAGGGCATTCAAACTCAATACATCAGGATCCTCCGTGAGTTGTATTAAGGATTCACTACCAGGATCTCACCATTCTAAAAAGTAATCAGAGATGTCACGAGAGGGGTTTGGCAGGGTGATACCATTTGACCGAAACTCTTCAGTGCCACCCAAGAGAACATCATGCGATGACTGGAATGGGAAGGAATGGGAGTGAAGATAGATGATTGGCAACTACACTACCTCCGCTTTGCTGATGACATTATTCTAATAACACCAATCATTAGCCAAGTGACACAAATGCTGGCTGACTTCGACCGTGTGTGTGGAAAGGTCAGACTTCAGCTGAATTTCACGAAGGCAATGTTTATGAGAAACAGCCTCCTTCCTGATGCTCCATTCACTCTCAACGGAACAACCATCTTTGAATGTAACAGTTATATGTACCTAGGTCAAGAAGTCAACATGATGAATGACCTGGCACCTGAGTTATGCAGGAGAAAGAGAGTAGCTTGGAACGCCTTCAAGAGCATCAAAGAAATAGCTAAGAGGACGAAGAACCTCTGGCTCCAGGCACATCTGTTTGATTCCACCTTTCTTCCTGCATTAACATATACCACAGAGACCTGGGCCCTACAAAAACAGGATGAGAATGCTATTCGGGTCTCCCAAAGAGGAATCGAAAGAGCTATGCTTGGAGTATCAAGCTTCACTTAAATGAGAGAAAAAATCTGGAGTTCTAACCTCCGTTGACGATCAAGAATCAGGGACGCTGTCTCATTTGCCAAGTCGTCA
Organism: Sorex fumeus; assembly: GCF_029834395.1. Taxonomy (NCBI): domain Eukaryota; kingdom Metazoa; phylum Chordata; class Mammalia; order Eulipotyphla; family Soricidae; genus Sorex; species Sorex fumeus. The sequence goes on along the minus strand of NW_026606086.1, from coordinate 14,594,944 downwards.
AAAATCAGATGAGCTGGACACGTAATGAGATTTGGAGATGACCGCTGGACTAGAGCCATTACCGACTGGATTCCACGGGACGTCAAAAGATCAATTGGCCGCCCACCTATCAGATGGTCAGACTTCTTCATCAAGATCTTGAACGATCAGTTTGAGGCTCTTTGTGTTCCTAGAACAAACAGACGCCATTGGGCTACACTAGCATGCGACAGGGACAAATGGAGAAGTTGCTGGCGCCTGCTCCAGCAAATCGACGATTAACGCGAAGTCAAGTGATCAAGTGATCAGAAACACTTCCGAACAACTTATCTCATATTTATATGAGGGAAATATCATCCTGATACAAAAAGCAGAGACACCACAAAGAACGAGAATTATGTTTAGGCCAAGGGTGTAATATATAATGCATCTGGAGGCCAGAGTGATATTACAGTGGGTAGGCATTTGCCCTGTATGCGGATGTACTGGTTTCGATCCCCAACATCTCATATGGTCACCTGAGCACCGCCAGGGATAATTTCTGAGTGCAGAGTCAGGAGTAACCCCTGTTCATTGCCGGGTGTGACCCTCCCCCCAAAAAAACAGAAATAAAACAAAAACACATCTGACTACAGATCAGAAGGAGAATTATAGTCCGATATCCCTGATGAACACAGATCCAAAGATCCTTAGCAAAATCCTAATAATACATTTTAATTTTAAGCCATATTATAATCAAAGAAATTGTACTAACTAGAGGTGAGGAAAAAATGGAATGGAAGTGAGAATCCAGAGCAAGCCTAGAGATCTATGGTAAAAGAAATCTTGAGAAGGGTACCAAAAACAAGCACAGGAAAAAATAGTCTCTTGGTGTCAGGTAAACAGTACAGAATGGAACTAAGGTGTGTCTTGAGTGCAATGCAATTCTGATTCAATCCCTGCATATTGTCCTTGGAGCACCACCAAGAACACCCTGAACACTACCCTAAAACAGGGTATGATTAAACAAGTAAAACGAAATAAAGACAGTCTTTCCCACATAATTATTCTGGGTTAACTAGATATCCACTTACAAAAGACAAACGTTAAGTCTTTACCTTGCATTATATAAAAATCATTCTTTTTACATGGTGTTCTAGATAAACAGTGAAAATTAAAACATTCTTAGAAGAAAATATCAAGTTTAAGCTGTACAGAAAAACTTTGGTTTTTGATGTAGTTATGAACTTTTAGATAGAGATAACTCCAAATTAAACTGAATTAAAGCTTTCATTAGAAAAAATAATTACAGGAGTGCTCCCCTTTCTCTCACCCCGTGCGTGTGCCCCCTCTTCCCGCTGATCTGGACTCTCTCTGCTGGGCAGAGGAGACTTTGGGAAAAACCTGCCTGAGTGCTGCTGGAGTCCCTTTCACCACTTGGGGCCCATCCTTTTCAGGTTCCTGTTTGGAAGTGTCCCTGGGACCGTCTGGTGGCATGGTCTCCACGTAGGGGGCGTGGACTCCCCCAAAGTGGGTGTGACCTTCTCTGAGGTGTGTGGCCGCTCATGTGGCAGCGGTTACATTGCCCACTCCCAGCATGCTCGACTCTTATCCCAGCCTTTATCAACCAATTCTGTGAAAACAATTCTGGCAGCCTCAACTACAATAAAAATAACAATAATCCACTGGCCTACCGCCATTCTAACAAAAGATCAGTATGCAAGAAGCTGTACAAGCCCAATATTAAAGACCACCTCCTTCAAAGCTTCACTCGATGCCCGTTATAAGCCAAAGAATAATGCCTGAGAGGAAGGTCAGACTCTAGAAAGGGAGAAGAGTGACCACCATTGACCGACCTTATCCAGAATCCTTTCCCATGATAAGAGGGAACAGTGCTAGTGAATTCCAGGGTTTTACCTCTAGACAACAAAACAACATGAAGAAATCGCACAAAACTCCACTACAAGGAGAGGACGAAGAAAAGAGTCCTGAATCCTCAACCTGGGTAATCCACAAATATGCCCTCTCCTATAAAGAATTCAGAGACGAAATGCAGAGGATGTTCAAGGAACTACTCAAAGAATCAATAGAAGATATATCCAGAAAACTAAAGGAAGAAATAGTAGAACGGATAGTCGAGAAAATACAGAAGGAAATAAGAGCAGAAATAAAAACCTACAAAAGGAAGTGTCACAAAGGATTAGGTAGACGAAATTAAAGACTCAGTAGGTGCCCACAGCAATAGGATGAATACAGTTGAAGGCAGGATCAGTGAGCTTGAAGATGAGCAACAGAAATCACATAAGGAACAACAAAAAAACAGGAAAAGACCTCAAAATAGCTCTAAGGAGAATCAGAGACCTAAGGGTTGATGCCAAGAAAAACAACATTAGAGTCATCGGAGTTCCAGAAGGACAGGGAGGCAACCCCAATGAAAAAGCCACAGTAGTCAAAGAAATCATTTCTGAAAAGTTCCCAGCGTTGAAGAATGCAGACATCCAGATCCAAGGAGCCAGAGGGGTGCCAGCTAAAAGGGACCCTAAAAAACACTCCAAGGCATATCATAGTCAGAATGATGAATGCTGTGGACAGAGACACAATACTGCAAGCAGCAAGATCAAAGAAGGAAATCACATACAAAGGAGCACCCCTTAGATTACAGCAGACCTATCAGAGGAAACTCTCCAAGCCTGAAGACAAAGGTGGGATATAGTGGAAAAAAATCAATGAACTGAACTCCTCACCAAGAATACTGTATCCAGCAAAACACTCACTCAAACTCGATGGAACTATATACCATTTTCTAGATAAGCAACAGTTCAGGAACTTCATAGACTAAAAAACCAAATCTATAAAAAGGATTAAAGGGGATCATGTAAGATAAGAAGGAAAACGCTTATAAACACAGTCAACCCCTACAGAAAGATGGCACAAAATCCCATGACAATCTCTCTCAATGTCAGTGGTCTAAATCCACCAATCAAGAGTCATAGATTAGCAAAATGGATCCAGAAACTGAAATCAACATTCTGCTGTCTACAAGAAACTCATCTGAACAATCAGAGCAAACACAGACTCAAAGACAAAGGATGGGAAGCAATCTTGCTAGCAAACAGCTCACTCAAAAAAGCCGGGGTGGCCATACTAGTATCTGACAACATAAATTTCACTTTAAAAAAGATTAGATGGGATAGTGAAGGCCATTTTCTATTTATCAAGTGATATGAACAACAGGAAGAAATCACACTCTTAAATGTATACACACCTAATGAGGGAACAGCTAAATATTTCAAACAACTGCTAACAGTTTTTAAGGAGGACATTGCTTGCAACACAATAGTAGTTGGAGACTTCAACATTGCCTTATTACCTCTGGATAGAGAAACAAGAACAAAACTCAAGGAAACATTGTCTTTGAAGGAAGAAATAGAAGAGAGAGGGCTTATAGACTTATACAGGGCTTTACACCCCAAAAAGAAAGAACACACATTCTTCTCCAGTGCGCAAGGAGCATTTTCCAAAATAGACCATGTGCGAGGCCACAAAACATACCTCAATAAAATCAGGAAGGTAGAAGTAGTATCAACAATCTTTTCAAACCATGATGCACTGAAGATAGAAGCGAAGCACACAAAGACATGGAGAAACAAATCAAACACCTGGAAATTAAACAACTCAATGTTGAACAACGAGTGGGTCAGGAAAGAAGTCAAAGACGAAATCAAAAGATACCTGGAAACAAATGAGAATGCAGGCACTAGATAACAGAACCTATGGACCGCAGCTAAAGCCATACTAAGAGGAAAATTTATAGTGTTGCAAGATTTCCTAAGGAAAGAATAAAGGGCCTACACAGATAATGTAAACACACAGCTGAAGATCTTAGAAAAAGACCAACAAAGGGAATGCAAAATTGGCCGAGAAAAGAAATAATAAAACTTAGAGCAGAAATTAACGACATGGAAACCCAAAAAACTATCCAAAAAGTCAATGAAACCAAGAGCTGGTTCTTCGAGAAAATAAATTAGATTGATAAACCACTAGTAAGACTCACAAAGAAAGAGAGAGAGAGAACTCTAATGAACTGAATCAGAAATGAAAAAGGGGACATCACTACAGAAACCAATGAAATTCAAAACATCAACAGAGACTACTTTGAGAGTCTGTATGCCATGAAACAAGAGAACCTAGAAGAAATGGATAAATTCCTGGATTCCTATAATCTCCCAAGATTGAACCAGGAAGACTTGGGATACCTGAATAGACCCATTCATATCAAGGACATTGAAGCGGTAATCAAAAGTCTTCCAAAAAACAAAAGCACAGGCACAGAGGGATTCACTAGGAAATTCTCCCAAACATTTGAATAAGACCTTTTGCCAGTTCTCCTCAGCTTTTCCAGGAAATTGAAAATAACAGGAACTCTCCAAAACAGCTTCTATGAGGCACATATCTCCCTAATACCAAAAACAAACAAAGACACTACCAACAAAGAAAATTATAGGCCAATAACCCTGATGAACACGGATGCGAAAATCCTCAACAAAATATTAGCAAATAGAATCCAACAAATAATAAAACGATCATACAACACGATCAAGTGGGATTCATCCTGGGGATGAAAGGATGGTTTAACATTCAGAAATTAATCAACATAATCCAACATATCAACAAAAGTAAAGATAAGAACCATATGAACACATCAATAGACACAGAGAAAGCATTTGACAAGATACAGTACCCGTTTATATGAAAACTCTCACCAAAAAGGATTCTGAAGGAACTTTCCTCAAGATAGTCAAAGCCATCTACGACAAACCCATGGCAAGCATTATCCTCAATGGGGAAAAACTTAGAGGGTGCCTTCCCTCTAAGATCAGGGACAAGAAAAGGATGTCCACTCTCACCACTTCTGTTCAATATAGTACTGGAAGTACTTGCAATAGAGATTAGGAGAGAAAAAGACACTAAAGGCCTCCATATAGGAAAGGAAGAAATTAAGCTCTATTTCCAGATGATATGATACTATATCTTGAGAACCCTAAATCCTCTACCAAGAAACTCCTAGAAACAATAGACTTGTACAGTAAAGTTGTAGGCTATAAAATTAATGCCCAAAGATCCATGGCCTTCCTATATACAAATAATGAGACAAAAGAAAGTGACAGGACAAAAACAATCCCGTTCATAATCATGCCCCAGAAAATCAAATACCTTGGAATCAGCCTAACTAAAGAGGTAAAGGACCTCTACAATGGAAACTACAAAACACTACTCCATGAAATAAAAGAGGACACGAGGAAATGGAAACATATTCTCTGCTCATGGATAGGAAGAATTAACATTGTCAAAATGGTGGTCATGGTCCTCCCGCTGTTCATCAATTTGATCCAGCGGGCCCAGTAACGTCTCCATCATGAGACTTGTTGTTACTGTGTTTGGCATATTAAAGATGTTGCGGGTAGCTTGCCAGGCTTTGCCGTGTGGGCGAGATACCCTCAGTAGCTTGCCGGGCTCTCCAAGACGGGCAGAAGAATTGAACCCGGCTCGCCCAGGCTGGCTGCACGCAAGGTAAATGCCCTACCGCTGTTGCTATCACTCTAGCTCGTCAAAATGGCAATATTCCCCAAATCATTATATAAATTCAATGAGATCCCTATAAGGATACCTATGAAATTCTTCAAAGAAATAGATCGAGCACTCCTGAAATTCGTATGGAACAACAAATTCCCACAAATAGATAAAGGAATTCTTGGGAAAAAGATGCGTTGAGGCATTACCCTCCGCAACCTCAAACTCTACTACAAAGCAGTAATAATTAAAACAGCATGGTACTGGAACAAAGGCAGGTCCATAGACCAATGGAACAGGGTGGAATATCCGTACACAAACCCCAAATGTATGAACATCCAATCTTTGATAAAGGAGGAAGATATGTGAAGTGGAGCAAGAAAAGTCTCTTCAACAAATGGTACCGGCATAAATGGACAACCACATGCAGTAAAATGGGCTTAGACCTCGACCTAACATCATGCACAAGTCAGATCGAAATGGATTAAAGATCTCAACATCAGGCCAAAATCCATAAGGTACATCAAAGACAAGGTTGTAAAAACCATCAACAATATTGAGGCTAACAGTATCTTCAAAGACGACGCTCCACTGACCAACCAAGTGGAAACAGAGATAAACAAATGGGACTATCTTAAATTAAGAAGCTTCTGCATCTCAAAAGATATAGTGACCAGAATACAAAGACAATCTACAGAATGGGAAAGGATATTTACCGAATACCCATCTGATATGGCATTGATATCAAGGATATACAAAGTATTGGTTCAACTCCACAAGAAGAAAACATTCAACCCCATCAAAAAAATGGGGTAATGAAATGAACAGAAACTTTCTCAAAGAAGAAATCTGAATGGCTAAAAGACACATGAGAAAATGCTCTACATCATTAATCATCAGGGAGATGCAGATCAAAACAACATTGAGATATCACCTCACACCACAGAGACTGGTCCACATTCAAAAGAACAGGGGCAACCGGTGTTGGCTCAGATGTGGTGAGAAAGGGACTCATCTTCACTGCTGGTGGGAATGCTGACTGGTCCAGCCATTTTGGAAAACAGTATGGACGATTCTCAAAAAATTAGAAATTGAGCTGCCATTTGATCCAGCAATACCACTCTTGGATATATATCCTGGAGAGGCAAAGAAGTATAGCTGAAATGACATTTGCACTTCTATGTTCATTGCTGCACTATTCACAATAGTCAAAATCTGGAAAAAAACCCGAGTGCCCGAGAACAGATGACTGGTTAAAGAAACTTTGGTACATCTATAAAATGGAGTACTATGTAGCTATTAGAAAAGACGAAGTCATGAAATTTACATACAAATGGTACTACATGGAAAGTATCATGCTAAATGAAATGAGTCAGAAAGAGAGGGACAGACATAGAAATATTGCATTCATCTGGGGAATATAGAGTAACAAAATAGGAGACTAACATCCTAGAATAGTCGAGATAAGTTGCAGGAAGTTTACCCATGGCTTGAACGGGCACTGGTAGAGGGATAGGTACTCAATCATTGTATAACTGAAACCCAAGAACAAAAACTTGTAAGGTCGACAACTGTACTTCATGGTGTTTCACTAATAAAAAAAAGAAAAAAAAAGATTATACAACAGGAAATTCAAGGTGGAAAACAGATCTGTAAATCAAACAAAAAAAAGAAAAATAATTATTAAAATTGGAAAAAACATTTCTAAATTATTTGGTATGGAAGGACTTTAACAAGAAAGTTAAAATAAAATCTATAAGTATGGCTGAAAATATTTTAAATATTATATCTTATAATTTATAAAATCCTGATTCTTATGACACATGCATGCTAATAAAAATTAACAGCAAGCATTCAACAGTGAAGAAACCTGTTGGGCACCACAACACTGGAGAATTCTCTGGGACCCATACCAAGCTGATATCTCCTGGTTGCCCCAGATGGAGAAGGTGCAGTCTCCCCACCTTCTCCAGATGGATTCCCTGCAACCATGAGCTTCTACAAGCATGGTTCTGGTATGTGGCTATCAGGACTATTCCTGATATGACCTTTCCTGATATACAAAGTGAACAATGGGAAATAAATGATCTAGCATCTGCCTCTGTCCAAAACTAGAGAGAGAACGGTGACATGCAGGGCCTCAAAGACCAATCGTGGAACCCAGCGGCATCTGGACTGAGCATAAAAACTACAGTGCGAGACCACCTCTGGTGGGGAAATTCGTCTGTCCTTTCCATCTTTTCTCCGAGGTCGAGGTGGAGCAGTGGCCAGTAGGCTCTGAGAAGGTGGTGGCCACTGCATCACCGCGGAGAAAAGACGGAAGGGACAGACGAATTTCCCCACTAGAGGTGGCCTGGCACTGTAGGTAAACAGTGTCTAGGAAAAAGTAAAAAAACGTTTATTGACAAGAAGTTATTTCTGCATGCTTACTTTCTGGTGTGTCTTTTTATTCTGTCCAAAAATATAGTACCAGTTTTTCATAACTTACTTAAAATATGAAATCTGCATATTAGTCAGAAGGCAACTTAACTCTTCATATCTCTCTGGTCCTTTGAAATTAAGTTTATAGTTTTGTTTCTGATTTCTTCTCTGGGTTGCAATTATCTATTCAATCTTATTTTATGTGTCTGTAAAACTTATTCCATATATGGAACTTTAGTAGTTTATTTACCAGATATAAAATAAATTATATCTGGTAAATAAACTAAATCATTTGTATGATAACATTTGTATGCACTGTTGCACTGTCGTCCCGTAGTTCATCAATTTGCACAAGCGGGCACCAGTAACGCCTCCATTGTGAGACTTGTTGTTACTGTTTTTGGCATATTGAAGACTCCACTGTAGCTTGCCAGGCTCTGTGGTGGGGGCGGGATACTCTCAGTAGCTTGCCGGGCTCTCTGAGAGGAATGGAAGAATCGAACCCGGGTCGGCCATGTGCAAGGCAAACACCCTACCTGCAACATTTGTATAACAGAAATAACTGTCTATTTTATTACCCAAATAAACTAAAATAATTGTAGAAGCCTTTCATTTCAATTATTTGTAGAATGCAATATTTTCAGGTATGGCATAATTTGACTTGCTAAATTAATCTGAACTGCCACATTTTTCTTAAAAATTAAGTAACAAAATAAAAAGTTAATGAAACATAATAAACAGTCTTAATGGAAAAAAATCTGCTATATGATATCCCTGTAGCTGCTTTCATATTGCAATAACATGGTTGCGCAGTTGCTACAAAGATATGATTCTAACTACTATATGTCTTTATACTAGAAAATGTTTTACTCCTTCTATTTGATGGTTTTTAAGTCACTATTATCTCTAAATTTTAGAAGATCAGACAATCTCTTATTAGGAGGGCAGGATGTTGTTCATTTATATCTATTTTAAAGCAGCCCTTTTAAGTTTCAATTTTTTCCCTGCTTTCTAGTACAGTGATAACATTTAGATCAGAGTTCTGGGAGAAAATATAGGCTTTTAAGCACTTGGAAATTGAGCACTGTCAGGAGTGACCTCTGAGCATGTAGATAGGAGTAAGTACTTACCACCTTGGCCAACATTCCTGGAAGAAAGACAGAGAGAAAGAGAGAAAAGAAAGAAGAAAAGGAATGAAGGAAGGAAGGAAGGAAGAAAGGAAGGAAGGAGGGAGGGAGGGAGGGAGGGAAGGAAGGAAGGAAGGAGGGAGGGAGGGAGGGAGGGAGGGAAGGAAGGAAGGAAGGAAGGAAGGAAGGAAGGAAGGAAGGAAGGAAGGAAGGAAGGAAGGAAAGTAAACCAGACCCATTGGGATCATTCCTTGTTCTAAACATAAAATAAGTAATTTCCCAGAAACTTGATATATTTTAATGACAACTGTACTTGAAATTTTACATTTGGGAATTGGTGACTTTAATAATACTAGACCGATTTGAGTATAGTACTGTTCACAGACAGCCAGAAATACTGATTTCTTTTTAAAAATAAAAAAATATTGACTTCTATGAATATAAGAATTTAGAAAGTTTTAAGGTATTGTTCTTGTATTTCATTTACATTTTGACACATGTTCTGATGCTTGAATTAAATTATATGCTTGGTATTTTCTATTAAACTGTATAAACCCAGATCTCATGTATGCAAAGAATGTTTTTTACCACTGAGCCTCTCTCGCTCCTGATCAAGCTGCTTAACGGCCATGATCCCAGAGACTCAGAAACAAATGTTGAAACCCAGTGGCTTTTGGCAGAAATGTGTTCGGACCCCACAGTACATTACTGTCGCCTGGCTACCCCAGGGAGAAAAGGGTGTTGTCCCTCCGCCTGCTTCCTCTTGGCAGCTTGGTGGCCATCATCCTCCAGAGGCCATTGGACAGTCAAGCTTGGGCCCGCAGTGATGAAACTTGTTGGACCTCACAGGATGGGGGGGGAGCCGGGCCTGTCCTCCCCACCCCAACGAGACCCCAAGTCATCGCCCACGAACGGCCTCTCTGGCTCCTGATCAAGCTGCTCAACGGCCATGATCCCAGAGACTCAGGAGCAGATCTCGAAACACAGTGGCTTTTGGCCTAAATCCCTCCAGATTTAAGTGTTAAAATTTTGGAATTTCAAAATCCCGTGGCTACTAGTGCAGCCACGTGACATCATATGTTATTCATAACTAGCAATAGAAAACAAATTGTCTACTGTTGCCTTTTCAGCAGATCTGAGTGTTGGAGTAAAATCACAAATAATAATGGTGGATCTGGTGTCAAAGTATTGAATGTAATCAAAGTAGAGAGAGAGTAATGTGGAAATCATCTGCCCCACAGGTAGGGGGAGAGTGTAGGATGGGGGTATACTGGGGTTTTTGGTGGTGGAGAATGGGCACTGGTGAAGGTATGGGTGTTTCATTGTATGACCGAGACTTTGACCCCAAAAGCTTTGTAACTGCTTTCACGGTGATTCAATAAATAAAATTATAAAAAATGAAAAAAAGTAAGTTGGAGTTCATGCACAATTCAATCAGCTAATCAGTGGCTGAATAAATAGCAGTACCCCTACAAAAAATATGGAATTAACTGCCACTTGACCCAGCAATTTCACATCTTGGCATCTAATATAAAGGCCCCAAAATAGAATGCACCTCTATGTTCCTTGCAGCACTACCAACAATAGCCAAAATCTGGAAACAATATAAGTGTCCAAAATCAAAAGACTGGATAAAGAAACTATAGTTCATATACACAGTGAAATATTACTCAGCCATAAAAAATTAAGACATGCTGCTACATGGATGGATGGATGGGTGGATGAATATGGAGAGTAGTATGATGAGTGAAATTAGTCAGAGAGAGAAATAGACTAAGAGAATGATATCTCTCATATAAAGAAACATTATACTGAAATGAAAAAAAACTACCCAAAGCAACTAAAACAAAGAACATGAGAACTGTTCTACATTAGGAAGCAAACCATTTGAGACAGTGGGTGTTTGAGATAGGAGAGGGAAGAGAATACTTCAACAATGGTGGAGGGGCATAGTCAATCTAGATGAAGGGAGGGGGATTAAGCATTATTCATGAAGCCCTATTGGCAACAGTAATGTAAACCACAGTATAAAAATTTAATTGAAAAAATGTCTCTTACTGAGACAGGTGGGGCGTAAATGGGAGGCATTTGTGGAGGGTAGATAGTATACACTAGTGAAGGGATTGACGTTAATACATTCTATTTCTGAAACACAATTGTGAATAACTTTGTAAGTCATGGTGGCTTAAAACTAAAATTAAATGAATAAATAAATGGCATGTTGAATAAGAAAATGTGGTCTGGAGTTAAGAGGCTCAAGGACCTGGGAACTTATATGTGTCAATGGTGTAGAGGCAAACTATTTGTATTTATAGAATCCACTAAGGCCAATGCAACTGTAAGAATGGAATCCAAACTACAATAATTACACTTAAAAATGTGCCTATTAAGTAGGCAAGCTGGAAGAGGGGGACGAAACCTGGGGACATTGGAGAAGGAATGCTGACACTCATGATGGAATTGGTGGAATCTCGTATGCCTGAAATTACATTGTGGGCAAGTTTGTAAATCATGATGCATAAAGTTTATATATATATGGTGAGATTATAGACATTTCAACCAAAGTTTTCAATGACAAATTTGTGGGTCGAAAATTGTGGCACAAATATGTAATTAAAAATTACTCAGATATTAAGATCAGATCAGATCTTGCATTTTGCCACAACTGGATAGTCCTGTTAAGCAAAATTAGTCAGAAGGTGAAAGACAAATACAAAATTATCTCACTCACTTTTTTGCTACTATAAAGCAAGAATATTGATAATTTTCAATGAAAAGAACCATCTTGTTTTAATAATAATAGTAATAACAATAATTAATTAACCTTAACATCCCTTATCTGTCATATGTTATTGATTGTATCTTCCACAGAAGGGCTGCCTGGATAGTAGGCAGGTAAGCTGCATTTCATATAGTTTTCCAGAGTTCAATCCCAAGCTCTGTACTTGATCCCATGAGCGTGCCAGGAGTGATCCCTGAGTGCAGAGTGAGAAGGAAGACCTAGCACTGCCAGGTATGGTCCAAAAATAGGGAAAAAAACCCACTTCACATAAGAAAAAAAAATCCAGTCCTAAATGCATTTTTTAGTATATTTTAGCATTTTCAAAAAATTTATCAGCTAACTATAAATTTCTTTAATGCTGAAGAGAACAGTTTGAATTCATCTTTGAGCTCAGTTAACTGTGATATCCAAAATAACAAAGATACTAAAGGAAAATACAATCTAAGAAAATATTACTGTTGAGTAGGATAAGGTAAGAAAAAGGTAAAGGCCCTCCCGTTGTTCATCAATTTGCTCGAGCGGGCCCAGTAACGTTTCCATTGGAGATTTTGTTGTTACTGTGTTTGGCATATCGAATACATCATGGGTGGCTTGCCAGGCTCTGCCGTGTGGGCGAGATACTCTCGGTAGCTTGCCGGGCTCTCCGAGAGGGGCGGAGGAATTGAACTCGGGTCGGCCATATTGGCTGCGTGCAAGGCAAACGTCCTACCGCTGTGCTATCACTCCAGTTGAGTAGGATATTTAACCTTTATATAATTGATACAAAATTATAGAAAAGTCATAAAGCATAACCAAGCAGATTTATTTAAGCTTATTGTTAAATTTAACATTAAAGGAAACTAACCATGTTATTCATGTTAATAAACTATAACATTAAAAAGTGAAAAAGTAATTATAATATTTTGTGTAGTAAAATATTCTGGTATATAGAGGAACTGTTATACTGAAATAAGTATGTGCTCAGGATTAAACATATTAGGATTATTTGGCAGAGTGTATTGTCATTAATACAGTGCTTCAAGGTATGTAAAAATTAAGAATTAAGAATCTTGAGTACTTAAGGGTCATTTTGTTTGTTGCTATTAATGACTAATGCTTCCTTTCAGATACTTGATTCTAGTAAAATTACTCATTTGTTATTTTTGAATTCAAAATGAACTGGTTACAGGTATTTTCTGAATTATAAATAAATATTACTATTTTTTATTTTTTTACTTACTTGCTCTGCTTTTTATGGCTGAACTCTATTAATGCATATGTTTATACATTTTTATACTGGATAATATTTTTAATATGCTGGCTATACATTTTTAGCTAATGCATGTTTATAAATGGTATAAACATAGGTGGTATTCTCAATTAAGGACAGGTCCACTTTGGTGTAATTCAGTCTCAACCCTAAAGGAATTAAAAAAATTATCTCATGAGTGTCATTATCCCAAAGTATTATAGGTACATTATAAATATTAATTATAGTCAAATGGAAACTAGGTGGATTGTATAAACTGGTTGGTACACTTTTGTGCTTATCTTAATACATTACTTAGCTTTAGGGAAAGGGATACTTCAAAAAAGTATGTCTTTTGAGCTTAAGGAGCGTTCAAATGTTGTTTCTTTTACTCATTTAGCAGTAGTCCATGGGAATTGGCTTAAGAATTACGGTACCTACTGTAGTAAAAACCTTGAAGCTCATATCAGAGCAATGTTTCTGTTTTTATGGGAAAAGATGAAAATGATGATTTACTTGGAGGAAATATTATTGAAAACATGTATGAAATTATGTAATTTCCTTTGGTTGTGAATTTTTTCATTATGTACTAGATGAAGACATCTCTGAAATTATTTGTAGATTTCATATTTTAAATAAATTATGAAAAACCTGGTACTGTATTTTCAGATAGAATAAAAAGACACACCAGAAAGTAAGTATGCAGAAGTAACTACTGGTCAATAAATGCATTTTTATTTTTTCCCATTCATTGTTTTACCTTATTGGGATTGCAGAGAGCACTAAATCATTATTTAAAATTTATATTTTAATCTTTTATTCATTATTGAAAACAGTAGTGTTCTCTGCCACTTTTGTAATTTTTATGTATGAAAAAAGTATCAATTTTAAAAGAAATTTTTAAGAGGTCAGAAAGAGAAAAAAATTAAAAAGAAAAGAAAGCACCATATAAGACTTGGTGCTTGTTAGCTACTGATTTACTCAGTGCATGCTATAAATGTAAAATATACAAAAAATATTGAGAACTTACATTAAATATAAAATATTGTTTTCTAAAGTTAGAAACAGATTTCATTTTAGAAATTTTTGGTTACTATAAAGCAAATCTCCAAAAGAACTATATTTATTATAATTATCCAGTCTTTTAGAAAGATAGCAATGAAATGTTTTGACATTGAAGAAAATAAAACCTCCATATGTGTTCCTTATGGTGCTTAAACAAATTTAAGAGTCAAGGAAAAAAGCAATAGAGTTTTGTAAAAGGTTATTAGTAATACAAGATCAAGGATTGTTACAAGCCTTGGCCTTGAATTACAAAACTGATCACCAAGCAGTGGAGGAAAATTCAGCGGAAGGTCAGCAGAGAAGACATGGGACAGTGGTGAAGCTATCAAAGGGTACTTTGGTAGTAGTGGAGTGCAGTAACTATGCACATGAATGTAAAAATATCGATATCTTGAAGTTCAGGTTACCTAAGCCATAATCCTATTTTTAATAAATTAAAAAGGATTACTTAATTTTAATAAACACAGAAGACATAAATAGATAGATATGTTAAAGAATCATATGACTGATATGACTGATTAACATCAAAGACTTCTGTTTTTTCACAAAATTTATAAATATTTGGTTAAATTCAATACAATTTTAGTCTATCTTCCTTTGATTGGCAAGCCATCTACTTCTGCTGCTCTCTTCAGATAATTACACAATAAAAATAATCAAGGCAATTATGATCAGAAAATCTAAGTAGGTCACCAGGATTTTCCAAAGCATTTTAGGCAATAAAATTTGTGAATGGCCTCAGAATTAAAACACAAATTAAATATTTCTATTATAAAAGCAGCAATCTTATAAATGGAGAACATGTCTAAATTACAGGCACAAAAATTTTATATAGAAATATATTAAAGGTATATATATATATAATTTGTTTAAATTGGTATTTATGGATAAGCTAAACTCTTAATAGGGGAAAAAGAATTGCTTCACTGGAGTTATTCATCCCTAGGTTCAAGAATTCAACATCTTTGCTATTCACTTATGCTTTCTTTTGTATTCTGTTTTTCACCAATAGATCTTGCTCAAAGAAAATAGAAAATAAATCACATTATGAAAAACCACACTATGATTTCAGAGTTTGTACTCTTGGGCATATCAGACAATCCAAAGCATCAGATTGTACTTTTTGTATTTTTACTTTTGACTTATGCACTGAGTATCACTGGGAACCTCATCATCATCATCCTGACCTTGACAGACTGTCATCTACAAACTCCTATGTATTTTTTCCTCCGAAATTTTTCCATATTAGAAATTTCATTCACCAGTGTTTCTATCCCTAGATTTTTGGGGTCAATCATTACTAAAGTTAAAACTATTTCCTATAACAACTGTTTTGCTCAATTATTTTTCTTCATCTTCATGGGTGTGACTGAATTTTTCCTTCTAACTGCCATGTCTTATGATCGCTATGTTGCCATCTGCAAGCCTCTTCACTACACCACTATCATGAACAAGAAAGTCTGCACTCAGCTTGTCTTTAGTTCATGGCTAGCAGGATTTCTTACCATTTTCCCACCACTCATGCTTATCATCCAGTTAGATTTCTGTGCTTCTAATGTAATTGATCACTTCTCTTGTGACTATTTCCCCATTTTACAGCTCTCATGCACAGATACCCATATTTTAGAAACGATTGGTTTTTACGTTGCTATTTTTACTCTGCTATTCACATTGGCATTAATAATTCTGTCCTACGTTTGCATCATTGGTACTATTTTGAGATTTCCATCAGCTAGCCAGAGGAAAAAAGCTTTCTCCACATGTTCTTCTCACATGATTGTCATTTCGATTTCTTATGGAAGCTGCATATTCATGTATGTAAAGTCTTCAGGAAATGAAAGAGCATCATTGACCAAAGGAATAGCTATTCTTAACACTTCAATTGCTCCCATGTTGAACCCTTTTATATACACTCTGAGAAACCAGCAGGTAAAACAAGCTTTCAAAAATTTGGTTCATAAGATAGTATTTTCTAGAAATGAATAAAATTGTGTGCTAACTGAAATTAATATCATTGTAAAGATTTAATTAAAAATAAATTTTATTTTTATTATATCCTCCTATATAACTCTCAAAGATAATTGCAGTACTAAACTAATTTATTTAAGCTTTATTTAACCTGAAAAACAACCATTTTGAGCTCTCCTTTCAAAATATTTGGGACTCCGTGTACTCATTTATTTATAATTCTAAACAGAAAAGTAGTAGATGCTATAGATTATAGATATTTATCATTCTGAAATAAAAATAATTTTATGTAATTATTTTAATATTTATGTACAGGCAAATGTAAATATCAAATGTATATTTAAATAAAATATATAAGTATTACATATTTAAAACACTGTTTTAATCACTTTAACATATTTTTCTTCTGTTAATAATATAAGCTTCTTAAATTTAGATAAAATGTAAAATAAACTTAATAGCTCAAGGACCATATTTTCCCTGTTATCTATACTCTCCCACTCATATCATGTACTTTTATATTTATTTTCCTTTCAAAAAAATCTCATAGACATAACACCCCAAACTTGAGTTATGTTATCAATGTTTATTATATATTCATTATATGGTCTGCTTTATTACCTATATTTTAAGTCAAAAATAGAGAGCAATTATCCTGTGCCTGATGCTGATCTGTGTACTGTGCAGGTATTATACTTTATCTTCTATAAATAATCACTAAATCCTATATGTATAGGCTATAGTGCAACTAGTACAATATCTCATACATAATATTAGTACATATTCTTATATACAGTATAGTATCTCTCTATACCTATATAGTACAATATATTATATATAATATTATTATATAATACAATGGGCTGGAGCGATAGCACAGCGGGTAGGGTGTTCGCCTTACAAGCGGCCAACATGGCCGACCCGAGTTCAATTCCTCCGCCCCTCTTGGAGAGCCCGGCAAGCTACCGAGAGTATCTCACCCGCTTGGCTGAGTCTGGCAAGCTCCCCGTGACGTATTCGATATGCCAGACACAGTAACAACAAAGTCTCCAATGGAGACGTTACTGGGCCCAGTAGCAACAAAGTCTCCAATGGAGATGTTACTGGGCCTGCTCGAGCAAATCGACAATCAACAGGAGGGCCTTTACCTTTACCTTTTATATAATACAATATCCTATATATAATATTATGGCATTATTGTCTGTTACAAATATGTAAGTTGTGTTCAAAAAGTTGAACAATTTTCTTGAGGACATTGAATTATGGTAGTAATTATGACAGTAGCAAATATGGTAGCCTGATTAAAAAATAAATGTCTGTTTGCTTTACTTTATACATACTTGACACTGCAATGTTGATTAAAAAAATCAATGTGTGTTTTTAGTTTTTTATATACTTGAAACTACAACTTCCATAAGTTTTTCATAGATTTACTAAGAACTAGCATAAATGTATAGACTTTTAAAAACACATATTATCTGTTTTGGGGTGATATTGTAGTATTATAGTCAAGGAAGTTGCTGACTCAGTATATTTTTCAGAAAATTCTATCAAAACAAAACATTTGCGAGCGCAATTGCTAGTGATCAATAAAGTAAGTAGCAGGGAAATACAATGGACAAGCAACATTAAGCTACTAATTATTTTTATTGAAGATAAATTGGGGCTGGAGCAATAGCACAGTGGATAGGGTGCTTGCCTTGCACGTGGACGACATGGCCTACCCTGGTTTGATTCCTCTGCCCCTTTCAGAGAACCTGGCAAGCTACTGAGAGTATCTCGCCCACATGGCAAAGCCTGGCAACCTCCCCATGACGTATTCAATATGCCAAAAACAGTAACAGTAACAGTAACAGTCTCACAATTTGTTGTGAGATGTTACTGACGCCTGCTTGAGCAATGAAGATAAATTAATAAGAAAAGTTAACAAATGCATTTTAATGTAATATAGATTTCCACTTCACAAGATAATGTGTAGTGTGGGTAGAAAGATGCAAAAAGAATCAATGTTTTTGGTTGCTAATATATCTGTGAAATAGTATTAAGTTAGTATTAAAATCAATAGTGTTAAAGATCAATAGTATTAAATGGTATTAAAATTTTATAAATGTATCATAAAATTATAAGATTATAATATTTTAAAATTTTATTTATTATAAAACTCTATAAAATTATAAAATTTTATGTCACTGTCACTGTCCTCCTGTTGTTCATCGATTTGCTCAAGCAGGCACAGTAATGTCTCCATTGTGATACTTGTTACTGTGTTTGGCATATTGAATATGCCACAGGGAGCTTGCCAGTCTTTGCCATGCTGGCAAGTTACTCTCAGTAGCTTGTGGGACACTCTAAGAGGCGCAGAGGAATCTAACCTGGATTGGCCAGGTTGGCGCGTGCAAGGCAAATGCCCTATCTGCTGTGCTATAGCTCAAGTTTTAAAATCAATAGTATTAAAAGAACAAGATTCATATTAGTGTATTTGCTTCTTACTTTGCATCTTTTGTGGAAGCCATGCCTGACAGATCTTTGGGTTTTCTCCTGACTCTGCATTCAGGGATCACTTCTGGTTGTAAACAGGGGCCATATTTGGTGTCATGACTTGAGCTAGGTTTTCCTGATGTTTGGAGAGCCTGACAAGCTCCCTGTGACATATTCGATAGGCCAAACACAGTAACAAGTCTCACAGTGGAGATGTTACTGGTGCCTGCTTGAGCAAATCGATGAACAACAGGAGGACAGTGGACAGTACTACAGTGCTTTACTGATGTTAACCCTGAACTTTCTCTCAGCCTCTATTTGTTACTTTTTTTTCTTTCTCATTAGGCATCGTTCCCCAAGCTTCCTTTTCTAATTCTAACGTGTATTATGTTTTATATTCCTTACTGTTTTATTTATATTCCTGTTCTAGCAATTTTGATTCCCCCTTGAGCCAACAGCAGGGTGAAAAACAAAACACCAAGAAGTTTTGTTCTGCATATTGTTTTTGCAGAAGTTGTATCAGAGTTTTAAGACAGCTGATGTTTTTTTCTTTCTTTTCATACTGCCTCTTTCCCTTCTCATATTCAAGGAAATTTATCCCTCTGGATAAAATGGGTCATTTTAAGATAAAAAATATTCCAATAAAGGTAAAGGTAAAGGCCCTCCCATTGTTCATCGATTTGCTCGAGCGGGCCCAGTAACGTCTCCATTGGAGATTTTGTTGTTACTGTGTTTGGCATATCGAATACATCACGGGTGGCTTGCCAGGCTCTGCCGTGTGGGCGAGATACTCTCAGTAGCTTGCCGGGCTCTCTTATTTAATGGAAAAGAGAATGTATGTTTTCAGAAGTAGTGGTTTTCCTGGATTATGATATGCAAATTGGTAAAACATGCATATGCAATACATGTTTTTGTATGTGAACAATTTTGAGTATCAGTGTTAAATGAAAAGCAGAGGTCAGTCATTAGATAAATGGTAATATAATTCTACTGAAGCTCTTTGATACAACATACATATTCAACCTGGATCAATTTAAATAAATATGAATAGCAGTTTCATTGAGAAACTAGAAGCATTTTTGAAATGCAATAATAGGGTTGTTAAGTTTTTAATTCATAAACTTATTTATTCTTGATTAAGTAATGGCAGGGAATTGCTCTCTGTATTGTGTTTCTAATCAAGTACAAAGTATTATTTAAGAAATTATTTAAGAGAATAGAAAGAGATAAACATACATAAAGTGTTATATACGTTAGATATGAATACTATGTCTTCATTTGGGGATATACATACAAGTTTTTATATTGCCATAATGGTTATATTAAATAAAATGTTAAAATATTTGGTTTTTCTTTGGACTAAATGAAAGCATTCTGACAAAACCACAGTGACCATGTATGTACTTCTCTAAATTTATAAATAATTACCTCAAATAGAAAAGTAATATATGATTTAAAACACATTATAAGATGTTATAGAATGATAAGGCAAGGTAAAGGCCCTCCCGTTGATCGTCGATTTGCTCGAGCGGGCCCAGTAACGTCTCCATTGGAGACTTTGTTGTTACTGTGTCTGGCATATCGAATACTCTCGGTAGCTTGCCGGGCTCTCCGAGAGGGGCGGAGGAATCGAACTCGGGTCGGCCATGTTGGCCGCTTGTAAGGCGAACGCCCTACCCACTGTGCTATCGCTCCAGCCCGATATGTATGTATATATAATATTGAATCTTAAAAATATTTTGAAAACTGAACTAAAATATTTAACTCATTCAAAGTAGCAAATCTAATAAGTCATTCATTTTTATTTTCAATACTTGTTTCTCTAACTGTAAAGCTCAACTACTTCCTACCTCATAATATTATAAATAATAAATACACAATATTTAGATGTCACAGAGGGTAGGGTGTTTGCCTTGCACTCAGGTGACCCGAGTTGTATTTCTCCGCCCCTCTCAGAGAGCCTGGCAATCTACCGAGAGTATCTCTCCAGCACAGCAAAGCCTGGCAAGCTACCTGTGACATATTCAATATGCCAAAAACAGTAACAACAAGTCTCACAATTTGTTGTGAGTTGTTACTGGTGCCCACTTGAGCAAATTGATGAACAATGAGAGGACAGTGCTACAGTGCTATTCTTAGCTACTTATACTTCTGTTTAAATTATAGATGCTTAGTAAAAGAACTTCGAGTATGAGGTTATAAGTTGGTATTTGCTATAACTCCCATAAGTATTAGCACTAACATTTCTCAAAGTATTATTAAATATGGCTCAGATAACATTTTTCCTTGATTTGTCTCTTTGAACACTGATATATTTCATAATTATTAAAATAAATAAGTAAAAATTATTAACATTTAGTAAAATAACTTTCAAAATTATTATAAAAATAGTGAAAACAAACTGATAAAATAATTTTCCAGGGTTCATGAAAGATAGTACAGCAGGCAGGGCACTTGCCTACTATGCAGCCCATCCAATTTGTCCTCAGCATACCCCCTATGGTACTGAGCACTGCCAGGAGTATTCTCTGCGTGCAGATCCAAGAGTCAGACCTGACCACATCTGAATGTGGCCCCCAAACAAAAATAAATACATAATTTAAAATTTTTTCTATATAGATTTCTTGAGTATTCTTTGTTTCAGTCAGATGGGAGAGTTCTTTGAAGAACCATATGTCATGGTCCAATACACAGAATTATTTTATAGGTAGTATAAATATTCATTTAGATTTATTATGAGGCTAAAGTGTACGGTCCCTACAACATTGAATTGCTTTTGTTCTCTTCTATATTAACCTAAACTCTGACATCTAATTAAACTCATACATTAGAAACAGACTGATTTGGTCAACAAAACACATTACTTTGTATATGTGATTGTGAAATTTTAATGATGATCTCTCGCGAGTTTCAACTGAAGACGAGAGAAAGTAAGGATGAAATTGAAAATACTACAACACAAATTAGTTTAAGTTATATTAATTTCTCAAAGGGATATCTTTCGGATTAGGTAAAGGTAAAGGTAAAGTTAAAGGACCTCCTGTTGTTCATCGATTTGCTCGAGCGGGCCCAGTAACGTCTCCATTGGAGACTTTGTTGTTACTGTGTTTGGCATATCGAATACGTCACGGGGAGCTTGCCAGGCTCTGCCGTGCAGGCGAGATACTCTCGGTAGCTTGCCAGGCTCTCCAAGAGGGGCGGAGGAATCGAACTCGGGTCGGCCATGTTGGCTGCATGCAAGGCAAACGCCCTACCGCTGTGCTATCGCTCCAGCCCATCTTTTGGATAGTCTAACAATATTTTCTAATGTAGATCAAGCCCCTTTATCATGTTAGGGAATCAAGTAAATAATCAATATCTATTTTTTCTTGATAGCTATTATTATTATCAATAACCTAATTACTATTAAATGATTTGGTAAGGGTAGCATTTAAGAGTTTTCGGAATGCCTAAAGATGATGTTTGCCATCTGATTCAAGAAGTATCAGGAATATTTTAACACCTTGATTGACAAATATGGAGGATCAATTTTCACTTTCATTTGAATTGCAAAGGTGTTGGTTTCAGTGATAAAAAGCAATAAAATTCATTTTTATAAAATGGATGAAAATAAAAGAGAAACATCATTCTAAGGTAAAGTATTAATCAGGATTTACAATTTCAAAGGCTGATAAAGTTGATTTAAATGTTTGGAGATAAACTTTATAATCTATGTGAAAATATATAATGTGGATTGAGGGTTTATGAATCAGGATCTGCATCAAATGTACAGCAGGTCAGACATGAGTCTTGCACATGGTCCCTAGATTCCATCTCTAGGATGTCATATGGCCTGGAGAGATTCCTGAGCACAGAGCCAGGAGTAGTCCCTGAATATTGCCAGCTATGGAAAAAAATGTTTTAGGAATCATATGATTATTTTTAAAAAAAGAGTTTATTTCTCTCAGAAGGTTGCAGAGTTAGTGAATGAGTGATGATAATTCTATCTGATTTATCTAATTTATTGTTGGTAAATCAATATAATTGATTTAATTTTTGTAAATGTTTTTACACAAAAACTATTGTTTACCAGCTCTAATTCTTTGATATTGGATCATTTCTTGTTAGCATTTTTTCAAGTTATGCAAGTGTTAATTTTCATCCAACACCAGGTGTTCGTACGTTGTTTCACAGGTTTAATTATTGTATGTGAACTGTGAAGGATTGTGTAACCTGGAGCAGCAGAGGTGTGGCCCCATGTCTTCTCTCCTACTCTCTCCAAACATATAGTCTTGTAAAAAAGAGTAATAAGTAAAAGTTATGGTATTATTCAGAAAGTGCTAAAATTAACAGGAAACAAGAGGAAAATGAAATATGCAAAAATGTAATAATAAACTAAAATCCATAAAGACTATTTACTATGGGACTATAATATGTTAATATTTTTCTAAGAAAACGAACTGAAATGATGAGATTTATTTCGAATCACAATAAAAGTTCAGTAAATTTTTTTATTGAATCACTATGAGATACACAATTCCAAGTTTGTTTATAATGGCTTTCAGTCATGTAATGTTCCAACACTCATCCCTTCACCAGTGTACACTTTCCACCATGAATTTCCCAGTTTTCTCCCTAGTCCCTACCTCTACAGTAGTCACTTTTCTTCTTCTCCTTCTCCTTGTTTTTTTCCTTCTCTTCTTTTCTTATCCTCTTCTTTTGTCCTTTTCTCCTTCTCATCTTTTCTTCTTCTTCTCTTCTTCTTCTTCTTCTTCTTCTTCTTCTTCTTCTTCTTCTTCTTCTTCTTCTTCTTCTTCTTCTTCTTCTTCTTCTTCTTCTTCTTCTTCTTCTCCTCCTCCTCCTTCTCCTTCTCTTTCTCCTTCTTCTCTCTTTTTCCCTCTCTTATTCTCTCTCTCTCTTTTTCCTTTTGGACATTATGGTTTGCAATATGGACACTGAAAGATTATCATATCAATCCCTTCGCCTAATTTCAGCACTCAGTTCTTATCCAGAGTAATAATTTCTAATTATATACTAAAAGTTTTAAACACAGATTTCCAATGCCATTAAGTTGGTGTCAAAATTTAACTCTGAGGTTCAAACAAAATCTTCTCTATTTTGTGAAAATATATTTTATATCTTATTATATTTATAAGGTAAAAAAGGTAAAGGTAAAGGCCCTCCCGTTAATCGTCGATTTGCTCGAGCGGGCCCAGTAACGTCTCCATTGGAGACTTTGTTGTTACTGTGTCTGGGATATCGAATACTCTCGGTAGCTTGCCGGGCTCTCCGAGAGGGGCGGAGGAATCGAACTCGGATCAGCCATGTTGGCCGCTTGTAAGGCAAACACCCTACCCGCTGTATTTATTACATATATTTGTTCTGTTATAAAGGGAAACCTTTCAATGAAAAAATCATTTTGCACAAGACAAAATATGCACAATATATAGCCTATAATTTTGCATCAAATAGAGAACTATATATGTTAGCAGTATGTGGTTTAGAATATACCAAACATTAATTACTTAATCAATAAATTAATTTTAGTTATTTAGGCACTGCATTAAGTTGCATAGGTTTGAAAAAAAGAATCTATCCTACTCCCAGAACCACATAATGTAGTTAATAAACAGGTATTAATATACACACATAATATAATATACATCATCACTAAATGTGTGATGCTTGATAAGAATGAGTGCAGATTGCTCATTATATATCATATATATCATACAATGGATACTAAACAGAATTGTGAGAATGAGTTCAGAGATGATTTTAGGGGTCATTAAAATCTATTTCTTAAAATAGCATTCACTTTTGTTTCTATGGTTTAATACGTGTTACACAATTTTCACAAACGTATTACTAATTAGGTAAAGAGCAATGAAGTGGCCATTGTGGTAACATTGAGAGAGTGCAAATATGCTAGCATGTCTTAAATGTGGACTTCGAATCTTAGTGGAAGATGAGAGAAACTAATTACCTTGGGAGTTTTGGTATCAGAGATGGAGTGAAGGGACAGATACACCACAATGGGAGAGCTCTGCACCTCAGCGAACAGTGAAAATTCAAAGTTAAGATTCACTTTCCTGGAATGACGAGTACTGTATAATCAAGCAATTTATCTCACTGAGGGGAGGATTGATATCATTTGTTTGTGAGCCTTTTGGTGTCAAATTTATTTACTGCTACTAGGATAAAAAAATAAAAATTTATATCAAAGTACCAATAAATAAATAATTTCTGCCTTGGGGGCCACCCCTGGTGATGCTCAGGGTTTACCTCTGGCCCTGCATTGAGAAATTACTCCTGACAGTGCTCCAGGTCCATATGACATGCTGAGGATTGAACTGGAGTCCGCTGCATGCAAGGCAAGTACCTTACTATTTGTACTATTGCTCCAGCCTATACATGATCTTTTAAATAGCATACCATATTAATCCCAAAGGTTTTCAGTTAAGTTATTAGGGAACATTTTCTATACAGAAATTAAGCTTTATATGGATTTAATTATTAAATGTTAAATGCTTCACATATTATTAACTTAAAAGCATCTCTTATCTCAAAACAATCCATGTTCATAGTCAACTTATGAAGTAGGTTTCCCTATATATTACCACATTTTTCATTCATAGATAAAATTGCTCGAGCTCGAGCGGGCCCAGTAACGTCTCCATTGGAGACTTTGTTGTTACTGTGTCTGGCATATCGAATACGTAACGGGGAGCTTGCCAGGCTCTGCCATGCGGACGAGATACTCTCGGTAGCTTGCCGGGCTCTCCGAGAGGGGCGGAGGAATCGAACTCGGGTCGGCCATGTTGGCTGCGTGCAAGGCAAATGCCCTACCGCTGTGCTATAGAGAGATAAATGCTTCAAGGACTGATTGAAGATTTAGGATTCAAACTCAGATCATCTCATTCTTCCTTATGGTAATGTCTGTGGCAATATAATTTATTTTGTCAAAATAAATAAAAATCTGGGGCCAAAGAGAAATTAGATTTAAAGGATTCCTGCTTTGCATGCAGTCAACTTGGGTTCAATCCCCTAAACGCTTCATATGGTCCCCTGAGCCTTCCAAGAGTAATCTTGAGCACAGATCTAAGAGTAAGTCTTGAGAACTGCTGAGGGTGGCACAAAAATAAATTGAAAATTTAAAGTACGCACCCTATCTTAAGAAAATGCATCAATTAAAACTGTTATCTTCAACTTTCCTGACTAGCACATATCTCTCTGACAGAAGAAAATCACTCAATGTAACGATGATATTAATCATGTTGTTACTATTTCAAACAGAAAGGGAAATAACATATTGGAATAAAGGTCATGATTATGACAGAGAGGTAGCTGCCAGGATTTCCAGTGTAATCAACCCAGTCTTAAATCTGCTCAGTTTATTTTTTTCCTTTTTCCTTTGGCCTTTCTTCCCTCTATCTCAGTCATCAGTTGCTGCTGAAATCAACGACCTTATCATTTCTGATTTGCCATGAGGCAGAGTAGAAAATGGAAATGTTCAATATTAGAAAAATCTGATATAAGACTAAGGACAAAAGTTGTAAAAAAGCGCAAAGCGGGGTCAGAGAGATAGTACAGCTGATATAACACATGCAGCATAAGGTCCCCAAATTTTGCTGCCAGTGATCCCTGAGTACAGAACTAGCACCCAAAACCAAAATAATGGTACCAATATCAAGTGTATATTTTCTACTTTTTATATCACTTTATCTCATAGATCTGATCGAGGAAAAATAAAGCAGCAATTGAGCAATGAGAAATCATACAGAAATAGCCGATTTTATTCTCCTGGGACTGTCAGATGATCCAAAATTTCAAGCTGTCATCTTTATATTTCTTCTCATTACTTACATGCTCAGCATCACTGGGAACCTGACTATTATCACGCTCACTCTGCTGGATTCACACCTTCAGACACCCATGTATTTCTTCCTCAGAAATTTTTCCTTATTAGAAGTTTCATTCACAACTGTCAGTATACCCAAGTTCCTGAGTACTATTATTTCAGGAGATAAAACCATTTCCTTCAGTGATTGCTTTGCTCAATTATTTTTTTTTTCATTCTCTTGGGAGTCACTGAATTTTACCTGCTGGCCGCCATGTCCTACGACCGTTATATTGCAATCTGCAAACCGCTGCACTACATGACAATCATGAGTCGCAAAGTGTGTGTACTCCTTGTCTTCTCATCGTGGTTCATTTTCTTCTTAATTATATTCCCTGTGCTCTTAATGCTCTTAAAGCTGGATTACTGTAAGTCTAATATTATTGATCAC
Organism: Sorex fumeus; assembly: GCF_029834395.1. Taxonomy (NCBI): domain Eukaryota; kingdom Metazoa; phylum Chordata; class Mammalia; order Eulipotyphla; family Soricidae; genus Sorex; species Sorex fumeus. Next base: position 14,568,076 of record NW_026606086.1, on the reverse strand, counting down.
TTTACCTGCGATTATTTCCCCCTTCTGCAACTTTCTTGTTCAGACACAAATTTCCTTGAGAAAATTGGGTTTGCCTGCGCTGTCTTTACTCTAATGTTCACTTTGGCACTGATATTTCTTTCCTACACATATATCATCAGAACAATTTTAAAAATTCCTTCTACTAGTCAAAGAAAAAAGGCATTTTCCACATGTTCCTCCCACTTGATTGTCATCTCCATCTCTTATGGCAGCTGCATTTTTATGTATATCAAGCCTTCAGCACAAGAAAGGGTGTCTTTGAGCAAGGGAGTTGCTGTGTTAAACACCTCAGTAGCTCCTATGCTAAATCCTTTTATTTACAATCTAAGGAATCAACAAGTTAAGCAAGCTTTTATGGACATGGCAAAGAAATCTATCTTCTACAGGCAAATGAAATGATACAATGAAATAAATTAGACACACTGCAGATCAATTTTAAAAATATAAACGTAAAAATTTTAGTAAGTTCATACAGCTGTAGAGAAGCCACATGGAGGGCGGGATCCACAGCTCCCGGAGAAAAAAAAAACAGGTTCCAAAAAGAGCCGAGATCATCGGGAAGTCCCAGATGGGGTAGGTACCGCATCCCGCCTCCCCCAGATGGAACCCCGGTGACCAGAAGCCTCTACAAGCACAGCTCGAGTATGCGGGAACTAGGACTTTTCCTCCAAACCAGCCGCGCGACATCTCTCTATATACAAAGTGATCAACGGGAAGTAAACCACCCAACGTTTCTCCAGTTTCACCAGTTGCCCCCCGCGAGCGGCTCTCCAGCACAGCCACGGCCCCAGAAGCACAAGGACTTAATGCAGAAACCGGCAGCTTGGAGCAGAAAAATGAACGGACTATGTGTTAATCCAGGCCATCATGTCTGTCCGGAGGGGAAAGGGTGTTGCCCCATTCGCCCTCTCCTCTCTGCAAAGAAAGATGGCGGCCGCATGGGAGCCTTGTGGACAGCAGGTATGAGCCGGGGGTGTGGGGGCGACTAAAACCTCATGGGAAGGGGGGCGTTTCGGTCCGCCCTTCACGCCCTACCAAGCCACCAGTTGCCCCCCATGAGCGGCTCTCCAGCACGGCCACGACTCCAGAGCACAGAAACCAATTTCTTAACTATCTGACTTTCAGTAGAAATACTTCCAGGGTCAATAAGTAAAATAGCAGAAATCCAAAACCAACATTTAATTCTTGAACCCAGCTGTATAAAGCAAATCACTTCACAATGCTTGTTCAGCATGTCTGATTGGGGGGGGGGGTAAACTCTAAATAATAGTGGTGAATCTTTTATTGAAACAATGAATCTAATCAAAGCAGATAGAGTGTTAACTAGAATTCATCTGCCTCACAGGGACTGGGAGGGGTGGGGGGTGGGGTTTTATTGGGATCTTCATGGTAAAAAATAAGTACTGGTAAAGGGAAATGTGTTTGGTATTTGCATGACTGAGACCTAAACCTGAAAGCTTTGTAACCTTTCCCACAGTGATTCAATAAATAAATAAATAAATAAGGTAAGGTAAAGGTAAAGGCCCTCCCGTTGTTCATCGATTTGCTCGAGCGGGCCCAGTAACGTCTCCATTGGAGACTTTGTTGTTACTGTGTCTGGCATATCGAATATGTCACGGGGAGCTTGCCAGGCTCTGCCATGCGGGCGAGATACTCTCGGTAGCTTGCCGGGCTCTCCGAGAGGGGCGGAGGAATCAAACTCGGGTCGGCCATGTTGGCTGCGTGCAAGGCAAACGCCCTACCACTGTGCTAATAAATAAATAAATAAATAAATAAATAAAATTTTAGTAAGTTCTATAACAATGTAATACTTATCATCCTTGTACACTTTCAGTTTTTCATACAATATATGCGTGCTTTTGTTTAATAGATTGTTTTTTAATTTAAATTACATTTTTTACTGACTTTATGATATTTCCTGAGTACAGGACTATTTGCTATTAATTAATGATACCCTGAAAAGTAAAATAATCCAAAAAACTATTCTGAATTTTGTTTAACAGAAAATGATCACCAGATTAAGGAGACAGATTTATGAATAAACAATATTTTACTTAGTATGTTAAATATGGAATTTAATTATTTATTGCATTTGATAAAAATTTCTTTCAGCATCTTATAATTTCTCTATAGGATAAAAGGAAATGTCATGTAACTAACTTATTCAAAATGTAAAACCAAGAACAATATTTTCTCACTTTAATAGGTGATTCAACATAACATCTATGAAGAAAAATAGATTTAAATATATGCTTTGTAAGTATTGATGGTCAATTGCTTTCAATATTTTCAAAACCTATGCCTTAATATGTGTATATATGGAGATATCTATCTATAGATAGATAGCTAGAAAGATAGATACCTCCTTGATATGTACATAGGCTTACCTATATACATATGTTCTTAATATGTATATAGGTTTACCTATTTACATATATACATATTATCTAATATACATATTTGATGTAGACATGTAGACAGGGAAGGGTCCCAATAGAGATGGAATTCCTAGGAAGTAATAAAACAAATAACCGCAAGGCTACAAAAAGCAGATATTTTGAGATCAGGAGCCTGGCGCCAATAGACCCAGAGAAGGCTAGACCGTCCCCTTTTGAGTGAAACTTCATCAGGAACAAAGGTCAAGGAAAGGAATTTCAGAGAATTCAACCACTTCAACTCTACCCTCTTGACAACCACCTTAGCAATGGATTCTTACCTAGCTAGAAGCCCCATATAGGGCAGCTTGGGAAAAAATCCTTATAAAAGTCACCTTGAACAAAGGAAGTTTGCACGTATGATGCCCAAGTCCATGTGCTACTTGTGCCCACATAGGCAAGCACAAGTGGTGCCCAAACACATGTGTCACCTGCATCTCCCCTCTTGAGATGTGTATTGGGGCTCTCTCTGCTTTTGGAGAAACCCACATTCTCTTCTGAGCATGTTACTCTCTCTCCTTTTCTCTCCTTCCTCCTCTTCCTCAAAACCTCTAAATAAAATCTGATTTTATTTCACTGCTTGTCTACTCATGAAATTCTTTTCTGTGAGATAGGACCCAGAAATCCTGGGTAAGGTCTATACCTGGCTTTCTTTTACTGCAAAAAAGTGATTCCTTGCTCCAGCCCGAGTCCATGGTGCCCTGGGATTAATTCTGTGACAAGAAGGTCAAGTGGGGATCAGATGTGTCTTCTCAGTCACCTAGTGGACAGGTGGGGCCCTGGCTCGTGCTGTGCAGAGGCTCATTGCACGCTTTATCAGTATGAACCTTCCCAGTTGGTCCCAGGGGAGCAGAGGCGGATGGGGGCAAAGTGACCATCTCTCTCCTCTCTGGCTCGCATAAGCCATCTCTGGGGCACCACTGACTTCACATTCACATATTATAGTATATAGGTCATATATAAATAAATTTTTGATAAAAAATAACTTCTAGATATATAGGGGACTAGAGATGGCACAGTGGTAGGGCATTTGCCTTTCACGTGACCAGCCTGGCTGAGCTGGGTTTGATTCCTCTGCCCCTCTCAGAGAGCTCAGGAAGCTACTGAGAGTATCTTGCCCAGACGGCAAAGCCTCGTAAGCTCTCCTTGACATATTCGATAGGCCAAACACAGTAATTACAAGTCTCACAATGAAGATGTTACTGGGCCTGCTTGAGCAAATCGATGAGCAACGGAAGGACAGTGCTACAGTGATAGTGCTAGATATATAGAACCATTTTACTTTCTCTAATTTTATAGAAGTTACACTCTGATTCTGTAAAACTTTTTGACTGGTTTGAAATACCATTTGCGGAGTTCATGCACAATTCAATCAGCTAATCAGTGGCTGAATAAATAGCAGTACTCTTACATTAAAAAAAGAAAAAAAGAAAGAAATACCATTTACCCAAGTTATTTTATACCGAAACAAAATAATTTTATTTTGTAGAATATAAAAATTTATAAAGCAAAATTTTTCTTTCTACAGAAAATTGAGATGTTTGTCATCTATTAAATTATGCTTTCAAATTCTTTATCAAGTTCTATTAATATAGTAATTTTATTAATATTTTTCTGTCTTTACCTGTATCATTTTGAATGTGTGTGGATTAGATTTTTAAGGTAGTAAGACATTTTTATTTCTTAAAATTTTTTTTGGGGGGGGGTAACACCCGGCGATGCAACTGGGTTACTCCTGGCTCTATGCTCAGGAATTACACCGGTGGTGCTCAGGGGACCATATGGAAAGCTGGGAATCGAACCAGGCTCGGCCACATGCAAGGAAAATGCCCTACTCGCTGTGCTATTGCTCCAGCCTCCAAGGTAGAAAGACTTTTTAACACAAGAAGTAACTTCTTTTTTTCAAGGTCTGTAGATAATACTGTGTAAACTAGAAATAGTAGATTTTTTTAGCTGATGCCTATTAATTTATTTCCCCCATTTTATTTATTTTTATAGAGTTGTTTACAAAACTTATTACATTCAACATCTCAACACCAATTGCAACACATCTTCTCACCAACATTATTTTAAATTTTCCCACCACCACCGAAGCCTTCCCCCAAAGCAAGTCCTGAAAAATTTATTTTGTATGACCCGTTATAAACAATGCATTAAAATGATCCAAAATGTTTCCTTAGAGGAAAATATGTGAAGATTGTTGCTCACTCTAGAGCCATTGAGCTCTTGTATAAGAGGTATGAACATGTTGTTACACATGGAGTCTTGTGTGCTAATATTCATTTGTTTTTGAATCGAGATCAATTGCCTTTTATCTTAACTCCATCAAATGTGGTGTGCTACTCTTGGTACATCAGTGGAGTAGAGTATGAAATCTCAGATGGCTAAGAATGTGGACCCATGCTCCAGGCATTCTAAAATTTTAAATAAGGTGAGACAACCGGAGATGACTTTAGGATCTGGATGTGTCTCTGCATCTTGTTACTCTATCCTGAGACTTATGTGTGAGTCTCTTTGTCATGGCTGTTTATGAGGTTAAATAGCGCTGAATGCAGTTTGTGGTGTGACCAGCAAGTTACAGGTAAGACAGGGAATTGGGGGAGGTTGCCCATTCCCAACTCTGCAAGACCCTGGAGATTTAGAAAATAAATACTGCAAACCCGAGTTTTTCAGCAGATTCATTCTCCTGCATAAGAGGCCAGTAATGAACCTGTGGAGATCAGTGTGAGCATGGTGGTGATTGGATCCTGGAAGTTTTTGACTGCCAGTGCTCTATTGGGGCTGATGGTGGGCTCCACCCCCGCTCTCCCAGTGCCCTGGAAATGAGGTTCAGTCAGGCTCGGTATCTAGAGACATCTCTGCAGTTTGTGACTCTCTTCTGAGATTGATTTGTGGCTTGCATATGCAACTTATTCATGTTGCATAAGTAAAATTTTTCATTAAACCTATTCATTAGCAATACAGTCTTTCTGCCTTCTTCGGTTGATGCTACAACTATTTCACTGTCTGATTCAATGAGTCTGAGTGTGTCAGAGTATTTTAGATACCTTATATTAATGAGCCTACAAAGTATATATCCTTTTGTGACTGGCTTACTGTATTTACTAAAATGTCCTTAAGATATATCCATGTTGTCATGTTTGACAAACTTTTCCTTTTAAGGCTGAGAATGAAATCCAAAGGTTGGTACAGGGTTTAAGGCCAACCTTGGTTAAATTCCAGGCACCACATAAGGTCCTCTGAGCACTGCCAGGGTGTTATCTAAGCACAGAGCCAGGAGTAAGTCCTGCAAGCCAGCTGTTGTCCCCAAACTTAACAAAACAAAACTCTGTGAATGTTTTATTGTATGTATTTACCACATTCTGTTATTTATTTTTTGCTCCATTTAAATTTTGTTCCAATTTTAACAATTGTAAAACTGAGCATTAATGATTCATTGATCCTGATTTCAATTATCTGAAATATATGACCTAGAAGTGAAAATATAGTAGATCATATTTGATTTTTAAAGACTGTTTATCTTTTCTTATCATATTGATACTGTTTTTCTAACATCAATTTTAAGGGCCTATATTTGTCACATTATGTAATTCCAGAACCTTTGTCAAAAAATCTATTGACCATGTAGGGTATAGTACGCGAGATGTCTGCCTTGCATGCAGTCAACCCTGTATATGGTTCCTGAGTTCCACTAGTTTCTCCTTTTCTCTGGAATCCTCCTTTAGGTGACCGCTCCCCCCCCCCCCCCGCCATACCCCAGCATACACATACACCATATCTGAAAATCTAGGAGCTCCCTTTTCCTCTTCCCTTACGCTTCCTTTAAAATATTTTTTGTATTTCATATGACCACGGTCCCTTGCTTTCAGTCTTGACTGCTTGAGGTCAAGAACCTGAGTGCTGTGCCCATTACAGCAGGGGGATCATACACAGTGTCAGAGAGCAACCCAGGGTGCAAGGCTAGCACCTTAACCCCTAGACTAGCTCTCTGACCCGTCATTGAAATTTTGGGTGGGACAGGATTAATTTCTATTGCATACAAGATGTATAGATATAGAAGCATATATTATTAGCATAGAAGAATTGGAGGATGCTGTTATAAAACATTGGTATGAGACTAATTAGACTATCACAAAGATTATTTTCAGAGAAGACAGCATTCAGAATCGAATGCACTCCATTAAATGTTTCCTGAAACTGAGCAGTTATAGTGGTCCTTTAGCTTGAGGTACAAAATTTCTTCTGAGCAAATAAGGTCTTACTCATCTTTATTTCCAGTTAGCATATTTTTCCTCTTCCAATATCTGTTTACGCAGCTTTCAAATTACAAATTTTGGAGAGAAAAATAACATAGAAACATATATTAAATTCTCTAGAGACATTGTTAACAGTTGTTCTAAAAATATAATTTTTATCAAGTATTTAGTGTCTGGGGAGAACTTATTTAAGAATACATCTGGGTCCTTTGGGAATGGATTGTGAGACTTAAGCCTCATAATCTCCTGATAATTTTCCATTATATAAATATTTTCATTGAAAATGCACAAAGTATAATTCCATAGGTTCTATTGCTGATTAATGTTATATGGACTTGCGAGTGATATTTGGAAATGATTTAAGGCTAAGTAAGTAAGTAAATAATAATAATAATAATAATATGAAATTGATACACTAATTCTCAATCCAGTTATAACTAAAATCAGTTACAAGCTGCAAAATCAGTTATAGGCTGCAATTTATAGATAAAAGAATTATTTGTTGTTGGGCACAGTGATATTCATTGAGGGATATATGAAATATCATGAAGCTTTGATCCCATAACAAGATCAAGAATGAGTTAAGTATTGAAGTGTAGAAAAATTTTGTTAAAACAAGACTGTGCATTGTCTTCCTTACAAAGGAAACAGTGGTTGGGCTAGAGCAATAGCACAGCGGGTAGGGCATTTACCATGCACATGGCTGACCCAGGTTCAGTTCCCAGCATCCCATATGGTCCTCTGAGCATTGCCAGGGTTAATTCCTGAGTGCAGAACCAGGAGTAACCCCTGTGCATCACCAGTTGTGACCGCCCCCCCCAAAAAGGAAATGCTGGTATTTTCATATTTTGAGCAATTCATATTACCATTTTACATTCCCTGCACCAGAACAAACTGGAAATTATTTTTTTAGAGTTAATATTTTTATTAACTCTAAAATAGAGTTATCTATTTTACTGTGTTATTATTATTTTTTTAGAGTTAATATTTTTATTAACTCTAAAATAGAGTTTTTTTAGAGTTAATATTTTTATTAACTCTAAAATAGAGTTATCTATTTTGCTGTGTTATCGCTGGAGCGATAGCACAGCGGGTAGGGCGTTCGCCTTACAAGCGGCCAACATGGCCGACCCGAGTTCGATTCCTCCGCCCCTCTCGGAGAGCCCGGCAAGCTACCGAGAGTATTCGATATGCCAGACACAGTAACAACAAAGTCTCCAATGGAGACGTTACTGGGCCCGCTCGAGCAAATCGACGATCAACGGGAGGGCCTTTACCTTTACCTTAAATATTTTTATTGTATTTTGTATAACTGTACTGATTGCTTAAATATTCTTTTGACAGGGAAATAGATACCTCCAAATGTGCTCTGATGATTATTGTGTGATTTGTTGTTTACTTGAGATTTGCCACAGTTTCACTTCTCACCTCTTTTAGGCCATATTGATCATTAAATTGTTCTTCTTTTCATGTGTTTTAGACAAAGTATAAAATACTAAGTGTAAGGACCAGAAACATATAAGTCAATATTAATATAGACATTAATACACATTACTAGTATAGAATAATTGGAGGATGCTCTTGTGAAATAAAAGGCTTAGAGCCATTAGTCCATCACAAAACTATATTTATCACAAAATAGATAAGCATTTTTAAGTTTTATTTACTAAATATTGCTTGCTATGTTTCTCATTCTTTATTTCCAATGAACATATCTATATTATTTATTTACTAATTTTCATTTTTGTCTTATAATTTTTACTTACAAATTTTCATATATTACATTCAAATTTACAAATTTTAAAATTCTCTTAATTTTTTCTGATTATTATTCTTTACCTAATCAAAGCTTCTATTTACATATAGTAAATATACATATTTATGTATTTAGATTTATATTTATATATTTACATTGTCATGTAGTCTATTTACAATGTTGCCCTATTTTTAATTTTTGTTCCTATAACTTCATGTACTATATATATATATCACATTCTTTAGCCTAAATATTTTTCTTTTTTATTTTTCAGAATCATCAACTGCTGAGAGAAATAGCAGTTTCTGACCTATGTATGCGGAAATGATGAGACTCTTGCTGCTGATTTTCTCTTCTCATTATTACATGGATAATAGAGATAATAACAAAGATTAAGGGCTGGAAATCCTAAACGTAAAGTACAGTAAATTCAATGATTCCTCATGTCTCATGTTTCCTTATGTGAAACTGGATCTCATTGGTCATAAAAATACATGACAGAATCAAACATTTAAATTTATGTAGTTAGATAACAATATGTTAAACATGTTTATTGATGATGGATAATTTTTTAATGAAAATATATGTGTATAATGCAAATAATAGTGTAATGAAAGCTTCTATTTTTTTCTAGAGTACAAAAGTTTTTTATTCAATAATGAAAAAGAACACACTCCCAATTTTTGCATATTACAAGACAGGAAAAGGATTATTTTCTATGGTTTAAACCCTTTTCTAATTTTCCTTCAATTGATTTAGGTAAAATCATCCACCAACTACAATCCTTATAGTGGGTGTTTGATTATAAAATTGTAGAAATAAGACTGAATTCCCTATATATAATGTCCCCTGGAAATTTTATCATTGTTTTTCATAAAAAATCTTGTAAACATATGAATATTATTTTACTGTTCCTGAAACTTTGGTTTGCTGTCCTAAATTAAGTACATTAGTAATCCCTTTAATATTTATATAGGGATTAACAATATTTACAAATTGTATTTGATTCTCCAAAACTGCAATACAGCAGGCAAGGTGCTTACCTTGCAAGCTGCTGACGTGAGTTGGTGGGGGCATCAATTATGGTGTCCTGACCATTGCCAGGAGTGACCTTTGAGTGCAGAACCAGGAGTAACCCTAAGCATCTTCAAATGTGAACCGAAAACAAAAACAAATAGAAAAAAAATCCCATAAAAACCCTACAACAGAGCAATGGGAAACCATACGAAAGTGACAATCTTCATTCTTGCAGGTTTAACGGATGATCCACAAGTACAAGTTATATTATTTATCTTCCTCTTTCTCACCTATTTGCTAAGCGTTTCTGGCAATCTGATCATTATCACACTCACTCTAGTAGACCCTCAACTCAAGACCCCCATGTACTTTTTCCTTCGGAATTTTTCCTTTTTAGAAATTTCTTATACTACTACTTGCATCCCTAAATTGCTGGCTACGATGGCCACTGGGGACAAAACCATTTCCTATGACTGTTGTGTTACTCAATGTTTTTTTGCCTTTCTATTCGGAGCCTCTGAATTTTACTTGCTAGCAGCCATGTCTTATGACCGCTTTGTGGCCATCTGTAAGCCCCTGCACTACACAACCATCATGAACAGTAAAGTCTGCCTAACGCTTCTGCTCTGCTGTTGGGTGGCTGGCTTTTTTACCATCTTTGTGCCTCTCCTTTTAGGCATAAACCTTGATTTTTGTGACTCCAATGTTATTGATCACTTCTACTGTGACACAACTCCTCTTATGCAGATCTCCTGCTCAGACACCCACGTCCTAGAGACACTGGGCTTCATTTCTGCTTTAACAACACTCTTGGTCACATTGATAATGGTGATAATATCATATGCCTATATTGCAGTAACAATTCTAAAGTTCCCTTCAGCTAGTCAGAGGAAAAAAGCTTTTTCAACATGTTCATCTCACATGATTGTGATATCCCTGTCTTATGGCAGTTGCATTTTCATGTACGTTAAACCATCAGTCGAACAAAAAGTATCAATTTCGAAGGGAATTTCAGTGCTCAATACATCTGTGGCTCCACTTTTAAATCCTTTTATCTACACTTTAAGGAACAAACAAGTGAAAATAGCCTTCATGAATACAGTGCAAAGAGTCTTTTCCTCCTTAAAGAATTGAATTGTTATATGCACTAGCACTAGCACTATCCTCCCTTTGTTCATCGATTTGTTCGAGTGGGCCCAGTAACGTCTCCATTGTGAGATATAAAATAAAAAGATTCTTTGTATTATACGTATATTCAATTCTAGTGTAGAGTAAACATGTTCTTTTTTTGGGAGATCTTATTTTCCTTATGATTATTTTATATTTTCTAGCTCTATTTTCACATCAATGTTTCTGCTAATTTCTTATATAATAATGAATTATTTTTTTATTGAACTGTAGTGATAGCACAGTGTGTAAGGCATTTGCCTTTCATAAGGCCAACATGGCCTACCCGGGTTCTATTCCTCTGCCCCTCTCGGAGAGCCTGGCAAAATATCAAGGGTATCTCGCCCGCAAGGCAAAGCCTGGAAAGCTCCCAGTTACATATTCAAAATGCCAAAAACAGTAACAATAAATCTCACAATTTTTGTGTTACTGGTGCCTGCTTGAGCAAATTGACGAACGAGAGGGCAGGACAGGACAGGTTTTTTTACCTTATCCAAATGAGTTCATTTTTCAATGTATCTTTTGCTTTGAATTCTTGTCAAGATATTAAATATGCTCCTTCAAATTATGTTGACAATTCTTTGAGACTTTAAAGCATTGCTATCCTTTTAGACTTTACAAACTACTTAAAAGTGACTAACATTTGTACATTTGAAATCCAAATTACTGGTTCTTACTTTAACAAACTAAAAGAAAGCTGCCACAGTGTAACAGTTGATTTCTTTTTTAATGTTTTTATTTCACAGTGTGTATTGTTTTCTACTAAGTATTGATGCCTATGTTTAAAATGTTTTCATCTAGAGTCAGAGATTTTACAGTGGTTACAGTACTTACCTTGCAGGAGACAGACCCAACTTTGTTCCCTAGCACTGCATTATGGTCGCTGGAGACTGCAGGAGCAAGTCCTCAGCACAGTGCTAGGAGTGAGCCCTATGCATAGCCAGGGCTGGCCTCCAAAAAAACCAAACAAATAAAAGTTTGCATTTCAAAAAATTGCACTTCTTAAAGTACAGTGTAGATAACCAGTTGCTAGTTTCTATTACAAAATTGTTGAAATTTAAAAAAACATTTATTGTGGATAAAGCACATCAACCTATAAAATGTTTTACAGTTAAAATAAAAATATATGGTTCACTTAATATTTTCATGTCCTCCAATCTTGGAATACGAAGTTATGAATTGCTTCTATAAAAAGACGTAATTATGTTCTTATCTTAGAGATCAGAATACAATAGAATAATACATATTATATGTAATAGATGGAACCACTCTGTAAGTCCTTAAAAGATATTGCTGAACTAAATCTAAAGACATTCGAATCATTGCTACTGTGAGTTCAGAAACAGTGAATATTGAAACAATTGATTTACATATTTTTGATTAATATACTTTCAATTTAAGGAAATAGTGTATTGATCTAGTAACATGAATAAATATTAAACATTCTAAGGGCATAGAAAATGGAAAATTATTAGACTATACTACCATTTAGCACTAAAATCAGATTCTTTGAATAATTTTACTTTAAATACTGTTATGCATAAATCAGGTTAAGTTTGTATACTTATTTGTGTACTTTGTTGTTATTGTGCAAATTAAACTCCAAGTTTATCACGAAGTTGTTCTATAATACACCGTATGTTTTTTTCTTTTTAATTTGGGGGCTGTGGTACCTAATGTTGCAGTGGGCTTAGTCTTAGCTTGATGCTCAACAGTCACTCCTGGTAGTACTCAGAGGACTCTATGTGGTACTTCGGATCAAACGGGGATCTTCCACAATCATAGCTAGTGCTACCCCTTTTATTATATTCCTAACGTCATTTATGTATTTTAAAATTCTTGACATCATCTAATTATTTACCATATAAGGTATTCTGTGACTATAAATATGGATCTAGTTATTCTAAACAAAGACTTTGTAAGAGCCGGAGAGAAAATACAGACATTCACCTTGCCTTCAGTCAGCCTATTTAAAGGATCAGCAACTCAGGGTCTCAGAAACATCACTGAATATCGGCCCTAGCGGTGCTGGCCCCTATACTCCACAAGAATCACAGAATCATGGGAAAGGACCCCTGTGTATCCTGAGCACTGTTTTAGAGATGCACCTTCCACCCAAATACTTTCTCATTCAATCTTGTTTTAACTTTTGGGATGTTCCATAGTCAGTTGGATGACTTAGAAACATAAAATTTTGAAATTCTTTAAAATGTTTCAAATCAAAACCAAAAGTAATATTTTGGATATTTTAATTATAACATAGTAGTATAAAACTGAGTTTCACCAATGCCTATTGGAAATGGTTTAATCTTCAACTCTGTGGCTATCAGGAAAAAAAAGTGAACCAGTGTGAATGAGGTTGCTAAGAAGGAGTTGTGGAGAAAAATAAATATGGTAAAAATCCATAAACATGGATTTTCCAATACAAAAATATAGTTATTTTCATGATTAATATCATTGGTTTTTTTAAAAAGAATCATGAAAGTGACCATTTTAACATAGTTTTCTGTCAGTCCTCACAGAATAGAAAACTTTAATCTCCGTTGATTCATTCTTATTTAATTTTGATAAAATTAAATTGTGAGTATTAAAATACTAGTGAAAAACACATAAAGTTATAATTGAAGTGCAGTAACTTTTTAATTTTTAAAAATGTATTATTTTCCTTCTACATAAGGTGTCATATTGAGGCTAACAATAACAAAAGAGAAACTTGATATTATGAGAGCTACTATTCCATGATATTGTGCTCTTCTGCTTGCTAAAACCAAATTCATCTTATGGATATTATGGGGATATTTTAAAGATTTTGGACATATTAATTATTAGAATTATACTCTTAGAGACTTTATTAATACAGCCTCATTGGCAAAGAGAATATAAACAAAAACAAATAACAGGAACTGTTTTATTATTATCATTATAAATACTGATCATTATGGCAATAAAATATGCTATGGACTTTGTTCAGCGTTCAGTTCAGGAGAACATATGTGGTGCTGAGTTTGTAGCAGGATGGTCTCCGTGCAAGGCAAGCTCCTTAACCCTGGCCTATTTCTCTGCCCTCATAGTCTGGGGTTTCATTTTTTTCTTGGTGCTTTCTGTATGAGATCACTCAGTAGTTGACTTGACTCACTTTGCTTAAAATGACACCCTCAAATCCCATCAAAACTGTACAAAATGTGAGATTAATTTTTTCATTGTTGAATATACTGAATATATGAAAATTGAGCACATAAATGCATATATGTTTAATGTAACTACATATGCTCAATATGATATAAATGTGTATTTTGAATATAATGAAGTAAAATGAATTTTACATTTTGTTACTACTTGAATGGAACAAGAAGGTGTTATACTATACAAAATGAGTCAGGAGGAGGAAAGTTATATCTGGCAGGAGAATCTATAAAACTTAAACAATCTTGAAATAGAGAAGAATAGCAAGAGAAGACAGAGGTGTAGAACAGAGGTTAAGGAGAATGCTCTGCAGGAGGTCAACCCCAATATGACCCCCGGCACCACTTCGTTCCCCAAGCATTTTCAGGTACATCTCTGGAGGTCCCTGAGGAGCACCAAGTAAGTTTTTGGAATTCCTATTCATGAAAGTTGACCCCCCCAAATACCCAGTATGACAGGGCTCATATAGCACCTTATCGCACCCACACATTGAACTCCAGCACAGCTGACAGAGACTGAGAGGAGGGGTTAGCAAGCATCTTAAGATCTTCTCTTAGGCTACAACAGCCAATCCTCTACAACAAATTAAAGAAAACCACAAAGTAGTGGGAAAATAATGCATTTTTATTTATTTGTTTATTTAATTTGATTGCGCTGTCTCATTTGCCAAGGTGTCAAAAATCAGATGGGCTGGTCACGTAATGAGATTTCAAGACGACCGCTGGACTAGACAATATTAGTTATTTTGTATGGACACAGTAAGAGATACCTTGCCGCTTGTAGGGGATTCCCTAAGGACATCTCACCACAGAGTCAGACTACAGTATTCAGGCCGGATTAATCATTTCTAACCCTAGCAGGGTCAAATCTAGTTATTACTTTTAGTATCACGACAATTTGTCCGTGACCAAGTTCTTAACTTATAGCTTAGTATTATGGTGCTTTGGCCAGGCCCATTTAGATGCCAGTGTAGCACATAGCTCACAGCTTGCCTTGGGTCCATCCAGTCCCTCATTGGGACCCTGCTTTTGGGGTGTTAGGAAGTAAGGGCAACTGAGGCTTAAATTTGGAGACCAGACGTCCAGGAGGAAAACATCATTCAGAGTCAATTAACTCCTAAGTTATGAAAGCATAGCATTAACTGTCTTCTGGTGCCCATACAAAAAGGACATTACTTTGAATTTACTATGCAAAGGACTTAAGGAGAAGAGAAAAGCAATATTTACAAGTTAACAGAACACAAAGAAAGAGGTTACAAATAAACACAGAGGAATGGAAGCACTGTGATGGGAGTAACCCAATAAACCTAGACTCCCTGCAGCAAGGCAGAAAGGACAAACCAATGTTATCCTACACACATACAAATGAATAAAATGAAGTCATTACCTTGCACTATATAAAAATCCATCTTTTTACATGGTGTTCTAATAAAGGTGTGAAAATTAAAACATTCTAGAAGGAAATACTGTTAGGTTCCAAGATTGGTAATCCCCCCTCTCCAAATCATACAAAGAGTCCATCCAGTAATGCAAAACACAAGCGAAGTTTATTCGAATCAGCTAGCTGGAGTCAAGCTCTTAGGCACACAGGCAGGCCAAAGCAAGACCTGAGCAAGGGAGAAGCTGCAATTTTTATAGTCAGTGTGTGCATCATAGCAGTTTCAAAGTGAGATATAAGTAAAAGGATAAGATTCAGCCTAGTTTCAAACAGCACAATGAGCTGATACAGACAGGTCTTCTTATCCTGATAATTTCCCGGCCATTCTGGTGGTTGTTCCCTCCTCCCCTGCTCCCATCTAGGCAGTTTTTGGAAATAAGGGCTGAGCCATAATCTGGGGGCTTGGGTGATGAAGCAGAATTTTAAGAACCAAGAGAACCAAGTTATCAGCCCCGGTGTGTGTGTGTGTGTGTGTGTGTGTGTGTGTGTGTGGGAGGGGAACAAGCAGGATTCTGAGAACCAAGACCGAGTTTTCAGTTCTCAGCCCAGATGTCCTTTTTTTGCAGATGCCAGGGAGGGGGAAGAGGGCAAAATCTTGAGAAAGCTAAAATGTAGGGGTATGGAGCAGAGACTATATAAGAATGGAGTATGTCTTCTCCCGCTCCTTACCCAACAATACAAAGGTTCAACTGTACAGAAAAACCTTGCTTTTTGATATTGTTGTGGATTTTTACATAGAGATGACCCCAAATTAAACTGAATTAAAGCTTTTATTAGAAAAATAATTAGATTTAAAAATTGGAAAGAAAAAATTTTAAATTATTTTGCATAGAAGAACTTTAACAAGAAAGTTAAAATTGTTAAAGCACGGATCGAAATCTCCCTTTAACGACAAAGAGACTCAAGAGACTGCAAACAGCAAGCAGGGTTTATTGTCAGAGTGGCTAGTCAGGGTTCAACCACCTACACAGACACACAGGTCGGCGGGTTTGGGTAAAGACCCTGGGCTTCTCCAAAGGAGATCTAATAAAGGCCTTCACCGACTGTTACAGCAGAACCCGCGCATTTCATAGCCAATAGATTTGTAATAACAAATACTTTCCTAACCAATCCAATTAAGGATTCATCACTTCTTAGCCTATTGTTTAAAGATCAGCATTTGCATCAGTGTTTAGGAGTGTCCTGATTTTTTGGGTCTTGCAACTTGGGTCTTGTGAGAGACATCTGGTTATCTGGTCTGACCCCCACCCTTCTCGTGACTTGCAGCTCAAGTACCTGTTGCGGGTTCCTGTTAAACTAAGCTAAGTTAATTCTGGTGGTGGTCCATTTTGGGCCTGTCCCTCACAAAAATAAAATCTATAATATGGGTGAAAATATTTTAAATATTATCTTATATTTGATAAAATCCTGGTTCTTATGACATATGAATGCTAATAAAATTAACAGCAACTTCAACAATGCAAACAATTCTATTAAAATTGTACAGCATTGGGCTGGAGACAGAACAGGGGATAAGCTTTTCAAATAGATGAACTCAGTTCCATTTGGAAAACAATATGAACGTTCCTAAAAATTCTTAGAAGCTGAACTCCCATTTTACCCAGCAATACTACTTCTAGGAGTATACCCTGGAGCCCCCAAAACACACAGCAGATATGTCATCTGCTCTTCTTTGTTTATTGCAGTACTATTCACAGGAGTCAGAGTCTGGAAACAATGTAAGAGCCCAAGAACAGAAGACTAGATAAAGAAAGCATGGAACAACTGTCACTGTCACTGTCCTCCCGTTGTTCATCGATTAGCTCAAGTGGGCCCAGTAACGTCTCCATTGGAGACTTTGTTGTTACTGTGTTTGGCATATCGAATACATCACGGGTAGCTTGCCAGGCTCTGCCGTGCAGGCGAGATACTCTCGGTAGCTTGCCGGGCTCTCCGAGAGGGGCGGAGGAATTGAACTCGGGTCAGCCATGTTGGCTGCGTGCAAGGCAAGCGCCCTACCACTGTGCTATCGCTCCAGCCCATGGTACAATTACAGAATAAAATATTGTGCAGCTGTTAGAAAAAATGAAGTCATAAAATTTTCCTGTAAGATATGGACATGGAAAGTATCACACCAAGGAAATGAGTCAGAAGGAGAGCGGTAGATGCAGGATGGCTGCATTCATTTGTGGGACATAAGAATATATAATATGAAACTAATTTCCAATGCCAGGAAAATAGGGGCTAGGAAGACTGGTTAATGTTTGGAAGCTTGCCATAAGATTTTCTGATGATGTGAAGGGCAGTTAGGATAGAAAAGGAAAGGAGCTGAGTGTTGAAAGTAGGCAAAGGAATATACCTTTCAGTATCTGTATTGCAGCTCATAAAGTTCAAAAGGAAAGTGTGTGTGAGAGAGAAAAGAATAGTGCTTGCCATGGAGATAGGCATGGGTGGGGAATGAAATGGAAACTGAGGACATTGCTGGTGAAAAACGTACACTGGTTAAGGGACAAGTGACATTTGGTTAGGCAGTCTGAGGCAGGATGATCACCAGAGTAGCTCAGATACCGTGACCAAGGGCAGTTGTTTTCAGTCTTCTTTTATTTGCTGGCTTGTTATAATCACACGAAATAAAATTCAACAGCGTAGGAAGAACAAAGAACCAAAGATAATGAAAACAGGAAGAAAAGTTTAGCAGGGTCTGAAATATGTGAGAAGGGGAAGCTGCTGCTTTGTGCTGCTGGGACTTGGCTGGCCACAGAAGGTAAGTTTTGCCTTTCCGTATCAGTCAGACTCTCAAGCTAATCCTTGCCCACTTAGTGCAATGTGGGGTCCTGGTTCTGCTTCCTGCTTGCAGGGCAGCATCCAAGGACTCATCTTCATGACCTGGTTGGGCACCAACATCATCTGTATTTTACCGTGGTTCAACTTGAAAAAGTAAAATAATTTTTAAAAAAGAATAAGATTTCAAGATAGAAAACTAATTCACAGTAAGCTCATTTACCAACCTTTTTTCCAGAGACTCATAAATTAATCTCGAAAATGATGAACTAGCCGCAAAAATTTCTCGGACACTCATTCCTAGCTGAGACATCTAGGTACTCTTGGAGGGACCAGACCAGCATCCACCAACAAAGAAAAATCCCTGTCTCTGGCAGCCACTCACTTCCACACCCCAAAGCCACAGTCATGCCTTCTGTTGGACTCCATCATCTCAGGATTGAGACTCACGGAAAACTAAACCTGCAAAATTCATTTACGCAGTTCCCTGTGGTTGAAAACTCCAGACTTTCTCAGAATCATGATGGGCTACCTCTCCCCTACCTCCTCGTACTTCTGGAATCCCCAATGTCATGCCGAAAAATCACTCACTATGAAAACTCATCTATTGGTCTTGTTCCAGAGAGACCCATAAATAAATCTCAAAAGAGATCAATTAATTGCAAAAGTAACATAGACCAGTTAAAATTTTAACTCCACCTGAACCACCCACTTAAAAATTCTGAATTTCCTATCTCCAAACTTTATAACACTGACAATTCATTAGCACACCAGATTGGATGGAATGTAACATGGAAGCCAACCAATCTCAATTAACAAAAACATGAACACAGAAGGCTTAATTTGTAAAAAATATCTTAATAATTTCTCAGACAAGAACTTTATGTCCTCATGATGAGATACAAGAATTTTTACTAATTTTCTCCTAAGAAAATATTTTTGATCATTCATTTAACCATTTTTTGGTAATAAACAACATAAAATAAATGTGCGTTTGCTATGGGGACATGCTTGAGGGGTTGTTAGAAAATTTTAGACAATGGTGGAAGGAAGGTAACAGTGATGGTGTATTGATGTTGGAATATTGAATGCCTGTAACAAATCATCATGAACAAACCACTTTGAAAAATACGGTGTTCGAATATAAGAGGGGAAGAAAAATTAATTTGTTATGGTAAAAAATAGTTCGAAACAAATAATCTATAACCTGAAAATATAAATTTAAGAAATAGGGCCAGAGGGATACTATAGGAGGTAACGCACTTTTCTTTACACGTGGCAGATCCTGGTTCAAATTTCTAGTACCACATATTGTCCCCTAAGCACTATCAGAAGAAATCCCTGAGCACATAGCAAATTCAAATATATATTTTTTTACTTCTTCAAATATATATTATAAATATGTATAAAAATTTTACAGATTTGTTAATTATATATATGCCTTTAATATGAACAATGGACTTTTCTGAAATTATGGTGAAGAAGTCATAAAGAGGAAAGAATTCATTAATTATGTTGCTTAATACATATTCACTCATTAATGAAGTCACAATTAGAATGTTCTTGATATATATCAAGAAAATGTTTATAGATAGAGAATACATATGCTGCATTGAGCTCTCGTTGTTCATCGATTTGCTTGAGCGGGCCCAGTAACGTCTCCATTTTGGGACTTGTTATTACAGTGTTTGGCATATGGAATAAGTCACAGGTAGCTTACTAGACTTTGCCGTGAGGGCGAGATACTCTAGGTAGCTTGCTGGGCTCTCTCAGAGGGATGGAGGAATCGAACTCAGGTCAGCCAGGTCGGCCACATGCAAGGCAAATGCCCTACCCGCTCCAGCCCATATATTTATATATATATATATATAAATATATGGGCTGGAGCGATAGCACAGCGGGTAGGGCGTTCGCCTTACAAGCGGCCAACATGGCCGACCCAAGTTCGATTCCTCTGCCCCTCTCGGAGAGCCCGGCAAGCTACCGAGAGTATTCGATATGCCAGACACAGTAACAACAAAGCCTCCAATGGAGACATTACTGGGCCCGCTCGAGCAAATCGACGATCAACGGGAGGGCCTTTACCTTACTATATATATATATATATATATATATATATATATATATATATATACAGAGCTTTTTAAAAATAAGAAAACAAGCTGAGGGTAATTTATTCATTTGGAGAATGATTACTGGTTCTCTTCTTAAAATATTAAATGTTACAGTTATATTCAAATGTTTCCAAACATGCATCAACTTAAATTGTTTGTTTTAATTATGCTTCTTTGATTTTAGGTATTCAGGGATTCATCCTGGAGAGGCTCAGGGGATGGTATGTGGTGTTGGGATTGTTAGGGTCTGAGGTTGATAATTTCCCCTCTCTGAACCACACAAAGAGTCCAGCCAGTAATACAAAACACAAGTGGAGTTTATTCAAGCCAGCTAGCTGGGGTCAAGCTCTCAGGCACGCAGGCCAAAGCAAGACCCCGTGCAAGGGATGTAAGTTTTATGATCAATGCTTACAGCATCCTACCTACTCAAATGCACTCAATACAAAGAAAGCCTTAACAGGGAAAACAGGTTACAAGCAGACATCAAGACAGCAAAAACTACATTGTTCTTGTCACGTTTAAAGTCCAATGCTCACAGCCTCTGAAGAAGAATCCAAGGTCAAGCAGCCTGCCACCAGGAGCTACAGCCCTTGCACCTGGAGTGATAGGGGATGTGAGACAATGTCTGTGTTCCATAGCTGAGCTGGGTTAGGGATCTGTGAGAGAGGGAAGATTGCTCTATGTAACACTAAAAGCTCAAAGGCAGCCAAAGAAAGAGATGTTAACCCTTTCCAAACCAGTCCGGACACAGGAGTCAAGGCTCACCCATTTTCATGGCACCTATGCTCCTGCCTGTTTGTGGGTCAGTCTCTAACAGTCTGGTTGGGCACCAACTGTATCCAACAGGAACTAACCTGGGTTGAAGACATGCAAATAAAAGAGCACTGATTACTTTATTATCTCTCTGGCCCCTAGTTGGGAAGAGATCTTAGAATAATTTTGTGTACAAGGAATCCTGAATTTAATATTAAAAACTGAGCTCAGCTTTACTCTTTGTTTCCTCCAAACTTCCTTTGTGGTCACTGCTCAGGATTCCTGTTTTCTTCTCCCTCTTTGTTAGTGGCATTTCCTTATAATACATATTTATTCAATTACTACTTAGCGTAAGGGGTCTTCTAGAGTAGAAAAACTTAGGGAGAATAATACAACAGATAGTCTCTGCAGCTTAGAGTATTGTGGGAGAGAACAAGAGATTAAAAAAAGAATATAGAGGGTACATATTAAAATAAATATTTTAGCAGCTTGGAGCAGAAAAGTTTACAGACTATGCGTTAATCCACACCATCATGTCTGCCTGGAGGGGAAAGGGTGTTGGTCCCTTCTGCCTTCTCCCCTCTGGAAAGAAAGATGGCAGCCACTTGGGAGCCTTGTGGAAAGCCAGGTATGAGCCAGTGGTGACGGGGCGACTAAAACCTCATGGGAAGGGGGGCGTTCCCGGCTCGTCCTTCGTGCCCTACCAAGGTCACCACTTGCCCCCCACGAGTGGCTCTCCAGCACGGCCATGGCTCCAGAGCACAGAAACCAATCTCTTAATTATCTGACTCTCAGTAGAAATACTTCCATGGTTAATAAGTAAAATAGCAGAAATCCAGAACCGCGTGGCTGCAATAGCGGCCACGCGACATCATTTAATTCTTGAACCCAGCTGTAGAAAGCAAATCATTTCACAATGCTTTTTCAGCAGGTCTGATTTGGGGGGTAAACTCTAAATAATAACGGTGCATCTTTTATCGAAACAATGAATCTAGTCAAAGTAGATAGAGTGTTAACTAGAATTCATCTGCCTCACAGGCATTGGGAGGGGTGGGGGGTAGGGGTTTATTGGGGTTCTTCGTGGTGAAAAATAAGTATTGGTAAAGGGAAATGTGTTTGATATTTGCATGACCGAGACCTAAACCTGAAAGCTTTGTAACTTTTCCCACAATGATTCAATAAATAAATAAATTATAAAAAAAGAAAATAAATAAATAAAATAAATATTCACAGTGTTGCAAGGAAAAGGCTGAAATAATGTATATATACAGATGATAACAGTCCCTACATTCTCATCTAACCTGTTTTATGAACAACTCTGTAAATCATGATGTTTTAATAAAAATAACTTTAAAAAAAGAATAAGTGGAATGTGAGTGATAGTACAGTGGATCGAGCACTTGCCTTACATGTGATCCCTGGGGTCAATTCCAAGTATATATGTCGAGTGGTAGGCATACCCTAGGAACTACCTGGTGTGCCCCCCCCCCCACCCAAATAAAAGAAAAAGAAAAGAAAGAGTGGAAGGAAATGGCAGATTGGTAGGTACTGGTGTAGTCACAAAATCTTTCATGTTAGTTGTACCTTGAGATTGTACATTTCCAGGGATGTTGCACCTTGGTGTGTCTGTATTATTTTATGCCTACCTGTGGAAAGCAAGGGCTGGAGCGATAGCACAGCGGGTAGGGTGCTTGCTTTGCACGTGGCCGACCAGAGTTTGATTCCTCCACCCCCCTCAGAGAGCCTGGCAAACTACCGAGAATATCACGCCCACATGGCAGAGCCTGGCAAGCTCTTCATGGAATATTCGATATGCCAAACACAGTAACAACAAGTCTCACAATGGAGACGTTACTGGTGCCCACTCTAGCAAATCAATGAACAATGGGAAGACAGTGCTGTGGAAAGTGAATGACAGCTATGAAAATCAAACATTGATCTATGACAAAGTTTCCTATATGATTCACTCGTCACTCATTCATTGACTGGCTGATTGTAGACATAGGTGAAAGATATGGCAGACAAGTGTATCTCTTCATGAATTCATAGATCCCATCCACCACAAAGAAAACAAATAAAATGTTACCCATCTGTGTTGCATATCTGTCACTATTTTTCGTTTGGTTGGTTGGTTTTGGTTTGGGGGCCTTGTTTAGTGGGACTCATGGGCTACCTGTTCATGGATCACTCCTGATTGTGCTCAGCAAACCAGAGAGTGCAAGAGATCTAACCCTGGCCTCCCGTAACCAGAGCATGTTCTCCTGCTGTCAGCTATAGTGCACAATAGTCAAAGCTTATTAGATTTACTGGAATTAAGAGAGACAATCGTTGGGGATTAAAGGTTAAGAGTGATAAAGGAGAAATAAAGGATGGACAGGTTTATGGGACATTTTAACCCAGAATGGGAAACATGCTGTATCAAGGACAGAATTTAAGGCCTCCCACATGGAAAGCCTAGGATTTACTACTAGACCCAACACTCTAGCCCCTAGATTTTATTTTTAAAGATTTAATGGACTCTGGCAGTAATTAGTGGTGGTACCAAAAGTGCTTTGGTTTTTTGATGTTAAGTGTGATACGACAACATAGTTTGAAGAAGTGTAAAATTGCACTCAATTCCTAAAATTAAGCACCCAAAATATTCAGTTGTATAAAGTCAATGTTGCTTCAATAAGTGATACAAAAAATAAGGGCGAATTTTTATTTATTCATTTATTTACTTAAGGCAGCTGTATATATTTTTATTTGAATATTTTATTGTTTATAATAAACAACTATATAGACATGGTATTTAATTTTTTGTCTGTATTTTAAAAAAATTTTATTGAATCACCATCTGATAGATACAAGTTTTCATGTTTGGGTTACAATAACACAATGATCAAAAACCCATCCCTCCACCAGTGCACATTCCCCACCATCAATATCCCCAGTATACAGCCCCTTTCCCATCCTCCTCCTGCCTCCATGGCAGACATGATTCCCCATAATCTCTCTCTACTTTTGGGCATTATGGTTTGCAATACAGACATCGAGAGACCATCATGTTTGGTCCTTTCTGCACACATCTCCCATCCCGACCAATTCCTCCAGCCATCGTTTTCTTAGTGATTCTTTCTCAATTCCATCTGCCTTCTCCCCTTTGCTCATGAGGCAGGGTTCCAGCTATGGAGCAATCTACCTGTCCCGTGTATCTACTATCCTTAGGTGTCAGCCTCATATTATGTTGTTTTATACTCCACAAATGAGTGCAGTCCTTCTATGTCTGTCCCACTCTTTCTGACTCCTTTCACTTAGTTTGATACTCTCCATGTATATCCATTTATAAGCAAAGTGCATGACTTCATCTCTCCTAACAACTGCTAGTAGAATTGTTCAAGGAAAAAACCTCCAACTCCATCAAAAAATTGGGAGAGGACATGAACAGAAGTTTCCTCAAAAAGAAATACAAATGGCCAATGGGCACATGAAAAAATGCTCCACATTGCTAGCCATCAGGGAGAATCAAATCAAAACAACAACGAGATACTTTCTCACACCATAGAGACTGGTACACATTCAAAAGAACAAAAGCAACCTGTGCTGGCGTGGATGTAGGGAAAAAGGGATGCTCTTTCACTGTTGTTGGGACTGTCCACCAGTCCAGCCTTACTGGAAGACAATATGGACAGTCCTTCAAAAAATAGAAATTGAGCTTCCATATGACCCCGCAATACCCTTCTGGGAATATATCCTGAGGATGCAAAAAAGCACAGTAGAAATGACATCTGTACCTATATGTTCATTGCAGCACTGTTCACAATAGCCAAAATCTGGAAACAACCCAAGTGCCCTAAAACAGATGACTGGTTAAAGAAACTTTGGTACATCTACACAAAGGGCTGATTTTTAATAGCTTAAATAAGTGATAAAAATTAAAGGCTTATGTTTAGCCTCATGAAGTCTTGCCATGTTTTTAAACATTTACAGATTAAATAATTTTTCCACTTATTAAATTTTTATAATGTTAGCATCTGTACTTATCAGTCTTTAGGGAAATGTTTCCTTCTTTAGCAGTTTTGAGATCATTTAATTCTCCTGAGAGAGTGGCACAGTATAAATTAGATTACATTTTTTCTTTTAATCTTAAAACTGAAAACCAAACAATATGGTTCCTCATACTTTGAGGACCAAAACATCTCAAAATAAAGAACAATATTAACTATTATATTAACATTTGCATTCTAAACATTTTTGAAAGTGCTTTTTGTCTATAATATAAATATATATATATGGTAACTGAGTTAAGGATAACAAATTGGAGAGCATTTTCTGATTTTTAAAAATGAGAAACAAATCTAGGTAAGTTTATTGTAATAAATTCATCTTTCATTAAGAGGGTGTTTTAATAGAGCTAATGCAGTTTTGGTGAGAATCAAATTAAAACTTGAGGCCAAAGCAAAACAAAATGTTTTGTATAGGCAACCTGCAAGAACTCCTTTTGTGTATTCATGTCAGAAAAAGAAACAGTAATTCATTTTCTGTTAATGACACTAAATTTTGGAAAACTGTTATTTTCTTTAAAAATTTAATACAAATTGCTCATCTACATTAAGCAGAAATAAATTAGTCATTATGTTTTGATTTAATAAGACATTATATTTGACATATTCTTTAGAAGAAACACTAGCTTTTTTTGATAACTGTGCCAAAAAAACAAATATGAAGAGACCTATGACTTTTCTTCTGAGGAAACTGTTAATAGACATCTTTGAAAATGTGATCAGATTTTCAGAAGAATTGAATGTGCTGTTTATTCTAGATAATCATACACAATTTCATATGACTTTGGCATATATAGTGATTGTGAACACTTTGAGTTATATTATTGGAACAATGACTAAGTACATAACTAGGGAAAATATTTTTTAATTTATTAAGTCAAGGAAATTCAAACATTTAATAAACATCTTATCAATTCTCATATACTAAAGTATTCTCTTATCTCTTACCTCTTATCTCTTACCTATACTATAAGTCAGTGAAGCAATTCCAGAATCCTCTGGGGTTATAAATCATGTTGGAAAAAATTGCTATTTTAATCATGTGCATGGCAGTTTATTGTAAAATTAAAAGAAAAATAAAACTAAGTTATTTGCAAATTTTTAAATTTACTTTTTAAAAACAAGTAGTAAGATGGTAGAGAGTAAAAATATATTTTCCTTTTATATATTATGATAATAATATTTTTATGAGTAATATGATAAATATTACTCATAATTATTGAGTATTATTTTTATGTTCTTATCTTCAATGAAACTACATTGTGTTTAAAAAGAATTACTAACAAATATTAATTGTATTTAAATGGACATAATTGAGAGTTCAGAAAATAAGTTAACTGCCAAGATCTAGAAAACGAAAGAAAATATGTAAGATGAGTAAACAGAGGGAAGTTATTTTGAAGTAAATAATTTATAATTATTTGAAATATTTCTACATTGTTCTAGGACCGAAACTGCAAAATATTAAATATTTCTTTCTAACATAATTATATGATGTTCTTCTTAAATAAAACTTTGATGATAGAATTTTGAGGTGATAAATGTGAACAGCTATGATTTAGAAGGAAGTTTTAACAAAAAAAAAATAGGAAAAGAAAATTATCCTAATCATACGCTACAATTATTCTGTGCTATCCAGAAGAGAGCTTGAACATAGATAATGATGGTATCATAGCCATGGGGAAAATCCAAAGGTAAGTGACACTAGAAGACATGTCGACATGACATATTATATGTTAAAAAAAGGTTTCCAGAAACCTTCTCTGTCATGATAAATATGTAGTAAATCATGTTATAGCACATTACAAATGTTATGTGAGAATATCCTTGTTTAGGAGAGAAAAGAAACTGACAAGTAGTAAGAGTTAAAAGGAATTTACACTGTCAGAAAATGAAAAAAAAAAGGGACAGAAATATGAATCCAACTTCTCATCAAGATTTAAACCCTGAAAGTTTGAAACCTTTGTGAAGCTATCATTGCTATTATACGCTATGTGAGACATTCCTATATTATTTCAGGACCAAAACTGCAATATTCTAAATATTACTATGTTGATATAAAATTCATTGTATATTTAAAAAGTTAATAGTTCTCATGGGAAATTCAAAGTCTACGAGGAAGATTAATAAACCCAAAGAAAGGCACATATAAGAGAAGAATCTTGTTCCTCAGTAAAATGAAATGTCATGAATTCTCTCGAAGCCAAAAATTATTATAAAGATTTCTTGATGTTCTATAGTTTTAAGACTTATTGCTAAGGAGATAGCTTAGCCAGAGAAAGAGTAAGGAAGTGAAGTGGGTACAGAAATGTTTTGAGTGATGAGGTAACAATGTATCTTTGGTAGTGACAGTGACTCTTAACATACATATACATTAATAGGCATTAACATGATGCTAATCACCTGAAATTCTCTGGTGAATTCATTGTAATTTATAGACTCTTACTGAGCCACGGCATAGGTAGTTCTGTGCTTGCAAGAATTTCAAAATAGTAGTTATATCACAAGACTTTCCTCTTCTGATTCTTAAGTCATTCTATTAATATTACTTGTTCTTTTAAATAGAACAGAGAATTCATTGTAAATGAAATTCATTGTAAACAAATGAAAAATCAGTAAAAATAAATGGAGATCACGAATGATTATTTAATATAAAAGGGGGCGAAGTAAGAATGGATCACTAGAGAATGTACAGGAATGAAGTAGGGACGAGGAGTTAGCTCAAACAGGTGGAGCTCACATGGTTCTTAAGTACATCCACCAAGAACCCCGATGACCCCAGCATAGACTAACAGGTGCATATTGCCAGTAAAAATAGAAGAGTTAGACCAGTGTTACTGGGTAAATATTGCTGCAGAGGCTTCCCAAAATTTGTTGCAAACTAAAGAAGTAGGGAACAATATAAGTATCAAAGTTAAACTGCTTTATTTTGTTATGCCTTCCAACATGAGTTCAATTCCTCTGCCCCTCTCAGAGAGCCCAGCAAGCTACCAAGAGTATCTCAGCCTGGCAAGCTCCCTGTGATGTATTCAATATGCCAAACACAGTAAGAACAAAGTCTCATGATGGAGACGTTACTGGGCCCGCTCGAGCAAATCAATGAACAGCGGGAGGACAGTGCTACAGTGCTACAGTGCTACATTTAATATTGTTTAGAAATATCTCAATTTACAAAAACAAAGAGAAAAAATGTGAGATTCCCTTGTGTTCATGAAGTGAGTAAAATTTGTATGAGCATTTATAGGCCATTACTGCAGCACGGTGTAAGTATCTCTGTGCTTGCAAGAATTTCAAAATAGTAGTTATATCACAAGCCTTTCCTCTTCTGATTCTGAAGCCTTTCTATTAATATTACTTGTTCTTTTAAATAGAAGCCAACTATGAGAAACCACACAACCGTGACTACATTTATTCTTCTTGGACTGACAAATGACCCACAATTACAGGTGGTAGTTTTTATCCTTCTGTTCTTCACTTACCTATTGAGTGTTACTGGGAACTTAACTATCATCTCATTAACCCTACTGGATTCACATCTAAAGACACCGATGTATTTCTTTCTCCGAAATTTCTCATTTCTAGAAATCACATTCACAACTGTCTGTATCCCCAGATTTCTTGTCAGTATGGCAACAGGTGATAGAACCATTTCTTATAACAGTTGTGTAACACAGTTGTTTTTCACTATTCTCTTGGGTGCAACTGAGTTTTTTCTTCTGGCTGCCATGTCCTATGACCGCTATGTGGCCATCTGCAAGCCCCTTCATTACATGACCATCATGAATGATAGAGTCTGCAATGTGCTAATTTTTGCTTGCTGGTTGTCTGGTTTCCTGATGATTTTTCCACCACTTACATTAGGTCTCAAGCTTGATTTCTGTGCAGACAATGAGATAGATCATTTCTTCTGTGATGTTTCACCTATGTTGCAACTCTCTTGTACAGACACAAAAACAATAGAATTGATGGCACTTATGTCAGCCATTTTGACACTCTTGGTTACTCTGATCCTAGTGGTACTCTCCTACACAAGGATCATCAAAACCATCCTGAAGATCCCTTCTCCTCAACAGAGGAAGAAAGCCTTTTCTACATGTTCTTCTCACATGGTCGTTGTGTCTATTTCTTACGGCAGTTGCATCTTCATGTATGTGAAGCCATCTGCTGTTGAGAGAGTCTCCTTAAATAAAGGGATAGCTCTGCTTATTACTTCTGTGGCTCCTATGTTGAATCCCTTTATTTATACACTGAGAAACAAACAGGTAAAAGATGCCTTTAAGAACGTTATCAAAAAGTTGGATGTGCTGTAAATGAAATGACCTTCTTAAATGACTATATTGGCTCATAAATAAAATAAAACAAGAGTGTTAGGCTGTCACAGAGAAACTTTTCAGTGTTTCTATTGATATATTATTTTATTTTTTCTGCTCTCTTTAATCACCAGCATCTAAATGCCACTGTATTTTTTCTCATGCTGAGAACACATATGAAATATATGTCTTTATAATTTTCCCTTTCTACCTGTTTCTTTGATTTATTTTCCAAATGTTTTCAGATGGATTCTTATTGTACTTATTTAGCCATATTCCTTGTCTTTGTTCCTGAATTCAGAGATTCATTTTTCCATATGTTTCCATGTGAAGTTGAATCATTACATAGGTCTGTTCACCTCTTCATCTTATTATTAGTTCAGTTAGAATTTGAACTATAATTTACATTGGTAATTAATAGAAGCTTAATTGGTAAAATAAATAAGCTTAATGACATTTTAGTAACATTAAATTATAACAAATTTAGTAACATTAAATTATAATAGATTTCAGTTGTGCATCAAGATACATCAACAACTGAATCTATGATAATTAGCTATTACAATCCAAATCCTAATCTTTTTCTTTTGTGACCAAATTCTAATCTTTACTGTAAAATTGATGTTTTCCCCCTCCCAAAGTCAACCATTTCCCCCCTTTTTTCTTATAACCACTATTTGATCACATAGTATTAAAATTTAGATTTGGAATGGAGAGATAGTTAAGCAGTAAGGTGCTTACCTTGCATGTATCTCACTAAGTTTGATTCCAGCACCTAACGTGTTTCCCAGAGCTCTGCCAGGAGGGAATCCCTGATCAGAAAGCCAGTGATAAGTCCGGAGTACTACCAGGCCTCCTGACTCTGCATTCAGGATTTACTCTTTCATGGGCTCCGGAACCATATGGAATGCTGGGGACTGAACCCAGGTCAGCTGTCTGTAAGGCAAGTGCTCTTGCTGCGACATGATGAGTCTGGCTTGAAATGCTATTTCTTAGTTACACATTTCATCATCATATAGTTTTGCACATATTTAGGGTTACAGAATATTTTTAGAAAATATTTCAAAAAATCCCAGACTGGTCAAAGCTTTTTTGCTCTTACATATTCAGATAGACCTTTTTGCCAATATTTATTGATTACCTTGTGATTGCCAAATTGTGAAATGTATGTTATTCTGTCTTTAAAATTGTATAAGACAACAAAATCTGGTCCTTTAATATGCAAGCATCTTTATACCTAATTGTCAAAATAATGTGAATTTTATGAGTATCTGTCAGGAGACAAACAGCTATCTTTATGAAATGTTTATTCCTTAAAATAGAATTTAAAACATAGCACATAAACTCAGGCCTTATGAAGTATTCTGGTATTATTTTTAAATTAAAAGTTTTGAGTATTGATTAAGATACAATGATTATCATATGCAAAAATATTTTGCATTATTTTACATAACTAAATTGTTTTATATGTCACTGTGACCATCTAAAATTTTTTTCAAGAAGAATCATTTGAAACTTTTAAGCATATTTAATCATTATTATATTTATTTGATGAAAATTCATTGTTTGTACATATCTGTTGACAATATTGTGGATAATTACTTATCCACAATATTTATTGTGGATAATTACTTATCCACAATATTTATTGTGGATAATGATTTACAGTATTATAATTTTTTTACTTTTCAAATTATTGCATGAATCATCCTAATAAATTTAGAAGAAATATAACTACAGTTAGATCTTCAATTTTCAAGTAGACTGATACATAATTTTGCATTTGTGAGACATATTAAATTTACATATTTTAAATCGTTTAAATAGACGCATTGATAAATATCAGAAAATATTTAAATATGCACTTGAAATAGCTCCCATGTTAGTTTAAGTCATTTTTCTAAAACTGTAATTTTTTTTTTTTGCTTTTTGGGTCACACCTGGTGTTGCTCAGGGGTGACTCCTGGCTCATGCACTCAGGAATTACTCCTGGCAGTGCTCTAGGGACCATATGGGATGCTGGGAATAGAACCTGGGTCGGCCATGTTGGCTGCGTGCAAGGCAAGCGCCCTACCCACTGTGCTATCGCTCCAGCCCCTAAAACTGTAATATTTTAAGAATATTTTATTTGGCAATATAAATCATAACATAAGAGTTGTATTTTTAAATTTTCCCTTTGTGACTACTATTTTTACAGATGAACTTCAAAAGGTATCATAACTTTGATTTATGTGCACACAATTTTCTACATAATAGTTATCAACTGATCTTAGAAAAGTATTCACAAAATATCTGGCATCTGTTATTGAAACTAATTTCTTGGGGGCTAGAGAGACATCAAGTGGTTAAGGGGCTTGCCTTGCTTGCAAATGACCCAGGTACAATCCTTGACACCCCAATTACTCTTTCAAATCTGTCAGGAGTGATCACTGAGGGCAGATTAAGCCCTGAGCAAACCTGATGTGGCCAACACAAAATAAAATGGCAAAAAGATAATTTCTTACACTTTTGGAACACTTTTGCATATACTCTGAATTTTTGTCAAAGTCAATAATTTGAATATCCTTTTTTATCTTTCTAAATTTTCTATTAATTAAAAATTTCTATATATATGAACTTTAAGTCTATTGAATTCTTATAAAAGTCTGATGTATAAGTAAATCCATTGCTAATTTAATGGAGATAAAATATTGGAATATTCCTCTTTAATTTTATATCGTAAAGTAGTTAAGATAACTTTATGAAGTTTAAAGTATATTTAAATAGTTGAAGCCTTCTAAAACTCATAGGCTTCCTTACCCCCTTTTATTTTAAGATGTGGATAATGACAAATGCAAAGGGAAAGAAATTCTTGAATTTCTTTGTGAAAGTAATTTTTCATTTCATTTGAAATAAAGGGCTGGAACTACATTTGCCTTGCATGCGACTGACCGGGCCAACCAGCATTCAATTCTTCCATCCCTCTCGGAGAGCTTGGCAAGCTACCAAGAGTATCTCACCTGGCATGCTACTCGTGATATATTCGATATGCCAAACACAGTAACAAGTCTCACAAAGACGTTACTGGGCCCTCTTGAGCAAATTGATGAACAACAGGAGAACAGTGACAGTGACAGTGACATTTGAAATAAATGAAGATTTTGTAAACATTTTTTTTGAGATAGCAGAAATAAGGTACATTTCATGAAACAATGGCTCAATAGTGAGATATTGTATTACTGTTTCTAATGAATGCAGAAAATTTACACCAAAATTTGAATGAATGTGTACAGAAATGAACATTATACCTAGTGGACCAGAGCTTTTATAGCAAGGTATAGAAGAGTAACAATACCAGGCTGATTAGAGAATAAGAGTTGCCCTCTTCAACAAAGAAACCCCAGTGTAGAACAGTAAATTGCAATAAGTAAGAGACTTCTAAAGATGCAGAACTTTGGTCTAGGGAGCAGGGAGAATTGTGCCAAAAACCTGACACCTTAATCCTATGATTCTGCAGTTTTAGCACTGAAAGAGAAGGCAAGAAACTAAAGGACACAAGCCAAGACCAAATTTCTTGGGTGGTGATCTGGCAATTTTGCTGATGACCATGCTATGGATTCCACATTAAATCTTAGTAACAGACACAACACAATACTGTCCTCCTGTTGTTCATCAATTTTGTTCGAGCAGACCCAGTAATGTCTCCATTGTGAGACTTGTTACTGTGTTTGGCATATTGAATACATCACGGATAGCTTGCCAGGCTTTGCCATGCGGGCAACATACTCTCGGTAACTTGCTGGGCTCTCTGAGAGGGGCGGAGGAATCGAACCCGGCTCTGCCGGACTGGCTGTGCGCAAGGAAAATGCCCTACTGCTGTGCTATCACTCCAGGGATAGTACAGACACTAGGACAAATAGTAACAGTAATAGCAACAAATAGTAACAAATAGTAACAGACACTAGGACAAATTGATGAGGATGCTACACTACTCCTAGAAAATATCTGAGAAATAGAAGAGATGAGAGATAATTAATTATCCAGAGTGCTTGGTCCAGAGAGACAAACACAGCTAACCTAGAACTGCTGGCAAAAAAAAAATTCTATGCCTACAGACAGAAAGTGCTCTGCAGACATCACAAAATATTTATAAAGAAAGAGGCTCTTCCTGCTCTACTTTCTTTTCAACCAAAGGTCAATCGGATTCTGCTTAATATTTTTTCCCTGATTTAAATAACCCACTGGCAACAAAGCAGCAATCTTCTTATCACTTAGCATGAGTTCTCCAATCCCTTGTAGATCTGTATGACTGAGGCTGTCTAGTGACTGATGAGTATTGGCAACTTTGAATACTCAAGTTTGAAACCTGTTTGTCGCCAGGTCCTCTAAAATTTGGTGCATAGCTTCTCCAGGACACTTTTTGGCATAACTCTGAAGCTGCTTGAACTGGGTGCACAGGAATTTTTTAACTCAGTCATAGTCCAGAGTGATAAGATGCATGGATGCTACCAGGTCCACATAATCCCAGATCCTACCCAGACCTCTGAGTACTTCCAGATATATAGGAAGAAAATATGTTATTGGGAGAACTGACATAGAGTAACAGATAGCCAAGTTGATATGATTGGTCATTTAAATCCCATTTATATGACGGTGATGAAGGATAACATTGGTTTCTCCTTCCTGCATAACCTCAGGTAGTTTAGGTTTATTGGGTTGCTCCAATCACAGTGCCCCCATTCCTCTGTGTTTATTTGTAACTTCTTTCTTTGTGCTCTGTTGACTTGTAAGTATTGTTTTTCTCTTCTCCCTAAGTCCTTTGCACAGTTTAGTCAGAGCAATGTCCTTTTTGTATGGACACAAGAAAACAGTATATGGTATGCTTTTGTTATGTGATTCTCAGTGATATCTTCCTCCTGGGCATCTGTTCTCTCACTCAGCTGCCCATACTTCCTAGTGCCTCCCCAAAGCAGGGTCCTGACAAGTGACTGGATGAAACCAGGGCAAGCGGTAAGCTATGTGCTACCCTGGTATGGAGATGGGCCTGGGCAAAGCACCTAATGCTTACAGTTATAGTTATAACTTAAGAGCTTGGTCATGGACAAAATGCTGTCATGATCCAAAAGTAATAACTAGACTCAGACTCTGCTAGGGTTAGGAGTGATTAATCTTGCCTGAGCACTGTAGTCTGAGTTTGTGGCAAGATGTTCCCAGGAGAGCTGCCCTACAAGCCTCAATGTATCTCTTACTGTGTCCATACAAAAATAACTAGTATTAAGATGTTGATAGAGTTATTGGACTGAGGAAAGGCGAAAAACACCTTGGAAGGTATTTTTCCCTTGAGCAGTCAGGAAGGGCTTCTTTTATGTTGATTTTGCTGATGGGCTGGGTGTAATGTCTTCCTCCAGTGCTGGGGGACTGAGAGAGACTAGAGTTGGAGAGATGAGAGAGAGCGCAGGGCAGCAAGATGGAGTACAAAGAGACTAGCAAGGGGGACAGAGGGAGAAGGAGGTAGAAGAAGAGTACAGGAGTACGTGGAGAGAGAGAGCCCAGGCTGCGAGAGGAGTGCAGAGAGATGAGCGGGAAAATGTGGGCAAATGCCCTTCCACTGTGCTATCACTCCAGCCCTCAATGATTGTATGAGATCTATCTTTAGTTACAGAGGTTATCAGGAATCTCGGGATATATACTGCTATGAATATTGATTCTAAAAATGCAAAGTTATGGAGAAAAAAGTATATGGGTTTCTTGAGGTGAGGGTCCAGCAGGATGAGAAGATAATGATCAAATTCCCTCATCAGAATCAGTGTATGATTAAGAAACAGAAACAGGAATATCACAATTTGCATTGTGGATCATCTATTAATACTGCAAGAATGAAATCTAAATTATGGATTGGTTCTTTTCGTGAGCTCATAAGAGACGAAGACAAATTTTAAACTGTGTAAATGAACTTAGCATAATCTAAAGCAATTTTAGTCATCCTTATTCTTTTGTGTTTTTATTACTGATATTACTGTTCTATTAATTACATCTTTTCTTATTTAGTAAAAATTAGCTATTTTACAAAATATATATGTATATGTATATGTGTGTGTGTGTGTGTGTGTGTGTGTGTAAAAAATATTTCCATGTAAGATTGGTTGCCTCCTACTTTAAGCCCCCTCTAATATGGTGCTCTACTCTTGGAGTATGAGTGTTATAAGGTATGAGATGTCACATAGTCCAGGAATAGATTCACTTGTGGGTGAGGTTCAGCCCGAGCTTGGGGAGAGAGGCTGTGAGTATAGCAGCGCTTGACTTCTGGAGGGTTTTGGCTGCTGGGACTGGTTCCCTTGGGGCGGGAGAGATCTCCCCCTACCCCTCTAGGCTGCCTGAATGAAACGGCATGGTGCAGGGTCCAGCAGCATGGTTATGGTGTGTGACATGTTATGCTCCCTTTCAGAAGAGAAGAACATGCAACTCTGGATTCTGGCTGATGACCACTTTTTGCTTTTATGGTAACAAACTTGCAGTCTTCAACTATAAAATAAAT
This sequence comes from Sorex fumeus, assembly GCF_029834395.1. Taxonomy (NCBI): domain Eukaryota; kingdom Metazoa; phylum Chordata; class Mammalia; order Eulipotyphla; family Soricidae; genus Sorex; species Sorex fumeus. The sequence continues at coordinate 14,532,310 of NW_026606086.1, read as the reverse complement.
GATCACAAGCATTTCTTATAAAATATTTTAATGTTCTCATTTCAACTTGTGTTTTAAAACTTTTAAGAATTTGTTCTAGGAATTATTTATACAATTTTATTATCATATAGATATAACAAGCTGTTCAGAACTAAATTATTAAAAATTAGAGAATTTTATCACTACATTTTTATATCACTTTACACTGTCAACACTTTATTTCTACAGACATACAGAGGTAATTAAACTTAGATGTTATAGCAGAAGAATGAACTATACCTATTTCTGTTCTTTTGTAGCTATAAAATGATTTTATATTTAAAATTCTTTTAAAATCATTAACATTAAATCAGAAGAAAAATTAAACTTCCTGATCTAAATATATATACTTGTATTGTGTATGTGTATGTTAATGTAGTTAATTACAGTTTTACTTATTTTAAGGTCCAATTTTATTATTTTATCTGTATATTTAATACTGGGCTGGAGCGATAGCACAGCGGTAGGGTGTTTGCCTTGTGCGCAGCCAGCACGGCCGAGCCAGGTTTGATTCCTCCACCCCTCTTGGAGAACCCAGCAAGCTACTGAGAGTATCTTGCCTGCACGGTAAAGCCTGACAAGCTACCCATGACGTATTTGATATGTCAAACACAGTAACAACAAGTCTCAAAATGGAGACATTACTGGGCCCGCTGGAGCAAAATCGAAGAACAACAGGAGGACAGTGTTTGTTTGTTTGTTGTATTTAATACCACTTTTTTTTCTGGGATAAAGAAATGTGTATAGTCTGGAAAAAATTTTTTTCATAAATAGTTTTCACATTCCCTAAAATCCATAGTCACTTGAATGTTCATATCCCAAGTAACACTGGTTTAATGCACAGTCTTTCTAATGTTCCAAATAACTTGCATTTTCAGAAATTTTGTTCTTAATGTTGCTGCCATCCAAAATTACAAGTAGTTAAGTTAGTTTTTCAATTTCATTGAACTGAAGAGAAATGAGAGAGAATTGTCCTCCCGTTGTTCATCGATTTGCTTGAGTGGACCCAGTAACATCTCCATTGGAGACATTTGTTGTTACTGTGTTTGGCATATCGAATACATCACAGGTAGCTTGCCGGGTTCTCCAAGAGGGGCAGAGGAATCGAACATGGTTGGCCATGTTGACTGCGTGCAAGGCAAACGCCCTACCACTGTGCTATCGCTCCAGCCCATTGAACTGAAATGCATTAAAATAAAGATTACTGTTGAATAACATATGGAATCATAGAAGAAAAATAATCACTAAAGTCAAGATATTCTGCATTGCCAATTCTTCACTTGTAAAACACAATTTTTTTAAATAAATTAATTATTTTTATTGAATCACTGTGTCACTGTGAGATAGTTTCAAAGCTATCATGATTGAGTTTCAGTCATACAAGGTTCCAAAACCCATCCCTCCACTGGTGTACATTTTCTACCCCCAATATCCCCGTATCCTTCCTGCCACCCCTCCTCTGAGACTGTAGGTGCTTTTCTTCTCTCTCTCTCTCTCTCTCTCTCTCTCTCTCTCTCTGTATATCTTTCTCTTTGGACATTATTGCTCACAATATAGATCATATTTGGATATTTGTCCACGTTCAGCATACATCTCCAATCTGGATCTATCCCTTTCAACTGTTATTGTCATAATCACCCTTTCTCTGTTCCAACTGTCTTCTCCCCTGATCTTTGAAGAAGGCTTCCAACCGTGAGCCATTTGTCCTCATCCTTATTTCTACTATACTTGGATGTTAGTCTCTTACTATGTTTTATGTCTTTTCTTTCCTTTCCTTTTCTTTTCTTTTCTTTTCTTTTCTTTTCTCTTCTTTTCTTTTTATATTTCACAAATAAATGCAGTCCGTCCTTCATCTTCTGATTTATTTCACTTAGTGTGATACTCTCCATTTCCCTTCATTTATAAGCAAATTGCACAGCGGGTAGGGCGTTCGCCTTACAAGCGGCCAACATGGCCGACCCGAGTTCGATTCCTCCGCCCCTCTCGGAGAGCCCGGCAAGCTACCGAGAGTATTCGATATGCCAGACACAGTAACAACAAAGTCTCCAATGGAGACGTTACTGGGCCCACTCGAGCAAATCGACGATCAATGGGAGGGCCTTTACCTTAAGGGCTGGAGCGATAGCACAGCGGGTAGGGTGTTTGCCTTACACGCGGCCAACATGGCCGACCCGAGTTCGATTCCTCCGCCCCTCTCAGAGAGCCCGGCAAGCTACCGAGAGTATTCGATATGCCAGACACAGTAACAACAAAGTCTCCAATGGAGACGTTACTGGGCCCACTCGAGCAAATCAACGATCAATGGGAGGGCCTTTACCTTAAGGGCTGGAGCGATAGCACAGCGGGTAGGGTGTTTGCCTTACACGCGGCCAACATGGCCGACCCGAGTTCGATTCCTCCGCCCCTCTCGGAGAGCCCGGCAAGCTACCGAGAGTATTCGATATGCCAGACACAGTAACAACAAAGTCTCCAATGGAGACGTTACTGGGCCCGCTCGAGCAAATCGACGATCAATGGGAGGGCCTTTACCTACATTTTCCCTAACAACTGTGTAGTATTCCATTGTGTATGTGTACCATAGTTTCTTTAACCAGTCATCTATTCTCTGGCACTCTGGCTGTTTCAAATTATGGCTATTATAAACAGCTCTGCAAGGAACACACAAGTGCAGATGTCATTTCTGCTATGCATGTTTGCAGCCCAGGGGTATATTCCCAGAAGTGGTATTGTGCAGTAATATGGAAGCTCAATTTCTTGTTTAGTTAGGAATGCCCATGTTGTTTTCCAAAAATGATGGACCACTTGAAATTCCCACCAATAGTGAATGAGATTCCCTTTCTCCCTGCATCCATGCCAGCACTGGTTGTTCTTATTCTCTTTGAGGTGTGCCAATCTATGTGGTGTGAGATGATATCTCATTGTTGTTTTGCTCTGTATCTCCCCGATGATTAGTGATGAAGTGTATATTTTCAAGTGTCATTTGTCCATTTGGATTTCTTCTGTGAGAAAATTTCTGTTCATTTCTTCTCATTTTTGATGGAGTTGGATTTTTTTCTTCTTATATAGCTCTACTTGCAATTCACATTAATTCTCACAGCGAGCTGCGTTCTTCATCAACGCACAAAGTGATCCACCGCCAAGAGTCCTCCACTAACTCCACTACCCAGCTGCCACCACGCTCCAGGCAGCTTTCCAGATGCTCAGGCCGAGACTCACGTAGGAGTGAAGCCCCACAGAACCAGGTAAGCAGAACTAGCAGAACTTTGTGACCTTGGACTCCAGGCTCAACAGGACCCACAAACAGAGATCTTCTGCCTCCTCCCACCAATCTCCAGTGACCCAGGGATCAAACCCAGAAGTCCCACCCCTGCCTGTACCAGATAAATACTTCATCGACCTCCATTATCTCCACTACCTCCACTACCCAGCCACCGTCAGAGCTCCAGGCAGCTTTCCGGACACATTATAAGACACTTAATATCCATCTTCCAAGATTACTGCACCATATTTGATAGGGTTCAAGTATGGTTTAAACAATGGGAACACCTTCAAGGGAGATTAGAGGCCACCCTAAAAGGCTCTATCCCTCTCGGAGAGCCTGGCAAGCTACTGAGAGTATCCCGCCTTCACAGCAGAGCCTGGCAGTCTATCCATGGCATATTCGATACGCCAAAACCAGTAAATACAATGGGTCTCATTCCCCTGACCCTGAAAGAGCCACCAAAATGGCAGCATTAGGAAGGATAAGGAAGGAGAGGCTGATAAAATCTCCAAAACGAAGAAGGACTAAAACAACTGTTTGTACTTTCAATGCACGTACACTGGCATCAGATGCATCCATAAAGGACCTGATGGTGCAAGCGCGAAAGACAAAGTACAGCATTATTGATCTGACCGAGATGAGAAAGCATCAACCACATCACACCATTTTTGACACTGAAGAAGGACTGTTCCTTGGAACATGAGGCAAAAGTGTCATAGGTTGGTGTTGGTGTTCTTGCCAACACGAACTTGGCCATAAACATAAACAACCTGAATCGGACAATTACACTTGAATAGATGTGGCTCACTTGAATAGATGTGACTCACTGCCGGCAGTTTCTATCTTCACTGTCTACGCACCAACATTCAATTATGATTAAGGAGAAATTGAGAAGTTCCACATGGAACTGGAAAAGTTCTATAAAGAAGATCATACCTTCTATAAGATCATTGTCAGTGATTTTAATATCAAGATAGGACTGAGAAGATCAGCCGAAGAACTCCACATCGAGACCCTTGGCCAGAATGGAACAAACAGAGTGAGAGACCGTCTGAGTCCATCATGTTGACCAAGACCATCCGTGGTAACTCACAATTCCAGAAGGCCGAATCTAAATGTTGGATGCTGGGGACGGGCCTAGGCACCCACTGCCTCAGTCTCTGTAAACAGGGACTGGGTGCAGAGAGGGTCGAGGCACTCCCTGCCTCTGTCCCTGTAAATAGGGATGCGTGTGGAGAAACTTGGTGTGAGGGAGAGTCGTCTCCTGACAGCAGACCTTGACAGGTGGCCAAAGGGCCACCATGCTCTGATGGCTAGCCTCGAAAGGTGGTCTAAGGGCCACCATGCTCTGGAGACCTGCTTCGAGAGAAAAGCTGAAGGGCCACCATGCTCTGGCAGCTGGACTTGAGAGGAGGCTGAAGGGAGGATTCGCTCATATCTGTCTTGGCCAGGGCCAAGGCCACATCTCCATTCCTTGTTTCTCAGGGCTGAGATAGGGAATCGGAAAACAAGAAGGAATCAAAAAAAAAAAAAAGTAATACTGGCAAAAACAAAGTTGCTTGAACAGCATGATTAATACTGTTAATGAAGCTTATGTAGCCTGCTGATCATTGCTAAAATAAGACTATCTAAAAACCTTGGATTAAAATAAACTTGCTGATTGCCGCATATTGCATGCAGTCTTCCCCAGCCCCGATTAGCTCTCATTCCCTCACTCCGGCCAAGGTTCAAGTTGGACTTGAGGGATGCAGCAGTTGGACATGGAGTCTCCTAGTGGATGGTTCCACAATGAAATTGACCACATCACATTCAATCGACTGTTTTCCCTAACCAATGTTGCTGTTGTCCCAAAGTTCCAAATGGGATCAGACCACCATCTCCATTGTGCAAAATTCTGCTTCATGGAGAGGGGAGAAAGGGCTGCAAAGTCTAAGAAGACAATTCCCAGAACGACCACCAACTGGGAACTCTTTAGCACTATTGCGGCAACATGAGAAGATGCCATCATTGACCACATTGATGAAGAATGCGATCAACTGGTTCAACACCTCCATGATTGTGCAAGGAATGATGAGAGAGAGAGAGAGAGAGAGAGAGAGAGAGAGAGAGAGAGAGAGAACCACAAAAAGACGCCTGTCTTCGAAAACTCTTGAGCTTATTTGCCAATGTGGCTTGGCACGAGCCTCAGGCAACTGCAAGCAAATGTCCGAGCTCGCAAAGTAGTGCAGAGAAGCAATAAAGGAAGACCTCAAAGAGAGAGGAGCAGCAGTTCTGGCCGATGCTGCAGAAGCCCGGAAAAGCACACATGTCCAATCGCCAACTACAAGACAAAGATGACTGCCCTCCAATGTACTGATGGATCTATCACATCTCCCAGAAGGGCAAGATTATCCATGACTTCTACTTGAATCTCTTGAATAGCCACGTCCACCTGCCCACATACCAAATTCTGCAGGATGGATATGTCAATCCAAATGTTCTCCCTTCCGAAATCTGATACGATATTTCATTGGTAAAGAAGCAAATAGCACCCGGCCCAGACAAGGTCAGACCCAAACACCTGAAGAACCTGCTGTCAGTACTCATCAATACACTGGCTCGGCTCTTCACACACTACCTGTCTGAATGTGAGGTTCCATCCCAATGGAAAACCAGCAGGACTGTTCTACTGTACAAGAAGGGAGACATCCACGACATTGGCAACTATCACCCACTCTGCCTGTTGTCCGTCATCTACAAGCTGTTCACTCGAGTCATCCTGAATAGGACTGGCAGAACACTAGATGAATTACAACCATGAGAGCAAACCAGGATCCGAAAAGGATTCAGCACGGTTGACCATATCCACACAGTAATCAAGACCATTGTGGTTTCTTGGGAGTTCAAAGATGGCACTCTGTCTAATGTTCATTGATGTAAAGAAGGCCTTTACAAAAAAGTATAGTCGAAGTGACATCTGCACTTGTTTGTTCATTGCAGCACTCTTTACAATAGTCAGAATCTGGAAAAAACCTGAATGCCCAAGAACAGATGACTGGTTAAAGAAAGTCTGGTATATTTACACAATGGAGTATTATGTAGCTGTTAGAAAAGAGGAAGTCATGAAATTTACAAGTGGTACTACATGGAAAGTATCATGTTAAGTGAAATGAGTCAGAAAGAACAGGATAGACACAGAAAGAGTGCATTCATCTGGGAAACATGAAGTAACAAAATGGGAGACTAACACCCAGGAGTGGCTGAGATTAGTACCAGGAATTTTGCTCCATGACTTGGAGGCCAGCCACACGTGCTAGGGGAAAAGAAAGCTCAGATAGAGAAGGGAGCACCAAATAAAGGGTGTTGGGAGGATCCTCCCAGGATGGGAGAAGCATGCTGAAAGTAGACTATAAACCAAACATGATTGACACTCAATGCCTCTCTTGCAAACCTTAGGACCCAAAAGGAGAGAGAGAGAGAACAAAAGGGAATGCCCTGCCACAGAGGCAGGGTGGGATGGGGAAATAGGAGGTGGGAGGGATGCTGGGAACCGTGATGGTGGAGGATGGGCGGTGGTGGAGGGATGGGTACTTGTTCATTGTATAACTGAAACCCAAGCACAAAACTTTGTAAGTATATAACTGTACCTCATGGTGTTTCACTAATAAAAAAAATTAAAAAATTAAAAAAATAAATCCCCCACATCCAAATTAAAAATAAAATAAAGAAGGCCTTTATTTTGTTGAGACTGAAGTGCTCATCGAAGCCCTAGCCAAACAGGGCATTCAGACTCAACACATCAGGACTTCCTTCAGCTGTATTATGGATTCACTACCAGAACCTCACTATTCTACAAGGAAGTGATCATCTATGTCAAGAGAGGGGTTCGGAAGGGTGATACCATTTCATTGAAACTCCTCAGTGCCACCCTCAAGAATGTCATACGATGACTGGAATGTGAAGGAATGGGACTGACGATAGATGCTCGGCAACGACACCACCTCTGCTTCACTAATGACATCGTTCTAAGAACACCAAACATTAGCCAAGAGGCACAAATGCTGGCCAACTTCGATGGCTAGTGTAGAAAGGTCGGACTGCAGGTGAATCTCACGAAGACAATGAGAAAAGGACTGGTTCCTGATGTTCCATTTGCTCTCAATGGAACAAACATCTCTGAATGCAACAGTTATGTGTACATAGGTCGGTAACTCAACATGACGAATGACCTTGCACCTGAGTTGTGCAGGATGAAGAGAGTGGCTTGGAATGCCTTCAAGAGTGTCAAAGAAATAGCTAAGAGGACAAAGAACCTCCGGCTCCAGGCACATCTCTTCGATTGTCATTCTACCTGCATTAACATACGCCTCAGAGAACTGGGTTCTATGAAAACAGGGTGAGAACACTATTCAGGTCTCCCAAAGAGGAATCCAAAGAGCTATTCTTGGAGTATCATGCTTCACTCAAGTGTGAGAAAGAATTTGGAGTTCCAAACTCTGTTGACGATGGAGAATCAAGGAGCTGTCTCGTTTGCCAACATGTCAAAAATCAGATTGGCTGGTCATGTAATGTGATTTGGAGATGACCACTGGACTAGAGCCATTACCGACTGGATTCCAAGGGACATCAAACAATCACGTGGCCGTCCACCTATGAGATGGTCAGACGTCTTCATCAAGACCCTGAACAAATACTTTGAGGCTCCTCATGTTCCTGGAGCGAGCTGAAACCACTGGGCTACACCAGCACACAATAGGGATGTTTGGAGACGTTACTGATGCCCGCTCAAGCAAATTGATGAGTCAAGTGATCAAGTGATCAAGTGATAGTTGTACCAATGCCTTATATATCTTGGATATTAACCACTTGTCTGATCAGTATTAGGTAAATACTTTTTCCCATTCGTGGACTATCTCTGTATCTTGGTCATTGTTTTTTTTTAAGGTGAAGAAGCTACTTAGTTTAATGTAGTCCCATTTATTCTTCTGCTTTCACTTCCTTGGTCAGTGGTGTTTCATCTTTAAAGATGCCTTTAGTTTCATTGTCATGGACAGTTCTGCCTATGTTTCCCTCCATGTACCTTATGGATTTGGGTCTGATATTGAGGTCTTTAATCCATTTTGATCTGACTTTTGTCCCTGGTGTTAGACAGTGTCTGAATTCTTTTTTTGCATGCAGCTGTCTAGTTTTCCCAGCACCACTTGTTGAACAGGATTTCCTTGCTCCATTTCATATTTCTTGCTCCTTTGTTGAAGATTAAATGATCATATATTTGAAGGTCTGTGTCAGGACACTCAGCTCCATTACATTGGTCTGCATGTCTGTCTTTATTCCAATACCTTGCTTGTGAAATGTAGCTTTATTGTCTTACTGCACAATCCAGGGATATATGGATATACAACAAAAGGGAAAAAAGAGAAATTCTTTTCCAGGATCAGAATTTCAAAGTACTAATTATCAGCAGTTACAGAGGCAACCTACTTAGAATAAAGTTAAAAAATGCAGAAGCCCTGAATGTTCTCAACAGTGATTATTAAAAAATCAAGAAAATATTTAAGAGGGTTATTAATTGTTCACTTTCCTGGAGCAACACTGAAAAATCTCAAGATAACTTCAGCAGTATACTTTAACAATTTGCTTCAAATTTATAGTAGAAGAAATTTATATTTATTAGAAACCATTTTACATTTTGACACCAAGTGTACATAAATATGCACACTAACTTTTATAGTTATGTATTAGATACTATGTATAATTTATATTTAGACTGCAAAGGTTAAGATTGGAAATTTTTCATGGATTTTTTTTCAAGTTACCTATATTTTATCTTTTAATTACATTTTTTGTTAGCCACAATTCTTTCTCTATCAGATGCTACTTTAAGAGGTGCTAGAAAAATAATAGAGAGACTAATAATTTGTGTTATATGCAAGTAAAGTTTGTTTGATTCCCAGAATGATATGGTTTCCTAAACACCACTTGGATAACCCAAAGTAATACAACATGTGGCTCGAACCTTGTCTTCTAGAAAAAAATATAAGTTAACTAAAAATAAGTAAATGAAAGGTTGCTGTATAGAAAGTTACCTCCAAAAAATAGAATAGTGCATGCTTTGTATGTAGGGGGCAGAAAATTAATATTGTGAGTATATATAGTAAAGTAAAGGCCCTCCTGTTGTTCGTTGATTTGCTCGAGCAGGCCCAGTAACGTCTCCATTGGAGATTTTGTTGTTACTGTGTTTGGCATTGCATGTGGGCGAGATATTCTCGGTAGCTTGCCGGGCTCTCCGAGAGGGGCAGAGGAATCGAACTCGGGTCGGTCATGTTGGCTGCGTGCAAGGCAAACGCCCTACTGCTGTGCTATTGCTCCAGCCCTATTAGTATATATATGTATGTGTATATATATATACATGTATGTATATATATATATATACACACACACATATCTGAGTGAACTAAAAGGCAAGTGAGTCTTGCAATTAGTGTGCTCTGAAAAAATGTTGAAGTTATTAATAGAGATAGGGGCCAGGAGGATTGCTCCTCAGCTTGGAAGCTGACCTTATATGCTGGGGGGAAAGGCAGCTGTAATAGAGAAGGGACCATTAATTAAATGATGCTTGGAGGGCTCTCTTGGTATGGGAGATGCATGCTAAAAGTACACTATGGACCAAACACGATGACCACTTAGTACCTGTATTGCAAACCATAACACCCAAAAGGAGGGAGAGAGTAAAAGGGAATGTGCCTGCCACAAAGGTGGGGAAAGGGAGATGGGTTAGGGATGGAGGGAAGGATATTGGGAACATAGGTGGTAGAGAATGGGCACTGTAGAGGGATAGGTAGTATTGTCCTGTAGCACTGTCCTTCCATTATTTTTTTTTTATTTGCTTGAGCGGGCACCAGTAATGTCTCCATTGTGAGACTTATTGTTACTGTTTTTGCCACATTGAAATAGCCACGGGGAGCTTTAGACTATGCTGTGCAGGTGGGATACTCTCGGTAGCTTGCCATCTTCGAGAGGGATGGAGGAATCGAACCTGGCCCTGCTGCATGCAAGGCAAATGCCGTGTGCTATGACTCCAGTCTCCATCAAAATTAAGTAAGGAAAATGATGCCAAGAGAAAAATGGCGACTCAATCATTTTGTGACTGAAATGTAATCATAAAAGTTTGTAAGTTTTCCCTAACCCATCTCCCTTCCCCCACCTCTGTGGCAAGCACATTCCCTTTTACTCTCTCTCTCTCTCCTTTTGGGTGTTATGGTTTGCAATAAAGGTACTAAGTGGTCATCATGTTTGGTCCATAGTGTACTTTTACCATGCATCTCCCATCCCAAGAGAGCCCTCCAAGCATCATTTAATTAATGGTCCCTTCTCTATTACAGCTGCCTCACAGTATCTCACAGTAATTCAGAAGAAGAAGAAGACGATGACGAAGGAGAAGGAGAAGGAGGAGAAGGAGAAGAAGAAGAAGAAGAAGAAGAAGAAGAAGAAGAAGAAGAAGAAGAAGAAGAAGAAGAAGAAGAAGAAGAAGAAGAAGAAGAAGAAGAAGAAGAAGAAGAAGAAGAAGAAGAAGAAGAAGAAGAAGAAGAAGAAGAAGAAGAAGAAGAAGAAGAAGAAGAAGAAGAAGAAGAAGAAGAAGAAGAAGAAGAAGAAGAAGTGTTAAAGTCAATACAGATTCTGTGACTTTATTTCTGTAAACATGAAAACAATAGGAACCATTCTAATCAGGGGTTTTTGATGTTGAAGGTTGGAAAAGTGATTGGCTATGGAAGTACCATGAGGAAATTTTGAGGTGATGGGAACATTTTATTTCTTTAGTTAGTTTTGGGTTGAGGAATATACCCAGCTGTGTTCAAGGCTTAATCTAGGCTCTGTGCTCAAACATCACTCTTGGCTATGTTCAAGAGAACATTTATTGTGTTGAGGATCAAACTGAGTTTCACCATGTACAAGGCAAGTACTTTAGTTAGATCTCTCCAGTCCCAAGTGACATTTTATATCTCTATTGTAGTGGTAGTTGCTTGACAATATTTGTTTGTGAAAGTCCTTAAATTGAACTATATTCCCTTAGTTAGTGAATTTTTGTTGCTAAATTCTAACTCTAAAATTATTTATAGGGGCTGGAGTGATGGTACAGCGGGTAGGGCATTTGCCTTGCACACAAGCCAACTGGGTTTGATTTCCAGCATCCCATATGGTCCCCTGAGCACTACCGGGAGTACTTCCTGAGTTCAAAGCCAGGAGTAACGGTTGAGCATTTCCGTGTGTGACCCAAAAAGAAAAAAAAAGAAAATTATTTATAATAGAAGAAACATAGGAAGAACATATATATGTGTATATATATGTATATATATGCACACAAATATGTCACACAACTTGCCAATTATGTGTATATATATGCCATAAAAATTTGGGAATTTCATCATTTACAATAGTATAGATGTAATTTGAAGGAATTATACTAAGTAAAATATGTCACAGAAATATAAACTGTATGATCTCACCTACAGCTTAATTTTTATTTTTTTTGCTTTTTGGGTCACACCTGGTGATGCACAGGGGTTATTTCTGGCTTTGCACTCAGGAATTACTCCTGGTGGTGCTCAGGGGACCCTATGGGATGCTGGGAATCGAACCCGGGTCAGGCCATGTTCAAGGCAAATGCCCTACCCACTGTACTATCGTTCCAGCCCCTATAGCTTAATTTTTAAAAGATCAAAATAAAACATTAGATATCAGAGTTCTGGTTCTCAGAAATTGAAGAGATAGTAGAGGAATTTGAACAAGGTGGTTTAAAGACAAAATTTTATAGTTATATATTAATATTAGAGATGGCATATACAAAGGATTTTAAATTTTTACTTATATTTTATTAAGATATCATGATTTATAAAATCATTCATGATAGTGTTGATTCAGTCGTACAACGTTTCAACACCAATCCCTCTCCCAGTGTCCTCTTCCCTCCACCAATATCCCCAGGTCCCCTAACCTGGCAGGCATATAAGAAGTTTATTTAATACTGTTGGCTCCAAGAGGCTATTTCTTCGACCCTCTTGAAGGCATTCCAAACCACTCTCTTCTTCCTGTGCAGCTCAGGTGTCAGGTCATTTCATGTTGACTTCTCAACCTAGGTACACATAGCTGTTGCTTTCGGAGATGGTCGTTCCGTTGAGAGCGAATGAAGCATCAGGAACGAGACTGTTTCTCATAAACATTGTCTTCGTAAGATTCAGCTGTAGTCTGACTTTTCCACACTCACGGTCGAAGTCAGCCAGCATTTGTGCCGCTTGGCTAATGTTTGGTGTTATTAAAACAATGTCATCAGCAAAGCAGAGGTGGTGTAGTTGCCAACCAACTATCTTCACTCCCATTCCTTCCCATTCCAGTCGTCGCATGATGTTCTCGAGGGTGGCACTGAAGTGTTTCGGTCAAATGGTATCACCCCGCCGAACGCCTCTCTTGACATCGATGATTACTTCTTTGTAGAATGGTGAGATCCTGGTAGTGAATCCGCACTACAGCTCACGGAGGATCTTGATGTATTGAGCTTGAATGCCCTGATTGGCTAGGGCTTCAATGACCTCTTCCGTCTCAACAGAATCAAAGGCCTTCTTTAAATCAATGAACGTTAACAGAGCGGCATCTTGGACACCCGAGAAACCTCGATGAGCTTTGTTATCGTGTGGATATGGTCGATGGTGCTGAATCCTTTGTGGAACCTGGCTTGCTCGCATGGTTGTCCTTCATCTAGTGTTCTGCCAATCCTATTTAGGATGACTCGAGTGAACAACTTGTAAATGACAGACAATAGGCAGATTGGGCGATAGTTGCCAATGTCATGGATGTCTCCCTTCTTGTACAGTGGGATGGTCCTGCTGGTTTTCCATTGGGACGGAACCTTGCATTCAGACAGGTAGCGTGTGAAGAGCCGAGCCAGCGTATTGATGGGTACTGACGGCAGGTTCTTCAGGTGTTCAGGTCTGACCTTGTCTGGGCCAGTTGCTGTTTGTTTCTTTACTGATGAAATGGCGTGTTGGACTTCAGAAAGGAGAACATTGGGAACGACATATTCATCCTGTGGAAATTGGTATTTTGGTAGGTGGACATGGCTATTGAAGAGATTTGAGTAGAAGTCATGGATAATCTTCTCCATTGCCCTTCAAGAGCGTCGAAGAAATAGCTAAGAGAACGAAGAACCTCCAGCTCTGGGCACATCTCTTTGATTCCAGTGTTCTTCCTGCATTAACATATGCCTCAGAGACCTGGGCCTTATGCAAACAGGATGAGAACGCTATTCGCGTCTCCCAAAGAGGAATTGAAAGGGCTATGCTTGGAATATCACGTTTCACTCAAATTAGAGAAAGAATCCGGTGTTCCGACCTCCATTGACGATCAAGAATCAGGGACGCTGTCTCGTTTGCTAAGGCGTCAAAAATCAGATGGGCTGGTCATGTAATGAGATTTAGACATGACCGAGGGACTAGAGCCATTACCAACTGGATTCTACAGGATGTCCAAAGACCCGGTGGCCACCCACCTACCAGATGGTCAGACTTCTTCATCAAGATCATGAACGATCGGTTTGAGGCTCTTTGTGTTCCTAGAACAAACAGATGCCATTGGGCTACACTAGCACGCGACAAGGACAAATGGAGACGTTACTGGCGCCCGCTCGAGCAAATCGACGATTAACGGTAAGTCAAGTGATCAAGTGATCAAGCTCCAAGAAAACTTAAACAAATGAGAAATGGAATTATCAGAAAATAAATTCATAAAAGTCAATTTCTGATGATTAATTGCTATATAATTTTAACCTTTGTAAATAAAAAACTTAAAATAATTTAATATAATTGAATAAATTGTTTATTCAACTCTGGCATTTAAATATATTTTATTCAATTTTATTTTGTACTTCGAACTTATTATGCTAATTATAATATCATTCTTGTGATAAGTAGAGCTATTTAATTTAATTTTGTTTCATTTTAGTTTAGAGTTTCAATGAGATAGGCAAAGCATACAAATGTGAAATTAATTACTAATGAAGATATTAAGAAAACTGAAATTGAAATTTATGCATAAGCCTATGAAAAGGAATACTGATTTCATAACAGAAAATATTATAGATAATGTTTGTATCTACCTTAATAGGTAAAAAATTACAATAAAAATTTCTGATGTCAGAAAATAATTGGACATTGAACAATCAGTGTGTATAAAATGTTTATTCCTTATTAAAATGCATAAATACCTTAGCAAGTTAGGAATAAACATGTTTACTAAATCTCATATCAGCAACCATATACATAGAAGAATTTTAATTATCACTGCCATATAATGTAGAGGAAAATGTTCAGGAAAAAATATCCTAAGAGTTTTTAACGCAGAAGTTTCTTCTTTCCAACCTATGAATTACTGCAATTATCCAAAGGCAAAGATTATACAACATTCTAAAGATGACCACCAAAAACTGAAGTAGAATATATTTATATTGACCTTATTATCAGCTAAAAGTACTGAGTTTACACTCATCAACAATGAAAGTGTGATAGAAACAGACCTGGTCATATATCTGTTTGAAAACAAGTTAATGTATTTGAAACTTGCATGAAGAAATTCTATGTCGTGACCAGATGTTTGATACAATACTAGCAAATATGGAACATGCAGATCCATACTGGCATTTACAAAAGTGAAAAACATGCACATCTCCTGATTCAATTTTTTAAAAAATACATTTTATAAGTGAGAAAAAAACTAGAACGGTTTGCTTTTTTTTTTTTTTTGATTTACTGTAGTGCTGTAGCACTGTCATCCAGTTGTTCAAATATTTGCACCAGCAACGTCTCCATTGTGAGACTTGTTCTTACTGTTTTTGGCACATTGAATATGCCATGGGGAGCTTGCCAGGCTCTGCTATGCGGGCAGGATACTTTCCATAGCTTTCTGGGCTCTCCAAGAGGAACAGAGGAATCAAACCCGGGTCTGCCTGGGTTGGCCACATGCAAGGCAAACGTCCTACCTGCTGTGAAAACGCTCCAGTCCTTTCAAGTTACATATTTTTTACAAAAACAGTTATTTTGATAAAGCAACATGAATTATAAACTTTTTCATCATCAGGTTTCTGACATACATTTTTCCATCTCCCCACCAGCTTCCCTCCACCTGTGTTCACAGATTGCCACTCCAACTGCTCACATTGACAAAGCCCCATTATGGCATCTTGACAGGCACCTTTTAAATCCAGTTGTTAAAATTTGAGTCTCAAAATTTCAGTGTTGTTGATTCTGTGCTTAAAATATTTAATTTTATCATTCCTTGACATGTACCATGTATTTGAGTCCCCTTGATCCCTGCCCTGGAGAATAGTTTGCTTTAATAAATAAAGCCTATATCAGGTAGGTATTTAACTGATAAAATCTCTCTATAACATTATGATTTTTATATGGTAGCTAGACTTTATACATTAATAAGTAATACTGACAGAAGACACCTATGTTATGTGGTATTTATTGTTTTATGATAACAGTTTGGTCAGCATATTTTCAAATGATTTATTGAGATATAGTATACATACATTCGTCTAAATATATTTTCACAATAACCTTTGCTATTCAAAAACACTTGATTTTTTACAGGCTATTTAATCTGAAATCATCTCTAATCATCTCTATATTCATGTGATAATGAAAACATCCATCATGATGAAAGTTTCTTAACATAATATTGCAAATCACTGTTAGAATCCCTCAGAAATCATTTACATTGCTTCTGTTACTTTGGAGTAACTGAAACATAGAAAACTTTATATGAGTGGAATAGTGTAGCATTCCTTTTAGTTAATATTATTATTTCAATTCATCAATATTGTTAGGGTCTGAGAATGGGAGACACCCCCCTCCCGATGTCACACAGAGTCCAGTCAGTAATGCAAGTCACACATGGAGTTTATTCAAGCCAGCTCGCTGAGGTTGAGCCATCAGGCACGCAGGACAAGGCAAGACCCTGTATTAAAGAAAATTTCTAATCTTATAGTTGCTGTTTGTGTCACTGTTTGCACTTCTGTGGCTTACACACTTCAAAGAGAAAACATGTTGGTGGGTTCTCTAACTGGGCCGCCCAGAGGTGCCATCTCACTTATCCCAGGATGCTCAAGCGGTTTCTCCTCAAGCCTAGATATCCTCGAAAGATAGTGATTGCAAAAGAAAGCAAGTTTGCAAGTTTGCTCTAGCTTCTCCTTCCTGCCCAGGTGGTCTGGAAGGGTGTGTGTGGGCATCTATTACCGCAAGGTATGGGGGCTTCTTGGGCCTTGGCTCCTCCTGAGCCAACATTTCCCCCTTTGTTTTGTTTATACTGAGGAATCATCCTCAGTGCTGGGATCTGCCTTGGGGAATTGACTATACTGCTGGCATATCACTAGGAGCTGAACAGTACTAAAGCGATCCTTAATAAATGCAAGTAGTTTGTTTAGCACAAAGGGCCCAATTGTTAAGAGCAAGAAAAAGAGGATTAGAGGTCCTGCCAGAGATGAACCTGTCTTTTCAAAGCTAAATTGGAATAGTGGCTGTTGACCTAAAAGAATTTCTAAAGGAACAGAGTTCCTCTATCAAGGGGGTTTGCACTCACAACAAGGCGGGCCTTCCTTAATCTGTCTACCTACATCATATCCCCCTAGACATTTCACCACCTTAAATCTTTAATGGGAAAATGGTTGAAGTTCCATCTTCCATCTTCCGGAGCTGCTTCTTGCTGACACAGGGACGCTGACCCTGCCTGCACAAGGGGTGAAATCTCAAACTACCCTAGGTTTTAATGAATCCCAGGCGATGAATTTGAAAAATCAGATCAGTTAGACTAAAGAATGCTGCTTGAAATGACCAAACCTTGAAGGCAGAAAAACAAATGACAAATGCTCAAATGCTCAGGGTACAAGAACCAATTGTCAATAGCATAGGAAGCACAGTTATAAGTTGCTTCCTTCTTCCTGCCCTGTTCATCCCTTTCACTAATATTTTACTATATTAGTCCAGGTGTCAGTAATTTTCAACTTCCCGTTAGATGCCTCATTCCAATGTCCATTCTTCCTCTTCTACAGGGTGTTCTGGCTTATTTCTTGGGGGAAATATTCTCTAGTGGGATATTAATCCCATGATGGCACAAGAATTCAGAACTGTTAAAAATCTCTGTTCTCTCTATATGTATTAACTAAAGATGAATACGCAGAACTAGTTTAGATGTCCACTCTCAGTATTTTAGCCAACTGACAGGCTGGGAGAAAGCAATTGATCCTGCCCTTTGGGCTGAGGTATCCCTGGCAAAGCTCTGGCTTCTGCTTTTCTGGCCAGACTGGTGACAATGTGTTCAACATTAAGTTTCTTTATAGACTAGACAGAGCGAGAGCGATACTTATTAAATTACCCAATTATTAATTTGCTTTTGTAAAATTAGAATCTGATTTCTATAGAAAGCAAGTTACAGAAACATGGCATTCTCTCATCCTTCATTTTATATTTGCCGAATGGCTTAATAAACCTGGCTTGTTCCCTTGCATAAACACAGCAAGATTGGAGAACTCTCCATTTGGGATACCTTGTTACTTACTGAGAAGTCCTGGGGATTGGTCAAAAATGGAGCAGGAGACATGCTTATGATGGCATGCAATGTTTTATCTCACATCCGGGCTACCCCAAGCTCAGCTATAAGATGTGAAGATCAGGTTCCATGGTGAACTAGAGGTAGAGCCTTCAGGTCAAACTGGGCTTAGGCCTCTAGACCTTCGTAGGAATGTCCTGGCAGTCAGGAGTCCATCCCATCCCTTCTTCTGGCCTGGGAGAGATCTCCACCTTCAGTTTTTGGACACTGAGGGTGAGGCCCAGCCTGAGTCAGTCATTGCAGATTTCTAGATTCCTCATTTTCCACAGCACAGGCGATGGCCAGTCCTTCCTTGAGCCGGCCTACCTTAAGGGTCTTCCTGAGGTTTGTAGGGTACTTGAAACAGTAACTGTTTAATACCTGCTCCTGTCATTTAGACCAATCTCCTGACTCTCCCTGGAAGAGGGCTTTTGGGGTCCCATAGATGGTTTTCCTGTCTGTACTGGGGCTAGACCCCATTGCAGAGAGGAAAGGCTCTTGTCTGGGTTTATGCAAACATAATGCCTTAATGCTTCATGGCACCGAAGAGAGAAAAGCAAATATTTTACCCAACTCATTTAGTTCCATGTTGAAAGCCTTTATTTCTAATTATCTAAGAAGAGTGCAACAAAATTCTGGATACTAGAACAATTCTGAAGATAATTTAAAGAATTTCTTATAACAATACAGTTTGCTCACAGTCTTCTTTCTTAAAACACAAACCCAAACCCACACACACATTTCTTCACATACTCAAGCCTTCTACACATTCCTTTATGTTCATTCTGTCCTGTTCCCCCAAACCAGTTTCACTTTAACAGGATTCCTTTCCTTTTTACATTAATGATATCTCCATCCATCATCCTTTTTACTTAAAATACACACTTATATTCCCTTCTGATAGTCATATCTCAGAGGTTTCAACCTCCTTATTTTTCTGAACTTAGTATAGCTTCATCTATCAAGAAATATGGAAAGAAGTTGCTAATCATGATCTCATTTACCTATGCAGTACTCTTTCAAAAGCATTTATAACAGTCCGTAAGATATTCAGAAGGTTTACAGTGCTCACAATTAAAGGCCTTAGAACACATATGTGCTTGACAAAAGTTCACTTTACATTTGAAACTTTTTTATCTTTAAAATTCCAATTTCTAGGGAAACATATAAAAAATTAAAACACAGAGAGAAAACATCTTAGTTATTTCATCTGGGTGTCACCTGCAGTTGCTGGGACGGCTCAGGATCTTTGCATGCCTCACTCATACATTTTCCCATTTTCAGAAACCACTAAAGCCAAAGGGTTACCTGTAGCCGTTTGAATTTTAAAAGCTGGTCTGGATTCCAGCAGGAAATCCCAATATCTTTAACTTTCTTCAAGGCAAATTCTGTGGTTTCAGTAGCTCCTGAACTTTAGGTTACCAACAACCTCAGAAATCAAATAAAAAACTGGTAGTGTAAAAAGTTTTACAACCAATTCTAAAACTTGAGAAACTCACATTTCAACCCATCACTCATTAAACTTGTTTTTATGTACCATCTTGATTTCAACTCATATTCTACTAATCCAGTGCAAATGCAAATATACATCAACATAGCAGCATAAGAAAACACTCAAACCACCAATGTTTGAGACATAGGAAAACCTTCTTTGGCTTAAAAGTTCTTAATTATCTCGAATCATAAGACTTTGCACCAGATACTTTGAAAATTTCACAATTCAAACATGCTTTCAGATACAGAAAGAAGCCATTCTGATGAACAGATAGTATCAAGTTTACCCTTTTTGATAACCAATCCTAGGTTGAGGGCCCTCCACTGCAACTCCGGGAAATTATTAAGGAGGAGAGAAGGAGAGACTTCGGCGTTGTCTGGGTCTGTCCCATTGTCTGGGACATTGTCTGGGTCTGTCTGGGACAATTGTCTGGGCATTGTCTGGGTCTGTCCCATTGTCTGGGACAATTGTCTGGGACAATTGTTGTCTGGGCTCGTCCAGGGGAAGAATAAAGTTAGAGAAATAAGGAAGAGAGTAACAGTAAGGAGGCAAGCAGAGAGACACAGGAGAAGTGGGGAGGCACACCCTGTTCAGTGTGGACTGGTCCGTTCACTCACACATTCACTCTCAAGAGACAGAGACACAGAAGATTCCCCAGTGCTAGATACTAAGCCGAAGGGCTTCCACAAGGACTGCCTCTGCCTATCCAGAACGTTTCCCGAGATTGTCACTAATGGAGTCGCCAGCTTTACTCCAAACTACTGAATTCCCTGAGGCACTCCCCGAGGTCCTCAGCCTCCCAAAAGGACCAGGTCCTTCAATAGAGAACGGCCAGTTTCTCTTATCAAGGTTTCTGGACTGCAAATCCCTTCCCCTGGGCTGAGTCCAGTCCCTAGTCCCAGGAATCTCTCCACGGACCCAAATAGGATTCGTACCTGAACTCTAGTACTGGTGACCAGTTTGTGGGGCACCAGAAAGGGTGTCTTTCCAATCCTGGATGAGCCCCCAAATGTTAGGGTCTGAGAATGGGAGACAACCCCCGCCCCCATGTCACACATAGAGTCCAGTCAGTAATGCAAATCACACACGGAGTTTATTCAAGTCAACTCACTGGGGTTGAGCCTTCAGGCACGCAGGCCAAGGCAAGGCCCTGTATCAAAGAAAACTTCAAATCTTATAGCTGCTGTTTGCTTCTCTGCACTTCTGTGGGTTACACACTTCAGAGAGAAACCATGTTGGTGGGTTCTGTAACTAGGTCGCCCAGAAGTGCCATCTCACTTATCCCAGGATGCTCTAGTGGTTTCTCCTCAAGCCTCCATACCCTCGAAAGATAGTGATTGCAAAATAAAGAGCAAGTATGCAAGTTTGTTTTAGCTTCTTCTTCCTGCCCAAATGATCCGGAATGGTGTGTGTGGGCATCTTTTACTGCAAGGTATGGGGGCTTCTTGGGCCTTGGCTCCTCCTGAGCCAACAAATATTATTACTGATATCTCTGAATTCTTAGTTCTGATTTAAAATGAGGATTTTATATTCTTATATCACAACACAATTCATTTATTTTTCCGAGATGCATAGTTGCATGCAAGTTGTTCTTTACTAAAAAAAAACCTACTGTGAACTTTTGACTACAGCTTAATGTGTGGTCATATGCTTTTCATCTCTTAGTAAATATCCAAAAGTATAGCGGTTGTAGTATATGATATAGTTGTAGATGATTATATCCATTAAAATATTATTCTATACATTAAGAGTATTGCAAAGTTTTCTATAATTGCTATATAATATTATATCTCAAACATTTTGTTAGAGTTTCAGTTCAAAATAGCAATATATTTTGCTAATATTTTTCAGGATAACATTTATAAATCCCTAGTTGGTGCATTGGGATTTCAATTTTAATCATCTGAGTCTGTTAATGAACATTTTTGGTTTTTGCCACACTCATACATGCTTTAAAACATATTTCTCATACTTTTGACTGTTTGGATTATCTTTTTATTATTAATGTTAAACTTAAAAAATATTTTTAAAAAATATTCTACAGTTTTAAAAAATATTCTAAATATAATATTTTCACTTGGGCTGAAGTGATAGCACAGCGGTATGGCGTTTGCCTTACAAGCGGCCAACATGGCCGACCCAAGTTCAATTCCTCCACCCCTCTCAGGGAGCCCGGCAAGCTACCGAGAGTATCAGGCCCGCTCAGCAAAGCCTGGCAAGCTACCCGTGACTTACTCAATATGCCAAACACAGTAACAATTGTCACAGTGGAGATGTTACTGGGCCTGCTCGAGCAAATCGATAAATAATGGGAAGAGAGTGACAATGAATATTTTCACTTAAATTTTATTATTAGCACTGCACTGTAGCCCTGTCCTTCTGTTGTTCATTGATTTTTTCGAGTGGGCACCAGCAACCTCTTCATTGTGATACATGTTGTTACTATTTTGGCATATGGAATACTCCATGAGGAGCTTGCCAGGCTATGCCATGCAGGCGGGATATTCTCGGTAGCTTGCTAGGCTCTCAGAGAGGGAGAGAGGAATCCAAACCCCCTACTTGCTATGCTATCGCTCCAGCACTAAATTTAGAAAAATAAATAAAATTATTTAAATTTGCATTTAATGTTTAAAATTTAAATTGTATAAGTTTTAATTTAAATTATTTACATTTTATTAAAATTTTTATTATTAGTGTTAAATTTAAAGTTTTAAAAATATTCTAAATATCCCATTTTTATTGATGCCCAACAAGTTGTTGCTCTCAGGCCACACAATATGAGAATAGACTGCAAGACCTTTGGACCAGAGCTATAGTACAGTGGGTAGGGCATTTACCTTGCATGTGGCTGAGCAGGGTTCAATCCCTGGCACCTGTTGTTGTCTCCTGTGTTCTATCAGATGTTATTCCCTGAGCATAGAGCCAGAAGTCATCTCTGAGCGTCTCCAGGTGTGGCCACAAAAACAAGGGAAAAAAAAGAATGCAGGCCATTCTATTTAAAAGATACATAGTCTCTATTTGAACCATCTCTAAATTCCTTTGTTTTGTAGTAATTTGTTTGATGATATTAAACCAGACAACAGTGCCTAGAGATTGCCTTTTTAAAAAATTATCCAAAGGACATTACTTTGAAAAGAAAAACATCTTGAGCTAGAGCTGTAATGTCTAAAATGAAAAGAAAGTAAATGCTAGTTTTATGTCTAATTAACTAACACATTAAATACAACAAGTTACACTTCCACAAGTCATATTTAATAAAAACATAGTTTCTAAATATACAATAAGGAGACACTATTTAAAACCTGAATAACAGATTTGAAAATCACTTACTCTATGAAGAAGGGTGAAATAATTTTTAGCGAGAAGAATAAAATTGGACTGTAGAACTGAGCAAAAAAACTAGAAGAGAATCTCCTATATATGTAATGAGGTAGAGAATCAAGCATTATTAGAAAAAAAATTCATGAAACGTTTGTAGTGTTCTTTAAAGTTGTTTTTTAGATAAATAGACTTTTTGCAACATATCCCAGAAGACTTGTTTCACCTGCTGGTTCCTTAGGGTATAAATGAAGGGATTTAATAAAGGAGTAATTGAAGTATATAGCAAAGCTACACCTTTGGATACTGACACTCTTTCTTTTGCAGTTGGTTTGATATACATAAAGATACAGCTACCATAAGTGATGGAGACAACAATCATGTGGGAAGTACACGTAGAAAAGGCTTTAGTTCTCTGCTGTACAGAAGGGAATTTCAGAACAGTCTTAATAATGCAAGTGTAGGAAATAATTACCAACACTAGAGTGATCACGAGTGTTACCACAGCTAATATAAAAGACATCAGTTCTAGAACACGTGTATCTGTGCATGATATCTGCAGAATGGGAGAAGTTTCACACATAAAGTGATCAATTACTCTGGAATCACAGAAATCCAGTTTGAGTCCCATAGCCAATGGGGGGAAGATGATGAGGAATCCAGTGACCCAAGAGCTGAGCACAAGCTGATAGCATACTCTGGTATTCATAATGACTGGGTAATGCAAGGGTTTGCAGATGGCAACATAGCGGTCATAGGACATGGCAGCCAGGAGATAAAACTCTGTAACTCCAAGTAAAAGAATAAAAAATAATTGAGCTGCACAATTATTGTATGAAATGGTTTTATCTTTAGTCACAATGGTTATCAAGAATCTGGGAATACATACTGTTGTGAATATCATTTTTAAGAATGCGAAATTACGGAGAAAAAAGTACATCGGTGTCTTGAGGCGAGGATCCAGCAGGGTGAGAAGGATAATGATCAGATTCCCCATCAAACTCAGTGCATAATTAAGAAATAAAAATAGGAATATCACAATTTGCAATTGTGGGTCATCTGTTAATCCTACAAGAATGAAATCTAATTCCATGGATTGGTTCTTCATTTCCGTTTGGTGAGCCGCATAAGATCTACATAAGAAGACAAATGTAACACTTTAATACTGAACTTAGTATAAACTACAGTAATTTTATTATTTTATCCATATTGAGATTCAACCTATTAATTAGCTCTTTTTTTACTTTGGAAAAAATAACTGAGAATTCTTGTGCATGTGGTTTTCCACATGGGCTGGATCGATAGCACAGCAGGTAAGGTATTTGCCTTGCATGCAGCCGACCCAGCGCAACCCGGGTTTGATTCTTCCGCCCTCTTGGAGAGCCTGGCAAGCTACTGAGAGTATCCTGCCTGCACGGCAAAGCCTGGCAAGCTCCCCGTGACGTATTCGATATGCCAAAAACAGTAATAAGAAGTCTCACAAGGGAGAGGTTACTGGTGCCTGCTTGAGCAAATAGATGAACATCAGGAGGACAGTGCTAGCACTAGTGATTTTCCACAGCAGTTATAAAGGTAAGATTTTCATGTTTTTAATGGCAACTTTCAATCTTTGACTACAAAATGGTCATAAACATTTCTTATAAAAGTATTTAGTAAGTCTTTGCTATGATTTTCCTTTTTACCACCTCCGATTTTTAAATGTATAGGAGTTAGTTATATAATTTCTAGTATCATAAAAATTAATTCTAGAACAATGTTATTAAATTTTTAGAAAGAATTCATTGCTACTTTTCCATTTTTTTTATAACTAACTACCTTAGTTTGTACAGACATACAAGACAAATAAAAGATGTGACTGGATATAAATACATAACATCTTTTAATCACTGTCACTGTTCTCCCATTGTTCATCGATTTGCTCGAGTTGGCCCAGTAACGTCTCCATTGTGAGACTTGTTGTTACTGTGTTTTAGCATATTGAACATGTCACCGGTAGCTTGCCAGGCTTTGTCATGTGGGTGAGATACTCTCGGGAGCTTTCTGGGCTCTCCAAGAGGGGCTGAGTAATCGAACCCGGTTCTGCCAGGCCGGCTGTGCGCAAGGCAAACGCTCAACCACTGTGCTATTGCTCCAGAACATCTTTAATATGTAGCCATAAAATGATTCCATTAGTAAGATTTATTTGAAAATGCTGACATTCCATCAAAATTCAAAAAGAACTTCCGGAATTGAACATTCATGTGTTAATTTGCATTGATATTTTTCTGTGTGTATATATAGTAAACAGAAGTTTACATAGTTAACTACAATTTGGATTTTTATATAATCTAATTTTATTCCTTAGCCTGGATATTTAATGCCATCAACTTTTGTGGATAGAAAAATTATGTGTAAATTGTAAACAGTTTATTTTGGAAACAATTTTCATATTTCCTAAAATTTATACTCACTTTGAAGTTCAGTGATTCTAATGCACATCCACATTGTATTCCAGATAACTTGCATTTTGCAGACTTTTATTTTTAAATTTGTTGTAAATCAAAACTGAAAATGGGGAGTCATTCTTTAAAATAAGTAAAATCAAATGAAATAGAATAAAAAGTAACACCTGAAAAAATTTATGAAATCATCTGATGAAAAATGAACAAGTGTTCCAGGATAGAGAGTTTATATCGCCAATTGTTTCTGTGTAAAATGTTTTATTTTTATCATCTTTGATTTAATATAACCTCTAGGGATCTATGCAAATAGGACAAAGGAAAATACAGTCTCTGGAGATAAAAATTCCAAAAGTACTAATTATTGGCAATTACTGTGGCAACATACTTTAAAATAACCTAAAATAAAAATATCCCAGTGGAGTATAGAAGTGATCATGGAAAATAAAATATTTAAAAGGATCACAAAAATTTATTGTCCTGCGACACCACTGGAAAATCCCTAATTGGTGCTAGTAGCAAAGTTAGTACCTTGCTTCCAATTAACAGCCCAGTAGAAGCAAGTTTAGACTTATTGGAAACCATAATACATTCTGGCACTAGCACGTACATACAAAAATGCACACAGATAATTATTAGTTACTAGGTATGATTTACATTTAGGTTAAAATGGCAAGACTTGAATTACATTTTGATGATTCAAAAAAAATTCAAATTATCTGTGCCTTACCTATTAATTACACTTTATCTTAATACCCATATCTAAGATAATTCATTTCCTCTCATATGGTGATTGATTTAAAATTCTATGATAAAACTAGACACATAATACAGGAAAGAAGGTGCCTTTAACACATACAGCAAAACAGTTCGTAGGTCTCTTGTTCAATTCTTAGCACTGCCTGTTCCCCCAGACACTTTCAGTATTGACAGCTGAGCACTGAGTCAGGAGTAGCTCCTGGACACTTTCGAACATGGGACAAAAATAAAAAAGTAAATCTTTGCTGTATATACATTTATAATGGACTGAATTTATGGTAAATAAAGTGTGGTTAAGTATGAGAATTATCGTGCTAAAAAAGGTACAGTACCTAAAGTTCTTGGGCTGGAGCGATAGCATAGTGGGTAGGGTGTTTGCCTTGCTTACAGCCAACATGACCAAACCGAGTTTGATTCCTCCGTCCCTCTCAGAGAAGGTTAGGTACTGAAGGTAAAGAAGTAACTACAGAAGACACTTGCTAGGTAGATGGGAGCATTTTATATTTTATTTGAAATTGTGCTTACATGATTATTTACCAAAGTTACATGATTATTTTCCAAAGTTTATTAAGCTATAATACCTTTAAAGTGAACTTGTTTGGGGCACCTGAGCAATAGTATAGCAGGTAGGGCACTTGCATATGACAGACCTGGGTTAAATCTCTAGGACACATAAGGCCAGTAAATAGATCCACAGGGTTTGCTAAAGGGACCCCTGAGTGCAGAGCTATGAGCAAGACCTGATTCACAGCTGATGTGGCACCAAAAACAAAGAAGAAAATGAATATAATTCTAGCTAAATTGTAACTCAAAAATTCATTTTATCTCTTCAGAAATGAGATCTGGAGAATCTTGTGTATCTAAATAAGAAATAAGATACACAAAAGATCAATAGGCGGACTATTCAATACTAATCAATAGCACAGTGGGTGGGGCATTTGTCTTGCATGCAGCTGATCTGGGCTCGATTCCCAGCATCCCGTATGGTCCCCCCGGCACTACCAGTGGTGATTCCTGGGTGCATGAGCCAGGAGTAACCCCTCTGCATCACCAGGTGTAACCCAAAAAGCAAAAAAAAAAATCAATATGTATATGGGAAAAATAGCATCACATAAGACAATCAAAAAAATCCACAGGAGATGTCAGAACACACTTGCTAAAACGGTAATCATTAAAAAGAAGACAAAAGATGCAATTGATGAATTGATATTGATGTTTATAAAGAAAAGAGATTTGGTATATATTGTTGGTAGAATTGTAAATTGGTGTAACTCTTATGGAAATGGCATAGTATCAAGTATCCTCAAATATTTTAAAATAAAATCAAGGAATTCTAATTTTAAAAAATATCCATGTAAACTAAAAACAATGATTTCAAATTCACACTAACAGAGACACTGAAACTACCTCTTCTACATAGATACAAGTGAAATATTATTATCCATAAAAATAAAGAAAACCTGTAATTTGAAAAAATGTGGATATAACTTGAAGTACTATGCTAAGTGAAATATGTATTTGTGAAATAAGCATATTTGTGGAATCTTCAAAAAAGTCAGAATAGAACATCAAGTGGGATTATCAGAGAAGGAGGAAATGGGAGAAGAATTGAAATAAGATCGTCAAAAAGTAAAAATAAACATTTTTACTATAATTATTATAGCTATAATGCCTAGATGATTATAGCTCATACATATGACATCAAGGAAAGGTATTATGTGTTAAGAGTTCTTAGGATTTTCTCAAGGATTTTCTCCCTTTTTTCATTTTCTTCTCTTTTCTTGTAAAAGAAGTATATTAGAGAATATTGGGGTCAATTGAACCAACCATGGTACATATTGTTTCCTTAAATGTTAATCAGACCATCATGATTTTTATATTAAACATATGCAGTAAAATATTATTTATCAATAAAATAATTTACAAAACATATTCAAATATAGCAAGATTCTTAAAAGTTATTAGATAATTGATAAGATTGCTTTAATTTTTATTATCAATTGTCCACTAGCTACATGGAAACACACATATTAGTTTCCAATAATACATAAGAAATATTGATTTCATCATTCACACAGTCATACTTAAAATAATAGTAACTACCACAAAAATAGCACTGATACATCTAATATTACTTTGTATTGATTAAAATCATATAAAATTGCCATAAGTGAATATTTATACTATAAAAATTATAATTTTGATTTTATATTTTTATCATGTAAGTAAACATGTTCTGATTTATAATTTTGATGAATTGCCTATTATATATTGCTTATTTTGAAATATTAGTGAATTTATAATTATTTTTTGTTGATCTTTTTTAATTCCAAAATTTTTATTCTGTTTTTTGAGACTCCCCTTATGGTAAGCTCATAGTAACTTTTATAATATTTCGTATTCTTTTAAGAATACTAGTTATTTTAAACTTGGTTACAGTACTCCATATTTATCAGGGTCAAAGTATAAAGTTAAAATTTTTTTGAATTTTGTTATGACCAGCACGTTTGAAAAACAACTATTTTTAACATTCACCTTCATACATTGTCTTCGGTTTATTTAACGTTTCATATCTCAGATTTGATTATTATGTTTGTTTCACACATAGCTTTCTTGATTTTGTCATATAGTTTTTTATTTTCAGAACTAGCTCTGATTAATTTTGAGTGGCCCTCCCATTGATCATCGATTTGCTTGAGCGGGCCCAGTAATGTCTCCATTGGAGACTTTGTTGTTACTGTGTTTGGCATATCGAATACTCTCGGTAGCTTGCCGGGCTCTCTGAGAGGGGCAGAGGAATCGAACTCAGGTCGGCCATGTTGGCTGCTTGTAAGGCGAACGCCCTACCCGCTGTGCTATTACATCTTTCCTGTTGTTTGGGTAAAATGTGAAATTTTAGTGAAGAAAGAGAGAGAGAGAGAGAGAGAGAGAGAACAGCAGGTAAGACACATCCCTTGCATGTAAACAACCCCGTTCAATGTCTGGCACTACCTATGGACTTCCAATGGCCTCCCACCCACTCCCTATTAAGTGATCCCTGAGTACAATGCCAAGAGTAAGCGCTGCGAACAGACCAAATATGGTCCAAATACTTTTTTTCACATTTAAGTTCTGATCACTGATTATTTGACTACAACAACGCGGTAGTTCAGAATCTACATAATTCTCCTTTCCCTAGCATTTTTGGTTTATGTTTTGTTTTGTTTTTAGATTTTTGTAAGGTATTCTCATGTCTCTACTGAGTGTACTGTTCTGTGAGCATATGTGATTACTTCCTATTGATCCTTGAATATGCATTGACTTATTTTTCTGTATATGTGATGCAAGGTATTGATCTCAGAGCCACATATATGTGGAATTATAATTTATGATGAGTCCCATTTCTGCATTTTCATTGGAATACCCTAGACTTAATGTCCAGTACTTAGGAAAAAGAAAACTATAAAAATGAAGGCAGAGTTGAAGAAGGCATTAGTTAAGTCTTAAAATTACTTTATGCATAGGAATGACTGGCAGGCAGGTTAGATGTAATTCACAGAAGGAGAGGGAGTGAGGGTTTCTACTAATCACAGAGGAGAATTATCAGGGACCATGGACCAATAAGAGGCAAAGGCTGATGATCATTTTTAGTTTTGAAATTTTTTAAACTTTATTGGTTTACAGAGAAAATTGGCTTCAATTGAATGCTGTCAAAGGCACACTGGGTCTAACTTTGACCAAGAATCAATTCCCAGATACTTATGTAATAATTATTAATTTTGCATTAATGATGTTAATCCCCTCCACTAGTATGACAACCTGGAGAATTATGGGTGCTAAGTAGGTGAAGACATGATTTGCACTATTCACAGTAAACATTACTTGCTTCTAACAATTCTAGGATTAACAATCACAATCAATCACAACCATCCTGTTATTTGTCGATTGCATCGAGCAGGCCCCAGTAACGTCTCCTTCATCCTAGCCCTGAGATTTTTTTTTAAAGTGCCATATTCAAGGCTCTTTCAGAGTTAGGAGAATGAGACCCTTCATTGTTACTGGTATTTGGCATATTTGGTACGCCACGGGGAGTTTGCCAGACTCTGCCGTGTGGGCAGGTTACATTCAGTAGCCTAAAGTAGGAATGAGATGATAAGGTGTCACACGGCCGCATTCATCCAAGTGTGTGGAGAGTGGTCCCAGCATGGCCTTGGTTGTGGCCCGGAGGTCTTCAGCTGTTGGGCCCTGGTGAGGACAGTCAGGCACAGGGTAGAAGACACTGCCTTGTTCTCTCCTAGGAGCTGAGTGTGATAATCTCTGGATCCTGGCCATTGTTGGGGTTACACGGCAGTTGGTGGGTGTAACTGTCTAGCTACTGGCAGGTCCAGTCCCAAACCGTGCAGGTTTGGAGATCTCAGTCCCAGTTCACACACACCTGGGTTCCTCTGCCAGTTCTTTTATGCATGTGAAGTAACATGTGAATTAACATGTGAAGTAATTAAAGGATCAGAAAAATCAGGGTGACTTGACCACAAATGAACAAGCACAGAGGAGTAGTACTGTGGAATCACTTAATCACTTAACTTCCCGTTAGTCGTCGATTTGCTCGAGCGGGCGCCAGTAACGTCTCCATTTGTCCCTGTCGCGTGCTAGTGTAGCCCAATGGCATCTCTTCGCTCCGGGAACATGGAGGGCCTCAAACCGATCGTTCATGATCTTGACAAAGAAGTCTGACCATCTGGTAGGTGGGCGGCCACGCGGTCTCTTGACATCCCGTGGAATCCAATCAGTAACAGCTCTAGTCCAACGGTCGTCTTTAAATCTCATTATGTGACCAGCCCATCTGATTTTCGACACCTTGGCATATGAGACAGCGTCCCTGATCCTTGATTGTCGACGGATGTCAGTACTGTGGAAATTTCCACCAAAAACCAGTCAACCAACACACATCGAGAAGTTGGAAAACACTGCTATATTATGCTTGTTGGACCCACAGAGTTTGTGCTCCAAAAGAACTGGATTCACAACAAAGGCTCTGTATTGTAGAATATCTCTTGGGGTTTAGAGTATTTTCAGGCTTCTGGCAGGAGAGTACAGAAGCAGAAATTCCAAAGCATATTTATTTTGCAAAGCAGATTATAAAGCACCTCAAGGACTTGAGTGCATTTGGATCCTGATGAATGAATATTTATTCAGTCAGAGGAGCTGAGACAAGGAACACAAAAGAAATTTTTGTCATGGAAGGCCCAGGTTCTCTCAGACCTGTGACAAAGGGAAAGAGCCCTGAAATCTTTTATTACCATCCTACTGTCAACTCTAAAGGGCTCAATACAGTGATATCATCAAAAGAAGTTACAGAAAGAACATTGAGGCAGGCAAAGCATGTATTGTTTCTTGTATCTGCAGACCAGTGCATTTTGGCCTGAGGAAAGAGACACACAACTGAAATGGAAACCTTTCTTGGGTTTGCATCCCAAAGACAAACTGGGTCACACCTAAAATCTACATTCCAAAGATTAGGCTGGGCCAGAGCCTGGAATTTACATGTCAAAGATCAGGCTGGGCTTCTGTGAGCAAAGAAAAAATGAACTCTTTCTATATACTGAATTTTATACAAAATTTCAAAACACTGAATTTTATGAAATTATTTACTGAAGGCAGCTTAAAGGAAAAAAGATGTTCAGCTTCATTCATACCAGTCAGGACACAAGAGAAATCTCACCTATTTTCATGGGTCCCTATGTTCCTGCTCTTTGTATGGTACAGTCTACATGGACTCACCCTGATGGCTCCGTCCAGCCCCAACAGGATCCCAGGTTACCAAAGTAATAAAACGAGACTATGACTATGTAAAGGACATAGTACAGATCATGATGGCTATAGCATGTCATTCGACACAGCAGCCCCTTGGCAGGTGCTGTGAGCCTGCTTGAAGTTAGCCTGTTTGAAAGATGGGCAGTGCCTCATTTCCTCATCAGTCATTAGTTCTCCTCCCTTGTAGAATATACTCTCAGTCCCAGAGAGTGGGTTTCAATTCTTCAACAAAATCTTTGCTTGCTCTCTGTCTCTGAGTGTCAAAATTCTTTCCCAGCACACAGAAAGTACACAGAAAGAATACACAGACAAGGAGTGAAAGAATCCATATTAGGGCATCAAATTTTTGCATGCTTCAGCTAACTTGCAACATTGCTTTCTGTAAAACTGCTTGCCTGCTTTGCACCTGGGGGAGAGGGGACTTGGAAAGTGAACAGGGCATAACTTCTTTCTAAACCAAGTGTGACAGGATTCAGGTGTATTTACTGTTCCTGAAATGTATTGTCTCAGTAAAGCAGCCTGCAGACTTGGGTAAAGGATAACTCAGGATGTGTTGGTTGAGGATTGCCCTTTCCTGGAGTGTATTGACTCACTAAAGCACCCTGCAGACTTGGGTAACTCAAAATGTGGATGGTCAAGGGAGATTACCTAAGGCTTAATGATTCCAGCTGTAACCTTGCTTGTGCTGACAATCGATGTACGCAAATGCTTATCTTTGAATCTATAGGCTAAGGAGTGAGGTACTTTTAAATGGATTGGTTAAGAAAGTATATGTTGTTACAAATCTATTGGCTATGAAATGTGCGGGCCTTGCTGTAACGGCCAGTGAAGGCCTATATAGGATCCCCTTTGAAGAAGCTCGGGGCTCTTAGCCACTGCCCACTCTGGGGTATGCTGTGGAGCCCCAGCATGCTGATCTAAATAAACCCCGTTTTTACTCCTGCAGGAATTGTGTCTATCTGGTCTCTCCGCACCTCCCAGCGCTAGGGAACTCCCAATCCCAACAGGAGCAGATGCTTTCTG
Source organism: Sorex fumeus (assembly GCF_029834395.1). Lineage (NCBI taxonomy): Eukaryota > Metazoa > Chordata > Mammalia > Eulipotyphla > Soricidae > Sorex > Sorex fumeus. The sequence continues at coordinate 14,499,591 of NW_026606086.1, read as the reverse complement.
TGAGTGTGAAGGCTTACTATGTTGCAGAATAGAAAGTGTCAAAACTTACTGTACAGAAAAGGAAAAGGATTATTCTTCAGCATCTAAAGACAAATAAAGGCACTGTGCCACGTTGACCCAAATAAACCTCTATCTACAAAATTCCAGACAAAGGAAGATCTTTGAAAATGGATGTGTTTTCTGCCCAGAGGTCGAGGCACCTTATGGTACCTCTTACAGAACTAAGAATGAAAATTAACAGAGGTCTTCCACTTGTTAGGACACGGATTGTGATCTCCCTTTAATGACAAAGAGACTCCAGAGACTTCAAACAGCAAGCAAGGTTTATTGTAAGACTGGCTAGCCAGGGTTGAGCTGCCTATGTAGATACACAGGTCCGGCACGTTGGGCAAGACCCTGAGCTTCTTCAAATTATATCTTATATAGGCCTTCACCGGCCATTACAGCAGCAGGCTGTTACAGCAGAACCTGCGCATTTCATGGCCAATAGATTTGTAACAATATATTCTTTCTTTCTTTCTTTCTTTCTTTCTTTCTTTCTTTCTTTCTTTCTTTCTTTCTCCTTCCTTCCTTCCTTCCTTCCTTCCTTCCTTCCTTCCTTCCTTCCTTCCTTCCTTCCTTTCTTTCTTTCTTTCTTTCTTTCTTTCTTTCTTTCTTTCTTTCTTTCTTCTTTTTCTTTTTGTGTCACCCCTGGCAATGCACAGGGGTTAATCCCGGCTCTGCACTCAGGAATTACCCCTTGCGGTGCTCAGGGGACCATATGGAATGCTGGCAATTGAACCATATGACTTACATTTTAAGGTACCACTGACCACAATAAACCCTCACAAAGCCCTGGTGTCCCCTTTTCCCACGAATCCCCCATGCTTTCAAAACTACAAAGAGGGAGGGGTGCCTTGCTGCTGGGCGCCCCCCTTGGAGCCCACTCTAAGAGGACGCCCTTAGGAAAGATTAGCGAGAAGGCCGGAGGGATAGCACAGCGGGTAGGGCATTTGCCTTGCACGTGGCTGATCTGGGTTAGATTCCCAGCGATCAGTGTACAGATTTCTAATATTTGGAGAACAATATTCTTTGTCTAGCTTGCTTCTTTCAGATGTCCTTAAGTGGGTAAATTATCTTGTATTATTAAGTTGGGTTTAAATATTATCATGTGTCCTCATAAATGAAAGGAAGATGAATATTTTACGATGGAAGAGTAGAAGGAACTATTAATTTAGAGATAGAGATTAAATAATTTGAGCACAAATCAGAAAGAGCTAGCAGGTTCCAGAAGTAGACTATTTTAGAAGGAGCATAACTCACCAACATTTGATTTTGACCCAGTGAAATCTCTTTTAGGTCTCCAGAATTATGAAAGAATAATTCTCACTGTTTTAAGCAATTCATTTTTCCCAATTTTTTTTTTTGTGTCCACAGAAAATTATTGTCTTACTATATTTATAATATAAACATAAAATAAATACATTTTATGTCTTAACATATTTATGATATATATTTATTATGTTATAAATAAAGCTAAACCTTTCATTAAAAAGAAAAATCATTTTGCACAAGAAGGCAAAATATGCACGATACGATATATTGCCTATAATTTTTCATCAAATAAAGAACTATGTATGCTAGTAGTATGTGACTTAGAATATACCAAACGTTTCGGCTGGAGTGATAGCACAGCAGGTAGGGAGTTTGCTTTGCGTGCAGCTGACACGGGTTCAATTCCCAGCATCCCATATGGTCCCCCGAGCACCGCCAGGAGTAATTCCTGAGTGTGTGAGCCAGGAGTAACCCCTGTGCATAGCTGGGTGTCACCCCAAAAGCAAAAAAGTATTAAAATTAAAAATTAAAAAAGAGAGAACATAGCAAACATTAATTACTTAATCAATAAGTTAATTTTACTTTTTTTAGGCACTGGATTATGTTGCATAGGTTTGAAAGTAAGAATCTATCCTACTTCCAGAAACAAATAAAGTAGTTAATACACAGGTAATTTAATCACTATGTGTATGATGGCTTCATAAGAATGAGTGCAGATTGATTTTTACATATCTCATATAATGGGTCACTGTCACTGTTTCTGTCCTCCCCTCGTTCATCAATTTGTTCGAGTGGGCCCAGTAAATGTCTCCATTGTAACACCTGTTACTGTGTTTGGCATATCAAATACATCACAGGTAGTTTGCCAGGCTTTGCCATGCAGGCAAAATACTCTCAGTAGCTTGCCAGGCTCTCTGAAAGGGGTAGATGAATCGCACTCTGTTTGGCCAATATAATGGATACTAAACAGAATTGTGAGAATAAGTTCAGAGCTAATTTTCGGTGTCATTGAAATCTGTTTCTTAAAATAGTATTCACTTTTATTTTTATTGTTTAATATGTGTCACACAACTTTCACAAATGTATTACTAATTAGGTAAAGGGCACTGAAATGGCCATTGTGGTAACACTGAAAGAGTGCAAATATGCTAGCATGCCTTAAATGTGGATATCGAATCTTAGTGGAAGATGAGAAAAACTAATTACCTTGGGAGTAGTTTCTTATCAGAGATGGAGTGAAGGGACAGATACACCACAATGGGAAAACTCTGCACCTTGGTGTACAGTGAAAATACAAAGTTAAGATTCACTTTTCTGGAATGACAGGTACTGTATAATCAAGCAATTTATCTCACTGGGGGGTGGATTCATATCATATGTTTGTGAGCCTTCTGGTGTCAAATTTATTTACTGGTATTAGATACAAACTTTCATTCATTTTTATTTACTAATTCTGCCATTGGGGACACCCCTGGTGATGCTCAGGGTTCACTTCTGGCCCTGCATTGAGGAATTACTCCTGGTATGCTCCAGGTCCATATGAGATACAGGGGATTGAACTGGAGTCTGCTGCTTGCAAGGCAAGTGCCTTACCTTCTGTACTATTGCTCCGGCCTGAACATTATCTTTTAAATAGCATACCATACTAATCCCAAAGTTTTTCAGTTCAGTTATTAGCAAACATTTTCTGTACAGAAAAACTAATCTTTTTATGAATTTAATTATAAAATGTTATGCATTTATCTAAATGCTTCACATATTATTAACTAAAAAGCATCTCTTATCTCAAAACTATCTATGTTCACAGTCAACTTATGAAGTAGGTTTCTCTATATATAACCAAATTGTTCATTCATAGATAAAATATAGAGGGGTAAATTTTTCAGGGACTGATTGAAGAATTAGGATTCAAACTCAAATAATCTCACTCTTCCTTATGCTAATATCTGTGGCAATATCATTTATTTTGTTAAATAAAAATCTGGGGCCAAAGAGAAAGTAGATTTACAGGATTCCTGCTTTGCATGCAGTCAACTTGGGCTCAATCCCCCACAGCACTCATAAGGTCCCCTGGGTCTGCCAAGAGTAATCTTGAGCACAGATCTAGGAGTAAGTCTTGAGAACTGCTGAAGGTGGCACAAAAATAAATTAAAATAAATTGAAAATTAAACGTATCTTAAGAAAATGTATCGATTAAACTATCATCTTCAACTTTCCTGACTAGCGCATATCTCTCTGACAGAAGAAAATCACTCAATGTAACAATGATATTAATTATGTTGTTACTATTTCAAACAGAAAGGGAAATAACATATTGGAATAAAGGTCATGATTATAACAAAGAGGTAGCTGCCAGGATTTCCAGTGTAATCAACCCATTCTCAAATATGTCAGTTTATTTTTTTCGTTTTTCCTTTTTCCTTTCTTCCCTCTATCTCAGGCATCAGTTGCTGCTGATATCAACGACTTTATTATTTCTAATTTGCTGTGAGGCCAGAGTAGAAAATGGAAATGTTCAATAATAGAAAAATCTGATGTAAGATTAAGGACAAAAGTTGTAAAAGAAGTGCAAAGCGGGGTCAGAGAGATAGTACAGTTGATATAGCACATGCAGCATAAGGTCCCCAAATTTTGCTGGCTGTGATACCTGAGTGCAGAACTAGCACCCAAAACCAAAATAATGGTACCAATATCAAGTGTATATTTTCTATTTTTTATGTCACTTTATTTCATAGATCAGATCAAGGAAAAATAAAGCAGCAATTGAGCAATAAGAAATCATGTAGAAATAGCCGATTTTATTCTCCTGGGACTGTCAGATGATCCAAAATTTCAAGTTGTCATCTTTATATTTCTTCTCATTACTTACATGCTCAGCATCACTGGGAACCTGACTATTATCACGCTCACTCTGCTGGATTCACACCTTCAGACGCCCATGTATTTCTTCCTCAGAAATTTTTCCTTATTAGAAGTTTCATTCACAACTGTCAGTATACCCAAGTTCCTGAGTACTATTATTTCAGGAGATAAAACCATTTCCTTCAGTGATTGCTTTGCTCAGTTATTTTTTTTTTCATTCTCTTGGGAGTCACTGAATTTTACCTGCTGGCCGCCATGTCCTACGACCGTTATATTGCAATCTGCAAACCGCTGCACTACATGACAATCATGAGTCGCAAAGTGTGTGTACTCCTTGTCTTCTCATCGTGGTTCATTTCCTTCTTAATTATGTTCCCTGCGCTCTTAATGCTCTTAAAGCTGGATTACTGTAAGTCTAATATTATTGATCCCTTTACCTGCGATTATTTCCCCCTTCTGCAACTTTCTTGTTCAGATACAAATTTCCTTGAGAAACTTGGTTTGCCTGCACTGTCTTTACTCTAATGTTCACTTTGGCACTGATATTTCTTTCCTACACATATATCATCAGAACAATTTTAAAAATTCCTTCTACTAGTCAAAGAAAAAAGGCATTTTCCACATGTTCCTCCCACTTGATTGTCATCTCCATCTCTTATGGCAGCTGCATTTTTATGTATATCAAGCCTTCAGCACAAGAAAGGGTGTCTTTGAGCAAGGGAGTTGCTGTGTTAAACACCTCAGTAGCTCCTATGCTAAATCCTTTTATTTACAGTCTAAGGAATCAGCAAGTTAAGCAAGCTTTTATGGACATCGCAAAAAAATCTACCTCTACAGGCAAATGAAATGATATAATTAAATAAATTAGACACACTGAAGATCAATTTTAAAAATAAAAACAAAAATTTTAGTAAGTTCTATAACAATGTAATACCTAACATCCTTGTACACTTTCAGTTTTTCATACAGTATCACGATCACAATCATCCTGTTGTTCGTAGATTTCCTCGAGCAGGCACCAGTAACGTCTTCTTCTTCCTAGCCCTGAGATTTTAAAAGAGCCATTTCAATGCTCTTTCAGGATTAGGAGAATGAGACCCATTATTGTTACTGGTATTTGGTATATTGAGTACGACACAGGAAGTTTGCCAGTCTCTGCCGTGCGGGCAGGATACTTTTGGTAGCCTGCCAGGTTCTCCAAAGGAAAAATAAGATAATAAGATGTTGCGAGGCCACAAATGTGGCCACATGCTTCCGGTAGCTGGGTTTTATAGTCTCTGAATCTTGGCCGTTGATGGGACCAACCTGGCGCTGGCGGCAGCTGGTGGGTGTGACCTTACCTACTGGAAGATGGGGGTCTGGGTGGAGAAAGCCCAGTCCCAATCTGAGTAGGCTTGGAGACCTCAGCCCTGGGACCTGCATTCCTGGGTTCCTCTGCCAGTTCTTTCATGCATGAGGCCCGTCTGGACATGTGGAGAGTGGTCCCAGCATGGCCGTGGCTGGCTCCAGAGGTCCTCAGCGGCTGGTGTTCTGCTCATATACAGTATATGGGTACTTTTGTTTAACAGATTATTTTTTAATTTAAATTACATTTTTTATTGACTTTTTGATATTTCCTGAGTACAGGACTATTTGCTATTAATTAATAATATCCTGAAAAATAAAATAATCCAAAAACCTATTCTGAATTTTGTTTAACAGAAAATGATTACCAGATTAAGGAGACATGTTTATGAATAAACAATATTTTACTTAGTTTGTTAAATATGAAATTTTATTATTTTTTTTCATTTGATGAAAGTTTCTTTCAGCATCTTATAATTTCTCTATAGGATAAAAGGAAATGTCATGTAACTAATGTATTCAAAATGTAAAAACCAAGAACAATATTTTCTCACTTTAATAGGTGATTCAACATAACATCTATGAACAAAAATAGATTAAAGTATATGGTTTTGTAAGTATTGATGGTCAATTGCTTTCAATATTTTCAAAACCTATGCCTTAATATGTGTATATGTATGAAGGTATCTATCTATAGATAGAAAGATAGATACCTCCTTGATATGTATATAGGTTTACCTATATACGTATAATCTTAATATGTATATAGGTTTACCTATATACATATATACATATTATCTAATATACATATTTGATGTAGGCAGGTAAACAGGGAAGGGTCCCAATAGAGATGGAATTCCTAGGAAGTAATAAAACCAATAACCGCAAATCTACAAGAAGCAGACCTTTTGAGAACAGGAGCCTGGTGCCAATAGATCCAGAGAAGGCTAGACCTTCCCCTTAAGCTTCATCAGGAACAAAGGTCAAGGAAAGGAATTTCAGAGAAGACCTTCAACCATTTCAACTCTACCTTCTTGGCAACTACTCTCGCGATGGATTCTTACCTAGCTAGAAGCCCCATATTGGGCAGCTTGGGAAAAAATTCTTATAAAAGCCAACTTGAACAAAGGAAGTTTGCACGTATGATGCCCAAGTCCATGTGCTACTTGTGCCCACATAGACAAGCACAAGTGGTAACCAAGCACATGTGTCACCTGTGTCTCCCCTCTTGAGATGTGTACTGGGGCTCTCTCTGCTTTTGGAGAAACACACATTCTGTTCTGAGCATGTTACTTTCTCTCCTTTTCTCTCCTTACTCCCCTTCCTCAAAACCTCCAAATAAAATCTGATTTTATTTCACTGCTTGTCTACTCATGAAATTCTTTTCTATGAGATAAGGTAAAGGTAAAGGCCCTCTCGTTGTTCGTCGATTTGCTCAAGCGGGCCCAGTAACGTCTCCATTGGAGACTTTGTTGTTACTGTGTTTCGCATATCGAATACGTCACGGGGAGCTTGCCAGGCTTTGCCGTGCGGGCGAGATACTCTCAGTAGCTTGCCGGGCTTTCCGAGTGGGGCAGAGGAATCAAACGCGGGTCGGCCGTGTTGGCTGCATGCAAGGCAAACGCCCTACCGTTGTGCTATCGCTCCAGCCCCATGCTATCTCTCCAGCTCCTATCTATGAGATAGGACCCAGAAATCCTGGGTAAGGTCTACACCTGGCTTTCTTTTCCTGCAAAAAAGTGATTCCTTGCTCCAGCCCGAGTCCATGGTGACCTGAGAAATTGAGTGGTAGGGATTAATTCTGTGACAAGAATGTCAAGTGGGCATCAGATGTGTCTTCCCAGTCACCTAGTGGGCAGGAGGTGTCCTAGCTCGTGCTGTGCAGAGGTTAATTGCATGCTTTATCAGTATGAGCCTTCCCAGTTGGTCCCAGGATAGCATAGGCGGATGGGGGCAAAGTGACCAACTCTCTCCTCTCTGTCTCACATAAGCGATCTGTGGGGCACCACTGACTTCATATTCACATATAGTAGATAGGTCATACATAAATAAATTTTTGATAAAAAAAACTAACTTCTAGATATATAGGGGACTGGAGATAGCACAGTGGTAGGGCTTTTGCCTTTCGCATGGCCAGCCTGGCTGAGCTGGGTTTGATTCCTCTGCCCCTCTCAGAGAGCCCAGGAAGCTACTGAGAGTATCTCGCCCGTACGGCAAAGCCTAGCTAGCTCCCCTTGACGTATTCGATAGGCCAAACACAGTGACAACAAGTCTCACAATGAAGATGTTACTGGGCAAACTCGAGCAAATCGATGAGCAACGGGGGGACAGTGCTACAGTGACAGTGCTAGATATACAGAACCATTTTACTTTCTCTAATTTTATAGAAGCTACTCTGATTCTGTAAAACTTTTTGACTGGTTTGAAATACCATTTGTCCAAGTTATTTTATACCAAAACAAAATAATTTTATTTTGTATAATATAAAAATTTATAAAGCAAAATTTTTCTTTGTACAGAAAATTGAGATTTTTTTATCTATTAAATTATGCTTCCAAACATTCTACTTAACCTTCATGTGTAAACTCTTTATAATAAAAATGTGTGTTATATATAATATACTATGATCCATCTTACTGATATAATGTTATTTCTTCTCAATGATAGTTATGAGATGTATTCCACTTATCACTATAGTGTGAAATTTGCTAAAATGAATTTAAAAGGTTGTAGAAAATTTAAGATTCCCTCTACCAGAAAAGATTTCTTATCTCAGATCATGGGGTAATCCCTAAACACTGCTGGATATAGTCCAAAAATGAACAAGAAGAAACTAAGATTCAAAATATTAAAGTTATGACAATTTCTCAGTTTTCTTCCATGCTATTTGAAATGAAATTTTTATGTGAAACAAAACAAATAGTTGACAAATTTGACGTTATTTTTTAAGTATTTATTTACCCATTCATAAATCAGGTATAACACCAGGTATAAATTACTCAAATATACAAATAAATTTGAAAACATTTAACACCAATATCTATGAATATAGTAATTTTAATAATATTTTTTCTGTCTTTACCTGTATCATTTTGAATGTGTGCGGATTACATTTTTAAGGTAGTAAGACTTTTGGAATTTTTAAATTATTTTTTTGGTGGTCATGCCCGGCGATGCACCTGGTTTACTCCTGGCTCTATGCTCAGGATTTACCCCGGTGGTGCTCAGAGGTCCATATGGGATGCTGGGAATTGTACCCGGTTTGGCCGCGTGCAAGGCAAATGCCCTACTTGCTGTGCTATTGCTCCAGCCCCCAAGGTAGAAAGACTTTTTAACACAATATGTACCTTCTTTTTTTAAGGTCTGTAGATAATACGGTGTAAACAATTTCTAGTAGATTTTTTTAGCTGATGCCTATTAATTTATTTCCCCCATTTTATTTTATTTTTAGAGTTGTTTACAAAACTTATTACATTCAACATCTCAACACCAATTGCACCACCACATCTTCTCACCAACATTATTTTAAATTTTCCCACCACCACCGAAGCCTTCCCTCAAAGCAGGTCCTGAAAAATTTATTTTGTATGACCCGTTATAAACAATGCATTAAAATCAGCCAAAATGTTTCCTTAGAGGAAAATATGTGAAGATTGTTGCTCACTCTAGAGCCATTGAGCTCTTGTATAAGAGATTATGAACATGTTGTTACACGTGGAGTCTTGTGTGCTAATATTCATTTGTTTTTGAATCGAGATCAATTGCCTTTTATCTTAACTCAATCAAATGTGGTGTGCTACTCTTGGTACATCAGTGGAGTATGAAATCTCAGATGGCTAAGAATGTGGCCGAATGCTCCAGGCATTCTAAAATTTTAAATAGGGTGAGACAACAGGAGATAACTTTAGGATCTGGATGTATCTCTGCAGCATGTTACTCTATCCTGAGATTTTTGTGTGAGTCTCTTTGTCATGGCAGTTTACGAGGTTAAATAGTGCTGAATGCAGTTCGTGGTGTGACCAGCAAGTTACAGGTAAGACAGGGAATTGGGGGAGGTTGCTCATTCCCAATTCTGCAAGACCCTGGAGATGTAGAAAATAAATACTGCATACCCGAGTTTTTCAGCAGATTCATTCTACTGCGTAAGAGGCTAGTAATGAACCTGTGGAGATCAGTGTGAGCATGGTGGTGATTGGATCCTGGAAGTTTTTGACTGCCAGTGCTCTTTTGGGGGCTGATGGTGGGCTCCAACCCCCCTCTCCATGTGCCCTGGAAATGAGGTTCAGTCAGACTCGGTATCTAGAGACATCTCTGCAGTTTGTGACTCTCTTCTGAGATTGATTTGTGACTTGCATATGCAACTTATTCATGTTGCATAAGTAAAATTTTTCATTAAACCTATTCATTAGTAATACAGTCTTTCTGCTTTCTTCGGTTGATGCTACAACTATTTCACTGTCTGATTCAATGAGTCTGAGTGTGTCTGAGTATTTTAGATACCTTATATTAATGAGCCTACAAAGTATTTATCCTTTTGTGACTGAAATGTCCTTAAGATATGCCGCAGACTGGCTCGGTCGGGAACCACCAGGCTGAGGGACGTGGGAGAAGGTTTACAGGAAAGCAGGAGATTCGGCGATGACAGACAGACACCAACACAAGTGAGGTTGAGTGCTGCTGCGATTTTACTGAGCACAGAGTTCCTTTTTTATACAGTCAAGGCAAAATCATAGAACAAAGGGCCAGAATACAATCGGACATTACATCATATCGTGGTCACTTATTGGTGACATATTCCAAAAAATATCGAGGGACAAAAACAGTTTCTTAATACACTTCCTGCTTCAAATTAGGACAAAACATTTACCTATGAATTCTTTACAGTGATTACACAGGATTTAATGTCTAACCATGGTTCCCCTTTCTACAGAGTTCTTTATCATTGTTTTTCTTCAGCAACTTTTGTTTTCATCTGACAGGGTCTTAACCACACATCACAATCCAGGAAGGGTCTTGGACCTTCCCATATATTGGTTTGCAACACTTTGTTTTTCTGTTAATAAACTCCAGGGTGTATGTGCTTGAATCAGTTTTTGTATGGGGGGATAGAGGTTTCACAATGTCCCTCATTCTCTCATATGGTAGCTTATTGTTTTCTTTTATGTTAGGCACCCTTGCTTGAAATTGAGGGCTGTACTGTATGCTAAGGATCTAATTGTTTCAGCCACAATATTTGGCGGTTTTTCTGGCTCCTGTTATTGTTTGGTTTCACTTATGACTCCTGACCTTTGTCAAACCTAACATCTCCTTAGTTTCCTACAGATTTCACAATGATTAAAAGCAAACTATAACTACAAAGCTTCTACTTATTAATTCTAAATACCTAACTTATAAGTAAAATTGGCAGGCAACCATTATAAACTCCATCCGGGATGCAGAAGAGCCACATACCAAAGTGCCACAGAAGCACACAAAGCAGGATAAGAAAAAGGGGGCGCCGGAGGCATAGACCCAAAGGTCGCGAACCTCCCTTTCCCGCGGGACCTGGGCCAGGCCCAGGTCACCTTAGCAGGTTGCTACGCGGGCGACACCGTTGACGGCGTGGCAATTCCTCCCTTTTTATTTTTTAGACGCTCGGCATACAGATCTTCTTTAACCCGTTGGAGAGATTGTGCCATGCCTCTAAAACAACAAGGAAATATGAACAAAATAACTCCTATTACAGCTGCTAATAAGGCAAATATAAGAACATATTGGATCCAATCTAATGGGTTTAATGCTTTGATTCCAGCAGTCAGGCTAGTAGCCAGGTCACTTAATTCCGTTGTCTTATCATACGCTTGACTCATGGCTGCAATATCTCTTTGTATTCCTTCAAGATCATGTGTAATGGATTGGTCTTGCCAAACACCCATGAGATGATGTTTAACCTTATTCCAATCTAAAGAGGTGTTGTATGGCAAAGGGGTAACGCAAATAGCTTTAAATTGTTCGTGACAACGGGTTTCCATTACTCTTTTTAAATTATTAACGTCCTGACCAAGGGCTAACACTACTTCTTCCAATACATTTAATTTTGCTTCTAACTTCTTATCAATAATAACTTGTTCAGATAAAGCAAACGTAACATTTTTGTTTAGGTTATTCACAAAATGGGCTGTATGAATTTCTTGGACCAATGCTGTTGTGGCTACTGCAAATGTGGTAATGATAGATATTAATGCTGTGATTCCTAAAATCAATGCAGCAATAAACCTTTTTGGTCGGATTAAAGCTGTTAACTCTTCAAGAACTTGCATAGCTGAATTATCATACCAAGTCATATTGGGTAAATGTACTGGTAACATCACAAAAGATGGCCTCCGTACCAATAACAAGACTGTTGCATTATTCCTTTGTTCCGGAGAGACACAATTAGTTAAGATGCAATTAATGCAAGACACATGATAGGAATTGTTACCAAAGGAAGTTATAGCTAAATTTTTTGAAGACCCTAATAACACAGCATAAGGATAAGAAACACAACTTCTCACAGCCAGGATAGTAGTTTTTGACCACTGTCCAGGGCGGTCTTATAACACCATATTAGAAGCAACAATTAAGCAAAAAGGTCAAAGTGTATTTGCTGTCTAACAAAAGCGGTAATTCAGTTAAAAATGCAGGGCCCACCCAGAGCTAGAAGACTCGCTCTAAACCTTCCCTTAATTCTCGCATGGAGTTTTTAATCACTACACTGTGGTTAACATAAAAGCAACATTCTTCCCCCAAGGCAGCACACAATCCCCCCTCTTTCATAAAATGCAAGTCCAGTCCTCTGCGGTTTTGAAGAGCAACTTCCGAAAGAGATGTCAGAGAATCCTCGAGGTGAGAGATGGATTGTTCAAGGCACTCTAAATCGGCATCCACGGCAGCACGAAGTGTGGCTAGACCAGAGTGCTGAGGAGCCAGGGCAGCGATGCCTGTGCCGGCGCCCACAAGGCCAAGGATGAACAGGGTGGTGATGGTGAAGGCGGAGACAGGCTCACGGCGGAATCGGTGGGGTGAGGCAACATCGCTTGGAGTCTGGCATCTACACCCCAAAGATCAGGCCTGGCTAGCACCTGAGATCTGCTCTGTGAGATAAGAGAAGCTGCCTCTAACAGCAAGATTTCTGTGAGATAAGGGAAGCTGCCTCTTGGAGTATACTGAGATTATTACTTAAGGCTGTTTGAAAGGAAAAAATGTTTAGCCTCATCCAAACTAGTCAGAACATTCTTCTAGGACAGATTCTCACTTAGCAGATGACTCGCAATTTACAACACAAGTTCAGTGTCCTAGAAGGATCTGATCTTACAAATTAACAGATTCTGACTAGGGGGAAAGCTGATTAGCTGGTTGGGGAGGAGAGCATATAGATATAGAAGTGGTTATGAAAAACAAAGGAATGGAAGTAACTCAGGAGCACTGTGATGGGTGTAGCCTGATAAACCTTAGCTCCTTGTGTCAAGGGAGAATGGACAAATCCAATTGTTATCCTATAAATTGCCACTGTTTAGGAAAATAAGGAAACTTAATGTCTTTTGTACCTATGTAGTTTGTAAAAGCGGCCTAGTTTTTCATTAAAGTTAGCTGAGGCTTGTAAGATAAGGTCTTGCTTTCTCTGAACTCTTATTTCACTTTAGCTTCAGGCTCTAGTTCCATAGCTCTTCTAGATACTACAAGATTCTTAAGATCAAAAGGATTTCAACTGTTAATCACATAATCATTAATGTTATTCTACCAAGAAATTTAGATTGAGAATTCTGCTTTCTCTATAGGCTCAACCTTCTGATAAGGATTAACCCTTGTCTAACAGGTTCCAAAAACAACTGCATTTCTTAAATCACTGGGTTGCATATCACTAACTTCTCTAAAATTTCTACTTCTGATTTCAGCCTGGTTCCAACACTCGAGTGTTTCACAGAGACAGATAGACAGACAGACAGACAAAACAGACAGACAGACAGACAATGAACTGACTAAAACACCAAACATACATGTGCACACATCTGCAATTGATTGATCAATCTGACCCTTCAAAAATGACAGGGAAAAACTGATGGTCTGAGAAAGGAAGGGACAGTCCCCAGGGCGGAGAAACACTGCTCCCCATTTCCCAGCCTGACCAGCCAGTCTCCTGCTTGTTAAAAATGGGTCAGGAAAGCGCTTTTGTTGATATAAGCCGGCAAAATAAACTATGACAAAGATGTTACCGTTTTTTAGCCAAGGCTAATTCTGAGGCAGGGAGATTCTTATCAGACATGGGGATTGGCTCCTTAGTGACACACTTCTTTGTTTCTGATGTCAAACAGTTAATCATAAGATGTTGCATTTTCCTGCCTCCTCTGCTTTGATACTCCTATTTCTTTAGTTTACCTGCAAAGATCTGACTCTAAAATAATCTGGTAATGCAAACTGCCATTTACTGGCTATCTTTCCCCACTATACTCAGGCAACAAGGTGTTACAGAGGTCAACAAGATACTCTTTATCTAAACTACCTAGTTGGAGGCTCCTAGGATGTTTTTCTAATTGCAAGCAATAATCTATAAAAAAAAAAGGATGGTTCCTTGGCAAAACTTTTTTTCCAGGTCTGTCACTTTGGCCTCTCCAAGGGGATTCTAAGCCCTTGTAAATTGGCCTTTACTTTGGCCTTTTACCCCCCCCTTTTTTTTTTTTGAACTGTCTTCATTAACATTTCAATTGACCTCTATCTTCTAGTTAGACCTGGGTGGGGAAAAGGATCTTATGCCTGGAAATTGGCCTGCCTTAGTTTCCCAGAGTCTTTCTCACTAGTGGGCTTCCTCCTAGTGGAGGGTGACACAAAACAGGCAAAGAAGGGGTGCCTCTTTTGCAGAGACCATTCACACAGAGGTTATCACATTCCTTCCCCATGCCCCCTAGAGATTTCCAGGGGAGTATACCTTCACAGCAGATTTTCTACAGATTACCTCTTTTACTGGAGCCACATGGTTTGTTGAGAAGGAATCTTGTGGGGGCCAATCCACATCAAAAGAAGGTCATTCTGATGAACAATAAATGCCAAACTTTCTTGACCCTCAAGCCCAGATCCTGAACTTTCCTGTGGATCTCAGAGAAGTGATTAAGAATTAAAGCTTTGGGGGTCGTTCGATTCTGACCCATGTTAAACAATCTTAATTAACAGAACTAGGAGAAAGATATTAAGACAATACACACACTAGGAACACACGCACAGATCACACTCCTACACTCGCTCGGACCGGTCCTCCATTTACACAGGTGCGCACCACACTCACCAGTCACACAGAGACTTCTGAATTTGCCCGAAGGACGTGTACGTGATTTTCACTTTTGAGGTTTCAGTTCTTCCAAGTCTTCTCCTGGCGCCAGGTTTTCCAGATCAAGTTACTAATTAGCAGTGCATAACTCTGGAATTCTGCAGCCAAAGAGAGGTCAATTTTCTCTTGCAAATACATTTTAGGGTTGTAAGGGGGAGGTCAGGAAGAAAAGGTAGGGAGGTGTGGGGGCCATTTGCACTCTAGATATCGGGCAGCCTCCTGCTGGAGGTCTGCCTCATCTCTGGGGATAGGACAGAAGGGAAGTCATGGTGGGGAGCAAAGGGTGGATCTGTGGGATTGTCCTTAAGAACTGGGTATAAATGAGGAACATTAGCCTCGGAAACAGGCATGGGGATAGTAACCAAGGGGCACTGGGATATGGGCTTCTTCATGGGAGAGGAGGCCCGAGAGGCTTTTCTCTCATAAGAAGGCCTCTGAATCTCACAGCATCCTCTACATCTGATTCAAAAATGCCCTACATAAGGAGTCATCCAATTGCTTGCAATCATGTCCACTATTTGTAAAGTGTAGGGAGCAGATGCTCCCGAAGACTGCACTGCTGACCGTAACTCTTGTAAGGTCTTAAGTGGAAGAGGCTCCCAGGAGGGGGGATCGTCACCAAAAGCCTCTGCAATTGGGAAGGCAAATGAGGTGTCTCCAAGGCGCCGTGCCTCAGCCATAGCGCCTTGAAACCCTACAGGAGGTGGGCACAAACGAGGCTTCGGAATGGGTTTTTTAGCCCGTCCCACTGGGAATGCTCTCATAGGAGGGAGCTGACGGTCTCGAAAATCATCCTCAAAATCCCTTTTTGCCATTTCATCAGCCACATCCCAGTCCTCCTCCTCTCCCTCAGATAGAGGTGGGGCAGTGGGAAGCACCTGCTCTGATCCCGCAAAGGGGTTTTCCACTGCCACAGAGGCATAGGCCGCGGAGGCGGTTTCTTCCTCCAAGCCCTCTAGGTCAGATGTCTGTGCTAATAACTCCTTTATTTGCAACCATAATGCATAAGTGCATGGGGGTAGCTTATCCTCCCCTTCTTCTTTACCGTATTTATGCAATGCTTTGCCCACTTTCCTCCATTCAGTTAGAGTAAGACTGCCGTCTTCTGGAAACCAAGGGCAAAGTTTCTTTACTAAATTCAAGAACTCTGATAGAGCTGAACTAGTCACTTTCAATCCCTTCTCAGATAGCATGCGCCTGATTACAGCTGCAAAGAGCTTGTCCTCCTTTGACATTTGCAAACCCATGATTACCTGCACTTAACCTGTGAGCCTTTACCGGCGGATCCGCGGAATCCTGACAGGAGCCGATCCCTGCTTTGGAAAGAAAAGAAAAGAAAGAGAAGATTACCTGTCCTTCCCGCCACGCGTTGGGCGCCACCTGCCGCAGACTGGCTCGGTCGGGAACCACCAGGCTGAGGGACGTGGGAGAAGGTTTACAGGAAAGCAGGAGATTCGGCGATGACAGACAGACACCAACACAAGTGAGGTTGAGTGCTGCTGCGATTTTACTGAGCACAGAGTTCCTTTTTTATACAGTCAAGGCAAAATCATAGAACAAAGGGCCAGAATACAATCGGACATTACATCATATCGTGGTCACTTATTGGTGACATATTCCAAAAAATATCGAGGGACAAAAACAGTTTCTTAATACACTTCCTGCTTCAAATTAGGACAAAACATTTACCTATGAATTCTTTACAGTGATTACACAGGATTTAATGTCTAACCATGGTTCCCCTTTCTACAGAGTTCTTTATCATTGTTTTTCTTCAGCAACTTTTGTTTTCATCTGACAGGGTCTTAACCACACATCACAATCCAGGAAGGGTCTTGGACCTTCCCATATATTGGTTTGCAACACTTTGTTTTTCTGTTAATAAACTCCAGGGTGTATGTGCTTGAATCAGTTTTTGTATGGGGGGATAGAGGTTTCACAATGTCCCTCATTCTCTCATATGGTAGCTTATTGTTTTCTTTTATGTTAGGCACCCTTGCTTGAAATTGAGGGCTGTACTGTATGCTAAGGATCTAATTGTTTCAGCCACAATATTTGGCGGTTTTTCTGGCTCCTGTTATTGTTTGGTTTCACTTATGACTCCTGACCTTTGTCAAACCTAACATCTCCTTAGTTTCCTACAGATTTCACAATGATTAAAAGCAAACTATAACTACAAAGCTTCTACTTATTAATTCTAAATACC
Source organism: Sorex fumeus (assembly GCF_029834395.1). Lineage (NCBI taxonomy): Eukaryota > Metazoa > Chordata > Mammalia > Eulipotyphla > Soricidae > Sorex > Sorex fumeus. The sequence goes on along the minus strand of NW_026606086.1, from coordinate 14,482,528 downwards.
TAACTTATAAGTAAAATTGGCAGGCAACCATTATAAACTCCATCCGGGATGCAGAAGAGCCACATACCAAAGTGCCACAGAAGCACACAAAGCAGGATAAGAAAAAGGGGGCGCCGGAGGCATAGACCCAAAGGTCGCGAACCTCCCTTTCCCGCGGGACCTGGGCCAGGCCCAGGTCACCTTAGCAGGTTGCTACGCGGGCGACACCGTTGACGGCGTGGCAAAGATATATCCACGTTGTCATTTTTGACAAACTTTTCCTTTTAAGGCTGAGAATGAAATCCGAAGGTTGGTGCAGGGTTTAAGGCCAACCTTGGTTAAATTCCAGGCACCACATAAGGTCCTCTGAGCACTGCCAGGGTGTTATCTAAGCAAAGAGCCAGGAGTAGGTCCTGCAAGCCGACTGTGGTCCCCAAACTTAACAAATCAAAAATCTGTGAATGTTTTATTGTATGTATTTACCACATTTCCGTTATTTATTTTTTGCTCCATTTAAATTTTGTTCCAATTTTAACAATTGTAAAACTGAGCATTAATGATTCGTTGATCCTGATTTCAATTATCTGAAATATATGACATAGAAGTGAAAATATAGTAGATCATATTTGATTTTTTTTAAAGACTGTTTATCTTTTCTTATCATGTTGATACTGTTTTTCTAACATCAATTTTAAGGGCCTATCTATGTCACATAGATAGGAGACATCCACGACATTGGCAACTATCGCCCAATCTGCCTATTGTCTGTCATCTACAAACTATTCACTCGAGTCATCCTGAATAGGATTAGCAGAACACTAGATGAAGGACAACCATGTGAACAAGCTGGATTCTGAAAAGGATTCAGTACCATTGACCATATCCACACAATAACCAAGCTCATTGAGGTATCTCGGGAGTTCAAGATGCCGCTCTGTCTAACGTTCATTGATTTAAAGAAGGCCTTTGATTCTGTTGAGACGGAAGCGGTCATGGAAGCCCTAGTCAATCAGGGCGTGCAAACTCAATACATCAGGATCCTTCGTGAGCTCTATTGCGGATTCACTACCAAGATCTCACCATTCTACAAAGAAGTAATATTCCATATCAAGAGAGGGGTTTGACAGGGTGATACCATTTCACCAAAACTCTTCAGTGCCACCCTCGAGAACATCATGCGACGACTGGAATGGGAAAACATGGGAGTGAAGATAGATGGTCGGCAACTACACCACCTCCGCTTTGCTGATGACATCGTTCTAATAACACCAAACATCAGCCAAGCGGCACAAATGCTGAACGACTTTGACCGTGAATGTGGAAATGTCGGACTACAGCTGAATCTTACGAAGACAATGTTTATGAGAAACAGCCTTGTTCCTGACGCTCCATTCGCTCTCAACGGAACCACCATCTCCGAATGCAACAGTTATATATACCTAGGTCGAGAAATCAACATGATGAATGACCTGGCACCTGAGTTGCGCAGGAGGAAGAGAGCGGCTTGGAATGCCTTCAAGAGCATTGAAGAAATAACTAAAAGGACAAAGAACCTCCAGCTACGAGCACATCTCTTTGATTCCACTATTCTTCCTGCATTAACATATGCCTCAGAGACCTGGACCCTACAAAAACAGGATGAGAACGCTATTCGGGTCTCTCAAAGAGGAATCGAAAGAACTATGCTTGGAATATCACGATTCACTCAAATGAGAGATAGAATCTGGAGTTCTGATCTTCGTCAACGCTCAAGAATCAGGGACGCTGTCTCATTTGCCAAGACATCAAAAATCAGATGGGCTGGACACGTAATGAGGTTTACAGACAACCGCTGGACTAGAGCCATTACTGATTGGATTCCACGGGACATCAAAAGATCGCGTGGACGCCCACCTATAAGATGGTCAGACTTCTTCGTCAAGACCCTAAATGATCGGTTTGAGGCTCTGCATGTTCCTAGAATGAACAGATACCATTGGGCTACGCTAACACGCAACAGGGATGAATGGAGACGTTACTGGCACCCACCGGAATAAATCGATGAATAACGGGGATTAAGTGATTAAGTGATCTATGTCACAATATGTAATTTCAGAACCTTTGTCAAAAAATCTATTGACCCATGTAGGTTATAGTACGCAAAGTGTTTGCCTTGCATGCAGTCAACCCTGTATATGGTTCCTGAGTTCCGCTAGTTTTTCCTTTTCTCTGGAATCCTCCTTTAGGTGACCGCTCCCCCCTCCTCCCCTGCCACACCCCAGCATACATATACACCATATCTGAAAATCTAGGAGCTCCCTTTTCCTCTTCCCTTACTCTTCCTTTTAAATCTTTTTTGTATTTCATATAACCACAGTCCCTTACTTTCAATCTTGACTGCTTGAGGCCAAGAAGTGCTGTGCCCACTACAGCAGGGGGATCATACACAGTGCAAGAGAGCAACCCGGGGTCCAAGGGTGCAAGGCTAGCACCTTAACCCCTAGACTAGCTCTCTGACCCATTACTGAAATTTTGGGTGGGACAGGATTAATATCTAATAGCACAGCAGGTAGGGCGTTTGCCTTGCATGCAGCCAACATGGCCAACACAGGTTCGATTCCCAGCATCCCATATGGTCCCCCGGGCACCGCCAGGAGTAATTCCTGAGTGCATGAGCCAGGAGTAACCCCTGAGCATTGCCGGGTGTGACCCAAAAAGAAAAAAAAATTAGCAACCAGAGTTTTGGGCTGGAGCGATAGCACAGCAGTAGGGCGTTCGCCTTACAAGCGGCCAACATGGCTGACCCGAGTTCGATTCCTCCGCCCCTCTCGGAGAGCCCAGCAAGCTACCGAGAGTATTCGATATGCCAGACACAGTAACAACAAAGTCTCCAATGGAGACGTTACTGGGCCCGCTCGAGCATACAAGATGTATAAATATAGAAGCATATATTATTAGCATAGAGGAATTGGAGGATGCTGTTATAAAACATTGGTTTGAGACTAATTAGACTATCACAAAGATTATTTTCAGAGAAGACAGCATTCAGAATCGAATGCAGGCCATCAAATGTTTCCCGAAACTGAGCAGTTATAGTGGTCCTTTAGCTTGAGGTACAAAATTTCTTCTGAGCAAATAAGGTCTTACTCATCTTTATTTCCAATTAGCATATTTTTCCTCTTCCAATATCTGTTTACGCAGCTTTCAAATTACAAATTTTGGAGAAAAAAATAACATAGGAACATATATTAAATTCTCTAGAGACATTGTTAACAGTTGTTCTAAAAATATAATTTTTATCAAGTATTTAGTGTCTGGGGAGAACTTATTTAAGAATACATCTGGGTCCTTTGGGAATGGATTGTGAGACTTACACCTCATAATCTCCTGATAATTTTCCATTTTATAAATATTTTCATTGAAAATGCACAAAGTATAATTCCATAGGTTCTATTGCTGATTAATGTTATATGGACTTGCAAGTGATATTTGGAAATGATTTAAGGCTAAGTAAGTAAATAATAATAATAATAACTATATGAAATTGATACACTATTTCTCAATCCAGATATAACTAAGATCAGTTACAGGCTGCAAAATCAGTTATAGGCTGCAATTTATAGATAAATAATTATTTGTTGTTGGGCACAGTGATATTCATTGAGGGATATATGAAATATCATGAAGCTTTGATCCCATAACAAGATGAAGAACGAGTTAAGTATTGAAGTGTAGAAAAATTTTGTTAAAACAAGACTGCATTGTCTTCCTTACAAAGGAAACAGTGGTTGTGCTAGAGCAATAGCACAGTGGGTAGGGCATTTACCTTGCACATGGCTGACCCGGGTTCAGTTCCCAGCATCCCATATGGTCCTCTGAGTATTGCCAGGGTTAATTCCTGAATGCAGAACCAGGCGTAACCCCTGTGCATCACCAGTTGTGACCACCCCCCCAAAAGGAAATGGTGGTATTTTCATATTTTGAGCAATTCATATTACCATTTTACATTCCCTGCACCAGAACAAACTGGAAATTATTTTTTTAGAGTTAATATTTTTTATTGTATTTTGTATAACTGTACTGATTGCTTAAATATTCTTTTGACAGGGAAATAGATACCTCCAAATGTGCTCTGATGATTATTGTGTGATTTGTTGTGTACTTGAGATTTGCCACAGTTTCACTTCTCACCTCTTTTAGGCCATATTGATCATTAAATTGCTCTTCTTTTCATGTGTTTTAGACAAAGTATAAAATACTAAGTGTAAGGACCAGAAACATATAAGTCAATATTAATATAGACATTAATACACATTACTAGTATAGAATAATTGGAGGATGCTCTTGTGAAATAAAAGGCTTAGAGCCATTAGTCCATCACAAAACTATATTTATCACAAAATAGATAAGCATTTTTAAGTTTTATTTACTAAATATTGCTTGCTATGTTTCTCATTCTTTATTTCCAATGAACATGTCTATATTATTTATTTATTAATTTTCATTTTTGTCTTATAATTTTTACTTACAAATTTTCATATATTACATTCAAATTTACAAATTTTAAAATTCTCTTAATTTTTTTCTGATTACTATTCTTTACCTAATCAAAGCTTCTATTTACATATAGTAAATATACATATTTATGTATTTATATTTATATTTATATATTTACATTGTCATGTAGTCTATTTACAATGTTGCCCGATTTTTAATTTTTTGTTCCTATAACTTCATGTACTATATATATATATATCACATTCTTTAGCCTAAAACTTTTTCCTTTTTATTTTTCAGAATCATCAACTGCTGAGAGAAATAGCAGTTTCTAACCTATGTATGCGGAAATGATGAGGCTCTTGCTGCTGATTTTCTCTTCTCATTATTATATGGATAATAGAGATAATAACAAAGATTGAGGACTGGAAATCCTAATGTAAAGTACAGTAAATTCAATGATTCCTCATGTCTCATGTTTCCTTATGTGAAACTGGATCTCATTGGTCATAAAAATACATGACAGAATCAAATATTTAAATTTATGTAGCTGAGTAACAATATGTTAACCATGTTAATTGATGATGGATAATTTTTTAATGGAAATATATGTGTGTAATGCAAATAATAGTGTAATGAAAGCTTCTTTTTTTTCTAGAGTACAAATGTTTTTTATTCAAGAATGAAAAAGAACACACTTCCAATTTTTGCATATTACAAGATAGGAAAAAATTATTTTCTGTGGTTTAAACCCTTTCCTAATTTTCCTTCAATTGATTTAGGTAAAATCATCCATCAACTACAATCTTTGTAGTGGGTGTTTGATTATAGAATTGTAGAAATAAGAGTGAATTCCCTATATATAATGACCTCTGGAAATTTTATCAATTGTTTTGCATAAGAAAGCATCTTGTAAATATATGAATATTATTTTACTGTTCCTGAAACATTGGTTTGTTGTCCTACGTTAAGTACATTAGTAATCCCTTTTATATTTTTATAGGGATTAATAATATTTAAAATAGTATTTGATTCTCTAAAACTGCAATACAGCAGGCAAGGTGCTTACCTTGCAAGCCGCTGACGTGAGTTGGTGGGGGCTTCAATTATGGTGTCCTGACCATTGCCAGGACTGACCCTTGAGTGCAGAACCAGGAGTAACCCTAAGCATCTCCAAATGTGAACCAAAAACAAAAACAAATAGAAAAAATCCCATAAAAAGCCTACAACAAAGCAATGGGAAACCATACAAAAGTGACAGTCTTCATTCTTGCAGGTCTAATGGATGATCCACAAGGACAAGTTATATTATTCATCTTCCTCTTTATCACCTATTTGCTAAGCGTTTCTGGCAATCTGATCATTATCACACTCACTCTAGTAGACCCTCAACTCAAGACCCCCATGTACTTTTTCCTTCGGAATTTTTCCTTTTTAGAAATTTCTTATACTACTACTTGCATCCCTAAATTGCTGGCTACGATGGCCACTGGGGACAAAACCATTTCCTATGACTGTTGTGCTACTCAATGTTTTTTTGCCTTTCTATTCGGAGCCTCTGAATTTTACTTGCTAGCAGCCATGTCTTATGACCGCTTTGTGGCCATCTGTAAGCCCCTGCACTACACAACCATCATGAACAGTAAAGTCTGCCTAACGCTTCTGCTCTGCTGTTGGGTGGCTGGCTTTTTTACCATCTTTGTGCCTCTCCTTTTAGGCATAAACCTTGATTTTTGTGACTCCAATGTTGTTGATCACTTCTACTGTGACACAACGCCTCTTATGCAGATCTCCTGCTCAGACACCCACCTCCTAGAGACACTGGGTTTCATTTCTGCTTTAACAACACTCTTGGTCACATTGATAATGGTGATAATATCATATGCCTATATTGCAGTAACAATTCTAAAGTTCCCTTCAGCTAGTCAGAGGAAAAAAGCTTTTTCAACATGTTCATCTCACATGATTGTGATATCCCTGTCTTATGGCAGTTGCATTTTCATGTACGTTAAACCATCAGTCGAACAAAGAGTATCAATTTCGAAGGGAATTTCAGTGCTCAATACATCTGTGGCTCCACTTTTAAATCCTTTTATCTACACCTTAAGGAACAAACAAGTGAAAATAGCCTTCATGAATACATTGCAAAGAGTGTTTTCTTCCTTAAAGAATTGAATTGTTATATGCACTAGCACTACGACTAGCACTGTTCTCCCATTGTTCATCGATTTGCTCGAGTGGGCCCAGTAACGTCTCCATTGTGAGAGATAAAATAAAAAAAAATTCTTTGTATTATATGTATATTCAATTCTAGTGTAGAGTAAAAATGTTCTTTTTGGGGGGGTCTTAATTTCTTCATAATTATTTTATATTTTCTAGCTTTATTCTCACATCAATCTTTCAGCTAATTTCTTATATAATAGTGAATTATTTTTTATTGGGCTGGAGTGATAGCACAGAGTGTAAGGCATTTGCCTTGCATAAGGTCAACATGGCCTACCTGTGTTCTATTCCTCTGCCCCTCTCGGATTGCCTGTCAAGATATCGAGGGTATCTCACCCTCAAGGCAAAGCCTGGCAAGCTCCCAGTTACATATTCAAAACGCCAAAAACAGTAACAATAAGTCTCACAATTTTTGTGATATGTTAATGGTGCCCGCTTGAGCAAATTTACGAACGAGAGGGCAGAATAGGACAGATTTTATACCTTATCCAAATGAGTTCATTTTTCAATGTATCTTTTGCTTTGAATTCTTGTCAAGATATAAAATATGCTCCTTCAAATTATGCTGAATATTCTATGAGGCTTTAAAGGATTGCTATCCTTTTAGACTTTACAATCTACTTAAAATGTACATTTGTACATTTGAAATCCAAATTACTGGTTCTTACTTTAACAAACTAAAAGAAAGCCGCTGCAGCGTAACAGTTGATTTCTTTTTAAATGTTTTTTATTTCACAGTGTGTATTGTTTGCTACCAAGTATTGATGCCTATGTTTAAAACGTTTGCATCTAGAGTCAGAGATTTTACAGTGGTTACAGTACTTGCCTTGCAGGAGACAGACCTTAATTTGTTTCCTAGCACTGTATTATGGTAGCTGGAGAGTGCTGGAGCAAGTCCTTAGCACAGAGCTAGGAGTGAGCCCTATGCATAGCCAGGGCTGAAATTTTGCATTTCAAAAAATTGCACTTCTTAAAGTACAGTGTAGATAACCAGTTGCTAGTTTCTATTACAAAACTGTTAACACTTAAAAAACATTTATTGTGGATAAAGCACGTCAACCTATAAAATGTTTTGCATTTAAAATTAAAATATATGGTTCACTTAATATTTTCATGTGCTCCAATCTTGGAATACGAAGTTCTGAATTGCTTCTATAAAAAGACGTAATTATGTTCTTATCTTAGAAATCAGAATACAATAGAATAATATATATTATATGTAATAGATGGAACCACTCTGTAAGTCCTTAAAAGATATTGCTGAACTAAATCTAAAGACATTCAAATCATTGCTATTGTGATTTCAGAAATGGTGAATATTGAAACAATTGTTTACATATTTTTGATTAATATACTTTCAATTTAAGGAAATAGTGTATTGATCTAGTAACATGAAGTAATATTAAACATTCTAAGGGCATAGAAAATGGAAAATTATTAGACTCTACTACCATTTAACATTAAAATCAGATTCTTTCAATAATTTTACCTTAAATACTGTTATGCATCAATCAGGTTAATTTGTATGCTTATTTGTGTACTTTGTTGTTATTGTGCAAATTAAACTACAAGTTTATCACGAAGTTGTTCTATAATACACCGTGTTTTTTTTTCTTTTAATTTGGGGGCTGTGGTACCTAATGTTGCCCTGGGCTTAGTCTTAGCTTGATGCTCAACAGTCACTTGTAATTCCTTGTAATTTCGTGTACAAGGAATCCTGAATTTAATATTAAAAACTGAGCTCAACTTTACTCTTTGTTTCCTCCAAACTTCCTTTGTGGTCACTGCTCAGGATTCCTGTTTTCTTCTCCTTCTTTGTTAGTGGCATTTCCTTATAAACATATATTTATTCAATTGCCACTTAGTGTAAGGGGTCTTCTAGAGTAGAAGAACTTAGGGAGAATAGTACAACAGATAATCTCTGCAGCTTAGAATTTTGTGGGGCAGAACAAGAGATAAAAAAAGAAGATAGGGGGTACATATTAAAAAAAGATATTCACAGTGTGCAAGGAAGAGGCTGAAATAATGTATATAAAGATGATAACAGTCCCTACATTCTCATCTAACCTGTTTTATGAACAATATAAATCATGATGTTTTAATAAAAATAACTTTAAAAAAAGAATAAGTGGAATGTGAGTGATAGTATAGTGGATCGAGTACTTGCCTTCATGTGATCCCCGGGGTCAATTCCAAGTATATATGTCTAGTGCTAGGCATACCCTAGGAACTACCTGTTGTGTCCCTGGCCCCCAAAAAAAGAAAAAGAAAAGAAAGAATGGAAGGAAATTGTAGATTTGTAGGTACTGGTCTAGTCACAAAATCTTTCATGTTAGGTGTACCTTGAGATTGTACATTTGCAGGGATATTGCACCTTGGTGTGTCTGTATTATTTTATGCTTACATAACTGTGGAAGGCAAGGGCTGGAGCGATAACACAGCGGGTAGGGTGCTTGCCTTGCACGTGGCTGACCCAAGTTCGATTCATCCACCCCCCTCAGAGAGCCTGGCAAACAACCGAGAGTATCCCACCCACATGGCAGAGCCTGGCAAGCTCTCCATGGAATGTTTGACATGCAAAAAACAGTAATAACAAGTCTCACAATGGAGACTTGTGCCCAATTGTTACTGGTACCCACTCTAGCAAATCAATGAACAATGCTACAGAGGAGGACAGTGCTACAGTGCTACCTGTGAAAAGTGAATGACAGCTATGAAAATCAAACCTTAATCTATCACAAAGTTTCCCATATGATTCACTTGTCACTCCTTCATTGACTGGCTGACTGTAGACATAGGTGAAAGATATGGCAGAATCTATCTCTTCATGAATTCATAGATCCCACCCACCACAAAGAAAACAAATAAAATGTTACCCATCTGTGTTGCATATCTGTCACTATTTTTCGTTTGGTTGGTTGGTTTTGGTTTGGGGGCCTTGTTTAGTGGGACTCATGGGCTACCTGTTCAGGGATCACTCCTGATCGTGCTCAGCAAACCAGATAGTGCAAGAGATCTAACCTTGGCCTCCAGTAACCAGAGCATGTTCTCCTGCTGTCAGCTTTAGTGCACAATAGTCAAAGCTTATTAGATTTACTGGAATTAAGAGCGACAACCGTTGGGGATTAAAGGGTAAGAGTGATAAAGGAGAAAGAGAGGATGGACAGGTTTATGGGACGTTTTAACCCAGAATGGGAAACATGTTGTATCAAGGACAGAATTTAAGGCCTCCCACATGGAAAGCCTGGGATTTACTACTAGACCCAACTCTCTAGCCCCTGATTTGATTTTTAAAGATTTAATGGACTCTGGCAGTACTCAGTGGTGGTACCGAAAGTGCTTTGGTTTTCTGATGTTAAATGTGATATGACAACATAGTTTGAAGAAGTATAAAATTGCACTCAATTCCTAAATTGAACACCTAAAATATTCAGTTGTATAAAGTCAATGTTGCTTCAATAAGTGATATAAAAAAGGGCTAATTTTTATTTTTTCATTTATTTAAGGCAGCTGTATATATTTTTATTTGAATTTTTTATTGCTTATAATAAACAACTGTATAAACATGGTATTTAATTTTTTGTCTGCATTTTTAAAAAAAAATTATTGAATCACCATCCGATAGATACAAGTTTTCATGTTTGGGTTACAATAACAAAATGATCAAACATCCATCCTTCCACCAGTGCACATTCCCCACCATCAATATCCCCGGTATACAACCCCTTTCCCACCCTCCTCCTGCCTGCATGTCAGACATGATTCCCCATAATCTCTCTCTACTTTTGGGCATTATGGTTTGCAATACAGACATCGAGAGGCCATCATGTTTGGTCCTTTCTGCACACATCTCCCATCCTGACCAATTCCTCCAGCCATCATTTTCTTAGTGATCCTTTCTCAATTCCATCTGCCTTCTCCCCTTTGCTCATGAGGCAGGGTTCCAGTCATGGAGCAATCTACTTGTCCCATGTATCTACTATCCTTAGGTGTCAGCCTCATATTATGTTGTTTTATACTCCACAAATGAGTGCAGTCCTTCTATGTCTGTCCCACTCTTTCTGACTCCTTTCACTTAGTTTGATACTCTCCAATAAACCCCCACCCCGCAAGCCCCCCCAATGTCTGTGGGGTAGATGTAATTAGTTAACACTCTGTCTACTTTGACTAGCTTCATTGTTTTGATAAAAGTTGCACCATTATTATTTAGATTTTACCCCCCCCCAACTCAGCCATGCTGGAAAAGCATTGTGAAATGATCTGCTTTCTACAGCTGGGTTCAAGAATTAAATGATGTCGCACGGCCGCTATTGCGGCCGCGTGGTTTTGGATTTCTACTATTTTATTTATTAAACCTGCAAGTATTTCTACTGAGAGTCAGATAATTAAGAGATTGGTCTCTGTGCTTCTGGGGCCGTGGCCGTGCCGGAGAGCCGCTCGTGGAGGGCAACTGGTGACCTCGGTGACCTGCTCTCCACCAGGCTCCCGTGCGGCCACCATCTTTCTTTCCAGAGAGGAGAGGAGAGGGTGAATGGGGCAACACCCTTTCCCCTCCGGGCAGGCAAGATGGTGCGGATTAATGCATAGTCCATTCGCTTTTCTGCTCCAAGCTGCTGGATTTCTGTATTAAGTCCTTGTGTTTCTGGGGCTGTGGCCGGGCCGGAGAGCCGCTCGTGAGGGGCAACTGGTGACCTCGGTCGGGCGTGAAGGACGGGCCAGAGCGCCTCCCGTCCCATGAGGTACCCATCACGCCCCCACCCCCGGCTCAGACCTGCTCTCCACCAGGCTCCGGTGCGGCCGCCAGATGATAGAGTTTTGAGGTGATAAATATGGACAGCTATGGCTTAGAAGGAAGTTTTAACAAACAAGAAAAAAATAAGAAAAGAAAATTATTCTAATCATACATTACAATTATTCTGTCCAATCCAGAAGAGAGCTTGAACATAGTTAATGACGGTATCATAGCCATGGGGAAAATCCATAGGTAAGTGACACTAGAAGACATGTCGACATGACATATTATATGTTAAAAAAAGGTTTCTAGAAACCTTCTCTGTCATGATAAATATGTAGTAAATCATGTTATAGCACATTACAAATGTCATGTGAGCTGCTTAATTATTAAATAAAAATCTGTTGAAGAACTAGAAAATCAGACTTCAGGCAGTTTGCCTGCTAATTTGATGCACAGTCCTCAAGTAACCAGAAGTTAGCCCGTATCCAGTGTAGCCGGGGGAGCCCGTCCACATTGATGAACTTAGACATCATTCTGGGAAAAACATTTAATCCTTAACACCTCTGCAACCAACCATAAGAGAAACCTCAAAGCAATAGTCTTAATGGTTATCATAGTAAAAATAAGATCAATAGAAAATAACTCAAAAGAAGGTAAGGAAGTATGAGAGAAAATCTGAGAAGGATAAAAAGTAAATCATAAAGCTAAAGAATGCAACAGCTAAACGAAAATCTACAATAGAAGAAGTTAAGCAACAAATGAATGAAGCTGAAAAGTGAATGAGTGAAGTTAAGGGTAGCTGAACCCTTCAAAATACCAGCAAAAAAACGACAAAATTAAAAATGTGAAGATGGCATATGAGCTTTGTGAGATACTATCAAGAGGACTAATAGTCACTTCAAAGTCATTCCATAAGAAGAGAGAGAAAGAGGCAGAATTCTTATTTGATGAAATAATAGTCAATAACTTTGCTAAGCTGAGAAACGAGTTACACACAATATAGAGAAGACTCAAGGAGTTCAAAACAAACAAACAAACAAACAAACAAAAACCCAACTAAAACAGATGAACACAGCATGCATTATAATTGATGTGTCAAAAATCAGAAATAAACAGAACTTGTAATCATCAAAATAAAGGCAATAAATCACTTATAATTAAATATTCATAACACTCTTGGTAGAGTTCTCAGGAGATTCATTGGAAACTATAAGACACAAATGTGATGATCTATAAAAAGTACTGAATGGAAAAGACAACCAAAATTATTCTATCAAGCTAGATAATAACTCATATTTGAAGAAATTAAGTGATTTTCAGTTTAATAGCTGTTAAAGACATTAATACCCTGTAGGTTAGCCCTCTAAGAAACACAGAAAGGACTTCTATAAAAGAAAAGGAAATCCCACTGGAAGTACAAGATACCTATAAAACATAAAATTTGTGGGAGGGAAAAAGGATTCTGTCATTTTCAACTGTATACTCATTCTTCACTTGTTTTCTCTACTCAGCTAATTTTAAGCTTCAGATATTTTTATTTTCAGTTCTGTTGAACAACAAACAGGCTTTATTGGATGAGACTTTTGAACCCCCTGAGTACCACAGGGGAGGTCCAAAAACAAACAGCCAAACAAACAAGTAAACTCAATGCAAAGTCTCTCCTGGGTAGCAGCAGTCATTCCTGTTCACTTCTTTTATCATTCATTTGAAAACTGGGTCTTCATGTTATTTATCAAAGTGTTATTGGATTGTTACAGATGTCTCATTAAATTAGAATAGAACCTATTCCTTTTGTTAAGATAAGATTAACATCTTTCATACCCACTTCTGGCTGTTGGAATCTATCTGTCTACTTAAGGTTATATATTTTCCTTATCTGTCCAGATATAGTCCCATTCATTAACATCAAATATTTTGTGAGCCCAAGTTTTGGTACATAATTAATGGCCTTGGGAGACTGTAAACTTTACCTGTCTCAGAAAGAACACAGGAATTTTCAGGGATTATTTAAATTGCAGGACGTGATACATAGTGTATCTCATGGTAACTCAGTGAAAGGAAGGAAAAAAAGGAAGAAAGAAAGAAAGAAAGAAAGAAAGAAAGAAAGAAAGAAAGAAAGAAGGAAGGAAGGAAGGAAGGAAGGTTAATTTTAGGCCAGCATACAAATAATAACTAACAAATAATAATATATTAAGATGGGTGTATGGTAGACTGAATGTTTCTCTCCTCCCCAATTAGATGTTGAAACTCTTGACACCCAAAGTGACAGGATTTGGAGAGGGGAGTTTCTGGGGAGGTTAATATGATTTTGAAAAGGTCATGAGGGTGGAGCATCAGAGATGATAATAGATGCCAATACAATGGGTCATCAAACACGGCAACCAGGAATTAAAACTGTAACTCTAACTTAAAAGATTGAAAAGTAATTGAGTTGCATAATTATTGTCCAAACACTGTCCAAACACTGTCCTCCCGTTGTTCATAGATTTTGCTTGAGCGGGCCCAGTAACGTCTTCATTTTGAGACTTCTTGTTACTGTGTTTGGCATATATTGAATACATCACGGGTGGCTTGCCAGGCTTTGCCTGCGGGCAAGATACTCTCAGTAGCTTGCCGGGCTCTCAGAGAGGGGCGGAGGAATCGAACCTGGCTAGGCCAGGCTGGCTGCAAGTAAGGCAAACGCCCTACCACTGTGCTATCACTCCAGCCCTCACAATTATTGTATGAGATTTATCTTTAGTTACAGTGGTTATCAGGAATCTTCGGATATGTACTGCTATGAATATTGATTCTAAAAATGCAAAGCTATGGAGAAAAAAATTATATAGGTTTCTTTAGGTGAGGGTCCAGCAGGATGAGAAGATAATGATCAAATTCCCCATCAGGATCAGTGTATGATTAAGAAACAGAAACAGGAATATCACAATTTGCATTGTGGATCATTTATTAATCCTGCAAGAATGAAATCTAAATTGTGGATTGGTTCTTTTCCTTTTGTGAGCCTCATAAGACTCGAAGACAAATTTTAAACTGTGTAAATGAACTTAGCATAATCTAAAGCAATTTTAGTCATCCTTATTCTTTTGTGTTTTTATTACTGATATTGCTGTTCTATCTATTAATTACATCTTTTCTTATTTAGTAAAAATTAGCTATTTTACAAAATAATTATGTGGTAACGTTTGTTTGATTCCTCCGCCCCTCTCGGAGAGCCCGGCAAGCTACCAAGAGTATCTCGCCCGCATGGCAGAGCTTGGCAATCTACCCATGATGTATTCGATATGCCAAACACAGTAACAACAAAGTCTCTAATGGAGACGTTACTGGCACCACTAGAGCAAATCGATGAACAACGGGAGGACAGTGACAGTTACTTATTTATTTTTGAATTTTTTATTTTATAAATTAACTCACAATATTCCATGACATTTAATATTCGAACACCAGTCCCACCACTATTACACCTTCCCACCACCATAGTTCAGATGTTTCTGCCCCAAAGCAGAACAGAAATAATATATTTTGTATTCGTTGTTATGAAAAACCACTGAAAATGTTACAAAAAAAGTTTCCTTAGAGGAAAGAGTGTGAAGACTGTTGTATTTCACCCTGGAGACATGTCATTTCTGCTATGCATGTTTGCAGCCCAGGAGTATATTCCCAGAAGTGGTATTGTGCAGTAATATGGAAGCTCAATTTCTTGTTTAGTTAGGAATGCCCATGTTGTTTTCCAAAAAGACTGGACCACTTGGAATTCCCACCAATAGTGAATGAAATTCCCTTTCTCCCTGCATCCATGCCAGCACTGGTTGTTCTTATTCTCTTTGAGGTGTGCCAATCTATGTGGTGCGAGATGATATCTCATTGTTGTTTTGGTCTACATCTCCCTGATGATTAGTGATGAAGAGTATCTTTTCAAGTGCCATTTGGCCATTTGGATTTCTTCTTTGAGAAAATTTCTGTTCATTTCTTCTCATTTTTGATGGAGTTGGATTTTTTTTCTTCTTATATACCTCGAGTGGGCCCAGTAATGTCCCCATCGTGAGACTTGTTACTGTGCTTTAGCATATTGAACACGTCACAGGTAGTTTGAGAGGCTTTGTCATGTGGGTGAGATACTCTCGGTAGCTTGCTGGGCTCTCCAAGAGGGGTTGAGTAATCGAACCCAGTTCTGCTGGGCTGGCTGTGCACAAGGCAAACGCCCAACCGCTGTGCTATCACTCCAGAACATCTTTAATATGTAGCCATAAAATGATTCCATTAGTAAGAGTTATTTGAAAATGCTGACATTCCATCAAAATTCAAAAAGAACTTCCTGAATTGAACATTCATGTGTTTGTATTGATATTTTTCTGTGTGTATATAAAGTAAATACAAGTTTACATAGTTAGCTACAATTTGGATTTTTATATGATCCAATTTTATTCTTTAGCCTGGATATTTAATGCCAACAACTTTGTGGATAGAAAAATTGAGTGTATATTCTAAACAATTTATTTTGGAAACAATTTCCATATTGGCTAAAATTTATACTCACTTTGAAGTTCAATAATTCTAATGCACATCCACATTGTATTCCAGATAACTTGCATTTTGCAGACTTTTATTTTTAAAGTTGTTGTAAATCAAAACTGAAAATGGGGAGTCATTCTTTAAAATAATTAAAATCAAATGAAATAGAATAAAAAGTAACACCTGAAAAAATTTATGAAATCATCTGACAAAAGATGAGCAACTGTTCTAGGAAAGAGAGTTTATATTGCCAATTGTTTATTTGTAAAATGTTTTATTTTTATCATCTTTGATTTAATATAACCTCTAGGGATCTATGCAAATAAGAGGAAAGAAAATACAGTCTCTGGAGATAAAAATTCCAAAAGTACTAATTATTGGCAATTACTGTGGCAACATACTTTAAAATGACCTAAAATAAAAATATTCCAGTGGAGTATAGAAGTGATCATGGAAAATAAAATATTTAAAAGGATCACAAAAATTTATTGTCCTGCGACACCACTGGAAAATCCCGAATTGGTGCTAGTTGCAAAGTTAATACCTTGCTTCCAATTAACAGCCCAGTAGAAGCAAGTTTAGACTTATTGGAAACCATAATACATTCTGGCACTAGCACATACATACAAAAATGCACACAGATAAGTATTAGTTATTAGGTATGATTTATATTTAGGTTAAAAAGGCAAGACTTGAATTACATTTTGATGATTCAAAAAAAATTCAAATTATCTGTGCCTTACCTATTAACTACACTTTATCTTAATACCCATATATAAGATAATTCATTTCCTATCATATGGTGATTGATTTAAAATGCTATGATAAAACTAGACACATAATACAGGAAAGAAGGTGCCTTTAACACATACAGCAAAACAGTTCGTAGGTCTCTTGTTCAATTCTTAGCACTGCCTGTTCCCCCAGACACTTTCAGTATTGACAGCTGAGCACTGAGTCAGGAGTAGCTCCTGGACACTTTCGAACATGGGACAAAAATAAAAAAGTAAATCTTTTCTGTATGTACATTTATGATGAACTGAAATTATGGTAAATAAAGTGTGGTTAAGTATGAGAACTATCATGCTAAAAAAGGTACAGTACCTAAATTTCTTGGGCTGGAGCGATAGCATAAGGGTAGGGTGTTTGCCTTGCTCTCAGCCAACATGGCCAAACCGAGTTTGATTCCTCCGCCCCTCTCAGAGAAGGTTAGGTACTGAAGGTAAAGAAATAACTACAGAAGACACTTGCTAGGTAGATGGGAGCATTTTATATTTTATTTGAAATTGTGCTTACATGATTATTTACCAAAGGTACATGATTATTTTCCAAAGTTTATTAAGCTATAATACCTTTAAAGTGAACTTGTTTGGGGGACCTGAGCAATAGTATAGCAGGTAGGGCACTTGCATATGAAAGACCTGGGTTAAATCCCTAGGACACACAAGGCCAATAAATAGATCTCCAGGGTTTACTAAAGGGAGCCCTGAGTGCAGAGCTAGGAGCAAGACCTGATCCACAGCTGATGTGGCACCAAAAACAAAGAAGAAAATGAATATATTTCTAGTTAAATTGTAACTCAAAAATTCATTTTATCTCTCCAGAAATAAGATCTGGAGAATCTTGTGTATCTAAATAAGAAATAAGTTACACAAAAGATCAATAGGGGGGCTGGAGTGATAGCACAGCGGGTGGGGCATTTGCCTTGCATGTGGCTGATCTGGGTTCGATTCCCAGCATCCCATATGGTCCACAGGGCACCTCCAGGGGTGGTTTCTGGGTGCATGAGCCAGGAGTAAGCCCTCTACATCACCGAGTGTAACCCAAAAAGCAAAAAAAAAAAAATCAATAAGGTATATTCGAAAAATAGCATCACATTAAGACAATCAAAAAATCCACAGGAGATATCAGAATACACTTACTAAAATGGTAATCATTAAAAAGAAGACAATAGATTCAATTGATGAATTGATATTGATGTTTATAAAGAAAAGAGATTTGGTATATATTGTTGGTAGAATTGTAAATTGGTGTAACTCCTATGGAAATGGCGTATTATCAAGTATCCTCAAATATTTTAAAATAAAATCAAGGAATCCTAATTTTTAAAAAATCCGTGAGAACTAAAAACAATGATTTCAAATTCACACTAACAGAGACACTGAAACTACCTCTTCTACATAGATACAAGTGAAATATTATTATCCATAAAAATAAAGAAAACCTGTAATTTGAAACAATGTGGATATAACTTGAAGTACTATGCTAAGTGAAATATGTATTTGTGAAATAAGCATATTTGTGGAATCTTTAAAAAAATCAGAATAGAACATCAAGTGGGATTATCAGAGAAGGAGGAAATGGGAGAAGAATTGAAATAAGATGGTCAAAAAGTAAAAATAAACATTTTTACTATAATTAGGTAAAGGTAAAAAAAGTAAAGGCCCTCCCGTTGTTCGTCGATTTGCTCAAGCGGGCCCAGTAACGTCTCCATTGGAGACTTTGTTGTTACTGTGTTTGGCATATCGAATAAGTCACGGGGAGCTTGCCAGGCTCTGCCGTGCGGGCGAGATACTCTCGGTAGCTTGCCGGGCTCTCTGAGAGGGGCGGAAGAATCGAACTCGGGTCGGCCATGTTGGCCGCGTGCAAGGCAAACGCCTTACCCTCTGTGCTATCGCTCCAGATTATTATCGCTATAATTATTATAGCTATAATGCCTCGATGATTATAGCTCATACATATGACATCTAGGAAAGGTATTATGTGTTAAGAGTTCTTAGGATTTTCTCAAGGATTTTCACCCTATTTCATTTTCTTCTCTTTTCTTGTAAAAGAAGTATATTGGAGAATATTGGGGTCAATTGAACCAACAATGGTACATATTTTTTCCATAAATGTTAATCAGACCATCATGATTTTTATATTAAATATAGGTAAAGGTAAAGGTAAAGGCTTTCCTGTTGTTCGTTGATTTGTTCGAGCAGGCCCAGTAACGTCTCCATTGGAGACTTTGTTGTTACTGTGTTTGGCATATCGAATTCATCACGGGGAGCTTGCCAGGCTCTACCGTGCAGGCAAGATACTCTCGTTAGCCTGCCGGGCTCTCCGAGAGGGGTGGTGGAATTGAACAGGGGTTGGCCATGTTGGCTGCGTGCAAGGCAAACGCCCTACCACTGTGCTATCGCTCCAAGCTTGGAGCGATAGCACAGTGGTAGGGCGTTTGCCTTGCACGCAGCCAACATATTAAACATATGAAGTAAAATATTATTTATCAATAAAATAATTTACAAAACATATTCAAATATAACAAGATTCTTAAAAGTTATTAGATAATTGATAAGATTGCTTTACTTTTTATTATCAGTTGTCCACTAGCTACATGGAAACACACATATTAGTTTCCAATAATACATAAGAAATATTGATTTCATCATTCACATAGTCATACTTAAAATAATAGTAACTACCATAAAAATAGCACTGATACATTTAATATTACTTTGTATTGATTAATATCATGTAAAATTGCCATAAGTGATTATTATACTATAAAAAATATAATTTTGATTTTATATTTTCATCATGTAAATAAACATGTTCTTATTTATAGTTTTGATGAATTGCCTATTGTATATTGCTTACTTTGAAATAGTGAATTTATAATTATTTTTTGTTGATCTTTTTTAATTTCAAAATTTTTAATTCTGTTTTTAGAGACTACCCTTATGGTAAGCTTGTAATATTTTTATAATATTATGTAACTTTTATAATATTTTGTATTTTTTTAAGAATACTAGTTATTTTAAACTTGATTACAGTGCTCAATATTTATCAGGGTCAAAGTATAAAGTCAAAATTTTTTTGAATTTTGTTAAGACCAGCACGTTTGAAAAACAACTATTTTAACATTCACCTTCATACATTGTCTTTGGTTTCTTTAATGTTTTATATCTCAGTTTTGATTATTATGTTTGTTTCACACATAGCTTTCTTGATTTTGTCATATAGTCTTTTATTTTCAGAATTAGCTCTGATTAATTTTGAGTGAGACGTATTACATCTTTCCTGTTGTTTGGGTAAAATTTGAAATTTTAGTGAAGAAAGAGAGAGAGGGAGAGGGAGTGAGAGAGAGAGAGAGAGAGAGAGAGAGAGAGAACAGTGGGTAAGACACATGCCTTGCATGTAAAAAACCCCGTTCAATATCTGGCACTACCTATGGACTTCCAATGGCCTCCCACCAATTCCCTATTAAGTGATCCCTGAGTGCAATGCCAAGAGTAAGCGCTAAGACCAGACCAAATATGGTCCAAATACTTTTTTTTACATTTAAGTTCTGATCACTAATTATTTGACTACAACAACATGGTAAATCAGAATCTACATAATTCTCCTTTCCCTAGCATTTTGTGTTTTGTTTTGTTTTTAGATCTTTGTAAGGTATTCTCATGTCTCTACTGAGTGCACTGTTCTGTGAACATATGTGATCACTTTCTATTGACCCTTGAATATGCATTGACTTATTTTTCTGTATATGTGATGTAAGGTATTGATCCCAGGGCCACATATATGTGGAATTATAATTTATGATGAGTTCCATCTCTGCATTTTCATTGGAATACCCTAGACTTAATGTCCAGTACTGAGGAAAAAGAAAACTATAAAAATGAAGGCAGTTGATGAAGAAGGCATTAGTTAAGTTTTAAAATTACTTTATGCATAGGAATGATTGGCAGGCAGGTTAGCAGGTTAGATGTGATTGACAGAAGGAGAGGGAGTGAGGTTTCTACTAATCACAGAGGAGAATTATCAGGGACCATGGACCAATAAGAGGAAAAGGTTAATGATCATTTGTAGTTATGAAATCTTTTAAACTTTATTGGTTTACAGAGAAAATTGGCTCAATTGAACGCTGTCAAAGGCACACTGGGTCTAACTTTGACCAAGAATCAATTCCCAGATACTTATGTAGTAATTATTAATTTTGCATTAATGATGTGAATCCCCTCCACTAGGTAAGACAACCAGGGGAATTATGGGTGCTAAGTAGGTGAAGACATGATTTGCACTATTCATGGTAAACATTACTTGCTTCTAACAATTCTAGGATTAACATGTGAAGTAATTAAAGGATCAGAAAAATCAGGGTGACTTGACCACAAATGAACAAGCACAGAGTAGTACTGTGGAAATTTCCACCAAAAACCAGTCAACCAACACACATCAAGAAGTTGGAAAACACTGCTATATTATGCTAGTTGGACCCACAGAGTTTGTGCTCCAAAAGAACTGGATTCACAACAAATGCTCTGTTTTTTAGAATATCTCTTGGGGTTTAGGGTATTTGCAGGCTTCTGGCAGGAGAGTACAGAAGCAGAAATTCCAAAGCATATTTATTTGCCTTACTGGAGCCACTCTCCACACACTTGGATAAGCCTCAGACATAACCGAACTGGCAGAGGAACCCAGGTGTGTGGGACCCGGGACTGAGATCTCTAAGCCTGCACGGTTTGAGACTGGACCTGTCAGTAACTAGACAGTTACACCCTCCAACTGCCGTGTAACCCCACCAAAGGCCAGGATCCAAAGATTATCACAACAAGCTCCCGGGAGAGCACAAGGCAGAGTCTCCTACCCTGTGTCTGACTATCCTCGCCAGGGCCCAACAGCTGAAGACTTCCAGGCCTCAACCAAGGCCTTACTGGAGCCACTCTCCACACACTTGGATAAGCCTCAGACATAACCGAACTGGCAGAGGAACCCAGGTGTGTGAGACCCGGGACTGAGATCTCTAAGCCTGCACGGTTTGGGACTGGACCTGTCAGTAACTAGACAGTTACACCCTCCAACTGCCGTGTAACCCCACCAAAGGCCAGGATCCAAAGATTATCACAACAAGCTCCCGGGAGAGCACAAGGCAGAGTCTCCTACCCTGTGTCTGACTATCCTCGCCAGGGCCCAACAGCTGAAGACTTCCAGGCCTCAACCAAGGCCTTACTGGAGCCACTCTCCACACACTTGGATAAGCCTCAGACATAACCGAACTGGCAGAGGAACCCAGGTGTGTGAGACCCGGGACTGAGATCTCTAAGCCTGCACGGTTTGGGACTGGACCTGTCAGTAACTAGACAGTTACACCCTCCAACTGCCGTGTAACCCCACCAAAGGCCAGGATCCAAAGATTATCACAACAAGCTCCCGGGAGAGCACAAGGCAGAGTCTCCTACCCTGTGTCTGACTATCCTCGCCAGGGCCCAACAGCTGAAGACTTC
The DNA here is from genome assembly GCF_029834395.1 of Sorex fumeus. NCBI lineage: Eukaryota > Metazoa > Chordata > Mammalia > Eulipotyphla > Soricidae > Sorex > Sorex fumeus. The sequence continues at coordinate 14,460,334 of NW_026606086.1, read as the reverse complement.
CAGGCCTCAACCAAGGCCTTACTGGAGCCACTCTCCACACACTTGGATAAGCCTCAGACATAACCGAACTGGCAGAGGAACCCAGGTGTGTGAGACCCGGGACTGAGATCTCTAAGCCTGCACGGTTTGGGACTGGACCTGTCAGTAACTAGACAGTTACACCCTCCAACTGCCGTGTAACCCCAACAAAGGCCAGGATCCAAAGATTATCACAACAAGCTCCCGGGAGAGCACAAGGCAGAGTCTCCTACCCTGTGTCTGACTATCCTCGCCAGGGCCCAACAGCTGAAGACTTCCAGGCCTCAACCAAGGCCTTACTGGAGCCACTCTCCACACACTTGGATAAGCCTCAGACATAACCGAACTGGCAGAGGAACCCAGGTGTGTGAGACCCGGGACTGAGATCTCTAAGCCTGCACGGTTTGGGACTGGACCTGTCAGTAACTAGACAGTTACACCCTCCAATGCCGTGTAACCCCAACAAAGGCCAGGATTCAGAGATTATCACAACAAGCTCCCGGGAGAGCACAAGGCAGAGTCTCCTACCCTGTGTCTGACTATCCTCGCCAGGGCCCAACAGCTGAAGACTTCCAGGCCCCAACCAAGGCCTGACTGGAGCCACTCTCCACACACTTGGATAAGCCTCAGACATAACCGAACTGGCAGAGGAACCCAGGTGTGTGGGACCCGGGACTGAGATCTCTAAGCCTGCACGGTTTGGGACTGGACCTGTCAGTAGCTAAACAGTTACACCCTCCAACTGCCGTGTAACCCCAACAAAGGCCAGGATCCAAAGATTATCACAACAAGCTCCCGGGAGCGCGCGGCCGCATTTGCGGCCGCGCGACTATTTATTTAATAATTTTCAGGATACCTTAAATATCCTTAAATATCCAACCCACACGGCAGAGCCTGGCAAGCTATCCGTGATCTATGCCAAATAGACCAAATTGATATGCCAAATCCAGTAATAAATGGATCTCATTCCCCTAACCCTGATTATGCAGAGTCGAGAAGGATATGGAAGGAGAAGCTGATAAAACACCAAGGCAGACATGGGCTGCCAAAACGCAGAAAAACAAAAATGTTTGTCTGTACTTTTAATGCTCGTACGCTGGCATCTACTGCATCCATTGAAGACCTTATGGTACAAGCACGAAAGATCAAGTACGACATCATTGGTCTGACCGAAACGAGAAGACATCAATCCCATCATGCTGTTTTCGACACTGGAGAAGAACTCTTCCTTGGAACATGTGATAAAAGAGGCGTCGGTGGTGTCGGTATCCTTGTCAACACAAAATTAGTCACAAGCATTGATTCATTTGAATGCCTAACAACCCGAATCGGACGATTACACTTGAATAAATGTGGCTCACTACCGGCAGTTTCTATCTTTGTTGTCTACGCACCAACATCCAGTTATGGTGAAAAAGAAACTGAGAAATTCTACATGGAGCTGGAGAAATTCTATAAAGAAGATCACACCTTCTACAAGATCATTGTCGGTGATTTTAATGCCAAGATAGGACCAAGAAGATCAGTCGATGAACTCCACATCGGAACCCATGGCCTGGAATGGAACGAACAAGGTGACAGACTGTCTGAGTTCATCATGTCAACCAAAACCTTCCATGGTAACTCACAATTCCAAAAGGCTGAATCTAAACGTTGGACATGGGAGTCTCCCGATGGACGGTTCCACAATGAAATAGACCACATCATATTCAATCGGCGGTTTTGCCTAACCGATGTTGCTGTTGTCCCAAAATTCCAAACGGGATCAGACCACCGTCTTCTTCGTGCAAAATTCTACCTCACAGAACGAGGAGAAAAGAATGCAAGGTTAAAGAAGAAGACTCCCAGAACAACCACCAACTGGGAACTCTTTGGCTCTGTTGCAGCAACATGGGAAGATGCCGTCATTGACAACATTGATGAGGAATACGATCGAATGATTCAGCACCTCCATGATTGTGCAAGGAAAGCCAAGAGAGAGATAACCACAAAAAACCGTCTTTCTTCGAACACTCTTGAACTTATTCGCCAACGTGGCGTGGCACGTGCCTCAGGCAACCACAAGCAAACGTCCGAACTGGCAAAACAGTGCAGAAAAGCCATCAAGGATGACCTCAAAAACAGGAGAGCAGCAGTACTGGTAGATGCAGCAGAAGCTGGGAAAAACATTCGTAATGCCCGCCTGTCCTTCACCAACTACAAAACCAAGATGACTGCCCTCCGACATCATGATGGATCTATCACATCTTCCAGAAGGGCAATGGAGAAGATTATTCATGACTTCTACTCAGATCTCTTTAATAGCCACATCCACTTGCCCACATACAACATACCACATGATGGATATGTCGTTCCCAATGTTCTCCCTTCCGAAATCCAACATGCCATCTCGTCGGTAAAGAAACAAAAAGCACCTGGCCCAGACAAGATCAGACCTGAACACCTGAAGAACTTACCATCAGTACTCATCAATACATTAGCTCGACTCTTCACACGCTACCTGTCTGAATGCAAGGTTCCATCCCAATGGAAAACCAGCAAGACTGTACTACTATACAAGAAAGGAGACATCCACGACATTGGCAACTATCGCCCAATCTGCCTATTGTCTGTCATCTACAAACTATTCACTCGAGTCATCCTGAATAGGATTAGCAGAACACTAGATGAAGGACAACCATGTGAACAAGCTGGATTCCGAAAAGGATTCAGTACCATCGACCATATCCACACAATAACCAAGCTCATTGAGGTATCTCGGGAGTTCAAGATGCCGCTCTGTCTAACGTTCATTGATTTAAAGAAGGCCTTTGATTCTGTTGAGACGGAAGCGGTCATGGAAGCCCTAGCCAATCAGGGCGTACAAACTCAATACATCAGGATCCTTCGTGAGCTCTATTGCGGATTCACTACCAAGATCTCACCATTCTACAAAGAAGTAATCATCCATATCAAGAGAGGGGTTCGGCAGGGTGATACCATTTCACCAAAACTCTTCAGTGCCACCCTCGAGAACATCATGCGACAACTAGAATGGGAAAACATAGGAGTGAAGATAGATGGTCGGCAACTACACCACCTCCGCTTTGCTGATGACATCGTTCTAATAACACCAAACATCAGCCAAGCGGCACAAATGCTTGCGGACTTTGACCGTGAGTGTGGAAAGGTCGGACTACAGCTGAATCTTACGAAGACAATGTTTATGAGAAACAGCCTTGTTCCTGACGCTCCATTCGCTCTCAACGGAACCACCATCTCCGAATGCAACAGGTATATATACTTAGGTCGAGAAATCAACATGATGAATGACCTGGCACCTGAGTTACGCAGGAGGAAGAGAGCGGCTTGGAATGCCTTCAAGAGCATTGAAGAAATAACTAAAAGGACAAAGAACCTCCAGCTACGAGCACATCTCTTTGATTCCACTATTCTTCCTGCATTAACATATGCCTCAGAGACCTGGACCCTACGAAAACAGGATGAGAACACTATTCGGGTCTCTCAAAGAGGAATCGAAAGAACTATGCTTGGAATATCACGATTCACTCAAATGAGAGATAGAATCCGGAGTTCTGATCTTCGTCAACGCTCAAGAATCAGAGACGCTGTCTCATTTGCCAAGACATCAAAAATCAGATGGGCTGGACATGTAATGAGGTTTACAGACAACCGCTGGACTAGAGCCATTACTGATTGGATTCCACGAGACATCAAAAGATCACGTGGACGCCCACCTATAAGATGGTCAGACTTCTTCGTCAAGACCCTAAATGATCGGTTTGAGGCTCTACATGTTCCTAAAACGAACAGATACCATTGGGCTACGCTAGCACGCAACCGGGATGAATGGAGACGTTACTGGCACCCGCTCGAATAAATCGATGAATAACGGGGATTAAGTGATTAAGTGATTTATTTTGCAAAGCAGATGATGAAGCACCTCAAGGACTTGAGTGCATTTGGATCCTGATGCATGAATATTTATTCAGTAGGAGGAGCTGAGACAAGGAACACAAAAGAAATTTATGTCATGGAAGGCCCAGGTTCTCTCAGACCTGTGACAAAGGGAAAGAGCCCTGAAATCTTTTATTACCATCCTACTGTCAACTCTAAAGGGCTCAATACAGTGATGTCATCAAAAGAAGTTACAGAAAGAACACTGAGGCAGGCAAAGCATGTATTGTTTCTTGTATCTGCAGGCCAGTGCATTTTGGCCTAAGGAAAGAGACACACAACTGAAATGGAAACCTTTCTTGGGTTTGCATCCCAAAGACACACTGGGTCACACCTAAAATCTACATCTCAAAGACTAGGCTGGGCCAGAGCCTGGAATTTACATGTCAAAGATCAGGCTGGGCTTCTGTGAGCAAAGGAAAAATGGACTCTTTCTATATACTGAATTTTATACAAAATTTCAAAACACTGAATTTTATGAAATTATTTACTGAAGGCAGCTTAAAGGAAAAAAGATGTTCAGCTTCATCCAAACCAGTCAGGACACAAGAGAAATCTCACCCATTTTCATGGGTCCCTATGTTCCTGCTCTTTGTATGGTACAGTCTACATGGGCTCACCCTGATGGCTCCGTCCAGCCCCAACAGGATCCCAGGTTACTAAAGTAATAAAACGAGACTATGACTATGTCAAGGACATCTGAGTACAGATCATGATGGCTATAGCATGTCATTCGACACAGCAGCCCCTTGGCAGGTGCTGTGAGCCTGCTTGAAGTTAGCCTGTTTGAAAGATGGGCAGTGCCTCATTTCCTCATCAGTCATTAGTTCTCCTCACTTATAGAATATACTCTCAGTCATAGAGAGTGGGTTTTAGTTCTTCAATGAAATCTTTGCTTGCTCCCTGTCTCTGAGTGTCATGAATTCTTTCCCAGCACACAGAAAATACACAGAAAGAATACACAGACAAGGAGCAGATGCTGGCTATGAGGGTGAAGGCTTACTATGTTGCAGGATAGAAAGGGTCAAAAGTTACTGTACAGAAAAGGAAAAGGATTATTTTCCTGCATCTAAAGACAAATAAAGGCACTGTGCCACGTTGACCCAAATAAACCTCTATCTACCAAATTCCAGACAAAGGAAGATCTTTAAAAATGGATGTGTTTTCTGCCCAGAGGTTGAGGCACCTGATGGTACCTCTTACAGAACTAAGAATGAAAATTAACAGAGGTCTTCCACTTGTTAGGACGCGGATCGTGATCTCCCTTTAACGACAAAGAGACTCCAGAGACTGCAAACAGCAAGCAAGGTTTATTGTAAGACTGGCTAGCCAGGGTTGAGCTGCCTATGTAGACACACAGGTCCGACAGGTTGGGCAAGACCCCGAGCTTCTTCAAATTATATCTTATATAGGCCTTCACTGGCCATTACAGCAGCAGGCCGTTACAGCAGAGCCTGCACATTTCATGGTCAATAGATTCATAACAATATATCCTTCCTTCCCTCCTTCCTTCCTTCCTTCCTTCCTTCCTTCCTTCCTTCCTTCCTTCCTTCCTTCCTTCCTTCCTTCCTTTCTTTCTTTCTTTGTCACACCTGGCGTTGCACAGGGTTTGCTCCTGGCTCTGCAATCAGAAACTACTCCTGGCGGTGCTCAGGGGACTATGGAATGCTGGAAATTGAACCACATGGCTTACATTTTGAGGCACCACTGGCCACAATAAACCCTCACAAAGCCCTGGTGTACCCTTTTCCCATATATCCCCCATGCTTTCAAAACTACAAAGAGGGAGGGGTGCCTGGCCTCTGGGCGCCCCCCTTGGAGTCCACTCTAAGAGGACACCCTTAGGAAAGATTAGCAAGGAAGCCAGAGGGATAGCACATCGGGTAGGGCGTTTGCCTTGCATGTGGCCGATCCGGGTTCAATTCCCAGCGATCAGAGTACAGATTTCTAATATTTGGAGAATAATATTCTTTGTCTAGCTTGCTTCTTTCAGATGTCCTTAAGTGGGGAAATTATCTTGTATTATTCAGTTGGGTCTTAAATACAATCATGTGTTCTCATAAATGAAAGGAAGATGAATATTTTACAGATGGAAGAGTAGAAGGAACTATTAATTTAGAGATAGAGATTAAAAAATTTGAGCACAAATCAGAGAGAGATAGCAGTTTCCGGAAGTAGACTATTTTAGAAGGAACATAACTCACCAACACTTGATTTTGACCCAGTGAAATCTCTTTTAGATCTCCAGAATTGTGAAAGAATAATTCTCACTGTTTTAAGCTATTCATTTTTCCCATATTTTGTTTGTGTCCACAGAAAACTAGAAAAACTGTGAAACAAATGGCATTATATACATAACAATAATATGAATAAAATCTCAAACTTCAGAAAATGAGGAAGAAAAACTGCCTTTCATTTCTTTAAATGTGTCTGTTAAATATCTTACATATGTATATCTATAGATCTATATATCTAAATCTATAGACATATTTAGATACATCTATAGATCTAGATATATAGGTAAAAAAACTCTTAAAAGCCATACAGAGCCAGAGAGATAGTACAGCAGGTAAAATATAGTACAGTCATATAAAAATAGTCACTTTAACTCAAGAAATAGAAAAAAGTGTTTCCTTACACTGCCGCTGACCCAGGTTCAATACCTGTAGTATTCCATATAGTTCTGAGTCTATCAGATATGATCCCTGAGCACAAAAGTGGGTGAAAATAAATGACACAAATTAAGAGTAGTTTTTGGTGAAAATAGAAGACACAAATTAAAAATGGTGAAAACAAGGATTAGAGAGATAGTACAGTAGGTAATGCTTTTGCCTGGAATATGGTCAACCAGGTTTAAATCCTGGCACACATATAGTCACCTGAGCTCACCAGGAACTGAGCACAGATCCAGGATTAAACGCTGAGCACCACTAGACACACACACACACCCCAAAAATTTTAAATCAAAAAGCGAAAATAGAAGAGACAAATTCAGAGTAGCTTTTGCAGCCAGAAATGATGCCTAAAATACATTAAAATAAACATAAAGTTGGCTCCTCATAAAAATACTTCTTTGGAGCCATAAGAAGAAATAATCCACATAAACTCTTAAAAATGTACGAAATATGCATTTACGTTTATATGATATTTTAGTTTTAAGAATCTGCATAACAGTATAAAACTCTGAGGGCTAGGTAGTATTAATCCCTGCTAATAATGAATGCATGCACTTCTTATTTTCTTCTTAGCTAGTATTTTGAAATATCTTTTCCTCAGAAAACAAATTTAGAACTTCTTGAAAAATGCTTTGTACAACATTTTATGGGCTGGAGCAATAGCACAGTGGGTAGGGTGTTTGCCTTGCACGTGGTCAACCCAAGTTTGATTCCTCTGTCCTCTAGGAGAGCCTGGCAAGCTAGAGAATATCCCGCCGCACGGCAGAGCCTGGCAAGCTTCCCATGGCTTATTATGGCTTCCCATGGCTTCCCATATTCAATTTGCCTAAAACAGTAACAACAAATCTCACAATGGAGACATTGCTGGTGCCCGCTTGAGCAAATCGATGAACAACGGGAGGACAGTACCACAGTGCTACTACATTTTATAAAGATAAGATACAGATAAGTCCTCAAAAATTTGAAGCCACATGCAGGAGAGGTAGTATAGTACTTAAGCACTTGCCTTGAATGTAATAGTCCCAGGTTAGATCCCTGGCACCATACATGGTCTCTAACTACCACCAGAAATGATTTTTGAACACAAACCAAAGAGTAAGCATTTAAATACCTTTAAGTGTGATTCAAAGGACACCCCTAAATTCATAAGGTCATGGAAACATAAAGAAAAAATGTAGGCATAATCTTGTCAGTTTAGTAACTGAGAAATAGTAATAAATCATGAATAAAGTTTACGCCATCAACATTCCTCCAGACTCCACACCAGACTTTCATCCGGGGCACCCTGGAGGGGGAGAGGTGAGACTCTTTGGTTCCAAAGGAGCCAGTCTCAGCAACTGAAAACCCCCAGAAATCAACCGTCGCCATGCTCACGTTCACTTTCCACATGCTCGGGTCGAGCCTCACTCACACGTGAACCTATTCCTGGATCTCTCATACTTTACACACTAATATTTCAAAAGTAGAACACCACAATTGATGGGGTTTAAAATAGAAGGCAACCAATCTTAGAAGGAAATATATTTTTTTACATATACATATATATATATATATATATATATATATGCACATGGGGACTGGAGTGATAGCACCACGGTAGGGCATTTGCCTTGTGCGCAGCCAGCCCGGCCGAGCCAGATTTGATTCCTCCACCCCTCTCGGAGAGCCTGGCAAGCTACCGAGAGTATTTCATATGCCAAACACAGTAACAAAAAGTCTCACAATGGAGACGTTACTGGGCACCCTCAAGCAAATTGATGAACAACGGAAGGACACTGACAGTGACATATATGCGCACAAGGCTCAACCTTTAACAACATGTTACTAATTTCTTATAGAAGGCCTTAATGGCTCTGGGTGAAATACAAAAATCTTCACACACTTTCCTCCAAGAGCCCTTTTTTGTCTCATTTTTAGTGGATTATTCATAATAAGCAATACCAAATAAATTATTTTGGTTTTGCTTTGGGGACAGGGTTAGGGGTTAGGGATGGAAACATTCAAAACATGGTGGTGGGAAGGTGTAATGTTGGTGAGATTGGTGTTTGAATATTAAATAGAAACTGCCCTCCCATTGTTCATTGATTTCCTCGAGTGGGCCCAGTAACATCTCCATTGTGAGACTTCTTGTTACTGTGTTTGGCATATTGAATGCTCTCGGTAGCTTGCCAGGCTCTCCAAGAGGGGTGGAGGAATCAAACCCGGCTCAACCGGGCTGGCTGCGTGCAAGGCAAACGCCCTACTGCTTTGCTATCACTCCAGTTCGCCAAATATTAAATGTAATCAAATATTGTGAATGACTTTGTAAAAATAAAATAAAATTTTAAAAATATGAATAACTAAGAATTGATTAGTTCAGGGCATCACAATAAATTATATTCAAGTTGAAGAGTTTTCAAATACTTATGTGTGTATATGTTTATAGCAGATACTTTAAGTACTATATTTGTACATGCAAAATATCTAAAAATACTAATTTTAAACACAAAAGAATAGCTTTATAGTGGACAGTCATATAAAATAGGCATATTTCATAATCTCAAGAAATAAAAGAAAGTGTTAGCAATAATAAAAATAAAATAAATGTTCGAAATTATTCAATAAAAATATAATTTTTGTAATATTTTGACAAAGTTTACAAAACTAACCATAATCATGCAAAAAGCAGAAAAACAATTAGAGCACACAATGTAAAATTTGTGCAAAAAATAATTTCCACCCAATATTCTTGAAATGTGGCCTACCCGAGTTCGATTCCTCCACCCCTCTCGGAGAGCCCTGCAAGCTACCCGCACGGCAGAGCCTGGCAAGCTCCCCATGGCGTATTCGATATGCCAAACACAGTAACATCAAAGTCTCCAATGGAGACGTTACTGGGCCCGCTCGAGCAAATCGACGAACAACGGGAGGGCCTTTACCTTTACCTTATCCTTGAGAGTTAAGGAAAGAGGTGTATTATTATAAATAAAACCTCGGAGAGCCCGGCAAGCTACCGAGAGTATTCGATATGCCAGACACAGTAACAACAAAGTCTCCAATGGAGACGTTACTGGGCCCGCTTGAGCAAATTGACGATCAACGGGAGGGCCTTTACCTTTACCTTTAAACACAAAAATAGTATAAGTAATTGGAATAGGTAATTGAAATATTACCTATTCCAATTAATATTCCAATTAATGCAATATTCCAATTAATATTCCAATTACAATACTGTTTTGACAATGAGAGATAAATTTTAGACAATTGGTGACGCAAATAGTGTTAGAGACTTATATGTCAATAATAGTTCAGTGTTTATACTAATAGTAATGGTTGTATTGAATTTACCTAGTGGACTATTCTGATTTGTTATAAGTCTATATTACTATATTGAGGAACAAGTGAAATGCCAAGTTGTTAAGAAACGAAAGCTCCCTGGTATTAAGGATTTTTTTTTTCTATTATAGTTTCGAAATAAAAATAAATAGGGAAGTACAGTCACACACTCATTCTTCCAATTTTGGAGGTGTTTACAATCAAGTTAATGAAATTCTGATTTATTTTCTAAGAGTTTTGTATTTAGGGCAATCCTTTTTTCCTTTTCTTTTCTTTTTTTTTCTTTTTTCTTTCTTTCTTTCTTTCTTTTTTTCTTTTTTTTTTTTTTTTTTGCTAGCAGGATTTGTCAAAATGTCCCAGCACAATGGGATATCTTAAGATCTTGTTGGCCTTAAGCACTGTGTAAAAGCTGTAGTACTTTGGGGAAACTGTTACTTCATTGTGATTGTGTAGATTGAAGCAATTCACAGTGATTGCTGTATTCTTCTTTGTTCTATTTATTAAGTTAATTGTTACATTCTGAACAGTCTCTAGAGGGCATTTCTTTTTCTTTCCACTTTTAATTTCAATTAATCCCTTGTGTCTCATGATCAAAATGATAAAGCCATGACTTCTGTTAGTGTACAATTGCAAGCAATAATTCTTTGTTAAAAAAATTGGGTTCTTTTAAATTGACTTCCAAAAATTAATTTCCATAAAAGTATTACATTTATATTTAGATTTTTATGGAGATTATTTTATTATCATGAAAATATAATAGAAAAAATGAATCTTATCTGACAGGACATAGGATAGTTATTGAAATAGCTTTAATAGCTAGGTCCTGTTATTTTACCATGAATGAATGTAAAATATATTAGCAGGCATATAGTCTCTAAATTGCTTGTGTTTTAGATCAAATCCAGAAATAAATATTAGGATTGTGGTCACTGTTGAAATAATTAAATATTTTAAAATTATAGTTAGGGGAATGTTCATTTATTTTTGACTAGTGTCTACTATTTTTCTATAGGGGAAAATATCAACATATTCAGAACTTGGTAAGTCTGTTATAATTTGTAATGAATCTCTAGATTATAAATGAAAGCAATTTTGCAAGTGCAAGTCAATTATTTTCTTTGCCTTTTTAATTCTTATATTTATCTTTTTTTATGTAGATGCAACATTAGACACTACCTGATTTAGCACAATTTTCTATAAGAAGACCGAATATTTGAAACCAAAGAAAAAATAAAATGAGATAAAGAAACAATGGAGAAGTAGCACATTATGACAAAATACTGAATTGTATTTATTAGCGTTTCTGAATTATAGATATGTTTATAAATCATTATTTGCATCCATTTTAGTTTATATATTTATAAAGTATTTTCATAGTATTTTAAATTACAAATTGATACTGCTATACTTGTGAAGATGTTATAACAACTTTCAGTAATTTATGAAGCATTTATTATAAATAGAAAATACATTTCAACAGTTAGTTTCTCTCCATAAATCTTATATGATTCAATTCCTTTGGAATTTTGAGCTCAAATTTAAATTATTTTGTCCATTTAAATTGGGAAGAAGGAAAAACTCATGTTGTAAAGATACTTGTGGTTTGAATTTAACTGTTAGCGAATTGATCTATCTGTAATTTTAGTTTTATTTTCAAAATTGGGTAAATCCTTAAACTTGTTTATCTTTTTATTTTTCCAGGCTCACCACTTTAAAAACTTCTGTCATCTGTCTACTTATGGAGTTTTCCTCTTTATTAAATAGATTTCCTATCTGAAATGAACAACCAGTCAAGAGAGATTGAGTTCATTCTGCTGGGACTGACTGATGATCCACATTTGCAAATTGTGATTTTTGTGTTTCTCTTTCTAAATTATATTCTGAGTGTCCTGGGAAACTTATCCATCATCCTCCTGACCTTGCTGGATCCTCGCCTCAAAACTCCTATGTATTTCTTTCTCAGAAATTTCTCCTTCTTGGAAGTTTCATTGACAACAATATGTATTCCCAGATTCCTCATTACCATTGTGACTAAAAACAAAGTCATTTCCTACAATGGTTGTGCGTCTCAGTTATTCTTTTTCCTCTTACTAGGAGTGACAGAATTTTACCTATTGGCTGCCATGTCTTTTGACCGGTATGTAGCAATCTGCAAACCCTTACATTACCCCATCATTATGAGCAACAGAGTGTGCTACCAACTTGTATTCAGTTCGTGGACAGCTGGATTTCTGATTACCTTTCCACCATTGGTCATGGGATTGAAACTGGAATTCTGCGCTTCCAAAGTAATTGATCATTTTATATGTGACACTTCTCCTGTTCTACAGATATCTTGTACAGATACCCGTTTGCTAGAATTGATTTCTTTTGTCTCAGCTGTCATAACACTTGTGGTTACATTGCTGTTAGTCACTCTTTCCTACACATACATTATCAGAACCATTCTAAAGATGCCTTCTGCTCAAAATAGAAGAAAGGCATTTTCCACTTGTTCTTCACATATGATTGTGGTCTCTCTTACTTACGGCAGCTGTATCTTTATCTATATGAAACCATCAGCAAAAGAAAGGGTGACTTTATCCAAGGGTGTAGCAGTTATTTATACCTCAGTTGCCCCTTTATTAAATCCATTCATTTACACTCTAAGGAACCAGCAAGTTAAGCAAGCCTTCAAGGATATAATCCATAAGATTTTCCTTTTTTTCAAAAAATAAGAAAAATATTTTAAAATATTGGAAATATAATTTTGCTCATCTTCAAGGTTTTCAATAGTATTTTCTTCTCGTGGTATTTTAACCAAATATTTTAGCATAATAAACTTCTATTAATGCTTAATGTTTTTTATTCTATAGTTAAGATTCCTTTCTTCATATCATTCACACAAATGTTAAATTTAATTTGCTCTGCATACGTGGTACTGGCCTCCAACGGAAATATTTTAGTTACTAAGTAATTAGAGGATAATCTTATAGGTCCAATATAATAATATGCATTTTTAAATGCTCTGGTATATAATTCAAATGTCACTTCAAACCTTATAGTTCAGAGTACACATTTTTGAGCCAGTCAGTCAAGGTTTAAATTCAGATATATGTGTGAGCTTGACCATATTTTTCAAATTGTTTGTTGCTAACTATCTCGTTATTAAATATATGCAATAAAATAATTATTTTACAAGGTTATTTTGAGAATAGGATTAGGTACTCTGTATAAAGTGATTCTGAATCTGAATTTACCAGACTGAGTTCTCAGGTGATATTAGCTGATCTTGGAGAAAAAGAACAGCTAATGTATTACCTTCAGTGAGAAAGCACTCAGGAAGCAAGAATTTGTAAATATTATAATATGTAGGACTTTGTATTGCAGGTTTATAGACCTGAAATTTTTGAGTAAGAACCTTGTTATTTTATTTAGATACAGAATCTACTGTCTCATCCTTAAATACATTTTAATTCATCTGAACACTAGAGTATGGGAACATAACTGTAGGTCATTTAAAGACAGCTTTTCAGGGAAGCATACTATACTTTAATTTATGAAACACTTTCAATTTTAACTTTAAGAACAGTTAAGAAGATTATCATTTATATCCTGCCATGCTTTTACAAAAATCATCTACAAAGAAATTCCTAAAATTCACAGTGTTCTGTACTTGGATATAATAGGCTATAATATACATATAAGTGGTAAAAATTAAATAGCAAGTTACTTGAAAGTGTAAATGTTATCTATGAAACTTGAACAGAAATAACTTAGATTGAGTTGTGTTCTGATTTATGTTCAAATTTTAAGCCAACATTATTAAGCATTTTCTTTCCTATGGTAGACAGAAGAGTAAATCCAAGCTATTAACTCCCAAATTTTCTATCCACATAGTTATGTTGTATTTATTAATATTTAAGATCCAACAAGACTTTTAAAAAACTACCTGATCCTATTAGATACATGATTTTTTATTTTTTATGCATGTTTTATGTTGTCCCTTTTTTGAGAGTCCTTTGATTAGAAAAAATTTAATTTAAAAAAATAAAATAAAATAAATTAATTTTAATGAGATCAAGCTTATCAATTTTTTTCTCTTTTGAAATTTTTGGCTTTAGTGCTACCTATGCAAACTACTGCTTATTCTAAATTCACAAACTTTTATAAAATAATTTTTTCAAAATCACAATCTTTGTGCGTACATATAGATTTCTGAGTTTTTTTTTCAGTGTTGATTTTTTATGTAGTGTGAATTGGAGAAACATTTCTTTTGTGTGCAGATATCTGCCTATTCCAAATTGAGAAGACCATTATTTTATCTTGAAATATTCTTATCAGCCTTCCTTGTTAAAAATTATTTAGTGGTTATGAAGATAGCATGATAGTCAGGGATACATGATGACATGTGCCAGGACCTGACTTTTAATTTCGGCCCCATATGGTCCAATCACCACACCACAGATATAGCCCTTCAGCTTCTGATCACGCTCAGGAATGAGTCTGATCTTCTCAAGCACACTGCACTGCTTCTGAGGCCGTCAGAATCACATGGTCCCAAAACTGATCTGCTTGGACGTTTTGGCCTCATATTTCTAGCAGTACCACTTTCATCCCTCTGGGCATTGATTTGAGGGCCACTCAAAAATTAACTGACTTTATGTGATTCTATGTGATTCTCCTTTAACGTTTGTAAATCTATTTCATGTTCTGCTTATATCACATTATCTTAATTATTAGCTTCGTATTTTTAATTACCCAGTATATTTTTGCTCTTTCTAGTTGTTTTCCCCCTTCAGTAATTTTTGACTATTTGAGGCTTTTGCAGATTTGTTTGAATTTTAATATTAGCTTGACCAATTTCACAAAAATGTCGATTTGCTCGAGCGGGCCCAGTAACGTCTCCATTGGAGACTTTGTTGTTACTGTGTTTGGCATATCGAATACTCTCGGTAGCTTGCCGGGTTCTCTGAGAGGGGCGGAAGAATTGAACTCGGGTCGGCCATGTTGGCCGCTTGTAAGGCGAACGCCCTACCCGCTGTGCTATCGCTCCAGCCCTTCAGGTAGGGCGTTCGCCCTACAAGCGGCCAACATGGCCGACCCGAGTTCGATTCCTCCACCCCCCTCGGAGAGCCCGGCAAGCTACCGAGAGTATTCGATATGCCAGACACAGTAACAACAAAGTCTCCAATGGAGACGTTACTGGGCCCACTCAAGCAAATCAACGATCAACGGGAGGGCCTTTCACAAAAACAAGTTGCTGAAATTTTTATAAGCATCTCTTCATAACTGTAGATCTGCCTTGAACATATTGCCATCTTCATTACAATCTGAGTCTGATATTTGTGAACATGAGTTGTCTTTACATTAACTGCATCTTCCTTGAGGTATTTAAAATAGTTCTAAATTTCTGAGAATTATTTCACTGAATAAAATTTATATAAAAATTCATTTCTAAAATTTTATATAAATCCTAATTTAATTTCTGAATTTTTATATAATCCTAATCAAAACAACAATTATATGCCACTTCATAAGCACACATACATACACACACAACCCAAAACAAAACACACATAAGAGAGTTTACAGTTTGTTTAAGTAATTCACAACATATTTTAGTGAACATATGATCACTCAAAATCCTGTACACAAATGTCCACAGAAGCACCAGGAATAGTACTCAGCAAATGCAGACCCTAATTATCTTTCAAATGATCTATGATTAAGCAATGTGTGGTATATGCACACACTGAACATTACTAATGCATAAAAAAGAATAAGTACTAATGTGTGTTAAGCTATAGATGGACCTTGAAAATAGGAAATAATATTTAAAAAATACTGCAAAAAAGAAAAATATTTAAAAATGTCATCTTACATGTATACTGCAATTTTCTTAAGAAAATATCTTAGAGTATTGCACTGTAGCGCTGTCCTCCCATTGTTCATTGATTTGCTCGAGAGGACCCAGTAACGTCTCCATTGTGAGACTTGTTGTTACTGTGTTTGACATATCAAATACGTCACGGGGAGCTTTCCAGGCCTTAGAATATTAACATGAGAAAAATTAGGATATATGAATTAATTTGAAGATTTACTACCTCAATCGTATTTTAGGAATAATTTGCTTTTAATATGAATTTTTTATTGATCATCAATTTATTATTTTATTTATTATTTTTAAAATTTAGGCATTGTGATTTACAAAGCTATTAACAGAATCTCAGGCATATCATATTCCATTTGTTCTTTGCTCAATGAAATTGGCAACATTTGTCTGGTTCTTGTTTCTTTTGATAAGGACTGCTGATATATATATATATATATATATATATATATATATATTAACACTTGCAGTTCTTTTCCACAATAAATATAACTGTGGTACCAGACATGATATTCAGCATCTTACTTGACTGAAAATAATTTTGTTTCACTTTATTTTTTCTATACTAATCAGCACAACAAAATCAAACAAAGAAACTATTTGGAAAGAGCTATCTGTGAAGTCATTCTACTTTATCACTTAAAAACCCTAGTAATTAAAAAAAAACTGGTAATTCTGGAAAACCTTTAATTTTCTGTACCTCTTTCACTTCATATTTATGATGAGTATGAATGTTAAAATTATCTACTTCATGTATTTTTCTTTCATGTACACAGTACTAATTGCATTTAAACATGCAGAAACAAAAACTTCAATTATTACAAAGTTTTTTTTTTTTTTTGCTTTTTTGGGTCACACTTGGGAATGCTCAGGGGTTACTCCTGGCTCTGCACTCAGAAATCACTCCTGGCAGTGCTCAGGGGACCATATGGGATGCTGGGATTCAAACCAGGGTCAGCCACGTGCAAGGCAAATGCCTTACCTGCTGTGCTATTGCTCTAGCCCCTACAAAGTTTTTTGAACATTATAAGCAGTTATTAAGTGAAAGGGATTTGGTTTTTTGTTTATTTGTTTGTTTGTTTTTGGGTCACACCCGACAATGCATAGGGGTTACTCCCGGCTTTTTACTCAGGAATTACTCCTGAGAGTGCTTGGGGGAAGGGGGTACATATGGGATGCTAGGAATGGAATCCTGGTCACCAGCATGCAAGGCAAACACCCGCTGTACTATTGCTCCAGCCTCCAAGGGATTTGTTTTTGTAATGTGTCTCTCTCAAAATAGATCTTACGTTCTTTCTCATTAAAAAAGAAAAGGTGTATAGCAGTAAAACAGAAGAATAGATAGTATCAAATAATAACAAATGCTCGTCTTGAATTATAAAATTGAGTTTGTCAAAATTGATAGTGGAGAGTTAGGAAGACATGGATTTGAAGTAACCTAAGAACAGAGGAGAAAGACCTTGGCACGTTAATGGTATGAGGTGTGATATCTGTAGCACCAAAGCCACAAAAACTAGTTTAACACTATTATAATCATATTACAGAAAAAGGAGGCATCCCTCAGTGTGAAAAAGACAAAATAATCATCCCTCCACAAAGTAAAGCACCAACCTAGAAAGGCAACTTAACTCCTTTTCTATTTCTCTGTTCCCTTGAAATTAGTTTTATGGTTTGGTTTCTATTTCTTCTCTGGGTTCCAATTATCTATTCAATCTTATTTTATATATCTGTAAAAATTATTCCATATATGGAACTTTAGCAGTTTATTTACCTGGTATAAAATAATTTGTATGATGACAGAAATAATTTTGTCTATTTCATTACCCAAGTAAACTAAAAAAATATAGAGATCATTAATTTCAATTATTTGTAGAGTACAATATTTTTCAGGTATGGCATAATTAAACTTGCTAAATTAATCCGAACTGCCACATTTTTTCTTAAAAAATAAAGTAACAAAATAGTTAATGAAACATAATAAACAACCTTAATGGAAAAAAATCCGCTATACTATACCTGTAGCTACTTTCATATTGCAACAACATGGTTGAGTAGTTACTAAAATGATACCATTCTAACTACTACTTGTCTTTGTACTATAAAATGTGTTACTCCTTCTATTTGATGTTTTTTTTTATCACTGACAGTCTTTACTTTTAATTTTGTTCATGTAAAATATTTTATGAGTAATAATATAAGCTAAAGAAGGTCTGGTAAATATTAACTAATTAAGGTAGTTTATATCAATTGGAACGTGTTTCATACACAGAAGTTAAAAATAAAAGAAGAGGTACTAATAGAGCATAAGCTAGACATATTGCTAGCACAGTGGGTAGGGCGTTTGCCTTGCACGCAGCCAACATGGCCAACCCGAGTTCGATTCCTCCGCCCCTCTCGGAGAGCCCGGCAAGCTACCGAGAGTATTCGATATGCCAGACACAGTAACAGAAATAAATTAGTATAAGAAAAAAATAAAATAATTTTTAGACTTTAGAATGTCACCTGAGAGACTTTTTAAAAATAAAACCTCATGCTTTATTTATTTTTTATTCAGTTTTTTAAAAAAATTTTATTAGTGAAACACCATGAGGTACAGTTGTAGACTTACAAATTTTTGTGCTTGGGTTTCAGTTATACAATGTTCGATCGAGTACCCATCCCTACACCAGTGCCCATTCTCCACCAACAATGATCCCAGTATCCCTCCCACTTCCCCATGCCCCTATCCCAACCTGCCTCTGTGGCAGGGCATTCCCATTTGTTCTCTCCTTTTGGGTGCTGTGGTTTGCAAAAGAGGCATTCAGTGGCAATCATATGCAGTCTATAGTCTACTTTCAGCATGCATCTCCCATCCTGGGAGGATCCTCCCAACACCCTTTACTTGGTGCTCCCTTCTCTATCTAAGCTGCCTTTTCCCCTAGCATGTGTGGCTGACCTCCAAGCCATGGAGTGAACCTCCTGGTACTTATTTTCGCTACTCTTGGGTGTTAGTCCCCTATTTTGTTACTTTATGTTATCTAGATGAAAGCAATCTTTTTATGTCTGTTCCTCTCTCTCTCTTTTTTTTTCTTTTTTGGGTCACACCCAGCCGATGCTCAGGGATTACTCCTGGCTCTGCACTCAGGAATTACTTCTGGCAGAGCTTGGGGAACCATATGGGATGCTGGGAATCGAACCTGGATTGGCTGTGTGCAAGGCAAATGCCCTAGCCGCTCTGCTATTGCTCCAGACCCTGTCCCTCTCTTTCTGACTCACTTCACTTAGACGATACTTTCCATGTAGTACCACTTGTATGTAAATTTCATGACTTCATCTTTTCTAACACCTACATAGTACTCCACTGTGTAGATGTACCAAAATTTCTTTAACCAGTTATCTGTTCAAGGGCTGGAGCGATAGCACAGCGGTAGGGTGTTCGCCTTACAAGTGGCCAACATGGCCAACCCGAGTTTGATTCCTCTGCCCCTCTCGGAGATCCCGGCAAGCTACCGAGAGTATTTGATATGCCAGACACAGTAACAACAAAGTCTCCAATGGAGACATTACTGGGCCCGCTCGAGCAAATCGACGATCAACGGGAGGGCCCTTATCTTTACCTTATCTGTTCACGGGCACTTGGTTTTTTTCCCCAGAAATTGGCTATTGTGCAGCAATGAACATAGAAGTGCAGCTGTCATTTTGATTGTACTTTTTGCCTCTCCGGAATATATTCCCAGGAGTGGTATTGCTGAGTCAAATGGGAACTCGATTTCTAATTTTTTGAGAATCACCATACTGTTTTCAAAAAGGGCTGTACCAATTGGCATTCCCACCAGCAGTTAAGGAGGGTCCCTTTCTCACCATATCCGCGCCAGCACCAGTTGCTTTTGTTCTTTAAATGTGGACCAGTCTCTGTGGTGTGAGATGATATCTCATTGTTGTTTGGGTCTGCATCTTCCTGATGATTAGTCATGTAGAGAATTTTCTAATGTGTCTTTTTGCCATTCGGATTTCTTCTTTGATAAAGTTTCTGTTCATTTCGTCACCCCATGGTTTTGTATATTTTCTTCTTGTGGAGTTTAACCAGTACTTTGCATATCTTTGATATAAACCCCTTGTTGGATGGGTACTGGGCGAATATCCTTTCCCATTCTGTAGACGTCTTTGTATTAAGGTTACTGTTTCTTTTGAGATGCAGAAGCATCTTAGTTTAAGATAGTCCCATTTGTCTATCTCTGTTTTCACTTGCTTGGCCAGTGGCATGTTATCTTTGAAGATATGATTCGCTTCAGTGTCGTGGAGGGTTTTCCCAACCTTGTCTTCAATGTACCTCATGGATTCTGATGTTGAGGTTTTTAATCCATTTTGATCTTTACTTTTGTACATGTTGTTAGGCAGAGATCTGAGCCCATTTTTTGCATGTAGCTGTCCAATTTTGCCAGCAGAATTTGTTAAAGAGACTTTCCTTGCTTCACTACACATTTCTTTCTCCTTTATCAAAGATTAGATGATCATATGTTTGAGGGGAAATGTCAGTATATTCAACCCCGTTTCATCGGTCTGCAGCTCTGCTTTGGTTCCAGCACCATGCTGTTTTAATTATTACTCCTTTGTAGTAGAGTTTGAAGTTAGGGAGGTAGATTCCTCCCATTTTCTTTTTCCCAATAATTGCTTTAGCTATTCGTGGGGGCTCATTTTTCCATATGAATTTCAGGAGTGTTTGTGCATTTCTTTGAAGAATGTCATGGGTATTCTTATAGGGATTGCATTGAATTTGTACAATGCTTTGGGAAGCATTGACATTTGACAATGTTAATTCTCCCCATCCATGAGCAGGGAATTTCTTTCCATTTTCTTGTGTTCTCTTTTATTTCCTGAAGTAATGTTTTGTAGTTTTCTTTGTAGAGGTCTTTTACTTCCTTAGTTAAGCTGATTCCTGAGTACTTGATTTTCTGGGGCACAATTGTGAACAAGATTGTTTGTTTCATGTTACTTTCTTCCCTCTCACTATTTGCGTATAGGAAAGCCATGGACTTTTGGGAAATGATTTTATAGCCTGCAGGTTTACTATACAAGTCTATTGTTTCTTGGAGTTTCTTGGTAGAGGTTTTAGAGTTCTCTAAGTACAGTATCATATCATCTGCAAATATGAGAGCTGATTTCTTTCTTTCCTACCTGAATGCCCTTAATATCTTCTTCTTGCCTAACCACTATTGCAAGTACTTCCAGTACTATATTGAACAGCTGTAGAGAGAGTGGGCATCCTTGTCTCATCCCTGATCTTAGAAGGAAGGCTCTCACTTTTCCCCCATTGAGAATGATGCTTACTGTAGGCTTGTGGTAGATAGCACTATGTATATTGAAGAAAGTCCCCTCTATACCCATTTTGGCAAGAGTTTTTATCATAAACAAGTACTGGATCTTGTCAAATGCTTTCTCTGCATCTATTAATAAGATCATATGGGTTTTATCTTTATCTTGCCTGCACAGAAAAGACTGGAAACCTACCCGTGATGTATTCGATATGTCAAAAACAATAACTACAATTCTCACAGTTTGTTGTAAGACGTTACTGGTGCCCACTCGAGCAAATCGATGAACAACGTGAGGACAATGCTACAGTGCTACAGTGCTTTTGTTGATATTATGGATTATTTTGATTTCCGAATGTTAAATTATCCTTGCATACCCGGGATGAATCCCACTTGTTCATGATGAGTTGTTGAATTCTATTTCTAGTATTTTGTTGAGAATCTTCGCATCTGTGTTCATCAGGGATATTGACCTGTAGTTTTCTTTTCTTGTGGTATCTTTGTTTCCTTTTGATATTAGAGAGATCTGGGCTTAATAGAAACTGTTTGGGAGAGTCACTGTTTCGTCAATTTCCTAGAAAAGCTTCAGAAGAAGTAGAAAATAGGTCCTCTTTAAATGTTTGGAAAAAATTGCTAGTGAATCCATCTGGACCTGGGCTTTTGTTTTTGGGAAGACTTTTGATTACAGTTTAAATTTCCTTGATGTTAATAGAACTATTCAGGTACTCTAGATCTTCTTGATTCACCTTTAGGAGATTATAGGAATCCAGGAATTTATACATTTTTTCTAGGTTCTCTTGCTTCGTGGCATACAGAATTTCAAAGTAGTCTCTGGTGATCTTTTGAATTTCTTTGGTTTCTGTTGTTAAATCCCCCTTCTCATTTTTTATTCAGTTTATTGGGGTTCTCCTTCTCTCTTTTTTTGTGAGTATTGCTAGTGGTTTTTCTATCTTGTTTATTTTCTTAAAGAACAAGCTCTTGGTTTTTGGGCTTGCATGTCATTGATTTCTGCTCTAAGTTTTATGATCTCTTTCCTTCTGCCTGGTTTGGGCTCTTTTGGTTGGTCCTTTACTAATATCTTGAGTTATGAAGTCAAGTTGTTTATGTTTTATTCCTTCCTGAGAAATGCTTGCGAAGCTATAAATTTTCCCCTTAACACAGCTTTAGCTGTATCCCATAGGTTCTGGTAGTTCGTGTGTCTTCTTTCTCATTTGTTTCCAGGTATCTTTTGACTTCGTCCTTGACTTATAGCCTGACTCACTGGATGTTCAACATTGAGTTGTTTAATTTCCAGGTATTTGATTTGGTTCTCGCGTCTGTGTGTGATTCACTTCTATATTCAGTGCATTGTGGTCTGAAAAGATGGTTGATACTTTTTCTATCTTCTAGATTCTATTGAGGTACGTTTTGTAGCCTAGCATATGGTCTATTTTGGAAAATGTTTCGAGTGCACTGGAGAAGAATGTGTATTCTTTCTTTTTGGGGTGCAAGGCCCTGTGTAGGTCTATTAGCCCTCTCCTATTTCTTCCTTGAAATCCAATGTTTCCTTGCTGAGTTTTGCTCTTGTTGATCTATCGAGAGGTGATAAGGCAATGTTGAAGTCTCCGGCTACTATTCTGTTGTTAGCAATGTCCTCCTTAAAATCTGTTACCAGTTGTTTTGAATATTTAACTGTTTCCTCATTAGGTGCCGATACATTTAAGACTGTCATTTCTTCCTGTTGTATGTATCCCTTGATGATTAGAAAATGGCCTTTGCTGTCCCTTCTATCTTTTTCAATGTGAAATTGATGTTTCTGGATACTAGTATTACCACCCTAGCTTTTTTGAGGTAGCTATTTGCTTGTAGAATTGTTTTCCATCCTTTAGTTTGAGGCTTGTTTTGCTCTGACTATTCATATGAGTTTCTTCTAGGCAGCAGAATGTTGAGTTCTGTCTCTGAATCCATTTTGCATCTCTGTGTCTCTTAATTGGTGGATTTAGACATTAATTTTGAAAGAGATTATTGTTATGGTGTTTTGTGTCATCTTTCTGTAAGTGTGATTTGTGTTTGTAGGGTTTGTCTTGTCTTATTGTAGCCCCTTTAGCCCTTGTTTTAGGTTTGGTTTTGAGTCTATGAAGTTCCTGAACTGCTGTTTATCCACAAAATAGTGTACTGTTCCTTTGCGTTTGAGTGAGAATTTAGCGGATAGAGAATTCTTCGTGAAGCGTTCATTTCAGTGAGTTTTTTTCACTATATTCAACCATTGCTTTCGGGTGTGGAGGGTTTCCTGATAGGTCTGCTGTGAATCTAAGGGGTGCTCCTTTGTATGTGATTTCCTTCTTTGAACCTAATGCTTTCAATATTGTGTCTCTGTCCGTGGCATCCATCATTCTAACTATGATATGTCTTGGAGTGTTTTTGTTAGGGTCTCTTTAAGCTGGCACCCTTCGGGCTTCTTGAATCTGAATGACTACATTCTCCAGCTCTGGAAACTTTCAGTAATGATTTGTTTGACCATGTTTTTTTATTGGTTTGTTTCCCTGACTGATTAATGCTGTTCTTCTTGGAATCATCTCCAAGGACTCTGATTCGCTCTCGAGCTATTTTAAGGTTTCTTGCCATTGTTTGTTGTTGCCTGTTGACTTTTGCAGCTGATCTCCAGCTCACTGATTCTGTCTTCAGCTGTGGCCATTCTACTATTGAGGGCACAGAGTGAGTTTTTTATTTCATCTATGGAATCTTTTATTCGTGACATTTCTGTGCATAGCTTTCCAATTTATGCTCTCATTTCTTCCCGTATTTTCTTGATTGTTTATTTCATGTCCCCCTTTAATTGACTGGATATCTGTCTCACTATTTCATTGAGTTCATTGAACATCTTCACTACTTCATATCTGAATTCTTTATCAGAGAGCTCCCTTATGTGAGTAACATCTATTGAGGCTTCTGGACTCTTCATCGTCCTCCACTCATGGTGGGGATTTGCGTTATTTCTTCATGCTGGTGTGGAAGTATGCAGACTGAGATGATACACAAGTTGTTGGGTATGAGTAAATTACCTGCGGCCGAGTGATCATCTGCAAGCAAAAAATCAGGCCACGCCCACTTCTACAGAATCCACACCCACTTCTAAAGAGACCACGCCCCCTACAGCTACTTGGTGTCCTGGGATACAACCTGGGGGAGGAAGAAGATCCGGTACAGTGTTGGGGACAAACAGGAAGAGGCTCCTATTTGATGGTTTTTAAGTCACTATTTTCTTTAAATTTTAGATCAGACAATCTCTTATTATGTGGCCAGGATGTCCTTCAGTTGCATCTATTTTAAAACAGCCATTTTAAGTTTTTATTTTTTCCTGCTTTCTGGTACAGAGATAAATTTTAGATCAGAGATCAGGGAGAAAATATAGGCTTTTAAGAACTTGCAAATTGAGCAGTGACATGAGTGATCTCGGAGCATGGAGATAGGAGTAAGTTCTGAGTCATGGAGATAGGAGTAAGTTGGTCAACCTTGGCCAACATCTTTTGAAAGAAAGACAGAGAAAAAGAGAGAAAAGAAGGAAGGAAGGAAGCAAGGATGGAGGGAGGGAGGGAGGGAGGAAGGAAGGAAGGAAGGAAGGAAGGAAGGAAAGAAGGGCAATAGATAGAAAGAAGGAACGAAGGAAGAAGGAAGGAGGGAAGGGAGTAAAAATGAATAAGGGAAGGAAGGAAGGAGGAAAGAAAGAAAGAAAAGAAAGGAAGGAACGAATGAAGAAAGAAAGAAAGAAAAAAAGAAAGAAAGAAAGAAAGAAAGAAAGAAAGAAAGAAAGAAAATATGGACAGCAAAAATAAAGAATGGGGAAGGAAGGAAGGGAGGGAGGGAGGGAGGGAGGAAGGAAGGAAGGAAGGGAGGGAAAAGGGCAAAAAGTAAACCAGAACCATCTGGATCATTCCTTGGTCTAAACATAGAGTAAGTAATTTTCCAGAAACTTTGATATATTTTAATGACAATTGTACTTGAAGCTTTTCATTTGCGAGTTGGTGACTTTAATAATACTAGACTCTTTTGAGTATAGTACTGTTCACATACAGCCAGAAATGCTGATTCTTTTTTAAAAATAAAAAAAAAATTATTGACTTCTATGGATATAGGAATTAGAAATTTAGAAAGCTTTTTTTTTTTTTGCTTTTGCTTTTTGGGTCACACCTGGTGACGCACTGGGGTTACTCCTGGCTCCGCACTAAGAAATAAGTCCTGTCAGTGCTCAGGATGCCGGAAATCTAACCCAGGTCTGTTGCATGCAAGGCAAAAGCCCCACCTACTGTGCTATTGCTCCAGCATTGAATTTAGAAAGTTTTAAGGTATGATTCTTGTACTTCATTTACATTTTGACAGATTTTTCTGATGCTTATGTAAAATTATTTGTTTGGTATTTTCTATTAAACTATATAAGCCCAGATCTTATGTATGCAAAGTACGTTTTTTACCACTGAGCCACAACCCAGTGTCTTGATACCTTTTGTTAATAAATGGCAACTTCACATAAAAGCAGTACTAATATTGACAGCTAAATTCATTGAAACTTTTCTTATACAGTGAGAATTTCACTAATTCCCCACATTTTGCCAAAACTCTATAATGTCAATAATTTAACTTCATCCACTATAAAGATATATGAAGTTTTGGTTCATTTTATTGTACTTTAAATTTTTACTAGGTGAAGATGAATGATGCTGTATGTCTTTTTAATGTGTTTGTTTGTGACCTGTGTTTTTTTAGTTATTTATTTCGTTTTTCCTAATTTTTCATTATTTTTATAGCACTGTAGAACTGTTCTCCCATTGTTCATCGATTTGCTCTAGCGGGCCCAGTAACATCTCCATTTTGAGACATGTTTGTACTGTGTTTGGCATATCGAATACATCACTGGTAGCTTGCTAGGCTTTGCTGTGCAGACGAGATACTTTTGGTAGCTTGCCGGGCTTTCCGAGAGTATTTACTTGAGTAAGGATCTAAATACAAGTATAATTCTGAGGGCGATTTAAATGATTTCTACCCATTTCTTGGCTGGAAAATCTGAGGCACGAAATGAGAACATGAATCCAGGAAAAGGTAGGGACAAAATGAAACTAGAATTGGTTTCTTTACATTACGAGTAGCTTGCCAGGCTTTGCCTTGCGGGCACGATACTCTCGGTAGCCTGCTGGGCTCTCCAAGAGGGGTAAAGTTTTTGTTTGTTTGTTTGTTTGTTTTGTTTTGTTTTCTGGACCACACCTGGTGTCCTTCAGATCTTAGTCCTGTATCTGTGCTAAAGAATCGCTCCTGGCAGTATTCAGAGACCCATATGGGGTGCCAGGGATTATACTCAGATCATTTGTGTTTGATTCAAGCCCCCTGCCTGCTGCACAATTTCTTGGGCTTCCATATTAGATTGTTAAAAACTTTAATTTAATTAAAGAAACCTTATTTACAAAGTTTTGAAGAGTAGTGTTTTAAGCACACTTTTGCTTCAACAATTTCACCACCAGTGTCAAATTCTATCCGCCAGTATTCCCATGCTCTTCTCCCCCACACCCACCTATCACCTTGACAGACATATTTCAAGTATCTGTTGTAGTTTAGATCTTATTTTTTCAGTGTTGTTGAGTCTGTGCTTTTGATATATATATATATATATATAGCCATTCCACTTTTTCATATCACCGGTATAACTGAAGCACCTGACCCCTGTTCGCCTGTTTTCCTTCTTCTTCTACCTTCCCCTCTTGATTTCTTTCTTTTTCTGTGCTCCTTTTTCCTATAATCTGGGGTCAAGACTGATCTAGGCATCCCTTCTTTACTACATTACATTTTCTCATCCAGTTATTCTTTATACCACTGAACTTCCTATGAGATCATCCTGTGTTTTTCTTTCTTGTTCTAGCTCACTTCACTCAACATGTTATCTTCTTGTTCCAACCAGATTGGAGCATACTATATGATTTCATCCTTCCTTGAAGCTGCATATGTGGTATATTTATACATAAAGTAATAAATTATGCAGCTGCAAGAAAAGGTAATGTATTACTTTATGTATATATATATATATATATATATATATATATCACTTAATCACTTAACTTCCCGTTAGTCATCGATTTGCTCGAGCGGGGGCCAGTAACGTCTCCATTTGTCCCTGTCGCGTGCTAGTGTAGCCCAATGGCATCTCTTCGCTCCGGGAACATGGAGGGCCTCAAACCGATCGTTCATGATCTTGACAAAGAAGTCTGACCATCTGGTAGGTGGGCGGCCACGCGGTCTCTTGACATCCTGTGGAATCCAATCAGTAACAGCTCTAGTCCAACGGTCGTCTTTAAATCTCATTACGTGACCAGCCCATCTGATTTTCGACACCTTGGCAAATGAGACAGCGTCCCTGATCCTTGATCGTCGACGGATGTCAGAACTCCGGATTCTTTCTCTCATTTGAGTGAAACGTGATATTCCAAGCATAGCTCTTTCTATTCTTCTTTGGGAGACCTGAATGGCGTTCTCATCTTGTTTGCGTAGGGCCCACGTCTCTGAGGCAATCTTAATCTTAAGTGATTAAGTGATATATATATATATATATATATATATATATATCACATCCATCCGTCATTGGAGAGGTAGGTTGCTTTCATATATTAACTATTGTACTAAGTGTAGCACTGAATAATAGTGTGCATGTGTCCTTTGAATGAATGTTTCTCTCTATTGGGGGTAGACACCCCAAAGAGGAATTTCTGGTTCATATGTCAACTCAATTCTTAGTTCACTGAGAATTCTCCATAATGTTTTCCAGAGGGCTTGAACCAGACAACATTCCCAACAGCAATAAATGAGAGTTCTTCTTCATCATATCCCTGTAGCACAGATTGTTCCACAGTGTTTGATATCTGCCATTCTAACTGGTGTGAGAGTATATCTAACTATTATTGATTTCTCAATGATAAGTGATGCATAGCACTCTTTTATACATCAGAGATTAGAAACGATCCGCATCAGAAAGATTGTGGCAAAAAGAACTCTCATTCACTCTTGGTAGAAGACTTGACTGATTAAACACTTATTGAAAACATTATATATATGTATATATATATGTGTGTGTGTGTGTGTGTGTTACTCAGTAAAGAATATAGCTTCCATATGGTACAGTGACTTCACTTCTTAGTATTCACCCCCAAACTTGCAAACATTCATTTGAAAAGATATACACACCTTTTTCATTGCAGCACTTAGTACAGTAGCTAAGGTATGAATCAACTCAAAGGTCCAACAACTGATTGTATTTTGATATATCATACACAATACGGGCTGGAGCGATAGCACAGCAGGTAGGGTGTTTGCCTTGTATGCAGCCAACATGGCCGACCCAAGTTCGATTCCTCTGCCCCTCTCGGAGAGACCAGTAAGCTACCGAGAGTTTCTCGCCCACATGGCAGAGCCTGGCAAGCTACCCATGAAATAATTAATATGCCAAACACAGTAACAATAAGTCTCATGATGGAGACATTACTGGACCCGCTTGAGCAAATCGATGAACAAAGGGAGGACAGTGACAATACACAATACGATATACACAATGAATAAAGAAGGTATGGTATACACAATAAGGTATGCATAATGAAAAATTATGTAGCCACAAAAATAATGAAAACATGCAATTTGTTACAACTTGGATGGAATTGGTGGATATTGTGTTAAATAAAGTTAAGTCAGAATCAGGAAAAATATCTGAGACTGCCATTTATCTGTGGTATAGTACAGTAGACCAGCCTGCATAAAAAAAAAGGACAATCAGTGTTGATGTGGATGCAGGAAATAAGGAACCCCTCATTCACTATTGGTAGGAATGTAGTCTTGTCCAGCTATCTGTAAAACAATATAGACATTCCTCAAAAATTGGAATTGAACTCCCATTTGATCAGTAATTTCACCTTTTGGCATCTACTATAAAGACCCCAAAATATAATGCACCCTGTATTCCTTGAAGCACTATCAACAATAGCCAAAATCTGGAAACAATACAAGTGTCTAAAAACAGAAGACTGGATAAAGAAACTATAGTTCATATACACAATGGAGTATTAACTTAACAATAAGAAAAGATAAAGACATGCAATTTGTTACTACATGGATGGATGGATGGATGGATGGATGGATGGATAAGTATGGAGAGTAGTATGATAAGTGAAATTAGTCAGTGTTAGAGACACCAACACAAATGATCTCTCTCATATAAAGAAATATTATATTGTAACCAAAAATTTTCCCCAAAGCAATCAAAACAAAGAACATGAGAACTGTTCTTTAGCAGGAAGCATGTCACCTTGAGACAGGGGGTGTTTGGGATAGGAGAGGGAAGAGAAAACTATAACAGTGGTGGAGGGACATATTCAATCTGTATGAAGGGAGGGGAATAAAATGTTATTCATGAAACCCAATGGCAACAGTAATGTAAACCACAGGGTAAAAAAGTTATTTTAAAAATGCCTCTTATGCAGGGTGGGATGGGGGGGGGGGGGATGGAGAGTGGGAGGGATACTGGGATCAATGGTGGTGGAGAACGGGCACTGGTGGAGGGATGGGTATTTGATCATTGTATAACTGAAACCCAAGCACAAAAATTTGTAAATCCACAACTGTACCTCATGGTGTTACACTAAAAAAATCTAAAAAAATGCCTTTTATTGAGACAGGTGGGGATAAAACAGTAGGCATTTGTGGAGGTAATGTACATTGGTGAAGGGATTGGTATTAATACATTCTATTTCTGAAACCCAATCATAAATAACTTTGTAAGTCATGGTGGCTTAAAACTAAAAAGAAAAGAATAAATAAATGGTTTGGTGAATAAGAAAAGGTGGTCTGGAGATAACAGGCTCAAGGACCTGGGACCTTATACATATCAGTGGTGTAGAGGCAAACTATTTGTATTTATAAAATCTACTAAAGCCAGTTGGAGCGACAGCACAGTGGGTAGGGCGTTTGCCTTGCACGCGGCTCACCAGGGTTTAATTCCTCTGCCCCTCTTGGAGAGCCCGGCAAGCTACCGAGAGTATCCTGCCCATACTGCAAAGCCTGGCAAGCTACCCCTGACGTATTCAATATGCCAAAAGCAGTAATAACAAGTGTCACAATTTGTTGTGAGATGTTACTGATGCCCACTCGAGCAAATCGATGAACAACAGGATGACAGTGCTGACAGTGGTGACTAAAACCAGTACAATTGTAAGCATGGAATCCAAACTACAGTAATTACACTTAAAAATGTGCCTATTAAGTTGGCAAGCGGGAACAAGGGGAAGGAAACCTGGTGACATTGGAGGAGGCATCCTGACACTGGTGATAGAATTGGTGGAATCTCCTATGCCTGAAATTATATTGTGGACATCTTTGTAAATCATGGTGTCTAAATTTTATATATGTGGTAAGGTAATAGTTCAGCCAAAGTTTTCAATGACAAATGAATGGATCAAACATTGTGGTACAAATATACAATTAAATATCACTCAGATATAATATCAGATCAGATCTGGCATTTTGCCACAACTGGATAGTCCTGTTGAGCAAAATTAGCCAGAAGGTGAAAGACAAACACAAAATTATCTCACTCACATATTTTGTATTATAAAGCAAGAATATTGATAATATTCAATGAAAACAACTATCTTGTTTTAATAATAACAATAATTAATTAACCTTAACAAAACTTATCTGTCATATGTTTTTGATTGATAATTAATTATCTTCCACAGAGAGCCTGGATCGATAGTAAGTTTCTTTTGGTATACTAGAAAATTGTTATAAAAGACTGAGACCTATGGTTGTGGAGATAACGCCAAGGACTCTAATTCCTAGTATGGAGAGATCTCCCAAGTACTGCTAGGAATGGTACCCTGAACACTGTGCTGAGTAGTTGCCCATAAAAGAATGCTTTCAATATAGTCAATTTGATGCAAAATTACATTTGTTGCCTCTTCTAAGTGAAAAAGTAAATTTATAGAATACTTTGTGCAGTAAGATCATATTTGGTTACATAGAAGAACAGTTGTACTGAAATAAATATGTGCTTGTAATAAAAAAAATTAGGATTATTTGGCAGAGTATATTGTAGTTAATACAGTGATTCAAGGTTTGAGACCAAATGAAGAATCTCTTGAATACTTAAGGGTCATTTTGTTTGTCGCTATTTATGACCAATGCTTCCTTGATTCTAGTAAAATTACTCATATGTTACTTTTGAATTAAAAATAAACTGAATTTTCAGGTATTTTCTGAATTATAAATAAATATTAATATTTTATTTTTTACTCAATTGCTCTTCTATGTACAACTGAACTGCATAAATGCATATATTTATACATTTTTATACTGGATAATATTTTTAACATGCTGGCTATACATTTTAACTAATACAGGTTTATAAACGGTATAATCATGGGTGGTATTCTCAATTAAGGATAGGTCCACTCTGGTGTAATTCAGTTTTGTACTTAACCAACCCTAAAGGAATTTAAAAAAATTATCTCATGAGTGTTATTATCTCAAAGTATCATAGATACATTATAAATGCTAATTAGACTCAAATGGAAAGTAGGTGGATTGTATAAACTGGTTGGTACACTTTTGTGCTTATTTTGCTATATTACTTAGCTTTAGGAAAAGGGATACTTCATAAAAGTATGTCTTTTGAGCTTAAGGAGCTCTCAAATGTTGTTTCTTTCGGTCATTAAGCAGTAGTCCATGGGAATTTGCTTAAAGAATTATGATACCTACTATAGTAAAAAAAAACCTTGAAACTTATATTAGAGCGATGTTTCTGTTTTTATGGGAAAAGATAAAAAAGATGACTTACTTGTAGGAAATATTATTGAAAACATGTGGGCAATTATGACATTTACTTTGAGTGTGAGGTTTTTAATTACGTACTAGATGAAGACATCTCTTAAAGTATTTGTAGATTTCATATTTTAAGTAAATTATGAAAAACCTGGTAATTATTTTTGGCTGGAATAAAAAGACACACCAGAAAGTAAGTATGCAGCAGTAACTACTTGTCAATAAACGTATTTTTATTTTTCCCCATTCATTGTTTTACCTTATTGGGATTTCAGAAACCAATAAATCATTACTTTAAATCTATATTTTAATCTTTCAATCATTGTTCAAAACACTAGCGTTCTCTGCCTCTTTTGTAATTTTATGTTATGAAAAAAGTATCAATTTTAAAAGAAATTTTTAAGAGGTGAGAAAGACAAAAAAATTAAGAGAAAAGAAAGCACCATATAAGACTTGGTGCTTGTTAGCTACTGATTTACTCAGTGCATGCTACAGATGTAAAATAATACAAGCAATATTGAGAACATACATCATGTATAAAATATTGTTTTCTAAAATTAGAAACAGGTTACATTTTAGAAATTTTTGGTTACTAAAAAAGTAAATCTCAAAAAGATCTGTATTTATTATAATTATCTAGTCTTTTAGAGGGAAGGCAATGAAATGTTTTGACACTGAAGAAAATAAAACCTCCGAGTGTGATTCTTGTGGTGTTCAGACAGATTTAAGAGTCAAAGGACAAAGACATAGAGTTTTGTAAAAAGTTATTAGAAAGATCAAGGATTGTTACAAGCCTTGGACTTGAATTACAAAACTGATCACCAAGCAGTGGAGGGAAGTTTAGTGGAAGGTCAGCAGAAAGGACATACGGACAGTGGTGAAGTGTCAAGGACACTTTGATAGCAGTGGGGTGCAGAAACTATGCACATGAATGCCAAAAAATTGATATCTTGAAGTCAGGTTACCTAAACCATAATAATATTTTTAATTAATAAAAATGGATATCTTAATTTCAATAAAAGCAAATGACATCAATAAATTGATATGTTAAAGAACCATGTTATTGATATGACTAATTAATATCTCAGACTTCTGTTTGTTTCACATAGCTTATAAACTTTTGTTTAAATTAAATATAATTTTAGTCTATCATCCTTGATTAGCAACACATCTATTTCTGTTGCTCTCTTCAGAAGATTAAACAGAATAAAAACAATCAAGACAGTTATGATCAGAAATTCTACGTAGGTCACCAGGATTCTCCAAAGCATTTTAGACAATAAAATTTGTGAATGGCCTCAGAATTAAAACACGATTTAGGTATTTCCATTACAAAAGCATGCAATCTTATAAATGGAGAACATGTCTAAATTATAGGCACAATAAATTTACATAGAAACATATAAAAGATGTGTCTATATATACATATATACAATTTGTTTAAATTGGTATTTCTGGTAAGCTAAGCTAAGCTCCTAGTAGGGGGAAATGGTCCCCTGGAGTTATTTATTTCTAGGTTTAAGAAGTTAACCTCTTTGCTATTCACTTCTGTTCTCCTTCATGTTCTGTTTTTCACCAATAGATTTTGCTCAAAGAGAATAGAAAATAAATCACATTATGAAAAACCACACTATGATTTCAGAGTTTGTACTCTTGGGCATATCAGACAATCCAAAGCATCAGATTGTACTTTTTGTATTTTTACTTTTGACTTATGCACTGAGTATCACTGGGAACCTCATTATCATCATCCTGACCTTGACAGACTGTCATCTACAGACACCTATGTATTTTTTCCTCCGAAATTTTTCCTTATTAGAAGTTTCATTCACCAGTGTTTCCATCCCCAGATTTTTGGCGTCAATCGTTACTAAAGATAAAACCATCTCCTTTAACAACTGTTTTGCTCAATTATTTTTCTTCATCTTCATGGGTGTGACTGAATTTTTCCTTCTAACTGCCATGTCTTATGATCGCTATGTTGCCATCTGCAAGCCTCTTCACTACACCACCATCATGAACAAGAAAGTCTGCACTCTGCTTGTCTTTAGTTCATGGCTAGCAGGGTTTCTTACCATTTTCCCACCCCTCATGCTTGTCCTCCAGTTAGATTTCTGTGCTTCTAATGTAATTGATCACTTCTCTTGTGACTATTTCCCCATTTTACAGCTCTCATGCACAGATACCCATATTTTAGAAAGGATTGGCTTTTACTTTGCTTTTGTTACTCTGCTATTCACATTGGCATTAATAATTCTGTCCTACATTTACATCATCGGCACTATTCTGAGAATTCCATCTGCTAGCCAGAGGAAAAAGGCTTTCTCCACATGTTCTTCTCACATGATTGTCATTTCGATCTCTTATGGAAGCTGCATATTCATGTATGTAAAGCCTTCAGCAAATGAAAGAGCATCATTGACCAAAGGAATAGCTATTCTTAACACTTCAGTTGCTCCCATGTTGAATCCTTTCATATATACTCTGAGAAACCAGCAGGTAAAACAAGCTTTCAAAACTTTGGTTCATAAAATAGTATTTTCTAGAAATGAATAAAATTGTGTGCTAACTTAAATTAGTATCACTGTAAAGATTTAATAAAAAAATAAATTTTATTTTTGTAATGTCCTCTTATATACCTCTCAAAGATAATTGCAGTACTAAACTATTTATTTAAGCTTTTTTTTACCTGAAAAACTACCATTTTGTGCTCTCTTTTCAAAATAGTTGAGACTCTGTGTAATCATTGATTTATAATTCTATCTAGAAAACCAATAGATACTATAGAATACAGATTTCTATTATACTGAATAAAAATAATGTTATGTAATTATTTTAATATTTATACAAAAGCAAATGCAAATATTAAATATACTTTTAAATAAAATATATAATTAAATATTAAAAGAAAGCACTGTTTTAATCAACTTTTACATTTTTTTCTGTGACTAATATAAGCTTCTTAAATTTAGAAAAAATATAAAATAAAATTAAAAGCCCAAGGACCATATTTTGCCTGTTATCTGTACTATACCACTCTTATCATGTACTTTTATATTTATTTTCCTTTCAAAAAAATCTCAAAGACATAACACCCAAACTTGAGTTATGTTCTCAATGTTTATTATGTATTCGTTATATGGTCTACTTTATTACCAATATTTTAGGTCAAAAATAGGGAGAAATTATCCTGTGGCTGATGCTGACCTCTGTACCATAAAACTATTACACTTTATCTTCTATAATCACTATGTCCCATGTATAGGATATAATATTATATAGAGCTGTAGCTGTAGCATGGCAGGTAGGGCATTTGCCTTGCATGCGGCCAACCAGGCTGACCCAGGATCGATTCTTCTGCCCCTCTTGGAGAGCCTGGCAAGCTACTGAGACTATCTTGCCCACATGTCAAAGCCTGGCAAGCTATCCATGATATATTCGCTATGCCAAACACAATAACAAGTGCCACAATGGAGATGTTACTGGGTTGCTCGAGCAAATCAATGAACAACTGGAGGACAGTGACAGTGACAGTACAATATCTTATATATAACATTATATAATGCAATATCCTGTATATAATATTATAACATGATTTTCTCTTTATTACAAATATGTAAGTTATGCTCAAAAAGTTGACCAATTTCATTGAGGACATTGAACTATAGTAGTAAATATTTTAGTCTGATTAAAAAATATGTGTCTGTTACTTTACTTTAAATGTGTTTCAAACTGCAACGTTGATTAAAAAATCATTGTGTTTATTTAGTTTTCTATATACTTGAAACTGCAACTTTCATAAGTTTTACATAGATTTACTAAGAACTAGCACAAATGAATGGACTTTTAAAAGCACATATTACCTGTTTTGAGGTAATATTGGGAAGATATTGACTCAGTATATTTTTAATAAAATTTGCATTGTTCTATCAAAAAAAAAATCCTCAAGTGCAATTGCTAGTGACCAATAAAGTAAGCAGCGGGGAAATATAACAGACAAGCAACATTAGACTACTCATTATTCTTATTAAAGATAAATTAATAAGAAAAGTTAGCAAATGTATTTTAATGTAAAGTAGATGTCCATTTCACTTGTTACTGTGTTTGGCATATCAAATACGTCAGAATGGAGACCTTACTGGGCCCGCTCGAGTAAATCGATAAACAACGGGAGGATAGTGACAGTGACAGATGTCCATTTCACAAGATAGTGTGTAATGTTGGGTAGAAAGATTCATAAGGAATCAATGTTTTTCGTTATGAATGTATCTGAAATAGTATTCAGTTAGTATCAATAGTATGGAAAGAACAAGATTCCTATTAGTGTTTTTGCTTCTTATTTTGCATCTTTTGTGGAGGTCATGACTGACAGTTCTTAGGGTTTACTCCTGGCTCTGTATTCAGGGATCACTTCTGGTTGTACACAGGGGCCATATGTAGTGCCATGATTTGAACTAGGGTTTACTGATCTTAACCTTGAACTTTCTTTTAGTCTCTGATTACTACTTTTTTTCTTTCTCATTAGGCACTGTTCCCCAAGCTTCCTTTTCCAATTTCAATACTAACGTGTATTATGTTTTATATTCCTTAGTGTTTTGTTTATATTCCTATTCTAGCAATTTTGATTCACTGAATTAGTCCCCTTGAGCCAACAGCAGGGTGAAAAAACAAAACACCAAGCAGTTTTGGTCTACATATTATTTTTTGCAGAAATTGTATCAGAGTTTTAAGACATCTGTTGGTTTTTTTCTCTCCTTTCATACTGCCTCTTTCCCACCCTATAGTCAAGGAAATTTATTTCTCTGGATAAAATGGGTCTTTTTAAGATAAAAAGAGTTCTAATAGAAAGCAAAATTATTTAATAGGAAAGAGAATGAATGTTTTCAGAAATGCTGGTTTTCCAGGATTATGACATGGAAATTGGTAAAATACGTATCTGTAATACATGTTTTTGTATGTGAACAATTTTGAGTATCAGTGAACTTAAATGAAAAGCAGAGGTAAGTCATTAGAAAAATGGTAATGAAATTCTCCTGAAGCTCATTGATACAACACACATGCTCAACTTTGATCAATTTAAATAAAGATGAATAGCAGTTGCGTTGAGAAACTTAGATGCATTTTTGAAGTGTAAGAATAGAGTTATTATGTTTTTATTCACGAACTTATATATTCTTGATTAAATAATGGCAGGGAATTGCTCTCTCTGTATTCGTTTTTCTAATCAAGTACAAAGTATATTTAAGAAATTGTTTAAGAGAATAGACAGATAGTTTGGAGTTATATTTGAATTTTCAAACTTTACAAACATATATAAAGTGTTATATACCTTAGATATGAGTCTTAGTTCTTCATTTGGGGATAAAGATACAAGTTTTTATATTGCCATAGTGGTTAAATTAAATAAAATGTTAAAATATTTGGTATTTCTTTGGACTAAATGATAGTGTTCTGACAAAACAACTGTGATCATGTATGAACTTCTCCAAATTTATGAAAAATTATAGCAAATAGAAAAGTAAATATATGATTTCAAGCACATTATAACATGGTTATAGAATGATATGTATGTATATATAATATTACATCTCAAAATATTCTGAAATACAACTCTGTTTTAAATTTAAAAATACTGAAGCTAATATAATTAACTCATTCAAAGTAGCAAATCTAATAAGTGGTTCATTTTTATTTTCAATACTTGTTTCTCTAACTGTAAAGCTCAACTACTTTCTACCTTATAATATTATAAATAATAAATGTATAATATTTAGATGTTATTATTCTTAGATGGGCTGGAACTATAGCACAGCTGGTAGGCCGTTGACCTTGCATGCGGCCAACCTGGCCGACGCAGTTTCGATACCTCTGCCCCTCTCGGAGAGCCCAGCAAGCTACCGAGAGTATCTCTCCTGCACAGCAAAGTCTGGCAAGCTATCTATGATGTACTCGATATGCCAAACACAGTAACAAGTGTCACAATGGAAATATTACTGGGCCCGCTGGAGCAAATTGATGAACAACAAGACAGTGACAGTGACAGTCATTCTTAGGTGCTTATACTTTTGTTTAAATTATAAATGCTTATTAAAAGAACTTAGAGTATGAGGTTATTAATTGATATGTGCTGTAACTCCCATAAATATTAGCACTAACATTTCTGACAGTATTATTAAATATGGCTCAGATGATCTTTTTCCTTGATTTATCTCCTTGAACACTGATATATTTCACAATTATTGAAATAAGTATAAATTACTCACACTTAGTCAATGAAATAACTTTCAAAATTATTATAAAAATAGTGAAAGCAAATTATTATATAAAAATTTTCCAGGATTCAAAAAAGACCGTATAGTAGGTAAGGCACTTGCCTACTATGTAGCCCATCTAATTTGACCCTCAGCACACCCCTATGGTACCCTGAGCACTGCTGGGAGTAATCTCTACATGCAGATCCAAGAGTCAGATCTGAGCACAGCTGGGTGTGGCCCCCAAACAAAAACTAATACATAATTTAAATTTTTTCCTATATGGATTTCTTTTTTAAAAATTTTTTTTAGTGAAACATCATTAAGTATGTCATGAGGTACATCATGAGGTTGTAGACTTACAAATTTTTGTACTTGAGTTTCAGTTATACAATGATCAAGAACCCATCCCTCCACCAGTGCCCATTTTCCACCACCACGGATCCCAGTATCCCTCCCACGCCCCATTCCCCCATCCCACCCTGCCTCTGTGGCAGGGCATTCCCTTTTGTTCTCTCTCTCTCTCTCTCTCTCTCTCTCTCTCTCTCTCTCCTTTTGTGTGTTGTGGTTTGCAAAAGAGGCATTGAGTGGCAATCATATTTGGTCTATAGTCTATTTTCAGCATGCTTCTCCCATCCTGGGAGGATCCTCCCAACACCCTTTATTTGGTGCTCCCTTCTCTATCTGAGCTCCCTTTTCCCCTAGCATGTGTGGCTGGCCTCCAAGCCATGGAGCAAAATTCCTGGTACTAATCTTGGCCACTATTGGGTGTTAGTAGTATCCTATTTTGTTACCTTATGTTCCCCAGATGAATGCAATCTTTCTATGTTTATCCCTCTCTTTCAGACTCATTTTGCTTAACATGATACTTTCCATGAGGATTCTTTGTTTCTGTCAGAGTTCTTTGAAGGACCTGTGTCATGGTCCAAAGCATAGAATTATTTTACAGGTAATACAAATATTCATTTTTATTATGTTTTATTATGAGGCTAATGTGTATGGTCCCTACAACATTGAATTGCCTTTTGTTCTCTTCTTTATTAACCTAAACTCTGGCATCTAATTAAACTCATACGTTAGGAACAGACTGATATGATCAACAAAACACATTGCTTTGTACATATAATTTATGAAATTTTGTGATGATCTCTAGTGAATTTCAACTGAAGACGAGAGAAAGTAAGCATAAAGTTGAAAATACTAAACTTTCAAAGTTGTTGCATTTAAAGGAATAGTATAAAACATAACACTAATATCATTAAAACCACAAAACCAGAAATACAACACAAATAAATTTAAGGTATTATATTAATTTCTCAAAGGGATATCTTTTGGATAGTCTAACAATATTTTCTACTGTAGATAAAGCCCCTTTGTCATGTTAGGGAATCAAGTAAATAATCAATATTTGGTTATTCTTGATAGCTATTATTAATATTAACCTAATAGTAGGGATTTTGGAAGTGTAGCATTTCAGAGTTTTCAGAACACCTAAAGAAGATGCTTGCCATCTGATTTAACAAGTATGAGGAATATTTTAACACCCTGATTGAAAATATGGAGGATCAATTTAAATTTTCATTTGAATTGCAAAGGTGTTTGTTTTAAGGTTAAAAAGCAATAAAATTCATTTTTTAAAAATGGATGAAAATAAACATAAGAGGAACATTATTCTAAGGTAAAGTATTAATCAGGATTTATAATTTTAAAGGCTGAAAAAGTTGATTTAAATGTTTGGAGATAAACTTTATAGTCTACATGAAAATATATAGTGTGGATTGAGGGTTTAGGAATAAGGATCTGGATCAAGTGTATAGCAGGTTGGGCATGAGTCTTGCACATGACTCATCTCTAGGATGTCATATGGTCTGGAGAGATTCCTGAGCACAGAGGCAGGAGCATTCTCTGAATATTGCCAACTATGAAATAAAATGTTTTAGGAATCATATGATTATTTTTAATAAGTTTATTTCTCTCAGGAGGTTACAGAGTTAGTGAATGAGTGATGATAATTTTATCTGGTTGGGCTGGAGCGATAGCACAGCGGGTAGGGCGTTCGCCTTACAAGCGGCCAACATGGCCGACCCGAGTTTGATTCCTCCGCCCCTCTCGGAGAGCCCGGCAAGCTACCGAGAGTATTCGATATGCCAGACACAGTAACAACAAAGTCTCCAATGGAGACGTTACTGGGCCCACTCGAGCAAATCGACGATCAACGGGAGGGCCTTTACGTTACCTTTATCTGATTTATTGTTGGTAAATCAATATAATTGATTTAATTTTTGTAAATGTTTTTACACAAAAACTATTGTTTATCAGCTCTAATTCTTTGATATTGGATCATTTCTTGTTAGCATTTCTTCAATTTATGCAAGTGTTAATATTCATTCCAACACCAGGTGTTGTTCATACATCCTTTCACAGGTTTAATTATTATTAGTGGACTGTGATGGATTGTGTCACCTGGAGCAGCAGAGGTGTGGCCCAATGTCTTCTCTGCTACTCTCCCCAAAACATATAAAGTCTTGTAAAAATAATTAATAAGTAACGAAGTTGTGGTATTATTCAGAAAGTACTGAAATGAACAGGAAATAAGAGGAAAATGAAATATGCAAAAATGTATTAAATTAAGATACATAAACAATATTTATTATGGGATTATAATATACTACTATTTTTCTAAGTAAAGGAACATGAAATGATGAGAGATTTACTTTGAATCACAATAAAAATTCAATAATTTTTTTATTGAATCACTATGAAATACACAATTACAAGTTTGTTTATGATGGGTTTCAGTCATATAATGTTCACCAGTGTACACTTTCCAACATGAATTTCCCAGTTTCCTCACTGTCCATTACCAGTTAATTAAGAAAAGTAGGCACTTTTTTTTTCTCCTTTTTCTTCTCCTTCTCTTCCCTTTTTTCTTGTTCTCCTTCTTCTCCTTCTCCTTCTCTTTTTCCTTCTCCTTCCCCTTCTCCTTCTCCTTCTCCTTCTTCTCCTTCTGCTTCTGCTTCTGCTTCTGCTTCTTCTTCTGGCATTATGGTTTGCAATATGGATACTGAAAGATTATCATGTCAGTCTCTTGACCTACCTTCAGCACTCAGTTCTTATCCAGAGTAATCATTTCTAATTATATAATAAATAAAAATTTTAAAACACAGATTTTCAATGCCATTAAGTGCTGTCAAAATTTAACTCTGAGGTTCAAACAAAATCCTCTCTATTTTGTGAAAATATATTTTGTCTTACTATATTTATAATATAAACATAAAATAAATATATTTTATGTCTTAATATATTTATTATATATATTTATTCTGTTATAAATAAAGCTAAACCTTTCATTAAAAAGAAAAATCATTTTGCACAAGAAGGCAAAGTATGCATGATATATTAACTATAATATTGCATCAAAAAAAGAATTATGTATGCTAGCAGTATGTGACTTAGAATATACCAAATGTTGGGGCTGGAGTGATAGCACAGCAGGTAGGGAGTTTGCTTTGCATGCAGCTGATGCGGGTTCAATTCCCAGCATCCCATATGGTCCCCCGAGCACTGCCAGGAGTAATTCCTGAGTGTGAGCCAGGAGTAACCCCTGTGCATAGCTGGGTGTGATCCAAAAAGCAAAAAAAAAAAAAAAATTAAAAATTAAAAAAAGAGCGAATATAGCAAACATTAATTATTTAAGTTAATCAATAAGTTAATTTTACTTTTTTTAGGCACTGGATTATGTTGCATAGGTTTGAAAATAAGAATCTATACCTCCAGAAACAAATAAAGTAATTAATACACAGGTCATTTCATCGCTACATGTGTGATGGCTTCATAAGAATGAGTGCAGATTGATTTTTACATATCTCATATAATGGATCACTGTCACTGTTTCTGTCCTACCGTTGTTCATCAATTTGTTGGAGTGGGCCCAGTAACGTCTCCATTGTAACACTTGTTACTATGTTTGGCATATTGAATACATCACAGGTAACTTGCCAGGCTTTGCCATGCGGGTGAAATACTCTCAGTAGCTTGCCAGGCTCTCGGAAAGGGGCAGATGAATTGCACTCGGTTCGGCCAATATAATGGATACTAAACAGAATTGTGAGAATAAGTTCAAAGCTAATTTTAGGTGTCATTGAAATCTGTTTCTTAAAATAGTATTCACTTTTATTTTTATTGTTTAATATGTGTCACACAACTTTCACAAATGTATTACTAATTAGGTAAAGGGCCCTGAAATAGCCATTGTGGTAACATTCAAGAGTGCAAATATGCTAGCATGACTTAAATGTAGATATCAAATCTTAGTGGAAGATGAGAGAAACTAATTACCTTGGGTGTAGTTTCTTATCAGAGATGGAGTGAAGGGACAGATACACCACAATGGGAAAACTCTGCACCTTGGCATACAGTGAAAATACAAAGTTAAGATTCACTTTTCTGGAATGACAGGTACTGTATAATCAAGCAATTTATCTCACTGGGGGGTGGATTCATATCATTTGTTTGTGAGCCTTCTGATGTCAATTTTATTTACTGGTACTTAGATACAAACTTTCATTCATTTTTATTTACTAATTCTGCCATTGGGGACACCCCTGGTGATGCTCAGGGTTCACTTCTGGCCCTGCATTGAGGAATTACTCCTGGTATGCTCCAGGTCCATATAAGATACGGGAGATTGAACTGGAGTCTGCTGCTTGCAAGGCAAGTGCCTTACCTTTTGTACTATTGCTCCAGCCTGAACATTATCTTTTAAATAGCATACCATACTAATCTCAAAGTTTTTCAGTTCAGTTATTAGCGAACACTTTCTATACAGAAAAAAGTTAATCTTTTTATGAATTTAATTATTAAATGTTATGCATTTATCTAAATGCTTCACATATTATTAACTAAAAAGATTCTCTTAACTCAAAACAATCCATGTGCACAGTCAGCTTATGAAGTAGGTTTCTCTATATATTACCAAATTGTTCATTACCAAATATAGAGGGGTAAATGTTTCAGGGACTGATTGAAGATTTAGGATTCAAACTCGGATAATCTTACTCTTCCTTATGGTAATGACTGTGGCAATATAATTTATTTTGTTAAGTAAAAATCTGGGTCCAAAGAGGATGTGGATTTACAGGATTCCTGCTTTGCATGCAGTCAACTTGGGCTCAATCCCCCACAGCCCTCATATGGTCCACTGAGCCTGCCAAGAGTAATCTTGAGCAGAGATCTAGGAGTAAGTCTTGAGAACTGCTGAGGGTGGCACAAAAATAAATTGAAAACTAAAAGTATGCATCCTATCTTAAGAAAATGCATCGATTAAACTTATCTTCAACTTTCCTGACTAGCACACATCTCTCTGACAGAAGAAAATCACTCAATGTAATAATGATATTAAACATGTTGTTACTATTTCAAACAGAAAGGGAAATAACATATTGGAATAAAGGTCATGATTATGACAAAGAGGTAGCTTCCAGGATTTCCAGTGTAATCAACCCAGTCTCAAATCTGCTGTTTATTTTTTTCCTTTTTCCTTTGGGCTTTCTTCCCTCTATCTCAGTCATCAGTTGCTGCTGATATCAATGACTTTATTATATCTGATTTGCTGTGAGGCAGAGTAGAAAATGGAAATGTTCAATATTAGAAAAATCTGATATAAGACTAAGGACAAAAGTTGTAAAAAAGCGCAAAGCGGGGTCAGAGAGATAGTACAGCTGATATAGCACATGCAGCATAAGGTCCCCAAATTTTGCTGGCAGTGATCCCTGAGTACAGAGCGAGCACCCAAAACCAAAATAATGATACCAATATAAAGTGTATGTTTTCTATTTTTTATATCACTTTATCTCATAGATCTGATCAAGGAAAAATAAAGCAACAATTGAGCAATGAGAAATCATACAGAAATAGCCGATTTTATTCTCCTGGGACTGTCAGATGATCCAAAATTTCAAGCTGTCATCTTTATATTTCTTCTCATTACTTACATGCTCAGCATCACTGGGAACCTGACTATTATCACGCTCACTCTCCTGGATTCACACCTTCAGACACCCATGTATTTCTTCCTCAGAAATTTTTCCTTATTAGAAGTTTCATTCACAACTGTCAGTATACCCAAGTTCCTAAGTACTATTATTTCAGGAGATAAAACCATTTCCTTCAGTGATTGCTTTGCTCAATTATTTTTTTTCATTCTCTTGGGAGTCACTGAATTTTACCTGCTGGCCGCCATGTCCTACGACCGTTATATTGCAATCTGCAAACCGCTGCACTACATGACAATCATGAGTCGCAAAGTGTGTGTACTCCTTGTCTTCTCATCGTGGTTCATTTCCTTCTTAATTATATTCCCTGCGCTCTTAATGCTCTTAAAGCTGGATTACTGTAAATCTAATATTATTGATCACTTTACCTGCGATTATTTCCCCCTTCTGCAACTTTCTTGTTCAGACACAAATTTCCTTGAGAAACTTGGGTTTGCCTGCGCTGTCT
Organism: Sorex fumeus; assembly: GCF_029834395.1. Lineage (NCBI taxonomy): Eukaryota > Metazoa > Chordata > Mammalia > Eulipotyphla > Soricidae > Sorex > Sorex fumeus. Next base: position 14,415,630 of record NW_026606086.1, on the reverse strand, counting down.
TTACTCTAATGTTCACTTTGGCACTGATATTTCTTTCCTACACATATATCATCAGAACAATTTTAAAAATTCCTTCTACTAGTCAGAGAAAAAAGGCGTTTTCCACATGTTCCTCCCACATGATTGTCATCTCTATCTCTTATGGCAGCTGCATTTTTATGTATATCAAGCCTTCAGCACAAGAAAGGGTGTCTTTGAGCAAGGGAGTTGCTGTGTTAAACACCTCAGTAGCTCCTATGCTAAATCCTTTTATTTACAGTTTAAGGAATCAACAAGTTAAGCAAGCTTTTATGGACATGGCCAAAAAATCTATCTTCTACAGGCAAATGAAATGATATAATGAAACAAATTAGACACACTGAAGATCAATTTTAAAAATATAAACATATGGCTGGAGTGATAGCACAGTGGGTAGGGCGTTTGCCTTGCACACAGCCCACCCGGGTTTGATTCGCAGCATCCCATATGGTCCCCTGAGCACTGCCAGTTGTGATTCCTGAGAGCAACACCAGGAGTAACTCCTGAGCATCTCCAGGTGTGACCCAAAAAGCAAATAAATAAATAAATAAATATATAATCATAAATATTTTAGTAAGTTCTATAACAATGTAATACTTATCATCCTTGTACACTGTCAGTTTTTCATACAGTATAGGACTGCTTTTGTTTAGTAGATTGTTTTTTAATTTAAATTACATTTTTCATTGACTTTCTGATATTTCCTGAGTACAGTACTATTTGCTATTAATTAATGATACCCAGAAAAGTAAAATAATCCAAAAACCTATTCTGAATTTTGTTTAACAGAAAATGATCACCAGATTAAGGACACAGGTTTATGAATAAACAATATTTTGCTTAGTATGTTAAATATGGAATTTTATTTTTTTTATTTGATGAAAGTTTCTTTCAGCATCTTATAATTTCTCTATAGGATAAAAGGAAATGTCATGTAACTAACTTATTCAAAATGTAAAAACCAAGAACATTATTTTCTCACTTTAATAGGTGATTCAACATAATATCTATGAATAAAAATAGATTAAAATATATGCTTTTGTAAGTATTGATGGTCAATTGCTTTCAATATTTTCAAAGACTATGCCTTAATATGTGTATATGTATGGAGGTATCTATCTATAGATAGATAGAAACATAGATACCTCCTTGATATGTATATAGGTTTACCTATATGCATATATATAATCTTAACATGTATATAGGTAAACCTATATAAATATTATCTAATAAACATATTTGATGTAGGCAGGTAGACAGGGAAGGGTCCCAATAGAGATGGAATTCCTAGGAAGTAATAAAACCAATAACCGCAAAGCTACCAAGAGAAGACCCTTTGAGATCAGGAGCCTGACGACAACAGAGCCAGAGAAGGCTAGACTTCCCCTTTTGAGAGAAGCTTCAGCGGGAACAAAGGCCAAGGAAAGGAGTTTCAAAGAAGACTATCAACCACTCCCAACTCTAACCCCTTGGCAACCACCCTAGCAATGGATTCTTGGATTCTTATCTAGCTAGAAGCCCCATGTAGGGCAGCTTAGGGAAAACAAAAACCTATGAAATTAACCTTGAACAAAGGTCATGTGCATATACGCTACCCAGTCCATGTATGTGCTACTTGTGCCCACATAGACAAGCACACGTGATGCCCGAGCACATATGTCACCTGCATCTCCCCTCTTGAGATGTGTACTGGGTCTCTCTCTGCTTTTGGAGAAACCCACATTCTCTCCTGAGCATGTTGCTCTCTCTCCTTTTCTCTCCTTCCTCCCCTTCCTCAAAAACCTCCAAATAAAATCTGTTTTTGCTTCACTGTTCGTCTACTCATGAAAATCTATTCTGTGAGATAGCATAAGGACCCTGAAATCCTGTGTAATGTCTACACCTGACTTTCTTTTACTGCAAAAGCTGATTCCTTGCTCCAGCTCGAGTACATGGCGCCCTGAGAAATTGAGTGGTAGGGATTAATTCTGTGACAAGAAGGTCAAGTGGGCATCAGATGTGGCTTGACAGTCACCTAGTGGGCTGATGGGGATCTGGCTCATGCTGTAAAGAGGCTCATTGCAACTTTATCAGTCTGATCCTTCCTAGTGATCCCAGGGTAGCAGAGGCGGATGGGGGCAAAGTGGCCATCTCTCTCCTCTCTGCCTCACAAATGCCACCCATGGGGGCCCACTGAGTTCATATTCACATATTATTGTATATAGGTCATGTATACATAATTTTTTTATAAAAGAATGAAAAAATAACTTGTAGATATATAGAACCATTTTACTGTCTCTAATTTTATAGGAGCTCCACTCTGATTCTGTAAAACTGTTTGACTAGTTTGAAATACTATGTATCTGAGTTATTTTATACCCAAACAAAATAATTTTATTTTGTAGCACATAAAGGCCTCTTAATAATGCATAATTTTCCTTTATACAGGAAATTGAAATTTTTTTATCTACTAAATTATGCTTCCACACATTCTACTTAACCTTAATGAGTACTTAAAGTATTTTACAAGAAACGTGTGTGTGATTGCAAGTGTGTGCAAAGTTGAATAGAGTCGTGGATTAAAAAATACTCTCTATAAATAGGCTCAGAACTCTGCCTAACACCATGTACAAAAGTAAGATCAAAATGGATTAAAGACCTCAACATAAGACCAGAAACCATAAGGTACATTGAAGATAAAGTTGGCAAAACCCTCCATGACATTGAAGCTAATGGTATCTTCAAAGATGCCACGCCACTGGCCGAGCAAGTGAAAACAGAGATAGATAAATGGGACTATCTTAAACTAAGAAGCTTCTGCACCTCCAAAGAAACAGTGACCAAAATACAAAGACAGTCTACAGAATGGGAAAGGATATTCACCGAATACACATCTGACAAGGGGTTGATATCCAGGATATACAAAATACTGGTTAAACTCCACAAGAAGAAAACATTCAACCCCATCCAAAAATGGGGCAATGAAATGAACAGAAACTTTCTCAAAGAAGAAATCCGAATGGCAAAAAAGCACATGAGAAAATGCTCTACATCATTAATCATCAGGGAGATGCAGATCAAACCCACAATGAGATACCATCTCACACCTCAGAGACTGGCCCACATTCAAAAGAACAAAAGCAACCAATGCTGGCGTGGATGTGGCGAGAAAGGGACACTCCTTCACTGTTGGTGGGAATGTCGACTGGTTCAGCCCTTCTGGAAAACAGTATGGACGATTCTCAAAAAATTAGAAATTGAGCTCCCATTTGACCCAGCAATACCACTCCTGGGAATATATCCCAGAGAGGCAAAAATGTATAGTCGAAGTGACATCTGCACTTGTTTGTTCATTGCAGCACTCTTTACAATAGCCAGAAACTGGAAGAAACCTGAATGCCCAAGAACAGATGACTGGTTAAAGAAACTTTGGTACATCTACACAATGGAGTACTATGTAGCTCTTAGAAAAGATGAAGTCATGAAATTTACATACAAGTGGTACAATATGGAAAGTATCATGCTAAGCGAAATGAGTCAGAAAGAGAGGGATAGACATAGAAAGATTGCATTCATCTGGGGGATATAAAGTAACAAAGTATGAGATTAATACCCAAGAATAGCTGAGATCAGCACCAGGAGGATTACTCCATAACTTAGAGGCCAGCCGGGTATCCTAGAGGAAAGGGCTGTTCAGATAGAGAAGGGAGCACCAAATAAAGGATGTTTGGAGGATCCTCCCAGGAGGGGAGATGCATGTCAAAAGTAGACTATGGACTGAACATGTTTGCCACTCAATGCCTATTTTGCAGACCACAACACCCAAAAGGAGAGAGAGAACACAGGGGATTGCCCTGCCACAGAGACAGGGGGGATGGGGGGATGGGGGTGGGAGGGATATTATCCATGGTGGTGGAAAATGGGCACTGGTGGAGGGATGGGTATCTGATCATTGTATAATTGAAACCAAAGCACAAAAAATTGTAAATCTACAACTTTAAAAAAATAAAATAAAATAAAGGGAAAAAAAAGAGTTATATAAATAAAAATATCAAACAGAAAAAAAAATACTCTCTATAAAACTCTTTATAATAAATAATGTATATTTTATATAATATACTATGATCCCTCTTACTGACATAATATTATTTCTACATAATGATAATTATGAGATTTATTCCATTTAACAATATAGTGTGAAATTTGCTAAAATGAATTTAAAATGTTGTAGAAAATGTAATATTCCCTCTACCAGAAATAATTTCTTAGCGAAGATCATGGAGGAAGCTCTAAACACTGCTGCGGATAGTCCAAAAGTGAACAAAAAGAAACTGAGATTCAAAATATTGGCTGCGTGCAAGGCAAACGCCCTACCGCTGTGCTAAAGAAAAGTTATGACAATTTCTCAGATTTCTTCCATGCTATCTGAAATGAAATTTTTATGTGAAATAAATAGTTGACCAACTTGACATTTTGCTTTAAGTATTTATTTACCCATTCATAAATCAGGTATAATACCAGGCATAATTTTCTCCAAGGTGGAAATAACTTTGAAAAAAATATAACACTAAAAGCTATTAATATAGTTATCTTCATTAATATTTTTCTGTCTTTACCTGTACCATTATGAATGTGTGCAGATAACATTTTTAAGGTAGTAAGACCTCTTAGCTTAAGATTTTCCTTCTCTTTTTCAAGGTTTATAGACAATTCTGTGTAAGCAGTTTCTAGTTGGTTTTCTTTAGCTGATGCTATATTAATTAATTCCCCAATTTTATTTAATTTTATAAAGTTGTTCAGAAAATTTATTACATTCAATATTTCAACACCAATCCCACCACAACATCTTCTCATCACCATTATTTTGAATTTTCCCACAACCACCAAAGCCTGCCCCCGAAAGAGGTATTAAATAATTTATTGTGTATGGCTTGTTATGAAGAATGCATTAAAAATGATCCAAAAAGTTTCCTTAGAGGAAAATGTGTGAAAATTGGTCTCTCACCCTAAAGCCATTAAGCTCATGTATGTGTAGAGCGTGGTGTGCTAGTATTTATTTATATTTGGATCGAGATCAATTGCCTTCTACCTTAACTCCATCAAATATGGTGTGCTACTCTTGGTACATCAGTGGAGTAGAGTATGAAATCTCACATGGCTGTGAATGTGGCCACATGCTCAAGTCATTCTAAAATTTTAAATATGGTGAGACAACTGGAGATGATTTTAGGATCTGAAAGTATCTATGCAGCTTGTTACTCTATTCTGAGCCTTATTTGTGAGTCTCTGGATCATGACAGCTAATGAGCTTAAATGGCACTGGATGCAGTTTGTGGGTGTGACAGGCAAGCTCCAGGAAAGGCAGAAAATGGGGGAAGGTCATACCTGTTTTGAGTAACTTTTAACAAATATATGATTTTGACAAATTAGGCCATATGGAGGTAGAAAGGGACAGAATTATTTATTTACTTTTTTTATAGTTTATAAACAGATCAGATTAAGTTCTAATATATTGTAAAATTTTCAGTCATATTAACAAGCATTTCAAGAAGGTGATGTGAATTTACATAAATTTATAATAATGCATTCATTCATATACATGGAAACTTCCAGAAGTTGTTTATATCATAATCTGAGATTATTATTAGAAGAATCAAAAATTCTCCAATATCTTCTTTTTAATTTGTTAAATAATGCAATACAATTTGCTGAGTGTGAAGCTGACAGTGATATCAATGTTACTAAAAGATGAGCATAAATAAAGATTAAAAATAATTTTCAACATTTCAATAATTTTAATTGCATGTAAATGTTCTATATTTTTTTATTTTTAGCAACATGGATTTGTCATTTTACCTTATCACTTAATATTATCCAAATTTTTAATTTAAAAAATAAAGCAACCATTACAAACCCTAAACTAGATTCTTCTATAGAAGCATGAATACAAAGAATGTAATTTAAATTAAGCTATCCCGGGATGGATGCTGGGAGCCGTGGTGGTGGAGGATGGGCACTGGTGGAGGGATGGGTACTTGATCATTGTATAACTGAAACCCAAGCACAAAAATTTGTAAGTCTATACCTGTACCTCATGGTGTTTGACCAATAAATAAATAAATAAATAAATAATAAAATAAATAAAAATAAATAAATTAAGCTACCCTGATTAAGACATTTTTATACAGATAAAAATTAATTTACATACAAGAATAAAACAAATCACAATATTTATTTATTAAAGGGTAGCAAAATATGCTTAAAAATGACCTTAACCACACAAATTATCCTACAGATGCTCCCAAATCTCCAGAATTTAATTATAAAATTGGAATGACTTATTTTTAAGTACCTCTTAGGAAAAGAAACTGAATCATTGATGACTTAAAATCTTTTATATGTGATATATTTAATCTAAATGCAAAAATTGATTTAAATATAGAGAAAATTAAGTTTACTGTTTTCCATTTTTTTTTGCAATACTCTAAAATAGTTATTAACTCAAGATACTCACCTGAAAATAAAAACAGCTTGAGGTATTTCCAATGCTGAAACAAGTTTCTGAATTCTAACTACCATAAGAGTAAATATTTTCTCTGCACTTGTATGTTCATTGCAGCACAGTTTACAATAACCAGAGTCTGGAAAAAAACAGAGTGCCCGAGAACAGGCGACTGGTCAAAGAAACTCTGGTACATCTACGCAATGGAATACTATGTGGCTGTAAGAAGAGATGAAATCATGAAATTCGCATATAAGTGGATGGACATGGAGAGCATCATGCTAAGTGAAATTAGCCAGAAAGAGGAGAGACATAGAATGACAGCACTTATTTGTGGAATATAAAGTAGTATAATATGAGACTAACATGTAAGGACAGTAGAGATAAGGGCCAGGAGGATCACACCATGGTTTGGAAGCTGGCCCCACATGCTGGGGGGGAAAGGCAGTTGAAATGGAGAAGGAGTCAGTATGTAAATGATGATTAGAGGGATTGCCCAGGATGGGAGATGTGTGATGAAAGTAAACCAAGGACCAAACAATGACCTCTTAGTATTGTATTGTAAATCATAATGACCCAAATTAGAGATAGAGTAAGAAGAATTATACCTGCCACAGAGGCAGGGGATTGGGTGGGATGGGGGTGGTGGATGGGCCATTGGGAACAAGGGTGGTGGAAAATATGCACTGGTGGAGGGATGGGTGCTCGAGCATAGTTTAAGTAAAATGCGATCATGCAAGTTTGAAACTGTATCTCATGGTGATCCAATAAAGCTTCTTGAAAAAAAAAAGGAGAAACTATTTTCATCTAGGGTACAATTAGACAGAAGATGTAGGTTTGCCAAGAATTTTCCCATATTAGTTATGTTCTTTTATCCTTTCAGAACTACAAGCTTCAAGAAAAATGCTCATGTGTAAAAGCCTATTAACTTAATTTGATCTGCTGTAAGCTATTAAAAAGTAAATAAAAATAGAGATTTGCGGAGAACGGAGTGTCCCAGCTCTAGCATATTAGCCAAACAGAAGACTTCAAATTTTCCTTCCTGAAAATTATTTGACCTGAGAATGAAATCCTATGCTAGTCAGTGAAAGATGCTTTTCTTTTACTTTTTTTTTACACTGTATAAGCTGAATATATAAAACACATCACAGACTGGATGACTGATTTATATGGAAGTTCAATTTTTAGTTTTTCTCACATCCTTGCCAATACAGCATAAACTTTTAAAAGCAGATCCATTACACAAGAAAGAGTTTTTTGTATGCAGTTTATTAGAATACATTTTCAATAATTATACCAACAATGATGGTACTTGAGGACTTAACCTCTGCACATGGAAATAATGAAACTTTTTATATTTATCTTCATTCTGAAACTTTAACAAGTCACTTTACTCACATATCTTATGATTCTCCCTTCACATAACACATATACAGATACAACTAATACATAGCACTGTATAGCACTATCTCCCCGTTGTTCATCGATGTGCTTGAGCGGGCCCAGTAACATTGTGAGACTTGTTGTTACTGTGTTTGGCATATCAAATATGTCAGGGGTAGCTTGCCAGGCTTTGTCGGGCAGGCGACACACTCTCGGTAGCTTGCTGGGCTCTCCAAGAGGGGTGGAGGAATTGCACTCAGGTCGGCAGGGTTGGCCGCATGCAAGGCAAATGCCCTACTGCTGTGCTATCGCTCCAGCCCATATAACTCATACACAAATATAATATAAATACAGTATAATTTTTTATTTTAGATTGAATCACCATGAATTACAAAGATATCTATGATTGAGTTTCAGGCATCAAATATCCCAATGCCAATCCCTTCGTCAGTCTCCATTCCCTTTGCCAGTGACTCTAGTTTCCTCGACACCTCTGCCTGATTCTACAGGCCCCCCTCCTCCATGTTCCCCTTCTTCATTATCCAATTAATCTTTTCCTTGACTCATTTCCCCACAACCCCACCCCAGTAGAAAGCTTAAGAACCACTTCTATTCTTCATTTTTCTTGCTTTTAAGCTTTTGATATTTCCCTAGGGAGTTTCATTATATCCCACATATGAGACAGATCATTCTGAGTTTGTTCCTCTCTCTATGACTGATTTCACTCAACATGATACTCTTCATATCCATCTACATAGCTGCAAAATGCATGAATTCATCTTTATGGCTGAGCAGTATTTCATTCTGTATGTTTTTTTTATCTTATCTAGTAATCTGTTCTTGGACATTTTTGATGTTTCTATATTTAGACTACTGTGAAGAGTGGTATAATGGACATAGGAATACAGATGTCTTTTCTTCATCATGCTCTGGGGCCCTTGGGGTATATTTCCAAGTGTGGAATTGCTGGATCATATGCAAGTTCGATTTTCAGTATTCAACTTTTAGTGGAGGATGCTCAACTCCAATCCGAGTAGGCTTGGAGATCTTGGCCCCAGAACCCGTGTGGCTTTGTCCGTCTGCCAGTACCTTCAGGTGTGCGGAAAGTGGTCTCGGCATGGTGGTGGCTGGTCCTGGAGGTCTTCCGCTGCCGGAGCCCTGGTCGGGGCGGGGAGGAAAGCTCAACCCGCTCCCCTCCAAGGGACCCAGGCGAGGAACAGCCAGGCGCAGGGGCAGGAGACTGCAATGGTCTTGTCCGGGAGCTGGATTTTATAGTCTCTGAGTCTTGGCCGCTGATGGGATTACACGGCGCCAGGGGGCCAGGTGGTGGGTGTGACCCAGGTCCTCCAAATTCCAGTAGGCAGGGGTCACACTCACCACCTGGCCCGCTGGCACTGTGTAATCCCATCAGTGGCCAAGACTCAGAGACTATAAAATCCAGCTTATCAGGTCATCTTATCAGGACATCTTTTTATGATATCTTATTATCTCATTCCTACTTTGGACAAACTTGCAGGCTATCGAATGTAGCCTGCCCACAGGGCAGAGTCTGGCAAACTCCCCGTGGCGTACCAAATATGCCAAATACCAGTAACAATGATGGGTCTCATTCTCCTAAAGAGCCTTGAATATAATCTCAGGGCTAGGATGAAAGAGATGTTACTGAGGCCTGCTTGAGGCAATCGACAAATAACAGGTTGATGAATGAATGAATGAATGAACTTTTAGTATTTCTCCATCCTTGCCAACACAACATAAACTTTTAATAGTTTATAATCTATTTCATATAAAAGAGGTTTATGACTGTAGTTTCATTAGAATATATTTTCAATAATTACATACATATGATGGATATTTTAATACACATATATTTCTATATTATCAATATAAAGTATATAAAGGACACAAATGATGCTGAATTGTCCCAAGTGGGCCTGTCTCTGAGCCAAGAATTCTAGGGTTTTCTCAGAATGGGACAGGCAGGTAACCACCCATGCTTGATGGCCCAACAGCCTTCAACCAGACCTGACATTATCTGGCATGGAAATGGCCCAGCTCCATAACTGAACCTCATCCAAATCTCTAAATTAGTGCAGTTCCACAGTTCCTAGGGGGTGTGTGGAACTTACAAATTTTGCAGTACTGACAGTCTAGGAGGAACATAGTAAATTTGATGGGAAAGTTGCATAGAAGACCACCAAGCTCAGTAAGTGAAAAGAATAACAAAGAAAGTTCAACTAATGACAGACAACCAGCTCAATAAATCTTCAATGACTTCAGTAAGTCATTGTCATTGTAGAACAATGACTCATAAGAGATATATCATTGTAAGACAATGACTTGTGTGGGACATAATAAGTAGCAGATTGACACTTATTGATCTGTTTTTAATAATTCCATTTGCCCTTGATTGTAACAAGAATATAAGCCCAATTTGTTTGTGCATGCTAACGAGGCAACAATCCTGGTAGTGCTCAAGGGAACATAATTGGTTTCAACTGATCCCTAAACAAGGTCTTAAAAAGCCACAGCTGACTAGGTTAGGATTGTCACTCTGTTGTGATTGTGTCTGAGGCCAGATGAAAGCCAAATGCTTGGGGTGCTGCACAGAGGTCATTGATGGAGACTTCCAACTCAATGACTCTAACAAATCCTTCCCCTGTCTCTGCTCTAGTCCAACAAAGGACCGAACCATGATAGGCTGTGTGCAAGTCAAAGATCTTAAGTCCACAATTTCTATGATGACCAAATGCAAGATTGTTTAAAAACGTAATGCCACAATAAAAATTTAATTATAGCATAATTTCAATAATGTAATATGGCTATGTTTTATCTTCATTATATTTATTTTCTTTTTTCTGTTTATCTTTGGGAGGCACAGTGCTCAAGTGCTGAGGGTCTGACCAGTATCAGCTGCGTGTAACCTCTATACCACTTCTCTGATCTATAACTAACTTTTCTTGTAAATAAAAGACAAATAAAAACAAAACAAAAAAAACCAGGTTTTATTTGGAAGTTCTGGGGAAGGGAGAAAGAGAGAGAGAGCACTCAAGAGAGAACATAGGTTTTCAATGGAGGAGGGAGAGCTACAGTACACATTCTAGTGTTAAAGTATGAAGGTATGAAAATACAATCTCAAGAAGGTAGATGCAGGCAACACGTGCTGAGGCATCACATGTACTCAGCTGCAACACACGGGCACAGGCAACACATGGAATCTGGTAGCATTTGCTTGAGCATCCTTTGTTAAATTTGGCTTTTATTGGGTTTCTCCAAAACTGCCCCACAGAGTAAGAGTCCATTGGTAGAGTGGTTGCTAAGAGGAAGAATTGAGAGTGGTTATGACCTTCTTTGATATTCCTAGTTGACCTTTGTTCCTCCTGGAACTTCTCTCAGAGGAGGAATCTGGCCTTCTCTGGGTCTACACTGGCATCGGGTACCAGGCCTTAGCTCCTTTATCCACAAGGTGGGTTTATGCAGCTTTTGGGCTATTCGTTTTATTACTCCCAAGGAATTCATTGTCAAGGGCCCTTTCTCTCTCTGTCTGCCTTTCTGCTTCCTATACTCCTCTAAAGATTCTACCACCTTAAATCTTTAAGTGGTAAAATGGTGAAGATCTCTCTTCTATATATTCTTCATGCTAACAAAAGTTCTGAAGACCCTGTAGACATATGGGGTGAAGATATGTCTCCTGTTACACCACCCACAGTGGAGAGGACACAGGAAAACCCACCAGTGGAACTTTAAGATTCTGGAAGACCCTGGCATAAGATCAACCCCCAGGCAGAAATCCTTCCCCTGTCTCTGCTCTAGTCCAACAAAGGGAGTTGTCTTGAGACCACCAGGAATTGAGATGTTAATGAGGCCAACAAGTCATCTCAGATAGAAGCTAATTAAAGACAGAAAGAACTAGAGAAAACAGTGCTGCAATTTAGCAAGGCAGAACTCTTCTCAACTGATCCCTAAACAAGGTCTTAAAAAGCCACAGCTGACTAGGTTAGGATTGTCACTCTGTTGTGATTGTGTCTGAGGCCAGATGAAAGCCAAATGCTTGGGGTGCTGCACAGAGGTCATTGATGGAGACTTCCAACTCAATGACTCTAACAAATTTTAGGGTTTCTTTGCCAGAACATGGGGTGGTGTCCCCTCCCTCTAAGAGATCAAAGGCTCCTTGCACTAGGACATATAGCAGATAATGGAAAGTTGCACAGGAGATACAAGTTCAAAGAGTTTAATTCTCTCAGGAGAAATTAAAGAGACTCTGAGAAATAGAAAGTCAAGCATTAGCTTTTCTTCTCCATAGTTTGTTGCTCCTCAGAAGTATGGAAAACTAGGCCTTTAAGGCATTCATTTCTTCATTCCTTCCTTTCTCTCTCTCTTTCTCTCTCTCTGTTGCTTTTCTCTTCCTCTCTCTCCCTCAGTCTCTTGGAGTAGTTAAATATTCATTTTTAAAAGTTGGTAGTAATTAAAGGTTTAGAAAGCCACATCCACCCTCAGAATATTTCCATCAAAATAAACAATCTTTGTGTCATTTCTATACAATATCATATTTGCTATTCATTGTTTTGGAATTTATTTTCAAATTTTATCTATTAAAGTTTTTATAATATTAGGAGACATATTCAGTTTTATCAAATGTATTGAGTTGAATGTATGAAAGAATTTTGACATTAAAATTGAAAAATGGGGAAATATGTAATTGTAGAGAGGAAATAAGCTTATCCAAAGTGTATAAGAGAAAAAAACTAGGTGGCATGTTTTTCACTTTAACTTTATAGTAGTTTTAATTAACCAGAGAAACATATTATCCTTTACATAGAATCTTTAAAAGCTTGTTTTACTTGTTGATTCCTCAGAATATAGATAAATGTATTCATCATAGGAAAAACAGAAGTATTCAAGAAAGGTACCCCTTTGTTTGGAGATGTCTTTTCTTTTGCTGATGGGTGACATACATGAATAAGCAGCTTTCATAAAAATGGTTATGACTATCATGTGAGAAGAAACTATAGAATATGCTTTTTTTCTTTGAGTGGCTGAAGGCAGTTTCAAAATTGTGCTAATGATGAATGTGTGGAATTGAATTATTAAAGACAAAGTCACTGTCACTGTCCACACATTGTTCATCGATTTGCTCGAGCGGGTCCAGAAACATTGTGAGTCTTGTTACTGTGTTTGGCATATCAACTACATCATGGGAAGCTTTCCAGTAAAGAGCAAAATCACTAGTCCATTAAAACCCAATCACTTCTATGAGCTTTGTATCTGAACAGGATAATTGTAGAAGGGGAAGATAGTAGCAGATATAATGATCAATGATGTAGGGACCACAGTAATCTAACTGAAGGAACAAATAACTGGCGAGAATATAGTTAAAAATCCTTCCAGCTGAACAGAAAGACAAGCAAATTGCAGACTCCTATTCATGATGTTAGTAATGAAAGGCTTTGCAGATGGTTTCATAATATCATAGGACATAGTAGTGAGAAGATAAAATACAATTATTCCTAGAAAAATTAAAAAAAACAGCTGATCTATACAACTGTTAGATGAAATTGTTTTGTCTCTAATGATTATTGTTTCTAGAAATCTAGGAAGAAATATGTAGGGGTCATTAGATGTGCATCCAATGAAGTGAGAGTTAAGGTTGTCAAATTTCCAGTGATTCATTATGTGCTATAAATAGAAATGCAACTAAAATAATTGAAGCTGTGGATCATCTTATAGCCCTAGAAGAATGAATTTTCTGAGAATTGTGAGATTTTTAATGGCAAATTCTTTTCTTTTCCTTTAGAAACAAAAAATATATATACATTCCCTTTGAAAAACATAGGGAACAAAATATAAAATGGAATGAAAGACAATAAATCTTATAAATTAATATGCTGAAAATAATCTTTAAAATTAAAAGTAAATATTTTTATCAACTTTCACCAGTTTTCATTATCCTTATAGTCAAGTAACAATTTTTAAATAAAGTTAAATATTGCTTTCTCCTCAGAAAGAAAGTACTTTATCAGAATTTGCAGATAAATTTTGTGGTACTTTTTAAAGTTGTTTCTTATAAAATATTTTTAGAAATAAGCATTAAGTACTTATTTAAATGCACACACTCTTTTTAAAAACAATATGCATATATTTTAATTTTTCTTTGCTCATTCTTCTTAAAGCCAGTGTGCTTTGAAATTACTGCAGAATCTGAAAGATTACAGAGGTCAATTAGACTTTCTCCTAAATTTAAAATACTGAATCTTACTTAGAAAACTTTTACAAGTATGATAAACTATCCAAAAGAGTAATGTGTAACTTTAGAAGGTACGTTAATGTAGAGGAAAGGTTTATTCCAATATTCTCCTACATTTAGCATGAAAGTTTTTAATTTACACATCACATCTCCACATCACCATTTTCCCATTTTTGATGAATGTTTCAGAAGTTTAAGGAATTGGGCAATATGTGTCTAATATAGTAATTATCTATAAGCAGCTTAATGTTATTTGAAAAATAACAGAAATACATTCTATTTCTTCTTGATTATGGAGTTTCATATTTTTGTCCTCTGTGTGTTTTAGTATTTATATAATCTCAGATATGACAACTGAGCTAGCAAAATTTACTTGTCCAATTTATTCTCAAAACAACTGTGGTTAAAAAAACTAAAAACAAACAAACAAACAAAAAACAACTGTGGTGATTTAATTTTTATTTGTCTCTATAATTAGCTTTTTTTTTATTGACAGACAAGTAATATTTGACCTGTATTTTAACTCATTCTTAATAGTATAAAATGTCCAAGCAATTTATTACAATGCAACATTTTCATTTTCCTGTTGCATTTCCTAGCCCATTTCATACTCATCTCTATTATATCTGCACCAAATTGAACAGGATGTTTTTACTTGCTACTTTACAAAAATCCGAAGTAATCATTCAAAACATTTTGTTATAAATTAGTAAACTTTTAAAATAAATATGTTAATTGTATGATTATAGGTCCACAAAATCTAAGAAATATTTTTTGGGGGGTTAGTAATTATTCTTGATCACTTGATCACTAAACATCCCGTTACTTATCCATTTGCTCGTGCAGGCACTAGTAATGTCTCCATTCATCCCTGTTGTGTGCTAGTGTAGCTCAATGGCATGTGCTTGCTCCAGGAACTTGAGGAGCCTCAAACCGTTTGTTAAGGGTCTTGACGAAGAAGTCAGACCATCTCGTAGGTGGGCGGCCGGGTGTTTGCTCTTTTGACGTCCTGTGGAATCCAGTCAGTAATAGCTATAGTCCAGCTGTTGTCTCCAATTTGCATTACGTGTCCAGCCCATCTGATTTTGGAAACCTTGGCAAATGGGACAGCGTTACTGATCTTCGATTGTCAACAGACGTCGGAACTTTGGATTCCTTCTATCACTTGAGTGAAGTGTGATACTCCAAGCTTTGCTCTTTCGATTCCTCCTTTGGAGACCCGAATAGCATTCTCATCCTGTTTTCGTAGGGCCTAAGTCTCTGAGGCTTATGTTAATGCAGGAAGAATGGTGGAGTAGAAGAGATTTCCCTGGATCAGTAGGTTCTTCGTCCTCTTAACTATTTCTTTGACGCTATTGAAGGCACCCCACAGCACTCTCTTCCTCCTGCGAAGCTCAGGTGCCAGGTGGTTCGTCATGTTGAGTTCTCGACCTAGGTACACATAACTGCTGCATTTGTAGATGTTCGTTCTTCGAGAGTGAATGGAATATCAGGAACGAATCCATTTCTCATGAACATTGTTTTTGTGAGATTCAGCTGCAGTCCGACCTTTCCACACTCATGGTCAAAGTCGGCCAGCATTTGTGCAGCTTGGCTAATGTTGGTGTTATTAGAACGATATCATCAGTGAAGTGGGGGCGGTGTAGCTCACCACCATCTATCTTCACTCCCATTCCATTCCGTCCCATTCCAGTCATTGCATGACATTCTCAAGGGTGGCACTGAAGAGTTTCCGTGAAATGGTATCATCCTGCCTAACCCCTCTCTTAACTTGTATCAACACTTCCTTGTAGGATGGTAACATCCTGGTGGTGAATCCCTAATATAGCTCATGGAGGATCCTGATGTATTGAGTTTGAATGCCCTGTTTGGCCACTGTTTCGATGCATCTTTCTCAACAGAAACAAAGGCTTTCTTTAAATCAATGAACGTTAGACAGAGCGGCATCTTGAACTCCCGCGAAACCTTAGTGAGCTTGGTTACCGTGTAGATATAGTTGATCATGCTGAATCCTTTATGGAACCTGGCTTGCTCATATGGTTAAGTAGTAATTATTAAATAGATTAAATTAGAAGATAGTAATTATTCTATTTTTCTTAAACCATTTTTGTTGTAATTTAGTAAACTTTTAAAATAAATATTAACATATTTATTTAATGTATGGGCTGGAGCAATAGCACAGCGGGTAGGGCATTTGCCTTGCACATGACCAACCCGGGTTTATTTTCCAGCATCCAGTATGGTCCCCTGAGCACTGCCAGGGGTAATTCCTGAGTGTAGAGCCAGGAGTAACCCCTGTGCATCACTGGGTGTGACCCAAAAAGAAAACAATAATAATAAAAAAATAAAATAATAAAATATATATGTTGATAGTATGGTTATAGGTCTATAAAATCTATGAAATATTTGCTTTGGGTTAAGTAATTATTCTATTTTCTTTAAAACATTTTTGTTATAACTTAATACACTTTTAAAATAAATATGTTAATTTTATGATTATAGTTCTATAAAATCTAAGAAATATTTTCTTTGGGTTAAGCAATTATTCTAGTTTCTTTCATAAACTGCTTTCAAAGATGAAAACAATGAATAATCTCAGTGAAGTCAACTACTGTGTATCTTTAAATTGAGATGAGAGAGATTATTCTGTATCTATCCCTTTCCAAGAAAGTTTTGAATGACATAAAGAAGATAAATATGTATATTTGCATAAAAAACTTGAATAAAAACAAATATTGGTATATAATTAGATTCACATTACAAATAAAATTTGAGATACTCTTAGTTGTTTCCCTACCACATTTCTTCATATATGTATATGAGAGATTATTCTGTGTTCGTCTCCAAT
Organism: Sorex fumeus; assembly: GCF_029834395.1. Taxonomy (NCBI): domain Eukaryota; kingdom Metazoa; phylum Chordata; class Mammalia; order Eulipotyphla; family Soricidae; genus Sorex; species Sorex fumeus. The sequence goes on along the minus strand of NW_026606086.1, from coordinate 14,398,656 downwards.
TTCACAGATTATTCTGTGTTGATTTCTTACTAATTTCAGTAAGCATGATTTCTCTTCAGATTCCTCTATGTAGCTGTAAGTTGCACAAATTTATATTTTCTAATGGCTAGTAGTCTTCCATTATGTATATATAAACCACCATTTCTTTATCCAGTCATCTGTTCTTGAACACTTGGGTTATTTCCAGATAGTAGTTACTGTGAATACTTAACATAGTCTTTTAAAAAGTGAGTTTGGGCCCTTGAGGTAGATGCTAAGAAATATAAATGCTGTGTAGTATAAAGCTCAATTACTGATTTTTGAAGTGTTCCTATTGCTTTTCAGAGAAATTGAACCATTTGACACTCCCACCCATAGTTAATGAGTTGTTTTTTATTTGCTGTATCTATGCCAACAATTTTTTTGTTCTTTTATATACTCATTGTCTCAAGGAAATTTTTAATAGAGTCTAGGGTTTCCTGTGTGTAGCATCATGTTATTTGCAAATAGTGATAGTTTGACTTTTCCTTTTCTGATATTAATCCAATTAATATGCATAAGTAGTCTAAATTTTGTGTAAAGGACTTCAATATTACATAGACTAAGAGTGATGAGAAAACAGCCTTGTGTTGTGCCTGTTACATGGACAACTTTCAGTTTTTCCAAATTGAGTATGATATTAGCTGTATGTTCCTGCTAAGTTGCTTTAAATATATTGAGGAAAGTTACTTCTTTTTCTATTTTGTAGAGTTTTTACTGTGAATGTTTGTTGAATTTTGTCAAATGCTTTTTATGCATTTGTTGATTATAATACGTTCATCATGTCGACCAAGACCATCCATGGTAACTCATGGTTCCAGAAGGCCAAATCTAAACGTTGGACATGGGAGTTTCCTGGTGGACGATTCCACAATGAAATAGACCACATCATATTCAATGGACGGTTTTGCCTGACAGATGTCGCTGTTGTCCCAAAATTCTGAACAGGATCAGACCACCGTCTCCTTCGTGCAAAATTCTACTTCAGAGAGCGGGGAGAAAGGGCTGCAAAGTTCAAAAAGAGAACTCCCAGAATGACCACCAACTGGGAGCTCTTTGGCACTATTGCGGCAACATGGGAAGATGCCATTGTTGACAACATTGACGAGGAATACGATCGACTGGTTCAGCACCTCCATGATTGTGCGAGGAAAGCCAAGAGAGAGATAGTCACAAAAAAAATGCCTATCTTCGAAAACTCTTGAGCTTATTCGCCAACGTGGTTTGGGGCATGCCTCAGGTAACCGAAAGCAAATGTCTGAGCTCGCAAAGCAGTGCAGAGATGCAATGAAGGAAGACCTCAAAGAGAGAAGAGCAGAAGTGCTGGTAGATGCGGCAGAAGCCAGGAAAAGTATTTGTAATGCCCGCTTGTCCTTCGCCAACTAAAAGACCAAGATGACTGCCCTCTGACATCCTGATGGATCTATCACATCCTCCAGAATGGTAATGGAGAAGATTATCCATGACTTCTACTCAAATCTCTTCGATAGCCATGTCCACTTGCCGACATACCAAATTCCATAGGATGGATATGTCGTTCCTAATGTTCTCCCTTCCGAAATCCGACACAGCATTCCGTCAGTAAAGAAACGAACAGCACCCGGCCCAGACAAGGTCAGATCTGAATACCTGAAGAACTTGCCATCAGTACTCATCAATACACTGGCTTGTCTCTTCACACGGTACCTGTCTGAATGCAAGGTTCCATCCCAATGGAAAACCAGCAGGACCGTACTACTGTTCAAGAAGGGATACATCCATGACATTGGCAACTATCGCCCTATCTGCTTATTGTCTGTCATCTACAAGTTGTTCACTTGAGTCATCCTAAATAGGATGGCAGAACACTAGATGAAGGACAATCATGTGAGCAAGCCGGTTCTGCAAAGAATTCAGCACCATCAACCCTATCCACATGATAACCAAGCTCATTGAGGTTTCTCGGGAGTTCAAGATGCCGCTCTGTCTAACGTTCATTGATTTAAAGAAGGCCTTTGATTCTGTTGAGACGGAAGTGGTCATGGAAGCCTTAGCCAATAAGGGCATTCAAGCTCAATACATCAAGATCCTCTGTGAGCTGTAGTGTGGATTCACTACCAGGATCTCACCATTCTACAAAGAAGTAATCATTGAAGTCAAGAGAGGGGTTCGGCAGGGTGAAATCATTTCACTGAAACTCTTCAGTGCCACCCTTGAGAACATCATGCGACGACCGGAATGGGAAGGAATGGGAGTGAAGATAGATGGTCGGCAACTACACCACCTCTGCTTTGCTGATGACATTGTTTTAATAACACCAAACATTAGCCAAGCGGCACAAATGCTGGCCGACTTCGACCGTGAATGTGGAAAGGTAGGACTACAGCTGAATCTTATGAAGACAATGTTAATGAGAAACAGCCTCGTTCCTGATGCCCCATTTACTCTCAACGAAACAACCATCTCTGAATGCAACAGCTATGTGTACCTAGGTCGAGAAGTCAACATGACAAATGACTTGGCACCCGAGCTGTGCAGGAGGAAAAGAGCAGCTTGGAATGCCTTCAAGATCATTGAAAAAATAGCTAAGAGGACGAATAACCTCTGGCTCTGGGCACACCTCTTTGATTCCACTGTTCTTCCTGCATTAACATATGCCTCAGAGACCTGGGCCCTATGTAAACAGGATGAGAATGCTCTTCGGGTCTCCCAAAGAGGAATTGAATGAGCTATGCTTGGAATATCATGTTTCACTCAAATGAGAGAAAGAATCCGGAGTTCCAACATCTGTCGGTGATCAAGAATCAGGGACGCTGTCTCATTTGCCAAGGTGTCAAAAATCACATGGGCTGGTCACATAATGAGATTTAAAGACGACCACTGGACTAGCGCTGTTACCGACTGGATTCCACGGGATGTCAAAAGACCTTGTGGCCGCCCACCTACCAGATGGTCAGACTTCTTCATCAAGATCATGAACGATCGGTTTGAGGCTCTTCATGTTCCTAGAGTGAACAGATGCCATTGGGCTACACTAGCACGCGACAGGGACAAATGGAGACGTTACTGGCACCCACTTTAGCAAATCGATGATTAATGGGAAGTCAAGTGATCAAGTGATTGATTAATTAAATTACTTTAATTTTATTGTACCGACTTGATGTATTATATTGACAGATTTGAGTGTATTAACTCTTCCACACTTCTGAAATATAACCTACTTGACCATGGTTTATGATCTCTTGAATATATTGTTGCATATAATTCATGAGCAGAGCCTCACATCTGAAGACCTCCGGTTCCAGCCACAGCCATGGTTAAGACTAATGTCCACACGTTCGGATGAGCCTCACACATGAAGGAACCAGGTGTGTGGAACCTGGGGCTTAGATCTCCAAGCTTGATTGGATCAGGACTGGGACTACTCCACCCAAATCCCCCATTTTTCCAGTATGTATGTGTTACACCCACCAACTGCTCCCAGTGCAGTGTAATCCCATCAACGGCCAAGACCCAGAGACTATGAAACCCAGCTTCCGGAAGTGCGTGACCACAATCATGGCCGCGTGACATCTTACTATCTAGTTCTTACTCTGGAGAACTTGGAAGGCTACTGCAAATATCCTGCCCGCATGGTAGAGTCTGACAAATGCCCAGTGGCATATTCAGTATGCCAAAAACCAGTAACAATGATGGGTCTCATTCTCCTGACTCTGAAAGACCCTCAAATGTGGCACTTTCTGAAATCTCAAGGCTAGGACAAAGGAGATGTTACTTGTGGCTGCTCGAGGAAATTGATGAACAACAGGATGACAGTGATACAGTGATGTTTATCAATAAAATTGATCTAAACTTTTCTTCCTTTTTTTGTTTTTTGGCTGTACCCAGCAATGCTCAGGGGATAATCCTGACTCTACATTCAGGAATTACTTCCAGTGAAGCTCTAGGGACCATATAGGATGCCAAGGATTTGACGTGAGTCTGCCACTTGCAAGGCAAATGCCCTACTTGTACAATGACTCCAACCCTGAACTTTTCTTTCCTGGCAAAGTTCTTCTCTGGTTTTGGTATAAGGATAAGGTTTACCTTGTAGAAACTGAAAGGACTCCTTTATTTGATCTTCTGGGAGAGCCTCAGAAGATTGAATGATCTTTGCAAATTTGAAAGAACACTCTTAAACTTATCTGGACCTGGGTTTTGGTATTGAAAAATTTTTTTCTTATCATTTTTATTTCTTCACTAGTATTTACCTGTTTAGGTCCTCTTTTTCCCCCTAATAAAATATTTAAGGAGTGTAAACACCCAAAATATATCAATTTATTTTTGGTTCTCCAATTTGATGGCATAAAATTTAGATATTAGTCCCTAATGATCCCTTAAACTCTGTAATAAGCTTTAACATTAACCATTTGCCAGATAATTCATGGGAAAATATTTTCTCCCAGTCTCTTGGATATCTTTTATTCCGATCATTATTTCTTTTCAGTGTGGAAGCTTCTAAATTTCATATAGTCACTTAAGTTTATCTTTGCTTCAATTGGCTTTGCCAATATCATTGAATCTTTGAAGATGCCTCTAGATTCAATGTCATGAATTATTCTTCCGGTGTGGACTTGTGATCTAAAGCAAAGGTCCAAGGATATAGTGATACCAAGGTTCTGTCATGCCACTGATTACAGAGATCACCCTGGTTGTGCTCTAGATCTGCACGCAGCAATACTCTAGGAATTGTGTGATACTTGGGATGAGATGAAATTGCTTCAAGCAAGGTGTGCATCTTAAACATGGTATAATCTTTCCTGGTAATTTCATTCTCTTTCTGACCTTTTACCAACTTACCTATCTACATCTGAGAGGCATATTGTAATATTGCTTTAGATAAAAGATTTATGTTTTATATTTTTACTATGGTATCACTAAAACAAAGAGCTCATAAATAAATAATATGGTCTTTGAATTTTTATTTTCTGAGTCTTATGTTATAATATGAAAAAATAGTAAGTCAAACCCTATGGTTAAACTAAAAAGAATATTTAAAGACTCTTTTCTACGAGTAATTAGAAAATGTATTTTCATTAAGAATTTAAAAATAAAGTAATTTTTATGTAGTTGTGTATTAGATCAAGTTAGAAGTTGAGAATCCAAAATAAAATCTGTTTGTCCTGCAGTTAATAGATGAAATACTGTCCCAAGATAATTCATTTTCATTTGATACCTTTGAGTTAAGGGACACATTATTTAAGTAAACTAATCTTGAGCACATATTTCAGATCTCAAATACCTCCAGAAACTATTTTCTTCAATATAATTAGTAAGTAAGTAAGTAAAGGCCCTCCTGTTGATCGTCGATTTGCTCGAGCGGGCCCAGTAACGTCTCCATTGGAGACTTTGTTGTTACTGTGTCTGGCATATCTAATACTCTCGGTAGCTTGCCAGGCTCTCCAAGAGGGGCGGAGGAATCAAACTCGGGTAGGCCATGTTGGCCGCTTGTAAGGCGAACGCTCCAGCAATATAATTAAAGGATTAATAATCTATAAAGAAGAAAATGGTGAGAGAAGTTTAACTTTACACAACAGAACTAAAAAAAGCTTTTTTTTCCTTAGGGAACCACAGTACCGCAGGTATGAAATTTGGCTTCCTCAGAGCCTACTTGATTACATTTCAGCCATTCCATATGGTACCCTGCCAGGCCCAGAGATACGAGGAATGCTGAGAATTGCTAGTGGCCAGTGACCCCCAAGCCCACCAAATATTAAATATTTAAAAACATGTTTGCACAGTTGGGACAAGTGTCTTGCAATTGCCAGCTACAGAGTCATCTGGGGTTTGAATGGACGCCTCTGCCAGGCTTGAATACCCTCCAGAACCTGAAGCTCTCATAATACAAATCCCTCTCAAAAAACAAATCCCTTCCCTTCTGGAAGATCTGTTTATATTTTCTCAAAAGGAAAGCATAACAAGTAATATATCATTATTTGTAAAATACAGAGAATAAATAAATTCTGAATATCTTCTTTATTTTACATCAACACCACAGTTATTATTTTCAGGAATTTTTATTACATCAATTGAAAAGATTGAATACAAATGACTAAAAGTTTAATTTTCACATGTAATCATAATTGTCCTTAACAAATTTTATTGGCCAATACTGTAAACTTTTAAAATAAATTTTTTATATTTAGAAAATATTAAAATAAAAATGTTAAAATCTTTCCTGTGATATTTTCTTCTTGGAAAACTAAACAGTATAAGTACAGTCTTATTTTAAAAAAAGAAAAATATATTTCTCAGTGCATATCTTATTTTCAGTATCTCCTTATTTTTAAAAGGTAAAGGTAAAAGGTAAAGGCCCTCCCGTTGATCGTCGATTTGCTCGAGCGGGCCCAGTAACGTCTCCATTGGAGACTTTGTTGTTACTGTGTCTGGCATATCGAATACTCTCGGTAGCTTGCCGGGCTCTCCGAGAGGGGCAGAGGAATTGAACTCGGGTCAGCCATGTTGGCCGCTTGTAAGGCGAACGCCTTACCCGCTGTGCTATCGCTCCAGCTCCTTATTTTTAACACATTTTAATTAAATTTTAATAACAATCAGGATGATACTTTAATAATCATATTTTAATATTATTTTTCTAACTTTTTTCTAAGTTACTAAAATAAATTTTGAAGAGGAACTGATAAAACTTTTATTTATTTCAAATGAAATACATTTCTCATATCCTTTCTGTACAGAAAATTACATATTTTGTATTAATTCATAATATGCTTTGCTTGACATGAGACATAACTGAGATAATTGCTATCTAAAACTCAGTTGTACTAGTGAGGAATTAACCTCCTTTATTATAACTCAATGCAGCTCATGTATAATATTTTAAATAAGACATACTGTGTATTAGCACCCATGACTTAAATAATGAAAAAAATATTTAAAGAGGCTCCATAAGAGAGGGATGTGTTTTTCATACGTTTACTTTCGGCAGCCAATATTTTAGGTAATTGCATTTATTTGCTTGAAGCAATACCAATTTTCTGGATCATGTTCTTGAATGCTTGCTGCACTTGTTGATTCCTAAGGGTGTATATGAAAGGATTCAACATAGGAGCTACTGCAGTATGGAGAAGGGCTACTCCTTTGCTTAAAGTCACCCTTTCACTTGCAGAAGGTTTAATGTACATGAAGATGCAGCTCCCATAAGAGAGGGAGACGACTATCATGTGGGAGGAACACGTAGAAAAGGCTTTTTTCCTTTGACTCTTGGAAGGAATTCTCAGAATTGTGCGGATAATGTATGAGTAGGATAGAATGACCAGTGTTAAGGTGGCCATAAGTGTCACCACTGCAGAACAAAATGCCAAGAGTTCTAGCAAGCGAGTGTTTGTGCAAGAAAGCTGAAGGATTGGAGAAGCATCACAGAGAAAATGATCAATTATATTGGAGGCACAGAAATCCAACTGCAGCAGCAGGAGTATTCCTGGGAAAATGATCAAGAATGCTGCCAGCCAGGAGCAGAAGATGAGGAGGATGCAGACCCTGCTGCTCATGATGGCTGTGTAATGCAGAGGTTTGCAGATGGCCACATAGCGGTCATAGGACATGGCAGCCAGAAGGTAGAATTCAGTCACCCCCAGCTGGATGAAAAAAAAGAGCTGTGCCACACAATCATTATAAGAAATTGTTCTGTCTCCCGTCACGATGGTGACGAGGAATCTGGGAGTACAGACTGAGGTAAACGATAATTCAAGCAAGGAGAAGTTCCGAAGGAAGAAATACATTGGTGTCTGTAAATGGGGATCTGAAAGGGTGAGGGTAATAATTATCAGGTTCCCAGTCACACTTAGCAAGTATGTAACAAGAAGAAATACGAAAATGACGACCTGCCACTGGGGATCATTTGTGAATCCTAAAAGAACAAACTCTGTTACTTTTGTGTGATTTCTCATTATTTTCTCTCTTTCTTGAAGGATGTTAATTGATCTGTAAAGTAGAGAAATAAATAAGAAGCCTATTCCACTGGAAAAATATTAAAATTAACACACACACACACAAATACACAAAACCCTACGTTTTGACATTTCCACACTCTTCAAAATGTCAATGTTTCCTTTTGCTCTTTGAGGAACTTTTTGTTCTACATAACAAAATGCTTAGTTATTTTCTATGATATATAATAATTCATCATTCCTGTAATTTCTTTATCAGTTTCTCCATATTAATCATTGCCTTTGAATGACCTGAAAGATGTATGAAATCCAACAGATTCAAACGTCTGAGGTTTAAAACTTCTCAAATAAAACCTTGATTTCAAGTAAATCATAATTACTTTGAAAACATTTTGGGGTTATTATTTTCTTTGTCTGTGCATATACATTCCCATATACACATATATTATGAAACTATTTATTTTTCCATTCCCTTTCCAATTAACAGAAATTTTGTAGCTTGCCTTCAAATATGTTCTTTTTGAGTTATGATATATGTTAAAGTTACACGAAATTTGGTAATTTGTATCTGTTTTAAAACATTGATAAAACTTTGATATATGGATGTCTTTGTTAAGATGTCAAATTTCAGGGCTAATTAAGTGTTTTAACAGCTTTTAAGCCTTTTATCTATTTTCTGTATAAGTTTCAAAACTTTAGAAAGAATGATTAGTCAAGTAACTTAATATGAATTCGGTCAAAAATATTTACTTGAAAAATGACTTGAAGAGTTCTATTCTCAGTTTCTATTGAAATGTTTTTGTGGATCTAACATGAGTTTTTCAGTTGTCTTTTGTATTGTTAGAAAGGATCTAACTTTCATCAAGTTTAAAGTCACAGATTGAAAACAAATGTACTTCTAATAAGTTACATGGAAGATCAAATAATTACTTTTACCCTGGTACAAAAATTATTAATCAATGTTCAGATATTGATCATATTAAAATTATTATTAAAATGATATTCAGAAAATATTTTATCAATCAAATATTGTTACCTTTATGTGCAAAACTGTCAAATATAACTTCTATTTTGCAGCATTTAAAATTTTTTCTTTATTCATTCCAGATAAATTGTGTATATTAATTTTATATCAACATGTTATAAATATGTGAAAATAAACTGCATAAATTTATATCATTAAAATAGAAGTATACTTTCCTAAAATAAACTCATAAAATTATACTTACTTTTATGATACATATGACTGATTTATTGAATGTATTTTCTTATAACATCCTTAATACAATTGAAGTGAATTTCTTTATTATTATTAATATAAAACCTTGCAATCTGTTTCTATGTTTTCTCATATATTAACCAAATACTTAAAAATACTTATAAAAAACTACAATTCTAAGATCTCCTTTACAATATTTACAGAAGACGGTCATATAACAACCCATTTTAAACATCAACCCTAATCTTTTTTTTCTTTTTACTGACTTGAGTTCCTCATTACATATTCTCTTAATTCTGGAACTAAATCACAGTTGAAACAGAGGTTCATATAATGTCATTCCTAGTTTACTGAACAAGATAGAAGGATCTTTTGTGCATATGTAGTTTTATTCAGGCGAGCCGTAATTCTATTTGCTCTGTTTATGATGGACTCAGGGGGATTAATTGTATGAATAAACAAAAGGCACCATGGAGGTTGGTGTTCTCCAGACACCAAGCATTAAATTTTACTTTGAATTAGTATAAAGGTTATAATGAAATATTTAGGTGATTGTGCTCTACTTTGGAAACAATGGAAAAGTATGAAGGATAATTTTTAATTTGGTAATAGTGTATAATTACACATATAGAAAGAAACAATGGAATAAGTGTTATTAGTATTTTTTAAGTAGCAGCAAGTTATTGTGAATAAACAAAAAATTTTTTCTAAATTTTAAGAAAAGATCAAAAATTTCATCTGATGTTTTTCCACCAAAGAGATATCAGCCTTGTCCATAAAGTTTTATATTTTTCAACTAAACCTTTGTGCATGAAAGTTGATCATGATTCAAATCACTAACATTTTTTCACTCCATGATATATTTGTTGATGCTTATCGTGTGTTTGAATAAAGTTTAGGCTCTAAAAATATAAATATATGTTTTATAGAGTAAAGAAAGTGTATTTATACATAAAATAATATATGACAAAGAGAACTATGTAAAATATTCACTTCTTACAGTAAAGTATGATAATTTTACATTCTTGGGATTCTAAGATTTTCTTACTTATGTCCAATATCAGCAGAAATAGACATGGACTTTACTAAGATGTGTATAACTGTTAGCTTTGGAAACCTGTTGTCTCCTTAATATATTTCTTTATGTCACAAATGTGAGATACAGCATTCTCTATTGGTCTGTCTCCTTCTGACTAATTTCTCTTAAGATAATACTTTCTGCCAGGTACTGGCAGAGGTACAAAGCCACGCGGGTTCCGGGGCCGAGACCTCCAAGCCTACTGGGTTTGGAGTCGAGCATCTTCCATCCAGATCCTCCAAATTCCAGCAGGCGGGGGTCACACCCACCACCTGGCCCCCTGGCGCCGTGTAATCCCATCAGTGGCCAAGACTCAGAGACTATAAAATCCAGACCCCGGAACCGCGCAGCCGCATTCGCGGCCACGCGACATCTTATCAGAACTTTTTTTTTTTATGACATCTTATTATCTCATTCCTACTTTGGACATACTTGCAGGCTATCGAATGTAGACTGCCCACAGGGCAGAGTCTGGCAAACTCCCCGTGGCGTACCAAATATGCCAAATACCAGTAACAATGATGGGTCTCATTCTCCTAAAGAGCCATGAATATAATCTCAGGGCTAGGATGAAAGAGACGTTACTGGGGCCTGCTCGAGGCAATTGACGATTAACAGGATGATGAAATGAAATGAAATACTTTCTTTCATCAATTATCTTCAAATAATTATACATTATCTGTCTTTATATATTTCATTTCATTTCATTTCATCATCCTGTTATTCGTCGATTGCCTCGAGCAGGCCCCAGTAACGTCTCTTTCATCCTAGCCCTGAGATTATATTCACGGCTCTTTAGGAGAATGAGACCCATCATTGTTACTGGTATTTGGCATATTTGGTACGCCACAGGGAGTTTGCCAGACTCTGCCCTGTGGGCAGGCTACATTCGATAGCCTGCAAGTTTGTCCAAAGTAGGAATGAGACAATAAGATGTCATAAAAAAAAAAAAGTTCTGATAAGATGTCGCGTGGCCGCGAATGCGGCCGCGCGGTTCCGGGATCTGGATTTTATAGTCTCTGAGTCTTGGCCGCTGATGGGATTACACGGCGCCAGGGGGCCAGGTGGTGGGTGTGACCCCCGCCTGCTGGAATTTGGAGGATCTGGATGGAAGATGCTCGACTCCAATCCGAGTAGGCTTGGAGGTCTCAGCCCCGGAACCCGCATGGCTTTGTCCCTCTGCCAGTACCTTCATGTGTGCGGAGAGTGGTCTCAGCATGGTGGTGGCTGGTCCTGGAGGTCTTCGGCTGCCGTAGCCCTGGTCGGGGCGGGGAGGAAAGCTCCACCCGCTCCCCTCCAAGGGACTCCGGGAAGGAACACCCAGGCACGGGGGCAGAAGACTGCACTGTTCTCGTCCGGGATCTGGATTTTATAGTCTCTGAGTCTTGGCCGCTGATGGGATTACATGGCACCAGGGGGCCAGGTGGTGGGTGTGACCCCCGCCTGCTGGAATTTGGAGGATCTGGGTGGAAGATGCTCGACTCCAATAGAAATACTTTCTTAGTCCATACATATAGCAGCAAATTGCATGATTTCATATTTTCTTAAGGCCTAGTAATGGTGAAGAAACTATGTTCATATAAACAATGGAATACTACTCAGCAATACTCACTCTGTATGGATAGTTTAAGATTATTTTAGTCTTTCTCAGGAACACAAGCAGTTATTAAATTATTATGATTATGTAATATAAAGTGCATGTTGAATAAAGAACCTCTGAAAATTTAATAGCAGTATTTGATTATATTATATTGGGGCCCGACAGCTGAAGACATCCGGGACCCAGCCAAAACCATGCTGAGACCACTCTCCACACACTTTGATGAGCCTCATGCATAAAGGAACTCGCAGAGGAACCCAGGTGTGCGGGATGCAGGGCTGAGAGCTCCAAGCCTGCATGTTCGGGCTGGGCCTTCCAGTAGCTAGACAGTTACACCCACTAACTGCCGTGTAACCCCATCAACAGCCAGGATACAGACACTATCACACCAAGCTCCCAGAAGTGCGCGGCCGACTTCTTATTCTCTAATTCTCGCTCTCAGAGAACCCCGCAGGCTACTGAGAGTATCATACCAGCACATATGCCTGAATAGGAACACCCGTAAAGTTTATTTGTGTTTTCAGGCTACCGAGAATATTCCACACACACAGCAGAGTCTGGCAAGATATCAGTGGTGTATTCGACATGCCAAATCCAATAAATACAATGGATCTTGTTACCGTGATCCTGAATATGGCAGCGTTGAGAAGGATGTGGAAGGTGAGGTTAATAAATTCTCAAGGCTGAACTAGGGTGCCAAAACAAAAAAAGACAAAAATGACAGTACTTTCAATGCACGTACACTGGCATCTGATGCATCCATCAAGTACTTGATGGTACAAGCACGTGAAAGATCAAGTACGACATCATTAGTCTGACTGTGACAAGAAGGCATCAATCACATCATGCCATTTTCGACACAGGAGAAGAACTGTTCCTTGGAACATGCGACAAAAGAGGCATCGGTGGTGTCGGTGTCCTTGTCAACATGAACTTAGCCATGAGCATTGATTCATTTGAATGCCTAACAACCTGAATCGGATGATTACACTTGAATAGATGTAAATAGCTGGCAGTTTCTATTTTCGTTGTCTATGCACCAACATACAATTATGGTGAAAGAGAAATTGAGAAGTTCTACATGGAGCTGGGGAAGTTTTATAAAGAAGATCACACCTTCTACAAGATTGTTGTCGGTGATTTTAATGCCAAGATAGGACCAAGAAGATCAGCCGGAGAACTCCACATTGGGACCAATGGCCTAGAATGGAACGAATAGGGTGACAGACTGTCTGAGTTCATCACGTCGACCAAGACCGGTAACTCACAGTTCCAGAAAGCTGAATGTAAATGTTGGACATGGGAGTCTCCCCATGGATGGTTCCACAATGAAATTGACCACATCATATTCAATTGATGGTTTTGCATGTCCCTTGTCGCTGTTGTCCCAAAATTCCAAATGAGATCGGACCACTGTCTCCTTCATGCAAAATTCTACTTCTTAGAGTGGGGAGAAAAGAATGCAAATTTTAAGAAGAGAACTCCCAGAACGACCACCAACTGGGAGCTCTTTGGCTCTGTTGCGGCAACATGGGAAGATGCCGTCATTGACAACATTGAAAACGAATACAATCGACTGGTTCAGCAGCTCCATGATTGTGCGAGGAACGCTGAGAGAGAACCACAAAAAAAAAATAATACTGTCTTTGAAAACTCTTGAGCTTATTCACCAATATATCTTGGTGCATGCCTCAGGCAATGGCAAGCGAACGTCAGAGCTCGCAAAACAAAGACAGTACAGGGTCCAACATGTTGCACTAACATATACCACTAGTGGCTTACACCTGAGTGTGGTTTTACTATGTTAAGACAACTGCTACACAATTCTTATAGTTGTACTGTCTGTGATCCCTTCCACCACAAGCACTTTCCAGCTGCAGCAGAACTAGGTTATGTATCAACAGCACAGCTAGGTATGTATCAACTGCACAAGAGAGGGTAACATCCCAGTAAAGGTGTATGAGCACCATCCCAACCTCTGGTGAGAATTACAACCACACCTCTACCTCAACTAATAATGTGACAATCAACGAACACCGGAGCCAGGTGTACTTGTGTTACCTCAACATAAATGATGAAAGGGGATTTTTTTTTTTATTTGATGAAAGGTTCTTTCAGCATCTTATAGTTTTTCTATAGGATAAAAGGAAATGTCATGTAACTAACTTATTCAAAATGTAAAAACCAAGAACAATATTTTCTAACTTTAATAGGTGATTCAACATAACATCTATGAAAAAAATAGATTAAAATATATGCTTTTGTAAGTATTGATGGTCAGTTGCTTTCAATATTTTCAAAACCTATGCCTTAATATGTGTATATGTATGGAGGTATCTATCTATAGCTAGAAAGATAGATACCTCCTTGATATGTATATAGGTTGACCTATATACATATTATCTAATAAACATATTTGATGTAGGCACATAGACAGGGAAGGGTCCCAATAGAGATGGAATTCCTAGGAAGTAATAAAACCAATAACCGCAAGGCTACGAAGAGCGAACCTTTTGAGATCAGGAGCCTGACGCCAACAGACCCAGAGAAGGCTAGACTTCCCCTTTTGAGAGAAGCTTCAGCGGGAACAAAGGCCAAGGAAAGGAGTTTCAAAGAAGACTATCAACCACTCCCAACTCTAACCCCTGGGCAACCACCCTAGCAATGGATTCTTGGATTCTTATCTAGCTAGAAGCCCCATGTACGGCAGCTAGGGGGGAAAAAAAACTATGAAATTCACCTTGAACAAAGGACGTGTGCATCTACGCTGCCCAGTCCATGTATGTGCTACTTGTGCCCACATAGACAAGCACACGTGATACCCAAGCACATATGTCACCTGCATCTCCCCTCTTGAGATGTGTACTGGGTCTCTCTCTGCTTTTGGAGAAACCCACATTCTCTCCTGAGCATGTTGCTCTCTCTCCTTTTCTCCCCTTCCTCCCCTTCCTCAAAACCTCCAAATAAAATCTGTTTTTGCTTCACTGTTCGTCTACTCATGAAAATCTTTTCTGTGAGATAGCATAAGGACCCTGAAATCCTGTGTGAGGTCTACACCTGACTTTCTTTTACTATAAAAGCTGATTCCTTGCTCCAGCTCGAGTACATGGCGCCCTGAGAAATTGAGTGGTAGGGATTAATTCTGTGACAAGAAGGTCAAGTGGGCATCAGATGTGGCTTGACAGTCACCTAGTGGGCTGATGGGGCTCTGGCTCATGCTGTAAAGAGGCTCATTGCAACTTTATCAGTCTGATCCTTCCTAGTGATCCCAGGGTAGCAGAGGCAGATGGGGGCAAAGTGGCCATCTCTCTCCTCTCTGCCTCACAAATGCCACCCATGGGGGCCCACTGAGTTCATATTCACATATTATTGTATATAGGTCATGTATACATAATTTTTTATAAAAGAATTAAAAAAATAACTTGTAGATATATAGAACCATTTTACTTTCTCTAATTTTATAGGAGCTCCACTCTGATTCTGTAAAACTGTTTGACTAGTTTGAAATACTATGTATCTGAGTTATTTTATACCCAAACAAAATAATTTTATTTTGTAGCACATAAAGGCCTCTTAATAAAGCATAATTTTCCTTTATACAGGAAATTGAATTTTTTTTATCTACTAAATTATGCTTCCACACATTCTACTTAACCTTAATGAGTACTTAAAGTATTTTACAAGGAACGTGTGTGTGATTGCAAGTGTGTGCAAAGTTGAATAGAGTCGTGGATTAAAAAATACTTTCTATAAAACTCTTTATAATAAATAATGTATATTTTATATAATATACTATGATCCCTCTTACTGACATAATATTATTTCTACATAATGATAATTATGAGATTTATTCCATTTAACAATATAGTGTGAAATTTGCTAAAATGAATTTAAAATGTTGTAGAAAATGTAATATTCCCTCTACCAGAAATAATTGCTTAGTGCAGATCATGGAGGAAGCTCTAAACACTGCTGCGGATAGTCCAAAAGTGAACAAAAAGAAACTGAGATTCAAAATATTAAAGAAAAGTTATGACAATTTCTCAGATTTCTTCCATGCTATCTGAAATGAAATTTTTATGTGAAATAAATAGTTGACCAACTTGACATTTTGCTTTAAGTATTTATTTACCCATTCATAAATCAGGTATAATACCAGGCATAATTTTCTCCAAGGTGGAAATAACTTTGAAAAAATATAACACTAAAAGCTATTAATATAGTTATCTTCATTAATATTTTTCTGTCTTTACCTGTACCATTATGAATGTGTGCAGATAACATTTTTAAGGTAGTAAGACCTCTTAGCTTAAGATTTTCCTTCTCTTTTTCAAGGTTTATAGACAATTCTGTGTAAGCAGTTTCTAGTTGGTTTTCTTTAGCTGATGCTATATTAATTAATTCCCCCATTTTATTTAATTTTATAAAGTTGTTCAGAAAATTTATTACATTCAATATTTCAACACCAATCCCACCACAACATCTTCTCATCACCATTATTTTGAATTTTCCCACAACCACCAAAGCCTGCCCCCGAAAGAGGTATTAAATAATTTATTGTGTATGGCTTGTTATGAAGAATGCATTAAAAATGATCCAAAAAGTTTCCTTAGAGGAAAATGTGTGAAGATTGTTCTTTCACCCTAGAGCCATTAAGCTCATGTATGTGTAGAGCCTTGTGTGCTAATATTTATTTATATTTGGATCGAGATCAATTGCCTTCTACCTTAACTCCATCAAATATGGTGTGCTACTCTTGGTACATCAGTGGAGTAGAGTATGAAATCTCACATGGCTGTGAATGTGGCCACATGCTCAAGTCATTCTAAAATTTTAAATATGGTGAGACAACTGGAGATGATTTTAGGATCTGAAAGTATCTATGCAGCTTGTTACTCTATTCTGAGCCTTATTTGTGAGTCTCTGGATCATGACAGCTAATGAGCTTAAATGGCACTGGATGCAGTTTGTGGGTGTGACAGGCAAGCTCCAGGAAAGGCAGCAAATGGGGGAAGGTCACACCTGTTTTGAGTAACTTTTAACAAATGTATGATTTTGACAAATTAGGCCATATGGAGGTAGAAAGGGACAGAATTATTTATTTACTTTTTTATAGTTTATAATCAGATCAAATTAAGTTCTAATATATTGTAAAATTTTCAGTTATATTAACAAGCATTTCAAGAAGGTGATGTGAATTTACATAAATTTATAATAATGCATTCATTCATATACATGGAAACTTCCAGAAGTTGTTTATATCATAATCTGAGATTATTATTAGAAGAATCAAAAATTCGCCAATATCTTCTTTTTAATTTGTTAAATAATGCAATACAATTTGCTGAGTGTGAAGCTGACAGTGACATGAATGTTACTAAAAGATGAGCATAAATAAAGATTAAAAATAATTTTCAACATTTCAATAATTTTAATTGCATGTAAATGTTCTATTTTTTTATTTTTAGCAACATGGATTTGTCATTTTACCTTATCACTTAATATTATCCAAATTTTTAATTTAAAAAATAAAGCAACCATTACAAACCCTAAACTAGATTCTTCTATAGAAGCATGAATACAAAGAATGTAATTTAAATTAAGCTATCCCGGGATGGATGCTGGGACCCGTGGTGGTGGAGGATGGGCACTGGTGGAGGGATGGGTATTTGATCATTGTATAACTGAAACCCAAGCACAAAAATGTGTAAGTCTATAACTGTACCTCATGGTGTTTCACTAATAAATAAATAAATAAATAATAAATTAAATAAATAAAAATAAATAAATTAAGCTTCCCCGATTAAGACATTTTTATACAGATAAAAATTAATTTACATACAAGAATAAAACAAATCACGATATTTATTTATTAAAGGGTAGCAAAATATGCTTAAAAATGACCTTAACCACACAAATTATCCTACAGATGCTCCCAAATCTCCAGAATTTAATTATAAAATTGGAATGACTTATATTTAAGTAACTCTTAGGAAAAGAAACTGAATCATTGATGACTTAAAATCCTTTATATGTGATATATTTAATCTAAACGCAAAAATTGATTTAAATATAGAGAAAATTAAGTTTACTGTTTTCCATTTTTTTTGAAATACTCTAAAATAGATATTAACTCAAGATACTCACCTGAAAATAAAAACAGCTTGAGGTATTTCCAATGCTGAAACAAGTTTCTGAATTCTAACTACCATAAGAGTAAATATTTTCTCTGCATTTGTATGTTCATTGCAGCACAGTTTACAATAACCAGAGTCTGGAAAAAAACAGAGTGCCCGAGAACAGGCGACTGGTCAAAGAAAC
The DNA here is from genome assembly GCF_029834395.1 of Sorex fumeus. Lineage (NCBI taxonomy): Eukaryota > Metazoa > Chordata > Mammalia > Eulipotyphla > Soricidae > Sorex > Sorex fumeus. The sequence goes on along the minus strand of NW_026606086.1, from coordinate 14,380,498 downwards.
TCTGGTACATCTACGCAATGGAATACTATGTGGCTGTTAGAAGAGATGAAGTCATGAAATTCGCATATAAGTGGATGGACATGGAGAGCATCATGCTAAGTGAAATTAGCCAGAAAGAGGAGAGACATAGAATGACAGCACTCATTTGTGGAATATAAAGTAGTATAATATGAGTCTAATATGTAAGGATAGTAGAGATAAGGGCCAGGAGGATCACACCGTGGTTTGGAAGCTGGCCCCACATGCTGGGGAAAAAGGCAGTTGAAATGAAGGAGTCAGTATGTAAATGATGATTGGAGGGATTGTCCTGGATGGGAGATGTCTGATGAAAGTAAACCAAGGACTGAACATGATGAACTCTTAGTATTGTATTGCAAATCATAATGACCCAAATTAGAGATAGAGTAAGAAGAATTATACCTGCCACAGAGGCAGGGGATTGGGTGGGATGGGGGTGGTGGATGGGCCATTGGGAACAAGGGTGGTGGAAAATATGCACTGGTGGAGGGATGGGTGCTCGAGCATAGTTTAAGTAAAATGCGATCATGCAAGTTTGAAACTGTATGTCATGGTGATCCAATAAATCTTCTTGAAAAAAAAAAGGAGAAACTATTTTCATCTAGGGTACAATTAGAAAGAAGATGTAGGTTTGCCAAGAATTTTCCCATATTAGTTATGTTCTTTCATCCTTTCGAAAGTACAAGCTTCAAGAAAAATGCTCACATGTAAAAGTCTATCAACTTAATTTGATCTGCTATAAGGTATTAAAAAGTAAATAAAAATAGAGACTTGGGTAGAAGGGAGTGTCCTAGCTCAAGCATATTAGCCAAACAGAGGACTTCATATTTTCCTATCTGAAAATTATCTGACCTGAGAATGAAATCCTATGCTAGTCAGTGAAAGATGCTTTTCTTTTACTTTTTTTTACACTGTATAAGCTGAATATATAAAACACATCACAGACCAGATGACTGGTTTATATGGAAGTTCAATTTTTAGTTTTTCTCACATCCTTGCCAATACAGCATAAACTTTTAAAAGCAGATCCATTTCACAAGAAAGAGTTTTTTGAATGCTGTTTATTAGAATACATTTTCAATAATTATACCAACAATGATGGTACTTGAGGACTTGACCTCTGCACATGGAAATAATAAAACTTTTTTTATATTTTTCTTCATTCTGAAACTTTAACAAGTCACTTTACTCACATATCTTATGATTCTCCCTTCACATAACACATATACAGATACAACTAATACATAGCACTGTATAACACTATCTCCCCGTTGTCCATCGATGTGCTTGAGCGGGCCCAGTAACATTGTGAGACTTGTTGTTACTGTGTTTGGCATATCAAATACGTCAGGGGTAGCTTGCCAGGCTTTGCCGGGCGGGCAAGATACTCTTGGTAGCTTGCTGGGCTCTCCGAGAGGGTGAGGGAATCGCACTCAGGTTGGCAGGGTTGGCCGCAGGCAATGCAAATGCCCTACTCCTGTGCTATAGCTCCAACTCATACATAAATATAATATAAATACAGTATAATTTTTTTAATTTTAGATTGAATCACCATGAATTACAAAGATATTTATGATTGAGTTTCAGGCATCAAATATTCCAATGCCAATCCCCTCGTCAGTCTCCACTACCTTTCCTAGTGACTCCAGTTTCCCTCGATTCCTCTGCCTGATTCCACAGGCCCCCCTCCTACATGTTCCCCTTCTTCATTATCCAATTAATCTTTTCCTTGACTCATTTCCCCACAACCCCACCCCAGTAGAAAGCTTAAGAACCACTTCTATTCTTCATTTTTCTTGCTTTTAAGCTTCTGATATTCCCCTAGGGAGTTTCATTATATCCCACATATGAGAAAGATAATTCTGAGTTTGTTCCTCTGTTTATGACTGATTTCGCTCAATATGATACTCTTCATATCTATCTACATAGCTGCAAAATGCATGAATTCGTCTTTATGGCTGAGTAGTATTTAATTCTGTATGTGTTTTTATCTTATCTAGTAATCTCTTCTTGGACATTTTTGATGTTTCCATATTTAGACTACTGTGAAGAGTGCTATAATGGACATAGGAATACAGATGTCTTTTCTTCATCATGCTCAGGGGCCCCCAAAGTGTGGAATTGCTGGGTCATATGCAAGTTCGATTTTCAGTATTCAACTTTTAGTATTTCTCCATCCTTGCCAACACAGCATAAATTTTTAATAGTTTATAATCTTTTTCACATAAAAGAGGTTTACGACTGTAGTTTCATTAGAATACATTTTCAATAATTATATAGATATGATGGATATTTTAATACACATATATATTTCTATATTATCTATATAAAGTATATAAAGGACACAAATGATGCTGAATTGTCCCAAGTGGGCCTGTCTCTGAGCCAAGAATTCTAGGGTTTTCTCAGAATGGGACAGGCAGGTAACCACCCATGCTTGATGGCCCAACAGCCTTCAACCAGACCTGACATTATCTGGCATGGAAATGGCCCAACTCCATAACTGAACCTCATCCAAATCTCTAAATTAGTGCAGTTCCACAGTTCCTAGGGGGTGTGTGGGACTTACAAATTTTGCAGTACTGACAGTCTAGGAGGAACATAGTAAATTTGATGGGAAAGTTGCATAGAAGACCACCAAGCTCAGTAAGTGAAAAGAATAACAAAGAAAGTTCAACTAATGACAACCAGCTCAATAAATCTTCAATGAATTCAGTAAGTCATTGTCATTGTAGAACAATGACTCATAAGAGATATATCATTGTAAGACAATGACTTGTGTGGGACATAATAAGTAGCAGATTGACACTTATTGATCTGTTTTTAATAATTCCATTTGCCCTTGATTGTAACAAGAATATAAGCCCAATTTGTTTGTGCATGCTAACGAGGCAACAATCCTGGTAGTGCTCAAGGGAACATAATTGGTTTCATGGACTGAACCATGATAGGCTGTGTGCAAGTCAAAGATCTTAAGTCCACAATTTCTATGATAACCAATTTCAAGATTGTTTAAAAGAGTAATGTCACAATAAAATTTAATTATAACATAATTTCAATAATGTAATATGCCTATGTTTTATCTTCATTATATTTATTTTCTTTTTCCTGTTTATCTTTGGGAGGCACAGTGCTCAAGTGCTGAGGGCCTGACCAGTATCAGCTGCATGTAAGCTCTATACCACTTCTCTGATCTATAACTAACTTTTCTTGTAAAGAAAAGACAAATAAAAACAAAACAAAAAATAAAACCAGGTTTTATTTGGAAGTTCTGGGGAAGGGAGAAAGAGAGAGAGAGCACTCAAGAGAGAACATAGGCTTTTCAATGGAGGAGGGAGAGCTACAGTACACATTCCAGTGTTAAAGTATGAAGGTATGAAAATACAATCTCAAGAAGGTAGATGCAGGCAACACGTGCTGAGGCATCACATGTACTCAGCTGCAACACACGGGCACAGGCAACACATTGAATCTGATAGCATTTGCTTGAGCATCCTTTGTTAAATTTGGCTTTTATTGGGTTTCTCCCAAACTGCCCACAGAGTAAGAGACCTTTGGTAGAGTGGTTGCTAAGAGAAAGAATTGAGAGTGGTTATGACCTTCTTTGACATTCCTAGTTGACCTTTGTTCCTCCTGGAACTTCTCTCAGAGGAGGAATCTGGCCTTCTCTGGGTCTACACTGGCATCAGGTACCAGGCCTTAGCTCCTTTATCCACAAGGTGGGTTTATGCAGCTTTTGGGCTATTCGTTTTATTACTCCCAAGGAATTCATTGCCAAGGGCCCTTTCTCTCTCTGTCTGCCTTTCTGCTTCCTATACTCCTCTAAAGATTATACCACCTTAAATCTTTAAGTGGTAAAAGGGTGAAGATCTGTCTTCTATATCTTCTTCATGCTAACAAAATTTCTGTAGACCCTGTTGACATAAGGGGTGAAGGTATGTCTCCTGTTACACCACCCACAGTGGAGAGGACACAAGAAAACCCACCAGTGGAACTTTAAGATTCTGGAAGACCCTGGCATAAGATCAACCCCCAGGCAGAAATCCTTCCCCTATCTCTGCTCTAGTCCAACAAAGGGAGTTGTCTTAAGACCACCAAGAATTGAGATGTTAATGAGGCCAACAAGCCATCTCAGATAGAAGCTAATTAAAGACAGAAAGAACTAGAGAAAACAGTGCTGCAATTTAGCAAGGCAGAACTCTTCTCAACTGATCCCTAAACAAGGTCTTAAAAAGCCACAGCAGACTAGGTTAGGATTGTCACTCTGCTGTGATCCTGTCTGAGGCCAGGTGAAAGTCCAGAGATACTTGGGGTGCTGCGCAGAGGTCATTGATGGAGACCTCCAACTCAATGACTCTAGCAAATTTTAAGGTTTCTTTGCCAGAACATAGGGTGGTGTCCCCTCCGTCTAAGAGATCAAAGGCTCCTTGTACTAGAACGTATAGCAGATAATGGAAAGTTGCACAGGAAATACAAGTCCAAAGAGTTTAAATCTCTCAGGACAAATTAAAGAGACTCTGAGTAATAGAAAGTCAAGCTTTAGCTTTTCTTCTCCATAGGTTGTTGCTACTCAGAAGTATGAAAAACTAGGCCTTTAAGGCATTCATTTCTTCATTCCTTCCTTTCTGTCTCTCTTTCTTTCTCTCTCTCTCTCTGTTGCCTTTCTCTTCCTCTCTCTCCCTCAGTCTCTTGGAGCAGTTAAATATTCATTTTTAAAAGTTAGTAATAATTAAAGGTTTAGAAAGCCACATCCACCCTCAGAGTATTTCCATCAAAATAAACAATCTTTGCCTCATTTCTATAAATATCATATTTGCTAGCCATTATTTTGGAATTTATTTTCAAATTTTATCCATTAAAGTTTTTATAATATTAGGAGACATATTCAGTTTTATTAAATGTATTGAGTTGAATGTATGAAAGAATTTTGATATTAAAATTGAAAAATGGGGAAGTAAGGCGGCATGTTTTTCACTTTAACGTTATAGTAGTTTTAATTATCCAGAGAAACATATTATCCTTTATATAGAATCTTTAAAAGTTTGTTTTACTTGTTGATTCCTCAGAATATAGATAAATGTATTCATCATAGGAGAAAAAGTATTTAAGAAAGGTACTCCTTTGTTTGGAGATGTCTTTTTCTTTTGCTGATGAGTGGCATACATGAATAAACAGCTAACATAGAAAATGGTTATGACTATCATGTGAGAGGAAACTATAGAATATGCTTTTTTTTCTTTGAGTGGCTGAAGGCAGTTTCAAAATTGTGCTAATGATGAATGTGTGGAATTGAATTACTAAAGACAAAGTCACTGTTACTGTCCACACATTGTTCATTGAATTGCTCGAGCGGGTCCAGAAACATTGTGAGACTTGTTACTGTGTTTGGCATATCAACTACATCATGGGAAGCTTTCCAGTAAAGAGCAAAATCACTAGTCCATTAAAACCCAATCACTTCTAAGAGCTTTGTATCTAAACAGGATAATTGTAGAAGGGGAAGATAGTAGCAGATATAATGATCAATGATGTAGGGACCACAGTAATCTAACTGAAGGAACGAATAACTGGCGAGAATATAGTTAAGAATCCTGCCAGCTGAACAGAAAGACAAGCAAATTGCAGACTCCTATTCATGATGTTAGTAATGAAAGGCTTTGCAGATGGTTTCATAGTATCATGGACATGGTAGTGAGAAGATAAAATACAATTATTCCTAGAAAAATTTAAAAAAGCAGCTGACCTATACAACTGTTAGATGAAATTGTTTTGTCTCTAATGATTATTGTTTCTAGAAATCTAGGAAGAAATACGTAGGGGTCATTAGATGTGAATCCAATGAAGTGAGAGTTAAGGTTGTCAAATTTCCAGTGATTCATTATGTGCTATAAATAGAAATGCAACTAAAATAATTGAAGCGGTGGATCATCTTATAGCCCTAGAAGAATGAATTTTCTGAGAATTGTGAGATTTTTAATGGCAAATCCTTTTCTTTCCCTTTAGAAACAAAAAATATATACATTCCCTTTGAAAAACATAGGGAACAAAATATAAAATGGAATGAAAGACAGAAAATCTTATAAATTAACATGCTGAAAATAATCTTTAAAATTAAAAGTAAATATTTTTATCAACTTTCACCAGTTTTCATTATCCTTATATTCAAGTAACAATTTTAAAATAAAGTTAAATATTGCTTTCTCCTCAGGAAGTACTTTATCAGAATTTACAGATAAATTTTGTGGTACATTTTAAAGTTGTTTCTTATAAAATATTTTTAGAAATAAGCATTAAGTATTTATTTAAATGTACACACTCCTTTTAAAAACAATATGCATATATTTTAATTTTTCTTTGCTCATTCTTCTTAAAGCTAGTGTGTTTTGAAGTTACTACAGAATCTGAAAGATTACAGAGGTTTTCTAAGTAAGAATCAGTATTTTAAATTTAGGTAAAAGCCCGGCAAGCTACCAAGAGTATCTCGCCCACATGCAATGCCAAACACAGTAACAACAAAATCTCCAATGGAGACGTTATTGGGCCCACTCGAGCAAATCAATGAACAACGGGAGGGCCTTTACCTTTACCTTTATCTACACTTTTAAAATAAATATTAACATATTTATTTAATGTATGGGCTGGAGCAGTAGCACAGCGGGTAGGGCATTTGCCTTGCACGCGACCAACCCGGGTTTATTTTCCAGCATCCAGTATGGTCCCCTGAGCACTGCCAGGGGTAATTCCTGAGTGCAGAGCCAGGAGTAAACCCTGTGCATCACTGGGTGTAACCCAAAAAGCAAATAATAACAATGATAATAATAAAATATATATGTTGATTTTATGGTTATAGGTCTATAAAATCTATGAAATATTTGCTTTGGGTTAAGTAATTATTCTATTTTCTTTAAAACATTTTTGTTATAACGTAATAAACTTTTAAAATAAATATGTTAATTGTGTGATTATAGGTCTATAAAATCTAAGAAATGTTTTCTTTGGGTTAAGTAAATATTCTAGTTTCTTTCATAAACTGCTTTCGAAGATGAAAACAATGAATAATCTCAGTGAAGTCAACTACTGTGTATATTTAAATTGAGATTAGAGAGATTATTCTGTATCTATCCCTTTCCAAGAAATATTAAGTTTTGAATGGCATAAAGAAGATAAATACGTATATTTGCATAAATAATTTGAATAAAAACAAATATTGGTAAATAATTAGATTCACATTACAAATAAAATTTGAGATACGCTTAGTTATTTCCCTACCATGTTTCTTTATATCTCTATATGAGAGATTATTCTGCGTTCATCTCCAATTTCACAGATTATTCTGTGTTGATCTCTTACTAATTTCACTAAGCATGATTTCTCTTCAGATTCCTCCACGTATCTGTAAGTTGCACAAATTTATATTTTCTAATGGCTAGTAGTCTTCCATTATGTATATATAAACCACCATTTCTTTATCCAGTCATCTGTTCTTGAACACTTGGGTTATTTCCAGATAGTAGCTACTGTGAATACTGAACATAGTCTTTTAAAAAGTGAGTTTGGACCCTTGAAGTAGATGCTAAGAAATATAATTGCTGGGTTGTATAAAGTTCAGTTATTGATTTTGAAGTTTTCCTATTGCTTTTCAGAGAAATCAAACCATTTGACATCCCCACCCATAGTTAATGAGTTGTTTTTTATTTGCTGTATCTATGCCAACAATTTTTTTTGTTCTTTTATATACTCATTGTCTCAAAGAAATTTTTAATAGAGTCTAGGGTTTTCTATGTATAGCATCATGTTATTTGCAAATAGTGACAGTTTGACTTTTCCTTTTCTGATATTAATCCAATTAATATGCATAAGTAGTCTAAATTTTGTGTAAAGGACTTCGATATTATGTAGACTAAGAGTGATGAGAAAACAGCCTTGTCTTGTGCCTGATACAAGGACAACTTTCAGTTTTTCCCCACTGAGTATGATATTAGCTGTATGTTCCTGCTAAGTTGCTTTAAATATATTGAGGAAAGTTACTTCTTTTTCTATTTTGTAGAGTTTTTACTGTGAATATTAGCTGAATTTTGTCAAATGCTTTTTATGCATTTATCGATTAATCAAATTACTTTAATTTTTATTGTACCGACTTGATGTATTATATTGACTGACTTGAGTGTATTAACTATTCCACATTTCTGAAATATAACCTACTTGACCATGGTTTATGATCTCTTGAATATATTGTTGCATATAATTCATGAGCAGAGTCCCTGCAGCTGAAGACCTCTGGTTCCAGCCACAGCCATGCTTAAGACCAACGTAAACACGTTCGGATGAGCCTCATGAATGAAGGAACCAGTAGAGAGACCCAGGTGTGTGGAACCTGGGGCACAGATCTCCAAGCTAACTCAGATCAGGACTGGGATTCCTCCACCCATATCCCCTATCTTCCAGTATGTATGTGTTACACCCACCAACTGCCCCTGGCGCCGTGTAATCCCATCAACGGCCAAGACCCAGAGACTATGAAACCCAGCTCCTGGAATTGCGTGACAACAATCACGGCCGTGTGACATCTTACTATCTAGTTCTTACTCTGGAGAACTTGGAAGGCTACCGAAAATATCCTGCCCGCGCAGTAGAGTCTGGCAAACTCCCCATGCCGTATTCAGTATGCCAAAAACCAGTAACAACGATGGGTCTCATTCTCCTGACTCTGAAAGACCCTCAAATGTGGCACTTTCTAAAATCTCAAGGTTAGGACAAAGGAGACGTTACTTGTGAATGTTCGAGGAAATTGATGAACAACAGGATGACAGTGATACAGTGATGTTTATCAATAAAATTGATCTAAACTTTTCTTCCTTTTTTTGTTTTTTGGCTGTACCCAGCAATGCTCAGGGGATATTTCTGACTCTACATTCAGGAATTACTTCCAGTGAAGCTCTAGGGACAATATAGGATGTCAAGGATTCGACGTGAGTCCGCCACTTGCAAGGCAAATGCACTACTTGTACAATGACTCCAACCCTGAACTTTTCTTTCCTGGCAAAGTTCTTCTCTGGTTTTGGTATAAGGATAAGGTTTACCTTGTAGAAACTGAAAGGACTCCTTTATTTGATCTTCTGGGAGAGCCTCAGAAGATTGAATGATCTTTGCAAATTTGAAAGAACACTCTTAAACTTATCTGGCCCTGGATTTTGGTATCGAAAAATTTTTTTCTTAACATTTTTATTTCTTCACTAGTATTTACCTGTTTAGGTCCTCTGTTTCCCCCTAATAAAATATTTAAGGAGTGTAAACACCCAAAATATATCTATTTATTTTTGGTTCTCCAATTTGATGGTATAAAATTTAGATATTAGTCCCTAACGATCCCTTAAACTCTGGAATAAGCTTTAACATTAACCATTGGCCAGATAATTCATGGGAAAATATTTTCTCCCAGTCTCTTGGATATCTTTTATTCCGATCATTATTTCTTTTCAATGTGGAAGCTTCTAAATTTCATATAGTCACTTAAGTTTATCTTTGCTTCAATTGGCTTGGCCAATATCATTGAATCATTGAAGATGCCTCTAGATTCAATGTCATGAATGATTCTTCCAGTGTGGACTTGTGATTCAATGCAAAGGTCCAAGTATATAGTGATACCAAGGTTCTGTCGTGCCACTGATTACAGAGGACACCCTGGTTGTGCTGTAGATCTGTACACAGCAATACCCTAGGAATTGTGTGATACTTGGGATGAGATGAGATTGGCTTCATGCAAGGTTTGCATCTTAAACTTGGTATAACCTTTCCTGGTAATTTCATTCTCTTTCTGACCTTTTACCAACTTACCTATCTACATCTGAGAGGCATATTGTAATATTGCTTTAGCTAACAGATGTATATTCTATATTTTTACTATGGTATTACTAAAACAAAGAGCTCATAAATAAATAATATGACCTTTGAATTTTTATTTTCTGAGTCTTACGTTATAATATGAAGAAATAGTAAGTCAAACCCTATGGTTAAACTAAAAAGAATATTTAAAGACTCTTTTCTATGAGTAATTAGAAAATGTATTTTCATTACGAATTTCAAAATAATTTATATGTAGTTGTGTATTAGATCAAGTTAGAAGTTGAGAATCCAAAATAAAATCTGTTTGTCCTGCAGCTAATAGATGAAATACTGTCCCAAGATAATTCATTTTCATTTGAAACCTTTGAGTTAAGGGACACATTATTTAAGAAACTAATCTTGAGCACATATTTCAGGTCTCAAATACCTCCAGAAGCTATTTTCTTCAATATGATTAAAGGATTAATAATCTATAAAGAAGAAAATGGTGAGAGAAGTTTAACTTTACACAACAGAACCAAAAAAAAAGCTTTTTTTTTCTTAGGGAGCCACAGTACCGCAGGTATGAAATTTGGCTTGCTTAGAGCCTACTTGATTCCATTTCAGCCATTCCATATGGTCCCCCACCAGGCCCTGAGTCACGAGGAACGCTGAGCATTGCTGGTGGCCAGTGACCCCAAAGACCACCAAAAATTAAATATTTAAAAACATGTTTGCACAGTTGGGACAAGTGTCTTGCAATCGCCAGCTACAGAGTCATCTGGGGTTGGAATGGACTCCTCTGCCAGGCTTGAATACCCTCCAGAACCTGAAGCTCTCATAATACAAATTCTTCTCAAAAAACAAATCCCTTCCCTTCTGGAAGATCTGTTTATATTTTCTCAAAAGGAAAGCATAACAAGTAATATATCATTATTTGTAAAATACAGAGAATAAATAAATTCTGAATATCTTCTTTATTTTACATCAACACCACAGTTATTATTTTCAGGAATGTTTATTACATCAATTGAAAAGATTGAATACAAATGACTAAAAGTTTACTTTTCACCTGTAATCATAATTATCCTTATCAAACTTTATTGGCCAATACTGTAAACTTTTAAAATAAATTTTTATATTTAGGAAATATTAGAATAAAAATGTTAAAATCTTTTCTGTGATATTTTCTTCTGGAAAACTAAACAGTATAAGTACAGTCTTATTTTAAAAAAAGAAAAATATATTTCTCAGTGCATATCTTATTTTCAGTATCTCCTTAATTTTTAACACATTTTAATTACATTTTAATAACAAACAGGATGATACTTTAATAATCATATTTTAATATTATTTTTCTAACTTTTTTCTAAGTTACTAAAATAAATTTTGAAGAGGAACTGATAAAACTTTTATTTATTTCAAATGAAATACATTTCTCATATCCTTTCTGTACAGAAAATAACGTATTTGTATTAATTTAAAATATGCTTTGCTTGACATGAGACATAACTGAGATAGTTGCTATCTAAAACTCAGTTGTACTAGTGAGGAATTAACCTCCTTTATTAGAACTGAATGCAGCTGACGTATGATATTTTAAATAAGACATACTGTATATTAGCACCCATAACTAAAATAATGAAAAAATATTTAAAGAGGCTACATAAGAGAGGGATGCGTTTTTCAGTACGTTTACTTTCAGGAGGCGATATTTTAGGTAATTGCATTCATTTGTTTGAGGCAATACCAATTTTCTGGATCATGCTCTTGAATGCTTGCTGCACTTGTTGATTCCTAAGTGTGTATATGAAAGGATTCAACATAGGAGCTACTGCAGTATTGAGAAGGGCTACTCCTTTGCTTAAAGTCACCCTTTCACTTGCAGAAGGTTTAATGTACATGAAGATGCAGCTCCCATAAGAGAGGGAGACGACTATCATGTGGGAGGAACACGTAGAAAAGGCTTTTTTCCTTTGACTCTTGGAAGGAATTCTCAGAATTGTGCGGATAATGTATGAGTAGGAGAGAATGACCAGTGTTAAGGTGGCCATAAGTGTCACCACTGCAGAACAAAATGCCAAGAGTTCTAGCAAGCGAGTGTTTGTGCAAGAAAGCTGAAGGATTGGAGAAGCATCACAGAGAAAATGATCAATTATATTGGAGGCACAGAAATCCAACTGCAGCAGCAGGAGTATTCCTGGGAAAATGATCAGGAATGCTGCCAGCCAGGAGCAGAAGATGAGGAGGATGCAGACCCTGCTGCTCATGATGGTTGTGTAATGCAGAGGTTTGCAGATGGCCACATAGCGGTCATAGGACATGGCAGCCAGAAGGTAGAATTCAGTCACCCCCAGCTGGATGAAAAAAAAGAGCTGTGCCACACAATCATTATAAGAAATTGTTCTGTCTCCCGTCACGATGGTGACGAGAAATCTGGGAGTACAGACTGAGGTGAACGATAATTCAAGCAAGGAGAAGTTCCGAAGGAAGAAATACATTGGTGTCTGTAAATGGGGATCTGAAAGGGTGAGGGTGATAATTGTCAGGTTCCCGGTCACACTTAGCAAGTAGGTAACAAGAAGAAATACAAAAAGGATGACCTGCCACTGGGGATCATCTGTGAATCCTAAAAGAACAAACTCTGTTACTTTCGTGTGATTTCTCATTATTTTCTCTCTTTCTTGAAGGATGTTATTTTATCTGTAGAGAAATAAATAAGAAGCCTATTCCACTGGAAAAATATTAAAATTTACACACACACACAAATACACAAAACCCTACGTTTTGACATTTCCACACTCTTCAAAATGTCAATGTTTCCTTTTGCTCTTTGAGGAACTTTTTGTTCTACATAACAAAATGCTTACTTATTTTCTATGATATATAATAATTCATCATTCCTGTAATTTCTTTATCAGTTTCTCCATATTAATCATTGCCTTATGAATGACCTGAAAGATGTATGAAATCCAACAGATTCAAACATCTGAGGTTTAAAACTTCTCAAATAAAACCTTGATTTCAAGTAAATCATAATTACTTTGAAAACATTTTGGGGTTAATATTTTCTTCGTCTGTGCATATACATTCCCGTATACACATATATTATGAAAGTAATTATTTTTCCATTCCCTTTCCAATTAACAGAATCTTTGTAGCTTGCCTTCAAATATGTTCTTTTTGAGTTATGATATATGTTAAAGTTACACGAAATTTGGTAATTTGTATCTCTTTTAAAACATTGATTAAACTTTGATATATGAATATCTTTGTTAAGATGTCAAATTTCAGGGCTAATTAAGTGTTTTAATAGCTATAAGTCTTTTATCTATTTTCTATATAAGTTTCAAAACTTTAGAAAGAATGACTAGTGAAGTAACTTAATATGAATTCGGTCAAAAATATTTACTTGAAAAATGACTTAAAGAGTTCTATTCTCAGTTTCTATTGAAATGTTTTTGTGGATCTAACATGAGTTTTTCAGTTGTCTTTTGTATTGTTAGAAAGGATCTAACTTTCATCAAGTTTAAAGTCACAGATTAAAAAGAAAAGTACTGCTAATAAGTTACATGGAAGATCAAATAATTACTTTTACCCTGGTACGAAAATTATTAATCAATGTTCAGATATTGATCACATTAAAATTATTATTAAAATGATATCCAGGAAATATTTTATCAATCAAATATTGTTACCTTTATGAGCAAAACTGTCAAATATAACTTCTATTTTGCAGCATTTAAAATTTTTTCTTTATTCATTCCAGATAAATTGTGTAGATTAATTTTATATCAACATATTATAAATATGTGAAAATAAACTACATAAATTTATATCATTAAAATAGAAGTATGCTTTCCTAAAATAAACTCATAAAAATAATACTTACTTTTATGATACATATGACTGTTTTATTCAGTGTATTTTCTTATAATATCCTTAATACAATTGAAGTGAATTTCTTTATTATTATTAATTTAAAACCTTGCAATCTGTTTCTATGTTTTCTCATATATTAACCAAATACTTAAAAATACTTATAAAAAAACTACAATTCTAATATCTCCTTTACAATATTTACAGAAGACGGTCATATAACAACCCATTTTAAACATCAACCCTAATCTTTTTTTTCTTTTTCCTGACTTGAGTTCCTTATTACATATTCTCTTAATTCTGGAACTAAATCACAGTTGAAACAGAGGTTCATATGATGTCATTCCTAGTTTACTGAACAAGATAGAATGATCTTTTGTGCACATGTAGTTTTATTCAGGCAAGCCATAATTCTATTTGCTTTGTTTATGATGGACTCAGGGGGATTAATTGTATGAATAAACAAAAGGCACCATGGAGGTTGGTGTTCTCCAGACACCAAGCATTAAATTTTACTTTGAATTAGTATAAAGGTTATAATGAAATATTTAGGTGATTGTGCTCTATTTTGAAAACATTGGAAAAGTATGAAGGATAATTTTAATTTGGTAATAGTATATAACCTCACATATAGAAACAATGGGATAAGTGTTATTAGTATTTTTTAAGTAGCAGCAAGTTATTGTGAATAAACAAAACATTTTTTCTAAATTTTAAAAAAAGAGCAAAGATATCGTCTGATGTTTTTCCACCAAAGAGATATCAGCCTTGTCCATAAAGTTTTATATTTTTCAACTAAACCTTTGTGCATGAAAGTTGATCATGATTCAAATCACTAACATTTTTTAACTCGATGATATATTTGTTGATGCCTGTGATGTGTTGGAATAAAGCTTAGGCTCTAAAAATATAAATATATGTTTTATAGAGTAAAGAAAGTGTATTTATACATAAAACAATATGTGACAAAGACAACTATGTAAAATATTCACTTCTTACAGTAAAGTATGATAATTTTACATTCATTGGATTCTAAGATTTTCTTACTTATGTCCAATATCAGCAGAAATAGACATGTACTTTACAAAGATGTGTATAAGTGTTAGCTTTGGAAACCTGTTGTCTCCTTAATATATTTCTTTATGTCACAAATGTGAGATACAGCATTCTCTATTGGTCTGTCTCCTTCTGACTAATTTTGCTTAAGATGATACTTTTCTAGTCCATACATATAGCAGCAAATTGCATGATTTCATATTTTCTTAAAGGCCTAGTAATAGTGAAAGGACTATGTTCATATAAACAATTAAATACTACTCAGCAATACTCATTCTGTATGGATAGTTTAAGATTATTTTAGTCTTTCTCAGGAACACAAGCAGTTATTAAATTATTATGATTATGTAATACAAAGTGCATGTTGAAGAAAGGACCTCTGAAAATTTAATAGCAGTATTTGATTATATTATATTGGGGCCCAACAGCTGAAGACCTCCGGGACCCAGCCAAAACCATGCTGAGACCACTCTCCACACGCTTTGATGAGCCTCATGCATAAAGGAACTGGCAGAGGAACCCAGGTGTGCGGGATGCAGGGCTGAGATCTCCAAGCCTGCACGTTCGGGCGGGCCTTCCAGTAGCTAGGCAGTTACACCCACTAACTGCCGTGTAACCCCATCAACAGCCAGGATACAGACACTATCACACCAAGCTCCCAGAAGCGTGCGGCCGACTTCTTATTCTCTAATTCTCGCTCTCAGAGAACCCCGCAGGCTACTGAGAGTATCATACCAGCACATATGCCTGAATAGGAACACCCGTAAAGTTTATTTGTGTTTTCAGGCTACCGAGAATATTCCACGCACACAGCAGAGTCTGGCAAGATATCAGTGGTGTATTCGACATACCAAATCCAATAAATACAATGGATCTTGTTACCGTGATCCTGAATATGGCAGCTTTGAGAAGGATGTGAAAGGCGAGGTTGATAAATTCTCAAGCTGAACTAGGCTGCCAAAACGGAAAAAGACAAAAATGACTGTCTGTACTTTCAATGCACGTATGCTGGTACCTGATGCATCCATCGAGGACTTGATGGTACAAGTACAAAAGATCAAGTACGACATCATTGGTCTGACTGAGACAAGAAGGCATCAATCACATCATGCCGTTTTCGACACTGAAGAAGAACTGTTCCTTGGAACATGTGACAAAAGAGGCATCGGTGGTGTCGGTGTCTTGTCAACATGAACTTAGCCATGAGCATTGATTCATTTAAATGCCTAACAACCCAAATCGGATGATTACACTTGAATGATGTGGCTCACAGCCGGCAGTTTCTATCTTCATTGTCTATGCACCAACATAAAATTGTGGTGAAAGAGAAATTGAGAAGTTCTACATGGAGCTGGAGAAGTTCTATAAAGAAGACCACACCTTCTACAAGATCATTTTCGGTGATTTTAGTGCCAAGATAGGACTAAGAAGATCAGAGGGAGAACTCCACATTGGGACCCATGGCCTAGAATGGAACGAACAGGGTGACAAACTGTCTGAGTTCATCATGTCGACCAAGACAGGTAACTCACAGTTCCAGAAAGCTGAATGTAAACGTTGGACATGGGAGTCTCCCGGTGGATGGTTCCACAACGAAAATGACCACATCATATTCAATTGATGGTTTTGCATGTCCCTTGTCGCTGTTGTCCCAAAATTCCAAATGAGATCGGACCACTGTCTCCTTCATGCAAAATTCTACTTCTTAGAGTGGGGAGAAAAGAATGCAAATTTTAAGAAGACAGCTCCCAGAACGACCACCAACTGGGAGCTCTTTGGCTCTGTTGCGGCAACATGGGAAGATGCCATCATTGACAACATTGACAAGGAATATAATTGACTGGTTCAGCACCTCCATGATTGTGCGAGGAACGCCAAGAGAGAGAGAACCACCAAAAAAAAGACTGTCTTTGAAAACTCTTGAGCTTATTCACCAACATGGCTTGTCCATGCCTCAGGCAACTGCAAGCGAATGCCAGAGCTCGCAAAACAGTGCAGAGGCAATCAAGGAAGATCTCTAAGAGAGAAGAGCAGCAGTGCTGATAGATATGGCAGAAGCCAGGAAAAGCATTCGTAATGCCCGCCTGTCCTTCACCAACTACAAGACCAAGATTACTGCCCCCGACATCCTGATAGATCTATAACATCTTCCGGAAGGGCAATAGAGAAGATTATTCATGACTTCTACTCAGATCTCTTTAATAGCCACGTGCACTTGCCCACATATCAAATTCCACGTCATCTCGTCAGTAAAGAAACAAAGAGCACCTGGCTCAGACAAGGTCAGATCTGAACATACCATCAGTACCCATCAATGCATTGGCTCAGCTCTTCACACGCTACCTGTCTGAATGCAAAGTTCTGTCCCAATGGAAAACCAGCAGAACTGTTCTACTGTACAAGAAGGGAGACATCTACGACATTGGTAACTATTGCCCAATCTGCCTATTGTCTGTCATCTACAAGCTGTTCACAAAGGCTCATCCTGAATAAGATTGGCAGAACACTAGATGAATGATAACCATACGAGCAAGCCGGGTTCCAAAAAGGATTCAGCACCATCAACCACATCCACGAGATACCAAGCTCATTGAGGTTTCTTGGGAGTTCAAGATGCCTCTCTGTCTAACGTCCATTGATTTAAAGAAAGCCTTTGATTCTGTTGAGACAGAAGCAGTCATCGAAGCCCTAGTCAATCAGGGCATTCAAACTCAATACATCAGGATCCTTTGTGAGCTGTATTACGGATTCAGTACTAGGATATCACCATTTTACAAACAAGTGATCATCAATGTCAAGAGAGGGGTTCGGCAGGGTGATACTATTTCACCAAAACCGTTTAGTGCCACCCTGTAGAACATCATGCGACGACTGGAGTGGGAAGGAATGGGAATGAAGATAGACAGTCGGCAACTACACCACCTCCGCTTTGCTGATGACATCGTTCTAATAACTCCAAACATCAGCCAAGTGGCACAAATACTGACCAACTTCGACCATGAGTGTGGAAAGCTCGGACTACAGCTGAATCTCACAAAGACAATGTTCATGAGAAACAGTCTTTTTCCTGATGTTCCATTCACTCTAAATGAAATGACCATCTCAAAATGCAACAATTATGTATATCTAGTTCAAAAATTCAACATGACGAATGACCTGGCACCTGAGTTGCCAGGAGGAAGAAAGCAGCTTGGAATGCCTTTAAGAGCATTGAAAAAATAGCTAAGAGGATGAAGAATCTCCAACTCTGAGCACATCTCTTCGATTCCACTGTTCTTCCTGCATTAACATACGCCTCAGAGACTTGGGCCCTATAAAAACAAGAGGAGAATGCTATTCAGGTCTCTGAAAGAGGAATCAAAGAGCTATGCTTAGAGTATCATGCTTCACTCAAATAAAAGAATCCAGAGTTCTGACGTCCGTCAATGCTCAAGAATCAGGGACACTATCTCATTTGCCAAGGCATGAAAAATCAGATGGGCTGGACACGTAATGAGATTTAGAGACAACCGCTGGACTAGAACCATTACTGACTGGTTTCCATGGAATGTCAAAAGATCACGTGGATGTCCACCTATGAGATGGTCAAACTTCTTCATCAAGACCCTGAATGATCAGTTTGAGGCTTTTCATGTTCCTAGAACGAGCAGATGCCGTTGGGCTATGCTAGAACAACAGGGATGAATGGAGACGTTAACTGGCGCCCGCTCGAGCAAATCGATGAGTTACAGGATATCAAGTGATCAAGTGATTATATTTTATTAATATGTTAAAGGTAAAAGTCAATAACTTGAATAATGTGTCATAATGATGCTCATGTTTAATTAAAAACATTACTACAGTAGTACTTATGATATTCATCTGAAGACCAAAATATCACTAAAATTCTGGAACAAACTTGGGAAATAAGGATATTGTCAACATTATATTTGAGATAAAGAGTTCAAGTAAACGAAATAAAATGTGTAAAGAAAATATCAAAATTCTTCAACTTAATTATTTTTTCTTGCCCCCACAATTTAGACTGAGCTATTGGGGTTAATAACAATATCAGTTAAAATGCCTGGAAGAAGATATTCACACACTAATACTTGATTAACTAATATCTAAAATTTATAGAACACATCAATATGTGACAACAACAAAATAACCTGATCAATAAGTGGGGAGAAGATTTGAATAGACACTTCCATAAAGAAAACATGGCTGAATTGCCAATAATCCTACGAACAAAGATAATCACCACTTAGTATTAGGGAAAACAAATGAAAATGACAATGGGGTAGTACTTGTCACCAGTGAGAAACAAACATATAAAAAATCTGACAAGTGGTGAGGAAGCTGTGGAGAAAAGAGGACTCTGGTTTACTGCTTCTGGGAGTGCTATATTATTCATTCTCCATGAAAAATTATATGGAGATTTCTCAATAAAAGTGGAACTTCCATTTGATTCAGCTACACCACTTCTAGATTTTGACCCTCTGAAACTAAAAACTTATTCAAAAATACACATATACTACTATGTTTATTACATTCTTAGAACAATTGCCAGGATATAGAAGCAACCCAAACAACTGACAACAGAACAATAGATAAAGAATTTGTGTGTCTGTAATCAACAGAATGTTACATATACACAAGAAAAAAAGTTATTCAGTTTACAGAAACTTTGATGGAACTGGAGAATATCATGCTGAGACAATTGTGCCAGAGTCAGAAGGAGTAATACATGCTGATCGTACTCATTTATGACATATAGACGTCAAATCATGATTATGGGCAATATTAATTGATAAAACACATGAAGTACTGAAATGCAGGTCTAGGATACAAGGACATCCAAAACTATACTGAAAAAGTGGAGAAGGTGAACATCCATGCTTTGCCTTATGCCTGATACAGTAGTGAATATAGGCATTAAGTTTTAACAATGGAGTATGATAATTGGCTGTAAGTTTGTTGTAGATGTCTATTGTATCTCGAGGTAGGTTCCTTCTATTCCTTTTTCCTTTGTGCTTCTTTAAAGTTATAAATCTTTTCATAAGGCTTCACATCATCATATACAATCATTAATAAAGTACAAGTTTTAGAGGAAAAGTAGGTAAAAGTATAGGCTGACGGTAAATAACATGAAAAAACAGGTGTGGGGCCTTGAGAGGTGCTAAGAGAGGTAACATGCACTAGAACCATAACTATCGACAATAAGGGAGAGGGGAGAGAACATGAATGTCAAAGCAGAGGTGAGAGAAGGACGAGGGAATTGTCCTGAGTACCTACGTGGTAAAAGTGTGACTTACACACCAAAACCACAAACTTGAACACTATTTTAACCCTACTACCTAAACTACAATTAAAAAGTAAATAAATAAATAATTTCTTCATGGCATGGACATGGTGCGATTAAAAAAAAAGAAAAGGAGCAGGCACATTTTGTAAAACCATTTCCCTTTATGCATTCTCTGTTACATTTTATCTTTCATAAGAAACAAAGAGATGTTCCTTAGAATAACTTAAATGATTTTTATAATTTAAGCATTATGCACCAACTTGGCTTCAGAAATAATCATAACAAATTTTCTCCAATTTTTGTAATTTATTCGGTGACTTTGCTACAAAAATTATTGTGTTGCTAAAACTAAGGTGACTGTTTTAATTTCTTTTAAGTAATGGTATTCTATACAAAAGAGCTAACCCATATTTGCTTTTACTACCAGCCCATGGAGCGATAGCGCAGCGGGTAGGGCGTTTGCCTTGCACGCGGCCAACATGGCCGACCCGAGTTCGATTCCTCCGCCCCTCTCGGAGAGCCCGGCAAGCTACCGAGAGTATTCGATATGCCAAACACAGTAACAACAAAGTCTCCAATGGAGACGTTACTGGGCCCGCTCGAGCAAATCGATGATCAACGGGAGGGCCTTTACCTTACCTTACTTGATTATGACACTTTAACAAGATAACTTCTTTCAAAATAGCTTACAAAAGCATTAAATATCTAGGAATGAACTTAACAAAGTTGGTGAATGACTCAAACGACACAAGATGGAAATACACCCATGTTCATGGATTAGGAAAATCAAGGTCAAAGTGACTTTCCTACCTAAAGCATTATAGAGTTTTAATGTAATCCCTATCGATATTTCAATGACATTTTATTTATTTATTTATTTATTTGCTTTTTGGGTCACACTCACCTATGCACAGGGGTTACTCCTGGCTCTGCACTCAGGAGTTACTCCTGGCGGTGCTCAGGGGACCATATGGGATGCTTGGAATCGAACCTGGGTCGGCCACATGCAAGGCAAACGCCCTCCCCACTGTGCTATTGCTCCAGCCCCATCAATGACATTTTAAAGTACTTATAGTAACTGCAGAATTTTTGTTGTTGTTTATATTTGACCTTTATTCGACATACTGGTGCAACATTTCTCCCGTTAAGTCTGCAACATTTCTCCCATTAAGTCGGGTATGCACTATTCAATCTTCTGGATTGAATTCAGGTGCTGACCAGAGATGCAGGCAGGTGCGTTTTTGTCAGCGTGCAGATCATTACAACATGCCAGTTGATTAAAAGCTTGCATTCGATAGACTGGGAGCACCTGTAAGGGTGATTAGAGGCCGCCCTAAAAGCCTCCATGCATCTCAGAGAGCCCGACAAGCTACCAAGGGTATTCTGCCTGCACTGCAGAGCCTGACAAGCTACCAATGGTGTATTCAATATGCCAAAAAAAAGTAACAGTAATGGGCCTTATTCCCCTGATCCTGAAAGAGCCCCCAATACAGCAGTGTTGGGAAGGATGAGCTGAATATCATGAAAAAATGTTCATGAGAAATGGACTAGCTCCTGACGTTTCATTCACTCTCAACAGAATGAACATCTACGAATGCAGCAGTTATGTGTACCTAGGTTGAGAACTCAACATGACAAATGACCTGACACTTGAGCTGCACAGGAGGAAGAGAGCAGTGTGGAACGCCTTCAAGAGTGTCGAGAAAATAACTAAGAGGACGAAGAACCTACTGATCTGAGCACATCTCTTCTACTCCACCGTTCTTACTGTATTATCATACGTTTCAGAGACCTGGGCCCTATGAAAACAGGATGAGAATGCTATTCAGGTTTCCCAAAGAGAAATCGAAAGAGCTATGCTTGGAGTATCATGCTTCACTCAAGTGATAGGAGGAATCTGGAGTTCTAACCTCTGTTGACAATGGAAGATCAGGGACTCTGCCTCGTTTGTCAAGGTGTCCAAAATCAGATGGGCTGGACACGTAATACAATTTGGAGACAACTGCTGGACTAGAGCCATTACTGACTGGATTCCACGGGATGTCAAAAAAACAAATGCCAGGTCGCCCATCTACAAGATGGTCTGACTTATTCGTCAAGACCCTGAAGGAACAGTTTGAGGCTTTGCATGTTTCTGGAGCAAGCAGAAGCCATTGGGCTATACTAGCACATGACAGGAATGAATGGAGATGTTACTGGCACTTGCTCAAGCTTATCTATGAGAAATGGGATAACAAGAGAAACAAGTGAAGTTGGGTATATTTCTGTTTTAACCCTTGTTTCTTTTGCCATGCAAAAACTTTAATTTGATGAATTCCAATCATTTGTTTTTGTTTCTGTTCCCTTTATCAGTGGCACCATATCCTTGAAACACTTTGGGTTGGAGAGATAGTACAGTGGGTAGACTCTTACCTAGCATTTTGTCAACTTGGGTTCAACCTCTCCCCATGACCCCTAGTATCCCCACAGGCTTGAGAAGCAAGATATAGATTTTTTAAATTATGCTTTATACCTGAGATTTATTAATAGTTTAAACAAATGTCATGTCGAAAAGGAAAGTTAAGATAACAACTTGCTGTTACACTTACGGTACCACAAAACCACATAGACTAGTTGCATCAGCTAGTTCCTCATTTTGGTTCCCTTGATATGTCTTCTGGTCCCATGTGCTGCCCCACTATAATCAACTTACAGAACTCTCAACATGTTATCTGTATTCTTTTCTGATAAATTTGTTATTCCATAATGTCACACAGAAAGATTCATATTAGTAAAATATTTTGATTTTTAAATTTATTTACTGTTTTGAATTTTATTTTATTTTTATAAAGTAGGTCATAACATTTGATTGCATTTAATATTCTAATACCAATCTCACCACCATTATCCCTTCTCACGATGATATTTTGGATGTTTCCATTCCAAACCCCAACCCTTGCCCCAAAGCAGAACTGAAATAATATATTTTGTATTGTTTGTTATGAATAAACCTCTGAAAATGCTCCAAAAAACTTTTCTTAGAGGAGAGTGTGTGAAGATTTTTGTGTTTCATCCAGAGGCTATAAGAGATTACTGATATGTTGTTAAGGGTTGAGTTTAGTGTAGATAGATAGATAGATAGATAGATACAGATAGGTAGGTAGATAGATCTGTAGAAATAAGTTTCCCTAATTGGTTACCTTCTACTTTAAACCCCATCAAATGTGGTGTGCTACTCTTGGAGGAGTATGAGTGATGTGAGGTATGAGATGCCACTCAACCAAAAATGCCACTGTGTGGTCCAGGAATAGGCTCACTCCTGGGTGAAGCTTGGCCCAAGCATGTGGAGAGTGGCCGTGAGCATGGTGGTGGTTGAGTTCTGGAGGTTTTTAGCTGCTGGAGCTGGATCTCTGGGGCATGGAGGCGCCTCACCTCCCTCCCCACCATCCAGCAACATGGCTATGGCGAATCGTTTTAATGTCACTTCCGAGAGAGAAATACAATGAGTCTCTGCATCATGGATATTGATGAGTTTATCTAGTAAAACATTTTTAATATAATGCTTTTACATAGTAAATGAATTTATCCTTAACTGTCTTAATTTTAAATAAGTGACTAAGTCCTTTCTAACTCAAGTACTATTAAATCATGTGATTTTACAACAGTTCATTTTTTTCATTTATATACTGAAGAACATCTGGTGATCTCCACCTTATGAAATCCTTAAACAATGTATTGTGCAAACATGAGATTCCAGTTCTCTAGAGTAAGTTAGAAAAGGAATTTCTGAATTTTAGTTGTCAGTACATCTGTAACTATAAGAAACTATGAAACAATTTTATAATACAATTGTGTCATTCTTCAAAGCAACAATCATGAACTTTTGTGTAGTAGATTCACACAAAACACTGAAATTTTATTTTATTTTTAGTTTTTATTTAGACATCATTATTTAGCAAATAGTTGGTAATGAATTTTAGCCATACACTATTCCAAGTGATAGCACAGTGGTAGGGCATTTGCCTTACAAGTGGCCAACATGGCCTACCCGAGAGTTCGATTCCTCCGTCCTTCTTGGAGAGCCCGGCAAGCTACCGAGAGTATCTCGCCCGCACGGCAGAGCCTGGCAAGCTACCCGTGATGTATTCGATATGCCAAACATAGTAACAACAAGTCTCACGATGGAGACGTTACTGGGCCCGCTCGAGCAAATCGATGAACAACAGGAGGACTGTGACCGTGAACCTACCTTCAGTGTCACCATTCCTCCAGCAAGAGCCAAGGACTTCTCCCATTCCCAACTCAAGGAGAGACTAATATTTTAAAGCATTAAAATGTCTACATTCTTAAAGATATATTGGCATGCCATTGAATTTTTTTTATTAAGTCCATGATTCTTAAAGCTTTTAAAGTATGTGCTCATTTTAGCAAATTAGCATTGATAAAGTTCAGAGTACATTGTTGCAGCACTTTTTTCCCTTATTTATATTGAGGTTTATTTATGTGGCCTGGATGTGTGGTAGGGCGTTTGCCTTGCACGCAGCCAACATGGCCGACCCGAGTTCGATTCCTCCGCCCCTCTCGGAGAGCTCAGCAAGCTACCGAGAGTATCTCGCCCGCACGGCAGAGCCTGGCAAGCTCCCCGAGACGTATTCGATATGCCAAACACAGTAACAACAAAGTCTCCAATGGAGACGTTACTGGGCCCACTCGAGCAAATAGATGAACAATGGGAGGACCGTGACCGTGACCGGATGTGCATACTGCATCTTTATTTCATAACTATACAGATTATTCCTCAGTCAGCACCTTACTCATCTATTTGCATAGTGACCTAACTCTTACTCATGAAGGATTAGAACTTCTTGCTTATATGAAAGCATGCTGCTTTTGTATCTCCTTAGTGACTATGAGATTAACTGCACAAGTGTGGTAAAACTTCATGAGTTTCCTTAAATTATCAGTATAATTTCTGCATAGAAACTGATTTGAATCTGAATTTGATGAAAGTGATCCAGGTTGTCAATTCAACTTAATAATTCAAGTCAGACTTTCACTAATAGACATTATTATAATTATATTTATAAAAGTCATTGAATAAGCATGATTTCATTGCCTTGTCTATCTATTTCTGGTTAAAGAAATCTTCTAAAAAGGTACATTTCTGTGGATTTTTAATTTTATTAACACTTTACATTGGATTCTGAAAATTGTGCAACAGTTTGACTAGACTGTTTCAAGGCTTAAAGGATAAAACAGTAGGAACGTTTGATAATAGTGGGAAAGAATGCTCCAATTTCAGCATTTTCCCTTTTATCTAACTTCCTCTTTTTCCTCGAATTAAAGAAAAAAGAAGACATTGTAAAGACACTTGTTAAATTTTGAGCAAAGAGAATTACTTTGAAAATTAATAATTTACTTTGAAAGTTAATAAAGAAATTAATAAATAATCGTTCATCAATTTGCTCGAGCGGGCCCAGTAACGTCTCCATTGTGACAGTTGATACTGTGTTTGGCATATCAAATACATCACAGATAGCTTTCCAGGCTTTGACTAGCGGGCGAGTTACTCTTGGTAGCTTGCTGGGCTCTCTGAGAGGGGCAGAGGAATCGAACACGGCTTGGCAGGGCCAGCTTTGCGCAAGGCAAACACCCTACTGCTGTGCTTTCGTTCCAGCCACATGTTTACAAAATGTTTTACAAAATATGTTTACCAAACATAGCAGTGCAATTTCAACACTCTAGGTGGAGCAAAATAAATAATTTGAGTTTGAAAATGGTTGCATAAGTCATATAAGATGAGAAAGATGTAAAGCATGAAAAATACCAAGTGCATTTTCACTGCTTATTGCGAAAATGCAAATCAATATAACAGATATAATTTCACACCTTCAAGAATGACCTATATCACAAAGACCAGAAAAAAGTGCTACTAGGTAGTATGAAAAATAGGGACTCTCATTCACAGTTGGTTGAATATAAATTGGTGTATTCTCTAAATAAAATGGTATGAATATTCACTAAATAGCTTTAAAACATGGAATATTTCCCTTCCCACTATTTGAGATAATTTTGAATCCTTTTTTAGAATTTTTAAGGATTTTTTTTAGGATTACCTCAGTTACATGGCCGACCCGAGTTCGATTCCTTCACCCCTCTCGGAGAGCCCGGCAAGCTACCAAGAGTATCTCACCCACACGACAAAGTCTGGCAAGCTACCCATGATGTATTTGATATGCCAAACACAGTAACAACAAAGTCTCACAATGGAGACATTACTGAACCTACTTGAGAAAATCGATGAACAATGGGAGGACAGTGATAGTGACAGTGACCTCAGTTACAAGCAGTAGTGAAATTAAAAAGTAAAGGTTTAATGACTGATAGCATTAAAATTCACTATTTAATGTTTAACATTAATTTATATCATAAACTTAGCTACCGAGAGTATTCGATATGCCAGACACAGTAACAACAAAGTCTCCAATGGAGACGTTACTGGGCCCGCTCGAGCAAATCGACGATCAACGGGAGGGCCTTTACTTACTTACTTACTATTAATTATCAAATTGTAAAAATAAATTAATTCTCCAAAGTTGTATTTTTATACAGAAGTTATGTATACTTAAATCCCACTTTTTTAAAATTTATTTATTTATTGAATCACTGTGAGAAAAGTTACAAAGCTCTCAGGTTTAAGTCTCGGTCATGCAATCATCAAACATATTTCCCTTCACCAGTACTTATTTTTCACCACCAAGAACCCCAATATACCCCCCTCCCAACCTTCCCAATGCCTATGAGGCAGATGAACTCTAGTTAACACTCTATCTACTTTGATTAGATTTATTGTTTTGACAAAAGATGCACCATTATTATTTAGAGTTTACACCCCCAATTCAGACCTGTTGAAAAGGCATTGTGAAATAATTTGTTTCTACAGTTGGTTACAAGAATCAAATGATGTTGCGCGGCTGCAATAGCGGCCGTGAGATTTTGGATTTCTGATATTTTACTTCCTCTGCCCCTCTTGGAGAGCCCAGCAAGCTACCGAGAGTATCTCGCCCACACGGCAAAGCCTGGCAAGCTCCCCGTGGCATATTTGATATGCCAAGCATAGTAACCCGTCTCACAATGTTACTGGGCCTGCTCGAGTGATATTTTACTTATTAAGCCTGGAAGTATTTCTGCCAAGTGTCAGATAATTATGAGATTGGTTTTTGTGGTTCTAGTGCCTAAATCCCACTTCTTAAGATTTACAATCTAAGGACTGGAGCAATAGTGTAGGGCTAAGGTTTTTGCCTTGTATGCAAAGTATATCTAGGTTTGATGTCCAGATCTGATCTGTTTCCACATATGGCACTCTAAGCATTACCAGGAATAATCCCTAAGCACAAAAGCAGGAGAAATCTTTGAGCACTGTCTGTGTGAGTCCCCCAAGACCAAGAATAAACAAAAAAGAAGTTGCAATCTAACTAAACGTGCAAACTTTATTTTAGTCAGTGGATTCATCTATTAATTAGGAATTGTCATTCTTTAAGATATCTTGTAAAATTAATATAATTAGGACTCCCCTAATACAAAATGGAGTGTGTAGAATATGATTAGCATATAGTATTTATATTCTCTATTTATAAAATCCTAATATCCTTTTCAGACCCCAAGATTAAAACACAATTTTCCAGAGTACAACTCAGTGTATCATAATGTATTAAATTATTCTTGTTATATTTTATATTGCTTGTTTTCTGCTTTTTAAAAAATATTTATAAGTAATCAACTTAAAGAAAAATGATCTCTTCTTTTCCACTTTGCTTAAATACCACGGTTTGCAAAGTTGTTCATGATGATTTGTTAGAGGCAGTTAATATTCCAACACCAATCCCAACACCACTGGGATCTTCAAGAATAACACTCCTGAAAAAAATAGAATTAATAGTTTCAAGAACCTAAATGTCATGATATTAAAAGTCCGTACAAAGAAAATAATCAGACTTATTTAGAATATAATAACAAAGATTTTATTTTATACATAATGTACCTCCAAATCACTATCATAACTGTTGTTAAAAGTTTACTTATATGATTAAACACAATTTCTAATGAAAAGAATTAAATAGATGTTTACTCTGAAATACCACGTGATTTTGGACTTCATGTAATTGTAAGGGAAATTAAAACTTTCCTGGTATCATCTATTTCTATAAAGGAAAGAAAAAGTTTAATCCACATCTATATTAAGCCTCTTTCTATTGAAATAGTCACTGTCAAAATCAAAATACAACATGGGACAGAGTGATAAAACAGCAGTTTTATAACTTGCTTCACGTGCAGTCAATGAGGATTTGATCCCTGATAGCACAGATGGTCTAAAGAGCCTTACCAGGAGTGATTCCTGAACATAGAACCAGTAAGGCCTGAGCACCACAGGGCATTACCCCACACCCAAAAATAATAACAGGAAATAATTTTTTAAAAAACCACTTAAACTAAAAAAATCATAATTAGTAACACAGATTTTCCCCCTTCATCCAAATTGATCACTTCATCACTTGAAATCTCATTAGACATCGATTTGCTCCAGGGGGCTCTGTAACATCTCCATTTGTCCCTGTCATGTGCTAGTGTTGCACAATGGAGTCTGCTCGCTCCAGGAACACGAAGAACTTTAAACCATTCATTCAGGGTCTTGAGGAAGAAGTCTGACCATCTTGTAGGTGGGCGGCCATGCAATCTTTTGACATCTTTGGAATCCAGTCAAGGCGACTCTAGTCCAGCGGTCATCTTCAAATCACATTATGTGTCCAGCCCATCTGATTTTTGAAGCCTTTGCAAATGAGAAAGTGTCCTTGATTTTCGATGGTTGATGGAGGTCAGAACTCCAGATTTCTTCTCTCACTTGAATGAAGCGTCATATCCAAGCTTGCAAAGCAGTGCAGAGAAGCAATAAAGGAAGAGTTCAAAGAGAGAAGAGCAGCAGGGCTGGCAGATGCAGCAGAAGCTAGGAAAAGCATTGACAAAGCACACATGTCCTTCGCCAACTACAAGACCAAGATGACTGTCCTCCAACGTCCTGATGCATCTATCACATCGTCCAGAAGGGCAATGAAGAAGATTATCCACGACTTCTACTCGAATCTCTTCAATAGCCATGTCTACCTGCCCACATACCAAATTCTGCAGGATGGATATGTTGTTCCCAATGTTCTCCTTTCGAAATCCAATACTCTATTTCATTGGTAAAGAAGTGAATAGCACCCAACCCAGACAAGGTCAGATTCAAACACCTGAAGAACTTGCTATCAGTACTCATCAATACACTGGCTCGGCTCTTCACACACTACCTGTCTGAATGTGAGGTTCCATCCCAATGGAAAACCAGCAGGACTGTTCTACTGTACAAGAAGGGAGACATCCATGGCATTGGCAACTATTGCTCGCTCTGCCTGTTTTCTGTAGTCGACAAGCTGTTCACTCGAGTCATCCTGAATAGGATTGGCAGAACACTAGATGGAGGACAACCATGTGAGCAAGCCGGGTTCCGAAAAGGATTCAGCATGATTGACCATATCCACACAGTAATCAACCTCATTGTTGTTTCTTGGGAGTTCAAGATGCCGCTCTGTCTCATGTTCATTGATTTAAAGAAGGCCTTTATTTTGTTGAGACTGAAGCGGTCATTGAAGCCCTAGCCAAACAGGTGTTCAACAGGACCCTCCTGAGCTGTATTATGGATTCACTACCAGGACCTCACTATTCTACAAAGAAGTGATCATCTCTGTCAAGAGAGGGGTTCGGCAGCGTGATACCATTTCATCGAAACTCTACAGTACCACCCTCAAGAATGTCATGCAACGACTGGAATGTGAAGGAATGAGACTGAAGATAGACGGTCGGCAACTACACCTCTTACGCTTTGCTGATGACATCGTTCTAATAACACCAAACATTAGCAAAGCAGCACAAATGCTGGCCAACTTTAACCATGAGTGTGGAAAGGTCAGACTGCAGCTGAATCTCACAAAGACAATGTTTAGGAGAAATGAACTCATTCCTGACCTCCCATTCACTCTCAACAGAACGAACATCTCCAAATTCAGCAGTTATGTGTACCTTGGTCAAGAACTCAACATGACAAATGACCTGGCACCTGAGTTGTGCAGGAGGAAGAGAGTGGCTTGGAATTCCTGTACGAGCATTGGAGAAATAGCTAATAGCATTGGAGAAATAGCTAAGAGAACCTCCGACTCTAGGCACATCTTTTCGATTCCACTGTTCTTCTTGCACTAAAATATGCCTCAGAGACCTGGGCCCTACCAAAACAGGATGAGAACGTTATTTGGGTATTCCAAAGAGGTATCGAGAGAGCTATGCTTGGCGTATCATGCTTCATCCAAATTAATTTAAATAAATCATTCAAACTGGGCTGGAGTGATAGCACAGTGGGTAGGACGTTTGCCTTGCAAGAGGCCAACATGGCCGACCTGAGTTTGATTCCTCCATTCCTCTCGGAGAGCTCGGCAAGTTACCAAGAGTATCTCGCCCACATGGCAAAGCCTGGCAAGCTACCTGTGATATATTCAATATGCCAAACACAGTAGCAACAAAGTCTCACAATGGAGACATTACTGAGACCGCTCGAGAAAATCAATGAACAACGGGAGGACAGTGACAAATGTTTTACAACAAATAAAAATTATATCATTTAGAAATTCTTTCAATTACAAAGCTTGATATGTTTATTGTTTACTTCATGAAAAGATAGTAAATATTAGGCAGTTCTCAATCATAGAACACATAACCTAATACAAAATAAAATGCACAAATACCTTCATTTTTATCATTCTAAATTGTCCATTTCTTTTGAGTTATACATTATATTTGAATATTGATTTAATATATGTCAATTCTAAGTACTTTATATTATATTGTATTTATATTATATTATATTTATATACTACATGATTATACAGTGTTTGGGGGTCACTCATGAGCTATATGAGCTATCCTGGTTTTCTGCTCAAGTGTTCTTTTCTGATGTGCCCAGGAAACCACTATATTCTGGAAGAGTCAGTAGTATGCACACTCTTAGGCCCTGTACTATCTCTTTTACCTTGCTGACACGCCTTTAAAAACATTAATTGTGAATAAACGTGTCATGATTCCTTAAAATTGGAGTTTACCTCTTGAATGAACATTTCTACTTTAATATATGCATATATATATTCTAAAGAACTAAAATGAATATTTTAAGTAGAGATCTGTACCTGCAGTTTCATTGCAGGATTACTCATAATAGCCTAAATGCTCATTAACTGATGGATATTTCATAAATGCAGTAACTTTACATACTGGTATATCTTTCAGTTGTAAGAAGAAGAAAATCCTTCTTCTTGAAGAAACAAGAAGGAAACTCATAAATTAAATATATAAATTACAGAAGGATAAATAAAGCACAGTTCCACTTATAGGAGGCATACAAAAATACTTTAGTATTTAAGTATAGAAAGTGGTCTCTATGAAAGGAAGCTAATGATAAATGGGAAGATGCAATTTACCTTTCATAAAGTTTTAAGTACATTAAGGACAATTTCTAAGGAATTGCCACTGTTCATAATATACTAAACACTTAAAATTATTAAGTATCTCAAATTGTGTCCTACTATAGAAGTATTATTTATTAAAATAACATGGCCAAGTTCACCACAAAGGCAGAACACTTGTTGTGGGAAAACTACTCTCAATTTATTTCACGCATAAAAAAACAAATACATACATTGTTTACTTCTCTACATTGAGTATGAAAATAAAGCTATAGAGAAGTAGAAAAAAGTATGTTTTTGTCTATATTGCAAGTATAATAATCATACATGCAACTAGAACATAACCATAGCAAAATTTTCTCACCAGTATTCATTGTCTGAGAATTATAATTTTAAACCAAATGGATCTATCATACTGCCTTTGACTTATTGATAAAATATCAGAATGTGACAACATTCTTTGATAATTCTCAGAAGAACTAATCTAGAACTAACATATATTCATGAGTGCATTATCTGAAAAATAATCCTAATGACAGTATTTAGAAATAGAATTGTTATTTTTATGAAAAATAAAATTTTATTAGAAATAAGTTTTAAAGACAATGTGGATGTCCATTAGCACATTCACTTCCAGTAACAATTTTATGAAGAAATTGAGAAAAGCGATCTGCATGATCCATATATCCTTATTTTCACTAAAATAGATATAATGAAAGATTATTAGTGGTAATTTTTAAATAAGTAATAGTATATACATGCTTTCCAGCTGTAGAAGGAATCACATGAGATTCTACTATTTTATCATGTTCCTAAGTATATGATTTTTAAAAAATAAAATATACATAAGTAAAATATTAGTTTGTGCATATAATAGCTTTTTAATTAAAATACAATTATGGCATTTTTATAAAAAAAAATTCCCCTATAGAGAAAGACACAAGATAGGTTATAATGATCAGTGTTTGAAGATAGACAGACATTTCATAACAAATCAAGTTTGAATATTTGAATTGTTTAAATTTAGGCGAATGCATTCTTACTTACCAAGAGAGCAACAAACAAAATTATATCCAGAAATTTTAAATATTGTATATGGACTTTCCATCCAAGTGTAATTTAAGGATAAAGAGAATTGTAAAAAAAAAACTTATATTATTCCTTTGGTTGGAATGATATTTTGGGTGATAGTGGTGTGATTATTATACTAGCTCAGTTATATATGCAAGGTGAGAGAAAGAAGCATATGAAAATGTGGTATTGTAATCTTAGCAGATTCTATTGATCAAGATTCTGCTTAGGACAGTAAATAAAGTTAAAAATATAAAAGAGTTTTTTGAAAAATTCTTCTAACCTTAAATTTGAAAAGTATGCTTTAATGTAGCACAGCGGGTAGGGCGTTTGCCTTGCACGAGGCAAATGTGGACGACAACCCTAGTTCGATTCCTCTGCCCCTCTCGGAGATTTGGCAAGCTGCCGAGAGTATCTCGCCCTCACGGCAAAGCCTGGCAAGCTACCCATGATGTATTCAACATGCAAAACACAATAACAACAAGACTCACAATGGAGACGTTACTGGGCCCACTAGAGCAAAAAGGATGAACAACGGGAGGACAGTTTTAATGTGCACTCTCAGGTACTTATATTTAGAAAAATGTTTGCAACCCAGTCCACTAAAAATACCTAGAAAATATGATTTGACATTACAATAATGATTACAACAAATGCCCTGAATCTGATATTTTTCTTTTTTGCTTTTGGGGCACATCCGGCAATGCACAGGGGTTACTCCTGGCTCTCTACTCAGGAATTACTCCTGGAATTTCTCAGGGGACTGTATGGGAATCGAACCCGGGTCGGCCTTGTGCAAGGAAAATGCCCTAACTGCTGTGCTATTGCTCCTGCCACTGATTTTAATTTAAAGTTTTCTAATCAATTTAAGTTGAATCATTAGATAAATGTTAGTCTAATTCTAATATAGAAAAGTACAGCATGAACCTGAAAATTCTGTGATAGGAAATACAAAGAAAGCAACCGAATAGTAAATCATTTTGTAGCACATAAACAATTAGAGGGTCCAACCACTTATCAACAATAACTAAAATAACTGATAAAATAGTAAAACACATATCTCCTGACAGGATTTTCCATTTTATTCTGGAGTAGTCTTACAAAATATTTAGAATATTCTGACCTAGACTTATACTGGAGTGATAGCACAGCAGTAGGGCTTTTGCCTTGCATACAGCCAGCCCGGCCAAGCCGGGTTCGATTCCTCCACCCCTTTTGAAGAGCCCAGCAAGCTACTGAGAGTATCTCACCTGCGCAGCAAAGCCTGGCAAGCTACCCGTGACGTATTTAATATGCCAAACACAGTAACAACAAGTCTCACAATGGAGACGTTACTGGGCCCGCTCAAACAAATCGATGAACAATGGGAGGACAGTGACAGTGACAGAGACCATTACTAAGTCTAGAAGTTAGAGCAAATAAGAAGATATACTAAAATGTTGCTCTACTTGACATACCTTTCATGATCAAAAACATTTTTATTGTTTATTAATTAGACTTTCTGGGTAAAAATATAGTACTATTTCACTACCGCTACAAACTAGACCTATAAGAAGATATTATTATATTGGGAATGGGCAGAATGTGGCATAGGATACAAGTGCTTTGCATTTATGAGATCCTAAGTGTAATTCCAGCACTCCTATACTACAAGTTTTAACCCTGCTGATATCCAAGCAGATCCTGGAAAGGTATTGCTTGGAGGGACTTCAAAACTAACAGTCATAACAAAAAGAATAGCCTATAATAAGTTTCATATATTATAAAAAAGAGGATAAGAAAATAGTTATTAATCATTTTTCCATGAAAAGCTCATAGTACAAGGGGAAAGAGCGATAGATAATACAAGGAGTAGGGTATTCACCTTGCATATTGCTGACCTGGATTGAATCCCCAGCATCTCATATGGTTCCCTGAGCCCACTAGGTGTGATCCCTGAGTGCAGAGTCAGGAGTAAGCCTGACCACAGCCAAACGTGGCACCAAAAAAAAAAAGACAAAAACAAATTCATAGAACTATGATAGCTATATTTACCAACCCCATTGTAGCAATTATATTATGATTATAGAATTATAATACGATTAAAGTATATATAACCAATATGTCTGACACATTATTCTTACACAATGTTGTATGTAAATATGGTCAATAAAGATAAAACACAAATAAGGTGGACAAAGGTTATTATATATGGCATAGAGTCATATCTGCAAAAAGCCTCCTTTTATTGTTATAGAAATAAGGACTGTGATACAATTCTGTTATGTTTAACTTTGTCTTCTATTTACCCAGTTTCCTAAATTGTTCCCTAAGATATTTAAAGGCTCCCATAACCATGCCACCAGACTCCACGCCAGGCTGGTTTCACTTGGGGTGCCCAGAGTGGGGTGGGCAAGAGCCCTCCCTACCCCAAGGGACACAGTCCCAGCAGCCGACCTCCACTACCCAACGGCCACACTCCAGGCTGCTTTCCATGTGCTCAGGTGAGCTTCACATATGAGTGAACATATTCCTGGACCACATGACTGCAACACATCATAAGACACTCCCTACCCATTTTCCATAATCACCTCACCATATTTGATGGGGTTCAGACAATATGCAACAAATTGTAGAGAGAAATATATAAATGAATATATATATATATATATATATATATATATATATATATATATATATACACACACACACATATATCACTGTCACTGTCCTCCCATCGTTCATCGATTTTCTCGAGCGGGCCCAGTAATGTCTTCATTGTGAGACTTTGTTGTTACTGTGTTTGGCATATTGAATACGTCACGGGTAGCTTGCAAGGCTTTGCCATGCAGGCGAGATAATCTCAGTAGCTTGCTGGACTCTCCGAGAGGGGCAAAGGAATTGAACTTTGGTTGGCCATGTTGGCTGCATGTAAGGCAAATGCCCTACCCACTGTGCTATCGCTCTAATATATATATATATATATATATATATATATATATATATATATTGGAGAGCCTGGGAAGCTACAAAGAGTATCCTGCCCACATGGCAGAGCCTGGCAAGCTACCCGTGTCATATTCGTAACAATAACAGGTCTCATTCCCTTGAGCCTGAAACAGCCTCCAATATGGCATTGTTGTGAAAGACAAGTAAAATCTAAAATCTCAGGCTGGAGATGTTACTGGTACCTCCTCGAGTAAATATGTGAACAAGGGATGACAGTGATACAATGATGAAGAAACTTACATCTTATTTATTTATTTATTTATTTATATTTGCTTTTTTGATTATTCCTAGTGATGCACAGGGGTTACTCCTGGCTCGTTTACTCAGAAATTATTCCTGGCAGTGATTGGGAGGACCATATGGGATGCTGGAAATCGAACCCAGGTCAGCCAGTAGCAAGACAAACACCCTACCTGCCATGCTATTGCTCCAGCCCCTGAAACTTACATCTTAATTATTATTTTATTCTGATTTAATCACTATCGTTAGTTTATAACTTTATTAAAATATTTTATGTTAAAATCACGTTTAGTTATTTTGTGTAGATAAAATCATGACTTTTAATATGAAGTAATTATCATATACCATGTATTATTTAAAAATGATATCACAATTGTACGGCTTAAATATATGTGTATGATTTTATCAATTTTTGAATTTTACCTTTTTATATAACATCCACTAAGATCAGGATGGGGTGAGAATATTCCTAGTAGTGCTTTACCCATAGGTGCAGTTTGGACAGTTTGGTGCCTATGGTTTAGTAATTAGGCCCTATTAGAGCTCGGCGGTCACATGGTTTACAGATGGTGGTGTTCAGTGACCTTGTGGTGCTAACTCTATAACTCAATATCTCACATATTCTAGGATTTACTGCCAAAGTCATAACTCCAGTTTCACTATAATAATCACTTGACATCCCGTTACTCATTGACCTGCTCAAGCAGGCTCCAGTAACGTTTCCATTCGTCCCTGTCATGTGCTAATGTAGCCCAGTGGCATCTGCTCGTTCTAGGAACACGAAGAGCTTCAAACTGATCGTTCAAGGTCTTGACGAACAAGTCTGACCATCTCATAGGTGGGCAGCCACGCCAACTTTTGACGTCCTGAGGAATCCAGTCTGTAATGGCTCTAGTCCAGTGGTCGTCTCCAAATCTCATTAAGTGTTCATTCCATCTGATTTTTGACACCTTGGCAAACAAGACAGAGTTCCTGACTCTTGACTGTTGACGGAGGTCGGAATTCTGGATTCTTTATCTCATTTGAGTGAAGCATGATGTTCCAAGCATAGCTCTTTTGATTCCTCTTTGGAAGACCCGAATAGCGTTCTCATCCTGTTTTTGTAGGGTCCGGGTCTCTGATGCCTATGTTAATGCAGGAAGAACAGTGGAATCGAAGAGATGTGGCCTGAGCTGGAGTTTCTTCGTCCTCTTAGCTTTTTCTTCAACATTCTTGAAGGTGTTCCAAGCTGCTCCCTTTCTCCTGCTCAACTCAGGTGCCGGGTCATTCATCATGTTGACTTCTCAACTTCTTACATAACTGCTCATTCGGAGATGTTTGTTCCATTGAGAGTGAATGAAACATCATGAACGAGACTGTTTCTCATAAATATTGCCTTTGTAAGATTCAGCTGTAGTCCGACCTCACAGTCAAAGTCGGCCAGCATTTGTGCCACTTGGCTATTGTTTGGTGTTATAAGAATGATGTCATCAGCGAAGCTGAGGTGGTGTAGTTGCCAACCGTCTATCTTTAGTCCCATTCATTCACATTCCCGTCGCCACATGACGTTCTTAAGGGTGGCACTGAAGAGTTTCGCTGAAATGGTATCACCCTGCCAAACCCCTCTCTTGACGTCAATGATCACCTCCCTGTAGAATGGTGAGATCCTGGTAGTGAATCTGTAATACAGCTCATGGAGGATCCTGATGTGTCATTGACATTGAATGCCCTGTTTGGCTAGGGCCTCGATGACCGCTTCCATCTCAACAGAATCAAAGGCCTTCTTAAAATCAATGAATGTTAGACAGAGAGGCATCTTGAACTCCCGAGAAACCTCAAAGAGCTTGGTTATCCTGTGGATATGGTCGATTGTGCTAAGTCCTTTTCAGAAACCAGTTTGCTTGCATGGTTGTCCTTCACCTAGTGTTCTGGCAATCCAATTCAAGATTACTCAAGTGAACAGCTTGTAGACGACAGACAACAACTATTATTATTATTATTATTATTATTATTATTAAGTTTATTATAGTAGTAGTAGTATGGAACTCATTACTTTTGCATAACTGATTTTTATAAGACCTTCAAGTCTTATTATTATTATTCCTTTTTTAAAATTTCAGCCACTGTTATTTATGGTATTGCTAACTTTAGGGTTTCATATTCATATTAGAGGTCGCCCCAAAAGCCTCTATACCTCTTGGAAAGACTGGCAAGCTACCGAGAGTATTCCGCCCGCACGGAAGAGCCTGGCAAGCTATCCGTTGTGTATTCGATATGCCAAAATTAGTAACTACAACTTTCATATTCACAGTGTTCTAATCTTCCACCATGTCTACTTTCCTTCACCATTGTATCAGGGTTCTCTCCTGAACCTCATTCCCACCACTCTTACAATTCTGTAGACCAGTTCACAGATTCTGTTTCTTTCAGTTACCTTACTTTGCTTCTTTATACCCCACATAAGACAAAGGTCATTCTGGGATCTGAGTGATAATACAGAGGTTAAGGATGATACAGCAGGCTGGAGGTTTGCCTTACCATATGGAATGCTGGGAATCAAACCCGGTTCGGCCACTTGCAAGGCAAATGCCCTACCCTCTGTGCTATCACTCCAACCCTGGTGTTGAAGTCTTTAATACATTGAAATAGGCTTTTGTGAATAGTATGAGATGGGGGACTAAGTTAATTTTTTCACATGTGACTGACCAATTTTCCTAACACATTTGTTGAAGTGGCTTTTCTTGTTCCACTTCACACTCTTAGATCCTTGGTCAAGACAAATGTAACTCTCCCTTCAAAATTAATTTGTATAGTGGTACTACATGGAAATTATCATGTTAAGCGAAATGAGTCAGAAAGAGAGGATAGACATAGAAAGATTGCATTCATCTGGGGAACATAAAGTAACAAAATAGGAGACTAACACCCAGAAGTGGCCGAGATTAGTACCAGGAATTTTGCTCCATGGGTTGGAGGCCAGTTACACATGCTAGGGTAAAAGGGAGCTCAGATAGAGAAAGGAGCACCAAATAAAGGGTGTTTGGAGGATCCTCCCAGGATGGGAGAAGGATGCTGAAAGTAGACGTAGACCAAACATGATTGCCATTCAATGCCTCTTTTGCAAACCACAACACCCAAAAGGAGAGAGAGAACAAAAGGGAATACTCTGCCACAGAGGCAGGGTGGGATGGGGGTGGGAGGGATACTGGGACCCGTGGTGGTGGAAAATGGGCACTGGTGGAGGGATGGGTGTTTGATCATTGTATAATTGAAACCCAAGCACAAAAATTTGCAAATCTACAACTGTACCTCATGGTGTTTCACTAATAAAAATAAAAAAAAATAATTTGTATGTCTTAAGTATATCCTTTTACCTAATTACTATGACCAGTCTTCTGCTACTATAATGGTGAGAGTGAGCAACCTTGTCCTGTGTATGAAGTGTTATGATTTTTATTATCAAAATTATTTGGGTCATGTGATAGTAAAAAATTAGTAAAGAAAAGCTATGTTCACTAAGTCATAATTTCTAATAGCCAGAAGAAATATTTTGTACTAATTCTCATGATAAAGATACGATAAATATAAGTAAATCCCGAGATCAACAATAGGATAGATAACATTGACATTACAATTAAAAGCTACTATTTTTAATGAGAATTGTTTTATATCACCTATGTAATGGCATTA
Organism: Sorex fumeus; assembly: GCF_029834395.1. Classification (NCBI taxonomy): domain Eukaryota; kingdom Metazoa; phylum Chordata; class Mammalia; order Eulipotyphla; family Soricidae; genus Sorex; species Sorex fumeus. Next base: position 14,340,946 of record NW_026606086.1, on the reverse strand, counting down.
TTAAAATTGTGAGTGCAATGTATACTCACAATGTGTATAGTTATTTGTAATAACTAATTATTGTGAAATAATTATGTAATTCTTTGAAATGGCCTTGTGTTTTAATATTTTGACCCAATGCTAAAAACAATAGATAAAAAGAAGAGAATGTGTATATTTCAAAATGATTTGACTGAGTTGGACTGAGTTCCTCTCTATAAGAAAGTACCAGTATTTTATAATTTACAAAATATCCTAATTTAAAAATATAATTGTGTTTAAAGGAAGTAGTTACTTCAGAGAAGTCAACATTTTAAGTTCTCTGTGGAATACAACAATGAATATAGCATTCTCAGGAGAGAGCCACTGTATAGAAGAGTTAAGAAGCTACTGAGAGATTCATGGATGCCTTCAAGAAATCCCTCATGGTCTATCATAGGTGTTAGTGTTTTCTGGACTTTGCAATATTCCCAGAAGATCAATGCATAACTCTCTTTGAGGTAAAACAAAGAGACTTGGAAGATTTGAGTAATAGGTGTAGCCAATGAAAGTAATAGGTGTAGCCAATTAAAGCCTATTTTAAGAAGCTATACTCATAAGACTCAATGTTTTCCAATTCATCTAAGTTTTCTCTTGAACATCACTTTTTTAAACTCCTAGACTAACATTATTTAAGTGGACTACAATATATTTCTACATCTTGATTGATCTTCTGAAATTCCATTTATTTATTTTACAATAAATAAATGGAATAGAGGAAAATATGCAAAATTTGTTTGGTGGTTTTTACTGGTGTCTAGCAGAAAAAGATTTTCTATTTCATCTTTCATCAAAAGTTGAATGATTTAAAATAGAGAGTAGGTAATTGCCATTGTGTAAAAAATAAAAATGAGAGAGACTTACCAGGGACAAAATTGATTCTGCTTACAACATTTAATAGCTCAGGAGTAAGATGTTTAAATTAAAAATATACTGTGCTTCAATCTGAGTGTCATCTGCTAAACCCAGGGAAGTAGCTTGTTTACCAGTTAGTGTTTTGGGGCATAATAAATACTAGAATAATAGCACTTATTATTCAAATAAGTACTATTATTCGTTTTAAACTTAGAAAGAAAAAATTTCTATATACCATTTGTATTTTAGAAATATAAAACATTTCTAGCAAGTCAGAGATGCTGTTAAGTTTTTTTTTGATTTAATGGGATTACATGAGAAACAAACAAGTGAGTATGATTTCTATTTTTTTATTTGTTCTCTCTTATAGTTATGGCATATTAAAATGTATTATGTATAAAATATCATGTTATTTTTATAATTATACCAATTAATATGAAAATATCAATAATAAACTCAATTGCCTATTAATATATATTTTATTTGCTAAAACAATTTTTCCCTTGTTCATTTTATTTTTCAGAATAGGTTGTTACTCTAGTCTTATAAGTTTCACTTTTACTTATTGGTGGAATTAATAGTATCCATTTATATTTTTAGGTGGCAGTATTTTATAATAACTGCATGCAGAAAAGAAAGAAAATGCATATCTTATTTTTCGTCAAAAACATAGTGGCCTACATAAATTGGACAAAGCAATAAGTATTTACTTATCATCTATTATGATATGATATATTAAACTACTGACTTCTATTAGACTTAAAACAAGTATGGATAATGGGAAGTGCGTTAGAATTATATAATGTATAACAAATGATCATAGTGATTTATATTACTCATCTCTTTCTTTAATTGCATTTCCCAACCAAATATCTCTAAAAGAAAAATGAGAGAGAAAGAGGAAGAGAAATGAACCACAGTGTGATCACAGAGTTTATTCTTCAAGGCCTTTCTGATGATCCTGAACTTCAGGTTATGATATTCCTCTTTTTATTTATCACATATATACTAAGTGTCACTGGGAACCTGACCATCATCACCCTCACCCTCTTGGACTCTCATCTCCAGACGCCTATGTATTTCTTTCTCCGAAACTTTTCGTTTTTAGAAATCTCATTCACAACTGTATGTATCCCTAGGTTTCTGGGGGCAATTGTCACAAGGGATAAGACTATTTCCTATAACAATTGTGCAGCCCAACTATTTTTCTTTATTTTCATGGGAGTAACTGAATTTTACATTCTGACTGCCATGTCTTATGATCGTTATGTGGCTATCTGCAAACCCCTTCATTACACGACCATCATGAGCAAGAAACTCTGCACCTTCCTAGTGTCATGTGCGTGGGTCGGTGGGTTTCTGACTGTTTTCCCACCACTCATGCTTCTCCTACAGCAGGATTACTGTGCTTCCAATGTCATTGATCACTTTGCATGTGACTATTTCCCTCTCTTGCAACTATCTTGCTCAGATACATGGCTCCTAGAAATAATTGGATTTTATTTTGCTTTGGTGACTCTGCTCTTCACTTTGGCATTGGTGATTTTATCTTATATATACATTATCAGAACTATTTTGAGATTTCCATCTGCCAATCAGAGAAAAAAGGCTTTCTCTACATGTTCCTCTCACATGATTGTTATTTCTATTTCTTATGGAAGCTGTATATTCATGTATGCTAACCCTTCTGCAAAAGACAGTGCATCATTGACAAAAGGAGTAGCTATTCTTAATACCTCTGTTGCGCCCATGCTGAATCCCTTCATTTACACACTGAGAAACAAACAAGTGAAACAAGCCTTTAGAGATGTTGTTAATAAAGTAATATTTTCTACAAAATAAAAAACTTTTGACAAAAATAAAGGCTACTGAAAATTCTTGAAGGAAAAACTCCAATGTCCTAATTATGTCTATGACTAATCTAGCTTTTGAGAGCTTCTTATAGATAATTTTGTGATTAACATTTACTCGGACCATTTATTTTACTTCAAGACTAAGTTTTTCATGCCGAACCTGACTTGTTTAAAAGTATCTTTTATTTCTTCAACATAACTTTCTGAAAATATATTTAAGACATAATTCATAGTATAAATATCAACAGTTTTAATTATGTTTTTCTTAGTTTATATAAGGCAAGTATGATGATAATACAATATATTTCAAAGGAAGAGCTTCAAGTCTAGTGTGCTATTTCTTTTATTTGGGGATTGCAGGAGGTTGTGGGCAATCCAAGCACAGCTGTCCCCAGGGCTTACTTTTGACTCTGTTCTCAAGGATCACTCCTAGTGAACATATTTAGCTTTGGAGACCATATCTAGTTCCAGAAATCAAAACAGGGTCAGCCTTTTGCACAGCTATGTCTTACCCCTTGCAATTATCTTCATTTCCAATGTGTTCATTCTTGTGTATTTTCTCAGGTAATGAAAAATACCTTAACATTAAAGAATCAAAGTGTTCTGTATGGTTGTATGTTAAATTAACTTATTAAAAGCAATATGTATTAGTGCATTGTAAATTAAATTTTTTTGGCATATCAAATATGCCACGATATGCCAAACAATAATGGGCCTCCATTTCCTGACCCTGAAAGAGTCAGCAATATGGCAGCATTGGGAAGGATGAGTAAGGAGAGGCTGCTAAAATCTCAGTGCTGGGATGAATGGAGACATTACTCGTGCCTGCTCGAGCAAATCAATGAACAACGGGATGACAAGTGATACAAGTGAAGTTAATTGTATAACTCTATAGTTTATGAAACTAAATATTTTCAATTAATAACAATGTTATTTTTATAATATTTTTAGAAAATAGTTTCATTAAAATTTTTTAAATGTAACCAAACAAAAATATTATTTTCCAAAATTTAATGAGAATCTTTATGACAGATATTTTTTATTTTTGTCAGGTGCTTATCGTAATGCTTCTATTTCTTTAGTGTCTACATAGGGATAATATTTATGAAGGTACATATTTTCTTCATTCTTTTATTTTTCTTTTGCTTTATTTGGGGATATACTTGGCTGTGCTCAGGTATTACTCCTTTCTCTGCACTCAGGGATCACTAACAGCAGGTTCAGGTAATCATTTGCAGTGCCAAGGATCAAACGCCAGTTGGTCACTTGCAAAAGCAATTGCCCAACCCTCTCTACTATCTCTCCACCTCCCACCCCTGCCACAAGCAAGATGGTCGTCTCACCTACTGTACCCCACCTGCTGTTTTTCTCCAGCTCTTAATGCTTTCTTGAAACTTTGCTTATAATCATCTCTTGTGATACTCTTTATATCAATTTATAGGGATATCATCACCATTCATTCTACCTAGAAATTTTTAAGGTCTCAAAATTTCGGTGAGACTGTTATTTTATATTTGTGTCTAGATATTTCCAATCCGTAGATTTTGTCTGTTTTATGAAAATTATGCTTATAGTTTTTATATATACTTATAGTAAATAGATATATATGTATGTATGTGTGGCCATACCAGCTGTTCTCAGTACTTACTCCTTGCTATGTACTTAAGCATTCTATCTGGAGGATTTTGGGGGGGCCATAAGGGCTTCTGGGGTTCAAACCCAGATAAGCTGCATACAAAGAATGTGCCATACCCACTGTACTGTCTCACAAGTCCATTTGCTCTTTTTTGAAACATTTAAAAATTACATGTAAAAATAATTGAATATAATTCAATATAGTTCAAATTAAGACAAGTTTAAAATATATAGTAAATATGAATAGGTAAGGCCCTAACAATTAGTTCTCAGAAGTCATAAAACCAGGATGAGATTGAAAGAAATAACTCTGTCACTAGCCCAAAGTGGACAAATAATTAAAGCCTGATTTGCCTCTTACACATAAGATCTGAGGCCTAAGACTCTAACTGGTATCAAAATAGGTCCAGAGAAAGCTGAAACTCCTTGAGAGAAAAGCTCCATCAAGAACAGAAATTGTGGTAATAACATTGTCGTTCCACTCTGGAGAATCCTGCATTCATTCTTGAATGTATCCCCCCCCCCACACACACGCCCTCTCTCTCACACACACACGCGCATATACACACACACTCACACAAACACTTACACACACTCTCATCTCATGATCTTTAAATAAAAACATACTTCACTGAGTCATCCAGGTACCCGTCCAGAGGAAGGGCGCCTTCCCAGGGCTGCAAGTATAACTAGACCCCCGAAATGACTGGTTTACATCCTTGGTCTGTGGGGAACAGGAATTGAGGCATACAGCACAACCCAAAGCTGAACTGTCCTGAGCACCCTCTGCTCAGTCAACCAGGTACCCGCCTGGCAGCAGGGCCCCTTCCCGGAGACCCGGCCTCTAACGTGGCCGTGAGTTATTCTCCCCCTACATATCCCATTGGAACCAGAAGTTACCGTCTTAGATGGGACTTTCACTAGGTTAGCTTAACCACCAGAAACACATTAGCCAACAATTCATTAAGCCCATCTTAATTAATTCTGCATCATAAGCAGAATAGTAATAGCGTGAAGGTCTAAACCACACAGGTCACAATGGTAAAGCAATGCAGAAGCCCACCAAGCTTACTTATCGAGGAGGCTAGCCCAGAAGACCCCAACAGTAATGAAGTCCTAAACAACCTCTCTGACAAGGAATTTACAAGGGAGCTAACTGAGGATGCTTAGGGAGCTAAAAGAAACAATGAAAAGCAATGCCAATAGAAGATAAGAGGATTTGAAGGTAGAAATGAGGAAAATGCAAACAATATTACAAACAGAAATGTCAGACCTGAAAAACCTGGTAGACTAATTGAAAAACTCAGTGGAAGGCCCAAGCAGCAGACAGAATCAGTGAGCTGATGAGAATCAGTGAGCTTGAAGATGAAGTCCAGAGACTCTCCAGAAAAGAGCAGAAAATGAAAAAGAGACTCACAATCCGGGAACAGATGGCAAGAGAAGATAGTGATGAAGCCAAGAGGAGTATCATAAGAATTATTGGAGTCCCAAAGGGACAGGAAGAAAACTCTGATGAAGAAGAAACTGTCAAAGACATCATTGCTACGACGTTTCCAGAGTTGAAGAAAACATGCGACCACATTCAGGACACCCGAAGTGTACTAGCTGGAAGAAATCTGAATAAAAATACGCCAAAACACATCCTGATTAAAATGACCAAAAACTTAGAGATAGAGACAAAATTTTGAAAGCAGCAAGATCAAAGAAAGAAATTTCCTATAAAGGAGCATCCTTAAGATTCACAGCCAATTTGTCTAATGAAACCCTCATGGCCCAAAAACAGTGGTTGGATATAGTGAAAAAACTCAATGAAATAAATGCCTCACCAAAAATACTTTATCCAGCGAGACTGTCATTCATAACAGAAGGAATAACACACAATTTCACAGACAAACAATAGCTCAGGAACTTCATAGACTCAAAACCATGGTTATAAGAAAAACTAAATGGACTACTTTAAGACAAGACAGGCCCCTCGAATACACCAAACTTCAACAGATAAATGGACAAAACTCCATAACAATAATCTCTCTCAATGCCAATGGGCTAAACGCACCATTAACAGACACAGAGTGGCAGGATAGATTAGAAAATTGAACCCAACATTCTGCTGCCTTCAAGAAACACATCTCAATAGTCAGAGCAAATACAGGCTCAAAGTCAAAAGCTGGGAAACAGTCCTACAGGCAAACAACTCCCATAAAAATAGCTGGGGTAGTCATCCTAGAATCAGACCACATTGATTTCAGACTTAAGAAGGTCACAAGAGACAGTGAAGGCTATTTCTTATTGATCAAGGCATCTGTACAACAGGATGAACTTACAATACTAAATGTATGTGCACCTAATGAGGGACCAGAAAAGTACTTAAAACAACTACTCACAGACTTGGAGAAAGACATTGATAGCAACACAATGCAAGTGGGAGACATCGATAGCAACACCACTTTATCACCTCTTGATAGATCAACCAGACTCAACCCTAGCAAGAACATACTTAATCTGAGGGAAAAAATTGAAGGAGGGGACATAATAGATATATACAGGACACTTTATCCTCAAAAAGCTGAATACACATTCTTCTCACATGTGCATGGAACATTCTCCAAGATAGACTACATGCTGAGCCACCAAACATACCTCCATAAGATTAATAAGATAGAGATTGTATCAAAAATTTTTCTCAGACCACAATGGGCTGAAATTAGAAGTAAATCACATACACAAACAGAAAACTAAATCAAACACCTGGAAATTAAACAGCTCACAATTGGACAACGAGTGGCTTAGAAAGGAAATCGAAGAGGAAATTAAAAGATTCCTGGAAATGAATGAAAATGAGGACACGAGTTACCAAAACTTATGGGGCACAGCAAGGTAAAGGTAAAAGGTAAAGGCCCTCCCATTGATCGTCGATTTGCTCGAGCGGGCCCAGTAACGTCTCCATTGGAGACTTTGTTGTTACTGTGTCTGGCATATCGAATACTCTCGGTAGCTTGTCGGGCTCTTCAAGAGGGGCGGAGGAATCGAACTCGGGTCGGCCATGTTGGCCACTTGTAAGGTGAACACCCTACCGCTGTGCTATCGCTCTAGCCCACTCCCCTTGACAAGGATGGAAGAGGCTTCGGCCTGCAACACGCATACGGGGCACAGCAAAATCTGTGTTAAAGAGGAAAGTGTATAGCTCTACAAGCATTCCTCAGGAAGGAAGAGCGAGCCCACATAAGTAATCTAACTTCACAGCTTAAGAGCTTGGAGAAGGACCAACAAAAGGAGCCCAATCCAACAGGAGGAAGGAAATAATAAAACTCAGAGCAGAGATTAACGAGATGGAAACCCAAAAAACAATCCTAAAGATCAATGAAACCAAGAGCTGTTTCTTCCAGAAAATAAACAAGATCGATAAGCCTTTAGCAAAACTCACAAAAAATGGGAGAGAGAAAACCCTAATAAACCGAATCAGAAATGAAAAGGGGGTCATTACAACAGAAACTACAGAAATTCAAAGGATCCTCAGAGAGTACTTTGAGAGGCTTTATGCCACGGAACATGAAAATCTCGAGGAAATGGATAAATCCCTAGATTCCAATAGCCTCCCAGGGCTGAACCAAGAAGACCTGGAATACCTGAACAGACGTAATACCATCAAGGAAATTGAAACGGTAATAAAAATTCTCCTCAAGCACGAAAGTCCTGGCCCAGATGTTTTCACTAGTGAATTCTTCCAAATCTTTAAAGAGGAGTAACTGCCAATCCTCTTTAAGGTTTTCCACGAAATTGAAGTATTAAGAACACTTCCGAACAGTTTCTATTAAGCAAATATCACCCTGATAACAAAAGCAGACAGAGATACCACAAAGAAAGAGAATTACAGGGTGATATCCCAGGTGAACATAGATATAAAGATCCTCAATAAACTATTAGTAAATAGAATCCAATGACTCATCAAAAAGATCATAAACCATGACCAAGTAGGATTCATTCCAGGGATGCAAGGATGGTTTAACATTTGGAAATCGATCAATGTAATGCATCATATCAACAAAAGAAAAGGAAAAAATGATAATATCAATAGGTGCAGAGAAAACATTTGACAAGATCCAGCACCCATTTATGATGAAAACCCTCAGCAAAATGGGCATTGAAGAAACTTTCCTCAATATAGTCAAAGTCATATACCACAAGCTCATGGCAAGTATCATTCTCAATGGGGAAAAATTAAAGATTTTTCTCTAAGATCCGGCACAAGCATGGTTGCTCACTTTCGCCACTCCTATTCAATATAGTACTGGAAGTCCTGGCCACTTCAGATAGGCAAGAGAATGGTATCAAGGGAATACAGATAGGAAAGAGGTCAAACTATCACTTTTTACAGATGATATGATACTATACTTAGAAAATCCTAAAGATTCTACAGAAAAGCTCCTAGAAACAATAGGTCAGTTTAGTAAAGTGGCAGGCTACAAAATTCACACCCAAAAGTCCATGGCTTTCTTATATACAAATAACAAAAGAGAAGAAATAGACATTAAAAAAACAATCTCGTTCACAACAGTACCTCAGAAAATCAAGTACTTCAGAATCAGCTTAATCAAAGAAGTTAAGGGCCTATACAAGGAAAATTACAAAACACTACTTCAAGAAATAAAATAGGACACTAGGAAATGGAGACACATGCCATGCTCATGGATAAGGAGGATTAACATTATCAAAATGACAGTACTGCACAAAAAGGCCCTCCCGTTGATCGTCGATTTGCTCGAGCGGGCCCAGTAACGTCTCCATTGGAGACTTTGTTGTTACTGTGTCTGGCATATCGAATACTCTTGGTAGCTTGCCGGGCTGTCTGAGAGGGGTGGATGCGGTCCCTATCAGGATACCCATGACATTTTTCAAAGAAATAGACAAAACACTCCTGAAATTCATGTGGAACAATAAACCCCCATGAATAGCTAAAGCAATCCTTGGGAAAAAGAAGATGGGTGGCATTACCATCCACAACTTCAAACTGTACTACAAAGAAGTAGTAATTAAAACAGCATGGTACTGGGCTAGAAACAGACCTGCAGATCAATGGAACAGAGTTGAATATTCTGTCACAGACCCCCAAATATATGACCTTTTAATCTATGATAAAGGAGCAAGAAACGTGAAGTGGAACAAGAAAAGCCTCTTCAAGAAGTGGTGCTGGAAAAACTGGATAGCTACCTGCAAAACAATGAACTCTGACCTCTAATGCCAGGCACAAAAGTCAAATCAAAGTGGATTAAAGACCTCAATACTAGACATTAATCTATAAGGTACATAGAGGAAAATGTAGGTAGAACTCTCCATGACATTGAAGCTAAAAATCTTTAAGGATGAAAAAGCACTGACCATGCAAGTGGAAGCAAACATAAACAAATGGGACTACATCAAACTAAGAAGCTTCTGCACTTCAAAAGAAACAGTGGCCAAAATACATAAAGAGCCCAGAGAATGGGAAAGAATATTTACCCAATACCCATTTGATAAGGGGTTAACATTCAGGATATACAAGACACTAGAAGAATTGTACAAGAAAAAACCTTCAACCCCACTAAAAAATGGGGAGAAGAAATTAACAAAAGCTTCCTCAAAAAGGAAATACAAATGGCCAAAATGCACATGAGAAAGTGCTCCATATCGCTATCCATCAAGGAGATGCAATTCAAAACAACGAGATATTATCTCACACCACAGAGACTGGCACACATTCAAAAGAACAAAAGCAACCAGTGCTGGCATGGATGTGGAGAAAAAGAAACACTCTTTCACTGTTGGTGGGAATGCCCACTACTCCAGCCTTTCTGGAAAACAATATGGACAGTCCTTCAAAAACTGGAAATTGAGCTTCCATATGACCCCAAAATACCACTTCTGGGAATATATCCCAAGGCTGCAAAAAAGCACAGTAGAAATCACATCTGTACCTATATGTTCATTGCACCACTGTTCACAATAACCAAAATCTGGAAACAACCCAAGTGCCCTAGAACAGATGATTGGTTAAAGAGTCTTTGGTACATCTACACAATGGAATAATATGCAGCTGTCAGGAGAGATAAAGTAATGAACTTTGCTTATAAATGAATAGACATGGAGAGTATCATGCTAAGTGAAATGAGTTAGAAAGAGAGGGGCAGACATAGAAGGACTGCACTCATTTGTGGAGTATAAAACAACATAACATGAGGCTGACACTGAAAGATAGTAGATACATGGGACAGATAGATTGCTCCATAGCTGGAAGCCTGCCTCATGAGTAAAGGGAAGAAGGCAGCTGGAATAGAGAAGGGATCACTAAGAAAAAGGTGGCTGGAGGAATTGGTCAGGATGGGAGATGGGTGCAGAAAGTAGATAAAGGTCCAAGCATGATAACCTCTCAGGATCTATATTGTAAACAATAATGCCCCAAAGTAGAGAGAGATTATGGGAAATCATGTCTGCCATGGAGGCGGGGGGAGGGTGGGAAAGGGGGTGTATACCAGGGATATTGGTGGTAGAGAATGTGAACTGGTGCAGGGATGGTTGTTTGATCCTTGTGTGATTGTAACCCAAACTTGAAAGCTTGTAACTATCTCAACAGTGATTCGATAAAATTAAAAAACAAATCAAAACAAACAAAAAAAAACTTACTTCACTACTTGGTTCCTCCTCAAATTTTCTTCTGTGAGGGAAGGTGATATTCCTGGAAATCCTGGGTGCAATTTAGAACTGTTTCCTTTCCTTCAAAGAGAAATTCTTCACTGTACATATAAAGATGTTCATAGAAGATTCTCCACAGTCTTAAACTTCCCTGGGCACTTTCCTGGGTTTCTAAGATGGTGAGAGAGAAATGTGGTAGAATTCTTCTTAGGGCTGACACTAAAAGTTTCTCAATTTACTTACGCACCCCCAACAAGTATAATTAATCTTATAATTAATATCTTCTATAATTTTGTTGTTCATATCAAATTATACTAAATATCTCAAAACAGCTCTGGGGTTGTTTCTTTCTCTTTGTCATCATGTAATTAAAACAAATTGTTAAATCATGTGAGATAACACATTATAAAGTTGTCCATGTTTTGGTTTAAGTCATACAATGTTCCAACACCTGTCCCTTCACCAGTATACATTTTTTAGCACCAATGTCCCCTGTATCCCCCCCTGTAGTCATGAAATTTTTAGTTAACACTATCTTATGCAGGCATACATTTGAAATAATGTTTGCATAAAATATGTATTTTTGACAAACATGCAGTTTTTATCCTTATTTAATATCACCAATTTCTATATAGAATACACTTATTTCTAAAACATAAACAAAGACTTACAGTCATACTCCTTATGTTTATTTAGAGTCTGGGGTCATATTCAGCGATAAAACACTCAGGAATTACTTCTTGCTGTGCACTCACTCAGGGCTCACTCCTGGAGGGCTTGATGGACTATATGGGGTGCCGTGGATCAAACCCACGTTGGTCACTTTCAAATCAAACGCCCTACCTGCTAAGTATAGCTTCCATCTTACACGTTAGGTATTTTATATATCCTTTCATTTTAGTAGATACTAGCATATTAAGTATAACAATTCCAGATAGGTACATATCAATTTTATTGAGTTACCATTGGTTTGCTAAAGTTTGTTTATAGAGTTGAAAGTTACTATACTTTGAGACTTCATCCACCACTGTGTCAGTCCTTCCACCACTCTCCTTAGGACTTTAAAGTTGGTTCCTCACCACTTGCTATTCTCAATTCTATGTTCAAATTCTAAGGGTTTTCTTTATTAGAAAATGTTTATTCCCTTGCTTTGTTTTTAAAAATTAAATATATGCGTGTTATTATAACCATGCCAATGGAATCTGCGCCAGGCTGTTTTCACTTGGGGCATCCCAGAGGGGGGACGGTCAGAGCCTTCTCTGTCCCAAGGAACCCATCCCTGGGAGACGACCTCCACTACCCAACTGCCGCCACACTCCAAGCCGCTTTCCACATGCTCGGACTGAGCCTCACGCATAAGTGAAGTCCCTTGGAACCCCAGTAATGTGGAACTTTGTGACCTTGGACTCTGGACTCAATGGAACCCAGGAGCAGAGATCCTTTGACTGCTTCCCTCAGTCTCAGATGACCCAGGGGTCACACCCATAAGCCACACCCTGCTGGCACCAGACAATCTCCTCATTGGCCACCCTCCGAACTCACGGCTGCTCCTCCCAGACAGGAGTATAAAAATGAGGCCCCCATAACCATGCCACCAGATTCTGTGCCATGCTGCTCCTCCCCAGGAACATCATAAGACACTCCTTACCCATTTTCTATAATTACCACATCATATATATATATATATATGGTGTGGTAATTTATATATATATATATATATATTACATATATATATGGTGTGGTAATTTTATATATGTGGAGTGATATATATATATATATATATATATATGTCACTCGAGAGCCCGGCAAGCTACTAAGAGTATCCCGCCTGCATGGCAGAGCCTGGCAAGCTAGCTGTGGCACAGTCGATGTGCCAAAATCAGTAATAATAACGGGTCTCATTCCCCTGACCCTGAAAGAGCCTCCAATATGTTGGGAAAGACGAATAAGTAGAGGCTGCTAAAATCTCAGGGCTGGGATGAATGGAGATGTTACTGACGCCTGCTTGAGTAAATTGAAGAACAACAGGATGACAGTGATACAGTAAGAGTTATCATTGACAGACAAATAAATTATAGCACTGTAGCACTGTTCTCCTGTTGTTCATCAATTTGCTCTAGCAGCCACCAGTAACATCTCACAACAAATTGTGAGACTTGTTGTTACTGTTTTTGACATATCAAATACATCACAGGAGTTTGCCAGGCTTTGCCATGTGGGCGAAATACTCTCAGTAGCTTGCTGGCTCTCTGAGAGGGGAGGAGGAATCAAACCCGGGTTGGCCGCGTGCAAAGCAAACACCCTACCTGCATAAATTATAAAAGAAACAATTCATTTATGAGAGGCCAATAGATAGAACAGCAGGTTGGGCAATTGTGTTGTATGCTGTAGACCCAGAATCAATCTCCATAACCACACACATTTCCCCCATGTTGTGCCAGGAGTGATCCCTGAGCACAGAGTCAGGAGTAAGCTCTGAGCACCACCGGGTGTGATCCCCTAAGACAAACAACATAAAAAGGAAAAATAATTTTTATAACTAGCTTTATGTTTATGTAGCATAATTTTTTAATCCACCCACCTGTTGTTGGGAACTTGGGTAATATTCAGATTCTGACTACTATATAGCTGTAGAGTAGCAGTGATTATAGGTAAGTAGTTCTATACTTGTTTAACTGGTCATTAGCTGCTCATAATGTGTGTATTACTCCAAAAAGGCAAAGATACAGGTGCAACAGAAATTTGTCTTAAAGGTGAGTCTTCTGCTCTTAAGCATTGTTTCTGCCTTCTGGACTTTTCCAATTCTTATCTTAATGCCATCTACATTTGATGACCTTTTGTTGCCATTGAATGACCAGCATCACAGCTCAAAAACCAAATAATACTAATTTCATAATTAAAAGCCAATATCTGTTAACTTATGTCCTACGCTACTCTGTACCAATCTATGCCAGGTAGTGCCAGTTTGTGATAATCCATGCCAAGCTGTGTCTTTCTGTGCCATCCCATGCTACCCTGTACTCACCCCAGTTGCACCTTCAACAAACATTATTTTCTATCTTGAATGGAGAAAACAAACTTCAAGTGGTCTGTTCTGTGGTTGCCCTCCACAGCAATGTGAGGGTCAGGGTGAAGAGGCAGGACAGAGAAGGCAACAGGCAGGCAGAAGTATAGCTTCCCCTGTGTGGTAAGAATCAAACATCTGCTATAACCTCCTTGTTATTATGCAATCCATCTCTAGCGTGGATCTGTGAAAGAAGAACACTTAGAGGATGATTTTTTCAGATAAAGGCAATAGCACAGGGGTGAGAACACAAGCTTTGCATGTGCACGGGTCACTGGTTTGATGTCTGGAACTGCATGGATTATTGCTGGGAGTAGTCCTCGAGTCCCTCAATTATTGCTAGGTGTTGACCCGGTGCCTCCCTCTCCCCTTTACCCTGCCCCCTCAAACACACACAATCACCACTCTAGTAACCCTGGTGGTTTCTGGCCCAAGAGTTGAACTGTCTAATTCCACTGGCTGAGATCCGGAGTGGCCCTGGGAATTTCATAACATTGCCTGAGGATCCTCCCCAATAAAGAAAGCATCCTTAGGACTCCTTCCGAGTGAGTTGAGAAACACTGTACTACACTCTGACTTCAAACTGTCAAGGACTCACCTGTTGACATCCACACAGAGAAGATTCCTCCCTGACCCCATCCTGAAGAGAGCTCTGGCCGTGCCAAGTCACTCACGTCACAGAAAAGGTGTGTGATGAAACAAATGTGTCTGTCAGAACAGCAACAGACCCATTGGTGGAATTTGATCTTCTTGGCCACCCCCACAATAGGATTCCCAGTCCACACTTGAAAAGAGCAAAAAGATACTCATCTTCTTCAAGTCCTAGAGATGCTGAGGAAGGATATTGTTGTTTATTCATTGTTTTGATAATTTATTTGATAATAGCCTAGAGATCCATTTTTATAGAAATCCTATTATATGAGGAAAAAATACATGTTAACTTCTAATATCAAGTCATTGCAGTCTTATAACAAGCAACAAAATTATGTCTAATTTTTAGGGAAATACTAATTTAAGACATTCAGGAAAACTTCCTAAGCCTTTGAATAATTCAATTCAATTCTTTTTTACTGTGTACTTAGCAAATTTTGTTTCTGCCCTAGTTTCTCTGCACCCCCATACCTGACCCTTGTTAGTTCTTTGGATACTACTCCAAGATTTTTGTTGCAATGTTAGTGGAAATCGTGTTAACTTCTTAATAAACTTTAGTGTATTCTTTCTTGGTCATTATTTGTATATTTCAGAGGCATCCGAACTTATTTGGTCTACTCTACTGTTCTCTCTTCAGAAAAACAAAACAAAACACAACACAAAGATTCTTGGAATTTCTACCTTCTTTTTCAAAAACAAAAACAAACAAACAAAAATAGAAAGTGTCCCCGTATAGTACCTGAGGCTACTATTATTAACTTTGATCATTCTAGTGCTCTAGGAGGATGGCATGATATTGCCCATTATGAGAAACACTTGTGTATTTGACTTACTGGGAGTAATTACCATGTGCCTTGGACATGCAGAATGGATGAAACAAGATGTGATTAATACAGTTTGGTCAGTTGTATTTCATCTTTGAAGATACATTTAATTTCAGTATCACAGAGGGATTTGCCTACATTTTCTTCCACACCGGATAGTGTGTCTGTCTTGCACCTGGCCAATCCAGGTTCGATTCCTCTGCCCCCTCCATGATCCCGGCAAGCTACTTAGAGTATCTTGCCCACACGACAAAGCCTGGCAAGCTCTCCATGACATAGTCAATATGCCAAAAATAGTAACAACAAGTCTCACAATTTGTTGTGAGACGTTACTGCTGCCCACTTGAACAAATCAATGAACAGAAGGAGGACAATGACTTTATGGATTCAGGTCTGATGTTGAGAACTTTCATCCATGTGATTTGACTTTTGTGCATGAAGTTAAATAGTGGCCTGAGTTCAATTTTTTTTCATGTAGTTGTGCAGTTTAGTTGGCACCACTTGTTATAGAGACTTTCGATGTTTCACTTTGTATTTTTGCTCCCTTATCAAATATTAAATGATCATATATTTGAAGGTGTGTATGTGTGTCAGAACATTCAACTCTATTCCATTGGTCTGTGGTTCTATCTTTATTCTAATGCCAACCCATTTTGATTACTACTGCTTTGTACTACAGTTTAAAGTTTGAGAAGGTGATGCCCACCATCTTTTTTTTCCAGGATTGCTTTACCTATTCGTGGGAGGTTATTGCTCCCTAAAAATTTCAGGAGTGTTTGATCAATTTCTTTGAAAAATTCTCTTGGTTATCTTTATAGGGACAACATATATATTGCTTTGGAGAGTATAGCCATTTTGACAATGTTAATTCTCCCAGTTCATGAGCAAGAAATGTGTCTCCATTTACTTATGCCCTCTTTTATTACTTGAAGTAGTGTTCTGTAGTTTTCTTTGTGCAGGTTCTTTGCCTCCTTATTAAGCTGATTCCTAGGTGCTTGATTTTCTGAGGTGTGAATGTGATCAGGATTTGTTTGATATTACTTTCTTCCCTCTCATTATTTGCATTTAGGAAAACCATGGACTTTGGATATTGATTTTGTAATCTGCCACATTACTATAGAGACATAGAACCTTCTGGTAGTATCATGTTATCTGAAAATTGTGAGAATTTAACTTCTTTCTTTCCTATCTGGGTGCCCTTAATATCTTTTTCTTCCCTAATTGCTATGTCAAGTTCTTCCAGTACTATATTGAACAGTAATGGAACTATTAGTGAGAGTGGGCAATTTTGTCTTGTGCCTGATCTTGACTGTAAGGATTTAAGTTTTTCCCTATTGAGAATAAGGCTTGATTTGGGCTTGTGATTGATGGCTTTGATTATATTGAGGAAAGTTCCTTCAACTCCCATTTTGTTGAGATTTTTCATCATGAACAGTGCTAGATCTTGTCAAAAGTTTTCTCTGCATCTATTGATATGATCAAATTTTTTTAAAAAATCTTTTCTTTAAATGAAATGGTGAATTATGTTGTTTGACTGTGAACGTTAAATCATCCTTGTATCCCTGGGATGAATCTCACTTGGTCATGTTGGTCATGATGTATGATCTTTTTGATGAGTTGTTGGACTCTATTTGCTAATATTTTGTTGAGGATCTTCGTATCTGTGTTCATCAGAGATATTGGCCAGTAATTTTCCTTTTATATTGTGTCTCTTGTCTGATTTTGATGTAAGGGTGGTATGTGCCTCATAGAAACTGTTTGGAAGTGTTTCTGTTTCTTTAATTTCCTGGAAAAGCTTGAAAAAGACTGATTGTCTTTAAAGGTTTGGAAGAATTCACTAGTGAATTCATATGTACCTGTTCTATTGTTTTTTTTTTTTGAAAACTTGATTACTGTTTCAACTTCCTTGATAGTAATAGGTCTATTCAGGAATTCCAAGTTTTCTTAGTTCATCCTGGGAGGTTATAGGAATCTAGGAATTTTCTCAAAGAACAACCTATTGGATTCATGGAATTTTGGGATCGTTTTTTCAGATTTCAGCTTGTTAATTTCTACTCTAAATTTTATTATTACTTTTCTCCTTCCTGGCTTGGGCAACTTTTGTTGGTTATTTTCTAAGATCTTGAGCTTGAAGTCAAGTTATTTATGTGGGAGCTTTCTTCCTTCCTGATAAACGTTTGCAGGGATATAAACTTTACTCCTAACACTGCTTTAGCTGTGTCCCACAAGTTCTGTTAGCTCATGTCCTCATTCTCATTTATTTCTAGGAATCTTTCGATTTCCTCTTTGATTTTTCCTCTCTAATACACTGGTTGTTGAGTAGTGAGCTGTTTAATTTCCAGGTGTTTAATTTCCATACTTCATTCTCCATTTCAGTGTGTGGTTAGCTTCTATTTTCAGTGCATCATGATCTCAAAAGTTAGTTGATATCATTTCTATCTTCTTGATTTTATGCAGGTATGTTTTGTGGCCCAGGATGTGGTCTATCTTGCAAAATGTTTCATGTGAATTGGAGAAGAATTGTATATGGTTTTGGGGGAGTGAAAAACCTGTATATATCTACTAGCCCTCTCTCTTCCATTTCTTCCTTCATAGCCAGCATTTCTTTGCTGAGTTTTAGTCTCATTGATCGATCAAGAGGTAACAAGGTGGTTTTATTACCTCTGACTACTATTTATTGTGTTGCTAGCAATGTCCTCCTTGACGTCTATTAGCAGTTGCTTTAAGTAATTTCCTTGACCTTTCATATATATATATATATATATATATATATATATATATATATATATCTCACGAGTGACCAGGGTTCAATTCCTCCATTCCTTTCGGAGAGCCCAGCAATCTACCAAGAGTATCCCGCCCACATGGCAGAGCCTGAAAAGCTACCAGGGGCACATTCAATATGCCAAAAAGAGTAACAAGAAGTCTCACAATGGAGACATTACTGGTGCCTGAGCAAATAAGTGAAAAATGGGAGGACAATGCTACAGTGCTATATACACACATGTTTGGGGTTGTAACTTCTTCCTGGAGTACATATCGCTTATTTATTAAGAAATGACATTTATTGTCCCTTTCTAAGTCAGAAATCTTTCTCAGTCAGAAATCTATATTGCTGGATACTAGTCTGGCCACTCTGGCTTTTATGAATGAATTGTTGGCTTGAAGAATTGTTCTGCAGCCTTTTACTTTGAGTCTGTGTTTGCTCTAATGTTCAAATATATTTCTTGTAGGCAGCAGAATGTTGGGTTTAGTTTTGTAATCCATTTTGCCACTCTGTGTCTCTTACTTGGTGTGTTTAGGCATTGTTGTTGAGAGTTTGTTTGTTGTTTTTGTGGGGAGTGTCTTGTCTTACAATAGTCCCTTCAGTCTTTCTTTTAAAGTTGTGTGGAATCTATGAAGTTCCTGAGCTACTGTTTATAGATGAAGCAATGTATCATTCCTTCAGGTATGAATGAGTGCCTAGCTGGATAAAGTATTCTTGGTGAGGCATTCAATTCACTGAGTTTTTTCACTATATCCCACCACTGTCTTCTGGCCCAAAGGGTTTTGTCTAAGTCTGCTATAAATCTAAGGGATGCTCCTTTGTACATGATTTCCTTCTTTGACCTTGCTGCTTCCAGTACTATGTCTCTATTTGTGGTATTTATCATTCTGATTATGATATGTCTTGGAGTATTTTTATTAGGGTCTCTTTTACCTGATACCCTTCAGGCTTCTTAGATCTAGATGCTTAAATTCTCCAGCTCTGGGAAATTCTCATCAATTGTATCTTTTAACTGTTACTACATCATTGGTGTTGCCTTCTTGTCCTTCTGTAACTCATGTGATTCTTTTACTGTTCCTCTTTAAATCATCCCATATGTGTCTTACCCTCCCTCGAACTATTTTGAGATTTTTTTCCATCTTCTTTTGTTTTCTAAATATTTTCTACAGCACATCTTCAAGCTCACTGATTCTGCTTTTGGCTGTTGTCATTCTAATATTGAGGGCACCCACTAAGTTTTATTTAATCTACCAAATTTTTTATTATTGACACTTCTGTTTGTAGTTTTCTTATTTCTACTCTCAGTAACTCCTGGATTTTATTGATTATCTGTTCTACTGTTTCTTTCATTTCCTCTTGTATTTTATTTGATGTCCATTCTACTGTTTCTTTGAGTTCATTAAACATTCTCACCATTTTATCTCTGAATTCTTTATCAAAAAGATTATGTGTGGGGGTTTTTGAGTCTCCAGGGCTTGTTGAGGCTTCAGGGCTCTTTTCTTTATCCACTCTTCAAGGCGGGGATAGACGCTGTTTCCCAATAATGCTGTGGTATTCTGGAAGTGGATCCTTCTAGTTCACTATCAATGTCCCCCTCTCATTACCAGGGAGGTATCTGGGCAAGCTCAGTAGATGGTAGTCTCCTCTTTCCCCTTTAAGGATATTACCTTCCTCTTTTTTTCTCTTGTGTTATTTGTGTGGGGCCACTAGTGCTGATTCATGGGTTGTGTTTTAGATTAGGGTTACATGGGGATTCTTGTGTTCATCGTTATTTTGGTGAGTTTGGGGGATATTCTGATTGAGAGAGGTTAGTGGACTATTGGCCTAATATGGTTGGGGTAGTCAGACAGCCTTCATACGAATACCATATAGGAGACTGAGAAATGGGTCCAATGCACTATGAAAGGAGAAATTAACAGGCTGCTGTTAGAGGTCATGTCCCCGCCACTAGTTTACCTGGGGAAGGAGTGGCCATATGTTGTGTAGATCCTGTATTACAATTCAAGTTTCACTAAAACGCCCTTCTAAGGAAGCATGTGCCCCCTTTCTCCTAGGCCCTCGCCTTGGCACCTATACCAATGATGGATTTCTTAACTTAAAACTGAATAGTTAACCTAAAACTCAGTAAAATTTTCTTTTCATTTCAATCACTTGATGTATCACATTCATATAACAAATGAGATATGAAAGATGTCAACATTGATACCAATCAAAAATTTATCTTCTTAGCAATAATTTATCAGTTCTCTGCTCAACTTTTCATCAAGTAAGATAGAATGGCTAAGGTTTACTATTACTTTATGTTTTTATCAAAGATTATGAAAATTAAGTATAATTATGCTTTTGTTTGTCATAATTACTTAAATATTGTCATAAAAATTATTTCTGAGTTTAATATTTTTACTGAATGGAAATTTAATAAGTTGCACATGTTTAAGCTTTATACAGAAAGAGTTTTTAATTCTAATCATCTATTCATTAGTTATATGGTTTGTTTATGTGACTTTACTTCTTCCAGTGTCAGTTTCTTCAATTTAAACTAATGACAAAGTATATAAAGTTTTACCATTGCTTTTCAAATAAAGGCAATGCTCAAATAAAGTTTCTCAAAAATGATTATTTTATTGTTTTATTATTCACACTTTATTGTAAAAATATTTTACTCAAATGTACCTGATTTTATTTTTATGCACATAATAATAAGAGCAGTCACCACTGAGTAGGTGGATTTTTTCCAATTTGGAATAATTATACTTTCAACTATCACATTGCACCAAGATTACCGCACCATATTTGATAGGGTGCAAATATGGTTTGAACCATGGGAACACCTGCAAGAGCTATTAGAGGCCACCCTAAAAGCCTCTAGCCCTCTCGGAGAGCCTGACAAGCTACCGAGAATATCCAGCCCGCATGGCAGAGCTTGGCAAGCTATCCGTACCGTATTCAATATGAGAAAACCAGTAAATACAATGGGTCTCATTCCCCTGACCCTGAAAGGCACCAATATGGCAGCGTTAAGAAGAATGAGCAAGGATAAGCTGATAAAAAATCTCAAGGCCGAGCTAGGCTGCCAAAACAAAGAAGGACAAAAATGTCTATCTGTACTTTCAATGCATGTAGGCTAGCATTGGTTGCATCTATCGAGGACCTGATGGTACAAGCGCTAAAGACCAAGTATGACATCATTGGTCTGACCAAGATGAGAAGGCATCAAACACATCATGCCGTTTTGGACATTGAAGAAGAACTGTCCCTTGGAACATGCAACCAAAGAGGAGTTGGTGGTGACAGTGTCATTGTAAACATGAACTTGGCCATAAGCATTGATTCATTCAAATGCTTAACAACCTGAATTGGATGATTAGACTTGAATAGAAGTGGCGCAGTGCTGGATGTTTCTATCTTCGTTGTCTATGCACCAACATCCAGTTATGATGAAGGAGAAATTGAGAAGTTCTACATGGAGCTGGAGAAGTTCTATAAAGAAGACCACACCTTCTACAAGATCACTGTCGGTGATTTTAATGACAGATAGGACTGAGAAGATCAGTCAAAGAACTCCACATTGGGGACCCAGGCTTAGAATGGAACGAACAGGGTGAGAGACTATCTGAGTTCATCATGTCGACCAAGACCATCCATGGTAACTCACAGTTCCAGAAGGCCAAATCTAAATGTTGGACATGGGAATCTCCTGGTGGATGGTTCCACAGTGAAATTGACCACATCATATTCAATCGATGGTTTTGCCTGACCGATGTCGCTGTTGTCCCAAAATTCCAAACGGGATCCGACCACCATCTCCTTTATGCAAATTCTACTTTACGGAGCACGGAGAAAGGGCTGCAAAGTTTAAGAAGAGAAATCCCAGAACAACCACCAACTGGGAGTTCTTTGGTACTATTTTGGCAACATGGGTAGATGCTGTCCTTGACAACATTGACGAGGAATACGATGGACTGGTTCAGCACCTCCATGATTGTGCGAGAAATGTTGAGAGAGAGATAGCCACAAAAAGATGCCTGTTTTTGAAAACTCTCGAACTCATTCACCAACGTGGCTTGGCACAAACCTCAGGCAAGCAAACGCCTGAGCTGGCAAAGAAGTGCAGAGAAGTGATAAAGGAAGACCTCAAAGAGAGAAGAGCAGCAGGGCTCGCAGATATGGCAGAAGCCGGGAAAAGCATTCACAACACCGCCAGTCCTACGCCAACTACAAAACCAAGATGACTGCCCTCCAACGTCCTGATGGATCTATCACATCTCCTAGAAGAATGTAGAAGATTATCCACAACTTCTATTCAGATCTCTTCCATAGCCACGTCCACCTGCCCATATACCAATTTCCGCAGGATGGATATGCTGTTCCCAGCGTTCTCCCTTCTGAAATCCAACATGCCATTTTGTCAATAAAGAAGCAAACAGCACCTGGTACAGACAAGGTCAGACCTGAACACCTGAAGAATCTGCCACCAGGAGTCATCAATTCACTGGCTCTACTCTTCACACAATACCTGTCTTAATGCAAAGTTCCATCCCAATGGAAAACCAGCAGGACTGTTCTACTGTACAAGAAGGGAAACATCCACTACATTGCCAATTGTCGCCTGATCTGCCTGTTGTCTGTCGTCTACAAACTGTTTACTTGAGTCATCCTGAATAGAATAGGCAGAACACTAGATGAAGGACAACTATGTGAGCAAGCCAGATTCCGAAAAGGATTCAGCACAATAGAAATATCAACATGGTGTCCAAGCTCATTGAGGTTTTGCGAGAGTTCAAGATGCTGCTGTCTAACGTTCATTGATTTAAAGAAGGCCTTTGATTCTGTTGAGACTGCAGCAGTCATCAAAGCCCGAGACAAACAGGGCATTCAACTATCAGTATATCAGGATCTCACCATTCTACAAGGAAGTGATCATCGACATAAACAGAGGGGTTTGGCAGGGTGATAACATTTCACCAAAACTCTTCAGTGCCACCCTCGAGAATGTCATGCAACGATTGGAATGGGAAGGAATAGGAGTGAAGATAGACAATTACACTACCTCTGCTTCGCTGATGACATCGTTCTAATAACACCAAACATCAGCCAAGCAGCACAAATGCTGGTTAACTTTGACTGTGAGTGTGGAAAGGTCGGAGTACAACTGAATCTCACAGAGATAATATTTATGAGAAATGGACTCGTTCTGACATTCCATTCACTCTCAACAGAACGGATATCTCTGAATGCAACAGTTATGTGTACCTAGTTCAAGAGCTTAACATGATGAATGATCTGGCACCTGAGTTGTGCAGGAGGAAAGAGCCTTCAAGAGTGTTGAAGAAATAGCTAAGAGAACGAAGAACCTCCAGCTCCGGGCATCTTTCTTCAACTCCACTGTTTTTCCTATAATAACATATGCCTCGGGGACCTGGGCCTTACAAAAACAGGATGAGAACACTCTTCAGGTCTCCTAAAGAGGAATCAAAAGAGGTATGCTTGGAGTATCACACTTCACTCAAGTGAGAGAAAGAATCCACAGTTGCAACCTCTGTTGACAGTAAAAGATCATGGCCACTGTCTCATTTGACAAGGCGCTGAAAATCAGATGGGCTGGACACATGATGCGATTTGGAGACAACCACTGAACTAGAGCCATTACTGACTGAATTCCATGGTACTTCACAAGATGTGGTGGCCACCCACCTACGAGATGATCAGACTTCTTGTCAAGATCCTGAACAAACGGTTTGATGCTCTTTGTGTTCCTGGAGCTGCAGCCGCCATTTGCTACACTAGCCAGCTGTCCTGTCCTGCATGACTAATCAACGTGGGTAAGAGGGAGAGGGTGCTGGAGTGAAAGAAAGAGACAGCAGCATTAGATTATAGTGAACAAAAGCTGAAGCTGCTTTATTGTAAATTTAACAGCACTTATATACGTTGAGCTTAAGCTTTGTCCCTCATAGCTTCGGGGCAGAGGCAAATAAGTGTGGTCATGGGACAGATGGGGGAGATAACAGGTTATCAGGGGCTCTTCAAAAGGCAACTCATTAAATCACAGGCTGACATCAAGAATGTTCTAGTTCCTGTTGGCCAACCATCCTGTTCTTTTAAAATACCTTTCTTAACACTGTAAATATTCTACAGGCAATGTCTTGCAAAAGCTATGTACCCAAGAGCCCACTCACTACATCTCCTCCCTTTCTTTATTTTAAGGAAGGTAAGGTTATTGTTGAAAGGGCGTTAACCAGATCCATCAGTAAATATAGTAGTGGCCTCAGGGATAGGATGAGGCATGCAAACAGAAGGAAAAATAAATGGCATCATTTTCAAAAACTGTAACAACTTATTGATGGTGTAATGATTATCTTTGGGGCCGGAAAAAGAAGCACAGGCACTGGGCCACAGGTCCTCATTTTGGAATAAACAGTCAAGCTGGTCCTGATAGTAGGGTTGAGCTACTTTGCTAAATTGTTTTCTGCTAAAGTCACATCCCTGGTATTAAAATATAATAGGGTACCAGAATCCTTTGAGGAGTGGCGGGGACATGTACCCAGGGAACAGGGCTATCCTGCCAAATAAGGCCTGTAGGAGAATGTGAGGTGGTCAGAATGATGAGGCAAAAGGGTTTCTTATAACGACAGCACAAATAAACTGTTGTGAAATAGCTGATTCCACTTGGGTAAGTGCCTGCTGTGCTTCCCAAGACAGTTCTCGGAGGATGTTGGATCAGGATCGCCCTTTAATGTCAAAAAAGGTTTAAGGTCCCCAGTGGTAACATGTAAATAAGGCCTGAGCCAACTTATAATGCCTAATAGCTTTTGAAAATCATTCAAGGTCTTTAAATGTGAAGTTTTTATCTGTGCTTTTTGGGTAAAGACTCTCCCTTCTTTCAATTCAGATCCTAAAAAGGGAAAACGCTCAGCTGTCTGCACTTTCTCGGGAGTGATTTGCAACCCTGCTTGTGATAAATTTTTCACCAATTGATAACATTGAAGAAGGGTGGTTCCATCCTCATTTTCTAGTAATATGTCATCCATGTAATGAACAATATATATCTGTGGCCAATGTAAGCATATGGGATCAATTATTTGGGCAACAAACTTTTGGCAAAGTGTCGAACTGTTAGCCATTCCTTGTGGCAGAACTTTCCATTGATATCTTTTCATGGTTCCTGTGTAATTAATTATAGGAAGGCCAAAAGCAAATCTCTCCTAATCTTCAGGATGCAAGGGAATGGAAAAAAGCAATATTTTAGGTCAATGAAAATTTTCTTATAAAAATCAGGGATAGCTACCAGGGAAGGAAATCCCAGTTGCAGTGCTTCAAAAATGACTATAGTCTTATTAATAGCTCTCAAATTCTATAACAATCTCCAATGGCCAGATTTCTTTTTTATTACTAAAATGGTGTGTTCCAAGAAGAGGTGGTGGGCTCTATATGTCCCGCAGAGAGTCGTTCCTGCAATAACTGCTCTGCGGCTGCCAACTTATGGCAAACAAGAGGCCACTGATGGACCCATACTGGATTGTCAGATTTCCAAATTATTTTGTCTGCATGGGGTGTAGGAATGTCAGTGGCTGTTATCCAAAATTTCTGAGTCCAACCTTTCCGTTATTGGGTTTCAGAGCAATGGGCCCTGTAATTCCTTACAAGTATTTTTCTAAGCCTGCCACGGGCACAAAGCCACTGTTCAGCATTTGCTGAGTTATGGGGCTATCAGGTCCACATATGAAAATGTTTATCTGGCTTAAAATGTTTCTTCCCCATAAATTTACTGGGAGTTTAGGGAGGACGTTGGGATGCACCATGCCAGATTGCCCAGAAGTGTCTTTCTAGGGTAAGAAAGAGGTGTTACGAGAGGGGTTTTGAGATTGCCCAATTCCTTTGAAATGAGTGAGGGATGCAGTCAGGGGCTAGTTCAAGGGCCATTCTGCTTGTCTGATAATCATAACATCTGCCCTGTGTCTAAGAGACTGTCAAATTTCCTGCCACCCAGGGTCAACTTAAGGGGTATTTTATCTTCAGTGAGTTTTTGAACCCAGAAAATGTCAGGGGATTCTGAGATGATAACATCCATGGTATTTCCTGAGCTGGGACTCTAAGTATGCTGGGAAGGAGTAAGCAACTGGGCCAGGTTCTATAACCAAAAACGGGAGAGTGGAGATAGCGATCACTTGTGTCTGTCCAGTATGATCATTATCAAGCACTCTGGGAATGACTTGAAGTCCTCTAAAGGGTAACTGCCTCGCCCAATGATGACTTCAGAGGTATGAGGGGGTAGAGGGACGCAGGCAGCGGTGGCAAAAATCTGAGGCCCAGAGGAATTGGTTAATATTGTGCAGGTGGCGGTACAGAGGTTCAATCCTTCACCTGGGGGAGGGGGCAATTTGGAGGCTAGAAATGGATTGGGGGAGGGGATCTGTGACATGGTTCCCAATGCCCCAGGGTTCTGTGTGTTGAGCAGGGCCTGGGGCTGGCCCCATTTGAAGTTTCCCTGACCCCGTCCTTTTACTAGTGGATTTCCATGAATATCAGTTCACTTGATCACTAGACATCCCGTTACTCATCAATTTGTTCAATCGGGTGCCAGTAATGTCTCCATTTGTTCCTGTCGCATGCTAGTGTAGCTCAATGGCATCTACTCATTCTAGGAACATGACGAGCCTCAAACCAATATTTCAGGATCTTGACAAGGAAGTCTGACTATTTCATAGGTGGGAGGCCACACGATCTTTTGATGTCCTCTGGAATCCAGTTGGTAATGGCTCTAGTCCAATGGTCGTCTCCAAATCTCATTACGTGTCCAGCCCATCTGGCTGGTTTGCGATGCCCTGGCAAACGAGACAGTGTCCCTGATTCTTGATTGTCGATGGTGGTCGGAACTCTGGATTCTTTCTCTGACTTGAGTGAAGCATGATACTCCAAGCAGAGCTCTTTTGATTCCTCTTTGGGAGACCTGAACAGCGTTCTTATCCTGTTTTCGTAGGGTCCAGATCTCTGATACCTATGTTAATGCAGAAAGAACAGGGAATTGAAGATAAGTGTCCAGAACTAGAGGTTCTTCTTCCTCTTAGTTATTTATTCTACGCTCTTGAAGGCATTCCAAGCTGTTCTCTTCCTCCTGTGCAACTCAGGTGCCAAGTCATTTGTCATGTTGAGCTCTTGACCTAGGTGCACATAACTGTTGTATTCGGAGATGCTTTGTTGAGAATGAATGGAATGTTAGGAACAAGACTGTTTCTCATAAACATTGTCTTCGTGAGATTTAGCTGTCGTCTGACCTTTTCACACTCATGGTCGAAGTCAGTCAGCATTTGTGCCGCTTGGCTAATGTTTGGTGTTATTAGAACGATGTCATCAGCAAAGCTGAGGTGGTGTAGTTGCTGACCGTCTATCTTCACTCCCATTCCAGCTGTCAAATGATGTTCTCAAGGGTGACACTAAAGAGTTTCGGTGAAATGGTATCGCCCTGTCGAACCCCTCTCTTGATCGATGATCACTTCCTTGTAGAATGGTGAGATCCTGATAGTGAATCCGTAATACAGCTCATGGAGGATCCTGATGTACTGAATTTGAATGCCCTGATTGAATAGGGCTTCAATGACCACTTCCATCTCAACAGAATCAAAGGCTTTTTTTTAAAAATCAATGAACGTTAGATAGAGCGGCATCTTGAACTCCCGAGAAACCTCAATGAGATTGGTTATCGTGGGATTATGGTCGATGGTGCTGAATCCTTTTTTGAACCCAGCTTGCTCGCATGGTTGTCCTTCATCTAGTGTTCTGCCAATCCTATTCAGGATGATTCGAGTGAACAGCTTGTAGATGATAGTCAGTAGGTAGATTGGGCGATAGTTGCCAATATCGTGGATGTCTCCCTTCTTGTACAGTCCTGCTAGTTTTCCATTGGGACGGAACCTTGCATTCAGACAGGTAGCATGTGAAGAGCTGAGTCAGTGTATTGATGAGTACTGATGGCAGGTTCTTTAGGTGTTCGGGTCTGACCTTGTCTGGCTGGGTGCTGACCGCATGCCTCACTCATCTCAAAGGAATGATCTCAAAGGAATGGTTAATGATCGACATTCACATGCCCAATGATTAACCCCTCTTCTAGTGCGGGCAAAGGTTAGGCGGTTCAGGTCGTTTTTTCTGCTTGGCCTCAGGACAATGTTTGGCAAAATGTCCCTCCTGTTTGCACTTAAAGCATTTCTTGCACTCAGTAATGCATGCCTCTTTCAGTACTACTCCCATGGCCAGTCCTATGTTATGGGCTTTGCCGATGCCAGAGCACAAGCAGATGTAATCTGTGAGTGTTTTTCCCTGTATATGAGACTGCAACACAGCCTGATAAGTGGGGTTAGCATTCTTAAAAACAAGGTGGAGAACAAATTCAGTTTGTCCCTCACTTGGGCCAAAAAGTTTCTCTGCGGTGGTAGTAAGCCGGCTAACAAAATCACAATAAGGCTTTAAAAATCACGAGGCCCTGATGGATGTTAGCTAGGGACGTGGTAATGGCCCCCTTTTGAGGCAATCTGTACCAGGCCTTGAGTCCTGCATTCTGAACTTGAGCGAACAACCTGCAGGGGGTTGGGTTGTAGGGGGGGGGGGTTGGTCTTTTGTTGTTCATTTGAGTCAAAAGGTTGGTTTCCCACCATCATATCTAGAGTCCAATTTACTCCTTCCCTGTTAGCCACCATGTTGCGGCAGGAGGTATCTCTGCAGTTTTCATAGAATTCAGATTTTCAGAGTATAAACTCTCCTCCTGACAGGGTGGCTCTGGCCATCTGATGCCAGTCATTAGAAGTTAGCCATAAATCTCCTAATAGGTTTCAAAAATGGAGAGAGTGAAGGGGGCCACAGGGCCATACTGAGTCACGGCAGCTTTTAACTCTTTTACGGTCTTAAACCCCAAAATATGATACTCTCTTTGAGCTACCTCATGCCTGTCCTCTCCCTCCCCTTACTGCTTGATAATTTCTTTTACAGGAATAACATCGAGGGTGGAAGCCCTTGGTTGGTTGAGGCAAGATTCACTGTCAATTTTTCCCTGCAGTGTTGCGACCAGTTTAGGGGCATTATCTGGTATGGTAGGTGACCCCATTAATTTGAGATCAAGGCCAGAGTGTTCAGCTACCAGAGTGTTATGTTCCTTTTTTAACTGAATCGCCTCTTGAAGTGCCTTTATGTGGGATGAGAGACTTAGAAAATGGAGGGTAATCAACAAACGGCTCTTCCATAGGGGCCAGAGCATTGGAGACAGGCTTCGCAGTTCCCCTAGAGTGTAGATGATTTGGTGAAAGTCCAGGGAAGTGAAGGGCAGGAAAATTATAGGGAGGCGATCGATGAGAAACAGAAGGGGGCCAGTGAGGGTGAACATAACGAGCCGCTTCAATTTCTAATTCTGCTTCTTCCTCTGGGGAAAGCGGGTCAGGAGGATCTATCGGAGGGGCATGGGATTCCTAAAGGAAGTCACCGGCTCTTGGCCTAAGAGCTTAGTCTTTTTTGCAAGTTCAGAGGTAGTAGGCATGGTAACAGAAACAGAATCCTCATTGTCAGGGGAGTTGGAATGGAGAGATCTAAGGCTATGGCTTGTTGTTGGCTTGAGCGGAGGACACTCGGGAGGAGGGGGATCTAGAGTGCTTTTTCTCTAGGAAATCCTGACAAGTGGAAACAGATTTTTGGATCTCTGGGTGACACTGTTTAATAGAAAGGACTTCGTTGGTCAGAGACCAGTAATTAAAACATGTGATAGGAACTTTATCAGGACCAAATATGTTGTAAAAATCCTGAAGAGCATCACCTACTCTTTTCCAATGCTTTACATCGATGGTGCCCTCTTGGTGAAACCATGTGCAGACATCATAAAGGAATGTAAAAAACCGGATTAAGTCCTTCTTTTTGATTTTAACCCCTCTAGTTTTAAGTGCCTCCTTTAGATCAATAATGAACTTCTCTCTAACTGATAATTCCTGACCCATGTTCAAAGGGAAAAAGTCTAAAGGGAAAAGTGAAGGAGGTGAGAAGGAAGAGAGGATAGGTTCAGAAAAGCAGCCAACAACAATTCCTTATGATAGTGGTGAATGGAATGCTTAGTGATGAGTACCTACTCGATGCACAGGTTTTCTTCTGCGGGGGATGCGAATTTATGTGGGATTCGTGGCTGTGACCCCCTCATTCTTTCACGGGAGTCTTCAAGCAATGGGTGCCTTGATGGCGTTTAAGTGCCCGACCCATGCCCACAGGGGAGTAGTCATTGGTTTAGGAGAAATGGCATTCAAAGAGACAAATAGCAATGAAGATAATGGAGATCAAAAAGGTTATGAAAACAAATGTCAAATCTTGTGGCAGGACACAAATGAAATCAATAGAAGAGAGACAGGCCACGAGTGGGGGAGAAGAGAGAGTGCTTTGATTGGTCAATTCTTAGACAACCTAGTCCCTTTCTGACATAGGTTGAGAAAAAAGATCCACTGCTCACCTTTCCCGAAGTCTTCGTGACTTCTGTGATCGTGGCCATTTCTCTGCCGTGTTCGTGGCATGGGTCCCTGGTGCCCTGCGCCATATTGGACTCCACCTGTCCCATCCCATGGACTAGTCAATGTGGGTAACAAGGAGAAGGTGCTGGAGTGAAAGAAAGAGACACTCAGCAGTATTTAGAGTAAACAGAAACTGAAGCTGCTTTATTGTAAATTCAACAGCACTTATATACGTTGAGCTTAAGTTTTGTCCCTCATATCTTTGGGGCAGAGGCAAATAAGGGTAGTCATGGACAGATGGGGGAGATAACAGGTTATCAGGGGCTCTTTAGAAGGCTACTCGTTAAATCACAGGCTGACATCAAGAATGTTCTAGTTTCTGTTGGCCAACCATCCTGTTCTTGTAAAATACCTTTCTTAACCCTGTAAGTATTCTATAGGCAATGTCTCCCGAAAGCTATGTTCCCAAGAGCCCACTCACTACAGCACGAAACAGGGACGAATGGACATTGTTACTGGTGCCTGCTCAAGCAAATCAATGAGTAATTGGATGTCAAGTGATCAAGTGACTATATTTATTTAAAAATAAATGAGATACAAATATACAAAAAAATTAATGCCTGGAATATGTGACACGTGTGGGTGTAGAAGACAATATGTTTAAGAAAATATTAGAAATAAACACCATGATTTTATTTATTTGTGACATACAGAGAAACAAATCAAATAGACTAAATAAATAAAAATAAGTTTTGTTTTGAAGATCAAGTGACTACTGGAAGTGGAGGGAAGAAATAAATTTAAAATAGGTTTAACAATGTTAACTCTAAGGTGAAAGACAAAAATTTTTGGTCAATATTTAATTGACCAATTATATACAGCTCTACCTTCATATAATGTTGAAATTGATTTTAATTAAATAAACATTTTAATGGGTTGGAATGATAGTATAGCGGGTGTCTGCCTTATGCACAGCTGACCTGGCCAACCCAGGTTCGATTCCTCCACCCCTCTCAGAGAGCCTGGCAATCTACCAAGAGTATCTTGCCCGCATGGCAAAGCCTGGCAAGCTACCTGTGATGTATTCGATATGCCAAACACAGTAACAACAAGTCTCACAATGGAGACATTACTGGGCCTGCTTAAGCAAATCGATGAATAGTGGGAGGACAGTGCTACAGTGCTAAACATTTTAAATTAAGTTTAAAAATTATAATCACAAAGACAAATTAAATGCATAATCATCTATGTTTCCTCAATATATTCTAGGAATTCTGGTCTAATCTAAGTGTCTTAAATCCACTCTGAATGGTGAGAACTTTGAATTTTTCTGAATTTGGTGATATAGCTCCAGTTTCTTTGTTTTTCTTCATGACTACTCAATTTCCCCAACATCATTTGTTGAAGATGTTTCCATTGCTCCACTTTATGCACACAGCTCCTTTGTCATAAATACATTTAGCTGTTCATGAATCTGTTTGTTATGGCTATCAATTACTTTCCATGGATATGAGCCTATCTTTATTCAAGAACTAAATAGTTTTGATTATTATAGTTTTATAGCATCATATAAAGTTGGGAAATAAAATACTCTAATGTTCATTTATCTCAAAATTTCTCTGGCTATTCAGGTCATTTTGTAATTCCATAAAATATTTATTTGAGTTTGTCCTAAGACTTTGAGAAATATCATTAGAATTTTATGGTGGTTGTATTGAATCTGTATAGCAATCTAGGGAAGATAATAATTTTGACAATGTTAATTCTTCCAATACAGGAACATGGAATACTTTTCCATTTATGGTATCTTTTTTGTTTCAATTTTGGCTTAAAGTTTTAATGTATAAGTCTCTGCATCACTTATTAGTTTGATTCCTAAATATGTATTGTTTTAAGACCCCATTTTAAATAGGGATATCTTTTTAAAATTTCTTTCTCCTTTAGTTAATTACTTCTATATACAAATGCAAAGAAGTTTTGTGTATTGATTTTGTAGTTTGTGATTTTAATGTGATATTTATGGCTACAAAGAGTTTGCTAGTGGAGTTTTTATATTTTTCTATGCACATTTAGCACAGCGGTAGGGCATTCGCCTTACAAGTGGCCAACATGGCCGACCCGAGTTCGATTCCTCCGCCCCTCTCGGAGAGCCCGGCAAGCTACCGAGAGTGTCTCGCCCGCACGGCAGAGCCTGGCAAGCTCCCCGTGATGTATTCGATATGCCAAACACAGTAACAACAAAGTCTCCAATGGAGACATTACTGGGCCCGCTCGAGCAAATCGACGATCAACGGGAGGGCCTTTACCTTTACCTTTACCTATGCACATTTTATGTCTTTTGTAAACTTTAATATGTAACTTTCTTACATTCATTTTAATAGTTATTGCACACTTACACTCATTGCAGTTATTACTTAGTACAGTGGCCAGGATGTGGAAGTAACCCAAATGTCCAATGACATGAGTAAATAATTTACTATATATATATATACATATATATATTTGCAATGAAATATTATGCAGCACTATAAAAGATAAAATCATGAAGTTTACTGACTTGTGGATGGAACTGGATGATAGCATATTAAATGAAATAAATCAGAGGAATAAAAACAAAGTACATTTTCTCACTCATCTGTGTAATAGAGAGAGAAAATAAAAAGAAATAGAGTGCATTTAACAATGAGAAACCATTGAATTTGGTTTAAAAAGTGAGAGCAAATGAAGATCAGGTCATTGGTGACATAAGGACAGTTGTTGGAAGTCATAAACATTTTTTGAATGTGATGATATAATAACTTACAAATCAATACCATAAACTTTAGCACTATCACCTAGTTATTATAAAATACTTTAAAGTCACGATCACGACCATCCTGTTGTTCGTCGATTGCCTCGAGCAGGCCCCAGTAACGTCTCCTTCGTCCTAACCCTGAGATTTTTTTAAAAAGTGCCATATTTAAAGCTCTTCCATGGTCAGGAGAATGAGACCCATCATTGTTACTGGTATTTGGCATATTGGGTACACCACGGGGAGTTTGCCAGACTCTGCCATGTGGGCAGGTTATATTCGGTAGCCTGCCATTTTGTCCAAAGTAAGAATGAGATAATAAGGTGTCGCATGGCCACAAATGTGGCCGCATGCTTCTGGGAGCTGGGTTTTATAGTCTCTGGGTCTTGGCTGTTGATGGGATTACATGGGGCCAGGGGGCCAGTTGGTGGGTGTGACCCCTGCCTACTGGAATTTGAAGGATCTGGGTGGAAAATGCCAACCCATTAAATAAAAGTTTGTTATGAGTACAGATGAAACAAATAAAAAAATTGTAAAATTTTGCCATCACTAATATGTACATAGACATCTGCATCTTCAAGGATTAGAGCTGTATAACAATTTACCTCTGATTTTTAAAGGAAAAAATAAAACTACTCTGACCCTGTCAAATACTTTTGTTAACAAGTTCCATGAGCATATGAAATTTATGAATACAACACTGTATTCTGTATGTTTAATAAGTGTGATTTTTAAGTAGTAGATGATAGTAAACAGTAGCAACCTCTAAGCTCCCAAATAAGTTTCCAAATAACAATACTACAACTGAGTTTTATTGTAGCTCTTTTCTCATTGAATATTTAGATTTAGAAGCTATTTCCTGACATTATAAATCAATAATAAATCATGAGTCATATTTTCTGTGGATTTTTTTAAATAAAAGATTTTTGTCAAATACTGTACTGGACAATGAGAAAACATTGACATCGGCATACAGAAGCAATTACCTACCCCAGGGAATGGATGGGAGCTAATACAAGTCTGAGAGGAGACATAAAGAATGTGGTCAAAGCCCTTGCTGAAATCTCTAGAGAGATCTTCTGGAGGAGGGTGAAAGTTCTTGCCCTACCATAGCTGCTGCAGACACACTCACATCCCAAGAACTGTCTCCATGCAAACCCCACGACTGCTCAGTTAAATATTCTGGATTTTCTGGAGTGTATGGCTGCAAATGTGACTTCTCCAAACTCTAATATACTAACATCCCATTAGGATCACACCAGGTTGGTTTAGAATGTAATGTAAAAACCAACTAATCTCTATTAACAAAAAATCATTAACAGAGAAATCTTAACTTACAACAACTTAGTATTCTTCAAAGACTTAATGTTTCATGGTGAGATACAAGATTTTCACAAATTTTCTTTTATTGAAGTACTTTATGATAGGGCTGGAGTGATAGCACAGCGGGTAGGACATTTGCCTTGCACATAGCCGACCTGGGTTCGATTCCTTTGCCCCTCTCGGAGAGCCCAGCAAGCTACTGAGAGTATCTCACCCACACACACGGCAAAGCCTGGCAAGCTCCCCATGACATATTTGATATGCCAAACACAGTAACAAGTCTCACAATGGAGATGTTGCTGGGCCCGCTCTAGCAAATTGATGAACAATGGGAGAACTGTGCTACAGTGCTACTTTCTGATAATTCCATTAACCATTTAGTGGTAATAAGCAATATAAAATAAATTATTGTGGGCCTGCTGAGGGGGCAGGCTTAGGCAATGGTTGGGAAATTGAGACAATGGTGGAGGAAAGGTGACAGTAGTGGTGGGATTTGTGTTGGAATATTGAATGGCCGTAACAAATCATCATGAACAACTTTATAAACCCTGGTGTTTAATAAAGTGGGAAGAAAAAGAAAATAGTGGAGGATCAGGAGATTACACTTTGATGGTGGGAAATGCAGTAAGTAAGTTTATCAATATCATAACTGTTAACACCACTGTTATTTATGAAACTATAATTAATAATATAAAGACAAAGATACTTTGTTAACAAGTTTATGAAATTAAAACATGTTCATAAAATTCTATATAAAACACAGAACATGGATATAAGCAGAAATCTCTATGGAATTCTTTACATTTTGAACAAAGTAGATTATTGACTTTCCTTCAAATAGCCTTTCATAAATATTGCTATGATATTAGTAGGGGTTTTAGAAAAGTTTTCCTAAGTTCCAATGGACAGTAAAAGAGAAAACCACTATTCATTCTTTTTAGTATATCATACATTTCAAAAGGCTCAAATCGTGGCTCATGTCCCAAGTAGTGCTTTCTCTCACTTCATTATGTTATACTAACACTTCTATAGGATACTAAAATTAGTGACATATGCACCCTAGCTTAATCTTATAATCTTGAAGTTATGGGAGAAAAATGTGACTCTTTTTATAATCACGGAAGAATAAAATCCTAAAGCAAAGTTTTAAACACTCAATATTATATGTTGACTAAATTTTCCCTAATTTACTCAATGTATTTATATATTTATATGTTCATATCAATATTTTAAAATTCACATCAATAATACACCTATAGCTTTTAATGATGTCTCTCCTTTGCATTCTGCTTAATGAATTCCCCTGAGCTAACAAGACACAGATAAATATATTTAAGTCCAGTTTCATTTGTTTGAAATAAACAGATGATGATTCCTTATCTTTTTTTTCAAAACTGCCTTGGCTGTAATATATAACAACATCTGAAACCTAAGGAAACTTTTAGAATATAAATATATATAAAATAAAAAATAGAAATAGAAAAAAATTAGAAATAGATAAATAGATAGATTTCTAAATAAATCAGAAAATATTTAAAATGTTTAGGCAACTATAAAGAAATTTGTTTTAATAAATGTTTTACACTTATGAAAGGGGACAAATGAAATATTACTACTAGTGAACTCAGAAATACCTGTTTAAATATAATATTGGTTAAAAGATACAAAGCAGGAATGAGTGTGTTAAAACAAATTATTTGAACTTTTATAATAAAATATTATAGAGAATATCATGGTTAAATATTATTAGTCTAACAACTAAAAAACTTTAAGCCTTGAGAATCATGAAAAAGTTAGGTCAACTCTCATTTTGAGAGTATAATGGAAATCAAATTCATTGCTAAATATATTAGCAACTCTAAAATTTTATAAGTATTTCAGCAAATCAGATTATAAAATCTGAGACTAAACCAACTATAACCAAAAGTAAGTCTGCATATTACTATTTTATATATATGTATTGTATATATGTTAAATGTTTTTCATAATTTTTAAATCTTATTGTCTTGTTTTTTGATTTATACTCCTGGTGGTATTAAAAATTAAGTTATGTTGTAACTAAAAGAAGACTTTTTTAATTAAGTCATAAAGCAATTCAGTAAGTCTTTAATTGTTCATTTATATGATATAACTAAATGTTAGTATGTAATTTAAAAGATTACATAAAAGACATTCCTATTTGAAACTATTTCTTATGTTTTGTAAATGTTATTCTGACTATCAACTTGTACTTTTTAAAACAATATTGCAAAAAGTTAGTTGTGCAATTTATGAATTAATTTTTCTATATTATTAATTTTAATTTTAAAATTTTCCCTTCTTCTCATTTCTATTTTTATGGGAAAATGACATGGGAGAGAGATAACACTGGAAAAACTGTTAAGAAAATAATAGGAGAGAATGTAAGAAAACATTTCTGCAGATACATGTGCATCACAAAGCAATAAAATTTTTATGCTTATTGTTTAACCTTATAAAGTGTTTCTGAACTGTGTATCATGTTTTAAAACACAAATTATGCAGGCAAGCTTAAATATCCTCTATATTCAGGTTATTTAGAATCCAGACTTTTTTTGCCATGACAGTAGGAAAATTAGCCATTTATGGCATTCATTAGCATTCCATATTTTTATTTGTCTATTGAAATTTATGTTTAAATGCAAATTTCTGTCTTTTATACAAATATTTTTTGTGGGGAGGGTATGAGGATAGAGAAGGGATTTGAGCAATGCCCATTGATGCTCAAGAGCTACTTCAGGCTCTGTGCTCCGGAGTCACTAGTGGTGCTCAGGGAACTGTGGGTGGTGCAGTACTGGGGACTAGACCAGAGAAGCTTTAGGCAACGCAAACACCTTCACTTCTGTACTAGAACTCCAGGCCCTGAGTAAATTAGAACATATAAGAGAGAGGAGAGTGCCCTTAAGAAAAGGAAAATAAATTATACACCCACCCCACTCTGGAATGAAGGGGATTCCAGAATGCGTGCACCTAATGAAATTTGCTATATGAATTTTCAGAAACCAATTGTATATCAGAATAAAATAGAACATTTTGGGGGGGTGAGGTGAGCCCCTGTCTGGAAGTGCTTAGGGTTTACTCCTGGCTCTGTGCTCAGGAATTACTCCTGTGTTATCATATGGAATGATGGGTATTGAATCCTGGTTGATTGTGTGAAAAGCACGCACCATATATGTTGAGCTCGACCCTCGAAGTAGACAAAGGCAATATACCTGATTTAGAGAAGTTACCTGAAATTATTCAACTAGAAGTCAATAAAAATATTTTGTAGCTTTTAATAAAAGAAGGTAAATATTAAAATGTGTAAACACATAATATTAAAGAAACATTAGAAAGAATAGCTTCTGTATTGTTAAATATTCATGTTCTGATATATATTAGCAAATTTAAATATTTGACTTTTTTATCCAGACGTCATAGAGTATTTTCAAAGAGCAGACTATTTATTTAAGATAATTAGTGCAATTTGAATGTAGGAAAATGAAAATTGGAGAAAAATTACTGAATAGAAACATTTATTTTAAATTTTATAAGTAATCAATCACCAGGGTATAAAATACGTAGTCTACACTAATTTTGTTTTATTTTTATTCTGTTTTATAGGGAAAACTTGCATTTTCTCTTGTAAAGGGGAGGAGAAGAATGACAATGAAAAATCACACAGCACCCACAGAATTCATTCTTCTAGGGCTGTCAGATGATCCAGAGCTTCAGCCTGTGATTTTCCTCTTTTTATTTATTACATATATATTAAGTATCACTGGAAATTTGACCATTATCACTCTGACCTTGGTGGACTCTCATCTACAGACCCCTATGTACTTCTTCCTCAGAAACTTCTCTATATTAGAAATTTCCTTTACAACTGTCTGTATTCCTAGATTTCTAGGCACAATAATCACCAAAGACAAAACAATTTCATATAACAGTTGTACAGCTCAGCTGTTTTTCTTCATCTTCATGGGCATAACTGAATTTTACCTTCTCACTACTATGTCCTATGATCGCTACGTAGCCATCTGCAAACCCCTTCATTATACAACCATCATGAACAAGAAACTCTGCATTATACTTGTCTTTTTTGCTTGGCTGGTCGGATTCTTAAATATCTTTCCACTGGTCATTCTTTTCCTTCAGTTAGATTATTGTGGTTCCAATATTATCGATCATTTTACTTGTGACTATTTTCCCCTCTTACAGTTATCGTGTTCAGATACAAGGCTCTTAGAAGTGATTGGTTTTTTCTCTGCATTAGTAATCCTGCTTTTCACATTGGTGTTAATCATTATATCCTACATGTTTATCATTAGAACAATTCTGAAACTTCCTTCAGCCAGTCAAAGAAAAAAAGCGTTTTCGACATGTTCCTCTCACATGATTGTCATATCCATATCCTATGGAAGCTGCTTATTCATGTATGCCAACCCATCAGCAAAAGAAAAGACATCACTGAATAAAGGAGTAGCTATTCTGAATACTTCTGTTGCTCCTATGATGAATCCATTTATCTACACCTTGAGGAATCAGCAAGTGAAGCAAGCCTTTAAAGATACTATCCAAAAGGTTATCTATTCAAATAAATGAAGGTATCAGTAGCATTAAAGGAATAAAATGTTGTGAATACTTTCTATTACACATACTTTAAAATCTATTTCATAGCAATGATTGACTATTATTTTATTTAATATTCAAAGTTTTCTTTTAAGCTTTTTTCTTTTAAAACTTGTTGATTTTCTCAAAGTCTCCATATTTCAATTTTTCACCTCACACCTGGCAGTGCTCAGTGTACTGGAAGTGGTGCAGGTTACTGAATCTAAGTCAGTTAGCAAGGAAAGTACCCTACCCATTAAACTAAAACTCTGGCCCAATATGATTCTCTCCCCATTTAATCAGTTAAGTGGATTAATCTTTATTTCTCCAGAAGTTTGTGGCAGTTTAGATGATTTATTTAAATAAATGTGGATGAATGGAGAAAATCTGTGTTACTAATTATGATTTTTTTAAGTGGTTTCTTTCTTTTAATGTATGTTCTGGTATTATTTTTGGGTGTGTGGTAATGCCCTGTGGTGCTCAGGCCTTACTACTGGTTCTGTGTTCAGGAATCACTCCTAGTAAGGCTCCTCAGACCATCTGTGTTGTCAGG
The DNA here is from genome assembly GCF_029834395.1 of Sorex fumeus. Lineage (NCBI taxonomy): Eukaryota > Metazoa > Chordata > Mammalia > Eulipotyphla > Soricidae > Sorex > Sorex fumeus. The sequence continues at coordinate 14,300,871 of NW_026606086.1, read as the reverse complement.
GATCAAACCCTGGTTGGCTGCACGTAAAGCAAGTTATAAAATCCGCTGTTTTATTACTCTGTTCCGTGTTGTATTTTGATTTTGACAGAAAGAGGCTTACTTTAGTCATGGATTGAATTTTTCCTTTCCTTTACAGAAATAGATGCTACCAGGAAAGTTTTAATCTCCCTTACAATTGCATAAAGTCCAAAATCATTTTGTATTTCAGAATAAACATCTATTTAACACTGTAACACTGTTCTCCCATTGTTCGTCGTTTTGCTTGAATGGGCACCAGTATGTCTCATAACAAATTGTGAGCTTGTTGTTACTTTTTGGCATATCAAATACGTCACAGGGAGCTTGCCAGGCTTTGCGTGCAGGTGAGATACTCTTGGTAGCTTGCCGGGCTCTCTGAGAGGGGCAGAGGAATTGAATCTGGGTTGGCTGCGTACAAGACAGATGCCCCACCTACTGCTATCGCTCCAGCCGGACAAACATCTATTAAATTTTTTAAATTAGAAATTATGTATAATCCTATAAGTAAACTGTTAACAACAGCTATTATGATAGTGATTTGGAAGGACATTATGTATAAAATAAAATCTTTATTATTATATTCTAAACAAGTCTGATTATTTTCTTTGTATGGAAAAGAAAAGAGGATTTTTCTTTAAGTTCATTACTTATAAATATTAAAAAAGAAAGGAAGCAATGTAAAATATAACAAGAATAATTTAATACATTATGATACACTAAGTTGTACTCTGGAAAATTGTGTTTTGATCTTAGGGTCTGAAAAGGATATTAGGATTTTATAAATAGAAAATATAAATACTATATGCTAATCATATTTTATACATTCCACTTTGTATTATGGGGGCCTAATTATATTAATTTTACAAGACATCGTAGAGAATGACAATTCCTATTTAATAGATAAATCAGCTGATTAAAATAAAGTTTGCAACTTCAGTTAGATTGCAACTTCTTTTTCATTTATTCTTGGTCGGGGTGGGGGGGGCACACACAGACATTGCTCAAAGACTTCTCCTGTCTCTATCCTCAGGAATCATTCCTGGCAATGCTTAGAGCACCATGTGTGGAAACAGAGATCAGATCTGGACTTCAAACCTAGCTATACCTTGTACAAGGCAAGCGCCTTAGCCCTACACTATTTCTTCAGTTCTTAGATTGTAAATCTTAAGAAGTGGGATTTAAATATACTTAACTTTGTATTAAAATACAGATTAGGAGAATTAATTTATTTTTTAAACTTTGGTGATTAATAAGTTTATGACATAAGTTAATGTTACACATTAAATAGTAAATTTTAATATGTTATCAATCATTGAGCCTTTACTTTTTAATATTACCATTGCTTGTAACTGAGGTAAAGTAAAGTAAGTAAAGTAAAGGCCCTCCCGTTGATCATCGATTTGCTCGAGCGGGCCCAGTAACGTCTCCATTGGAGACTTTGTTGTTACTGTGTCTGGCATATCGAATACTCTCGGTAGCTTGCCAGGCTCTCCGAGAGGGGCGGAGGAATCGAACTCGGGTCGGCCATGTTGGCCACTTGTAAGGCGAATGCACTACTGCTGTGCTAAAAATCCTTAAAAATACTAAAACAGATTCAAAATGATCTCAAATAATGAGGAGGAAAATATTTCATGTTTTAAAACTATTTGGTGAATATTCATACCATTTTATTTAGAGAATGTACCAATTTATATCCCACCCAACTGTGAATGAAAGTCCCTATTTTTCACACTACCTAACAACATTTTTTCTGTTCTTTGTGTTATAGATCATTCTTGAAGGTGTGAAATTATATGTTAAATTGATTAGCATTTTCCAATAAGAAGTAACAATGCACTTGGTATTTTTCATGCTTTATACCATTCTCATTTTATATGACCTATGCAACCATTTTCAAACTCAAGTTATCTTTTTTACTCCATCTAGATAGTTGAATTTACACTGCTATCTTTTACAAACATATGCATCACCTGTGCTTTTTGGAAAGGCACGTATTAATCCTGTATCTTCACTTCACATATATAGAGTTTGTGTAGGCAGTAAATTCTCAAGGCAATACAAATGTGCGAACAACAAATTAGCACGGTTTCATATGAAGTTATCAATGATTAGACAAAGAAACACTAATCTATGCAATGATTTATTTTTTTAAACTTCAGTTGAGGTAACATTGACTTGATAGTATTCATAGTTTTAATGTAGAAAGTTACTGTATCTCCACATCTATCAAAATGATAATACATAGTGTTTGAGCTGATAGTACACAGCATTAGAACTAACTGTAGGTCCCACTACTTAGAGCCAGTTCTAGATCATCTCTACATTTAAACTTTGGTGAGGAGCAACTTGATTAAAACAAAAGTAAAATACTGAGGAATTATTTACAAATTGTGCAATGACCCAGTGGTTCTCAGGGCTTTATTATGGAATGTTCAGAGATCACTCATAGCCACACTTAGGTGACCATAGGTGATGGCAGGGATACTACCTTTTCTTCCCCTGGATAATTTCTTATAGAACATGTTCACAGAAAAAAAAAATTTGCATTGTGTTGTAAGGCAATAATCAGAAATTCTGTATTTTCTATGCCACCTTGATAAAATGGATACCACTACTAGATTTTCAGCTAATTTATATTCTTATTATTTAAAACTAACTTATAAAAAAAGATGTTGAAATATTAAGGTTTCTGTTTGGAGAAACCATAGTAGTGGATAGGCTGTTTGCCTTGCATGAAGCTGTCTAGGTCCCTGGTTCAACTTCTGACATCTCATATTATCACCAAAGCACTGTAGGCGTAATTCTTGAATAGATAGCTAACAGTAAGCCTTGGCACCTCTGAGTGTGGTTCAAAATCCCAAACTAAGCCAAAACTATTAAGATTTCCTAAATAAATAGTATGCTTTTAAATAGAGTGACAAGAGATGTAAGTTGGAAAGCATTCATTACGTGTAGACTATTTATTAACTTTCAAAGTAAGTTTCTTTGCTTGAAATTTAACAAATGCTATTTACAATGTCTTCTTTATTTCTTTAATTTGAGGAAAAAGAGGAAGTAAGATAAAAGGGAAAATGCTTAAATTGGAGCATTCTTTCCCACTATTATCAAACACTCCTACTGTTTTCTCCTTTAAGTCTTGAAACAATCTGTTGGAGCTGGGCTGAGCTGTCAGGGAGAGCCCATGTAGACTGCACAAGGGGCAGGAACATAGGGAGACATGAATATGGGTCAGATTTCTGGTGTGTCCTGACTTGTTTGGGTGAAGCTGAACAGTTTTTCCCTTCAAACTGCCTTCAGTAAATAATTTCAGTATATTGAATGGGGCAGTTTTCCTTTTCTCACAGAAACTTGGCTGGTCTTTGACATGCAGATCTAAGGTGCTAGCCAGGCTTGATCTTTGACTTGTAAATTCAGGGCTCCAGCCCAGCCTTCTTTGGGATGCAAATTTCAGATACTTGTCTTTGGGCTGCAGATTCCAGGTTCTAGCCAGACTAGGCTTTGGGCTGCAAATCCAAATACTTGTAAACCAAGAAGGGGTTAGGTTTTGGTTTTGTACATTTATTGGAGGCCAAAATACACTGGCCGGATGACTCAGGAAAACAAAATATGTTTTGCTGCCTCAATGTTCTTTCTGTAACTTCTTTTGATGACATCACTGTTTTGTGCCCTTTAGAGGTACCATGATTTCGGGGCTCTCTACCTTTGTTACAGGTGTGGGAGAACCTGGCCCTTCATGACATAAATTTCTTTTGCCTTTCTTGTCTCAGTGCCTCCAACTGAACGAATATTCACGCAATAACTATCAAGTCAAACTGTTGCACAATTTTCAGAATCTAAAGTATACTGATAATAAAATTAAAAGTCCATAGAAATATACCTTTTTAGAAGATTTCTTTAAGCAGAAATAAAGAGGCAAGGCAATGAATTCATGCTTATTCAATGACTTTTATAAATATATTAATAATAATGTCCATTAATGAAAAGCTGACATGAATTATTAAGTTGAATTGATAATCTGAATCACTTTCATCAAATTCAGATTCAAATCAGTTTCTAGGAAAGGAGAAGCTTATGTAAGGAGAAAATATACTGATAATTTAAGGAAGCCCTTGCAGTTTAACCACACCTGTGCAATTAGTTTCACAGTCAGTAAGGAGATGCACAAGCAGCATGCTTTCATATAAGCAAGAAGTTCTAATCCTTCATGAGTAAGAGTTAGGTCATTATGCAAATAGATGAGTAAGGTGCTGACTGAGGAATAATCTGTATACTTATAAAATATAAGAGATGCAGGATGCACATCCAGATCACATAAATAAATCTCAATATAAAAAAGGAGAAAAGTGTCAAGACAATGTACTATGAATTTTATTGAAGCTAATTTGCATCACATTAAAAATGTTTTACTAGATAACCTCATCACTGCCTATGGCCTAGATACACATTGTACCTGTCTCTCGAAAGGGAGGAAAAAAATGACTTGCCATAGACATGCTGCTGGACCCAGCAACAGACTGTTTCATTTGGGGAACCTCCAAGGGGGTGGGTGAGGCCCCTCCATGCCCCAAGACACCCAGCCTCAGCAGTTAAAAACCTCCAGAACTCAACTGCCACCATGATCATGGCCACTCTCCACACGCTTGGGCCAAGCTTCACCCAGGAGTGAGCCTATTCCTGGACCATACAGTGGCATTTTTGGCTGAGTGGCATCTCATACCTCACATCGCTCATACTCCTCCAAGAGTAGCACACCACATTTTGATGGGGTTTAAAGTAGAAGGTAATCAATTAGGGAAACATATTTCTACAGATCTATCTATCTATCTATCTATCTATCTATCTATCTATCTATCTTTCTATCTATCTATCTATCTATCTATCTATCTATCTATCTATCTTTCTATCTATCTATCCACACATGCCTCAACCTTTAACAACATATTAGTCACTTCTTATAGAAAGGCTTAATGGCCCCTGGGTGAAATACAACTATTTTCACACACTCTCCTCTAAGGAAGTTTTTTGGAGCATTTTCAGAGCTTTATTCATAACAAACAATAGTAAATAAATTATTTCATTCTGCTTTGGACAGGAGTTGGGGTTCAGGATGGAAACATCTAAAATATGATGGTGGGAAGGCGTAATGGGGGTGGTTTTGGTATTTGAATATTAGATGTAATAAAATATTATGAACTGTACTGTACTGTCCTCCTGTTGTTCATTAATTGCTAAAGCGGGCACAGTAACATCCATTGTGAGACTTGTTGTTACTGTGTTTGGCATATTGAATAAGTCATAGGGAGCTTGCCAGGCTTTGCCGTGCGGACAAGATACTCTCAGTAGCTTGCCAGGCTCTCCGAGAGGGATAAAGGAATTGAACCCAGGTTGATCGGGTCAGCTGCGTGCAAGGCAAATGCCCTAACCACTGTGCTATTACTCCTTATAAAAATAAAATAAGATTTAAAACAGTAAATAAATAAATTTATTGTACATGCGACACATCATAAGACACTTAATGCCAATTTCCATTATTATCACACCATATTTGATGGGGTTAAAATATGGTGTGAATAAAAAGAACACCTGTAAGGGAGATTAGAGGCTGCCCTAAAAGCCTCCATCTAGACTGGCAAGCTATGGAGAGTATTCCGCCCACACAGCAGATCCTGGCTGTTAGGTCCCTAGGGACCCTGAGGGAGATTCCAGAGTTAAAACTCTATAAATTAGTAACTCTCCCTTTCCTGCCCGCTCCCTAGCAGAGCTTTAGAGTGAAACCATTCCTTATTGGAATGCAAATTCTGAAACCATTTGTTGACTCTTCCCTGTTGGGATGTAAATTCGGGAACCATTTGTTGGGCTTTCCTCATCTATTACCTCTGTTAGGAACTCTTCCCTTATCCACCTCCAGAATGCAGGGCTGAGAATCAAAGGAAACCAGGTGATAACCAAAAGTCTGAGTTACCAGATGCCCACTTGCCACAATGCCTATGTAAGTAAATGCTGATCTTTGAATCTATAGGCTAAGGAGTGATGTACTTTTAAATGGATTGGTTAAGAAATGGATGTTGTTACAAATCTATTGGCTATGAAATGCGCGGGCTTTGCTGTAACGGCCAGTGAAGGCCTATATAAGATCCCCTTTGAAGAAGTTCGGGGTCTTGCCTCACCTAACTGACCTGCGTGTCTGTGTAGGCGGCTTGACCCTGGCTAGCCAGTTTTACAATAAACCTTGCTTGCTGTTTGCAGTCTCTGGAGTCTCTTCGTCGTTAAAGGGAGATCACGATCCACGCCCTAACACTGGCAAGCTACGCATGGTGTATCTGATATGCCCCAAACAGTAAAATCAATTGGCCTCCATCCCCTGACCCTAAAAAAGCCCCCAACATGGCAGCATTAAGAAGTATGAGCAAGGAGAGGCTGATAAAATCTCAGGGCCAAACCAGGCTGCCAAAATGAAAGAGGACTAAAATGACTGTCTGTACTTTCAACGCACAAAGACTGGCATGGGAAGCATCTATTGAGGACCTGATGGTGCAAGCGCAAAATCAAGTGTATCACATCATTGGTCTGACAGAGATGAGAAGGCATCAATCACATCATGCCATATTTGACACTGGAGAAGAAATATTCCTCGGAACACGTGACAGTAGAGGCATCAGTGGTGTTGGTGTCCTTGTCAACATGAACTTGGCCATGAGCATTGATTTATTTGAATGCCTAACAACCTGAATAGGATGATTATGCTTGAATAGATGTGGCTCACTACCCAAAGTTTCTATTTTTGTCGTGTATGCACCAACACCCGACTATGATGAAGAAGAAATTGAGAAGTTCTACAAGGAGCTGGAGAAGTTCTATAAAAAATACCACACCTACTACAAGATCATTGTCAGTGATTTGAATGCCAAGATAGGACTGAGAAGATCACCCAAAGAACTCCACATCAGGACCCATGGCCTAGAATGGAACAAACAAGGTGAGAGACTTAGTTCATCATGTCGACCAAGACCATCCATGATAACTCATAGTTACAGAAGGCCGAATCTAAACGTTGGCCATGGGAGACTACCAGTGGATGGTTCCACAATGAAATTGACCACATCTTATTCAGTTGATGGTTCTGCCTGACCGATGTCGCTGTTGTCCCAAATTCCAAACAGGATTCGACCACCATCTCCTTTATGCAAAATTCTACTTTATGAAGCAGAGAAAAAGGGCTGCAAAGTTTAAGAAGAGAACTCCCAGTATGATCACAAACTGGGAGCACTTTGGCACTTTTGAGGCAATGTAGGAAGATGCCATCATTGACAACATCGACAAGAAATATAATCGATTGGTTCAGCACCTCCATGACTGCGTGAGTAATGTTGAGAGTGGGAAAGTTACAAACAGAAACTTGTCTTGAGAAACTCTTGAGATCATTCGCCAATGTGGTTTGGCGTGAAAGTCAGGCAATCACAAACTAAAGTCCAAGCTTGCAAAGCTGTGCAGAGAAGAGATAAAGGAAGACCTCAAAGAGAGAAGAGCAGCAGTGTTCACTGATTCGACAGAAGCCGGGAAAAGCATTCTCAATGCTTTGCCTGTCGTTTGCCAACTACAAGACCAAGATGATTGCCTTTTAAGTCCTGATGAATCTATCACATCTTCCAGAGGGACAATGGAGAAGATTATCCACGACTTCTAATCAGATCTCTTCCATAGCCACGCCCACCTGCCCACATACCAATTTCCGCAGGATGGATATGCTGTTCCCAGCGTTCTTCCTTCTGAAATCCGATATGACATTTTGTCAATAAAGTCACAAACAGCACCCGGTACAGACAAGGTCAGACCCAAACACCTGAAGAATCTACCGCTAGTACTCATCAATACACTGACTTGACTCTTCACACAATACCTGTCTGAAAGCAAAGTTCCATCCCAATGGAAAACCAGCAGAACTGTACTACTGTACAAAAAAGGAGACATCCACTACATTGCCAACTGTTGCCCGATCTGCCTGTTGTCTGTTGTCTATAAGCTGTTCACTTGAGTCATCCTGAATAGAATGGGCAGAACACTAGGCGAAGGACAATCATGTGAGCAAGCTGGGTTCTGAAAGGGATTCAGCACAATCGACAATATCAACATGGTGTCCAAGCTCATTGACATTTCGCGAGAGTTCAAGATGCTAACATTCACTGATTTAAAGAAGGCCTTTGAGGGGCTGGAGCCATAACACAACGGTAGGGTGTTTGCCTTGCACGCAGCCAACATGGCCAACACAGGTTCGATTCCCAGCATCCCATATGGTCCCCCGAGCACCGCCAGGAGTAATTCTTGAGTGCATGAGCCAGGAGTAACCCGTGAGCATCGCCGGGTGTGACCCAAAAAGCAAAAAATATAATAATAATAATAATAATAATAATAAAAGTAAAGAAGGCCTTTGATTCTGTTGAGACTGAAGCAGTCATTAAAGCCCTAGACAAACAGGTCATTCAAACTCAGTACATCAGGATCCTTTGTGAGCTGTATTATGGATTCACCACCAGGATCTCACCATTCTACAAGGAAGTGATCATCGACATAAACAGAGGGGTTTGGCAGGGTGATACCATTTCACCAAAACTCTTCAGTGCCACCCTCAAGAGTGTCATGCGACGGAATCGGAAGAAATGAGGGTGAAGATAGTAGGTCGGCAACTATATCGTATCTGCTTCACTGATGATATTGTTCTAATAACACCAAACATTAGCCAAGCGGCACAAATGCTGGCCGACTTCGACTGTGAATATGGAAAGGTCAGACTGCAGCTGAATCTCACGAAGACAATGTTCATTAAAAATGAACTAGGCCCCGATGTTCCATTTGCTCTCAACGGAATGACCATCTCCGAACGCAGCAGCTATGTGTACCTGAGTCAAGAACTCAACATGAGAAACAACTTTGTGCCAGAACTGTGCAGGAGGAAGACAGTGCTGTGGAACATCTTCAAGAGTGTGAAAGAAGTTGTTAAGAGGATGAAGAACTTTGACTCTGGGCACATATTTTCGACTCCACCATTTTTCCTGCACTAACATACGCCTCAGGCACCTGGGCCCTATGTAAACAGGATGAAAACTCTATTGGGGTCTCCCAAAGAGGAATTGAAAGAGCTATGCTTGGAGTATCATGCTTCACTCAAGTGAGAGAAGGAATCTGGAGTTCCGACCACTGTCAATGATTGAAAATCAGGGATGCTGCCTGGTTTGCCAAGGTGTCAAAAATCAGATGGGCCAGACACATAATGTGACTCAGTGATGACCGCAGGACGAGAGCTGTTACAGACTATATTCCATGGAGCTTCAAAAGGATATGTGGCAGCCCATCTATGAGATGGTCGGACTTGTTCATCAAAACCCTGAACAAAAGGTTTGAGACTCTTTGTGTTCCTGGAGTGAGCAGATGCCATTGGGCTACACTAGCACGAGATAGGGAAGAATGGATACATTACTGGCCTCCTCTCAAGCAAATCAATCAATGGGATGACAAGTGATACAAGTGAAGTAAAAGTAATAAATATAAAAATAAAAATGTTTTACTAATATCAATCTGTTTGCGTGGCTTTCTGGAATATCAAATTTATCAGGAAAGAAAACAAATCACATATTGAGCGTTTTGTAAGTTGATTATAATGGGTTAGCACATGGTGCAAGAAGACAGATCAAGGGTATCAAAATGAGATGTTCTGTAGTACAGTGAGTGCAACAGTAAGTTGTTAACTTTTCTTTTTGACGTAACATTTGTTTAAACTATTAATAAATCTCAGGTATAAAGCATAATTTAAAAATATCTGTAGCTTGCTTCTCAACCTGTGAGGGTCCTGGGGGAGTTGAACCCAACTTTGACAAATGCTAGGTAAGAGCCTACCTACTGTACTATCTCTCAAACCCTAAGGTGTTTTCAATGAAATGGTGTCATTGACAATGGGAACAGAAGCAAAAAGAAACAAATGGAATTGCATCAAATTAAATTCTTCGCATGACAAAGAAACATAAGTAAAAACAAAAATATATCCAAAATAATCCGAGAAATACTGCATCAGTATATCAAATAAAGGTCAAATATAAGCAACAACAAAAATTCTGCAGTTTCTATAAGTCCTTTAAAATATATTGACATATCAGTAGGGATTACATTAAAACTGTATAATGCTTTGGGTAGGAAAGTCGTTTTGACCTTGATCCTCCCAATCCATGAACAGTAGTGTATTTCATCTACTAGTTTCCTCCTCTATTTCTTTTAGCATTGACTTGTGTCCTTTGAGTCATTCACCAGCTTTGTTAAGTTCATTCCTAGGTATTTAGTGTTTTTGTAAGCTATTGTGAAAGAGGTTATCTTGTGAAAGTGTCATATGCAAATAGTGATAGTTTAACATCCTTTTCAATTTGGATCTCCTTCATTTTTTTTTCTTTTCTGAATGCTGATTCAAGGACATCCAAAACTATACTGAAAGGGTGGAGAAAATGAGCATCCATGCTTTGCTTTATGCCCGATACAGATACAGGAGTGAGCATAGGCATTTTAGTTTTAACCATTGAGTATGATAATTGGCTGTAAATTTGTTGTAGATGGCCATTGTCTCTCAAGGTATGTTCCTTCTATTCCTTTTTTATTTGTTCTTCTTTAAAATGATGTATATGTGAAATCACTAGTCAAATAATATACTAAATAAATTTGGGAAAAATGAAAAGATAAAATCAAAATCAATCAGGTTGTAAAGACACAGGTGTCAATAGAAAGGGTAAAATATCCAAAGATAAATTTGGGGGGGAGAAATGAAATATTTAGTATTGAGTTATAACCCAAATAATAAAATTAAAGTTTATGAACATATGATGATCAAAGGAATTATTGGGTAATAAAAGCAAAAATAAGCTAGCGCTTTATGTAGAATATCATTACTTAGCACAGTCCTCCCGTTGTTCATCGATTTGCTTGAGCGGACCCAGTAATGTCTCCATCATGAGACTTGTTGTTACTGTGTTTGGCATATCGAAATACGTCACAGGTAGCTTGCCAGACTCTGCCCTGCGGGCGAGATACTCTTGGTAGCTTGCCGGGCTCTCCGAGAGGGGCGGAGGAATCGAACTCGGGTCAGCCATGTTGGCCGCTTGTAAAGCAAACGCCCTACCACTGTGCTATGGCTTACTTAAAAAAAATAAAAACAGTCACTTCAATTTTAGTGTCACAATAATTTGTAGCAAACTCATGGAATAAATTACAAAAATTGGAGAAAATTTGTTATGATTATTTCTGAAGCCAAGTTGGTGCATAATGCTTAAATTTAAAAATTACATAAGTTATTCTAAGGAACATCTCTTTGTTTCTTATGAAAGATAAAATGTAACAGAGAATGCATAAAGGGAAATGGTTTTACAAAATGTGCCTGCTCCTTTTCTTTTTTTTTAATCGCACCATGTCCATGCCATGAAGAAATTATTTATTTATTTATTTACTTTTTAATTATAGTTTAGGTAGTAGGGTTAAAATAGTGTTCAAGTTTGTGGTTTTGGTGTGTAAGTCACACTTTTACCACGTAGGTACTCAGGACAATTCCCTCGTCCTTCTCTCACCTCTGCTTTGACATTCATGTTCTCTCCCCTCTCCCTTATTGTCGATAGTTATGGTTCTAGTGCATGTTACTTCTCTTAGCGCCTCTCAAGGCCCCACACCTGTTTTTTTATGTTATTTACAGTCAGCCTATACTTTCACCTACTTTTCCTCTAAAACTTGGCATATTCAGTACTTAATGGTTATTATCAATTAATGTTGTCCATAACCAAGACTTTTTTCTCTGTATGTAATAAATGAGTAAGATCAGTGTGTATTACTCCGTCTGAGTGTGGCACATTTCTCGCAGTGTGATATCCTTCAGTTCCATCCAAGTTTCTGCAAACTGAATAACTATTTTTTTCTTTCCATTGATTACATACACACAAATTCTTATCTATTTTTCTGTTGTCAGATGTTTTGGATTCCTTATATATCCTGGTAATTGTACTAAGAACTTTAATAAACATAGTGGTCTATATGTATTTTCAATAAGGTTTTAGTTTTAGAAGATATAAATCTAGAAATGGTATAGCTGGATCAAATGGAATCTCTGTTTTTATTAAAAAATATCCATGCCATATTCCATAGAGAATAAATAATACAACACCCCCAAGAACAGTAAACCAGAGTCCTCTTTTTCCACATCTCCCTCACCATTTGTCAATTTTTTTATATATTGGTTTCTCACTGGTGACAAGTACTACCTCATTGTCATAATAATTAACTTTTTTGACTTGCATATTGGCAATCCATCTGTATATTTCCTTCATGGAAGTGTCTATCATCTACTCCCCATTTATTGATTGGGTTATTTTGTTATTGTCACATATCAATGTGTTCTATAGATATTAGTTATTGAAGTATTATGTGTGAATATCTTCTACCAGATATGTACACTGATCTTGTATTGTTATTAACCCCAACGACTCAGTCAAAATTGTGGGGGCAAGAAAAAAATAATTAAGTTGCAAGAACTTCTATATTTTTGTTTATACATTTTATTTTGTTTACTCGGACTCTTTATCCCAAATATAATATTAAGAATGACCTTATTTCCCAAGATTTGTTCCATAATTTTAATGATATTTTGGTCTTCAGATAAATACCATAAATATTACTGTAGTAATATTTTTAATTAAATATGAGCATGTTTATGACACATCATTTTTCCTTTAACATATTAATAAAATATAATCAAATGCTGCTATTACAGTTCAGAGGGCCTTTCTTCAACATGCACTTTGTATTACATAATCATAATAATTTAATAATTGCATGTGTTCCAGAGAAAGACTAAAATAATCATAAAATATCCATAGAGAGCGAATATTGCTGAGTAGTATTTCATTGTTTATATGAACATAGTTTCTTCACTATCACCAGGCTACATGAAAATATGAAATCATGCAAATTGTTGCTGCATGTGTGGATAGGAAAGTATCATATTAAGCAAAGTTAGTCTGAAGGAGACAGACTAGCATAGAATGCTGAACATCATATTTGTGATATAAAGAAACATAGTAAGGAGAAAGCAGTTTACAAAGCTAACAGTTATACACATCTTAGTAAAGTCCATGTCTATTTCTGCTGATATTGGACATTAGTAAGAAAATCTTAGAATCCAAAAAATGTAAAATTATCATACCTTTCTGTAAGAAGTGAATATTTTACATAGTTGTCTTTGCCACATATTATTTTATGTATAAATACATTTTCTTTACTCTATAAAACATATATTTGTATTTTTAGAGCCTAATCTTTATTCCAACACACAATAAGCATCAACAAATATATCACTGAGTGAAAAAATGTTGAATCATGACCAACTAATTTGAATGTTGAATCATGACCAACTAAGTAATTTGAATCATGACCAACTTTCATGCACAAAGGTTTAGTTGAAAAAATGTTGAATCATGACCAACTAATTTGAATGTTGAATCATGTTGAATCATGACCAACTAAGTAATTTGAATCATGACCAACTTTCATGCACAAAGGTTTAGTTGAAAAATATAAAACTTTATGGACAAGGCTGATATCTCTTTGGTGGAAAAACATCAGATGATATCCTTGATCTTTTCTTAAAATTTAGAAAAAATGTTTTGTTTTTTCACAATAACTTGCTGCTAATTACAAAATACTAATAACACTTATCCCATTGTTTCTTTCTATATGTGAAGTTATATACTAATACCAAATTAAAATTATCCTTCATACTTTTCCATTGTTTTCAAAATAGAGCACAATCACCTAAATATTTCATTATAACCTTTATACTAATTCAAAGTAAAATTTAATGCTTGGTGTCTGGAGAACACCAACCTCCATGGTGCCTTTTGTTTATTCATAAAATTAATCCCCCTGAGTCCATCATAAACAGAGCAAATAGAATTATGGCTTGCCTGAATAAAACTACATATGCACAAAAGATCATTCTATCTTGTTCAGTAAACTAGGAATGACATTATATGAACCTCTGTTTCAACTGTGATTTAGTTCCAGAATTAAGAGAATATGTAATAAGGAACTCAAGTCAGTAAAAAGAAAAAAAAAGATTAGGGTTGATGTTTAAAATGGGTTGTTATATGACCTTGTTCTGTAAATATTGTAAAGGAGATCTTAGAATTGTAGTTTTTTATAAGTATTTTTAAGTATTTGGTTAATATATGAGATAACATAGAAACAGATTGCAAGGTTTTAAATTAATAATAATAAAGAAATTCACTTCAATTGTATTAAGGATGTTATAAGAAAATACATTGAATAAAACAGTCATATGTATCATAAAAGTAAGTATTATTTTTATGGATTTATTTTAGGAAAGCATACTTCTATTTTAATAATATACATTTGTGCTTTTTAAAGTAGTTTCATATATTTATAACATGTTGATATAAAATTAATGCACACAATTCATCTGGAATGCATTAAGAAAAAATTTTAAGTACTACAAAATAGTAATTATATTTGACATTTTTGCTCATAAAAGTAACAACATTTGATTGGCAAAATATTTCCTGGATATCATTTTAATAATAATTTTAATATGATCAATATAAGAACATTGGTTAATAATTTTTGTATCAGAGTAAAATTAATTATTTGATCTTCCATATAACAGATTAGAGATACCTTTGTTTTCATTCTGTGACTTTAAACTTGATGAAAGTTAGATCCTTTCTAACAATACAAAAGACAACTGAAAAACTCATGTTAGACCCACATAAACATTTCAATATAAACTGAGAATAGAACTCTTCAAGTAATTTTTCAGGTAAATATTTTTTCTTTTTTTTTCCTTTTTGGGTCACACCTGGTGATGCACGGGGTTACTCCTGGCTCTGCACTCAGGAATCACCCCTGATGGTGCTCAGGGGACCATATGGGATGCTGGGAATTGAACCCGGGTTGGCCGCATGCAAACGCCCTACCTGCTGTGCTATTGCTCCAACCCCTCAGGTAAATATTTTTGACTAAACTTATATTAAATTACTTGACTAAACATGAAACAATATCAGTCTTTCTAAAGCTCTGAAACTTATACAGAAAATAGGTAAAAGGACTTAAAAGCTGTTAATATATTTAATTAGTTCTGAAATTTGCTATCTTAACAAAGATGTCAGTATAACAGTGTTAATCGGAAGTAGTCACATTAAAAAAGATAAAAATTACCAAATTTTGTGTAACTTTAACATATATCATAACTTAAAAAATTAAAAAGAAATGATATGTTGTTCTTTCAAATCTTACTATGAATATTGGACTATTTTCTCATCAATTCAAAGGATAAGTAAAGGAAATGTTGTGAATAATATTAATCCATTTGGAAGTAAGTAAAAAAGACTTACAATTTATAAAATACATGCATTACTTTCAAAATATATTTGTGTATGGAAATATACATACACAGATGAAGAAAATAATAACCCCAAAATGCTTCAAAGTAATTATGATTTACTTGAAATCAAAGTTTTATTTGAAAAGTTTTAAAGCTCAGACATTTGAATCTGTTGGATTTCATACATCTTCCAGGTCATTCAGAAAGCAATGATTTTAATATGTGAGAAACTGATAAATTACATGAATGATGAATTATTATATGTCATAAAAAATAACAGTGTTGACTTCACATTTAACAAAAAGTTACTAAATAACAAAAGGAACATTGACATTTTTAAGTGTGCGTGTGTAGGTGCGTGTGTGTATGTGTGTAAATCTGAATATTTCTTTAGTGCCATAGGCTTCTTATTTCTCTATATTACAGATGAGATAACATCCTTCAAGAAAGAGAGAAAATAATGAGAAATTACACAAAAGTAACAGAGTTTGTTCTTCTTGGATTGACAGATGATCCGAAGTGGCAGGTTGTCCTTTTTGTATTTCTTCTTATTACCTACTTGCTAAGTGTGACTGGGAACCTGACAATTATCACCCTCACCCTTTCAGATCCCCATTTACAGACACCAATGTATTTCTTCCTTCGGAACTTCTCCTTGCTTGAATTATCGTTCACCTCAGTCTGTACTCCCAGATTCCTCGTCACCATCGTGACGGGAGACAGAACAATTTCCTACAATGATTGTTTGGGACAGCTCTTTTTTTTCATCCAGCTGGGGGTGACAGAATTTTACCTTCTGGCTGCCATGTCCTATGACCGCTATGTGGCCATCTGCAAACCTCTGCATTACACAACCATCATGAGCAGCAGGGTCTGCATCCTCCTCATCTTCTGCTCCTGGCTGGCAGCATTCCTGATCATTTTCCCAGGAATCTTCCTGCTGATGCAGTTGGATTTCTGTGCCTCCAATATAATTGATCATTTTCTCTGTGATGTTTCTCCAATCCTGCAGCTTTCTTGCACGAACACTCGCTTTCTAGAACTCATGACATTTTGTTCTGCAGTGGTGACACTTATGGCCACCTTAACACTGGTCATTCTCTCCTACTCATACATTATCCGCACAATTCTGAGAATTCCTTCCGCGAGTCAAAGGAAAAAAGCCTTTTCAACTTGTTCCTCCCACATGATAGTCGTCTCTCTCTCTTATGGGAGCTGCATCTTCATGTACATTAAACCTTCTGCAAGTGAAAGGGTGACTTTAAGCAAAGGAGTAGCCCTTCTCAATACTGCAGTAGCTCCTCTGTTGAATCCTTTCATATACACCCTTAGGAATCAACAAGTGCAGCAAGCATTCAAGAACATGATCCAGAAAATTGGTATTGCCTCAAACAAATGAACGCGATTACCTAAAACATCGGCTCCTGAAAGTAAACCTATTGTAAAACTCATCCCACTCCTATGCAGATTCTTTAAATATTTTTTTCATTATTTTAGTTATGGGTACTAATATATAACAGTATGTCTTATTTAAAATATCATATATGAGCTGCATTCAATTATACCAAAGTTGGTTAATTCCTCACTAATACAACTGAGTTTTAGATAACAATTATCTCAGTTATGTCTCATGTCAAGCAAAGTATATTATGAATTAATCCAAAACATGTCATTTTCTGTAAAAAGAGGATGTGAGAAATGTATTTCATTTGAAATAAATATTGTATCAGTTCTTCTTTGAAATTTATTTTAGTCACTAAGCTAAATGTTAGAAAAAATAACAGCATTATTGAGATATCCTGAT
Source organism: Sorex fumeus (assembly GCF_029834395.1). Lineage (NCBI taxonomy): Eukaryota > Metazoa > Chordata > Mammalia > Eulipotyphla > Soricidae > Sorex > Sorex fumeus. Next base: position 14,283,634 of record NW_026606086.1, on the reverse strand, counting down.
TGTCAATAAAAAAGCAACTAAAATGTGTTAAAAATTAAGGTTTGAAACTGAAAATAAGATATGCACAGAGGAATATATTTTTCTTTATTTTAAATAAGACTGTAATTACATTTTTTAGTTTTTCAAGAAGAAAATATCACAGAAAAGATTTTAACTTTTTTATTCTAATATTTCCTAAATATAAAAATTTTATTTTAAAAGTTTACAGTATTAGCCAATAAAATTTGATAAGGATAATTATGAATACTTGTGAAAAATTAAACTTTTAGTATTCAATCTTTTCGGTTGATCCAATAGACATTTCTGAAAATAGTAACAGTGGTGTGTGATGTACAATAAAGGAGATATTCAGAATCCATTTATTCTTTGTATCTCTCAAATAATGATAGATAACTTGTTATGCTTTTCTTTTGAGAAAATATAAACAGACCTTCTAGAAATATGTCTGGAGAGGGATTTTTAGTTTCACAGCTTCAGATTCTTTGTGGAGGGAATTCAAGCGTGGCAGAGGTGTCCATTCTAATCCCAGATGGCTCTGTAGTTGGCGATTAGAAGACGCTTGTCCCAAAATGTAATCTTTCTTGGAAAGGGATCGATACAGAATGATCTCTCTCATCTCAATTTAAAGATACACAGTAGTCCACTTCACTGAGATTGTTCAATGTTTTCACCTTTGAAAGCAGTTTATGAAAGAAAATAGAATAATTACTTAACCCAAAGAAAATATTTCTTTGATTTTCTAACCTATAATCATACAATTAACATATTTATTTTAAAAGTTTACTAAGTCACAACAAAAATGTTTTACAGAAAATAAAATAACTTATCCCCCAAAAATATGTCTTAGATTTTGTAGACCTATAATCATAAAATTTAAATATTTATTTTAAAAGTTTACTAAGTTATAACAAAAATGTTTTGAATGATAACTTCAGAATTTTGTAAGAGAGCAAGCAGAAAAGTTCTGTACTATTTAGTGCAGGTGTAATTGAGATGAGCATGAAATTGAGCAGACAATGAAACTCGAAAATGTTGCATTGTAATAAATGATTTGAACATTTTATACTATTAGGAATGAGTTCAAATACAGGTCAAATATTACTTGTCGGTCAGTAAAAAAAAGGCTAATCATAGAGAGTCATAAAAGATTAAATCACCACAGTTGTTTTGAGAATATTTTGGACAAGTAAGTTTTGCTAGCTGAGTTGTATATCTGAGATTATATAAATACTAAAACACACAGAGGACAAAAATATGAAACTCCATCATCAAAAAGAAATAGGATGTATTTCTAGTATTTTTCAAATAATATTATCATATTTTTAAAATGTTTTAAAATGTTTAAAATTTTATTTAAATATAATTTTGTGGATATAAAATATAATTTTGTATTTGTTAAACACAAAATAAATATTTACTCCCAATAAGTAACATCTCCATTGGAAACTTTGTTGTTACTGTGTTTGGCATATCGAATACTCTCGGTAGCTTGCCGGGCTCTCCGAGAGGGGCGGAGGAATCGAACTCGGGTCGGCCATGTTGGCTGCTTGTAAGGCGAATGCCCTACCGCTGTGCTATCGCTCCAGCCAATTTAGTCTTAAGTAGAAATTTAGCATTAAGCTTAAATTATACATCACTCTTTTATGTTTAAATTGTATTTTGTTAATGAATAAAAGAATACACTCCATTTGAAGTACAATCTGCTTTCTACTTAAGTAGATTATTTGTGTTGTATTTTTTTTCAAGGAAATAATGTAAAGAAAAAAGTTGACCCATACATTATATCAATTAAGTTGCTTATAGATAATTATTCATATTATAATCATGTTGTCCAATTCTTTAAACTTCTGAAACTTTTATCAAAAATGAAATAAAGGTAATGTGGAGATGTGATGTGCAAACTAAAACCTCTTGTGCTCAATGTAGGAGAAAATTGGAGTAAACCTTTCCTCTAGCTTAACATGTACTTTTGAAAATTATAAATTAGTCTTTTGGATAGTTTATTATACTTGTAAAAGTTTTCTAAGTATGAATCAGTTTTTTAAATATAGGTGAAATTCTAATTAACCTCTGTGATCTCTCAGATTCTGTATTAACTTCAAAACACTCTGGCCTTAAGAAGAATGAGCAAAGAAAAATTAAAATATATGCATATCATTTTTAAAAGGAGTCACTGTCACTGTCACTGTCCTCCAGTTGTTTATCAATTTGCTCAAGCGGGCCCAGTAACGTCTCCATTATGAGACTTGTTGTTACTGTGTTTGGCATATTGAATATGTCACAGGTAGCTTGCCAGGCTTTGCCGTGTAGGCAAGAATCTCTTGGTAGCTTGCCAGGCTCTCCTAGAGGGGCGGAGCAATTGAACCCAGGTCGGTCAGGTCGGCCACGAGTAAGGCAAACGCCCTACCTCTAAGAATTACTTAATGCTTATTTCTAAAAAGATGTTATAAGAAACAACTTTAATTTTAAAAGGTAAAGGTAAAGGTAAAGGCCCTCCCGTTGATCGTCGATTTGCTCGAGCGGGCCCAGTAACGTCTCCATTGGAGACTTTGTTGTTACTGTGTCTGGCATATCCAATACTCTCGGTAGCTTGCCGGGCTCCAAATTTTAAAATTAACACAAAATTTATCTGTAAATTCTGGTAAAATACTTTCTGTGGAGAAAACAATATTTAACTTTATTTAAAATTTGTTACTTGAATATAAGGGTAATGAAAACTGGTGTAAGTTGATAAGAAATATTTACATTTAATTTTAAATACTATTTTCAACATGTCAATTTATAAAATTTGCTATCTTTCATTACATTTTATGTTTTATTCCCTATGTTTTTCAAAGGGAATGTATATATTTTTTTGGTTTTATAGGGAACAAAAAGTATTTGCAATTAAAAATCTCACAATTCTCACAGAATTCATTTTTCTCTGCTATCGGATGATCCAGAGCTTTAATTATTTTAGTTGCATTTCTATTTAGAGCACATATATTAAAAGAATCACTGGAAATTTGACAATTATAACTCTCACTTCATTGGATTCATATCTAGAAACCACTATGTATTTCTTCCTAGATTTCTAGATATAATAACCATAAGAGACAAAACAATTTCATCTAACAGTTGTACGGCTCAGTTGTTTTTCTTAATTTTTCTAGGAATAATTGTATTTTATTTTCTCACTATCATGTCTTATGGTACTATGAAGCCATCTACAAAGCCCTTCATTATACAATCATCATTAACAGGAGACTGCACTTTGCTTGTCTTTTTGTTTGGCTGTCAGGATTCTTAAATATATTTGCACTAGTCATTCTTTTCTTCAGTTAGATTACTGTGGTCTCTACATCATTGATCATTATATCTGCTACTATCTTCCTCTCTTACAATTATCCTGATAAGATACAAAGCTCTTAGAAGTGACTCGGTTTTATTGGCATTTTGCTCTTTACTTTGTCTTTAATAATTCAATTCCACACAGTCATCAACAAACAACAAACACTGTCCTCCCATTGTTCATCGATTTGCTCGAGCAGGCACAGTAACGTCTCCATTGTGAGACTTTGTTATTACTGTGTTTGGCATATCGAATAATACATCACGGGTAGCTTGCCAGGCTTTGCCGTGTGGGCGAGATACTCTTGGTAGCTTTCCAGGCTCTCCGAGAGGGGCAGAGGAATCGAACTCGGGTCGGCCATGTTGGCTGCGTGTAAGGCAAATGCCCTACCGGCTGTGCTATCGCCATTAGCACAATTTTTAAACTGCCTTCAGTCACTCAAAGAAAAAAAGCATTTTCTATAGTTTCCTCTCATATGATTGTCATAACCATTTTCTATGAAAGCTGCTTATTCATGTATGCCATCCATCAGCAAAAGAAAAGACATCCCCAAACAAAGGAGTACCTTTCTTGAATACTTTTGTTGTTCCTATGATGAATCCATTTATTTATATTCTGAAGAATCAACAAGTAAAACAAGCTTTTAAAGATACTATCTAAAGGATCATTGTTTCTCTGGAAAATTAAACTATTATAAAGTTAAAGTAAAAAACGTGTCATGGAGCTGGAGTGATAGTATAGCGGGTAGGGTGTTTGCCTTGCAGGCAGCCCACCTGGGTTCAATTCCCAGCATTTCCTATGGTCCCCTTGGCACCGCCAGGAGTAATTCCTGAGTGCATGAGCCAGGAGTAACCCCTGTGCATCACTAGGTGTGACCCAAAAAGCAAAACAAACAAACAAACAAAAAAAAAAACAAATAAAAAATAACCGTGCCACCTATTTTTTTCTCTTATATACTTTGAAGAAGCTTATTTTCTCTCTACAATTACATATTTCCCCATTTTTCAATTTTAATATTAAAATTTTCTCATACATTCAATTCAGTACATTTAATAAAGCTAATATTATACAAATTTTGCACAGCGGGTAGGGTGTTTGCCTTACAAGCGGCCAACATGGCCGACCCGAGTTCGATTCCTCCGCCCCTCTCGGAGAGCCCGGCAAGCTACCGAGAGTATTCGATATGCCAGACACAGTAACAACAAAAGTCTCCAATGGAGACGTTACTGGGCCCGCTCGAGCAAATCGACGATCAACGGGAGGGCCTTTACCTTTACCTTTAATGGATAAAATTTGAAAATAAATTCCAAAATGATGGCTAGCAAATATGATATTGTATAGAAATGAGTCAAAGATCACTGATTTTGATGGAAATACAGTCAGGGTAGATGTGGCTTTCTAAACCTTTAATCATTACTAACTTTTATTTCTGTTTTCTATTTGGGCCACACCCAGCGATGCACAGGGGTTACTCCTGGCTCTGCAGTCAGGAATTACTCCTAGTTGTGTTTGAGGGACCATATGGGATGCCAAGGATCGAACCCAGGTCAGCCTTGTGCAAAGCAAAAGCCCTACACGATGTACTACTGCTCTGGCCTCTAATCATTACTAACTTCAAAATGAATATTTGACTTCTCCAAGAGAGGGAGAGGAGAGAAAGGCAACAGAGAGAGGGGGTAGGGGGAGGGAGAGAGAAAGAGAGAGAGAGAAAGAGAGGAAGGAAGGAAGGAAGGAAGGAAGGAAGGAAGGAAGGAAGGAAGGAAGGAAGGAAGGAAGGAAGGAAGGAAGGAAGGAAGGCAGGCCTAATTTTTCATACTTCTGAGTAGCAACAACCTATGGAGAAGAAAAGCTAAAGCTGGCAGTCTTTGACTTTCTGTTTCTCAGAGTCTCTTTAATTTCTCCTGAGAGAATTTAACCCTTTGGACTTGTATCTACTATGCAACTTTCCATTATCTGCTATAAGTTCTAGTGCAAGGAGCCTTTGATCTCTCAATGGGAGGGGGCACCACCCCTTTCTGGCAAAGAAACCGTAAAATTTGTTAGCGTCATTGGGTTGGAGGTCTCCATCAATGACCTCTGTGCCGCACCCCAAGCATCTGGGCTCTCACACATGCCCAGAGCTGTATGACAAGCCTAACCTGGAGTGCTGTGGCTTCTTAAGACCTTGCTTCTGAATCAATTGAGAAAAGAGTTCTGCCTTGCTAACTTGCAGCATTGTTTTCTCTAGTTCTTTCTGTCTTTAGTTTGCTTCAACCTGAGTTGGCTGGTTGGCCTCATTAACATCTTAATTCCTGGAGATCTCTAGCCAACTCCCTTTGTTGGACTAGAGCAGAGGTAGGGGAAGGATTTCTGCCTGGGGGGGGGGGGGGGTGATCCTGAACGGTCCTGCCATGGTCCTCCAGAATCTTAAAATTCCCCTGGTGGATTTTCCTGTGTCCTCTCCACTGTGGGTGGCGGAACAGGAGACATACTTTCACCCCTTTTGTCAACAGGGTCTACAGACCTGTCAGATTGAAGAAGATCCAGAAGACAGACCTTCACCCCTTTACCCCGTAAAGATTTAAGGTGGTATAAATCTTTAGAGGGGTATCTTTAGAGCAGAAAGGCAGACAGAGAGAGAACGGGCCCCATGGCAATGAATTCCTTGGGAGAAATATTGTTAGATTCTGATAGTTATACTTTTCATAATTTCTTAATTCGGAATATTTTCATATAGATAATAGTGTATCATTGCAACAATCAAAACATTCTAATTTAAAGAAGTTCTCTTATATTTAATCTTCAAATATTATTGCGTTCTCTGAAATATCTCTTTAAATATTAGTAAGAAATAATATTTAATATATATTTGATATATATTTAATAATATATTTAACATATTCTCATTCACGTTATATAACTTTCAGTAGAACAAACCTGTTTGTGTGATGCTATTCAAAACAAATTTTCACATACATTTCTTTGAAAATGTTGACCTGTTTTTTGAATGAAGGTTTGACAAAGATGAAAATACTGTTGCCACTAATTACAGAAATAATTTTCATGTGAGAAGAACAAATGTAAAAGTTTTGACTCTTTGAGATTCAATTGAGAATCCTACAAAGGTACTGATGATTTATATGTATGTATGTATATATATATATGTATATATATATATGAGTCACTTTATCTTAAATTTGAAATAGTTAAAATTATTTCATTTAACTTGACAAATCTAGTATGTAAATTATAAAATATTTATACACTGTTCATCGATTTGCTCGAGCAGGCCCAGTAACGTCTCCATTTTGAGACTTGTTGTTACTGTGTTTGGCATATCGAATACATCATGGGTAGCTTGTCAGGCTTTGCCGTGCGGGGGGGAGGGGGTACGCTTGGAAGCTTGCCTGGCTCTCCGAGAGGGGCGGAGGAATCGAACCCGGCTCAGTAGGGCTGGCTGTGCAGAAGGCAAACTCCCTACCACTGTGCTATCGCTCCAGCCCATAAAATATTTATAAAAATATTTTATTTTGATCTGTATAGTTTTCATAAAAGGTAAAGGCCCTCCCGTTGATCGTCGATTTGCTCGAGCGGTCCCAGTAACGTCTCCATTGGAGACTTTGTTGTTACTGTGTCTGGCATATCGAATACTCTCGGTAGCTTGCCGGGCTCTCTGAGAGGGGCGGAGGAATTGAACTGGGGTCGGCCATGTTGGCCGCTTGTAAGGCAAACGCCCTACCCGCTGTGCTATCGTATAGTTTTCATAAATCCTTCAATGCTTTCACTTGTTTGATTCTGGACAAATGTAATATTACTGTTTATAATTGTTTTGGAGTTGTATTAATACTTCTCCTCTCTAAGTATCAACTATACCCCCACTAAGTTCTCCTATTTTTGTTTGATGCACAGGGGTTACTCCTGGCTCTGCGTTCAGGAATTACCCCTGGCGGTGCTCAGAGGACAATATGGGATGCAGGGAATCAAACCTGGGTCGGCCGCATGTGAGGCAAACGTTCTACTCGCTGTGCTATTGCTCGAGCAATAATCAAAATCAATCAAAAATCAATCAAAATCAATCACTTTATTGATTTTAACCTATCACTTCCTGTTTCTATTTAAAACATTACTCTTTTTTTTTAACAGATTACCTAAAATATCAAAGAAAGTTAAAGGAAATCCCACAATAACCACATTTACCATGTTATTGAAGACACACAGTAAAAAGTTCTGGGATTTATCTTTCTACTTTTTAATAATATGAGAAATATTTCTAGAAATTTAATAATAAAATTATTATTAATATCCTGAAATAAATATCATAGTAAACCTATCCCCAAATCTGCCTATTGTCTGTCATCTACAAGCTGTTCACTGGAATCATCCTGAATAGGATTGGCGGAACACTAGATGAAGAACAAACATGCGAGCAATCCCGGTTCCACAAAGGATTCAGCATAATCGACCATCTCCACACAATAACCAAGCTCATTGAGGTTTCTTGGGAGTTCAAGATGCCGCTCTGTCTAATGTTCATTGATTGAAAGAAGGCCTTTGATTCAGTTGAGATGGAAACAGTCATCGAAGCCCTAGACAATCAGGGTATTCAAACTCTATACATCATGATCCTCCTTGAGCTGTATTATGGATTCACTACCAGGATCTCACCATTCTACAAAGAAGTGATCATCAAGAGTGTTTCAGCAGGGTGATACCATTTCACCGAAACTCTTCAGTGTCACCCTTGAGAATGTCATGCGACGAGTGAAATGAGAAGGAATGGGAGTGAAGATAGATGGTTGGCAACTACACCACCTCTGCTTTGCTGATGACATTGTTCTATAACATCAAACATTAGCCAACCGGCACAAATGCTGGCTGACTTCGACCTTGAGTGTGGAAAGGTCGGATTACAGCTGAATCTCACAAAGACAATGTTCATGAGAAACAGGCTTGTTCCTGACGTTTCATTCACTCTCAATGGAAAGACCATCTCCAAATGAAACAGTTATGTGTACCTAGGTCGAGAAGTCAACATAATGAATGACCTGGCACCTGAGTTGCACAGGAGGAAGATAGCGGCTTGGAATGCCTTCAAGAGCATTGAAGAAATAGCTGAAAGGATGAAGAACCTCCAGATCCGGGTACATCTCTTTGATTCCACTGTTCTTCCTGCATTAACATACACCTCAGAGACCTGGGCCCTACGCAAACAGGATGAGAATGCTCTTCGGGTTTCTCAAAAAGGAATCAAAAGAGCTATGCTTGGAGTATCACGCTTCACTCAAATGAGAGAAAGAATCCAGAGTTTCGTCTTCTGTCAACGCTCAAGAATCAGGAATGCTGTCTCGTTTGCCAAGGCATGGAAAATCAGATGGTCTGGACACATAATGATATTTAGAGATGCTCGCTGGACTAGAGCCATTACAGATTGGATTCCACAGGACGTCAAAAGATCGTATGGCCACCCACCTATGAAATGGTCAGACTTCTTTGTCAAGACCCTGAAGGATTGTTTTGAGGCTCTTCATGTTCCTAGAATGAACAGATGCCATTGGGCTACACTAGCACCAGACAGGGATGAATGAAGACGTTACTGGCACTCACTTGAACAAATCTATGAGTAATGGGATATCAAGTGATCAAGTAATCAAGTAAACCTATGTCTTTTTTCCTTCAAAGTATTTATTATTTCTCTTAGAAATTTCATTCACAATGTTGGTTGCCCCAGATTCCTATAAGTATAGCAGTCACGGTCCTCCCATTGTTCATCGATTTGCTCGAGCAGGCCCAGTAACATCTCCATTGGAGACTTTGTTGTTACTGTGTTTGGCATATCGAATACATCATGGGGAGCTTGCCAGGCTTTGCCGTGTGGGTGAGATACTCTCGGTAGCTTGCTGGGCTCTCCAAGAGGGGCGGAGGAATCGAACTCAGGTCGGCCATGTTGACCGCTTGTAAGGCGAACACCCTACCTGCTATGTTTTTGCTCCAGCGGCTAAGATCAAGTGTAGTATCCTATAAGTATGTGAACTGGAAATAATACCATTGCTTTATTGTATGAAAAAAGCTTTCAGCATTCTCTGTGGGGGTAGGGGAAAGGCTTCCAATCTGGAGGTAATTGTGACCTTAATCAGTTACTATAAAAGATTTTTTACAATTTGCAGATTTATGTCCCCTCTTTTCTGGAGTGGCATTTGGGATGGCTTGGGCTTGTCAACTTTTATTTGTTTATTTATGCATAGGCTTTTCGGTTACACTCAGTGATACACAATACTTATTCTTGACTCTGCACTCAAGAACTACTCCTGGTAGTGCTCAGGGGATCATATGCGGTGCCAGGAATCGAATCCAAGTCAGCCATGTGTAAGGCAAGTGCCCTACTGCTATACTGTTGCTTGGCCCCAAGAGCTTGTCAACTTTTCATTAGGTTCTTTGAGGAGGAGAAAATGTGGGGAGTCAGAAGTAAAGAGGGGGTTGTTAAGTGGTATAAACTTGTTGAGACTGTTTTTTGTTTGTTTGTTTGTTTGTTTGTTTGGGGCCACACTCCATGATGCTATTACTCCTGAAGCTGAACTCAAGAGTTACTCCTGGCAGTACCATTGCTCTGGCCCCAAGGCTGTCTTTTAAGAGTTGGGAATATTGATTCTGCTTCCCCTCCAGCTCTTGTCTCCTGTTTGAAGAGAGCAGTTGCTTTGGCAGGATTTGGAGACCCCTAAAGTAAAAGTTACACAGACCTGGCTTTGTGTGACTGGCCAGTGTGTTCAGCGCAGAAGCTGTAGATGGAGTTAATGTGGGAAGTCTACAGGATTTGGAGGAAGTTCCTTTGCTCTAATGGAGCATCACTCATCCTTCCATCCTCCTTATAAAATGTAAAAGAAGGGAAATAGCACCTGGTGCTCTAGGTTGCTGATGGAGGAGGGACTGATGCTGGCTTTTGAGAGAAGGACAGTCAAGCTGGTCTCAGGACTCTGGGCTGTGATAAATTCACGAGCTTCCTATATGAACTCGCTTTTTTTGACCTTTCACAGGCCATCTTGAATGAGTATGTCCTTTAACTAAAAGAGGAATGACACCTGACCAGTCCTGTGTGCCTTTGCAGCAACTTTAGTCCAGGTGTGTGAGTGGTATCTTGTGCAAGACTCCAGTCCTTGGTAGGTGAGGGGAATATGTATTTTTTTTTGGATCACACCCCAAACCTGGAGCAATAGCACAGCAGTAGGGTGTTTGCCTTTCATGCAGCCAGCCTGGCCGAGCCAGGTTCGTTCCTCTGCCCCTCTCAGAGAGCCCAGCAAGCTACAGAGAGCATCGCACACGCACGGCAAAGCCTGGCAAACTCCCTGTGACATATTTGATATGCCTAACACAGTAAGAACAGTGCAGACTTCTGCCCCCGCGCCTGGGTGTTCCTTCCCGGAGCCCCTTGGAGGGGAGCGGGTTGAGCTCTCCTCCCCGCCCCGATCAGGGCTCCGGCAGCCTAAGACCTCCAGGACCAGCCACCACCATGCTGAGACCACTCTCCGCACACATGAAGGTACTGCCAGAGGGACAAAGCCACTTGGGTTCCGGGGCCGAGACCGCCAAGCCTACTCAAATTGGAGTCGAGCATCTTCCACCCAGATCCTCCAAATTCCAGTAGGCGGGGGTCACACCCACCACCTGGCCCCATGGCGCCGTGTAATCCCATCAGCGGCCAAGACTCAGAGACTATAAAATCCAGATCCCGGACGAGAACAGTGCAGACTTCTGCCCCCGCGCCTGGGTGTTCCTTCCTGGAGCCCCTTGGAGGGGAGCGGGTTGAGCTCTCCTCCCCGCCCCGACCAGGGCTCCGGCAGCCTAAGACCTCCAGGACCAGCCACCACCATGCTGAGACCACTCTCCGCACACATGAAGGTACTGGCAGAGGGACAAAGCCACGCGGGTTCCGGGGCCGAGACCTCCAAGCCTACTCGAATTGGAATCGAGCATCTTCCACCCAGATCCTCCAAATTCCAGTAGGCGGGGGTCACACCCACCACCTGGCCCCCTGGCGCCGTGTAATCCCATCAGCGGCCAAGACTTAGAGACTATAAAATCCAGATCCCGGAACCGCGTGGCCGCATTCGCGGCCGCGCGACATCTTATCATAACTTTTTTTTATGAAATCTTATTGTCTCATTCCTACTTTGGACAAACTTGCAGGCTATCGAATGTAGCCTGCCCACAGGGCAGAGTCTGGCAAACTCCCCGTGGCGTACCAAATATGCCAAATACCAGTAACAATGATGGGTCTCATTCTCCTAAATAGCCTTGAATATAATCTCAGGGCTAGGATGAAAGAGACGTTACTGGGGCCTGCTCGAGGCAATCGACAAATAACAGGATGATGAAATGAAATGAAAAAATGAAAAACACAGTAACAACAAGTCTCACAATGGAGATGTTACTGGGCCTGCTGAAGCAAATTGATGAACAACAGGAGGACAGTGCAGTGCAGTGCATCTAATCTTCGATAAGGGGGCAAGAAAAGTGAAGCGGAGCAAGGAAATCCTCTTTATCAAATTGTGGTGGCAAAACTGGACAGCTACATGCAAAAAAGTGGGCTCAGATCTCTGCCTAACGCCATTTACAAAAGTAAGATCAAAATGGATTAATGACCTCAACATCAGACCGCAATCCATAAGGTACATTGAAGACAAAGTTAGCAAAACCTTCCATGATATTGAAGCTAATGGTATATTCAAAGATGTCATACCACTGATCAAGCAACTGAAAACAAGATAGACAAATGGGACTATCTTAAACTTAGAAGCTTCTGCACCTCAAAAGAAACAGTGACCAGAATACAAAGACAGTCTACAGAATGGGAAAGGATATTTGCTGAATACACATCCCACAAGGGGTTGATATCAAGGATATACAAGGTACTGGTTGAACTCCACACGAAGAAAACATCCAACCCCATCAAAAAATGGGGCGATGAAAGGAACACAAACTTTGTCAAAGAAGAAATCCGAATGGCTAAAAGGCACATGAGAAAATGCTCTACATCATTAATCATCAGGGAGATGCAGATTAAAACAACAATGAGATATCATTTCACACCACAGAGACTGACCCACACCCAGAACAACAAAAGCAACTGGTGCTGGCGTGGATGTGGCTAGAAAGGGACCCTCCTTCACTACTGGTGGGAATGCCGACTGGTTCAGCCCTTTTGGAAAACAGTATGAACGATTCTCAAAAAATTAGAAATTGAGCTCCCATTTGACCCAGCAATGCCACTCCTGGGAATATATCCCAGAGAGGCAAAAAAATATAGTCGAAGTGACATCTGCACTTGTTTGTTCATTGCAGCACTCTTTACAATAGCCAGAATCTGGAAAAAAACCCCGAGTGCCCAAGAACAGATGACTGGTTAAAGAAACTTTGGTACATCTACACAATGGAGCACTATGTATCTGTTAGAAAAGATGAAGTCATGAAATTTACATACAAGTGGTACTACATGGAAAGTATCATGTTAAGTGGAATGAGTCAGAAAGAGAGGGATAGACATAGAAAGATTGCATTCATCTGGGGAACATAAAGTAACAAAATAGGAGACTAACACCTGAGAGTGGCCGAGATTAGTACCAAGAATTTTGCTTCATGGCTTGGAGGCCAGGGGAAAACACATGCTAGGGGAAAAGGGAGCTCAGATAGAAAAGGGAACACTAAATAAAGGGTATTGGGAGGATCCTCCCAGGATGGGAGAAGCATGGTGAAAGTAGACTATAGACCAAACATGATTGCCACTCAATGCCTCTTATGCAAATCACAATACCCTGAGGAGAGAGAGAACAAAAGGGAATGCGCTGCAACAGAGGCAGGGTTGGATGGGGGGAATGGGGTGTGGGAGGGATACTGGGACCCATGGTGGTAGAAAATGGGCACTGGTGAAGGGATAGGTACTTGATCATTGTATAACTGAGACCCAAGCACAAAAATGTGTAAGTCTACAACTGTACCTCAAGGTATTTCACTAATAAAAACAAATAAATAAAAATAAAATCTCAAGGGCTAGGACAAAGGAGATGTTACTGGTGTCTGCTTGAGGAAATCGATGAATAACAATACGATCATGATCATGTCTTGCATATGCCTGACCTCAACTGGATCCCTACCATTGCCAAGAGTAATCCATGAGCACAGAGCCAGAAGTAATTTCCTGGCACCACTATGTTTGGTCCTGCTTCCCCCAACAAATAAAAAAAAATGTAAATGCAATCAATGTTAATTTTATTTGCCACTTTCAATTTTCTTGAGACTTAGTTTCCTTATAGCCCTCTTACTAAGAGTTCTCTCATTGATTACTATCAGTTATTTGTTGAATGCTCACTATATGTCAGAGTTGATCCCCCAAAGTCACCCCAAAGACTCCTCTTTATAGGAGAGGGAGTGGGTTGGGGAGAAGCCCCTGCCCTGCCACTTAGCACACTGTGGACTCCTGCACCACCGAGAGAGAACCACGCAGAGAGGGGGAGGCTGGGGGCCAAGCAGCTCTCCGTTTATTAGCCTTCACATGGGTGTTTTCATACAAGCAGGTCAGGGAGCATTCCAACGCACACATCACACTCGCCTAGTCACTGTTCAGTACAGATGTCAGTTAATGATTTAAATTTCCTGCTTTCAGGGCCGGGTGTGTCAGTACAGGCAGATGGTAATTGTCATATCCCAAATCCCGTTATCTTTTCAACCAGAGTGCCACTGGGTTGGAGTGCTGGGACGAGTCCCTGGGACCCTGGGAAGGGGGTCAGCTCCTGTTTCCAGGGGCACGGGATTTGGTCAAGGTCTCAGGCTGGTTGCTGAGACCCCAACAGCCACTTACAGCAATATTTAGTAGTTGGGGCATAGATATTATGCTTATTAATTCTAGACCAATACTGATTTTTGGGGGGGGAGTCACACACAGCGATGCACAGGAGTTACTCCTGGTTCATGCACTCAGGAATTACTCCTGGTTCATGCACTCAGGAATTACTCCTGTTATTCAGGAATTACTCCTGGAATAACAAAAGTCGAGCACCTGATTTTTAAAATCAGGTTCTTAATTTTTGAAATCAGGTACTGATTTTTGAAATTAGGGTTAAATCAGATTAAAAATGGGAAAACACTTATACAAAGAAATCTATAATTTTCTACTATGAGAAACTAAAGAAGAAACAATAAAGCATTACTCAGGAATTGCTCAGGGTGACCATATGGGATGCTGGGAATTGAACCCGGGTTGGCCGAGTGAAAGGCAAATGCTACTGTGCTACTGCTCCAGCCTTCAATACTGATTTATTGATAATATTGTTTTGATCGTGCATGAGGCCAGTGATGTTCAATGGAAGTCCTTGCCATAGCAATTTATTAAGAGACACTAAATGCATCCAGATAGAAAAACATTAATAATCACTGTTTACAGATGATATAATACAGTATTTTAAAAATGCTACAGACTTTAAATATTTCTCCTAGAAACAATAAAATTGTACAATAAAGAGGCAGGCTACAAAATCAACATGTAAAAGCCACGGCACTTCTGTATGGATAATAAAACAGAAAAGAGAATTTTTTTTGAAATTTCATTCAAAAGTTTGTTTCAAAAGTCGAGCACCTGATTTTTGAAATCAGGTACTGATTTTTGAAATTAGTGTTAAATCAGATTAAAAATGGGAAAACACTTACACAAAGAAATCTAAACTTTTCTACTATAAGAATTAAAGAAGAAACAATAAAGCATACCCCATACCCAAAACACTATATAGGCTTAATGTAGTTCCTATTAAAAATACTCATTATGGGGCTAAAGAAACAGCACAACAGTAGGGTACTTGTCTTGCATGTGGTCATATTAATAGTGATCTACTATAGTAATAATAATTAAGCAAAAGAAAAATCAAAATATTAGAAGGTAGTAGGGATGACTCAGGGATTACTGAATGGCAGAGCATCTATTCTGCAGGTGTGAGGCTCTGTGTTCAATACTCCTTGGAATTGCAAAGTCTGAATCTGCAGTACTTCCTGTTAGGTCCCTTGCACCTAGACAGTGTAGGACACTATCTCCAGTGCACTGAAACCATATTTGTGAGCACTGCCATAAATGCACAACCTTAGTAAGAATTGTAGTCATAGTGATTTTGAGAACCACAATGAAAAATCTATTTGAACCTTAGTGAGCACTGTAAATAAATGTGTGCAAGCACCTTAACAGAATTTGTGATCTCAATTCATGACAAACACAACAACAAAGGGAAGGAAGGGAAGTGGGAAAAAAATATAAAAAGGAATTTGGGTAACATTAAAACATTCTGCAAGATGAAAAATCAAACTAGAGTTTCAAGTTATAATAAGAATCCAAACATGTGATGTTGAATCCATTAGAAGTTGTGAAGAATAAAACAGACCTTAAAATGCTCTCTCAACACTTTTCAAAACTTTTAATTAAATGACAAAGTGAATTTAATAGATGTGGAAACAAATAACAAAAATAGGGCTCCCATGTGATCCAATATTGCATATTTTAGCATATAGTCCCCACCCTTTTGCCAAATACAAAGATAGTAATTTAAAAAAACTATGTGCACACTTATGGTTAGAGTTGAACTTAGTATAATAGTTGGGACAAAGACACAATTCAAATATGACACAGATCAATAAATAAAGAAGTTATTATGTACTGCTATTTATTTTAAGAAAAGATAAAATCTTCCAGTTTACTGCATCTTGGATGAAATAAGAGGGTGTCAACTTTAGAAAAATGAGTGAGATGGAAAAGGGAAAATGCTGATGATCTCACTCATCTGGAATAGGTAGGAATATAAAACATGGTAATGGATGACTAAATTTGGTCGTAGAATACAAACTGAGACGACTAAAGGACGATTTTGACTAGAAATAATAATATGTCATTGATGGAGAGTCTTGGGAACTTGGGCAGTCTTGAGGTCTAGTAATTGTGTACATCAAGGTCATATACATTAATATTACAGTCAACATGTTACCTAAACTATAATAACTAAAAGAATAACTTTTTAAATGGAGAGTGCAAAATATAGAACCTTAGTATTGCTGCTGGAGTGATAGTCGACAACTGAAACAAAGAGAAAATACCAATAACTTATTAGAGTAATAGATTTTATAAGAAAAATATAATAACACATAGATATAAAAAGAAATAAAACATAGCCAAAGATATACATAGAAAAAACTCATCAAATTATTATCACGTATACTGTCACTAAACAAAAAACAGTAAGAAAAATAGTATCAGATCCAGCCAGAACGATAGATAGCATAACGGGTAGGGTGTTTGCCTTGCACGCAGCCAACCCAGGTTTGATTCCTTTGCCCCTCTCGGAGAGCGCGGCAAGCTACCGAAAGTATCTCGCCCACACAGCTAAGCTTGGCTAGCTACCCATATCGTATACGACGTGCCAAACACAGTAACAACAAGTCTCACAATGGAGACGTTACTGGGCCTGCTCAAGCAAATCGATGAACAACGGAAGGACAGTGCTACAGTGCTACAGTATCAGATCCAGTTGAAAATAGTGTTTAGCAGGAATTATTGGTAATTTTAATTGGAACATAGAAAGTATTATCTTACGCATTGTAAACATGCCTCAATATCAAAAACTATAACTATATGAGGAAAAATTTTGATTAGTTACACTAATAAGGTATGATTAAAATATTTTATTAAAGACTCCATAATTTTACAGTCGTCATTTATATGTTGGCAAATTTGTTCATTATTTGGTACCACCTGGTGGACAAGATTTGGAGTTAACTATCTGAGCAAGGAACAGTTACTAATTTCATTAAGTCTGCATTCCACATGTGCAAAAGATCATTTACAATTAAATAATGAACATTGCTATAATTTTATAATTTTACATATATCTTTATTTCAATATTCACATAGATTTATTTTTTAAAAGATAATTTAGTCACTGCTGGAGAGATAGCACAGGGGGTAGGCCATTTGCCTTGCAAGCAGCCAACCCAGGTTCAATTCCCAGCATCCCATATGGTCCCCCGAGCACCGCCAGGAGAAATTCCTGATTGCAGAGCCAGGAGTAACCCCTGTGAATTACCGGGTGTGACCCAAAAAGCAAAAAGCAAAAAAAAATGTTAGTCAAGTTTAAGAATAAATAGACTTGTTATTTAAGGAATTAAATATAAAAATATAAAATAATTTTACCAGTACAATTAACGTATGCGGTTTTATAGATATCTTTTTTATGATCATATAAAGACATGAACTTATGCTGGATAAAAGTGTGACCTAAGAGAAAGTGATCTTTCAAGAAAGATCAGAAGAACAATTTTTCTTTTGAGAATGCCATGTAACATAAGGACAGAATTCCAAGTATGTTTAAGAGAAGCGTGAGAGAACTATAAGATCTTATAATTTTCTATTAATTATACGCACTGTAGCACTGCACTGTAGCATTGCCCTCCTGTTGTTCATTGATTTGCTCAAGCGGGCCCAGTAACATCTCCATTGTGAGACTCATTGTTACTGTGTTTGGCATATTGAATATGTCACAGGTAGCTTGCCAGGCTGTGTCATGCAGGTGAGATGCTCTAGGTAGCTTGCTGGGGTCTCCGGGAGGGGTGGAGGTATTGACCCCGGCTCAGCCGGGCCAGCTGCTGGCAAGGCAAACACCCTACCATTGTGCTATTCAAAAAACTAAGTATAAAACTTAGTAACTGGCTGTGATCAATTAATTGTAAACACCAATGCACTTGGACCAGTCAGACATGTAATGCGATTTGAAGATGACCACTGGACTAGAGCCGTTACTGACTGGATTCCACGGACGTCAAAAGAACAGCTGGTGGCCCACCTATGATATGGTTGGACTTCGTTCAGACCCTGAACAAACGATTTGATGCTCTTTGTGTTCCTGCAGTGAGCAGACGTCATTGGGCTACACTAGCACATGACAGGGTCAAATGGAGACATTACTGGTGCCCGCTCAAGCAAATCGATGAACAACGGGATGATAAGTGATTACAAGTGATAAGATTTGGTGTGCTCATAGAGTCAAGTCAAGATGACTTTCTAAATCTTTTAAGATAACTTACTATTCTCACATCTTTTGTATGCTAATCAATTCCAAATTAATTAAAAGTCACCTAAATATGTAAGTATGCCAAAGAGATATAGTACACAAAGTAAGATGCTGCTGCCACTCCAGATCAAATTGCTGGCACATGTACCTGAACCAATACACCATCAGGGGTCACTACTATAAGGTGGGGTCCAATTCTCTCTCCAAATTTTAAATAAATCCTTATTATTTTCAAGTATATTTGCATATTCATTATATTTTTAAGCTTCAATGGAAATTTAAGATATTTATATTTACCTGCTTTATAACTAATGTATGCTAATTTACACAGACTTTTCAAAATAACTTTCAATATAAAGCCCTCTATTCAAATAGGGGGGAAAATCATTTTCTGATATATCAGGGGGAATTTTAGATATTTCTTATATCTGTCACATTGTTTTGCTTAAATTTGCTAATACCAGTGTTCAATCACTATCAATATAAAAATATAGTAAGGGAATATGTAAAAGTGACCTTGGCATAGACTGTAATTTCAACAAGTTGTAATACATTTTATAAAAACCTACACTACTATTTTAAAGTAGTAAAGATATACCTCTTTACTGTATCCTTCAGGGCTTGTTTCACTTGCTTATTTCTTAGCGTATAAATGAAAGGATTTAAAACAGGTGCAACTGAAGTGATGATGACTGCAACTCCTTTGTTTAAAGCAACCCTTTCCTCTGCAGAAGGTTTAATATACATAAAAATACAGCTGCCATAAGACAGAGAGACAACTATCAGATGGGATGAACACGTAGAAAAAGCCTTCTTTCGCTGCTGTGTTGAGGGTATCTTCAGAATTGTTCTCATAATATTTAAATAAGAAGACATTATAAGTGACAAAGTAAACAGGAGTGTGAAAATAGCTAAAATAAAACTTAACAATTCAATGACCCTTGTGTCTGTACAGGAGAGTTTCAGGACAGGAGAGTAGTCACAAAAGAAGTGGTCAATAGCATTGCCATCACAGAATTCCAACTCCAAACCCATAATAAGTCCAGGAGAGATTGTTAACAAACCAGCCAACCAAGAGGTAGCAACCAGTTGTGTGCACACTCTGTTATTCATAATGTTTATATAATGAAGGGGTTTGCAGATGGCTACATAGCGGTCATAGGACATGGCTGCCAGCAGGAAAAACTCTGATTCGCCCAAGAATATGGTGAAGAATAATTGTGTCACACAATCATTATAAGTAATTGTTTTATCCATAGTCATTAAGCTGTACAGGAATCTTGGGATGCAGACAGAAGTCAATGATATTTCTAGTGTGGAAAAATTCCGAAGGAAGAAATACATCGGAGTTTTGAGATGCAAATCCAGCAAGGTGAGCAGAATAATGATTAGGTTTCCAGTAACACTCAATAAATATGTTATAAGAAGAAAAGCGAAAATGACAATTTGCCAATTTGGGTCATCTGTCAGTCCTAGAAGAATGAATGTTGTCACCATAGTATGATTTGCCATGATGAAATTCCTTTTAGTAGTACTAGACCTGAGGGCAAAAGTAAATAATAAAACTCATTTTAGAAATCATTTCACATGAGTTTAGGTATAAAAGTACTATAAGAAGCCAAGTAATTCAATGAAAATATGTATTTTATTCTTATAATTTTAATAATTATATCTTGCTATCAATACCTCAGATTTAATATCACCTCCTTTTTGGTATTCTTATTTTCTTGGTTATCTTTTCGACTTTACAGATGAATGACTATTATCATCTTCTATTACAATATATGGATATTTCACTGGTTTAATGCTTTGTCCAAATTACTGGATCTTACTGTAATTTTACTGAATCTCTAAGAAATCCTTTTCTAATGTTAGTTTAATTTGCATCTCTATTGCCGAAATTGTCTTCTGCCTGGTATTTTTTAGTAAGATATATCTTTTCTGCATCCTTCACTTATACACAACTAATCAGGACTAAATTTAATTAATATTGTTTTAAATAATGATATATCTCTTGTTATCTTTAGGTTTTTCGTACTACAATTAGAATTCTTTGATATTATTAAAAACGTTTTATTTTTATAGTAATTGAAGCAACATGGTTATGAATGTGTTGACATTTATGCTTTGGGGTAGTGCACCTCCATCACCAAAGTGCCTCCACCACTATCTTTATGTCCTCCTAGTCCATGTCATCTTCCTTCATTAAATCCCCTCCTGCAAAGGTTGGTAATCTCTGATCCAATTCAAAGTTCAAGAGTTTGTTATCAATAAATAGTATTCATAGTATGAATTTCACAATGTTACTGGGCCCACTCGAGCAAATTGATGAACAACGGGAGGACAGTGACAGTGACAGTGAGTGACATAACATAATGTTTGTCCTACCTACATTGTAACAAATGGCAAGATTTTTACTCTCAAAATGAGGGGCTGGAGTGATAGCACAGCGGGTAGGGTATTTGCCTTGCGTGTGGCCAAACGGGGTTTGATTTCCAGCATCTCATATGGTTCTGAACACTGCAAGGAGTAATTCCTGAGTGCAGGGCCAGGAGTAACCCCTGTGCATTGCAAGGTGTGACCCAAAAAGAAAAAAAAAAGAATATATAAATACTAAATTAAAATGTCATATAGAATTGAAATTATGTATGCTTTCTTTGGTATTTGTAGCCACATCTGTGTTGTTTAGGTTTTATTCCTGGTGCTATACTCAGGAATCACTCTTGAGGAGGTGGTGGGGGGGAATTGAAAGACCTTAAAATGGTGCTCAGGTTTGAACAATGTTCAGTTGAATGTAAGGTAAATCACTTACCTTCTCTGCTATCTCTTAATCCCTAAACTAAGAATTCACTAAACTAAGAATTCACTAAACTAAGAAATCCCTAAACTAAGAATTCACTAAACTCTTTAGTTTGAATATCGTATTTTTCTTATATAAGAAATATTTCACATTTAGTTCCAAGTTTTTAACAGGATATAAAGCAGTGTGAACAAATGAAAAATTTAAAAAGCCTACTAAGAATAGATTTTCATGTTATTCTCTTAGAGAAGTTCAAGCATTTCAAATAATATAGACATTGAAACTTATAACTTGAGTCACACAAACATTTTTAGAATTATTTAATTAATAATTTATAGACTGTCATATATCTAAAGTGCAATAGGTCATATAACTGTATGACCTATTGCATTTAACACGAAATGTAAATGTAATGCCTTTTACATGTAAATGCCTTTTATATGGAACAACAAGATATCAAAAGTACTTACCTTACATGAATTTCACAAAAGCTTTGTTTGGTGATACATTATGATTTCTTTTTGTGTCACAAACAAATGCATTGTTATAACTATTTTTTCAAGGAAAAATATGTTTTCTTAACTCATATATTTTCTTAGTTGCCTCACAATTAAATTAGACTGTGTTCACATTAAAACAGAGTAATAATGAATAATAAGTTCTAACATCTATGTACTGCTCCTCTATTTGTCTACCTGTGTCTCATCATTTAATGTACAGGGATGATTTCAAAAATTTTCCTGATACCCCTACAAAACAAAATAATTAATATTTAAATTTAATCCAATGAAAGCATGTCTTAGATACTTATTTAGAACCAAAATGGTTGCCTTTTTTCTTTTAAATTTTAAAAAAAATTCTGGTTTCTCACTAGAGACTTTCATTCTTGTTCAAGTGAAAATTGTACTCCAGAGTGACTGTGATTCTACATAGCCACAGATTCACTGTTTTTTTCTAATACAGAAGAATGAATTTATTCACCACTGGTACAGGGTTCTGGGGACTCTTGGGGAAGATAAAATAATTGATCAATTCCACATTAACTCTGAAAACAAAATAACAAAGTAATTAAAAATCTAGTTATAACACCCCTAGGGAAACAAGAATGTTGACAGGAGAATAAAGTTTAGTTTCTGTAATGAGCTCAAACCAAATTTTAGGCTCTTGAAGACGTCAGTTATTTATTGGTGGGGGAAGGGGAGCACAGGTGGCAATGCTCATGTCCTACTGATGACTCTATGCTCACAGATTATTCCTAGAGGGGTGTCTTAGCTGCTGAATGATGTCCCCAGTTCCAGAGTATTAGAGTATGAATTGGACCAGAGTGAAGACAATTGGAGATGCTCACCAATTTATATACGCATATATATTTGATAAAATGTAATTATTTCTTATATTTTTGCACAAACTTCTAGTTTCTTAGCTTTGGTATAAAAATATGTAATTACAATAGAAAATGTTAGTATATTAAAGTACATTAATATAATGACCAGGGAAACAGTGACTTTTCAGATGACAGTTTATTATAGAAGTAGAAATAAGTAAAAATTCCTTCGAGAAAATTCCATCTTTAATTTTATCAATGTGCCCTTACACCACAAAGATCATTTAAACTTTCATTAATCAGAAAGTTTATTTACAGTTGCATTAAAAAAACTAAAAAGTGAATGAATTGGCATCATCAATTAAATAAAACAATTTGAACTGGCAAGAGAAGCTGGAGACATTTTTTGTGCAAAAAGGAATATCAGTAACTTATTATGATAAGTTCATATATGATATGTGTTTTCCTTGTTTGATTTAGAGGTCAGACACAAAAGTACTCTGGTTTCACATTTAGTGACATGCTGATAGTCACTCTCCAGAGGTCCTAAGGTACCACGGGGGGGGGCGGGGGGGGGGGGGAAATGGAGATCACACCTGTTGGGTAACATTGCTTTGTCCTTCAAGAAGCTTAGGTTTTATCTGGTTACACCCATTAATCTGGTTACACCCATCAATCTGGTTACGCCCATCACAGTGCTCCAGAGGCACTTCCACTTCCATTGTGTTTACATGTAAACATGTAAACAGTCTTCCCTATGCTCTCCTTCCCACCCAGTTAATCAGCTTTCTCCTTAATCAGACTTTGTTAATTTGTAAGATCAGTTTCCCAGAAATCTATGATTTTATATGTATGAGTGAAATATTGCCTTTCTCCTCTCCTTATGCCTTATGAATAGTTTACCTTAAGGTAATATCCTTTTTGTATAGATACAGGAAGACCGTTAACATTATGCTTTGTAACTTAGGATTTGATTGGCCTTGAATATTATTCACTCCCAGGCATCATCTTTCTCGACTTAAGCCTCAGTTGCCCTTAGTTCCTAACACCCCAAAAGCAGGGTCCCGACGAGGGACTGAATGGACCCAGGGCAAACAGTGAGCTACCCTGGCAGAGAAATGGGCCAGGCCAAGTGCCACGATTCTTAACTATAAGTTAAGAGTTTGATCATGGACAAATGCTGTCATGATCCAAGGTAACGACAAGACTAGGATCCTGCTAGGGGTGGGAAAGACTATCTGGCCTGAGCACCGTAGTCTGAGATCAAGATGGCCCTAGGAGAGCAATTCTATAAGCTTAAGATATTTCTTACTGTAGCCATACAAAATGATTTATATTATATTTTTATATGCTTGTCGGACAAGGAGAGGAGAGGCACGCCCATGGGATTCTGCTCTAGGGTGGGTCCTCCTGCTGAGGAAGGATCTGTCCTAGGAGCGGTCTTCCCTGAGGCTAAGATTTCTACCCCTGTTGATCTCTACCCCTATTGATTGTGACCGCACCTATGTGTAATTGTTTCCCCAATTCCTCATGGAGAGAGGATTTAACTAGACTGTAGGAGTGGGCTAGGGGCAGAAGAAGAGAGTTCAGAGAGGATCAGAGGGAGAGGAGGATGAAGGGGGATGGAGAAGGAGAATGAAGTAGCATGGGGGCAGAGATAGAAGAAGAGATGAGGAGAGAATCAGAATAAACTATGACTAATACCTACCAGCCTGGCCCTCGTTCCTTCCTCTGCCTGACCATCGCCATCGACCTCACCGGGGTGGGAGAAGGGTGAGACTACCGAACGCGGGCGGCGGGAGAGACAGAGCCACCGCCGCTGTGTGGGTGCCGAGCCCCCCACTTTGTGTGAGTTTACACAACACCTAGTGTTCCTGCATGAATGTCATGAGCTCCAACGCTTTGGGACAACTCCCTTACATACTATGCTATGTACTTTCTTTGTTAATTAATTGTGCTTTAGAAAATATATGAATTAAAGTAAAAACCAATTTTTAAAACCTTTTTTTTGCATGTTTGTTTATTTTGGAGTCTCACCTTGTTATGCTTGGGGATTTCTCCAAGCTCTGCCCTCAGAGATTCTTCCTGGTAGTGCTCAGGGGACAACATGTAGTGTCAGGTATCCAATTCACTTTAGTGTTGCCCAGTTAAGGCAAAACCCTTACCAACTATGCTATTTCCCCAGCCTGTTAACACTCTTTATGTATCAAATATATTCTCTTTCCATGGATTCTGCAAAAAGCAGTTAAGGAGAAAATGTTTGGTTGGGGTTTTGTAAGAGAACATGTGGCAAATGATGTTTTTTCCTAATGATACTTGAAGATCAATCAAATGAGAAAAGCAATGACAAATGAACTGAGAGCCTTTTTGGCAACAAACTAGCAAGTTTGGAGTTTGCAGAATCATGTTAAAGCATATATTATTTAAAAATATTTTAGCTACCATTATTTACAATTTTCACTGTCAATGATAGGGATTCATGAACACAGCATTCCAATATCCTAACTTCCATTAGAGTGTCTGTTTTCCTTTACTATAGTCTAGAGTTTTCCTTTCCTCCCCCACTGCCTCAATAACCAGATTCCCAGCCTAAACTTTCACATCTCACTCTTACTGTAAGTTCAGTTCTGTAGTCCAAGTTTTAGATTCTGTTGTTTTGACTTGTTTGGAAGTTCTAGCAGGGGAGCGCAGCTACTCATATACCCTCGACCAAAGACTGGTCCATTTCTATTCGGGGAAGGCTGTACTCTTCGACTGAGGACTGGAGTGATAGCACAGTGGTAGGGCATTTTGCCTTGCATGCAACCAGCCTGGCCGACCCAGGTTCAATTCCTCTGCCCCACTCGGAGAGACTGGCAAACTACCGAGAGAATCTCACCCGCACTGGCAAGCTACCCATGCCATATTCAACATGCCAAACATAGTAACAACAAGTCTCAAAAAAAAAAATGAAGACATTACTGGGCCCGCTTGAGCAAATCGATGAACAGTGGGAGGACAGTGTTTGTTCGTTTGTCTGTTTGTTTGTTTTGGCTTACTATGCTTACTTATGTCACACATATGAGAGATATTACTCTGTAACTGTCTTCTTCTGGCTGACTTTATCCACCATGATATCTCTAGTTCCATTTACTTAAGAGAAAATTGCATGACTATGTCTTTTCTAGTATCTGAGTAGTACTCCACTGTGATATATATATATATATATATATATATAGAGAGAGAGAGAGAGAGAGAGTATTATATATATTATATAGTATTCCACTGTAGCACTGTCCTCCCGTTGTTCATCGATTTGCTTGACTGGACATGAGTAACATCTCACAACAAGTTGTGAGACTTGTTGTTACTGTTTTTGGCATATCAAATATGTCACGGGTAGCTTCCCAGGCTTTGTTGTGTGGGTGAGATACTCTTGGTAGCTTGCCCGGCTCTCCAAGAAGGGCAGAGGAATTGAACATGGGTCGGCTGCATGCAAAGCAAACGCCTTACCTTCTGTGATATCGCTCCAGCCCAGTATTTCATTATGGAAAAAAAAAGTTTTTTTTTTCTCCAACTTCTGTCTTCAAAGATTCTTCCTAATAGTGATCAGGGAACAACATGTACTATCAGGTATCAACTATGCTAATAGTTTATCTAGTCATCTATTCTTGGACACTATTATCACATTACACAATTCACAATAAACTCTTGAAGAAAAAAAAGTATTAGTCTTATCTTTGTGGTATTAAGAAGGGTTTTTAATAGATAAATATAAGGGTAAAGCCTGATATTAGGACAGAGGAGTTCAGATCAGTGGGGGCCAAAATGAATGGCATAATCCCTTTATGGATTAGTGTTCTTTGACATAATAACTACCTTTTCTCCTTTTTCAGGGGTGGGATAAAGGATCATAAATGACGATTCTTTGCTAAGAGGGTTGAGAGTTCAATGCTAGGACCTAGGATGCCTTGATACTGAGGCTCTGGAATATGTCAAAGATATTAAGGGTTTCGGACCGTATAAGATGGTGCTCAGAGGCCTCAGGGCTATACCTGATGATGCTCAGGTTCTCATATATAGTGCAGGAATCGAATCTAGGTGTTGCACATACTAGATACATGCTTTCTTATCCTGCCTCAGTATCATGTTCTCAGGCAGAAACAAAATAGGGATCATGCTTCTGTTGGAAGAGTAAACCGAGGACAAATTCCTTGTCTTTAGGCCTTTGGGGCAAGAACAATTGCTCTTGTCTAATACTGATTTGTATCCAATTTTAAAAGAATAAATTAGGAGTCACTTGATCACTTGATCACTTGACATCCTGTTATTCATCAATTTGCTCGAGTGGGCCCAGTAATGTCTCCATTCGTCCCTATCATGTGCTAGGGTAACCCAGTGGTATCTGCTTATTCTAGGAACACGAATAGCCTAAACCAATCATTCAGGGTCTTGGCGAAGAAGTCTGACCATCTCATAGGTGGGCGGCCATGTGATCTTTTGATGTTTGTGGAATCCAGTCAGTAATGACTCTTGTCCAGCGGTTGTCTCCAAATCGCATTACATGTCCAGCCCATCTGATTTTCGACACCTTGGCAAACGAGACAACATCCCTGATTCTTGATCTTTGACAGAGCTCAGAACTCCACATTCTTTTTCTCATTTGAGTGAAGCGTGATATTCCAAACATAGCTATTTTGATTTCTCTTTGGGAGACCCGAATAGTGTTCTCATCCTGTTTTTGTAAGGCCCAGGTCTCTGAGGCGTATGTTAATGCAGAAAGAACAGTGGAATCAAAGAGATGTGCCCAGAGCCGGAGGTTCTTTTTCCTTGTAGCTATTTCTTCCATGCTCTTGAAGGCGTTCAAGCCGCTCTCTTCCTTCTGTGCAACTCAGGTGCCAGGTCATTCATCATGTTGACTTCTGGACCTAGGTACACAGAACTGTTGCATTCAGAGATGTTCATCCCGTTGAGAGAAAATGGAATGTCAGAAATGAGACCGTTTCTCATAAACATTGTCTTTGTGAGACTCAACTGCAGTTCAACATTTCCACACGCACGGTCGAAGTCCACCAGCTTTTGTGCCGCTTGGCTGATCTTTGGTGTTATTAGAACGATGTCATCAGCGAAGTGGAGGTGGTGTAGTTGACCACTGTCTAACTTCACTCCCGTTCCTTCCCATTCCAGTCATCACATGACGTTCTCGAGGATGTCACTGAAGAATTTCAGTGAAATGATATCGCCCTGCCGAACCCCTCTCTTGACATCAATGATCACATCCCTGTAGAATGGTGAGATCCTCGTAGTGAATCTGCAATACGGCTCACAGAGGATCCTAATGTATTGAGTTTGAAGCCCTGATTGGCTAGGGCTTTGATGACCGCTTCCATCTGAACAGAATCAAAGGCCTTCTTTAAATCAATGAACGTTAGACAGAACAGCATCTTGAACTCCTGAGAAACCACAATGAGCTTGGTTATCGTGTGGATATGGTCGATTGTGCTGAATCCTTTTCGGAAACTGGCTTGCTTGCATGGTTGTCCTTCATCTAATGTTCTGACAATCTTATTCAGGATGACTCGAGTGAACAGATTGTAGATGACAGATAGCAGGCAGATCGGGCAATAGTTGCCAATGTCATGGATGTTTCCCTTCTTGTACAGTAGTACAGTCCTTCTGGTTTTCCATTGGGATGGAACCTTGCTTTCAGACAGGTATCGTTTGAAGAGCCGAGCCACTAGATCAATGAGTACTGATGGCAGGTTCTTCAGGTGTTCGGGTCTGACCTTGTCTGGGCCAGGTGCTGTTCACTTCTTTACCAATGAAATGGCATCTCAAATTTTGGAAGGGAGAACGTTGGGAATGACATATCCAACCTGCGAATTTGGTATGTGGGCAGGTGGACATGGTTATCAAAGAGATCTGAGTAGAAGTCATGAATAATCTTTTTCATTGCCCTTCTGGAAGATGTGATAGATCCATCAGGACATCAGGGGCAGTCATCTTGTTCTTGGAGTTGGCGAAGGACAGGCGGGCATTGCAAATGCTTTTCCCAGCTTCTGCCGCATCTGCCAGCACTGCTGCTCTTCACTCTTTGAGGTCTCCCATTATTGTTTTTCTGTACTGCTTTGCAAGCTTGGATGTTCGTTTGCGGTTGCTTGAGGCTTGCGCCAAGCCACGTTGGAGTCATGCTAATAAAAGGAAAATTTCCAGAGAATATTGACTATGGGGTCATGCACAATAGTGAGACTGACTGTAAATGGAAAGATCATTACATCTTTATCTAAAAGCAGTCCAATAATTGTTGCTAAAAGTAGTTAGGGAGAATAGCTAAAGCAGTCCTTGCGAAAAAGAAAATGGGTGGCATCACCTTCCCCAACTTCAAACTGTACTACAAAGCAGTAGTAATTAAAATAGCATGGTACTGGAATAGAAAAATATCCCCCCATGGGAAGTCATGCTACTCACAAACTGCCTCTAGCTGCTACTTAAGCTCCTTAACAGCCATGATTCAGAGACGCATAAAAGAATCTTCAAATCGAGCAGCTCTGAGCAGCTCACAGAGATGCCTCTGGACTTTAAGCCAGACCAACTTCCCCAGGGTGCCTCAAGAACCCCGGCAGCCACAAACCTCCAGAATCCAAGGAGAAGTGCATTTACAAGGGTTCAGTGATGGCAAACTCCAGGTCTCAAGTGATAGGAGATGGGTCAGTCCTTTTCATCCCCCCGTTCCCAGGGAACCTGGAGGTTATGCCCACAAACTGTCTCTGGCTGCTTCTTAAGCTTCTTAGCGCTCATGACTCAGAGACACACAAAAGAATCTCCAAACTGAGCAGCTTGCTGAGGAAATTTCTCCCTAATTATCTGAAATTTTGAAGTTCCTGGAGCATGCGGCCCCTCTCACAATTGCGTGACATCCTATGCTATTCATAATAAGCAATACAAATGATAGTATGGGGGAGAGTGTCTGCCATAGAGGCAGGGAGAGGGGTGGAATGGGGGGAGATACTGAGGTTCTTTGTGGTGGAAGATGCACAATGGTGGAGGGATGGGTGATCAATCATGGTATGACTGAAACTTAAACAGGCAAGTTTTGTAACTATATCTCATGGTGATTAAAAAATAATAATAAAAACTAAAATTAACGTTATGAAAAAACATAATATGGAGTTCGTACCTAATTCAATTAAGTTAATCATTGGCAGAATATATGAAGTACCCCTACATTAAAAGAAAAAAAGAAAAGAAATAGACTGGCACATCAATAGGGCAGAGTTGAATATTCTGTCACAGACTCTCAAATATATGATCACTTAATCTTTAATAAAGAAGCAAGATATGTTAAGTGGAATAAAAAAAACTCTTTCAACAAGTAGTACTGGGAAAACTGGACTGGGAAAACCTGCAAGAAACCAGGGAAAAAAATGAACTCTGACCTTTGTCTAACACTAAGAACAAAAGTCAGATGAAAGTGGGTTAAAGACTTCAATATCATACGTGAATCCACAAGGCACATGGAAGAAAATATAGGCAGAATCCTCCATGACATTAAACCTAAAAGCATCTTTTAGGATGAAACAACACAGCCCGACCAAGAAAGTGGAAACTGAATCTCAAAAGAAATAGTGACCAAAATACAGAGACAGCCTATGGATTGGAAAGAATATTTACCCAATACACATCTGATAAGGGGCTAATATTCAGGATATACTAGACACTGGTGGGCTGGAGTGTAAGCACAGCAGGTAGGGCATTTGCCGTGTGGCCAACCTGATCCACCTGAGTTGGATTCCTCCGCCCCTCCCGGAGATCCCGGCAAGCTACCGAGAATATCTTGCCTGCATGGCACACCTGGCATGCTACCTGTGACATATTCGATATACCAAACACAGTAACAACAAGTCTCACAATGGAGACATTACCGGGCCCGCTCGAGCAAATCGATGAACAACAGGAGGACAGTGACAGTGACATTGATTAGACACTAGTAGAATTGTACAAGAAAAAAAAAAACTTCTAATCCCATCAAAAAATGGGAGAAGAAATGAACAGAAGCTTGCTCAAAAAAAGAAATACAAATGGACAAAAGGCACTTGAAAAAATGTTCTACATTGCTAATCATCTGGGAGATGCAAATCAAAACAACAATGAGATATCTCACACCACAGAGACTGGCACACATCAAAGAGAACAAGAACAACCAATGCTGGTGTGGATGTGGAGAGAAAGAGATTCCCTTTTATTGTTGGTGGGAATGCCAACTGGTCCAACCTTTTTGGAAAACGATATGGGCATTCATTCAAAAACTAGAAATCGAACTTCCAGATGACCCAGCAATACTACTTCTGGGAATATATTCTGAGGTGCAAAAGAAACACAGGAGAAATAACATTGTACCTGTATGTTCACCGCAGCACTATTTACAATAGCCAGAATCTGGAAACAACCCGAGTGCCTGAGAACAGATGACTGGTTAACAAAGTTGGTACATATACACAATGGATTACTATGCAGCTATTAGGAAAGATGAAGTCATGAAATTTGCTTGTAAGTGAATGGTCATGGACAGTATCATGCTAAGTGAAATGAGTCAGAAATAAAGAGGACAGACATAGAAGGATTGCAGTCATTTGTGGAATATAAAATAACATAATATGAAACTGATACCCAAGGATAGTAGAGACAAGGGCCAGGAATATTGCTCCATGGTTGGAAGCCTGCCTCATGAACCGAGGAGAAGGCAGCTGGAATAGAGATGTAATCACTAAGTTAATGATGGTTGGAGGGATATTTCTGGATGGGAGATGCATTCTGAAAATGAGACAAAGGACCAACCATGATGGCCTCTTAGTTTCTGTATTGCAAACCATAATGCTCAAAAGTAGAGAGAGAGAGTAAGAAAGAAATTATCTGCCATAGAATCAAGGGGAGGGGTGGGATGGGGAGAGAAATACTGGGTGCATTGGTGGTGGAATATGTACACTGGTGGAAGGATGGGTGTTAAATCATTGTATGACTGAAACTCAAACATGAGAGCTTTTTAAGTGTTGCTCACACTGATTCAATTAAAAAAAAAGAGCGTAGAGAAAAGCAAAACTATACCACCACCAAGTGATTGATTTTTGGAAGTGCTCTGAAGGATAGATGGAGGTTGTCTTTTTGAAAAAGATATTTACATGTATACTATTCTGTAAGGGTGTTTCTGTCACTATTGCTGGATTAAGTCTAAATTCATCAGTTTTCAAGAGGGGATGCAGAGCTTTAAATTTGAGCCCTTTTGCTTTCTCTGACTCCCCCTGCTCACCTCCCTCATGATATTCCCTTCCTCTTTTCCTTTCCTCTTGTCTCTGTCCTAACTAAGCTATTCAATATAGCAGCTGAAGCCATATGAATGAATTTTTATGTAATGGGGGGGAATCTGCTACATAGTCAAGAGGCAAATATGCTGATGTTAGTTTTACTTTTGATGTGCTGTCACTATGTCTGATACTTGTTTGATTATTTGCCCCAACATTGATAGAATCTAGAAACGTACTACGCACAGTTCCTTATGCACAAACAAAGTCAAGAGTCCAGGAAACCACCATAACATTTGATGGATGAAATCATACTTTAAACAACAAATATTGTTACAAAATCAATATGTATAATAGAAATTAAAATACTCAAAAATGTTATCAGAGCTGAACAAATATCTACAGTGATTTTTATTTTTTTGCATTTTTGGGGGGAGGTCACACCCAGCGATGCACAGGGATTACTTCTGGCTCTGCACTCAGGAATTACCCCTGGCAGTGCTCAGGGGATCATATGGGATGCTGGGAATCGAACCAGGGTCGGTTGCGTGCAAGGCAAATGCTCTACCTGTTGTGCTATTTCGAGCCCCCTCTACACTCACTTTTTAGGAAAAGTCTCAGAAGGAAACAAAATTTCAACTTTGATTATATCTGGTTTGAATATACACACATATAACAATATAAAAAACGTATTTTATATTTGGAGCATATATATGTACATATAAATATATATGCATGCACACATAGAAAATATAGATAGATAGATATTCTGCTGATTCCTGCCAATAAGTCAGCACACGAATATTTAAGGGAATAGAAAAATCAGCAGCACTGTTGCACTGTCCTCCCATTGTTCATCGATTTGCTCAAGCAGGCCCAGTAATGTCTCCATTGTGAGACTTGTTGTTACTGTGTTTGGCATATTGAATACGTCACAGGTAGCTTGCCAGACTTTGCCGTGCATGTGAGATACTCTCTGTAGCTTGCCGGTCTCTCCAAGAGGGGCAGAGGAATCGAACTCAGATCGGCCGGGACGGCCACATGCAAGGCAAACACCCTATGGCTGTGCTATTGCTTCAGCCCAGAAAAATCAGTAAAATATTGAAATTTAAATTTTGTATACATATATTTATTTTGTATACATGCATTTATGTTTTTATATACATACATTTATATAAAATTCTTAAAATTAAATAAAAATACAATATTTAAATTTAATAGGATTAGCAGTTATTTAAGTAGCTGAAGACTTGAAATTTATATCAAAAGATTGATAAATAACAAGTATCTAACAAAATAGAAAATTAGAGCAGATAGTTTGCATGTGGGGAAGAGTACTTATATATATGCTTAATATAGCATTAATTAATAGTTAATTAATTAATTAATTAATTAATAGTTCTAACATACCTGTAACTTGTTATCTTAGGAGAAGAAAATATAGGCTATATTCAAAGCTTTGGCTTTGAATATTTGAATATTCTCTTTAAAATATATTGTAAAGAGAAAAGAAAATAACCTGCATTCTCCCTTTTCTGAATCAGTTAGGGAGTAGAAAGGTAATGGAAAATGTAACTAAGGGGAATTCCACGCAAAGAACATGTTGCTTCAATTGAAAAGGTGAAATCACAAGTGGAATATTGATAGAGATATTACTTATGGTCTCAGATGAAATTAAAAGAAAAAAGAGAATGCATATAACTTCTTGGGAAGTCATATAAAGCATTGATGTTTCCACCATAAACCCTTGGAATGACATCTCAAAGTATAAATAAATTTCTAGAGTGCTGGATCTCAAAGCAGATACTGCTTAGAATTGTTCTTTGCTCATGAAGGCGTTATGCTGTATGGGAACAGGTGTCGACTGGACCACTAGTTCAGAGGGAAAACTGAGGACGTGGTGCTGCTAGGAACTTTATATCTGGGGAATTATCCATCCAGACTGGCAGTGATGCTGGGTGCCTTCAAGGTGGCACTTGGTGATGTTCAAGGGACCATGTGTTTCCAGGATTTACTAGGATTTGTTGTTTGTAAGGCATACTCTTGAACCCATATTCTATCTTTATCATGGATATACAATTTTCCAAAATGACAGAAAACCATGCCAAAGAAGGTTTTCATATAACAAATCTCATGAGATTTTTGTGTAGTCTGTCGCTCCACTGTTACTGTATTTTGATAATCTATTACCCGCAAGTTATAGCACACCTAAGTACATGATATATTCTATTAACAAATAAAATATTTTATTTAAATAGTTTATGTCCTTGTGGCCTTGTCAAATTCTTGCTATTTTCTTTCTTTTCACAAGTTTACTTGCATTGGGACTCATGCAACGCTACCTTGACAAATATTGCCTTGACAGATAGATGTTGCAAGAAAAAATACCATTGAAAATATAAATCCAGAATAATTCACCAAGACTGATTTATTCTCACTATTCTTTGTACTTTATAACTATCTGGTATATTTAAAAATTATTTCCCAAGTGTACCTAATTAAAATTATTCATCTATTTTTTAAGTTGCACTTATTAACACTATTGCTCACTAGAGACACTTTAATTGGTTTACTGCAATAGTCCTCTGTGACTGTTTTAAGGAAAAAAAACCAGATGAATTCAGTCTTTTTGTTCTGGAAGAAATAGTTAAAAGCCCATTTCCCTAATCTATGTATACATATATAATATAATGTGTATAGTTTATATATATCACTCTAACTTTCTTTCACAAAAGTTACTGAAAGTAAGTGAAATAATCTCTATTAGGTCTTCTTAGAACCTAATGATCATAAATGGTTATTTCTATAGGCATTTGTGCTACTAAATGACTCACCTCTAATGTCATAACTGTATTGACCTATATTGAAATAATTTGGAAGTTATTTCAAGGCTTTTCTGTCTCACAAATTTTTATATATTATTTTTTGATTCTCACCAATGCTCAGAATTGAGTTTTACATAATTAACCAACAAATAATTTTCCCATTTTTACTATTACTAATGCACTAATTACACACTTTACTTTTTGTTATTTCTTTGATGATAGCTTTGCTTACTCATATTCCAGAAAAATGTCGTCTCTGGTTATGTCATTAAACAGTTAATCTCTTTTAATTGTTAACCAGTTAAAATCTTTAATTTTAACCAGTTAAAATGCCCATTTTGCTATTGCCTCTTTCATTTTCAGGTTTTCTAGCTTTAATCCTAAACAAGTTCTTTCTGAGGACACAATTATTCAGTGAAAAATATAGCAATATTATCTGAATCTTAGATTTTTAGACTTAACATAAATTGGCTACTCAGTGGTACCCATGGAGCATTCTTCACTGTTTCGCCAATTCTTTTCTTCATCACAAGAAGCAGGACTTCTTGAATTTTTTCATTGTACCTTCTATTAACAGCTGTAATTATATCACCTATTATCATCTCTCCTAATTTAGAAATAAATTTTCTATTGAACTTATTCCTCCATAAATTCCATTAAACCAGATGCAAATTGGACTTTGTCCCAAATCAAATCAATACACTTACATAGTTATTCATAAGAAAATTGAAAGCAGGTAAAAGATGTAAAGTCTGTGAGATGCAATGAGGGAAAAAGAAACATTGAACATTAAAACCTAGTTACAATTGTTTTGAGTCATCACATTTCTACCAGGCCACATGGAATCATATGATTGTGAGTAAAGGTTTTATTTCTTATATCACTTAGTTATTCATTTTATAATCATCTCAAATTTTACATCTCTTAACTTTAACTGTCAGACAATTCTATAAAGCAGTTGATTACTATATTGAGTTTGTTCATTATTTTTATTATAGTTGTGGTCATACTTATATTAAAGTTTATTATCCATAGAGCCAAAAATGGTGTTACTTTTTCCATAGTATTATGCTTTCAGAGTTCAGTACAACTTGGAAATTATTTTACAGATCGGATGTGAGTGTTTTTATAGTTAGCGGGGAAATTTGAGCTTTTAAATAGTAATTCGAGACTCACTAGATTATTTCTTACTTGCACTTTTAGATCTGGAAGAACTCAACAAAAAGGAATGAAAAATCAAACTTCTGTGAAAGAATTCATTCTTCTAGGATTAACAGATGACAAAGACTTAAATGTCTTAATTTTTATATTTTTATTTTTAACATATATTCTGAGTGTAACTGGAAACCTGACAATCATCACACTTACTCTGTTAGATTCACAGCTCAAAACGCCTATGTATTTTTTCCTTAGGAATTTTTCTGTTCTAGAAATCTCATTCACAACAGTCTGTATTCCTAGATTTCTGGTCAGCATTTTAACAGGTGATAGAACTATTCCCTATAATGCCTGCTTGACTCAGGTCTTTTTCTTTTTACTTCTTGGCTCAACGGAATTTTTTCTTTTGACGGCAATGTCTTATGATCGCTATGTGGCTATCTGTAAACCTCTGCATTATACAACAATAATGAACAACAGAGTTTGCAACCAGCTTGTATTTAGTTCTTGGCTCATTGGATTTCTTATTATCTTTCCACCTGTGATAATGGGACTGCAACTGGATTTCTGTGACTCCAACATTATAGACCATTTCACCTGTGACTCTTCTCCTATGCTGCTGCTCTCCTGCACAGACACTGCAGTTCTGGAGCTGATGGGATTTATCTTGGCAGTATTCACACTCATGGTAACCTTAGCATTAGTGATTCTGTCCTATGCATTCATTCTTAAAACAATTCTTAGAATCCCTTCTGCTGAGCAAAGAAAAAAGGCTTTTTCTACCTGCTCCTCACACATGATTGTTGTCTCTATTTCTTATGGGAGCTGTATTTTCATGTATGTCAAAACATCAGCAAAAGAAGGAGTGGCTTTAACAAAGGGTATAGCAGTGCTCAACACCTCTGTTGCCCCCATGTTAAATCCTTTTATTTACTCCCTAAGAAACCAGCAAGTAAAGCAGTCTTTTAAAAAGTTAGTCAATAAGTGCTTCACAAATAAAATGTAAGCATAAAAAATTCATGGTATGAACTTTACATGGAGCCTTATATTCAACACTGTATTATGATCATTTTTTCATTTTTACTAACATAAATTTCCTTTATTCCAGTTCCCCTCTGTTTATATGACTTGCACTTTGTTAGTGAATAAATTACTGCTATATTTGTAAGAATTTTAATGAACAAGAATGCCATAATTCAGTTCAACAATGATTGAAGTATGTTCTTTTGAGTAAAAATTAAAAGCTAAATAGAAGATATATGAAATAATTTAAAAATTATTCCTTTTTGTATCCAATTATAGAAAAATAAATAATTTTTCTTCTTCATGTTTTTCCCTTGTAAATCCTTTTATAACATTGTAAATGTTGATTTATGATATTTTGTGATTTCTGATTATTTCTTAAGAATGTATTTCACCCTTTAATTTAATAATATTCTAACTATCACTTTTTGATCAAATTCCAATGCTATTACCAATCTAACTTTATTTATTTTTTAATCTTCTAAAATTAGCATAAAATAAAGTATATATTACAAACACTGAAGATACTTCCATAAACTCTTCTCTTTTGATTTTTTTTTTTGTTTTTTGTTTTTTGCTTTTTGGGTCATACCCAGCAATGCTCAGGGGTTACTCCTGGCTTTGCATTGAGGAATTACTCCTGACAGTGCTTGGGGAACCATATGGGATGCTGGGGATCGACCCCCAGTAGGCCTCGTGCAAGGCAACACCCTACCTACTGTGCTATAGCTCTGGTCCCTCTTTGAATTTTTTTAGTGATTAAAAACATATACTTTCTATATTTCAGTAAATTCTTGAACTTTCTAGAGCACAGATGATAACTTAAAGTCTTTATCTTTCTGTTTGTTTATATATACTTACTTATTTGTTTTTCATACTTAAGTAGATGTTGGATGGTGTAGATTTAAACATGTTTTTAATAATCAACTATTTATACTTTTAAAAATAAGAATATTCTAATTACATTAGTTTACTCTTAAAAATAAACCTTGTTTAGTATTCTTCTCTTTGCTTCTATTTTCCACAAGTGCTAAACACATATGGTTCTTTAATTACTATGAGAACATTTTTCCTTAATATTTATTTGAATTTTCAATGCTTCTTAATGATTTTTTTTAATCAAAGAAAAATTAGTTTGGACAAGAACCATAGTGCAGAATTAAAATGTATGTCTTACATGTGATGGACTCCAGTGGGAATCTTTGACATAGTATATTGTCTCCCAAGTATATTGTCTCCATAGTATATTGTCTCCCAAGCAATGTCAGGAGTGATCCCAGAGCACAGAACCAGAAGTAAGACCTGTGCACAGTCAGATGTGACCACCAAACAAGAAAAAAACCAAAATCAGTTCTATCAAAGGTTCATGGAAACAAAGTTACACATAATTTAAAAAAATAGGCAGATATAAATGTTAACAGTTTGCAAGTATAAATTTATATTCCATGTTTCTTAGATTTCTAAAATATTTAAATACCTTCTAGTTCCAGGAAGTTTTGTACGAGTTCCAAAACTAAATTTTAAAACAATTTTATATGCTCCAAAGACATTGAAACATATTAAACATCTAATTTGAAAACTATTACTGTGATTCTGGAATTCACTTGACTAAATAGAAATAAGGCTTATGTTGAAATGTTTCCATTGTTGTAGAAAATAATGCTATTATCTGGAGAAAAAAATCCTCTTTTTTTTTCTTTGAATCACCATGAGATAGTTATAAGCTTTCATATTTGAGTTACAATCATAAAATGATCAAACACCTATCCCTACACCAGTGCACATTCCCCACCACCAATGTCCCCAGTATATGTCCCCTTTCCCACCCATCCCCCTGCCTTCATGACAGACAATTTCCCCCATACTCTTTCTTTACTTTGGGGCATTATGGTTATCATATTTGGTCCTTTATCTAGTTTCAGCACACATGAAACAAAATTCTAAGAATTAAAAAAATACTTGAGAAGTTAAGTGATTAAGTGATTAAAAAAATACTTCTTTGTACTTTTATTCTAATCAGACT
Source organism: Sorex fumeus (assembly GCF_029834395.1). Lineage (NCBI taxonomy): Eukaryota > Metazoa > Chordata > Mammalia > Eulipotyphla > Soricidae > Sorex > Sorex fumeus. The sequence continues at coordinate 14,244,810 of NW_026606086.1, read as the reverse complement.
TAAAACAATTGCTTAGTCTACTTGGAGTAATGTATTTCATGCCCTATTCTTTAAAAGATGATTGACTAATTCTTAAAAGTAAATTTAAAAAATCTAATGGTCTTACATCTTTGTGTCTTAGTAAAATCATGACTTCATCTGCTTTTTAAAAAAGTAATTATGTTAAATTATTTATAATGATAGCAAATCTAAATTTATTTCATTATAATTGGAAAACTTACTGGAGTCTCATCAAAGTCATCATAGACATGAATATTTCAGTTATTACAAACTGTTTTCTACTTTCTCTTTTTTTCCTAATTTATTAACCACTGTAGTTTACAATAAAGCATTGTTCATGATGGTTTGTTACAGACATTGAATATTCCAACACCAACCCCACGGCCATTGTTACCTTCACTCCACCCTTGTCTCTATTTTCTCAATCACTCTTCAAGCCTGCCTTCATGGTAGGTCCACAGAGATTTATTTTATAGTGTTTATTACCTTTCAATAGCTAGTGGAATGATCAAAAACATTTCCATAGAAAAAAATTTCTGAAAAGTATTATATTTCATCATGGGAACATTACGTCCTTGTCTGGAGATTACTAAACTGTTGTTGCAAGTTAAGCTTTCTTTGTTATTTTTTTTTCTTTCAGTGAAGATTGGTTGGCTTTTGTCTAATATTCCATCCAATTTGGTGACTACTACTAGGATGTCAGTGTTGTGAAGCTTGGAGATGTTGCACTGCAGAAAGTTCAGTATTGGGCAATCTAGCTGGAGGCTGGTGCCAGCTTTGGCGCTTTGTTCAAGTGGAAGCTGGCCAGCCACTCTTTGGGATTGCCTGGGAGGAGACCTCAGTCAGGAAAAGTTTTCTGAGAAGCTCTTTTGGCTAGTTTGTTTCTTTTAAGACTTATTTTCAAGTTTCTGGAACATGGCCGGCACTTTGCTTACATGGTCCAAGTGATGGTGCGTGGGCCTCTACTTTCTCTATGCATTTAAAAACTTTTATATTTTCTGTCTTAAATAGTCCATTTGAACTATTCTTTGTATTTATTATGTAGGTATGACACATTAAATCTGTTGCTCAACAAGTCCAGATACTTAAATTTTTATAGGTAGAGAGAGCTAGTATCACTGGTAAGTGATCAATAGCTAGCTATCAGGAAAAAAACACAGGAATGTACTTTACTGATATAATTTATAAATAATAAAACTAGATATTCACTATACATTCTAAAGTACCAGACGATTGTTAGAGAATAGAATATCTTGATTTTCACAATCGATTCAGTATTTGAAAATAATTTTGAATATGATGTATGCTTCCTTACAACTGTACTGATATTAAGAATAAAGATGTAGGTATAATCTCATCACCGGCCACCAGCAAGATCAAATTGCTCTTTCTCCCAGAGGGAACATAACATGAAGCCTGCCATAACCATGCCACCAGACTCCGTTCCAGGCTGTTTTACTTGCGGCGCCACAGAGAGGGGCGGGTAAGAGCCCTCCCCATCCCAAGGGACCCAGCCCCAGTAGCCAAAAATCTCCAGAACCCAACTGCAGCCATGCTCAAGACGCTCTGGCCAAGCCCAACACATGATTGGAAGTATTATTGGACTGCGCCACTCCACACATTGTAAGACACTCCCTACCCATTCTCCATAAGTACTACACCACATTTGATGGGGTTCAGATAGTAGGCAACAAATCACAGAGGGAAATATATATATATATATATATATATATATATATATATATATACACACACATATATATATATATACACACACACAAAACTCACATCACTCAACTTTTAATAACATGTTAGTGATATCCTGGGCTGGAGCGATAGCACAGCAGGTGGGCGTTTGCCTTGCACACGGCCAACCCGGACGACCCGGGTTCAATTCCTCTGCCCCTCTTGGAGAGCCTGCCAAGCTACAGAGAGTATCTCACCCGCATGACAAATCCTGGCAAGCTACTCATGATGTTTTTGATATGCCAAACACAGTAACAAGTCTCATAATGGAGACATTACTGGCGCCCCCTGGAGCAAAATGATGAACAACGGGAGGACAGTGCTACCGTGCTACAGTGATGTCTTGATGAATGTCTTAATGGCCTCTGCCAATATAGAACAGTCTTCACACTGTTTCCTATATGAATACTTTTTTGTAAGCATTTTCAGTGGTTCTTCATAACAGATAATACAAAATATATAAATTTGGTTGTGTTTTGGGACAGGGATCGGGGCTTGATATGGAAACATGCCAAATTTGGTGATGGGAAGGTGTAATGGTGGTGGGATTGGAATTTGAATATTAAATGTAATCATATATTGTGAACTATCTTATGAAATAAATTTTTTTTAAAAAAAGATAAAGATGTAGTTCAGGATAAGGTGCATGACACTGCAGGTCCAATACTTGCCATCACTAAAGAAAATAACAGTAAAAATAGCATTCCCCACACATATGTTCCTTGCCTTGTCATCAGGCCATTCCCAGACACAAATGAAATAAAATAATAACCTATTATTTATATTATTAGCTAGCTTGTTGTCATTAAGCGTCATTTTGAATGCATTTGAAATAGTTTCTAAATTAATTTCAAATATAATTTGTCAATGATTTTGTATAGATATGTCACAAATTACTTTTACATCAACTAGTTTTGAAATTTTTTGAAAAGCTAGCACTGGGGCTTGAATGTATAGCACAGCGGTGGGTGTTTGCCTTGCGCGCACCCAGCCCGGCCGAGCCGGGTTTGATTTCTCTGCACCCCTTGGAGAGCCTGGCAAGCTACCGAGAGTATTCAATATGCCAAACACAGTAACAAGAAGTCTCACAATGGAGAAGTTACTGGGCCCGCTTGAGCAAATTTACAAATTAAAAGACTTGAACGTTGTAAGGATGTCAACAGTTTGAGCAAATTTATCAAATAAACTGACCTAATTTGTATTTGTAAATAGATCACCAATATCATCAGAATACTTAGCACACAAAACATTATCAAATGAAACATAATAAGAAATCTCAAAAATATTTAAGTTTCAAGCCATTCATAGTATGTTTCTGGAATCTGTTCAATTAAATTAGAGATAAGTTATGAAACAAAGACTAGAAAATCTTCCAGTATATAGAAACAAAGCAATACATGTTAGTATAAAATCCATCATCAAAAATAGTCAAATAATATTTAAAATGCAGCTAATATTAATGTGAATCAAAAGAAAGTGTATGAATGGATCAATATGGAAATCAGTAAAATAGAAAACAATATGTGCAATAAGCATAAGTTTTTTTAAAATAACCTTCAAATTCATGAAGTTTTAGCCCAATCAATGAGATAAATAAAATTTACTAATGTTAAAGTATCTACTATTGTACATTTATTAAAGAAAACATGGAGAATTTGAAACAATTTATATTAACTAGAAGAAAATAAAATGGTAAGTGTGTTTGAAAGACAAATAATAAAAAATTGTTAAAAGAAAAAAATAGTGATGCAACTTCCTTATCTATTGTGGAAATTGATCGATCAATTCTCCATAAAATTTATATTAAAAGGTAAATAATATAATATTTAAGAGTGATAATATATTTTGTGTATACACTTTACCCACAATGTATTAGAATAGGGATGCTTTCCAACTCATCATCTGGGACAGAATTATTCTATGAACAAAACCAGAAATTTGAGGTATTGGAAAATTATTCTCATATCATTCATAAAAATATGCACAGATAGTTAGAAATAGATGGAAAATGAATCAGGTAGTATATAAAGTTTTAATTCACTTACATAGTGTTTATTTCAAGTTTCATGGAAATAATCAAAAAGTAGGAATATGAATATTTTATAAAAACTATTTAGCAAATATATCTAAAAACAAAGACAACAAAGCACATATAAAGTTGATGCAGGTGAGGCTAAAGCAACCAGAAGTGATGGCAGGTCTCTGTTCACGATTTCCAGGTTCTTTCATATTTTTCAAGAATGTTCAGACTCAGCGTTGAAAAGTAGAAAAGTTTATGGAACAGTAGAAGAGAAAAAGAAAGGAGGACCCCAAATGGGGAGGAACTTAGCATAGGACTGAGTTAAAAGTAGGAATTTTGTATAGGCCTTTTAAAAGGCCCTTTGCATCAATGAACAAGTATCACAGAGAAGAGGGGAGTCTACAGGGTGGTCTGGCTGGTTTGTCTTTCTGGTCATCGGCAACAAGTATTGTACATTATCTTAATTCTGGACAGAAGAATAAGGCCCCGGGGAATGCCAGAAATGTTAACAATAGGGTTTGGGGATGAAATGTAGTAGGTCGATGGGGAGAAAGGGAACTACTGGCGAGAGAAAACTGTGGGAGCCCCTCTTTATGACCAGGGAAAAGTGAGGCTTCCTTTTATGTATATATATATATATATATATATATATATATATATATATAAATTATTTGTTGAATCACTGTGAGAACAGTAACAAAGCCTTTCAGTTCAAGTCTCGGTCGGTCATCACTGGATCACTTGATCACTTGACTTCCCGTTAATTGTTGATTTGCTCGAGCGGGCGCCAGTAATGTCTCCATTTGTCCCTGTCGCGTGCTAGTGTAGCCCAATGGCATCTGTTTGTTCTAGAAAAACGAAGAGCCTCAAACTGATTGCTCAGGATCTTGATGAAGAAGTCTGACCATCTGGTAGGTGGGCGGCCACGCGGTTATTTGACCTCCCGTGGAATCCAGTCGATAAAGGCTCTAGTCCAGTGGTGGTCTCCAAATCTCATTATGTGTCCAGCCCATCTGGCCGATTCCACCCCCCATCCCATGAAGCCCCATGTGCCTTGTCAATGCAGTCACATACCTGGCTGTTCATTAGCCTCTAAAAAATGCAGGACACCATGTCACTGCCACAGAGGGGGACAGGTGGAAGGACAGACACCATTCCGCTCCCAGGGTGACACAGCACCATAGTTAAATACACAGTCTAGATGCATTTCAGTTGGGCATTATCTTTTGCTCAGATTTTCCCACCACCATTCAACCCTGATTTTCAGAGAGAAATACTGGATGATTTACTTTCCATTGATCACTTTGCATATAAGGACATGTTGCATGGTCGCATAAGTGGCCACGCAGTTCCGAAAAAATTTCCTGGTACCCGCATGCCAGAGCCATGCTTGTAGAAGCTCATGGTCACCGGGATTCCATCTGGAGTAGGCGGGGAGACAGCATCTACCCATCTGGGATCTCCCGGTGATATTGGCTGTGTTTGGGGCCTAGAGCACTCTCCTGGAGCTGTAGGGCTGTCCAGCCGGTTTTCTTCTTTGTTGCTGTGTTGAGTCTTTCTTTTTCAAAGTAAAGTCAAAACAAAAGTAAAGGATTTGGGGAGATTCACAAATGATAGGGATGCTTTACATGAACCTTGCATAGGACTGCAAAATTTGAGGACCATTTTACTATGGGTTGTTTTTTAACTAGTGTACATTCTGAAGGGAGGATGTACAAAAAGGGGGATAATGTATTCAATTTGGCAGCACATAAACTGAACTTGAACCCATAAAGAAATTATCAATGCCCTGAGTGAGGAGGACATGCAAATTCTTGAAGCATTCCATACTTGTAGGGAATAGAATGACATATTTAAGCACTGAAAGAAAGAAATATTAAAGTACCCTTACCCTGTAAGACCACTATTCAGATTCAAGGGAGGGATGCAAACATTTCTGAACAGCAGATGAAGACACTGAATAGACCCAAGAGCAAACAAATGAACACAAACTATAAGAACTCAAGACAGAGCAATGATACAGTGGATACGGCACTGACTTGCATACAGGTAACCAAGATTAGATCCCTGGCACCCACTATGGTCCTCTGAGCTCCTCCAGGAATGACTCCTGAGTTCAGTACCAGTAACTCCAAGCATTGCCAGGTGTGGTCCTCAAACAAACAGAATCTATTTATATAGTCTGTCCTATACTGTCTTATAGAATAGTTTTACAATTTTACACTTTGAAATGGACTTTTGTTCTATATAGTACTTGTAGGCATTTCTTTCTTGTGTATCAGGGAGTGAGATACACAAACAGACAGAAATGGAGGGACAGAGAGACAGAGATAGAGACAGAGAGTGTAATTTAGGCATCCTCAATATCAGAATCAATCAGTATAAAAAAAACTAATTTTTATGTGAAAATTGTTATGTCTCATCCTAGGGTTAAGTTCTTGTCTAAAAATTTACTAAATTGTTTGTTGCTAGTTGAGTCTTCTATGTTATTGTATCTATTTGTTGAGCTGATATCAATTTTTCTTTTTTTCTCATCTAATTTGGTAGATTCCTACTAGAATTTCAGTATTGAGGAATTAGGGGTGTGGCTTAGCTTTGTGGTCCCGAAACTAAGGTCTGGGCCAATGAGATGACACGGTAGTAGATATGGGAGTTAGATATGACTGCTGGGCTTCAGAAAGTGGGGGATAGAGTGAGGTTTCCTGCTCCTCTCTGAGAAAACACCAGAGGTCTCAACATGGTGACTAGAGTATCACTGTATCACTGCCATCCCATTGATGGTTGAATTACTCTAGCAGGCACCAGTAACTTCTCTATTCCTCCCAGCCCTGAGATTTTAGCAGCCTCTTCTTACTTGTCTTTTCCCAATGATTGGAGGCTCTTTCAAGGTCAGGGGCATGATATCTGTTGTCGTTACTGTAGACGGCATATCAAATACACACCAGGGAGCTTGCCAGGCTCTGCCCGTGCGGGCGGGATCTTCTCGGTAGCTTTCCGGGCTCTCCGAAAGGCATATAAGGGGACTAGAGTACCTGAAATCAATCAGCCTGGCCTCTATACAGAGAACAGTATTGAAGCAGTGGAGTTGAGCCCTTGGAATGGGGGCTGCAGTGGGGTGTGGGTAGAAGCAGGGACTGAGGCAGAGTGGGTACCCTCCCCACCTGACTCCTGAAGGAATCCCAAAGTTTTCAGCCACAAAGACCAATCTAGATGAATTTTAGCTGCTTGGCTTGCATCTCCTTGGAGACTTAGTCATGAGTCCCTACAGGGCCAGTAGATGACTCAACATGGCGGCAGTTGTGGGACATAGATCTATTTTTCCTTTCTCCGCCCCCTCCACTCCACTCCCCGTCTCTCTCCTCCCCCTCCCCTCCCTTCCTTCCTCCTTCCCCTCTCCTCCCTCCTCCCTCTCTCCCTCCCTTTCTCCCTCCGCCCCACCCTTTCCTTCCTCCCTTCCTCTCTACCTCCTTTCCCATCCTCCCTCCCTCCTTCTCTTCCTCCCTTCCTCCCTCCAACCCTTCTCTTCCTTCCTCCCTCCCTCCCTCCCTTCCCTTCTTCCCTTCCTTCCTTCCTTCCTTCCTTCCTTCCTTCCTTCCTTCCTTCCTTCCTTCCTCCCTTCCTTCCTCCCTCCCTCCCTTCCCTTCTTCCCTTCCTTCCCTTCTTCCCTCCCTCCCTCCCTCCCTCCCTCCCTCCCTCCCTTCCTTCCTTCCTTCCTTCCTTCCTTCCTTCCTTCCTTCCTTCCTTCCTTTCTTCATTTTCCAGAAGTGCTCAAAGTCTAATTCTTGATCAGTGCTCAGATATCACTCCAGGCACTGCTCAGTGGACCGTATGCAGTGCTGGAGATTAAATCTATAGCCAGTAAAGTGTGAATCAAACACTAACTCCTGTAAAGCTCTCCTGTCTTAAAACAAGCTCTTCATGAGTTCAATAAACAGATAATAAATCAGGTGATGATTGTGAAGACATTTCTTTTTCTTAATATTATTTCAAAAGTCCTGTGGTATCTATATTTATACAATCCTGCACGTTTTTAAAAAATTAAGCCTAAAATCTTTATTCAGTTTTTATTTTAATATTATTTTGTTGTTGCTGTTTCCAGATTTCATTTGAATCATAAACTTAAGTTTTTAAATTGGTAATTTTTTGACACAGAAACTAGTACAATTATTGCAGAATGTATCTTCTATACAGCACATGCATTTAAAAGTATCATTTCTTTTATTTTTCCCTAGATTACAGAAGCAATATGTAAACATATTTTATATATATCAACTATTTATATGTACATATCAGAAATTAAAACATACTCAATTACTCTGAAATAAATTTTACAGTCTCACAGTGAGAAAATGCTCCATGCATGAGTTTGGTGTGAAATTTAAAAAGAAAACAATTGAAAGGTGTGATTCAGATGCACCTATAATAAATGTAAGAAAGAAGAAATAAAATGTACAAACATTGAATTAAGACAAAAGTTACAATAAAATAACTGGGAGAAATTTCTTCCTTTATTTCACTATATCATCAAAGCTCTTATTTCTTTAAAAGAAAAGAAATTCTCCTTATAGAGTCATTAAAAGCCTGCTTCACTTGCTTATTCCTTAAGGTGTAAATGAAGGGATTCAGCAAGGGTGCAACAGAACCGTTCAGTACTGCCACAGCTTTATTGATGGCCAAATCTTCCATTGAAGAGGGCTTAACATAGATGAAGATACAGCTTCCATAGGCAATAGAAACTACAATCATATGAGATGAGCAAGTGGAAAAGGCTTTTGTTCTTTGTTGAACAGAAGGGAATCTCAGAATTGTCTTGATTATGTAGGTATAGGATAGAATTACACATATTAGAGTGATAATGAGGGTAATCACAGCCATTATGATAACGATTTGTTCAATTATCCATGTATCTGTGCATGAGATCTTTAGGAGGGGGCTTGCATCACAGAAAAAATGATCAACAGCATTGGAGTCACAGAATTCAAGTTCCAGGCCCATGCTGAGAGGCGGGAGAATGACCAGCAAGCCTGAAACCCAACAGGAAAGGACTAATGTGGAGCATACACGATGGCTCATGATGGTCATGTAATGAAGGGGCTTACAGATAGCAACATAGCGATCATAGGACATGGCAGCCAGGAGAAAAAATTCTATTGTTCCAAAGAGAATAACAAAAAATAATTGAACTACACAAACGTTGTAAGTAATGGTATTATCCCCAGTTGATATGTTATATAGGTACCTTGGGATACAAGCAGTTGTAAATGAGACTTCTAAGAATGAGAAATTTCGGAGAAAAAAGTACATAGGAGTTTTAAGATGTGAGTCCACCAATGTGAGGGTGATGATAGTCATATTTCCTGCTACACTCAACATGTAAGTGATAAATAGAAAGATGAAAAGGAGGATTTGAAGTTGCGGATCATCTGTTAATCCCAGCAAGAGGAAAGTTGTTATTGCCGTGCGATTTCTCATGGTTAACTTATATTTTTACCAAGCAGCATGTGAAAATAAAATGAAAAAGTCTTGAGGATCTGGAATTTTATGTTTTGTGACAAAATATATAAAAATCAAACAATTCAGTCTACATTTATTCTGATTTTCACTATATCAATATTACTACTATTCCCATCTCATTATGATGTCATGCATTAGAAGCAAATTAGTCTTTACATATTCATGGGATTAATAAAACGTTTTATCCTAGGTCATTTGTACCTCAAATTTCAGATTAATGCTGTTGGTTTGTCTTCCATCTGTTTCTCCTGGGGCTCAAAAATGATTCTCTGTCAAAAAGCACCAGGGGTTAAAATCTAGGAACAAAAATGTGCTCTTCATGCACGTGATGCTGGGAACTGCCTAAGTAATCTGACAGTGCTTAGGAGCATCCAGAATGCACGTTGCAATGCATGGATGATTGTATAAGTCTGGGGATCAAACTAGGTTCAAATTCAAGTAGTTTGCCTTAATCCCTGTACTACTACTCTGAACTCTATAAATATAATTATAGTTTAAACATTTTCATCAATTGAATGTACAGGTCATCTAGATGAAACAAAATCATGATTCCCATATTTAAATCAGTATTATTTCTTATAATTTTATTTTTTAATTCAATATTATTTTTCAGCTCACACTACTGTATGCAATAGTGTTACAATCATGGTTTATCTTTTATTAGTGGGTTTTTTTGGGGGGGAGGGGGGAGGTGGACCACTCCCTTCTGTACTCCTGGGTATTCCTGACTATGAGTCTAGGAAATGGCCCCAGGCATGGCTCAGAGCATGATAAGTTGTATGGGTATTTGAACTTCAGTTGGTCTTATCCAAGGAAAGTACCTTATCTCCAAAACTCTGGCCCAAAGTTTATGGCTTCAATGTATTAAGTTGCTTTGCTGTAGCTCATGGAAACCAAAATGCCCAAGGCAAGGAAGGTTTTCACAAAGGTGTATTGTTTAACACCTAAGATGAGACTTGAGTTTCCATTCTTAAGAGTCAGATATCTCCAAATGAGTTATCATTTCATATGTGGAGAATTTTGCATGTAGAGTAATTTCTATGAAGAAGGAGTAGAGAAGGGTATGTCTTAGGCAGCTCTTTCACTTAATTATATTTTTTCATTTTTTTCATTTCATCATCCTGTTAATCGTCGATTGCCTCGAGCAGGCCCCAGTAACGTCTCTTTCATCCTAGCCCTGAGATTATATTCAGGGCTCTTTAGGAGAATGAGACCCATCATTGTTACTGGTATTTGGCATATTTGGTAGGCCACGGGGAGTTTGCCAGACTCTGCCCTGTGGGCAGGCTACATTCGACAGCCTGCAAGTTTGTCCAAAGTAGAAATGAGATAATAAGATGTCGCGCGGCCGCTTTCGCGGCCGTGCGGTTCCGGGATCTGGATTTTATAGTCTCTGAGTCTTGGCCGCTGATGGGATTACACGGCGCCAGGGGGCCAGGTGGTGGGTGTGACCCCCGCCTACTGGAATTTGGAGGATCTGGGTGGAAGATGCTCGACTCCAATTCGAGTAGGCTTGGAGGTCTCGGCCCCGGAACCCGCGTGGCTTTGTCCCTCTGCCAGTACCTTCAGGTGTGCGGAGAGTGCGGAGAGTCTCTGCCCCCGCGCCTCGGTGTTCCTTCCCGGAGTCCCTTGGAGGGGAGCGGGTTGAGCTTTCCTCCCCGCCCCGGCCAGGGCTACGGCAGCCGGAGACCTCCAGGACCAGCCACCACCATGCTGAGACCACTCTCCGCACACCTGAAGGTACTGGCAGAGGGACAAAGCCACGCGCGTTCCGGGGCCGAGACCTCCAAGCCTACTCGAATTGGAGTCGAGCATCTTCCACCCAGATCCTCCAAATTCCAGTAGGCGGGGGTCACACCCACCACCTGGCCCCCTGGCGCCGTGTAATCCCATCAGCGGCCAAGACTCAGAGACTATAAAATCCAGATCCCGGACGAGAGCAGTGCAGTCTCTGCCCCCGCGCCTCGGTGTGCCTTCCCGGAGTCCCTTGGAGGGGAGCGGGTTGAGCTTTCCTCCCCGCCCCGGCCAGGGCTACGGCAGCCGGAGACCTCCAGGACCAGCCACTTAATTATATAGGACTGAGAAATTCGATCAAAAAATCTCTGAACCAGTGAATAAAGAACTTTCAAAAGGCTGCTTAGTGAGTAGTCAGAATTACTTATTGACAATCTTTTCAGTTATTTGGGTCTATTAAAATGGAGATTGAAAAACAAAGATAGTAAATGACAATCATACAAAATAGCTTCTACACTATGAAACATTTTGTTATTCTTACAAGTGACATTCTAAAAAATGATAAAAAGTGCTCATACACCATATGCTGGGTAAAATCTAACAACAGGTATGTAAGGAACTGACAAAACAAAAGCCAAGAACAACAAACCCCATTTTTAAATAAAAGATAAACAAACACTCACCCAAAGAAGGAATACAGATGGCCAACAGACACACACACATAAATTCTCTGAATCTTAATTACCAGAGAAGTCTAAGTCAATTTATCATTGAGATGTCACCTCAGAATTCAAATGAGGGCTTATATCAAGTAAATTTTAAACAAGTTTTTCCAGGGTGCATAAAGAAACACTGATTTTTGTTGTCACAATGCAAAGTTGTAAGTTGGTTGAATCTTAAAAGAAAACAACATGGGAGGGTTTCTCAGATAGAAAAATGGATCTACTATAACTGTCACAGTCCTCCAGTTGTTCATCGATTTTGCTCGAACGGGCCCAGTAACATCTCCATTTTGAGTCTTTGTTGTTACTGTGTTTGGCATATCGAATACCTCACGGGTAGCTTGCCAGGCTTTGCCTACGGGCAAGATACTCTCAATAGCTTGCTGGGCTCTCCGAGAGGGGAGGAGGAATCGAACCCGGGTTGGCCAGGCTGGCCGCGTGCAAGGCAAACACCCTACCACTATGCTATTGCTACAGCCTGTAATATTCAGAAAGAGGAAAAATTTCTATTTTCTATATGTCATAGGTACCGTTATTTCTATGCCAATGTTAATTATTTACACTATGAGTTCTGATAATATTTTCATCTGAAAGTGACCTCAAAGTTTCCAGCTATATGTTCATCACTAAATAAAATGATATCTTCTCAGGAGACATAGATCAGCTTGTTTTATTGATGAGTACCCTTTCAATCATTCGAACCTTGAATAAATTATGTCCTCCACATCTCTGAGTCTTCTGAATCTGTGACAAAAGAAAATTGCTCTCTTTTTTGTATTCATGTGTCTTATACTTTTGAATGATGCAATGGCAAGGCCAAATTATTGACCAACCTCTGAAAAAGTCACAGGAAAACACAAACTAGTAATAAATACAGGAACAAAATTACTGAAAGTTCTAGAAGTGAGATGCAAAATAGTGCAGACATGGGTCAACAAAAAACACAGAAATAAAACTACCAGGGAATATTTACCAGCAACTGCCTGTGACATACACTTACCTCACAGTTAAACACACATAAATCTTTAATAAATTGAGAAATTTTGGACAGTATCCTTTACAAGTAGTTCTTTTGCAGAAGATTTTGTAATCTCTCACACTGGACAACAGTTTAAAGGAGGAAAGAAAATATAGTTCTTAGCTTTTAAATTCTTGATGGTTCAAAATTCTTCAACTTTCTTTATGCAGATCCTGTTTTCTTGTTTGTTTGTTTATTTTGTTTTGCTTTTACTTTTGTTAGATAACAATAAACTGGTATGGGTTCTCTTTTCTGCTAACAAATTGGTCACTAATAACTTACTATGCTTTGCCCTTTCCTTTTTGTTCTTGGAGCTTAAAGTAGAATAAGTGTTTGTCCAATTAATTCAGGGCTAGCCAAGGTTATAATTAGAATAAACAAAATAACAACTAGAAACTGCCATCCAGCCTTTTCCTTTTGCCATCTCCTGTTTCATACCTTCGCCTGACTGCAAATGCAAATGCAACAAGCTAAAACTGCCTTAGAGATATATTTGTTTCAAAGATGATAATTCTGTGCAATGCCCCTGAGCAAACAAAAATTATCTTCTTACTGAACCATCATTTCCCCCTCATTTTTATTATGTCTCTTTTAAAGAAGACATTTTCATTTAAGTGATTGGTTTTGTGGATGGATTGAATATGTATGTTTTCTTTCTCTTCATAAAGGTTTATTTTTTTTTATTTATGTTTTTGGTTTTGGGACCACACCTAGCAATGCTCAGAAGTTACTACTGACTCTGCACTCAGAAACTACTCCTGGCAGTGCTCTCGGCATAATATGAATGCCCAGGATCAAGTCCCAGTCAGATATTTGCAAACAAAAGCTCTCCGTACTGTATTATCCCTCTGGGTAGTATGTATGTTTATTCTTTTAGAAAAATCCTTTTAGAAAAATTCCCTTACATTATAGGAATATCAAGATGTTTTAGGATACGACACCAGAGATTTAGAAGTATATTTTTGCATTCTTGAAATTTATTTCATGAGTGATTACTTGTGAATGAAAACATATTTGTTAACTATTATCCTAAATTTGCAAAAGACTATTAAATAATAATAGCTGATCTACTACTGTTTTTCATACTGAAAAAGTAAATGAATGTGACTGTATTCCAAAAAAAAATAAAACCAACAAATAATTAATCTCTCCAAAGGGAGATTAACTCACATTCATCTTATACTACTTACTCTTTTGTTCATGTTTCATGGTTTCAGCAGTTTGCTTCTTACTGTGTTTAAGTGTGTTGGTCCGGATACACAGCTCATCAGCGGTCTATAAAGCTCATGGAACTGGATTTACTTCTCCAAGCAGTTTCTGGAGAATCTATCACTCTTCTAGTTTCTCATTTTCATACATAAAGCATCTCATTAGAAACTCTTAGTTTAAACCTTGGAATCATTCTCCTTTGTTCCCTATCAAAGAGAGCAAACCTACTACTTCCTTGTAGAACCAAAAGTCTTCCACTGGATTTTGGGAAAAATATCTGACTTTTCCAAGCAGGGAGCTGAATTTGCTACAACCAAATAATAATATTTGTGTTGCTCTGCTCTCTCTTCAGCTGGTGCTCTGAAATCGCTTGAGAACCTAAAGGACCCTAGCTGCTGGGTTGTGCCACTAATTAAACTATTGAGTAAAGAAATCTCTTGGTGCAACTAAAATAGAGGGCATCAGGGACAGGTCTGTCCTTTGAGACAGTCAGATGGAGCAATTACATCAAAAAAGAATCAAGTTCCTATATTAGGAATGAGGAGAATAAAATTGTGCAAGGCCAAATAAATTTTCTACTCTACTTTCTAAGAAAGTATGGACAAGATATTTTAATAATAATAATAATAATAATAATAATAATGTGCTTTCTTTAATCTCCTATAAATGATTCTAACATTTGTTACACTTGAAAATACAGACTGAGAAAAGTTTCTTTGTGGATGACTTTTATGAATTTATATATTTGAGATCAGATATGAATCTCTATTTTTAGATACAAGAAAAATATGCAATAAACATATTCACCAACTTTTTAATTAAATGTTATGTAATATGATTAAAATAATGTCTAGTTCGTATTTTGATCTACAAAGTCACTGCACACCACAACATGATTCTTCCTAATGCATTCTAGGACTTTGGATACCTGTAGAATTACTGAAATATGGTATGAATGACTGAAACATGGTTCACCCAGTTAAATCCACGAATTAGTTGATTCTTGATTTGAAATATTTACTTCTGATATCTTAAAATAAAAAATATATTAAAAAATATTTGAATGTACTGGTTTTCAGCATCTCCATCTTTCTGTCCAGGTGTGCCAAATTTCTCCTGACTCAGCATCCCACTCCACCACATGTGCACCACCCCTCTTGCCGATAGGGCAAATTTATAGATAAAGTTTGCAAAACCCTCCACAACATTGAAGCTAAAGATATCTTCAAAGATAACTCACCACTGACCAGGCAAGGAAACAGATAAACAAATGGGACTATCTTTAAGAAGCTTCTGCACCTCAAAAGAAACAGCAAACAGAATACAAAGACAGTCTACAGGATGAGAAAGGATGTTTGCCCAATACGCATTTGATAAAGGGTTGATATCAAGGATATAAAAGGCACTGTTTGAACTCCACAAGAAGAAAACATCCAACCCCATAAGAAAATGGGGTGTCGAAATCAACAGAAACTTTCTCAAAGAAGAAATCCGAATGGCTAAAAGGCACATGAGAAAATGCTCTACCTCACTAACCATAAGGGAAATGCAGATCAAAACAACAATGAGGTATCAACTCAAACCACAGAGACTGGCAGACATCCAAAAGAACAAAAGCAACTGATGCTGGCATGGTTGTGGGGAGAAAGGGACTCTCCTTCACTGATGGTGGGAATGCCGACTCAGCTCTTTTAGAAAACAGTATGGACGATTCTCAAAAACTTAGCAATCGAGTTCCCATTTGAACCAGCAATTCCACTTCTGGGAATATACCCTGGAGATGCAAAAAAGTATAGTAGAAATGACATCTGCACTCATATATCCATTGCAGCACTGTTTAAAATAGCCAGAATCTGGAAAAAATCCAAATGCCTGAGATCCAAATGACTGGCTACAGAAACTTTGGTATATCTACACAATGGAATACTATGCAGCTGTTACAAAAGATGAAGTTATAAAATTTTTATATATGTGGATAAACATGTGAAGTATCATATTAAGTGAAATAAGTCAGAAAGAGAGGGATAGACATAGGACATAGAAAGATTGCACTCATCTGTGGAATATAAAGTAACAAAATAGGAGACTAACACTCAAGAGTAGTAGAGATAAGGACCAGGATGTCTGCTCCATGGCTTGGAAACCGGCCTCACATGCTGGGGCAAAAGGAAGTTCAGATAGACAAGGGAACACCAAGTAAAGGATGCTTGGAAGACCCGCTAGGGATGGGAGATATGCATTGAGAGTAGACTATACACCGAACAGGATGGTCATTTAATTCTTGCATTGCAGACCACAACACCCTAAAGAGAGAGTAAACAGGGAATCCACCTGCCACAGAGGCAGGGTGGGGGGGGGAAGGGAAGTGGGGGAGGGCTACTGAGAACATTGGTAATGGAGAATGGGCATTGGTGGAGGGATAGTTACTCGATCATTATAGGACTGAAATGTAAACACAAAAGTTTGTAAGTATGTAACTATATCTCACGGTGATTCATTAAAATAAAATAATAAAAAAGAAAGTATCTATAACCTTTTATGATGTACATAAAATTTGCAAAATCGGTTAGAAGGAATGTTGCTTTTGGTCAATTAAGACTAGAAAAATAAAAGTATAAAAATGGAACAAATATAATTATTTATGAAAATGATCATTTTAAATTATTAAATTTTTATATATATTATTTCTCCCAGTTTATGTTTGATGATAGCATACCACTGATTGTAATTAAAAGTGTGTCATTATTAATATAGTAAAATTACATGCATTAAATGTTTGGGATAATGCCAAACTTTTAATTTGGCTGGTTGATTGAATAAAAACATGTTTTTCCTCTTAATTATTTAAATACCTTTGGTAAAGTCACCATTGATTTTATGCATTTCTTTTGATAATTCACATTTTCAATTAATATTTTTATGTTGCTATAATATTCATTTACTATTACAATTTCTTTCATGGGTGATAGAATACACTTTTCTAATGCCAATAGTATCTTCGGTCTGGGACAGGGAAATAACTTATGTTACAATAGCCAAGTAACATTTGTAACAATCAAAACTTCCTATGTTTGACTTGAATACTGAGAGTGAAGCATACTGAAAGTGCAATACAAACAGCTGTAGAAAAACTTAATTTCTTTTAAATTTTTGTTTTAACTGTTTAATGAATCACCGTGAGGTACAGTTACAGAGTTACAAACTTTTGTGCTCATGTTTCAGTCATACAATGATCCAGTACCCATCCCTCCACCAGTATCCATTCTCCACTACCAATGGTCCCAATATCCCTCGCACCATCAGCCCATCCTACCAGCCCTGCCTCTGTGGCAGGGCATTCTCTTTTACTCTCTCTCTACTTTAGGTTGTTGTGGTTTGCAATGCAGGTATCAATTGGCCATTATACTCTGTCTATAGTCTACTTTTAGCATGCATATCCCATCCTGAGCAGGACCTCCAAGCATCCTTTACTTGGCAGTTCTCTGAGCTGCCTTTTCCCCCAGCATATGAGGGCAGCTTCCCAGCCATAGAGTAATCCTCCTGGTCCTTATCTCTACTATCCTTGGGGGTTAGTCTCCCATTCTGTTACTATATATTCCACAAATGAGTGCAGTCCTTCTATTTCTGTCCCTCTCTTTCTGACTCATTTTACTAAGCATGATACTCTCCATTATGATTCATTTATATGCAAATTTCATGACTTCATCATTTCTAACAGTTGCATAGTATTCCACTGTGTAGATGTACCAAAGTTTCTTTAACCAGTCATGTGTTCTTGGGCACTCGGGTTTTTTCCAGATTCTGGATATTGTAAACAGTGCTGCAATGAACCACCTCCACTTTGCTGATGACATTGTTCTAATAACACCAAACATTAGCCAAGTGGCACAAATGCTGGCTGACTTCGACCGTGAGTGTGGAAAGTTGCACTACAACTGAATCTTAATAAGACAATGTTTAAAATCACTTGGGTTGGACACGTAAGGAGATTTGGAGATGACCACTGGACTAGAGCCGTTATCGACTGGATTCCAAGTGATGTCAAAAGACCACGTGGACGCCCACCTACCAGATGGTCAGACTTCTCCATCAAGACCCTGAAAGATCGGTTTGAGGCTCTTCATGTTCCTAGAACGAACAGACGCCATTGAGCTACACTAGTACGCGACAGGGACAAATGGAGACGTTACTGGTGCCCTCTCAAGCAAATCGATGATTAATGCGAAGTCAAGTGATCAAGTGATCAAGGAAAAGATAGATATAAAGATTAAAACACTCATTGATTACCATGGAACAGCAAGGATTTCACACTTGTGTACAAAGTCCTCTGAAGGTCATTACGTATCTCTGATACCTGGTGACAAAGCTTTGCATGGAATAAATTTATTATAATAATAGCATGCATTTTCATGTTCTGGAGAGACTAATTAACAATATAGGCAGTGAAAGTTCCCACATTTTCCATGCCATTCTCCATTCTCAGAGACTAGTTACTAAAGCCTAAGGGGCTCCTCTTAGTCGTTTGCTTGGGTCTTAACGTGACTTACTTTTCTCCTCCCCCCATTTTATGGTGAAAATGCTCATTTACTGCAGAGTTGCTAGCATACTTATAGAACATACCAATACTTGCAGTTGTTTGGATAAACACAGTAAGAGACAAAGATCCCAACACTTAGTTCTCTGGGCTGAGAGCAAGCAAGGCTCTTACTGTAAGTCCTCAGGCACTTCAGCCTATTCTTCCTCACGAGGGTCCTGTGCCCCTGACTGTTCCTCAGATTTCCTCCTGACTTCCAGCTGAGATATGTTCAGGGCTGAAATTTGGAGAGTTGTTGAGTCTCAGGCGGTCTGGGACTACATCAGGAGGATGAATTTTATTCCAGAGAGCAGGACACAAAGTGTGTTAGTAGGTCTGTCATCTGTTAAAATATAAGCATAGACTTTTCCGCCTACAAGGAGTTTTCCCACTATTTCTTTTTTTTTTTTTGCCAATTTTAATGCAAACATAAGAATCAATTGTTTCCCAAGTCCTTTCTCATTTACAAAGTTGCAAGAACCTGGATACCTGGTAGAGTAAAAAGGTAAAAAAAAGGTAAAGGCCCTCCCGCTGATCGTCGATTTGCTCGAGCGGGCCCAGTAACGTCTCCATTGGAGACTTTGTTGTTACTGTGTCTGGCATATCGAATACTCTCGGTAGCTTGCCGGGCTCGGGTCGGCCATGTTGGCCGCTTGTAAGGTGAACGCCCTACCCGCTGTGCTGTCGCTCCATCCCTCCTGGTAGAGTAAACAAACTAAATTAGCAAGTCTTATCTGCTAGGCAGAAGTGTGATTAGAATACACTGTTGAGGTTAGAGAGGGTCTGGAAATCCAGTCTTTAACTGAGGCAGAGCTGGCTGAGCAGGGAATGCATAATGCTTTGGCTTCAGACTATAGGGCTGACATCTGAGATTAACCCCATATAACACTTTGCTAAGTAGCTCTAAAAATCTTAGTTATCAGAAGTCTCAGAGATCGCAGTAAAACACTGGTACGGTAAGTTTTGCAACCAATTTTGCAACTCTAGCATTACTCTTTGAACCTGTTTTCATGTATCACAATTATTTCAACCCACAAGATTTTCTAGGACAAATATTCTAATCCAGTGCAGATACAAATATGCACATTGCCATAACAGCATAAGACCTTTGAACCATCAACGTTTATGCAACACGAGAAAACCTTTAACAATTCCAGAAGGATATACCTTAGTTACTTCAAATCATGCACTTTCTACAACAAATACTTTTAACAATTCCACAATACAAACATGCTTTCAGACACAGTAAAAGGTCTTTAGTTCTTACTAAACTTTTAGGGAGCAGTATAAGAAAACATTTGAACTGCCACTGTTTATGGAAGCATAAGAAAACTTTATTTTAATGGCTTCTGTACCTCTGTTTTTTGTAAAGTGGCCTTAATTTTTCATTAAAGTTGGCTGAAGCTAGTAAGATAAAGCCTTGCATTCTCTGAACTCTGATCTCACTTTAGTTTCTAGCTTTTCCTAGATAGTGCAGATTCTGAAGCTTAAAAAAATTTTCAACTATTAATAACCATCAATGTTCTTCCAATAAGAAACTTAGATTGAGAATTTTGCTTTCTCTATAGGAGCAACATTCTTTGTTTAAATCTGGTCTAACAAGTTCTAAAAATACCTAGACCTTTTAAATTGCTAGGCTGCATATTACTTTGACCTCTCTTGATGATTTTGCTCGCCCAGGCCTAAGAATTTCCACTACAGACTTCAACCTGGCTCTAACACTAGAGTGTTCCACACAGACAGACAGACAGACAGACAGACAGACAGACAGACAATAAGCAGACTAAAATCACCACACACACATGTGCACACATATGCAATTGATCGATTGATCTGACCCTTCAAAAATGGCAGGGATGGGGCTGGAGCAATAGCACAGCAGGTAGGGCATTTGCCTTGCACATGGCCGACCAGGGTTCAATTCCCCGCATCCCATATGGTCCCCTGAGCACTGCCGGGGTTAATTCCTGAGTGCAGAGCCAGGAGTATCCCCTGTGCATTGTCAGATGTGACCCAAAAGAAAAAATAAAGGCCAGGAGAAAGAAAAGGGTAGTCCCCAGGGCAAAGTTAGCCCCATCGGCAGTGGGAGGATTACCTCCCTTCCCAATCTGACCAGACAACTTCCTGCTTGTTAAAAAAATGAGTCAAGAAAGTGCTTTGTTGATATAAACCGGCAAAATGAAATATGACTGAGATGTTGTAAACCTAAAGTGGTCAGATGCTACCATTTTTCTTTCTTGGTCAAGGCTAGTTCTGAGGCAGGGTGCTAGTATTTTCTTATCAGACATGGGGATAGGCTGCCTAAGTGACACACTTCTTACTTCTTAGCTGCCTTTAGGGTTTTTTGTTTTTGTTTTGTTAGCTCATACATGACAGTCTTCTTGAAAGAATGTGCACCACTTAATGTAGAGATTGCTGGGCAGGACCGTTTTACATAGGAACTTCCAATCTTGAGTAGTAAAGGGCTTGTGGGCTAAGCCTTGCAAGATGGTACCAGTCCAAGAGGAATTGGGACAGTCTTCTGTCACAACCTTTTTAAGTTCTTTCTGGTCCCCCCAGGCTCCTGTGGATACCAGGGAGCAGGTCGCCCCCCCTCCCCCCACTCCCAGGTTAAGATTAACCACATAGGCTGTATAAACTAGAGGGAGCTTTTCCAGAGTTGTCCTCATTGACTCTCTGTGGGGAAGGGGCCAGGCATGAGCGGCGCTGACGCAGGAGGGGTGAAGGCCTAGGTGGCACCCGCCCTTCCCCCATCGCCCCAAACCTTTAGAGCTATAATATCTTCCAGGTCCAGGTCGGAAAAAGGGGATCACCTTGGGATAATCTGCGATCCTCCCCACTCTTAAGAGAGCCTTCAAGGAAGCCCCTCCTCCCTGTTGTCTTTAAGGCAGTTCGACTCCCCTCGCTCAGATCCTAATCCTGAGTCTGAAGCGGAGCCATCACAGGCTCTACTTTAAGGCCGGAACTCAGCAGGCTTAAGCTTTGGTGTCCCCCATGAGAAGGTCCCGACTTCTCAGAGAACAGTATCACCCTGGGCAGATAAACTGACCCATGGGAACAGCCTCTCAGAGTAGGGGACCTGGGCAGTGGTGCCTACCAGGCAGAAAGGGCCCAGGCAGTGGAGTCAAGGACCGGACAGGAATGAGAATTGGAAACATAATATTGGTCCCTGAAGCACCGGATGTACAGAGACCAGAATTGGAAACATATTGTCAGTTCCTAGAAAAAAATGTTGTTATGTAACCAAACCCTAAATAAACTGCTTAGAATTCTGAGTCTGGGTCCTTGTCAAGACTCCACTATATTGGATGAGACTTGATTCCTATCCTGGCCTTGCATTTGCAGCCTCACATCTGGTCTGGTCAATATGAGAGCGACACTCCCTTCCCGGGACATAACAAAACCTTTCTTCCTTAAAACACGCCATTAATGCAACCTCAGTAGAACAGAGACCGTATGGGGGCTTTTCTCCTATGCCCCGTTCATTGTCCTGAAAAATAGCCTCAACACGGTGCTAGGCCCCCCATGCAAAGAGGTCTCTCACTGGGACCCATGGGCTTCCTTAAGAATCTCTCCCCAGACCTTAACAGCCTGCTCATCAGAGAGATCCAATCCCTGACTTTGTAAGAGGTATCTAAGAGCCTCAAAGGAAGGGTGTCTAACCTGATGGAAAGAATTTCCCAGGATGAAGACAGAACAGAGTATAGGAGAAAGTGTCAAGGATAGGAAGGTCTACCTTTCACAATCGAGGGGCAAAATATAGGGGAAGCATGTGATGCTTAGTTACAGGTGGCCTAATGATGTGCAGCTTTTTCTTCTGCAGGGCAAGTGTCTTTATCTGGGAGACACTCCTGCAACCCCCCTCATCCTATCACGGGAGATTCTCGTGGCAGGCGCCCAAGTGGCTTTTACGTACCCGACCCGTGTCCGCTTATTGAGCACTGGTGACGAGTCAGGGACCACAAAAAGATATAAAGGGGAGACCAGTAAGAGATTTATAGAAAATGACAATGATAGAAGCAAGAAAGGGGAAACAAAGATTAGACATGGTAAGAGGAAAAATGACTTGCATCCCTAACTGACACGTAAGGATGCCCTGAGTAACCGATTATTCCCCAGACGAGACTTACTCCGTTGTGTGTATGGCTCCTGATGATAGCACCGCAAATATGGCAGGTCCCAGAAGGTAGGTTGCCCCACATCTTGGGCACCAGATGTTGGAGTCTCCTTCTTCGGGCCTCTGTTCGGCGCTCTCTAGGCCCAGTTTTCTAATCCAATGAGATACAAATATTTTCAGCAAGAGGTCACCATTCAGGGCCCTGAGGACCAGGCCGATCTACCCTGCCTGTATCGAGAGGGGTCTGGGGAAAAGAGCATACCCTATGCCACCATCTCCTCCACTGACAAATGAGCACACAAGCATGGCGGTGTCCCGTGAAACAGTTCCGACTTACTGGACAATAAGTACAACTTAAATAGGCTTGAGCAAAGAGGTGGTGCATGCAGATGGTCACATCACAGTGGTCAGAGCAAACATGTGTTTTCTATAGATCTGGTCACACCCTCCCTGTGTGATTACAGTCGTTAAACTGTCACCACATGTCTGCCAGAAATGCCCTGCCCCTGCTGCTAGCATTGAGCTGTGATATTGCAACAGGTTGCTCTTCAAAGCAGACCAAAAGGGGCTTTTCTCCCAACAATGGCCTTCAGACAAACAGGATCTATGTGTATATTCTGTACAATACTGTCTTATGGAAGTTTTACAATTTTACATTTTGCAATGGGCCTTTGTTTATATATAGCATTAGAGGCATTTCTTTCTTGTGTGTATTTGTATCAGAGAGTGAGACACACAGAGATGGAGGAACAGAACGACAGAGAAAGAGTGCATGTGCAACTTAGGCATTCTCAATATCAGAATCAGTCAGTGTAAAAAACTAATGTTTCTTCACGCCCCACTGAGGTGACCAGTTGCCCCCCACGAGCGGCTCTCCGGCACGGCCATGGCCCCAGAAGCACAAGGACTTAATGCAGAAAACCAGCAGCTTGGAGCAGAAAAGCAAATGGACTATGCATTAATCCAGGCCATCATGCCTGCCCGGAGGGGAAAGGGTGTTGCTCCATTTGCCCTCTCCTCTCTGGATAGAAAGATGGTGGCTGCATGGGAGCCTTGTGGAGAGCAGGTCTGAGCCGGGGGTGGGGGGGCGACTGAAACCTCATGGGACGGGGGGGGGGGGGGGGGGGGGGCGTTCCGGCCCGTCCTTCACGCCCTACCGAGGTCACCAGTTGCCCCCCACAAGCGGCTCTTCGGCACGGCCACGGCCCCAGAACCACAGAAACCAATCTCTTAATTATCTGACTCTCAGTAGAAATACTTCCAGGGTTAATAAATAAAATAGCAGAAATCCAAAACCGACATCATTTAATTCTTGAGCCCAGCTGTAGAGAGCAAATCATTTCACAATGTTTTTTCAGCATGGCTGATTTGTAGGGGGGGAGGTAAAGTTTAAATAATAATGGTGCAAGTTTTATCGAAACAATGAAGCTAGTCAAAGTAGATAGAGTGTTAACTAGAATTCACCTGCCCCACAGGCATTGGGGGTGGTGGGGGTGGGGGTTTATTGGGATTCTTCGTGGTGAAAAATAAGTATTGGTAAAGGGAAATGTGATTGATATTTGCATGACCGAGACCTAAACCTGAAAGCTTTGTAACTTTTCCCACAGTGATTCAATAAATAAAAAGGTAAAGGTAAAGGCCCTCCCGTTGATCGTCGATTTGCTCGAGCGGGCCCAGTAACGTCTCCATTGGAGACTTTGTTGTTACTGTGTCTGGCATATCGAATACTCTCGGTAGCTTGCCGGGCTCCCCAAGAGGGGCGGAGGAATCGAACTCGGGTCGGCCATGTTGGCCGCTTGTAAGGCGAACGCCCTACCTGCTGTGCTATCGCTCCAGCCCCAATAAATAAATAAATAAATAAATAAACTAATGTTTACGTGAAAATTATTATGTATTATCTCAGGGTTGTTAAGTTCTTGTCTAAAAATTTACTAAATTGTTTGTTGCTAATGGAGCCTCTTGTATTACTGTATCTATTTGTTGAATTTAGCTGGCTTCTATGTTACTATCCCATCTAATTTGATGTATTCCAACTAGAATTTCAGTATTGAGGAATTAGGTGTTTCACAGCTTTGTGGTCCTGATCTAAGGTCTGGGCCAATGAGTTGACATGGTTGCAGATATGGGAGACAGGGATGGCTCCCAGGCTTCATAAAGTATGGAGGGCAGGGGGAGGTTCCCGTCTACACTCTGAGAAAATGCCAGAGTTCTCAGCCAGGGCACCAGAGTACCTGAAATTAATCAGATTATTTATGGGTGAAGCAATGAGCTGAGTCCTTGGAATGGTGGCTAAAATGGGCTGTGGGTGTAGAATCTTGGGTACCCTCTCCACCTGCATCCTGAGAGCGTCCCAAAGTTTTCAGCCACAAGGAGCAGTTTGGCATGAATTTTAGCTGCTTGGCTTGCATCTCCTTGGAGATTTAGTCACGAGTCCCTACAGGATCAGTAGGTGAGTCAACATAGTGGCAGCTAGGAACGTGGATCTATTATCCCTCCCTTCCTTCCTTCCTTCCTCCTTTCCTTCCTTCCTTCCTTCCTTCCTTCCTTCCTTCCTTCCTTCCTTCCTTCCTTCCTTCCTTTCTTCCTTCCCCTACTATATGCAGTGCTGGAGATTAAATCTATAGCCAATGATGTGAATCAAAAACTAACTCCTGTACAGCTCTCCTGTCTTACAACAAGCTCTTCATGAGTTCAGTAAACAGCTAATTAGTCATGCTGATGATTATGAAGATATCTCTTTTTCTTAATATTAGTTATTTCCAAAGTCCTGTGGTATTTATACTTATACATGCTAAACATTTTTATTAATTAAGCCTAAAATACTTATTTGAATTTAATTTATATTTAATATTACTTTATTGTTGTTTCCAAATTTAATTGGATTCATACAATTTATATTTTTTATTCATTCAGTTTATGTTTTTAAATTGGTAACTTTTTGACACAGAAGCTAGTACAATTGTTACAGGATGTATCTTCGATACAATGCATGCACTTAAAAGTATCATTTCTTTTATTTTTCCCTAGACCATTGAAGTAATATGTAACATATATAATATGCATTATCTACAAGGTATTTATATGTATGTATCAGAAATTAAAACATGCTCAATTACTTTGAAATATATTTTACAATTTTGCAGTAAGAAAATGCTCCATGTTTGATTTGATATGAAATTTTTTAAAAATTGAAAGGTGTGATTCAGGTGCACCTATAATATATGTAAAAAAGAAGAAACAAAATATACAAACATTGAATTAAGTTAAAAAGGACAATCAAAGAACTGGGAGAACTTTATTCCTTTATTTCACAGAATCACTGAAACTCTTATTTCTTCAAAAGAAAAGAAATTCTCTTTATAGAGTCATTAAAAGCCTGCTTCACTTGCTTATTCCTTAAGGTGTAAATGAAGGGATTCAGCAAGGGTGCAACAGAACCGTTCAGTACTGCCACAGCTTTATTGATGGCCAAGTCTTCCATTGAAGAGGGCTTAACATAGATGAAGATACAGCTTCCATAGGCAATAGAAACTACAATCATATGAGATGAGCAAGTAGAAAAGGCTTTTGTTCTTTGTTGAACAGAAGGGAATCTCAGAATTGTCTTGATTATGTAGGTGTAGGATAGAATTACACATATTAGAGTGACAATGAGGGTGATCACAGCCATAATGATAGCCATTTGTTCAATTATCCATGTATCTGTACATGAGATCTTTAGGAGGGGGCTTGCATCACAGAAAAAATGATCAACAGCATTGGAGTCACAGAATTCAAGTTCCAGGCCCATGCTGAGAGGCGGGAGAATGACCAGCAAGCCTGAAACCCAACAGGAAAGGACTAATGTGGAGCATACACGATGACTCATGATGGTCATGTAATGAAGGGGCTTACAGATAGCAACATAGCGATCATAGGACATGGCGGCCAGGAGAAAAAACTCTGCTGCTCCGAAGAGAATAACAAAAAATAATTGAATTATACAAGCACTGTAAGTAATGGTATTATCCCCAGTGGATATGTTATACAGGTATCTTGGAATACAAGCAGTTGTAAATGAGACTTCTAAGAATGAGAAATTTCGGAGAAAAAAGTACATAGGAGTTTTAAGATGTGAGTCCACCAAAGTGAGGGTGATGATAGTCATATTTCCTGCTACACTCAGCATGTAAGTGATAAATAGAAAGATGAAAAGGAGGATTTGCAGTTGCGGGTCATCTGTTAATCCCAGCAAGAGGAAAGTTGTTACTGTTGTGCGGTTCCTCATGATTGACTTTTGTTTTTACCAATCAACATGTGAAAATACAATGGAAAAGTCTGGAGTAGCTGGAATATCATAGTCCATGACAAATATATAAAAATCAAACAATTCAGTCTACATTTATTCTGACTTTCATAATCAATATTACTGCTATTCCAATCCCCTTATGATTTTATGCATGAGAAGCAAATTAGGCTTTACATATTTGTGAGATTAACAAAAATTTTATCTTAGATCATTTTGTACCTCAAATTTCAGTAATGTTGTGGTTTTTTTCTTATATCTGTTTCTCCTGGGGCTCAAAAATAATTCTCAGCCAACAAGCACCAGGGGTGAAAATCTTGGGACAAAAATGTGCTCTTCAATCCCCTGATGCTGGGAGTTACTAGGTAATCCGACAGTGTTAAGAGCATCCAGGCTACAGCTGGTAATGCACGGGTAATTATATAATTCTGGGGATCAAACTGGGTTCAAATGCAAGTCGCTTGCCTTAATCTTTGTACTACTTATCTGAACTCTATAGTTTTTAAAAACTATTTTCATATACTGAATATACAAATCATCTAGATGAAACAAAATCATGCTTTCTGTGCACTTAAATTTTCTTTATGCAAAAAAGCTCCCGCAATAGGTTGTATCTCGATAATGAGGACTTGCATTTCCTTGAGTGGTTGAATACTATTCGAAGATATATTTCTCTAGAAACAAGCCACTAATGATAAACACAAAATAAAGACTTGAAACTTTTATAGCCTCACTATCATTTTCCACTTATATGTTCATTATTCTCACAAATCATTTATAAAGATTCAATAGCATTGAATGTTTTATCTGTCATATGAGGCATATTCATTTTAATATATTTACAAAAATTAATATCCGCCTATGAGTTTGTCCTATTTTTTATATAATAGAAACTCACCCTATTTCTTTGGATGTCCCTGTAGCCTCATAATATTTAATCTCCCTTAATATATCTTTTAACATTTTATAATTTTGTATTATGTTTTAATGATTTAAAATTTTAAATTTAATTATTTAAAATTGGCATTAGTGATTCCACCTTCTCAATTTACCCCTTCTAAACTTAGGCTTCTCTCTGTATAGTCGAGTTTTAATAATAATTCCACACTACTTTTCCAATAAGATAAAATAGGTACTTTTCCAAGTACCTATTTTTGAGCCCAGTGTCACATTTTCCTTGTTTCCATCTCAGTTTTAATTAAAATTAATACGTTTTTCAAATGAAGTCTATCCTTCTGATTTTTTCCCCTAGTTTTAGATACATCTTTTCAGTGTTCTAAACAGTCTTTATTTTTTGTTAACATAAATTACAGCTATTCCTCTCTGTTCTATTATCTTATGATAGATTATGTTTCTCTTTGCTATTATTATTTAATCCCGGCATCCCTTATGGTCCCTCAAGCCTGCCAAGGCTGAGACTCATGCATGAGTGAAGTCCCATGGAACCCAGGTAATGGAGAACTTTGTGACCTTGGACTCTGGGCTCAATGGGACCCGGCAGCCTGATTCCCCCAGTCTCCAGTGACCCAGGGATCACAATCATAAGCCACCCCCTGCTGGCGCCAGATAATCTTGTCATCTGCCACCCTCCAGAACTTATGGCTACTTCTCCCGGAAGGGAATATAAAATGAGGTCCCCATTATCATGTGACCGGACTCTGCACCAGGCTGTTTTCACTCAGGGCGCCCCAGAGGGGGGCTGGTAGAGCCCTCCCCGCCCCAAGGGACTCAGCCCTGACAGTCGACCTCCACTACCCAACCGCTGCCATGCTCCAGGGACACTTTTCACATGCTCAGACCAAGCTTCACATATCTCACATATGAGTGAACATATTCCTGGACTGCATGGCCACAACACATCATAAGACACTTCCTACCCATTTTCCATAATTACCACACCATATTTAATGGTTTTCAGACAGTAGGCAACAAATCATAAAGGAAATTATATATATATAATGGAAAGCACGGCAAGCTATAGAGAGTACCCTGCCCACACAGCAGAGCCTGGCAAGCTACCCATGGCATATTCAATATGCCAAAAACAGTAACAATAACGGGTCTCATTCCCCTGACTCTGAAATCGCCTCCAATATGGCATTGTTGGAAAAGACGGGTAAGGAGAGGCTGCTAAAATCTCAGGACTGGGACGAATGGAGACATTAGTGGCACCCGCTGGAGCAAATCAATGAACGACAGAATGACAGAGATACAGTGACTATTACTTAATATTCTCCACAGTTTGTTTCATTACTTGCAATTAAAATGCTATTTATAAAATACTTTTAAAAAGCCACACTTGCTTTAAATAAAGATATTGCTACAGTATATCCAATTAGATGATCCATATATACCTCACAAATCAAATGTTGTAAGGGAAATAAATGTTTGCACTTGAATTAATTCTCTAATCCATTGGCAACATTTAAAAAATTAATTTTACACCGGTGGAGGGATGGGTATTTGATCATTGTATAATTGAAACCCAAGCACAAAATGTGTAAGTCTGCAACTGTACCTCAAAAAAAAATAAATTAAAAAGATTAATTTTATTTCTTATAATTTAAAATCTTTTAATTTAATATTATTCTTCTAGTCCCACTATTGTATACAATAGTGTTACAATTATGGTTTATCTTTTATTTGTGTTTGATTTTTGTAGTCCCTTCTGTACTCCAGGGTATTCCTGGCAATGAGCTCAGGAAATGGGCCCTGGCAGGCACAGCTCAGAGCAAGATATATTGTATGGGTATTTGAACTTCAGTGGTTTTATCCAAGGAAAGAAACTTTCTCCTAAACTATCCTTCTGGCCCAATGTTTATGGCTTAATTTACTAAATTGCTTTGCTATAGCTCATCAAAACCAAAATGCCCAAGGCAACTAAGATTTTCATACCTAAAATGAGACTTGGGTGTCCATTCTTAAGAGTCAGATATCTCCAATTGAGTTCTCAGTTCAGATGTGGAGAATTTTGGGTGTGGAATAATTTTCATGTACAAGGAGTAGAGAAGGGTGTGTGTAAAGCAGCTGCCTCTCTGAATAATAAAGGACCAGGATTGTCAATGGAAAAATCTCTGTGAACCAGTGAAAAAAGGACTTTCAAAGGGCTATCTAGTAAGTAGTCGGAATTATTTATTGACAGCATTTTCAGTTATTTGAGTCCATTCAAATGTAAATAAAAAATCAAATGTAGTAAATGTCACTCAATTTTACAAAATAGCTTCTACACTATGAAACGTTTTGTTGTTATTAAGAATGACATTTTAAAAAATGATAAAAATTGCTCAGACACCATGCACTGGACAAAAACTAACAACAGGTATGAAAGGAACTCACAAAACAACAGCAAAGAACAACAAACCCCATTTAAAATAAAAAGATAAACACTCCTCCAAAGAAGAAATATAGATGGCCAACAGACACATAAAAATAATTCTCTGTATCTAATTACCAGAGAAGTATAAGTCAGTTCATCATTGAGATGTCACTTTTGGATTCAAATGAGGGCTTATCTCAAGTACATTTTAAGCAAGTCTTCTCAGGGTGCAAGAAACCCTGATTTTTGTTGTCACAATGCAAAGTTGTAAATTGGTTGAATCTTAAAAGAAAAAAATAATGGGGGATTTCTCAGATAGAAAAGTGGATCTACTATATTATTCAGAAATTCTAGTCTCCCTCCCTGCCCCAAGCAAAACCCTGGCAGCCGAAAACCTCCAGAACCCAGCCACAGCCATGCTCAAGGCCACTCTCCACAAACTCTAACGAGCTTCACACATGAAAGAACTGGCAGAAGAACTCAGGTATGTAGAACCCGTGACTGAGATCTCCAAGCCTGCTTGGATCAGGGCTAGGTCAGACCCCCAGTTTTCAAGTAGCTTATTAGTCACACCCACAAACTGCCACTGGTCCCATGTTATCTCATTACTGGCCAAGATCCAGAGACTATAAAACAAAGCTCCCAGAAGAGAGGGATGCAGAATTTCCTGGAGCACAGCAAACTACTGAGGGTATCCCGCCTTGCACGGCAGAGCCTGTCAAGCTACCTGTGGCGTATTCGATGTGCCAAAAACAGTAACAATAACGGGACTCATTCCCCTGGCCCTGAAAGAGCCTCCAATATAGCAGCGTTAGGAAAGACGAGTAAAGACAAGTACAGCAGAGGTAATATGGTGTAACAAAAATAAAAAATAAACGATTGGTTTATGGTTTTGATGAATGAGATTATGGTGTCTCACCAGTACCAAAGTTTTCATGGACTTAAACTTCTATATCACACTTAGTTCTCTTCTTCATTACCCCTACTCCCATTGCTTGGTGATATGGAGAGACAAAACAAGTCAGTATAGATAATGAGAATCCTTTGGCCTTCAGTAGAGGGTGTCATGTTAAGTAAAATGAATCAGAGATGAAAGAAAATGCAAATTAATTCATGCATATATGTTTTGTTAAGAACAATGCAATGGAATAGACAATGCCCATTGAACTCAAATCTCTACATATGATTGTAGTCAAGGATTGGAGAAGGGGTTGGACAAGGTATTATGGAACGTCATGGAGAAATATTAGCACTTTGGTGGTGGGTATGATTTGATATTAGTATACTCCTAAACCTTAAGAACACATTATCTTGCACCATGTTACACAAATAAAAAAATTAAGCAATACTACTAGTAATTTTTTTGTGTTTTTGTTATCCATCAGCTCTGCAATAATTAATTCTTTGATTCATTAATGCTTTTGTTTTCATAGTTCCTGAAATATCATCTCTCAAAAAATATCTCAATTAAAATTTTTTAAAAAGTAAATATTTACTAACCTTTCACAAAATAAGATTGTAATTCTGTATTATTTCATAGCATATGTTGATTATATGTGTAGCTTAAAGTATACTACATCGTATGATTCAACGTATTTGTTTTGTGTCAGTGTTTTGGACACTTATTTAATTTAACATCCCATGATTCCTGGTACAAGATCTGTGCCAATCTATTAAATTTAAACTGAAAAAATAAAATATTGTCTAATTATTGAGACTAGCTTATATTTTAATGCCTCGAGATAGCGACTACATTTTTGTTTTCTATCAGTCTCATTGCAAATAAAGAGAAATATTTTACTATGTTGAAAGAAACATGCTCAGACTTCAAATATTAGGATGATTAGAATTTTTCCTAAATCTGTGACAGTACACAATAGAGAGTCTATTCATTTTTTGTATAAACATCTCATAACATGTTACTTAAATGCTATTTCTCATTCTTTAAATACACTATGCATTTTCTTATATGACCCACATTTTATTAATGAGTATTTAATATGCATAGACATAATTCCTTTCCTCGTATTTTTGGAACATACCCTAAGTTGTTCAAGGCTTATCCCCAGCTCTCTGTTCAGGGATCCATCCTCGCAAAGTTCAGGAAATTGTATGATTGCTGGCTATCAATCCCAGGTCAGTAATTTGATAGTTTAATTTATTAGTCCAATTTTTCGTGCAGTTTTGAAACCATCCATTTCAGGTTTTTCAACATTTTCACGCCTTTGCCAAAATTTGTTTTTCCACATCCTGCTATAAAAATCAATATATATCCAATATTATGGAGGTAGAGAATATAAACACATGGTAGCAGTGGATGACAATCATTTGCTGTGCTATTTGTTTGGGTATCAAATTGATACTAGTGAATCTGGGCTGGAGCGATAGCACAGCGGTGGGGCGTTTGCCTTGCACACAGTCAACATGGCCGACCCGAGTTTGATTCCTCCGCCTCTCTCGGAGAGCCCGGCAACCTACCGAGAGTATCTCGCCCGCACGACAGAGCCTGGCAAGCTCCCGGTGACGTATTCGATATGCCAAACACAGTAACAACAAAGTCTCCAATGGAGACGTTACTGGACCCGCTCGAGCAAATCAATGAACAACGGGAGGGCCTTTACCTTTACCTTTACCTTTACTAGTGAATCTATCATCTGTAACATGTGTCCCATTATTGCTATTTTAAGTGGAGTGATTGTCCCTGGAGTTTGAAACTTGAAACACTAAAAATATTGCACTTGAAGATGGAGGATAAACATTGATCAAAACAGTTATAAATTACTTATCATTAATAATCTATGTGTGTGCAAAATAGGCCTTCCCTTCAAATTCCTAAATATTGGTTACTTGTGAATACATTATTAAAATAAAAATTTTTTGAAAGGAAAACAAATGTTCAATCATAGTGGGTTAAAGAAACTCTCAAAATTATTTATACAACCTGCTGCATATTTTTTAACTTTATGAAATTTTATTTGATTCAGACATAAAATTCAACCACTTTCCCATTTTAGTTGTCCTTTGGAAACACAATAGATCTATTCTGTTTGTTTGTTTTTTTGCTTTAAAATCACACCCAGTATGGAATAGGCCACAGCAATGCTCTGTGGCCTATTCCATACTGCTGTACTAAAAAGATCAGGAAATCTCTGGAATTAAAACTGACATGAATCTTGCAAAGTGTGGGCTCAGACCTTTAATCTTATATATCTCATCCATAATATTGCTCTTCATACTCCTTTTAAATTCTAATGTTTTATGAACTAAAAATACTTAGAATCCTCTCATTTTCTTAATTTTTCTAATTCTTAGAATTTACTCATTGAGAATCTTTGTGTAACTACAGGGCAGAGTTATGATAAAGATGAAGTTAGCTACTAGAAACTTTGTTTTCCACACTTGCCAAGCTTAACTCCTAAATTCACTTTTTTTTCACAGTGTCAGATAAACTGACTTGTGACTCTATTGTGTGGATGTCCAGTTCTGTTTGAGAGGCTAACTCTTCCCATCCAGTGATGCTACTCTGGGCCCTTCCTTTTATCCTCCCTAGAAAGAGAATCAATCTACTTAATTCTTTAACAGGACTTCCTTCAATCTGGCTACTGGGAAACCTGAAAAATGCTATCCAGTGGCCTCCAGTGTTTTCACTTGCCAAGTATAGGGCAAGGCTATGTAGCATAAAGCTACTTTTAGTTATGCAGAACTCTTCTTTATAGCTCTTTGTATCCTTATTCTCATGTCTTTTCTGGAATACATTTGTTGAAATACACAATTGAATATTTGTTCCTGAAATAGAATTGCAGATCTAAGAGAATTTATGGAGAAAGCACGTGAGATATGTTTTACTCAGGTATGACATGAATCCAAGACACCAGTTTATTCACTGAACTCGAGTCCTTTTTTCAGGAATGAGATGAGCTGCTAGTGGAGAATTAACAACTGTAATAATATTAATATAAATCTAAGAACCTTAGGTGCATATTAATTTTTGAAGTGCACCTAGCCAGTTGTGGAATGTAGTTGTGAGCATTCACAATCATCATGTATAGACACACTTCTTCCATGAAGTGATTCACCTATTTGGGAACAGAGGAATATCTCAATGGACTGAACACACTGGTTGCCTGCAGGAGGTCTGGGGCGGATTTCTGCACCACTGATTCCCCTAACACAAAGTCAGTAATGGTCCCTGAGCATCAATATGTATGATTCTAAAGATTAAAATTTAAGCAACACAAACAAAAATTATTAATTGAATAGACAAACAAGAATTCACTTGTTTTATATATGAGCACTGCAAAACCCTAACCTTTTGGAAACCCATAAAACATAAGTAAAATATTTATTGGCTTAGTTTCTCAGTATTATGAGTTTGTTGAAATAAAATACAACATTTTGCATAATATTCAGAAAGAGGAAAGATTGCTAATTTCTATATGTGATAAGTACTGTTATTTCTATGCCAATGTTAATTATTTATACTATGAGTGCTGGGATCACTCTCCACACACTTGGATGAGCCTCACGCATAAAAGAACTGGCAGAAGAACCCAGGTGTGTGGGACCCGGGGCTGAGATCTCCAAGCCTGCACGGTTTGGGACTGGACCTGACAGTAGCTAGACAGTTACACCCACCAACTGCGGTGTAACCCCAACAACGGCCAGGATCCAGAGATTATCACACTCAGCTCCCGCAGCCGTGCGACATCTTATCATCTCATATCTACTTTGGACAAACTGGCCGGCTACCGAATGTAACCTGCCCACACGGCAGAGTCTGGCAAACTCCCTGTGGTATACCCAATATGCCAAATACCAGTAACAATGATGGGTCTCATTCTCCTAACCCTGAAAGAGCCTTGAATATGGCACTTTTTTAAAAAAAAATCTCAGGGCTAGGATGAAGGAGACGTTACTGGGGTCTGCTCGAGGCAATCGACGAACAACAGGATGGTCGTGATCGTCGTGATCGTGATGAGTGCTGATAATATTTTCATCTAAAACTGATCTCAAAGGTTCCAGCTATATGTTCATCACTAAATAAAATGATATCTTCAGGAGACATATGTCAGCTTGTTTTATTAATGAGTACTGTTGGAATATAGCTCTAAATATTTTAGGCCTAACATTGGTTTGTCCTTTCCCCTTGCCACAAGGAGCTTAGATTCATTGAGTGACATCCCACACAATGCCCCTGAGTCACTCCCATCCTTTGTTTATCTGTAACCACTTCTTTATGCTCTCTTCCCCAACCAGTTAATCAGCTTTTCCCCCTAATCAGATTCTCTTGATTTGTAAGGTCAGATCCTTCTAGGACACTGATATTGTACTAATATTGCCTTTCTCCTCTCCTTATATATTTTGAACAGTTTACTTTTAAAAAAATGTCCTTTTGTATGGACACAGGAAAATGGTTTATATTATGCTTTTGCAATTTAGGATTTAATTCTTTTCGAATATTATTCACTCCCGGGCATCTGCTTCCTCCACTTAAGCCTCAGTTGCCCTTTGTTCCCGACGAGGGACTGAATGGATCCAGGGTAAGCTGTGAGCTACCCTGGCATTGAAATAGGCCAGGCCAAAGAACCACGATTCTTAATTATAAGTTATGAGCTTGATATGGACAAATGCTGCCATGATCCAAAAGTAGACTAGGACCCTGCTAAGAATAGGAAAGACTAATCTGGTATGAGCATTGTAGTCTGAGATCAAGATGACCCCAGGAGAGAAATTCTAGAAGCTTAATGTATCTCTTACTGTGTCCATACAAAATGATTAATATTGTGAATGATTATATGTTTGTTGTACAAGGAGAGGAGAAACACACCCATGGGATTCTGCTCTAGGGTGGGTTGTCCTGCTGAAAAAGTATCTGTCCTAGAAGAAGTACCCCCTAAGGGAAAAAAATTTACCCCTATTGATTGTGACCACACCTATGTGTAATCCCAGCCCCTCATGTGTTGGAATTTAACTAGGCAGTAAGAGTGGGGTGGGGAACATTGCACCAGACGTAGATGGAGAAAGGGATGCCAGAGTCAGAAGGAGAGTGAAGGGGGATTGAGAAGAAGAATGAAGTAGCATGGGGGAGGAAGAAGTAGGAGGAGAATTAGAGGAGAATGGAGATGGGAATAGAACAGACTGCAACTGACATCAACCAGTCTGGCCCTTATTTCCTTCCTTCGCCTGCCCATCGCCATCAACCTCCCCAGGGTGGGGGAAGCGGCCCGAGACTACCGAACGCAGGAGGTGGGGAGAGATGGAACACCACTGCACCCCCTTTTTGTGTTTACACATTGTATCCTTCCAATCATTCAAACCTTGAATGAAGTATGTCCTCCACATCTCTGAGTCTTCTGAATCTGGGACAAAAGTAAATTGCTCTCTTTTTTTATTCATGTGTCCTATACTATTGTATGATACTAAATATCATACGGGACAACAAAAAAACAAATAAAACTCCTAGTGAATATTTACTAGCAACAGCCTGTCATTTACACTTACCTCATAGTTAAATACACATGATTCTTTAATAAATTGAGAAACTGTGGACAGTATCCTTTGACAAGTAGTTCCTTTGCAGAATGGTCCTTTTTTAATCTCTCATACCGGAGAACAGATTAAAGGAGGGAAGAAAATATAGCTTTTAAATTCTTGAGGGTTCATAATTCTTCAACCAACTTTCTCTTTCCAGAACCCAGTTTTTTTTTGTTTTGTTTTCTTTTGTTTTACTTTTGTTAGATAACAATAAACTAGTAAGGGTTCTCTTTTCTGCAAACAAATCAGTCACTAATAACTTACGATGCTTATTCTTTGTCTTGCCCTTTCCTTTATATTCTTGGAGATTAAACTAGAATAAATATTTGCCCAATTAATTCAGGGCTAGCAAAGGTAATAATTAGAAAAAGACAAAGTAACAAATAGAAACTGCCATCCTGCTTTTTTCTTGTAGCCATCTCCTATTTCATGTCTTCACCTGACTCTTCAAATACAGCAAGTTAAACCTGCTTTAGAGACATATTCTTTTCAAAAATGAAAGTTCTGTGCAATTCCCCTGAGCAAACAAAAATTACCTTCATAATGGACCACCATTTCCCCTCATTTTAATTATCTCTCTTATGAAGAAGACATTTTCATTTAATAATTGGTTTTATGGATGGATTGAATATCTATGTTTTATTTCTATTCATAAAGGTTTATTTTATTTATTTTATTTTTATATTTATTTTTATATTTAATTTTATTTATATTTTTGGTTTGAGGACCACATCCATTGATGCTCAGGAGTTGCTCCTGAATCTGCACTTAGAAATTACTCCTGGCAGTGCTCTCGATTTGGATGCCCAGGATTGAATCCCAGGCAACTGCTTGCAACAAAAGCTCGTCCCACTGTATTATCCCTCTGGATAGTATGTATATTTATTTTAGGGTAGCATAGCAGAGATTTAGAGGTATACTTTTGCATTCTTGAAATTTATTTTATGAGTAATTACTCATTAATGAAAACATATTTCTTAACTATTATGCTAAATTCTCAAAGAACTACTAAAAATAATAGCTTACTACTACTATTTTTCATACTTAAAAAGTAAGTGAAGGCGATTATATTACAAAAAAATAAAGTCAACAGATACTTTATCTTCCCAAAGGGAGATTAACTCACATTTATCTTATACTACTTACTTTTTTGTTCATGTTTCGTGATTTCAGTAGGTTGTTTCTTACTGTGTTTAAGTGTGTTCGTTGGGATACATGGTTCTTTTGTGGTCTAAAATGCTCATGAAACTGTATTTACCTCTCCAAGCAATTTCCGAAGAATCTTCAGTTCTTCTAGTTTCTCATTTTCATATATAAAGTATCTCATTAGAAACTCTTAGCTTAAACGTACTTTCTTGTAGAAGCAAACAACTTCCACTGGATTTTGGAAAAGCTCTGATTTTTCCAAGCAGGAAGGTGATTTGTGTTGCTCTGCTCTCTCTTCAGTTGGTGCTCTGAAATCACCTGAGAACCTAAAGGATGCTAGTTGCTGGATTGTGCCACTAGTTAAACTGTTGAGTAACGAAATCTCTTGGTGCAACTAAAATAGAGGGCATTAGGGACAGGTCTGTCCTTTGAGACAGTAATATGAAGCAACAACATCAAAAAGAATCAAGATCCCATGCTAGTAATGAGAAAAAAAATAATAAACTGTTCAAGACCAAATAAATTTCCTACTCTACTTTCTAAGAAAGTATGGGCAAGATATTTTAATAATAGTAATAATGTTGTGCATTCTTTAATCTCCTATAAATGCTTCTTACATATTTGTTACACTTGAAAATGCATACTGAGAAAAATTTCTTTGTGGATGACTTACAAATTTATATATTTCAGATCAGAAATTAGTCTCTATTTTTAGATAAAAGAAAAATATGCAATACACATATTCACCAACATTTTTAAATTAAATGTTGGGTAATATGATTAAAATAATGTCTAGTTTGTGTATTCTGATGTACAAAGTCATTTCACACTACACCATGATATTCCTAATTATAATGTATTCTAGAACTTTGGATACCTGTAGGATGACTGAAACATGGTAAGGATGATTAAAATATGATTTACTCAGTTAAATCCATGAATTACTAGAGGCTTTATTTGAAATATTTACTTCTTAAATTTTTTAATAAACATACATTAAAAGAATATGTGAATGTATTTATAATATTTTATGATGTAGGTAAGTTTGGGAAGACTGGTTAAAAGGAATGTTGTTATTGTTCAACTAAAACTAGAATAATTAAAAGTATATAAATTGAACAAATATAATTATTAAGGAATAAGATCTCTTACCATTATTAAATTTTTATATATGTTATGTTTGATCATAGCATGGCAATGATCATAATTAAAAGTGTGTCATT
Organism: Sorex fumeus; assembly: GCF_029834395.1. NCBI lineage: Eukaryota > Metazoa > Chordata > Mammalia > Eulipotyphla > Soricidae > Sorex > Sorex fumeus. The sequence continues at coordinate 14,205,653 of NW_026606086.1, read as the reverse complement.
ATAAATAGAGTAAAATTACATGAAACAAATGTTTGGGATAATGCCAAATTTTGTCATTTGGCTGGTTGATTGTATAAAAACAAGTTTTTCTTTCTTTAAAATACTTTTTAAAAAAATTTTTATTAGTGAAACACTGTGAGGTACAGTTGTAGACTTACAAATTTTTGTGCTTGGGTTTCAGTTATACAATGATCAAATATCCATCCCTCCACCAGTGCCCATTTTCCACCACCAATGACCCCAGTATCCCTCCCACCTCCCTATCCCCCCATCCCACCCCGCCTCTGTGGCAGGGCATTCCCTTTTGTTTTGTCTCTCCTTTTGGGTGCTGTGGTTTGCAAAAGAGGCATTGAGTGGCAATCATGTTTGGTCTATGGTCTACTTTTTCGGCATGCATCTCCCATCCTGGGAAGATCCTCCCAACACCCTTTACTTGGTGCTCCCTTCTCTATCTAAGCTGCCTTTTCCCCTAGCATGTGCTACTGGCTGCCAAGCCATGGAATGAACTTCCTGGTACTTATATTGGCTATTCCTGGGTTTTAGTCTCCTATTTTGTTACATTATATTCCCTAGATAAATCCAATCTTTCTATGTCTGTCCCTCTCTTTCTAACTCATATCACTTAGCATGATACTTTCCATGTAGTACCACTAGTATGAAAATTTCATGACTCATCTTTTCTAAAAGCTGCATAGTACTCCATTGTGTAGATGTACCAAAGTTTCTGGAACTAGTCATCTGTTCTAGGGCACTCAGGTTTTTTCAAGATTTTGGCTATTGTTAACAGTGCAGCAATGAACATAGAAGTGCAGATGTCATTTCGACTGTACTTTTTTGCCTCTGCGGGATATATTCCCAGGAGTGGTATTGCAGGGTCAAATGGGAGATCAATTTCTAATTTTTTGAGAATCATTTATACTGTTTCCAAAAGGGCTGACCAAGTCGGCATTCCCAACAGAAGTGAAGGAGGGACCCTTTCTTGCCACATCTGTGCCAACACCTATTGCTTTTGTTCTTGTGGATGTGGGCCAGTCTCTGTGGTGTGAGATGATATCTCATTGTTGTTTTGATCTGCAACTCCCTGATGATTAGTGATGTAGAGCATTTTCTCATGTGCCTTTTTGCCATTTGTATTTCTTTTTTGAGAAAATTTCTGTTCATTTCATTGCCCCATTTTTTGATGGTGTTGGATGTTTTCTTCTTGTGGAGTTCAATCAGTACTTTGTATATCCTTGATATCAACCCCTTATTGGATGGGTATTGGGCAAATATCCTCTCCCGTTCTGTAGACTGTCTTTGTATTCTGGTCACTGTTCCTTTTGAGGTGCAGAAGCTTCTTAGTTTAAGATAGTCTTATTTGTCTATGTCTGTTTTCATTTGCTTGGCCAGTGGCATGTCATCTTTGAAGATAACATTACTTCAGTGTTGTGGAGGGTTTGGCCAAACTTGTCTTCAATGTACCTTATGAATTTTGGTCTGATGTTGAGGTCTTTAATCCATTTTTATCTTACTTTTCTACATGGTGTTAGGTGGAGATCTGAGCTCAATTTTTTGCATGTAGCTGTCAAGTTTTGCCAGCACAATTTGTTAAAGAGGATTTCCTAGCTCCACTTCACATTTCTTGCTCCTTATCAAAGACTAGATGATCAGATGTTTGGGAGGAGATGTCAGTATATTCAACCCTGTTCCATTGGTCTGCGGCTCTGCCTTTGTTCTAGTAGCATGCCGTTTTAATTATTACTGCTTTCTAGTAGAGTTTGAGGTTGGGGAGATTGATTCCTCCCTTTTTCTCCCAAGAATTTCTTTAGCTATTTTTGGCTGCTGATTGTTCCATATTAATTTCAGGAGTGTTTCCTCCATTTCTTTGAAGAATGCCATGGGTATCCTTATAGGGATCACATTGAATTTGTACAGTGCTTTGGGGAGTATTACCATTTTGACAATGTTAATTCTCCGGATCCATGAACAGGGGATATTTTTCTATTTCCTGTGTGCTCTTTTATTTCCTGAAGTAGCATTTTGTAGTTTTCTTTGTACAGGTCTTTTACTTCCGTAGTTAAGCTGATTCCTAGGTATTTGATTTTCCGGGGCACATTGTGAACTGGATTTTTTTTTATGTCACATTCTTTTCTCTCATTATTTGCGTATAGGAAAGCTGTCGACTTTAGGGTATGGATTTTATAGCCTGCAACTTTACTACACAAGTCTATTGTTTCTAGGAGTTTCTTGGTGGAGGTTTTAGGGTTCTCTAAGTATAGTATCATATCTTCTGCGAATAGTGAGAGCTTGAATTCTTCCTTTCCTACCTGAATGCCCTTAATATTTTCTTCTTGCCTAACTACTATTGCAAGTACTTCCAGTACTATATTGAACAGCAGTGGAGAGAGTGGGCATCCTTGTCTCCTCCCTGATCTTAGAGAAAGGCTCTCAGTCTTTGACCATTGAGAATGATGCTTGCCATAGGTTTGTGGTAGATGGCTTTACTATATTGAGAAAAGTCCATTCTGTACACAGTTTGGTGAAGGTTTTCATCATAAGCGGGTGCTGGATATTGTCAAATGTCTTCTCCTCATCTATGATATGATCATATGTTTTTTGGTCTTTTCTTTTGTTGATATGATGGATTATGTTGATTGATTTCCAAATGTTAAACCATCCTTGCATCCCTGGAATGAATCCTACTTGGTCATGTTTTATGATCTTTTTGATGAATTGTTGAATTCTATTTGATATTATTTTGTTGAGAATCTTCACATCTGTGATCATCAGGGATATTGGCCTGTAGTTTTATTGTGGTGTCTTTGTTTCCTTTCGGTATAAGAGCTATGGTCTTCATAGAACCTGTTTGGGGGAGTTTCTGTTTCTTCAATTTTCTGGAAAATCTTGAGAAGAACTGGCAATAGGTCCCTTTAAATGTTTGGAAAAATTTACTAGTGAATCCATCTGGACTTGGGCTTTTGTTTTTGGGAAGACTTTTGATAACAATTTCAATTTCCTTGATGTTAATAGGACTATTCAGGTACTCTAGATCTTCTTGATTCAACCTTGGGAGATTATAGGAATTCAGGAATTTATCCATTTCTTCTAGGTTCTCTTGTTTTGTGGAATACAGAATTTCAAAGTAGTTTCTGATGATCTTTTGAATGTCTTTGCTATTTGTCGTGATATCCCCATTCTCATTTCTGATTCGGTTTATTAGGGTTCGCTCTCTCTCCCTTTCTTTGTGAGTCTTGCTACTGGTTTATCTATCTTGTTTATTTTCTCAAAGAAGCAGCTCTTGGTTTTATTGATCTTTTGGATTGTTTTGTGGGTTTCCATGTTGTTGATTTCTGCTCTAAGTTTTATGATCTCTTTCCTTATGCCTGGTCTGGGCTCCTTTTGTTGATCCTTTTCTAAGATCTTGAGCTATGGAGTTAGGTTGTTTATTTGGGCCCTTTCTTTCTTCCTGAGAAATGCTTGCAGAACTCTAAATTTTCCCTTAACACGGCTTTGGCTGCATCCCATAGGTTCTGGTAGCTCACATCTTCATTATCATTTGTTTTCAGGTACCTTTTGATTTTGTCCTTGACATCCTTCCTGAACTACTCATTGTTCAACATTGACTTGTTTAATTTACAGGTGTTTGATTTGGTTTTCCTTGTCTCTGTGTGATTCACTTCTATCTTCAGTGCATTGTGGTCTGAAAACATTGTTGATACTATTTCTATCTTTCTGATTCCATTAAGTTATGTTTTCTGGTCTAGCACATGGTCTATTTTGGCAAATGTTCTGAGTGCACTGGAGAAGAATGTGTATTCTTTCTTTTTGGGGTATAAAGCCCTGTATAGGTCTATAAGCCCTCTCTCTTCTATTTCCTCTTTCAAAGCCAATGTTTCCTTGCTGACTTTTGTTCTTGTGATCTATCCAGAGGTGATAAGGCAATATTGAAGTCTCCAGCTATTATTCTGTTGCTAGCAGTGTTCTCCTTAACATCTATTTGCTGTTGTTTTAAATATTTAGCTGTTCCCTCATTAGGTGTGTATACATTTAAGAGTGTGATTTCTTCCTTTTGTATGTATAACTTGATAAACAGAGAATGGCCTTCGCTGTCCCTTCTAATCTTTTTCAACCTGAAATCGATGTTGTCAGGTACTAGTATGTCCACCCCAGCTTTTTTGAGGGGGCTGTTTGCTTGCAGGATTGTTTTCCATCCTTTAACTTTGAGTCTGTGTTTGCTCTGACTGTTGAGATGAGTTTCTGTAGGCAGCAGAATGTTGGGCTCTATCTCTGAATCCATTTTGCCACTCTGTTTCTCTTAACTGGTGAATTTACACCATTGACTTTGAGAGAGATTATTGTTATGCGGTTTTGTGTCATCTTGCTTTAAGGATTTGTTGTACTTGCAGGATTTGTCTTGTCTTCAAATAGCCCCTTTAGCCCTTCTTTTGGGTTTGGTTTTGAGTCTATGAAGTTCCTGAGTTGCTCTTTATCCAGAAATTACTGTACTGCTCCTTCGAGTTTGAGTGAGAGTTTAGCTGTATAGAGTATTCTTGGTGAAGACTTAATTTCATTGCGTTTTTTCACTATATCCTACCATTGCTTTCAGGCTTGGAGGCTTTCCTCTGATAGGTCTGCTGTAAATCTAAAGGGTACTCCTTTGTATGTGATTTCCTTCTTGACCTTGTTGCTCGCAGTATTGTGTCTCTATCTGCGGCATCCACCATTCTATGATATGTCTTGGAGTAATTTTATTAGGGTCTCTTTTAGCTGGCATCCTTTGGGATTCTTGAGACTGAATGGCTGCATTGTCCAGCTCTGGGAACTTTTCAGCAATGATTTGTTTAACCTTAACTTTTTCATTGAGATTGTTTCCCTGACCTTCTGGTTCTCCAATGATTCTAATGTTGTTCCTCTTAAAATCATCTCCTAGGACTCTGATTTGCTCTAGAGCTATTTTGATGAGTCTTGCCATTGTTTATTGTTGCTTGTAGGCTTGGTGCAGCTGATCTTCCAGCTGATTCTGTCTGATTCTGTCTTCAGTTGTGGCCATTCTACTGTTGAGGGCACAGACTGAGTTTTTTATTTCATCTATGGAATCTTTTGTTTGTGACATTTCTGTGCATAGCTTTCCAATTTCTCCTCTTATTTCTTCCTGGATTTTCTGGATTGTCTGATTCATTGTTTCTTTCATGTCCTCCTTAAATTTACTGGATATCTGTCTCACTCTTTCATTGAGTTCTTTGAGAATCTCAATTACTTCATATCTGAATTCATTCTCAGAGAGGTCCCTTAGGTGATTATCACCTACTGAAGCTTCTGGACTCTTTTCATCATGCTTCCCTCGTGGTGGGGCTTTGTGTTGTTTCTTCATAATGGTGTGGAGGTATGGAAACTAGATGTTACAGGAGATTGCTGGGTATGAGTAAACTATTTGCAGCTGTGTGAGTGTCCATTGGCCCAAAATTAGGCCACTCCCCTTCTACAGAGGCACGCCCACTTCTGAATATGCCACCCCCACTACGGGTACCTGGTGTGTGTGTGTGTGGAGGGTGCATCCTTAGGGAGGAAGAAGACCTGGCACAGCGTTGGGGATGAGAGGAAGAGGTTCAGGGATGGTGAGTGTCCCAGGTTCCTATAGGATACCTGGGGCGTGGATGTGGGGAAATCCAAGTCCCGGGTTTGATTAAGGACTGACCTGAGGGAGGAAGAACACTGGGCACAGAGTTGGGGATGAACAAGAAGAGTCTTTAAAATACTTTTTAAATTAAATTAAATTAAAACACATTTAAATTGTTTTATGTTACTATAATATTCATTTATGATTACAATTTCTTTTATGGGAGACAAAATACACTTTTGTCATTTCAGTAATATTAAAATCTTTGGTCTGGGATAGGGAAATAGGTTATGTTACAATAACCAATTTAAGTAAGATTTGTAGCAAACATTACTTTCTATGATTAACTTGAAATACTGAGAGTGAGAAACTGCAATTCATACAGCTGTAGAAAAACTTAATTTTAATAGTGTTTCGTGTTATCTTTATTCAGATATTCTCTTCTCTTTTACAAATATGTAATTACACTATTAGCAACTAGAGTATTTTTTCTTGCATGTACCAACAATTTTATAATGCCGCAAATCTTTACACAGCCTTTATACCTTTTAGTACTGGTTTCCTCAGACTCAGCTTACACATGCCTATGGATAATGGTGTTCAGGGCTACATCTAGACGTTCTGGAACCAAAGGTATTAAAAACTCAAACTCGAGACCTGGGGAAGAATAAGCCTGTGACTTTCAATAAAGCTATATTCTTGGCCTAAAAATAATTCATATATCACTAGAGATCTATCATTTTAATTATAAAAATATAGTATATACACATATATACAAATATATATATATACACACACACACCCACATGGGCTAGAGCGATAGAACAGTGGGTTGGGTGTTTGCCTTGCACGCAGCTGAATCGGGTTCTATTCTTCCACCCTTCTCAGAGAGCCCTGCAAGCTACTGAGGGAATCTTGCCCGCATGACAAAGCCTGGCAAGCTACTGTGATGTATTAGATCACTTAATCACTTAATCACTTAACTTCCCGTTAGTCGTCGATTTGCTCGAGCGGGCGCCAGTAACGTCTCCATTTGTCCCTGTCGCGTGCTAGTGTAGCCCAATGGCATCTCTTCGCTCCGGGAACATGGAGGGCCTCAAACCGATCGTTCATGATCTTGACAAAGAAGTCTGACCATCTGGTAGGTGGGCGGCCACGCGGTCTCTTGACATCCCGTGGAATCCAATCAGTAACAGCTCTAGTCCAGCGGTCGTCTTTAAATCTCATTACGTGACCAGCCCATCTGATTTTCGACACCTTGGCATATGAGACAGCGTCCCTGATCCTTGATCGTCGACGGATGTCAGAACTCCGGATTCGTTCTCTCATTTGAGTGAAACGTGTTATTCCAAGCATAGCTCTTTCTATTCTTCTTTGAGAGACCTGAATGGCGTTCTCATCTTGTTTGCGTAGGGCCCAGGTCTCTGAGGCATATGTTAATGCAGGAAGAACAGTGGAATCAAAGAGATGTGCCCGGAGCCGGAGGTTCTTCGTCCTCTTAGCTATTTCTTCGACGTTCTTGAAGGCGTTCCAAGCCGCTCTCTTCCTCCTGTGCAGCTCGGGTGCCAGGTCATTTCTCATGTTGACCTCTCGACCTAGGTACACATAGCTGTTGCATTTGGAGATGGTCGTTCCATTGAGAGCGAATGGGGTGTCAGGAACAAGGCTGTTTCTCATAAACATTGTCTTCGTAAGATTCAGCTGTAGTCCTACCTTTCCACACTCACGGTCAAAGTCGGCCAGCATTTGTGCCGCTTGGCTGATGTTTGGTGTTATTAAAACAATGTCATCAGCAAAGCGGAGGTGGTGTAGTTGCCGACCATCTATCTTCACTCCCATTCCTTCCCATTCCAGTCGTCGCATGATGTTCTCGAGGGTGGCACTGAAGAGTTTCGGTGAAATGGTATCACCCTGCCGCACCCCTCTCTTGACATCAACGATCACTTCTTTGTAGAATGGTGAGATCCTGGTAGTGAATCCGCAATACAGCTCACGGAGGATCCTGATGTATTGGGCTTGAATGCCCTGATTGGCTAGAGAAGTTCTATAAAGAAGACCACACCTTCTACAAGATCATTGTGGGTGATTTTAATGCCAAGATAGGACCGAGAAGATCAGCTGAAGAACTTCACATCGGGACCCATGGCCTAGAATGGAACGAACAGGGTGAGAGACTGTCTGAGTTCATCATGTCGACCAAGACCATTCATGGTAACTCACAGTTCCAGAAGGCAGAATCTAAACGATGGACATGGGAGTCTCCCGGTGGACGATTCCACAACGAAATAGACCACATCATATTCAATCGACGGTTTTGCCTGACTGATGTTGCTGTTGTCCCAAAATTTCGAACGGGATCGGACCACCGTCTCCTTCGTGCAAAATTCTACTTCACAGAGCGGGGAGAAAGGGCTGCAAAGTTCAAAAAGAGAACTCCCAGAATGACCACCAACTGGGAACTCTTTGGTACTATTGCAGCAACATGGGAAGATGCCATTGTTGACAACATTGACGAGGAATATGATCGACTGGTTCAGCACCTCCATGAATGTGCGAGGAACGCCAAGAGAGAGATAGCCACAAAAAGTCGCCTATCTTCAAAAACTCTTGAGCTAATTCGCCAGCGTGGTTTGGCACATGCCTCAGGCAACCGCAAGCTAACGTCTGAGCTTGCAAAGCAGTGCAGAGATGCGATCAAGGAAGACCTCAGAGAGAGAAGAGCAGAAGTACTGATAGATGCGGCAGAAGCCGGGAAAAGTATTCGTAACGCCCGCCTGTCCTTCGCCAACTATAAGACCAAGATGACTGCCCTCCGACGTCCTGATGGATCCATCACATCCTCCAGAACGGCAATGGAGAAGATTATCCATGACTTCTACTCAAATCTCTTCGATAGCCATGTCCACTTGCCGACATACCAAATTCCACAGGATGGGTATGTCGTTCCTAACGTTCTCCCTTCCGAAATCCGACACGCCATTTCGTTGGTAAAGAAGCAAACAGCACCCGGCCCAGACAAGGTCAGACCTGAACACCTGAAGAACCTGCCGTCAGTACTCATCAATACACTGGCTCAGCTCTTCACTCGCTACCTGTCTGAATGCAAGGTTCCGTCCCAATGGAAAACCAGCAGGACCGTACTACTGTTCAAGAAGGGAGACATCCATGACATTGGCAACTATCGCCCGATCTGCCTATTGTCTGTCATCTACAAGCTGTTCACTCGAGTCATCCTGAATAGGATTGGCAGAACACTAGATGAAGGACAACCATGCGAGCAAGCAGGGTTCCTCAAAGGATTCAGCACCATCGACCATATCCACACGGTAACCAAGCTCATTGAGGTTTCTCGGGAGTTCAAGATGCCGCTCTGCTTAACGTTCATGTATTAGATGTGCCAAAAAAAAAGAAACAACAAGTCTCACAGTTTGTTGTGAGACGTTACTGGTGTCCGCTCGAGCAAACCGATGAAATACGGGAGGGATGTGCTACAGTGCTATATTCCATATATATGCTCAATGGAATTCTAGTTGGCTACAAAAAATAAAAAAATCATACAATTATACAAAAATAACTAAAGAAACTTAGCGTGGGAATAATAAATGGTCAAAGATAACCAAATCTTACAACTAGTCTACAGGACTGAGCTTACACAGGATGAATGATGAGCACAGTTGGATAGGTAAGGTTCCCGAGACACTGGTAGAGGGAAGAAATGCTTTTCTAGAGACTATGGTATTGAAGGGTTGTATGCATTAAACCTTATCATTAAGAACATTGTATATTACAATGCTTCAAGTAAAAAGTAATATGTAAAACAAATTTTGATATGATTTACTATCTGTAAATGCTTATATTTAATAGATATGTATACATAGATCATTTGAACACTTGATCACTTGACATTCCCTTACTCACCGATTTGCTTAAGCGGGTGCCAGTAAGATCTGCATTCATCCCTGTCACATGCTAGTGTAGCCCAATGGTGTCTGCTTGCTCCAGGACCAACGAAGAGCCTCAAACTGATCGTTCAGGGTCGTGATGAAGAAGTCTAACATCTCATAGGTTAGCAGCCACTCTATCTTTAGATGTACTATGGAATCCAGTCAGTAACAGCTCTAGTCCAGCGGTCATCTCCAAACTGCATTACGTGTCCAGCCCATCTAATTTTCGATGCCTTGGCAAAGGAGACAACGTCCCTGATTCTCAATCATTGATAGAAGTTGGAACTCCGGATTCTTTCTCTCATTTGAATGAAGCATGATACTCCAAGCATAGATTTTTCAATTCCTCTTTAGGAGACAAATAAAAGCGCTCTCATCATGTTTTCATAGGATCAAGGTCTCTGAGGAATATGATAATGTAGAAAGAAGAGTGGAATCAAAGAGATGTGTCTGGAGCCAGAGGTTCTTCGTCCTCTTAGCTATTTCTTCGACGCTCTTGAAGGTGTTCCTGTGCAACTCAGGTGCCAGGTCATTTGTCATGTTGAGTTCTAGACCTAGGTACACATGACTACTGCATTCAGAGATGTTTGTTCTGTTGAGAGCAAATGGAACTTCAGGAACGAGTTCGTTTCTCATAAACATTGTCTTCGTGAGATTCAGCTGTAGTCTTATATTTCCACACTCATGGTCGAAGTTGGCCAGCATTTGTGCTGCTTGGCTAAGGTTTGGTGTTATTAGAACAATGTTATCAGCAAAACGGAGGTGGTATTGTTGCCAACCATATATCTTCACTCCCATTCCAGTTGTTGCACTCCCCAGGGTGTCACTGAAGCATTTCAGTGAAATGGTATCACACTGCCAAGCCCCTCCCTTAACATGGATGATCACTTCCTTATAGAATGGTGAGATCCTCGTAGTGAATCCGTAATGCAGCTCATGGAGAATCCTAACGTATTGAGTTTGAAGCCCTGATTGGCTAGGACTTCGATGACTGCTTCCATATCAACAGAATCCAAGGCCTTCTTTAAATCAATGAACATTAAACAGAATGGCATCTTGAACTTCCAAAAAACCTCAATAAGCTTGTTTATCTTGTGGATATGGTTGATCTTGCTGAATCCTTTTTGGAACCCAGCTTGCCCCATGGTTGTCCTTCATCTAGTTCTCTACCAATCCTATTCAGGATAACTCAAGTGAACAGCTTGTAGACAACAGACAACAGGCAGATCAGGCAATAGCTGCCAATGTCATGAATATCTCCCTTCTTGTACAGTAGAAGAGTCCTGCTGGTTTTCCACTGGTACAGAACCTTGCATTCAGACAGGTAGCGTGTGAAGAGCCAAGCCAGTGTGTTGATGAGTACTGACAGCAGATTCTCAGGTGTTCAGGTCTGACATTGTCTGGGCCGAGTGCTGTTTGTTTCTTTACCGACAAAATGGCATTTTGATTTCAGAAGGAAGAATGTTGGGAATAAAATATCAATCCTGCTGAATTTGATATGTGGGCAGGTGGACAAGACTATTGAAGAGATCTGAGTAGAAGTCATAGATAATCTTCTCTATTACCTTTCTGGAAGAGGTGATAGATCCATCATGACGTCAGAGGGCAGTCATCTTGGTCTTGTAGTTGGCGAAGGTGGGCATTGCGAATGTTTTTCCCAGCTTCCTCTGCATCTGCCAGCACTGCTGCTATTCTCTCTTTGAGGTCTTCCTTTATCACTTCTCTGCACTGCTTTGTGAGCCAGATGTTTGCTTGAGGTTGCCTGTGGCTTGAGCCAAGCCATGTTGCAAATGAGCTCGACAGTTTTCAAAGATAGGCATCTTTTTGTGGCCATCTCTTTCTTGGTGTTCCTCATACTCATGGAGCTGCTGAACCAGTCGATCATAATCTTCATCAATGTTGTCAATGATGGCATCTTCCCATGTTGCTGCAGTAGTGTCAAAGAGCTCCAAGTTGGTGGTCATTCTAGGAGTTCTTTTCTTAAACTTTGCAGCCCTTTCTTTCTGCTCTGTGAAGTAGAATTTTGCACGAAAGAGACGGTGGTCCGATTCCGTTTGGAATTTTGGGACAACAGCGACATTGGTCATGCAATAACATTGATTGAATATGATGTGGTCAATTTCATTGTGGAACCGTCCCTCAGGAGACTCCCATGCCCTCTGGAATTTTGAGTTACCATGGATGGTCTTGGTCGACATGATGAACTCAGAAAGTCTCTCATCCTGTTCATTCCATTCTAGGCCATGGGTCTCAATATAGATATAAATATAGATCCACATTAAAGTTTCTTGGGCAAAATCTGTTATGGGTGTAAAATTGTAGAATGGTATGGCTTAACATATTTTATAGGTATTAAAAGAAACAACCAGAGTAAAGAAGATTAAAAACGGTTATTAGAAAAAACCGAATTCTTCATGAATCGATCAGGCAGTAACTAGCTTGTAGTAACTCACTTCTATAAACTGAAAAAAGCCACTAGTTGGTATAGATAGTTCTTAGTTTGGTTAGGTTTTCATATCCGCTTCTCTCCTACTATATATTCTGGCAATCATCAACATACACAAAAATGTCATTACATATAATATCAATTCATGCAGTATTATCTACCCTTATTCCCCACTATCACTATCTATCACTATCACTCTGTTTTTCATCAATTTGTTTGAGCAGGCCCAGTAGCATCTCCATTCTTCCCTATCTCGTGCTAGTGTAGCCCTATGACATACTGGGGGCTCTTTCAGGGTCAGGGGAATGAGGACCATCATTGTTACTGTTTTTGGCATATCAAGTACACCATGGGGAGCTTGCCAGGCTCTGCCATGCAGGCGGGATACTCTCAGTAGCTAGTCAGGCACTCCGAGAGGGATGGAGGCTTTTGGAGCAGCCTCTAATCTACCTTTACAGGTGTTCCCAGTCAGGCATATATGCGGGCAGATACTCTTAGTAGCCTTCCGGGTTCTTTGAGAATGAGAACTAGAGAATAAGAGGTTGCATGGTCACAAATGTGGCCACTTGCTTCTGGGAGCTTAGTTTTATAGTCTCTGAAGCCTGGCTGTTGATGGGGTTACATGGAAGTTGGTGGGTGTAACTGTAAGATGGGTGATCTGGATGGAGGAGGCCCAGTCCCTAATCAAGCAGACTTGAAGATCTCAGCCCCGGGTCTTGCACACCGGGGTGCTTGTTCCTTCATGCATGAGGCTTGTCCAAGTGTGTGGAGAGTGGTCTCAACATGGCTGCGACTGGGTCCCAGAGGTCTTCAGCTGCTGGGGCTCTGCTCAGGGCAAAGGGGGAAACTCAACCCGCCCTCCTCCAAGGGTCTCCGGTGAGGACTGCCAGGCGTGAGAGCAGGAGACTTGGCCTTCTTCTCTTCCGGGTGCTTGGTTTTATAGTCTCTGTATCCTGGCTATTGATGGGGTTACATGGCAGTTGGTTGGTGTAACTGTCTAGTTATTGGAAGGTGGAGGATCTGGATGGAGGAGACCCAGTCTTGATTTGAACAGGCTTGGAGATCTCATATATATATTCTCCACATATTCACATTACCACCAGCAGTAGATGAGTTACTTTCTCACCACATCATTGCTAATACAGATTGTTCTTACAATTTTTTTCTGTTTATTTTTATTTTTTAAAAAAATTTATTAGTGAAACACCATGAGATAAAGTTGTACACTTACAAATTTTTTGCTTGGGTTTCAGTTATACAATGATTGAGTATCCATTCCTCCACCAGTGCCCATTCCCCACCTCCAATGCTCCCAGTAACCTTCCCACCCCACATCCCACCCCACCACTCTGACAGGGTATTCCCTCTTGTTTTCTCTCTCCTTTTGGATGCTGTGGTTTGCAAAAGAGGCATTGAGTGGCAATCATGTTAGGTTCATAATCTACTTTCAGCATGTATCTCTCCTCCTGGGAAGATCCTCCAAACACCCTTTACTTGGTGCTCCCCTTTTTTTTTTATCTGAGATGCTTTCTCCCCCAGCATGTGCAGGTGGTCTCCAAGCCCTGGAGTGAAACTCCTGGTACTTATCTCGGCTATTCCTGGGTTTTAGTCTCCCATTTTGTTACTTTATATTCCCCAAATGAATGCAATCTTTCTATGCCTGTCCCTCTCAGAGAGGTAAATAAAGTAGAGTCTAAATGACATCTGCACTTCTATGTTTATTCACAATAGCTAAAAGTCTGGAAAAATCCCGAGGGCCCGAGAACAGATGACTGGTTACAGAAACTTTGGTACATCTACACAATGGAGTACTGTGCAGCTGTTAGAAAAGATGAAGTCATGAAATTTACATACAAGTGGGACTACATGGAAAGTATCATGCTAAGTGAAATGTTCCTACAATTTTTGATATGTGCCATTCTCACTGGTATGAGATGGTATCTCATTGTCATATTAATTTGGATTTCTCTGATAATAAGTAAAGCTGGAACCATGTGCACCCCCATTCTTCCATGCCTGAAAGTAAAACTGGCCTTTTTTGTCATCTAGATATGTCTAGGGTGGCACCTGCAGCCTGCCCGAGTCTGCTCTGTCTACCACTATGTGCTGGTTCCTAAGAACCCACAAGTCCCTCCGAGATCCCTGGAAGGATGGATATTTAAGGGCCCAAGCAATAGCTTAGCAGGTAGAGTCCATAGCAGTATTCACTGATGCACTCAGCTAAGATATGGAATCAACCTAGGTGTCTGTCCAATGACAGCTGAATGGATTATCAAGATGCGGTATATATACACAATGGAATACTATGCAGCTGCAAGGAATGATGAAATCATGCAATTTGTTGCAACATGGTTGGAACCAGAAGATATCATGTTGAGTGAAGTAAGTCAGGACAAGAAAAACCAACACAGGATGATCACACTTATCTGTGGAATATAGAATACTGGGTGAGTAAACCTATTATAGTAAAACAGGAATGCTTAGATAATCCTTGATGCTCGTGTTTAGAGAGGAGAGAAACATAGAGGGAAAGAAATGAAGGAAAAGAACAAGAAGGAATGGGTTGACAGACATCAGGACTTCAGTTTTATCAGTGAGTTTTATTAGTGAGGTGCATAGCCATATACCTAAAACCCAGATTCAACACAAATGAAAACATGAGATTGAAGTGGCAATCACTGAAACTTTGTAATGTGCCTGTCAAGTTGACAGGTGGGGGTGGAGTGAGGTTGGGATGGGGCGGGAATTGGGGTACTTTGGTGGACTGAAGTTGACACTGATGGAGAGAATGGTGTTGAATTATTGTATGTCTAAAATGCAACTATCAGTGACTTTGTAAATCATGGCTCTTGTATAAAAATGTTTAAAAATGAACCAATATCTATTCTTACTTAGTCCACTCTGCTTTCCACAGTAGAGGATGTCTGAGTTACAACTACTCCAAATTGGGACTATTGGGACAATAACCCCTAATTGCTATTTTCAGAATCACATTTAAGCAAAGCTGTAGTAAAGAAAGAATTTATATTTAATTTTCATTCATACGCATAATCAAGAAAAAATGTATGACTAAAGCAGTTTTCATTCCATGTAGACTTTATTTGTGGCATGGGTTTAAGATGAGAAAAAGGGCATGCTTCTAATTCCACATAGTGTTCCACACTCTGAAAACTCATACTCAACAGGCCAAGAAACCAAATAGGGTTTCTGCCAACTCCCAAGTAAATTTAATTTGTTTATTCTTATAAGGCTTGAAAATTCCCTATGCACTGTGCTAAAAATAACGAGCTTGCCAGGAGTCAAACATAAGCCAGCTTACTATATTGACATTATTGCTTCTCCCACTTTTTACATTACATAGGATTCTGGTTTTTAAGAATCAATATTATTTTGCCAGAAGGATAGTTCAAGAGATAAGACAAGTACCTTGCATGCAGCTGACTCTGGGTCCATCCCAGGCACCACATGTGGTTCACTAAACAACACCTAGCATGATCCCTAAGCATACAGTCAAATATAAAGCTCTGAGCATAGCTTAGTGTGACTCCAAAACAAGTAAAAAAAACCTAAACAAGCAAAAAACTAAAAACACTAAAAAAATTTAAAAAATAATTAGTATTATTTCTAAATTCATTATATTACCCTCTAATGTTTATATTATTTATCCAAATGTACAGTTTTCTAGTGAATGGTTCTAAATTTTTAGAACTAAAGCATCATAGGCTACAAATATTCTAATGCCGACTTTAGTCAAGTTATTTTTTTAATGTCATACAATTTGATTCTAACTTTTAGCAAAATGCCACATGAGAAAATTCCATATTCCTTCTAAAGACATATAAAAGATAATATAAAACTATTTAGAAAAAATATACAGACATCAGAAAAGGATGGAATTTTGACAGTATAAATGATGCTAATGGTATACAAAACAATATAAATTGCAGAATATAAAACAATGATTGACAATTTCTATGTAATTTCTTAAGCATTGACATTATGATTCCGTGGTTTTAATTTTATTTACAGATAGGTACTTACCTATACATTATACATGTTTTAAAATGTTAACTGGTTTGATATTGGCAAATACTTTTTCCCAGTTAAAAGTAAAGATTGTCTTTGGAGAAAACTCAAGTGTAGAGCACATGTCTAGTATATGAGAGGTACTGGGTTTGACCCCAAGTATTACATGGCCACATGAGCACTACTGTGGTACACATGATGATGTGAACCCTGAAAAACATGAGGGCTGAGCCAGCCGTCACACCATGCAACCAAATCTAGTATCATGAGATGAGGCCCTTAGAAATGTACAAGATAGCCACTTTGTCCACCCCACCCAGGTGTGTGACCCCAAGCCAGTTCCCCAGCTACAGTGTGGCAGTGTGCGTTGCCCCTGTGACAGGGTCCTGGCCTCCTCAGAACTGAGCATGTATTCCTGTGGGGCCAGCGGTATTTTCCCCATTTCCGGCAATCTGGAGTCACATCTCAATCTTCTTGCGGAAGTCTGTGAGTAACATCCTAGCTATCTCAAACAGCATAAGCCAATAGGGCACTAGTCTATTCCGGCTTCGCCAAAATACTAATGAACACAAGAAATTTACAAGCCCAATATAAAAGATAACATTCTCCAAAAGCTTCACTGGAGGCCTCACATAAGGAACAGAGGAACACCTGAGAGGAAGGACATGTTCTAGAAGGGAAAAATAAAAAGGCAATCACCACTGACCAGGCTAATCCAGAATCTTTCCTCATAACAAAAGGGTATAGTGATAGTGAACTGGAAGGTCACTCTTCCATACAACCACAGCAACATGAAGAAACAGTGCAAATCCCCACCACGAGGAGAGGACTAAGTAAAGAGTCCAAAAGCCTCAAAGAGCATTACCCACAAATGTGAACTCTCCGACAAAGAATTCAGAGAAGAAATTCTGAAGATGTTAAATGAACTCAGAGTAATGGTGGACCTGGTATCCAGTAAATTATAGGAGGGCATGAAAGAGGCAATGGACAGCTGAGAAAATACAGGAAGAAATGAAAGCAGAAATTAAAAAGCTACAAAAAGAAGTGTCACAAATAAAGGATTCGGAAGATGAAAATAAAAACCCAGTCTGTGCCCTCAACAGTAGAATGGCTACAGCCCAAGACAGGATCAGTGAGCTTGAAAATGAGCTGCTGGAAGCCTACAGGCAACAGTAAACAATGGAAAGAGATATCAAAATAGCTATAGGGCAAATCAGAGTCCTAGGGAATGATTTCAAGAGGAACAACATTAGAGTCATTGGAGTACCAGAAGGACAAGGAAGACCCAAATGAAAAGGACACAGTTAAAGAAATCATTGCTGAAAAGTTCCCAGAGCTGGAGAAGGCAGGCATTCAAATTCAAGGAACCTGAAGGGTGTCAGTTAAAAGAGACCCTAACAACAACAACAAAAATAAACTTCAAGATATATCATAGTTAGAATGATGGATGTCACTGATAAAGACACAATACTGCAAGCACCAAGTTCAAAGAAGGAAATCACGTACAAAGGAGCATCCCTTAGCTTTACAGCAGACCTATCAGAGGAAACCCTCCAAGACTGAAGATAATGGTGGCATATAGTAAAAAATCTAAATGAAATGAACGCTTCACCAATAATACTTTATTCTTCTAAAGTCTCACTCAAACTCAAAGGAACGATACATTCTCTTATGGATAAACAACAGCTCAGAAACTTCATAGACTCAAAACCAAACCTAAAAGGACAAAAGGCGCTACTGTAAGACAAGAAAAACCCCTACAAGCACAACAAGGCCTTACAAAAAGATGACACAAGATCTCATAACAATAATCTCTCTCATGTTAATGGTCTAAATGCACCAATTAAGAGACACAGAGTGGCAAAATGGATTTAGAGACTGAAACCACCATTCTGCTGCCTACAAGAAACACATCTGAACAATCAGAGCAAACACAGACTTAAAGTCAAAGGATGGAAAACAATCCTGCAAGCAAACAACTCCCTCAAAAAAGATGGGGTGGCCTTACAAGTATCTGACGACATAGATTTCAGGTTGAAAAGGATTACAAGGGACAGTGAAGTCCATTATTAATCAAGGGATACATACAGCAGGAAGAAATCGCACTCCTAAATGAATATAAACCCAATGAGGGACCAGCTAAATACCTACAACAACTGCTAACAGAGGTTTTCTTTCTTTTTGAAATTCCAAAAAAAAATTTTTTTTAAACACCATGAGGTACAGTTGTAGATTTACAATTTTTTGTGCTTGAGTTTCGATTATACAATGATCAAATACCCATCCCTCCACCAGTGCCCATTTTCCACAACCATGGATAATATCCCTCCCACTCACATCCCTCCCATCCCACCCTGCCTCTGTGGCAGGGCGATCCCTGGTGTTCTCCCTCTCCTTTTGGGTGTTGTGGTCTGCAAAAGAGGCTTTGAGTGACAAACATGTTCAGTCCATAGTCTACTTTCAACATGCATCTTCCCTCCTGGGAGGATCCTCCAAACATCCTTTATTTGGTGCTCCCTTCTCTATCTGAGCTGCCCTTTCCCCTAGGATGCCTGGCTGGCCTCTAAGCTATGGAGTAATCCTCCTGGTGTTGCTCTCAGCTATTCTTGGGTATTAATCTCATATTTTGTTACTTTATATTCCCCAGATGAATGCAATCTTTCTATGTCTATCCCGCTCTTTCTGATTCATTTCGCTTAGCATGATACTTTCCATGTTGTACCACTTGTACATAAATTTCATGACTTCATCTTTTCTAACAGCTACATAGCACTCCATTGTGTAGATGTACCAAAGTTTCTTTAACCAGTCATCTGTTCGCGGGCATTCAGGTTTCTTCCAGTTTCTGGCTATTGTAAAGAGTGCTGCAATGAACAAACAAGTGCAGATATCACTTCGACTATACATTTTTGCCTCTCTAGGATATATTCCCAGGAGTGGTAATGCTGGGTCAAATGAGAGCTCAATTTCTAATTTTTTGAGCATCATTCATATTGTTTTCCAGAAGGGCTGAACTAGTCGACATTCCCACAAACAGGGAAGGAGTGTCCTTTTCTTGCCACATCTGCGCCAGCATCGGTTGCTTTTGTTCTTTTGGATGTGGGCCAGTCTCTGAGGTGTGAGATGGTATCTCATTGTGGTTTTGATCTGCATCTCCCTGATGATTAATGATGTAGAGCATTTTCTCATGTGCTTTTTTTGCCATTTGGGTTTCTTCTTTGAGAAAGTTTCTGTTCATTTCATTGCCCCATTTTTTGATGGGGTTGGATGTTTTCTTCTTGTGAAGTTCAACCAGTATTTTGTATATCCTTGATATCAACCCCTTGTCAGATGTGTATTCGGCGAATATCCTTTCCCATTCTGTAGACTGTCTTTGTATTTTGGTCACTGTTTCTTTTGAGGTGCAGAAACTTTGTAGTTTAAGATAGTCCCATTTATCTATCTCTGTTTTCACTTGCTCGGCCAGTGGCATGGCATCTTTGAAGATACCATTAGCTTCAATGTCATGGAGGGTTTTGCCAACTTTGTCTTCAATGTACCTTATGGTTTCTGGTCTGATGTTGAGGTCTTTAATCCATTTTGATCTTACTTTTGTACATGGTGTTAGGCAGAGTTCTGAGCCCACTTTTTTGCATGGAGCTGTTCAGTTCTGCCAGAACACTTTGTTAAAGAGGCTTTCCTTACTCCATTTCACATTACTTGCACCTTTATCAAAGATTAGATGATCATATGATTGAGGGGAGATGTCAGTGTATTCAACCCTATTCCACTGGTCTGCAGTTCTGCCTTTGTTCCAGTACCATGCTGTTTTGATTATTACTGCTTTGTAGTACAGTTTGATGTTCGGGAGGTTGATTCCTCCCATTTTCTTTTTCCCAAGAATTGCTTTAGCTATTCGTGGGGGCTTATTGTTCCATATAAATTTCAGGAATGTTTACTCCATTTCTTTGAAGAATGTCATGGGTATCCTTATAGGGATTGCATTGAATTTATACAATGCTTTCGGTAGTATTGCCATTTTGACAATGTTAAGTCTCCCGACCCATGAGCAGGGGATATCTTTCCATTTCCTCATGTCCTCTTTTATTTCCTGAAGTAGCGTTTTGTAGTTTTCTTTGTACAGGTCCTTTACTTCTTTAGTTAAGCTGATTCCTAGGTACTTGATTTTCTGGGGCACAATTGTGAAGGGATTGTTTTTTTCATGTCGCTTTCTTCTCTCTCACTGTTTATGTATAGGAAAGCCATGGACTTTTGGGTATTGATTTTATAGCCTGCAACTTTACTGTACGAGTCTATTGTTTCTAGGAGTTTTTGGTAGAGGTTATTGGGATCTCTAAGTATAGTATCATATCATCTGCGAATAGTGAGAGCTTGATTTCTTCCTTTCCTACCTGAATGCCTTTAATATCTTTTTCTTCCCAAATCGCTATTGCAAGTACTTCCAGTACTATATTGAACAGCAGTGGAGATAGTGTGCATCCTTGTCTCGACCCTGCTCTTAGAGGGAAGGCTCTCAGTTTTTCCCCATTGAGTATGATGCTTGCTGTAGGCTTGTGGTAGATGGCTTTAATTATGTTGAGGAAAGTCCCCTCTATACCCATTTTGGCTAGGGTTTTCATCATAAAAGGGTGCTGGATCTTGTCAAATGCTTTCTCTGCATCTATTGATATAATCATATGCTTTTTATCTTTTCTTTTGTTGATATGATGGATTATGTTGATTGATTTCTGTATGTTAAACCATCCTTTCATCCCTGGGATGAATCCTACTTGGTCATGGTGTATGATCTTTTTGATGAGTAGTTGGATTCTATTTGCTAATAGTTTGTTGAGGATCTTTGCATCTGTGTTCATCAGGGATATCGGTCTGTAATTCTCTTTCTTTGTGGTATCTCTGTCTGCTTTTGGTATCAGTGTGATATTTGCTTCGTAGAAACTGTTCGGAAGTGTTTTTGATATTTCAATTTCGTGGAAAAGTTTAAAAATGATTGGGAGTAAGTCCTCTTTAAAGATTTGGAAGAATTCAGTAGTGAATCCGTCTGGGCCAGGGCTTTTGTGCTTGGGGAGACTTTTTATTACCATTTCAATTTCCTTGATGGTGATAGGTCTGTGCAGGTATTCCAGGTCTTCTTGTTTCAGCCTTGGGAGTCTGTAGGAGTCTAGGAATTTATCCATTTCCTCGAATGTTTTGATGTTCCGTGGCATAAAGCTTCTCAAAGTATTCCCTGAAGATCCTTTGAATATCATTAGTTTCTGTTGTAATGACCCCCTTTTCGTTTTTGATTCAGTTTATTAGGGTTTTCTCTCTCCCTTTTTTTGTGAGTTTTGCTAGAGGCTTATCGATCTTGTTAATTTTCTCGAAGAACCAGCTCTTGGTTTCATTGATCTTTCGGATTGTTTTTTGGGTTTCCATCTCGTTAATCTCTGCTCTGAGTTTTATTATTTCCTTTCTTCTGTTCAGGTTGTGCTCCTTTTTTTGGTCCTTCTCCAAGTTCTTAAGCTGTGAGGTTAGGTTATTTATGTGTGCTCGCTCCTCCTTCCTGAGGAATGCTTGTAGAGCTATAAACTTTCCTCTAAACACAGCTTTTGCTGTGTCCCATAAGTTTTGGTAACTCGTGTGCTCATTTTCATTCCTTTCTAAGAATCTTTTGATTTCCTCTTTGATTTTCTGTCAAAGCAACTCGTTCAATAGCACACTGTTTAATTTCCAGGTGTTTGATTTAGTTTTCTGTTTTTGTGTGTGATTTACTTCTAATTTCAGCGCATTATGGTCTGAGAAGATTGTTGTTACAATCTCTATCTTCTTAATTTTATGGAGCATGTTTTGTGGCTCAGCATGTGGTTTATCTTGGAGAATGTTCCATGTACTCTTGAGAAGAATGTGTATTCAGCGTTTTGTGGATGAAGTGTCCTGTATATATCTACTAAGTCCCTTTCTTCCATTGTTTCCCTCAGATGAATTATGTCCTTGCTAAGCTTGAGTCTGGTTGATCTATCAAGAGGTGACAAAGCGGTGTTGAAGACTCCCACTAGTATTGTGTTGCTACTGATGTCTTTTTCCAAATCTATGAGTAGTTGTTTTAAGTACTTTGCTGGTCTCTCATTAGGTGCATATACATTTATTATTGTAAGTTCTTCCTGTTGTACAGATCCTTTGATCAATAAGAAATGGCCTTCACTGTCTCTTATGACCTTCTACACTCTGAAATCGATGTGGTCTGATATTAGGATGGCTACCCCAGCTTTTATATGGGAGCTGTTTGCCTGTAGGATTGTTTTCCAGCATTTGACACTGAGTCTGTGTTTGCTTTGACTATTGAGATGTGTTTCTTGCAGGCAGCAGAATGTTGGGTTCAATTTTCTAATCCATCCTGCCACTCTATGTCTTTTAATTGGTGCGTTTAGCCCATTGACATTGAGAGAGATTATTGTTATGGGATTTTGTCCCATTGTTCTGTTGAAATTTGGTGTATTTGAGGGGCCTTTCTTGCCTTAAAGTAGCCCATTTAGTTGTTCTTGTAACCATGGTTTTGAGTCTATGAAGTTCCTGAGCTGTTGTTTGTCTGTGAAACTGTGTGTTGTTCCTTCTATTATGAATGAGAGTCTCGCTGGGTAAAGAATTTCTGGAGAGGCATTTATTTCATTGAGTTTTTTCACTATGTTCCACCACTGTTTTCGGGCCATGAGGGTTTCATCAGAAAAATCAGCCGTGAATTTTAAGGATGCTCCTTTGTAAGAGATTTCTTTCTTCGATCTTGCTGCTTTCAGAATTTTGTCTCTGTCTAAGGTTTTGGTCATTTTGATCAGAATGTGTCTTGGGATATTTTTATTTGGATTTCTTCTAGCTGGTACCCTTCGGGTCTCCTGAATGTGGTCAAAAGTTTTCTTCAGCTCTGGAAAAATTGTAGCAATGATGTCTTTGACAGTTTCTTCTTCATCAAGGTTTTCTTCCTGTCCCTCTGGGACTTCAATAATTCTTACGTTAGCCCTCTTGGCTTCGTCACGATCTTCTCTTGCCATCTGTTCCCGAATAGTGAGTCTCTTTTCCATTTTCTGCTCTTTCCTGGAGAGTCTCTGAACTTCATCTTCGAGCTCATTGATTCTGTTCTCAGAGGCTGTTACTCTACTTCTGAGGCCTTCCACTGAGTTTTTCAATTCGCCTACCAGGTTTTTCAGGTCTGACATTTCCGATTGCATTTTCCTCATTTCTGCCTTCAAATCTTCTTGTCTTTTATTGGCATTGCTTTCCATTCTTTCTTTTAGTTCCCTAAGCATCCTAAGTAGTTCCCTTTTGAATTCCTTGTCAGAGAGGTTGTCTAAAACTACAGTACTGTTGATGTTTTCTGGGTTAGCCTCCTCAATAAGAAAGTTTGGTGGGCTGTTGCGTTGCTTTACCTTTCTGACAAGTGTGGTTTAATCCTTCACGTTCACTGTTACTATTCTGCTTGATTTGCAGTGTGAGTTGAGATAGGGTTATGACTTATTGGCTACTGAGTTCCTAGTGGCTGAGATAAAATAGAGAAGATTCCATCTAAGAAGGTAGCTTATGGTACCTAGGGCATATGTAGTGGGAGAACATTTTGTGGCTGCGTCAACAGCCGCGGCTCTGGAAAGGGTCCCTGTGCTGGTCCCGCGCAGATCAGGGGAAAAAAAGGGCTGTCCTATGAGATCGAGCTAGCTGCGCAAGCCCAGAGAAAGTCCAAGGCCTTGGGGGCGGGCTGCACCTGAATGGAAGGGGAGAGAGTTCACGGAGATCTTCCGCTTTCTTGCTCGGAGGTGGGCTAGGATCCCGTCTCGCGCAGATCAGGGGAAAAAACCGGCTGTCCTATGAGATTGAGCTAGCTGCATATGCCCAGAGAAAGTCCCAGGCCTTGGAGGCGGGCTGTACCTGAATGGAAGGGGAGAGAGTTAGCGGAGACCTTCAGCTTTGTTGCTGGGAGGTGGGCTCGGTTTCCGTCCCGCTCAGATCAGGGGAAAAAAACGGCTGTGCTATGAGATCAAGCTAGCTGCGCATGCCCAGAGAATGTCCCAGGCCTTGGGGGCGGGCTGTATCTGAAAGAAGGGGAGAGAGTTTGCGGAGATCTTCAGCTTTGATGCTGGAGGTGGGCTCAGTTCACGTCCTGCGCAGATCAGGGGAAAAAACCGGCTGTCCTATGAGATCCAGCTAGCTGCACATGCCCACAGAACGTCCCAGGCCTTGGGATTGGGCTGTACTTGAACGGAAGGGAAGAGAGTTTGCGGAGACCTTCAGCTTTGTTTGTGGGTGGTGGGCTCGGTTCCCATCACGCACATATAAGGGGAAAAAAACGGCTGTGCTATGAGATCGAGCTAGCTGCTCATGCCCAGAGGAAGTCCCTTGCCTTGTTGGCGGGCTGTACCTGAATGGAAGGGGGGAACATTCGCGGAGACCTTCAACTTTGTTGCTGGGAGGTTGGCTCGGTTCTCGTCCAGTGCAAATCAGGGGAAAAACCCGGCTGTCCTGTGAGATTGAGCTAGCTGCGCATGCCCAGAGAAAGTCCCAGCCCTTGGGGGCGGGCTGTACCTGAATGGAAGGGGAGAGAGTTCGCGGAGATCTACAGCTTTGTTGCTGGGAGGTGGGCTTGGTTCCAGTCCCGCACAGATCAGGTAAAAAACCGGCTGTCCTACGAGATCGAGCTAGCTGCACATGCCCAGAGAAAGTCCCAGGCCTTGGGAGCGGCCTGTACCTGAATGGAAGGGGAGAGAGTTCGTGGACACCTTCAGCTTTGTTGCTGGGAGGTGGGCTCGGTTCCCGTCCCGCGCAGATAAGGGGAAAAAAACGGCTGTCCTATGAGATCGAGCTAGCTGCGCTTGCCCAGAGAAAGTCCCAGCCCTTGGGGGCAGGCTGTACCTGAATGGAAGGGGAGAGATTTCGTAGAGATCTTCAGCTTTGTTGCTGGGAGTTTGGCTCTTTTTCCGCCCGACCAGATCAGGGGAAAAAACCGGCTGGGCTGTGAGATCGAACTAGCTGCGCATGCCCAGAGAAAGTTCCAGGCCTTCCAGGCAGGCTGTACCTGAATGGAAGGGGAGAGAGTTCGCGGAAATCTTCAGCTTTGTTGCTGGGAGGTGGGCTTGGTTCCCGTCCCGTGCAGATCAGGGGAAAAAAACGGCTGTGCTATGAGATCAAGCTAGCTGCGCATGCCCAGAGAATGTCCCAGGCCTTGGGGGCGGGCTGTACCTGAATGGAAGGGGAGAGAGTTTGGGGAGACCTTCAGCTTTGTTGCTCGGAGGAGGGCTCACTTCCCTTCCCACGCAGATCAGGCTGCTAACAGGTTTTAAGGAGGACATTTCTAGCAACACAATAGTAGCCGGAGACTTCAACATCACCTTATCACCTCTGGATAGATTGACAAGATTAAAACACAGCAAGGAAATACTGGCTTTGAAGGAAGAAATAGAAGAGAGAGGGTTAATAACACTATACAGAACTTCACATCCCCCCGCCCAAAAGAATACATATTATTTTCCAGTGCACATGGAATATTTTCCAGAATAGACCATGTGCTGGGCCACCAAACATACATCAATAGAATCAACTACCTTTTCAGACCACGATGCATTGAAAATAGAAGTCGATCATGCGATCATGTACAGATGCAGAAAACCAAACCAAACACTTGCAAATTAAACAAATCAATGTTGAACTATGTGTGGGTCAGGAAGGAAATCAAAGAAGAAATCAAAAGATACCTGGAAACAAATGACAATGAAGACACGAGCTACCAGAACCTGTGGGATGCAGCTAAAGCTGTGTTAAGGGAAAAATTGATAGCTCTGCAAGCATTTCTCAGGAAGGAAGAAAGGTTCCACATAAACAACTTGGCTTCACAACACAAAATATTAAAAAAGGACCAACAAAAAGAGCCGAGCCAGGCAGAAGGAAAAAGATAATAAAACTTAGAACAGAATCAACGTCGCAGAAACCCAAAAAAACAATCCAAAAAATCAATTAAACCAAAAGCTGGTCATTCGAGAAAATAAACAATACTGATAAACCAATAGAAAGGCTCTGAAAGAAAGAGAGAGGAAACCCTAATAAACTGAATCAGTAATGACAATGGGGCCATCACGAGAGAAAACAAAGAAATTTAAAACATCACCAGAGACTACTTTGAAAGTATATATACCATGAAGCAATTGGACCTAGAAGAAATGGATAAATTCTAGGATTCCTATAATCTCCCAAGGCTGAATCAAGAAGATCTGGAATACCTGAATAGACCTATTAATGTCAAGGAAATTGAAACTGTAGTCAAAATTCTTCCCAAAACAAATGGTCAAGTCCTGATAGATTCACTATCGAATTTTTCCAAACATTTAAAGAGGACTTGTTGCCATTTCTTCTCAAGGTTTTCCAGGAAATTTAAGAAAAAGAAATCCCCCCAAACAGTTTCTATGAGACTCAGAGTTTCCAAATACCAAAAGAAAACAAAGACACCACAAAATTAGAAAACTACAAGTAGGTATCCATGATGAACATGGATGCGAAGATTTTCAACAAAATATTAGCAAATAGAATTCAGCAATTTGTCAAAAAGATCACACATCAGGGACAAGTGAGATTCATCCTGGGGATGCAAGAATGTGAAAACACTGAGAATATTTCAAAAGTACAATGAAAAATTCTGCAATTTATAAGATTATATTTTGGAATAGCAAATGGAATTAGGGAATTTTGATCACATTTAATTTTATAAAAATAATATGTATTAGTATTAGAATATTCATTTTTAACTATTTGAATACTAATCTTTCTCACATAATAGAATACTGTGAATCAAACCATTTATGAGTTAAATATAAGAAATACATAAATCGAGAAAAAGAGACGGAGGTAATATTTGAGATATATTTTGAACTATTTGTTATTTTTTTGTCCTGAAGATTTGTATATTTTGATAGTGATGCTAGAAGATATTTAAATTTCTTCATTATTGAGATATGTCATATTAAAAAAGCTTGTCTTGCATAAAGAAAGACTCAGAGAACAGAAAGCAACAACTTTTATTTCCTTCTAATTTATTTTTAAATTTAATTAACGACATGAAATAAACATTCTGGACTTATGGAGCTGGGAAAGTTAGTACAGAGTTGTATCATAAGCTTTGCATGCAACCAAGACTAATTAGATTCCTGGAGGCACATGACACCTCTCCCTTCCCTCGTCCCTTTGCATGGTATACCAGGTATGTCTCTGGAGATCCCCAGCAGTATCTGGTTAACTCTGGAAATACCTGAGCCATGCTGAGGTGTCCTAAACAAGTTGTTCCCAGCCCTGCAGAGTGTTAGCAACACTACATTATTGGTGTCTAGGTTTGAAGCTCAGCAAAGTGAATGAAAAATCACTTCTAAGAGCCATGATCAACACTCTCAGATCTTCCAATTTTTTTTAACCTAATGTAGGATAACATTGGTTTGACCTTTCTCCCTTGCCACAGGGAGCTTAGGTTTATTGGGTTATACCCATCACAGTTCTCCTGAGTCACTCCTATTCCATTTATCTGTAAACTCTTCTCTCTGATCTCCTCCCCAGCCAGTTAATCACCTTTTCTCCCTAATCAGATTCTGTTAGCTTGTAAAATCAGATCCTTCTAAGGACACTGGACTTGTATTGTAAATTATGTCTTTTGCATAGTTTACCTTAAAGCAATGTCCTTTCTGTATGGACAGAGGAAGACAGTTAATATTACTCTTTGTACTTGGGAGTTGATTAACTCCGAATAACATTTACTGCTGGAGCGATAGCACAGCGGGTAGGGCGTCTGCCTTGCACTCAGCCAACATGGCCGACCCGAGTTCGATTCCTCTGCCCCTCTCGGAGAGCCCGGCAAGCTACCGAGAGTATTTGATATGCCAGACACAGTAACAACAAAGTCTCCAATGGAGACGTTACTGGGCCGCTCGAGCAAATCGATGATCAACGGAAGGGCCTTTACTTTACTTTACTTTATCTGCTTTTTTGACTCAGTTTATTTTAGTTCCTAGCACCCCAAAAGCAGGCTTCTGATGAGGGACTGAATAGACCCAGGACAAGCTGTGAGCTTCCCTGGCATTGAAATGGGCCAGGCCAAAGTGCCGCGGTACTCAACTATAAGTTGAGGGCATGATCATGGACAAATGCTGTCATGATCCAAAAGTAAGTAAGGACAAGACTAGGACCCTGCCTGGGCTAGAAAGACTAATCTGGCCTGAGGACTGAGGAATATATAGTGAGATGTCCTCAGGAAGAACCAAACTGTAAGTTTATGTCTCTTACTGTGCTCATACAGAATGACATTGCTAGAAATATTGGAAGTAGACTTATTGCAACTCTTTAAGTAGATTACTAGCTGAGGAAAGAACACACCCTTGAGCAGATCTCCTAGTAATCTGGAATAATCTCTTTGGATGAGATTTTATCCCTGAGTTAATCTCCTCGAGGAGTAGTCTTACTTCTCTTAGCTGATTTGTTAATATTCAACCCACCTTTGTGTCACCGCCCTACATGATTGCTATATAAACTAAGACTGTAAGATCGGAGGCAGGCAGCGAGAAGGTGCAGGCGCAGGCAGAGGTGGACTGAGGCTCGGGCTGAGGCTGAGGCTCAGGATCAGGCTCAGGCTTGGGCTCGAGTTCGAGCTTGGGCTTTAGAGGGCAGAGTCAGAGGTGAGAAGGACTCAGGCTTGAGTGAGAGAAGCAGAAGGGGAGTGAAGATTGGAATAAACTGCAATTGATACCGACCAGCCTGGCCCCCGTTCCTTCCTTCCCTCCTGCCCATCGCCATCAACCTATCCAGGGTGGGGGAAGCGAAATGAGACTACCGAATGTGGGCAGCAGGAGAGATAAAGCCCCGCTGGAATTCTGAAAATACACAACGTAAGGTGACAAATGATACTAACATGTATTTATAATGATAATATGAATATTAAAATACTAATTTGGTGCTCATACATAAAATCATATGGAATGGGAATAATAGTAATGTTGATTATTGTAATGAAAGGAAAGAATAAATGTAGACTAGATAGCTTGACTTTTATTCATATTTTGCACAAAATGTGAAATTCCAGCTACACATGACTTTTTAAGTTTTATTTTCACATGCTGCTTGGTAATAACAAAAGTTAATCATGAGAAACCGCACAACAATAACAACTTTTATCTTGTTGGGATTAATAGATGACCTGCAACAGCAAATCATACTTTTCATGTTTTTATTTATTACTTGCATGGTGAGTATAGCAGAGAATCTGATTATTATCACTCTCACATTGGTGGAATCACAGCTTAAAACTCCTATGGACTTTTTTCTCAGAAATTTCTCATTCCAAGAAGTTTCATTTACCAATGCTTGTATTCAGAGATATCTGTATAATATATCCACTGGGAATAATGTGATTACTTACATTGTTTGTATAATTCAGTTTTTTTTGTTGTTATTCTCTTTGGAGCAACAGAGTTTTTCCTCCTGGCCGCTATATCCTCTGACTGCTATGTTGCTATCTGTAAGCCCCTTCATTACATGACCATCATGAGTCATCGGGTATGCTCCATGTTAGTCCTTTCCTGTTGGGTATCAGGCTTGTTGGTCATTCTCCCACCTCCCAGCATGGGCCTTGAGCTTGAATTCTGTGACTCCAATGCTGTTGATCATTTTTTACTATGGTGCAAGCCCCCTCCTTAAGATCTCATGTACCAAAACACAGATAATGGAACAAATGGTTATCATTATGGCTGTGATTACAAGTGTGTGTAATTATTTCCTACACATACATTTTTTTATTAGGACAATTCTGAGATTTCCTTCTGTTCATTAAAGAAAAGAAGCCTTTTCTACTTGCTCATCTCATATGATTGCAGTTTTTATCACCTATGGAAGTTGTATATTCATTTATGTAAAGTCCTCTGCATAGGAAGATTTGGCAATAAATAAAGTAGTTTCAGTTCTGAATAGTTCTGTTTCACCCTTATTGAATCTATTCATTTATACCCTAAGTAAAAAGCAAGTGGTGAAAACTTGTAATGAATCTATATAGAGAATATCTTTTCTCTCAAAGAAATAAAGGTCTTGTGGACAATGGGCACTGGTACAGGGATGGGTACTCGATATTTTATGTCTGAAATACAAGCAGGAAAGTTTGTAAGTATATAACTGTACCTCACGGTGATTCATAAATAAATAAATACAATTTTAAAAAAAAGAATTAAAGGTCTTGATGACTCAGAGTGAAATAAAAGAAAGTTTTCCAAATATATGATTATATCTTAGCTCATTTCAATGCTTTGTATTATTTCTCTAATTGTAAACCAAGATTAAATTTGCATTCTAATCTCATCTTAAAAATAAAAACTTTAATTTTAATCAAACTTATGCATGTTGTGTTTTCTTATTGTGAAATTACAAAATATATTTCAAAAAATATTTTCAAAGTAATTAAACTTGTGTTTGTTGCTATATATGAAATTTTAAATTGTAAATAGCACAGCAGGTAGGGCGTCTGCCTTGCACTCAGCCAACATGGCCAACCCGAGTTCGATTCCTCCGCCCCTCTTGGAGAGCCCGGCAAGCTACCGAGATTATTCGATATGCCAGACACAGTAACAACAAAGTCTCCAATGGAGACGTTACTGGGACCGCTTGAGCAAATCGAGCAAAATTTCCAGACAAATACATTCAATTATAAATATATATATGTGTACATGTGTGCATCTCTCTCTATATATACATACATATAAAGACTCAAATGACACACATATCTGTTACTTTATCTTAGTACATAATATTCTCTTTTCTGTAATTAAAAGAGATGGGAATTATTTCTAGAAACCCTCAAACTTCTGACTTTTGAATTAGGACTATAAACTAAAAGTTAAGAAATTAAGAATAGTAGTTGCAGTATTTCTTCCAAAACAGAAAACTGTATAATTCCTTAGAAAAAAAAGTGATTTAAACTGTATCTCACACTATCATCATCATCATCCTGTTATTTGTCGATTGCCTCGAGCAGGCCCCAGTAACGTCTCTTTCATTCTAACCCTGAGACTATATTCAAGGCTCTTAAGGAGAATGAGACCCATCATTGTTACTGGTATTTGGCATATTTGGTACGCCACGGTGAGTTTGCCAGACTCTGCCCTGTGGGAAGGCTAAATTCGATAGCCTACAAGTTTGTCCAAACTTGTATCTCACACTATACAAAAAGTTAATGTGTATCAAAGACCTGTAGATTTCACCAGAATACTTAATATAGATTGAAACAACATAGGCAGAACTCTCAATGCTTTGGATTTGAAAAACATTTTCAATTATTTGATTTTACTAACAATGTAACAAAACAAAAATAGATCAGTAAGACTACATGAATTTTAAATGTTTTATACAAGTCAAAGAAAACTTGAAAAAGAGGATCTGGGCTTCCTCATGAGCTATTAAGAGCATTTATGCTCTAAGGCATTACCTTAAGGACCCCAATACACAAGGCAGAAAAGACATCTGCACTCCTATGTTTATCACAGCACTATTCAGAAAAGCCAAAATCTGGATACAGTTCAAGTGCCCAAGAACAGACAAGTGGATTAAGAAGTTATGGTACATCTATACAATGCAATACTATGCAGCCATTTGAAAAAAATTGAAAATTTGCTTATACATGTACGGACATGGAGAGTATCATGCTGAGTGAAATGAGCCAGAGTGGAGAAGGACAGACATAGAATGATTGCACTCATTTGCTGTATGTAAAGAAACAAAGTAGGAGACTAGTACCCAAAGACAATGGAAGCAAAGGCCCCGAGAAATGCTCCTTAGTAAAAAGCTTGTCACAGTTGGTGATGGTGGGGTGTTGGTTAGGTAAGAGAAGGGACCACTCTTACAATGATAGTGGGAAATGATCACTTGGACAAGAACTGGGTGCTGAAAGGAGGTGGAACAATAGCATGATACCTTTCCCACAACAGTATTGCACACCATGGTATCTGAAGGATAAAGAGAAAAGTGTCTGTCAAAGAGGCAGGCTGTTCAGCTTGAGTTAATTAGAGACATTGGTGGAAAGAAGAGCACACTGATTAAGGGATAGGTTTCAGTAATACAATATTTGAGCATATGATAGTTCAGGAAGAGTGGTGGAATCAAAAAGATGTGCCTGGAGCTGGAGCTTCTTCGTCCTCTTAACAATTTCTTCAATTCTCTTGAAGGTTTTCCACGCCACTCTCTTCCTTCTGTGCAGGTTCTGGCACCAAGTCATTCGTCACATTGAATTCTAGACCCATGTACACATAACTGATGCACTCACAGATGTTCGTTCCACTGAGAACAATGGAATGTCAGGAACTAGTTCATTTCTCATAAACAATCTCTTCCTGATCAGCTTCAGTCTGACCTTTCCACACTCATGGTAGAAGTCAGCCAGCATTTGTGCCGCTTAGCTAATGTTTGGTGTTATTAGAACGATGTCATCAGTGAAGCACAGGTGTTGTAGTTGCTGACCATCTATCTTCACTCCCATTCCTTCCCATTCCAGTTGTTGCATGACGTTCTAGAGGGTGGCACTGAAGAGTTTTGATGAAATGGTATCACCTTGCTGAATCCCTATCTTTACGTCGATGATCACTTCCTTGTAGAATGGTGAGATCCTGGTGGTGAATTCGTAATAGAGCTCTCAGAGGATACTGATGTATTGAGTTTGAACACCCTGTTTGGCTAGGGCTTCGATGACTGCTTCAGTCTCAACAGAATCAAAGGCCTTCTTTAGATCCAGGAACATTAAACAGAATGGAATCTTGAACTCTTGAGAAACCTCAATGGGATTAGTCACCGTGTGGATATGGTCTATCGTGCTGAATACTTTGCGTAATCTGGCTTACTCGCATGTTCGTCCATCTAGTGCTCTGCCGATCCTATTCAGGATGACTTGATTGAACAACTTGTAGATGAGAGGCAACAGGCAGATTGGGTGATAGTTGCTGATATTGCAGATATCTCCCGTCTTGTACAACAGAATGGTCTGCTGATTTTCCACTGGGACAGAACCTTGCATTCATACAAGTAGCATGTGAAGAGCTGAGTCAGTGTATTGACGAGTACTGACAGCAGATTCTTCAGGTGTTTGGGTCTGACCTTGTCTGGATCGGGTGTTTTATGCTTCTTTACCGATAAAATGGCATGTCGGATTTTGGAAAGTAGAATGCTGGTGATGACATATCCATCCTGCAGAATTTGGTATGTGGGCAGGTGGACGTGGCTATAGAAGAGATCTGAGTAGCAGTTGTGGATAACATTCTCCATTGCCCTTTTGGAAGATGTGATAGATCCATCAGGATATCAGAGGGCAGTCATCTTGGTCTTATAGTTGGTGAAGGACAGGTGGGGGTTTCGAATACTTTTCCCAGCTTCTGCCACATTGGCCAGCACTGTTGCTCTTCTCTCTTTCAGGTCTTCCTTTCTTGCTTCTCTGCACAACATTGCAAGCTCAGATGTTAGCTTGTGATTTTCTGAGACTTGCGCCAAACCACATTGGCGAATGCTCAAGAGTTTCCAAAGACAGACGTCTTTTTATGGCTTTCCCACTCTCGGCATTCCTTGCACAGTCATGGAGGTGCTGAACCTGTCGATCGTATTCCTTGTCTATCTTGTCAATAATGGCATCTTCCCATATTGCTGGAATATTGCCAAAGAGCTCCCAGTTGGTGGTCGTTCTGGGAGTTCTCTTCTTAAACTCTGCAGCCCTTTCTCTCCATTCTTTAAAGAATGTTGCACGAAGGAGACGGTCGTCTGATCTTGTTTGAAATTTTGGGACAAAATTCAAGGTGATACATTTCATCAAAACAATAGCAACATCAGTCAGGCAAAACTATGGATTGACTATGATGTGGTCAATTTCATTGTGGAACTGGGAGTCTCCCATGTCCAAGGATTAGATTTGGACTTCTGGAACTGCGAGTTACAACGGATGGTCTTGGTCAACATGTTGAACTCAGACAGTTTCTCACCCTGTTCATTCCATTCTAGGCCATGGGTTCCAATGTGGAGTTCTTTGGGTGACTTTCTTGGTCCTATCTTTGGCATTAAAATCACCAACAGTGACCTTGTAGAAGGTGTAGTCTTTATAGAACTTCTCCAGCTCCATGTAGAACTTCTCAATTTCTTCTTCGTCATAGTTGGATGTTGGTACGTAGACAAGGAAGATAGAATCTGCTGTCAAAGAGCTACAACTATTCAAATGTAAGCGTCCAATTCGGGTTGTTATGCATTCCAATGAATTGATGCTAATGGCCAAGTTCATGTTGATGAGAACACAGATACCACTGACGCCTCTACTGTCACATGTTTCGGGAACAGTTGTTCTCCAGTGTCTAAAAAGGCATGATGTGATGGATGCTTTCTCATCTCCATCATACCAATTATGTCATACTTGGTCTTCTGCACTTGCACCATCAGGTCCTCAAGGGATGCTTCCAATGCCAATGTACGTCCACTGAAAGTACAGACAGTCATTTTAGTCCTTCTTTTTGGCAGACTCATTCATCCCTGAGATTTTATTAGACTCTCCTTGCTCATCCTTCCTCTTGCTTCCATATTGGAAGGCTCTTTCAGGGTCAGGAAATGAGGCCCATTATTGTTACTGTTTCTGGCATATCGAATACACCCCGGGTAGGTTGCCTGGCTCTGCCGGGTAGGTGGGATTCTCTCAGTAGCTTGCTGGGCTCTCCAAGAGAGACAGAGGCTTTTAGGATGGCCTCTAATTTACCTTGCAGGTGCTCCCAGTCTACTGAATGCAAATTTTTGGTCA
Source organism: Sorex fumeus (assembly GCF_029834395.1). Lineage (NCBI taxonomy): Eukaryota > Metazoa > Chordata > Mammalia > Eulipotyphla > Soricidae > Sorex > Sorex fumeus. The sequence goes on along the minus strand of NW_026606086.1, from coordinate 14,170,857 downwards.
ACTGGCATATTGTAAAGATCTGCACCCTGACAAACACGCACCTGACTGCATCTCTGGGCAGAACTTGTTGGTTCACTCTTCATTGGTTGGCACCATTGCCATCCCCGCCATGATGAGTCAGTGAACATTCTCAGAGAACAGAGAGGGAGGTTGGGCAGGGCGTGGTGGCCCCAGGCGGCGACAGTGGTGGCTGAGGTGGCAGCGGGGGTGCTTCTGGCCGCACGGACAGGAGCTCTGTCAAGAGAAGAGCATCAGGCGGGAGCACCCCTTCATCCCCACTGCAGTGCGCACAGTGGCCAAGCCGCCCGCGCTGCTGCCTCCGCTCAGCCCCCACCTGGGACCCACAGTCTGGCTCAACGCCCTGGGCAGCTACGGCTGCGGCTATTTATAATATCTTAATGTTTTACTTTCCTTGATAGAATATTTGTTTATTCATTTATTTATTTTTTTATTTTGAGTCAGAGACACATGATGGTCTCCGACTCAAAATAAAGATATTTGAAAGATATTTGTTGATTTGCGCACAGGAGAACATGAGTTATCAGGGCTCAAAGCTCAGTTATACTCTTCAGCTTACTGAGTTATTAGTTATTAGTTATTATCTGACACTTTATAGGATGTTAGGTGGAAGTTGAGAATTTTTAATATTAGATTAATAAATATTGTTGGCTGGGTGATATTAGCTGTAATTATGGAAGTATATTTTTATGAATTTCATGGATTTATATGAATATTATATGAAACAGTAAATTTGTTTATATGAAACAATACGTTCAAATTTACTTTGACATAAATTAAAACATTAATTGCAGAGGCTGGAGCGATAGCACAGTGGGTGGGGCATTTTTCTTGCACGCAGCCAAGATAAAGTCATATATATATATATATGAAGTTGAGTTCATGCATGGCTGTGGTCAGGGATTACTCCAGACTTTGTGCTCAAGCACCACTCTTGGCAGTGGTAGCGCCAGATTATGGGATGCCAGGGATCAAACCCAGGTTGGCGGCAAGGCAACATGCAAGGCATGTTCTGACCTCTGTTCTGTCTGTTCAACTTAAATTTTAATACAAAATGTAGCAAATATTATATAAAATGTGTTTGTCACACAAAATAAAACATTAATAACAAAATAATACCAGAAAAAATATAGACTAATGCACCAAAGAAACAATTTGAACTCATGAAATAAACCCTCATATTTATGAAATAACAACAAAGGATCTAAATACATGCAATGAAATATGGAGAGTTTCTTCAATAAATACTATTGAGAAAAATGGATAGTCACATATAAATTAGAACTGTATGTCACACAAATCTCCAAAGGTTAAATCAAAATGTCTTAAAGACCTTGAGAAATATCAAAAATCCATAAAATATATCAACAATTTATAGGCAAAATTCTCCAGGTAAATCGACCCATAAGAGATTTTCAATAACATGACTCCAGAGGCAAAGGCATCAGAAACAAACAAAAAAGCAAATGGATACGTTATTTTTAAAAATTCTTATTCCTAAAGTAGTTAATTCAAAACAAGAATACAATAGTGAATTTTGACTGGAATTGAGTATGTAATTAATCTATGTCTTAAGAAGAGTTTTATTTAGGCAGAATAAAGAATATTGCTATAAGATAAAATAAAATTAAAAAAGAATATTGAGATCATATGCTTTTCCTTTCTTTTCAAATATATACAATGACCCTGTGATTACATAGATATGTATACATATTATACAAAATAACTTTTCACAACATGTATTTTAATGTGAAATGAGCATTAGAAACAATTATAGATGAAAAAGATTATTTTGGTAATTAAAAATATTGTATTTAAGTGACATCTGCACTTGTTTGTTCATTGCAGCACTCTTTACAGTAGCCAGAATCTGGAAAAAACCTGAGTGCCTGAGAACAGATGACTGGTTAAAAAACTTTGGTACATTTACACAATGGAGTACTATGTAGCTATTAGAAAAGATGAAGTCATGAAATTTACATACAAGTGGTATAACATGGAAAGTATCATGCTAAGCGAAATGAGTCAGAAAGAAAGGGATAGACATAGAAAGATTGCATTCATCTGGGGAACATAAAGTAACAAAATAGGAGACTAACACCCAAGAATGGCCGAGATTAGTACCAGCAATTTTACTCCATGTCTTGGAGGCCAGCCAGACATACTAGGGAAAAAGGGAGCTCAGATAGAGAAGGGAGCACCAAATAAAGGGTGTTGGGAGGATCCTCCCAGGATGGGAGAAGCATGCTGAAAGTAGACTATAGACCAAACATGATTGTCACCCATTGCCTCTTTTGCAAACCACAACACCCAATAGGAGAGAGAGAACAAAAGGGAATGTCCTGCCACAGAGGCAGGATGGGATGGGGGGATGGGGGATGGGAGGGATACTGGGATTCGTGGTGGTGGGAAATGGGCACTGGTGGAGGGGTGGGTATTTGATCATTGTATAATTGAAACCCAAGCACAAAAATTTGTAAGTCCACAACTGTACCTCATGATGTCTCACTAATAAATATAAAAAACAAATAAATAAATAAATATTGTATGTGTAAGCTCGAGCGGGCCCAGTAATGTCTCCATTGGAGATTTTGTTGTTACTGTGTTTGGCATATCGAATACATCATGGGTAGCTTGCCAGGCTCTGCCGTGTGGGCGAGATACTCTCGGTAGCTTGCCGGGTAAAAGTGTAGTAGAAGATTGAATTGAGATCGTGCTTTTTCCCCTAGTTAGTAAGACAGAAATTTGATTTATTTCTGATACTGTTGTTATATTCTCTTGTCTCAAAGGACAGAGTCCTTGTTTTGGTTGCTTTGCTAAAGTTCATTACTCAAAAGTTTAATTAGGGACGTGAGAACCCTGGAGACCAGGATTCAATACTGAATTCGCTTAGGTAATCCCAGAGTCCCTCCAGACAATTAAGCAGAAGACATAAATACCATTATTTTTGTTGCAGAAAGTCAACTTCGTGCAGAGAAATATCAGAACTCTCCACAGACAAAAAAGTAAAAAGTTATTTGTTCACTATTACATTAGGTTTTCCTCTTTTCATGTTAGGAAATAAAGAAAAAATGACTCAAAAATTTATCATTAGAAAGCCTTTAAAAAGTGGCCTTTTATGATTTGAAAATTGGAAAACTGAAGAATTCAAGACCTCTCAGAAAATGCTGGAGAAGTAAATATAGTTTAATGATCCTGTTCAAACACTATGGAAACTTATTGCTTAATCAAAGAATAAACTCAATAAGGAATTGCCAAGTAAAATTATGAAAAAATGATCAAAACAGTAAGTATTTTTAGGTAAATATGACACTCTCTCCCTTATGAGAGAGAGAAATATTTGTTAGTTTTTTTCTGTAATTCTGTTACTTAATTTTATTCAATTTTTGGACTGAAAAATTATAGTTCATATTATTTTACTAGTCAATATTTTTTGTAAAATTAAGATCATAGCTAAGATTTATACTTGTTTGAGTAAATGATTACACACAGTATAATCTCAAAACTATCATCCAATATGTTTAGAATTGTACCCCCAATGAACTATAATGTGGCTTAAAACATTTACATCTTCTAAAGTTAGATGATTATTATCTGAATTTAAACAGAGGTATCTAATCCCACCTAAGCACCTATCAGATCAGTGGAAATGCCTCTTTACTACTGAATCAAGAGTAATATTATGGTTGAGTAGCACTGTAGCACTGTCCTCCCATTGTTATCAATTTGCTTGAGTGGGCATCAGCAACGTCTACATTGTGAGACTTGTTACTATTTTTGGCATATCCAATAGATCACGGGTAGTTTGCCAGGCTTTGCCGTGCGGGCAGAATACTCTCAGTAGCTTACTGAGCTCTCCAAGAGGGGCTGAGGAATCAAACCCCCGTCGGCTGCATGCAAGGAAACGTCCTACCCACTGTGCTATCACTCTAGTCTATGGTTGAGTCAACAAAGAAATTTTCTGTTGTTCATGAAGCACTACACAAGGCTTGCTTCAAAGTGAAAAAACCTCAAAATTATTTCACTGAGGTTATTTTGTCTGGTGTACTTCAGATGGAGAGTGGGTGTGTGTGGGGGTTATGAAACAAGAGAAGAGAGCAGGGATGTCAATTAAATTATTTTATCTACTTTTACACTTTTTAACACTAAAGTAATTAACTTTATCACTAAGGCAATTGAGTTTACTCTATTTACTCTATTACTCTGATTGCTTCTACATTAAACCAAAACTCAAAGGCTGATGCAAATATTGAGACATATTAAATTATTAGACATTATTTACGTACAGGCTGGATCGATAGCACATCAGTAGGGCGTTTGCCTTGCACGCGGCTGGCCTGGCCAAGCCAGGTTTGATTCTTCCAACCCTCTCAGAGAGCAAGCTACCAAGAGTATCTCACCCCACGGCAAAGCCTGGCCAGCTCTTCATGACGTATCAATGTGCCAAACACAGTAACACCAAGTCTCACAATGGAGATGTTACTGGGCCCGCTGGAGCAAATTGATGAACAACGGGAGGATAGTCCTACAGTGCTATTTAAAATAAAATGTAAATCAGAAAGATATTTGTCAATATAGCAAAAATAAACAAGGTTAGTACTGAAAATGATTTTAAAGAATTATTTTTAAAAATAATATCGCTGGAGCGATAGCACAGCGGGTAGGGCGTTCGCCTTACAAGCGGCCAACATGGCCGACCCGAGTTCGATTCCTCCGCCCCTCTTGGAGAGCCCGGCAAGCTACCGAGAGTATTCGATATGCCAGACACAGTAACAACAAAGTCTCCAATGGAGACGTTACTGGGCCCGCTCGAGCAAATCGACGATCAACGGGAGGGCCTTTACCTTTACCTTTACCTTATTTTTAAAAAGCAAAGAACACAGTTTTCTGAATATTTCTGTATAAACTTGATGCATGTGAGAAGGAACAAAATGCACATGTCATCAAAGGAAACCATTTTGACAATTCAACAATTCCTATAAGAACTTAAGTATATAACTGAGGTAAGTGTATGTCACAAGATATTACTACTAAATATTCATCTATTTCTTTATTTGTATCTTATTAATTCTGCAAGTTTGCATTATTAGTTTCTCTCTTTTCTATTTATTTATTTTTAATTTTTCTTTATACTCACTTAAATTTGATATTAGCATTAGAGGTTGAACAATAAGTTGGCCTTTTCTATTATGTCACAGGGGATTTAAAAGACACATGTCTGTAGGAAGACGAATTTATTTTTCTATATTCAGAGGACTCAAAAACTTTGAAGGAAATATTTTAAGAGTGTGAATGAGTAAAAATCCATTCATAAAACAAACCAAATTATGTTTCCTGGAAATCTGACTTTTCTTCAATGACAAAGAAATAGAAAGAACACAAGAATTTGTGCTTTAGGATAGAATATCATTGTAACTACTCTTACTAACACTTAATACCATGATCCATAAACGGAAATAAAATATTTACTACTGCAAAACATGCATATTAAATATGATAAAAATGAGACACTTAAAGAAAAGAATATAATTATAAATTTATTCATTCATTATATTTTCTGAAATGCTGTTGTATATATACAAAAATATATTTACCTATGGCATAGGAATTGTACTTATTAAAAAAGGTATGCATATAGGTGATATTCTTGGGATTGCAAAAAATTTTAGACTAGGTTCATCTTAAACATAAATATACATATAAAATTCTTCATAAAATATTCCAAATTGTTTGTTTATTTGTTTTGGGGACAATACCAGTTGATGCTCCTAGGTTACTCCTGGCTATGCACCAGGAATTACTCCTGGTAGACTTGGGGAACCATATGGAATGTGAAGGATAGAATTGCATGTTGGCCGTGTGCAAGGCAAGGCTGTACTATCACTGGTCCCATGCCCTAAATTTTAAATCTACAGAGGTATCTTACTCTGTTCTTCAGACTGACAAAAGCTTTTAGGACTCTGAGAAACCTAAAATAATATTTTAACATGTATAATTCATCACTCTAATGAGAATTACACAATATAAAGAAATTAAGCACAAGTATTTGTGCAAAACAAGGTGCGACATTTTACATGTCATCTAAATAAAAATAAAAACATTGAAACAAAACCTTCACATAAGTAAAAGAACAAATAAAATGAGAAGTCTGTTTAAAACCATATATATGGGCATATGTATCTTGATTTAAGAGATAATGTAGAATAATAAAATTAATTTGAACAATGTTTGAATTTAATTAAAAAAATAGTGGTAGTGCAAGTCATAAGCACAAAATTTGATATTGGTTTTCAAAACAACTGTCAAATCTTGATGGTGTTTTACAAAGAAGTGGGGTTGACTTACAGGAGTAAAAGATTACTCCTAGGATGGGTAAGATAAGAAGGTCATGACATTAATGACTACTGATATAAATTTAAAACATAAGGAATGAAATTTCATATAGATGTAAGGGATAATATAAGAGCTAAATTTCTTGCCTTCTGTTCACTTGGCCCCAACTCAGTTCCCCTGCATCAAATAATCTCCTGATGCCATCAGGAGACAATTCTGAGTCAGAGATAACTCCTGAGTACTGTCTGTTGTAGGGTTTAATAAATAAAATTCTGTATCTAATTTCATACTTAGGAATATTAAGTTCAATTCTTCCTTCAATAAACATAATCACAGTCAACAATTTGAAAAATAACTTGAACATATAAAAGAATATACTTGATAATTTGTAATATCTTGATAATTTGTGCGGTCACGGTACTCCCGTTGTTCATCGATTTGCTTGAGCGGGTCCAGTAATGTCTCCATCATGATACTTGTTGTTACTGTGTTTGGCATATCGAATACGTCACGGGTAGCTTGCCAGGCTCTGCCGTGTGGGCGAGATAGCTCTGCCGTGCGGGCGAGATACTCTCGGTAGCTTGCTGGGCTCTCCGAGAGGGGCGGAGAAATAATTTGTACATACTTAATAAAATATCATTTATCCAATCATATGTCAATTTTGAATAAGGAATATAAGGAGAGAAGAATAATGAGATAAAGAAAACTTCCAAATACAGTTGGATGATTTTTTGTTATTGTCCTTTCTTTTATTTCCAGGAAAAATAAACACATTGACACTAAGGAATGAAGAGAATTCATGTTGCTAATTATCTCATTTTATCTTATATGTAAAGTTTGTTTTAGATAAAGAATGTCTTAATATAATTAAAAAGGTTATATAATAATATGAATATTTATAAGCATATGTAATAAATAATAATCAAAATGCAAATGCGATGTAGAAAGAAAGAAGTAAAATGGTGGAAACTTTTACAGTGATACAAATGTTGGACGTTTTGAGAAATATTGTTCACGGACAAGGGAAAATAAATGTAGACTAGTTTCTTTGACTTTTATATGTTTTATTTTGGATCAAAATGTAAATGTCTACCTCCTTATGAAATACTTTTCTTTTTTCAATGCTGACTGGTAGAATCCAAAAGAAAAACATGAGAAACCGCACAGCAGTAACGACTTTCATCTTGCTGGGACTAACAGATGATCCACAACTGCAAATCATACTTTTTATCTTTCTGTTTATCACCTACATGCTGAGTGTAACAGGAAATCTGATAATTATTGCCCTTACATTGGTGGACTCACATCTTAAAACGCCTATGTACTTTTTCCTTAGGAATTTTTCCTTCTTAGAAGTGTCGTTTACGACTGTCTGTATTCCTAAATTCCTATACAGTTTATCAACTGGAGATAATACCATTAGTTACAATGCCTGTGCAAGTCAACTATTTTTTGTTTTTCTCTTTGGAGCAACAGAATTTTTTCTCCTGGCAGCCATGTCCTATGATCGCTATGTTGCTATCTGTAAACCTCTTCATTATATGACCATCATGAACAATAGGGTATGCACCATATTAGTTTCCACCTGTTGGGTGTCTGGATTACTGGTCATTCTCCCACCTCTCAGCATTGGCCTTGAGCTGGAATTCTGCGACTCTGATCTCGTTGATCATTTTAGTTGTGATGCAAGCCCTGTCATAAAGATCTCATGTTCAGATACATGGCTAATAGAGCAAATGGTTATCATTGTGGCTATTTTTGCACTCATTATTACCCTATTGTGTGTAATTCTCTCCTATGCATGTATTATCAGGACAATTCTAAAATTTCCATCTGTCCAACAAAAAAAGAAGGCCTTTTCTACCTGTTCTTCCCACATGATTGTGGTTTCCATCAGTTATGGAAGCTGCATCTTCATGTATATCAAACCCTCTGCAAAGGAACAGGTTGCCATAAATAAAGGAGTTTCATTGCTCACTAGTTCTGTTGCACCTTTGTTGAACCCTTTCATTTATACCTTAAGGAATAAGCAAGTGAAACAAGCTTTCAATGATTTCATTAAAAGGATCAAATTTTTCTCAAGTGACTCAAAATTTGGGTGAATAAAAGTATAAAAAAATATGTTCTCCACTACTCGAATGAATCTATATTATGTCTAGATGCTTTATACCACTAATTTAATAATTTTTAGACACATAAAGTGGTTTTATGCAACAATCTCTTCTCACTTATATCATATTTCATTTTTTAAACCATAATCATGCATAGAGATTTTTCTCCTTTTAACTATAAAACATATTTCAAATTAATTTGACATGTATTCATTAATTATGGGTTTTTTAAGTGATCTAGAAAAAGATTAAAATAATTTTATTTACAAATTCATAAATTGAATAGAGGATAATTATGTGGTCTGGGAACATAGTACTATGTATAAGGTGATTGACTACCTTGCGTGCAGCAGACCCAGTTTCAAACCTTGGTATCCCATATAGTCCCCTTGTCACCTCCAGGAGTGGTCTTGGAGGGATATTCAGAGCAGACCCAGAGCACCACTGGTTTGACCTCCTAAAATAAAATAAAAGTTCCGTTATGTAGTAATAATAGAAATTCACTTCTTAAAAGTTGTTAAAATGAAAAGTTATGGGTTTTGTAAAAAAATTAAGGGAATTGCAGTAGATAAAGGAATAAATTACTTACTGAGTGTAGCAAAGAATCTGATTATTGTGACCTTCACATTGGTGGACTCACATCTTATGACTCCTATGTACTTTTTCTCAGAAATATTTCATTCTTAGAAGTCTCTTTTACAACTGCTTGTATTCCTAGATTCCTGGATAGCATGTCAACTGGGGATAATACCATTACTTAGAATGCTTATACAAGCATTTTTTGTTATTTTCTTTGGAGCAACAGAGTTTTTTTCTCCTGGCCACCATGTCCTATGATCGCTATGTTGCTATCTGTGAGACCCTTCATTACATGACCATCACGAGCCATTGGGTATGTTCCACGTTAGTTCTTTCCTGTTGGGTATCAGGCTTACTGGTCATTCTCTCACCTCTCTGCATGTCCCTTGAGCTTGAATTCTGTCACTCCAATGTTGTTAATCATTTTTTTCTGTGATTTAAGACCCTCCTAAAGATCTAGTGTACTGATTCATGGCTTATAGAACAAATGGTTATCCTTATGGCTGTGATTTGCCTTCATTATCGCACTAGTGTGTGTCATTATTTCCTACACATACATTATTTTATCAGAACAGTTCTGAGATTTCCATCTGTCAACAAAGGAAAAAAGCCTTTTCTACTTGCTCATCTCATATGATTGTAGTTTCTATTGCCTATGGAATTTGTATCTTCATTTATGTAAAGCCCTCTGAAAAGGAAGATTTGGATAGTTCTGTTGCGTCTTTGTTGAATACATTCATTTATACACTAAGCAATAAATAAGTGAAGCAAGTTTTTAATGACTTTCTAAAGATAATCTCTTTTCTTTCAAGTAAATAAAATCCTTCATTATTGAGTGAAATAAAAGAAAGTTTTCCAAATATATGATTATGTCTTACCTAATTTAAATGCTTTATATTATTTTTTCAACCATGTATGTACATTTAATTTTCATCCTAACCTCACTTTTTCAAAAATCTTTCACTTTAATCAACCTCATACTTTGTATATTTTCTCATTGTAAAACTGTAAAATATATTTCAAAACTGCAAAATATATTTCAAAGTAATCAATCTTGTCTTCATTGCTATGTGTGGGTTTAAGCTTGTAAGACTTTGAGTAAAATACAAGGTAAAGTGGTCTAGAGAGAGAGAGATTAGCATCGTACAAATTTCTTTTACTAAGTTCTTCCCTTAAAGATCAATAGTGTATGCATAGAGTATCTCAGGAGATATAATAGCCTCTATTCTGTAATTAGAAGGAATGGGAATATTGCTAGAAACCAATAATTTTCTCAGTTTTTATTTATAACTCCAAACATAAAGCCAGGAAATTAAAATGGCAGTTGAAATATTTCTCTCATAGCAGAAAACTGTATAACACCTTGGAGAAAAGAAATGAAATAACCTGTATCTCACATTATACTAAACATTACTTCATTGTGTATCAAAGACATAGATTTAACCATAATGCAGAATACAGGTTGAAACAACATAGGCAGAACTCTCAAGGGTTTGGAGTTCAAAGACATTTTTCATGACTTAATTATTAACAACAAAGTTGAAAGGAAGGTTTGAGATATTTTGGTGAGGTGTAGTCACCTTTTTCATCAAAAATATGAAGGTTAACTGTTGCAATAATGTTACCAAAATTATAATAGAAAGGAGCACTGTAGCACTGTCCTCCTGTTGTTCATCGATTTGCTTGAGTGGGTTCAGTAATGTCTCCATTGTGAGACTTGTTACTGTGTTTGGCATATTAAATATGTCAGGGGTAGCTTGCCAGGCTTTGCCGTGCAGGTGAGATACTCTTGGTAGCTTGCCGGGCTCTCTGAGAGGGGCGGAGGAATTGAACCCAGGTTGTCAGGTCGGCTGCGTGAAAGGCAAATGCCCTACCTGCTGTGCTGTCACTCCATCCCCATAATAAAAAGGAATGAAAAATAAATGATTTTTTTCCTCCTGTCCACCTTCCAATTAACTCTTAGGTTCATAATATAGAATGAAACCAGTACCAACTCCATTAGAAGTGTCAGCTTAAAAGAATCAATTGACCTACTATTTAATGGACTTTAGCCACTGACGATCTCATTAATCAGAATCAAATGTGTTTATTAAGGGTCAGTTATATGATTCTGGACCAAGTGCATCTGTTAATTAAAATGTTCTCATTTTATCTTAATTTGTCTGGGAGAGTATACAGCACTGGTATTTACAAGTTTTATAATTGTATTCATCTAAGTGTCTCTCTCTGTACTAGGAGGTAGACCTGGTGAATGGAAAATACAACTGCTTAAATATAAAAAGAAATTCAAACACATTTATATTTGTACTTTATTTCAAAAATTTAATTGTGTGGCTAGCATACCTATCATTGATATGAATGCCATTAGCAAATAAAATTCACCCTAAGGCTGGGGATGTGAAGCAAGCTCTAATGTCCATTACCTCAAAAGTATGCATCCCTGTGCTTCAGACTTGACACCATGTGTCTGCTGAGCATTGCTGGAACCCCACAGTTTCAGTTACAATTTCAAAAAGATAAAGGAAGATCGAAGCGATTTAGAAAATAGGATTAATAGTGTAAATTTGTGATAAAAACATCAGTCTTGCCTAAGTGACATTATGTCATATAATTTGAATTTCTTTCAACCATATTTATAAAAATCAAACATATAAGTCAGAGATCAGGAATTTCAATTTTAATTATTGTTTCTATTTATACACTTTTAAACATTAAAGTAAATGAAGAAACATTGCCTCCAGATTAAATCAAATATCATAGGGTAAAGAAAATCTTAAAACATATTAAATTATTAGATACTACTTGTATAAAGAATAAACCAAAAATATATTTGACTTATATATAAAAGATTTAAAGAAGTTTTGTATTGAAAAATATTGAAGAAGTATTTTTTTAAAAACCAAAGAATTCAGTTTTTCATTCCTGTATAAAGTATCGAATAATGTGAGAGGTCATTAAATATGCATACTTTTGAAAATGCATGTGTCAGCAAAGGAAACAATTTTAACAATTCAATAATTTATTATAAGAACAACTGTACAACTGAGGAATGCCAAGAGAGAGATAGCCACAAAAAAAAGCCTGTCTTCGAAAACTTTTGAGCTTATTCGCCAACATGGCTTGGTGCATGCCTCAGGCAACCACAAGGGAACATCCAAGCTTGCAAAGCAGTGCAGAGAAGCGATAAAGAAAGAGCTCAAAGAGAGAAGAGCAGAAGTGCTGGTAGATAGATGCAGAGGAAGTTTGGAAAAGCATTCACAACGCCTGCCTGTTCTTTACCAACTACAAAACCAAGATGACTGCCCTCTGACGTCCTGATGGATCTATCACATCTTCCAGAAGGGCAATGGAGAAGATTATCCATGACTTCTACTCAGATCTCTTTAATGGCCATGTCCACCCTTCCACATACCAAATTCCGCAGGATGGATATGTCGTTCCCAATGTTATGCCTTCCAAAATCTGACAAGCAATTTTGTTGGTAAAGAAACAAATAGCACCTAGCCCAGACAGGATTAGACTCGAACACCTGAAGAACCTGCCATCAGTACTCATCAATACACTGGCTCGGCTCTTCACACGCTACCTGTTTGAATGCAAGGTTCCGTCCCAATGGAAAACCAGCAGGACTGTACTACTGTACAAGAAGGGAGACATCCACGACATTGGCAACTATCGCCCAATCTGCCTATTGTCTGTTATCTACAAGCTGTTCACTGGAGTTATCCTGAATAGGATTGGCAGAACACTAGATGAAGGAAAATCATGCAAGCAAGCCAGGTTCCACAAAGGATTCTGCATGATCGACCATGCAGCCATGTCAAGCTACAGAGGGTATCCCATCCACACAGCAGATACTGGCAAGCTCCCCGTGGCATATTCGATATGCCAAAAACAGTAACAACAAGTCTCACAATGGAGACATTACTGGCGCCCGCTCTAGCAAATCCATGAACAATGGGAGGACAGTGTTACAGTGCTACTTGCTTATGGCATATAGGTCACAGTCACGGTCACGGTCCTCCTGTTATTCATCGATTTTCTCGAGCGGGCCCAGTAACCTCTCCATCATGAGACTCATTGTTACTGTGTTTGGCATATCGAATACATCACGGATAGCTTGCCAGGCTCTTCCGTGTGGGCGAGATACTCTCGGTAGCTTGCTGGGCTCTTCGAGAGGGGCGGAGGAATCAAACTCGGGTCGGCCATGTTGGCTGAGTGCAAGGCAAATGCCCTACCACTGTGCTATTTCTCCAGCCCATGGCATATAGAATTGTGCTTATTAGAAGGTAAAGATAAAGGTAAAGGCCCTCCCGTTGATCGTCGATTTGCTGGAGCGGGCCCAGTAACGTCTCCATTGGAGACTTTGTTGTTACTGTGTCTGGCATATCGAATACTCTCGGTAGCTTGCCGGGCTCTCCGAGAGGGGCGGAGGAATCGAACTTGGGTTGGCCATGTTGGCTGCGTGCAAGGCGAACGCCCTACCCGCTGTGCTATCGCTCCAGCCCAAGAGGTGTGTGTAAATGATATTTTTGTGGTTGGAAAATTATTTTTGTGTTAGGCTTATATCAAACATTAATATACATTTAAAACTCTTGATAACATTCTCAAAATTGTCTGTGGGCCACACCAGGCAATGCTCAGGGGTTACTCCTGGCACAGGAGTTATTCCTTGATCTTCACTTAGGAATTACTAATGATTAGTTCAAGGGAGGGTATTATATGGGGTTCCGAGCATTGAACCTGAGTGGGCCACATTCAAGGCAACTGCCATACATGCTATACTATCATTCGAGCCCTATACCCCAACTTTTAAATTTACAGATGTATCTTACTCTATGCTTTCGACTAACAAAAGCTTTTAGTTCTCTCTGATAGACCTAAATCCATCTATATTTTGACAAGTATAGTTTATCACTCTAATATCTAATGAGAATTACACAACTGAAATAAAATAATTAAAACAAGCGTTTGCACAATAAACGTAAAATATTCTGTGTTACCAAATTAAAACAAAAACATTGAGACAAAGTCTTCAAATATAAAAAGAAAAATAAAAAATGAAATGTCTATTTAAGACACTAAAAATATATATTTATTTATGAGACTATTCAAATGATGAAATCCATTTGAATAATGTTAACTTAATGAAAAATATAGTGATATACTTATGATGCAAGACATGACAAATACAAATTCTGATTTGGGGTTTCAAAACAAACACTTGATGGTGTTTAAAGAACGAATGGAGTTTTAGAATAAAGTTCAGGAGAAAAATTACTCTTAGGAGGGGTAAGATGAGCAGGTTATGACATTAATGAATGCTGATAGGAATTTAAAATATAAATTCCATATAAGGGTAAGAGAAATTATGTAAGAGTTAAATTTTCAGGCTTGCATTCAATGTATCTTAATTCTCCAGTATCACATGTAATCTCCTGACTCTACCAGGAGTCACGCCTCCTGAGTTCAGATTCAGTAATAACTTCTGAGGACTTCCTTGAGGTAACCCTCACATAAATAAAATTCCATATAGAATATCAAGTTTAAAATATTAAGTATAGTTCTCACTTTGAGGATTTTGAAAAATAATTTGAAGAAACTAAAAAATACACATTTTATACACATATAGATGAGTTCTATGCCATGATAAATAAAGTATTATTTATCAAATCATCTATGAGCTGAAAATAGCACTGTAGCACTGTCCTCGATTATGTTGTTCATGGATTTGCTCGAGCGGGCACCAGTAACGTCTCCATTGTGAGACTTGTTGTTACTGTGTTTGGCAATCGAATACATCATGGGTAGCTTTGCAGGCTTTGCCTTGCAGGCAAGATACTCTCCGTAGCTTGCCAGGCTCTCCGAGAGAGGCGGAGGAATTGAACCCGGGTCTGCTGCATACAAGGCAAATGCCCTATCCGCTGTGCTATCGCTCCAGCCCATAAACTGAGAATAATGAACATAAAACAAAATAATGAAAAAAAATAAAAATTTGTTTTTTTTGTTGTTGTTCTTTTGTTCTTTTTTCCCAGGAAAAATAAACACATAGACAATAAGGAACGAAGAGAATTCATGTTGCTAATTACCTGATTATATCTTATGGATAAAGTTTACCTTTATAGCCAAGGATGTCTAGTATAATCTCTTAGTATAAGGATGTTTAGGATATCTTAGAATGTCTTAGTATAATTGAACCAACATATTATTTCTTTAATTATCTTATAAATTGTTTGTAAATCAATCTATAAAATAAATAATGATAAAATGTTTGTAAATAGACTTAAAGGTGAGAAGTCTTACAGTGACAGAAATCTTGAAAGTCTTGTTTGATAGTCATATATATAAATCAGAATAATTATTCAATATTTCGAATATTGTTCATGGTGAAGAAAAAATTAATGTAGACTAGTTTCTACATTTATTTGACTTTCATATGCATTGCTTTGCAGCAGAGTATAAATGTCCACTTCCCATTAAATCTTTTAATTTATTTTTTTAATGCTGACTGAGTAGAATCTAAAAGGAAATCATTCACACAGCAGTAACAACTTTCTTTTTTCATGTCAGAGTACTGCTATTTATACAACAGTAACAACTTTCATCTTGCTGGGACTAACAGATGATCCACAACTGCTAATCTTACTTTTCATCTTTCTGTTTTTCACATACATACTGAGATTAGCAGGGAACTTGATTATTATCACACTTACATTAGTGGACACACATCTTAAAACTCCTATGTACTTTTTTTCACAGAAATTTTTCGTTCTTAGAAGTTTCATTTACAACTGCTTATATTCCTAGATTTCTGTACAGCATTTCAACTGGGGATAGTACCATTACTTACAGTGCTTGTATATTTCAGTTATTTTCTTGTTATTCTCCTAGGAGCAACAGAATTTTTTCTCCTGGTAGTCATGTCCTATGATCACTATGTTGCTATCTATAAACCTCTTCATTACATGACCATCATGGACAATAGGGTATGCACCATATTAGTTTTTACTGGTTAGGTGTCTGGCTTAATGGTTATTCTCCTCCCTCTTAGCAAGGGCCTTGAGCTCCAGTTCTGTAACTCCAATATCAATTACTTTATCTGTGAAGTAAGCCCTGTCCTCAAGATCTTATGCTCTGATACATGGGTAATAGAGCAAATGGTTCTCATTATGGCTATATTTACTCATTATCACCATAGTGTGTGTAATTTTTCCCTATACCTGTAGTTTCAGGAAAATTCTAAAATTTCCATCTGTCCAACAAAGAAAAAAGGCCTTTCTACCTGCTTCTCCCACATGACTGTGGTTTCCATCACTTATGGAAGCTGCATCTTCATGTATATGAAACCCTCTGCAAAGGAACAGGTTGCCAAAAATAAAGGAGTTTCATTGTTCATTAGTTCTGTTACACCGTTGTTGAACCCCTTCATTTATATTTTAAAGAATAAGTAAGTGAAACAAGCTTTCAATGACTCCATAGAAAGGATCAAAGTTTTCTCAAATCACTCAAAATTTGTATAAATGAATATACTAATATACGTTTTTACTATTACATTGCATACATAATGTATTTTGATGCTTTGTACCTCTAATGTAATAATTTTCAGTCACACTAAAGTCACTTTATGCAACATTCTGTTCTCACTTTTATTATTATATTAAATACAATGTATTATTATATTAAATACAATGAGGGCTGGAGCAATAGTACAGTGGGTAAAGTGATTACTTTGCATGTGGCAGACCCAGTTTCAAACCTTGGTACCCCACATGGTCTTCTTATCCCCTCCAGAAGTGTTCCCTGAGTACAATGCTAGGAGTAAGTCCGGAGCACTCCAGGTGTGGCCCAACAAAACAAAACAAAACAAAACAAAACAAAGCCACATTGTGTAGTAATATTAGTACTTTACTCTTCAACAAGTTACCAAAATTAAAATGACCTAAAATAAAATTTACAAACAAAATAATGATAGACATATGAACAATACTTGGAACCAGACTTATTAAGAAAAATTTGTGCATGAGAGATACTACAGAGGGCAGCGCACTTTCCACCAACCTGTGTTTGATCCCTGGCTTTCCTGGGTCAATCAGGAGTGACCTCTGATGACAAAACCAGGATTAAGTCCTGAACAGTGCTGAGTGTGGCACAAAACACAAAAAATACGAAAAAAGAGGAACAAAATGGAAAATAAAATGAAATCAACAATGTAGAAATGAAAATATTAAAGGTGGTTGGAAATAAACAGAATTCAAAAAATAATAATATCATATAATAACTAGAAATATCAATTTACAATTCATGTGAATGAGACAAAAACTGTTTAGTCATTTTCAATTTTTATTTTAATCATAATACAGTTTATGATTTATAAAATTCTATTAGATATATAAGTAGGGGTTATAGCATTAAATTTTAGATGCATCATCAAAACCGTTCACACATGAAATTCACTTAAACATATTAAATTGAGTCTATATAATCAGTAAAAATATAATGTAAGAATTAAAGGGAAAATATATAATTATGATCACCAATTGAAAATATTTCTAAATAGAAGATTTTTTTCTTAAATTTTTGTAAGTGAAACATCATGAGGTACAGTTGTAGACTTACAAATTTTTGTGCTTGGGTTTCAGTTATACAATACCCATCCCTCCACCAGTGCCCGTTCTCTACCACCACCAGTCCCTGTATCCCTCCCTCCTCCCATGCCCCCATCCCACCCTACCTCTGAGGCAGGGCATTCCCTTTTGTTATCTTTCTCCTTTTGAGTGCTGTGGTTTGCAAAAGAGACATTGAGTGGCAATCTTGTTCGATCTATAGTTTACTCTCATCACGCATTTCCCATCCTGAGAGGAACCTCCCAACACCCTTTATTTGGTGCACCCTTTTCTATCTGACATGCCTTTTCCCCTAGCATGTGCGACTGTCCTCAAAGCCATGGAGCAATCCTCCTGGTACTTATCTCAGCTATTCTTGGGTGTTAGTCTCCTATTTTGTTACTTTACGTTCCCCAGATGAATGCAATCTATCCATATCTGTCCCTTTCTTTCTGACTCACTTCGCTTAGCATGATACTTTCCATGTAGTACCACTTGTATCTGAATTTCATGACTTCATATTTTCTAACAGCTGCATAGTACTCCATTGTGTAAAGGTACCAAAGTTTCTTCAACCAGTCAACTGTTCTTGGGCACTCAGTTTTTTTTCAGATTCTAGCTATTGTAACAAGCGCTGCAATGAACAAACAAGTGCAGATGTCACTTCGACTATACGTTTTTGCCTCTCTGGGATATATTCCCAGGAGTATTATTGCTGGGTCAAATGGGAGCTCAATTTCTAATTTTTTGAGGATCGTCTATACTGTTTTCCAAAAGGGCTGAACCAGTCGGCATTCCCACCAGCAAAGAAGGAGAGTCCCTTTCTCGCCACATTCGTGCCAACACTGGTTGCTTTTGTTCTTTTAAATGTGGGCCAGTCTCTGTGGTGTGAAATGATATCTCATAGTTGTTTTGATCTGCATCTCCCTGATGATTAATGATGTAAAGCATTTTCTCATGTGCCTTTTAGCCATTCGGATTTCTTCTTTGAGAAAGTTTCTGTTCATTTCGTCGACCCATTTTTTGATGGGGTTGGTTGTTTTCTTCTTGTGGAGTTCAACCAGTATTTTGTATATCCTTGATATCAACCCCTTGTGGGATGTGTATTCAGCGAATATCCTTTCCCATTCTGTAGACTGTCTTTGTATTTTGTCACTGTTTCTTTGGAGGTGCAGAAGCTTCTTTGTTAAGATAGTCCCATTTGTCTATCTCTGTTTTCACTTGCTTAGCCAGTGGTGTGACATCTTTGAAGATGCCATTAGCTTCAATGTCATGGAGGGTTTTGCCAACTTTGTCTTCAATATACCTTATGGATTCTGGTCTGATGTTGAGGTCTTTAATCCATTTTGATCTTATGTTTGTACTTAGTTTTAGGGACAGATCTGAGCCCACTTTTTGGCATGTAGCTGTCCAGTTTTGCCAACACAATTTGTTAAAGAGGCTTTTCTTGCTCCGCTTCACATTTCTTGCCCTCTTATTGAAGATTAGATGATCATATGCTTGGGGAGAGATGTCAGTATATTAGACCCTGTTCCATTCGTCTGCAGCTCTGCCTTTGTTCCAGTACCATACTGTTTTAATTATTACTGCTTTGTAGTAGAGTTTGGATATAGGGAGATTGATTCCTCCCATTTTCTTTTTACCCAGAATTGCTTTACTATTCGTGGGGGCTTATTGTTCCATATAAATTTCAGGAGTGTTTGCTCCATTTCTTTGAAGAATGTCATGGGTATTATAATAGGGATCACATTGAATTTGTACAATGCTTTGGGGAGTATTGCCATTTTGACCATGTTAATTCTCCCGATCCATGAACAGGGGATATTTTTCGATTTCCTGGTCTCCTCTTTTATTTCCTGAATTAGAGTTTTGTAGTTTTCTTTGTACAGGTCCTTTACTTCCTTAGTTAAGCTGATTCCTAGGAACTTGATTTTCGGGGGCACAATTGTGAACGGGATTGTTTTTTTCATGACACTTTCTTCTCTTTCACTATTTGTGTATAGGAAAGCCATGGACTTTTGGGTATTGATTTTATAGCCTGTAATTTTACTATACACGCCTATTGTTTCTAGGAGTTTCTTGGTAGATGTTTTAGGGTTCTCTAAGTATAGTATCATATCATCTGCAAATAGTGAGAGCTTGATTTCTTACTTTCCTACCTGGATGCCCTTAATATCTTTTTCTTGCATAATCGCTTAAATAGAAGATTTTTAAGATTGGCATAAGTAATTAATTTCAAAGAGGGAAAAATAAAAGAATCAAGTAGTAATGAGTGAAGAGATTACAAATGTGAAAGGGAAGAAAGCTGTACTTATAATCATCACTTGATCACTTGATAACCCATTACTCATTGATTTGCTTGAGCAGGTGCCATTAATGTCTCCATTGTCCATGTTGCATGCTAGTGTAGCCCAATGGCGTTTTCTCACTGCAGGAATATAAAGAGACTCAAACCGTTTGTTTGGGGTCTTGACGAAGAAGTCTGATCATCTTGTAGTTGGATGGTCACACATTCTTTTGACATCCTGTGGAATCCAGTTGGTAACACCTTTAGTCCAGCGGTTGTCTTCAAATCGCATTATGTGTCCAGCCATCTGATTTTCAATGCTTTGGCAAATAAGACGG
Source organism: Sorex fumeus (assembly GCF_029834395.1). NCBI lineage: Eukaryota > Metazoa > Chordata > Mammalia > Eulipotyphla > Soricidae > Sorex > Sorex fumeus. The sequence goes on along the minus strand of NW_026606086.1, from coordinate 14,150,588 downwards.
CATCCCTGATTCTTGATTGTCTATGGAGGTCAGAACTCCAGATTCCTTCTCTCAATTGAGTGAAGCGTGATACTCCAAGCATAGCTCTTTTGATTCCTCTTTGGATGACCTGAATAGTGTTCTCATCCTGTTTTCGTAGGGCTCAGGTCTCTGAGGTCTATGTTAGTGCAGGGAAAATAGTGGAGTCAAGGAGATGTGTCCATAGTCGGAGATTCTTCATCCTGTTACCTGTTTCTTTTTTTTTTATATTTATTTATTTATTTTTTTATTAGTGAAACACCATGAGGTACAGTTGTAGATTTACAAATTTTTGTGCTTGGATCTCGGTCATACCACGATCAAATACCCATCCCTCCACCAGTACCCATTTTCCACCACCAGGATAATATCCCTCCCCCCGCATCCCCCCATCCCCCCATTTCCCCCTGCCACTGTGGCAGGGCATTCCCTTTTGTTCTCTCTCTCCTTTTGGGTGTTGTGATCAGCAAAAGAGGCATTGAGTGGCTAACATGTTCAGTCCAGTCTACTTTCAACCTGCATCTCCCCTCCTGGGAGGATCCTCCAAACAAGTGGAGGGTCCACTTGGTGTTCCCCTTTATATCTGAATTGACCTTTCCCCTAGAATACCCGGCTGGCCTCTAAGTTATGGAGTAATTCTCCTGGTGTTGCTCTCAGCTATTCTTGGGTATTAATCTCATATTTTATTATTTTATATCCCCCAGATGAATGCAATCTTTCTATGTCTATCCCTCTCTTTCTGACTCATTTTGCTTAGCATGATACTTTCCATATTGTACCACTTGTATGTAAAGTTCATGACTTCATCTTTTCTAAGAGCTACATAGTACTCCATTGTGTAGATGTACCAAAGTTTCTTTAGCCAGTCATCTGTTCTTGGGCACTCAGGTCTCTTCCAGTTTCTGGCTCCTGTAAAGAGTGTTGCAATGAACAAACAAGTGCAGATGTCACTTCGGCTACACATTTTTGCCTCTCTGGGATATATTCCCAGGAGTGGTATCTCTGGGTCAAATGGGAGCTCAATTTCTAATTTTTTGAGGAACATCCATACTGTTTTCCAAAAGGGCTGAACCAGTCGGCATTCCCACCAACAGTGAAGGAGTGTCCCTTTCTCGCCACATCAGCGCCAGCAACGGTTGTTTTTGTTCTTTTGAATGTGGGCCAGTCTCTGAGGTGTGAGATGGTATCTCATTGTGGTTTTGATCTGCATCTCCCTGATGATTAATGATGTAGAGCATTTTCTCATGTGCTTTTTTGCCATTCGGATTTCTTCTTTGAGAAAGTTTCTGTTCATTTCATTGCCCCAGTTTTTGATGGGGTTGGATATTTTCTTCTTGTGAAGTTCAACCAGTATTTTGTATATCCTTGATATCAACCCCTTGTCAGATGTGTATTCGGCGAATATTCTTTCCCATTCTGTAGACTGTCTTTGTATTTTGGTCACTGTTTCTTTGGAGGTACAGAAGCTTCTTAGTTTAAGATAGTCCCATTTATCTATCTCTGTTTCCACTTGCTCAGCCAGTGGCGTATCATCTTTGAACATACCATTAGCCTCAATGTCATGGAGGGTTTTTGCCAACTTTGTCTTCAATGTATCTTATGGTTTCTGGTCTGATGTTGAGGTCTTTAATCCATTTTGATCTTACCTTTGTACATGGTGTTAGGCAGAGTTCTGAGCCCATTTTTTTGCATGTAGTCGTCCAGTGATGCCAGCACAATTTGTTAAAGCGGCTTTCCTTACTCCACTTCATATTTCTTGCACCTTTATCAAATATTATATGATCATATGATTGAGGTGAGATGTCAGTGTATTGAACTCTGTTCCATTGGTCTACAGTTCTGCCTTTGTTCCAGTACCATGCTGTTTTGATTATTACCGCTTTGTAGTACAGTTTGAAGTTAGGGAGGTTGATTCCTCCCATTTTCTTTTTCCCAAGAATTGCTTTAGCTATTCGTGGGGGTTTATTATTCCATATAAATTTCAGGAGTGTTTGCTCCATTTCTTTGAAGAATGTCATGGGTATCCTTATAGGAATTGCATTGAATTTGTACAGTGCTTTCGGTAGTATGGCCATTTTGACAATGTTAAGTCTCCCGACCCATCAGCAGGGGATGTCTTTCCATTTCCTCATGTCCTCTTTTATTTCCTGAAGTAGCGTTTTGTAGTTTTCTTTGTACAGGTCCTTTACTTCCTTAGTTAAGCTGATTCCTAGGTACTTGATTTTCTGGGGCACAATTGTGAACGGGATTGATTTTTTCATATAGCTTTCCTCTCACTCAGTGTTTGCGTATAGGAAAGCCATGGACTTTTGGGTATTGATTTTATAACCTGCAACTTTACTATACAAGTCTATTGTTTCTAGGAGTTTTTTGGTGGAGGTTATTGGGTTCTCTAAGTATAGTATCATATCATCTGCGAATAGTGAGAGCTTGATTTCTTCCTTTCCTACCTGAATGCCCTTAATATCTTTTTCTTGCCTAATTGCTATTGCAAGTACTTCCAGTACTATACTGAACAGCAGTGGAGAGAGTGGGCATCCTTGTCTCGTCCATGATCTTAGAGGGAAGGCTCTCAGTTTTTCCCCATTGAGGATGATGATTGCTGTAGGCTTGTGGTAGATGGCTTTAACTATGTTGAGGAAAGTCCCCTCTATACCCATTTTGGCTAGGGTTTTCATCATAAAGGGGTGCTGGATCTTGTCAAATGCTTTCTCTGCATCTATTGATATAATCATATGCTTTTTATCTTTTCTTTTGTTGATATGATGGAATATGTTGATTGATTTCCGAATGTTGAACCATCCTTGATCCCTGGGATGAATCCTACTTGGTCATGGTGTATGATCTTTTTGATGAGTAGTTGGATTCTATTTGCTAGTAGCTTGTTGAGGATCTTTGCATCTGTGTTCATCAGGGATATCGGCCTGTAGTTCTCTTTCTTTGTGTTATCTCTGTCTGCTTTTGGTATCAGTGTGATATTTGCTTCATAGAAACTGTTCGGAAGTGTATTTGATATTTCAATTTCATGGAAAAGCTTAAAGAGGATTGGGAGTAAGTCTTCTTTAAAGATTTGGAAGAATTCACTGGTGAATCCATCCGGGCCAGGGCTTTTGTGCTTGGGGAGACTTTTTATCACCATTTCAATTTCCTTGATGGTGATAGGTCTGTTCAGGTATTCCAGGTCTTCTTGGTTCAGCCTTGGGAGTCTGTAGGAGTCTAGGAATTTATCCATTTCCTCGAGGTTTTGATGTTCCGTGGCATAAAGCTTTTCAAAGTACTCCCTGAGGATCCTTTGAATTTCTGTAGTTTCTGTTGTAATGACCCCCTTTTCATTTCTGATTCGGTTTATTAGGGTTTTCTCTCTCCCTTTCTTTGTGAGTTTTGCTAGGGGCTTATCGATTTTGTTAATTTTCTCGAAGAACCAGCTCTTGGTTTCATTGATCTTTCGGATTGTTTTCTGGGTTTCCATCTCTTTAATCTCTGCTCTGAGTTTTATTATTTCCTTCCTCCTGTTAGGGTTGTGCTCCTTTTGTTGGTCCTTCTCCAAGTTCTTAAGCTGTGAGGTTAGTTTATTTATGTGGGCTCGCTCCTCCTTTCTGAGGAATGCTTGTAGAGCTATAAACTTTCCTCTTAAGACCGCTTTTGCTGTGTCCCATAAGTTTTGGTAACTCTTGTCCTCATTTTCATTCATTTCTAGGAATCTTTTGATTTCCTCTTTAATTTCCTGTCTAAGCCACTCGTTGTTTAATAGCGCACTGTTTAATTTCCATTTGTTTAATTTAGTTTTCTGTTTTTGTGTGTGATTTATTTCTAATTTCAGCGCATTATGGTCTGAGAAGATTGTTGATATAATCTCTATCTTCTTAATTTTATGGAGGCACGTTTTGTGGCTCAGCATGTGGTCTATCTTGGAGAACATTCTATGTACGCTTGAGAAGAATGTGTATTGAGCTTTTTGTGGATGAAGTGTCCTGTATATATCTACTAAGCCCCTTTCTTCCATTGTTTCCCTCAGATGAAGTATGTCCTTGCTAAGCTTGAGTCTGGTTGATCTATCAAGAGGTGACAAAGCGGTGTTGAAGTCTCCCACTAGTATTGTGTTGCTATCGATGTCTTTTTCCAAATCTATGAGTAATTGTTTTAAGTACTTTGCTGGTCTCTCATTAGGTGCATATACATTTATTATTGTAAGTTCTTCCTGTTGTACAGATCCTTTGGTCAATAGGAAATGGCCTTCACTGTCTCTTATGACCTTCTTCACTCTGAAATCGATGTGGTATGATATTAGGATGGCTACACCAGCTTTTTTATGGGAGCTGTTTGCCTGTAGGATTGTTTTCCAGCCTTTGACTCTGAGTCTGTGTTTGCTTTGACTATTGAGATGTGTTTCTTGCAGGCAGCAGAATGTTGGGTTCAATTTTCTAATCCATCCTGCCACTCTATGTCTTTTAATTGGTGCGTTTAGCCCATTGACATTGAGAGAGATTATTGTTATGGGATTTTGTCCCATTGTTCTGTTGAAATTTGGTGTATTTGAGAGGCCTGTCTTGTCTTAAAGTAGCCCATTTAGTTGTACTTGTAACCATGATTTTGAGTCTATGAAGTTCCTGAGCTGTTGTTTGTCCGTGAAACTGTGTGTTGTTCCTACTATTATGAATGAGAGTCTCGCTGGGTAAAGTATTTTTGGAGAAGCTTTTATTTCATTGAGTTTTTTCACTATGTCCCACCACTGTTTTCGGGCCCTGAGGGTTTCATCAGAAAAATCAGCTGTGAATTTTAAGGATGCTCCTTTGTAAGAGATTTCTTTCTTCGATCTTGCTGCTTTCAGAATTTTGTCTCTGTCTAAAGTTTTGGTCATTTTGATCAGGATGTGTCTTGGGGTATTTTTATTTGGATTTCTTCTAGCCGGTACCCTTCGGGCCTCCTGGATGTGGTCACAAGTTTTCTTCAGCTCTGGAAACGTTGTAGCAATGATTTCTTTGACGGTTTCTTCCTCATCAAGGTTTCCTTCCCGTCCCTCTGGGACTCCAATAATTCTTATGTTACCCCTCTTGGCTTCGTCACGATCTTCTCTTGCCATCTGTTCTCGAACTGTGAGTCTCTTTTCCATTTTCTGCTGTTTTCTGACAAGACTCTGAACTTGATCTTTGAGCTCACTGATTCTGTTCTCAGCCGCTGTTACTCTGCTGCTGAGGCCTTCCACTGTGGTTTTCAATTCGGCTACCAGATTTTTCAGGTCCGACATTTCCGATCGCATTTTCCTCATTTCTGCCTTCAAATCCTCTTGTCTTTTATTGGCATTGGTTTCCATTGTTTCTTTTAGTTCCCTAAGCATCCTGAGTAGCTCCATTCTGAATTCCTTGTCAGATAGGTTGTCTAACGCTATAGTACTGTTGGTGTCGTCTGGGCTAGCCTCATGAATAATAAAGTTTGGTGGGCTTTTGCGTTGCTTTACCATTGGAATCAGTGTGGTTTGGTCCTTCACACTCGCTGCTACTGTTCTAGTTGAGTGAGGGGAGACTGCCAGGAGCCGTTCAGCTTTGTTGCTGCTAGATGCACCTCTTCTACCTTTCTGAGTCTGACCTTCTTCTCAATCAGGTGTTATTCTTTGTTTTATAACTGACATTGAGTGAAACTTTTGGAGGAGTTACTATTTACTACTGAGCTTGTATAGCTATTTTCAAACAGAACTTTTATTGGAAATGGAGCAGGCGAGTGGGATTTTGTTGAATTATAGCAGAAGAGGTGAGAAATTTTGGTTGGTATTAGGTAACAAGTTGATGAAAAGGATGAAAGGATGAAGGTCCAAGTTGCTTGGAGTGAGTGATATACCTGTGGCCGCCCGGAAGCAGGCCACGCCCACTTTTAGGAGGCCACGCCCCCTTCTTAGAGGCCACGCCCCTAGACAATCCCAGGTCACTCCCTCCCAGGATACTGGGATCCGCGCTCTCCTCCAGTGGGGCTCGCTCGGTGGGCGGCGCGTCTGGGTTCAGGGGCGGTGCTCCGCTGGGGTCCTCCAACCCACCTGGATGGGGGGGCAGGTGGGCTGCCATGTGCGCCGGTCCGGATCTGGATGCGCGCTGGGGCCTGGGGTCCGCGCTCTTCTCCGGCGGGGCTCGCTTGGTGGGCGGTGCGTCTGGGTTCAGGGGCGGGGCTCCGCTGGGGTCCTCCAACCCACCTGGATGGGGGGGCAGGTAGGCTGCCATGTGCGCCGGTCCGGATCTGGACGCGCGCTGGGGCCTGGAGTCCGCGCTCTCCTCTGGCGGGGCTCGCTCAGCGGCGCGTCTGGGTTCGGGGCGGGGCTCCACTGGGGTCCTCCAACCCACCTGGATGGGGGGGGCGGTCGGCTGCTGTGCGCGCCGGTCCGGATCTGGACGCGTGCTGGGGCCTGGGGTCCGCGTTCTCCTCCGGCGGGGCTCGCTCGGTGGGCGGCGCGTCTGGGTTCAGGGGCGGGGCTCCGCTGGGGTCCTCCAACCCACCTGGATGGGGGGGGGGCGGTCAGCTGCTGTGCGCGCCGGTCCGGATCTGGACGCGTGCTGGGGCCTGGGGTCTGCGCTCTCCTCTGGCGGGGCTCGCTCAGCGGGCGGCGCGTCTGGGTTCAGGGGCGGGGCTGCGCTGGGGTCCTCCAACCCACCTGGATGGGGGGGGGGCGGTGGGCTGCTGTGTGCGCCGGTCCGGATCTGGATGCACGCTGGTGCCTGGGGTCCGCGCTCTCCTCCGGCGGGGCTCGCTCTGTGGGCGGCACATCTGGGTTCAGGGACGGGGCTCCGCTGGGGTCCTCCAACCCACCTGGATGGGGGGGGCCAGTGGGCTGCTGGGCACGCCGCTCCGGATCTGGACGCGCGCTGGGGCCTGGGGTCTGCGCTCTCCCTGTTACCTGTTTCTTCAACGCTCTTGAAGGTGTTCCACATTACTCTCTTCCTCCTATTCAACTAAGGTGCCAGGTCCTTCGTCATGTTGACTTCTTGACCTAGGTAAACATAACTGCTGTATTCGGAGATGTTCATTCCATTGAGAGCAAATAGAATGTCAGGAACGTGTCCGTTTTTCATAAACATTGTCTTCGTGAGATTCAGTTGCAGTCCGATCTTTCCACACACATGGTCGAAGTCAGCCAGCACATGTGCCACTTGGCTAATGTTTGGTGTTATTAGAACAATATCATCAGTGAAGTGGAGGTGGTTCACTTGCCGACCATCTATCTTCACTCCCATTCCTTCCCATTCCAGTCATCGCATGATGATCTCTAGGTTGGCACTGAAGAGTTTCGATGAAATGGTATTGCTGTGCCAAACCTCTCTCTTTACATCAATGATCACTTCCTTGTAGAATGGTGAGATCCTGGTGGTGAATCAGTAATATAGCTCACGGAGGATCCTGATGTATTGAGTTTGAACACCCTGTTTGGCTAGGGCTTCGATGACCGCTTCAGTCTCAACAGAATCAAAGGCCTTCTTTAAATTGATGAACATTAGACACAGTGGCATCTTGAACTCCCAAGAAAACTCAATGAGCTTGGTCACCATTTGGATAGAGTCAATTGTGCTGAATCCTTTTCGGAACCCTGTTTGCTCACATGACTTTCCTTCATCTAATGTTCTCCAAATCCTATTCAGAATGACTCAAGTGAACAGCTTGTAGATGTCGGACAACAGGCAGATCAGGCAATAATTCCCAATATTGCATATGTCTCCCATCTTGTACAACAAAATGGACCTGCTGGTTTTCCATTGGGATGGAAGCATGCATTCAGACAGGTAGCATGTGAAGAGTTGAGCCAGTGTATTGATGAGTACTGACGGCAGATTCTTCAGGCGTTCGGGTCTGACCTTGTCTGGGCTGGGTGCTGTTCGCTTCTTTACTGATGAAATGGTGCATCGGATTTTGGAAGGTAGAATGTTGGGAAAGACATATCCGTTCTGTGGAATTTGGTATGTGGTTAGTTGGATGTGGCTATCGAAGAGATAATAATAATCACACATAAAAATTATCTCTGAGGGTAGAGAAACAGTGAAGCAGATAGTTTACTTGCATTGCATGTGGCTCACACAGATTCAGTCTCATGCACATTCTCATGTACCCCATATAGTACCTAGAGCCCACCAAAAGTGACCCCTAAGTGCAGAGCCAGGAGAAATCCCTAGCACTGGATTTCTGGATGTGCGCAACACATAAACAAATTCTTTGAATATGCGTATTTCTATTGACAAAGAGCAAAAAAAGAGAACATAGTGGCTGCTAAAGGGATGTTTAAAAATGACTCCTGGGGATGGAGGAGTCATATTAAAGAGGGGAAGATGCTGCCTCCATGAGTCTTATTCCAGTGATATCCCCAGTGATATCCCCAGTACTGCGTATGGTCCCACAAGCACTGCTAGAAGTAGCCCTGCTCCATCAATACATGTTGCCCCCAAATGAAAATAAATAAACCAGAACAAATTAATTCTGAAATTATTATGATTAAATTCAGTAATTGTTTGAATATCTAGAAGGAATATTGAATTTGCAGTTACACTTTATGAGTAATTATTTCTATTGACATACTTTTGAAATATAACTGCCATTTAAAATATTTTATTATTGCTTAGGTAAAGTGGTTACAATATTATTAATGTTGATATTTTGATGTATAAAGTCACTGTATGCCCCTCATCATTAATGTCCAAAGACCCTCCACCAATTCCCTTGACCCTCTACTTTGCACCATCCTTGCACAAAGTCTGTCACCCTCCAACACCCACTCACTTCCTAATCTCAGTTATGTCACCAGAATCCAAAAGTTGAGGTCAATTTGTCATTGTCTGTTACTTTATTTTTTTGACCACATGTATTACTCAGGTCATATTGCAGTTTTTCTTTTCTTCTAATTAATTTCTCTAAAATAATGTACCTTAGTTATATTCAATTGTAGCCATTGGCAAGATTACATCTCTTTATGCTGAGTATTATTCTATTGAATACATATACTATTTTTTCTTTCTTTCTTTTTAAATTTTTTGTTGAAGCTATAAGTATCCAATTTTATTTCTTTGTTTTAAGCCAATATTTAGAGAGAAAAATTATCATTTTCTTATAGAGATCAAGGACTAACCAAATGTCAAGAATATTTTTGCTTCTTGAATGTACTATTTTCAATAAGATGGAAAGAATAAACTTTACATAAATAATATTGCATGTATTTCTACACATATCATGATTAGATAGATCAAAATAAGACAAATATTTGTCTTTGTTTTCTGTTTAATGATTTTTTATTACAAACAGGTCACAAATGACATTTGACAAATTAAAATACATCATTAGATCAAAAATAGCATGTATTATTTAAAAGCTACTACTCATCATGCTGTGGAAACTTTCATCTTTTTAAAAATATCAGATATTTTTAACAGGAAGCACAAGCAAAGCTAAAATACAATCTCTATGTGCATCTTTCAGAGATTCTTGACACAGTTATGTTTCATTCACTGATCAATTGACTCACTTTTTTCTTTGCATAGGAGTATTCTTTTCAATACCGTTGCTATCATCTGATTTCAGGTGTTCAATTAATTTGTTCAAATTCTTTCCCATCATCTATCTGGACACTTTCTTTTTCTTTGGATGTATATTTCACAAAGCGGAATAACAGTCACTGAAAGAAATACCTCAACAGTTATTGCAAGAAATGGCTTCAGGAGTACCAAATGGCTCAGCAGAAATTCAACTCTTGCCTAACTGCAATACTGTTTGGCACCAACAAGATCTCTGATCTTCCTCTGAAAGTTGCATGGTCTTGAGCCTTGTATCATTGGTATTGGTTGTATTAATCTTATACTTTTCCTTCATTCAAAGATCAATAGGAAGCTGCGTATTTCCACTGCTACAGTACCAGGCCTTGGGACCATGTTTCGAAAGAGTTGACACCTCAACATAAGTAATTAATGGTTTAGTTTTCAATGAAGTTGAGGAATTTTGGAATTAAATGTGGTTTTCTGTTTCTTTTCCTCTTCAAAGGAACAAGAATAGCTTTCCATTTGATGGCTTAAAAGAAGGTGAACATGTATGGGGCATACTGAATTTTTCCTGTTACACTGATGACATAATTGGCCTCAAGTAGTTTCTCACCATTTTTCCAATTCACATTTACTGATTTTAAATATTCAAATGTTGTGTCTTGGCACAGAAGTTCTACATTAGAGTGTCTTTCTACAATGGCATTGTTTTCTGTTGGCATATTGAAATTTTCAGCCAGGGATATATTATGACTCTCCAAGGAAAAGAGAAAGAATTTTGCCATCATTTTATCTCAAAAGTCAAGAAAGGTGAAGCTGGGGGTGTCATCATCCTGGGCCCTGCCACGGAAACACAGAAAAAGCAGCTGCAACAGGGCAGTTCCTGGGGACCTGGCAGGGAGCTCAAGAGGCTGTCAGGTCCATGGTTAGGCAGGCAGAGATGGCCCTGGGGTGCAGTAATTATTTCAAATCAAGAACCTACAAGATTCATGATTTTAACTTGGTGATTGTGTTTGAGTCATGCATGTAGCTATTCAAGGTATTAGAATGCACTGTATTTAGGAAAAAACAGTGCTGGTGGTGTGCAGTGATTTTGTACAACAATGCTATTAACACAGGCACCATTGCAGCCCAATATACAACCTAAACTAAATTCTTTTCATTGAGTATTTGTGTTGTATATTTTTCTTTTAACATAGAGATATGTCTTTGGTAAAAAATAGGTAAATTTCTTCTGAAATTTTTAGCAAAAGGTAATTATTCTCAGCACATATCTTCATGTGTAATAAATACATTAAAAACAAGTACAAAGATAAAGAAAAATGCAACAATTTGATTATTAAAATACTTAAACCTATAGCAAACATATAGCAAAAATTTCAAACATATAGCAAAAATTTTCATTGGCCTTTTGCTATTTTTTCACATTGCTAGTATGGACTTGTTACTGTTTTTGGCATATCGAATATGTCACAGGTAGCTTGCCAGGCTCTGCCGTGCAGGTGGCATACTCTTGGTAGCTTGCCAGGCTCTCCTATAGGAGCGGAGGAATTGAACCCGGGTTGGATTTGTGAAAGGCAAATGCTCTACCCGTTATGCTATCACTCTGGCCCAAGTCTCACAATGGAGATGTTACTCGTGCCCACTAGAGCAAATCTATGAAAAACTGGAGGACAGTGCTGAATAGTATGGACACTTTATTCTTTCTGATGCTGTTGCTCTCTCTTACTGTCTCAAAGGAGACAGTGTCCCTGCTGAGCATGATTTTAGTTGCATCAGAATACTTCTTTATTTAACAGTTCAATTAGTCACATTACAACTGGGACAGCTAGGATCCTTTAGGCACTGAGGAGATCTCTAAACATCTATTGAATATAGATCAGAGCAATATAAGTATCAATTTTTGGTTGTGGTAAAGTCGACTGCCTTGTTGGAAAGATTAGAGCTCTTCCAATATCCAATTCAAATTGGTTTGTTCTCTGTTAGAGTAGATTTGTTTCCTTGATAGTGAACGATGCAAGATGATTCTAGATTCAAGAGTCCCTAGTGAGATGCTTATTATATGAAAATGGAAATTTAGGAGAGTGAAAGACTACCCAGAAGGTGTCTAGAGAAATAAGTACAGTTTAATGAGCCTGTTAGAAAACTGAGTAATGTATTTTAACCAACACAGTTAAACACAGTAAGGAGTGGCCAGTGGAAATGGTAAAAAATACCAAAGAGTAAGTAGTATAAGGAATATATGAGAGTTATTCTCTTTGAGGAGATAAAGTACCTGTTGGTTTTAAATTTTGTAATACAGCTATATAAACTTACTGTTTTTGTACAAAAAAGGTGGTCTACTATTATTCAATAGTCTTTTATGTAATTATATTGCATTTGTGGGCTGGAGCGATAGCAATGTGGTAGGGTGTTTGCCTTGCAAGCGGCTGATCCGGCCAACCTGAGTTTGATTCTTCTGCCCCTCTCAGAGAGCCCAGCAAGCTTCTGGAGAATATCTCGCCCGCACAGCAAAGCCAGGCAAACTACCCATGACATATTCGATATGCCAAACACAGTAACAACAGGTCTCACAAAGTTACTGGGCCCGCTCGAGCAAATCGAAGAACAACGGGAAGACAGTGCTACAGTGCTATATTGCATTAGTGAGTAACTGCACATAAGAGATTTCAAGAATGCAAATTTATACTTCCAAATCATTGGTATTGTACCCTTAAGTGTATGATATCCCCAAAAATTATCGTTTTCTAAAGAAAACTAAATCATGGTCTATCCTGTCCTAGCATAAGTCATTTAAATGGAATCATCTCTATAACTGAGATACCCAGAAAAGAAAAAAATGTCGTTGACTAAAAAATCACTTTTTTTTTTGTTCATGGGAAATTCACAGGACTGTGACTATGTCCCGGAGAAAATTTTGGCTTGCTGCCTATGTAGAGCGGGGATATAAGAAACAGGAAATGACAAAGAAGAGCTAGGTTGGTAGTTTTTACTTGCCATTTCATTTTTTATTGCATTTATGCTCTTCACTGGTCCTGAATCAGTGGGCAAACATTTATTCTAGATTAAACCAAGAAGAACAGAAAATAGAGAACATGATAAAAAATAAGTGTAGGAAAGTGTTAGTGCATGCTTCAAGTCCATAAAAGACAATTGATATGTAGTTTGATCTTACTTAAAAGAAGTTTATAAAAAAAAAGAAATTTGAATAGATAAATATGATTGAAGTATCTTGATAAACACCAGGAATTTAAACGCCAAAAACTCCATTTTCATCTCATCCTTAAGCTGTTGTCCAGTGTGAGAGGTCACTGAAGGACCATCTTTCTGTGAAGAGATTGCTCATCAAAATGGACACTGTCCTCATTTTATTAAAGAACTGTAAAAGTTTAACCATGAAGTAAGTTTACGTGACAGCCTGTTGCTAATAAGTATTCATCAGTAGCTTTAATTGTGTGTCTTTGGTGTCCCAGGTCTGCACTATTTAGCACCTTAATTAAAAATATTGCTAAGTTCTAGTTACTAGTGTGTTTGTTTTCCTGTAGAATTATTCAGAGGTTCATCAAAATTTAACCTGTCATTACATCTAAAATTATTTTATAAAGCACAGGTATAGAGGAAAAGTACATTTTTATTGTTAGATTCACAATACTCAGAAAATGTTAAGAGAAAAAAATTTAGTCAATGTTTTAATGATTATAAAGGTATTCATTCATTCAGCAAGATGATTTTTGTCTCTTTGTGAGATATTGTTTTATTTAGTGATGTACAAACAGCATCCCTTGAGACTATTTTTAGATAAAAATATTATCACAGGGACTATTTTAAATAATTAGCGTTGCTTCAGAAAAATAGTATCTCTGACTCATATGTAATATAATTTTTATCTTTGTGTATAATGTACAAATTATTGAATTTTATTCCACAAATTGAGACATATAATTGAGAAATAAAGGACCTTAATATTTTAATTTTTATATTTTGAAATTATTAATGTGCGTTCTTATATAAAAATGTTTTACAATATGTAAGGCATTATTTTAAATAATTTTGAATTTGTCTGTTTGCTTATTTTTTGTCTTTAAAGTCATATTTAGCAATGCCTAAGAGTAACTCCTGCTTCTGGAGTGAACCCTGGGCATCTGAGGAACCGTATGGTTTCAAGATTGGCCACATACATCTTGCATTTAAACAGTATGCTCAGTCTCTTGAGCTATTTATCCAGCCCAAACTCAGTATTGATGATATTCTCATTATTCACAATATAAGAAATATCACTTCATGGAAGAAGTGTACCTATAAGTGTTAATGTTGAATTGTCAGGAAACTTTCATAAGTGGCTAGGTTCATTTTAAATATCAATATGCACATAAAACTCAAGTATCATAGTAACATCATTTCAATTTTTAATTTTCCACTAGCACCTAACTTCTGCCTCACCTCAAAAAAGAAGGTTTCTTGAGTTCACTGCATGCCAGAATAGAATGGGTGCAGTGAGTTCTGGAGTCTCTTGAGTTTGACCGCACACCATCATGAAAAGTGTTACAGTTGACTAATTCAAAGTTGCAGACATTCAAATGACATTCAAATGACTCCTAAAACCCAAGAATTCCAAAGAAAAACATGAAATCGGATATCTGTAGCTATAAAGAAAAGTTTTGTATAAAGAAAATCAACTTTTCGGTATAAAGTCTTGCCCAATGTTTGGCAAATTGACAAAATTGGAAGCTATTTAAATAGCTTCTCGCAATTTTCCAATAGCCACAGGAAGTCCTGTTAAAGAAGTAAATGTGTTGATGTTCTTTACAGGTTGGAGGAGAAAGAGAGAAAAGATGAGCGCTGCATCATTAAAGGGGAAGAGGTAGACCCTAAACAAGAGCATAGCATCCACACAGTCAAGCTTCAGATTAGTTCATCTGGGAAATTTGAGAAAAGGGAGGATTAAAATTTAGCCTGAGAGGTGTGGAGAACAAAGCCTATAGCAAACTTCATCTTTATTAAAATTCTTCCCAGCTTGCAGTTATAGAAAAAACTTTCAGTGAACAAATTCTAAGAGTTTGAAAAGGAGAGAGAGATGGAGAGAGAAAGAGAGAGAGAGAAAGAGAGAGCAAGGAGAGAGAGAAAGAGTATTCTCAGCTGTTCTGCTATACATTGATTTTGGAGCAGGACCTGGAAAATAAAAATTTTGCAAAAACATTAAAATTTGAACAAAACACTTTTGGGAAACACTAAGACGTTTTCCCATCACATTATATTTCCCTTATGAGAGGACACATGTCTGTTGCTACAACTCTATTACTTTGCATTTATTTCCCTAAATACATTATTCATTAAGGATAGTTTCAAGACAGCATGAAAAATGGATTGCTATATTAAACTGTCATGCGTGTAAGGAGGGGAATGAAGTACTATATATACATATTAAAATCTCATTAATAAAATGTGGGTCTTATTAGAAAAAGCATGGTGTGTTTAGAAAAAGCATGGTGGTCTTATTAGAAAAAGCAGAACTAGGATATAAGTATATAAATAATAATAATAATAGATGTTTATACAAAAACCAAATAGGTTCCTTAATAGGTACCATCATAATATTTAGTAAATATTTTAATCTTGCTAACAATTGAATTTAGAGTATGGCTTGTTGGTACAATCAAATTTTTCTCTATGTTTGTGATCTAAAACTGATAGAAAACAAAAATATAGTACCTACCTGAAAGTTAGGTATTAAAATATAGTCTAGTCATCTGTCATGATCAGTTCAGCCTTACAAATTAGGGTAATTTGTTCTAGAGATAAACAGGTAGGAATAGAATTTTTGGATCATATGGTAGATCTAGTTTTCTATTTTTGAAATCTCCATATATTTTCCTTTGAGATTCATCTAATTCCCATTCCTATAACAGATGTTAATCAGGGTTCCTGTTTCCCTTTACTCCCTAACAAAACTTATTTAAAACTTAATTGATGGAAACCCACATGTGAGGTAGGAGATGGCTTTACAATTAGGGCTTGACTTCAATTTTTCTGGTAATTAGAGATATAGAATTTTTTATATGTCATCTAAATTCCTTCTTTGGAGGAGTATTTGTTCATTTCATTTCTTTTTTTCATAATTTCATTTGTTTATTTTTCTTCGATATGTTTTATAAAATCTAGTCTAATTTTTTTTCTTTTTGGGTCACACCCGGCTATGCCTAGGAGTTACTCCTGGCTTTGTAACTCAGGAATTACTCCTGGTAGTGCTCTGGGGACCATATGAGATGCTGGGAATTGAACCCAGGTCAGCCGCTTGCAGAGCAAACACCCTACCCACTGTATTCTCACTCCAGCCCCAAAATCTAGACTAAATTTTATGGGCATTTTGACCACACTTGACATAGCTCAGTGCTAACTGATTCTAAGCTCAGGGTTTGCTCCTGGCTAAGCTTGTGGGACCATATTGAATTCCATGTAATAAATATGGGTCAGCCATGTATAAGACAACCACCCTGTCCACTGTATATAGGCTACCACAACATTTTTTGAGTTAACCTAATTAAAATATTTAATTAGAAGTAAATGGTAGGTAATTTTAGTATAATTTAAATTCTGTAAACAATGTTCAGCAACTTAAAAGATTGTAAAAATATAAGGAATGAACTCTTCATGTAATTTTTTACAAAAATATATTGACTTTTGTCAGAAATAATTGCCAATGAAGACGAGGAAAACTGAAGAAAGAAAACTGTTTTGCTTTAGACATGTAGTATGTGACATTCACATGGAGCAATTAATTGGGTACGTATCGATAGCAGTTTTTGTTTACTCAAGACAGTTTTGGCTTGTGACATCCATCATATAAATAACATTTTCACTGAGTATAATTATTTATGAAGCATATTATATAAAAATTACAAATAGTAACAAATATGTCTTACAGCAGAATATGGAGGAATAGTTATACTTTATATTACTAAATAACAAGAAATCTATATATGCCACTAAAAAGAGAAATATAGACTTAGGAGAAAACTCAGAATGCTAAAATCTATTTGAAGAATGTACTAAATTTAATTTAAATGTGATGGGCTGGAACAATAGCACAACTGTAGGGCGTTTGCCTTTTGTGCAGCCAGCCCGGCCGAGCCCTGTTCAATTCCACCACCCCTCTCGGAAAGCTCGGCAAGCTACCAAGAGTATCTCACCCGCACAGCAAAGCCTGACAAGCTACCCATGACATATTCAAAGTGCCAAACACAGTAACAACAAGTCTCAAAATGGAGACGTTACTGGACCTGCTCGAGCAAATCGATGAACAACTGGAGGACAGTGTTTGACAGTAAAATATGATAGGAATATAAAGAAATCTATATGTAAAATGCAATGCTTCCTCAGTAATATAATATACATACTGGATATTATGAAATAAAAGCATTTTTGAAGTTGGAATGAAACTCAGATTACACATATAAGGCCTAAATACAGTTGGGTCAAGTTAAGAAAGTAAAAAAACTGGTAATATTTCAAAAAGCATAATGAAAATAATAGCACAATTTAGAAGAATTATATTTTATGTTACTGTGTTTGGCATATCGAATACACTCGGTAGCTTGCCGGGCTCTCCGAGAGGGGCAGAGGAATTGAACTCGGGTCGGCCATGTTGGCCGCTTGTAAGGCAAACGCCCTACCGCTGTGCTATCGCTGCCCTAATTCCATTATAAAATATTTTGTAATATTTTATAATGGAATTAGGGAAGTTTGATTACATTTGATTTGATAAAAAAATCAGGAAACTTTCCTTAGTGGGGGGGGGGTACCACTATGACAATGATAGTTGTAAATGATCACTCTGAAAAAGAAATGAGTGCTGAAAGTAGATAAAGGAATATATATGATAACCTTTCAGTACCTGTATTGCAAACCATAATGCCCAGAAGGAAATGGAGAGAGAATGAGAGAGAGAGAGACAGAAAGAAGAAAAGTGCCTGCCATAAAGGCAGAATGGCGGGGTGGAGGTAGCGAGACGGAAACTGGGGACAATTGTGATGGAAATGTACACTGGTAAAGTGACAGGTATTGAAACATTGGATAACTGAAACCCAATAATGAACAACTTTGTAACTAAAACAAACAAACATTGATTTATGAGGCTATACCTTTTGCAAATACTTGTATGGAAATCTTTCTCACATAATAGATAAAAGATTTTATTTCAAACAATTTTTTACTTAAAAATACAAAGAAGTACAAAGGAAAGATTTCAGATATATTTCAGTTTGTTGTTTTTGTGTCCTGGGGATATGATATGTTGATAGTGATTCTAGAAGAGAATTTAATTTTGTAACTACTGAGCTATGTCTTATCTAAAAAGTTTTTTTTCATAAAAATGTCAAGTACACAATTTTTCTCTTCTAAATTGTTTCCCTTCTAACTTATTTGTAAATTTAATTCATGAAATTAAAGAAAAGTGACAATATTCCTGGAGTTGAGAAAGGTCATACAGAGTTATGTCATAAGCTTTGCATGCAACCAACTCAAATTAAATCCCAATTGCCACAAGCCCTTCCAAGTTACACTAGGTTTATCTCTGGAGACCCCAACCAGTACAGAGTTGACACTGGGAATCCTCAAGCAATGTTAAGTTGTCTTAAGTTTCCCTAGTACTCCATACTTGGTGCCCTAGATTTGAGCCTCAAGCAGGTTGATGCAAAATAAATCCTATGATCACTGGAAGACCCCCAAATTAATTTTTTAATATGAGGTGACATAAATGACATAAAAATATATTTTAAATAGTAACATGAATACTGAGACACTAAGTAGAGAATCATAAAAAAAATCACAATGGGATGGAATAGTACTCACATTGATTATGATGAAAGGAAAGAGTTAATATAGACTGTAATGTTTGTTTTTTATAGATTATGAAAATCCGGTTCATCATGACTTTTAAATTTTATTTTTACATGCTTCTTGATATAATAAAAAGATAATCATGAGGAATCAAACGGCAATAACAACTTTTATCTTGCTTGGATTAACAGATGACCCACAATTGCAAATCCTACTTTTCATCTTTCTATTTATCACTTACATATTGAGTATAGCAGGGAATCTGATTATTATCACTCTCACATTGGTGGACTCGCATCTGAAAACTCCTATGTACTTTTTCCTCAGAAATTTTTCATTCTTAGAAGTCTCATTTACAACTGCTTGTATTCCAAGATTTCTGTACAGTATGTCAACTGGGGATAATACCATTACATACAATGCTTGCATAATTCAATTATTTTTTGGTATTCTCTTTGGAGCAACAGAATTTTTTCTCCTGGCAGCTATGTCCTATGATCGTTATGTTGCTATCTGTAAACCCCTTCATTACATGACTATCATGAACAATAGGGTATGTACCATATTCGTTTTTACCTGTTGGGCGTCTGCTTTACTGGTTATTCTCCCACCTCTCAGCATTGGCCTTGAGCTTGAATTCTGTGACTCCAATGCTATTGATCACTTTGCCTGTGATGCAGGCCCTTTTATAAAGGTCTCATGTACTGATACATGGCTAATAGAAATAATGGTTATCATTACGGCTGTGTTTACCCTCATTATAACACTAGCGTGTGTAATTCTTTCCTACACATACATTATCAGGACAGTTATGAGATTTCCCTCTATTCAACAGAGAAAAAAAGCCTTTTCTACATGCTCATCTCATATGATTGTAGTTTCTATCGCCTATGGAAGTTGTATCTTCATATATATTAAGCCCTTTGATAAAGAAGAATTGGCAATAAATAAAGTAGTTTCAGTTCTGAATATTTCTGTTGCACCCTTGTTGAATCCATTCATTTATACCCTAAGGAATAAGCAAGTGAAGCAAGCTTTTAGTCACTCGATAAAGAGAATCTCTTTTTTCTCAAAGAAATAAAAAACTTTGATGATAAGAGTGAAATAAAATTAAGTTTTCCAAATATTTGATTATATCTTAACTAATTTCAATGAATTATATTATTTCTTTAATCATGTACCCACATTAAAGTTGCATACTGACCTCATCTTTAAAAAAGCCTTTTCATTTCATCAAACTTATACATGGTGTTCATTTCAGTGAAACTGAAATATTTCAAAACAGCAAAATACATGTCAAGGTAATAGAACTTACCTTCGTTGCTATAGGTGCGATTTAAACTTGTAAGATTTCTAGTATAGTACGTAGAAAAGTAGTCTAAAGAGTGAGAGAGATTAGTATGACACAAAGTTCTTCCCTTACAGATCATTCAAATATCCATACATTTTCTTGGAGTTAATAGTCTCTTTTTTTAATTCGATGCAAAGGGGATACTGATAGAAACTCATAAACTTCTACATTTTGAATTATAACTACAAAATACACTGTCACTGTCACTGTATTCCTGTTGTTCATGGATTTGCTCGAGCGGGACCAGTAACATTTCCACTGTGACACTTGTTACTGTGTTTGACATATAGTATACTCCACAGGGAGCTTGCCAGGTTTTGAGGTGTGGGCAAGATCCTCTCAGTAGCTTGTCAGGCTCTCTGAGAGGGGCGGAGGAATCCAACTTGGGTCCGCCGTGTTGGCTGCGTGCAAGGCAAACGCCCTACCACGCCACTATGCGATCGCTCCAGCCAAACTACAAAACAAAATCCAGAAAATTAAAGTATAGTTGTAATCCCCAAACAGAAAACTGTACAAAAGAAATGAAATTACATCTGAATCTCACACTAGCAAAAAGTTAATTCAATGTAGATTTGATCAGAATACATAAAATAAGTCAGAATACTCATGGATTTGGAGCTTAAAGGTATTTTCAATGGCATGATTTTAGTAACAATGATAAAAATGAAAAAAAAATAAATAGATAAGCTGGGTAGAAATGATGTTAATGACCACCATGACAGGTCTAAGGTACTCTGGTGGTGATGAAGATGGAGTCACTTTTTTCATCAAAAACATAAATATTAACTTTTGTACTTATGTTATAATAAATTATAATCAAATGAAATAAAAAATTCTTTCCTTCTATGCACCCTCCGAGTCACTTTCAGTTCATGATATAGATTGAAACCCAGCACCAACTTCAATAGAAGTGACAATTTAAGAGTCAATTTTCCCATTATTTCAAGCACATTACCAATCATGTCATTAATCAGGATCATGTAAATTTATAAAGAGTCAGTTATACTATTTTGGACCAAGTGCATCTGTTTATCTAAATGTTCTAAATTTAGGTTAGTTTACTGGATGTATATAGTGCTTTGATATTTACAAGTTTGAGAATTTTCTAATCATGCTAATTGCCAGGAAAAGTAGATATCAGTCGTCTAATTGTTTTCACACTGACTTGCATTCATCTAATTGTCTCTAATTATTTACTCTGAGGTAGAACTGGTGGTTGGAATCTACAACAGCGTAAGTGTAAAACAAAATTGTTCTTAGGAATAAAGAAATGCCAGACACACTTTTATCAATCAACTTTTCTTCAGAAGTTTAGTTATGTGGATAATCTACCTTTTCATAGATATGAAGGCCATTACAAGTTAATCTCAGCTCACAGTTATAGTCCGATAATCCATAATAAGACATGTTTTTTCTTTGGTTGGTTTTATTTCCTTAAAGTGGTAAACTAAATCACTAAGTTGTTGTTTCAGGAGCTGAATAATTTGTTATTCTTTTATAACCTTTCTCTTTCAGTACACTTTTGACAGTTCTTTCTTTTTTTTTAATTTCTCCCCCTTATCATGTCTCCTGTTTATTTTAAAGTTATGCTAATTTCATCACTCCTGTCTTATTAGATATTTCTTTTTCAGCATTATTATTGCATTATTTTGTTTTTGATTTGCCATTGGCAAATTTTGTTCTATATAACTTCTTTTTTAAAAACTTAACTCAGACTTATTAAATTCTGACACATTAACTTGTTAACCTATGACTAACACACTACCATAAAACGAGTTCTGTAGAGGACCAAATTTTTACTGTGAACAAATGATCAGGATAATAGATAGCAAGCTTCAGCATTTTTTACATTTATCCTAACCTAACCGAAAAATCACTGTATCTTGGGAAAGGGGGTAGAGAGAATTCTTTCCACATAAAAACACCTAAGAGATGATTAGCCTAGTTAAAACATTACATAAAGTTTTTTTCTTTACAAACCAGCCATCTGTAGAACTATCTGAAACTACCAATAGAAATATTGTGCTGAAATATAATGACGTTTTAATTCTTCTATTCTTATTTGAATTTCCATGTACATTTTGAGCTTTAAAAATTCCCTGTGAATAATACCTAAATATTAAGACCTGTGAGTAACATGAATCGCATTGCTATTGTTACCTGATAGTATCCCTAGTTCTGACATTTTAGCATTAGAATGGAATACCTGCCCAGGTTCTTGTGAATCCATATTATATCTGAACCTGTTACAGAATATTTAGAAAATGTAGCATAGATATTCCTATCACAATCTCTAAAATATAGCATGACCTAAAATGAGTTGTTTCTGAATTTAAAGCTCAAACTCCACATGTATCTATATCTATCTATCTATCTATCTATCTATCTATCTATCTATCTATCTATATATGGTTGTGGTCGTATACTATTGTACTCAGAGATATTCCTGACGCTATGCTCGGAGATTAAACAGGACAGTGCTAGGGGATGCCAGGGGATGCCATTATGGGATGTCAGGGATCAAACCCAGGTTGAAGGCATGCAAGGCAATTTCCCTGCTCACTGTTCTATATCTCTGGCTTATATTTTAAAATGAATCTTAGCAAATTTACACTGTAGCACTGTCATCCTGATTTGCTTGAGCAGGCACCAGTTAATGTCTCCATTGTGAAACTTGTTTATACTGTTTTTGGCATTTCGAATAGGTCACTGTAGCTTTCCAGGCTCTGCCATGTGGGCGGGATACTTTCGGTAGCTTGCCAGGCTCTCCGAGAGGGACGGAAGAATTGAACCCGGGTCAGCCATGTGCAAGGCAAATGCCCTACCCACTGTGCTGTGACTCCTAAAATGTATTTGTCACACAAAGTAATTACAAAATAATAAACAAAATGGTCCAGAATAAATATTGCCTCACAGACCAAAGAAAAAATTAAAATCTTGCAATAAACCCTAGTACCTGTGAAATGATGACAAAGAAACTTAACACATGGAATGAAATAAGGAGAGTTTCTTTAACAAATGCTACTGGGAAAATTGTATAGTCATATAAATAAATGAAACTAGAACTGTATCTTATGGCATTCTCAAAGGTTAACTAAAACGTATTAAAGACATTAAGAATGATCAAGAATTCATAACATATATTATCAAACTGTAGGCAAAATTCTGCAGGAAAATGAATCTATGAGAGGTCTTCAATAACATGACTCGAGAGGCAACAACATCGGAAACAAAAAAATAATACAATATGTATTTGAAAATGTGCTTTTTCAAAAGCAGATATTCCAAAGCACTGTACCACTGCACTGTCCTCCCATTGATCATCGATTTTCTTGAGCAGGCACCAGTAACATCTCCATTGTGAGACTCGTTACTGATTTTGTCATATCTCTGAGAGCCCGGCAAGCTACTGAGAGTATCTCGCCCTCACAGCAAAGCCTGGCAAGCTACCCATGACATATTCGATATGCCAAGCACAGTAACAACAAGTCTCACAATGGAGATGTTACTGGTCCCGCTCAAGCAAATCGATGAAAAAAGGGAGGACAGTGCTACAGTGCTATTTCAAAGCAATAACATATTAAATTATTGAGTTTTAGCTGGGTTTGGGTCCTCTACAAAATTAATCTATGTCTTAGAAAAAGTTCTATTTAAAGGGAAAAACAAAGAAATTATCTTTTCCTTTTTTTCAAATGTGACAGCTGACCCTGTGATTACATATAGTTAAATTGATAGATGCAGATGATACAAAATAACTTTTCTTAACCTGTATCTTTTCATTAAATGACCATTAGTAACAAATGGGGGGAGTCTAGTTTTATCTTTAAAAATTCTTGTATCCATGTTTGGAATGTGTAGGAAAAAATTGAATTGAGATTATGCTTTTCCCCCTAACTAGTAAGACAGGAACTTGACTTCTTTCTGATGCTGTTGTTCTATCATATTGTCTTGTACTTCCTTGGAATGCCATGTGAAGGCACTTTGTGGCCTTTATGCGGTCATGTTCTGGGTGGGCAAAGTCTACTCCACATACTAGCCAGTGGGATCAAAGCAGTATTCTTACAATAAGCTGTCCCTGAGGCAGCGATCGTACCAAAATATCTGAGTTGGTGGTTTACTATGAGATCTGAGATGGCTTCAAAAGCACTGTCCCTGCTCCCTCACTCCTCATCTCCTCATTCCTCGAAGTTCCATCTTACTGAAAACCCTAATAAAACCCTAATAAAACTTAGTGATAACATTTTTTTTAGAAAAAAGTTGGTTGCTTGCTAAATTAAGTTCGTTACGTATGTACAGGGGCTGGAGCGATAGCACAGCGGTAGGGCGTTTGCCTTGCATGCAGCCAACATGGCTGACCCGAGTTCGATTCCTCCGCCCCTCTCGGAGAGCCCGGCAAGCTACCGAGACTATCTCACCCGCACAGCAGAGCCTGGCAAGCTCCCCGTGACATATTCGATATGCCAGACACAGTAACAAGTCTCCAATGGAGACGTTACGGGGCCCGCTCGAGCAAATTGATGAACAACGGGAGGGCCTTTACCTTTTACCTTTACGTATGTACAAGCGGAGTGAGTGCATCAGCAGCCTGATGGTGACTTCAGGCTTCCTGATTCCCCAAAATTGCTGCTGTGCCCTTGGCCAGAGCCCAACAACGTGGGACCAAGTTTACCAAGAAATTAAATGACCAAAAGTTAGATATGTGGGAGCCACACTCACAAACCATGTTCGGCTCAGCTATACAAGCTCACTCAGAGTTCATATTCAAAATGAGCTATAGAAAAATGTGCTGTCTAGCGTCTGCCCCAGGCAGGCAGGCTTGAATGGTGGTAGGAAAATTCGAGCAGGGCATAATGCCCAAAATTGGAGAGAGAGTATTGGAGAAATTGTCTGCCATGGAGGCAGGGTGAGGACTGTGATGTGTATGTATGTGTGTGTAGGGGTGGGGTGTTGATAATTGGGACATTGGTGGTGGAAAATGTGCACTGGTTGTCGGGATGACTGTTCCATCATTGTATGGCTGAATCTCAAACATGAAAGTTTGTAACTCTATCTCACGGTGATACACGGTCACGGTCCTTCAGTTGTTCATTGATTTGCTCGAGCGGGCCCAGTATCGTCTCCATCATGAGACCTGTTGTTACTGTGTTTGGCATATTGAATACATCACGGGGAGCTTGCCAGGTTCTGCCGTGCAGGCGAAATACTCTCGGTAGCTTGCCAGGCTCTCCAAGAGGGACGGAGGAATTGAACTCGGCTCAGCCATGTTGGCCACTTGTAAGGCAAACGCCCTACCGCTGTGCTATCGCTCCAACCCACGGTGGCTGGTTAGCTCAGTTGGTTAGAGCGTGGTGCTAATAATGCCAAGATCGCAGGTTCGATCCCTGTACGGGCCATGGTGATACAATAAAATAAAAAAGTAATGTGGAGTTCATGCTAAATTCAATCAGCTTAATCAATGGCTGAACAAATAGCAGTATGTCTACAATATTTTGTAAGAAGTTCATTATGCAAAAGTTTAACTAGTGGCATGAGAACCCAGGAGACCAGGATTCAGTGCTGAATTTGTTTAAGTGATTCCAGAATTCCACCAGAAGTTTAAGCAGAAAATAGAAACACCATTATTTTTGATGTAGACAGTCAAATTCCTGCTCAGAACTGTCAGAGTTCTACACACACACGCAGACACAAGCGCATACACACACACACACACACACACACTCACAGAAAAACAGTATGAAGTCTTGTTCACCATTACGTTAGGTTTTCCTCTTGTTAGAGAGTAAGAAAAAAATGTGTCCAACATTTATAATTAGAAAGCCTTTAAAAACTGGCTTCTTATGATTTGAAAATGGGAAAGTAGAGAGTTCAAGACCCTCTGGAAGATACCTGGAGAGGTAAATACAGTTTAATTATCTTGTTAAATCATTACAGAACTACATCTATTAATCAACATTATTAAACACAATCAATCAAGACTGCCAATTGAAATTATGAAAAAATATCAAAAGAGTCAGTATCATAAGGAAATATGAGAATCAATCTCCCTTTTGAGGGGAAAAAAGTCATCGCATGCCCCTTACCCTAAGTGGTCAAAGACCCTCCACCAATTTCCTTGAAACTCTACCCTGTATCATCCCTTTACAAAGCCCAGCCACTCTCCAACCTCCATCATCTTCCTAACCTTGGTTCTGTTAGAAGTCTGAAAGACTGAGTCAATTTGCAATTGTCCCTTACTGTAGGATAACAGTGGTTTGTTCTTTCTTCTTTGCCACAGGGAGCTTAGCTTTATTGAGTCACTCCCATCACAGTGCTCCCATTCCACTGTGTTTACTTGTAACCTCTTTCTTTGTGCTCTGCTTCCCCAACCAGTCAATCTGACTAATCTGACTCTGTTAACTTGTAAATATTGCTTTTCTATTCTCCTTAAATCCCTCGCATAATTAATTCAGAGAAATGTCCTTTATGTATATACACAGGAAGACAGTTAATGCTATGCGTTTGTAACTTGAAAGTTCATGGACTCCGAATGATATTCACTCCTGAGCATCTGTTCTCTTGACTTAAGCCTCAGTTTCTCTTACTTCCTAGCATCCCCCAAACAGGGTCCTGACTAGGAACTGGATATACCCAGGCAAACTGTGAGCTACTTTGCATCAAAACAGGTCAGGCCAAATCACCATAATACTTAACTATAAATTAAGAGCATGATCATTGACAAATTCTGTCATGATCCAAAAACTAGAAGCTGGATTAGGACCCTGCTAGGGCTAGGAAAAATTAATCTGGCCTGAGCACTATATTATGAGTCTGTGGGAGATGTCCCCAGCAGAACCACCCTACAAGCTTAATGTATCTCTTTTTTAAAATTTTTATTAGTGAAACACCATGAGGTAGAGTTGTAGACTTACAAATTTTTGTGCTTGGGTTTCAATTATATAATGATCAAGTACCCATACCTCCACAGTGGTAGGGCGTTTGCCTTGCATGCAGCCAACATGGCCGACCCGAGTTCGATTCCTCCGCCCCTCTCGGAGAGCCCAGCAAGCTACCGAGAGTATCTCGCCCGCACGGCAGAGCCTGGCAAGCTCCCCGTGACGTATTCGATATGCCAAACACAGTAACAACAAAATCTTCAATGGAGACGTTACTGGGCCCGCTCGAGCAAATCGATGATCAACGGGAGGGCCTTTGCCTTTTACCCATACCTCCACCATGGATCCCAGTATCCCTCCAACCCCTCAAACCCCCAGTCCCACCCTGCCTTTGTGGCAGGGCATTCCCTTTTGTTCTCTCTCTCCTTTTAGGTGCTGTGGTTTGCAAAAGAGGAATTGAGTGGAAATCATGTTTGGTCTATAATCTACTTTCAGCATGCATCTCCCACTTAGTGTATCTCTTACTGTGTCCATACAAAATAACTAATATTAAGAAGTAGAATTAAGATGTTAATTAAGTTATTGGACTAAATAGAGGAGAAATACCCCTAAGTGGTATTTGCCTTGAGCAGAAGAAGGGCTTTCATATGTTGATTATGCTGCCAGATGGGGGTGTGGTGGCTACCCCCAATGCAGGGAATTGTAGAGAAACTAGAGAAAGACCAAGGCAGTGAGTAATTTTCAATTTGATTTTATTTTCTTGGTAGTACATAATAAAAAGGGCTGGAGCGATAGCACAGTGGGTAAGTCGTTTGTCTTACAAGCGGTCAACATGGCTGACCCGAGTTTAATTCCTCAGCCCCTCTCGGAGAGCTCGGCAAGCTGCAAGCTACCGAGAGTATCTTGTCCTCATGGCAAAGCCTGGTAAGCTACCCATGATGTACTCGATATGCCAAACACAGTAACAACAAGTCTCATGATGGAGACGTTACTGGGTCCACTAGAGCACATCGATAAACAATGGGAGGACTGTGACCGTGACATAATAAAAGGAGAAGTGAAATGTTTTGGCATCATTTCATCCGTGACATTGCTGACTCCAGAACTGTGAAAGATGAAGTGGGTAGGAGAAGCAGGGGTGGTCTCCCCCATGTAAGGGCACAGATCTGAGGAGACCCAGGAGTAGCAGCAGCAGAGGGGTCCTTAGGGCAGGCAGGGCAGTCAAGGTGGTTGAGGGTCCATGGTGGGGCTGGTGGAAGCTACCCTGGGAAGCACTGCTGCTGTGTCCTGGGTCACTGTGCTGTCTGTCTGGTGGCCCAGAGCCTGCTATGCCACCATGTCTTTATCAACTCACCTTTCCTTGAGTTGTTTTCAGACCCTGCCTATTGTAACCAATGCTGCAACAAAAAACAAGTGTGCTTATGTCTTTTCAAAGTAATAGTTTGGTGTTCTTGGGATAGATGCCAGAGACTGAAATTTATGGGTCATATGGAAGCTCTATTTTTAAATTTTAAGAGTTCACGTGCTATTTTTCTTAGAGATTGATCCAGATGTATCATCTCAGTGAATGAAATCTGTAACCCGAATTTTGGTCCAGCAGGTGGGGGGATGACTACAAGTTTGACATGCACAGGGACGCAGTTACCTGGCAGGCAGTGATAGAAAAAGAAAGCTTTATTGAACTAAAATATGGCTAATATAGGAAAAGAGAAACTACTCCTTGAAAGGTGGAGGTCAGGGATGGCCCTCCCGTAGATCGTCGATTTGCTCGAGCAGGCCCAGTAACGTCTCCATTGGAGACTTTGTTGTTACTGTGTCTGGCATATCGAATACTCTCGGCAGCTTGCCGGGCTCTCCGAGAGGGGCGGAGGAATCGAACTCGGGTCGGCCATGTTGGCCGCTTGTAAGGCAGATGCCCTACCCGCTATGCTATCGCTCCAGCCCGGAGGTCAGGGATAAAATGGGAAATTATATAATTAACAGCTAGGGGAAGCAAAACATGAAAGAGAAGTTAAACATAAGCACAGAGAATTGGGGGTGCCCCTCTGATATTGGTCAAACCCCTGGATGACTGGAAGACTGATTTAGGGTCTAAATCAATTAACATAAGTTCTCGGTGAAGGAAAAAGGACAACCCTGCTGCTTGGAACTATGGATGGGCAAATGACTCAATTACAAATTATGGGCAGACGGGTGGCACCCCTTTGTGTTCTGTCCTCCTCATTTCCGGAGCAGTTTCTCTGAAGCTCTCTTGCCTAGAGGAGAATCCCTGGAGGATTACTCAACAGGGTAGCACTATCCAGGCAGTACACAATCAGTGCTAGCAGAGGATCGAACATTTTTCAACACATCACATCCAGCACTGGTTATGTCTAGATGTTGTTTGTTGCTATTTTTTTAATAGATCATTTTCATGAGTGTCAAGTAATAAAGTAATTTTCAATTTGATTTTATTTCCTTGATAGTACATAATACAGAACATTTTTATATGCCTGTTGATCATGGATTTGTCTACTCGGAGAAAATATCTCTTCACTTTCTCTTTTCATTTTTTGATGGAACATTTATTTCTTGTAGATTTTATAAGTGCTTTATGTATCTTGGATGTTACCCCTTTGTTAGAGATATGGTGCGCAAATAATTACTCCCATTCAATTCAATGTTCAAAATTTTTTTTAGCTGAGTTTATTTTTTCATATGAAAAGATCATAATTTTATCTAATCCCATTTGTTTTATATTCTTTGCAAAGAGACAATTCATTGAAAATATCACTGATGTTAGTATTCTTGAGAGTTTTTCCTATGTTCCCTCAATGTATTTTATGAATCTTATCCTAATAGTGAAATCTTTAATCTGCCTTTAGTTAGCTTTTGTGTAAAGTGTGAGATATGGACCTAGTTTCATTTTTTTCTCTATTGTGGCTATGCAGTCATTCTTGTTCTAATTCATGCACCAGGTTCTCTGTTCATAGACTAATTGTTCATAAATCTAATGATTCATCTATCATTCATAATTCTATTATTTGATTTGAGTCTATCTTCATTTCAGTACTGCAAAGTTCATTATCATATTCTTAAGGAATTATGAGTTGATATAATTAATATTACACCAGTGAGAAATAAATACATTTCAAGACAGAAAACATTAATAGGGGATTTTGTTTAAAAAGCAATCCTTATCCACTTTTGGGCGTGAATGAGTTCTGTTAAGCTTCTGAGGAAAACAGTATGAATACATTTCAAAAAGGTATGAACAGAGCTTCCATATGACCAAATGATTCTACTTCTGGGCATCGACCTCTCAAAACAGACTTATGATTTCAAACATACATATGCACATCTATATCCATTGCAGCCTTTAGTGCAATAGCTGCAATGGATATAGGTGGACACATCCCAAATCTTCAATGACAGATAAATTGACAAAGACATTGTGGCATAAATAAAATGCTGTGCAAGAATAAGAAAATATCAAATCTTTCAGGTAATTGTAACTTGGATGGAACTGCAAGGTTTTATGCCAAGTGAAATACATCTAAGAAATGACATATCTTTGACGGTCTCACATTTATGGTATATATGATATGATATATGGTATATAGGATATATACCATATGTATGATATGATATATCGTATATAGGATATGGTATATATCAACGCCATTAAAACCCCATAACCATTCTCTCTCTCAATGTCAACGGTCTAAATTCACCAGTTAAGAGACACAGAGTGGCAAAATGGATACAGAGACAGAACCCAACATTCTGCTGCCTACAAGAAACTCACCTCAACAGCCAGAGCAAACACGACTCAAAGTCAAAGGATGGAAAACAATCCTGCAAGCACAGAACTCCCTCAAAAAGCTAGGGTGGCCATACTAGTATCCGACAACATTAATTTCACCTTGAAAAAGATTAGAAGGAACAGTGAAGGCTATTTTCTCTTCATCAAGGGATACGTACAACAGGAAGAAATCACACTCTTAAATGTATACGCACCTAATGAGGGAACAGCTAAATATTTAAAACAACTGCTAACAGATTTTAAGGAGGACATCACTACCAACACAATAGTACTTGGAGACTTCAACATTGCCTTATCAACTCTGGATAGATCAAAAAGAACAAAACCCAGCAAGGAATTATTGGCTTTGAAAGAAGTAATAGAAGAGAAAGGGCTTATGGACTTATACAGGGTTTTACACCCGAAAAAGAAAGAATACACATTCTTCTCCAGCGCGCACGGAACATTTTCCAAAATAGACCATGTGCTAGGACACAAAACATACCTCAACAGAATCAAGAAGATAGAAATAGTATCAGCCATCTTTTCAGACCATGATGCACTGAGGATAGAAGTGAATCACACAAAGACACGAAGAACCAAATCAAACACCTGGAAATTAAACAACTCGATGTTGAACAATGAGTGGGTCAGGAACGAAGTCAAGGATGAAATCAAAGATACCTGGAAATAAATGAGAATGAAGAAACAAACTACCAGAACTTATGGGATGCAGCGAAAGCTGTATTAAGGGGAAAATTTATAGCTCTGCAAGCATATCTTAAGTCAATAGAAACGATACACATAAACAATTTGACCTCACAGCTCAAGACCTTAGAAAAGGATCAACAGAAAGAGCCTAAATCAGGCAGAAGGAAAGAGATCATAAAACTTAGAGCAGAAATCAACGACATGGAAAACAAAGAAACAATCCGAAAGATCAATGAAACCAAGAGCTGGTTCTTCGAGAAAATAAATAAGATAGATAAACCACTAGCAACACTCACAAAGAAACAGAGAGAGAGAACCCTAATAAATCGAATCAGAAATAAGAATGGGGATATCACAACAGAAACTAAAGAAATTCAAGAGATCATCAGAGACTACTTTGAAAGTCTGTATGCCACGAAACACGAGAACCTGGAAGAAATGGATAAACTCCTGGATTCCTACCATCTCCCAAAGCTGAATCAAGAAGATATAGAGTACCTGAATAGACCTATTCACATCAAGGAAATTGAAACTGTAATCAAAAGTCTTCCCAAAAACAAAAGCCCATGCCCAGACGGATTTACTAGCGAATTTTTCCAAACATTTAATGAGGACCTATTGCCAATTCTTCTCAAGCTTTTCCAGGAAATTGAAACTCTCCCAAACAGCTTCTATGAAACCCATATCTCTCTAATACCAAAAGGAAACAAAGACACCGCAAGAAAAGAAAACTACAGGCCAATATCCCTGATGAACACGATGCGAAGATTCTCAACAAAATACTAGCCAATAGAATACAACAACTCATCAAAAAGATCATACATCATGACCAAGTGGGATTCATCCCAGGGATGCAAGGATGGTTCAACATTCGGAAATCAATCAACATAATCCATCATATCAACAAAAGAAAAGATAAAAATCATATGATCATATCAATAGACACAGAGAAAGCTTTTGACAAGATCCAGCACCCATTCATGATGAAAACCCTTGCCAAAATGGGGATAGAGGGGACTTTCCTCAATATAGTTAAAGCCATCTACCACAAACCTACAGCAAACATCATCCTCAATGGGGAAAAACTGAGACCCTTCCCCCTAAGGTCAGGGACGAGACAAGGATGCCCACTCTCTCCACTACTGTTCAATATAGTACTGGAAGTACTTGCAATAGCGATTAGGAAAGAAAAAGATATTAAGGGCATCCAGAGAGGGAAAGAAGAAATTAAGCTCTCACTATTCGCAGATGACATGATACTATACTTAGAGAACCCAAAAACCTCTACCAAGAAACTCCTAGAAACAATAGGCTTGTATAGTAAAGTGGCAGGCTATAAAATCAATACCCAAAAATCCATGGCATTCCTATACGCAAATAGTGAAAGAGAAGAAAGTGACATCAAGAAAACAATCCCATTCACAATTGTGCCCCAGAAAATCAAGTATCTAGGAATCAGCTTAACTAAGGAAGTAAAGGGCCTGTACAAAGAAAACTACAAAACGCTACTTCAGGAAATAAAAGAGGACATGAGGAAATGGAAAAATATCCCCTGATCATGGATGGGGAGAATCAACATCATCAAAATGGCAATAGTTCCCAAAGAACTGTACAAATTCAATGCAATCCCTATAAGGATACCCATGACATTCTTCAAAGAAATGGAGCAAACACTCCTGAAATTTATATGGAACAATAAGCCCCCACGAATAGCTAAAGCAATTCTTGGGAAAAAGAAAATGGGAGGAATCAACCTCCCGAACTTCAAACTCTGCTACAAGGCAGTAATAATTAAAACAGCATGGTACTGGAACAAAAGCAGAGCTACAGACCAATGGAACAGAGTTGAATATACTGACATTTCCTCCCAAACATATAATCATCTAATCTTTGAGAAGGGGGCAAGAAAAGTGAAATGGAGCAGGGAAAACCTCTTCAATAAACTGTGCTGGCAAAATTGGACAGCTACATGCAAAAAAGTGGGCTCAGATCTCTGCCTAACACCATGCACAAAAGTAAGATCAAAATGGATTTATGACCTCAACATCAGACCAGAATCCATAATGTTTATTGAAGACAAAGTCGGCAAAACTCTCCATGATATTGAAGCTAATGGTATCTTCAAAGATGTCACGCCACTGGCCGAGCAAGTGAAAACAGAGATAGAGAAATGGGACTATCTTAAACTAAGAAGCTTCTGCACCTCAAAAGAAACAGTGACCAAAATACAAAGACAGCCTACAGAATGGGAAAGGATATTCACAAAGTACACATCCGACAAGGGGTTGATATCAAGGATATACAAGGTACTGGTTAAACTACACAAGAAGAAATCACCCAACCCCATCAAAAAATGGGGTGAGGAAATGAACAGAAACTTTCTCAAAGAAGAAATTCGAATGGCAAAAAGGCATATGAGAAAATGCTCTACATCACTAATCATCAGAGAGATACAGATCAAAACCACAATGAGATATCATTTCACACCACAGAGACTGGCCCACATCCACAAGAACAAAAGCAACCAATGCTGGCACGGATGTGGCGAGAAAGGGACCCTCCTTCACTGCTGGTGGGAATGTCAGCTGGTCCAACCCTTTTGGAAAACAGTATGGACGACTCTCAAAAAATTAGAATTTGATCTGCCATTTGACCCAGCTATAGCACTCCTGGGAATATATCCCAGAGAGGCAAAAAGGTATAGTCAAAGTGGCATCTGCAATTGTTTGTTCATTGCAGCACTCTTTACAATAGCCAGAATCTGGAAAAAACCTGATTGCCCAAGAACAGATGACTGGTTAAAGAAACTTTGGTACATTTACACAATGGAGTACTATGTAGCTGTTAGAAAAGATGAAGTTATGAAATTTACATACAAGTGGTACTACATGGAAAGTATCATGTTAAGCGAAATGAGTCAGAAAGAGCGGGATAGACACAGAAAGATTGCATTCATCTGGGGAACATAAAGCAATAAAACGGGAGACTAACACCCAGGAATGGCTGAGATTAGTACCAGGAATTTTGCTCCATGAATGGAAGGCCAGCCACACGTTCTAGGTGAAAAGGAAGCTCGGATAGAGAAGAGAGCACCAAATGAAGGGTGTTGTGAGGACCCTCCCAGGGTGGGAGAAGCATGTTAAAAGTAATCTATAGACCAAACATGATTGCCACTCAATGCCTCTTTTGCAAAACACAGTACCCAAAAGAAGAGAGAGAGAACAAGGGGGAATACCCTGCCACAGAGGCAGGATGGGAAGGGGGGGATAGGGGGTGTGGGGGATGCTGGCACCCGTGGTGATGGATGACGGGCACTGGTGGAGGGATGGGCACTTGATGATTGTATAACTGAAACCCAAGCACAAAATTTGTAAGCCTATAACTGTACCTCATGGTGTTTCACTAATAAAAAAAATAAAAAATAAAATAAAATTTTAGAATTCTCTAAGCCACTGATGTACCATGAATAACACACCACATTTCTTTTCTTTTCTTTTTAATTTTATTGAATCACCGTGAGAAAGTTACAAGCTTTCATGTTTGGGTTACAATCACACAATGATCAAACAGTCATCCCTCCATCAGTGCACATACCCCAACACAAATCTCCCCACTATGCCCCCCTTCATCCCCCTCCCCATGCCTCCATGGCAGATATTATTCCCCATACTGTCTCTCTACTTTGGGGCTTTATAGTTTGCAATACAGACACTGAAACAATCCAAATGCGCTAGAACAGATGACTGGTTAAAGAAACTGTGGTACAGCTACACAATGGAATACTATACAGCTGTTAGAAGAGGCAAAGTCATGAAATTTGCTTATAAGTGGATAGACATAGAGAGTATCATGCTAAGTGAAATGAGTCAGAAAGTGAGTGACAGACATAGAAAGACTGCACTCATTTGTGGAGCACACCACATTTCTAAAGTAGAAGGCATCTAATCTTGATGAGAAACATATTAGCAACAAGGATCAACCTGTAATAACATGTTAGTAATCTTGCATACAAGAGCTTAATATATCCAGGGTAAGAAACAACAGTCTTCAGCCACTTTCCTCTAAGGAAAATTTTTGGTCAATTTTAGTAGATTATTTATAAAAATAATTAAGAAATAAATAATTTAGTTTCTTCCTTTGTGTGGTGGTAGTAAAATCTGAAATAATGGTTGTGGGAAGATATAATGATGGTGGAATTGCTGTTATAATATTGAATGCAATAAATTATTGTTAACAATTTTATAAAAATAAAAAGGTAATAAAAACCTACAACTAGAAGTCAAAGATAACTGAATGGGATTTTTTTTTCATATTGTGCATCTAAGAAAACTCAATGACCAAAAATTAAGAACATAAAATGTGAGGAGACATTCTGAACAGACACATTGTTGGAGAAAGCAGATATACACACGCATTAACATGTAAAACAATGTTTAACATCACTGATTATCATAGAAAGGGATCAAAATGTCAAGGAGATATTACTTAATACCAGTGAGGATGACATTTATTGAAAAGACTGGAAATGACCAGTATGTGTGGGATTTTAGTTAAAAAGGAATCCTCATCCACTGTTGATGAACTGTAAATTTGTTCAGATTCTATAGACAAAAGCACAGGATCCAAAAAATTTTTAAAAATTGTACTTAACTATGACCCAGTTATTCCACTCCTTTTTTTTTGCTTTTTTTGAGTCATACCCAGTGATTCACAGGGGTTGCTCCCTGGCTTTGCATTCAGGAATTACTCCTGGAAGTGCTTGGGGGACCATATGGGATGCCAGAGATTGAACTCAGGTTGGCCCATAGAAGGCAAACGTCATTCCCGCTGTGCTATTGCTCCAGCCCCAGTTATTCCACTCTTTGGCATCTCTCTCTCAAGAATATAAAAAATTTACCCATTTACTCATAATGATATATGAACACCTATGCAGTGCTATCTTTGCAGTGCTATTTATAATAGCCATAGTCTGAAATAACATGTGTTCAGTGGAAGATGAGTGAAAAAGAATACACATACACACACACACATATGTATCCCGTTTGTGTGTTGTGTGGGTACATGAAAATAAATTTCATGGCTAAAGAAGTGAGTCAGAAGGAGAAAGAAAAATATTTAGGTTCTTCTCATATGTAGAGTATAAATAAACCAAGCATTGAAATGGACATGCTGAATGGAAACAAACAGGTATTGCTGGCAGAACAGAGAATTGAGTTTACCAAAGGGACTGGGAGTGGGTGTGAGAGGAGGTTTGAGGACGGTGAAGGACAACAGCAGTACAACAGCATTGTTAGCATAAATAAATATCAACAGTGCTCTTGAAAATCATAATACCTAATTGAAAATAAATAGGAAATTTAACTAAAACTACTCTATGATCCAGCAAACCAATATACTGATTGCCACATTATCTATCTATAACTTGTTTTGATCCATAGAGTAATGATATTGGAAATACACACTGGCATATGAATAGTGGTGAAATAAAAGTTGTCTTAGAAATAACTTTATTCAAAGAGTGAGAATTCGAAATACACAGTAGTCAGTCACTGGTCAAACCTATGTTTAACTAGAATTTGACAAGATCCAGAAGCGTTGCTTCCTTACTCTGTGATAAAAGCTTCTAGATTATATCATCCTGAGAATAAAATTATAGTTAAGCTTGCATCTTATTAATGATACTGAGAATCTTGATTTTTTAATATCCAATTTGTCCATATTTAAAGATATTTTAAACATTTCAAAGACATTAAAATATTACCTTGAGGCAAAGTATATTTCTTAACTTTCTTATGTTTCCATAAAAAATAAAATAACAAAATCTAGATGCATACCAGCAGATCAAACTCTCTCAATTTTAGAATAACAAAGGTGCTCTGAATTATAGCATCACTCTGTAGTGGGAGAATGTAGTCAACACCGAATTAAGCTATATAATTTTCATTTTTGTACTAAAAATAAGGTTCCCATAATCAAATTCATATCACTAGCTTTTGTTATCTTTAAGAAAAGTCTATGTATACAGTTTTTGCTGGTGAGTCCATCCAAAACCAGAGTGGGATCATTGGAAAGGGAAATTACATAACATTTATATTTATTTTTTGGGTATAAGGAAGCATATTATCAGATAAACAGATTGACAGTTTCTTAATTATATACAGGTAATTTATCTCTTAATCTAGATTACAAATATCTCTGTACTATATCATGGTGAATTTATTGTTTAAAAGTATTTTATTTTGGGTATTATGGAGATACCTCAAGCTATTGGTTCTTAGCACATGCCTAGATGTGTCATACCCTGAGTTCTATCTCTGAAAATTTCTAGCTCCTGACATTATTTGATGTGCCCTGACATGCCTGAGCACCACCATTCACAAGCATGACTAAAACTGGCCGCAGTATACTATACCAACAGCTAAGTTCCCTGCAAATAATTTTTAAAATATGATTAATATCTGTTAAAATATATAACTTTGTAACTACATATCTCACCAGTAAATGCTGGAATTTATTACAACTTATTATAATTTTTGGTTGAATATATAAGAATTTTCTAAAAATATTCTGGTTTGTTATAAGTCATGCTTATAAAATCAAGATCTTTGCAAAATGTAGAAACAGTGCTTAGATATTTCATATCTGTCAACATACTACATATACTAACAACAATATTGAAAAGAAAATGAACAAAATAAAATATATATAGGATTAAACTTTTATTTTTATTTATTTATTTTTATTTTTTAATCTTTAAGATCTTTTTTCCTTACTTTGTTTAAACACCATCTTGTAAAAAATTTTCATGATGAGTTGTTACAGTCATTCCGATTCCAATATCACCACCATTGTAATTTTTCTCCACCATTGTCTACATTTTTCCAACCACCTCTCAAGCCTGCTCCTATAGCAGGCCCATAATAACTTATTTTATATTGATTTTTACTGTTAAATGACAAACTGCATGATCAAAAAATGTTTCCATAGAAGAAAACTTGTGAAAAGTGTTGTGTCTCACCAGGGGGACACAAAATCCTAGCCTGAGTGTTTACTAAACTGTTGTTGGAAGTTAAGTCTTCTATGTTAATGCTTTTATTAGTCAAGATTGGTTGGCTTCTGCATTACATCTCATCCATTTTGGTATGCTACTACTAGGATGTCGATGTTGAGTTTGGAGATGTTGCGCCAGAATATTTAACTGGGCAGTTAACTGGCAGTTAAATATTTAACTGGGTGTGGCTTCCATGTCATCCGGAAGTACAGAGAGGAGGTCACCCATCCGCACTAGGAGAAGATCTGTAGTTTTCAGCCACAAAAACCTGTATACCTAAAGTTTTTGGCAGATTAGCTTCTCTTTGGCTGTCAGTCCTGAGGGGGCTTCAAATCAGTATTACATATGAATAAAATTGTCCTTGACCCAAACACCTAAAGTCAAGGAGTTTATCCCTAGTTTACTCTTCC
Source organism: Sorex fumeus (assembly GCF_029834395.1). Classification (NCBI taxonomy): domain Eukaryota; kingdom Metazoa; phylum Chordata; class Mammalia; order Eulipotyphla; family Soricidae; genus Sorex; species Sorex fumeus. The sequence goes on along the minus strand of NW_026606086.1, from coordinate 14,112,062 downwards.
CCACAAAGCATAACCCGTATTTTGATTTGATACCTGACATTAGGTATTGTCCCCTGAGCACTACCAGGAAGGATGTCTGAGGGCCAAGTTTGAGAAATCACTAAGCAGAACCAGGTGCGGTCCCAAAACAAACATATATGCAAAACTAGTTTTAAAAAAATTTAGACTTCCTTATAGAAGAAATACAAATGGCAAAAAAACATAAGAAAAATTACTTGGATTGGCTAATCATTAGGGGAATGCAAATAAACAAACAATGATATATCATCTCATAACGTAGAGACTGGTGCACTTCAAAAAGAACAAGAGCAACCAGTACTGGAGTGAATGTGGGCAGAAAGGGACTCTCCTTCATTTTGGGAAATACTGACTGGTTCAGTCTTTCTGGAAAACAATATCAATATTCCTCAAAAGGCTAGAAATTGAGCTTCCTAATAACTCAGCAATACCACTCTGGAAATATACTCCAGGAGTCCAAAAGCACACAGCAGAAACAAAATCTGCACTTCTATGTTCACTGCAACACTATTCACAGTAGTCAGAATCTGGAAACAATGAGTACCAGAGAGCAGACAACTGGATAAAGAAACTATGGTACATTTACACAATGGAATACTACACAGCAATTAGGAAAAATGAGGTCATGAATGATGCCTATAAATGGATAGACTTGGAGAGTCATGCTGAGTAAAATGAGCCATAAAAAGAAAGATAAACTTAGAATGACTGCACTCATTTGTGGAATGTTAAAAAAAATGAGATAAACACTCAAAGTCAACAAAAGCAAGGCTGGGAGGATTGGTTCATGTTTGAAGCCTATTTCAAGTGCTTGGTGGAAAGGCAGTTAGGATAGAGAAGGGCTGTTAAGGACACAGCTGGAAATGATCACCCTGGAAAAGAACTGTGTGTGGAAAGTAGGTAAAGAAGAAAATGTGATAACCTCTCAGTATCTATACTGCAGACCATAATTCCCAAAATGAGAGAGAGAGAGAGAGAGAGAGAGAGAGAGAGAGAGAGAGAGAAGGAAAGGAAGGAAAGTGCCTTCTATCCTTCTATAGAGACAGGATGGGGGGAGGGGCCTGGTAGTGGAAGGAGGGAAAAGGAATACTTTGGTGGTAGAAAATACACACTGGAGGGATGGGTGTTGGAACATTGTATGATTGAAACCTGATCATAAATATTCTTGTAAACACATATCTCACAGTGATTTAGTAAAACAAGTATATATGTATATTTTAAATATGTTGCTTTTTGAATCACACCCAACAATGCACAGAGGTTACTCCTGGCGCATGCACTCAGGAATTACTCCAGATGGTGCTTGGAGAACCATATGGAATGCTGGTAATTGAACCCTGATTGGCCTCGTACAAGACAAACAACCTACATGTTGTGCTATTGCTCCAACCCCAATGCATTATATATTTTATAGTGCTCTTAGTTGCCTACTACAAAATGTTTGAGACTTTTTTTTTTTGCTTTTGGGTCAGACCCGGCGATACACAACGGTTACTCCTGGCTCATGCACTCAGGAATTACTCCTGGCCATGCTCGGGGGACCATATGGGATGCTGGGAATCACACCCAGGTCAGTCACATGTAAAGCAAATGCCCTACCCACTGTGCTATCACTCCAGCCCCAGTTACTACAAAATGAACTGTATTTTATTTGGCAATAAGCAAAGAATAGATTTGGTATACAGTGAGTATCAGGAGAAAGGCATGAGCACACAGGACATGAGCGTTTAGTGGCCAAGAGCCGCCTCTCTAGGCCGGCCCATGATGGATGAAGGACTGGAGGAATAGAGAAACAGGAGAGCTGGATCACAGGCTGGTTGGTAGTCAGTTTATTTCTCTCTCTTCCCCATTGTAGTCTGATCTCTCCCCTTAAGGCGCAATCATCCTCTCGGTCATCATAGTTTCATCATCCTAGTCTCCTTGTAGACCTCAAAGTCCTCTCCTTCATTATATCCTTCCTCGTCTCATCATAGTATCATGGTCCCCTACTTCCAATCATTGTCATCATCTAGAGTCCTCCTTCTAGTTCCAACCGACCTCAAAGTCCCAAAGTCTCAGATCTCATCCTCTAGTCGTGTCTTTTTTTTCTTTTTTTTTTGGGGGGGGGGTGACACTCAGTGATACTCAGGGTTTATTCCTGGCTCTGCACTCAAGCATTACCCCTGGCGGAGCTTGGGGGAACCATATGGGATGCTGGGGATCGAACCCAGGTCAGCCACGTGCAAGATAAAGGCCCTATCCACTGTGCTATTGTTCTGGCCTATAGTCGTGCCTTTTCCTAGTCCTCAACATCTAGTCCTCAAAGTCCCGAGGTCTCTAAAGTCTCCATTCTTCTCCTCCAGTCTTCAAAGTCTAGTCCCCTCTTAGCCTTATAGCATAGTTACACAGAAATCATGTCAGTTGTGATACACAAAGCTGGGGTTGAACATTTTTGTAATAACAAACAGGCAAAGACATTACCTCAGGAGATTAACTCAAGGACAAAATCTCATCTGGGTGTTCGGCACTCTAGATTACTAGAATATCCATTCAAGGGCTGGATTCCATCCAGGGTGTCTTGCTTTCTCTTTTCCCCAGCTAGTAATCCATTTAAACGGTCACTATCCTCCCGTTATTTATCGATTTTCTTGAGTAGGCCCAGTAACGTTTCCATCATGGGACTTGTTGTTACTGTGCTCGGCATATTGAATATGTCACGGGTAGCTTGCCAGGCTTTGCCAGGCTTTGCTGTGCAGGCGAGATACTCTCAGTAGCTTGCCAGGCTCTCCGAGAGGGGTGGAGTAATCAAATCTGGCTCTGCCTGGCTCGGCTGGGCTTGCTGCGCGCAAGGCAAATGCCCTACCGCTGTGCTATCACTCCAGCTCCATCCATCCATATGTATCCATCCATATATACTCATCCATTTAAACAATCATAGTAAATTTCCTCCTTATGATATTTCTAGTCATTTTGTATGAACACAGTAAGAGATATATTAAGCTTAATATTTGGCTCTTCCTGGGGACATCTTTCTATATATTCCAGACCACAGTCCTTAGGCCAGGTTAGTGTTTCTTAACCCCAGCAGGGTATTTATTCAGCTACTTCTTTTTGGTTCATTGGCAGAGTTTGTTCATGACCATGCTCTTAACTTACTACACTTATGGCACTTAGATTGTCTCTTTTCGATACTAGGGTACCTTGCAGCTTGCCCTGGGTCCATCCAGTCCCTCTTAGGACCCTGCTTTTTGGGTGCCAGGAAATAAGGGCAACAGAGGTGTAAGTCAAGTAAATATGGATGCCCAGGAGTAAATATTATTTTTGAGTCAATTAACTTCCATGTTACAAAGCATAGCATGAACTCTCTTCCTGTGTCTATACAAAAAGACATCGCTAAATAAACCATGCAGATGATAAAAAGAAAAGAGAAAGGCAATATAGGATTGTTATTGCTTGATGGAACTGGGTGTGCCTCAGGGGCACTGTTGTGGAAGTAGCTCAATAAACCTAAGCTCCCTGCGGGAGGAGCAAGGACAAACCAATGTTATCCAACAATACTAGACAATTAAATGTTTAATTGTTATTAAAAATGACATTATTAAAATATATAATTACTAAAATATCTTGAAAATAATATGTGAAATTAAAGTTGTTATTTGAGTTTTTGGAACACATATTCAGCTACCTACTTAATGTAAACTTTCAAACTATTCCCAGTAGGTTATAGGTCCTGCAAATAGCCAATTAAAGTGTACTTACTAGGTTGTTCCTGAACATGATTGATCAGTGTCCTATTACTTATTTCCCAAAAGTCATTATAAAGTAGTTTATCTCAAAGATTATTTCTCAAACAAACCTCTATCTCTGTAACAAAGCAAATAAAAGATTCAGGAGATTCTTTGTTGCTAAGGTAAATTATTAAGAATGTTTCGCTGACATCAGAAGATCTGAAAAATATTATTTCTAAAAAATAATTTGACATTATTTATGTTCTGAAACAGTAACAATTTTATCTAAAATTTATGTTGAAATGTCATATGGAATGTTTTACATTCCAGAGAATAGTAAAGAAAAATATAGGGAAACAATTACATTAGGCTATTGAGATAAAAAAAATAACCAAAATATTTATGAGGAAATAAAGCAGTATTTTCTCTCTTTAGCATTTATCTCCTAATCATCTTTTGATACTAGATGATTAAACACATAATTTTCATTCAACATTTACCTCCTATTACTTGAAACGTAAGTATTCCCAGTCATTTTTCTTTGCTTCAACTTCTATTTATTATTCAGTATAAGTTGCTTCTCCCATTGTCACTATTTACTATTCACTAAGTTTATCAGTACTATTAATTTTATCAAAAATAACATTTTAGAAATTTCTTTAGACAATATTAGGGTTGTTGCAATTATTAATTTTTATAATGAGTAGGATTATTGATGCCTAGAAAATATACATTTACAAACTCATAGTGTCCTGTATTTTTTAGCAAATACTGAAACCAAAAACCATTATCAATCAATAGTTTTCCTACTCAATAACTGTAAGAGATCAATGCAACAGACTCTAGTAAGAAATGTTATAAACTATTCAGGATAATAAGACTTTTATTTAACCAAAGATTGACCTGTAAAATATATATGATTGGGAAAATAAGGTTTCTACATAGGAAAAGACTAATTTAGGATTTAGATGCTTTTTAAAAAAACTATCATTACTTGAAAATTCAGATGCACATGTTTATACTTGTTTTATATTGTTCTCTCTTTTGAATATACCAGTACACTATGTGAAAATTCAACCACCAGGATGAAAAATAGAACATCAGTAACAGATTTCATCCTCCTTGGCTTGACTGATAACTCGAAACTACAGCTTCTGATTTTCTTCTTTTTATTTATTACTTATGCACTGAGTGTTTCTGGAAATCTCACTATTATTATTCTTACCCTGTTAGATTCTCATCTGAAGACACCTATGTATTTTTTCCTTAGGAATTTCTCTTTATTAGAAATTTCCTTTACATCTGTTTGCAATCCTAGATTTATGATGAGTATTGTAACTGGAGACAAATCTATATCCTACAATGCTTGTGTAGCTCAGTTATTTTTCTTTATCCTTCTGGGTGCAACAGAGTTTTTTCTTCTGGCCTCTATGTCCTACGATCGTTATGTGGCAATATGCAAACCTCTACACTATACAACCATCATGAGTAACAAGATCTGCCACCAATTGGTAATCTCTTCTTGGCTGGCTGGATTTTTGGTGATTTTTCCACCTCTGATCATGGGTTTAGACCTGGATTTCTGTGATTCTAATATTGTTGACCACTTTACCTGTGATTCTGCTCCTTTGCTGCAAATTTCTTGCACAGACACAAGTACTTTAGAATTCATGAGCTTCATATTAGCTGTAGTAACTCTTTTGACTACTTTGACGTTAGTAATTCTCTCGTACTCTTACATCCTCAGAACAATTCTGAGAATCCCGTCAGCTCAACAAAGAAAAAAGGCCTTCTCAACCTGCTCCTCCCATATGATTGTGGTCTCCATCTCCTATGGAAGTTGCATCTTTATGTATGTCAAAACATCAGCAAAAGACGGAGTTGCTTTGAGAAAGGGAGTAGCTATGCTCAATACCTCTGTTGCCCCCATGCTAAATCCCTTTATCTATACACTAAGGAATCAGCAGGTGAAACAAGCCTTTAGGGATGTTGTGCAAAAGTTACTTTCCTCAAAAACATTGATCTGACTGTAATCTGTAGAGGAAACACACATATTTTAGATTGTAGAATCATTTTTAAAAATGATAAAATATCTTCTCATCAGTACACTTATTATTTGGAGCAGTGATTTTACATGTTGAGTTTACCTTAAAATAGATTTAAGCACACATCTCTGGGAGAGCTCAAAAGATATCTCAATGGTTTATGTCACTTGCCTGCTGATCATGTTCCAGTGAGTTTGGTCTTGGTGTTGCCACCCTGATGCTTGCTTGTGGAATTACTGGTGCAAAGAACCCACAGAAATACTTAGTGACTTAGAGTCACAGGTTCAATTTTGAGGTCTTGAGCTTAAACCCCAAGGCTACCACATGAGCATGTTCTTTTCCTGTGCACCCTCCAATTAATTCTTTTCAATTCATCTGTCAGTTTCATCATCTGATCCCTGGGAGGAAAATTGGTTATTATGTCTTGGTCTATAGAATTTGCCCAGATATAATGGAAAGCAGTCATTTCCATTTTCCATATTAATGTGTGTTTCAAGTAATATTCGTTGTGATAACATTACTGTTTAACATAAACAAAATTATGATATAGGTATTTTATATGAAAAATTACATAAATGTACGTGATGTTTCTACATACATAATCAAAATTTTATTATATATTATGTGGTGTTTATATTATATCCAGTACTTTAATGATCTAATACTTTAATATAAACATCTACTACTCTAATGATTCCTTTTCTTTAATATGATACTTATGAGAAACAGAAAATTATTGAATAATGTCTATGTAGATTATAAATATTAATCCAAAAATTCATTTTATAATTTAAGATTCTTTTAAAATAAAAATGTACTGTAGATTTCTGATGATTGAAAAGGAACAAGAGGATTGTCCTTAATTGTCTTCAACACATATATACATGTAAATAAATCGCTGTCACTGTCATCCCATTGTTCATTGATTTATTTGAGCAGGTGCCAGTAACGTCGGCATTCATCCCAACCCTGAGATTTTAGCAGCCTCTCCTTACTCATCTTTCCCAACGCTGCCACACTGGAGGTTCGTTCAGGGTCAGAGGAATGAGACCTGTTATTGTTACTGTTTTGGATTTATCAAATACACCATCACTGTCACTGTCACTGTCACTGTCCTCCCGTTGTTCATCGATTTGCTTGAGCGGGCTCAGTAACGTCTCCATTGAAGACTTTGTTGTTACTGTGTTTGGCATATCAAATACATCACGGGTAGCTTGCCAGGTTCTGCCGTGGGGGTGAGATACTCTTGGTAGCTTGCCGGGCTTTCCGAGAGGGGTGGAGGAATCAAACTCGGGTCAGCCATGTTGGCTGCGTGCAAGGCCCTGCGCTGTGCTATTGCTCCAGCCCATAGGTAGCTCTCTCTATATATATTTGTTGACTACTGTCTGAACCCCATCAGATATGGTGTGGTATTTATGAAAAATGGGTAGGGAATGTTTTATGATCGAGGCCAGGTGGTCCAGGAATATGTTCACTCATATATGAGGCTTGGCCTGAGTGTGTGGAAAGCGGTCTAGAGCATGGCGGCAGTTGGGTAGTGGAGGTTGGCTGCCAGGGCTGAATCCCTTGGGGCAGGGAGGGCTCTCACCTGCCCCCCTCTGGGGCACCTCGAGTGAAAACAGCCTGGCACGGAGTCCATTGAGATGTTTATGGGGTCCTCATTTTATGCTCCCTTCTGGTAGAAGCAACCATGAGTTCTGAAGGGTGGCTGATGAGAAGATTATCTAGTGCCAGCAGGAGGTTGATTATGGGTGGGACCCCTGGGTCGCCGGAGATTGGGGGAAGCAGGCAGAGGATCTCTGATCTCAGGTCCTGTTGAACCCAGAGTCCAAGGTCACAAAGTTCCACTCCAGGACGCTTTCCCTATGCTCAGGCCGAGCCTCATGCATGAGTGAAGTGCCATGGAACCCATGTTATGTGGAACTTTGCAGATGTCAGTAAATAGTGACAGCACAGCATGTGGACATTTGCCTTGAATGTGCCAGATTGGGCTCAATTTCCAGCATTCCATATAGTCCCCTGAGCATTACCAGGAATAATTCCTGAAAGATGAGACAGAAATAACTCGTGATCATTTCTAGGTGTGATCTCAAAACAAAACAAGTCTTAAAAAATATATAAAAGTATACCCTGTTGCCAAAAGAAAAATAACAGAATTAAAAGGAAAGAACAGACCAATCTACCTGATATCCATAGATCAAAATTTAACATAATTTTAGAAACCCAAGTTTAACAATACACTGAAGGATGATAAATCATGATTAAATCGGTTTTGTTACAGGACTACATGGATTGTTCAATGTACATAAATAAATAAAAGTAATAATTTATGTCATAGAAAGATAAAACCATAAGACAATGCTAGTTCTTTCAAAAAAAGTTTAGCAACTTAAACTTTCATTTAGTATAAAAGAAATCAAGAGATAATGACATAGTACTTAGAAAACATTTAAAACTACACAACAAACATAAACACAAGTAACACTTAGATATAATAAACCAACAGATGAAAGAAGAATATTGAAATCAATACACAACAATCTTTTGCTTGTTTCTATATGCAAACAGTGAATTAAAAACTAAAGTTAAAAAAAATCCCATTTGCCATAGTGTCCAAAATACCAAGTTCTGAAATTTAAAGGTTAGTATATCAAAAAATACAAGTAATATTTTTTTTCTTTTTGGGTCACACCTGGCGACATGCAGGGGTTATTCCTGGCTCTGTCCTCAGGAATTACTCCTGGTGGTGCTCAGGAGACAATATGGGATGCTGGGAATTGAACCCAGGTCAGCTGCGTGCAAAGCAAATGCCCTCCCCGCTGTGCTAACGCTCCAGCCCCACAAGTACTATTAAAAGAGACATAAGGACAAAATTATTATAAAATAATTATAAAATGTAAAATTTTGTTAATTGGAAAAGGGTAAAATCATCATACTCTAAGAACTGTATAAATTGGATATAATTCTCATCAAGATATTTATATATATATGGATATATATATATATATATATATCTGTCCACTGTCCACTGTCCTATTGTTCATTGATTTTCTCGAGCAGGCACCAGTAATGTCTCACAACAAATTGTGAGACTTGTTGTTACTGTTTTTGGCATATCAAACACACCACAGGGAGTTTGCCAGGCTTTGGCGTGTGGGTGAGATACTCTTGGTAGCTTGCCAGGCTCTCTGAGAAGGGCTGGAACCATAGCACAGCGGGTAGGGCGTTTGCCTTACATGCAGTCAACATGGCTGACCCGAGTTTGATTCCTTGCCCCTCTCGGAGAGCCCGGCAAGCTACCGAGAGTATCTCGCACGTACGGCAAAGCCTGGCAAACTCCCTGTGACATAATCGATATGCCAAACACAGTAACAAGTCTCACAATGTTACTGGGCCCGCTTGAGCAAAGTGATGAACAACGGGAGGACTATATATATATATATATATATATATAAATTATCACTATCACTATCATCCCGTTGTTCACTGATTAGCTCGAGTGGGCCCAGTAACGTCTCCATTCATCCCTGTCAAGTTCTAGTGTAGCCTGATGACATGCTGGGCGCTTCTTCAGGATCAGGAGAATGAGCCATTCATTGTTACTATTTTTGACATATCGAGTATGCCACGGATAGCTTGTCAGGCTCTGCTGCACTATGGGGATCTTTAGTCCCACCAACCCCACCAAAGTCATCAAATCACTTGTTTTGTGAGAATAGAGAATAATCCCTGTTGCCTGTTTTTTGGGGGGGAGCTGTGGAACTTGGACTGAAGTGAGGAAGTTCTCTTAGATAACAAATTCAACTGTAAATCTTAACCAGGTCTTTCCAGGTCTATCACCAACCCTCACACCATTTTTGAAGTTCTTAAAAAATTTTAAGAGGAGACAGGTAGTAAAATAAAAATAAATTTATTTGGGAAATGAGGAACGTGTGGTATGGAGAGAGAGAGACAGACAGACAGAGAGAGAGAGGTGTTTAAGAGAGAACATGGGCTTCCTCAGAGGGGAAAAAATCAAGTACACACCTCAGCTAGATCTTCAATGAATTCCCAAGTACATATGCCATAAAGAAAGTTCACATCTCAGGCAGAAGGTGACAAATGTGTCTTTTGCTCTGTCAATTTAGATTAGATAGAATTTTCTAAATTGCCTCCCCTCCCACCTCTATTGTCTGCTAGAGTAGTTGCTAAGAGGGAGTTTTTTAGATTGTGGTTGGTTCTCTTGTGTTCTTTGAGAGTCTTTGCTTCAGGGTAGAGCCTTTCCTCAGGTATGTTTGCCTTTCCAGGATCCATTCTTGCTCTAAGCCTCAGATGCAGAGGCTCCTCAAATGGGTCTATATCTCACAGGTCTTTGGGTTCCAAAGAGCATTTGTTTCTTTCTCAACAAAAATTGCCCTATTTCTCTGTCTAGAACCAATTATGGCTGGTCTTAGAAGCCACTTAATTTAAGCAAATAAAAAACATGACTGCCATATATTTTCTAATTCTTCAATATAAATAAATCATCCTGTGATAGGGCTGGGGCAATAGCACAATGGGTAGGGCGATTGCCTTGCACGTGGCCGACCCAAGTTCGATTCCCAGCATCCCATATATCCCCTGACCACTGCAAGGGGTGATCCCTGAGTGCAGAGCCATTAATAACTCCTGAGCATCACTGGGTGTGACCCAAAAAGAAAAAAAAATATGCTGTGATAAAAAGAAATAATTCTACAAAATCACTTGCTACAAATTTTCTTTGACATGTATTTTCACATTTAATAGTTGCATTATAATTACAGATTAGAGACAGCAAATTTTTTTATTTTATTTTGTTTGGGGGGTCATACCCACCAGTGCTCAGGGCTTGGTCACTTCTGGATCACTTCTGGCTTGCAGGACACAAGGCAAACACCCTATACCTTTCTACTGTACTGTTGTTCTGGCCCCAAGCAAAACATTTTGAGTATTCTGTTTCTTAAAAAATATTCTTCGAGAGTGTAATAGGAAAATAAATTTGTTTTGTGTACATGTGTCCTCATTAGCAGTATGGGTAATTGACTTCTGATACTCCTATTTTTGCTGTCTCAAAGGATAGTTTCTCTGCTGCTCTGTGTGTAAGATGCTCTGCCAAATTTTAATCACTAAAGCTCCTTAGGATCATTAGAATTCAGGTGGCTGATAATTCTTTGCTTAATTACCCAGTTGCTCTCGGTAAACTTCCAGAAAATAGAATAGACAAGTATAAAAATCATTACATTTGTGGTAAATAAACCAAATTTGCTAAGAGAGATCAGAGCACTGCCACAGCTTAGTGAAAGGTCTTTTACTCCATTATATTTGATTTTCTCCTCTTTAGGATAGAGAACAAAGGAAACATACTCAGGAAACATACTTCAAGAGACTTTAAAATAAGTCTCTAATGATATGCTTTATTCATAAAAAAGAAAACCTACCAACCCTTTAAAAAATGTCTTAAGAGGAAAATTCTGTCTGATGATCCTGTTAGGTCTCTGTATAACTATTAACCAACAGAGTAAATACTGTAAGAAGTTCCCGTCAGATACCATGAAAATGAGTAAGTAGCATAGGTAGAAATGAGGATTATTTTCTGTCTTAAGAGATTAACATATTTCTTGGCATTTTATTTGATAATACAGTTGAATATTTTAAAAAATTTAGTATGAAAGACTTGTAAAGGACATTATCCTTTTTCATTAGTTCTTTGTTAGATGTTAAGATAATAGTGTTACTATGTATTTATGTATTTGCATCAGTGTGAGTTAATATCACATGAAGCAATCTAAGCAATATATAAAATATATATCAGAGTTCTTGAAATGTAGCCCAAGGAAAATTATATTGATTAATATGTCTAGAATTTCTAAGTTGTAAATATTTTTATAAAAACTTTTAAATAGAAATTATTTAGTCACGTTTAAGCACCTATATCCAGTGGAAACAATTTCTTAATATCTGAATTACTCAATGAAGAATATTTTGATGATTAAGAAAGGCATTTTGTTGTTCATGCATGAACACTTCACAGACTATCAAGAATAAGAAGAATAATTCACTAAGGCAGTTTTTCCCTGGTGCATGCTCAGAAGGGAGGTAAGAAAAAAGAAAGTAACAGCAAGGCTGCTGTCAAATTTTTAGTTATTTTACAGTTTGTTCTTTATTCTTATTGTAACTGAAATAATAGGTCTAACAGTAATTATTTGATTCAAGCAAAATCAGAGAACAAAATAAGATAAAGACAGAAATTTATTAGTATACTATTTATTTTTATAATAAAAAGAAAGAATAAATAAATTTATCTAACAAAGGTAAAAAATGAATTTGTACAGAGAAAAAAAGAGAGGTTATTAAAACCTGAACAATTTTGGAAGCAAAATACTCATTTTGTTTTGATTTATATTTTATGTGATTATTAATAATTATTACTATGAGTTATAAATAAATTTTTATTACTGTGAGAGGTCACAAGCATTTATATATAAACAGAAGTGTCATCATAGGAAATAATTTCAACAAATTATGAATTTAAAAACCTGGGTTTTAGATAAAGGAATAGAAAATATCAAATGATGCCAAAGTCTTATGTCTTGAGTATAAAAATTAGAATGATAAAGAAAGACAAGTAAGATGTGTGTATCAGGGAATGAGAAGGCATATTGGTAAAATATAGCAGTATAAGTAAAGGATCTTGTCGTTTTGGTGTTTTAGAAGTTAAAAAACTGTATATATCAAAACCATAGATATCAACTATTACAAATATATTTTCAAACTATTAATATGAAAAAATATTTAGTTGAAAGAAATCAATCTTTAACTGTAATGTCTGAGAGTTGCTGTTTCTATTAAATGCTGTCGAGTAGCTGTGTTTGTGGTTTCTTATTTGTTCTATGACTTCACTATTATTTTTCTCCTAGAATTTATATTTCTTTAAATTGCTTCCTTACTTTTCCTGTGGTATCAATTTTTCAGGGATGTCTCTTTACAGATTGACTGTTCAACTGTTTGAGCTTTACATTACCTTATAAAATCATATAAGAACTTATAAGGCATATGTTTGTAGGAAGAATGAAATTAGATGTTTTTATTTTCAAGTACAAATGACTTAAAATTTGCAGAAAATATTTCAAATGAAAGGGAAGAAGTTAAGAACTATTCATAAAAAACTTCATATCTCTTGGGAGATGCTGTTTTATTTAGTGATGTAGAAATAACAGGGTCCAAAGAGACCGAGTTTATAAATAGAACATATTCTCACAGCCATTATAAATAATTAATGTATATTAAGGATTAGGAATAGTTAAATTCCATGAACAGAAATCATTATATTTTCTTTTTGCTAATAACTGTAGATAATATAATAATAAGACTAATAAAATATGAAATAAATCATTTAATATTTATTTATATTTTGCCTCTAAAACTATACTGTAATATGTAAATATCATAAATGACTGCCTGTGATATAAGGAAAAATGCTGATGGAAGAAACATATATATAAAACGTAATGCATTATAAATAAATTATATATTATATATTATATGTTATATAATATATTATATATTATATATTATCATGATAAGCTTGGATAACAACCTCTCTGAATTGCCTTCGGTATATCTCAAGATTAAAATGCACCTAGAACCCTGCCTTATTATATTAAAAATATTCTAATTTTTAATTCTTCAATGGAACTTAATTCCATCCTTCAAGTTTGGCTAAAACTTATTAGATCTCCATGAATTAGGAATCTATTTTATAGCAACATATTTGATAGTCCTAATTCAGATTAATGCATATTCATAAACTAATCATGTTAAACAAGTATTTCTGGAGAAATTAAAATTTATATAAATAATCACAAAACAAGTTTTGCATGCTAAATGAGCTTTATAATTCAGATCTAATTCTGTGCTTGGCAAATGGTTGACAATGAAAAGCATAGTTCCATTTAAAAGAGCTTGTCTGAAATTTCCCAGTAGTCAGATGGAAATAGTACTTGCAGCATTAGTGAATGTGCTTATTAGGAAGCAGAAGAGAACCAGAAATCAGAGTTGCACCACTAAGATAAAAAAGTAAGCTCAAGAAAATAGGAGTGTAGTTGCATGTTACATGTAGTTACACCATCGAGTGAAATGTTCGTGCAACTGGGCAGGCAAAAGGTGTTTGGGAGGTTAGATGAGAAAGCATACAAATTTGTAGAGGGAGTCACATCTTTGTCATAATTCTGCCTATCCCACATTTAAGGAAAAACTGAGGGAATAAAAACTGAATCAATCAATTGAGAAAAATGAATGATAGTGTTCTGAAAGAAGTTAAAATTGTCCTTAATACACAAAATATGAAGATTACACATATGACTTACCACATGATCTGTGATTTGGGGAATAGAGCAAAAGGCAATATTGCAATATGTGATGACCTACTAGTGAATTTAGAATTATAACTTATTTAAATATTGTTAAGCTTCTTTATAGGGATAATGTATGTGTGTGTGTGTGTGTGTGTGTGTGTGTGTGTTTGGGTTGCACCCAGTATTAATCTAGCTCTATGTTAAGGTTTCACTCCTGACTGGGCTAAGGGGACCATAGAGGGTGTCAGGGATTGGACCCAGATTGATCAATCTCAAGCATGTTTCCTACCACTGGACTGTCTCTCCTGTCTTAGAATAATTATTTTTAATTGTTTTAAGAGTGTCTGATTCTAAGTTGTTTACATATTGATTCCACTGAAAATGTCAAGAATAGTAGCACAGCTTAAGCAATGATAAAATGATGTACTTCTATATAGTATAAAATAAAGAATCACTGTGAAAGAGAACAATCCACTGCTCTAGGTATAGTATTCTCTGTTTCCCAAAGACTGATCAACTAAAATTTCGAATGCAGTACTATTTTACACTGATAGACAAGAAGAAGGAGAAAATCAAGTTACAAAGTCAAGAAAAGTTTAATGATTTTTGCAAAGCTTTGACATTTTTAAAATTCATAAATCAGTTGATATTTTTACATGCAATAAATAATTTTACAGTTTTGCCTCTTATTACTGCCAATGTTATAAATTATTTATTTATATTGAAATTTGAAACATATTTGGAAATTAAAATCTTGGAACAAATGATAGTCATTAAAGATAAAAATTTGTATTAGTACATGGAAGATTATTTTCAATCAGTTCATATTTCTAAAATGTATGATATAAAGCTTGTCTCAGGCATAAAGAATTAAATATAGGGTTCAGAGAGATAGTACATGGGTTAGGGTACTTGCCTTGCAACTCACCAAGACTGGGTTGGAATAAAATCCCCAGCAACACATATAGTGCCCTGTGCACTACCAGGGATCATCAGAAGTATAGAGCCAGGAATGGCCCCTGAGCACTGCTGGAGCACACCCCCTCCCATAAAAGAATTAAGCTTATATCAAGTGTCTCTATAAACATTTTTTGGAAACAGTGAGATTTGTGCATTTTGAAATATGAATGTCTTATTTCTCAAGACAGTGTAAAGAAAAGGTGCTTGGAGATAAGAAGGACATAATCTCACATATTCTGGAAAGGTAAGTAAATTTTTTGAAGAATTATATTAATGTATAAAAATAAAATAAATAATGAACATTTCTAATCAAGGGCTGAACAGATAACACAGCAGATAGGGTATTTGCCTTTTAAACAGCTGACCCGGTTTTGATTGCTCTGCCCTTCTCAGAGAGCCTGGCAAGCTACCGAGTGTATCTCGCCCACACAGCAAAGCCTGGTAAGCTACTCGTGACATATTTGATATGCCAAAAACAATAGCATCAAGTCTCACAACTTGTTGTGAGATGTTACTGGTGCCCACTCCAGCAAATTGATGAACAATGGGAGGACAGTGCTACAGTGCTACTAATTAAAGTATTTTCCTTTGTCAAAGTGACAACATGCATAAACTATAAAGAATTATTAGTAGTTAAATTTATTTAAATTTTATTTGTTAAGATAACGTTGATTTATGCAACTGTAAAATTTATGATGTAGTATATGTCTGCCATCACATTACCAATATTCCTTTAAAATTGTCTGAATCCCTTCCATTTTTTTCCTTGACATTCTTGGTAATGTCTGTTCTGCCATTATACTCAGAAGGTTTTCTTCATTACACACTGTTTCTTCCTTAAGTTTGTTTCTTTAAAACCCATACATGAGTGAGGTCATTTAGAAATTTTCTTTCATTTTCTGGGCTGGAGTGATAGCAAAGCTGGTAGGGCATTTGCCTTGCACGCACTGACCTGGCCAACCAAGGTTTGATTTCTCTGCCCCTCTCGGAGAGCCCAGCAAGCTACCAAGAGTATCTTACCCATATGGCAAAGTCTGGCAAGCTACCTGTGATGTATTTGATATGCCAGACACAATAACAAGAAGTCTTACAATTGGAGACGTTACTGGGCCCACTCGAGCAAATCAATGTACAATGGGAGGACAGTGCTACAGTGCTTTCATTTTCTACATATTTTGCTAAAATGGCATCATCTAGTTCTAGCCTTTTATAATAATTTCTTTTACCTATAGGTGTGTATTATTCCATTGCTTATACACACCAAAAGTTTATCTTTGTGGATATTTAACCAATTTGTTGTTGGACTTTGGTTTGCTTGCATATTTTGACTATTGTAAATAGCTCTGCAATGAACAGCTCTGCAATAAGTATACATTTATATACTTGGGTTATAATATAAATGTATGTACTGGGATAAATACTTAGAGGTGGAGTTGATGAATCATATGGTTGATCTATTTTTAGTACTTTTTAATTTTTATTAAGTTTTATTGATCCCCATTCTGTTTCTCATTGAGACTGAACCAATAGTATATTCTTACCAGTGTTATATCAGGGTTTCTACTTCATATAGTGTTTCAACATTTGATTCTGGCTTATTTAATATAAAAATCTCCTAATATGCAATTATACATCATTCATTTGATTTGAACTTATCTGTTAGTAAATCGTAATGAGTATTTCTTATCTGTTTTGCCATTTTTGCATCTTTGTTGGAGAAATTTCTGTTCTATTTCTCCATTAGGGGAGATGACCTGAGCCACAACAAACAAAGCTCAGGGATTACTCCTGACTCTGTGCTTAGGATTGTTTAGTGGTAGTGGATGATCACATGTGGTGCTAGTGTTAGGGGTTGAATCAGTGTTGGTCACTGCAAAGCAAGTGACTTAAATACAGTACTATCTCTCTGACCAAGTTTCTCCCTATTTTTGATGGTGTTATTCATTTTGTTGTTGCGTTTTGCAAGTCCCTATATATCTTGGAGACTAGTCCGTTGTCTGATATGTGCACAATATTCTACTCAGTGGAATATTTTTTTTATTTCAGCAATTTTCTTTCACATTGCATAAGCTTTAATGTAGTCCCATTTATAAGTATTATTTTGTCCGTTTGTTTTTGTCATATGCAGAAATGCTCAGGGCTTATTCCCGATTCTTCACTGAGTGATTACTTCTAAACAGAACACAAGGAATGCTATGCTATGTGATGCCAGGAGTCAAACCCAGGTCAGTTGTGTGCAAGGCAAGCACTCTAACCACTGTACTGTCTTTCCACTTCTCACCCATCCCCCATTTATTATTTGTGTGCTTGATTTGCTTTCCAGTATTGTAAAATTGAGTTTACTATTGAAAATAATAAACAAGTGATTTTTTTTTATTGAAATACCGTGTGAGCAGTTACAAAGTTTTCGGTTTAAGTCTCGGTCATACAATTATGAAACAACTGATCCTTCACCAGTGCACATTTTGCATCACCAAAACCCCCAGTATCCACTCACCTCACCCCCTCCCCCACCTATGTGGCACATGATTTCCATGTTACTCTATCTCTACTTTGATTATACTCAATATTTGTACACCAAGCGCACCATTATTATTTGGGGTTTAAGAGAGTGAATTTTATCTGTTTTATTTAAAGCATTTTATATATTTGACACTAACAACAGGATCCTTAATCTATGTTTATTGAGATTCTTTTCAAAGTGTCAGACTGTGAATAAGGACAAAATCAAGTCAATGTTATTAAAGCTTTAACTTCTGAGGAATTAAGAAACAAAGTTAAGTAATTCCTCCCATAAGATGAGAAAATAAGCTAACTAACTTCCATGAACAGTTTTTTAAGTGATATAAATCATTTCAAAAATAGTTACCAAAGGAAGAGGAGAAGGATTACAGAGAGAGCATGATTATACGTTGAGTGTATATTATGTGAGGTGCATATGATATCCAACAGGTATTGTATATTAAAGTGCTTTATTTATAGTAGTTATGATCTTTGCAATACAGCATATAAGTGAAAATTTAATTGTCCTGAATGAAATTACTCTTGGATCTTATTAAATAAGAAGAAAAACAAACAAACAAAAATATTGTAAAAATCTCAAGATAAAATACTAGGGAATAGAGAACAAAGTTTAGAACACTAAAAAGAGAAAGTTTTAGTTTGGGTAAAAATCACAAAGTGATATAATTCATCTCAACATTAAATATCTGGGAAATATTAAGGCATGAAACTACAAAATGTGACTTTGACTTCAAAAACAACTAGCGAGCACTAAAAAACATTAAGAAAAATATTGGGGAGTGCTGGAATAAAAGTAAGGTTGCAGCGGCCAGAGAGATTGTATAGCAAGTGAGATGTTTTCCTTTTGTGAAACCAACTGGGGTTCAATACCTGCCATTCCTTGTGGTCCCTCAAGCACCAGTAGGAGTGATCCCTGAGCACTGAGCCAAGAATAATCCCTATGCACAGTTAAGTGAAGCCAGAAAACTAATAATAAAATAAAAGTAAGATTTTAGAAGCGAAAAGCTTTAGTTAGGTAGGGCTTAAGAAAAAAGTAGAGACACTAATGACTTTATGAATGAAGTAAAAACAATTTCAAAGGCATGGTGTAATATTTGGAAATGTTAAATGAAATGCTTATTTCACAGTTTTTGTGTGAAATGGAATCACCATGTATTATATGACAAACAACTTAAATGCACTTGAGGATTTTTTCTGTAACTATCTTGAAGGTATTCTCCCACATTATAAATATAACAGTGCATATTAAATCATCTGATAAACATATTAAATATAATTGAGAACACTATAAAAATAAACTCTGTTTAGCTTGACTTTTGACGTCATTGTTATTTGTTTTCTAGGTGAATGAATATTTGAAGTTGGCAAAAGAAGAAAATTCATGTTTCTAGTGATTGGAATATTCCGATATGCAAAACTTATATAAAATTTTTGTACATATAAAAATACCACTTTATTTGCCTTTAACTTACTTATAAGTTTAATATTTGGTACTAATTCATATAAAATTCAAGAAGGTAATGGAAATAATAACTATACTGAATATAATTAAAGGAAAATAAAGTAAGGTTGATTTGATGACCTATAATCATATGAAGTTATCTTTTACAGTTTGTGACTCTTTAGTTACCAATGAAATATTTTTTAAATTTTTTTCACATCTGGGAAATAATCCAAAAGTTAATCATGATAAACCACACAACAATAACAACATTTATCCTGCTGGGGCTGACAGATGACCCACAGATGCAGATCTTACTTTTTATTTTTCTATTTTTAACTTACTTGCTTAGTGTAACAGGAAACTTGATTATTATCATCCTCACATTGGTGGACTTACATCTTAAAACTCCTATGTATTTTTTCCTCAGAAATTTTTCCTTTTTGGAGATCTCATTTACAACTGTCTGTATTCCTAGATTCATGTACAGTTTATCATCTGGGGATAATACTGTTACTTACAATGCTTGTGCAATTCAAATATTTTTTGTTATTCTCTTTGGAGCAACAGAGTTTTTTCTCCTGGCAGCCATGTCCTATGATCGCTATGTTGCTATCTGTAAGCCCCTTCATTATACAACCATCATGAACAATAGGGTATGCACCATATTAGTCCTTTCCTGTTGGGTATCAGGATTGCTAATCATTCTCCCACCTCTTGGCATGGGTCTTCAGCTTGAATTCTGTGACTCCAATGCCATTGATCATTTTAGCTGTGATGCAGGCCCCCTTCTAAAGATCTCATGTTCAGATACCTGGCTAATAGAGCAGATGGTTATCATTATGGCTGTTTTTGCCCTCATTATAACCCTAGAGTGTGTAATTCTTTCCTACACATACATCATCAAGACAATTCTAAAATTTCCATCTGTTCAACAAAGAAAAAAAGCCTTTTCTACCTGCTCATCCCACATGATTGTGGTTTCTATTACCTATGGAAGCTGTATTTTCATGTATCTCAAGCCCTCTGCGAAAGATGAAGTGGCCATAAATAAGGGTGTTTCATTACTGACTACTTCAGTTGCACCCTTGTTGAACCCCTTCATTTATACCCTAAGGAATAAGCAAGTGAAACAAGCTTTCAATCACTCCATAAAGAGGATTACATTTCTCTCAAAAAAATCCAAGTTCTGATGAATCAGAGTAAAATTCAGAAGAATATTTAACTATCAATTATGTCATATAACTTGGTTACTTTGTTTGTACAATATAGTAATATTGGATTTATTAAATTCATTTTATGATACAGCCTAATCTCACAAATATTAAACTCTATTTTTAAACCAAATTCATGCATTTTTTCTAATTATAGTACTATAAAATATATCTTAAATTTATTTAGCTTGTTTTCACTACTGGTTTGCATTTTTATTAGGGGATAATGAGAGCAATAATACTTAAAGTACAACATTTTAAAGAAGGCATGTAGCAGTAGAATTATTACTTCCTTAAAATGTATCAATATTAAAACAATAAAGTGGATAAAATAATATATAATAGAATCAATTAGAAAATCGAAAAAAGCAAAAGTATATTAAAGTAAATTAAAACCAAGTAAGACACTCAGTCTAATCACAAAAGGAAAAAAATTAAAAAACAGTAAAGAAGAGAACTTAATCCTATACTAAGTTCCTCCTTACGAGGGGAGTTCTTTTTCCCCTCTCTTCTACTTTGCATTAAATTTTCTAGTTCCCAAAATAAACCCCAAAAACAAAAACAGCAAAGAAGAAATTAAGATACTAAAAGAGCTTGTAAATTCTTAGAATTAAAGATATAGAAACACCTTTAGAATAACTTTAGAATAGCTAGTTCTTTATGTATAATTATGAGAGAAGAATTTCACTGATGGACAAAAGAAAAAGTTCAAAGGTCAAGAGCTCATGACTTGCTCATGAGGGACCCAAGTTCTATAGGCACTGACAGATCTCCAAAATATCACTGGGTCTGTCAATGACCTAGTGCTGAAGGACACTAGTATTGAGTTATTCAGCAAGATGACCTAATTATTGCCAAAACTGAGCCTACTCTGGGTATCCTGAGTTGTTAGAATGTCATAGCCAATCACAAGAGCCATACATTTAACTTAAATCACATTTAACCATAGTTCTACTTATTATGTTTTATAAAATTGGGATAAAATATTAAATAATGACATATAAAATGAAAAAAACTTATTCTGATAAAATATGAGAAATGCTTATATAATGTGATACTCACTGAGAGAAATTACAAGCCATCAAAGAGAGTCATTCAACAAAAATTTTAAAATGAAACAATAAAAAGGACTACTCATAAAATTATTCTTGAGAGGAAAATTGTAGCAAACAGCCATAAATTTAAGAGATTCAAGTTTGAGGAAAGTACAAGACTTTATTTTGTTTTGGTGGTTTGCTCACATTGGCAGTTCAGCGACAGTAACCATGTTTAACAATTGTTGTGAGGGATCTCCTGCTCAGGCATCACTCCTGATGCTCAGGACACCACATGGGGTGCTGACTGGGCTTGAATTCAGTCAGACTGCATGCAAGGCAATGTCTTGCCCACTAGCTATGCTCTCTCTCCATCCCAATGTATTTTATTAGTGAAATGAAATGAGGAAAGGAAGAAAAGAGGGGCTGAAGGAAGGAAGGAAAAAAAATTAAAAGGCAAACCTCTCCTGATAATAAGCCCACTGTTTTTGACTCAAGAGTTAAAGCTGGCAGTGCTTGGGAACAACTTTAGTCCTGGTTCTTGACAAGTCCCAGTGTTAGGGTTTAGGGGATCATATGTTGGTGGGGGAATAAAAAAACAGATCCCACGTGCAAACCATGTCCTCTTCCCCTTTGAGATATCTTCCTGGCACTAAGCTGGTATTTTAAATTACCTTCATCAGTGAATCACTGCTTCAATTGGCAGGTCAAAGAAAGAGTTGTTTAAAAAGTTTTAACATGCAGCTAATTTCAATTCAATCCATGAACACCTCTAAAAGTACCTCAAGAGCAATACAGCCTAATCTCCCCAAACCAAACCAACAAACAAAACCAGAAGAAAATAATGACTTAAAAACCACACCTTTTAAAGTGTACGAAAACATAAATTATTTAGGATTCAACTTAAATGATGTGATGGGCTAGAGCGATATAGCACAGCAGGTAGGGTGTCTGCCTTGCACGCGGCCGACCCGGGTTTTATTCTTCCATCCCTCTCAGAGAGCCTGGCAAGCTACCGAGAGTATCCCGCCCACATGGCAGAGCCTGGCAAGCTCCCCGTGGTGTATTTGATATGCCAAAAACAGTAACAAGAAATCTCACAATGGAGATATTACTGATGTCCACTCGTGCCCACTGATGAGCAATGGAAGGACAATGGACAGTGCTATATTGTGTGTGTGTGTGTGTGTGTGTGTGTGTCTTCTAAGCTCCACTCTTCCATTTCTACCTTCAAATCTAGTACATCCTTGCTGATTATTCTAAATGATTTGTCAAGTGATGACAGAGACTTGTTGAAGCCCCAGCAATTATTGTGTTTCTATCAATGTCTTCCTTTAAGTCTATTGGCAGTTACTTTGAGAATCTTCCTTGAATTAATATATATTTATTATAATCAACTGAATATATATTTAGGAGTGTGAGTTCTTTCTGATATGCCTAGCCATTGATCATTGATAAATGACTCTCTTTTCATAACATTTTTAGTCCTGAAGTCTATGTTTTCTGATACCCACATAGTCATCCTGACCTTTTACTTTCTAGAGTCTCTAGGACTCTAATGGTTCTCTTATGTGTTCCTCTTCCATTAATCCCAGAGTTTTCTTGACTATTGTTCATTTATTTTGAGTTATTTTTCCACCTTATGATGTTGTCTAAAGTTATCTGCATCCCTTCCAGTGAGTTTTTCATTTTACTTAAAGAATATTAGTTCGATCTTTTCTGCTTGTAATTTTTTCATTTCTGCTCTTACATCCACTTGAGGTTTATTGGCTGTTTATTCCATTGTTTCTTTGAATTAATTAAGCATCCTCCACATTTCCACTTTAAAGATATCTTTATAGATAAAGATGAGAAGTTACACATCTCATTAGTACTGATTGTGTCTTCAAGACTACGATCCTGCTTCATAAGATGGAGGAGTTCTGTGTTGTTTACACATTGAGCCTGTTGAAAACTGGGATGAGTCTCTCCGGTTTACTCCTTCTACCTCTCCACAATTGGCAAGCTCTCTGGGTGACACAGCTTTTAAAAAAAATTTTATTAGTGAATCACCATGAGATACAGTTACAGACTTACATACTTTCGTGCTTGCACCTCAGTCATACAATGATCGAGAATCCATCCCTCCACCAGTGCCCATTTTCTAGCACCAATGGTCCCAGAATCCCTCCCACCAACCCCTACCCTCTCCCCTCCACCACACTCCGCCTCTGTGACAGGGCATTCCCTTTTGCTCTCTCTCTCCTTTTGGATGTTGTGGTTTGCAATAGAGGTATTAAGTGGCCATCATGTTCAGTCTATAGTCTACTTTCAGCCTGAATCTCCTATCCAGGCGGGCCCTCCTAGCACCCTTTACTTGGTGGTCCCTTCTCTATCTGAGCTGCCACAGCTTTTTAGTGCTTTCTCCTTTCTCTGTCAATGCTGCCATCCTGTTGTTCATTGATTTTCTCAAGCGGGCCCAGTAACATTGTGAGACTTGTTACTGTGTTTGGCATATCAAATACATCACAGGGAGCTTGCCAGGCTTTGCCATGCGGGCAAGATACTCTCGGTAGCTTGCTGGGCTCTCTGAGAGGGGCGGAGAAATTGAACTCAGGTCGGCCACTTTGGCCGTATGCAAGGCAAACACCCTACCGCTTTGCTATCGCTCCAGCCCATCAATGCTATCCAACAGAATTTATTGTTCCTCGTTTTGAGTTTCTTGAGCTGGTCTAGGACATTATTTTCTGTGTGGAATATGCAGAATGGGTTTGATTTTGTGGCCAAGTTAGCACCCTGGGCACGGGGTAGACTGATTATGCCTGCTTCATCCACTGTGATGTTAGTTGAGTCGAAAACCCAAGGCATTCCTCTGCTGGGTTCCCAGAGCCACCCATTTCACCTTGTTAGTACTTTTTTTTTTTTCAAGAAACTTATAATGTTGTTTTTCCAAGAGCGATGGTAACTGGTCACTTGGTGAAGGTAATCCTTGCAGATATCTCTAGACCACAAATTTTTTATTTCCTCCATGCAATAATTAGCTGTTTGGTAGCACTGTAGCATTGCCCTCTCATTGTTTATCAATTTACTCTAGCAGGCACCAGTAACATCTCCATTGTGAGACTTGTTACTGTTCTTGGCATATTGAATACACCACGGGGAGCTTGCTAGGCTCTGCCGTGTGGGTGGATAGCTTGCTGGGCTCTCCAACAGGGATGCAGGAATCGAATCCACATTAGCCATGTGCAAGACAAATGCTCTATCCACTATGCTATAGCTCCAGCCCAGCTGTTTGGTAGAGTATATTACTGTTATGCAAATATCAGTATCATAATCTCACACCAGCAATACTCTCTTTATTGGCTGGCCTGGGAACCCATCGCTTAATCCCTACAGTTGGAGCATTCACTAGTTTATACTGAAATTTAAGAGAAGAATATTATACTTGAAAAAACTGCCAAAGCCATGATAGAAATAGGATGTTATATTGGAAATACTGTGTGACTATTGTGTAGATAAATACTACCTGCATTAAAGGTATGGAACATTTTGCTTTATCTTTTCTACTCCACTTATTCTAGTCAATTCAAGAGGAAAAATAATTTTATTGATGTTTGAGATACAACGTTTTAAATTATGTGTGTATATTTATAAAAGTCTTTATCTGTTATAATTTATTTTAAAAAATATCCACCAATAATCTGTTATAGTTAATACACTTATGTTTCATGTTAGAATCAATTGACAAAGTATCCAAGATATAATTTCACAAATTTGTAGCATTAGTAAAAGATTAAATATCACTAGCACACATAAAAGATATGATACTGCTAATAGCTTGCTTCACTGTCACTATCACTGTCCTCCCATTGTTCATCAATTTGCTCAAGTGGGCTTGAGTAGTCTCCATTGTGACACTTGTTACTGTGTTTGGCATATCGAATACATCACAGGTAGCTTTCCAGGCTTTGCCTTGCAGGTGAGATACTCTTGGTAGCTAGCTGGGCTCTCCGAGAGGGGTAGAGGAATCGAATCTGGATTGGCCAGGTGGGCCGCATGCAAGGCAATCGTCCTACCCGCTGTGCTATTGCTCCAGCCCACTAATATCTTCAACATCACTATAACGTAAAGTAATTGATATCATGGGATAATGTCAACTCAATCACAGTGTTATGACTTCTATAAGTGATAAGATCTGCAATTCTGGAGTAATATAAAATAGGTTTTGAAAAATTAAAACTAGTAATTATACAAGTTGTTATACATTTAATCATATATTTCTATCGAATGATATTTGAAGATGTTCAAATTATTAATCGTACTTACATTCTTTAAAATATTGTGCATGTTATCAGCTATTGTAAATTAAATAAAATTACTTTACTTTCCTTTGATATTGAAAAAATTTGCCCACTGAAAATACTTTAAAAAAATCATAAAACTTTAAGTTCTTTTGCAGAAAAATATGATCATTTAAAGTAGCATGTTTAAATTTAAAATCACTATATAAACTAGTTTTTTGCATTATTCTTAAAAAGTCAAATGTATTCTGAAGAATTTAAATCAGAATTTATTATGTACCTTTCAAGTAACAGAGAGTATGTTCATTTAAATTACTAAGCTCTCCAAGAACATTCGAAGCTCTCCAGGAACTAATATTACCAATAAACCACAATTCTTCATTTGTTATAGTTGTAAAATTTTGGAGAAAATATTTTTACAAACTCTTGGAAAAATTTAAATTATGTTTCTAATGTAATGGTTTTTACTCTAAAGAAGAGAAAAACTAACTATAATACACACAATAAAAATGTCTAAACTCAGGCAAGCATATAGTTATCTGGATGATTAAAATTAGATATTTATTCTAAAACTACTAAAGTAAAAATCATTTGTGCTTAATGCTGATTTTGTCTTTTCGTCATTTTTTTCCATAAAGTGTTATTTGTCTGGAACAGAAAATGTCTTCCTAAATATATTTCTGAGGGCTTCTTTAACTTGCTTGTTCCTCAGAGTGTAAATGAATGGGTTCAGCAAAGGGGCAACTGAGGTATTTAGCACAGCAACTCCTTTGTTTATAGTAACTCTTTCACTTGCTGATGGCTTTATGTAGATAAATATACAACTACCATATGTGATAGACACAACGATCATATGAGAAGAGCAGGTGGAAAAGGCTTTCATCTTTTGCTGAGCTGAAGGGAATTTTAAAATTGTTTTGATGATGTAAGAGTAAGAAAGTATCACTAATATCAAAGTGACAATGAGGGTGATCACAGCTAAGACAAAAGCAATCATTTCTAAACTGTGTGTGTCTGTGCATGAAAGTTGCAGAAAAGGAGAAATGTCACAAAGAAAGTGATCAATGATATTTGAAGAACAGAAATCTAGACCAAGACCTAATGTCAATGGAGGGAAAACGACTAGAAATCCACTTACCCAGGAACTAATTACCAGCTTATGACAGACTCTGTTGCTCATGATAGACGTATAATGCAAAGGTTTGCAGATGGCAACATACCGGTCAAAGGACATAGCCGCCAAAAGGAAAAATTCTGTCACCCCCAAGAATATATAAAAAAACAACTGAGAGACACAGCCATTATAAGAAATATTTTTGTCCCCAGTTATGATGGTGACTAGGAATTTGGGGATGCAGGCACTAGTGAATGCAATTTCCAGGAAAGAGAAATTGCGAAGGAAGAAATACATCGGGGTCTTGAGACAGGAATCCAGCAAAGTGAGGGCAATGATGGTGAAGTTTCCTATCATACTTAGTATGTAATTTAGAAGTAGAAAAAAGAAAATTAGAAGCTGTAATTGAGAATTCTCTGTCAGTCCCAGGAGTATAAACTCTATTTGCTTTGTATGATTCTTCATTTCTCTTTTATGAAGTAGGCAAATTCTAGAAATAAGAAGTACAAATAAGAAACTACATGAATACCTATTTAATCAGGATGCTATACAAAAGAATCCATATTTTATAGCATAGTGGGTAGGGGGTTCGCCTTACACGCGGCCAACATGGCCGACCCGAGTTCGATTCCTCCGACCCTCTCGCAGAGCCCGGCAAGCTACTGAGAGTATTCGATATGCCAAACACAGTAACAACAAAGTCTCCAATGGAGACGTTACTGGGCCCGCTCGAGCAAATCGACGATCAACGGGAGGGCCTTTACCTTTACCTTTTACTTACTAAAAAAGCAACACTCCAGGAATTTAAAAGACATGATCTACAACAGTACAGATTAAGCTATTTTATAAAGTAGTTATGGAAGTCAACTCACGTGTGCAAAGTCCCGTAATTGTTAAGTTTTTCACCCTTCTAATGTCCAGTCTTATGAACACTGATTTTAAGTGAGCATATTTAGAAGTAAGATAAAACCTTACTACAAGGTTTAAACAATTAACTTACTTTTAATGAAGTCCTGAAGTAAAATTCTGAAATTTTAGATTTCACATTAAAGTGGCATTGATATATCTCTTATAACGTTCCTATTAACTACTGATGAAGGCATTTTATAAAGAGGTAGAGTATAAAATCACAACAATATATATATATGACTTAGAAAAATTTAAGCTGAATGTTAAATATGCAAATATAAAACATATGTACAAAATTATAAATTATTTGGAAACTCAGCCTATTCTTACATGCAAATATAAAAGAATATAGGAAATGACAATTTCCTTCTAATTTACTTATTTGTGTATGTTGCATGTTTTGGGTCAATTTTTTATTTAAAATACTTTTCATAATAGGGTTTAATCCATACAGCATTCAACTGTCACACCTACAACCAAGGTATCTGTTTTCCCATGGTACCATCTGTCCACCCCCACCTTGGTAAACTCAGTTCTACAAAGCAATTTTATGTTGTGTTGCAATCGGTCATTATTTTTCCCTCACTATGTTTCGTTAGCCCACTTATGAGACAGATCATTCTGTTCTTTTCCTTCTGATCAACTTCACGCTGCCTGCATATTTCCAATTGCACTTTTCATATGTCCATGGACGTTTCATTTCTTGGCTACTTTTTTTTTTCAGATTCGGGATATTTTGAACAGTGCTATAGTGAACATAGAAGCACAAATGTCTTTTCAAAAGAGTGTTTCTGATCCCTCAGGGTAGATGCTGAGAAGTAGAATCATTGAGGCATGTGGCAGCTCAATTTTTAGTTTTTTGAGGAGTGCCTGCATTGTCGTCTAGATTAGTGGACATTGTCACCAGCAGTGAACGAAATCTATTTTCCCTGCATCCAAGCCAACTCTGGTCATTTGCTCTTTTGGATTCATGTCAGTCTCTCAGGTGTGAGGTGGTAACTCGTTGTTTTAGTTTGTATTTCCCTGGTGATAAATGATCAAGAGCATTATAATCATATATTTATTATCCATCTGTCTTCTTTAAAAAATTACTCGTACTTCTCTCCATTTTTAATTGTTTTTTTCTCAAAACTTTCTTTGTGTATTTTATATACCTGGCTTTGTATATCTTGGTTTTCAATCTTTTATCAGATGCATGGTGAGAAAATTATTTTCTCCCAATCTGCTGGGTATTTTTTATTCTACTCATCATTTCCTTTGTGATAAGAAGTCTTATAATTTAATAAAGTCACATGTTTATTCTTGCTTGTCTTTACTTGGTCAAATACAGTGAGCAAAAAGAGTGATAAAGAGTTTTAGGAAATTTATTTATAACATCTTTTTCAGAATATATTGGGTTAATAATGTTATTAATATTAAATTTTATTTTATTGCATATTTAATTTTTAATTCTACAGTGCTTCAAATTTTATGTAAAGGTCTACACCAAATTAGTGCTGATTAATTCCAGGTATAGTACTAAAAATTTAATAAATTATTTTATACTGAAATTTTTCCTAATAAGTGAGTAGATAAATTATAAATTAACTATATATATATAATAAATTTGTATCCTATTAGAAAAGAAGAAATCTTGTCTTAGACTGCAACTTGGATAGAACTGGAAGGTATCATGCTAAGTGAAATAAGCCTGGAGAAAGATCAGGTGGTCTCAGTCATATGTTATAGATAAAGGAAGCCATGAATAATTGTAATAACAATTACAATTGTCCACATTAATGTCCACATCATTTCATTTAAAACTGTAGATAATATATCTTATAATAATAATAATGAAATGTGTTAATTCAATTAGTTTTGAAATGTGAATTTGAAAATGTTAATAGAAGAAAAATATATTCAGTAATCTTAAAAAACACTTTTTGGTTGAAAGGTATTTATTATAAATGATAAAGGATATGACATACTGTCTTACTTTTTCAAATATACGGATATTATACCACTCTATTTATGAAATAAATTTAAAAAATTAAAAGTAAAGCAAAATTTTTATCTTTTAAAATTTTGTTGGGAGTATGGGTTTTTCACACATGGATATGCTTAGGCTCTTCTTCTAGCTTTGTGCTCAGGGATCATTCCTGGTGAAGATCAGGGGACTAAGAATTAAACCTAGATTGTCTGTGTTCAAGGCAAGTAACTTACCCACTGTACTATCTACTCCAGCACAGAGCACAAATTTCGGATGAAATATTCAACCATATATTAAGAAAGGGCTGGAGTGATAGCACAGCAGGTAGGGAGTTTGCCTTGCACGCGACCCGGCTGACCCAAGTTTGATTCCTCCACTCCTCTCGGAGAGCTCGGCAAGTTACCGAGCGTATCTTGCCTGCATGACAAAGCCAGGCAAGCTACCCATGAGGTATTCAATATGCCAAACACAGTAACAACAAGTTTCAAAAACAATGGAGACGTTACTGGACCCGTTCGAGCAAATCAACAGACAACAGGAGGACAGTGCAGTGCAGTGCTATATTAATAAATGATAATAGGACTGTAGCACTGTCATAGCACAGTCGACCCATTGTTCTTTGATTTGCCCGAGGGGGCTCCATTCATCCCTGTCACATGCTAGTGTAGCCCAATGGATTCTGGTCACTCCAGGAACACGAAGTGAGAATTACTGTTACTGTTTTTGGTATATCGAATATTCCATGGGGAGCTTGCCAGGCTCTGCTGTGCAGGCAGAATACTCTTGGTAGCTTGCCAGGCTCTCTGAGAGGGATGGAGGAATTGAACCTGGGTCGGCCGCGTGCAAGGCAATCGCCCTACCCGCTGTGCTATCGCTCTAGCCCAATAAATAATAATATGTCAAAAAAATTACCATTGTGAAAATGGAGTCATCAAATCTATGCTCCAATTTCAATAAATTAAAATATCTAAATGACTTCTTAAAGAAACCATGATATGTCCTCTTAAATAAATAATAATTCTTTTATTGAGTCTTGGAAGATTATAGAGGGATTAAGGCACTTTCCTGTGGAAAACCCTGGTCTGATCTTCAGCACCATACACAATTCCTCAAGAACGGCCAGGAGTGACTCCAGAACATAGAGGGAGAAGAAAGTCTTAGCATCACAGGTGTGACCCAAACCCTAATATAAAGATGCAAATATTTAGTATATGGGCTGGAGCGACAGCACAGTGGTAGGGTGTTTGTCTTGCACGCAGCCAGCCCTGCTGAGCTGGGTTCGATTCCTCCATCCCTCTTGGAGAGCCCGGCAAGCTACTGAGAGTATCTCGCCCGTGCGACAAAGCCTGGCAAGCTACCCATGGCGTATTCAATATGCCAAACACAATAACAATAAGTCTCAAAAAAATGGAGCCGTTGCTGGGCTCACTCAATCAAATCTATGAACAACGGGAGGACAATGTTTGTTTATATATATATATATATATATATATATATATATGTCTTTACTTTCAATACTAATTTTTCAATCAATTATCTCTATGACATTGATAGAACAGATAGAAAACCATAGGTGAAACTAAATTTCTTCCTGAGTTTATATTTATTGGGTCCTGTTTATTCTACCATTATATGCCATTGTTGCTTTCTTTTTTTCACAAAATAAATTGAGAAATCTAGTAGGATCCATGTAGGTATCAGAGTAATTTCAAACATTCAAGCTTTTTCTGAACTTTTTCTGTAACTGATGCAGTTTTGACAATCAATAATTATCAACAAGCTGTCATTGTCCAAATTGTGACCATATTTCACCTTTTCAAATAAGCTATCTTTCAATATTTAAAAATGTGTTAAAGTATGTGGAATCTATTCTACAGATTAAAAATCCTTCGAGTTTTATGTATCTCTATAAAATTGCTCATGTACTTTGCATTTAAAAATTAATAAAATTATTATTTTCTACATAATTGATAGTAAAGTGTCTTATTTAAACAACTTAAATATTAGAAACGGACACAAATCAAGAATCCCACTTCATTTATATTTTCATGAAATAAAAAATGTGAAAAACAATATTCATAGGGATAATACAATATTACATACATATCGTTTTATATGAAACTTACAAGATTTTTGTAATTATACATTTTGTAATTATAAATTTCAAAATAAATTAACATTTAAATTTTACTTACCATTAATAGAATATCATTCTATTTATCCACAATACAGAAGAATCAACCTAATGAAACTCAAGTTAGTTATTAGAAAATGATATTTAATTGTTTATTTAGGAAAACAGAGGGCAAAGTATTATAGATTTAGTAAAGTAAAATTCTCATTGCAACATGAATCTGAACATATATTATCTAGGCTTTATATATTATGATTTTAAATAAAATCCTCTTTTCTGTTAAATAATTTAAAACATGTGTGTGCCTGGCTAATAATCATATACTGAAAATGCTCATAAATACTATGATAACTATGATAATTACCTTGAGACTTTGAAATTATTCTGTTTCAAATAATTAAAATAACTATGATTCTCTACCGGAAATCTATAGGGGCATTATGTCTAGGGAATTATCAGGTCAAAAGGTAGTCAAATGTATAAAATACCAAAACTTTTGCCTTTTGTCTTTACATTTAATTATAAACAAATCTTTTTTTTTTTTTTTTGCTTTTTGGGTCACACCCGGCGATGCACAGGGGTTACTCCTGGCTCTCCACTCAGGAATTACTCCTGGTGCTCAGGGGACTACATGGGATGCTGTAGTCTGGGAATCGAACCCGGGCGCATGCAAGGCAAATGCCCTTCCTGCTGTGCTATTGCTCCAGCTCCTAAACAAACTTTTTTGATCTTCATTTCCCGGATAATCATTGATGATAAACTATTTTTCTATATACTCTTTGAAAATCTGTCTTTTCATCTCCTCTCCCCTTCCAAACTTCTTTGGGTTTTGTTGTGCTTATTGAACTTTGAGAATGCTGAAATATATCTTGGAAATTAACCCTTTGTCTTATGCATGGTGTACAAATATTTTCTCCTAGTCAAGTCTGTCTTTATTTCAGGCCTCATTTCTTTTGGAGTATGAACTTTTTTTTATATGCTATAATCCCATTTGTTTATTTATGTATTTGTTTTCTTTAAAAATGTCATATCATTTAACACTCCTCTAAAATAATACTTTGCAGAGTCCTGACTATGTTTTTATCAATGTTTTTTTTTATAGACACAGGTTTGATATCAAACTATTAGTACTGGAAATGACACATTATATATTCAAATCCCAAATACTCTGCCAAGAAGACTCCTACAAATAATAAACTTATATAGTAAAGCGGCAGATCACAAAGTCTCGTAGGCAAATGTTGGAGAAGAGAAAGAAATAATAATAATCTCATTTACATTTATGTTACAAATATTCAAGTACCTAGGAATCAACTTAACAAAGGCATCAAAAAACTCATGCACTGAGAATTAAAACTTGCTGGGAGGAAAAATGGTGACACAGGAAAATAAACACATTTTTTTTCCATTAACTAAAATTATTAATTACCATTAACAATTTTACCACTACACTCTACTGATTTAACCCATTTCCCATCAAAATGCCTATGAACAGGAATCAGGAAGAAATCACGGGTAGTCCAATTTTATACCTAGTGTCATTTGACCCTCTTGAAAAACTTGGGTGTAGCCTTGGAGGTGATAAAGCTTCCCTGAATGTGACCCTGGTGGTCCCTAGCACTAACATGTATCTCCGACAACTTTGTCCTCAAGCTTAGCATTCAACCATCTGCCCTACTGGTCAAGTTAGTATAGAGACAGACCATAAAAACTGTATGTTTTCTCTAAAGGTTTGATAGAACTCAAAATAACCAAAGCCATACTGCAAAAAAAAAAAAAAAAAACCCAACTTGGAGAATCTCATTATTTAACTTACAAATGTACTACAAAACTATTTTGTGATCAAAAGGTCAGAATTGAATATCTAAGGAAAAATAGCCTTACATATGGCAACTAATCTTTAACAAAATAGTTGAAAACATGAAATGGAATAAATGGAGATTCTTCAAGAAATGGTGGGAAAACTGGGTAATCACAAGTAAAAAATTAAAGCTGGATTCATATCTCACACTTTACACAAAAATAAATTCAAAGTGAAATCAGAGACTATGTTCTCAGACCAGAAACTATGGAGTATATAGAGAAAAATACAGGTAGAAACCAAGACTTGTACCTCAAAGTTGTCTTGAATGAGATAATATCATTTTCAAAGGCAAATAATAATAATAGTGTAACTACAACAAATTATAAAATTTCTACCTGGCCGAAGATGCACAGTATAAAACTAAAAGAAAACTATTGAATGGGAGAAAATTTCACACCCAACATTATCAAATAAAGGGTTGATTTTTAAGATATATTAAGTACTCACAAAGATCAACAAAATATATCCAAAAATTCTACAAGAATTTAGAGAAGTGAACAGACACTTCTCTGAGGAAAACATACAGATGACAAATAGGCACATAAAAATTGCTCATCACTTATTAGAGAAATCAAAATAAAAATCAAGTTGACAAGGAACTTTCATCTCACACTAGTGAGAATGGCACATATCAAAAATGCTACACAAAAATCTGTGTTGACAGAGGTGTGGCAGAAAAGGAATTCTCATCCACTGCTGGTAAGAATGCTGTCTTTTTCAACACCTATGGAAAGAAGTATGGAGATTTCTTAATCAACTAAGAATTGAGCTGCCATATGACTCAGCAATTCCATTTCTGAGTATCTACGTTGAAGACACAAAAACATTGATTCAAAAGGACATAGTCACACTATTATTTATTGCAGCATTTAGTATGCTATAGAAGATATAGACTCAACCTAGATGTCCAACAATAGACGAATAGATTATGAAGATGTAGAATATACTTAGTGGAATGCTATACAGCTGCAAGTATCCATGAACTCATGCAATTTTCAGTAACTTGGATGGAATTAGATTACATGTTAAGTGAAATAAGCAAGAAGGAAAAACAGAGGGGAAGAAATTCCAGGTCCTATTCAGGGGACCGTGGGAGGTATTCCCACAATATGCAGGCTAGCTGTAGTAAACTGATCGTTCATGAATCTGAGAAGAGATACTGCTCAGATCACTGGGGCTACACGTGATTCACAAGAGGCGTACAGTGCCTCAGGTCTCAGGATCTAGTGTATGCAAGGCATGCACTATAGCTTTTTTGAGATATATAGCTCTGATATCTCAAATTCACCCCTAAAAACTGGTTTTAAATAGCACAATCTATATAAGTAATGCAGTTCCACAGATATTCAATGTCCAAAAAATTTAATAGCAAATAGCACTGTAGCTCTGTAGCACTGTCATCCTGTTGTTCATTGATTTTCTCCAGCGGGCACCAGTAATGTCTCCGTTCATGTTTGTCACATGCTAGTGTAGCCCAATGGTGTCTGCTCGCTCCAGAAACACAAAGTGAGAATTGTTGTTACTGTTTTTAGCTTATTGAATATGCCTTGGGTAGCTTACCAAGCTCTGTCATGTGGGCGGGATACTCTCGGTGACTTGCCAGGCTCTCCGAGAGGGATGGAGGAATCGAACCCATGTCAGCTGCATACAAGGCAAGCGTCCTACCCGCTGCGCTATAGCTCCAGCCCAATAGCAAGTAAATAAGGTAAAAATTTTCATATGAAAAATATATATATACTTAAATCAATTTTTTTAGTTATCTATATCTTGTCAGTGATATTTGATTTCTGCCTTGATTTTTTTGTTGTTGTTGTTTTTTTTTCTTATTGGCATCAAAGGGAGGCTGCTGGGAGACTGGTCTGGGAGAGCTGAGGACCACGAGATCTTCTGTGACCTGGAGAGAATGTGCATTGCCACGTGATTGGGTGATCCATGATGACGTGGTTCTCAGACTCTGCCTGTGTACCTGGGACCTATCTATTTGGGCAGAAATTGTCTTTTTATTCCATCTCTTATGTAAATGGAATCATTGGAATTTTATTCCATTAACTTTTCTAAAGGGAATATCTGATGGATAAAACTAAGATCTAATTCCTTTTGATCTTATTTTCCTGCACACTGCTTTTCTACATATTCACATGCTCAGCAAGAAGACCATCATTTTCATGGTAGCTGACTATAGTTTACTATTATTGAGTAATAGTAGTTTACTGAGTGTAGTAATATGTTATTATATTCTCGGTTGGGCTGGAGCGATAGCACAGCGGGTAGGGTGATTGCCTTGCACGAGGCTGATCCAGATCCGATTCCTCTCGGAGATCCTGGCAAGCTACCGAGAGTATCTTGCCCGCACAGCAAAGCCTGGCAAGCTCCTCATGACTTATTCGATATGCCAAAAACAGTAACAACAAGTCTCACAGTTTGTTGTGAGACATTACCGGTGCACTCTCGAGCAAATCGATGAACAACGGGAGTACAGTGCCACAGTGCTACAGTGCTGATTGGCATAATGCATCTTTTTATGTAGAAGCATTATTATGATTATATGCCTTACCTTAACTACTGAAAAAAAATAATTGTTTTCTACTTGCCTTTTCAAAAGATATTTACATACTTTCTAATGCTGTTCTTTGTTCCTGATTATTGAGTATAATAAATAGTAAAACCAGAAACTTTGATGTTCTAAATTTGTGTAATTATGTCAAATGAATATTTTTCTCAGTTAACATTTTTTTAAATATATAATGTACATGATGCTTTTCCTCTCACATTCACCTGTACTCAGGGCTTTATTTCTGAAGAGTGACCATATGTGGTGCAAAAGATGGATCTCATAGCCTGCATGCAATACCCCTGAACTCTCTTTGTCATCCAACTATTTTCAGTGTTTATTAGTATTTTACACAAAGAAAGATTTTCTTAATATTTATGATGGGATGTCTAAGTAATACATAAAAATTATAACTGTTTCATAATATATTCCTTCTATGTTGAGATTCAGTAGCATCAGCTATGATCATGTGTGTTAGTTCAAAATGTAGAATCATTATCATAAAAGAAAGCCCATGCTCTGCTTGAGAGTTTAGAAGTTCTAATGGAGTGTCGTCCATTTATTGACATTTCAAAAGATCATACGAAATGTCATTAACGAGCATCCTTCAACCCACATCCTTGTCTGAATATGCTGGTCAATGTATAAGGACCTGTGACAAAGACAGGCCCACCGACTTTGAGTGGTATATAGTTATAAAATAATTTTTCTCCCCTATTATTAAACCTGCACTCCATGAGATTCTGAAATCACAATATAGAAATTCAGTTATAAATTGATTTGGATTGTTATTGATGACCGACTATTTATTATTTATTTAAAATATTTAAATATTTGATTTTGAAAGGATGAGGCAATGTGAGCCAAGTTGTCAATCTTTTCTGAGTCTTAGAAAATATTGCTTCCTCTCATTCCTCAGGGGTGGAGTGATAGCACAGCAGTAGAGTGTTTGCCTTGAAGTCGCCGGCCTGTCTAAGCCGAGTTCGATTCCTCAGCCCCTCTTGGAGAGCCCGGCAAGCTACCGAGAATATCTCAGCCACATGGCAAGGCCTGACAAGCTAACCGTGACTTATTCGATATGCCAATCACAGTAACAACAAGTCTCACAATGGATACATTACTGGGCCCGCTCGAGCAAATTGATGAACAACAGGAGGACAGTACTGCAGTGCTACAGTGCTCATTCCTCAAGTATAGTCTACTTAATATTTCATTACAAATAATAATCAGGAGTCAAAGAGATTGTACAATGGGTAGAGTGCTGCTTTGCACATAGCCAACAGGGATTCAATGCCCAGTGTACCACATGGTATCCTTGAGCCTGGCCAGGAGTAATCCCTGGGTACAAAGCCAGGAGTAAACCCTTGAGCACATCTGGTGTATGGTCTAAAAACAAACAAAAAAGCAAAAAATAAGATTATATCAATGACTGCAAACTATCCAAGGGTATACATTATGTTGAGCACTGTTTTATGTTTAACTGTGTATTTTTGTTGTTGCTGTTTCGTTGATTTCTGCCTTCCATATGTGAATTAAATATGATTTTTATTTATCCATATGACTATATTTTAGCACAAATTCATTCTAAGCTTAAAAAATAACAAAATGCTAATATTTAATTCCATATCAGGTAGTATATAGACTTCCTATAAATATATGCACATGTCATATGTATCATTTACAACTGAATGGATACTGACTTTGAAATTTTTCTCTTTTTGTTTTTCAAATTTAAAACAAAGTTCATTGCAAATGGGTAGTTATTGGATGTTTTTTCCACTTAAAGTGTACTTTCATCATTATCCATCATTTTTAGTTCCATAGGAATCTTTCAGAATATTTTACTTTTTACACTGAAATAAAGAGATAAACATGAAACATACTTGTAAAATATTATTTGTAATAGTGTTTAGAAGCTGAATTCTTAGTACAGCAAACATTGTGCTTGCCATGAACAAGGCCAACTCTGGTTCAATAAAAAGTAAGTCCTAGAAATAGGCAATAATTTAATAGATGTTTCTCTAAAGAAGATATAGAAATGGCTATAACTCACATGAAGATATCCTCATTGGTCATTAAGAAAATTAAAATTGTGAACACAACAAATTGATATTTTATACATGCCAGGATGCCTCAAGCAAAAAAAAAACAGGCAAAATATATATTGGCGATTATGTAATTATATTGAAAAATTCTCTTTTGAGTATTCGTAGCATAGTAATTTTGGAATACAGATTTGGAGTTTATCAAAAATAAAACAAAGTAGCCAAAATAAAAAAAGCAGTGAGTCTAGCCTTAAGAGAATTAAAAGTTAAGTGTACTCAGAAAATATTGGTTAAATCGACTGATCTATTTAAATTAATTTTATATTTTATTTTAAATTTGAATACTATGAAATTTGTAATCGTATTGCTTGTAATTTTTTGTGTGTATTTTGTGCATTCGTGTATTTTATTGTAATGAAAATATTTTTAAGAGGGAGGGGATTTATAATTTAATTCTTATTTTATTTTCTCATAATACTGAACAGAAGCTTTAGCATCGTTGCTTAGGGTTACATTATATAACGTCAATATTTTAAAATGTCAGATTTTAGATCTGAGTGATAGTACAACAGGTGAGGCATTTGTCTTATACGTGGTAGATTCAGGTTGAATCTACAGCATCACTTGTTATCTTTTTTTTTTCTTTTTGGGTCATACCCGGAGATGGACAAGGGTTATTCCTGACACTGCACTAAGAAATTACCCCGGAGGTGCTCGGGGGACCATATGGGATGTTGGGAATTGAACCTGGGTCAGCCGCCTGCAAGGCAAATGCCCTGCCCGCTGTGCTATTGCTCCAGCCCAACAATAATGTAGAAGAGTAAGAAAAGAAAGCTTTCTCATTATGATCATGTAAAAAACTCAGATATCTAAGATCAATTAAACCGGAGGTGAAGGATTTAGTAGCACTGTCTTCCCATTGTTCATCGATTTTTGGGCCCCTTAACATCTCCATTGTGAGACTTGTTACTGTGTTTGGCATATTGAATATGTCACAGGTAGCTTGACAGGCTTTGCTTTGCGAGCATTATACTCTCAGTAGCTTGCCGGGTTCTCTTAGAGTGTTGGAGGAATCGAACCCGGCTCGGCCTGGCGGGCCGCACAAGGCCAATGCCCTACCGCTGTTGTATCACTCTAGCCCGAAGGGTTTAATAAAAATTATAAATCATTTTTGAAAATCTGACACAAGGAAACAAAAAAAATTTCTTGCTTATGGTGTGAAAAATTAGCATCGTTAAAATTATAATTTTACCCAAAGTATTCTGTAGAGAATATCATCACTATCAAAATTCCCATGAAAGTCCTTAAGGATTTTGAACAAATATTTCTAAAATTTGTATGCAACTATGAACTTGCCAGGACATCTTAAGCAATTCTGGGAATAAAGATGGGAGCAATTTATTCCCTGATGTTAAACTATACTACAGAGCTATAGTAATCAATGCCACATGGTACTGGAACAAAAGCTCTCAGATTAATAGAATAGAATTGAGAACCCAGAAAAAAAACTCAAAATATTGACTGTTAACTTCAACAAAGGGTCTTGGTATATGTACTGGAGCAAAGAAAGCCATTTGTACTTGGAAAACTGGATAGGCACATGCAAAAATATGAAATAAGACACTTATATATGACATTTACAAAGGACAATTCAAAATGGATTAATGTTCTGGATATTAAATGTGTGAATATATACCAAGGAGGGGCTAGAGAGATAGTAAAGTGGTCAAGGCACTTGCCTTTCACGAGACCAACCTGGAGTCAACTTTTGGCATCACATATGGTTCCAGGACCACTACCAGGACTAATCTCTGAGCACAGAAACAGACGTAAATCCTGAACACCACTGGGTACGGCCCTCAAAACAAAATATATGTATATTTATAAATCTATATATTTATAAATACACACACATATATACATATATATACAATATAGGTAGAATGCTCAATCTTAAGTAGAATTCTCTAAGATCTTGACTTCAGAGGATTCATCATCAATAATACCACCCAACTAGGAAAGAAAACAAAAGCAGAAATAAACAAATAGGACTATATCACAAAAGTGTTTCTGAACTGCAAAAGAAATGAGGCTTAAACTAAAACAAGATTGCAAACTTCAAAACTATAATGACACTGGCCATATACACTTCCTGTTCACATATGTTAAAGATATTTATTTACTTAGCTGAGAGTAAGAAAATTCTTTTTATTGTGTACTTGAAGGCTTCCTTAACTTGATTGTTTCTCAAGGTATAAATAAAAGGGTTCAATGTAGGTGAAACAGAAGAAATGAGCAGGGAAACCACCTTATTAACGGTTACTTCTTCCTTTGATGTAGGATTCATATAGATGAAAATGCAGGTGCCATAGGTGATGGAAACCACAATCATGTGAGAGGAACAGGTGGAAAAGGCTTTTTTTCTTTGCTGAACTGATGGAAACCTAAATATTGTCTTGATAATGTAAGAATAAGACAAAACTACACAAGTTAGAGTCACATTCAGAGTAATTACAGCACAGATTATAACTGTCAGTTCCATGAACCATGTGTCTGAGCATGAGATTTTTACTAGGGGAAATGCATCACAGCCAAAATGATCAATCTTATTAGAATCACAAAATACTAGATTTAAACCCAGGCTCAGAGGTGGAGTTAGTATACATAAACCAGCCGTCCAACAACAGATGATGAAAATCCTGCAGACTCTGTTATTCATGATGGTCACATAATGCAGGGGTTTGCAGATTGCCACATAGCGATCATAGGACATGGCAGCTAATAGATAAAATTCTGTAACTGCACAGAGGTCAGTAAAAAACACTTGGATGACACAAGCATCATAGGTAATGACCTTGTCACCTGTTGCTATGCTATACAAGTATCTGGGTACACAAGCAGATGTGAATGAAATCTCCAAAAATGAGAAATTTCTCAAAAAAAAGTACATAGGTGTTTTAAGGTGGGGATCCACAAAGGTGAGTACTATGATGGTCAGATTCCCAGTTACACTCAGCATGTAAGTGAGAAACAGGAAGATAAAAATTGGAACTTGTAGGTGAGGATCATCTGTCAATCCCAGAAGAATGAATGTGGTTACAGTACCATTTCTCATTCCTGATTTCTTCCTTCTCTCCAACCTGTATGAAACATTCATAAAAATTTTGCATAGATCGTAGATTGTGCATTGTTCTCAAAATTTATATCTTTAGTTTTCTCTCTTTTTCACTCTCTCCACACACACGCATTCAAATAAACAATCAGACATTTATGTCTGTCATCTACTTACAATTCTCCATGTAGTTAAGTGCATCACTGAGAAGGTATAGTGTTGAGGTTACAGTAATGTTATTTGACACAGATTTTTTCATCATTTGAAATAAATCAGAAAATACCACCATTGATTTTAAGTTATTGTTCCACTTTGGGTCTTAAAAAAAGTAATAAAACCCCTCAGGCTTGAAGTGATAGTATAGCGGATGGTTAGGGTGCTTGCCTTGCACAGGGGCCCAAGTGGATTTGATCCCCAGCATCCCATAGTCTCTTAAGCAACAACAGGAGAAATTTCTGAGTGCAGAGTCAGTAGTATCACCTTGTGTGGCTCCAAAACCCAAAACAAAACAAACAAAAGCCTGAACTATTAATACATTTATAATTCACTGTTTTAAAAAAATTTAAAAAATTAAAAATCAAGCAGTACTTATATGTAATATAAAACTTAAGCTCAGTTGAAAGGAACACTCCTTCACTGTTGGTGGGAATGTTGACTGGTTCAGCCCTTCTGGAAAACAATATGGATGATGCTCAAAAAATTAGAAATTGAGCTCCCATTTGACCCAGCAATACCACTCCTGGGAATATATCCCAGAGAGGCAAAAATGTATAGTCGAAGTGACATCTGCACTTGTTTGTTCATGGCAGCACTCTTTACAATAGCCAGAATCTGGAAAAAACCTGAGTGCCCGAGAACAGATGACTGGTTAAAGAAACTTTGGTACATTTACACAATGGAATACTATGTAGCGGTTAGAAAAGATGAAGTCATGAAATTTACATACAAGTGGTACTACATGGAAAGTATCATGCTAAGCAAAATGACTCAGAAAGAGAGGGATAGACATAGAAAGATTGCATTCATCTGGGGAATATAAAGTAACAAAATATGAGATTAATACCCAAGAATAGCTGAGATCATCACCAGGAGGATTACTCCATAGCTTAGAGGCCAGCCAGGCATTCTAGGGGAAAGGGCAGCTCAGATAGAGAAGGGAGCACCAAATAAAGGATATTTGGAGGATCCTCCCAGGAGGGAAGATGCATGTTGAAAGTAGACTATGGACTGAACATATTTGCCACTCAAAGCCTCTTTTGTAGACCACAACACCCAAAAGGAGAGAGAGAATACAAGGGATCGCCCTGCCACAGAGGCAGGGTGGGATGGAAGGGATGGGGGTGGGAGGGATATTATCCATGGTGGTGGAAAATGGGCACTGGTGGAGGGATGGGTATTTGATCATTGTATAATCGAAACCCAAGCACAAAAAATTGTAAATCTACAACTGTACCTCATGGTGTTTAAAAAAAAATTTTTTTTTCGGAATTTCAAAAAAAAAAAACCTTAAGCTCAGCATGAAGACTCTTGTTTGTGGTCTTTGATCTAAGAAATGCTTCATGTTTGTTGGTTTGTTTGATATTTGTTTGGTGTGCTTAGCCCTTTAAATGTTAAACACTGTTTCCTAAACTTCACCCCAGTCCACTGTCTTTCCTCAATATGTGATTACCTTTATTGGATATGTACTTTACCTTTACTGTTAAGAAAAGAGATGTCTAATTTCTATTCCCTCACTCATATTTCATTTAATACATTTTTAATTGTCTCTTTAACCTCAACTGTAGGGTTTGATGCTTTTAATATATAATTAGCATATAGAATTTTAAGTTTTTGTCTGGAAATGAATGGAAATAGCTTCTCTAGACCTACTTTTTTTTAAGCAGATTTGTGTTTCATAATATGCTTACCTAATATACTCTGGACATCTTGTCTGTAGAATATATATATAGAAGTTCAATTTTATCATTTTCAGTAATATCTCAGATAATATACTCAATTCTTTAAATCATTCACTGTCACTGTCCTCCCATTGTTCATTGATTTGCTCGAGCGGGCCCAGTAACGTCTTCATTTTGAGACTTGTTACTGTGTTTGGCATATTGAATACATCACGGGTAACTTGCCAGGCTTTGCTGCACAGGCGAGATACTCTTGATACATTCATTTTTTCAAAAATGGTTTTATCCAATGTAATTTCTATCTATCTATACGTAAATATATAATTAATTTATTTTCCCAATTTTCGCCATACACTTTG
Source organism: Sorex fumeus (assembly GCF_029834395.1). Classification (NCBI taxonomy): domain Eukaryota; kingdom Metazoa; phylum Chordata; class Mammalia; order Eulipotyphla; family Soricidae; genus Sorex; species Sorex fumeus. The sequence continues at coordinate 14,068,534 of NW_026606086.1, read as the reverse complement.
TATAGACACTGTGGCTTACAAATTTGTTCATGATGATTTATTTATACTCAATATTTCAACACCAATCCCACTACCATTAGTCCTTCCATTACACAATGTACAGTAACAAAACATAAACATAGAAGGATTAACCTGTAATAATACCTTAGTCGATAGCACAGCAGGTAGGGTGTTTGCCTTACATGTGGCTGACCCAGGTTCGATTCCTCTGTCCCTCTCGGAGAGCCCAGCAAGCTGCCAAGAGTATCATACCCGCACGGCAAAACCTGGCAAGCTCCCTGTGACGTATTCAATACACCAGAAATAGTAATAACAAGTCTCACAATGGAGATGTTACTGGTGCCCGCTCAAGCAAATCAATGAGTAATGGAAGGACAGTGCTACAGTGTAATCTCTTATGTGAGGATGTAATGGCTTCAAGAAGATGAGATACAATAATTCTCAGTACCCCTTTTCTAAGGAAGCATTTTTTTGACCATTTTGTTATCAGATTATTGATAACAAGTAGTATTAAATATGTTATTGAGGGTCTGCTGGGGCAGGTTTAAGAAATGGTTGAGAAAATTAGAGACAATGGTGGCAGGAATATCAAATATATTATCTTTTATAAAACAAACATTTAATCATCAAATTTAAATAAATTGTATGTTTCCATTTATTATCTTTCAAAAAGTTGTAAAAAATTAAGATGCCATTTTGTAATGAGATGCTGTTCCTTTCATCATTAGGCTCTTATTTTATGGGGGGAGTGCATATATTTCCTATGTATATTACATTTATAATTTGAGGTTTAATATTTATGTTACATTTAATGATTATTATATTCAGTTAAATATAGATTATTTGTGTCTCTATGCATAAAATTCCTCAATTTATTTATTCAAGGAAAATTAATTCTAGAAATATTTTCATTAATACAAAATATTCATTAATAAAAATATATTAAGTAACACTAGAAGAATAAAATACATTGCTAATTCTACAAAGGTTTTGCAATCAGCTTTATCATACTTACTCTTCTATCGGTAAGTCAAAATGTCTCTGCTTTGTTTAAACATAACAAATTATAGATTGTTTTGTTAAAAATGTATTTTATTAAGAAATTATGTCTTCGTATTCAGCAGCACATATGGGAATGTTAGAACTCATCTTGTTTTATATGCCCAAATTATAATCTTATTTATCATGCAATTGGAAGCATTATAAATATCCAAATATTTACTTACTTTGTCATTAAAAATACATAAACGGGTATGTATAAGGATTAGAGAAAGCTATGAACTTTTGTCACTGGTGGGATAAGTGATATTTAAAATCACCAGAACATAGAAAAATGCTTCAATAATGTAGAATGACTCCCTTTCAACTTGCAGGATATATATCTGCTTCAATAAACAAATGGTCCTCAGTGACACACAATCAAGTTATTTAATTTTCTGAGTAATGAATTTGGTAAAAACAAGTAGCTAACCAGTGGGGACTGTGTCCTTGGAGATAGAAGTGTGTTATAGTAGATTTGATAACAAGAATTATAACAGTAACATTTATTACAGTTTGCTTTTAAGAAAATATTTCAACAGCATAAGGAAATGTAGTAAAATGGGATGCCTAGATCACCCATTTCCCCAGTGTTTATTTTACTATTTTTATGGACAGCAACATGTAAAAAAATAACATGAACTTCTTTTTAATGCCATGCACAAAATTCAGATTAAAATGAATTAAAGTTCTCATTATCAGACCTGAATCCATAAGTTATATGGAGGAAATTGTAGGCATAACATTTTTCTGGGGGGTCACACCGGGAGATGCACAGGGATTACTCCAGGCTCTGCACTCAGAAGTTACTCCTGGCGTTGCTCAGGGGACCATATGGGATGCTGGGAATCAAACACAGGTCAACCACTTGCAAGGCAAACGCCCTACCCGCTGTGCTATCTCTCTAGCTCCGTAGGCAGAACTCTTGATGACAAAAACTATAGGTATCTTCAAAATAAAAAAACCACTGGCCAAGCAAGTAGAAGCAAAGATAAACAAACAGACTACATTAAATTAAGAAACTTCTGCACTTCAAAAGAAATAGTGACCAGAATACAAAGAGAATCCACTGAATGAAAAACATTATTTTCCCAATACCCAACAGATACAGTGTTTATATCGAAGATATATAAGTTTATATATATATATAAATGGCAATGTCTATGCACCAACATCCAATATCAAAGATATATATATAAATATATATATGGCAAAAAACCAACATCCAATTATGATGAAGGAGAAATTGAGAAGTTCTACATGGAGCTGGAGAAGCTCTATAAAGAGGACCACCCCATCTACAAGATCGGTCACGGTCCTCCCGTTGTTCATCAATTTGCTCAAACGGGCCCAGTAATGTCTCCATCGTGAGACTTATTGTTACTGTGTTTGGCATATCTAATACGTCACAGGTAGCTTCCCAGGCTTTGCCATGCAGGTGAGATACACTCGGTAGCTTGCCTGGCTTTCCCAGAGGGGTGGAGGAATCGAACTCGGGTCGGCCATGTTGGCTGCGTGCAAGGCAAACGCCCTGTGCTATTGCTCCAGCCCATCTACAAGACCATTGTTGGTAATTTTAATCCCAAGATAGGACAGATATATATATGTATGTATATATATATATATATATACTGATCTAATATATGTATGTGTGTGTGTGTAGAAATTTATAAGAAAAAAATACCCTACCCATCAAAAGAAATGGGGTTAAGAAATGAACAGAAACATCCTCAAAGAAGAAATTACAAAAGACCAAAATGCACATGGAAAAAATGCAACTCAAAACAAAAATAAGATATCATCTCACACCACATAGACCTGATAGTCATGTCCAAAAGAACAAGTATAACCAGTGTTGACCCCAGTGTTTAGAAAGAAGCACAGAGAAGGAACAAATCAAGGGGAAAGAAGATAACTAGAAGTAACGGGTGAATAGACATCAGGGCTTCAGTTATACAGATGATATAAGTGAGTGGTATACTTATATATCCAAAAAAAGAGTCCACAAAAATAAAAGCATGAGATCTAAGCTGCAACCACTGAAAGTCTATAATATGCCTGTCAAGTTGACAGGCAGAAATGGGATTTTTGTTATTTTAATTTCTGTCTTACTATCCCAGAGAGGCTGTAATTCTGAGTTTTTTTTTTGTTTTTCTGTTTCTATGGTCATTTTTGTTACTTCCCCAACTTCTGAAGAATGGTCACATTATTTTCCACAACGGCTGGATCAGTCCACAATACCATCAGAAGTAACCGAGGCTTACTTTTCTCCATATCCACACGGCACTAATTTCTTTGTTTCTTTTGATATGTGTTATTCTCACTGTATGTGGTGATAGTTTCTGAATTTTTATTTACATTTACCTGATGATAAGTGACCAAAAGCATTTTTTCATATATCTATTAGCCCTCTCTTTATCTTATTTTAAAAAAATATCTTTTCATTTCTTCTCTTCATTTTGATGGAGTTATTTTTTCTTGGAGCAATAGCACAGTGGTAGTGTGTTTGCCTTGCACGCAGCTGGCCCAGCTGAGCCGGGTTCAATTTCTCCACCCCTCTCGAAGAGCCCAGCAAGCTATGAGAGTATCTAGCCCACAAGGCAAAGCCTGGCAAGCTACCCATGACATATTCGATATGCCAAACACAGTAACAAGAAGTCTCACAATGGAGATGTTACTGGGCCCAGTCGAGCAAATTGATGAACAACAGGAGAACAGTAACAGTGTTAATTTTTCTTGTAAATTTTTATCAGTGCTTTCTGTATCTTGGCTATTAACCTTTAGAAGATGAGTGGAGGGCAAATTATTTTCTTCTGATCTATGGGGTGTTCTTACTCTAGCTACCATTTCTTTTATGGTGCAGAAGCTTCTTAATTTAATGAAGTCCCATTACTATCAACAAGCTGTCATTGTTCAAATTGTGATCTGATTTCATCCTTTAAATAAGCTTTATATTTTTATATTTAAAAATGTACTGAAATATGGATAATCTATTCTCTAGTAAAAAGATCCTTTAAATTTTCTGTATTTCATAGACATCTAGAGTTTCTCAATGCCGCCATTTTCCCATGTTGCTGCAATAGTGCCAAAGAGCTCCCAGTTGGTGGTCGTTCTGGGAGTTCTTTCCTTAAACTTTGCAGCCATTTCTCCCTGCTCTGTCATGCAGAATTTTGCATGAAGGAGATGGTGGTCCAATACCGTTTGAAATTTTGGCACAACAGTGACATCAGTCAGGCAAAACTGTCAACTGAATATGATGTGGTCAATTTCCTTGTGGAACCGTCTACCAGGAGACTCCCATGTCCAACGTTTAGATTTGGCCTTCTGGAACTGTGAATTATCATGGATAGTCTTGGTCGACATGTTGAACTCAGACAGTCTCTCACCCTGTTCGCTCCACTCTAGGCCTTGGGTCCCAATGTGGAATTCTTTGGCTGATCTTCTCTGTCCTATCTTGGCATTAAAATCACCAACAATGATCTTGTAGAAGGTGTAGTTCTCTTTATAGAACTTCTCCAGCTCCATGTAGAACTTTCCAATTTCTCCTTCATCATATTTGGATGTTGGTGCATAGACAACAAAGATAGAAACTGCTGCTCATGGCTAAGTTCGTGTTGACAAAGACATTGACACCACTGACGCCTCTTTTGTCACATGTTCTGAGGAACAGTTCTTCTCCAGTGTTGAAAACGGCATTTTGTGATGCCTTCTTATCTTGGTCAGACCAATGATGCTGTACTTGATCTTTCGCGCTTGTACCATCAGGTCCTTGATGGATGCATCTGATGCCAGCATACATGCATTGAAAGTACAGACTGTCATTTTTGTCCTTCTTTATTTTGGCAGCTTAGTTCGGCCTTGAGATTTTATCAGCCTCTCCTTCCTCATCCTTCTTAATGCTGTCGTATTGGTGGTTTTTTCAGGGTCACGGGAATGAGATCCATTGTATTTACTGGTTTTGGCATATGGAATATGCCACAGATATCTTGCCAGCCTCTGCTGTGCGGGCGGGACATTTTCAATAGCTTGCTGGGTTCTCTGAGAGGGATAGAGGCTTTTAGTTTCGGCCTCTAATTGCCCTTGCATGTTTTCTCATGGTTCAAACCATATGTCAACCCTATCAAATATGGTGTGGTAATCTTGGAAGATGGGTATTAAGTGTTTGCTTGGACCAGGAAGAATCCTGGAGTGTGGTGGCTGGGTAGTGGAGGTAGTGGAGGTCTGCTGATGAGGTATTTGTCTGGAACCAGTAGGAGGGTTCTTCTGTGTGTAATTCTTGGGTTGCTGGAAGTTGGTGGAAGCAGACAGGGCAGGGTAGGGTGAGTCTTCTGGTTTCAATCCCTTGGTTGCCAGAGATTGGTGGGAATAGGCAGAGGATCTCTGTTCCTAGGTCCGTTGAGTCTGGAGTCCAAGGTCACAGAGTTCCATTTACCTGGTTCTGTTGGACTTCACTTGTGCGTGAGTCTTGGTCAGAGCATCAGGAAAGTGTCCTGGAGATTGATGGTGGCTGGCTAGTGGAGTAATAAGATCGACAAGTTCAGCACCTCTATAATTATGTGAGGAATGCCAAGAGAGAGATAGCCACAAAAAGATCCCTGTCTTCAAAAACTCTTGAGCACATTCACCAACATGGCTTGGCGCAAGCCTCAGGCAATTGCAAGCAAATGTCTGAGCTCGCAAAGCAGTGCAGAGAAACAATAAAGTAAGACCTCAAAGAGAGAAGAGCAGCAGTGCTGGCCGATGCAGCAAAGCCAGGAAAAGCATTCGCAACGCCCCTCTGTCCTTCGCCAAATACAAGATCAAGATGACTGTCCCTGACGTCCTGATGTATCTACCACAATTTACAGAAGGGCAATGGAGATTATTCATGACTTCTACTCAGATCTCTTCAATAGCCATGTCCACCTGCCCACATACCAAATTCCGCAGGATGGATATGTCGTTTCCAAAGTTCTCCCTTCTGAAATCTGACACGCCATTTCATTGGTAAAGAATCAAACAGCACCCAGCCCAGACAAGGTCAGATCTGAACACCTGAAGAACCTGCCTTCAGTACTCCTCAATACACTGCCTCCGCTCTTCACATGCTACCTGTCTGAATGCAAGGTTCCATCCCAATGGAAAACCAGCAGGTCTGTTCTGCTGTACAAGAAGGGAGACATCCACGACATTGGCAACTTTTGCCTGATCTGCCTGTTGTCTGTCGTCGACAAGCTGTTTGCTCCAGTCATCTTGATTAAGAATGGCAGAACACTAGATGAAGGACAACCATGCGAGCAAGCCAGTTCCGCAAAGGATTCAGCACTATCGACCATATCCACCCAGTAGCCAAGTTCATTGAGGTTTCTCGGGAGTTCAAGATGCTGCTCTGTCTAATGTTCATTGATTTAAAGAAGGCCTTTGATTCTGTTGAGACTGAAGCAGTCATCGAAGCCCTAGCCAAATAGGGTGTTCAAACTCAATACATCAGAATCCTCTATGAGTTGTATTACAGATTCACTACCAGGATCTCACCATTCTACAAGGAAGTGATCTTCCATGTCAAGAGAGGGGTTCAGCAGGGTAATACTGTTTCACCAAAACTCTTCAGTGCCACCCTGAAGATCATCATGCGATGACTGGAATGGGAAGGACTGGGAGTGAAGATAGATGGTCGGCAACTACACCACCTCTGCTTTGCTGATGGCATCCTTCTAATAACACCAAACATTAGCCAAGTGGCACAAATTCTGGCCAACTTAGACTGTGAGTGTGGAAAGGTCAGACTACAGTTGAATCTCATGAAGACAATGTTTATGAGAAATTGACTCGTTCCTGATGTTCCATTCGCTCTCAATGGAACGAACATCTCCGAATGCAAAGTTATGTGCACCTAGGTCGAGAATTCAACATGATGAATGCCCTGGCACCTGAATTGCGCAGGAAGAAGAGAGTGGCTTGGAACACCTTCAAGAGCATTGAAGAAATAGCTAAGAGGACGATAAACCTCCCGCTCCAGGCACATCTCTTCCATTCCACTGTTCTTCCTGCATTAACATATGCCTCAGAGACCTGGGCCTATGAAATAGGATGAGAATACTATTAGGATCTCCCAAAGAGGAATCGAAAGAACTATGCTTGGAGTATCACACCTCTCTGAAGTGAGAGAAGGAATCTGTAGTTCCAACCTATGTCGACAATTGAGAATACGGGACACTGTCTCATTTGCCAAGGTGTCGAAAATCAGATGGGCTGGACATGCAATGCAATTTGAACATGAGTGCTGGACTAGAGCCATTACTGACTGGATTTCATCGGATGTCAAAAGATCGTGTGGCTGCCCAACTAAGAAATGGTCAGACTTCTTCATCAAGACCCTGAACAATCAATTTGAGGCTCTTTATGTTCCTAGAACAAGCAGACGCCATTGAGCTACACTAGCATGTGGCAGGCATGAATGGAGACTTTACTAGCGCCCACTTGAGCAAATCATTGAGTAGGAGATGTCAAGTGATCAAGTGATCAAGTGATAGAGTTTCTCATGTTCTTTTATTTGAAAAATCAAAAAATTAATTATCATTCCCTCCACAATTTATTGTACAGTGTCTGATTTAAACCAATTAAATATTAGAAATACAAATGCAGTTACACAAACCAACCCGTATGTTCTTATATGTTCTTACATTTTGTTCCCCAAGAACTGCAAATAGTAATTCCTGAGTGCAGAGCAAGGGATGAGCTCTGGGAATCTTTGGATATAGTCCATAACCAAACTAAAAAAAAGTAGAATAAAAATTGAGAAAAATTTTATTATTTGCTCAGAGGGGATATAAAATATTACCTAAATATTGTTTAAATATGGAACTTAGAAAGCATTTATTGTAATTATTCTTAAATTCCTCTTAACTTTTCCAAAGAAATCTAATGTCTTTAGCTTACTCACCGTTAATAATATATATATATATATATATATATACATATATATGGCTCTCAGTCTATTTATCCAGAATACATGAGAAAGGATAAAATTATTAAGACTCAAGCTACTCAAGAGACAGTTTTTATTAAATGACTTTAGTTAACTGAAAACCTAGAGCAAAATTGTGATAAATTTAGTAATTAAAATTTTACATCATTACCTAAATCTGAACATAAGATAGTATCAAAGCCATGCATAAAACAATTTCTAATTAACTCCTTTAAAGCTAATTTAAAACATTTGTGCTTAACTAATCCTGTATTGAAAACTCTCACAAATATTATGCCATAATTAGGTTGAGACTTGGGAAATATTTCCAGTTTCTAATTATTAAAATTGGTGTATACTTTGCTACAGGAAATCTAAAGGGACATTGTATCTAGGGATTATAAGATGAAGAAATTTTGAAATGTATAAAATACCATGAAATGCTTGCCTTTTGTCTTTTCATTTAATCAAAATAAAATTTTTTATTTTCTTTTTCCCTGATAATCAGTAATGATAAACATTTTTCCATATGTCCATTAGTCATTTTCTATGTGTTCTTTAAGAATGTATCTGTTTATTTCCTTCTCTCTTTTTTGATTTCTTTCTTTTTTTGGTTATTGCTATTGTTGTTGAACACTTAAAGTGCTTATATATCTTGGAAATTAGTCTTTTGTTGATGCATGGTGTGCAAATATTTTCTCCAAGTCAGCGTGTCTATTTATTTCAGACCCCATTTCTTTCTGTGTCCAGAGAGTTTTTTCATTTTATATAGTCCCATTTATTTATTCATTTTTTAAAACATGAGTTCATACCACTGAACACTCCTCTAAAGTCAAGATGTTGCAGAGTCTGCCTATATTTCATTAATGGCTTTTATAGAGATAGGTTTTTATATCAAAATCTTCAGTTCATGTTAAGTGTAATCAGAAAGTAAAATATAAAAACCAGAGGATCTTGCTAATATGTATAACTCAAAGAAAGAAAGAAAAGTACTGGTAAATCCCCAAAGAAAACTAATGCTGAGACAGGATTTATAAAACTGGGAATTGAGGAGGCTAAAAGGATTGAAGGGAAACAATATCAAGGATTAATATTAGTAGGATCTTGAAATACTTGTGGTGGGATTGGAGTGGTAGCGCTGAAAGTAAAGAAAAATGGCATAAATATAATTGTAAACCATTCTATTTCAATTAAACCATGCTACTTGAATTAATTTTGGCTGGAGTGATAGCACAGTGCGTAGGGAATTTGCCTTGCACGTGGCCGACCCAGGTTCAATTCCTTCGTCCCTCTTGGAGATCCCAGCTAACTACCGAAAGTGTCTCGCCCTCACGGCAGAGCTTGGCAAGCTCCCCATGTCATATTCGATATGCCAAAAACAGTAACAACAAGTCTCACAATTGAAACGTTACTGGTGTCTGATCGAGCAAATCGATGAACAACTGTAGGACAGTTACACAGTGCTACAGTGCAGTATGTGAATATATTACTAGACAAATATCAAAATATGTGTGACTGTCATAAGCACTACTCATATTTTTAAAGAACTGCAATCTGTATTGGGAAAACATAATTTATGTACACTATTATTTAAGAAAGAACATATAGATCAGTAACTTGGTGATTATACCTAAATTTAAGATTTATGAGGTATTATTAATTATATGATAACTTTAATGTATTAAATATTCACTGTGCCTAAAGTACATGAAGAAGTACTTTCAATTGTGTAAATGAAAAATTGCAGTAGTTAGGTGACAATGATGGTGATTGAGAAAAAATGGAATGATAAAGAGCAGAAGCAAAATTAATAAAGATTAGTAATATAATGACAAATGACATATATAGATATGAAAGATAAATATTGTTAGATGAAAAATAGGAATATGATTTAAATTTTATATTATACTAGAAATAAAGAAATAAAATGAGTCAAAGGAGAGGAACAGGTACAGAATTACTTCATTCATTTGTGGTATATAAAAATAGTATCTAATAGAAGACTAATGTCCATGGCCAGGGAAAACAGGGGCTAGGAGGACTGGTCAATTGTTGGAACTAACCACAAGTGTGTGGGGGGCTGAGGGCAGATAAGATGCAGAGGAGACCACTATTACAATAATACTAGGGAATGATCATGCTGGACTAGATCTGAGTGCTAAAAGTAGGTGAAGGGATATTCTTGATAACCTCTCAGTATCAATATTGCAAACCACAATGCCAGAGAGAGAGATAGAGAAAGAGCAAAGAAGAAGAAATAAGAAGAAAGAAGAAGAAGAAGAAGAAGAAGAAGAAGAAGAAGAAGAAGAAGAAGAAGAAGAAGAAGAAGAAGAAGAAGAAGAAAAGAGAGAGACAGAGACAGAGAGAGGGGGAAAACAAGTGCCTGCCATAGAGGCAAGCAGTTAGTAGGGGGTGAGGGAACCTGGGGACATTGGTGCTGGGAAATGTACACTGGTGGAGGAATGGGTGTTGTAATGCTGTATGACTGAAATCTAATCATGAACAGCTTTCTAAGGGTCTATCTCACAGTGATTCAATTTTAAAAAAGTAAAAAGAAAGAAATTAATTCAAGAAGTGTTTTCAGCACTTATTTTAAATAAAATATTCACATTCAACCATATCCATAAAAAAGACTTTTTCAATAATTTGTTTAAATGTTCACTCCTGGCAGTTCTTGGGATATTGTGTGGATTGCCAGGCATCAAACCCAGTTCACCAGTATCACAGCCTATCATTTTAAGTAAGCTTCCAGAATTTCATAAATGCCCATTTTACCAGACAACTAGAATTTATTGAAATTAGTAAAAATATAAATTGAAGTAACAATTTTTCACAAGGCAGAAAAAACATAGTATGGAGAAAGATAGATGTCTGTAAATATGAAACACAATATTTTCTGTAAGTATAAAAAATCAGTCTTTTTAGATATATTCTAAATAATAAAAGTATTATAAAGCAATTACTAACTTCACTTAGTCCCTTGATATTTAGAACTTTCACATTTCTGTACGTTGTATAGAAAGTAAAATGTTCACTGCCTTTTTGAAGAGGTATAATAATTCTGTGAATGCTTGAGTGCTGAGCTTTTAATACAATATTGATATAAAGCCGTAGATATCTGTTTCTTAAATATAGTTTTATCAAAATATAAAAGGCACATTTTTAGTTTAAGATTCCTAAAGTCCACAGATGAACTTAAGTCTCCAACAGTTTTTGAGACTTTATCATGTGCTTTGGACTGATTCAACAGGAAATCACGAATTTGCATTTGGGGAGGGAATGAACTTGGGCTACACTGTAGAATGTTCAAGGGTTACTTCTATCTAGTTTGGGAGACCAATTAGGGTGCTGAGAATTTAACCCTGGTCATCTTATCCTATGTACATCTCTCCAGCCCACAACTTTTGCATTTTGACTACTTAAACAGCTATGACTAAAAATAGCAAAATGACTCGAACCTAGCTTAAATTCTAGAGTTATCACTGACTCACTTCACTCCCAGGTTCTGAGAGCCAGATGAGATATCTATGATGGTCTACTGATTTATTCTACCAGGTGAAAAGATAATAATTTTTAAATACAAGTTAAATTTTCTTTAGCAAAAATATTAAAACTAAGCAAATTTTAAATGTGACATCTGTAGTAACCTATTAATTTTGTCAGAAATACTTTGCCAATGAACAGTATTTAGAATTTAGATACTAAATTTAGAAATTTTAGAACTGGAATGATAGCACAGAAGATAGGGCGGTTTGCCTTGTATGCGGCTGAACTGGGTGCGATTCCCAGCATCCCATATGGTCCACCAAGCACCATCAGGAGTAATTCCTGAGTGCATGAGTAACTCCTGCTCATCACTGGTGTGACCCAAAAAGCAATGAAAATAAATAAATAAATAAATAAATAAATAAATAAATAAAATCCATAAGAATAAACTTTATAAAAATAAATTTAGAATTTTTGATGTATTCTTTGGGATATTTATAGTCATAGTCATAGTTCTCCCATTGTTCATCGATTTGCTCGAGCGGGCCCATTAATGTATCCATCGTGAGACTTGTTGTTACTGTGTTTGGCATATTGAACACATCACGGGGAGCTTGCCAGGCTTTGCCGTGTGGGCCAGATACTCTCGGTAGCTTGCCGGGATCTCCGAGAGGGGCAGAGGAATCGAACAGGTCGGCCATGTTGGGTGCGTGCAAGGCAAACACCCTACAGCTGTGCAATCGCTCCAGCCCAGGAATATTTATAAATTTACTTATTTATTTGTTTGGAAGACCACATCTGTCTGTACTCAGGGCTATACTCCAGGCACTATGCTCAGGAATCACACCCAGCAGTGATCAGGGAACTGCATATGGTATACTGGGGATCAAACTCTGTTACTGCATACAAAGAAAAATACCTTGTTCACTCCTGTACTATCTTCTGACTCTATTTATGAAATTATTGTCAGGATTTTAAAAGGAAATATAAAATAAAATATACTGGGAGTTGATAAGGTGCTTTGAGTAAAGAGTGCTTCCCTGACACCGATGCAATGAATGGTGCTTTTGATAGCCCCATAAATCTATCACAATATTGAAGATATTGTACTAACATAATAAACTTGTATGTGACATTTGCAAAATCCTGTCTTTTGTAAAGTGGGAAAAATATCCCTGAAAGAGAAATTAATTCAGAAAACCAGACTGAGGATTATATAATGAGTGACTTTTTATTAAGATATACTTTATGAATACATTTAAATCTGTCCAAAGGTAGAATACAATGTAATTAACTGATAGAATTGTCATAATAAAATATTAAATATGTATTTTATATGGCCACATGCAAGGCACATGCCCTACCTCCTGTGCTATCGCTCCAGCCCACTTCTTAAAATATGTTAAATAATGTCGGTAGGATAGTCAATGGGCTAAATTAACACTTTGCATGTGTGAGACCGTGTGTGAGACCCAGTTCTAGCCCCAGCAATGAATAGTGTCCCATAGCTCTGTAGTACTATAGCACTGTCCTCCCATTGTTCATCGATTTGCTCAAGCTGACACCAGTAATGCCTCCATTGTGAGACTTCTTGTTTTTGGCATATTGGATACACCACGGGGAGCTTGCCAGGTTCTGCCTGGTGGGCAGGATACTCTCAGTAACTTGCTTGGCTCTCATAGAGTGACAGAGGAATTGAACCCGGGTCAGCCACATGCAAGGCAAATGCCCTATCCACTGTGCTATTGCTCCAGCCCCTATAGTGTTCATACTCAGAAAAAAACATCCAAGCTCAGACCTGAGAGAAGAGCCAGGCCCCAAACAAAACAATATTATGATCAGAAATGTTAGTAGATTTAGAAATAACTAAACATAAACACTTTTATTAGTTGCCAACAAAATTATTTTTATAAAATTCCCATTAGTTGTACCAGATATTGAATAATTACTTAAAGTAGGATTTGTAAATTACAAGGCTTTCAAAAACTGGACTAGAGAGATAGTAAACCCAATAGGGGAGTTTCTTTGCATGTGGCTGACCTGGATTCAACCTCAGTATCCCATATGGTTCCCAGAGTACTGCCAAAAGTAATTCCTGAGTTCAGAGCCAAGAGTCTTCCCTGAGCATCTCCTGGTGTGGTCAAACAAACAAACAAACAAACAAACTAGACTTTTGAAAAGCTAATAATCTGAAATATAAAAATTATTTTGAAAAGGATAAGGAATTATTTTATTCAAACACTGAAAGGTCATAATATTTTTAATAAATTATGTATAAATTATACATATGTATTTGAAAATACAACATATTAAAATCAACAAAATATCAATTTAAATATGTGAAGAAGAAAGCATTTGGGTTGTTATTTTGGCAAAGATTATTAGAATAATAAGATGCATTGACTTTAGTGTTGATGTATTTTCTAGTCTCCAAGGATATTATACCAAATCCTAAGTGAATTAGTTAACTTCTGTTTTGTAATATTTCTATATTTTGTTTTGCATTCATTAGTAACTTCAAAGAAGCATCACCAAGGGTAGGTGTGTGTTTATTTTTACCTTGATTGTTGGCCATAAAGCAACCTCACTTATAGCTGTGGAAGAACTCTTAAGAGATCTATTCTATTTTGATGTTGCTGAGTCAGATCATAACCATTTCAAGAATCAAAGAATATTACTGTTTTTTCTCGTTTTAGCATCCTCCTTTTTCTTCAGATTACTCAGAAAAATTTTAAAAAATTTAAACTTATACAGATATAAAAATATTTGCAACATGTAAATGCATTTATTTAAGTGAAATTTAAATGGGAGCATGATTTAATTATCTCCATGTTGCTGCTAATAATTATTATTTAATTTTAGGCCCATTAAGGATATGTGTGGATTAAAACAAAAAACTAAATCCTGAATGATATACCAAAAAAGTAAGTATTCAAATTTTTAAAATATTTTTTCTATCTTGAAAATGCACACACAGTCTCAAATATATATTTAAGTTTCATTTAAAATATCTTATCTTTCAAACATACATATTATTTTGTTTAGACAAAAATTAGCAAGTTTAAGCAAAAATGAGTAAGTCACACTTGTAATATATGATTATATCAGAATGTTCATGAAACATTTTTAAACATTTTAACAAGAAGGATAAAGGGGGTGGGGGGAGCTATATTATAAACTAATATCCAGTACAGCAGGGACATTGGATGCAGGTTAAAATTGGAAAGTAGGAGAAAATAAGTGCAAGATGGAAAGAAGGTGTATTGCAGGTGGGGATGGGAAGCCGAAATCCTTGACCTCAATTGAGCTATTGCAGGTGTTTGAAGTGTGGATCTGGAGAACAAGATGGTACAGTGACATTTAAGCCTGCCCTGTCCTTCCTTACCCCGGAATATGAATTCTCAGACACTCTAGGTTACTTGAGTACAAGGTTCTAGGATGCAATGCCCTCTTGGTGTATTCCCAGGTCACAGGGAATGCTCTGAGGAGCTCCCAGGCTATACCCTGCAATGCTCAGATACCATGAAATGATGGGAACTGAACCCAGGTTCAAATATGCTAGCCGTGTGCCCTCACTGTTATTTACCAGTTCTTCCCTCCTTCCCTCCTCTCCATTTCTCTTCTCCTCCTCCACTCTTCCCTCCCCTCTGCTCTCCTCTCCTATTTTTTCTTTCTTCCTTAATATCATGAAACATCCATTTTAGTCCTCTCTAACAATATCTGAAAAACAATTTCCATCCAAGACCATTCTGAAAAAATAATTCAAAAGCAATTGTTTATACCTGCTGCTTTCAAAATATACCATCCAAAATAAACCTAAATTTAATCTAACTTTATTACAAAGAAGTTTGTAGAATTAGTATCAGTAAAATGGAAAAAGCACCTCCATGCAATCATAAAGAACTTTTTGAAGCTCTTTGCTTTTTTTCTATGATTCCCTTTAAATGAAAAGTCCCATGCAATTGTGACTAGTAGAGTCTCAATTGAAGACAGTACTAGCACAGCGGGTAGGGTGTTTGCCTTGCATGTGGCTGACCCGGGTTCGATTCCTCCAACCCTCCTAGAGAGCCTGGCAAGCTACCGAGAGTATCCCACCCACACAGTAGAGCCTGGAAAACTCCCTGTGCCTTATGTGATATACCAAAAACAGTAACAACAAGTCTGAAAATGGAGACGTTACTGGTGCCTGCTCCATCAAATTGATGAACAAAGGGAGCAGAGTGCTACAGTGCTAGAGGCAGGGGGTATAATACGGGAGTTACAGCTCCTTTTGTATCTGATCCCTTGCACAAGATGGTCCCCACTCTGCAAGATCACTGGGTATGGCCCCATCTTGTTCCCAGCACTTCAGGGCCTGAGCAGCAACTTATATCCTTAGATCTCACATTGAACAGAGCCACAATGGTCAAGAATCTTTGGAAACAGTTCTTGACACTGAGCAGCCTTTGAGATATGAGTGTATGTGTGTGTGTGTGTATAAAAGATAATGAATTTGTGATATATATATATATTCATTACATATAATAATTTCATTATCTTTTTTTCAGTCATTGGGTTGTTTCCATAACTTGGTTACTATACTAAGTGCCATAATGAATATAGATGTGAAATATCTTTTTAAATAAAAAATTTTGCTTCTTGTGGGTAGATACCAAGCAGTTGAATGTTGTTCTATTATTAGTTTTTAAGGGATCTTCATAAAGTTTTTGAAAAGTGTTAAACTAGACAATATTTGCAAAAAAATGTTTAGATCTGTGACAAAGTTCAAGTTTCATTTTAGTTGTGTTCATTTTTTATACATATATACCTATGTATACAGTGCTTATTTTATTTATGTACATTTCATCATATGTTGATCATATTTAACTCTACTTGTGTGCATTGGTAACCACGATATACCCATTTTTTTATTTTTAGTATGCATTTTGTTTCCTTGTAATAGAGTTGGTAGGTTTTGTTGTTGCTATATAGATCTGAAAAATACTATTTGGATTTTGATAGCAATCGTGTCAATCAGTGTATTTTTTTAGATAAAATAGCATTTGAAAATGTTGTCTTCCAATTCATTAACAAAAGATATTTTTCATTTCTTTCTGTTTTTATATTTATTTTGGCAGTTTGTAGAGTTTCAGTATTCAAATACATCAGATATTATTATCTATGACAATGTTTTTAATTCTCTATATTACAGCATATTTGACCTGCTATTTTGACCTGCTATTACAGCATATTTACAGCAAATATTACAGCATATTTGACCTGCTAATTTGACCTGCTATTGCTTTGACAGTCTATCTATTAGTATCTCTGTACACTTATCTCTTGAAGCATTTTATCTTAAGGAGTAAAGTAATACCTACTTTTAAAACTTAGATTATACAACTGAATACTTTAAACCATGTTTAAATAGATAAAATATTTGTAGACTATAATCTCACCTCCATTGGAATTCCATGACTCCTATTGTAAGTACTATGTGAAAATGAAATCAGAAGAAAAGGAAATTGTTGGTTACTGGATTTTTGAGTTCTTATTCAAAGTGACTATGTATAGCCAGTGAATTTTAAGAATTGTTTCTAAATTGTTTTGTAGCTGTGTGTGTCTAGAGGACAATAGTTAGTGTAATTGAATGGTGTTATTTTCAGTTTCTGTCAGAATGTTCACTTTTAAATACCCTACAGAAGATCAGGGTGGCATTACAAACATAGTAAATTAGCTGGAGCAATGATAAAAAAGAATTATATATATATATATATATAAAGCACTATTAATGATAGGTGCTGGAGCGATAGCACAGTGGGTAGGGCACTACCCTTACAATTTTATTTTTTCCCTAACAATTTTCAGTGGAATTTTCTCTTGCTATTATACATAACAAACTGGCAAGCTACCGAATGTAACCTGCCCACACGGCAGAGTCTGGCAAACTCCCCGTGGTGTACACAATATGCCAAATACCAGTAACAATGATGGGTCTCATACTCCTAACTCTAAAAGAGCCTTGAATATGGCACTTTTTAAAAAATCTCAGGGCTAGGACGAAGGAGACGTTACTGGGGCCTGTTCGAGGCAATCAAAGAATAACAGGATGGTCGTGATCGTCTTGATCGTGATATTACAGCAAATAAAATAATTTTCTGATTTTTTTCCTTCTCCTTCACTGTTTACATATAGAAACAAAAGGGATTTTATATATTAATGTTGTAGACCTGAAAGCATTTTATTCACTATTTTTAATAATTTTGCTGAATACTTTGAAAGTTTCTTTGTATTTTAATATTATCTACACATATCAAAAGTTTTATTTTTTCTCTATAATTTGGATAACAATTTCTTCTCTATTTTTTTCCACAGGAATTCCTATATAATATTGTACGTTTATTATAATAGTAGGAATATTGTCCTGATTCCGATATCAAATCAAAAGTTTTCAGATTTCAAAGCTGAACCCAATGTTGACTATAGGTATGTCATAACTTGTACATAGTCTTTATCATTGAAGTTCTTTCTATATACATTTGCCAAGTGTTCTTTTTATAAAAAAAATTCGGGCTCCTTTCAAATACTTTTCAATAGACACATGAAAAAAGGCTTCTAATTTCATTTGTCTTTGGTTTTTGTATGTTTTCTATTTTATTAAAATTTGCTTTTCATTTCATTACATAAAGATTAACTCTAACATTTTACAGGTAGATTGGTTAAAGTATCAGTGGAAATAATGAAAAACCACACTGCAGTAACAACATTCATCTTGTTGGGACTAACAGAAGATCCACAGTTACAAGTTCTGGTTTTTATTTTCTTATTTCTTACTTACGTGTTGAGCATTACTGGAAATTTGACAATTATCATTCTTACTCTGACTGATTCCCATCTTAAAACGCCTATGTACTTTTTTCTTCGAAATTTCTCCTTCTTAGAAGTCTCCTTCACATCAGTCTGCATTCCCAGATTCCTGTATAGCTTATCAACTGGTGACAACACCATTACTTATAATGCTTGTGCCGGTCAAATATTTTTCATTGGACTTTTTGGGGCCACAGAATTTTTTCTTCTTGCAGCCATGTCATATGATCGCTATGTGGCCATCTGTAAACCCCTCCATTACATGACAATTATGAGCAATAGAGTTTGTTCCATCCTTGTTCTCTGCTGCTGGCTTTCTGGTTTGATAATTGTCATCACTCCACTTGGTATGGGCCTCCAACTTGATTTCTGTGACTCCAATGTTATTGATCATTTTGGCTGTGATGCATCTCCTCTTTTAAAAATTTCATGTTCAGATACTTGGTCGATAGAACAAATGGTTATAATTTGTGCAGTATTGACATTCATCATTACACTGATAGCTGTTACTCTTTCATACATATATATCATCAAGACCATTATCCGATTTCCTTCTGCTTCTCAAAGGAAAAAAGCTTTTTCCACCTGTTCATCCCACATGATTGTTGTCTCTATAACTTATGGTAGCTGTATTTTCATTTATGTCAAACCTTCAGCCAAAGAAGAGGTAGATATCAATAAGGGAGTATCTGTGCTCACTACATCAGTTGCCCCATTGTTGAACCCCTTCATTTATACTTTGAGGAATAAGCAAGTGAAACAAGCTTTCAATAACACAATTAAAAAAGTGTCATTCTTCTTATCCAAATAATAACATACACATTAGAACAATAAGATGAAAACTATTTTAAAACTTGACTTTTATTCTGGAAATATAGCTCAGTAAAAAAGCACTTGCCCTGCAAGCATGAAGCCTCAGGTAGGATCCCTGACACAGAAGACACACCATAAAAAAAATCCTTAACATTTGGGGAAAGTTATAATAGTTTACTTAGTTTAATCATATCATGATGCCCTGAATCTTAATTTATAAAAATGACTTGCATCAAATAACTTATTTTTTTCTTTAATCTCAGTCAAAATTTCTTCTCTTTGAAAAATCATGAAAATTTATTTTCAGAAAATAGAATTTTTCCATATCTCTCACTAGGATTATTTTAGGTAGAAGAGAGAGTACAAGGGGTTAAGACACTTATCTTGAATGTTGTGGGCACCTTTTATGATCCTCTGAGCACAGATCCTTTGCATTGCCAGGTTTATCCTTGCCCCTTCAAAAGATTTTATATTATTAAAATAAATTGGGTCGAAAAGATAACACAGCTTCGCTGGTGTGCAGTTGGTTGGGATTTGATAACCACCACTGAATATGGTATCCAAGCTACTTCATAAATGATCTCTGAACATGGAGTCAGGAATATGTCCTGAGTACAGTTGGGGATGTCTCTGCACACCCATACCCCCCCCCCAAAAAAAAAACCCAGAAGAATGAGAAAGAGAAGGAGAAGGAGAAAATGGAGAAGAAAGAGAAAAGGGAGAAGAAGGAGGATAAGAAAAAGGGAAGGAAGGAATAAAGAAATAAAGGGAGGGAGGGAGGAAGGGAGGGAAGGAGGATGGAAGGAAGGAAGATTTAATATAATATATGAACTCGTAATTTTGGATCATTTTAATATACTCTTGCGTTATACATGTAAATTTGCTGAAAGAAATATTCAAAGCGTAAGAATAAATGTTTCATCTTTGTTTAAATGCATTAATATGATTTTTGTATTTAATTTTATTTTAATGTGTTAAAATAAAAATGTATCAAAATAGGAAAATTAAATAAAATTAAAATGAATAAAAAATTTAAATACACGTAAATATAAAATATATACATGTGTATATATACATATATATGTAGATAGATAGATAGGTAGATAGGTAGATATAGATAGATGATAGATAGATAGATAGATAGATAGATAGATAGATAGATAGATATCCAAATCCTGGAAACTTTGGAAAAACCAGCTGAAGTAACATTAGGAGCAAGAAACACATTTTAGAGCTAGAGTCAGATAAGACTTATTTAAAGTAAAATCCATTAAACATTAATATTTATATATTTTTTTAAAATGAGGAGTTTTTGAGTCACAACCTTCAATAATCAGGGTTTACTTCTGGCTCTGTGCTCATGAGTCATTCGCAACATGCTTGGGGAACCGTATGCAGCACCACTAATCTAACTTGAGTCAGCAGCATATAAAGAAAGTGCCTTAACTCATGAATTGTCTCTTTGGTCATAAATAAATTTGTATTGGAACTTTTGTTTATATGCTATCTAAAGCATGCCAGAATTGAGTTTTTCTTCAACCAGTACTTCATGGCCTAAAAAGTAAAAAAGTTAACTATCTGAGCACTTATGGTAATGTTTCTGTCCTGTAGTGTGGATTTTACCTTTCCATCTCTTTTTTTCCCCCTTAATTTGGGAAGAAATAATAAAGAAGCCTATTAGACCACTATTCTTTTCATTTGCCAAGATTTGAGAGACCATTCTTAACTTAGTGTGTAGCTAAAAATAATTTAATTAGCCCACCCTATTTTTTCCGAAAGTACTTCAAAATAGAAATTTTAAAGATGAGAATTTGGTGATGAATCTATTTTATTCACCTACATCCACATTAACAAATTATGTTTAAATTATATCAATGTTTCAATAAACACAAGCAAACAAAAAATTTGGAATTCTCTTACTACTTTGGCACGCTTATAAATGTTAAAACCCACTTCAACCTTCCCTGCTTTTAAAATACTGTCTTGTTTATGTTTCGTTTTAATTGTGGGAGTTTAACCTGGCAGTTCTCAAGATTTCTTCTGCCTCTGTGCTAGAAATTATTCCTGGAAGTGCTTGGGGGAACTTGTGGTGTTGGGCATTGGAGCAGGGGCAGTCACAAGTAAGACAATCCCTGGACTATTTTTCCAGCCCCAGAGAAACATGGTCTGGTGAATTAACTGGTGCATTATCTGGTGTGTGTTATATATTTATGTTAAATCTTTTGGGCAGTAGATTTTATTATAAAAAAAGACTTACCTATGTGCTTATGCTTAAGTAAGAAAAACTCTCCTTTTACTTTTATCAATTGATAGTGCTTTATGTGTTTTGTTTTGTTTTGTTTTTTTTACCTTTATGCCACTTTAAGTGTGTTGGGGACTCTCTAAGGCAGGGACCTAGGAGGTCCAGGGACAGATTGCAGAGCCCAGGTAAGGGACATAGGTTAGATAGATCCTGCTGCCAATTTCAG
The DNA here is from genome assembly GCF_029834395.1 of Sorex fumeus. Taxonomy (NCBI): domain Eukaryota; kingdom Metazoa; phylum Chordata; class Mammalia; order Eulipotyphla; family Soricidae; genus Sorex; species Sorex fumeus. The sequence continues at coordinate 14,046,937 of NW_026606086.1, read as the reverse complement.
ATGAGGAAGAGACACTGAACAGAAAATGGCACAGGGAAAAGACCAAATCACAGAACACTAGTGACAGAAAGACAGAGGCCAGAACCAGGAGATCATCATCTAGATGACTTATCAAAGGATAGGCTGAGTGACCCCTTTTGTGGGTAAGATGGGAGAGCTGGACATTGGGGAAACACTTAAACCCATTTACTAAAATAGTTTAATTGCCAGCACCACATATGCCCCCTGAGCACTGTTGGGACTGAGTCCCAAGTGCTGAGTTATGAGTAAACCCTGATCACAGCCCAATGTGGGAAGGGAGGGGAGAGAAGGGGAGGACAGGGGAAAGGAGGGGAGGGGAAAAGGAGGGAAAGAGAAAGGGAGAGGGGAAGAAAGGGTAGTGACATGTTAATACTAATTTATATTTATTTATTTATTTTTTGCTTTTTTTTGGGTCACACCTGGGCGATGCACAGGGGTTCCTCCCGGCTCTGCACTCAGGAATTACCCCTGATGGTGCTCAGGGGACATATAGGATGCTGGGAATCAAACCTGGGTCGGCCGCATGCAAGGCAAACGCCCTACCCACTGTGCTATTGCTCCAGCCCCAAAAAAGTGGCATCTAATTTTAGCATTAGTTCTTCAAATCTTATCCTAGACAGACTTTCTAAGAAATAGGACATGAGAAGTCATACAGCAGGCAGGTAATTTCACTTGCATGTGGCCAACCAGGTTCAATCATGGGCACTTCATATGTTCCCGTGAGACCCTCTCTAAGTACAGAGACAGGAATAATCCCTGAGCACTACTGGTTGTGTTCCAAAAACAAAAATTCTAATAATGAATAGAAATGTTCTTAGTGAAATTTATTTCATCACTTTGAACTTTGAGGGCACTATATATTATTTAACTAAAGTTTAAATCTATTCTTAATTTAAAAATTATTAGAAATTTGTGGACCTTCACCTCTAGACATGATTGGCCTGGCATGGTGAGTATAACCGTAAGCTGTTGGTGTCACACTTAGCAGGGCTCAACATTTCTGTGATTGGAGGATATAATGACTTTCAAATTAATATACTCTTAATTGTTTTGCATACAATTACCAATTTTAACAAATGTAAAAAATTGGACAGTTTTATTATTTTACATCATGCCAATATTAACTGTGAAGATATTGGAGTTTTTAATACTTGCTGAGTCACTGTCACTGTCCTCCCATTGTTCATCGATTTGCTCAAGTGAGCACCAGTAATGTCTCACATGTTGTTACTATGTTTGGCATATTAAATACATCACGGATAGCTTGCCAGGCTTTGCCGTGTGGGCGGGATACTCTCAGTAGCTTGCTGGGCTCTCTGAGAGGGGCGGAGGTATCAAACTCGGGTTGGCCATGTTGGCTGCTTGCAAGGCAAATGTCCTACCGCTGTGCTATCGCTCCAGCCCACTTGCCGAGTGAACTCTTAGATATATTATTTTATTTCATGTCTTCTGAAGAAAATACAGAGGCATCATTCATATTATGAGATGAAAGTAGAACTGGAGAATTTTTCAAGTAAATTAAGGCAATTATTTCAGAATAAACAACTATTGTGTTTTATTTCATTATTAACTATTATAAATTATTTATGTGTTTTCTGTATTTGGGCTGGAGCGATAGCACAGCGGGTAGGGAGTTCGCCTTACAAGCGGCCAACATGGCCGACCCGAGTTCGATTCCTCTGCCCCTCTCGGAGAGCCTGGCAAGCTACCGAGAGTATTCGATATGCCAGACACAGTAACAACAAAGTCTCCAATGGAGACGTTACTGGGCCCGCTCGAGCAAATCGACGATCAACGGGAGGGCCTTTACCTTACCTTTACCTGTATTTGTAATCACATTCAGTAGGGATTATCTCTGTACACAGGAATCACTCTTAGTAGTGCTTAGGGAACCTAAACCAGGCATGTATCTCACATGCTGTACTATCCTCTTCAGCCCATTTTGGAAAAACATGTTTAAGACTATCCCCTTTCTCCATGCCCTCCTCCCATTATAGGAGTCTAGAATAAGTTCAATTCCGTCAAGTAATAAAAGAAAAGAACTTACGTAGCCACTGATTGAACAGCAATAATTATAGATTAAAACTGTCATATTCTAGTCGAACTGAAAAGCATATACAACCACAGGGAATATCAAAATTATAAATATTTCTCATTTGATTCTGGAAATCACTATGAATCTTTGGACAAGTGCAAATACTTTGGTCAAACCAAAAGGAAATGATGTGAAGAAACAAATTACTTTTATGACAAGATATGAATTTTGAAATGAGGTCACTGAAAATTATTAATAAAACAAAAGTGGACCTTCTAACATAAATTATATTTTAAAGGGTGATGAAGGTGTTACATGCAAAGATGATGCTGCAGATAATACTGAAATACTTCCTTGCACAAGGCTGACCTGGGTTTGAGTGCTCAGGGGTTCCTGAGCACAGCGTTAAAATTAAGCCCTGAGTACCACCAGGTGTGGCCCCAAACGTGAGAGGGACAGAGAGGGAGAGAAGGAGAGAGAGAAAAAGAGAGAGAGAGAAAGAGAGAGATAGAGAGAAATGAAGACTCAGAAAGCTAGTTTGAGGGGATGGAACCCTAAACTAAGTCTATGAAAGAATATCTTTTGGAGTTTCCTGAGCACTTCTTGTGAAGAAAAAAAAATAAATTAAATTAAATTAAAAACAAGAGCTGTAAAAGGGAAAAAGAATAAAAGTTAAGAAAAGTATCAAGTTCAATATAGAAAAAGTTTTTATGAAGTATTTATTTTTTAGGCAATATGTTCAATTAAAGTCCAAACAGTAAAGCAACTTGTCTATAATTATGTCAATGAAACATTATTACAATTACTTTTTTAAAGTGATATGAAAAATGAGTTTATTTTAAGTATCTTTTTTGATAGTTAAAGACCGTTCCTTTATTTTTTTTGTAGGAGTACTGCTATTTATTCAGCCACTGATTAGCTGATTGAATTGGGCATGAATTCCACCTTTATTTTTTTTAATTTAATTTATTTATTTCTTTTTATATTTGTTTATTGAATCACTGTGGGAAAAGTTACTAACCTTTCAGGTTTAAGTCTCAGTCATACAATGATCAACCACCTTTCCCTTCACCAGTACTCATTTTTCACCACCAAGAACCCCATTATACCCCCCTCCTCCAAATGCTTGTGAGGCAGATGATTTCTACTTAACTCTTCTCTACATTGATTATATTCACTATTTTGACAAAAGATGCACCATTATTGTTTAGAATTTCCCCCCAAACAATCAGAATTGCTGAAAAGGCATTGTGAAATATTTTGTTTTCTATAGCTGATTATGAGAATCTTATAATGTCATGCGGCCATGATTTTGGGTTTCTGCAAAGAGCCAGTTAATTATGAGATTGCTTTCTGTGTGTCTGGTGTTATGGCCATGCCACTCTTGGGGGGTAACTTGTGACCTCGGTAGGGCGTGAAGGACGTGCTGGTACCACCCCTCTTCCAATGAGACTGCAGTTGCCCCGTCACCACCGGCTTGTACCTGGTTTTCCTATAAGCTCTGAAGCGGTGACCACCTTGCTGCCAGTGGGGGAAAAGGCGGAAAGGAGCAACACCCTTTCCCTCCCAGGAAGTTCAAGATGCCGCTCTGTCTAATGTTCATTGATTTAAAGAAGGCCTTTGATTCTGTTGAGATGGAAGCGGTCATAGAAGCCCTAGCCAATCAAGGCATACAAACTCAATACATCAGGATCCTTCATGAGCTCTATTACGGATTCACTACCAGGATCTCACCATTCTACAAAGATATAATCATCCATGTCAAGAGAGGGGTTCGGCAGGGTGATACCATTTCACCAAAACTCTTCAGTGCCACCCTCGAGAACATCATGTGACGACTGGAATGGTAAGGAATGGGAGTGAAGATAGATGGTCGGCAACTACACCACCTCCGCTTTGCTGATGACATCATTCTAATAACACCAAACACCAGCCAAGTGGCACAAACGCTGACCGACTTTGACTGTGAGTGTGGAAAGGTCAGACTACAGCTGAATCTTACGAAGACAATGTTTATGAGAAACAGCCTAGTTCCTGACGCTCCATTCGCTCTCAACAAAACCACCATCTTTGAATGCAACAGTTATATATACCTAGGTCGAGAAATCAACATGATGAATGACCTGGCACCTGAGTTGCGCAGGAGGAAGAGAGTGGCTTGGAATGCCTTCAAGAGTGTTGAAGTCGCCCTCTCTTCTCTGGAAAGAAGGATGGCGGCCGCATGGGAGCCTTGTGGACAGCAGGTATGAGCTGGGGGTGTGGGGGCGACTAAAACCTCATGGGAAGGGGGGCGTTCTGGTCCATCCTTCACGCCCTACCGAGGACACCAGTTGCCCCCCACAAGCGGCTCTCCAGCATGGCCACAGCCCCAGAAGCACAAGGACTTAATGCAGAACTCAGCAGCTTGGAGCAGAAAAGTGAACGGACTATGCGTTAATCCAGGCCATCAAGTCTGCCGGAGGGGAAAGGGTGTTGCCCCGTTCGCCCTCTCTTCTCTGGAAAGAAGGATGGCGGCCGCATGGGAGCCTTGTGGACAGCAGGTATGAGCCGGGGGTGTGGGGGTGACTAAAACCTCATGGGAAGGGGAGCGTTTCGGTCCATCCTTCACGCCCTACCGAGGCCACCAGTTGTCCCCCACGAGCGGCTCTCCGGCATGGCCACGACTCCAGAGCACAGAAACCAATTTCTTAACCATCTGACTTTCAGTAGAAATACTTCCAGGGTCAATAAGTAAAATAGCAGAAATCCAAAACCAACATGTAATTCTTGAACCCAGCTGTAGGAAGCAAATCACTTCACAATGCTTTTTCAGCATGTCTGATTTGGGGGGGGGGGGGTAAACTCTAAATAATAGTGGTGAATCTTTTATTGAAACAATGAATCTAATCAAAGCAGATAGAGTGTTAACTAGAATTCATCTGCCTCACAGGGACTGGGAGGGCTGGGGGGTGGGATTTTATTGGGGTTCTTCATGGTAAAAAATAAGTATTGGTAAAGGGAAATGTGTTTGATATTTGCATGACTGAGACCTAAACCTGAAAGCTTTGTAAACTTTCCCACGGTGATTCAATAAATAAATTAAAAAAAAAGAGTGTTGAAGAAAATAACTAAGAGGACAAAGAACCTCCAGCTATGAGCACATCTCTTCGATTCCACTGTTCTTCCCGCATTAACATATGCCTCAGAGAACTGGGCTCTACGAAAACAGGATGAAAACATTATTCGGGTCTCTCAAAAAGGAATCAAAAGAGCTATGCTTGGAATGTCACGATTCACTCAAATGAGAGATAGAATCCGGAGTTCTGATCTCTGTCAACGCTCAAGAATCAGGGACGCTGTCTCATTTGCCAAGGCATCAAAAATGAAATGGGCTGGACACGTAATTTGATTTACAGACAACTGCTGGACTAGAGCCATTACTGACTGGATTTCACGGGATGTCAAAAGATCGCGTGGACGCCCACCTACAAGATGGTCAGACTTCTTCGTCAAGACTCTGAATGATCGGTTTGAGGCTCTGCATGTTCCTAGAACAAATAGATGCCATTGGGCTAAGCTAGCACGCAACAGGGATGAATGGAGACGTTACTGGCACCCACTCGAGTAAATCGATGAATAACGGGGGATCAAGTGATCAAGTGATTTTCATTTTATTAAGGTGTGTGATTTATAATGTTATTTACAGTTGAGTTTCAGGAATACAATCTTCCAGCACCAATTCCACTACAAAACAGTATTGATTCCCTCTTATTGAATTCATATTGCAACAGGCATTTAAACTTAGTAGAGATTCTAGTCTTACATTAAAAAAATACTGGACAACAAGCTGGAGAGATAGTATAGTGGATAGGATGACTGCCATGCCTATACCAACCCAATGGTTCAAGATCCCAGCACTATACATGGTCCCCTGAGTCTTCAGGAGTGAACCCTGTGTGCAGAGACAAATAAGCCTGAGCACAGTCAGGTGGTTCCTAAAAACAAAAATAATTGGCCTAAAGGTCTTTGAAATCATTAACCTGGACTATACTGTTACTTTCTGCATCCTGTAAAGGAGATAATTATTATTATCAATTTACTAGTAGACATAATTATTACCACACTGCATATTGCTTTCACTAATACCTTCCCTAAACAAATATCTACCTAATTATGTGAATATAGACTAAAATAACAACTATATGATGTTTGTGTATAGGAAATATTTTACATAAATATAGAAATGATAGGGATATATATAGATAATCACTGGTTTCTTAAATAAAGAAGGACTTGATCACAGTGGGTACATCCGTTTGCAGATCAATAGAAAACAGAATATATAAGGGAGAAGCTTGTTAATTTCAATGTACTCCTAATTTCCTGAGCCAAGTAATTTTTTTACTAAGTCATTCATGGCTTGTTTCACTTGTTTGTTCCTCAGAGTATAAATAAAGGGGTTAAGCATGGGGGAGATGGAAGTAGTTAATACTGATACTGCCTTATTTGGGGTCATGTCCTCTTTTGCAGAAGGTTTGATATAGACAAAGATACAGCTGCCATAAGTTATGGAAACAACAATCATGTGGGAAGAACAGGTAGAAAATGCCTTTTTCTTTTGTTGAGCAGAGGGAAATCGAAGAATTGTTTTGATAATACTTCCATAGGACCAAATCACAAATGAGAGAGTCACTAGCAGGATAAACGTGGAAAACAAAAGAACTAACTTATCTAAGAGCTCTGTATCAGAGCATGAAATCTTCAGAATAGGTTTAGCATCACAGGCAAAGTGGTCGATGATATTAGATTTACAGAATTCCACTCCAAGTCCCAAGCAAAGTGGTGGAAAAATAATCAACAGTGTAATTATCCAGCAGCCAGAATTAAGCCTTTTGCAAACCCTGTTATTCATGATAGTTGTGTAATGAAGTGGTTTGCAGATGGCTATATAACGATCATAAGACATAGTTGCTAGAAGAAAAAATTCTACTACTCCAAATAGGTATCCAAAAAATAATTGACATGCACAAGCATTGTAGGTAATGGTTCTGTCACCTGTTGCTATACTGTACAAATATCTAGGAATAGTGGCAGATGTGAATGAAATTTCTAAGAAGGAAAAGTTTTGCAGAAAATAGTACATAGCAGTTTTTAGGTGGGCATCCACAAAAGTGACAATGATGATGGTCAGGTTTCCAAGAATGCTCAACATGTAGGTGATAAGTAGAAATATAAAAATAAGAATCTGAAATTGTGGGTCATCTGTTAATCCCAGGAGAATGAATGTGGTTATTGCTGTGCGATTTCTCATTCCTGGCTTCTGACTTCTGATCTGTGTGTAAAATAAAGATAAGTGATAGTAAGTTGAGGGAAAGGATGTTACTTTTAGTTGTATCTAGTTAGAAATGTCAATTACTATATGTAGTATTTGATGATTCTGAGTACTTCGAAGCATATTTTGAATAACTTAATTTGATTTTTTTCATTCAAACTATTGGTGTGAAATGTTATGAGTGCAATTTTAATCAGGACAAATTTTACATAAAATTAGATAAAAATTTACAAATGTATACTTTTGCATGAATAATGAAGACTTTCATAAAGTAACCAAGTCTTAACAGTATTGTCTTTGTTTTTTCTGGGCTGGAGCGATAGCACAGCGGGTAGGGTGTTTGCCTTCCACGCAGCCAACATGGCCGACCCGAGTTAGATTCCTCCACCCCTCTCGGAGAGCCTGTCAAGCTACCGAGAGTATCTCGCCCGCACGGCAGAGCCTGGCAAGCTCCCCGTGATGTATTCAATATGCCAAACACAGTAACAACAAGTCTCACGATGGAGACGTTATTGGGCCCGCTCAAGCAAATCCATGAACAATGGGAAGACCATACAGCTGGTGTTGAGCTGGAATTTTTCTAATTGCATTATGATTATAACTTTTGATTAATACATTAAAATAAATATAATTAAACTCAATCTACAATTTGTAATTAGACATATGTATAGTTTGGGGAAAAAAAAGCATTTTAACAATTCATTTACAATGATGCAGCCTAAGGCATAACGTACTTTCAAATATATAAAAAATATGTTTTAAATTTTTAAATTTAGTCCTCAGGAATAACTTTTTAACAGCATATTATTTTTCACTGGAATAATTGTCACTGTCACTGTCCTCCCATTGTTCATTGATTTGCTCCAGTAGGCCCAGTATTACTGTGAGACTTGTTGTTACTGTGTTTGGCATATTGAATATGTCATGGGTAGCTTGCCAGGCTTTGTGGTGCAAGCGAGATACTCTTGGTAGTTTGCCAGGCTCTCCGAGAGGGACGGAGGAATCGAAGGTGGAGGAATCAAACTGGAATAACTAAATAAACAATTTTCCTAAAATTCTGCTATACTTACTATTTTGAATTTATCTGAATTTTGTTCATGTACAAGAAATTTTTTTCTTGGATAAGTTGCAGTATTGGGGATGCTCGTGATGTATTTGTAGATTTGTATCTTGCAGTAACAAAATCATTTTCTATTATAATCAACTGATAAATTCCTTGGCATTGTAAAAAATTATCTACCTAGGTTGCTCAAATGGGTTACTGAAATATTTATTCTTTTCATTAGTGATCCATGAGACCCATTGTATTTACTGGAATACACCACGGATAGCTTGCCAGGCTCTGCCATGCAGGTGGGATATTCTCGGTAGCTTGCCAGGCTCTCCGAGAGGGATAGAGGCTTTTAACGTGGCCGCTAATTGCCCTTGCAGGTGTCCCCATGGTTCAGACCATATTTGAACCCTATCAAATATGGTGCGATAAACTTGAAAGATGAGTATTAAGTGTCTGCACAGTCCAGAAAGCATCCTGGAGTGTGGCAGCAGCTGGGTAGTGGAAGTAGTGGAGGTAGTGGAGGTCTGCCGATGAGGTGTTTATCTGGTACCAGTAGGGTGGGTCTTCTGTATGTAATTGCTGGGTTGCTGGAGGTTGGTGGAAGCAGACAGGGCAGGATAGGGTGGGTCTTCTGGTTTTAATCCCTTGGTCACCGGAGATTGGTGGGAGCAGGCAGAGGATCTCTGTTCCTGGGTATTATGGATTCACTACCTGGATCTCACCATTTTACATGGAAGTGATCATCCATGTCAAGAGAGGGGTTCGGCAGGGTGACACCAATTCACCAAAACTCTTCAGTGCCACCCTCGAGATCGTCATGCAACAACTGGAATGGGAAGGAATGGGAATAAAGATAGACTGTTGGCAACTACACCACCTCCGCTTCACTGATGACATCATTCTAATAACACCAAACATAGCCAAGTGGCACAAATGTTTGCCGATTTCGACCGTGAGTGTGAAAAAGTCAGACTGCAACTGACTCTCACAAAGACAATGTTTATGAGAAACTGTCTCATTCCTGACATTCCATTCTCTCTCAATGGAACAATCATCTCCAGATGCAATAGTTATGTGTACCTAGGTCGAGAAGTCAACATGATGAATGACCTGGCACCTGAGTTGAGCAGGAGAAGGAGAGCAGCTTGGAACGCCTTCAAAAGCATTGAAGAAATAGCTAAGAGGAGGAAAAACCTCTGGCTCCAAGCACATCTCTTCGATTGCACTGTTCTTCCTGCATTAACATACACCTCAGAGACCTGAGCCCTACAAAACAGGATGAGAATGCTATTTGGGTCTCCCAAAGAGGAATCGAAAGAGCTATGCTTGGAGTATCACGCTTAACTCAAATGAGAGAAAGAATCCGGAATTTCGACTCCTGTTGATGATCGAGGGTCAGAGATGCTGTCTTGTTTGTCAAGGCATCAAAAACAGATTGGCTGGACACGTAATGTGATTTGGAGACGACCACTGGATTAGAGCCTTTACCAACTGGATTCCATGGGACACCAAAAGATTGCATGTCTCCCACCTACGAGAAGGTCAGACTTCTTTTTCAAGACCCTGAATGATCAATTTGAAGCTCTTAGTGTTCCTAGAACAAGCAGACGCCATGGTCTACACTAGAACGTGATTTGAACTAATGGAGATGTTACTGGTGCCCACTCGAGCAAATAGATGAGTAACAGGATGTCAAGTGATCAAGTGATCAAGTGATTAGTGGTCCATCTAGTTTCTCTTATGTAAAACATAGCATATAGAATATATATAATGCATAGGAAAGTAGGTTCTGATTCTGTGAGCAACTGAGAATACTTTTACTTTCTTCATTCCAATTCAGTCTGCAATGTTCTGGCTGAAACACATCCAGTTTTCTCTTAATCATGTCTTTATGATATTATCAACTATATGTGTTAACAAATGAGCTAAATGCATTTCAAAATTCATCCATGATTTCCTTCTTTTCCTAATTTTCAGATTAGTCCTACGCTATGACATAGCTTCTATATAAACAAGAGCACTGAAAAAATTACTGATCAAGCACTGCTGTTCCTAACATTGGACCTCAGGCTCACAGCTAAACTGAGCACTTCAGGGATGGTCCCTAGATTTCCAGAGTACTGCTGAGGGAATTAATTATTATTATTATTATTATTATTATTATTATTATTATTATTTGGGCTGGAGTGATAGCACAGCGGGTAGAGCATTTGCCTTGCATGCGAACCATGCGGCTGACCTGACTTCGATTACTCTGCCCCTCTTGGAGAGCCCGGCAAGCTACTGAGAGTATCTCACCCGCAAGGCAAAGCCTGGCAAGCTACCCGTTATGTATTGGATATGCCAAACACAGTAACAAGTCTCATAATGTTACTAGGCCTGCTCGAACAAATCGATGAACAACAGGAGGACAGTGACAGTGATTATTATTATCATTATTATTATTATTTTGTTACTTTTTCTGGGTGATATCTCTATTTTTAAGTCAAAATCGCAACTTTATTTCATCTTTAGTTTTGACACTGTCCTATACACTATACAATATTCTACACTATTTGCTTGCACCATATAGTCACTGTTTGGTTTTCTTATGTTTCTGAATTATACTTGTAAATTTTCTTTTCCCTAATTGTCTTTTTAACCTTTTAATTTCTCAGACTTTACTTTCTCTCCATGCTTCTTCAGGTTTTCTTAATGGAAATTCAGTAAATAAAGTAATTTTAATTTTTTGTTTAAAATTTAAAGCGGTGAAATGATAGTAGACCTGATAAGGTGCTTGCCTTGCATGCCACTGACATGAATTCAACCCCCATTACTACATTTGACCCCTTAAGTATCCCCAGGACAGATCCCTGAGCACAGATACACAGGTAAGCCCTGAGCACTACCTTGTCTGGTCTCAAAATTGAATTCAACAGAGAAATAAATAAATTTGATACGTTTTTATCTTGCAATCATCATAACTGAATAAACCTGTGCCTGGAAACCTCACCTTTTCCTCAGATTGCTCATGCCCATTATGAATTTCCACTTCCTCTACACCAATAATGCTTCTCCCACTCCTTGCTTGCTTTGTGAGAGACTAACATTTATTCCTCTACATTCCTAACTGGGTGCCAGCTATCATGCTGCTTGGTTGTCTCTAGCTCTCCATTTTGCAGAGAATTATTTTATTACTAAAGGTTTAATGTATGTATTTTCAATATACCTATCAGAAACATATGAGAAACGTAGAATAAGAACTTGTAATTTGAATTGATTCCAAAGGTGCTGTGCTCTTCAGGCACCAACATTTATTATTACAGTGCCGGTTCAAATGTATTTATCCCTCTACTATTTCAGAACCAAGTTCTTTTCTGCATCAAAAAAAATCAGAGAAAGCAAGACAGAAAATGTAAAGACACCAGATGACAATAACTTATCTGTGGCATATGGAACAACTGGAAAGGGAGTGAAAGGAGGGATGCCTGGATCACTGTTGACTCAAAAGAATAGAAAGAATGACAGAGGTGCAAAGAAATCAAAGAAATTGAGGGTGGGTGGGTAAAGAAGAGGCACATAGGAGACAAGGGCAGACAAGGTCAAGGGGATCCGAGTACATCAGTGATATAAAGGAGTGGTAGTGCTGACTATCCAATTCACAGAGTCAACACTGAAAACATGAGATCCAAACTTCAGCAATCAAACTTAAACATGTGCCTGTCAAGTGACAGACTAGGACTGAGTGGGATGGGTGGGAGAGAACCTGAGAACTATAGTTGAGGGAAGATGACACAGTGATAGATGGTAGAACATAGTATATGTAAAAGTCAATTATGAGTAACTCTGTGAATCATGGTGTTTTAATATCTTCTTAAAGTAAAAACATATATATATATAATTCTCTAGAAACATGAATTGATTTCACTGGGATATGAAGAAAACTATTTTTGTTTTAAGATATTGTAAATGACGGTAATTTAAAATAGTCCCTTCATAAGCAAGAAGAACATTCCTAACTACTACATTCTTATTTCCAATAGTGAATCTCCCAGATTTTATAGCCATCTGGAAAGTGGAAGATGGAGAGCTGACTCCGTTTTATGCTTTGAGGAACATGCATCACATTTTCAGGGCTGAAAATATCCTATAGTCAATAAAACATTAGTTAAATGATAACTCTAGATTATTAATTTTAAAAGTTTAATGTAAATGTAAAAGGCCCTCCCGTTGATCGTCGATTTGCTCGAGTGGGCCCAGTAACGTCTCCATTGGAGACTTTGTTGTTACTGTGTCTGGCATATCGAATACTCTCGGTAGCTTGCCAGGCTCTCCGAGAGGGGCGGAGGAATCGAACTCGGGTCGGCCATGTTGGCCGCTTGTAAGGCGAACGCCCTACCTGCTGTGTAAGAAAAATATATAGGCATCTTGGTGCTGTGGTAACACTGTACCATGATAAACTAAACATTTAGACCCTTATGAATCAATATGTCAACATAAAAATTATAGATTTGATTAAAAATCACATTCAAGCCCTATGATTTTTATTTAATCAATTATAAAGGTTTTATTGGCTTATACAACAAATAAATTTAAGGATTTCACATATTTTATACCTAGGAAACTGCCTAAATAATATGAAAAATAAGTCGACACTGTTGTGTGCATGACTCACCTCTTTTATTTATATATATATATTTGATAACTGAAGACTTAATGTAAAAAGAGTTTATTTAATATATTATTTACTATTATCAATTTTAACAACGGGCATTATTTATAGCTTCTATCAATTAAAATTTATTCATTCAATCACAGTTTGCTCTTCCATAATTTTGATTCTCCTATGAAATTTGTTTACAGAAAATCAAAACTTCTCAAAGAGCAAAGTAATTATATACGTGTACTTTATCATTTAACATTGCATAATGGTATCAATGGATTATTTATGATTATTTTAAAATTAAAATAGTGAAGAAGACTATATTTTTAGAGGATTAGTTCTTCACGGATCTATATAGATCTCACATGTAGTTATAGCATGGTATTAAGTTGTCTCATCTTTTAATTTTTAATACATAGTTTTGATATTTCTTTGTGCCTTAATAATTCAGGTTTCTTTTGATCCATCAAGACAGTAACAGCTGATTGACTGCATTGATTTTCTATAAATCTAAATTATCTGTGATTTATGAAAGAGAACCTAGTAGATGTAGCAATAATTCAATCTGAGTATCAAAACAGTCACCTGCTAATGCCAAAATCTTTAAGAAGAATCCCTTGAAATTGAGCCTTCTGAGACAAACTGAGAATGTCTTAAGTGTCCAGGAATTCAGAGTATCATTCTCAAGTCTAAGTTTCGACAGACTACTATCACATTTAGTGATAGGTAGAATAGTTATTTTGTCTCTGTGAGTTTGTTTGTTTGTTTGTTTGTTTGCGGGGGGGGGGTTCACATCTGGTAGTGCTCAGGGATAAATCCTGGCTTTGCACTCAGGAAATACTCCCAGCAGAGTAGTTCAGGGGACCTATGTGGTGTAGGGATAGAGCCCTGTTTGACTGAGTGCAAGCAAAGCTCTCAACCCACTGAATTATCTCTCTGATCTTATTTTCTGCTTAGTGTATTATTATCAATCGCTGCATTTAATTTATGTAGCGATGCCTAGTCATAAAGGTGGATTTGATTTATATTTAGACTAAAAATTAAATCCCACATTAGACTACACATATTTAGATTAGGAAATCACCAGTGTTGCTAAAGCATTTCATTTATATTTCTAATGAAAATGATCACTTCATGTTTTAATATTCTAGAGCAAAGTAACATAAAAATCATTATATTGTTTTCATGAGTAAAGTAAAGTAAAGGCCCTCCCATTGATCATCGATTTGCTCGAGCGGACCCAGTAACGTCTCCATTGGAGACTTTGTTGTTACTGTGTCTGGCATATCGAATACGTCACGGGGAGCTTGCCAGGCTCTGCCGTGCAGGCGAGATACTCTCGGTAGCTTGCCGGGCTCCTGAATTATTATTTTTGTTGTGGTGGGTTTTTTCTCTTTTGGTTCACACTTGGCAGCACCAAGGTATCACACTTTGTGGTATCTAGGGCAACCATACAAGATGACAGGAATAGATCCAGGGTCTACCCTATGCAAACCAAGCACCTTAACCTTTGTACCATTTTTCTAGTCCTTATCATTGTCATTCTGATTTTAAACAGTGAACTCTCATATTTATCTCAGACAAGGAATAGAATTTTGCAGAAAAAACTGAAATTATAAAAGTAAAGTTACATTATGGAAGAAAATAATACCTATAGCTGAATATGTGGTTCTGATATTTACAATATATTCAGAACTTACCCTCTTCTGGAACTTTTTATGTGCCCACACCGTTTGAGGTACATAAACATGCTGTCAGAATTTCATTTATCTTTGACACAAAAAGTCACACTTTGAAGATTCCATTCCACTTTAAATCTAGAAAGGAATGTATACATAAATCTAAGAAAGAACTGAAGAAATATTTATTTTTAATGTTCTGACAAATGAGATTCTTAAAAGATTCAGAAACAGATACTTACTGATATCTGGACAAATTCTCTATTACTACACATTAAAATAATCTATATTGTTTTGAGCCTTTTATGGTTTTGTAGGGTCCTCTGTGAATAAATCAATGGTCCTTTGTGACCAAAATTCAGATATCACTAATGATACAAGCAGAACTGAATTTTAACAAAGCCCCAAAGAGATGTCATTGGCAACTATGTCTTTGGGGAGAAAAAATAATTTTCCTACACACATAATAAGGTCTCAGTAGTTGAATAATGAAAAGACTAAATTCTTGAAACCTAAACAGATAACAAAGTGAGAACTTCATATATTCTTGTTTCCATTAGGAAAATAAATATATAATAAAAACTCTATACACATTTCACTATCATTTCACTAGTCACTAGTCGTTTAGTTGTTTATAGATTTGCTTGAGCAGGCACCAGTAGCGTCTCCAATCATCCCAGCATTGAGATTTTAACAGCCTCTCCTTATTCATCCTTACCAATGCTGCCATATTGGAGGCTCTTTCAGGGATCAGGGGAATGAGACGCCTTATTATTACTGCTTTGGGCATATCAAATACGCCGTGGGTAGCATGCCAGGATCTGCCGTGATACATTTTACTATGAAACAGTTAACATTTTCTGTATAGATTTGATTACAAAGTTTCGGTATAATATAGTCTACATAGCAAGGAAATGACAGGTATGAAAGATGCTAGAATAACTGGACAAAAGAATTTGAATATTAATTATTATTAATATTAATAATATGCCAGGAAAACATATTCACATATATTTTCAAGTTATATTTTGTGTTTTTGCGGCAAAAGTCAAGAAGTAGAATCTTTTTCATAAGGAATTTCTTTTTTTTTTTTTGCTTTTTTTGGGTCACACCCGGCGATGCACAGGGGTTACTCCTGGCTCTGCACTCAGGAGTTACTCCTGGCGGTGCTCAGGGGACCATATGGGATGCCGGGAATCTAATCCGATTCGGCCGCATGCAAGTTAAATGCCCTAACCGCTGTGCTATCACTCCAGCCCCTCATAAGGAATTTCTCTTGTCTTCATTTAGTTTTCTGCAAAGGCTAGATGGCATTCGCAACAATGAATGGGAGCTATTATTACTCCAAATTTCCACTGACACTGATTTTACTCTTTATGACATATGTTATTGTCACTGGTGTTAGATAATATTTCATTACCATTTTGGTATGCGCTTTTCTAAGAGTAGGTGATAATAAACAATTTTCCAAATGCTTTCTCAATAACCCTCTTCATGGAAGTGTCTGTCCATCTTCCTTCCCATTTTTATGGGGCTCTTGTTTGCCTTTGTTTGTGCTTTGAATATTAGTGCTTTATCTGATGTATTGTTTCCAAATGTTTTTACCATTTGGTAGGTTGTCTTTTAATTTCAGCCTAGCACAGCAGAGCCTGGCAAGCTACCTGTGATGTATTCAATATGCCAAACACAGTAACAACAAAGTCTCCAATGGAGACGTTACTGGGCCTACTCAAGCAAATCGATGAACAACGGGAGGACCGTGACCATGACCGTGACCAAAATGGTGTCCTTTGCCATGCAAAAACTTTTAAATTTAATATGCTTACATTTGTTTAAATGTGTTTTTGCTATTGATAGTAATGAAATAAAATCACTGAAAACTATACTCACTCTAATGCTTACAGCTTGGAGAGTTATGCCTATATATTTTTTGATTCTAGTACTATTTGGAGCTCATAAACTCACTTTTAATAAATTTTTCTGTTTGGTGTTTGATATGAATTTATTTTTGCATGTCATTATCCAGTTTACTCAATACAGTTGTTCTGTACGATATCCCTGCTCCACTTCATGCTAACAGCCCTTTGTCAGTAATTAACTATATAAATCAGAGTTTGTATTTGACTATTTATTGAAATAATAGTTTTGATCTTGTAGTTTCTATTTTTTCTAGTACCACACTGTTTTTATTATGTTTGCTTTATAGTATAAAAATAACTATAGCGATAGCACAGTGGGTAGGGAGTCTGCCTTGCACGTGCCGATCCGGGTTCGATTCCTCTGTCCCTCTCAGAGAGCCTGGCAAGCTACCGAGAGAATCTCGCCTGCATGACAAAGCCTGGCAAGTTACCCATGGCATATTCAATATGCCAAAAACAGTAACAACAAGTCTCACAATGGAGACGTTACTGGTGCCCACTTGAGCAAATCGATGAACAACTGGATGACAGTGCTACAGTGCTACAGTGTTACAGTATAAAAAGAAGTCAGGAATGTCATTTCCTTCCAACTTCTTGTTTCTTAGAATGCTTTGGCTATTTGGGAGTTTTATAGTTTCAATAGAGATTGTTCTATGTCCTCAAAGAATATCGTTAGAATTCTGATGGGAGACTTAAATTTTATCTGTATAATGCTTTGTATACATAGTAATTTTGACTGTGTTGATTCTTACAACCAGTGAAAATAATTTTTTCTATTTTCTAAGTGTCCTCTTGTATTTCTTTTAGTACCAGATTTAGAGTTTTCTAAATTTTTTTTATAAAACTTTCTGAGTTCTTCCAGTTTTCTAAGATTTATAGTTTTCTAAGTCTAAGTCTTTAACCAATGCTCTTAAGTTGATTTCTATGTATTTGATGTTTTGGGACACTTTTAATGATTTCCTTTTAATTTTTTAAAGTTTTTATTAAGATAGGATAATGTA
Source organism: Sorex fumeus (assembly GCF_029834395.1). Taxonomy (NCBI): domain Eukaryota; kingdom Metazoa; phylum Chordata; class Mammalia; order Eulipotyphla; family Soricidae; genus Sorex; species Sorex fumeus. Next base: position 14,029,275 of record NW_026606086.1, on the reverse strand, counting down.
ATTTACAATACTTGTAGTGATGCTTCATGTGTACATAATTCAAACATCATACCCATCACCAGAGTAGCTGATTCCCTCACCTAGTGTTTCCTCCCTTACAAGCTCTAATGATCCCCTCAACCTTAGTCCTGTGGTTTAACTCTCTCATTCTGTTCCTCTGGCCACTTGTTGCTATCTTGCTCTATATCTCACATATGAGAGAGATCATTCTGCATCTATCCCTTTCCTTTGGCTGATTTCACTCCGCACACTAACCCTATCAATGTTTGTAGTGGCCAATTTCATGGTTTTGTTCTTTATTACATCTACAAAATATTCCATTATGTATATGAGCGCTTCTTGAACACCTCATCCTTTGTTGAACATGTATGCTGTTCCCACACTTTATTTATTGTACTAAGTGCTCCAGTGAACATAGGTGTGCATATTACCTTGTCTTGAGAGTGGAAACTAATCAGTAGTATTCCTGGATTACATGGGAGTTCTTCTTGTTGAAGAGAATTGATACTGTTTCCCATGGAGATTGGACACTACAAAATAGGGCATAGACCAGGAAGGGCTATTGCTAGATTATATCAGGAGTTCTATTCCTAAATTTTTAGAAATCTCAATATTCCTTTCCCTAGAAGTTGAACCCAGTTGGAGGATGACATTGATTTGTCCTTTCTCCCTTGCCACAAGAGCTTGGGTTTATCAGGTTACACCCATCACAGTGCTCCCAAGTCACTCCCATTCTTTTTTTTTTTCTGTAACCACTTCTCTATGTTCTCTTCCCCAACCAGTTAATCAGCTTTTCCCTTAATCAGAATCTGTTAATTTGTAAGGTTATATCTTTCTAGGACACTGAACTTGTATTGTAAGTTAACACTGCCTTTCTCCTCTCCTTATGTCTTTTGAATCACTTAATCACTTAATCACTTAACTTCCCATTAGTCGTCGAATTGCTCGAGCGGGCGCCAGTAACATCTCCATTTGTCCCTGCCGCGTGCTAGTGTAGCCCAATGGCATCTGTTCGCTCTGGGAACATGAAGGGCCTCAAACCAATCGTTCATGATTTTGACGAAGAAGTCTGACCATCTGGTAGGTGGGCGGCCACGCGGTCTTTTGACATCCCGTGGAATCCAGTCGGTAACAGCTCTAGTCCAGCGGTCATCTTTAAATCTCATTACGTGACCAGCCCATCTGATTTTCGACACCTTGGCAAATGAGACAGCGTCCCTGATTCTTGATCATTGACGGATGTCAGAACTCCGGATTCTTTTTCTCATTTGAGTGAAACGTGATATTCCAAGCATAACTCTATTCTTCTTTGGGAGACCTGAATAGCGTTCTCATCTTGTTTGCATAGGGCCCAGGTCTCTGAGGCATATGTTAATGCAGGAAGAACAGTGGAATCATCTTTTGAATAGTTTACTGTCTTTTGAATAGTTTACTTTAAAGCAATATCCTTTTTGTATAGATACAGGAAGACAATTAATATTATGCTTTGTAACTTAGGATTTAATTGGCTTTGACTATTATTCACTCCTGCCCATCTGCTTTCTTGACTTAAACCTTGGTTGCCCTTAGTTCCTAACACCCCAAAAGCAGGGTCCCGATGAGGGACTGAATGGAACCAGGGCATGCTGTGAGCTACCCTGGCATCAAAATGGGCCAGACCAAAGTGCCACTATTCTTAACTATAAGTTAAAAGTTTGATCATAGACAAATGCTGTCATGATCCAAAAGTAACAACAAGAGTAGGACCCTGCTAGGGAGAGGAAAGACTATCTGGCCTGAGCACTGTAGTCTGATGGCCCTAAGAGAGCAATTAACCTTAATGTATTTCTTACTGTGTCCATACAAAATGATTAATACTATGAATGCTTATATGTTTGTTGGACAAGGAGAGGAGAAACACACCCATGGGATTCCATTCTAGGGTGGTTTGACCTGCTGAAAGTGTATCTGTCCTAGACGAAGTATCCCCTGAGGGAAAGAACTTTACCCCTATTGATTGTGACCACACCTATATGTAAGCTCCAACCCCTCATTCTTTGGGATTTAACTAGGCAATAAGAGTGTGCTGGGGGATCCAGACTCCAGAAGGAGAAGTAGAAAGGTGATCCAGACTCCAGAGTCAGAAGGAGGATGAAGGGGGATCAAGAAGGAAAATGAAGTAGCATGGGGGAGGAAGAAGCAGAAAGAGAATCAGAGGAGAATGGAGATGGGAATGGAATAACATCCACTGACACCAACCAGCCTGGCTCTCATTTCCTTCTTTTGCCTGCCCATCACCATCGACCTCTGGGGGTGGGGGAAGTGGCTCAAGACTACAGAATGCGGCAGCAGGAGAGATAGAGCTACTGCTGTCTTTTTGAGTTTACACACCAAGTTACATTTCCACCAATATTGAATAATACTCCTTTATCCCTTCAATCTCACCAACTCTATCTGTTACCAGACATTTTGATATATGCTATGCTAACTGGTGTAACATGACATTGCATAGTTATTTTGATTTTCATTTCCCTACTCAAATAATGATGTGCCCTTTGTCATATGCCTATTGGACATCTTTATGTCTTCTTTGGGAAAAATCTTTGTTCATCTTCTCATTTAGGGCTAGGGCTGTTGGATTTTCTGTTGCTAAACTTTATGAGTGTTTATATATTAGCTTTTTACTGTGTCCAAGACTCAGAGACTATAAAACCCAGCTCCCGGAAGAGAACAGCACAGAGTCTCCTGCCCACGCACCTGGCTGTCCTCGCCGGGGCCCCTTGGAGGGGAGCGGATTGAGTTTTCCTCCCCGCCCCGACCAGGGCTCTGGCAGTCGAAGACCTCCAGAACCAGCCACCACCATGCTGAAACCACTCTCCGCACACATGAAGGTACCGGCAGAGGAACAAAGGCACGCAGGTCCCGGGGCTGAGATCTCCAAGCCTACTCGGATCAGGGCTGAGCATCCTCCACCCAGATCCTGCAAATTCCAGTAGGCGGGGGTCACACCCACCAATTGGCCCCCTGGCGCCGTGTAATCCCATCAATGGCCAAGACTCAGAGACTATAAAAACCAGCTCCCGGAAGAGAACAGCACAGAGTCTCCAATGGCCACGCAACATCTTATCATCTCATTCCTACTTTGGCCAAACTGGCAGGCTACTGAATGTAACCTGCCCACACGGCAGAGTCTGGCAAACTCCCTGTGGCGTACCCAATATGCCAAATACCAGTAGCAATGAAGGGTCTCATTCTCCTAACTCTGAAAGTGCCTTGAATATGGCACTTTTTTAAAGTCTCAGGGCTAGGACGAAGGAGACGTTACTGGGGTCTGCTCGAGGCAATCGACGAATAACAGGATGGTTGTGATTGGTGTGATATATTAGCTTTTTAACTGATATCACTGTCCTCCCATTGTTCATCGATTTGCTCGAGTGTTCCCAGTAACATCTCCATTGGAGACTTTGTTGTTTAACTGATATAGTGAGTGGAAATACTTTCTCCCATTCAGTACAGTGCTTTCATATTTTAGCTAAGTTTCTTTTGTTGGGCAGAAGTTTTTTATTTGATGTTACCCCATTTTTTTGTTTTGTTTTTGCTGCCTTCTTATGAAAACACCTCTGAGATCAGTATCATGAAGACTTTTTCCTATATGTTTTCAATGTATTTTATGGATCTGGTTCCGTTCCAATATTTAATGCACTTTCAGTTCACTTTTGTGAATGGTGTGAGATGTGGTTCTATCATCATTTTTTTAACTTATGTCTATCCAATTTTTTTCAATACTTTTGCTGTGCTCCACAGCTTCTGGTAGTATCTTCATGTGATTTTATTTATTTTTATTTTATATGTAACTGACCTGGGTTGGCTATACACAAGGCAATAACTTTACCCATTGTGCTATCTCTCTGTCCCCAATATTTTGGCATTCTTAAGGTACATACTCAAAAATTTAATTGCTGAGTCACATAGAAGTTTTACTCATAATGTTTTGAGATGTGTCCATCGTTTTCTAAGGAGGCTGTCCCACACCGCATTTCCACCAACAGCAAAGAATTTCTTTTTCATCACGTCTTCAGCAATACTTGCATTTTCTAATCTTTTTGATATAAAACATTTTTGAGGGCATATTTTATTGTAACTTTGATTTGCATTTCCCTAATAATCAGTGATGAGGAACATGCAAATGAAAATATTCTTATTTTTTAAAAACTACTTTTTAATGACCTCTTCTTTACTGATTATGTTATGAGTTTGGTCTTCAAGGTCATTAATTTGATTTTCATTTTCTTCTATTGTGCTGGTACTGCATTCTTTAGTTGCTTGAATTTCTTGTTTTTATTCAATCTTTCTTTGAGATTATTTATTGACTGTCTCTCCCAAGATTTCTTCAGTTCATTGGCACAGAGTATTGCTGCTTCAATTTCATGTTTGTGAAGTGTCACTTATACTTGTGGATTTAATTGGACTCACTTTTATGAAGAAAGTAATTATATTCCTCCATTTTTTTAATCATTCCTGGGGTTTATGGGTTTAAGGTGAATCTCCAAATTCCAGGTAGTCTAGGGAATGACTAGGTACTCGAATCCATGGTGTCAGGCTAGCTTATCTACTGGTTCTGTCAGTCCAACTGCTATCTTGTCAGACTTTCTCATCAGGACCAGGGCAGGGCCATAGATAAGCCTTAAGCTCTATCTGAGCAGAAGTTGGGCAAGCTGTGGCCACAATGGGACCATGTAGGCTCATAGAAGGGGAAAGTAGTATCTGAGGAGTGATGTCAAATGTTAAACATGTAAAGAGTTTTATGGTTCTTGAGAATTTTAGAAGGCTTTAAGTCCTTCAGAAGTATCATTAGAATTCTATGGAATCTTTAATTTGTGACATTTCTGTGTGTAGATTTCCAATTTCTGCTCTCATTTCTTCCTGGATTTTCTCGATTGTCTGATCCATTGTATCTTTCATATCCTTCTTCAATTTACTGAATATCTGTCTGACTGTTTCATTGAGTTCATTGAACGTCTTCATGACTTCATAACTGAAATCTTTGACAGAGAGTTTCCTTAGGTAAGTAGCACCTGCTGAGGCCTCTGGACTCTTTATCATCCTCCACATGTGGTGAGGATTTGCGTTGTTTCCTCATGTTGGTGTGTGGGTATGGGAACTGTGATGTTACACTAGATTTCTTGGTATGAGTAAACTACCTGAAGCCAAGTCCTGAGTTCGAATACTGGCGGATAAACTGACCTGGGTGGGGAAGAAGACCGGCACAGCATTGGGGATGAAGAGGAAGAGACCGCCATTCACCTTTTCTTGAGCAGTCCTGTTGTTTCCAGATTCTGGCTACTGTGAATAGTACTGCAATGACCATAGAAGTGCAGATGGTGTTTCTTCTGTGTGTTTTTGTACCCTCATGGTATATTCGAAGAAGTGGTACTGCTGAGTCAAATTGGTGCTCAATTTCTACTTTCTTTAGGACTGTCAATATTTTTTTGAAAAATGCTGCACCAGCTAGCATTCCCATCAACAATGAAGGAAAGTTCCTTTCTGCCTACATCTTCACCAGCACTGGTTTTACTTATTCATTTGAATGTGTTCAAATCTCTGTGATGTGAGATGAAATCTCCTTGTTTTGTTTTGGATCTCCCTGATGATTAATGATGCAGAGCAATCTTTTATGTATCTTTTAGCCATTTTCATTACTTTTTTGATAAAACTTCTGTTCATTCCATCTCCCCGTGTTTTTAATGGGATTGAACTTTTTTTTCAGGTGCCTTATGTTTCTTGGATACTAACCCCTTATCTGATGGATGTTGGGTAAATAATTTTTCCCAATTTTTGGGTTGTGTTTGTGTCTTTTTCACTGTTTCTTTGGAGGTGCAGAAGCTTCTTAGTTTCATGTGGTCCCATTTGTTTATCTTTGCTTTCACTTGCTTGGTCAGTAGTGTTTTATCTTTGAAGATGCTTTTAGCTTCAATGTCATGGAAGGTATTTACCTCCATGTAGCATATGGATTCAGATATGATACTGAGATCTTTAATCCCTTCTGATCTGACTGTTTTGTCTGGCTTTAGGAAGATATCAGAGTTCATATTTTGCATGCAACTACCAAGTTCTCCTTGCACCATTTGTTGAATATACTTTCCTTCTTCCACTTCATATTTCTTTCTCCTTTAACAAAAGTTAGGTGATCATATATTTGAAGGTTCAGGATATTTGAGTCCGTTCCTTAATCTGCAGTTCTCTTTTTATTCCAGTCCCATGCTGTTTTCATTAATACAGCTTTGAAGTACAGTTTGAAGTTGGGGAAGGTGTTGTCTCCCATCTTATTTTTCCCAGAGATTGCTTTAGCTATTCAAACAGATTTGTTGTTCGATATCAATTTCAGGAGTGTTTCATCTAGTTCTTTTTAAAATGTCATGGATATTCTTATAAAAACTTCATTGAATCTGTATTGAATTCAACTCCCATTTTGTTGAAAGTTTTTAATCCTGAACAGGTGCTGGATCTTGTCAAACACTTTTTCTGAATTATTTATATAAGCATATGGATTATATCTTTTATTTTATCGATATGGTGTATTATGTTGATTCATTTGCAAATATTAAAAGATCCATGCATCCCCAGAATAATTTCTACCTAGTCATGGTGTGTGATTTTTTTGATGAATTGTTGTGTTACACTTGCAAGTGTTTTGTTGAAGATCTTTGTCTCTGTGTTCCTCAGGGATATTGACTGGGCTGGAGATAGCACAGCGGGTAATGCAAGTGTTTTGTTGAAGATCTTTGTCTCTGTGTTCCTCAGGGATATTGACTGGGCTGGAGAAAGCACAGCAGGTAAGACGTTTGCCTTGTACATGGCTGACCCTGCCGACCCAGATTAGATTCCTCCACCCCTTGGAGAGCCTGGCAAGCTACCAAGAGTATCTCGCCCATATGACAAAGCCTGGTAAGCTACCTGTGATGTATTGGATATGCCAAACGCAGTAACAAGTCTCGCAATGGAGATGTTACTGTGCCCGCTCGAGCAACTCGATGAACAACGGGAGGACAGACAGACAGACAATTATTCTGTAATTTTCTTTCTTTCTTTCTTTCTTTCTTTCTTTCTTTCTTTCTTTCTTTCCTTCTTTCTTTATTTTTCCTTCCTTCCTTCCTTCCTTCCTTCCTTCCTTCTTTCTTTCTTTCTTTTTTTCTTTCTTTCTTTTGTGGTACCTCTGTCTGCCTTTGGTGTCAACGTGATATTTGACTCATAGAAACTGGGACTCTTTATGTTTCTTCAATTTCTTGAAAACTCTTGAAAAGTAATGGCAGTAGATCCTCTTTAAAGGGTTGAAACGTTGTCATGAATGAAATGTCATAGTAAATTAATTTTTGCCTGGGCACTTGTTTTTGAAGAGAATTTTGGTTGTCAATTCTATTTCCTCAATGATGATAGGTCTGTTCAGGTATTCCATAACTTCTTGGTTGATCCTTGGGAGTTTATAGGAATTCAGGAAACCATCTATTTCTTTAAGGTTCTCTTCATTTGTGCCATAAACTTTTCAAAGTAATCTCCGATCATCCTATGGATTTCTGCACTTTCTTTTGTGCTGCCCTCCTTTACATTTCTAATTTGATTTATTAGGTTCCTCTGTTTCTTTGTGAATCTCACTTGGTTTATAGAACTTGTTTACTTTGTCAAAGAACTAGCTCTTGGTATTGTTGCTTTTGGATTGTGGTTTTTGATCCCCACTCATTAATTTCTGCTTTATGTTTTACTATGTCTTTCCTCCTTCCTGGTTTGGGCTCCTCTTGTTGGTCATTTTCCGAGATCTTTAGCTGTAAAAACAAACATGTTCGTGAGGAGCTGTGAAATTCCCCACCCCGCAGGGCTGTGGAGCTGTGTAAGACCTTACATGTGCTGTGTAAGCCCCTCACGTGTGTGGAAATTACACGTGAAAGGATGTTCACAGGCTTTCTGGGTAGCTTTCTCTCACTGCCCACGTTTGCTGCTCTCAAGCTGCTTCTCCACCCACAAAGGCTGTTGCCATGGATGGACGAAGGAAGAATGAGGGCTAAGCTGGTTGCTGATTAGTTGCTGTTTATTCAATCTCTCGTCTCTCCCAGATCTCTCCAATTGCCCCCCTTCTCTCTGTGCCTATCTCTCTCTAAATGCACAATTCTTTCTGCCCGCTGTATCCATCTCCTTTCTCTCTCTGCTGTCTCTCCTTCTCCTCCAATCAGTCCCCCTTCAGCAACCTTCAATCAATCAATCCATCAATCAACAATCCCTTTCTCCAAGCATAAATCCCCCTTTTCCCGCAGCCACTCTTTTCTTTTTCCTCTCGCCACACCTCTCCAACCACACCCCCTGGGGAAGCGTGATCAAAAATGTTTTTCCAGACTCCTCAACTACCTGCAATCCATGGAGGGCAAAACAGCCTTTAGTTGTATTTCTTCTCTCCTTAGACCTGCAACTTCATTAGCATCTTTAATTCTCCTAATAGTTACCATTCTGTATGGAAACAGTAGTAGACACTTCTAGGCTGCAGGGTGACTCTCCTGGGGACATCAAACCACAGACACAGACTACAGCTCTCAGGCCAGATCAATCATTTCTAGCCCCAGCAGGGTCCAAATCTAGTTATTACTTTTGGATCATGACAGAATTTGTCCATGACCAAGCTCTTAACTTATATTTAAGCATTAGGGCACTTTGGCCAGGCCCATTTCGATGCCAGGGTAGCTCATAACTCACCGCTTGCCCTGGATCCATCCAGTCCCATGTTGAGACCCTACTTTTGGTGTCTAGGAAGTAAGGGTAACTAAGGCTTAACCCGAGAGAGCAGATGTCCAAGAGGTAATATTATCTGGAGTCAATCAACTCCCAAGCCACAAGCTTGTCTTTTTAATTGTCTTTCAGTATTTATACAAAAAGCAATTGCTGTGAAATAACTAACCATGCAAAGACATTAAGGACAAGAGAAAGACAACATTTACAAGTCAGAATCTGATCAGGAGACAAAGGTAATTGATAGGTTGGGGGGAAATCAACAAACACAAGCTCCCAGCTGCCAGGGAGGAAGGGCAAACCAACCGTTATTCTACATTAAGCTGTGAGATTAAGTTATTTATGTGGGCCCTTTCTTCCTTTCTGATGAATGCTTGCAGAGCTTTAAACTTTCCTCTTAACACTGTTTTGATGTGTCCTACAAGTTCTGGTAGCTCATGTCCTCATTTTCATTTGTTTACAGGAATATTTCAATTTCCCTAACCCACTGGTTGTTCAGCAATGAACTATTTAATTTACAGCTGTTTGATTTAATTTTCTGTTACTTTGTGTGATTCACTTCTATTTTTAGTGCATTATGATCTGAAAAGATAGTTAATGTAATTCCTATCCTCTTAATTTTATGTGGGTATGTTTTGTGACCCAGCATGTGGTCTATCTTGGAGAATTCCCCACGTGTAGTGGGAAAGACTATGTCTTCAGCATTGGGGGAATGAAAGATCCTGTAGATATTTACTAACCTCCCCCTCTTCCATTGCTTCCTTCAAGTACGTTATCTTCTTGCTTATCTTTAATCTGGTTAATCTGTTAAGAGGTGATAAAGTGGTATTGAAATATCCAACTGCTATTGTGTTGCTAGCCATGTTTTTCTTAAAGTCTATTGGCAGTTTTTTTAAGTATTTTGCTGGTCCCTCATTAGATGCACATGCATTTAGGAATGTGAGCTCTTCCTGATGTACTGGCCCTTTGATCACTAAGAAATGACCTTTATTGTCTCTTACAACCTTCTTCATCTTGACATCTAATGTGGTCTGATACTAGCAAGGTCATCTGGCTTTTTTTGCCTCAAGAATTGTTTTACAGCCTTTGACTTTGAGCCTGTGTTTGCTTTAATTGTTCAGATATGTTTCTTGTAGGCAGCTTTGATTTTTCAGATATGTTTCTTATAGGCAGCAGAATGTTGGGTTCAATTTTCTAATCCATCCTGCAACTCTCTACCTCTTCATTGGTACATTTAGTCCATTGACATTGTTGTGGTAGTGATTTGTGTCATCTTTCTGTAGGAGCTTGTTGTTCTTAGGGGCTCCTCGTATCTTAAAGTAACCCATTTAGTTCTTTTTGTAACAACGGTTTTGAGTCCATGAGTTCCTGAGGTTCTTTATCTGTGAAGTTGTTTATTGTTCTTTCAAATATGAATGAATCTAGCTGGGTAATATATTCCTGGTGAGGCATTCAATTCATTGAATTTGTTCAGCACTGTCTCATCTATAAATCTGTTGTGAATCTTAGAGATTCTCCTTTATAAGCAATTTCCTTGATATTGATGCTTCCCATGTTCTATCGCTACATGTGGTTTTCATCATTCTGATTAGAATGTGTCCTAGGATATTTTTATTTGTGTTTCTTTTAGCTGGTACACTTTATGCCTCCTGGATTTGGATGCACACATTCTTCAGTTTCGGAAAATTCTCAGCAGTGATACCTTTGACAGTTGCTTCTTCATCAGGGTTTTCTTCCTGCCCCTCTGGTAATTCACTGATTTTTATTGGCTTCATCCCGTTTTTCTCTTATCATCTGTTCATTTATTTTGAGGGTCTTTTCCATCTTCTGCTGTAATCTGGAGATTCTCTGCATCTCATCCTGTAGCACACTAATTCTGTACTTGGCAAATGTTACTCTGTGGCTAAGACTCTCCAGTGAGTTTTTCTTTTCATATACCAGGTTTTTCAGATCTGTTATTTCTGCTTGGATTGCCCTTTGCATTTTCCTCATTTCTGCTCCCACATTCTTCTATATTTTATTGTCTAAGCATTCTATTATTTCTTTAAGTTCTTATGTATCATTAACAGTTCCATTTTAGAGTTTTTATCAGAGAGGTTATTTGACTCATTATTACTAGTGGATCCACCTAAGCTAGCTTCTTCACTGACTAAGCCTGATAGGTTTCTCTGCACTTTGCCATTGTGACCTTTGCAGTTTAGGATTCCTTCCTGTGGGCTTTTGTATGGTTAAAAGTCTAAGTTAGGATGTCTTTGTTTGTTTAGGAAGAATCACAGAATGGTGTAAAATGGGCGGGAGATTGGTTCCTGGTTGGATGGTGGGTGTACCTGTTAGAGGAGAATGCTCCCTCAGGGTCCAGACTCCTGGCCCAAAGTCAATGACTGCAGGGCTGAATTCTAACATATTCTTGTATACAAATATACCAATATACACCTGATGTATACATTAGGTGGTTTGGAGATGGATAAGAAAGCAATTGTTAGTTATTTAAGTAGATGATATCACTGTATTACTGTGTCACTCTCATCCCATTATTCACCGATTTGCTTGAATGTGCACCAGTAATGTCTGCATTCGTCCTAGCCCTGAGATTTTAGCAACCTCTTATTACTCGTCCTTCCCAACAGTGCCCCACTGGAGGCTCTTTCAGGGTCAGAGGAATGAGACCCATCATTGGTACTGTTTTTGGCATATAGAACATGCCACAGGAGCTTGACAGGCTCTGTTATGTGGACAGAATACTCTCGGTAGGTAGCTTGCCAGTTTCTCCAAGAAGGAGAACTAAACTATAAGAGGTCATGTGGCCACATATGCGGCCACACACTTCCAGAAGCTTTGTTTTGTAGTCTCTGGATCTTGGTCGTTGATGGGATTTCATGGCGCCAAGAGCAGTTTGTGGGTGATTTTGCCTAACTAGTGGAAAATGGGGGATCTTGGTAGAGGAGGCCCAGCCCTGATCAAAGCAGGCTTGGAGATCTCAGCCCCAGGACCCACGCACCTGGGTTCCTCTGCAGGTTCCTTCATGCATGAGGCTTATCCGATGGTAAGTGATCACAAACCACCATTTTTTTTTCTTTTTTAATATTACTTAATTTAAATTGAAAACTTTGCTTCAAGCCTTATGAGTACTACATATAATAAGATATGCACATCACATAACAATCAAATAGATATGTACATACACATATAATTGCATATCTAAAACAAAATGTTCAATCTCATTTCAATTTATAAATATTCAATAATTTTCTATGTTCTCACTTTAATTTAGTATTCATCTATATGATATGACACCTTAAAAGACCATCTGGGGGCTGGAGCAATAGTAGAGCGGGTAGAGCTTTTACCTTGCACACAGCTACCCGGCTTCAATTGCCAGCATCCCTTATGGTCCTGCAGCACTGCCAGGAGTAATTCCTGAGTGTACAGCCAGGAGTGACCCCTGAGCATCAATGAGTATGACCCAAAAAGAAAAAAAAAGATCATTGTACTTTTATTTTGCCAGAAAAATAGTAGAGTGGGTAGGGCATTTGCCCTCAGTATACTACCACTGACACCCCGTATGGTTTCCTGAACTCCCCAGAGGTGATCTCTGAGAATAGAACTAGTAGTAATTCCTGAGGACTGGAGAGGCCAAAAAAAAAAAAAAGTAAAAAAAGGACACACTGCCTACTTGATCTGTTACACTGTATGTTGTAGTCTACAATATCTCTGAGAAAAGTCCCTATGGCTTCCAATATCTCCAGGGAGGGAGAAGCACCATGGATTGCTCCCTGCCCTCTGCTGGGTGTGAACGCCAGGCTACTGAACACTGAATGTTCGCCTCTTTCATGCTTTGATTGATTTAAATCATTTTCATTCTTTCATTCGTTGATTGATTTATGTATTTATGTTGTTTTCATATTATTAGATAACATTTGTTCACGTACTGTACTCCATTTAGTAAAATTTCATATCTATTTTAAGACATCAAATACCCTTACTGTCAAAGTGCTTAGATACCGGGGATTTTATTTGAAGAAAAGTACTTTTCATTTTTGTTTTTTATTATAAGCATAGTTTGAGAAGTTTAAGTTTTTTATTCCTTTGTTACAGTACTATACTGTATTTTGAACGCTGACAAATATGCACCTGGTCGACTTCGACCATCAGTGTTGAAAAGTTGGACTGCAGCTGAATCTCACAAAGACAATGTTCATGAGAAACAAACTAGTTCCTGATGTTCCATTTGCTCTCAACAGAATGAATATCTCCAAATGCAGCAGATATGTGTACCTGGGTCGAAAACTCAACATGAAGAATGACTTGGTGCCAGAACTGCGCAGGAGGAAGAGAGAGGCATAGAGCGCCTTCAAGACATTGAAGAAGTTGTTAAGAGGACATGCCTTCAAGAGCGTTGAAGAAGTTGTTAAGAGGATGCACCTTCAAGAGTGTTGAAGAAGTTCTTAAGAAGACAAAGACACTCCAGCTCTAGGCACATCTTTTCGACTCCACCGTTTTTCCTGCACTAAAGTACACCTCAAAGACCTGGACCCTACGAAAACAGGATGAGAATACTATCCGGGTCTCCCAAAGAGAAATTGAAAAAGCCATGCTTTGGAGTATCACACTTCACTCAAGGGAGAGAAGGAATTTGGAGTTCTGACCTCCATCAACCATTGAAGATCAGGGACACTGCCTTGTTTGCCAACACGTCAAAAATCAAATGGGCCAGACAAGAAATGTGATTTGGAGATGACCGCTGGACTAGAGCTGTTACTGACTGGATTCCACAGGACATCAAAAGAACGCCTGGCCACCCACCTATGAGATGGACTTCTTTATCAAGACCCTGAACAAATGGTTTGATGCTCTTTGTGTTCCTGGGGTGAACAGACACCACTAGGCTACACTAGCTCATGATAAGGACGAATGGAGACGTTACTGGTGCCCACTGAAGCAGATCAATGAGCAATGGATAAGAAACAAGTGTTACTATACTGTATTTGTTTCAGTACTATAATGTATTTATATAAGATGTATCCACATCTAAGAATTTAAGTATACTTTGAGATTTTTGGACATAACCTGTCCATTGTAGTCTTATAATCCTTCTATTTGCATTGGGTGGTCTAATTGTTCAGTGTGAATTTCATATTCTAATTATTTGTTTTTATACCTCCGACATGAGTTTGATTCTTCCACCCCTCTTGGAGAGCCTGGCAAGCTACCGAGAGTGTCTCGCCCACACTGCAGAGCCTGGCAAGCTCCCTGTGATGTATTCAATAAGCCAAACACAGTAACAACAAGTCTCACAATGGAGACGTTACTGGGCCTGCTCAAGCAAATCAATGAACAATGGGAGGACAGTGCTACAGTGCTACTTCAGGATATCTTTTGTTTAGAAGTCTAGTTGAAGGACTATTGTTTTTCTCTTTCTATTTCCAAAACCAGCCAGATGACAGAACTACAGTTCAGTGGGTAGGGTGTTTGCCTTGCAACTAGGTTTGATCATCAGCATCAACATGGTCCTCTGTGCATTACCAGGAATGATCCCTGAATGAGAACAAATTAAATAGTAAAATAAAAATGTAAAAAGTAAAATAAGAATGAGATTGGTCTATAAGAAAGCATATAGAAGTTTTCATTGAACTTGGTATCAACATAGGCAGACCAAGAGGAAGCAAATAAATAAATAAAATAAAGCTAAATCATACGTATGAACAGTTACTAAAACATATGCCTAATTCCTTGTGAGCAGAAGTATTTTGGCTAAATTTCTCAAGACTTGTATTACTTATTTTTTCCTTAGGGTATAAATAAATGGTTTTATCATATGGGAGAAATTGGTAAAGAACTGCTATTCTCGGGGCAACTTAGGTTGTACAGGATTTGATCACTTGCTTCTCATGTAACTGACCAGGGTTTCATCTTGGGCACTGAATATTGACCCAGGAGCATGGTGGATCTGAATCCTGAGAATAGAGACACAGTAAACCCTGAGTATCTCCCTGTGTGCACCCTTTCCTAGAAAAAAATAGTGCCCACAAATATTACTGTTCTCAAATTAAGAGCATGTTGATTTAAACATGCAATGAGCTCATTTCTGCCTTACTCATCTTGTTCCTCTGTGATCTGCTTACATTTCATACCAATTTGATCATCACTTATAGACTCACTTATAGATCACTTATAGATCATCACTTATAGTCCATATAGACTAGCTTCTCTGATTTTTAAGAGCATAAACGTTTAAATGCAAATTATTCCAAAAATAAATAATATCTCCATATTTGAATGTCAATTTGTCTAAGCATACATCTATTCTAAGAAAATAACAAATAAGTCAAATGTAACAAGCAAATTCAATGATAGATAACAACAGTTTTTAGTTATCAAAAATAATTCAGAAATAAGTTTTCATTTATAGAATCACTATCAACTTCTTTTCTATAGGAGTTAATAAAAATTAACATTCATGTGAAGTGTACGATTCCTCCGCCCCTCTTGGAGAGCCCAGCAGCTACCAAGAGTATCTCGCCTACACAACAAAGCCTGGCAAGCTACCCATGACGTATTCGATATGCCAAACACAGTAACAACAAGTCTCAAAATATGGAGATGTTACTGGGCCCGCTCGAGCAAATCAATCAACAACGGGAGGACAGTGTTCTGGACAGTTCCGTTCATGTGAAGTAACTACATTTTTCATAGGGCTTATGCGTTAGTGTTTGTGTGAGAGAGAAAGAGAGAAAGAGAGAGAGAATATTTGTATACATTGTCAAGAAGAAAGAAATACCTGCTTAGTGATTTTTTTCTGTTCTTTTTATGTTGAGGCCAATGAATTTGTCACATATTCCCTCTTAATTCTCTTTATTTTTTAATTAAATTTAATTTTTTTCTTTTGTACTTCCCATGCAGAGCTCAAAAGAGCTATGTTGTGTAGGCTTCCTGATTAAGTGATTCATACCTTTGCATACCTCTGTGTTTCCTTAAAATCTACTTTATATCAAGTACTTTAACTTCTGATTTTATTACCCCTTTTCAGCATTGTTAATTTCAAAATGTTTTTCTAGTCATCAGAGTAATTTGGATGGTAGCTGGAATAGAGAAGGGATCACTAAGAAAAAGATGGCTGGAGGAATTGGCCGGGATGGGAGATGTGTGCAGAAAGTAGATAAAGGGCCAAAGATGATAACCTCTAATGGTCTGTATTGAAAACCCTAATGCCCAAAAGTATATTGTTTTTTTTTTTGCTTTTTGGGTCACACCCAGCAATGCTCAGGGGTTACTCCTGGCTCATGCACTCAGGAATCACCCCTGGTGGTGCTCAGGGGACCATATGGGATGCTGGGAATTGAACCAGGGTCGGCCATGTTGGCTGTGTGGAAGGCAAACGCCCTACCCACTGTGCTATTGCTCCAGCCCCAGTTAGCTATATTGTTATTTGCTTTTCCCCTTTACTCACTGGTAATTCTGAATGCATTTTTATTCTTTTAATTAAACAGACATGAAGCCATTCTAACAAGACTTTCATTCTTCAAGGAGGTATTAATTTCTTTATTATGATATACAGGGTTGTACCATTTTTCTCATATTTTTACTACTAGCTCTTTTAAAAAAGAGCTAGTAGTAATAATATGTTTATTTTATTTCAATAAAATACATTTATTTTATTTTATACATTTATCTCAATAAAACATATTCATTGAGATAGTAGAGTGAGAAAGACATTTGCCATTTTTACAATCTATAGGAGCCACTCTCCACACACTTGGATAAGCCTCAGACATAACCGAACTGGCAGAGGAACCCAGGTGTGTGGGACTCGGGACTGAGATCTCTAAGCCTGCACGGTTTGGGACTGGACCTGTCAGTAGCTAGACAGTTACACCCTCCAACTGCCGTATAACCCCAACAAAGGCCAGGATCCAAAGATTATCACAACAAGCTCCCGGGAGAGCACAAGGCAGAGTCTCCTACCCTGTGTCTGACTATCCTCGCCAGGGCCCAACAGCTGAAGACTTCCAGGCCCCAACCAAGGCCTTACTGGAGCCACTCTCCACACACTTGGATAAGCCTCAGACATAACCGAACTGGCAGAGGAACCCAGGTGTGTGGGACCCGGGACTGAGATCTCTAAGCCTGCACGGTTTGGGACTGGACCTGTCAGTAACTAGACAGTTACACCCTCCAACTGCCGTGTAACCCCAACAAAGGCCAGGATCCAAAGATTATCACAACAAGCTCCCGGGACTATTTATTTAATTTTCTCTAAATTTTCAGGATACCTTAAATATCCTTAAATATCCAACCCACACGGCAGAGCCTGGCAAGCTATCCGTGGTCTATGCCAAATAGACCAAATTGATATGCCAAATCCAGTAATAAATGGATCTCATTTCCCTAACCCTGATTATGCAGAGTCGAGAAGGATATGGAAGGAGAAGCTGATAAAACACCAAGGCAGACATGGGCTACCAGTAAAGTAAAAAGTAAAGGCCCTCCCGTTGATTGTCGATTTGCTCGAGCGGGCCCAGTAACAGTCTCCATTGGAGACTTTGTTGTTACTGTGTCTGGCATATCGAATACTCTCGGTAGCTTGCCGGGCTCTCCGAGAGGGGCGGAGGAATCGAACTCGGGTCGGCCATGTTGACCGCTTGTAAGGCGAACGCCCTACCGCTGTGCTATCGCTAAAACGCAGAAAAACAAAAATGATTGTCTGTACTTTTAATGCTCGTACGCTGGCATCTGCTGCATCCATTGAAGACCTTATGGTACAAGCACGAAAGATCAAGTACGACATCATTGGTCTGACCGAAACGAGAAGACATCAATCCCATCATGCTGTTTTCGACACTGGAGAAGAACTGTTCCTTGGAACATGTGATAAAAGAGGCGTCGGTGGTGTCGGTATCCTTGTCAACACAAACTTAGTCACAAGCATTGATTCATTTGAATGCCTAACAACCCGAATCGGACGATTACACTTAAATAAATGTGGCTCACTACCAGCAGTTTCTATCTTTGTTGTCTATGCACCAACATCCAGTTATGGTGAAAAAGAAACTGAGAAATTCTACATGGAGCTGGAGAAATTCTATAAAGAAGATCACACCTTCTACAAGATCATTGTCGGTGATTTTAATGCCAAGATAGGACCAAGAAGATCAGTCGATGAACTACACATTGGAACCCATGGCCTGGAATGGAACGAACAGGGTGACAGACTGTCTGAGTTCATCATGTCAACCAAAACCTTCCATGGTAACTCACAATTCCAAAAGGCTGAATCTAAACGTTGGACATGGGAGTCTCCCGATGGACGGTTCCACAATGAAATAGACCACATCATATTCAATTGGCGGTTTTGCCTAACCGATGTTGCTGCTGTCCCAAAATTCCAAACGGGATCAGACCACCGTCTTCTTCGTGCAAAATTCTACTTCACAGAACGAGGAGAAAAGAATGCAAGGTTTAAGGAGAAGACTCCCAGAACAACCACCAACTGGGAACTCTTTGGCTCTGTTGCAGCAACATGGGAAGATGCCGTCATTGACAACATTGATGAGGAATACGATCGAATGATTCAGCACCTCCATGATTGTGCAAGGAATGCCAAGAGAGAGATAACCACAAAAAACCGTCTTTCTTCGAACACTTTTGAACTTATTCGCCAACGTGGCGTGGCACGTGCCTCAGGCAACCACAAGCAAACGTCCGAACTGGCAAAACAGTGCAGAAAAGCCATCAAGGATGACCTCAAAAACAGAAGAGCAGCAGTACTGGTAGATGCAGCAGAAGCTGGGAAAAACATTCGTAATGCCCGCCTGTCCTTCACCAACTACAAAACCAAGATGACTGCCCTCCGACATCATGATGGATCTATCACATCTTCCAGAAGGGCAATGGAGAAGATTATTCATGACTTCTACTCAGATCTCTTTAATAGCCACATCCACTTGCCCACATACCACATACCACATGATGGATATGTCGTTCCCAATGTTCTCCCTTCCGAAATCCAACATGCCATCTCGTCGGTAAAGAAACAAAAAGCACCTGGCCCAGACAAGATCAGACCTGAACACCTGAAGAACTTACCATCAGTACTCATCAATACATTAGCTCGACTCTTCACACGCTACCTGTCTGAATGCAAGGTTCCATCCCAATGGAAAACCAGCAAGACTGTACTACTATACAAGAAAGGAGACATCCACGACATTGGCAACTATCGCCCAATCTGCCTATTGTCTGTCATCTACAAACTATTCACTCGAGTCATCCTGAATAGGATTAGCAGAACACTAGATGAAGGACAACCATGTGAACAAGCTGGATTCCAAAAAGGATTCAGTACCATTGACCATATCCACACAATAACCAAGCTCATTGAGGTATCTCGGGAGTTCAAGATGCTGCTCTGTCTAACGTTCATTGATTTAAAGAAGGCCTTTGATTCTGTTGAGACGGAAGCGGTCATGGAAGCCCTAGCCAATCAGGGCGTACAAACTCAATACATCAGGATCCTTCGTGAGCTCTATTGCGGATTCACTACCAAGATCTCACCATTCTACAAAGAAGTAATCATCCATATCAAGAGAGGGGTTCGGCAGGGTGATACCATTTCACCAAAACTCTTCAGTGCCACCCTCGAGAATATCATGCGACGACTAGAATGGGAAAACATGGGAGTGAAGATAGATGGTCGGCAACTACACCACCTCCGCTTTGCTGATGACATCGTTCTAATAACACCAAACATCAGCCAAGCAGCACAAATGCTTGCGGACTTTGACCGTGAGTGTGGAAAGGTCGGACTACAGCTGAATCTTACGAAGACAATGTTTATGAGAAACAGCCTTGTTCCTGACGCTCCATTCGCTCTCAACGGAACCACCATCTCCGAATGCAACAGTTATATATACTTCGGTCGAGAAATCAACATGATGAATGACCTGGCACCTGAGTTACGCAGGAGGAAGAGAGCGGCTTGGAATGCCTTCAAGAGCATTGAAGAAATAACTAAAAGGACAAAGAACCTCCAGCTACGAGCACATCTCTTTGATTCCACTATTCTTCCTGCATTAACATATGCCTCAGAGACCTGGACCCTACGAAAACAGGATGAGAACGCTATTCGGGTCTCTCAAAGAGGAATCGAAAGAACTATGCTTGGAATATCACGATTCACTCAAATGAGAGATAGAATCCGGAGTTCTGATCTTCGTCAACGCTCAAGAATCAGGGACGCTGTCTCATTTGCCAAGACATCAAAAATCAGATGGGCTGGACATGTAATGAGGTTTACAGACAACCGCTGGACTAGAGACATTACTGATTGGATTCCACGAGACATCAAAAGATCACGTGGACGCCCACCTATAAGATGGTCAGACTTCTTCGTCAAGACCCTAAATGATCGGTTTGAGGCTCTACGTGTTCCTAAAACGAACAGATACCATTGGGCTACGCTAGCACGCAACCGGGATGAATGGAGACGTTACTGGCACCCGCTCGAATAAATCGATGAATAACGGGGATTAAGTGATTAAGTGATTAAGTGATAGGAATCTTCAGATGTGGTACAATAATTACTAATCAAAGTCAATGATTATTATTTCAATCTATGTGATTTTATATTCTGTTTTAATTTCAAACTTAAATTTAAGTGGGAAATTAAATATATAACTATTGTGCTCAGAGGCCCATGAACTAGATGAATATCGACTAAAATATTCAAAACCCTCTATCTTTAACCCTCCTTAGCTCAATTGTTTATAAGCAAATTAGCCAATCCAGACAAAACCAATAAATCTGAACAAAACATAGAACTACACTCAATCTCAAGGAGAAACTTACCTGCTAAGTTGTCCAAATACTCAATCACTTCACCATACCTGATTCAATGTAGTCTGGTGTACTCATCACTAAGTAGTATCTGTCTAGCCTTGGTTACACATGCAGATCTGATGGTTAGAAAACTTTACTGCTGTATATTTTCTCCTTACCCTTTTAGAAAAAATAATCTCTTACCTAAGTCTACATTTCTTTTATTTAATGTAAAAAAATCAATTTGTCACCAATCACTTATATCAAAAATTTAATAAATAACATTTTGAAAGTTACAAATACCCTATCAAATATGGTATGTGTTAACATTGTGCTTATTTCTGATTAATGAGATTTCTGCCAATACCATTTCCCCTTTTTTAATGCAAAGGCTCATTTTTTAAAGCATATTTTCTACTATATGCTCAGTCATTGGCAGGTGGTAAAATCATACACCTGCTTTTCAGACACACTGACATGAGTTCCTATTTATTAAAAAAGTTGTATTAATTAAAATGTAACATGACATTTTGATTAAATAATTAAAGTGTATTTATATATGTGGATAAATTTGTTCATAAGCACTAGATTAAGAGTGTGTATGCGGTTGTGTGTACATGTGTGTGTGTGAATATTTTCTAGTTTCAAAATACGTTAGAATGTTTATAGGAAGCCTATTTGGAGATGGAATTTATTGTGAAATCTGCATAGATTTCACAATAGACTGATGGCTAAAGTTTTTATCCATTACTCTCCCAGTAGCTGAAACTTAGGTCTTTCTTTTTTTTTTTTTTTTTTTTTTTTTTCATTGTCGGTGATTTTTTTTTTTTCCCCTTAGGTCTTTCTTTATGGATGAATTAAATGAATATGTGACATGAATTAAATGAATATATGACATAAATTATAAGCTTTGCATAGTTTACACACTTAAGTGATCTTTATTTTTGCAGAACACTCTCTAAGACATCTATTTGGTTTTCCCCAAAGTTAGAGTTCGAAACAAATAGGCTAAGGGTTCAATGTATAGATTTCATCAATCATTGAGAATGGCTATCCTGATTTTTGACTAAAAACCACAGGTTAGCGCAAGATGTGTCCTTCCCATTAAATTATCCGAGTTGAATCTTGGCCAAGATTCAATTTTTAAGTTGGTCCCCACATGCCATAATTTCTAACATAAGTGTCAAGTTAATTTTGGTCTCTGAGTGTTGCTGTCATTTTGGAATTTACATCAAACAGTCCTCATATTGGTTAGGATTTCCTCTTTACTCAATGTCTATTTCAGGAAACAATTCAGGATCATTTTTGGGGAGTCCAGAAGAACATTGTGTACATTGGTTTATATGCTTTAGTACTTTTTTTTTTAGAAGGGCTAGTTGTTAAGAATTTCATTTTGGAGTATAAATATGGCTCATATCTGGAAACAATACAAAAATTTGGCAATGTTTAGCAAGCTGATTTCTATCCAAGCATCCTCAATTTCTTTTGGTGATTAAATAAATGTAGTAAGATACACCCGCACACGCGCGTGTGTGCACACACATATTATATGTAGTAAGATACATACTTTTCTATATATGCATTCTACTACATCTATATTTATAATATATATATATATATATATATATATATGTGCTATATATATATTACACATGGGACCGGAATGGTAGCACAGCAGGTAGGGCGTTTGCCTTGCATGCAGCCAACATGGCCGACTCGAGTTTGATTCCTCTGCCCCTCTCAGAGAGCCTGGCAAGCTACCAAGAGTATCCCGCCCACACAGCAAAGCCTGGCAAGCTACCCATGACGTACTTGATATGCCAAACACAGTAACAATTTTCACAATGAAGATATTACTGAACCTGCTCGAGCAAATCAATGAACAATGGGAGGACAGTGACAGTGATATATTAAACACATATAATACTATATATATATATAATTTTCACTTCCCTTCTTGCTATTGTGTTAACTGGGGGGCTGTATGCAGAGCTCACACTCTATCTGTGCTTGGGAAGGGTCACAAATCTTATTTTATTGACACATCAGCTACATTGCTTACATACTCACGTGGGGGTTATGCAGGGATTGCAAATTTTAGTTATAATGCTTCCAAAATGTAGGTCTTGAGTTGTCCTCGTTTAGTTGTGCTTCGTCACATTCTGGTTGTAGTATTCAGTGTATGTAAATTGATAGATCACTGATTTCAGCGGGCACAGACAGAGAGACAGAGACCAGTAAAAGTGAAGGAAACAGGAGAAGATTCTGGGATGTGCTCCAGCTCAGAACACTTAAGAAACTCCTGTGAGGCTATGGTAGGGCCAAGCCCCTGGGAGAGACCAAGAGGGGTTTTTTAAGTTGTCTTGGGTGGAAAAGGGGAACAGAGATCAGTGGAACAGATGCATTTGGTTTGGACTTGTTATCTGTGGGGGGTCAATGTGAGGGGGCATGGAATGCAGCCTGCTGACTTCCTGTCGCCAGTGGGCCATAATTCCTCCCTCCCACCTGGCGGCAGGGTGATCTTTGATTCTGGGAATGTCTCATTTTCACTTGCTGGTCGCCATGTGGTCCTGAAAAAAACTTACATTAATGTTGGTCACAATTCACCTTCTTGACCATGGTCCTCATAAATCTTTTAGTTGTGATGCTCACTAGGGGTCAAACACATAAATTGTGTTCCTTACACATGCCAGGTGGGATACTGAAGTGTGCACATACTTTTATGATGATATTAGAGTTCTTAGACAGCAGGACACCTGAGAAGGTACTTGGAACATGTGTATAGTACTGCATTTTAAACACATTGCCTCATTCTTGTAAGACAGGTATTCATGATAATTGAATCATCCTCTAGGTCTCTATTTTTATTATTTTTAATGTAATATAGATGTATGACCTGAGGATTTTAGTTCTGAGGAATCTACAAATCACCTGGATAAACAAAGTGTTAGCTGGAATGAGAAAAGTAAAAGTAAAGGGTCAAAGTGATAGTACAACTGGTAGGGTATTTACCTTTCATAGAGACCATTGCCATATGGTCCTTTTAATCTACCAGAAGTGATTCCTGTATGCACAGCCAGGAGAAAACCCTGAGCACTACTGGGCAAAGTTCCAAAACAAAGCAATCACAACAAAAATATAAGTAAAATATAGGAGTCAGGTGCCTATCATAAACTAAGGATATATAAATTTCTGTTTTTTATGATTTCAGTGCAATTGATTTAACAAGAAACTAAACTTCAGCATATAATATATGCTGGGAGAGAACAGCTCCTGGGAGAGAACAAGACAGAGTCTCCTACCCTATGCCTGACTGTCTCCACCAGGGCCCAACAGCTGAAGACCATCGAGGCCCAGCCAAGGCCATGCTGGGAGCACTCTCCACACACTTGGATGAGCCTCACGCATAAAAGAACTGACAGAGGAACCCAGGTGTGTGGGACCCGGGGCTGAGATCTCCAAGCCTGCACAGTTTGGGACTGGACCTGCCAGAGTTACTGGCAGTTACACCCACCAACTGCCGTGTAACTCCAACAACGGCCAGGATCCAGAGATCATCACACTCAGCTCCCGGAAGCGCGCGGCCGCATTTGCGGCCGCGCGACATCTTATCATCTCATTCCTAATTTGGTCAAACTGGCAGGCTACCAAATGTAACATGCCCACACAGCAGAGTCTGGCAAACTCCCCGTGGTATACCCAATATGCCAAATACCAGTAACAATGATGGGTCTCATTCTCCTAACCCTGAAAAAGCCTTGAATATGGCACTTAAAAAAAAAAAAATCTCAGGGCTAGGACGAAGAAGACGTTACTGGCACCTGCTCGAGGCAATCGACGAACAACAGGGTGGTCGTGATCGTGATATATGTATATATTTATATATGCCATTTATTTTAGTCATTTCATTATTTAGGCTTGATATGAGCAATTAAACTAAAAAGCTTTATGAATGTTAGCAAAATTTAGTAGCAAATTGTTTCCCATGGGTATACTTTTTATTTTGATAAAGCTAAAAACAGAGTTTGTGTCTGATATAATTATCCTAAAATTCATGTTATATATTTTATACTTTATTCTGAATTTTAGAAATAAAATTTGCTTATTATTATGCCCTAATATATCTTATTACAATTTAGAAGAAAGCCATGCTCCAGTATATTAGAACAATTGCTTTACTAATAATTTAATTTTCTGATATTTCAAGTTAAGAAAAGAATTCTTAACAACTCTTTCAAAATCAGTGACATTAAAGTAGTTGTATAGCCTTTACTTTCAGAATTACATTTTTGCTGGTAAGAACTTATCATTCCCTAAATGAATTAAATCTAAACTATATCTCAATATTATTCAGTTTCAATATTATTCAGTTGTATAAAGATGCATATTTCTAGGTTGCCTGAACGCACATATTGTATAAATTAGGAAATAACTTCACTGGAATTCAATGAAATTCAATGCACATTAAAATAAAGCTTAAATACTACAAATATCAATGACATTTTACAATTTAAACAAACTACAAGGCACGCAAGCTTTCATTTATTATTTCTAAGTAGATATTAAGCAGTTGTATCTTGCTTAGGAAGAAAGGTGACTACTGGTTTCACTCAAAAATTTACCTTAAATATTTCAATTACCATCTTACATATAGTGGATGTTCAATACATTAAATAGAGGAATAAACATATGAAGGAATGAGTGTGTTTTTCTAAGATTAATGGAGGGTAATTATTTCATAGTTGTGGGTGTTCCCTGAGGAAGTGAAAAGAATGAATCTAGTAACTTGTTTCTAATTGAAGCACAGATGCCAGGTTTTTTTTTTCAAATAGTGTTTTCAAAATAGAAGATATTTATGTTTAAAGGAGACTAAGTCTTATTCTCTAAAACAAACAAAGTACTTATCTTTTGACTGGCTCCAGGTCATTCTAACCTTCTGCCTGATCAAAAGTCATTTACTTCTCGCTGGTTTGAAGTAGGAAGTGTAAGCAAAGTGCAATACTCATATGAAAAAGACTGAATACAATGAGTAATGCATTTAACTTGCACACAGTTGACCTTGGTTGGATCCCCGACCCCTACACCAGTGCAGCCAGGAATGATCCCAGAGCACAGACCCACTAGTAAGCCCTGAGCACATGAAGAAGAGAATAAAATGAAGAAGGAGGAGGAGGAGGAGGAAGAAGAGGAAGAAGAGGAAGAAGAAGAAGAAAGAAGGAGAAAGATTCTTCTAAATATACTGAGTACTATGTCAATCTCCAAGTTTGTCAAGCTTTGACAGAAAAGTAAAAAGAATTGTGAAGGGGAGGTTTGTGGGTCTCAGTTTAACCTATTTACTTTACACTCCAAGCAAAACAGTTTCTTCCTTTTTTTTTCTTTTAGGGTCACACCCAGCGATGCACAGGGGTTACTCCTGGCTCTGCACTCAGGAATTACCCCTGGCAGTGCTCTGGGGACCATATGGGATGCTGGGAATTGAACCCAAGTTTGCCACGGGCAAGGCAAACGCCCTACCCACTGTGCAATTGCTCCAACCTCAAACAGTTTCTTCTTTAAAAGAACAAAATTTGGGGAAAATTTAACTTTGCAATAGTGTCCCCCCCAAACAAACCTTTACTGACAGAACAAATGTGAAATGTTCCAACTATATTGTATTATGTAGTTATTAATCCAGCTGATTTATGCAGATTCCACAAGGGTGTTTTCTTTATTGTTTTCTTTTGTTTTTGTGCTTATGAGAGTATCTTTCTTCCTTTATCTCTTTCTTAATTAATTATTGCCAGGTTGTTACCATAACCCTGTACTTCTTCTGCTTTTCAAAATAAGTGCTTGCTTTAATTTTTTTGGTGGTCTTCCTGAAATCCATCATGGGTAGCCAAAGAATTGTACCAGAACATCCAATTTATGCTATTTATGCTGGTACCACATCCCCGGGCCACTTGTGTTATGTCTCATATATTAAAAAAAATTAATGTTGTAAAGAATGAGACTGCTAGTGACTCCTTAGAATATATTTACTATTTCATCATAAAACTGGGTCAAAGAGCAATATTTCTGGAGAACAACTAAAAGCTGGTCTTGCCCCAAAACCTAAAAACTGCTTACCCTGTTTACTCTTGTTTTAATACCCTTGGAGAAAGGGGAGCAGCCACAGAATAT
The DNA here is from genome assembly GCF_029834395.1 of Sorex fumeus. NCBI lineage: Eukaryota > Metazoa > Chordata > Mammalia > Eulipotyphla > Soricidae > Sorex > Sorex fumeus. Next base: position 14,002,554 of record NW_026606086.1, on the reverse strand, counting down.
TGTTCACTCAAGAGGTCTTTTTTTCTGTAACCAACTCTTTGTTCCCTGCCCATTCTTCATTAAACAAAAAGAAAGAGGAAGGAAGGAAGGAAGGAAGGAAGGAAGGAAGGAAGGAAGGAAAGGAGGGAGGGAGGGAGGGAGGGAAGGAGGGAGGGAAGGAGGGAGGGAAGATTAATTACTTCTTTTAACTGTTTAAACTAGATGGCTGCTTTGAGATTATGAGTCTGTCATTTTCCAACCTGCAACTTTTTGCCAATACAAAACAACCTTCAACATGTCTCTAATTTAATTGGTCCTCATGTGGGCTTGATTGGAAATTTTGTTGTTTTTGTTACAATGAGTCTGCTTACAATCTGAGTCATACATATTCGATTGCTTGATAAAACTAGAAATAATTGACACGGCAGAAGGTGTTATGTTAGAAGTGAAGTAGTATGTCAATTTAATGTTAATCTATTACATTATATAGATTATTATTTATAATCTATATAGATTTAATTAATTCTATATAATATTTTATTTGTATGAACTGAACAATTGTATTTTTCTTTCAATAATATATATAAATTACAATTCACATGTGTTTTTTCACGAATAATATGAGCTCTAGGTTAATAGTATTAGTTTGAATAGCAATTGTAAAACTTGTAAAAATTTTTCTGAAATCATAAAATAATTATGAGAATTTATATTTCAGATCTTACCACTTGATCATGTATTCTTTTCACTCCAATTATATCATCTTGAAGGTATGGCAGAACTTAATCAAAGGAAAAGCATATTTTGGTAATACCCTTCTACTGGATATGACTATTGCTAGCTTTGTAATTTATTCATATGATATCTTATATTCAATACAAATGAAGCATTTATTAGACAATGACTCAAAACTATATCTTATTTTGTGTAGAAATTTTTATTGAATGTGAAAATATTTTTTTCAAAAATTATTGTAATTTAAAGAAACTCAATAAGAAAGCAGTATAATGTGTTTCAGTATTTATAATAAAATAAATTCAGGGAAGTATGACCACATAGCAAAGTTAGACAATCTACATGATTATTTAAGAAATTTTTAGTTAAATTTCACATAAAAATTAAATGGAACGTTAAATTGTTCAAAAAGAGCTAAAATAATTTATATAATGATACATAAAATCATCCATGTACACATTGTGTACACAGAAATTGTATAAAGAGATTATAAATGGTTGGGTATTAGAAAAAATTGGGAAGTGACATCCTAAGTCGTGCCAGGAGACCCAGAAGCCTGGCGGTGATTCATAATCAACAGTGTATGCCCTTAATTCATGTAGTAGAGAATTGCTGAAGACATGCGAATCCAGGGATTCGCCAGACTACACCAGAGGAGCTTGAGAGAGCCTTCAGAGCTGCACCTGACAGCACTCCAAGTGTACGTGGTGACCTACCTATGTTACATAGCAGGTACAGCTCTATAGTCCACATTGTATGAGGGAGTAGACACAGGGATGGTAGCATAAGGGGCATACACCTTAACCTCTCTATTATCTCTCTGATCTGATTTAATACAGAAGGGCAATGGAGAAGATTATCCATGACTTCTACTCAGATCTCTTCGATAGCCACTTCCACCTGCCCATATACCAAATTATGCAGGATGGATATGTCTTTCCCAACGTTCTCCCTTCTGAAAACTGACATGCCATTTCATCGGTAAAGAAGTGAACAGCACCCGGCCCAGACAAGGTCAGACCAAAACACCTAAAGAATCTGCCATCAGTACTCATCAATACACTGGCTCAGCTCTTCACACGCTACCTCTCAGAATACAAGGCTCCGTCCCACTGGAAAACCAGCAGGACTGTACTGCTGTACAAGAAGGGAGACAGGCACGACATTGGCAACTATTGCCCGATATGCCGGTTGTCGGTTATCTAAAAGCTATTCACTGGAGTCATCCTGAATAGGATTGGCAGAACACTAGATGAAGGACAACCATGCGAGCAAGCCGAGTTCCGAAAATGATTCAGCAGAGTCATCCATATCCACACGATAACCAAGCTCATTGAGGTTTTTCAGGAGTTCAAGATACAATTCTGTCTAATGGTCATTAATTTAAAGAAGGCCTTTGATTCTGTTGAGACAGAAGCAGTCATCGAAGCCCTAGCCAAACAGGACCTTCAAACTCAATACAGCAGGATCCTTGGTGAGCTGTATTACGGATTCACTACCAGGATCTCACCATTCTACAAGGAAGTGATTATTGATGTCAAGAGAGGGTTTCAGCAGGGTGATACCATTTCACCAAAACTCTTCAGTGCCACCCTGAGAACGTCATGCGATGACTGGAATGGGAAGGAATGGGAGTGAAGATAGACAGTCCACAACTACACCAACTCTGCTTCACTGATGACATCTTCTAATAACACCAAACATTAGCCAAGGAGCACAAATGCTGGCCATATTCAACCATGAGTGTGGAAAGGTCACTCTGCAGCTGAATCTCACAAAGACAATGTTTATGAGAAATGAACTCATTCGTGAGGTTCTATTCACTCTCAACGGAATGAACATTTCTGAATGCAACAGTTATGTGTACCTAAGTCAAGAATTCAACATGGCAAATGACTTGGCACCTGAGTTGCGCAGGATGAAGAGAGAGGCTTGCAATGCCTTAAAGAGTGTTGAAGAAATAGCTAAGAGGACAAAGAACCTCAGGATCCAGGCACATCTCTTCGATTCCACTGTTTTTCCTGCATTAACATATGCCTCAGAGACCTGGGCCCTATGAAAACAGGATGAATACACTATCCAGGCCTCCCAAAAAGGAATAGAAAGAGCTAAGCTTGAAGTATCACACTTCACTCAAGTGAGAGAAAGAATCCGGATTTCCAAGCTTTGTGGACAATCGAGAATCAGGGAATCTGTCTCATTTGCCAAGGCATCAAAAGTCAGATGGGCTGGTCACATAATGCGATTTGGAGATGACCGCTGAACTAGAGCCATTACTGGATTCCATGAAACGTCAAAAGATCGCTTGGCCACCCACCTGCAAGATAGCTGATCAGACTTCTTCGTCAAGACCCTGAAAGATTGATATGAGGCTCTTTCTGTTCCTAGAGTGAGAAGACACCATTGGGCTACGCTACCCTGCGACAGGGATGAATGGAGACATTACTGGCACCTGCTCTAGCAAATTGATTAAAAACGGGCTATCAAGTGATCAAGTGAAGAAAAAAATTGGAAAATGACTCTGGAGAAATACAGTACTATAGGCCTTTGAATTCTTTTGATCTCTTCATGTGTAGTTTCATTTTAAACTCACTGTATGGTTAAAAATTGGATGAGTATTGCAAACTTTCTAAAGAAATGTCTACCTTCTCTCGCAGTTATGAAACTTTCACAATATCAAATATTTGGAGCATATGGAAATTTAAGATATTTCAGCTCCATTTATACAAAAGCTTTGTAAAATATTGTAAGGAGAATGTGAGTCAAGTATGAATTTTTGTTGCCTAAATATGTGTAGAACCATTCGAACTTTCCGTTTTACAATAAATCTTGTAGTTTGCTACAGCAGATCAAAGACAGACTTGACACATATGCAGTTCTACAGTGAGTCTGTGAATCTTCTTCAGTTTTGTTTTAAATGACTGAGACATTTTTTACATAGCAGTAGCACTATAGCACTGTCCTCTCATTGTTCACTGATTTGCTCGAGCGGGCACCAGTAATGTCTCCGTTCTGAGACTTGTTGTTACTATTTTTGGTATATCAAATATGCAACAGGGAACTTGCCAGTCTCTGCCGACACTCTAGGTAGCTTGCCGGGATCTCTGAGAGGGATGAAGAAATCGAGCCCGGGTTGACCTCGTGCAAGGCAAACGCCCTACCTATTGTGCTCCAGCCCAGTATCTCAATGTAAAAAATAGATTGAAACAGTGAGAGGATTCAATTTATCAGTTAGAAATCATTACCAAATATTTGATTAATTTGAATATAGTTATTTTTCAGATAACAACATAAAAGTTACTAAAATAATGCATTTCAATTTGTAAAAGATGTTCATCAAGCATCATTTTATATATATATATATACATATATATATACATTTGGGGGGTCACACCCAGTGATGCTCAGGGGTTTCTCCTGGTTCTTCACTCAGGAATTATTCCTGGTAGTGCTTGGGGGACCATATGAGGTGCTGGGGATTAGAACTCTGGTTTTCCACGTGCAAAGCAAATTTCCATACTGGCTATACTATTGCTCGGCCCCAACCATCATTATATATTGCCAAACTTATGTTAATATTATTGGCAATGATTTTTAGAATATAATCTATGTTTAAGTAACATAGATCTAAAATTTTCAAAAATATCTTATTTCTTTTCTATGAAAATTTTCAGATAAAATTGGAGGGTAAAATTTTCTTCTAAATTTATTTTTAGAAAATAATGACATAGTTATTCCCTTAATATAATAAAAACTTTGTATAAATTAAGTATTGATAATTTTAGTCATAATATGATAGATCATTTAAACCATAGCAACATAAGCCACGATACCTAGTCATATACACATATTAATGTATATATAAATGCATATATTCATATACATATACATGTGGGCTTGAGCAATAGCACAGCAGGTAGGGCATTTGCTTTTCATGTGGCCAATGGGGCCGATTTGGGTTCAATTCCTCTGCCCCTCTCAGAGAGCCCAGCAAGCTACCGAGAGTATCTCACCCACACTGCAAAGCTTGGCAAGCTCCCCATGACATATTCGATATGCCGAACATGGTAACAAGTCTCACAATGTTACTGGACCCACTTGAGCAAATCGATGAACAATGGGAGCACAGTGCTACACTGCTACATATGCGTATATATGTATACATATATATGTATATCTATAAAGTATATGTATATAAGCATTTATAAATACACATGTATATATGCACAAATGCACATAAACATATATATGCACATATATTATCTCAATAACTTAAAGTTCATTGAGGACCTGGACAGTGTCCATGGAAACTGCTTTCTTAGCAGTGAGTCAGTAATGCATGCTGTTGGAGCTCCATTTTACCAGAACTCAATTGACCCATAATAAATGACCTTTCCATTTGAAGTAGCAGGGAACAAGAGGTACCCACAACTGAATATTTCTCTCCAAAATGACACATCCTATTTATATTCACTTTTTGTTGCTAATGTTCAGATGTATGATGACACCCAAATATAAGGAGGTAAGTGGGTGACTAAAAAGGAAGTCAGGTATTATTGGTGGTCAGTTTCAATATCTACTTTTGAGAAGTAAAAACCATCTTAACTCCAACTGAGCTTAAAGTGAGAAATTCCAATTTTTAAGTAAAAAAAAACTGCACTGTCCTTGTACAGCAATCTAAGGGAAAAAGTAGGAGGGCTGTCTGTCATATTCAAAACATAAAATGTTTTTATCTAATTGCTGTCAATATTCACTGTGATGAGCTGTAAGAAAGGCTACTTGAGTCTGACACTTATCATTGCTAAGTTTATTTCCAATTAGATGCCTATCCTTGACAAAATTATCCATAGGCAAAATTCTTTTGTCACTGCCAAGAGTAACAAATGTGTACCTAAGTGACAATTAAGGGTTCATTTCTTTCAAGCTGTCCTTTTCCTAAATGATAGTTTCGTATATTCATAGTCTAAAATGCAGATTTAACTATAACACTTTTGGCAATTCTGAGAAGAGTTCCTTTTATTATGCATATTATTACTCCTATTATTATTCATTTTATAAACCAATCTTCTGAATTAATTACAATGTTTGACTCTCCTTACTTGTGTTTCTATCAGAAAACTCTTCTGAACTCAACTTTTTTTTTATTATTATGAGCATGAGTAGTCTTCAGTTACTCAGAGACAATCTACTTAACCATACAATTCCTAAAGAAATCCTTTGAGTAACATGGAGAATTTACCATATTTCTCCAAATTACTTTCATATGACTTAAGCAAATGTTTTGCATATCTAGTAGTTTTCCAGTACTTAAAACTAAATGTGTTATCCTTTGTACATATATATTTGGTGATGAGAATTAACTACAAACAAAAAGGTCCTGTTAAGCATATTTTTAGTGGTCAGCAAGAGCTGTGATTTTCTTACCCGTATAATGAAGAAAATGAGAGCCTAAGATATTGTGGTGAAAAATCCTTCTTTTCAAAAGAAGAAAAAGATGTATTAATTTAGTGAAAAGCAGCAGAAGAAATCCTCAAGGCTAATTTGTCCAGAGTAGTATGTGAGTCATTTTAGCTGCCAGGAAATTCAATGGTTGACTGCTTCACTGACTGCCACCCAGTGGGCAGGGCAGAGCACATAACTCAGACAATCACCTATTGGCCCATAATGTTGTACCTTCACATGTGTCTTATACTTCCTCACTGATAAGTGATTAACCCATTCACTAGGTTCATTCAGCAGGACTCTAGTGGTTAAAATAATTAAATTATAGGGTGCCCTACATTAACCACTACATGAATTCCAGCTGCATTTCCCTTTAAAAGGTGAGATATTTCCATTTGACTTCAGAGCCCAAACCATGCCTGCTATGTTTCATACAGAGACCAAATATTTTTTGAAGTTCAAAGATCTTAAGCTACTTAAACTGGTCATTTCAGAATATTGTGTATTTAAACAATGATAAAATTATAAAATGAAATTAGATATTGGCATAAATCCTAATATAATTTGTCTGTTAAGTAGATAACTGCTGACTTATTTGTGTGTGTGTGTGTGTGTATGTGTATGTGTTATTAGGGTCTATTGTGGGTTAGTACTAGGGGTTGAGGGGTGTCATTCTAGATGGCTCTAGATGGTCACTCTAAATGGTTGGGAGGATCAGAAGTTCCTAGACTTCCAACTTGGGTTTCCAGCATTCAAAACATGCAGTAGAGACCATTGAGCTATCTTCCCAGCCCAAATTAGTAGAGTGTTAATGAATATCATCATGATCATGACCATCCTGTTGTTCATTGATTGCCTCGAGCAGGCACAAGTAACATCTCCTTCATCCTAGCCATGAGATTTTAAAAAGTGCCATATTCAAGGCTCTTTCAGAGTTAGGAGAATGAGCTCATTATTGTTACTGGTATTTGGCATATTGGGTACCCCATAGGGAGTTTGCCAAATTCTGCCATGTGGGCAGGATACATTTGGTAGCCTACCAGATTGTCCAAAGTAAAAACGAGATAATGAGATGGAGCTGGGTTTTATAGTCTCTGGGTCTTGGCCGTTGATGGGACTATCTGGCGCCAGGGGCAGTTGGTGGGTGTGATGGCTCCTTCATGCGTGTGGAGAGTGGTCTCAGCATGGCTGTCGCTGGTTCTGGAGGTTTTTGGCTGCAGGGCCTCTGCTCAGGGCGGGGAGGGAAACTCAACCCGGCCCCCTGCAAGGGGCCCCGTTGAGGACAGCCAGGCATGGGGGCAGGATACTCTGCGTTGTTCTCTTCCGGGAGCTGGGTTTTATAGTCTCTGAGTCTTGGCTGTTGATGCGATTACACTGTGCATAGGGCCAGTTGGTGGGGGTGACCCTGGCCTACTGGAAGATGGAGGATCTGGGTGGAGGATGCTCAGCTCCAATCCGAGTAGGCTTGGAGATCTCAGTCCCGGGACCCGCATGCCTTTGTTCCTCTGCTAGTACCTTCATGCGTGTGGAGAGTGGTCTCAGCATAGTTGTGGCTCTGGTTCTGGAGGTCTTCGGCTGCTGGAGCTCTGCTTGGGGCAGGGAGGAAAACTCAACTCGCCCCCCTGCAAGGGGCCCTGGTGAGGACAGCCAGGCATGGGGGCAGGAGACTCTGTGCTGTTCTCTTCTGGGAGCTGGGTTTTGTAGTCTCTGGGTTTTGGCCATTGATGGGATTACCTGGCACCAGGAGCAGTTGGTGGGAGTGTGGCGTCACACTCATGAATATTATAAAATATGTATTATCAAAATCATAATACATTTCAAACAAAATAATAATATATTTTGTTTTAAATTTGACACTACATGTCGGAGTATATTTTTTAAATTATAGATTAATTTTGGTTATTCATTCCACTAACATTTATTCACTTTATTTGTTCATTTATTTATCTATCTTCATATGGTATCTTGTGTAATTTCTGGGTGGCTAGGGAAGCCACCGTGGCTCTCCCTTTTGCCCATGTTCAGTGGACTCGGGCCACTCGCTCACCCAGGACAACCCATGCCATGGTAAAATGAAGGAGAAACAAAGGCCACCAGTTGCCATTTATTCCATTCTCCCCACACACCTGTTCCAGTCTCACTGAGCCCCTCATTCTAGACTCACACTGCCCCTCATTCCCATCTCCTCATGTCTCCCGGCTCATCTCTCTGCTCACTCTCACAGCTGCCTCTCTCGTCTTTCCATGCACCTGCTCCAGCATTCTTCCCCTACATTCTTTTTCTTCTAGTCTCTCCATGCTCCAATATGCTTCCCTGGTCTCTCCCTCTCCAACTCCCCCTCATTGTGGGTAGACCAATACTAGTCCTTAGCAAAATCAACATATCAAAGGCCCTTCATCAGCTCAAGGTTAAAATGCCACTTAGGGGTGTTTCTGATATTCTTAGTCCAATAATTTAATTAACATCTTAATTAACATCTACTTCTTAGCACTGTTTTGTAACAGTGTCCTCCCTTTGTTCATGGATTTGCTTGAGCTGACACCAGAATGTCTCCATTGTGAGACTCTTTGTTACTGTTTTTGGCATATCGAGTACGCGATGAGGAGCTGGCCAGGTTCTGCCATGTGGATGGGATACTCTCAGTAGCTTGCCAGGCTCTCCAAGAGGAGCGGAGGAATCGAACCCGGGTCAGCCACGTACATGGCAAACGCCCTATCCTCTGTGCTATTGCTCCAGCCCTCTACTTCTTAATATTAGTTAGCTTGTATGGACACAGTAAGAGATATATTGAGCTTGTAGGGTACTCTGCTGGGGACATCCTGCCACAGACTTAGACTACAGTGCTCCAGCCAGATTAATCTTTCCTAACCCTAGCAGGTTCCTACTTCAATTATTGCTTTTTTGGATCATGACAGAATTTGTCCATGACCATGCTCTTAACTTATAGTTAAATATTATGGCATTTTGGCCAGGACCATTTTGATGCCAGGTAGCTCACAGCTTGTCCTGAATCCATCCAGTCCCTCGTTAGGACCTTGATTTTAGGGTGGTAGGAAATGCGGGCAACTGAGGTTAAAGTCAAGAGAACAGATGTCTGGGAGTGAATATCATCCGGAGTAAATTAATCCCAAGTTACAAAAGCATAGCATTAACTACCTTCCTGTGTCTATACAAAAAATAACATTGCTCTGAATTAACTATGCAAATGAATTAAGAAGAAGAGAAAAGTAACATTTACAAGTTAACAGAGCACAAAGAAAGAGGTTACAAATAAACACAGAGGAATGGGAGCACTGTGATGGGAGTAACTCAATAAACCTAAGCTCCTTACAGCAAGGTAGAAAGGACAAACCAATGTTTTCCTACAGTATCTTTAGGAATTTCCCACATTTGGATAATAGGAAAGTGAATGTAAACAATTTATCAAGTGAGAAGAAAAGTACTAAAGAAAACTCAAAGTATACCAACATAAAATTTTAAAAGAAAATATACTAGATATAAATATAAAGTATGATTGTATAAAACTCTACAATATAAATAAGCATTTTTTTTGTTTATTGCATGTGCACAAAAATAACCGGTAACTCTTACCACTGAAAAAATATGAAATAGGATCATTTTATTGATAATTGTTGTCACCAAATACATATGTAGAAAATGTAATGCATTTTAAGGTCTGTAGAGCTAACTAGGACTCTTTAAACTCAACATTGCATCCAGGTACGAGAAATTTAATACTGCAAAGTCCCCATCACTTTCAGACCTCCTTGAATTTGGCAGTGGAGGGAAAGTCAGGCACTAATTTACATCCAAGTCCTCTTAACATCATTGGCACTGGCAGTGAAGCTAAATAATTCCTGTTTTCTTTAGGTGTGCTTAAACACAAACCCCATCCCTTATCCACGCCTTCGTGAAAGATGGGTTAACATGGAACTCACCCCACTGGTGATCACTAAGAACGCCTAATGCAATCCATACAATCTAATGCAGCCTGAAAGGAACTCATAATACATAGGACTAATGTTAGCAACCTGAAAATTTCAAAATGAAATTTCTAATGATTTCCAGTAAAATGAAGACATTAAAAGAATAAATCTTTAACAAAGAAAATATGATAATATCAGGAAAATACCAAAAAAAAAAAAGATTGAGATTAAAGGATATGGTGGCTGGCCCAATTAAAAGACAATATCAGCAGAGGGTAAAGGATACAAGAAGCATGGAAAAAGCAGGAAATTAAATCAGTGAATTCAGAGATAAAGCAATGGAAATTGTACCAAAAGTCCATAAAAATTAGAAGGAATTAGAAGTAATGATGATAATACAACCCATGAATATAACTTCACTTCAAAACATTTCTGTTCAAGAGACTGATGCACACAGTCCCATGACCAGGAGGATATATATATATATATATATATATATATATATATATATATACTGTCACTGTAGTAATGATTCTCTCTGTCATAAATGAATATTTTTCCAATGACAGAAACTGTTGGCACAGGGGTAGGATTTTTATCTATGGTAAACCATAAAAAAAGGCAAAATCCCGAACAGTCAGGTTAATCCAAAGTGCTTGAGACAAACAAGAAAATCCTTTTGTGTATGCCAGATAGGAAACAGAGGACTGACACAGTGTAAGTGGGATTATAGCAAAGGGAGTATGGAAGGCTAGCCTAGAAAACGAAGCATCGGCAACACAGCCACAGAATCCCTTCTTTATGAGCATATAATTAAAACGTAGGGATACAATTCTACAGCATAACTGGCCAACTTGGACAGATGTTCAGAAAGCACCACTGATTAAATAGTATTTGTTTAGCTGAGAAGTTAATTTACCTCAATAGATGAGCATTTTATTGCAAATGGAAATTTTATTTTGCTTCATATTAACACCTTGGATAATGTGAAACAAAACAAATTTGATGTTTTTTAAAAATATTCTCATCTTTTGGAAAACAACTTTAATCAAAATGTTATTTTCTTTGATGAGAGAAGACGAAACTTATACGAAGACATCATTGCATTTTATAAAAAAAATAAGCAATTCCGACAAATCTCTTTAAGTTCAATGTTCTATCTCTTTAGAAAACACAGTAGGTTAATACCAACACCATTATACGTAAACATATAGAAATCTTTTAACAATAGTAGATATGACAAACACAGTAACAATAAATCTCACAATGGAGACATTACTGGGCTCACTCAAGCAAATTGATGAATAATGGGAGGACAGTGCTACACTACTACAATGATGCAATTCACAGAATTTATAGTACTGTTCTTATAGCTCTTTGCACTTAATTAAGAATAAAAGTGGAATGAGCATCATAATATTACTATACATTTGAGTCTATCATTTATTAACTTAAAAAGATTATAAAAGCTATCTAGTTTGGCATTTAACAAAATAGCTATTGATACTAAAAGGTAGTCTTTTCAATGGATAACGTGTATGTGTGTGTGTGTGTGTTTGTGTGTGTGTGTGTGAGTGAGGGAGAGAAAGTAAGCTAAGATTATAATAAAAGTAAAATAAATAAAAATATAGAAATCATTTGGTGCAAAAAGTTGTGTTGAAATAAATTTCAAAGTTTTTACTCAGATAATTTATATAATTTAAGTGAAATTATGAGTATAGAAAAGCTATTTTAAATTGGACTGTTATTTGAATGGCTTTCATCTAATGTTTTCCAAAATTGTGTACAACCAGTAGTTCAACAACAAAAGTAGTTTAATATTTGTGTAAGAGGAGATGCCTTTTTATCATTTAAACATCAGAATCAGGAACTGAGGCACATTGCGGCAAACAAAGCTGAACGGCTCCGGGTATTCTCTCCTCATTCAAACAGGTACCGCCTAGCGCCCAGCGCCAGAGACTCTTTCTGGGCATGCACAGCCAATTTGATCTCTCTAGAACAGCCGGTTTTCACGCTTGATCTGCGTGGGACAGGAACTGAGGCACATCATGTAGAAACAAAGCTGAACTTCTCTGGGCATTTTCTTCTCATTCAAACAGCTACCATCTGGCGCCCAGAGCCAAGGGACACTTTCCAGGGCCACGGCCGTGTAGCAGCCGCAAATTATTCTCCCACTACATATCCCATAGGAACCATAAGTTACCCTCTTAAATGAAACTGTCTCTAGGTTAGCTCAACCACTAGAAACACATTAGCCAATAATTCATTAAGCTTATTTCAGTTCATTCTGCATATCAAACAGAATAGTAACAGTGAATGTGAAGGCCTGAACCACACTGGTCACAATGGTAAAGCAATGCAAAAGCCCACCAAACTTTCTTATTGAAGAAGCTAGCTCAGAAGACACCAATAGTACCATAGTGTTAGACAACCTCGCTGACAAGGAATTCAGAACGGAGCTACTTAGGATGCTTAGGGAGCTAAAAGAAACAATGGAAAGCAATGCCAATAAAAGACAATTGGATTTGAAGGCAGAAATGAGGAAAATGCAAACGGAAATGTCAGACCTGAAAAACCTGGGAGGCAATTTGAAAAACTCAGTGGAAGGCCTCAGCAGCAGAGTAACAGCTGCTGAGAACAGAATCAGTGAGTTCGAAGATGAAGTTCAGAGACTCTCAGGAAAAGAGCAGAAAATGGAATAGAGACTCACAATTTGGGAACAGATGGCAAGAGAATATCGTGATGAAGCCAAGAGGGGTAACATAAGAATTATTGGAGTCCTAGAGGGACAGGAAGAAAACCCTGAAGAAACAGTCAAAGACATCATTGCTACAACGTGTTCAGAGCTGAAGAAAACCTGTGACCAAATTCAGGAGGTCCGAAGGGTACCAGCTAGAAGAAATCTGAATAAAAATACCCCAAGACACATCCTTATCAAAATGACCAAAACCTTAGATACAAAATTCTGAAAGCAGCACGATCAAAGAAAGAAATTTCCCACAAAGGAGCATCCTTAAAATTTACAGGTAATTTGTCTGATGAAACCCTCATGGCCCGAAAACAGTGGTGGAATATAGTGAAAAAACTCAATGAAATGAATGCCTCACCAAAAATACTTTACTCAGTGAGACTCTCATTCATAACAGAAGGAACTACACAGTTTCACAGACAAACATCAGCTCAGGACCTTCAAAGACTCAAAACCATGGTTACAAGAACTACTAAATGGGCTACTTTAAGACAAGAAAGACCTCTCAAATACACCAAATATCAACAGAAAAATGGGACAAAATCCCATAACAATAATCTCTCTCAATGTCAATGGGCTAAACACACCGATTAAAAGACATAGAGTGACAGGATGGATTAGAAAATTGTACCCAACATTCTGCTGCCTGCAAGAAACACATCTCAATAGTCAAAGCAAACACAGACTCAGAGTCAAATGCAGGAAAACAATCCTACAGGCAAATAGTTCCCATAAAAAAGTTGGGGTAGCCATCCTAATATCAGACCACATCGATTTCAGAGTGAAGAAAGTCACAAGAGACAGTGAAGGCCATAATGCGCTGAAATTAGAAGTAAATCACACAAAAAATAGAGAACTAAATCAAACACCTGGAAATTAAACAGTGCACTATTGAACAACGAGTGGCTTAGAAAGGAAATCAAAGAGGAAATCAAAAAATTCCTAGAAACAAATAAAAATGAGGACACCAGTTACCAAAACTTATAGGACACAGCAAAAGCTGTCTTAAGAGAAAAATTTACAGCTCTACAAGCATTCCTCAGGAAGGAGAAGTGAGCCCACATAAATAACCTAACCTCGCAGCTTAAGAGCTTGGAAAAGGATCAACAAAAGGAGCACAACCCGAACAGGAGAAAGGAAATAATAAAACTCAGAGCAGAGATTAACGAGATGGAAATCCAAAAAACAATCTGAAAGATCAATGAAACCAAGAGCTGTTTCTTCGAGAAAATTAACAAGATCGATAAGCCTCTAGCAAAACTCACAAAGAAAGGGAGAGAGAAAACTCCAGTAAACCGAATCAGAAGTGAAAAGGGGGTCATTACAACAGAAACTACAGAAATTCAAAGGTTCCTCAGGGAGTACTTTGAGAAGCTTTATGCCACGGAACATGAAATCCTCCAGGAAATGGATAAATTCCTAGAATCCTACAGACTCCCAAGGCTGAACCAAGAAGACCTGGAATACCTGAACAGACCTATCACCATAAAGGAAATTGAAATGGTAATAAAAAGTCTCCGCAAGCACAAAAGTCCCAGCCTGGATGGATTCATGTGTGAACTCTTCCAAATCTTTAAAGAAGACTTACTCCCAATCCTCTAAGTTTTTCCACAGAATTAAAATATCAAAAACACTTCCAAACAGTTTCTATGAAGCAAATATCACCCTGATACCAAGAGCAGACAGAGATACCACAAAGAAAGAGAAGTACAGGCCGATATCCCTGATGAACACAGATGCAAAGATCCTCAACTGTGTAAACTCACAAAAGGGGCACTACACAGTGGCGGTGGCTCTATCTCTCCTGTCACCCTTGTTCGGTAGTCTCACCCTTCTTCCCCCACCCCGGGGAGGTTGATGGTGATGGGCAGTCAAAGGAAGGAACGAGGGCCAGACTGATTGGTCTTAGTCACAGTTTATTCCAGTCCTATCTCCATCCACACCAGTCTCTCTTCTCTGCCTCTGCATCCACTTCTTCCTCCCCCGTCCCCTCCTCTTTCCTTCTCCATCCCCCTTGATCCTCCTTCTCTGGAGTCTGGATTCTGAACCCCCTTTCTCTTCCTTCTGATCCCCAGCCCACTCTTACAGTACGGTTAAATCCCAAAGCATGAGGGGTTGGGGTAATAATTACACATAGGTGTGGTCACACAATCAATAGGGGTAGAATTCTTAGCCTCAGGGAAAGCCGCTCCTAGGACAGATCCTCTCTCAGCAGGACGACCCACCCTAGAGCAGAATCCCATGGGTGTGTCTCTCCTCTCCTTGTCTGACAAGCATATAAGCATATATAATATAAATCATTTTGTACGGATACAGTAAGAAATATCCCAAACTTATAGAATTGCTCTCCTAGGGCCATCTCAATCTCAGACTATAGTGCTCAGGCCAGATAGTCTTTCCTACTGCTAGCAGGATCCTCATCTCATCGTTACTTTTGGATCATGACAGCATTTGTCTATGATCAAACTCTTAACTTATAGTTAAGAAACGTGGCATTATGGCCTGGCCAATTTTGATGCCAGGGTAGCTCACCGCTTGACCTGGGTCCATTCAGTCTCTCTTTGGGACCCTGCTTTGGGGGTGTTAGGAACTAAGGGCAATTGAGGCTTAAGTCGAGAAATCGGATGCTCGGGAGTGAATAATATTCAAATTCAATCGAATCCTAAGTTACAAAGCATAATGTTAATGGTCTTCCTGTATCTATACAAAAAGGGCATTGCTTTAAAGTAAACTGTTCATAAGGCATAAGGAGAGGAGAAAGGCAATATTTCACTCATACATATGAAATCATAGATTTCTGAGGAATCTGGCCTTACAAATTAACAGAGTCTGATTAGGGGGAAAGATGATTAACTGGATGGGGAGGAGAGAATAGGGAAGACTGTTTAGAGATAAACACAATTGAATGGAAGTGCCTCAGGAGCACTGTGATGGGTGTAACCAGATAAACCTAAACTCCTTGTGGAAGAAGGACAAAGCAAAGCAAGGTCATCCTACACTCAACAAACTACTAGCAAACAGAATCCAACGACTCATCAAAAAGATCATACACCAAGACCAAGTAGGATTCATCTCAGGGATGCAAGGATGGTTTAACATTCAGAAATGAATCAACATAAACCATCATATCAACAAAAGAAAAGATTAAAAGCATATGATCATATCAATAGATTCAGAGAAAGCATTTGACAAGATCCAGCACCCATTCATGATGAAAACCCTAGCCAAAATGGGTATAGAGGGGACTTTCCTCAACATAGTTAAAGCCATCTACCACAAGCCTACAGCAAGCATCATCCTCAATGGGGAAAAACTGAGAGCCTTCCCTCTAAGATCAGGGACAAGACAAGGATGTCCACTCTCTCCACTGCTGTTCAATATAGTACTGGAAGCACTTGCAATAGCGATTAGGCAAGAAAAAGATATTAAGGGCATTCAGATAGGAAAGGAAGAAATCAAGCTCTCACTATTCACAGATGATATAATACTATACTTAGAGAACCCTATAACCTCCACCAAGAAACTCCTAGAAGCAATAGACTTGTATAGTAAAGTTGCAGGCTATAAACTCAATACCCAAAAGTCCATGGCTTTCCTATATGCAAACAGTGAGAGAGAAGAAAGCGACATGAAAAAAAAATCCCATTCACAATTCTGCCCCAGACAATCAAGTACCTAAGAATCAGCTTAACTAAGGAAGTAAAGGACCTGTACAAAGAAAACTGCAAAACGCTAATTCAGGAAATAAAAGAGGGCATGAGAAAATGGAAAGATATCCCCTGCAGCAAGGTGGCCACCACCTCAGAGCTTATAGGAAAGCCAGGTATGAGCCGGCCGTGACGGGGCAACTGCAGTCTCATGAAGGGGAAGGGGGCTGGTACCGGCATGTCCTTCACACCCTACCGAGGTCATGAGTTGCCCCCCACGAGTGGCTCTCCGGCACAGCCATAACACCAGACATACAGAAACCAATCTCGTAATTATCTGGCTCTTTGCAGAAATCCAAAATTGTGGCCGCATGACATTATGTGATTCTCATCACCAGCTATAGAAAACAAAATATTTCACAATGCCTTTTCAGCAATTCTGATTGTTTTGGGGGAAATTCTAAACAATAATGGTGCATCTTTTTGTCGAAATGATGAATGCAATCAATGTAGAGAAGAGTTCACTAGAAATCATCTGCCTCAGAGGCATTTGGAGGGGTGGGAGGGGGAGTATACTGGGGTTGTTGGTGGTGAAGAATGAGAACTGGTGAAGGGAAAGATGTTTGTTCATTGTATGACTGAGACTTAAACCTGAAAGCTTAGTAACTTTTCCCACAGTGATTCAATAAATAAATATAAAAAGAAAATAAATAAATAAATAAAAATTAAGGTGGAGTTCATGCCCAAATCAATCAGCTAATCAGTGGCTGAATAATAGCAGTACTCCAACAAAAAAAAAAAAAAAGAAATTGAGCAAACACTCCTGAAATTCATAACCCCCACGAATAGCTAAAGCAATTCTTGGGAAAAAGAAAATGGGAGGAATCAACCTCCCTAACTTCAAACTCTACTACAAAGCAGTATTAATTAAAACAGCATGGTACTGGAACAAAGGCAGAACTGCAGACCAATGGAACAGGGTTGAATATACTGACATCTCCCATCAATCCTATGATTATCTAATCTTTGATAATGGAGCAAGAAATGTGAAGTGGAGTAAGGGAAGCCTCTTTAACAAATTGTGCTGGCAAAACTGGATGGCTACATACAAAAAAAATGGTCTCAGAACTCTGCCTAACACCATGTACAAAAGTAAGATAAAAATGTATTAAAGCCCTCAACATCAGACCAGAATCCATAAGGTACATTGAAAACAAGGTTGGCAAAACCCTCCATGACATTGAAGCTAATGGTATCTTCAAAGATGTCACGTCACTGGCTGAGCAAGTGAAAATATAGATAGATAAATGGGACTATCTTAAACTAAGAAGCTTCTGCACCTCAAAAGAAACAATGGCCAAACTACAAAGACAATCTACAGAATGGGAAAGAATATTCGCCGAATACACATCTGACAAGGGGTTGATATCAAGGATATATAAAGTACTGGTTGAACTTCACAAGAAGAAAACATACAACCCCATAAAAAATGGGGCAATGAAATGAACAGAAACTATCTCAAAGAAAAAATCCGGATGGCAAAAAGGCACATGAGAAAATGCTCTACATCATTAATCATCAGGGAGATGCAGATCAAAACCACAGTGAGATACCATCTCACACTTCAGAGACTGGCCCACATCCAAAAGAACAAAAACGACTGATGCTGGTGTGGATGTGGCGAGAAGGTGACACTCCTTTACTGCTGATGGAAATGCCAACTGGTTCAGCCCTTTTAGAAAACAGTATGGACAATTCTCAAAAAATTAGAAATTGAGCTTCCATTTGACCCAGCAATACCACTCCTGGGAATATATCCCAGAGAGGCAAAAATGTATATTCGAAGTGACATCTGTATTTGTTTGTTCATTGCAGCACTCTTTACGATAGCCAGAATCTGGAAAAAACATGAGTGCCCAAGAACAGATGACTGGTTAAAGAAAATTTGGTACATTTACACAGTGGAGTACTATGTAGCTGTTAGAAAAGATGAAGTCATGAAATTTACATACAAGTGGTACTACATGGAAAGTATCATGTTAAGCGAAATGAGTCAGAAAGAGAGGGATAGACATAGAAAGACTGCATTCATCTGGGGAACATAAAGTAACAAAATGGGAGACTAACACCCAAGAGTGGCCAAGATTAGTACCAGAAATTTTGCTTCATGGCTTGGAGGCCAGCTGCACATGCTAGGGGAAAGGGGAGCTCACCTAGAAAAGGGAGCACCAAATAAATGGTGTTTGGAGGATCCTCCCAGGATGGAAGATGCATGTTGAAAGTAGACTATGAACCGGACATGATTGCCACTCAATGCATCTTTTGCAGACCACAACACCCAAAAGGAGAGAGAGAACAAAAGGGAATGCCCTGCCACAGAGGCAGGGTGGGATGGGGGGGATGGGGGTGGGAGGGATACTGGGATCCATGGTGGTGGAAAATGCACACTGGTGGAGGGATTGATATTTGATCATTGTATAATTGAAACCCAAGCACAAAAATTCGTAAGTCTACAACTGTACCTCATGGTGTTTCACTAATAATAATAAAAAAATCAGAATCAGAAAATATTCAGAAAGTGGTTAAATGATTTTGAAATCACTTGATGTCATAAATTCGAGGTAGTTAGTCTGGCTGGAGCGATAGCACAGCGGTAGAGCATTTGCCTTGCATGCAGCCAGCATGGCCAATTCGAGTTCGATTCCTCCGCCCCTCTCGGAGAGCCCGGCAAGCTACCAAGAGTATCTCGCCCGCACGGCAGAGCCTGGCAAGCTCCCCGTGTTGTATTCGATATGCCAGGCATAGTAACAACAAAGTCTCCAATGGAGATGTTACTGGGCCAGCTCGAGCAAATCGATGATCAACAGGAGGGCCTTTACTTTACTTTAGTCTGTCTTCCATTTTATTTTTGCTTATTTTTCTTATCACACAGCAGAGTAAGGACATCACCCATTTAACTAAGGTCTATAAAGATGTAGCACCAATGATCACTGTTCTGAACAAATAATTTAACTCTACACATAATTTATCTAGTCAAAGTTGGCACCTTCCTCACTTTGAGACAATCATCCAGCTTTTTTTGGAGTAGAGTCTGCTGTGATTTTTTCAAATATTTCATTGCAATTGACCTCTTTTTAACTGACCCTGCTTTCTTTCCCTCAATCTCATAGGCTATCATTCCTAGAGAACACCCTATAAATGGTGAATGCACTGATCTCATTACTCTCATTGATGGTTAGAAGGGAAGTTAACTTGTGATGTTAGGTAAATATAAATGTGTTTCTTATAAAATATTTATTATATAATTTATTATATTATTATAAAATGGTGAACTGACTTTTACATAGATCACATTCATATTTAATCATAGTCTTATCCTAGAATGTATGTAATTTTCCTTCATTACAGTAATCAGAAGAAGTCCCAAATTTTCTCATACTAAAAACCCTCGGATTCTTTCTTAGGTTAAAATTACAGTAAAGGAGGAAGGGCATCTGTCTTACCCTACCTGGGTATTTGTTCGGGGTCCTAGCCTCCATTTCCCATATGGATCCCTGAGTACCATGAAGAGCAATTACTGAGTAGCGCTTGTCAGGTGTAGCTCAAAATCAAACAAAGCAAAATGAACTTATTTCTCTTACAGTTAGCTTTTTCACTTGTGCTGCTGTGGTTTCTTGAAAACACATGAATGCAAATATATGTTCACTTTTATCTATTAGTGTACATGTATATCATCAAAATTAAAGCAATATATTGCTCATACTATTTCATTTTGATCTGAATTTTCTTGCTTACAGCAGTCAAACCTAAGGATTCCCTAGGTAGTAGCACTGTAGCACTGTCCTCCCATTGTTTATCGATTTGCTCCAGCAGGCATCAGTAACGTCTCATTGTGAAATTTGTTGTTACTGTTTTTGGCATATCGAATACACCAGGGGGAGCTTGCCAGGCTCTACCATGCAGGCAGGATGCTCTCAGTAGCTTGCAGGTCTCTCCAAGGGGGTCAGAGGAATCCAACCCAGGTTGGCCGTGTGCAAGGCAAATGATCTACCAGCTGTGCTATTGCTCCAACCTAGGTAGTAAAGTAAGTAAAGTAAAGGCCCTCCCGTTGATCATCGATTTGCTCGAGCAGTCCCAGTAACGTCTCCATTGGAGACTTTGTTGTTACTGTGTCTGGCATATTGAATACGTCACGGGGAACTTGCCAGGCTCTACCGTGCAGGCGAGATACTCTCGGTAGCTTGCCGGACTCTCCGAGAGGGGCGGAGGAATTGAACTTGGGTCGGCCATGTTGGTTGTGTGCAAGGCAAACGCCCTACTGCTGTGCTATGGCTCCAGCCTAGGTAGTAAGAGTACAGACATGAGGAAAAGAAAGGAAAGACAACCGAGGGAGGCTTAGGATGAGAAGGATAGATGTTAAGTAACATGGATAGGGGTAAGAGACCTTGAGCATGTCAGTGGTATAGAGATAGGGGGTATGTATTTAAATTACAGAGCTAACAATAATGTAAGCATAGAATTCTAACTAATAAGAATGCAAAAATGTGTCTGTCAAGGAGAAGGTAGGTGGTGAGAAGGAATATAAGGAAACTGGTGATGCTATGTCAACATGGGTGGTGAGATTGGTGTTAGAACATTACATATGAAACTCAGCTCTGAATAACTATGTAAATCATGATGCTTTGATATTTTTTACATAAAAGGTAAAGGTAAAGGCCCTCCCGTTGATCGTCGATTTGCTCGAGCGGGCCCAGTAACGTCTCCATTGGAGACTTTGTTGTTACTGTGTCTGGCATATCGAATACTCTCGGTAGCTTGCCGGGCTCTCCGAGAGGGGCGGAGGAATCGAACTCGGGTCAGCCATTTTGGCCGCTTGTAAGGCGAACGCCCTACCCGCTGTGCTATCGCTCCAGCCATATCAAAATATTATTTTAAAAATTATAAAAATATAAGAATTATATGTAGCTATGTAAAAGGTGTTAAAGACGCCTATTGTTTTATCAATAAATATAAATGCAACTGTTTGGGGATACACCTACATGTGTAAACAGTTTGCAAGGGGTATAAGCCAATTGAATAGAGGGTGGGGCTTTTGGTATGATGACCTCTGAAGAATCAAGGTTGAATTCAATTGCCAATGTCCCAAGGACTTAATACTTATACCAATGTAATGAGACCTCTGAAAAAGCCCTCAAAGTAGGGATCTTGATGAGTCTTTGGATTGGTGTCATGTGAAGAATGTGGGAGAGCCGCCAAGCAGAATGCCTGGAGATATTCTGCATGTTTTGCCCCATTCTTGTACTATCTATCTATTCTACTTGGTGTTGCTTAATCTTCTTTAGAATAAATAGATAATATATTAAGTAAACCGGTTCCCTCAGTTCTTTGAATCATTTGAGGAAAGAAACTGAACCTGAGGAGAAGGATGTTGAACCCTCTAATTTAGCATAAATTTAGTCACAGTAATCATATTTCTGATCATTGTATACTGGTTAGCAATCATCATCTAAAGACTAAAGAGAGAACAGAGGGTCTTTTATCTGAAGTTGGAAATGCTGGTGTGTTAGACTTTTCTGGCTGTTGTGACTGTGAATACAATGGCTGACAGTATAGGAATTGGACCCTCAACTTTTGGAATCCTTTTCAAGTTTTACTTAGATTCTATCAAAATTAAATTGAAGTCTTTATCATTCTGATGGTGTCTGAGAAATGCTTTTTGGTTTTGTAAAGCACCCATAACTCGGTTCAGAAATTGGGTTGAAAGACAACTAAAGCATTTCCTTTTAAGGCCTTCCTTATTGTCTGTAGTATTCTATACGCCATAGATGACTTCTTGATAGTCTTTGACATTTCTAAGAGATTTTCTGGATGGTCTCATCACACTCTCATTTTTGAAATTTATTATCTTAGAATTTACCCTTTGCTAATTTATTATTAATCCTTTTTATTATGGTTACAAAAATAAACACTAGATCATTAACCCTAATCATTCAAAAACATAATTATCTAGTTCACTATTAGCCTCACAAGAGTTGCTGTCACACACTTAATAATTTCAAAGTCTTTACAATGAATTGACCTTTTCCATAATCTAATATTTTAATTCTTATGCCTTCCACACTCAATGGTCTTGTTCATAGTACCTCTCTGTCCTGGGTCCCACTAATATACTGTAGATACTGGCTTTATTAAGAACTGTATCTCTTCCACTTCAATCATCTTCCTGTCTTAAACTATTTGCCTTCTTAACCATCCCCATGGTGACTGAACTTAACAATGAGCTTATAAATAAATTATAAACAAAAACCAACAATTCATTGAATAATCCAGCTTTCCCCCCTTTTCCTAAAATCTACATCCTATGTTTCAGGAGAGTAATAAAAGCCAAAATAGATGTAAATTTAGTTTATTTGGAGGAAAATTATGAGCGTACTAGAGAGATTTAGGATTCTGGTGATGAAGGGAATCTGCACTTATACTGCATTTGTTTTTTTAGTAATAAACAAACACTTATTTGGAGCAAAATTTCCACCAGACTGGGATAGGAGAGGTGGTAAAAATAGCTTATCATTAAGGCACCTGATTAGTTTTCTAATAACAAGAATTTTCAATAAAAATTATGGTATAATTGTTTTAAACATTTTGTTTTTCTATTTGTTTGTTTTTGTTTTGTTTTGAGGTCACATCTGGTGATGTTCAGGGCTTACTCCTGGTTTTGCATTCAGGAGTTACTCCTGGAAGTGCTCAGGGAACCATTTAGGATTCCAGGTATCGAACCCAGGTTGGCTATGTGGGAGGCAAATGTCCTGCCAGTTGTATTGTTGCTCTGGCCCCAAATTATTGTATAAAATTTTAAGACCTACAAAATAACTAACCTCTTTCTAGCTTAAATTATTACATGTGTGTTAGCTCATACTTAAAACGTATGGTATTAAGGTTATAGAGGACAGAATATATCAGTCATTATTCTTCTTTTCCATGTGTCATAAAATTCATAGCAAAACATTGCAAATGCTATTCTGAATATATTCTTAATAACCAAAATTCTATAACATTCACCACGATATTTCCATATAAATTCTGCATTCTCTAAATTTACATTCATCATCTAAAAATTTGTAAAAAAAATAGAGCCAGGCTGATTAGAATTTACACTTAGGTTGAATGGCATATAATTTTGTTTTATTTTCTTAGGTTTCTTTCTATGGGAGATTTTATGCCTCATACCTCCTTCTTCTATCTTTCAATACCGTGACGTTTTAACTTTCTGATAGAGAACATCTACCTATTCTCATTTTAAGATCTTTAAGCATACTTAAATGTTTGTCCACATATTCTTTTTTTTTTCCTCCACATGTTCATTGAGTGTTGTCCCCTCTCACATAAGTTGCTTCTAAAACTTGCTTCAATAGTTAGACAACAAGGATGTACTACACAGGAATTATACCACAAATTCATTTCATAAAATATAATGAAATAGCTTATATAAGGTCAGAGTTTAACATGTATTTCTTTCTTTTTCCTCTATAGTTCACCTATTTGATACCAATATACACAGACTTCAAAAACATTCTGAGTGTTGTCCTGGGACTCATATTTCATTTCTCATCACTCCATGCTCAAGTAGACTCAAGACTCAGTTTTAAGTATTTTCTACGTCCAGATATCTTATCGTTTTTTAATTTTTTTTTTAAAGAAAACCACTTTATTTTATTTTATGTATTTATTTATTTATTTATTTATTTATTTTGCTTTCTGGATCACACCCGGCAATGCACAGGGGTTACTCCTGGCTCTGCACTCAGGAATCACTCCTGGCAGTACTCAGGGAATCATATGGGATGCCGGGAATCGAACCTGGGTCAGATGTGTGCAAGGCAAATACCCTTACCTGCTGTGCTATCTCTCCAGCTCCTCGCTTTTAATTTTTTAATTTTTTTTTTTTTGCAGGCAGGGTACAACTGGTTTTGCTCATCATTTATTCCTGGCTGTTGAACTTTTCACTCAGGGATC
The DNA here is from genome assembly GCF_029834395.1 of Sorex fumeus. Taxonomy (NCBI): domain Eukaryota; kingdom Metazoa; phylum Chordata; class Mammalia; order Eulipotyphla; family Soricidae; genus Sorex; species Sorex fumeus. The sequence goes on along the minus strand of NW_026606086.1, from coordinate 13,978,063 downwards.
ACTCGTGGTTGGGTGGGAGGACTATATGGGGTTCTGGGGATTCAATGCAGGTTCGTCATATGCAAAGCGAGCAAGTACCCTATGTGCTGTATCATGGCTCCCACCCTCCTTTTCATATTTTTTTTATTCTTGACTCCAGACTGACGTATTTATTTTCTAATTTCCATATACATTCACTGGGAAGGTTGGGGTGAATCTGCAGTTAAGACTTCTGAATATTCAATATTGAAGTCTTTATTTCTGACTTTCTAAGCTAATAGACAGATTTCTGTTTTGTTGTTGTTGTATTATTTAATTTCTTTTTGCCCTGTAGCTCTGGAGCACTGTTTTCCCATTGTTCATCAATTTGCACGAGTGGGCAATAGTAACGTCTCCAGTGTGAGACTTGTTGTTAATGTTTTTGCCATATTGAATATGCCATGGGGAGCTTGCCAGGCTCTACCGAGTGGGCGGGATAATCTCAGTAGCTTGCCAGGCTCTCTGGGAGGGTCCGAGGAGTCAAATCCAGGTCAGCCTCATGCAAGGCAAATTCCCTCCCCACTATGCTATCTCTCCAGCCAATTAACCCTTATTCCTCATACCTTGCATTTATAAAAATGTGAATTGAGTTTTATATTCAAGGTTTAATGTCATCATTTATTGAGACTACTTTACCACAATTAAGTTATAAATGCTTCCTGTTCTAGAAGTTTAGTTCTCTAATTTCTGTTTTAGACTAACAGTCGAGGCATTTCATTAAATAAAATCCAGTAATATAATTAAATTTAAGGGAATGGGAAGACAGTTTAATAAACTGGAGCACATATTTTGTATACAGGAAGCTCAAGATCCCTAGTAGCTATGGTTCTCCAAGCACCACTGTGTGTGGTCTCAAAAATAAAGATTAAAAATGTTTGGGTTTTTTTTTATTGTTTGTTTTTTTGGGGGGGGTTGCAGCAACTGAAGGTACTGAGGTAGGACTTATTCCTTTCTCTGTTATTATTTCTTTTATTAGAAATAATGCCATAGAAACTGCCAGCATCAACTGTATGACTGGAAAGCAATCTAACTCCAGCATTATCTCTCAAATCTTATCATTTTCCTTTTTGATGTATCTCAAGCTACTATATTTTGTCTCCCACAAAAATATCTTTATTACCTTAAAAATATGCTTACAAAGTTATATATTTGTTCCATTTACAAAAGATTATGTTTTTTGAAGAAAAAAATAAAATTGCAGGGCTGGAGAAATAGAACAGCGGGTAGAGGGTTTGCCTTGCACATGGCCCACCCAGGTTCGATTACCAGCATCCCATATGGTCCCCTGAGCACCGCCAAGAGTAACTCCTGAGTGCAGAGCCAGGAGGAACCCCTGTGCATCACCAGGTGTGACCAACAAAGCAAAAAAATAAAGATAAAAATAAAATTGCATGTCCAAAATGATCTTTTATAATTTGAAATACTAATTTTTATTGTCTTTAACAATAAGTTAAAATAATTATTTCACTAAATTATGAAATGTTGGGCTTTAATATTCTATTTAGGAATTTAACTATCAAGATTCCTTGAAAATTAATTCTACTTATGTTACAAATACATTCATTTATGCAAATGTGCTTCTCTTACAACTTAAATCTGATTGTGATGGTTAAACTTAATTGTTAGCATTTCTCCAGACCCTCATTTCTGTCAAACGTACACAAATCCTTTAAAACCATTATTGTTTCTAGAATTAAATTCATGGCAGTTATACTGCTTTCTCTATTTTACTATTGAGCTATGCACATTGAACTTTCATTTGGAAAAATATTATTAGGTATTCGTGTACTTCACTCCGAAGAACTGACCAATTTTTTAAATTTGAATATTCTGTTTACTATTTATCAAGTTTCTGAAACTTTTATATTTTCTTTTTTCATTATTATAATTTAGATCAAAATATTAAGATCCCTCCCCCTCAATGTTTCCCAGATATTATATTTCTATCAATATAAGCATATGATTTATTTTCTTCTTGGTAATGTTAACCTTTCCAACTTTCCTTTTAAAATAATTTTGTTATGCTAATTGGTGTTGGCAAAGCTTCCAATTTGATATCAGCTACAAATTTCTTTAACGCTGTTTTCTCCATCTTCCTGATCATTAATTAAGTTGTTAACTAAGATCAGCCCTCACACTGATCCCTGTGGCACTCCATTAAATACACTTACATGTTGTTTGTTATACTTCAGTCAGTTTTATATTCACAAGGCTCTGCTTTTATCTAAGTCAATTTGAATTTTTATCACTATTTCATGACATTATATAAATGTTTTATTTGTCATTTTAAGTAGGTAAGTTCCATATGTTTGAAATTAATGTCTTCGTTTCAATGACTTTGTGGTGAAAAAAAAATAGCCTTAATTTTTTTTTCACTTGTGAATTTCTTTATTAGCAAATTCCCCAGATACAATTATATTATCATTGAATGCATTATTTTTCCTCTTATTATTTGGACCAAGATCAGTGGTGCTTTCGGGTTAATACCTGGTCTGTGCTTGGAAGTTGCTCTCTGTGGTGTTTTCAGGACCAGGAGTTGCCAGGAATTTATCCTAATCTCCCACACAAAACACTTGCTGACCCTCTTGAACTCTCCATGCCCTATTGAAATAAATTTGAAAGTAAATTTTTTTTTGGTGGTCACAAATCCAGTGGTGCTTAAGGTTTACTCCTAGTTCTAAGCTAAGGAATCATAGCTGGTGAAGCTCAGGGGACCAAATAGGATCCCAGGAATTGAACCTAAATTGACTGTTTAAAAGGCAATCACAATGATTCATTGTATAACTGAAACCCAAGCACAAAAATTTGTAAGTCTAAAACTATACCTCATGGTGTTTCACTAATAAAAAAAGAAATAAATTAAAATAAGGCAATCACACTACACACTGTACTATATCTATCACTCCGGAGGTAAGTTTTATTTGATCAATTCAGCATATTTCACTTCCATTCTGTCTTATTTTATAATGGTTGTCTCTAATTTTATATTCCTTTGAAAAAGGACATTTTGAATTATAATTTTCTTAGCACTTAAATGTTCACGATGTAGCATTTGATGGGAGGAAGTTTCATTAGCATATACTTTTGTATGCAACTTTTGTTGTTTTTCCATTTTCTATTAATTTCGATAAAATATTTGTAACTTATTAACAACCTTCAATTCTGTTCTTCACTTACATTTACCTAAAATAATTTTTAATGTAGATTTCACCATCTGAACCATTTGAGTTGAGAATTTTTCTAATTTGGCTAATGAAAAATATTTTAGTTGGATTTGTAGTTGAATATTAATAAAATTCCCTATAATTTACAGAAATTTCAAGTCCTCATGGTTAAATCTTATAATTTGTTTGTTTGTTTATTTAATATTTCAGACCACACCCAGTAGTGTTCAGGGCTTACTCATGGCTCTGTGCTTATGGATCACTATTGATAGCACTCAGTGGATTTTGTGAATCAAATCTGGGTTAGCCACGTGCAATGTAAACTCCCTATATTTTCAGCCTTGAGACAGACACATCATTAATATTAATAATATGTTTCATAGTTTTAGAGATAAAATCAATTCATTTCAATATTTTTAAAATGCATTTCTCACTACATATTTCTTATATGATCTTTCATTACTAAATAAAATCATAATTTATTTATCAAAACTTTAAATTTCTTGTCCAAAGTATTTTTTTAAGAATATATGCTGCAAACTATATGTTATCAGAACAGAATGAGCTAACATATAATCTGCTATGCTCAAAAAGTGTCCTGGGCACTGAGAATTTCACAGTGGATTTGACCTTTGACAGGATGCAATAGTGTTGATAACTTATCAGAAGAATATGATTTGAACTTTGGATTTTATAAAGAATACCTTAATAAGAAATCAAACCAATGTGGGCAGCCAAAATTTACAGTCTTAGAGTCCAGAAATAAAAAGGTATAAAAAATAAGAAATAAGAAAATCAGCATTCATGTCAGTTAGGCTTATAGATTGCTCCCCTCCAACTCCCAGTCTACATTTTTCCAACCTTCTCAAGGGTAGAAAATTTCTTTGAAACAGTTTTCAGCTTAATTTACCAAAGAAAAAAAAACTAGGTCTGAGACATAGATTCAGAACACTAGTTATCCTGAAAAATAGATTATCAATTTTTTTTTGCTGGTCTTTCATAATGTCTCCAGTTAGACCAACAGTTAAAGAATTTGAGGCTTATATCTGAAAAAATCTGAGTTGCCTTAGGAAAGGCCTCCCAAGACAGATGAATGTAGATTGTATTCATGATATAAACCATAAGTTGAACATAATTACAGACAGACTACAGCTGTTGACAAGTTTTAAACATAGACTTTTCAAATAAGTATAATTGAAAGGCCAAAGGGTAACATGTAGGAAATCTTCCAGTAATTTAAAACAAGTAAGATAAATAAATAAATGTAAATGACTTAACAACGTACTCTGTAGGCCAGAATTAGAAATAATTGCTAGAATCTGCCTTTTATATTAAAAAAAAAGTACAGTGTGGTCTTAATAGTTTGTCTCCACTGCTTCTCCAGGTCCGATGAGACAAGAGACTTGGTTATGAGTCTAGAGACCAAGCTTTATTGGCATCATGCTGGTAAATTGGAAGATTTAAGACCCATACCCTCAAAACAACTAACTTAACTGCACGATACAAAGTAGAGGTTTTACAATGAAAATAGAAGAATAAAATGCTTGGTTTGCAAACTGATGAGCTCCAGAAAAACAATACATTCTTTCTTGACTGATGTCCTTCATTAACTGATGTCCTAAATTTCATCTTATCTACAGTAAACTTAATATATGGCCTAATGAGGAGCTTGTACAAATCTTTAAACTCAGAGTGGATGGGGGAGAAAAACAGGCAAATATCCTTGTCTGGGGTTTTGCTATTCCTAATTTTTTTGAGCTACTTTCAGTATATGTTTTTATACTTTTATATTGTATAGACTTGTTGTTAATGTTTTTGGCATATAGAATATGCCACAGGGAGCTTGCCAGGCTCTGCCAAGTGGGCAGAGTACTTTTGGTAGCTTGCCAGGCTCTCCGAGAGGAACAGAGGAATCAAACCCGGGTCGGTAGTGTGCAAGGCAAATGCCCTACCCGCTGTGTTATTGCTAAAATAAACTAATAAATAAATAGTAAAAGAGAGGAAAAAAGATCTTGGAGATATTGAAATTTAGAACTTAAACTATTTTTTTAAAAATGTGTAAAACACTGGGCTGAAGCGATAGCACAGCAGGTAGGGCATTTGCCTTGTACACAGCCAACATGGCCGACTCTAGTTCGATTCCTCTGCCCCTCTCGGGGAGCCCGGCACGCTACTAAGAGTAAAGCACAGCAAAGCCTGGCAAGCTACCCGTGATGTATTCGATATGGCAAATACAGTAGCAAGTCTCACAATGTTACTGGGCTCGCTGGAGCAAATCGATGAACAATGGGAGGACAGTGACAGTGACAGTGTAAAACAGTAAAATCTTAAAAATAGTTTTCCCATTAAAAGAACTAAGAGAGTAGGGCTAGAGAAAAAGATCAAATGTTAAGGTTTGTGTCTGTCATGTAGCTGAAACTATGCCACCGATGCCCTGGGCTTGAATCCAGCACAATTATGAACCCTCCCACTCCCAGCAGTGTTAGATGTTGCCTCTAAGTATTTTCGGGTGCTTTACTTATTAGCTGAGTGCTTTAGATCAGAGTGAGATTGTTGGGGTCTCTCCCCAGTCCTCTCTCAAGCAGGTACCCTTGACCTGCAAGGGGCTGTCACATAGAGGCCTGAGGACCAAACCAAGATTCTCTCCCCATAAAGAGAGGGGTCCAGGAAAAAGAGCATGTCCCTATGCCGATGCCTCTACCACCGAGAAATGAGCTTACAAGCACGGTGGGGGTCATGTCAAGCGGTTCCAACTTTACTAAGCAACCAGCAGAGCTTATATCACTATCACTATCACCCCGTTGTTCATCGATTTGCTTGAGCCGGCACCAGTAACGTCTCCATTTGTTCCTATCACGTGCTAGTGTAGCCCAATGGCATATTGGGGGCTCTTTCAGGATCAGGGGAATGAGGACCATCATTGTTAATGTTTTGGGCATATTGACACAAGTAGCTTGCTAGGCTCTGCCATGTGGCGGGTACTCTTGGTAGGTTGCCGGGCTCTCCATGAGGGATGGAGGCTTTCGGGGCAGCCTCTAATCACCTTTTACAGGTGTTTCCAGTCAGGCATATATATGTGGACAGGATACTCTCAGTAGCCTACTGGGTTTTCTGAGAGTGAGAATTAGACAATAAGAGGTCAAGCTTCCGGGAACTTGGTTTTACAGTCTTTGGATCTTGTCTGTTGATCGAGTTGCATGGCAGTTGGCGGGTGTAACTGTCTAGCTACTAGAAGATGGGGGATCTGGGTGGAGGAGACCCAGTCCTGATCAGAGCAGGCTTGGAGATCTCAGCCCCGGGTCCAGCAAACCTGAGTTCCTCTGCAGGTTTCTTCATGCGTGAGGCTTGTCCCAGCATGTGGAGAGTGGTCTCAGGATGGCTGTCGCTGGGTCCTGGAGGTCTTTAGCTGCCAGGGCTGTGCTCAAGGCAGAGAGAGAAACTCAATCTGCCCTCCTTAAAGGGGTCCTGTGAGGACAGCCAGGCATGGGGGCAGGAGACTCTGAGCTGTTCTCTTCCGGGAGCTTGGTTTTTCAGTCTTTGGGTCTTGGCCGTTGATGGGGTTACAAGGCAGTTGGTGGGTGTAACTAACTGTCTAGCTACCAGAAGATGGGGGATTTGGGTGGAGGAGGCCCAGTCCCAAACCGAGCAGGCTTGGAGATCTCAGCCCCAGGTCTCACACCTATATAGTTTATATAGGCTTGGGCATACAGGGGAGAAATGCAAATGGTCACATATCACAGTGCTCAGAACAAACGTATGTTTTCTATAGGTAGGGTTACACCTTTCCTGTGTGATTACAGTGGATAAACTGTCATTGCACATCTGCCAGATATGCCCTGCCCCATGGTTGCATTGACCGGAGATAAGTATGCATTGCAGCAGGCTTCCTGAGTGATCTGTGAACATCTGCTCAGCTGTAGTTCAGGGATCAGTGTGGCACTTCAAAGCAGACCAAATGGGGCTTTTCTCCCAACACATGATGTTAAGAAATAGAGGTGGGAAAGGAAGTAGAGGGGGAAAGGGTTTTATAAAGAGACTCAAGAGAAAGGTTGAAGTATTCCATAACCTAACCTTGGAAATGGCATACAATCACTTCATCATATTGTTTACTAGAAATAGGTAACTGACACTCAAAGAAAAGAGAATTAAATTGTACCTCTTAAGGTATAAACGAATGTGTTGTCCCACTTTTGCAAAATTGTTTCAGGAATCATGCTGTCAATATTTGAATTTAGATTGTAAACAACCCTTAGAAAACAATAAGGCACTCAGTAAAGCACTGCTTTTTGATATCTTTTGGTTCCTATCTTCATTGACTGTTAGCAATAATGGCCTGTCCTCTACTGAAATAGTACTTAAACCAACTTAAAGATCAGAAAAGCTTTGCTTCACTCAGTGATAACTATGCAGTGCTGCTAATGACAACTCAGGTTGACAATATTAAAATAGAAAAATCCCTTGCCAGTCTGGAGAGCTAAAGAATTAAATTGTGAATTTTGGGAAACTAAAATGGAAAAACAACCTTCCTTGGGGATTAATCTCCCCCTTTATCTTTTCACTTATGAGCATGGTCTTGTTACAGATAGTCTATACAGATAATCTAAAAATATAACTTCTATTTTTCTGCTAAATACAATGAGTTTTGTGAAGAATAAGCAATACATTTAATAAGTCAATACGTGCCTAGAATGTATGAAGAGGCTAGACTGTTTAAGAATAGGAAAGATTCTCTGTCTTCTCTTCTTCTTCATTAAATCCACTGGTTTATTTATGTTAATTCTAAAATTCTCTGCTATTAGGATGTTATTAGACTCAGAAGTCATCCTGATACTAACTAGGTTAGTGGAAAAATAATAATAAGAACTAGAAGAATTTCTGTAGAGTAAAAGGAAAAGGTAAAGGCCCTCCCGTTGTTCATCGATTTGCTCGAGCGGGTCCAGTAATGTCACCATTGGAGACTTTGTTGTTACTGTGTTTGGCATATTGAATACGTCACGGGGAGCTTGCCAGGCTCTGTCGTGCGGGCGAGATACCCTCGGTAGCTTGCCGGGCTCTCCAAGAGGGGCGGAGGAATCAAACTCGGGTCGGCCATGTTGGCTGCGTGCAAGGCAAACGCCCTACCGCTGTGCTATCGCCCCAGCCCTCTGTAGAGTAAGTATGAGATAAAATGCAACTTATTACCCTTTTTGGGAAACAAGATCTTAATGTTTTTCTAATGACTTTGGCACTTTATAATCTTCAAGTCTAAAAGTTATTAAATATATCAACAAAAAAGACAGTAATTGAAGTGAGCTACAATCTCATCTCATCTCATCTCATCTCATCATCCTGTTATTCGTCGATTGCCTCGAGCAGGCCCCAGTAACGTCTCTTTCATCCTAGCCCTGAGATTGTATTCAAGGCTATTTAGGAGAATGAGACCCATCATTGTTACTGGTATTTGGCATATTTGGTACGCCACAGGGAGTTTGCCAGACTCTGCCCTGTGGGCAGGCTACATTCGATAGCCTGCAAGATTGTCCAAAGTAGAGCTACAATCTAAGTATAAAAAATAGATCATAAGAAATATTTGTAATATAAAAGCAAAACAAAACTAAAACTATAAAAAAAGGTATGTATTTATCTATTAGTCAAAATTTCAGACTTTAACAAGACAACTCATCACACATCACAAGATGATCCACTATATATATTAACAGAGTGAGTCCTCTCTGCAAGGAAGGCTTTTATTATTATTATTATTATTATTATTATTATTATTATTACTATTTATCAAGGAAACTTGAATCATATTATTCAACAGTAATGTTTATGCCTCAGGCATTCAGTGTTCCTGTATCACACTCACTACCAAAACACAAAACACCTCCACCACTGTTACTACATTCTTTCTAGTCCACTCTTTCCTACTATACTGCTCATTCCAGTAACAGACCACCCTTATTTGCTAAACCTCAGTTCTTGTCATAAAAGTTGAAGGGTTTATTCCCTTTGCATACTTTCTATAGGCACTTGCTTCTTCCTTGTAGACTCTTATAGATTCAAATGATACACTTAATATGCCTGATGTCTGTCCACTTTTTTAGTTTATCTAGGTACTTTTTCATAGTAATAAAGTAGCTTTAAATTATTTATTTATTTAATTTTCAATGGTGAACCACATCAGCTGTGCTCAGAGCTTACTCTTAGCTCAGTGTACTGGGACCACTCCTGACAGGGTTTAGGCATTCAAATTGGGTGATGGGGATCAAACCCAGGTGGGCTACATGTAAGGCAAATCCCTACCTCTTCTTTCTCTTCAATCCTGCTAAATCTCTTTCTGGAATCTTATCATGTGCTGCATAAATTTTGTGTATAGATAATCTCCCCCTTAGGTATTTCTTAGCATATATGTCAACTCACATGTCTTTTGATGTGGAATAACTACATGATAATCAAGTTTTATCTTTTTGTTTTGAATTTGGGTACATATCCAGACGTGCTCAGTACTTTTTCCGACTCTGTACAGATCTGTTTCCTAGCATTGCTTGGGGGACATACACGTGGTTGAGGATTGAATTCAGCCTTGGCTGTGTGTAAGGATAGAATATTACACCATCTGCTATTTCTCGAGCTCTGATAACAGTCTTTGAATTGCACTAGTGCTTAATTGAAATGGCTAGTGCTATTGTTAATGATGATTGTCTTTAAGGGGATTCCCAGTTTAAAATAGAACACAGTCATTATGTTTTTTTCAAACTTACTCTTAGCATATTTACATCATAGATATATATCATGATAATAAAGATGATGACTTTTTAAAATTTTTATTGAATCACCGTGAGATAGTTACAAGCTTTCATGTTTGGGTTACAGTCACACAATGATCACACACCCAACCCTCCACCAATGCACATTCTCCACCACCAATATCCTCGGTATACCCCCCTTTCCCACCCTTCCCTTGCCTCCATGGCAGACAATATTATCTATACTCTCTCTACTTTGGGGCATTATGGTTTGCAATGCAGATACTGATAGAAATCAATCATGTTTGGTCCATTAACTACTTTCAGCACACATCTCCCATCCCGACTGGTTCCTCAAGACATCATTTTTTTAGTGATGCCTTCTCTATTCCAGTTGCCTTCTTCCCTTTATTCATCATGAGGCAGGCGTCCAGCTATGGAGCAATCCTCCTGTCTCATGTATCTACTATTGTTAGGTGTCAGCCTCAGGCTATATCATTTTATATTCCACAAATTATTGCAGTCCTTCTATGTTTGTCCTTCTCTTTTTGGCTCATTTCACTTAGCATGATACTCTCCATGTATATCTATTTATAAGAAAATTTCATGACTTTAAATCTCCTAACAGCTGCATAGTATTCCATTGTGTAGGTGTACCAAAGTTTCTTTAACCAATCATCTGTTCTAGGGCACTTGGGTTGCTTCCAGATTTTGGCTGTTGTGAACAGTGCTGCAATGAACATATAGGTAAATATATCATTCAGTCATCAGGGAGAGGTAGATCAAAAGAGCAACGAGATATCATCTCACACCACAGAGACTGGCACACATTCATTGGAACAAAAGCAGCCAGTCCTGGAGTGGATGTTGGGAAAAAGGGACACTCTTTCACTGTTGGTGGGAATGTCCACTAGTCCAGCTTTTCTGGAAAACAATATGGACAGTCAATCTGTAGCACTGTAGCACTGTCCTCCTGTTGTTCATAGATTTGCTCGAGTGGGCCCAGTAACATCTTCATTGTGAGACTTGTTGTTATTGTGTTTGGCATATCGAATATGCCACAGAGAGATTGCCAGGCTTTGCCGTGCAGGCGAGATACTCTCAGTAGCTTGCAGGGCTCTCTGAGAGGGGCAGAGGAATCGAATCTGGGCCGACTGGGTCAGTCAAGTGCAAGGCAAACACCCGACCGGCTGTGCTATCGCTCTCCCATATGACCCCATAATACCACTTCTGGGAATATATGCCGAGGATGCAAAAAAAGATGATGCCTTAATTCAATTATTAATTTGGATATTTAACTTCATGTGAAAAATTAGAACTTTCGCTAAAATTCCATCACCTTACCAAGTTATGTGATAATTAGTTCAATTTTGAGAAAACTATTATATTGACTTGCTTCCTGTGAAAATCATCAAGGCATTGCCATCATTTGTAGGTGGTACCAGGAAGTCGATCTATTATCTAATCTAGAAGAAGACAGAAGACATTTTAAAGCACTCATTACCTTGATAACAACAGGAAATGCCTGGCTACTCAGCATGTTTCTTCTGGATCCCAGGTAGTTTCTGAGATGGTTGTTTGCCTGTTAAACTTGTAATTCTGAAATACTGGTTCCCACATAAATAGAATACATTTTCTTCTACTCTAACATAGCCTGTGTCTTAAGTAAAAATGTGTTTTTATATAGAATTAGCTTTGATTTGTTTCCTATGTTAAATTAACTTCTTGAACGGAGGCAGCATGATTTCTGAGGAGGAACATCTGGAATACCTCATGTAATTGGAAAGTTTTCAGAAAATTGTGTATATTTATTTATGGTGCTGATATTTGTTTTAATAAAACAAATTTATACCAGCCAAATTAATTTAAAAAATAAGTAAACAGGGTAGTAGCAAATCAAAACCCCAATATAAGTAAACATAACTGAGAATTTTATTATCATGGTTCTGAATCAGCTAATTTTTGTGCATCTTAAATATTAGTAGATAAAGCAAAGATAAAAATAGGAAAGATCAGAGGTACTAAATTGTCATTATCCTGAAATTTTAGTATATAAATTATACTGTATATAATAAAAACTTCAGAACAAACTTCAATATCAGTCATATAAAGTTATATAAAGCTTGACTCTCTGAAACATATATGTACTTTCATAGTAAATTTTGACATGATATTATCTAGTATTTCTGTAAATCCCCACTACAGAATAATTGAATACAATAATTTTTATTATTAAAATATTTGGTTATTCATAATACTTATAAATAAACTCAATTCAAGTTTTCTAATCAGTAAAATTAGATGGCTTTCATAATTCAATAATAAAATTATTATTTTCAATATTTAATCAACATAAACAAACTCTGTGACTATATTCCATACAGTAACTATTCATAATGTAGTACTCAGATAACAGTTCAATAGTGTTTCACTGGGTATTTTCTTTTATTCTTTGTTGTGTTTCTTCTATGATAACCTAGATAACACTATGTCAGATAATAGGGTAAAGATTATGGATAGCATATCAAAGTTTTAAAAAATTGTTTTCCTTTCTTTTGCTTATGGAATATACACATCACCATTTGGCAAGGAATTTCTGTTCAACTTTGTCATTCAGTGACCTATATTAATAATCATCTACAATAAGCTTTCACACTCATAAAAATATTTTAAAAGTCACAGAAATTTACAGTTAGTCTATGAACCTGATGGGAACTGGGAAATGACACCTTGTTTTTCCTAGGCCAATAACACCTTGTATTTCACTAAGTTAAAAGAGTCTTAATGTGCAGTCTTCTCAAAAAAGGATCTAACTGACCAGAGATTGTTAAATGGAATTATCACTTTCAATTCCCTGAGCACTGAGCGACTTTATTTAATTTGGAAAACGGGGTTGTAGTATAGTATCAGGGTAACCACTAAAACATAAAAAGAAAAACATCTACACTCATGTAAACCATTACCTCAATTAAAACAAAACCCACTTCGATTTGAAAGTTGTATATTTGCTTAATTAATCATTAGTTACATTTAGTGATATATTGAGTGGTTTGTATTCCTGCACAAATGATGTGTGTTAGTTTTTGTGGTAAGAAACTTGTTTATAGATGCTATTACCAGGGATTGGAGTACCACACAACTCTGAATAGAGATAGCAAAAAGGTAAAGATTGTGAAAGGAAGGTGGTTTTGAGATTATAGCATTATCAATACATAATTACTCAGCATGGCATATATATATATATATATATATATATATATATCCTGGAGGTGAGAAAAACATAACTTCAATTTACTTATTCCAGTATTAAATGTAAATTGGGAAATATTGAAAAAGGGGCCATGGACTAGATATTTGGATTTGTTTTCCAAATATTCTGTTACTAGACAGAGTCTCCTGCTCCAGTGCCTGGCTGTCCTCACTGTGGCCCCTTGGAGGGAGGCAGGTTGAATCTCCCCACGCCCCAACTCCAAGCAGAGCCCCAGCAGCCAAAGACCTCCAGAACCAGCCACAGCCATGCTGAGATCACTCTCCACATGTCCAGACAAGCCTCATGCATGAAGTAACTGGCAGAGGAACCCAGGTATGCAGGTCCTGGGGCTGAGATCTCCAAGCCTGCTCAGATTAGGACTGGGCCTTCTCCACCCAGATCCCCCATCTTCCAGTAGGTAGGCGTCACACCCACCAGCTGCCATCAGTGCCAGATTGGTTCCATCAACAGCCAAGACGCAGAGACTATAAAACCCAGCTCCCAGAAGTGAATGCAGCTGCGCGACATCTCATTTTTCCTTTGGAGATCCCGGCAAGCTACCGAAAGTATCCTGCCCACACGGCAGAGTCTGGCAAACTTCCTGTGTCGTACTCAATAAGCCAAATACCAGTAACAATGATGGATCTCATTCTCCTAACCCTAAAAGAGCATGAATATGGCTCTTTTATAATCTCAGGGCTAGGAAGAAGGAGACATTACTGGTGCCTGCTTGAGGCAATCGACGAATAACAGGATGATCATGACCGTGATCATGAGACAGTTATCCTAAAGGCACACATGTATGTTTACACAACAGTAGATAGTTAAATATTTTCTCTGCAATGCAATACTCCATAATTAAAATAAGAGAAGCAAAAAAAATAACTATAAAAACTAAACACTTGATTTACAAAATTAAAGGCTAAGGATGGTTGAAGTCAGGAGAGCATATTTTATATATTATCATAGTAATTTTTCTTTGTTAAAAAATATTTATATGCGAGGTACAGCCCGCCCCCATGGCCTGGGACCCTCTCTGGGCATGCACAGATAGCTCCATCTCCTAGAAAGACGTTTGTCTCCCCTGATCTGCGCGGGACGGGCACAGAGGCCCAGCTCTGGGCAACAAAGCTGAACGGCTCCTATTCCAACCAGAAAGCCAGTTTTCTCCCCTGATCTGCGTGGGACTGACATGGAGGCAAGAAAGCTGAACGGCTCCTATTCCAACCAGGTACAGCCCGCCCCCAAGGACCTGGGACCCATGCGCAGCTAGCTCCATCTCCTAGAAAGCCGGTTTTCTCCCGTAATCTGTGTGGGACGGGAATGGAGGCCCAGCTCTGGGCAACAAAGCTGAACGACTCCTCATTCCAACCAGGAGACGTTCCCAACTCCTCGCCCAATATCAGGGACTCTTTCCGGACCTGAGGCCCCTAACGCGGCTGCGAAATATTTTCCCACTACATATGCCAGAGGAACCATAAGCTACCTTCTTAGATGGAAACTTCTCTAGTTTAGCTCAGCCACTAGAAATACAGTAGCCAATAACTCATAAGCCTATCTTAACTCACACTGCATATCAAGCAGAACAGTAACAGTGAACGTGAAGGACTAAACCACACTTGTCAAGATGGTAAAGCAACGCAAAAGCCCACCAAATTTCTTATTGAAGAGTCTGGCCCAGAAGGCACCAACAGTACTGTAGTCTTAGACAACCTCTCTGACAAGGAATTCAGAAGGGAGCTACTTAGGATGCTTAGGGAACTAAAAAAAACATGGAAAGCAATGCCAATAGAAGACAAGAGGATTTGAAGGCAGAAATGAGGAAAATGCAATCGGAAATGTCAGACCTGAAAAATCTCGTAGGCGAATTGAAAAACTGAGTGGAAGGCCTCAGCAGCAGAGTAACAGCTGCTGAGAACAGAATCGGTGAGCTTGAAGATGAAGTTCAGAGACTCTCCAGAAAAGAGCAGAAAATGGAAAAGAGACACAATCCGGGAACAAATGGCAAGAGAAGATCGTGATGAAGCCAAGAGGGGTAACATAAGAATTATTGGAGTCCCAGAGGTACAGGAAGAAAACCTTGATGAAGAAGAAACTGTCAAAGACATCATTGCTACAACGTTTCCAGAGCGGAAGAAAACTTGTGACCACATTCAGGAGGCCTAAAGGGTACCAGCTAGAAGAAATCCGAATAAAAATACCCCAAGACACATTCTGATCAAAATGACCAAAATCTAAGACGGAGACAAAATTCTGAAAGCAGCAAGATCGAAGAAAGAAATCTCTTACAAAGGAGCATCCTTAAAATTCACAGCTGATTTTTCTGATGAAACTCTCATGGCCCGAAAACAGTGGTGGGACATAGTGAAAAAACTCAATGAAATAAATGCCTCCCCAAAAATACTTTACCAGCGAGACTCTCATTCATAATAGAAGGAACAACACACAGTTTCACAGACAAACAACAGCTCAGGAACTTCATAGACTCAAAACCATGGTTACAAGAACAACTAAATGGGCTACTTTAAGGCACGAAAGGCCCCTCAAATACACCAAATTTCAACAGAACAATGGGACAAAATCCCATAACAATAATCTCTCTGAATGTCAATGGGCTAAACACACCCAATTAAAAGACATAGATTGGCATGATGGATTAGAAAATTGAACCCAACATCCTGCTGCCCGCAAGAAACACATCTCAATAGTCAAAGCAAACACAGACTCAGAGTCAAAGGCTGGAAAACAATCCTACAGGCAAACAGCTCCCAGAAAAAAGCTGGTGTAGCCATCCTAATATCATACCACATCGATTTCAGAGTGAAGAATGTCATAAGAGACAGTGAAGGCCATTTCTTATTGATCAAAGGATCTGTACAACAGGAAGAACTTACAAGAATAAATGTATATGTACCTAATGAGAGACCAGCAAAGTACTTAAAACACATACTCATAGATTTGGAAAAAGACATCAATAACAAAACATTACTAGTGAGAGTCTTCAACACCGCTTTGTCACCTCTTGATAGATCAACCAGACTCAAGCTTAGCAAGGACATACTTCATCTGAGGGAAACAATGGAAGAAAGGAACTTAGTAGATATATACAGGACACTTCATCCACAAAAAGCTGAATACACATTCTTCTCAAGCGTACATGGAACATCCTCCAAGATAGACCACATTCTGAGCCACAAAACATGCCTGGCCCGGATGGATTCATTAGTAAATTCTTCCAAATCTTTATTTTTTTAAATTTTTTTTATTAGTGAAACACCATGAGGTACAGTTGTAGATTTACAATTTTTTGTGCTTGGGTTTGATTATACAATGATCAGATACCCATCCCTCCACCAGTGCCCATTTTCCACCACCATGGATAATATCCCGCCCACCCCCATCCCCCCATCCCCCCTGCCTGTGTGGCAGGGCAATCCCCTGTGTTCTCTCTCTCCTTTTGGGTGTTGTGGTCTGCAAAAGACGCATTGAGTGGCAAACATGTTCAGTGCATATTCCACTTTCGACATGCATCTCCCCTCCTGGGAGGTTCCTCCAAACACCCTTTATTTGGTGTTCCCTTCTCTATCTGAGCTGCCCTTTCCTCTAGAATGCCCGACTGGCCACTAAGCTACGGAGTAATCCTCCTGGTGCTGATCTCAGCTATTCTTGGGTATTAATCTCATATTTTGTTACTTTATATCCCCCAGATTAATGCAATCTTTCTATGTCTATCCCTCTCTTTCTGACTCATTTCGCTTAGCATGATACTTTCCTTGTTGTACCACTTGTATGTAAATTCCATGACTTCATCTTTTCTAAAAGCTACATAGTACTCCATTGTGTAGATGTACCAAAGTTTCTTTAACCAGTCATCTGTTCTTGGGCATTCAGGTTTCTTCCAGTTTCTGGCTATTGTAAAGAGCACTGCAATGAACAAACAAGTGCAGATGTCACTTCGACTGTACATTTTTGCCTCTCTGGGATATATTCCCAGGAGTGGTATTGCTGGGTCAAATGGGAGCTCAATTTCTAGTTTTTTGAGAATCGTCCATACTGTTTTCCAGAAGGGCTGAACCAGTCGACATTCCCATCAACAGTGAAGGAGTGTCCCTTTCTCGCCACATCCGCGCCAGCATTGGTTGCTTTTGTTCTTTTGAATGTGGGTCAGTCTCTGAGGTGTGAGATGGTATCTCATTGTGGTTTTGATCTGCAACTCCCTGATGATTAATGATGTAGAGCATTTTGTCATGAGCTTTTTTGCCATTCGGATTTCTTCTTTGAGAAAGTTTCTGTTCATTTCATTGCCCCATTTTTGGATGGGGTTGGATGTTTTCTTCTTGTGGAGTTTAACCAGTATTTTGTATATCCTTGATATCAACCCCTTGTCAGATGTGTATTCGGCGAATATCCTTTCCCATTCTGTAGACTGTCTTTGTATATTGGTCACTGTTTCTTTGGAGGTGCAGAAGCTTCTTAGTTTAAGATATTCACATTTATCTATCTCTGTTTTCACTTGCTCAGACAGTGGCGTGGCATCTTTGAAGATACCATTAGCTTCAATGTCATGGAGGGTTTTGCCAACTTTGTCTTCAATGTTCCTTATGGTTTCTGGTCTGATGATGAGGTCTTTAATCCATTTTGATCTTACTTTTTTTTACAAGGAGTTAGGTAGAGTTCTGAGCCCATTTTTTTGCATGTAGCTCTCCAGTGATGCCAGCACAATTTGTTAAAGAGGCTTTCCTTACTCCACTTCACATTACTTGCACCTTTATCAAAGATTAGATGAGCATATGATTGAGGGGAGATGTCAGTTTATTCAACCCTGTTCCATTGGTCTGCAGTTCTGCCTTCGTTCCAGTACCATGCTGTTTTAATTATTACTGCTTTGTAGTACATTTTGAAGTTCGGGAGGTTGATTCCTCCCATTTTCTTTTTCCCAAGAATTGCTTTAGCTATTCGTGGGGGCTTATTGTTCCATATAAATTTCAGGAGTGTTTGCTCCATTTCTTTGAAGAATGTCGTGGGTATCCATATACTGATTGCATTGAATTTATACAATGCTTTCGGTAGTATTACCATTTTGACAATGTTAAGTCTCCCGACCCATGAGCAGGGGATATCTTTCCATTTCCTCATGTCCTCTTTTATTTCCAGCATGGTACTGGAACAAAGGCAGAACTGCAGACCAATGGAACAGGGTTGAATACACTGATATCTCCCCTCAATCATATGATCATCTAATCTTTGATAAAGGTGCAAGTAATGTAAAGTGAAGTAAGGAAAGCCTCTTTAACAAATTGTGCTTGCATCACTGGATGGCTACATGCAAAAAAATGGGCTCAGAACTCTGCCTAACACCATGTACAAAAGTAAGATCAAAATGGATTAAAGACCTCAACATCAGACCAGAAACCATAAGGTACATTGAAGACAAAGTTTGCAAAACCCTCCATGACATTGAAGCTAATGGTATCTTCAAAGATGCCACTCCACTGGCCGAGTAAGTGAAAACAGAGATAGATAAATGTGAATATCTTAAACTAAGAAGCTTCTGCACCTCCAAAGAAACAGCGACCAAAATACAAAGACAGTCTACAGATTGGGAAAGTATATTCACCAAATACACATCTGACAAGGGGTTGATATCCAGGATATACAAAATACTGGTTAAACTCCACAAGAAGAAAACATCCAATCCCATCCAAAAACGGGGCAATGAAATGAACAGAAATTTTCTCAAAGAAGAAATCCGAATGGCAAAAAAGCACATGAGAAAATCCTCTACATCATTAATCATCAGGGAGATGCAGATCAAAACCACAATGAGATACAATCTCACACCTCAGAGACTGGCCCACATTCAGAAGAACAAAAGCAACCGATGCTGACGCGGATGTGGCGAGAAAGGGACACTCCTTCCCTATTGGTGGGAATGTGGACTGGTTCAGTCCTTCTGGAAAACAGTATGGACGATTCTCAAAAAACTAGAAATTGAACTTCCATTTGACCCAGCAATACCACTCCTGGGAATATATCCCAGAGAGGCAAAAATGTATAGTCGAAGTGACATCTGCACTTTTTTGTTCATTGCAGCGCTCTTTACAATAGCCAGAAACTGGAAGAAACCTGAATGCCCAAGAACAGATGACTGGTTAAAGAAACTTTGGTACATCTACACAATGGAGTACTATGTAGCTTTTAGAAAAGATGAAGTCATGAAATCTACATACAAGTGGTACAACAAGGAAAGTATCATGCTAAGCGAAATGAGTCAGAAAGAGAGGGATAGACATAGAAAGATTGCATTAATCTGGGGGATACAAAGTAACAAAATATGAGATTAATACCCAAGAATAGCTGAGATCAGCACCAGGAGGATTACTCCATAGCTTAGTGGCCAGCCGGGCATTCTAGAGGAAATGGCAGCTCAGATAGAGAAGGGAACACCAAATAAAGGGTGCTTGGAGGATCCTCCCAGGAGGGGACATGCATGTCAAAAGTAGACTATGGACTGAACATGTTTGCCACTCTATGCCCCTTTTGCAGACCACAACACCCAAAAGGAGAGAGAGAACACAGGGGATTGCCCTGCCACACAGGCAGGGGGTTGGGGGGATGGGGGTGGGGGGGATATTATCCATGGTGGTGGAAAATGGGCACTGGTGGAGGGATGGTTATCTGATCATTGTATAATCGAAACGCAAGCACAAAAAATTGTAAATCTATAACTGTAACTCATGGTGTTTCACTAATAAAAAAAATTTGTATGCATATACTTGAACATAAAACACTCAATAAGTTTTATAATACTCCCCCTCAAATAATGTATAATTAAAAATTTATAAATAATAAAACTAATAAGTTTTTATTACATAAAATTGTTATTTTAGAATTGAAATTAGTTTAAAGACATTTTGTTTGACTGGAAACTGATTTAAAAGGCAGTCTACATTTGGTGGAGATAGGAGAAACCTACATGGCCTATTTTTCATTCGTTCCATGTCTATCACTTTTTGGTAAATATAACTTTTACGAATATAATTTTTCTTTGAAAAACATAAAGTTCTGCAAACTTCACAGAAAACATCCTGTCAGAAGAAGTAAGCCAGCAAAGGATAAACAAAGGATGATACCACTCATTTTTGGTATTTAGAATAACTGGGTGATGAAATAAAGCGTTTTAAAGGTGGGGTGCACTGATCAACCTTATCTCCAGAGTATAAGGTGGGGAAGGAAAGAGTGGAGGGGAAGAGACAGATGAAAAGCAACAGGGTCAGGTCAGGGGAATCAAGTACAAGGGTAGTGTTAAGAAATGGGAGATACAAATATCTAAACCACAGAGTACACAAAACTAAAATCAAGAGACCCAAACTTTAAAAAAAAACTTACAAAGGCGTCTGTCAAGAAAGCATTTTGGTAAGGGGAGGCAATCTGGGGAGGAGCCTGGAAATATCGGTGGACAAGTAGAAACTTATGGTGCTGCAATATTGTATCACTAAAATTTAATCATGATATTTAATTACGAATAACTTTGTAAATCAGAGCGTTATAATTTAAAAAATATGGAAAAAAATAAATAGCCTGATGACCGCATAAGGTCACTCGATCACTTGACATCCCGTTACTCATCAATTTGTTCAAGCAGAAGCCAGTAACATCTCCATTCGTACCTGTTGCATGCTAGTGTAGCCCAATGGCGTCTGCTCATTCTAGGAATATGAAGAACCTCAAACTGATCATTCAGGGTATTGACGAAGAAGTCTGACCATCTCGTGGGTGGGCAGCCACACGATCTTTGGACATCCCATGGAATCCAGTCGGTAATGACTCAACTCCAGCAATAATCTCCAACTTGCATTATGTGTCCAGCCCATCTGATTTTTGATGCCTTGGCAAAAGAAACAGCATCCCTGACTTTTGATTGTTGACAGAGGTTGGTACCCCAGATTCCGTCTCTCACTGGAGTGAAGCGTGATACTCCAAGCATAACTCTTTCAATTCCTCTTAGAGAGACCTGCCTGAATAGCATTTTCATCCTGTTTTGGTAGGACCCAGGTCTCTGAGGCATATGTTAAAGTGTGAAGAATAGTGGAATCAAAGAGATGTTCCTGGGGCCAGAGATTCTTTGTCCTCTTAGCTATTTCTTCGATGCTCTTGAAGGCATTCCAAAGCCACTCTCTTCCTCCTGCGCAACTCAGGTATCAGGTCATTCGTCATGTTGACTTCTAGACCTAGGTAAACATAACTGTTGCATTCGGAGATATTCATTTCATTGAGAGTGAATGGAACGTCAGGAACAAGACCATTTCTCATGAACATTGTCTCTGTGAGATTCAGCTGCAATCCGACCTTTCCACACTCACAGTCAAAGCCAGCCAGTATTTGCACCATTTGGCTACTCTTTGGTGTTATTAGAACAATGTCATCAGCAAAGCAGAGGTGGTGTAGTTGCCGACCATCTATCCTCACTCCCACACCTTCCCATTCCAGTCAATGCATGACGTTCTCGAGGGTGGCACTGAAGAATTTCGGTGAAATGGTATCACCCTGTAGAACCCACTTCTTGACATGGATGATCACATTCTTGTAGAATGGTGAGATCCTGGTAGTGAATCTGTAATACAGCTCACCGAGGATCCTGATGTATTGAGTTTGAACATCCTGGTTGGCTAAGGCTTTGATGACTGCTTCAGTCTCAACAGAATCACAGGCCTTCTTTCAATAGATGAACGTTAGACAGAGCAGCATCTTGAACTCCTGAGAAACCTCAATGTGCTTGGTTATCATGTGGATATGGTCGATAGTGCTAAATCCTTTTCAGAACCCGGTTTTCTCACATAGTTGTACTTCATCTAGTGTTCTGCCAATCCTATTCAGTATGATTCGCGTGAACAGCTAGTAGATGACAGACAACAGGCAGATCGGGAGATAGTTGCTAATACCATGGATGTCTCCCTTCTTGTACAGTAGCACAGTCCTGATGATTTTCCCCTGGGATGGAACCGTGCATTCAGACAGGTATCTTGTGAAGAGTCGAGCCAGTGAATTGATGAGTACTGATGGCAGATTCTTTAGGTGTTCAGATCTGACCTTGTCTGGGCCAGGTGCTGTTCGCTTCTTTACAGAGAAAATGGGGTGTCGAATTTCAGAAGGGAGAAAGTTGGGAACAACATATCCATCCTGCGGTATTTGGTATGTGGGCAGGTGGACATGGCTGACAATCAAAAAGATCCAATTAGAAGTGATGGATAATCTTCTCCATTGCCCTTCTGGAAGATGTGATAGATACTGCAGGACATTGGAGGGCAGTCATCTTGGTTTTGTAGTTGGTGAAGCACAAGCGGGCATTGCAAATGCTTTTCCTGTCTTCTGCTGCATCTGTCAGCACTGCTGCTCTTTTCTCTTTGAGGTCTTCCTTTATCACTTCTCTGCACTGCTTTGCAAGCTCAGACGTTCAATTTTGGTTGCCTTAGGCTTGCACCAAGCCACATTGGCGAATGAACTCAAGAGTTTTTGAAGACAGGTGTCTTTTTGTGGCTATCTCTCTCTCGGTGTTCCTCACACAATCATGGAGGTGCTGAACCAATCATATTCTTCGTCAATGTTGTCAATGACAGAATTTTCCCGTGTTGCCACAATAGTGTCATAGAGATCCCAGTTGGCGGTCATTCTGAGAGTTCTGTTCTTAAACTTTGCAGCCCTTTATCCCCACTCTGTGAAGTGGAATTTTTCATGAAGTAGACGGTGGTCTGATCCAGTTTGGAATTGTGGGACAACAACGACATCGGTCAGGCAAAACCATTGATTGAATATGATGTGTTCAATTTCATTGTGGAACCATCCACCAGGAGACTCCCATGTCCAACGTTTAGATTCAGAGTTCTGTAACTGTGAGTTACCATGTATTATCTTGATCGACATGATGAGCTCAGACAGTCTTTCACCCTGTTCCTTCCATTCTAGGCCATGCCTCCCAATGTGGAGTTCTTCACCTGATCTTCTCGTTCCTATCTTGGCATTAAAATCACCAACAATGATCTTGTAGAAAGTGTGGTCTTCTTTATAGAACTTCTCCCACTCCGTGTAGAACTCCTCAATTTCTTCTTCATCAAAATTGGATGTTGGTGCTTAGATAACGAAGATAGAACATGCCAGCAGTGAGACACATCTATTCTAGTGTAATCATCCCATTTGGGTTGTTATGTATTCAAATGAATCAATACTCATGGCTGTCAATGATAGAGAATCAGGGATGCTGTCTCATTTGCCAACACATTGAAAATCAGATGGGCTGGACACGTAATGCTATTTTGAGTTGACTGCTGGACTAGAGCCAGTACCGACTGTGTTCCATAGGACGTCAACAGTTTCATGTGGCCTTCTACCTACAAAATGGTCAGACTTCTTCATCAAGACCCTGTATGATCAGTTTGAGACTCTTCATGTTCCTATAGTGAGCAGAGATCATTGAGCTACACCAGCATGTAACAGGGACGAATAGAGACGTTATTGGCACCCACTTGAGCAAATTGATGAGTAACAGGATGTCAAGTGATCAAGTGATCAAGTTTTTTCTAATAAATTTATGCTGATTTTTTATGAGCTGCATTTGCATACAGTGATAGGAGCATACTTTTTTTGTTTATTTTACATGCTATATAAATTGCTTAATTTGAGTATATTGAATGAAGCATGCATCACTGGGATAAATACCACTTTGATTATAGTACACAGTCATTATAGTGTGTTCTTGAACTTGGAATATTAAGATATTTTCTCTATTTCTTTTTTTTTTTAATACCTGATAGTATGGGCTGAAGCGATAGCACAGTGGGTAGGGCATTTGTCTACAGGTGTCCGACCCAGGTTGGATTCCTCCACCCTTCTCGGAGAGCTGGGCAAATTACCGAGAGTATCTCGCCCACAGGCAAAGCTTGGCAAGTTTCCTGTGGCATATTCAATATGTCAAAAACAGTAACAAGAAGTCTCACAATGTTGCCCGCTCAAGCAAATTGATGAACAATGAGAGGACAGTGCTACAGTGCAGTGCTGCCTGATAGTATGCAAATTCTAACAGAAAAGTTGTAAGGTTGAGTTAGGCTTGGTGCTTACTGGGTCTTTACGATTTCAAATTCAATGTGGTGTCAATGGTTATGTGTTCTCCTGGAAATAATTCAACTATAGTAATAAACAGTCACAAATATACTATAGCAGCAATAAGCAGTGAGGCCCATTGGGTCTATTCTATGAGCTAATGTTTAAAGTTGCTAATGCCTATAATGTAATAGGTTGTCAAAATCCAGCCAGCTTGACCAGTGACTAGGAATTGCAGTCTCATGTAAATAATAACTGTTCAACAAATTTTAGTACATTTCTTCATATGAATATATGTGATAGATTTTAAAGTTGATATTTTCACACACCAGATATCTGACAAAAATAAAATATCATTGAACTGTCCCCCTGTTGTTCATCGATTTGCTCCAGAGGGAACCAGTAACATCTCACAACAAATTGTGAGAGTTGTTGTTACTATTTTGGGCATACTGAATACATTACGGGGAGTTTGTCAGGCTTTGTCATTTGGGCAAGATACTCTCAATATCTTGCCAGGCTTTCTATCCAAAATATATAGGTTTATATATAATTTGAAATATATAAGATTATATTTTTGAATATTTGATAGAGAATACAAAAATATACAGAAATCAACAACAAAAAACAAGTAGCTTTATCAAAAAAATGAGAGAGAGAGAAATATTGAGCAGACACCTTACAGAAGTAACATATAGATTGTCAACAGGCATCATGAAAATGCTAATTATTAAATATCATCAGTAAAATAGCAACCAGGGCCAAAGTGATAGTACAGGGATTAGGGTTCTTAACTAGCATGTGGCTAATACAGATTCAATCCCCAGAATCCCATATTCAATAGACAGAATCCCATAATATCTTTGTCACAGCTATTATAACTTCATAATAGAAGGAAAGGAATCCAATTTGGAGACATAGCTTCTGGTCACCTGGTCAAAAGAATCGCTTTAATAGAATTCATCAATGTCTTCTAAAGCAAGAAAGGAGTCCTAATATAATCCCTAAAAAGGAACCAATAATAGACAAGTGATATAATTTGCTCATATCAATTAAATTAAAGGTGTAATCATATATATCTCATATTCTGAAAATTAGCACCAATTAAAAAAAATTATTTTTATTAACTGACCTAACCTTTTGGGCTGGAGCGATAGCATAGCGGTAGGGCATTTGCCTTACAAGCGGCTAACATGGCCAACCCAAGTTTGATTCCTCCGCCCCTCTTGGAGAGCCCCGCAAGCTACAGAGAGTATCTTGCCCGCACGGCAGAGCCTGGCAAGCTACCCATGATGTATTCGATATGCCAGACACAGTAACAGCAAAGTCTCCAATGGAGACGTTATTGGGTCCGCTCGAGCAAATCGATGAAAAATGGGGGGATAGTGACCTAACCTTTTAACTGAAGTTAAAAGAATTCTTATAGAGATTCTGAATAGCATAAATTTGTCTTTGAAAACAATCTTTGCAGAATAATGAGAAAAATACCACCATCCTCTATTTCTAATCCTTAATCAAGGATAAATTAATTACAGACCGCAACATCACATGCCTCAGACACAGGCTTTACCTGAGTATTAGGAGTTACATAGAAACATTAAAATATTTTTTTTTCTCTTTTGTACCTTATGTAGCCTGCTGTCGGCAGTGAGGCCAGCTGCCCTGCCAGGCTCCATGGTCGCAGTGACAGGCCCAGCCTCAGGCAACTGCAAGTGAACATCCGAGCTCGCAAAGCTCTACAGAAAAGCGATAAAGGAAGGCCTCAAAGAGAGAAGAGCAGCAGTGCTGGCAGATGCAGCAGAAGTCAGGAAAAGCACTCGCAATGCCCGCCTGTCCTTCGCCAACTACAAGACCAAGATGACTGCTCTCCGATGTCCTGATGGATCTATCATATCTTCCCGAAGGGTAAAGGAGAAGATTATGCATGACTTCTTCTAGGATCTCTTCGATAGCCATGTCCACCTGTCCAAATACCAAATACGGCAGGGTGGACATGCCATTCCCAACATTCTCCTTTCTGAAACCAACACATCCTTTTCTTAGTAAAGAAGTGAACAGCACCCGGTCCAGACAAGATCAGACCCAAAAAACTGAAGAACCTGCCGTCAATACTCATCAATACACTGGCTCGGCTCTTCACATGATACCTGTCTGAATGCAAGGTTCCATCCCAATGGAAAAACAGCAGGAATGTTCTACTGCACAAGAAGGGAGACATCCATGACATTGGCAACAATTGCCCAATCTGCCTGTTGTCTGTCATCTACAAGTTGTTCGCTCGAGTCATCCTGAATAGGATGGCAGAACACTAGATGAAGTACAACAATGAGAGCAAGCCGGGTTCCAAAAAGGATTCAGCACCATCGACCATATCCACATGATAACCAAGCTCATAAAGGTTTCTCGGGAGTTCAAGTTGCCGCTCTTTCTAATATTCATTGATTTAAAGAAGGCCTTTGATTCTGTTGAGACTGAAGCAGTCATCGAAGCCCTACCCAAACAGGGCGTTCAAACTCAATACATCAGGATCCTCTGTGAGCTGTATTACGGATTCACTATCAGGATCTCACCATTCTACAATAAAGTGATCATCCATGTCAAGAAAGGGGATCAGCAGGGTGATACCACTGAAACTCTTCAGTGCCACCCTCGAGAACGTCATGCAATGACTGGAATGGGAAAGAGTAGGAGTGAAGATAGATGGTCAGCAACTACACCACCTCCGCTTCACTGATGACATCATTCTAATAACACCAAACATTAGCCAAGCGGCATAAATGCTGGCTGACTTCGACCGTGAGTGTGGAAAGGTTGGACTACAGTTGAATCTCACAATGACAATGTTTATGAGAAATGGTTTCATTCCTGACGCTCCATTCACTCTCAACAGAATGAACATCTCTGAATATAACAGTTATGTCTACCTAGGTTGAGAAGTCAACATGACGAATGGCCTGCCACCTGAGTTGCACAGGAGGAAGAGAGTGGCTTGGAACATCTTCAGGAGCCTTGGAGAAATACAAAAACCCACGAACAAAATTAAGATTTGAAGGAGCTTACCTCTGAAGGAGCTTACTTCACTATAGTAAAAGGCAAATAGAGCAAATCTTAAAGTTTAAAATTGAAAACTTTTCTCTAAGATGAGACAAAGACAAGGATGTCCACTCTTGACATTATTCAACATAAGAGTTATGTCATTGCCACAAGTCTAGCCACAAGTAAAGGCAATTTATAGTATTCATATTTTAAAAGACACTAAATTATCAGTATTTGCAGATGACATAGTAATATACATATTTAAATCCTAAATACTCCATAAAACCATTAGAAAAAGTAAACCCATAAAATATCAAACTATGATAACAACACATGCAATGTATTGCATTTCTATCTGCAAACAAAAAATTAGAAGAGAATATAATTAAAATTTAATAATACTAATAACTGTTGTATCCAAAATATCAGGTTTTTTAGTTGACAATTTGATGACAATAAGATACATTTTAAAAACAATGACAGTATACACAAAAAAATAGGAGAAGTATTCTATGCTCATGGATTAAAACAATTGTTAAGCATCCAACCCAAAGCATTAAACAGACTTTAATGAAATGAAGATAGAACACTTGATACTAACATTTGTATGCACTCATAAAACACTTCCTAAATTCTGAAAGAAACTCTAAAAAAAATCCTGAAGCATCACATTCTTCAATTTAAAAGTATACTACAATGCTCTAATAAGCTAAACTGTGTTAATAATTTTTTTAAAATGCACTAATCACGACCGAGTTACTGATATAACAGTAATAATTGTACAAATATATGGATTTGCAAATAAAATGAGCCAAGAAAGTAAACAGAGAATGGAAAACCTCTTCAACAAATGTTGTGGGTAAAATTATTTTATCTCATGCAAAGGAACGACCCTTAGATCACTAACAATATTTTAAAAAGTTAACTTAAAGTGGATTCAAAACTTTGATGTTAGAACTGAATTCATAAAATAAATAGAAATGTTTCCATAAGTAAAGCCCTCCGAGATATTTGTTGCTGTAGTGGTTTTAGTAATCAACCTAAATATATTATAGAGCAGAAATAGATACAAAAATTTAACTCCATTGCTTAAAAAATAATCAAAAGTAAAAATGAACTACTGGGATTAAATCAAACTAAAAATTTGTATTAAAAATGTAGAACCTATCACAAAAACATAGACATTTCATTAAATGAGAGAAAATATTTGACCCATATTCATGATGAAATGCCAATTTTTATGTTTCACATTCTTATATAACTAATTTGATTACAGTTAATGATTAAAATCTTATCTTTTTCATAATCACTGACTTGTTTCTTTTATAAGCTATTTGACAACATACATCTCACCTCTCAACAGTTTAGTTGTGCTCCTGGTATATAGGTGATGAAGGATTACCTTTTATTAAAATGTCAGCATTGTTATCCTGGAATTCATAAGTGTTTGAATGCTACAAGATTTTTTTCCAAAGGAAATGTCAATGTGGTTCACTTTTTTATTTCTTGACTGAGTTATACAGATAAAAATATCTAAATACTAGGCTCTCAAATATATAAAATTAGGTTATATTTATGATAGTTTGTTTATAAACAGTCAAGCAGTATTTAGTAGAACAAGAGAAAATGTTCTATAATTATCATGGTGAATATAATTCTATGAGGTTGGTATTTCTTTTGAGAAATAAAAGGTAACAACATAACAATAATAAAGTATATAATGATAAGAAAACAAATTAATTTGTTTCTGAAAGATTAAGACTTCCAGAACTTACCTTAGAAGACGGAGGCACAGTATTAAGAATGTTTTCTAGAGTATAATTCTCAAATTTCAAAGTCTCTGGCAATTAATCTGAGGTTTAGTAGAGGATTTAGCCTTTGTTTCTAGATTTTCACATCAGAAAAATGTGAACAATATGTTTTAGTATTGTAGTTATTCAGTGAACTACAGTGTTTAGAATGTTCAATATAAAATAAGTATTAAATAAACATAGTCATTACTTAAATATTTTATTTTTTAATGTAATCTTTACCATTATCATTCAATAGTTACCAAGCAGAAGTTAAATATACTTCTATTAGGTTCAAAAAGTCTATTATATAAAATTTTCTCTTTTTAAATAATCAAATATCTTTACATTTTATGAAAACAAAAATGTTATTTATCAGAAAAATGAAAACATTGCTAGTCTGAAGCTTAGAAACTTTCATTTTAGGGCTGTAGAGGGTAGAATTTACAGCTATACACTTTATTTATTTAATTAATTTTCATTAGTGAAACACCATGAGGTTTAGTTGTAGACTTACAAATTTTTGTACTTGGGTTTCAGTTATACAATGATCAAGTACCCATCCCTCCACCAGTGGTCTCAGTATCCATCCCACCCCCCCTTAAACCCCATCTCGCCTTGCCTCTGTGGCAGGGCATTCCGTTTTGTTCTCTCTCTCTCCTTATGGGTCCTGTGGCTTGCAAGAGAGGCATTGAGTGGCAATCATGTTTGGTCTATAGTCCACTTTCAGCATGCTTCTCCCATCCTGGGAGGATCCTCCCGACACCCTTTATTTGGTGCTCTCTTCTCTAGCTGAGCCCCCCTTTCCCCTAGCATGTGCGGCTGGCCTCTAAGCCATGGAGCAAAATTCCTGGTACTAATTTCGGCCACTCTTGGGTGTTAGTCTCCCATTTTGTTACTTTAAGTTCCCCAAATAAATGCAATCTTTATATGTCTGTCCCTCTCTTTCTGACTCATTTCACTTAACTTGATACTTTCCATGTAGTACCACTTGTATGTAAATTTCATGACTTCATCTTTTCTAGCAGCTACATAGTACTCCATTGTGTAAATGTACCAAAGTTTCTTTAACCAGTCATCTGTTCTCTGGCACTCAGGTTTTTTCCAGATTCTGCCTATTGTAAAGAGTGGTGCAATGAACAAACAAGTGCAGATGTCACTTTGACTATACTTTTTTGCCTCTCTGGGATATATTCCAAGGAGTGGTACAGCTGGGTAAAATGGGAGCTCAATTTCTAATTTTTTGAGAATTGTCCATACTGTTTTCCACAAGGGCTGAACCAGTCGGCATTCCCACCAACAGTGAAGGAGGGTCCCTTTCTCCCCACATCTGCGCCAGCACCATTTGCTTTTGTTCTTTTGGATGTGGGCCAGTCTTTGTGGTGTGAAATGATATCTCATTGTGGTTTTGATCTGCATCTCTCTGATGATTAATGATGTAGAGCATTTTCTCATGTGCTTTTTAGCCATTCGGATTTCTTCTTTAAGAAAATTTCTGTTCATTTTGTCGCCCCATTTTTTGATGGGGTTGGATGTTTTTTTCTTGTGGAGTTATACAGTACCTTGTATATCCTTGATATCAACCACTTGTTGGATGTGTATTCAGTGAATATCCTTTCCCATTCTGTAGACTGTCTTTGTATTTTGGTCAATGTTTCTTTTGAGGTGCAGAAGCTTCTCAGTTTAAGATAGTCCCATTTGTCTATCTGTTTTCACTTGCTTGGCCAGTGGCGTGACATCTTTGAAGATACCATTAGCTTCAATATCATGGAGGGTTTTGCCAACTTTGTCTTCAATGAATCTTATGGATTCTGGTCTGATGTACAGCTGTACATTTTTATAAAGACTATTCCTGATAAAAGGTAAATTAAGAGAAAAGTAAGATATGATTTGAGTTAAAATTACCCAGAGTGCAATGAGAAGTGGAACAGAGAAGAGTATTTAGCTAACTCAGCTATAGTGCTAATATTTTCCCCCAGCTGATCATTGCTACAGTATTTCTTATTCTAAAATGATGCCAGAATTTCAAAATAAAGAGTTAAATGCTTACAATAATTTGTAACCTGGGGAATTTTTTTTTTTTCATTTCATCATCCTGTTAATCGTCGATTGCCTCGAGCAGGCCCCAGTAACGTCTCTTTCATCCTAGCCCTGAGATTATATTCAGGGCTCTTTAGGAGAATGAGACCCATCATTGTTACTGGTATTTGGCATATTTGGTAGGCCACGGGGAGTTTGCCAGACTCTGCCCTGTGGGCAGGCTACATTCGACAGCCTGCAAGTTTGTCCAAAGTAGGAATGAGATAAGAAGATGTCGCGCGGCCGCGAATGCACTGCTCTCGTCCGGGATCTGGATTTTATAGTCTCTGAGTCTTGGCCGCTGATGGGATTACACGGCACCAGGGGGCCAGGTGGTGGGTGTGACCCCCGCCTACTGGAATTTGGAGGATCTGGGTGGAAGATGCTCGACTCCAATTCGAGTAGGCTTGGAGGTCTCGGCCCCGGAACCCGCGTGGCTTTGTCCCTCTGCCAGTACCTTCAGGTGTGCGGAGAGTGGTCTCAGCATGGTGGTGGCTGGTCCTGGAGGTCTCCGGCTGCCGTAGCTCTGGCCGGGGCGGGGAGGAAAGCTCAACCCGCTCCCCTCCAAGGGACTCCGGGAAGGAACACCGAGGCGCGGGGGCAGAGACTGCACTGCTCTCGTCCGGGATCTGGATTTTATAGTCTCTGAGTCTTGGCCGCTGATGGGATTACACGGCACCAGGGGGCCAGGTGGTGGGTGTGACCCCCGCCTACTGGAATTTGGAGGATCTGGGTGGAAGATGCTCGACTCCAATTCGAGTAGGCTTGGAGGTCTCGGCCCCGGAACCCGCGTGGCTTTGTCCCTCTGCCAGTACCTTCAGGTGTGCGGAGAGTGGTCTCAGCATGGTGGTGGCTGGTCCTGGAGGTCTCCGGCTGCCGTAGCCCTGGCCGGGGCGGGGAGGAAAGCTCAACCCGCTCCCCTCCAAGGGACTCCGGGAAGGAACACCGAGGCGCGGGGGCAGAGACTGCACTGCTCTCGTCCGGGATCTGGATTTTATAGTCTCTGAGTCTTGGCCGCTGATGGGATTACACGGCGCCAGGGGGCCAGGTGGTGGGTGTGACCCCCGCCTACTGGAATTTGGAGGATCTGGGTGGAAGATGCTCGACTCCAATTCGAGTAGGCTTGGAGGTCTCGGCCCCGGAACCCGCGTGGCTTTGTCCCTCTGCCAGTACCTTCAGGTGTGCGGAGAGTGGTCTCAGCATGGTGGTGGCTGGTCCTGGAGGTCTCCGGCTGCCGTAGCCCTGGCCGGGGCGGGGAGGAAAGCTCAACCCGCTCCCCTCCAAGGGACTCCGGGAAGGAACACCGAGGCGCGGGGGCAGAGACTGCACTGCTCTCGTCCGGGATCTGGATTTTATAGTCTCTGAGTCTTGGCCACTGATGGGATTACACGGCACCAGGGGGCCAGGTGGTGGGTGTGACCCCCGCCTACTGGAATTTGGAGGATCTGGGTGGAAGATGCTCGACTCCAATTCGAGTAGGCTTGGAGGTCTCGGCCCCGGAACCCGCGTGGCTTTGTCCCTCTGCCAGTACCTTCAGGTGTGCGGAGAGTGGTCTCAGCATGGTGGTGGCTGGTCCTGGAGGTCTCCGGCTGCCGTAGCCCTGGCCGGGGCGGGGAGGAAAGCTCAACCCGCTCCCCTCCAAGGGACTCCGGGAAGGAACACCGAGGCGCGGGGGCAGAGACTGCACTGCTCTCGTCCGGGATCTGGATTTTATAGTCTCTGAGTCTTGGCCGCTGATGGGATTACACGGCGCCAGGGGGCCAGGTGGTGGGTGTGACCCCCGCCTACTGGAATTTGGAGGATCTGGGTGGAAGATGCTCGACTCCAATTCGAGTAGGCTTGGAGGTCTCGGCCCCGGAACCCGCGTGGCTTTGTCCCTCTGCCAGTACCTTCAGGTGTGCGGAGAGTGGTCTCAGCATGGTGGTGGCTGGTCCTGGAGGTCTCCGGCTGCCGTAGCCCTGGCCGGGGCGGGGAGGAAAGCTCAACCCGCTCCCCTCCAAGGGACTCCGGGAAGGAACACCGAGGCGCGGGGGCAGAGACTGCACTGCTCTCGTCCGGGATCTGGATTTTATAGTCTCTGAGTCTTGGCCGCTGATGGGATTACACGGCACCAGGGGGCCAGGTGGTGGGTGTGACCCCCGCCTACTGGAATTTGGAGGATCTGGGTGGAAGATGCTCGACTCCAATTCGAGTAGGCTTGGAGGTCTCGGCCCCGGAACCCGCGTGGCTTTGTCCCTCTGCCAGTACCTTCAGGTGTGCGGAGAGTGGTCTCAGCATGGTGGTGGCTGGTCCTGGAGGTCTCTGGCTGCCGTAGCCCTGGCCGGGGCGGGGAGGAAAGCTCAACCCGCTCCCCTCCAAGGGACTCCGGGAAGGAACACCG
Organism: Sorex fumeus; assembly: GCF_029834395.1. Taxonomy (NCBI): domain Eukaryota; kingdom Metazoa; phylum Chordata; class Mammalia; order Eulipotyphla; family Soricidae; genus Sorex; species Sorex fumeus. The sequence goes on along the minus strand of NW_026606086.1, from coordinate 13,944,524 downwards.
AGGCGCGGGGGCAGAGACTGCACTGCTCTCGTCCGGGATCTGGATTTTATAGTCTCTGAGTCTTGGCCGCTGATGGGATTACAAGGCGCCAGGGGGCCAGGTGGTGGGTGTGACCCCCGCCTACTGGAATTTGGAGGATCTGGGTGGAAGATGCTCGACTCCAATTCGAGTAGGCTTGGGAATAGTTCTGAGAATATATGAATTCAAGTAATAAGTGCTTTAGATATTTAAGAGCAGGGCTGTTTAAAATAAAATCAAAGAAGACGATGCATAAAGAATATTTTCCATCAAGATTCAGAGGATTTGGTACTTATTAACTATGGTGCATAAAGGAAATAAAGAAAAGACAAGGAGTACAATAGAAGCAAACAAGTTTTCCATGCAGTTTTCTACAAAGAGTGGTCTTTATCAGAAAGAAAAGCATGATTATCTGAAAAGTCCTTAATTTCTTGCATTATTTCACCAGTCTTTCAATGACACTTTTAGTTAGTGTCAATTTTAATAGATACCTCTTTACCTTCATTTAATATCGCTAAAGATTTTATTAAAATGTTATAAGGATGTCCTCCTAAATATCAGCATGAATTTCTGTACCTAGCTTTTATTCTATCTCAATTGCTTTCATATTACTATTAATAGGCAAAATTGTTATTCATAAAGGAATTGTTGAATAAACTATTGAATAAGCATTTAGAATATTATTTAAATGTCTGATTGTAAATGCTATTTGAGACTAAAGTTGAAGAACCACTACTGTATTATTCCAGATCTTTTGAGTATATGATTGTGCAAATTACTCAGAAATAGCGAACACTTGTATGCAGAGAGAGCTAACTTCTATAGAGTATATGTTCCTTTTTTCAGAATGTATTTTTATATGTGTATATATAACAAAATGAACTTGATAGTTGTTTACAACTGTAAAATGTCAAATGTGGTACTTGACAAAAGAATACCTTGATAGTCAAGAGAAAAGCAGTTATTTCAGTGATTGTTCCCGTTGACTAACAATGGGTGTTCAGTAATGTTTGCATTTTTTTACACAAACATAGTAATATTTATTCTCTCAGAATAAAGACACAATAATGAATCTCAGTTACAAGCATGTTTTCTAGTACAGTGTTCTTTACCTGGATCTGACAGACAGAGAAATCAGCAATAGAGTTCTAAGTATACATAATCTTCCTAAAATCTATATTTATAAGAATTTTAAATAAAATAATAATTTATATGATAATTTTATATGTTTATACATACTTTAAAATAGTTTTATGTTTTCATAGTTTGCTGTAAAACTTCATGTTTTAAACTGAATACCAAGATAAATAGCAAGCTTGTATCATTCTAGCTAAGTTACCAGTAGATTCTTTTAACATTCATTTTGTGTTTGAGGTTCCTGGCTGCTGATTAATGAGCTTATATTTTTGCAATAATTATTGCCGCAGCTTTACTTTCTGCTATTGATCTTTTTTTACCCACTATCACTTATAAAAACTTTAAGGGATTGTAGAATGTTGAAGTATATGTTACAGAAATGAAAGTCAATGTATACATTTTTATTTTCTATAAATCAAAGTTAACATAAGATTTCCTAATTTAAAAAGAAGTCAAAATATACCTTATAATTATGATAAAAATAATGCATTTGCTTATACTTATTTTTTTTAAACAAAATGCTATGCAGATAGATTTGCATGAAAGCTAAAGGAAATATGTTATTTTATTCTAAGTGAATATAACTCTTAATTTGACATATTTTTAATAAGGGGTTTTGATGAGAGTCGGGTCTTCCAAGTGATGATCAAGGGCCTGTTTGCCCTTTCTAAATACTATTGACCAATGAAAGATGGCTGATGGTTCAAAGCTAGGATCTAAAGATGTGATGCTGAGTGCAATATGGTGTTATGATGAAGCTATAATCCTACAATGCTATGATGTTACTTGGGTGCTATGATGCTGGGGATGTCATCTTGGATGTACTGGGGGGCCTACAGGGACACAGTCATCTATGCTAGGGTCAAGGGTTACCGTGGCATTTTATAGATCAAACCATGATAAGCCTCATGCAACCCATGTCCAAAATTCTTGCACTATTTCTACAGACCCTCATAGTGTTTTTACAAATATATATATTTAGTTTATAGAAATTTTGTATTTTATAAATAAACATATTTTCTCATCACATCATTGGATATTTTAGTATGTTCAAAAGAGTCTTGCTTATTGGATTAAAATATATGTAATGTATAAACAATTGAGTTTAAAATCTAAGTATTAACTATTAACCTGTTTTAATTATTATTAAAATTTAATTATTATTTTAAAATCTACTATAATTTTAATAACCAGTGCATAAAATAGTTATTTTTAGTAAAGCAATATGGAGGATAACTACTGTCATTTCCATCAGCAAAACTTCAGCATATGTTTTAGGATTACAATTAATATCTCTTTAAAATATGTATAACCATAGCACATCCATAGTACACTATCTCTCTAATATTCAAACAATTGATTATTTTATGCTGGTTGTAATTTTTATGACAGTGCAAACCTTAGGTCTTTTAGTTCTCGTGGCAAAATATATATAAGGTAATATTTTATATCCAAACCACTTTTATATATGTAGGTCTATGCCATAAAAATATTCATATTGTGAAATTATTATCTCTGAAACTTTTTTATCCTTCCGAACAGAAATGCTATACCCATAGACAACAATATTTCCATCTCCTATAAAACAATATTTTATATGTTACAATGAACTTAAGTATTACAGGTAACTTCGATGCAATCATGCTAACTTTGTTCTGTCACGATGTGGCTTGTATTAATTTCATATCCTCAGATCCATGTTCCAAGCACTGGATTTGAATAGACACTAAAATTATTCTCACCTTATTTTTATAAGGGACAGAGCTTACATTGTACCTTTCTTAAATCATTCAATCATTAAACTTTACATTTAGCATTTATAAAATTTGTTTTATTGAATCATTATAATTACAAATTTCCAAAGTTATTCATAATTGGATTTCAGATCTATAATGCCCCAACACCTCTTCATACTGTTCACTTCCCTCAATTAGTGACTCTAGATCCCTTCCTCTGCCCCACCCCAACCCTATCCCCACCAGCCTCTATGGAAGGCACCTTTTTCTTTTTTCTTTTAGTCATGATGCTTTAAAATAATGTTACTAAAAGGTCATCTTGCAGATGACTTGATCTTTTAGCACCCAATTCTCATACAAAGTGAACACTAAATCTTTATCATTGTCATTGTGAATAGTTCCCTGACCTGTCCACCTTTACTCTCCCCGCCCACCCCACAACACACACAGTGGCAAGCTTCCTACTAAAGTCCAGTTCTCCTGCATTTCATTTCTGTTGCTATTGTGTATTGTTTTTCTCCTGTTACATTTATTTATATCTTGATATCTTTATATTGTTTGGAATTTAAACTGTACAGCATCTATAGAAAATTAGATGAAGTTTCTTTTAAACCTTAAAAATAGAACTTCTATGCAAACCAGTTATTCTGCTACTATCAAAGAAATAAGAACATATTTAGAAATGTTATAGTCAACCCTAAGTAAATGAAGTACTATTCACTGTATTCAGACATATAAATAACCTAAATTCCCATCAATGCATGACTTAATAAAAAGTTGTCATACATATAGTCAAATAGTGCAAGTAAGTTGTTAAAATATAAAACCTAAATTATGTTAAAGACTTAGATCGAATTGAATATAGCAGCATTAAGCAAAGTTACCAGAAAAATAAATTACTAATAGTTTTGCTCATAAGTGGAATAAAGAAGCAAACAAAACACCCAAACAAATCATGTTCTAACAACAAAATGGTGACTAGTATAAGACAAGTGAAGAAATGGAGGAAAATCATAGAAGTAGGAGAAGGGTGCTAATCTGGAAGTGGAAAATGCTTTTACAATGTTAGTTACTGATAAAGTATGAGGCATAAATTTATTGAAATATGAATGCATATCCCTGAAGTATATATAGAAATATATTCCAAAAATACTAGGACTATAGTAGCAGTCAAAATATTTTTTTAAATTAATGTTGTATTGATGATGGCAACATATGTTCTAAAGAATAAAAAATTCTTCATATTTTTCTGAAAATACCTATTTAAAATATCAAAATTTCTTCAATAAGGAAGTATAAGTAGAAGTTTATTCCATTGAGCAAACTTCATTCACATATTTGAGAATACTTTCATCAACTACTTATGCATATATTTTATTAATCAGTGGTCAAAAGTAAATGCAATTAAATTTTACTAAGTAATGCATTTGAAGACATATATACTTTTTAAATGATAACATTAAATAAAATAATTATTGTATATTTGCTTGTCAAAATTGTGATACCGTGATATTGTTCATGATACTGAGTAGTCAGTACATGATAAATTTTTGATACTTAAATGAATATATAACCACAGAATATAAAATTATGTGACCTCATGCTAAGCCATGATTTGCTTAAAATATATTTTATTCACATAGAGCAGTTGCTTACTTATCCAAGTTAAAATCTGCAACAATTATCTGACAGAATATAAACAGAAAAAACATATTTGTAAGGATATAACAAAGTTACTAGAAGCATTGCTGTTACTAATTTTTGATAGAAAAATAGTGCTTCTAGAGTCTTTTTCATGTTCATGTATATATTAAAATATGTGTAACTAAAATTCGAAGGGACTTTTTCAAATGTCATGTATGCAAAAATAATATAAAAATCTTTAAAAAACAACCACAATTTTATCAATATTTATCAATGAAAATATTATCATAGAATTATTTCCTGAAAACCAAGTTAACTTTATAAAGCTGAACAGATAGTTGTGTATAACAACTGTCTTAGAGCTGATTTCCTAGAAAGTGAGACCAGAAAAAAAAATTTAGGCATGGAACTATTAACCATGGTATGAGGAGTCCAGGACAATTAGTTTAGGACAGAGAACAAATTAATTCAGTAAGAGGGAAGAACATATTTGTGGATGGGTTGGTTATTTTTTTTTATTAATTGATTACTCATTCATTTGAGAAAAAAGTGCCAAATGCACTGTGAATGTTTCACGTACCTCACATGTGAGGTCTGGATAAATGGGCAGGAAAGTCTTTGTGAGCATTATACTATATTGGCAGAGAAACTTTGAGGTTTGAGTTGCAAAGCCCCTGGAAGCGGTCTGGGAGGAAATTCTAGCTACCATGTCACAACAGAGGTGAGTACAGTGCTGTAAGAGTTTAAAAGTATGAGAGAAATTAAATTGCTCAATATGAGAGGAAAAGAAACAATTTTGATGAGAGATAACCAATGCAGATTGATTTGCTAATAAGAATCTTAAAAAAGTACTTAAACTATAATGCTTATTTACATTTTTTTTGTATTAAATAGGTAATGGAATCGATAGGGCTTTTGCCTTGTGTGCAGCCAGTCTGGCCAAGCCAGGTTCGATTCCTCTGCCCCTCTCAGAGAGCCCAGCAAGCTACTAAGGTTATCTCGCCCGCATGGCAAAGCCTGGCAAGCTACCCGTGACGTAGTCAATATGCCAAACACAGTAACAACGAGTCTCACAATGGAGACGTTACTGGGCCTGCTTGAGCAAATCGATGAACAACGGGAGGACAGTGCTAGAATGCAGTGCTAGGTAATGGAATTTTCCAATAAATTATTGGGTTGTATGATGGTTCCAGAAGAGATTAAAAGGTGGATCTGCAGACTGAGTAAAAGTCATCATACCAAGGCAAATGGAAATCATCTAATCTGTTGATAGCGTGTGTAGAATAAAGGCAGGGAAAGGATAGATTTTTCTGTGCTTGAGTCAGGGCATCTATCTTTCACCTCAGATACCAGTTCTCATGGCTTTAGAGATTTTAAATTTAGACCTAAGAATTTACAACTCAAATAACTAGTTTGAGTTTGACTTTCATATTCAGACTAGGATTAAATGCACTTGTTCTCTCACATCAGTGGTTTAGACTGATGATATACAAATGATTTTTCTTTTCTTCACATCTTTTAATGTATAACAACACACATGGCATTTAATACATTGACTTACAAAGACACCATTACAGAGGTAATGTGAAAATTTTTGTTGCAAGGGCTTCTCTGATGTAATTCACTACTTGGGAATTGTTACAGAAAACCAAAAATGCAATCTACCACTTAAATCACACCCCTCATCCTTGAATATTCAAGAAAGCTATAAAATATATTATTTTACAATAAAAATATAAGATACAAAAAATTTTAAATAAGCCATCATATTATATATTCAAGGTATTACCAATTTAAAATCATAAATTTATTCACAGATATAAATTTATGAATGTATTGTACTCTGTTCTGTATGCCCTGCAATTCATTTATCCAAGCTATGAATCTTGTCTTTTTCAGTATGTTCAATGATGTGCAAAAACAATTAATTTTAGTTCATTGTCATCACCACAAAAAGAAATATTATGCACTTAACTCTAATTCCTTACCCCAGTTTCTCATTTCTACATGTTGGGTAACATATTGGACTATAAAATATTGAATAAAAAATTTGAGAGGGTATGGTTCCACCAGCAGGTCTGTGAGGTGAGTGCATCAGCAACCTGATGGTGCCTTCAGACTTCCAGATACCCCAAAATTGCTGCTGTGCCTTTGGCCAGACCCCAAAAACTTGGGCCAAAGTAAGTAAACGGCCAAAAGTTAGGTATGTGGGAAACACGTCCACAAACCACCTCCAGCTCAGCTATATAATTGGAGGCATGGCCTCTCTGGTTCCTGATTGAACTGCTTAACGGCCATGATCACAGAGACTCAGTAACAAATCTTGAATCCGTCTGGTCCCTGCAGTAGGTCACCGGTGCTGGGCCAACCCAGGTGGGAATAGGTTTTGTGCCTTGGCCTGTTCCCCCTGGCGGCCCAGTGGCTGCCATCCTTCAGAGGCCACTGAACAGTTAGGTTTGGGCCCCCAGTGATGAGACACGCTGGGCCTCATGGGATGGTGGTGGAGCCGGTTCTGTTCACCCCACCGCAACGAGACCCAAGTTGTCGCCCACAAACGGATTCTCTGGCTCCTGATCAAGCTGTTTCACGGCCATGATCCCAGAGACTCAGAAACAAATCTCAAAACCCAGTGGCTTTTGGTAGAAATGCATCCGAACCCCACAGTACATTACTGTCGCTGGGCCACCCCAGGGGGAAAGGGTGTTGTCACTCCGCCTCCTCCCCTTTGGTGGCTCGGTGGCCATCATCCTCCAGAGGCCATTGGACAGTCAAGCTTGGGCTCGCAGTGACGAAACATGTGGGGCCTCGTGGGGTGGAGGGAGGAGCCGGGCCTGTCCTCCCCACCCCAACGAGACCCCAAGTCAACATCCACGAACAGCCTCTCTGGCTCCTTATCATGCTGCTTAATGACCTTGATCCCAGAGACTCAGAAACAAATCTCGAAACCCAGCGGCTTTTGGCAGAAATGCATCCAGACCCCACAGTACGTTACTGTCGCTGGACCACCCCAGGGGGAAAGGGTGTTGTCACTCCGCCTCCTCCCCTTTGGTGGCTCAGTGGCCGTCATCCTCCAGAGGCCATTGGACAGTCAGGTCTGGGCCCACAGTGACGAGACATTTTGGGCCTCATGGGATGGGGGGGGGGGGAGAGCCGGGCCTCTCCTCCCCACCCCAACGAGACTTCAAGTCATCATCCACAAATGGCCTCTCTGGCCCCTGATCAAGCTTCTTAAAGGCCATGATCCCAGAGACTCAGAAACAAATCTCAAAACCCAGCGGCTTTTGGCAGAAATACGTCCGGACCACACAGTAGGTTACTGTCGCCTGGCCACCCCAGGGGGGAAAGGGTGATGTCCCTCCGCCTGCTTCTCCCTGGCGGCTCGGTGGCCGTCCTTCTCCAGAGGCCATTGGACAGTCAGGCTTGGGCCCACAATGATGAAACTTGTTGGGCCTCACGGGATGGGGGTGGAGCCGGGCCTGTCCTCCCCACCCCAACGAGACCCCAAGTTATCGCCCACAAACAGCCTCTCTGGCTCCTGATCAAGCTGCTCAACGGCCGCGATCCCAGAGACTCAGGAGCAAATCTCGAAACCCAGTAGCTTTTGGCAGAAATCCCTCCAGATTTAAGTGTTAAAATTTCGGAATTTCAAAATCACATGGCCCTACTGCAGCCACGAGACATTACATGTTATTCATGACCAACAATAGAACACAAATTGTCTACTGTTGCCTTTTCAGCAGATCCTAGTGTTGGGGTAAAATCTCAAATAATAATGGTGGGTCTAGTGTCAAAATATTGAATGTGTTCAAAGTAGAGAGAGAGTAATGTGGAAATCATCTGCCCCACAGGTAGGGGGAGGGTGTGAGTTGGGGGTATTCTGGGGTTTTTGGTGGTGGAAAATGGGCACTGGTGAAGGTAGGATGTTTCATTGTATGACCGAGACTTAGACTCTAAAGCTTTGTAACTGCACTCATTGTGATTCAATAAATAAAATTATAAAAAATGAAAAAAAATGTAAGGTGGAGTTCATGCACAATTCAATCAGCTAATCAGTGGCTGAATAAATAGCAATACTCCTACATTTAAAAAAAAATTTGAGATACAGTAGGTCCAGAATTAAATCTTAAATGTCTTAAATATTTAATTATTACAGAATTAAATCTTAAATATCTGTTGATTTCTTGGTCAGGTGATTTTACATCTTAGTATGAATTGTTTTTTAGCCTTTAAATTATCACATTTTAAAAAATATTTCTATTTTCAAAGTAGCATTTCCCCCAGGAGTGGCTGAGATTAGTACCAGGAATTTTGTTCCATGACTTTATCATTGTATAACTAAAACCCAAGCACAAAAATTTGTAAGTCTAAAAAAAAAGTAATTTGACTGAAATGATGTAATAAATGTTATACTACTGGAAAAAAATAAATAAATTGAAACAAAAATAGTATTTCCTCTTGCATTTTGTATGTTGAAGAATGCACATATTTTAGATATAATTAATTTACTATTTTAATCATGCATTCAGTATTTAAATATTATTTATTAATTTATGTCACATGTTTGTAATAGTGTTGATGTTTATTGTTTGGATATACATTTTCTTGCTCAACTCCTCCCAAGTGTGCAAGAACCGTCCACCATTACTTCTTCATTTCCCCTGACCCTCACAATCCATGCTTAGAAGTCTCACTTATGTTATCTGAAGTCAAGGTTTTGTAATTTCAGTTCTATCAATTCCCTTATTTAGTTCCTCTGTATCATAGATGAGCAAGTTTATTTAGTAAGTATCCTTCATCTGACTTAATTCACAATACTCTCCAGTTCTATCCAAGTCGCAGCAGTAGTATACATACCTTAACGTCATCACCATGATCATAGATAGCATGATCATATATATGTGCATATATGCTTTTGAATCAAGGTTGTGTTTTCTAAGTAGATGCAAATGTGTGGTATCATCAATCACATGGAAGTTCTATTCTAACATTTTTGGGACATAGCTATACTGGTTTCAACAGAGGCTGAACCACGTAGCATTTTCAAAAATAGTAAATTATTTTTTTTCATCATGTTCCCATAACTGGTTATTTCCAATCTTTTTGATGTATGTAATTCTCAATGGTTACCCCATTATCATTTTGATTTAAATTATTAGCACAGCGGGTAGGGCGTTCGCCTTACAAGCGGCCAACATGGCCGACCCGAGTTCGATTCCTCCGCCCCTCTCAGAGAGCCCGGCAAGCTACCGAGAGTATTCGATATGCCAGACACAGTAACAACAAAGTCTCCAATGGAGACGTTACTGGGCCCGCTCGAGCAAATCGATGATCAACGGGAGGGCCTTTACCTTACCTTACCTTACAAAATAAGTCATGAACAGATTTTGTGTGACTATTGTTAAGACATTATGCCAATTGTAGTAGTATATGAAAAATTATAATAAATGCATTACCGATAAGATATAACTGTGATTAACTTTATGATTAATCCTAATAGACTAAAAATTATTGTGATTTTTAAATATCATTTTTCTTAATATTGGATCAAAATTGTTATAAAATGTATTATAATTTGTCAAATTCGTTACCAAAAATCAGTTTTCTTTCCCTTTTAGTTCATTTTATCATTAATAATTTAAGTAATTTGTATTTAAGTGAATAAAAATGGAAAGCCTAATCTGTTAATATTCACTCTTAATAGGTATAAATTGGAAAACATATTCTATTTGCCTTATAATTTCTTTTCAATTATAACCTTATTGTTCTCATTATGTTGATATTCTCATTTACCTTAAAAATCATCAGAAGGAAAATCATTTGGAGGGGGCATTGAGTATTATGGTTTTGGACTTCCCGACACTTTGAGTTCAGTGGTTGTTCCTGGAGGTATTTGTGATACCACATGGTGCTACAGATCCAAACTGGATGCCCATAAATACAGAATTTGCTCAGCACATACAAATTTTGATATGATCAGCTATTATCTTTATGTACTGTCTCTATATCTGCTACCAAACTTGATTCTAACCAGTGAATGGGATGTCATATTATATTTTTTTGTCTGATGATTTGTATTGTTGTAATAATATTTATTTATTCATATATCTGCTGATCATTTAGAGACCTTCCTTGGAAAACTGTTCCTTTACTGATTTACCAAATTTTATTTGATATTTTTATTTATTTCAATTAGTTTTCTTACATTTTTGTATATTCATATCATACCTGATAACAGTTTATAATATTTGATACATTTTACATGCTTTATTTTCATTTTCAGATATAGGAGCGATAGCACAGCGGTAGGGCGTCTGCCTTGCACGCAGCCAACATGGCCGACCCGAGTTCGATTCCTCCGCCCCTCTCGGAGAGCCCGGCAAGCTACCGAGAGGATCTCGCTCGCACGGCAGAGCCTGGCAAGCTCCCCATGACGTATTCGATATGCCAAACACAGTAACAACAAAGTCTCCAATGGAGACGTTACTGGACCTGCTCGAGCAAATCGATGATCAACGGGAGGGCCTTTATTTTACTTACTTTACTTAATTATAGTTCTTTATTCCTGTTTTTGTTTCACTTCCCTTTGGTCTATTACAAAAATCTTTGTCCAACCATGTTGGTCAAATAACTTTGACCAACAAAATTGTTTTACCGATGTTAGGTTCTCGGATTTTTAGGATATCAGATATAAGAGCAATATATTTGATTTATTTTTTGTTCGTTTCCGTAAGATGTATATTGTTTATAATTTTTCTGCATGTGTTCATCTCATTCTCTCAACACCACTGGTAGAAAAGATCATCATTCCCTAGTGAATTTTCTGATTCCTCTTGTTAGATGTTATTTATTTATGATTTATTATTATAATTCCTGGAATTTTGTGTCACATTAGGGCTTTCTCCTAGTTTTGTGCTTAGAGATTACTTTGGAGATGCTCAAAACACCATATCTGGTTCTGAGAATCAAACAAAAATTGGCTATATACAAGGCAAGGCCCTAGTAAATATTATTTAAATATTTGTGCAGAATTGGTATGTTCTATGTCAATGTGTGACAGGTTTTTTTAATTAAAGAAAAGGATTTGTTATGAGAGTTTTAGACTATATCTTGCAATCAGAAAGTGTGATGCTTTAAGCTTTGCCTTTTTCCGAAATATTTTTGTTATTTTATATTTTAAATTGTTTCTTATGTATTTTAGAATTTTTTAAAAAAAACTATGAGCAATGCTATTGAAATTTGTATAGAAATTGCTAAACTTAGAGATGTCCTTAGGTGAATACAGGAATTTTTACAATTTTATTTTCAAATTTATAAATCCAGAATAACTATATATATATATATATATATATATATACATACATACACACACATATGTGTGCGTGTGTGTGTGTGTGTACACACACACACTTATTTTGGTGGGTCACATATGGCTGTACTTAGGGTTTATATCTGGCTTTGCATTCAAGGAACACTCCTGGAGTGACTCAGGGAATCAAATAAGGTACTGGGAATTGAATGGAGTTTGCAGGCAAGCATCTTGCCTGCTGTTCTGTTGTCTCTGACCCATGATTGTAATTTTTATTACTTTAAGTAAAGTGTTATAATTTGCAATGCATAAATATTTAACTTCCTTTAAGTTTATTATTCATTGTATTTTAAATTTTTACTTTTACTTTAATAAAAACATTTTAATTATTTCCCAGATATCTACTGGTGTATATTTCTAATTTTGTGCATTGATTTTATATCCTACAACATCATAAAATTACTTATTAGTTACAAATTTTTTCATTTTGGAGTTTAATAGTTAAGATCACATAATCTATAAAAATGTCATTCCTTTTTTTACAGATTTGTTTTTTTTTTAATTTGTTTGACCTAATCGTTTTAACAGGGTCTTTCAACAATCTGACACTCCCAACACAGAACACAGAATAAGCAATATATTGAGTGGTGACTTTTTCTGAACTGAAAGAAGAGTTTTCAACTACTCAACATTAATGAGGATTTTAGTAGTTGTTGGTAACAGATGGCCTTTACTATGGTAACATATGATCCCCTCAATTATCAATTTGTAGATAGTTGCATGAAAATATGTATTTTGTAAAATGTTTTTGTTTGTTTGTTTTTATTTTCTTTGCAAAATCATATAAGCCGTGCATTATGTGTTGCATCACATTTATTGACTTCTGTAGAATAGTCTTGTCAAGGACACATCACAGTTAGCCATAGTGCACAATCTTATTATTATAGTACTAGACCCATTTTTCTAATGCTTTGCTGAGATTTTTTTTTCATCTTTGTATAATAGATAGTGGTCTATATTCTTGCTTTCTTGTAATATGCTTACCTCACTTTGCTATCAGAATCATGCTGACCCTGTGGAATGAATTTGGAAATGTTCCCTTCTCTGGAAATTTTTGAAATAGTTTTAGAAATATTTGCATTAATTCTTATTTGAATGTTTTGTAAAATTTACCAGAGATGCCATCTATTCCTGGGGTATTGTGTGTTGGGAGATGTTAGATTACTGATTTGTATTATCCTATTCAAATTTTTTATTTGTTTTGTCCTGAATTAAAATTTCTGTCATTTTAAAATTTTAATATAATTCATTTTTGGCATGTACTTGTGTATAGCATCATTATAGGTGAATTCACAAATGGAAGAAAAAGTAAACAGATTACTCAAAATTTTAAGCATAGACCCATCAAATAATACAGTATTTCGACATCTGAGTTTTATCCTGAATGAATAAAAATATTATATTTATGCTCCATATTTTAAACAGTTGCATATATAGTCTATAACTACATATTTGAAACTAAAAATAAACCTTAGAAGTCTAAATACAGATGCAGTGATACACTATTATAAAATTTAAAGTGGCCACTTAGTATCTGCCAATAAAGGAGTAGTAATTATATAATGTACAAGTGGTAGTTTATGTAAAGTGGTAGTCTTATTTCTACATGTGTATCCGAACAATATATAGTATTCTTTAAACTTATATAGTGATATATGTTTGATTTATCTGAATTAATATAAAGTACACAAGAACTTATTTATAAATGTCAGCAAAACAATGTATGGATATATGAATATTCAAATATATTAATATATGTATAATTATATTTAAACACTATTTTATGAAAATATAAGAATTAATGTCTACTGAGAGGCAAAAGTACTTGATTTTACCATTATTGACTAAAACTCTGAATAGTTACCATTTATCATCACAGCCAATATTTTTACATAAATAATGTGATTATTTCCCACATTCTGAGGTAGCATATGATATCTTACAGCTATGTTTTTTAAAGTAAATAACAGTTAAGATTCAATATTGTCAAGCAGTGCTTCTTCAAAACAAACTATCAGTGAACAAACTGTATGCATTTTTTTTCACTTATATCTAATTAAGTTGAGACAGAACCTGGGAACTAAACATCTATGAAATTTTCTGAAAACTTTAGGTAAGTTTATGATTTTATAGAGATTGCTAAATTGCCCTCCAGTGCAGTTAGAGTACTTTACTTTGAAAAATGTATTTGTATTTACCCCTCAGCAACAATATAACAATTAAAATGCATTTTTGTTTTTAATTGATAACCCAACTTAACTGTGATCATTACTGATTGATTTGGGTTGGAGCTATAGCACAGTGGGTAGGGCATTTGTCTTGCATTTGTCTTGCATGCAGCCAACGTGGGTTCGATTCCTCCATCCCTCTCAGAGAGCCCAGCAAGCTACAAAGAGTATCCCGCCCACATGGCAGAGCCTGGCAAGCTCCCCATGGCATATTAGATATGCCAAAAACAGTAACAAGTCTAACAATGGAGACAGTTACTGGTGCCTGCTTGAGCAAATCTACAAACAAGGAGAGGACAGCGCTACAGACAGTGCTACATTAGTGACCTTCATTATTGAATACCCTCGAGGATTTATCATAACTGGAAGAGTTGGTCAGTAGTTATAATTTGTCAAGATTTGAATTTTTTAAATATTCTGTCTACCTTACCTCTCTTTTTTGTTATTCTACAAAATCTTACTCTTTATTTCTTTATTTTTCCAAATTATAGAAGAATTCCTAAGTATGTTTATTTAGCATTATTTTTCCTGGTGTGTGTATGGGGGAAGAGAGATAGAGAGGGAAAAACAGAGAGAGAGAGAGAGAGAGAGAGAGAGAGAGAGAGAGAGAGAGAGAGAGAGAGAGAGAGAGAGAGAGAGAGAATTAAAAGATTAACTTTAAATTTATGCTCTGAGTCAGTGCATAATAATATTCATCAGTGAAAATCTGACTGCTGAGTATGGATTAACAAAATTGGTAGCGCATTTTGTTTTGTTATATTTAGGGAGGGAGTATCCAGCCATGCTTCAGGCTTACTCTTAGGGCTCTATGCTTAGGGATTACTCCTGACAGGGCTCAGGGGACCATACACAGTGCTGGGGAATCAAACATGCATACATTTCATGCAAAAACAAGCACTCTATCAGCTCTAAACAAGCACTCTACCAACTCTGTTATTTTCCATAATGCTGGTGTGTTATAATTGGGGGAAATAGTGTTAGGGATCTGTAAAGAAGATAACATGCTTTGCAGATACAAATAATTTTCCCATGGAGAGTTATCCGAACCTGTCTTAGACTCACCTAGTTAAAGTACAAATTCTTTCTTTGGGCCTTTAATTCTGGACTATTTATGTTCATTGATCTAATCAATATCTAATCAAAGGGGAAGTTGGTAATTGAGATATAATTTAAAATCACCTATATTATTTTACCGATATATTTTGAATCATTTTCATTATTCTATTTACCAATTTATACTATTTTTATAATATAACAATTAATTAAATATACTGCATAAATATTAATCAGTTCAAAACATAAATTTTTTCATATCATAGTATAAATATTTTTTCATATCCACACTATAAATGAGTTATTGATGCCAATTATTGCTGGTGTAATAGCAAGATATTACTATTAATGCAATATTTTTGATAAAGGGATACACATATTAAAAATTTTTTTCCAAGCTATTATAGAGAATCAGACACTTTAAAAACAGCTTTCATATATCTGAACTTATTTTAGTTAAGAGGAAAAACTCACCTATTGAGACACAACCAGAGATGATTCGGTAGTGCAGCATAATTCTTTGCCTAACTGATAGTAATCATTTGAAGAGGCAGAGCAGCAAATAATACAATTAGTTGACTACTCCATATGTAGAGATGGTGTACCTCAAGTTGGGATATTCACTAATTCCCTGGACATGACAAACACCTGATTAAACTGAGTTACTTTGTTTGTTGGCTTTTGGATCACACCAGGAGAATCTAGGGGGTTACTCTGGACTCTGTACGAAGTAACTACTCCTTGCAGTGCTCAAGGGACCATATGGGATGCCAGGGACTGAACCAGAGTCCTTTATATGCAAGTCAAGTGCTTCACCCACTGTACTATCTATCTCCCTGATTAAAGTTTTTCCTAGCTCTCCACTGACAAGAATAAAACAGGAAGTTTAATAAGAGAGATTAGTGAATCTTATATGTAGATAGATTAATGGGCATTTACATCTTCTGTTAATTTGCATTGGAAATAGCCTAGCAAAGATATCTCTAAACATTCATTCATTCATTCATCATCCTGATTTTCGTCGATTGCCTTGAGCAGGCCCCAGTAACGTCTCTTTCATCCTAGCCCTGAGATTATATTCAAGGCTCTTTAGGAGAATGAGACCCATCATTGTTACTAGTATTTGGCATATTTGGTACGCCACGGGGAGTTTGCCAGACTCTGCCCTGTGGGCAGGCTACATTCGATAGCCTGCAAGTTTATCCAAAGTAGGAATGAGATAATAAGATGTCATAAAAAGATGTCCAGATAAGATGTCGCGAGGCTGCGAATGTGGCCGCGCGGTTCCAGGAGCTGAATTTTATAGTCTCTGAGTCTTGGCCGTTGATGGGATTACACGGCGCCAGGGGACCAGGTGGTGGGTGTGACCCCCGCCTACTGGAATTTGGAGGATCTGGGTGGAGGATGCTCGACTCCAATCCGAGTAGGCTTGGAGATCTCGACCCCGGAACCCGAGTGGCTTTGTCCCTCTGCCAGTACCTTCATGTGTGCGGAGAGTGGTCTCAGCATGGTGGTGGCTGGTCCTGGAGGTCTTCGGCTGCCGGAGCCCTGGTCGGGGCGGGGAGGAAAGCTCAACCCGCTCCCCTCCAAGGGTCCCCGGCGAGGAACAGCCAGGCGCGGGAGCAGGAGACTGCACTGGTCTCATCCGGGAGCTGGATTTTATAGTCTCTGAGTCTTGGCCGTTGATGGGATTACACGGTGCCAGGGGGCCAGGTGGTGGGTGTGACCCCCGCCTACTGGAATTTGGAGGATCTGTGTGGAGGATGCTCAACTCCAATCCGAGTAGGCTTGGAGATCTCGGCCCCGGGACCCGCGTGGCTTTGTCCCTCTGCCAGTACCTTCATGTGTGCGGAGAGTGGTCTCAGCATGGTGGGGAGGGGAGCGGGTTGAGCTTTCCTCCCCGCCCCGACCAGGGCTCCTGCGGCCGAAGACCTCCAGGACCAGCCACCAGCATATCTCTAAACATCCACAGGAATATGTGATTGCCAACCATGCTCTGCTTAGATAATCTTAGTGTTTGTGGAGTCGTCCCATGGTTAAAAACCCTGTAGTGGCAAAAAAGGAATCTGCACAGATTTGACTACAACTGCTCTCTTCATAAATTCTCTATCTACTACCACTGCACTGTAGGCACATTTTTGTTAGCATAATTCAATACCGAGCCATCAGCTCCATCGTTGGGAATATTACCAGGTTATTTGGGGCAAGGCAGTTATTCTTAAACTTTTATATCAAAGAATACAGATATATTTCATGTATGTTTTCTGATTAAAAATTTCTCTTTGAGGGGCTGGAGTAATAGTACAGCAGCTAGGGCATTTGCCTTGCATGCGGCCAACCTAGATTGGATCTCTGGCATCCCATATGGTCTCGCAGCATCGCCAGGAGTAATTCCTGAGTACAGAGCCAGGAGTAACCCCTGAGAGTCATTGAGTGTGACCCAAAAACCAAAAAAAAATTTCTCTTTGAACAGGATTATCTAAAGATTCAGAGTAAGAATGTTTTCTTTATCCACCCGACCAACCCTTTCCTGCCCTACCACTTGATCCTTTACTCTCATATTGTGCCCCTATAACATTTAATCAGTTTTCAGCTGTGGCTCATTTGGAATTTCCTAGCAAAGCCTGGCAAGCTACCCATGACATACTTGATACGCCAAACACAGTAGCAACAAAGCCTCTAATGGAGACGTTACTGGGCCTGCTCGAGCAAATCGATGAACAACGGGAGGACAGTGACTACAGTGAATATGTATTTACTTATTTAATCATTTCTATTAGCTTTTGGGCTCTGCATAGCTGTGTCCTTGGCTTAATCTGGACCCTGCATTCTTGGCTGTGGTCAGGGGGCACTCCTGGCTGTGTAAAGGGGACTATGTTCTGTGTTAGGGATTGAATCCTGATTGGCTCCAGGCAAGGCAGGAACCCTACCCATTGTGCTATGTCTCTGACCCCTTCAGTATTTATTTTATAATTATAAGGGATACTGGCAAACTCCCAGTGGCTTATTCGATATGCCAAAACAGTAACAACTAATCTCACAATGGACACATTACTGGTGCCCACTAGAGCAAATTGATGAACAGTGGGAGTACAGTGCTACAGTGCTACTTGAAATACCAAAGACACAGAATTTTACAAAGATGCACCTATATAAAGTTACTCTTTTGGTATGTCTTTAAGGCATAGCTACATTCATACAATAAACCTCTTATAGTATTCTGTAAAAAAATCCTACTTATATTTACAAAAATATAACAATTCAACAGTGTATTCTAACTGTAGTCTAACTCATTCAGCTGCTTTATCTTCACTAACTCATTTAGTGCCTTAATACTAGTGGCAATATTTTAAGATGATATTTTTAATTTGGATATTATATCATAAGAAGATAGAGATCTGAGCAAAAGATAAGACCCTACATGCCAAAACTCCAATTTTACAAATTTATTCATGCTTCTAAAATGTTTTTGCATTACTACATACTGAGTCAAAACAGATTATTTATGAAAATTGTAAAGTCTAAATGCATTGATTTTAATCACACTAGCATCCGATGGATATAATGATCTTTTGCTTCTTATCTGAGATAAAAACAATCTTCTTTAGCCTTGGGCATAGTTTAAAGAAAGCATTAAAATATCCACTAAAGTCTCTGATGGGAAAATATAGAAAGGTTTCTTGTAAAAAGGGGGAAAAAAAAACCAAAATAGAAGTGCTCTGAGCCAAAGTGAGGTGATTAAGATGGCTATTATCTGGATGTTTTAGATTTTGAATTCAGATAGCCAGGCATTCATTACCTACTATCTTGTAAATCTCCAATTGCAGTGGTAATGCTCTGTGCTCATTTATCTGAACTCAAAATCAGACCCCTAAAATGGAATCTTTATATAAGATGCAGTATCTCAAGCATTAAAAAGTGGTGATCGGTATTTTACAATAAAGATTTGAGTTATCACAATACTAAGGCCATATAGCTAGAAAAATAAACAGGAAAAGAGGGCATACTTCCTTTAGGACATTGTAGATCAGTGTGTTCTGTATCTAATCAGAATTAATGTAAATATTTAATTAAAAAGCCTGATATTTTCTCCTGATGAACCAAGCTTGAAATAATTTACCTCTTAGTTTGAATGTTACTCAAAAAAGTTCTTCAGAGATTGCCTCAATTACCTATTTAAGTGGGCTGGAGTGATAGCACAGGAGGAGGGTGTTTGCCTTGCACGCAGCTGGCCAGGCAGAGCCAAGTTTGATTCCTCCACCCCTCTCGAAGACCCCAGCAAGCTGCCAAGCATGTCTCACCTGCATGGCAAAGTCTGGCAAGCTCCCCGTGACATATTCAATATGCCAAACACAGTAACAACAAGACTCACGATGGAGGCGTTACTGGGCCCACTCAAGTAAATCGATGAACAACGGAAGGACCATGCTACCTGTTTAAGTAAAATTGAAAAGTTCACCAAGATTTAAAAGTAAATTATACTTCTAAAATCCAGAATATAATTTTATTTTATTTTTTTGCGAATTATCTTAGTTCAAGTATTTCCAGTTTACCTGGCAATGATTTTGTCACTCATTAGGGCTTCCTTATATTCTGACCTTCTTCTATTTTTTCAAGTGACAAGAAGGGAATATTTGACAAGTTGTATCATTAAAGGAGACAAGGAGAATAGATTGAGTTCTCAAGTGCAGATATCTATAATGTAATGAAGTGTGAAGTATCATTTTTAA
The DNA here is from genome assembly GCF_029834395.1 of Sorex fumeus. Classification (NCBI taxonomy): domain Eukaryota; kingdom Metazoa; phylum Chordata; class Mammalia; order Eulipotyphla; family Soricidae; genus Sorex; species Sorex fumeus. The sequence continues at coordinate 13,924,612 of NW_026606086.1, read as the reverse complement.
TAGACGAATACAATTCCCTTAAATTACACATTCTGCAGTCTAGAGTAGCTCCCTTACTGCTCTTAGGACTTAATGGCAAAGTTCTCATGCTCGATATAATATTATAAAATATAAAAGGGGTTTCTAAACTTAGTAGACACTCAATAGAGAAAGCACTTAAATTTGAATACGAAGGATTATGCTACAGAGCTTCCTTGTTCAGTTTATTATAGAAGTGCCAGGTGTTTGTGTTTTATAACATTTTCTAGATGTGTTTTATAGTATTCTCTAGATCAGTCTTGCTCAACTTTTTACAACTACTCTTGTTTCCTTTGTCCAAACTTGTTTTCTTTATTCACCCCACCAACCCTTTCCTACCACTTGATCCTTTACTCTCATGCAGTTCCCCTATAAGATTTAATCAATTTTCAGCTGTGGCTCATTTGGAATTTCCTAATGACTCACTCATTTGAGGGTACTGTTCTTATACTGTGATTTTCAATCAAAGTTTGCAAGTATAAAACAACTGGAAATTACAGATCTATATTATCCTAATGCATTCCAAAGGTAAAAAAAAATACTGTAAAACTCAGTTTTCTTTACAATGGGGGTGTTTGCAGTAGAGCCTTAAAATGACCACCTTAGAATCAAAAGATTTTTATAGACAAAGATAATTTGTTATACTGTTATACTGTACAATCACAGCATGTTATCTATAGCAAATCACAATATAATTATTCTCATTTTGGTAAATAATCATCTAAAGTAAGCTGCCTACTATTTGCTCAGTTTTGACACATAGTTATATTGAAAACTATATTACAGAGACAACTAAATTTTTCCAATATTTTCCTAGGTTTGTCAAGCAAGTAAATAAATATAAAAAAATCAAATCTAAATGTCATTCATTGTTCTTCTGTTGAATGGGGAAAATATTTTATTATATTGATACAACAAAGACAAATCTTAAAAATGTCACCAAAAGATTATTGTAACAACTGTGCAATTAAAATATAAGCCAACAGTTTATGTAATATTTTAGAAGAAATTCTGATTTAATGTTCTTTTCAAAGCTACAGCAATAAAGTAATTCACATATCATCAAAATTTTGATACAAAAAATATATGGAGCTGAAGAATTTCAGTTTTGGTACATTATATTGAATAAGGCAGTTAAGTCCATAGAACTGATATGGCAAATTAGTTCCAACTGGTTCTTCTGGATTCTGAAGTGAGAACAAATCTAAGTCTCTGAAAATGACATGATAAAATACAAGAAGCACATCTCATTGTACAGGCAACCAGCACTGACTGCAGCTACCTAGTTATGCCCTATTAAAGAACACAGACAGTTTTGTTCAAAAAGGTTCAGCTCATTTAGCACAGTTAGAAGAAATGTTATAATGATGCAATAGCATTACTTTCCAAAGAGAGCATTGTTAGGTTATGGATGTTTTACTCACTCATCTCTCCCTCCCACTCTCCCTCCGTCATTCTCTCCTTCCTGTCTTACTTCCCTCTCTCATTTTCTCTTCATTCCCTCATTCCCTCATTTCCTCATTTCTTCCAGTAGCTTCTTGCACTGCTCAAGTGATCTTGTGTTGCCAGTGACTGAACCTAGGCCTCCCATGCGATCTAGTCCATTGAACTATTCTTCTAGAACATGAACTATGGAATTTTTATGGTATATCCATGAGTTTTTTCTGATACTTTATTTTTGTTTAGTATTTATTGAGTTTTTGCTTTTGGATCACATCCAGCGATGCACAAGGATTACCTGGCTCATGTACTCAGGAATTACTCCTGCCGGTGCTAAGAGGACCATATGGAATGCCAGGAATTGAACCTGGGTCAACTGCATGCAAGGAAAATGCCCTACCCTCTGTGCTATTGCTACAGCTCCATATTCTGACACTTTAAAAGTCAAGATAGTTACAAACAATGTTGTTTTGACTGTGTAGGTTGCATATTAGCAAAATTATCATAAACTATCTTAAATTTAAAAATATACAAAGTATATTGTGTTTCTCTATAAATTTTGGAAGTCAAATCATTAAAGAAAGTCAAGTAAACTCTAAATGTGAAACCAAATATGTTTTTATAGAAAGAAATTGAATAATTTATTATCCAATTTATCAATATTATTTGAGAAATGTTTTCTTCCACTGTCTTTACAAAAGTTCTTATTTTCTCCTTGTAACCATTTTTATTATTTGCTTCTTTCCTCATTAAATATAACATTAAATATAACAAAATATAACAGAAAATATAACAAAAATTTGTTGGCCCATGGCACATTTGAGAGTCATGTTCAAACTTTCTACAAAGTACTTTAACAAAACAGATACCAATTCTTATTGCAATAATATGAAACAACAAACCCCTTAAACATTCATAGATGAACATTCAAAAATTTGTTCCCAGAAATATCAGAGATGTTAAAGTAAATTGCATCTTTTTTCTTTTGATAAATGAAAATGAAAGGAATACAAACCAGTGAGAAGTGTCTCAAAAGTCTGGATACGGCAAATGTGTTTTTAGAGTAATAGCAGGAAATATGAGAACAACGTAAATTCTAATCTTAAATCACTTAGCTGCTTCTAATGTTGGTACATGTGGAACATAGTACAATTCTGTCATTGTTATTTTATCACGTCAAGTCATTGTTATACAAATGATAAAATAAACCTATTCCATAGCAGCTGAGCCAATCAGTATTGACTTAATGGTGATGCTTTGAAAGACAGTATTGAATTATATTAGTTGTTATTCAATCATTTATACAGATCTCACTGGTAAGTGCAATTTTTTTTTGCATTTCTCTCAAGAATTACAATTTTATTTTTAAAAATCTAGCCATTTTCTGTTTAGCTTTCTGACTTCCGGTACTAAATCAAAGTACTGCTCTTTAATATTCTTTTCAATATGTTCTTGTAAAATGAACAGTTTCTGAGGAACTATGCTTAAGAATGGAATCACAATTTCAGTTAACAGTTTGCTCATTAGGAAAAATAACTGTTGACCTATTTTGAATAAAATTCATGAGATATTTTAAAACATAAGTGAGTCTACTTTTCTCAAAGAGAATTATAGGACAAACAAAGAAAAATAAGAAAAACAAAATACACACACAAAACTATAGTAATGATCACCAAGCATCTTAGGATCTATAGCTTAATGTGCCTTCTTTATAAACTACTTCCTCCAAATAACCAACTATGAATAAAAGATGGCTTTTCAAACCATAGTATATGCCAGCCACCTAAATTAACTATGGCAAATACAACTAACAATTAAATCTAATATCTGCTCTGATATTCCCTATTGGCAAAGTCACTGGTGATGTTATACATACATTATTTTTATTTTTTCCAATTTCTATTGAGGTATCATAAATTCTAAGACTGCTAATGATAGATTTTTACTTATACAATGTTACAACACCGCAGTCACCACCGGAGTGTCAGCTTCCCTCTCCCAGTTTCCTTCCCAACAACTATCCCATATTCGTATAACTATCTCTCATATCCCACATACATCCCCACCCTCTTGGTAAACTCAGTTCTGCAGGGCAACTCTTAGGTTCTGATGCCTTTGGCCATTTGTCATTTCTTTAGCATATTTCTCTACATTCCACATAAGAGAGAGGTCATGCATTATTTGTATCTCTCCTGACTGCTTTAACTCAGCATGATACACTCTAGTTTATCTATGATGCTCATAATTTAATTATGTCTTTGCATTTTTATATCGATTATATGAACTGTGGTTCACAATACTGTCAATGGAAGTTTTATTAATATATCATTCTAATACCAAGCCAACTACCAGAGTTTACACTGCCGTACCCCAGTCTCCCAGAAGCCCCCTCCATCCACACTACACCACCCCTGCCAGAAAACTCATTTCTGTAGAGCAAGTCTCCAGTTAAATTTCCAGTACTTACTTTTATTAATATATAATTAATATTATATTAATATATAATTTTTGAAGCAGAGCTCCGGCAGCCGAAGACCTCCAGAACCAGCCACAACCATGCTGAGATCACTCTCCACATGCAAGAAGGTACCGGCAGAGGAACAAAGGCCTGCGGGTCCCAGGGATGAGATCTCCAAGCCTGCTCTGATCGGGGCTGAGCATCCTTTACCCAGATCCTCCATCTTCCAGTAGTCAGGGGTCACACCCACTAACTGGTTCCCTGGTGCCGTGTAATCCCATCAACAGCCAAGACCCAGAGACAATAAAACCCAGCTCCCGGAAACTGACATCTTATTATCTCATTCTTACTTTGGACAACCTGGCAGGCTACCGAATGTAACCTGCCCACACGGCAGAGTCTGGCAAACTTCCCATGGCGTACCCAATATGCCAAATACCAGTTGCAATGATGGGTCTCATTCTCCTAACCCTGAAAGAGCCTTGAATATGGTATTTTTTAAAATCTCAGGGGCTAGAATGAAGGAGATGTTACTGGGGCCTGCTCGAGGCAATCGACGAACAACAGGATGATCGTGATTGTGATATGTACTTAATATGCAAGAGACATTCATATGCTAATACATACTATGGAAATACCTGCTACATGTGGAACAACATTTTTCCCATTTTTGCGTATTTATTTATTTTCTACTAATATGCATTATGGATTAAAATTAAAGCATCATATTAACAAATATGAATAACAAATATATTTTATTTATAATATGTACATAAAATTTGATTTGTCATGCCTATTGGTGCTCATGGTTTTCTCTTGACCCTGTGAACAAAGATAACTCCTGACAATGCTAAGGTGGACCATATACTACGTGAGAATCAAATTTGCATTGACTGAATATAAATTCATTACCCCTGTATTAGGCTGGAGTGATAGCACAGTGGTAGGGCTGGAGTGATAGCACAGCCTTGCACTCGGCCAACTTGGCTGACCTGAGTTCGATTCTTCCACCTATCTTGGAGAGCCCGGCAAGCTTCTGAGAGTATCTCGCCCACTTGGCAAAGTTTGGCAAGCTACCCATGACGTATTCATATTTGATATGCCAAATACAGTAGCAATTGTCACAATGGAGACGTTACTGGCACTCTTGAGCAAATCGATGACCAATGGGAGGACAGTGACCCTGTATTGTCTCTCTTCCCCAATATTTTATGACTTCTTTCCTTGATGGTTGCAGTTTACCTAAACTTCAGAAAAAATAAATGACGTATCCAAAATTTGATAGTGACATGATCAAAACAGGATTTCAACATGGTACATTGCAAAACCACATACTTGAGCATCTGCTATATGTCATTAGTATATCTTGAAATAATCTTATAGAAAAGATTCATTATCTATGACATGTGTACTGTCTCATTAACACTGGTTTGGGCAAGTTGTATACTAAGTTAATCACTTTTACTAGAATACTAATGGTAGTTTGAATATAAGTAAATGTTTTAAAAACTAAGTTTGCAAGTTTTAAAAGCTAACTTTGCTTTTATTGCTTACAGGAAATACAATTAAAGGGAGACTCTCTCGAGACTTCACTTTTCCTACCCACAGTAGCATATTTTCTTCGATATTTAATTTAAAATCTTCATAATGAAGAGAAACAGACAGAATTAAATCAATACAGTTTAGACTGATTTTAAGTAATTTTTTCAAGTGGTCATTAATATTAATCATTAAGGACCTGTATGATTTTACTTAGGGTTTCCTAACTAAAAATAAAGAAACAAAAATCAAAAAGGAAGATTTTATAATTCTATGAGTTAATAATGAAAGATTTTTGAATATAAGGGTTTTCTCATTCTATAAAAGCAAATTCGAGAATTTAATTCAAAGTAACCCCTAAAATTAATCTAAAAGCTATAGGTTCTTGGGAAAAAATGCTTTGCTCACTGAAATGATGTGTAAAATTAATTTACTCTGTAATATTTAAGTTGAAATAAGGAATCTCTCCAAATTATTGACTTTTGTTCTAAAGTATCATAATATATGATCCAAGCCTATTCGGATTTGGGCCGAGCATCCTCCACCCAGATCCTCCAAATTCCAGTAGGCGGGGGTCACACCCACAAACTGGCCCCCTGGCCCCATGTAATCCCATCAACAGCCAAAACTCAGAGACTATAAAAACCAGCTCCCAGAAGAGAACAGTGCAGTCTCCTGCCCCCACGCATGGCTATCCTTGCCCGGGCCCCTTGGAGGGGAGCGGGTTGAGCTTTCCTCCCCGCCCCGACCAGGGCTCCGGCAGTCAAAGACCTCCAGGACCAGCCACCACCATGCTGAGACCACTCTCTGCACACATGAAGGTACTGTCAGAGGGACAAAGTCACGCGGGGTCCAGGGCCGAGATCTCCAAGCGTACTCGGATTTGGGCTGAGCATCCTTCACCCAGATCCTCCAAATTCCAGTAGGCGGGGGTCACACCCACCAAATGGCCCCCTGGCACTGTGTAATCCCGTTAATGGCCAAGACTCAGAGACTATAAAAACCAGCTCCTGGTTTTTATATACATCTTATTATGACATCTTATTATCTCATTCCTACTTTGGACAAACTGGCAGGCTACCGAAAGTAGCCTGTCCACACGGCAGAGTCTGGCAAACTCCCCGTGGCATACCCAATATGCCAAATACCAGTAACAATGATGGGTCTCATTCTCCTAAAGAGCCTTGAATATAATCTCAGGGCTAGGATGAAGGAGATGTTACTGGGGCCTGCTCGAGGCAATCGACGAATAATAATATATGCTAAAATTATGACTCAAACTCTTTATTTATTTTTGGCTTTGAAGTCACAGACAGTAGTGTTTAGGGATTCCTTTTGTCTTTGTCCCCAAACACCACTCTCATAGGTGCCCAGGGTACCATATGTGGTGCCAAGGATCAAACCAGGATTGGCTGCATGCAAAGCAGTTGCCTTACCGTCTGTATTATCTCCTGGTGCCATGAATTAAACTTTGCTAAAGAAAATAATCAGAATATTTTAAACAACTTTCTAGTTGTAGTTTCACAAAACTACAAACTATCACAGTTTCACAAAACTGTAATAGGTTAATATTGTATAAGTAATCACATAGTCTAGATAAATGACATATTTATATATAGTATATACAGAGAATTTTACATTTTTGTATAGATTTTAAAACAACTAGAATATGAGACCTATCTATATCCTGCAGGGTTTGTTTAAAGTGCAGTGCAAAATACATATAATTGTACTTCCAGAGTTATGGCTTATTAGATTAATGGTATAGTATCATTTATTATTATTATTTTTCAAAATAAGCTTATTATGTTTTAAAACATAATACCTCACCACCATAAAAGTATCCAAGACCCTGTACTTATGTTTCCATGTCTCCTTCATTTCATGTTCTCTGAGATTAATAGCCTACTAAGTGATACAGTGATTATAGTATGAGCTTTATGTATCTATATAGATATAGATATACTAGAGGGTTTGCTTAAATTGTGGTAGAAGTGTGTTATTTTACACATAGATTTATTTTTAGAAATCTCCCAAAAAGATTGAAAGAGGATGAGTGTAATAAACTAAAAGCACGTATCTCTTTAGTGTTACACTGGAGTGTTCAGACATTTTTAGTTTTATTATTATTTTGTCTGATTTTGTTTCATATCTATTAAAAAGAAAAGTATTTTCTGTTCTAATGGAAACATAATACAGTTTTTTTTTTTTTGGTCATCTTGCCAGAGTACAGATTTTAAGTGTGCTCTTTATTAAATCATATGAGTAGCTAGATTCAAAATGATTTATATTTACATATTTAGGAGTTAAATTCATTTTTTCAGAGCATAAGGACTTATATGGCAATTATATTTTAAGGATGCTGTTTTATACTGAAAATTACTGAAAACATTCTGATGCTTAAATTTAGTAAGTGATATTTAAGACAAAACTATTTTATGAAAATGAGTATACTAAAAACCCTTGAAAATTTTATTCATTCACATCGACATTTTTCTCTATAATTAAAATAAAAATTGATATTTATGAATATGTTTCATTTTCATTTTAAGATTTGTTATTATTAGGCCAAGGAGCTAAAGCAAAATGCAAATGCATATGTTTTGCATACTGGAGGCCTGAGTTTTGATCCCACAACAACCTCATACTCCCTTAATCACTTTGCTGTAACTTTTGAAGTAAATGAACCCTACCTTGGTGGAACCAGCATGAGAGAACTGGATAAGTAACACAACCTTAGGACCTTAACATTAAACAATACTGCCTATTTGACTAAGTATTGATGGTAGCAACTCTCACCCCTCATAAATCCACCCAGCTCAAATAACGTGCTAAGAGGAAAGATTTATGCAAGCAGTTTCCCATGAAGACTCATTAACATTCACTGCCTATATCACAAGTATAGCAAAAGGTAAATGCTAACATCTTAGAAAATAAGAATATTTGACTGCAAATACTTTTCATATTAGGTAGCTCTCTCTACTTCTTTTCCTCATAGTTAGCACATTAGCAACGCTTTCGTATAAAAATTCATTTTTTCTTCCTGCTAGTCTCTAAATTATCTATCATCAGGGATGAATTATATGACATTTATTACTGAAGCTACAGAATTTAGATTCTACATATTATTAGAAAAGAATAACACCATGAAGGATAAAAAATTCACAGTCAAAACGATGGTTGTATCGTTTTCCCTATATTTTTTCTTAAAAAATACATCTCAGTAAGAAAGACTGTACTACAAAAGTCATGGTGTTTAAAATATCAAATTAAAATATAAATTCATCATAAATTAATTTTTGATAAAACTGCACATGTACTCACAATATGTCTAGTATTAGAAATGACTTATAGGAATGAGAGATAAACCAGTACAATCCATATATAAAACAGCACTGTTATTCTAATAGGAATTTCACAAATAAATTACATTAAGTAGGAAATCCTAAGCAGCAAATCTATTACTTATATATTTTTTAATTTTAGAATGCCCTTATGTTTCATACGTAAAGGCAAAAGTCAAACATTACCATCTCATCACCAATTTTTAATTTTCTCTGTATTCACAGATGTTTGCTTCATATAGCTGATTGCAGATATGATCTAGCAGTTCAGAATTGGACAGTAGCTCTTTCAATTGTTTATAAGGAAGCTAGAAAAAAAGCTCAAGGAAAGGGGGGGCGTTCCCTACTCGTCCTTCATGCCCTACCAAGGTCACGAGTTGCCCCCCATGAGCGGCTCTCCGTCATGGCCATGGCTCCAGAATCACAAGGACTTAAGGCAGAGCCCAGCAGCTTGCGGCAGAAAAGTGAATGAACTATGTATTAATCCATGGTACCATGACTGCCGGGGAGGGAAAGGGTGTTGCTCCCTTCCACCTTTTTCCCCCTGGACAGCAAGATGGTGGCCGCCTCAGAGCTTTTTGGAAAGCCAGGTATGAGCAGGTGGTGACGGGGCAACTGAAAGCTCATGGGAAGGGGGGCGTTCCGGGCTCACCCTTCATGCCCTACCAAAGTCATGAGTTGTCCCCCACGAGCGGCTCTCCAGCACGGCTATTGCCCCAGAGCCACAGAAACCAATCTCATAATTATCTGGCTCTCGGCAGAAATACTTCCAGACTTAATAAGTAAAATATCAGAAATCCAAAATTGCGTGCCCGTGATAGCGGCCGCGCGACATCATTTGGTTCTTGTAACCAGCTGTAGAAAACAAATTATTTCACAATGCCTTTTCAGCAGGTCTGATTTTTGGGGTGTAAACTCTGAACAATAATGGTCCATCTTTTGTCGAAACAATGAATCGAATCAAAGAAGATAGGGTGTTAATTAGAATCCATATGCCTCACAGGCAATGGGAGGGGTGGAGGGGGGTATATTGGGGTTCTTGGAGGTGAAAAATAAGTGCTGGTGAAGGGAAATGTGTTTGATCATTGCATGACTGAGACAAACCTGAAAGCTTTGTAACTTTCCACACAGTGATTGGGCTGGAGCAATAGCACAGCGGGTAGGGTGTTCGCCTTACAAGCGGCCAACATGGCTGACCCGAGTTCGATTCCTCCGCCCCTCTCGGAGAGCCCGGCAAGCTACCGAGAGTAGCTGGTCCTGGAGGTTTAGGAAAAATGATGACCATTGTAATGCTGAGTATGCAGATCTTAGAAAGACTATTTATGTATACAACAGAACTTAGTAAAGACAAAATCAACATAAAGGGAACTAATCGGGACAAAGAAGGGGCTGTCCCCAAGTAAGTGACATCAACAAGGTAACTTCATAGTTAGTGAATTTTAGGTGTATTTTATAACATTTGTAACAAATACTTTTAGAAATACTGTTGTACCTTGAGGGATGTCTTAGGTGGGCATGAGAATGCATTCTGGGGGGGTGGGGGGGAATCACACAAGATCTACTCAATTTCTTTAAAAACCACTGAGCTAGAAAAGAAGCATTGAAATTCTATGCTGATTTTACAAAACCTCTATGTAGTACCTTGATTTAGGAGCAAAAGTTAAGACTCTGCTCTTTGTTTTTGGTAAACAACTATATGGTAAACTTAGATGACTTGTCCCCCCTGAACATGACTTGGAAACGCCCTTTTTTATTTTTTTTTTTAATTTAAAAGAAGGCAGGTTTGACACTCTTCTACGGCTGTCACCAATGTTAATATTTTTGGGAATCTCAAAAAGATTCATATTCTTTACATCTGATACAGTACTGACTGGAGCTCCAGCCTCAGGTTTCTCCAGCTTACTTTCTGCACTAATTACTGTAACAGTCTCATTCGTGTTAGTTTCCAAGATCCTCACCATTTCTGCAACTTTACTGTGAATCTTTGAAAATTCAATGGAAATTACATGGAAAATTAAATCCAGTTCACAAACATTTTCCAAATCAAGTGTCTAGTGTTTCCAAATACTTGAGTTAAGTCTAGAATGCCAAGTTCACTTTCTGAAGAATCCACGCAGAAGGCAAAATATAATATTGCGTAATGTCCACAAATCAGTTTGTGGTCAGATCCTCCAATTAATAATCCTCTTTCTAGGAAATTATAAACATTTTGATCTCTTGGACACGAAGTAGAGAATTGCTAGTGGAGAATTGCTGCCTCCTGTGCTGATCGAAGATGAGAATTTCCTTAACCGAGACTGAACCTGGGTCCACTCAGCCAGGGGAGGGGGAGAGGGGAGCTGAGATGGGCGGGAGGGCGGGGCGGGGGCGGGGAGCAGGCAGCAAGCCCTCTCCAGTGATCCTTCCACACCCACCCGCTCCAGCACGCGAGTGCACCCGACAGAACTGGAGTTACTTAACCGAACGGTTATAACTGAAATTCACGCAGAGCTGAAAGATAAAGTGCGGACTTTCTGGAATCCATTTGGTAAGATACACTGAAAGAAAAATATTCTTTAGAAAAATACAAAAGAGAATAAGAAAGCATAGTCTTGGTGTGATTAAGTATGATTAAGTCAGTGAAACGTTAAAAAGACAGTGGATGGGCTTCACAAAAATCCAAGAATTCTGAGGCAGGAGCCAAAGTACACAGTGCAGGTGAGGCGCTTACCTTGTGTGAACAGCCTCCTATGGGGCTGACCTGGGTACAATCCCGTCACTCCTTGTGGTATTCCCTGCTGCCTGGAGCAATCCCTGAGCGCAGAGCCAGGAGTAAGTCCTGAGCACTACTGGGTTTGACCCCCAAACCAAAAAATAAATAATTAAATGTAGGGGAAAAATCAAATATAAAAAAATTAATTTCACATAGGCAAGTGCAATCCAAAGTGTAAAGAATAAATGGTGAACTAGAAAATATGTCATTTGACCAATGACTTTGTCAGAAATTTCCTGTACAGCAATATGCAGAGGAGAAATCTGAGAGACAGCAGATAAAAAACTAAACGAAGTTCCTCACATGGAGTGAATCTTATTTTATGAAATGCAAAGTACCTCCCATCAGAAAACATTAAATGCTGCAAATCTGATCCAGTTCATTTGCAAATATATATAGCAAAACCTGGGTGTCAGAGAAATAGTATAGAGATTGTTAAAAATCTTGCCTTGCATGTGACTGACCATTTCAATCTCCAGCACCATTATGGTTCCTGGAGCTCTCGCTAGGAGTGATCCCAAAGAATAGCAAAGCCTTGAACACCTTGGGTATGGCCAAAACAAAACAAACAAAAAACTTACGTTAGATGAATCTGCTTTGTGTTCAATAACACAAGGAGAACAATGAAGAGAATTTTTCCTAAGACTGTGTCTGCCTTGAGTTTTGCAAAACACCAAAACACGTCATCATTAGCAAATCACTCATAAACCAAGAGGAGTACTTAATGAATGTACCAACTATCTTTTTTTGTAGCCCTGAAAATATAATAATGAGTACTAGCGATTAAAAACACATTAGAGTCTTTTTTTTCTTCTTGGGTCATACCCGGCAGTGCACAGGGGTTACTTCTGGCTTATGCACTAAGGAATTACTCCTGGTGGTGCATGGGGGACCATATTGGATGCTGGGAATCGAATTGGGTCGGCTGCATGCAAGGCAAACGCTCTATCCACTGTGTTAGTGCTCCAGCCCCACATTAGAGCCCCAAAGGGCATAAAGGACATCATAATTCAAAAGATGTGGAACAGGGGATAAAAGAATGCCTCTGATAACCCACCAAGTTGAATTTTTATAGTCTCATCTGAAAAATGTTAAGAGATGAGATGATATATTGAAAAGCAGCTGGTGTGGGGCTGGAGCGATAGCACAGCGGGTAGGGCATTTGCCTTGCACACGACCAACCGGGTTCGATTCCCAGCATCCCATATGGTCCTCTGAGCACCGCCAGGAGTAATTCCTGAGTGCGGAGCCAGGAGTAACCCCTGTGCTTTGCTGGGTGTGACACCAAAAAAAAAGGCAGCTAGGGAAACTATACCTGTCTCAAATATTTGTACAAACTCTTGCCCACAGATGTAAGGGAAGGGAAGAAAGAGATCATGCCCTGTCAGCAGGCTTATGAAAAGCGCAGCTGATCTTTTCAGCAAATCATTACTGATTCTCAGAAAAATGTAGTGATTGGGTCAAAAACTTGATGAATTTTCCATACACATAGTGGGTGGGTTTGCAGATGAACTTGCCAGTTACCTTTCCAACATATTATAGGCCATAGCCAGAGGACTAAAGCTGCTCATACTTTCTAAAGTGTGAAAGGATTTTAAAAGTTCTGAGCAAATTCTTTCTCATACAGGATGAGAATAGCAGATTACTACAAGAATCTGTGATCCTAAATTTGGGGTATCAGGTCTCAGTTGATGTGACTCAGACTCACTCTTCCTCTAAATATGTGATTGATTAACCAGGACTGGATATGATTAATCCAGAGCGGGGCATCGGGTATTTGATCCTAGTCTTCCAGAATGGCTCCTGATAGGATCCTGACACCTTTTCATCTACTGTTTTTGGTGGTGGTTGTTTGTTTAAATATATGAAGTGGTGCTAATACTACTTGGTGTTGTACCCTTTAAGGAAGTCCTATATTATGAAGCATAAACAAAATAGTAAAAACTCAACAAGCCTTTTAAACATTTTTCTGAACTCTTTCGGTTGGGTGAGTTTCATAAATACAACAGTTGAACAGAGAGATGAAAGAGTATGCAGTAATTTATCCAATGTGGCCTTGGTACCTGAGGGTCTCTTAACCAAGAGCATGTAGTGGTTAAGAATGCAGGTGTGGGGGGAGGTAGTGAAGGAGGAAGGATTGGAGAGAGAGAAAAAGAGTGTGCGTGCGCGTGCGCATGCGTGTGTGTGTGTGTGTGTGAGAGAGAGAGAGAGAGAGAGAGAGAGAGATGGAGAGCGCACTCAATAGTCAGGAGCACATGCTATGTGTGCAGAAGGCCTGGTTTTATTCCCAGCCCTATAAGATCTGCTTAGCCCTACCAGTTGTTAAAGAACCTCTGAGCACAGAGCCAGGCACGTAGCTCCTGGGCATTGCCAAGTGTGGCTCAGGGAAAAAGGAGGAAGCAAGGAAGGAAGGGAGGGAGGGAGGGAGGGAGGGAGGGAGGGAGGAATAAGGATGGTTCAGAGTATCCTAAAGTTGAATTTCATGAACATTAAACATTCTGAATTTGTTTAAGACCTAGGATGGGCCAGAGGAATAGTACAGTGAGGAGAGAGCACTTGCCTGGCACGTGGCTGAGCTGGGTTCGATCCTCAGAATCCCATATGGCCCCCTGTGTATACTGCCAGGTACAATTCCTGAGTGCATAGCCAGGAGTAATTCCTGAGCATAGTCAGGTGTATGCAATAAATAAATAAATCAATAAATAAAAAGGCCTAGAACAAATTGTTTCCCTATAACTTATCACCTGCATCTGAAAAAAATAAACTGCTTTATGGCAGACTGAATGCCTTGCCCCAAAATATCCACATCCTACTTCCTGTATCCTTTCCATTTAAGTTGAAAATATGATTTTAGAAACAGATTAGTAACCTTGAGATGGGGAAGTTTATCCTGAATTGTATGGGCATACCTTTAAGTTGTATGGGCTGAAGCGATAGCCCAGCAGGTAGGGTGTTTGCCTTGCACGCGGCCAAACCAGGTTTGATTCCTCCGTCCCTCTAGAAGAGCCTGGAATGCTACGGAGAGTATTCTGCCTGCATGGCAGAGCCTAGCAAGCTCCCCGTGGCATGTTTGATATGCCAAAAACATTAACAACCAGTCTCAAAATGGAGCCATTACTGGTGCCAACTTAAGCAAATTGATGAACAACGGGAGAACAGTGCTACAGTGCTACTTGTATTTTTTTTTTTTTTTGCTTTTTGGGTCACACACAGCAGTGCTCCTGGCTCTGCACTCAGGAAGGCGGTGTTTGGGGGACCATATGGGACGCTGAGAATCGAACCCAGGCCAGCCACGTCCAAGGCAAATGCCCTACCCGCTGTGCTATCACTCCAGCTCCAACTACCTTCAATTACAAATATTCGTCTGAGAAAGACAGAGGAATAGTGTACTACAAAGAGATGAAAAAAGAGATCAGACTAACATGACTCAAAGCCAGTGAAATGGATTATCTCTTAGACTATCCATAGGGAACACAGCCTGACCACATCTTATTTGAGTCCAGTGAAACCGATCTCTGACTTCTGATATCCAAAACTGTACAAGAATGGGTGTTCTGTTTTAACTTTGTGGTGATGTTCTAGGTCACTTATCACTTACTCACTTAACTTCCCGTTAGTCATCGATTTGCTCGAGCATCTCTTTATGAGATGTTCTAGGTAACAAATATAAACCATGATTTTTTTTGCTTTGTTTAGCTTAATTTTATTATAATGTTGATGAGGAAAAATGATCTTGGCCAAACATTGACAACTTTGAACCAAACATTACTCAAAAAAAAAAAATGCTGTACTTCACTTCATTTAAAATTTCAGCTTTCCGGACCCTATGCATGATATTCCATGGGGATTTATTCTGTTTCTTTTTTTTTTTAATTTTTATTAGTGAAACACAATGAGGTACAGTTGTATATTTACAATTTTTTTTGCTTGGGTTTCGATTATACAATGATCAAATACCCATCCCTCTACCAGTGCCCATTTTCCACCACCATAGATAATATGCCCCCTACCCCCATCCCCCCCATCCCACCCTGCCTCTGTGGCAGGGAATTCCCTTTTGTTCTCTCTCTCCTTTTGGGTGTTGTGGTTTGCAAAAGAGGCTTTGAGTGGCAATCATGTTTGGTCTATAGTCTACTTTCAGCATGCTTCTCCCATCCTGGGAGGATCCTCCCAACACCCTTTATTGGTGCTCCCTTCTCTATCTGAGCTGTCTTTTCCCCTAGCATGTGTGGCTGGCCTGCAAGCCATGGAGTAAACCTCCTGGTACTACTCTCCACTATTCTTGGGTATTAGTCTCCTATTTTGTTACTTTCTATTCATCCAATGCAATAGTTATGTGTACCTAGGTCGAGAAGTCAACCTGACGAATGACCTGTGCTTGGAGCTGGAGGTTCTTCGTCCTCTTAGTTATTTCTTCGACGCTCTTGAAGGCATTCCAAGCCGCTCTCTTCTCTCTTTAAGGTCTTCCTTTATTGCTTCTCTGCACTGCTTTGCGAGCTCAGTCACGTTGGTGAATGAGCTTGAGAGTTTTTGAATACAGGCGTCTTTTGGTGGCTTTATCTCCCTCCACGTTCCTCGCACACATATTCTTCATCAATGTCATCAACGAGGGCATCGTTCCCATGTTGCTGAAATAGTGCCAAAGAGCTCCCAGTTGGTGGTCATTCTGGGAGTTCTCTTCTTAAACTTTGCAGGCCTTTCTCTCTGCTCCGTGAAGTAGAATTTTGCACGAAGGAGAAGGTGGCCTGATCCCATTTGGAATTTACAGTGACATCGGTCAGGCAAAACCGTTGATCGAATATTATGTGGTCAGTTTCATTGTGGAACTGTCCACCGGGAGACTCCCATGTCCAATGTTTAGATTTGGCCTTCTGGAACTTCGAGTTACCGTGGATGATCTTGGTCGACATGATCAACCATATCCACGCAGTAACCAAGCTCGTTGAGGTTTCTCGGGTGTTCAAGATGCTGCTCTGTCTAATGTTCATTGATTTAAAGAAGGCCTTTGATTCTGTTGAGACTGAAGCGGTCATTGAAACCTTAGCCAAACAGGGGGTTCTAACTCAATACATCGGGATCCTCCATGAGCTATATTACGGATTCACTACCAGGATCTCCCCATTCTACAAAGAAGTGATTATCGATGTCAAGAGAGGGGTTCAGCAGGATGACATCATTTCACCGAAACTCTTCAGTGCCACCCTCGAGAATATCATGCGATGATTGGAATGGGAAGGAATGGGAGTGAAGATAAATGGTCAGCAACTACACCACCTCTGCTTTGCAGATGACATCGTTCTAATAAGACCAAACATTAGCCACTGTCACTGTCACTGTCCTCCCGTTGTTTATCGATTTGCTCGAGCAGGCCCAGTAACGTCTTCATTGTGACAATTGGTACTGTGTTTGGCATATTGAATATGCCACGAGTAGCTTTCCAGGCTCTGCCATGCGGGCGAGATACTCTTGGTAGCTTGCCAAGTGGCACAAATGCTGGCTGACGTTGACTGTGAATGTGGAAAGGTTGGACTGCAGCTGAATCTCATGAAGACAATGTTCATGAGAAACGGTCTCCTTCCTGACCTTCCATTCGCTCTCAATGGAATGAACATCTCCAAATGCAGCAGTTATGTGTACCTGGGCCGAGAACTCAACATGACAAATGATCTGGCACCTGAGTTGTGCAGAAGGAAGAGAGCAGCTTGGAATGCCTTCAAGAGCGTCAAAGAAACAGCTAAGAAGACGAAGAACCTCCGGCTCCGGACACATCTCTTCAACTACACCATTCTTCCTGCATTAACATGCCTCAGAGAGCTGGGCCCTAGGAAAACAGGATGAGAATGCTATTCGGGTCTCCCAAAGAGGAACTAAAGAGCTATGCTTAGAGTATCACACTCTAAGTGAGAAAAGGAATATGGAGTTCCATCCTCCATCAAAGATCGAGAATCAGGGATGCTGTCTCATTTGCCGAGGCGTCAAAAATCAGATGGGCTGGACACGGAATGCGATTAGAAGAGGACCGCTGGACTAGAGCCATTACTGACTGGATTCCATGGAACATCAAAAGATTGCATGGCTGCCCACCTATGAGATGGTCAGACTTCTTTGTCAAGACCCTGAACGATCGGTTTGAGGCTCTTCATGTTTCTGGAGAGAGCAGACACCATTGGGCTACACTAGCATGCAACAGGGACAAATGGAGACATTACTGGCGCCCACTTGAGCAAATGAATGAGTAACCAGATGTCAAGTGATCAAGTGAAAAGAAACTACTCATTCAACAGGTATGAGCCGGTCGTGATGGGCACCTGAAACCTCATGGGAAGGGGGGCGCTCATGTCTGAGCTTTTAGGAATACAGCTATTTTGTAATGGATTCTTGTGTGATACCAACTTAATTAAAGTACGTTCTTACCCTTCTTTCTAGGAATCTTCACTAGAAATTTCAGAACTCCCAGTTTCGAACATGACTCCTTGTACTTCTCTCTGCCTTTAGTTCAGATTTTTTGTGAATTAATTCCTATAAATATGACTCATTATGTTATTGTTATAGCTTATTAAAAGTGATAACACAACATGTTTTTGAATACTGAGTCTTTGACACCTTCACATTGTATAAAATTGACCAATCTGTTTTTTAATTAAATTAATTCATTAATTTATTTTTATTTATTGAATCACTGTGGGAAAAGTTACAAAGCTTTCAGGTTTAGATCTCGGTCGTGCAATCATCAAATACATTTTCCTTCAACAGTACTTATTTTTTACCACCAAAAACGGCAATATACCTGCCCTCCCAACCCTTTCAATGCCTGTGAGGCAGATAAATTCTAGTTAACACTCCATCTACTTTGATTAGATTCATTGTTTCGGCAAAAGATGCACCATTATTATTTAGAGTTTACACCCCCAAATCAGACCTGCTGAAAAGGCATTGTGAAATAATGTGTTTTCTACAGCTGGTA
Organism: Sorex fumeus; assembly: GCF_029834395.1. Lineage (NCBI taxonomy): Eukaryota > Metazoa > Chordata > Mammalia > Eulipotyphla > Soricidae > Sorex > Sorex fumeus. Next base: position 13,906,097 of record NW_026606086.1, on the reverse strand, counting down.
ACAAGAACCAAGAGATTTTGGATTTCTGATATTTTACTTATTAAGCCTGGAAGTACTTCTGCCGAAAGTCAGATAATTATGAGATTGGTTTCTGTGGCTCTGGAGCCAGGGCCGTGTCGGAGAGCCGCTCATGGGGGGCAAACCTGTGACCTCGGTAGGGTGTGAAGGACAAGCCGGAAACGTCCCCCTTTCCATGAGGTTTCAGTTGCTCGTCACGACCGGCTCATACCTGGATTTCCAAAAATCTCCAAGGCGGCCGCCATCTTGCTGTCCAGAGGGAAAAAGGCAGAAGAGGGCAACACCCTTTCCCTCCCGGGCAGGCATGGTGGCGTGGATTAACGCAGAGTCCATTCACTTTTCTGCTGCAAGCTGCCGAGCTCTGCATTAAGTCCTTGTGCTTCTGGAGCCATGGCCGTGCTGGAGAGCCGCTCGTGGGGGGCAACTCGTGACTTCAGTAGGGCGTGAAGGACGAGCCTGACCAATTTATTTAAATTTTGGGCCTCCAATTCCAAAGTATATACACATGTACAATGTGTGTGTATGTGTTTAGGAAATACCATATGTGTTTAGGAAATATCATATGTATTTAGGAAATATCTACCTACATGCTGCTATTAGGATTACTGAGCTAATATTGACTAAATATTTGGAGTTTATCAAAGTGTATACCCTAAAAATGTGCCTATTGATAATAATTTGTAAATTCTAAGCATGACACTAATTCTACTGTCTTTCAGATAGAGTGATGAAGTAAAACATTCAAGGAAGAAAAATAATATTTCTATCCAGAAATGATTTTTTTTGGAGAAGCTGTTGTATGGGCTTATTCCTGGCTCTCTGCTCCACGATCACTCCTGGCAGTGTTCAGGGAACCATATGTAGTGCCCAGGACTGAACCTAGTTTTGCACATGCAAGGTTAGAGCCATGCCCACTGAATGATCTTTCTGGCACCCAGAAAACTATTTTTAATTAAGTTTTTAAATAAGTTTGGCAAACTCCCCATGGTGTACCCAATATGCCAAATACCAGTAACAATGATGGGTCTCATTCTCCTAAAGAGCCTTGAATATAATCTCAGGGCTAGGATGAAGGAGACGTTACTGGGGCCTGCTCGAGGCAATCGAAGACTAACAGGATGATTTGTGATTTTGTGAAGTTTTTTAATTCTTTACACCAATCCCACCACCAGTGTAAGCTTCCCTCCACCATTGTCCCTAGTTTCCCAGATGCCCAAGACGGCCACTGTCCAGGCACATAATTATTTCATCTTGCTTGTTACAACTAAAGGGCTGGCTGATGATGTTACTGAAAAAGACTCCAGGAGAAGAAAATTTGTGAAAATTGTTTAATCTAACCATGAAGTCATTAAGTCTTTGTCTCAGGGTAGACTAAGTTGTTTGTTGCTAGCTGAGCCCGCTATGTTATTCTGTTTGTTGAGCTTAGTTGACTGACATGTTACTTTCTCATGTAATTTGGTGTGTTTCTATGGGCGTGTCAGTATTGTGGAATTTGGAGGTGTCGTTCTCCAGGAGCTCCATGAACTGTGGAACTGGACCAAATCAGTTTACATGGTGGTGACTGTGGGATGAGTTGTGGCTGCTGGGGCTTCTGGAAGTATGGGGAACGTGGGAGGTGGCTGCCTGCCCGTACCCTGAGAAGACTCCTGATTTTCAGCCTGAAAACTGAAGTACCTAGAAGTTTTGACATTTTTGTGTTTCTACAGAAATTAGTTGTCAAACAGTGAAGTTTGGCCATTGGCATGACAGCAGCTATGGGGTGATTAGATGTGGATTTTGGAGCTTTGGCAGAGTGGGGTCTGGGCCTAGCCACCTCCTAAGACTGCCCAAAAGTTTTCAGCTGGATGACCAATGTACCTGCAAATGTTAGCAGCATAGTTTACATGTCTTCTTAGATTACTTGTGAATCTGGGAAGCTGGGCTGATGAGTTTACATGGCAGCAGCTATGTAATGTGGATGTGTCTCCAGAAAAGTACTTTTGACTTATTCATGTGAGTAATTTAAGTATGTCACCACAATTGAAGTTCCCAAATTCTTATATAATAGTTTGGACTAATCCACTGACTAATTAGAACAGGACTAAGGAACTGGAGCAATAGTGCAATGGGTAGGGTGTTGACCTTGCACGCGGCTGACCAGCTTATGGTCCCTGACATGGCACATGGTCCCCTAATGGCCTCCAGGAGTGAACCTGAGCAAAAAGCCTGGAGTGATCCCTGAGCACTACCAAGAGTGGTCCAAAAGCAAAAATGAAAAGGCAAATAAAAAAAGAACAGAAGGAAAGAAGGAAGGAAGAAAAGAAGGAAGGAAGGAAGGAAGGAAGGAAGGAAGGAAGGAAGGAAGGAAGGAAGGAAGGGAGAAGGAGGGAGGAAGGAGAAAGAAAAAGACAGAGAGAGAGAGAGAAAGAAAGAAAGAAAGAAAGGAAGGAAGGAAGGAAGGAAGGAAGGAAGGAAGGAAGAAAGAAAGAAAGAAAGAAAGAGAAGGAGAGAGAGAAGGAGGGAGAGAAGGAGGGAGAGAAGGAGGGATTAAGTAAAAGAAAGAAAGAAAGAAAGAAAGAAAGAAAGAAAGAAAGAAAGAAAAGAAAGAAGGGAGATAGAAGGAGGGAGGAAGGAGAAAGAAAGAAAGAAAGAAAGAAAGAAAGAAAGAAAGAAAGAAAGAAAGAAAGAGAGAGAGAAAGAAAGAAAGAGAAAGAAAGAAAGAAAGGAAAGAAAGAAAGGAAAGAAAGAAAGAGGAGAAAGGAGGGAGAGAAGGAGGGAGAGGAGGAGGGATTAAGGAGAAGAAAGAGAGAAAGAAAGAAAGAAAGAAAGAAAAAAGAAGGAAGGAAGGAAGGAAGGAAGGAAAGAACAAAAGAAGGAAAGAAAGAGAGAGAGAAAGATTTGCATCTCCCTGATGATTAGCAATGTTCAACATTTTTTTTGCGTACCCTTTTGCCATATCATATACAATGATTGAGTACCCATCCCTCTATCAGTGCCCAGAGGAATCACACGAAGACAAGGTGTGATGCAATAAGCAAAGAATCTTTATTGACTAGCTCGGCTAGCCTGAGCTAGGGCCCCCGTCTGGCTCACCCACACAGTGGCAGCCTTCTGGAAATGAGCGACCCCAAGTCTCAAAAGTGAGTGACTTTGATAGCATATCATAATATAGCAAACTTTCTATGGACCACCATTTTGGATGCAGTCTAACAGGCTTTCCACTACTTGTATTTAGCTGATTGGTTATAAGTTGCTGTTACATAAGTGTTGCATTACAGTTACGGAAGGGTTATATAGGGGGCATCCCTACCTGCATCTGATTGGTGAACCTTAGTTGACCTCCCTTGTGACTTGTAAAGTCAAATTCCTCAGAAATCTCTGATTTTGTATTTCTGAGAGCACAGCGGTAGGGTGTTTGCCTTACATGCGGCCAACATGGCAGACCCGAGTTCGATTCCTCCGCCCCTCTCGGAGAGCCCGGCAAGCTCCCAAGAGTATCTCGCCCGCATGGCAGAGCCTGCCAAGCTCCCCGTGACGTACTCGATATGCCAAACACAGTAACAACAAAGTCTCCAATGGAGACGTTACTGGGCCCGCTCGAGCAAATCGAAGATCAACGGGAGGGCCTTTACCCTACCTTTACCTAAGTGAAATATTGCTTCTCTCTTTCCCTTATGTCCTCTTGCATAGTTTACTTCAGACCAATGCCCCTTTTTGTATAGACACAGGAAAACAGTTAATGCTATTCTTTTGTAACTTGGGAATAAATTGACTCTGAATCCTATTTACTCCTGAGCATCTGTTTTCTCGACTTGATCCTCAGATGCCTTTCGTTATTAGCAGGTTCCAAAAAAAGTCTCTTTGGACAAATAATGAGCAGTTATAAAAAGAATGATTACTCAACTATCAGGATAAGCAATAAAATTAATATGACGAAATAATAGTTGAATCAAAACCAAACTAAAATATAGGATTGTTTTAAACAGTTGAAGTTAAAGACAGTAGGGGTGATACTGCTTCAAAAATGAAAATACAATCCTCTTCAGACTAAGACTTAGTTAAAACAATCTATTGGTTGAAAATCTTGAGGAAAACTCTGGATAAAACACAGGATACTTTACTATCGTTGCTTATTATGATGTAAAAATAAGCAGCATAGGGGCTGGAGCGATAGCATAGCAGGGAGGGTATTTGCCTTGCACGCGGTCAACCCAGGTTCAAATCCCAGGATCCCATATGGTCCCCTGAGCACCGCCAGGAGTAATTCCTGAGTGTAGAGCCAGGAGTAACCCCTGAGCATCGCTGGGTGTGACCAAAAAAAGCAAAATAAATAAATAAGTTAATTAAATAAAATAAAAATAAGCCGCATAGACAAAAGCAGACATGTACTGAGGAAGGCTATCAAAGGAATGCACGATGGCTAGGGATGTGACTTCAGTGCTCTATGCCTGACATGCAAGATCCAAGACCTAAATTTAATCCCCAGCACTGAATCACCACACCACGACCACAACTCTAAAGTGCCAAGTACAAGTCCAGTAGGTCCCCAAATATTGCACTCTCTCTGGAGTGGACAGGCACTCACCATAGGCCCCTCCACCCCATGCCAGATCTGACCATGCATTTGAGCCAGATGCTGGGTCTGGGCAGACACTTTTTATATCTGTCTCAAGGTATGTGCTTTCCAGACTCTGCTCCAAGGCTAGAGCTTTGATGTAGGTATTGTATTACTGGCACTGCATGTATTTCCGGGAAAAGTCTGTATGAAACTTTGCATTTGAAGGAAAACATCTTGAGATTGCCCAAAACAAAAACCGAAGTAACTACCATTGTGTACTTGTTATCCACTAATTTGATTACCTGCCTCTTTCTTCTGCTCTCTTAGTCTGCTTCACATGCAGGTTGTTTTCAAAGTAATCCAAGAAGAACTTAGGTTGGACTCCAGCTACATACCAATGGCCAACTGGACAAGGGAAAGAAAAAATGAAAACTATGGAAGCACCCACATGTGGAGGAAAAACCCTGACGTTAGATGTCAAGTTGATCAAATAAGAAATAACAGTCAATGTTCCTTGTTTTATGTGTTGAACACCAGAGGCTACACATGCTTAATTAATTGGATCATCATGAATGTGATCATAATGCGTTGCACGTGGAAAGCCAGGTTTTAGCCCCTGACATCACATGGTCCACAGAGCAACCCCAGGTGTTCCACCCCCACTCCAGACGTTGGGTTTGGAGGGGCCTTGAGTACCTTGAATGTGGTCTAGAAAGAAAACAAGGAGGGAAGGAGGCAGGGAGGGAGAGAGGAGGATGGAAGAGGAGAGAGGGAAGAGGAGAGAGGGAAAGGAGGGAAGGAGTGAAGAGAGGGGAAGAGAGAAAAGTGGGAAGGAAGGTGGAGGGGGGGGTAAAGAGAAGAAAAGGGAAGGGAGAGGAAAGGGGAGGAGATGGGCACAAGGGGAGGGAAAGGGAGGAGAAGGAAAGGAATAGAGGAAAGGTGGAAATAGAAAGGTTTCCTCCTGGCTGTACATAGGGATCATGCTTGACAGGCTCCGAAAAACATAAGTGGTGCCAATGATCAATCCTGGTCAGCCAATCTGAAAGGCAAGTACCCTACCTGTTGTACTATCTCTCTGGCACAATTGTGGCAACATAACTTTTAAGCATAGTTAAATTTTGAAAACTTACAGAGAAGATATAAAAATGTTCTTGTTACTCCAGATGTAAAACCCAGTGTCAAATCCATTTTCTCTGAATGAAGCAAGAAAGTGACAATGCTGACGTATGAATAAGTTAAAAGCCACAAGAACCAGGGATATGGCTCAGTGGTATATCACATGCTTCATATTTGTGACATCCTGGGTTTGATTCCTGGTACCACAACACAAGAGCATGCATAAAAACCCAAAACAACATTAAAAATGTTTTTCAAAACTTGATTTCCTGTGCATATCAGGGGCCAAACTAGTTTCAAGTGAGGTTAGAGTGGTAGGAGAGACGAGAGAAACATAGAGGGGAGAGTCACCCAAACTCTTCCTCCTTATCATCTTCCTCCTCAGCTGACAAACTCCTTAGATCCTCTACAGGAATCAGGAGTCAGCCATGCAGTCAGAATGCATGATTACTTTCATGGCCTAAGCACTGGAACAACAATTTTGCAGTTTACTTTGGTCCAACATATTACCATGTGAATGTCAGTATCTCCAAGACAGCTAAGTTGACGAGTAAAGACACATGAGCAGAGAGAGGTTAATAAGAATGAGTTTTTATTCAAGTGCATCTAAGACATAAATGCACAGAAATCAATTAGGGACAAAAATTGAGAAAATGGGTAGGAAAGAATAAAAGCCAACCAATATAAGTAGTAGAAGTTGTCATCCTGCCAATTTAATTCTGCGCCCACTGCAGAGCCTGAGCCCGTCAAATTAGAGACATCAGTCCATGAAAATACATCACTCTGGTGAATCTATAAGTCAGTTTACTGATACTTGAAGTCCAGTGCTCCATGACATCCAATGCACTCACTTGCTGGCTAGAATGTCAGACTCTTGAGGTCTTGAGATGTTGGGAATGACATTCAAAAATACCACCCATGGTCTGAGAGGAGCCCACTGCAGAGCTTGAGCCCGTCAAATAGCAGACATCAGTCAATGAAAACACATCACTATTGTGAATCTATAAGTCAGGGAACTAATATTTGAAGTCCAGTGTGTCATGACATCCAATGCACTCACCTGCTGCCTAGAATGTTGGTATGTTGAGGTTCTCAAATGTTGGGAACGGAGCCAGGTTCTGTAGCACTGTCCACATCTGTTTGTGTCCATCTTTGATCAGGGGATAGGCAACTCAAAAGTCAAAAACATTACAAAACTATTTGCAAGATTGAAGATCCCAGAATGCCCAGTTTCATTGGTGCCACTGAGGACCAACAGGATCAAGAAAACCACCTAACCACCTACACTTGTAAGAGTCACCACAACAAATAAGAAACGTGTCCTTGACTGCATCAGAGAACCTGGGGCTCACCTAACCATGGAATATCCATTGTATGTCCCACTGTCAGCTCTGTCTAATTTTCATACTTGTCTGCCCCCCTCTGCATGGTTAGGTGAGTCCCAAGTTCTCTGATCCAGTCAATGGCACGTTTCTCATTTGTTACAGTGAGTCTTACAAACGTAGATGGTTAGGTGGTTTTCTTGATCCTGGTGGTCCTCAGTGGCACCAGTGAAACTGGGCATTCCTGGATCTTCAATCTTTCAAATAGTTTGGACTGCTTTTGACTTTTGAGTTGCCTATCCCATAATCAAAGATGAACACAAACAGATATGTTGAAAGATGGTTCTTAAAGTAGTGCTTGTCATTCATCTTCGTCTAATCACTTCCCTTTTGCCTGTTGGTTCCTGGGACCTTTGATTGATCACACAATTTTAGGTCATGCACAGCAGCTGGAAAAGGTGAGGCAATGGGACAGAGGATGGGAAAAGGGTGACATGTGGGAACAGTGGGACAGGAAGAATAGGGTTCCACGGTACGGGGGACAGATGGAAAGGTAAAGGCAGTTGGGGGAAGAAGGGAGACAGGGGAAACAGGGTGGAAAGTGTGCACAGAACAGACAAGTGATGTTCCAACTGGTGCTGTTCCAAATGAAGGTGTTTCTTGAAGTTCTTCCATTGTCAGAAGGACTTCTGTTTCTTTAAACAGCATCTGTTAAACTAAAGGATAGACTGGCTCCCTGATCAGTAAGAGTTGCCTTGTTCTTTCTTTACCGTAGTGAACTGTGTGACCATGGATGAGTATGGTCTGAAGAGGGTAGGTTGTTCCCGATGTTTCTACCACTCATTGGGATTGAGGGCTCTATGAATACAGATGTTTTCTTACTAGCAGCAGCAGACGATGCACTTCGGTCTCCAGTGCTAGGTATTCTCTGGGTCTTCCCCCGAATTAGTGATGATAGTACTCTCCATAGATGATCTTGGACTGATGCAAGTTTTGTACACTCTGTTGGAGCTGAATTTCGGTTGCTATCAAAAAGTTGCTGTGTGTCTACTTAAAGCTCATCCCAGTTGAGTACTGGACAGTTTGATGGGACTGATTGGGAATTGTAGTTTGTATGTGCACTGATACTTCTGGCAGATAGTTCAAAATACCGGAGAAGGACACGGGTTGCAGGACATGGTAATTCTGCATGTTGTTTTTGGGCTTTACTTCAGGTGCGTGGCAAAGAGGTATGTTTCTTCTAAACTCTCCTCCCAGGTGAGTACCTGGAAGAACTTGGACTGTCAGCAAAAATCTGGTTCAGCGTTGACTGGCACAATTCAACGTACAAAGTCTAAGTTCACTGTTCTGCCACTGGGTCAGCTGGTTGCGGCCACAGATGCAAGTTTTGTACACTCTGTTGGAGCTGAATTTCGGTTGCTATCAAAAAGCTGCTGTGTGTCTACTAACGCTCATCCCAGATGAGTACCGGACAGTTTGATGGGACTGATTGGGAATTGTAGTTTGTATGTACACTGATGCTTCTGGCAGATAGTTCAAAATACCGGCGAAGACCATGGATAAGTTTTTCTCAGAACGGGTTGCATCAGATGGTAATTCTGCATGTTGTTTCTGGCTACACTTCTTGCTTGGCAAAGAGGTATGTGGCTTCTAAATTCTCCACCCAGGTGAATACAGGACATTTCCAGGGGACTGAGTGGGAATTGTTGTATCTATGTCCATCGCCATATCAGACAGAGAGGTTGAGCTCCGGTCCCCGCATGTCGCTGACCTGAAGGCACTCAGGGCTAGCTTCTTCCGACCGGCCCTGAAAGATGGGATGGCCCTTTTGTGCCGCAGCCTCTTGGAATACTCACTGTGGTTGGCTGCCTGGAACTTTTTGTTGAGTACACAGGGGAGTTTGGGAGGAGGGGGAAACTCACAGCGGCCCCACTGCCGGGGCAGTTGGGGAGGAGGCAGCTGTGGTACCTCTGGCATAGGGTGTTTCCTTTTGCAGGCCCTCTTGCCTTCACATTGCGGAGCAGCACTCCCCGGTGCAGGCTCTGGAGGCTTCTTCTCGGCCACGTTGGTTATTGTTGGTGGACCGGGAGGGCTGCGCCGGGCGTCTGCAGGCTGCTCTCCTGCTGCTGACATCCGTGGCAGTGAGCAGCAGGGCACGGACCCCACTGAAGCGCAGGCCGGAGGCTCTCCAGGAGGCTGGACATGTGCACCCCGGGGCGGGGCAGAGGGCTCGGGAGATGCGGCCGAGGCTGGCTCTGCTTCTGCTGGCAAGGCCTGGAGGTGGAGAGGCCGGGGGCGGGAGCACGTGGGGCCGGTGCCACTGGACTGCAGGCCGCTGGTACAAAGGGCCTTGGCGCTGCGGGTGCCCTCGTCGTCCTCCTGTCGCGTCTCTGCACCCACATCCCCGTGTCCTGCCCTTTTGGGGGGGTGGTCTTGGATGATCTCAGCTTTTGCCCCTGGTGCGGGTTTTATCGGTTCCATGATCTGAACGGATGGGACGCTCAGGGTGTCGAAGTTGCGCCCCGCAGCCGCGATCTTGACATTGCTCCGGTCCCCGCATGTCGCTGACCTGAAGGCACTCAGGGCTAGCTTCTTCCGACCGGCCCTGAAAGATGGGATGGCCCTTTTGTGCCGCAGCCTCTTGGAACGCTCACTGTGGTTGGCTGCCTGGAACTTTTTGTTGAGTACACAGGGGAGTTTGGGAGGAGGGGGAAACTTACCGCGGCCCCACTGCCGGGGCAGTTGGGGAGGAGGCAGCTGTGGTGCCTCTGGCATAGGGTGTTTCCTTTTGCAGGCCCTCTTGCCTTCACATTGCGGAGCAGCACTCCCCGGTGCAGGCTCTGGAGGCTTCTTCTCGGCCACGTTGGTTCTTGTTGGTGGACCGGGAGGGCTGCGCCGGGCGTCTGCAGGCTGCTCTCCTGCTGCTGACGTCCCTGGCAACGAGCAGCGGGGCACGGACCCCACCGACGCGCAGGCCGGAGGCTCTCCAGGAGGCTGGACATGTGCACCCCGGGGCGGGGCAGAGGGCTCGGGAGATGCAGCCGAGGCTGGCTCTGCTTCTGCTGGTAAGGCCTGGAGGTGGAGAGGCCGGGGGCAGGAGCACGTGGGGCCGGTGCCACTGGACTGCAGGCCTCTGGTCCAAAGGGCCTTGGCGCTGTGGGTGCCCTCGTCGTCGTCCTGGCGCGTCTCTGCACCCTCTTCCCGGTTTCCTGCCCTCTTGGGGGGGTGGTCTTGGATCATCTCTGCTTTGGCCCATTGTGGGAGTTTTGTCGGTTTCATGATCTGAACGCATGGGACGCACAGGATGTCGACGTTGCGCCCCGCAGCCGCGATCTTGACATTGCTCCCATACCCGCATGTCGCTGGCCTGAAGGCACTGAGGACCATCTTCTTCCGACTGGCCCCGTATGATGAGAGAATCCCCACCCGGGAGTTGTTGGTCTGCGGCAGGGGACAGGGCCTCCTGGGCGTGATGGTGAAGGATGCGGGCGGGGGCCTCCGCGGCTGGTGCGGTTGGTCGGCAGGTGCCGGAGCCCCGGGGTGGCCCCGGCCAGGGCGAGCAGCGGGGTTTCTGGAGACAGGAATTGGCCCCGGACGACCCACTGGGGGACGTCGGCGATGGCTCAGCAGGAGCCGAATTCGACTCAGAACGTTGCCCATGTTTCCAGGCCACGGTCCCAGAAAGTGCAGAGGACCGCGCTGGAATCTGGGCTGAAACCAGGCTTCTGACTCCTGGCCTCTGCGCGGTCAGGATATACTGGGAGGTGATTGTGACGTTGCCTGGCCCACGTCACAGCGGAAACAATGTAGCAGCTTTTCCACCACCCACACACGGCTCAGGGACCACGTGCAAGGGCAGAGCGCTGAGGCCCCATTGCCCAGCCCCTTCAGGGCTTTCCTGAGCCTGGGACTTGTGCTGTGGAGGGTGGGTTGCCACCTGATCGAATCCGTGAGGGGTCTGCTGGGGACTGCGCGGGGCACACGTTGCTGAGAGTGTGGTTTCAGCGCCCGGAGTCTGTGCATGCAAGGCCCTGGGCGCCTGGTGCTGCCCCCTCCCTCGGTCCGGAGAGGAGACCCCAGATCCTGTCCTCCCTCAGTTTCTCTGCCTGGCTTGGAGTCACATGGACATTCTCCCAGGCTCACTCAGGCCTCTGAGTTTCCAATTTCCAAGGATGGATGAGTTGCCCAGACCTAACCTCTCATTCCATCTCCACTTCATTCTACACATTGTTGCTTTTTTTTTCGGGGGGGGGGGGGGGGCAGGTGAGTAACTTTTTTTAGAGCATTTCAAAGCCATTCATGATTGAATATCAGTCGGACAGTATTCCAACACTGATCCCTCGACCAGTGTACATTTCCCAACACCAATATCCCCAGGTTCTCTCCATCACCCCACCCCTGAACCCCCGTCCGTCCCTTGCCTGCCTCTTTGGCAGGCGCTTTTACAGATTTTAAATCAACTGAAAACATGTAATTGCATCTTCAGCTGTGCCCCTAGGTCAACCCAGGTGGTCGTTGGTCTACCCAGGATATGAACTTAGTCCGAGTTATCTGACTGGTCAGGGCTGTGGGGTGGCTATCACAAGCACATCCTATGTGTCTATTTAGTTACTGTAGTGGAACAAGACTGGAGAGAGAGTACATGGGTACAGCACTTGCCATGTGTGAGGACAGTGCAGGTTTAGCCCCTGCCATCCCTACAGTCCACTGAGTCCAGCCAGGAGTGATCCCTGAGCACAGAGCCAGGAGTAGCCCTGAGTACAGAGGCATCTGGCCCCAAATCAACCAAACAAAATTCTCCCACTGGAGATTGTCATTATGATCACAAAGCAGCTTGGGGCAATCTTCACAGGACCTTATTGGCAACTAAATCTGTCTCTAGATACTCTTCTGCAGCTTGTTTCTCTGGCTTATTTCACTGGGATCTTTCATCTGGTTGCTGCTGAGTATTATGGCATATGGCAAGCAGAAGTTACGGACCCAAAAATCATACTGAGCAGTAAAAATACGTTTCAGTGGATGGAGACAAAATCCAGCGGGTAAGGGCATTTGCAATTATGGGAAATCCGGGTTCAATAGCTCTGTTCACCAGATGTGAGCCAAAAACAGGAAAAAAAACTTTTTAGTTGACAATCTATGTAATGTTGGATATTGGTCATATATGAAACGAACTTGTGACCTTTGTTCATGAGATTTCTTGAAAAGAGCATTGGTGAGTAAATGTGGACTTCCACACAAACTTTGAGGCATGGTAAATCATATTAGGTTTTGCTCACATTCAGAATGATTTTGAAATGTAGAGTATAGCATAGGACACAGAAACCTCACCATGATAACAAAATATTTACAACTATAAATTTAAATTACAATTTTTGTTATCATTAGAGATTGTTCAATAAGAACCAATTTCTTAATTTTTTAATTTAATTATAATTTTATTTTATAATTTATAAAATTATAAAATATAAATTATAATTTTAATTTAATTAATTTCTTAATTAAACTTGCATGAACACACATGGCATGCTCTCATACTAATTTTGAATGAAGATTTTTTATTGTAAGTTGCGTTTTGCTTTATTTTATTGAGGTATCATGGTTGACATTCATCTTCATGTTATACTTCGGTGGACTCTGATTGCACTCCACCATCACAAAAGTACCAGAGACCCTCTACCACTGTCCTGATGTTATTATTATGAGCAAGGTTTATCACAGGAATTCTGCAAAGTGTTGAATACAAGAGTGTTGCATATGCTAAACTGCCATGAAAACACTCCATTATGCTGCTTTTAAAATCTTTGAGAGGGATGAGGGGGATGAGGGGTGGGAGGGATACGGGGATCCATGGTGGTGGGAAATGGGCACTGGTGGAGGGATGGGTATTTGATCACTGTATAATTGAAACACAAGCACAAAAATTTGTAAGTCTACAACTGTACCTCATGGTGTCTCACTAATAAAAAAATAGTTATGTAATGATAACATTGTACCCCTTAACTTAAAATCATGTGCACTTTTTTGAGATGATGTTACCTAACGAAAAAGAGAAAAAATTAGAACGTCTTTATAATGATGTCAACTATTATAATATCCACATGCAGAAAAGTGTACCTGAGATAGAAAAACTAGAGTAACCGTAACAATGAAAAATTATACAGTACTAAAGAATGCAAAGTGTTTGTTTTATTATTCTATGAAACTTGTAAAATACCATGATGTGCAGAAAATTAATAAGTTTATTGCTACAATTAAAAAAATCTTTTTTCCTGAGATTGGGAAAAACTATGTATGATGAGTGTCGAGGATTTGGTATGGTAAAAGAGAATTGAAAAAATGGTATCCCAGAAAAATCCATCACCTGATTTTTCCTGTCAAACGGTTTGCTTGGGCAGGCAGGCAAACCCAAGAGAGGGAGAATCCAGATTTTATTCACTAAAACAAAAAACAAAAGAACAGCAAAATTTTAGTAATAACAGATATCATGGCATTGGCCAATGTGGGGGTACGAACCCACGACCCTGAGATTAAGAGTCTCATGCTCTACCGACTGAGCTACTGACATCTTATCATCTCATACCTACTTTGGACAAACTGGCAAGCTACCGAATGTAACCTGCCCACACGGCAGAGTCTGGCAAACTCCCCGTGGTATACCCAATATGCCAAGTACCAGTAACAATGATGGATCTCATTCTCCTAACCCTGAAAGAGCCTTGAATATGGCACTTTAAAAAAAAAAATCTCAGGACTAGGACAAAGGAGACGTTACCGGAGCCTGCTCGAGGCAATCGACGAACAACAGGATGGTCGTGATCATGATGCTGTTGCCAGGTAAGATTCATTTTTAAACACCAATCTCCAGACATATCAAATGTATGTGACAGCATGACTTAGAATTTGTAGTAATGACAGTATACTAGCTGACAAAATTTAGTTCACTCATTCCTCATTTTCTTGTATACATTCATTGTAATTCATGGATAATATGGATGCAGATAGAGTGATCTGTGGGATTCATTTAATAATAGACTTGTCACTCTGTTTTCACTGGCTGTTCTGCCTCATAACCTTTACTATAGGATTTAGGAGCGATATTTTCTTGAGAGGGAATAATACATGTCACATGGAGTTGATGATAATTAAATGTTAATGAACATAAAATGCTTTGTAAGGTTTATGTCTAAAAATATCATTTCATTTATTACAAATGACTTTACCTGATGGATGTTTATGACTTTATGTGAGAAAATGACTTCTGGTTTACTATTTTGACATTTTAAAATATTTTATTCTAAAAATCTCATTGGAAATGGTATTGTTGATTGTGGATGAAATCATGGGTGTTCTTGACTCCTTCACCCATGCATGGTTCAATATTTGCAGCAACTAATTTTTCATATACCCTTTCTTCAAAATGATTACGCAATGCTCTATACCAAGGATTGAAAAATATTTTACAAATTTTCAATTATTGTCTATGTATAATTTCTGTAGCTTCATCCCCTCCTCCTCCTCCACCTTCTCCCACCTTCTCCTCCAAAAACCTTTCATAATTTGAAACTGTTATTAGTACATAGTTCAAAGACATACAAGCTAACACTCTTATTGGGTCTGTGGGTCCTTAATTTGCCACTTGCTGCTCAAGATCATCATTGAGTAGATGCCACATTTTTTAGTAGGTTACTTTTTTTTAATTCTTTTCTAATAGCTGAGTAGTGTCTCTCTACCTATCTTTCTATCTATTACAATTACCTTTTATTTATTTTTTTATTATTGAGCCACATATCCTGTAGTGCTGACGACGTACTTCTGGTTCTGTGCTCAGATCGCTCCTGGTGATGGTCCGGAAACCATATGGGGTGCTGAGGATCAACCCTGGGTCAGTCACATGCAAGGCAATTACCATGCCCATTGCATTGTCACTCTTGCCCAATATAAATCAGTTTATTTATTGACTCATCTTTAGGCAGGAGTTCCTACCAGATCTTGGCTAATGTTGATAAACCATGAGGAACATAGGTGTGCATTATCTCCTGTCAGATTAACGTTTTTGTGTTGTAGGCATAGAGAAATGGAAACTCAGGGTCATAAGGAAGCCTTATTCCTCAACTTGTCGTTTGTTTCTTTTAAGAAAGCATAATGCACAACAAGGTTTTTCAGGCATACAATGTTCCAACATCAATCCTACCACTAGTATCCTCCTCTGCCCACCAGTGGTCCCACGTTCCCTCTCACCAGCCCCAGCATGCCCCCTTGGCACTCATATCATAAATTTATTTCATACTACCTGCTCCATCAAAACTATAGAAATGGCAAATAGAATTCTCAGAAAATAAATCAATAAGAGTCCATTTGTGATGATTGCTGATTTTTTTGGATTGCTGATTTTAACCAATACAAATAGAAAATTCATCATTGAAAATGTACAAATCCCTTAGCAAGCAAAAATAACCTTTCTTAATCTAGTGGCAGGCAACCATATGCATCATTCGTGAGTGTCATACTCAATGCCACAAGTTTATCCTGTCCTTGAGAGAAGCTCTTTTAGCACTTCTTGCAAAACTTGTTTCAAGGCTATGAATTCCCTAAGTTGTTGCCTGTCTATGAAGCTCAGTATCATTCTTTTAAATCTGAATGTTAATCTAGCTGGATAAGATATGATTGGTGAAGTGTTTGTTTTGTTGAGTTTTTGTACTATATTCCTCCATACTCTATACTATATCCACCCATACTCTGCTGTAAATCTTTTGGTGTGTGTGTGTGTGTGTGTGTGTATGTGTGTGTGTGTGTGAGTGTGTGTGGTTACTTTCCATTTGTGACACTGTAGATTCTCTACCTTTGTATTTTGAGTATAATATGTCTTTGAATTTTCCTAGTAAAGTCCTTTGTTGCTGGGATCCTTGAACCTTAACTCTGAGTAATTGTTATTGATAATTTTGTAACTATTGTTTCTTCATCACCTTTGCCTTCCTGTTTTTCAGGAACCCCTATGATTCTCCTATTGTTCCTCTTCAACTCAGTTCTCCGGTATGCTATTTATTTCTCTTCAGGCTATTATCCATTTTCTGTTGTTTCCTAGACTTTCCTCATCTTGGAGTTATTGTGGGTGGTGACTCAAGGTCTCGTTGGGGTGGGGGGAGGAAGCGCCAGCTCAACCCCTATCCTGTGAGACCCTGCGTGTCCTGTCACTGGGGCCCAAACCTGACTGTCCATTGGCCTCTTGGGATGGTGGCCACTGAGCCACCAAGGGGGAGCAGGCGGAGGGACAACACCCACCCCCCCACCCCCCGGGTTGTCCAGCGCCAGTAATCAATTGTGGTGACTGGGCACATCTCTGCCCAAAGCTGCTGGGTTCCGAGAGATTTGTCTCTGAGTCTCTGGGATCCTGGACGTTAAGCAGTTCGAACAGGAACCAGAGAGGACTTGCCTCCAATTATATAGCTGAGCCGGAGGTAGTTTGTGGGTGTGTCTCTCACATACCTAACTTTTGGCCATTTACTTTCTTGGTAAACTTTGTCCCAAGTTTTTGGGGTCTGGCCACAGGCACAGCAGCAATTTGGAGGTATCTGGAAGTCTGAAGGTGACATCAGGCTGCTGATACACTTGCCTCACAGGTACAGATTGACCTGCTATTGGCAACATACCCCCTAATATCATGCAGTTTTAATTATTGGAGTATTGCAGTCAAGACTAAAGTCTAGAAATGCAATGCTTCCCTTCTTTTCTTTTGCTTTCTTATGGATTTTCTGGGAGTTTTATAATTACATTTGAATTTTAGGAGTACTAGTTCTGTTTCTTTAAAATTACCATGGAAATTTTGGTGGGTTTTGCATTACATCTATAAATTGCTTTGGATAAAACGGTCATTTTAATTGTATTATTTCATCAAATCCATGAACAAGGAATGTGATTTTATTTTCTTGTTCCTTCTATGACGTAATTCAGAATTGACTAATATTTTTCACTAAATAGATATTTCACATTTTTTGCTAAATTGATTTCTAGGTATTTGGAGTTTCTGACACCAAATAAAAGGCAGGGATTTTTTTCCTCTTCTATATTGTTGTTTATGTATAAGAATGCAATAGATTTCTTTCTTTCTGTATTAGTCACCAGTGAAATGACCAATTATGTATGATTTGGTTTCAGGCACATATTGTTTCAACACCAGTTTCTTCACCAGTACCCACTGCCCTCCGCCAATTTTCACTACTTGCCCACTTTGCCTCCTATCTACTCGTCTGTCTATACTGGAGACACTTTTTTAAAAGTATGTGGTTTTGCTGTACCGGCGTGATTGTACAGTGGGTAGGGCATTGCCTTGCATGCAGTTGACCTCGGTATAATTTCAGACCTCCCATGTAGTCCCTCAAACAGTACCAGGAGTAATTTCTAAGTTCAGAACCAGAAGTGGCTTTAGCACTGCCAGGTATGTCTCCCAAACCACCTAAGTGTATGTATATGTGCATGTGTATATGTATATGTATATGTATATGTATATGTATATGTATATGTATATGTAACTGTATATGTGAGTACATATATATTGGTCATGTATATAATCATATATATTGGGTTATATATAAAAGTACATATAAGCATATATATTGGGTTATATGAATTATATGTTTTTGTATTGTGGTTTACTGTTCTGTGGCTGATAGGATTTCATACAACACACTTTATCACCTTTGAGCACTACATCCGACTTCAATAATTTGATTTTCCCTTCACAATAGTAATTGCCCTCTCCCTGTTGTATCTCCCAGCCTCCTCAAGTGGTATGTTTCCTATTGACTACTAGCTCTCATTTTCTTTGTTTCCTTGGTCTTTAGAAAGTATCACCCTGAGTGAAGTTTTTCAGCGGGAGAAAGAGGTACACAGAGAGATCTCTCAATGTGGAGTCTAAGGAAAACATAACGGGGAAATAATGAATGTCCAAAGACAATGCAACAGTTTTATGTGCATTTATTTTATAACTTGCGACTTTACTTTTTATGTTTTTTTCAAGGATTTTTTTAGTGGAGTCTTTAGGGGTTTCTATGTACAATATTATGTCATTCGTAGACAGTATTTGTTCAACTTCTTTACTAATTATCATTGCTTTGATTTCTCTTTTTTGCCTCCTTGTGGTAAGGACTTCCCACACTACATTGCATAGTCATGGTAAAAGTGGGCATCTTGTCTTGTGCCTGACTTTAGAGGAAAGACTCAGTTTCCCCCACTGGGGATGATATTGACTGTGGATTTGTTGTATATGACCTTTATAGTATTAAGACAAAATTCTATGGTCTCCGTTTTGTTTCAGGTCTTCATCATGAAAGGGAAGAAGAGCTTGGAGGCAGGAAAGCTATCCAACTATTTATTCTAAGTGAAAATACACCAAAGTAGACAATCAATTGCATTAGATTTTTCCTCACACACTCACATACCCAGAAATTCTTTCTCTTTCTGCTCTGAAAATATCCTAGGTGTCATATATAGCTTTGAGACAATAGTATAATGGTAGTGTCTCATATAAAATAAATTACATTATTTATAATTATTTTTAAATTACATCATTTAACAGTATTAAGAATAATAGAAATTTCATTTTACAAATAATTCTATTTTTCTTCTATTTGACAACTAGCAAATTCAAATATTTTTTTACTTAAATGCTATAAAATCTACTCTTTTAGTTCTAACAGAATTCTAAATAAAACTAGCAAACATATAAATGTGTCACATATGAATTTCTAAAACTTCTTTGCAACCACAAGTTTTAATATTAGTGTTCTATTGCTCTAAAATTAAAAGCTAAAGATACAGCTATTTAGGATGTAACAAACTATCACTTAGTTGGACAATACAGTTCAGAATGACATGCTAGATCCAACTACAAAACTGCCATAAATATGCTGTCATTTATAATCAAAGGGTTTTGAAGCAAGAAAATGAATATTTGTGTTACAGAAACATAATGTGTGCTTCAGATAAAAGATATTGCTAAAGGCATAAGGGGATAATTATAATTTTGTTTTCCAAATCTTAAGATTTTTTAGAAAAAAATCTTCTTCCAATGTGCTAAGGAGACA
This sequence comes from Sorex fumeus, assembly GCF_029834395.1. Lineage (NCBI taxonomy): Eukaryota > Metazoa > Chordata > Mammalia > Eulipotyphla > Soricidae > Sorex > Sorex fumeus. The sequence continues at coordinate 13,887,024 of NW_026606086.1, read as the reverse complement.
TAACTTAATAATATGTGTAATTTAAAGGAAACTTTATAAATGTAACTCATCAGGCATCTATTGTTTTCTGATTCCGTCTTGCACTGAAAACAAAATTCACAATTTCTTTTTTTCTAACGATTATCTAGTTTTCTAGTTTAAAAAGAATGTTTCATTACTCTTACCTACATTGAGAAAAAAGAGATACTTAAATTCAAGGAATATTATAATGATCAAAATGCTATGTAAGAGAAATGTTGTATTCCAGTAAACTCTCCAGTATACAATTGCGGTTTGAATTGAAAAATAGTATTCTATTATGCCATAGATTATGAAATACTTTTATCAAGTTTTGTCATGGTCACGGTCCTCCCATTGTTCATCGATTTGCTCGAGCAGGCCCAGTAACGTCTCCATCATGAGATTTGTTGTTACTGTGTTTTGGCATACTGAATACATCACAGGTAGCTTGCCAGGCTTTGCCGTGGGGGCGAGATACTCTCAGTAGCTTGCCAGGCTCTCCGAGAGGGGCAGAGGAATCGAACTCAGGTCGGCCATGTTGGCCGCTTGTAAGGCAAAAGCCCTACCACTGTGCTATCGCTCCAGCCCAAATTCCATCTATCATGTATGTATACAAGTGACAAATAATTTTAAAAGGAATAGCTCTGCATTGTAGTACTGTCCTTCCATTGTTCATCGATTTGCTCAAGTGGGCACCAGTAACAACTCCATTGTGAGATTTGTTGTTACTATTTTTGGCATATTGAATGTCATGGGTAGCTTGCCAGGCTCTCCGAGAGGGACGGTGGTAACAAACTCCCGACCCGCTGTGCTAAAAGGAATAAAGAAATAAATGGAAAAATCATTTATATTTTCAAGTGTGTAAATTAAAGTTATTTTTTAAAAGTTGTATTCTCTATGGCCATGGCACCAGAGGCACATGGATCTAATCCAGAGTTTAGCAGATTGCGGAAGAAATGTGAATGGACTATGCGTTAAACTATGGTGCCATGCCCCCCACCCCAGGAGGGAAAGGGTAGGAAAGGGTATCTGTCACTTCCTCCTCCCCACCCCCAGCAATGTGGCCACCGCCTCAAAGCTTATTGGACAGCCAGGTATGAGCTGGTGGTGACGGGGCAACTGCAGCCTCATGGTATGAGGGTAGAACTGGCACAAACTTCACGGCCTACCGAGGTCATGAGTTGCTCCTCGAGACGCTTTCTGGCATGGCCATGGCTCCAAAGGCACGCAAACCAATCTCATAATTATTCAGCTCCTGGTAGAAATCCTTCCAGACTTAATTAGTAAAATATCAGAAAGTTAAAATGGTTTTCATAACCAGCAATAGAAAACAAATTATTTCACAATGTCTTTTCAGCAGTTCTGATTGTTGGGGGGAAATTCCAAATAATAATGGTGCATCTTTTGTCAAAATAATGAATGTAATCAAAGTAGAGACAGAGTTAAGTAGAAATCATCTGCCTTACAGGCAACAGGAGGGGTGAGAGGGGTGTTATATTGGGGTTCTTGGTGGTGAAAAATAATTACTGGTGAAGGGATAGGTGTTTGATCATTGTATGACTGAGATTTAAACCTGAAAACTTAGTAACTTTTCTCATGGTGATTCAATAAATAAATCTAACAAAAAAATTTTATTCTCTACATTTAATTTAAATGACTGTGTAAATTAATAAAATCCTGCTCAATGAGCAAGTATTTAATATTTCTTTAAAAAAATTGTGCTGTATCTGTTCAGTATACTATTCACTTATGGAATATATAAATATAAATATTTTATCAGTTCCATTGGACTAGATATTTGTGCGTAGATTTACTCTCAAAGCAGTTAATTCTAAGAGAAGCAGAATAAAAGTAGTAAAATTACAGACACCCAAGCAACTGTAAAATTACAAAAAATGTAGTGTTAAAATAGGAGAAATCCAAATTTCAAATAAAACACGAAATATTATCTTTCTTCTTTTCCTAATGTGGAGATTTATTTATACAAGAAATTTGCAATTCAATTAAATAATTTTCATAAACCAAGTAGTGAGGGAAATAATCTCTACCGTGACTTACCTCTTTTCAACCAAAGTCTTCATAGACGACTCATGCACTCATTTCCATAATAAAACTCTGAGGATGAAGTAATTATACTTGTTCAGGATACTGCTAAATGTGAGTATCATTCATATTTATAAAAATACATTTGAGTAAAGGAATATTTATGTTTAACTTTTAAATGTTTGTTTTTCATTATGCAAAATGGTTTATAAGTTTAAGAAGAACCCTGGTTTTTGAGAATTCTAATGAATCAAGTTGACTTAGTTTACCTTCTATAAACCAAGGAAACAAAAAACTGAGTCTGCATTGAAAAATTAGTGGTACTAGAGAGTGTGTATCCATTAGAATAAAATTGCTGAACTCTGTTACCAAAAATCTCAATACATACTAGCTATTATTATATTTTTATTCATAGCATTTTAAGGGAAAAATGACATGACCATAAAGCACCATACCGTCCTTCCATCCTCTTTCCCTGTATATGAAATAATTGAATTAATACTGAGTTTTAATCTAATTTACCATAAAATAGATAATTTTGCTCAGTTCATCGTTATATGGTGATATGCAGTGCTGGACTCAGTAACAGTGCTACAAAGTAATGATAAAAATCTGGGATTTTTTGGTTGATGCTTAGTAATATGTGAGTTTTTACAAATAACACCTAGAAAAATTATTTTTTAGTTTGTGCAAAATGGGACAAAGTCAGTAGTTATATTTTTTCCTGATTTGAATTCACTTGTTGAAATAAGCTATTTGCAGTTGAATTCACTGACTTAGAAAACCTCATCCTATTACTTAGAATCAAAAGTGATGAATATTTTTAATGAGAAAATAAAACCCCAGGAATTCTTAGGAATTTAAATGTTATTGCAGATCACATATTTGATGATTTTCTCTATTCATCAGAGAAATCACTCAGTAGCATATAATTGAGTTTTTTTGAAGCTGAATGCTATAATTCAATGTAAAGCAGTACTTTTCAATGCTAAATTCAACCAAAAGGGCATGCTAAGAATCTACACTGCTGTTATTCAAATGAAATCTTCATCTTATAATTTTGAGATTGACTTAAATAATATGGAAGCAACTGATTCTAAGTGAAAAAATATGTGTTGTTACAGCTATAAATTTAAGAAGAAACAAGATCACCAAAGAGATATTCTTGGATCGGCAATATGCCCATTAACATATATATATATATATATATATATATATAGTCATTTGTAAATTTATTAACTTTTAAAATAATCGCATCAACCATAAGCACTAGGAATGGGAGAGGGATAGTGAGGGCTACTCCTGGTGAGTTTTGGTTGGAGTTTTGGGCCATTCGTTAATCAAGCCAGGTGATGCTAGGGCTTGAGGGCTAACCAGTAGTGCTGTTTAGCTAAGGTTGAGAGATGCTGAGGTTTAAAGAAACGACTTCACACATATAAAATGTGGTTCTTGCTACATGAGCTATATCCCTGATCCTTAGTTTTATTGTGTGTGTGTGTGTGTGATTACAGTGGTTTATTATTATGTAGGTTTACATTGCATTCATTACTCATCAACATTTCTATGACACATTTTGTTTGTGTTTGTGTATATGTGACATTAGATGTGACACCAAATCTTAATCATGCAGTTGTTCCTTTTGGCCTATTTAAAAATTCCATTTCTCATCACCACTATTCTGTTGTAAAGTTTGAGAACTGAACTTTCTTCTTTTAATAAGGTCTTTTTCTGCATAATATTTTGCTTTTCATAATACTCTAGGTCCAGCTATGTCATTGCAAATTAATGATCTAGTAGTCTTTTTGTTTTTGTTGTCTTGTTTTGGGGTCTCATTTGATAGTTCTCAGGGTATACTTTTGACTCTATGTTCGAGGATCACTCCTGGCTGCACTCAGGGGATCAGAAGGGGTGCCAGGGATCAAATTCAGTTTAGCTTCTTGCAAGCAAGTACCCTAATTGCTGCACTATCCCTTTGGCCTGGGTCTTTTTGCTTTATCTCTCTCTCTCTCTCTCTCTCTCTCTCTCTCTCTCTCTCTCTCTCTCTCTCTCTCAAACACACACACACACACTCACAGCACATATATATTTATGGATTTATTGTCTCCATATTGCTATATAAGTGGTTGTTGTGATCAGAATCCCAAATTGTTGTGTCACCAGGATCAGTGCTGGGGTTGGAATAAGGGCGCATGTGTAAAATCCTTAAGAGTATTATCCAGGTAATGGTATGACAGCATAGATGGAGAATTGATTTCCTTAGCATTTTTTCCCTTTTTTATTCCGCACTATCCAGAGTCACTTACCAAATAGAATTTGTTCCAATGTATCCTAATCAGGACAGAGAGATAGCACAGGGTGCTTGCCTTGAAAAAAAGCCAACTCAGGTTAAGATCACTGGCACCCCATATGTTTCCCTAAGTTCCACCAGAGTCAGGAGTAAGCCCTCAGTACTGGTGAATGTGGCCCAAAACCAAAAATAGTAATAAAAATAATAACAAAAAATATCAATTTACCCTAAATTTAAATTTCAGGTAAAGGTAAAGGTAAAGGCCCTCCCGTTGATTGTCGATTTGCTCGAGCGGGCCCAGTAACGTCTCCATTGGAGACTTTGTTGTTACTGTGTCTGGCATATCGAATACTCTCGGTAGCTTGCCGGGTTCTCCAGAACTCGAGTAAAAATGTTTGTATTCCAAATGCAAATAGCCATTGACTAGACATTAGACCATTTTATATTACAAATCCTTCATATACAAATTAATGCTGTTCAAATAGATTAACTAATGTGTAAATTACATGAATAGAATATTTGAAATAAAAGTTATTTCAAATTATATTCTGGCAAATTTTGAAACACTACTTTATATGCAAAACTATTCTTAATGATTCCTTCCAATTTTGTAAAATACAGATAATTTTGTGCTTTAGAATATCTTTACTGTATACCTTTAATGTTCTTTGATTATAAACAAATAAGATAAAGAAATATATCAGCATTTTTATTAAGCAAATATTTAATGTCAAAATTTTCCTTGCTCTCTGTTGTTACAACCAAGAAATCATATTTTAAGTATTAATTTTAATGATTTTTATGTTGTTGACAATCCACAGATTTAGTTTACTTTTATCTAATAATTTTCTATTAATTATTTATATCAACATATTTTAACATACAAATATTTATACAATAAAATTCAGTTTAATTGTTAGTAACTGCCCTTATTATATCAGATTAAATGCTGAAATTTTACCAACAAATCTAAATAACTATAGAAAGCATAAACTTTAAATCAAAACTTTGAAATAAACATTTTGATAAGCAGATGGTATTTCATATCATGCCATGAAGTTGAAAACATTTAGGATTTTGAGGATTGACAAATTTTTATAATTAAGAATCTCATTCAATGGTTATAATTTGTCCACTCCGTGGAAAGTTGTACTTTCAATTTCTGATTAAATATATTTTAAATTAATTTGGTTAGAATTTTTAGTTAAAATTAAATGTTTTTCTTAAAATAGGATCCATATAAACAACATATTAGAGAACAAATGTACATTAAAACATTGAGCATTTTTTGCTCTACATCATTAATCATCAGGGAGATGCAGATCAAAACCACAATGAGATACCATCTCACACCTCAGAGACTGGCCCACATTCAAAAGAACAAAAGCAACCGATGCTGGCGTGGATGTGGCGAGAAAGGGACACTCCTTCACTGTTGGTGGGAATGTCCACTGGTTCAGCCCTTCTGGAAAACAGTATGGACGATTCTCAAAAAATTAGAAATTGAGCTCCCATTTGACCCAGCAATACCACTCCTGGGAATATATCCCAGAGAGGCAAAAATGTATAGTCGAAGTGACATCTGCACTTGTTTGTTCATTGCAGCACTCTTTACAATAGCCAGAAACTGGAAGAAACTTGAATGCCCAAGAACAGATGACTGGTTAAAGAAACTTTGGTACATCTACACAATGGAGTACTATGTAGCTCTTAGAAAAGATGAAGTCATGAAATTTACATACAAGTGGTACAATATGGAAAGTATCATGCTAAGCGAAATGAGTCAGAAAGAGAGGGATAGACATAGAAAGATTGCATTCATCTGGGGGATATAAAGTAACAAAGTATGAGATTAATACCCAAGAATAGCTGAGATCAGCACCAGGAGGATTACTCCATAACTTAGAGGCCAGCTGGGTATCCTAGAGGAAAGGGCTGTTCAGATAGAGAAGGGAGCACCAAATAAAGGATGTTTGGAGGATCCTCCCAGGAGGGGAGATGCATGTCGAAAGTAGACTATGGACTGAACATGTTTGCCACTCAATGCCTCTTTTGCAGACCACAACACCCAAAAGGAGAGAGAGAACACAGGGGATTGCCCTGCCACAGAGACAGGGGGGATGGGGGGATGGGGGTGGGAGGGATATTATCCATGGTGGTGGAAAATGGGCACTGGTGGAGGGATGGGTATCTGATCATTGTATAATTGAAACCAAAGCACAAAAAATTGTAAATCTACAACTTTAAAAAAAATAAAATAAAGGGAAAAAAAAAGGAAAAAAAAACATTGAGCATTTTTATAGCAAATTGATGTGTACATTTCAATCACTAAATTAAAGCTACTGGGTTCAATCTCTAGCTCCAAAAAAACTGAGAATATATACTTTTTTTGTAAGAATATGACCATCCGTGTCTTCCTTGAACTGTGCCTATTCCTTCTTCTCAATTTTTAATGCAGTTATTCTTTTTTTTTCTTATCGTAAGTATTCTGAGTGCTTCACATATTCTAGATCTGGTATATATTATGGAAATATTTTCTCCCATTCATTATACTATTTTAGCCTGAGTATCTCTTGCCATTCAAAAACTTCTTAATTCCATAAAGATTTATCTGTTAATTTTTGTTTTTGTGATCTTTCCTACAAAGTCAAATCATTAAATACACTTTTAAATCCATATTCTAGAACGTTTTATCTATCTTTTTCTTCAATATTTATATGAATTCTGTTCTAGTCTCAAATCTTCAATCAACTTTGAATTAACTGTTACAAATCATGTTAGATATAGTTCCAGTTACACTGTTTTAAATTACCTTTGAGGGGTCATTGTTAAAAATGTCAATGTTTATGCTTTTGGTGTAAAAAGTTATTGCATCCATATGACAGTCCAGGTACCCTAGACCCATTATCAGTATTATTATGTCATTTCTTCATTTTAGCAGTTTAGTTCGGCCTTGAGATTTTATCAGCCTCTCCTTCCTCATCCTTCTTAATGCTGCTGTATTGTGGCTCTTTCAGGATCAGTGGAATGAGACACATTGTATTTACTGGTTTTGGCATATCAAATACGCCACCGATATCTTGCTGTGCGGGCAGGATATTCTCGGTAGCTTGTCAGGCCTTCCAAGAGAGATAGAGGATTTTAGGGCAGCCCCTAATAACCCTTGCAGGTGTTCCCATGGTTAAAACCACATTTGAACCTTATCAAATATGGTGTGTTAATCTTGTATGAAGTGTCTTATGATATGTCCCACAGCTGCTTTGTGGCCGCAGTCCAGAAAGCATCCTGGAGTGTGGTGGTGGCTGAGTAGTGGAGGTAGTGGAGGTCTACCAAATTGGTATTTATCTGGTACTCATAGGGTGGGTCTTCTGTGTGTAATCCCTGCGTCTCCGGAGGTTGGTGGTAGCAGACAGGGCTGGGTAAGGTGAAGCTTCTTGTTTTAATCCCTGGTCTCCGGAGATTGGTGGGAGCAGGCAGAGGATCTGTTCCTGGGTCTGTTGAGCCTGGAGTCCAAGGTCAGAGAGTTCTGCTTACCTTGTTATGTGGGGCTTCACTCATATGTGAGTCTTGGCCTAAGCATCTGGAAAGCGTCCTGGAGCATGGTGGCGGATAGGTAGTGGACGAAATGGAGGTAGTGGAGGTCTGAAGATGAGGTATTTATCTGGTACCTGTAGAGTGTGTGTTCTGTGCAACCGGCCCAAACAAGGTCAGACCAGAACAGCTGAAGAACCTGCCTTCAGTGCTCATCAATACACTGGCTTGGCTCTTCACACGCTATCTGTCTGAATGCAAGGTTCTGTCCCATTGGACAACCATCAGGACTGTACTACTGTACAAGAAGAGAGACATCACGACATTGGCAACTATTGCCCAATCTGCCTATTGTCTGTCATCTACAAGGTGTTCACTTGAGTCATCCTGAATACGATTGGCAGAACACTAGATGAAGTACAACCATGTGAGCAAGACTGGTTCTGAAAAGGATTCAGCACAATTACCCATATCCACACCATAACCAAACTCATTGAGGTTTCTCGGGAGTTCAAGATTCCGCTCTGTCTAACATTCATTGACTTAAAGAAGGCCTTTGATCTGTTGAGATTGAAGTGGTCATCAAAGCTATAGCCAAACAGTGCGTTCAAACTCAATACATCAGTATCCTCTGTGAGCTGTATTACGGATTCACTACCAGAATCTCACCATTCTACATGGAAGTGATCATCTATGTCAAGAGAGGGGTTTGGCAGGGTGATACCATTTCACTGAAATGCTTCAGTGTCACCCTCGAGAATGTCATACGATGACTGGAATGGGAAGAAATGGGAGTGAAGATAGACAGTTTCCTTCCTTCCTTCCTTCCTTCCTTCCTTCCTTCCTTCCTTCCTTCCTTCCTTCCTTTCTTCCTCAATACTTGTAGCACATAAGCTATCAGTTTTTCCATACCCCCATGCTTCTCGAGAGTATTACTTCTCTTCTTAGTCTTTGATGGAAATGTTCTCATTTTGTTAATCGTATTAAAATTTAAAATATTTTATGAATTTGTCCTATAATATTATCATACATTGTGTTAATAAAAGAGTGAGTACAAATACTCCAGAAACAGATTAATTTGTTTTATCTGGATTAGTCAGATTATGTGGCACAAAATATGTATTCATTATATATTTAATAGATAATCGCATATTAAATAAAATAATGTTGTTTACCCTTTTGTATTATTTTATGAAATACATATTTACATTTATATAGCATATGCACTGTACACAAAATTAATTCACATTAAATTTTATCTGTGTACTATTTTGGGCTAAGGAACATAGCATTATCTTAGAGTTAGTTCTTAGTTTTATTTGATGTTAAAACATCAAATAGAAATTTAAAAAGTCAGAATTCATTAAAAAGTAAGCAGTGCTGGTATAAACCAACAGGAAAAAATGTTTGGTGAAGTGTTTAAACTTCTTAAAAATAACTTAAAAATGTAATAATATTACTATTAAAGATTTACTGAGTTGAACAGTAGGATGATATACTAATTTCAGAAGATTTAACTAATGAAATTATTGAATAAATGTAAACATATAAGCAATATGATGAATAATTGTTAAACTTCTCTGTAATTACTCAAATAAAGTATTTTTGAAGGCTCTTCCTTACCCCCGTATTGCTTGCCCCTGTTATAGATGGGAAAAATTAAAGGAAAGTATATATATCTCAAGTATTATGACATTCAACATATTTAATATTCACTTATTAAGTCAAATTATGCCTAGTCACGGTCACAGTCCTCCCGTTGTTCATGGATTTGCTTGAGCAGGCCCAGTAACATTGTGAGACTTGTTACTGTGTTTGGCATATAGAATACATCACGGGGAGCTTGCCAGGCTTTGCATGCGGGGGAGATACTCTCGGTAGCTTGCTGGGCTCTCCGAGAGGGGCGGAGGAATCGAACTCGGGTCAGCCATGTTGGCTGCGTATAAGGTAAACGCCTTACCCGCTGTGCTATCACTCCAGCCCAAGTCAAATTATATCAATTATTATTTAAATTATTATACAATAATTTCATCACAGGCTGGAGCGATAGCACAGCGGTACAGCGTTTGCCTTGTGTGCAGCCAGCCCGGCAAAGCCGGGTTCAATTCTTCCACCCCTCTCAGAGAGCCCAGTAAGCTACCAAGAGCATCTCGCCCTCACAGAAAAGCCTGGGAAGCTACCCGTGACTTATTCAATATGCCAAACACAGTAATAACAAGTCTCAAAATACAGATGTTACTAGACCTGCTCGAGCAAATCAATAAACAATGGGAGGACAGTGACAGTGACAATTTCATCCTGAAATTATAGAGTTTCTACTATGGGATAAACTAGTGTGAGATAAAGATTGAAGTTGAATGTTAAGTCAAACATGCATTTTCCTCATTATGAAAGTGACATAAATAGTATAATGTAGTTCTAAAGTGCATGTTTTGAACTATTTAGCTTTTATTGAGAAAATACAGATAAATATTAGAGGGATGCTAGCTATAGAAAATTATTTAGAAATTTTTCAAGTACATCAAATCTTGTGTGATAATACAGAGTTGACTATCCATTTCAAAAGAAGAGTAAAAGTAATCATATGGTAAACTAGTTGATAGGGCAGACATTTGAATGGGTCGTCACCGCCACGGGGGTGGGGGGGGGGGCGTGCAATTGGCCCGAGGTTATCTAGAGTCACCAAAGCCAGGCTACAGCGATAGCACAGTGGTAGGGCGTTTGCCTTGAACAAAGCCAAGATGGCCTACCCAAGTTGGATTCCTCTGCCCCTCTTGGAGAGCCCGGCAAGCTCCCGAGAGTATCTTGCCTGCACCGTAGAGCCTGGCAAGCTACCTGTGATGTATTCGATATGCCAAACACAGTAACAACAAAGTCTCCAATGGAGATGTTATTGGGCCCGCTCGAGCAAATCGATGAACAACGGGAGTACAGTGACAGTGACAGTGATGGTAAACTAGAGTTGTTTGCTCAATTATGAAATTCTTTCATATTTATATTAAAACGCTTTATTTATTTATTTATTTATATTAAACCAACCTCTGTGGCTAATCAACAAATAAATCAGGGTATGCTTATTATATTTTTACTTCTTTTTTTTTAATAAACGAATGATATTCCAGGTGCAATGAGAAAAGATACAAAGTAATATCAAGTCAGATCCAAATTAGAAATATAAATAAAATGTCACCTTCTAATAGCTTTTAGCCCGAATATTTTCCATATGGGATTCTAAATAACAAAACAGATTTTTTATTTATTCAGTAGCAAAAACAAAGTAAACTTTAAAGCATGGGTCTTTGGCCTTATTATTCAGTTCGTGTAATGGGAAGGGAACTCTTTCCAGAGATTCTTTAAGAGAAAAAACAATTATAGGAATAAATGAAAATCAGTCAATTCACACATTTTATACACAGTGTCTGAAAAAAATGATACTGAAATAGCTCTAGATTCTATTCAAATGTTTAGTTCATATTCAAGAGGAGAAATTTTGAAGTTGTAGGCTCCTGTGACAAATTATTGCAGAAAGAATTTTTATTTTAATTTAGGCATATTCCCCAGAAGAGACTATGAACTTGTTCTCTAAAAAGGGAATAATACAGCACTGTATGAAGCACTGTATTTGATTGAGTTGTATTATATCATGAACTGTTAGGTAATCATGAAATATGTATTCTTTACAAAGCCTTTGTTACTATCATTTACTGAGACTAAATTAGGGTCATTTACATTTTATAGTTAAACTATTTATATTAAAAATATTCTATGATTAAAAATGATATGCTACTAGAAAATATTTTCATGACACTTGAGAAGGAAAATTTTTTGTTTATGCAAGTACTTACATGTAGTTTCTTGCACTGAGGTGTCATTCATCTTAACTCACTTTTTAATTGAAAAATTGATACCAATTCACTCTCAAATTTGTTTCACCATAATTTACTAGGAGACTAAAAGATATGATGAATATTACCTTTCACTTCAGTCGTGTTTGTCACTGTTTTCTACCAAGATTATATACAATTTTTTATGTGGAATTGTTTCCATAAAAGAAAATTGACAGAATACCACTGTGGTATAAAATGCTACATTTTTAAAATTTTTTTAATTAGTGAAACACCATGAGTTACAGTTGTAGACTTACAAATTTTTGTGCTTGGGTTTCTGCTGTACAATTATCGAGTATCCATCCCTCCACCATTGCCCATTGTTCACCACCACTGATCCCAGTACCTCTCCCACTCCCCTTATCCCCCCATCCCACCCTGCCTCTGTGCATGGCACTCCTTTTTGTTCTCTCTCTCCTTTTGTGTGCTGTGGCCTGCAAAAGAGGCATCGAAACACATACATTTTTATTTATTTTTTAATTTTTATTAGTGGAATACCATGAGATAGACTTGTAGATTTACAAATTTTTGTGCTTGGGTTTCGATTCTACAATGATCAAATACCCATCCCTCCACCAGTGCCCTTTTCCACCACCACGGATCCCAGTATCCCTCCCACACCCATCCCCCCATCCCATTCTGCCTCTGTGGCAGGGCATTCCCTTTTGTTCTCTCTCTCCTTTTGGGTGTTGTGGTCTGCAAAAGAGGCATTGAGTGGCAAACATGTTCAGTCCATAGTCTACTTTCAACATGTATCTCCCCTCCTGGGAGGATCCTCCAAACACCCTTTATTTGGTGCTCCATTCTCTATCTGAGCTGCCCTTTCCTTAGAGTGCCCAGCTGGCCTCTAAGCTATGGAGTAATCCTCCTGGTACTGATCTTGGCTATTCTGGGTATTAATCTCCTATTTTGTTACTTTATGTCCCCCAGATGAATGCAATCTTTTTATGTCTATCCCTCTCTTTCTGACTCATTTCACTTAGCATGATACTTTCCATGTGGTACCACTTGTATGTAAAATGCAGATCAAAACCACAATGAGATACCATCTCACACCTCAGAGACTGACCACATCCAAAAGAACAAAAGCATTCGATGCTGACATGGATGTGGCGAGAAAGGGACATTCCTTCACTGTTGATGGGAATGCCGACTGGTTCAGCCCTTTTGGAAAACAGTATGGACCATATCAAGAAATTAGAAATTGAGCTCCCATTTGACCCAGCAATACCACTCCTGGGAATATATTCCAGAGAGGCAAAGATGTATGGTCGAAGTGACATCTGCACTTGTTTGTTCATTGCAGCACTCTTTACAATAGCCAGAATCTGGAAAATACCTGAGTGCCTGAGAACAGATGACTGGTTAAAGAAACTTTGGTACATCTACACAATGGAGTACTATGTAGCTGTTAGAAAATGCTACATTTTTAGGGAAATGGTGGATAAATATTCCAAGGTTTATGTTTTCTATAAAGAAATGTTAAGTATAAAATTAAACACAAAATACTAACATCTATATCTATTTTTATTATTCTTGAACATGAACTACATAACAGGCTTCAGTACTTGTGATTTTATTACAGCAATATAATATTTATTATATTATAAACATAATTAAAATAAGTAAGGATACCTGTGCTTTCTATAATACATATACAGTATTCACTGTACTTAGAAAATGCTTCCTTTACTCACATAACAATAAATCATGCATTTCTATTTCAAAGATTACAAAAGAAAATCATAGATTTCTTTGGAAAGCAGAAAATAGTAAGGTATTGGGTATCTCTGCCTAGATAGTCTTCAGCTCATTCTGGGAAACACATTCGCTGAGCACAGTTAAGTAAAGGTAAAGGTAAAGGCCCTCCCGTTGATCGTCGATTTGCTCGAGCGGGCCCAGTAACGTCTCCATTGGAGACTTTGTTGTTACTGTGTCTGGCATATCGAATACTCTCGGTAGCTTGCCAGGCTCTCCAAGAGGGGCGGAGGAATCGAACTCGGGTCGGCCATGTTGGCCGCTTGTAAGGCGAACGCCCTACCCGCTGTGCTATCGCTCCAGCCCACTGAGCACAGTTAAGTAGTTCCCTAAAGACCTAGAGCAAACCAGTAGTGGTCCTAATCATCATGACTCCTGAAGCACAGTAGTACCACATTTTGGGGACCTAACCAGTATTCAAGAAAAGTGTCGTTGCCTGACAGTCACTGTGGGGCCCTAGAGATCCTGAGAACCTCTTAGGAGCACACCTCACTAAATTAAATTTTATATATTTCTCTCTATTATATATAATATATACATTATACATGCTGTATATATTTTATATATAAAATATGAACTTTATATAGTACAGAGAGTACTGTATTGAATTTAAACTATCTTGTCAAACAAAAACAAAAAAAGTGTACAATGCCCCTTTAAGGAAAATAAGCAAAATCAATTTTACTTATTATTTATTGATAATAAACAATCATCATCATATATACACTATTTGTTGCAGTAATACTATATTTAATGTTTTACAACATGTTTTTGATATCTTTCTAACTTAGCTGGGTAAATTTTAAGGTATAAACATGGATTTGCAATCTGGTTTGGTTATCATGCATCACCTTGAGATAGACATATGGTAAAGAACCCTCCTTTTACTTATGTTTATATATTCTCAATGATTTTTTTCAGTGCTGTTCTTAGAAAGTGAGCAGTTTTAACAGCAGTTTATATCAAGCAAAAAGAAACATTATATATGTTGAATATCAACTCTATCAGATGTGTGGGGGGGAAAATATATATTTCGTGTATTTTTCTCAGTCTGTGCATTGTCTTTTTTTTCAATTATTTTTCTTTTATTATACAGAGGTTACTTTGTTTAATACAGTCCTCTATGCTTCTGTTTGCTTGGCTGATAGAATTGAACCATTGAACATATATCTAGAATAAGTGCCATACAATGTTCTACTTAAGAATATAATATCTAGAATAAGTGCCATAAAATGTTCTACTTAAGAATATAATATATAATTTGTGAATTCAGGTCATCTATCAAGGTCTTTATTCCATTTTGATTTAATTTTTGGCATGGTGTTAGAAAGGGGTGTGAATTCGTGAATGCGCATATGTGTGTGCGTGTGTGAGAGAGAGAGACAGAGACATACAGACAGACTGACAGACAGAAACAGAGAGTGCAAACACTTCCCCCAAGACTATTTGCTGGAGGTTTTTCTTGCTGCATTTATAAAATGCTTTTTGCTTCATTATCAAAGCTAAACAGTCCACCTATCTATCTAAATGTCTATGAATTCTTCGTTTTATTTCATTTGTCTGAGCATCTGACTTTATTCCAGTATAAAACTATTCTCATTAGTACAAGTTTGTGGTAAAGCTTGAAGCTGGGGAAAGAGAAGCTTCACATCTTTTTTCCTCCCAGGATTCAATAATCTATTTGGGAAGGTGATTTATCATTCCACATAAATTTCGAAAGCATTTGATCAATGTCTTTTAAAAGTGTTATTGGTATTTTATAGGAATAATATTGAATCTGTATATTCTTTTTGGCAACATTTTCATTTTGACAATATTGATACTTCCAGTTCATGATCAGGGGATGTGTTTCAATTTCCTCATATCCTTTTAATTATCAATCTTAGTAGTAATTTATAGGGTTTTTTTTGTAGAAGTACATCAACTATTTATCCAGCTGAATGCCAGGAACTTGATTTTCTGAGGCACAGTTATGAATGGGATTATTTTCTTATATGCAAGTCTAAATTCTTTAGATAATATTTGTCAGTTGAGTTTTATATCATTTCCTGAGTCAGAATGATAATTTATCCTAGTTTTGATGTTTGTTTCATTTCATTTACTAGTTACATTGTACATTTGAGCTCCTATGGTTTAATTTAAGAGAGCTGTTGTGAATTTTATAGACCCTGACTGTCTTTACCAGGGCCTGACAGCTGAAGACCTCCAGGACCCAGCCAAAGTCATGCTGAGACCACTCTCCACACGCTTGGATGAGCCTCACGCATAAAGGAAATGGCAGAGGAACCCAGGTGTGCAGGACCTGGGGCTGAGATATCCAAGCCTGCACAGTTTGGAACTGGACCTTCCAGTAGCTAGACAGTTACACCCACCAACTGCCGTGTAACCCCAACAACAGCCAGGATCCAGAGATTATCACACCAAGCTCCCGGGCCGTGCGACTTTTTTATTTATGTTTATTTATTTTTCAGGTTACCTTGAATATTCCACCCACTCGGCAGAGCCTGGCAAGCTATCTGTGGTATATTCGATATGCCAAATCCAGTAAAATCAAAATGGATCTCATTCCCCTACCCTGAATATGGCAGAGTTGAGAAGGATGTGAAAGGAGAGGCTGATAAAATCTCAAGGTCGAACTAGGCTGCCAAAACAAAGAAAGACAAAAATTATTGTCTGTACTTTCAATGCACGTACACTGGCATCTGATGCATCCATCGAGGACCTCATGGTACAAGGGCGAAAGATCAAGTACGACATCATTGGTCTGACCGAAACGAGAAGACATCAATCACATCATGCCATTTTTGACACTGGAGAAGAATTGTTCCTTGGAAAAAGTGAAAAAAGAGGCATCAGTGGTGCCAGTATCCTTGTCAACATGAACTTAGCCATGAGCATTGATTCATTCAAATGCCTAACAACCCAAATCAGATGATTACACTTGAATATATGTGACTCACTCCCGGCAGTTTCTATCTTTGTTGTCTATGTACCAACATTCAATTATGGTGAAGGAGAAATTAAGTTCTACATGGAGCTGGAGAAGTTCTATAAAGAAGATCACACCTTCTACAAGATCATTGTTGGTGATTTTAATGCCAAGATAGGATTTTAATGCCAAGAAGATCAGCTGATGAACTCCACATCGGGACCCATGGCCTAGAATGGAACGAACAGGGTGACAGACTGTCTGAGTTCATCACGTCAACCAAGACCATCCATGGTAACTCACAGATTCAAAAGGCTGAATCTAAACGTTCGACATGGGAGTCTCTCAGTGGATGGTTCCACAATGAACTAGATCACATCATATTCCATCAGCAGTTTTGCCTAACCAATGTTGCTGTTGTCCCAAAATTCCAAATGGGATCGGACCACCGTCTCCTTCATGCAAAATTCTACCTCACAGAATGGGGAGAAAAGAATGCAAAGTTTAAGAAGAGAACTCCAAGAAAGAACAACTGGGAGCTCATTGGATCTGTTGAGGCAACATGGGAAGATGCCATCATTGACAACATTGATGAGGAATATGATCGAATGATTCAACACCTCAATGATTGTGCAAGTAATGCCAAGAGAGAGATAACCACAAAAAAAATTCCTTTCTTCGAACACTCTTGAACTTATTCGCCAATGTGGCTTGGCACATGCCTGAGGCAATCGCAAGGGAATGTCCAAGCTGGCAAAACAGTGCAGAAAAGCGATCAAGGATGACCTCAAAGACAGGAGAGCAGCAGTGCTGGTAGATGCAGCAGAAGCTGGGAAAAGCATTCGCAATGCCCGCCAGTCCTTCACCAACCACAATACCAAGATGACTGCCATCTGACATCCTGATGGATCTATCACATCTTCCACAAGGGCAATGGAGAAGATTATTCATGACCTCTACTCAGATCTCTTTAATAGCCATGTCCACTTCCGACATACCAAATTCCACAGGATGGATATGTTGTTCCCAATGTTCTCCCTTCCAAAATCCAACACGCCATCTCATCAGTAAAGAAACAAAGAGGACCTGGCCCAGACAAGGTCAGACCTGAACACCTGAAGAAGAGGTCAGTACTCATCAATACACTGACCCGGCTCTTCACATGCTACCTGTCTGAATGCAAGGTTCCATTCCAATAGTAAACCAGCAGGACTGTACTACTATACAACAAGGGAGACATCTACGACATTGGCAACTATCGCCCAATCTGCCTATTGTGTGTCATCTACAAATTGTTCACGCAGTCATCCAAATAGGATTAGCAGAACACTAGATAAAGGAAAATCATGTGAACAAGTCAGCTTCCGAAAAGGATTCAACACCATCGACCATATCCACATGATAACCAAGCTCATTGAGGTTTCTCAAGAGTTCAAGATGCCACTCTGTTTAATGTTCATTGATTTAAAGAAGGCCTTTGATTCTGTCGAGACTGAAGCGGTCACTGAAGCCCTAGCCAAACAGGGCATACAAACTCAATACATCAGGATCCTCAGTGAGCTGTATTATGGATTCACTACCAGGATCTCACCAATTTACAAAGAAGTAATCATCCATATCAAGAGAAGGGTTCGGCAGGGTGATACCATTTCACCAAAACTCTTCAGTGCCACCCTCAAGAACATCATGCAACAATTGGAATGGGAAGGAAAGGGAGTGAAGATAGATGGCCGGCAACTACACCACCTGTGCTTCATTGATGACATCGTTCTAAAACGCCAAACATCAGCCAAGTGTCACAGATGCTAACCAACTTCAACCTTGAATGTGGAAAGGTTGGATTACAACTGAATCTCACATAGACAATGTTCATGAGAAACAGTCTTGTTCCTGATGTTCCATTCACTCTCAATGGAACCACCATCTCCAAATGCAACAGTTATATATACCTAGATCGAGAAATCAACATGATGAATTGTAGGATAACACTCTTTTGTCCTTCCTCAGGTAGCTTAGGTTTGTCAGGTCACACCCATCTAAGGACACTGAACTTGTATTGTAAGCAATGTCCTTTCTGTGTGGACATAGGAAGACAGTTAATATTATGCTTTGTAACTTGGCAGTTGATTGACTCCGAATAATATTTACTCCTGGGCATCTGATTTCTTGACTCAGTTGCCCTTAGTTCCTAGCAACCCAAAAGCAGGGTCCCGACAAGGTACTGAATGGACCCAGGGCAAGCAGTGAGCTACCCTGGCATCGAAATGGGCCAGGCCAAAGAGCTATGATACTCAACTATAAGTTGAGGGCATGATCATGGACAAATGCTGTCATGATCCAAAAATAAGTAATGATGAGACTAGGACCCTGCTGGAGCTAGGAAGACTAACCTGGCCTGAGGACTGCTAAATGTGTAGTGAGATGTTCTCAGGAAGAACCAAACTAAATTTATATCTCTTACTGTGCTCATACAGAATGACATTGCTAGAAATATTAGAAGTAGATTTATTACAACTATTTAAGTAGATTACTAACTGAGGGAAGAACACACCCTTGTTGGGATCCCACTCTTGGGAGGATCTCCTAGTAATCTGAAGTAATCTCTGTAGATGAGATTTTATCCTTGAGTTAATCTCCTGGAGGAGTGGTCTTACCTCTCTTTGTTGATTCGTCAGTATTCAACCCACCTTTATGTCACCGCCTTATGTGGCTGCTAGTTAAACTAAGACGTAAGCTCAGAAAGGGAGTCAGAAGCTAGAGAGCTAGGGATCCAGAGATCCAGAGTCAGAGCCAGAAGGAGAGAGTTTCTAAGATTGGGGCCCAGGAGAGAAGGAGGCAGAGAAAGACAGGAGTGAAGAGGATTGGAATAAACTACTATTGATATAGACCGGCCTAGCCCTCGTTTCTTCTTCCGTCTGCTCTTGGCCAACAGCCGTTCCGATCCAGGCCACACACAGCGGCTCAAGAGCACCGAACGCAGGCGGTGAGACAGTGACATCCAGTGAGCTCATGAACACACAACCTTCGGCGTGATAAGATTTTACAATGAATGACCTGGCACCTGAGTTACGCAGGAGGAAGAGAGCGGCTTGGAATGCCTTCAAGAGCATTGAAGAAATAACTGAGAGGACAAAGAACCTCCAGCTCTGAGCACATCTCCTCGATTCCACTGTTCTTCCTGCATTAACATATGCCTCACAGACCTGGGCCCTAAGAAAACAGGATGAGAATGCTATTTGGGTCTCTCAAAGAGGAATTGAAAGAGCTATGCTTGGAGTATCACGCTTCACTCAAATGAGAGATAGAATCTGGAGTCCTCATCTCCATCAACACTCAAGAATAAGGGACGCTGTCTAATTTGCCAAGGCACCAAAAATCAGATGGGCTGGACACGTAATGAGGTTTAGAGACAACCGCTGGACTAGAGGCATTACTGACTGGATTCCACGAGACATCAAAAGATAGCGTGGACGCCCACCTACAATATGGTCAGACTTCTTCATCAAGACCCTGAATGATCGGTTTGAGGCTCTACATGTTACTGGAACGAGCAGATGCCACTGGGCTATGCTAGCAGGCAACCGGGATGAATGGAGATGTTACTGGCACCCACTTGAGTAAATCGATTTGTAACAGGGTATCAAGTAATAAAGTGATCAAGTTGAGGGACCACATATGCGATTATTCATGTATTCCTCCTGACTCTATGCTCAGGGATCACTCTTAGTTGTGCTTGGGGACTACATGTGGTATCTGGGATACAACCAGTTTTCGGCATAAACAGCAGTTACCTAACCACCTATCTATCTGGACTTTTTTAGAAGTTTAAAATTTTGACTAAAGACTCTGTGAAACACCATATCCTAAACCTTCTCATTGAACTGCTATCCCTGTTGGTTAAAAATGTCTGAGAGAACTCTTGGTCCTCTTGAACACTATATCTGAGCCATCACCCAAGAATATCCAGAATTGCCTGCATTCACAACAAATAACAACAAATCACTTCATATTCAAAGACACATTGGGTTGTGCGATCTATACTCTGTCATAAAAATTTATTTATTCTGCTTTTAAGATAAACTAATGCATTACTATGACTCAAATGTACTGTTGAAGAAATAGCTTTTGATGAGCAAATTAAAAAACTTCAATCTCAAAATAGTATTGCTAGTATGAGATGAATTGATTTTTGCAACTTTCACACATTTCAAACACATTTAAACAAGTATATCAATTCTTAAGTGAGCACTACCGGTATATATTGAATTAACAATGTTTATTACAAACTAGACATGTTGTAGTATGAATAAAGCTGTTAATAATCATGCTTTGTGGTTGAAATGAAAATGCATATTTATCTTAAGAATTTTTTGCAATATCTTGTCCTAATTCTATGTTACAAATTTAATTAAAATATTTAGTTAAGCGACAAATACATGAGTTATATTGTATACATTGTGAATGTTCTATTTTATGTATGTTCTATTATATATCATCACGGATTGAAAATTCAGAATTATTTGTTAGCAAGTTATTATAGTCACCAAAGACTTATGTTCAGAAACAAATATACCAAGCATTTTTTGTCTGAATATAAATGAGGAAGAATTTACATTTAACTATATTCATTAAAATACTAATAATTTGATTTAAATATTTTTATTTTGATTTCTCAGAAAATAATCATAGTTTCAAAGCTATAATCTTGCAAGACCTACTGCAAATATGCTATAATATAACTTAAAACATGAACTTGTAAGGTTATTTTTTTTACCACTTTTTAAAATATAAAAATGATTAAATTAGAAGAAACTACTAGAAGTTTATTATCAAAAATTTACATATATATTTGGGGGGGAGAGAGGTTTGGGTCATATCTAACAGTGCTTGGGGATCATCCCAGATCTATGTTCTGGATTACTCTAAGTAGAGGACAATGTAGGTAGTTTCAGAGATCAACCTGGGTCATTTACTTGAAAGTATATACTTTAACCATGGTAATATCTCAAACCTCTAAACATATTCTTGAATTGAAATCTTACTTTTTCATTTTGATTATAGTTTAGGTACTATCGCTCCAGCCCTAGGTTGATAGCACAGCGGTAAGGTGTTTGTCTTGCGTGCAGCCAGCCCAGTCAAGCCGGGTTCGATTCCTCTGCCCCTCTCGGAGAGCCCGGCAAGGTATTGAGAGTATCTCGCCCTCAGGGCAAAGCCTATATATATTCAATATGCCAAACACAGTAACGACAAGTCTCAAAATGGAGACGTTACTGGGCCTTCTTGAGTAAATCGATGAACAACAGGAGGACAGTGTTTGTTTGTGTGTTATAGTTTAGGTAAATTTGTTACAGCATATTAATGATTATGACTTTGATGTACAAATTTAATGCAGCTCTCCACTTCCAAATTGCCTAGAGACCCTCCAGCATTTTTATATCATTTCTGGTGTGCCCCTTCATTTATACCACCCAGTTCCTCCACTTTTTTATACTTTAAGTTTTATAATACAAGACTAATGATTTATAATAATACAATAGACTGTATCTCTTGAATCTCTGATATATGTGTGTGTACACACACACACATATATATGCATACATATCACTGATGAGACCTTATAGTACTATGCAAATTGCAACAAATTGCAAAATTTTATATTTTCTTATAGTTGGGTAGAATTTCATTGAATATTATACAACAACTTTTAATCCATTGATCTGCATCAAACAAAGGGTAGTTTTCATATTCTGCCATTGTATTTAACTTGGAACTGAACATGGGTGTGCAAACACACCAAGACAGTGTGTTTGTGTTTTAGGATTAAATGTCAAGAAATGATAATGCTGCATCATATGGAAACTATTCGTGCTCTTTTGAGACTTCTTCACACCGTTTCCATAGAGGTTGAGTCAAACAATATTTCCGCCAACAGTGAATGAAATTTCACTGTTCACCACACCAACAGTTTCCAATCTTTTGTGTATATGCCATTCTCAATGGTGTGAGGTGATGTCTCGTTTCTGTTCTGATTTTCATGACTAGTGACTGGCCTTATCTCCTCTTTGGGGAAATGCTTGTTCTCTTCCTTTCCCAGTTTTTTGATGTCTATTTTTGTTGTAATTGTTGTTTTTGCTGTTGTTATTGTATTTCGAATATACTCTGTATTTCTTGTTCAATAGTCTGTTATTTAGTGTATTGTGCGTAGATATTTTCTCCTATGTATTATTTTGTCTTTTAAGATATATTATTCTTACCAAAATTTGATTATCAAAAGAAAATATATCATAGAAATGCGAATGCCATCTATTGTAATAATAAATGTTTTACTTGAATTGTTTATTAAAAGTTTTACAGATATTATATAAATTATCACCAAAATTATGTGTTCCATGCACTGAAGATGCTCTGGTTTTGGAACCATTGTGTTCATAAAGATGGTTTTCTAAGATAAGGTAAAGGTAAAGGTAAAGGTAAAGGCCCTCCCGTTGATCGTCGATTTGCTCGAGCGGGCCCAGTAACGTCTCCATTGGAGACTTTGTTGTTACTGTGTCTGGCATATTGAATACTCTCGGTAGCTTGCTGGGCTCTCCGAGAGGGGCAGAGGAATCGAACTCGGGTTGGCCATGTTGGCCGCTTGTAAGGCGAACGCCCTACCCGCTGTGCTATAAGAATTAAACAATATATCTGGATTTGGTGCCATTTGTGCTTTTCCCAAATGTAGAAAACTTGACTGCATAATTAATACCACTAGGGAATGTATTAACACTATTCCCCAAGGATTAAAAAAAAGTCATCACTGGTTAAGAGGGATATAAAATCACTACCAATCAGATACTTATTTAGTGCAATGATAATGTGAAGGGAATTCCTGTGTTTCTATGGCACTTTGTCAAACTTTGATTTATTGGAGAAAGAATTTAGGTAATTTATGGTTTTCTTGTTGAATATAAGTTTTTCTGTACTTTAAAAAGAGTATTTGTAAAATGTGTTGGTATACTCAAGTAAAATTACTTTTGTTTTATGTAAAGCTGTATTACTTTTTCAAGACTATAGTAGGCTTTTAAATTAAAGCTTATTTATAAAAATTCCCCTTATCTTCCTTTAAGTTATTTTACCATGCAATATAAATCAGATATGTGTGAATCTGCTTTCAAGGATATAGATATAGTTAGATGACATAGTTAGATGTAAATTAAAAACATATTATTATAAACCAATAAGTGAAGAAAAATAAAAAAATAAGTTCTCAGGATGCAGTATTCAGCAAAATATGATTAATAACATCATATTATATAATGAGCTGTACTATATGTACAGATCTTGAATATTCTCATCTAAGGTAAAAAAGGTAAAGGCCCTCCCGTTGATCGTCGATTTGCTCGAGTGGGCCCAGTAACGTCTCCATTGGAGACTTTGTTGTTACTGTGTCTGGCATATCGAATACTCTCGGTAGCTTGCCGGGCTCTCCGAGAGGGGCGGAGGAATCGAACTCGGGTCGGCCATATTGGCTGCTTGTAAGGCAAACGCCCTACCACTGTGCTATCGCTCCAGCCCAGGTTCTCATCTAAAAAATAATATTATGTGTGGTTAAAGTTGTGAATAAAACTAATTGTGGTGATCATTTTGAGAAAGAAAATTCTAAAGATATTATAAAAGATTTCAAAGGGCTAGACAGATGCTTTTAAGTTAGAAAATGCTATCAGGTTTTCATTATAATTCTCAGAAAAAACTGTATTGGAAAGGAAAAAAAAGACTATTACTTTAAAATACTTAAATATAAAAATTTACAGTGAAGTACTCTATATCATGAAGAGTATCCAGATAAGAGGGGGGGAAGGATTTACAAAAGACTAAAAAATTGAACAATACTGGATATCCTACAAGAAATTTTGAAATGAATATACTTTAAAAAATAAGAAAAATAAGATCACAAGAATTTAAGGAAGGAAACAGAAATGGAATTTTAAAATAATAATGACAATAAGAATTATATCACTATTTTCCGAACTGAATGGGGTCGCCCCGGCTCCTAGGCAATCTCTGATTCTGGAAGTCATGCCCACAACCCGCTCCCAGCCCCATCTTACAGCACACAGCAGCAAAGAAAAAAAAAAACAGCTGGAGGGTTCCACAACTCCCAGAGAATTCTCCGAGCCCCATCCAGAGCTGATATCACCAGGAGGTCCCAGATGGGGGAGGTGCTGTCTCTCCGCCTTCTCCAGATGGAATTTCGGTGACCATGAGCTTCTACAAGCATAGCTCTGACATGCAGGTACCAGGACTATTTTCCAAACAATGTGGCCGCTTACATGGCTGCACGACATTTCTTGATATGCAAAGTGATCAATGGAATGTAAATAATCTAGCATTTGTCCCTGAAAATCAGGCCTGAATGGTGGTGGGAAAATCTGAGCAAAAGATAATGCCCAACCAAAATACAACTGGACTGTGTATTTAACTATGGTGCTGTGCCACTATGGGAGGGGAAGGGTATCTTTCCCTCCGCCTGTCCCCCTTTGCGGTGGCAACATGGTGGCCTGCATCTTTTAGGGCCTAATGAACAGCCAAGTATGAGACTCCATTGATGAAGCATGTGGGGCTTCATGGGACGGGGGATGGAATCGGCCCTGCTCTCTGCCATGACAATGTTCCGGGTTGCCACCCACAAACGCCTCCTCCGGGTTCTGACTGACCATGAACCCAGAGACACTCATACCAATCTCGGAACCCAGGGGCTTCTGGCAGTAATCCCTCTAGGGTTATTAGTAAAATATCAGAAATCTAAATTCTCGTGGCCACTACTGTGGCCACACGACATCATATGCTCTTCATAATCAACAATAAAAAACAAATTTTCTAATGATGTCTTTGTGGCAGGTCTGAATGTTGGGGAAAATCCAAATAACAATGTTGGATCTTTTGTCGTAATATTGAATGTGATCAACGGGGAGAGAGAGAGAGAGAGAGAGAGAGAGAGAGTAAAGTGGAAATCTGCCACACAGGCAGGGGGTAGTTGGGGGTGTATACTGGGATTCTTGGTGGTGGAAAATGTGCACTGGTGAATGGACGGGTTTTTGATCATTGTATGACCGACCAAGACTTGAACTGAAAGGCTTTGTGACTGTTCTCACAGTGATTCAATAAATTGATCACAATCACGATCACGACCATCCTGTTGTTCGTCGATTGCCTCGAGCAGGCTCCAGTAACGTCTCCTTCGTCCTAGTCCTGAGATTTTTTTTTTTTAAAGTGCCATATTCAAGGCTCTTTCAGGGTTAGGAGAATGAGACCCATCATTGTTACTGGTACTTGGCATATTGGGTATACCACGGGGAGTTTGCCAGACTCTGCCGTGTGGGCAGGTTACATTCGGTAGCCTGCCAGTTTGTCCAAAGTAGGTATGAGATGATAAGATGTCAGTAGCTCAGTCGGTAGAGCATGAGACTCTTAATCTCAGGGTCGTGGGTTCGTACCCCCACATTGGCCAATGCCATGATATCTGTTATTACTAAAATTTTGCTGTTCTTTTGTTTTTTGTTTTAGTGAATAAAATCTGGATTCTCCCTCTCTTGGGTTTGCCTGCCTGCCCAAGCAAACCGTTTGACAGGAAAAATCAGGTGATGGATTTTTCTGGGATACCATTTTTTCAATTCTCTTTTACCATACCAAATCCTCGACACTCATCATACATAGTTTTTCCCAATCTCAGGAAAAAAGATTTTTTTAATTGTAGCAATAAACTTATTAATTTTCTGCACATCATGGTATTTTACAAGTTTCATAGAATAATAAAACAAACACTTTGCATTCTTTAGTACTGTATAATTTTTCATTGTTACGGTTACTCTAGTTTTTCTATCTCAGGTACACTTTTCTGCATGTGGATATTATAATAGTTGACATCATTATAAAGACGTTCTAATTTTTTCTCTTTTTCGTTAGGTAACATCATCTCAAAAAAGTGCACATGATTTTAAGTTAAGGGGTACAATGTTATCATTACATAACTATTTTTTTATTAGTGAGACACCATGAGGTACAGTTGTAGACTTACAAATGTTTGTGCTTGTGTTTCAATTATACAGTGATCAAATACCCATCCCTCCACCAGTGCCCATTTCCCACCACCATGGATCCCCGTATCCCTCCCACCCCTCATCCCCCCCATCCCTCTCAAAGATTTTAAAAGCAGCATAATGGATTGTTTTCATGGCAGTTTAGCATATGCAACACTCTTGTATTCAACACTTTGCAGAATTCCTGTGATAAACCTTGCTCATAATAATAACATCAGGACAGTGGTAGAGGGTCTCTGGTACTTTTGTGATGGTGGAGTGCAATCAGAGTCCACCGAAGTATAACATGAAGATGAATGTCAACCATGATACCTCAATAAAATAAAGCAAAACGCAACTTACAATAAAAAATCTTCATTCAAAATTAGTATGAGAGCATGCCATGTGTGTTCATGCAAGTTTAATTAAGAAATTAATTAAATTAAAATTATAATTTATATTTTATAATTTTATAAATTATAAAATAAAATTATAATTAAATTAAAAAATTAAGAAATTGGTTCTTATTGAACAATCTCTAATGATAACAAAAATTGTAATTTAAATTTATAGTTGTAAATATTTTGTTATCATGGTGAGGTTTCTGTGTCCTATGCTATACTCTACATTTCAAAATCATTCTGAATGTGAGCAAAACCTAATATGATTTACCATGCCTCAAAGTTTGTGTGGAAGTCCACATTTACTCACCAATGCTCTTTTCAAGAAATCTCATGAACAAAGGTCACAAGTTCGTTTCATATATGACCAATATCCAACATTACATAGATTGTCAACTAAAAAGTTTTTTTTCCTGTTTTTGGCTCACATCTGGTGAACAGAGCTATTGAACCCGGATTTCCCATAATTGCAAATGCCCTTACCTGCTGGATTTTGTCTCCATCCACTGAAACGTATTTTTACTGCTCAGTATGATTTTTGGGTCCGTAACTTCTGCTTGCCATATGCCATAATACTCAGCAGCAGCCAGATGAAAGATCCCAGTGAAATAAGCCAGAGAAACAAGCTGCAGAAGAGTATCTAGAGACAGATTTAGTTGCCAATAAGGTCCTGTGAAGATTGCCCCAAGCTGCTTTGTGATCATAATGACAATCTCCAGTGGGAGAATTTTGTTTGGTTGATTTGGGGCCAGATGCCTCTGTACTCAGGGCTACTCCTGGCTCTGTGCTCAGGGATCACTCCTGGCTGGACTCAGTGGACTGTAGGGATGGCAGGGGCTAAACCTGCACTGTCCTCACACATGGCAAGTGCTGTACCCATGTACTCTCTCTCCAGTCTTGTTCCACTACAGTAACTAAATAGACACATAGGATGTGCTTGTGATAGCCACCCCACAGCCCTGACCAGTCAGATAACTCGGACTAAGTTCATATCCTGGGTAGACCAACGACCACCTGGGTTGACCTAGGGGCACAGCTGAAGATGCAATTACATGTTTTCAGTTGATTTAAAATCTGTAAAAGCGCCTGCCAAAGAGGCAGGCAAGGGACGGACGGGGGTTCAGGGGTGGGGTGATGGAGAGAACCTGGGGATATTGGTGTTGGGAAATGTACACTGGTCGAGGGATCAGTGTTGGAATACTGTCCGACTGATATTCAATCATGAATGGCTTTGAAATGCTCTAAAAAAAGTTACTCACCTGCCCCCCCCCCCCCCCGAAAAAAAAAGCAACAATGTGTAGAATGAAGTGGAGATGGAGTGAGAGGTTAGGTCTGGGCAACTCATCCATCCTTGGAAATTGGAAACTCAGAGGCCTGAGTGAGCCTGGGAGAATGTCCATGTGACTCCAAGCCAGGCAGAGAAACTGAGGGAGGACAGGATCTGGGGTCTCCTCTCCGGACCGAGGGAGGGGGCAGCACCAGGCGCCCAGGGCCTTGCATGCACAGACTCCGGGCGCTGAAACCACACTCTCAGCAACGTGTGCCCCGCGCAGTCCCCAGCAGACCCCTCACGGATTCGATCAGGTGGCAACCCACCCTCCACAGCACAAGTCCCAGGCTCAGGAAAGCCCTGAAGGGGCTGGGCAATGGGGCCTCAGCGCTCTGCCCTTGCACGTGGTCCCTGAGCCGTGTGTGGGTGGTGGAAAAGCTGCTACATTGTTTCCGCTGTGACGTGGGCCAGGCAACGTCACAATCACCTCCCAGTATATCCTGACCGCGCAGAGGCCAGGAGTCAGAAGCCTGGTTTCAGCCCAGATTCCAGCGCGGTCCTCTGCACTTTCTGGGACCGTGGCCTGGAAACATGGGCAACGTTCTGAGTCGAATTCGGCTCCTGCTGAGCCATCGCCGACGTCCCCCAGTGGGTCGTCCGGGGCCAATTCCTGTCTCCAGAAACCCCGCTGCTCGCCCTGGCCGGGGCCACCCCGGGGCTCCGGCACCTGCCGACCAACCGCACCAGCCGCGGAGGCCCCCGCCCGCATCCTTCACCATCACGCCCAGGAGGCCCTGTCCCCTGCCGCAGACCAACAACTCCCGGGTGGGGATTCTCTCATCATACGGGGCCAGTCGGAAGAAGATGGTCCTCAGTGCCTTCAGGCCAGCGACATGCGGGTATGGGAGCAATGTCAAGATCGCGGCTGCGGGGCGCAACGTCGACATCCTGTGCGTCCCATGCGTTCAGATCATGAAACCGACAAAACTCCCACAATGGGCCAAAGCAGAGATGATCCAAGACCACCCCCCCAAGAGGGCAGGAAACCGGGAAGAGGGTGCAGAGACGCGCCAGGACGACGACGAGGGCACCCACAGCGCCAAGGCCCTTTGGACCAGAGGCCTGCAGTCCAGTGGCACCGGCCCCACGTGCTCCTGCCCCCGGCCTCTCCACCTCCAGGCCTTACCAGCAGAAGCAGAGCCAGCCTCGGCTGCATCTCCCGAGCCCTCTGCCCCGCCCCGGGGTGCACATGTCCAGCCTCCTGGAGAGCCTCCGGCCTGCGCGTCGGTGGGGTCCGTGCCCCGCTGCTCGTTGCCAGGGACGTCAGCAGCAGGAGAGCAGCCTGCAGACGCCCGGCGCAGCCCTCCCGGTCCACCAACAAGAACCAACGTGGCCGAGAAGAAGCCTCCAGAGCCTGCACCGGGGAGTGCTGCTCCGCAATGTGAAGGCAAGAGGGCCTGCAAAAGGAAACACCCTATGCCAGAGGCACCACAGCTGCCTCCTCCCCAACTGCCCCGGCAGTGGGGCCGCGGTAAGTTTCCCCCTCCTCCCAAACTCCCCTGTGTACTCAACAAAAAGTTCCAGGCAGCCAACCACAGTGAGCGTTCCAAGAGGCTGCGGCACAAAAGGGCCATCCCATCTTTCAGGGCCGGTCGGAAGAAGCTAGCCCTGAGTGCCTTCAGGTCAGCGACATGCGGGGACCGGAGCAATGTCAAGATCGCGGCTGCGGGGCGCAACTTCGACACCCTGAGCGTCCCATCCGTTCAGATCATGGAACCGATAAAACCCGCACCAGGGGCAAAAGCTGAGATCATCCAAGACCACCCCCCCAAAAGGGCAGGACACGGGGATGTGGGTGCAGAGACGCGACAGGAGGACGACGAGGGCACCCGCAGCGCCAAGGCCCTTTGTACCAGCGGCCTGCAGTCCAGTGGCACCGGCCCCACGTGCTCCCGCCCCCGGCCTCTCCACCTCCAGGCCTTGCCAGCAGAAGCAGAGCCAGCCTCGGCCGCATCTCCCGAGCCCTCTGCCCCGCCCCGGGGTGCACATGTCCAGCCTCCTGGAGAGCCTCCGGCCTGCGCTTCAGTGGGGTCCGTGCCCTGCTGCTCACTGCCACGGATGTCAGCAGCAGGAGAGCAGCCTGCAGACGCCCGGCGCAGCCCTCCCGGTCCACCAACAATAACCAACGTGGCCGAGAAGAAGCCTCCAGAGCCTGCACCGGGGAGTGCTGCTCCGCAATGTGAAGGCAAGAGGGCCTGCAAAAGGAAACACCCTATGCCAGAGGTACCACAGCTGCCTCCTCCCCAACTGCCCCGGCAGTGGGGCCGCTGTGAGTTTCCCCCTCCTCCCAAACTCCCCTGTGTACTCAACAAAAAGTTCCAGGCAGCCAACCACAGTGAGTATTCCAAGAGGCTGCGGCACAAAAGGGCCATCCCATCTTTCAGGGCCGGTCGGAAGAAGCTAGCCCTGAGTGCCTTCAGGTCAGCGACATGCGGGGACCGGAGCTCAACCTCTCTGTCTGATATGGCGATGGACATAGATACAACAATTCCCACTCAGTCCCCTGGAAATGTCCTGTATTCACCTGGGTGGAGAATTTAGAAGCCACATACCTCTTTGCCAAGCAAGAAGTGTAGCCAGAAACAACATGCAGAATTACCATCTGATGCAACCCGTTCTGAGAAAAACTTATCCATGGTCTTCGCCGGTATTTTGAACTATCTGCCAGAAGCATCAGTGTACATACAAACTACAATTCCCAATCAGTCCCATCAAACTGTCCGGTACTCATCTGGGATGAGCGTTAGTAGACACACAGCAGCTTTTTGATAGCAACCGAAATTCAGCTCCAACAGAGTGTACAAAACTTGCATCTGTGGCCGCAACCAGCTGACCCAGTGGCAGAACAGTGAACTTAGACTTTGTACGTTGAATTGTGCCAGTCAACGCTGAACCAGATTTTTGCTGACAGTCCAAGTTCTTCCAGGTACTCACCTGGGAGGAGAGTTTAGAAGAAACATACCTCTTTGCCACGCACCTGAAGTAAAGCCCAAAAACAACATGCAGAATTACCATGTCCTGCAACCCGTGTCCTTCTCCGGTATTTTGAACTATCTGCCAGAAGTATCAGTGCACATACAAACTACAATTCCCAATCAGTCCCATCAAACTGTCCAGTACTCAACTGGGATGAGCTTTAAGTAGACACACAGCAACTTTTTGATAGCAACCGAAATTCAGCTCCAACAGAGTGTACAAAACTTGCATCAGTCCAAGATCATCTATGGAGAGTACTATCATCACTAATTCGGGGGAAGACCCAGAGAATACCTAGCACTGGAGACCGAAGTGCATCGTCTGCTGCTGCTAGTAAGAAAACATCTGTATTCATAGAGCCCTCAATCCCAATGAGTGGTAGAAACATCGGGAACAACCTACCCTCTTCAGACCATACTCATCCATGGTCACACAGTTCACTACGGTAAAGAAAGAACAAGGCAACTCTTACTGATCAGGGAGCCAGTCTATCCTTTAGTTTAACAGATGCTGTTTAAAGAAACAGAAGTCCTTCTGACAATGGAAGAACTTCAAGAAACACCTTCATTTGGAACAGCACCAGTTGGAACATCACTTGTCTGTTCTGTGCACACTTTCCACCCTGTTTCCCCTGTCTCCCTTCTTCCCCCAACTGCCTTTACCTTTCCATCTGTCCCCCGTACCGTGGAACCCTATTCTTCCTGTCCCACTGTTCCCACATGTCACCCTTTTCCCATCCTCTGTCCCATTGCCTCACCTTTTCCAGCTGCTGTGCATGACCTAAAATTGTGTGATCAATCAAAGGTCCCAGGAACCAACAGGCAAAAGGGAAGTGATTAGACGAAGATGAATGACAAGCACTACTTTAAGAACCATCTTTCAACATATCTGTTTGTGTTCATCTTTGATTATGGGATAGGCAACTCAAAAGTCAAAAGCAGTCCAAACTATTTGAAAGATTGAAGATCCAGGAATGCCCAGTTTCACTGGTGCCACTGAGGACCACCAGGATCAAGAAAACCACCTAACCATCTACGTTTGTAAGACTCACTGTAACAAATGAGAAACGTGCCATTGACTGGATCAGAGAACTTGGGACTCACCTAACCATGCAGAGGGGGGCAGACAAGTATGAAAATTAGACAGAGCTGACAGTGGGACATACAATGGATATTCCATGGTTAGGT
This sequence comes from Sorex fumeus, assembly GCF_029834395.1. NCBI lineage: Eukaryota > Metazoa > Chordata > Mammalia > Eulipotyphla > Soricidae > Sorex > Sorex fumeus. The sequence continues at coordinate 13,854,640 of NW_026606086.1, read as the reverse complement.
GAGCCCCAGGTTCTCTGATGCAGTCAAGGACACGTTTCTTATTTGTTGTGGTGACTCTTACAAGTGTAGGTGGTTAGGTGGTTTTCTTGATCCTGTTGGTCCTCAGTGGCACCAATGAAACTGGGCATTCTGGGATCTTCAATCTTGCAAATAGTTTTGTAATGTTTTTGACTTTTGAGTTGCCTATCCCCTGATCAAAGATGGACACAAACAGATGTGGACAGTGCTACAGAACCTGGCTCCGTTCCCAACATTTGAGAACCTCAACATACCAACATTCTAGGCAGCAGGTGAGTGCATTGGATGTCATGACACACTGGACTTCAAATATTAGTTCCCTGACTTATAGATTCACAATAGTGATGTGTTTTCATTGACTGATGTCTGCTATTTGACGGGCTCAAGCTCTGCAGTGGGCTCCTCTCAGACCATGGGTGGTATTTTTGAAGGTCATTCCCAACATCTCAAGACCTCAAGAGTCTGACATTCTAGCCAGCAAGTGAGTGCATTGGATGTCATGGAGCACTGGACTTCAAGTATCAGTAAACTGACTTATAGATTCACCAGAGTGGTGTATTATCATGGACTGATGTCTGCAATTTGACGGGCTCAAGCTCTGCAGTGGGCTCCTTTCAGACCATGGGTGGTATTTTTGAAGGTCATTCCCAACATCTCAAGACCTCAAGAGTCCAACATTCTCGCCACCAAGTGAGTGCATTGGATGTCATGGAGCACTGGACTTCAAGTATCAGTAAACTGACTTATAGATTCACCAGAGTGATGTATTTTCATGGACTGATGTCTCTAATTTGACGGGCTCAGGCTCTGCAGTGGGCGCAGAATTAAATTGGCAGGATGACAACTTCTACTACTTATATTGGTTGGCTTTTATTCTTTCCTACCCATTTTCTCAATTTTTGTCCCTAATTGATTTCTGTGCATTTATGTCTTAGATGCACTTGAATAAAAACTCATTCTTATTAACCTCTCTCTGCTCATGTGTCTTTACTCGTCAACTTAGCTGTCTTGGAGATACTGACATTCACATGGTAATATGTTGGACCAAAGTAAACTGCAAAATTGTTGTTCCAGTGCTTAGGCCATGAAAGTAATCATGCATTCTGACTGCATGGCTGACTCCTGATTCCTGTAGAGGATCTAAGGAGTTTGTCAGCTGAGGAGGAAGATGATAAGGAGGAAGAGTTTGGGTGACTCTCCCCTCTATGTTTCTCTCGTCTCTCCTACCACTCTAACCTCACTTGAAACTAGTTTGGCCCCTGATATGCACAGGAAATCAAGTTTTGAAAAACATTTTTAATGTTGTTTTGGGTTTTTATGCATGCTCTTGTGTTGTGGTACCAGGAATCAAACCCAGGATGTCACAAATATGAAGCATGTGATATACCACTGAGCCATATCCCTGGTTCTTGTGGCTTTTAACTTATTCATACGTCAGCATTGTCACTTTCTTGCTTCATTCAGAGAAAATGGATTTGACACTGGGTTTTACATCTGGAGTAACAAGAACATTTTTATATCTTCTCTGTAAGTTTTCAAAATTTAACTATGCTTAAAAGTTATGTTGCCACAATTGTGCCAGAGAGATAGTACAACAGGTAGGGTACTTGCCTTTCAGATTGGCTGACCAGGATTGATCATTGGCACCACTTATGTTTTTCGGAGCCTGTCAAGCATGATCCCTATGTACAGCCAGGAGGAAACCTTTCTATTTCCACCTTTCCTCTATTCCTTTCCTTCTCCTCCCTTTCCCTCCCCTTGTGCCCATCTCCTCCCCTTTCCTCTCCCTTCCCTTTTCTTCTCTTTACCCCCCCTCCACCTTCCTTCCCACTTTTCTCTCTTCCCCTCTCTTCACTCCTTCCCTCCTTTCCCTCTCTCCTCTTCCCTCTCTCCTCTTCCATCCTCCTCTCTCCCTCCCTGCCTCCTTCCCTCCTTGTTTTCTTTCTAGACCACATTCAAGGTACTCAAGGCCCCTCCAAACCCAACGTCTGGAGTGGGGGTGGAACACCTGGGGTTGCTCTGTGGACCATGTGATGTCAGGGGCTAAAACCTGGCTTTCCACGTGCAACGCATTATGATCACATTCATGATGATCCAATTAATTAAGCATGTGTAGCCTCTGGTGTTCAACACATAAAACAAGGAACATTGACTGTTATTTCTTATTTGATCAACTTGACATCTAACGTCAGGGTTTTTCCTCCACATGTGGGTGCTTCCATAGTTTTCATTTTTTCTTTCCCTTGTCCAGTTGGCCATTGGTATGTAGCTGGAGTCCAACCTAAGTTCTTCTTGGATTACTTTGAAAACAACCTGCATGTGAAGCAGACTAAGAGAGCAGAAGAAAGAGGCAGGTAATCAAATTAGTGGATAACAAGTACACAATGGTAGTTACTTCGGTTTTTGTTTTGGGCAATCTCAAGATGTTTTCCTTCAAATGCAAAGTTTCATACAGACTTTTCCCGGAAATACATGCAGTGCCAGTAATACAATACCTACATCAAAGCTCTAGCCTTGGAGCAGAGTCTGGAAAGCACATACCTTGAGACAGATATAAAAAGTGTCTGCCCAGACCCAGCATCTGGCTCAAATGCATGGTCAGATCTGGCATGGGGTGGAGGGGCCTATGGTGAGTGCCTGTCCACTCCAGAGAGAGTGCAATATTTGGGGACCTACTGGACTTGTACTTGGCACTTTAGAGTTGTGGTCGTGGTGTGGTGATTCAGTGCTGGGGATTAAATTTAGGTCTTGGATCTTGCATGTCAGGCATAGAGCACTGAAGTCACATCCCTAGCCATCGTGCATTCCTTTGATAGCCTTCCTCAGTACATGTCTGCTTTTGTCTATGCGGCTTATTTTTATTTTATTTAATTAACTTATTTATTTATTTTGCTTTTTTTGGTCACACCCAGCGATGCTCAGGGGTTACTCCTGGCTCTACACTCAGGAATTACTCCTGGCGGTACTCAGGGGACCATATGGGATCCTGGGATTTGAACCTGGGTTGACCGCGTGCAAGGCAAATACCCTCCCTGCTATGCTATCGCTCCAGCCCCTATGCTGCTTATTTTTACATCATAATAAGCAACGATAGTAAAGTATCCTGTGTTTTATCCAGAGTTTTCCTCAAGATTTTCAACCAATAGATTGTTTTAACTAAGTCTTAGTTTGAAGAGGATTGTATTTTCATTTTTGAAGCAGTATCACCCCTACTGTCTTTAACTTCAACTGTTTAAAACGATCCTATATTTTAGTTTGGTTTTGATTCAACTATTATTTCGTCATATTAATTTTATTGCTTATCCTGATAGTTGAGTAATCATTCTTTTTATAACTGCTCATTATTTGTCCAAAGAGAATTTTTTTGGAACCTGCTAATAACGAAAGGCATCTGAGGATCAAGTCGAGAAAACAGATGCTCAGGAGTAAATAGGATTCAGAGTCAATTTATTCCCAAGTTACAAAAGAATAGCATTAACTGTTTTCCTGTGTCTATACAAAAAGGGGCATTGGTCTGAAGTAAACTATGCAAGAGGACATAAGGGAAAGAGAGAAGCAATATTTCACTTAGGTAAAGGTAGGGTAAAGGCCCTCCCGTTGATCTTCGATTTGCTCGAGCGGGCCCAGTAACGTCTCCATTGGAGACTTTGTTGTTACTGTGTTTGGCATATCGAGTACGTCACGGGGAGCTTGGCAGGCTCTGCCATGCGGGCGAGATACTCTTGGGAGCTTGCCGGGCTCTCCGAGAGGGGCGGAGGAATCGAACTCGGGTCTGCCATGTTGGCCGCATGTAAGGCAAACACCCTACCGCTGTGCTCTCAGAAATACAAAATCAGAGATTTCTGAGGAATTTGACTTTACAAGTCACAAGGGAGGTCAACTAAGGTTCACCAATCAGATGCAGGTAGGGATGCCCCCTATATAACCCTTCCGTAACTGTAATGCAACACTTATGTAACAGCAACTTATAACCAATCAGCTAAATACAAGTAGTGGAAAGCCTGTTAGACTGCATCCAAAATGGTGGTCCATAGAAAGTTTGCTATATTATGATATGCTATCAAAGTCACTCACTTTTGAGACTTGGGGTCGCTCATTTCCAGAAGGCTGCCACTGTGTGGGTGAGCCAGACGGGGGCCCTAGCTCAGGCTAGCCGAGCTAGTCAATAAAGATTCTTTGCTTATTGCATCACACCTTGTCTTCGTGTGATTCCTCTGGGCACTGATAGAGGGATGGGTACTCAATCATTGTATATGATATGGCAAAAGGGTACGCAAAAAAAATGTTGAACATTGCTAATCATCAGGGAGATGCAAATCTTTCTCTCTCTCTTTCTTTCCTTCTTTTGTTCTTTCCTTCCTTCCTTCCTTCCTTCCTTCTTTTTTCTTTCTTTCTTTCTTTCTTTCTCTCTTTCTTCTCCTTAATCCCTCCTCCTCTCCCTCCTTCTCTCCCTCCTTTCTCCTCTTTCTTTCTTTCCTTTCTTTCTTTCCTTTCTTTCTTTCTTTCTTTCTTTCTCTTTCTTTCTTTCTCTCTCTCTCTTTCTTTCTTTCTTTCTTTCTTTCTTTCTTTCTTTCTTTCTTTCTTTCTCCTTCCTCCCTCCTTCTATCTCCCTTCTTTCTTTTCTTTCTTTCTTTCTTTCTTTCTTTCTTTCTTTCTTTTACTTAATCCCTCCTTCTCTCCCTCCTTCTCTCCCTCCTTCTCTCTCTCCTTCTCTTTCTTTCTTTCTTTCTTTCTTTCTTTCTTTCTTTCTTCCTTCCTTCCTTCCTTTCTTTCTTTCTTTCTCTCTCTCTCTCTGTCTTTTTCTTTCTCCTTCCTCCCTCCTTCTCCCTTCCTTCCTTCCTTCCTTCCTTCCTTCCTTCCTTCCTTCCTTCCTTCTTTTCTTCCTTCCTTCTTTCCTTCTGTTCTTTTTTTATTTGCCTTTTCATTTTTGCTTTTGGACCACTCTTGGTAGTGCTCAGGGATCACTCCAGGCTTTTTGCTCAGGTTCACTCCTGGAGGCCATTAGGGGACCATGTGCCATGTCAGGGACCATAAGCTGGTCAGCCGCGTGCAAGGTCAACACCCTACCCATTGCACTATTGCTCCAGTTCCTTAGTCCTGTTCTAATTAGTCAGTGGATTAGTCCAAACTATTATATAAGAATTTGGGAACTTCAATTGTGGTGACATACTTAAATTACTCACATGAATAAGTCAAAAGTACTTTTCTGGAGACACATCCACATTACATAGCTGCTGCCATGTAAACTCATCAGCCCAGCTTCCCAGATTCACAAGTAATCTAAGAAGACATGTAAACTATGCTGCTAACATTTGCAGGTACATTGGTCATCCAGCTGAAAACTTTTGGGCAGTCTTAGGAGGTGGCTAGGCCCAGACCCCACTCTGCCAAAGCTCCAAAATCCACATCTAATCACCCCATAGCTGCTGTCATGCCAATGGCCAAACTTCACTGTTTGACAACTAATTTCTGTAGAAACACAAAAATGTCAAAACTTCTAGGTACTTCAGTTTTCAGGCTGAAAAACAGGAGTCTTCTCAGGGTAAGGGCAGGCAGCCACCTCCCACGTTCCCCATACTTCCAGAAGCCCCAGCAGCCACAACTCATCCCACAGTCACCACCATGTAAACTGATTTGGTCCAGTTCCACAGTTCATGGAGCTCCTGGAGAACGACACCTCCAAATTCCACAATACTGACACGCCCATAGAAACACACCAAATTACATGAGAAAGTAACATGTCAGTCAACTAAGCTCAACAAACAGAATAACATAGCGGGCTCAGCTAGCAACAAACAACTTAGTCTACCCTGAGACAAAGACTTAATGACTTCATGGTTAGATTAAACAATTTTCACAAATTTTCTTCTCCTGGAGTCTTTTTCAGTAACATCATCAGCCAGCCCTTTAGTTGTAACAAGCAAGATGAAATAATTATGTGCCTGGACAGTGGCCGTCTTGGGCATCTGGGAAACTAGGGACAATGGTGGAGGGAAGCTTACACTGGTGGTGGGATTGGTGTAAAGAATTAAAAAACTTCACAAAATCACAAATCATCCTGTTAGTCTTCGATTGCCTCGAGCAGGCCCCAGTAACGTCTCCTTCATCCTAGCCCTGAGATTATATTCAAGGCTCTTTAGGAGAATGAGACCCATCATTGTTACTGGTATTTGGCATATTGGGTACACCATGGGGAGTTTGCCAAACTTATTTAAAAACTTAATTAAAAATAGTTTTCTGGGTGCCAGAAAGATCATTCAGTGGGCATGGCTCTAACCTTGCATGTGCAAAACTAGGTTCAGTCCTGGGCACTACATATGGTTCCCTGAACACTGCCAGGAGTGATCGTGGAGCAGAGAGCCAGGAATAAGCCCATACAACAGCTTCTCCAAAAAAAATCATTTCTGGATAGAAATATTATTTTTCTTCCTTGAATGTTTTACTTCATCACTCTATCTGAAAGACAGTAGAATTAGTGTCATGCTTAGAATTTACAAATTATTATCAATAGGCACATTTTTAGGGTATACACTTTGATAAACTCCAAATATTTAGTCAATATTAGCTCAGTAATCCTAATAGCAGCATGTAGGTAGATATTTCCTAAATACATATGATATTTCCTAAACACATATGGTATTTCCTAAACACATACACACACATTGTACATGTGTATATACTTTGGAATTGGAGGCCCAAAATTTAAATAAATTGGTCAGGCTCGTCCTTCACGCCCTACTGAAGTCACGAGTTGCCCCCCACGAGCGGCTCTCCAGCACGGCCATGGCTCCAGAAGCACAAGGACTTAATGCAGAGCTCGGCAGCTTGCGGCAGAAAAGTGAATGGACTCTGCGTTAATCCACGCCACCATGCCTGCCCGGGAGGGAAAGGGTGTTGCCCTCTTCTGCCTTTTTCCCTCTGGACAGCAAGATGGCGGCCGCCTTGGAGATTTTTGGAAATCCAGGTATGAGCCGGTCGTGACGAGCAACTGAAACCTCATGGAAAGGGGGACGTTTCCGGCTTGTCCTTCACACCCTACCGAGGTCACAGGTTTGCCCCCCATGAGCGGCTCTCCGACACGGCCCTGGCTCCAGAGCCACAGAAACCAATCTCATAATTATCTGACTTTCGGCAGAAGTACTTCCAGGCTTAATAAGTAAAATATCAGAAATCCAAAATCTCTTGGTTCTTGTTACCAGCTGTAGAAAACACATTATTTCACAATGCCTTTTCAGCAGGTCTGATTTGGGGGTGTAAACTCTAAATAATAATGGTGCATCTTTTGTCGAAACAATGAATCTAATCAAAGTAGATGGAGTGTTAACTAGAATTTATCTGCCTCACAGGCATTGAAAGGGTTGGGAGGGCAGGTATATTGCCGTTTTTGGTGGTAAAAAATAAGTACTGTTGAAGGAAAATGTATTTGATGATTGCATGACCGAGATCTAAACCTGAAAGCTTTGTAACTTTTCCCACAGTGATTCAATAAATAAAAATAAATTAATGAATTAATTTAATTAAAAAACAGATTGGTCAATTTTATACAATGTGAAGGTGTCAAAGACAGTATTCAAAAACATGTTGTGTTATCACTTTTAATAAGCTATAACAATAACATAATGAGTCATATTTATAGGAATTAATTCACAAAAAATCTGAACTAAAGGCAGAGAGAAGTACAAGGAGTCATGTTCGAAACTGGGAGTTCTGAAATTTCTAGTGAAGATTCCTAGAAAGAAGGGTAAGAACGTACTTTAATTAAGTTGGTATCACACAAGAATCCATTACAAAATAGCTGTATTCCTAAAAGCTCAGACATGAGCGCCCCCCTTCCCATGAGGTTTCAGGTGCCCATCACGACCGGCTCATACCTGTTGAATGAGTAGTTTCTTTTCACTTGATCACTTGACATCTGGTTACTCATTCATTTGCTCAAGTGGGCGCCAGTAATGTCTCCATTTGTCCCTGTTGCATGCTAGTGTAGCCCAATGGTGTCTGCTCTCTCCAGAAACATGAAGAGCCTCAAACCGATCGTTCAGGGTCTTGACAAAGAAGTCTGACCATCTCATAGGTGGGCAGCCATGCAATCTTTTGATGTTCCATGGAATCCAGTCAGTAATGGCTCTAGTCCAGCAGTCCTCTTCTAATCGCATTCCGTGTCCAGCCCATCTGATTTTTGACGCCTCGGCAAATGAGACAGCATCCCTGATTCTCGATCTTTGATGGAGGATGGAACTCCATATTCCTTTTCTCACTTAGAGTGTGATACTCTAAGCATAGCTCTTTAGTTCCTCTTTGGGAGACCCGAATAGCATTCTCATCCTGTTTTCCTAGGGCCCAGCTCTCTGAGGCATGTTAATGCAGGAAGAATGGTGTAGTTGAAGAGATGTGTCCGGAGCCGGAGGTTCTTCGTCTTCTTAGCTGTTTCTTTGACGCTCTTGAAGGCATTCCAAGCCGCTCTCTTCCTTCTGCACAACTCAGGTGCCAGATCATTTGTCATGTTGAGTTCTCGGCCCAGGTACACATAACTGCTGCATTTGGAGATGTTCATTCCATTGAGAGCGAATGGAAGGTCAGGAAGGAGACCGTTTCTCATGAACATTGTCTTCATGAGATTCAGCTGCAGTCCAACCTTTCCACATTCACAGTCAACGTCAGCCAGCATTTGTGCCACTTGGCAAGCTACCAAGAGTATCTCGCCCGCATGGCAGAGCCTGGAAAGCTACTCGTGGCATATTCAATATGCCAAACACAGTACCAATTGTCACAATGAAGACGTTACTGGGCCTGCTCGAGCAAATCGATAAACAACGGGAGGACAGTGACAGTGACAGTGGCTAATGTTTGGTCTTATTAGAACGATGTCATCTGCAAAGCAGAGGTGGTGTAGTTGCTGACCATTTATCTTCACTCCCATTCCTTCCCATTCCAATCATCGCATGATATTCTCGAGGGTGGCACTGAAGAGTTTCGGTGAAATGATGTCATCCTGCTGAACCCCTCTCTTGACATCGATAATCACTTCTTTGTAGAATGGGGAGATCCTGGTAGTGAATCCGTAATATAGCTCATGGAGGATCCCGATGTATTGAGTTAGAACCCCCTGTTTGGCTAAGGTTTCAATGACCGCTTCAGTCTCAACAGAATCAAAGGCCTTCTTTAAATCAATGAACATTAGACAGAGCAGCATCTTGAACACCCGAGAAACCTCAACGAGCTTGGTTACTGCGTGGATATGGTTGATCATGTCGACCAAGATCATCCACGGTAACTCGAAGTTCCAGAAGGCCAAATCTAAACATTGGACATGGGAGTCTCCCGGTGGACAGTTCCACAATGAAACTGACCACATAATATTCGATCAACGGTTTTGCCTGACCGATGTCACTGTAAATTCCAAATGGGATCAGGCCACCTTCTCCTTCGTGCAAAATTCTACTTCACGGAGCAGAGAGAAAGGCCTGCAAAGTTTAAGAAGAGAACTCCCAGAATGACCACCAACTGGGAGCTCTTTGGCACTATTTCAGCAACATGGGAACGATGCCCTCGTTGATGACATTGATGAAGAATATGTGTGCGAGGAACGTGGAGGGAGATAAAGCCACCAAAAGACGCCTGTATTCAAAAACTCTCAAGCTCATTCACCAACGTGACTGAGCTCGCAAAGCAGTGCAGAGAAGCAATAAAGGAAGACCTTAAAGAGAGAAGAGAGCGGCTTGGAATGCCTTCAAGAGCGTCGAAGAAATAACTAAGAGGACGAAGAACCTCCAGCTCCAAGCACAGGTCATTCGTTAGGTTGACTTCTCGACCTAGGTACACATAACTATTGCATTGGATGAACAGAAAGTAACAAAATAGGAGACTAATACCCAAGAATAGTGGAGAGTAGTACCAGGAGGTTTACTCCATGGCTTGCAGGCCAGCCACACATGCTAGGGGAAAAGACAGCTCAGATAGAGAAGGGAGCACCAATAAAGGGTGTTGGGAGGATCCTCCCAGGATGGGAGAAGCATGCTGAAAGTAGACTATAGACCAAACATGATTGCCACTCAAAGCCTCTTTTGCAAACCACAACACCCAAAAGGAGAGAGAGAACAAAAGGGAATTCCCTGCCACAGAGGCAGGGTGGGATGGGGGGGATGGGGGTAGGGGGCATATTATCTATGGTGGTGGAAAATGGGCACTGGTAGAGGGATGGGTATTTGATCATTGTATAATCGAAACCCAAGCAAAAAAAATTGTAAATATACAACTGTACCTCATGGTGTTTCACTAATAAAAATTAAAAAAAAAAAGAAACAGAATAAATCCCCATGGAATATCATGCATAGGGTCCGGAAAGCTGAAATTTTAAATGAAGTGAAGTACAGCATTTTTTTTTTTTGAGTAATGTTTGGTTCAAAGTTGTCAATGTTTGGCCAAGATCATTTTTCCTCATCAACATTATAATAAAATTAAGCTAAACAAAGCAAAAAAAATCATGGTTTATATTTGTTACCTAGAACATCTCATAAAGAGATGCTCGAGCAAATCGATGACTAACGGGAAGTTAAGTGAGTAAGTGATAAGTGACCTAGAACATCACCACAAAGTTAAAACAGAACACCCATTCTTGTACAGTTTTGGATATCAGAAGTCAGAGATCGGTTTCACTGGACTCAAATAAGATGTGGTCAGGCTGTGTTACCTATGGATAGTCTAAGAGATAATCCATTTCACTGGCTTTGAGTCATGTTAGTCTGATCTCTTTTTTCATCTCTTTGTAGTACACTATTCCTCTGTCTTTCTCAGACGAATATTTGTAATTGAAGGTAGTTGGAGCTGGAGTGATAGCACAGCGGGTAGGGCATTTGCCTTGGACGTGGCTGGCCTGGGTTCGATTCTCAGCGTCCCATATGGTCCCCCAAACACTGCCTTCCTGACTGCAGAGCCAGGAGCACTGCTGTGTGTGACCCAAAAAGCAAAAAAAAAAAATACAAGTAGCACTGTAGCACTGTTCTCCCGTTGTTCATCAATTTGCTTAAGTTGGCACCAGTAATGGCTCCATTTTGAGACTGGTTGTTAATGTTTTTGGCATATCAAACATGCCACGGGGAGCTTGCTAGGCTCTGCCATGCAGGCAGAATACTCTCCGTAGCATTCCAGGCTCTTCTAGAGGGACGGAGGAATCAAACCTGGTTTGGCCGCGTGCAAGGCAAACACCCTACCTGCTGGGCTATCGCTTCAGCCCATACAACTTAAAGGTATGCCCATACAATTCAGGATAAACTTCCCCATCTCAAGGTTACTAATCTGTTTCTAAAATCATATTTTCAACTTAAATGGAAAGGATACAGGAAGTAGGATGTGGATATTTTGGGGCAAGGCATTCAGTCTGCCATAAAGCAGTTTATTTTTTTCAGATGCAGGTGATAAGTTATAGGGAAACAATTTGTTCTAGGCCTTTTTATTTATTGATTTATTTATTTATTGCATACACCTGACTATGCTCAGGAATTACTCCTGGCTATGCACTCAGGAATTGTACCTGGCAGTATACACAGGGGGCCATATGGGATTCTGAGGATCGAAACCAGCTCAGCCACGTGCCAGGCAAGTGCTCTCTCCTCACTGTACTATTCCTCTGGCCCATCCTAGGTCTTAAACAAATTCAGAATGTTTAATGTTCATGAAATTCAACTTTAGGATACTCTGAACCTTCCTTAGTCCTCCCTCCCTCCCTCCCTCCCTCCCTCCCTCCCTCCCTCCCTCCTTCCCTCCCTCCCTCCCTCCCTTCCTTGCTTCCTCCTTTTTCCCTGAGCCACACTTGGCAATGCCCAGGAGCTACATGCCTGGCTCTGTGCTCAGAGGTTCTTTAACAACTGGTAGGGCTAAGCAGATCTTATAGGGCTGGGAATAAAACCAGGCCTTCTGCACACATAGCATGTGCTCCTGACTATTGAGTGCGCTCTCCATCTCTCTCTCTCTCTCTCTCTCTCTCTCTCTCTCTCACACACACACACACACACACACGCGTGCGCACGCGCACGCACACACTTTTTCTCTCTCTCCAATCCTTCCTTCTTCACTCCCTCCCCCCACACCTGCATTCTTAACCACTACATGCTCTTGGTTAAGAGACCCTCAGGTACCAAGGCCACATTGGATAAATTACTGCATACTCTTTCAACTCACCCAACCGAAAGAGTTCAGAAAAATGTTTAAAAGTCTTGTTGAGTTTTTACTATTTTGTTTATGCTTCATAATATAGGACTTCCTTAAAGGGTACAACACCAAGTAGTATTAGCACCACTTCATATATTTAAACAAACAACCACCACCAAAAACAGTAGATGAAAAGGTGTCAGGATCCTATCAAGAGCCATTCTGGAAGACTAGGATCAAATACCCGATGCCCCGCTCTGGATTAATCATATCCAGTCCTGGTTAATCAATCACATATTTAGAGGAAGAGTGAGTCTGAGTCACATCAACTGAGACCTGATACCCCAAATTTAGGATCACAGATTCTTGTAGTAATCTGCTATTCTCATCCTGTAAAGGTAAAGGTAAAGGCCCTCCCGTTGATCGTCGATTTGCTCGAGCGGGCCCAGTAACGTCTCCATTGGAGACTTTGTTGTTACTGTGTCTGGCATATCGAATACTCTCGGTAGCTTGCCGGGCTCTCCGATAGGGGCGGAGGAATCGAACTCGGGTCGGCCATGTTGGCCGCTTGTAAGGCGAACGCCCTACCCGCTGTGCTATCGCTCCAGCTCCTGTATGAGAAAGAATTTCTCAGAACTTTTAAAATCCTTTCACACTTTAGAAAGAATGAGCAGCTTTAGTCCTCTGGCTATGGCCTATAATATGTTGGAAAGGTAACTGGCAAGTTCATCTGCAAACCCACCCACTATGTGTATGGAAAATTCATCAAGTTTTTGACCCAATCACTACATTTTTCTGAGAATCAGTAATGATTTGCTGAAAAGATCAGCTGCGCTTTTCATAAGCCTGCTGACAGGGCATGATCTCTTTCTTCCCTTCCCTTACATCTGTGGGCAAGAGTTTGTACAAATATTTGAGACAGGTATAGTTTCCCTAGCTGCCTTTTTTTTTTTGGTGTCACACCCAGCAATGCACAGGGGTTACTCCTGGCTCCGCACTCAGGAATTACTCCTGGCGGTGCTCAGAGGACCATATGGGATGCTGGGAATCGAACCCGGTTGGTCGTGTGCAAGGCAAACGCCCTACCCGCTGTGCTATCGCTCCAGCCCCACACCAGCTGCTTTTCAATATATCATCTCATCTCTTAACATTTTTCAGATGAGACTATAAAAATTCAACTTGGTGGGTTATCAGAGGCATTCTTTTTTCCCCTGTTCCACATCTTTTGAATTATGATGTCCTTTATGCCCTTTGGGGCTCTAATGTGGGGCTGGAGCACTAACACAGTGGATAGAGCGTTTGCCTTGCATGCAGCCGACCCAATTCGATTCCCAGCATCCAATATGGTCCCCCATGCACCACCAGGAGTAATTCCTTAGTGCATAAGCCAGAAGTAACCCCTGTGCACTGCCGGGTATGACCCAAGAAGAAAAAAAAGACTCTAATGTGTTTTTAATCGCTAGTACTCATTATTATATTTTCAGGGCTACAAAAAAAGATAGTTGGTACATTCATTAAGTACTCCTGTTGGTTTATGAGTGATTTGCTAACGATGACGTGTTTTGGTGTTTTGCAAAACTCAAGGCAGACACAGTCTTAGGAAAAATTCTCTTCATTGTTCTCCTTGTGTTATTGAACACAAAGCAGATTCATCTAACGTAAGTTTTTTGTTTGTTTTGTTTTGGCCATACCCGAGGTGTTCAAGGCTTTGCTATTCTTTGGGATCACTCCTAGCGAGAGCTCCAGGAACCATAATGGTGCTGGAGATTGAAATGGTCAGTCACATGCAAGGCAAGATTTTTAACAATCTCTATACTATTTCTCTGACACCCAGGTTTTGCTATATATATTTGCAAATGAACTGGATCAGATTTGCAGCATTTAATGTTTTCTGATGGGAGGTACTTTGCATTTCATAAAATAAGATTCACTCCATGTGAGGAACTTCGTTTTATCTGCTGTCTCTCAGATTTCTCCTCTGCATATTGCTGTACAGGAAATTTCTGACAAAGTCATTGGTCAAATGACATATTTTCTAGTTCACCATTTATTCTTTACACTTTGGATTGCACTTGCCTATGTGAAATTAATTTTTTTATATTTGATTTTCCCCCTACATTTAATTATTTATTTTTTGGTTTGGGGGTCAAACCCAGTAGTGCTCAGGACTTACTCCTGGCTCTGCGCTCAGGGATTGCCCCAGGCAGCAGGGAATACCACAAGGAGTGACGGGATTGTACCCAGGTCAGCCCCATAGGAGGCTGTTCACACAAGGTAAGCGCCTTACCTGCACTGTGTACTTTGGCTCCTGCCTCAGAATTCTTGGATTTTTGTGAAGCCCATCCACTGTCTTTTTAACGTTTCACTGACTTAATCATACTTAATCACACCAAGACTATGCTTTCTTATTCTCTTTTGTATTTTTCTAAAGAATATTTTTCTTTCAGCGTATCTTACCAAATGGATTACAGAAAGTCCGCACTTTATCTTTCAGCTCTGCGTGAATTTCAGTTATAACCGTTCGGTTAAGTAACTCCAGTTCTGTCGGGTGCACTCGCGTGCTGGAGCGGGTGGGTGTGGAAGGATCACTGGAGAGGGCTTGCTGCCTGCTCCCCGCCCCCGCCCCGCCCTCCCGCCCATCTCAGCTCCCCTCTCCCCCTCCCCTGGCTGAGTGGACCCAGGTTCAGTCTCGGTTAAGGAAATTCTCATCTTCGATCAGCACAGGAGGCAGCAATTCTCCACTAGCAATTCTCTACTTCGTGTCCAAGAGATCAAAATGTTTATAATTTCCTAGAAAGAGGATTATTAATTGGAGGATCTGACCACAAACTGATTTGTGGACATTACGCAATATTATATTTTGCCTTCTGCGTGGATTCTTCAGAAAGTGAACTTGGCATTCTAGACTTAACTCAAGTATTTGGAAACACTAGACACTTGATTTGGAAAATGTTTGTGAACTGGATTTAATTTTCCATGTAATTTCCATTGAATTTTCAAAGATTCACAGTAAAGTTGCAGAAATGGTGAGGATCTTGGAAACTAACACGAATGAGACTGTTACAGTAATTAGTGCAGAAAGTAAGCTGGAGAAACCTGAGGCTGGAGCTCCAGTCAGTACTGTATCAGATGTAAAGAATATGAATCTTTTTGAGATTCCCAAAAATATTAACATTGGTGACAGCCGTAGAAGAGTGTCAAACCTGCCTTCTTTTAAATTAAAAAAAAAAAAAAAAACTAAAAAAGGGCGTTTCCAAGTCATGTTCAGGGGGGACAAGTCATCTAAGTTTACCATATAGTTGTTTACCAAAAACAAAGAGCAGAGTCTTAACTTTTGCTCCTAAATCAAGGTACTACATAGAGGTTTTGTAAAATCAGCATAGAATTCCAATGCTTCTTTTCTAGCTCAGTGGTTTTTAAAGAAATTGAGTAGATCTTGTGTGATTCCCCCCCACCCCCCAGAATGCATTCTCATGCCCACCTAAGACATCCCTCAAGGTACAACAGTATTTCTAAAAGTATTTGTTACAAATGTTATAAAATACACCTAAAATTCACTAACTATGAAGTTACCTTGTTGATGTCACTTACTTTGGGACAGCCCCTTCTTTGTCCCGATTAGTTCCCTTTATGTTGATTTTGTCTTTACTAAGTTCTGTTGTATACATAGTCTTTCTAAGATCTGCATACTCAGCATTACAATGGTCATCATTTTTCCTAAACCTCCAGGACCAGCTACTCTCGGTAGCTTGCCGGGCTCTCCGAGAGGGGCGGAGGAATCGAACTCGGGTCAGCCATGTTGGCCGCTTGTAAGGCGAACACCCTACCCGCTGTGCTATCTCTCCAGCCCAATCACTGTGTGGAAAGTTACAAAGCTTTCAGGTTTGTCTCAGTCATGCAATGATCAAACACATTTCCCTTCACCAGCACTTATTTTTCACCTCCAAGAACCCCAATATACCCCCCTCCACCCCTCCCATTGCCTGTGAGGCATATGGATTCTAATTAACACCCTATCTTCTTTGATTCGATTCATTGTTTCGACAAAAGATGGACCATTATTGTTCAGAGTTTACACCCCAAAAATCAGACCTGCTGAAAAGGCATTGTGAAATAATTTGTTTTCTACAGCTGGTTACAAGAACCAAATGATGTCGCGCGGCCGCTATCACGGGCACGCAATTTTGGATTTCTGATATTTTACTTATTAAGTCTGGAAGTATTTCTGCCGAGAGCCAGATAATTATGAGATTGGTTTCTGTGGCTCTGGGGCAATAGCCGTGCTGGAGAGCCGCTCGTGGGGGACAACTCATGACTTTGGTAGGGCATGAAGGGTGAGCCCGGAACGCCCCCCTTCCCATGAGCTTTCAGTTGCCCCGTCACCACCTGCTCATACCTGGCTTTCCAAAAAGCTCTGAGGCGGCCACCATCTTGCTGTCCAGGGGGAAAAAGGTGGAAGGGAGCAACACCCTTTCCCTCCCCGGCAGTCATGGTACCATGGATTAATACATAGTTCATTCACTTTTCTGCCGCAAGCTGCTGGGCTCTTCCTTAAGTCCTTGTGATTCTGGAGCCATGGCCATGACGGAGAGCCGCTCATGGGGGGCAACTCGTGACCTTGGTAGGGCATGAAGGACGAGTAGGGAACGCCCCCCCTTTCCTTGAGCTTTTTTTCTAGCTTCCTTATAAACAATTGAAAGAGCTACTGTCCAATTCTGAACTGCTAGATCATATCTGCAATCAGCTATATGAAGCAAACATCTGTGAATACAGAGAAAATTAAAAATTGGTGATGAGATGGTAATGTTTGACTTTTGCCTTTACGTATGAAACATAAGGGCATTCTAAAATTAAAAAATATATAAGTAATAGATTTGCTGCTTAGGATTTCCTACTTAATGTAATTTATTTGTGAAATTCCTATTAGAATAACAGTGCTGTTTTATATATGGATTGTACTGGTTTATCTCTCATTCCTATAAGTCATTTCTAATACTAGACATATTGTGAGTACATGTGCAGTTTTATCAAAAATTAATTTATGATGAATTTATATTTTAATTTGATATTTTAAACACCATGACTTTTGTAGTACAGTCTTTCTTACTGAGATGTATTTTTTAAGAAAAAATATAGGGAAAACGATACAACCATCGTTTTGACTGTGAATTTTTTATCCTTCATGGTGTTATTCTTTTCTAATAATATGTAGAATCTAAATTCTGTAGCTTCAGTAATAAATGTCATATAATTCATCCCTGATGATAGATAATTTAGAGACTAGCAGGAAGAAAAAATGAATTTTTATACGAAAGCGTTGCTAATGTGCTAACTATGAGGAAAAGAAGTAGAGAGAGCTACCTAATATGAAAAGTATTTGCAGTCAAATATTCTTATTTTCTAAGATGTTAGCATTTACCTTTTGCTATACTTGTGATATAGGCAGTGAATGTTAATGAGTCTTCATGGGAAACTGCTTGCATAAATCTTTCCTCTTAGCACGTTATTTGAGCTGGGTGGATTTATGAGGGGTGAGAGTTGCTACCATCAATACTTAGTCAAATAGGCAGTATTGTTTAATGTTAAGGTCCTAAGGTTGTGTTACTTATCCAGTTCTCTCATGCTGGTTCCACCAAGGTAGGGTTCATTTACTTCAAAAGTTACAGCAAAGTGATTAAGGGAGTATGAGGTTGTTGTGGGATCAAAACTCAGGCCTCCAGTATGCAAAACATATGCATTTGCATTTTGCTTTAGCTCCTTGGCCTAATAATAACAAATCTTAAAATGAAAATGAAACATATTCATAAATATCAATTTTTATTTTAATTATAGAGAAAAATGTCGATGTGAATGAATAAAATTTTCAAGGGTTTTTAGTATACTCATTTTCATAAAATAGTTTTGTCTTAAATATCACTTACTAAATTTAAGCATCAGAATGTTTTCAGTAATTTTCAGTATAAAACAGCATCCTTAAAATATAATTGCCATATAAGTCCTTATGCTCTGAAAAAATGAATTTAACTCCTAAATATGTAAATATAAATCATTTTGAATCTAGCTACTCATATGATTTAATAAAGAGCACACTTAAAATCTGTACTCTGGCAAGATGACCAAAAAAAAAAAAACTGTATTATGTTTCCATTAGAACAGAAAATACTTTTCTTTTTAATAGATATGAAACAAAATCAGACAAAATAATAATAAAACTAAAAATGTCTGAACACTCCAGTGTAACACTAAAGAGATACGTGCTTTTAGTTTATTACACTCATCCTCTTTCAATCTTTTTGGGAGATTTCTAAAAATAAATCTATGTGTAAAATAACACACTTCTACCACAATTTAAGCAAACCCTCTAGTATATCTATATCTATATAGATACATAAAGCTCATACTATAATCACTGTATCACTTAGTAGGCTATTAATCTCAGAGAACATGAAATGAAGGAGACATGGAAACATAAGTACAGGGTCTTGGATACTTTTATGGTGGTGAGGTATTATGTTTTAAAACATAATAAGCTTATTTTGAAAAATAATAATAATAAATAATACTATACCATTAATCTAATAAGCCATAACTCTGGAAGTACAATTATATGTATTTTGCACTGCACTTTAAACAAACCCTGCAGGATATAGATAGGTCTCATATTCTAGTTGTTTTAAAATCTATACAAAAATGTAAAATTCTCTGTATATACTATATATAAATATGTCATTTATCTAGACTATGTGATTACTTATACAATATTAACCTATTACAGTTTTGTGAAACTGTGATAGTTTGTAGTTTTGTGAAACTACAACTAGAAAGTTGTTTAAAATATTCTGATTATTTTCTTTAGCAAAGTTTAATTCATGGCACCAGGAGATAATACAGACGGTAAGGCAACTGCTTTGCATGCAGCCAATCCTGGTTTGATCCTTGGCACCACATATGGTACCCTGGGCACCTATGAGAGTGGTGTTTGGGGACAAAGACAAAAGGAATCCCTAAACACTACTGTCTGTGACTTCAAAGCCAAAAATAAATAAAGAGTTTGAGTCATAATTTTAGCATATATTATTATTCGTCGATTGCCTCGAGCAGGCCCCAGTAACATCTCCTTCATCCTAGCCCTGAGATTATATTCAAGGCTCTTTAGGAGAATGAGACCCATCATTGTTACTGGTATTTGGCATATTGGGTATGCCACGGGGAGTTTGCCAGACTCTGCCGTGTGGACAGGCTACTTTCGGTAGCCTGCCAGTTTGTCCAAAGTAGGAATGAGATAATAAGATGTCATAATAAGATGTATATAAAAACCAGGAGCTGGTTTTTATAGTCTCTGAGTCTTGGCCATTAATGGGATTACACAGTGCCAGGGGGCCATTTGGTGGGTGTGACCCCCGCCTACTGGAATTTGGAGGATCTGGGTGAAGGATGCTCAGCCCAAATCCGAGTACGCTTGGAGATCTCGGCCCTGGACCCCGCGTGACTTTGTCCCTCTGCCAGTACCTTCATGTGTGCAGAGAGTGGTCTCAGCATGGTGGTGGCTGGTCCTGGAGGTCTTTGACTGCCGGAGCCCTGGTCGGGGCGGGGAGGAAAGCTCAACCCGCTCCCCTCCAAGGGGCCCGGGCAAGGATAGCCATGCGTGGGGGCAGGAGACTGCACTGTTCTCTTCTGGGAGCTGGTTTTTATAGTCTCTGAGTCTTGGCTGTTGATGGGATTACATGGGGCCAGGGGGCCAGTTTGTGGGTGTGACCCCCGCCTACTGGAATTTGGAGGATCTGGGTGGAGGATGCTCGGCCCAAATCCGAATAGGCTTGGATCATATATTATGATACTTTAGAACAAAAGTCAATAATTTGGAGAGATTCCTTATTTCAATTTAAATATTACAGAGTAAATTAATTTTACACATCATTTCAGTGAGCAAACATTTTTTCCCAAGAACCTATAGCTTTTAGATTAATTTTAGGGGTTACTTTGAATTAAATTCTCGAATTTGCTTTTATAGAATGAGAAAACCCTTATATTCAAAAATCTTTCATTATTAACTCATAGAATTATAAAATCTTCCTTTTTGATTTTTGTTTCTTTATTTTTAGTTAGGAAACCCTAAGTAAAATCATACAGGTCCTTAATGATTAATATTAATGACCACTTGAAAAAATTACTTAAAATCAGTCTAAACTGTATTGATTTAATTCTGTCTGTTTCTCTTCATTATGAAGATTTTAAATTAAATATCGAAGAAAATATGCTACTGTGGGTAGGAAAAGTGAAGTCTCGAGAGAGTCTCCCTTTAATTGTATTTCCTGTAAGCAATAAAAGCAAAGTTAGCTTTTAAAACTTGCAAACTTAGTTTTTAAAACATTTACTTATATTCAAACTACCATTAGTATTCTAGTAAAAGTGATTAACTTAGTATACAACTTGCCCAAACCAGTGTTAATGAGACAGTACACATGTCATAGATAATGAATCTTTTCTATAAGACTATTTCAAGATATACTAATGACATATAGCAGATGCTCAAGTATGTGGTTTTGCAATGTACCATGTTGAAATCCTGTTTTGATCATGTCACTATCAAATTTTGGATACGCCATTTATTTTTTCTGAAGTTTAGGTAAACTGCAACCATCAAGGAAAGAAGTCATAAAATATTGGGGAAGAGAGACAATACAGGGTCACTGTCCTCCCATTGGTCATCGATTTGCTCAAGAGTGCCAGTAACGTCTCCATTGTGACAATTGCTACTGTATTTGGCATATCAAATATGAATACGTCATGGGTAGCTTGCCAAACTTTGCCAAGTGGGCGAGATACTCTCAGAAGCTTGCCGGGCTCTCCAAGATAGGTGGAAGAATCGAACTCAGGTCAGCCAAGTTGGCCGAGTGCAAGGCTGTGCTATCACTCCAGCCTAATACAGGGGTAATGAATTTATATTCAGTCAATGCAAATTTGATTCTCACGTAGTATATGGTCCACCTTAGCATTGTCAGGAGTTATCTTTGATCACAGGGTCAAGAGAAAACCATGAGCACCAATAGGCATGACAAATCAAATTTTATGTACATATTATAAATAAAATATATGTTATTCATATTTGTTAATATGATGCTTTAATTTTAATCCATAATGCATATTAGTAGAAAATAAATAAATACGCAAAAATGGGAAAAATGTTGTTCCACATGTAGCAGGTATTTCCATAGTATGTATTAGCATATGAATGTCTCTTGCATATTAAGTACATATCACAATCACGATCATCCTGTTGTTCGTCGATTGCCTCGAGCAGGCCCCAGTAACATCTCCTTCATTCTAGCCCCTGAGATTTTAAAAAATACCATATTCAAGGCTCTTTCAGGGTTAGGAGAATGAGACCCATCATTGCAACTGGTATTTGGCATATTGGGTACGCCATGGGAAGTTTGCCAGACTCTGCCGTGTGGGCAGGTTACATTCGGTAGCCTGCCAGGTTGTCCAAAGTAAGAATGAGATAATAAGATGTCAGCTTCCGGGAGCTGGGTTTTATTGTCTCTGGGTCTTGGCTGTTGATGGGATTACACGGCACCAGGGAACCAGTTAGTGGGTGTGACCCCTGACTACTGGAAGATGGAGGGTCTGGGTAAAGGATGCTCAGCCCCGATCAGAGCAGGCTTGGAGATCTCATCCCTGGGACCCGCAGGCCTTTGTTCCTCTGCCGGTACCTTCTTGCATGTGGAGAGTGATCTCAGCATGGTTGTGGCTGGTTCTGGAGGTCTTCGGCTGCCGGAGCTCTGCTTCAAAAATTATATATTAATATAATATTTGCTCGAGCGGGCCCAGTAACGTCTCCATTGGAGACTTTGTTGTTACTGTGTCTGGCATATCGAATACTCTCGGTAGCTTGCCGGGCTCTCCGAGAGGGGTGGAGGAATCGAACTCGGGTCGGCCATGTTGGCTGCGTGCAAGGCAGACGCCCTACCCACTGTGCTATCGCTCCAGCCTTACCTTTACCTTTACCTTTACCTTAATAAAAGTAAGTACTGGAAATTTAACTGGAGACTTGCTCTACAGAAATGAGTTTTCTGGCAGGGGTGGTGTAGTGTGGATGGAGGGGGCTTCTGGGAGACTGGGGTACGGCAGTGTAAACTCTGGTAGTTGGCTTGGTATTAGAATGATATATTAATAAAACTTCCATTGACAGTATTGTGAACCACAGTTCATATAATCGATATAAAAATGCAAAGACATAATTAAATTATGAGCATCATAGATAAACTAGAGTGTATCATGCTGAGTTAAAGCAGTCAGGAGAGATACAAATAATGCATGACCTCTCTCTTATGTGGAATGTAGAGAAATATGCTAAAGAAATGACAAATGGCCAAAGGCATCAGAACCTAAGAGTTGCCCTGCAGAACTGAGTTTACCAAGAGGGTGGGGATGTATGTGGGATATGAGAGATAGTTATACTAATATGGGATAGTTGTTGGGAAGGAAACTGGGAGAGGGAAGCTGACACTCCGGTGGTGACTGCGGTGTTGTAACATTGTATAAGTAAAAATCTATCATTAGCAGTCTTAGAATTTATGATGCCTCAATAGAAATTGGAAAAAATAAAAATAATGTATGTATAACATCACCAGTGACTTTGCCAATAGGGAATATCAGAGCAGATATTAGATTTAATTGTTAGTTGTATTTGCCATAGTTAATTTAGGGGGTTGGCATATACTATGGTTTGAAAAGGCATCTTTTATTCATAGTTGGTTATTTGGAGGAAGTAGTTTATAAAGAAGGCACACTAAGCTATAGATCCTAAGATGCTTGGTGATCATTACTATAGTTTTGTGTGTGTATTTTGTTTTTCTTATTTTTCTTTGTTTGTCCTATAATTCTCTTTGAGAAAAGTAGACTCACTTATGTTTTAAAATATCTCATGAATTTTATTCAAAATAGGTCAACAGTTATTTTTCCTAATGAGCAAACTGTTAACTGAAATTGTGATTCCATTCTTAAGCATAGTTCCTCAGAAACTGTTCATTTTACAAGAACATATTGAAAAGAATATTAAAGAGCAGTACTTTGATTTAGTACCGGAAGTCAGAAAGCTAAACAGAAAATGGCTAGATTTTTAAAAATAAAATTGTAATTCTTGAGAGAAATGCAAAAAAAAATTGTACTTACCAGTGAGATCTGTATAAATGATTGAATAACAACTAATATAATTCAATACTGTCTTTCAAAGCATCACCATTAAGTCAATACTGATTGGCTCAGCTGCTATGGAATAGGTTTATTTTATCATTTGTATAACAATGACTTGACGTGATAAAATAACAATGACAGAATTGTGCTATGTTCCACATGTACCAACATTAGAAGCAGCTAAGTGATTTAAGATTAGAATTTACGTTGATCTCATATTTCCTGCTATTACTCTAAAAACACATTTGCCGTATCCAGACTTTTGAGACACTTCTCACTGGTTTGTATTCCTTTCATTTTCATTTATCAAAAGAAAAAAGATGCAATTTACTTTAACATCTCTGATATTTCTGGGAACAAATTTTTGAATGTTCATCTATGAATGTTTAAGGGGTGTGTTGTTTCATATTATTGCAATAAGAATTGGTATATGTTTTGTCAAAGTACTTTGTAGAAAGTTTGAACATGACTCTCAAATGTGCCATGGGCCAACAAATTTTTGTTATATTTTCTGTTATATTTTGTTATATTTAATGTTATATTTAATGAGGAAAGAAGCAAATAATAAAAATGGTTACAAGGAGAAAATAAGAACTTTTGTAAAGACAGTGGAAGAAAACATTTCTCAAATAATATTGATAAATTGGATAATAAATTATTCAATTTCTTTCTATAAAAACATATTTGGTTTCACATTTAGAGTTTACTTGACTTTTTTAATGATTTGACTTCCAAAATTTATAGAGAAACACAATATACTTTGTATATTTTTAAATTTAAGATAGTTTATGATAATTTTGCTAATATGCAACCTACACAGTCAAAACAACATTGTTTGTAACTATCTTGACTTTTAAAGTGTCAGAATATGGAGCTGTAGCAATAGCACAGAGGGTAGGGCGTTTTCCTTGCATGCAGTTGACCCAGGTTCAATTCCTGGCATTCCATATGGTCCTCTTAGCACCGGCAGGAGTAATTCCTGAGTACATGAGCCAGGTAATCCTTGTGCATCGCTGGATGTGATCCAAAAGCAAAAACTCAATACATACTAAACAAAAATAAAGTACCAGAAAAAACTCATGGATATACCATAAAAATTCCATAGTTCATGTTCTAGAAGAATAGTTCAATGGACTAGATCGCATGGGAGGCCTAGGTTCAGTCACTGGCAACACAAGATCACTTGAGCAGTGCAAGAAGCTACTGGAAGAAATGAGGGAATGAGGGAATGAAGAGAAAATGAGAGAGGGACGTAAGACAGGAAGGAGAGAATGACGGAGGGAGAGTGGGAGGGAGAGATGAGTGAGTAAAACATCCATAACCTAACAATGCTCTCTTTGGAAAGTAATGCTATTGCATCATTATAACATTTCTTCTAACTGTGCTAAATGAGCTGAACCTTTTTGAACAAAACTGTCTGTGTTCTTTAATAGGGCATAACTAGGTAGCTTCAGTCAGTGCTGGTTGCCTGTACAATGAGATGTGCTTCTTGTATTTTATCATGTCATTTTCAGAGACTTAGATTTGTTCTCACTTCAGAATCCAGAAGAACCAGTTGGAACTAATTTGCCATATCAGTTTTATGGACTTAACTGCCTTATTAAATATAATGTACCAAAACTGAAATTCTTCAGCTCCATATAGTTTTTGTATCAAAATTTTGATGATATGTGAATTACTTTATTGCTGTAGCTTTGAAAAGAACATTAAATCAGAATTTCTTCTAAAATATTACATAAACTGTTGGCTTATATTTTAATTGCACAGTTGTTACAATAATCTTTTGGTGACATTTTTAAGATTTGTCTTTGTTGTATCAATATAATAAAATATTTTCCCCATTCAACAGAAGAACAATGAATGACATTTAGATTTGATTTTTTTATATTTATTTACTTGCTTGACAAACCTAGGAAAATATTGGAAAAATTTAGTTGTCTCCGTAATATAGTTTTCAATATAACTATGTGTCAAAACTGAGCAAATAGTAGGCAGCTTACTTTAGATGATTATTTACCAAAATGAGAATAATTATATTGTGATTTGCTATAGATAACATGCTGTGATTGTACAGTATAACAGTATAACAAATTATCTTTGTCTATAAAAATCTTTTGATTCTCAGGTGGTCATTTTAAGGCTCTACTGCAAACACCCCCATTGTAAAGAAAACTGAGTTTTACAGTATTTTTTTTTACCTTTGGAATGCATTAGGATAATATAGATCTGTAATTTCCAGTTGTTTTATACTTGCAAACTTTGATTGAAAATCACAGTATAAGAACAGTACCCTCAAATGAGTGAGTCATTAGGAAATTCCAAATGAGCCACAGCTGAAAATTGATTAAATCTTATAGGGGAACTGCATGAGAGTAAAGGATCAAGTGGTAGGAAAGGGTTGGTGGGGTGAATAAAGAAAACAAGTTTGGACAAAGGAAACAAGAGTAGTTGTAAAAAGTTGAGCAAGACTGATCTAGAGAATACTATAAAACACATCTAGAAAATGTTATAAAACACAAACACCTGGCACTTCTATAATAAACTGAACAAGGAAACTCTGTAGCATAATCCTTCGTATTCAAATTTAAGTGCTTTCTCTATTGAGTGTCTACTAAGTTTAGAAACCCCTTTTATATTTTATAATATTATATCGAGCATGAGAACTTTGCCATTAAGTCCTAAGAGCAGTAAGGGAGCTACTCTAGACTGCAGAATGTGTAATTTAAGGGAATTGTATTCGTCTATTAAAAATGATACTTCACACTTCATTACATTATAGATATCTGCACTTGAGAACTCAATCTATTCTCCTTGTCTCCTTTAATGATACAACTTGTCAAATATTCCCTTCTTGTCACTTGAAAAAATAGAAGAAGGTCAGAATATAAGGAAGCCCTAATGAGTGACAAAATCATTGCCAGGTAAACTGGAAATACTTGAACTAAGATAATTCGCAAAAAAATAAAATAAAATTATATTCTGGATTTTAGAAGTATAATTTACTTTTAAATCTTGGTGAACTTTTCAATTTTACTTAAACAGGTAGCATGGTCCTTCCGTTGTTCATCGATTTACTTGAGTGGGCCCAGTAACACCTCCATCGTGAGTCTTGTTACTGTGTTTGGCATATTGAATATGTCACGGGGAGCTTGCCAGACTTTGCCATGCAGGTGAGACATGCTTGGCAGCTTGCTGGGGTCTTCGAGAGGGGTGGAGGAATCAAACTTGGCTCTGCCTGGCCAGCTGCGTGCAAGGCAAACACCCTCCTCCTGTGCTATCACTCCAGCCCACTTAAATAGGTAATTGAGGCAATCTCTGAAGAACTTTTTTGAGTAACATTCAAACTAAGAGGTAAATTATTTCAAGCTTGGTTCATCAGGAGAAAATATCAGGCTTTTTAATTAAATATTTACATTAATTCTGATTAGATACAGAACACACTGATCTACAATGTCCTAAAGGAAGTATGCCCTCTTTTCCTGTTTATTTTTCTAGCTATATGGCCTTAGTATTGTGATAACTCAAATCTTTATTGTAAAATACCGATCACCACTTTTTAATGCTTGAGATACTGCATCTTATATAAAGATTCCATTTTAGGGGTCTGATTTTGAGTTCAGATAAATGAGCACAGAGCATTACCACTGCAATTGGAGATTTACAAGATAGTAGGTAATGAATGCCTGGCTATCTGAATTCAAAATCTAAAACATCCAGATAATAGCCATCTTAATCACCTCACTTTGGCTCAGAGCACTTCTATTTTGGTTTTTTTTTTTCCCCCTTTTTACAAGAAACCTTTCTATATTTTCCCATCAGAGACTTTAGTGGATATTTTAATGCTTTCTTTAAACTATGCCCAAGGTTAAAGAAGATTGTTTTTATCTCAGATAAGAAGCAAAAGATCATTATATCCATCGGATGCTAGTGTGATTAAAATCAATGCATTTAGACTTTACAATTTTCATAAATAATCTGTTTTGACTCAGTATGTAGTAATGCAAAAACATTTTAGAAGCATGAATAAATTTGTAAAATTGGAGTTTTGGCATGTAGGGTCTTATCTTTTGCTCAGATCTCTATCTTCTTATGATATAATATCCAAATTAAAAATATCATCTTAAAATATTGCCACTAGTATTAAGGCACTAAATGAGTTAGTGAAGATAAAGCAGCTGAATGAGTTAGACTACAGTTAGAATACACTGTTGAATTGTTATATTTTTGTAAATATAAGTAGGATTTTTTTACAGAATACTATAAGAGGTTTATTGTATGAATGTAGCTATGCCTTAAAGACATACCAAAAGAGTAACTTTATATAGGTGCATCTTTGTAAAATTCTGTGTCTTTGGTATTTCAAGTAGCACTGTAGCACTGTACTCCCACTGTTCATCAATTTGCTCTAGTGGGCACCAGTAATGTGTCCATTGTGAGATTAGTTGTTACTGTTTTTGGCATATCGAATAAGCCACTGGGAGCTTGCCAGTATCCCTTATAATTATAAAATAAATACTGAAGGGGTCAGAGACATAGCACAATGGGTAGGGTTCCTGCCTTGCCTGGAGCCAATCAGGATTCAATCCCTAACACAGAACATAGTCCCCTTTACACAGCCAGGAGTGACCCCTGACCACAGCCAAGAATGCAGGGCCCAGATTAAGCCAAGGACACAGCTATGCATAGCCCAAAAGCTAATAGAAATGATTAAATAAGTAAATACATATTCACTGTAGTCACTGTCCTCCCGTTGTTCATCGATTTGCTCGAGCAGGCCCAGTAACGTCTCCATTAGAGGCTTTGTTGCTACTGTGTTTGGCGTATCAAGTATGTCATGGGTAGCTTGCCAGGCTTTGCTAGGAAATTCCAAATGAGCCACAGCTGAAAACTGATTAAATGTTATAGGGGCACAATATGAGAGTAAAGGATCAAGTGGTAGGGCAGGAAAGGGTTGGTCGGGTGGATAAAGAAAACATTCTTACTCTGAATCTTTAGATAATCCTGTTCAAAGAGAAATTTTTTTTTGGTTTTTGGGTCACACTCAATGACTCTCAGGGGTTACTCCTGGCTCTGTACTCAGGAATTACTCCTGGCGATGCTGCGAGACCATATGGGATGCCAGAGATCCAATCTGGGTTGGCCGCATGCAAGGCAAATGCCCTAGCTGCTGTACTATTACTCCAGCCCCTCAAAGAGAAATGGCTCGGTATTGAATTATGCTAACAAAAATGTGCCTACAGTGCAGTGGTAGTAGATAGAGAATTTATGAAGAGAGCAGTTGTAGTCAAATCTGTGCAGATCCCTTTTTTGCCACTACAGGGTTTTTAACCATGGGACGACTCCACAAACACTAAGATTATCTAAGCAGAGCATGGTTGGCAATCACATATTCCTGTGGATGTTTAGAGATATGCTGGTGGCTGGTCCTGGAGGTCATCGGCCGCAGGAGCCCTGGTCGGGGCGGGGAGGAAAGCTCAACCCGCTCCCCTCCCCACCATGCTGAGACCACTCTCCGCACACATGAAGGTACTGGCAGAGGGACAAAGCCACGCGGGTTCCGGGGCCGAGATCTCCAAGCCTACTCGGATTGGAGTTGAGCATCCTCCACACAGATACTCCAAATTCCAGTAGGCGGGGGTAACACCCACCACCTGGCCCCCTGGCGCTGTGTAATCCCATCAACGGCCAAGACTCAGAGACTATAAAATCCAGCTCCCGGATGAGACCAGTGCAGTCTCCTGCTCCCGCGCCTGGCTGTTCCTCGCCGGGGACCCTTGGAGGGGAGCGGGTTGAGCTTTCCTCCCCGCCCCGACCAGGGCTCCGGCAGCCGAAGACCTCCAGGACCAGCCACCACCATGCTGAGACCACTCTCCGCACACATGAAGGTACTGGCAGAGGGACAAAGCCACGCGGGTTCCGGGGTCGAGATCTCCAAGCCTACTCGGATTGGAGTCGAGCATCCTCCACCCAGATCCTCCAAATTCCAGTAGACGGGGGTCACACCCACCACCTGGTCCCCTGGCGCCGTGTAATCCCATCAACGGCCAAGACTCAGAGACTATAAAATTCAGCTCCTGGAACCCCGCGGCCGCATTCGCAGCCTCGTGACATCTTATCTGGACATCTTTTTATGACATCTTATTATCTCATTCCTACTTTGGATAAACTTGCAGGCTATCGAATGTAGCCTGCCCACAGGGCAGAGTCTGGCAAACTCTCCGTGGCGTACCAAATATGCCAAATACTAGTAACAATGATGGGTCTCATTCTCCTAAAGAGTCTTGAATATAATCTCAGGGCTAGGATGAAAGAGACGTTACTGGGGCCTGCTCAAGGCAATCGACGAAAAACAGGATGATGAATGAATGAATGAATGTTTAGAGATATCTTTGCTAGGCTATTTCCAATGCAAATTAACAGAAGATGTAAATGCCCATTAATCTATCTACATATAAGATTCACTAATCTCTCTTATTAAACTTCCTGTTTTATTCTTGTCAGTGGAGAGCTAGGAAAAACTTTAATCAGGGAGATAGATAGTACAGTGGGTGAAGCACTTGACTTGCATATAAAGGACTCTGGTTCAGTCCCTGGCATCCCATATGGTCCCTTGAGCACTGCAAGGAGTAGTACTTCGTACAGAGTCCAGAGTAACCCCCTAGATTCTCCTGGTGTGATCCAAAAGCCAACAAACAAAGTAACTCAGTTTAATCAGGTGTTTGTCATGTCCAGGGAATTAGTGAATATCCCAACTTGAGGTGCACCATCTCTACATATGGAGTAGTCAACTAATTGTATTATTTGCTGCTCTGCCTCTTCAAATGATTACTATCAGTTAGGCAAAGAATTATGCTGCACTACCGAATCATCTCTGGTTGTGTCTCAATAGGTGAGTTTTTCCTCTTCACTAAAATAAGTTCAGATATATGAAAGCTGTTTTTAAAGTGTCTGATTCTCTATAATAGCTTGGAAAAAAAATTTTTAATATGTGTATCCCTTTATCAAAAATATTGCATTAATAGTAATATCTTGCTATTACACCAGCAATAATTGGCATCAATAACTCATTTATAGTGTGGATATGAAAAAATATTTATACTATGATATGAAAAAATTTATGTTTTGAACTGATTAATATTTATGCAGTATATTTAATTAATTGTTATATTATAAAAATAGTATAAATTGGTAAATAGAATAATGAAAATGATTCAAAATATATCGGTAAAATAATATAGGTGATTTTAAATTATATCTCAATTACCAACTTCCCCTTTGATTAGATATTGATTAGATCAATGAACATAAATAGTCCAGAATTAAAGGCCCAAAGAAAGAATTTGTACTTTAACTAGGTGAGTCTAAGACAGGTTCGGATAACTCTCCATGGGAAAATTATTTGTATCTACAAAGCATGTTATCTTCTTTACAGATCCCTAACACTATTTCCCCCAATTATAACACACCAGCATTATGGAAAATAACAGAGTTGGTAGAGTGCTTGTTTAGAGCTGATAGAGTGCTTGTTTTTGCATGAAATGTACGCATGTTTGATTCCCCAGCACTGTGTATGGTCCCCTGAGCCCTGTCAGGAGTAATCCCTAAGCATAGAGCCCTAAGAGTAAGCCTGAAGCACGGCTGGATACTCCCTCCCTAAATATAACAAAACAAAATGCGCCACCAATTTTGTTAATCCATACTCAGCAGTCAGATTTTCACTGATGAATATTATTATGCACTGACTCAGAGCATAAATTTAAAGTCAATCTTTTAATTCTCTCTCTCTCTCTCTCTCTCTCTCTGTTTTTCCCTCTCTCTCTCTCTTCCCCCATACACACACCAGGAAAAATAATGCTAAATAAACATACTTAGAAATTCTTCTATAATTTGGAAAAATAAAGAAATAAAGAGTAAGATTTTGTAGAATAACAAAAAAAAGAGAGGTAAGGTAGACAGAATATTTAAAAAATTCAAATCTTGACAAATTATAACTACTGACCAACTCTTCCAGTTATGATAAATCCTCGAGGGTATTCAATAATGAAGGTCACTAATGTAGCACTGTCTGTAGCACTGTCCTCTCCTTGTTTGTAGATTTGCTCAAGCAGGCACCAGTAACTGTCTCCATTGTTAGACTTGTTACTGTTTTTGGCATATCTAATATGCCATGGGGAGCTTGCCAGGCTCTGCCATGTGGGCGGGATACTCTTCGTAGCTTGCTGGGCTCTCTGAGAGGGATGGAGGAATCGAACCCACGTTGGCTGCATGCAAGACAAATGCAAGACAAATGCCCTACCCACTGTGCTATAGCTCCAACCCAAATGAATCAGTAATGATCACAGTTAAGTTGGGTTATCAATTAAAAACAAAAATGCATTTTAATTGTTATATTGTTGCTGAGGGGTAAATACAAATACATTTTTCAAAGTAAAGTACTCTAACTGCACTGGAGGGCAATTTAGCAATCTCTATAAAATCATAAACTTATCTAAAGTTTTCAGAAAATTTCATAGATGTTTAGTTCCCAGGTTCTGTCTCAACTTAATTAGATATAAGTGAAAAAAATGCATACAGTTTGTTCACTGATAGTTTGTTTTGAAGAAGCACTGCTTGACAATATTGAATCTTAACTGTTATTTACTTTAAAAAACATAGCTGTAAGATATCATATGCTACCTCAGAATGTAGGAAATAATCACATTATTTGTGTAAAAATATTGGCTGTGATGATAAATGGTAACTATTCAGAGTTTTAGTCAATAATGGTAAAATCAAGTACTTTTGCCTCTCAGTAGACATTAATTCTTATATTTTCATAAAATAGTGTTTAAATATAATTATACATATATTAATATATTTGAATATTCATATATCCATACATTGTTTTGCTGACATTTATAAATAAGTTCTTGTGTACTTTATATTAATTCAGATAAATCAAACATATATCACTATATAAGTTTAAAGAATACTATATATTGTTCGGATACACATGTAGAAATAAGACTACCACTTTACATAAACTACCACTTGTACATTATATAATTACTACTCCTTTATTGGCAGATACTAAGTGGCCACTTTAAATTTTATAATAGTGTATCACTGCATCTGTATTTAGACTTCTAAGGTTTATTTTTAGTTTCAAATATGTAGTTATAGACTATATATGCAACTGTTTAAAATATGGAGCATAGATACAATATTTTTATTCATTCAGGATAAAACTCAGATGTCGAAATACTGTATTATTTGATGGGTCTATGCTTAAAATTTTGAGTAATCTGTTTACTTTTTCTTCCATTTGTGAATTCACCTATAATGATGCTATACACAAGTACATGCCAAAAATGAATTATATTAAAATTTTAAAATGACAGAAATTTTAATTCAGGACAAAACAAATAAAAAATTTGAATAGAATAATACAAATCAGTAATCTAACATCTCCCAACACACAATACCCCAGGAATAGATGGCATCTCTGGTAAATTTTACAAAACATTCAAATAAGAATTAATGCAAATATTTCTAAAACTATTTCAAAAATTTCCAGAGAAGGGAACATTTCCAAATTCATTCCACAGGGTCAGCATGATTCTGATAGCAAAGTGAGGTAAGCATATTACAAGAAAGCAAGAATATAGACCACTATCTATTATACAAAGATGAAAAAAAAATCTCAGCAAAGCATTAGAAAAATGGGTCTAGTACTATAATAATAAGATTGTGCACTATGGCTAACTGTGATGTGTCCTTGACAAGACTATTCTACAGAAGTCAATAAATGTGATGCAACACATAATGCACGGCTTATATGATTTTGCAAAGATAATAAAAACAAACAAACAAAAACATTTTACAAAATACATATTTTCATGCAACTATCTACAAATTGATAATTGAGGGGATCATATGTTACCACAGTAAAGGCCATTTGTTACCAACAACTGCTAAAATCCTAATTAATGTTGAGTAGTTGAAAACTCTTCTTTCAGTTCAGAAAAAGTCACCACTCAATATATTGCTTATTCTGTGTTCTGTGTTGGGAGTGTCAGATTGTTGAAAGACCCTGTTAAAACAATTAGGTCAAACAAATTAAAAAAAAAACAAATCTGTAAAAAAAGGAATGACATTTTTATAGATTATGTGATCTTAACTATTAAACTCCAAAATGAAAAAATTTGTAACTAATAAGTAATTTTATGATGTTGTAGGATATAAAATCAATGCACAAAATTAGAAATATACACCAGTAGATATCTGGGAAATAATTAAAATGTTTTTATTAAAGTAAAAGTAAAAATTTAAAATACAATGAATAATAAACTTAAAGGAAGTTAAATATTTATGCATTGCAAATTATAACACTTTACTTAAAGTAATAAAAATTACAATCATGGGTCAGAGACAACAGAACAGCAGGCAAGATGCTTGCCTGCAAACTCCATTCAATTCCCAGTACCTTATTTGATTCCCTGAGTCACTCCAGGAGTGTTCCTTGAATGCAAAGCCAGATATAAACCCTAAGTACAGCCATATGTGACCCACCAAAATAAGTGTGTGTGTGTACACACACACACACACGCACACATATGTGTGTGTATGTATGTATGTATATATATATATAGTTATTCTGGATTTATAAATTTGAAAATAAAATTGTTAAAATTCCTGTATTCACCTAAGGACATCTCTAAGTTTAGCAATTTCTATACAAATTTCAATAGCATTGCTCATAGTTTTTTTTAAAAAATTCTAAAATACATAAGAAACAATTTAAAATATAAAATAACAAAAATATTTCGGAAAAAAGCAAAGCTTAAAGCATCACACTTTCTGATTGCAAGATATAGTATAAAACTCTCATAACAAATCCTTTTCTTTAATTAAAAAAACCTGTCACACATTGACATAGAACATACCAATTCTGCACAAATATTTAAATAATATTTACTAGGGCCTTGCCTTGTATATAGCCAATTTTTGTTTGATTCTCAGAACCAGATATGGTGTTTTGAGCATCTCCAAAGTAATCTCTAAGCACAAAACTAGGAGAAATACCTCATAGTAGCCCTAGTGTGACACAAAATTCCAGGAATTATAATAATAAATCATAAATAAATAACATCTAACAAGAGGAATCAGAAAATTCACTAGGGAATGATGATCTTTTCTACCAGTGGTGTTGAGAGAATGAGATGAACACATGCAGAAAAATTATAAACAATATACATCTTACGGAAATGAACAAAAAATAAATCAAATATATTGCTCTTATATCTGATATCCTAAAAATCCGAGAACCTAACATCGGTAAAACAATTTTGTTGGTCAAAGTTATTTGACCAACATGGTTGGACAAAGATTTTTGTAATAGACCAAAGGGAAGTGAAACAAAAACAGAAATAAAGAACTATAATTAAGTAAAGTAAGTAAAATAAAGGCCCTCCCGTTGATCATCGATTTGCTCGAGCAGGTCCAGTAACGTCTCCATTGGAGACTTTGTTGTTACTGTGTTTGGCATATCGAATACGTCATGGGGAGCTTGCCAGGCTCTGCCGTGCGGGCGAGATCCTCTCGGTAGCTTGCCGGGCTCTCCGAGAGGGGCGGAGGAATCGAACTCGGGTCGGCCATGTTGGCTGCGTGCAAGGCAGACGCCAACCGCTGTGCTATCGCTCCTATATCTGAAAATGAAAATAAAGCATGTAAAATGTATCAAATATTATAAACTGTTATCAGGTATGATATGAATATACAAAAATGTAAGAAAACTAATTGAAATAAATAAAAATATCAAATAAAATTTGGTAAATCAGTAAAGGAACAGTTTTCCAAGGAAGGTCTCTAAATGATCAGCAGATATATGAATAAATAAACATTATTACAACAATACAAATCATCAGACAAAAAAAATATAATATGACATCCCATTCACTGGTTAGAATCAAGTTTGGTAGCAGATATAGAGACAGTACATAAAGATAATAGCTGATCATATCAAAATTTGTATGTGCTGAGCAAATTCTGTATTTATGGGCATCCAGTTTGGATCTGTAGCACCATGTGGTATCACAAATACCTCCAGGAACAACCACTGAACACAAAGTGTCGGGAAGTCCAAAACCATAATAAGGTATACTCAATGCCCCCTCCAAATGATTTTCCTTCTGATGTTTTTTAAGGTAAATGAGAATATCAACATAATGAGAACAATAAGGTTATAACTGAAAAGAAATTATAAGGCAAATAGAATATGTTTTCCAATTTATACCTATTAAGAGTGAATATTAACAGATTAGGCTTTCCATTTTTATTCACTTAAATACAAATTACTTAAATTATTAATGATGAAATGAACTAAAAGGGAAAGAAAACTGATTTTTGGTAACAAATTTGACAAATTATAATACATTTTATAACAATTTTGATCCAATATTAAGAAAAATGATATTTAAAAATCACAATAATTTTTAGTCTATTAGGATTAATCATAAAGTTAATCACAGTTATATCTTATCGGTAATGCATTTATTATAATTTTTCATATACTACTACAATTGGCATAATGTCTTAACAATAGTCACACAAAATCTGTTCATGACTTATTTTGTAAAAATAAATAATTTAAATCAAAATGATAATGGGGTAACCATTGAGAATTACATACATCAAAAAGATTGGAAATAACCAGTTATGGGAACATGATGAAAAAAAATAATTTACTATTTTTGAAAATGCTACGTGGTTCAGCCTCTGTTGAAACCAGTATAGCTATGTCCCAAAAATGTTAGAATAGAACTTCCATGTGATTGATGATACCACACATTTGCATCTACTTAGAAAACACAACCTTGATTCAAAAGCATATATGCACATATATATGATCATGCTATCTATGATCATGGTGATGACGTTAAGGTATGTATACTACTACTGCGACTTGGATAGAACTGGAGAGTATTGTGAATTAAGTCAGATGAAGGATACTTACTAAATAAACTTGCTCATCTATGATACAGAGGAACTAAATAAGGGAATTGATAGAACTGAAATTACAAAACCTTGACTTCAGATAACATAAGTGAGACTTCTAAGCATGGATTGTGAGGGTCAGGGGAAATGAAGAAGTAATGGTGGACGGTTCTTGCACACTTGGGAGGAGTTGAGCAAGAAAATGTATATCCAAACAATAAACATCAACACTATTACAAACATGTGACATAAATTAATAAATAATATTTAAATACTGAATGCATGAATAAAATAGTAAATTAATTATATCTTGGAGACTTTGTTGTTACTGTGTCTGGCATATTGAATACTCTCGGTAGCTTGCCGGGCTCTAATATGTGCATTCTTCAACATACAAAATGCAAGAGGAAATACTATTTTTGTTTCAATTTATTTATTTTTTTCCAGTAGTATAACATTTATTACATCATTTCAGTCAAATTACTTTTTTTTTTAGACTTACAAATTTTTGTGCTTGGGTTTCAGTTATACAATGATAAAGTCATGGAACAAAATTCCTGGTACTAATCTCAGCCACTCCTGGGGGAAATGCTACTTTGAAAATAGAAATATTTTTTAAAATGTGATAATTTAAAGGCTAAAAAACAATTCATACTAAGATGTAAAATCACCTGACCAAGAAATCAACAGATATTTAAGATTTAATTCTGTAATAATTAAATATTTAAGACATTTAAGATTTAATTCTGGACCTACTGTATCTCAAATTTTTTTTTAAATGTAGGAGTATTGCTATTTATTCAGCCACTGATTAGCTGATTGAATTGTGCATGAACACCACCTTACATTTTTTTTCATTTTTTATAATTTTATTTATTGAATCACAATGAGTGCAGTTACAAAGCTTTAGAGTCTAAGTCTCGGTCATACAATGAAACATCCTACCTTCACCAGTGCCCATTTTCCACCACCAAAAACCCCAGAATACCCCCAACCCACACCCTCCCCCTACCTGTGGGGCAGATGATTTCCACATTACTCTCTCTCTACTTTGAACACATTCAATATTTTGACACTAGACCCACCATTATTATTTGAGATTTTACCCCAACACTAGGATCTGCTGAAAAGGCAACAATAGACAATTTGTGTTCTATTGCTGGTCATGAATAACATGTAATGTCGCGTGGCTGCAGTGGGGCCATGTGATTTTGAAATTCCGAAATTTTAACACTTAAATCTGGAGGGATTTCTGCCAAAAGCTACTGGGTTTCGAGATTTGCTCCTGAGTCTCTGGGATCGTGGCTGTTGAGCAGCTTGATCAGGAGCCAGAGAGGCTGTTTGTGGGCGATAACTTGGGGTCTCGTTGGGGTGGGGAGGACAGGCCCGGCTCCACCCCCATCCCGTGAGGCCCAACAAGTTTCATCATTGTGGGCCCAAGCCTGACTGTCCAATGGCCTCTGGAGAAGGACGGCCACCGAGCCGCCAGGGAGAAGCAGGCGGAGGGACATCACCCTTTCCCCCCTGGGGTGGCCAGGCGACAGTAACCTACTGTGTGGTCCGGACGCATTTCTGCCAAAAGCCGCTGGGTTTTGAGATTTGTTTCTGAGTCTCTGGGATCATGGCCTTTAAGAAGCTTGATCAGGGGACAGAGAGGCCATTTGTGGATGATGACTTGTAGTCTCGTTGGGGTGGGGAGGAGAGGCCCGGCTCTCCCCCCCGCCCCCATCCCATGAGGCCCAAAATGTCTCGTCACTGTGGGCCCAGACCTGACTGTCCAATGGCCTCTGGAGGATGACGGCCACTGAGCCACCAAAGGGGAGGAGGCGGAGTGACAACACCCTTTCCCCCTGGGGTGGTCCAGCGACAGTAACGTACTGTGGGGTCTGGATGCATTTCTGCCAAAAGCCGCTGGGTTTCGAGATTTGTTTCTGAGTCTCTGGGATCAAGGTCATTAAGCAGCATGATAAGGAGCCAGAGAGGCTGTTCGTGGATGTTGACTTGGGGTCTCGTTGGGGTGGGGAGGACAGGCCCGGCTCCTCCCTCCACCCCACGAGGCCCCACATGTTTCGTCACTGCGAGCCCAAGCTTGACTGTCCAATGGCCTCTGGAGGATGATGGCCACCGAGCCACCAAAGGGGAGGAGGCGGAGTGACAACACCCTTTCCCCCTGGGGTGGCCCAGTGACAGTAATGTACTGTGGGGTTCGGATGCATTTCTACCAAAAGCCACTGGGTTTTGAGATTTGTTTCTGAGTCTCTGGGATCATGGCCGTGAAACAGCTTGATCAGGAGCCAGAGAATCCGTTTGTGGGCGACAACTTGGGGTCTTGTTGCGGTGGGGTGAACAGAACCGGCTCTACCACCATCCCATGAGGCCCAGCGTGTCTCATCACTGGGGGCCCAAACCTAACTGTTCAGTGGCCTCTGAAGGATGGCAGCCACTGGGCCGCCAGGGGGAACAGGCCAAGGCACAAAACCTATTCCCACCTGGGTTGGCCCAGCACCGGTGACCTACTGCAGGGACCAGACGGATTCAAGATTTGTTACTGAGTCTCTGTGATCATGGCCGTTAAGCAGTTCAATCAGGAACCAGAGAGGCCATGCCTCCAATTATATAGCTGAGCTGGAGGTGGTTTGTGGGCGTGTTTCCCACATACCTAACTTTTGGCCGTTTACTTACTTTGCCCCAAGTTTTTGGGGTCTGGCCAAAGGCACAGCAGCAATTTTGGGGTATCTGGAAGTCTGAAGGCACCATCAGGTTGCTGATGCACTCACCTCACAGGTACAGATAGACCTGCTGGTGGAACCATACCCTCTCAAATTTTTTATTCAATATTTTATAGTCCAATATGTTACCCAACATGTAGAAATGAGAAACTGGGGTAAGGAATTAGAGTTAAGTGCATAATATTTCTTTTTGTGGTGATGACAATGAACTAAAATTAATTGTTTTTGCACATCATTGAACATACTGAAAAAGACAAGATTCATAGCTTGGATAAATGAATTGCATGGCATACAGAACAGAGTACAATACATTCATAAATTTATATCTGTGAATAAATTTATGATTTTAAATTGGTAATACCTTGAATATATAATATGATGGCTTATTTAAAATTTTTTGTATCTTATATTTTTATTGTAAAATAATATATTTTATAGCTTTCTTGAATATTCAAGGATGAGGGGTGTGATTTAAGTGGTAGATTGCATTTTTGGTTTTCTGTAACAATTCCCAAGTAGTGAATTACATCAGAGAAGCCCTTGCAACAAAAATTTTCACATTACCTCTGTAATGGTGTCTTTGTAAGTCAATGTATTAAATGCCATGTGTGTTGCTATACATTAAAAGATGTGAAGAAAAGAAAAATCATTTGTATATCATCAGTCTAAACCACTGATGTGAGAGAACAAGTGCATTTAATCCAGTCTGAATATGAAAGTCAAACTCAAACTAGTTATTTGAGTTGTAAATTCTTAGGTCTAAATTTAAAATCTCTAAAGCCATGAGAACTGGTATCTGAGGTGAAAGATAGATGCCCTGACTCAAGCACAGAAAAATCTATCCTTTCCCTGCCTTTATTCTACACACGCTATCAACAGATTAGATGATTTCCATTTGCCTTGGTATGATGACTTTTACTCAGTCTGCAGATCCACCTTTTAATCTCTTCTGGAACCATCATACAACCCAATAATTTATTGGAAAATTCCATTACCTAGCACTGCATTGTAGCACTGTCCTCCCGTTGTTCATCGATTTGCTCAAGCAGGCCCAGTAACGTCTCCATTGTGAGACTCGTTGTTACTGTGTTTGGCATATTGAATACGTCACGGGTAGCTTGCCAGGCTTTGCCATGCGGGCGAGATAACCTTAGTAGCATGCTGGGCTCTCTGAGAGGGGCAGAGGAATCGAACCTGGCTTGGCCAGACTGGCTGCACACAAGGCAAAAGCCCTACCGATTCCATTACCTATTTAATACAAAAAAAAGGTAAATAAGCATTATAGTTTAAGTACTTTTTTAAGATTCTTATTAGCAAATCAATCTGCATTGGTTATCTCTCATCAAAATTGTTTCTTTTCCTCTCATATTGAGCCATTTAATTTCTCTCATACCTTTAAACTCTTACAGCACTGTACTCACCTCTGTTGTGACATGGTAGCTAGAATTTCCTCCCAGACCGCTTCCAGGGGCTTTGCAACTCAAACCTCAAAGTTTCTCTGCCAATATAGTACAATGCTCACAAAGACTTTCCTGCCCATTTATCCAGACCTCACATGTGAGGTACGTGAAACATTCACAGTGCATTTGGCACTTTTTTCTCAAATGAATGAGTAATCAATTAATAAAAAAAAATAACCAACCCATCCACAAATATGTTCTTCCCTCTTACTGAATTAATTTGTTCTCTGTCCTAAACTAATTGTCCTGGACTCCTCATACCATGGTTAATAGTTCCATGCCTAAATTTTTTTTTTCTGGTCTCACTTTCTAGGAAATCAGCTCTAAGACAGTTGTTATACACAACTATCTGTTCAGCTTTATAAAATTAACTTGGTTTTCAGGAAATAATTCTATGATAATATTTTCATTGATAAATATTGATAAAATTGTGGTTGTTTTTTAAAGATTTTTATATTATTTTTGCATACATGAAATTTGAAAAAGTCCCTTCGAATTTTAGTTACAAATATTTTAATATATACATGAACATGAAAAAGACTCTAGAAGCACTATTTTTCTATCAAAAATTAGTAACAGCAATGCTTCTAGTAACTTTGTTATATCCTTACAAATATGTTTTTTCTGTTTATATTCTGTCAGATAATTGTTGCAGATTTTAACTTGGATAAGTAAGCAACTGCTCTATGTGAATAAAAAATATTTTAAGCAAATCATGGCTTAGCATGAGGTCACATAATTTTATATTCTGTGGTTATATATTCATTTAAGTATCAAAAATTTATCATGTACTGACTACTCAGTATCATGAACAATATCACGGTATCACAATTTTGACAAGCAAATATACAATAATTATTTTATTTAATGTTATCATTTAAAAAGTATATATGTCTTCAAATGCATTACTTAGTAAAATTTAATTGCATTTACTTTTGACCACTGATTAATAAAATATATGCATAAGTAGTTGATGAAAGTATTCTCAAATATGTGAATGAAGTTTGCTCAATGGAATAAACTTCTACTTATACTTCCTTATTGAAGAAATTTTGATATTTTAAATAGGTATTTTCAGAAAAATATGAAGAATTTTTTATTCTTTAGAACATATGTTGCCATCATCAATACAACATTAATTTAAAAAAATATTTTGACTGCTACTATAGTCCTAGTATTTTTGGAATATATTTCTATATATACTTCAGGGATATGCATTCATATTTCAATAAATTTATGCCTCATACTTTATCAGTAACTAACATTGTAAAAGCATTTTCCACTTCCAGATTAGCACCCTTCTCCTACTTCTATGATTTTCCTCCATTTCTTCACTTGTCTTATACTAGTCACCATTTTGTTGTTAGAACATGATTTGTTTGGGTGTTTTGTTTGCTTCTTTATTCCACTTATGAGCAAAACTATTAGTAATTTATTTTTCTGGTAACTTTGCTTAATGCTGCTATATTAAATTCGATCTAAGTCTTTAACATAATTTAGGTTTTATATTTTAACAACTTACTTGCACTATTTGACTATATGTATGACAACTTTTTATTAAGTCATGCATTGATGGGAATTTAGGTTATTTATATGTCCGAATACAGTGAATAGTACTTCATTTACTTAGGGTTGACTATAACATTTCTAAATATGTTCTTATTTCTTTGATAGTAGCAGAATAACTGGTTTGCATAGAAGTTCTATTTTTAAGGTTTAAAAGAAACTTCATCTAATTTTCTATAAATGCTGTACAGTTTAAATTCCAAACAATATAAAGATATCAAGATATAAATAAATGTAACAGGAGAAAAACAATACACAATAGCAACAGAAATGAAATGCAGGAGAACTGGACTTTAGTAGGAAGCTTGCCACTGTGTGTGTTTGGGGGGGTGGGCGGGGAGAGTAAAGGTGGACAGGTCAGGGAACTATTCACAATGACAATGATAAAGATTTAGTGTTCACTTTGTATGAGAATTGGGTGCTAAAAGATCAAGTCATCTGCAAGATGACCTTTTAGTAACATTATTTTAAACCATCATGACTAAAAGAAAAAAGAAAAAGGTGCCTTCCATAGAGGCTGGTGGGGATAGGGTTGGGGTGGGGCAGAGGAAGGGATCTAGAGTCACTAATTGAGGGAAGTGAACAGTATGAAGAGGTGTTGGGGCATTATAGATCTGAAATCCAATTATGAATAACTTTGGAAATTTGTAATTATAATGATTCAATAAAACAAATTTTATAAATGCTAAGTGTAAAGTTTAATGATTGAATGATTTAAGAAAGGTACAATGTAAGCTCTGTCCCTTATAAAAATAAGGTGAGAATAATTTTAGTGTCTATTCAAATCCAGTGCTTGGAACATGGATCTGAGGATATGAAATGAATACAAGCCACATCGTGACAGAACAAAGTTAGCATGATTGCATCGAAGTTACCTGTAATACTTAAGTTCATAGTAACATATAAAATATTGTTTTATAGGAGATGGAAATATTGTTGTCTATGGGTATAGCATTTCTGTTCGGAAGGATGAAAAAGTTTCAGAGATAATAATTTCACAATATGAATATTTTTATGGCATAGACCTACATATATAAAAGTGGTTTGGATATAAAATATTACCTTATATATATTTTGCCACGAGAACTAAAAGACCTAAGGTTTGCACTGTCATAAAAATTACAACCAGCATAAAATAATCAATTGTTTGAATATTAGAGAGATAGTGTACTATGGATGTGCTATGGTTATACATATTTTAAAGAGATATTAATTGTAATCCTAAAACATATGCTGAAGTTTTGCTGATGGAAATGACAGTAGTTATCCTCCATATTGCTTTACTAAAAATAACTATTTTATGCACTGGTTATTAAAATTATAGGGCTGGAGCGATAGCACAGCGGGTAGGGCGTTCGCCTTACAAGCGGCCAACATGGCCGACCCGAGTTCGATTCCTCCGCCCCTCTCGGAGAGCCCGGCAAGCTACCGAGAGTATCTCGCCCGCACGGCAGAGCCTGGCAAGCTCCCCATGACGTATTCGATACGCCAGACACAGTAACAACAAAGTCTCCAATGGAGACGTTACTGGGCCCGCTCGAGCAAATTTAATTTTAATAATAATTAAAACAGGGTTAATAGTTAATACTTAGATTTTAAACTCAATTGTTTATACATTACATATATTTTAATCCAATAAGCAAGACTCTTTTGAACATACTAAAATATCCAATGATGTGATGAGAAAATATGTTTATTTAAAAAATACAAAATTTCTATAAACTAAATATATATATTTGTAAAAACACTATGAGGGTCTGTAGAAATAGTGCAAGAATTTTGGACATGGGTTGCATGAGGCTTATCATGGTTTGATCTATAAAATGCCACGGTAACCCTTGACCCTAGCATAGATGACTGTGTCCCTGTAGGCCCCCCAGTACATCCAAGATGACATCCCCAGCATCATAGCACCCAAGTAACATCATAGCATTGTAGGATTATAGCTTCATCATAACACCATATTGCACTCAGCATCACATCTTTAGATCCTAGCTTTGAACCATCAGCCATCTTTCATTGGTCAATAGTATTTAGAAAGGGCAAACAAGCCCTTGATCATCACTTGGAAGACCCGACTCTCATCAAA
Source organism: Sorex fumeus (assembly GCF_029834395.1). Lineage (NCBI taxonomy): Eukaryota > Metazoa > Chordata > Mammalia > Eulipotyphla > Soricidae > Sorex > Sorex fumeus. The sequence continues at coordinate 13,810,463 of NW_026606086.1, read as the reverse complement.
ACCCCTTATTAAAAATATGTCAAATTAAGAGTTATATTCACTTAGAATAAAATAACATACTTCCTTTAGCTTTCATGCAAATCTATCTGCATAGCATTTTATTTAAAAAAATAAGTATAAGCAAATGCATTATTTTTATCATAATTATAAGGTATATTTTGACTTCTTTTTAAATTAGGAAATCTTATGTTAACTTTGATTTATAGAAAATAAAAATGTATACATTGACTTTCATTTCTGTAACATATACTTCAACATTCTACAATCCCTTAAAGCTTTTATAAGTGATAGTGGGTAAAAAAAGATCAATAGCAGAAAGTAAAGCTGCGGCAATAATTATTGCAAAAATATAAGCTCATTAATCAGCAGCCAGGAACCTCAAACACAAAATGAATGTTAAAAGAATCTATTGGTAACTTAGCTAGAATGATACAAGCTTGCTATTTATCTTGGTATTCAGTTTAAAACATGAAGTTTTACAGCAAACTATGAAAACATAAAACCATTTTAAAGTATGTATAAACATATAAAATTAATATATATAAATTATTATTTTATTTAAAATTCTTATAAATATAGATTTTAGGAAGATTATGTATACTTAGAACTCTATTGCTGATTTCTCTGTCTGTCAGATGCAGGTAAAGAACACTGTACTAGAAAACATGCTTGTAACTGAGATTCATTATTGTGTCTTTATTCTGAGAGAATAAATATTACTATGTTTGTGTAAAAAAATGCAAACATTACTGAACACCCATTGTTAGTCAACGGGAACAATCACTGAAATAACTGCTTTTCTCTTGACTATCAAGGTATTCTTTTGTCAAGTACCACATTTGACATTTTACAGTTGTAAACAACTATCAAGTTCATTTTGTTATATATACACATATAAAAATACATTCTGAAAAAAGGAACATATACTCTATAGAAGTTAGCTCTCTCTGCATACAAGTGTTCGCTATTTCTGAGTAATTTGCACAATCATATACTCAAAAGATCTGGAATAATACAGTAGTGGTTCTTCAACTTTAGTCTCAAATAGCATTTACAATCAGACATTTAAATAATATTCTAAATGCTTATTCAATAGTTTATTCAACAATTCCTTTATGAATAACAATTTTGCCTATTAATAGTAATATGAAAGCAATTGAGATAGAATAAAAGCTAGGTACAGAAATTCATGCTGATATTTAGGAGGACATCCTTATAACATTTTAATAAAATCTTTAGCGATATTAAATGAAGGTAAAGAGGTATCTATTAAAATTGACACTAACTAAAAGTGTCATTGAAAGACTGGTGAAATAATGCAAGAAATTAAGGACTTTTCAGATAATCATGCTTTTCTTTCTGATAAAGACCACTCTTTGTAGAAAACTGCATGGAAAACTTGTTTGCTTCTATTGTACTCCTTGTCTTTTCTTTATTTCCTTTATGCACCATAGTTAATAAGTACCAAATACTCTGAATCTTGATGGAAAATATTCTTTATGCATCGTCTTCTTTGATTTTATTTTAAACAGCCCTGCTCTTAAATATCTAAAGCACTTATTACTTGAATTCATATATTCTCAGAACTATTCCCCAGGTTACAAATTATTGTAAGCATTTAACTCTTTATTTTGAAATTCTGGCATCATTTTAGAATAAGAAATACTGTAGCAATGATCAGCTGGGGGAAAATATTAGCACTGTAGCTGAGTTAGCTAAATACTCTTCTCTGTTCCACTTCTCATTGCACTCTGGGTAATTTTAACTCAAATCATATCTTACTTTTCTCTTAATTTACCTTTTATCAGGAATAGTCTTTATAAAAATGTACAGCTGTACATCAGACCAGAATCCATAAGATTCATTGAAGACAAAGTTGGCAAAACCCTCCATGATATTGAAGCTAATGGTATCTTCAAAGATGTCATGCCACTGGCCAAGCAAGTGAAAACAGATAGACAAATGGGACTATCTTAAACTGAGAAGCTTCTGCACCTCAAAAGAAACATTGACCAAAATACAAAGACAGTCTACAGAATGGGAAAGGATATTCACTGAATACACATCCAACAAGCGGTTGATATCAAGGATATACAAGGTACTGTATAACTCCACAAGAAAAAAACATCCAACCCCATCAAAAAATGGGGCGACAAAATGAACAGAAATTTTCTTAAAGAAGAAATCCGAATGGCTAAAAAGCACATGAGAAAATGCTCTACATCATTAATCATCAGAGAGATGCAGATCAAAACCACGAGATATCATTTCACACCACAAAGACTGGCCCACATCCAAAAGAACAAAAGCAAATGGTGCTGGCGCAGATGTGGCGAGAAAGGGACCCTCCTTCACTGTTGGTGGGAATGCCGACTGGTTCAGCCCTTGTGGAAAACAGTATGGACAATTCTCAAAAAATTAGAAATTGAGCTCCCATTTTACCCAGCTGTACCACTCCTTGGAATATATCCCAGAGAGGCAAAAAAGTATAGTCAAAGTGACATCTGCACTTGTTTGTTCATTGCACCACTCTTTACAATAGGCAGAATCTGGAAAAAACCTGAGTGCTGGAGAACAGATGACTGGTTAAAGAAACTTTGGTACATTTACACAATGGAGTACCATGTAGCTGCTAGAAAAGATGAAGTCATGAAATTTTCATACAAGTGGTACTACATGGAAAGTATCAAGTTAAGTGAAATGAGTCAGAAAGAGAGGGACAGACATATAAAGATTGCATTTATTTGGGGAACTTAAAGTAACAAAATGGGAGACTAACACCCAAGAGTGGCCGAAACTAGTACCAGGAATTTTGCTCCATGGCTTAGAGGCCAGCCGCTCATGCTAGGGGAAAGGGGGGCTCAGCTAGAGAAGAGAGCACCAAATAAAGGGTGTCGGGAGGATCCTCCCAGGATGGGAGAAGCATGCTGAAAGTGGACTATAGACCAAACATGATTGCCACTCAATGCCTCTCTTGCAAGCCACAGGACCCAAAAGGAGAGAGAGAGAACAAAACGGAATGCCCTGCCACAGAGGCAAGGCGAGATGGGGTTTAAGGGGGGGTGGGAGGGATACTGAGACCTGTGGTGGAGGATGGGCACTGGTGGAGGGATGGGTACTTGATCATTGTATAACTGAAACCCAAGTACAAAAATTTGTAAGTCTACAACTAAACCTCATGGTGTTTCACTAATGAAAATTAAATAAATAAATAAAGTGTATAGCTGTAAATTCTACCCTCTACAGCCCTAAAATGAAAGTTTCTTAGCTTCAGACTAGCAATGTTTTCATTTTTCTGATAAATAACATTTTTGTTTTCATAAAATGTAAAGATATTTGATTATTTAAAAAGAGAAAATTTTATATAATAGACTTTTTGAACCTAATAGAAGTATATTTAACTTCTGCTTGGTAACTATTGAATGATAATGGTAAAGATTACATTAAAAAATAAAATATTTAAGTAATGACTATGTTTATTTAATACTTATTTTATATTGAACATTCTAAACACTGTAGTTCACTGAATAACTACAATACTAAAACATATTGTTCACATTTTTCTGATGTGAAAATCTAGAAACAAAGGCTAAATCCTCTACTAAACCTCAGATTAATTGCCAGAGACTTTGAAATTTGAGAATTATACTCTAGAAAACATTCTTAATACTGTGCCTCCGTCTTCTAAGGTAAGTTCTGGAAGTCTTAATCTTTCAGAAACAAATTAATTTGTTTTCTTATCATTATATACTTTATTATTGTTATGTTGTTACCTTTTATTTTTCAAAAGAAATACCAACCTCATATAATTATATTCACCATGATAATTATAGAACATTTTCTCTTGTTCTACTAAATACTGCTTGACTGTTTATAAACAAACTATCATAAATATAACCTAATTTTATATATTTGAGAGCCTAGTATTTAGATATTTTTATCTGTATAACTCAGTCAAGAAATAAAAAAGTGAACCACATTGACATTTCCTTTGGAAAAAAATCTTGTAGCATTCAAACACTTATGAATTCCAGGATAACAATGCTGACATTTTAATAAAAGGTAATCCTTCATCACCTATATACCAGGAGCACAACTAAACTGTTGAGAGGTGAGATGTATGTTGTCAAATAGCTTATAAAAGAAACAAGTCAGTGATTATGAAAAAGATAAGATTTTAATCATTAACTGTAATCAAATTAGTTATATAAGAATGTGAAACATAAAAATTGGCATTTCATCATGAATATGGGTCAAATATTTTCTCTCATTTAATGAAATGTCTATGTTTTTGTGATAGGTTCTACATTTTTAATACAAATTTTTAGTTTGATTTAATCCCAGTAGTTCATTTTTACTTTTGATTATTTTTTTAAGCAATGGAGTTAAATTTTTGTATCTATTTCTGCTCTATAATATATTTAGGTTGATTACTAAAACCACTACAGCTACAAATATCTCGGAGGGCTTTACTTATGGAAACATTTCTATTTATTTTATGAATTCAGTTCTAACATCAAAGTTTTGAATCCACTTTAAGTTAACTTTTTAAAATATTGTTAGTGATCTAAGGGTCGTTCCTTTGCATGAGATAAAACAATTTTACCCACAACATTTGTTGAAGAGGTTTTCCATTCTCTGTTTACTTTCTTGGCTCATTTTATTTGCAAATCCATATATTTGTACAATTATTACTGTTATATCAGTAACTTGGTCGTGATTAGTGCATTTTAAAAAAAATTATTAACACAGTTTAGCTTATTAGAGCATTGTAGTATACTTTAAAATTGAAGAATGTGATGCTTCAGGATTTTTTTTAGAGTTTCTTTCAGAATTTAGGAAGTGTTTTATGAGTGCATACAAATGTTAGTATCAAGTGTTCTATCTTCATTTCATTAAAGTCTGTTTAATGCTTTGGGTTGGATGCTTAACAATTGTTTTAATCCATGAGCATAGAATACTTCTCCTATTTTTTGTGTATACTGTCATTGTTTTTAAAATGTATCTTATTGTCATCAAATTGTCAACTAAAAACCTGATATTTTGGATACAACAGTTATTAGTATTATTAAATTTTAATTATATTCTCTTCTAATTTTTTGTTTGCAGATAGAAATGCAATACATTGCATGTGTTGTTATCATAGTTTGATATTTTATGGGTTTACTTTTTCTAATGGTTTTATGGAGTATTTAGGATTTAAATATGTATATTACTATGTCATCTGCAAATACTGATAATTTAGTGTCTTTTAAAATATGAATACTATAAATTGCCTTTACTTGTGGCTAGACTTGTGGCAATGACATAACTCTTATGTTGAATAATGTCAAGAGTGGACATCCTTGTCTTTGTCTCATCTTAGAGAAAAGTTTTCAATTTTAAACTTTAAGATTTGCTCTATTTGCCTTTTACTATAGTGAAGTAAGCTCCTTCAGAGGTAAGCTCCTTCAAATCTTAATTTTGTTCGTGGGTTTTTGTATTTCTCCAAGGCTCCTGAAGATGTTCCAAGCCACTCTCTTCCTCCTGTGCAACTCAGGTGGCAGGCCATTCGTCATGTTGACTTCTCAACCTAGGTAGACATAACTGTTATATTCAGAGATGTTCATTCTGTTGAGAGTGAATGGAGCGTCAGGAATGAAACCATTTCTCATAAACATTGTCATTGTGAGATTCAACTGTAGTCCAACCTTTCCACACTCACGGTCGAAGTTAGCCAGCATTTATGCCGCTTGGCTAATGTTTGGTGTTATTAGAATGATGTCATCAGTGAAGCGGAGGTGGTGTAGTTGCTGACCATCTATCTTCACTCCTACTCTTTCCCATTCCAGTCATTGCATGACGTTCTCGAGGGTGGCACTGAAGAGTTTCAGTAGTATCACCCTGCTGATCCCCTTTCTTGACATGGATGATCACTTTCTTGTAGAATGGTGAGATCCTGATAGTGAATCCGTAATACAGCTCACAGAGGATCCTGATGTATTGAGTTTGAACGCCCTGTTTGGGTAGGGCTTCGATGACTGCTTCAGTCTCAACAGAATCAAAGGCCTTCTTTAAATCAATGAATATTAGAAAGAGCGGCAACTTGAACTCCCGAGAAACCTTTATGAGCTTGGTTATCATGTGGATATGGTCGATGGTGCTGAATCCTTTTTGGAACCCGGCTTGCTCTCATTGTTGTACTTCATCTAGTGTTCTGCCATCCTATTCAGGATGACTCGAGCGAACAACTTGTAGATGACAGACAACAGGCAGATTGGGCAATTGTTGCCAATGTCATGGATGTCTCCCTTCTTGTGCAGTAGAACATTCCTGCTGTTTTTCCATTGGGATGGAACCTTGCATTCAGACAGGTATCATGTGAAGAGCCGAGCCAGTGTATTGATGAGTATTGACGGCAGGTTCTTCAGTTTTTTGGGTCTGATCTTGTCTGGACCGGGTGCTGTTCACTTCTTTACTAAGAAAAGGATGTGTTGGTTTCAGAAAGGAGAATGTTGGGAATGGCATGTCCACCCTGCCGTATTTGGTATTTGGACAGGTGGACATGGCTATCGAAGAGATCCTAGAAGAAGTCATGCATAATCTTCTCCTTTACCCTTCGGGAAGATATGATAGATCCATCAGGACGTCGGAGAGCAGTCATCTTGGTCTTGTAGTTGGCGAAGGACAGGCGGGCATTGCGAGTGCTTTTCCTGACTTCTGCTGCATCTGCCAGCACTGCTGCTCTTCTCTCTTTGAGGCCTTCCTTTATCGCTTTTCTGTAGAGCTTTGCGAGCTCTGATGTTCACTTGCAGTTGCCTGAGGCTGGGCCTGTCACTGCGACCATGGAGCCTGGCAGGGCAGCTGGCCTCACTGCCGACAGCAGGCTACATAAGGTACAAAAGAGAAAAAAAAATATTTTAATGTTTCTATGTAACTCCTAATACTCAGGTAAAGCCTGTGTCTGAGGCATGTGATGTTGCGGTCTGTAATTAATTTATCCTTGATTAAGGATTAGAAATAGAGGATGGTGGTATTTTTCTCATTATTCTGCAAAGATTGTTTTCAAAGACAAGTTTATGCTATTCAGAATCTCTATAAGAATTCTTTTAACTTCAGTTAAAAGGTTAGGTCACTGTCCCCCGATTTTTCATCGATTTGCTCGAGCGGACCCAATAACGTCTCCATTGGAGACTTTGCTGTTACTGTGTCTGGCATATCGAATACATCATGCGTAACTTGCAGGCTCTGCCGTGCGGGCAAGATACTCTCTGTAGCTTGCGGGGCTCTCCAAGAGGGGCGGAGGAATCAAACTTGGCTTGGCCATGTTAGCCGCTTGTAAGGCAAATGCCCTACCGCTATGCTATCGCTCCAGCCCAAAAGGTTAGGTCAGTTAATAAAAATATTTTTTTTAAATTGGTGCTAATTTTCAGAATATGAGATATATATGATTACACTTTTAATTTAATTGATATGAGCAAATTATATCACTTGTCTATTATTGGTTCCTTTATAGGGATTATATTAGGACTCCTTTCTTGCTTTAGAAGACATTGATGAATTCTATTAAAGCAATTCTTTTGACCAGGTGACCAGAAGCTATGTCTCCAAATTGGATTCCTTTCCTTCTATTATGAAGTTATAATAGCTGTGACAAAGATATTATGGGATTCTGTCTATTGAATATGGGATTCTGGGGATTGAATCTGTATTAGCCAAATGCTAGTTAAGAACCCTAATCCCTGTACTATCACTTTGGCCCTGGTTGCTATTTTACTGATGATATTTAATAATTATCATTTTCATGATGCCTGTTGACAATCTATATGTTACTTCTGTAAGGTGTCTGCTCAAAATTTCTCTCTCTCTCTCATTTTTTTGATAAAGCTACTTGTTTTTTGTTGTTGATTTCTGTATATTTTTATATTCTCTATCAAATATTCAAAAATATAATCTTATATATTTCAAATTATATATAAACCTATATATTTTGGATAGAAAGCCTGGCAAGATATTCAGAGTATCTTGCCCAAATGACAAAGCCTGACAAACTCCCCGTAATGTATTCAGTATGCCCAAAATAGTAACAACAACTCTCACAATTTGTTGTGAGACGTTACTGGTTCCCTCTGGAGCAAATCGATGAACAACAGGGGGACAGTTCAATGATATTTTATTTTTGTCAGATATCTGGTGTGTGAAAATATCAACTTTAAAATCTATCACATATGCATATGAAGAAATGTACTAAAATTTGTTGAACAGTTGTTATTATTTACATGAGACTGCAATTCCTAGTCACTGGTCAAGCTGGCTGGATTTTGACAACCTATTACATTATAGGCATTAGCAACTTTAAACATTAGCTCATAGAATAGACCCAATGGGCCTCACTGCTTATTGCTGCTATAGTATATTTGTGACTGTTTATTACTATAGTTGAATTATTTCCAGGAGAACACATAACCATTGACACCACATTGAATTTGAAATCGTAAAGACCCAGTAAGCACCAAGCCTAACTCAACCTTACAACTTTTCTGTTAGAATTTGCGTACTATCAGGCAGCACTGCACTGTAGCACTGTCCTCTCATTGTTCATCAATTTGCTTGAGCGGGCAACATTGTGAGACTTCTTGTTACTGTTTTTGACATATTGAATATGCCACAGGAAACTTGCCAAGCTTTGCCTGTGGGCGAGATACTCTCGGTAATTTGCCCAGCTCTCCGAGAAGGGTGGAGGAATCCAACCTGGGTCGGACACCTGTAGACAAATGCCCTACCCACTGTGCTATCGCTTCAGCCCATACTATCAGGTATTAAAAAAAAAGAAATAGAGAAAATATCTTAATATTCCAAGTTCAAGAACACACTATAATGACTGTGTACTATAATCAAAGTGGTATTTATCCCAGTGATGCATGCTTCATTCAATATACTCAAATTAAGCAATTTATATAGCATGTAAAATAAACAAAAAAATGTATGCTCCTATCACTGTATGCAAATGCAGCTCATAAAAAATCAGCATAAATTTATTAGAAAAAACTTGATCACTTGATCACTTGACATCCTGTTACTCATCAATTTGCTCAAGTGGGTGCCAATAACGTCTCTATTCGTCCCTGTTACATGCTGGTGTAGCTCAATGATCTCTGCTCACTATAGGAACATGAAGAGTCTCAAACTGATCATACAGGGTCTTGATGAAGAAGTCTGACCATTTTGTAGGTAGGAGGCCACATGAAACTTTTGACGTCCTATGGAATCCAGTCGGTACTGGCTCTAGTCCAGCAGTCAACTCAAAATAGCATTACGTGTCCAGCCCATCTGATTTTCAATGTGTTGGCAAATGAGACAGCATCCCTGATTCTCTATCATCGACAGCCATGAGTATTGATTCATTTGAATACATAACAACCCAAATGGGATGATTACACTAGAATAGATGTGTTTCACTGCTGGCACGTTCTATCTTCGTTATCTAAGCACCAACATCCAATTTTGATGAAGAAGAAATTGAGGAGTTCTACACGGAGTGGGAGAAGTTCTATAAAGAAGACCACACTTTCTACAAGATCATTGTTGGTGATTTTAATGCCAAGATAGGAACGAGAAGATCAGGTGAAGAACTCCACATTGGGAGGCATGGCCTAGAATGGAAGGAACAGGGTGAAAGACTGTCTGAGCTCATCATGTCGATCAAGATAATACATGGTAACTCACAGTTACAGAACTCTGAATCTAAACGTTGGACATGGGAGTCTCCTGGTGGATGGTTCCACAATGAAATTGAACACATCATATTCAATCAATGGTTTTGCCTGACCGATGTCGTTGTTGTCCCACAATTCCAAACTGGATCAGACCACCGTCTACTTCATGAAAAATTCCACTTCACAGAGTGGGGATAAAGGGCTGCAAAGTTTAAGAACAGAACTCTCAGAATGACCGCCAACTGGGATCTCTATGACACTATTGTGGCAACACGGGAAAATTCTGTCATTGACAACATTGACGAAGAATATGATTGGTTCAGCACCTCCATGATTGTGTGAGGAACACCGAGAGAGAGATAGCCACAAAAAGACACCTGTCTTCAAAAACTCTTGAGTTCATTCGCCAATGTGGCTTGGTGCAAGCCTAAGGCAACCACAATTGAACGTCTGAGCTTGCAAAGCAGTGCAGAGAAGTGATAAAGGAAGACCTCAAAGAGAAAAGAGCAGCAGTGCTGACAGATGCAGCAGAAGACAGGAAAAGCATTTGCAATGCCCGCTTGTGCTTCACCAACTACAAAACCAAGATGACTGCCCTCCAATGTCCTGCAGTATCTATCACATCTTCCAGAAGGGCAATGGAGAAGATTATCCATCACTTCTAATTGGATCTTTTTTGATTGTCAGCCATGTCCACCTGCCCACATACCAAATACCGCAGGATGGATATGTTGTTCCCAACTTTCTCCCTTCTGAAATTCGACACCCCATTTTCTCTGTAAAGAAGCGAACAGCACCTGGCCCAGACAAGGTCAGATCTGAACACCTAAAGAATCTGCCATCAGTACTCAGCAATTCACTGGCTCGACTCTTCACAAGATACCTGTCTGAATGCACGGTTCCATCCCAGGGGAAAATCATCAGGACTGTGCTACTGTACAAGAAGGGCGACATCCATGGTATTAGCAACTATCTCCCGATCTGCCTGTTGTCTGTCATCTACTAGCTGTTCACGCGAGTCATACTGAAAAGGATTGGCAGAACACTAGATGAAGTACAACTATGTGAGAAAACCGGGTTCTGAAAAGGATTTAGCACTATCGACCATATCCACATGATAACCAAGCACATTGAGGTTTCTCAGGAGTTCAAGATGCTGCTCTGTCTAACGTTCATCTATTGAAAGAAGGCCTGTGATTCTGTTGAGACTGAAGCAGTCATCAAAGCCTTAGCCAACCAGGATGTTCAAACTCAATACATCAGGATCCTCGGTGAGCTGTATTACAGATTCACTACCAGGATCTCACCATTCTACAAGAATGTGATCATCCATGTCAAGAAGTGGGTTCTACAGGGTGATACCATTTCACCGAAATTCTTCAGTGCCACCCTCGAGAACGTCATGCAATGACTGGAATGGGAAGGTGTGGGAGTGAGGATAGATGGTCGGCAACTACACCACCTCTGCTTTGCTGATGACATTGTTCTAATAACACCAAAGAGTAGCCAAATGGTGCAAATACTGGCTGACTTTGACTGTGAGTGTGGAAAGGTCGGATTGCAGCTGAATCTCACAGAGACAATGTTCATGAGAAATGGTCTTGTTCCTGACGTTCCATTCACTCTCAATGAAATGAATATCTCCGAATGCAACAGTTATGTTTACCTAGGTCTAGAAGTCAACATGACGAATGACCTGATACCTGAGTTGCGCAGGAGAAAGAGAGTGGCTTTGGAATGCCTTCAAGAGCATCGAAGAAATAGCTAAGAGGACAAAGAATCTCTGGCCCCAGGAACATCTCTTTGATTCCACTATTCTTCACACTTTAACATATGCCTCAGAGACCTGGGTCCTACCAAAACAGGATGAAAATGCTATTCAGGCAGGTCTCTCTAAGACGAATTGAAAGAGTTATGCTTGGAGTATCACGCTTCACTCCAGTGAGAGACGGAATCTGGGGTACCAACCTCTGTCAACAATCAAAAGTCAGGGATGCTGTTTCTTTTGCCAAGGCATCAAAAATCAGATGGGCTGGACACATAATGCAAGTTGGAGATTATTGCTGGAGTTGAGTCATTACCAACTGGATTCCATGGGATGTCCAAAGATCGTGTGGCTGCCCACCCACGAGATGGTCAGACTTCTTCGTCAATACCCTGAATGATCAGTTTGAGGTTCTTCATATTCCTAGAATGAGCAGACGCCATTGGGCTACACTAGCATGCAACAGGTACGAATGGAGATGTTACTGGCTTCTGCTTGAACAAATTGATGAGTAACGGGATGTCAAGTGATCGAGTGACCTTATGCGGTCATCAGGCTATTTATTTTCTTCCATATTTTTTAAATTATAACGCTCTGATTTACAAAGTTATTCGTAATTAAATATCATAATTAAATTTGAGTGATACAATATTGCAGCACCATAAGTTTCTACTTGTCCACCGATATTTCCAGGCTCCTCCCCAGATTGCCTCCCCTTACCAAAATGCTTTCTTGACAGACGCCTTTGTAAGTTTTGTTTTAAAGTTTGGGTCTCTTGATTTTAGTTTTGTGTACTCTGTGGTTTAGATATTTGTATCTACCATTTCTTAACACTACCCTTTTACTTGACTCCCCTGACCTGACCCTGTTGCTTTTCATCTGTCTCTTCCCCTCCACTCTTTCCTTCCCCACCTTATACTCTGGAGATAAGGTTGATCAGTGCACCCCACCTTTAAAACGTTTTATTTCATCACCCAGTTATTCTAAATACCAAAAATGAGTGGTATCATCCTTCTTTTATCCTTTGCTGGCTTACCTCTTCTGACAGGATGTTTTCTGTGAAGTTTGCAGAACTTTATGTTTTTCAAAGAAAAATTATATTCGTAAAAGTTATATTTACCAAAAAGTGATAGACATGGAACGAATGAAAAATAGGCCATGTAGGTTTCTCCTCTCTCCACCAAATGTAGACTGCCTTTTAAATCAGTTTCCAGTCAAACAAAATGTCTTTAAACTAATTTCAATTCTAAAATAACAATTTTATGTAATAAAAACTTATTAGTTTTATTATTTATAAATTTTTAATTATACATTATTTGAGGGGGAGTATTATAAAACTTATTGAGTGTTTTATGTTCAAGTATATGCATATAAATTTTTTTATTAGTGAAACACCATGAGTTACAGTTATAGATTTACAATTTTTTGTGCTTGCGTTTCGATTATACAATGATCAGATAACCATCCCTCCACCAGTGCCCATTTTCCACCACCATGGATAATATCCCCCCCACCCCCATCCTCCCAACCCCCTGCCTCTGTGGCAGGGCAATCCCCTGTGTTCTCTCTCTCCTTTTGGGTGTTGTGGTCTGCAAAAGGGGCATAGAGTGGCAAACATGTTCAGTCCATAGTCTACTTTTGACATGCATGTCCCCTCCTGGGAGGATCCTCCAAGCACCCTTTATTTGGTGCTCCCTTCTCTATCTGAGCTGCCATTTCCTCTAGAATGCCCGGCTGGCCACTAAGCTACGGAGTAATCCTCCTGGTGCTGATCTCAGCTATTCTTGGGTATTAATCTCATATTTTGTTACTTGATATCCCCCAGATGAATGCAATCTTTCTATGTCTATCCCTCTCTTTCTGACTCGTTTCGCTTAGCATGATACTTTCCTTGTTGTACCACTTGTATGTAAATTTCATGACTTCATCTTTTCTAAAAGCTACATAGTACTCCATTGTGTAGATGTCCCAAAGTTTCTTTAACCAGTCATCTGTTCTTGGGCATTCAGGTTTCTTCCAGTTTCTGGCTATTGTAAAGAGCGCTGCAATGAACAAACAAGTGCAGATGTCACTTCGACTATACATTTTTGCCTCTCTGGGATATATTCCCAGGAGTGGTATTGCTGGGTCAAATGGGAGCTCAATTTCTAGTTTTTTGAGAATCGTCCATACTGTTTTCCAGAAGGACTGAACCAGTCCACATTCCCACCAATAGGGAAGGAGTGTCCCTTTCTCGCCACATCCACGTCAGCATCGGTTGCTTTTGTTCTTCTGAATGTGGGCCAGTCTCTGAGGTGTGAGATGGTATCTCATTGTGGTTTTGATCTGCATCTCCCTGGTGATTAATGATGTAGAGGATTTTCTCATGTGCTTTTTTGCCATTCGGATTTCTTCTTTGAGAAAATTTCTGTTCATTTCATTGCCCCGTTTTTGGATGGGATTGGATGTTTTCTTCTTGTGGAGTTTAACCAGTATTTTGTATATACTGGATATCAACCCCTTGTCAGATGTGTATTTGGTGAATATCCTTTCCCAATCTGTAGACTGTCTTTGTATTTTGGTCGCTGTTTCTTTGGAGGTGCAGAAGCTTCTTAGTTTAAGATATTCACATTTATCTATCTCTGTTTTCACTTACTCGGCCAGTGGAGTGGCATCTTTGAAGATACCATTAGCTTCAATGTCATGGAGGGTTTTGCAAACTTTGTCTTCAATGTACCTTATGGTTTCTGGTCTGATGTTGAGGTCTTTAATCCATTTTGATCTTACTTTTGTACATGGTGTTAGGCAGAGTTCTGAGCCCATTTTTTTGCATGTAGCCATCCAGTGATGCCAGCACAATTTGTTAAAGAGGCTTTCCTTACTTCACTTTACATTACTTGCACCTTTATCAAAGATTAGATGATCATATGATTGAGGGGAGATATCAGTGTATTCAACCCTGTTCCATTGGTCTGCAGTTCTGCCTTTGTTCCAGTACCATGTTGGAAATAAAAGAGGACATGAGGAAATGGAAAGATATCCCCTGCTCATGGGTCGGGAGACTTAACATTGTCAAAATGGCAATACTACCGAAAGCATTGTATAAATTCAATGCAATCAGTATAAGGATACCCACGACATTCTTCAAAGAAATGGAGCAAACACTCCTGAAATTTATATGGAACTATAAGCCCCCACGAATAGCTAAAGCAATTCTTGGGAAAAAGAAAATGGGAGGAATCAACCTCCCAAACTTCAAAATGTACTACAAAGCAGTAATAATTAAAACAGCATGGTACTGGAACGAAGGCAGAACTGCAGACCAATGGAACAGGGTTGAATAAACTGACATCTCCCCTCAATCATATGCTCATCTAATCTTTGATAAAGGTGCAAGTAATGTGAAGTGGAGTAAGGAAAGCCTCTTTAACAAATTGTGCTGGCATCACTGGACAGCTACATGCAAAAAAATGGGCTCAGAACTCTACCTAACTCCTTGTACAAAAGTAAGATCAAAATGGATTAAAGACCTCATCATCAGACCAGAAACCATAAGGTACATTGAAGACAAAGTTGGCAAAACCCTCCATGACATTGAAGCTAATGGTATCTTCAAAGATGCCACGCCACTGTCTGAGCAAGTGAAAACAGAGATAGATAAATGTGAATATCTTAAACTAAGAAGCTTCTGCACCTCCAAAGAAACAGTGACCAAAATACAAAGACAGTCTACAGAATGGGAAAGGATATTCGCCGAATACACATCTGACAAGGGGTTGATATCCAGGATATACAAAATACTGGTTAAACTCCACAAGAAGAAAACATCCAACCCCATCCAAAAATGGGGCAATGAAATGAACAGAAACTTTCTCAAAGAAGAAATCCGAATGGCAAAAAAGCTCATGACAAAATGCTCTACATCATTAATCATCAGGGAGTTGCAGATCAAAACCACAATGAGATACCATCTCACACCTCAGAGACTGACCCACATTCAAAAGAACAAAAGCAACCAATGCTGGCGCGGATGTGGCGAGAAAGGGACACTCCTTCACTGTTGATGGGAATGTCGACTGGTTCAGCCCTTCAGGAAAACAGTATGGACGATTCTCAAAAAACTAGAAATTGAGCTCCCATTTGACCCAGCAATACCACTCCTGCTAATATATCCCAGAGAGGCAAAAATGTATAGTCGAAGTGACATCTGCACTTGTTTGTTCATTGCAGCGCTCTTTACAATAGCCAGAAACTGGAAGAAACCTGAATGCCCAGGAACAGATGACTGGTTAAAGAAACTTTGGGACATCTACACAATGGAGTACTATGTAGCTTTTAGAAAAGATGAAGTCATGAAATTTACATACAAGTGGTACAACAAGGAAAGTATCATGCTAAGCGAAACGAGTCAGAAAGAGAGGGATAGACATAGAAAGATTGCATTCATCTGGGGGATATCAAGTAACAAAATATGAGATTAATACCCAAGAATAGCTGAGATCAGCACCAGGAGGATTACTCCGTAGCTTAGTGGCCAGTCGGGCATTCTAGAGGAAAGGGCAGCTCAGATAGAGAAGGGAACACCAAATAAAGGGTGTTTGGAGGAACCTCCCAGGAGGGGAGATGCATGTCGAAAGTGGACTATGCACTGAACATGTTTGCCACTCAATGCCTCTTTTGCAGACCACAACACCCAAAAGGAGAGAGAGAACACAGGGGATTGCCCTGCCACACAGGCAGGGGGGATGGGGGGATGGAGGTGGGAGGGATATTATCCATGGTGGTGGAAAATGGGCACTGGTGGAGGGATGGGTATCTGATCATTGTATAATCAAACCCAAGCACAAAAAATTGTAAATCTACAACTGTACCTCATGGTGTTTCACTAATAAAAAAAAATTTAAAAAAATAAAGATTTGGAAGAATTTACTAATGAATCCATCCGGGCCAGGCATGTTTTGTGGCTCAGAATGTGGTCTATCTTGGAGGATGTTCCATGTACGCTTGAGAAGAATGTGTATTCAGCTTTTTGTGGATGAAGTGCCCTGTATATATCTACTAAGTTCCTTTCTTCCATTGTTTCCCTCAGATGAAGTATGTCCTTGCTAAGCTTGAGTCTGGTTGATCTATCAAGAGGTGACAAAGCGGTGTTGAAGACTCTCACTAGTAATGTTTTGTTATTGATGTCTTTTTCCAAATCTATGAGTATGTGTTTTAAGTACTTTACTGGTCTCTCATTAGGTACATATACATTTATTCTTGTAAGTTCTTCCTGTTGTACAGATCCTTTGATCAATAAGAAATGGCCTTCACTGTCTCTTATGACATTCTTCACTCTGAAATCGATGTGGTATGATATTAGGATGGCTACACCAGCTTTTTTCTGGGAGCTGTTTGCCTGTAGGATTGTTTTCCAGCCTTTGACTCTGAGTCTGTGTTTGCTTTGACTATTGAGATGCGTTTCTTGCAGGCAGCAGAATGTTGGGTTCAATTTTCTAATCCATCCTGCCACTCTATGTCTTTTAATTGGTGCGTTTAGCCCATTGACATTGAGAGAGATTATTGTTATGGGATTTTGTCCCATTGTTCTGTTGAAATTTGGTGTATTTGAGGGGCCTTTCGTGCCTTAAAGTAGCCCATTTAGTTGTTCTTGTAACCATGGTTTTGAGTCTATGAAGTTCCTGAGCTGTTGTTTGTCTGTGAAACTGTGTGTTGTTCCTTCTATTATGAATGAGAGTCTCGCTGGTAAAGTATTTTTGGGGAGGCATTTATTTCATTGAGTTTTTTCACTATGTCCCACCACTGTTTTCGGGCCATGAGGGTTTCATCAGAAAAATCAGCTGTGAATTTTAAGGATGCTCCTTTGTAAGAGATTTCTTTCTTCGATCTTGCTGCTTTCAGAATTTTGTCTCCGTCTTAGATTTTGGTCATTTTGATCAGAATGTGTCTTGGGGTATTTTTATTCGGATTTCTTCTAGCTGGTACCCTTTAGGCCTCCTGAATGTGGTCACAAGTTTTCTTCCGCTCTGGAAACGTTGTAGCAATGATGTCTTTGACAGTTTCTTCTTCATCAAGGTTTTCTTCCTGTACCTCTGGGACTCCAATAATTCTTATGTTACCCCTCTTGGCTTCATCACGATCTTCTCTTGCCATTTGTTCCCGGATTGTGTCTCTTTTCCATTTTCTGCTCTTTTCTGGAGAGTCTCTGAACTTCATCTTCAAGCTCACCGATTCTGTTCTCAGCAGCTGTTACTCTGCTGCTGAGGCCTTCCACTCAGTTTTTCAATTCGCCTACGAGATTTTTCAGGTCTGACATTTCCGATTGCATTTTCCTCATTTCTGCCTTCAAATCCTCTTGTCTTCTAATGGCATTGCTTTCCATGTTTTTTTTTAGTTCCCTAAGCATCCTAAGTAGCTCCCTTCTGAATTCCTTGTCAGAGAGGTTGTCTAAGACTACAGTACCGTTGGTGTCTTCTGGGCCAGACTCTTCAATAAGAAAGTTTGGTGGGCTTTTGCGTTGCTTTACCATCTTGACAAGTGTGGTTTAGTCCTTCACGTTCACTGTTACTGTTCTGCTTGATATGCAGTGTGAGTTAAGATAGGCTTATGAGTTATTGGCTACTGTATTTCTAGTGGCTGAGCTAAACTAGAGAAGTTTCCATCTAAGAAGGTAGCTTATGGTTCCTATGGCATATGTAGTGGGAAAATATTTCGCAGCCGCATTAGCGGCCTCAGGTCCGGAAAGAGTCCCTGACATTGGGCGAGGAGTTGGGAACGTCTCCTGGTTGGAATGAGGAGTCGTTCAGCTTTGTTGCCCAGAGCTGGGCCTCCATTCCCGTCCCACACAGATCACGGGAGAAAACCGGCTTTCTAGGAGATGGAGCTAGCTGCGCATGGGTCCCAGGTCCTTGGGGGCGGGCTGTACCTGGTTGGAATAGGAGCCGTTCAGCTTTGTTGCCTCCATGTCAGTCCCACGCAGATCAGGGGAGAAAACTGGCTTTCTGGTTGGAATAGGAGCCGTTCAGCTTTGTTGCCCAGAGCTGGGCCTCCATTCCCGTACCGCGCAGATCAGGGGAGACAACCGTCTTTCTAGGAGATGGAGCTAGCTGTGCATGCCCAGAGAGGGTCCCAGGCCATGGGGGCGGGCTGTACCTCGCATATAAATATTTTTTAACAAAGAAAAATTACTATGATAATATATAAAATATGCTCTCCTGACTTCAACCATCCTTAGCCTTTAATTTTGTAAATCAAGTGTTTAGTTTTTATAGTTATTTTTTTTTGCTTCTCTTATTTTAATTATGGAGTATTGCATTGCAGAGAAAATATTTAACTATCTACTGTTGTGTAAACATACATGTGTGCCTTTAGGATAACTGTCTCATGATCATGGTCATGATCATCCTGTTATTCGTCGATTGCCTCAAGCAGGCACCAGTAATGTCTCCTTCTTCCTAGCCCTGAGATTATAAAAGAGCCATATTCATGCTCTTTTAGGGTTAGGAGAATGAGATCCATCATTGTTACTGGTATTTGGCTTACTGAGTACGACACAGGAAGTTTGCCAGACTCTGCCGTGTGGGCAGGATACTTTCGGTAGCTTGCCGGGATCTCCAAAGGAAAAATGAGATGTCGCGCAGCTGCATTCACTTCTGGGAGCTGGGTTTTATAGTCTCTGCGTCTTGGCTGTTGATGAAACCAATCTGGCGCTGATGGCAGCTGGTGGGTGTGACGCCTACCTACTGGAAGATGGGGGATCTGGGTGGAGAATGCCCAGTCCTAATCTGAGCAGGCTTGGAGATCTCAGCCCCAGGACCTGCATACCTGGGTTCCTCTGCCAGTTACTTCATGCATGAGGCTTGTCTGGACATGTGGAGAGTGATCGCAGCATGGCTGTGGCTGGTTCTGGAGGTCTTTGGCTGCTGGGGCTCTGCTTGGAGTTGGGGCGTGGGGAGATTCAACCTGCCTCCCTCCAAGGGGCCACAGTGAGGACAGCCAGGCACTGGAGCAGGAGACTCTGTCTAGTAACAGAATATTTGGAAAACAAATCCAAATATCTAGTCCATGGCCCCTTTTTCAATATTTCCCAATTTACATTTAATACTGGAATAAGTAAATTGAAGTTATGTTTTTCTCACCTCCAGGATATATATATATATATATATATATATATATATATATATATATATGCCATGCTGAGTAATTATGTATTGATAATGCTATAATCTCAAAACCACCTTCCTTTCACAATCTTTACCTTTTTGCTATCTCTATTCAGAGTTGTGTGGTACTCCAATCCCTGGTAATAGCATCTATAAACAAGTTTCTTACCACAAAAACTAACACACATCATTTGTGCAGGAATACAAACCACTCAATATATCACTAAATGTAACTAATGATTAATTAAGCAAATATACAACTTTCAAATCGAAGTGGGTTTTGTTTTAATTGAGCATGGCTGTGGCTGGTTCTGGAGGTCTTTGGCTGCTGGGGCTCTGCTTGGAGTTGGGGCGTGGGGAGATTCAACCTGCCTCCCTCCAAGGGGCCACAGTGAGGACAGCCAGGCACTGGAGCAGGAGACTCTGTCTAGTAACAGAATATTTGGAAAACAAATCCAAATATCTAGTCCATGGCCCCTTTTTCAATATTTCCCAATTTACATTTAATACTGGAATAAGTAAATTGAAGTTATGTTTTTCTCACCTCCAGGATATATATATATATATATATATATATATATATATATGCCATGTTGAGTAATTATGTATTGATAATGCTATAATCTCAAAACCACCTTCCTTTCACAATCTTTACCTTTTTGCTATCTCTATTCAGAGTTGTGTGGTACTCCAATCCCTGGTAATAGCATCTATAAACAAGTTTCTTACCACAAAAACTAACACACATCATTTGTGCAGGAATACAAACCACTCAATATATCACTAAATGTAACTAATGATTAATTAAGCAAATATACAACTTTCAAATCGAAGTGGGTTTTGTTTTAATTGAGGTAATGGTTTACATGAGTGTAGATGTTTTTCTTTTTATGTTTTAGTGGTTACCCTGATACTATACTACAACCCCGTTTTCCAAATTAAATAAAGTCGCTCAGTGCTCAGGGAATTGAAAGTGATAATTCCATTTAACAATCTCTGGTCAGTTAGATCCTTTTTTGAGAAGACTGCACATTAAGACTCTTTTAACTTAGTGAAATACAAGGTGTTATTGGCCTAGGAAAAACAAGGTGTCATTTCCCAGTTCCCATCAGGTTCATAGACTAACTGTAAATTTCTGTGACTTTTAAAATATTTTTATGAGTGTGAAAGCTTATTGTAGATGATTATTAATATAGGTCACTGAATAACAAAGTTGAACAGAAATTACTTGCCAAATGGTGATGTGTATATTCCATAAGCAAAAGAAAGGAAAACAATTTTTTAAAACTTTGATATGCTATCCATAATCTTTACCCTATTATCTGACATAGTGTTATCTAGGTTATCATAGAAGAAACACAACAAAGAATAAAAGAAAATACCCAGTGAAACACTATTGAACAGTTATCTGAGTACTACATTATGAATATTTACTGTATGGAATATAGTCACAGAGTTTGTTTATGTTGATTAAATATTGAAAATAATAATTTTATTATTGAATTATGAAAGCCATCTAATTTTACTGATTAGAAAACTTGAATTGAGTTTATTTATAAGTATTATGAATAACCAAATATTTTAATAATAAAAATTATTGTATTCAATTATTCTGTAGTGGGGATTTACAGAAATACTAGATAATATTATGTCAAAATTTACTATGAAAGTACATATATGTTTCAGAGAGTCAAGCTTTATATAACTTTATATGACTGATATTGAAGTTTGTTCTGAAGTTTTTATTATATACAGTATAATTTATATACTAAAATTTCAGGATAATGACAATTTAGTACCTCTGATCTTTCCTATTTTTATCTTTGCTTTATCTACTAATATTTAAGATGCACAAAAATTAGCTGATTCAGAACCATGATAATAAAATTCTCAGTTATGTTTACTTATATTGGGGTTTTGATTTGCTACTACCCTGTTTACTTATTTTTTAAATTAATTTGGCTGGTATAAATTTGTTTTATTAAAACAAATATCAGCACCATAAATAAATATACACAATTTTCTGGCTGGTATAAATTTGTTTTATTAAAACAAATATCAGCACCATAAATAAATATACACAATTTTCTGAAAACTTTCCAATTACATGAGGTATTCCAGATGTTCCTCCTCAGAAATCATGCTGCCTCCGTTCAAGAAGTTAATTTAACGTAGGAAACAAATCAAAGCTAATTCTATATAAAAACACATTTTTACTTAAAACACAGGCTATGTTAGAGTAGAAGAAAATGTATTCTATTTATGTGGGAACCAGTATTTCAGAATTACAAGTTTAACAGGCAAACAACCATCTCAGAAACTACCTGGGATCCAGAAGAAACATGCTGAGTAGCCAGGCATTTCCTGTTGTTATCAAGGTAATGAGTGCTTTAAAATGTCTTCTGTCTTCTTCTAGATTAGATAATAGATCGACTTCCTGGTACCACCTACAAATGATGGGAATGCCTTGATGATTTTCACAGGAAGCAAGTCAATATAATAGTTTTCTCAAAATTGAACTAATTATCACATAACTTGGTAAGGTGATGGAATTTTAGTGAAAGTTCTAATTTTTCACATGAAGTTAAATATCCAAATTAATAATTGAATTAAGGCATCATCTTTTTTTGCATCCTCGGCATATATTCCCAGAAGTGGTATTATGGGGTCATATGGGAGAGCGATAGCACAGCCGGTCGGGTGTTTGCCTTGCACTTGACTGACCCAGTCGGCCCAGATTCGATTCCTCTGCCCCTCTCAGAGAGCCCTGCAAGTTACTGAGAGTATCTCGCCTGCACGGCAAAGCCTGGCAATCTCTCTGTGGCATATTCGGTATGCCAAACACAATAACAACAAGTCTCACAATGAAGATGTTACTGGGCCCACTCGAGCAAATCTATGAACAACAGGAGGGCAGTGCTACAGTGCTACAGATTGACTGTCCATATTGTTTTCCAGAAAAGCTGGACTAGTGGACATTCCCACCAACAGTGAAAGAGTGTCCCTTTTTCCCAACATCCACTCCAGGACTGGCTGCTTTTGTTCCAATGAATGTGTGCCAGTCTCTGTGGTGTGAGATGATATCTCGTTGCTCTTTTGATCTACCTCTCCCTGATGACTGAATGATATATTTACCTATATGTTCATTGCAGCACTGTTCACAACAGCCAAAATCTGGAAGCAACCCAAGTGCCCTAGAACAGATGATTGGTTAAAGAAACTTTGGTACACCTACACAATGGAATACTATGCAGCTGTTAGGAGATTTAAAGTCATGAAATTTTCTTATAAATAGATAGACATGGAGAGTATCATGCTAAGTGAAATGAGCCAAAAAGAGAAGGACAAACATAGAAGGACTGCAATAATTTGTGGAATATAAAATGATATAGCCTGAGGCTGACACCTAACAATAGTAGATACATGAGACAGGAGGATTGCTCCATAGCTGGACGCCTGCCTCATGATGAATAAAGGGAAGAAGGCAACTGGAATAGAGAAGGCATCACTAAAAAAATGATGTCTTGAGGAACCAGTCGGGATGGGAGATGTGTGCTGAAAGTAGTTAATGGACCAAACATGATTGATTTCTATCAGTATCTGCATTGCAAACCATAATGCCCCAAAGTAGAGAGAGTATAGATAATATTGTCTGCCATGGAGGCAAGGGAAGGGTGGGAAAGGGGGGTATACCGAGGATATTGGTGGTGGAGAATGTGCATTGGTGGAGGGTTGGGTGTGTGATCATTGTGTGACTGTAACCCAAACATGAAAGCTTGTAACTATCTCACGGTGATTCAATAAAAATTTTAAAAAGTCATCATCTTTATTATCATGATATATATCTATGATGTAAATATGCTAAGAGTAAGTTTGAAAAAAACATAATGACTGTGTTCTATTTTAAACTGGGAATCCCCTTAAAGACAATCATCATTAACAATAGCACTAGCCATTTCAATTAAGCACTAGTGCAATTCAAAGACTGTTATCAGAGCTCGAGAAATAGCAGATGGTGTAATATTCTATCCTTACACACAGCCAAGGCTGAATTCAATCCTCAACCACGTGTATGTCCCCCAAGCAATGCTAGGAAACAGATCTGTACAGAGTCGGAAAAAGTACTGAGCACGTCTGGATATGTACCCAAATTCAAAACAAAAAGATAAAACTTGATTATCATGTAGTTATTCCACATCAAAAGACATGTGAGTTGACATATATGCTAAGAAATACCTAAGGGGGAGATTATCTATACACAAAATTTATGCAGCACATGATAAGATTCCAGAAAGAGATTTAGCAGGATTGAAGAGAAAGAAGAGGTAGGGATTTGCCTTACATGTAGCTCACCTGGGTTTGATTCCCATCACCCAATTTGAATGCCTGAACCCTGTCAGGAGTGGTCCCAGTACACTGAGCTAAGAGTAAGCTCTGAGCACAGCTGATGTGGTTCACCATTGAAAATTAAATAAATAAATAATTTAAAGCTACTTTATTACTATGAAAAAGTACCTAGATAAACTAAAAAAGTGGACAGACATCAGGCATATTAAGTGTATCATTTGAATCTATAAGAGTCTACAAGGAAGAAGCAAGTGCCTATAGAAAGTATGCAAAGGGAATAAACCCTTCAACTTTTACGACAAGAACTGAGGTTTAGCAAATAAGGGTGGTCTGTTACTGGAATGAGCAGTATAGTAGGAAAGAGTGGACTAGAAAGAATGTAGTAACAGTGGTGGAGGTGTTTTGTGTTTTGGTAGTGAGTGTGATACAGGAACACTGAATGCCTGAGGCATAAACATTACTGTTGAATAATATGATTCAAGTTTCCTTGATAAATAGTAATAATAATAATAATAATAATAATAATAATAATAATAAAAGCCTTCCTTGCAGAGAGGACTCACTCTGTTAATATATATAGTGGATCATCTTGTGATGTGTGATGAGTTGTCTTGTTAAAGTCTGAAATTTTGACTAATAGATAAATACATGCCTTTTTTTATAGTTTTAGTTTTGTTTTGCTTTTATATTACAAATATTTCTTATGATCTATTTTTTATACTTAGATTGTAGCTCTACTTTGGACAATCTTGCAGGCTATCGAATGTAGCCTGCCCACAGGGCAGAGTCTGGCAAACTCCCCGTGGCATACCAAATATGCCAAATACCAGTAACAATGATGGGTCTCATTCTCCTAAATAGCCTTGAATATAATCTCAGGGCTAGGATGAAAGAGACGTTACTGGGGCCTGCTCGAGGCAATCGACGAATAACAGGATGATGAGATGAGATGAGATGAGATTGTAGCTCACTTCAATTACTGTCTTTTTTGTTGATATATTTAATAACTTTTAGACTTGAAGATTATAAAGTGCCAAAGTCATTAGAAAAACATTAAGATCTTGTTACCCAAAAAGGGTAATAAGTTGCATTTTATCTCATACTTACTCTACAGAGGGCTGGGGCGATAGCACAGCGGTAGGGCGTTTGCCTTGCACGCAGCCAACATGGCCGACCCGAGTTTGATTCCTCCGCCCCTCTTGGAGAGCCCGGCAAGCTACCGAGGGTATCTCGCCCGCACGACAGAGCCTGGCAAGCTCCCCGTGACGTATTCAATATGCCAAACACAGTAACAACAAAGTCTCCAATGGAGACATTACTGGACCCGCTCGAGCAAATCAATGAACAACGGGAGGGCCTTTACCTTTTCCTTTTACTCTACAGAAATTCTTCTAGTTCTTATTATTATTTTTCCACTAACCTAGTTAGTATCAGGATGACTTCTGAGTCTAATAACATCCTAATAGCAGAGAATTTTAGAATTAACATAAATAAACCAGTGGATTTAATGAAGAAGAAGAGAAGACATAGAATTTTTCCTATTCTTAAACAGTCTAGCCTCTTCATACATTCTAGGCACGTATTGACTTATTAAATGTATTGCTTATTCTTCACAAAACTCATTGTATTTAGCAGAAAAATAGAAGTTATATTTTTAGATTATCTGTATAGACTATCTGTAACAAGACCATGCTCATAAGTGAAAAGATAAAGGGGGAGATTAATCCCCAAGGAAGGTTGTTTTTCCATTTTAGTTCCCCAAAATTCACAATTTAATTCTTTAGCTCTCCAGACTGGCAAGGGATTTTTCTATTTTAATATTGTCAACCTGAGTTGTCATTAGCAGCACTGCATAGTTATCACTGAGTGAAGCAAAGCTTTTCTGATCTTTAAGTTGGTTTAAGTACTATTTCAGTAGAGGACAGGCCATTATTGCTAACAGTCAATGAAGATAGGAACCAAAAGATATCAAAAAGCAGTGCTTTACTGAGTGCCTTATTGTTTTCTAAGGGTTGTTTACAATCTAAATTCAAATATTGACAGCATGATTCCTGAAACAATTTTGCAAAAGTGGGACAACACATTCATTTATACCTTAAGAGGTACAATTTAATTCTCTTTTCTTTGAGTGTCAGTTACCTATTTCTAGTAAACAATATGATGAAGTGATTGTATGCCATTTCCAAGGTTAGGTTATGGAATACTTCAACCTTTCTCTTGAGTCTCTTTATAAAACCCTTTTCCCCTCTACTTCCTTTCCCACCTCTATTTCTTAACATCATGTGTTGGGAGAAAAGCCCCATTTGGTCTGCTTTGAAGTGCCACACTGATCCCTGAACTACAGCTGAGCAGATGTTCACAGATCACTCAGGAAGCCTGCTGCAATGCATACTTATCTCCGGTCAATGCAACCATGGGGCAGGGCATATCTGGCAGATGTGCAATGACAGTTTATCCACTGTAATCACACAGGAAAGGTGTAACCCTACCTATAGAAAACATACATTTGTTCTGAGCACTGTGATATGTGACCATTTGCATTTCTCCCCTGTATGCCCAAGCCTATATAAACTATATAGGTGTGAGACCTGGGGCTGAGATCTCCAAGCCTGCTCGGTTTGGGACTGGGCCTCCTCCACCCAAATCCCCCATCTTCTGGTAGCTAGACAGTTAGTTACACCCACCAACTGCCTTGTAACCCCATCAACGGCCAAGATCCAAAGACTGAAAAACCAAGCTCCCGGAAGAGAACAGCTCAGAGTCTCCTGCCCCCATGCCTGGCTGTCCTCACAGGACCCCTTTAAGGAGGGCAGATTGAGTTTCTCTCTCTGCCTTGAGCACAGCCCTGGCAGCTAAAGACCTCCAGGACCCAGCGACAGCCATCCTGAGACCACTCTCCACATGCTGGGACAAGCCTCACGCATGAAGAAACCTGCAGAGGAACTCAGGTTTGCTGGACCCGGGGCTGAGATCTCCAAGCCTGCTCTGATCAGGACTGGGCCTCCTCCACCCAGATCCCCCATCTTCTAGTAGCTAGACAGTTACACCCGCCAACTTCCATGCAACTCGATCAACAGACATGATCCAAAGACTGTAAAACCAAGTTCCCGTAAGCTTGACCTCTTATTGTCTAATTCTCACTCTCAGAGAACCCAGTAGGCTACTGAGAGTATCCTGTCCACATATATATGCCTGACTGGAAACACCTGTAAAAGGTGATTAGAGGCTGCCCCGAAAGCCTCCATCCCTCATGGAGAGCCCGGCAACCTACCAAGAGTACCCGCCACATGGCAGAGCCTAGCAAGCTACTTGTGTCAATATGCCCAAAACATTAACAATGATGGTCCTCATTCCCCTGATCCTGAAAGAGCCCCCAATATGCCATTGGGCTACACTAGCACGTGATAGGAACAAATGGAGACGTTACTGGTGCCGGCTCAAGCAAATCGATGAACAACGGGGTGATAGTGATAGTGATATAAGCTCTGCTGGTTGCTTAGTAAAGTTGGAACCGCTTGACATGACCCCCACCGTGCTTGTAAGCTCATTTCTTGGTGGTAGAGGCATCGGCATAGGGACATGCTCTTTTTCCTGGACCCCTCTCTTTATGGGGAGAGAATCTTGGTTTGGTCCTCAGGCCTCTATGTGACAGCCCCTTGCAGGTCAAGGGTACCTGCTTGAGAGAGGACTGGGGAGAGACCCCAACAATCTCACTCTGATCTAAAGCACTCAGCTAAAAAGTAAAGCACCCAAAAATACTTAGAGGCAACATCTAACACTGCTGGGAGTGGGAGGGTTCATAATTGTGCTGGATTCAAGCCCAGGGCATCGGTGGCATAGTTTCAGCTACATGACAGACACAAACCTTAACATTTGATCTTTTTCTCTAGCTCTACTCTCTTGGTTCTTTTAATGGGAAAACTATTTTTAAGATTTTACTGTTTTACACTGTCACTGTCACTGTCCTCCCATTGTTCATCGATTTGCTCCAGCGAGCCCAGTAACATTGTGAGACTTGCTACTGTATTTGGCATATCGAATACATCACGGGTAGCTTGCCAGGCTTTGCTGTGCTTTACTCTTAGTAGCATGCCGGGCTCCCCGAGAGGGGCAGAGGAATCGAACTAGAGTCGGCCATGTTGGCTGTGTACAAGGCAAATGCCCTACCTGCTGTGCTATCACTTCAGCCCAGTGTTTTACACATTTTTAAAAAAATAGTTTAAGTTCTAAATTTCAATAGCTCCAAGATCTTTTTTCCTCTCTTTTACTATTTATTTATTAGTTTATTTTAGCAATAACACAGCGGGTAGGGCATTTGCCTCGCACACTACCGACCCGGGTTTGATTCCTCTGTTCCTCTCGGAGAGCCTGGCAAGTTACCAAAAGTACTCTGCCCACTTGGCAGAGCCTGGCAAGCTCCCTGTGGCATATTCTATATGCCAAAAACATTAACAACAAGTCTATACAATATAAAAGTATAAAAACATATACTGAAAGTAGCTCAAAAAAAATTAGGAATAGCAAAACCCCAGACAAGGATATTTGCCTGTTTTTCTCCCCCATCCACTCTGAGTTTAAAGATTTGTACAAGCTCCTCATTAGGCCATATATTAAGTTTACTGTAGATAAGATGAAATTTAGGACATCAGTTAATGAAGGACATCAGTCAAGAAAGAATGTATTGTTTTTCTGGAGCTCATCAGTTTGCAAACCAAGCATTTTATTCTTCTATTTTCATTGTAAAACCTCTACTTTGTATCGTGCAGTTAAGTTAGTTGTTTTGAGGGTATGGGTCTTAAATCTTCCAATTTACCAGCATGATGCCAATAAAGCTTGGTCTCTAGACTCATAACCAAGTCTCTTGTCTCATCGGACCTGGAGAAGCAGTGGAGACAAACTATTAAGACCACACTGTACTTTTTTTTTAATATGAAAGGCAGATTCTAGCAATTATTTCTAATTCTGGCCTACAGAGTACGTTGTTAAGTCATTTACATTTATTTATTTATCTTACTTGTTTTAAATTACTGGAAGATTTCCTACATGTTACCCTTTGGCCTTTCAATTATACTTATTTGAAAAGTCTATGTTTAAAACTTGTCAACAGCTGTAGTCTGTCTAATTATGTTCAACTTATGGTTTATATCATGAATACAATCTACATTCATCTGTCTTGGGAGGCCTTTCCTAAGGCAACTCAGATTTTTTCAGATATAAGCCTCAAATTCTTTAACTGTTGGTCTAACTGGAGACATTATGAAAGACCAGCAAAAAAAAATTGATAATCTATTTTTCAGGATAACTAGTGTTCTGAATCTATGTCTCAGACCTAGTTTTTTTTTCTTTGATAAATTAAGCTGAAAACTGTTTCAAAGAAATTTTCTACCCTTGAGAAGGTTGGAAAAATGTAGACTGGGAGTTGGAGGGGAGCAATCTATAAGCCTAACTGACATGAATGCTGATTTTCTTATTTCTTATTTTTTATACCTTTTTATTTCTGGACTCTAAGACTGTAAATTTTGGCTGCCCACATTGGTTTGATTTCTTATTAAGGTATTCTTTATAAAATCCAAAGTTCAACTCATATTCTTCTGATAAGTCATCAACACTATTGCATCCTGTCAAAGGTCAAATCCACTGTGAAATTCTCAGTGCCCAGGACACTTTTTGAGCATAGCAGATTATATGTTAGCTCATTCTGTTCTGATAACATATAGTTTGCAGCATATATTCTTAAAAAAATACTTTGGACAAGAAATTTAAAGTTTTGATAAATAAATTATGATTTTATTTAGTAATGAAAGATCATATAAGAAATATGTAGTGAGAAATGCATTTTAAAAATATTGAAATGAATTGATTTTATCTCTAAAACTATGAAACATATTATTAATATTAATGATGTGTCTGTTTCAAGGCTGAAAATATAGGGAGTTTACATTGCACGTGGCTAACCCAGATTTGATTCACAAAATCCACTGAGTGCTATCAATAGTGATCCATAAGCACAGAGCCATGAGTAAGCCCTGAACACTACTGGGTGTGGTCTGAAATATTAAATAAACAAACAAACAAATTATAAGATTTAACCATGAGGACTTGAAATTTCTGTAAATTATAGGCAATTTTATTAATATTCAACTACAAATCCAACTAAAATATTTTTCATTAGCCAAATCAGAAAAATTCTCAACTCAAATGGTTCAGATGGTGAAATCTACATTAAAAATTATTTTAGGTAAATGTAAGTGAAGAACAGAATTGAAGGTTGTTAATAAGTTACAAATATTTTATTGAAATTAATAGAAAATGGAAAAACAACAAAAGTTGCATACAAAAGTATATTCTAATGAAACTTCCTCCCATCAAATGCTACATCGTGAACATTTAAGTGCTAAGAAAATTATAATTCAAAATGTCCTTTTTCAAAGGAATATAAAATTAGAGACAACCATTATAAAATAAGACAGAATGGAAGTGAAATATGCTGAATTGATCAAATAAAACTTACCTCCGGAGTGATAGATATAGTACAGTGTGTAGTGTGATTGCCTTATTTTAATTTATTTCTTTTTTTATTAGTGAAACACCATGAGGTATAGTTTTAGACTTACAAATTTTTGTGCTTGGGTTTCAGTTATACAATGAATCATTGTGATTGCCTTTTAAACAGTCAATTTAGGTTCAATTCCTGGGATCCTATATGGTCCCCTGAGCTTCACCAGCTATGATTCCTTAGCTTAGAACTAGGAGTAAACCTTAAGCACCACTGGATTTGTGACCACCAAAAAAAATTTACTTTCAAATTTATTTCAATAGGGCATGGAGAGTTCAAGAGGGTCAGCAAGTGTTTTGTGTGGGAGATAAGGATAAATTCCTGGCAACTCCTGGTCCTGAAAACACCACAGAGAGCAACTTCCAAGCACAGACCAGGTATTAACCCGAAAGCACCACTGATCTTGGTCCAAATAATAAGAGGAAAAATAATGCATTCAATGATTATATAATTGTATCTGGGGAATTTGCTAATAAAGAAATTCACAAGTGAAAAAAAATTAAGGCTTTTTTTTTTCACCACAAAGTCATTGAAACGAAGACATTATAAAATTTCAAACATATGGAACTTACCTACTTAAAATGACAAATAAAACATTTATATAATGTCATGAAATAGTGATAAAAATTCAAATTGACTTAGATAAAAGCAGAGCCTTGTGAATATAAAACTGACTGAAGTATAACAAACAACATGTCAGTGTATTTAATGGAGTGCCACAGGGATCAGTGTGAGGGCTGATCTTAGTTAACAACTTAATTAATGATCAGGAAGATGGAGAAAACAGCGTTAAAGAAATTTGTAGCTGATATCAAATTGGAAGCTTTGCCAACACCAATTAGCATAACAAAATTATTTTAAAAGGAAAGTTGGAAAGGTTAACATTACCAAGAAGAAAATAAATCATATGCTTATATTGATAGAAATATAATATCTGGGAAACATTGAGGGGGAGGGATCTTAATATTTTGATCTAAATTATAATAATGAAAAAAGAAAATATAAAAGTTTCAGAAACTTGATAAATAGTAAACAGAATATTCAAATTTAAAAAATTGGTCAGTTCTTCGGAGTGAAGTACACGAATACCTAATAATATTTTTCCAAATGAAAGTTCAATGTGCATAGCTCAATAGTAAAATAGAGAAAGCAGTATAACTGCCATGAATTTAATTCTAGAAACAATAATGGTTTTAAAGGATTTGTGTACGTTTGACAGAAATGAGGGTCTGGAGAAATGCTAACAATTAAGACACTACTTGTGTCTCAGCAAATGCTCTAAATGAAACTCTAAATGTAAAAATAAAAGAGCAAGAGGCAGAGATGGGATGTATAATATAATATATAAGATAAAGAATTCAGTACAACAGGAAGAAGTGATATGTATTATTGTATTTTCAACCAAGGTATAACAAGAGCTCTAAGCAAATTTAATCAGTCCTGAGAAACTGATAGCAAAACTAAACAGTAGGAGAATATAATACACATTTACAAAAATAAACAATTCATTCAGACATAAAATTACCATGAAAAGAGAACCTTTATGGGATGAACTAAATAAAAATGACACTATTTAT
Organism: Sorex fumeus; assembly: GCF_029834395.1. Lineage (NCBI taxonomy): Eukaryota > Metazoa > Chordata > Mammalia > Eulipotyphla > Soricidae > Sorex > Sorex fumeus. Next base: position 13,778,382 of record NW_026606086.1, on the reverse strand, counting down.
TTAGCGTCATTCACCCAAAACACCAGAATACACAATCTTTGCAATTGGTCATGGAACATCTTAAGGATAGACCAAATACTGAAAGTAAATATTATTCTCAAAAAGTATAAAATAATATCTAAAGTATTTTCAGAACATAGCTAGAAATAAACCAAAAGAATAGAGAAAATAAGCAACACAGATTTTTTAAAAAGTAAATTTGTTTTTGAATACTTGCTGTGTCAACAAAGAAATTAAAGTTGAAAAACAATACCTAGAGGTGAGTTGCAATGAATATAAGACTTAGTAAAACACACCGGATATAGACAAAGCAGTTTTTATAGGGGAGTACATAACAATAAGGCTTACATTAAGAAAATAGAAATATCACTAACAAAAATGTTAGACTTTAATGGGGCTGAAGCAATAGCACAGTGGGTAGGATGTTTGCCTTGCAAGTGACTGACTTGGTTTTGATACCTGTTATCCCTTAATCCCTTATGGTCCTCCAATAAGTAACATCTTAGCGTCTCTTGATGTGGGTGTGGCTCGCAACAAAACAGAAAAGAAAAAATGTTGAACTTTAACATTAAATTTACAAAAAAAAAGTAAGAAACCTAATAAAAAGTAAGCGAAAGAGAAATAAGTACAGCAGAAATTTTAAAGATTCACAGAAAAACAATTTCTAAATAACAGAACCAAAATCTGAGTCTTTAAAAATATTAACAAAACAGGTAAAATTTGGTCAGATTTATTAAATTGACACAATAGAAAAAATTAGCATCAGAAACAAACAATAGGCTTCAACATATGTTATAGAAGTTCAAAGAATCATTAAGAGTACATTATAAGAAATTATACAGCAATGATTGACAGAGATGGAGAAACTTCTATAGCATATAATGTTAAGCAGTGGAATTAGATAAAAGGCTAAAAAATTAAAACTAAAAACCTGAGCTGAAAAACTATGAATAACGAAATTGAAACAATAATCAAATATCTACAACCACCCTTTCAAAAGAGCCCTGGGCTGAGTGACTTCCACGAAATATTAAAAAGAATTTAATATCTTCCCAGTTTTGATAGACGTTAAGCTTCAAAATATATCCAGTGAGTCCAACATTGCCCTGATTTTTAAAAAAAAGATGAAATTATTACACATGAAAAGGAAAAGATCATTATCTCTGACAAATATTGATTTAAAAAATCCTTAGCTGGGCTAAGGAGATGAGATAACTCCAAAAGCTAATATACATGAGAAATAGGTTCAATCCCCAGGAACATTGTCCCACACACACAGCTCTCTCTCTCTGTCCCTCTGCCTCTCTGCCTCTCTGTCTCTCTGTCTCTCTGTCTCTCTGTCTCTCTGTCTATCTCTCTCTGTGTACAACATACATATCAACTTCACCCTGGCGCCATTTAATCCCATCAATGGCCAAGACCCAGAGACTATAAAACCCAGCTCCCGAAGAGAACAGCGTAGAGTCTCCTGTCTCCGCGCCTGGCTGTCCTCACTGGAGCCCCTTAGAGGAGAGTGGGTTGAGTTTCCTTCCCCACCCTGAGCAGAGCCCCAGCACCTGAAGACCTCTGGTTCCAGCCACAGCCATGCTTAAGACTACTCTCCACACGTTTGGATGAGCCTCATGCATGAAGGAACCAGCAGAGGAACCCAGGTGTGTAGGACCTGGGGAGTAGATCCACAAGCCTGCTCGTATTGGTACTGGGGCTTCTCCACCCAGATCCACACATCTTCCAGTATGTAGGCATTACGCCCACCAACTTCCACCCAGTGCCGTGTAATCCCACCAATGGCCAAGACCCAGAGACTATAAAACCCAGCTCCCTGATGCATGCATCATGGCTACACATCTTATTATCTAATTCTTACTCTGGAGAACCTGGCAGCTACCAAAAGTATCCTGTCCACATGGCAGAGTCTGGCAAACTACCCGTGGTGTATTCAATATACCAAAAACCAGTAACAATGATGGGTCTCATTCTCCTGTCCCTGAAAGAGCCTCAAATGTGGCACTTTCTAAAATCTCAGGGCTAGGACGAAGGAGACGTTACTAGTGCCTGCTCAAGGAAATCGATGAACAACAGGATGACAGTGATACAGTGATACCAAAAAAAGGTTGTAGATTTAATGCTTTTTTTTTTTGCAAAAACAGTAGGTGCTACTATTATTGGAAACTTAAATAAATATATACTGGAAATAATAAAAATGGAGTTCACCATGGAGTGCACATTTCCTCATTTTAAAATTATATACTTGTTTGAACACAATTTTTGTGGAAGCAGATGGGGAGGCAGTCAAAATCTACAATATTTCACTATCTGGTCTTTGCAAAAAATAAAAAACATTTTCCATTCTGTGTTAAAGAATTAAGTACATTCTTTTAAAGAATTTACAATGACACTTTTTTTTAAATGTAGGAGTACTGCTATTTATTTAGTCATTGATTAAGCTAATTTAATTGGACATGAACTCCACATTACATTTTTTAATTGAATCATTATGAGATTGTCACAAATCTTTCATGTTCAAGATTCAGCCATGCAATAATCAAACACGCATCCTTACACCAGTGCACACTTTCTACCACCATGTTACCAGAATGTACTCCCTCTTACATCCCAGTCTTCACCCTGCCTCCAAGCGGGCAATTTTCCCAATATTCTCTCTCTACTTTGGGGCATTATTTTTTGCTTGAATTTTCCCACCACCATTCAAACCTGCCTACCAGGGGCAGATGCTACATCATTTATTGTCCATTGTTCATTTTGAATATCTTGGGTGCCACGGCTGCACGCTTCTGGAATCCTAGGTTGTAAATGGTTGGCATTCAGAGACATTTCTGTAGGGCACTAATCCATTTTGGGATTCAATTCTCTGGGGACTGTTGGTGTGCTAAGACGGTGCCCCAAGGCACATTGTGGGTGTGACATCCAGGCAGGCAGGATGCCAGGGAGGGACAGCCGAGCACCTCTGCCATCATGAGACATGGAGATTTAGTTCTGGAACCCACATACCTGGGCCTTGTTTGTAGAAACTCTTGGTCACCGGAATTCCATCTGGGGTAGGCAGGGAGACTGCACCTACTCCATCTGGGATGCCCTGGTGAAATTGGCTCGGTATGGGGCCCTGAGAGATCTCTGGCTCCGTGGTGTCTTCTGGGACTTGCTTCTGTGTCTCTGGCTTTTGATCTCTTTAGAGTTTTATATATGGGTCTATGAAGCAAGGCCAGTAATAGAGTTTACAGGGTGGTGCTGGAGTTGGTTTGTGAGGGTGACTAACAGTGCTTCCACGTTTACTGAGAAAAGGGGGGAGGCTTTCCAACTCTGTGAAAGTCTGGAGATTTCAATAACAAAAACTGCATACCCGAATTTTCAACAGATTATATCTTGGTGAAGTCCATCCTGAGACAGTGGAGTCAGACCTGGGGTATGGCAGCGATTTTGGATTGTGGAAGCAAGGGACTGCTGGGGCCTCTGCTTGTGCTGCCACAGGTCAACCTGCCCCTCTGATTTAACCCAGTCTGTTCAGCCATGCACAAGTGAGATTAACTGTGGCTTTTAGTCTCTTTTGAGATTTATCTATGGGTCTCTGAGGTAAGGCCAATAAATGAACTTATATAGCTGAGCCAGGCAGGCGGTTTGTGGGAATGGCTCCTACATATCTAATTTTTGGCCATTCAATTTCTTGGTAAACTTGGTCCCAAGTTGCTGGGGTCTGGCCAAAAGCACAGTGGCAATTTTGGGGTGTCAGGAAGCATAAAGTCACCATCAGGCTGTGATCCACTCACCTCGCATGTATGAGTTCATCTGTGATGACATCAAAGCCCCAGGACACTTTCAAAAATGTGTATATAATTTAAAGTTCATTAATGATGGTGTTAGCATTCACTCTCCAGTAAATTAACTTACACTTAGAAAAGTGGTACAACAATAGTATTAAAAGATTAATGGGAGAATACACAGACACATATAATATGCAAGTACTTGTCATTAAAATACATTTTCTAATAAGAGAAAATGGCTGTCTCCTGAATACCAACATTTTCTAGACAAACACATTGAAAAGGCTGTACAAAAGAAATATATTTTCATGTTATTTTCAAAGGAGAAGATGTGTATCTCATAAAATAAGTTATTCATTCAAAAGGAGAGTTTTTTTTTTTAAACACTTCAAAATATGTGCTATTCTTAGGACAATACTGAAGTAGACATCAGGGACACAAATGCAATTTGAAACATTTCATTTTTACATTTCTTCTATAGTCTCCATTATTAAGGCTTCTCTCATAGTTAAGAAGAAATGGAGCACTGAACTTTGTGTCAACCGGTGGGAATAGAAAAACAGCCCCAGAATTCAATACTGTTTAGTCCAATTTATGAAGTGATTTGAGGCAGGTAATTCAGACACTAGAAAAAACTGTCTTTTACTTAAGTACCCCCCAAATCTAATTTAATGCGGTTGATATCTTCATTCCAGATAGAAAAATTGCTTCATCTTTATTTAAGTATAGATTGCTAGTATATGAAGTGACACTGAGTTTACATGATCTGGTTGTATATTTATTTTTGGAAAAAAGGCTGAGATGTCATCATTTTTCAATTTCATTTGCCATTTCATTGCTCATTCTAAGAAGGTTTAAAGTGTGAAATGGGCATGGTGATTCCATTACTCTAAATTAACTAAATTTCACAAGGAGGAAATGATGATTAGTTAAATAATTAGCACGTGTCTAAAAACTAAAGCTGTTGAACATTCATCAATTCTGTTATTAAAAATGAATATAATAGTTATTAAATTTCATTGAATGGGTATCCTAATAATGCTGCTAAAATTTGAATTCCAAATCTTTGCTTGATCACTTTTCTGTTCTATAATTGTCTTTCTTTTTCTATCCATACTTTGCATTTTAATGAATATTCATTTAAAATACTGAGATAAATGAGTATTAAATAATAAAAAACAAATTTTACTCTAACATAAATAATATAATCAGGCTCTTTCGATATTTTAATTTGCTGAGCTTTTATCTGAACAAATAAATCAGTAGCTCAAGTCAAAAGATATATAAAACTGAGAAAAGGACTTTGCAAATATAGGTACAGCTGTAAATTATCAAACTGATTATACTTATTATATGAATGTTTATTTTTAAAACACTGAGGGCCACCAGAACCACATTCTTCAGTATTATGGGAATGAATTTGGTACTGTGTTAAACACTGGGTCTCAAGGAACATTTAACCATAGCCAATTGCCTATGGTTACAAACAAATTAAAAGGATAGCTCCAATTAATTATTTATTATTGATTTCTTAAGAGGTAAATATAAAATTTTCTTTAATATCTGTATGTAGTACATTAGTGTTGTATATTTTCTACATTGTATTGCAGTATTTTAACATTTACATTTAAAATATCTTGATAGCATTCAAAATTTTTTAAAGTAAAAAGGTGTAAATATTTCCAAGAATTCTTATTTTTATTTATAATTTTATTATGATAAAATTATGTCATTTAAATGGATCCATGTAAACATTATGTGTTTAATATATCCCAATTTCTATGTTCTATTTTAAGGCTAGTACTCCAGGTTTGGATCCCAAATTGTTCTATTGTTAAATTTACCAATAAAAGGTAAAGGTAAAGGCCCTCCCGTTGATCGTCGATTTGCTCGAGCGACCCCAGTAACGTCTCCATTGGAGACTTTGTTGTTACTGTGTCTGGCATATCGAATACTCTCGGTAGCTTGCCGGGCTCTCCGAGAGGGGCGGAGGAATCGAACTCGGGTCGGCCATGTTGGCCGCTTGTAAGGCGAACGCCCTACCCGCTGTGCTATCGCTCCAGCCAAAATTTACCAATACATTTAGTAATAGTTTGTTTCTTGAGGTGGAATAATTATTAAGATTTATTATATGATCATAGTAACTGAAGTTTTCTTTCCTATTCTCCTATGTGTTATATATTTTCACTCGTTTTTTAAGTTCCTTTCCTTATACATTTATTTTTCTGACTTTTTTTTAAATATCTTGGGCATTTTCTATGAGAACTTATTTAAAACTCAAGTTGACATTTTCTTCTTTCAAAGAAGTCTATATTTAATCTCAGTAGTTAACTTTTGGAACTACTTGCCCATGAATTTTCTAATTAAATTCTACCAATGTGATAATTTAACCATAATGTATCATAGGTTCAGGGAACAAAATCATGTAAATACTGACTTATGGTTAAAAGTTGTCTTGGAAGATGCTCTGTTCTTTAACAATCCATATAGTCTTTATAACTGAAGAGTTTTATTTCTCTTTTTTGTTCCCCCATTTAAAAAAAAGATCCTCAATTGAATTTTAAGTTTTTATTAGTTTAAATTATATTTTATAGGTGCTGGAGCGATAGCACAGCGTGTAGGGCTTTTGCCTTGCACACGGTCAACCCGAGTTCGATTACCAGCATCCTATATGGTACACTGAGCACCGCCAGAGGTAAATCCTGGGTGGGCTGTGTGCAAGGCTGGAGAGATAGCACAGCGGGTAGGGGGTTGTCTTGCACACGGCCCACCCAGGTTCGATTCCCAGCATCTCATATGGTACCCTGAGGACCGCCAGGAGTAACTCCTGAGTGCAGAGACAGGAGTAACCCCTATGCATCGCTGGGTGTGACCCAAAAAGCAAAAAAAAATATATATTTTATAATCTGAAGGGTCCTAAACTTTTCTCCATCCCCTGAAATTCAAAAAATAAAAATTAATAATAACCAGGATAAAAAAAGACACTATCAGAGTAGTAACTGATTTGGGTGTTTTATCTCCCAAATTTTCATTTCAAATGTATTTTGGCAGAGGCATCTAACTAACACCTCATGGTGCTAGAGCTACTCCTGGCGCTGTGCTCAGAAATCACTCTCAGTGGTGTGTAGGGGATCACACGTGGTACCTAGTACTGCACAAACCAGGGTCAACTGAAGGCAAGAAAAAACCCTAACACTACATTATCTTTCTGGTCCCTATAACTACTTTTACTTTTATTTAACTTACTTCCAGATTGAACTGGAGCAGTAACACAGCGGGTAGGGCGTTTGCCTTGCAAGCGGCCGACATGGGTTTGATTCCTGCATACCTCTCAGAGAGCCTCTCAAGCTACAGAGACTATCCCTCATGCACGGCAGAGCCTGGCAAGGTCCCCATGGCATATTCAGTATGCCAAAAATAGTAACAACGAGTCTCACAATGGAGACATTACTGGTGCCCGCTTACGCAAATCAATGAACAACTGGAGGACAGTGCAGTGCTATTTCCAGATTGCTAGTAAATATCTAAAATAAATCATATCACATATATTTCAAATAACTGCAAAATTAATATAGTTGTTTTTTGAACCATGCCTGATGGTGCTCAGTGTATATTCCTGGTTCTATTCTCAGTGATCATTGCTGGTGGACTCAGCAAGCCATATGGGTAACTGGGGAAAAAAAAACCGTCATCTGTATTAAAGGCAAATGCCTTACCTTTAGGTGCAAACAATCTTAAATTTTTGACTCATTTATGTTTTGTAAACCTTGATAATCTTAATTTGGTTACAAACGTGTTTTGCCTTGCATTGACATTTATTTTATCCTTTTTTATGCTTAATATAGTCTCTGGGTCTTGGCCATTGATAGGATTACACGGCGTGGGGGGGGGGGGCGGTTGGTGGGTGTGACCTCCACCTACTGGAAGATGGAGAATCTGGGTGGAGGATGCTCAGCCCCCATCTCAGTAGGCTTGGAGATCTCAGCCCCAGGACCTGCATGCTTTTGTTCCTCTGCCGGTACCTTCATGTGTGTGGAGAGTGGTCTCAGCCTGTTTGTGGCTGGTTCTGGAGGTCTTCGGCTGCTGGGGCTCTGCTTGGGGCAGGGAGGGAAACTCAACCCACCCCCCTCCAAGGGGCCCTGGTGAGGACAGCCAGGCATGAGGGTAGGAGACTCTGCGCTGTTCTCTTCGGGGAGCTGGGTTTTATAGTCTCTGTGTCTTGGCCATTGATGGGATTACAAGGCGAGGGGTGGGGGTGGCGGTGGGAGGGGAGGCAGTTGGTGGGTGTGACCCCTGCCTACTGGAAGATGAAGTATCTCAGCAGAGTCTCCTGCCCCCGCACCTGGCTGTCCTTTCCGGGGCAGCTTGGAGGGGGGCGGGTTGAGTTTCCTTCCACACCCCAAGCAGAACCCCAGCAGCCAAAGACCTCCAGAACCAGCCACAACCATGCTGAGACCATTCTACACATGCAAGAAGGTTCTGGCAGAGGAACAAAGGCATGCAAATCCCATCAATGGCCAAGACCCAGAGACTATAAAACCCAGCTCCTGGAAGCGCGCAGCCGCATTTGTTGCCTCACGACATCTTATTATCTCATTCTTGCTTTGACAACCTGGCAGGCTACGGAGTGTAGCCTGCCCATGCGGCAGAGTCTGGCAAACTCCCCATGGCGTACCCAATGTGCCAAATATCAGTAAAAATGATGGATCTCATTCTCCTAACCCTGAAAGAGTCTTGAATGTGGCACTTTTTATAATCTCAAGGCTAGAACGAAGGAGACGTTACTGGTGCCTGCTCGAGACAATCGACGAAAAACAGGATGATTGTTATCGTGATGCTTAATATTTTGTAGTTTAATGTATGTAGAATAAAAGTGCATTTCTATGTTCTATTTCTTTGATTTTTTAATGATTTCTTGACCTTTATCTCTGCATCCTTTATCACTTAAATTTTCAGAAATAAAAATGAATGGACATTATTTTATTACATGTTGATTTTTTAAGAAGAAATTCAAATAATAAAAACTTCTCTTTTTTATTTTTATTTTTTCTCTTTTGAACTTAATCTTTTCTTCTCATGAAAAGTGGTGACAATTCAGAGGTGTCATGATGGTCAATTTCAGGCTTATTCGTCTGTCTTGTTCAACCATCCCCAAGGCCATATTAGTTACCAAAAGTGCTGATGCAAATTATGCTTCCACCCAGTAAGTTAGAAATTAGAAAACTCATTTAATAATCCTTTTATTTACTTAGTTCCCAGAAACCACACACTATATCTAGTTTTTTCTTGGCAAAATTTAGTAATATGAACCAAAGTAATTAATTGTAAGTAGTTCCTATAAAACTAATCTTAATATCAGCCTACTATTCTAATTTATAACAATAATTCATAATACTATGGATTTGGAAAAAACCATTTTTCTTTTTTTGACTACAACATTATATTTTTCAAGTTTTATGCCAGGGTCTCTGCCTAGGAATCACTCTTGTAAGTACTAGAGGATCATACACGATGTCAATGATCTAATTCAGGGTAGTTGCATTCAGGTCTTACCCTCAGTACTATCTCTCTGTTCCCACTTAATCTATCTTTAAGAACTTCAAATTACATGATGTTATGTAGTCACCAACCATGTTTCCCTTAGCAAAGCATCCTTCCCTATCATCACCACACATGAAGAATGTCTAACCATAGCAAATCATCTCACTCTTGATAAACATAATAGCAATAGCAAGGCACTTAAAAATTTTTAGTCACCTCCCTTTGATGTAGCACCTAGATCTATCCAAAAAGTATAGAAGTGGTATAAAACAAGCAGTAGCATCTTTCTAGTTCTTAATATATGTGTACTTGATATCTGTAATCCACATGCTCTTACTATTCCAATGGCATATACTTTTAGTTCTGCCAGGTAGAGTACTGTGTTTTGAGACACGATTTAGTTTTCATTAAAGTCACATGAGAATTTCAAAACATAAAATGGGCATAAGCTTTTCTCTGACTTTAGTTTTGGTGGCAGAACCTACAGTGTTCAGGACTTTCCCCTCTCTCTGTGCTCCAGGATGACTTCTAGCAGCCTTCTGGGATCCTACGGGGAGCTGGGGACTAACCTGGGTCAACCCCAGGTAAACCCAGCACTTTATCTGATCCACCTTCACCCCAGCAGAGCAAAATGGATTTTACTGACCAAAATTTACTTAGATGTAAGAAGAGAAAAGGAAAGGCTATATTATCTACCACGATGCCCCCCCTCATATATATATATATAGAGAGAGAGAGAGAGAGAGAGACAGAGAGACAGAGAGAGAAAGAGAGAGAGAAAGGACTTCTCCCAGAGTGAATGAAGTAGAAAGGGAGACAGACATGTTCAAGGGAAGACTTGAATTGGAGAGAGGAAGCCACTTTTTTCTGATTTTCAATAAACAAACAACAAGAGCTATAAGTAGGCCAGTTGCTACTGTGCTCTCACTGGAAAACTCAGGGATAGAGATTCCTTTAATCTTGAAATTCTATTCAGCAAACTTTTTCGTTCCCAAGGTAATATGAGAAGCTGGTGGCTGGTGGATTTTCATGTACTTTCTGTCTATTCAGGATGGAAAAAAGGGAAGAAGGTAAATCCTCTTTGATGTAAAAGATACTGCCTGGAATTTAAATATACTGATCATGCTTATGTATCTGGGAAGGATAGTGTTATGATTCTAATTTAGTTTCAAAGAAAGAAATAGGAAATAAATGTAAGCCAGAGACCTCCTGGTAAATAAATTATTGCAATGTTTGTATACATGAGATTCTTCCAGCAGAAAATATTTGGTAGACTTTCCAGGACTATTAATAAGAAACAAGAAAAATCTTTGAGTTTGTGGGGAATGACTCTCTTGAAATGTAATTGAAATTTTATCACTAAGTATAAAATGGGAATAATTAATAAATGAGATGATGACTTTCTTTTGTGTAAAAATTTCAGTTACACGTATTATTTGATATCTCACATTTATGTTAGTGACTGTATAAATCCAATGAAGTTGAAAACAAAATGCATAAGAAATAAGGTTGGAATCTTGATCACCTTTTATCACGTGATTAATTAAAGACTTGACATTATTGGAAAATATCACCTGGTAAGATGTCAGATTTGTCAGAGATCAATTTGACAAGTTAAGATATTGAAGTCATCATTCTCCTTGATCAGTACTTAGATATGAATATAAATTATACTACATTATGTTGGAGTGACAGCACAGCAGTTAGGGTGTTTGCCTTGCACGTGAACGACCTGCGTTCGATTCCTCCGCCCCTCTCCAGGAGCCTGGCAAGCTACTAAAAGTATCTCGCCTGAACGGCAGAGCCTAGCAAGCTGCCTTGGCGTATCCAATATGCCAAAAACAGTAACAACAAGTCTTATAATTTGTTGTGAGCCATTACTTGTTTCCACTCGAGCAAATCGATGAACAACAGAAGGACAGTGCTACAATGCTTTAATTATAAGACACTATGATATTACCTAAATACCATGAATTTTAACTTTAACTTAAAAGGAAATCATTCAAGTGATTTGACAGACACAGGTTTGATCCCCGGCACCCCATATGGTGCCAGGAGCCATTCAAGTGTGATCCCTGAGATCTGGGAACTGGGAACTGCTGGCACAAAAACAAACAGGAAAAAAGGAATCATTCAAGTTGGAAGGTATTTCAAGTACCTGCAATTCACTTATGAATATATATTCTAGATATGTCTCTACATTTTCATCATAAACCTGCCTGAAAACTTAAATCACCTCTGTTATTTCTAGGAGAATTGGGAATAAATTTTAAAAGTTACTCAATTATATCCATATATTATTAAATATGTAAGTTATAATTGATTAATGGCTAAAGAAAAAATAGTGTGTACCCTGTGAAAATGCAGGTTTAAGACTTTCCTTAAAAATAACAGCCATATTGCTACTAGAAGTAATCCAGAATAAATACAATATATTCTGTTTATGCAATGGTTTCCTTCACAGTTTATTAAAATTTGGTAGTATTATCTTTCATAAAATTTATGTAAAAGTATTCTTGTCTTACATACATCAAAATTTTCCATGCAATTAAACAAAAAATAGTATATTTCAAACTAAACATAAAATATAGAGAGAGATTATGGGGAATCATATCTGCCATGGAGGCAGAGGGAGGGTGGAAAAGGGGGTTTATACCAAGGATATTGCTGGTAAGGAATGTGCACTGCTGGTATTGGATCATTGTGTGATTGTAACCCAAACATGAAAGCTTTTTACTATCTCACGGTGATTCAAAAATTAATTTTTAAAAAAGATATACATGCTTACACAAAAATTAGAAGGACTAGAATTATCTGACCTACAGGAACCTTCATCATCAAAATCTTTCAACATATATTCTTCTCTAGTGTACACAGATGGTTCTTTGGTAAAAAAAAAACACTTTCTAGGGCACAACTCAACCATATATAAATGGTAATGAAAAATTCAAATAGGATAGATTTCTCATTGAACAAAACATTTAAGGATGAATACACTCATAATTCCCTAAAAAAGAGTCTAGTACCTCCTCTCTATTCCTACATAAATGAAACTCAATATTGTTTATACTGAACGTGTAGTATAATTTTTTTCTTTATCAAACAGTATATTAAAACATTATGGAAAGGAAAGAAAGAGGTATAGGAATATCTTTGATTGGTTCCTTTTTTTTTTATAAAAGTCTTTGTTTGTTCAGGGGGAAGGTGTGCACAAACAGGTGTACTCGGGGAATACGCCTAGCCCTGTGCTAATGGTTAACTCCTGGATGTACTTTGTGGATTCATGTAATGCTGGGACTAGTATCTGGGATACCTGTGTACAAGGAAACAAAAAGAACTTTACCCACTGTTCTATGGCTCTAGCCCTAATAAAGTCTTTGAATTAATCATAGCTTTTAAATTTGTAATGAAAGGACATAGGTTAACTAGTGCACTTAAATTTGTAACTCATTAATTTTTAAAAAATTTTTATTAGTGAAACATCATGAGGTACAATTGTAGACTTACAAATTTTTGTGTTTGGGTTTTAATTATACAGTGATCAAGTACTCATCCCTCCACCAGTGCCCATTCTCCACCACCACGGATCCCAGTATCCCTCCCACCACCCATTTCCCCCCCCACCTCCCGTCCCACCCCACCTCTGGGGCAGGGCATTCCCTTTTGTTTTCTCTCTCCTTTTGGGTGCTGTGGTTTGCAAAAGAGGCATTGAGTGGCAGTCATGTTTGGTCTATAGTCTACTTTCAGTATGCTTCTCCCATCCTGGGGGGGATCCTCCCAATACCCCCATTTGATGTTCCCTTATCTATCTGAGCTGCCTTTTCCCCTAGCTTGTGTGACTGGCGTCCAACCCATGGAGTAAACCTCCTGATATTTACCTTGGCTATTCTTGGGTGTTAGTCTCTTATTTTGTTTCTTTATGTTCCCCAGATGAATGCAGTTTTTCTATGTCTGTTCCTCTTTCTGACTCATTTCTCTTAGCATGATACTTTCCATGCAGTACCACTTGTATGTAAATTTCATGACTTCATCTTTTCTAACAGCTACATAGTACTCCATTATGTAGATGTACCAAAGTTTCTTTAACCAGTCATCTGTTCTCGGGAACTTAGGTTTTTTCCAGATTGTGGCTATTGTAAATAGTTCTGCAATGCACATAGAAGTGCAGATATCATTTCAGCTATACTTTTTTGCCTCTCTGGGATATGTTCCCAGGAGTGGTATTGCTGGGTCAAATGGGAGCTCAATTTCTAATTTTTGGAGAATCGTCCATGCTTTTTTCCAAAAGGGCTGAACGAGTCGGCATTCCCACCAGCAGTCAAGGAGTGTATCTTTCTTGCCACATCCACGCTAGCACCATTTATTTTTCTTTTGGATGTGGGCCAGTCTCTGTGGTGAGAAATGATATCTCATTGTTGTATTGATCTGCATCTCCATGATGATTAATTATGTAGAGCATTTTCTCATGTGCCTTTTAGCCATTTGGATTTCTTCTTTGAGAAAGTTTCTTTTCATTTCGTTGCCCCATTTTTTGATGGGGTTGGATATTTTCTTATTGTGTAGTTCACCCAGTACTTTGTATATCCTTGATATCAACCCCTTGTCAGATGTGTATTCAGCGAATATCCTTTCCCATTCTGTAGACTGTCTTTGTGTTTTGGTCACTGTATCTTTTGGGGTGCAAATGCTTCTTAGTCTATCTCTGTTTTCACTTGCTTGGCCAGTGGCATGACATTTTTGAAGATACCATTAGCTTCAATGTCATGAAGGGTTTTGACAACTTTGTCTACAATGTACCTTATGGATTCTGGTCTGATGTTGAGGTCTTTAATCCATTTTGATCTTACTTTTGTACGTGGTGCTAGGCAGAGAACTGAGCCAATTTTTTTTTGCATGTAGCCATCCAGTTTTGTCAACACAATTTGTTAAAGAGACTTTCCTTACTCCACTTTACATTTCTTGCTCCTTTATCAACGATTAGATGATCATATGTCTGAGTGGAGATGTCAATATATTCAACCCTGTTCCATTAATATGCAGTTCTGCCTTTGTTCCAGTACCATGCTGTTTTAATTATACTGCTTTGTAGTACAGTTTGAAGTTAGGGAGGTTGATTCCTCCCATTTTCTTCATCTCGAATTGCTTTAGCTATTCGTGGGGACTTATTGTTCCATATGAATTTCAGGAGTTTTTGTTCCATTTCTTTGAAGAATGTCATGGGTATCTTTATAGGGATGGCATTGAATTTGTACAATGTTTTGGGATGAATTGCGTTTTTGACAATGCAAAATCTCCCGATGCATGAGAAGGGGATATATTTCCATTTTCTCGTGTCCTCTTTTATTTCCTGAAGTAGTATTTTGTAGGTTTTCTTTGTTTAGGTCCTTTACTTTCTTAGTTAAGCTGATTCCTAGGTATTTGATTTTCTAGGGCACAATTGTGAATGGGATTGTTTTTTTTCATGTCACTTTCTTCTCTCTCATGTTTACATATAGGAAAGCAATGGACTTTTTGGTATTGATTTTATAGCCTGCAAATTTACTATACAAGTCTATTGTTTCTAGGAGTTTCTTGGTAGAGGTTATAGGGTTCTCTAAGTTTAGTATCATATCATCTGCAAATAGTGAGAGCTTGATTTCTTCATTTCCTACCTGAATGCCCTTAATATCTTTTTCTTGCCTAACCGTTATTGCAAGTATTTCCAGTACTGTATTGAACAGCAGTGGAGAGAGTGGGCATCCTTGTCTCATCCCTGATCTTAGAGGGAACACTCTCAGTTTTTCCACATTGAGGATTATGCTTTCTGTAGGCTTGTGGTAAAAGGCTTTAACTATATTGAGGAAAGTATATATCCTATATATGCCCATATCACCTCTAGAGAGTATATCACCTCTATACCCATTTTGGCTAAGGTTTTCATCATAAACAGTTGCTGGATCTTGTCAAATGCTTTCTCTGCATCTATTGATATGATCATGTGCTTTATATCTTTTCTTTTGTTGATATGATGAAATATGTTGATCAATTTCTGAATGTGTTTAACAAGATTTCATCCTTGCATCCCTGGGATGAATCCTACTTGGTCATGGTGTATGATCTTTTTGATGAGTCATTGGATTCTATTTGATAATAGTTTGTTGAGGATCTTTGCATCAGTGTTCATCAGGGATATCGGCCTGTAATTATCTTTCTTTGTGGTATCTCTGTCTGCTTTTAGTTTCAGGGTGATATCTGCTTCGTAGAAACTGTTTGGAAGTGTTTTCGATATTTCAATTTTGTGGAAAAGCTTGAAGGGCATTGGGAGTAAATCCTCTTTAAAGATTCGGAAGAATTCACTAGCGAATCCATCTGGGCCAGGACTTTTGTGCCTGGGGAGACTTTTTATTACCGTTTCATTTCCTTGATGGTGATAAGTCTGTTCAGGTGTTCCAGGTCTTCTTGGTTCATCCTTTGGAGTCTATAGGAATCTAGGAATTTATCAATTTCCTCGAGGTTTTCATGTTCAGTGGCATAAAGCTTCTCAAAGTACTCCCTGAGGATACTGTGAATTTCTGTAGTTTCTCTTGTAATGACCCCCTTTCATTTTTGATTTGCTTTATTAGGGTTTTCTCCCTTTCTTTGTGAGTTTTGCTAGAGGCTAATCAATCTATTTATTTTCTCAAAAAAAACAGCTCTTGGTTTCATTGATCTATCGGATTTTTTGGGTTTCCATTTCGTTAATCTCTGCTCTGAGTTTTATTATTTCCTTCTTCCTGTTCGGGTTGGGCTCCTTTTATTGATCCTTCTCCAAGCCTTTAAGCTATGAAGTTAGGTTACTTATGTGGGCTCACTCCTCCTTCCTGAGGAATAGTTGTGGAGCTATAAACTTTCCTCTTAACACAACATTTGCTGTACCCCATAAATTTTCGTAACTCGTGTCCTCATTTTCATTCGTTTCCAGGAAACTTTTGATTTCCTCTTTGATTTCCTCTCTAAGCCACTTGTTGTCAATAGTGAACTGCTTAATTTCCAGATGTTTGATTTAGTTTTCTGTTTGTGTGTGTGATTTACTTCTAATTTCAGCACATTATGGTCTGAGAAGTTTGTTGATGCAATCTCTATCTTCTTGATTTTATGGAGATGTGTTTTGTGGCTCAGCATGTGGTCTATCTTGGAGAATGTATCATGAACACTTGAGAAAAATGTGTATTCCGATTTTTGAGGATGAAGTGTCCTGTATATATCTACTAAGTCCCTTTCTTGCATTTTCTCTATGAGTAGTTGTTTTAAATATTTTGCTGGTTCCTCATATACATTTAGTATTGTAAGTTCTTCCTTTTGTACAGATCCCTTGATCAATAAGAAATGGCCTTCACTGACTCTTGTGACCTTCTTTTTTTTTTTTTGGTCTCTTTTTTTTTATTTATTTTTTTACAGTTGTAGATTTACAATTTTTTTATGCTTGGGTTTCAATTATACAATGATCAGATACCCATCCCTCCACCAGTGCCCGTTTTTCACCACCATGGATAATATCCCTCCCACCCCCATCCCCCCATCCCCCCCTGCCTCTGTGGCAGGGAAATCCCCTGTGTTCTCTCTCTCCGTTTGGGTGTTGTGGTCTGAAAAGAGGCATTGAGTGGCAAACATGTTCAGTCCATAGTCTACTTTCGACATGCATCTCCCCTCCTGGGAGGATCCTCCAAACATCCTTTATTTGGTGCTCCCTTCTCTATCTGAACTGCCCTTTCCTCTAGGATACCCGGCTGGCCTCTAAGTTATGGAGTAATCCTCCTGGTGCTGATCTCAGCTATTCCTGGGTATTAATCTCATACTTTGTTACTTTATATCCCCCAGATGAATGCAATCTTTCTATGTCTATCCCTCTCTTTCTGACTCATTTCGCTTAGCATGATACTTTCCATATTGTACCACTTTTATGTAAATTTCATGACTTCATCTTTTCTAACAGCTACATAGTACTCCATTGTGTAGATGTACCAAAGTTTCTTTAACCAGTCATCTGTTCTTGGGCATTCAGGTTTCTTCCAGTTTCTGGCTATTGTAAAGAGTGCTGCAATGAACAAACAAGTGCAGATGTCACTTCGACTATACATTTTTGCTTCTCTGGGATATATTCCCAGGAGTGGTATTGCTGGGTCAAATGGGAGCTCAATTTCTAATTTTTTGAGAATCGTCCATACTGTTTTCCAGAAGGGCTGAACCAGTGGACATTCCCACCAACAGTGAAGGAGTGTCCCTTTCTCGCCACATCCACGCCAGCATTGGTTGCTTTTGTTCTTTTGAATGTGGGCCAGTCTCTGAGGTGTGAGATGGTATCTCATTGTGGTTTTGATCTGCATCTCCCTGATGATTAATGATGTAGAGCATTTTCTCATGTGCTTTTTTGCCATTCGGATTTCTTCTTTGAGAAAGTTTCTGTTCATTTCATTGCCCCATTTTTGGATGGGGTTGGATGTTTTCTTCTTGTGGAGTTTAACCAGTATTTTGTATATCCTGGATATCAACCCCTTGTCAGATGTGTATTCGGCAAACATCCTTTCCCATTCTGTAGACTGTCTTTGTATTTTGCTCACTGTTTCTTTGGAGGTGCAGAAGCTTCTTAGTTTAAGATAGTCCCATTTATCTATCTCTGTTTTCACTTGCTTGGCCAGTGGCGTGGCATCTTTGAAGATACCATTAGCTTCAATATCATGGAGGGTTTTGCCAACTTTATTTTCAATGTACCTTATGGTTTCTGGTCTGATGTTGAGGTCTTTAATCTATTTTGATCTTACTTTTGTACATGGTGTTAGGCAGAGTTCTGAGCCTATTTTTTGCATGTAGCCGTCCAATGATGCCAACATAATTTATTAAAGAGGCTTTCCTTACTCCACTTCACATTACTTGCACCTTTATCAAAGATTAGATGATCATATGATTGAGGGGAGATGTCAGTGTATTCAACCGTGTTCCATTGGTCTGCAGTTCTGCCTTTGTTCCAGTACCATGCTGTTTTAATTATTACTGCTTTGTAGTACAGTTTGAAGTTAGGGAGGTTGATTCCCCCCATTTTCTTTTTCCCAAGAATTGCTTTAGCTATTCGTGGGGGCTTATTGTTCCATATAAATTTCAGGAGTGTTTGCTCCATTTCTTTGAAGAATGTCATGGGTATCCTTATAGGGATTGCATTGAATTTATACAATGCTTTCGGTAGTATTGCCATTTTGACAATGTTAAGTCTCCCGACCCGTGAGCAGGGGATATCTTTCCATTTCCTCATGTCCTCTTTTATTTCCTGAAGTAGCGTTTTGTAGTTTTCTTTGTACAGGTCCTTTACTTCCTTAGTTAAGCTGATTCCTAGGTACTTGATTTTCTGGGGCACAATTGTGAACGGGATTGTTTTTTTCATGTTGCTTTCTTCTCTCTCACTGTTTGCCTATAGGAAAGCCATGGACTTTTGGGTATTGATTTTATAACCTGCAACTTTACTATACGAGTCTATTGTTTCTAGGAGTTTTTTGGTGGAGGTTATTGGGTTCTCTAAGTAGAGTATCATATCATCTGCGAATAGTGAGAGCTTGATTTCTTCCTTTCCTACCTGAATGCCCTTAATATCTTTTTCTTGCCTAATCGCTATTGCAAGTACTTCCAGTACTATATTGAACAGAAGTGGAGAGAGTGGGCATCCCTGTCTCGTCCCTGATCTTAGAGGGAAGGCTCTCAGTTTTTCCCCATTGAGGATGATGCTTGCTGTAGGCTTGTGGTAGATGGCTTTAATTATGTTGAGGAAGGTCCCCTCTATACCCATTTTGGCTAGGGTTTTCATCATAAAGGGGTGCTGGATCTTGTCAAATGCTTTCTCTGCATCTATTGATATAATCATATGCTTTTTATCTTTTCTTTTGTTGATATGATGGATTATGTTGATTGATTTTCGAATGTTAAACCATCCTTGCATCCCTGGGATGAATCCTACTTGGTCATGGTGTATGATCGTTTTGATGAGTAGTTGGATTCTATTTGCTAGTAGTTTGTTGAGGATCTTTGCATCTGTGTTCATCAGGGATATCGACCTGTAATTATCTTTCTTTGTGGTATCTCTGTCTGCTTTTGGTATCAGTGTGATATTTGCTTTGTAGAAACTGTTCGGAAGTGTTTTTGATATTTCAATTTCGTGGAAAAGCTTAAAGAGCATTGGGAGTAAGTCCTCTTTAAAGATTTGGAAGAATTCACTAGTGAATCCATCCGGGCCAGGACTTTTGTGCTTGGGTAGACTTTTTATTACCAGTTCAATTTCCTTGATGGTGATAGGTCTGTTCAGGTATTCCAGGTCTTCTTGGTTCAGCCTTGGGAGTCTGTAGGAGTCTAGGAATTTATCCATTTCCTCGAGGTTTTGATGTTCCGTGGCATAAAGCTTCTCAAAGTACTCCCTGAGGATCCTCTGAATTTCTGTGGTTTCTGTTGTAATGACCCCCTTTTCATTTCTGATTCGGTTTACTAGGGATTTCTCTCTCCCTTTCTTTGTGAGTTTCGCTAGTGGCTTATCGATCTTGTTAATTTTCTCAAAGAACCAGCTTTTGGTTTCATTGATCTTTTGGATTGTTTTTTGGGTTTCCATCTCATTAATCTCTGCTCTGAGTTTTATTATTTCCTTTCTCCTGTTCGGGTTGTGGTCCTTTTTTTGGTCCTTCTCCAAGCTCTTAAGCTGTGAGGTTAGGTTACTTATGTGTGTTCGCTGCTCCTTCCTGAGGAATGCTTGTAGAGCTATAAACTTTCCTCTTAACACAGCCTTTGCTGTGTCCCATAAGTTTTGGTAACTCGTGTTCTCATTTTCATTCGTTTCTAGGAACCTTTTGATTTCCTCTTTGATTTCCTGTCTAATCCACTCGTTGTTCAATAGTGCACTGTTTAATTTCCAGGTGTTTGATTTAGTTTTCTGTTTTTGTGTGTGATTTACTTCTAATTTCAGCGCATTATGGTCTGAGAAGATTGTTGATACAATCTCTATCTTCTTAATTTTATGGAGGCATGTTTTGTGGCTCAGCATGTGGTCTATCTTGGAGAATGTTCCATGTACGCTTGAGAAGAATGTGTATTCAGCTTTTTGTGGATGAAGTGTCCTGTATATATCTACTAAGTCCCTTTCTTCCATTGTTTCCCTCAAATGAAGTATGTCCTTGCTAAGCTTGAGTCTGGTTGATCTATCAAGAGGTGACAAAGCAGTGTTGAAGTCTCCCACTAGTATTGTGTTGCTATTGATGTCTTTTTCCAAATCTATGAGTAGTTGTTTTAAGTACTTTGCTGGTCTCTCATTAGGTGCATATACATTTATTATTGTAAGTTCTTCCTGTTGTACAGATCCTTTGATCAATAAGAAATGGCCTTCACTGTCTCTTATGACCTTCCTCACTCTGAAATCGATGTGGTCTGATATAAGGATGGCTACCCCAGCTTTTTTATGGGAGCTGTTTGCCTGTAGGATTGTTTTCCAGCCTTTGACTCTGAGTCTGTGTTTGCTTTGACTATTGAGATGCATTTCTTGCAGGCAACAGAATGTTGGGTTCAATTTTCTAATCCATCCTGCCACTCTATGTCTTTTAATTGGTGCATTTAGCCCATTGACATTGAGAGAGATTATTGTTATGGGATTTTGTCCCATTGTTCTGTTAAAATTTGGTGTATTTGAGGGGCCTTTCTTTCCTTAAAGTAGCCCATTTAGTTGTTCTTGTAACCATGGTTTTGAGTCTATGAAGTTCCTGAGCTGTTGTTTGTCTGTGAAACTGTGTGTTGTTCCTTCTATTATGAATGAGAGTCTCGCTGGGTAAAGTATTTTTGGAGAGGCATTTATTTCATTGAGTTTTTTCACTATGTCCCACCACTGTTTTCGGGCCATGAGGGTTTCATCAGAAAAATCAGCTGTGAATTTTAAGGATGCTCCTTTGTAAGAGATTTCTTTCTTCGATCTTGCTGCTTTCAGAATTTTGTCTCTGTCTAAGGTTTTGGTCATTTTGATCAGAATGTGTCTTGGGGTAATTTTATTCGGATTTCTTCTAGCTGGTACCCTTCGGGCCTCCTGAATGTGGTCACAAGTTTTCTTCAGCTCTGGAAATGTTGTAGCAATGATGTCTTTGACAGTTTCTTCTTCATCGAGATTTTCTTCCTGTACCTCTGGGACTCCAATAATTCTTATGTTACACCTCTTGGCTTCATCACGATCTTCTCTTGCCATCTGTTCCCGAATTGTGAGTCTCTTTTCCATTTTCTGCTCTTTTCTGGAGAGTCTCTGAACTTCATCTTCGAGTTCACTGATTCTGTTCTCAGCAGCTGTTACTCTGCTGCTGAGGCCTTCCACTGAGCTTTTCAATTCGCCTACGAGATTTTTCAGGTCTAATATTTCTGATTGCATTTTCCTCATTTCTGCCTTCAGATCCTCTTGTCTTCTATTGGCATTGCTTTCCATTGTTTCTTTTAATTCCCTAAGCATCCTAAGTAGCTCCCTCCTTAATTCCTTGTCAGAGAGGTTGTCTAACACTACAGTACTGTTGGTGTCATCTGGGCTAGACTCTTCAATATGAAAGTTTGGTGGGCTTTTGCGTTGCTTTACCATTGTGAGAGGTGTGGTTTAGTCCTTCACGTTCACTGTTACTATTCTGCTTGATATGCAGTGTGAGTTAAGATAGGCTTATGAGTTATTGGCTACTGTGTTTCTCGTGGCTGAGCTAAAATAGAGAAGTTTCCATCTAAGAAGGTAGCCTATGGTTCCTAAGACATATGTAGTGGGAAAATATTTCGCGGCCGCTAATGCGGCCGCGGCTCTGGAAAGAGACCCTGGCACTGGCGAGGAGTTGGGAACGTCTCCTGTTTGGAATTGGAGCCGTTCAGCTTTGTTGCCCAGAGCTGGGCCTCCGTGCCCGTCCCGCGCAGCTCAGGGGTTGAAAACCGGCTGTCTAGGGGGCTGGATCTACGTGCGCATGCCAGAAAGGGTCCCAGGCCCTTGGAGGCGGGCTGTACCTGTTTGAAATTGGAGCCGTTCAGCTTTGTTGCCCAGAGCTGGGCCTCTGTGCCCGTCCCGCGCAGCTCAGGGGTTGAAAACCGGCTGTCTACGGGCTGGATCTACGTGCGCATACCCAGAAAGGGTCCCAGGCCCTTGGAGGCGGACTGTACCTGTTTGAAATTGGAGCCGTTCAGCTTTGTTGCCCAGAGCTGGGCCTCCGTGCCCGTCCCGCACAGCTCTCTTGTGACCTTCTTCACTCTGAAATCAATGTGGTCTGATACTTGGATGGCTACCCCAGCTTTTTTATGGGAGCTATTTACTGTAGGATTGTTTTCCAGCCTTTGACTCTGAGCCTGTGTTTGCTCTGACTGTTGAGATGCGTTTCTTGCAGGCAGCAAAATGTTGGGTTCAATTTTCTAATCCATTCTGCCACTCTGTCTTTTAATTGGTGTGTTTAGCCCATTGACATTGAGAGAGATTATTTTTATGGGCTTTTGTCCCATTTTTCTTTTTAAATTTAGTGTATTTGAGGGGCCTGTCTTGTCTTAAATTAGCCTATTTAATTGTTCTTGTAAATGGTTTTGAGTCTATGAAGTTCCTGAGCTGTTGTTTATTTGTGAAACTGGTATTGTTCCTTATTTTATGAATGAGAGTCCACTGGGTAAAGTATTTTTGGTGAGACATTTATTTCATTGAGTTTTTTACTATATCCCACCACTGTTTTCGGGTCATGAGGGTTTCATCAGACAAATCAGCTGTGAATCTTAAGGATGTTCCTTTATAGGAAATTTCTTTCTTTGATCTTGCTGCTTTCAGAATTTTGTCTCTATCTAAGGTTTTGGTCATTTTAATCAGGATGTGTCTTGTGGTATTTTTATTCGGATTTCTTCTAGTTGGTACCCTTCAGGCCTCCTGAATGTGGTCACATGTTTTCTTCAGCTCTGGAAATGTCATTGCAATGATGTCTTGGACAGTTTCTTCTTCATCAGGGTTTTCTTCCTTTCCCTCTGGGACTTCAATAATTCTTATGTTACCCCTCTTGGCTTCATCACAGTCTTCTCTTGACATCTGTTTCTGAATTGTGAGTCTCTTTTCCATTTTCTTCTCTTTTCTGGAGAGTCTCTGAACTTCATCTCAAGCTCACTGATTCTGTCCTCAGCAGCTGTTACTCTGCTGCTGAGGCCTTCCGCTGAGTTTTTCAATTCTCCTACCAGGTTTTTCAGGTCTGACATTTCCATTTGCATTTTCCTACTTTCTACCTTCAAATCTTTTTGTCTTTTATTGGCATTGCTTTCCATTGTTTTTTTTTTTTTTATCTTCCTAAGCATCCTTAGTAGTTCTCTTCTAAATTGCTTGTCAGAGGGGTTGTCTAGCACTTCATTGCTGTTAGTATCTTCTGGGCTAGCCTCCTCAATAATTAAGTATCCTGGGCTTCTGCGTTGCTTTACCATTGTGACCAGTGTGGTTTAGACCTTCACGCTTGCTGTTACTGCTCTACTTGAGATGCAGAATGAATTGAGATGGGCTTAATGAATTATTGGCTAATGTTTTTCTGGTGGTTAAGCTAACCTAGTTAAAATTTCATGTACGAGGGTAACTTATGGTTCCTATGAGATATGTGGGGGAGGGGGGGGGATAATTTGCGGCTGCGTTAGTGACTGCGGCCCTGGGAAGGGACACTGCCACCTGGTGGGTATCTGGATGAATGAGGAGTGGGTGCCCAGAACTATTCAGCTTTGTTTTAAAACAGTGTGACTCAATTCTGGTCCCCCACAGACCAAGGGTGAAAACCGGTCATTCTCAGGGGATCTTGACTGTGCAGGCCCAGGAAGGGGCCCTGTCAGCGGGCGGTACCTGGATGAATGAGCTGTGACTCATTATTTAATGGTAATTACATAAATAATTTAATTGATTAGTTAAGAAAATAAAGAGGAGAATTCTGGCTACTAGAAAGGACATATTTATAACTCTAATATTACTGTATTCTGCTAAGGACTATTTATTCCTTATCAGATTATAATATTCTTTGATAGATCTTTTAAAAGATCCTTTGAAGGAAAATATAGGACTCATGTAGATGCTGATTATAATGAAAGAAAACTTAAAAATTAGTATTTTTTACTGGATCAGGTGTAACTTTCATTATTATTTTATGAAGTATTTCTATACATTTTTTATTGTGGCTATACCAATTCACATTCCCATCAACAGTATGCCAAAGTTTACTTTTTCCACATCCTTGTGAAAAACTTTTTCCTATAATTTGTGAAGACCATTCTCACAGGTATGAGGTAATACTTCATTAAGTTTGGGTTTGCATTTCAATACTAATAAATCATATTGACCAATTATTTTATGTGTTTGAGGACCATTTGTATACTATATTTGGAAAAGTGCTTATACACATATCTTGCCCATTTTCTAATTGACTTGCTTGTTTGGTTTATCTTTATATTTTTACTATTACTATCTTAAAAGATATATGAAGTACAAATACCTCATCTCAATTCTATTTTTAAAATGTGTGTTTTTTATTATTGTTGTTAAAAACATTTTTTTAAAATATAGTGTATTCCTGTTTGTTTAATATCACTTTCATTTCCTTGCCTTTAAGGTTAAATCCCCAAATACATCTCAAAGTAGTAAAAAAAAAATAGTATTTTCCTATGGGTCAGTAAAAGACAAAATGTGAGACACAAGCTTATTAGAATTATGGTAAACCTCACTTCAGTCTGGAAATCCCTCTAAAACTCACAAACTCAATTTACTTAATTAAAATAGAAGAACTCCCTCTCTGGAAAGAAAGATGGCGGCCGCACGGGAGCCTTGTGGAAAGCAGGTTTGAGCCGGGGCTGGCGGGAGCGGCAGGGACCTCATGGGAAGGGGGGCTTTGCGGGCCGTCCCCCATGCCCCACCGAGGTCGCCAGCTGCCCCCCACGAGCGGCTCTCCGGCACGGCCACGGCCCCGGAGGCACAAGGACTTAGCACAGAGAACCAGCCGCTTGGAGCAGAAAAGCAAATGGACTTGTGTTAAACCGCGCCACCAAGCCAGCCCGGAGGGGAAAGGGCGTTGACTGGCCCGCCCGCTCCTCTCTGGAAAGAAAGATGGCGGCCACACGGGAGCCTTGTGAAAAGCAGGTTTGAGCCGGGGCTGGCGGGAGCGGCGGGGACCTCATGGGAAGGGGGGCTTTGTGGGCCGTCCCCCACGCCCCACCGAGGTCGCCAGCTGCCCCCCACGAGCGGCTCTCCGGCACGGCCACGACTCCAGGGCACAGAAACCAATCTCTTAACTAGCTAACTTTTAATAGAAATTCTTCCAGGGTCAATAAGTAAAATAGCAGAAATTCAAAACCCAGACATCATTTTATTCTTAAACCAAGTTGTAGAAAGCAAATCATTTCACAACGCTGTTTCAGCATGTCTGATTGTGGGGGGTGGGTCGTAAACTCAAAACAATAATTGTGCATCTTCTATCGAAATAATCTATCTAGTCAAAGTAGATAGAGTATTAACTAGAACTCATCTGCCTCACAAGAATTGGGAGGGGTGGGAGGTGGGGGTCTATTGGGGTTCGGGGTTAAAAATGAGTATTGGTAAAGGGAAATGTGTTTGGTATCTACATGACTGAGACCTAAACCCGAAAGCTCTGTAACTTTTCCCACAGTGATTCAATAAATAAATAAATTATAAAAAAATAAAATAAAATAAAATAGAAGAACTTATCAATGAAGACATTATTATTCTCATCAGGCAAATACTTTCAGATTATTGCAACAAAAAATTGTAATAAAATAAAAAGTATAAAATACAAAAATTTTAATTAAGCACCTGGAAAATATAGTGAGTCATAAAGAGCAGTTGAAAATTTTGTAGATAAAGTTTATTTAAAAATTTTTATGGCAAAATTTCTATACCAAAATGATCACAGAATTAAAAATGGAATTACTAGAATACACAGTCTAACTAAGAAAACACTCCTATAAAAAGTCATAATACGCTTCATAAATAAAAGAAGCTTGCTTCTAAACTCTTGGATAAATAAAATGTTTGTATCAGTAGTCGTCCCATTGATCATTGATTTGCTCCAGCGGGCTCCAGTAATGTCTCCATTCGTCCCTGGAGCATGTTTGTGTAGCGTAAAGGCATCTGCTCGCTCCAGGAACATGAATAGGCTCAAACTGTTTGTTCAGGGTTTTGACAAAGAAATCTGACCATCTAGTGGTGGGTTGCCAGGCGTTCTTTTGGTGTCCCATGGAATCCAGTTGGTAATGGCTCTAGTAAAGGAGTCCTCTCTAAATCACATTACATGTCCGGCCCATCTGATTTTTAACACCAAAACAAACTGCAAATGAGGCAGCATCCCTGATCCGCGAACGTTGGCGGAGGTCAGAACTCCGCATTCCTTCTCTCACTTGAATTCCTTCTCTCTCAAGTGAGACATACAATGCTAGTTCTTATCATCATAAAAATTCTAATTATTAGAGTGCATAGAAATATTTCATCTTAAAATTTCAATAGCTGGCATCCCATACGGTTCACCAAGACCTGTCAGTATTAATCCCTGAACACCGAGTTAGGAGTAAATACCGAGTACTGCGCACAAATTTGAAAAAAAGAAATATTTCACTCTGACACATTCTAAACTTTATTTTATACCAATAAAAGTACCATTAAGAAAATCTAATCTAAATTCTAGATATCAGACATCTACATTTAATAGAGTTTTAGTCTTATTTTTAACATGGCTCAAATTTTTCTCTAAAATATTTTACATAAACATACTATTATATTCATTACTTTCATTTCACAACTTTCAACATCATATATTAAATTATGTCCATTTGTATCTTGGTTTAATCTAGAGTTCTAAAACGTATTCCTATTTTTATATCTGAAAGAAATTAATACAAATAGATTTAGATATATAAATAGATAAATTGATAAAATATAGATATATAATTATTTAAATATATAATAATAGTAATGTTGAATACAAATATATCTATTTATATGCAAATATACAAATATTTGATTCTTAAATATTTTTTGTTCACGTAATGTTTGTTTTTTTGTCTTGGGCTAGTCTATGGCAAAATGCACAATCAACTATATCAAAGTTGGTATCAATGTGGAGAGACTGAGGAACCAAAAATAAAATAAAACAAAAAACTATTATGTACATTCTCTGCAACATATGTTTAATTTCTCGACAGCATAAGTTTCTTGACTAAATCATTCAAGGCTTGAATTACTTGTTTGTTCCTCAGGGTATAAATAAATGGGTTTATCATAGGGGATATGGAAGTAGCAAACAAAGTAATCCCCTTATTAATTTTCATCTCATCTTTTTCTGTAGGTTTCATATAGATAAAGATAAGGCTACTATATGTTATGGAAACCACAATCATGTGAGAGGAACAGGTAGAAAATGCCTTTTTCCTCTGCTGTGTAGAGGGGAATCGAAGAATAGTTTGAATGATCGTAGTGTAGGACCAAACCACAAATGTGAGAGTGACAATGAGTATAAATGCAGAACAGATAATAACTAACTTTTCTATAAACTGTGTGTCTGAGCATGAGATAATTATAATAGCATTAGCATCACAAGCAAAGTGGTCAAGGGCATTATCACTACAGAATTCTAGTCCCATTACCAAACTAACAAATGGAATTAAGATCAACAGTGTGATCACCCAGCAACTGGAGAGAAGTCTTCTGCAGACCTGGTGATTCATAATAGTCATGTAATGAAGAGGTTTACAGATGGCAACATATCGATCATAGGACATAGTAGCCAGGAGGAAAAATTCTGTTACACCAAATAGATAGCCAAAAAATAATTGAAACGCACATGCATAATAGGTAATTGTTTTATCACCTGTTGCTATACTATATAATAACCTAGGAATATCAACAGAAGTGAATAGAATCTCCAATATAGAAAAGTTTTGCAGAAAATAGTACATAGCCGTTTTTAGGCGAACATCCATTAATGTGATGACAAGGATGATCAGGTTTCCAGTAATGCTCAGCATGTAGGTAATAAGAAGAAATATAAAAAGCAGAATCTGCAGGTGTGGGTCATCTGTCAATCCGAGAAGGATGAAAGTGGTTATTGCTGTGTGATTTCTCATTCCTGGCTTCTGACATCTCAAGCTATGTGTAAATCTGAGAGGTAACGAGGGAAAGAGGAGGAAATACCAATCTTTTTGGATCAATTTTGATTAAAAAAATTGAAAGAAGTGTATATGTTCTTTGATTCTTTGAGGACTATTGGCAAA
Source organism: Sorex fumeus (assembly GCF_029834395.1). Lineage (NCBI taxonomy): Eukaryota > Metazoa > Chordata > Mammalia > Eulipotyphla > Soricidae > Sorex > Sorex fumeus. The sequence continues at coordinate 13,749,805 of NW_026606086.1, read as the reverse complement.
TATTCCTTTTTAGTCTTTCAATGCAATTAAATTGGGTAATAATCTTAGTTTTTAAAATAATTGGCACAGGATTAGTACCAGGAGGTTTGCTCCATGGCTTGGAGGCCAGCCACACACGCTGGGGGAAAGGGGAGCTCAGATAGAAATGGGAGCACCAAATGAAGAATGCTGGGAGGATCCTCCCAGGATGGGAGAAGCATGCTGAAAGTAGACTATGGATGGAGCATGATTGCCACTCAATGCCTCTTTCGCAAACCACAACACCCAAGAGGAGAGAGAGAACAAAAGGGAATTCCCTGCCACAGAGGCAGGGTGGGATGGGGGCTGAGGGACGGGAGGGATACTGAGATCAGTGGTGGTGGGAAATGGGCACTAATGGAGGTATGGGTGTTTGATCATTGTATAATTGAGACCCAAGCACAAAAATTTGTAAGTCTACAAGTGTACCTCATGGTGTCTCACTAATAAAAATTAAAATAAATAAATAAAATAATAAAAAAATAAAATAATTGGCACAACTTTAATTAGGAATACCATTTTCATGGGGGACACATAAATATATATTGCTCTGCAGAGTATATTCTATAATTAATTGAGATCTTCATCAAATAGCTAACGTTCATTTTATTTCTTTGTTTTATTTATATTTTCTAGAAACATACCTTCTATGGGTCCCACTGTCATAAATCTTTTGCAAATATTTCTAACTAAAACATTTGTTAATATCAAATTTACATTATTAATTCATTCAACAAAATGTGGTATTTGAAAATTAGAATCATTTCAAAATTTAAAATTCATTAATCAGAAATATAACTCAATGTGTTGAGACCATTTCCCACCTTTTAAAGCCTAAAATTTTATTTTGTACTTTATAATAAATTTATTCACATAATATAATTTTCCACAGGAGAAATGACATAAAAACCAATAATATCTACTCTCTACCCCGAAATATTCCATATCAAATTGTTAATTTTATTCTTGTTCCATTGCCAATATTTCAAAAATATTTAAAGTTTTTTTCTTTTCTGTGAAAGTTTTATAAGGATGTTTTTTACAATTAAAAATATTTGGGGGGGGGGCCTGGAGAGGGTAGGGCATCTGCCTCACACACAGCTGACCCAGGTGTGACCCATAAAGCAAAAGTAAATAAATAAATAAATAAATAAAATAGATTTTTTTTTGAGATTCCCCATTCTACTACAAATCGTCCATAATGGTCTACTGCAGACAATACTAGCCTTGGCACCAGTCAAACTGGTACTTTTATTTTATTTCCATCCTGCAAATTTAGTCACAAAGATTTAGACAACCACAGTGACTGTCCAAACAACAAGGTGTGCTGAACAGTCCCAAGCAGGAGTCTGGTTGGTTATTTGTTATTACAGCATCACCTTACTTCTGGCTTCTTCTATATCAGACACCGATAATGAATTAATATACACAATTAGAAACAAAGGATAAAATTCTAATGTGATGGTGGCCATAAGGTGATACATAAGCAAGTACCTTTAATGTACAGCTTTGAAGTTATGGCATTATCCTGTTGAGTCTTGTCCTAGAAATATTTGTTTTATGTCTCAAAATTGAAATTTCTATTACTCTACAAATCTGAGTAACTCTTTTTTAAATTTAGCCCAAAAAATCTATTCAAGAGGTTGTTACTACTCTTATCAGAACTTGACCATGCGGCCAAAGAGATAGCACAATTCACTTGCTTTTCATGCAGAAGATTCTCATTAGAACCTGAAACCATGTGGTCTCATGAGCATTAATTGCATTAATTACATGAGGTTGGTGAAGTACTGCTTGGTGTAGCCGCTTTTAAAAAATCCACAAATATACATAAAACAAACAAAGAAAAAAACAGAAACTTGACTGGCTATTACAAATAAGTTTGTGTTTGTGTGTGTGTGTGTGTCTGTGTCTGTGTGTCTGTGTATCTCTCTGTCTACATGTATGCATGTGCACATTGGGTATCAAGTTCATACTTAAATACAGCAAAATCATATTGAATGTTTAGTATGTATTCAGGTCCCCTTTTAATTGACTAAAAATATAATAATCTTTTAATAGTCCAAGGTATGGTTAATTCTCCCATACATATCACAGAGAAAAGTGTATTTGAGTTGTTTATTACTGACTTGCTTTCTGTATACAAAAATTCCTAAAGGCCTTGCTCAATCTCACATTTAGATTCAATTAATTTTACAAAAGCAATCTCGGTGAAGAGATGAAAGGTAATACTCTTATGCTTGATATTCCAGTAGCACATTGAGATTAATAAAATATTTTCAACAGTTGCACATAATGTTTGGACAAAGCTTATAGCTGAGGACAAAGTTTCCATTCTCAAAGACATTAAGGAATGTCTTTCTTAGAAGATAAGGTATTTTAAGAATGTTTTGTTAAGTTTGCTGGTTCTGGAAGAGACTCGGTCACAGTAGCCCTTTATCAACTTTGCATGGTGCCAAAATAAAGAACAAAAGCAAAATTGATTTTCTAGATTTTATTACCCTTGCAGAGATTTAAGCAGAATAAAAAAATATACTAGGCTTTTTAAACATATAAAAATGTCTTTAAAAAAATCAGAGAACTTTACTTTCCTTCAAAACTTGTAAAGAATGAGAATTAACCTATATGCATACTTGTATACAGTGGACATTTTTAGAATTTCTTGAGTGAAATTCTTCTTGCTGGACTTTGAATTTCAAATAATGTCTCCACTTATACTCTATGATCACCATTATTCCTCTGTCAAGGCTGATGCTAAGTATCAAACAGGAGAAAATTTCCCACTACATTACGTGATTTTATTTTAATATATAAATCTATTATAGAATCTAATCTATAATAGAAATATATAGCATTGAGCAGGTTAGTGTGTCACAGGTATGCTCACAAACCTACACACTGCTTTCTTATAAACTTTTCCAGAAAACATAAATATAATCAGGTGCATTTCTAAAGTTTCTAAAACTTAAATCTTAGTTTAACTCTTGGCAGCTTCCTCAACAATTGTTTTGTAAAACTCTTCAAGTTTGACTAGTTGATATACACAGAATTATTGGCCTATAGTCCGTTAAAACTTTGACTCATCAATTTTTAGTTCTTTTCTTTCTTTTGCACCCCCATGTCTTCCTATTTTCTCTGTAAATTACTCTAAAATGTAAGCTAATGAAACCAAACACTAAGAAAAGGCCAGTGTGATGAGTGAATTTACTTACTTGCATCTCCAAACAAGTAGGTGAATTTTGAGGACTACAAATTCTTGGTGCCTGTTATTAATTAAGTAACTATGACCAGGGGCCCTATAATTTTGATACGAGGCAAATCATATCTGTGTTGTTTTTTTAACAGACAACATTTACTGTTGATCCTAAAGAGGGAAGATTATTTAAATTATTATTTATTCTACAATTGAAGGAAACTATTCATCTAACACTCAGGAGCTTTTTAATTAGAATCCCATTGGAATTGGACCTCTTTAACAAATTGAAGAAATGCTTATGTACTCTGGATTTTAAATAGAGTCTTAGGTTCCGAATCACTTATGGTCTTTTATCATTCATATTTCCCTTTTGTAATAACCCGATATTATTGAATACTGATAAAGTAAAAGGCAAAGTCTCCTGTCCCCGCGCCTGGCTGTCCTCACCGGGGCCCCTTGGAGTGGGGACGGTTGAGTTTCTCTCCCCCGCCCGTCTGCCCCGAGCAGAGCCCCAGCAGCTGAGGACCTCCGGAGCCAGCCACAGCCATGCTGGGACCACTCTCCACATGTCTGGACGGGCCTCATGCATGAAAGAACTGGCAGAGGAACCCAGGCATTCAGGTCCTGGGACTGAGGTTTCCAAGCCTACTCCGATTGAGACTGGGCCTTTTCTACCCAGATCCCCCATCTTCCAGTAGGTAGGCATCACACCCACAAGCTGCCGACAGTGCCATCAATGGCCAAGACACAGAGACTATAAAACCCAGCTCCCGGAAGCACATTTGCAGCCGTGTGATATCTTACTATGTTTCCTTTGGAGAACCTGGCAGGCTACCAAAAGTATCCTGCCCGCACTGCAGAGACTGGCAAACTTCCCGAGTTGTACTCAATATGCCAAATACCAGTAACAATGATGGGTCTCATCCTCCTAATCCTGAAAGAGCATTGAAATGGCTCCTTTAAAATCTTAGAGCTAGGTAGAAGGAGATGTTACTGGTACCTCCTGAGACAATCAATGAACAACAGGATGATCGTGATCGTGATGAAGTAAAAGAATTAATGTTCACATTCTCTTACTGCATTTCTATTAACATTTGCATTTAATATACTAGAGGCGACCATGATATAAATAAATTGTGATTTGTGAAAATTATATTATGAAACAGACTGTATATTCATCATATGTCCTCTTTCGATGAGCATTCTTAAATTTATTAAAAATAAACTTTGAACTGCAAGACTATCATACATAATCTGTGAAAATGTAACTACTAAAGCAAAAAAGAGTAACAGGGAGCTAGCATAAATTTTTCTTAATGTACTTAATACATATGTTTCATGAATCTGGCAAATCTTTATTAATTTTTTAGAATGAACAATAATTATCATATTTTCTGATAATGTAATGATTTATTATGATTTTCTTCTTTAGCATGAAAATCTAATATATAATTCAGACAAAGAAATGGGATGCCTAAAAAGTGCAGATATCAAAATATAAACATACTTACACTTATATCAGAAAATACCACATTTAGTTCAACATGTAATCCTTTTAGTTCCAATATATTCATAAGTTTCCCTTCATGGAGTTTTAATATTGCCCCATCACTTTGCGAGGTATCATCATATTTTCCAATAAATGTCGATATCCACAGTTATTCTGAAGATTCTGTTCCACAGTAAGCCTAGGAAACAATTTCTGACAACTCAGTACCCAAATAAAAATGTTTCTTTTAAATCCCTGTCAAATGTATGTTTTTTTAAATGAATCAGAAACAGTACATTCTGATGTCTCTGGACAAAGTATTTTAAACAATGAAATAAGATGAACCTTTTATGACCACAGTCTTATGTATGTATTGAACTCTCTGTGGATAAACTGAGAGTCCTTTGTGGCCAAGATTCAACATGAAATAGTAAAACTAATAGAACTGGCGAAACGAGACTAATGAAATGAATTTAGGCAAAGCCCAATAGAGGTGTCATTGGGAGCCATATCTTTGGGGAAAAAAATAATAATTTGACTAATTTCTTATAAAGGCCTTAGGTGTGCTAATGTAAAGATATAATTCTGGAGTTTCTGAAAGTCAGATAATAAAGTGAGACGGTAGAGAAGGAAGGGCATTTGCCTGGCACTTGGCCTTCCTGGGTTTCTAGCCCTGGAAACTCAGATGTTCCACGAAGCACCATCAGGTGTGATCCCTGAGCCAGGAGTAAAACCTGAACACCTCCAGGTGTTGAGCCCTCTCCAAACCCAACAAAAGTCTGAAAAGAATACATTGAAGTTCTCAAAAGCAAACAATATATTTTAAAATGCTGTGTATATTTGACATAAAATACACTGAGTTTTCCATACAAACAAATACACCTTTGTATCAAAACTTTCCATATAGCATAGTGTACATTGTAAAAATAGGTGAGTGTTAGAAAAATGGTAACTACTAGTCTATGTATATCTTTGAACAAAAGAATTTTAGAGAAAATAAAGTGTTCAGATATTGAAATTAAGCTAGTAACTTTATTTTTTTTATGGTTTTTATACATTCTATTTTCATAAAGTATTTCACATTAGTTCATTACAGATAATTTCAAACACCCACCCAACCAGCAAGCATCTTCCCACAATGATAAGAGGGAAGTGTGTACAGGTTGATGGTTTCATTCTTTGAGCATATATATAAAAGAATACAAACAAGTGTGTTAAAACCAAATTCTTGTGTGCTGCTTTACATACATCAGTGAGCTAGAGTTTAAGAGGTTGCATAGCCGCAAATGCAAAAATTGCATTGCTGTCTTCCAGGAGTTTTGTTTTATAGTATCTGGATCTTGGTTATTTATGACATTAAATGGCACCGGTTGCAGTTTCTGGGTGTGACTGCCAAGCTACTGAAAAATGGGGATTTGGGTTGACGAGTAGTCCAAGTAGTCCAATCCAAGCAGTCCTGGATATCTCAGCCACTGGTCCCGCATTCCTGGGTTCCTCTGCCGGTTCCTTCATGGGTGAGGCTCTACAAGCATATGGAGAGTGGCCATGAGCATGGCTGTGGCTGGGTTCTGGAGGTTTTCAGCTGCCAAGGCTCTGCTTGGGGCGGAGAGGGAAACTCAACCCGCCCATCCCTGAGGGGGCCCCAGTGAAGACAGCCTGGCATGGGGGAAGAGATTCTGCCCAACTTTACTATTCTTATATTCTTATATACTCTTATATACTGTTATTAAAGAAAATACACAATAAGATGTACTCGTATACATATATGTTTTTTACTATGCAAACTCTTTTTTTTTTTTGCTTCTTTGGGTCACACCTGGCAATGCGCAGGGGTCACTTCTGGCTCTGTACTCAAGAAATACCCCTGGTGGTGCTCAGGGGATCATATGGGATGCTGGGAATCGAACCGAGTTGGCCGCTGTGCTATCGCTCCAGCCTCTACTATGCAAACTCTTATATAGCACAATTCCCATTAAGGAGATAGATGAAAAAGCATTTGATATATAATGGTAATATAAATATCTTTTTATAAATTAATGATGACTTGCATGTCTTTTATTATAAGATATCCAAGAATCTGAACTGCTAGTACACTTCTAATAGACTAAATAAAACCAACAATATTCTTTTCCGTATTAAAAAAGAGAATGAACTTTAATTATGTGCATAAATAATGACTTTAAAATTGAGAATTAAAAAATGGAAAGTTAAGTGGCTATTGTGGAAGCTAGACAGTTTCATCAATGATATTATTGTTTGCAATTTATTCTGTTGCTTAAGATAGTTTTATAGCATAGTAATTTTCAGTGAAAGGGCACAGAATGTATTAAACTGCAGCTAATTCTTTGCTTCTCATTTTCTAATAACTCAAATTACTTATGACTTTAGCTGATAAAAAAAGCATCTGACAAGATGTGCCTATTCAAATTGTCTTTCTATTTCTAAGTAGATTTTTGTTGTTGTTAAGTTACATTGTTCAACGTCTTGGAGATACCCCTTATCAAACAATACTATGCACACATCTTCTTCCACTGAATAAGTTGTTTTTCCAGCCTACTTCTATCTTCATTTTCAAAAGTACTTCAGTTTAATATAGTTCTTACCAGTATTTTGTTAACTTTTAAAAAAAAATTTTATCTCGAAGTAATTGGTCACAGGTTTCATAGTCATGCTTAACACGTTTCATGAAGTACTTAGTTTCTAGATGATATAAATTTTAAGCTATTTCAAAAGTTTTATTGTTTCATTTGTCACTGTCTTATTTTCCAGTCCTAAACTGTGAAAGAATTTTTCTTTTTCCAGTGTCTACTCTTGGATTGTTGGCCATAGATAAAATATTGATGAATGTGTGGGCTTATTTTTGATATTTTAATTCTACTCATTAATCCTTGTGTACGTTTTTGTATTTCAGCTGATGTTTTCATGGTAGGAATGTTTTTAAATGTGAAAACAAAATACACACATGACAGTTGATTCACCATGATGAGAAATATAGGTTTGCATCTTAAATTTCTACAAAACATAGTTTATAATTTAGGGAAGGGATATGAACTGGAGATGCTAGAGTAATTTCAGAAATGAAATATTATAAAATATTTTTGTCTTTTGGAAATAAAGTAAATAATGACTATCTTTTCAGGCAATTCTACCAAAAAATAATTAATTTACAGTGAATACCACTTGCATATGAACATTTTAACAGTAGTTTACTGTTACTTACTGTCCACACAGTGTGAGGTTACACATTTACTTTTAGATTTGAGTGCAGGCAGTACTTCTACGATGATTACAATATTAATCTTTATAGTATATGAGTCAATTGGAATATATTTGAAAAATAATTTCAATTAACATCAGATGCTAGCGTATGTGCATTGAAAGTACAGACGATCATTTTTGCCTTCCTTCGTTGTGGCAGCCTAGTTCGGCCTTGAGATTTTTATCGACCTCTCCTTTCTCATCCTTCTCAGTGCTGCCATGTCAGTGAAGCCTTCAGGGTCAGTTGAATGAGACCCATTGTAATTACTGGTTTTGGCATATTGAATACACAATGGATAGCTTGCCAGGCTCTGCCGTGTGGGCGGAAAACTCTCGGTAGCTTGCCAGTCTTTCCGAGAGGAATAGAGGTTTTTGGGGCAACCTCTAATCACCCTCGTAGGTGTTACCATATTTGAACCCTATCAAATATGGTACAGCAATTCCAGAAGATGGGTATTTAGTGTCTTATGATGTTTCACGCGGCCGCGAAGCGGGTCCAGAAAGCGTCCTGGAGTGTGGCGGCAGCTGGGTAGTGGAGGTAGTGTTGGTAGTGGAAGTCTGCCAGTGGGGTATTTATCTGCTCCCGGTAGGGGTAGGGTGGGTCTTCTGTACGCAATCCGATCCCTGGGTCTCTGGTGGTTGGTGGAAGCAGACAGGGCAGGGTAGGGTGGGGCTCCTGATTAGAATCCCTTTGTCACCTGTGCTCGGTGGGAGCAAGCAGAGAATCTCTGTCCCTGGGTTCGTTGAGCCTGGAGTCCAAGGTCTCAGAGAGTTCCTCTTATCTTGTTCTGTGGGTCTTCAGTTGTGCGTGAGTCTCAGCCGGAGCTGCCACGCGGGTCCGGAAAGTGTCCTGGAATGTGGCGGCAGCTGGGTAGTGGAGGTAGTGTCCCGGAAGCGATTTCTGTTCATTCAACAATTATATTAGAATCGTACTCATAGCTCTTTGATAACACTTCAACTGATTTCCCCTCCTTATGTCAAAAATCTCCGGACTAGATGATAATTTTATCTTCATAAAATTCACCAAGATATGTCACATAAACAAGAGCATTTTAGCAAAGTAGCAGGCAAAAAAACAAGATGATACACAAAATTAAAGGTTGCTTTTCTATATGCAAATAGACACATAAAACAGAATTGTTTTAAAAAAATATTTCCAAGATCCTTAAACAGTACAGTAAATAAAGTGTGCCTGATGCATATTTGATTCCAGGCAGACTTGGTCACCTGAGCATTGACAGGTTCAGTCCTGGATACCCAAGTCATGTGTCCTCAGAGATGATCTGGATAATGAGTATTGCATCTTTGGTCCCTTGCACTGAACCACCAGCCTGATGGGCTAAGAACCTCTGGAGGGTCTACTGAGTCCCTTGAGCACCTCTTGGACTCCCCACTCCCCAATTCTACTTCATTTAAAAGTGTATTTATGTTACAGACAAAAACATAATATTCCTAGGATTTAACTTACCAAAAAATAATGGTGACAGACATATTATTGGATAACCATAAATCGCTTTGAAACAAATACAAGACAACAGCTTAAAATGTGAAAATATTCCATGTACGTAGTTTGGAGATTTTACATTGTCAGAATGACTATTTCACTCCAAAACATTATACAGATACAATGCAATTCACATGAAATTTTTTATGTCATTATTCAAGGAAAATGAAAAAAAAATCTAAAAATGTATTGAAATTTAAAACTTCTGTTTTAGTAAAAGACAATTTGAGAAATTAGAAATTGGAAGGCATCACATTTCCTGTCTTTAATTATACTAAATTTATTCATATTCAAAATATCATGGAACCAGAATATACAGTTTGAGATCAAATCAGTGTAAAAGGAATCCAGAAGAAAAATCTTTTAATTTTTGAGCCGTTAATCTATGGCAAAATGACTGAAAGAGTGAAATGGACCAAGAAAAGCCTCCTCAAAAACTAGTACTCAAAAAGTGGATAGCCATGTAACAAAAAAAGTATTAAAAAAAAGAAAGAAAAGGAGACAAAAGTATCTATATATGTAGCATATAGAAAGTTTTAAAAGTAAGTTAATTGAAACTGAATGGAAGAATATAACTTAGACAAGAATCCATAAAATGCATTGAGGCAATATAGTCAGAACTCTAGGAGACATGGGCCTCAAAGATACGTTTATGGTATTCACTGGTAAAGATACTGAAAATGAGACAAGAGAAGTGGGACAGCATCAAGTTGAAAAGTTTCCACATAGCAAAATAAATACGGACCAAAAATAAAAAGATACCTTACTAACAAGAATAAAGTGTTTCCTGAAATAATCAGAGAGTGATTCAAAATTTATACAACATTAAAAAAGCTAGAAACAAATAAGCAAAATAATAATAATAGACCAATCAAACACAGAAGAGAACACAGATAGATAAATAGACACTTCCATGAAAAGAACACACAGTCACCAGATAAACATATAAGAATGTGTTCATCTTCAGTTCATGAAAATACAACTCAAAATGGCAAATGAGATACCAACAGACATGAATGGCAGTATTATAAAAAACTATAAGAAAAATACAGGAAATTGCCAGTGGTTGAAAATGGGTGTAAAGGAAAGACTCACTCACTGGTAGACATTGATGAGAATTATCTATCCCCTGGTTTTGCCTTATAGAAAACAATAAGAAGATTTCTTTCGAAAAATGTAAGACTAGAGCTAAGTAAATATGACTCAGTGATTTCTCTTCTTGGTACCAATCACCCAAAAACATTACCTTGTAAAGCTATGTGCACACTTATGTTCATGGAACTAAAATGAACAGTATATGAACCAAATGCCCACGGACAGATCAATAGATAAATAAGTTGGAGTAAATATTTAACGAAACAGATTGGAGGGAAGAAGGCAAATGGAGGTTGGGGAGGCATTCGTGGAGGGAAGTGGACACTGGTGAAGTGGTTGGTGCTGAAAAAGTGTATGCCTGAAATTCAATCATGAATAACTTTGTCCTTTCATGGTCATGGTCATGGTCACGTTCCTCTCTTTGTTCATCGATTTGCTCAAGCAGGCCCAGTAACATTGTGAGATTTGTTACTGTGTTTGACATATCGAGTACATCACGGGGAGCTTGCCAGGGTTTGCCGTGTGGGCGAGATACTCTCGGTAGCTTGCTGGGCTCTCCGAGAGGGGCGGAGGAATTGAACTCGGGTCGGCCATGTTGGCCGCTTGTAAGGTGAACGCCCTACCCGCTGTGCTATCGCTCATGGTTTGAATCATGGGAACACCTACAAGGGCAATTAGAGGCCACCCGGAAAGCCTCTATCCCTCTCGGAGAGCCTGGCAAGCTACCGAGTGTATTCCGCCCGCATGGCAGAGCCTCACAAGCTATCCGTTGTGTATTCGATATGACTAAACCAGTAATTACAATGGGTGTCATTCCCCTGACCCTGAAGTCGTCACCAATATGGCAGCGTTGAGAAGGATGAGAAAGGAAAGGCTGGTAATATTTCAAGGCCAAATTAGGCTGTCAAATCGAAGGGAGACAAAAATGATTGTCTGTAATTTCAATGCACGTACACTAGCATCAGATGCATCCATCGAGGACCTGATGGTACAAGTGCGAAAGATCAAGTACGACATCATTGGTCTGACCGAGACACGAAGGCATCAATCAAATCATGCCGTTTTTGACACTGGAGAAGAATTGTTCCTCAGAACATGCGATAAAAGAGGCGTCGGAGGCATCAGTGTCCTTGTCAACACGAACTTGGCCAAGAGCATTGATTCATTCGAATGCCTAAGAACCCGAATTGGATGTTTACACTTGAATAGATGTGGCTCACTGCTGGCAGTTTCTATTTTCATTTTCTACGCACCACCATCCAATTATGATGAAGGAGAAATTGAGAAGTTTTACATGGAGCTGGAGAAGTTTTATAAAGTATACTACACCTTCTACAAGATCATTGTTGGTGATTTTAATGCCAAGATAGGACTGAGAAGATCAGCCAAAGAACGCCACATCGGGACCCATGGCCTAGAATGGAATGAACAGGGTGAGAGATTGTCTGAGTTCATCATGTCGGCCAAGATCAGTCATGGGTAACTCAAGTTTCAGAAGGCCAAATTTAAATGTTGGACATGGGAGTCTCCCAGTGTACGGTTCCACATGAAATAGACCACATCATATTCAATCAACGGTTTTGCCTGACCGATGTCGCTGTTGTCCCAAAATTCCGAATGGGATCGGACCACCATCTCCTTTGTGTAAAATTCTACTTCACAGAGTGGGGAGAAAAGTCCGAAAACTTTAAGAAGAAAACTCCCAGAATGACCACCAACTGGGAGCTCTTTGGCACTATTACTGCAACATGGGAAGATGCTGTTGTTGACAACATTGACAAGGAATGTGATCGACTGGTTCAGCACCTCCATGATTGTGCGAGTAATGCTAAGAGAGAGATAGCCACAAAAAATGCCTGTCTTCCAAAACTCTTGAGCTTATTCACCAACGTGGTTTAGTGCATGCCTCAGGCAACCGCAAGCGAACATCTGAGCTCGCAAAGCAGTGCAGAGATGCAATCAAGGAAGACCTCAAAGAGAGAAGAGCACAAGTGCTGGTAGATGCGGCAGAAGCCGGGAAAAGCATTCGTAATGCCGCCTGTCCTTCACTAACTACAAGACCCAGATGACTGCCCTCTGACCTCCTGATGGATCTATCACATCTTCCAGAAGGGCAATGGAGAAGATTATCCATGACGACTACTCAGATCTCTTTGATAGCCATGACCACCTGCCCACATACTAAATTCCACAGGATGGATATGTCGTTCCCAATGTTCTCCCTTCTGAAATCCAACACGCCACTTCATCGGTAAAGAAACAAATAGCACCTGACCCAGACAAGGTCAGACCTTAACACCTGAAGAACCTGCCATCAGTACTCATCAGTACGCTGGCTCGGTTCTCCACATCCTACCTGTCTGAATGCAAAGTTTCGTCCCAATGGAAAACCAGGAGGATTTTGCTACTGTACAAGAAGGGAGACATCCAGGACATTGGCAACTATCACCCAATCTGCCTATTTCCTGTCATCTCTAAGCTGTTCACTCGAGTCATACTGAATAGGATTGGCAGAACACTAGATGAAGGATAACCATGCAAGCAAGCCGGGTTCAAAAAGGATTCAGAACCATCGACCATATCCACACAATAACCACGCTCATTGAGGTTTCTCGGGAGTTCAAGTTGCCGCTCTGTCTAAAGTTCATTGATTTAAAGAGGGCCTTTGATTCTGTTGAGACTGAAGCAATTATTGAAGCCCTAGTCAATCAGGGCATTCAAACTCAATACATCAGGATCCTCCATGAGCTATATTACGAATTCACTACTAGGATCTCACCATTCTACAAAGAAGTGATGATCAATGTCAAGAAAGTGGTATAGCAGGGTGATAACATTTCATCTAAACTCTTCAGTGCCACCCTCAAGAACATCATCCGACAAATTGGAATGGGAAGGAATGGAAATGAAGATAGATGGTCAGCAACTACACCACCTCCGCTTTACTCATGACATCGTTCGAATAACACCAAACATTAGCCAAGCAGCACAAATGCTGGCCGACTTCGACAGTGAGTATGGAAAGGTTGGACTACAGCTGAATCTCACGAAGACAATGTTTATGAGAAACAGCCTCGTTCCTGACACTCCACTCACTGTCAATGGAATGACCATCTCTGAATGCAACAGTTATGTATAACTAGTTCGAGAAGTCAACATGATGAATTACCTGGCACCTGAGTTGCTCAGGAGGAAGAGAGTGGCTTGGAATGCCTTCAAAAGCGTTGAAGAACTAGCTAAGACTATGAAGAACCTCCGGCTCTGTGCACATCTCTTTGATTCCACTGTTATTCCTGCATTAACATACACCTCAGAGACCTGGGCCCTACATAACCTGGATGAGAACGCTATTTGGGTCTCCCAAAGAGGAATCGAAAGAGCTATGCTTGGAGTATCAGTTTCACTCAAATGAGAGAAAGAATCTGGATTTCTGACCTCCATCGAGGATCAAGAATCAGGGACGCTATCTCGTTTGCCAAGGCGTCAAAAATCAGATGGGCTGGACACGTAGTGAGATTTGGAGATGAATGCTGGACTAGAGCTGTTACCGACTGGATTCCATGAGACATCAAAAGACCATGTAGCCGCCCACCTACCAGATGGTCAGACTTCTTCATCAAGATCCTGAATGATCGGTTTGAGGCTCTTTGTGTTCCTAGAATGAACAGACCCAACTGGACTACACTAGCAAGTGACAGGGACAAATGGAGACATTACTGGCACACGTTCGAGCAAATCGATGATTAATGGGAAGTCAAGTGATCAAGTGAATTAAAAAAAACAAAACAAACTTGTCTAAAAAGGGTGAAATCTTGTTTTTTCCTACACTGTGAAGTTAGAATGTATCAGTTAAGTGCAGTAGTTTTGAGGGGGAAAGGCACAAATCCAGTGACAATTCTGGGACTTCCACTTCAGTCTAGAGGTTTCCAAGCAGTGTGGAATGACACTAACAGCAGTGGAGGAAGAAGCAGACTAGGAGTTAAATCATACAAGAACAATTTTTGAGATTCTTAGGCACTTTGTTGGTATAAAGGGACCCTGAGTTTGAACTTCAATACCATCAGTGTTAATGTTATTCTAAACACATGCACACACATGCACACACACACACACAACAGTTATTCTAACACATTACTAAAATATGATAAAGCACAACTGAAAACAGACAAGGGGCTTGGAGAGGCAGTGCAGGTGTTACGGAGCAGGCAACAGATCCTAACTCAATCTTGGGCAACACGAGATGCACAGAGTATTCCCAAGTGGAATTCAAGAGGCTCGTGAGGACCAGGGGAGGAAATAGGTAACCCCTGACACCACAGGGGTCTATCAGTACTGCACCCCCAGGTTCTCACATTGAATCTCTGGTCCTTGTATTCACTGTATTACCTTGTATTCATTGGATGACTAAGTATTACCCAAACACCTTGCACACCACATATGAGGCTTAACTCCCCCCAAAAATAGTGCAGGTTTTTTGTTCATGCATCTATTATTTCTCTACATTATTACATCCCCTTAATTACAGTGTAGGATGTAGTATATGGAAAGTTGTTTTGCTTCTAGACTATGTTTTGTTTCGAGTCACATCTGAGAGTGCTCTGGGTTTCCTCTTGGCTGTGTGCTCAGGGTTGACTCCTGATGGGATCTGAGGGAATGTAAAAAAGTCTAACCCACTATACTATATATCAGTTCTGAGCGCTTTTATTCAAATCTATATATATTTATATATTAATGCATTTATTTGTTCATTTATGTTTTAAAGCCATGCCTAGTTGTGCATAGAGATTACTCCTTGCTCTGTGATTAAGTGTTTTCTCCTGATAAGACTCATGGGACTCATATGATGTGCTGATGATGAAGTCCAGGTCAACCACAGACAGAACTGCCACAAAATCTCCATAACCACATTAAATATATATATTTATTTGCATAAAAACCAGTAAAATGTCTTCATGATAGCATTGGGTAGCACTTATGCATATGCATTTTTGGTACTAAAATTGAGATATATTGTTTACATTTTTGTACCTGGGTTTAAAAGATTCCAGAATTATGGCTGTTCAGCTGTCAACAGTTACATTCTTGGTATGTAGAAAACTTATCATTTCTTGTACCCAAGGACATGGTTCCCAGTGATACCTTTGTTAGTCTTTGCCAACTTTCAGTTCTGTTCGTTTCATTAATGTAAACTTTGGCCACAAAGACTATTTATTTATCCACAGAGGAACTTAAAAATCATAAGAGACTGGTACAGCCCGCCCCCAAGGGCCTGGGTTCCTCTCTGGGCACGCGCAGCTAGAAACAGCCCCTAGACAGCCGGTTTTCAACCCCTGATCCGCGTGGGACGGGCACAGAGGCCCAGCTCTGGGCAACAAAGCTGAACGGCTCCAATTCCAACAGGTACAGCCCGCCCCCAAGGGCCTGGGTTCCTCTCTGGGCACGCGCAGCTAGAAACAGCCCCTAGACATCCGGTTTTCAACCCCTGATCCGCGTGGGACGGGCACAGAGGCCCAGCTCTGGGCAACAAAGCTGAACGGCTCCAATTCCAACAGGTACAGCCCGCCCCCAAGGGCCTGGGTTCCTCTCTGGGCACGCGCAGCTAGAAACAGCCCCTAGACAGCCAGTTTTCAACCCCTGATCCGCGTGGGACGGGCACAGAGGCCCAGCTCTGGGCAACAAAGCTGAACGGCTCCAATTCCAACAGGTACAGCCCGCCCCCAAGGGCCTGGGTTCCTCTCTGGGCACTCGCAGCTAGAAACAGCCCCTAGACAGCCGGTTTTCAACCCCTGATCCACGTGGGACGGGCACAGAGGCCCAGCTCGGGGCAACAAAGCTGAACGGCTCCAATTCCAACAGGTACAGCCTGCCCCCAAGGGCCTGGGTTCCTCTCTGGGCACACGCAGCTAGAAACAGCCCCTAGACAGCCGGTTTTCAACCCCTGATCCGCGTGGGACGGGCACAGAGGCCCAGCTCAGGGCAACAAAGCTGAACGGCTCCAATTCCAACAGGTACAGCCCGCCCCCAAGGGCCTGGGTTCCTCTCTGGGCACGCGCAGCTAGAAACAGCCCCTAGACAGCCGGTTTTCAACCCCTGATCCGCGTGGGACGGGCACAGAGGCCCAGCTCTGGGCAACAAAGCTGAACAGCTCCAATTCCAACAGGTACAGCCCGCCCCCAAGGGCCTGGGTTCCTCTCTGGGCACGCGCAGCTAGAAACAGCCCCTAGACATCCGGTTTTCAACCCCTGATCCGCGTGGGACGGGCACAGAGGCCCAGCTCTGGGCAACAAAGCTGAACGGCTCCAATTCCAAACAGGAGACCTTCCCAACTCCTCGCCCAGTGCCAGGGACTGTTTCCGGAGCCGCGGCCGCTAACGCGGCCGCGAAATATTTTTCCACTGCATATGCCATAGGAACCATAAGCTAACTTCTTAGATGGAAACTTCTCTATTTTAGCTCAGCCACTAGAAACACAGTTGCCAATAACTCATAAGCCTATCTTAACTCACACTGCATATCAAGCAGAATAGTAACACTGAACGTGAAGGACTAAACCACACCTCTCACAATGGTAAAGCAACGCAAAAGCCCACCAAACATTCATATTGAAGAGTCTAGCCCAGATGACACCAACAGTACTGTAGTGTTAGACAACCTCTCTGACAAGGAATTCAGAAGGGAGCTACTTAGGATGCTTAGGGAATTAAAAGAAACAATGGAAAGCAATGCCAATAGAAGACAAGAGGATCTGAAGGCAGAAATGAGGAAAATGCAATCAGAAATGTCAGACCTGAAAAATCTCGTAGGCGAATTGAAAAGCTCAGTGGAAGGTCTCAGCAGCAGAGTAAGAGTGGCTGAGAACAGAATCAGTGAGCTCGAAGATGAAGTTCAGAGACTCTCCAGAAAAGAGCAGAAAATGGAAAAGAGACTCACAATTCGGGAACAGATGCCAAGAGAAGATCGTGATGAAGCCAAGAGGGGTAACATAAGAATTATTGGAGTCCCAGAGGGACAGGAAGAAAACCTCGATGAAGAAGAAACTGTCAAAGACATCATTGCTACAACATTTCCAGAGCTGAAGAAAACTTGTGACCACATTCAGGAGGCCCGAAGGGTACCAGCTAGAAGAAATCCGAATAAAAATACCCCAAGACACATTCTGATCAAAATGACCAAAACCTTAGACAGAGACAAAATTCTGAAAGCAGCAAGATCGAAGAGAGAAATCTCTTACAAAGGAGCATCCTTAAAATTCACAGCTGATTTTTCTGATGAAACCCTCATGGCCCGAAAACAGTGGTGGGACATAGTAAAAAAACTCAATGAAATAAATGCCTCCCCCAAAATACTTTTCCCAGCAAGACTCTCATTCATAATAGAAGGAACAACACACAGTTTCACAGACAAACAACAGCTCAGGAACTTCATAGACTCAAAACCATGGTTACAAGAACAACTAAATGGGCTACTTTAAGGCAAGAAAGGCCCCTCAAATACACCCAATTTTAACAGAACAATGGGACAAAATCCCATAACAATAATCTCTCTCAATGTCAATGGGCTAAATGCACCAATTAAAAGACATAGAGTGGCAGGATGGATTAGAAAATTGAACCCAACATTCTGCTGCCTGCAAGAAACGCATCTCAATAGTCAAAGCAAACACAGACTCAGAGTCAAAGGCTGGAAAACAATCCTACAGGCAAACAGCTCCCATAAAAAAGCTGGGGTAGCCATCCTTATATCAGACCACATCGATTTCAGAGTGAAGAAGGTCATAAGAGACAGTGAAGGCCATTTCTTATTGATCAGAGGATCTGTACAACAGGAAGAACTTACAATAATAAATGTATATGCACCTAATGAGAGACCAGCAAAGTACTTAAAACAACTACTCATAGATTTGGAAAAAGACATCAATAGCAACACAATACTAGTGGGAGACTTCAACACTGCTTTGTCACCTCTTGATAGATCAACCAGACTCAAGCTTAGCAAGGACATACTTCATTTGAGGGAAACAATGGAAGAAAGGGACTTAGTAGATATATACAGGACACTTCATCCACAAAAAGCTGAATACACATTCTTCTCAAGCGTACATGGAACATTCTCCAAGATAGACCACATGCTGAGCCACAAAACATGCCTCCATAAAATTAAGAAGGTAGAGATTGTATCAACAATCTTCTCAGACCATAATGCGCTGAAATTAGAAGTAAATCACACACAAAAACAGAAAACTAAATCAAACACCTGGAAATTAAACAGTGCACTATTGAACAATGAGTGGATTAGACAGGAAATCAAAGAGGAAATCAAAAGATTCCTAGAAACGAATGAAAATGAGAACACGAGTTACCAAAACTTATGGGACACAGCAAAGGCTGTGTTAAGAGGAAAGTTTATAGCTCTACAAGCATTCCTCAGGAAGGAGGAGCGAGCACACATAAGTAACCTAACCTCACAGCTTAAGAGCTTGGAGAAGGACCAAAAAAAGGAGCACAACCCGAACAGGAGAAAGGAAATAATAAAACTCAGAGCAGAGATTAACGAGATGGAAACCCAAAAAACAATCCGAAAGATCAATGAAACCAAGAGCTGGTTCTTCGAGAAAATTAACAAGATCGATAAGCCTCTAGCAAAACTCACAAAGAAAGGGAGAGAGAAAACCCTAATAAACCGAATCAGAAATGAAAAGGGGGTCATTACAACAGAAACCACAGAAATTCAGAGGATCCTCAGGGAGTACTTTGAGAAGCTTTATGCCACGGAACATCAAAACCTCGAGGAAATGGATAAATTCCTAGACTCCCACAGACTCCCAAGGCTGAACCAAGAAGACCTGGAATACCTGAACAGACCTATCACCATCAAGGAAATTGAAATGGTAATAAAAAGTCTCCCCAAGCACAAAAGTCCTGGCCCGGATGGATTCACTAGTGAATTCTTCCAAATCTTTAAAGAGGACTTACTCCCAATGCTCTTTAAGCTTTTCCACGAAATTGAAATATCAAAAACACTTCCAAACAGTTTCTACGAAGCAAATATCACACTGATACCAAAAGCAGACAGAGATACCACAAAGAAAGAGAATTACAGGCCGATATCCCTGATGAACACAGATGCAAAGATCCTCAACAAACTACTAGCAAATAGAATCCAACTACTCATTAAAAAGATCATACACCATGACCAAGTAGGATTCATCCCAGGGATGCAAGGATGGTTTAACATTCGGAAATCAATCAACATAATCCACCATATCAACAAAAGAAAAGATAAAAAGCATATGATCATATCAATAGATGCAGAGAAAGCATTTGATAAGATCCAGCACCCCTTTATGATGAAAACCCTAGCCAAAATCGGTATAGAGGGGACCTTCCTCAACATAATTAAAGCCATCTACCACAAGCCTACAGCAAGCATCATCCTCAATGGGGAAAAACTGAGAGCCTTCCCTCTAAGATCAGGGACGAGACAGGGATGCCCACTCTCTCCACTGCTGTTCAATATAGTACTGGAAGTACTTGCAATAGCGATTAGGCAGGAAAAAGATATTAAGGGCATTCAGGTAGGAAAGGAAGAAATCAAGCTCTCACTATTCGCAGATGATATGATACTCTACTTAGAGAACCCAATAACTTCCACCAAAAAACTCCTAGAAACAATAGACTCGTATAGTAAAGTTGCAGGTTATAAAATCAATACCCAAAAGTCCATGGCTTTCCTATACGCAAACAGTGAGAGAGAAGAAAGCAACATGAAAAAAACAATCCCATTCACAATTGTGCCCCAGAAAATCAAGTACCTAGGAATCAGCTTAACTAAGGAAGTAAAGGACCTGTACAAAGAAAACTACAAAACGCTACTTCAGGAAATAAAAGAGGACATGAGGAAATGGAAAGATATCCCCTGCTCATGGGTCGGGAGACTTAACATTGTCAAAATGGCAATACTACCGAAAGCATTGTATAAATTCAATGCAATCCCTATAAGGATACCCATGACATTCTTCAAAGAAATGGAGCAAACACTCTTGAAATTTATATGGAACAATAAGCCCCCACGAATAGCTAAAGCAATTCTTGGGAAAAAGAAAATGGGAGGAATCAACCTCCCGAACTTCAAACTGTACTACAAAGCAGTAATAATTAAAACAGCATGGTACTGGAACAAAGGCAGAACTGCAGACCAATGGAACAGGGTTGAATACACTGACATCTCTCCTCAATCATATGCTCATCTATTCTTTGATAAAGGTGCAAGTAATGTGAAGTGGAGTAAGGAAAGCCTCTTTAATAAATTGTGTTGGCATCACTGGACGGCTACATGCAAAAAAATAGGCTCAGAACTCTGCCTAACACCATGTACAAAAGTAAGATCAAAATGGATTAAAGACCTCAACATCAGACCAGAAACCAAAAGGTACATTGAAGATAAAGTTGGCAAAACCCTCCATGACATTGAAGCTAATGGTATCTTCAAAGATGCCACGCCACTGGCCGAGCAAGTGAAAACAGAGATAGATAAATGGGACTATCTTAAACTAAGAAGCTTCTGCACCTCCAAAGAAACAGTGACCAAAATACAAAGACAGTCTACAGAATGGGAAAGGATATTCACTGAATACACATCTGACAAGGGGTTGATATCCAGGATATACAAAATACTGGTTAAACTCCACAAGAAGAAAACATCCAACCCCATCCAAAAATGGGGCAATGAAATGAACAGAAACTTTCTCAAAGAAGAAATCCGAATGGCAAAAAAGCACATGAGAAAATGCTCTACATCATTAATCATCAGGGAGATGCAGATCAAAACCACAATGAGATACCATCTCACACCTCAGAGACTGGCCCACATTCAAAAGAACAAAAGCAACCGATGCTGGCGTGGATGTGGCGAGAAAGGGACACTCCTTCACTGTTGGTGGGAATGTCCACTGGTTCAGCCCTTCTGGAAAACAGTATGGACGATTCTCAAAAAATTAGAAATTGAGCTCCCATTTGACCCAGCAATACCACTCCTGGGAATATATCCCAGAGAGGCAAAAATGTATAGTCGAAGTGACATCTGCACTTTGTTGTTCATTGCAGCACTCTTTACAATAGCCAGAAACTGGAAGAAACCTGAATGCCCAAGAACAGATGACTGGTTAAAGAAACTTTGGTACATCTACACAATGGAGTACTATGTAGCTCTTAGAAAAGATGAAGTCATGAAATTTACATACAAGTGGTACAATATGGAAAGTATCATGCTAAGCGAAATGAGTCAGAAAGAGAGGGATAGACATAGAAAGATTGCATTCATCTGGGGGATATAAAGTAACAAAGTATGAGATTAATACCCAAGAATAGCTGAGATCAGCACCAGGAGGATTACTCCATAACTTAGAGGCCAGCCGGGTATCCTAGAGGAAAGGGCTGTCCAGATAGAGAAGGGAGCACCAAATAAAGGATGTTTGGAGCATCCTCCCAGGAGGGGAGATGCATGTCGAAAGTAGACTATGGACTGAACATGTTTGCCACTCAATGCCTCTTTTGCAGACCACAACACCCAAAAGGAGAGAGAGAACACAGGGGATTGCCCTGCCACAGAGACAGGGGGGATGGGGGGATGGGGGTGGGAGGGATATTATCCATGGTGGTGGAAAATGGGCACTGGTGGAGGGATGGGTATCTGATCATTGTATAACTGAAACCAAGGCACAAAAAATTGTAAATCTACAACTTTAAAAAAAATAAAATAAAATAAAGGGGAAAAAAAAAAAAAGAAAAAAAATCATAAGAGACTGTGGTGGCGCATATGCTGCCTGAACCCATGTGCTGCTTGTGCCCACGTGGCGGAGCACATGTGATGCCCGAGCACATGTGTTGCCCGCATATTCCCTCTTGAGATGTGTAGTTTCATACTTTCGTGTCTCATGTTAGGATGTGTGTAGGGGCTCTCTCCCCGCCCTTGGAGGAGCCTGTATTCTCTCTTGAAGTACGTTACTCTCTCACTCTCTCCCCATATACACCTTAAAAATCCTCCAAATAAAATCTATTTATTTAAAAAAAAGAGAGACTGTGGTGATAAGAACTATATTGCTTCATTCTTTAAAATCCTGACTTTGGACTAGAGTGACAGTACAGCAGGTAGGGTGAACGTCTTGTATGTGACCCACCTGATTATGATCTCCAGCCTAGCGAAGGCAGGATTGATCTCTGAGCGCAGAGCTAGGAATCAACCCTGAGAACTGCCAGTTGTGTCCTCCCACTTCCATCCGTCCCCATCCCACCTCACAATCACACACACACACACACACACACACACACACACACACACACACACAGAGGCTGACTCAAATTTATCTTTATTTGGAGCTATCAGATTGTATCTATTTTGGTATCTTTTAAAAGACATCTTATATTTGTCAGATTTTTAAAGAAGCATTCTACTTCAGAATTGAAGTAGCAGAAATTATTTCCTAGATTGAAAGTGGAATAGGCTCTTCAAGCGTGATTGTTCATGGCAGCAGCAACTGAAAATTATGAAAGCACATCAATGTGCAAACAGTGTAGTAACATGGAAGGCACATGAATAGAATGGAAATATCAGGATTGTGTGTTTTACTAAAGGCTTTATTATCCCGAGCAAATCAATGAACAACAGGATGACAGTGCTACAGTGCAGTGCTAGTAGAATCCAAAACAAATACAGTATTACAGTGAGGCTGTACCTTGTTAATTAAATGGAAATATCAATGAAAACACCCTAACACGAAAAAATATAGAGAAATTAATTTACTTCATCAAATTCATTATTCCTCATTGCCATTAGAGTTAAGGGATGCTGAGTTTAGGACATGATTTTGTTTTCAAATGACACTATTAAGGACCTGAGGGAATAATAATTTCCTTATTTATTTCATATCATTCAATTCAAAGGAACTCTGAAGATTTGAGATAAACAGATGGTTATTCTCCTGTTAAGATGGAAGTTGTACTCCTACCATTATTAGTTACAAATTATAGATTCATTTTTATTTATACAATATCACAACTGTCATTCACATGATGGGGAAAAATAACCTGGAATAATTTAGGCACTGAGAAAACGTACTTTTGGAATTCTTAAGGTGTAATCTAGAGTACATATTCAGAAACCATAGTCAAGTAGGCTAAATAGTTAGCTATTCTTTTTGTTAAATTTTTATATTAGCATGGATAAATGAAATATTTGTTTTTTTGCTAACTATTAGAAATATCTTCCCATATCATTTACTACAAAGTCATGCTGGAGAAGAAATCTGAAAACCTCCTACTAAAAATTGCACAGTGTTTGTCCTTAGTCACTTAATTACGAAAAACCACGGGGCATTTATAGTCACCAAAATTCACCTGCTGTGTGAATAATACAGAAAATGAAACACCAGTCACAAGAATTTTCCTTAATGTGAAAAATGTAGTAGCATAAATTTCTAAGTGCCAAATTCAAAGTAAAGAGGGTCAGAAGAATAATACCAGGGTAAATAATTAGAAGTTGAGATTTTTTACTTCCTATATGCCAAAGTATTCTTTGTGTATTACTGCAATCAGTCCTTTTAAATTTGATAAACCAGTTGTTACTGGTGAAACTAATGCCAGAGTCTATTACAGAAACTTCAGAAAAGAAACTAATTATACTTTCCCTTAATAAGACAATTGAGAGACTTGATATCATTTCTAGATAATATTAAAACAGGGTTCTAATTGCAGTATATTTGTAAAAAAGAATAAAATACGAAAGTTATTTCTTGGTGTTATTGGAAGAGATTTTAAAATGTTAACATTTCTGGTCTATAGGGAATTTATTAAATTAATCTTTAATATTTCCAGAAATTTTTAAGGAACATTGAATGTGTCATTGGAAATAACCTTGCTGCTGGGATATTTGTTCAAGCATAATATTTAACAACATTGTTTGAAATTTTAGAGCTGTATTAAAATAACCAATATAATATTGGGAAAAACTATCCTAGTTGGCAGCTATTATAAATTCATCAGTAGGAACCATGTATGGTTTCCTGAGGCCCAGCAAGTAGTCATCCCTCAGTACAGAGGCAGGAGTAAGCCCTGAGCACCACTTACTATGTGTGACCCCAGGAAAGGGGGCTGGAACAGAGAGATAGTACAGAGGTAAAGTGCTTGCCTTATTCAGAGGGTAAGGTGCTTCTCTTGCACGCATCTGACTGGACTTCAATCCCAGTCACCACATATTGTCCCTTTGCCTGCCAGGAGTGGCCTCTGACTGCAGAACCAGGAGTAAGCCCTGAGCACAGCCTGGTATAACCAAAAAACAAACACACAAACAAGAAAAAATAATTCTATGAGAAGGAATAATAGCAACTAAACAACAGAAGAGGAGAAATCATTTAGGTTTGATAGTCAAGCAAAGAAAATTACCCTCAGAAATTTCTAAATTCCTAGGTTTATTTGGTGAAAATCCACAGGTAGACAAATTTGAATGCTCTACCAGTTTTAAGAATAGGAAAATTCAATGAGATTACATTAGGCCTTTTGTCTAAATTTAGGATTTTAATTTGTTTACTATATTTATTATGCTTGACCTATTCAAGGGAAAGAAAAACCAGAAATTGTTCCCTTATTGGGTTGGCACCATATCAGTGAAATTTGGCACAGTCATTCCATAATAGCAGTCTTGTTTAGAACCACAAAGCTCGATAATGTTTTTTCAGAAAACTGTTATTCTCTCTTTTTTTTCATATGAAGGTACAATGAGGTTTAATTAAAGATGTTACTAGCTAAGTGTAGATTATCATACAAAGGTCATAGCAAGTACAAATTTAGTTTACATACTTTACTCACAAATATACTTTTTGCACTCACAGTTACTCCTCTCTGTAATTTTAGCACATATGAATGAGATGAATTTATTTCCTTAAATTTTTATTAGTGAAACACCATGATGTACAGTTGTAGACTTATAAATTTTTCCTTGGGTTTCAGTTATACAATGATCGAATACCCATCCTTCCACCAGTGCCCATTCTCTACCACCACCAGTCCCAGTATCCCTCTCACCCCCTTTCCCCCCATCCCACAGTACCACTGTGGCAGGGCATTCCCTTTTTTTATCTCTCTCCTTTTGAGTGCTGTGGTTTGCAAAAGAGATATTGAGTGGCAGAGTGGCAATCTTGTTCGGACTATAGTCTACTCTCATCACGCATTTCCCATCCTGAGAGGAACCTCCCAACACCCTTTATTTGGTGCTCCCTTCTCTATCTGAGCTGCCTTTTCCCCTAGCGTGTGCGGCTGTCCTCAAAGCCATGGAGTAATCCTCCTGGTACTTATCTCGGCTATTCTTGGGTGTTAGTCTCCTATTTTGTTACTTTATGTTCCCCAGATGAATGCAATCTTTCTATGTCTGTCCCTTTCTTTCTGACTCATTTCACTTAGCATGATACTTTCCATGTAGTACCACTTGTATGCAAATTTCATGACATCATCCTTTCTGACAGCTACATAGTATTCCTTTGTGTAGATGTACCAAAGCTTCTTTAACCAGTCATCTGTTCTTGAGCACTCAGGTTTTCTCCAGATTCTAGCTATTGTAAACAGTGCTGCAATGAACAGACAACTGCAGATGTCGCTTCGACTATACTTTTCTGCCTCTCTGGGGTATATTCCCAGGAGTGGAATTGCTGGGTCAAATGGGAGCTCAATTTCTAGTGTTTTGAGAATCCTCCATACTAGAAAACTGTTATTCTCTTAATAAAATTCCTATTATCTCTGAAAGTCAGTGCTTACACTAAATTGTCAGTTAACTCAAAAATATATGAAATTCTTGAAGCCATTTAATCTCAAAACTTGATTCATATGAAAGTCAAGGTTAACAATGTTTTTATCCTTTGCTTTTCATAATTATTGCTCCATGAAATTTAACTCAGCCTAAATATGAGAAGGATACTAGAGGTATTTCTCATATAAAGAGAAAGTCACAGATATATACTTCAGGATTTTATTTCTTGATAAATACAGGAAAGCATTACTCATAAACATACTTTTGACTGCATGTTTTGAAGTTTTATGAGATCGAAAGGACATAGAAGAGTATGTCAATATGCTTTGTAGTATGTCAGAATGTTGTAAACACTTTCAGAGTAAATTGGTACTGTGAAAGAGAACAAAAATGAGTATCTTCAGGAGCTATTGAGTGTACAAAATGACAAAACTGATGACAAACTTAAACTGTAGTGGGAAAATATTAAATGCCATATGAATAATGAGTAAAATATCTGTTATCTTGAAATATGCATGCACTATAAACCTTAAATGCTACCATTACATAAAATATTTTCATTTTAGTATAATAAACAGTGATGTATATTAAACTGGTTCCTGATATAGTAAAATAGAAAATAAATAGATATTTTCCCTTGGTTATTAAATAATACTACTGTGTGAAGAGATACATATCAGGATTTTGAGCAGAATAGAGTAGTTGTAATTTTAAGAAAATTGGCAAAGAGCTCACTAAAAGGCAGTAACACTTGTAAATTTTCTTCTTTTAAATCTTTAGATAACTAGGAGTAATTTTGAAAACAAAAATGTATTTCTTCTACATTTACAAATTTTGGCATCAATCTACTTTAAGTAAATTATTTATGAAAATATCTGGATAGAGAACAGAATGAAAGAAAATATTGCCTAGAGGATTCTGGCAATTTTTGACATGATAAAGGGAAAAACGTGTCAAAAGGAAAGGGAAAGGGAAAGGGGTGAAAGGACAAATTGAAAAGATAAAAAAAAGGTGTAGTATAAACTTTAGTTGTGTGTTGAACTATGGAACTTATGCTCTAGTTGATGAAGACAAATTAAATTTGAGCCTGAGAAATAGTGCATCGTTCTAATAACCCCAAACATTAGCCCAGCAGCACAAATGCTGGCCAACTTCAACCATGAGTGTGTAAAGGTCGAACTGCAGTTGAATCTCACCGAGACAATGTTTATGAAAAATAAACTAGTCTCTGATGTTCCATTTGCTCTCAACAGAATGAACATCTTCGAATGCAGCAGCTATGTGTACCTGAGTGGGGAACTCAACATGAAAAATGACTCAGCACCAGAATTGCAAAGGAGGAAGAGAGTGGTGTGGAATGCTTTCAAGATCATTGAAGAAGTTTTAAAGAGTACAAAGAACCTCCAGCCCCTGGCACATCTTTTTGACTCCACCATTCTTCCTGCACTAACATACGCCTCAGAGACCAGGGCCCTATGAAAACAGAACAAGAATGCCATTCAGGTGTCCCAAAGAGGAATCCAAAGAGCTATGTTTGGATTATCACACTTCACTCAAGTGAGAGAAAGCCTCCATCAACGATCAAGAATCAGGGATGCTGTCTCATTTGCCAAGGCATTGAAAATCAGATGAACTGGATACGTAATGTGATTTAGAGATGACTGCTGCATTAGAACTGTTACTGACTGGATTCCACGGGACATCAAAAGGACACATGGCAGCCCACCTATGAGATGGTCAGACGTCTTGGTCAAAACCATGAACAAACAGGTGAGGCTTTTAGTGTCCCTGGAGAGAGCAGATGCCATCAGGCTAAACTAGTATATGCCAGGGACGAATGAAGACATTGCTGGCGCCCACTCGAGGAAATAGATGAATAACAAGATGACAAGTGATACAAATGATACAATGCTGTTAATGTTTATGGTATTTTATTAGAAGATTTTATTGGAGAATCGTAATTTATATTACTATTAGAGGCCTTCCACAGCTGATGGTTTAATACACCCTCCATGGTTCTTCAGAATTCCCCCACAAATTTTTTGATTGTCTATTCTTATCTCCAGTACAGATAACCATTTTTTTCCATAAGAAATAATAAACTAGAAGGCAATCAATAAATCATTATGAACTGGAAAACTTTGTACAAATATTCATATATGTACAAATGTTTTTAGCATATATGCATCTTTATATCCATAAAAATTTTTTTGTTTGTCCAACTTATATTTTTTTAATTGAATCATCTTGAGACAATTACAAAGCTTTTAGAATTAAATTTCAGCCATACAAAGATTGAACACCCATCCTTTCACCAGTGCACATTTTCCAACACCAGTGTCCCCAGTCTCGCTCCCTCTCTTCCCCATGCTCTCAGACTCTATGACAGACAATTTCCCTCTTACTCTCTATCAGCTTTGGGGCATTATGGTTTGCAATACTGACACTACGAAACAATCATATTTGGTCCTTTTTCTACTTTCAGCACACATCTTCCATCCTGAGCAATCTCTCCAGTCATCATTGATCTAATGATCCCTTCTCTATTCCAGATGCCTTCTCCTCCAGCTCATGAGACCAGCTTCCAACAATGGAGCAACCTTCCTGATCCTTGTCTTCACTGTCTTTGGGTATCAGTCTCATGTAATGTTATTTTATATTCCACAAATGAGTTCAGTCATGCTATGTCTATCCCTAGCTTTCCGACTCATTTCACTTAACATGCTACTCTCCATGATCATCTCCTTATAAGCAAATTTCATAACTTCATCTTTCCTGACATCTGCATACTATTCCATTGTGTAGATGTACCAAAGTTTCTTTAACTAGTCTTCTCTTCTTGGGCACAAAGGTGGTTTACAGATTCTGGCTATTGTGAACAGTGCTACAATGAACACACCGGTGCAGATCTGTCATTTCTACTGTGCTCTTTGAACCCCTGGGATATATTTCCAGTTTGGGGATGGCTCGGTCATATGGAAACTCAGTTTCTAGACTTTTAAGGAATTCTCATATCATTTTCCAAACAAGGTTGGAACAGTTAACATTCCCACCAAATTTGGACTGTCAGGGAGAATATTTAAATATAATTAAATATGTGACATGGTCTTCCTTGGAACCTATCCCTTTAGGAACAAGCTTAGAAACTATTAAAGAATATATGGTAAGATTTAAATAGTATACTGCTTAGAAGACAGGCTTTGGCAGGGGTAGCCCTTGCCCCTTCAAAAGATTTTATATCATTCAAAATAAAATGGGTGAGAAAGATAGTAAAGCAGACAAGACGCTTTACTGACATGTGATTGGTTGGGATTTGATCCACAACACTATATATGGTACCCCCAGCTTCCTCATAAATAATTTCTGAGCATGGAGGCACGCATATGTTCTGAGTACAGCTAGGGATCCCTTCCCCTCCCCCGAAAAAGAAAACAAGAAGGAGAAGGAAAAGGAGAAGGAGGAGGAGAAAGAGAAGGAAGGAAGGAAGGAAGGAAGGAAGGAAGGAAGGAAGGAAGGAAGGAAGGAAGGAAGGAAGGAAGGAAGGAAGATTTGTTCAAAATAATGTATAAGACTAAGAAATTTTTGTATGTTTTTAAATCATTGTCACTGTCACTGTCCTCCCATTGTTCATCGATTTTGCTTGAGTGGGCCCAGTAACATTGTGAGACTTGTTACTGTGTTTGGCATATCCAATATGTCATGGGGAGCTTTCCAGGCTTTGCCATGCGGGCGAGATACTCTTGGTAGCTTGCTGGGCTCTCCAAGAGGGGATGAAGAATCAAACTCGGGTTGTCCATGTTGGCTGCGTGCAAGGCAAATGCCCTACCCACTGTGCTATACCACTCCAGTCCACATTTTTAATTACTCCTGTATTTTATGTATGTAACTTTCACGATCACGATCACGATCATCCTGTTGTTCATCAGTTGCCTCGAGCAGGCCCCAGTAACGTCTCCTTCATCCTAGCCCTGATTTTTTTAAAAAGTGTCATATTCAAGGCTCATTCAGGGTTAGGAAATGAGACCCATCATTGTTACTGGTATTTGGCATATTGGGTATACCACAGGGAATTTGCCAGACTCTGCCGTGTGGCAGGTTACATTCCGTAGCCTGCCAGTTTGTCCAAAGTAAGAATGAGATAATAAGATGTCGCTTCCGGGAGCTGGGTTTTATAGTCTCTGGGTCTTGACCGTTGATGGGATTAAACGGTGCTGGGGGTGAGATGGTGGGTTTGACCCCTGCCTACTAGAAGATGGAGGATCTGGGTGGAGGATGCTCAGCCCCGATCCGAGTAGGCTTGGAGATCTTAGCCTAGGGACCCGCTTGCCTTTGTTCCTCTGCCGGTACCTTCATGCATGTGGAGAGTGGTTTCAGCATGGTGGTGGCTGGTTCTGGAGGTCTTCGGCTGCCGGAGCTCTGCTTGGGGCAGGGAGGGAAACTCAACCCGCCCTCCTCCAAGGGGCCCCGGCAATGACAGCCAGGCGCGGGGGCAGGAGACTCTGTATGTAACTTTGCTGAAAGAAATATTCAAAGTGTTAGAATAAATGTTTCATCCTTGTTTTAATGTATTAATATTATATTTGTATAATTAATTTCATATTTTAATGCATTAAAATAAAATGTATCACAATAGGAAAATAATCCAGAAAATATTTTGAAAAGTCAGTTGAAATAACTTTAGGAGTAAGGAACACATTTTAGAGCTAGAGTCAGGTAAGACTGAGGGTAAAATAAATTAACCACTGGTATTTATATATTTTTAATGAGTTGGAGTTTTGAGTACCAACTTCAATACTCAGGCTTTACTCCTGGCTCTGTGCTCATGAGTCACTTCTGGCACGCATGGGCAACCACCGATCTAACCAGGGTCAGCAGCATATAAGCCAAGTACCCTAACCTCTCTTTGGTCTTGGATATAAAATGATATCGGAATTTTTGTTTATATGCTATCTACAACATGCCAAAGCTCAGCTTTTCTTTAACTGGGACTTCACAAGCTAAAAAGTAAAAAAGTTAGCTATCTGAGCATGTAAGGTGATGTTTCCTTTCTGCAGTATGAATTTTACTTTTCCGTTTAAGTATTTTTTATAATTTGGGAAGGAATAATGAAGAAGCCTTTTAGATCGCTATATTCTTTTCATCTGCCAAGATTTAAAAAATGATTCTCAATATATTGTGTAGTGAATGAAGACTTTAATTAGTCCATTCCTCAATAGTCACCTTATTTGTTCCGAAATGTACTTCAAAATAGAATTTTAAAAGATGAGAATTTGGTGATGTATTTATTTTATTCACCTACATCCATCATAAACAAGTTAGGTTTAAATCATATCAATGGCTTCTTCTTCACTTTATTATCTGATTTTAAGAATTCCTGGGCTGGAGCGATAGCACAGCGGGTAGGGCGTTCGCCTTACAAGCGGCCAACATGGCCGACCCGAGTTCAATTCCTCCGCCCCTCTCGGAGAGCCCGGCAAGCTACCGAGAGTATTCGATATGCCAGACACAGTAACAACAAAGTCTCCAATGGAGACGTTACTGGGCCCGCTCGAGCAAATCGACGATCAACGGGAGGGCCTTTACTTTACTTTACAATGTTTCAGTAAAAACTAACAAGCAAACAAAAATCTGTGAAATTCTTTGGTATTTGGCATGACAATAAATGTTGACTCTCACCTTATCCTTCCCTGCTTTTAAAGTACTGTCTTTTGTTTTGTTTTATTTTGTGGGAGTTTTATATGGCAGTTCTCAAGGGTTTCTTCTGGCTTTATGGTAGGAATTATTCCTGGACTGCTTCAGAGAACAGTGGTGCTGGGCATTAGACCAGGGGCAGTCACAAGCAATGCTAGACACTTAATGCATTGACAATTTCTCCAGCCCCAGAGTAATATGGTCTGGTGCATTGTCAGTTACATGTGTTATAGATTTATGTAAATCTTTTGAGCATTAGATTTTATTATAAAAATAAATTGGAACAACATAAATTCTCACATTGGTAGTATTTATCATTCAAAGTGAAATGAAAATTATCCAAGAGAAGAGAGAGGGAACAGAGCTGGAACATTGGAGCTAGTGCCCAGATCCTGGGGCAAAAATTCACCTCTATCAGTTACCTTGCTAACTCAGAACTGGGCACAAAGATTCCATGAGAAGTGAGAGGGGGACAGAGCTGGGACATCAAGGTAGGTGTCTGGATGATGGAAGAACTGTGACTCATCCTACACATACAAATACATCCTAGTTTAGACTCCTAAGCACACAAAAACACACAATTAACAACCCTAAACAGCAAAGGTCATGATGGTAAAGCAACACAGAAAAACATAAGACTTAGTAAGTGAAGAATCTAGTTCAGATGACCAAATCAGTAATAACAAGCTATATAAATTCTCTGATAAGGAATTTAGAATGGAATTCTTAAGAATGCATAAGGACCTCAAAGAAACAATGGAATTAACTGCCAATAAATTACAGGAGGATTTGGGAGCATAAAGGAGGACAATGCAAACAGAAATCCAAGCAGAAATGACAGACCTGAAAAACATGGTAGGTGAAAGGAAAAACTCACTGAAAGGCCTCAGCAGCAGAGTAACAACTGCTGAGTACTGAATTAGTGAACTCCAGAATTAGATGCGAAGAATCTCCAGACTACAGCAGGAGATGGAAAAGGCCCTTAAAATTAACCAACAGATGACAAGAGAAAATTAGAATAAAGCCACCAGGAACAACATAAAAATCACTGGATTGCCAGAGGGGACAGAATAAAACTCTGATGAAGAAGCAAGCACGAAAGCTTTCACTTCTGAGAAGTTCCCAGAACTGGAGTGTGCATGTATCCAAATCCAGGATGGTATGAGCTAAAAGAAATCCAAAGAAAAGTACCCCAAGGCACATCCTAATCAAAAGGTCAAAATCATAGATAGAATACTAAGGACACCAAGATTAAAGAAGGAAATTGTTCATAAAGAAGAATCCCTAAGATTCATAGCAGACAAAGGTGAAAACCTCTGGTCCCGAAGACAGTGGTGGAATATAGTGAACAAACTCAATGAAATGAATCCCTCTCCAAGAATACATTACCCAACTAGACTCTTATCCAGGCATGAAGGAACAATACACAATTTCACAAATAAAGAACAAATCAGGAACTTCATAGACAGAAAACTATTGTAATAAGAACTAAGAGGGCTTCTTTAAGCTAAGACTAATCCCACAGTACACCAAACTCCCACATAAAATGGCACAAATCCCCATAACAATAATCTCTCTCAATGATAATGGACTAAATGCACCAATCAAGAAGCACCAAATAGCAGGGTGGCTTAAAATATTGAAATCAAGATTCAACAAGAAACAAGTCTGAACAATCAAAGCAAACACAAGCTCAAAGTCAAATTCTCCAAGCAAAAAGTCACTTCAAAAAAGCCAGGGTGGCTGTACTATTACCAGTCTGCATACACTTCAGGCTGAAGAAGGTTATAAGAGACAGGGAAGAGCATTTCTTAATGAATAATAAATCAGTACATCAGAAAAAAGTCTCACTCCTAAATATATATATGCACCTAATGAGGAACCAGCAATATACTTGAAGGAAGTTCTAATAGACTTGAAGAAATACATACCATAGCACACAGTAATAATTGGACACTTTAACACTGCTTTGTCACATCTCCATAGATCAACCAGATGAAGTTCATAAAGGAGACACTTTTTGATGGAAGAAATATAATATTTATGGTTAGTATATATTTACAGAACTTTTCATCTCGAAGCAGTCTTTTCCAATGCACAAGTGACATTCTCCAAGTTAGACCATATGCTGGGCTACAAAACATACCTCCATAAAATTAAGAGGATAGAAATTATATATAATATCTTTTTAGAACATAATGCACTAAAATTACAAGTGAATCACACACAGAAACAGAGAATCAAATAAAATGCCCGGAAATTAAACAGTTCACTACAGAACAACCAGTGTCTTAGAATAGAAATAAAAAAATGAAATGGAAAGATTCCTGAAACAAATGAAACAAATAAATACAAGAGCTACCAGAACTCATGGGACACAGCAAAATCAGTCTTCAGAGTGAAGTTTATAGCTCTGCAACATTCATTAGGAAGGAGGAATGGGCCCATATCAATAACTTAATCTCACAGTTTAAGATCTTGGAAAATGACCAACAAAAGGAGCCCCAACCAGGCAGGAGGAAGTAAATAGTAAAACTTAGAGCAGAAATCAATGAGATGGAAACCCAAAACACAGTTCAGAAGATCAACAAAACCAAGAGCTGATTCTTTGAGGAAATAAGTAATATCAATAAATTACTTTTGAGATTCACATAGAAACAGAGAAACATAATAAACTGTATGAGAAATACAAGGGAGACATCACAACAGAAAGTACAGAAATCCATAGAATCATCAGAGATTACTTTGAAAATCTTTGCAGCACAAAACAAGAGAATCTTGAAGAAATGGAAAAGTACCTAGATTCTTAAAACCTCCCATGGCTCAACTAAGTAGATTTGGAATACCGGTACAGACCTATTTGTAATGAGGAAAATAAAATGGTAATCAAAATTCTTCCCAAAATCATAAGTC
Organism: Sorex fumeus; assembly: GCF_029834395.1. Lineage (NCBI taxonomy): Eukaryota > Metazoa > Chordata > Mammalia > Eulipotyphla > Soricidae > Sorex > Sorex fumeus. The sequence continues at coordinate 13,714,849 of NW_026606086.1, read as the reverse complement.
CAGGCACAGATGGATTCACCACTGAATTCTTTCAAACTTTTTTAAAGGGATATACATGATAATACTTCAGCATCTGTATCGCAAGCCATATTGCCTAAACTGAGAGAGAGGAGAGAGAGAGAGAGAGAGAGAGAGAGAGAGAGAGAGAGAGAGAGAGAGAGAAGAGAGGAGGTACCTGTCATAGAGGCAGGCTGGGTCAGGCATGGTTTGGAGGGGTGGGAGGGAAAATGGGGACTATGGTGCTGGGAAATTATAGTGGTGGAGGAATGGGTGTTGGAATATTGTATGACTGAAACCCAATCATGAACACATTTGTAATGCCCTATCTCATAAATCTCATAATTACTCAGCAAAAGTAAAAAGTCAATAGAAAAGTGAGATGAAATTTATAGATCAGATTAGGTAGTTAAAAACTACTCAACATCTCTATTTGATTAAAAATTAAAAATAAACACCAAAAGTTGCAAGAAGATGGAACCAGTTAGATAAGACCTATGTGCTTATGTTTAAGTGAGAAAAATTCTCCTTTTACTTTTATTAATTTATAATGTTTTATGTGTGTTTTCTTACATTTATATCATCTTCAATGGGGTGGGGAATGAATCTCTACTCTACGGCATGGACCCAGGGGAAGTGTGCCTGAGTAGATTCAGCCTGACTATGTGGCCTGGATGGTTCAATGATTGGGCTGTCTATGTGGAGTTATCAGGCCCAGGAGAGCTGAGAGCCACAATAGCCACACTTGGTGGTGCTCCTGGGACCTTTAAGTGCTAGAGAACAAACTCAAGATCACTGAAAATCAGTCATGTACTCTAATTCTTTGAGCGATCTCTCTTGTCAGACTTTAATACTTCTTTAATAATAGAAAGTACGACAATGGGAGTTGAAGAGGGAGGCCCCAGGTTAACCAGTTAACTCATTATCTTTTTTTGGAGCGGGGAGAGTCATAGCCTGCGACGCACAGGGATTACTCCTGGCTTTGCCCTCAGGAATGACACCTGGTGGTGTTCGGGGGACCACATGGCAGAGTGAGTGTACTGTGAGTATACTGTTCATTATTGGGGTCACAATTAGCAGAGCTCAAAAAAATCATATGGTGCTGAGGTAGAATTACTAAAGTCTTGAAACATGAAAGTTATGCATCTCTTTTAGTTAATCATTGGTCCCCATCTTTTCCTATTTTTAATAATGTTAATTATCTTTAATATAAATATAATTTTAATATAAATATCCTATATTAAAATAAATTGTAATGTGCCAGAGTAGGAATATTGTAGGCAGGGTACTTGCCTTGGTCTTGTTAGACCTGGGTTTGAAATCCTGGCACCTCATATATTCACCTGAGCATGGCTAGGAATGATCCCTAAGCAGAGTGAGGAGTAATACCTGAGCATGACTTGGTGTATATCGCCAATATATATATATATATATATATATATAGTATATAATATATATATTTTATATTTTATATATGATAGTACACCTGGAAGAATATATATGCATATATAATATCTTATTTTAAATAGTAATTTGATTATTAATCCCATTTATTCTACTTTTTCAAAGAAAAAGATTTTATGTCTATTTTTTTAATGTAGAAGTACTGCTATTTATTCAGCCCCTGATTAGCTAATTGAATTGGGCATGACTCTACCTTACTTTTTTTTTCATTTTTTATAATTTTATTTATTGAATCACCATGAGAGTAGTTACAAAGCTGTCTGGTTTAAGTCTCTGTCATACAATGAAACACCCGTACATTCACCAGTGCCCATTCTCCACCAACAAAAACCCCAGTATACTCCCTCCCACACCCTCCCCCTACCTGTGGAGAAGATGATTTCCACATTACTCTCTCCCTACTTACATCACATTCAATATTTTGACACCAGACCCACCATTATTATTTGGGATTTTATCCCAACACTCAGATTTGCTGAAGAGGCAACAGTAGACAATTAGTTTTCTATTGCTATGTTAAGAATGACATGATGTTGCGTGGCTGCAGTATGGCTGCGTGATCTTGAAATTCCAAAATTGTAACAATTAAATCTGGAGGGATTTCTGCCAAAACCTGCTGGGTTCTAAGATTTGTTCCTGAGTCTCTGAGATCATGGCCGTTAAGCAGCTTGATCAGGAGTTAGAAATGCTGTTCAAGGGTGGCGACTTGGGGTCTCGTTGGGATGGGGAGGAAAAGGCCAGCTCCACCCCATCCCATGAGGCCCCACATGTCTCGTCACTGAGGGTCCAAACCTGACTGTCCAATGGCCTCTGGAGGATGGCAGCCACCAAGCCGCCTAGGGGGAGCTGGTGGAGGGACAGCACCCTTTCCCCAATGGAATGCCCCAGCTACAGTAACCTACTGCGGGTCTGGACGCATTTCTGCCAAAAGCCACTGGGTTGCCAGAATTGTTTCTGAGTCTCTGGTATCATGGGTGCTAAGCAGTTAGATCAGAACCAGAGATGCAATGCCTTCAATTATATAGCTGAGCCCGAGGTAGTTTGTGGGTGTGTCTCCCATATGCCTTACTTTTGGCTGTTTACTTTCTTGGTAAACTTTGCCCCAAGTTTTTGGGGTCTGCCCAAATGCACAGCGGTAATTTGGGGTATCTGAATGTCTAAAGGCACCATCAGGCTGCTGATGCACTCGCCTCACAGGTACAGATTGACCTGCTGGCGGCACCATACCCCCATGAGTTTTTATTTCTTTTTTTTTTTTTTACTTTCAATTAAATCTTGGTGGTCCTAGAAATTACCTAAAACAAACAAAGACCCTTTGCTCCTGCTCCTCTTTAAAATATATAGGTAGCAGGCAAGAGAGATAGTACAGCAGCCTTACACATTGCAAACTGGCTTAGATTCTGCATATTCAATATGGTCCCTCAAGCCCAACCAGGACAAATCCTTGATCACAGAATCATAATCCCAGAGCACAGAACCAGGAGGAAGTCTTGATCGCAGCCAGATAGGACACCAAAACACTCCAAACAAAACAATAAGAGAGAGAGAGAGAGAGAGAGAGAGAGAGAGAGAGAGAGAGAGATGAAAAACCAGAAAGCTAGATCAGGAGCATGGAACACTAAAGAAGCCTGAGGGAGGATATCTTCTGGAGTGACTCCCTAGTTGTCCTAAGTGAAGAACAAAATATTTAAACTAAGTTAAAAACAAGAGCTGTAAAAGGGAAAAAGGGAAAAAGTTGGAAAAGGTATCTTCAATATATAAAAAAGTTTTGAAAGAAGTATTTATTTTTTCTTAAGGAATTTGTTCACTAAAAGTTCACACAGTTAAACAACTAGTCTGAAATTATGTCAATAAATCATTGTTACAAAAACTTTTTGAATGTGAATTGAAAGATAAGTTTATTTTTAGATTTTTTGTAGTTAAAGAGTGTTCCTTTATTTATGACAATGATAGTATGTTATTCCAGAAATATTTCAATTAATACTCATACTCTAAAGTTTTTCCTTATTTATTTATTTTCATTTTATTAGGATATGTGATTTACAATGTTATGTATAATTGAGTTTCAGAAATACTGTATAATTTCTCTGGGGGCAGCCAGAGGGAGGCCCTGACACCTCTTCCCCTAGCCACCTGCATTCTGGGGGACCCCAGGCCTCTCGCCCAACTAGGGTAGCCCAGGCTATGGGGAAGACGGTGGACAAAATGAGGGCCAAGTCAGTTGGTTGATCAGATGCCGTTTATTCCATTCTCCCCCACGTGCCTGTCCCAGTGTCTCTGAGCCTCCCATTCTAGTCTCACACTCCCCTCATTTCCATCTCCTTCTGTCTCTCCCACTCATCTCTGTGCACTCCATCTTGCACCCTGGGCTCTCTCTCTCTCCATGTGCCTGTTCCTTCTACATTTTTCTCCCTCTGTCTCCCTTGCTAGTCTCTTCGAACTCCATCTTGCCATCCTGTTCTCTCTCTCATCTCTCTCCAGCTCTCTCATCTGTCCAATTCCCCAGCACTCTGGGCCAATACTGCACCCAGTACAGTAGCAAAAACAACATAAGAAAGCCCTTCCTAAGGGCCCACCAGATTCAAAGGAAGCACTACCTAAGAGGCATTCCAAAGCCCTTCCTGACTGCCCAAGGGCAAAATACCTCCTAAGGTGTTTTTCTCCTTTCCTCAGTCCAATAACTATCAACATCTCAATACTAGTTATTTTTGTATGGACACAGTAAGAGATACATTTAGGCTTGAGGGCAGCTCTCCTGGAAACATCTTGCCACAGATTCAGACTACAGTGCTCAGGTCAGATTCACAATCACGATCACGACCATCCTATTATTCATCAATTGCCTCGAGCAGGCCCCAGTAATGTCTTCTTCACCTAGCCCTGAGATTTTTAAGAAAGTCCCATTTTCAAGGCTCTTTAGGAGAATGAGGCCCATCATTGTTACTAGTATTTGACATATTGGGTGCACCATGGGGAGTTTGCCAGACACTGCCGCGTGGGCAGGTTATATTCAGTAGCCTGCCAGTATGTCCAAAGTAGGAATGAGATAATAAGATGTCGCTTCCGGGAGCTGGGTTTTATAGTCTCTGAGTCTTGGCTGTTGATGGGATTACACAGCACCAGGGGGCCGGTTGGTGGGTGTGACCCCCCACCTACTGGAATTTGGAGGATCTGGGTGGAGGATGCTCAGCCCCGATCTGAGTAGGCTTGGAGATCTCAGTCCTGGGACCCGCTTGCCTTTGTTCCTCTACCGGTACCTTTATGCGTGTGGAGAGTGGTCTCAGCATGGTGGTGGCTGGTTCTGGAGGTCTTCGGCGGCCAGAGCCCTGGTCGGGGTGGGGAGGAAAACTCAACCCGCTCCCCTCCAAGGGGCCCTGGCGAGGACAGCCAGGCACGGGGGCAGGAGACTCTGTGCTGTTCTCTGTGTAATCCGTGTAATCCCATCAAGGGCCAAGACTCAGAGACTATAAAACCCAGCTCCCGGAAGAGAACAGGCCAGATTAATCATTCTTAATCCTACCAAGGTCTAAATCTAGTTATTATTTTTTGGATCATGACAGCATTTGTCCATGACCAAGCTCTTAACTTATAGTTAGGCATTATGGGACTTTGGCCAGGCCCATCTCAATGCCAGGTTAGCACATAGCTTACCGCTTGCCCTGGTTCCATTCAGTCCCTCGTCAGGACCCTGGTTTTGGGGGTGCTAGGAAGTAAGGGCAGCTGAGGCTTAGGTCTAGAGAACAGATGCCTAGGAGAAAAATAACACTGAGAGTCACATTTAAAAAGCATAGCATATACTGTCTTCTTATGTCCACTGAATAAATTATGCAAAGAATTTAGGGAGAAGAGAAAAACAATATTTACAAGTCAAAGAGCACAAAGTTTACAAATAAACACACAGTAATGGGAGTAACCCAATAAACCTAAGCTACCTGAGGCTATGCAGGAGGGACAAAACAATGTTATCCTAGAGAAAACAATCTTCCAGCACCAATCCCACCAAGAAATTATATTTATTCCATCTTATTGAACTATATAGCAATGGCATTTAAACTCTAGCAGAAATTCTAGTTTTACATCAAAAAACTACTGGACAAGGGGATGGAGTGATAGTATAGTGGGTGGGGTGACTGTCATGCATGTGACCAACCCAGATTTAAGATCCCAGTACCACACGTGGTTCCCTAAGTCTTCCAGGAGTGAACCCTGTGTGCAGAGACAAATAAGCCTTAGCAGAGTCAGGTAGCCCCTTAAAACAAAACTAGGGGACGGGCACAGAGGCCCAGCTCTGGGCAACAAAGCTGAACGGCTCCAATTCCAAACAGGTACAGCCCGCCCCCAAGGGCCTGGGACACTCTCTGGGCATGCGCAGCTAGATCCAGCCCCTAGAAAGCCGGTTTTCAACCCCTGAGCTGCGTGGGACGGGCACAGAGGCCCAGCTCTGGGCAACAAAGCTGAACGGCTCCAATTCCAAACAGGTACAGCCCGCCCCCAAGGGCCTGGGACCCTCTCTGGGCATGCGCAGCTAGATCCAGCCACTAGAAAGCCGGTTTTCAACCCCTGAGCTGCGTGGGATGGGCACAGAGCTGAATGGCTCCAATTCCAAACAAGAGACGTTCCCAACTTCTCGCCCAGTGCCAGGGACTATTTTCCCACTACGTATGCCATAGGAACCATAAGCTACCTTCTTAGGTGGAAACTTCTCTATTGTAGCTCAGCCACTAGAAATACCGTAGCCAATAACTCATAAGCCTATCTTAACTCACACTGCATATCAAGCAGAATAGTAACTAACAGTGAACGTGAAGGACTAAACCACACCTCTCACAATGGTAAAGCAACGCAAAAGCCCACCAAACTTTCATATTGAAGAGTCTAGCCCAGATGACACCAACAGTACTGTAGTGTTAGACAACCTCTCTGACAAGGAATTCAGAAGGGAGCTACTTAGGATGCTTAGGGAATTAAAAGAAACAATGGAAAGCAATGCCAATAGAAGACAAGAGGATCTGAAGGCAGAAAGGAGGAAAATGCAATCAGAAATGTCAAACCTGAAAAATCTCGTAGGCGAATTGAAAAACTGAGTGGAAGGCCTCAGCAGCAGAGTAACAGCTGCTGAGAACAGAATCAGTGAGCTCGAAGATGAAGTTCAGAGACTCTCCAGAAAAGAGCAGAAAATGGAAAAGAGACTCACAATTCGGGAACAGATGGCAAGAGAAGATCAGGATGAAGCCAAGAGGGCTAACATAAGAATTACTGGAGTCCCAGAGGTACAGGAAGAAAACCTTGATGAAGAAGAAACTGTCAAAGACATCATTGCTACAACATTTCCATAGCTGAAGAAAACTTGTGACCACATTCAGGAGGCCCGAAGGGTACCAGCTAGAAGAAATCCGAATAAAAATACCCCAAGACACATTCTGATCAAAATGACCAAAACCTTAGACAGAGACAAAATTCTGAAAGCAGCAAGATCGAAGAAAGAAATCTCTTACAAAGGAGCATCCTTAAAATTCACAGCTGATTTTTCTGATGAAACCCTCATGGCCCAAAAACAGTGGTGGGACATAGTAAAAAAACTCAATGAAATAAATGCCTCCCCAAAAATACTTTTCCCAGCAAGACTCTCATTCATAATAGAAGGAACAACACACAGTTTCACAGACAAACAACAGCTCAGGAACTTCATAGACTCAAAACCATGGTTACAAGAACAACTAAATGGGCTACTTTAAGGCAAGAAAGGCCCCTCAAATACACCCAATTTTAACAGAACAATGGGACAAAATCCCATAACAATAACCTCTCTCAATGTCAATGGGCTAAACGCAACAATTAAAAGACATAGAGTGTCAGGATGGATTAGAAAATTGAACCCAACATTCTGCTGCCTGCAAGAAACGCATCTCAATAGTCAAAGCAAACACAGACTCAGAGTCAAAGGCTGGAAAACAATCCTACAGGCAAACAGCTCCCATAAAAAAGCTGGGGTAGCCATCCTTATATCAGACCACATCGATTTCGGAGTGAGGAAGGTCATAAGAGACAGTGAAGGCCATTTCTTATTGATCAGAGGATCTGTACAACAGGAAGAACTTACAATAATAAATGTATATGCACCTAATGAGAGACCAGCAAAGTACTTAAAACAACTACTCAAAGATTTGGAAAAAGACATCAATAGCAACACAATACTAGTGGGAGACTTCAACACTGCTTTGTCACCTCTTGATAGATCAACCAGACTCAAGCTTAGCAAGGACATACATCATTTGAGGGAAACAATGGAAGAAAGGGACTTAGCAGATATATACAGGACACTTCATCCACAAAAAGCTGAATACACATTCTTCTCAAGCGTACATGGAACATTCTCCAAGATAGACCACAGGCTGAGCCACAAAACATGCCTCCATAAAATTAAGAAGGTAGAGATTGTATCAACAATCTTCTCAGACCATAATGCGCTGAAATTAGAAGTAACTCACACACAAAAACAGAAAACTAAGTCAAACACCTGGAAATTAAACAGTGCACTATTGAACAACGAGTGGATTAGACAGGAAATCAAAGAGGAAATCAAAAGATTCCTAGAAACGAATGAAAATGAGAACACGAGTTACCAAAACTTATGGGACACAGCAAAGGCTGTGTTAAAATGAAAGTTTATTGCTCTACAAGCATTCCTCAGGAAGGAGGAGCAAGCACACATAAGTAAACTAACCTCACAGCTTAAGAGCTTTGAGAAGGACCGAAAAAAGGAGCACAACCCAAACAGGAGAAAGGAAATAATAAAACTCAGAACAGAGATTAAAGAGATGGAAACCCAAAAAACAATCCGAAAGATCAATGAAACCAAAAGCTGGTTCTTTGAGAAAATTAACAAGATCGATAAGCCTCTAGCAAAACTCACAAAGAAAGGGAGAGAGAAAACCCTAATAAACTGAATCAGAAATGAAAAGGGGGTCATTACAACAGAAGCCACAGAAATTCAGAGGATCCTCAGGGAGTACTTTGAGAAGCTTTCTGCCACGGAACATCAAAACCCCGAGAAAATGGATAAATTCCTAGACTCCTACAGACTCCAAAGGCTGAACCAAGAAGACCTGGAATACCTGAACAGACCTATCACCATCAAGGAAATTGAAATGGTAATAAAAATTCTCCCCAAGCACAAAAGTCCTGGCCCGGATAGATTCACTAGTGAATTCTTCCAAATCTTTAAAGAGGACTTACTCCCAATGCTCTTTAAGCTTTTCCACAAAATTGAAATATCAAAAACACTTCTGAACAGTTTCTACGAAGCAAATATCACACTGATACCAAAAGCAGACAGAGATACCACAAAGAAAGAGAATTACAGGCCGATATCCCTGATGAACACAGATGCAAAGATCCTCAACAAACTACTAGCAAATAGAATCCAAATACTTATCAAAAAGATCATACACCATGACCAAGTAGGATTCATCCCAGGGATGCAAGGATGGTTTAACATTCGGAAATCAATCAACATAATCCACCATATCAACAAAAGAAAAGATAAAAATCATATGATCATATCAATAGATGCAGCGAAAGCACTTGATAAGATCCAGCACCCCTTTATGATGAAAACCCTAGCCAAAATGGGTATAGAGGGGACCTTCCTCAACATAATTAAAGCCATCTACCACAAGCCTACAGCAAGCATCATCCTCAATGGGGAAAAACTGAGAGCCTTCCCTCGAAGATCAGGGATGAGACAAGGATGCCCACTCTCTCCACTGCTGTTCAATATAGTACTGGAAGTACTTGCAATAGCGATTAGGCAGGAAAAAGATATTAAGGGCATTCAGGTAGTAAAGGAAGAAATCAAACTCTCACTATTTGCAGATGATATGATACTCTACTTAGAGAACCCAATAACCTCCACCAAAAAACTCCTAGAAACAATAGACTCGTATAATAAAGTTGCAGGTTATAAAATCAATACCCAAAAGTCCATGGCTTTCCTATACACAAACAGTGAGAGAGAAGAAAGCAACATGAAAAAAACAATCCCGTTCACAATTGTGCCCCAGAAAATCAAGTACCTAGGAATCAGTTTAACTAACGAAGTAAAGGACCTGTACAAAGAAAACTACAAAACGCTACTTCAGGAAATAAAAGAGGGCATGAGGAAATGGAAAGATATCCCCTGCTCATGGGTCGGGAGACTTAACATTGTCAAAATGGCAATACTACCGAAAGCATTGTATAAATTCAATGCAATCCCTATAAGGATACCCATGACATTCTTCAAAGAAATGGAGCAAACACTCCTGAAATTTATATGGAACAATAAGCCCCCACGAATAGCTAAAGCAATTCTTGGGAAAAAGAAAATGGGAGGAATCAACCTCCCGAACTTCAAACTGTACTACAAAGCAGTAATAATTAAAACAGCATGGTACTGGAACAAAGGCAGAACTGCAGACCAATGGAACAGGGTTGAATACACTGACATCTCCCCTCAATCATATGATCATCTAATCTTTGATAAAGGTGCAAGTAATGTGAAATGGAGTAAGGAAAGCATCTTTAATAAATTGTGCTGGCATCACTGGACGGCTACATGCAAAAAAATAGGCTCAGAACTCTGCCTAACACCATGTACAAAAGTAAGATCAAAATGGATTAAAGACCTCAACATCAGACCAGAAACCATAAGGTACATTGAAGATAAAGTTGGCAAAACCCTCCATGACATTTAAGCTAATGGTATCTTTAAAGATGCCACGCCACTGGCCGAGCAAGTGAAAACAGAGATAGATAATTGGGACTATCTTAAACTAAGAAGCTTCTGCACCTCCAAAGAAACAGTGACCAAAATACAAAGACAGTCTACAGAATGGGAAAGGATATTCGCCGAATACACATCTGACAAGGGGTTGATATCCAGGATATACAAAATACTGGTTAAACTCCACAAGAAGAAAACATCCAACCCCATCCAAAAATGGGGCAATGAAATGAACAGAAACTTTCTCAAAGAAGAAATCCGAATGGCAAAAAAGCACATGAGAAAATGCTCTACATCATTAATCATCAGGGAGATGCAGATCAAAACCACAATGAGATACCATCTCACACCTCAGAGACTGGCCCACATTCAAAAGAACAAAAGCAACCAATGCTGGCGTGGATGTGGCGAGAAAGGAACACTCCTTTACTGTTGGTGGGAATGTCCACTGGTTCAGCCCTTCTGGAAAACAGTATGGACGATTCTCAAAAAATTAGAATTAGAGCTCCCATTTGACCCCGCAATACCACTCCTGGGAATATATCCCAGAGAGGCAAAAATGCATAGTCGAAGTGACATCTGCACTTGTTTGTTCATTGCAGCACTCTTTACAATAGCCAGAAACTGGAAGAAACCTGAATGCCCACGAACAGATGACTGGTTAAAGAAACTTTGGTACATCTACACAATGGAGTACTATGTAGCTGTTAGAAAAGATGAAGTCATGAAATTTACATACAAGTGGTACAATATGGAAAGTATCGTGCTAAGCGAAATGAGTCTGAAAGAGAGGGATAGACATAGAAAGATTGCAATCATCTGGGGGATATAAAGTAACAAAGTATGAGATTAATACCCAAGAATAGCTGAGATCAGCACCAGGAGGATTACTCCATAACTTAGAGGCCAGCCGGGTATCCTAGAGGAAAGGGCAGTTCAGATTGAGAAGGGAGCACCAAATAAAGGTTGTTTGGAGGATCCTCCCAGGAGGGGAGATGCATGTCGAAAGTAGACGATGGACTGAACATGTTTGCCACTCAATGCATCTTTCGCAGACCACAACACCCAAAAGGAGAGAGAGAACACAGGGGATTGCCCTGCCACAGAGACAGGGGGGATGCGGGGATGGGGGTGGGGGGATATTATCCATGGTGGTGGAAAATGGGCACTGGTGGAGGGATGGGTATCTGATCATTGTATAATAGAAACCCAAGCACAAAGAATTGTTAATCTACAACTGTAAAAAAAAATAAAATAAAGGGAAAAAATTTAAAAAAAAGAATTTAATATTATAGCAATTATATATACAATAACTAAAAGCTATAAATATTCAACAAGAGTAATTTGATGAAATGAATTCTTGTGTTATCTTTAATGTATTGTACTTATTCAGGTTAAATTTATATTTTTAGTCTATTTTGAGTTGACTCTTGCTTGTGGTATAAGATAATGATTCAATTTGATTCTTTTGCATGTTCCTGACCAGTTTTCCCAGCACTATTTGTTTAAAAAACTTTTCTTTCTCCATTTTATTCTTGACTTCTTCATCATAAACCTCCACAAATATTGCAGATCTATTTCTGGTTCTTTGTTCTATTCTATTGAATAAGTATCTACTCTTATTCCAATTTCAAATGTCATCTATTATTGCCTTACAGCATATTTTAAAATAAAGGATCATGGCACCCCTCAAAAAAAAAACTAACTGGCCAAAAGATCTCTGAAATAACCTAAACTATGCTGTTATTTTCTGCATTTCGTAATGGAGATAATTATTATCAATTTACTAGTAGATATAATTATTACCACCGTGTATATTGCTTTCATCCATACATTCCCTAAGCAAATATCTACCTAATTATGTACATATGGACTAAAACAACAAATATATAATGTTTCTGTATAGAAAATACTTGACGTAAATATGAAAATGATAGAGATATATAGATAATCACTAGTTTCTTAAATAAAAAATGACTTGAACACAGTGGGTACCTATGTTTGCAGATCAAGAGAAAACAAAATATGTAAGGTAGAAACTTGTTAATTTCAATAGTCTAATATCTTCAGTCAAGTAATTTTTTTACTAAGTCATTTATGGCTTGGTTTAGTTGGTTGTTCCTCAGAGTATAAATAAAGGGGATTAGTGTGAGGAATATGGAAGTAGTTAATACTGTTACTGCCTTATTAGGGGCTGCCATGTCCTCATTTGATAGATGAAGATACAGCTGCCATAAGTAATGGAAACCACAATCATGTGGGAAGAACAGCTAGAAAATACATCTTTTCCTTTTTTGAACAGAGGGAAATCAAAGAATTGTTGAATAATACTTCAATAGGACCAAACCACAAATGTGAGAGTCATTTTTACGACAAATGTAGAAAAGAAAACAACTAACTTTTCTAAGACCTCTGCATCAAGCAAGAAATCTTCAGGAAAGGCTTAGCATCACAGGAAAAGTGGTCAATGACATCAGAGTCCCAAAATTCCACTCCACGTCCAAAGTTAAGTGGACTTGGAGAAAAATAATCAACTGTGTTATTATTATAACTGCGTTATCCAGCAGCCAGAGATAAGTCTTTTGCACACCTTGTAATTCATGACAGTTATGTAATGAAGGGGTTTGAAGATGGCTAGCTAACAACCACAAGACATAGTTGCCAGAAGAAAAAGTTTTACTACTCCAAATAGGTATAAAAAATATTGATGAGTGCAAATGTTATAGGTAATGGTTCTATCACCTGCTATACTGTACAAAATAGGTATACAAAAATTATACAAAAATAGCTATAAAAATAATTGACACGTGCAAGTGTAATGGTTCTGCCACCTGTTGGTATACTGTACAAAAATCAAGGACTAATGGCAGATGTGAATGGCATTTCCAAGAAGGAAAGGTTTTTCAGAAAATAGTACATGGCAGACTTAAGGTAGGCATCCACAAAGGCGAGAATGATGATGGTCAGGTTTCCAACAAGGCTCAACATTTAGGTGATAAGTAGAAATAAAAATAAAAATCTGAAATTGTGGGTTGTTTGTCACTCCCAGGAGAATGAATAGTCCCAGGGACATTATTCAGCATTCTTACACCTGTGGACCAGCACACATCCCTCGCACTAATTCACACCAGCAGTTAAAACCAAAGTGCTAGACTGGTGGTTTTTCACATTTCTGTACCAGTGGCCCAGTGATTGTAGAATGCTGCTCTAGATGCTGTGGTTTTGGACTGGTTATGTTACATCACAGGAACAGTCAAAAGCAGATGTGAGTCTAAAGTATTAGACTCACATTCTAATGTGCATTCAATCAAAATTTACTTTTCCTCCAATCCACATTCAATTCTGTGCTCTAGGTGCTGACTGTAGGAGAAAGTACCAATTATGAATGTTATTTCAGTAATAGTTCAAGGTGTAAAGATAATAGGTGTATTTCATAACACAAACCCAGTGGCAGAGAAAGGTCTTTTAAAAGATACCCAGGGGTAGAGTCACTTAGTACACAACAGGATATATAATTAGTTCACCACTTTAAGATTTCAATTTCAATTGCCTGCATTGGAAGTCACAGATTAAAATTGTCACTTTCCATCGCAGGAAAACACCAATCAGCAGTTATAAGAACTGTTGTGTGGTCTTAGTCAACACTAGATGCAGGGATGTGAAAAATCCTCATTTTTACTCCTGCTCTAAAAACTGTACTCTGTTAATTGTTATAAGTTTATTTTAATTTAATTGATTATTATATTGTTTAAGTTTGGTCCATATTTGTCTGTTCTCAGGGTTAAATCCTTTTTCTGTGTTCAGAGCTCATTCCTTGCAGTGCTCAAGAGACCATATGCTGTGTCAAGTTTAAACCCATCTTGCCCACAAGCAAGGCAAGAGCCTTACCATAGCATTATCTCTCCAGTCCCATTCTTGTTTTACAGTGCTTTTGAACACAAAAGGATAAAAGTCCAGGGGCATCCTTAATCTCATTAAGAATATTGATGCCATTTGAGGAGGATCTCAGAACAATAGTCTTCACAATGGTAGGGAAAAAATGAGGGAATCTCCAAATAGAAATCTAATCAGCTTACACAAAAACTGATGCAAAATACTAAATCATTCATCAAAATGAAATAGGAGCACAGAAATAATACAAAATAGCCACAGAAGAAGAATTCATAATAAAAACAAACTAAATAAATAATCTTACAGTCAAAACAGACATGAACAACACTAAATAAGAGGCGATGTAGCAGTGATTTTTTTTGTTTGTTTGTTTTAAACGAAGAACATGTACAATATAGGTTATAGGATGATAGCTGAATCATAGGAATCCCAGAAGGTGTGGAAATACAGAAAGATGAAAAAAAAATATTGGGACAAATGATAGTTGAAAACTTCCCCAATCATTATAGGGACTTGTGTGCACAGATGTAAGAGGTCCAAAGTTGGGGTAGAGTGATAATACAGTGGGTAGGGCACTTACCTGTACACTTCTGACATGAATTAGATGCCCAGCACCTTACATGGTCCCGAACCTTCCAGAATTGATCCCTGTGGACAGAGTCAGATGAGAACCCTGAGCACTGCTGGTGTGACAAACTAAATAAATAAATCAAAATGTCAAAAACCAAAGGTAAATACAGATTAAAGCGACTAGAGAGAAGCAAACCCTAAATATAAAGAAAAGAACATAAAAATCAGAGCAAACGTAGCATATAGAACCACATAAGCAAGAAAAGAAAGGAATAATGTATACAAAACATTGTGGGAAAAATATCTTCAACTAAAAGTCACTTTCCCTGAAGGGGGATATCATTCAGATTTGAGGGAGAAATGAACACATTATCAGACAAGAGTTTGAGACAGTTGCTACATTATAACCATCCCTGCAACAAGTAGCACAGCGGTCAGGGCATTTGCCATGCACACAGCCGACTTGGATTGGATTCTTTCATGCTTCTCAGAGAGCCTGACAAGCTACCAAGAGTATCCTGCCCGCACGGCAAAGCCTGTCAAGCTCCCCGGGAAGTATTCAATATGCCAAAAACAGTAACAAGTCTCACAATGGAGACATTACTGGTGCCCATTCAGGCAAATCAATGAACAATGGGATGACAGTGCTACATTGCTCCTACAAAAAATAAATGCCTAGGGATAAAACAATAACAATAAATGTCTAGGGATAGGAAAATTATACCAAATTCATTTGTATCAATAATTTCCTGAATAGGAATATGTTGTCAAAATGCATCAAGTGGCTGGATAGATCAGGAAACAAAACCCATGTGCTTGCTGTTTCCAGGAAACATACCTGAATACTTATGATGAATATAGTCTCAGACTGAAAGTAGGTGGAGCAATCACACAAACTGATGGCAGACAAAAATATCTGGAATATGTTTACTTAGCATTCTGTCTAGTCAAAGTAGATAGTGGGATGAACACCACATACTTTTATCTACACACAGGCATCAAACGAAGTGTCAACAAAGTCTATAAAGTTTCTGCTCACAGACCAAAAAAAGACACATTGATGGAAACACAGTAGGAGTGGGAGATTCAATAACCCATTTTTGTCATGATAGAGATCTACCAGACAGAATATCAGTCAAGATATAAAGGCCCTACATGAGGAATTAGAAGGACTGGGATAGATTGACCTCACAGGCCTCCATCATCGTAAATCTCAGTATACATTCGTTTCTAGTGCACACTGACTCTAGGAAAACCACTTTCAAGATCACAACTCAAACATATGTAAATTGTAATGTAAAAATTCAAATAGGATTGATTTCTCATTGAACGAATCCTGAAAGGCTGATACACTCATAATTCCCTAGAACAGAATCTCTTGTCTCACCTGTATTCCAACATGCAAGAACTTCAATATTGTTTATACTGTATATGTTATATAACTTGCTCACTTTCAAACAATAAATTGAAACATTGTGGAAAGCAAATAAAGAAGTTTATGAATATGAATGTCAATTTTGTTCCTTATTCGTAAGTCTTTTTTTTCGGGTTGGGGGTACACAGTCAGTTGTACTCAGGCATATCCCTTGCTCTCTGCTAAGGGTTCACTTTGGATCTGCTTTGTGGGTTGTATATGATGCTGGGAATCAAACCTCGATTGGTTGTGTACACTGTAGCACTGTCCTCCTGTTGTTCATTGATTTGCTTGAGCGGGCACCAGTAATGTCTCACAACAAATTGTGAGACTTGTTGTTACTATGTTTGGCATATTAATACATCACGGGTAGCTTGCCAGGCTTTGCTGTGTGGTCAAGATGCTCTCGGTAGCTTGCCTGGCTCCTCTCCGAGAGGGGCGGATGAATCGAACCTGTTCGGCCATGTCAGCCGTGTGCAAGGCAAACACCTTACCCACTGTGCTATCGCTCCAGCCCAGCTGCGTACAAGGAAACAAAAAAGAATTTGGCCATTGCCTCTTTTGCAAACCACAACACCCAATAAGAGAGAGAGAACAAAAGGGAATGCCCTGCCACAGAGGCAGGGGGGGACGGGGGGATGGGGGGTGGGAGATCTGTGGTGGTGGGAAATGGGCACTGGTGGAGGGATGGGTATTTGATCATTGTATAATTGAAACCCAAGCACAAAAATTTGTAAGTCTACAACTATACCTCATGATGTCTTACTAATAAAATTTTTTTTAAAAAAATAAAAAATAAAAGGGCTGGAGCGATAGCACAGCAGGTAGGGCGTTTGCCTTACAAGCGGCCAACATGGCCGACCCGAGTTCGATTCCTCCGCCCCTCTTGGAGAGCCTGGCAAGCTACCGAGAGTATTCGATATGCCAGACACAGTAACAACAAAGTCTCCAATGGAGACGTTACTGGGCCCACTCGAGCAAATCGACGATCAACGGGAGGGCCTTTACCTTTGGGCCTTTTAAAAGGAAAAAAAAAAAAAGAATTTGACCCACTGTACTATCTCTCTGGCCCTGATTAAATCTTTTAAATAATCATAGCTTTAAAATCTATAATGAAATGACCTATGTTAACTGATGCAATTAAAATTGTGACATATTTTTTAATGGAAATAACATAAATTATTGTATAAATAGAATGGTAAATTGAGAAAATAAAGTAGAGAGGGGTTGGCAATTAGAAGGCAATTAGAAGCATATTCATAAGTGTAATGTTGCTAGATTCTACTCAGGACTTTTACTACTTATTATATTTTAACATCCTTTTGTAGATATTATATTAATTAAAAGGAAAATATAAGATCCATGCAGATGCTGCTTACCATAAAAGAAAAAAATTAAAAAATCACTTTTATTTTGCTACTAAATGACTAAGCTTGGGACACATATCCAACAGAATTACCACAGATTTTTCTCATTTGATTCTGAAAATCACTGTCAATTTTAGGGAATAAAACAGACAAACATAGATTACTTAATTGGATGATGACAAATTATTATTTGTGATTATTAATAGTAAATTATTATAATTACTAGTAAGAAATTATTATTATCAGGTATATATTTTCAGATTATTAGAACTCAGAAATTGCAATAAAATAAGAAATATATGGTAAAACAGCAGTCCCTGAGTAGAACTCTGCAGTATTCAAGAATAACCCGGAACACTGCAGGGTTTGGCCCCAAAATTTATTTTATTTTATTTATTTTTTTCTTTTTTAAATCAGTCTCATATATTTGGTATATGAGTAGGGTAAATTTTTTTGTTATATTTAACCAAAATTTATTTTGAAAATAAACATTTTATCTAATACGTCTTAAAATCTATTTTGTACCTAAAACGCTATTAAGGAAATATTACATCAAGTATGAATAACAGAATCAGAATTTAGTAGTTTTGGTGTCATTTTATTTTTTTTTAAATAGCACAGCGGTAGGGAGTTTGCCTTGCATGCAGCCAGCCTGGCTGAGCCGGGTTCAATTCCTCCATCCCTCTGGGAGAGCCCAGCAAGCTATCGAGATTATCTTGCCTGCACGAAAAAGCCTGGCAAGCTCCCCGTGATGTATTGGATATGCCAAACACAGTAACAACAAGTCTCAAAATGGAGACATTACTGGGCCTCCTTGAGCAAATTGATGAACAATGGGAGGACAGTGCTACAGTGCTACAGTCTCATTTTAAAAATTCCACACAATAACATATGAAATATTTTAGTTGAAACATTATGCTCTTTAATGCTATGTCACATCTTTAATGTCATATAATGAATTATTTTTATTTATGCACAGATATAGTTAAGTGTTTTTAAATTTTTATTTATATAAATAAATATACACAGAGATAGATAAAGTGAAAAAGATTAGACATATATAATCATTTGTGTATATGTAGAAATGATAAAAATGAACATATGAAGGGTCATTACTGATACTCAAACATTTTTTGCTCATGTGCTTTTTTTTTTTTTTAAATCTGAGTCTGGAGGCCGGAGGGATAGTACAGTGGGTAGGGCATTTGGCTTGAATGCAGTAGGCCCAAGTTAAATCCCCAGCAACCCATGTGGTCCTCTGAGCACTTCCAGCTATAATTTCTGAGCTCAGACCCATAAGTAATCCATGTGTATCTTCTGGTGTGCGACCCTCCCCCCCCCCCCCCGAAAAATACAAACAAAAACAAAAACAGTTTTTAAGTAAACTTTTAGGGCCTGGAGAAATTGTACAGACAGTAGGACTTTTGCTTTGCACACGACCAACCTGGGTTTGATCACTGATATCCCATATGGTTGCTTGCACAACACCTGGAGTAATTCTTGAGTGCAGAGCCCAGATTAACCCCTGACCATTGCAGGGTGAGACTCAACCCCCTACTAAAAAAAACAAGTTGAAGAAAAAAAGTAGAAATTAAAATTATGAGGCTGATCTATTAGAAAGCAAACAGATGACTTAATCAAAGCTGGTTATCAATGTAGGCAGACCAAGAGGAGTCCAAAAATAGTACAATAAAACAAAAACATTGTGAACTGGATCGATAATACAGCAGGTAGAAAATTTGCCTGGGTTCGATTCCCAGCATCCCATATGGTCCCCCAAGCACCGCCAGGAGTAGTTCCTGAGTGCATAAAACAGGAGTAACCCCTGTGCATTGCCAGGTGTGACCCAAAAAGAAAAAAAAAGCCAAAATAAAAAAATAAATATGTATATATCTACATACATATATACATATTTATAAACAGTTACTAAAACGTATACCTAATTCCTTGAGAGCACAAGTTTTTTGACTAAATCATTCAAGGCTTGTATTACTTGTTTGTTCCTCAGGGAATAAATAAATGGGTTTATCATAGGGGATATGGAAGTAACTAACAATATAACCCCTTTATTGATGTTCATTTCATCTTTTGCTGTAGGCTTCATATAGATAAAGATAAGGCTGCCATAAGTTATGGAAACCACAATCATGTGAGAGGAACAGGTAGAAAATGCCTTTTTCCTCTGCTGTGCTGAGGGGAATCGAAGAATAGTTCGAATGATAGTAGTGTAGGACCAAACCACAAACATGAGAGTGGCAATGAGTATAAATGCAGCACAGATAATAATCAACTTCTCTATAAACTGTGTATCTGAGCATGATATTGTTATAATAGCATCAGCATCACAAGCAAAGTGATCAAGGGCATTATTATCACAGAATTTTAGTCCCATTACCAAGCTAACAAGTGGAATTAAGATCAACAGTGTAATCACCCAGCAACCGGAGAGAAGTCTTCTGCAGACCCGGTGATTCATAATAGTCATGTAATGAAGAGGTTTACAGATGGCAACATATCGATCATAGGACATAGTGGCCAGGAGAAAAAATTCTGTTATACCAAATAGATATCCAAAAAATAATTGAAACGCACAAGCATAATAGGTGATCGTTTTATCACCTGTTGCTATACTGTATAAGAATCTAGGAATAGTAACTGAAGTGAACAATATTTCTAAGATGGAAAAATTTCGCAGGAAATAGTACATAGGAGTTTTTAGGCGGGCATCCACTAATGTGAGGAGAAGGATGATCATGTTTCCAATAATGCTCAACATGTAGGTTGCAAGAAGAAAGATAAAAAGTAGAATCTGTAGTTGTGGGTTATCTGTCAATCCCAAAAGGATGAAAGTGGTTATCGCTGTGTGATTTCTCATTCCTGGCTTCTGACTTCTTAGTCTGCAAATAAATCTGAGAGGTAACGAGAGGAAAAGGAAGACATTTATTTGGTATAAATTTTGATTAAAAATTATGTGCTTATTATTTGAATCTTTGATGACTCTTTTCAAACCATTCAGACTTTTGATCTTTTAATTCCATTCGATTGGATAACAGTCTTAGTTTTCAAAATGAGTACAACTTTAATTAGGGGGTATCATTTACATGGAATCATATAAGTTATTATATGCACTCTGCAATAAGTTGTATAACTAACCTATGTACTTACAAATACCTACATTTTGTGGAGGTCATTTATATTTTTATTTTGGAAATAGTTAAACATAAACATTCCTCCCATCATGATCTCTTTGAATATTTCTCACTAATATACATATTAACATGAATATAATATGATTTCTATTTGGACTAACTATATAATTTGAGAAATAGAATTATTTTAGAATTTATTTCATTTCATTTCATTTCATCATCCTGTTAATCGTCGATTGCCTCGAGCAGGCCCCAGTAACGTCTCTTTCATCCTAGCCCTGAGATTATATTCAGGGCTCTTTAGGAGAATGAGACCCATCATTGTTACTGGTATTTGGCATATTTGGTAGGCCACGGGGAGTTTGCCAGACTCTGCCCTGTGGGCAGGCTACATTCGACAGCCTGCAAGTTTGTCCAAAGTAGGAATGAGATAATAAGATGTCATAATAAGATGTCGCGTGGCTGCATTTGCGGCCGTGCGGTTCAGGGAGCTGGTTTTTATAGTCTCTGAGTCTTGGCTGCTGATGGGATTACACAGTGCCAGGGGGTCAGTTGGTGGGTGTGACCCCCGCCTACTGGAATTTGGAGGATCTGGGTGTAGGATGCTAGGCCCAAATCTGAGTAGGCTTGGAGATCTCGGCCCCGGAACTCGCGTGACTTTGTCCCTCTGCCAGTACCTTCAGGTGTGCGGAGAGTGGTCTCAGCATGGTGGTGGCTGGTCCTGGAGGTCTCCGGCTGCCGTAGCCCTGGCCGGGGCGGGGAGGAAAGCTCAACCCGCTCCCCTCCAAGGGACTCCGGGAAGGAACACCGAGGCGCGGGGGCAGAGACTGCACTGCTCTCGTCCGGGATCTGGATTTTATAGTCTCTGAGTCTTGGCCGCTGATGGGATTACACGGCGCCAGGGGGCCAGGTGGTGGGTGTGACCCCCGCCTACTGGAATTTGGAGGATCTGGGTGGAAGATGCTCGACTCCAATTCGAGTAGGCTTGGAGGTCTCGGCCCCGGAACCCGCGTGGCTTTGTCCCTCTGCCAGTACCTTCAGGTATTTATTAATTATTTATTAATTATTTATTAAGATTTTATTAATCAATTATTTATTATTATTATTTATTAAGAATTAATAAATTATTATTTATTATTTTTATTATTATTATTTATTATTATTATTTATTAAGATTATTATTATTTATTAAGATTTTATTAATCAATTATTTATTATTATTTTTTTTTATTATTATTATTATTATTTATTAAGAATTTATTAATCAATAATATAACTAACTGCTATTAGAGACCATTTTCCACATTTAAAAAATTACCTCAAATTTTACTTTTCACTTTTTAATAAATTTATTCACATCACATAGTATTATGTAGATGAAATGATACAAAAGCCACTAATATCTATTTTTATCTTAGAAATGTTTTATATCTAAAAACTATATTTTATTCAAGTTTTATTGCCAAGATTTCAAAAATATTTCATTTTTTTCCTAGAATTGTTTCATCACCTAAGGATATTTTATCAGAGTAAAGACATTTCTTGAAGACTTAGTCCCACTACAACTCATCTGTGGAGGTCCAGTACAGGCAATATTTGCCTTGAACCAGTCATAAGATAAACACTGTCCAGTGGAGTTAGTCACAAAGAACTAGACAAACTTAGTGACCGTCCAAATAATAGGGCGTCAAATACACACTGGGCTGTCCCTAAGCAAGGGGCTACTGGGCTATTTTATTGATAATCATCACCAGACCCTTGGCTTCTGCCACCAAGGCATATGTTTACTAGTTAATATATATTATTAAGAAAATGGATAAAATATTTACATGACCATGACCACTAGCAAGTACTTTTAATGTACAGCTTTAAATAAACTTGTCCTGCATGGCTGCACATTTGCAGGCCCCATGTCTAAACTAGGCTAAACTTATTTTACTCGGTAGATCAATCCACTATTTTGGTTTTATTAGTAGGATTAATTTCTCACTGTATGTCATATCATTATAATATGGTCTCATATTGTCTATATAGTAGGACAATTTCTCACTGTATATCATACAAGTATAATAGGACCCATATTATCTATAAAATTTTGAAACATTTATGAGTTTCTATGATTCTAATAGTCCACTTATTTCTTTTAAGTAAAACAAACATAGAGTAAATCACAAATAGGTAAGACAAACTACTGGATTACTGGATTAGTGGGTAGCTGAAAATATGAAACTTTCAGTTTTTATTATTCAATCTACTTTGACTGGCTGAAAGAGATTCACTTCAATTTATCAACTTTCTTTATAATCAAACTGTGATCAACCCAAGTTTAATCTCCAGCATCACATATTATTCTCTGAAAACTACCCATAGTGTACCCTGAGCACAGAGCCAGACATACGTCCTGAGCTCTGCTGAGTGTGGCCCCAACATAGATAGATAGATAGATAGATAGATAGATAGATAGATAGATAGATAGATAGATAGAGATAGCAGAAAGGCAGATAGATAAAAAGGTGTAATTAGGTGAAAACTTGATGGTTTAAAGTGACCATTTTACTTGGCCCTTAACTTGATATGATTTATCAAGTATATGACAACATTCAGAAATTTAAATCTTACATGATATCTGTATTCTTGAGTTTTCTTTTATGTTTCTTGTTTATCTAGTATAGGTCTCCCTTTCTTTAGTACTCTTTATGATTTTTGTATTCCTCAAACTTCAGTCCCATTTTCTCCTCTCTACTTATCTATACACATTAAATGAACATTCACTAAAAAGCATGAATTAAATTTTATGTTTAGAATTTGAAGAATGTCTAAATCAACAATTATTGTGATAAAAAAGACCTGTATGTTTCATAATTTACTCAAATTGGACATGTTATGTCCAATGTGCAGTTATACTTTCTCCACAATTATATTGTTTCCTCTCTTATCTTGGTTGATATATAAAAATGTAAAGTTAATGTTCATTGCTTCTTACTCTATTTTACAATGAGAACAATCTATATTGGCCATTTATTCATCTTTAACCTGAATGCCTTTTAAAGTAAATGCTAATATCTTAATTTGTGATTTTCATTTGTCTAACTTGGGACGTTCTTCTATTTTTTTTTTTCGCCTACTGAAGTAAATTAATTTGGTGACAAGGTTTATAGTAAAAGACTTTCAAAGAATACTATATAATGCCATATATATGTATATATGCACACACAGACACACACACACATATATACACATACTATCTGCTTGGGAAAACTTACATCGATTCATTGTATATTTGCTTCTTTCTTACTTCATCCCATCTTTTATTCTTATGAATGCTGATAATTCTGGTTGCTCTCTGGGGTTTTCTTCTAGATTCGTCATAAGTATCTTCGTGAATCATCTTCATGACATTAAGCTGCCTTGTTCAAATAGTGTGTCACATCCTTATATTGTGAGGACTAATTTTCTTTAACATTTTATTTTATTTATTGCATATCCACACAAAAAGACATCAGAAACAAAAGTTAATTCAAGACATCAACTTATATTCATGTCAGAGGAAATTATATTGTTTCTTATTTGTTTGGTATTTGGATTAGGGGGCTATACAAAACAGTAGTAAGCAGTTTTGAAATTAAATTTCTATTACTTTAAAAAGTTAAAAATCTCTGACTAACTCCTATTTTTAATTTGTTACAAAATATTTTTTCAAGTGGTTGCTGCTAAATTCAGAACTTGATCAGTAACTTGCAGCAGATTCTGATTAGATCCTGGTACCACATTATCTCATGAGCACTACACAAACAATCCTCAGTCTGGTCAGTACTGCCTGGAGCAGACTCTTTTAAAAATACACAGAACAAACAAACAACAAAAAAGGTAGAAAGAAAGTTAACTGGCTACTAATTGTATGTGTGCATATATAAGTAAAATACGTAAAACTATGTATATATGTACATTATTATCTCTATATTATTTTTTATTCTGTAAAACCATATTGAAATGCTCTTAATATCTTTTTGTCACCATTTAGTTACTAAAATATAATAATTACTTCGAGTCCAGGATATGATTAATATTGCCACACATACTAGAGAGGGAATTGTCTTTGAGTTACTTTCTTCTATCTTCCTGTGTTATAGAAATTCCTAAAACACTTGCTCAATCTCACATTTAGACTTAATTTCAAAAAAAGCAATTGTTTTTGAAGAGTAGATACAATATAGTACTCTGAATTTTGATTTTCCAATGACTCATAAAGATTAAAGAAATATTTTCAACAATTACACTTTATGTTTGCAGAAAGCTGGTCGATGAAGACAAAGTTCCCATTCTTAGAGTCATTCATAGCAAATATCTTTATTAGAGGATAAGAGATTTGTAGAATGCTTTGTAGAGTTTAGTGATTCTAAAGTAGTCTCTATCATGGTAGTCCTCTATCACTTCTACTTAAATGGAGCCAAAATTAAGAAACCCCCCAAAATTGAATTTCTGTATTTGTTCCGCTTGAATTTTTGGACTTATATATAAAAGAAAACAGAAAATATTGTATTTTGTTAAACATATAAAAAATATCTTTAAAAATTGCATGGTCTTTCCACAAACCACCTCTGGTGCCAGGTGAGCTCATTCCCTGGCCTTGATCCAGAGACTCACAAATGATGAAAGAGATCAACTAGTTGCAGATTTTTCCAGACACCTGCTTACACCTGTCATCTGTGGCAACCCAGAGGAGGGCAGGCTCTGGGCCGACCCACCTAAACAGGACCCCAGCAGTGGCTTCCTCGCACACCCCAAAATCAGTGGACTCCACTAGAACCTCTGGCAGAAATTAGTCAGCTGAAAAATTCACATAAAGTTATGTGAGCTTTATGACTGAATCTCCAGGCTTTCATGGAAATTCTCTATACGTATGAATTACTGAGGCTGCCACCTAGTTAAAAATTTAACTCCAGCTGTCATTGTCACTTTCACTGTCCTCCCATTGTTCATCGATTTGCTAGAGCGGGCCCAGTAACGTCTCCATCGTCACACTTGTGACTGTGTTTGGCATATCAAATAGTCAAGGGAGCTTGCCAGGCTTTGCCTTGAGTGCAAGATACTCTCGGTAGCTTGCTGGGATCTCCAAGAGGGGCAGAGGAATCGAACCCTGGTCAGCTATGCCTGCCGCATGCAAGCCTTACTCGCTGTGCTATCATGGTATTAGTTAAAAATCCCAGACTATGTGGAGTGACATATCAAACTCTACAACACTGAAAAACCAGTAGTAGCATACCAAATTGGACGGGTGTAATGGAGATGGCAACCAATCTCGATTAAGAAAACAAACACAGAGAGTTGGAGCGATAGTACAGCGGGAAGGGCATTTGCCTTGCACGCAGCCGACCCAGGTTCGATTCTCAGTGCCCCTTATGGCCCCCCGAGCACTGCCAGGGGTAATTCCTGAGTGCAAAGACAGGAGTAACCACTGTGCATCGCCGGATGTGACCCAAAAAAAGCAAAAAAAAAAAGAACAAACACAGAAGGCTTGAGCTGTAATGCCACTTTAGCAATCTCTTATACAAAGACTTAATGACTCCATGGAGTGATAGAACAATTTTCATCAAATTTCTTCTACAGAAACACTGATTTTAGTCATTCTGTTAGCAAATTATTGATAACAATCAATATAAAATAAATTATTGCGGCCCTACTATGGGAGCAGGCTTAAGGGATGATTAGGAAAATTGAGGGCAATGATGGAGGGAAAGTGTAATGGTGGTGGGAATGGTGTTAGAGTATTGAATGCCTGAAGCAGATCATCAAGTATAACTTTGCAAACCACAGCGTTTATATAAAGTGTAAGGGGAAAATTTTTGTATGTGGGCCTTAACTAGTCCATGTAAACCCTAAAATATATTAACAAAAAATTAAACTGCTTTAAAACTTTTGTTAATGACAGTGAGACATGATTATTACCATAGGGAGAACGAAGTAAGTATAAAATAAATTTTATGTAATATACTTTGGAATCCAGAATTGAAAATGTATGCTTGTAAATGAAAATAGGTATTTTATTATATTATATTAAATGGTTTTAATCTTCTTATTTACATAGGTCAAAATCATATGGTAATTTCTAATTGGCTCTTACTGATTTATTTTCTGATCAGTCTATTTGCCAGTTCTTAGAGTTTTGTTGTAAAAAGCAGTATAAAGTAAATTTCTTATGTGCTTAAGGGGGAAGACTGGGATTGGGAGGGAAACTGGGGATATGGGTGGAGGAAAGATCACACTGGTGGTATTGGAACACTAAATACTTGAAACAACTGTATAATGAACAACTTTGTCAATCACGGTGTTTTAAATAAAAACTAATTAAAACAATCACAATATTTTCCTTTTTCTCAAAACTATTTAAAGAATTAGAATTTATCTACCTTAAAAATGAATGTCTTTAGAATATATCGGGTGAAATTCTCTTTGTTGGACTTTCAGTTCTAAGTGATCTCTCCACTTATCCTATACATTATTCCTCTACCAAATTTGATATTAGGTATCAAAAAGAATGATATTACCAACCATAATCTGTTATTAAAATTTAATATAATATAAAAATCTATTATGGAATCTAAATTAACATGGAAATATTTCGCATTAAAACTGATTTAATGTGTTACAGTCATAATCACAAAATTCAAAACTGCTTTCTTACAAATTTTTCTAGAAAACATAAAAATATCAAGAGCATTTCTGCGTATAAAATTGACTGTCTATATCCATTTCTGAAGTTTCCTCAACTGTTTTTTAAAACTCAAGTTTGACTGATAATACACACAGGATTATCGATCTTTAATAAGTTAAACCTTTTATTCCTAATTGTTTTTCTCCTTATTTTCTTTTTAACCCTCATATATTCCTATTTTGTGCATTAATCAGTCTAAATTGTAATGAAAATGAACACTAAACAGAAGTCAGTTCAATGAGTGAGTTTATTTTCTTACATTCCCTAAAAGGCAAGTGAATTTTAAGAATTATATTTCTCAATGCCTATTATCAGTTAAGTAATTATGGCCAGGGGCTCTATAATTTTGATAGAGTCAATGAGTTCTACATTTTTCTCAAACATTTCTATTTCTGATGCTAAGTAAGGATAAAAATATTTCTCTTTATTCACCATGCATACACAGAAATAAATTTACCACTGGGAACACTATAATTCTATGTTTAATTTTTTAAACACATGAAATTTATTATTCATCCTAAAAACAGAAAAATATTGAAATGATTTCCTACTCTACAATTGAAGGAAAATGATCAACTTAATAATCAGGAACTGTTGAAGAAAAGTATAATTAAAATTTAACTTTCTTAAAAAAACTAAGAAAATACTTACACACTCAGAATTTCACTGTGTCCTGTTAATTCAAACAGTGTCTTTATTTCTGCATCACTTATGCCCTTTTTATTATCCATGCTCCTCTCCATGATATTCAGATATTTATGAATATTGATAAAATAAATAAATTCATGTATTTTGTACATGTATAAGTACATGTATTTTGTACTTTTATATTTCTATTAACTTTTACAATTCATTAATCACTTATCTTTAATCAGAACTGCAATTAATTTTGATTCTACTGAAGAATACTAAAGATAATTTTTTGTATGAATAAATTGTGATTGGTTAAAATTACATTATGAATCCCATCATTTCTGTATATTCATCAAATTACTCTTTCAATGAGTGTTCTAAAATTAATTTTAAAAAGCTTCAAACAGTATATGATATCTACAAATGTAACTATAAATAAAAATGAATAATTAGGAACACAAGTCTTTCCTAATGTATGTAATAAATATGTTTCATAACTCTGATAACTTCATATTTCCATTTACTAGAGTGCAATAAGAGGAATAACAGTTATAATATTTTCTGAATATTTTCTTTTTAAACGTGGAAAGTTAATTTATTGACTTTCCTTTTAAACTTGGAAAGCCAATAAAAATTCAGATAAAAAGTCTAATAAAGAAATAAACATGCAATAAAGTAGAAAAATACTTACACTTATGTCAGACAATGCAACTTTTAGAGCAATATATAATCCTGATAGCTCAGATGTATTCATAAATTCCCCTCAGGTGGAGCCTAACATGTTACCACATCACTTTGGGGGAATTTATATATAATTCAGACTAAGAAAATAGAATGTCTGATAAACAAATATAACAAAATATAAACATTCTTACACTTATGTCATACATACAACTTTTAGTTCAGAGAAAAATCCTGATAGCTCCAGTGTATTTCTAAATACCCTTCACATAGAATGTTAAAGTTACCATACCACTTTGGGAGATTAATGTGCCATCAGAATACTCAATGACTGTTGAGACACACTGTTGCTTTGAAGATTCTGCTTCACTTTAATGCTAGAAAACAATTTCTGGTAACTTGGTTTTCAAATAAAAATGTTTCTTTTAAAAACCTGACAAATATAAGTTGATTTTGAAATAAATCAGAAACAGGTACATTCTGATGTCTCTGGTCAGAGATAAACTTTTAAACAATGAAATGAAATAAATGTCTTATGACCATGGTCTTTTATGGATGTGATGGGCTCTCTGTGGATAAACTGATGGCCCTTCGTGGCCAAAGTTTAACATGAATTATAAAACTAACAGAACTTAATTTAGGTAAAGCCCAACAGAGGTGTTATTGGGTGTCATATCTTTGGGGACAGAAATAATAATTTGACTTAACTCTTATCAAGCTCTTAGATATTGATAATGAAAGACATGATTCTGCAGACTTTTAAAGTTATATAATAAAAGTGAAGAAGTGGCTGAACAGAAGAATGGCAGGTAGGACATTTGTTTTGCATGTGACTTCCTCGGGTTCTTTCTCTGGAACCATCAAGAGCGATATCAAGAGTACAGAGCCAGAACACCTCCAGGAATGGGCCCCTCCTACTACCCTAAAAATGTCTGAGAAAATATATCTATGTTTTCAAAAAGAAAGTACATATTTTAACATGACATACAGTACTCAAAAAGCATTTAAATACACATGAAATTGTACTTGTACATATATGTAAATTTTAGTATGCATGCTCCCAGATAGCACAAATTTCAATGACGTTTGGAACAGAAAAATAAGGCAGTTTATCAGAAATATTTAATATATAATTTCAATATTTTTGTTTTTAATTATTTATTATTGTTTATTAGTTATAATATCATTTCATTATTTAATGATGTTTTAAGTGTCTTATACTATAAGATACTTAAGCACTGCTAGCATTAATTTCTGAATACAGAGCCAGGAGTAATCCCAGAGCATGCCAGCTGTGGTTCCCCCAAAACAACAACAAAAAGTTATGCAAACAAAAACTAACCTATTTTAAAGTGTAGTGTGCTGTAAAATTGAACTTTCATTTTACCCACAAAGATGTCACCTATTTTAAAAAACAATAAAGACACCCCTATCAATACCATGGGAACCTACAAGTCAGTCCCTGGATTGCTCAGCATGACTTATGAACTTGAAACTCCAAGTTGGAACTAATAGAACTCACATAGTACATGTTTCTATTGTTTTTTTTTCCAGAAGCTACAGCATAGACGGTGGAGACAGAAACAGAAACTTGGAAACAGAAAATTGGAAGAAATTGTGGGTTTTTTAATTGAAATTTCATGATCTGTTAATACTGAGAGTTTATTAAAATGTTAATAACTTAAGAGAATACAGTACAAAAAGAGAGGACTGAATATGTTTTACCTAGAACAAAGAAGAATGAATCATTAAGAAGTCAACATAATATACTCAGCTATCCACATGATCAGTATTTTATCTCATGCATGCATCACATATTTTACAATCAATTTTTTATATAAAAGAAACAAAACTCAGTGAATATGAGACAAGGTATGGTGATCCCAGTGACCCACAGAAAACATCTAGTTTCTGGTTGTTGAATCACACTCTGGCCATTCTCTATCAAGTCAAAATTAAGTTTTAGAGGAGATAGAAGCCAAACAGCTAAAATTCATGGACATACTAATATCCAAGTATGAAAACTCTGGGACAACCTCAGAAAGAGAGCAGGCTAAGTCCCAGCCCTATCAAAGGCCCAGTAGCGGCATCCGCAGCCCACTGCTGTAGCTATGCCAAGGGTTCAACTCCACAGTGTCAATAATACTCAGAAGGGACACCAATCTGAAAAAAATTCTGGTGTACAGGTGCCCAGATTGAGAATTCTGGGGTCTCTCTGATTGGAAAAGGGCAGCCTCCCCCTTTCTCTCTTATTTTGGGAAGTCCTGGAAGCGACACCCACCACCCATAGCCGCTGCCATGTCAGCTCATTAGTCAAGACCACAGATCCTGAAGACACCTCCAAATTATTCAATACTGAAGTTCTGGTAGGTGCATGTCAGTGAGAATGGAAAGTAACATAGAAGTCAACTCAACTCAACAAACAAAAGCAATCACACAGAAGGCTCACCTAGCAAAAAACAGCCTAGTATATCATTAGACAAGGACTTAACAACCCTTAATGAGAAAACATATTGATTAACAGTTAGAAATGTCACTCTGTGTTGGGACCCACTTAGCCAGAGAACTGCCATGACAGGCTTTGTGGCCTTCTGAGTGACCAAGGCTTCTTCCAGGAACAAGAAAAGCAGAAAAACCAGATGCTTTTGTCAAAGATCACATCTCTGGAATAAGATTAGGTCTCCGGAATGTAACTGTCAGGGAGGTGGGCTGGATGTTACAGGCCAAAACAACAACAACGAAATAAATGTGTACTTTGTAGGTAACAGAAATTTGCTGAGTAACGCTGACTTGCCAAAATGAAAAAAATAAGAACTCGCTGAACCTAGTGCTAGCGGTCCTTGTTGAAGCCCGCTACTTCGGGCGCAGATACTTGGACCCCAGCTACCTGGAACAATAAACCTCGCTATGTGATTTGCATTATCGGCTCTTTTCTCTATCCTTGAGGAGTGGTCGATTCCACACTCTAACATCTGAACAAGAACTGAGCGTTGAAACTAGCTAAAGAAATATACATGGTTTTTTTCCAGATTCTGGCTATTGTAAAGAGTGCTGCAATGAACAAACAAGTGCAGATGTCACTTCGACTATACTTTTTTGTTTCTCTGGGATATATTCCCAGGAGTGGTATTGCTTGGTCAAATGGAAGCTCAATTTCTAATTTTTTGAGAATCGCCCATACTGTTTTCCAAAATAGAATAAAATATAAAAATTAAAAAAAAGAAATATACATGGTAAACTTTCAGTATCTGTATCAGAAATCATAAGGACCAAAAAAGGAGAGAGAGAGAGAGAGAGAGGGGGGGGGGGGGGGGGAGGGTCCCTGCCATAGAGGCAGGGTGGAGGGTGGTGGGAGGGAAACTGGGACATCATTGGTGGAAAATGGGACAATGGTGAAGGGAAGGGTGTTAGAATATTTTATGACTGAAACACAATCGGGAACAACTTTGTAACTGTGTACTGTGGTCCAACATAAATAAATAAATAAATAAATAAATAAATAAATAAATAAATAAAGTTAGGGACTAGAAAATAGCCCGGGGAATAGAAAAAAGAACTTAGGTTAAAGGCCACAAAGGTACATTTGAGGAATGTGAAAACATAACAAGAAACAGAAATCATAGTAAAACAAATCGATAAAGCAAGATGTGGATAGAGCAGAGAACCAGGTTGCTGGGTATCTTGCCCAATTCTTTGTCAGTGCATAAGCAAAATAGGTAAGTGGCAAGTTTTAAATATTTATAGACCCTCCAAGGTCATTAGTCACAGTATTTTAAAGTGAATGTGTTTCTCAACCCTTCATGTAAATTCCAACATCTCAAGTGATCAGAGAGGAAGACAGCATTTAGCAATATTGTTTCCCTCTTAGAAGAAGTGAGGAAATGCTTCCAATGCCTATGACTGAGATACACAGAGAGAATTCTAGACACTCTGAATAAATTCCCAG
Organism: Sorex fumeus; assembly: GCF_029834395.1. Lineage (NCBI taxonomy): Eukaryota > Metazoa > Chordata > Mammalia > Eulipotyphla > Soricidae > Sorex > Sorex fumeus. Next base: position 13,682,261 of record NW_026606086.1, on the reverse strand, counting down.
AGCTTAGTTAGATTAATTTAGTCTTGGAGAAGAGATCAATTCCTAAATTGAAAGATTATCTGTTTCATGAATTACAAACCAGTTTTGCAAATCTGTGAGGGCTGGACTGAGCTACCAAGATGAGCCCATACAATGGGCAGAAACAGAGGAACTCATGAAAATGGGCAAGATTTTCATGTGTCCTGACTGGTTTGGATGAAGCTGAACATCTTTTCCCTTTAAGCTGCCTTCAGTAAATAATTGCATACATTTCCGTATATTGAAAGAGTCAGATTTTCCTTTTCTCACAGACGCCCAGCCTGATTTTTGACATGTAGGTCCAGACTCTGGTCCAGTCTAGTCGTTGGGATGTAGATTTTAGTGCTGACCCAGTTTGTCTTTGGGATGTATATTTCAGGTACAGGCCAAGCCTTGTGTTTGGGATGCAAACCCAAATACTTGTAGCCCAAGATAGGTTTAAGTTTCGGTTTTGTATCACTTTCCTTAGGTCAAAATGCACTGGCCTGCAGATATAAGAAACAATACATGCATTGCCTGCCTCAATGTTTTTTTCTGTAAATTCTTTTGATGACATCACTGTATTGATCCCTTTAGAATATGAACAGTGGGATGGTAATAAAGGGAGTTTTCGGGGCTCTCTACCTTTGTCACAGGTCTGCGAGAACCTGGACCCTCCATGACATAAATTTCTTTTGTGTTCCTTATCTCAGTGCTCCCAACTGAATGAATGTACCGAGTACCACATTATCTAAATTCATGAGGTTTAGCTTCAGTAGAGAAAAGGAAATAAAGAAGAAAAAAAATAAATTTAAAGCAAATCAGATGGAGAAAAACAATAAAGCTTAATAATCAACAAACTGTTATTGGGGCCAGTTTAGCTGAAGAACTACCATAACAGGCTCTGTAACTTTGAGCGGTCTTGGCCTCTTCCAGGAAAGAAAAACTAGCTCATTCCTGGTTAACAGGATTGGAGGGTTGCAAAACTATTAAAGCAGAAAACCTGATGATCATCAAAGATTAGGTCCAGATTAGGTCCCTGGAATGAGGTCTGACCTCCAGAACATAATTATCAGGAGGTGGACTGGATGATGCAGGCCAAGAGAAAAGAATATATAGATAATGAAAGTAGTTGAGGAATGCACACGTGAAAATAGTTTAGTATTGTACCGCTGTTAGAGTGAAAATTGTTGAGTAAATGAAAAGTGTAAGAACTTGTTGAATTTAGTGCTCGGGGTCCTTCCTGAAACCCTCAGCGCTGGGCAGATACTTGGACCTCAGCTAGCTGGAACAATAAACCTCACTATGTGATTTGCATTATCGGCTCTCTTCTCTGTTCTTGAGGGGTGGTCAACTCCACACTCTAACAGTGTAAGCATCAAGGAGTCCTGGCTTTGTCATGCTTGCAAAATAAGATGCAAACTTTTATGTTCAATCTAGAAAAAGAAGAAAGTCCAACAATAGCTCCTTAATTTTTCTGTTACTGCCTAACTTTAGTCAGCAAGAATCAGGGACTTTCATTTGCTTGGCACATGAATGAAGAGAGAAATTTAAAGTGCCGAAAGCTTTATACTTTCATAGAAAATTACAGATAACTACAAAAGAAAAATTTTATCTGTTGAAAAGGCAAGTTCAGCATATAGTCAGACAACTCTGAAAGTCGGAGATAAGAAGGTGTAGTATCATTCAATTAACAGCCACTAATGTTGGCTAGCAGAGATTAATTCTCCTTAAGAAGTGAAAACTGGAGCTGGAGCACTAGTACAGCATGTAGGGCGCGTGCATTGCATGCGGCCGACACAGGTTCAATGTCCAGCATCGCATATAGTCCCCCAAGCACCGCCAGGAATAATTCCTGAGTGCAGATCCAGGAGTAACCGCTGAGCATCGCTGGGTGTGACCAAAAAAGAAAAAAATTGAAAATCAACCTTGATCTCTACTAGAAAGCATGTTTTTGAGGTATGGTGCCGCTAGGAAGTCAATCTGTACCTGTGAGGCGAGTCCATCAGCAGCCTGATGGTGCCTACAGACTTCCAGATACCCCAAATTGCTGCTGCGCCGTGGGCCAGACCCCAAAAACTTCGGGCAAAGTTTCCCAAGAAAGTAAATTGCCAAAAGTTAGGTATGTGGGAGACACAACCACAAACCACCACTGTCTCAGCTATATAATTGGAGCTATATAATCTGGTTCCTGGTCGGACTGCTTAATGGCCATGAACCCAGAGACTCAGAAACAAATCTCGAAACCCAATTGCTTTTGGCAGAAATGTGTCCAGTCCCTGCAGTAGGTTACTGGCTATAGGCCACCCCAAGTGGTAATAGGTTTCGTGCCTTGGCCTGTTTCCCCTGGCAGCCCAGTAGCCCTCATCCTCCAGAGGCCACTGGACAGGCAGGTTTGGGCCCGCAGTGAAGAGACCTGTGGGGCCTCACGAGATGGGGATGGAGATGGCCCTTTTCTCTCCGTCCCAACGAGACCCCGAGTCGCTGCCCATGAATGGCCTCTCTGGCTCCTGAACAAGCTGCTTAACGGCCATGATCCCAGAGACTCAGGAACAAATCTCGGAACCCAGCAGGTTTTGGCAGAATTCCATCCAGATTTCACTTAATCACTTAACTTCCCGTTAGTCGTCGATTTGCTCGAGCGGGCGCCAGTAACGTCTCCATTTGTCCCTGTCGCGTGCTAGTGTAGCCCAATGGCATCTCTTCGCTCCGGGAACATGGAGGGCCTCAAACCGATCGTTCATGATCTTGACAAAGAAGTCTGACCATCTGGTAGGTAGGCGGCCACGCGGTCTCTTGACATCCCGTGGAATCCAATCAGTAACAGCTCTAGTCCAACGGTCGTCTTTAAATCTCATTACGTGACCAGCCCATCTGATTTTCGACACCTTGGCAAATGAGACAGCGTCCCTGATCCTTGATCATCGACGGATGTCAGAACTCCGGATTCGTTCTCTCATTTGAGTGAAACGTGATATTCCAAGCATAGCTCTTTCTATTCTTCTTTGGGAGACCTGAATGGCGTTCTCATCTTGTTTGCGTAGGGCCCAGGTCTCTGAGGCATATGTTAATGCAGGAAGAACAGTGGAATCAAAGAGATGTGCCCGGAGCCGGAGGTTCTTCGTCCTCTTAGCTATTTCTTCGACGTTCTTGAAGGCGTTCCAAGCCGCTCTCTTCCTCCTGCGCAGCTCGGGTGCCAGGTCATTTGTCATGTTGACCTCTCGACCTAGGTACACATAGCTGTTGCATTCGGACATGGTCGTTCCATTGAGAGCGAATGGGGCATCAGGAACAAGGCTGTTTCTCATAAACATTGTCTTTGTAAGATTCAGCTGTAGTCCTACCTTTCCACACTCACGGTCAAAGTCGGCCAGCATTTGTGCCGCTTGGCTGATGTTTGGTGTTATTAAAACAATGTCATCAGCAAAGCGGAGGTGGTGTAGTTGCCGACCATCTATCTTCACTCCCATTCCTTCCCATTCCAGTCGTCGCATGATGTTCTCGAGGGTGGCACTGAAGAGTTTCGGTGAAATGGTATCACCCTGCCACACCCCTCTCTTGACATCAACGATCACTTCTTTGTAGAATGGTGAGATCCTGGTAGTGAATCCGCAATACAGCTCACGGAGGATCCTGATGTATTGGGCTTGAATGCCCTGATTGGCTAGGGCTTCAATGACCGCTTCCGTCTCAACAGAATCAAAGGCTCCGGCCTAGACCCATGCACAACTGAAGACCCACAGAACAAGGTAAGCGGAACTCTCTGAGACCTTGGACTCCAGGCTCGCCGGACCCAGGGACAGAGCTTCTCTGCTTGCTCCCACCACCACAGGTGACAAAGGGATTCTAATCAGGAGCCCCACCCTACCCTGCCCTGTCTGCTTCCATCAACCACCCAGGGATCGAATTGTGCACAGGAGACCCACCCTACCCAGATAAATACCCCACTGGCAGACTTCCACTCTCGACACTACTTCCATTACCCAGCCGTCGCCACACTCCAGGACGCTTTCCGGACCCGCGCGGCCGCAAGCGGCTGCGCAACACATCATAAGACACTAATTACCTGTCTTCTGGAATTGTCGTACCATACTTGATAGGGTTCAAATATGGTAACACCTACAAGGGGGATTAGAGGTCACCCCAAAAGCCTCTATACCTCTCGGAAAGACTGGCAAGCTACGGAGAGTATTCCGCCCGCACGGAAGAGCCTGGCAAGCTATCCGCTGTGTATTCGATATGCCAAAACCAGTAACTACAACTGGTCTCATTCACCTGACCCTGAAGGCTTCACCGACATGGCAGCACTGAGAAGGATGAGAAAGGAGAGGCCGACAAAATCTCAAGGCCGACCTAGGCTGCCACAACGAAGGAAGACAAAAATGATCGTCTGTACTTTCAATGCACGTACGCTAGCATCAGATGCATCCATCGAGGACCTGATGCTACAAGCGCAAATGATCAAGTACGACATCATTGGTCTGACCGAGACAAGAAGGCACGAATCTCACCATGCCGTTTTCGACACTGGAGAAGAATTGTTCCTCGGAACATGCGATAAAAGAGGTGTTGGAGGCGTTGGTGTCCTTGTCAACACAAACTTGGCCAAGAGCATTGATTCATTCGAATGCCTAACAACCTGAATCGGACGTTTACATTTGAATAGATGTGGCTCACTGCCTGCAGTTTCTATCTTCGTTGTCTACGCACCAACATCTCATTATGATGAAAGAGAAATCGAGAAGTTCTACATGGAGCTAGAGAAGTTCTATAAAGAAGACCACACCTTCTACAAGATCATTGTGGGTGATTTTAATGCCAAGATAGGACCGAGAAGATCAGCTGAAGAACTTCACATCGGAACCCATGGCCTAGAATGGAACGAACAGGGTGAGAGACTGTCTGAGTTCATCATGTCGACCAAGACCATTCATGGTAACTCACAGTTCCAGAAGGCAGAATCTAAACGATGGACATGGGAGTCTCCCGGTGGACGATTCCACAACGAAATAGACCACATCATATTCAATCGACGGTTTTGCCTGACTGATGTCGCTGTTGTCCCAAAATTTCGAATGGGATCGGACCACCGTCTCCTTCGTGCAAAATTCTACTTCACAGAGCGGGGAGAAAGGGCTGCAAAGTTCAAAAAGAGAACTCCCAGAATGACCACCAACTGGGAACTCTTTGGTACTATTGCGGCAACATGGGAAGATGCCATTGTTGACAACATTGACGAGGAATACGATCGACTGGTTCAGCACCTCCATGAATGTGCGAGGAACGCCAAGAGAGAGATAGCCACAAAAAGTCGCCTATCTTCGAAAACTCTTGAGCTAATTCGCCAGCGTGGTTTGGCGCATGCCTCAGGCAACCGCAAGCTAACGTCCGAGCTCGCAAAGCAGTGCAGAGATGCGATCAAGGAAGACCTCAAAGAGAGAAGAGCAGAAGTACTGGTAGATGCGGCAGAAGCCGGGAAAAGTATTCGTAACGCCCGCCTGTCCTTCGCCAACTATAAGACCAAGATGACTGCCCTCCGACGTCCTGATGGATCCATCACATCCTCCAGAACGGCAATGGAGAAGATTATCCATGACTTCTACTCAAATCTCTTCGATAGCCATGTCCACTTGCCGACATACCAAATTCCACAGGATGGGTATGTCGTTCCCAACGTTCTCCCTTCCGAAATCCGACACGCCATTTCGTCAGTAAAGAAGTAAACAGCACCCGGCCCAGACAAGGTCAGACCTGAACACCTGAAGAACCTGCCGTCAGTACTCATCAATACACTGGCTCGGCTCTTCACTCGCTACCTGTCTGAATGCAAGGTTCCATCTCAATGGAAAACCAGCAGGACCGTACTACTGTTCAAGAAGGGAGACATCCATGACATTGGCAACTATCGCCCGATCTGCCTATTGTCTGTCATCTACAAGTTGTTCACTCGAGTCATCCTGAATAGGATTGACAGAACACTAGATGAAGGACAACCATGTGAGCAAGCAGGGTTCCGCAAAGGATTCAGCACCATCGACCATATCCACACGATAACCAAGCTCATTGAGGTTTCTCGGGAGTTCAAGATGCCTCTCTGCTTAACGTTCATTGATTTAAAGAAGGCCTTTGATTCTGTTGAGACGGAAGCGGTCATCCAGATTTAATTGTTAAAATTTCAGAGTTTCAAAATCGTGTGGCCACTACTGCAGTATTATGACATCATATGTTATTCATAACCAGCAATAGAAAACATATTGTCTACTGCTGCCTTTTTGGCAGACCTGAGCGTTGGGGTAAAATCCTAAATAATAATGTGGGTCTGGTGTCAAAATATTGATTGTAATCAAAATAGAGAGAGAGTAATGTGGAAATCATCTGCCTCACAGTAGGGGGAGGGTATGGGATGGGGGTTTACTGGGGCTTTGGCTGTTGGAAAATGGGCACTGGTGAAGGTACAGGTGTTTCATTGTGACTGAGACTTAAACCTGAAAGCTTTGTAACTGCTCTCACAGATTCAATAAATAAAATTATAAAAAATGAAAAAAATAAGGTGGAGTTCATGCCCAATTCAATCATCCTAATCAGTGGCTTGAATAAATAGCAGTACTCCTACATTAAAAAAAAAAGGTATGTTTTAACCTATTTTATGCTTTTTTACTTCTTTCTAATTTTTTTTCCTATTCTCGCCTCATTTCTTGCTTTAACTCATTCTTCCCTTATCCCTCAACCCAGTCTTTCAGCTTGAAAAAAGGGATCCATTTTCAATTTTTCATATTTCCAGTAGGGCATTTGCCTTGCACACAGCAGACAAGGCCGACATGAGTTTGATTCCTCTGCCCCTCTCGGAGAGCCCAGCAAGTTATGAAAGTATCTCCTCCACATGACAAAGCCTGGCAAGCTACCCATGATGTATTCGATATGCCAAACACAGTAACAAGTCTCACAATGGAGACGCTACTGGGCCCACTCGAGCAAATTGATGGACAATGGGAGGACAGTGACAGTGACAGTGTAAAGTTAGAAGCTCTCACTGTCTTAAGAGATAAAAGAAGGAATCCAATTAAGTCAAAGCATATTTTTAATAAAAATGTGTTCTAATATCTGAAAATAAACCTTTTTGATTTCAGTATTAGAATGTTGTCATCTAATGAATTTCAGATCTAGAATTCTATTAATAGTTGTGTCTTTTGTCTACATTTAAAATAAATAACACTTTTTAATTTTATTTTATTACTTTTTTTGCTTTTTGGCTCACACCCAATGGCGTTCAAGGATTACTCCTGGCTCTGAACTCAGGAATCACTCCTGGCTGTGCTTGGGGGACCCAATGGATGCCAGGAAATGAATATGCCAACAAATTAACCAGGTTGGCCGTGTGCAAGGCAAACTCCCTACCTGCTATACAATTGTTCTGGCTCCTAAAGACACTTTTTAAAAGAGATGATTATGGTGCAAAAAGGTATGGTGTATATAAATTAATTGTATCAAAAAAGTTTTTAATTGTGTAAGATATGTATCAACAAGTATATAGGAACACCAGGGATTATAAATCATCTACAAAAATATTCTTAAGATAGATCAATAAAACACAGGGGATACCTACTAGTAGGGCCCAGGGAACCATGGAAACCTGACCTGGGTTGGCCACAAGAAATATCTTCAATTCCCCCCACCCCCCAACAACTTTTTTAAACTCATTGAATGTATTTAAACAATCCCAAGGTACACAAGATTCTAAAATAGTCATCAAGTTAAAATACATAGATGCTAATTGAAATTTCTAACCAAAGTCCAAGTAAAAAACAACATTCTTTTTCTTATCTAATGCTCATCTCTCTATTTTATACACAGATTAAGATGTTAGAAGTCAGGAAAGAAATCACATACCAGTTATCACAATCATCCTTCTGAGATTGACAGATGATCTACAATTGAATATTGTTATTTTTATAATTTGACTTGTCACCTACATGTTGAGTATTGATGGAAACCTGATGATTATCGTTCTCATGTTAGTGGATTCCCGCATTAAAACTGATGTGTCATTTTTTTTTTCAAAAATTTTCCTTCTTAGAATCTCATTCACTTCTGCCTGTATCCCTAGATTCTTGTACAGTATAACCACAGGAGATAGAACCAATACCTATAAGTCTTATGGACAGTGATTTTCTCTTTTTTTGTATGTTGTGATTAAGTGACTTTCTCACATATTCACTCTTATCTCTCTTTTCATTTTAAATTTAATTTAATTTAATTATTTTATGTTTCCCAAACAGTGCTCAAGAGAGCCATGCGATACTCCCAATGATACTCCTCGAGGTTATGTAGAACTCCTGGTTCAGCCATCCATACCATTGCAGTAGCTCTGGGGTTCCTTAAAATCGGCTTTATAGGCACATGAGAAAATGTTCCACATCATTAACCATCAGGAAGATGCAGATCAAAACCACAATGAGATATCACTTCACACCACAGAGACTGGCCCATATCCACAAGAACAAAAGCAACTGATGCTGGCATGGTTGTGGTGAGAAAGGGACACTACTTCACTGTTGGTGGGAATGCTGACCGGTTCAGCCCTTTTGAAACAGTATGGATGATTCTCAAAAAATTAGAAATTGAGCTCCCATTTGATCCAGCAATACCACTCCTGGGAATATATCCCAGAGAAGCAAAAAAGTATAGTCGAAGTGACATCTGCAATTGTCTGTTTATTGCAGCACTCTTTACAATAGCTAGAATCTGGAAAAAACCTGAGTGCCCAAGAACAGATGATTGGTTAAAGAAACTTTGGTGCATTTACACAATGAAGTACTATGTAGCTGTTAGAAAAGACGAAGTCACGAAATTTACATACAAGTGGTACTACATGGAAAGCATCATGTTAAGTGAAATGACTCAGAAAGAAAGGGATAGACATAGAAAGGTTGCATTCATCTGGGGAACATAAAGTAACAAAATAGGAAATTAGCACCCAAGAATGGCCGAGATTAGTACCAGGAATTTTACTCCATGACTTGGAGGCCAACCACACATACTAGGGGAAAAGGGAGCTCAGATGGAGAGGGGAACACCAAATAAAGGTGTTGGGAGGATCCTCCCAGGATGGGAGAAGCATGTTGAAAGTACACTATAGACCAAACATGATTGCCACTCAATGTTTCTTTTGCAAACCACAACACCCAAAAGGAGAGAGAGAACAGAAAGGAATGCCCTGCCACAGAGACAGGGTGGGATGGGGGAGATGGGGGGTGGGAGGGATACTGGGATCTGTGGTGGTGGAAATGGGCACTGGTGGAGGGACGGGTATTTGATCATTGTATAATTGAAACCCAAGCACAAAAATGTGTAAGTCTGCAACTGTACCTCATGATGTCTCACTATTAAAAATTTTTTTAGAAAAACCCTAAAAAAATCGGCTTTATATCAAGTCGATTATCTTTTAATTTTATTATTCTTTTTTCAGCATTCTTAATTAAACATTTTTTTTGTCTAGACATCAGAGTAATTTGTTTCATCATATATCCTTAAAATTTGACCAAAGTATCTGAACTGATCCTGAGAATTGTGTAAGGTTTAGAGTGATTCCCAGAATCAACTGAGAAATATTTGTAATAAAATTTGATATTTCCTATGGCTAAATATGTGTTAGGGTTTATAGACTAAAAAATGACAAAACTACTATTATTTATAACTTTTATCATACACTCAATAGCTACATGAATTTTTCCTTTTATTAAAATAATTACATTTATTTTAGGAATCTTATGCAAAAAAATGTTCTAAAGATATTTTGACAAAAGAATAGTCACCAGCAAATACAACTCTGCAATCACCAATGCTCAGCCTTTACTCTACTGCCAAATTAACATATTAAATCAATTTGATAGTGAACACAGAATTTAGCATATTTTCAAAGATTTGTTGTCTTTATGATTTATGTGCTGTTAAATATTTTATAATGATTAATCATGAAATAACAATCAAAGAGTTGGGTTGGACACGCATATTAGGGGTGTGGTGCATATGCTTTACCCATAGTACATCCCAGTTCAATATCTAGCATTACATATGGACCCCAAGCTCTACCAGATGTGATCCCTGGGCAGAGAGTCAGAGGTAAGCCCTGAGCACTATCAAATATAGTTAAAAAAAAAACCAGAAAATTTAAGTAGTTGAACTAGTTTATTTTGATACTCTCCATAGTGGCCTTAATTTGCATTTAGAAAGGTAATGGAATTCAAAATGGAATCTACTAGTGATGCGTTCGTATGTTTTTGGGAATGTATAAATTAAGAGTTATTAGTTTAATAAACAGTAAGAGCACACACTCAGTGTAGGTGTGAGAATTAATTTTAAAACTAAATCAAAAAATAATATTTGAGGCATCAATTGTCAAATTATGATGTGTGTATTTTGTGCTTCTGCAAATTTTATAATGCATTAATTATAACAGTGCGTGCTATTTGGAATTTATGCAAATAAGATTATGCAGTAAAAACCACAATTTTCTGGACTTCTATCCATAGTAAATAAAAACATGAAGTCAATAAAAATATTAGCTTTCTAATATTTGGCATTTATGTTGTTTCCAAACCTTATCTATTGTAATAAGTGCTGCAATGAACATAGGTTGAAATTAATCTTTGTATTTCATGGATAAATGCAAAGAAATAGTATACTGGACACATGGGAGTTCTATACCAAAATTTTGAAGAGATATTGATGTCGCGTTCAATAGTGGTTAAGCCAGATAGATTTCCATCAACAATGATGGTTCTTTTCTTTCTACCCCTTTGCCACACTGGTTATTACTGTGCAGTATAATCTGTAATGCTCACTGGTGTGATATGACACGATTTACTTTGCATACTTCAGGGGAAATTTTAGGCTTTTAATTTATTTTGTTAAAGTATTAATAGCTTCTACTTTATCTAAGATATATCTGTATCTAAGAACATATTTACTTCAATCAGATTATCAGATTTTGAGACATAGTTGATCATAGTAGTCTTATAACTCTTTTATTTTTATTGGGTGATTTAGTTGTTCAGTGTTCATTTCATATTACAATAATTAAATTTTGTACACGTTGCTTTAAAAGCCTGTTACTGTGTTTGGCATATCGAATATGTCACAGATAGCTTGCCAGGCTCGCCATGTGGGCGAGGTACTCTCAGTAGCTTGCCGGACTCTCCAAGAGGGGTGGAGGAATGGAACCCGGCTTGGCCGGGCCGCTGCGCACAAGGCAAACACCCTACTTCTGTGCTATTGCTCCAGCCCAAATTACTTTATAAAATAAAAAATTAAAACAAGGAAGTATGGTACATGTACACAATGGAATACTATACAGCTGTTAGGAAAAATAAAGTTGTGAAATGCACTTATAAGTGGATGGACCGTGTTTGTTGTGTTTGACTTATAAGTGGATGGACATGGAGAGTATCATGGTGAGTGAAATGAGGAAGAAAGAAAGGGATAGACATAGAATAATTGGACTTTTTTGTGGGATATGAAAAAAGACAATAATATGAGACTAATACCCAATAATACCCAAAGGTACTAGAAAAAAGGGCCAGGAGGATCAATCCCTGGTGGAAGCCTGCTCAAGTACCTGTACAATGGCCAGTTGGGATAGAGAAGGGAACTCTATGACAAGATGGTTGGAAATGGTCACCCTGGCTAGAAACTCTGTGCTGAAAATGGGTAAGAGAACAAACATGATAACCTCTCAGTATCTGTACTGCAGAAAATGAAGCCCAAAGTGGGGCGGGAGAGGGGAGAGAGGCAGACAGACACAGAGACATAGAGACAGAGAAAGACGAAAGTTCCTGCCATTAGAGACAGGCTATGGGTAGGTGGCAAGAAGGAAACTGGGGGTGTGTGCCCTAGTGGGGGGTGTTGGACCTCTACATAACTGAATAACTTTGTAGCTCTGTATCTCACAGGATTCAATTGATATCTATGTATGTATATATAGATATATGCTATCTATATTTGAGACGGAAGCGGTCATTGAAGCCCTAGCCAATCAGGGCATTCAAACTCAATACATCAAGATCCTCGGTGAGCTGTATTACAGATGCACTACCAGGATCTCACCATTCTACAAAGAAGTAATCATTGATATCAAGAGAGGGGTTCAGCAGGGTGATACCATTTCACCGAAACTCTTCAGTGCCACCCTCGAGAATATCATGCGACGACTGGAATGGGAAGGAATGGGAGTGAAGATAAATGGTCAGCAACTACACCACCTCCACTTTGCTGATGACATTGTTTGAATAACACCAAACATTAGCCAAGAGGCACAAATGCTGGCCGACTTCGACCGTGAGTGTGGAAAGGTCGGACTACAGCTGAATCTTACGAGGAAAATGTTTATGAGAAACAGCTTCGATCCTGACGCCCCAGTCGCTCTCAACGGAACGACCATCTCCTAATGCAACAGCTATGTGTACCTAGGTTAAGAAGTCAACATGACAAATGACCTGGCACCCGAGCTGCTCAGGAGGAAGAGAGCAGTTTGGTACACCTTCAAGAGCATCGAAGAAATAGCTAAGAGGACAAAGAACCTCTGGCTCCAGGCACATCTCTTTGATTCCACTGTTGTTCCTGCATTAACATATGCCTCAGAGACCTGGGCCCTATGCAAACAGAATGAGAACACTATTCGGGTCTCCCAAAGAAGAATTGAAAGAGCTATGCTTGGAATATCACGTTTCACTCAAATGAGAGAAAAACTTCGGAGTTCTGACCTCCGTCAACGATGAAGAATCAGGGATGCTGTCTTGTTTGCCAAGGCATCAAAAATCAGATGCGCCGGTCACATAATGAGATTTAAAGATGACCGCTGGACTAGAGCTGTTACTGACTGGATTCCACGGGATGTCAAAAGACCGAGTACTGCCCACCTACCAGAAGGTCAGACTTCTTCATCGAGATCATGAACGATCGGTTTGAGGCTCTTCGTGTTCCTAGAGTGAAGAGACGCCATTGGGCTACACTAGCACATTACAGGGACAAATGGAGACGCTACTGGCGCCTGCTCGAGCCAATCGACGATTAACGGGAAGTCAAATGATCAAGTGAAGATGTGCATATATATGCATATATCGTATAACCCAGAAGATAATGGAATAATATATTCAAAATACTGCAAGAAAAAAGCACTCAACTTAGCATCACATTCCCTGCAGGGATATCACTCAGACTTGAGGGAACCAGAGATATATTCTATTACAAGAGTTTGAGATATTTGCTACATCATAACCATCCCTGCCACAGATACAGTGAACTCCCTCCCCCCCACACAACACGTCCAAAAACTAATAGAACCAAATATCCATAAAAATTGATTGCAAATTTAGTTATATCAATAATTCTCTGAATAATAATAATGTATCAGTTTAATTAATGGACTAAACACTCCCATAACATGGCATCCATAGCTGGATGGACCAGAAAACAAAATCCATTTACTTGCTGTTCCTCACACACACCTGACCACTCGAGATAAATATAGTCTCATAGTGAAAGGAGGAGAAAAAAATTATACAAACTGATGATAGAACAAAACAATCTGGAACAGGTTTGCTTAGCATTCAATCTAAACAGTGTAATTAGAGAGTAAGATGGACGCTGCATACTTTTGATCAACACATAGACATCTAATAAAGTGGCAACAGTTTGTTTTGCTCATAGAACAAGAAATACACAATCATAAAAGTGCAGTAGTAGTGGGAGACTTCAACACCCCACTATGACAATAAGACAGACCAACCAGAAAGAGTATCGATCCAGATATAAATTCCCTAGATGAAGAACTATGATTGGCATACAGTACCCTCCATCATCAAAAATCTGAATATACATTTTTCTCTAGTGCACAGAGAATTATTCTTTAGGAAAAAACCACTTTGAAGGGCACAATTCAAACAACATATAAATGATAATGTAAAAATTCAAATAGAATAGATTTCTCATTGGACAAATTATTCAAGGATACACATACACATACACACATAGTTCTCTAGAAATAAGTCTGTTATCTCTTCTCTATTCCAATATGAAAGAATTTCAATATTGTTTATACTAAACCTGTTGTGTAATGTGTTTCTTTTTTAAATAGTAAAAGATTGTGTAAAGCAAAGAAAGAGGTTTACGCATGTCTTTGGATACTTTTTCATCAAAGTCTTTTGGTGGGGGTATACATACAGTTGTACTTGGGAATATGCTATGCTCTATGCTCAGGGCTCATTCCTGGATGTGCTTTGTGGATTGTATGTAGTGCTGGGAATAGGACCTGGGTTAGCTGTGTATAAGGAAACAAAAAGAGATTTATCATCAATGTACTATCACTGTACTCTCTCTTTGAAATTTTTTGTTTTCATGTATTCAATATGCCAAACACAGTAACAAGTCTCAAAATGGAGACATTACTGGGCCTGCTCGAGCAAAATCGATGAAAAATGGGAGCACAGTGTTTGACATTGTTAGTTTTCACAATAGACATCATCTACAATATTTTTAACTGCTCTTTGATGACTCTTTTTCACTGCAACGTATTTTCCAGGTATTTAAATGAAATACTTTGCATTTTATACTTTGTATTTTATTGAAATTCTCAGTTTCAATAATCTGACAATACATGCCTGATGAGAAAATTATTTCCATATTCATAATTTCTTCCTTTTTTAATTAAGTAATCTGAGTTTGTCTATAGTATTGTATGAGTTTGACAGTTTTTCCAGAACAAAGTGAGAAAGCTTTACAGTAATTTTAATATGCTTGTGTCTCAATTTTTGTTGTATATTGGCCAAAATGAAAAACTGATTTTTAAATATTTCTCTTTCATTGCAATCAGCTTTTACGAGTCCGATATTTTTATTCCACGGGATCATTTAAAAGATCTATTAATGTATGTTATAATGTGATAAGAAATAAAAAATCCTGATTAGAATACATCAATATTAGTTATAAAAATGTCATCCTTCTAGTCTCCAGCATGCTCCTCTTTATCTTCTCAATTAATCAATTATTTATTATATAATCAAATATATTATTTACATAATTACCATTAAAAATGAGTCACAAATTTAAGTGTATCAGTTAACTTAGGCCCTTTCTAATGAACGTTTTAATATAATTTCCCAAATAAAAGCAGCTTGCTCCTAAATTTCTTGGATAAATAAATGTAAGAAATTGTAAATTATTTAAGTGTATAGAATTTTTTATCTTAACTTCAATAGCCGGCATCCCATATGGTACCGCAGTACCTGCCAGGAGAGATCCCTGAGTAGAGTCAGAAATAAATTCTGAGTATCACTGGGTGTGGCCCACAAATTAGGAAAAAAAGAAATATTTCATAGAACACTTTTGAACTTTATTTTATACTTATAAAATACTAGTAAGAAAATATTAAAGTAAATTCTAGATCTTAGACATCGTCCTTTTTTTTTCCTTTTTGGCTTTTTGGTCACCCCACCAATGCTGCAGGTTTAGTCCTTGCTCAGCACTCAAGAATTACTGCTGCCTGTGCGCGAGGGTTCTATGAGATACCAAGGATTGAACCTGGGTCAGGCGCATGCAAAACAAATGCATTACCCATTATTCTATCATTGCTCCAGCCTGTCAGACATCATGCTTAGTACAGTTTTAGTCTTACTTTTAAAGTTGCATAAAACTATCTCTCAAATCTTTTATTTAAAAGTCACTGTTATATTCATTAATTTCATATCACAAGTTTAATATCATATAATTATTTATGTCTTTTTATACGTAGATATAATCTAGATTTCTATAATTATTCCTATCTTATATCTGAAAGAAACATATCTATTTATGTAAATAGATATAGACATATATGGGAAAAATGGGCTGGAGCGATAGCACAGCGGGTAAGGCGGTCGCCTTACAAGCGGCCAACATGGCCGACCCGAGTTCGATTCCTCCGCCCCTCTCGGAGAGCCCGGCAAGCTACCGAGAGTATTCGATATGCCAGACACAGTAACAACAAAGTCTCCAATGGAGACGTTACTGGGCCCGCTCGAGCAAATCGACGATCAACGGGAGGGCCTTTACCTTTTATGGGAAAAATACATGATAAAACTAAGTATATATTCATTTACATATATAGTAATGTCAGATACAAATATCTGGAGGGTAAATTACTGATTCTTAAATACATTTTGCTCATGCTTTATTGTTTTTTTAAAATCGTGTGCTTTTCTATGAGGAAAAATACAACTGACTATATCAAACTAGGTATCAATGTGGACAGTTTAAGAGGAAGTAAAAGTAAAATAAAACAAAACATGTTTATACACAGTCATGGCAACATATGCCTAATTCCTAGAGAGCAGAATTTTTTTGCCTAAATCATTCAAGGCTTGAATGACTTGTTTGTTCCTCAGGGTATAAATAAATGGGCTTATCATAGGGGATATGGAAGTAGCTAACAAAGTAATCCCTTTGTTAATTCTCATTACATCTTTTCCTGTAGGTTTCACATAGATAAAGATAAGACTGCCATAAGTTATGGAAACCACAATCATGTGAGAGGAACAGGTAGAAAATGCCTTTTTCCTTTGCTGGGCAGAGGGGAATCGAAAAATAGTTTGAATGATACAAATGTAGGACCAAACCACAAACATGAGAGTGGCAAAGAGTACAAATACAGCACAGATAATAAAAAACTTCTGTATAAATTGTGTGTCTGAGCATGATATCGTTATAATAGCATCTGCGTCACAAGCAAAGTGATCAAGGGCATTATTATCACAGAACTCTAGTCCCATTACCACACTAACAAGTGGAATTAAGATCAACAGTGTAATCACCCAGCAGCAGAAAAGAAGTCTTCTGCAGACCCGATGATTCATAATAGTCATGTAATGAAGAGGTTTACAGATGGCGACATATCGATCATAGGACATAGTGGCCAGGAGGAAAAATTCTGTTACACCAAATAGATATACAAAAAATAATTGAAATGCACATGCG
Source organism: Sorex fumeus (assembly GCF_029834395.1). Lineage (NCBI taxonomy): Eukaryota > Metazoa > Chordata > Mammalia > Eulipotyphla > Soricidae > Sorex > Sorex fumeus. The sequence goes on along the minus strand of NW_026606086.1, from coordinate 13,665,260 downwards.
TAATAGGTAATTGTTTTATCACCTGTTGATATACTGTATAAAAATCTAGGAATAGCAACAGAAGTGAATAAAATCTCCAAGATGGAAAAATTTTGCAGAAAATAGTACATAGCCGTTTTTAGGCGGGCATCCACTAATGTGATGACAAGGATGATCAGGTTTCCAGTAATGCTCAGCAGGTAGGTGATAAGTAGAAATACAAAAAGCAGAATCTGCAGGTGTGGGTCATCTGTCAATCCGAGAAGGATGAAAGTGATTATTGCTGTGTGATTTCTCATTCTGGCTTCTGACTTCTCAAGCTACGTGTAAAACAGAGGTAATGAGAGGAAGGAGAAAATACTATTGCTTTTGGATTGACATTGGTTAGCAAAATTGAGTAATTCCCATCTTAGACTCTTGTGTGACTACTTGTAAACACTATTTCTTTGATCTTTTAAAGTCATTCAATTGATTACAATCTTAGTTTTTAAAATAATGAGTATAACTTTACTAAGGAATAGCACTTACTTTTTTAAAAAATTTATTTATTAAATCACTGTGGGAAAAGTTACAAAGCTTTCAAGTTTAAGTCTCGATCATGTGATGATCAAACACGTTTCCCTTCAACAGTACTTATTTTTCACCAACAAGAACCCCAATATAAGCCCTCTCTCACCCTCCCAATGCCTGTGAGGCAGATGAATTCTAATTAAAACTCTATCTACTTTGATTAGATTCATTGTTTCGACAAAAGATGCGCCATTATTTTTTAGAGTTTACACCCTCAAATCAGACCTGCTGAGAAGACATTGTGAAATAATTTGTTTTCTACAACTGGTTACAAGAACAAAATGATGTTGCACAGCTGCAATAGCTGCTGCGCAATTTTGGATTTCTGATATTTTACTTATTAAGCCTGGAAGTATTTCTGCCGAGAGCCAGGTACATATGAGATTGATTTTAGTGGCTCTGGAGCCATGGCTCTGCTAGAGAGCAGCTCCTGAGGGGCAACTCGCAACCTCGGTAGGGCGTGAAGGATGATCCAGGAACGCCCCCTTCCCATGAGGTCTCAGTAGGAGTAGCTTTTATTTATGTGTAAATATGTGCTCTGCACAATAAACTGTAATTAACTGAAATCTTCATAAAATAACTAACATTCATTTTATTTTCTTGTTTTATTCACATTTTTTAAAACAGTTAACCTCTAACACTTCAACTGTCATGAATCCTTTGCAAGTATTCCTCATTAAAATATATATTAACATGAAATTAATGTTTTAGAGAAATGTTTAATTATCAGTAATTATAATAATCATATTATATAATTATAATTATGAATATCAATTAAATATAAAAAGACCATTTCCCACATTTTCAAGAATTGATTTCAAATTTTACTTTGTTCTTTATAATAAACTTATTCACATCATTTAATTTTCTGTAGGTGAAATGACATCAAAAACAGTAATATCTATTTTCTTCCCCAAACTTTTCTATATCAAAAAACTGAATTTTATTCTAGTTTCACTGCCAAGATTTCAAATATTTTTTCTTTTGTGCAAAAGATTTATCAAGTAAGAAGTTTTTTTTTAAATAAAAATAGTTTTGAAGACTCTGTTCTATTACAATTCATTTATAGTGGTCTACTTCAGGCAAGAACCAGTCAACCTGGTACTTTTATTTGCATCCTTCAAAGTTAGTCACAAAGAATTACACAAACACAGTCATTGTCCAAATAACATGGTATAGTGAACATCATTTCAAATAAACCCTATCTCATATTTAATTTGTTGTTTTTATTTGCCTAATTTTATCATTTCATTCATTTTTCTTTCTACTGGGATAAAGTATCAAGTTAGGTGACAAGTGGTAGAAAGAAACTTTAAAGTATATTATATTATGCCAGCCATTACATAGCTGGACCATCTGCTTGGGAAAATTTCTATTCACTCACTGTCCATTTACTTCCTTCTTACCCCATTCCAGTTTTTATTCTCATGGATGTTTGAAAATTCTGGTTACTTTCTCAGGTTTTCTTCTAGATTCTTCATAGGTGTCTTTATGACTCATCTTCATGACATTCAGTGCCTTGCCAAATATTTTGTCATATCCTTATCATGTTGTGGGAAAATTTTTTCTTTAATATTTCATCTTGTTAATGGCTCAAAAGATATAATCAGAAGCAAAAGTTAATTATAGGCATCAACCTATTTTCAAGTCAGATGAAGTGACTATATTTCAAAATTTTTTGGTCTTTAATTTGGAGGTCTACACATAGCAGTGCCCAAGGATCATTATAAGGGGAAGTCAGTAGAGAAATGAGCAGGTTTTGCTACCTTACCTGCTCCACTATCCCTGAAAGACTTGTTTTATAGGTTGCCTCAAAATTGAAACTTCCGATACTTTACAAATCCCAGAGAAATTACGTTTTTAAATTTAGTACAAAATTTTATTCAAGAGGTTGTTCCTAATCTTATCAAAATTGATCATGAGCCCAAAGAAATAGTACAAGTCTCTTGCTGAAGCCACATGTCCTCATGAGCAACTGCATGAGCTTGCTAGGCAGAGCCTCTTTTAAAAATCCACAAGTACATAAAAACAAAAAAAGAAAAAAATAGAAACTGAATGTCTGCTACAAATATGTGTGTGTGAGTATGAGTATCGCTCTATCTATATGTATGCATTTGTTCATCGGGTGTCTATATTATTCTTAAATACTGCAAAATAATATTGAAATACTCAGCATATCTTCATGTTCTCCTTTTAGTCTCACGGTAGCACTGTCCTCCCTTTATTCATCGATTTGCTCAAGCGAGCCCAGTAACATTGTACATTGTACTGTGTTTGGCATGTCAAATGCATCACAGGTAGCTTGCCCGGCTTTGCCGGGCGGGTGAGATACTCTCAGTACCTTGCTGGGTTTTCCGAGAGGGGCGGAGGAATTGAACTCAGGTTGGCCAGGTTAGCCGCCTGCAAGGCAAACACCCCACCCACTCTGCTAACGCTCCAGCCCCTACTTTTAGTTGACTAAAAATATGATAATCTTTCAATAGCCCCAGACATGATTTATACTATCATTCATTTTATAGAGAAAAGTGTCTTTGAGCTAGTTATTACTTATTTACTTATTACTTATTTACTTTATGTACTGTAAAAATTCCTAAACTTTTCCTCAATGTCACATTTAGACTGAAGTAATTTTAGAAAAGCAATCTCGATGAAGAGATGAAGAGTAATATTCTTATGTTTGATTTTCCAATGTTATAATGAGATTAATGAAATATTTCCAACACTTGCACATAATGTTTGAAGAAAGTGCTAATTGAGGACAAAGTCTCTATCTCAGAGACATTATAACATATCTTTATCAGAAGATAAGAGATTTGAAAAATGTTTTGTATAATTGACGGATTCTAAAAGGGCATCTATCATGATGGCTCTTTACCAACTTCTACTTTCCTGGTGCCAAAATAAATAACAAAGGAAAAACTAAAATTCCAGATTTAGGTGCTGGAGCGATAGCACAGCGGATAGGGCATTTGCCTTGCACTTGGCCGACCTGGGTTCGATTCCCAGCATCCCATATGTTCCCCTGAGCACCACCAGGAGTAATTCCTGACTTCAGAGCCAGGAATAACCCCGGTGCATAGCCAGGTGTGACCCAAAAAGAAAAAAATATTCCAGATTAATTACTCTTGCACATATTTAAGCAAAATAGAACAGAAAAAATACCAGTATCCTAAACATACAGAAAAATTCTTCAAAAAAATCAGAGAATTTTCCTTTTCTTTAAAACTTGTAAAAAATTAGAATTATCTATTTTTTTAGACCAGCAAAAAAAGGATAGTTTTAGAATTTCTTGAGTGAAATTCCCTTTGCTGAACTTTCAATTCTAAATAATCTCTTCAATTATCCTCTTTGATTATTCTTTTTCTGTCAAATTGATATGGGGAATGAAAAATCATAAATTTTCTCATAGCAATCTGTGATTATATTTTAATATTATAATCTACTGCAGAATATAATATAAAATAGAAATACACAGAATTAAAACAGATTTCATGTATCACAGAAAGTTGACAAACCTTAATACTCTTTCTTATAAACTTTTCTAGAAAGCTTAAAGATATTCAAGTGCATTTCTAAGGTTGATAAATCTGAAATCCTAGGTTAACTTTTGGAAGATTCCTCAACATCTATTTGGTAAAACTCTTCAAGTTTGACTGTAATACACAGATTTATTAGCTTATAGTAAGTTAAATCTTCGACTCATTTTTTTTTTATTTTCCACCATCATCTCTTCCTATTTTCTCTGTAAATTACTCTGAAACGTAAGCTAATGAAACCAAACACTAAACAGAGGTCAAACTGATCAGTGAGTTTATTTTCTTGCATTTTCCACCAAGCAGGTGAATTTTGAAGACTACAAATTCTTCGTGTCTCACCTTAATAAAATATTCATCAGCAGGAGCTCTTCAGTTTTTATATGAGGGAAATGGTATGAGTGTTACTTTTAAACCATTACTATGCGATGAAAACAGTGAAAATACTTATAATGATGAATAAGAATGCAAATGTTTATTTTTATTCCATATGCACAGAGAAATGAATCTCCCACTGCAAACTACTACTAGTCTATTTCAAAATATATATATATATATATATTTACTCCATATCATACCCACAGAGAAATAAAATGCTGATTTTCTCCAAATCCATATGCATGGATTATTCAGGTTTATGTTTCCTATCAAGAGTAAAAAATCACCGTTGACAGCAGTGATTTTCAACACATAAAATTTACCGTTGATCTTCAAGGAGAATGATTTTTAACTCTACAATGGAAGGGAAACTATCCATCTAATAATCGGGAGCTTTTTAATTAGAATTGCACTGCAACTGAAACTCACTAAACAAATTGAAGAAATTCTGATGTACTCAGGATATCATTTTTTATACTAATATAGAGTAAAGTAAGTAAAGGCCCTCCCGTTGATCATCGATTTGCTCGAGCGGGCCCAGTAACGTCTCCATTGGAGACTTTGGTGTTACTGTTTCTGGCATATCGAATACTCTCGGTAGCTTCCCGGGCTCTCTGAGCACATATACTTCGGCAGCACATATACTAAAATTGGAACGATACAGAGAAGATTAGCATGGCCCCTGCGCAAGGATGACACGCAAATATAGAGTATAGGGTTCTTAATTACTTATGGTTTTTAACACTTTCCCTCTACAATATCTAGATCTAGATATTAATGGATATTGATATAGTAAAAGAATTCACATTCAAATTCTACTTTATGTAATCCTATTGACATTTACATGTATCATTATCCAGAATACTGTAGGTAAATTTGATTCTACTTAAATATAGTAGAGATGACCTTAATATAAGTAAAATGTGATTTTTGAAAATTATATCATGAACCAGACCACTTCTGAATATCTATAAAATCTCTGCTAGCAGTGAGCTTTCTTTAATTTACTTAAAAATATGCTTCGGATTGTACCATCATTGTATATGACCAGTGCAAATGCAACTATAAAAGACAAAAGGAGTAATCAGGAATTAACATGAATATTTCCTAATGAATTTATATAATATATTCAAAAATCTGATAAATCATATATCAATTTTCTAGAATGAAAAGCAATAATAATTAGTATATGTTCTGATGATGTAATTTTTTTATAAAACATGAAAATCTATGTATTGAGATTAAGAAAATAGATTACCTAATTAAAAGTACAGATAACAAAATACAAACATACTTACACTTATCTCAGACAATGCAACTTTTAGTTGAATAGATTATCCTGATAGCATCAGTGTATTTATATGATCCCCTCACTTGGAGCTTTCCATGTTACCACACCACTTTGGGAGGTACCATCAGAATTTCCATTAACTGTTAAGATACACAGTAGCTCTTAATCTTCCGTTTCACTTTAAAGCTAAAAAACAGTTTCTGAAAATTCAGTTTGCCCAAAAACTGTTTTTTTTTAAAAAAAAAACTGACAAAAGTTGATTTTGAAATGAATCAGAAACAGGTATGTTCTGATGTCTCTGGACAACAAATTTAAAACAATGGAATAAGATAATGTTTTCTGATGACAGTCTTGTGGATGTGCTGGACTCTCTGTGGATAAACCAAGGGTCCTTTGTGTCCAAAGTTGAACATGAATTTACAAGCTAATACAGCTTACGAAATGAAACTAATGAACTTACTTTAGACAAAGGCCATCAGAGGCGTCACTGGAATCCATATCTTTGGGGACAAAAATAATAACTTCAGTAATCTCTTAGCAAGTGCTTAGACTTAGCTGATGTGAAAAAAAAAAAAAAACAATTCCAGGACTGGAGCTATGGCACAGCTGGTAGGGCATTTGCCTTGCACACGAAGGACTTGGGTTCCATTCCCAGCATCACATATGGTCCCCTGAGCACGCCAGGAGTAATTCCTGAGTGCAGAAGCCAGAAGTACTTCCTGTGCATCGCCAACCCCTGTACATCGCCAGGTGTGACCATTACTCCACCCCCAGGAAAAAAATTCTAGGAATTCTTAAAATCAGATAATAAAGGGAAGAAGAAGCCAGAAGTGGCCTTCCCGATTTCTAGTGTGAAAACCCAGATGATCCATGAAGCACCATCAGGTGTGCTCTCTGAACCAGAAGTAATCCCTGAACAACCCTCAGGCGTGGACCTCCTCCAAACCCAATGATTCTGAAAAGAATACATCTGCGTTTTCGAGAGGAAGGATATATTTTAAAATGCTATACATATTTAACATAAAGTATACTTTGAAATGTCTATACAAATAAATATACTTTTGTATAAAAACTTTCCATATAGCATAGTGTACATTGTAAGAATTAGTGAATGCTAGAAAAATGGTAACTACTAGTCTATGGATATCTATGGACAAAAATACTCTAGCAAATATAAAGTGTTCAAATATTGAAATTAAGCCAGTAATGGTACTGTACTTATTAATGTTACTGTTATTTTAGAAACATTCAAGTAAATACACAGTAAGATGCACTCATGTAGATATATGGAAATTTTACTATGCAAACTCTTACCTAGCACTATTATTATTAAGGAGATAGATGCAGAAGCATTTGATATAAAATAGGAATATAAATTGTACTTTTTAACCTATTAAGTCCTTAAATATCTTTTATTATAAGATACTCAACAATCCAAGCTGCTAGCTCATTTGTAATAGACTGAAATCAAAAATATTCTTTTCCATATAAAAAAGAAAAGAAACATTAATTATGTGCATAAGTAATAACTTTAAAATTAAGAATTTAAAAAAGGAATGCTAGTGGGTATTATAGAAGTTAGGCGGATTTATCAATAATACTGATTACAATTTAAACCATCACTTAAGGTAATTTTATATCTTAGTAATTATCAGTGAAAGGGCACAGAATTTATTAAATGCAGCTAAGTCTATGTTTCTCATTTTCTAATAAGTTACTCATGACGTAAGCTGAGGAGAAATGTACCTGATAAGAAGAGCTTATTCAATTTATCTTTCGATTTTAAGTCGTATTTTTGTTGTTAATTAGTGTATTGTTCATGCCTTGAGTAATAACCCTTTAAAAACAATATTATACACACATCTTCTCCCACTGAATAAATTGTTTTTCCATCCTTTTATTTTCATTTTCAAAGGTACTTCAGCTTATTATAGTAATTATCAGTATTTTGCTAACATTAATTTTTTTTTATTTCGAAGTAACTGGTCAGAGGTTTCATAGTAAAGTTTAACGCTATTTCATGAAGTGTTATCATAAGTACTCCTTGGTTTCTAGATGATATAAATTTTTAGCTATTTCAAAAGTTTTATGTTTCATTTTCACCCTTCTATTTTCCAGTCCATATTTGTGAAAGAGTTTTTCTTTCTCCAGTGTATACTCTTAGATAGTTAGTCAAGGATAAAACATTGAAGAATTTTGGGCTAATTTTTGATATTTCAATTCTATTCATTGATTTTTGTGTCCGTTTTTGTATTTTACATCACGGGAAGCTAGCCAGGCTCTGCCATGCAGGCAAGATACTCTCGGTAGCTTACCTGGCTCTCCAAGAGGGGCGGAGGAATCGAAGCAGGTCGCCATGTTGGCTGCATGCAAGGCAAAAACCCTACCGCTGTGCTATCGCTCCAGCCCAAGGTCCCTAGATAGTACAGTAAATAAGATGTTCTGACACATATTTGATTCCTAGCAGAACATGGTCACCTGAACATTGACAGATTCAGCCCTGGAAGCCCAAGTCACTTGTCTATGGATAATAAGAATTGCATCTGTTATCTCTTGAATTGAACCACCAGGATTATGGACTCTGGTGGGGTCGCTGAGTTCCTTGAGCCTCGCTTGGCCTCCCCCATTCCCGATTATACTTCATTGAAAAGTGGGTTTATGTTATGTACTAAAACATAAAATGCCCTCTTCCTGTTCGCCACCATAACTGTCCCAGTCTTATTTCTCCCCCAGATCAGTAAGCCCGTCAGTATTCAAACCTGGGACTCCGCATACGTGCACTAGGCGTCCTCTAGGACCTGGGACGCTCACCATTCCTGAACCACTTCCTGTTCGCCCCCAACGCTGTGCCAGTCTTCTTCCATGCCCAGGGTGTACCCCCCAAACACACCAAGTACCCGAAGGGGGCGTGGCCTCGCCAGAAGTGGGTGTGGTTTTGGCAGAAGTGGTGTGGACTAGTTTTTGACTGTGGGCACTCAAACGGTCACAGTACATTACCCAGACCCAGCATTCTTGTGTGTCATCTGAGTAACCATAAATCCCCACCAATATGAAGAAACAAAGCAAATCCCCACCAAGAGGGGGGACAAAAAAAGAGTCCAGAAGCCTCAAAAGGTGCTACTCACCTAAGGGAACTCTCTGAGAAAGAATTCAGATATGAGGTAATGGAGATATTCAATGAACTCAATAAAACAGTGAGACAGATATCCTGTCAATTAAAGGAGGTCATGAATCAAAACAATGGATGGACAATCGAGAAAATTCAGGAAGGAATAAGAGCAGAAATTGGAAAGCTACACACAGAAATGTCAAGAATAAAAGATTCCGTAGATGAAATAAAAATCTCAGTCTATGCCATCAACAGTAGATTGGCCGCAGCTGAAGACACAATCAGTGACCTGGAAGATCAGCTGCACCAAGCCAACAGGCAACAACAAACAATGGCAGGAGACCTCAAAATTGCTGTAGGGAGAATCAGAGTCCTAGGAGATGATTCTAAGAGGAACAACATTAGAATCATTGGAGTACCAGAAGGTCAGGGAAACAATCTCAATGAAAAAGCCACAGTCAAACAAATCATTGCTAAAAAATTCCCAGAGCTCAAAAATGCAGTCATTCAGAATCAAGAAGCCTGAAGGTTGCCAGATAAAAGAGACCCTAACAAAAACACTCCAGACATATAGTTAGAATGATGGATGCCACAAATAGTGACACAATACTGCAAGCAACAAAGTCAAAGAAGGAAAACACATACAAAGGAGCACCCTTTCTATTCACAGCAGGTCTCTTAGAGGAAACCCTCCAAGCCCGAAAGCAATGGTGGGCTATAGAGAAAAACTCACTGAAATGAACGCTTCACCAAGAATACTCTATTCTGCTAAACTCTCACTGAAACTTGAAGGAACAGTACCCAGTGTTGTGGATAAACAACAGCTCAGAAACATCATAGACTCAAAACACAATAGTAGCCATAGATTTCAATATTGCCTTATCACTGCTAGATAGATCAACAATAGCAAAACTAAGCAAGGAAAAATTGATTTCAAAGGAAGAAATAGAAGAGAGAGGGCTTATAGACCTATAGGGGGCTTTTCACCCCCCAAACAAAGAATGAACATTCTTCTCCAATGCACAAGGAACATTTTCCAAAATAGACCATGTGCTAGAACACAAAACATACCTCAATAAAACCAGGAAGATAGAAATCAGGAAGAGTGTTGATACTTCAACAATCTTTTCAGACCACAATGCACAGAGAATAAAAGTGAATCACACACAGACATGGAAAACCAAATCAAAGACATGGAAATTAAACAACTCTATGTTGAACAAGGAGTGGGTCAGGAAGGAAGTCAAGGGCTAAAACAAAAGATACCTGGAAAGAAATGAGAATGAAGATGAGCTACCAGAACATACGGGATGCAGCTAAAGCCTTGTTAAGGGGAAAATGTATAGCTCTGCAAGCATTTATCAGGAAGGAAGAAAGGGCCCACATAAACAACTTGACTTCACAACTCAAGATCTTAGATACGAACCAACGAAAGGACCCCAAACCGGGTAGAAGAAAATAGATCATAAAACTTAAAGCAGAAACCAACGACATGGAAACAGGTAAAACAATCCGAAAGATCAATGAAACCAAATGCTTGTTTGTAGTTTATAATAAAAAATAAACAAATAAATAGAAGAAATTATCAACGGAGACATTATTATTCTCATTAGGCAAATACTGTCAGATGATTGGAACAAAAAAATTGTAATAAAATAAAAAGTATAAAATGCAAAAATTTTAATTAAGCAAATGGAAAATATAGTGAGTCATCAAGAGCAGTTGTAAATTTTGTAGATAAAGTTTATTTAAAGATTTTCATAGCAAAATTTCCATACCAAAGTACCCCAGAATTAAAAAGAGGGATGGGTACTTGATTATTCTATAACTGAAACCCAAGCACAAATATTTGTAACTCTACAACTGTACCTCAAAAATAAATATAGTCATCCATCTCGTCTCCAGCATGCTCCTCTTTATCTTTGCAATTAAGAAATTATTTATTATATAATCAAATATATTATTTACATAATTACCATTAAAATGAGTCTCAAGTTTAATTGTATTAGTTAAATTAGGCCTTTTCTGGGTGTTGGGAGAATCTTTCCATTCTGAAAGTAGACTACAGACTAAACACGGTTGCCACTCAATGCCTCTTTTGCAAAACACAACACCCAAAAGGAGAGAGAGAACAAAAGAGAATACCCTGACACAGAGGCAGGGTGGGATGGGGGGATGGGTTGTGGGAGGGATACTGGGACCCGTGGTGGTGGAAAATGGGCACTGGTTGAGGGATGGATCATTGTACAATTGAAACCCAAGCACAAAAATTTGTAAATCTACAACTGTACCTCATGGTGTTTCACTAACAAAAATTTTAAAAAAATGTAAATTATGGAGAATGGGCACTGGTGGATGGATGGTACTTGATCATTGGGTAACTGAAACCCAAGCACAAAAATTTGTAAGTATACAACTATACCTCATGGTGTTTCACTAATAAAAATTAAAAAAAAAAACTTAGGCCCTTCCTAATGAAAGTTTTAATATAATTTCCCAAATAAAATCAGCTTGCTTCTAAAATCATGGATAAATAAATGTAAGAAATTGTAAATTATTTAAGTGTACACAATTTTTCATCTTAACTTCAATAGCCGGCATCCCATATGGTACCGCAGTACCTGCCAGGAGAGATCCCTGAGCACAGAGTCAGAAATAAATCCTGAATATCACCGGGTGTGTCCCACAAATTAGAAAAAAAGAAATATTTCATCAAACACTTTTAAACTATATTTTATACCTATGAAAATACTATTAAGAAAATATTAAATTAAATTCTAGATATTAGACATCATCCTTTTCTTTTTGACTTTTTGGTCGTCCCACCAATGCTGCAGGTTTAGTCCTTGCTCAGCACTCAAAAATTAGTACTGTGTGTACTCGAGGGTTCCATGGGATACCAAGGATTGAACCTGGGTCAGGTGAATGCAAAACAAATGCATTACCCATTATTCTATCATGCCTCCAGCCCCTCAGACATCTTGCTTAGTACAGTTTTAGTCTTACTTTTAAAGCTGCACAAAACTATCTCTCAAATCTTTTATTTAAAACTCACTGTTATATTCATTTATTTTATATCATAAGTTTAATGTCTTATAATTAATTATGTCTTTTTATATGTGGATATAATCTAGAGTTCTATAATTATTCCAATTTTATATCTGAAAGAAATATATCTGTTTATGTAAATAGATATAGATATATATGGAAATAAATAACATGATAAAACTGGGTATATAATCATTTACATATATAGTAATGTCAGATACAAATATCTGGAGGGTAGATTACTCATTCTTAAATACTTTTTTCTCATGTTCTATTGTTTTTTTAAAATCTTGTGTTTGTCTATGAGGAAGAGTACATCTGATTATATCAAACTTGGTATCAATGTGAACAGTATAAAAGGAAGTAAAAGTAAAATAAAACAAAACATGTTTATACACAGTCATGGCAGCATATGCCTAATTCCTAGAGAGCAGAAGTTTTTTCCCTAAATCATTCAAGGCTTGAATGACTTGTTTGTTTCTCAGGGTATAAATAAATGGGCTTATCGTAGGTGATATGGAAGTAGCTAACAAAGTAATCCCTTTGTTAATTCTCATTACATCTTTTCCTGTAGGTTTCACATAGATAAAGATAAGACTGCCATAAGTTATGGAAACCACAATCATGTGAGAGGAACAGGTAGAAAATGCCTTTTTCCTTTGCTGAGCAGAGGGGAATCGAAAAATAGTTTGAATGATACTAATGTAGGACCAAGCCACAAACATGAGAGTAGCAAAGAGTAAAAATACAGCATAGATAATAATCAACTTCTGTATAAATTGTGTGTCTGAGCATGATATCGTTATAATAGCATCAACATCACAAGCAAAGTGATCGAGGGCATTATTATCACAAAACTCTAGTCCCATTACCACGCTAACAAGTGGAATTAACAACAACAGTGTAATCACCCAGCAGCAGAAAAGAAGTCTTCTGCAGACCCGATGATTCATAATAGTCATGTAATGAAGAGGTTTACAGATGGCGACATATCGATCATAGGACATAGTGGCCAGGAGGAAAAATTCTGTTAGACCAAATAGACATACAAAAAACAATTGAAATGCACACGCATAATAGGTAATTGTTTTATCACCTGTTGATATACTGTATAAAAATCTAGGAATAGCAACAGAAGTGAATAAAATCTCCAAGATGGAAAAATTTTGCAGAAAATAGTACATAGCCGTTTTTAGGCGGGCATCCACTAATGTGATGACAAGGATGATCAGGTTTCCAGTAATGCTCAGCAGGTAGGTGATAAGTAGAAATATAAAAAGCAGAATCTGCAAGTGTGGGTCATCTGTCAATCCGAGAAGGATGAAAGTGATTATTGCTGTGTGATTTCTCATTCTGGCTTCTGACTTCTCAAGCTATGTGTAAAACAGAGGTAATGAGAGGAAGGAGAAAATACTATTCCTTTTGGATCGACATTGGTTAGAAAAATTGAGTAATTCCCATCTTTGACTCTTTGGTGACTACTTGCAAACATTAATTTTTTTGATTTTTAGTGTCATTCAATGATTACAATCTTAGTTTTTAAAATAAGGAGTAAAAATTGAAATAGGTGTAGCACCTACTTATGCATAAGTATGTGCTCTGCATAATAAACTACAATTAACTGAAATCTTCATAAAAAGACTAACATTCATTTTATTTTTCTTGTTTTATTCACATTTTTTAAAACAGTTACCCTCTAACACTTCAACTGTTATGAATCCTTTGCAAGTATACCTCATTAAAATATATATTAACATGAAATTAATGTTATGATCTCTTAGAGAAAATATTATTTGAAAAACAAAATCATCTTAGATTTTTTAATTATCAGTAATTATAATTATCATATTATATAATTATAATTATGAATAATATCAATTAAGTATAAAAAGACCATTTGCCACATTTTCATAAATTTATTTCAAATTTTACACTGTTCTTTATAATAAACTGATTCACATCGTTTAATTTTCTGTAGGTGAAATGACATCAAAAACAGTAATATCTATTTTCTTCCCCAAACTTCTCTATATCAAAAAACTGAATTTTATTCTAGTTTCATTGCCAAGATTTCAAATATTTTTCTTTCCTGCAAAAGATTTATCACATAAGATTGTTTCTTAAGGAGCTGGAGCGTTAGCACAGCGGGTAGGGCATTTGCCTTGCACGCGGCCAACACAGGTTCAATTCACAGCATCCCATATGGTCCCCTGAGCAGCGCCAGGAGTAACTCCTGAGTGCAGAGCCAGGAATAACCCCTGTGCATTGCCGGGTGTCATCAGAAAAAAAAAAAAAAAGAATGTTTCTTCAAAATAAAAATAGTTTTGAAGACTCTGTTCTACTACAATTCATTTATAGAGGTCTACTTCAGGCAGTACTCACTTGAACCAGTAAACCTGGTACTTCTATTTCCATCCTGCAAAGTTAGTCACAAAGAATTAGACAAACACAGTCATTGTCCAAACAACATGGTGTACTGAATACTCCCAAACAAGAGGCTGGTTGGCTGTTTGTTAGTATAACATCAACTTACTCCAGGTTCTAGCTACCTCGGTCACTGTTTATGAGTTAATATTCTCTATTAAGAAGAAAGGCTAAAATATTTACATGATGATCACATAGGTAATAGATAATAAGCAAATACATTTAATATTAAAGTTATTGAAGTTATGGCATTGAAGCCATTGAAGTTATGGCAACCTCCTGTTCGGTCCTTGCAGGATGTTTCATGTTTAGCTGCACATTTGCAACTCCCAGTGTTTAAATTCGGCTAAACTTATTTTAGCCGGGAGTTTGTCCCAACACTTCGCTTTTATTAGTGGGACGGTTTCTCACTGTGTACCATTATATACCATTATCAAATGGTTCCATGTTACCTATGAAATTTTGGAATGATTATGACTCTTTGTTTTTTTAATAGCCCACCTTGTTCCTCTTAAGTAAACATGCATAGATCAAATCACAAATACATAAGACAAAGTACTGAATCAGCGGACTGCTGAAAATACATTCTTATTATTCAGTTGCTTTTTATGAAGCTAGTCAAAAGATATTGCTTCAATTTATCAAGTCTTCTGTATTATCAAGCCTTAGTCGATCCAGGTTCATTTCCCAGCACCACATATGATTTCCTGAATAATGCTAGTTGTGGTTTCTGAGCATAGAGCTATGGGAACATGCTGAGTTCTTCTGGATATGGACCCTAAATTAAAATATATATTTACTGATAGGCAGGTAGAGAAACAGTTCCTATTAGGTGACATGTTGATGGTTAAAGATATCTTGATGGCTAAAAACTTTTTTCTTTGCCATTTCTTTACTATGATTTGACACCTACATTACAACATTCGGGAATTTTATGTTTCATGAAATCTGTGTTCTTGGGTTTTCTTTAATGCTTCTTATCCATCCACACTAGGATTCCCTTTGCCTTTTCATAGTACTCTATATGACAGTTGTATTCCTCAGATTTTGTCTCTATTTTTTCTACTCTGCTTATCTATGCACACTCAATGAACATTACTTAAAATCGTGAATTCAGTTTTGAATTCAGAATTTGATTAATAATCACTGTGATCATTAATCACTTGTAGATTTCATAATTTATTAAATTTTACATGTACAGTATACAATATTACCTCCTACATGCAAATATAATTTCTTCTCATTTATTGCTAGATATACTAAAAGTCAATGCTAACATTTATTGCCTATTGATCTATATTCACAATTGAAAGCAATCTGTATTGTTTTTGACATATATCTATCTTGAACATTGTTTCAAATAAACTATTTCATATTTAATTTGTTGTTTTCATATGCCTAATTTGACCATTTTATTCAGTTTTTCTACTGGAGTAAAGTAAAAATTTGGTGACAAGTTGTAGAAACTAACTTTAAAAAATATTATATTATGCCAGCCATTACATACAGAGATGGACCATCTGCTTGGGAAAATTTCTATTCACTCACTGTCCATTTACTTTCTTCTTACCCCATTCCAGTTTTTATTCTCATGGATGTTTGACAATTTTGGTTACTTTCTAGGGTTTTCTTCTAGATTCTTCATAGGTGTCTTTATGACTCATCATCATGACATTCGGTACCTTGCCAAACATTTTGTCATATCCTTATCATGTTGTGGGAAAAAACATTTTCTTAATATTTTATCTTGTTAATAGCATAAAAGATATAATCAGAAGCAAAAGTTAATTATAGGCATCAACGTATTTTCATGTCAGATGAAACGACTACATTTCCTCATTCTTTGGTCCTTAATTTGGAGGTCTGCACATAGCAATGCCAAAGGATCATTATCAGGGGAAATCAGTAGAGAAACGAGTAGGTTTTGCTCTTACCTTCTCCACTATGCCTGAAATATTTTTTTTATAGGTTGCCTCAAAATTGAAACTTCCGATACTTTACAAATCCCAGAGAAATTACCTTTTTAAATTTAGTAAAAAATTTTATTCAAGAGGTTGTTCCTAATCTTATCAAAATTGATCATGAGCCCAAAGAAATAGTGCAAGTCTCTTGCTGAAGCCACATGACCTCATGAGCGACTGCGTGAGCTTGCTAGGCATAGCCTCTTTTAAAAATCCACAAGTAGACAAAAACAAAAAAAGTTAAAATTAGAAACTGAGTGTCTGCTACAAATATGTGTCTGTGAGTATGTGTATCTCTCTATATGTATGCATGTGTTAATTGGGTGTCTATATTATTCTTAAATACTGCAAAATAATATTGAAATACTCAGTATGTCTTCAAGTTCTCCTTTTAGATGCACTGTAGCCCTATCCTTCCTTTATTCATCGATTTGCTGGAGCGGGACAAGTAACATTGTAAGACTAGTTGTTACAGTGTTTGGCATATCAAATACATCACTGGTAGCTTGCCAGGCTTGGTCAGGCGGGTGAGATACAATTGGTAGCTTGCTGGGTTTTCCAAGAGGAGCAGAGGAATTGAACTGGGGTTGGCCAGGTCGACCGCATGTAAGGCAAACACGCCACCCACTGTGCTATCGCTCCAGCCCCTACTTTTAGTTAACTAAAAATATGATAATCATTCAGTAGCCCGAGATATAATTTATACTATTATTCATTTTATAGAGAAAAGTGTCTGTGAGCTAGTTATTACTTATTTACTTTATGTATTATAAAAGTTTCTAAACTTCTTTCTCAATCTCACATTTAATTACACAAGTAATTTTACAAAAGTAATCTCGGTGAAGAGATGAAAAGTAATATTCTTATGTTTGATTTTCCAATGTTATAATGAGACTAATGAAATATTTCCAACACTTGCACATGATGTTTGAAGAAATGCTAATTGAGGACAATGTCTCAATTCTCAGAGACATTAAGACATATATTTATCAGAAGATAAGAGATTTGAAAAATGTTTTGTATAATTGATTCTAAAAGGGCATCTACCATGATGGTTCTTTACCAACTTCTACTTACCTGGTGGCAAAATAAATAACCAAGAAAAAATTAAATTTCTAGATTTAGGGCAGGAGCGATAGCACATAGGGTAGGGAGTTTGTTTGCCTTGCACATGGCCGAATGGTTTCGATTCCCAGCATCCCATATAGTCCCCTGAGCACCGCCAGGAGTAATTCCTGAGTGCAGAGCCAGGACTAACCCCGGTGCATAGCCGGGCATGACCGCAAAAAAAGAATACTCCAGATTTATTACTCTTGCATATATTTAAGCAAAATAAAACAGAAAATATACCAGTATCCTAAACATACAGAAAAATTCTTCAAAAAAATCAGAGAATTTTTCTTTCTTCAAAACATGTACAAAATTAGAATTATCTATTTTTTAGACCTGCAAAAAATGGACATTTTTAGAATTTCTTGAGTGAAATTCCCTTTACTGAACTTTCAATTCTAAATAATCTTTCCAATTATCCTCTTTTATTTTTCTTCTTCTGTCAAATTGATGTGCAGAATGAAAAAGAGTAAATTTTCTCATAACAATCTGTGATTATAATTTAATATTATAATCTATTGCAGAATATAATATAATATAGAAATACACAGAATTAAACAGATGTCATATATCGCAGGCAAGTTGACAAAACTTAATACAATTTCTTATAAACTTTTCTAGAAAGCATAAAGATATTCAAGTGCATTTCTAAGGTTTCTACATCTGAAATCCTAGGTTAACTTTTGGAAGTTTCCTCAACAAATGTTTAGTAAAACTCTTCAAGTTTGACTGCAATACACAGATTTATTAGCTTTTAGTAAGGTAAATCTTCGATTCATTTTTTTTTATTTTCCATCCACTTCTCTTCCTATTTTCTCTGTAAATTACTCTGAAATGTAAGCTAATGAAACCAAACACTAAACAAAGGTCAAAGTCATCAGTGAGTTTATTTTCTTGCATTTTCCACCAAGCAGGTGGATTTTGAGGACTAAAAATTCTTCGTGTCTCAACTTAATAAAATATTCATCATCAGGAGCACTTCAGTTTTTATATGAGGGAAATGGTATGAGTATTCCTTTTAAACCATTACTATGCAATGAAAACAGTGAAAATGCTTATAATGATGAATAAGAATGCAAATGTTTATTTTTACTCCATATGCACAGAAAAATGAATCTCCCACTGCAAACTACTATTAGTCTATTTCAAAATATATATATTTACTCCATATCATACCCACAGAGAAATAAAATGCTGATTTTCTCCAAATCCATATGCATGGATTATTCAGGTTTATGTTTCCTATCAAGAGTAAAAGTTCACCGTTGACAGCAGTGATTTTCAACACATAGAATATACCGTTGATCTTAAAAAGGAAAGATTTTTAACTCTACAATGGAAGGGAAACTATCCATCTAATAATCAGGAGCTTTTTAATTAGAATTCAACTGAAACTGAAACTCACTAAACAAATTGAAGGAATTCTGATGTACGTAGGACTTCATTTTTTATACTAACTAATATAGAGTGTTGGGTTCTCAAACACTTATGGTTTTTTAACACTTCCCTCTACAATATCTAGATCTAGATATTAATGGATATTGATATAGTAAAAGAATTCACATTCAAATTCTACTTTATGTAATCCTATTGACATTTACATGTATCATTAATCAGAATACTGTAGGTAAATTTGATTCTACTTAAATATAGTAGAGATGACCTTAATAAAAGTAAAATGTGATTTCTGAAAATTATATCATGAACCAGACCACTTCTGAATATCTATCAAATCTCTGCTAGCAGTGAGCTTTCCTTCATTTATTTAAAAATAGGCTTCGGACTGTAACATCATTGAATATGACCAGTGCAAATGCAACTATAAAAGAAAAAAGGAGTAATCAGGAATTAACATGAATATTTCCTAATGAATTTATATAATATGTTCATAAATCTTATAATTCATATATGAATTTTCTAGAATGAAAAGCAATAGTAATTAGTATATGTTCTGATGATATATTTTTTATAAATCATGAAAATCTATATATTGAGATTAAGAATATAGAGTACCTAATTAAAAAGTACAGATAATAAAATACAAACATACTTACACTTATGTCAGACAATACAACTTTTAGTTGAATAGATTATCCTGATAGCATCAGTGTGTTTATATGATCCCCTCACTTGGAGCTTTACATGTTACCACACCGCTTTGGGAGCTACCACCAGAATTTCCATTAACTGTTAAGATACACTGTTGCTCAGAAGCTTCCGTTTCACTTTAAAGCTAGAAAACAGTTTCTGAAAATTATGTTTGCCCAAAAACTGTGTTGTTTTTTTAAAAAAGAAACCTGGCAAATGTTGATTTCAAAATGAATCAGAAAAAGGTATGGTCTGATGTCTCTGAACAACGAATTTAAAACAATGAAATAAGATAATGTTTTCTGATGATAGTCTTGTGGATGTGTTGGACTCTCTGTGGATAAACCAAGGGTCCTTTGTGTCCAAAGTTCAACATGAATTTACAAGATAATAAAGCTTACGAAATGAAACTAATGAACTTTTTTTAGGAAAAGGCCATCAGAGGCGTCATTGAGATCCATATCTTTAGGGACAAAAATAATAACTTGAGCAATCTCTTAGCAAGTGCTTAGATTTTGCTGATGTAAAAAAAAACAAAAACAATTCCAGGGCTGGAGCTATGGCACAGCGGATAGGGCATTTGCCTTGCACACGAAGGACTTGGGTTCCATTCCCAGCATCCCATATGGTTCCCTGAGTATGCCACGAGTAATTCCTGAGTACATGAGTCAGGGATAAACCCTGTGCTTCGCCAACCCCTGTGCATTGCCAGGTGTGACCGTCACCCCCATCCCCAGATAAAAAGTTCTAGGAATTCTTAATGTCATATAATAAAGTGAAGAAGAAGCCAAAAGTGGCCTTCCCCGATTTCTAGCGTGAAAACCCAGATGATCCATGAAGCACCATGAGGTGTGATCTCTGAACCAGGAGTAATCCCTGAACAACCCCCGGGCATGGACCTCCTCCCAACCTCAATGTTTCTGAAAAGAATACATCTATGTTTTCGAGAGGAAGAATATATTTTAAAATACTATACATATTTAACATAAAGTATACTTTGAAATGTCTATACAAATAAATATAGCTTTGTACCAAAACTATCCATATAGCATAGTGTACATTGTAAGAATAAGTGAATGCTAGAAAAATGATAACTACTAGTCTATGGATATCTATGGACAAAAATACTCTAGCAAATATAAAGTGTTCAAATATTGAAATTAAGCCTGTAATTTTACTGTACTTATTAATGTTACTGTCATTTTAAAACTAATCAAGTAAATACACAATAAGATGCACTCATGTAGATATATGGAAATTTTACTATGCAAACTCTTACCTAGCACTATTATTATTAAGGAGATTGATGCAGAAGCATTTGATATAAAATAGAAATATAATTTGTATTTTTAACTTATTAAGGCCTTAAATATCTTTTATTATAAGATACTCAACAATCCAAGTTGCTAGCTCATTCATAATAGACTGAAAACAATAATATTTTTTTCCATATAAAACAGAAAAGAAACATTAATTATGTGTATAAGTAATAACTTTAAAAGTTAGAATTTAAAAAAGGAATGCTAGTAGGTATTATAGAAGTTAGGCGGACTTATCAATAATACTGTTTACAATTTAAAACAACACTTAAGATAATTTCATATCTTAGTAATTATCAGTGAAAGGACACAGAATTTTTTAAATGCAGCTAATTCTATGTTTCTCATTTTCTAATAAATTACTCATGATGTAAGCTGAGGAGAAATGTCCTGATAAGAAATGCTTATTCAATTTATCTTTCGTTTTTTAAGTCCTATTTTTGTTGTTCATAAGTGTATTGTTCCTTGCCTTGAATAATAACCCTTTATAAACAATATTATGCACACATCTTCTCCCACTGAATTAGTTGTTTTTCCATCCTGCTTTTATTTTCATTTTCAAAGGTACTTCAGCTTAGTATAGTGTTTATCAGTATTGTGTTAACATTATTTTTTTTTATTTCGATATAATTGGTCAGAGGTTTCATAGTCATGCTTAACGCTATTTCATGAAGTGTTACCATAAGTACTCCTTGGTTTCTAGATGACATAAATTTTTAGCTATTTCAAAAGTTTTACTGTTTCATTTTCACTCTTCTATTTTCCAGTCCATATTTGTGAGAATTTTTCTTTCTCCAGTGTAAACTCTTAGATAGTCAAGGATAAAACATTGATGAATTGTGGGGTAATTTTTGATATTTCAATTCTATTCATTGATTCTTGTGTCTGGTTTTGTATTTTAGCTTGTGTTGTCATGGTAGAAATAGATTTTAAAAGTGAAAACAAAATATATACATGACAGTTTAAGTAATGTTAATTAACCATAATGATAAATATGGATTAGCCTCTTAATTTTCCTACAAAACATAGTTTATACTTTAGTTAAGGGGTATAAAGAGAGATGCTAGGGTAATTTCAGAAATACAATATTATGCAATGTTTTTATTTCATAAATTATTTCATATTTCATTTTATAGGTATATATTAGAAAGATCATTTCACATGATTTTAATGATTAAAATTTTAGCATGTATATTTCCTAAAAGGATCTATCTTATTTTTTTGATCATCAAATTTCCTAAAATTGGTTTCTGTTCATTCAGAAATTGTATAAGAATCATGCTCTTAACACTTTGATCACATATCAACAATTGCTTCTCCATATTCAAAAATGTTAGGACTAGAGAATAATTGTTTTTACATAATATTTATCAAGACATCTCACTTAAATAAGTGCATTTTAGCAATGTAGAAGGCAAAAAGAAAAGGTGCACAAAAGTAGTGCCTAAAAGGAGAGAGAGAACAAAAGGGAATGCCCTGCCACAGAGGCAGGGTGGGATGGGGTGGGGGGTGGGAGGGATATTATACATGGTGGTTGAAAGTGGGCACTGATGGAAGGATGGGTATTTGATCATTGCATAATCGAAACCCAAGCACAAAATATTGTCAATCTACAACTGTACTTTATGGTGATTCACTAATAAAAAGAAAAACAAACAACAAAAATGTAGTGCTGTATTTCTACGTGTAAATAAGGAAACATAAGACATGATCACGATCACGATCATCCTGTTGTTCATGGATTTCCTCGAGCAGACACCAGGAACATCTCCTTCCTCGCCCTGAGATTTTAAAAGAGCCATATTCAATGCTCCTTCAGGCTTAGGAGAATGAGACCCATCATTGTTACTGGTATTTGGCATATTGAGTACGGCAGGGGAAGTTTGCCAGACTCTGCTTTGGGGGCAGTATATTTTTGATAGCCTGCCACATTCTCCAAAGACATAAGACAAAGAATTTTTTAAAATAGGTCCAAGGTGCTTAGATCTGTCACTGTCACTGTCCTCCCGTTCTTCATTGATTTGCTTGTGCGGGCCCAGTAACATCTCCATTGGAGACTTTGTTGTTACTGTGTTTGGCATATCGAATACATCACGGGGAGCTTGCCAGGCTCGGCCCTGCGGGCAAGATATTCTCGGTAGCTTACCGGGCTCTCTGAGAGGTGTGGAGGAATTGAATGCAGGTCGCCATGTTGGCTGCATGCAAGGCAAAGGCCTTATCGCTGTGCTATCGCTTTAGCCCAAGGTCCCTAGATAGTACAGTAAATGAGAAGTTCTGACACATATTTGATTCCTAACAGAACTTGGTCGCCTGAACATTGAGAGGTTCAGGCCTGGAAGCCCAAGTCACTTGTCTATGGATAATAAGAATTGCATCTGTTATCTCTTGAATTGAACCACCAAGTTTATGGACTCTGGTGGGGTCGCTGAGTTCCTTGAGCATCACTTGGCCTCCCCCATTTCCAATTATACTTCATTGAAAAGTGGATTTATGTTATGTACTAAAACATTAAATGCCCTCTTCCTGTTCGCCACCATAACTGTGCCAGTCTTATTTCTCCCCCAGATCAGTTAGCCCGTCTGTATTCAAACCTGGGACTTCGCATACGTGCACCAGGCGTCCTCTAGGACCTGGGACGCTCACCATTCCTGAATCACATCCTGTTTGCCCCCAACGCTGTGCCAGTCTTCTTCCATGCCCAGGGTATACCCCCCAAACACACACCAAGTACCCGAAGGGGGCGTGGCCTCACCAAAAGTGGGCGTGGAACTCATCACAACAGTCAGAGCAAACACAGACTCAAAGTTAAAGGATTGAAAACAATCCTGCAAGCAAAAAACTCCCTCAAGAAAGCTAGTGTTTCCATACTAATATTTGACACCATAAATTTCAGGTTGAAAAGATTAGAAGAAACAGCTATAGTCATTTTATCTTCATTAAGGAATACGTACAATAGGAAGAAATCACATTCTTAAATGTATACACACATAATGAGAAAAGAGGTAAATATTTAAAACAACTGCTAACAGATTTTAAGGACATTGCTAGCAACACAATAGCAGCCATAGATTTCAATATTGCCTTATCACTGCTAGATAGATCAACAATAGCAAAACTAAGCAAGGAAACATTGACTTTAAAGGAAGAAATAGAAGAGAGTGGGCTTATAGAGCTATAGAGGGCTTTTCACCCCCAAAATAAAGAATGCACATTCTTCTCCAATGCACAAGGAACTTTTTCCAAAATAGACCATGTGCTAGAACACAAAACATACCTCAATAAAATCAGGAAGATAGAAAACAGGAAGATTGTTGATACTTCAACAATCTTTTCAGACCAAGATGCACTGAGAATAGAAGTGAATCATACACAGACATGGAAAACCAAATCAAAGACATGGAAATTAAACAACTCAATGTTGAACAAGGAGTGGATCTTCCTTGTTGAACAAGGAAGGAAGTCACGGACTAAAACAAAAGATACCTGGAAACAAATGAGAATGAAGATGAGCTACCAGAACATATGGGATGCAGCTAAAGCCTTGTTAAGGGGAAAATGTATAGCTCTGCAAGCATTTCTCAGGAACAACTTGACTTAACAGCTCAAGATCTTAGATATGGACCAACGAAAGGACCCCAAACTAGTCAGAAGAAAATAGATCATAAAACTTAGAGCAGAAATCAACGACATGGAAACAGGTAAAACAACCCAAAAGATCAATGAAACAAAATGCTTGTTCGTAGTTTACTAATAAAAAAATAAATAAATAAATAAATAGAAGAAATTATCAACGAAGACAGTATTATTCTCATCAGGCAAATATTGTTAGATGATTGGAACAAAGAAATTGTAATAAAATAAGAAGTATAAAATACAAAATTTTAATTAATAAATGGAAAATATAGTGCGTCATCAAGAGCAGTTGTAAATTTTTTAGATAAATTTATTTAAAAAATTTTCATAGCAAAATTTACATACCAAAGTGATCCCAGAAATAAAAGGAGGGATGGGTACTTGATTATTGTATAACTGAAACCCAAGCACAAATATTTGTAACTTTACAACTGTACCTCATGGTGTTTCACTAATAAAGGTAAGTTAAAGGCCCTCCCATTGTTCGTTGATTTGCTCGAGCGGGCCCAGTAACGTCTCCATTGGAGACTTTGTTGTTACTGTGTTTGGCATATCGAATACGTCACAGGGTGCTTGCCAGGCTCTGCTGTGCTGGTGAAATACTCTCGGTAGCTTGCCGGGCTCTCCGAGAGGGGCGGAGGAATCGAACTCAGGTCGGCCATGTTGGCTGTGTGCAAGGCAAACGCCCTACCGCTGTGCTATCGCTCCAAAATAAAAATAGTCGTCCATCTAGTCTCCAGAACGCTCCTCTTTATCTTCGCAATTAAGAAATTATTTATTATATAATCAAATAAATTATTTACATAAATACCGTTAAAATGAGTCACAAATTTAAGTGTATTAGTTAAATTAGGCCCTTTCTGGGTGTTGGGAGATTCTTCCCAGGATGGGAGAAGCATGCTGAAAGTAGACTACAGACCAAACATGATTGCCACTCAATGCCTCTTTTGCAAAAACAGCACTCAAAAGGAGAGAGAAAACAAAAGAGAATACCCTGCCACAGAGGCAGGGTGGGATGGTGGGGATGGGTTGTGGGATGGATACTGGGACCCGTGGTGGTGGAAAATGGGCACTGGTGGAGTGATGGATCATTGTACAATTGAAACCCAAGCACAAAAATTTGTAAATCTACAACTGTACCTCATGGTGTTTCACTAACAAAAATTTAAAAAAAAATTTAAATGATGAAGAATGGGCCCTGGTGGAGGGTTGGGTACTCGATCATTACATAACAGAAACCCAAGCACAAAAATGTGTAAGTATACAACTGTACCTCATGGTGTTTCACTAATAAATGTGGAGGGCCCACAAAACCACTCTCTGGCCCGCGGAGGTGGCCCTAGGATCCGAAGGTGCAGGGAAGGACCTACCGAATGAACACAAGACACAAGAGACAGAGTACAGTTTAGAAATAGAAATAGAGAGAAAAAGGGACAGAAGTTTATTGAGGGATACAGGCTGTTTATATAGGGGCAGGGCAGCTCTGTCAGGATCAGAAGCAGTATAACCATATATGGAAAGGTCAGCAACAAGAGCTTTACCTAACATTCAAGGTAGACATTTGTACATCAAAGGGTCTTATGGCAGTAGGTGCATCCTGAGCTTTACATTTGTATATCAAAGGGTCTTAGTGCAGTAGATGCATCCTGGAGGTTACTATAGATAAGGCCAGATAAGATAACTGTCAGCCTAATGTTATTTGCTATAGATCAGGCATCCACTGAGATCAGGAAGTCCTGGGAGACTGTCACCATTGTCTGTCCCAAGCAGTTCCTAACATGGGAACCACAGCCAGGGTCTATGAGAGGACTCTGACTTCCCACAAACAAAAATTTAAAAAAAACTTAGGCCCTTCTTAATGAAAATTTTAATATAATTTCCCAAATAAAAGCAACTTGCTTATAAAATCTTGGATAAATAAATGTGAGAAATTGTAAATTATTTAAGTGTACAGAATTTTTCATCTTAACTTCCAATAGCCAGCATCCCATATGGTACTGCAGTACCTGCTAGGAGAGATCCCTAAGCACAGAGTCAGATATAAATCCTGAGTATCACCAGATATGGCACACAAATTAGAAAAAATAAATATTTTATCAGTCAATTTAAACTTCATTTTATACTTATAAAATACTATTAAGAAAATATTAAAGTAAATTCTAGATATTAGACATTGTCCTTTTTTTTGGCATTTTGGACACCCCACCAATGCTGAGGGTTTAGTCCTGGCTCAGCACTCAAGAACTACTGCTGTCTGTGCTCAGGGCTCTATGGGATACCAAGGATTGAACCTGGGTCAGTCGCATGCATAACAAATGCATTACCCGTTATTCTATCATCGATCCAGCCCCTCAGACATCATGCTTAGTACGGTATTAGTCTTACTTTTAAAGTTGCACAAAACTATCTCTCAAATCCTTTATTTAAAACTCACTGTTATATTCATTAATTTCATATCAGAGGTTTAATGTCATATAATTAATTATGTCTTTTTATACGTGGATATAATCTAGAGTTCTATAATTATTCCTATCATATATGAAAGAAATATATATTTATGTAAATAGATATAGACATATATGGAAATAAATAAAATGATAAAACTAGGTATACATTCATTTACATATAGTAATGTTAGATACAAATATCTGGAGGATAAATTACTGATCCTTAAAAAATTTTTGCTCATGGCTTTATTGTATTTTTTTTAATCTTGTGCTTGTCTATGAGGAATAGTACAACTGACTATATCAAACTTGGTGTCAATGTGGACAGTTTAAGAGAAAGTAAAAGTAAAATATAACAAAACATGTTTATAGACAGTCGTTGCAACATATGCCTAATTCCTAGAGAGCAGAAGATTTTTGCCTAAATTATTCAAGACTTGAATGACTTGTTTGTTCCTCAGGGTATAAATAAATGGGCTTCTCATAGGGAATATGGAAGTAGCTAACAAAGTCATCCCTTTGTTAATTTTCATTATATCTTTTCCTGGAGGTTTCACATAGATAAAGATAAGAAAGCCATAAGTTATGGAAACGACAATCATGTGGGAGGAACAGGTAGAAAATGCCTTTTTCCTTTGCTGGGCAGAGGGGAATCAAAAAATAGTTTGAATGATACTAATGTAGGACCAAACCACAAACATGAGAGTGGCAATGAGTACAATTACAGCACAGATAATAAAAAACTTCTGTATAAATTGTGTGTCTGAGCATGATATCGTTATAATAGCATCAACATCACAAGCAAAGTGATCTAGGGCATTATTATCACAGAACTCTAGTCCCATTACCATGCTAACAAGTGGAATTAACAACAACAGTGTAATCACCCAAAAGCAGAAAAAAAGTCTTCTGCAGACCCGATGATTCATAATAGTCATGTAATGAAGAGGTTTACAGATGGCAACATATCGATCATAGGACATAGTGGCCAGGAGGAAAAATTCTGTTACACCAAATAGATATATAAAAATAATTGAAATGCACACGCATAATAGGTAATTGTTTTATCACCTGTTGATACACTGTATAAAAACCCAGGAATAGCAACAGAAGTGAATAAAATCTCCAAGATGGAAAAATTTTGCAAAAATAGTACATAGCCGTTTTTAGGCGGGCATCCACTAATGTGATGACAAGGATGATCAGGTTTCCAGTAATGCTCAGCAGGTAGGTGATAAGTAGAAATACAAAAAGCAGAATCTGCAGGTGTGGGTCATCTGTCAATCCGAGAAGGATGAAAGTGATTATTGCTGTGTGATTTCTCATTCTGGCTTCTGACTTCTCAAGCCATGTGTAAAATAGAGGTAATGAGAGGAAGGAAAAAATACTATTGCTTTTGGATTGACATTGGTTAGAAAAATTGAGTAATTCCCATCTTTGACTCTTTGGTGACTACTTGCAAACATTAATTTTTTGATGTTTTAGTGTCAATCAATTGATTACAGTCTTAGTTTTTAAAATAATGGGTATAACTTGAAATAGGAGAGCACCTACTTATGTGTAAGTATGTGCTCTGCCAAATAAACTACAGTTAACTGAAATCTTCATAAAATGCTAACACTCATTTTATTTTTCTTGTTTTATTCACATTTTTAAAACAGTTAACCTCTAACACTTCAACTGTCATGAATGCTTTGAAAGTATTCCTCATTAAAATATATATTAACATGAAATTAATGTTATGATCTCTTAGAGAAAATATTATTTGAGAAACAATATCATTTTTTGAGTTTTTAATTATCAGTTATTATAATAATCATATTCACGGTCACTGTCCTCCCGTTATTCATTGATTTTCTCGAACGGGCCAGTAACATTGTAAGACTACTTGTTATTGTGTTTGGCATATCAAATACATCACAGGTAGGTTACCCGGCTTTGCCAAGCAGGTGAGATTCTCTCGGTAGCTTGCTGGGTTTTCCGAGATGGGCGGAGGAATTGAACTCTGGTTGGCCGGGTCAGCCTCATGCAAGGCAAATACCCCACCCACTGTGCTATAGCTCCAGCCCCTGCTTTAAGTTAACTAAAAATATGATAATCTTTTAATAGCCCCATATATGATTTATACTATCATTCATTTTATAGAGAAATGTGTCTTTGTGCTAGTTATTACTTATTTACTTTATGCATTATAAAAATCCTAAACTTCTTTCTCAATCTCACATTTAGACTCAAGTAATTTACAAAAGCAATCTCACTGAAGAGATGAAGAGTAATATTCTTTTGTTTTAATTTTTTTATTGTTTTTTTAGTGAAACACCATGAGGTACAGTTGTAGATTTACAATTTTTTGTGCTTGGGTTTCGATTATATAATTATCAAATACCCGTCTCTCCACCAGTGCCCATTTTCCACCACCATGGATAATATCCCTCCCACCCCCATCCCTCCCATCTCACCCTGCCTCTATGGCAGGGCAATCCCCTGTGTTCTCTCTCTCCTTTTGGGTGTTGTGGTCTACAAAAGAGGATTTGAGTGGCAAACATGTTCAGTCCATAGTCTACTTTCAACATTCATCTCCCCTCCTAGGAGGATCCTCCAAACACCCTTTATTTGGTGCTCCCTTCTCTATCTAATCTGCCCTTTCCCCTAGAATGCCCGGCTGGCCTCTAAGCTATGGAGTAATCCTCCTGGTGTTGATCTCAGCTATTTTTGAGTATTAATCTCATATTTTGTTTCTTTATATTCCCCAGATGAATGCAATCTTTCTATGTCTATCCCTCTCTTTCTGACTCATTTCGCCTAGCATGATACTTTCCATGTTGTACCACTTGTATATAAATTTCATGACTTCATCTTTTCTAACAGCTACGTAGTACTCCATTGTGTAGATGTACCAAAGTTTCTTTAACCCGTCATCTGTTCTTGGGCATTCAGGTTTCTTCCAGTTTCTGGCTATTGTAAAGAGTGCTGCAATGAACAAACAAGTGCAGATATCACTTGGACTATACATTTTTGTCTCTCTGGGATATATTCCCAGGAGTGGTATTGCTGGGTCAAATGGGAGCTCAATTTCTAATTTTTTGAGAATCGTCCATACTGTTTTCCAGAAAGGCTGAACCAGTGGACATTCCCACCAACAGTGAAAGAGTGTCCCTTTCTCGCCACATCCGTGCCAGCATCGGTTGCATTTTGTTATTTTGGATGTGGGCCATTCTCTGAGGTGTGAGATGGTATCTTGTTTTGGTTTTGATCTGCATCTCCCTGATAATTAATGATGTAGAGCATTTCCTCATGTGCTTTTTTGCCATTTGGATTTCTTCTTTGATAAAGTTTCTTTCATTTCATTGCCCCATTTTTTGATGGGGTTGGACGTTTTCTTCTTGTGGAGTTCAACCAGTGTTTTGTATATTCTTGATATCAACCCCTTGTCAGATGTGTGTTCGGCAAATATCCTTTACCATTCTGTAGATTGTCTTTATATTTTGGTCACCGTTTCTTTGGAGATGCAGAAGCTCCTTAGTTTAAGATAGTCCCATTTATCTATCTCTGTTTTCACTTGCTCGGCCAGTGTCGTGCCATCTTTGAAGATACCATTAGCTTCAATGTCATGGAGGGTTTTTCCAACTTTGTCTTCAATGTACCTTATGGTTTCTGGTCTGATGTTGAGGTCTTTAATCCATTTTGATGATACTTTTGTACATGGTGTTAGGCAGAGTTCTGAGCCCACTTTTTTGCATATAGCCGTTTAGTGATGCCAGCACAATTTGTTAAAGAGACTTTTCTTACTCCACTTCACATTAATCACTTCACTTAATCACTTAACTTCCCGTTAGTCGTCGATTTGCTCGAGCGGGTGCCAGTAACGTCTCCATTTGTCCCTGTCGCGTGCTAGTGTAGCCCAATGGCATCTCTTCGCTCCGGGAACATGGAGGGCCTCAAACCGATCGTTCATGACCTTGACAAAGAAGTCTGACCATCTGGTAGGTGGGCGGCCACGCGGTCTCTTGACATCCCGTGGAATCCAATCAGTAACAGCTCTAGTCCAACGGTCGTCTTTAAATCTCATTACGTGACCAGCCCATCTGATTTTCGACACCTTGGCAAATGAGACAGCGTCCCTGATCCTTGATCGTCGACGGATGTCAGAACTCCGGATTCGTTCTCTCATTTGAGTGAAACGTGATATTCCAAGCATAGCTCTTTCTATTCTTCTTTGGGAGACCTGAATGGCGTTCTCATCTTGTTTGCGTAGGGCCCAGGTCTCTGAGGCATATGTTAATGCAGGAAGAACAGTGGAATCAAAGAGATGTGCCCGGAGCCGGAGGTTCTTCATCCTCTTAGCTATTTCTTCGACGTTCTTGAAGGCGTTCCAAGCCGCTCTCTTCCTCCTGCGCAGCTCGGGTGCCAGGTCATTTGTCATGTTGACCTCTCGACCTAGGTACACATAGCTGTTGCATTCGGAGATGGTCGTTCCATTGAGAGCGAATAGGGCGTCAGGAACAAGGCTCTTTCTCATAAACATTGTCTTTGTAAGATTCAGCTGTAGTCCTACCTTTCCACACTCACGGTCAAAGTCGGCCAGCATTTGTGCCGCTTGGCTGATGTTTGGTGTTATTAAAACAATGTCATCAGCAAAGCGGAGGTGGTGTAGTTGCCGACCATCTATCTTCACTCCCATTCCTTCCCATTCCAGTCGTCGCATGATGTTCTCGAGGGTGGCACTGAAGAGTTTTGGTGAAATGGTATCACCCTGCCGCACCCCTCTCTTGACATTAACGATCACTTCTTTGTAGAATGGTGAGATCCTGGTAGTGAATCCGCAATACAGCTCACGGAGGATCCTGATGTATTGGGCTTGAATGCCCTGATTGGCTAGGGCTTCATCCTCCAGAATGGCAATGGAGAAGATTATCCATGACTTCTACTCAAATCTCTTTGATAGCCATGTCCACTTGCCGACATACCAAATTCCACAGGATGGGTATGTGGTTCCCAACGTTCTCCCTTCCGAAATCCGACACGCCATTTCGTCAGTAAAGAAGCAAACAGCACCCGGCCCAGACAAGGTCAGACCTGAACACCTGAAGAATCTGCCGTCAGTACTCATCAATACACTGGCTCGGCTCTTCACTCGCTACCTGTCTGAATGCAAGGTTCCATCTCAATGGAAAACCAGCAGGACCGTACTACTGTTCAAGAAGGGAGACATCCATGACATTGGCAACTATCGCCCGATCTGCCTATTGTCTGTCATCTACAAGTTGTTCACTCGAGTCATCCTGAATAGGATTGGCAGAACACTAGATGAAGGACAACCATGTGAGCAAGCAGGGTTCCGCAAAGGATTCAGCACCATCGACCATATCCACACGATAACCAAACTCATTGAGGTTTCTCGGGAGTTCAAGATGCCGCTCTGCTTAACGTTCATTGATTTAAAGAAGGCCTTTAAAGAAGGCCACTTCACATTACTTGCACCTTTATCAAAGATTAGATGATCATATGATTGAGGGGAGATGCCCAGTGTATTCAATCCTGTTCCTTTGGTCTGCAGTTCTGTCTTTGTTCCAGTAACATGCTGTTTTAATTATTACTGCTTTGTAATACAGTTTGAAGTTAGGAGGTTGATTCCTCCCATTTTCTTTTTCCCAAGTATTGTTTTAGCTATTCGTGGGGGCTTATTTTTCCATATATATTTCAGGAGTGTTTGCTCCATTTCTTTGAAGAATGTCATGGGTATCCTTATAGGGATTGCATTGAATTTATACAATGCTTTGGGAGTGTTGCAATTTTGACAATGTTAAGTCTCCGGACCCATGAGCAGGGGATCACTTTCCATTTCCTCTTGTCCTCTTTTATTTCCTAAAGTAGCGTTTTGTGGTTTTCTTTGTACAGGTCCTTTACTTCCTTAGTTAAACTGATTCCTAAGTACTTGATTTTCTGGGGAACAATTGTGAATGGGATTGTTTTTTTCATGTAGCTTTCTTCCCTCTGACTGTTTGCATATAAGAAAGCCATGGACTTTTGGGTATTGATTTTATAGCCTGCAAGTTTACTATACAAGTCTATTGTTTCTAGGAGTTTTTTGGTGGAGGTTATTGGGTTCTCTAGGTATAGTATCATATCATCCGCGAATAGTGAGAGCTTGATTTCTTCTTTTCCTACCTGAATGCCCTTAATATTTTTTCTTGCCTAATCGCTATTGCAAGTACTTCCAGTAATATATTGAACAGAAGTGTAGAGAGTGGGCATCCTTGTCTCGTTCCTGATCTTGGAGGGAAGGCTCTCAATTTTTCCCCGTTGGGGATAATGCTTGCTGTCGACTTCTGGTAGATGGCTTTAACTATGTTGAGAAAAGTCTCCTCTATACCCATTTTGGCTAGGGTTTTCATCATAAAGTGGTGCTGGATCATGTCAAATGCTTTCTCTGCATCTATTGATCATCATATGCTTTTTATCTTTTCTTTTGTTGATATGATGGATTATGTTGATTGACTTTCAAATGTTAAACCATCCTTGCATCCCTGGGATGAATCCTACTTGGTCATGGTGTATGATCTTTTTGATGAGTAGTAGGATTCTATTTGCTAGTAGTTTGTTTAGGATCTTTGCATCTGTGTTCATCAGGCATATCGGTCTGTAATTCTCTTTCTTTTTGGTATCTCTGACTGCTTTTGGTATCAGTGTGATATTTGCTTCGTAGAAACTGTTTGGAAGTGTTTTTGATATTTCAATTTCGTGGAAAATTTTAAAAAGGAATGGGAGTAAGTCCTCTTTAAAGATTTGGAAGAATTCACTAGTGAATCCATCCAGGCCAAGACTTTTGTGCTTGGGGAGACTTTTTATTACCATTTCAATTTCCTTGATGGTGATAGGTCTGTTCAGGTGTTCCAGGTCTTCTTGGTTCAGCCTTGGGAGTCTGTAGGAGTCTAGAAATTTATCCATTAACTCGAGGTTTTGATGTTCCGTGGCATAAAGCTTCTCAAAGTACTCCCTGAGGATCCTCTGAATTTCTGTAGTTTCTGTTGTAATGACCCTCTTTTCATTTCTGATTCGGTTTATTAGGGTTTTCTCTCTCCCTTTCTTTGTGAGTTTTGCTAGAGGCTTATCAATCTTGTTAATTTTCTCAAAGAACCATCTCTTGGTTTCATTGATCTTTCGAATTGTTTTTTGGGTTTCCATCTCGTTAATCTCTGCTCTGAGTTTTATTATTTCCTTTCTCCTGTTCAGGTTGTGCTCCTTCTTTTGGTCCTTCTCCAAGCTCTTAAGCTGTGAGGCTAGGTTACTTATGTGTGCTCGCTCCTCCTTCCTGGGGAATGCTTGTAGAGCTATAAACTTTCCTCTTAACACAGCCTTTGCTGTGTCCCATAAGTTTTGGTAACTCGTGTTCTCATTTTTATTGTTTTTAGGAATCTTTTGATTTCCTCTTTGATTTCCTTTCTAAGCCACTCCTTGTTCAATAGAGCACTGTTTAATTTCCAGGTGTTTGATTTAGTTTTCTGTTTTTGTGTGTGATTTACTTCTAATTTCAGCGCATTATGGTCTGAGAAGATTGTTGATACAACCTCTATCTTCTTAATTTTATGGAGGCATGTTTTGTGGCTCAGCCTGTGGTCTATCTTGGAGAATGTTCCATGTACGCTTGAGAAGAATGTGTATTCAGCTTTTTGAGGATGAAGTGTCCTGTATATATCTACTAAGTCCCTTTCTTCCATTATTTCCCTCAGATGAAGTATGTCCTTGCTAAGCTTGAGTCTGGTTGATCTATCAAGAGGTAACAAAGCAGTGTTGAAGTCTCCCACTAGTATTGTGTTGCTATTGATGTCTTTTTCCAAATCTATGAGTAGTTGTTTTAAGTACTTTGCTGGTCTCTCATTAGGTGCATATACATTTATTATTGTAAGTTCTTTCTGTTGTACAGATCCTCTGATCAATAAGAAATGGCCTTCACTGTCTCTTATGACCTTCTTCACTCTGAAATGGATGTGGTCTGATATTAGGATGGCTACCCCAGCTTTTTTCTGGGAGCTGTTTGCCTGTAGGATTGTTTTCCAGCCTTTGACTCTGAATCTGTGTTTGCTTTGACTATTGAGATGTGTTTCTTGCAGGCAGCAGAATGTTGGGTTCAATTTTCTAATCCATCCTGCCACTCTATGTCTTTTAATTGGTGTGTTTAGCCCATTCACATTGAGACAGATTATTGTTATTGGATTTTGTCCCATTGTTCTGTTGAAATTTGGTGTATTTGAGGGGCCTTTCTTTCCTTAAAGTAGCCCATTTAGTTGTTCTTGTAACCATGGTTTTGAGTCTATGAAGTTCCTGAGCTGTTGTTTGTCTGTGAAACTGTGTGTTGTTCCTTCTATTATGAATGAGAGTCTCGCTGGGTAAAGTATTTTTGGAGAGGTATTTATTTCACAGAGTTTTTTCACTATGTCCCACCACTGTTTTCGGGC
Organism: Sorex fumeus; assembly: GCF_029834395.1. NCBI lineage: Eukaryota > Metazoa > Chordata > Mammalia > Eulipotyphla > Soricidae > Sorex > Sorex fumeus. Next base: position 13,629,914 of record NW_026606086.1, on the reverse strand, counting down.
CATGAGGGTTTCATCAGAAAAATCAACTGTGAATTTTAAGGATGCTCCTTTGTAAGAGATTTCTTTCTTCGATCTTGCTGCTTTCAGAATTTTGTCTCCATCTAAGGTTTTGGTCATTTTGATCAGAATGTGTCTTGGGGTATTTTTATTCGGACTTCTTCTAGCTGGTACCCTTCTGGCCTCCTGAATGTGGTCACAAGTTTTCTTCAGCTCTGGAAACGTTGTAGCAATGATATCTTTGACAGTTTCTTCTTCATCAAGGTTTTCTTCCTGTCTCTCTTGGACTCCAATTATTCTTATGTTACCCCTCTTGGCTTCGTCACGATCTTCTCTTGCCATCTGTTCCCGAATTGTGAGTCTCTTTTCCATTTTCTGATCTTTCCTGGAGAGTCTCTGAACTTCATCTTCGAGCTCACTGATTCTGTTCTCAGCAGCTGTTACTCTGCTGCTGAGGCCTTCCACTGAGTTTTTCAATTCGCCTACCAGGTTTTTTAGGTCTGACATTTCCTATTGCATTTTCCTCATTTCTGCCTTCAAATCCTCTTGTCTTTTATTGGCATTGCTTTCCATTGTTTCTTTTAGTTCCCTAAGCATCCTAAGTAGCTCCCTTCTGAATTCCTTGTCAGAGAGGTTGTCTAACACTACAATACAGTTGATGTCTTCTGGGATAGCCTCTTCAATAAGAAAGTTTGGTGGGCTTTTGCGTTGCTTTACCATTGTAACAATTGTGGTTTAGTCCTTCAGGTTTACTGTTACTATTCTGCTTGATATGTAGTGTGAGTTGAAATAGGCTTATGAGTTATAGGCTACTGTGTTTCTAGTGGCTGAGCTAAAATAGAGAAGATTCCATCTAAGAAGGTAGTTTATGGTTCCCAGGGCATATGTAAAGTAAAGTAAAAGTAAAGGACCTCCCATTGATCATCGATTTGCTAGAGAAGGCCCAGTAACATCTCCATTGGGGACTTTGTTGTTACTGTGTTTGGCATATCGTATACGGCATATTTCGTGGCCGCATTAGCAGCTGTGGCTCTGGAAAATGTCCCTGCGCTGGTCCCGTGCAGATCAGGGGAAAAAACCGGCTGTGCTATGAGTGAAGAGTAATATTCTTATGTTTGATTTTCCAATGTTATAATGAGATTAATGAAATATTTCCAACACTTGCACATAATGTTTGAAGAAAGTGCTAATTGAGGACAAAGTCTTGAATCTCAAAGAAATTATGACATATCTTTATCAGAAGATAAGAGATTTGAAAAATGTTTTGTTTAATTGACTGATTCTAAAAGGGCATCTACAATGAGGGTTCTTTACCAACTTCTACTTACCTGGTGCCAAAATAAATAACGAAGGAAAAATTAAAATTCCAGATTTCGGGCTGGAGCTATAGCACAGTGTGTCGGGCATTTGCCTTGCACATGGCCGACCCGGGTTCGATTCCCAGCATCCCATATGATTCCCTGAGCACCGCCAGGAGTAATTCCTGAGTGCAGAGCCAGGATTAAGCCCTGTGTATAGCCGGGTGTTACCCTAAAAAAAAATAAAATTCCAGATTTATTACTCTTGCATATATTTAAGCAAAATAAAACAGAAAAAATACCAGTATCCTAAACATGGAGAAAAATTCTTCAAAAAAATCAGAGAATTTTCCTTTTCTTCAAAACTTGTACAAAATTAGAATTATCTATTTGTTAAGACCCACAAAAAATGAACACTTTTAGAATTTCTTGAGTGAAATTCCCTTTGCTAGACTTTCAATTCTAAATAAACTCTCCCATTAACCTATGTTATTCTTCTTCTTCTGTCAAATTAATATTGGGAATCAAACAATAAATTTTCTCATAATAATCTGTGATTATATTTTAATATATAAATCTATTGTCGAATATAATCTAATATAGAAATATACAGAATTAAACAGATGTCATATATCGCAGGCAAGTTGACAAAACTTAATACAATTTCTTATAAACTTTTCTAGAAAGCATAAAGATATTCAGGTGCATTTCTAAGGTTTCTACATAGGAAATCCTAGGTTAACTTTTGAAAGCTTCCTCAACAACTGTTTAGTAAAACTCTTCAAGTTTGACTGTAATACACAGATTTATTAGCTTTTAGTAAGGTAAATCTTTGACTCATTTTTTTTATTTTCCATCCACTTCTCTTCCTATTTTCTCAGTAAATTACTCTGAAACGTAAGGTAATGAAACCAAACACTAAACAAAGGTCAAAGTCATCAGTGAGTTTATTTTCTTGCATTTTCCACCAAGCAGGTGAATTTTGAGGACTACAAATTCTTGGTGTCTCACCTTAATTAAATATTCATCAGCAGGAGCACTTCAGTTTTTATATGAGGGAAATGGTATGAGTATTTCTTTCAAACCATTACTATGCAATAAAAACAGTGAAAATACTTATAATGATGAATAAGAATGCAAATGTTTATTTTTACTCCATATGCACAGAAAAATGAATCTCACACTGCAAACTACTATTAGTCTATTTCAAAATATATATATTTACTCCATATCATACCCACAGAGAAATAAAATGCTGATTTTCTCCAAATCCATATGCATGGATAATTCAGGTTTATGTTTCCTATCAAGAGTAAAAATTCACCGTTGACAGCAGTGATTTTCAACACATAGAATATACCGTTGATCTTAAAAAGGAAAGATTTTTAACTCTACAATGAAAGGGAAACTATCCATCTAATAATCAGTAGCTTTTTAATTAGAATTCAACTGGAACTGAAACTCACTAAACAAATTGAAGGAATTCTGATGTACGTAGGACTTCATTTTTTATACTAACTAATATAGAGTGTTGGGTTCTCAAACACTTATGGTTTTTTAACACTTCCCTCTACAATATCTAGATCTAGATATTAATGGATATTGATATAGTAAAAGAATTCACATTCAAATTCTACTTTATGTAATCCTATTGACATTTACATGTATCATTAATCAGAATACTGTAGGTAAATTTGATTCTACTTAAATATAGTAGAGATGACCTTAATAAAAGTAAAATGTGATTTCTGAAAATTATATCATGAACCAGACCACTTCTGAATATCTATCAAATCTCTGCTAGCAGTGAGCTTTCCTTCATTTATTTAAAAATAGGCCTCGGACTGTAACATCATTGAATATGACCAGTGCAAATGCAACTATAAAAGAAAAAAGGAGTAATCAGGAATTAACATGAATATTTCCTAATGAATTTATATAATATGTTCATAAATCTTATAATTCATATATGAATTTTCTAGAATGAAAAGCAATAATAATTAGTATATGTTCTGATGATATATTTTTTATAAATCATGAAAATCTATATATTGAGATTAAGAATATAGAGTACCTAATTAAAAAGTACAGATAATAAAATACAAACATACTTACACTTATGTCAGACAATGCAACTTTTAGTTGAATAGATTATCCTGATAGCATCAGTGTATTTATAAGATCCCCTCACTTGGAGCTTTCCATGTTACCACACCACTTTGGGAGCTACCACCAGAATTTCCATTAACTGTTAAGATACACAGTTGCTCAGAAGCTTCCGTTTCACTTTAAAACTGGAAAACAGTTTCTGAAAATTCAGTTTGCCCAAAAACTGTCTTATTGTATTTTTGAAAAAAAAAAAAAACCCTGACAAAAGTTGATATTGAAATGAATCAGAAACAGGTATGTTCTGATGTCTCTGGACAACGAATTTAAAACAATGGAATAAGATAATGTTTTCTGATGGCAGTCTTGTGGATGTGTTGAATTCTCTGTAGATAAACCAAGGGTCCTTTGTGTCCAAAGTTCAACATGAATTTACAAGCTAATAAAACTTACGAAATGAAAATAATGAACTTAATTTAGGCAAAGGCCATCAGAGGCATCATTGGGATCTATATCTTTGGGGACAAAAATAATGACTTGATTAATCACTTAGCAAGTGCTTAGACTTTGCTGATGTAAAAAAAAAAACAACAACAATTCCAGGGCTGGATTTATGGCACAGCAGGTAGGGCATTTGCCTTGCACACGGTGGACTTGGGTCCCATTTCCAGCATCCCATGTGGTCCACTGAGCACAACAGGGTAATCCCTGTGCATCTTCAATCCCTGTGCATCGCCAGGTGTGACCATCACCCCCACACCCAGAAAAAAAAATTCTACGAATTCTTAATGAAAGAAGAAGCCAGATGTGGCCTTCCCCGATTTCTAGCGTGAAAACCCAGATGATCCATGAAGCACCATCAGGTGTGATCTCTGAACCAGGAGTAATCACTGACCAAGCCCCAGGTGTTTACCTCCTCCCAACCCCAACAATTCTGAAAAGAATACATCTATGCTTTCGAAAGGAAAGGATGTATTTTAACATAAAGCATACTTTGAAATTTCTATACAAATAAATATAACTTTGTATCAAATCTTTCCATATTGCATAGTGTACATTGTAAGAATAAGTGAATGCTAGAAAAATGGTAAATACTAGTCTACGTATATCTATGGACAAAAATACTCTAGAGAATATAAAGTGTTCAAATATTGAAATTAAGCCAGTAATGTTACTGTACTTATTAATGTTGCTATCATTTTAGAAATATTCAAGTAAATACACAATAAGATGCACTCATGTAGATATATGGAAATTTTGCTATGCAAACTCTTACCGAGCAGTATTATTATTAAGGAGATAGATGCAAACGCATTTAATATAAAATAGAAATATAATTTGTATTTTTTAACTTATTGAGGCCTTTAAAATAGCTTTTATTATAAGATATTTAACAATTCGAGCTACTAGCTCATTCATAATAGACTGAAACAAATAATATTCTTTTCCATATAAAAAAGAAAAGAAAAGAAACATTATGTGCATAAGTAATTACTTTAAAATTAAGAATTTAAAAATGGAATGCTAGTGTTTATTATGGAAGTTAGGTAAATTTATCAATGATATTATTTATAATTTAAACCATCACTTAAGATAATTTTATATCTTAGTAATTATCAGTGAAAGGACACAGAATTTATTAAATGCAGCTAATTCTATGTTTCTCATTTTCTAATAAATTACTCATGACGTAAGCTGAGGAGAAAAGTACCTGATAAGAAGTGCTTATTCAATTTAACTTTCGTTTTTTAAGTCGTATTTTTGTTGTTCATAAGTCTATTGTTCCATGCCTTGAATAGTAACCCTTTACAAACAATATTATGCACAAATCTTTTCCCACTGAATAAGTTGTTTTTCCGTCCTGCTTTTATTTTCATTTTCAAAGGTACTTCAGCTTAGTATAGTGCTTATCAGTATTGTGTTAACATTAATTTTTTTATTTCGATGTAATTGGTCAGAGGTTTCATAGTCATGTTTAACTCTATTTCATGAAGTGTTATCATAAGTACTCCTTGGTTTCTAGGTGATATAAATTTTTAGCTATTTCAAAAGTTTTACTGTTTCATTTTCACCCTTCTATTTTCCAGTCCATATTTGTGAAAGAGTTTTTCTTTCTCCAGTGTATACTCTTAGATAGTTAGTCATGGATGAAACATTGCTGAATTGTGGGCTAATTTTTGATATTTCAATTCTATTCATTGATTCTTGTGTCTGGTCTTGTATTTTAGCTTGTGTTGTCATGGTGGAAATAGATTTTAAATGTGAAAACAAAATATATACATGACAGTTGAAAACAAAAAAAACAAACAAACAAACTGCCCTCCCGTTGTTCATCGATTTGCTCGAGCAGGCCCAGTAACGTTTCCAGTGTGCGACTTCTTGTTACTATGTTTTTCATATTGAATGACAGCTTAAGTAATGTTAATTCACCATAATGATAAATATGGATTAGCCTCTTAATTTTTCTACAAAACATAGTTTATACTTTAGTTTAGGGGTATAAAGAGAGATGCTAGGGTAATTTCAGAAAAATAATATTATGCAATGTTTTATATCATAAATTACTTCATATTTCATTATATTGCTATATATTAGAAAGATCATTTCACCTGATTTTAGAGATTAAAATTTTAGCATGTATATTTCCTAAAAGGATCTTTCTTATTTTTTTGATCATCAAATTTCCTAAAATTGGTTTCTGTTCATTCAGCAATTGTATAAGAATCGTGATCTTAACACTTTGATAACGTATGAACTTTTGGTCCTCCATATTCAAAACTGTTAGGACTAGAGGATAATTGTTTTTTCATAATACTTATCAAGACATCACACATAAATAAGTGCATTTTTGCAATGTAGAAGGCAAAAACAAAAAGGTGCACAAAAGTGGTGCTGTATTTCTATGTGCAAATAAGGAAACATTAGACACAATCATGATCAAGATCATCTTGTTGTTCATGGATTGCCTCGAGCAGACACCAGGAACATCTCCTTCCTCGCCCTGAGATTTTAAAATAGCCTTATTCAATCCTCCTTCAGGCTTAGGAGAATGAGACCCATCATTGTTACTGGTATTTGGCATATTGAGTACGGCAGGGGAAGTTTCCAGACTCTGCTATGAGGACAGTATACTTTTGATAGCCTGCCACGTTCTCCAAAGACATAAGACAAAGAATTTTGTAAAATAGGTCCAAGGTGCGTAGATCTGTCACTGTCACTGTCCCCCCGTTGTTCATCAACTTGCTTGTGCGGGACCAGTAACATCTCCATTGGAGACTTTGTTGTAACGGTGTTTGGCATATCGAATACATCACGGAAAGCTTGCCAGGCTCTGCCATGCGGGCAAGATATCTTGGTAGCTTACCGGCCTCTCCTAGAGGGGCAGAGGTATCAAACGCAGGTCGCCATGTTGGTACATCCAAGGCAAACGCCCTACTGCTGTGCTATCGCTCCAGCCCAAGGTCCCTAGATAGTACAGTAAATAATATGTTCTGACGCATATTTGATTCCTAGCAGAACTTGGTCACCTGAACATTGATAAGTTCAGGCCTGGAAGCCCAGGTCACTTGTCTATAAATAATAAGAATTGCATCTGTAATCTCTTGAATTGAACCACCAAGATTATGGACTCTGGTGGGGTCGCTGAGTTCCTTGGGCATCACTGGCCTCCCCCATTCCCAATTATACTTCATTGAAAAGTGGATTTATGTTATGTACTAAAACATAAAATGCCCTCTTCCTGTTCGCCAACATAACTGTGCCAGTCTTAATTCTCCCCCAGGTCAGTTAGCCTGTCAGTATTCAAACCTGGGACTCCGCATACGTGCACCAGGCGTCCTCTAGGACCTGGGACGCTCACCATTCCTGAACCACTTCCTGTTCGCCCCCAACGCTGTGCCAGTCTTCTTCCATGCCCAGGGTATACCCCCCAAACACACACCAAGTACCCGAAGGGGGCGTGGCCTCGCCAGAAGTGGGCGTGGCTTCGGCAGAAGTGGTGTGGACTAGTTTTTGTCTCTGGGCGCTCACCCGGTCACAGGTACATCACCAAGACCCAGCATTCTTGTGTGTCATCTGAGTAACCATAACTCCACACCAATATGAAGAAACAAAGAAAATCCCCACCAAGAGGAATGACGAAAAAAGTCCAGAAGCCACATGAGGTGCTACTCACCTAAGGGAACTCCCTGAGAAAGAATTCAGATATGAAGTAATGAAGATATTCAATGAACTCAATAAACAGTGAGACAGATATCCTGTCAACTAAAGGAGGTCATGAAACAAAATGATGGACGGACAATCGAGAAAATCCAGGAAGAAATATGAGCAGAAATTGGAAAGCTACACACAGAAATGTCACGAATAAAAGATTCCGTGGATGAAATAAAAAACTCAGTCTGTGCCCTCAACAGTAGATTGGCCGGAGCCGAAGACACAGTAAGTGAGCAGGAAGATCAGCTGCACAAAGCCAACAGGCAACAACAAACAATGACAGGAGACCTCAAAATAGCTGCAGAGAGAATCAGAGTCCTAGGAGATGATTCCAAGAGGAACAACATTAGAATCATTGGAGTACCAGAAGATCAGGGAAACAATCCCAATGAAGAAGCCACAGTCAAACAAATCATTGCTGAAAAATACCCAGAGCTCAACAATGTAGCCATTCAGATTCAAGGAGCCCGAATGGTGCCAGCTAAAAGAGACCCTAAGAAAAACACTCCAAGACATATAGTTAGAATGATGGATGCCGCCAATAGTGACACAATACTGCAAGCAACAAAGTCAAAGAAGGAAAACACATACAAAGGAGCACCCCTTCTATTCACAGCAGATCTCTTAGAGGAAACCGTCCAAGCCCGAAAGCAATGGTGGGCTATAGTGAAAAACTGATATGAACGTTTCACAAAGAATACTCTATTCGGCTAAATCTCACTGAAACTCGAAGGAAGAGTACACAGTATTGTGGATAAACAACAGCTCAGAAACATCATAGACTCAAAACTAAACCTAAAACAAGGGCTAAAGGGGCGACTATAAGATAAGACAAACCCTACAACCGCAACATACCCTTACAGAAAAATGACACAAAACCCCATAGCAATAATCTCTCTCAACCTCACGACCTAAATTCACCAATTAAGAGAAACAGAGTAGCAAAATGGACTCAGAAACAGAACCCAACATTCTGTTTCCTACAAGAAACTCATCACAACAGTCAGAGCAAACACAGACTTAAAGTTAAAGGATTGAAAACAATCCGGCAAGCAAACAACTCCCTCAAAAAAGCTGGGGTGGCCATACTAATATTTGACACCATAAATTTCAGGTTGAAAAGTTTAGAACGGACAGCGATTGTCATTTTCTCTTCATTACGGAATACGTACAAGAGGAAGAAATCACGCTCTTAAATGTATACATACCTAATGAGAAAACAGCTAAATATTTAAAACAACTGCTAACAGATTTTAAGGAGGACATTACTAGCAAAGCAATAGTAGCCATAGATTTTAATATTGCCTTATCACTGCTAGATAGATCAATAATAGCAAAACTAAGCAAGGAAACATTGACTTTAAAGGAAGAAATAGAAGAGAAAGGGCTTATATACCCATAGAGGGCTTTTCACCCCCAAATCAACGAATGCACATTCTTCTCCAATGCACAAGGAACATTTTCCAAAATAGACCATGTGCTAGAACACAAAACATACCTCAATAAAATCAGGAAGATAGAAATCAGGAAGAGTGTTGATACTTCAACAATCTTTTCAGACCATGATGCACTGAGAATAAAAGTGAATCACACACAGACATGTAAAACCAAATCAAAGACATGGAAATTAAACAACTCAATGTTGAACAAGGAGTGGACCAGGAAGGAAGTCACAGACTAAAACTAAAGATACCTGGAAATAAATGAGAATGAAGATGAGCTACTAGACCATATGGAATGCAACTAAACCCTTGTTAAGGGGAAAATGTATAGCTCTGCAAGCATTTCTCAGGAAGGAAGAAAGGGCCCAAATAAACAACTTGACTTCACAGCTCAAGATCTTAGATATGGACCAACGAAAGGACCCCAAACAAGGCAGATGAAAATAGATCATAAAACTAAGAGTAGAAATCGATGGCATGGAAACAGGAAAAACAATCTGAAAGATCAATGAAACCAAAGGCTTGTTCGTAGTTTACTAATAAAAAATAAATAAATCAGTAAATAAATACAAGAAATTATCAATGAAGACGTTATTATTCTCATCAGGCAAATACTGTCAGATGATTGAAACAAAGAAATTGTAATAAAATAAAAAGTATAAAATACAAAAATTTTAATTAAGCAAATGGAAAATATAGTGAGTCATCAAGAGCAGTTGTAAATTTTGTAGATAAAGTTTATTTAAAAATTTTTCATAGCAAAATTTCCATACCAAAGTGATCCCAGAAATAAAAGGAGGGATGGGTACTTGCTTATTGTATAACTGAAACCCAAGCACAAATATTTGTAACTCTACAACTGTACCTCATGGTGTTTCACTAATAAAAATTAAAAAAAAAACTTAGGCTCTTCTTAATGAAAATTTTAATATAATTTCCCAAATAAAAGCAGCTTACTTTTAAAATCTTGGATAAATAAATGTAAGAAATTGTAAATTATTTAGGTGTACAGAATTTTTCATCTTAACTTCAATAGCCAACATCCCATATGGTACTGCAGTACCTACCTACTAGGAGAGATCCCTGAGCACAGAGTAAGAAATAAATCCTGAGTATCTCCAGACATGGCCCACAAATTAGAAAATGAATATTTTATCAATCACTTTAAACTTCATTTTTTACCTATTAAAATAGGTTCTCCCTTCCGAAATCCGACACGCCATTTTGTCGGTAAAGAAACAAACAGCACCCGGCCCAGACAAGGTCAGACCTGAACACCTGAAGAATCTGCCGTCAGTACTCATCAATACACTGGCTCGGCTCTTCACTCGCTACCTTTCTGAATGCAAGGTTCCGTCCCAATGGAAAACCAGCAGGACCGTACTACTGTTCAAGAAGGGAGATATCCATGACATTGGCAACTATCGCCCGATCTGCCTATTGTCTGTCATCTACAAGTTGTTCACTCGAGTCATCCTAAATAGGAATGGCAGAACACTAGATGAAGGACAACCATGAGAGCAAGCCGGGTTCCGCAAGAGATTCAGCACCATCGACCATATCCACACGATAACCAAGCTCATTGAGATTTCTCGGGAGTTCAAGATGCCGCTCTGTTTAACGTTCATTGATTTAAAGAAGGCCTTTGATTCTGTTGAGACGGAAGCAGTCATTGAAGCCCTAGCCAATCAGGGCATTCAAGCCCAATACATCAAGATCCTCCGTGAGCTGTATTGCGGATTCACTACCAGGATCTCACCATTCTACAAAGAAGTGATCGTTGATGTCAAGAGAGGGGTTCGGCAGGGTGATACCATTTCACCGAAACTCTTCAGTGCCACCCTCGAGAACATCATACGATAACTGGAATGGGAAGGAATGGGAGTGAAGATATATGGTGGGCAACTACACGACCTCCGCTTTGCTGATGACATTGTTTTAATAACACCAAACATCAGCCAAGCGGCACAAATGCTGGCCGACTTTGACAGTGAGTGTGGAAAAGTAGGACTACAGCTGAATCTTACGAAGACAATGTTTATGAGAAACAGCCTCATTCCTGACGCCCCATTCGCTCTCAATGGAACGACCATCTCCGAATGCAACAGCTATGTGTACCTAGGTCGAGAAGTCAACATGACAAATGACCTGGCACCCGAGCTGCGCAGGAGGAAGAGAGCAGCTTGGAATGCCTTCAAGAACGTCGAAGAAATAGCTAAGAGGACAAAGAACCTCCGAATCCGGGCACATCTCTTTGATTCCACTGTTCTTCCTGCATTAACATATGCCTCAGAGACCTGGGCCCTACACAAACAGGATGAGAACGCTATTCAGGTCTCCCAAAGAAGAATAGAAAGAGCTATTCTTGGAATATCACGTTTCACTCAAATGAGAGAAAAAATCCGGAGTTCTGACATCCTTCGAAGATCAAGAATCAGGGACGCTGTCTCATTTGCCAAGGTGTCAAAAATCAGATGGGCTGGTCACGTAATGAGATTTAAAGACGACCACTGGACTAGAGCTGTTACCGACTGGATTCCATGGGATGTCAAAAGACCGCATGGCCGCCAACCTACCAGATGGTCAGACTTCTTCGTCAAGATCATGAACGATCGGTTTGAGGCTCCTCATGTTCCCAGAGCGAACAGATGCCATTGGACTACACTCGCACGCACCAGGGACAAATGGAGAAATTACTGGTGCCCGCTCGAGCAAATCGACGACTAATGGGAATTTAAGTGATAAATGATTAAGTGATCAATCACTTTAAACTTCATTTTTACCTATTAAAATACTATTAAGATAATATTTAAGTAAATTCTAGATATTAGACATTGTACTTTTTTTTCTTTTTGGCATTTTGGTCACCCCACCAATGCTGAGGGTTTAGTCCTGGCACAGCTCTCAAGAACTACTGTTGTCTGTGCTCAGGGGCTCTATGGGATACCAAGGATTGAACCTGGGTCAGGCGCAGGCAAAACAAATGCATTACCCGTTATTCTATCATCGATCCAGCCCCTAAGACATCATGCTTAGTACGGTTTTAGTCTTACTTTTAAAGTTGCACAAAATTATCTCTCAAATCCTTTATTTAAGACTCACTGTTACATTCATTAATTTCATATCACAAGTTTAATGTCATATAATTAATTATGTCTTTTTATACGTGAATATAACCTAGAGTTCTATAATTATTCCTATCATATACATGAAAAAACCATATTTATGTGAATAGATATAGATATATATGGAAATAAATAAAATGATAAAACTGGGTATATATTCATTTACATATATAGTAATGTTACATACAAATATATGGAGGATAAATTATTGATTCTTAAATAATTTTTGCTCATGGTTCTATTCTTTTTTTTAAATCTTGTGCTTGTATATGAGGAAGAGTACAACTGACTATATCAAACTTGGAATCAATGTGGACAGTTTAAAAGGAAGTAATAGTAAAATAAAACAAAACATGTTTATAGACAGTCATTGCAACATATGCCTAATTCCTAGAGAGCAGAAGTTTTTTGCCTAAATCATTCAAGGCCTGAATGACTTGTTTGTTCCTCAGGGTATAAATAAATGGGCTTATCGTAGGGGATATGGAAGTAGCTAACAAAGTAATCCCTTTGTTAATTTTCATTACATCTTTTCCTGTAGGTTTCACATAGATAAAGATAAGACTGCCATAAGTTATGGAAACCACAATCATGTGGGAGGAACAGGTAGAAAATGCCTTTTTCCTTTGCTGAGCAGAGGGGAATCGAAAAATAGTTCGAATGATACTAATGTAGGACCAAGCCACAAACATGAGAGTAGCAAAGAGTACAAATACAGCACAGATAATAATTAACTTCTCTATAAATTGTGTGTCTGAGCATGACATCGTAATAATAGCATCAGCATCACAAGCAAAGTGATCGAGGGCATTATTATCACAGAACTCTAGTCCCATTACCACGCTAACAGCTGGAATTAAGATCAACAGTGTAATCACCCAACAGCAGAAAAGAAGTCCCCTGCAGACCCGATGATTCATAATAGTCATGTAATGAAGAGGTTTACAGATGGCAACATATCGATCATAGGACATAGTGGCCAGGAGGAAAAATTCTGTTACACCAAATAGATATACAAAAAATAATTGAAATGCACACGCATAATAGGTAATTGTTTTATCACCTGTTGATATACTGTATAAAAATCTAGGAATAGCAACAGAAGTGAATAAAATCTCCAAGATGGAAAAATTTTGCAGAAAATAGTACATAGCCGTTTTTAGGCGGGCATCCACTAATGTGATGACAAGGATGATCAGGTTTCCAGTAATGCTCAGCAGGTAGGTGATAAGTAGAAATATAAAAAGCAGAATCTGCAGGTGTGGGTCATCTGTCAATCCGAGAAGGATGAAAGTGATTATTGCTGTGTGATTTCTCATTCTGGCTTCTGACTTCTCAAGCTATGTCTAAAACAGAGGTAATGAGTAAGTAAAGTAAAGTAAAGGCCCTCCCGTTGATCATTGATTTGCTCGAGCGGACCCAGTAACGTCTCCATTGGAGAATTTGTTGTTACTGTGTCTGGCATATCGAATACTCTCAGTAGCTTGCCGGGCTCTCCGAGAGGGGTGGAGGAATCGAACTCGGGTCGGCCATGTTGGCTGCATGCAAGGAAAATGCCCTACCCGCTGTGCTGAGGAACGAGAAAATACTATTCCTTTTGAATTGACATTCGTTAGAAAAATTGAGTAATTCCCATCTTTGACTCTTTGGTGACTACTTACAAACATTAATTTTTTGATCTTTTAGTGTCATTCAATTGATTACAATCTTAGTTTTTAAAATAAGGAGTATAACTTGAAATAGGAGTAGCATCTACTTATGCATAAGTATGTGCTCTGCACAATAAAAACTACAATTAACTGAAATCTTCATAAAAAGACTAACATCATTTTATTTTTCTTGTTCTATTCACATTTTTTAAACAGTTAACCTCTAACACTTGAACTCTCATGAATGCTTTGAAAGTATTCCTCATTAAAATATATATTAACATGAAATTAATGTTATGATCTCTTAGAGAAAATATTATTTGAGAAACAAAATCACTTTTAGAGCTTTTAATTATCAGTAATTATAATAATCATATTCACTGTCACTGTCCTCCCGTTATTCATTGATTTTCTCGAGCGGGCCCAGTAACATTGTAAGACTACTTGTTACTGTGTTTGGCATATAAATACATCGCAGGTAGCTTGCCGGCTTTGCCAATTGGGTGAGATACTCTTGGTAGCTTGCTGGGTTTTCCGAGATGGGCGGAGAAATTGAACTCTGGTTGGACGGGTCGGCCTCACGCAAGGCAAACACCCCACCCACTGTGCTATCGCTCCAGCCCCTATTTTTAGTTAACTAAAAATATGATAATCTTTTAATAGCCACAGATATGATTTATACTATCATTCATTTTATAGAGAAAAGTGTCTTTGAGTTATTTATTACTTATTTATTTTATGCATTATAAAAATCCTAAACTTCTTTCTCAATCTCACATTTAGACTCAAGTAACTTTACAAAAGCATTCTCAGTGAAGAGATGAAGAGTAATATTCTTATGTTTGATTTTCCAATGTTATAATGAGATTAATGAAATATTTCCAGCACTTGCACATAATGTTTGAAGATAGTGCTAATTGAGGACAAAGTCTCGATTCTCAGGGACATTATGACATATCTTTATCAGAAGATAAAGGCCCTCCCGTTGATCGTCGATTTGCTCGAGCGGGCCTAGTAACGTCTCCATTGGAGACTTTGTTGTTACTGTGTCTGGCATATCCAATACTCTCGGTAGCTTGCCGGGCTCTCCGAGAGGGGCGGAGGAATCGAACTCGGGTCGGCCATGTTGGCCACTTGTAAGGCGAACGCCCTACCCGCTGTGCTAAGAGATTTGAAAAATGTTTTGTATAATTGACTGATTCTAAAAGAGCATCTACAATGAGGGTTCTTTACCAACTTCTACTTTCCTGGTGCCAAAATAAATAACGAAGGAAAAATTAAAATTCCAGATTTAGGGCTGGAGCTATAGCACAGTGGGTAGGGCATTTGCCTTGCACACAGCCGAACCAGGTTCGATTCCCAGCATCCCATATGATCCCCTGAGCACTGCCAGGAGTAATTCCTGAGTGCAGAGCCAGGATTAAGCCCTCTGTATAGCCGGGTGTTACCCTAAAAAAAAAATAAAATTCCAGATTTATTACTCTTGCATATATTTAAGCAAAATAAAACAGAAAAAATACCAGTATCCTAAACATGCAGAAAAATTCTTCAAAAAAATCAGAGAATTTTTCTTTTCTTCAAAACTTGTACAAAATTAGAATTATCTATTTGTTTAGACCCGCAAAAACTGAACATTTTTAGAATTTCTTGAGTGAAACTCCCTTTGTCAGATTTTCAATTCTAAATAAACTCTCCCATTATACTCTGTTATTCTTCTTCTTCTGTCAAATTGAATTTGGGAATCAAACAATAAATTTTCTCATAATAATCTGTGAGTATATTTTAATACATAAATCTATTGTGGAATATAATCTACTATAGAAATACACAGAATTAAAACAGATTTCATGTATCATAGGCAAGTTGACAAACCTTAATACTCTTTCTTATAAGCTTTTCTAGAAAGCATAAAGATATTCAAGTGCATTTCTAAGATTTCTACATCTGAAATCCTAGGTTAACTTTTGGAAGCTTCCTCAACAACTGTTTAGTAAAACTCTTCAAGTTTGACTGTAATACACAGAATTATTAGCTTATAGTAAGTTAAATCTTCGACTCATTTTTTTTTATTTTCCATCCTCTTCTCTTCCTATTTTCTCTGTAAATTACTCTGAAATGTAAGCTAATGAAACCAAACACTAAATAAATGTCAAAGTGATCAGTGAGTTTTTTTCCTTGCATTTTCCACTTAGCAGGTGGATTTTGAGGGCTACAAATTCTCGGTGTCTCACCTTAATTAAATATTCATCAGCAGGAGCACTTTAGTTTTTATATGAGGGAAATGGTATGACTATTTCTTTTAAATGATTACTATGCAATGAAAACACTGAAAATACTTATAATGATGAATAAGAATGCAAATGTTTATTTTTGCTCCATGTACACAGAGAAATGAATCTCCCACTGCAAACTACTATTAGTCTATTTCAAAATATATATATTTACTCCATATCAAAGCCACAGAGAAATAAAATGCTGATTTTATCCATATCCATATGCATGGATTATTCAGGTTTATGTTCCCTATCAAAAGTAAAAAATCACCGTTGACAGCAGTGATTTTCAACACATACAATTTATCGTTGTTCTAAAATGGGAAAGATTATTAAAATGATATTTAACTCTACAATGGAAGGGAAACTATCCATCTTTTAATCAGGAGCTTTTTAATTAGAATCCCAGTGGAATTGAACATCACTAAACAAATTGAAGGAATTCTGATGTACCCATGATTTCATTTTTTATACTAACTAATAAAGAGTGTTGGGTTCTGAATTACTTATGGTTTTTAACACCTCCCCCTTACAATATCTAGATATTAATGGATATTGATATAGTAAAATAATTCACATTCAAATTCTACTTTATGTAATTCTATTGACATTTACATTTATCCTTAATCAGAATACTGTAGGTAAATTTGATTCTAAATAACTGTATAGAGATGACCTTAATATAAGTAAAATATGATTTTTGAAAATTACATCATGAACCAGACCATTTCTGAATATCTATCAAGGGTGTGCTAGCAGTGAGCTTTCTTTAATTTATTTGAAAATATGCTTTGGACTGTAACATCATTGTATATGATCCATACAGATTCAACTATAAAAGAAAAAAGGAGTAATCTGGAATTAACATGAATATTTCCTAATGAACTTATAAATGATATGTTCATAAATCTGATAATTCATATATTAATTGTCTAGAATGAAAAGCAAGAATAATCATTATATGTTCTGATGATGTAATGATATATTTTTTTATAAAACATGAAAATCTATATATTGAGATTAAGAAAATAGAGTACCTAATTAAAAAGTACAGATAACAAAATACAAACATACTTACACTTATGTCAGACAATGCAACTTTTAGTTGAATAGATTATCCTGATAGCATCAGTGTATTTATATGATCCCCTCACTTGGAGCTTTACATGTTACCACACCGCTTTGGGAGCTACAACCAGAATGTCCATTAAATGTTAAGATACACAGTCGCTCTGAAGCTTCTGTTACACTTTAAAGCTAGAAAACAGTTTCTGAAAATTCAGTTTGCCCAATAACTGTGTTGTTTTTAGGGGAAAAAAACATGACAAAAGGTGATTTTGAAATGAATCAGAAACAGTTATGTTCTGATGTCTCTGGACAACGAATTTAAAACAATGGAATAAGATAATGTTTTGTGATGACAGTCTTGTGGATGTGTTGAATACTCTGTGGATAAACAAAGGGTCCTTTGTGTCCAAAGTTCAACATGAATTTACAAGCTAATAAATATATCAAATGAAAATAATGAACTTAATTTAGGCAAAGGCCATCAGAGGCATCATTGGGATCTATATCTTTGGGGACAAAAATAATAACTTGAGTAATCTCTTAGCAAGTGCTTAGACTTTGCTGATGTAAAAAAAACAATTCCAGGGCTGGATCTATAGCACAGCAGATAGGGCATTTGCCTTGCACACGGTGGACCTGGGTCCCATTTACAGCATCCCATATGGTCCCCTGAGCACACCAAGAGTAATTCCTGAGCGCATGAGACAGGGGTAATCCCTGTGCATCTCCGACCCCTGTGCATTGCCAGGTGTGACCATCACTCCCACATCCAGAAAAAAAATTCTAGGAATCCTTAAAGAAAGAAGAAGCCAGGTGTGGCCTTCCCCGATTTCTATCGTGAAAACCCAGATGATCCATGAGGCACCATCAGGTGTGATATCTGAACCAGGAGTAATCACTGACCAAGCCCCAGACATTTACCTCCTCCCAACCCCAACAATTCTGAAAAGAATACATCTATGCTTTCGAAAGGAAAGGATGTATTTTAAAATACTATATGTATTTAACATAAAGTATACTTTGAAATTTCTATACAAATAAATTTAACTTTGTATCAAAACTTTCCATATAGCATAGTGTACATTGTAAGAATAAGTGAATGCTAGAAAAATGGTAACTACTAGTCTATGTATATCTATGGACAAAAATACTCTAGAGAATTTAAAGTGTTCAAATATTGAAATTAAACCAGTAATATTACTACACTTATTAATGTTACTTTCATTTTTGATACATTCAAGTAAATACACAATAAGATGCACTCATGTAAATATATGGAAATTTTACTATGCAAACTCTTACCTAGCACTATTATTATTAAGGAGATAGATGCAGAAGATTTTGACATAAAATAGGAATATAATTTGTATTTTTATCTTATTGAGGCCTTTAAAATATCTTTTATTATAAGATACTCAACAATTCGAGCTGCTAGCTCATTCATAATAGACTGAAACAAATAATATTCTTTTCCATATAAAAAAGAAAAGAAACATTAATTATGTGCATAAGTAATAACTTCAAAATTAAGAATTTAAAAAAGGAATGCTAGTGGGTATTATAGAAGTTAGGCAAATTTATCAATGATATTATTTATAATTTAAACCATCACTTAAGATAATTTTATATCTTAGTAATTATCAGTGAAAGGGCACAGAATTTATTAAATGCAGCTAATTCTATGTTTCTCATTTTCTAATAAATAACTCATGACGTAAGCTGAGGAGAAAAGTACCTGATAAGAAGTGCTTATTCAATTTATCTTTCTATTTTTAAGTCGTGGTGGTGTTGGTGGCTGGTCCTGGAGGTCTCACCATGCTGAGACCTCTCTCTGCACACCTGAGGTTACCAGCAGAGGAACAAAGGCAAGCAGTACCCGGGGCTGAGATCTCCAAGCCTACTTGGATCGGAACTGAGCATCCTCCACCCAGATCTTCCGAATTCCAGTAGGCTGGGTTCATACCCACCAACTGGCCCCCTGGCGCCGTGTAATCCCATCAATGGCCAAGACTCAGAGACTATAAAAACCAGCTCCCGGAAGAGAACAGTGCAGTCTCCTGCCCCGGCGCCTGGCTGTCCTCACCGGGGCCCTTTGGAGGGGAGCGGGTTGAGATTTATCAATAATATTGTTTATAATTTAAAACAACACTTAAGGTAATTTCATATCTTAGTAATTATCAGTGAAAGGGCAGAGAATTTATTAAATGCAGCTAATTCTGTGTTTCTCATTTTCTAATGAGCGATAGCACAGCGGGTAGGGCATTCGCCTTACAAGCGGCCAACATGGCCGACCCGAGTTCGATTCCTCCGCCCCTCTCGGAGAGCCTGGCAAGCTACTGAGAGTATTCGATATGCCAGACACAGTAACAACAAAGTCTCCAATGGAGACGTTACTGGGCCTGCTCGAGCAAATCGACGATCAACGGGAGGGCCTTTACCTTTTACCTTTTACTCATGACGTAAGCTGAGGAGAAATGTACCTGATAAGAAATGATTATTCAATTTATCTTTCGTTTCTTAAGTCGTATTTTTGTTGTTCATAAGTGTATTGTTCCATGCCTTGAACAGTAACGCCTTACAAACAATACTATGCACATATTTTCTCCCACTGAATAAGTGTTTTTCCATTCTGCTTTTATTTTCATTTTCAAAGGTACTTCAGCTTAGTATAGTGCTTCTCAGTATTGTGTTAACATTAATTTTTTTATTTCGATGTAATTGTTCAGAAGTTTCATAGTCATGCTTAACGCTATTTCATGAAATGTTATCATAAGTACTCCTTGGTTTCTAGATGATATAAATTTTTAGCTATTTCAAAAGTTTTGTTTCACTTGTCACCATTTTATTTTTCAGTCCATATTTGTGAAATTTTTCTTTCTTCAGTGTATACTCTTAGATAGTTAGTCATGGATAAAACACTGATGAATAGTGGGCTTATTTTTGATATTTCAATTCTATTCATTGATTCTTGTGTCTGTTTTTGTATTTTAGCTTGTGTTGTCATGGTAGAAATAGATTTTAAATGTGAAAACTAAATAAATACATGACAGTTTAAGTAAAATTAATTCACCATAATGATAAACATGGACTTGCCTCTTAATTTTTCGACAAAACATAGTTTATACTTTAGTTAAGGGGTATAAAGAGAGATGCTAGGGTAATTTCAGAAATAAAATATTATGCAAAGTTTTTATTTCATAAATTATTTCATATTTCATTTTATTTATCTCTGAAGCAAAGCGTTATGATACTTTCAACTAGGGGGCACCGCCTTTGATCCTGCTTATAAATACATATATAAGTATCCTTTTTTAATTTGCTCGAGCGGGCCCAGTAACGTCTCCATTGGAGACTTTGTTGTTACTGTGTCTGGCATATCGAATACTCTTGGTAGCTTGCCGGGCTCTCCGAGAAGGGCGGAGGAATCGAACTCGGGTCGGCCATGTCACAGCGGGTAGGGCATTCGCCTTACACGCGGCCAACATGGCCGACCCGAGTTCGATTCCTCCGCCCCTCTCGGAGAGCCCGGCAAGCTACCGAGAGTATTCGATATGCCAGACACAGTAACAACAAAGTCTCCAATGGAGACGTTACTGGGCCCGCTCGAGCAAATCAACGATCAACGGGAGGGCCTTTACCTTTACCTTTACCTTCATTTTATTGGTATATATTAGAAAGTTCATTTCACCTGATTTTAGAGATTAAAATTTTAGCATGTATATTTCCTAAAAGGATCTATCTTATTTTTTTGATCATCAAATTTTCTAAAATTGGTTTCTGTTCATTCAGCAATTGTATAAGAATCGTGATCTTAACACTTTGATCACATATGAACTTTTGGTCCTCCATATTAAAAAATGTTAGGACTAGAGGATATTTGTTTTTACAAAATATTTATCATGACATCTCACTTAAATAAGTGCATTTTAGCAATGTAGAAGGCAAAAAGAAAAAGGTGCACAAGAGTAGTGCTGTATATCTATGTGCAAATAAGGAAACATAAGACATGATCATGATCACGATCATCCTGTTGTACGTCGATTGCCTCGAGCAGACACCAGGACCATCTCCTTCCTAGCCCTGAGATTTTAAAAGAGCCATATTCATTCCTCCTTCAGGGTTAAGAGTATGAGACCAATCATTGTTACTGTTATTTGGCATATTGAGTATGGCACAGGAATTTTGCCAGACTCTGCCGTGTGAGCAGTATACTTTCGATAGCCTGCCAGATTCGCCAAAGACATAAGACAAAGAATTTTTTTTAAAAAGTCCAAGGTCCTTAGATAGTACAGTAAATAAGATGTCCTTACACATATTTGATTCCTAGCAGAACTTGTTCACCTGAACATTGACAGGTTCATGCAGGAAAGCCCAAGTCACTTGTCTATGGAAATGATCTATTATCCATATCCATGGATAATAAGCATTGCATCTGTTATCTCTTGACTTGAACCACCAGGCTTATGGAGTCTGGTGGGGTCACTGATTTTCTTGAGCATCACTTGGCCTCCCCTATTTCCAATTATACTTCATTGAAAAATGGATTTATGTTATGTAATAAAACATAAAATGCCCTCTTCCTGTTCGCCACCATAACTGTGCCAGTCTTATTTCTCCCCCAGATCAGTTAGCCCATTTGTATTCAAACCTGGGACTCCGCATACATACACCAGGCGTCTCTATGACACTGGGATGCTCACAATTCCTGAACTATTTCCTTTTCGCTCCCAACGCTGTGCCAGTCTTCTTCCATGCCAAGTGTGTACCTCCCCAAAACACACCAAGTATCCGAAGGGGGCGTGGCCTCGCCAGAAGTGGGCGTGGCTACGGCAGAAGTTGCGTGGTCTAATTTTTGGTTGCGGGTGCTCACCCGTCCACAGGTACTTTACCCAGCACCAGCATTCTCATGTGACATCTGAGTAACCATAACTCCACATCAATATGAAGAAACAAAGAAAACCCTCACCAAAAGGGGGGACGAAAAAAGAGTCCAAAAGCCTCATGAGGTGCTACTCATCTAAGGGAACTCTCTGAGAAAGAATTCAGATATGAAGTAATGAAGATATTCAATGAACTCAATAAAACAGTGAGACAGTTATCCTGTCAATTAAAGGAGGTCATGAAACAAAACAATGGACGGACAATCGAGAAAATCCAGGAAGTAATGAGAGCAGAAATTGGAAAGCTACACACAGAAATATCACGAATAAAAGATTCCGTAGATGAAATAAAAAACTCAGTGCCCTCAACAGTAGATTGGCCGGAGCTGAAGACACAATCAGTGAGCTGGAAGATCAGCTGCACCGAGCCAACAGGCAACAACAAACAATGGTAGGAGACCTCAAAATAGCTGTAGAGAGAATCAGAGTCTTAGGAGATGATTCCAAGAGGAACAACATTAGAATCATTGGAGTAACAGAAGGTCAGGGGAACCCAATGAAAAAGCCACAATCAAACACACCATTGCTGAAAAATTTCCAGAGCTCGACAATGCAGCCATTCAGATTCAACACAGTATTGTGGATAAACAACAGCACAGAAACATCATAGACTCAAAAGTAAACCTAAAACAAGGGCTAAAGGTGCGACTATAAGACAAGAGAAACCCTACAAGCACAAGAGAGCTTTACAGGAAAAATGACACAAAACCCCATAGCAATAAACTCTCTCAACTTCACGATCTAAATTCATCAATTAAGAGACACAGAGAGGCAAAATAGACTCAGAGACAGAAACCAACATTCTGCTGCCTACAAGAAACTCATCACAAAAGTCAGAGCAAACACAGACTCAAAGGATGGAAAACAATCCTGCAAGCAAAGAACTCACTCAGAAAAGCTGGGGTGGTCATACTAATATCCGACAACATAAATTTCAGGTTGAAAAGATTAGAAGGGACAGCGGCGGCCCTTTTCTCTTCATCAAGGAATACGTACAAGAGAAAGATATTTAAAACAACTGCTAACAGATTTTAAGGAAGACAATGCTAGCAACACAATAGTAGCCAGAGACTTCTACATTGCTTTATAACCGCTAGATAGATCAACAGTAACAAAACTAAGCAAGGAAACATTGGCTTTAAAGGAAGAAATAGAAGAGAGAGGGCTTATAGACCAAGAGAGGGCTTTACACCCACAAAACAAAGAATGCACATTCTTCTCCAATGCACAAGGAACATTTTCCAAAATAGACCATGTGCTAGAACACAAAACATACCTCAATAAAATCAGGAAGATAGAAATCAAGAAGATTGTTGATACTTTAACAATCTTTTCAGACTAGGATGCACTGAGAATAGAAGTGAATCACACATAGACATGGAAAACCAAATCAAAGACATGGAAATTAAGCAACTCAATGTTGAACAAGGAGTGGGTCAGGAAGGAAATCAAAGACTAAAAATAAGATACCTGGAAACAAATGAGAATGAAAATGAGCTACCAAAACATATGGGATGCAGCTAAAGCCATGTTAAAGGGAAAATGTGTAGCTTGGCAAGCATTTCTCAGGAAGGAAGAAAGGGCCCACATAAACAACTTGACTTCACAGCTCAAGATCTTAGAAATGGACCAACAAAAGGACCTCAAACCAGTTAGAACAAAATAGATCATAAAACTTAGAGCAAAAATCAACGACATGGAAACAGGTAAAACAATCCAAAAGATCAATGAAAACAAATGCTGGTTCGTAGTTTACTAATAATAAATAAATAAATAAATAAGTAGAAAAAATTATCAATGAAGACATTATTATTCTCATCAGGCAAATACTGTCAGATGATTGGAACAAAGAAATTGTAATAAAATAAAAAGTATAGAATACAAAAATTTTAATTAAGCGAATGGAAAATATAGTGAGTCATCAAGTGCCATTGTAAATTTTGTAGATAAAGTTTATTTATAAAAATTTTATAGAAAAAATCTGTACCAAAATGATCCCAGAATTAAAAGGAGGGATGGGTACATGATTATTGTATAACTGAAACCCAGGCACAAAACTTTGTAAGTCTACAACTGTACCTCATGTAGTTTCACTAATAAAAAATAAAAAATAAAAAGTCATCCATCTAGTCTCCAGCACAGTCTTCTTTATCTTCGCAATAAATAAATTATTTATCATATAGTAAAATATATTATTTACATAATTACCATTAAAATGAGTCACAAACTTTAGTGTATTAGTTAAATGAGGCCCTTTCTGGGTTTTGGGAGAAACTTCCCAGGATGGGAGAAGCACGCTGAAAGTAGACTACACACCAAACATGATTGCCACTCAATGCCTCTTTTGCAAACCTCAACACCCAAAAGGAGAGAGAGAACAAAAGAGAATACCCTGCCACAGAGGCAGGGTGGGATGGGGGGATGGGTTGTGGGAGGGATACTGGGACCCATGGTGGTGGAAAATGGGCACTGGTGGAGTGATGGATCATTGTACAATTGAAACCCAAGCACAAAAATTTGTAAATCTACAACTGTACCTCATGGTGTTTCACTAACAAAAATTTTTAAAAAATGTAAATTATGGAGAATGGGCCCTGGGTGGGTGCTTGATCATTGTATAACTGAAACCCAGGCACAAAAATTTGTAGGTCTACAACTGCACCTCATGTTGTTTCACTAATAAAAATTAAAAAAAAAAAGTTAGGCCCTTTCTAATGAAAGTTTTAATATAGTATCCCAAATAAAAACAGCTTGCTTCTAAAATCTTGGATAAATAAATGTAATAAATTGTAAATTATTTAATTGTACAGAATTTTTCATCTTAACTTCAATAGCCGGCATCCCATATGGTACCACAGTACCTGCCAGGAGAGATCCCTGAGCACAGAGTCAGAAATAAATACTGAGTATCACCGGGCGTGACCCACAAATTAGGAAAAAAAGAAATATTTCATCAAACACTTTTAAACTTTATTTTATACCTATAACATACTATTAAGAAAATATTAAAGTAAATTCTAGATATTAGACATCGTCCTTTTTTTTTCTTTTTGGCTTTTTGGTCGTCCCATCAATGCTGCGGGTTTAGTCCTTGCTCAGCACTCAAGAATTAGTGCTGTGTTACTCGAGGGTGCTATGGGATACCAAGGATTGAACCTGGGTCAGGCGCATGCAAAACAAATGCATTACCCGTTATTCTATCATCGCTCCAGCCCCTCAGACATCATGCTTAGTACGGTTTTAGTCTTACTTTTAAAGTTGCATAAAACTATCTCTCAAATCTTTTCTTGAAAAGTCACTGCTGTATTCATTAATTTCATTCACAAGTTTAATGTCATATAATTAACTATGTCTTTTTATACGTGGATATAATCTAGAGTTCTATAATTATTCCTATCTTATATATGAAAGAAACGTATCTATTTGTGTAAATAGATATAGACTTATATGGAAATAAATAAAATGATAAAACTAGGTATATATTCATTAACATATTTAGTAATATATATTAGATACAAATATCTGGAGGGTAAATTACTGATTATTAAATAATTTATTCTCATGGTTCTATTGTTTTTTTTTAAATCTTGTGCTTGTCTATGAGGAAGAGTACAACTGACTATATCAAACTTGGTATCAGTGTGGACAGTTTAAGAGGAAGTAAAAGTAAAATAAAACAAAACATGTTTATAGACAGTCATTGCAACATATGCCTAATTCCTAGAGAGCAGAAGTTTTTTGCCTAAATCATTCAAGGCCTGAATGACTTGTTTGTTCCTCAGGGTATAAATAAATGGGCTTATCGTAGGGGATATGGAAGTAGCTAACAAAGTAATCCCTTTGTTAATTTTCATTACATCTTTTCCTGTAGGTTTCACATAGATAAAGATAAGACTGCCATAAGTTATGGAAACGACAATCATGTGGGAGGAACAGGTAGAAAATGCCTTTTTCCTTTGCTGAGCAGAGGGGAATCGAAAAATAGTTCGAATGATACTAATGTAGGACCAAGCCACAAACATGAGAGTAGCAAAGAGTACAAATACAGCACAGATAATAATTAACTTCTCTATAAATTGTGTGTCTGAGCATGATATCGTAATAATAGCATCAGCATCACAAGCAAAGTGATCGAGGGCATTATTATCACAGAACTCTAGTCCCATTACCACGCTAACAGCTGGAATTAAGATCAACAGTGTAATCACCCAACAGCAGAAAAGAAGTCTCCTGCAGACCCGATGATTCATAATAGTCATGTAATGAAGAGGTTTACAGATGGCAACATATCGATCATAGGACATAGTGGCCAGGAGGAAAAATTCTGTTACACCAAATAGATATACAAAAAATAATTGAAATGCACACGCATAATAGGTAATTGTTTTATCACCTGTTGATATACTGTATAAAAATCTAGGAATAGCAACAGAAGTGAATAAAATCTCCAAGATGGAAAAATTTTGCAGAAAATAGTACATAGCCGTTTTTAGGCGGGCATCCACTAATGTGATGACAAGGATGATCAGGTTTCCAGTAATGCTCAGCAGGTAGGTGATAAGTAGAAATACAAAAAGCAGAATCTGCAGGTGTGGGTCATCTGTCAATCCGAGAAGGATGAAAGTGATTATTGCTGTGTGATTTTTCATTCTGGCTTCTGACTTCTCAAGCTACGTGTAAAACAGAGGTAATGAGAGGAAGGAGAAAATACTATTGCTTTTGGATTGACATTGGTTATAAAAACTGAGTAATTCCCATCTTTGACTCTTTGGTGACCACTTGCAAAAATTAATTTTTTGATCTTTTAGTGTCATTCAATTGATTACAATATTAGTTTTTAAAATAAGGAGTATAACTTGAAATAGAAGTAGCACTTACTTATGCGTAAATATGTGCTCTGCACAATAAACTACAATTAACTGAAATCTTCATAAAAAGACTAACATTCATTTTATTTTTCTTGTTTTATTCACAGTTTTTAAAACAGTTAACCTCTAACACTTGAACTGTCATGAATGCTTTGAAAGTATTCCTCATTAAAATATATATTAACATGAAATTAAAGTTATGATCTCTTAGAGAAAATATTATTTGAAAAACCAAATCATTTTAGAGTTTTTATTATCATTAAATATAATAATCATATTATATAATTATAATTATGAATAATATCAATTAAGTATAAAAAGACCATTTCCCACATTTTCAAAAATTTATTTTAAATTTTACATTGTTCTTTATAATAAACTGATTCACATCGTTTAATTTTCTGTAGGTGAAATGACATCAAAAACAGTAATATCTATTTTCTTCCCCAAACTTCTCTATATCAAAAAACTGAAGTTTCATTGCCAAGATTTCAAATATTTTTCCTTCCTGCAAAACATTTATCATATAAGAATGTTTCTTCAGGAGCTGGAGCTATAGCACAGTGGGTAGGGCCTTTGCCTTGCACGCGGCCAACACAGGTTCGATTCCCAGCATCCCATATGGTCCCCTTAGCACCGCCAGGAGTAACTGCTGAGTGCAGAGCTAGGAATAACCCCTGTGCATTGCCGGGTGTCATCAGAAAAAAAAAAAGAATGTTTCTTCAAAAGAAAAATAGTTTTGAAGACTCTGTTCTACTACAATTCATTTATAGAGGTCTACTTCAGGCAGTACTCACTTGAACCAGTCAACCTGGTACTTCTATTTCCATCCTGCAAAGTTAGTCACAAAGAATTAGACAAACACAGTCATTGTCCAAACAACATGGTGTACTGAATACTCCCAAACAAGAGGTTGGTTGGCTGTTTATTACCATAACATCAACTTACTCCTGGTTCTAGCTACCTCGGCCATTGCTTCCTAGTCAATATTCTCTATTAAGAACAAAGGCTAAAATATTTAAATGATGATCACATTGGTAATAGACAATAAGCAAATACCTTTAATATTAAAGTTATTGAAATTATGGCACTGAAGCCATTGAAATTATGGCAACCTCCTGTTTGGTCCTAGCAGGATGTTTCATGTTTAGCTGCACATTTGCAGCTCCCACTGTCTAAATTAGGCTAAACTTATTTTAGCCGGGAGTTTGTCCCAACACTTCACTTTTATTAGTGGATCGATTTCTCACTGTGTACCATTATATACCATTATCAAATGGTTCCATATTACCTATGAAATTTTGGAATGATTATGACTCTTCATTTTTCTAATAGCCCACCTTGTTCCTCTTAAGTAAAACATGCATAGATTAAATCACAAATACGAAAGACAAAGTACTGAATCAGCGGGCAGCTGAAAATACATTTTTATTATTCAGTCGCTTTTTACTAAGCTAGTCAAAAGAGATTGCTTCAATTTATTAAGTCTTCTCTATTATCAAGTCTTAGTCGATTCAGGTCCATTCCCCAGCACCACATATTATTTTCTGAATACTGCTAGTAGTGGTTTCTGAGCATAGAGCTATGGGAACATGCTGAGTTCTTCTGGATATGGCCCCTAAATTAAAATATATATGTACTGATAGTCAGGTAGAGAAACAGTTACTATTAGATGACATGTTGATGGCTAAAGATATCTTGATGGGTAAAAGCTTTTTTCTTTGCCATTTCTTTACTATAATTTGTCAACTACATTGCAATATTCAGGAATTTTATGTTTTATGAAATATGTGTTCTTGGCTTTTTTTTAATGCTTCTTATCTATCCACCCTAGGATTCCCTTTTCCTTTCCATAGTACTCTATATGACAGTTGTATTCCTCAGATTTTAGCCCTATTTTCTCTACTCTGCTTATCTATGAACACTCAATGAACAGTTCTAAAATCCGCGAATTCAATTTTAAGTTCAGAATTTGATTAATAATCACTGTGATCATTATTCACTTGTAGATTTCATGATTTACTTAAATTTAATATATACAGTATGCAATACAACTTCCTGCATCCAAATATAATTTCTTCTCATTTATTGCTAGCAATACTAAAAGACAAAGGTAACATTTATTGCTTATTGCTCTATACTCACAAATGAAAGTAATCTATATTGTTTTTGACATATATCTAACTTAAACATCGTTTCAAATAAACTCTATTTCATATTTAATTTGTTGTTTTCATTCGCCTAATTTTATCATTTCATTCATTTTTTTTCTACTGGGGTAAAGTATGAAATTTGGTGACAAATTGTAGAAAGAAACTTTAAAAAATATTATATTATGCCCGCCATTACATACAGAGATGGACCATCTGCTTGGGAAAATTTCTATTCACTCACTGTCCATATACTTTCTTCTTACCCCATTCCAGTTTTTATTCTCATGGATGTTTGACAATTTTGGTTGCTTTCTAGGGTTTTCTTCTAAATTCTTCATAGGTGTCTTTGTGACTCATCATCATGACATTTGGTACCTTGCCAAACATTTTGTCATATCCTTATCATGTTGTGGGAAAAAACATTTCCTTAATATTTTATCTTGTTAATGGCATAAAAGATATAATCAGAAGCAAAATTTAATTATAGGCATCAACTTATTTTCATGACAGATGATACGACTACATTTTCTAATTGTTTAGTTCTTAATTTGGAGGTCTACACATAGCAGTGCCCACCGATCATTATCAGGGGAAATCAGTAGAGAAATGAGCAGGTTTTGCTACCTTACCTGCTCCACTATCCCTGAAATACTTGTTTTATAGGTTGCCTCAAAATTGAAACTTCTGATACTTTACAAATCCCAGAGAAATTACCTTTTTAAATTTAGTACAAAATTTTATTCAAGAGGTTGTTTCTAATCTTATCAAAATTGATCATGAGCCCAAAGAAATAGTACAAGTCTCTAACTGAAACCCAAGCACAAAAATTTATAAGTCTATAAGTGTACTTCATGGTGTTTCACTAATAAAAAAAATGATAAAAAAATAAAATAAAATAGGATTACAAAAAAAAATAATAAAAAGAAAAGAAATAGTACAAGTCTCTTGCTGAAGCCACATGGCCTCATGAGCAACTGCATGAGCTTGTAGGCAGAGCCTCTTTTAAAAATCCACAAGTAGACAAAAACAAAAAAAGATAAAATTAGAAACTGAACGTGTGCTACAAATATGTATGTGTGTGTGAGTATGAGTATCTCTCTATCTATATGTATTCATGTGTTCATCGGGTTTCTATATTATTCTTAAATACTGCAAAATAATATTGAAGTACTCAGTATGTCTTCATGTTCTCCTTTTAGTCACATGGTAGCACTGTCCTCCCTTTATTCATCGATTTGCTCAAGCGAGCCCAGTAACGCTGTAAGACTACTTGCTACTGTGTTTGGCATGTCAAATGCATCACAGGTAGCTTGCCCGGCTTTGCCGGGCAGGTGAGATACTCTCAGTACCTTGCTGGGTTTTCCGAGAGGGGCGGAGGAATTGAACTCAGGTTGGCCGGGTTGGCCGCCTGCAAGGCAAACACCCCACCCACTCTGCCAACGCTCCAGCCCAAACTTTTAGTTAACTAAAAATATGATAATCTTTCAATAGCCCCAGATATGATTTATACTATCATTCATTTTATAGAGAAAAGTGTCTTTGAGCAGTTATTACTTATTTGCTTTATGTATTGTAAAAATTCCTAAACTTTTTCTCAATCTCACATTTAGACTCAATTAATTTTACAAAAGCAATCAATCTCGGTGAAGAGATGAAGAGTAATATTCTTGTGTTTGATTTTCCAATGTTAGAATGAGATTAATGAAATATTTCCAACACTTGCACAAATTGTTTGAAAAAAGTGCTAATTGAGGACAAAGTCTCTATCTCAGAGACATTATGATATATCTTTATCAGAAGATAAGAAATTTGAAAAATGTTTTGTGTAATTGACTGATTCTAAAAGGGCATCTACCATGAGGGTTCTTTACCAATTTCTACTTTCCTGGTGCCAAAATAAATAACTAAGGAAAAATTAAAATTCCAGATTTATTACTCTTGCATATATTTAAGCAAAATAAAACAGAAAAAATACCAGTTTCCTAAACATACAGAAAAAATCTTCAAAAAATCAGATAATTTTTCTTTTCTTCAAAACTTGTAAATTAGAATTATCTATTTTTTAGACCCGCAAAAACTAGACATTTTTAGAATTTCTTGAGTGAAATTCCCTTTGCTGGACTTTCAATACTAAATAATCTCTCCAATTATCCTCTATTCTTTTTCTTCTTCTTCTGTCAAATTGATATTGGGGAATAAGATAGAATAAATTTTCTCATAATAATCTGTGATTATATTTTAATACATAAATCTATTGTGGAATATAATCTACTATAGAAATACACAGAATTAAAACAGATTTCATGTATCATAGGCAAGTTGACAAACCTTAATACTCTTTCTTATAAACTTTTCTAGAAAGCATAAAAGTATTTAAGTGTATTTCTAAGGTTTTAAAATCTGAAATCCTAGGTTAACTTTTGGAAATTTCCTCAACAACTGTTTAGTAAAACCCTTCAAGTTTGTAATATACAGAATTATTAGCTTAAAGTAAGTTAAATCTTCGACTCATTTTTTTTTATTTTCCACCTTCATCTCTTCCTATTTTCTCTGTAAATTACTCTAAAACGTGAGCTAATGAAACCAAACACTAAACAAAGGTCAAAGTGATCAGTGAGTTTATTTTCTTGCTTTTTTCACCAAGCAGGTGAATTTTGAGGACTAAAATTCTTCGTGTCTCACCTTAATAAAATATTCATCAGCAGGAGCACTTCAGTTTTTATATGAGGGAAATGGTATGAGTATTCCTTTTAAACCATTACCATGCAATGAAAACAGTGAAAATACTTATAATGATGAACAAGAATGCAAATGTTTATTTTTACTCCATATACACAGAGAAATGAATCTCCCACTGCAAACTACTATTAGTCTATTTCAATATATATATATTTACTCCATATCAAACCCACAGAGAAATAAAATGTTGATTTTCTCCATATACATATGCATGGATAATTCAGGTTTATGTTTCCTCTCAAGAGTAAAAATTCACCGTTGAAAGCAGTAATCTTCAACACATAGAATTTACCGTTGTTCTTCAAGAGGAATGATTTTTAACTCTAAAACGGAAGGGAAACTATCCATCTTTTAATCAGGAGCTTTTTAATTAGAATCCTACTGGAACTGAAGCTCACTAAACACATTGAAGGAATTCTGATGTACTCAGGATTTCGTTTTTTATACTAACTAATATAGATGGTTGGGTTCTGAATTACTTATGGTTTTTAACACCTCCCCCTTACAATATCTAGATCTAGATATTAATACATATTGAGATAGTAAAAGAATTCACATTCAAATTCTATTTTATGTAATTCTATTGACATTTACATTTATCCTTAATCAGAATACTGTAGGTAAATTTGATTCTACTTAAACATAGTAGAGATGACTTTAATATAAGTAAAATATGATTTTTGAAAATTACATCATGAACCAGACAACTTCTCAATATCTCTCAAATGTCAGCTAGCAGTGAGCTTTCTTTAATTTATTTAAAAATATGCTTTGGACTGTAACATCATTGTATATGATCCATGCAAATGCAACTATAAAAGAAAAAAGGAGTAATCTGGAATTAACATGAATATTTCCTAATGAACTTATAAATGATATGTTCATAAATCTGATAATTCATATATTAATTGTCTAGAATGAAAAGCAAGAATAATCATTATATGTTCTGATGATGTAATGATATATTTTTTTATAAAACATGAAAATCTATATATTGAGATTAAGAAAATAGAGTACCTAATTAAAAAGTACAGATAACAAAATACAAACATACTTACACTTATGTCAGACAATGCAACTTTTAGTTGAATAGATTATCCTGATAGCATCAGTGTATTTATATGATCCCCTCACTTGGAGCTTTACATGTTACCACACCGCTTTGGGAGCTACAACCAGAATGTCCATTAACTGTTAAGATACACAGTTGCTCTGAAGCTTCTGTTACACTTTAAATCTAGAAAACATTTTCTGAAAATTCAGTTTGCCCAAAAACTGTGTTGTTGTTTAAAAAAAAAAAACCTGATAAATTTGATTTTGAAATGAATCAGAAACAAGTATGTTCTGATGTCTCTGGACAACGAATTTAAAACAATGGAATAAGATAATGTTTTCTGATGATAGTCTTGTGGATGTGTTGAACTCTCTGCGGATAAACCAAGGTCCTTTGTGTCCAAAGTTCAACATGAATTTACAAGCTAATAAAACTTACGAAATTAAACTAATGAACTTAATTTAGGCAAAGCCCATCAGAGGCGTCATTGGGATCCATATCTTTGGGGACAAAAATAATAACTTGAGCAATCTCTTAGCAAGTGCTTAGACTTTGCTGATGTAAAAGAAAAAAAACAATTCCATGGCTAGAGCTATCGGACAGTGGGTAGGGCATTTGCCTTGCACACGGTGAACTTGGGTTCCATTTCCAGCATCCCATATGGTCCCCTGAGCACGCCAGGAGTAATCCTGAGTGCATGAGCTAGGGGTAAACCCTATGCATCGCCAATCCCTGTTCATCGCCAGGTGTGACTGTCACCCCCACCCCCAGAAAAAAGAGTTCTAGGAATTCTTAAAAGGCAAAGGCAAAGGCAAAGGCCCTCCCGTTGATCGTTGATTTGCTCGAGCGGGCCCAGTAACTTCTCCATTGGAGACTTTGTTGTTACTG
Organism: Sorex fumeus; assembly: GCF_029834395.1. Lineage (NCBI taxonomy): Eukaryota > Metazoa > Chordata > Mammalia > Eulipotyphla > Soricidae > Sorex > Sorex fumeus. The sequence continues at coordinate 13,596,102 of NW_026606086.1, read as the reverse complement.
TGTCTGGCATATCGAATACTCACGGTAGCTTGCAAGGCTCTCGGAGAGGGGTGGAGGAATCGAACTCGGGTCGGCCATGTTGGCCGCTTGTAAGGCGAACGCCCTACCCGCTGTGCTATCGCTCCAGCCCAGGAATTCTTAAAATCAGATAATAAAGTGAAGAAGAAGCCAGAAGTGGCCTTCCCCAATTTATAGCGTGAAAACCCAGATGATCCATGAAGCACCATCCGGTGTGATCTCTGAACCAGGAGTAATCCCTGAACAACACCCAGGCGTGGACCTCTTCCCAACCCCAACGATTCTGAAAAGAATACATCTATGTTTTCGAAAGGAAAGGATGTATTTTAAAATACTATATGTATTTAACCTAAAGTATACTTTGAAATTTCTATACAAATAAATATAACTTTGTATCAAAACTTTCCATATAGCATAGTGTACATTGTAAAAATAAGTGAATGCTAGAAAAATGGTAACTACTAGTCTATGTATATATATGGACAAAAATACTCTAGAGAATTTAAAGTGTTCAAATATTGAAATTAAGCCAGTAATGTTACTGTACTTATTATTGTTACTGTCATTTTAGAAACATTCAAGTAATAACACAATAAGATGCACTCATGTAGATATATGGAAATTTTACGATGCAAACTCTTACCTAGCACTATTATTATTAAGGAGATAGATGCAGAAGTATTTGATTTAAAATAGCAAAATAATTTGTATTTTTTAACTTATGATGCCTTAAATATCTTTTATTATAAGATACTCAACAATCATAGCTGCTAGCTCATTCATAATAGACTAAAATCAATAATATTCTTTTCCATATCAAAAAGAAAAGAAAATAAACATTAATTACGTGCACAAGTAACTACTTTAAAATTAAGAATTTAAAAAAGGAATGCTAGTGGGTACAATAGAAGTTAGGCCGATTTATCAATGATATTATTTACAATTTAAACTATCACTTAAGGTAATTTTCTAGCTTAGTAATTATCAGTGAAAGGGCACAGAATTTATTAAATGCAGATAATTCTATGTTTCCCATTTTCTAATAAATTACTCATGACATAAGCTGAGGAGCAAAGTTCCTGATAAGAAGTGCTTATTCAATTTATCTTTCTATTTTTAAATGGAATTTTTGTTGTTAATATGTGTATTGTTCCATGCCTTGAATAGTAACCCTTTACAAACAATATTATGCACACATCTTCTCCCACTGAATAAGTTGTTTTTCCATCCTGCTTTTATTTTCATTTTCAAAGGTACTTCAGCTCAATATAGTGTTTATCAGTATTGTGTTAACATTAATTTTTTAAATTTTGATGTAATTGGTCAGAGGTTTCATAGTCATGCTTAACGCTATTTCATGAAGTGTTATAAGTACTCCTTGGTTTCTAGATGATATAAATTTTTAGCTATTTCAAAAGTTTTGTTTCACTTGTCACCATTGCATTTTTCAGTCCATATTTGTGAAAGAGTTTTTCTTTCTCCAGGATATACAAAATACTGGTTGAACTCCACAAGAAGAAAACAACCAACCCCATCAATAAATGGGGCGACGAAAAGAACAGAAACTTTCTCAAAGAAGAAATCCGAATGGCTAAAAGGCACATGAGAAAATGCTCTACATCATTCATCATTAGGGAGATGCAGATCAAAACAACAATGAGATATCATTTCACACCACAGAGTCTGGCCCACATCCAAAAGACCAAAAGCAACTGGTGTTGGCACAGATGTGGTGAGAAAGGGACTGTCCTTCACTGCTGGTGGGAATGCCGACTGGTTCAGCCCTTTTGGATAACAGTATGGACGATTCTCAAAAAATTAGAAATTGAGCTCCCATTTGACCCAGCAATTCCACTCCTCGGAATATACAATAAAGAGGCAAAAAAGTATAGTTGAAGTGACATCTGCACTTGTTTGTTCATTGCAGCACTCTTTACAGTAGCTAGAATCTGGAAAAATCCTGAATGCCCAAGAACAGATGACTGGTTAAAGAAACTTTGGTACATCTACACAATGGAGTACTATGCAGCTGTTAGAAAAGATGAAGTCATGAAATTCATATACAAGTGGTATTACGTGGAAAGTATGATGCTAAGTGAAATGAGTCAGAAAGAGAGGGATAGACATAGAAAGACTGCATTCATCTGGGGAACATAAAGTAACAAAATGGGAGACTAACACCCTAGAATAGCCGAGATAAGTACCAAGAGGATTACTCCATGGCTTTGAGGACAGCTGCACACGCTAGGGGGAAAGGCAGCTCAGATAGAGAAGGGAGCACCAAATAAAGGGTGTTGGGACATTCCTCTCAGGATGGGAATTGCGTGATGAGAGTAGACTATAGACCGAACATGATTGCCACTCACTGTCTTTTTTGCAAACCACAGCACTCAAATGAGAAAGATAACAAAAGTGAATGCCCTGCCACATTGGTAGGGTGGGATGTGGGAATGGGGATAGGGAGGCATACTGGGACTGGTGGTGGTGGATAATGGGCACTGGTGGAGGGATGGGTATTCGATCATTGTATAACTGAAACCCAAGCACAAAAATTTGTAAGTCTACAACTGTACCTCATTGTGTTTCACTAATAAAAATTTAAGAAAAAAAATTAAAAAGTGAAAGAATTATAAATGCAAAATTCTAAATAACTTTTGAAATAAATATGAAACAACATCTGAAAATGTGAAAATATTTCATGTACATAGTTGGGAGAATTTAAATTGTCAAAATGACTATTCCACCCAAAGCGTTATACAGATAGAATGCAGGTTACATTAAATTTTTGATGATATAATTCAAGGACTTGGAACAAACACTAAAAATATTGTATTAAATTATAAAATTCCAGTAATAGCCAAACCAATTTAAGAAATTAGAAGTTGGATGTCATCATATTTTGTGTCTTTATATTAAAAGTGTTCATATGCATAATATCATGGCACTATAATATATAATTTCAGGTCAAATAACTAAAAAATAAATTACAAAGAAAATCACTTCATTTATGAGCCGTTAATCTATGGCAAAATAGCTGACAGCATGAAGTGAGGAAACTTTTTTCAAAAAATTGTTCTGTGAAAACTGGATAACAATGTGCAGACAGAGAGGGGGGGAGAGAGAGAGAGGGAGAGAGAGAGAGAAAGTATCTATATACTTGGGCATATAGTAAGTTTAAACGAGAGTTAATTGAAAGTGAATTGAAGAATTTAAGATAGGACAAGAATCCATAAAACATAGAGGCAACTATAGCCAGAACTCTCTAAGATAAGGGTCTCAGAAATATAGTTTTGGATTTCACTGGTAGAGATAATGAAAACTAGACAAAACAAATGGGACTGCATCAAGTAAAAAAGTTTTTACATAGCAAAATAAATATGAACCAAAACAAAATGTTTCATGAAAAACATCAGATAATGATTCAAAATACATGCTACATTCACAAAACCTAGAAAAAATTTTAAAAAATAATAGGCCAATCAAACATGAGAGCAGTACATAGATAGATAAATAGACACCTCCATGAAGAGAATATACAATCATCAAATAAATGTATGAAAAGGTGTTCATCTTCAGTCCAGGAAAATACAACTCAAAAGGGCAACTAGATATCAGCTGACCACCAGTGATAGTGTTTTATATATAAAATATTAGAAACAGCCAGTTGATGGAAATGGGGTATAAGCGAGGGGAAATCTTCACTCACTGGTAGATATTGATGGAAATGTCCATGGTTTCACCTTTATGGAAAACAACATGGAGATTTCCTTTAAAACAATACATTTAGAGCAGAGCCATTATGGCCAAATGACTGCAATTCTTGGTACTTAAACTAGTAACCCAACAATATTAATTTGACAAGTTATGTGCGCATCTATGTTCATTGTAGATGAAACTAGAATAATCAAGATATGAACAAATTCCAAATTTCCAAGACTATATCAATCAATAAACAAATAGTAGTAAACATTGAATAGAATAGTCTGGTGGGTAGAAGCAAATGGAGGGGAGGGACGGCACTGGTGGAGGCAAATGGACACTGGTAAATGATTGGTGCTGAAAAATTACACGCCCAAAAATTAATTGTTAGTTATCTTGCAATATCATGGTGACAAAATTTTTTACCCGCCCAGCATAAGGTCCTACCTGGGCCTGCGGCAGCTTACTAGATCCCCCTGAGAAGAGCCGGTTTTCACCCTTGATCTGTGCGGGACGGGAACTGAGGCACACCACGAAGAAACAAAGCTGAAGTGCTCCGGGAACTCTCTCCTCACTCAAACAGGTACCCACCTGGCGTAAGGGCCACTTCCTGGAGTTGCGGCTGATAACGTGCCTGCAAAGTATTCTCTCACTGCATATCCCATAGGAACCATAAGTTACCCTCTGAGGTGGAACTTTCACTAGGTTAGCTTAACCACTAGAAACACATTAGCCAATAATTCATTAAGCCCACCTCATTCATTCTGTATCTCAAGCAGAGTAGTAACAGTGAGTGTGAAGGTATAAACCACACTGGTCACAATGGTAAAGCAATGCAAAAGCCCACCAAGCTTTCTTATTCAAGAGGCTAGCCCAGAAGACACCAAACATAATGAAGTGATAGACAACTTCTCTGACAAGGAATTCAGAAGGGAGCTACTGAGGATGCTTAGGGAGCTAAAAGAAACAATGGAAACAATACCAATAAAAGACAAGAGGATTTGGAGGTAGAAATGAGGAAAATGCAAACAGAAATATCAGACCTGAAAAACCTGGTAGGCGAATTGAAAAACTCAGTGGAAGGCTTCAGCAGCAGAGTAACAGCTGCTGAGGACAGAATCAGTGAGCTCGAAGTCCAGAGACTCTACAAAAATGAGCAGAAAATAGAAAAGAGACTCACAATTTGGGAACAGATGGCAAGAGAAGATCCTGAGGAAGCCAAGAGGGGTAACATAAGAATTATTGGACTCCCAGAGGGACAGGAAGAAAACCCTGATAAAGAAGAAACTGTCAAAGACATCATTGCTACAACGTTTCCAGAGCTGAAGAAAATATGTGACCACATTCAGGAGTCCCAAAGGGTACCAACTAGAAGATACACAAATAAAAATACCCCAAGACACATCCTGATCAAAATAACCAAAACCTTAGATAGAGACAAAATTCTGAAAGCAGCAAGATCAAAGAAAGAAATTTCTTACAAAGGAGTATCCATGGGATTCACTACAGCTTATTTGTCTGAAGAAACTTCATGGCCTCAAAACGGTGGTGGGATATTGTGAAAAAAATTCAATGAAATAAATGCCTCATCAAAAATACTTTACCCAGCGAGACACTAAGTCATAAAAGAAGGAACAACACACTATTTCACAGAAAAACAACAGCTCAGGAACTTCATAGACTCAAAACCATGGTTACAAGAACAACTAAATGGGCTACTTTAAGACAAGAGAGGCCTCTCAAGTACACCAAATTTCAACAGAAAAATGGGACAAAACCCCATAACAATAATCTCTCTCAACGTTAATCGGCTAAGCACACCAATTAAAAGACACAGAGTCGCATGATGGATTAGAAAATTGAGCCCAACATTCTACTGCCTCCAAGAAACACATCTCAATAGTCAAAGCAAACACAGGCTCAGAGTCAAAGGCTGGAAAACAATCCTAAGGGCAAACAGCTCCCATAAAAAAGCTGGGGTAGCCATGCTAGTATCAGACCACATTGACTTCAGAATGAAGAATGTCACAAGAGACAGTGAAGGCCAATTTTTATTGATCTAGGTATCTGTACAACAGGAAGAACTTACAATACTAAATGTATATGAGGGCCCAGCAAAGTACTTAAAACAACTACTGATAGACTTGGAGAAAAACATTGATATTTGTTTTTTCTCAGAAAAAAGAGAAGAATGGGTCTTAGTCGATATATACATGACACTTCATCCTCAAAAACTGAATACACATTCTTCTCAAGCATGCATGGAACATTCTCCAAGATAGACCACATGCTGGGTCACAAAGCATACCTATATAAAATTAAGAAGATAGAGATTGTATCAACAATCTTCTCAGATCACAATGCACTGAGATTAGAAGCAAATCACATGCAAAAACAGAAAACTAAATCAAACACCTGGAAAGTAACAGTTCACTATTGGACAACGAGTGGCTTAGAAAGGAAATCAAAGAGTAAATCAAAAGATTCCTGGAAACTAATAAAAATGAGGACACGAGTTACCAAAACTTATGGGAAATAGCAAAAGCAGAAAGTTTATAACTCTACAAGCATTTCTCAGGAAGGAGGAGCAAGCACATAAGTAACCTAACCTCACAGTTTAGGAGTTTGGAGAAGGACCAACAAAAAGAGCCCAGCCCAAACAGGAGGAAGGAAATAATAAAACTAAGAGCAGAGATTAACGAGATGGAAAACAAAAAAAGACACATGAGAAAATGCTCCACATCATTAATCATCAGGGAGATGCAGATCAAAACCACAATGAGATACCATCTCACACCTCAGAGACTGGCCCACATTCAAAAGAACAAAAGCAACCGATGCTGGTGCGGGTGTGGCAGGAAAGTGACACTCCTTCACTGTTGGTGGGAATGTCGACTGGTTCAGCCCTTCTGGAAAACAGTATGGACGATTCTCAAAAAATTAGAAATTGAGCTCCCATTTGACCCAGCAATACCACTCCTGGGAATATATCCCAGAGAAACAAAAAAGTATAGTTGAAGTGACATCTGCACTTGTTTGTTCATTGCAGCACTCTTTACAATAGCCAGAATCTGGAAGAAACCTGAGTGCCCGAGAACAGATAACTGGTTAAAGAAACTTTGGTATATTTACACAATGCAGTAATATGTACTGGTTAGAAAAGATGAAGTCTGCCACAGAAATTCAACTACCGAGGAATTAGCTTAACTAAAGAACTAAAGGACCTATACAAAGAAAACTACAAAATGCTGCTTCAGGAAATAAAAGAGGACACAAGGAAATGGAAAAATATCCCCTGTTCATGGATCAGGAGGATTAACATTGTCAAAATGGCAATACTTCCCAAAGCTCTGTACAAATTCAATGTGATCACTATTAGGATACCCATGACATTCTTCAAAGAACTGGAGCAAACACTCTTGAAATTTATATGGAACAATAAGCCCCCAGGTATAGCTAAAACATTTCTTGGGAAAAAGAAAATGGGAGGAATCAACCTCCCTAACTTCAAACTCTACTACAAAGCAGTAATAATTAAAACAGCATGGTACTGGAACAAAGGCAGAGATGAAGACCAATGGAACAGTGTCGAATATACTGACATCTCCCTCCAATCAAATGATCACCTAAGCTTTGATAAAGGAGCAAGAAATGTGAAGTGGAGTAAGAAAAAGCTTTTTAACAAATGGTGCTGGCAAAACTGGACGGCTACATGCAAAACAATGAGCTCAGATCTCTGCCTAACACCATGTATAAAAGTAAGATCAAAATGGCTTAAAGACCTCAACATCAGACCGGAATCCATAAGGTATGTTGAAGACAAAGTCGGAAAAACCCTCCATGACATTGAAGCTAATGGTGTCTTCAAAGATGTCACGCCACTGGCTAAGTAAGTGAAAACAGAGATAGACAAATGGGACTACCTTAAATTAAGAAGCTTCTGTACCTCAAAAGAAACAGTGACCAAAATACAAAGACAGTCTACAGAATGGGAAAGGATATTCGCCCAATACACATCCGACAAGGGGTTGATATCAAGGATATACAAAGTACTGGTTGAACTCCACAAGAAGAAAACATCCAACTCTATCAGAAAATGGGGCAACGAAGTGAACAGAAACTTCATCAAAGATGAAATTCGAATGGCTAAAAGACACATAAGAAAATGCTCTACATCATTAATCTTCAGGGAGATGCAGATCAAAACAACAATGGGATATCATTTCACACCACAGAGAATGGCCCACATCCAAAAGAACAAAAGCAACTGGTGCTGGTGTGGATGTAATGAGAAAGGGACCCTCCTCCACTGCTGGTGGGAATGCCAACTGGTTCAGCCCTTTTGGAAAACAGTATGGACGATTCTCAAAAAATTAGAAATTGAGCTCCCATTTGACCCAGCAATTTCACTCCTGGGAATATACCACGGAGACGCAAAAAAAGTACAGTTGAAGCAACATCTGCAGTTTTCTGTTCATTGCAGTACTTGTTTACAATAGCTAGAATCTGGAAAAAACCTGAGTGCCCAAGAACAAATGGCTGGTTAAAGAAGCTTTGGTACATCTACACAATGAATACTATGTAGCTGCCCGAGAACAGATGACTTGTTATTTTGAGGTTATAGAGCAGTGTGGAAAGACACTAGTGGGGGTGGAGGAAAAAGTAGGCTAGAAGTAACATATGGATAATGTTTGAGGGTCTTCAGATCTTTGTTGGTGTGAAGGTGCAGTAAATTTGTACTTCAACATTATCAATGTTAAATTTGTTGTAAACACATTACTGAAACCATGATAAAAATACAATAAGAACAAACACGGGGCCTGGAAAGACAGTACAAGTGCCAAGGAGCAAGCAACAGATCCCAATTCAATCACGGGCACCACAAGATCCACGGATTGTGTCTCAGTGCAATCCAAGAGGCTCTTAAGGACCGGGGGATGAAAGAGGTGATCCCTGACACCAAAGGGGCCTAGCACCACTGCATCCCCAGGTTCTTGTATTGAATTTCTGGTTCTTGTATTCAATCCTGTGTGAGATGGCTGAATATTATCCAAAAACGTTGCACATCACCTATGAGGCTTATCCCAAAAAAGAAAAAATATATAGGCATTTTACTGATTTATTCCTAAGATTTGTGCAAGTTTTTCAATAATGCATTTAAGCAGTCGCTCTAGATTATTGTATCCTTTTAATTACAGTGTAGACTATACCACACAGAAAGTTGTTTTTCTTCTAGACTTTGTTTTCTTCTGAGCCATGTGAGCTGATTGTGCTCAGGACTTCCTCTTAGCTCTGTGCTCAGGGATGACTCCTGATGGGACAGGTGGGAACATATTTGGTACCCAGGACAAAAGAATGGTCTACTGTGTCGAAGAAAAATATCTGACATACTGTACTATCTGATTGTACTAGTATATAGAAAACAAATAAATATATATGTGTGTATATATGTATTATGCATATATATTTGTTTTAGACCCATACCTAGTAGTGGACAGGGCTTACTCCTGGTTCTCTGATAAGTGTTTACTCTGGTAGGACTCATGGAATCCATATGCAATGCTGGTGATTTGACAGATGGGAAAGTCTCTTTACCAGCCATAATATCTGTACACAGCCCCTTCAGTTACACATATATTTATAAGAAAATGGGAACTGTCTTCATGATAACATTGGATATCACTCATTATATATATGCATTTATTATACTAAAATCGAGGTATATTCTGTTTATACTTTGGTATCTCAGTTTAAAAGATTTCATAATTATGGGTTTTCAACTAGCAGCATTTAAATCATTGGTATCTAGGAAACTTATTATTTCTTGTCCCCAGTAACATGGTTCCCAGTGAATCCTTTGTTAGACTTTGCCAAATTTCAGTTCTGTTAGATTCATTAATGTGAAGTTTGGTCACAAAGGACCATTCAGTTATACACAGAGGGATTTGTATATCATAAGAGACTGTGGTAATAAAACCACAATTATTAGTTCATTCTTTAAAATTCTGTCCTTAGACTAGAGTGATAGTACAGAAGTTACAGCGAATGTTTTATATGTGCCCCACCTGACTTTGAACTCCAGCACAGTGTAGGGAGGACTCATCTCTAAGCTGAGAGCTAGAAGTGAGCCCTGAGAACTGCCAGCTGTGTCCTCCCACTTCCATCCTTCCTCATCCTACCACACATTCACACACACACACACACACACACACATTTATCTTTGTTTAGAGCTATCAGATTGTTTCTATTTCTGTAGATTTTAAAAGTCATCTTATACTGGTGAGATTTTTAAAGAAACATGTTATTTCAGTATTGAGTTATCAGAAATTATTTAGTAGATAGAAAGTGGAATGGGTCTTCAAGAGTGATTGTTTATGGCAATAGTAAATGAAAATTATTGAGAGCATATTGATGTGCAAAGAGTATAGTAACATGAAGGGACACTTAGGAATATATTAGAACTATCAGGATTATGCACTTTGCCAAAGGCTTTATTATTTTCCACGTTTAGGGTAAGTATACTTGTTTTTTTTTTTGTAATAAGAGTTAATTTTTAATTAACATTCTTGTTCCTTGATCAAAGTAAAATAGCTCATGGTCATATTTATAATATTGGCAATAAAGTCAGATATCTTCAGAGAGCATAACGTTTGTTGTTATTTTGTTCTAGAGTATTTATGTTTAGATATAGTTCCTAAGCATGCTCTCAAGTGAATCCAAGTTAGTGTAACAGATTAATCTCATAATTAAATACGACCTGTTTCATGATGTAACATTTAAAAATTTGTTTAAATCTATATAACTTTATTATCTAATTAGAATCCAAAATAAATACAGTATTGCAATTAGTATTTACTATGTTATTTAAATGCAAATGCTAATGGAAACACACTGTCACTGTCCTCTCTTTGTTCATTGGTTTGTTCGAGCGGGCCCAGTAACTTCTCCATTTTGAGACTTGTTGTTACCATGTTTGGCATATTAAATATGCCACAGGGAGCTTGCCAGGCTTTGCCATGTGGGCAAGATACTCTCGGTAGCTTGCCGGGCTCTCCGAGAGGGGTAGAGGAATCGAACCCAGGTTGGCCAGGCTGGCTGTGCATAAGGAAAATGCCCTACCGCTGTGTTATCTCTCCAACCCCATGGAAACACACTAATAAGAAAAAAAATATAGATTAATTTACTTTGGGCTGAAGCGATAGCACAGCGCGTAGAGCATTTGCCTTGCAAGCAGCCAACGTGGCTGACCCGAGTTCGATTCCTCCGCCCCCTCTCAGAGAGCCCAGCAGGCTACCAAGAGTATCTCTCCCCAACAGCAAAGCCTGGCAAGCTACCCGTGGCGTATTAGATATGCCAAACGCAGTAATAAGTGTAACAATGGAGACGTTACTCGGCCCGCTGGAGCAAATCAATGAACAACCGAGGACAGTGACAGTGACAATTTACTTTATCAAATCCATTATTCCTGATTGTTACCAAAGATAAAAGATGTCGAGTTTAGGACATGACTTTGTGTTTAGATGACACTCTTAAAGACCCGATGGAATAGTAATTTCCTCATTTGTTTCAGAACATTCAATTCCAAGGGAATCTGAAGATTTTGAGATTACCATATTGTTATTCTCCTATTGAGATGGAATTAGTACTCCTATCATTAATGCTTGCTTATGAATTATAGATTCATTTTATTGATAGAATACAACAACTGTCATCTGTTATTCATTTGATGGAGAAAATATGAATATAATTTAGGCAATAAAAACACACACATTTGGAATTCTTATGTGTAATCCGAAGTAAATATCCAGAAACTTTAGTAAAATAAGCTAATGATAGTATTAGACTTAAATTTCTTTTTATGTTAACATGGGTAAGTTATATACTTGATTTTCTGTTGACTATTAGAAATATATTCCATATCACTTACTACATAATAATGCTTGAGAAGAATTTGGAAACCTAATGCCTCACACTAAAAATCGCAAACTTTATCCTTAATCACTTAATTATTAACAAACATAGGACATTTATAGTCATGCAAATTCACCTGCTATGTAAATAATACAGGAAATGAAACATCAGTCACAGGGACTTTTGCTTGATGTGCAAAGGTAATAGCACAAATTTCTAAGTGGCAAATTTAGTGTAATGATGGTGAGAAGGATAATACCAGAGAGAATAATTAGAAGTATAGATTTTTTACTTTCTATCGTCCAAGACATTCTGTATGTATTATTGTAATCAATTCTCTTAAATTTGAAAAACCAGCTGTTACTGACTGGTAAATTGATGAAAAAGTTAATCAATCCTCTTAAATTGGAAAAACCAGCTGTTACTGACTAGTGAAATTGATGAAAGAGTTAATTGAAGAAACTGCAGAAAATAAATTGATTATACATTTTTAGAAGGCAATCATGAGACTTGATATCATTTCTAAATAATCTTAAACCAGTGCACTAATTGCAGTATATTTTATGAAAAAATAAAATCCAAAATTATTTCTTGGTGTTCTTTAAATTATTTTTAAAAGGTAACATTTTTGGTCTTTAGGGAACTTATAAAATTCATCTTAAATATTTCCAGAGATTTATAAGGTATACTGAATGTGTCATTGGAAATAAATTTTTCCCTGGAAAAATTGTTCAACCATAACACTTAATAACATTGTTAAAAATTCTTGAGGTAGAGTAAAATCATGAATATAATATTGGGAGACTCTATCTTAGTTGACTTCTAATATAAAGGTATCAACAGGAACCATAGATTCTATAGATCATATTTCAGGATTTCTTTGCATATGGAATTTTCTAATCTTGTTCTACATTTCTTTGTATTCTGTGTATGAGGAAGACTATCTGATTATCTTTTAGTTTTTGATTTAGCTCACTTAGCATGACCAACTTCCAGTTCCATCAAAGTGAGAGCAAGCTGAAAAACCATTTTTCTCACAGCAGAATAAAATTCTGAGGTTTATAAGTGTCCATAAACAGTGACTAGATATTCAAATATAAACCTTTGTAAGCACTGTTGTTCTTCAGTCTTACAATCTCTAAGCTAATCAAGGATAGATTATTTTTTTAAAAATCTACTGATATTGTTTACAAAGTTGAAAGATACATTCCACGTCTTTAATATTAATATTTTTGCTGGTATTTTTAATTATTTTTCTTGTAAAGAAATGTATTATTTTTAGAATTATGTGGTTGAAAAAATTTAACTACATTTAAAGCTTAGAATATACAAGACATTGATATGGAAAGTTATATAGATAATACCATCTACTATTACATAGAGATTATAATAATGTCAATGATTTATTAAGAGCACTGTAGCATTGTAGCACACTGCTCCCATTGTTCATTGATTAGTTCGAGCGGGCCCAGTAACATCTCCACTGTGAGACTTGTTGTTGCCGTGTTTGGCATATCGAATATGTCACGGGTAGCTTGCCAGGCTTTGCTGTGCTGGCGAGATACTCTCGGTAGCTTGGTGCGCTCTCTGAGAGGGGCAGGTGAATCAAAACTGGCGTGGCCCAGTCAGGCGCTAATTAAAAGATAACTGAATATGTTTTATCCTGAGCAAAAGAGACTGAATCAATAAAAAATAAGCATGATATGCACATGCATAATATATCACCTTCAGTTATATAAAGTATACATATATAATTAAGAGGTGAGTCAAGCACACAACAGTTTGCACTGATTCTTTCACATTACCCAGGTATGTTATTTCACCAGCTCTCTAGCAAATCTCCCAGGTATAAAATCTGTAAAATCCTCAACTTCAAGTATAGTATACTGTAAAAGTCAGTAAGACTAGGATTATACTTATTTGGTAAATGAAAGGTAGGCTGGAATTAATGTGTACCTTTCCGATAAAATCTTGTATCTGTATACTGATGCATTGCATTATTAGAGTACAAATACTTATTTTGTTTTAGTAATATAATGTTGGGCTAGAGTGATAGCACAGTGGTAGGGCATTTGCCTTGTGCATGGCCGGCCCAGCCGAGCTGGGTTCGATTCCTCTGCCCCTCTCGGAGAGCCCAGCAAGCCACTGAGAGTATCGAGCCAGCATGGCAAAGCCTGGCAAGCTATCCATGACGTATTTGATATGTCAAATACAGAAACAACAAGTCTCACAGTGGAGACTTTACTGGGCCCACTCGAGCAAATAGATGAACAATGGTAGGATAGTGCTACAGTGTAGTAATATAATGTTTCCACATCACTTCTACCACTAAGCTACCAATATCTCTCTTCTGAAGTATGAGTTGATTTGAATACATAATTTACGGTTCCAATTTCTCTAATGTGATATTAACTAGGTTCTGCTGTCTGTCTTGTAAAAGTGCTCCAGTTTCCCAAGGCATCTAAATGGAATTAACTCTCCTATTTCCAAGTCACTGTAAACTCTGGAAGATTTTCTTCTTACATTCTAAGGTAGGGGACATTTCAATATATAGTTTAAAATATTTAAAATATTGAAGTATTTATTAATGGAGAAAATCTCATGGTCTGGGACATTGGAGAATAAGGCATTAGAATACATGTTATTATGATTAATGACATTGTCTGAAGAACAAAAATAGCACCACTCTTAGTACAAATTCAAGCTAAAGATCTGATTCTAAAGTTTCAATAAGATTCTGATAGAAATAACAAAGCAGCTCTATTTCTTTCAATTAGGAATGTAAAACAATAGCATTGATATTTCATTTTAGTATACTAATAAGTGTATAAAACAAGAAATATTAGTGATGTAAATGAGGTGGCATTTTCTTTTTTTTCTTTTTTATTTTTAGTGAAACACCATGAGGTACAGTTGTAGATTTACAATTTTTTTGTGCTTGGGTTTCGATTATACAATGATCAAATACCCATCCCTCCACCAGTGCCCATTTTCCACCACCATGGATAATGTCCCTCCCACCCCCATCCCTCCCATCTCACCCTGCCTCTGTGGCAGGGCAATCACCTGTGTTCTCTCTCTCCTTTTGGGTGTTGTGGTCTGCAAAAGAGGCTTTGAGTGGCAAACATGTTCAGTCCATAGTTTACTTTCAACATGCATCTCCCCTCCTGGGAGGATCTTCCAAACACCCTTTATTTGGTGCTCCCTTCTCTATCTGAGCTGCCCTTTCCCCTAGAATGCCCGGCTGGCCTCTAAGCTATGGAGTAATCCTCCTGTTGTTGATCTCAGCTATTCTTGGGTATTAATCTCATATTTTGTTTCTTTATATTCCCCAGATGAATGCAATATTTCTATGTCTATCCCTCGCTTTCTGACTCATTTCGCTTAGCATGATACTTTCCATGTTGTACTTCTTGTATATAAATTTCATGACTTCATCTTTTCTAACAGCTACATAGTACTCCATTGTGTAGATGTACCAAAGTTTCTTTAACCAGTCATCTGTTCTTGGGCATTCAGGTTTCTTCCAGTTTCTGGCTATTGTAAATAATGCTGCAATGAACAAAGAAGTGCAGATATCACTTCGACTATACATTTTTGCCTCTCTGGGATACATTCCCAGGAGTGGTATTGCTGGGTCAAATGGGAGCTCAATTTCTAATTTTTTGAGAATCGTCCCTACTGTTTTCCAGAAAGGCTGAATCAGTCGACATTCCCACCAACAGCGAAAGAGTGTCCCTTTCTCGCCACATCTGTGTCAGAATCGGTTGCTTTTGTTTTTCTGAATGTGGGCCAGTCTCTGAGGTGTGAGATGGTATCTCATTGTGGTTTTGATCTGCATCTCCCTGATAATTAATGATATAGAGCATTTTCTCATGTGCTTTTTTGCCATTTGGATTTCTTCTTTGAGAAAGTTTCTGTTCATTTTATTGCCCCATTTTTGATGGGGTTGGATGTTTTCTTCTTGTGGAGTTCAACCAGTATTTTGTATATCCTTGATATCAACCCCTTGTCAGATGCGTGTTTGGCGAATATCCTGTCCCATTCTGTAGACTGTCTTTGTATTTTGATCACTGTTTCTTTGGAGGTGCAGAAGCTTCTTAGTTTAAGATAGTCCCATTTATCTATCTCTGTTTTCACTTGCTCGGCCAGTGGCGTGGCATCTTTGAAGATACCATTAGCTTCAATGTCATGGAGGGTTTTGCCCACTTTGTCTTCAATGTACCTTATGGTTTCTGGTCTGATGTTGAGGTTTTTAATCCATTTTGATCTTACTTTTGTACAGGGTGTTAGGCAGAGTTCTGAGCCCACTTTTTTGCATGTAGCCATCCAGTGATGCCAGCACAGTTTGTTAAAGAGACTTTCCTTACTTCACTTCACATTACTTGCACCTTTATCAAAGACTAGATGATCCTGTGATTGAGGGGAGATGTCAGTGTTCTATTGGTATGCAGTTCTGCCTTTGTTCCAGTACCATGCTGTTTTAATTATTACTGCTTTGTAGTACAGTTTGAAGTTCGGGAGGTTGATTCCTCCCATTTTCTTTTTCCCAAGAATTGCTTTAGATATTCGTGGGGGCTTATTGTTCCATATAAATTTCAGTAGGGTTTGCTCCATTTCTTTGAAGAATGTCATGGGTATCCTTATAGGGATTGCATTGAATTTATACCATGCTTTCAGTAGTATTGCCATTTTGACAATGTTAAGTCTCCCGACCCATGAGCAGGGGATATCTTTACATTTTGAGGTGGTATTTTCTAATGACCATGTAGAATTTATGTAAAATATGAAGTGGCACAAATACAAAGAAAGTCAGTAGGTAGACGGAAATTCAGGTACAAAAATGAAACAAAAACTTAAAAAAAAAACAAAAAATAAGACTAAATGTGGATATGATGCAAGCAAAAAATATAAACTATCATGAAATATAGTGGAAAATGTCAAATTCAAGGGAAAGATAGAATAAAGGGACTAACATTCATTTTAACCATAAAGATAGTACCTACAAAAGCAATAACAATAGAATATTCCCCTATCAACATCTTAGAAATCTAGGAGTCAGCATGACTTGTGGAACTGATGGTTTAAATTAGAACCAAAAGGTTTCACACACATTATTTTATTGCTTTGGTTTTCTAGAAGCTATGTCATAGACAGTGGAGGACTAATCTGGAAATTAGAAACAAGAAAACCATGGGTTATTTTACATTGAAATTAGATAATATTTTAGTCCCCTAGGACCTTGAGTCTGGCGCCTTAGACCACTCGGCCATCCTGGAGCTATAGCACAGCAGTAGGGCGTTTGCCTTGCACGCAGCCAACATGGCCGACCCGAGTTCGATTCCTCCGCCCCTCTCGGAGAGCCCAGCAAGCTACTGAGAGTATCTCGTCCACATGGCAGAGCCTGGCAAGCTCCCCATGATGTATTCAATATGCCAAACACAGTAACAACAAAGTCTCCAATGGAGACGTTACTGGGCCTGCTCGAGCAAATCGACAAACAACGGGGGGGGGGGGGGGGGGCTTTACCTTTACCTTTAGTCACCTAGAGTAAATATGCTGTCAGTGACTTAAGAGAAGACTGAATATGTTTTACTTAGACAAATAAGAAATGAATCATTAAAAAGTGAGTGTAAGATATTCAGCTGTCTACATAATCAGTGTTTTCTCCTGCATCATCATCAGGATTATCCTGTTATTCATCAATTGCCTCGAGCAGGCACCGGAAACGTCTCCTTCATCCTAGCCCTGAGATTTTAAAAAGTGCCATATTTAAGGCTCTTTCAGGGTTAGGAGAATGAGACCCATCATTGTTACTGGTATTTTGCATATTGGGTACGCCACGGGGAGTTTGCCAGACTCTGCCATGTGGGCAGGTTACATTTGGTAGCCTGCCAGGTTGTCCAATGTAAGAGTGAGATAATAAGATGTCATGTGGCTGCAAATGAGGCCGCCCGCTTGCGGGAGCTGGGTTTTATAGTCTCTGCGTCTTGGCCACTAATGGGATTACATGGTGCCAGGGGTCAATTGGTGGGTGTGACCCCTGCCTACTGGAAGATGGAGGATCTGGGTGGAGGATGCTCAGCCCCTATCTGAGCAGGCTTGGAGATCTCAGTCCCGGGACCCGCATGCCTTTTTTCCTCTGCTGGTACCTTCATGCGTGTGGGGAGTGGTCTCAGCATGGTTGTGGCTGGTTCTGGAGGTCTTTGGCTGTTGGAGATCTGCTCCGGGAGGGGAGAGAAGCTCAACCTGCCCCCCTCCAAGGGGGGAAAGCTCAACCCGCCCCCTCCAAGATAAGCCTTCTCCTGCATATCATAATATAAGTTATACTCTCTATTTTATATATAAGAAATGAAATGATGGGATAATGAAACTAAAACACAGTATTTGATCATTCCAGTGATCCATAGAAATTATCTAGAGATGATTATAGGATATAGAGGTATGATATGTATAGATTATTTGTAATGGAAAATGTTTTTCTATTGTATAAGATATGGATGAACAAATATCTTGTACTAAACACTGGCAGTTTATGAGTCATCTACAAAAATTTCTTCAAAAACAATAAAATTCTGCTGATCAAAACAGACAGGGCCAAAGAACCACATGTGGCACTGTGGAGCAAAAGTGAGTTGGCTACATGAAAGGTAAAACCTTACCTGCTAGAATATCTCTTCAGTTTCCCCAAGTAATTCTTGATAATATATGCAAATGTAAGCATATACATATAACTAATTACATTATCATGCAAATATTTCTCATCAATAAATTTAAGTTAATAATTTCAAAAGTTAGTTTTAAACCCATAAAACATCAAAAACTATCCCACAGTACGTAAAACTCAAAACTAGTGAAGTCAAAGAATATATATATATATATATATTGACATTTCTAACTTAAATACAAGTGAAAGTACCATTCTTTTCTTTATCTTACTCTCATCTCTTTCAGTTTTACACATAGATCAAGATATAAGACTGGAATGAGAAATCACACACCAGTAACCACATTCATCCTTCTTGGATTGACAGATGATATACAGATAAATACTTTCATTTTTATAATGCTACTTGTCACCTACATGTTCAGCCTTGTTGGAAATCTCATCATCATTATTCTCACCTTTGTGGACACTCACCTTAAAACTGCCATGTACTATTTTCTGCAAAACCTTTCTTTCTTAGAAATCTCATTCACTTCTGCCTGTATCCCTAGATATTTGTATAGTATAGCAACAGGAGATAGAACCATTACTTATAACTCTTGTATATGTCAGGTATTTTTTATAGACCTATTTGGAATAGTGGAATTTTTCCTTCTAGCAACTATGTCCTATGATCGTTATGTCGCCATCTGCAAACCCCTTCATTATTCTTCTATCATGAATCCCATTGTCTGCAAAAAACTTGTCTCTGGCTGTTGGATAGTTACTTTGTTGCTCATGATACCACCACTTGGCTATGCGCTGACAATGGAGTTTTGTGACTCTGAAATTGATCACTTTATTTGTGATTCTAATCCTCTCCTGAAGATCTCATGTTTGGACACAGAATTCATAGAGAAGATGGTTCTTTTCTGCTCTTCATTTATCCTACTAGTGACTCTCACGTTTGTGGTTTGGTCCTATGGAAGTATCATTCGCACGATTCTTGGGTTCCCCTCTGCTCAGCAAAAGAAAAAGGCCTTTTCTACCTGTTCCTCCCACATGATTGTGGTTTCCATCACTTACGGCAGCTGTATCTTCATCTATATCAAACCTTCTGCAAAAGATGAAATGGCTACTAATAAGGTAATAACAGTATTCGCAGTTTCCACCATCCCCCTGTTAAACCCACTTATTTATACTCTAAGAAACAAACAAGTGAAAAAAGCTTTGAATGACTTTGTAAAACAATTACTATTCATGGGGCCACAGAGCTATCACCAGGGTTGAGGAACTTTTCTTTCACTTGGCTGAATCAGGGTATTTTGTTTAGGATAGAGTAAGCAGTAAGGCCTGAGTACCTCTGGTGTGCTTCCTTCTAAAAAAAATTAAACTAGAAAAAATGTACTTCTCATAATAATTTAAGAACATGTTAAATTAAACATGCAGGAAATTCAAGTCTTACATATTTTGTCCCTTGTAATCATCATACATTTTATACCAGTAGCGATTAAGTCATTCTTCTCCATATAGTCTAACTTCTCTGATTTTGAAAAGCAAAAATATCTAAATGCACATTATTTTATTAATAAATGATAATCTCCCAGATGTCTATGCAAATGACCTTTATAACTAGTTCTTATCTATTTGTTATCTTTACGTACTAAATGAATAGTAAAGTAGTAAACGGTCCTGAGCAAATGTCTATAATTAGAAAAAGTGAATAAATTTTAACTTTCAAAAATGATTTAGAAATAAGCTCTTATTTCTATAATCTCTGTCAAAAATTTTTACTTTGTAGGAATGTTTTATTTACATGACCACGAACTAACTACCTTTTTCATCTTGAGATGTTATTATGTTCTCTAAGAAAAAGTAATTATCTGATAGTGCTTGTGGGGGAAAGTTTTTGGTTATAATGTAGCCAATTACTTTATCTTATATTACCTTTTAACTTTTATTGCTCTTTTAACTTTTGTTTATTTTATTTTGTTTGCCTGTGCTACCCAAGCAGAGTTCAAGAAATCCATGAGTTAATCCAAATGATAGTACTTAGGGAGATGTAGGCTTCTTGGTTCTGTAATCTATACCTTGATCACTTTTTCTGTGGTCACTTAAAATCGACATTATGTTATTATACAGCTTAACTTTTAATTTTATTTTATTCTTACAGCATCTTTAATTTCAGAATTTCTGTCGTGCCATCAGAGACATTTGTTTTCTCCTACCATATCCTTCTAGTTCAAGGCTAGAGCAATAGGACAGCTGGGAGGGCAACTGCCTTGCATAGTAGACCCGGGTTTGGTACCAGCACTCTGTATGTTATCGATGCACAGCTAGGCGTGATCTCTAAACTCTGATCCAGGAATAAGACTGGGAAACATTGAGATGTGACCCCAAAACATACAAACAAGAAAGCCTCCTTATAGTTTGACAAAAATATATGAACTTCTCTAGAGGATTGTCTAAGTTGCATAGTGTCATCAACTCAAACAACTAAGAGATATCTGTAATAATTTTGATATTTTGTATGGCTAAAACAGTTTTGTAGTTTATTGACTAAAGAATGACAATAAGGCCCTAAGTACAACTTCTGTTGTACATTCAGCAGCTATTTGGATTTTTTCTTTGATTAATTAAAAAATTAACAATTTTATAGAATTCTATAATATGGCAAAAAAGTTCTAAGCATACATATTTATTTTATTACTTTTTAAAAATTTTTATTAGTGAAATACCATGAGGTACAGTTGTAGCCTTACAAATTTTTGTGCTTGGTTTTCAGTATTACAATGATCAAGTACCCATCCCTCCACCAGGGCCCATTCTCCACCACCAAGGATCCCAGTATCCCTCTCACCCCCCACCCCCCATCCACCCTGCCACTGTGACAGGGAACTCCCTTTTGTTCTCTCTCTCCTTTTGGGTGCTGTGGTTTACAAAAGAGGCATTGAGTGACAATCATGTTTGGTCAATAGTCTACTTTCAGCATGCATCTGCCATCCTGGGTGGATCCTCCCAACACCCTTTATTTGGTGTTCCCTTCTCTATCTGAGCTGCCGTTTCCCCTAGCATGTGTGGCTGGCCTCCAAGCCAAGTAAACATATATTTTTAAATGATAGTCGTAGAGCAAGTATGTTCTTTGGTGACTGGCACTCAGCATTTGTTCAGCTTCTGATTGTCAAATTTTATGTGTAATGAATATGGTAGTGGGAACAAAATTTAGTATATTTAACAAGTTTATGGCCCTTAAGACATATGCTATAAAGTAGTTTATAATGATTATTCATAAAGTAAACATTAAAGAGCCTATAGAGATAGAAAAAGGAGTAATATTCATGTCTTTGCAGAGTCAGCACCAATTCAACCCCTTGAGCATCACCAGACATGATCCTGGATAGTCAGGACTACACGTACTTGTTCACCATTGAATGCAGTTCAATACAAACAATAAATAAAATAGTAGACATACTTGGTTTTGATTCTCTTAATCATTGTCTTAAATTTACATTGTGCAAGATAGTGGAATTCTAAGGCACTTATGCATATTTTTAATGATGCACATCTATGTTTTTCCAGAAAATATCAAACAAAATGATAGATACTTGCTTAATAGATATTTAGTACTCTCAAGTTAGATTTATCACTTGTATCACTTGTATCACTTGTTATCCCATTAATCATTGATTTGCTCGAGTGGGAGAAGATACAGTTATATATTAGTAATAATTGAAGTATTTAAAAATATGTAAATTATCAGTTGTAAAATGATAATGTATACTTCTTGCTTTTGCAAAGTTTCCAACACCTTCAATATATCTTCACATGATATTTAAAATATATGCAATATAGAAATATGTAGTAAAAATTACAAAACACCTGGCTTCTAACTCAATTAATATAAAAAATAATGTTTCTTTCCATTTCTTTAATTTGTTAATGCAAAAGTAATCCTTCACACCAGAGTCATCATATTTTCCAAGAGAGATAATATAATTGCTAATTATATACTTTCAATGGGGAAATGTCACTTTTGTAATTTTCTTGATTCTGTACCCAAAGATCCAACTGGGAGTGAAACCAAACAATACAGTCAATTTCTGAAAATAAGTGCAGTCAATGGGATAAATGATTAAATTATTATATCACTTGATCACTTGATACCCCGTTTCTCATTGATTTACTCGAGTGAGTGCCAGTAACGTCTCCATTCATCCCTGTTGCGTGCTAGCATAGCCCAATGGCATCTGCTCATTCTAGGAATATGCAGAGCCTCGAACCGATCATTCAGGGTCTTGACAAAGAAATCTAACCATCTGGTCAGAGGGCTGCCACATGATCTTTAGATGTCCCGTGGAATCCAGTTGGTAATGGTGTCTCCAAATCTCATACGTGTCCAGCCCATCTGATTTTCGATGCCTTGGCAAACAAGACAGCAAACCCTGATTCTTGTCCATCGATGGACGTCGGAACTCCGGATTCTTTCTCTCATTTCAGTGAAGTGTGTACTCCAAGCATAGCTCTTTAGATTCCTCTTTGAGAGACCCGAATAGCGTTCTCATCCTGTTTTCCTAGGGCCCAGGTTTCTGAGGCGTATGTTAATGCAGGAAGAACAGTGGAATCAAATAGATATGCCCAGAGCCAGAGGTTCTTCATCCTCCTAGCTATTTTCAACGTTCTTGAAAGCATTCCAAGCCCCTCTCTTCCTCCTGCGCAACTCAGGTAACAGGTCATTTGTCATGTTGACTTCTCTACCTAGGTACACGTAACTGTTCAATTTGGAGATGTCTATTCCTTTGAGAGCTAGTGGAACATCAGGAATGAGACTGTTTCTCATAAACATTGCCTTTGTGAGATTCAGCTGTAGCCCGACCTTTCCACACTCATGGTCGAAGTCGGCAAGTATTTGTGCCACTTGGCTAATATTTGTTGTTATTAAAACGATGTCATCAGCAAAGCGGAGGTGGTGTAGTTGCCAAGCATCTATCTTCACTCGGATTTCTTCCCATTCCAGGCATCGCATGATATTGTCAAGGTGGCACTGAAGAGTTTCGGTGATATGGTATCACACTGCTGAACCCCTCTCTTGATGTCAGTGATCACTTTCTTGTAGAATGGTTAGATCCTGGAAGTGAATCCTCAATACAGCTCTCGGAGGATTCCGATATATTAAGTTTGAACACCCTGTTTGACTAGGGCTTTGATGACTGCTTCAGTCTCAACAAAATCAAAGGCCTTCTTTAAATAAATGAACGTTAAACAGAGCGGCATCTTGAACTCCCAAGAATCCTCAATGAGCTTGGTTATTGAGTGGATATGGTCCAACTTATTAAAAATATCAGAATAAAACATTTTGAAGTCTTTGAATCACATGTGGCTTGCTCAGGGCTATACCTGACTCTTTGCTCACCTGAGCACAGATCAATAATAGCAGTGCCCAAGAAAGCATAGGGGATCTCAAGGATTTACCCATGTTCAACCACAGTGCTCTATCCACTCTATGTCAAACATTATAATATGGGATATTGTTTAATTTTGTTGTTTTCTAAGGAGTGGAGTTGGGCCACACCCAGCTTTGCTCAGGTATAACTATTGACTCGGTGTTCAGTGATTACTCCTAGCAGTGCCCAAGGAAACACGCAGTGCTACAGAAAGAAAAAAGTGTCATCCATATACAAATCAAGCACCTTAAAGCATATCATACAATCTCTCCAGTGTATCTAATGGTGCAATTCTCAAAATTTGTGTAATTTTAAATTTGATCAATAAAGCCAAGTTAACCTACATTCATGAGGATAATTACTCTATCACTGTCACTGTATCACTGTCATCTCATTGATCGTCGAATTACTTGAGCAGGTGCCAGTAATGTTTCTATTTCTACCAGCCCGGAGATTTAGCAGTCTCTCCTTACTCATCTTTTCCCAATGATTATAAGCTCTTTCAGGGTCAGGGGAAAGAGCCCTGTTGCCTTTACGTTTGTACTTGGCACATTAAATATGTCATGAGGAGCTTGCCAAGCTCTGTCTGTGTGGGCGGGATACTCTCGGTAGCTTGCTGGTCTCACCGAGAGGCATATATTTATATATTTCTCTCTATGATTTGTTACCTACTCTCTGAACCCCATCAGATATAGTGTAGTTAGTTTGAAAAACTGGGTAGGAGGTGTCTTATAATGTGTCGTGCTGACGTGAAGCAGCCACACGGTCCGGAAAACAGCCTGGAGTGTGGCAGTGATTGGGTAGTGGAGGTCGGCTGCTTGGGCTGGGCCCTTGAGGTGGGGAGGTCTCTTACCCACCCCAAAGCCTGGCTCAGAGTCTGATGGCATGATTCTGGGAGCCTCATTTTATACTCCCATCTGGAAGGAGCATACGTGAGTTCTGAAGGGTGGTAGATGAAGTGTTTATCTGGCACCTGCAGGGTGTGGCTTATGGGTGTGATCCCTGAGTCACTGGAGACTGGATGAAGCAGGCAGAGGATATCTGTTCCGGGGTCCAGTTGAGTCCAAAGTCCAAGATTACAAAGTTCCACATTATCTGGGTTCCATGGGATTTCATTCATGAGTGAGGCTCGGCCTGAGCACCTGGAAAGCAGCCTGGAGCATGGCAGTGGTTGGGCAGTGGAGGTTGGCTGCCGGGGCTAGGTCCCTTGGGGTCAGGAGGGCTCTCACCTGCCCCACAACCTCGCGTGGAGTCCAGTGGCATGGTTCTGATAATTACAGCTTACCTAAAATTGAATCAACCAAGGGACTCAGCCCCGGCAGCCAATCTCCACTACCCAACCACTGCTATGCTCCAGGCTGCTTTCCAGGTGCTCAGGCCAAGCCTCACTCATGAATGAAGTCCCATGAAACCCAGATAATGTGGAACTTTGTGACCTTGGACTCTGGACACAAGAGGACCCAGGAGCTGAGATCCTCTGCCTGCTTTCCTCAGTCTCCAGTGACCCAGGGTCACACCCATAGGTCACACCCTGTGGACACCAGATAATCTCCTCATGGGTCACCTTCCAGAACTCATGGCCTATCTTCCTAATGAGATATACTGAGACCCCCATAACAATGCCACCAGACTCCGTGACAGGCTGTTTTCACTCAGGGTGCCCCAGAGAGGGATAGGTGAGAGCCCTCCCTGCCCAAAGGGACCCAGCCCTGGCAGCCGACCTCCACTACCCAACCACCACCATGCTCCAGGCTGCTTTCTGGACCATGCATCCACGACATACCATAAAATACTTTCTACCTGTTTTCCATAATTACTACACCATGTTTGATGGAGTTCAGACAGTAGGGAAATATATATATATATATATATATATATATATATATATATATATATATATCTGAGAGCTGGGCAAGCTACCGAGAGTATCCTATCCACACAGACAGAGCCTGGCAAGCTCTCTGTGGCATATTCAATATGCCCAAACCAGTAACTACAATGGATCTCATTCCCCTCACCCTAAAAGAGCCTCCAATAGTTGGGACTCATGGCCTATCATGGCCTCAAGACAAATAAAGAGAGGCTGCTAAAATCTCAGGACTGGGATGAATAGAGATGTTACTGGCGACTGTTTGAGTAAATTGATGAACAACAGGATGACAGTGATACAGTGATACCGAAAATTTAAAAGCTTTATATTAGATTCTGCTTTTTAGATTTTAAAACATCTTAATTAGTATTGTGAGTTAAAGTTTTTAGGTACCACCAATAGAGTATCACATATTTATTATTATAGTGATAGCAGAAAGGGTAAGGCATTTGCCTTGCATGCAGCCAACCCAGGTTCAATTCCTCCGCCCCTCTCGGAGAGCCTGGCAAGCTACTGAGAGTATCCTGCCCACACAGCAGAGCCTAGCAAGTTCCCCATGGCTTATTCAATATGCCAAAAACAGTAACAAAAATTCTCACAGTGGAGACATTACTGGTGCCCGCTCAAGCAATTCGATAAACAATGGGAGGACAGTGCTACAGTGCTAATACATATATATATATGTATATATATATATATATATATATACAAAATAGAACAACAAAGAATGTTTAATCATTTTCCAAGAGTTTGGAAACCCACTGGAATAACCAAGTGGTGTAATGTTTATGGAGTAGATTTTTAAGACTTACTTTTTTTCTTTGTAGAATTTTATGAAAGCTTGGACTTTGAGCAAAAGTGGGAGGAGGGGTTATTACAGATGTTTAAAGAGACATATTTATTTCTTTATCTTTTATCTTGGATACTAGTCTACATTATTATTCTTTAAAGATGTGAACATTATAATCTTTAGAGACTTCTGGCTTTGCGTTAAAATATATTTGGATCCATAAAAATGCATAGCCCTCAAGAGGTTGTCTGACCAATTTGCGAAGTCCAAATATGGGTAGGCTAATCTGTATATATGAAAAAATTACTACATATCATAAATTAAGAAATATTTCACTCCCTGACAGGATTGTGAGATGCTTTTAGTATTGGCCAACTGTGAGTTCACAAAGCAGTATGTGAGAGCTGCTGCGAGCATGTGCATTTGTTGGCTGAGAGCCACCTCCCATCCTCCGCAGGTAGAGACAAAGAGACAGGGACCACAGACTGATGGTGAAAATGACCCATATAATACAGAGCTGCTAGCATCCTGATAGAACATCTGAACAGATCAGAGGTATAGGATGCCAGGTCCCTATGATTTACAGAGGTAAAATGTTCTGGCAGAGGCAATTCTCTAGGAGATAAACTCAAGGAGACGCTCTGTCTCCCAGGGATATCTATACTGCTTTTCTCTTTCCTTCTAGTCATATATATAAAATAATTAAGTCAAACAGTCAAACAATTAATTCTACTTCTTAACAATATGTGCAGATGTTTTGATAAACATAGTGAGAGGTAAAGATCCCCAAACTTAGTTATCTGGCTCTGGGAGCATGCAAGGATTTTTCCATAAATCCCAGACTAAGCCTCAGGCCATTTCAGCTTGACCTTCCCCATGGGGGTCTTTTGTCTTCTATCTCTTACGTCATTACAGCTTTCATCAATATCATGCATTTATGTTTTCTAACCTGTTCGATTTAGATGCCAGGGTAGCTTTGCCACTCGCCCTGGGTCCGTCTCAGTCCCATGGCAGAATTTCCTTTTGGGGGGTGTTAGGAACTACAGCAACGGAAGCCTGAGACAAGAAATTATGACCATGTAATTATGCTCAGGAGTAGATATATTTCAGAGTTAATCAACTCCCAAATATTAGGAGCATAGCATTAATGGTCTTTCTCTGTTTAACCAAAGAACATTGTTATGTAGTAAAATATGCAAAGGGGAAATAGAAAAGCAAATAATTTACTACAAATACCAAATCCAGAATTAGCAGAAAGTTTGGCTTATAAGTACCAACACTGACTTGGGGAACTGTGACAATGAGGTATAAAACACAAAGAAAATTTGTTAAAGATAAACTCAGGGGATCATGGATGCTCACAAGAGTACTGTAAGCTTAGCTGGAAGGAGAAAAAGTGGCAATTCACTGGAGAATCCTAAAATACTTAGTTTAATATCCATCAGCCAACAAAAACTTGTTTCCCTTGGTAGGCAACGCTGAAATGGCTGCTTCTGGCAGCAGGTAGAGAGGGTTAATTTCAAACTACATCCTACATGATTTACTGTTGACTAAAATCCAATACTCAGTCAGAAGTTCATTATCAAGTGGAAACAAACCTTTTATTTAGAGACTTCATTGAATTGCACCCTTAGACAGGTAGTATATTGCTGGTACATTCATGCACATGCTCTGGTTTATGGACAGAGTTGCCATCTATAGGTAGTGAATACAACTGTGTAAAAGGGGAAAGAGAAATATACACAAGCAAGACATTGATATGAACCAGTACACTAATAGTTACCATAATATTTTGAAAATTATGTAAGTGGACACCACTTACACATAATTATTCTTAACTATTCTCTGAAATTCAAATTTTATTTATATTTGTTATATACATGCTTTCCTTGGGCTGGAGTGATAGCCCAGCAGGTAGGGCATTTGCCTTGCACATGGCCAGTATATGGAAAAACTGCTCTTCATCACTAATCATCAGGGAGATTCAGATCAAAACAACAATGAGCTATAATCTCATACCATAGAGTCTGGCACATATCCAAAAGAACAAAAGCAACTGGGGTTGGCACGGAAGTGAGGAGAAAGGGACTCTCACTGTTGGTGGGAATGCCGACTA
Organism: Sorex fumeus; assembly: GCF_029834395.1. Taxonomy (NCBI): domain Eukaryota; kingdom Metazoa; phylum Chordata; class Mammalia; order Eulipotyphla; family Soricidae; genus Sorex; species Sorex fumeus. The sequence continues at coordinate 13,567,611 of NW_026606086.1, read as the reverse complement.
GTCCAGCGTTTTTAGAAAACAATATAAATGTCTCACAAAAAAGTAGAAATTGAGCTTCCATTTGACTTAGCAATACCAATTCTCGAAATATAACCCAGGGGCAAAAAAAACACACAGCAGAAACACCATCTGAACTCCTATGATCATTGCAGCACTATTTACCATAACTGGAATCTGGAAACAACCTGAGTACCCAAGAACAGATGAATGGTTAAAGAAACTATGGTACATCTCCACTTTGGAAGACAATGTAGCTGTCAGGAAAAATTAAGTCTTGAAATTTGCTTATAAATGGATTGACATGGAAAGTATCATAATGAGTGAAATGAGTCAGAAAGAATGGGACAAATATAGAATCATTGCATTCATTTGTGGTATAATATATATATATATATATACATATATAGCAGAAGAATAATATCTATAGCCAGGGTAAGCAGGGGTTAGGAGGACTAGTCATTGGTTGGAACTAACCACAAATTAGGGGTAGGTCAGAAAGAGAAGAGACTGCTATGACAATAATAGCTGGGAACAATCACACTGGACAAGAGCTGAGAGTTAATGTAGGCAAGGGGTATTCTGGATAACCTTTCAGTATCAGTATTACAAAACATAGGGCCCAAAAGGAGAGAGAGAGTGTGAGAGTGAGTGAGAGAGAGAAAAAGAAGAAAAGCACCTGACATAGAGGCAGCAGCGGGTGGGGGTGGGAGTTGATGGGAGTGAATCTGGGGACACTGTGAAATGTACACTGGTAGAGGGATGAGTGTTGGAATACTGTATGACTGAAATCCAATCATGAACAGCTTTGTAAAACTAAAATTAAATAAAAGGGGGAAAGAGAAATATGTGTATTGAGAGAGTCATACAAATTATTGCACTGAAAGGTGTACAATTTTTAGGCAATTTTAGGTGATGTTTGCTTAGTTCTGTTACTTCAATTTGTTTATCAAAACTATCTTTATCAGATTAGAGGAAAACAGAAAACACTAAAAACTAACCAGGTCACTATTAGAAATTATGAATACATTTAGAGTAGCATAATGAAAAATCAAAGTATAAGATACAATGATTTTAATAAACAGTAAATCAGAGAAGATTGGAGTTAATGAAACTATACAACTGAGATTTTATCAGATGAGCATAGTTAAAGGACATGAGATATCCCTTAAGAAGAAAGTAGAAGAGGGCTGTGAATGTTGGACCAGAAATAACTCAAGAACAGTTGCAAAGACTCAAGGCAGGTTAGTGTCAGGATTGTGGGACAATTATCCAATACACCAATATTATAGATTGTAGCACCACTGCAATCCTTTTACCTAAAGCATGATAGTGTGAACAGTAAGATAACAGAAAATTTGACCTAGCTAGTCTGATTAATTTCCTTTTGAAAATTTATTTTATTCATTGTCATTTAGTTATCTTGATTTCTAAATCCATTTAGAAGAGTTTTAGTCTATGACATTATTTTAAATACTTTGTATTTAGGAGTGGTTTTAAGGGGAGTTGCCTAGGTCACCCTTGGGTCCAGAGGTTAGGGAGAAGTGGGAAAGAAATAGAGTTAAGGAGAAAGGAAGAAGGAAAAATTAGAAGCAAATCTGGCAGAGTTCAAGGGGACTCAGATACATGGATGGTGTTGAGGAATGATGCAATAATAGATACAAACCACACAGTCAACAACACTGAAATATAGAGACCCAAATTTAATAACCAGAATTAAAAGGTATCTGTCAAGATGGCAGTCTAGGGCTGGAAGGGTCAAGTAGGAGAGGGAATCTGGGAACACTTGTGGAGGGAAGTTGACACTGGTGGCAGGATTAGTGATGGAACACTCGACGTCAAAATCCCAACTCTGAACAACTTTGTAATTCATTTTGTTTTAATAAAATAAAGTTTGGAAGAATTGCCGAATAAATATTATGGTGCATCTTACAGAACTTGTGGTTTTTTATGCAATTAATAATGGTTTCCTCTGTACCTAATTCCAACATTTCTCACATCATTGGTGTGTCTTCTACCACAGCCACCACCCAAAAAACCCTCCCTGAAAGGTCGATCCCAATTAAACTATGTCAATCAGTTCTTCTAGTATGTTACTTTTAACCTTTCTTACTACATTGCTGTCTATACTAAGTCCCACATCTCTGAAAGAGATTATATATCTATCCCTTTAATTTTATTTTTTGCCATCAGTTGTCTTTATTCCAATTTAAGACTTTAGACAATCAGGGATTGTAGTTCTTGAAGCCATGACTGCCAGGTATCTTGAATGAAATGCTGTAATCTTTGGAGATTCAAAAGGAAGTAGAGATTTTACAGGAATTTTTTTTTTGGCCCAATGTAGTAATTTTCCCCCAAGAGTTCATTTAACAGTATTCTTTTTTTTTTCCTTTTTTGTGTGTATTCTTATTTTTTTCTTTTTTTGTTTATTTATTTTATTAATTTTTATTAGTGAAACACCATGAGGTACAGTTGGAGAAATACAAACTTTTGTGCTTGGATTTCAGTTATACAATGATTGAGTACACATCCCTCCACCAGTGCCCAATTCTCTACCACCACTGATCAAGTATACCTCCCACCCCCCATCCTCCCCTCATCCCACCTTGCCTCTGAGGCAGGGTATTCCCTTTTGTTCTCTATCTCCTTTGGGGTGCTGTGATTTTCAAAAGAGGCATTGAGTGGCAATCATATTTGGTCTATAGTCTATTTTCAGTATGTATCTCCCATCCTGGGAGGATCCTCCCAACACCCTTTATTTGGTGCTCCTTTCTCTGTCTGAGCTGCCTTTTCCCCCAGTATATGCAGCTAACATCCAAGCCATGGAGCAAACCTCCTGGTACTTATCTTGGCTATCCTTGGGTGTTAGTCTCCTATTTTGTTACTTTACGTTCCCCAGATGAATGCAATCTTTCTATGTCTGTTCCTTTCTTTCTGACTCATTTTGCTTAGCATGATACTTTTCATGTAGTACCACTTGTATGTAAATTTCATGACTTCATCTTTTCTAACGGCTACATATTACTCCATTGTGTAGATGTACCAAAGTTTCTTTAACCAGTCATCTGTTCTCAGGCACTCAGGTTTTTTCCAGATTCTGGCTATTGTAAACAGTTCTGCAATGAACAAACAAGTACAGATGTCACTTTGACTATACTTTTTTTGCCTCACTGGGATATATTCCCAGGAGTGGTATTGCTGGGTCAAATGGGAGCTCAATTTCTAATTTTTTGAAAAGTGTCCATAGTGTTTTCCAAAAGGGCTGAAACATTTGGCATTCCCTTTCATTTTGAATGGCTTCACTAAGTAGGATATTCTCTGTGGGAAGCCAAGAGCCCTCTCATAGACCCTGGCCATGGTTCCCATGTTAGGAACTGCTTGGGACAGACATTGGTGACAGTCTCCCAGGACTTCCTGATCTCAGCAGATACCTGATCTATAGCCACACATCGGGCTGACAGCTTATCTGGCCTTATCTATAGTAAACTCGAGGATGCATCTTCTCCCTAAGACCCTTTGATATACAAATGTAAAGCTCAGGATGCACCTACTGCCACAAGACCCTTTGATGTGCAAATGTCTACCTTGAATGTTAGGTAAAGCTCTTGTTGCTGACCTTACCATATATGGTTATATTGCCTCTTCTCCTGACTGAGCTGCCTGGACCCTATATAAACAGCCTGTATCCCTCAATAAAGCCTGTCCCTTTTTCTCTCTGTTTCTAAACTGTACTCTGTCTCTTGTGTCTCGTGTTCATTCGGTTGGTCCCTCCTTGCACCATCGGATCAATCCTCGGGCCACCTCCACGGGCCGGAGAGTGGTTACCGGGGCCCCCTGAAATTCTCTTGTTCCATCGTCATACTATGATAAATGGTATGATTTTGTATTCTTAGAGCTGCATAGTATTCCATTCAGTATATATACCACATTTCTTAATTCATTCATCTGTGATTGGGCATTTGGATTGTTTCCATATTTTGGCTATTGGACTAGTTTAGGGATGTCCATAGGTGTGCATATATTCTTTCAAATTCATGGATTTTGTACTTCAGTTTTAGAAGGCAAAACACAAGCTAATTGCAATACAACAATAAGTGTGTACCTCCTCCACCAATAATCACAGGTTACCTTCCACCCCAAAATGGTCTCATTAATAAACACACCTTTAAGAGTGTGTTATTTATTGTAACATATATCCAATACTTACTGGAGTTTAGTATGTAGCGGCTTAGTTATATACAGATATCTTGACTGTACATCTTGTCCCTAAATTCCTTCAGATCACCCTTTCTCGCTTCTCTTACATGCATTTTTGTTTCTGTAATCTGGGGATTGCATTTTTATATCAAAATAAGGGTATGGTAGAGAATCAAAATACTTGTCCTAGAAGAGTACAGTATAGAAGGTATAACTGACCCACCTATCATTTCCGTACCACCTGGTCACATCAGGTCACTTTGGTAGAGTCTATATGCCCCAACCACTGTGAATACTGTGGAAGCTTGTTTAATGAGCATTGCATCCAGGGATCCTTGTGTTGAACCACCAGTCTTATCAGCCAAGAATCTCTGCTGGGCCCCACTAAGCATCCTCAGCATCCTGAGTATTGCTTGAACTCCCCACTACTGAATTCTACTATACTTACAGGCAGATGTATGTGATGTCCAAAAACATCAAATAACTATAATTCAATTTAGTGAAGGAGGTGAAAGACTTACATATGTAAAACATTAAATCACTATTGGAAAAAATAGAAGGCAGCATGAGAAACTGCTTAAATATTCCATGTTCATAGTTTGGAGAATATACATTTGCAAAATGACTATGACACCTAAAGCATTATTAGAAACAAAGCAATTAACAAGAAAATTCTGAGATATTAATTTAAGGACTTATACTCAGAAAAGCTTTTTTTTCCTCCTTTGTTTGTTTCCCTCCTTGTTTGATTGGGATCCAACCAGAATGTGCTCAGGGATCACTCCCTTAAGAAGAAAGTAGAAGAGGACTGTGAATGTTGGACCAGAAATGACTCAAGTACAGTTGCAAAGACTCAAGGCAGGTAAGTGTCAGGATTGTGGGACAATTTTCCAATACATCAATATTATAAATTGCACCACCACTGTAATCCTTTTACCTATAGCATAATAGTGTGAACAGTAAGAAAACAGAAAATTTGACTTAGCTAGTCTTATTAATTTCCTTTTTTAATACGTTCTATAACTCTTATTCTCAGTTTTTAATAAGAATCTGATATTTATATATTGGAGACACATTTGTGAAAAGAGGAGATACCAAAAAGCATAATAGCTCTAAATTTGTAATAGAGAGAAATAAATGTTGGCTTATCATTTGAATATAGCAAGCGAAGAATGAAATAAGAAACAATAGTGGTCTAAGGGAAACATCCCATAATGGATATGAATTTGTTATAAAATATGAAGTTTCCAGATTTCATCAGGGTGCTCATATATTAGACACATTAAATCTTAAACCAAACAGTGAGCTCAGTGTATAGTGAGTATTAATGAAGAACACATAGAAAAATAAAAAGTAAAGATTGTAGTGAAGTCTGAGAACTGTAAATAAATCCATAAAGGAAAAATTGGAAACAAAATAACCTTAAGAATGAGAAACTGATGCAAGTGAAAGGTCTAGAGTGTTTGTGAAATGTAGAGGACAGCATCAACTTCAAGGAAAAGAAAAAATAAAGTTATTAGCTCTCATTTTAACCATAAAGATATCAACAAGTTAAAGATAACAATTATAGGCAACATCACTGGCAGTATTCTGGAAGCCTAACAATCACCTTTTGTAAAGCTCAACTTGGTTGTGGATCTGTGTGTGAGTTCACAAAATAAATGAGTGAACAGAGCCAGTGGTGTGGTCTCTCTTGCCCACCATATGCATTAGGTGGCCATGAACTGCTTTCCCACCCCAGCTTGCAGCCGCCACGAACAGACGCAAGAAGGCTGCCAGGCTCATTGGTGATCATTTGCCATTTATTCCATTCTCCCCATGTGCCAGTTTCAGTCTTACTACTAAGTTCCCCATTCCTGTCTCACAGGGCCCCTCATTCCTGTCTCCTCCAGTTCCCCATGCTAGACTCTCCACACTCTCTGTCTCACAGCTTTAGTCCTGAGCTCCACCTCCAAACATTGGGGATAGCAGTTACACCTAGGTCTGGCAGTACAATCAACATATGAAAGCCCTTCCTTAGGAGAGAAGTTCTTTTATGATAAGACAAAGATCTCCTGCAGCCAGAAGATCTGCCCACGGGTAAAATACCCCCTAGGAGTTTGTTTCTCCTTTCCTTAGTCCAAGAACCATTTAAACATTTATCTTAATTCCACTTCTTAATAATATTAGTCATTTTGTATGGACACAGTAAGTGATATATTGCCCAGGGTGACTCTCCTGGAAATATCTCACTATAGATCCCAGACTAAACTGCTAGGGTCAGATTAGTCTTCCCTAAACCTGCAGGGTCTTAATCCAGTTGTTACTCTTTAGATCATGATAGAATTTGTCCATGACCATGCTCTTCACTTATAGTTAAGTATGATGGTGCTTGGCCTGACCCGTTTCAATGCCAGAGTAGGTGGCATTCAATGCCCCTTACCCTGGGTCCATCCAGTCCCTCATGGAGAAAATAGATGCCCAGGAGTGATTACTCAGAGTCAGTTAACTCCCAAGTTACAAAAGCATAGCATTAACTATCTTCCTGTGTCTATACATAAAGGACACTGCTCTGAAGTAAACTATGTAAAGAACATAAGGGAAGGAGAAAAGCAATAATTTAATTTACAAATGCAAATCCAGAGATTTCTGAGAAATTTGACTTTACAAGTCAAAGGTACTGCTTAGAGAAAATAGATGATTAACCAGATGAGGAAGCAGAGCACAGAGAAGAAGTTAAAGATAAACACAGAGGAATAGGAGTGCCTTGTGAGTACAGTGATGGCTATAACCTAATAAACCTAAGCTCCCTGTGACTAGTGAGAAACAACAAACCAATGTTATCCTACAGACCTGATGGTTCTAATTGGAACCAAGAGTTCTCACCCAATGAACCTTTTTACTGCTTTGGTTTATCTAGAAGTTGTATCATAGAACAGGAAATTAGAAGTTGCAGAATATTTTGGATTTATTGTAATTTAATTTAGACTAAGGTTAATAAATAGTTAATAATAATATCAATAACTGAATTAAAAGAAGAATAAAACACTTTTATCCAGACCAGAGATTAAATGAATAAAAGTTAAGCATGATGTACAGTCTTATTAATTTTTTATTGTGAGTACAATAATCAGTATTTTATTCAAACATGCATCATATAGTCTAATCTCTATTTTACATAAGACAAATAAAATGATCAGTTAAAAAAGGCAAGGAATATACATTGCATTGACCCACAGAAGAGATGGGTCATAACGAGATGAATATGCTATATAACTGTATAACATGTACACTAATTGAAATCAAAATATTTTTCAATTGCTGTAAGTTATGGAACAAAAATAAGATAAACATCCCAGGAGTTATGAATTATTAAAGAAAAGAATCTTACATAGATTAATAAAAATAAAAGCTAGAATTTGGCTTATAGGATATCTTTTAATGTTCTTTATGCCATTAAAATTATGAAATATCACATACTTGGAATAAGTCTATTATAAAAATTAAATACGAAGGTAAAGCAAGTTTTGATAATGATGAAAAATTCCCAGTATCTTGGATTGTATTGTTGTTGAACTTTTCTAAAAATAACTGTTGCTCTTCGTAAGATTCAGCTGTAGTCCTACCTTTCCACACTCACGGTCAAAGTCGGCCAGCATTTGTGCCGCTTGGCTGATATTTGGTGTTATTAAAACAATGTCATCAGCAAAGCGGAGGTGGTGTAGTTGCGGACCATCTATCTTCACTCCCATTCCTTCCCATTCCAGTCGTCACATGATGTTCTCGAGGGTGGCACTGAAGAGTTTTGGTGAAATGGTATCACCCTGCCGAACCCCTCTCTTGACATCAACGATCACTTCTTTGTAGAATGGTGAGATCCTGGTAGTGAATCTGAAATACAGCTCACAGAGGATCTTGATGTATTGGACTTGAATGCCCTGATTGGCTAGGGCTTCAATGACTGCTTCCGTCTCAACAGAATCAAAGGCCTTCTTTAAATCAATGAACATTAGACAAAGCGGCATCTTGAACTCCCGAGAAACCTCAATGAGCTTGGTTATTGTGTGGATATGGTCGATGGTGCTGAATCCTTTGCTGAATCCCGGTTTGCTCGCATGGTTGTCCTTCATCTAGTGTTCTGCCAATCCTATTTAGGATGACTCGAGTGCACAACTTGTAGATGACAGGCAATAGGCAGATCGGGCGATAGTTGCCAATGTCATTAAGTGATTAAGTGAAGTGAACTGTTGCTCATGCACCATAGGTATTGTCCAGAAATTACTTTTATTATTTAGTGATATTTGCTTTAATAATTAAAATAATCTGTACAATTATAATACATTAGAAAATGAATAACAATGGCAGTGATGCAGATTTTGGATATTATTTTTAAACTATCGACTATGGATCACTTGATCACTTGACCTTCCGCTACTCATCGACTTACTCAAGCAGGCGCCAGTGAAGTCGCCATTCATCCCTGTTGCATGCGAATGTAGGCCAATTGTGTCTGTAAGTTCTAAGAACACAAAGAGTCTCAAAACAATTGTTCACGGTCTTGATGAAGAAGTCTGACCATCTTGTAAGTGGGCGGTCATGCAGTCTTTTGATGTCCCATGGAATCCAGTCGGTAATGGCTCTAGTCCAGCAGTCGTCTCTAAATCTCATTATGTGTCCAGCCCATGTGATTTTTGACACCTTGGCAAATGAGATAGTGTCCCTAATTCTTGACCTTTGACAGAGGTTGGAAGTTCGGATTCTTTCTCTCATTTGAGTGAAATGTGATACTCCAAGGATAGCTCTTTCGATTCTTCTTTGGGAGACCTGAATAGCGTTCTCATCCAGTTTTCATAGGGCCCAGGTCTCTGAGACGTATGTTAATGCAGGAAGAACTGTGGAATCGAAGAGATGTGCCCAGAGCCAGAGGTTCTTCATCCTCTTAGCTATTTCTTAAATGTTCTTGAAGTTGTTCCAAGCCACTCCCTTCCTCCTGTGCAACTCAGGTGCCAGGTCATTCGTCATGCTGGCTTCTCGACCTAGGTACACATAACTGTTGCATTCAAAGATGTTCGTCCCATTCAGAGTGAAGACCCATTCAGACCATCAGGAAAGAGACCATTTCTCATAAACATTGTCTTTGTGAGATTCAGCTGTAGTCCAACCTTTCCACACTCATGGTTGAAGTCGGCCAGCATTTGTGCCACTCATCAGCAAAGCGAAGGTGGTGTAGTTGCCAACTGTCTTCACTATCTTCATTCCCATTCCTTCCCATTCTAGCTGTCACATGACGTTCTCGAGGATGGCATTGAAGAGTTTTGGTGAAATAGTATCACCCTGCCGAACCCCTCTCTTGACCTCAATGATCACCTCCCTATAGAATGGTGAGATGCTAGTCGTGAATCCGCAATACAGTTCAAGGAGGACCATGATGTATTGAGTTTGAATGCCCTGTTTGGCTAAGACTTCGAATACCACTTCAGTCTCAACAGAATCAAAGGCCTTCTTTAAATCAATGAACGCTAGACAGAATGACATTTTGAACTCCAGAGAAATTTCAATGAGCTTGGTTTTCATGTGGATATGGTCAATCATGCTGAATCTTTTTTGGAAACCTGCTTGCTCGCATGGTTGTTCTTCATCTAGTGTTCTGCCAATCCTATTCAGGATGACTTGAGTGAATAGCTTGTAGACGACAGACAACAGGCAGATTGGGTGATAGTTGATAATGTTGTGGAGGTCTCCCTTCTTGTACAGTAGTACTGTCCTGCTGGTTTTCCATTGGGATGGATTCATGCATTCAGACAGGTAGGATGTGAAAAGCCAAGCAGTGTATTGATGAGTACTGATGGCAGGTTCATCAGGTGTACGGGTCTAACCCTGACTGGCCTGGGTGCTGTTTACTTCTTTATCGATGAAATGGCATGTTGGATTTTAGAAGGGAGAACATTGCGAATGACATATCCATCAGAATTTGGTTTGTGTGCAGGTGGATGTGGCTATCAAAGAGATCCAAATAGAAGTCATGGATAATCTTCACCATTGCCCTTCTGGAAGATGTGATAGATCCATCAGGATGTTGGAGGGCAGCCATCTTGGTCTTGTTGTTGGTGAAGGACAGGCAGGCATTGTGAATGCTTTATGCAGCTTCTGCTACATCTGCCAGCACTGCTGCTCTTCTCTCTTTGAGGTTTTCCTTTATCACTTCTCTACACTGCTTTGCGAGCTGAGACATTTGCTTGTGGTTGCCTGAGGCTTGCGCCAAGCCATGTTGGCAAATGAGCTCGAGAGTTTTTGAAGACAGGTGTCTTTTTGTGGCTATCTGTCTCTCGGCGTTCTTCACACAATCATGGAGGTGCTGAACTACTCAATCATATTCCTCGTCAATGTTGTCAATGATAGTATCTTCCCATGTTGCTGCAATAGTGCCAAAGAGCTCCCAGTTGGTTGTCGTTCTGGGAGTTCTCTTCTTAAACTTTGCAGCCCTTTCTCCCCACTTTGTGAAGTAGAATTTTGCATGAAGGAGATTGTGGTCTGATCCCATTTGGAATGTTGGGACAGCAGTAACTTTGATCAGGCAAAACCGTTGATTGAATATGATGTGGTCAACTTCATTATGGAACCATCCACCGGCAGACTCCCATGTCCAGTGTTTAGATTCTGCCTTCTGAAATTGTGAGTTACCATGTATGGTCTTGGTCTAAATGATGTAATCAGAAATTTTCTCACCCTGTTCATTCCATTCTAGGCCCTGGGTACTGATGTGGAGTTCTTCGACTGATCTCGGTCCTATCTTGCCATTAAAATCACTGACAATGATCTTGTAGAAGGTGTGGTCTTCTTTATAGTACTTCTCCAGTTCCATGTAGAATTTCTCATTTTTTCCTTCATCATAATTGCATGTTTGTGCATAGACAATGAAGATAAAAGCTGCCGGCAGTGAGCCACATCTTTTCAAGTGTAATCATCTGATTCTGGTTGTTAGGCATTCTAATGAATCAATGTTTATGGCCAAGTTCATGTTGACAAGGACACCAAACACCACCAATGCCTCTTTGGTCACATATTCCGAGGAAGAGTTCTTCTCCAGTGTTGAAAAAGTTCAGGTTGTGATTGATGCCTTCTTGTCTCAGTCAGACCAATGATATCTTACTTTATCTTTCACGCTTGCACCATCAGGTCCTCAACAGATGTATCTGATGCCAACGACGTGCACTGAAAGTACAGTCATTTTTGGCTTTCTTTGTTTTGGCAGCCTAGTTCAGCCCTGAGATTTTATCAGCCCCCCCTTCCTCATTCTTTTTAACACTCCTATAATAGTGGCTCTTTCAGGGTCAGGGGAATGAGACTCATTGTGTTTACTGGTTTTGGCATATAGAATATGCCACAGATAGCTTGCCTGGCTCTGTCTTGTGGGCGGAACACTCTCGGTAGCTTGCCAGGCTTCCTGAGAAGGATAGAGGCTTTTAGGGCGGCCTCTAATTGTCTTTGAAGGTGTTCCCACGTTTCAATCTATATTTGAACCCCATCAAATATGGTGCGTTAATCTTTGAGTAAGTGTTTTTATGATGTGTCATAGTCGACTATGGGTCTGGAAAGATAATACAGGGTTTAAAGTGCGTTTTTAAAAGAGGGACCCAGATTCAATCCCTAGCACCAAATAAAGTCCCCAGAGCAGAGCCTGAAAGAATTCCTTTGTTTGAAGCCAACAGAAGTATGAAATTCAGCAAGTTTGCCCCAATCTTCCCCATTCCAATTTTTAAAGAATATTCTTTCTTTGTTGTTTCCTTCTTCTTTTATTTTGTTTATTCATTGATTTACTGTTTGCTTTGGGTCATATCTAGCCAAGTTAGACAAGGCATACTTTTATCACTATCTAAGGGATTACTCCTGGAAAAACTCAGGGTGACACATGAAGTATTGGGCATCAAATCTAGACTGGAAATATGTAAGGCAAAAACTTACCTTGCAGTACTCTTTCTGTAGCCTGTTATAAAGAAATTCTTATCATTTATGCAAAGATGCACATTTATTCATAGTTTATATAAGATTCTATGTCAAATTCTGTCTTCATTTAAGTTTCACTTATCATATTGAAAATTAAGGTCTCAAATGAATTGAATACTATCAAACTGTCCAAAAGAGCACAGAATTTGGAATTCAAGTCAAATTTATAATAATAAAATATAATAATTAATTGACATTTCTAATCAAAATCCAAGTGGAAAAAACATTGTTTCCTTTTACACACAGATCAAGAGGACTGAGAAACCATGAATGAGAAATCACAAAGCAATTACCACATTTATCCTCCTTGGATTGACACATGACCCATAAATTCTACTTTTTAGAATTCTACCCAGATTCTACTTTTTATATTTCTACTTATCACCTACATGTTCAGTATTGTTGAAAAACTAGTCACCATCATTCTCACCTTTGTGGATGCCCACCTTAAAACTGGCAAGTACCATTTTCTGCAAAACATTTCCCTATCAGAAATCTCATTTATATCTGCCTGTTTCCCTAGATTCTTGTGCAGTATAGCAGGAGATAGAACAATGATCTATAAATGCTTGTATATGTCAAATATTTTCATAGACCTATTGCAATAGTAGAATTTTTTCTTCTAGCAACTATGTCCTATGATCATTATGTAATCATATGCAAATCCCTTCATTATATGACTATCATGAGCCCCATGGTCTGCAAAATAACTTATCTCTGGGCTATTGGATAATTACACTATTGCTCATAAAACTATTAACTGACACTAGAATTCTGTGATTCTTAAATCAACCACTTTACCTTTGCTTCTAATGGTCTCCTGAAAATCTCATGTTTTGATACAGAATTCATAGAGAAGACGGTTCTTTTCTGCTCTTCATTTATCCTAATTAGTGACTCTCCCATTTGTGGTTTGGTCCTCTGGAAGTATCATTCACATGATTCTGGGGTTCCCCTCTTCTCAGCAAAAGAAAAAGGCACTTTCCACTTGTTCTTCCCACATGATTGTGGTTTCCATCACTCATGGCAGCTGTGTCTTCCTCTACATTAAACCTTCTGCAAAGATGAAATGGCTACTAATAAGGGGGTATTAGTATTAGTTACTTCCATCTCTCGACAATGTTCAACCCATTATTTATAATCTGAGAAACAAGCAAGTGAAAATGCCTTAATGACTTTCTAAAACAATTAATCCTTTGGGGGCCACAGAAATAACACAGGAGTTAAGGAACTTGCCTTTCATGTAGCTGATCAGGGTTGTCATCATCCGGGACATCAGAGTTGTCCCAGAAGCACAGCTGAGAGTGATTTCTGAAAAACAGATCCAGCAGTAAGCCCTGAGCACCTCCTGGAGTGCCTCCTTAAAAAAATTTAAAAAAAACACAAAAGAAACTACTGATCTCAAGAAATTAAGAGCATGGTAATTAAATATGCAGCAAACTCAAGACTTACGTATTTAATTATATATATACAGAACCAAATGACAGAAAGAGGATCTTTGTGTTTTATAATGTTTAAACATTTTCCAAGAGTTTGGAAACTCAATGCAGTAACCAAGTGTAATAATTATGAAGAAGACTTTTAAGACTTATTTTTTGTCATTTTTTTATTATTGAAACAACATGAGATACAGTTACATAGCTTTCATGTTTGAGATTCAGCCATACAATGATCGAACACCCATCCCTCTACCAGTGCAAATTTTCCCACCACCAATGTCCTCATTATCCGCCCCCACCCCACCCCAAAGCTCACCCTGTCTCTACAGCAGACAATTTCCTCGATACTCTCTCTCTACTTTGGGGCATTATATTATATTCCAGTCTCTGAAAGGAAGATGAGATGCAATTTCCTTGATAATAATAGGTCTATTCAGGTTTTCCAAACCTTGGTTCAGCATTGGGAGATTACAGGAATTCAGTAATTTATCCGTTTCTTCTAGGTTCTCTTGTTTCGTGGCATACAGGCTTTCAAAGTAGTCTCTGATGATCTTTTGAATTTCTTTGGTTTCTGTTGTGATGTCCCCATTTTCCTTTCTGATTCAGTTTATTAGGGTTCTCTGTCTCTCATTCTTTGTGAGTCTTGTTAGTGGTTTATCAATCTTGTCTATTTTCTCAGAAAACGAGCTTTTAGTTTCATTGATCTTTCGGATTGTTTTTTGGGTTTCCATGTCATTAATTTCTGCTCTAAGTTTTATTATTTCTTTCCTTCTGCCTGGTTTGTGCTCCTTTTGTTGGTCATTTTCTAAGATCTTGAGCTGTGAAGACAAGTTACTTATGTGGGTCCTTCCTGAGAAATGCTTGCAGAGCTATCAATTAGAGAAAAGAATTCAATAGCTCATCAAAAAGATCATACCCCATGACCAAGTGCATCCCAGGGATGCAAGGATGGTTTCACAATCAAAAATCAATCAAAATAATCCATCATATAAACAAAGAAAATATAAAAACCATATGATCATACCAATAGATGCAAAGAAAGCATTTTACAAGATCCAGCACCTGTTAATGATGAAAACTCTCACCAAAATAGGTATTGAAGTAACTTTCGTCAGTATAGCCAAAGTCATCTACCACAAACCCATTGCAAGCATTATCCTCAATGGGGAAAAACTCAGATCCTTTCCTCTAAGATCAGGGAGGAGACAAGAATGCCCACTCTCACTACTCCTGTTATAGTACTGCAATAGCAGTTAGGCAAAAAAAAAAAAGATATCGAGGACATCCAGATAGGAAAGTAAGAAATCAATCTCTCACTATTTGCAGATGATATGATACTATATTTAGAGAACCCTAAAGCCTCTACCAAGATAGCACAGCGGGTAGGGCGTTCGCCTTACAAGTGGCCAACATGGCCGACCCGAGTTCGATTCCTCCGCCCCTCTCGGAGAGCCCGGCAAGCTACCGAGAGTATTCGATATGCCAGACACAGTAACAACAAAGTCTCCAATGGAGACGTTACTGGGCCCGCTCTAAAAACCAATAGACTTTTATGGTAAAGTCGCAGGCTATAAAACCCAAAAGTCCACAGACTTTCCTATATGCAAATAATGAGAGAGAAGAAAGTGACATGAAAAAAAGCAATCCCATTTACAATCATGCCTCAGAAAATCAAGTACCTCAGAATCAGCTTAACTAAGGAGGTAAAGGACATGTACAAAGAAAACTACAAAATGATACATCATGAAATAAAATAGGACACAAGGAAATGGAAACATATCCCCTGCTCATGGATTGGGAGAACTAACCCTGTCAAAACGGCAATACACCCCAAAGCATTATACAGGTTCAATGTGATTCCTATAAGGACACCTATGAAATTCTTCAAAGAAATTAATCAATCACTCCTTAAATTTGTATAAAACAATAAACCCCCACAAATAACTAAAGCAATTCTTGGCAAAAGGAAGATGGAAGGAATCACCTTCCCCAACCTCACACTCTTCTACAAAGCAGTACAAATGAAAACAGCATTGTATTGTATCAAAGACAGAGCCTCAGACCAATGGAACAGGGTTGAATATCCTTACACATACCCTCAACTATATGATCATCTAATCTTTGATAAAGGAGCAAGAAATGTGAAAAAGAGCAAGTAAAGCCTCTTTAAACAAATGGCGCTGGCAAAAGTGAACAGCTAAATGCAAAAAGAAAAATGGATTCAAACCTCTACTTAACACTATGCACAAAAGTCCAATCAAAATGGATTAAAGATCTCAATATCAGACTAGAATCCATAAGGCTCACTGAAGAAAAGGTCGGCAGAACCCTCCACAACATTAAAGATGACACCCCACTGACCAAGCAAGTGGAAACAGAGATAAACAAATGGGACTATCTTAAACTAAGAAGCTTCTGTACCTCAAAAGATACAGTTACCAGAATACAGACAGTCTACAAAATGGAAAAGGATATTTTCCCAATACCCATCAGATAAGGGGTTGACATCAAGGATACACAAACTCCACAAAAAGAAAATATCCAACCCCATTTCAGAAAATGGGTGAAGAAATGAACAGAAACTTTCTCAAAGAAAAAATGCAAATGGCCAAAAGGCACATGAAAAATTGCTCTTCATCATTAATCATCAGGGAGATGCAGATGAAAACAACTATGAGATATCATACTCACACCACAGTAAATGGCCCACGTCCAAAAGAACTAAAGCAACCTGTGTTGGTGCAGATGTGGGGAGAAAGGGACTCTCCTTCACACTTGGTGGAAATGCCAACTGGTTCAATATTTTTGGAAAACAGTATGAACGTTCCTCAAAAAATTAGAAACTGAACTCCTATTTGACCCAACAAAACCACTTCTGGGAATATACCGGGAGATGCAAAAAAATATAGTAGAAATGACATCTGCACTTGTATGTTCATTGCAACACTGTTTAGAATAACTAGAACCTGGAAAAAACCCAAGTGCTCAAGAACAGATGATGGTTAAAGGAACTTTGTTACATCTACACAATGAAATAAATGTTAAAGAAACTTTGGTACATCTACACAATGGGCTGGAGCCATAGCACAATAGGTAGGATGTTTGCCTTGCTCATGGCCTACCTGGGTTTGATTACTCTGCCCCTCTTGGAGAGACTGTCAAGCTACCAAGAGTATCCCACCCCGCATGACAGAGCCTGGCAAGCTCCCTGTGGTGTATTTGATATGCCAAAAACAGTAACAACAAGTCTCACAATGGAGACATTACTGATGCCCCCTCGTGCAAATCAATGAATAATGGGAGGATGGTGTTACAGTGCTACAGTGCTACACAATGAAATACTATGCAGCTGTTATAAAAGTTGAAGTCATGAAATTTGCATATCAGTGGATCAACATGGATAGTATCGTGCTGAGTGAAATGAGTCAGAAAGAGAGAGACAGACATAGAAGGACTGCACTCATTTGTGGAATATAAAGCAATGAATGGGAAACTAACACCCAAGGATAGTAGAGTTAAGGACTAGGAGTTTTGCTCCAGGGCTTGGAAGTTGGACTCACATGCTGCAGGAACAGGCAGCTCAGATGGATAAGCTGTCTCCAAGTAAAGGATTCTTGGAGGGCTTGCTATGGAGGGGAGATGTGAGGTGAAAGTAGACTATAGACCGAGCATGTTGGCCATGATGGCCACTTAATATCTGTATTGCAAACTATAACACCTAAAAGGAGAGAGAGAGAGAATAAAAGGGAATATGCCTGCCACAGAGGCTCTCATTGTGAGACTTGTTGTTACTGTTTTTGGCATATTGAATACTCCACGGGGAGATTGCCAGGCTCTGTCATACGGGCGGGTTACTCTTGGTAGCTTGCTGGGCTCTCCGAGAGGGATGGATTTTAGTTCATGTGAAATAATGTGCGTGGTGGGATTGGACATAATCGTTCTTGGCCTGTTTTCTGTTGTGTTTATAGTATAAACAAATAAATTAATTAAAAAATATAAACAGCTCTAATGAAATAGCTGTTCTCTGTTACTCATGTCTCTCATGAAATTATGAAGGTTGCATGAGAATGAAGGGAAGGAAAATCCCATCAATCGTCAAACTTAGTGTTTTTGCATGTTGGTTCAAAGTCATTATTTGACACTCCTTTTGATTTTATTTGTAAGGGAAAATCAACTGTTTGGTCAGATTGAGCTTTGGAAGAGAAAAACCTCATTTGCAATATTTGAAAAAGAAATTTTTACATGAAGAATTCACGTGGTCGTCAACCACATTGGAAATTATCATGAACTTTGTTCATTTATACATTCAAAGTATTGTATTTGAATGCATGATTCCAAAGGGTTACAGAATCAAGCAGTTAGTGTGAAAGCATGTACTGAACTTTCGCAATAGCCAACCAAGGGGAGCGAGTTTGATACGCCTGTGGCTAGAGACACCTGTTATTGCTGTGAGAGACTGAATGATTTCTTAAATATTAGGACAACTATACAGCTTATTGATGCTGAAGACTACTTTTCTCGTGCTTGTTTTAGGAAACTGGCAAGACAAATTCTTAAAGGAAATGCATTTTAACACAACCAAATATAATTTAAGGAGAAGCCAGAAATCTATAAAAATTATAAAATTCATATTTTTGTAGAGTGAAAATGTCGATTAGTCTTCAAGATTTAAAAAAAATAATGTTCTTTTAACTTCAAATACCTATTTAATCTCATATCCCTCACAGTATTGTTCAAAATCCCAATCTCCATAAAAATCCAACAAAGGCTAAATATGAGTCTTAAAAGTTTTCCCCAAGACTATTAAAACATGTGCATCTAATTCATAGGAAAATGTTTGGTAAAAGAGGTAAAACATTTGTTTTATATGAATCTATTGATGTAATTATAAATATGTATTTTTTGTATTTATAATAAATTCGACTATAACACCAATGAAAATGTTCTAATGGTTTCAGAAATATAGAAAATATCAAAACTTTTCAGTTTCACCTAAACTTGAATTATCTTAATAAATATAGTTTAACTTAAATTTATTGATAAAATTAAAAAATTGTAAAATCTCATGAGTGACAATATTAGGTGCAATTGCAGTAGAGTGATAGTGTGGACTTAAGATACTTGCCTTTTACATGAATGATCCTGATTCTATTCCTAGTACTGCATACGGTTCCTTGAGCCCTGGTAGCAATGAACCCTGAGGACAATTTAGGAATAATACCCGAACATAGCTAGATATGGTCTATGGGATATTTCCCACCAAGAAAACACAACACAACAAAATATTAATACAATATATGAAACTGGAGATATAGTACAGTGGTAGGTGATATGAGTTTGATCCTTGGCACTTCATATAGTTCACCCTGGTTTTACTGGGAGTGATACCTAAGGGCAGAAATAGGAGTAAGTGCTGAGTATCACCAGTGATGGAGGAATCGAAACCAGGTCTGCCACATGCAAGGCATTTGCCTTTAATATTTTACCCTGGAGGGTAGCACGGCAATAGGGCATTTCCCTTCATTCTCATGCAACCTTCATAATTTCATAAGAGAGACATATAGTGTTCCGACACCAACCCTTTCACCAACGTCCACATCCCTCCACGAATGTCCCATTTCCCTCCCATTCTGCAGCCGGCTTCTTCATCACTCATCTGCTGCTTCTATAGAGGCACTTTGCATAATACATTTTGGCTCACTCATGTCACTGATAGTCTTCATGAACAACACTTGACCAGCTTTCAGTTATCTCCCACGCTTCTCCAATTGAGCTCTTCACTCAACCATTGCAGTCTTCTCTTCCCTTGTCTACTACCCTACCACCCTCCTACTCCCTGTTACATGCCCTTCCAATCTCCAACAACACAGCACTGACAACATGTTTCCTATTAAAAATTAGTTCCTTGTTCTTTGTTTCTAGTAATTTCGGGCATTTGCTACTGCCCTACTGTTTGTTTATATCCCACAACTGAGAGATATCAGTCTGTGTCAATCTCTCTCCCTCAAGATAACTTTACTAAGCATGATACTCTTCAGATTCATCCACTTACCATCAAGTTACATGATTATTTCATATTTGACATGAAAATGTTCTTATTGTTTGAATAATGAATACAATGCTATTAATGTTCATGGTATTTTTTAGCAAATGCCTATTATTGAGGTACAATAATTTAGAAAACCTCTCATAGCTGCTGGCTTACACTAAACCCACCACTCTAGCAATGCTTCAGAATTCTCCCACTATTACCAATAGTCTTTACCTGCTTCGACTTTTCTTTCGGCCACCCTGATTCCTATTTCTATTGATCATGTCTCTGCTTGCATGCTTTTGGGGCTGGATAATCCCATTCTCTCTGTTTCTTGGAATTTCATGTATTAGCAAAAACATCTTGTAATTATTTTCTACTTTTGACATATTTCACATAGCATGACATCTTTCAATTCCATCCAAGTGAAAGCACACTTCAAAATCTGATCTCCCACAGTGGAACAGGATTTCATTGTGGATGTATACCACACTCTTTTTATCCTTTCATCTGCTATGCTATTTCCAGATGTTGTTTCACTATGCTATTTCCAGATGTTGGCTACTGTAATACTGCTGTGATGAGCTTGGGGATATATCTTTTCAAATGAATGTTTTTGTATTCTTGAGATAGATGCTCAGGAGTGGAATGGGTGGCTCAGGTGGAAACTTTTTGTTGTTGTCATGTTTTGAAAAATCACCAAAGGGTTTTCCATACAACCGTCCCCAGTGTAGTGAATGAGCATTTCATTTTCAGTGCATGCTACCTCCACTGATTATTTCTGGACTTTTTCATATTAACCATTCTCACTGAATGGTGAGATCTCATTGTTTTTATTTTTATTTCATTGATAATGAGTGACATGGGACATTTTACTTTGTGCCTGCTGATCATGTTTATATCTCACTGAAGGAAATTGCTGTTTATCTCCTTTTCTATTGTTACAAGATTTCTTTCTTGTCACTGTTGAATTTTGAAAGGGCTTTGTGGATCTTAGAAATGAACCTTTTATCTAGTGGATGGAGTGAAACATTTTCTTTGAATCAGTAGATGTTATTTTGAATTTAGCCTTTTTATCTAACACAATATGAAAGATTTTATATTTAAGGTATATTCCCATTTATTTCTTCTTTTATTTGATTTTCCATTGAAGTTGTATTATTGAATGCTCTTATTAGGCAAAAGTCTGGAAGGGACCTCCTAAGTTTTCTTAAATGTATTTTATAGATATATTTTTGATTAAGGTCTTTAATCTATTTTGATTGACATTCATGAATGGCCTGAGACAGAGTTCTAAATTCATTTTTTACAGGTGGCTAGCCTTATTTTTCTGCACCACCTGTTGAAGAGGTTCTCTTTACCCCATGTCATACATTAAATTGTTACCTATTAGCTGTTTAGACATTTGAAGGTTTACATCAGGGCTCTCAATTTAATTCAGTGATCTAAGATTCTAAGTTTTCTCTAATATCAGATTTTGATTATTAAAGATTTGTAGTTAAACTTAAAGTCTAGGAATATAATACTAGTCATTTTTTTCTCAGAATTATTTTGGCTATTTTAGGAGTTTAATAATTCTATTCTAATTTTAGAAGTGCTTTTCTATGTCATTACATAATACTTTGGAAATTTTAACGAGGATCATATTGCATCCATAAATTGTATTAAAAAAAGGTGGTTAGTTGAATGATGCTGATCTCATTTGTTTATTGAAAAGTCTATTTCCATTTATTGATCTTCTATTTTTTAGAAATAAATTATAATTTACAGGTAATTACTGTATCACTATCATCCCATTGTTCATCTATTTGCTTTCGTGGGCGTCAGTAATGTCTCCATTCGTCCCAGCCCTGAGATTTTAGAAACCTCTCCTTACTCGTCCTTCAAAATGGTGCCATATTGGAGGCTCTTTCAGGGTCAGGTGAAATGAGACCTATTATTGTTGTTGTTGGCATGTTAAATACGCCACAGGGAGCTTGCCAGGCTCTGTTGTGCAGGCGGTATACTCTTGGTAGCTTGTCAGGCTCTCCGAGAGGGACAGAGAATGTATATAAGAGAACACAAGCAAATATGTTAAAACCAAACACATGTCTGCTGCTTTAGGTACATCAGTGGGCTAGACTATAAGAGGCCATATGGCAGCAAATGTGGCTGCACACTTCCGAGAGCTTTGTTTTATAGTGTCTGGATCTTGGCTGTTGATGGGATTACATGGCAGGAGATGGGGGACGGGCAGTTTGTGAGTGTGACTGCCAAAATACAGAAAATGAAGGATCTGGGTGGAGGTGGACCAGTCCTGATCCGAGCAGGCTTGGAGATCTCAGCCCCAGATCCCGAATACCTGGGTTCCTCTGCCAGTTCCTTCATGAGTGAGGTTCATCCAAGCTGTGGAGAGTGGCCTTGAGCAAGTGGCATATTACTTATAAGCAATAGGTTTTTGAAATTATTTGTTAGATTGACTGCTAGTTATGTGATGATTTTTTACTTGTCTGACCAAATTAAGCACCCATTCATGATAAAAACCTTTAATCAAATGGGCAGTACAGAAACTATGTCAAAATCATAAAGACAATATACAAACAAACAAGACAAGATACAAACAAACTTAGAATTAACATCCTGAAACGAGAAAAGCTATGGTATCTTTTTATATCAGGAACAAGCAAAAAGTGTCTACATTTGCTACTGAAAATCATATTGAACGTCCTAATTACTGAAGTTAGATAAGACAGAGAAATCACATGAATCAAAATTGGTAAAGAAGTTAATCTATCACTATTTACAGATGATATAGTATAGTATATAGAAAAACCTCCAGCACTCCATAGGAATAATCCTAAAAATTATGAATTGTTTCAGTAAATTAGCAAGTCCCTGGAAAACCAAGATAATTTTTTTATTATTATGTGTGTCTTATGTAGTGTAAGATATAGAATTTTTTAAATGGATTTCCTTGAAGTATTTTATAGACTACCTTTGAAATATTTTACTAATTTTTTCATATAGGAAACATTT
Source organism: Sorex fumeus (assembly GCF_029834395.1). Lineage (NCBI taxonomy): Eukaryota > Metazoa > Chordata > Mammalia > Eulipotyphla > Soricidae > Sorex > Sorex fumeus. The sequence goes on along the minus strand of NW_026606086.1, from coordinate 13,544,949 downwards.
GTTATTCATGTAAATTGTCATTTTATATGGATAATTATTCACTGGACTGGAGCGATAGTGCAGTGGGTAGGGAGTTTTCCTTGTATGCAGCGAACCCATGTTCGATTCTTCTGCCCATCTGGGACAGCCCAGCAAGCTATCAAGAGTATCATGCCTGCATAGCAAAACCTGGCAAGATACCTGTGACATATTCGATATGACAAAAAAGAAAAGAAAAAAGTAACAACAAGTCTCACTATTTGCTGTGAGACGTTACTGGTTCCCACTCATGCAAATCAATGAACAACGAGAGGACAGTGCTACAGTTCAATTATTCATTGCATTTTATGAATATTCATTTATTATCTCATTTATTATGAGAAGGAGAAATTGAGAAGTTCTACATGAAGCTGGAGAAGTTCTATAAAGAAGATCACACCTTCTACAAGATCGTTGTTGGTGATTTTAATGCCAAGATAGGACCAAGAAGATCAGTCGATGAACTCCACATCGGAACCCATGGCCTGGAATGGAACGGACAGGGTGACAGACTGTCTGAGTTCATCATGTCAACCAAGATCATCCATGGTAACTCACAGTTCCAGAAGGCCAAATATAAACGTTGGATATGGGAGTCTCCCAGTGGACGGTTCCACAATGAAATTGACCATCATAATTAATCGACAGTTTTGCCAGACCGATGTCACTATTGTCCCAAAATTCCAGATGGGATTGGACAACCGTCTCCTTCGTGCAAAATTCTACTTCACAGAGCGGGGAGAAAGGGCTGCAAAGTTTAAGAAGAGAACTCACAGAACAACCACCAACTGGGAGCTCTTTGGCATGATTGCTGCAACATGGGAAGATGCTGTCGTTGACAACATTGACGAGGAATATGATCAACTAGTTCAGCACCTCCATGATTGTGCAAGGAATGCCAAGAGAGAGATAGCCACAAAAAACAAACAAACAAAAAACAAAACAAAACACCTGTCTTTGAAAACTCTTGAGCTTAATCGCCAACTACCAAGTGATTTGGCACATGCCTCAGGCAACTGCATGCGAATGTCCAAACTCACAAAGCAGTGTAGAGATGAGATAAAGGAAAACCTCAAAGAGAGAAGAGCAGAAGTGCTGGTAGATATGGCAGAAGCCGGGAAAAGCATTTGCAATGCCTGCCTGTCCTTCACCAACTACAAGACCAAGATGTCTGCCCCCCAATGTCCTGATGAATCTATCATGTCTTCCAGAAGGGCAATGGAGAAGATTATCCATGACTTCTAATCAGATCTCTTTGATAGCCATATTCACCTGCCCAAATACCAAATTCTGCAGGATGGATATGCCGTTCCCAATGTTATCCCTTCTGAAGTTTGACACGCCATTTCATTGGTAAAGAAGTGAACAGCTCATGGCCCAGACAAGGTCAGACCTGAACACCTGAAGAATCTGCCGTCAGTACTCATCAATACACTGGCTGGGCTCTTCACACACTACCTGTCTGAATGCAAGGTACTGTCCCAATGGAAAACCAGCAGGAGTGTACTATTGTACAAGAAGGGAGACATCCACGACATAGGCAACTATCACCCGATCTGCCTATTGTCTGTCATCTACAGCTGTTCACTCGAGTCATCCTGAATAGGATTGGCAGAACACTACATGAAGGACAACCATGCAAGCAAGCTGGTTTTCAAAAAGGATTCATCACAATTGACCATATCCACACGAAAACCAAGGTCATTGAGGTTTCTCATGAGTTCAAGATGCCGCTCTGTTTAACGTTCATTGATTTAAAGAAGGCCTTTGATTCTGTTGAGATGGAAGCGTCATTGAAGTCCTAGCCAAACAGGGCATTCTAACTCAATACATCAGGATCCTTTGTGAGCTGTATCATGATTCACTACCAAGATCTTTCCATTCTACAATGTCAAGAGAGGGGTTCGGTAGGGTGATACTACTTCACCAAAACTCTTCATTGCCACCCTCGAGAATGTCATGCAATGACTGAAATGGGAAAGAATGAGAGTGAATATAGAGGGTTGGTACCTACACCGTCTCCTCTTTGCTGATGACATTGTTCTAATAGAACCAAACATTAGCCAAGTGGCACAAATGCTGGCCAACTTCAACCGTGAATGTGGAAAGGTTGGACTCCAGCTAAATCTCATGAAGACAATGTTTATCAGAAACAGTATCATTCCTGACATTCCATTCGCTCTCAATGGAACGACCATCTCTGAATGCAACAGTTATGTGTACCTAGGTCAAGGATTCAACATGATGAATGACCTGGCACCTGAGTTGTGCAGAAGGAAAAGAGCAGCTTGGAATGCCTTCAAGAGTGTCGAAGAAATAGTAACTAAGAGGACGAAGAATCTCCGGCTCTGGGCACATCTCTTTAATTCCACTGTTCCGCCTGCATTAACATACTCCTCAGGGACCTGGGATGAAAACTGGATGAGAACGCTATTCGGGTCTCCGAAAGAGGAATCGAAAGAGTTATGCTTGGAGTATCATGTTTCACTCAAATGAGAGAAAGAATCCACATCCGCGCCAGCACAGGTTGCTTTTGTTCTTTTGGATGTGGGCCAGTCTCTGTGATGTGAGATGATGAGATGATATCTCATTGTTGTTTTGATCTGCATCTCCCTGCTGATTAATGATGTAGAGCATTTTCTCACGTGACTTTTATTTTATTTTATTTTTCTAATTTTTATTAGTGAGACACCATGAGGTCTCATGTGACTTTTTGCCATGTGGATTTCTTCTTTAAGAAAGTTTCTGTTTATTTTGTCTCCCCATTTTTTGATGGCGTTGGAGATTTTCTTCTTGAGGAGCTCAATCAGTACTTTATATATCCTTGATATCAACCCCTTGTCAGATGTGTATTGGGTGAATATCTTTCCCATTCTGTAGACTGTCTTCGTACTTTGGTCACTGTTCCTTTTGAGGTGCAGATGCTTCTTAGTTTAAGATAGTCCCATTTGTATATCTCTGTTTTCACTTGCTTGGCCAGTGGTGTAACATCTTTGAAAATACCATTAGCTTCAATGTCAGGGAGGGTTTTGCCAAATTTGTCTTCAATGTACCTAATGGATTCTGGTCTAATATTGAGGTCTTTAACCCATTTTGATCTTACTTTTGTACGTGGTGTTAGGCAGAGATCTGAGCACATTTTTTTTTAATATAGCCATTCAGTTTTGCCAGCACAATTTGTTAAAGAGGCTTTCCTTACTCCACTTCACATTTATTGCTCTTTTATCAAAGATTAGATGTCATATGTTTGAGGGGAGATGTCAGCATATTGAACCCTGTTCCATTGTTCTACAGCTCTGCCTTTTTTCCAGTACCATGCTGTTTTAATTGTTTCTAGGAGTTTCTTGGTAGAGGTTATAGGGTTCTCTAAGTATAGTATCATATCATCTGTGAATAGTGAGAACTTGATTTCTTCCTTTCCTACCTGAATGGCCTTAATGTCATTTTTTTTGCCTAACTGCTATTGCAAATACTTCCAGTACTATACTGAACAGCAGTGGAGAGAGTGGGCATCCTTATCTCTTCCCTGATCTTAGAGGGAAGGCTCTCAGATTTTCCCCACTGAGGATGATGCTTGCTGTAGGCTTATGGTAGATGGCTTTAACTATATTGAGGAAAGGGTTTATACCCATTTTGGCAAGGGTTTTCATCATAAATGGGTGCTGAATCTTGTCAAATGCTTTCTCTGCATCTATTGGTATGATCATGTGCTTTTCATATTTTCTTTTGTTGATATGATGAATTATGTTGATCGATTTTCGAATGTTAAACCATCCTTGCATCTCTGGGATGAATCCTACTTGGTCATGTTATATGATCTTTTTGATGAGTCATTGTATACTATTTGCTAATTGTTTGTTAAGGATCTTTGCATCTGTATTCATCAGGGATATCGGCCTGTAATTCTCTTTCATTGAGGTATCTCTCTGCTTTTGGTATTAGGGTGATATTCGCTTCGTAGAAACTGTTTGGAAATGTTTTTGATATTTCAATTTCGTGGAAAAGCATAAAGATGTTTGGGAGTAGGTCCTCTTTAAAGATTTGGAACAATTCACTGTTGAATCCATCTGGCCAGGACTTTTGTTCTTAGGGAGTCTTCTTATTACCATTTCAATTTCCTTGATGGTCATAGGTCTGTTCAGGTACTCTAGATCTTCTCGGTTCAGCCTTGGGAGTCTATAGGAATCTAGGAATTTATACATTTCCTTGAGGTTTTTATGTTCCATGGCATAAAGCTTCTCAAAGTACTCCCTGAGGATCTTTTGAATTTCTGTAGTTTTTGTTGTAATGACCCACTTTTTCATTTCTGATTCGGTTTATTAGGGTTTTCTCTCTTCCTTTCTTTGTGATTTTTGCTAGAAGCTTATCGATCTTGTTTATTTTCTCAAAGGAACAGCTCTTGGTTTCATTGAACTTTCGGATTGATTTTTGGGTTTCTATCTCCTGAATTTCTGCTCTGAGTTTATGTGGGCTCACTCCTCTTTCCTGAGGAATGCTTGTAGAGCTATAAACTTTCCTCTTAACACAACTTTTGCTGTGTCCCATAAGTTTTGGTAACTCGTGTTCTCATTTTCATTCGTTTCCAGGAATCTTTTGATTTCCTCTTTGATTTCCTTTCTAGGCCATTTGTTGTCCAATAGTGAGCTGTTTAATTTCCCGGTGTTTGATTTAGTTTTCTGTTTGTGCATGTGAATTATTTCTAATTTCAGACCATGTGGTCTGAGAAAATTTTTGCTACAATCTCTATCTTCTTAATTTTATGGAGGTATATTTTGTGGCTCAGCATGTGGTCTATCTTGGAGAATGTTCCATACACGCTTGAGAAGAATGTGTATTCAGCTTTTTGTGGATGAAGTGTCCTGTATACATCTACTTAAGTCCCTTTCTTCCATTTTCTCCCTCAGATGAAGTATGTCCTTGCTAAGCTTAAGTCCGATTGATCTATCAAGAGGTGATAAAGGGGTGTTGAAGTCTCCCACTGGTATTGTGTTGCTATCAATATCTTTCTCCAAGTCTATGAGTAGCTGTTTTAAGTACTTTGCTGGTCCCTCATATACATTTAGCAAGTTCTTCCTGTTGTACAAATACCTTGATCAATAAGAAATGGCCTTCACTGTCTCTTGTGACCTTCTTCACTCTGAAATCAATGTGGTCTGATACTAGGATGGCTACCCCAGCTTTTTATGGGAGCTATTTGCCCTTAGGATTGTTTTCCAGCCTTTGATATTGAGCTTGTGTTTGCTTTGACTATTGAGATGTGTTTCTTGCAGGCAGCTGAATGTTGAGTTCAATTTTCTAATCCATCCTGCCACTCTGTGGTGTGTTTAGCCCATTGACATTAAGAGAGATTATTGTTATGGGGTTTTGTCGCATTTTTCTGTTTAAATTTGGTGTATTTGAGAAGCCGGTCTTGTCTTAAAGTAGCCCATTTAGTTGTTCTTGTAACCAAGGTTTTGAGTCTATGAAGTTCTTGTGCTGTTGTTTGTCTTTGAAACTGTGTGTTTTTCCTTCTTTTATGACTGAGGGTCTCGCTGGGTAAAGTATTTTTGGTGAGGCATTTATTTCATTGAGTTTTTTCACTATGTCCCACCACTGTTTTCGGGCTATGAGAGTTTCATCAGACAAATCAGCTGTGAATCTTAAGGATGCTCCTTTATAGGAAATTTCTTTCTTTGATCTTGCTGCTTTCAGAATTTTGTCTCTACCTAAGGTTTTGGTCATTTTGATCAGGATGTGTCTTGGGGTATTTTTATTTGAATTTCTTCTAGCTGGTATCCTTTGGGCCTCCTGAATGTGGTCACATGTTTTCTTCAGCTCTGGAAACATCGTAGCAATGATGTCTTTGACAGTTTCTTCTTCATCAGGGTTTTCTTTCTGTCCCTCTGGGAGTCCATTAATTCTTATGTTACCCCTCTTGGCTTCATCACGATCTTCTCTTCCCGTCTGTTTCCAAATTGTGAGTCTCTTTTCCATTTTCTGCTCTTCTTTGGAGAGTCTCTGGACTTCGAGCTCACTGATTCTGTCCTCAGCAACTCTTACTCTGCTGCTGAGGCCTTCCACTGAGTTTTTCAATTCCCCTCTCAGGTTCTTCAGGTCTGACATTTCCGTTTGCTTTTTCCTCATTTCTACCTTCAAAATCTCTTGTCTTTTATTGACATTGTTTCCATTGTTTCTTTTAGCTCCCTAAGCATCCTCAGTAGCTCCCTTTTGAATTCCTTGTCAGAGAAATTGTCTAGCACTTCATTATGTTTGGTGTCTTCTGGGCTAGCCTATTCAATAAGAAAGCTTGGTGGGCTTTTGCCTTGCTTTACCATTGTTACTAGTGTGGTTTAGACCTTCACACTCACTGTTACTATTCTGCTTGAGATGCAGAATGAATTGAGGTGGGCTTAATGAATTATTGGCTAATGTGTTTTTGGCAGTTAAGCTAACCTAGTGAAAGTTCCACCTCAGAGGGTAACTTATGGTTCCTATGGGATATGCAGTGGGATGTGACCTTGTCTCCGGGAAGGGGCAGTGGCACTGGGCGGGTACCTGGTGAATGAGGAGAGAGTGCCTGCAGTGGTTCCGCTTTGTTTTCACGTGATGTGCCTCAATTCCCTTCCCCTGCAGATTAAGGGTAAAAACAGGTTGTTCTCAGGGGATCTAGTTAGCCATGCAGGCCCACGAGGGGGCCCTGGCACCTGGCGGGTAGCTGGTGAATGAGTCTAATTTTAATTTGTTCTGATATTTTCTACTGCCTTTCATGGAGACTCAGTAATGTTTTTATTCCTTCCTACAGAGTTTGAGATTTCCTTTCTCTCTACCCACAGCAGGAAACCTGTGTCTGGTTAATTTCATGCAAGTCATTTTCACAGGTTTGAACTGATATGTTATCAATGTATTCATTCCTCTTTTACTGATAACTAGTCATGATGAGGTGGGATTTTTATATGCCTAATAGCCATTTTTGTGTTTACATTTCTGCTCAGTTTTTTCTTTCATGTTTTCACAGCCAGTATTCTTATTTGGTTTTGTGAATTTATTAAGTATCTATGAAACAAGCAGATTGTCAAATGCATGTTATTTCTACTTGTTCTGCAGACCACTGACCCTGACCGAGGTTTAATCCCCAGCACCATCATGAGTGATCACTGAGTGCAGACTCAGGAGTATGCCCTGAGCACTACTGAGTGTAGCAGAAAAAACAAAAACAAATAAAGTGACCAATGTTAGAATATTATATATGCTACACATTGCTATGCAATGCTGAAGGAATATGCATGTATACAATAAGTGATTTTTCTTTTGAGTATCCTTAGTTTTTAACTTATGAATAAATCTTGTTGTTTGAGCAGAATTATGGAGGTAAAAATTGCGAGCTTCAGGTCTAATTTATAACTAAAGGAAGACATTTATATAATCTATTAGTTAATTGTACAATGTACCTTTCAGTTATATAAAAGATAAATGTTGAATAAGAAGAAGAATAAGGACATGAAAGTTTCTATTGGCTTTTTTCACAACATTTAATTATGTTATTTTAGCAGCTACAGAAAAATCTCCAAGGTATATAATCTATTAAATCACCCAGTTCAATTGTTGTATAAATCAACAAATCTATGAATACTCTTATTTAGTAAATATAATAAACGTTGGGTATAAACATATTCTTTTATATCTGTTAAATTGATTGAATCTGTTGTATACACTGCATAACAAGAGTGCAAATATTTACTTATGTTTTACAGTACAGTATAAACATACCTCAGCCGTTTATGGGATTACACTGAGCTGGAGGCAGTTGGTGTGTGTATCACCTGCCTACTGGAATATGGGGGAATCTGTGTGGAGGAGGCCTGATCCAAGCAGGCTTGGAGATATCAGCCCCAGATCCCTCATGCCTGGGTTCCTTTGCCAGTTCCTTCATGCATGAGGCTCGAATGTGGCACTTTCTAAAATATCAGGACTAGGACGAAGGAGACGTTACTGGTGCTTGCTCGAGAAAATTGATGAACAACAGGATGACAGTGATACAGTGATAAACATCCCATATCCACCTCAATCCCTTCTCTAAAGTATTAATTATTTGGCTATATAACATGGGATTCTATTTTCATTGTCACTGTCACTGTCCTCCTGTTGTTCATCGATTTGCTCGAGCAGGCCCAGTAACATGTGAGACTTGTTGTTACTGTTTTTGGCATATTGAATATGCCACGGGTAATTTGCCAGACTTTGCCATGTGTAAAAGATACTTCAGGAGCTTGCCAGGCTCTCTGTGAGGGGCAGAGGAATCGAAGGTGGAGGAATCCAACTTGGGTCCACTGGGTCAGCCGTGTTCAAGGCCACGTTCAAGCTAAACGTCCTATCCGTTGTGCTATTGCTATTTTGCCTAATGTGATATAAACTATGTGCTGCTTTAACAGTGGGAAAGTGACAAAAGGTCCCCATAGCCTGAAAACTGAATCAATTCTCCCTCTATTGACTGTAAACTTTGAAAGAATTTCTCCTTTTTGCTGGAGGTAACCCGGCAAGCTCCCGAGTGTATCTTGCCCGCATGGCAAAGCCTGGCAAGCTACCCGTAACGTATTCAATATGCCAAACACAGTAACAACTAGTCTCAAAAATATGGAGACATTACTGGCCCACTTGAGCAAATCGATGAACATAAAATATTTAAAGTGAAGCTTCAGTTTCCAGTTAAACTAATTCACAGTTCTGTGAAAAGTATTTGATTCTTTTTGTTAATGAGGAAAATCTCATGGTCTGGAACAATCATTGGAGACAAAGGCATTAGAATATATGTTACAAAATCAACGGAGTTTCCTGCGCAACAAAAATAGAGAAACTTGGGGAAATTCCAACTTGAAGCTCTTAAACTCAGTTTTGAATTTAGAAACTATGTATATATTGTAGACAAATTTGTGGAAACAGGAGATAACAAAGAAGCATAGCTTTAAATTCAGAATCAAGAGAGATAAATGTTGGCTTTTCATTTGAGTATAGTAAGCAAAGAATGAGATAAAATAGTGGTCTAAGGGAAACATCATCCCATAATGGATATGAAGCTGTGAGTAAAATCAGAAGTTTCCAGATTTCATCAGGGTGTTCACATATTAGTCATATCATATCTCAAACACAAAGCTGAACTCAGTACAAACTGAGTGTTAATAAAGAACACATAGAAAAATAGGAACGATTGAAGTCTGACAAATATAAATGTTATAAATTAGTGGGGAAAAGGAAATCCATGAAGGAAAAATCAGAAACAGAAAAGCTTAAGAATGAGAAGCTGGGGCTTGAGTGATACCATAGTAGGTAGGGCATGAGCCTTGCATGCGGCCAACCCAGGTTCGATTCCCAGCATCCGATATGTTCCCCTGAGCTCTGCCAGGAGTAATTCCTGAGTGCAGAACCAGGAGTAACCCCTGTGAAACGCCAAGTGTGACCCAAAAAGCAAAAAAAAAAAAAAAAAGATCTGATGAAAGTGAAAGGATCCAGAGTGTTTGTAAAATGTAGTGGATGATGTCAAATTCAAGGAAGAAGTAGTGAAGTGGCTAACTTCAATTTTATCCATAACAATATGAACAAATAAAAAATAAATATCTCAGGGAAATTCCCATTCAGCACTCTGAGATACTAAAAACCACCCCCTGTAACAGTCAGCTTGGTTTGTGGACCTGATGTTTTGAATTGGAACCAAGAGTTCTCACTCAGTGATATTTTTTTTACTGCTTTTGTTTCTCTAGAAGTTATATTATATAATGTGGAGAAGTAATCTGGAAATTAGAATTTGTAGAAAACTTTGGATTTATCTTATTTGAAATTAGACCATGGTTAATAGACATTTAGAGAAGAATAAAAATGTTTTGTTCAGGTCAGAGACTGAATCAATAAAAGATGAGCATGATACACAGTCCTGTTAAAATTTTTTCTTGTTTATTTTTCTTTTTGGGTTACACCCACCGATGCTCAGGGGTTACTACTGGCTCTGCATTTAGGAATTATTCCTGATGGTGCTTTGGGGACAATATAGGATGCCAGGGATCAAACCCAGGTCAGTCGTATGCAAGGCAAATGCCCTACCCACTGTACTATCGTTCTGCTCCCCCATTAACTTTTAAGTCACATAATAAGTATTTTACTCAAACATACATCACATACTATAATCTCTTTTTTGCATAAGAGAAAATGATGTTAGTGAAAATAAGGTAGGGAATAATCATCGTAGTGATCCACAGAAAATATCTAACAAGACAATTATTATATATAAGTATATACCATATATATAAATATATTTTTCAATTACTGTAAAATATGAATTAAAAATATATTGTCAACATCCCAAGAGTTATGGTTTATAAACAAAAATATTCAGGTAGATCAGTAAAAATAAAATCTGGAATTTTTTTACAGGAAGAAAAGAAATTTGTTCTTCATGTCATTGCACTTGTGAAAAATTATGTGCTGTGAATAACTCTATTCTAATGATTACATGAAGAAGGTAAAGCAAGTTTTGATAATGACAAAATTAAGTAGGACTGCCCCAATCTTTCGCATTCCAAATTTTGAAGAAATTATTTCTTTGTTCTTTTATTATATTGTTTGATTTATTTACAGTTTACTTTGGGGCTGGAGAGATAACACAGTGGATAAGGCATCTGCTTTGCATGCTGCCAACATGGCCGACCTGAGTTTGATTCTTCCACCCTTCTTGGAGAGCCTGCCAAGCTACCAAGGGTATTTCGCCCACACGGTAAAGCCTGGCAAGCTAACCATGACGTATTCGGTATGCCAAACACAGTAACAGTTGTCACAATGGAGATGTTACTGGGCCCACTCGAGCAAATCGATGAACAATGGAGGACAGTGACAATGACAGTTTACTTTGAACTATAGCTAGCAAAGTTAGAATGGGCATACATTTAGCACTGTAAAAGGAATTACTGCTGGAAAAATTTAGGGGACCATACGCAGTGTTTGGGATCTAAAACTGGTTGGTCATATGCAAGGTAAACAACTTACCTGTAGTACAAAATCTCTAGCCCCTTAAAGGAAATTCTCAATCATATATGCAAAGATGCAAATTTATACAGACTTTTATATCTGATTCCCATGCAAACTATCTGTTCTCATTGAACTTGTATTTATATTGAAAACAAGATCATGAACAAATTAAATCCCATTAAATGATGCAAAAATACAAAGAATTTGAAACAAGTCAAATAATACACAAATTAATTGATGTTACTAAACAAAATACATGAGAGAAATTTTGTTCTTTATCATTCACTCATATCTCTCTCTCTCTCTTACACACATATTAAGAAGACTCAGAAGCCAGCAATGAGAAATAACACAGGAATAACCACAGTCATCCTCCTGGAATTAACAGATGACCCACACTGCAGATTCTACTTTTTATATTTCTACTTACCACCTACATAATGAGTGTCATTGGAAACCTGACAATCATACTTCTCACATTTGTGAATGCCCACCTTAAATCTGCTATGTATTGTTTTATGCAAAACTTCTTTTTTAGCAATCTCATTCACATCTGCTTGTGTCCCTAGTTTCTTTTACAGTATAGCATCAGGAGATAGAACCATTACCTGTAATTTTTGTGTATGTCAAGTATTTTTATAATCCTACTTAGAAGAGATTTTTCTCTTCTGGCAACTATGTCCTACGATCATAATATTGCCATCTGCAAACCCCTTCATTGTATGACTATCATGAATCCTCTAGTCTGCAAAATCTTATTTTCTGGCTTTTTGATAATAACATTTGTGCTCTTTGCTGATGTTGTTGCTTTCATTTTATTGATTCACTGTGAGATATAATTAAAAGTCTTCATGTCTGAGTTACAATCACACAATGATCAATCAACTATCCCTCCACCAGTGAACATTCTCCAGCACCGATATCCCTAGTATACCACCACCTTTCACACTCTCTAACGTCCTCCATGGCAGACAGTATTCCCCATACTATCCCTCTATTTTGAGGAACACTTGTGCTATTAATACCACAGCTTGGATATGGACTGACACTGGAATTCTGTAACTCTGAAATCGACCACTATGTTTGTGATTCTAATGCTCTCCTGAGGATCTCATGTTTTGATACAGAACTCATAGAGAAGATGGTTCTTTTCTCTTCTTCGACTGTCGTACTAGTGAGGCTCACATTTGTGATTTGTTCCTATGGAAGTATAATTTGCATGATTCTTGGGTTTCCCTCTGCTTAGCAAAAGAAAAGGGACTTTTATACCTGTCTCCCACAAGATTGTGCTTTCCATCCCTTATGGTAGCTGTTTATTTATATCAGACTTTCTGCCAAAAATGAAATGGTCACTAAAAAAAGTAGTATTATTATTTGCTACATCCTTATCTTCCATGTTAAATCCATTTATTTATACTCTGAGAAACAAAGAAGTAAAACATGCCATGAGTGACTTTCAAAAAACTACTATATTTGGGGCCACAGAGATATCATGGATGTTAAGAAATTTTGCCTTGTGCATAACTGATAAAGGTAGTTTGATTGTTGAAAACAGAGCAAATGAAAGCCATGAGCATCTCCTGGTGTGACTCTTCTGAAAACAACAACAAACAACAAAAGACCACAAGAAAAAAACTACAATCTCTTATGAAATTAAGAGCATGAGAAATTAAACATGAAGTAAACTCAAACAAGACTTAAATATCGTGTTCCTTTCTGATCTGCCTACAGTTTATACTAATAGTGAGATCAAGTCATTCTTTTTCATATAGACTAGCACTCTGACTTGGAAAAGTGAAAACACCTAATTGTAATTTATTTTAGCAATAAATATTAACCTCCCTTATATGGGTCGTCAATATGACTATGTAAATGAATGTGATGTCTAGTCCATACCTATTTGTAATCTCTATATACATGCATAAATAGTAAGTAAAAGCTAAGAAACAAATGTTTATATTTACATGAAAGTGAACAAGTTTTTTTTATATGTAATTCTAGAAGCCTTGTCCTTAGTTGTTTTTTTTTTTTATTTTATTAAATCACCGTGAGATAGTTAGAAGGTTTCATGTTTGGGTTACAATCACGCAACGACCAAACACCCATGGCACCACCAGTGCACATTCTCCGCCACCAATATCCCCAGTATACCCCCCCTTTCCCACCTTCCCCCTGCCTCCATGGCAGACAATATTCCACATATTCTCTCTCTACTTTGGGGCATTATAGTTTGCAATACAGACAATGAGAGGTTACCGTATTTGGTCCTTTATCTACTTTCTGCACATATCCCCCATCCCGACTGGTTCCTCAAGCCACCTTTTTCTTAGTGATTCTCTATTCCAGTTGCCTTCTCTCCTTTGCACATGAGGCAGACTTCCAGCTATGGAGCAATCTACTTGTCCTGTGTATCTACTATCCTTCGGTGTCAGCCTCATGTTATTTTGTTTTATACTCCACAAACGAGTGCAGTCCTTCTATGTCTGTACCTCTATTTCTGACACATTTCACTTAGCATGATACTCTCCATGTCCATCCATTTATAAGCAAAGTTCATGACTTCATCTCTCCTGACAGCTGCATAATATTCCATTGTGTAGATGTACCAAAGTTTCTTTAACCAGTCATATGATCTAGGGCACTTGGGTTGTTTCCATATTTTGGCTATTGTGAACAGTGCTGCAATGAACATATTGGTACAGATGTCATTTCTACTGTGCTTTTTTGCATCCTCAGGATATATTCCGAGAAGTGGTATTGTGGGGACATATGGAAGGTCAATTTCTAGTTTTTGAAAGACTGTTCACATTGTTTTCCAGAAAGGCTGAACTAGTGTGCATTCCCACCAACAGCGAAAGAGCATCCTAATGTGTAAGTAAGTAAGTAAGTAAGTAAAGGCCCTCCCGTTGATCATCGATTTGCTCGAGGGGGCCCAGTAACGTCTCCATTGGTGACTTTGTTGTTACTGTGTTTGGCATATCGAATACGTCACGGGGAGCTTGCCAGGCTCTGCTGTGTGGGCGAGATACTCTCGGTAGCTTGCCGTGCTCTCTGAGAGGGAACCCTAAAGTGAAAATTTTTTAATTCTCAGAAAGGATTTATAAATAAGCTCTCATTTCTATAACCTCTATTAATAATGTTTGCTTTAACATGGAATGTTTTATTAACATGGATGAATACAAACTAACTTTTCCACGTGAAGCATTTTGTCAATATGTTCTTTAAGCAAAAGTATTACCTTTTTAGTGATTCTTTGGATTATTTTTTGCAAGAGGCAAATTGTATGTCCTTGTCAACACAAACTTGGCCATGAGCACTGATTCATTTGAATGCCTAACAACCCGAATTGGATGATTACGCTTGAATAGATGTGCATCACTGCTGGCAGATTCTGTCTTTGCTGTCTACGCACCAACATGATGAAGAATAAATAGAGAAGAACTACATGGAGCTGGAGAAGTTCTATAAAGAAGACCACACCTTCTACAAGATCATTGTCAATAATTTTAATGTGAATATAGAATCTAGAAGATCAGCCAAAGAACTCCACATTGGGACCCATGGCCGAGAATGGAAAAAAAAGGGTGAGAGACTGTCTGAGTTTTATCATGTCGACCAAGACCATCCATGGTAACTCACAGTTCCAGAAGGCCGAATCTAAACGTTGCACATGGGAGTCTTCAGGTGGACAGTTCCACAAGGAAATTGACCCCATCATATTCAATCAATAGTTTTCCTGACCAATGTCACTTTTGTCCCAAAATTCCAAACAGGATCAGACCACCATCTCCTTCATGCAAAATTCTACTTCACGGAATGGGAAGAAAGGGTTGCAAAGTTTAAGAAGAGAAAGCCCAGAATGACCACCAAATGGGAGCTCATTGGCACAATTGTGACAACTTTGGAAGATGCCGTCATTGACAACACTGATGAAGAATGTGATCTACTGGTTCAACTCCTCCATGATTGTGCAAGAAACACACAGAGAGAGATAGCCACAAAAAGATGCCTGTCTTCGAAAACTCTCGAGATCATTCACCAAAGTGGCTTGGCGCAAGTCTCAGGCAACCAAAAGTGAATACCCGAGCTCGTAAAGCAGTGCAGAGAAGTGATAAAGGAAGACCTAGAAGAGAGAAGAGCAGCAGTGCTGGCAGATGCGGCTGAAGTCAGAAAAAGCATTCGCAACACCTGCCATTCCTTCTCCAAATAGAAGACCAAGATGACTGCCCTCCGATGTCCTGATGGATCTATCACATCTTCCAGAAGGGCAATGGACAAGATTACCCATGACTTTTACTCAGATCTCTTAGATAGCTATGTCCACCTGCCCACATACCAAATTCCACATGATGGATATGTTGTTCCCAATGTTATCCCTTCCAAAATGCGACATGCAATTTCGTTGGTAAAGAAGTGAACAGCACCTGGTCCAGACAAGGTCAGACCCGAACACCTGAAGAACCAGCCATCAGTACTCATCAATACACTGGCTCAGCTCTTCACACACTACCTGTCTGAATGCAAGGTACCGTCCCAATGGAAAACCAGTATATATCACTTGATCACTTGACTCCCCGTTAATCGTCCATTTGCTCGAGCAGGCACCAGTAACGTCTCCATTTGTCCCTGTCACGTGCTAGTGTAGCCCAATGGCATCTGTTCGCTCTAGGAACATGAAAAGCCTCAAACTGATTGTTCATGATCTTGTTGACAAAGTCTGACCATCTGGTAGGTGGGCGGCCATGCGGTCTTTTGACATCCCGTGGAATCCAGTCGGTAACAGTTCTAGTCCAGCAGTTGTCTTTAAATCTCATTACATGACCAGCCCATCAGATTTTTGACACCTTGGCAAATGAGACAGCGTCCCTGATTCTTGATCATCAACAGAGGTCAGAACTTCGGATTCTTTCACTCATTTGAGTGACACGTGATATTCCAAGCATAACTCTTTCAATTCCTCTTTGGGAGACCCAAATAGCGTTCTCATCCTGTTAGCTTAGGACCCAGGTCTCTGAGACGTATGTTAATGCAGGAAGAACAGTGGAATCAAAGAGATGTGCCCAGAGCCGGAGGTTCTTCATCCTCTTAGCTATTTCTTTGACGCTCTTGAAGGCGTTCCAAGCCGCTCTCTTCCTCCTGTGCAGCTCGGGTGCCAGGTCATTTGTCATGTTGACTTCTTGACTTAGGTACACATAGCTGTTGCATTTGGAGATGGTCGTTCCGTTGAGAGCAAATGGGGTGTCAGGAATGAGGCTGTTTCTCATAAACATTGTCTTCGTAAGATTGAGTTTTATTCCGGCATTTCCACACTCACAGTCGAAGTCGGCCAGCATTTGTGCCGCTTGGCTAATGTTTGGTGTTATTAAAACAATGTCATCAGCAAAGCGGAGGTGGTGTAGTTGCGGACCATCTATCTTCACTCACATTCCTTCCCATTCCAGTCATTGCATGATATACTTGAGGGTAGCACTGAAGAGTTTTGGTGAAATGGTATCACCCTGCCGAACCCTTCTCTTGACATCAATGATTACTTCTTTGTAGAAGGGTGAGATCCTGGTAGTGAATCTGTAATACAGCTCACGGAGGATCTTGATGTATTAAGCTTGAATGCCCTGATTGGCTAGGGCTTCAATGACCGCTTCCATCTCAACAGAATCAAAGGCCTTCTTTAAATCAATGAACATTAGACAGAGCGGCATCTTGAACTCCCGAGAAACCTCAATGAGCTTGTTTATCGTGTGGATATGGTTGATGGTGCTGAATCCTTTGAGGAACCCGGCTTGCTCGCATGGTTGTCCTTCATCTAGTGTTTTGCCAATCCTATTTAGGATGACTCGAGTGAACAATTTGTAGGGGACAGACAATAGGCAGATGGGGTGATAGTTGCCAATGTCATGGATGTCTCCCTTCTTGAACAGTAGTACAGTCCTGCTGGTTGTCCCTTGGGACAGAAACTTGCATTCAGACAGCGTGTGAAGATCCGAGCCAGTGTACTGATGAGTACTGATGGCAGGTACTTCAGGTGTTCAGGTGTTTATATATAAAACATATATATATATATATATATTCCTAAAAGTGGTATTACAGGGTCATATGGCCATAAGGCACATGAGAAAAGGTTCTACATTGCTAGTCATCAGGGAAATGCAAATGGAAACAACAATGATATATCATCTTACCTACAGAACCTGGCGCACATAAAAAAAATTGCAAGATCAACCAGTTTTGGCAAAGACGCAGAGAGAAAGGGACTCTCATTCATTGCTAGTGGGAATGCCAACTGGCCCAACCTTTCTGAAAAATATGGACTTTCCTCAAAAAACTAGAAATTGAGCTTCCATATGACCCAGAAATATTACTTCTGGGAATATATCCCGAGGGTCCAAAAAAGCACAGTAGAAATGGCATCTGCACTTGTATGTTTATTGTAGCACTGTTCACATTAGCCAGAATCTGGAAGCGACTGAGTGCCCAAGAAAAGATGACTGGTTAAAGAAACTTTGCCATATCTATGTAATGTAATATTATGCTGCAGTTAGAAAAGATGAAGTCATAAAATTTGCTTGTGAGTGGATGGACATGGAGAGTTTCATGCTAGGTGAAATGAGTCAGGAAGAGTGGTGCAGACATGTAATGACTACACTTATTTGTGAAATGGAACGTAACATAGTATGAGACTAACAGGGAAACACAGTTGAGACAAGAGCTAGGAGGATTGCTCTATGGGCGGAAGTTGGCCTCATGATGGAATAGAAGGCAGCTGGGTAAGAAACGGGAACACTAAGTCAGTGATGGTTGAAGGGATCACTCAGGATGGAGTTGTGTGTTGCAAATAGACAAAAGGCCAAACATGATGTCCTCTTAGCATCTGTATTATAAACCACAATGTCCAAAAGTAGAGAGCTGATAAAAAGGAAGGTGCCTGCCACAAAGGCAGGGGTGGAATGAGATAGATGTGACAGGAAGGATACTGGGGACATTGGTGGTGGAAAATGCATATTGTTTGAGCGATGTCTTTCAATCATTGTACGACTGAAACTCAATCATGAAAGCTTTGTTACTGTATCTCAAGGTGATTCAATAAAAAATACATTAATAAAGAGAAGTGACACAATGACTGTATTTGAGGATATTAGGCACTTTGTTAGTGTTAAGTTTCTATAAGTTTGTGTTTCAACAGCCTCAGTGTTAAAGTTGTCCTAAACACATTACTGAAACTGTAATAAAAGTATAATTATAAACAGGCATACTGCCCATCAAATCAGTGCAATGTTAAGGAGCATGCAACAGATCCTAATAGAATCACAGGCATCAAAAGATTCACAGAGTATTTCCAGGTGAAATCCAAGAAGCTTTTATACACCAGGGGATAAAAAGGTAACCCTGACACCACAGGGGCCTAGCAGTACTGCATCCTCAGGTTCTTGTATTGAATTACTAGTCCTTGTATTTAATCTAGTCCTGGATGACTGAGTATTATGCAAACACCTTGAACACCACATGTGAGGCTTAACCCACCCCCCCAAAAAAGTATAGGCATTTTATTGACTCTTCCATAAGATTTGTGCAATTTTTTCAATAATGCATCTACCCAATAGCTCTAAATTCTTGCTCGAGTAAGTAAAGGCCCTCCCGTTGATCATCGATTTGCTTGAGCGGGCCCAGTAACGTCTAAATTCTTATATTCCTTTAATTACTCTGTAGATCATACTATATAGAAAGTTGTTTTTCTTTTAGATTTAGTTTTGTTTTGAGACATCTGATTGTGCTCAGGGCATTATCTTGGCTCCTGAAGTCAATCCTGATGATTCCTGGAGAACCATATGTCCACATGTGGTATCCAGGATAAAACTGGTCTGCTGTGTAAGAGATATGTATATGGTCCTGGTTATAGTATAAATATATATATAATATGTATAATTTTAGAGCCATTCCTAATAGTCCATAAGGCTTACTCCTAGCTCTGCGATCAGGGTGAGCACCTGGTAAGACTCCTATGACCCATTTGAAGTGATGGTGATTATGCCCATAAAGGGCTCATAAAAGGCAAATCTCTTTACCTGTTTAACTATCTCTGCCACCCGATCTAGTATGTACTTATTTAGAAGTAAACTGGTAACTATGTCTTCATGATATAATTTTGGATAGCTTTATATGTATGCAGTTTTTGTACTAAAATTGAGATATATTCTGTTTACACTTTTATATCTGAGCTTAAACGATTCCAGAATTATGGGTTTTCAACTAGGAATTGTTAAATCCTTGGAACTTATAATTTCTTCTCTCCAAGGACATGGTCCCCAGTGATACCTTTGTTGGTCTTTGCCAAATTTCAGATCTGTTTCGTTAATGTGAAGTTTGGTCACCAAGGACCATTCAGTTATCTACAGAGGGACTTACATGTTATAAGAGATAAGAGTAAACCCTGAGACCTGTGGCTGTGTTGTGCCACTTCTCTCCTTCCCCATCCCACCACACACACACACACACACACACACACACACACACACACACACACACTTTATCATTGCTTAAAGCTATCAGATTATATCTATTTCTGTATGTTATAAAGATGACTGTCACACTTCTAAAGAAACATTCTGCTTCAGTATTGGCGTATCATAAATTATTTCTTAGATTGAAAGTGGAATAGGCTTGTTAAGACTGATTGTTTATGGCAGTAGTAACTGAAAATTTTGAGAGCACATTAATGTGAAAACAGTGTAGTAACATGGAGAGACACTTATGAATATATAGAATTATCAGGATCAGGTGTTTTACTAAAGGCTTTATTATCTTCAACACTTAGGTAAGTATACTAGTATTTTTAATATCAGTTAATATTTATTTAATGTTCTTGTTTCTTGATCTAAGTAAAATATCTTATGGCCATATTTATAAAAATGGGAATAGAAGTCAGATATCTCCATAAAACATAATGTTTGCTGTTATTTTGTTCTAAACTATTGGAATATAAACGAAGAAGTTTCCATAGGTATATTAGTTGCATGCATTATTAAAGTTGAGATATTTCCTGTTTATTTTTTCTTTAATTGCAAGATTAGTACGTTCAGATATAGTTCTCAAGCGTGCTTTAAAGTGAATCCAAGTTTGTATGTGTAACAGATTAATTTCTTAATTAAAAAGAGCCTGTTTAATCATGTAACTTTCAACAATTCATTTAACTATATCACTTTATCCTCCAATTAGAATCCAAAATAAATACAGTATTATAATTAGGATTTACTCTATTAAGTAAATGTAAATATTAATAGAAACAAACAAGAAAATATATATAATTTTTATATAATATAGAATTATATGTAAATATAATATAAGATTAGTTTACTTTATCAAATCCATTATTCCTGTTTGCCACCCATGATAAGGAATGTTGAGTTAAGGACATGACTTAGTGTTCAAATGACATTCTTAAGAATCTGAGGGAATAATAATTTCCTCATTTGTTTTAGAACATCAATTACAATGGAGTCTGAGGATTTTGAGTTTACCAAATGTTTATTCTCCTATTGAATTAGTGCACGTATCATTGATGCTTATTTATGATTTATAAATTCATTCTTATTGATAGAATGTCACGACTCATCTGCTATTCACTTGATGGGGGATCGCTGTATCACCGCGTCATTGTCCTCCTGTTGTTCATCAATTTTGCTCAAGCGGGCACCAGTACCGCCTCACAACAAATTGTGAGTTGTGAGACTTGTTACTGTGTTTGGCATATCGAATACGTCATGGGTAGCTTGCCAGGTTTTGCCCTGCAGACAAGATACCCTTGGTAGCTTGCCGGGTACTTTGAGAGGGGCAGAGGAATTGAACCTGGGTCAGTTGCGTGTAAGCCCTACCTGCTCTGCTATTGCTCCAGCCCTTGATGGGGGATAAAAAGGAATAATTTAGGCACTGAAAGAACATCATTTAGAATTCTTATGGGTGTAATCTAGAGTAAATGTCCATAAGCTATAGTAGCACTGTAGCACTGTCCTCCCATTGTTCATTGATTTGCTTGAATGGGCACCAGTAATGTCTCCATTGTAAGACTTGTTGTAACTGTTTTTGGCATATTGAATATGTCACGGGTAGCTTTCCAGGCTCTGCCATGCGGGCAGGATACTTGCTGGGCTCTCCGAGAGGTGCGGAGGAATTGAACCCAGGTCGGTTCCCTGTGCTACAGCTCCAGCCCTTCCCCTGTAACCCTCCCTTTTACCTTCCCTCATAACCCTCCCCTGTAACCTTCCCACAAAACATCCCCCTATAGCCCTCTCCGACAAACCTACCCTTATAGCCCCCCACAACCCTCCGACTATAACCCTCCCCTTTACCCTCCCCTGTAACATTCCCCTATAGCCCTCCCCCATAAATCTCCCCTTTACCCTTCCCTGTAACCTTCCCCTGTAATCCTCTCCTCAGAAGCTATAGTAGAGTTAGCTAATGATAGTCTTAGAGTTAAATTTCTATGTTAGCATGGATACATGATATACTTCATTTTCTGTTGACTATTAGAAATATATTCCCTTGTCATGTGCTGCATAAGAATGCTTAGAAGAAATTGGAAAACTGATACCTCATACTAAAAATTGCACAGTCTTTGTCCTTAATTGCTTAATCACTAGCAGATATAGGACATTTACAGTTACCAAAATTCACCTGTAAATAATATAGGAAATTAAACAACAGTCATAGTGGTTTTTGTTTAATGTGAAAATGTAGTGGCATAAATTTCTGAGTAGCAAATTGAAAGTAAGAAACCTGAAAAGAATAATACCAGAAAGAATAATTAGAAATCGATATTTTTTACTTCTTATATGCCAACATATTCTGTGTGCATTGTTGTAATCAATCCTTTTAAATTTGAAAAACCAGCTGTTGCTGACTTGTGAAACTGATGAGTCAGTTTCAGAAGCTGCAGAATATAAATTGATCATCCTGTTTTTTTAATAACACAATCGTGAGATTTGATAACATTTCTAAATAATGTTAAACTACTTATCTAATTGCAGTATATTTTATAAAAAATAAAATTCAAAATTATTTCTTGGTGTTCAGTAAAATTTTTAAAAGACTTAAAAGATAAGACTTTTGGTCTATATGGGATTTATTAAATTTATCTTTAATATTTCCAGAGATTTATAGGGGACACTGAATGTGTTGTTAGAAATAAAGGTACTGCGGAAAAATTGGTAAATAAAATTTAACAACATTGTTTGAAATTCTAGAGCTATAATTAAATCACCAATATTGGGAAAAACTATCCCAGTTGACACCTAATATAAAGGTATCAACAGGAATCATGTGTGGTTCTATCAATCATACATCAGGATTTGTTTGTGTTGGGAAGTTTCTAATCCTATTTTGTGTTTCTTTGTATTCTGCACAGGAGTAAAATCATCTGCTTATCTTTTACTTTTTGATTCAGCTCACTTAGCATGACGATTTCCAATTTCATCTAAGTGACAGAAAGCTGCAAAACCATTTTTTCTCACAGCAGAATAAAATTCCATTGTGTATCTATACCACATTTTGTTTGGATACTGGAAACATTAGTCCATTAAACATAGATATACTTATTTTCAGAATAATTTTTTTGTGATCTTGGAATAGATTCCAAGGAGTAAGATAGTTTTCTATTGGTAATGTTCTGAGAGGTCTCCAACCTGTTTTCCAGTAGTACAGAACAGTTCCGCCAACAGTGATTAAGCATTTCTTTTTCAACACATCCCACATACACTTAGTATTTCTGTTACTTTTCATTTACACCAATTTTGCTGGATTTAGGTCATATATCACTGTTTTTATTTGCACTTCCCTGACAGTCTATTACATGATGAACATTTTTCTTTGTCTGTTGACCATGTTTCGAGGGAATGTCTGTTTATCCCCTTTCCGTTGTGAGTTTTTGGCTATTGTTGACCTTTGAAAGTGCTTGATGTATCTTAGAAATCAGCCCTTTGTCTGATGAATGGTATGAAAAGAATTCCTCTGAATCAGCAAGCTGTCTTCTTATTTTAAATATCTATTTCTTGTAGGACTGGAGCGATAGCACAGAGGTACGGCATTTGCCTTGCATGCAGCCAGCCCGGTCGAGCTGGGTTCCATTCCTCTGCCCCTCTCACAGAGCCTGTCAAGCTACAGAGAGTATCTCACCCGCAAAGCAAAGCCTGGCAAGCTCCCCGTGACATATTCAATATGCCAAATACAGTAACAACAAGTCTCAAAATGGAGACGTTACTGGGCCTGCTTGAGCAAATCCATGAACAACGGGAGGACAATGACAGTGATTTTTTGTAGAGTGCAGATTTTTTGTTTGCTATATTTCCGTTAATTTATTTCTACTATTATTTACTTTGTTGCTGACATTGCATCATTAATGAGTCCTCGGAGAATCAAAATGTTGGAAAGTCTGCTTATCCTTTCCTACATGTATTTGGAACATACAGGTGTGTAGTATGTATAAGTAAATCAAGTGCATCATTTCATCTTGGTATGAAATTTGTAAAACATAAGAGAGGGGTCTAAATTCATTTATTTTCCTATGGCTCACAAAGGGCTGGGGAGATAGCACAGCAGTAGGGTGTTTGCCTTGCATGCGGCTGGCACAACGGACCCGGGTTTGATTCCTCCTCCCCCTCGCAGACCCCGACAAGGTACCAAGAGTATCTCACCTGCTGGCAAAGCCTGGCAAGCTACCATGGTGTATTCATATGCCAAACACAGTAACAATTGTCACAATGGAGATGATACCGGGCCTGCTCAAGCACATGGATGAACAACCAGAGGACAGTACTACAGTGTTACAGTGGCTCACAAGATTTCTGAACATATTTTGTCAAAGAGGCTCTCGTTGGTCGACCTCATACACAAATTCACTATAAATCAACTGTTTCTATGTTTGAGCATTTACATAAGGGCTTTTATTCATTTCATTGTTTTGGAGAGTGTGTATTTGTTCTAGTTTCAGGAGACTTTGATTACACAGATTTTCACTTAAAAATTAAGTCTCCCCTACTTTTTTTTCAGAACTATTTTGGTTATCTTAGTAGTTTTATTCCTTCAATTGAATTTTAGATGTGTTTGTTTATGTCATTAAAGTATGCCATAAAATTTTTGATGTAGATCATGTTGCATCTGTTAATTACTTGGAGAAGATGGTCATTTGAATGATGTTGATCTTCCCACTCTATAGCAAGGGGTATACTTCTATTTTCATTGGTCCTCTGTTTTACTCAGAAATGAATTATAATTTTCACTAAATAGGTTTTTACGTTATAATTATATGGATTCCTAGATATTTGAGGGGTTTTGTTGTTGTTATTTTTCATAACAGAGAAGATTCAGATCCAACTCCTTGGATCCAAGATGGTAAAGAAGTT
Organism: Sorex fumeus; assembly: GCF_029834395.1. NCBI lineage: Eukaryota > Metazoa > Chordata > Mammalia > Eulipotyphla > Soricidae > Sorex > Sorex fumeus. The sequence goes on along the minus strand of NW_026606086.1, from coordinate 13,520,554 downwards.
TATCACCATTCAGAGATGACATGAGGGGCTGGAGCAAAAGTACAGCAGATAGGACCATTTCCTTGCACATGGCCAACCTGGGTTTGATACCTCTGGCATCCCAGATGGTCTCCCAATTATGTTGGCAGCAATTCCTGAGTGCCAAGCCAGGAGTAAACCCTGAACACCGAAAACCAAAATAAACAAAGAGAGCATATTATATATAGGAAACTGTAAACACTTCATTTAATAAAACTCCTAGAAACTGTAATTATAGAGAAAGAAAATTTCAAATGTATCCCATTGAAGTAATTGTTATTGACTGCCTTCAAAATGTTTTACTTTAGCACTGTTCTCCCATCGTTCATCGATTTGCTCGAGCAGGCCCAGTAATGTCTCCGTTGTGAGACTTGTTGTTACTGTGTTTGGCATATTGAATACGTTTCAGGTAGCTTTCCAGGTGACACACTCTTGGTAGCTTGCTGGGCTCTCTGAGAGGGGCAAAAAAAATTGAACCCGGCTAGGCTGGGCTGGCTGCATGCAAGGCAAATGCCCTACAGTTGTGCTACTATTTTTAAATAAAGGAAACATTTTTGTTTATGCAAATATTTTTTACATTTATACTCATTTGTTTCATTTAAGATTCTTTGAATTTTTCGTATATCATTAGAGATTACATTCAGAAATATATTTTACTTATATCGAATCATGCAATTTTACATTACATATATAAAACTTTTGGAATTTTGCACTTCCTTTAATAATTGTTACTAAATAATGTATAATATTGTAGATTCATTTTTAGTACCCTGTACCCTGAAAGTTCTTATACTGCCTTGCTTAGAGTATTATTATATTTTTAAAAAATTATATATTATTTCATATTCCTTTCTATAGTGTTTGAAGTTTCCTTTCGACTCCCTGCTGAAACATCTCTTTCTGATTAGTTTCATACTAGCCATTCTCACAGGTATGAGCTTATATTTTATTATTTTGCTTTGCTTTTACCTTATAACTAATCATAATGAGCTATAGTTTATGTTTCTGGTAGATACCTTCATATCTCCTTTGTCTATTCAGTTATTTCCCCATATATCAATAGCCTATTTTCTTGTGTATTTTTGTAAATTTCATAAGTATCTTTAAAACAAGTCTATTTTCAAAAGCACATTTATCAGACTATTTTCTCCCATTCAGTAAATTTCCAAAAAGGTTTACCCTAATACAAAAGAATCTTGCTTTTACACTTATTATTAGGGTTTGCTCATAACAGCAGTGCTAATTTAATTATTGTAAGTAAAAGTAAAGTAAAGTAAAGGCCCTCCCGTTGATCATCGATTTGCTTGAGCGGGCCCAGTAACGTCTCCATTGGAGACTTTGTTGTTACTGTGTCTGGCATATCGAATACTCTCGGTAGCTTGCGGGGCTCTCCGAGAGGGGCGGAGGAATCAAACTCGGGTCAGCCATGTTGGCTGCGTGCAAGGCAGACGCCCTACCCGCTGTGCTATTGCCATTTTATTTAGAATAATATAGATAAAAACCTTTCCAAATAAGAGAATGGCCTTTACTGTTATGCTAAATAAAAGATACACTGAATGTTGATAAATTAATTTTCATGTTGATATTTTTAATTATTTTTGTTATAAAGTTATTTTTGTTAGAATTACATAGGTTCAAATTTTTAACTGCATTTAAAATTTAGAATAGATTAAAGGCATTGATATGGAAAGTTATATCAATAATACAGTGAGATAATGCTATCTGCTATTATATAGAGTTGATAATAATTCCAATGACTTTTTTTTTTGGCCTTTTGGGTCACACACCGTGATTCACAGGGGTTACTCCTGCCTTTACACTCAGGAATTACTCCTGGTGGTGTTTGGGGGACAATATGGAATGCTGGGAATTGAACCTGGGTTAGCCACGTGCAAAGCAAACACCCCACCCCACTGTATTATTGCTCCAGTCCCATAATGTCAATGACTTATTAAGATAAAACTGAATGTGTTTTATCCACAGCAAGAGAGTGAATCAATAAAATGTGAGCATGATATGCATATGTATAATATATCACCTTCAGCTATATGGCGATACATATATAATTAAAGAGATGAGTCAAGCACCTCAGTTTGTAGGTGCTTGACTAGAAACTGCTCGACTACACATACCTCACAACAGTTTGTACTGATTTTTCACATTACTCAAACATGTTATTTTAGCAGCTTTCCAGAAAATCTCCCAGGTATTAAATCTGTAAATCCTCAAGTTCAAGTGTTTCAAAAGTCAATAAGAAAACGTTTATATTTATTTGATAATGAAATACAGTCTGGAATTAATGAATCTGTATACTGATGCAATGCATTACAAGAGTACAAATACTTATTTTGTGTTTTAGTAATATAATGTTACCACATCACATCTACCGCCAAGTTACCAATATCTCTCTTTTGAAGTATGAGTTTAGTCTACGGCCATACAATGAATGCTCCCAATCTTGTCTGAAGTATGAGTTTATTTGAATACATAACTTTGAATTCTCAATTCTCTAATGTGGTATTAATTAGGTTGTTCTACCTGTCTTGGAAAAGAGATCCAGTTTCCCAAAGAATACAAACGGAATGATCTCTCCTATTCCCAAGTGACTGTAAACCCTGGCAGATTTTCTTCTTACATACTGAGGTACGAACTATTTCAACACTCAATTTAAACTATTTTAAAGTGAAACTATTCACATTTCAGGTAAATTAATTTGTATTTCTATCAAAATTATTTTATTTTATTTAGTGAGGGAGAAAATCTCATGGTCTGGGACTAGCTTTGGAGATAAAGGCATTAGGATACATATTATAATGATTAATGATATTGTCTGAGGCACAAAAACAGAACAACTTTTGTTATAAATTCAAGTTAAAGTTCTTGTTCCAAGGTTTCAATAAGATTCTGATAGTTATAATAAAGATACACATATGGAAATTAGAGATAACAAAGCAGCACTACTGCTTTCTCTCTGTTAGAAATGTAGGGCAATAGACTTTTTTTTCATTTTAGCATACTAAAAAATGCATGAAATAAGAAATATTAGTGGTGTAAATGAAGCAGTATTTCATAATGAGCATGTAGAATTTAAGTAAAATAAGAATTTTCTGAGCCCACTTTTCATTAGTTAGAATGACCATGAATTAAACACAAAATTGAACTCCTGCGTGTAGTGAATGTTTATTAAGAAGACAAAAAAACAGATAAGGTAAAATAGAGGAAAGGTGTGATAAATACAGTGAAAATAAGTAGGGAGAAGAAAATCCAGAAACAAAAATGAAACAAAAAATCGAAACAAAAAATAAAACTAAATGAGGATATGATGCAAGCAAAAAATATAAACTATCATGAAGTATAATGGAAAATGTCAAACAAGGGAAATCTAAAATACAGTGCCTACTTTATGGTTTCATTTTCACCATAAAGAAAGCACCTACTAAAAATAACAATAGGATACTCCCCTAGAAACATTCTAGGAATCTAGGAGTCAGCATGGCTTGTGGACTGATGGTTTAAATTTGAATCAAGCAGTCTCATTGAGAACATTATTTTACTACTTTGGTTTTTCTAGAAACTATATCATAGACTGTGGAGGACTGATCTGAAAATTAGAAACAAGAAAACTGCAATCTTTTTCCATTGAAATTAGACCATCTGTTAATCCCTAGAATAAGTAGAGTGAATACGTTTTACTTAGACAAAAAAGAAATGAATCATTAAACAGTGAGCATAATATATTCAGTTGTCCACATAATCAGTGTTTTATTCTCCATATCATCACATAATCTATACTCTATTTTTATATAAGAAACAAAATTGATGGGTTAGTGAAAATAAAACACAGTATGATCATTCCAGTGATCTATAGAAAATATCTAAAGATATGATTATGGTGTACAAAGGTATGGTATGTATAGCTTATTTGTAGTGGAAAATATATATCTGTTTTGTAAGATAAGCATCAACAAATATTTTGTGTTGAACATTGTCAGTGCATGAGTCATCTATAAAAATTACTTCAGGTAAAACAATAAAATTCAGCTAATAACCACAGGTAGAGTTCATAGAACCACATGTGGCACTGTGGAGTAACATAGAGTTGACTATAGAAAAGGCAAAACCTTACCTGCAAGAATATATATCCAATTTCCCCAAAGTAATTAGTGATAAGATATGCAAATGTAAACATATACACATAATTATTTACATTAGCACTGTAGCGCTGTTTCCATTGTTCATCAGTTTGCTGAAGTGGGCACCAGTTACATATCCATCGTGAGACTTTTTACTGTTTTTGGCATATTGAATACACGGCTCTGCCATGCGGGCAGGATACTCTTGGTAGCTTGCAGGGCTCTCCAAGAGGGACGGAAGAATCGAACCCAGGTCGGCTGCATGCAAGGCAAACACCCTACTGCTGTGCTATTGCTCCAGCCCATTTACATTATTACCATTCGAATACACGTACTCATGAAATTTTAATTAATAATTTGGAAAGCTAGTCTTAAACCCGTTGAATGTCATGTGACTATCTCAAAGTACATGAAATTCAAAAATAGTCAAGCCAAAGAATATACACATTAATTGACATTTCTAACTAAAACCCATTCTTTTCCTTATCCTGCTCTTATCTCTTTCCATTTTACACATAGATTAAGGTAGAAGAGAGGAATGAGAAATCACACAGCAATAACCACATTCATCCTCCTGGGATTGACAGATGACTCACAAATGCAGATTCTACTTTTCATATTTCTACTTATCAACTACATGTTGAGTGCTGTTGGAAACCTTACCATCATCATTCTCACCTTTGTGGATACCCACCTTAAAACTGCCATGTACTATTTTCTGCAAAATTTTTCCTTCTTAGAAATCTCATTCACATCTGCCTGTATCCCAAGATTCTTGTACAGTATAGAAACAGGAGATAGAACCATTACCTATAACGCTTGTGTAACTCAGTTATTTTTCACAGACCTATTTGGAATAGTAGAATTTTTTCTTCTGGCAACTATGTCCTATGATCGTTATGTAGCCATCTGCAAACCCCTTCATTATATGACAATCATGAATCCCATGGTCTGCAAAAAACTTGTCTCTGGCTGTTGGATAATTACACTGTTGCTCTTAATACCACCACTAGGCTATGGACTGACACTGGAATTCTGTGACTCTGAAATCGACCACTTTGTCTGTGATGTTAATCCTCTCCTGAAAATCTCATGTTTTGATACAGAATTCATAGAGAAGTTGGTTCTTTTCTGCTGTTCATTTATCTTACTAGTGACTTTCACATTTGTGGTTTGGTCCTATGGGAGTATAATTCACACGATTCTTGGGTTCCCCTCTGCTCAGCAAAAGATAAAGGCCTTTTCTACCTGTTCCTCCCACATGATTGTGGTTTCCATCACTTATGGCAGCTGCATCTTTATCTATATCAAACCTTCTGCAAAAGATGAAATGGCTACTAATAAAGTCGCGTCAGTATTCGTTACTTCAATCTCTCCCATGTTAAATCCATATATTTATACTCTGAGAACCAAACAAGTGAAAAATGCCTTGAATGACTTTCTAAAACGACTACTTTTCTTGGGGCCACAAAGATTTCACAGAGGATGAGGAACGTGCCTTGCACGTAGCTGATCGAGGTTGTCCCAGGAGCAGAGTTGAGAGTGATTCCTAAGAAAGAAATCAAGCAGTAAGTCCTGGGCACTTCCTGCTGTGCCTCCTTAAAAAAAGCAAAAAACACACACAAAAACACCCCATACTGTTCTCAAGCAATTAAGAGCATGGTATTCAAACATGCAGCAAACTCAAGTCCTATGTATTTTGTCCCTTTGCAATCTTTCTGCATTTTATACCTATGAAGATCAAGTCACTCATCTCCATATACACTAGCTTCTGTGATTAAAATGCAAAACCATCTAAATACAAATTATTTTATGAATCAGTAATAATATTCCCATATATTTATAGGCAGTATGTCAATAGAAATGATTTTCTGTCTAGTCCATATCTATTTGTCATACCTATGTACATGCATAAATACTAAATAAAAAGTAACTAACAAATGTTTATAATTATATAAAAGTGAATAAATTTTAACTATCAAAAATTATTTAGAAATAAGCTCTGATTTCTATAATCTCTACAAAAATTTTTTGTTTTAGAAATGTTTTATTAGCATTGCTGTGACCTAATTACCTTTTTTCAGATGAAGTTTTTGTCTTGGAGTTCTCTGAGAGAAAAGAATTACTTATTTTGGTTTGTTGTGTGTGTGTGGTGTGTTTGGTTCTTTTTTTTTGGTATAATGTGGTCAATGACCTTATCTCATATTTCCATTTCTAGCTCTGGTTGCTTTGTTGTTATTTAATTTCTTTTTTTTTTAATTTCTTTTTGGATCACCCCAGGCAATGCACAGGGATTACTCCTGGCTTTACAATCAGTAATCACTCCTTGTGGTGGAGCCAGGCGAACATATGGGATGCTGGGAATTCAACCAGGGTCAACCATGTGCAAGGCAAACACCTTACCTGTTGTGCTATTACTCCAGCCTCTTAATTTTATTTTTTTGGTGCTACCGAAGCAGTGCTAAGAGTCTCACCCAGTACTCCTAACAATACTGTTCAGGGAGATGTAAGCCTCTTGGTTCAGTGATCCATAACTTGATCACTATTTCTGTGGTCTATTTAAACCTACCTTATATCATAGAGTTTGCCTCTTGATTTTATTATATTTTTACAGCATCCTTAATTTCAAAATTTATCTCTCGCCATCAGAGTAAATTGTTTCCTCCTATCATTTCCTTCTAGTTCAGGGTTCAAGCAATATGACAGCTGGTAGTACAACTGTCTTGCATATAGTGTTAATTTTGGTATTTTCTATGGCTAGAACAGTTTATTGTTTATTGACTAAAAAATGACACTAGTCCTAATAACAAATTCTGTCCTGCACTCAGCAGCTACTGGGATTTTTTCTTTAGTTACTTCAAGAAATAACACATTTCTGAAATTCTACAAATGTCGAAAGATTATATATATATATATATATATATATATATATATATTGCTTTTTGGGTAACACCCAGCCATTGCACAGGGGTTACTCCTGGTTCATGCACTCAGGAATTACTCCTGGAGGTGCTCAGGGGACCATTTAGATGCTGGGGATCGAACCCCGGTCAGCTGCGCACAAGGCAAACACCCTACCCCGCTGTGCTATTGCTCCAGCCCTAAACAGATATTTTTAAGTGATGTTCGTAGTACAAATATGTCTCTCTAGTGACCAGCACTCAGTGTTCGTTTAAATTCTGATTGTGAAATAAAAAGTGTAATAAATATAATATTGAGCCTCAGAATTTGTATATTTAACAAGTTTTATGTCCTTTAAGATATATGCTATAAAATATTCTATAATGATTCATCACAAAGTAAAAAGTAAAGAGACTATAGAGATAGAATAGGGAGCAATGTTCATGCCGTGTACACAGACAACCCTAGTTCAATCCCCAGCACCACATATGCTCCCCTGAGTACCACCAGACATGAGCCCAAGTGCACAGTCAGGAGTAAGTCTTGTGCACCACTCAGTGCAGCTCGAATACAAACAAAAAATAAAATAGTGCACATACTTGGTTTCTATTCTCTCAATAGTTGCCTTATTTTATATAGTGCAAGATAGTAGAATTCTAAGGCATTTAAGCTTAATTTTAATGATGAATCTGCATTTTGTTCCAGAAGGTATCAAACAAGATGATGGGTATTAGTGTAATGGGTAGTAAAGCTACACTTGGGTTAGATTTATTTTTAATAATAAATTGAATAATAGTATGTAAAATATTAATGGTAAAATGATGATGTGGTTAATGATTTCATCTCATATTCCTTTTATTGATCTCTAATTTCTTGGTTTTGAAATTTTCTAACACCTAATTGTATCTTTGCATGCTATTTAAAATGCATGCCATGTTGGTTTATGTAGTTAAAACTACAAAATTCCTGGCTTCAACTCCAATATATTCATTTTCTAATATTTCCACTTTTATTGGTGTAAAATATTAATGCTTATTGCCAATTTTAAATTGGTAATAGAAATGCAGGAAAAAGAGTCCTTCACACCAAAGAGTCATCATATTCTCCAAATGAGATAACAAATTGCTAATTAAATATTTTCTATGGGGAATTATTATTTTTTTAATTTTCTTGATTCTATGCCCAACGGAGCAAACTAGGCATGACAAAAAAATACAAAAATATTTCTGAAAATAAGCACAGTCAATGACATAAATTACCCAAAGAAATTTTACTTACAATAAAAAATTTATTTATTATATTTGAATTCAATGTAATTTATATCTAATGTGTGATGTCTAAAACACATGTAATACCTGGTGTCTAATGTGTAATGTCTAGGAGATGTGAAGTTATTATAAATATGTGAGGGAAATCCTTCTTTTGAAGACCCATCCAATTATTTGTTAAATTGCCTGCATTCCTTTGTCTCTCTTGTAATAAAGTCCTTTCTAAAAATATTGTGTATATGTGTATATTTGTATATATTTATGTATTTACTATTTTAGCTCTGATGAAATTGTACAGATATTAGTCTCTTACTTTGCATATGGCCAATTCATATTAGTTCCCCAGTACCCCATATGAACACCAAATAAGTTGTATGCTCTACCAATAGTGGGTGTGGCTCTATAGTAATTTTTAAAAACTTGATATGGGGTCATGAATATAGCTCAAAGAGTGCAGCACATGGTTTTCATGCTTCAAGACCTCTGATAGTATCACTGGCAATCTGATAACTGATAGGTGTAAACATAGTATTATATTGTCAAAAATCCACTGCCAGGACAATAATCAATATTTATCACTAAGAAAAAAATTCAACTATGCACGGCAAAATATTTGTTATTTTGGGTTTTTTTTTTCTTTTCGGTTCACACCTGGTGATACACAGGGGTTACTCCTGGCTCATGCACTAAGAAATTACTCCTGGTGGTGCTCAGGGGACCATATGGGATGCTAGGAATCGAACCCGGGTCGGCTGCATGCAGGCAAATGCCCTACCCGCTGTGCTATCACACCAGCCCCGAAATATTTACTTTTTTTATTAAAAATAGAAGTATTAGTTGAATAGTATAGGGTGACATTAAATTTATCATGTTTTAATTTATTTAATTGACCAACAAGTCAAGAGTGGAAATTGAACTAGTTTTGTTATCTGTTCAGAAATGCGCTAATAAATTTGGTGTCATATTGTGTCAGTACATAAAGTTTGGGCTGGAGCAATATCACAGCGGTAGGGCGGTTGTCTTGCATGCAACCAACATGGCCGACCCAAGTTCGATTTCTCCGCCCTTCTCAGAGAGCCCGGCAAGCTACCGAGAGTATCTCGACCGCAGGGCAGAGCCTGGCAATGCTGAAAGAATATGCATGCATGAAATAAGCGATTTTTCTTTTGTGTATCAGTACAAACTGAGTGTTAATTAAGAACACATAAAAAAATAGAAACGATTGAAGTCTGACAAATATAAATCATATAAATTAGGGGGGAAAAGGAAATCCATGAAGGAAAGGTCAGAAACAGAAAAGCTTAAGAATGAGAAGCTGGGGCTTGAGTGATAACATAGTAGGTAGGCATGAGCCTTGCATGCAGCCAACCCAGGTTCGATTCCAAGCATCCCATATGGTCCCCTGAGCACCACCAGGAGTAATTCCTGTGTGCAGAACCAGGAGTAACCCCTGTGAAACGCCAAGTGTGACCCAAAAAGCAAAAAAAAAAAAAAAAATGAAGATCTGATGCAAGTGAAAGGAACCAGAGTATTCGTAAAATGTAGTGGACGATGTCAAATTCAAGGAAAAAGTAGTAAAATGGCTAACTTTAATTTTATCCATAACAATATGAACAAATAAAAAATAAAAATCTCAAGGAACTTCCCATTCAGCACTCTGAGATACTAAAAACCACCCCCTGTAACAGTCAGCTTGGTTTGTGGACCTGATGCTTTGAATTGGAACCAAGAGTTCTCACCCAGTGATTTTTTTTTTACTGCTTTTGTTTCTCTAGAAGTTATATCATATAAAGTGGAGAAGTAATCTGGAAATTAGAATTTGTAGAAAACTTTGGATTTATCTTATTTGAAATTAGACCATGGTTAATAGACATTTAGAGAAGAATAAAAATGTTTTGTTCAGGTCAGAGACTGAATCAATAAAAGATGAGCATGATATACAGTCCTGTTAAAATTTTTTCTTATTTATTTTTCTTTTTGGGTTACACCCACTGATGCTCAGGGGTTACTACTGGCTCTGCATTTAGGAATTATTCCTGATGGTGCTTGGGGGACAATATAGGATGCCAGGAATCAAACCCAGGTCAGTCGTACAAGGCAAATGCCCTACCCACTGTACTATCGTTCTGTTCTGCCGTTAAATTTTAAGTCACATAATAAGTATTTTACTCAAACATGCATCACATACTATAATCTCTTTTTTGCATAAGAGAAATAAAATGATATTAGTGAAAATAAGGTAGGGAATAATCATTGTAGTGACCCACAGAAAATATCTAAAGAGGCAATTATTGTATATAAGTGTATAGCACATATATATAAATATATTTTTCAATTACTGTAAGATATGAATCAAAAATATATTGTCAACATCCCAAGAGTTATGGTATATAAAGAAAAAATATTCAGGTATAACAGTAAAAATAAAATCTGGATTTTGTTTACAGGAAGAAAAGAAATTTTGTTCTTTATGTTATTGCACTTGTGAAAAATTATGTGCTGTGAATAACTCTATTCTAAAGATTACATGAAGAAAGTAAAGCAAGTTTTGATAATGACAAAAATATCCCATGACACCCTGGTTTTGAATTTGTTGAATGAATAGTAAAAATTACTGTTGTTGAGGTCCAGCTCTGGGCAACAAAGCTGAACGGCTCCAATTCCAACAGGTACATCCCGCCCCCAAGGGCCTGGGTCCCTCTCTGGGCATGCGCAGCTAGAACCAGCCCCTAGAAAGCCGGTTTTCAACCCCTGATCTGCATGGGACGGGCACAGAGGCCCAGCTCTGGGCAACAAAGCTGAACGGCTCCAATTTCAACAGGTACAGCCCGCCCCCAAGGGCCTGGGTCCCTCTCTGGGCATGCGCAGCAAGAACCAGCCCCTAGAAAGCCGGTTTTCAACCCCTGATCTGCGTGGGAGGGGCACAGAGGCCCAGCTCTGGGCAACAAAGCTGAACGGCTCCAATTCCAAACAGGAGACGTTCCCAACTCCTCACCCAGTGCCAGGGACTCTTTACGGAGCCACGGCCGCTAATGCGGCAGCGAAATATTTTCCCACTACGTATGCCATAGGAACCATAAGCTACCTTCTTAGATGGAAACTTCTCTATTTTAGCTCAGCCACTAGAAACACAGTAGCCAATAACTCATAAGCCTATCTTAACTCACACTGCATATCAAGCAGAATAGTAACAGTGAAAGTGAAGGACTAAACCACACCTCTCACAATGATAAAGCAACGCAAAAGCCCACCAAACTTTCATATTGAAGAGTCTAGCCCAGATGACACCAACAATACTGTAGTGTTAGACAACCTCTCTGACAAGGAATTCAGAAGGGAGCTACTTAGGATGCTTAGGGAATTAAAAGAAACAATGGAAAGCAATGCCAATAGAAGACAAGAGGATCTGAAGGCAGAAATGAGGAAAATGCAATCAGAAATGTCAGACCTGAAAAATCTCGTAGGCTAATTGAAAAGCTCAGTGGAAGGCCTCAGCAGCAGAGTAAGAGCGACTGAGAACAGAATCAGTGAAATGAAGATGAAGTTCAGAGACTCTCCAGAAAAGAGCAGAAAATGGAAAAGAGACTCACAATTCGGGAACAGATGGCAAGAGAAGATCGTGATGAAGCCAAGAGAAGATCGTGATGAAGCCAAGAGGGGTAACATAAGAATTATTGGAGTCCCAGAGGGACAGGAAGAAAACCTCGATGAAGAAGAAACTGTCAAAGACATCATTGCTACAACATTTCCAGAGCTGAAGAAAACTTGTGACCACATTCAGGAGGCCCGAAGGGTACCAGCTAGAAGAAATCCGAATAAAAATACCCCAAGACACATTCTGATCAAAATGATCAAAACCTTAGACAGAGACAAAATTCTGAAAGCAGCAAGATCAAAGAAAGAAATCACTTACAAAGGAGCATCCTAAAAATTCACAGCTGATTTTTCGGATGAAACCCTCATGGCCCGAAAACAGTGGTGGGACATAGTAAAAAAACTCAATGAAATAAATGCCTCCCCAAAAATACTTTTCCCAGCAAGACTCTCATTCATAATAGAAGGAACAACACACAGTTTCACAGACAAACAACAGCTCAGGAACTTCATAGACTCAAAACCATGGTTACAAGAACAACTAAATGGGCTACTTTAAGGAAAGAAAGGCCCCTCAAATACACCAAATTTCAACAGAACAATGGGACAAAATCCCATAACAATAATCTCTCTCAATGTCAATGGGCTAAACGCACCAATTAAAAGATATAGAGTGGCAGGATGAATTAGAAAATTGAACCCAACATTCTGCTGCCTGCAAGAAACACATCTCAATAGTCAAAGCAAACACAAGCTCAATGTCAAAGACTGGAAAATAATCCTACAGGCAAACAGCTCCCATAAAAAAGCTGGGGTACCCATCCTTATATCAGACCACATCGATTTCAGAGTGAGGAAGGTCATAAGAGACAGTGAAGGCCATTTCTTATTGATCAAAGGCTCTGTACAACAGGAAGAACTTACAATAATAAATGTATATGCACCTAATGAGAGACCAGCAAAGTACTTAAAACATCTACTCATAGATTTGGAAAAAGACATCAATAGCAACACAATACTAGTGGGAGACTTCAACACTGCTTTGTCACCTCTTGATAGATCAACCAGACTCAAGCTTAGCAAGGACATACTTCATTTGAGGGAAACAATGGAAGAAAGGGGCTTAGTAGATATATACAGGACACTTCATCCACAAAAAGCTGAATACACATTCTTCTCAAGCGTACATGGAACATTCTCCAAGATAGACCACATGCTGAGCCACAAAACATGCCTCCATAAAATTAAGAAGGTAGAGATTGTATCAACAATCTTCTCAGACCATAATGCGCTGAAATTAGAAGTAAATCACACACAAAAACAGAAAACTAAATCAAACACCTGGAAATTAAACAGTGCACTATTGAACAACGAGTGGATTAGAAAGGAAATCAAAGAGGAAATCAAAAGATTCCTAGAAACGAATGAAAATGAGAACACGAGTTACCAAAACTTATGGGACACAGCAAAGGCTGTGTTAAGAGGAAAGTTTATAGCTCTACAAGCATTCCTCAGGAAGGAGGAGCGAGCACACATAAGTAACCTAACCTCACAGCTTAAGCGCTTGGAGAAGGACCAAAAAAAGGAGCACAACACGAACAGGAAAAAGGAAATAATAAAACTCAGAGCAGAGGTTAACGAGATGGAAACCCAAAAAACAATCCGAAAGATCAATGAAACCAAAAGCTGGTTCTTGAGAAAATTAACAAGATCGATAAGCCTCTAGCAAATCTCACAAAGAAAGGGAGAGAGAAAACCCTAATAAACCGAATCAGAAATGAAAAGGGGGTCATTGAAACAGAAACCACAGAAATTCAGAGGATCCTCAGGGAGTACTTTGAGAAGCTTTATGCCACGGAACATCAAAACCTCGAGGAAATGGATAAATTTCTAGACTCCTACAGACTCCCAAGGCTGAACCAAGAAGACCTGGAATACCTGAACAGACCTATCACCATCAAGGAAATTGAAATGGTAATACAAAGTCTCCCCAAGCACAAAAGTCCTGGCCCGGATGGATTCACTAGTGAATTCTTCCAAATCTTTAAAGAGGACTTACTCCCAATCCTCTTTAAGCTTTTCCATGAAATTGAAATATCAAAAACACTTCCGAACAGTTTCTACGAAGCAAATATCACACTGATACCAAAAGCAGACAGAGATACCACAAAGAAAGAGAATTACAGGCCGATATCCCTGATGAACACAGATGCAAAGATCCTCAACAAACTACTAGCAAATAGAATCCTACTACTCATCAAAAAGATCATACACCATGACCAAGTAGGATTCATCCCAGGGATGCAAGGATGGTTTAACATTCAGAAATCAATCAACATAATCCACCATATCAACAAAAGAAAAGATAAAAAGCATATGATCACATCAATAGATGCAGAGAAAGCATTTGATAAGATCCAGCACCTCTTTATGATGAAAACCCTAGCCAAAATGGGTATAGAGGGGACCTTCCTCAACATAATTAAAGCCATCTACCACAAGCCTACAGCAAGCATCATCCTCAATGGGGAAAAACTGAGAGCTTTCCCTCTAAGATCAGGGACGAGACAGGGATGCCCACTCTCTCCACTGCTGTTCAATATAGTACTGGAAGTACTTGCAATAGCGATTAGGCAGGAAAAAGATATTAAGGGCATTCAGGTAGGAAAGGAAGAAATCAAGCTCTCACTCTTCGCAGATGATATGATACTCTACTTAGAGAACCCAATTACTTCCACCAAAAAACTCCAGGAAACAATAGACTCGTATAGTAAAGTTGCAGGTTATAAAATCAATACCCAAAAGTCCATGGCTTTCCTATACGCAAACAGTGAGAGAGAAGAAAGCAACATGAAAAAAACAATCCCGTTCACAATTGTGCCCCTGAAAATCAAGTACCTAGGAATCAGCTTAACTAAGGAAGTAAAGGACCTGTACGAAGAAAACTACAAAACGCTACTTCAGGAAATAAAAGAGGACATGAGGAAATGGAAAGATATCCCCTGCTCATGGGTCGGGAGACTTAACTTTGTCAAAATGGCAATACTACCGAAAGCATTGTATAAATTCAATGCAATCCCTATAAGGATACCCATGACATTCTTCAAAGAAATGGACCAAACACTCCTGAAATTTATACGGAACAATAAGCCCCCACGAATAGCTAAAGCAATTCTTGGGAAAAAGAAAATGGGAGGAATCAACCTCCCGAACTTCAAACTGTACTACAAAGCAGTAATAATTAAAACAGCATGGTACTGGAACAAAGGCAGAACTGCAGACCAATGGAACAGGGTTGAATACACTGATATCTCCCCTCAATCATATGATCATCTAATCTTTGATAAAGGTGCAAGTAATGTGAAGTGGAGTAAGGAAATCCTCTTTAATAAATTATGTTGGCATCATTGGACGGCTACATGCAAAAAAATAGGCTCAGAACTCTGCCTAACACCATGTACAAAAGTAAGATCAAAATGGATTAAAGACCTCAACATCAGACCAGAAACCATAAGTTACATTGAAGATAAAGTTGGCAAAACCCTCCATGATATTGAAGCTAATGGTATCTTCAAAGATGCCACGCCACTGGCCAAGCAAGTGAAAACAGAGGTAGATAAATGGGACTATCTTAAACTAAGAAGCTTCTGCACCTCCAAAGAAACAGTGACCAAAATACAAAGACAGTCTACAGAATGGGAAAGGATATTCGCCGAATACACATCTGACAAGGGTTTGATATCCAGGATATACAAAATGCTGGTTAAACTCCACAAGAAGAAAACATCCAGCCCCATGCAAAAATGGGGCAATGAAATGAACAGAAACTTTCTCAAAGAAGAAATCCGAATGGCAAAAAAGCACATGAGAAAATGCTCTACATCATTAATCATCAGGGAGATGCAGATCAAAACCACAATGAGATACCATCTCACACCTCAGAGACTGGCCCACATTCAAAAGAACAAAAGCAACCGATGCTGGCGTGGATGTGGCGAGAAAGGGACACTCCTTCACTGTTGGTGGGAATGTCCACTGGTTCAGCTCTTCTGGAAAACAGTATGGACGATTCTCAAAAAATTAGAAATTGATCGCATTGAATTTATACAATGCTTTCAGTAGTATTGCCATTTTGACAATGTTAAGTCTCCCGACCCATGAGCAGGGGATATCTTTTCATTTCCTCATGTCCTCTTTTATTTCCTGAAGTAGCGTTTTGTAGTTTTCTTTGTACAGGTCCTTTACTTCCTTAGTTAAGCTGATTCCTAGGTACTTGATTTTCTGGGGCACAATTGTGAATGGGATTGTTTTTTTCATGTTGCTTTCTTCTCTCTCACTGTTTGCGTATAGGAAAGCCATGGACTTTTGGGTATTGATTTTATAACCTGCAACTTTACTATACGAGTCTATTGTTTCTAAGAGTTTTTTGGTGGAAGTTATTGGGTTCTCTAAGTAGAGTATCATATCATCTGCGAATAGTGAGAGCTTGATTTCTTCCTTTCCTACCTGAATGCCCTTAATATCTTTTTCCTGCCTAATCGCTATTGCAAGTACTTCCAGTACTATATTGAACAGCAGTGGAGAGAGTGGGCATCCCTGTCTCGTCCCTGATCTTAGAGGGAAGGCTCTCAGTTTTTCCCCATTGAGGATGATGCTTGCTGTAGGCTTGTGGTAGATGGCTTTAATTATGTTGAGGAAGGTCCCCTCTATACCCATTTTGGCTAGGGTTTTCATCATAAAGGGGTGCTGGATCTTATCAAATGCTTTCTCTGCATCTATTGATATGATCATATGCTTTTTATCTTTTCTTTTGTTGATATGGTGGATTATGTTGATTGATTTCCGAATGTTGAACCATCCTTGCATCCCTGGGATGAATCCTACTTGGTCATGGTGTATGATCTTTTTGATGAGTAGTTGGATTCTATTTGCTAGTAGTTTGTTGAGGATCTTTGCATCTGTGTTCATCAGGGATATCGGCCTGTAATTCTCTTTCTTTGTATAAATTCAATGCAATCCCTATAAGGATACCCATGACATTCTTCAAAGAAATGGAGCAAACACTCTTGAAATTTATATGGAACAATAAGCCCCCACGAATAGCTAAAGCAATTCTTGGGAAAAAGAAAATGGGAGGAATCAACCTCCCAAACTTCAAACTGTACTACAAAGCAGTAATAATTAAAACAGCATGGTACTGGAACAAAGGTAGAACTGCAGACCAATGGAACAGGGTTGAATACACTGACATCTCTCCTCAATCATATGCTCATCTAATCTTTGATAAAGGTGCAAGTAATGTGAAGTGGAGTAAGGAAAGCCTCTTTAATAAATTGTGTTGGCATCACTGGACGGCTACATGCAAAAAAATAGGCTCAGAACTCTGCCTAACACCATGTACAAAAGTAAGATCAAAATGGATTAAAGACCTCAACATCAGACCAGAAACCATAAGGTACATTGAAGATAAAGTTGGCAAAACCCTCCATGACATTGAAGCTAATGGTATCTTCAAAGATGCCACGCCACTGGCCGAGCAAGTGAAAACAGAGATAGATAAATGGGACTATCTTAAACTAAGAAGCTTCTGCACCTCCAAAGAAACAGTGACCAAAGTACAAAGACAGTCTACAGAATGGGAAACGATATTCACCGAATACACATCTAACAAGGGGTTGATATCCAGGATATACAAAATACTGGTTAAACTCCACAAGAAGAAAACATCCAACCCCATCCAAAAATGGGGCAATGAAATGAACAGAAACTTTCTCAAAGAAGAAATCCGAATGGCAAAAAAGCACATGAGAAAATGCTCTACATCATTAATCATCAGGGAGATGCAGATCAAAACCACAATGAGATACCATCTCACACCTCAGAGACTGGCCCACATTCAAAAGAACAAAAGCAACCGATGCTGGCGTGGATGTGGCAAGAAAGGGACACTCCTTCACTGTTGGTGGGAATGTCCACTGGTTCAGCCCTTCTGGAAAACAGTATGGACGATTCTCAAAAAATTAGAAATTGAGCTCCCATTTGACCCAGCAATACCACTCCTGGGAATATATCCCAGAGAGGCAAAAATGTATAGTCGAAGTGACATCTGCACTTGTTTGTTCATTGCAGCCCTCTTTACAATAGCCAGAAACTGGAAGAAACCTGAATGCCCAAGAACAGATGACTGGTTAAAGAAACTTTGGTACATCTACACAATGGAGTACTATGTAGCTCTTAGAAAAGATGAAGTCATGAAATTTACATACAAGTGGTACAATATGGAAAGTATCATGCTAAGCGAAATGAGTCAGAAAGAGAGGGATAGACATAGAAAGATTGCATTCATCTGGGGGATATAAAGTAACAAAGTATGAGATTAATACCCAAGAATAGCTGAGATCAGCACCAGGAGGATTACTCCATAACTTAGAGGCCAGCTGGGTATCCTAGAGGAAAGGGCTATTCAGATAGAGAAGGGAGCACCAAATAAAGGATGTTTGGAGGATCCTCCCAGGAGGGGAGATGCATGTCGAAAGTAGACTATGGACTGAACATGTTTGCCACTCAATGCCTCTTTTGCAGACCACAACACCCAAAAGGAGAGAGAGAACACAGGGGATTGCCCTGCCACAGAGACGGGGGGATGGGGGGATGGGGGTGGGAGGGATATTATCCATGGTGGTGGAAAATGGGCACTGGTGGAGGGATGGGTATCTGATCATTGTATAATTGAAACCAAAGCACAAAAAATTGTAAATCTACAACTTTAAAAAAAATAAAATAAAATAAAGGGGAAAAAAAAAATTAGAAATTGAGCTCCCATTTGACCCAGCAATACCACTCCTGGGAATATATCCCAGAGAGGCAAAAATGTATAGTCGAAGTGACATCTGCACTTGTTTGTTCATTGCAGCACTCTTTACAATAGCCAGAAACTGGAAGAAACCTGAATGCCCAAGAACAGATGACTGGTTAAAGAAACTTTGGTACATCTAAACAATGGAGTACTATGTAGCTGTTAGAAAAGATGAAGTCATGAAATTTACATACAAGTGGTACAATATGGAAAGTATCATGCTAAGCGAAATGAGTCAGAAATAGAGGGATAGACATAGAAAGATTGCATTCATCTGAGGGATATAAAGTAACAAAGTATGAGATTAATACCCAAGAATAGCTGAGATCAGCACCAGGAGGAATACTCCATAACTTAGAGGCCAGCCGGGTATCCTAGAGGAAAGGGCAGTTCAGATATAGAAGGGAGCACCAAATAAAGGATGTTTGGAGGATCCTCCCAGGAGGGGAGATGCATGTCGAAAGTAGACTATGGACTGAACATGTTTGCCACTCAATGCCTCTTTTGCAGACCACAACACCCAAAAGTAGAGAGAGAACACAGGGGATTGCCCTGCCACAGAGACGGGGGGGTGGGGGGATGGGGGTGGGAGGGATATTATCCATGGTGGTGGAAAATGGGCACTGGTGGAGGGATGGGTACCTGATAATTGTATAATTGAAACAAAAGCACAAAAAATTGTAAATTTACAACTGTAAAAAAAAATAAAATAAAATAAAGGGAAAAGAAATTACTGTTGTTTACTAATCATAGGTATTTTCTAGAAATTACTTTCCTATATAATGATATTTATTTAAGAACTAAAAGGACCTATATTCTTATGATATATTAGAAAATGAATCAAAGTGACTGGTAAAACAATGTTCAGATATTACTTTTGAACTCTCAACCATGGGTATTGAAAGATAATACAGGTTTCTTACTAGGTGAGCCAGGTTTAATACCTAGCACCTGATATGATCCACAGAGCAGAGCTTGAAATGATCCCCGAAGTTCAGATTCAGAATTCTTGAAATTAACCAGGACTTCCCCAATCTTTTGCATTTCAAATTTTGAAGGAATTATTTCTTTGTTCTTGTATTATATTGTTTAATTTATTTACAGTTTACTTTGAGACTGGAGCAATAGCACAGTGTGTAGGGCATTTGCCTTGCACGCAGGTAACATGGCCAACCCGAGTTAGAATCCTCCACCTCTCTTGGAGAGCCTGGCAAGCTACAAAGGGTATCTTGCCCACACGGCAAAGCCTGGCAAGCTAACCGTGATGTATTCTGTATGCCAAAAACAGTAACAGTTGTCACAATGGAGACGTTAATGGGCTCACTCGAGTAAATCGATGAACAATGGGAGGACAGTGACAGTGACAGTTTACTTTGGACTAGAGCTAGCCAAGTTAGAATGGGCATACATTTAGCACTGTATAAGGAATTACTGCTGGAAAAATTTAGGGGACCATACACAGTATTTGGGATCTAAAACTGGTTGGTCATATGCAAGGTAAACAACTTACCTGTAGTACAAAATCTCTAGCCCCTTAAAGGAAATTCTCAATCATATATGCAAAGATGCAAATTTATACAGACTTTTATATCTGATTCCCATGCAAACTATCTGTTCTCATTGAACTTGTATTTATATTGAAAACAAGATCATGAACAAATTAAATCCCATTAAATGATGCAAAAATACAAAGAATTTGAAACAAGTCAAATAATATACTAATTAATTGATGTTACTAAACAAAATACATGTGAGAGAAATTTTGTTCTTTATCATTCGCTCATCTCTCTCTCTCTCTCTTACACACATATTAAGAAAACTCAGAAACCAGCAATGAGAAATAACACAGCAATAACCACATTCATCCTCTTGGAATTAACAGATGACCACATTGCAGATTCTACTTTTTATATTTCTACTTACCATCAACATATTGAGTGCCATTGGAAACCTGACAATCATACTTCTCACCTTTGTGAATTCCCACCTTAAAGCTGTTATGTATTATTTTATACAAATCATTTTTGTAGCAATCTCATTCATATCTGCTTGTATCCCTAATTTCTTTCACAGTACAGCGTCAGGAGATAGAACCATTACCTGTAATTTTTGTGTATGTCAAGTATTTTTATAATCCTACTTAGAAGAGTATATTTTTCTCTTCTGTTAACTATGTCCTATGATCATAATATTGCCATCTGCAAACCCCTTCATTGTATGACTATCATGAATCCTCTAGTCTGCAAAATCTTATTTTCTGGCTGTTGGATAATAACATTTGTGCTCTTTGATGATGTTGTTGCTTTAATTTTATTGATTCACCATGAGATATAATTACAAGTCTTCATGTCTGACTTCATGACAAACTGGCAGGCTATCGAATGTAACCTCCCCACACAGCAGAGTCTGGCAAACTCCCCGTGGCGTACCCAATATGCCAAATACCAGTAACAATGATGGGTCTCATTCTCCTCAAGAGCCTTGAATATAGCACTTTCTTAAAACTCTCAGGGCTAGACTAAAGGAGACGTTACTTGGGCCTGCTCGAGGCAATCGACGAATAACAGGATGGTCGTGATTCGTGATGTCTGAGTTACAATCACACAATGATCAATCAACCATCTTTCCACCAGTGAACATTCCCCAGCACCGATATCCCTGGTATACCACCACCTTTCACACTCTCCAACTTCCTCCATTGCAGACAGTATTCCCCATACTATCCCTCTATTTTTGGGAACACTTGTGCTATTAATACCACAGCTTGGATATGGACTGACACTGGAATTCTGTAACTCTGAAATCGACCACTATGTTTGTGATTCTAATGCTCTCCTGAGGATCTCATGTTTTGATACAGAACTCATAGAGAAGATGGTTCTTTTCTCTTCTTCGACTGTCGTACTAGTGAGGCTCACGTTTGTGATTTGTTCCTATGGAAGTATAATTTGCATGATTCTTGGGTTTCCCTCTGCTTAGCAAAAGAAAAGGGACTTTTATACCTGTCTCCCACAAGATTGTGTTTTCCATCCCTTATGGTAGCTGTTTATTTATATCAGACTTTCTGCCAAAAATGAAATGGTCACTAAAAAAAGTAGTATTATTATTTGCTACATCCTTATCTTCCATGTTAAATCCATTTATTTATACTCTGAGAAACAAAGAAGTAAAACATGCCATGAGTGACTTTCAAAAAACTACTATATTTGGGGCCACAGAGATATCAGGGGGGTTAAGGAATTTTGCCTTGTGCATAACTGATAAAGGTAGTTTGATTGTTGAAAACAGAGAAAATGAAAGCCATGAGCATCTCCTGGTGTGACTCTTCTGAAAACAACAACAAACAACAAAAGACCACAAGAAAAAAACTACAATATCTCAACAAATTAAGAGCATGAGAAATTAAACATGAAGTAAACTCAAACAAGACTTAAATATCTTGTTCCTTTCTGATCTGCCTACAGTATATACTAATAGTGAGATCAAGTCATTCTTTTTCATATAGACTAGCACTCTGACTTGGAAAAGTGAAGAAATTTAAGTGGAATTTATTTTAGCAATGAATATTAACCTCCCTTATGTGGGTCATCAATATGACTATGCTAATGAATGCTATGACTGATCCATACTTATTTGTAATCTCTATATACATGCATAAATAATAAGTAAAAGCTAAGAAACAAATGTTTATATTTACAAGAAAGTGAACAAGTTTTTTTTTATATGTAATTCTAGAAGCCTTGTCATTATGTTTTTTTTTTAATTTTATTAAATCACCATGAGATAGTTACAAGCTTTTATGTTTGGGTTACAATCACACAATGATCAAACACCCATTGCACCACCAGTGCACATTCACCGCCACCAATATCCCCAGTATACCCCCCTTTCCTACCCTCCCCCTGCCTCCATGGCAGACAATATTCACCATACTCTCTCTCTACTTTGGGGCATTATGGTTTGCAATACAGATAATGAGAGGTTATCGTGTTTGGTCCTTTATCTACTTTCTGCACATACCTCCCATCCCGACTGGTTCCTCAAGCCACCTTTTTCTTAGTGACTCTCTATTCCAACTGCTTTCTCTCCTTTGCACATGAGGCAGGCTTCCAGCTATGGAGCAATCTACTTGTCCTGTTTATCTACTATCCTTTGGTGTCAGCCTCAAGTTATGTTGTTTTATACTCCACAAATGAGTGCAGTCCTTCTATGTCTGTCCCTCTATTTCTGACACATTTCACTTAGCATGATACTCTCCATGTCTATCCATTTATAAGCAAAGTTCATGACTTCATCTCTCCTGACAGCTGCATAATATTCCACTGTGTAGATGTACCAAAGTTTCTTTAACCAGTCATATGATCTAGGGCACTTGGGTTGTTTCCATATTTTGGCTATTGTGAACAGTGCTGCAATGAACATATTGGTACAGATGTCATTTCAACTGTGCTTTTTTGCATCCTCAGAATATATTCCGAGAAGTGGTATTGTGGGGACATATGGAAGGTCAATTTCTAGTTTTTGAAAGACTGTTCACATTGTTTTCCAGAAAGGCTGAACTAGTGTGCATTCCCACCAACAGTGAAAGAGTGTCCTAAAGTGAAAATTTTTTAATTCTCAGAAAGTATAAATAAGCTCTAATTTCTATAACCTCTACTAATAATTTTTGCTTTGTAGGAATGTTTTATTACTGAATACAAACATAGCTGAATACAAACTAACTTTTCCACATGAAGCATTTTGTCAACATGTTCTCTAAGAAAAAATATTACCTTTTTAGTGATTCTTTGGATTATTTTTTGCATGAGACACATTGTATGTCCTTGTCATCACAAACTTGGCCATGAACATTGATTCATTTGAATGCCTAACAACCTGAATTGGATGATTACACTTGAATAGATGTGCATCACTGCTGGCAGATTCTGTCTTTGTTGTCTACGCACCAACATCCAATTATGATGAAGAATAAATAGAGAAGAACAACATGGAGCTGGAGAAGTTCTATAAAGAAGACCACACCTTCTACAAGATCATTGTCAATGATTTTAATGTGAATATAGAATCTAAAAGATCAGCCAAAGAACTCCACGACGGGACCCATGGCCTAGAATGGAACAAACAGGGTGAGAGACTGTCTGAGTTTATCATGTCAATCAAGACCATCCATGGTAACTCACAATTCCAGAAGACCGAACCTAAACGTTGCACATGGAAGTCTCTAGGTGGACAGTTCCACAAGGAAATTGACCCCATCATATTCAATCAATGGTTTTTCCTGACCAATGTCACTTCTGTCCCAAAATTCCAAACAGGATCAGACCACCATCTCCTTCATGCAAAATTCTACTTCACGGAATGGGGAGAAAGGGTTGCAAAGTTTAAGAAGAGAAATCCCAGAATGACCACCAACTGGGAGCTTATTGGCACAATTGTGACAACATCGGAAGATGCCGTCATTGACAACACTGATGAAGAATGTGATCTACTGGTTCAACTCCTCCATTGTGCAAGAAACACGGAGAGAGAGATAGCCACAAAAGATGCCTGTCTTCGAAAACTCTCAAGCTCATTCACCAAAGTGGCTTGGCGCAAGGCTCAGGCAACCAAACGTGAATATCCGAGCTCATAAAGCAGTGCAGAGAAGTGATAAAGGAAGACCTAGAAGAGAGAAGAGCAGCAGTGCTGGCAGATGCGACAGAAGCCAGCAAAAGCATTCGCAACACTTGCCTGTCCTTCTGCAAATACAAGACCAAGATGACTGCCCTCCAATGCCCTGATGGATCTATTATATCTTCCAGAAGGGCAATGGACAAGATTACCCATGACTTCTACTCAGATCTCTTAGATAGTCATGTCCACCTGACCACATACCAAATTCCGCATGATGGATATGTCGTTCCCAACGTTATCCCTTCCAAAATGTGACACGCCATTTCGTTGGTAAAGAAGTGAGCAGCACCTGGTCCAGACAAGGTCAGACCCGAACACCTGAAGAACCTGCCATCAGTACTCATCAATACACTTGCTCAGGTCTTCACACACTACCTGTGAATGCAAGGTTCCATCCAATGGAAAACCAGTATATAATATATATATATATATATATATATATATATATTCCTAGAAGTGATATTGCAGGGTCATATGGAAGCTCAATTTCTAGTTTTTGAAGGATTGTCCATATTATTATCCAGAAAGGCTGGACCAGTCAGCATTCTCACCAACAGTGAAAGAGCATCCGTTTTCCCCCACATCCATGCCAGCAGTGGTTGCTTTTGTTCTTTAGAATGTATGCCAGTCTCTGTGGTGTGAAATGATATCTCATTGCTGTTTTGATTTGCATCTCCCTAATGACTAGCAACGTGGAGCATTTTTTCATGTGCCTTTTGACCATTTGTATTTCTTTTTGAGGAAGCCTCTGTTCATTTCTTCTCCCCATTTTTTGACGTGGTTGGAGGTTTTTTTCTCATATAATTCTACTAGTGTCTTGTATATCCTAGATATTAATTCCTTACCAGATGGGTATTGGGTAAATATTCTTTCTCATTCTCTGGGCTCTCTCTGTATTTTGGTCACTGTTTCCTTTAAAGTGAAGAAGCTTCTTAGTTTGGTGTAGTCCCATTTGTTGTTTCCACTTGCTTGGTTAATGGTATTTCATCCTTAAAGATGCTTTTAGCTTCAATGTCATGTAGGGGTCTGCCTACATTTTCTTCTATGTACCTTATGGATTCATGTCTAATATTGAGATCTTTAATCCACTTAGATATGACTTCTTTGCCTGGCACTAGACAGAGGTCAGAGTTCATTTTTTTTGCAGGTAGCTATCCAGTTTTCCCAGTATCACTTGTTGAAGAGGATTTCCTTGTTCCAGTTCACATTTCTTGCTACTTTTACAAAGATTAAATGGTCATATATTTGAGAGTTTGTTACAGAACATTCAACTCTGTTCCATGGGTCTGCATTTCTGTTTCTAGCCCAATACCATACTGTTTTAATTACTACTGCTTTGTAATACATTTTGAAGTTGGGGAAGGGGATGCCAGGTAGGATTCATCCCAGGGATGAAAGGATTGTTTAAAATTCATAAATCAATCAACATAATCCATCATATCAACAAGATAAAAGATTAAAACCATATGATCATATCAGTAGACACATAAAAAGCATTTGATAAAATCGAGCACCTGTTTATGATGAAAACTCTCAGCAAAATGGGCATCGAAGGATCTTTCCCATATATAGCCAAAGCCATCTACCACAAGCCCACGGCAAGTATCATTCTCAGTGGGGAAAACTAAAAGCCTTCCCTCTAAGATCAGGCACAAGACAAGGTTACCCCCTTCCACAACTCCTATTCAATATAGTACTGGAAGTCCTGGCCATAGCAGTTAGGGAAGAAAAAGATATCAAGGGCATACAGATAGGAAGGGAAGAGGTGAAGCTATCACTATTTGCAGATGATATGATACTATACTTAGAAAACCATAAAGACTCTACCAAAAAGCTCCTAGAAACAATAGCTCTGTATAATAAAGTGCCAGGCTACAAAATCAACACCCAAAAATTCATGGCTTTTTTATATACAATGAAAGAGAAGAAAGAGATATTTAAAAAAAATCTCATTCACAACAGTACCTCAGAAAATTAAGTACCTCGGAATCAGCTTAACCAAAGAGGTGAACGACTCATACAAGGAACATTACAAAACACTACTTCAATAAATAAAAGTGGACACTAGGAAATGGAGACACATCACCTATTCATGGATAAGGAGGATTAACATTATCAAGATGGCAATACTGCCCAAGCACCATACAAATTTAATGTGGTCCTTATCAGGATACCTATGAAATTTTTCAAAAAATAGACAAAACACTCCTGAAATTCATATGGAAAAATAATCCCCCCACGAACAGCTAAAGCAATCTTTGTCTATTTCTTTGAAATATGTCATAGGTATTCTTATAGGGATCACATTGTATCTGTATAATGCTTTGGAGAGTATTGCTATTTTGACAATGTTAATTCTCATGGTCCATGAGAATGGGATGCTTATCCATTTTCAGTTGTTCTCTTTTATTTCCTTAAGCAGTGTTCTGTAGTTTTCTTTGAATAGGTCCTTCACATTTTTAGTTAATCTGATCCTAAAAGTACTTGTTTTAATGAGCCACTATTGTGAAAGGGGGTGCTTATAAAAGCGTCAATTTTTTTCTCTTTCATTATTTGTATATAGAAAAGCCATGGACTTTTGTGTGGTGATTTTGTAACTTGCCACTTTACTATACAATCTATTTTTATAGTCTTTAGAATTTTCTAAGTAGAGCATCTGGTCATCTGCAAATAGTGATAGTTTGATTGCTTCTTTTCTTACCTGGATACCATTGATATCTTTTTAATTGTGTAACCAATATGGTCAGAACTTCCAGTACTATGTGGAATAGAAGTGGTAAGAGTGGACAACCTTGTTTTGTCTCTGAACTTACAAGGAAGGTTCTTAGTTTTTCCCCATTATAAATAATACCAGCTGTGGGTTTGTAGTAGATGGCTTTGACTATTTTGATGAAAGTTCCTTCAATTCCCATTTTGTTGAGGGTTTTTATCATAAAAGCATGCTGGATCTTGTCAAAAACCTTCTCTAAATCTATTGACATGATCAAATGGTTTTATTTTTCCTTTCATTCATATGGTGTATTATGTTGATTGACTTGTAAGTGTTGAACCATTCTTGCATCACTGGGAATAGTCTTACTTGGTCATGGTGTTTGATATCTTTGATGAGTCATTTGATTCTATTTGCTAGTATTTTGTTGAGAATATTTGCTTGTGTTCATCAGGGATATCAGTCTTTAATTCTCTTTTTTTTGTGGTGTCTCTGTCTTCTTTGGGTATGAGGGTGATATTTGCCTCATAGAAACAGTTTGAAAGTGTTTCTGTTTATTCATTTTCTTACAAAAGTTTAAACAGGATTGGGAGTAAGTTCGCTTTAAAGGTTTGGAAGAATTCATTAGTGAATCCATTTTGGCCAGTGCTTTTGTTTTTTGGGAGACTTTTGATTACTATTTCAATTTCCTTGATGGTGATAGATATTTTCAGTTTTTCTAAGTTCTGGTAACTCGGATTTTTATTCTCATTTGTTTCCAGGAATCTTTTGATTTTTTCTTTGATTCTCTCTAAGCCCCTGGTTTTTCAGTAGTCAACACTTTAATTTTCAGGAGTTTAATTTGAATTTCTGTATCTGTATGTGATTCACTTCTATTTTTATTGTATCATGATCAGAAAAAAATGACACAATTTTTATCCTCTAAATTTTATGGAAATATATTTTGTGGCCCAGTGTGTGGTATACCTTGGAAAATGTCCCATGCGTACTTGAGAAGAATGATCATATCTAGGATATACAGGACACTTGTAGAACTTTACAAGAAAAAAAAATCTCCCAACCTCATCAAAAAAATGGGAGAAGAAATGAACAGAAACTTCTTCTTCAAAAAAAAAAGAAATACAAATGGCCATAAGGCACATGAAAATAGGTTCTACACCGCTATTCATCAGGGAAATGCAAACAGAAACAACAATGAGATATCATCGTACCCACAGAAACTGGCGCACATAAAAAAATTGCAAGAACAAGCAATTTTGGCAAAGATGCAGAGAGAAAGGGACTCTCATTCATTGCTAGTGGAAATGCAAACTGGCCCAACCTTTCTGAAAAATATGGACATTCCTCAAAAAACTAGAAATTGAGCTTCCATATGACCCAGCAATATCACTTCTGGGAATATATCCTGAGGGTCCATAAAAACACAGTAGAAATGGCATCTGAACTTATATGTTTATTGCAGCACTGTTCACATTAGCCAGAATCTGGAAGCAACTTAGTGCCCAAGAAAAGATGACTGGTTAAAGAAACTTTGGCATATCTACATAATGGAATATTATGCTGCAGTTAGAAAAGATGAATTCATGAAATTTGCTTGTGAGTGGATGGACATGGAGAGTTTCATGCTAGGTGAAATGATTCAGAAAGTGTGGTGCAGACATGTAATGACTACACTTATTTGTGAAATGTAACGTAACATAGTATGAGATTAACAGGGAAACACAGCTGAGACAAGGGCTAGGAGGATTGCTCCATGGGTGGAAGTTGGCCTCGTGATGGGAGAGAAGGCAGCCGGGTAAGAAAAGGGACCACTAAGTCAATGATGGTTGGAGGGATCACTCAGGATGGAATTGTGTGTTGCAAGTAGACAAAAGACCAAACATGATGTCCTCTTAGCATCTTTATTATAAACCATAATGTCCCAAAGTAGAGAGCTCATAAAAAGAAAGGTGCCTGCCACAGAGGCAGGGAGTGGAATGAGGTAGATGTGACAGGAAGGATACTGGGGACATTGGTTGTGGAAAATGCATATTGTTTGAGCGATGTTTTTCAATCATTGTACGACTGAAACTCAATCATGAAAGCTTTGTTACTGTATTTCAAGGTGATTCAATAAAAAATACATTAATAAAGAGAAGTGACACAATGACTGTATTTGAGGATATTAGGCACTTTGTTAGTGTTAAGTTTCTATAGGTTTGTGTTTCAACAGCCTCAGTGTTAAAGTTGTCCTAAACACATTACTGAAACTATGATAAAAGTATAATTATAAACAGGCATACTGTCCATCAAATCAGTGCAATGTTAAGGAGCATGCAACAGATCCTAATAGAATCACAGGCACCAAAAGATTCACAGAGTATTTCCAGGTGAAATCCCAGAAACTTTTATGGACCAGGGGATATAAAGGTAACCCTGACACCACAGGGTCCTAGCAGTACTGCATCCTCAGGTTCTTGTATTGAATTACTAGTCCTTGTATTTAATCTAGTCCTGGATGACTGAGTATTACCAAAACACTTTGCACACCACATCTGAGGCTTAATCCACCCCCCAAAAAGTATAGGCATTTTGTTGACTCTTCCCTAAGATTTGTGCAATATTTTCGATAATACATCTATCCAATACTTCTATATTTTTATATTCCTTTAATTACTCTGTAGATTATATTATACAGAAAGTTGTTTTTCCTTTAGATTTAGTTTTGTTTTCAGCCATATCTGGCTGTGCTCAGGGCATTATCTTGGCTCCTGAAGTCACTCCTGATGGGTCCTGGAGAACCATATGTCCACATGTGGTATCTAGGATAAAACTGGTCTGCTGTGTAAGAGATAAGTATCTGTACAATAGTTGTACTTTCTCTGAGTCCTGGTTCTAGTATAAATATATATATTATATTATATTATATTATATATAAATTATATATATATCTATAATTTTAGAGCCATTCCTAATAGTCTATAAGGCTTACTCCTAGCTCTGTGATCAGGGTGAGCACCTGGTAAGACTCTTGTGACTCATATGAAGTGATGGTGATTACGTCCATAAAGGGCACATAAAAGGCAATCTCTTTACATGTTTTACTATCTCTGCCACCCCATCTAGTATGTACTTATTTAGAAGTAAACTGGTAACTATGTCTTGATGATATAATTTTGGATAGCTTCATATGTATGCAGTTTTTGTACTAAAATTGAGATAAATTCTGTTTACACTTTTGTATCTGAGCTTAAAAGATTCCAGAATTATGGGTTTTCAACTAGGAATTGTTAAATAATTGGTATCTATGAAACTTATTATTTCTTCTCTCCAAGGACATGGTTCCCAGTGATACCTTTGTTGATCTTTTCCAAATTTCAGTTCTGTTAGCCTCGTTAATGTGAAGTTTGGTCACCAAGGACCATTCAGTTATCTACAGAGGGACTTTCATATTATAGGAGATAAGAGTAAATCCTGAGACCTGGCCGCTGTGTCCTGCCACTTCTCTCCTTCCCTAGCCCACCACACACACACACACACACACACACACACACACACACACACACTTTATCATTGCTTAGAGCTGTCAGGTTGTATCTATTTGGGTATCTTTTAAAAGTCATCTTATTCTGTCACACTTCTAAAAAAACATTCTGCTTCAGTAATGCAGTATCATAAATTATTTCCTAGATTGAATGTGGAATAGACTTGTTAAGACTGATTGTTTATGGCAGTAGTAACTGAAAATTTTGAGAGCACATTAATGTGAAAACAGTGTAGTAACATGGAGGGACACTTATGAATATATTGGAATTATCAGGATCAGGTGTTTTACTAAAGGCTTTATTATCTTCCACACTTAGGTAAGTATACTAGTATTTTTAATATCAGTTAATATTTATTTAATGTTCTTGTTTCTTGATCTAAGTAAAATAGCTTATGGCCATATTTATAAAAATGGGAATAGAAGTCAGATATCTCCATAAAACATAATGTTTGCTGTTATTTTGTTCTAAACGATTGGAATATAAACGAAGAAGTTTCCATAGGTATATTAGTTGCATGCATTATTAAAGTTGAGATATTTCCTGTTTATTTTTTCTTTAATCGCAAGATTAGTACGTTCAGATATATTTCTCAAGCGTGCTTTAAAGTGAATCCAAGTTTGTATGTGTAACAGATTAATTTCTTAATTAAAAAGAGCCTGTTTAATCATGTAACTTTCAACAATTTATTTAACTATATCACTTTATCATTCAATTAGAATCCAAAATAAATACAGTATTATAATTAGGATTTACTCTATTAATTAAACATAAATATTAATAGAAATAAACTAACAAGGAAATATATATGATTTTTATAATATATAATTATATAAAATATAATATAAAATTAATTTACATGATCAAGTTCATTATTCCTGATTGCCACCCATGATAAGAGATGTTGAGTTAACGACATGACTTAGTGTTCAAATGACATTCTTAAGAACCTGAGGGAATAATAATTTTCTCATTTGTTTTAGAACGTCAATTACAATGGAGTCTGAGGATTTTGAGTTTATCAGATGGTTATTCTCCTATTGAATTAGTGCACCTATCATTAATGCTTATTTATGATTTATAAATTCATTCTTATTGATAGAATGTCACGACTCATCTGTTATTCACTTGATGGCGGATCACTGTATCACTGTATCATTGTCTTCCTGTTGTTCACCATTTTGCTCTAGCAGGCACCAGTACCGTCTCACAACAAATTGTGAGACTTGTTACTGTGTTTGGCATATCGAATACGTCATGGGTAGCTTGCCAGGTTTTGCCCTGCAGGCAAGATACTCTCGGTAGCTTGCCGGGCACTTTGAGAGGGCTTTGAGTGGGGTGGAGGAATTGAACCTGGGTCAGCTGTGTGTAATACCTACCTGCTCTGCTATTGCTCCAGCCCTTGATGGGAGATATAAATGAATAATTTAGCAGTGAAAGAAGATCATTTAGAATTCTTATGGGTGTAATCTAGAGTAAATATCCATAAGCTATAGTAGCACTGTAGCACTGTAGGAATGTCCTCCCATTCTTTATTGATTTGCTTGAACGGGCACCTGTAATGTCTCCATTGTAAGACTTGTTGTCACTTTTTGGCATATCAAATATGTCACGGGTAGCTTGCCAGGCTCTGCTGTGCTGGCGGGATACTCTCGGTAGCTTGCTGGGCTCTCTGAGACGGGTGGAGGAATCAAACCCAGGTCAGCTCCCTGTGCTATGGCTCCAGCTCCTTCCCTGTAATCCTCCCTTTTACTTTCCATCATAAACCTTCCATGTAACCTTCCCTAAAAACATCCCTCTGTAGCCCTCCCCCACAAACCTACCCCTATAGTCCCCACAACCCTCCAACTATAACCCTACCCTTTACCCTTCCCTATAGCCCTTCCCTTTACCCTCCCCTGTAAACCTCCCTTATAACCTTCCCCTTTACCCTCCCCTGTAACCTTCCCTGTAACCCTCCCCAGTAACCCTCCCCTGTAACCTTCTCCTGTAACCCTTCCCTCAGAAGCTATAGTAGAGTTAGCTAATGATAATCTTAGAGTTAAATTTCTTTTTATGTTAGCATGGATACATGACATACTTGATTTTTCCTGAGAGCCCAGCTACCGAGAGTATCTCGCACGCACAGCAGAGCCTGGCAAGCTACCCGTGACGTACTCAATATGACAAACACAGTAACAACAAGTCTCACGATGGAGATGTTACTGGGCCCACTCAAGCAGATTGATGAATAATGGGAGGACCGTGATACTGTGATATTAGAAATGTATTCCTTTATCATGTGTTACATAAGAATGCTTAGAAGAAATTGGAAAACTAATATCTCATACTAAAAATTGTACAGCCTTTGTCCTTAATCGCTTAATCACTAACAGATATAGGACATTTACAGTCACCAAAATTCACCTGTAAATAATAGAGGGAATTAAACAACAGTCCCAGGGTCTTTTGTTTAATGTGAAAATGTAGTAGCATAAATTTCTGAGTAGCAAATTAGTAAGAAGCCTGAAAAGAATAATACCAGAAAGAATAATTAGAAGTCGATATTTTTTACTTCCTATATGCCAACACATTCTATGTGCATTGTTGTAATCAATCCTTTTAAATTTGAAAAACCAGCTGTTGCTGACTTGTGAAACTGATGAGTCAGTTTCAGAAGCTGCAGAATATAAATTGATCATCCTGTTTTTTTAATAATGCAATCGTGAGATTTGATAACATTTCTAAATAATGTTAAACCACTTATCTAGTTGCAGTATATTTTATAAAAAATAAAATTCAAAATTATTTCTTGGTGTTCAGTGAAATTTTTAAAAGACTTTTAAAAGATAAGACTTTTGGTCTATATGGGATTTATTAAATTTATCTTTAATATTTCCAGAGATTTATAGGGGACACTGAATGTGTTGTTGGAAATAAATTTACTGCTGGAAAAATTGGTAAAGCATAAAATTCAACAACATTGTTTGAAATTCTAGAGCTATAGTAAAATCACCAATATAATATTGGGAAAAATTATCCCAGTTGACACCTAATATAAACAGAAATCATGTATGGTTCTATTAATCATACTTCAGGATTTGTTTGCGTTGGGAAGTTTCTAATCCTATTCTGTGTTTCTTTGTATTCTGCACATGAGTAAAATCATCTGCTTATCTTTTACTTTTTGATTCAGCTCATTTAGCATGATGATTTCCAATTTCATCTAAGTGACAGCAAGCTGCAATACCATTTTTCTCACAGCAGAATAAAATTCCATTGTGTATATATACCACATTTTGTTTACTAAATGGTACTCATTTGTGTTGAGAACTGTTGTTTCCTGATGTTGGATACTGTAAATATTGGTCCAATAAACATAGATATACTTATTTTCAGATTAATGTTTTTGTGATCTTGGAATAGATTCTAAGGAGTAAGATAGTTTCTATTGGTTATGTTTTGAGAGGTCTCCAACCTGTTTTCCAGCAGTACAGAACAGTCCCACCAACAGTGACTAAGCATTTCTTTTTCAACACATCCCTCAAACACTTAGTATTTCTGTTTCTTTTCATTTCTTTTCACACCAATTCTGCTGGATTTAGGTGATATCTCACTGTTTTTATTTGCATTTCCGTGACAGTCTATTACATGATGAACATTTTTCTTTGTCTCTTGACCATGTCTCGAGGGAATGTCTGTTTATCCCCTTTCCATTGAGAGTTTTTGGCTATTGTTGACCTTTGAAAGTGCTTAATGTATCTTAGAAATCAGCCCTTTGTCTGATGAATGGTTTGAAAAGAGTTCCTCTGAATCAGCAAGCTTTCTTCTTATTTTTTTTCCCTTTATTTTATTTTATTTTTTTTTACAGTTGTAGATTTACAATTTTTTGTGCTTTGGTTTCAATTATACAATGATCAGATACCCATCCCTTCACCAGTGCCCATTTTCCACCACCATGGATAATATCCCTCCCACCCCCATCCCCCCATCCCCCCTGTATCTGTTGCAGGGCAATCCCCTGTGTTCTCTCTCTCCTTTTGGGTGTTGTGGTCTGCAAAAGAGGCATTGAGTGGCAAACATGTTCAGTCCATAGTCTACTTTCTTCTTATTTTAAGTGTCTATTTCTTGTAGGGCTGTAGTGATAGCACAGAGGTAGGGAGTTTGCTTTGTACACAGCCAGCCCGGTCGAGCCGGGTTCGATTCCTCTGCCTCTCTCACAGAGCCTGTCAAGCTACCGAGAGTATGTTGCCCACTCCCCGTGACATATTCAATATGCCAAACACAGGAACAACAAGTCTCAAAATATAGATGTTACTGGGCCTGCTTGAGCAAATCAATGAACAATGGGAGGACGGTGACAGTGGTTTCTGGTAGAGTGCAGGTTTTTTGTTTGCTATATTTCCGTTAATTTATTTCTACTGTTATTTACTATGTTGCTGACATTGCATAACAGTAAAGGCCACTCTCTTATTTGGTAAGGTTTTTATCTATATTGTTCTATATAAAATGACATTCTTTACAATAATTAAATTAGCACTGCTGTTATGAGCAAACCCTAATAATAAGTGTAAAAGCAAGATTCTTTTGCATTAGGGCAAAACTTTTTGGAAATTTACTGAATGGGAGAAAATATTTTGATAATGTGCTTTTGAAAATAGATTTATTTTAAAGATACCTATGAAATTTATGAAACTAAACAAGAAAATAGGCTATCGATATATGGGGAAATAACTGAATAGACAAAGGAGACATGAAGGTATCTACCAGAATGTTTATTAAGAAGACAAAGAAAAACAGATAAGGTAAAATAGAGGAAATGTGTCATAAATACAATGAAAATAAGTAGGGAGAAGAAAATTCAGAAACAAAAATGAAACAAAAAATCAAAACAAAAAACAAAACTAAATGAGGATATGATGCAAGCAAAAAATATAAACTATCATGAAGTATAGTGGAAAATGTCAAACTTAAGGGAAAGCTAAAATACAGTGTCTACCTTTCATTTTAAACATAAAGATAGCACCTACTAAAACAAAAATAGGATACTCCCCTAGAAATATTCTAGGAATCTAGGAGTCAGCATGGCTTGTGGACTGATGGTTTAAATATGAATCTAGCAGTCTCATTCGGAACATTATTTTACTACTTTGGTTTTTCTAGAATTTATATCATAGACTGTGGAGGACTAATCTGGAAATCAGAAACAAGAAAACTACGATTTTTTTCCCATTGAAATTAGACCATTTGTTAATCCCTAGAATAAGTAGACTGAATACGTTTTACTTAGACAAAAAAGAAATGAATGATTAAACAGTGAGCATAATATATTCAGTTGTGCACATAATCACTGTTTTATTCTCCATATCATCATATAATCTATATTCTACTTTGTATATAAGAAATGAAATTGATGGGCTGGTGAAAATAAAACACAGTATGATCATTCCTGTGATCCATAGAAAATATCTAAAGATATGATTATGGTATATAAAGGTATGGTATGTATAGCTTATTTGTAGTGGAAAATATATTTCTGTTTTGTAAGATAAGCATCAACAAATATTTTGTGTTGAACACTGTCAGTGCATGAGTCATCTATAAAAATTACTTCAGGTAAAACAATAAAATTCAGCTGATAAACACAGGCAGAGTTCATAGAAGCACATACGGCACTGAGGAGTAACAACGAGTTGGCTATAGGAAAGGCAGAACCTTACCTGCTATAATATATCTCCAATTGCCCCCAAAGTAATTATTGATAAGATATGCAAATGTAAACATATACACATAATTATTTACATTAGCACTGTAGCACTAATCCCATTGTTCATCAGTTTGCTGGAGCAGGCACCAGTTACATATCCATTGTGAGACTTCTTACTGTTTTTGGCATATTGAATAAGAGGCTCTGCTGGGCGGGCAGGATAATCTTGGTATCTTGCAGGGCTCTCCAACAGGGACAGAGGAATCGAACCCGGATTGGCTGTGTGCAAGGTAAACACCCTACCTGCTGTACTATCAGCCCAGCCCATTTACATTATTACCATCCAAATGCATGTATTTATGAAATTTTAATTAACTATTTTGAAAGCTAGTCTTAAACAAATTGAATATCATGTGACTATCTCAAAGTACATAAAATTCAAAAATAGTCAAGTCAAAGAATATACACATTAATTGACATTTCTAACTAAAATCTATTCTTTTCCTTATCTTACTCTTATCTCTTTCCATTTTACACATAGATCAAGATATAAGACAGAAATGAGAAATCACACAGCAATAACAACATTCATCCTCCTGGGATTGACAGATGACCTACAACTGCAGATTCTGCTTTTTATATTTCTACTTATCAACTACATGTTGAGTGCTGTTGGAAACCTGACCATCATCATTCTCATCTTTGTGGATTCCCACCTTAAAACTGCCATGTACTATTTTCTGCAAAACTTTTCCTTCTTAGAAATCTCATTCACATCTGCCTGTATCCCTAGATTCTTGTACAGTATAGCAACAGGAGATAAAACCATTACCTATAACGCTTGTGCATCTCAGTTATTTTTCACAGACCTATTTGGAATAGTAGAATTTTTTCTTCTGGCAACTATGTCCTATGATCGTTATGTAGCTATCTGCAAACCCCTTCATTATAATACTATCATGAATCCTGTAGTCTGTAAAAAACTTACCTCTAGCTGTTGGATAATTACACTGTTGCTCTTAATACCACCACTAGGCTATGGACTGACACTGGAATTCTGTGACTCTGAAATCGACCACTTTGTCTGTGATGTTAATCCTCTCCTGAAAATCTCATGTTTTGATACAGAATTCATAGAGAAGTTGGTTCTTTTCTGCTGTTCATTTATCTTTCTAGTAACTTTCACATTTGTGGTTTGGTCCTATGGAAGTATCATTCACACGATTCTTGGGTTCCCTTCTGCTCAGCAAAAGAAAAAGGCCTTTTCTACCTGTTCCTCCCATATGATTGTGGTTTCCATCACTTATGGCAGCTGCATCTTCATCTATATCAAACCTTCTGCAAAAGATGAAACGGCTACTAATAAAGTCGCGTCAGTATTTGTTTCTTCTATCTCTCCCATGTTAAACCCATTTATTTATACTCTGAGAAACAAACAAGTGAAAAATGCCTTGAATGAATTTCTAAAACGACTACTC
Source organism: Sorex fumeus (assembly GCF_029834395.1). NCBI lineage: Eukaryota > Metazoa > Chordata > Mammalia > Eulipotyphla > Soricidae > Sorex > Sorex fumeus. The sequence continues at coordinate 13,482,713 of NW_026606086.1, read as the reverse complement.
TTCTTGGGGCCACAAAGAATAAACAGGTGTTAAGGAACTTGCCTTGCACGTAGCTGATCGAGGTTGTCCCAGGAGCAGAGCTGAGAGTGATTCCTGAGAAAGAAATCAAGCTGTAAGCCTTGGGCACTTCCTAGTGTGCCTCCTTAAAAATAGCAAAAAACACACACACAAACATCCCATACTGTTCTCAAGCAATTAAGAGCATGGTATTCAAACATGCAGCAAACTCAAGCCTTATGTATTTTGTCCCTTTGCAATCTGTCTATATTTTATACCTATGATGATCAAGTCACTCGTCTCCATATACACTAGCTTCTGTGATTAAAATGCAAAAACAGCTAAATACAAATTATTTTATGAATCAATAATAATATCCCCATATAATTATAGGCATTATGTCAATGGAAATGATTTTATGTCTAGTCCATATCTATTTGTCATACCTATGTACATGCATAAATACTAAATAAAAAGTAACTAACTAATGTTTATACTTACATGAAAGTGAATAAATTTTAACTACCAAAATTATTTAGAAATAAGCTCTGATTTCTATAATCTCTACAAAAATTTTTTGTTTTAGAAATGTTCTATTAGAATTGCTGTGACCTAATTACCTTTTTCAGATGAAATTTTTGTCTTGGAGTTCTCTAAGAGAAAAGAATTACTTATTTTGGTTTGTTGTGTGTGTGGTGTGTGGGGGTTCTTTTATTTTTGGTATAATGTGGTCAATGACTTTATCTCATATTTCCATTTATAGCTCTGGTTGCTTTTTTATTATATAATTTCTTTTTTTTTTTTTTTTAGTTTCTTTTTGAGTCACACCCGGCAATACACAGGGATTACTCCTGGCTTTACACTCAGGAATCACTCCTTGCCGTGGAGCCAGGTGACCATATGGGATGCTGGGAACTCAACCTGGGTCAGCCACGTGCAAGGCAAACACCCTACCTGTTGTGCTATTACTCTAACCTCTTAATTTCATTTTTTTGTGCTACCGAAGTAGTGCTAAGAGTGTCACACAGTACTCCTAACAATACTGCTCAGGGAGATGTAGGCCTCTTGGTTCAGTGATCCATAACTTGATCACTATTTCTGTGGTCTCTTTAAACCTACCTTATATCATAGAATTTGCCTCTTGATTTTATTATATTTTTACAGCATCTTTAATTTCAAAATTTATTTCTAGCCATCAGAGTAATTTTTTCCTCCTATCATTTTCTTCTAGTTCAGGGTTCAAAGAATATGACAGCTGGTAGTACAACTGTCTTGCATATAGTGTTAATTTTGGTATTTTCTATGGCTAGAACAGTTTATTATTTATTGACTAAAAAATGACACTAAAGCCCTAATTACAAATTCTGTCCTGCGCTCAGTAGCTACTGGGATTTTTTCTTTAGTTTTTTCAAGAATTAACACATTTCTGAAATTCTATAAATGTCAAAAAGTTTATATATATATATATATATATATATATATATATATATATATATTGCTTTTTGGGTCACACCCGGCCATTGCACAGGGGTGACTCCTGGTTCATGCACTCAGGAATTACTCCTGGAGGTGCTCAGGGGACCATTTGGGATGCTGGGGATCAAACCCGGGTTGGCTGCGCACAAGGCAAAAGCCATACCCGCTGTGCTATCGCTCCAGCCCTAAGGGATATTTTTAAGTGGTATTTGTAGTACAAATATGTCTCTCTAGTGACCAGCACTCAGTGTTAGTCCAAATTTTGAAAGTGAAATGAAAAGTGTAATAAATATAATATTGGGCCACAGGATTTGTATATTTAACAAGTTTTATGTCCTTTAAGATATATGCTATAAAATATTCTATAATGACTCATCACAAAGTAAAAAGTAAAGAGACTATAGAGATAGAATAGGGAGTAATGTTCATGCCTTGTACACAGAGAACCCCAGTTCAATCCCAGCACCACATAGGGTCCCCTGAGTACCACCAGACATGAGCCCAAGTGCAGAGTCAGGAGTAAGTCTTGTGCACCACTCAGTGCAGCTCAAATACAAACAAAAACTAAAATAGTTCACACACTTGTTTTCTATTCTCTCAATAGTTGCCTTATTTTATATAGTGCAAGATAATAGAATTCTAAGTCACTTAAGCTTAATTTTAATGATGAATCTGCATTTTGTTCCAGAAGGTATCAAACAACATGATGGGTATTAGTTTAATGGGTAGTAAAGCTACATTTGGGTTAGATTTATTTTTAATAATAAATTGAATAATAATATGTAAAATATTAATGGTAAAATGATGATGTGGTTAATGATTTCATCTCATATTCCTTTTATTGAACTCTAATTTCTTGGTTTTGAAATTTTCTAACACCTAATTGTATCTTTGCATGCTATTTAAAATGCATGCCATGTTGGTTTATGTAGTTAAAACTACAAAATTCCCGGCTTCAACTCCAATATATTCATTTTCTAATATTTCCACTTTTATTGGTGTAAAATATTAATGCTTATTATCAATTTTAAATTGGTAATAGAAATGCAGGAGAAAGAGTCATTCACACCCAAGAGTCATCATATTCTCCAAATGAGATAACAAATTGCCAATTAAATATTTTCTATGGGGAATTATTATTTTTGTAATTTTCTTGATTCTATGCCCAAAGGATCAAATTAGGCATGATAAAAAACAACACAAAATATTTCTTAAAATAATTGCAGTCAATGACCCAAAGATATGTTACTTACAATAAAAAATTTATTTATTATATTTGAATTCAATGTAATTTATATCTAATGTGTGATGTCTAAGACACATGTAATACCTGATGTCTAATATGTAATGTCTAGGAGATGTGAAGTCATTATAAATATGTGAAGGAAATCCTTCTTTTGAAGACCCATCCAATTATTTGTTAAATTGCCTGCATTACTTTGTCTCTCTTGTAATAATGTCCTTTCTAAAAATATTGTATATTTGTGTATATTTATATATATATACATTTACTATTTGAGCTCTGATGAAATTGCACAGGTATTACTCTCTTACTTTGCATATGGCCAATTCATATTAGTTCCGCAGTACTCCATATGAACACCAAATGAGGTGTATGCTCTACCAATAGTGGGTGTGGCTCAATAGTAATTTTTAAAAACTTGGTATGGGGGTCGGTCATGAATGTAACTCAAAGAGTGCAGCACATGGCTTCCATGCTTCAAGACCTCTGATAGTATCACTGGCAATCTGATAACTTATAGGTGTAAACATAGTATTATATTGTCAAAAATCCACTGCCAGGACATTTATCGATATTTATCACTAAGAAAAAAATTAAACTGTGCACGCCAAAATAATTTGGTATTTGAGTTTTTTTGGGGGGGCTTTTTGGTTCATACCTGGCCATACACAGGGGTTACTCCTGGCTCATGCACTAAGAAATTACTCCTGGTGGTGCTCAGGGGACCATACTGGATGCTAGGAATCGAACCTGGGATGGCTGCATGCAGGCAAATGCCCTACCCGCTGTGCTATCACACCAGCCCCAAAATATTTACTTTTTATTAAAAATATAAATATTAGTTTAATAGTATAGGGTGACATTAAATTTATCATGTTTTAATTTATTTAATTGACCACCGAGGAAAGAGTGGAAATTGACTAGTTTTGTTATCTGTTCAGAAAAGCGCTAATAAATTTAGTGTCATGTTGTGTCAGTACATAAAGTTTAACGTAGTAGGATAAATCAAAATAGTTACCTATGAGGGGCCCAGAGAACATTGGGTAGGACACTTGCCTTTCAAGTGGCTGACTCAATTTAGATCCACAGCATACCAAATAGTCCTGCAAGTATTTACAATAGTGATTCCTGAGTGCAGAACCTGGAGTTACCTGAGCATCAATATGTGTGCCCCCTCCCAGTAATAAAACCTAAAATGTAACACTATCAAATAAAATAGGTATGACTAATTATATTTTAGGATTTTTATCTGTGAGTTAATAAGAATATAATAAACTTGTGGTTAACAAACTCTTTTTCATTTTTTTGGGGGGGTAGTTACACCCAGAGATGCACATGGGTTACTCCTGGCTTTGCTCTCAGGAATTACTCTTGGCGGTGCTCAGGGTACTATATGGGATGCTGGGAATCAAACTCAGGTCAGCTGTGTGAAAGGCAAACACCCTACCCGCTGTGCTATCGCTCCAGAACCAACAAAATCTTGATCCTTACATTACCAAAAGATTTTGGAAATTAAGTAGACACAAGTTTCAATTACTTATTACTCATTTCTTCTAAAATTTATTTTATTTATGTTCCCCGAAATTCTTTACTTCTAGAAGTTATGATCATATTATATATAAAGTATTTATGAGGTTTTAAGTAAAGTCACTTATGTAAAATGTTACTATGAACTTAATAAAAATATCAGATTAAAACATCTGTTGGTCTTTGAATACATGAGGCGTGAGGCTTGCTCAGGGCTAATCCTGAGTCTGTGCTCCCCTGAGGATCAATACTAAGAGGGCCCAAGTGGTTATATGGGATGTCAAGAATTTACCCATGTTCAACCGAAGTATTCTCTCCACTTTATTTCAAGCATTATACTATGGATTATTGTTTTGTTTTGTTGATTTTACAGGAGTGGAGTTGGGCCACACAAAGCTATGCTCAGGTATCACAACTGATTCGGAGTTCAGTGATTACTCCTAGCAGTGCCCAGGGAAACATGTGCAGTGCTGGGGAAAGGAAAAATTGTCATCCATATACAAGTCAAGCACCTTAACCAATATCATGCAACCTCTCCATCACATCTAATGGTGTAACTCTGTTTGTCCAATATTAAATTTAATCAATAAATTCAGGTTTAATTACATTAAGATAATTAGTTTATATAAAATTCTAAAAGCTTTGTATTAGTTTCTATTTTTTTATTTTAGAACATTTTAATTTGTATTAAGAGTTAAATGTTTTAAGTACCACCATTAGAGCATCACATATTTATCATTATAATACATATTTACATATATATACATACAAAATAAAATAACACAAACAGAATGTTTGTGTTTTATAATCCTTAAACATTTTCTAATGGTTTGGAAAACCACCAAACCACCACAGTAACCAAGGGTAATGTTTATGGAGATTTTTTTTTTTTTTTGCTTTTTGGATCACACCTGGTGATGCAGAGCAGTTACTCCTGGCTCTGCTCTCATAAATTACCCCTGGCGGTGCTCAGAGAACCATATGGGATTCTGGAATCAAACCCAGGTCGGCTGCGTGCAAGGCAAATGCCCTACCTGCTGTGCTATCACTCCGGCCCCTGGAGAAGATTTTTTTTTCTTTTTTACTAGTGAAACACCATGAGGTACAGTTGTAGATTTACTATTTTTTGTGCTTGGGTTTCTATTATACAATGATCAAATACCCATCCCTCCACCAGTGCCCATTTTCCTCCACCATGGATAATATCCTGGAGAAGATTTTTAACACTTATTTTTGTCCTTTGTAGAATTTCCTAGAAGCTGAGACTGAGCAAAAGTGGGGAGAGGGGTTGTGACATGTAATTGATATTTAAAGGGACATATTTATTTCTTTCTCTTTCATTTTGGAAACTAGTCTACTTTATTATTCTTTCTAGACACGAACATTATAATCTTTAGAGATTTCTGGCTTTGATCTGCATCTCCCTGATGATTAGTAGTGATCAAGAGCATTTTTTCATGTGCCTTTTGATCATTCGGATTTCTTCTTTGAGAATGTTTCTGTTCATTTCATTATCTCATTTTTTGATGGGGTTGGGTGTTATCTTCTTGGGCAGTTCAATCAGTGCCTTGTATAACTTTGATATCAACCCCTTATCAGATGGGTACTGGTTGAATATCCTTTCTCATTCTGTAGACTGCCTCTGTATTCTGGTCACGGTTTCTTTTGAGGTGCAGAAGCTTCTTAGATTAAGATGGTCCCATTTGTTTATCTCTGTTTTCACTTGCTTGGCTAGTGGCGTGTCATCTTTGAAAATAACTTTAGCGTCAATGTCATGGAGGGTTTTGCCGATCTTGTCTTCAATGTACCTTATGGATTCTGGTGTGATGTTGAGATCTTTAATCCATTTTGAACTGACTTTTGTGCATGGTGTTAGGTAGACGTCTGAGTCCATTTTTTTTTGCATGTAGCTGTCCAGTTTTGCCAGCACCATTTGTTAAAGAGGTTTTCCTTACTCCACTTCACATTTCTTGCTCCCTTATAGATGATGATGTATTTGTGGAGGTGTGTCAGGATCTTCAACCCTGTTCCATTGGTCTATGGTTCTGCTTTTGTTCCAGTATCATACCATTAATTATTACTGCTTTGTAGTAGATTTTGAGGTTGGGGAGGGTGATTCCTCACATTATCTTTTCCCCAAGAACTGCTTTAGCTATCCGTGGGGGCTTATTGTTCCATATGAATTTCAGAAGTGTTTGCTCCATTTCTTTGAAGAATGCCATTGATATCTTTATAGGGATCATATTAAATCTGTATAATTCTTTGGGGAGTATTACCATTTTGACAACATAAATCCTATCGAACCATGAGCAGGGGATATTTTTACATTTCCTCGTGTCCTCTTTTATTTGGTGGAGTAATGTTTTGTAGTTTTCTTTGTACAATTACTTTACCTCCTTAGTTAAGAGATGTCATCTCACACCAGAGACACTGGCCCACATCTAAAAGAACAAAAGCGACCAGTGCTGGCATGGATGTGGGGAGAAAGGGACCCTCCTTCACTGCTGGTGGGAATGTGGACTGGTTCAGCCCTTTTGGAAAACAGTATGGACGATTCTCAAAAAATTAGAAATTGAGCTCCCATTTGACGCAGCAATACCACTTCTTGCAATGTATCCCGGAGAGGCAAAAACGTATAGTAGAAATGACATCTGCACTCGTATGTTCATTGCAACACTGTCTACAATAGCCAGAATCTGGAAAAAACTCAAGTGCCCCAGAACAGATGAGTGGTTAAAGAAACTCTGGTACATCTACACAATGCAATACTATGCAGCTGTTAGAAAAGATGAAGTCATGAAATTTACATACAAGTGGTACTACATGGAAAGTATCATGCTAAGTGAAATGAGTTAGAAATAGATGGACAGACATAGAAAGATTGCACTCGTCTGTGTAATATAAAGTAAAAGAATGGGAGACTAACACCCAAGAGTAGTAGAGATAAATACCAGGAGGTTATCTCCACGGTTTGGAAACTGGCCTCACATGCTGTGGGAGAGGGCAATTTAGATAAAAAAAAAAAGGGAACACCAGGTAGAGAGTGTTCTGAGGACCTGCCTGGGATGGAAAATTTGTGTTGAAAGTAGACTATAGACCAAACATGATGATCACTCAATACCTCCACTGCAGTCCACAACACCCAAAAGGAGAGAGAGAACAAAAGAATGCCCCGCCACAAGGGTGTGGGGGGCATAGGGTGGAGATGGTTGGAGGGATTATGGGATTATTGGTGGTGGAGAATGGGCACTGCTGGAGGGATGGGCACTCTATTATTGTGTGACTGGAACGCAAGCACAAAAGTTAATAACTTTGTAATTGTACCTCATGGTGATCCAGTAATAATAAAAAATTAATTAAAAAAAGATTTCTGGCTTTGAGTTAAAATATGTCTAGATGCATAAAAATTCACACCCCCTTGAGAGGTTGTTAGACCAATTTGCTACATTCAAATATGAGTAGACTAGTCTATAGGCATTAAAAAGTGGTAATTATCTTAATTAATATTCCAATCTCTGACAGGATAATAAGATGCTTTTATTATTGACCAACCAAAGCTTGTTTCCCTTGGTAGGCAATGCTGCACTTGGTAGGCGATGCTGAAATGGCTGCTTCTGGCAGTAGTAGAGAGGGTTACTTCCAAGTCATTTCCCACATGATTTAATGATGACTAAAATCCAACACTCAGTCAGAAGTTCATTATCTAGTGGAAACAAACCTTTTATTTAGAGTCTTCACTGAATTGCACCCTTAGACAGGTGGTACATTTCCTGCACATATCACCACATTCATACACATGCTCTAGTTTATAGAGTTGCCATCTATAGGTAATGAATGCAGTTGTGTAAAAAGGGAAAGAGAAATACAAGTAAGAAATCCTTATGAACCAGGACACTAATGGTTACCAGGAGATTATGAAAATTATGTAAGTGGACACAACTTACACATAATTTTCTTAACTATACTCTGAAATTCAAATTATATTTATATTTGTTATATGGGCTGGAGCGATAGCACAGTGGGTAGGGCATTTGCCTTGCATGCAGCCGACCTGGGTTTGATACCTATGCCCCTCTCGGAGAGCCTGGCAAGAGTATCCAGAGTATCCAGCCCACACAGCAGACCTGGCAATCTACCTGTAACATATTCAATATGCCAAAAGCAGCAACAACAAGTCTCACAATGGAGACATTCCTGGTGCCCATTCGAGCAAATTGATGAACAATGGGAGGACAATGCTACAGTGCTATTTGTTATGTACTTACTTCCTTAGGTTATACTCCTAGCATACATAAAATATTCATCAGGTTTTAAATAAAAGCTATGTCAAATGTCCAAATGAACTTATTTTATTAAAAATCCTACTCAGAACCAGTTCCAGGGAACCTAAAGAGACCCCTCTTCAGCCGAGGTGCCCTCTGAGCTTCTGGCCAACAGGGACCCCACAAGTCTTAGGAGTGCATCAGAAGTGAACTGCCAAGTCTCACACAGGCACCAAAGTGGGCCCTCCTCTAACATTATAGCGGAACAGTGGGTGTGGCCTCTGGGACAACATCCGTTCATGGGGCCTTAGTTATTTTTTCCCTTTCCCAGCACTTTGGACTCACATCTCAGCCTCCCTTGCCTAATTCTCATGAGGACACCCTGGTTATCCCAAACACATTAGGCCAATGGTCCACTAGCCTACTCCAATAAAAAAAAATACTCCCTAAACTCACTAAAATAATGGTGAACCCAGGAATCTGAACAAGACTACTGTAAAAGAACACATCCCCTGAAGCTGCACTAGTGGGCTCACATAAGGCACAGAACAGGACAAAAATGGTGGTATTCCTAAAGGGGGAAAAGGAGACACCATTGAACAAGCCCATCTACAATCCTCCCTTGCAGCGAGAAGGGATCACTGATATTGAACTTGAGGAATTCACATCCATATTACCACAGCAACATGAACAAAGGGTGCATATTCAACCACAAGGAGTATTGAAGAAAAGAGTCCTGAGGCCTCAAAAGAAATTCCCACAAATACAATCTCTCGAAAGGAATTTAGAGATGAAATGTTGAGGATGCTTAATGAACTCAAAGAAATGGGAGAACAGGCATCCAGTAAAATTAAAGGAGGACACGAACAAAGCAGTGGAATGAAAAGCCAACAAAATACAGGAAGAAATGAGAGCAGAAATAAGAAAGCTACAACAGAAGTGTCACTAATAAAAGAGTGGATAGATAAAATTAAAAACTCAGTGTGTGCCCTAAACAGTAGAATGACAATGGCCAAAGACGGAAGCAGTGAGCTTGAAGATGAGCTGCAGATAGCATACAGGGAAACACATATAATGGAAAAAGACCTCAAAATAGCCCTCAGGCAAATAAGAGAACTAGGGGATATATTCGGGAGAACAACATAAGAATCACTGGAGTACCAGAAAGACAGGGAAGCAACCCCAATGAAGTAGCAACAGTTAAATATATCATTGCTGAGAAGTTCCCAGAGGTGGAGAATGCAGGCATCCAGACCCAAAAAGCCCAAAAGTTACAAACTAAAAGAGACTCTAATAAAAAGACTCCAAAACATATATCAGAATGACAAATACCATGGATAGAGACACAAAACTGCACACAGAGAGGTTAAAGAAGGAAATCACATACAAAAGAACACCCCCTACATTTACAGCAGACTCATCAGTGGAAACTGTCTAAACCCAATGAAATGAATGCCACACCAATAACACCTTATCCTGCTAAATTTTTATTCAGACTCCAAGGAATGCACTATTTCATTAGACAACAGTTCTGGAACTTTGTAGAATCAAAACCAACCTTAAATAAGGACTAAAGGGACTTTTGTAAGACAAGCAAACTCTTATAAGCACCAATAAACCTCTACAGGAATATGGCACAAAACCATCATAACAATAATCTCTCTCATTGTCAATGGTCTAAATACACCAATTAAGATACACAGAGTGGCAAAGCGAATTTAAGAACCGAATCCAACATACTGCTGCCTACCAGAAACACATCTGAACAGTCAGAGAAAATACAGACTCTGTGAAAGGATGGAAAACAATCTTTCAAACAAACAACTCCCTCAAAATAGCAGAGTGGCTATAGTAGTATCCAGCAATATAGATTTCAATTTGAAAATCTATATCCAGCAATATAGATTTCAATTTGAAAAAAGATTTGAAGGGACAGCAAAGGCCATTTTTTAATAATCAAGGAATATGTACAACAGGAAGAAATCACACTACTAAACATATATGCACCCAATGAGGGGTCAGCAAAATACTTAGAACAACTGATAATAGACTTCAAGGAGGACAATGGTAGCAACACAGTAGTAGCCGGATATTTCAACATTGTATAATCACACTTTGATAGGACAAAAGACTAAAACTCAGCAAAGAATTGCTGGTTGAAGGAATAAATGGAAGAGATAGATGTATACAGTGTTTTTATCCTGGCCCCAAAACAAATACATAATCTTTTCCAATGCACTTGGAATATTTTCCAAGATAGATGACATGCTGGACCAAAAACATACCTCAATAGAATAAGGAAGATAGAAATTGTACCAACTCTCTTTTTATACCATGAAGAACTGAAAATAGAAGTTAATCACACAGAGAAATGGACAGTCTAATCAAAAAACTGGAAATTAAACAGCTCAATGTTGAACAAGTGGGTCAGAAAGAAAATCAAGGAAGAAATCAAAAGATTCCTGGAAACAAATGACAATGAAGACATGAGCTACAAGAACTGTGGGAAATAGTTAAGGCAGTGATAAGAGGAATATGTATAGCTCTGCAAGCATTTCTCAGAAAGGAAGGAAGGACCCACATAAATAACTTGACTTAACAGCTTAAGATCTTAGAAAATGACCAACAAATGGAGTCCAAAACAGACAGGAGGAAAGAAATGATAAAACTTAGATCAGAAATTAACAAGCTGGATTCGCCCCCAAAATATCCAATAGATCAATTAAACCAAGAACTGATTCTTTTAAAAAATAAGCAATATTGATAAACCACTAGCAATACTCACAAAGAAAGACAAGAAAAAAACTTAATAAAACAAATTAAAAATGAAAAGAGACACATCAAAACAGAAACTGAAGAAATTCAAAAGATGATCAAAGATTACTTTGAAAGTCCGTATGCCATGAAATAAGAGAATCTAGAAGAAATGGATAAATTCCTGGATTCCTATAACCTCCCAAGGCTGATCCAAGAAGATTTGAAATACCTAAATAGACCTATCACTGTCAAGAAAATTGAAATAGTAATCAAAAGTCATCCATAAATAAAATCCCAGGTCCAGATGAATTCACTAACTAATTCTACCAAATATTCTTTTAAACATTTATTGAGCTCATTCTAAACCACTTATGATTGGGAGTAGGGGTCCTTGTCAAGACTCCACTGTGTTGGATGAGACTTGGACCCCAGATCGAGCTAGCGCTGGCTCAGGCTAATAATAAAATTCCTTTGCTTTTGTATGATCGTGTGTGGAACTGGGTCTCTCTGCGATTGGAGATCTGAAACTTATCACAACAACTATAAATTTACATTGTGTGAATGGGAGTAGGATTGGGATTTGACCTTTTTTGGGGGGGTGGCTTTGTGTCACACCTAGCAATGATTAGGGGACACTCCTGGCTCTACATTCTGAGATTACTCCTGGCAGTGTTCAGGGGATTATATGGGGTTCTGGAGATTGAACTTGGGTTGGCCATGTGCTAGTAAATGCCCTACCCAGTGTGCAGTCTCTCCAGCCTCTCTACCAAACATTTAAAGATTACCTATTGATGGTCATTTTGAAGCTTTTCCAGGAAACTAAAGGAACAAAAATACTCACAAACATATCCTATGGGGCACATATTACCCCCAAACAAAAAGCAGACAGACAACACAATAAAATAAAATGACAGGTAGCAGAAACACCATCTGCATTCCTATGTTCATTGCAGCACTATTCAACATAGGCAGAATTTGGAAACAACCTGAGTATCTAAGAACAGACGAATGGTTAAAGAAACGACGGCACATATACACAATGGAATACTATGCAACTTTAAGGAGGGATGAAGTCATGAAATTTGCCTATAAATGGATAGACATGAAGAGTATCATTCTGAGCAAAATGAATCAGAAGGAAAGTGACAGATATAGAATTACTGCATTTATTTGTGGAATATAAAATATATATAGCAGAAGAATAATATCCATTGCCAGGGTCAAGATGGCTTAGGGCGACTGGTCCATGGTTGGAACCACAAGTATGTGTAGGGCTGAGGATAGATAAGAAAGATAAGAGAATGATATGATAATAATAGCTGGGAATGATTACACTTGACAAGAGCTGAAGGCTAGGGGCTGGAGCGATAGAACAGTGGGTAGGGCATTTGCCTTGCATGCAGTCAATCCGGGTTCAATCCTAGCATCCTATATAGTATACTGAGCAACACCAGGAGTAATTACTGAGTTCAAAGCCAGGAGTAACTCCTGTGTATTGCCTAGTGTGACCCAAAAAAGCCAAAAAAGAAAAAAGATTTGAGGGTTAAAAGTAGATAAGGGGTATTCTGGATAACCTTTCAGTATCAATATTGCAATCCATATGGCCAAAAGGATATATATGTGTGTATGTATATATAGAGAGAGAGAGAAGAAGAAGAAGAAGATGAAGAGGAAGAGGAAGAGGAAGAAGAAGAAGAAGAAGAAGAAGAAGAAGAAGAAGAAGAAGAAGAAGAAGAAGAAGAAGAAGAAGAAGAAGAAGAAGAAGAAAAGCACCTGCCATAGACAGGCAGGACGTGGAGGGTGGAAGGTGATGGAAATGAACCTGGAAACACTGGTTCTGGGAACTGTACATTGTAAACAGTAAATCAGAGAAGATGGGAATTTAGGAAACTATGTAACTGATATTTAATCAGATCAGCAAAGTTAAAGTATATGAGATATTACATCAGAAAGAAAGTATAAGAGGGGCTGTGAATGTTGGACCAGAATGACTCATGAACAGTTGTAAAGACTCAAGGCAAGTCAGCATTAGGATTGTGAAACAAGTTTCTAATACATCAATATTATAAAATATAGCACCACTATAATTCTTTTTTTAAAATTTATTTATTTATTTATTGAATCACTGTGGGAAAGCTTACAAAGCTATCAGGTTTATGTCTCAGTCATGCAAATATCAAACACATTTCCCTTTACCAATGCTTATTTTTCACCATGAAGAACCCCAATAAAACCCCACCCCCCACCCCTCCCCGTCCCTGTGAGGCAGATGAATTCTAGTTAACACTCTATCTGCTTTGATTAGATTCATTGTTTCAATAAAAGATTCACCACTATTATTTAGAGTTTACCCCCCCCCAATCAGACATGCTGAAAAAGCATTGTGAAGTGATTTGCTTTCTACAGCTGGGTTCAAGAATTAAATGTTGGTTTTGGATTTCTGCTATTTTACCTATTGACCCTGGAAGTATTTCTACTGAAAGTCAGATAGTTAAGAAATTGGTTTCTGTGTTCTGGAGTCGTGGCCGTGCTGGAGAGCCGCTTGTGGGGGCAACTGGTGGCCTCGGTAGGGCGTGAAGGGCGGACCGAAACGCCCCCCTTTCCATGAGGTTTTAGTCGCCCCCACACTCCCGGCTCATACCTGCTGTCCACAAGGCTCCCATGTGGCCGCTATCTTTCTTTCCAGAGAGGAGAGGGCAAATGGGGCAACACCCTTTCCCCTCCGGCAGACTTGATGGCCTGGATCAACACATAGTCCATTCACTTTTCTGCTCCAAGCTGCTGGGTTCTGCATTAAGTCCTTGTGCTTCTGGGGCCGTGGCTGTGCTGGAGAGCCGCTCGTGGGGGGCAACTGGTGACCTCGGTAGGGCGTGAAGGACGGACCGGAACGCCCCCCTTCCCATGAGGTTTTAGTCGCCCCCACACCCCCGGCTCATACCTGCTGTCCACAAGGCTCCCATGTGGCCGCCATCTTTCTTTCCAGAGGGAGGAGGGCGGAAGGGAGCAACACCCTTTCCCCTCTGGGCAGAAATGATTGCCTGGATTAACGCATAGTCCTTTCACTTTTCTGCTCCAAGCTGCTGGGTTCTGCATTAAGCCCTTGTGCTTCTGGGGCTGTGGCCGTGCTGGAGAGCCGCTCGTGGGGGGCAAGTGGTGACCTCGGTAGGGCTTGAAGGACGGACCGGAACGCCCCCCTTCCCATGAGGTTTTAGTCACCCCCACACCCCCGGCTCATACCTGCTGTCCACAAGGCTCCCATGCGGCCGCCATCCTTTCCAGAGAAGAGAGGGCGAATGGGGCAACACCCTTTCCCCTCTGGGCAGAAATGATGGCCTGGATTAACGCATCGTCCATTCACTTTTCTGCTCTAAGCTGCTGGGTTCTGCATTAAGTCCTTGTGTTTCTGGGGCTGTGGCCGTGCTCCAAACTTAACTCTGATTTTCAGGGAGAAAGATTGGGTGGTTTACTTCTCATTGATCACTTTGTATATAGAGAGATGTCGCGCGGCAGCGCGGTTTTGAGAAAAAGTCCTCTTTCCCGCATACTCTAGCTGTGTTTGTAGAGGCTTCTGGTCACCGGGGTTCCATCTGGGGGAGGTGGGATGCGGCACCTACCCCATCTGGAACTTGCCGGTGGTCTCGGCTCTTTTTGGAACCTGTTTTTTTTTTTTCCCTCCGGGATCTGTGGTTCCCGCACCCTCCATGTGATCCTTCTCTTAGGCTTAATGCTTCAAAGATGGCGCTGGGGGGCGGGCTGTGGGCATGACTTCCGGAATCCGAGGTTACCCGGGAGCTGTAGTCTGGCAGATTTGAGAAAAAGTCCTCTTTCCCGCATACTCTAGCTGTGTTTGTAGAGGCTTCTGGTCACCGGGGTTCCATCTGGGGGAGGCGGGATGCGGCACCTACCCCATCTGGAACTTGCTGGTGGTCTCGGCTCTTTTTGGAACCTTTTTTTTTTTTTCTCTCCAGGATCTGTGGTTCCCACACCCTCCATGTGGTCCTTCTCTTAGGCTTAATGCTTCCTCCACTATAATTCTTTTACCTAAGCCATAGTAATGTAAACAGTAAGATAACAGAAAATTTAACTTAACTAGTCTTATTAATTTTCTTCTTAAAATTTATTTTATTCTTTTTCATTTTGGCTGGAGCGATAGAACAGTGGGTAGGGAGTTTGCCTTGCATGCAGGCAGCATGGCTGACCTGAGTTCGATTCCTCCACCCCCTCGCACAGCCTGGCAAGCTACTGAGAGCATCTCACCTGCACGGCAAAGCCTGGCAAGCTCCCTGTGACATATTTGATATGCCAAACACAGTAACAATTGTCACAATGGAGATGTTGCTAGGCCCCCTCGAGCAAATCGATGAACAATGGGAGGACAGTGACAGTGACAGAATGTGTGCGTGCGGTCTCATGCATGTCTCTATCCTACGATGATTGTTTTTTTCACTTACACATCGTGATTTATAAATTTTTTGCAAGAGTTTTAGTATATGACATTCTTTTAAAACCTTTGTATTGACCCAACAGGCATCACAACATCGGAGAATTCTCTGGGCCTCATACTGAGCCGATATCACCAGGACACCCCAGATGGAACAGGTTCAGTCTCCCCGCCTTCTCCAGATGGAATCCCAGCAATTCTAAACTTCTACAAGCATGGCTCCGGCGTGTGGGTATCAGGACTGTTCCTCTGAACCACATTGGGACACTGGAACTGGCAGTTCCATCCAGGCTCCCAGTAAGCCGCTGAAACCAGAAGTCACACCCTCAACATGCCCCTGGTGCCATTTTGCCATACACAGCAGTGAAGAGCCCCACTAAGCACCACAACTCCGGACCCTATACCAAGCCAATATCACTGGAACGCCCCAGATTGAGAGGGTGCAATATCCCTGCCTTCTCTGGATAGAATCCCAGTGACCATGAGCTTCTAAAAGCATGGCTCCGATATGTGAATTTCAGGCTAATTCTCAAAATCGCATTGGAATAGCTTCCTACAGAGTTGTCTGTGGAACTGAACTATTTATAATTTAGAATCTCAGAAGCGCGTGGCTGCTTATGTGGACATGCAACCTTCCCTGATACACAAAATGAGCAATGAAAAATAAATGATCTAGCGCCTGCCCCTGGAAGGCAGGCTGGAATGGTGGTGTGAAATATAATGCCCAAATGTAGAAGCAGAGTATCTGGGCAATTGTCTGCTATAGAGGCAGGGTAACGACTGGGATAGAAGTGGGGGTGGGCATAATGGGAATATTGCTGGTTGAAAGTTTGCACTGGTGGAGGGATGGGTGATCAATCATTATATAGCTGAATATCAAACATGAAAGCTTTGTAACTGTATCTCATGGTGACTCAAAAAATTAAAAAAAAAAACACTTTGTATTGAGCAGTGGTTTTAAAGGGAGTTGCCTAGCCCACCCTTGGCACCAGATTATGGAAAGGTAGAAAAGAAATGAAAAATAAGGGAAGGAATGAAAAATAAGGGGAGAAGACATAGATAAGAAACAATTTGTACAGAGCTCAAGGGGACTCAGATACATGTATGGCATTAAAGAATGATACAATACGATATACAAACCACATAGTCAACAACACTGAAATCTCAAGATCCTAATTTTAATAACCAGATATAGAAGGTGCCTGTCAAGATTGAAGTCTGGGACTGGAAGGGTCAAGTAGGAAAGGGAATCTGGGAATACTGGTGGACGAAGTTGACAGTGGTAGTAGGATCAGTGATGGGACATTCAATTTCAAAATCCCACCTAAGAGTAACCTTTTAATTTGTAGTGCTTTAATAAAATAAAGTTGGAAGAATAGCTAAATAAATATTGAAGTACATCTTGCAGAAATTTTCTATTGAGATTCACTGGTTTATTGTGCAATTAACAATGATTTCGTGGAGAATGGTGCCGCCAGCAGGTCAATCTAGATAACCCAAAATTGCTGCTGTGCCTCTGTCCAGACCCCAACAACTTGGGGTCAAGTTTACCAAGAAGGTAAATGGCCAAAAGTTAGGTATATGGGAGCCACAAACCACCTCCAGCTCATCTATATAATTGGAGTCAAGGCCTCTCTGGTTCCTGATCAAACTGCTTAACCGCCATGATCCCAGAGACTTGGGAACAAATCTCGAATGCAGCGGTTTTTGGCAGAAATGCATCCGGCTCCTGCAGTAGGTTTCCAGTCCCGGGCCACCCCAGGTTGGAATAGGTTTCGTGGGTTGGCCTATTCTCTCTGGTGGCTCAGTGGTCGCTATTCTCCAGAGACCATTGGACAGTCAGGTTTGGGCCCGCAGTGATGAGACACACCGAGCCTCATGGGATGGGGGTGGAGCTGGCCCTTTCCTCCTCTCCCCAAGGAGACCCTGAGTCACTGCCCACGAACGGGCTCTCTGGCTCCTGATCAAGCTGCTTAATGGCCATGATCCCAGACACTTGGGAACAAATCTTGGAACCCAGCAGGTTTTGACAGAAATCTCTCCAGATTTAATTGTTAAAATTTCAGAATTCCAAAATTGTGTGGCCACTACTGTGGCTGCCCAACATCATATGTTATTCATAATTAGCAATAGAAAACAAATTGTCTATGGTTGCCTTTTTGGCAGGTCTGAGTTTTGGGGTAAAATCCCAAATAATAATGGTAGGTCTGGGGTTGAAATATTGAATGAAATCAAAGTAGAGAGAGTGATGTGGAAATGATCTGCCCCACAGGTAGGAGGAGGGTGTGGGATGGGGTGTATACTGGGGGTTTTGGTGGTAGAAAATAGGCACTGGTGAAGGGACAGGTGTTTCATCATTGTATGACTGAGACTTAAACCCGAAAGCTTTGTAACTGTTCTCATGGTGATTCAATAAATAAAATTATAAAAAAGATAAAAAAAAGTAAGGTGGAGTTCATGCCTAATTTAATAAGCCCAATCAATGGCTGAATGAATAGCAATACTCCTAAAAATACATTAAAAATTATAAATTTAAAAATAATGATTTCGTATGCACACAATTTCAACATTGCCTCCATCATTGGTGTATCTTCTACCACTCCCACCACTCAAAAACCCCTCCTTCAAACAACATCCAAATTCAACTGTGTGGATCAGGTCTCCCAGTATGTTTCTTTTAACCTTTGCTGCTACATTGCTGTCTATGCTGTTATCCACATTGTAGGATAATATTGGTTTATCCTTTCTGCCTTGCCACAGGGAGCTTAGGTTTATTGGGTTACACCCAAGAAGGAGAAGAATGTAGAGAAAGAATATAGAGGAGAGAAATGTAGGAACAGGATCTGGGGAAGAAGAATCAGGAAGGATCAAGGGGAATGGCAGAGAAAGAAAAGAGATTCGGGGAAGCAGAGGAAAATGAAAAAGAGATTGGAATAAAATGCAGTTGATACCAACAAGCCCGGCCCTTTTTTCCTCCTTTGTCTGCCCATGGCATTGGCCATCCTGGGTGGGGAAGCTGCCCGAGACCACCGAATGCAGGTGAAGAGAGAGAGCTGAAGACTTCTTATTCTTTTAATGAATACACATGAAATATCTGAAAGAGCATTCTGTATCTATCCCTATCATTCTGAATGACTTCACTAAGCAAGATATCCTCTAGTTCCATCATCCTGCTGTAAATTGCATGTTTTTCTTTCCTTTGAGCTGCATAATATTCCATTCTTAATTCATTCATCTATAATTGAGTATTTTGGTTGTTTCCATATTTTGGCTATTCAACTAAGTTCAAGGATGACCATAAGTGTGCATATATCCTTTCAAATACATGGATTTTGTATTTCAGGTCATTTTGTTAACTTGGAACAATTTTTTACGGAATCATTGTGAGATAGAATTATAAACTTAGAAAATTTCATGATTATGTTTCAGTCATACAATGATCGAGTACCCATCCCTCCACCAGTGTGCATTCTCCATCATCAATGTAACCCTCCTGCCACCCCCATTCTTTCCCACCCCCTACCCCTGTGGCAGGCACATTCCCTCTTACTCCATTTCTCCTCATGGGTATTATGGTTTGCAATAACAATATGGTACCATGTGGCCATCATGATTGGTCCACAGTCTACTTTCAGCACACATGTCCTATCCCAAACAATCACTCCAGCCATCATTTACTTAGTGGTCCCTTATCTGTCAGGACTACCTTTTCCCTCAGCATGTGAGGCCGGCTTCTAAGCCATGGTGCGATCTTCTTAGTCCTTATCTCTACTGTCCTTAGTTTTTAGTCTCCTATAATGTTATTTAATATTCCACAAATCAGTGCAGTCAGTCTATGTCTGTTCCTCCCTTTCTTTCTAATTTCACTTAGCATGATACTTTCCATGTCATCTACTTATATGCAAATTTCATGATTTCATCTTTTCAGACAGCTGCATGGTATTAAAAATATGGAACGCTTCACAGATTTGGGCAGGGGCCATGCTAGTCTTCACTTGTATTGTTCTAATCTTAGTACATGTGCTGCCAAAGCAAGCACTATATCTTAGTTTTAGCAGGCAAAAAAAAAAAACATTAATTGCAATACAACAACGAATGACTACATCTCTCCACCAATAACCACATGTTCCCTTCCACCCCCAAACTGCCTCATTAATAAACACACCTTGAAGAGTATTTATTGCAACATATATTCCATACTTATTGTAGTTTAGTATCTAGTGGCTTAATAATATACAGATATCTTGACTGTACATATTGTGGCTAAGTTCCTTCAGATAACCCTTTCTAGCTTTTCTTATATGCATTTCAATTCCTGTAATCTAGAAGCTGCATTACTATGCAAATAAGGATATATTAAAGAAATAAAATACTTCTTCAAGTCCTAGAAGCTTACTGTATAATAAGGTATAACTGACCCACCTATCATCCCTGTACCATCTGGTCACTTAAGCAACTTTGGTACAGCCAAGATGTCCCAAGCTCTGTGACTATGTGGAACCTTGTTTAATGAGCATTGCATCCACAGACCTTGTATTGAACCACCAGCCTGATTGGCCAAGAATCTCTGGTGGGTCCCACTGAGCATCCTGAGCATCCTGAGCCCTGCTTGAACTCCCCACTACCCGATTCTACTACATTCAAAGTTGGATTTATGTGAAGTCCAAAAACATTATATACCTACAATTCAACTTAGCAAAGGAGGTGGAAGACTTACATGTGGAAAACTTAAAATCACTATTGGAAGAAATAGAAGACTACGGCAGAAATTGCTTAAATATTTCATGTTCATAGTTTGGAGAATATGCATTTTCAAAATTACTATCTTATTATTATCAGAAATGGCGCTGGAGCGATAGCACAGCTATAGGACATTTGCCTTGCACGCAGCCAACATGGCCGATCTGAGTTCGATTCCTCCGCCCCTCTCGGAGAGCCTGGCAAGCTACCGAGAGTATCTCGCCCGCACGGCAGAGCCTGGCAAGCTCCTCGTGATGTATTCAATATGCCAAACACAGTAGCAACAAAGTCTCCAATGGAGACGTTACTGGGCCCGCTCGAGCAAATCGATGATCAATGGGAGGGCCTTTACTTCACTTACTATACTATTATCAGAAATAATGCAATAAACAAGAAATTACTGAGACCATAATTTAAGGACTTTAACTTCAAAGAAAAGCTATTTTTCCTCTTATGTTTTTGTTCCTCCTTGTTTGAGTTCACATGTGAATGTGCTCAGGGGTCACTCCCAGATCAGTGCTCAGTGGTCAATTCTTAAACTGCCTAGAGATGATATGGACTGCCAGGAGTCTGGCGCAGGACAATGAATCAGGGCAATCACTTTATCTGCTGTACTATCTCTACTGTCCCACCAAATTTATATGTATTTGCATTGAAAATTGTAACTAAGTTTCATGGTTACAGTGGGTATCACTTTTGTGTATATGTATATTTTTGTGTACTAAAATCAGAATGTGTTCTGTTTGCACTTGGGTATATGAGTTTAAGAGATTCCCTAAATAGGGGTTGTCAACAGATAACTGTTAAACCTTTGTTAAATATCTAGGAGAGTTATTATTTCTTGTCCCCAAAGGTAAAGTTCCCTATGACACCTCTGGTAAGACTCTGCCAGTTTTCCATTCTGTTAATTTCATTAGTCATGTGTGAAATTTAGTCACAAGGGCCACTCATTTTTACATAAAGTGAATTATATAACATAAGACACTGTGGTAATAAAACATTTATCCAAATCTATTCTTTAAAATTCTATCTTTGGGCTAGAGCGCATACAGCAGGTAGGGTGCATGTCTTGCATGCCAGGTTCGCTGTCCAGTACCAACTGGAGTGATCCCTGGTTGAGGAGCCAGGTAAATCCTGCGAACTGCTAGTTGTTCCACCCATAAAAAAAAAAAAAAACCTCTATCTTTGTCTAGAGCAATTAGATTGTATCTGTAACTGTATCTTTTAAAAGCCATCTTCTATTTTTCAGACTGTTAAAGAAAAAATTTTGTTTTAGTGCTGAGTTACCAAAAATCAGTTCCTAGATTGAAAGTGAATCAGGCTCTTCAAGAATGACTTTATTGCACGAGGAACTGAAAATGTTTAATATTCCATAAATGGGGTGGTAACAAGGAGAGACACTTAGAAATATGTTGGAAATATCATGATTATGTGTTCAACTGAGGCCTTATTATTTTCCATTCTATTCGTAAGTATAGTACAATTTTGTAATGTTAGTATATATCTTTTTACATTCTAGTTTTGGGTATGAGATAAATATATTATGCATCTTTTTAAAAGCAATAACAAGCTAGATATTTCCAGAAAAGACAATGAGTTTTGTTATTTTGTTCTAGACAATTGTAATACAAACTAATCACACTTAAAAATAATTTTGACATGCATTATGCACTGTAGCACTGTAGCACTGCCCTCCTGTTGTTCATTGATTTGCTCGAGCGGGCACCAGTAACATCTCACAACAAATTGTGAGACTTGTTGTTACTGTTTTTGGCATATTGAATACATCACGGGGAGCTTGCCAGGCTATGCTGTGCAGGTGAAGTACTCCTGGTAGCTTGCCAGGCTCTCTGAGAATAAAAGTTAGAAAAATAAGATAAAATATATACAGTGACAGAAGTTATCACAGGGGAAGTCAGAGATGATTTTGAGTCTCTCATGCTAAAGTGAGTGAATTATAACAGTTTTGATGAGAATTAGGAATTTAAAGAGAAAAACCAGTAATTCAAGAAATAAGTTATTGAAAATTGAAAATGTTTTGACTATATTCAGGGGCATTCACCAGAGTTGTACAAATGACACCTAAAAATTACTTAGGCATCAGTCACTAATATGCATTAATACAGAAAGTTAGAACAAATAAAAGTTATTAAGGTGACTTGTCTTCTGTTTTTCTATAAATCGTTTAACAGTTTATTCACTAATGCATAGTGAATAAATGTGCATTATGAAAGTTCATATATTTCCTTTTTAACTTTTCCTTTTCTAGATGATCAGGTGAAGTACCTTTTCACATGAGTTTAAATTGGCCTTTAGAATAAAAAAAGATCCTGAATCCTTTGAAGTAAAATTCTTCATAATGTAATCTCCAAATATTTATATACCACAGTAAACCTATATCACCTTTAGAACCAAAATAACAGCATTGTTGTAATTTGGTTCATCAATTTAATTAAATGGAAATGCACTTAAAAGAAAATATGCATAGTTTAATTTATTTTATCAAAATTAATTCTTCTGACTATCACCAATGATAAGCACAGAATGTGAGGTGGATCAGTCATTTTGAATCTAGGATATGGGGTTGATGTTCAAATGACACTCTCAAAGTCCTGACAGATGAAAAATATTCTCATCTGCTTTAGAACATTCTACAGATTAAGAATTTGAAGATTTTGCGATTTCCAGAGAGTTATTGTCCTATCTAGATGAAATTATTGTTGTTATCACATATTTATTAGCTTACTAATTATAGACTTATTTTAATTTATAGAAAATCATGACTGTCATCTGTCATTAATAAGAAAGGGAAAAATAAAACCTGAATAATCTAGGGACTGATAAAAGATGCATTTAGAATTCTTATCGGTATAACCTAGAGTAAATATTTAGAAACCACAGTTGAGTTAGATAATACTATTCTTAGAGTTGAATTTTGTTACCGAGGAGGAAAATAATTTACTTGAGGTTTTTGCTAACTATTGGAAATATTTTCCCATATCATTTATTACATAACAATTCTTGAGAAGAAAATTGGAAATATAATGCTTTATACTGAAAATAGACCACTTGCGAGCTTGTTTGGAGGTTCTAGCAGCAAGTGCAGCTACTTGTAAACCCTCAACCAAAGACTGAAAATAGCACAGTCTCTATTCTGGGAAGGTCGTGCTTTTCAATGGAGCATGCAGCTTCAGGAGGGATGCACATGGCGCAGTGAGGGAGGAAGGGGACACCCGCCTTGCCAGCCAGATAATCCGAATCAACCCTGGCGATCAATGGGGTGACAGATATCGCAGCCAGATAGCCCTAACATCAGCACAACGGGTAGGGCATTTGCCTTGCACACTGCAGAACTGGGTTCGATTCCTCCGCCCCTCTTAGAGAGCCCCGCAAGCTACCAAGAGTATCTCTCTCACATGGCAAAGCCTGGCAAGCTACCCGTGATGTATTTGATATGCCCAAAACAGCAACAAGTCTCACAATTAGTTGTGAGTTGTTACTGGTGCCCGCTCGAGTGAACTCATGAACAATTGAAGGACAGTGCTACAGTGCTATACTGAAAATAGTACAGCCTTTAGTCTTAATTAGTTAACTACTAAAAGATATATATAATCATCAAAATTCACCTGCTATATGATTAACACAGGAAATGAAACACACTGGTCACAGAGGATTTTGTTTGATGTGAAAATGTACGAACATAAGATTCCGAGTAAAGCAAATAGCAAATAATATGGGCAAAGAGAATAATACCATAGATATTAAGTGTCAAAATTTTAACTCCCTGGACCAGAAAGATAGTACAGAGGGTAGGGAGCTTGCCTTGCAAATGGCTAGCCTGAATTTGATCCTCACATCTCATGATGCTCCCAAGCCCTGCCCAGGGTGATCCCTGAGCTCAGAACCAAGGATGGTCAGGAGTCAGTTCTAAGAACTTCCAGGTGGGGCCCCCAAACAAACAAAAACAAACAAACAAAAAAGATTTTACTTTTCTAAATATATAGACATTCTGCATGTAATATTGCAATCAATACTCCTAAATTGATAAATCATTTGAAACTTTTTCTAAAGCAATGTAGAAAATTTTATAGGTATGCTATACTGCCATTTATAGTTCCTCTTTTATCTGATTTTCCATTGTGGTTGTGTCATTGAAGGCTCCTCTCAGGCAAGAGCTTGGAAGAGTTCTCCAATGTTTTCCTAAATGCATTTTATAGAAATAGATTTGTTATTAAGGTCTTTAATTACATTGTGAGTTGAACTTCTGAATAGCATGAGATAGAGTTCTACATTCATTTATTTTACATATGGGTAACCAGATTTCCCAGCATCATTTGTTGAAGTGGTTCTCTTTGCCCCATCTCATACACTATTTTGTTGTAAATGGCTTTTAGACATTTGAGAGTTTACATCTACATTCTCAATTAACTAAATGTGATTTCTGAAGAGTCATGGTTAAGCTTTAAATCTGGGAATATAATGCTACCATCTTCTCAGAACTATTTTGACTATTTAAGGAGTTTTATGATTCCTTTGGAATTTTAGAAATGCTTTTCTATGTCATTACATAACATTTTGGAACCATTAATGGATATCACGTTGCAACCTTAAATTGCCTTGAAGGAGGTGCTTGGTTGAATGACGCTGGTCCTTCAGATCTATCGCAGGGTTGTTCTCATTTCATTTTGTTCTGCTCTTTCTCACAGAAATGAATAGTTAACACTCAAAGGTTTTTCAGCTTCTTTGTTAGGTTGACTGCTGGATATGTGACAGTTTTTGACTTCTCTGACTATATTAAGCTTGTTAAAAACACTTGACAGAATGGAAACATAGAAACTTATGTAAAGATCATAAAGACAATATACAAACAAACTCAGACCCAGCACCCTTAAATGGTAAAATCTATAATACCTTTTTATCTCAGTAACGAGTCAAATATATTCACATTTTCTACTCATATTCAACATCATATTGAAAGTCCTAATTAATGCAATTAGGCAAGAGAGAATTTTCATGAATCAAAATTGGCAAAAAGCAAATCCATTAGTACTTCCAGATGATATAATGTTGTACAAAGAAAAGCCTCAAGCCCTTAATAAAAATACCACTAAAAATTATGAACTGGTACAGTTTTGTTTAGCAGACAGAACAATGAAGACAAATTTTTTGTATTACTATGTGTATACTTTGTTGTAAAAGATTAAGAAATTTTAAAATCTATTTCCTTTAAGTATTTTTATAGACTATCTTTGAAAAGATTTTACTTTACTAATATTTTATATAGTAAATGTTTTTCATTCATGTAAATTGTTATTTTACTCTAGATTTATTAATTGAACTTTCACGGTCATGGTCCTCCCATTGTTCATCGATTTGCTCGAGCCGGGCCCAGTAACATCTCCATTGGAGACTTTGTTGTTACTGTGTTTGGCATATCGAATACATCACGGGTAGCTTGCCAGGCTCTGCCGTGCGGGCGAGATACTCTCAGTAGCTTGCGGAGCTCTCCGAGAGGGGTGGAGGAATCAAACTCGGGTCGGCCATGTTGGCTGCGTGCAAGGCAAACGCCCTACTGCTGTACTATCGCTCCAGTCCTAATTGAACTTTACTAATATTTAATTCATCATTCATAAATATGAACTCATTCATAAATATATTCTACTTATATGAAATCTGTAATTTTAAATTACAAGTATAACATTTTAGAAATATAATTTTATAGCACTTATTTAGTTACTAAACTACTGTATCATATGGTCAATTTATTTTTAGTTTGTTCAGATATTTTCTATTGTCTTTCATGGAGACTCAGTATTGTTTATATTCCTTCCAACCTACTGAGTTGAAGTTTTCTTTCTCCCTACCTTCGGCAGGAAACCTGTGTCTGGTTAGTTTCATGCTAGACATTCTCACAGGTTCGAGGTGATATTTTATCAACGTTTTGATTTTTGTTAGTTAGAATGAGCTGAATTTTTTATATTCCTGATAGCCATCTCTGCGTCTTCTTTTCTGCTGAGTTCTTTCTCTTATGTTTTCACAGCCAGAATTAATATTTAGTTTTGTGAATTTATTAGGTATCCATGAAACAAGCAGATTGTCAAATATATGTCATCTGTAATATTTTCTCCCAGTCAGTATGATGTCAAAAAACTTTCTCTAATACAAAAATGTCTTGCTTCTTTACATATTGTTAGGTTTTGCTCCTAAAACTACACTAATATAAATATAATCCCTTTCTAAATAAGAGAGTAGTCATCATATTTCTTTGCCCTTGCACAAAATAGTGGTAAAATTATAAAATTTCAAAACCATGTGCTGTAAAGGAAAAGATGAGACAGATCAATGTCATCCTAAAGTGGCTTTATAAGTGGATTTATAAGGTCCACAATGAGTGATTAGCTGTCCATAATCAAACCTCTCTAAATACATTCTTCTTCACTCTTCTAACCTTTAAAGTAATCAAGAATATGGAGAAAGAGAATATCAAGCAGGGTACTTCCTTTGCACATGGCTTACCAAGGTTTAAACCCAGCATCATATGGTCACTCATCAGGAGTGATCCCTAAGTGCACACCCAGAACTAAGACCTAAGCACTGCTGGGTGTGGCATAAAAAAACAAAAATAAATAAAGTGATCGATGATCGATTATCAAATAATCGACTACACTGTTATGCAATGCTGAAAGACAAAAAGCTTGTACAAAATAGGCGTTTTTCTTTTTGAGTATTTTTATTTTTTTCTTATGAATAAATCTTATTGTTTGATCAGAATTACGAGGATATAAATTGTGAATTGCAGTTATAATTTACAACTGAAGGAAGACATTTATATAATCTGTTAGATAATAGTACAATGTACCTCTTAGGAATATATAAGATATATGTAAAATGAGAGAATAATCAAGCATATGAAAGTTTCTACTAGTTTTTTACACAGCATTTAGTCATGTTGTTTTAGCAGGTCTCCAGAAAAAATCTCAGTTATCATTGTCACTGTCCTCCTGTTGTTCATCTATCTGCTCAAACGAGCACCAGCAATGTCTCCATTGTGACACTTGTTACTGTGTTGGCATATCGAATACCTCACAGGTATTGCCAGGATTGCCGTGTTGGTGAGATACTCTAGGTAGCTTGTTGGGCTCTCTAAGAGGGGCGGAGAAATCGAAACTGTGTTGTAAGGCAAACACCCTACCTGCACTGCTATCACCAAATCTTCAAGCTCAAGTGTTGTATAAAATAAGGAATCTAAAATTATTGGCTATTAACATATTCTTCTATATCTATAAAATTAATTGAATCTGTCCTGTTACGCTGCATAACAAGTGTAAATAAATTATTTGTTTTACAGTACAATATTAACATATCACATCCACCACCAGTATCCTTCCTCTAAATACTAATTTATTTGAATACATAATCTAGGGTTTTATTTTCTCTACTGTGAGATAAACTATGTGCTGCTTTCAGTATTGGGAAAGTTATAAATGTTCCCCATAGCCTGCAAACTGAATAAATTCTCCATCAATTTCCAGATGACTGAAAACTTTGAAAGACTTTCTCCTTTCTGCTGGAGGTAGGGATTATGTTAGTATACAATTTAAAATATTTAAAGTAAAACTTCAGGTTCCATTTAAATTAATTCATATTTCTGTGAAATTATTTGTTTCTATTTGTTGATGATGATGATCCCAAAGAAGAAAAGGAAACCCATGAAGGAAAAGTCATAAACAGAAAAAAACTTAAGAATGAGGATCTAATGCATGTGAAAGGTCTAGAGTGTTTGTAAAATGTAGAGGACAATATCAACTTCAAGAAAAAGATAAAATAAAATCGCTAGCTTTCATTTGAACCATAAAGATTTTAATGAGATAAAAATAGGAATTATAGGGGACTTCACTGGCAGCACTCTGGAAGCCTAACTATCACCCCCTGTTATGGGCAGCTTGGTTTTGTGGACCTGATGGTTCAAATTGGAACCAAGAGTTCTCACCCAGTGAATCTTTGTATTGCTTTGGTTTATCTAGAAGTTGTGTCATAGAACTGGATACGTAATCTGGAAATTTGAAGTTTTGTAGAAAATTTTGGATTTATTTTAATTGAATTTAGAACATGGTTATTATCACTGTATCATTGTAATCCTGTTGTTCACCTATTTTCTCGAGCGGGCACGAGTAACGTCTCCTCCATCCTAGCCCTGAGATTTTAGCAAGTGCGAGATTGGAGGCTCTTTCAGGGTCAGGGGAATGAGACCCAGCATTGTTACTGGGTTTTGGCATACCGAATATGCCACGGGAAGTTTGCCAGACTTTGCCGTGCCGGCAGGATACTCTTGGTAGCCTGTCAGTTTCTCCAAGAGTAAATACTAGATAATAAGATTTCCGGCCGCATGCTTCCGGGAGCTGGGTTTCATAGTCTCTGGGTCTTGGCTGTTGATGGCATAACACGGAGCTGGGGGCAGTTGGTGGTTGTAACACCTACCTACTAGAAGATGGGGGATCTGGGTGGAGGAGGCCCAGTCCTGATCTGAGTAGAATTGGAGATCCTAGCCCTGGGTCCCGCATGCCTAGGTTCCTCTGCCAATGCCTTCATGCATGAGGCTTGTCCAAACGTGTGGAGAGTTGTCTTAAGCATAACTGTTGCCGGTTTGGGAGGTCTTCGACTGCCCGGGCTCTGCTCATCGCGGGGAGGGAAACTCAATCCACACCTCTCCAAGGGGCCCCGGTGAGGACAGCCAGGCACGGGGGCAGGAGAACATGGTTAATATACAGTTAATAATAATATCAATGATTCAATTAAGAAAAGAATAAAAATGTTTTATCTAGAAAAGAGACTAAATCAACCAAAAGAGAGCATGATATACAGTCTCATTAACTTTTTATTGTAAATAATCAGTATTTTATCCAACCATGCATCACATATTCTAATCTCTATTTTATGTAACAGAAATAAAATGATCGCTAGTGAAAATAAGGCAAGGGATAATCATTGCAGTGACCCACAGAAATATGTAAAGAGAAGATTATGACATGTAAATGTATATATATGTTAATTATAATAAAATAGTTTTCAATTGCTGTAAATTATGGAATAAAAAGTGTGATAACTATCCCAGGAGTTATAAATTTTCCACAAAACTTCAGGTAGTTGAATAAAAATAAAAGCTAGATTTTGATTTATAGAGGAGGGAAAATATTTTAATGTTTTTTATGTCATTATACTTATGCAATATATGCTGTGAATAAGTCTATTCTAAAGATTAGATAAGAAGGTAAAGCAAGTTTTGATAATGATGAAAAATATCCCGTGGAGCTTGGATTGCATTGTTGAATTAACCTAAAAATGACTGTTGCTTAAAAACCATAGGTATTGACTTGAAATGACTTTCTTTTTTAACAATATTTGTTTTAGAATTAAAATAATCTGTTTTCTTATCATATATTAGAAAAAGCATCTAAACGACTGTGATGTCAATGTTTGGGTGTTACTTTTAAACTCTCGACCTTGGGTCTGGAAAGATAAAACAGGGTTTAAAGTCCATTTCTTACTGGGTGACCCATGTTCAATCCCCAACACCAGATACAGTGCCCAGAGCAGAGCCTGAAAGAATTCCTGTGTTCAAAGCCAGAACTCCAGAAATTCAGCAGCTTTGCCCCAATATTCTCCATTGCAAAATTTAAGGAAATTCTTTTCTTTTTCTTCTTCTTTTATTTTATTTATTCATTTATATCTTTTTGCTTTGGACCATACCTAGCCAAGTTAGACTGGGCATTCTTTCAGCACCCTTTAACTGGCAAAATTAGATTACTCCTGGCAAAATCCAGGGTGCCACATGCAGTATTGGGGATGTAACCTGGGTTTTCAATATATAAGGCAAAAGCATACCTGCAATACTGTTTCTGTAGTCCATTAAAAGATATTCTCATCATATATGCAAAGGTGTACATTTATCCATATTTTATATTTGATTTCATGTGAAATATCTGTCTTCATTTAAGTTTTCCTTATGATAATTAAAATCAGGGTCTCAAATGAATAGAATAACTTTAAAATATCGAAAAGTACGTAGGATTTGGAATACAAATAATAAACTAATTAATTGATATTTCTGAGCAAACCTTTCACTCATCTCTCTCCATTGTATGCACAGATCAAGAAGGCTTAGAAGCCAGAAATGAGAAATCACACAGCAATAACCACATTCATCCTCCTGGGATTGACAGATGACCCACAGCTGCAGATTCTGCTTTTTATATTTCTACTTATCACCTACATGTTGAGTGCTGTTGGAAACCTGACCATCATCATTCTCACCTTTGTGGATGCCCACCTTAAAACTGCCATGTACTATTTTTTGCAAAACTTTTCCTTCTTAGAAATCTCATTCACATCTAGCTGTATCCCGAGATTCTTGTACAGTTTAGCAACAGGAGATAGAACCATTACCTATAACTCTTGTATATGTCAGGTATTTTTCACAGACCTATTTGCAATAGTAGAATTTTTTCTTCTGGCAACTATGTCCTATGATCGTTACGTAGCCATCTGCAAACCCCTTCATTACATGACTATCATGAATCCTTTGGTCTGCAAAAAACTTATCTCTGGCTGTTGGATAATTACACTGTTGCTCATAATACCACCACTTGGCTATGCGCTGACACTCGAATTCTGTGACTCTAAAATTGATCACTTTGTCTGTGATTCTAATCCTCTCCTGAAGATATCATGTTTTGATACAGAAATCATAGAGAAGACGGTTCTTTTCTGTGCTTCATTTATCCTGTTAGTGACTCTCACATTTGTGGTTTGGTCCTATGGAAGTATCCTTCACACGATTCTTGGGTTCCGCTCTGCTCAGCAAAAGAAAAAGGCATTTTCTACCTGTTCCTCCCACTTGATTGTGGTTTCCATCACATATGGCAGTTGTATCTTCATCTATGTTAAACCTTCTGCAAAAGATGAAACAGCTATTAATAAGGGAGTATTTGTATTAGTTACTTCCATCTCTCCCATGTTAAACCCATTTATTTATACTCTGAGAAACAAACAAGTGAAAAATGCCTTGAATGACTTTCTAAAACAACTACTATTCTTGGGGTCACAAAGATTTCACAGGGGTTAAGGAACTTGCTTTGTGTATAGCTGATCAGGTTTATCCCAGGAGCACAGCTGAGAGTGATTTCTAAAAAACAGATCAAGCTTTAAACCCTGAGCACCTTCTGGTATGCCTACTTATAACAAACAAACAAACAAACAAATAAACAAAAAATACCAAAAACGAACTGCTCTAAAGAAATTAAGATCATGGTAATTAAACATGCAGCAAACCCAAACCTTATGTATTATAGTCCCTTTGTAATCTTTGTACAATTTACCCAATGGTGATCAAGTCACTCTTCTCCATATAGGCTGGCTTCTCTGATTAAAATGAAAAAGATTCTAACTTCAAATTATTTTATGAATCAACAATACTAACTCCATATATTGATTGGCAATATGTCTATGTAAATGATTTTTATGTCTAGTCCATATGTATTTGTTATCTCCTTTTGCATGCATAAATAGTAAATAAAAGATAACTTATGAATGTTTATAATTACATGAATGTGAACAAAATTTAACTATCAAAAATGATTTAGAAATATGATCATATTTCTATGATCTT
The DNA here is from genome assembly GCF_029834395.1 of Sorex fumeus. Taxonomy (NCBI): domain Eukaryota; kingdom Metazoa; phylum Chordata; class Mammalia; order Eulipotyphla; family Soricidae; genus Sorex; species Sorex fumeus. The sequence continues at coordinate 13,450,605 of NW_026606086.1, read as the reverse complement.
TATCAAAAATTTTTGCTTTGTAGGGATCTTTTATTAACATGACCATGAACTAACCACGTTTTTTAGAAGGAGTGTTTGTTAACATGCTCTCTAAGAAAAAAAATTTCCTATTTTACTTTTTTTTCTGTGGGGATGCTATAATGTAATCAGTGATTTTATCTCAAATTCCTATTTACAGCTTTTCTTAATTTTTTGTTATTTTATTTCTTTTTTCATGCAACTCAAGCAGTTGTCACAGTGTCATGCTGTACTCCTAATGGTACTGCACAGGGAGATGTAGGCCTCATTCAGTAAGGAAACTTTCCAGGTGTCAGATTCTGAGTCAAGATAGAACATCTTTTTCAGCCATTGTGTGTCTGTCGTCTGAGTGTCATATTTTTGTGTTGTCGCTTGTCCTGTCTTTAGTGAGTCTTTTTGTCTTTGGCCCTATAATTCACCATCTAATCATGAGTCAGAACCAGTTGACCCCACTTTCCCTTGTGACTGACCATTTGAGCGATTTCAGATCCAGGGGCAGCAACCTCTGGTAGAGGTGAAAAAATAAAAACTGAAAACTCTTTGTGCAGAAAGGCCAGTCTTCAAGAGTAGCTGGCTAGGAGAAGGTACTTTTGATCTCAGGATGATTCTGAAAGTTAAAGATAAAGTTTTCTTTATAGGACTGGGAGGACACCCCAGCCGGATACCTTATATCCTGGTCTGGCAGGAATTGGTTGAGAGACCCCTCTGCCTGGTTTGAAAGCCCTCTTACATAGAAATAGTCAAGGAATTGTTTTAAGTGACAAGAGCAGATATTTAAAAGGTGCTGTTAAAAGTGCCCTAACAAACCTCAGGGTGACCCTAGAGGCATGCTGGCTCAAGAAAGGACTGGACATGTCTGTGCCGCAGAAAATGAGGAAGCTGGAGATATGCAATGACTGACTCAGCCTGGGCACTGCCCTCAGTGTCCAAGAATGGAGGGTGTGATCTCACCCAGCTTTAAAGAAGGAATGAGGTGGACTCCTGACTCCCAGGACACTCCTACAGAGGGCGAGAGGCCTGAGACCACAACCAGTTCAACCTGAAGGCTCTACTTCTATTTCATCATGGGACCTAGTCTTCACATCTTATCGCCAAGCCTGGGGTAGCCCTGACATGAGTTAAAGCTTTAAATGCTGTCACTGGTGTGTCTCCTGCTCTGTCTTTGACCAGCCTCCAGGACTCTTCAGTAAATAACGGGGTACCCCACATGAAGTCAATCTTGCTGTGTTTGTGCAAAAAATGAGCCAGGTTTGTTAAGCCATCTGAAAAATTTAAAATGAAGGAGGAGAGAAAACCATGTTTCTGTAACTTGCTTTTTATAAGAATCAGATTCTAGTTATACAAATGTGATTCAGTAAGTAAGCTGCCTCGTCTTAAACTCAATGTTGTGCACGCTGTCACCAGTCTGGCCAGAAAAGGGGAAGCCAGTGCTTCACCCAGGCGGACCTCAGCTCAAAGTGCAGGATATTTCCTCTAAGACTCTTTATCTTAAGAGAAAGAATGGGAATTGGAGCAAGGTTTCCAAAGGGAAGTTGAAAATTGCTGATCCCTGGAATAATGCAGTAAAATAAGAAAGGTAGCTTGAGATATTACCCCTTGTGCAGGCAGGGTCAGTGTCATCAGGAGGCAACTCCAGAAGATGGAATGTCACCATTTTCCCTTTAAAGATAAAGGTGGTGAAATCTCTAGGGGAGTATGATGCAGGTAGATAGATTAAATCCCCTTCCCCCTGAAAATCCCTTCCAATTGCCCTGTTGTAAGTGTGAATGCCCTTGATGGAAGAACTCTGCTCCCTTTGAAATTCTTTTGGGTTGACTGGCACTACTCTAACTTAGCCTTGAAAAAGGAAGTGTAGGCCAGAATGTTTCTCTTCTCCAATCAATACTGGCCCTACAGGTATCATTGCCCAACTCTATGTGGGGCTTGAAGTACACCGCCAGAGTGAAGGGGAGCTAGTAACTCCTCATCCATACGCATTGGGAGATCTTGTCTGGGGAAGGTAACATAAGACTGCTGCCCACAAAACTTGGTGGAAAGGTACACCGTGATCCTGACCACACCAATTGCTCTGAAGATGGATGGAATCAAAACCTGGGTCCACGCTTCCCACTTAAAAGCTTCCTCCCCTCTTGGAGACAGAATGGCATGGACCAGTGGTGTATCTGGACAATGTAAAGGAACCAAGGGAGGAGCACAGGTTCTGCATGTTCTTAGTGACACCTTCTGAGCAGGCTCCTTACGTGCCCCAGTTTGGGCACTCGGTACTTTTTGGTACTGAGACCGGTAGAATTAACCTTGATCTGTGCCAGTTATGGTCCAAGCTGGGACATGTGTTTGTTCAGGGACCTACCGAACCTATTGCAACCAAAACTATAGAGTGGCCTCCCAGCAATTATATCACAGGTCACATAGAAGAGTCACTATACTGGGGACCAACAATACTTGGCCCCCTTGCACGTGACCCCTTGCTTGTCCCCTTCCTATTTTACTAATTTGAATGTTCCTGGATTGTGTTTAATAGAAAGATTAAACACATTAATCCCACATGGAACCCTAGGGCTCCTGCTTTTGCTCCTGACCATGGGCCACTACATCCTGAACAAGCTAGTGGTTTTTTTGTTAAGGGCAGGCAGCTTGTGGTCACAGACAGCAATACACTGGATTGGTCATGAATTCACAGTCCAGTTAAGCATGAAAGAGTATCATTTCACTTGAAGGCAAAAAAAGAAGGGGGGAATGGAAGATGAAACTAACCCCATGACAGGCAGCAGAAATGAGAAAAATCAGGTAGGCCTCAGGTTGAGTTCCTGTAACTGAAATGGTTTCAGTTTCCCAGCAATGAAACAATGTGTGACTAGCCAACCTGAACCCACCTGGGAAGTTCCTGGGCCCAGTAAGAGGGCTCAATCAATCACAATGCCCCAGAAATTCTTTTGTTAACCCTAAAGAATGAGTACCTTACTTAATCATAAACTGTTACTGAAAACTATTGTTTAACTGCTGCCTGACCACTGTTGCCTGACTACTGTTGCCAAAAAGCTTGCTTAACTTTGAAACCTATATAAGCTGCTTGTGATTTGGAAAGCGTCCTTGTCAAGACTCCACTGTGTTGCATGAGACTTGGACCCTAGCTCGAGATAGTAATAAAGTTCCTTTGCTTTTGCATTATCGTGGACTTGGACTCTTCGCAACTGGGGTTCTGAAACGTGGACTTAATAGTACATTCCTGAGTGCAGTTCAAATTGAAACAAAAAATAAAATAGCAGACATACTAGTTTTGATTATCTCAATAATTGCCTTAATTTACATGGTGCAAGATAATAGATTTCAAAGGCTCTGATGCTTAATTTTAATGATGTATTTGTATTTTGTTCCAGAAGGTATCAAACAAGATGATAGGTACAAGTTTAGTTGGTAGTAAAAATACACTTGGTTTAGATTATTTTTTAATAATCGAATAATAATATGTAAAATAAAAGATAAAAAGATAAAGGCCCTCCCGTTGATCGTCGATTTGCTCGAGCAAATCGACGATATGTAAAATATTAATTGGAAAACAATGACATTGTTAATGACTTTATCTTACACTTCCTTTTATTGATCTCTAATTTTTTTAAATTTTATTTAATTTTTATTAGTGAAACACCATGAGGTGTTTCTACAAGTCACAGTTGTAGACTTACAAACATTCGTACTTAGGTTTAAGTTATGCAATGATTGAATACCCATCCCTCCAACAGTGACCATTCTCCACCACCAATGATCCCATTAGCCTTCCCACCCCACTCCCACCCCATCCCACCCACTTCGCCCCACCTCTGTGGCAGGGCATTTCTTTTTGCTCTCCCTTTCCTTTAGGGTGTTGTGGTTTGCAATAGAGGGCATTGAGTGTTCATTGTGTTCGGCCTATAGTCTACTTTCAGCACATATCTCCCATTCCAAGAAAATCCTCCAAACACCCTTTACTTGGTGTTCCCTTCTCTATATGAGCTGCCTTTTCTCCCAGCATGTGTTACCGGCTTCCAAGCCAGGGAGCAAACCTCCTGGTAATTACTTCAACTATACTTGCTTGTTCATCTCCCATCCTGTTACTTTATTTTCCAATGATGAGTGCAATCTATCTATGTCTGTCTCTCTCTTTCTGACTCATTTAACATAACATGATACTTTCCAAATTGATCCACCTATATGCAAATTTTGTTACATCATCTTTTCTAACAGGTGCATAGCATTCCATTGTGTAGATATACCAAAGTTTCTTTAACCAGTCATCTGTTCTCAGGCACTCGGGTTTTTCCAGATTTTGGCTGTTGTAAACAATTCAGCAATGAATATACAAGTTCAGATGTCATTTCGACTATACTTTTTTGCCTTTCCAGGATATATTCCCAGGAGTGGTATTGCTGGGTCAAATGGGAGCTCAATTTCTAATTTTTTAGAACCGTCCATATTGTTTTCCAAACCGTCCATATTGTTTTCCGATATTGTTTTCCAAAACTGAACCAGTTGGCATTCCCTCCAGCAGTGAAGGAGAGTCCCTTTCTCCCCACATCCATGCCAATACCAGTTGCTTTTCTTCTTTTGGATGTGGGCCAGTCTCTGTGGTGTGAGATGATATCTCATTGTTGTTTTGATATGTGTTTCCGTGATGATTAATGACATAGAGCATTTTCTCATGTGTCTTTTTGCCATTCGGATTTCTTCATTGAGAAAGTTTCTGTTCATTTCATCACTCCATTTTTGGATGGAGTTGGATGTTTTCTTCTTGTGGAGTTCAACCAATGCCTTGCATATCCTTGATATCAACCCCTTGCTGGATGTGTATTCGGTGAATATCCTTTCCCATTCTGTAGACTGTCTTTGTATTTTGGTCACTGTCTCTTTGGAGGTGCAGAAGCTTCTTAGTTTAAGATAGTCCCATTTTTTTTTATCTCTGGTTTCACTTGCTTGGCCAGTGGTGTGTCATTTTTGAAGATACTGTTAGCTTCAGTGCCATGAAGGGATTTTCCAACCTTGACTTCAATGTATTCTGGTCTGATGTTGAGATCGTTAATCCATTTGGATCTGACTTTGTTCATGATGTTAGGTCCATGTCTAAGCCCATTTTTTGCAGGTGGTTGTCCAGTTATGACAGCAACATTTGTTAAAGAGGCTTTCCTTGCTCCACTTCACATTTCTTGCTCCCTTGTCAATGACTAAATGTTCATATATCTGGAGTTGTGTGTAAGGATATCCCACCCTGTTCAATTAGTCTGTGGCACTGCCCTTATTCCAGTACCATGCTGTTTTCATTGTTACTTCTTTATAGTAGAGTTTGAAGTTAGGAAGGGTGATGCCTCCCATCTTCTATTTACCAAGAATTGCTTTGGCTATTCGTGGGGGTTTGTTGTTCCATATGAATTTCAAGGGTACCTGCTCCATTTCTTTGAAAACTGTCATGGGAATTCTTATAGGGATTGCACTTAATCTGTATAATGCTTTGGGGAGTATTGCCATTTTGACAATGTTAATTCTCCCAATACATGAGCAAAGGATATGTTTCCATTTCCTGATGTCCTCTTTTATTTCTTGGTGTAGTGTTTTGTAGTTTTCTTTGTACAGGTCCTTTACCTCCTTAGTCAAGCTGATTCTGATTCTGAAGTACTTGATTTTCTGGGGTATGTTTGTGAATGGGATTGCTTTTTTTATGTCTTTTTTTCTTCTGTCTCATTATTTGCGTATAGAAAAGCCATGTACTTTATTTATTTAAGACAATAATTGCCTTAATTTGCATTGTGCAAGATAATGGATTTCAATGGCACTGATGCTTAATTTTAATGATGAATCTGTATTTTGTTCCAGAAAGTATTAAACAAGAGGATAGGTACTAGTTTGGTTGGTAGTAAGAATACATTTGGGTTAGATTAACTTTTTAATAATTGAATAATAATATGTAAAATATTAATTGGAAAACCATGAATTGGTTAATGACTTTATCTCATATTCCCTTTTATTGATCTCTAATTACTTGCTTCTGAAATTTTTCCAACACATAATTATATCTTTGCAGGTTATTTAAAATGTATGCAATTCTAGTTTATGTAGTTAAAACTACAAAATATCTGTCTTCAACTCCAATATATTAATTTTCTAATATTTCCACAGTTTTTATTGCAAAATAATAATATGTATTACCATTTTTTAAATTGGTAATAGAAGTGCAAAAAACTCCCTTCATACCAGAGTCAACATATTTTTAAGAGTGATAACATAACTCCTAATTATATACTTTCAGTGGGGAATTATTACTTTTGTAATTTTCTTGATTCCATGCACAAAGGATCCCATTGGGAATGATAAAAAACAAGACAAAAGAAAAACTTCTGAGAATAAGTGCAGTTAATGAGATAAATGATCAAATGATTATTTACTTACAAATTCACTATATTTTAATTCAATGTAATTTATATCTAATGTGTTATGTCTAAGACATATCTCATGTCTAATATTTAATGTCTAAGAGAACTAAATCATTAAAAATATGTGAGAGCAATCCTTTTTTTGAAGACCCCTCCCATAATCTGCTAAACTGTCTGCATTTCTTTGTCTTTTCTCTAATAAAGTTTTTTCCAAAAATATTGTATATATGTATAATATATTTTTATATATTTACTATATTGAGCTCTGATGACATAGTAGAGGTATTAGGTTCTTGCCTTGCATATGGCCAATCCACATTAGTTCCCCAGTACCCCATATGAACACTGAGTCCAGTGTATGCTCTACCAAAGGCGGGTGAGGCTCAATAATAATTTTGAAAAGTTGATATGAGGTTCATGAATTTAGCTCATAGAGTGCAGCACATGACTTTCATGCTTCAAGACATTTGGTATTATCATTGTAACCTGATAACTGCTAGATGTAAACACAGTATTGTATTGTCAAAAATCCACTTCCAAGACACTTATAACTAAAAGAAAGAGTCAACTATGGACGGTGAAATATTTGTTTTATTATTAAACTTAATAGTATAATGTGACATAAAATCTATAATGTTTTAAATTATTTAATTCACCAACAAAGAAGTGGAAAATCAACTATTTTATGTTCAGAAATGAGCTAATAAATTTGGTGTCATATTGTGTCAGGGTCTCATTTCCCTGACCCTGAAAGTGCCTCCAAAGCGGCACAATTGGGAAGGATGAGTAAAGAGAGGCTGCTAAAATCTCAGAGATAGGATGAATGGAGATGTTACTGGACCTGCTCTAGCAAATCAATGATGGACAGGATGACAGTGACACGGTGATTGTGTCAGCACATAAAATCCGACTAAATAGGAAAAATCTTAAAAGTTACACTATGAGGGGCCCAGAGTACAGTTGGTAGGACACTTGCCTTGCAAGGGTCAACACAAGTTCTATCCCCAGCATCCTATATAGTACTCCAAGTAGTCCCAGGAGTGATTCCTGAGTGCAAAGACAGGAGTCACCCCTGAGCAACAATGTGTGTGACTCCTCCCCACCCCAAAAAAGATAAAAAGCAACACTTTGCAATAGAATAGGTATGACTATCTTTTGGGAGTTGTATCTGTAAGAGTATCCCGCCTGCCTGAGCAAATCGATTAACAATGGGAGGACAATGCTACAGGGCTACAGCCCTTTCATTCCTACTTTTAAGGTTGGTTTTGAGTCTCTGAAGTTCCTGAGCTGTTGTGTATACATGCAATCATTTTTTGTTTCTTCAAGTCTGGGTGAGAGTTGGGCCATATAAAGCATTCTTGGTCAGGCATTCATTTCATTGATTTTTTTCACTATGTCTGACCACTGTCTTCAAGCTCAGACAGTTTCCTCTGTGAATCTAAGAGGTGCTCCATTGTATTTCATACAGGAGGACTGAAAGGGCTGTAGCCCTGTAGCACTGTCCTCCCATTGTTAATCGATTTGCTCAGGCAGGCACCAGTAATGTCTCCATTGTGAGACTTGTTGTTACTGTTTTTGGCATATTGAATATGTCACGGAGAGCTTGCTGTGCCGGCGGGATACTCTCGGTAGCTTTCTGGGCTCTCCGAGAGGGCCCAGAGGAATCAAACCTGGGTCTGCTCCAGTAGGGCATGTGCAAGGCAAATGCCCTACCGGCTATGCTAGCGCTCCAGCCCTAATGTAAGATAAAACTACAAAATAAACAATCCTCTAAAAAACGATAACATAAAACCCATGACAATAAACTCTCAATGTCAATAGACTAAATGCACCAATTAAGAAACAATTAAGTGGCGTAACTGGAGCAATATCACAGCAGGTAGGGCATTTGTCTTGCATATGGCCAACCCAGGTTGGATTCCCAGCATCCCATATGGTCCCCCAAGCAAAGCCAGGAGTAATTCGTGAGTGCAAAGCCAGGAATAAATCCCTGTGAATCGCTGGGTGTGACACAAAATAACTTAAAAAAAGAGAGACACAAGTGGAAAAATTGATTTAAAAAAAAAAATGAACCCAACATTTTGCTGCCTACAAGAAGAAACACATCTGAAAACACAGAGCAAATACAGACTCAAAGTCAAAGGCTGGAAAACAACACTTCAAGCAAACAACTCCTTCAATAAAGCCGGGGTGGCTAGACTAGTATTCAACAACATAGGTTTCAGACTGAAAAAGTTTAGAAGGGACAGTAAAGACCATTTTTTTTTAAATAATCAAGACATATGTACACCAGGAAGAAATCACACTCCTGAACAATATGCAACCAATTAGGGCTTCAAAGCTTAGATCTAAGAAAATGACCACAACAGGAACCCAGACCAGGCAGGAAGAAAGAAGTAATAAAACTTAGAGCAGAAATCACTAAGGCGGATTCCCAAAAACAATTCAAAAGATCAACAAAACCAAGACCTTTATTTTTTTAAAAGAGAGCTGAATTTATTTATTTAATTTTCTGCTTTTTGGGTCACACCTGGAGATGCACAGGAGTTACTCCTGGCTCTGTTCTCAGGAATTACTCCTGGCGGTGCTCAGGGGACCATATAGGATGCTGGGAATCGAACTCAGGTCGGCCACGTGTAAGGCAAACGCCCTATCCTCTGTGTTATCACTCCAACCCCCAAGACATTTATTTGAATAAATAAACAAGATTGATAAACCACTAGTAAGACTTACAAAGTAAGAGCGAGAGAACCCTAATAAACCGAATCAGAAATGAAAAAGGGGACATCACAACAGAAACCAATGAAATTCAAAAGACCATCAGAGACTACTTTGAGAGTATGCATTCCACTAGACAAGAGAACGTAGAAGAAATAGATAAATTCCTGGACTTCTAGAACCTCCCAAGGCTGAACCAAGAAGATCTGGCATACCTGAATAGACCTATCACTGTCAAGGAAATTAAAATAGTAATCAAAAGTCTTCCCAAAAACAAAAGCCCAGGTCCAGATGGATTCACTAGTGAATACTTCCAAACATTTATAAAGGACGAATTGACGGTCCTTTTCAAGCTTTTCCATGACATTGAAGAAACAGAAATACTCACAGATTCTATGAGGCACATATCACCCTAATACCTAAAGTATAGATACTCCACACACACACACACACACACACACACACACACACACACACAAACACACACAATAAAAGTTACAGGACCATATCTCTGATGAAAAAGGATTCAAAGATTCTCTAAAAATATTAGCAAATAGAATCCAACAACTCATCAAAGAGATCATACACAATGACCAAATGGGATTCATCCAGGAATGCAAAGATGGTTTACCAGTTGCAAGTCAATCAACATAATCATCATATGAATAAAAAGAAAAGGTAAAAACCATAAGATCATATCAATAGACTCATAGATAGCATTTGACAACATCCAGCATTCATTTATGATGAAAACTGTCAGAAAAAAGGGAGTTGAAGTAACTTTCCTCAATATAGTCAAAACTAATTACCACAAGCCCACAGCAAACATTAACTTAAACGGGGGAAAACTGAAAGCCTGAAAGATCACATACAAGATAAGGACGCCCAGTCTTGCTACTTCTATTCAATATAGTACTGGAATTACTTACCATAGAAGTTAAGCAAGGAAAAGATAGAAAGGGCATCCAGACAGGAAAGGAAGTAGTGCTGCTGTCATATTTGCAGATGACATAAAGGTAAAAGTAAAGGCCCTCCCGTTGATCATCGATTTGCTCGAGCGGGCCCAGTAACGTCTCCATTGGAGACTTTGTTGTTACTGTGTCTGGCATATCGAATACGTCACGGGGAGCTTGCCAGGCTCTGCCGTGTGGGCGAGATACTCTCGGTAGCTTGCCGGGCTCTCCGAGAGGGGCGGAGGAATCAAACTCGGGTCGGCCATGTTGGCCGCTTGCAAGGCAAACGCCCTACCCACTGTGCTATCGCTCCAGCTCAATATTAGAAAACTATAAAACCTCTATCAAGATGCTCCTAGAAACAATAGACGTGTATAGTGAATTTTCTGGCTATTAAATCAATACCCAAAAGTCTACGGGTTTCCTATATGCAAATAAGGAGAGAGAATAAAGTGATATGAAAAGAATCCTGTTCACAATCATGCTTCAGAAAATCAAATACCTCGGAATCAGCTTTAAAAAGGTGATAAAGGAACTTATGCTCAGAATCAGCTTAAATAAGAAGATAAAGGACCTTTACAAAGAAACCTACAAAATGCTACTTTAAGAGACCAAAGAGGACACGAGGAAATGGAAACACATTCCCTGCTTATGGATTGGAAGAATGAACTTTGTCAAAATGTCAATAATCCCCAAAGTGCTATACAGATTTGATGTGATTCCTATAAGCTGTGCTAGCAATAGCACAGCGGTGGGGCGTTCGCCTTACAAGCGGCCAACATGGCCGACCCGAGTTCGATTCCTCCGCCCCTCTCGGAGAGCCCGGCAAGCTGCTGAGAGTATTCGATATGCCAAACACAGTAACAACAAAGTCTCCAATGCAGACGTTACTGGACCCGCTCGAGCAAATCAACGATCAACGGGAGGGCCTTTGCCTTACCTTACCTTTACCTATAAGAAAAACCATGACATTCTACAAAGAAATTGATCCTGAAAAACACACTCCTGATATTCATAATGAACAACCAGCACCCATGAAGAGCCAAAGGAATTCTTAGGGAGAAAAAGGATGGGAGGCATCCACTTCCTCAACTGTAAGACAAAGCAGTAATAATTAAAACAGCATTGTAGGATAGCATTGGTTTGCCCTATCTCCCTGGCAGCAGGGAGCTTGGGTTTGTTGATTGCACCCACAACCTTTCAAATCCCTTTGTCTCCTGATCAGACTCTGCTGACTTATAAATATTGTCCTTCTCTTCTCCTTAATGTCCTTTGCAGGGTTAGTTATTTCAGAGCATTTCAGAGCAATTACTTTTTATATGGACACAGGAAAACAGTTAAAAACACAAGCCTGTCATTTGGGAGTTAATTGACGCCAGATAATAATACCTCCTGGACGTCTGCTATCTTGACTTAAGCCTCAGTTACCCTTACTTCCTAGATCCCCAAAAGCAGGGTCCTGACGAGGGACTGGATAGACCCAGGGCAAGATGTGATCTGCTCTGGAATCAAAATGGGCCTGGCCACAGTACCATAACACTTATATATAAGTTAAGAGCATGGTCATGGACAAATTCTGTCATGATCCCAAAAGTAATAATTAGATTTGGATCCTGCTGGGATTAGGAATGATTAAACTGGTCTGAGCACTGTGGTCTCAGTCTGTGGTAAGATATCCCTACAAGCCTAAAGTGTCTATTTATTGTGTCCATACATGGTAATGTATGGTAAATATTAGGAAGTAGAATTAAGATATTAGTTAAGTTTCTGGTCTAAGGAGAGGAGAAACACCTTAAGCGCTATTTTGCCCTCCTGGACTGCAGGTGGTCAGGAAGTCTTGAAAAACGTGTTGATTGTACTTCATGGGAGTGGGTGAAGAGGCATGGTTGGGGAGGCGTGGAAAAATAAAGAGACAGGCTGCTGCAGAGAGAGAGAAGCAGAGTTGCTGCTGTGCGAGTGGGAGACAGTTGCTGCCGAGATTGAAGAAGGAATTACAGAGATTAGAGAGTGAGTGTTGGAGGATGAGAGAGTGAGAGAGTTGTGGCCTGAGGGGAAGACACTGTGGAGTGAGTTAGAAAGAGGAGTGGAGAGAGCTAGGAGAGAGTTGTGGAGAGATGACAAGTGATCATCAACCAGCTTGGCCCTCGTTCCTCCGTCATCCACCCAAGGTAATGGCCGTTCTAGTTGGGGAAGCTTTTCAAGAGCACCGAACTCAGGTGGCGAGAGAGCCACCCGGAGAGCCCGCTGACATCCCTTAACGTGTAATCCCTCATAGATCACTGTAGCAAAAGGAGATTACACACAGCAAGGTACTGGAACAAATACAGATCCGCACACCTCTGGATTGAACATCCTTACACATATCCTCACACATACTTTGAGTATGATCAACCAATATTTGATAAGGAAGCGAGAGTTGTGAAGTGGACCAACGGATACTTAAAGAGGTGCAGGCAAAACTGGATAGCTACGTGCAAAGAAATGGGCTCAGAGCTCTACCTAACACCATGCACAAAAGTCAGATAAAAATGGATTAAAGACCTCAACATCAGACCAGAATCCATAAGGTATGTTGAAGAAAAGGTTGGCAAAACCCTCCACAACATTGAAGCTAAAGGTATCTTCAAAGATGCAACACCACTAACCAAGCAACTGAAGCTGAGATAAGCAAATGGGACTATCTTAAATTAAAAAGCTTCTACACGTCAAAAGAAACAGTGACAAGAATACAAAGATAGTCTACAGAATGGAAAGGATATTCACCCAATACTCTTCCTATAAGGGGCTAATATTAAGGATATATAAAGCACTTGTTGAACTCCAGAAGAAAAAATCACCTAAAACCCTCAGAAAATGGGGCAATACCAGAGCAGAAAATTCCTCAAAGAAGAAATTTGAATGGTCAAAAGGGACATGAAAAAATAGTATTTATTGGGCTGGAGCGATAGCACAGCGGTAGGGCATTTGCCTTACAAGCGGCCAACATGGCTGACCCGAGTTCGATTCCTCTGCCCCTCTCGGAGAGCCCGGCAAGCTACCGAGAGTATCTTGCCCGCATGGCAGAGCCTGGCAAGCTACCCGTGACATATTCGATATGCCAAACACAGTAACAAGTCTCATGATGGAGACATTACAGGGCCCACTTGAGCAAATCGATGAACAATGGGAGGACCGTGACCGTGATCAGATTAAAACTTTTTTTTGTTCTTTGAATCAAATGTTTCTTGCTTAGAGCTAATCCTTGTTGGGGAACAGTTTTTTCCTGACAGTGTCAGGACATGTTGTGTGGCAGGTCCGGGCAGCCATGGGGCAAGAGATGAGGGTGTAGAAAAACCCTCCTGGAGTAGCCAGTGACTTTTCACCTTATTGCCAAATACACACATATTTTATAGAGAGTCTCAGCTTTAGAGGAAGATGAAATCACATAAAGTTTAGCATTATTGGCCTATTACCTTTCCAACTCTGCCTTGCCCCAGTTCAATCGCAATCAAGGCTAGATGCCACAGTTAGGATCACTTACTAAGCGTATGTGATAATTTCTGTGTCTTGCAGTCATGTGACTAGGAGATCAAGTGAGCCTCAATACCGGACACCTTGTGCTGACATTCTATTCTTGCCAATTTTGCCCAGATACTCCCTTCTGCGGAGCCTCCCATCTGGATTGCTTTGCAAGATCAGTCTTATCTGCTCCAGTGCCTGTAGTCATGCTCCACAAATCCTGACTCTGTACTCACCTGATCATCAATGTTCACAGGGCCCAAGAGACTAGGGGCTAGAGTAATAGCACAGTTGGTAGGGCATTTGCCATGCACACGGCCAACCTGGGTTCGATTCTCAGCATCCCATATGGTCCCCTGAGCACTGCCACAAGTAATTCCTGGGTGCAGAGCCAGGAGTAACCCCTGTGTTTCACCGGGTGTGACACCCCCAAAAACTAAATGGCTCCAAATGACTATATGCTATGGGAAGGTTTTACTGATGTTCAACAGCAGTGTTCTATGCACTATATTTCAAGAATTAAACTATGGATTATTTTTTAGTTGTGTTGTGTTTTAAGAGTGGAGTTGGGTCACACCGAGCCATGCTCAGGTATTACTACTTACTCAGTGTTCAGTGATTACTCCTAGCAGTGCCCAGGGAAACATATGCAGTGCTGGGAACAGAAAATGTGTGAACCATGTACAAGTCAAGCACCTTAAAAAACACAATCTCTCCTGCGCATCTAATGCTGCAACTCAAAATTTTTCCAATTTTATTTTTCAATTATTTATTTATTTTTTGCTTTTTGTGTCACACCCGGCGATGCACAGGGGTCACTTCTGGCTCTGCACTCAGGATTTATCCCTGGAGGTGCTCAGGGGACCATATGGGACGCTGGGAATCAAACCTGGGTCAGCCGCGTGCAAGGCAAACTCCCTACTCGCAGTGCTATCACTTCAGCCCCTCCAATTTTAAATTTAATCAATAATTTTAATTTAAAATACATTTATTAATATAATTACCATTTACATAAAATTGAAAAAACTTTGTCTTTGTTTCTGTTTTTTAGATTTTGACAACTTTTAATTTGCATTGAGTTAAATTTTTAAGTACCACCAATAGACTACCACATGTTTATCATTATAATATATATGTATGTATATATAATAAAACAACACAAACAAAATGTTTGTGTTTTATAATGTTTAGACAGTTTCCAAGAGTTTGGATACCCACTGCAGTAACCAAGTTTTATGTTTATGGAGAAGATTTTTAAGACTAATTTTTGTCCTTTGTAGAATTTTATGGAAGCTGAGACAGACACTGAGCAAAAGTTATGAGAGGTAACTGTGACAAGGACATATTTATTCCTTTATCTTTTATTTTTACAGCAATCTACATTACAATTTTTAAAGAAATAAATGTTATAAACTTTAAAGATTTCTGCCTTCAAGATAAAATTAATTTGGATATATAAAAGCGTATAGCTTCGGGGGGGTGGAGCGATAGTACAGCGGGGAGGAGGGTGTTTGTCTTGCATGCGACCAACCTGGGTTCAATTCCCAGCATCCCAGATGGTCCACCGAGCACTTCCAGGAGTAATTCCTGAGTGCATGAGCCAGGAGTAACCCATGTGCATCGCCAGGTGTGACCCAAAAAGCAAAAAAATATATAAAAAGGATATTTATAGTCAGCAAAATTCACATGCTGTATGATTGATACAGGGAATGAAATACACTGGTCACAGGGACTTTAGTTAAATGTGAAAATGTAATAGTATAAAGTGTCAGAGTACAGAAAAATAGCAAGTAATGATGGGAAAGAGAATAATACCAGCAAGAATAATTAGGGTCTAGATTTTAACTCCTGATGCAGGAACAATG
This sequence comes from Sorex fumeus, assembly GCF_029834395.1. Taxonomy (NCBI): domain Eukaryota; kingdom Metazoa; phylum Chordata; class Mammalia; order Eulipotyphla; family Soricidae; genus Sorex; species Sorex fumeus. The sequence continues at coordinate 13,435,155 of NW_026606086.1, read as the reverse complement.
GTACCAGAGGGTAGGAACACGAAGAGCCTCAAACTGATCATTCAAGGCATTTCCCTTGAAAGTGGCTCACCTAAATTTGATCCTCCTAACCCTATGTGGCCCCCAAGTCCTGCCTAGAGTTATCCCTGAACTCACAGCCTAGGGTTAGTCAGGAGTCAGTGCTAAGGACTGCCAAGTGTGGCCCAAAAAACAAACAAACAAAAACATTTTCATTTCCTTTATGCTTAGACATTCTGTATGCATTATTAAAAACAATATTCCAAAATTTGATAAACCCTTTGAAACTAACAAACATGAACTCTGTCTTTCAATTACAAAATCTACAGAAAAGAAACTGATTATACTTTTTTTATTAAGAGAGCAATATTGAGATTTAATATCATATCTACATAATTCCAAAATCAGAGCCCAAATGCATTATCACTTGATCATTTGACATCCCTTACTCATCAATTTGTTTGAGTGGGTGCCAGTAATGTCTCTATTCGTCCCTGTCATGTGCTAATGTACCCCAATGGCGTCTGCTCGTTCTAGGAACATGAAGAGCCTCAAACCGATCATTCAAGGTTTTGGCAAAGAAGTCTCATAGGTGGGCAGCCACAAAATCTTTTGACATTCATAGAATCCAGTCGGTAATGGCTCTAGTCCAGCAGTCATCTCCAAATCTCACTATGTGTCCAGCCTATCTGATTTTTGATGCTTTGGCCAAGGAGGCAGTGTCTCTGATCCTCAATTGTCGATGGAGGTTGGAACTCCAGATTCCTTCTCTGACTTGATTGAAGCATGATACTCCAAAGCATGGCTTTTTCAATTTCTCCTTGGGAGGCCAAATAGCATTCTCATTCTGTTTTTGTAGCGCCCTGGTTTCTGAGGAGTATGCTAATGCAGGAAGAACAGTGAAATCAAAGAGATGTTCCCGGAGCCGGAGGGTCTTCATCCTCTTAGCTATTTCTTCAACATTCTTGAAGGTATTCTAAGCTGCTCTGATCCTTCTGAGCAACTCACATGCCTGGTCATTTATTGTGTTGACTTCTTGATGTAGGTACACATAAGTGTTGCATTCGAAGATGTTCGTCCCATTAAGAGTGAATGGAACATCAGGAAGAGAGACCTTTTCTCATAAACATGGTCTTTGTGAGATTCAGCTATAGTCCGACCTTTCCACACTCACGGTCGAAGTCGGCCAGCATTTGTGCCGCTTGGCTGATGTTTGGTGTTATTAGAATGATGTCATCAGCAAAGCAGAGGTGGTGTAGTTGCAATTGTCTATCTTCACTCCCATTCCTTCCCATTCCAGTTGTCACATGACGTTCTCAAGCGTGGCACTGAAGAGTTTTGGTGAAATGGCATCACCCTGCCGAACCACTCTCTTGACGTCAATGATCACCTCCCTGTAGGTGGGATTCTGGTACTAAATCTGCAATACAGCTCATGGAGGATCCTGATGTACTGACTTTTAATGCTCTGTCTGGCTAGGGCCTCGATGACCACTTCCGTCTCAAGAGAATCAAAAGCCTTCTTAAAATCAATGAATGTTAGACATTGTGTCATCTTGAACTCTCAAGAAACCTCAATGAGCTTGGTTATTGTGTGGTATGGATATGATTGATTGTGCTAAATCCTTTACAGAAACTAGCTTGCTTGCATGGTTGTCCTTCATCTAGTGTTCTGCCAATCCTATTCAGGAAACTCAAAGGAATAGCTTGTAGACGACAGACAACAGGCAGATTGGGTGATAGTTGCCAATGTCATGGATGTCTCCCTTCTTGTACAGTAGTACAGCCCTGCTGGTTTTCCACTGAGACAGAACCTTGCATTCAGACAAGTAGCATATGAAGAGCTGAGTCAGTGTATAGATGAGAACTGATGCCAGGTTCTTCAGGTGTTCGGGTCTGACCTTGTCTGGGCCAGGTGCTCTTCGCTTTCTTACCGACGAAATTGCGTGTCGGATTTCGGAAGGGAGAACTTTGTCAAGGACACATCAATCCTGAGGAATTTGGTATGTGGGCAGGTGGATGTGGTTATTGAAGAGTAGAAAGAATAGAAATCATGGATAATCTTCTCCATTGCCCTTCTGGAAGATGTGATAGATCCATCAGAACGTCAGAGCGCAGTCATCTTGGTCTTGTAGTTGGTGAAGTTCAGGCGGGCGTTGTGAATGCTTTTCCCAGCGTCTGCCACATCTGCCAGCACTATTGCTCTTCTCTCTTTGAGGTCTTCCTTTATAGCTTCTCTAAACTGATTTGTGAGCTTGGGCATTTGCCTGCGGTTGCCTGAGACTTGTGCCAAGCCACGTTGGTGAATGAGCTCCAGAGTTTTCGAAGACAGGCGTCTTTTTGTGACTATCTCTCTCTTGGTGTTCTTCACGCAATCATGAAGGTGCTGAACCAATCGATCATATTTCTCATCAACGTTGTCAACGATGGCATCTTCCCATGTTGCCGCAATAGTGTCAAAGAGCTCACAGTCGGTGGTATTTCTGGGAGTTCTCTTCTTAAACTTTGCCGCCCTGAGTGAAGAACCAGGAGTAAGCACTGAGCACAGCTAGTAATCAAAAGCCTAAATAATAAACAAAGAAATAGCGAAAATCTCTTTGAATATAAATAATGGTGATTAAAGATGAGATACCATTTAGGCCTGATTGTCTAGGAAAGGAATTTTCCCTCAGGGATTTTTTAATAGGTTCATTTCACAAAACAAACAGGTTGATGAATAAATTATTTTCCACCTGTCTTGGGTAAAGGAAATTTCATTGAAATTGTCTAAAGCCCTTAATATTACTTTCTGAATAAAATCATATTCCTTTTTTTATTTTGATAACATACTCAAGGGAAAATTATCCAGAAATTGTTACTTTTGTTTTTTGGTACAACATCAGTGGAATTTGGCACAGGTCTCCCATGGTAGCAACCTTGTTTAGAACCATTAATCTTTTCATTTTCCCCAAACCTGTTTTCTTCTAAATAATAAGTCTATAATGTATTTGAAAGTAAGATTTTTTTCTCTAATTATCAGTTTATCAAATAAAATATGTACTGTTTGAAAACATTTTATTAACCTGCACACTAAACTTTAAGTCAATGTTGACAATGTTCTTTGTACTCTATTTTTCATAACTGTAACAGAGATGAATAGCTTGATAAGCTATTTAATATCCAAAATGACAAAAAGTGTGATACACTATAACTATAATTGTAAGGGAAAAATATTAAATTTCATTTGAATACTGAGTATTGTATTTATATTATTGAAATGTGCATGCAGAAGACAATCATTTTATGATCAAAGGGGAAGAAGGAAAAATTAAAAGGCAAAGAAGAGCAAGTTGCAAAAAGAACTGTAATATTTAGTATAAAATAGTATAACATATAGATATGTGTGGAACCATTGTGCTTAAGCTTGAGCTGATGAAGAAACAGTTAGCTTCAGTAATAAAGCAAGAGATAAGCTAATGATGAACTTACACCAGTAGTTTAAATGTGCCTCAGATAAAATTCAAAACAATAATTATGAAACAAAAATGAAAAAATGATGAATAAGCACATGGAATTTACAAGACAGTGAAAAGGAGATGTATTAAGAAGTGAAGTGCATTGGTTTTGTAAATCTATGGTATTAAATGTCATTGGCAATAGTACTAAGATAATTGAGTGTATGCATTATTTAGGCAACTTGATTTTCTTTTATTCTATTTTAATTTTAATATAGTCACTGTGAAATTCAGTTATTAAAGATTGTATTTCAGGCATATAGTGTCCCAACACCAATCCTTTCACCTATGTCCACTTTCTTACATGAATAACCTATTTCTTTCCCAGCCTGTCTCTTCACCAACTCTGCTGAGACTTGTAGAAGCACTTTGCATTTGAATTAGCATTTTGGCACTGTAGTTGACAGTTATGTCACTGATGGGCTTCATGAATAATACTTCACCACCTCTCAGCCCTCCCATGCTTTTGATTGAGCATTTCATTCAACCATTGCAGTTTTCTTTTCCCTTTCTTACTACGCTACCACCCTCCTACTACCTGTCACAGACCCTCCACAACCCACAACAACATAGCCCTGCCATCCTGCTTCCTACTAAAAACCAGTTTTATGTTCTTTGATTCTAGTCATTTGGGCATTTGCTACTGCCCTACTGTTTTTTATATCCCGCATATGACAGATCAGTCTATGTCCATCTCGCTCCCTCAAGATAACTTTACTAAGCATGATAGTCTCCAGATTCATCCACTTAGCAGCAAATTGCATGGTATTTTATATTTGATCTTTGAAAACATTCTTATTGTTTTTATAAAGGATACAACGTTGTTAATGTTCATGGTAATTTTTAGCAAATACTTATTTAGTGAGGTATCATAATTTAGAATTCTAGCTGCTTGGCTGACACGAAGCCCCCCACTCCAGCAATGCTTCAGAATTCTCCCATATTACCAATAGTCCTTACCTGCTGCTAATTTTCTTTTGGCCTCTCTGATTCCTTTTACTCTTAATCATGTCTCAGGGTTTGCACGCTCTGGGGACTGGATAATCCCATTCTTTGTTTCTTGGAATTTCCTTTATTAGCAAAACCATCTTGTGTTTGCCATATACACTTGACTTATTTCACATAGCATGACATCTTTAAGCTTTAAGCTTAACTTCAAAATTTGATCTTCTCTCAAAGTGGAATAGCATTCCATTGTGTATGTATACCACACTCTTTTTACTCTCTCTCCTACTGTGCTATTTCCAGATGTTGTCTTACTATGTTGTTTCCAGATGTTGGCTACTGATGAAGGTGGAGACATATGTGTTCAGATTAATGTTTTTATATTCTTGGGATAGGTACTGATGAGTGGAACTCGTGGCTTGTGGAAATTCTTTTTTGTTTTCTTGTTTTGAAAAGTCATGAAATGGTTTCCCAAAGTGAAGTATACAACAGTCCCCAGGAACGTGAACGAGCATTTCATTTTCAGCACCAGTGATCTGCACTTATTTTTATGGATTTTTTTCAAAAGAAAAATTCTCACCAAATTGACATAGATCTCATTGTTTTTATTTTCATTTTGCTTATGAATGACAGAGAACAATTTTTTTGTGTTTGTGTTTCTTCTTTTACTTGAGTTTTCATTGAAATTGTATTGTTGAAGGCTGTCCTCAGGTCAAAGTCTGAAAGAAACCTCCTAAGTTTTCCTAAGAGTATTTTATAGATACAGATTTGTGATTAAGGTCTTTGATCCATTTTCAATTGATATATTTGAATATCCTGAGATAGAGTTCTAAATTTATTTTCTTTATTTACTACTTTATTTTACTTTAAATACTTTCTTTATTTTCTTTATTTACTACTTGCTGAAGAGGTTCTATTTACCCCATACTATACATTAATTTGTTATTAATTATCTGTTTAGACATTTGAAGGTTTACATCAGGGATCTCAATTCAATTCAGTGATCTAAGAGTTTTTCTAGTAACAGGGTTGATTATTAGAGATTTGTAGTTAGGCTTAAAGTCTGGGAATATACTGCTCCCCATCTTTTTTCTCAGAATGTTTTTTGATATATATGGAGTTTTTAAATTCTATTTGAATATTAAAAGTGCTTCTTGTGTCATTAGAAATTTTATTTTATTTTTAAAGAACTTTTATTGGATCGCAATGAGATACAGTTACAAACTTGCATGATTGCATTTTAGTCAAACTCTGCTCGAGCACCCATCCCTTCACCAGTTCACATTTTCCACCATCATTGTTCCCAGTGTCCCACCCACCACCCCCACTCCACCCCATTATCTGCCTCTATAGAAGGTACAATCCTTCTTACTCTCTCTCTCTAATTTGGGGCATTATGATTTACAATACAGATACTATAGGTTATCGTGTTTGGTCCTTGGTTTATGTTCAGCACACATCTGCCATTATCCTTCCAGTCACCATTTACTTAGTGGTTCCTTCTCCTTTTCAGCTGCCTTACTCCCAGCATGTTGGGACAGCTTCCAAACCATGGTTTGATCTTCCTAACCCTTATCTCTACTGTCCTTAGGTGTTAGTTTCATAGTATGCCACCTTATATTCCACAAATGAGTGTCGTCATTCTATGTCTATTTTTCTCTTTCTGACTAATTTTGCTTAGCATGATACTCTCCATGTCCATCCATTTATATGCATACTTCATGATTTCATCTTTTCTAACAGCTGCATAGTATTCACTGGGTACATGTACCAGAGTTACTTCAACCAGTTTTCTGTTCTCAGGCACTCAGGTTTTTTCCAGACTCTGACTGTTATAAACTGTGCTACAATGATCATACAATTTCAGGTATCATTTCTACTGTATATTTTTGCATCTCTGGGATTTATTCCCAGGAGTCGTATTTCTGGGTCATATGGAAGCCCAATTCCTAGTTTTTGGAGGAATATCCATATTGTTTTCCAAAAACACTGGACCAGTGGGAACTTCCACCAGCAAAGAATGAGAGACCCTGTCTCCCCAATTCTGTGCCAGCACTGGTTGTTCTCGTTCTTATTAATGTGCCAGTTTCTGTGGTATAAGATGATACCTCATTGTTCTTTTGATTTGCATCTCCCTGATGATTACTAACGTAGAGCACTTTTCATTTGCCTTTTAGCCATTTGGATTTCTTTTATGTGGAAGTTTCTGTTCATTCCTCCTCCCCATTTTTAATGGGGTTAGAGGGGTTTTTTTTTTTGTAAAGTTCTACCAGTGTCTTGTATATCCTGGATAGTAAGCTCCTATCTAATGGGTATTGGGTAAATATTTTTTCCCATTCTGTAGGCTCTTTTTGTATTTTTAGTCATTGTTTCTTTTGAGGTGCATAAGCTTCTTGGTTTAATGTAGTCCTATTTGTTTATATTTGTTTTCATTTCCTTGATCAGTGGTGTTTCATCCTTAAAGATTCCCTTAGCTTCAATGTCATGGAGGGTTCTGCTACCTTTTCTTCCATGTACCTTATGGATTCAGGTCTGGTATAGAGGTCTTTAATCCATTTTGATCTGACTTTTGTGCTTGGCATTAGGCAGAGGTTTGAGTTCAGTTCAGAGCTTTACAGTACAGTACAGTTCAAGATTGGGGAAAGTGTAGCCACCCATCTACTTTTTCCCAAGGATTCCTATGGCTATTCATGGAGAGTTATTACTCCATATGAATTTCAGAAGTCTTTCTTTGAAAAATGTTTTAGGTATCCTTATAGGGACTCCATTGAATCTATACAATGCTTTGGGGAGTATTACAATTTTGAGGATATTGATCTTCCCAATCCATGAGCAGGGGACGTGCCTCCATGTCCTAGTGTCCTCTTTTATTTCTTGAAGGAGTGTTTTGTAGTTTTCTTTGTATAGGGTTTTTACCTCTTTAGTTAGGCTGATTCCAAGGTACTTAATTTTCTGATGCATTATTGTGAACAGGATTTTTTAAAAATATTTCTTTCCTCTTTTTCATTATTTGTGTCTAGGAAGGTCATGGACTTTTTGGTATTGGTTTTGTAACCTGACACTCTGCTACACAAACCTATTAGTTCTAGGAGCTTTTCTGTACCTTTAGGGTTCTCTACTTATAGTATCATGTAATCAGCAAATAGTGATAGCTTCACTACTTCCTTTCCTATCGGGATGCCTTTTATAATCTTTTCTTGCCTAAGTGCTATGGCAAGTACTTCCAGTGCTATATTGAATAGAAGTGGTGAAAGTGGGCATCCTTGTCTTCTTCCCGATCATAGAGGGAAGTCTCTCAGCTTTTTATCATTGAGAATAATGCTTACTGTGGGCTTGTGGTAGATGACGTTGACTATATTGAGCAAAGTTTCTTTAACTCCAATATTGTTGAGAGTTTATTTTTTATCATAAATGGTTTCTGGATCTTGACAAATGCCTACTCTGCATATATTGATATGAGCATATGGTTCTTATCTTTCTTTTTATTGATGTTGATTGATTTATGAATGTTAAACCATTCTTGCATAACCAGGATTAACCCTGTTTGGTCATGGTGTATGATCTTTTTGATGAGTAATTGGATTCTATTTGCTAGTATTTTGTTGAGGTTCTTTGCACCTGCACTCATCAGGAATATCGGTTTGCAGTTCTTATTTTTGTGGTGTCTATGTGTGCTTTTAGTAGCAATGTAGCACTATCCTCCCATTGTTCATCAATTTGCTTGAGTGGGCACCAGTTATGTCTCCATTGTGAGACTTGTTGTTTCTGTTTTGGGCATACCGAATACCCCAAGGGGATCTTGCCAGGTTCTGCTATGCGGGTGGTATACTCTCAATAGCTTTCCGGGCTCTCCGAGAGGGACAGAGGAATAAAACCTGGGTTGACTGCGTGCAAGGCAAACGCACTAACCACTGTGCTATTGCTCCAACCCTGTGATTTTGGTACTAGGGTGATATTTACTTCGTAGAAACTGTTTGAAAGCGTTTCAATTCACTACTGAATTCATCTGGTTCAAGTCTTTTGTTTTTGGGAGGCTTTTGATTAATATTTTTATTTCTTTTATAGTGATAGGTCTTTTCAGGTATTCCAAGTCTTCTTAAGTCAGTGTTGGAAGATTATAGGAGTCCAGGAATTTATCCATGTCTTCGAGGTTATCTAGTTTTGTGGAATGAAACTTTTCAAAGTAATCTCTGATTAGCCTTTGAATTTTTGTAGTTTCTGTTGTGATGCCTCCCTTCTGTTTCTAATTCTGTCTTTTTAGGGGTCTCTATATCTCATTCCTTGTGAGTCTTTCTGGTGTTTTATCGATCTCATTTATTTCCTCAAAGAACCATCTTTTGATTTCACTAATCATTCTGATTATTTTTTTGGGTTTCCATGTCATTAATTTCTGCTCTAAATTTTATTATTTCTTTCTTCCTGCCTGATTTGGGTTCCTTTATTTGGTAATTCTCCAAGATCTTAAGCTCTGTTGTTAAATTATTTATGTGGGTTTGATCTTCCTTCCTGAGGAATGTTTGCAGAGTTACGAACTTTCCTCTTTACACTGCCTTTGCTGTGTCCCATATGTTTTGGTGGCTTGTGCCTTCATTCTCGTTCATTTCCAGGAATCTTTTGATTTTCTCTTTGATTTCCTTTCTAAGTCACTTATTATTCAGTAGTGAGCTGTTTCATGTCCAGTATCTTGGAGAATGTCCCATGTGCACTTGAGAAGAACATGTATTCAGCTTTTTGGAGGGTGAAATGTCCTGTCTTCCATTTCTTCCTTTAAATAAAGTATATCCTTGCTGAGCTTAAATTTTGCTGATATATTGAGAGGTGATAAAGTGTTGAAGTCTTCAACTATTGTTGTTTTCCTGTCACTGTCATTTTTCAGATCCCCGAGGAGTTGTTTTAAATATTTCTCTGGTTCCCCATTGGGTGCATATACATTTACGAGAGAGTTTTTTCTTGTGTATGGATCCTTTGATCATTAAGAAATGAACTTCACCCTCTCTTGTAAATTTCTTCAGTCTGACACCTATGTGGTCTGGTATTAATATGGCCACTCCCACTTTTTTGAGGAAACTGTTTGTAGGAGTGTTTTCCATCCTTTCACTTTGAGTCTGTGTTTTCTCTGCCTGTTCATATGTGTTTTTTGCAGGCAGCAGAATGTTGGAAGGAGTCCAGGAATTTATCCATGTCTTCGAGGTTATCTAGTTTTGTGGAATGAAGTTTTTCAAAGTAATCTCTGATTAGCCTTTGAATTTTTGTAGTTTCTTTTCGGATCCATCCTGCCACTCCATGTCTTTTATTTGGTGCATTTAGCCCATTGACTTTGAGAGAGGTTACTGTTATGGAGTTTTTTCCCATCTGTCTTCCAAAGTTTGGCATTTTTGATGGGCTTGTCTTGTCTTAAAGTAGCCTGTTTAGTTGCTCTTGCAGCCATGGTTTTGAGGATATGAAGTTACTGAGTTTTTTTTGTCTGTGAAGCTGTGTGTTGATCCTTCTGTTATGAATGAGAGTCTATCTGGGTAAAGTTTTCTATGTAAGGTAGTTATTTCATTGAGTTTATTCACTGTATCTTACCATTGTCCTAGGTTTCATTGGGTAGGTCTGTGTGAATCTTAAGGATGCTCCCTTATAAACACTTTCTTTCTTTGATCTTGCTGTTTTCAGGATTTTTTCTCTGCCTATGGTTTTCCTCATTCTGATCAGGATGTGTCTTGGAGTAGTTTTATTTAGATTTCTTTTAACTGGAACCCTTCTGGCTTCCTGGATATGATCACAAGTGGTCTTCAGCTCTGGAATGTCTTAGCAATGATGCCTTTCGCAGTTTATTCTTTGTCAGGGTTTTCTTTTCATGTCCCTCTGGGACTCCAATGATTCTTATGTTATTCTTCTTGGCCTCATCCCAATTTTCTGTTGGCACCTGTTGGTTTATTTTGAATCTCTTTCCCATTTTTTGTTATTGTCTGGAGAGTTTCTGGACCTCATTTTGGAGCTCACTGATTCTATCCACAGTAGCTTTAGACTGTTGCTGAGGACTTCCACTGAGTTTTGCAATTCACCTACCAAGATTTTGGGTCTGTCATTTCTGTTTGTATTTTTGTTTCATTTTCCTCACCTCTGTTTTCATATCCTCCTGTATTTTTATCAACAGTGTGTTCCATTGCTACTTTGAGCTCCTTAGACATCCTTGAAAGTTATATTTTAAATTCTTTGCCTGAGAGGTTATAGAGTTCACTGTTACTGTTTGATTCATCTGGGCTAGCAACTTCATCAGTAGGCTTGGTGAGTTTCTGCATTGAAGTTTCCTTTCTCTCTACCCATAGCAGGAAACCTGTGTCTGGTTAATTTCATGCCAGACATTCTCACAGATTTGAGCTGATATTTTATCAATGTTTTGATTTCTGTTAACTTGATAATTATTTATAATGACCTGGGTTTTTATATGCATAATATCTATCACTTTGTCTCCTTTTCTGGTCAGTTCTTTCTCCCATGTTTTCACAGTCAGTATTCTTGTCTCGTTTAGTGAATTTATTAGTTATCTATTAAACAAGCAGATTGTCAAATATATTTTATCTGTGCTGGCTTTGCATGTGGCTGATAGAGGTTTAATCTCCAACACCACATGTGGTCCCCCAATTACTAACAGGAATCGGTGGAAGATCCCTGAGGGCAGATCCAGGAGTGTGCCCTGAAGATTGGTGAGTGTGGCGCGTGCACACACTCACACATACACATACAAATACACACACACACGAAAACAAATAAAGTGACCATTTCTAGACTATCAAATAGTCTATGGACATTTTTAAGCAATGCTGAAAGAAAAAACACATGTATAAAATAAGCATTATTTTCTGAGTATTTAAAACTTTTAACTTATGAATAAATCTTATTGTTTGATCAGAATTATGGAGGTACAAATTGTGAGCATCAGCTCTAAGTTAGAATTATAAAAAGACATTTATATAACCAACAAGATAATACTACAATATAGCTTTCAGGAATATAAAAGTATATGTAAAATAAGAGAAAAATAAGGACATGAAATTTTCTTCTGTTTTTTTTATCAAAAATTTAATCATGTTATATTAGCAGCTCCAGAAAATCTCCCAGGTATAAAATTTATTAACTCACACAGCTCAAGTGCTGCATAAATCTACAAATCTAGGCACACTCTTATTAAGTAAAAGTAATAAAGCTTGGATATAAATGCATTATTTTCTAAGTATAAAATTGATTGAATCTGTGTGGATACAATGCATAACAAAAGTGTAAATATTTATCTCTGTTTTACAATATAATATAAACATACCACATCCATCAACAATATCCCACCTATAAAATACTAATTATTGACTATATGGTCTGGGGTTCTATTTTTTCTAAAGTGATATAGACTATGTGCTGCACGATCAACCATATCCACAAGCTGACCAATCTTATTGAGGTTTCACGAGAGTTCAAGATCTTGCTTTGTCATTAGATTCATCAATTTAAAGAAAGCCTTTAATTCTGTTGAGGCTGATGTGGTCATCAAAGCCCTAGCTAAACAGGGCTTTCAAGCTCAGTACATCAGGATGCTCTGCAAGCTATATTACAGATTCACCAGGAGGATCCCGCCATTCTACAAGGAAGTGATCATCAATGTAAAGAGAAAGGTTTGGCAGGGTGATACCATGTCATGAAAGTCTTCAGTGCCACCCTTGAGAACATCATGTGATGACTGAATGGTAAGGAATGGGAGTGAAGATAGATGGTCAGCAACTACACCACCTCTGCTTCACTGATGAATTTGTTTTAATATCACCAAAAATTAGACAAGTGGCACGAATGCTGGCTGACTTCAACCATAAGTGTGGAAAGGTCGGACTGCAGTTGAATCTCAGAAATGTTTATGAGAAACAGACTACTTCCTGATGTTCCATTTGCTCTCAAAGGAAAGAACATCTATGAATGCGGCAGTTATGTGTACCTGGGTCAAGTACTTAACATGATGAATGACTGGCATCTGAGTTGCACAGGAAAAAGACAGGGCATGGAATGCCTTCAAGAGCATAAAAGAGGTTGTTAAGAAGACGAAGACCTCTGGATCCAGGAACATCATTTTGCCTCCACCATTCTTCTTGCAGTAACATACACATCAGAGACCTGGACCCTATGAAAACAGGATGAGAATGCTATTCCAACGAGGAATCGAAAAAACTATGCTACGCAACAACATCCAATTATGATGAAAGAGAAATTGAGAAGTTCTACATGGAGTTGGAGAAGTTCTATAAAGAAGATCACACCTTCTACAAGATCATTGTCAATTAATTTACTGCCAAGATAGGACTGAGAAGATCAGCTAAAAATTCCACATTGGGACTCATGGCCTAGAATGGAACGAATGGGGTTCTCACCTAGAATGGGTGAGAGACTGTTCGAGTTCATCAAGTGCAATCCAAGAGGCTTGTAAGGACCAGGGGATGAAAGAGGTGATCCCTGACACCGCAGGGGCCTAGCACCACTGCATCCCCAGGTTCTTGTATTGAATTTCTGGTTCTTGTATTCAATCCTGCGCAAGATGGCTGAATATTACCCAAACACATTGCACATCACCTATGAGGCTTATACCAAAAAAGAAAAAATATATAGGCATTTTACTGATTTATTCCTAACAATTGTGCAATTTTTTCAATAACGCATCTAATCAATCGCTCTAGATTATTGTATCCTTTTAATTACAGTGTAGACTACACCTCACAGAAAGTTGTTTTTCTTCTAGACTTTGTTTTCTTCTGAGCCACGTGAGCTGATTGTGCTCAGGATTTCCTCTTAGCTCTGTGCTCAGGGATGACTCCTGATGGGACAGGTGGGCCCATATGTGATACCCAGGACAAAAAAAATGGTCTACTCTGTAGAAAAAAAATATCTGACATACTGTACTATCTGATTGTACTAGTATATAGAAAACAAATAAGTATATATGTGTGTATATATGTGTTATGTATATATATTTGTTTTAGACCCATACCTAGTAATGCACAGGGCTTACTCCTGGTTCTGTGATAAGTGTTTATTGTGGTAGGACTCATGGAACCCATATGCAATACTGATGATTAGACCCAGGTCAATGACAGATGGGACAATCTCTTTACCAGCCATAATATCTGTACACAGTCCCTTCAGTTATGCATATATTTATAAGAAAATGAGTAACTGCCTTCATGATAACATTGGATATCACTCATTATATATATGCATTTATTATACTAAAATCGAGGTATATTCTGTTTATACTTTGGTATCTCAGTTTAAAAGATTTCAGAATTATGGGTTTTCAACTAGCAGCATTTAAATCATTGGTACCTAGGAAACTTATTATTTATTGTCCCCAATAACATTGTTAGACTTGGCCAAATTTCAGTTCTATTAGATTCATTAATCTGAAGTTTGGTCACAAAGGACCATCCAGTTATCCACAGAGGGATTCGTATATCATAAGAGACTATGGTAATAAAACCACAATTATTAGTTCATTCTTTAAAATTCTGTCCTTAGACTAGAGTGATAGTACAGAAGGTACAGTGAATGTTTTATATGTGCCCCACCTGAATTTGAACTCCAGCACAGTATAGGCAGGACTCATCTCTAAGCTCAGAGCTAGAAGTGAGCCCTGAGAACTGCCAGCTGTGTCCTCCCATTTCCATCCTTCCTCATCCTACCACACATTCACACACACACACACACACACACACACACACACACATTTACCTTTGCTTAGAGCTATCAGATTGTTTCTATTTCTGTAGATTTTAAAAGTCATCTTATACTGGTCAGATTTTTAAAGAAACATGCTATTTCAGTATTGAGTTATCAGAAATTATTTAGTAGATTGAAAGTGGAATGGGTCTTCGAGAGTGATTGTTTATGGCAATAGTAAATGAAAATTATTGAGAGCATATTGATGTGCAAAGAGTATAGTAACATAAAGGGACACTTATGAATACATTGGAATTATCAGGATTATGAACTTTGCTAAAGGCTTTATTATTTTCCACATTTAGGGTAAGTATACTTGTTTTTTTGTAATATCAGTTAATTTTTAATTAACATTCTTGTTCCTTGATCAAAGTAAAATAGCTCATGGCCATATTTATAAAATTGGCAATAAAGTCAGATATCTTCATAGAGCATAACGTTTGCTGTTATTTTGTTCTAGAGTATTGAAACACAAACTGAGAAGTTTCTATAGGTATATTAATTGCATGAATTATTAAAGTTGAGACATTTCTTGTTTATTTGTTCCTTATTAGCAACATTATTATGTTTAGATATAGTCCCTAAGCATGCTCACAAGTGTAACAAATTAATCTCATAATTAAATACAACCTGTTTCATGATGTAACATTTAAAAATTTGTTTAAACCTATATAACTTTATTATCTAATTAGAATCCAAATTAAATACAGTATTACAATTAGTATTTACTATATTATTTAAATGCAAATGCTAATGGAAACACACTGTTTCTGTCACTGTCCTCCCATTGTTCATCTGTTTGCTTGAGCGGACCCAGTAACATCTCCATTTTGAGACTTGTTGTAACCGTGTTTGGCATATCAAATACACCACAGGGAGCTTGTTAGGCTTTGCCATGCGGGCAAGATAATCTCGGTAGCTTGCCGGGTTCTCCAAGAGGGGCGGAGGAATCGAATCCAGCTTGCCAGGCTGGCTATGAATAAGGAAGACGCCCTTCCACTGGGTTATAGCTCCAGCCCCATGGAAACAAACTAATAAGAAAAAATATATAGATTAATTTACTTTGGGCTGGAGCGATAGCACAGCGGGTAGGGCATTTGCCTTGCAAGTGGCCAACGTGGCCGACCTGAGTTTGATTCCTCCACCCCTCTCAGAGAGTCCAGCAGGCTACCAAGAGTATCTCTCCCCCACGACAAAGCCTGGCAAGCTACCTGTGGTGTACTCGATATGCCGAACACAGTAATAAGTGTCACAATGGAAACGTTACTCGGCCCACTGGAGCAAATCGATGAACAATGGAGGACAGTGACAGTTTCAATTTACTTTATCAAATCCATTATTCTGAATGCCACTAAAGATAAAAGATGTCGAGTCTAGGACATGACTTTGTGCTCAAATGACACTCTTAAGGACCCGAGGGAATAATAATTTCCTCACTTGTTTCAGAATATTCAATTCCAAGGGAATCTGAAGATTTTGAGATTACCATATGGTTATTCTCCTATTGAGATGGAATTAGTGCTCCTATCATTAATGCTTGGTTATGAATTATAGACTCATTTTATTGATAGAATATAACAACTGCCATCTGTTATTCATTTGATGGGGAAAATATGAATATAATTTAGGCAATAAAAAAACACATTTGGAATTCTTATGTGTAATCTAAAGTAAATATCCAGAAACTATAGTAGATTAGCTAATGATAGTCTCAGACTTAAATTTCTTTTTATGTTAACATGGATAAGTTATAAACTTGATTTTCTGTTGACTATTAAGAATATATTCCATGTCATTTACTACATAATAATGCTTGAGAAAAAAATTGGAAACCTAATTCCTCACACTAAAAATCACACAGACTTTATCCTTAATCACTTAATTACTAACAAACATAGGACATTTACAGTCACCCAAATTCACCTGCTATATAAATAATACAGGAAATGAAACACCAGTCACAGGGACTTTTGCTTGATGTGCAAAGATAATAGCATAAATTTCTGAGTGGCAAACTTAGAGTAATGAGGATGAGAAGGATAATACCAGAGAGAATAATTAGAAGGACATATTTTTTACTTCCTATATTCCAAAACATTCTGTATGTATTACTGTAATCAATCCTCTTAAATTTGAAAAACCAGCTGTTACTGACTGGTGAAATTGATAAAAGAGTTAATCAATCCTCTTAAGGTGAAGGTAAAGGCCCTCCCATTGTTCATCGGTTTGCTTGAGCGGGCCCAGTAATGTCTCCATTGGAGACTTTGTTGTTACTGTGTCTGGCATATCCAATACGTCACGGGGAGCTTGCCAGACTCTGCCGTGTGGGCGAGATACTCTCGGTAGCTTGCCAGGCTCTCCGAGAGGGGCGGAGGAATAGAATTCAGGTCGGCCATGTTGGCTGCGTGCAAGGCAAACGCTCTACCGTTGTGCTATCGCTCCAGCCCCTCTTAAATTTGAAAAACCTTCTGTTACTGGCTGGTGAAATTGATGAAAGAGTTAATTGTAGAAACTGCAGAAAATAAATTGATCGTACATTTTTAGAAGGCAATCATGAGACTTGATACCATTTCTAAATAATGTTAAACCAGTGCACTAATTGCAGTATATTTTATAAAAAGATAAAATCCAAAATTATTTTTTGGTGTTCTTTAAGCGATTTTTAAAAGATAACATTTTTGGTCTATGGGGAACTTATTAAATTCATCTTAAATATTTCCAGAGATTTATAAGGTACACTGAATGTGTCATTGGAAATAAATTTATCCCTGGAAAAATTGTTCAACCATAAAATTTATCAACATTGTTAAAAATTCTTGAGGTAGAGTAAAATCATGAATATAATATTGGGAAACTCTTAGTTGACTTCTAATATAAAGGTATCAACAGGAACCATAGATTCTATAGATCATATTTCAGGATTTGTTTGCATATGGAATTTTCTAATCTTATTCTATGTTTCTTTGTATTCTGTGCATGAGGAAGACTATCTGATTATCTCTTAGTTTTTGATTTAGCTCACTTAGCAAGACCAACTTCCAGTTCCATCGAAGTGAGAGCAAGCTGCAAAACCATTTTTCTCACAGCAGAATAAAATTTTGAGGTTTACAACTGTCCATAAACAGTGACTATATATTCAAATATAAACCTTTGTAAGCACTGTTGTTCTTCAGTCTTACAATTTCTAAGCTAATCAAGGATTTTTTAAAAATCTACTGACACTGTTTACAAAGTTGAAAGATACATTCTATGTCTTTAATATTAATATTTTTGCTGGTATTTTTAATTATTTTTCTTGTAAAGAAATGTATTATTTTTAGAATTATGTAGTTGCAAAAATTTAACTACATTTAAAGCTTAGAATATATGAAAGACATTGATATGGAAATTTATATAGATAATGGAGTGATAGCAGCGGTAGGGCATTTGCCTTGCACGCAGCCAACATGGCCGACCCGAGTTCGATTCCTCCACCCCTCTCAGAGAGCTCGACAAGCTACCAAGAGTATCTCGCCCACACGGCAGAGCCTGGCAAGCTCCCTGTGACATATTCGATATGCCAAACACAGTAACAACAAAGTCTCCAATAGAGATGTTACTGGGCGCGCTCGAGCAAATCGATGATCAACCATCTACTATTACATAGAGTTTATAATAATGCCAATGACTTATTAAGAGCACTGTAGCATTGTAGCACACTTCTTCCATTGTTCATTGATTTGCTCAAGCGGGCCCAGTAACATCTCCACTGTGAGACTTGTTGTTGCTGTGTTTGGCATATCGACTATGTCACGGGTAGATTTCCAGGCTTTGCTGTGCTGGTGAGATTCTCTCCGTAGCTTGCTGGGCTCTCTGAGAGGGGCAGGTGAATCAAAACTGTTGTGGCCTGGTCAGCCGCTTACTAGAAAAAAAAACTGAATATGTTTTATCCTGAGCAAAAGAGACTGAATCAATAAAAAATGAGCATGATATGCATATGCATAATATATCACCTTCAGTTATATAATATAGGTAAAGGTAAAGGTAAAGGCCCTCCCGTTGATCGTCGATTTGCTCGAGCGGGCCCAGTAACGTCTCCATTGGAGACTTTGTTGTTACTGTGTCTGGCATATCGAATTATATATATATATACATATATATATATATAATTAAGGGGTGAGTCAAGCACACAACAGTTTGCACTGAATCTTTCACATTACCCAGGTATGTTATTTTAGCAGCTCTCCAGCAAATCTACCAGGTATAGAATCTGTAAAATCCTCAAGTTCAAGTATAGTATATTGTAAAAGTCAGTAAGACTAGGATTATATTTATTTGGTAAATGAAATATAGGCTGGAATTAATGTGTACCTTTCTGATAAAATCTCGTATCTGTATATGGATGCATTGCATTATTAGAGTAAAAATACTTATTTTGTGTTTTAGTAATATAATGTGGGGTTGGAGTGATAGCACAGTAGCAGGGCGTTTGCCTTGTGCATGGCCAGCTTGACTGAGCTGGGTTCGATTCTTCCGTCCCTCTCAGAGAGCCTGGCAAGCCACCGAGAATATCGAGCCAGCATGGCAAAGCCTGGCAAGCTATCCATGATGTATTTGATATGCCAAACACAGAAACAACAAGTTTCACAGTGGAGACGTTACTGGGCCCACTCGAGCAAATAGATGAACAACGGTAGGATAGTGCTACAGTGTAGTAATGTAATGTTACCACATCATATCTACCACCAAGCTACCGATATCTCTCTTCTGAAGTATGAGTTGATTTGAATACATAATTTAGGATTCTCATTTCTCTAATGTGATATTATCTAGGTTCTGCTGTCTGTCTTGTAAAAGTGCTCCAGTTTCCCAAGGCATACAAATGGAATTTACTCTCCTACTTCCAAGTCACTGTAAACCCCGGAATATTTCCTTCTTACATTCTAAGGTAGGGGACATTTCAATATATGGTTTAAAATATTTAAAATATTGAAGTATTTGAATAGTTTATAGTGAGGATCTTCACATTTCAGTTAAATTCATTCATATTTCTTTGAAATTTATTTTATTCCAATTATTAATGGAGAAAATCCCATGGTCTGGGATATTGGAGATTAAGACATTAGAATACATGTTATTATGATTAATGACATCTTATTATCTCATTCCTACTTTGGACAAACTGGCAGGCTACCGAATGTAGCCTGCCCACACGGCAGAGTCTGGAAAACTCCCTGTGGCGTACCCAATATGCCAAATACCAGTAACAATGATGGGTCTCATTCTCCTAAAGAGCCTTGAATATAATCTCAGGGCTAGGATGAAGGAGACGTTACTGGGGCCTGCTCGAGGCAATCGACGATTAACAGGATGATTTGTGATTTGTGATTGATTGTCTGAAGAACAAAAATAGAACCACTCAGTACAAATTCAAGCTAAGGATCTGATTCTAAAGTTTCAATAAGATTCTGATAGAAATAACAAAGCAGCTTTATTTCTTTCTCTCTATTAGGAGTGTAAAACAATAGACATTGGTTTTTCATTTTAGTAAACTAGTAAATATATGAAACAAAAAATATTAGTGGTGTAAATGAGGTGGTATTTTCTAATGACCATGTAGAATTTATGTAAAATATGAAGTTTCTGAGTCCGCATTTTATTAGTTAGAATGACCATGAATCAGAGACAGAAAGGAAATTATGGTATGCAGTAGCTTTTATTAAGAATACGCAGAAGAACACATAAGGGAAAATAGAGGCAAAGTGTCAAAAATACAATGAAAGTAAGTAGGTAGAAGGAAATTCAGGTACAAAAATGAAACAAAAAGATAAAAAAAAACAAAAAATAAGAATAAATGAGGATATGATGCAAGCAAAAATATAAACTATCATGAAGTATAGTGGACAATGTCAAATTCAAGGGAAAGTATATAAAATAAAGGGACTAACATTCATTTTAACAATAAAGATAGTACCTACTTAAGCAATAACAATAGATTACTCACCTAGCAACATTCTAGGAATCTAGGAGTCAGCATGGCTTGTGGAACTGATGGTTTAAATTAGAACCAAAAGGTTTCACTCACAGTATTTTACTGCTTTGGTTTTCTAGAACCTATGTCATAGACAGTGGAGGACTAATCTGGACATTAGAAACAAGAAAATCATGGGTTACATTGAAATTAGATAATATTTTAGTCATCTGAAGTAAATATGCTGTCAGTGATTTAAGAGAAGACTGAATATGTTTTACTTAGACAAATAAGAAGTGAATCATTAAAAAGTGAGTGTAAAATATTCAGCTGTCTACATAATCAGTGTTTTCTCCTGCAACACGATCACGATCCTCCTGTTATTCGTTGATTGCCTCAAGCAGGCACCAGTAACGTCTCCTTTGTCCTAGCCCTGAGATTTTAAAATGTGCCATATTCAAGGCTCTTTCAGGGTTAGGAGAATGATACCCATCATTGTTACTGGTATTTGGCATATTGGGTATGCCACGGGGAGTTTGCCAGACGCTGCTCTGCGGGTAGGTTACATTCGGTAGCCTGCCAGTTTGTCCAAAGTAGGAATGAGGTAATAAGATGTCGTGCGGCTACAAATGCGGCTGTCCACTTCCGGGAGCTGGGTTTTATAGTCTCAGGGTCTTGGCTGTTGATGGGATTACATGGTGTCGGGGGTCAGTTGGTGGGTGTGACCCCTGCCTACTGGAAGATGGAGGATCTGGGTGGAAGATGCTCAGCCCCGATCCGAGCAGGCTTGGAGATCTCAGCCCCGGGACCCGCATGCTTTTGTTCCTCTGCTGGTACCTTCATGCGTGCAGAGAGTGATCTCAGCATGGTTATGGCTGGTTCTGGAGGTCTTCAGCTGCCGGAGCTCTGCTCGGGGCAGGGAGGGAAGCTCAACCTGCCCCCCTCCAAGGGGGGAAAGCTCAACCCGCTCCCCTCCAAGGTATGCCTTCTCCTGCATATCATAATATAATCTATACTCTCTACTTTATATATAAGAAATTAAATGATGGGCTAATGAAACTAAAACACATTATTTTATCATTCCAGTGTTCCATAGAAAATATCTAGAGATAATTATAGGATATAAAGGTATGGTGTGTATAGATTATTTGTAATGGAAAATGTTTTTCTATTGTATAAGATATGGATGAACAAATATCTTGTACTAAACACTGGCAGTTTCTGAGTCATCTAAAAAAATTTCTTCAGGTAAAACAATAAAATTCAGCTGATCAACACAGACGGTCCAAAGAACCACATGTGGCATTGTGGAGCAAAATTGAGTTGGCTATATGAAAGGCAGAACCTTACCTGCTAGAATATCTCTATAGTTTCCCCAAATAATTATTGATAATATATGCAAATGTAAGCATATACATATAACAACATTATCATGCAAATATTTCTCATCAATAAATTTAAATTAATAATTTCAAAAGTTTTAAACCCATAGAACATCAAAAAGTATCCCAAAGTACGTAAAACTCAAAAATAGTGAAGTCAAATAATATATATTAATTGACATTTCTAACTTAAATAGAAGTGAAAGTAGCATTCTTTTCTTTATACTACTCTCCTCTTTTTCAGTTTTACACATAGATCAAGATATAAGACTGGAATGAGAAATCACACACCAGTAACCACATTCATCCTTCTCGGATTGACAGATGATATACAAATAAATACTTTCATTTTTATAATGCTACTTGTCACCTACATGTTCAGCCTTGTTGGAAACCTCATCATCATCATTCTCACCTTTGTGGACACTCACCTTAAAACAGCCATGTACTATTTTTTGCAAAACCTTTCTTTCTTAGAAATTTCATTCACTTCTGCCTGTATCCCTAGATATTTGTATAGTATAGCAACAGGAGATAGAACCATTACTTATAACTCTTGTATATGTCAGGTATTTTTTATAGACCTATTTGGAATAGTGGAATTTTTCCTTCTGGCAACTATGTCCTATGATCGTTATGTCGCCATCTGCAAACCCCTTCATTATTCTTCTATCATGAATCCCATGGTCTGCAGAAAACTTGTCGCTGGCTGTTGGATAATTACTTTGTTGCTCATGATACCACCACTTGGCTATGCGCTGACACTGGAGTTTTGTGACTCTGAAATTGACCACTTTATTTGTGATTCTAATCCTCTCCTGAAGATCTCATGTTTGGATACAGAATTCATAGAGAAGATGGTTCTTTTCTGCTCTTCATTTATCCTACTAGTGACTCTCACGTTTGCGGTTTGGTCCTATGGAAGTATCATTCGCATGATTCTTGGGTTCCCCTCTGCTCAGCAAAAGAAAAAGGCATTTTCTACCTGTTCCTCCCATTTGATTGTGGTTTCCATCACTTATGGCAGCTTTATCTTCATCTATATAAAACCTTCTGCAAAAGATGAGATGGCTAGTATTAAGGTAATAACGGTATTCGCCGTTTCCACCATGCCCGTGTTAAACCCACTCATTTATACTCTAAGAAACAAACAGGTGAAAAAAGCTTTGAATGACTTTGTAAAACAACTACTACTCTTGGGGTCACAGAGCTATCACCAGGGTTGAGGAACTTTTCTTGCATGTAGCTGAGTCAGGGTATTTTGTTTAGGATAGAGTAAGCAGTAAGGCCTGAGTACCTCTGGTGTGCCTCCTTCTGAAAAAAATTAAACTAGAACAAATGTACTGCTCATAATAATTTAAGAACATGTTAAATTAAACATGCAGGAAACTCAAGTCTTACATATTTTGTCCCTTGTAATCATCATACATTTTATACCAATGGTGATCAAGTCATTCTTCTCCCATATAGTCTAACTTCTCTGATTTTGAAAAACAAAAATATCTAAATGCAAATTATCTTCTGAATAAATGATAATCTCCCAGATGTCTATGCAAAATCCTCACTTTGTCTATGCAAATTACCTGTATAACTAGTTCTTATCTATTTGTTATCTTTATGTACTAAATGAATATTAAAGTAGTAAAAGGTAGCAAACAAATGTCTAAAATTAGAAAAAGTGAATAAATTTTAACTTTCAAAAATGATTTAGAAATAAGCTCTTATTTCTATAATCTATCAAAAATTTTTACTTTGTAGGAACGTTTTATTTACATGACCATGAACTAACTATCTTTTTCACCTTGAGATGTTATTATCATGTTCTCTAAGAAAAAGTAATTATCTGATAGTGCTTTTGGGGGAAAGTTTTTGGTTATAACGCGGCCAATTACTTTATCTTATATTACCTTTTAACTTTTACTGCTCTTTTAACTTTTGTTTATTTTATTTTGTTTGCCTGTGCTACCCAAGCAGAGTTCAAGAAAGCCATGAGTTAATCCTAATGATAGTGCTTAGGGAGATGTAGGCCTCTTGGTTCCATGATGCATACCTTGATCACCTTTTCTGTGGTCCCTTAAAATCGACATTATATTATTATACAGTTTACCTTTTAATTTTGTTTTATTCTTACAGCATCTTTAATTTCAGGATTTCTGTCTTTCCATCAGAGAAATTTGTTTTCTCCTACCATACCCTTCTAGTTCAAGGCTAGAGCAATAGGACAGCTGGGAGGGCAACTGCCTTGCACAGTCGACCTGGGTTTGGTACCAGCACTCTGTATGTTCTTGATGCAGATTTAGGCATGATCTCTAAACTCTGAGCCAGGAATAAGACTGAGAAACATCCGGATGTGACCCCAAAACATACAAACAAGAAATCTTCCTTCTAGTTTGACAAAAATACATGAACTTGTCTAGAAGATTGTCTAAGTTGTATAGCGTCATCAACTCATCCACTAAGAGATATCTGTAATAATTTTGATATTTTGTATGGGTAAAACAGCTTTGTAGTTTATTGACTAAAGAATGACAATAAAGCCCTAAGTACAACTTCTATAGTACATTCAGAAGCAATTTGGATTTTTTTCTTTGATTCATTAAAAAAATTAACAAATTTATAGAATTCTATAATATGGAAAAAAGTTCTAAACATACATGTTTATTTTATTATATTTAAATTTTTTTAATTTTTAAAAAAATTTTATTAGCGAAACACCATGAGGTACAGTTGTAGATTTACAAATTTTTGTGCTTGGGTTTCAATTGTACAATGATCAAACACCCATCCCTCCACCAGTGCCCATTCTCCACCACCACGGATCCCAGTATCCCTCCCACCACCCATCCCCCGTCCCATCCTGCCTCTGTGACAGGGCACTCTCTTTTGTTCTCTCTCTCCTTTTGGGTGCTGTGGTTTACAAAAGAGGCATTGAGTGGCAATCATGTTCGGTCTATAGTCTACTTTCAGTATGCATCTCCCCTCCTGGGCGGATTCTCCCAACACCCTTTATTTGGTGCTCCCTTCTCTATCTGAGCTGCCTTTTCCTCTAGCATGTGTGGCTGGCCTCCAATCCAAGTAAACATATATTTTTAAATGATATTCATAGACCACATCATATTCAATCGGCGGTTTTGCCTAACCGATGTTGCTGTTGTCCCAAAATTCCAAACGGGATCAGACCACCGTCTTCTTCGTGCAAAATTCTACCTCACAGAACGAGGAGAAAAGAATGCAAGGTTTAAGAAGAGGACTCCCAGAACAACCACCAACTGGGAGCTCTTTGGCTCTGTTGCGGCAACATGGGAAGATGCCGTCATTGACAACATTGATGAGGAACACGATCGACTGGTTCAGCACCTCCATGATTGTGCAAGGAATGCCAAGAGAGAGATAACCACAAAAAACCGTCTTTCTTCGAACACTCTTGAACTTATTCGCCAACGTGGCTTGGCACGTGCCTCAGGCAACCACAAGCGAATGTCCGAACTGGCAAAACAGTGCAGAGAAGCCATCAAGGATGACCTCAAAAACAGGAGAGCAGCAGTACTGGTAGATGCAGCAGAAGCTGGGAAAAACATACGTAATGCCCGCCTGTCCTTCACCAACTACAAAACCAAGATGACTGCCCTCCGACATCATGATGGATCTATCACATCTTCCAGAAGGGCAATGGAGAAGACTATTCATGACTTCTACTCAGATCTCTTTAATAGTCACATCCACTTGCCCACATACCACATACCACATGATGGATATGTCGTTCCCAATGTTCTCCCTTCCGAAATCCAACATGCCATCTCGTCGGTAAAGAAACAAAGAGCACCTGGCCCAGACAAGATCAGACCTGAACACCTGAAGAACTTACCATCAGTACTCATCAATACATTGGCTCGACTCTTCACACGCTACCTGTCTGAATGCAAGGTTCCATCCCAATGGAAAACCAGCAGGACTGAACTACTATACAAGAAAGGATACATCCACGACATTGGCAACTATCGCCCAAACTGCCTATTGTCTGTCATCTACAAACTATTCACTCGAGTCATCCTGAATAGGATTAGCAGAACACTAGATGAAGGACAACCATGTGAATAAGCTGGATTCCGAAAAGGATTCAGTACCATCGACCATATCCACACAATAACCAAGCTCATTGAGGTATCTCGAGAGTTCAAGATGCCGCTCTGTCTAACGTTCATTGATTTAAAGAAGGCCTTTGATTCTGTTGAGACGGAAGCGGTCATGGAAGCCTTAGCCAATCAGGGCGTACAAACTCAATACATCAGGATCCTTCGTGAGCTCTATTGCGGATTCACTACCAAGATCTCACCATTCTACAAAGAAGTAATCATCCATATCAAGAGAGGGGTTCGGCAGGGTGATACCATTTCACCAAAACTCTTCAGTGCCACCCTCGATAACATCATGCGACGACTGGAATGGGAAAACATGGGAGTGAAGATAGATGGTCGGCAACTACACCACCTCCGCTTTGCTGATGACATCGTTCTAATAACACCAAACATCAACCAAGCGGCACAAATGCTGAACGACTTTGACCGTGAATGTGGAAAGGTCGGACTACAGCTGAATCTTACAAAGACAATGTTTATGAGAAACAGTCTTGTTCCTGACGCTCCATTCGCTCTCAACGGAACCACCATCTCCGAATGCAACAGTTATATATACCTAGGTCGAGAAATCAACATGATGAATGACCTGGCACCTGAGTTGCACAGGAGGAAGAGAGTGGCTTGGAATGCCTTCAAGAGCATTGAAGAAATAACTAAAAGGACAAAGAACCTCCAGCTACGAGCACATCTCTTTGATTCCACTATTCTTCCTGCATTAACATATGCCTCAGAGACCTGGACCCTACGAAAACAGGATGAGAACGCTATTCGGGTCTCTCAAAGAGGAATCGAAAGAACTATGCTTGGAATATCACGATTCACTCAAATGAGAGATAGAATCCGGAGTTCTGATCTTCGTCAACGCTCAAGAATCAGGGACGCTGTCTCATTTGCCAAGACATCAAAAATCAGATGGGCTGGACACGTAATGAGGTTTACAGACAACCGCTGGACTAGAGTCATTACTGATTGGATTCCACGAGACATCAAAAGATCACGTGGACGCCCACCTATAAGATGGTCAGACTTCTTCATCAAGACGGTTGGTTTGAGACTCTACATGTTCCTAAAACGAACAGATACCATTGGGCTACGCTAGCACGCAACCAGGATGAATGGAGACGTTACTGGCACCCGCTCGAAAAAATCGATGAATAACGGGGATTAAGTGATTAAGTGATAAGTGAGTCATAGAGCAAGTATGTCCTTTGGTGACTGGCACTCTGCATTTGTTCAACTTCTGATTGTCAAATTTGATGTGTAAAGAATATGATAGTAGGAACAAAATTTAGCATATTTAACAAGTTAATGGCCCTTAAACAAACAAACAAAGTCTCCAATGGAGACGTTACTGGGCCCGCTCGAGCAAATCGACGAACAACGGGAGGGCCTTTACCTTTACCTTACCTTATAGTCCTTAAGACATATGCTATAAAGTAGTTTATAATGACTATTCATAAAGTAAAGATTAAAGAGCCTATAGAGATAGAAAAAAGAGTAATATTCATGTCTTTGCAGAGTCAGCACCAATTCAACCCCTTGAGCATCACCAGACATGATCCCAAGTGTAAAGTCAGGATTACACTTACTTGTTCGCCACTGAATGCAGTTCAATACAAACAATAAATAAAATAGTAGACATACTTGGTTTCGATTCTCTTAATCATTGTCTTAAATTTACCTTGTGCAAGATAGTGGAATTCCAAGGCACTTATGCATATTTTTAATATGCACATCTATATTTTTAGATGCACATCTATATTTTTCCAGAAAATATCAAACAGAATATAGACACTTGCTAGATAGATATTTAGTACTCTCAAGGTAGATTTATCACTTGTATCACTTGGTAGCCCGTTAATCATCGATTTGCTCCAGCGGGAGAAGGTACAGTTATATATTTAGTAATAATTGAAGTATTTAAAAATATGTAAATTATCAGTTGTAAGATGATAATGTATATTTCTTGCTTTTGCAAAGTTTCCAACACTTTCAGTATATCTTCACATGATATTTGAAATATATGCAATATAGAAATATGTAGTAAAAATTACAAAACACCTGGCTGCTAACTCAAATATATTAATTGTCTAATATTTCTAGTTATTAGTATGAAAATAATGTGTGTTTCCGTTTTTTTAATTTGTGAATGCAAAAGTAATCCTTCACACCAGAGTCATCATATTTTTCAAGCAAGATAATATAATTGCTAATTATAGACTTTCAATGGGGAATTGTCACTTTTGTAATATTATTGATTCTGTACCCAAAGATCAAACTGGGAGTGAAACCAAACAACACAAAGTCAATTTCTGAAAATAAATGCAGTCAATGGGATAAATGATTAAATTATTATATAGCACAGCGGGTAGGGCGTTCGCCTTACACGCGGCCAACATGGCCGACTGGAGTTCGATTCCTCCGCCCCTCTCGGAGAGCCCGGTAAGCTACTGAGAGTATTCATATACCAGACACAGTAACAACAAAAGTCTCCAGTGGAGACGTTACTGGGCCCGCTCGAGCAAATACTCACAGTAAAATAAATTCATTTATTATAAATTATATATTAATAAAATGTAATGGAGAATAATGTGTAATATCTAAGATGTGTGTAAAATCTGATATGCAGTGTGGAATGTCTAAGAGAATTGAGTCATTAAAAATATGTGCAGACTCATTTGTTAGCTGCAGCACTGTTTACAATAGGTAGAATTTGGAAAAAACCTGAGTGCCTGAGAACAGATGACTGGTTAAGAAACTTTGGTATATCTGCACAATGGAGTACTATGTAGCTGTTAGAAAAGATGAAGTCATGAAATTTACATACAAGTATGGAAAGTATCATGCTAAGCAAAATGAGTCAGAAAGAAAGGGACAGACATAGAAATATTGCATTCATTTGGGGAACATAAAGTAACAAAATAGGAGACTAACACACAAGAATAGCCAGGTAAGTACCAGGAGGTTTACTCCATGGCTTGGATGTCAGCCGCACATGCTGGGGGAAAAGGCAGCTCAGATAGAGAAGGGAGCACCACATAAAGGGTGTTGGGAGGATCCTCCCAGGATGGGAGATGCATGCTGAAAGTAGACTATAGACCGAACAGGACTGCCACTGAATTCCTCTTTTGCAAACCACAGCACCCAAAAGGAGAGAGAGAACAGAGGGGAATGCCCTGCCACATAGGCAGGGTGGGATGGGGGATTGGGTGGGAGGGACACTGGGATCCATGGTGGTGGAGAATGGGCACTGGTGGAGGGATGGGTACTCGATCATTGTATAACTGAAAGCCAAGCACAAAAATTTGTAAGTCTACAACTGTAACTCATAGTGTTTCACTAATACAAATTTAAATATATATATATATTATATGTGCAGAAAATCCTTCTTTGAAGACACTCCCATAATCTGGGAGGTTCCCTGCATTCCTTTGTCCACTAATAAAGTCTCTTCTAAGAAAAAGTTTGTGTGCGTGTGTGTGTTTGTGTGTGTATAACACTGTAGCACTGTTCATTCGTTGTGCATTGATTTGCTAGAGTGGGCACCAGTAAAATATCCATTATGAGACTTCTTGTTACTGTTTTTGGCATGTTGAATACACAACAGGGAATTTGCCATCTGCTGTGCAGGTGGGATACTCGGTAGCTTGCCAGGCTCTCTCAGAGGGACAGAGGAATCCAACCAGAGTCAGCCACATGCAAGGCAAAAGCCCTACCCATTGGGTAATTGCTCCAGCCCATAATAAAAAAGGTAAAGGCCCTCCCGTTGTTCGTTGATTTGCTCAAGCGGGCCCAGTAACATCTCCATTGGAGACTTTGTTGTTGCTGTGTCTGGCATATCCAATACGTCACGGGGAGCTTGCCAGGCTCTGCCGTGCGGGCGAGATACTCTCGTTAGCTTGCCGGGCTCTCTGAGAGGGGCGGAGGAATCGAACTCAGGTCTGCCATGTTGGCTGCGTGCAAGGCAAACGCCCTACCTGCTGTGCTATTGCTCCAGCCCATAATATATATATATATATATATATATATATATAATTATATTGAGCTCTGATGAAATTTTGCAAGTACTAGGTTCTTGCCTTGCATATGGCCAATACACATTTGATCCCAAGTATCCTATATGAACACAGAATGATGAATAAGACCTAATCAATGGTGGTTGTGATTCAATAATTTTTAAATGTGGATATAGTGTCATGAATTTAGCTGGAAGATATGCCATGCAGCCCGGCAAGCTACCGAGAGTATTCGATATGCCAAACACAGTAACAACAAAGTCTCCAATGGAGATGTTACTGGGCCCGCTCGAGCTCGAGCTTGCATACTTCAAAACTTTTAGTAGCATCAAGACCTACTGAGCACTGTTAGTGTAAAACTAGTATTGCATGGTCAAAAATTATATATATAAAAAATCCACTCCCCCCAATAAAAAGATCAATCAATCAATCAATCACTTAACTTCCCGTTAGTCGTCGATTTGCTCGAGCGGGCACCAGTAACATCTCCATTTGTCCCTGTCGCATGCTAGTGTAGCCCAATGGCATCTGTTCGCTCCGGGAACATGAAGGGCCTCAAACCGATTGTTCATGATCTTGACGAAGAAGTCTGACCATCTGGAAGGTGGACGGCCACGTGTTCTTTTGACAACCCGTGGAATCCAGTCGGTAACAGCTCTAGTCCAGCAGTCGTCTTTAAATCTCATTACGTGACCAGCCCATCTGATTTTCGACACCTTGGCATATGAGACAGGATCCCTGATTCTTGATCGTCGACGGATGTCAGA
Source organism: Sorex fumeus (assembly GCF_029834395.1). Classification (NCBI taxonomy): domain Eukaryota; kingdom Metazoa; phylum Chordata; class Mammalia; order Eulipotyphla; family Soricidae; genus Sorex; species Sorex fumeus. The sequence goes on along the minus strand of NW_026606086.1, from coordinate 13,404,731 downwards.
ACTCCGGATTCTTTCTCTCATTTGAGTGAAACATGATATTCCAAGCATAGCTCTTTCTATTCTTCTTTGGGAGACCTGAATAGTGTTCTCATCTTGTTTGCATAGGGCCCAGGTCTCTGAGGCATATGTTAATGCAGGAAGAACAGTGGAATCAAAGAGATGTGCCCAGAGCCGGAGGTTCTTCGTCCTCTTAGCTATTTCTTCGATGTTCTTGAAGGCGTTCCAAGCCGCTCTCTTCCTCCTGCGCAGCTCGGGTGCCAGGTCATTTGTCATGTTGACCTCTCGACCTAGGTACACATAGCTGTTGCATTCGGAGATGGTCGTTCCATTGAGAGCGAATGGGGTGTCAGGAACAAGGCTGTTTCTCATAAACATTGTCTTCGTAAGATTCAGTTGTAGTCCTATCTTTCCACACTCACGGTCAAAGTCGGCCAGCATTTGTGCCACTTGGCTGATGTTTGGTGTTATTAAAACAATGTCATCAGCAAAGCGGAGGTGGTGTAGTTGCCGACCATCTATCTTCACTCCCATTCCTTCCCATTCTAGTCGTCGCATGATGTTCTCAAGGGTGGCACTTTTTTTTTAAAAGATAAAATCTAAAATGTAGCATTATGAAATAGAATATGTAAGTCTATATATATATTTTGGGAGTTGTATCTGCCAGTTACTAAAAATATAATGAACTTGTGATTAAAAAAATATTGATGTGTATAAGTTATCAAGAGGGTCTGGAAATAAAGGAGACACAAGTTTCAAATACTTATTGCCGCACATATCTTCAAAGGTATAGGTAAAGGCAAAGGCCCACCCATTGATCGTCGATTTGCTCGAGCGGGCCCAGTAACGTCTCCATTGGAGACTTTGTTGTTACTGTGTTTGGCATATCGAATACTCTCGGTAGCTTGCCGGGCTCTCCGAGAGGGGCGGAGGAATTGAACTCGGGTCGGCCATGTTGGCCGCTTGTAACGCTTGTAAGGCAAAAGCCCTACTGCTGTGCTATCACTCCTTCAAAAAATTATCTTTATTTATATTTCCTAAATTCCTTACTTCTATAAGTTACGTTCAGATCACACATATTTATGAGGTTTTAAACAAAGGCATTTATGTAAAATGTTAATATGAAGTTATTAAAAATCACTAGATCACTTGATCACTTGACATTCCCTTACCCATCGATTTGCTTGAACGGGGGCCAGTAATGTCTCCATTCGTCCCTGTGATGTGCTAGTGTAGCCCACTGGCGTCTGCTCGTTCTAGAAACAGGAAGAGTCTCAAACTGATCATTCAGGGTCTTGACAAAGAAATCTGACCATCTGGTAGGAGGGCTTCACGTGATCTTGTTATGTCCCATGGAATCCAGTTGGTAACGGCGTCTCCAAATCTCATTACGTATCCAGCACATCTGATTTTCGATGCCCTGATTCTTGTTTGTCGATGGACGTCGGAACTCCTGATTCTTTCTCTCATTTCAGTGAAGTGTGATACTCCAAGCATAACTCTTTAGATTCCTCTTTGAGAGACCTGAATAGAGTTCTCATCCAGTTTTCCTAGCTCCCAGGTCTCTGAGGCATACATTAATGCAGGAAGAACAGTGGTATCGAATAGATGTGTCCAGAGCTGGAGGTTCCTCATCCTCTCAGCTATTTCTTTGACGTTCTTAAAGGCATTCCAAGCCCCTCTCTTCCTCCTGTGCAACTCAGGTACCAGGTCATTTGTCATTTTGACTTCTCAGCCTAGGTAAACATAACTGTTCAATTCGATTCGGAGATTTCTGTTCCTTTGAGAACTAATGGAATGTCAGGAACGAGACTGTTTCTCATGAATAAATATTGCCTTTGTGAGATTCAGCTGTAGTCCGAACTTTCCACACTCATGGACGAAGTCGGCCAGCATTTGTGCCACTTGGCTAATATTTGTTGTTATTAGAATGATTTCATCAGCAAAACAGAGGTGGTGTAGTTATCAACCGTCTATCTTCACTACCATTCCTTCCCATTCTAGGCATCAAATGATATTTTCAAGGTGGCACTGAAGAGTTTTGGTGATATGGTATCACCCTGCTGAACCCCTCTCTTGACGTCAATGATCACTTCCTTGTACAATGGTGAGATCCTGGTAGTGAATCTGCAATACAGCTCTCGGAGGATTCTGATATATTAAGTTTGAACACCCTATTTGACTAGGGCTTTGATGACTGCTTCAGTCTCAACAGAATCAAAGGCCTTCTTTAAATCAATGAACGTTAGACAGAGCGGCATCTTGAACTCCAAGAAAACTTAATGAGCTTGGTTATTGTGTAGATATGGTCCAACTTATTAAAAATATCAGAATAAAACATTTTGAAGTCTTTGAATCACATGTGGCTTGCTCAGGGCTAAACCTGACTCTGTGCTCACCTGAGGATCAATAATAGCAGTGCCCAAGAAAGCATATGGGATGACAAGGATTTAACCATGTTCAACCACAGTGCTCTACTCACTCTATGTCAAACATTATAATATGGGATATTGTTTTATTTTGTTGTTTTATAAGGAGTGTAGTTGGGCCACACCAAGCTTTGCTCAGGTATAAGTATTGATTACTCCTAGCAGTGCCCAGGGAAACATATGCAGTGCTACAGAGAGAAAAAAAAGTGTCATCCATATACAAATCAAGCACCTTAAAGAATATCATGCAATTCTTAAAATTTGTTTAATTTTAAATTTAATCAAGAAAGCCAAGTTAATCTACATTCATTAAGATAATTACTCTATCACTGTCACTGTATCACTGTCATCCCGTTGATCATCGAATTACTTGAGCGGGTGCCAATAATGTTTCTATTTCTACTAGCCTGGAGAATTAACAGCGTCTCCTTACTCATCTTTTCCCAAAGATTGGAGGCTCTTTCAGGGTCAGGGGAAAGAGCCCTGTTGCCATTACTATTGTACTTGGCATATTGAATATGTCATGGGGAGCTTGCCAAGCTATGCCTGTGTGGGTGGGATACTCTCGGTAGCTTGCTGGTCTCCCCGAGAGGCATATATTTATATATTTCTCTCTATGATTTGTAACCTACTCTCTGAAGCCCATCAGATATAGTGTAGTAAGTTTGAAAAAATGGGTAGGAGGTGTCTTATAATGTGTCGTGCTGATGTGAAGCAGCCACACGGTCCGGAAAGCAGCCTGGAGTGTGGCAGTGATTAGGTAGTGGAGGTTGGCTGCTTGGGCTGGGTCCCTTGAGATGGGGAGGTCTCTTATCCACACCACAGACTGGCTAAGAGTCTGATGGCATGATTCTGGGAGCCTCATTTTATACTCCCATCTCGGAGGAGCATTCGTGAGTTCTGGAGGGTGGTAGATGAAGTGTTTATCTGGCACCTGCAGGGTGTGGCTTATGGGTTTGATCCCTGAGTCACTGGAGACTGGGGGAAGCAGGTAGAGGATATCTGTTCCGGGGTCCAGTTGAGTCCAAAGTCCAAGGTTACAAAGTTCCACATTATCTGGGTTCCATGGGACTTCATTCATGTGTGAGGCTCAGCCTGAGCACCTGGAAAGCAGTCTGGAGCATGGCAGTGGTTGGGCAGTGGAGGTTGGCTGCCAGGGCTAGGTCCCTTGGGGTCAGGAGGGCTCTCACCTGCCCCACAGCCTCGCGTGGAGTCCAGTGGCATGGTTCTGATAATTACAGTTTACCTAAAATTGAATCAACCAAGGGACTCAGCCCCGGCAGCTGATCTCCACTACCCATCCACTGCCATGCTCAAGGCCACTTTCCAGACACCAGAGTCAACCCTCACGCAGGAGTAAAGTCCCGTGGAACCCAGATAATGTACAACTTTGTGACCTTGGACTCTGGACTCAAGGGGACCCAGGAGCTGAGATCCTCTGTCTGCTTCCCTCAGTCTCCAGTGACCCAGGGTCACACCCATAAGTCACACCCTGTGGACACCAGATAATCTCTTCATGGGTCACCTTTCAGAACTCATGGCAGATCTTCCTGATGGGACATACTGAGACCCCCATAACCATGCCACCAGACTCCATGCCAGGCTATTTTCACTCAGGGTGCCCCAGAAGGGGATAGGTGAGAGCCCTCCTCACCCAAAGGGACCCAGCCCTGGCAGCCGACCTCCACTACCCAACCACCACCATGCTCCAGGCTGCTTTCTGGACCATGCAGCCACGACATACCATCAAATACTTTCTACCTATTTTCCATAATTACTACACCATGTTTGATGGAGTTCAGGCAGTAATTCATATATATATATATATATATATATATATCCGTGAGCTGGGCAAGCTACAGAGAGTATCCTATCCACACAGACAGAGCCTGGCAAGCTCTCTGTGACATATTCAATATGCCCAAACCAGTAACTACAACGGGTCTCATTCCCCTCACCCTAAAAGAGCCTCCAATAGGTGGAAAAGACAAATAAAGAGAGGCTGCTAAATCTCAGGACTGGGATGAATAGAGATGTTACTGGTGCCTGTTTGAGTAAATTGAACGAACAACAGGGTGATGGTGGTACAGTGATACCTAAAATTTAAAAGCTTTATATTAGATTCTGCTTTTTAGATTTTAGAACATCTTAATTAGTATTATGGGTTAAAGTTTTTAGGTACCACCAATAAAGTATCACATATTTATTATTATAGTGATAGCAGAAAGGGTAAGGCATTTGCCTTGCATGCAGCCAACCCAGGTTCAATTCCTCCGCCCCTCTCGGAGAGCCTGGCAAGCTACTGAGAGTATCCTGCCCACACAGCAGAGCCTGGCAAGTTCCCCACGGCTTATTCAATATGCCAAAAACAGTAACAATAATTCTCACAATGGAGACATTACTGGTGCCCGCTCAAGCAATTCGATAAACAATGGGAGGACAGTGCTACAGTGCTAATACATATATATATATATATATGCATATATATATATATATACAAAATAGAACAACAAAGAATGTTTAATCATTTTCCAAGAGTTTGGAAACCCACTGGAGTAACCAAGTGGTGTAATGTTTATGGAGTAGATTTTTAAGACTTACTTTTTTTCTTTGTAGAATTTTATGAAAGCTGGGACTTTGAGCAAAAGTGGGAGGAGGGGTTATTACAGATGTTTAAAGAGACATATTTATTTCTTTATCTTTTATCTTGTATACTAGTCTACATTATTATTCTTTAAAGATGTGAACATTATAATCTTTAGAGACTTCTGGCTTTGCATTAAAATATATTTGGATCCATAAAAATGCATAGCCCTCAAGAGGTTGTCTGACCAATTTGCGAAGTCCAAATATGGGTAGGCTAATCTGTATATATGAAAAAATTACTACATATCATAAATTAAGAAATATTTCACTCCCTGACAGGATTGTGAGATGCTTTTAGTATTGGCCAACTGTGAGTTCACAAAGCAGTATGTGACTGCTGCTGTGAGCATGTGCATTTGTTGGCTGAGAGCCACCTCCCATCCTCCGCAGGTAGAGACAAAGAGACAGGGACCACAGACTGATGGTGAAAATGATCCATATAATACAGAGCTGCTAGCATCCTGATAGAACATCTGAACGGATCAGAGGTATAGGATGCCAGGTCCCTATGATTTACAGAGGTAAAATGTTCTGGCAGAGGCAATTCTCTAGGAGATAAACAAGGAGACGCTCTGTCTCCCAGGGATATCTATACTGCTTTTCTCTTTCCTTCTAGTCATATATATAAAATAATTAAGTCAAACAGTCAAACAATTAATTCTACTTCTTACCAGTACGTGCAGATGTTTTGATAAATATAGTGAGAGGTAAAGATCCCCAAACTTAGTTATCTGGCTCTGGGAGCATGCAAGGATTTTTCCATAAATCCCAGACTAAGCCCTCAGGCCAGTTCAGCTTGACCTTCCCCATGGGGGTCTTTTGTCTTCTATCTCTTACATCATTACAGCTTTCATCAATATCATGCATTTATGTTTTCTAACCTGTTCCATTTAGATGCCAGGGTAGCTTTGCCACTCGCCCTGGGTCCGTCTCAGTCCCATGGCAGAATTTCCTTTTGGGGGGTGTTAGGAACTACAGCAACGGAAGCCTGAGACAAGAAATTATGACCATGTAATCATGCTCAGGAGTAGATATATTTCAGAGTTAATCAACTCCCAAATATTAGGAGCATAGCATTAATGCTCTTTCTCTGTTTAACCAAAGAACATTGTTATGTAGTAAAATATGCAAAGGGGAAATAGAAAAGCAAATAATTTACTACAAATACCAAATCCAGAATTAGCAGAAAGTTTGGCTTATAAGTACCAACATTGACTTGGGGAACTGTGACAATGAGGTATAAAACACAAAGAAAATTTGTTAAAGATAAACTCAGGGGATCATGGATGCTCACAAGAGTACTGTAAGCTTAGCTGGAAGGAGAAAAAGTGGCAATTCACTGGAGAATCCTAAAATACTTAGTTTAATATCCATCAGCCAACAAAAACTTGTTTCCCTTGGTAGGCAACACTGAAATGGCTGCTTCTGGCAGCAGGTAGAGAGGGTTAATTTCAAACTACATCCCACATGATTTACTGTTGACTAAAATCCAATACTCAGCCAGAAGTTCATTATCAAGTGGAAACAAACCTTTTATTTAGAGACTTCATTGAATTGCACCCTTAGACAGGTAGTATATTGCTGGTACATTCACGCACATGCTCTAGTTTATGGACAGAGTTGCCATCTATAGGTGGTGAATACAACTGTGTAAAAGGGGAAAGAGAAATATACACAAGCAAGACATTGATATGAACCAGTACACTAATAGTTACCATAATATTTTGAAAATTATGTAAGTGGACACCACTTACACATAATTATTCTTAACTATTCTCTGAAATTCAAATTTTATTTATATTTGTTATATACATGCTTTCCTTGGGCTGGAGTGATAGCCCAGCAGGTAGGGCGTTTGCCTTGCACATGGCCAGTATATGGAAAAACTGCTCTTCATCACTAATCATCAGGGAGATGCAGATCAAAACAACAATGAGCTATAATCTCATACCATAGAGTCTGGCACATATCCAAAAGAACAAAAGCAACTGGGGTTGGCACGGAAGTGGGGAGAAAGGGACTCTCACTGTTGGTGGGAATGCCGACTAGTCCAGCATTTTTAGAAAACAATATAAATGTCTCTCAAAAAAGTAGAAATTGAGCTTCCATTTGACTTAGCAATACCAATTCTCGAAATATACCCCAGGGGCAAAAAAACACACAGCAGAAACACCATCTGAACTCCTATGATCATTGCAGCACTATTTACCATAACTAGAATCTGGAAACAACCTGAGTGCCCAAGAACAGATGAATGGTTAAAGAAACTATGGTACATCTTCACTTTGGAATACAATGTAGCTGTCAGGAAAAATTAAGTCTTGAAATTTGCTTATAAATGGATTGACATGGAGAGTATCATGATGAGTGAAATGAGTCAGAAAGAATGGGATAAATATAGAATCATTGCATTCATTTGTGGTATATAATATATATACATATATATAGCAGAAGAATAATATCTATAGCCAGGGTAAGCAGGGGTTGGGAGGACTAGTCATTGGTTGGAACTAACCACAAGTTAGGGGTAGGTCAGAAAGAGAAGAGACTGCTATGACAATAATAGCTGGGAACGATCACACTGGACAAGAGCTGAGAGTTAATGTAGGCAAGGGGTATTCTGGATAACCTTTCAGTATCAGTATTGCAAAACATAGGGCCCAAAAAGAGAGAGAGAGTGTGAGAGTGAGTGAGAGAGATAAAAAGAAGAAAAGCACCTGACATAGAGGCAGCAGGGGGTGGGGGTGGGAGTTGATGGAAGTGAACCTGGGGACACTGTGAAATGTACACTGGTAGAGGGATGAGTGTTGGAATACTGTATGACTGAAATCCAATCATGAACAGCTTTGTAAAACTAAAATTAAATAAAAGGGGGAAAGAGAAATATGTATATTGAGAGAGTCATACAAATTATTGCACTGAAAGGTGTACAATTTTTAGGCAATTTTAGATGATGTTTGCTTAGTTCTGTTACTTCGATATGTTTATCAAAACTATCTTTATCAGATTAGAGGAAAACAGAAAACACTAAAAACTAACCAGGTCACTATTAGAAATTATGAATACATTTAGAGTAGCATAATGAAAAATCAAAGTATAAGATACAATGATTTTAATAAACAGTAAATCAGAGAAGATTGGAGTTAATGAAACTATACAACTGAGATTTTATCAGATGAGCATAGTTAAAGGACAAGTTAGGCAAGGAAAAGATAGTAAGGGCATCCAGACAGGAAAGGAAGTAGTGCTGCTCTCATATTTGCAGATGACATAATATTAGAAAACTATAAAACCTCTATCAAGATGCTCCTAGAAACAATAGACATGTATAGTGAATTTTCAGGCTATTAAATCAATACCCAAAAGTCTACGGGTTTCCTATATGCAAATAAGGAGAGAGAATAAAGTGATATGAAAAGAATCCTGTTCACAATCATGCTTCAGAAAATCAACTACCTCGGAATCAGCTTAAATAAGGCGGTAAAGGACCTTATGCCTCGGAATCAGCTTAAATAAGAAGATAAAGCACCTTTACAAAGAAACCTTAAAGTACAAAATGCTACTTTAAGAGACCAAAGAGGACACGAGGAAATGGAAACACATTCCGTGCTTATGGATTGGGAAAATGAACATTGTCAAAATGTCAATAATACCCAAAGTGCTATACAGATTTGATGTGATTCCTATAAGAAAAACCATGACATTCTACAAAGAAATTGATCCTGAAAAACACACTCCTGAAATTCATAATGAACAACCAGCACCCATGAAGAGCCAAAGGAATTCTTAGGGAGAAAAAGGATGGGAGGCATCCACTTTCTCAACTGTAATACAAAGCAGTAATAATTAAAACAGCATTGTAGGATAGCATTGGTTTGCCCTCTCTCCCTTGCAGGAGGAGGCTTGGGTTTGTTGATTGCACCCACAACCTTTCAAATCCCTTTGTCTCCTGATCAGACTCTGCTGACTTATAAATATTGTCCTTCTCTTCTCCTTAATGTCCTTTGCAGGGTTAGTTATTTCAGAGCAATTACTTTTTTATATGGACACAGGAAGACAGTTAAAAATACAAGTCTGTCACTTGGGAGTTAATTGACTCCAGATAATATTACCTCCTGGACATCTGCTCTCTTGAATTAAGCCTCAGTTATCCTTACTTTCTAGATCCCCAAAAGCAGGATCCTGAGGAGGGAGTGGATAGACCCAGGGCAAGCTGTGAACTACCATGGCATCAAAATGGGCCTGGCCACAGTACCATAACACTTATCTATAAGTTAAGAACATGGTCATGGACAAATTCTGTCATGATACCAAAAGTAATAATTAGATTTGGATCCTGCTGGGATTAGGAATGATTAAACTGATCTGAACACTGTGGTCTCAGTCTGTGGCAAGACATCCCTACAAGCCTAAAGTGTCTATTTATTGTGTCCATACATGGTAATGTATGGTAAATATTAGGAAGTAGAATTAAGATGTTAGTTAAGTTTCTGGTCTAAGGAGAGGAGAAACACCTTAAGCGCTATTTTGCCCTCCTGGACTGCAGGTGGTCAGGAAGGCTTGAAAAACGTGTTGATTGTACTTCATGGGAGTGGGTGAAGAGGTATGGTTGGGGAGGCGTGGAAAAATAAAGAGACAGGCTGCTGCAGAGAGAGAGAAGCAGAGTTGCTGCTGTGCGAGTGGGAGACAGTTGCTGCCGAGATTGAAGAAGGAATTACAGAGATTAGAGAGTGAATGTTGGAGGATGAGAGAGTGAGAGAGTTGTGGCCTGAGGGGAAGACACTGTGGAGTGAGTTAGAAAGAGGAGTGGAGAGAGCTAGGAGAGAGTTGTGGAGAGATGACAAGTGATCATCAACCAGCTTGGCCCTTGTTCCCCCGTCATCCACCCAAGGCAATGGCCGTTCTAGTTGGGGAAATTTTTTAAGAGCACCGAACTCAGGTGGCGAGAGAGTCAACCGGAGAGTCCACTGACATCCCTTAACGTGTAATCCCTCATAGATCACTGTAGCAAAAGGAGATTACACACAGCAAGGTTCTGGAACAAATACAGATCTGCACACCTATGGATTGAACATCCTTACACATATCCTCACACATACTTTGAGAGTATGATCAACCAATATTTGATAAGGAAGCGAGAGTTATGAAGTGGACCAACGGATACTTAAAGAGGTGCAGGCAAAACTGGATAGCTACGTGCAAAGAAATGGGCTCAGACCTCTACCTAACACCATGCACAAAAGTCAGATAAAAATGGATTAAAGACCTCAACATCAGACCAGAATCCATAAGGTATGTTGAAGAAAAGGTTGGCAAAACCCTCCACGACATTGAAGCTAAAGGTATCTTCAAAGATGCAACACCACTAACCAAGCAACTGAAGCTGAGATAAGCAAATGGGACTATCTTAAATTAAAAAGCTTCTACACATCAAAAGAAACAGTGACAAGAATACAAAGATAGTCTACAGAATGGAAAGGATATTCACCCAATACTCTTCCTATAAGGGCCTAATATTAAGGATATATAAAGTATATAAAGCACTTGTTGAACTCTACAAGAAAAAAATCACCTAAAACCATCAGAAAATGGGGCGATACCAGAGCAGAAAATTTCTCAAAGAAGAAATTTGAATGGCAAAAAGGGACATGAAAAAATAGTATTTATTGGGCTGGAGTGATAGCACAGCAGTAGGGCATTTGCCTTACAAGCGGCCAACATGGCTGACCTGAGTTCGATTCCTCTGCCCCTCTCGGAGAGCACGGCAAGCTACCGAGAGTATCTTGCCCACACGGCAGAGCCTGGCAAGCTACGCATGACATATTCGATATGCCAAACACAGTAACAACAAGTCTCATGATGAAGACGTTACTGGGTCCGCTCGAGCAAATCTATGAACAATGGGAGGACCGTGACCGTGATCAGATTAAAACTTTTTTTTTGTTCTTTGAATCACATGTTTCTTGCTCAGAGCTAATCCTTGTTGGGGAACAGTTTTTTCCTGACAGTGTCAGGACATGTTTTGCGGCGGGTCCGGGCAGCCATGGGGCAAGAGATGAGGGTGTAGGAAAACCCTCCTGAAGTAGCCAGTGACTTTTCACCTTATTGCCAAATACACACATATTTTATAGAGAGTCTCAGCTTTAGAGGAAGATGAAATCACATAAAGTTTAACATTATTGGCCTATTACCTTTCCAACTCTGCCTTGCCCCAGTTCAATCGCAATCAAGGCTAGATGCCACAGTTAGGATCACTTACTAAGCGTATGTGATAATTTCTGTGTCTTGCAGTCATGTGACTAGGAGATCAAGTGAGCCTCAATACCGGACACCTTGTGCTGACATTCTATTATTGCCAATTTTGCCCAGATACTCCCTTCTGCGGAGTCTCCCATCTGGATTGCGTTGCAAGATCAGTCTTATCTGCTCCAGTGCCTGTAGTCATGCTCCACAAATCCTGACTCTGTACTCACCTGAGCATGAATGCTCACAGGGCCCAAGAGACTAGGGGCTAGAGCAATAGCACAGTGGGTAGGGCATTTGCCATGCACACGGCCTACCTGGGTTCGATTCTCAGCATCCCATATGGTCCCCTGAGCACTGCCACGAGTAATTCCTGGGTGCAGAGCCAGGAGTAACCCCTGTATTTCACCGGGTGTGACACCCCCCAAAAACAAAATGGCCCAAGAGACTATATGCTATGGGAAGGTTTTACTGATGTTAAACAGCAGTGTTCTATGCACTATATTTCAAGAATTAAACTACGGATTATTTTTTAGTTGTGTTGTTTTTTAAGGAGTGGAGTTGGGTCACACCCAGCCATACTCAGGTATTACTACTTACTCAGTGTTCAGTGATTACTCCTAGCCGTGCCCAGAGAAACATATGCAGTGCTGGGAACAGAAAATGTGTGAACCATGTACAAGTCAAGCACCTTAAAGAACACTATCTCTCCTGCGCATGTAATGTTGCAACTCAAAATTTTTCCAGTTTTATTTTTTAATTATTTATTTATTTTTTGCTTTTTGGGTCACACCCAGCGATGCACAGGGGTCACTCCTGGCTCTGCACTCAGGAATTATCCCTGGAGGTGCTCAGGGGACCATATGGGATGCTGGGAATCAAACCTGGGTCAGCTGCGTGCAAGGCAAACTCCCTACTCGCTGTGCTATCACTTCAGCCCCTCCAATTTTAAATTTAATCAATAATTTTAATTTAAGCTACATTTATTAAGTTACTTACCATTTACATAAAATTGAAAAAACTTTGTGTTGTTTCTATTTTTTAGATTTTCAAAACTTTTAATTTGCATTGAGTTAAATTTTTAAGTACCACCAATAGACTACCACATGTTTATCATTATAATATATTTGTATGTATATATAATAAAACAACACAAACAAAATGTTTGTGTTTTACAATGTTTACACAGTTTCCAAGAGTTTGGATACCCACTGCAGTAATCAAGTTTTATGTTTATGGAGAAGATTTTTAAGACTAATTTTTGTCCTTTGTAGAATTTTATGGAAGCTGAGACAGACACTGAGCAAAAATTGTGAGAGGTAACTGTGACAGGGACATATTTATTCCTTTATCTTTTATTTTTACAGCAATCTACATTACAATTTTTTAAAGAAATAAATATTATAACCTTTAAAGATTTCTTCCTTCAAGATAAAATTAATTGGAAACATAAAAGTGTATAGCTTCGTGGGGGTGGAGTGATAGTACAGCGGGGAGGGTGTTTGTCTTGCACGTGACCAACCTGGGTTCAATTCCCAGCATCCCAGATGGTCCACCAAGCACTTCCAGGAGTAATTCCTGAGTGCATGAGCCAGGAGTAACCCCTGTGCATCGCCAGGTGTGACCCAAAAAGCAAAAAAAATATATAAAAAGGATATTTATAGTCAGCAAAATTCACATGCTGTGTGATTGATACAGGGAATGAAATACACTGGTCACAGGGGCTTTAGTTAAATGTGAAAATATAATAGTATAAAGTGTCAGAGTACAGAAAAATAGCAAGTAATGATGGGAAAGAGAATAATACCAGCAAGAATAATTAGGGTCTAGATTTTAACTCCTCTTGCAGGAAAAATGGTACCAGAGGGTAGGAACACGAAGAGCCTCAAATTGATCATTCAAGGCATTTTCCTTGCAAGTGGCTCACCTAAATTTGATCCCCCCATCCCATGTGGCCTCCAAGTCCTGCCTAGAGTGATCCCTGAACTCATAGCCTAGGGTTAGTCAGGAGTCAGCACTAAGGACTGCCAAGTGTGGCCCAAAAAACAAACAAAAACAAATTTTAATTTCCTTTATGCTTAGACATTCTGTATGCATTATTGAACACAATATTCCCAAATTTGATAAACCTTTTGAAACTAACAAATATGAACTCTGGCTTTCAATTACAAAACCTACAGAAAAGAAACTGATTATACTTTTTTTTTATTAAGAGAGCAATATTGAGATTTAATATCATGTCTACGTAATTCCAAAATTAGAGCTCAAATGCATTATCACTTGATCACTTGACATCCCTTACTCATCAATTTATATGAGCAGGTGCCAGTAACGTCTCTATTCATCCCTGTCATGCGCTAATGTATCCCAATGGCATCTGCTCGTTCTAGGAACATGAAGAGCCTCAAACCGATCATTCAAGGTTTTGACAAAGAAGTCTCATAGGTGGGCAGCCATGTGATCTTTTGACATCCATAGAATCCAGTCGGTAATGGCTCTAGTCCAGCGGTCATCTCCATATCTCACTTTGTGTCCAGCCCATCTGATTTTCGATGCTTTGACAAAGGAGGCAGTGTCTCTGATCCTCAATTGTCGACAGAGGTTGGAACTCCGGATTCCTTCTCTGACTTGATTGAAGCATGATACTCCAAAGCATGGCTTTTTCAATTTCTCCTTGGGAGGCCAAATAGCATTCTCATTCTGTTTTTGTAGGGCCCTGGTTTCTGAGGGGTATGTTAATGCAGGAAGAACAGTGGAATCAAAGAGATGTTCCTGGATCCAGAGGGTCTTCATCCTCTTAGCTATTTCTTCAACATTCTTGAAGGTGCTCTAAGCCGCTCTGATCCTCCTAAGCAACTCGTGTGCCTGGTCATTCGTCATGTTGACTTCTTGATGTAGGTACAAATAACTGTTTCATTTGAAAATGTTCTTCCCATTAAGAGTGAATGGAACATCAGGAACGAGACTGTTTCTCATAAACATTGTCTTTGTGAGATTCAGCTATAGTCCGTCCTTTCCACAATCACTGTCGAAGTCAGCCAGTATTTGTGCCACTTGGCTGATGTTTGGTGTTATTAGAACGATGTCATCAGCAAAGCAGAGGTGGTGTAGTTGCCAACTGTCTATCTTCACTCCCATTCCTTCCCATTCCAGTTGTTACATGACATTATCGAGGGTGGCACTGAAGAGTTTCGGTGAAATGGCATCACCCTGCCGAATGCCTATCTTGACGTCAATGATCACCTCCCTGTAGAATGCTGAGATTCTGGTAGTAAATCCGCAATACAGCTCACGGGGGATCCTGATGTACTGACTTTTAATGCTCTGTCTGGCTAGGGCCTCGATGACCACTTCCGTCTCAACAGAATCAAAGGCCTTCTTAAAATCAACGAATGTTAGACAGAGTGTCATCTTGAACTCCCAAGAAACCTCAATGAGCTTGGTTATTGTGTGGTGTGGATATGGTTGATTGTGCTAAATCCTTTTCAGAAACTAGTTTGTTTGCATGGTTGTCCTTCATATAGTGTTCTGCCAATCCTATTTAGGAAACTCGAAGGAACAGCTTGTAGACAACAGATCGGGTGATAGTTGCCAATGTCGTGGATGTCTCCCTTCTTTTACAGTAGTACAGTCCTTCTGGTTTTCCATTGGGACAGAACCTTGCATTCAGACAAGTAGCATATGAAGAGCTGAGTCAGTGTATAGATGAGTACTGATGGCAGGTTCTTCAGGTGTTCGGGTCTGACCTTGTCTGGGCCAGGTGCTCTTCGCTTCCTTACCGATGAAATTGCATGTCGGATTTCGGAAGGGAGAACTTTATCAATGACATATCAATCCTGAGGAATTTGATATGTGGGCAGGTGGACGTAGTTATTGAAGAGATCCGAGTAGAAATCATGGGTAATCTTCTCCATTGCCCTTCTGGAAGATGTAATAGATCCATCAGAACGTCAGAGCGCAGTGATCTTGGTCTTGTAGTTGGTGAAGTTCAGGCGGGCGTTGTGAATGCTTTTCTGCCGCATCTGCCAGCACTGCTGCTCTTCTCTCTTTGAGGTCTTCCTTTATAGCTTCTCTGAACTGATTTGTGAGCTTGGGCATTTGCCTGCGGTTGCTTGAGACTTGCGCCAAGCCACGTTGGTGAATGAGCTCTAGAGTTTTCGAAGACAGGCGTCTTTTTTGTGACTATCTCTCTCTTGGTGTTCTTCACGCAATCATGAAGGTGCTGAACCAATCGATCATATTTCTCATCAAAGTTGTCAACGATGGCATCTTCCCATGTTGCCGCAATAGTGCCAAAGAGCTCCCAGTTGGTTGTATTTCTGGGAGTTCTCTTCTTAAACTTTGCCACCCTGAGTGAAGAACCAGGAGTAAGCATTGAGCACAGCTAAGTGTAATCAAAAGCCTAAATAATAAACAAAGAAATAATGAAAATCTCTTTGAATATAAATAATGGTGATTAAAGATGAGATACCATTTAGGCATGATTGTCTAGGAAAGGAATTTTGTCTTCGTAAGATTCAGCTGTAGTCCAACCTTTCCACACTCACGGTCGAAGTCGGCCAGTATTTGTGCCACTTGGCTGATGTTTGGTGTTATTAAAACAATGTCATCAGCAAAGCGGAGATGATGTAGTTGCCGACCATCTATCTTCACTCCCATTCCTTCCCATTCCAGTCGTCGCATGATGTTCTCGAGGGTGGCACTGAAGAGTTTTGGTGAAATGGTATCACCCTGCCAAACCCCTCTCTTTACATCGATGATTACTTCTTTGTAGAATGGTGAGATCCTGGTAGTGAATCCGCAATACAGCTCACGGAGGATCTTGATATATTGAGCTTGAATGCCCTGATTGGCTAGGGCTTCAATGACCGTTTCTGTCTCAACAGAATCAAAGACCTTCTTTAAATCAATGAACGTTAGACAGAGCGGCATCTTGAACTCCCGAGAAACCTCAATGAGCTTGGTTATTGTGTGGATATGGTCGATGGTGCTGAATCCTTTGCGGATCCCGGCTTGCTCGCATGGTTGTCCTTCATCTAGTGTTCTGCCAATCCTATTTAGGATGACTCGAGTGAACAACTTGTAGATGACAGACAATAGGCCTTTTGGGCAATAGTTGCCAATGTCATGGATGTCTCCCTTCTTGAACAGTAGTACAGTCCTGCTGGTTTTCCAATGTCTAATGTGCATTTAAGTTTCTGTAATCTAGGGTTGCATTTCTATATGCAAATAAAGA
Organism: Sorex fumeus; assembly: GCF_029834395.1. Taxonomy (NCBI): domain Eukaryota; kingdom Metazoa; phylum Chordata; class Mammalia; order Eulipotyphla; family Soricidae; genus Sorex; species Sorex fumeus. Next base: position 13,388,180 of record NW_026606086.1, on the reverse strand, counting down.
TATAGTAAAGAAATTAAATACTTTTTCAAGTCCTAAAAGTGTACAGTATATATATAAGATCTAACTGACCCATCTATCATCCCAGTACCACGTGGCCACTTAAGCAACTTTGGTACAGCCTAGATGCCCCAACCACTGTGACTACTGTGTAAGCTCATTTAATGAGTATTGCATCAATGGACCCTTGTATTAAACCACAAGTCTCATTAGCCATGAATCTCTGGTTGACCCCACCAAGCATTCTCAGCATCCTGAGTATTGCTTAAAATCCCTAGTACCCAATTCTACTACACTTAAAGTTGGATTTATGTGATGCCCTAAAACATAAAATACCTACAATGCAAGTTAGTAAAGGAGATGAAAGACTTACATATGGAAAACTAAAATTCACTATTGAAAGAAATAGAAGACAACAGCAGAGATTGCTTAAATATTACATATTCATAGTTTGGAAAATATGAATTTTCAAAATGACTATCTCACCGAAAGTAATGTTAAGATTCAATGCACTTAAGAAATTTCTGAGACCATAATTTAAAGACATACTCCACAGAAAAGTTATTTTTTTCCTCCTTTGTTTTTGTTTGATTGGGATCACACCTGAATATGCTCAGGGCTCACTCCTAGTTTGGTGCTCAGCGATCAATCCTGACAGTGCCTAAAGACCATATGTAGTGCTAGGAGTCTGGTGCAGGTCATTGAACCCAGGTCAGTCACTTTACCTGCTGTACTATCTCTCAACTGTCCCACCAAATCTGTACTTATTTGTATAGAAAATTGTGGCTATGTTTCATGATAACATTGAGTAGCACTTCTTTTTACACACATATTTTTCTGTATTAAAATCAGATATATTTTGTTTACATTTGGGTGATGAATTTGAGATTCCCTAATTAGGGGTTGTCAAGAGACAACTATTAAACCCTTGCTATTATCTAGGAAAGTTATTATTTCTTGTCCCTAAAGACATTGTCCCCGATGTGTAAGACTTCACCAGTTTTCCATTCTCTTAGTTTCATTTCTCATGTGTGAACTTCAGTCACAAGGGTCACTCATTTTTACATAGAGTGACTTATGTATCATAAGATACTCTGGTAATAAAAAATTTTTCTAAATCCGTTCTTTGAAATTCTATCTTTGGCTGAAGTAAGTACAGCAGGTAGGGTGCATGCTTTGCATGCCAGGTTCTCTCTCCAGTCCCAACAGGAACAATTTCTAGGTGCAGTCAGGAGTAAGTGCAAAGGGAAAAACAAAACAAAACACATCTATCTTTGACTAAAGCAATTAGATTGTATCTGTTTCTGTATCTTTTAGAAGTCATAGTATATTTGTCAGACGTTTAAAGAAACAATTTCATTTTAGTACTGAGTTACCAAAACTCAGTTCCTAGATTGAAAGTGAATTAGGCTCTTCAAAAATGACTTTTTATTCAAGATGAACTGAAAATTCTTAATATTCAATAAAAGAGGTAGTAACAAGTAGAGTCACTTAGAAATATGTTGGTACTACCATCTCTATGTGTTCAACTGAGGCTTTATTACCTTCCATTCTATTGGTAAGTATTCTATAATTTTCTAATATTGTATATTCCTTTTACTTACGTTCTAGTTTTTTGCTGTGAGATAATTTATGCCTCTTATTTTAAAAGAGCAATAACAAGCCAGATTTTTCAGAAAAATTAAAAATTTTGTCATTTTGTTTTAGACAATTGAAATACAATCAAATCACACTTAATACAAATAATTTTTACATGCATTATGAAAGTTCATCTATTTCCTGTTTACTTTTTCCTTTATTAGATGATCAGGTGAAGCACACTTTCAAATGAATTCAAATTTGTAATTAGAATAAAAAACCTTTCTGAATAGTTTTAATTAAAATTCTTCTTATTGCAATTTCCAAATATATTTTACAGAAAGATAAATCTTTATAACCTAATTAAAACAAAAATAGCAACATTATTGCAACTGGTTTTACCAATTTAATTAAATGAGAATATTAATGGAAATACACTTAAAAATATGCATAGATTAATTTACTTTATAAAAATTCATTCTACCTGATTTGATGGAATTCTGCCATCAATGATAAACACAGAATGTGAAATGTATCCATGATGTTGAACCCCCAGGACATGGGATTTTGTTCCAATGACACTGTTAAAGTCCTGAAAGATAAAGAACTTTTTCATTTGTTTTAGAAAGTTCAATTTCCAGAGAATCTGTTGGAAGATATTGAGATTACCAGATTGTTATTCTCTCAAGATGAAATTATTGTTGTTATCACATACTTACTAATATGTAATAGCTACTAATTATAGATTTATTTTAATTTTTAGAAAATCATGACTGTCATCTATTATTATTTTGATAGGGAAAAAATAAAACCTGAATAATATAGGCACTGATATGGAATTCTTATAGGTATAATCTAGAGTAAATATCTACAAATCACTGTAGAATTAGCTAACAATATTTGTAGCACTGTAGCACTGTGCCACTGTCCTCCCATTGTTCATTGATTTGCTCAAGTGGGCCCAGTAATGCCTCCATTGTGAGACTTGTTGTGACTGTGTTTGGCATATTGAATACATCATGGGGAGCTTGCTAGGTTTTGACAAGCGCGCGAAAAACTCGGTAGCCTCCTGGGCTCTCCGAGAGGGGCTGAGGAAACAAGCCTGGGTCAGCCAGGCCTGTCTCATGCAAGACAAATGCCCTACCTGCTGTGATATTGCTCCAGCCCACAATATTTGTAGGGTTGAAATTTTTTCTATGGAGGGCTGGAGCGATAGTACAGCGGGTAGGGCATTTGCCTTGCACGCAGCCAATTCGGCTGACCAGAGTTTGATTCCTCTGCACGTGATGCATTCAATATGCCAAACACAGTAACAAGTCTCACAATGTTACTAGTCCTGCTCGAGCAAAACCGATGAACAACGGGAGGACAGTCCTATAGTGCTACCATGGAGGAAAATTATTTACTTGAATTTTTTGTTAACTATTAGAAATATCTTCATATATCATTTATTACATACTAATTCTTGAGAGGAAATTTGGATCTCTAATGCTTTATACTGAAAATAGAAAATAGTACAGCTTTTGGCCTTAATTACCTAACTACTAGCATATAATTATAGTCAGGAAAATTCACCTGCTCTATGAATAATACAGAAAATAAAACACGCTGCTTACAGGGGATTTTGTTTGATGTGAAAATGTAAGAGCATAAGTTTCAGAGTAAAGCAAATAGCAAATAATATGGGCAAAGAGGTTAATACAAGAGAGAATAATTAAGGGTCAAGATTTAATCTCCCAAGGCCAGAGTGATAGTAGAGAGGGTAGGGATCTTGCCTTGCCAATAGCTGGCCTGAATTTGATCCCCACACCCCATGACTCCCCAAGCTCTGGCTAGAGTGATCCCTGAGCTCAGAGTCAAAGGCCAGACCAGAGTCAGCCCTAAGAACTGCCAGGTGGGGCCCCTAACATTCAAAAACAAATTAATTTCCTTTATGCAGACACATTCTGTGTGCAATATTGCAATGAACACTCCTAAATTGATAAACCATTTGAATCCTTTTCTAAAGCAATGCAGAAGATTTTAGAGGTATGCTATACTCCCATTTATTTATTTTTTCTTTTATCTGATTTTCCATTGTGGTTCTATCATTGAAGGCTCCTCTCGGAAAAAAAATCCTAGAATAGTTCTTTGATGTTTTCCTAAATGTATTTTATAAAATAGATTTATTACTAAGGTCATTAATTACATTGTGAGTTGAGCTTTTTGCATGGCATGAGATAGAGGTCTACATCCATTTTTTTACATATGGTTAATCTGATTTCCCAGCACCATTTGAGAACCTCTTTGGTTCTCTTTTCTCCATCTCAGACACTATTTTGTTGTAAAATAGTGTTAGACATTTAAAAGTTTACATTTAGGCTCTCAATTCAGTTTACAGATTCAATTTACAGTCTATCTTTATATAGGAGTTGTTTTGGCTACTTCGTGATTCCTTTGGAATTTTAGAAATGCTTTTCTATGTCACTACATAATACTTTGGAACCATTTATGGAGATTACGTTGCATCCTTAAATTGCCTTGAAGAAAAAGGTTAGTTGAATGATCCAATCCTTCAGGTCTATTGCAGAGTCGTTTTCATTTCTTTCGTTATGCAGTTTCTTTCAGAAAGAGATTAAGAAATTTTAAAATATATTCCCTTGAAGTGTTTTTATAGACTATCTTTGAAAAAATATTTACTAATATATTACTATACACTACTAGATAATTATATAATATATACTCCTATATTACTAATATAGGAAATGTTTTTCATTCATGTAAATTGTTATTTTACTCCATATTTATTAATTGAAATTTACAAATCCTTAATTAGTCATTCGTAAATATGAACATTCATGAACACAGTCTACTTACATGAAATATGTAATCTTAAATTAAAAATATGAAAATTTTAGAAGCATGCTTTTATAGCACTTATTTAGTTACTAAAGTACTGCATCATATGGTCAGTATAGTTTTGGTTTATTCATATATTTTCTATTGCCATTCATGGAGATAAAATACTGTTTGTATTCCTTCCTACAGAGTTTGAAGTTTCCTTTCTCCCTACCCAGAGCAAGAAACCTGTGTCTGGTTAGTTTCATGCTAGACATTCTCACAGGTTTTAGCTGATTTTTAATCAATATTCTGATTTCTATTACCATGATAGATATAATAAGTGTGGTTTTTTGTATGCCAGATAGACAGCTCTGTATCTCCTTTACTGCTCAGTACTTTCTCATATATTTTCACAGCCTATATTCTTATTTAGTTTTGTAAATGTATTAGGTATCTATGAAACAAGCAGATTGTCAAATGTATGCTATCTTTAATTTCCTGTATTTTTTACCATTCACTAGAAGGCCAAAAATTTTTCTTTAATACAAAAATGTCTTGCTTATTTACATATTGTTATTGTTTGCTCCTAAAAACTACAATAATAAATATAATCTCTTTCCAAACAAGAGAGTGGTCATCAAATTCCATTTCCCTTGCACAAAATTGTGATAAAATAATAAAATTCCAAAACCATGTGTTACAAAGGAAAAGGTGAGACAGATCAATGCCAATTTTAAACTAGTTTTTGTGGTTTATAAGGTCCACAATGATTACCTGTCCATAGACAAACTTCTCTAAAAACATTCTTCACTCTTCTAACCTTTAAAGTAATCAAGAATGAAGAAATAGAATAGCAGGCAGGGTATTTGCTTTGCATATGGCTTACTAAGGTTTAATCCCCAGCAACACATGTTGTCTTTCAAGCACCATCAGGAGAGATACCTTAGTGCAGATCCCGGACTAAGCACTACTAAGTGTGGCACACAAAAAAGAAACAAATAAAGTGATCAATGATAGGTTATCAAATAATCAATGGACACTGTTATGCAATGCTGAAAGACAAAAATGCATGTACAAAATAGGCGTTCTTCTTGTTGAGTATTTTTAATTATTTTCTTATGAATAAATCGTATTCTTTGATCAGAATTATAGAGGTACAAATTGTGAGTTGCAGTTATAATTTAGAATTAAAGGAAGACATGCTTATAACTTTTAGATAATAATACAATGTACCTTTCAGGAATAGAAAAGATATATGTAAATTGAGAGAAGAATCAAACATATGAAAGTTTCTACTTTTTTTCACAACATTTAGTCATATTGTTTTAGCAGATCTCCAGAAAAAAATCTCCCAGGTATAAAATGTATTATATCCTCAAGCTCAAGTACTGCATAAATCAATTAATCAAGAAATACTGACTTTTAACATATTCCTCTCTATCGATAAAATTAATTGAATGTGTCCAGATATACTGAATGAGTATAAATAATTAATTATTTATGTTTTGTAGTACAATATTAACATATCACATCCACCACCATTATACCTCCTCTAAAATACCAATTTATTTGAATACATAATCTAGGATTCTATTTTCCTCTAATGTGATGTATAATGTGATATATATATATATATATATATATATATATAAAAACTATGTGCTGCTCTCAGTATTGGCAAAATGATAAATTTTCAATGTGCCTGCAAACTGAATCAATTTTGCCTCTATTTCTAAGTGACTGTAAGTTTTGAAAGACATTCTTCTTTCTGCTAGAGGTAGGGAATATGTTATTATAACATTTAAAATATTTAAATTGAAAATTCATGTTCCATTTAAATTAATTCATATTTCCGTGAAATTATTTTATCCTATTTGTTGATCAGGAAAATCTCATGGTGATCTGGAAGAAGCATTGCATACAAAGGTATTAGAAGATATGTTAAATATAATCAGTGGGGTTGCCTGGGGAACAAAAATGGAGCAACTCTTGGGGAAGCTCCAAGTAAAAACTGTTATGTTCAGTTTTAAATGACAATCTGTTATTTATATATTGGAGACACATTTGTGGAAGCAAGAGATAACAAAGAAGCATGATAGCTTTAAATTTGGAAAATAGAGAGGTAAATGTTGGCTTTTCATTTGAGTATAGTAAGCGAAGAATGAGACAAGAAACAATTGTGGTCTAAGTGAAAGGTCATCCCATAATGGACATGAAGCTGTCGGTAAAATATGAAGGTTCCAGATATCAACAGTGTGTTCATATGTTAGAAACATCATATCTCAAATACAAAATTGAACTCAGTGAACAGTGAGTGTTAATTAAGAATACAGAAAAAATACAAAAGGAAAGATTGGAGTGAAGTCTGACAAATGTAAATATTATGAAATAAGCAGGAGAAAGGAAATCCATGAAAGAAAATCAGAAACAGCAAAAGTTTAAGAATGATGATCTGATGCCAGTGAAAGGTCTTGAGTGTTTGTAAAATGTACAGGACAATGTCAACTTCAAGGAAAAGAAAAAATAAAGTGGCTCACTTTCATTTGAACCATAAAGGTATCAACAAATTAAAAATAATAATCATAGTGGACTTCCCAGACTGCACTCTGGAAGCCTAACTACCAACCCCTGTAACAGTCAGCTTGGTTTGTTGACGTGATGGTTTGAATTGGATCCAAGAGTTCTCACCCAGTGATTTTTTTTACTGCTTTGATTTCTCAAAAAGTTGTGTCATAGAACTAGAGAACAAATCTGGAAATTAAAAGTTGTAGAAAACTATTTTCTTAATTGAAATTAGACCATGGATAATACATAATAATATCAATGACTTAATTAATAAAAGAAAAAATGTTTCATTAAAAACATTAAATCAACTAAAAGTGAGCATGATATACAGTCTTGTTAACTTTTTATTGTAACATAATCAGTATTTTATTCAAACATGTAACTTATATTCTAATCTTTATTTTACATAAGAGAAATAAAATGAATTGTTAGTGCAAAAGACAAGAAATAATCATTTCAGTGACCCAAAGAAATATGATGATTATGAAATATAAAAAAGAGATGATTACAGTTTATATACATAGAGCATATATATTTATTGTAATAAAAATATTTTTCAATTTCCATAAGACATGGAACAAAAATATGATAAATATTGCAGGAGTTATAAATTATCCAGGAAAAAAATCATGAGGTAGATTTGTAAAAGTAAAAAGTAGATTTTGCTTTATAGAAGGAAATCGTTTAATTTTCTTATGCCATCATAGTTATGAAATATGTGCTCTGATAAGTCTATTCTAAAGCTTAGATAAGAAGGTAAAGCAAGATTTGATAATGATAAAAAATATCCTATGTACCTTAGATTGTGGGCTGGAGTGATAGCACAGCAGGTAGGGCATTTGCCTTGCAAGCAGCCAACATGGCCGACCAGAGTTCGTTTCCTCCGCCCCTCTTGGAGAGCCTGGCAAGCTACCGAGAGTATCTCGCCCGCACGGCAGAGCCTGGCAAGCTCCCAGTGACGTATTCAATATGCCAAATACAGTAACAACAAGTCTCACGATGGAGATGTTACTGGGCACGCTCCAGCAAATCGATGAACAACGGGAGGACCATGACCGTAACCTTAGACTGTATTGCTGTTGAATTAATCTAAAAATGACTCTTGCTTACAAGTCATGGGTATTGTCTAGAAATGACTTTCTTATTTAAAGATATTCCCTTAAGAATTAAAATAATCTGTATTCTTATGATATGTTAGAAAATGAATCAAAATGGCAGTGATACCAGTGTTTGGATATTGTTTTAAAGCTCTTGACCATGGGCCCAGAAAGATACTACAGGGCTTAAATTACTTTTCTTACTAGGTGACCCAGGTTCAATTGCCAGTATCAGATATATTCCCCAGAAAAAAACATGAAAGGATTCCTATGTTCAAATCCAGAAATACCAAAATTTAGCAGGTTTTCTCTATATTTTCTCCATTCCAAAATATAAAGAAATTCTTTCTTTTTTCTTTTCTTCCTCTTTGATTTATTCATTTATTTGTTTTTGCTTTGAATCATACCTGGCCAAGTTAGACTGGGCATAGTTTTTGCATCCTCTAAAGGATTACTTTGACAAAAACCAAGGGACACATACAATATTGAGGATCTAACCTGAGTTGGCAATATGTAAGGCAAAAGCTCACTTGCAGTACAGTATCTTTAGCCCGTTACAAGAAATTCTAATCCTATATGCAAAGGGGCATATTTATACATATTTCCTATCTGATTCCATGTGAAATATGTCTTTATTTAAGTTTTCTTTATGATATTGAAAATCAAGGTCTCAAATGAAGTGAATACCATTAAACTATCGAAAACTACATAGGATTTGGAATACAAGTCAAATAACAAACTAATTCATTTACATTTCTAAACAAAGTCCAAGTGAAAGAAACATTGTTTTCTTTATCACTCATCATTCTCACTTTTACACATAGATCAGGAAGATTCAGAAGCCAAACATGAGAAATCACACAGCAATCACCACATTCATTCTCCTGGGATTGACAGATGACCCACAACTGCAGATTCTGCTGTTTATATTTCTACTTATCACCTACATGTTGAGCCTTGTTGGAAACCTGGCTATCATCATTCTCACCTTTGTGGATGCTCACCTTAAAACTGCCATGTACTATTTTTTGCAAAACTTTTCCTTCTTGGAAATCTCATTCACATCTGCCTGTATCCCTAGATTCTTGTACAGTATAGCAACAGGAGATAGAACCATTACCTATAACTCTTGTATATGTCAGGTATTTTTCACAGACCTATTTGCAATAGTAGAATTCTTTCTTCTGGCAACTATGTCCTACGATCGTTATGTAGCCATCTGCAAACCCCTTCATTATATGGCAATCATGAATCCCATGGTCTGCAAAAAACTTATCTCTGGTTGTTGGATAATTACACTGTTGCTCATAATACCACCACTTGGCTATACACTGACACTTGAATTCTGTGACTCTGAAATCGACCACATTTTCTGCGATGCTAATCCTCTCCTGAAGATCTCCTGTTTTGATACAGAATTCATGGAGAAGATGGTTCTTTTCTGCTCTTCATTTATCTTACTAGTGACTCTCACGTTTGTGGTTTGGTCCTATGGAAGTATCATTCACACGATTCTTGGGTTCCCTTCTGCTCAGCAAAAGAAAAAGGCCTTTTCTACTTGTTCCTCCCATATGATTGTGGTTTCCATCACTTATGGCAGCTGTATCTTCATCTATATCAAACCTTCTGCCAAAGATGAACTGTCTACTAATAAGGGAGTGGCGGTATTAGCTACTTCCATCTCTCCCATGTTAAACCCATTTATTTATACTCTGAGAAACAAACAAGTAAAAAATGCCTTGAATGAGTTTTTTAAAAAGCTACTACTCTTGAGATATCACAGTGGTTAAGGAGCTTGCCTTGCCTGTAGCTGATTAGAACTGTCCCATGAGAACAGCTGGAAATGATTTCCTCAACTGAGTACACTACCTGATAGCCTTCCTTTTAATTTTGTCATATTTTTATAGCATCTTTCACTTCATCATTGTCACTGTCATCACATTGCTCAACGATTAGCTCGAGCAGGCACCAGTAATGTCTCCATTGTGAGACTTGTTGTTATTGTTTTTGGCATATTGAATACGGCACAAGGAGCTTGCCAGGCTCTGCCATGCGGAAAGGATACTCTTGGTGGCTTACCGGTCTCTCTGAGAGGGATGAAGAAATCGAACCCGGATCAGCCACATGCAAGGCAAATGCCCTACCCTTGTGCTATCACTCCAGCTCATAGCATATTTAATATTAAAATTTATGTCTAGTCATCAGAGTAATTTGTTTTCTTCTACCATTCCCTTCTATTTCAGGGCTATAATAGTACAGCTGGGAGGGCAACTGCCTTGCATATAGTACACCCTGGTTCATTCCCCAGCAGCCTCTATGTTACCCATGCACAGCCAGAAGTGATCTCTAAACTCAAAAACAAGTAAGCCTGTGACACTGCAAGATGTGGCCCCAAAACACACAAACAATGAAAATTTCTTTCTAGTTTTATGAAATTATATGAACTTGTCTAGAAGACTGTCTAAGTTTGACAGTGATTTCCATAATCAATTAAGAACTCTGTGATAATTTTGATATTTTCTATGGCTAAAACAGCTTTATAGTTCATTGACTAAAAAAATGACAATAATGCCCTAATTACAACTTCTGTTGTGCATTCAGCAGCTATTTGATTTTTTTTAATTCACTGTCACTGTATCGCTGTCATCCCATTGCTCATTGATTTCCTCAAGCAGGCACCAGTAATGTCTCCATTCGTCCCAGCCCTGAGATTTTAGGAAGTGCCACATTGTAGGCTCTTGCAGGGTCAGGAGAATGAGACCCATCATTGTTACTTGGTTTTGGCATTTTGAATATGCCACAGAGAGCTTGGAAGATTCTGCAGTGCAGGCAGGATACTCTCAGTAGCCTGCTGGATTCTCGGAGAGCGAGAACTAAACAATAAGAGGTCACACGGCCATGAATGAGGACACGTGCTTCCAGGAACCTGATTTTTAATCTCTGGATTTTGGCCATTGATGGTATTAAACAACACCAGGGGCAGTTGGTGGGTGTAACTGTCCAGCTAGTGTAAGATGGGGGGGTCTGGGTGGAGGAATTCTATAATGTGGCCAAAAAATAAGTTCTAAGCATATACTTTTAAATAATTGTCATAAAGCAGATATGTCTCTCTAGTGACCACACTCAGTGTTTGCTCAACTTCTGATTATCAAATTTAATATGTAATGAATATGATAGTGGACCAGAGAATTTAGTATAATTAACAAGTTTTATGTCATTTAAGACATATATTATAAAATATTTTATAATGATTAATCTGTAGTATTGTCCTCCCGTTTTTTATCGATTTGCTCGAGTGGGCCCAGTAACATCTCCTTTTTGAGACCTTGTTGTTATTGTGTTTGGCATATCGAATACATCATGGGTAGCTTTCCAGGCTTTACTGTGCAGGAGAGATACTCTCAGTATCTTTCCGGGCTCTCCAAGAGTTGCGGAGGAATCGAACTTGGGTCAGCAATGTTGGCTGCATGCAAGGCAAACACCCTACCCGCTGTGCTATCTGCTCCAGCCCAATAATTAATCATAAAGTAAAAATTAGAGAGGCTACAGAGATAAACCAGGAAGTAATGTTCATGCACAAAGACAACCCCATCAACCCCAGTTCAATCCCCAGTACCACATATGATCCCTTGAGCGCCACCAGTCATGCTCCCTGAATGCAGAGTCAGGAGTACAATAACTTGTAGGCCACAAAGTTCAGTTCAAATACTGAGCGGGTGCCAGTAACATCTCCATTCATCCCTGTTGTGTGGTAGTATAACCCAATAGCATCTGCTTGCTCCAGGAAAACAAAGAACCTCAAACCATTTGTACAGGTTTTTGACGAAGAAGACTGCACAGGAGGAAGAGAGTGGCTTTGAACCCCTTCAAGAGCGCTGAAGAAATAGCTAAGAGGACGAAGAACCTCTGGCTCCGTGCATATCTCTTCAATTCCACTGTTCCTTCTGTATTAATATACCCTCAGAGACCTGGGCCTTACGAAAACTGGATGAGAACACTGTTCGGGTCTTCCAAAGAGGAATCAAAAGAGCTATGGTTGGAGTATCACGCTTCACTCAAATGAGAGAAAGAATCCGGAGTTCCCAATTCCATTGATGGTCAAGAATTAGGGATGCTGTCTTGTTTGTCAAGGCGTCGAAAATCAGATGGGCTGGACACATAATGAGATTTGGAGATGATCGCTGGACTAGAGCCATTACCAACTGGATTCCATGGGACATCAAAGATCATGTGGCCGCCCACCTATGAGATGGCCAGACTTCCTCGTTAAAACCCTGAATGATTGGTTTGAGGCTCTTCATATTCCTAGAATGATCAGACGCCATTGGGCTACATTAGCACACGACATGGATGAATGGAGACGTTACTGGCGCCCACTCAAGCAAGTCGATGAGTAACAGGATGTCAAATGATCAAGTGATCAAGCTGTGAAGGTGGAGAAAGTAGTAAGTTCTTGGACTTGACTCTTCAAAAGCACCAAAATCGCAGATGAATGCAAAATTTTTCATTGCATATATTTCATTCAAAATACTTTGTAATCTTCCATATCGCATCTTCTCATCCTCAACTGCCACATGAACTTTCTTTAAGAGAGATGAGGAAAGGCAAATGAAGATTTAAGAGCAAGAAATTGTTCTAAATAAGGTCTATGCTGGGTTACTATGTCTACCTCATTCTTGCTCCCATAAATTTAAGAAAGAAAAACCTTTCTTTTTGAGTGCTTTATATGTCTTTATATATATGGACAACTTAATATTTTTCCCACACCACTGTTTAATGAATATTAGATAGCATCCATTTCATGGTTATTACAAATAATGTATTAATAAGATGGGATGACAGACATTTCATCAAGATCCTGATTTTAGTTCAGACAATATATTTAGAAGTGGGTTTACCAGTTTTATGGTACTTAAAATTTTGAAGAAAATTTCACCTATTCATAATAACTGTGCTGACATCCAATTTCATCAAAAAAAATTTCAACTGTACTATAGTGATCTATTAGTCCCCCCAAAGTGTTTTTCTGTTATAATAGCATAGTCTCACTGGTCTCACAGCCATGCTCAAGGCCACTCTCCACACACTCATCTAACGAGATTAGAAGGAACAGCAGAGGCCATTTTTTATTAATCAAGGGACATGTAAAGCATGAAGAAATCACACTCCTAAACGTATACACACCCAATGAGTTACCAGATAAATACTTAAAACAACAGATAACAGACTTGAAGCAACAAAATAGTAGTTGGTAGCAACATTGCTAGCAACACAATAGTAGTTGGAGACATACACACCGCCTTATCAACTCTGGATAGATCAACAAGATTAAAACTCAATAAGGAAACACTGGTTTTGAAGGAAGAAATAGAAGAGAGAGAGAGAGCTAATAGAACTATACAGCGATTTACAAACTCAAAACAAAGAATACAGTACAGTGCACAGCAGCAAAGAACACTGCTGGAGGGCACCAAAGTTCTCGGAGAATGCTCCAGGTCCCAAATAGAGCTGATCTTACCAGGAGGTCCCAGATAGTGTAGGTGCCTCATCCCGCCTTCTCCAGATGGAACCCTGGTGACCATGACTCTCTATGAGCATAGCATGGGCATGCAGGAACCAGGACTCAAAAGTAGAGAGAGAACAGAGGGAAATGCCCTGCCACAGAGGCAGGGTGGGATGGGAGGTATGGGGGGAGGGAGGGATACTGGGATCCGTGGTGGTGGGAAATGGGCACTGGTAGAGGGATGGGTATTCGAAATTAAATAAATAAATAAATAATTTAATTTTAAAAAAAGAATACACATTCTTTTCTAGTGCACATGGAACATTTTAGAAAATAGACGATGTGATGGGCCACAAAAATACCTCAACAGGATCAAGAAGATAGAAATTGTATTTACTAACGTTTCAGACCACGATGCATTGAAGATAGAAGTTAATCAAAGCACAGATGGAGAAAACCAAATCAAACACATGGAAATTAAATAACTCAATGTTGAACTATGAGTGGGTCAAGAGGGAAATAAAGGAAGAAATCAAAAGATACCTTAAGGCAAAAGAGAATGGAGACACAAATTACCAGAATCTGTGGGACGCAACTGAAACCATGTAAAGGGGAAAATTTATAGCTCTGCAAGCATTCCTCAGGAAGGAAGAAAGGGCCACATAAATAACTTCACTTCACAGCTCAAGATCTTAGAAAAGAACCAACAAAAGGAGCCCAAACCAGAAAAGGGAAGAAATAATAAAGCTTAGAACAGAAATCAACAATACGGAAACCCAAAAAAAGCAATCTGAAAGATCAATGAAACTAAGAGCTGGTTCTTTAAGAAAAAAAAAAGATTTATAAACCATAAACAAAACTCACAAAGAAAGAGAGAAAGAAAGCCCTAATAAACCGAATCAGAAATGAAAACGGGGACATCACAACAGAAACCAAAAAAAATGCAAAAGATCATCAGAGACTACTTGGAGAGTCTGTATGCCAAGAAATTATATTACCTAGAATAAATGGATACATTCCTTGACTCATTTAATCTCCCAAGACTGAACCAAGAAGATCTGGAATACCTGAATAGATGTATTAACATCAAAGAAATTGAAAATATAATCAAAAGTCTTCCCAAAACCAAAAAGCCCTGGTCCAGATGGATTCCCTAGCAAATTCTTTCAAACATTTAAAGAGGATCTTTTGCCAGTTCTTCTCAAGCTTTTCCAGGTAACTGAAGAAAAAGAAACTCTCCCAAGAGGTTTCTATGAGGTACATATCTCTCTAATACCAATAGCGAACAGAGACACGACAAAAAAAGAAAATTACAGAACGATATCCCTGATGTATGAGGATGCAAAGACCTTCAACAAAATTTTAGCGAATAGAATCCAATGACTCATCAAAAAGATCATAAACCGCCACCAAGAGGGATTCATCCCTAGGATGCAAATATGGTTTAATATTCAGGTCAACATATTCTATCATATCAACAAAAGAAAAGATAAAAAACCATATGATCATATCAATAGATGCACAAAACACATTTTACAAGATCCAGTCCCCGTTTATGATGAAAACTCTCACCAAAATGGGTATAGATGGAACTTTGCTCAATTTTAGTCAAAGCCATTTACAACAAGCATACGGAAAGCGTTATCCTTAGTGAGGAGAATCTAAGAGCCTTCCCTCTAAGAACAGGGACAAGACAAGGATGCCCACTATCACCACTTCTGTTCAATATAGTACTGAAGGTACTTGCAACAGCAGTTATGCAAGAAAAATATATTAAGGGAATTCAGATAGGAAAGAAAGAAATCAAGCTCTCACTATTTGCAGATGATATAAAACTATATTTTGAGAACCCCAAAGCCTCTACCAAGAAGTTCCTAGAAACAATAGACTTGTGCAGTAAAGTTGCAGGCTATAAAACCAATACCCAAAGTCCATGGCTTTCCTATACACAAAAATGAGAGAGAAGAAAGTGACATGAAAAAAGCAATCTCACTCACAACCATGACTCAGAAAATCAAGTACCTTAGAATTAGATTAACTAAGGAAGTAAAGGACCTGTACAAAGAAAACTACAAAATGCTCCTTCACAAAATAAAAGAGGACAAGAGGAAATGGAAACATATGCCCTGCTCGAGGACCGGGAAAATTAACATTGTCAAAATGGCAATACTCTCCAAAGCATTATTCACATTCAATGTGACCCTATAAAGAGACCAATGAAATTCTTCAAAGAAATGGATCAAACGCTCCTAGCATTCATGCAGAACAACAAACCCCCACAAATAGCTAAAGCAATTCTTTGGAAAGAGAAGATGACAGGCATCAACTCCCCCAACCTCTAGCTGTACTACAAAGCAGTAATAATTAAAACAGCATGGTACTGGAATCAAGGCAGAGCCACAGATCAACAGAACAGGGTTGAATATCCTGACACATACCCCCAAATATATGACCATCTAATCTTTGATAAGGGAGCAAGAAATGTGAAGTGGAGCAAGGAATGCCTCTTTAATAAATGGTGATGGCAAAACTGAACAACTAAATGTAAAAAAAAAAATAGGCTCAGACCTCTACCTAACACCATGCACGATATAGATCAATGGATTAAAGATCTCAACATCAGACCAGCATCTATGAGGTACATAGAAGACAAGGTCAGAAAACCTTCCACGACATTGAAGCTAAAGGTATCTTCAAAGATGACATGTCACTGATCAAGCAAGTGGAAACAGAGATAAAAAAGTGGGACTATCGTAAACCAAGAAGCTTTTGTACCTCAAAACAAACAGTGACCAGAATACAAGACCAACTACAGAGTGGGACAATACCTGTCTGATAAGGTGTTGATATTAAGGATATACAAAGCACTGGCTGAACTCCACAAGAAGAAAACATCCAACCACATCAGAAAATGAACAGAAACCTTCTCAAAGAAGTCCGCATAGCAAAAAGCACATAGAAAAATGCTCTCATCACTAATTATCAGGGAGATGCATATCAAAACAATAATGAAATGTCATATCACATCACAGAGACTGGTTTACCCTCGAACAAAAGCAACCAGTGTTGGCACAGAGGTGGGGAGAAAGGGACTCTCTTTCACTGCTGGTGGGAATGCCAACTGGTTCAGCACTTTTGGAAACAGTATGGACACTTCTAAAAAATTAGAAATAGGGTTCCTATTTGACCCAGCAATACCACGTCTGAGAATATATCCCAGAGATACAAAAAATATAATAGAAATGACATCTGCACTTTGTATATTCATTGCACAACTGCTTAAAATAGCCAGAATCTGGATAAAATCCGAGTGCCCGAGAACAGATGACTGGTTAAAGAAACCCTGGTACATGTACACAGTGGAATACAATGCAGCTATTTGAAAAGATGTATAACTTCACTTGTATCACTTGTCACCCTGATCTCACTGATTTCCTCGAGTGGGTGCCAGGAACATGTCCATTTGTCCCTGTCACATGCTAGTGTAGCCCAGTGGCACCTGCTCACTCCAGGAACACGAAAGCCTCAAACTCTTCATTCAGGTTATTGACGAAAATATCTCTGACCATCTCATAGGTGGGCGGTCAGGCATCCTTTTGACATCCCGTGGAATTTAGTCGGTATATAACTCTAGTCCAGCGGTCATCTCCAAATCGCATTACGTGTCAGCCCATCTGATTTTTGATGCCTTGGCAAACAAGACAGCATCCCTGATTCTCAATTGTCAACGGAGATCAGAGCTCCGGATTCCTAGAAAAGGTGAAATCATGAAATTCTCATATAAGTGAATCAACATGAAAAGTATCATGTTAAGTGAAATGCATCAGAAAGAGATAGACAGACATAGAAAGATTGCACTCATTTATGGAATATAAGTAACAGAATGGGAGACTGCCACCCAAGAATTGTAGAGATATTCAACTACAGTACCAGGAGGTTTGCTCCATGGGTTGGAATCTGGCCTCACATGTTGGGAGTAGTGAAGGTCCCACCAAGTAAAAGGTATTTGGAGGGCCTGCTCTGGTTGGAATATGTTTGCCAAAAATAGACTATATACCAAACATGATGTCCAATCAATATTTGCATTACAAACCACAATACCCTAAAGGAGAGAGAGATAGTGAAAAGCAATGCACCTGCCACAGAGGCGGGGGTGGGGAGAATTGGGAAAGGATAGGAGGGATCCTAGGAAGTTTGGTGGTAGAGAACGGGCACTGGTTGAGGGATGCGTACTCAATCACTGTATGACTGAAAGATAAGTACGAAAGTTTATAAGGCTGCAACTTTACCTCAGGCTGATTCATTAAAAATTTATATTAATAAATTTTTAAAAAGATACGGGCAAGGATAAAAAGAAAAATATTTACAGATGCCCAAAATGTATGATACATATTTTTAAATAAATGTATGTAATAGACACAACATTAATATCTTTTGGTCAATGACCATTGAAGAAATAGTTTATAATATGAATATATTCATAATAAATTACACTGACTCCTATAGATTTCTTTTCTTCATAGAGAATAAAATATATAGCCCAAGATTATAGATTAATGCTTTAAATTGAGGTCTTTGTATATAGGTAAAATAAAGCAATTTCTGTGGAAATCATAGACATATGTACGAGTATTTTATTTTTATTGTCTTTTAAATCATTCTATAACATAATTTTATAGTAAAATACCATCATTAGGTCACTGTCATTCCATGTTCATCAATTTACTCGAGCGGACACCAGTATCATCTCCATTTGTCCTAGCCCTGAGAGTTTAGCGGACTCTCCTCTCTCGTCGATTGGAGGTGCTTTCAGGGTCAGGGGAATGAGACCTTTTATTGTTACTGTTTTGTAAATGTAGAATAGGCCATGTGTAGCTTGCCAGGCTCTGCCTCTGCAGGCAGGATATTCTCAGTAGCTTGCCAGGCTCTACGAGAGGCATATATTTCCCTGCGTGTTAATTAAGGGAAATGGGCAGAGAGTGTCTTATGATGTGTTGTGCAGCCGCTTTTGTGACTGTGTGGTCCAAGGATATATTCACTCACGTGTGAGGCTCAGGCTGAGTGTGAGGATAGAGACCTGGGTGTGGCAGCGTTTGGGTGGTGGAAGTCGGCTGACAGGGATGGATCCCTTGGGGTGGGGAGGGCTCTCACCCACCCCCCGCTGGGGTACCCAGGTGAAAACAGCTCGGTGCAGAATCTGGTGGCATGGTTATGGGGGCCTCATTCTATATTCTTTCTGGAGAAGCAGCCATGAGTTCTGGAGGGTGGCCGAAGAGGAGATTATCTGGCCGGGACTTGCTTCAGAGACCCATAAATAAATTTGCTTCCACAATCCAAAATCACCACCATGCTTCTGGCTGGACTCTGCTGTCTCAGGATGGACCTCATCAAGATATAATGTAGACAGCAGTACCAACCACGAGAATAAAGTGTTTTATTTTAATAAAATACCATAGACTTTAGTAGAATAATTAATTATATTTAATTAATCTGAATCTCATGAGACAATGTTTATGGGAAACAGTTTCATACCTTATGTTCCATTCGCTCATAATGGAACAAACATCTCTGAATGCAAAACAGTTATGTGTACCTAGGTCGAGAAGTCAACATGATGAATGACCTGGCACCTGAGTTGCACAGGATGAAGAGAGCGGCTTGCAACACCTTTAAGACTGTCATAGAAAAAGTTAAGAGGATAAAGAACCTCCGGCTCAGGGCACATCTCTTCAACGTTCTTCCTGCATTAACTTATGCCTCAGAGACTTGGGCACTATGAAAACAGGATGAGAATGCTATTCAGGTCTCCCAAAGAGGAATTGAAAAAGCTATGCTTGGAGTATCATGCTTCACTCAAATGAGAGAAAGAATCCAGAGTTCCCACCTCTATCGATGATCAAGAATCAAGGACGCTGTCTCACTCATCCAGGTTCCTGCCCAGCAGCAGGGCCCCTTACAGGGGCAGCATGTCTAACTAAACCCCTGGAGAATGGAGCGTTTTCATCCTTGGTTTGCGGGAGACAGGAACTGATGCATACCACAGGCATCTGGGAACCATCTGCTCACTCATCCAGGTACCCGCCCAGCAGCAGTGCTCTTTCGGGAGCTGCAACGACTAACGCGATCTCCCCCTACATATTCCATAAGAACTATAAGTTACCCTCTTAGATGGAGCATTCTCTAGGATGGCTTAACCACCAGAAACACATTAGCCAATAGATTATTAAAACCACCTCAATTAATTCTGCATCATAAGCAGAATAGTAGAAGTGAGTGTGAAGAACTAAACTACACAGGCCACAATGGTAAAGCAACGTAGAAGCCCAACAAGCTTACTTATTGAGAAGGCTAGCACAGAAGACCCCAACAGTAAAGAAGTGCTAGACAACCTCTCTGACAAAGAATTAAGAAGGGAGCTACTAAGGATGCTTGGAGAGCTAAAATAAACTATGGAAAGCAATGCCAATAAAAGACAAGAGGATTTGAAGGGAGAAATAAGGAAAATGCAGTAAAAATGTCAGACCTGAAAACATGGTAGGAGAATTGAAAAACTCAGTGGAAGGTCTCAGCAACAGAGTAACAGCTGATGAGGACAAAATCAGTGAGCTCAAAGATGCAATCCAGAGACTGTCCAGAAAAGAGCAGAAAATGGAAAAGAGACTCACAATTCGTTAACAGATGGCAAGAGAAGACCGTGATGAAGCCAAGAGGGGTAATATAAGAATTATTGTAGTCCCAGAGAGACAGGAAGAAAACCCTGATGAAGAAGAAACTGTCAAAGACATCATTGCCACAACATTT
Organism: Sorex fumeus; assembly: GCF_029834395.1. Lineage (NCBI taxonomy): Eukaryota > Metazoa > Chordata > Mammalia > Eulipotyphla > Soricidae > Sorex > Sorex fumeus. Next base: position 13,367,819 of record NW_026606086.1, on the reverse strand, counting down.
TCAGAACTGAAAAAAAACATGTGACCATATTCAGGAGGCCCGAAGGGTACCAGTTAGAAGAAATCTGAATAAAAATACCCCAAGACACATCACGATCAAAATGACCAAACCCTTAGGTAGAGACAAAATTCTGAAAGCCACAAGATCAAAGAATGAAATTTCCTATAAAGGAACATCCTTAAGATTCAAAGCTGATTTGTCTGGTGGGATATAGTGAAAACAATGCAATGAAATAAATGTCTCACCAAAAATTCTTTACCTAGCGAGACTCTCATTCATAACAGAAGGAACAACACACAGTTTCAAGACAAACAACAGCTCAGGAACTTCATAGACTCAAAACCTTGGTTACAAGAACAACCAAATGCGCTACTCTAAGACAAAATGGGCCCTTCAAGTACACCAAATTTCAACAGAAAAATGGGACAAAACCCCATAAAAATAATCTCTCTCAATGTCAATGGGTTTAATGCGCCAATTAAAAAACACAGTGTTGCAGAATGGATTAGAAAATTGACCCCAACATTCTGCTTCCGTCAAGAAACACATATAAATAGTTAGAGAAAACTTATCACTTAATTACTTAACTTCCCGTTAGTCCTCAATTTGCTCGAGAGGGCGCCAGTAACGTCTCCATTTGTCCCTATCACGTGCTAATGTAGCCCAATGGCATCTGTTCGCTCTGGGAACATGAAGGGCCTCAAACCGATTGTTCATGATCTTGACGAAGAAATCTGACCATCTGGAAGGTGGGCGGCCACGCGGTCTTTTGACATCCCGTGGAATCCAGTCGGTAACAGCTCTAGTCCAGTGGTTGTCTTTAAATCTCATTACATGACCAGCCCATCTGATTTTCGACACCTTGGCAAATGAGACTGCGTCCTTGATTCTTGATCGTCGACGGATGTCAGAACTCCGGATTCTTTCTCTCATTTGAGTGAAACGTGATATTCCAAGCATAGCTCTTTCTATTCTTCTTTGGGAGACCTGAATAGCGTTCTCATCTTGTTTGCATAGGGCCCAGGTCTCTGAGGCATATGTTAATGCAGGAAGAACAGTGGAATCAAAGAGATGTGCCCGGAACCGGAGGTTCTTTGTCCTCTTAGCTATTTCTTCGACGTTCTTGAAGGCGTTCCAAGCTGCTGTCTTCCTCCTGCGCAGCTCGGGTGCCAGGTCATTTGTCATGTTGACCTCTCGACCTAGGTACACATAGCTGTTGCATTCAGAGATGGTCGTTCCATTGAGAGTGAATGGGGTGTCAGGAACAAGGCTGTTTCTCATAAACATTGTCTTTGTAAGATTCAGCTGTAGTCCTACCTTTCCACACTCACGGTCAAAGTCGGCCAGCATTTGTGCCGCTTGGCTGATGTTTGGTGTTATTAAAACAATGCCATCAGCAAAGCGGAGGTGGTGTAGTTGCCGACCATCTATCTTCACTACCATTCCTTCCCATTCCAGTCGTCGCATGATGTTCTTGAGGGTGGCACTGAAGAGTTTCGGTGAAATGGTATCACCCTGCTGCACTCCTCGCTTGACATCAATGATCACTTCTTTGTAGAATGGTGAGATCCTGGTAGTGAATCCGCAATACAGCTCACGGAGGATCCTGATGTATTGGGCTTGAATGCCCTGATTGGCTACGGCTTCAATGACCGCTTCTGTCTCAACAGAATCAAAGGCCTTCTTTAAATCAATGAACGTTAAGCAGAGCGGCATCTTGAACTCCCGAGAAACCTCAATGAGCTTGGTTATTGTGTGGATATGGTCGATGGTGCTGAATCCTTTGCGGAACCCTGCTTGCTCGCATGGTTGTCCTTCATCTAGTGTTCTGCCAATCCTATTTAGGATGACTCGAGTGAACAACTTGTAGATGACAGACAATAGGCAGATCGGACGATAGTTGCCAATGTCATGGATGTCTCCCTTCTTGAACAGTAGTACGGCCCTGCTGGTTTTCCATTGGGACGGAACCTTGCATTCAGACAGGTAGCGAGTGAAGAGCCGAGCCAGTGTATTGATGAGTACTGATGGCAGGTTCTTCAGGTGTTCAGGTCTGACCTTGTCTGGGCCGGGTGCTGTTTGTTTCTTTACCGACAAAATGGCGTGTCGGATTTCGAAAGGGAGAACGTTGGGAACGACATATCCATCCTGTGGAATTTGGTATGTCGGCAAGTGGACATGGCTATCGAAGAGATTTGAGTAGAAGTCATGGATAATCTTCTCCATTGCCGTTCTGAAGGATGTGATGGATCCATCAGGACGTCGGAGGGCAGTCATCTTGGTCTTATAGTTGGCGAAGGACAGGCGGGCATTACAAATACTTTTCCTGGCTTCTGCCGCATCTACCAGTACTTCTGCTCTTCTCTCTTTGAGGTCTTCCTTGATCGCATCTCTGCACTGCTTTGCGAGCTCGGACATTAGCTTGCGGTTGCCTGAGGCATGCGCCAAATCACGCTGGTGAATTAGCTCAAGAGAAAACAAAGAAAACATAGAAAACAAAGTCTCAAAATCAAAGGCTGGAAAACAATCCTACAGAGAAACAACTCCCCAAAAAAGCTTGGGCAGCCTTTATAGTATCAGATCCCACTGATTTCAGAGGGAAAAAGGTCACAAGACACAGTGAAGGCCATTTCTTATTGATCAAGTTATCTGTACAACAGGAATAATTTACAGTACTAAGTAAATGTGCTCCTAATGAGGGACCAGCAAAGTACTTACAACAACTTCTCATAGACTTGGAGAAGACATTGATAGAAACAAAATACTAGTGGTAGACTTCAACACCACTTTATCACCTCTTGAAAGAAAGATCAACCTGACTCAAGCTTAACAAGGAAATACTTTATCTGAGGGAAAAAATGGAAGAAAGGGACTTATTAGATATATACAGGACACTTCATCCTCAAAAAGCTGAAAACACACATTCATCTCAAGCGTGCATGGAACGTTCAAGACAGACCACGTGCTAAGCCACAAAATATACCTCCATAAAATTAAGAAGATAGAGATTGTACCAACAAACTTCTCAAATCATAATGCGCTGAAATTATAAGTAAATCACACACAAAAACAAAAAAATTAAATCAAACATATGCAAATTAAACAGTGCACTATTAGACAATGAGTGGCTTAGAAAGGAAATGAAAGATGACATAAAAAGATTCCTGGAAACTAATGAAAATGAGGACACAATTTACCAAAACTTATGGGACACAGCAAAAGCTGTGTGAAGAGGAAAGTTTATAGCTCTACAAGCATTCATCAGGAAGGAGGAGTAAGCCCACATAAGTAACCTAACCTCAAAGCTTAAGAGCTTCGAGAAGGATCAATAAATGGAGCCCAAATCAAACAGGAGGAAGAAAATAAAACAAACAGCACAGAGTAATGAGATGAAAAACCAAAAAATCAATCTGACAGATCAATGAAACCAAGAGCAGGCTCTTGGAGAAAATAAACAAGATTGATAAGCCTCTACCAAAACTCACAAAGAAAGGAAGACAGAAAACCCTAATAAACCGAATCAGAAATGAAAAGGGGGCCATTACAACAGAAACTACAGAAATTCAAAGGATCCTCAGGAAGCACTTTGAGAAGCTTTATGCCACGGAACATGAAAGCCTCGAGCAATTGGATAAATTCCTAGATTCCTATAACCTGCAAGGGTGAACCAAGAAGACCTGAAAAGACCTATCACCACCAAGAAAACTAAAATGGTAATAAAAAGGCTCCCCAAGCTCAAAGATCCTTGCCCAGATAAATTCACTGCTGAATTCTTCCAAATATTTAAAGAGGACTCACTCCCAATCCTCTTTAAGCTTTTTCACAAAACTGAAATATCAAAAAGATTTATGAACAGTTTCTACAAAGCAAATATCACCCTGGTACCAAAAGCAGACAGAAATACCACAAAGAAAGAGAATTACAGGCCAATATCCATGAAGAACACAGATGCAAAGATCCTCAACAAAATATTAGCAAATAGAATCCAACGACTCATCAAAAAGATTGTACACCATGACCAAGTAGAATTCGTCCCAGGAATGCAAGGATGGTTTAACATTCAAAAATAAGTCAACATAATCCATCATATCAACAAAAGAAAAGATAAAAATCACATGATCATATCAATAGATGGAGAGAAAGAATTTGATAAGATCCAGCACCCGTGTAAGACGAAACCCTCGCCAAAATCGGGAGAGAGGGGACTTTCTTCAATATAGTTAAAGCCTTCTACCACAAGCCTACAGCAAGCATCATGCTCAATGGGTAAAAACTGAGAGCCTTCCCCCTCAGATCAGGGACGAGACAAGGATGTCCACTCTCTCCACTGCTGTTCAACATAGTACTGGATGTACTTGCAATAGCGGTTAGACAAGAAAAAGATATTAAGGCCATTCAGGAAGGAAAGGAAGTAATCAAGCTCTCACTATTCACAGATGATATGATACTATATTTCGATAACCCTATAACCTTTACCAAGAAACTTCTAGAAACAGTAGACTTGTATAGGAAAGTTGCAAGCTATAAAATCCATACCCAAAAGTCCATGGCTCTCCTATACGCAAACAGTGAGGGAGAAAAAAGTGACATGAAAAAAACAATCCCATTCACAATTGTGTCCCAGAAAATCAAGTACCTAGGAATCAGCTTAACTAAGGAAGTAAAGGACCTGTACAAAGAAAACTACAAAATGCTACCTCAGAAAATAAAAAGAGGACAAGAGAAAATGGAAAGAGAAAATGGAAAAATATCTCTTGCTCATGTTTCGGGAGAATTAACATTGTAAAAATGGCAATACTTCCCAAAGCATTGTACAAGTTCAATCCAATCCCTGTAACAATACTCATGACTTTCTTCAAAGAAATGGAACAAACACTCCTGAAATTCTTATGGAACAATAAACCCCCATGAAAAGCCAAAGCAATTCTTGGGGGAAAAATAATGGGAGGAATAAACCTCCCTAATTTGAAGCTCTATTACAAAGCAGTAATAATTAAAACAGCATGGTACTGGAACAAAGGCAGAGCCACAAACCAATGGAACCGGGTTGAATATACTGGCATCTGCCCCCAAACATCTGATCATCCAATCTTTAATAAGGGAACAAGAAATATGAAGTGGAGCAAGGAAACCCTCTTTAATAAATTGTGCTGGCAACACTGGATGGCTATATTCAAAAAAATTGGCTCAGATCTCTCCCTAACACCATGTACAAAAGTAAGATCAAAATGGAGTAGAGACCTCAACATCAGACAAGAATCCATAAGGTACATAAAAGACAAAGTTGGGAAAACTCTTCATGACATTGAAGCTAATGTTATCTTCAAAATGTCACATGACTAGCCAAGAAAGTGAAAACATAGAGACAAATGGGAATATCTTAAACTAAGAAGCTTCAGCACCTCAAAAGAAACAGTGACCAAAATACAAAGACAGTGTACAGAATGAGAATTGGAAGAATTGGAAGCATATTCTTCCAATACCCATCTGACAAGGGGTTGATATCAAGGATATATAAAGTACTGGTTGAACTCCACAAGAAGAAAACATCCAACCCCATCAAATAATTGGGTGACGGAATGAACAGAAATTTTCTCAAAGAAGAAATCTGAATGGCAAAAAGGCACATGAGGAAATGCTCTGCATCATTACTCATCAGGGAGATACAAATCTAAACCACAATGAGATATCATCTCACACCACATAGACTGGCCTCATCCAAAAGAACTAAAGCAACCGGTCCTGGCACGGATGTGGCAGAAAGGGATACTCCTTCACTGATCGTTCAGCCAATTTGGAAAAGAGTATGGACGATTCTCAAAATCTTAGAAATTGAGCTCCCATTTGATCCATCAATACCACTCCTGGGAATATATCCCAGACAGGCAAAAAAGTATTGTCGAATTGACATCTGCACTTGTTTGTTCATTGCAACACTCTTTACAATAGCTAGAATCTGGCAAAACATGAGTGCCCGAAAACCGATCACTTGTTAAAGAAACTTTGGTACATCTACAGAATGGAGTACTATGTAGCTGTTAAAAAGACGAGGTCATGAAATTTACATACATGTGGTACTACATGAAAAGTATCATGCTAAGAAAAATGAGTCAGAAAGAGAGGAATAGACATAGAAAGATTGCTTCATCTGGGAAACATTTTATTGGGTAACAATATAGGAGACTAACATCCAAGAATAGCTGAGATAAGTACTGGAAGGTTTACTCCATGGCTTGGAGGCCAGCCACACATGCCAGAGGAAAAGGCAGCTCAGATAGAGAAGGGAGAACCAAATAATGGGTGTTGGGAGGATCCTTTCAGGATGAAAGAAGCATGATTAGACTATAGACCGAACATGATTGCCACTCAATGCCTCTTTTTTAAACCACAGCACCCAAAAGGAGAGAGAGAACAAAAGGGAATGCCCTGCCACAGAGCCAGGGTGGAACGGAGGGTATGGGGGTGGGAGGGATACTGGGATTCTTGGTGGTGGAAAATGGGCGCTTGTGGAGGGATGGGGACTTGATTATTGTTCATTTGAAACCAAAGCACAAAAATGTGTAAGTCTTCAACTGTACCTCATGGGTTTTCACTAATAAAAATTTTTAAAAACAGAGCTTGGAGAATAACCAACACAAGGAGCCCAATCCGAATTGGAGGAAGGAAAAAATCAGAGTAGAAATTAACGAGATGGAAATTTCAAAAAATAATCCGAAAGATCAATGAAACCAAGAGCTGGTTCTTCAAGAAATTAAACAAGATTGTTAAACGTCTAGCAGGATTCACAAAGAAAGGGAGAGAGAGAACCCTCATAAACTGAATCAGAAATGAAAAGAGGGTCATTACAACAGAAACTTCAGAAATTTAAAGGAACCTCAGGAAGTACTTTTAGAAGCTTTATTCCACGGAACATAAAAATATCGAGGAAATGAATAAATTTCTAGATTCCTACAGCCTCCCCAGGCTGCACCAAGAAGACCTGGAATACCTGAACAGACCTATCACCACCAAGGAAATTGAAACGGTAATAAAAAGGTCTCCCCAAGCACAAAATTCCTGGCCCAGATGAATTCACTAGTGAATTCTTCCAAATCTTTAAAGAGTACTTATGCCCAATCCTCTTTAAGCTTTCAACAAAACTAAGTATCAAAAACACTTGTGAACAGTTTCTATGAAGCAACTATCACCCTGGTACCAAAATCAGACAGAAATACCACAAAAAAAGAGAATCACAGGCCGATATCCCTGATGAACACAGATGCAAAGATCCTCAACAAACTATTAGTAAATAGAATCCAATGTCTCATCAAAAATATCATACACCATGACCAAGTAGGATTCGTCCCAGGAATGCAAGGGTGGTTTAACATTCAGAAATTGATAAACATCATCCATTATAACAACAAAACAAAAGATAAACCCATATGTCATATCAATTGATGCAGAGAAAACATTTGACAATAATCAGCACCCATTTATGATAAAAACTCTCTGCAACATAGGCATCGAAGGAACTTTCCTCAATATAGTAAAAGCCACCTACCACAAGCCCATGGCAAGTATCATTCTCAATGACGAAAATTAAAAGCTTTCACTCTAAGATTGCGCACATGACAAGGTTGCCCCCTTTTGCCACTTCTATTCAATATAATACTGGAAATCTTGGCCATTGCCAAGATAGGAAAGGAAGAGGTCAAGCTATCAGTATTTGCAAATTATATGATACTCTACTTAGAAAACCCTTAAGACTCCACAGAAAAGCTCTTAGAAACAATAGGTCAGTTTAGTAAAGTGGCAGACTACAAAACTAATACCCAAAAGCTCATGGCTTTCTTATATACAAATAACGAAAGTAAAGAGACATTAAAAAAAAATCCCAGCTCTAACTCTCCATCCCCCAAGCTGAGTTGGTCTTCTACCCCACCCCAGGTCAGTTTATCTGCCGCTTCTTGAATCCAGGACTTGGATTTCTCCCTTCAAGCGCCACCAGGAGTTCTCTCAGACCTTGGGAGAGAAAGCTCTAAGACTCTGCCTCTTCCTCTCCATTCCCCAAACTGAGCTTGTCTTCTCCCCCACCATGTATTTACTCCCCCCACACACACCAGGTTCCCGTGGGGGTGTGGCCACTTTAGAAGTGGGCGTGGCTTCCGTTTAAGTGGGCGAGGCCTATTTTCAGCGGGCCAACACTCATGCGGCTGCAGGTAGTTTAGTCATACCAAGGAATCTAGTACCCACAATTACACTCCAACATGAAGAAACAACGCAAATCCCCACCACAAGGGGAGGTCGATGAAAAGAGTCAAGAAGCCTTTATAGGGGCTGCTCACCTAAGGGACCTCTCTGACAAAGAATTCAAATATGAAATCATGAAGATTTTCAATAAACTCAGTGAAATAGTCAGACAGATGTCCAGTAAATTGAAGGAAGATATGAAAGAAATAATGGATCAGACAATCGAGAAAATACAGGATGAAATGAGAGCAGAAATTGGAAAGCTACACGCAGACATTGTCACGAATCAAAGATTCAGTAGATGAAATAAAAAACTCGTCTGTGCCCTCAAAAGTAGAATGACCCCAGCTGAGGAAGAATCAGTGAGCTGGAAGATCAGCTGCACCAACCCAATAGACAACAATAAATAATGGCAAGGGACCTCAAAATAGCTCTAGAGAGAATCAGAGTCCTAGGAAATGATTCCAAGAGGAACAACATTAGAATCATTGGACTACCAGAAGCTCAGGGACACAATCCCATTGAAAAAGCCACAGTTAAACAAATCATCACTGAAAAATTCCAAGAGCTCTGCAATGCAGCCTTTCAGATTCAAGGAGCCCAAAGGGTGCCAGCTAAAAGAGACCCTAACAAAAAACACTCCAAGACATATCATAATTAGAATGATGGATGCTGCAGATAGAGACACAATACTGCAAGCAGCAAGGTCAAAGAAGGAAATCACGTGCAAAGGAGTACCTCTTAGATTCACAGCAGACCTCTCAGAGGAAACCCTCCAAGCCTGAAGACAATGGTGGGATATAGTGAAAAAACTCACTGAAATGAACGCTTCACCAAGAATCTCTATCCGGCTAAATTCTCACTCAAACTCGATGGACTGGTACACTATTTTCTGGGTAAACAGCAGCTCTGGAACTTCATAGACTCAAAACCAAACTTAAAAGAAGGGCTAAAGGGGCTAATGTAAGACTAGACAAAAACCCTACAAGCACAACAAACCCTTACAGAAAGATGACACAAAACCCTATAACAATAATCCCTCTCAATGTCAATGGTCAAAATTCACCAGTTAAGAGACACAGAACGGAAAAATGGATTCAGAGACCGAACCAAAAATTCTGATGCCTACAAGAAACTCTCTCAAGAGTCAGAGCAAACACAGACTTAAAGTTCAAGGATGAAAAACAATCCTGCAAGCAAACAGCTCCCTCAAAAGAGCTGAGGTGGTCATACTAATATCCGACAGCATACACTTCAGGTTGAAGAAGATTAGTAGGGAAGGTGAAGGCCATTTTCTACTTATCAAGGGATACATATCACTTGATCACTTGACTTCCCATTAATCGTCGATTTGCTCGAGCAGGAGCCAGTAATGTCTCCATTTGTCCCTGTCACGTTGTCACGTGCTAGTGTAGCCCAATGGCGTCTGTTCATTCTAGGAACATGAAGAGCCTCAAACCGATCCTTCATGATCTTGATGAAGAAGTCTGACCATCTGGTAGATGGGTGGCCACGCGGTCTTTTGACATCCTGTGGAATCCAGTCGGTAACTGCTCTAGTCAGAGGTCATCTTTAAATCTCATTATGTGACCAGCCCATCTGATTTTTCACGCATTGGCAAACGAGACATCATCCCTGATTCTTTATAGTCAATGGGGGTCGGAACTCTGAATTCTTTCTCTCATTTGAGTGAAACATGATACTCCAAGCATAGCTCTTTCAATTCCTCTTTGGGAGACCCAAATAGTGTGCTTTTCCAGGATGCTTTCCGGATGCTCCGACCGAGACTCACACATGACTGAAGCCCCAGAGAACAAGATAAGCAGGACTCTGAGACCTTGGACTCCAGGCTCAATGGACCCAGGGACAGAGATTCTCTGCTTGCTCCCACCAACCACAGGTGACACTGTCTGTCACTGTCACTGTCCTCCCATTGTTCATCGATTTCCTCGAGCAGGCCCAGTAACGTCTCCATTGGGGACTTTGTTGTTACTGGGTTTGGCATTTTGAATACATCACGGGTAGCTTGCCAGGCTTGCTCTCCAGGCTCAATGGACCTGGGAAGAGAGATTCTCTGCTTGCTCCCACCAACCTCAGGTGACAAAGGGATTAAAATCAATAGCCCCACACTACCCTGCCCTGTCTGATCCACCAACCGCCAGAGACCCAGGGATTGGATTGTGCACAGCAGACCCTCCCTACCCCTACCAGTTCCAGATAAATACCTCACAAGCAGACCTCTACTACATACACTACCTACACTACCCAGCTACTGCCACTCTCCAGGATGCTTTCAGGACCGCGCCGCCACGTTGCGGCTGTGCAACACATTATAAGACACTAAATATCCATCTTCCAGAATTGCCGTGACATTTTTGATAGGGTTCAAATATGGTAACACCTACAAGGGTGATTAGAGGCCGCCCCAAAAGCCTCTATCCCTCTTGGAGAGCCTGGCAAGCTACCAAGAGTATTCCTCCCTCACAGCAGAGCCTTGTAAGCTATCCATTGTGTATTCGATATGCCAAAACCAGTAATTACAATGGGTCTCATTCCTCTGACCCTGACGGCATCACCAATATGGCAGCATTGAGAAGGATGAGAAAGGAGAGGCCGATAAAATCTCAAGGTCAAACTAGGCTGCCACAACGAAAGAAGACAAAAATGATTGTCTGTACTTTCAATGTACATACACTAGCATCAGATGCATCCATTGAAAACCTGATGGTACAAGAGCAAAAGATCAAGTACGACATCATTGGTTTGATTGAGACAAGAAGGCACCAAACTCATCATGCCATTTTCGACACTGGTGAAGAATTGGTCCTTAGAACATGCAATAAAAGAGGTGTTGGAGGCGTCAGTGTCCTTATCAACACAAACTTGGCCATGAGCATTGATTCATTCGAATGCCTAACAACCCAAATTGGACGTTTACATTTGAATAGATGTGGCTCACTGGTGGCAGTTTCTATCTTCGTTGTCTACGCACCAACATCCAATTATGATGAAGGCGGAATTGAGAAGTTCTACATGGAGCTGGAGAAGTTCTATGAAGAAAACCACACCTTCTACAAGATCACTGTGGGTGATTTTAATGCAAAGATAGGACCGAGAAGATCAGCCAAAGAACTTCACATCAGGACCCATGGCCTAGAATGGAATGAACAGGATGAGAGACTCTCTGAAGTCATCATGTCGACCAAGACCATCCATGGTAACTCAAGGTTTCAGAAGGCTGAATCTAATCGTTGAACATGGGAGTCTCCCGGTGATGATTCCACAATGAAATAGACCACATCATATTCAATCAACGGTTTTGCCTGACCGATGTCACTTTTGTCTCAAAATTCCAAAAGGGACCAGACCACCGTCTCCTTGGTACAAAATTCTACTTCATGGAGAGGAGAGAAAGGGCTGCAAAGTTTAAGAAAAGAACTCCCAGAACGACCACCAACTGGGAGCTCTTTGACACTATTACAGCAATATGGCAAGAGGCCATTGTTGACAATATTGATGAGGAATACGATCGACTGGTTCAGCACCTCCATGATTGTGCGAGGAATGCCAAGAGAGAGATAGCCACAAAAAAACGCCTGTCTTTGAAAACTCTTGAGCTTATTGGCCAACGTGGTTTGGCGCATGCCTCAGGCAACCACAAGCGAACATCCAAGCTCACAAAGCAGTGCAGAGATGCGATCAAGTGATACATATAACAGGAAGAAATCACAATCTTAAATGTATACATGCCTAATGAAGGAACAGCTACATACTTAAAACAACTGCTAACAGATTTTAAGGAGGACATTGCTAGCAACACAATAGTATCTGGAGACTTCAACATCGCCTAATCACATCTGGGTAGATCAAAAAGAACTATATTCAGGAAAGGAACATTGGCCTTAAAGGAAGAAATAGAAGAGAGAGGGCTTATAGACCTATACTGGGATTTACACACCCAAAATAAGGAATACATATTCTTCTCCAGTGCAAACAGAACATTTTCCAAAATAGACCATGTGCTAGGTCACAAAACATACCCCTATAGAATCAGAAAGATAGAAGTAGTATCAACAATCCTTTCAGATCACAATGCAATGAATCTAAAAGTGAATCTCACACAGACACTAAGAACCAAATCAAACACCTGGAAATTAAACAACTCAATGTGAACAATAAGTGGGTCAAGAAGGAAGTCAAGGACAAACTCAAAAGATACCCTGGAAACAAATAAGAATGAAGAAACGAGCAACCAGAACCTATGGGATGCAGCTAAAGCAGTGTTAAGGGGAAATTTTATAGCTCTGCAAGCATTTCTCAGGAAGGGAGAAAGGGCTCACATAAACAACCTGACTTTATAGCTTAAGATCTTAGAAATGGACCAAGAAAAGGAGCCCAAACCACGTAGAATGAAAGAGATAATAAAACGTAGAGTAGAAATCAAAGACATGGAAACCCCAAAAATAATCCAAACGATCAATGACACCAAGGGCTTTTTCTTTGAGAAAATAAACAAGACAGATAAACCAGTAGCAAGACTCACAAAGTAAGGGAAACAGAGAAAAGCCTAATAAACAGAATCAGAAATGAGAAGGGGGATATCACAACAGAAACCAAAGATATTCCAAAGATATTCAGAGACTACTTTGAGAGTCTGTATGCCACAAAAGAAGAGAACCTAGAAGAAATGGATAAATTTTTGGATTCTTATAATCTCACAAGACTGAATTAAGAAGATCTAGAGTACCTGAATAGTCCTATAACATCAAGGAAATTTAAACTATAATAAAAAGTCTTCCCCAAAACAAAAGCCCTGTTCCAGATAGATTCACTAGCAAATTTTTCCAAACATTTAAAGAGGACCTATTGCCAGTTCTGCTCAAGCTTTTCGAAGAAATTGAAGAAACAGAAACTCTCCCAAACTGTTTTTATGAAGGCCATATCTCTCTAATACCAAAAGGATACAAAGACACAAGAAAGGAAAACTACAGGCTGATATCCCTGATGAACATGAAGGCGAATATTCTAAACAAAATACTAGCAAATAGAATTCAACAACTCATCAAAATGACCATACACCATGACCAAGTGGGATTCATACCAGGGGTGCAAGGATGTTTTAACATTTGGAAATCAATCAACATAATCCATCATAACAACAAAAGAGAAGATGAAAACCATATGATCATATCAATAGATGCATAGAAAGCATTTAAGAAGATCCAGCAACCGTTTGACAAAAACCTCGCCAAAATGGATATAGAAGGAAAATGTAAAAATGGCAATACTCCTCAAATCATTGTAAACATTCCATGCATTCCTATAATGATACCCATGACATTCTTCAAAGAAATGGAGCAAACATTTCTGAAATTCATATGGAAATATAAGCACCCACGAATAGCTAAAGCAATTCTTGGAAAAAAGAGAATGGGAGGAATCAATCTCCCAATCTTCAAACTCTACTACAAAGCAATAATAACTAAAACAGCATGGTACTGAAACAAAGGCAGAGCTGCATACCAATGGAACAGGGTTGAATATACTGACATCTTCCCCCAAACATATGATCATCTAATCTTTGATAAAGGAGCAAGAAATGTGAAGTTGAGTAAGGAAAGCCTCTTTAACAAATTGTGCTGGCAAAATGGATGCCTACAAACAAAAATTGGGCTCAGATTTCTGCCTAACACCATGTACAAAAGTAAGATCAAAATGGATTAAAGACCTCAACATCAGACCAGAATCCACAAGGTACTGATACACCACTGGCCAAGCAGTGAAAACAGAGATAGACAAATAGGTCTATCTTAAACAAAGAAGCTTCTGCACCTAAAAAGAAACAGTAGTGACCAAAATACAAAGACAGTCTACACAATGGGAAAGGATATTTTCCCAATACCCATCTGACAAGGGGTTGATATCAAGGATATACAAAGCACTGAATTGAACTCCACAAGAAAGAAACATCCAATCCGATCAAAATATGGAGCGACTTTCTCAAATAAGAAATCTGAACGGCAGAAAGTCACATGAAAAAATGCTCTACATTACATACCATCAGGGAGATGCAGATCAAAACAACAATGAGATTTCATTTCAAACCACAGAGACTGGCACACATCCAAAAGAACAAAAGCAATCGGTTTTGGAATGGATGTGGCAAGAAAGGGACCCTCCTTCACTGCTGAGTGGAATGCCGACTGGTTCAGGTCTCTTGAAAAACAGTATGAACAATACTCAAAAAATTAGAAATTGAGTTCCCATTTGACCCAGCAATACCGATCACGATCACAATCATCCTGTTGTTCGTCAATTGCATCGAGCAGGCCCCTGAACCATCTCCTTCATTTGCTAGCCCTGAGATTTTAAAATGCCATATTTAAGGCTCTTTAAGGGTTAGGAGAATAAGACCCATCAATGTTACTGGTATTTGGCATATTGGGTACGCCACGGGGAGTTTGCGAGACTCTGCCGTGTGAGCAGGTTACACTCGGTAGCCTGCCAGTTTGTCCAAAGTAAGAATGAGATAATAAGATGTTGCGCAACCGCAAATGTGGCCATGTGCTTCCAGGAGCTGGGTTTTATAGTCTCTGATTCTTGGCTGTTTATGGAATTACACTGCGCCGGGGAGTCAGTTGGTGGGTGTGACCCCTGCCTACTGGAAGATGAAGGATCTGGGTGGAGGATGCTTAGCCCCAATCCGAGCAGGCTTGGAGATCTCAGCCCTGGGACCCGCATGCCTTTGTTCCTCTGCTGTTACCTTCATGCATATATAGAGTGGTCTCAGCATGGTTGTGACTGGTTCTGGAGGTCTTTGGCTGCCAGAACTCTGCTCCGGGTGGGGAGAGAAACAGAACTGACCCAGCAATACCACTCCTGGAAATATATCCCAGAGAGGCAAAAAAGTACAGTTGAAATGACATCTGCACTTCTATGTTCATTGCTGCACTGTTCACAATAGCGAAATTTGGAAAAATCCCGAGTCCCTGAGAACAGATGACTGGTTAAAGAAACTTTGGTACAGCTACACAATAGAACACAACTCATCTGTTAGGAAAGTTGAAGTCAGGAAATTTACATTCAAGTGGTTCTACATAATAAGTATCATGCTAAGTGAAATGAGTCAGAAAGAGAGGGACAGACATAGAAACACTGCATTGATCTGTGGAATATGAAATAACAGAATGGGAACTGAACACCCAAGAATTGTTGAGATAAGTAGCAGGAGGTCTGGTCCAGGGTTTGGAAGCCGGCTTCAAATGCTGGAGGAAGAGGCAGCTCAGATAGAGAAGGGAACACTAATTAAAGGATGTTTGAAGGACTCTCCCGGGAAGCGAGATGCGTGCTGAATGTAGACTATAGACTGAACACTATAGCCACTCAATACTTCTATTGCAAACTACAACACTCTTAAGGAAAGAGTGAGCAAAGGGGAATGCCCTGCCACAGAGGCAGGGTGGGGTGTGGGGATGGGAGGGCTACTAGGATCATTGATGGTGGAGAATGGGCACTGGTGTAGGGATGGGTACTCAATCATTGTATGACCGAAACCCAAGTACGAATACCTCATGGTATTTCAGTAATAAAAATGATAAAAATAAATAAATAAATAGATAAATAATAATTGTAATAGTTTTCTTAATTTTTCACTTTCTCTAACCTACTAGGTTTAACTTTATTATGTTTTATGTATTAAGTTTTCACTATGCTACATGGATGAATTCTTGTTTCATACTGGTTATCTGGTTAGTTTTTAGAACTTTCTATATGTTTCCTGTAATCTGAAATCTTACTGTAACCTTGGATAAACAGTACCAGCTAACATATCTAATGTGTAGTCTAAGAAATCAGCAAAAATTATTCAACCTTGCCTTCAAAGAGTACAATCTATTAGTGTCCTGGTTAATAAGGATTTCTTACTTTTGCATATTTCTCTTTCCCCCTTTACACAATTGCATTCATTATCTATAGAGAACAACTCTGTCTATAAACTAGAGCATGCATCTGTCTGTGGTAGTGTGTACTTGCAGCACACTACCTGCTGGAGTGTGCGATTCATCTAAGATTCTAAATAAAGTCTTTTCTTTTTTCCACTTGGTAATGAACTTCTGACTGAGTATTGGAATTTAGTCATCATTGAATCATGTGGGATGTAGGCTGCAATAACCCTCTCTACCTGCTGCCAGAAGCAGCCATTTCAGCATCACCTTCCGAGTGCAGCATTGCCTATCAAGAGAAACACTTTGTTAAAGGAAAGACAAAGGAATACAGGGAATCTCCAGGATTATTGGAGAGGTGTCTAAAAGAAGAATTCCCCTTACATGTTTTTAAAACCTTCATTTTTCTTAGACTTTACACATTAGATATCAGACATTGCAAATATCTTAGATATTATATTTCCATATTTTATTTTATTAAAATATAATAAATGAAATTGGTTGTAAGTAAATAGCATTTCATTATTTTTCCCATTGATTTCGTTTATTTTCAGAAATTTTTCTTTTGTGTGTCACAATGGAGACATTAGTGGGCCCACTCGAGGAGATGAACAACGGGAGGACAGTGACAGTGACAGTGGCTATTTGCTTTCACTCTCACTTGGATTCTTTGGGCACAGAATCAAGAAGATTACAAAGGTAATAAATCCCCATTGAATGTATATAATTAGCAATTATATTATCTTGCTTTGAGAACATGATAACACTTGGGTGTGAAGGAGTCGTAATCTTCCATATATATCACCAATTAAAAATTATAATAAGCATTATTATTTTACACCATTAAATGTGGAAATGTTAGGAAATTGTTATATTGGAGATAGAAGTCAGATATTTTGTATTTTTTGCTACATAAAACTACATTGTATATATTTTAAATGGTATGTAAATAAATAAAATGTTGGAAAATTTTCAGAAACAAGAAATACACATTATTTTTTTTTAATTTTTATTAGTTAAACATCATGAGGTACAGTTGTAGACTTACAAATTTTTATGCTTTGATTTCAATTATACAATAATCAAATACCCATTCCTCCACCAGTGCCCATTTTGCACCACTACGGGTCCCAGTATCCCTCCACCTCCCCATCTCCCCCATCCCACCCTGCCTCTGTGCCTCTGTGCCTCATTCCCTTTTGTTCTCTCTCTCCTTTTGGGTGTTGTGGTTTGCAAAAGAGGCATTGAGTGGCAATCATTATTTTACAATTGATATTGGTTCCAGATGATTTCAGAGGCTTTTCTCTCTAAGTGGTGGGATAATTTAAATCATTTGAGTCAGTTTACTGGCCATGAGAAAGTACATAGAATGTAAATAAGGAAGTGAGTGATTAGTAAAAAACTGATATTTTTAAGCAATTTGGTTCCTAAAATTCACATATTTCTTTTTTGAAAATTTGACACTTTACAACCAGAGATTGAGGGGGAAAGACGATTTTATTTCATACACTTGATGTGCTAGCTATAAAAGCCACATACAGAAATAGTTGGGAAAAAGAGAGATATGATCATGACAAACTTGAGCAAAGTATGTGAACTCCTTCTTATTTCAAGAAAAGTTTTTTTTTTATAAACATTTTTTCCCTCTCGGAGAGCATGGCAAGCTACAGAGATTATCCCGCCCGCATGGCAGAGCCTGGCAAACTACCCATGGCATATTTGACATGCCAAAAACTATAACAATAACAGATCTCATTCCCTTGACCCTGAAAGAGCCCCCAGTATGCCATTGGACTAGGCTAGCACATGACAGTGTTGAATGGAGATGTTACTGGCGCCCACTCAAGCAAATGATGAACAACGGGATGACAAGTGATACAAGTGATTTTAAATATTAATTTTTAATTCATTATTAAAATATAAACCTACCCCGAGTGTTCTTACTGCCCATAAAACTTGTACCGATCATCTTGTTTGATAACTTCTGCAACATGCATCATTAATATTATGCATAACTGCCTTAGAATTCCACTATCTTCCACAAAGTAAATTTAGGCAATTATTAAGAGAATCAAAACGAAATATATCCACCATTTTATTTTTTGTTTGTATTTGAACTACACTCAGTGGTGTACAAGTGAGTTTACTCCTGAATTTGCACTCAGGGATCATGTCCGGTGGTGCTCAGGGAACCATACACAGTGTTGGGGATTGAATTGGGATTGTCTTTGTGAAAGGCATGGACATTATTTCCTTTTCTATCTCTATAGCCTCTTTAATTTTTACGTTATGGATAATCATTATAATTATTTTAGAGCATATGTTAAAGGATATAAAACTTGTTAAATATACTAAATTTTGTGGTCCACTATCATATTCATTGCACATTAAATTTGACAATCAGGAGTTGAGCAAACACTGAGTGCAGTTCAGTAGTGAAACATATTTTCTCTATGACAATCATTTAAAATATGTAGTTAGAACTATTTTTTGCCATATGACAGAATTCCTGAAATATGTTATTTCTTTAAGTAATTTTTTAAAACTCCAAAAAGCAGCTGAATGCATTACAGAAGTTGTAATTAGGGCTTTATTTTCATCCTTTGGTCAATAAGCTATAAATCTGTTTAAGCCATAGAAAAATATCAAAATTATCACAAAGAGTTCTTAGCTGACTATGGAGATCACTATAAAACTTAAACAGTCCTCTAGACAAGTTCACATATTTTGTCAAACTAGAAGGAAATTTTGTTTGTTTTTATGTTTTGGGATCACATCCTGTGGTGTCACAGGATTACTACTGGCTCTGAGTTTAGAGATCACTGCTGACTGTGAGTGAAGAACGTATGTGGTGCTGGGGACCGAACCTGTGTTGACTATATTCAAGACAGTTGCCCTAATACCTGTACAATTGCGCTATCCTTGAATTAGAAGCAAATGTTAGGAGAAAACAAATTACTCTGATGGTCAAATTTTAAAATTAAGAATTTTGTTAGAATATAATACATTTAAAAGGTGAACCCTATGATATAAAGTAGACTTTATATCATAGTAAGAGATCAAGGTATGAATCACTGAACCAAGAGGCCAACATCACCCTGAGCAGTACCATTAGGATTAACTCATGGCTCTCTTGAGCAGAGCCTGGGCAACACAAACAAATTAAATAAAATAAACAAAAATTAACAAGAGCTATTAAAGAAAATATAAAATAAAGTCATTAACCACATTGTACCAAACCCACCACAAAAAAGCACTAAATAGGTCATTCTTTATCTTAAAGAATGTGTTGACAAAAAACTTCATATGAAAACAATAGTTTGCTCATAGGCATATTAATAAAACCTTCCTATAAAGAAAAAAATTTGATAGAAGTATAAAAATAAGAGCTTATATCTAAATCTATTTTGATAGCTAAAATCTGTTCTCTTTAATGTAATTATAAACATTTCTTTTACCTTTTATTTACCAATTATGCATATGCATAAAAATTACAAATAGATTAGGATTAGACATAACTATCATTTATATACGAGGATCAACAAAGGGAGATGATTATTGATTATTATTGATTACTAAGGTAACTTGCATTTAGATGATTTTGCAATTCAAACCCAGAGAGCTAATCTATGTGAAGAAGAGTCAGTTGATCTCACAATTGGTATAAAATGTAGGCAGAATACAAAGGGAAAAAATACATAAGTCATGAGTTTACTGTATGTTTAATTTACGATGTACTTAATTTCTTGAGAGCAGTACGTTTTTTTTTTCTTGAAAGTATGTTTTTGATAAGACCCTGGACAGCACAAGGTGCTCATGGCATATTATTTGCTGTGTTTTCAGTAATCACACTACCCTGATCAGCTACTCACAAAGCAAGTTCCTTAACCACTTTGTTATCTCAAGAGTAGTAGTTTTTTTATAAAGACATTCATGGCATTTTTTACTTGTTTGTTTCTCAGAGTATAAATAAATGGGTTTAACATGGAGGGTACTGAAGTAAATAGTAGCAATACTTCCTTATTAGCGACTGTTTCATTTTTTGCAGAAGGTTTGATATAGATGAAGATACAGCTGCCATAAGTGATGGAGACCACAATCATGTGGGAGGAACAGGTAGAAAAGGCCTTTTTCTTTTGCTGAGCAGAGGGGAACCCAAGAATCGTGCGAATTATACTTCCATAGGACCAAATCACAAATGTGAGAGTCACTAGTAGGATAAATGAAGAGCAGAGAAGAACCATCTTCTCTATTAATTGGGTATTCAAACATGAGATCTTCAGGACAGCGTTGGCATCACAGACAAAGTGGTCGATATCAGAGACACAAAATTCCAGTGTCAGCATATAGCCAAATGGTGGTATCATGAGCAATAATGTAATTATCCAACAGCCAGAGATAAGTTTTTTGCAGGCCAGAGGATTCATGATAGTCATATAATGAAGGGGTTTGCAGATGGCTACGTAACGATCATAGGACATAGTTGCCAGAAGAAAAAATTCTGTTATTCCAAATAGGCTTTCAAAAAATAACTGACATATACAAGAGCTATAGGTAATGGTTCTATCTCCTGTTGCTAAACTGTACAAGAATCTCGGGATACAGCTAGATGTGAATGAGATTTCTAAGAAGGAAAAGTTTTGCAAAAAATAGTACATGGCAGTTTTAAGGTGGGCATCCACAAAGGTGAGAATGATGATGGTCAGGTTTCCAACAGCACTCAACATGTAGGTGATAAGTAGAAATATAAAAAGCAGAATCTGCAGCTGTGGGTCATCTGTCAATCCCAGGAGGATGAATGTGGTTATTGCTGTGTGATTTCTCATTCCTGGCTTCTGAGTCTTCCTGATCTGTGTGAAAAAGGAAGAGAGAAAAGTGTAAAATAAAGAAAACAGTGTTTCTTTCATTTGGATTTTACTTAGAAATGTTTAATTAATATAATATTTGACTTGATTTCCAAATCCTGTATACTTTTGGATAGCATAATGGTATTCAATATGTTTCATACATTGGATTTCTATATGATAAATAAAACTTAAAGGAGGACAGGTAGTTTACATGGAAATCAGATATAGAAGAATATATAAATTTGCAGCTTTGCATATATGTTCAGGAACTTCATTTAATGGGCATAGAGATAGTAGTATATGTAACTTGCCAGTCTTTCACATATGGCCATTCTTGGTTAGATCTCAAACCCCACATTTTTCCCAATTTTTTTCAGGAGTAATCATTAGACAGTACTGAAAGTATGCCCAGTCTACATCTATCCCTCTCTTTCTGACTCATTTCGCTTAACATGATACTTCCCATGTAGTACCACTTGTATGTAAATTTCATAACTTCATCTTTTCTAACAGCTACATAGAATCCATTGTGTAAATTGTAAATGTACTAAAGTTTCTTTAACAAGTCATCTGTTCTTGGGCACTCGGGTTTTTTCCAGATTCTGGCTATTGTAAAGAGAGCTGCAATGAACAAAGAAGTGCAGATGTCACTTTCGACTATACTTGTTTACCTCTTTGGAACATAAAGTAACAAAATAGGAAACTAACACCCAAGAGTGGCTGAGATTAGTACCAAGAGGTTTGTTCCATGGCTTGGAGGTCAGCCACACATGGTAGGGGAAAAGGGAGTTTAGATAGAAAAGGGAGAACCAAATAAAGGGTGTTGGGAGGATCCTTCCAGGATGGGAGAAGCATGCTGAAAGTAGACGATAGACCAAACATGATTGCCACTCAACGCCTCTTTTGCAAACCACAGCACCCAAAAGGAGAGAGAGAGCAAAAGGGAATGTCCTGCCACAGAGGCAGGTTCAGATTTGGGGAATAGGGTTGGGAGGGATACTGGGACCCGTGGTGTGGAAAATGGGCACTGGTGGAGAAGTTGGTATTTGTAAGTCTACAACTGTACCTCATGCTGTTCAACTAATAAAAATTTTTAAAAAATAAAAGTATGCCCAGTCTGACTTGGCTACATATGTTCCTAGGCAATAAAAAAAAGGCCCTCCCGTTGATCGTCGATTTGCTCGAGCGGGCCCAGTAACGTCTCCATTGGAGACTTTGTTGTTACTGTGTCTGGCATATCGAATACTCTCGGTAGCTTGCCGTGCTCTCCGAGAGGGGCGGAGGAATTGAACTCCGGTCGGCTGTGTTGGCTGCTTGTAAGGCGAACGCCCTACCCGCTGTGCTATCGCTCCAGCCCAGGCAATAAATACATAAATGAATAAATAAAAGAAGGAAAAAACAAAGAAAAGACTTCTTTTAAATTTGTTATGGGGAAAATTGGGGCAGTTCTGGTCAATTTCAAGAATTCTGACTCCGAACTCACGAATAATTTCAGACTCTGCTCTTGGAACCATCTCTGGTGCTGAGAATTGAACCGGGGCCAACTAGTAAGAAGAGTACTTTAAATCCTGAAATATCTTTACAGGCCCATGTCAAGAATTTTTAATAAATAACTGAACATTTTATTACCTGTCATTGTGATTAATTTTCTAACATATCATAAGAATATAAATTATTTTAATTCTTAAAAGAAGTGTCATAAACAAGAAAGTGAACTCTTGTTAGACAACACCTATGGTTTATAAACAAAAGTCATTTTTAATATTCAATGAGCAACAATACAATCCAAAGTGTCATGATATGTTTCATCATGATTAAAATATCATTTGTTTCCAGAAGTAAGGGAAAGTTTCAAGGTTTACAGTCAACTGGAAATAGAGGGAGAAGTGATTCAATTTGTTTGCTATGCGAAACATCAATCATCACTTTCCCATCTTGAGAGCAGCACATGATTAAATCACATTAGATAAAATAGAACCCTAGATTATGTATTCAAATAAATTACTATTTTAGAGGAGATATTGATGGTGGATATGAAATGTTAATATTGTACTCTAAAACATGAGTAAGTGTTTACACTCTTGTTATTCAGTGTATCAGTACTCATTCAATTGATTTTTATAGAGAGAAAGGAATAAGCTTATAACCAACCCTTATTACATTTACTAAATAAGAATCACCCTAGTTTGATTGACTTATATAACACAGGACTTGAGAATTTAAATAATTTTATACCTGGAAGATTTTCTGGAAACCTGCTAAAATAGCATGATTAAATGCTGCATAAAAAAACAGTCGATACTTTCATTCACTTGATTCATCTTTTATTTTACATATATGTTTTATGAACCTGGAAATTGTATTGCATTATTATGTTAGAAGTTAAATAGATGTCTTCCTTTAGTTCTAAATTATAATTGAAGTTCACAATTTGTACCTCCTCATTTATGATTAAACAATAATATTACACAGGAAAAAATACTCAAAAAAGAAAAAACACATATGTTATCCATGACTTTTGTCTTTCAGCATAGGAAAACAGTATTGTTAGATTATTTAATAATGTATCACTGATTAGTTTGTTTTTGTGTGTGTGTGTGTGTGTGTGTGTGTGCGCGACACTTAGCAGTGCTCAGGGCATACTCCTGTGTCTGTGCTCAGGAATCACTCCTGCTGGTGCTTGGGGGGCCAAATGTGGTGCTGGGGATTGAACTTGGTCAGCAATGTGCAAAGCGAGCACCCTACCTGCAGTTCTATATCTCTGGTTCCTATCTGATTACTTTAAAGGTTAGAAGAGTAAAGAAGAATGTGTTTACTGAGGTTTATGTATAAACATCTAGTGACTTATAAATCTCAAAGACTAGGATGACACTGATCAGTCTCATCTCTTCCTTTGTAACACATAATTTTGAAATTTTATCATTTTATCAAGATTTTGTGCAAGGGTAGGGGAATATGATGAACACTGTCTTATTTGGTAAGGCATTGATTTATATTATCCTTATCAAAATAACATTCTGTACAATAATTGATATAGTTTTATGAGTAAACCCTAACAATAAGAAAATAAGCAAGATATTTTTTGTATTGGAGGAAGAATTTTTGACATCCTGATGCATGGGAGAAAATATTGCAGAAAAGTTTTCCTATTTAACAAGAATTATATTACCTATGAATTTCTTTGTATATTGCCTTTGTGATATTGACATAAGTTTCTATAGTTCCCAAGTGGTCAAGGATTTTTGTCATGAATGGGTGATTAATCTGATCAGACAAGTCAAAACCCCTCACTTCTCTAGCAGCCAATCTAACAAAGTAGAAAAACCTATTTAGTTAAGTTATATCTTATTTCCGAAAGAAATACAAGAACAAAAGGAAATGGAGACAGCCCTTGCAATGAACCAGAAGGATCAGCATCATTGAACCAACAATCTTTTTCAAAACAATTTAAAGATTCAATGTGATCCCCATTAAAATTTCCAAAGTATCATGTATTGAGTTCTAAAATTATAGAACCATAAAATTCCTAAAATAGTCAAAATCATTCTGAGAAAAAAGTGGTAAGCATTAGATTCCAAGACTTTAAGCTTAATTAAAAAGTTTTAGTAATAAAAAACTCTTACTAGAAAAAGATCGATTCTTAGATCAATTAATTGAATTCATTGCCCAGATTAAAACCCTCAAGTGTATAAACAGATAATTTATAAAGAAGTAGTCTATGAGGTAGGGCAAAGAGAACCTCTTAAACAAATAGTGCTAGGAAATCTGGTAGGCCACATGTAAGAAAATGAATTTAGACCTGTATCTTGTGCCATTCAAAAAGGCAAACTCAAAATTGATTAAAGACCTTAATAAAAAATCTATATCTATATCTATAAAATTCATTTAGGAAAAGATAGGATGACTCAGAATTTCATCTTGGAGTAGCCTTCAGTGATGCAACTTTAATGGAAAAGCCAATAAAAGAAGAAACAAATAAGTGTGAGTATAATAAAATGAAAAAACTTCTATGTTGCATAAGAAATAAAGCCTAAATTCAAAAGAAACTCTCATTAGTCAAAGAAAAAATTTCATACCATTCAACAAGAAAAGGTTAAATTCTAAGATGCACAAAGCACTTTCAAAGCTCATAAATAAAAAATGACCTATATGATGGAAAAAGATGAACAGGTATTTTCTCCAATGAGATATAAGGATAGTTAACAGACAATGATTATAAATGAAATAAAAACAAAACAAAACAAGGAGACTATAGACCGAACATGATAGCCATTTTATACCTATATGGGCAAACCACAACACCTTAAAAGAGAGAGAGGGAGAGATAGAGAGAGAGAGAGACAGAGAGAGAGAGAGACAGAGACAGAGAGAGACAGAGAGAGACAGAGAGAGACAGAGAGAGTGAAAAGAATGTGCCTGCCACAGAGGCAGAGGTTGGAGTAGAGGGTGGGTTGAGGTGGTGGGAGGGAAACTGGGAACATTGGTGGTGGAGAATGGGCACTGGTGGAGGGATGGGTAATCGGTCATTGTATGATTAAAACTTAAGTCTGTAACTGTACCTCACAGTGATTCATTAAAAAGTTTTTAAAAAAGAAAATAAGAGCAATGAAATGTCACCTCAATTCAGTGAGAATGATTTATATGAGAAAGGCCAGAGATAAGATGACCAATATAAAAAGTTTCCACACAACCCCCCCCCCCCCCCCGTTCCAGTGCTTGGCATCTATATCAAGAATACAAAAAAAAATTTATCTGAAAATATATATGCCCTTGTTTATCACAGCAGAATTTGTGGTAGTGAACATCTAGAAACAGCAAAGTACTCAACAGCATATGAGAGAGTTAAAATAGCCTGGTAGACACACACACTGGAATACTACTCAGCTGTGAGAGAAGATAAGGGAAGCTTTGCAGTTTGCGTTAACTTGAATGAAAGTGGCAGAGTGAAATGAGTCAAAAAGAAATCATAAATACAAGATAAATTTGCCAATACAATAAATATAAAAAAACAAAGAACATGGTTAGACAGTCCAGAGCACGCAAACCCCGAGACATGACTAACAGAAATAGTAACCAGGGAGACTAAAAGAAGAGTAGGGCATAGAGACTGTCTGAGAATAGGGGGAGAGTTCTGGAGCATTGCTGGAGACTTGGATTTGGTAGCCCCACAGCTGTGAAAGGACGTCAATAAAATTGTAAAGCATGATATCTCAAGACAAAAGCATTTACTAAAAATGCTATAACATTAACAACATTGCATCCATGATCAAAACAATAAGAATGCTTTAAAAGGCAATTATAAAATAATCAAGCAATAATCCATTAGCTGTTAAATGGATGGATCTAGAAAGCATCATTCTTAGCGATGTTAACCAGAGGGAGATACGGACATAGACTCATCTCTCTGATACGCGGGTTATAAACAAACATAGTAGGGCAGTAGCAAATGCCCCACATAACTAGAAACAAAGTATATGAGAACTTGTTTTTACTAGGAAACATGATAGTGGGTGTTTCTGGCTGTGGGGGGCAGTGAGGGGAGTCTGTGGCAAGATCACTAGGTGATCTTTAGGAAAGGAAAGAGAAAACTACAATGGTTAAGAGCTTAACCAGAGGAGCATGGAAGCCATGAAAGGAGGTCAAGTGTTATCCATGAAGCTCTGTTAATCCCATATCTGTAAATTAGTGTACAAAAAGTTATATATGTAAACTGCCTCTAATAGAGGCAGGCTGAAGAATGGGAGAGAAATGAGACATTTGTGGAAGGAAGTGGACACTTGGGTTTGGGACACTATATGCCTGAAATCCAATCATGAATAACTTTAGAAGTTGCAGTGACTAAATTAAACGATAAAATAAAATGGAATGAAATTACTTCAAAAATACATGCACCAATAATCTTGTTACTATTTCCGATGGCATTTAGCACCGTTGATTTACAAAGCCAATGCACTTCACTTCATGTATCTACTTTTACCGCCTTATAAATTCCATGTGCATCATCATCATTTCTCCTTTTCTGTTTCATTTTTGTTCTTCATGGATTTTACCGTTGCATCATTTAAACTGCTGGTGAAAGCTTATCATTAACTTCCCACTTGCTTTATTAGTAAAGTTGATTCTGTATTCATCAACTCTAGCATAATCAACACAGTTCCATATCTACCTAAATATTTTACTATGCCTCATAGTTCGCTTTGCAACTTGCCCTTCTTTCCCTTCTAATTTTCCCTTTTTCTTTTCCTTTGATCACCTCAATGATTGTCAGCACAAATAGAATCCTCTAGGTAACCCTCTTTCATTTTGTTTCTATCACAGATATTCTCATTTCTATTGAGAATTGAAAAAGATTGATTCCAAAATTCATATATGTAGAAGAAATAGATTACAGTAACTCAGTACTCACATAATTAGTTATTTTAAAAAGCGTTAGAGAAAATATGTAGATATGTTGCCTCCTTTTGGAGTGTTCTGACAAATTTGCTTGAATTTATGACTGATTACTTCCTTCTTAAAATCTAATCTTGTACCTCTCCACATTGTTTAGTTTAGGTAACTAAGGGAAAATGTTTAGTTTAGGTAACTAAGGGAAAATGTCTACTTCATTTTTCTACTTAGCTGTATTAGGAACAGGGTGAATATTCGTCAGTATTCTCTATATTAAAATATAACAATTTTGTTAATTTCACAAATTAAAGTGTGCGTGCATATTTCAAGACTATAAATATCTTACTATTCATATGAAATTTAATATAATACCCCTACTGTTAGAGTTTATCACAAGTTTTTGTTGTTTTTTTTTTCTTTTTTGAGTCACACCCAGAAATGCACAGGGGTTACTCCTGGTTCATGCACTCAGGAATTACTCCTGGCCGTGCTTGGGGAACCATATGGGATGCTGGAAATTGAACCCGGGTTGGCCGCAGGCAAGGTAAACGTCCTACCTGCTGTGCTATCACTCCAGCCCCAAGTTTTTATTGTTTTTGGATATTAAACGTCTTTTTAAGTTTCTTTGTTTCTTTTACAGCACAAAAGAGGGAGGATAAGGAACATTATTAACCTTGACAAAAAAGATAAGTGAAGTGTGGAGATTAATGAAATGTTTTCAAAAATGTCATATTATGTTCGAGTAAACTGATAATTAGGTATGAAGAATTCTGCTTTCAGAAACATTATAAATCTTATTATGCAGAGGACAACAGGTCTGGCAGAAAAATGTAGAGATCAATGGTTCTAGATGTAGTTGCTATTATGTGGGCTCTGTGCCAAATCACACACATGGTGACAAAAAAAAGAATTTGGGATAATTTTCTAGCTAGTCTGGCAAGCTACCGAGAGTATTCAATATGCCAAACACAGTAACAAGAAGTCTCACAATGGAGGCGTTACTGGGCCCGCTCGACCAAATCAGTGAACAACGGGAGGACAGTTTCCCATAAATATTTCAATCAAAATAAAAATAGAAATTTATTTTTTATAAACTTAGATTAAACGTCTTAGACAATATCATAGAATTTTCCTTTTCTCTGGATAGGTGGAAATTATTTATTTATCTACTTGTGGATTTTCACCAAATAGCACTATTTAGAAATTCCTGGGGGAAATTTCACTTGCTAGTTTATCAGGCATAAATAATCTTCTCATATCTTTTCATCACAGTTATTTCTATTTAGAGTTACATTTTGTTTGTTTTTTAGTTTGGATTTTGACTACACCTGGCTCTGCTCAGTGCTTTCTCCTATTTTTTAAATCTCCTGGTAGAATTGGGGATCATATGCGGTGGTAGGGATATCCCCCTTACCCACTGTATTATATCTCTGGCCCCTTTTAAAATTTTCATATTCAGTACCAACTGGGATAGATTTTCCAACATGTTATTGATGATTTTATGATAGTTAAGAATTTTCAATGTTGTTAAATTTTATGTTTGAACACTTTTTTCCAATGACATGTATATTTTCTCTGAAAAATCTCTGGAAATATTAAAAATGAATATAATAAATGCCTTATCGACCAAAGATATTTTCTTTGCAAAACAGCTTTTAATGACTTCTAGGAAGATTTTTTTCTATTTGAGTCTATTAAAGGTATATACTGCATTTGAATTCTACTCTTGGAATTATCTAGACATGATATCAGATCTCAGTATGGTTTCTTAATTAAAAAAAACGAATACTCAGTTTTTTCCCTGTAGTTTCGGTAATTGAATGCTGGGTTCACAACCGTCTGTTTCATTTAGTAATAGATGGTTTATAGAATTAGGGATATTAATTGCAATAATGCACACAGAGTATCTTGGCATAAATGAAATTAAAAACTTTTTTCCCTTTAGTTTTTGGTCACACCTGGCAGTGATTAGGGCTGACTCCTGGCTCTGAGCTTAGGGACCAATTCTGCCAGAGCTTGAGGTAGGGACGTATCTGATGTTGGAGATCAAATCTGGTTCAGCCATGCACAAGTCAAGCACCCACTCACTGTAGTATCACTTTGGCCCTGGAATTTAAAATCTTGGCCCCTAATTATTCTCTCTGGTATTTTCCTGCTTGCCATCATTATTTGCTATTTTTCTTTATCCTGATACTTTTTCTATTAAATTTTCACATTAAACAAATCCTCTGTGACTAGTATGTTTCATTTCCTATATTATTTATATAGCAGGTGAAATTTGGTGACTACAAATATCTGTTAGTTGTTAAGTAATTAAGGCCAAAGGCTGTACAATTTTCAGTATGAAGCGTAGGTTTCCACATTTCTTCTCAAGCATTACTATGTAATAAATTATATGAGAAGATATTTCTAATAGTTAACAAAAATCAAGTTGTTATTTTCCTCCATGCTAACATAGAAAAAATTAGCACTAAGAATATCATTAGCTAACTCTATTATGGTTTCTGGTTATTTACTCTAGATTGCATCTATAAGAATTCCAGGGGCTGGAGCAATAGCACAGCAGGTAGGGCACTTGCCTTGCACGGGGCCAACCCTGATTTGATTCCCAGCATCCCATATGGTCCCCTGAGTACCCCCAGGGATAATTACTGAGTGCTGAGCCAGGAGTAACCCCTGTGCATCGCCAGGTATGACCCAAAAAGCAAAAAAAATTAGAATTCCAAATGTTTGTTATTCAGTTTTTTTCTCCCATCAAATTAATAACCGTTGTGATGTTGTATTAAAAAATACATGTATAATTTTTAAGCTAAGCACTAGTTATTGGAGCACTGATTCTATGGCAATAGGAAAAGAGCCATCTAGTAGTCTCAAAATCTTTAGAGTCCCTTGGAATTGAACTTTCTAAAACCAATGAGAAAATTATGAATTCCTCAGGACTTCAAAAGAGTCATGCGAACACAAAGCCATGTCCTAGGCTCAACATTGTCACTTATCCACCTCATGTTCAGACCTTATGTTTGGTGATAAGCAGGAAGAATAGAATTTGATAAAGTAAATTAGTCTATGCAAATTTTTGTGTTTCTATTATTATTTGCATTTAATTAAATCAGAAAACCATAAATGAAACATTGTTATTATTTTTACATCTAATTAAGTGATATTTTTACCTTGGTATAAACAAATATTTGAAATTTACATCATGAAACTTTTTACTTCAAAGTACTCAGAAAATTGTTCCAACCTAATGATTAATTTGATTTCACTTGAAAACATTCTTAGTTTTTATTTTTATTTATTTATTTTTGCTTTTTGGGTCACACCTGGCTATGCACAGAGGTTACTCCTGACTCTGCACTCAGGAGTTACTCCTGACGGTGCTCAGGGGACCATATGGGATGCTGGGAATCGAAGCCGGGTCTGTTGCGTGCAAGGCAAATTCCCTACCCGCTATGCTATCTCTCTAGCCCCTTAATGTGATCATAATAGTGTTAGTAAAGAAAAATTAAGCAGAAAATTTCTCAACATTTGTAATTCACGAACTAAATATTTCTACTGAATATGATCAGTTTATACTTCAACAGTCTAGAAAAAATGATATTATCTTTTATAAAAATATTTAGCCTATTATTGCTCTTTGAAAACAGACGTATAAATTATTTAACTCAGAAGAAAAAACTGAAATGTAAACAAAACCCTAATATTACAAAGTATAAATTTACTTACCAATAGAATGGAAGATATTAAAGTATCAGTAAAACATATAATCATGATAGTTCCAGTATATTCCTAAGTGCTCCTCCTTATTACCAAACCATTTGTGGTATATTAATAGGCTCTCAGAATTTTCAGTTTCTCCTGCCATAAATAGCCAGTCTTGAAGAGCCTAATCCACTTTCAACTGATTTTAGAGTTGAACTGTTGAAATAAAAAAATGTTCCTTTAAAAGTCTGACAAAAGTAAGAGGACTTTTAAAAGATACAGAAACAGATACAATCTAACTATTCTAGAGAAAGATAGATGTTTTTCTTCTGGGGAGCACACCTAGCAGTACTTAGGACTCACTCCTGGCTCTGCATCCCGGAATCACCTCTTTTGGGACTGGATATGACCCTGAATGGGTGGCAGGCAAAGCATGCACCCAACCTGTTATACTCGCGCCAATCCAAAAACAGATTTTCAAAGAATGGATTGGTATATACGTTTTATTACCACTGTGCTTTATGATATATGAGTTCCCTGTGTGACCAAAGTTAACAAATGACTAATGAAACTAGCAGAATGGAAAGTCTTACACAGAGTTGTCACTGGGACCTATGTCTTTGGGGACAAGAAATAATAACCCTCCTTGATATTACGTAACAAGTGTTTAACAGCTGCCTGTTGGCAATTCATACTTAGGGAATTTCTTAAACTCATATACCAAAGTGTAAACAAAATATTTCATGATTTTTGTACATGAAAATATATGTATATACAGAAGTGCTACCCAACGTTTCCATGAAAAATAGTTACAGTTTTCCATGCTAATCATTATAAATTTAATGGGACAGTAGATGTAGTACAGCATGTAGAGACTGCCTTTTAGATGACTGCCTGGGTTCAACGGCTGACACCAAACTCCTGGCACTACCTACGGTCTCCAGGCACTGTCAGGATTGACTGATAAGCACAGAGCCAGGAGTGAGCTCTGAGCATATTCAGGTGTGACCCCAGTCAAACAAAACCAAAGGAGGAATGAAAGATTTTCAATATTATGAGTGCTTAAATCATGAAATCTGAAATATCTTGTTAGTTGTATTGTTTCTGAATAATGTTTTGGTTGTGATGGTCATTTTGAAAATACATAGACCCCTAACTATGAACACGGAATAATTAAACAATTTCAAATAGTGATTTATAGTTTTCCACATGTAAGTCTTTCACCTCCTTTGCTAAGTTGTTTAATTTTTCATCTCTTGTAGGTATTTTATGTTTTTGGACATCACATAAATCCACGTTTAAGTGTAGAAGAATTGGGTAGTGGGGAGTTCAAGCAAAATTCATGATGCTTAGTGGGGCCCACCAGAGATTCTTGGCCAATCAGACTGGTAGTTCAATACAAGAGTTCATGGATGCAATAGTTCACTAAACGAGAGTCCACAGAAGTCACAGAAGGCGGGGCATCTAGACTGTACCCAAAGTTGCTTAAGTGACCAGGTGGCACTGGGAATGATAGGTGGATCAGGTTTACCTTATTTACTGTACTTCCTCAGACTTGAAAAAGTATTTTAATTTTTAGTCTCTTTTTTTTTATTTGCAAATAGAAATGCAACCCCAAGATTCCAGAAGCAAAGATGCATGTGAGGGAAGAATGGAAGGTGGAAGTTAAAAAAAGTTTAAAAATGGATTTTAAGGAATTTAGTTGAAGTCAGGATATCTGTATGTACAGTCAAGATATCTGTATGTAACTAAACCACAGTAAGTATGGGGCATATGTTACAATAAATAATCTGAAATGTGTACTTATAATTGAGAAGATTTGGTGTGTAAGAGTACCTGTGATTTTTGGCTTAGGGATGTAGACACTGGATTACCATTAGAATATTGATTGCCTTCTATGCCTAAAATTTAAAAAAAACATGAATTTGAAAGGATCATATGCACACCTATGATCATCCCTGCAAATAGTCCAATAGCCAAGATATGGAAACAACCCAAATACCCAACTACAGATGAATGAATGAAGTGGAATACTATGCAGCTGTAAGAAAACCAAATCATGTGATTTACAGCACCACAGATAGAATTAGTGGATATTCTGCTCATTGAAGTCATTCAGAAGGAAAGGGATAGATACAGAATGCTCTCTCACATATGCGGGACTTAGGACACACAGCAATGTAGCAACAAAGGCAAAAAGGTAGCTCTCCAGTAGAACTAATCCACACAAATTAATTGGTATGGAACATAAAGGGAGGGGTTTTAGAGTGGTGGGAGTGGTAGAAAATATGGGTAGATGATGGGGGTGATGTTGGAATTATGTGCCTAGGAAACCAATACATATTGCATAATAAAAACTGAGTCTCAATAGTCATTGTT
This sequence comes from Sorex fumeus, assembly GCF_029834395.1. Taxonomy (NCBI): domain Eukaryota; kingdom Metazoa; phylum Chordata; class Mammalia; order Eulipotyphla; family Soricidae; genus Sorex; species Sorex fumeus. The sequence continues at coordinate 13,334,332 of NW_026606086.1, read as the reverse complement.
TTTGCAAGTTGCACCGTATTTTATTGTTCTTGATAAAATTTTATTTTATTAAAACGCATGAATTGCAGAGTTATTGATCGTTGGGATTTTTTCATAGGATGTTTCATCACCAGTCCTGCCACCAGTGTCAACTTCCCTCCAGCAGTATTCCCAGATTCCCTTTCCTGCTTGACCCTTCCTAGACTCATACTGTCATTTTGACAGGCACCTTTAAAATCTGGTTATTAAAATTTGGGTCTTGAGATTTTAGCGTTGTTGAAGGAGTGGTTTGTGTATTTATTTCTATCATCCTTTAACACCACCCATGTATTGAATCCCCTTGAATCCTGCCCTCATTGTTTCTCATTTATCTTTTCACTCTATTTCTTATCAACTTCTTAAACTTTGGAGTTGAGGGTGTTCTAGGCATCCCCTATTTAAACCACTGCTCAATACAAAAAAAATTTTTAAAAAGAATGTCATATACCTAAAACTCTATTGTAAATAGATTTGCAAATCATGTAGCCTAAATAAAAATTAATAAAATAAATTTTAAAAAGAAAATTAAAATGAAGAAGATAAATTTTTTGTTACTTTACTATTTACATCATTGTGGTGTAGGTAAAAGAATTACAGTGGTGTTGTAATTCATGATATTTATGAATTATAAACCTATTTCACAATCCTGACACTGATCTATCTTGATCTTTGCAACTGTTTATATGTATCTCTGGTCCAACAGTCAGAGCCCTTCTTCTACTTTCTTTTTTTTTTTTTAATTTATTTATTGAATCACTGTGGGAAAGGTTACAAAGCTTTCAGGTTTATGTCTCAGTCATGCAAATATCAAACACATTTCCCTTTACCAATACTTATTTTTTACCCTGAAGAACCCCAATAAAACCCCACCCCCCACCCCTCCCCGTCCCTGTGAGGCAGATGAATTCTAGTTAACACTCTATCTGCTTTGATTAGATTCATTGTTTCAATAAGATTCACCACTATTATTTAGAGTTTACCCCCCCCCCCCAAATCAGACATGCTGAAAAAGCATTGTGAAGTGATTTGCTTTCTACAGCTGGGTTCAAGAATTAAATGTTGGTTTTGGATTTCTGCTATTTTACCTATTTACCATGGAAGTATTTCTACTGAAAGTCAGATAGTTAAGAAATTGGTTTCTGTGTTCTGGAGTCGTGGCCGTGCTGGAGAGCCGCTCGCGGGGGGCAACCGGTAGCCTCGGTAGGGCGTGAAGGGCGGAGCAAAACGCCCCCCTTCCCATGAGGTTTTAGTCACCCCCACACTCCCGGCTCATACCTGCTGTCCACAAGGCTCCCATGTGGCCGCCATCTTTCTTTCCAGAGAGGAGAGGGCGAATGGGGCAACACCCTTTCCCCTCCGGCAGACTTGATGGCCTGGATCAATGCATAGACCGTTCACTTTTCTGCTCCAAGCTGCTGGGTTCTGCATTAAGTCCTTGTGCTTCTGGGGCCGTGGCTGTGCTGGAGAGCCGCTCGTGGGGGCAACTGGTGACCTCGGTAGGGCGTGAAGGACGGACCGGAACGCCCCCCTTCCCATGAGGTTTTAGTCGCCCCCACACCCCCGGCTCATACCTGCTGTCCACAAGGCTCCCATGTGGCTGTCATCTTTCTTTCCAGAGGGAGGAGGGCGGAAAGGAGCAACACCCTTTCCCCTCTGGGCAGAAATGATTGCCTGGATTAACGCATAGTCCTTTCACTTTTCTGTTCCAAGCTGCTGGGTTCTGCATTAAGCCCTTGTGCTTCTGGGGCTGTGGCCGTGCTGGAGAGCCGCTCGTGGGGGGCAACTGGTGACCTCGGTAGGGCGTGAAGGACGGACCGGGACGCCCCCCTTCCCATGAGGTTTTAGTCACCCCCACACTCCCGGCTCATACCTGTTGTCCACAAGGTTCCCATGTGGCCGCCATCTTTCTTTCCAGAGAGGAGAGGGCGAATAGGGCAACACCATTTCCCCTCCGGCAGACTTGATGGCTTGGATCAACGCATAGTCCTTTCACTTTTCTGCTCCAAGCTGCTGGGTTCTGCATTAAGTCCTTGTGCTTCTGGGGCTGTGGCCGTGCTGGAGAGCCGCTCGTGGCGGGCAACTGGTGACCTCGGTAGGGCGTGAAGGACGGACCGGAACGCCCCCCTTCCCATGAGGTTTTAGTCGCCCCCACACCCCCGGCTCATACCTGCTGTCCACAAGGCTCCCATGCGGCCGCCATCCTTCTTTCCAGAGAAGAGAGGGCGAATGGGGCAACACCCTTTCCCCTCCGGCAGATTTGATGGCCTGGATTAACGCATAGTCCTTTCACTTTTCTGCTCCAAGCTGCCGGGTTCTGCATTAAGTCCTTGTGCTTCTGGAACTGTGGCCGTGCTGGGGAGCCGCTCGTGGGGGGCAACTGTTGACCTCGGTAGGGCGTGAAGGACGGACCGGAATGCCCCCCTTCTCGTGAGGTTTTAGTCGCCCCCCACAACCCCGGCTCATACCTGCTGTCCACAAGGCTCCCATGCGGCCGCCATCCTTCTTTCCAGAGATGAGAGGGCGAATGGGGCAACACCCTTTCCCCTCTGGGCAGAGATGATGGCCTGGGTTAACTCATCGTCCATTCACTTTTCTGCTCTAAGCTGCTGGGTTCTGCATCAAGTCCTTGTGTTTCTGGGGCTGTGGCCGTGCTCCAAACTTAACTCTGATTTTCAGGGAGAAAGATTGGGTGGTTTACTTCTCATTGATCAGTTTGTATATAGAGAGATGTCGCGCGGCCGCATAAGCGGCCGCGCGGTTTTGAGAAAAAGTCCTCGTTCCCGCATACTCGAGCTGTGTTTGTAGAGGCTTCTGGTCACCGGGGTTCCATCTGGGGGAGGCGGGATGCGGCGCCTACTCCATCTGGAACTTGCCGGTGATCTCGGCTCTTTTTGGAACCTGTTTTTTCTTTTTTTTTTTCCTCCGGGATCCCGCACCCTCCATGTGTTCCTTCTCTTATGCTGAACGCTTCAAAGATGGCGCTGGGGGGCGGGCTGTGGGCGTGACTTTCGGAATCAGAGGTTACCTGGGAGGTGTAGTCCGGCAGATTTGAGAAAAAGTCCTCGTTCCCGCATACTCGAGCTGTGTTTGTAGAGGCTTCTGGTCACCGGGGTTCCATCTGGGGGAGGCGGGATGCGGCGCCTACTCCATCTGGAACTTGCCGGTGATCTCGGCTCTTTTTGGAACCTGTTTTTTCTTTTTTTTTTTCCTCCGGGATCCCGCACCCTCCATGTGTTCCTTCTCTTATGCTGAACGCTTCAAAGATGGCGCTGGGGGGCGGGCTGTGGGCGTGACTTTCGGAATCAGAGGTTACCTGGGAGGTGTAGTCCGGCAGATTTGAGAAAAAGTCCTCGTTCCCGCATACTCGAGCTGTGTTTGTAGAGGCTTCTGGTCACCGGGGTTCCATCTGGGGGAGGCGGGATGCGGCGCCTACTCCATCTGGAACTTGCCGGTGATCTCGGCTCTTTTTGGAACCTGTTTTTTCTTTTTTTTTTTCCTCCGGGATCCCGCACCCTCCATGTGTTCCTTCTCTTATGCTGAACGCTTCAAAGATGGCGCTGGGGGGCGGGCTGTGGGCGTGACTTTCGGAATCAGAGGTTACCTGGGAGGTGTAGTCCGGCAGATTTGAGAAAAAGTCCTCGTTCCCGCATACTCGAGCTGTGTTTGTAGAGGCTTCTGGTCACCGGGGTTCCATCTGGGGGAGGCGGGATGCGGCGCCTACTCCATCTGGAACTTGCCGGTGATCTCGGCTCTTTTTGGAACCTGTTTTTTCTTTTTTTTTTTCCTCCGGGATCCCGCACCCTCCATGTGTTCCTTCTCTTATGCTGAACGCTTCAAAGATGGCGCTGGGGGGCGGGCTGTGGGCGTGACTTTCGGAATCAGAGGTTACCTGGGAGGTGTAGTCCGGCAGATTTGAGAAAAAGTCCTCGTTCCCGCATACTCGAGCTGTGTTTGTAGAGGCTTCTGGTCACCGGGGTTCCATCTGGGGGAGGCGGGATGCGGCGCCTACTCCATCTGGAACTTGCCGGTGATCTCGGCTCTTTTTGGAACCTGTTTTTTCTTTTTTTTTTTCCTCCGGGATCCCGCACCCTCCATGTGTTCCTTCTCTTATGCTGAACGCTTCAAAGATGGCGCTGGGGGGCGGGCTGTGGGCGTGACTTTCGGAATCAGAGGTTACCTGGGAGGTGTAGTCCGGCAGATTTGAGAAAAAGTCCTCGTTCCCGCATACTCGAGCTGTGTTTGTAGAGGCTTCTGGTCACCGGGGTTCCATCTGGGGGAGGCGGGATGCGGCGCCTACTCCATCTGGAACTTGCCGGTGATCTCGGCTCTTTTTGGAACCTGTTTTTTCTTTTTTTTTTTCCTCCGGGATCCCGCACCCTCCATGTGTTCCTTCTCTTATGCTGAACGCTTCAAAGATGGCGCTGGGGGGCGGGCTGTGGGCGTGACTTTCGGAATCAGAGGTTACCTGGGAGGTGTAGTCCGGCAGATTTGAGAAAAAGTCCTCGTTCCCGCATACTCGAGCTGTGTTTGTAGAGGCTTCTGGTCACCGGGGTTCCATCTGGGGGAGGCGGGATGCGGCGCCTACTCCATCTGGAACTTGCCGGTGATCTCGGCTCTTTTTGGAACCTGTTTTTTCTTTTTTTTTTTCCTCCGGGATCCCGCACCCTCCATGTGTTCCTTCTCTTATGCTGAACGCTTCAAAGATGGCGCTGGGGGGCGGGCTGTGGGCGTGACTTTCGGAATCAGAGGTTACCTGGGAGGTGTAGTCCGGCAGATTTGAGAAAAAGTCCTCGTTCCCGCATACTCGAGCTGTGTTTGTAGAGGCTTCTGGTCACCGGGGTTCCATCTGGGGGAGGCGGGATGCGGCGCCTACTCCATCTGGAACTTGCCGGTGATCTCGGCTCTTTTTGGAACCTGTTTTTTCTTTTTTTTTTTCCTCCGGGATCCCGCACCCTCCATGTGTTCCTTCTCTTATGCTGAACGCTTCAAAGATGGCGCTGGGGGGCGGGCTGTGGGCGTGACTTTCGGAATCAGAGGTTACCTGGGAGGTGTAGTCCGGCAGATTTGAGAAAAAGTCCTCGTTCCCGCATACTCGAGCTGTGTTTGTAGAGGCTTCTGGTCACCGGGGTTCCATCTGGGGGAGGCGGGATGCGGCGCCTACTCCATCTGGAACTTGCCGGTGATCTCGGCTCTTTTTGGAACCTGTTTTTTCTTTTTTTTTTTCCTCCGGGATCCCGCACCCTCCATGTGTTCCTTCTCTTATGCTGAACGCTTCAAAGATGGCGCTGGGGGGCGGGCTGTGGGCGTGACTTTCGGAATCAGAGGTTACCTGGGAGGTGTAGTCCGGCAGATTTGAGAAAAAGTCCTCGTTCCCGCATACTCGAGCTGTGTTTGTAGAGGCTTCTGGTCACCGGGGTTCCATCTGGGGGAGGCGGGATGCGGCGCCTACTCCATCTGGAACTTGCCGGTGATCTCGGCTCTTTTTGGAACCTGTTTTTTCTTTTTTTTTTTCCTCCGGGATCCCGCACCCTCCATGTGTTCCTTCTCTTATGCTGAACGCTTCAAAGATGGCGCTGGGGGGCGGGCTGTGGGCGTGACTTTCGGAATCAGAGGTTACCTGGGAGGTGTAGTCCGGCAGATTTGAGAAAAAGTCCTCGTTCCCGCATACTCGAGCTGTGTTTGTAGAGGCTTCTGGTCACCGGGGTTCCATCTGGGGGAGGCGGGATGCGGCGCCTACTCCATCTGGAACTTGCCGGTGATCTCGGCTCTTTTTGGAACCTGTTTTTTCTTTTTTTTTTTCCTCCGGGATCCCGCACCCTCCATGTGTTCCTTCTCTTATGCTGAACGCTTCAAAGATGGCGCTGGGGGGCGGGCTGTGGGCGTGACTTTCGGAATCAGAGGTTACCTGGGAGGTGTAGTCCGGCAGATTTGAGAAAAAGTCCTCGTTCCCGCATACTCGAGCTGTGTTTGTAGAGGCTTCTGGTCACCGGGGTTCCATCTGGGGGAGGCGGGATGCGGCGCCTACTCCATCTGGAACTTGCCGGTGATCTCGGCTCTTTTTGGAACCTGTTTTTTCTTTTTTTTTTTCCTCCGGGATCCCGCACCCTCCATGTGTTCCTTCTCTTATGCTGAACGCTTCAAAGATGGCGCTGGGGGGCGGGCTGTGGGCGTGACTTTCGGAATCAGAGGTTACCTGGGAGGTGTAGTCCGGCAGATTTGAGAAAAAGTCCTCGTTCCCGCATACTCGAGCTGTGTTTGTAGAGGCTTCTGGTCACTGGGGTTCCATCTGGGGGAGGCGGGATGCGGCGCCTACTCCATCTGGAACTTGCCGGTGATCTCGGTAATTTTTGGAACCTGTTTTTTCTTTTTTTTTTCCTTCTTCTACTTTCTTAAGTTATATTTCATATCTTTTTACTTTGATGATATGATTAATTCTCAATTGCATAGTTTTCTTAATTCCATATTCTCTGATTTACTTTATATTGAAATAATTATATTTTATGTTTTGAGTTTTAATTAAGTTATATTAAATGTATTCATATTTTTTGATAGATACCTGGTTAGATTTTAGAGTTTTCTATTTTCCTCTAATCTGACAATGATAGTTTGGACGAACATATCCAATAACAGATATGAGCAAACATTACTCCAACTTGCCTAAAAGTAATACACTGTTCAATGCAATAATTTGTATGAATCTCTTAATATACCTATTTCACCTTTTAAGTAGTTATATCGGCATATTTATCGGTGACAACTCTGTCTATATATAAAGCATGTATATGAATGTGATGATATGGACTGCATGGTATTATTTACATGCAAGGCATTTCACCTGTGTAATTCACCTATAATATCAGAATAAAGTTTTTTTTATATGCAAAGACTTATTATGATTCTAGACTTATTTATGGATTTTGGTTACATGAAATCATGTGCTTGTTGGGATTGGATGTAATCTTTTTCTGTTTGCTTTATGGAGTGGCCATAGAATAAATAAGATAAAAAAGTGGTTCTCTGTTACTCAAATCTCTCCTGTGCAAACTAAAATTATGACGGTGGGATGAGAATGAAGGAGGTGTTAAATCCTATGAGTCTTTAAACCTAATGTTCTTACATGTTGGTTTAGAGTAATTTGGGGGGACCCCCTTCGTATATTATATGGTGGGGAAAATCAATGGTTTTGTTATTTGACCTCTGGGAGAAAATTCCTCATTTACAATATTTGAAATATGAAATTTTGTATAAAGAATTCCAGTGGTTGTCAACCAACACTTGAAATTATCATTATTTACTTTGTTCATTTATACACTCAAAGTAGTGTATTTGAAAGCATGATTCCAAAGGGTTCTAGGCTCGAGCAGTTAGCATAGATGCATATACTGACCATTTGTTATTGCCTACCCAGGGGAGCAAATCTGATAGGCCTATGGCTAGAGACATCTGATGTTTCTGTGAGATACTGAACAATTTCTTAATATAAGATAAACTATGTATCTTATTGAAAACTATGGATTACTCTAACAATGCTTGTTTTTAACAAATTGACAAGAAAAACTCTTAAAGGAAATGCATTTTAACAGATCACTGGCACTGGCACTGTCCACCCGTTGTTCATCGATTTGTTTGAGTGGGTGCGGTAACGTCTCCACTGTGAGATTTTGTTTTTACTGTGTTTGGCATATCGAATACATCATGGGTAGCTTGCCAGGCTTTGCAGTGGGGGAAAGATACTCTTTGGTAGCCTGCTGGGCACTCCGAGAGGGTCAGAGAAATTGAACTCGGGTCGGCCATTTTGACTGTATGCAAGACAAACAGCCCTAGCTGCTGTGCTAGCGCTCCAGCCCATTTTATCAGATAAAAATATAATTTAAGTAGAACTTAAAAATCTATAAAAATTATAAAATTTATGTCTTTGTAGAGTGTAAATGTGGAGTAGTTTTTAAAACCGAAGACAAAATGAAGAAGAAATAGGTCCTTTTAATATAAATTACCTATCTCATCTTATATCCTTCTCAGTTTTGCTCCAAATCCCAACTTCCATAAAACTCCAACAATTTTCAAAAATGAGTCTTTAACATTTTATCCAAAACTATTAAAACTTTGTTCGTTCCATTCTAGGCCATGGGTCCCGATGTGAAGTTCTTCAGCTGATCTTCTCGGTCCTATCTTGGCATTAAAATCACCCACAATGATCTTGTAGAAGGTGTGGTCTTCTTTATAGAACTTCTCTAGCTCCATGTAGAACTTCTCGATTTCTCTTTCATCATAATGAGATGTTGGTGCGTAGACAACAAAGATAGAAACTGCAGGCAGTGAGCCACATCTATTCAAATGTAAACGTCCGATTCAGGTTGTTAGGCATTCGAATGAATCAATGCTCTTGGCCAAGTTTGTGTTGACAAGGACACCGACGCCTCCAACACCTCTTTTATCGCATGTTCCGAGGAACAATTCTTCTCCGGTGTCGAAAACAGCATGGTGAGATTCGTGTCTTCTTGTCTCGGTCAGACCAATGATGTCGTACTTGATCATTCGCCCTTGTACCATCAGGTCCTCGATGGATGCATCTAATGCTAGCGTACGTGCATTGAAAGTACAGACGATCATTTTTGTCTTCCTTCGTTGTGGCAACCTAGGTCGGCCTTGAGATTTTGTCGGCCTCTCCTTTCTCATCCTTCTCAGTGCTGCCATGTCGGTGAAGCCTTCAGGGTCAGGTGAATGAGACCAGTTGTAGTTACTGGTTTTGGCATATCGAATACACAGCGGATAGCTTGCCAGGCTCTTCAGTGCGGGCAGAATACTCTCGGTAGCTTGCCAGTCTTTCCGAGAGTTATAGAGGCTTTTGGGGTGGCCTCTAATCACCCTTGTATGTGTTACCATATTTGAACCCTATCAAATATGGTACGACAATTCCAGAAGATGGGTAGTTAGTGTCTTATGATGTGTCGTGCGGCCGCGGTCCGGAAAGCGTCCTGAAGTGTGGCGACGGCTGGGTAGTGGAAGTAGTGTCGAGAGTGGAAATCTGCCAGTGGGGTATTTATCTGGGTAGGGTGGGTCTCCTGTGCACAATTCGATCCCTGGGTGGTTGATGGAAGCAGACAGGGCAGGGTAGGGTGGGGCTCCTGATTAGAATCCCTTTGTCACCTGTGGTGGTGGGAGCAAGCAGAGAAGCTCTGTCCCTGGGTCCGCCGAGCCTGGAGTCCAAGGTCTCAGAGAGTTCCACTTACCTTGTTCTGTGGGTCTTCAGTTGTGCGTGGGTCTCGGCCGGAGCTGCCGCGCGGGTCCGGAAAGCGTCCTGGAGTGTGGCGACGGCTGGGTAGTGGAAGTAGTGTCGAGAGTGGAAATCTGCCAGTGGGGTATTTATCTGGGTAGGGTGGGTCTCCTGTGCACAATTCGATCCCTGGGTGGTTGATGGAAGCAGACAGGGCAGGGTAGGGTGGGGCTCCTGATTAGAATCCCTTTGTCACCTGTGGTGGTGGGAGCAAGCAGAGAAGCTCTGTCCCTGGGTCCGCCGAGCCTGGAGTCCAAGGTCTCAGAGAGTTCCACTTACCTTGTTCTGTGGGTCTTCAGTTGTGCGTGGGTCTCGGCCGGAGCTGCCGCGCGGGTCCGGAAAGCGTCCTGGAGTGTGGCGACGGCTGGGTAGTGGAATAGTGTCGAGAGTGGAAATCTGCCAGTGGGGTATTTATCTGGGTAGGGTGGGTCTCCTGTGCACAATTCGATCCCTGGGTGGTTGATGGAAGCAGACAGGGCAGGGTAGGGTGGGGCTCCTGATTAGAATCCCTTTGTCACCTGTGGTGGTGGGAGCAAGCAGAGAAGCTCTGTCCCTGGGTCCGCCGAGCCTGGAGTCCAAGGTCTCAGAGAGTTCCACTTACCTTGTTCTGTGGGTCTTCAGTTGTGCGTGGGTCTCGGCCGGAGCTGCCGCGCGGGTCCGGAAAGCGTCCTGGAGTGTGGCGACGGCTGGGTAGTGGAAGTAGTGTCGAGAGTGGAAATCTGCCAGTGGGGTATTTATCTGGGTAGGGTGGTTCTCCTGTGCACAATTCGATCCCTGGGTGGTTGATGGAAGCAGACAGGGCAGGGTAGGGTGGGGCTCCTGATTAGAATCCCTTTGTCACCTGTGGTGGTGGGAGCAAGCAGAGAAGCTCTGTCCCTGGGTCCGCCGAGCCTGGAGTCCAAGGTCTCAGAGAGTTCCACTTACCTTGTTCTGTGGGTCTTCAGTTGTGCGTGGGTCTCGGCCGGAGCTGCCGCGCGGGTCCGGAAAGCGTCCTGGAGTGTGGCGACGTCTGGGTAGTGGAATAGTGTCGAGAGTGGAAATCTGCCAGTGGGGTATTTATCTGGGTAGGGTGGGTCTCCTGTGCACAATTCGATCCCTGGGTGGTTGATGGAAGCAGACAGGGCAGGGTAGGGTGGGGCTCCTGATTAGAATCCCTTTGTCACCTGTGGTGGTGGGAGCAAGCAGAGAAGCTCTGTCCCTGGGTCCGCCGAGCCTGGAGTCCAAGGTCTCAGAGAGTTCCACTTACCTTGTTCTGTGGGTCTTCAGTTGTGCGTGGGTCTCGGCCGGAGCTGCCGCGCGGGTCCGGAAAGCGTCCTGGAGTGTGGCGACGGCTGGGTAGTGGAATAGTGTCGAGAGTGGAAATCTGCCAGTGGGGTATTTATCTGGGTAGGGTGGGTCTCCTGTGCACAATTCGATCCCTGGGTGGTTGATGGAAGCAGACAGGGCAGGGTAGGGTGGGGCTCCTGATTAGAATCCCTTTGTCACCTGTGGTGGTGGGAGCAAGCAGAGAAGCTCTGTCCCTGGGTCCGCCGAGCCTGGAGTCCAAGGTCTCAGAGAGTTCCACTTACCTTGTTCTGTGGGTCTTCAGTTGTGCGTGGGTCTCGGCCGGAGCTGCCGCGCGGGTCCGGAAAGCGTCCTGGAGTGTGGCGACGGCTGGGTAGTGGAAGTAGTGTCGAGAGTGGAAATCTGCCAGTGGGGTATTTATCTGGGTAGGGTGGGTCTCCTGTGCACAATTCGATCCCTGGGTGGTTGATGGAAGCAGACAGGGCAGGGTAGGGTGGGGCTCCTGATTAGAATCCCTTTGTCACCTGTGGTGGTGGGAGCAAGCAGAGAAGCTCTGTCCCTGGGTCCGCCGAGCCTGGAGTCCAAGGTCTCAGAGAGTTCCACTTACCTTGTTCTGTGGGTCTTCAGTTGTGCGTGGGTCTCGGCCGGAGCTGCCGCGCGGGTCCGGAAAGCGTCCTGGAGTGTGGCGACGGCTGGGTAGTGGAAGTAGTGTCGAGAGTAGAAATCTGCCAGTGGGGTATTTATCTGGGTAGGGTGGGTCTCCTGTGCACAATTCGATCCCTGGGTGGTTGATGGAAGCAGACAGGGCAGGGTAGGGTGGGGCTCCTGATTAGAATCCCTTTGTCACCTGTGGTGGTGGGAGCAAGCAGAGAAGCTCTGTCCCTGGGTCCGCCGAGCCTGGAGTCCAAGGTCTCAGAGAGTTCCACTTACCTTGTTCTGTGGGTCTTCAGTTGTGCGTGGGTCTCGGCCGGAGCTGCCGCGCGGGTCCGGAAAGCGTCCTGGAGTGTGGCGACGGCTGGGTAGTGGAAGTAGTGTCGAGAGTGGAAATCTGCCAGTGGGGTATTTATCTGGGTAGGGTGGGACTCCTGTGCACAATTCGATCCCTGGGTGGTTGATGGAAGCAGACAGGGCAGGGTAGGGTGGGGCTCCTGATTAGAATCCCTTTGTCACCTGTGGTGGTGGGAGCAAGCAGAGAAGCTCTGTCCCTGGGTCCGCCGAGCCTGGAGTCCAAGGTCTCAGAGAGTTCCACTTACCTTGTTCTGTGGGTCTTCAGTTGTGCGTGGGTCTCGGCCGGAGCTGCCGCGCGGGTCCGGAAAGCGTCCTGGAGTGTGGCGACGGCTGGGTAGTGGAATAGTGTCGAGAGTGGAAATCTGCCAGTGGGGTATTTATCTGGGTAGGGTGGGTCTCCTGTGCACAATTCGATCCCTGGGTGGTTGATGGAAGCAGACAGGGCAGGGTAGGGTGGGGCTCCTGATTAGAATCCCTTTGTCACCTGTGGTGGTGGGAGCAAGCAGAGAAGCTCTGTCCCTGGGTCCGCCGAGCCTGGAGTCCAAGGTCTCAGAGAGTTCCACTTACCTTGTTCTGTGGGTCTTCAGTTGTGCGTGGGTCTCGGCCGGAGCTGCCGCGCGGGTCCGGAAAGCGTCCTGGAGTGTGGCGACGGCTGGGTAGTGGAAGTAGTGTCGAGAGTGGAAATCTGCCAGTGGGGTATTTATCTGGGTAGGGTGGGTCTCCTGTGCACAATTCGATCCCTGGGTGGTTGATGGAAGCAGACAGGGCAGGGTAGGGTGGGGCTCCTGATTAGAATCCCTTTGTCACCTGTGGTGGTGGGAGCAAGCAGAGAAGCTCTGTCCCTGGGTCCGCCGAGCCTGGAGTCCAAGGTCTCAGAGAGTTCCACTTACCTTGTTCTGTGGGTCTTCAGTTGTGCGTGGGTCTCGGCCGGAGCTGCCGCGCGGGTCCGGAAAGCGTCCTGGAGTGTGGCGACGGCTGGGTAGTGGAAGTAGTGTCGAGAGTGGAAATCTGCCAGTGGGGTATTTATCTGGGTAGGGTGGGTCTCCTGTGCACAATTCGATCCCTGGGTGGTTGATGGAAGCAGACAGGGCAGGGTAGGGTGGGGCTCCTGATTAGAATCCCTTTGTCACCTGTGGTGGTGGGAGCAAGCAGAGAAGCTCTGTCCCTGGGTCCGCCGAGCCTGGAGTCCAAGGTCTCAGAGAGTTCCACTTACCTTGTTCTGTGGGTCTTCAGTTGTGCGTGGGTCTCGGCCGGAGCTGCCGCGCGGGTCCGGAAAGCGTCCTGGAGTGTGGCGACGGCTGGGTAGTGGAAGTAGTGTCGAGAGTGGAAATCTGCCAGTGGGGTATTTATCTGGGTAGGGTGGGTCTCCTGTGCACAATTCGATCCCTGGGTGGTTGATGGAAGCAGACAGGGCAGGGTAGGGTGGGGCTCCTGATTAGAATCCCTTTGTCACCTGTGGTGGTGGGAGCAAGCAGAGAAGCTCTGTCCCTGGGTCCGCCGAGCCTGGAGTCCAAGGTCTCAGAGAGTTCCACTTACCTTGTTCTGTGGGTCTTCAGTTGTGCGTGGGTCTCGGACGGAGCTGCCGCGCGGGTCCGGAAAGCGTCCTGGAGTGTGGCGACGGCTGGGTAGTGGAAGTAGTGTCAAGAGTGGAAATCTGCCAGTGGGGTATTTATCTGCCGTCAGTACTCATCAATACACTGGCTCGGCTCTTCACTCGCTACCTGTCTGAATGCAAGGTTCCGTCCCAATGGAAAACCTGCAGGACCGTACTGCTGTTCAAGAAGGGAGACATCCATGACATTGGCCACTATCGCCCGATTTGCCTATTGTCTGTCATCTACAAGCTGTTCACTCGAGTCATCTTGAATAGGATTGGCAGAACACTAGATGAAGGACAACCATGCGAGCAAGCAGGATTCCGCAAAGGATTCAGCACCATCGACCATATCCACATGGTAACCAAGCTCATTGAGGTTTCTCGGGAGTTCAAGATGCCGCTCTGCTTAACGTTCATTGATTTAAAGAAGGCCTTTGATTCTGTTGAGACGGAAGCGGTCATTGAAGCCCTAGCCAATCAGGGCATTCAAGCCCAATACATCAGGATCCTCCGTGAGCTGTATTGCGGATTCACTACCAGGATCTCAACATTCTACAAAGAAGTGATCGTTGATGTCAAGAGAGGGGTGCGGCAGGGTGATACCATTTCACCGAAACTCTTCAGTGCCACCCTCGAGAACATAAGGCGACGACTGGAATGGGAAGGAATGGGAGTGAAGATAGATGGTCGGCAACTACACCACCTCCGCTTTGCTGATGACATTGTTTTAATAACACCAAACATCAGCCAAGCGGCACAAATGCTGGCCGACTTTGACCGTGAGTGTGGAAAGGTAGGACTACAGCTGAATCTTACGAAGACAATGTTTATGAGAAACAGCCTTGTTCCTGACGCCCCATTCGCTCTCAATGGAACGACCATCTCCGAATGCAACAGCTATGTGTACCTAGGTCGAGAGGTCAACATTACAAATGACCTGGCACTCGAGCTGCGCAGGAGGAAGAGAGCGGCTTGGAACGCCTTCAAGAACGTCGAAGAAATAGCTAAGAGGACGAAGAACCTCCGGCTCCGGGCACATCTCTTTGATTCCACTGTTCTTCCTGCATTAACATATGCCTCAGAGACCTGGGCCCTACGCAAACAAGATGAGAACGCCATTCAGGTCTCCCAAAGAAGAATAGAAAGAGCTATGCTTGGAATAACACGTTTCACTCAAATGAGAGAACGAATCCGGAGTTCTGACATCCGTCGACGATCAAGGATCAGGGACGCTGTCTCATATGCCAAGGTGTCGAAAATCAGATGGGCTGGTCACGTAATGAGATTTAAAGACGACCGTTGGACTAGAGCTGTTACTGATTGGATTCCACGGGATGTCAAGAGACCGCGTGGCCGCCCACCTACCAGATGGTCAGACTTCTTTGTCAAGATCATGAACGATCGGTTTGAGGCCCTCCATGTTCCCGGAGCGAAGAGATGCCATTGGGCTACACTAGCACGCGACAGGGACAAATGGAGACGTTACTGGCGCCCGCTCGAGCAAATCGACGACTAACGGGAAGTTAAGTGATTAAGTGATTAAGTGATTAAAACTTTATTACTGTGGTGTGCATCAAATTTACATGAAAATGTTTATTAAATATGATAAAATGTTTGCTTTGTGTGTATCTATTAATGTAATTATAAATATGTATTCATTTACTCATTTAGTCGTATTTAAATAAATTTGTCTCTAAATATAAATGAAAATGTTCTATTAGGTTCAGAAATACTAAAAATTACATAATTTCCCAATGCCATTTAAACTGGAATTGTCTTAATAAATATAGTTTCACTTGAATTTATTGAGTCAATTAAATACTTGGAAAATCTTTTAAATGACAGTATTAGGTGTAAAGGGAAATAGTGTGGGGTTAAGGTGTTTGCCTTTTATATGGATGACCCTGATTCTTTTCCTAGTACTGCATATGGCTCTTTGACCCTGCTAGTAATGATTTCTGAGCACAGATTTAGACCTCAGCACACCTGGATTTGGCTTGTGAGACCTCTTCTCCCAAGAAAAGACAACATAACACAACAAAATATTAATACATTATATGCAGTTGGAGATATAGTTCTGTGGTGACTGATCTGAGTTTGATCCTTGGAAACCCATGTGGTTTACCCTAGACCCTTGGCCCTATCAGGAGTAGAGAGACAGGAATAAGCCTGAGTATTGTCAGATATGGACCCATGCCCCACAAAGTTTTATTCTGTGTAGTACTTTTATAAAATAAGTTCATTTAAACACTTCACATAGCTTTTACGTAAAACATGATGAATATTTTGTGTATGATAGGGAAGTAACTAGGGAAGTAATTCTATAACAAATCGAAAGAAGATTTCATGTCAGAGATTTGTTAAGAATAATAATTTTAAATGCATTCACTTAATTAAAAGCTGCCTTGATAAATTATGGAAATCAAGTTTCTCTTAAGCACAAGTTCCTTATATATTTTCATATCCAGTCATACCGTGTTCTATTGACAGAATAACTTTTTAGTATTGCCCTTCTTTATTGGACTTTGCCTACTGAGAAATATGCCACCAAATCTGGTAGATCAGCACTAAGCATATGCTAAAATTTGTAGATTTTGCACTCTGCATTTGGTGGTGAGTGAAATAAAACAAAAAAATCATTTTAATGGCACACTTTTCTATTAAGCTAAGATTTAATTCTTTACTAATAAAATGAATACATTATTTTGTTCCTAGTTGATCTTTGCTCTTGTTTTAAATAGCTCAACATTAGGTGTTTGACAATTCAACACTTAGTTTACACCTAGCAGTGCTCACAGGGTTGCACTTTGCTAGGAAAACTAATCAAGGTCTTGAAGCCTGCAAAACTTGTCTTGTGCCTTGAAGTTAAATCCATGACTCCGATATAAACTTTGCTGTTGCTGTTGTTGAGTCACACTGGCATAACTTAGGGATTGTTTCTGTCTCTACGATTACTGATCAATCTTTGCAGGGATCAAGTGATTACATGGGGTGGTAGGGCAGAAAATATGTTGACTGTGTGCATGGTAAGAACCTTATCCTATGTGCTATATTCCCAGCCTTAACATATTTTCAATAACCCGAGCCTGGCAAGCTACCGAGAGTATCTCACCCATATGCCAAACACAGTAACAACAAGCCTCAAAATGGAGACATTAATGGGCCTGCTCGAGCAAATCGATGAACAATGGGAGGACAGATTTTTCTTAGCCATACTTCCCCACTGCTTTATTAAATTTTAATAAGTGACTTGGTTTTACTATAAATAATCTTTGGGACTGGCCCACATCCAAAAGAACAAAAGCAACCGGTGTTGGTGTGGATGTGGCGAGAAAGGGACCCTCCTTCACTGCTGGTGGGAATGCCAACTGGTTCAGCCCTTTTGAAAAAACGTATGGACGATTCACAAAAAAATTAGAAATTGAGCTCCCATTTGACCCAGCAATAACACTCCTGGGAATATATCCCAGAGAGGCAAAAAAGTATAGTCGCAGTGACATCTGCACTTGAGTGTTCATTGCAGCACTCTTTACAGTAGCCAGAATCTGGAAAAAATTTGAGTGCCCCAGAACAGATGACTGGTTAAAGAAATGTTGGTATATCTACACAATGGAGTACTATGTAGCTCTTAGAAAGGGTGAAGTCATGAAATTTACATACAAGTGGTACTACATGGAAAGTATCATGCTAAGCGAAATGAGTCAGAAAGAGAGGGACAGACATAGAAAGATTGCATTCATCTGGGGAACATAAAGTAACAAAATAGGAGACTAACACCCAAGAATGGCCGAGATTAGTATCAGCAATTTTACTCCATGGCTTGGAGGCCAACCACACATGATAGGGGAAAAGGCAGCTCAGAGAGAGAAGGAAGCACCAAATAAAGGGTGTTGGGAGAATTCTCCCAGGATGGGAGAAGCAATGCTGAAAGTAGACTGTAGACCAAACATGATTGCCACTCAATGCCTCTTTTGCAAAACACAATACCCCAAAAGAGAGAGAGAACAAAAGGGAATTCCCTGACACAGAGGCAGGGTGGGATGGGGAGGATGTGGAGTGGTAGGAGTACTGGGATCCGTGGTGGTGGGAAATGGGCACCTGTGGAGGGATGGGTGTTTGATCATTGTACAATTGAAACCCAACCACAAAAATCTGTAAGTCTACAACTGTACCTCATGGTATTCCACTAATAAAAATTAAAAAAAAAAAAAAAAAAAACAAGAACCATATTGGATGCTAGGAATCGAATCCAGGATAGCTGCGTACAAGGCAAATGCTTTACCCACTGTGATATCGCTCCAGTGCCCCCCCCACTACCAAATTCTCTTTTTAATAGAACATTAAGCTTCACAATTCCTGCCACATAAAGCTAACTTCTTTTCTTTCTATTTTTCCTTTTTGGGGTCTGGAGCGATGGCACAGTTGGTAGGGTGTTTGCCTTGCACGCAGCTGATCCAGGTTCTATTCCTCCGCCCCTTATGGAAAGCCTGGCTAGCTACCGAGAGTATCACGCCATCACGATAAATCCTGGCAAACTCCCCGTGACATATTCAATATGCCAAAAGCAGTAACAACAAGTCGCACAATTTGTTGTGAGATGTTACTGGTGCCTGCTTGAGCAAATTGATGAACAAAGGGAGGACAGTGCTACAGTGCTTTTTCGGTCACACCTAGCAATGATCAGGGTTTATTCCTGCCTCTGCATTCAGAAATTACTCCTGGCGGTGCTGGGGGCACCATATGGGATGCCAGGGATCGAACCCGGGTCTGCCGTGTGAAAGGCAAACACCAACCTGCTGTACTATTGCTCTGTCCACAAAGCAAGTATTTTTTATTGTTTATTTTCTTTCTCAAGTGATATCCAGAGGGCCATGTCTGTGTGGAGAGAGAGAGAGAGAGATAGAGAGAGAGAGAGAGAGAGAGAGAGAGAGAGAAGTTCCTGAAATTCCTGGTGATATGTGGCCTAAGGTGAGAAGGTTATGCTGAGCCTAGCACTGCTGAAAATCACAAGGACTAGTCTGGTGTTACTGGTGGGAGGAGAGTATGTGTGTGTGTCTGTGTGGAGGGGGAGGGGGCAGGGTGGTGGCACTGGAGTGTGGGGCATGTGAACTAGGATCAAACTGTGGTCTTGCACATGCGCACATGCTATCATTCCCGAGCTAGCTCCTTGACCTGTTCATTTGTTTACTTGGTTTTGGGATCACACTTGGCTGTTCTCCAGGATCACTCTTGACAGGAGTTAGGGGACCATATGGTATTTGCAGTTGAACCCAGGTTTGCTGTATGTAAAGCAAGCACCCTCCTGCTATATTCCATATTGGTACATCTACACAATGGAACACTATGCAGCTGCTAGAAAAGATGAAGTCATGAAATTTGCATGTAAGTAGATCAACATGGAAAGTATCATGTTAAGTGAAATGAGTCAGAGAGAGATGGATAGACATAGATATACTGCACTCATCTGTAGAATATCAGTTTCAGAATGGAAGACTAACATTCAAGAATAGTACAGATAAGGACCAGGAGGTTTGGGGGCTGGAGTGATAGCACGGCAGGTAGAGCGTTTGACTTCACTCAGCCAAACCGAGTTCGATTCCCAGCATCCAATATGGTTCCCTGAGCACTGCCAGGACTAATTCCTGAGTGCATGAGCTAGGAGTAACCCCAGTGCAATGTCAGGTGTGACTCAAAAAAGAAAAAAAAAAGAACGAAGAGCTTTACTCCACAGCATGGCAGGCGGCCTCAAATACTGGGGGAAAAGGCAGCTCATTTAGAGAAGGGAACACCAAATAAAAGGTGGTTGGAGGAACCCCTTGGGTTTGGAGATGTGTACTGAATATAGACTATAGATCAAATACAATGACCACTCTATTGAAATCACAACAACCAAAAGAAAAGAGAGAACAAAAGGGAATGTCCTGCCACAGAGGCAGGGTGGGGAGCGGGGTGATGGGTTGGGGGTGGTGGGAGGGATACTGGGATCATTGGTAATGAAAAATTGGCACTGGTGGAGGGATGGGTACTTGATCATTGTATGACTGAAATAAAAACACAAAAGTTTGTAAGTCTGTAAATGTACATCACAGTTGTTCATTAATAAAAAAAAATTGTCTGGATTGTTTTTTCCTCATTTATGTCAATTTTCTTCAGAAACTTTTAGGAATGTCTTTCCTTTACATTCCCAATGAGATCTTTTGTTATAGCAGCAATGCAATGTCAAAATACTTTCCATTAAAGTATTTATTTCTATATTTCATTTACCATGAATAGAATTAATTCTTTAAAGTCTTCTGTTAAAGGTTAAACAACAAAGTTCTTGTGTATGTAAAGACCTACCTGGACTCTATAGTTCCTATCTATTACCATTGATGAATTCTTCTGATTATTACTTCTGTTAAGAAAATTTTTCTAATTGAGGACAATAGCGCAGATTTGAATAACAATTGACATGAACAAGGATCAGGGCTCATGCTCTCACATCTAGTCAGTGATTGAGGCTCTGGAGTGTGAACTCTGGGTGCCTACTAGGGATTTGTCATGACATGTGACCTACTACAGAATTTTTGAAAATATTGGTAACATAGTGTGTTATGTATAATCTCATATCCCATTGCATAGGTCAGTGATATATTTGACTTTCCAGCTTTTATTTCCTAGCAGTGACTGTTGTTATTTAACCAGAACTCTTGGGCAGCAACAGCATTCTCATGTTTAGGGCATCCAATATGTTTGTGATAACCAGTCTTATTTATGGTACGTTTGCTTTCCTAGGACTGGATGGTCTGAATATTTACAGCAATACAAGGTCAAGATCTATATTCTGAAGCTATTTCCTTCTGGAAAAATAATGCTGTGTACTTTAGGGTATCTTCCCTTGCTTGCTGTCAAGGGTGTAACTGGGAAAGGGCAGTCGGACTACTGGATGGATAATCCAATGGGCCGTGGGGGATTTCTGGTGATTCCAAACAGAACAGTTGGTAAAGTAATTGAAGGAACAGGATCATTTTAGAGTTCTTGGATTCTGGAGAGACAAATTTGATTATGAGAGAAAAAAACAGATATTAAGGCAAAAATATCATTAAAGTAAGAGATCTTTTGAATGGAAGTATAATAGTTGAGATTATGTGCACCCTAAAAAGGGCCCCTTTATATGTACATGCAGGTGAGAAGAGAGTGTCACTTACAAGTTAGAAGATGAGTTCACAGCTTGTATACTTCAAGAATGTTTGAAAGAGACACTTTTAGCCTTCTAGATGTTGGGATTGGCATACTCTGTCCTTGTCATCAGCATTGAAGTCATACTCCTCGTCTCTTATGGTGAAGGGCTGTCTGAGTCAGAGCTTGCAGCCTTCAGATTTGAAGGACTAATTCACCTCTTCACACAAGAGGAGGAATCCAGCTTTGGATCCCAGGAAAACGGAAGGTTCTGGGGGTCAACAGAAGAACCAGAAGCTGGTGATTTCAGAGACTTTGTAATTCTGGTGAATGTGTCCCACCCATTAAGTTTTAACTAATTCCAAGTTCCTTGAGAAAATAAAAATGGACCCAGGAAAACACTTGCTCTAACCAAACTCTCATAGAGACAATTGAAATATGCTGAAAGAGCGTGCCTTTACATTAACAAATATTTAGAGTCAAATAATAGGTCAGGGTAGGTGAAGGTCTTCCATAGGGCCTTCAAAGAGATTTTAAGATCCAAACCAGTAAATGGGGAGAAGTTCATTTGAAGCAAAGTCAGGGTTTACCTGGCTTTCCAATATAAGCTTTATGATTCGTTTATTTAAGATATTATTTACTTTTTCTATTTTTCCTACTGATTGAAATCACCAGGAGAATGCGAATATACTGAATTCCCAAAGTTTTAGCCACTTAATTAACCCTGCAGTTAAAAAATATTTCTTCATTATCTAATGTCACTTTGCAAGTCACAGGGTAATTCAAATTGGATTATTTCCTGGATAGGTACTTTAGTCATTTATTGAGGTTTTTTAAATTAAATGTAAAGGTAAAGGCCCTCCCGTTGATCATCGATTTGCTCGAGCGGGCCCAGTAACATCTCCATTGGAGACTTTGTTGTTACTGTGCTTGGCATATCGAATACGTCACGGTGAGCTTGCCAGGCTCTGCAGTGTGGGCGAGATACACTTGGTAGCTTGCCAGGCTCTCCAAGAGGGGCGGAGGAATCGAACTCGGGTCAGCCAAGTTGGCTGCATGCAAGGCAAATGCCCTACCGCTGTGCTATTATTTAATAAATAATGTATTTATCCAGCACAAGGATTATTTTTAAAATTGTTCTTAAAATTGTTCTTAAAATTGTATTTAAAATTCTTTAATAATACTGTATTTATGCAGAACAGGGTTGAGCCCACTATCTGGCAAAGTTGAAAAGTCCAATTGCTGATGTTCTTTTGCACCCTAGGGATATATTCTCAGAAGTGGTATTGCTGGGTCATATGCAAGCTCAATTTCTAGTTTTTTTTTGAGTTTTTGGATCACACAAGGTAAAGCACAGGGGTTAGTCCTGCCTCTGCACTCAGGAGTCACTCCTGGTTGTGCTTGGCGGACCATATGGAATACTGGGAATCGAACCTGCATCAGCTGCGTTCAAGGCAAACACCCTACCTGCTGTGCTATAGCTCCAGCCCCTCAATTTCTAGTTTTTTAAGCAATGTCCATATTGTTTTCAAAAAAGCCTGGACCAATTGGCATTCTCACCCACAATGAAAGAGTCCCTGTGTCCCCACATCTGCACCAGCACTGGTTCTTGCTCTTTTTGAAGTGTGTCAGTGTTTGTGGTGTGAGATATCTAATTGTTGTTTGATTTGCATCTCCCTGATAATTAGCATTGTAAGAGCATTTTTTCATGTGCCTATTGGCTATTTGTATTTCTTTTTTTGAGGAAGCTTCTGTTCATTTCTTCTCCCTATTGTTCATTGTAGCATTGTTTAAAATAGCCAGAATCTGGAAACAAAATGAGTGCTCGAGAACAGATGACTGGTTAAAGAAACTGAAACAGAGAAACATTGGAATACTATGCAACTGTTAGGAAAGATGAAGTCATGATATTTGTTTATATGTGGACGATCATGGAGAGTATCATGCTAAGTGAAATGAGTCAGAAAGAGAGGGACAGACAATGACTTCACTCATTTGTGGAATATAGAATAACATAAAATGAGACTGGCACCTGAGGACAGTAGAGACAAGGGACAGAAATATTGCTCCATGGTTGGAAGTCTGCCTCATGAGCTGGGGGAAAAGGCAGCAGAAATAGAGAAGGGATGACTAAGTCAGTGACAGTCGGAGGGATCATTTGCTATAGGAGATGTGTACTAAAAGTAGATAAAGGATCAAACATGATAGCCTCTCTATCTGATTTGCAAACCAAAATGCCCCAAAATGGAGAGAGAGTATGGGGAATAATGTCTGCCATAAAGGCATGAAGAGGGGTGAGACGGAGGCAGGGTGGGGTGATGTGCACTGGTGGAGGAACGGGTGTTCAATCATTGTATGACTGAAATTGAAACATGAAATCTTTGTAACTTTGCTTCACTGATTCAATAAAAAAAAAAGAAGTAAAAATTGAAAACTCCAATTGCCAATGCTTTTCCAGAGAAATCTACCATACCTTTGTATTCTACTGATTAATTCTGGAGGCTAAACTCTTTCTGGGTTCTTTTGAGCACACATTTCACAACTCAGATATATCCAGTCAAAACCATACATATTTCTTTTTAAGTAAAAAACAGAATAACTTAAGGTGTGGGGTTTTAACAGTAGACAGGTAATCTCCTGGCAGCCTTCACTAGGAGATTGAGATCAATGCAGTGTCAGTATTCCAGAGCATCCTCCCCTCTCTTCAAATCCTCTTGCCATGCCCATCACTTCTATATTGGAGGGGAAGGTTTCTTTGACATTTACTGCAAGGCCTAAGGCCAAAATAGTGCTCAAGACTTTGGGGCTGTCTTCTTGTGGGCTCCTGGTCTGCACTTTGATTTCCCATCATTCCACTGCTGTCTCATCAATGACCTTGGCAACACATAACTGTATTGTTTGTAGTAAGATGCATATCATTTAACAGTTTAAGTGTTTGAAAGACATACTTAGTGAAATTTCTTTGGCAGTCAAAATCCCCCCTTCTTTCCATGGGAGCATGTACTTATTAAACCAGGAACGTCTCCATGGAGTCTGTGTAGCTATATTTCAAATTGTTTTCTTTTCATTTAAGTGCTCTGGATATGGCTAGTGAATACTGTTTCATTGCCATAAGAGGCAGGCCATCTATTATCCCTTCCTCAGCAATACTGCAAAATCTGGGATATCAGATGTATGTATGAATCTATAAGATTAAATGAGAAATACAAATAGTGTTATGTGTATGTTACCAAATAAAAGGCTTTTAAAATACATAATAAAATATGTGGATGATGAATTTCTTTTCATTTTAATTAGATAATGCATTTCATTACACATGTCAAAGAAGCAACAATTTGAACTACTGTCCATTCATGAAAATACCTTCATAAGAACAAATATTTACATATGAGAGATCATCACACCCAGATCTACAACAGAACAAAGAAAAGATATGTTGAAAGTAATAGAAAGTCAATTTCACATTTTGTCTGTTTCTTGATATTCCCCATTTAAGAGAGAATTTTATAAATTGTATAAATGATGAAAACACTATGGACACTTGTAAATTCTTTTTGATCTTGCTTATTTCCATACTCTGTCTCTCTGTTTTCCTTTTGTCCTTCTTGTTTCTATTTGTATCAACTTTCATTGGAACATTGGTGGCCTATAGTAGCTCAGTGTTCACACTCATTCTTACCTACTTTTTCTGTTTTTTATTTGTTTTATTTTTTTTTTACTTTTTATTGCATCACTGTGAGATATACCCTTACGAAGATTTCATGATTGGATTTAGTTATACTGTATTCCATCACCCATTTCCACACCAAGTGTATATTTCCCAGCAACACTATCTCCAGGTTGTTGTTGTTGTTGATTGTTTATTGTTGTTATTCTTCTTTTCTTCTTCCTCTTCTTCCTTCTTCTCCTCCTCCTTCTCTTCCTCTTTCTCTTCTACTTCTTCCTCTTCCTCTTTCTCTTCTACTTCTTCCTCCTCCTCCTCCTCCTCCTCCTCCTCCTCCTCCTTCTCCTCCTCCTCCTCCTCCTCCTCTTCCTCCTCCTCCTCTTCTTCTTCTTCTTCTTCTTCTTCTTCTTCTTCTTCTTCTTCTTCTTCTTCTTCTTCTTCTTCTTCTTCTTCTTCTTCTTCTTCTTCTTCTTCTTCATCTCAGCATTGGGGTTTGCAATACTTATGCTCGAACATTATCAAGAATATCCCTCAGGTCTTGTTCGCCATGATCATTCCCAACTATTATTGTCATACAGGTCTCTACTTTATCTTATCTTCCCTCAGCCCCCCACACAATTGTGGTTATTTCCAACAATTCACCAGTAAAAGTAACGTTTGTAGTTATCTTTGTACCATTCCTTTACTCCTTAGTTAAGCTGATTCTGAGGTACTTGATTTTCAGATGCATGGTTGTGAATGGGATTGTTTTTTCATAACACCTTCTGTCCTTAGATAATAGTCTTCTACTATATATTTTCATATACCAAAACTGAATGCAGACATTTAAATATATCCCTCTAATTCTGACTCAATTCACCAGCATGATACCCTTAATATCCATCCAATTACAGGAAAACTTCATGAATTTATTCTTCCCAATAAATTCAGAGTATTTCATTGTGTAGATGTGCAATAGTTTCTTTATCCATTCATCAATTCTTGGGCATTCAGGCATTACAGGTTCTGGCTATGGTAAATTATGCTGCAATGAACATAGAAGTGCAGATAGTGCTTCTTGCTGAGTGTTTATGGATCCTTGGGATATATTCCCAGAAGTGGTATTCCTGGGTCAAAGGGGAGCTCAATTTCTAGTTTTTTGAAAAATGTCCATACTGTTTTCCAAAAAGGCTGGACCAATTGGCATTCCACCTAACAATGAGGGAGAGTTCTTTTCTCCCCACATCCACAGCAACACTGGTTGCTCTTGTTCTTTTAGATGCGTGCCAGTCTCTGTGATGCAAGATGATATCTCATTGTTGTTCATATATGAATTTCCCTGATTAGTGATGAACATTATTTTCTCATGTGCAGTTTGGTCATTTGAATTTTTGATTTGAGAAAGAAAGATTCTGTTCATGTCATCACCCAATTTTCTGATGGGATTGAATGTTTTTCTCTTGTAGATTTCAACTAGTGCCTTGTGTATCTTTGATATGAGTCACTTATCAAAAGATATTTGATGAATAACCTTTCCAATTCGGTAGGCTGTCTTTGTATCCTAACTATTCTTTTTTTTTGAGGTTCATAATATTCTGAATTTAAGGTAGTACCATTGGTTTATCTTTGTTTCCACTTGCTTGATCAGTGGCATTTCATCTTTGAAGATGCCTTTAGTTTCAATATTGTGGAATGTTTTGCCAACCTTTCCTCCAATGTACCTGATGGATTCTGGATATAATGTTGTAGTGTTTAATCCATTTTGATCTAGCTTTTGTGCATTGTATTAGGTAGAGGTCTGAGCCCTTTTTAAAAAATTACTTTTGCATGTAGCTCTCCAGTTTTGTCAGCACCATTTGTTAAAGAGGCTTTTTTTGCTCCACTTCTTATTTGTTGTTCCCTTATCAAAGATTAAATTGATCATGTATTTGCGGGTCAGTAAGGATACTCATCTCTATTCCATTGGTCTGCATGTCTATCACTATTCCAATACCATGATGTTTTAATTATTATCCTTTTGTAAGACAGGTTGAAGGTGAGGAAGATGATGCCTCTCATCATTTTTCCCCAAGAATTGCTTTAGCTAATCATGGAGGCTTATTATTTCGTGTGAATTTCAGGAGAGTTTGATCATTTTCTTTGCAAAATGTCAAGGGATCGAATTGAATCTATATTTTACTTTGGGGAGTATTGCCATTTTTACAACACAAGTTTTTTCAATCTATGAGCAGGGAAAGTCTTTCTGGTTCCTTGTACCCTCTTTTATTTCTTGAAGTAATGTTTGTAGTTTTCTTTGTACCGGTCCTTTACCTCCTTAGTTAAGCCGATTCTGAGTATCGATTTTTGGAGGCACGGTTGTGAATGGGAATGTTTTCTTCATGTCACTTTCTTCTCTCACATTTTTTGCATATAGGAAAGCATTGAGACTTTTGGGTATTGTTGTTGTGGCCAGTGATCTTTACAATACAAGTTTGTTGTTTCTAAGAGCTTTTTAGTAGAGATTTCAGGGTTCTCTAAGTATAGTATTATGGCATCTGCAAATAGTGAGAGCTTGAATTCTTGCTTTTTTATCTGGATGCACCTAATAATTTTTTCCCTAGGTGCTATGGCAAGTAATTCCAGTACTGTATTGAATAGAATTAGTGAGAGTGGGCATCCTTGTCTTGTCCCTAATCTTAGAGGAAAGGATTTTAGATTTTCCTCATTGAAAATAATGTGGCTTGTGATAGATGGCTTTGGCTAAATTTAGAAAGGTTCCTTCAGCTCCCATTTTTTTGCCAGACTTAAAAACTTATTTATATAAATGAATATAGGATTATGGAGCGATAGCACAGCGGGTAGGGCGTTCGCCTTACAAGCGGCCAACATGGCCGACCCGAGTTCGATTCCTCCGCCCCTCTCGGAGAGCCCGGCAAGCTACCGAGAGTATTCGATATGCCAGACACAGTAACAACAAAGTCTCCAATGGAGACGTTACTGGGCCCGCTCGAGCAAATCGACGATCAACGGGAGGGCCTTTACCTTTACCTTACCTTATTATATTAAGTGATTTTAAATTTCATATTTACATAGGTTAAAATCCAATAGCAAACAATCATGACAAATTGACTTTTATTGATTCATTTTGTCATAATTGTCTTAATCACTTAACTTCCCGTTAGTCGTATATTTGCTCGAGCGGGCGCCAGTAACGTCTCCATTTGTCCCTGTCGCGTGCTACTGTAGCCCAATGGCATCTGTTCGCTCCGGGAACATGAAGGGCCTCAAACCAATCTTTCATGATCTTGACGAAGAAGTCTGACCATCTGGTAGGTGGGCGGCCACATGGTCTTTTAACATCCTGTGGAATCCAATCAGTAACAGCTCTAGTCCAACAGTTGTCTTTAAATCTCATTACGTGACCAGCCCATTTGATTTTCGACACCTTGGCAAATGAGACAGCATCCCTGATCCTTGATCGTCTACGGATGTCAGAACTCCGGATTCGTTCTCTCATTTGAGTGAAACATGATATTCCAAGCATAGCTCTTTCTATTCTTCTTTGGGAGACCTGAATAGCGTTCTCATCTTGTTTGCGTAGGGCCCAGGTCTCTGAGGCATATGTTAATGCAGGAAGAACAGTGGAATCAAAGAGATGTGCCCAGAGCCAGAGGTTCTTCATCCTCTTAGCTATTTCTTCGACATTCTTGAAGGCGTTCCAAGCCGCTCTCTTCCTCCTGCGCAGCTCGAGTGCCAGGTCATTTGTAATGTTGACCTCTCGACCTAGGTACACATAGCTGTTGCATTCAGAGATGGTTGTTCCGTTGAGAGCGAATGGGGCGTCAGGAACAAGGCTGTTTCTCATAAACATTGTCTTCGTAAGATTCAACTGTAGTCCTACCTTTCCACACTCACGGTCAAAGTCGGCCAGCATTTGTGCCGCTTGGCTGATGTTTGGTGTTATTAAAACAATGTCATCAGCAAAGCGGAGGTGGTGTAGTTGCCGACCATCTATCTTCACTCCCATTCCTTCGCACTCCAGTCGTCGCATGATGTTCTCGAGGGTGGCACTGAAGAGTTTCAGTGAAATGGTATCACCCTGCCGCACCCCTTTCTAGACATCAACGATCACTTCTTTGTAGAATGGTGAGATCCTGGTAGTGAATCCGCAATACAGCTCACGGAGGATCCTGATGTATTGGGCTTGAATGCCCTGATTCGCTAGGGCTTCAATGACTGCTTCTGTCTTAACAGAATCAAAGGCCTTCTTTAAATCAATGAACGTTAAACAGAGCAGCATCTTGAACTCCCGAGAAACCTCAATGAGCTTGGTTATCATGTGGATATGGTCGATGGTGCTGAATCCTTTGTGGAACCCTGCTTGCTCGCATGGTTGTACTTCATCTAGTGTTCTGCCAATCCTATTTAGGATGACTTGAGTGAACAACTTGTAGATGACAGACAATAGGCTGATCGGGCGATAGTTGCTAATGTCATGGATGTCTCCCTTCTTGAACAGTAGTATGGTCCTGCTGGTTTTCCATTGGGACAGAACCTTGCATTCAGACAGGTAGCGAGTGAAGAGCCGAGCCAGTGTATTGATGAGTACTGACGGCAGGTTCTTCAGGTGTTCAGGTCTGACCTTATCTGGGCCGGGTGCTGTTTGTTTCTTTACCGACGAAATGGCGTGTCGGATTTCGGAAGGGAGAACGTTGGGAACAACATATCCATCCTGTGGAATTTGGTATGTCGGCAAGTGGACATGGCTATTGAAGAGATTTGAGTAGAAGTCATGGATAATCTTCTCCATTGCCATTCTGGAGGATGTGATGGATCCATCAGGATGTCGGAGGGCAGTCATCTTGGTCTTGTAGTTGGCGAAGGACAGGCAGGCTTTATGAATACTTTTCCCAGCTTCTGCCGCATCTACCAGTACTTCAGCTCTTCTCTCTTTGAGGTCTTCCTTGATCGCATCTCTGCACTGCTTTGCGAGCTCGAACATTAGCTTGCGGTTGCCTGAGGCATGCGCCAAACCACGCTGGTGAATTAGCTCAAGAGTTTTCGAAGATAGGTTATTTTTTGTGGCTATCTCTCTCTTGGCGTTCCTCGCACATTCATGGAGGTGCTGAACCAGTCGATCGTATTCCTCATCA
The DNA here is from genome assembly GCF_029834395.1 of Sorex fumeus. NCBI lineage: Eukaryota > Metazoa > Chordata > Mammalia > Eulipotyphla > Soricidae > Sorex > Sorex fumeus. The sequence continues at coordinate 13,305,218 of NW_026606086.1, read as the reverse complement.
ATGTTGTCAACAATGGCATCTTCCCATGTTGCCGCAATAGTACCAAAGAGTTCCCAGTTGGTGGTCATTCTGGGAGTTCTCTTTTTGAACTTTGCAGCCCTTTCTCCCCGCTCTGTGAAGTAGAATTTTGCACGAAGGAGACGGTGGTCCGATCCTGTTCGAAATTTTGGGACAACAGTGACATCAGTCAGGCAAAACCGTTGATTGAATATGATGTGGTCTATTTCGTTGTGGAATCGTCCACCGGGAGACTCCCATGTCCATCGTTTAGATTCTGCCTTCTGGAACTCTGAGTTACCATGGATGGTCTTGGTCGACATGATGAACTCAGACAGTCTCTCACCCTGTTCGTTCCATTCTAGGCCATGTGTCCCGATGTGAAGTTCTTCAGCTGATCTTCTCGGTCCTATCTTGGCATTAAAATCACCCACAATGTTCTTGTAGAAGGTGTGGTCTTCTTTATAGAACTTCTCTAGCTCTATGTAGAACTTCTCGATTTCTCTTTCATCATAATGAGATGTTGGTGCGTAGACAACGAAGATAGAAACTGCAGGCAGTGAGCCACATCTATTCAAATGTAAACGTCCAATTCGGGTTGTTAGGCATTCGAATGAATCAATGCTCTTGGCCAAGTTTGTGTTGACAAGGACACCGACACCTCCAACACCTCTTTTATGGCATGTTCCAAGGAACAATTCTTCTCCAGTGTCGAAAACGGCGTGGTGAGATTCGTGCCTTCTTGTCTAGGTCAGACCAATGATGTCGTACTTGATCATTCGCGCTTGTACCATCAGGTCCTCGATGGATGCATCTGATGCTAGTGTACGTGCATTGAAAGTACAGACGATCATTTTTATCTTCCTTTGTTGTGGCAGCCTACGTCGGCCTTGAGATTTTGTCGGCCTCTCCTTTCTCATCCTTCTCAGTGCTGCCATGTTGGTGAATCCTTCAGGGTCAGGTGAATGAGACCAGTTGTAGTTACTGGTTTTGGTATATCGGATACACAGCGGATAGCTTGCATGTCTCCGTCCGCTGTGTCATAATTGTATTTGCTATTTTTTAATCATTTTTTTAATTAGTGAAACACCATGAAGTACATTTATAGACTTACAAATTTTTGTGCTTGGGTTTCAGTTATACAATGATCAAGTACCCATCCCTCCAACAGTGCCCATCCTTCACCACCACGGGTCCTAGCATCCCTCCCATCCCACCGCCCCCCCCCCCCGTCCCACCCTGCCGCTGTGGCAGGGCATTCCCCCTTGTTCTCTCTCTCTTCTTTTGGGTACTGTGTTTTGTCAGAGAGGCATTGAGTGGCAATCATGTTTGGTCTATAGACTACTTTTAGCATGTCTCTCCCACCCTGGGAGGGTCTTCACAACACCCTTTTTTTGGTGCTCTCATCTCTATCTGAGCTTCCTTTTCACCTAGCACATGTGGCTGGGCTTCAAGTCATGGAGCAAAATTCCTGGTACTAATCTGAGCCATTCCTGGGTGTTAGTCTACCGTTTTGTTGCTTTATGTTCCCCAGATGAATGGAATCTTTCTGTCTATCCCGCTCTTTCTGACTCATTTCACTTAACATGATACTTTCCATGTAGTACCACTTGTATGTAAATTTCATAACTTCATCTTTTCTAAGAGCTACATAGTACTCCATTGTGTAAATGTACCAAAGTTTCTTTTACCAGTCATCTGTTCTCGGGCACTCAGGTTTTTTCCAGATTCTGGCTATTGTAAAGAGTGCTGCAATGAACAGCCAATTGCAGATGTCACTTCGACTATACCTTTTTGCCTCTCTGGGATATATTTCCAGGAGTGCTATAGCCGGGTCAAATGGGAGATCAAATTCTAATTTTTTGAGAGTCGTCCATACTGTTTTCCAAAAGGGTTGGACCAGCCTGCATTCCCACCAACAGTGAAGGAGGGTCCCTTTCTCGCCACATCCGCGCCAGCACCTGTTGCTTTTGTTCTTGTGGATGTGGGCCAGTCTCTGTGGTGTGAAATGATTATCTCATTGTTGTTTTGATCTGCATCTCTCTGATGATTAGTGATGTAGAGCATTTTCTCATGTGCCTTTATGCCATTCGGATTTCTTCTTTGCGAAAGTTTCTGTTCATCTCCTCGCTCCATTTTTTGATGGGGTTGGGTGATTTGTTCTTGTGTAGTTTAACCAGTACCTTGTATTTCCTTGATATCAACCCCTTGTCGGATGTGTATTTGGTGAATATTCTTTCCCATTCTGTAGGCTGTCTCTGGCAAGCTACCCGTGATCTATTCAATATGCCAAACACAGTAATAAGTGTCACAATGGAGATGTTACTGGGCCCGCTCAAGCAAATCGATGAACAACGGGAGGACCGTGACCATGATTTCTTACTGTATCCATACAAAATAATTTATATTATATATGCTTATATGCTTGTCGGACAAGGAGAGGAGAAACACACCCATGGGATTCCGCTCTAGGGTGGGTCGTCCTGCTGAGAGAGGATCTGTCCTAGGAGCGGCTTTCCCTGAGGGAAAAAATTCTACCCCTATTGATTATGACCGCACCTATGTGTAATTGTTACCCCAATCCTTCATCCAGAGAGATATAATGAGACTGTAGAATGGGCAAGGGGAGGCAGAGGCAGAGAAGGGAGACTGGTGTGATTGGAATAAACTGCGACTAAGACCAACCAGCCTGGCCCTCGTTTCTTTCCTTGCCTGTCTATCACCATCAACTTCCCCGGAGTGGGGGAAGCAGCGTGAGACTACTGAACGCTGGTGGTGGGAGAGATAGAGCCACCGCCGCTGTGTGCTGTGCAACTTCTTTTGAGTTTGCACATCTGGCATTCCTGGGTGGGCACGAACCACCAACCTTTCGGTTTCATTTTTCATTTTTCATCATCCTGTTAATCGTCGATTGCCTCGAGCAGGCCCCAGTAACGTCTCTTTCATCCTAGCCCTGAGATTATATTCAGGGCTCTTTAGGAGAATGAGACCCATCATTGTTACTGGTATTTGGCATATTTGGTAGGCCACGGGGAGTTTGCCAGACTCTGCCCTGTGGGCAGGCTACATTCGACAGCCTGCAAGTTTGTCCAAAGTAGGAATGAGATAATAAGATGTCGCGCGGCCGCAAATGCGGCCGCACAGTTCCGGGATCTGGATTTTATAGTCTCTGAGTCTTGGCCGCTGATGGAATTACACGGCGCCAGGGGGCCAGGTGGTGGGTGTGACCCCCGCCTACTGGAATTTGGAGGATCTGGGTGGAAGATGCTCGACTCCAATTCGAGTAGGCTTGGAGGTCTCGGCCCCGGAACCCGCGTGGCTTTGTCCCTCTGCCAGTACCTTCAGGTGTGCGGAGAGTGGTCTCAGCATGGTGGTGGCTGGTCCTGGAGGTCTCCGGCTGCCGTAGCCCTGGCCGGGGCGGGGAGGAAAGCTCAACCCGCTCCCCTCCAAGGGACTCCGGGAAGGAACACCGAGGCGCGGGGGCAGAGACTGCACTGCTCTCGTCTGGGATCTGGATTTTATAGTCTCTGAGTCTTGGCCGCTGATGGGATTACACGGCGCCAGGGGGCCAGGTGGTGGGTGTGACCCCCGCCTACTGGAATTTGCAGGATCTGGGTGGAAGATGCTCGACTCCAATTCGAGTAGGCTTGGAGGTCTCAGCCCCGGAACCCGCGTGGCTTTGTCCCTCTGCCAGTACCTTCAGGTGTGCGGAGAGTGGTCTCAGCATGGTGGTGGCTGGTCCTGGAGGTCTCCGGCTGCCGTAGCCCTGGCCGGGGCGGGGAGGAAAGCTCAACCCGCTCCCCTCCAAGGGACTCCGGGAAGGAACACCGAGGCGCGGGGGCAGAGACTGCACTGCTCTCGTCCGGGATCTGGATTTTATAGTCTCTGAGTCTTGGCCGCTGATGGGATTACACGGCGCCAGGGGGCCAGGTGGTGGGTGTGACCCCCGCCTACTGGAATTTGGAGGATCTGGGTGGAAGATGCTCGACTCCAATTCGAGTAGGCTTGGAGGTCTCGGCCCCGGAACCCGCGTGGCTTTGTCCCTCTGCCAGTATCTTCAGGTGTGCGGAGAGTGGTCTCAGCATGGTGGTGGCTGGTCCTGGAGGTCTCCGGCTGCCGTAGCCCTGACCGGGGCGGGGAGGTTATCAGCCGAATATTGCAACATTTTTGAGTTTACACACTGATGAATATTAGTTTATTAATTTTCTGCATAATATAATCTATACTACGGGCAAAAACTATAATTTAGTGATTCTAGAAGAAATTCATGAATATAATATTGAGAATTTTTTGAAATATGTAAAAAAGACAGAAAATTATTGTTAATTCTCATAGATGCTCCCAAGAAGTATTTGTATTACAAAAAAGCACATTGACATTTGACTTGTTTTTCACATTTAACTTGAGTGTTCACAGTGTGACATTAATTTGTCAATATAATAACTTGTGAAACTCCATCCCCTTAATCATCATACAAAAACTAAAGTATTATAGCTATTTAAGACATTAACTACTCGGGATTTATGTGACAAATCATTTCATCTCTCTTTGGTATATAACAACCTAAGTCTTATATGGTTCATTAAAACAGTAATAGTACCTTATTGATTTAGTTATCAAATTGACTGAAATATTTTGGAAACAATTCTCACAATGGAGACGTTACTGGTGCTCATTCTAGCAAATCAAAGAACAACAGGGGACAGTGCTACATTGCCATAATTGCATGGGTTATGTTTTTAAACAGTTTATACAAATTACAAATTTATAGATTTACAGTCCAAATGTAGAAATATTAGAGAACATGTACTTCTTCATCAGGATATTGTATTTAAACAAATAAATACATACATGAATCAAAGACCAATAATAACATTGTATATAGCGCTCAAGAGAAAATTTAAAATATTTCCAGTTTCCTAACTTAATTTTAGAGTGAAAGTGCCACATATTTTAAAAATTCTATTACAAAATTGTCTTTTTGGAGTCTCACTTCAAAGTTCACAGGATTTACTCTTGGATCTGTGCTCAGGAATCACTCACATTGGTGTGATCTTTTGCAACTCTGACATTTTACCTAAATCACATTATGACAAACTTAGCAACGTTATTTTAAATTAGTTATGGAAAAAATCTGCCAATGTAGCTCCAATTTCAGACATTTATACAAAATCTATATCAAATAATAGATATTCTATAATAAAATGATTGAACCTAAATATAACACAACTTAATTTTTTTGTTTTTTTATTTTTGGGTCACATCCTGCAATACTAAGAAGATATTCTTCATTCCGCACTGAGGAATTCCTCCAGAGAGTCCTTAGGGAACCACATGGGATGTTGGGGATAATGGCTGGATTGGCCAAATGCCAGCTAAGCATCCTAAATGATGTACTATTTCTCCAGCACAGTATCTTCCATATTTTTAAATCTTCAATAATATAATAATAATTGCAGTGAGTTCACTGTCACGGTCCTGCTGTTGTTCTTAGATTTGCTTGAGCGGGCCCAGTAACGTCTTCATCATGAGACATGTTGTTACTGTGTTTGGCATATCGAGTACGTCACGGGTAACTTGCCAGGCTCTGCTGTGCAGGCGAGATACTCTCGGTAGCTTGCCGGGCTCTCCAAGAGAGGTGGAGGAATCGAACTCGGGTTGGCCATGTTGGCTGCGTGCAAGGCAAATTCCTTTCCACTGTGCTATCGCTCCAGCCGTTACAGAAAATCAATTCATTGATTAAAATTTACATGTACTTGTAAATTTACAAAGGCAAACGCCCTACTGCTATGCTATCGCTCCAGCCCACAGTAAGAAATATCTTAAACTTATAGAATTGCTCTCCTAGGGCCATCTCGATCTCAGACTACAGTGCTCAGGCCAGATAGTCTTTCCCACCTCTAGCAGGATCCTAGTATCGTTGTTACTTTTGGATCATGACAGCATTTGTCTATGATCAAACTCTTAACTTATAGTTAAGAATCGTGGTACTTTGGCCTGGCCCATTTCAATGCCAGGGTAGCTCACCGCTTGCCCTGGGTCCATTCAGTCCCTTGTCGGGACCCTGCTTTTGGGGTGTTAGGAACTAAGGGCAACTGAGTCTTAAGTAGAGAAAGCAGATGCCAGGGAGTGAATAATATTCAAAGCCAATCAAATCCTAAATTACAAAGCATAATGTTAACGGTCTTCCTGTATCTATACAAAAGGGCATTACTTTAAAGGAAACTCTTCATAAGGCATTAGGAGACGAGAAAGGTAATATTTCACTCATACATATAAAATCATAGATTTCTGAGGAATCTAACCTTACAGATTAACAGAGTCTGATTAGGGGGAAAGCTGATTAACTGGTTGGGGAGGAGAGCATAGGGAAGAATTTACAGATAAACACAATGGAAAGAAAATGCCTCAGGAGCACTGTGATGGGTGTAACCAGATAAACCTAAGCTCCTTGGGGAGGAAGGACAAAGCAGTGTCATCCTACAATCAGCATGGAAGACAACTGGCACATATATATTGCTCTCGTATGTATTTATATATTGCTACCATTGAGTACAGAGACTTGAAACCATTTTTCTTGTCATTTTTTTAATCTGATTTGAAGAGTTTTAGAACAATGTATTTCCATCAGGTAATTGTTAGTCTCTAAATACAAGCTGAGTAAATTCCTTGCATATTCTTTTCTCCAAGGGCAGGGCTCCCCTGGTTCTGTGCCTCTGGTAAATTTTGCCAAAAGCAGTTCATAGGAGATTCATTATCATGTTTCATGTTTAGTCACCAAGGACCAATTAAACTTCATATTGACCCTGCATGTCTATAAACTGCATTAACAAAATAATCATCTTAATACAGTGCATGAAAATCTGTCTCTACTCAAAGATATGAGAAATGACCTTTTCCTGAATCTTGTAAATTTACCTTAGTTTTTAAACACAAAAAATACGTTTGTATTTTAGCAATACTACACAAAAAATTGTTTCCTAGGTTTACATTTGAATAGAATTTTATCAGAACAATTTGAGTGATGGATAACTCAAATAGCATATCTGGTTCCAAAATATTATGGAAAACATAAGGCTCAATTAGATGGACATATTTTAATTTAAAAACTTTAATATATATTAATTTACTTGTTTTATTGTTTGAAGAATCAGGATATCTTTTAACTAACAGTAAGTATGTTTTTCTTGATAATTTCAATTTCTTCATTCACCATTCTATGTACTTTTTGGAGTAAAATTTTAACTTCTGTTTAAAATTAAAATTTCAATAATAAATTTGATAATTAGGAAAATAAAGCAGATAGTCTTGATGTTATTATGTCCCATAGATGACAAATGTAGTTAATTAGATGCTTTCGAATATATTTATAACACAGCTCATTTAAAACTGGTGTAAATTCTCCTATTCTTATTCCTGGAATGGCAAAATCAATAATGAATAAAGGAAAATATTAGCAAATCTCAATAAATATGGCTCACATGACTATCATCACTCATTCGTGTAGATATCTTGACAGAGAATCTGAACTTGTTTGACTTCTAATGTCCACAATTAATATTAGTTATACAATATGTACCTATGTTCTACATTATCTATCAAATTAGCAACTATTATTATAAATATCCAAGATAATTAATTGCAAGTTTTCCTATGAATATACTAAATAGAAAATATACATAAGTTTATTTTATCAGCGTACATTTTTCAAAGCAAGATTTCAGAGAATTTGTTAGGATTATAAAGTGACGGAATGATTCATATTCTACCATACTGTTTTGAGTTAGAATATCAAAGTGAATTCCCTAGAGGTTATGAGTCTTCACAGTTGTTTCAAAATGGTTAATACTAGAAATTCTTTTCAAAGGGTCCTTGATTGTCAAATGATTATATTCCCTTTTGAACTTGGGTTATTGATTTTTTCACCAATATTTGCTTACATCATTGTTTCTAACATATGGACGAACTCTATCTTAGTTGTTATTGGGTTGATGAAATTAAAATTAACTTAATTAGATACTAAGAAAACATGATTTAGGTAATATTGTGGATAGAATTAATATCAATTAGGTAAAAAGCATTTGATGATATTACAAACTAGTGATATTCTTTAAGGAACATCTTTGATTTGTTTTGTTTTGGGGCCACACTTGAGGATCAAACATGGGTTGACCACATGCAAGACAAGTTCCATACCCACTTCACTATCACTCTCGGGGATCTTTATTCTATTCCAGCACAAAGAAAACAAAAACACTTGCATTTGTTATTTACTAAAATAAATCTATTTCCTAACATTAATTATATTATTATGGTTGACAAAGAACTGTGGAAAACAAATTGAAGAGTCTCACAATTGACCTTAAATATTCACTAACATATATTGAACAATTATAATCATAAAACTTCACCTGCTTCTTAGAAAATGCAGGAGAGAAAAAACTTTCATCACAGTGGCATTTGCTTGGTAGATATTTGCATTAACATGAGTTTTCAAGTAATTTATGGATCAACTAGAAAGAATAAAATAGATGTTAAAATGAATGACAAATAGAAATCTCAGCTAAGCTAGTCTCTCCAGGTTATGGCAATATGTTACTAAATGTGAAGAGTATTATAAATATTTCTCTTAAAAAATATAACATATAGTCTGAAGAAGGCATCAAGAAGTAGAATAAAATAAAAAGGAATTAAGAATGTTTAAAGAGGAAGTGAAAATAAAACTATTGGATCATAGATTCTCCAGGTAGATAATCATTGTTTAATACTTGCATTAATACAGTATGCATATTTTAAGAAACTATCTTGAATTTCACCACCCACCATAAAACAAAATCTCGAGGCCCTCCCGTTGATCATCGATTTGCTCGAGCGGGCCCAGTAACGTCTCCATTGGAGACTTTGTTGTTACTGTGTCTGGCATATCCAATACTCTCGGTAGCTTGCCGGGCTCTCCGAGAGGGGCGGAGGAATCGAACTCGGGTCGGCCATGTTGGCCGCGTGCAAGGCAGACGCCCTACCCGCTGTGCTATCGCTCCAGCGATAAAAAAAAAAAAAAAATCTAAACAATTAAAAATTCCAAATTGAGGGGTTGGAACAACAGTACAGCGGGTAGGGCATTTGCCTTGCACGTGGCCAGCCCTGTTTCAATACCCAGCATCCCATATGATCCCCTGAGCCCTGCCAGGTGTAATTCCTGAGTACAGAGTCAGGAGTAACGCCTGTGCATCGACAATTGTGAACTAACCCGCCCCGCCAAGAAAAGTAAAAACTCTAAATTTGAATCAGATATCTATAAAAATTTAGTGAAAATACCTGTGTTATAAAAATCATTTCAAGGGAGACATAAAAATATTTTTGATCAAAATGGTGAATACAAATCTATGTATATTTAATTTTTCCACAAGGAAGGAAATTTGTCAGAATTAGATGTGTACAGAATAGAATTTTATATTAAACTGTCCTATTTGATGTATCTATAAAATCTTAGTTTATTTTCTGTGTGTTTAGAATTTTTAATGTTGGGGATATGGCTCAAATATAGGAGAACAAGCTTGTTTTTGGTCATTTTCTGGGTTTTATTTCCAATTATCAACCTGAATCAAGAGCACTGCTACACATGGTCTTGGCATAATCCAACATCTTTCATACCTGAGCATTTCTGAGAGTGACTGCTATTGTGGAATATTTAATTTGGGAAAAGATGGTATTGTTTTCTGGTTTTCTTGTTCTTGAAAATAACCTTAAAATGTTAACAGATATTTTCACTTAACTTTTGTCTGTATTTTGAAATTGAGATAACACGATAATATATTACTTTATGTCACATTACATTACTGTACATTTTGTTGAAATACATTTCAGACTTTGATTATTTAAAGTTTCTGTCTTTATACCTCCAAATTTTTAAAAACTATTTTTGTGTTTTTCTGTGAAGTAATAAATTCATAGTAACATTTTTCCTTCTCCTCCTCCTCCTGCTCCTACGCCTTCTCCTTCACTTCCTTCTTCTTCGTCTGTATCTTCTCTTCCTTCTTCTTCTTCTTCTGTGTTCGACGTTTAATCCTGGCTCTGTGCTTAAGGATCACTGCTGACAGGATTCAAGGAACAACCCCATTTTCCACAGCTGTCGGTTTAATAAGCCCAGAATTGTTATCTAGGACCAAGTATTTATCACATTACTTACTATATATTTCATTTTCTTTTGTTTTTCTCAGTACTACAGATGAGCCAGATTATCTGGTATTTGTCCACTGTTAGGGCATGGATCGAGATCTCCCTCTAAGGACAAAGAGACTCCAGAGACTGCAAACAGCAACATGTTTATTGTAAGACTGGGTAGCTAGGGTCCAACTGCCTACACAGACACGCAGGTCTGGCAGGTTGGGTAAAGACCCCAAGCTTCTCCAAAGGAGATCTTACATAGGCCTTTTTCCGACCATTACAGCAGTTAGCCTGCGCATTTCGTAGCCAATACATTTGTAAGAACAAATACTTTCCTAACCAATCCAATCAAGGATACATCACTTCTTAGCCTATAGTTTAAAGATCAGCATTTGCATCAGTGCTTAGGAAAGTCCTGGTTTTTAGGGCAGTCCCGGGTCTTGCAGTATGGGTTTGTGAGAGACATCCGGTTATCTGGTCTGACCCCCACCCTTCTCATGACTTGAAAATCGAGTACCTGTATCTAAATTCCTTGCTCAGGCGCAGAAAAAAACAGTTGTTTTGCAATGTGGTCTCCTGTAAAGAGGATCTGAAAAAGTTTATGTAGACCTGTTCCTCAAAGAAACAGTTATTTTGCAATGAGGGGCTCCTGTAAAACTGATCTGAAAAAGCTTTTTAGACGTGTTCCTTACATCATCATTCTGACTTAATATAAAAAATGATTTGTTCTGATATTTAAATACATATGTATATATTTTGTGAGACAGAAGAGAAACAGTGCGAGTAGCAAAGCAAAAAATGTGGCGCTTTTTAAAAGTTTTCAGATATTTAAATATGTGTGGTATATTGTACACATTTGGAATTTTTGCAATGCATTATGTATATATGTCTCATATATATTGTGCTCATAATGCTTGAAAATCATTATAAGTTTAGTACAAGCAAATGACAAAAAGAGCACTCATATGTTGCATGAATATTTGTTGTCAGAGGAGCTGAGACAAAGAATGTGAAAGAAATTCATGTCATGGAGGGCCAGATTCTCTCAGACCTGTGACAAAGGTAGAGAGTTCCGAAATCTCCTTTTATTGATCATGGTAACTCTAAAGGGCGCAATACATTGACATCATCAAAAAGAGTTATAGGAAGAACATTGAGGCAGCAAAACATACATTGTTTCCTTCAGTCAGTAGGCCAGTAGTTTTGACCTCCAGAAAGAAGATACAAAACCAAAACTGAAACCTTTCTTGAGCTACAAGTATTTGGATTTGCATCCCAAAGACTAGTCTGGCTAGAGCCTGAAATCCATATCCCAAAGATCAGGCCTGGCTACCACCTGAGATCTGCATATCAAAGACCAGCCAGGTTTCTGTGAGAAAAGGAAAACTGCCCAGTACAATATACTGAAATTATTTACTAAAGGCAGTTTGAAGGTGGAAAATGGTTCAGCCTCATCCAAACTAGTCAGGACTAGTCATGGGTCCCTATGTTCCTGCCTGTTGTGTGGTGCAGTCTATATAGGCTCACCCTGACAGTTCAGTCCAGCCCCAACACTCATAGGCATGAGTTTTTAATATAGCAAATATTCACTCAAATGAAAAATCCTACTTCAGTAGTTTATCAAAAATTCCATATAAAATATTTCTTAAAATACCTGAACTCCTCTCTTTCTTTCCATATAGATTGCAAGGAAATCAAGGGATGAAAATGGGAAACCACACAGCAGTAACCACATTCGTCCTCCTGGGATTGACGGATGACCCACAACTACAGATTTTTATTTTTATACTTCTGCTTATTGCCTACGTGTCAAGTGTAACAGGAAACCTAACTATCATCATCCTGACATTAGTGGATTCCCACCTCAAAACAGCTATGTATTTTTTTCTTCAAAATTTTTCGTTCTTGGAAATCACATTTACTTCTGCATGCATTCCAAGGTTCCTGTACAGTCTATCAACAGGTGACAGAATCATTACCTATGGTGGTTGTGTATGCCAGGTATTTTTTGCATACCTGTTTGGAATCACTCAATTTTTCCTCCTGGCTGCTATGTCTTATGATCGATACATAGCCATCTGTAAGCCTCTGCATTATGTGACCATCATGACCCATATTTTCTGCAAAAGACTTGTACTCTGCTGTTGGACAATCACTTTACTGATGCTAATCCCAGGACTTATTTTATTTCTGAATCTGGAATTTTGTGACTCTAATGCCATTGACCATTTTTTCTGTGATGCATACCCTATGCTGAAGATCTCATGCTCAGATATATGGTTGATAGAGAAGATGGTTTTATACTGTTCTACATTTATCCTTGTGGTTACTATCATTTTTGTTGTTCTGTCCTATATAAGTATCATTCAAACGATTCTGAAATTTCCCTCTGTTCAGCAAAGGAAAAAAGCATTTTCTACCTGTTCTTCTCATATGATTGTGGTTTCTATAACATATGGTAGCTGTATCTTTGTCTATATTAAACCATCGGCAAAAGATGAAACAGCTATTAATAAGGGTGTCACAGTTATAAATACTGCTGTCTCCCCTATGTTAAACCCATTTATTTATACTTTGAGAAACAAACAAGTTATTCAAGTCTTTCATGGTTTAGTTCAAAAAGTATACAGTTTTTGTGGAATTAGAAATATGGTAAAGTAAATATGAAAGCAAACTTTATCAGTATATATATAGAGACAGATATGAAGAAAACTGTTTTTAATGATATATAACCTATGATCATTTTAGACAGGATATTAACAAATATACCTCGAAGACAAAATATAAAATCACTGTTTAAGTTTATAACCCATTTTTTCTTGTTCTAATTGCAGCCCTTTTTAGCAAGACTACCCTATATACTTAGGTCTTCTATACCTTTTCCTCCTAATAGCCGATGAAAATCAATGAGGGTAAATGCTGACAGCAAGATCTCAGATTCAAAATGTGATTTATTTCTAAAACATTGTTGTTCACATTCATAGTTGTTTTACTATTCTCAAATTTTGGTACCCATACATTCAATGATGGGCCACATATAAAGATTGTAATCTAGTTCAATGGAACAAAGGGGATAAATGGAACATGGCTTGGCGTCAGCCTCAGGCAACCGCAATCAAATGTCTGAGCTCACAAAGCAGTGCAGAGAAAAGATAAAGGAAGACCTGAAAGAGAGACAAGCAACAGTGCTGGCAGATGTGGCAGAATCCTGGAAAAGCATTCTCAACACCCATCTGTCTTTCGCCAACTACAAGACCAAGATGACTGCCCTCCAACATCCCGATTGATCTATAACATCTTCCAGAAGGGCAAAGGAGAAGATTATCCATGACATCTACGCATATCTCTTCGATAGTCATGCCCACCTGCCCACATACCAAATTTCTCAGGATAGATATGTCATTCCCAACAATCTCCCTTCAAAATCCAAAACGCCATTTTGTAGGTAAAGAAGCGAACAGCGCCCAGCACAGACAAGGTCAGACCTGAACACCTGAAGAACCTGCCGTCAGTACTCATCAATATCCTGGATCAGCTCTTCACACGCTAACTGTCTGAATGCAAGATTCTGTCCCAGTGGAAAACCAGCAGGACTGTACTACTATACAAGAAGGGAGACATCCACCACATTGGCAACTATCGCCGATCTGCCTGTTGTCTGTTGTGGATAAGCGGTTCAATAGAGTCATCCTGAATAGGATTGGCAGAACACTAGATGAAGGACAACCATGCGCGCAAGCCAATTTCGAAAAAGGATTCATTACGATTGACCATATCCACATGATAACCAAGCTCATTGAGGTTTTTTGGGAGTTCAAGATGCCGCTCTGTCTAACATTCATTGATTTAAAGAAGACCTTTGATTCTGTTGAGACTGAAGCAGTCATCGAAGCCCTAGCCAAACAGGACTTCAAACTCTATACATCAGGATCCTCCATGAGCTCTATTAAGGATTTACCACCAGAATCTCACCATTCTTCAAGAAAGTGATCATCCATATCAAGAGAGGGGTTCGACAGGGTGATGCCATTCACCAAAATTCTTCAGTGTCGTCTTCGGGAACCTCATGTGATGTCAGAAGGAATGGGAGTGAAGATAGATGGTCGGCAACTACACCACTTCAGCTTCACTGATGACATCGTTCTATTAACACCAAACATCAGCCAAGCGACACAAATGCTTACCGACTTTGACCGTGAGTGTGGAAATGTCGGACTACAGCTGAATCTCATGTAGACAATGTTCATGAGAAACAGTCTCTTTCCTGACATTCCATTCGATCTCAATGGAACAAACACATACAAATGCAACAGTTATGAATACCTTTTTCGAGAAGGCAACATGACAAATGACCTGGCACCTGAGTTGCACAGAAGGAAGAGAATGGCTTGGAATGCCTTCAGGAGTGTTGAAGAAATAGCTCAAAGGATGAAGAATCTCTGGTTCCGGGTACATCTCTTTGATTCCACTGTTCTTCCTGCATTAATATATGCCTCAGAGACCTGCATCCTACAAAAAGAGGATGAGAACGCTATTCGTGTCTCCCAAAAAGGAATTGAAAGAGCTGTGCTTGGAGTATCAAGCTTCACTCAAATCAGAGAAAGAATCCGGAATTCCCACCTCAGTCTACGATCAAGAATCAGGACGCTGTCTCATTTGCCAAGGCATCGAAAATCAGATGGGCTGGACACATAATGAAATTTGGAGACGACTGCTGGACTGGAGCCATCACTGACTGGATTCCAAGGGACGTCAAAAGATCACATGGCCGCCCACCTACAAGATGGTCAGACTTCTTTGACTGGCCCTGAACTATCAGTTTGAGGCTCTTCATATTCCTAGAATGAGGAGACAATATTGGGCAACACTAGCATGCGACAGAGATGAATGGAGACGTTAATGGAGCCCACTCGAGCAAATTGATGAGTAATGGGTGATCAAGTGATCAAGTAGTATATGAAGAAACAGGAAAAGCAAATTAACAGTATCCTATGATACCAAATCCTTCCATTTTGAGTAGAGAACTGAGGTTACCAAGTGTTACAGGGAATATTCTTGTGAAGAATCAGATTAAAAATGACACAAGGACAGTTGTGGAGGGTCTTTGGCTATGTTCTGTTTCGATTATAATTATGATACCTAAAGTACAATACATTTTTTAAAAAGCAACTAGACTATACCATTTCTTGAAAAAACACAAAAGAACAGAATATGTTAACAACTCGCAATTAACTATAACTATATGCATCCATATTTCTACATATGTAGAAAAAGATGTATATAAAATAGCACTGTAGCACTGTCCTATTGTTCATCGATTTGTTCGAGTGGGCACCAGTAACATCTCACAACTAATTGTGAGACTTGTTACTGTTTTTGGCATACAAAACACATAGCTTGCCAGGCTCTGCCCTCAGGTGAAATACTCTCAGTAGCTTTCTGGGCTCTCTGAGAGGGTTGGAGCAATTGAATCTAGGTCAGCTGCATGCAAGACAAATGCCCCACACGCTGTGCTATCACTCCAGCCCATATGTAAAATATACATATAAAATACATAAGCTTCATAATGCAATAATAAAAACAATGTTCATAACTCTTAAGAAAAAGTTTTCTTATCTGGAAAATGTAGACGAACTTAAAAATGCTGAGAACATAACAAATGAATACAACAGCAGGTAACAGATTTCAGAGTCCATTTGTTAGTCTAAACATTTTTTATGTTTATTGAGTATTGTATCTTATTACTGACTGACTTCACAACTAATATTTTTAAGAAAAATTGCACTTTAGAAAAGAAGTGAGAGAAAATTTTCTGTATGTTGAATGGATATGGCATTGATATAGCCATATACACAATTGTGTCTAACCATTGAATTTTTAGAAATAAACTGACCATTTTATTTTTATTTTTGGATTCTGTTTCGGGCCTCACATATGCTGTTCTCAGGACTTACTTCTGACTCTGTGCTCAGGGATCACTGTTGATTTGTTGGTAGTTCCACGGTCAGCTGCTTTGAAGGGCAGTAGCCTACCTGTTGTAGTTTCTCTCCATCCCCATTAGCTGCTTAGTTTTTAACACCTATGAATATCTTTTCTCTTTGTTTAATACCTATTAAATAATACCTATTAATATCTTGTTTCTCTGTTTTGGGGTCACACTTTACAGTGCTCAGGACATACTCCTAGGTCTGTGCTCAGGGATCAGTCCTGTGAGGGCCTAGGGACTATATAGAGTACCAAGAATCAAATCTGGATCAGCCACATGCAAGGCAAGTCTTGCATCTACTGTACTATTGCTCTGGTTCCGATCAATATCTTTTTTTGTATGACTTTATATTGTTGGTATGTTCATAAATAATTGTATTATTCTAGTGTGGAAGTTTTCATAGACATAATTTCTAAAAACAAATTGAGTTTCTAACAATATATTTGGATATATGAAAATTTCTATAATCATGAAGACTGGATAGCATAATTCTTAACTCTTTATTTACTAGTTTTTTACACCACTGTTTAAAATAAAATTTTACCCATGACGATAGTTTGGTTTTATGTATACTTTTTCCTATCAGGGCTAAATAATCTAAAATTTTCCAGTGGATTATCTTAAATTTACGTTGATATTCAGAACTGAATGAGAAAAATTTACTGTAGTTTTCCATTCTCTGTTTAAACTTACATTTGTTATTGATAGACTAAAAATGACATTATGTTTTATAACATCTTGTTTTATCCTATCATATCTTATTTTCCAGTATTAATTCCTATGATTACATGTATTTATAATATTATAATCTGAATTAAAACTAAAGTCCTAAATAATGTAAAAATGTAGTTATAGGAAAAAGATGTTTTGCTTTCTCTTGACTAGATTTTCTAACTACTAATTAAAATTGATGATTATTAAAATTGAGAAAATATCCAAAGTAGTGAATGTAAAAAAAAATACACGACTAATTGAGCTCTTATATGACCTAGCAATTACACTATTTAGAATAAACCCCAAGGGTCCAAAAATACAGTACAGAAACATCATTTGTACTCCTGTGTTCACTGTAGCCCTATTCACAATAACCAAAATCTGGAAACAACCCAAGTATCTAAAACAAGATGCTTGGATAAAGAAATAGTTCACAAAGGAAAACTATTCAGTCTTAAAAGGTGAACTCATGTCATTTGCCTCCACATAGATGATCTGGACAGTATCATGCTCAAGTTATTCAGAAAAAGAGGGGCAGACACAAATATGCATATGCTCTCTCTCATTTGTGGTATGTAAACACAGTTGCGAAATAGCAAATGCCCAAAACAATAGAAATGAGAAACATGAGAACTTGTCATCAGGTCATCTGGAAATAGATGGAGGGTTTCCATGAAGGGGCTGGCTGAAAGATAGGACAGAGAAGGGACTACTATGACAATGATGAAGGGAAATGGTCACTCTGGAGGCGGATAGGGTGATGGGTAAAGTGTTATGCATGAAATCCTAAAGTAATAGTACTGTAAACCACAATGCCAAAGAAAAAGATTCCTGCCATAGAGGTAGGTTGAGGGGCAGGAGGGGAGGGACACAGGGAACCTTGGTGGAGGGAAGCGGACACTAGTGAAGGGATTCTGTTGGAACATCGAATGCTTGATACTCAATCATGAAAAGCTCTGTAAGTCGCAGTACCTCAATAAAATTATAAAAATAAGTGAAATAATTTATAAGTATGAAAAAGATCAATTGTTTTGATATTAATATTATTGGCCTTGAGGGATAGCACAGAGGGTAGGGCATTTGTCTTGCACTCAGCTGACCTGGGGTCGATTCCTCTGTCCCTCTTGGAGAGCCCAGCAAGCTATCGAGAGTATCCTGACCACAGAGCAGAGCCTGGCAAGCTACCTGACGTATTCGATATGCCAAACACAGTAAGAATAAAGTGTCTCACTTTGCGTTCCTGGAGCGAGCAGACACCACTGGGCTACAATACCATGCAATAGGGATGAATGGAGACGTTACTGGCACTCGCTTGAGCAAATCGATGAGTCATAGGGACAAGTGATAGAAGCAATAATTCTATCATTATGGACATTTACATTTCAGTAGAATAGTATGCAATGCCATTAAATTGTTTATAGTATATTTTATTTTGAAAATCTCTGTAGAAGTGTTTAAAATTTTCTTTAATTTATAACGTGAAGCAGCTTGCTCTAGCTAATAAATCTGGAAATAGATGACTTCAGCATATTAAATCTTATAAAATAAAAGTAGTGTGAGAAAACTAAAAAATAACTATGAAATAGTGTAGGATGAGGTTAAAAAAGTTTTAGAGATTTGTTTCTATGGAAACTTAAACTGCATAAAAAGTTAATGAAGAAGGGCAATTTGAAAGCATTTCAAGTTATTGTACTAAGCTAAATATTCAGAGCAATTCAAATACCACTGTGATTTTCTATAAAATAAATAGTTCTTGGAAGAATCTGCGAGAATTAGCAATTGTTCTCTACCTTTTTTAAAATATTAAAAATTCTCAATAATTTATTTATGCAGCTTCTCTAGCATCATTAAATTATATCCTTATCCCATAGTATTGACTAAAATATGCAGAAAAATTAAGAAAGTAATATTCATCTTCATGGAAAATAACTGGCAATGTGTATGTTACTTTCACGTATATTTATATGTTGATACTATTGAAAATGAAGATAATGAAATTACTTTTCATATTTTGTTTGCACTTTGCTATCTGACTTTAAGAGTTTTAGAATAAAGTATTTCCAACAGATAAATGTTAATCACTAAATTTATGCTGAGTAAATTCCTTGCATCTTACTATCAGGGACACGAGTTCCCTGGTCTATGCCTCAGTTAAATTTTGCTAAATTTGTTTATGTTAGATTTGTTAGCATGTTTTATCTTTGGCACCAAGGATCAAGTAAACTTCACACAGTCACACACAGTCACAGTCCTCCCGTTGTTCATCGATTTGCTCAAGTGGGCCCAGTAACATCTCCGTCATGAGACTTGTTGTTACTGTGTTTCGCATATCGAGTACGTCACAGGTTGCTTGCCAGGTTCTGCTTTGCGGGCGAGATACTCTCGGTAGCTTGCCAGGCTCTCCGAGAGGGGTGAAGGAATTGAACTCGAGTCGGCCATGTTGGCTGCATGCAAGGCAAACACCCTACTGCTGAGCTATCATTGCTCCAGCCCGACTGTGTTGATATAATAATCATCTTAATTCATTTAATAAAAATCTGTATCAACCCTGAGATATTGGAAATGATCTTCTTTCAGAATCTTGTAAAATTTACATTAGATTTTAAAGATGCAGGAAGTTGTATTTTTTTTAGAGAAATACTGTCTGTACATTTATTTATTTTACTTTTTTAATTTTTTGCCTTTGGGACCACACCTGGAAGTGTTCAGGGCTTTAACTGACTCTTCACTCAGTGATCACTTCTGGTAGGAATTTGGGGTGCCAGGGATCCAACCCCAGTTAAATGAAATAAATACCCTACCCACTGTACTATCTCTCCAGCCCCTAAAGCTTATCTTAAAGGCCTATATTAATATATTTTTCTGTATATATTTATACTTTTGGCATAACAATAGATAACTGTGTTATGTTCATGTGAAAATTTTCAAAGGCACAGTTTCTAAGACAAACTTGAATTAAAATATTTTAATTAATTAAGTCAATATTTTAATTAATTAATATAAAATTAAAATATTTTAATTTGTCATGTTGACCTCTCGACCTAGGTACACATAGCTGTTGCATTCGGAGATGGTCGTTCCGTTGAGAGCGAATTGTAGGATAACATTGGTTTATACTTTCTGCCTTGCTACAGGGAATGTTCAGTGTCATCCGAGCCAGTCAAGACACATGAAAAATCTGGCCCATTTTCGTGGGCCCCTATGTTCCTGTCCGTTGCATGGTGCAGTCTACATGGGCTCACCCTGATCGCTCAGTCCACCCCTAACAGCATTTGCCTTGTATGCATCAGACACACGTTTAATCCCCGGCATCCGTATGTACCCCAAGAACCACCAGGCATAAGTCCTGAGTGCAAAGCCAGGAATAACCCCTGGCCATTGTTAGATGTGATCCCATAAAACAAACAAACAAAGAAAGCTTACAGGGAAAAACATACAACGGGAAAAGACCTCAAAATATCTTTGGAGCGAATCAGAGACCTAGGTGATAAACTCAAGAGGAACAACATAAAAATCATTGGAATACTAGAAGGGTAGAGGCAACCCCAGTGAAGTAGCAACAGCTAAAGGTATCATTGCTGAGAAGTTCCCAGAGCTGGAGAATGCAGACATCCAGATCCAAGAAACCAAAAGATTACCTGCTTAATGAGACCCTAATAAAAAGAGTCCAGACTCCAAAACATATCATAATCATAATGATAAATACCACAGATAGAGACACAATACTCCAATCAGCAAGGTCAAAGAAGAAAATCAAATATAAAGGAGCACTCCTTAGATTTACAGCTGTGTTATCAGAGAAAACTGTCTGCACTCAAAGACAGTGGTCAGATATAGTGAAAAAACTCAATGAAATGAACGAATCACCAAGAATGCTTTATCTATCTAGATTCACACTCAGACTTGAAGGAACAATATATTATTTCTTTTTTTTAAGTAAATAGATTTTATTTGGAGGGTTCTTAAAGGTGTGGAGGGAGAGAGTGAGAGTGAGAGTAATGCACTCAAGAGAGAATGTAGGCTTCTCCAAGGGCAATGAGAGTCCCTACACACATCCTAGCATTAGACACCAAAGCATGAAAGAACACATCTCAAGAGGGGAGATGCAGGCAACACCTGTGCTCAGGCAACACATCCACTCAGCCATGGGAGGGCAAGCAGCACATGGGCTCAAGCAGCATATACTCCAAAAATACACTATTTCATAGTGAAACAACAGCTCAGGAACTTCTTACACTCAAAAAAAAAACCATCAAAGAAGGATGGAAGGGGCTATTGTGAGGCAAGAAAATCCCCTACAAGGAAAACAATCCTCTTAAAAAATGACAACACAAAACCCCATGACAATAATCTCTCTCAAAGTCAATGGACTAAATGAACCAATTAAGAGACACAGTGGTAGGGCTGGAGCGATAGTACAGTGGGTAGGGTGTTTGCTTTGCATATGGCCAACCTGGGTTCTATTCCTAATATCCAATATGGTTCCCCAAGTACCACCAGGAGTAATTCCTGAGTGAAAAGTCAGGAGTTACCCCTGTGCATCGCTGGATGTGTTCCCAAAAGAAAATAAAAATGAGAGAGAGAGAGAGAGAGAGAGAGAGAGAGAGAGAGAGAGAGAGAGAGAGAGAGAGAGGTGGCAACATGTACAAAAAAATACTGTACCCAATATCCTGCTTCCTTCAAGAAACACATCTGAACAGTCAGAGCACACACTGACTCACAGTAAAAGGCTGGAAAACAACTCTTCAAGCAAAAAACTCCTTCAAAAAAGCTGGGATGACCATACTAGTATTTAACAACATGGATTTCAGGCTGAAAAAATAATTAGAAAGGACAGAAAAGATCTCTTTTTAAATAATCAAGGGATAAGTACAGGAGGGAACAATCAAAATCCTAAACTTATATGCATCCATATATGCTGACCCACAACTAAGAGGCCAGCAAAGTATTTAAACAACTGCCAATAAACTTCAAGGAGGACATTGGTAGCAACACAATAATAGTTGGAGAATTCAACACAGCCTCATCACCTCTTGATTGATCAAAAAGATTAAAACTCATCAAAGAAGTACTGGCTCTGAAGGAAGAAATGGAAGAAGGCTAATAGATGTCAACAGGGCTTTTCATCCCCCTTAAATCAAATACACATTCTTTTCCAGGGCACATGTAAGATTTTCCAAAATAGACCAAACACTGGGACACAAAACAAACCTCAATAGAATCAAGAAGATATAAATTGTATCAACTGTCTTTTCAGACCACATACCAAAGTCTGCAGGATGGATATGTCATTCCCAGGGTTCTCCTTCTGAAATATTACATGACATTTTGTTGGTAAAGAAGCATACAGTCCCCATTCCAAACAAGGTCAGACCCGAACACCTGAAGAATCTGCCGCCAGTTCTAATCCATACACTGGCTCTGCTCTTCAAATGCTACCTGTCTGAATGCAAGGTTCTGTCCCAATGGAAAACCAGGAGGACCGTTCTGTTGTAGAAGAAGGGAGACATCCATGACATCGGCAACTATTCCCCTATCTACCTGTTGTCCACCGTCTAATAGTTGTTCACTCGAGTCACCCTGAATAGTTTTGGCAGAACACTAGACAAAGAACAACCATGCGAGCAATCCAGGTTCTGAAAAGAATTCTGCACGATCGACCATATCCACAAGCTGACCAATCTCATTGAGGTTT
Source organism: Sorex fumeus (assembly GCF_029834395.1). Taxonomy (NCBI): domain Eukaryota; kingdom Metazoa; phylum Chordata; class Mammalia; order Eulipotyphla; family Soricidae; genus Sorex; species Sorex fumeus. The sequence continues at coordinate 13,282,662 of NW_026606086.1, read as the reverse complement.
CATGAGAGTTCAAGATGTCGCTTTGTCAATAGATTCATCAATTTAAAGAAGGCCTTAAATTCTGTTGAGGCTGATGTGGTCATCAAAGCCCTAGCTAAACAGGGCTTTCAAACTTTTCAAACAGGGCTTTCAAACATCAGGATGCTCCGCAAGCTATATTACAGATTCACCAGCAGGATTCAGCCATTTTACAAGGAAGTGATCATCAACGTAAAGAGAAAGGTTCATCAGGTTGATACCATTTCATGAAAGTCTTCAGTGCCACCCTTGAGAACGTCAGTCATGTGATGACTGGAATGATAAGGAATGGGAGTGAAGATAGATGGTCTGCTACACCACCTCTGCTTCACTGATGAAATTGTTCTAATATCACCAAACATTAGACAAGTGCCACAAATGCTGGCTGACTTCAACCATAAGTGTGGAAAAGTCGGACTGCAGTTGAATCTCATGAAGGAATATTTATGAAAAACAGACTAGTTCCTGATTTTTCATTTGCTCTAAGCAGAACGAATATCTCCGAATGTGGCAGTTATGTGTACCTGGGTCAAGTACTCAACATGATGAATGACTGGCACCTGATTTGCCCAGGAAAAAGACAGGGCGTGGAATGCCTTCAAGAACATAAAAGAGGTTGTTAAGAAGACGAAGAACTCTGGCTCCGGGCACATCTTTTTGACTCCACCATTCGTCCTGCAGTAACCACACCTCAGAGACCTGGAACCTATGAAAACAGGTTGAGAACATTATCCGGCTATCCCAAAGAGGAATCAAAAGAGCTATGTTATGCACCAACATCCAATTATGATGAAGGAGAAACTGAGAAGTCCTACATGGAGCTGGAGAAATTCCATAAAGAAGACCATACCTTCTATAAGATCATTGTCGGTTATTTTAATGCCAAGATAAGACCGAGAAGATCAGCTGAAGAACTCCACATCAGGACCCATGGCCTAGAATGGAACGAACAGGGTGAGAGACTGTCTGAGTTCATCATATCGACCAAGACCATCCATGGTAATTCACAATTCCAGAAGGCTGAATTTAAACGTTGGACATGGGAGTCTCCCAGTGGACTGTTCCACAACAAAACTGACCAAATCATATTCAATTGACAGTCTTGCCTGACTGATGTCGCTGTTGTCCCAAAATTCCAAACGGGATTGGACCATCATCTCCTTCGTGCAAAATTCTACTTCACAGAGTGGAGAGAAAGGGCTGCATGTAGGATAACACTCTTTTGTCCTTCCTCAGGTAGCTTCGGTTTGTCAGGTCCCACCCATCTAAGAACACTGAACTTGTATTGTAAGCAATGTCCTTTCTGTGTGGACACAGGAAGACAGTTAATATTATGCTTTGTAACTTGGGAGTTGATTGACTCCGAATAATATTTACTCCTGGGCATCTGATTTTTGACTCAGTTGCCCTTAGTTCCTAGCACCCCAAAAGCAGGGTCCCTATGAGGGACTGAATGGACCCAGGGCAAGCAGTGAGCTACCCTGGCATCGAAATGGGCCAGGCCAAAGAGCCACGATACTCAACTATAAGTTGAGGGCATGATCATGGACAAATGCTGTCATGATCCAAAAGTAAGTAACGACGAGACTAGGACGCTGCTGGAGCTAGGAAGATTAACCTGGCCTGAGGACTGCGAAATGTATAGTGAGATGTTCTCAGGAAGAACCAAACTAAATTTATATCTCTTACTGTGCTCATACAGAATGACATTGCTAGAAATATTAGAAATAGATTTATTACAACTATTTAAGTAGATTACTAACTGAAGGAAGAACACACCCTTGTTGGGATCCCACCCTTGGGTGGATCTCCTAGTAATCTGAAGTAATCTCTGTAGATGAGATTTTATCCTTGAGTTAATCTCCTGGAGGAGTGGTCTTACCTCTCTTTGTTGATTCGTCAGTATTCAACCCACCTTTATGTCACCGCCTTATGTGACTGCTATATAAAGTAAGACGTAAGCTCGGAAAATGGGTCAGAAGTGAGAGAGCTCGGGCTCCAGAGATCCAGAGTCAGAGCCAGAAGGAGAGAGCTTCCAAGACTGGGTCCCAGGAGAAAGGAGGCAGAGAAAGACAGGAGTGAAGAGGATTGGAATAAACTACTATTGATATAGACCGGCCTGGCCCCCGTTTTTTCTTCCGTCTGCCCTTGGCCAACAGCCGTTCCAATCCAGGCCACACACAGTGGCTCAAGAGCACCAAACGCACGCGGTGAAACAGTGCCGTCGAGTGAGCCCGTGAACATACAACCTTCGGCGTGATAAGATTTTACAGCTGCAAAGTTTAAGAAGAGAACTCCCAGAATGACCACCAACTGGGAGCTCTTTGGCACTATTGTGGCAACATGGGAAGATGCCATCGTTGACAACATTGGAGAAGCATATGATCATCTAGTTAATCACCTCCATGATTGTGCAAAGAACACCAAGAGATAGCCACAAAAAGATGCCTGTCTTCAAAAACTCTCGCCCTAATTCATCAACGTGGCTTGGTTCAAACCTCAGGCAACCACGAGCAAATGTCCGAGCTCACAAAGCAGTGCAGAGAAGCGATAAAGGAAGAACTCAAAGAGAGAAGAGCAGCAGTGCTGGCAGATGCGGCAGAAGCTGGGAAAAGCATTCGCAATGCCCATCTGTCCTTCACCAATTAAAAGACCAAGATGACTGCCCTCCAACGCCCTGATGGATCTATCACATCTTCCAGAAGGGCATTGGAGAAGATTATCCATGACTTCTACTCAGATATCTTTGATATCCACATCCACCTGCCCACATAACAAATTCTGCAGGATGCATATGTCATTCCCAATGTTCTCCCCTCTGAAATTTGACACGCCATTTCGAATGGTAAGGAAGCGAACAGCACCTGGCCCAAAAATGGTCAGACCCGAACACCTGAAGAACCTGCCATCAGTACTCATCAATGTACCGGCTGGTCTCTTCACAGACTACCTGTCTGAATGCAAGCTTCCATCCTAATGGAAAACCAGCAGGACTGTCCTACTGTACAAGAAGGCAGACATCCGACATTGGAAACTATCACCTGATCTGCCTGTTTTCTGTCGACTACCAGCTGTTCACTCGAGTCATCCTGTAAAGGATTGACAAAACACTAGATGAAGGACAACCATGCCACCAAGCCTGTTTCTGAAAAGAATTCAGCACAATTGACCATATCCACACTAGAACCACGCTCATTGAAGTTTTATGGGATTTCCAGATGCACCTCTGTCTAATATTCATTGTTTTAAAGAAGGCCTTTGATTATGTTGAGCCTGAATCGGTCATCGATGCCTTAGCCAAACAGGGCATTCAAAATCAAAACATCAGGATCCTCCATGAGCTGTATTGCAGATTCACTACCAGGATCTCACCATTCTACACGGAGGTGATCATTGATGTCAAGAGAGGGGTTCTGCAGGGTGATACCATTTCACCAAAACTCTTATGCGCCACCCTTGAGAATGTCATGCAATGACTGGAAAGGGAAGGAATGGGCGTGAAAATAGATGGTCGGCATCTATACCACCTCTGCTTCGCTGATGGCATCATTCTTATAACACCAAACATCAGCCAAGTGGCACAAATGCTGGCTGACTTTGACCATGTGGGAAAGGTAGGACTCCAACTGAATCTCATGAAGACAATGTTTATGAGAAACAGATTCGTTCCTGACATTCCATTCACTCTCAATGGAACTAACATCTCTGACTGCAACAGTTGTGTGTACTGAGGTCGAGAAGTAAACGTGACAAATGACCTGGCACCTGGGTTGTGCAGGAGGAAGAGAGTGGCTTGGAATACCTTCAAGAACATCAAAGAAATAGCTAAGAGGACAAAGAACATCTGGTTCCGGGCACATGTCTTTGATTCCACTGTTCTTTCTGCATTAACATATGCCTCAGAGACCTGGGCCCTATGAAAACAGGATGAGAACGCTATTCAGGTCTTTCAAAGAGAGGGGAAGTATTACACAACACTCAAATGAGAGATAGAATTCAGAGTCCGACATCTGGCGATGGTCAAGAATCAGGACGCTGTCTCGTTTGCCAAGGCATCGAAAATCAGAGGTGCTGGACATGTAATAAGATTTGGAGATGATCCCTGGACTAGAGCCATTACCGACTGAATTCCATGGGATGTCAAAAGATCGCGTGGCCGCCCACCTATGAGATGGTCAGACTTCTTCGTCAAGACCTTGCATGATTGATTATGGCTGTTTGTGTTACTAGAACGAGCAGACGCAATTGGGCTACATTAGCATGCAACAGGGATGAATGGAGACATTACTGGTGCCCACTCAAGCAAATCAATGAGTAAAGGTTGTCAAGTTATCAAGTGATCAAGTGATGCTTGGAGTATCATATTTCACTCAAGTGAGAAAAGTAATCCGGAGTTCTGACCTTTGTCAAGGATTGAGCATCAGGCATGCTGTCTCATTTGCCAACACGCTAAAATCAGATGGGCTGGACATCTAATGAGATATGGAGATGATCGCTGGACTAAAGCTGTTACTGACTGGGTTCCATGGGACGTCAAAAGAATGCCTTGATGCCCACCTACGAGATGGCCGGACATCTTAGTCAGGTCCCTGAATGAATAGTTTGAAGCTCTTCGTGTTCCTGACATGAGCAGATGCCACTGGGCTACACTACAACAGGAACAAATGGAGATCTTACTGGTGTCTGCTCGAGCAAATTGATGAGAAACTGGATAATAGGTGACAGGTGATATTTTCAGATCATGATGCACTGAAGATAGAAGTTAGTCACACACAGAAACATAGAATCGTTTAAAGACCTGGAAATTAAATGGCTCAGTGTTGAACATTGAGTGGGTCAGAGAGGATATCAAGGAGAAATCAAAGATTCAAAGAAACAAATGACATTGAAGGCACAAGCTACCAAAACCTGAGGGACAAAGGTAAAGCACTGTTATAGGGAAATTTTATAGCTTTCCAAGCACTTCACAAAAATGAATAAAGGCAAGAAATAATAAGATTTACAGCAGAAATTAATGAGGTGAGTTCCCAAACATCAATACAAGAGATCAACAAAGCCAAGAGCTTTTTTTGAAAAAATAAACAAGATTCATAAACCACTAGTATGACTCACAAAGCAAGAGAGTCCTAAGAAACCAAACCATAGATGAAAAGGGGGATATCACAACAGACACCAAAGAAATTCAAAGATCATAAGAGATTATTATGAAAGTCTCTATGCCAGGAAAACGAAAACATAGGAGAAATGGATAAATTCTGGACTATTAGCACCTTCTAAGGCTGAACCAAGATGATTTGGAAAACCTGAATAGACCTATCACTATCAAGGAAATTGAAACAGTAATCAAAAGTCTTCCTCAGACCAAAAACCCAGGTCCAGATGGATTCACTAGTGAATCCTTCCAAACATTCAAAGGGGCCCTATTGCCAGTTATTTTCAAGATTTTCCAGGAAACTGATGAAACAGAAACATTCCCAAATAGTTTCTATGAAGCACATATCACCCAAATACCAAAAGAGGACAGAAACCACATACACACACACACATACACACACACACACACACACACACACACATATATTTAATCTCTGAAGGAATAAATGGAAGAGAGAGCTAATAGATATATACAGAGATTTTATTAACCCAAAACCGTATATATATTTTTTCCAGTGCACATGGAATATTTTCCAAGATAGACGACATGTGCTAGACAACAAAAAATACCCTAATAGAATCATAAAGATAAAATAGTATCAACTATCTTTTCAGGCCATGAAAAACTAAATATAGAAGTTAATCATACACAGAAATGAATAATCAGATCAAACAACTGGATATTAAACAGTTCAATATTGAACACCGAGTGGGTCAGAAAAAAAAAAAAACAAGGAAGAAAGAAATCAAAAGATTCCTGGAAACCTGAGAATGAATAAATGAGCTACTAGAATGGTGGGACACATCTAAGGCAGTGATAAGGGGAATATATTTAGCTCTGCAGGCATTTCTCCGGAAGGAAGGAAGGTCCCACTTAAACAGTTTAAGATCTTAGAAAATTACCATTAAAAGTAGCACAGAACAGGCAGGAGGAAAGAAATAATAGAACTTAGAGCAGAAATTAATGACATGCAAACCCAAAAAACAATCTGAAAGATAAATGAAACCAAAAACTGGTTCTTTGAAAAATAAAGAAGATTGCCAAAGAATTAACAAGACTCGCAAAAAAAAAGACAAAAACAAATCCAAATAAAACAAATCAGAAATAAAAAGAGCACATCACAACAGAAACCAAAGAAATTCAAAAGATAATCAGAGATTATTTTGAAAGTCTGATATGACATGAAATAAGAAATCCTAGAAGAAATGGATAAATTCCTGGACTTCAAGAACCTCCCAAGGCTAATCCAAGATTTGGAATACCTGAATAGACCAATCACTGTCAAGGAAATTGAAACAGTAATGAAAAGTCTTCCCAAAAATAAAAGTCCGAGTTCAGATAGATTCACTAGTGAGTTGTTCCAAACATTTAAAGAGGACCTATTGACGTATCTTTACAAGCTTTCCAAAGAAACTAAAGAAACAGAAATACTCCCAAAGATTCAATGAGGCAGATATCACCCTAATACCAAAAACAGAGAGAGACACCAACAATAAAAGAAAATGACAGGCCGACATCATTGATGAACAAGGATGCAAAGATCCTCAAAAAATATTAGAAAATAGAATCCAATGACTCATCAAAAGATCACACACTATGACTAAGTGGGATTCATCTTGGGATGCAAGGATGATTTAGCATTAGCAAGTCAATCAACATATTCCAACATTTCAATGAAAGATAAAAACCTTATGATTATTTCAATAGATGCTGAAAAGGCATTGACAAGATCCGGCACCTGTACGATGAAAACTCTCAACAAAATGAGAATTGAAGGAAATTTTGTCAATATAGTCAAAGCCATCTATCACAAGCCTATGGTAAGCATTATCCTCAATGGGGAAAAACTAAAAGTCTTCCCTCTAAGCTCAGGGACAAGACAAGACTCTCACCACTCCTATCCAACATAGAACCAGAATTACTTGCCATAGCAATTTGGGAAGACAAAGATATTAACTGCATCCAGAAAGGAAAGGAAGAGTTCAAGCTCTCACTATTTGCAGATGACATGATACCATACTTAAAGAAACCTAAAGAATCTACTAGAATGCTACGAGAAACAATAGACTTGTATAGTAAATTCGCAGGCAACAAAATTAATGCCAAAAGGTCCATGGCTTTACTATATGGAAATAATGACAGAGAAGGAAGTATATAAAAGAAATAATCCCATTCACAGCATGCCTCAGAAAACCACCTTAACTCTGGGGGTAAAAGGACCTATACAAAGAAAACTACAAAATGCTACTTCAAGAAACATAAGAGGACATGAAGAAATAGAAACATATCCCTTGCACATTAATTGAGGGTATTGACATTGTCAGAAGGTCGATAGGCCCCAATGATTTATACAGATTCAATGGTATCCCTATAACTATACCCATGGCATTCTTCAAAGAAATTGATCATATGGAACAACAAGCCCTCATGAACAGCTAAAGCAATTCTTGGGGGATGGGGAAGATGGGAGACATCAACTTCCCCAAACTCAAAATGTACTAGAAAGCAGTAATAGTTAAAGCAGCATGGTATTGGAAAAAAGACAGATCCACAGACCAAAGGAATAAGGTTGAATACCATTGCATGCTCTAAAATATATGATCATCTAATATTTTATAAGGAAACAAGAAATATGAAGTGGAGCAAGGAAATTCTCTTTAACAAATGGTGCCAGGAAAACTGAACAGCTACATGCATAAAAATGAACTCAGACCTCTACCTAACACCATGCACAAAAGTCTGATGAAAATGCATTAAAAACCATAACATCAAACCAGAATCCATAAGGCACATTGAATACAAGGTTGACAAAACCCTCCACAAGACTGAAGTGAAAGGTATCTTCAAAAATGAAACAACACTGACCAAACAAGTGGAAGCAGATAAAAACAAATCGAACTATCTTAAACTAATAAGCTTCTTAATCTCAAAATAAACAGTAACCAGGATGCAAAGATAGCCTACAGAATGGGAAAGAATATTCACCCAATACCCTTCAGAAAGGGGGTTAACATCAAGGATACACAAGGCACTGGTTGAAATCTACAAGAAGAAAACATCCAATACCATCAGAAAATGTGGCAATGAAATGAACAGAAACTTTCTCAAAGAAGAAATTCGAATGGGCAAAAAGCACATGAAAAAAATTCCCTTCACATTAATCACCGCGAAGTTGCAGATTAAAGCGACGATGAGACATCATCTCACACCACAACACAGAGTACGGCACACATCCAAAACAACAAAAGCAACCATTCTTGGTGTGGAAGTGGGGAGAAAGGGACTTTTCTTCACTGTTGGTGGGAAAAAAAAAACTAGAAATTGAGTTCACATTTGACCCAGCAATACCACTTCTGGGAATATACCCTGGGGGCCCAAAAACGTGCAGCATAAACTCCATCTGTATTATTATGTTCTTTGCAGCCCTTTTTACCAAAGCTAGAACCTGTAACCAACCTGAGTAACCAAGAACAAACGAATGGTTAAAGAAATGATGGTACATCCACAAAATGGAATACTATGCAGTTGTTGGGGAAAATGAAGTCACGAAATTTTCCCATAAATGGATAGACATGGAGAGTACCATATTGAGTGAAATGAGTCAGAATGAAAGGAACAGATATAGAATTACTGCATTTATTTGTGGTATATATACACCTACATATATAGCAGGAGAATAATACCCATTGGCAGGGTAAACAGCAATTAGGAAGACTTGTCAATGGTTGGCACTAATGACAAGTGTGTGAGGGGCTGAGGGTAGATTAGAAAGAGAAGAGACTGCTATGGAAATAATAGCTGGGAACGATCACACTGGACAAGACCTGAGGGTTAAAAGTAGGTAAGGGGTATTCTATATAACCTCTCAGCTTCAATATTGTAAACCATAAGGCCCATATCCTCCATCTTCCAGTAGGCAGGGGTCACACCCACCAACTGGCCCCTTGGTGCCATGTAATTCCATCAACGGCCAAGACCCAGAGACTATAAAACCTAGCTCCCGGAAGTGTGTGGCCGCAACACCTTATTATCTCATCCTTACTTTGGACAACTTTGCAGGCTACTGAATGTAACCTGCCCACGTGGCAGAGTCTGGCAAACTCCCTGTGGCATACCCAATATGCCAAATACCAGTAACAATGATGGGTCTCATTCTCCTAACCCTGAAAGAGCCTTGAATATGGCACTTTTTAAAATCTCAGGGCTAGGATGAAGAAGAAGTTGCTGGTGCCTGCTCAAGGCAATCGACGAACAACAGTGATCGTGAAGGCCCAAAATGAGAGAGAGAGAGAGAGAGAGAGAGAGAGAGAGAGAGAGAGAGAAGAAAGAGAGAAGAAAAGTTTCCTGCCATAGAGGTAGGCAGGGGGTGGTGGGTGGGGTGTGATGGGAGGAAACCTGGGAACACTGGTGCTGATAAATATATACTGGTGGAGTAATAAGTGTTAGAATTTTGTATGACTGAAATCCAGTCATTAACAATTTTGTAAAATTAAAATAAAGTAAATAAAATAAGATAAAAGGGGAAATAGGTATACGTATATGAAGAGATTCATACAAATTATTGCACTGAAATGTGCACTATTTTTAGGCAAATTTGGGTAAACTTTTCTCATTTCTGTTACTTGGATATTTTTATCAAAGCTATCATTATCAGATTAGAGGAAAACAGAAAACTCTAAAAACTAACCAGGTAACTCTTAGAAATTACAAACACATTTATAGAGTAGCATAATGAAAAATCAAAACATAAAATATAATGATTTTAATAAACAGTAAATCAGAGAGGATGGGAATTAAGAAAACTCTGCAATTGAGATTTAATCAGTTCAGTGAAGTAAAAGGATATGAGGTATCACTTAAAAAAGAAAGTAGAAGAGGGACTGTGAATGTTGGACCAAAAGTGACTCATGAACGGTTGAAAATACTCAAAGCAGTTCAGCAGCAGCATTGTGAAACAAGTTTCTAATACATCAATATTATAAATTATAGCACCACTGTTACCTGAACCATAATAATGTAAACAGTAAGATAACCGAAGGTTTTACTTAACTAGTCCTATTAATTTCCTTTTTAAAATTTATTTTATTCATTTTCAATTAGGCATCATCTGTTGTAATTCTGTTTACAAGAGTTTTAGTATATGACTTTGCTTTTAAAAACATTGTATGGAGAGTGATTTTAACAGGAATTGCATAAACCACCCTTGGCCCCGGAGTTTAGGGAGAAGTATCAAAGAAATGGAGTGAAGAAGAAAGGAAGAAGAGATGAGAAGCAATTTTAGCAGAGCTCAAGGGGACTCAGATACATGGATGATGTTGAAGAATGCTACAATATACAAACCACACAGTCAACAACACTGAAATCTCAAGACTTGAGTTTTAAGAACCAGATTTAAAAGGTTCCTGTAAAGATGGCAGTCTGGTGCTAGAAAGGTCAACTAGGAGAGGTATTCGGAGAATACTGGTGGAGGGAAGTAGACACTGGTAACAGGATCAGTGGTGGAACATTCGATGTCAAAAACTCAAATTTGAATAACTCTGTAATTCATTGTCCTTTAATAAAATAAATTTGGATGAATAGCCAAATAAATATTAGAGTGCCTCTTGCAGAAATTGCCTATTGAGACTCTGGCTTATTATGCAATTAATAATGATTTCCTATGCACCTAATTCCAACATTGCCCCCATCATTGGTGTATCTTCTTCTACTCCCAGAATGGCAAGACCCCTCCCTTCAATCCCTATCCCAATTCAAATGTGTGTATCAGTTCTCCCAGTATGTTACTTTTAGCCTTTGTTGCTACATTACTGTGTATTCTATGTCCCGCATATCTGAAAGAGCCTTTTGTATCTATCCCCTTCATTCTGAATGACTTCACTAAGCAGGATATCCTCTAATTCCATTGTCTCGCTGTAAATTGCATGATTTTGCTTTATTAGAGCTGCATAATATTCCATTCTGTATATACGCTTTTTTTTATTAAACTTATTCATTTATTTTGAATACCCATCCCTCCACCAGTAACCATTTCCCACCACCACCGATCCCAGTAACCCTCCCATCCCCCCCATCCCACACTGCCTCTGTGTTAGGGCATTCCATTTCGTTCTCTCTTTCCTATTGGGAGTTGTGGTTTGTAAAAGAGTTAAGCCTGATTTTCAGGTAGAAATGTAGGATAATTTATGTTCCACTGATCACTTTATATATAAGAAGATGTCACGCGGCCGTGTAAGTAAAAGTCCTGGTTCCTGCATAAACTTTCTTCTCTGTGGCTGTGTGCTGTAAAGATGGCGCTGAGAGGCGGGTTGTGGGCGTGACTTCCGGAATCAGAGGTTACCTGGGAGCCAGGGCAGTCCCGGCCATTTGGGGTGAGAGTCCTGTTTCCGCATGCTCGAGCTGTGCATGTAGAAGCTCATGGTCACCAGGGTTCCATCTGGAGGAGGCGGAATGCAGCACCTACCCCATCTGGGGCTTCCAGGTGATCTTGGCTCTCTTTGGGACCTGGAGCATTCTCGGGATCTGTGGAGCCCTCCCGTGGCCTTTCTTCTCTATGGCTGTGGGCTGTAAAGATGGCGCTGGGGGAAGGGTTGTGGGCGTGACCTCCGGAATCAGAGGTTACCTGGGAGCCAGGGAAGTCCCGGCCGTTTGGGGTGAGAGCCCTGTTCCTACATCCTCACGCTGTGCTTGTATATATACACTTTTTAATTCATTCATCTGTGATTGGATATTTGGGTTGTTTTCATACTTTGCCTCTTCAACAAAGTGCAGGGATAACCATAGGCATGCTTATATCCTTTCAAATTTGTGGGTTTTGTATATTATAGTTTTGCTTTTAAGTTGGAACTATTTTTTTTATTAAATCAGCATGAAATACAGTTGCAGACTTACAAACTTTCATGATTACATTTCAATCATACAATGATCGAGTACCCATCCCTCCACCAGTGCCCATTCTCTACCACCAATCTTCTCAGTATACGTCACACCACCCTCACCCCTTCTCACCCCTTGACCCTGTGACAGGAACAGTTCCTCTTTCTCTCTCTCTCCTTTTGGGTGTTATGGTTTGCAATAATAATATGGTACTAAACTGGCATCATGTTTGTTCACAGTCTACTTTCGGCAACATCTCCCATCCCAAGCAATCCCTACAACTATCATTTACTTTGTGGTCCATTCTCTATCCCAGCTGTTTTTTCCTCCAGCATGTGAGCCCAACTTCCAAACCATGGTGCAACTCTCCTGGCCCTTATATCTACTGTCCTTAGGTGTTAGTCTCCCATTCTTTTACTTTATGTTCCAGTAATGAGTGCAGTCATTCTATGTCTGTCCCTCTCTTTCTGACTCATCTCGCTTAGCAGTATACATTCCATGTCCATCCTCTTAGATACAAATTTTATGATTTCATCTTTTCTAATAGCAATATAATATTAAAATTATGGTAGATTTCACCAATTTGCAAGTCATTTACATGCAGGGCCCATTCTAATCATCTCTGTATATTTCCAATTTTAGTATATGTTGGGCTGGAGCAATAGCATAGTGGGTAGGGCATTGGCCTTCCAAGCAGCCAACATGGCCAACCCGAGTTCGATTCCTCCGCCCCTCTTGGACAGCCTGGCAAGCTACTGAGAATATTTCGCCTGCACGGTAAAGCCTGGCAAGCTACCCATGACGTATTCGATATGCCAAACACAGAAACAATTGTCACAATGGAGACGTTACTGGGCCCGCTCGAGCAAATCTATGAAAAACGGGAGGACAATGACAATGACAGTGACAGTATATGTTGCCAAGGAAAGCACTGTTATTTTAGTTTTAGCAGTCAAGCAACATGTTAATTGCAATACAACAATGAATGTCTACATCTCTCCACCAATAATCACAGGTTCCCTTCGACCCCAAAGCTGTCTCATTAATACCCAGATCTTTAAGAGTACTTTTGGTAACATGTACCCCATATTTACTGGAGTTTAGTATCTAGTGGTTTACTTATATACAGATATCTTTACTGTACATCTTGTCCCTATGTTCCTTCTGATCCTTTCTCTATTGTCTAATGTACATTTTAGTTTCTGTAATCTAGGGTTGCATTTCTATATGCAAATAAAGATGTAGTAAAGAAATAAAATACTTCTTCAGGTCCTAAAAGAGTACTATATATATATATATATATATATATATATATATATATATATATATGATCTAACTGACCCACCTATCATCCCAGTACCACCTGGTCACTTAAGCAACTTTGGTACAGCCTAGGTCCTCCAACTACAGTGACTACTGTGGAAGCTGATTTAATGAGCATTGCATCCATGGACCTTTTATTTAACCACCAGTCTCATTGGCCAAGAATCTCTGGTTGACCCCACTAACCATTCTCAGCATCCTGAGTATTGCTTAAAATCCCCAGTAGCCAATTCTACTATACTTAAAGTTGGATTTATGTGATGTCCAAAAATATAAAATACCTACAATCCATGTTAGTAAAGGAGATGAAAGACTTATATATGGAAAACTAAAAATCACTATTGAAAGAAATAGAAGACAACAGCAGAAATTGCTTAACTATTCCATATTCATAGTATGGAAAATATGAATTTTCAAAATGACTATCCCACCCAAAGCAATGTTAAGATACAATGCACTTAAGAAATTTCTGAGACCATAATTTAAGGGCTTGTACTCCATAGAAAAGTTTTTTTTTCCTCCTGTGTTTTTGTTTGATTGGGATCACACCTGAATATGCTCAGGGCTCACTCCTAGCTTGGTGCTCAGCGATCAATCCTGACAGTGCCTAAAGACCATATGTAGTGCTAGGAGTCTGGTGCAGGGCATTGAACCCAGGTCAGTCACTTTAACTACTGTACTATCTCTCAAAGGTCCCACCAAATCTGTACTTATTTACATAGAAAATTGTGGCTATGTTTCATGGTAACATTGAGTAGCACTTCTTTCTACACACATATTTTTCTGTATTACAATCAGATATATTTTGTTTACACTTGGGTGTATGAATTTAAGAGATTCCCTAATTAGGGGTTGTGAACAGACAACTGTTAAACCCTTGTTACTATCTAGGAAATTTATTATTTCTTGTCCCTAAAGACATAGTCCCCAATGTGTAAGACTTTGCCAGCTTTCCATTCTTAGTTTCATTTCTCATGAGTGAACTTCGGTCACAAGGGTCACTCAATTTTACATAGAGTGACTTATATATCATAAGACACTCTGGTAATAAAACATTTTTCCCAATTCGTTCTTTGAAATTCTATCTTTGGCCTGAGTAAGTACAGCAGGTAGGGTGCATGCTTTGCATGCCAGGTTCTCTCTCCAGACCCAACAGGAGCAATTTCTGGGTGTAGAGTCAGTAGTAAGTCCAAAGGGAAAAACAAAACAAAACACATCTATCTTTGACTAAAGCAATTAGATTGTATCTGTTTCTGTATCTTTTAAAAGTCATAGTATATTTGTCAGACTTTTAAAGAAACAATTTCATTTTAGTACTGAGTTACCAGAACTCAGTTCCTAGATTGAAAGTGAATCAGGCTCTTCAAGAATGACTTTTTATTCAAGATGAACTGAAAATTCTTAATATTCAATAAAAGGGGCAGTAATAAGTAGAGACACTTAGAAATATGTTGGAATTACCATGTCTCTGTGTCCAACTGAGGCTTTATCACCTTCCATTCTATTGGTAAGAATTCTATAATTTTCTAATAATAGTATATTCCTTTTACTTACATTCTAGTTTTTGTTTGTTTGTTTGTTTTTTTTGTTTGTTTTTTTGGGTCACACCTGGCAATGCACAGGGGTTACTCCTGGTTCTGCACTCAGGAATTATTCCTGGTGGTGCTCAAGGAACCATATGGGATGCTGGGATTTGAACCCGGGTTGGCCGCGTGCAAGGCAAACGCCCTACCCGCTGTGCTATCTCTCCAGCCCCACATTCTAGTTTTTTGCTGTGAGATAATTTATGCCTCTTATTTTAAAAGAGTAATAACAAGCCGGATTTTTTAGAAAAAAATTTTTAAAATGTCATTTTGTTCTAGACTATTGAAATATAATCAAATCCCTTTTAATAGAAATAATTTTTACATGCATTATGAAAGTTCATATATTTCCTGTTTACTACTCCTTTATTAGATGATCAGGTGAAGCATGCTTTCAAATGAATTCAAATTCGTAGTTAGAATAAAAAAACTTTCTGAATAGTTTAAATTAAAACTCTTCACAATGTAATTTCCAAATATTTTTATAGTAAGATAAACCTATATCACCTAATTAGGACAAAAATAGCAACATTATTGCAACTGGTTTTACCAATTTAATTAAATGAGAACATTAATGAAAATACACTTAAAATACACATAGATTAATTTACTTTATCAAAATTCATTCTTCCTGAATTGATGGAATTCTTCCATCAATTATAAGCATGGAATGTGAGATGTATCAGTGATACTGAACCCTCAGGACATAGGTTTTTGTTCCAATGACACTCTTAAAGTCCTGAAAGATAAAGAAATTTCTCATTTGTTTTACAAAGTTCAATTTCCAGAGAATCTGTTGGAATATATTGAGATTATCAGATGGTTATTCTCTATCAAGATGAAATTATTGTTGTTATCACAATCACAAATCATCCTGTTATTCATCGATTGCCTCGAGCAGGCCCCAGTAACGTCTCTTTCATCCTAGCCCTGAGATTATATCCAAGGCTCTTTAGGAGAATGAGACCCATCATTGTTACTGGTATTTGGCATATTGGGTATACCACGGGGAGTTTGCCAGACTCTGCCAGTTTGTCCAAAGTAGGAATGAGATAATAAGATGTCATAATAAGATGTCACACGGCCGGGTCGGCCAGGTGTGTTTTGTGCAAAGCAAATGCCCTACCTTCTCTGCTATTGCTCCAGCCCATAATATTTGTAGTGTTGAAATTTTTTCTATGGAGGACTTAAGTGATAGCACAGCGAGTAGGGCATTTGCCTTGCATGTGGCTAACCCGGCTGATCTGAGTTCGATTCCTCTACATGTGACGCATTCAGTATGCCAAACACAGTAACAACAAGTCTCACAATGTTACTGGGCCTGCTCGAGCGAAATAGATGAACACAGGAGGACAGTGCTATAGTGCTACCATGGAGGAAAATGATTTACTTGAATTTTTTGTTAATTATTGGAAATATCTTTGTATATCATCTATTACATACTAATGCTTGAGAAGAAATTTGGATCTCTAATGCTTTATATTGACAATAGAAAATAGTACAGCTTTTGGCCTTAATTACATAACTACTAGCATATAATTATAGTCAGGAAAATTCACCTACTATATGAATAATACAGAAACACACTGTTTACAGGGGATTTTGTTTGATGTGAAAATGTAAGACCATAAGATTCAGAGTAACGCAAATAGCAAACAATATGGGCAAAGAGGATAATACTAGAGGGAATAATTAAGGGTCAAGATTTAAACTCCTAAGGCCAGAGTGATAGCACAGAGGGTAGGGATCTTGCCTTGCCAATGGCTGGCTGAATTTTATCCTCACACCCCATGACGCCCCCAAGCTATGGCTAGAGTGATCCCCGAGTTCAGAGTCAAAAGCCAGACCAGAGTCAGCCCTAAGAACTGCCAGGTGTTAGGGGGCCCACTAACAATCAAAAACAAATTAATTTCCTTTATGCAGACACATTCTGAGTTCAATATTGTAATCAATACTCCTAAGTTGATAAAACATTTGGAACTTTTTCTAAAGCAACGTAGAAGATTTTAGAGATATTCGATACTCCCATTTATTTATTTCCTCTTTTATCTGATTTTCTATTGTGGTTGTATCACTGAAGGCTCCTCTCAGAAAAAAAGTATAGAATAGTTCTCTGATTTTTTTACATATGACTAACCTGATTTTTCAGCACCATTTGTTAAAGAGGTTTTCTTTTCCCCATCTCATACAGTATTTTGTTGGAAAATCAATTTTAGATGTTATAAGAGTTTACATTTAGGGTCTCAATTCAATTTAGAGATTCAATTTACAATCTATCTTTATATAGGAGTTGTTTTGGCTACTTCAGAAGTTTCATGATTCCTTTGGAATTTTAGAAGTGCTTTTCTATGTCACTACATAATACTTTGCAGCCATTAATGGAGATTACATTGCATCCTTAAATTGCCTTGAAAAAAAGGTTAGTTGAATGATACCAATCATTCAGGTCTATTGCAGAGACATTTTCATTTCTTTTTTATTCTGCCATTTCTTTCAGAAATAAATAGTTAAAACTCAAGAGTTTTTAAATTTCTTTGTTAGATTGACTGTTAGATATGCGATGGTTTTTGATTTCTCTGGCAAGATTAAGGAAGCATTCTTGATAAAATCATGGAATGTGAGATGTATCCGTGATATTGAATTCTCAGGACATGGGTTTCTGTTCCAATGACACTCTTAATGTCCTGAAAGATAAAGAAATTTCTTATTTGTTTTAGAAATTTCAATTTCCAGAGAATCTGTTGGAAGATTTTGAGATTACCAGATGGTTATTCTCTAATCACGGTCCTCCCATTGTTCATCGATTTGCTCGAGCGGGCCCAGTAACGTCTCTATCATGAGACTTGTTGTTACTGTGTTTGGCATATCGAATACATCACGGGTAGCTTGCCAGGCTTTGCCGTGAGGGCGAGAGACTCTCTGTAGCTTGCCGGGCGCTACGAGAGGGGCGCAGGAATTGAACTCACGTCAGCCATGTTGGCTGCGTGCAAGGCAAATGTCCTACCCGCTGTGCTATCGCTCCAGCCCAGGTTATTCTCTATCAAGATGAAATTATTGTTGTTATAACATACTTACTAATATGCAATAGCTACTAATTATAGACTTATTTTAATTTTTAGAAAATCATGACTGTCATCTATTATTATTTTGACAGGGAAAAATAAAACCTGAATAATATAGGCACCGATATAATACACATATGGAATTCTTATAGGTATAATCTAGAGTAAATATCTAAAAATCACTGTAGATTTAGCTAATAATATTTGTAGCACTGTAGCACTGTGTCACTGTCCTCCCATTGTTCATTGATTTGCTCAAGTGGGCCCAGTAATGTCTCCATTTTGAGACTTGTTATTGTGTTTGGCATATCGAATACATCATGGGGAGCTTGCTAGGTTTTGACAAGCACGCGAAAAACTCTCGGTAGCTTCCTGGGCTCTCCGAGAGGAGCTGAGGAAACAAGCCTGGGTCGGCCAGGCCTGTATCATGCAAGACAAATGCCCTACCTGCTGTGCTATCGCTCCAGCCCATAATATTTGTAGTGTTGAAATTTTCTCTATGGAGGGCTGGAGCGATAGCAAAGTGGGTAGGGCATTTGCCTTGCTCGCAGCCATTTTGGCTGACCCGAGTTTGATTCAACTACACGTGATGCATTCAATATGCCAAACAGAGTAACAACAAGTCTCACAATGTTACTTGGCCTGCTCGAGCAAAATCAATGAACAACGGGAGAAGAGTGCTATAGTGCTACTTGAATTTTTTTGTTAACTATTGGAAATATCTTCACATATCATTTATTACATACTAATGCTTGAGAAGATATTTGGATCTCTAATGCTTTATACTGAAAATAGAAAATAGCACAGCTTTTGGTCTTAATTACATAACTACTAGCATATAATTATAGTCAGGAAAATTCACCTGCTCTATGAATAATACAGAAAATAAAACATGCTGTTTACAGGGAATTTTGTTTGATGTGAAAATGTAAGAGCATAAGTTTCAGAGTAAAGCAAATAGCAAATAATATGGGCAAAGAGGTTAATACCAGAGAGAATAATTAAGGGTCAAGATTTAATCTCCCAAGGCCAGAGCGATAGTACAGAGAGTAGGGATCTTGCCTTGCCAATAGCTGGCCTGAATTTGATCCCCACACCCCATGACTCCCTAAGCTCTGGCTAGAGTGATCCCTGAGCTCAGAGTCAAAAGCCAGATCAGAGTCAACCCTAAGAACTGCCAGGTGTTAGGGGGCCCACTAACAATCAAAAACAAATTAATTTCCTTTATGCAGAGATATTCTGTGTGCAATATTGCAATGAATACTCCTAAATTGATAAGCCATTTGAATCTTTTTCTAAAGCAATGCAGAAGATTTTAGAGGTATGCTATACTCCCACTTATTTATTTTTTCTTTTATCTGATTTTCCATTATGGTTCTATCATTGAAGGCTCCTCTTGGAAAAAAAAACCCTAGAATAGTTCTCTGATGTTTTCCTAAATGTATTTTATAAAATAGATTTATTACTAAGGTCATTAATTACATTGTGAGTTGAGCTTTTTGTATGGCATGAGATAGAGGTCTACATCCATTATTTTACATATGGTTAATCTGATTTCCCAGCACCATTTGAGAACCTCTTTGGTTCTCTTTTCTCCATCTCAGACACTATTTTGTTGTAAAATAGTGTTAGACGTTTAAGAATTTACATTTAGTCTCTCAATTCAGTTTAAAGATTCAATTTACAGTCTATCTTTATATAGGAGTTGTTTTGGCTACTTCGTGATTCCTTTGGAATTTTAGAAATGCTTTTCTATATCACTACATAATACTTTGGAACCATTTATGGAGATTACGTTGCATCCTTAAATTGCCTTGAAGAAAAAGGTTAGTTGAATGATCCAATCCTTCAGGTCTATTGCAGAGTCATTTTCATTTCTTTTTGTTACGCAGTTTCTTTCAGAAATAAATAGTTAAAACTTTTCAACTTCTTTCTTTGTTTGACTGCTAGATATGCGATGGTTTTTTACTTCTCTGGCAAGATTAAGCATGCATTCATGATAAAAGCTCTTGACCAAATGGAAATATAGAAATTAAGTCAATATCACAAAGACAATATACACAAAAACTCAGATCTAACATCCTTAAATGTGAAAACATACAATAACCTTTTATAACAGGAACTAGTCAAAGATGTATTACTCATACTAATCATACAGCCAGTCCTAATTGACGCAATTATAAAAGACAGAAAAATTACATGAAACGAAATTGGTAAAAAGCTAATCTATCACTACATCCAGAGGAAATAATATTGTACGTAAAAAAATCTCAAACCCTTCATAAAAGTACTCCTAAAAATTATGAACTGGTACAGTAAATAAACAGACAATAAAATAGAGATAAATTTTTGCATTGTTATGTGTATACTATGATTTAAAAGATTAAGAAATTTAAAAATATATTCCCTTGAAGTGTTTTTATAGACTATTTTTGAAAAACAATTTTACTAATATATTTCTATACACTACTATATAATTATATAATATATATTCCTATATTAATAATATAGGAAACGTTTTTCATTCATGTAAATTGTTAGTTTACTCTATACTTATTAATTGAATTTTAAAAATCCTTAATTTGTCATTCGTAAATATGAACATTCATAAACATAGTCTACTTACATGAAATCTGTAATCTTTAATTACAAATATAAAAATTTTAGAAATATCATTTTATAGCACTTATTTAGTTACTAAAGTACTGCATCATATGGTCGATCTATTTTTGGTTTATTCAGATATTTTCTATTGCCATTCATGAAGATACAATACTGTTTGTATTCCTTCCTACAGAATTTGAAGTTTCCTTTCTTTCTACCCAGAGCAAGAAACCTGTGTCTGGTTAGTTTCATGCTAGACATTCTCACTGGTTTTAGTTCAGATTTTATCAATATGTTGATTTCTGTTACCATGATATCTAGTTAGAATAAGCTTGGTTTTTTGTATGCCCAGTAGCCAGCTCTGTATCTCCTTTGCTGCTCTGTTCTTTCTCACATGATTTCACAGCCGGTATTCTTATTTAGTTTTGTAAATCTGTTAAGTATCTATGAAACGTATCTATGAAACAAGCAGATTGTCAAATGTATGCTATCTGTAATTTCCTGTATTTTCTCCCATTCACCAAGGAGGCCAAAAATCTTTCTCTAATACAAAAATGTAAGGTTTGCTCCTAAAAACTACACTAATAAATATAATCTCTTTCCAAATAAGAAAGTGGTCATCATATTCCATAGCCCTTGCACAAAATCATGATAAAATAATAAAATTCCAAAACCATGTGTTATAAAGGAAAAGGTGAGACAGATCAATGCCAATTTTAAAGTAGTTTTTGTGGTTTCTAAGGTCCACAATGATTACCTGTCCATAGGCAAACTTCTCTAAAAACATTCTTCACTCTTCTAACCTTTAACGTAATCAATAATGAAGTAATAGAATAGCAGGCAGGGCATTTGCTTTGCGTATGGCTTACCAAGGTTTAATCCCCAGCAACACATGTGGTCTTTCAAGCACCATCAGGAGAGATACCTTAGTGCAGATCCCGGACTAAGCACTACTAAGTGTGGCACAAAAAATAGAAACAAATAATGTGATCAATGATAGGTTATCAAATAATCTATGGACACTGTTATGCAATGCTGAAAGACAAAAATGCATGTACAAAATAGGCGTTCTTCTTGTTGAGTATTTTTAATTATTTTCTTATGAATAAATCGTATTCTTTGATCAGAATTATAGAGATACAAATTGTGAGTTGCAGTTATAATTTAGAATTAAAGGAAGACATGCTTATAACTTTTAGATAATAGTACAGTGTACCTTTCAGGAATATAAAATATAGATGTAAATTGAGAAAAGAATCAAACATATGAAAGTTTCTACTTTTTTTCACCACATTTAGTCATATTGTTTTAGCAGATCTCCAGAAAAATCTCCCAGGTATAAAATTTATTATATCCTTAAGCTCAAGTGCTGCATAAATCAATTAATCTTTAAATACTGACTTTTTTATTAAAAATTGTTTAATAGTGAGACATCATGGGGTACAGTTGCAGACTTACACATTTTTGTGCTTGGGTTTCAATTATACAATGATAAAATACCCATCCCTACACTGGTGCCCATTTCCCACCACCACAGATCCCAGTATCCCTTCCACCCCCCATCCCACCCTGCTTCTGTGGCAGGGCATTCCCTTTTGTTCTCTCTCTCTTATTAGGTGTTGTGGTTTGCAAAAGAAGCAAAGGGTGACAATCATGTTAAGTCTATAGTCTACTTTCCGCATGCTTCTCCCATCCTGGGAGGATCCTCCCAACACCTTTATTTGGTGTTCCCTTCTTTATCTGAGCTCCCTTTTTCCCTAGTATGTGTGGTTGGCCTCCAAGCCATGGAGTAAAATTCCTGGTACTAATCTCGGCCATTCTTGGGTGTTAGTCTCCTATTTTGTTACTTTATGTTCCCTAGATGAATGCAATCTTTCTATGTCTATCTCTTTCTTTTGAGTCATTTCGCTTAACATGATACTTTCCATGTAGTACCAGTTGTATGTAAATTTCGTGACTTCATCTTTTCTAACAGCTACATAGTACTCCATTGTGTAAATGTACCAAAGTTTCTTTAACCAGTCTTCTGTTCTCGGGTACTCAGGTTTTTTCCATATTCTGGCTATTGTAAAGAGTGCTGCAATAAACAGACAATTGCAGATGTCACTTCGACTATACCTTTTTGCCTCTCTGGGATATATTCCCAGGAGTAGTATAGCTGGATCAAATGGGAGCTCAATTTCTAATTTTTTGAGAATCGTCCGTACTGTTTTCCAAAAGGGCTAAACCAGTCGGCATTCCCACCAGCAGTGAAGGAGGGTCCCTTTCTCGCCACATCCGCGCCAGCACTGGTTGCTTCTGTTCTTGTGGATATGGGCCAGTCGCTGTGGTTTGAAGTGATATCTCATTGTGGTTTTGATCTGCATCTCCCTGATGATTAATGATGTGGAGCATTTTCTCATGTGCCTTTTAGCCATTCGGATTTCTTCTTTGTCAAAGTTTCTATTCATTTCATCTCCCCATTTTTTGATGGGGTTGAATGTTTTCTTTTTGTGGAGTTCAACCAGTACTTTGTATTTCCTTGACATTAATCCCTTATCAGATGTGTATTTGGCTAATATCCTTTCGCATTCTGTAGACTGTCTTTGTATTTTGGTCACTGTTTCTTTTGAGGTGCAGAAGCTTCTTAGTTTAAGATAGTCCCATTTGTCTATCTCTCTTTTCACTTGCTTGGCCAGCGGTGTGACATCTTTGAAGACACCATTAGCTTCTATGTCATGAAGTGTTTTGCCAACTTTTTCCTCAATGTACCTTATAGATTTCGGTCTGACGTTGAGGTCTTTAATTCACTTAGATCTTACTTTTGTACATGGAGTTAGGCAGAGATCTGAGCCCATTTTTTTTTTGCATGTAGCTGTCCAGTTTTGCCAGCATAATTTGTTAAAGAGGCTTTCCCTGCTCCACTTCACTTTTCTTGCCCCCTTATCGAAGAATAGATGCTCGTATGCTTGGGGTGAGATGTCAGAATATTCAACATTGTTCCATTGCTCTACAGCTCTGCCTTTGTTCCAGTACCTAGGCTGTTTTAATTATTACTGCCTTGTAATAGAGTTTGAAGTCAGGGAGGTTGATTCCTCCCATTTTCTTTTTCCCAAAAATTGCTTTAGCTATTCGTGGGGGCTTATTTTTCCATATAAATTTCAGGAGTGTTTGCTCCACTTCTTTGAAGAATGTCATGGGTATCCTAATAGGGATTGCGTTGAATGTATACAGTGCTTTGGGAAGTATTGCCATTTTGACAATGTTAATTCTCCCGATCTATGAACAGGGGATATTTTTCCATTTCCTCGTAACCTCTTTTATAGAAATACTGACTTTTAACATATTCCTCTCTATCGATAACATTTATTGAATGTGTCCAGATACACTGAATAAGTATAAATAATTAATTATTTATGTTTTGTAGTACAATATTAATATATCACATCCACCACCTTTATACCTCCACTAAAATACCAATTTATTTGAATACATAATCTAGGATTCTATTTTCCTCTAATGTGATTTATAATGTGATATATATATATATATATAAACTATGTGCTGCTTTCAATATTGGCAAAATGACAAATTTTCCACGTGCCTGCAAACTGAATCAATTTTCCCACTATTTCTAGGTGACTGTAAGTTTTAAGTAGATTAATAAAAGTAAAAACTAGATTTTGGTTTATAGAAGGAAATCATTTAATTTACTTATGCCATAATACTTAGGTTCTGATAAGTCTATTCTAAAGGTTAGATAAGAACGTAGAGCAAGTTTTGATAATGATGAAAAAGATCCCATGTACCTTAGATTGTATTGCTGTTGAATTAATCTAAAAATGACTCTTGTTTACAAGTCATGGGTATTGTCTAGAAATGACTTTCTTATATAATGATGTTTCTTTTAAGAATTAAAATAATCTCTATTCTTATGATATGTTAGAAAATGAATCAAAATGGGAGTGATACCAGTGTTTGGATATTATTTTAAAGCTCACGACCATGGGCCCAGAAAGATAATACAGGGCTTAAAGTACTTTCTTAGTTGGTGACCGAGGTTCAGTTGCTGGTATCAGATATATTCCCCAGAGCAGAACATGAAAAGATTCCTGTGTTCAAATCCAGAAATACCAAAATTTAGCAGGTTTTCTCTATTTTTCCCCATTCCAAAATTTATTTATTTATTTATTTTTTTCCCTACCGAGGCCACCAGTTGCCCCCCACGAGCGGCTCTCCAGCACGGCCACAGCCCCAGAAGCACAAGGACTTAATGCAGAACCCAACAGCTTGGAGCAGAAAAGTGAACAGACTATGCGTTAATCCAGGCCATCAAATCTGCTGGAGGGGAAAGGGTGTTGCCCCATTCGCCCTCTCCTCTCTGGAAAGAAAGATGGCGGCCACATGGGAGCCTTGTGGACAGCAGCCATTCCAAAATTTAAAGAAATTCTTTTTTTTTCTATTCTTTCTCTATTATTTATTCATTTATTTTTTGCTTTGAATCATACCTGGCCAAGTTAGACTGGGCATAGTTTTCGCATCCTCTAAGGGATTATTCTGGCAAAAACCAAGGGACATATGCAATACTGAGGATCTAACCTGAGTTGGCAATATGTAAGGCAAAAGCTCACTTGCAGTACTGTATCTTTAGCCCGTTTCAAGAAATTCTAATCCTATATGCAAAGGGGCAAATTTATACATATTTCCTATCTGATTCCATGTGAAATATCTGTCTTTATTTAAGTTTTACTTATGATATTGAAAATCAGGGTCTCAAATGAAGTGAATACCATTAAATTATCGAAAACTACATAGGATTTGGAATACAAGTCAAATAAAAAAATAATGCTCGAGCGGGTCCAGTAACGTCTCCATTGGAGACTTTGTTGTTACTGTGTTTGGCATATTGAATACTCTTGGTAGCTTGCCGGGCTCTCCGAGAGGGGCGGAGGAATCGAACTCGGGTCGGCCATGTTGGCCGCGTGTAAGGCGAACGCCCTACCGCTGTGCTATGACATTTCTAAACAAAATCCAAGTGAAAGAAACATTGTTTTCTTTATCACTCATCATTCTCACTTTTACACATAGATCAAGAAGATTCAGAAGTCAAACATGAGAAATCACACAGCAATCACCACGTTCATTCTCCTGGGATTGACAAATGACCCACAACTGAAGATTCTACTTTTTATATTTCTACTTATCACCTACATGTTGAGTGCTGTTGGAAACCTGGCTATCATCATTCTCACCTTTGTGGATGCTCACCTTAAAACTGCTATGTACTTTTTTCTGCAAAACTTTTCCTTCTTGGAAATCTCATTCACATCTGCCTGTATCCCAAGATTCTTATACAGTATAGCAACAGGAGATAGAACCATTACCTATAGCTCTTGTATATGTCAGGCATTTTTCACAGACCTATTTGCAATAGTAGAATTCTTTCTTCTGGCAACTATGTCCTACGATCGTTATGTAGCCATCTGCAAACCCCTTCATTATATGACAATCATGAATCCCATGGTCTGCAAAAAACTTATCTCTGGCTGTTGGATAATTACCCTGTTGCTCATAATACCACCACTTGGCTATGCACTGACACTTGAATTCTGTGACTCTAAACTCGACCACTTTGTCTGCGATGCTAATCCTCTACTGAAGATCTCCTGCTTTGATACAGAATTCATGGAGAAGATGGTTCTTTTCTGCTCTTCATTTATCCTACTAGTGACTCTCACGTTTGTGGTTTGGTCCTATGGAAGTATCATTCACACAATTCTTGGGTTCCCTTCTGCTCAGCAAAAGAAAAAGGCCTTTTCTACCTGTTCCTCCCACATGATTGTGGTTTCCATCACTTATGGCAGCTGTATCTTCATCTATATCAAACCTTCTGCAAAAGATGAAATGGCTACTAATAAGGGAGTGGCGGTGTTAGCTACTTCCATCTCTCCCATGTTAAACCCATTTATTTATACTCTGAGAAACAAACAAGTGAAAAATGCCTTGAATGAGTTTTTTAAAAAGCTACTACTCTTGAGATATCACAGTGGTTAAGGAGCTTGCCTTGCCTGTAGCTAATTTGGACTGTCCCATGAGCTGAGTCCACTACCTGATGGCCTGGCTTTTAATATTGTCATATTTTTATAGCATCTTTCACTTCATCATTGTCACTGTCAGTCTGTTGCTCAACGATTTGCTCAAGCAGACACCAGTAACTTCTCCATTGTGAGACTTGTTGTTACTGTTTTGGGCATATTGAATACGGCACAGGGAGCTTGCCAGGCTCTGCTGTGCAGAAGAGATAATCTCGGTGGCTTACCCGGTTCTCTGAGAGGCACGGAGGAATCAAACCTTGATCGGCCGCATGCAAGGCAAATGCCCTACCCTCTGTGCTATCACTACAGCCCATAGCATCTTTAATTTTAAAAATTTATGTCTAGTCATCAGAGTAATTTGTTTTCTTCTACCATTCCCTTCTATTTCAGGGCTAGAATAGCAAAGCTGGGAGGGCAACTGCCTTGCATATAGTCCACCCTGGTTCATTCCCCAGCAGCCTCTATGTTCCCCATGCAGAGCCAGAAGTGATCTCTAAACTCCAAAACAAATAAGCCTGTGACACTGCAAGATGTGACCCCAAAACACACAAACAATGAAAATTTCCTTCTAGTTTTATGAAAATATATGAACTTGTCTAGAAGATTATCTAAGTTTGACAGTGATTTTCATAATCAATTAAGAACTATTTGTGATAATTTTGATATTTTCTATGGGTAAAACAGCTTTATAGTTCATTGACTAAAAAAATGACAATAATGCCCTAATTAGAACTTCTGTTGTGCATTCAGCAGCTATTCGATTTTTTTAATTCACTGTCACTGTATCACTGCCATCCCATTGCTCATTGATTTCCTCAAGCAGGCACCAGTAATGTCTCCATTCATCCCAGCCCTGAGATTTTAGCAAGTACCACATTGCAGGCTGTTTCAGGGTCAAGGGAATGATAACCATCATTGTTACTCGGTTTTGGCATATTGAATATGCCACGGAGAACTTGGAAGATTCTGCAGTGCAGGCAGGATACTCTCAGTAGCCTGCTGGATTCGTGGAGAGTGAGAACTAGATAATAAGCGGTCGCACGGCCATGAATGAGGCTGTGTGCCCCCAGGAACTTGATTTTATATTCTCTGGATCTTGGCTATTGGTGGGATTAAACAACACCAGGGGCAGTTGGTGAGTGTAACTGTCTAGCTACTGAAGATGGGGTATCTGGGTGGAGGAATTCTATAATGTGGCAAAAAAAAGTTCTAAGCATATATTTTTAAATGATTGTCATAAAGCAGATATGTCTCTCTCTAGTGACCGCATTCAGTGTTTGCTCAACTTCTGATTGTTAAATTTAATATGTAATGAATATGATAGTGGGCCAGAGAATTTAGTATATTTAACAAGTTTTATGTCCTTTAAGACATATATTATAAAATATTTTATAATGATTAATCTGTAGCATTGTGCTCCCATTGTTTATGGATTTGCTCGAGCTGGCCCAGTAACACCTCCATTGTGAGACTTTGTTGTTACTGTGTTTGGCATATCAAATACATCACGGTAGCTTGCCAGGCTTTCTCGTGCAGGTGAGATACTCTCGGTATCTTGCCAGGCTCTCCAAGAGGGGCGGAGGAATTGAACTCGGGTCGGCCATGTTGGCTGTGTGCAAGGCAAACGCCCTACCCGCTGTGCTATCCGCTCTAGCCCAATGATTAATCATAAAGTGAAAATAAAAGAGGCTACAGAGATAGCCGAGGAAGTAATGTTCATGCACAAGACAACCCCACCATCCCAGTTCAATCCCCAGCACCACATATGATCCCTTGAGCGCCACCAGTCATGATCCCTGATTGCAGAGTCATGAGTACAATAACTTGTAGACCACTAAGTTCAGTTCAAATACTGTGCAGGTGCCAGTAATGTCTCCATTCATCCCTGTCATGTGCTAATGTAACCCAATGGTGTCTGCTTGCTCCAGAAACACAAAGAGCCTCAAACCATTTGTACAGGGTTTTGAAGAAGAAGACTGACCATCTCCCAGGTGTGTGGCCATTCGTCCTTAAGACGTCCTGTGGAATCCAGTCAGTACAGCTCTAGTCCAGTGGTCATCACTAAATCGCAATACCTGTCCAGTCCATATGTTTTTTGATGCCTTGGCATTCATTATTATTCATATATATTCATATATATATATTTTT
The DNA here is from genome assembly GCF_029834395.1 of Sorex fumeus. Lineage (NCBI taxonomy): Eukaryota > Metazoa > Chordata > Mammalia > Eulipotyphla > Soricidae > Sorex > Sorex fumeus. Next base: position 13,253,822 of record NW_026606086.1, on the reverse strand, counting down.
TCTTATTGGGTCACATCCAGTGATGCCTAGGAGTTACTTCTGGCTGTGCATTCAAGAATTAATTAATATTTGCTATTTCATTGGTAAAGAAACAAACAGCATCCAGCCCAGACAAGGTCACACCTGAACACCTGAAGAACCTGCCATCAATACTCATCAATACACTGGCTCAGCTCTTGATATGCTACCTGTCTGATTGCAAGGTTCTGTCCCAGTGGAAAACCAGAAGGACTGTACTACTGCACAAGAAGGGAGAAATCCAGGAGATTGGCAACTATCGGCAGATCTGTCCCAGTGGAAAACCAGAAGGACTGTACTACTGCACAAGAAGGGCGAAATCCAGGAGATTGGCAACTATCGGCAGATCTGCCTGTTATCTGTCTTCTACAAGCTGTTCACTCGAGTCATCCTGAACACGAGTGGCAGAACACTAGATGAAGGAAAATCATGTGAGCAAGCCGGGTTCTGAAAAGGATTCAGCACAATCGACCATATCCACACGATAACCAAACTCATTGAGGTTTCTCGGGAGTTCAAGATGCCACTCTGTCTAACATTCATTGATTTAAAGAAGGCCTTTGATTCTGTTGAGACTGAAGCGGTCATCAAAGCCCTAGTACAATAGGGTGTTCAAACTCAATACATCAGACTCCTCCGTGAGCTGTGTTACGGATTTACCACCAGGATCTATCTCACCATTCTACAGGGAGGTTATCATTGATGTCAAGAGAGGGGGTAGGCAGGGTGATACCATTTCACCGAAACTCTTCAGTGCCACCCTCAAAAACGTCATGCAATGACTGGAAAAGGAAGGAATGAGAGTGAAGATAGATGGTTGGCAACTATACCACCTCCACTTCACTGATGACATTGTTCTTATAACACCAAGTATCAGCCAAGCGTCACATATATAGGCTGAATTCGACCATGAGTGTGGAAATGTTGGACTATAGCTAAATCTCACAAAGACAATGTTAATGAGAAACGGTCTCATTCCTGATGGTCCATTCACTCTCAATGGAATGAACATATCCGAATGCAACATTTATGTGTACCTAGGTCGAGAAGTCAACATGACGAATGACCTGGGACCTGAGTTGCGCAGGAGGAAGAGAACGGCTTTGAACCCTTTCAGGAACATCGAAGAAATAGCTAAGAGGACGAAGAACCTCTGGCTCTGGGCACATCTCTTCAATTCCACTGTTCTTCCTGCATTAACATACCCTCAGAGATCTGGGCCCTACAAAAACTGAATGAGAACACTATTCAGTTCTTCCAAAGAGGAATAGAAAGAGCTATGCTTGGAGTATCACGCTTTTCTCAAATGAGAGAAAGAATTCGGAGTTCCCACCTTCATTGACGGTGAAGAATCAGGGACACTGTCTTGTTTGTCCAGGCGTCGAAAATCAGATGCGCTGGACACATAATGAGATTTGGAGACGACCACTGGACTAGAGCCATTACCGACTGGATTCCATGGGACGTCAAATATCATGTGGCCTCCCACCAATGAGATGGTCAGACTTCTTCGTTAAGACTGTGAATGATTGGTTTGAGGCTCTTCATATTCCTAGAACGAGCAGATGCCACTGGGCTACATTAGCATGCGACATGGAGGAATGGAGACATTACTGGCGCCCACTCAAGCAATTTGATGAGTAACGGGATGTCAAGTGATCAAGTGATCAAGCTGTGAAGGTGGAGAAAGTAGTAAGTTCTTGGACTTGACTCCTCAAAAGCACCAAAATTGCAGATGAATGCAAAATTTTTCATTGCATATATTTCATTCAAAATACTATGTAATCTTCCATATCACTTCTTCTCATCCTCAACTGCCACATGAACTTTCTTTAAGAGAGATGAGGAGAGGCAAATGAAGATTTAAGAGCAAGAAATTGTTCTAAATAAGGTCCATGCTGGGTTAATATGTCTACCTCATTCTTGCTCCCATAAATTTAAGATAGAAAAACCTTTCTTTTTGAGTGCTTTATATGTCTTTAAATATATGGACAACTTAATATTTTTCCCGCACCAGTGTTTAATGAATATTAGATAGCATTCATTTCGTGGTTATTACAAATAATGTATTAAAAACATGGGATGACAGTTCATCAAGATCCTGATTTTAGTTCAGACAATATATACCCGGAAGTGGGTTTACCAGTTTTATGGTACTTAAAATTTTGAAGTAAATTTCACCTATTCATAATAACTGTGCTAACTTCCAATTTCATCAAAAAAAGTTCAAGTGTCCTCTAAACTGTACTATAGTGATCTAATAGTCCCCCCAAAGTGTGTTTTTATTATAATAGCATAGTCTCACTGGTCTCACAGCCATGCTCAAGGCCACTCTCCACATGCTCAGATGAGCCTCACCCATGATGGAACCGGCAGAGAACCCGTGGTGAAACCTCCAAGCCTGCTTGGATCAGAACTGTGTCTATTCCACCCAGATTTCCCATTTTCCAGTAGCTTGGCAGCCACACCCACAAATTGCCCCTGGTGCCTTGTAATCTCATAGGTAGCCAAGATCCAGAGACTATAAAACAAAGTTCCCAGAAGAGAGTGATGCAGTTTTATACTCTATACTCTCTTTCTCCCTCCCTCTCTCTCTCTCTCTCTCTCTCTCTCTCTCTCTCTATATATATATATATATATATATATATATATATATATATATGAGCTGGAGCGATAGCACAGCTGTAGGGTATTTGCCTTGTGTGCAGCCAGCCCAGTTGAGCCGGGTTTGATACTTCCACCCAACTCGAAGAGCCCGGCAACCTACCGAGAGTATCTTGCCCACATGGCAAAGCCTGGCAAGCTACTCGTGACATATTCAATATGCCAAACACAGTAACAACAAGTGTCACGATGGAGATGTTACTGGGCCCGCTTGAGCAAATCGATGAATAATGGGAGGACAGTGCTACAGTGCTATATATATATATATATATATATATATATATATATATATATATATATAATCTCCATCCCTCTCAGAGAGCCCAGCAAGCTACTGAGAGTATCCCACCCATACAGCGGAGCCTAACAAGCTACCTGTGGCATACTCTATATGCCCAAATCAGTGAAAAATAACAGTCCTCATTCCTCTAACCCTGAAAGAGTCCCCAATATGGCATTGGGCTACACTAGCACACAACAGGAATGAATAGCATTGTTAACTGGCGCCAAGGATGACAGTGATAGGGTGATACTCTCACTGGTCGAAAAGAATTGAATACAGAAAATAACCATCAGTTATATTAGCAGTTATGTCAACTGAGCCAGAAAAAAGAAAATGGGAAAAAGGAATCTACTTTAATAAATTGTTTTGGGGACAGAGAGATAATACAGTGAGTATGATTGCCTCGCATGTGATCGACGCAGATTCAATCCATTGCACCACACATGATCCCCTGAGCCCTTGCCAAAGTGATCCCTGAGCACAGAGCATGGAGTCAACACTGCTGGGTAACCCTTGTCAAATATATATATTTTTTCAAATATATATATTTGAAAAATTTGTATGTCACAGGAAAAGAAATAAAATTAGAAATTATCTCCTGTATTTGCAAAAAAAACTAGGCATGAATTAAAGATTTAGGTGTTAGAAGAAAAAAAACCCTTCATCAGAATTGTTTTACAGAAATCTTCAGTGATTAATTAGTCTTTGGCTATTAATAATTAAGACAATTTAAGAATAAATGGAATTATAAGAACTGAAAAGATTATTCATTTGGAGGGGCTGGAGATATAGCACACTAGGTAGGGCGCTTGTCTTGCATGTGGCCAACAGAGGTTCAATCCTCAGTTGATCAGGTGATCATTTCCACGGGTAAACCCTATGTCAAACTCTTTCATGAAACCTGCAAAAATACACCCAGAAATAGTTTAGTAGTTATTTGCAAATTCCCTAGTCCACTAAAATTGATACATGAAATAACCATTTTTCTTCAGTTCATACATTGAGAGAAAATTTTGTAGAATATCTTAAAATGCTACTATCACATTTCCCTAAACTACTTTTTATACCCATGTAAGTTTCCTGGTTCCTAAAATTCAGAGGCAAAAATCTCTACAATTATTTTAATGCCATTCTGCTCTATATCGTAGTGTTATTATTGAGTTTTCTCATATTGCTTTTATGTTATTAAACTTTATGCATTGAGGCAATCTATTCCCAAATTGATTAGCTTTATTATGCCACTGAACATAATATAAGAAATTGTAAACATCTCTTCACAGACTTTCAAAAAGAAATATATTGTATTGTAATCAATTTAATGACTTTTCATAATATTTTACTAAAATTTAAATATGCCTTCAACAATAAAATTACTGATGACCTATAATTTATCATCTTCATTCTCATAAATTCTTTATAATTCCAATCCCCTTAGTTATATTGATACTTCATTTCTCATAAGATATGACCCTAGTTTTATTACATAAACCTAGAATGTTCTGTAAATTAAGAAAAAAGATTCAGAAACTGAATCCAACATTATGCTGCCTACAAGAAACACATCTAAATTCAACATTCTCCTGCCTACAAGAAACACATCTGAACAGTCAAATCAAACAGGGACTCAAAGTCAAAGGATGGAAAAAAATCCTGCAAGCAAACAACTCCCTCAAAGAAAGCCAGGGTGGCCTTACTAGTATCTGACAACAAAGATATCAGGTTTAAGGAGATTAGAAGGGTCAACAGAGGCCATTTTTTATTAATCAAGGGACATGTAAAGCATGAAGAAATCACACTCCTAAACATATACACACCCAATGACCGACCAGCTAAATACTTAAAACAACAGCTAACAGACTTGAAGCAACACAATAGTAGTTGGTAGCAACATTGCTAGAAATACAATAGTAGTTGGAGACATATACACTGCCTTATCATCTCTGGATAGATCAACAAGATTAAAACTCAGTAAGGAAACACTGGTTTTGAAGGAAGAAATAGAAAGAGAGAGCTAATAGTTCTATACAGGGATTTACATACCCAAAACAAAGAATACAGTATGGTGCACAGCAACAAAGAACACCGCTGGAGGGCACCAAAGCTCCTGAAGAATGCTCCAGGTGCCAAATAGAGCTGATCTCACCGGGAGGTCCTAGATGGGGTAGGTGCCGCATCACGCCTTCTCCTGATGGAAACCCAGTGACCATGAGTCTCTACGAGCATAGGTTGGGCATGTGGGAACCAGGACATTTTTTTCCAAACCACGGGCCCGCTTATGCGGCCTTTCAACATCTCCTCATATATACAAAGTGATCAATGGAAAGTAAATCATCCAATGTTTCTCCCTGAAAATCAGGCTTAACTCTTTTGAAAACCATAACACTCAAAAGGAGAGAGAGAACAGAGGGGAATGATCTGCCACAGAGGCAGAGTGGGATAGGGGATATGGGGGGAGGGAGGGATACTGGGATCCGTGGTTGTGGGAAATGGGCATTGGTGGAGGGATTGGGTATTCGAAATAAAATAAATAAATAAATAATTTAATTTTAAAAAGAATACATATTCTTTTCCAGTGCACATGAAACATTTTAGAAAATAGATCATATGATGGGCAACAAAAATACCTCAACAGAATCAAGAAGATAGAAATTGTATCTATTAACTTTTCAGATCACTATGCACTGAAGATAGAAGTTAATCAAAGCACAGATGCAGAAAACCAATCAAACACCTGGAAATTAAGCAATTCAATGTTGAACTATGAGTGGGTCAAGAGGGAAATAAAGGAAGAAATCAAGATACCTGAAAGCAAAAGAGAATGAAGACACAAGCTACCAGAATCAGTGGGACGCAGCTTAAGCCATGTAAAGGGGAAAATTTATAGCTCTGCAAGCATTCCTCAGGAAGGAAGAAAGGGCCACATAAATAACTTCACTTCACAGCTCAAGATCTTAGAAAAGAACCAACAAAAGGAGCCCAAACCAGAAAAGGGAAGAAATAATAAAACATAGAACAGAAATCAATGATATGGAAACCCCCCCAAAAAATCTGAAAGGTCAATGAAACTAAGAGATGGTTCTTTAAGAAAAAAAAAAGATTTGTAAACCATAAACAAAACTCACAAAGAAAGAGAGAGAGAGAGCCCTAATAAACCGAATCAGAAATGAAAATGGGGACATCACAACAGAAACAAAAGAAATGCAAAAGATCATCAGAGACTACTTGGAGAGTCTGTATACCACGAAATAATATTACCTATAAGAAATGGATAAATTCCTTGACTCCTTTAATCTCCCAAGGCTGAACCAAGAAGATATGGAATACCTGAATAGACTTATTAATATCAAAGAAATTGAAAATGTAATCAAAAGTCTTCCCAAAACCAAAAAGCCCCGGTCCAGATGTATTCCCTAGCAAATTCTTCCAAACATTTAAAGAGGACATTTTGCCAGTTCTTCTCAAGCTTTTCCGGGTAACTGAAGAAAAAGAAACTCTCCCAAAAGGTTTCTATGAGGTACATATCTCTCTAATACCAATAGCGAACAGAGACACCACAAGAAAAGTAAATTGCAGACCGACATCCTTGATGTACAAGGATGCAAAGACCTTCAACAAAATTTCAGCGAATAGAATCCAATGACTCATCTAAAAGACCATACACCGCCACCAAGAGGGATTCATCCCTGGGATGCAAGGATGGTTTAACATTCAGAAATCAAACAACATATCCAATCATATCAACAAAAGAAAAGATAAAAAGCATATGATCATATAAATAGATGCACAAAAAACATTTGACAAGATCTAGTCCTTGTTTATGATGAAAACTCTCACCAAAATGGGTATAGATGGAACTTTCCTCAATTTTACTCAAAGCTATTTACAACAAGCATATGGAAAGCGTTATCCTCAGTGAGGAGAATCTAAGAGCCTTCCCTCTAAGAACAGGGATAAGACAAGGATGCCCACTATCACCACTTCTGTTCAATATAGTACTGAAAGTACTTGCAACAGCAGTTATGCAAGAAAAAGATAGTAAGGGAATCCAGATAGGAAAGGAAGAAATCAAGCTCTCACTATTTGGGAATGATATGATACTATATTTAGAGAGCCCCAAAGCCTCTACCAAGAAGTTCCTAGAAACAAAAGAACTGTGCAGTAAAGTTGCAGGCTATAAAACCAATAACCAAAGTCCATGGCTTTCCTATACACAAAAATGAGAGAGAAGAAAGTGACATGAAAAAAAGCAATCTGACTCACAACCATGACTCAGAAAATCAAGTACCTTATAATTAGATTAACAAAGGAGGTAAAGGACCTGTACAAAGAAAACTACAAAATACTCCTTCACAAAATAAAAGAGGACAAGAGGAAATGGAAACATATGGCTCAAGGACCGGGAAAATTAACATTATCAAAATGGCAATACTCCCCAAAGCATTATTCACAATCAATGTGATCCCTATAAAGATACCCATGAAATTCTTCAAAGAAATGGATCAAACACTCCTAACATTTATACAGAAAAACAAACCCCCACAAATAGCTAAAGCAATTCTTGGGAAAGAGAAGATGACAGGAACCAACTCACCCAACCTCTAGCTGTAATACAATGCAGTAATAATTAAAACAACATGGTACTGGAACAAAGGAAAAGCCACAGAACAGGGTTGAATATCCTGACACACACCTTAAAATATATGATCATCTAATCTTTGATAAGGGAGCAAGAAATGTGAAGAGGAGTAAGGAATGCCTCTTTAACAAATGGTGATGGCACAACTAGACAACTAAATGTAAAAAAATAATGGGCTCAGACCTCTACCTAAAACCATGCACAATTTAGATCCATGGATTAAAGATCTCAACATCAGTCCAGCATCCATAAGGTACATTGAAGACAAGATCAGAAAACGTTCCATGACACTGAAGCTAAAGGTATCTTCAAAGATGACATGCCACTGATCAAGCAAGTGGAAACAGAGATAAACAAGTGGAACTATCTTAAACCATGAAGCTTTTCTTTTGTACCTCAAAAGAAACAGTGACCAGAATACAAGACCAACTACAGAATGGGACAATACCTGTCTGATAAGGTGTTGATATTAAGGATATACAAGGCACTGGTTGAACTCCACAAGAAGAAAACATCCAACCCCATCAGAAAATGAACAGAAACCTTCTCAAAGAAGTCTGTATGGCAAAAAGCGCATGGAAAAATGCTCTCATCACTAATTATCAGGGAGATGCATATCAAAACAATACTTAAATGTCATATCACACCACAGAGACTGGTTTACACTCGAACAAAAGCAACCGGTGTTGGCACAGGGGTGGGGAGAAAGGGACTCTCTTTCACTGCTGGTGGGAATGCCAACTGGTTCAGCACTTTTAGAAACAGTATGGACACTACTAAAAAAATTAGAAATACTGTTCCTATTTGACCCAGCAATACCACGTCTGAGAATATATCCCGGAGAGGCAAAAACTATAATAGAAATGACATCTGCACTTTGTATGTTCATTGCAGAACTGTTTACAAAAGCTAGAACCTGGATAAAATCCGAGTGCCCGAAAACAGATTACTGGTTAAAGAAACCCTGGTACATATACACAGTGCAATACAATGCAGCTGTTTGAAAAGATGTATTACTTCACTTGTATCACTTGTCACCCTGATGCTCACTGATTTCCTCGAGTGGGTGCCAGGAACATCTCCATTTGTCCCTGTCACATGCTAGTGTAGCCCAGTGGCACCTGCTGACTCCAGGAACATGGAGACCCTCAAACTGTTCATTCAGGGTCTTGACGAAGATATCTCTGACCATCCCATAGGTGGGCAGTCAGGCATTCTTTTGACATCCCATGGAATTTAGTCAGTAATAGCTCTAGTCCAGCAATCATCTCCAAATCACATTACCTATCAGCCCATCTGATTTTTGATGCCTTGGAAAACAAGACAGTATCCCTGATTCTCAATTGTCAACGGAGGTCAGAAGTCTGGATTCCTAGAAAAGGTGAAGTCATGAAATTCTCATATAAGTGAATCAACATGAAAAGTATCATGTTAAGTGAAATGCATCAGAAAGAGATAGACAGACATAGAAAGATTGCACTCATTTATGGAATATAAGTAAAAGAATGGGAGACTGCCACCAAGAATTGTAGAGATATTCAACTACAGTACCAGGGGGTTTGCTCCATGGCTTGGAATCCGGTCTCACATGCTAGGAGTAGAGAAGGTCCCACCAAGTGAAAGGTATTTGGAGGGCCTTCTCAGGATGGAATATATGTGCCAAAAATAGACTATATACCAAACATGATGTCCAATCAATACTTGCATTACAAACCACAACACCCTAAAGGAGAGAGAGATAATGAAAGGGAATGCACCTGCCATAGAGGCGGCAGTGGGGAGAATTGGGGAAGGAGAGGAGGGATCCTAGGAACTTTAGTGGTAGAGAACGGGCACTGGTTGAGGGATGGGTAGACAATCACTGTATGACTGAAACATAAGTACGAAAGTATATAAAGCTGCAACTTTACCTCATGCTGATTCATTAAAAATTTATTTTAATAAATTTTTAAAAAAGATACGGGCAAGGATAAAAAGAAGAGAAAAATATTTACAGATGCCTAAAATGTATGATACATATTTTTAAATAAACGTATATAAAAGACACAACCATAATATTTTTTTGTCAATGACAATTGAAAAAATAGTTTATAATATGAATATATTCATAATAAATTACACTGGCTCCTATAGATTTCTTTTCTTCATAGAGAATAAAATATATAGCCCAAGATTATAGAGAAATGCTTTAAATTGAGGTCTTTGTATATAGGTAAAATAAAGCAATTTCTGTGGAAATCATGGAAATATGTACGAGTATTTTATTTTTATTGTCTTTTAAATCATTCTATAACATAATTTTATAGTAAAATACCATCACTAGATCACTGTCATTCCATGTTCATCAATTTATTCGAGCAGACACCACTATCATCTCCATTCATCCCAGCCCTGAGATTTTAGCGGCCTCTCCTCACTCATCGATAGAAGGTTCTTTCAGGGTCAGGGGAATGAGACCTGTTATTGTTACTATTTGGGGCACGTAAAATAAGCCATGGGGAGCTTGCCAGGCTCTGCTTCTGTGGGCAGGATACTCTCAGTAGCTTGCCAGGCTCTACGAGAGGCATATATTTCCCTGTGTGTTAATTATGGAAAATGGGCAGGGAGTGTCTTATGATGTGTTGTGCAGCCGCTTTTGTGACTGTGTGGTCCAGGGATATGTTCACTCACGTGTGAGGCTCAGGCCCAGTGTGAGGAAAGCGATCGGGGTGTGGCAGTGGTTGTGTGGTGGAAGTCGGCTGCCAGGGATGGATCCCTTGGGGTTGGGAGGACTCTCACCCGCCGCTCTCTGGGGCTCCCTGGGTGAAAAGAGCCCAGTGCGGAGTCTGGTGGCATGCTTTTGGGGGCCTCATTCTATACTCTTTCTGGGAGAAGCAGCCATGAGTTCTGGAGGGTGGCCAAAGAGGAGATTATCTGGCCAGGACTTGCTTCAGAGACCCATAAATAAATTTGCTTCCACAATCCAAAATCACCACCATGCTTCTGGCTGGACTCTGCTGTCTCAGGATGGACCTCACCAAGATATAATCTAGGCAGCAGTACCAGTCACCAGAGTAAAGTGTTTTATTTTAATAAAATACCATAGACTTTAGTAGAATATTTAATTATATTTAATTAATCTGAATCTCACGAGACAATGTTTATGGGAAACAGTTTCATACCTTATGTTCCATTCGCTCTTAATGGAACAAACATCTCCGAATGCAAAACAGTTATGGGTAGCTAGGTCGAGAAGTCAACATGACGAATGACCTAGCACCTGAGTTGCACAGGATGAAATGAGCAGCTTGCAACATCTTCAAGACTGTCAAAGAAATAATTAAGAGGATAGAGAACCTCCGGCTCAGGGCACATCTCTTCAGCGTTCTTCCTACATTAACTTATGCCTCAGAGACTTGGGCCCTATGAAAACAGGATGAGAACGCTATTCAGGTCTCCCAAAGAGGAATTGAAAAAGCTCTGCTTGGAGTATCACGCTTCATTCAAATGAGAGAAAGAATCCGGAGTTCCTACCTCCATCGATGATCAAGAATCAAGGACGCTGGCTCACTCATCCAGGTACCTGCCCGGCAGCAGGGTCCCTTCCAGGGGCAGCATGTCTAACTAGAGCCCCGGAGAATGGCGCGTTTTCATCCTTGGTCTGCGGGGGACAGGAATTGAGGCACACCACAGGCACCTGAGAACCCTCTGCTCACTCATCCAGGTACCCGCCCGGCAGCAGTGCTCCTTTCCGGGAGCTGCAACCAATAAAGCGGTCTCCCTCCACATATCCCATAAGAACCATAAGTTACCCTCTTAGATGGGGCATTCACTAGGATGGCTTAACCACCAGAAACACATTAGCCAATAGATCATTAAAACCACCTCAATTAATTCTGCATCATAAGCAGAATAGTAGAAGTGAGCGTGAAGGTCTAAACCACACAGGTCACAATGGTAAAGCAATATAGAAGCCCACCAAGCTTTCTTATTGAGAAGGCTAGCACAGAAGACCCGAACAGTAAAGAAGTGCTAGACAACCTCTCTGACAAGGAATTTAGAAGGGAGCTACTAGGGATACTTGGAGAGCTAAAAGAATCTATGGAAAACAATGCCAATAAAAGACAAGAGGATTTGAAGGTAGAAATGAGTAAAATGCAATAAAAAATGTCAGACCTGAAAAACATGGTAGGAGAATTGAAAAACTCAGTGGAAGGTCTCAGCAACAGAGTAACAGCTGATGAGGACAAAATCAGTGATCTCAAAGATGCAGTCCAGAGAGTCTGTAGAAAAGAGGAGAAAATGGAAAAGAGACTCACAATTCGTTAACAGATGGCAAGAGAAGATCTTGGTGAAGCCAATAGTGGTAATATAAGAAATAGTGGAGTCCAAGAGGGACCGGAAGAAAACCCTGATGAAGAAGAAACTGCCAAAGACATCATTGCTACAATATTTCCAGAGCTGAAAAAAACATGTGACCACATTCAGGAGGCCCGTAGGGTACCAGCTAGAAGAAGTTTGAATAAAAATACCCCAAGACACATCATGATCAAAATGACCAAACTATTAGGTACAAAAAAATTCTTGAAAGCCACAAGATCAAAGAAAGAAATTTCCTATAAAGGAACATCCTTAAGATTCAAAGCTGATTTGTCTGATGAAACCCTCATAGCCCGAAAACAGTGGTGGGATATAGTGAAAAAAAGTAATGAAATAAATGCCTCACCAAAAATACTTTACCTAGCGGGACTCTCATTCATAACAGAAGGAACAACACACAGTTTCAAGACAAACAACAGCTCAGGAACTTCATAGTCTCAAAACGCTCGTTACAAGAACAACCAAATGGACTACTCTAAGACAAGATGGGCCCCTCAAGTACACAAAATTTTAACAGAAAAATAGGACAAAACCCCATATAAGTAATCTCTCTTAACATCAATGGTTTAAATGCACCAATTAAAAGACACAGACTTGCGGGATGGATTAGAAAATTGACCCCAATTTGCTTCCTGCAAGAAACACATATAAATAGTTAGAAAAAAGACAGGCTCAAAATCAAAGGCTGGAAAACATTCCTACAGGGAAACAACTCCCAAAAAGAAGCTGGGTTAGCCATTCTAGTATCAGACCCCATTGATTTCAGACTGAAGAAGGTCACAAGACACAGTGAAGGCCATTTCTTATTGATCAAGTTATCTGTACAACAGGAATAACTTACAGTACTAAATGAATGTGCTCCTAATGAGGGACCAGCAAAGTACTTAAAACAACTACTCATAGACTTGGAGAAGACATTGAGAGCAACACAATACTAGTGGTAGACTTCAACACCACTTTATCACCTCTGGATAGATCAACCTGACTCAAGCTTAACAAGGACATACTTTATCTGAGGGAAAAAATGGAAGAAAGGGGCTTACTAGATATATACAGGACACTTCATCCCCAAAAAGCTGAATACACATTCATCTCAAGCGTGCATGGAACATTCTCCAAGATAGACCACGTGCTGAGCCACAAGGTATACCTCCATAAAATTCAGAAGATAGAGATTGTACCAACAATCTTCTCAAATCATAATGCGCTGAAATTAGAAGTAAATCACACACAAAAACAAAAAACTAAATCAAACACCTGGAAATTAAACATTGCACTAGTAGACAATGAGTGGCTTAGAAATGAAATCAAAGCGGAAATCAAAAGATTCCTGGAAACTAATGAAAATGAGGACAAAAGTTACCAAAACTTATGGGACACAGCAAAAGCTATGTTAAGAGGAAAGTTTATAGCTCTACAAGCATTTCTCAGGAAGGAGGAGCAAGCCCACATAAGTCACCTAACCTCAAACTTAAGAGCTTTGAGAAGGATCAAGAAAAGGAGCCCAAATCGAACAGGAGGAAGAAAATAATAAAACAAAGAGCACAGAGTAATGAGATGGAAAACCAAAAAAAAAATCCGATGACAGAACAATGAAACCAAGAGCTGGTTCTTGGAGAAAATAAACAAGATTAATAAGCCTCTACCAAAACTCACAATGAAAGGAAGAGAGAAAACCTTAATAAACCGAATCAGAAATGAAAAGGGGTCATTACAACAGAAACTACAGAAATTCAAAGTATGTTCAGGAAGTACTTAGAGAAGCTTTATGACACGGAACATGGAAACTTCGAGGAATTGAATTAATTCCTAGATTTCTATAACCTTCCAGGGTGAACCAAGAAGACCTGGAATACCTGAAAAGACCTATCACCACCAAGGAAATTGAAATGGTAATAAAAATCTCCCCAAGCTCAAAGGTCCTGGCCCAGATAAATTCACTAGTGAATTCTTCCAAATATTTAAAGAGGACTTACTCCCAATTCTCCCAATCCTCTTTAAGCTTTTTCACGAAACTGATATATCAAAAAAGTTTTGAACAGTTTCTACAAAGCAAATATCACCCTGGTACCAAAAGCAGACAGAAATACAACAAAGAAAGAGAATTACAGGCCGATATCCCTGAAGAACACAGACACAAAGATCCTCAACAAACTATTAGCAAATAGAATCCAATGACTAATCAAAAAGATCATACACCATGACCAAGTAGAATTCATCCCAGTGATGCAAGGATTGTTTAACATTCAAAAATAAATCAACATAATCCATCATTTCAACAAAAGAAAAAACAAAATTCACATGATCATATCAACAGATGCAGAGAAAGAATTAGACAAGATCCAGCACCCGTGTATGATGAAACCCTCGCCAAAATCGGGATAGAGGGGACTTTCCTCAATATAGTTAAAGCCATCTACCACAAGCCTACAGCAAGCATCATGCTCAATGGGGAAAAAATGAGATCCGTCCCCCTAAGATCAGGGATGAGACAAGGATGTCCACTCTCTCCACTGCTGTTCAATAGAGTACTGTATGTACTTGCAATAGCGGTTACACAAGAAAAAGATATTAAGGCCATTCAGGAAGGAAAGGAAGAAATCAAGCTCTCACTATTCACAGATAATATGATACTATACTTAGATAACCATATAAACTCTACCAAGAAACTCTTGGAAACACTAGACTTGTAAAGGAAATTTCCAGGCTATAAAATCCATACCCAAATGTCCATGGCTCTCCTATACACAAATAGTGAGAGAGAAGAAAGTGACATGAAAAAAACAATCCCATTCACAAATGTGCCCCAGGAATTCAAGTACCTAGGAATCAGCTTAACTAGGAAGTAAAGGACCTGTACAAAGAAAACTACAAAACGCTACTTCAGAAAATAAAAAAAAGGACACGAGAAAATGGAAAGAGAAAATGGAAAGATATCCCCTGCTCATGTTTTGGGAGAATTAACGTCGTCAAAATGGCAATACTTTCCAAAGCATTGTACAAGTTCAATGTGATCCCTATAACAATGCTCATGACATTCTTCAAAGAAATGGAGCAAACTCTCCTGAAATTCATATAGAACAATAAGCCCCCATGAAAAGCCAAAGCAATTCTTGGGAAAAAGAAAACGGGAGGAATCAACCTCCCTAATTTCACACTCTACTACAAAGCAGTAATAATTAAAACAGCAGGGTACTGGAAAAACGCAGAGCCACAAACCAATGGAACAGGGTTGAATATACTAACATCTGCCCCCCAAACATCTGATTATCTAATCTTTGATAAGGGAACAACAAATGTGAAGTGGAGCAAGGAAACCTTCTATAATAAATTGTGCTGGCAATACTGGACGGCTATATTCAAAAAAATTGTCTCAGATCTCTGCCTAACACCATGTACAAAAGTAAGATCAAAAGGCAGTAGAGACCTCAACATCAGACCGGAATCCATAAAGTATATTGAAGACAATGTTGGAACAACCCTTCATGACATTGAAGCTAATGCTATCTTCAAAATGTCACACGACTGGCCAAGCAAGTGAAAACATGTAGACAAATGGGAATATCTTAAACTAAGAAGCTTCAGCACCTCAAAAGAAACAGTGACCAAAATACAAAGACAGTCTACAGAATGGCAAAGCATATTCGCCCAATACCCATCCGACAAGGAGTTGATATCAAGGATATATAAAGTACTGGTTGAACTAAACAAAAAGAAAACATCCAACCCCATCAAATAATGGGGTGACGGAATGAACAGAAACTTTCTCAAAGAAAAAATCTGAATGGCAAAAAGGCACATGAGAAAATGCTCTACATCATTAATCATCAGGGAGATGCAAATCTAAACCACAATGAGATATCATCTCACACCACATAGACAGGCCTCATCCAAAAGAACAAAAGCAACCGGTGCTAGCACGGATGTGGCGAGAAAGGGACCCTCCTTCACTGCTGGTTCAGCCCATTTGGAAAAGAGTAGGGATGATTCTCAAAAAATTAGAAATTGAGCTCCCATTTATCCAGCAATAGCACTCCTGGAATATAGCACAGAGAGGCAAAAAAGTATAGTTGAATTGACATCTGCACTTGTTTGTTCATTGCAGCACTCTTTACAATAGCTAGAATCTTGAAAAAACCTGAGTGCCCGAGAATTGATGATTGGTTAAAGAAACTTTGGTATATCTACACAATGGAGTACTATGTAGCTGTTAGAAAAGATGAAGTCATAAAATTTACATACAAGTAGTACTACATGGAAAGTAACATGCTAAGAAAAATGAGTCAGAAAGAGAGGGATAGACACAGGAAGATTGCTTCATCTGGGAAACATTTTATTGGGTAACAATATAGGAGATAACACCCAAGAATAGCTGAGATAAGTACCAGGAGGTTTACTCCATCGCTTGGAGGCCAGCCCCACATGCTAGAGGAAAAGGCAGCTCAGATAGAGAAGGGAGAACCAAATAAAGGGTGTTGGGCGATCCTTTCAGGATGGGAGAAGCATGATTAGGCTATAGACCGAACATGATTGCCACTCAGTGCCTCTTGTTCAAACCACAGTACCCAAACGGAGAGAGAAAACTAAAGGGAATGCCCTGCCACAGAGGCAGGGTGGGACGGAGGGGATGGGGGTGGGAGGGATACTGGGATCCTTGGTGGTGGAAAATGGGCACTTGTGGAGGGATGGGGACTTGATTATTGTTCATTTGAAGCCCAAGCACAAAAATTTGTAAGTCTTCAACTGTACATCATGGATTTTTCACTAATAGAAATTTTAAAAAACAGAGCTTAGAGAATAACCAACACAAGGAGCCAATACAAACTGGAGGAAGGAAATAATTAGAGTAGAAATTAACGAGATAGAAATTTCAAACAAACAATCCGAAAGATCAATGAAACCAAGAGCTGGTTCTACAAGAAAATAAACAAGATTGTTAAACCTCTAGCAGGACTCACAAAGAAAGGGAGAGAGAGAACCCTCACAAACCGAATCACAAATGAAAAGGGCGTCAATACAACAAAAACTACAGAAATTCAAAGGATCCTCAGGGAGTACTTTGAGAAGCTTTATGCCATGGAACATGAAAATATCGAGAAAATGGATAAATTTCTAGATTTCTATAGCCTCCCCAGGTTGCACCACGAAGACCTGGAATACCTGAACAGACCTATCACCACCAAGGAGATTGAACGGTAATAAAAAGTCTCCCCAAGCACAAAGGTCCTGGCCCAGATGGATTCACTAGTGAATTCTTCCAAATCTTTAGAGTACTTACTCCCAATCCTCTTTAAGCTTTCCATGAAACTGAAGTATCAAAAACACTTTCTATGAAGCAAATATCACCCTGATACCAAAAGCAGACAGAAATATCACAAAGAAAGAGAATCACAGGCCGATATCCCTGATGAACACAGATGCAAAGATCCTCAACAAACTATTAGTAAATAGAATCCAATGACTCATCAAAATGATCATACACCATGACCAAGTAGGATTCGTTCCAGGGATGCAAGGGTGGTTTAACATTCAGAAATTGATAAACATCATCCATTATAACAACAAAACAAAAGATAAAAACCATATGTCATATCAATTGATGCAGAGAAAATATTTGACAATAATCAGCACCTATTTATGATGAAAACTCTCTGCAACATAGGCATCGAAGGAACTTTCCTCAATATAGTCAAAGCCATCTACCACAAGCCCATGGTAAGTATCATTCTCAATGACGAAAAAATTAAAAGCTTTCACTCTATGATTGGGCACATGACACAAGGTTGTCCCCCTTTGCCACTTCTATTCAATATAATACTGGAAGTCTTGGCCATTGCCAAGATAGGAAAGGAAGAGGTCAAGCTATCACTATTTGCAGATGATATGATACTCTACTTAGAAAACCCTAAAGACTCTACAGAAAAGCTCTTAGAAACAATAGGTCAGTTTAGTAAAGTGGCAGACTACAAAACTAATACCCAAAAGCTCATGGCTTTCTTATATACAAATAACGAAAGAAAAGAAAGAGACATTAAAAAAAATCCCAGCTCTTCCTCTCCATCCCCCAAGCTGAGCTGGTCTTTTCCCCCACCCCAGGTCAGTTTATCTGCCGCTTCTCGAACCCGGGACATGGATTTCTCCCTGCAAGCCCCTCCAGGCATCCTCTTGGACCTTGGGAGAGAAAGCTCTGAGACTCTTCCTCTCCATTCCCCAAACTAAGCTTGTCTTCTCCCCCACCCTGTATTTACTCCCCACAAACACACTAGGTTCCCGTGGGGGTGTGACCGCTTTAGAAGTGGGCGTGGCTTCTGTTGAAGTGGGCATGGCCTATTTTCAGTGGGCCAACACTCACACGGCTGCAGGTAGGTTAGTCATACCAAGGAATCTAGTACCCACACTTACACTCCAACATGAAGAAACAACGCAAATCCCCACCACGGGAGGTCAATGAAAAGAGTCAAGAAGCCTCTGTAGGTGCTGCTCACCTAAGGGACCTCTCTGACAAAGAATTCAAATATGAAGTCATGAAGATTTTCAATAAACACAATGAAGTAGTCAGACAGATGTCCAGTAAATTGAAGGAAGATCACTTAATCACTTAATCACTTAACTTCCCGTTTGTCGTTGATTTGCTCAAGCGGGCGCCAGTAACGTCTCCATTTGTCCCTGTCACATGCTAGTGTAGCCCAATGGCATCTCTTTGCTCCGGAAACATGAAGGGCCTCAAACCGATCGTTCATGATCTTGACGAAGAAGTCTGACCATCTGGTAGGTGGGCGGCCACGCGGTCTTTTGACATCCCGTGGAATCCAGTCAGTAACAGCTCTAGTCCAACGGTCGTCTTTAAATCTCATTACGTGACCAGCCCATCTGATTTTCAACACCTTGGGAAATGAGACAGCGTCCCCGATGCTTGATCATCGACGGATGTCAGAACTCCGGATTCTTTCTCTCATTTGAGTGAAACATGATATTCCAAGCATAGCTCTTTCTATTCTTCTTTGGGAGACCTGAATAGCGTTCTCATCTTGTTTGCGTAGAGCCCAGGTCTCTGAGGCATATGTTAATGCAGGAAGAACAGTGGAATCAAAGAGATGTGCCCAGAGCCGGAGGTTCTCGTTCTCTTACCTATTTCTTCGACGTTCTTGAAGGCGTTCCAAACCGCTCTCTTCCTCCTGCGCAGCTCAGGTGCCAGGTCATTTGTCATGTTGACCTCCTGACCTAGGTACACATAGCTGTTGCATTCGGAGATGGTCGTTCCATTGAGAGCGAATGGGGCGTCAGGAACAAGGCTGTTTCTCATAAACATTGTCTTCATAAGATTCAGCTGTAGTCCTACCTTTCCACACTCACGGTCAAAGTCGGCAAGCATTTGTGCCGCTTGGCTGATGTTTGGTGTTATTAAAACTATGTCATCAGCAAAGCGGAGGTGTTGTAGTTGCCGACCATCTATCTCCACTCCCATTCCTTCCCATTCCAGTCGTCGCATGATGTTCTCGAGGGTGGCACTGAAGAGTTTCGGTGAAATGGTATCACCCTGCCGCACCCCTCTCTTGAAATCAACGATCACTTCTTTGTAGAATGGTGAGATCCTGGTAGTGAATCCTCAATACAG
Source organism: Sorex fumeus (assembly GCF_029834395.1). Taxonomy (NCBI): domain Eukaryota; kingdom Metazoa; phylum Chordata; class Mammalia; order Eulipotyphla; family Soricidae; genus Sorex; species Sorex fumeus. The sequence goes on along the minus strand of NW_026606086.1, from coordinate 13,234,247 downwards.
CTCACGGAGGATCCTGATGTACTGGGCTTGAATGCCCTGATTGGCTAGGGCTTCAATGACTGCTTCCGTCTCAACAGAATCAAAGGCCTTCTTTAAATCAATGAATGTTAAACAGAGCGGCATCTTGAACTCCCGAGAAACCTCAATGAGCTTGGATATCGTGTGGATATGGTCGATGGTGCTGAATCCTTTGCGGAACCCTGCTTGCTCACATGGTTGTCCTTCATCTAGTGTTCTGCCAATCCTACTTAGGATGACTTGAGTGAACAACTTGTAGATGACAGACAATAGGCAGATCGGGCGATAGTTGCCAATGTCATGGATGTCTCCCTTCTTGAACAGTAGTACGGTCCTGCTGCTTTTCCATTGGGACGGAACCTTGAAGGAAGATATGAAAGAAATAATGGATCAGACAATCGAGAAAATACAGGAAGAAATGAGAGCAGGAATTGGAAAGCTACACACAGAAATGTCACAAATCAAAGATTCTGTAGATGAAATAAAAAACTCAGTCTGTGCCCTCAAAAGTAGAATCACCACAGCTGAGGAAAGAATCAGTGAGCTGGAAGATCAGCTGCACCAAGCCAATAGGCAACAACAAACAATGACAAGGGACCTCAAAATAGCTCTAGAGAGAATCAGAGTCCTAGCAGACGATTCCAAGAGGAACAACATTAGAATCATTGGACTACCAGAAGCTCAGGGACACAATCCCAATGAAAAAGCCACGGTTAATCAAATCATCACAGAAAAATTACCATAGCTCGGCAATGCGGCCTTTCAGATTCAAGGAGCCCGAAGGGTGCCAGCTTAAAGAGACACTAACAAAAACACTCCAAGACATATCATAGTTAGAATGATGGATGCTGCAGATAGAGACACAATACTGCAAGCAGCAAGGTCAAAGAGGAAATCACATACAAAGGAGAACCCCTTAGATTCATAGTAGACCTCTCAGAGGAAACCCTCCAAGCCTGAAGACAATGGCGGGATATAGTGAAAAAACTCACTGAAATGAACGCTTCACCAAGAATACTCTATCCGGCTAAATTCTCACTCAAACTTGAAGGACTGGTACACTATTTTCTGGATAAACAGCAGCTCAGGAACTTCATAGACTCAAAACCAAACTTAAAAAAGGGCTAAAGGGGCTACTGTAAGACTAGAAAAAGCCCTACAAGCACAACAAACCCTTACAGAAAGATGACACAAAACCCCATAACCATAATCCCTCTCAAAGTCAATGGTTAAAATTCACCAATTAAGAGACACAGAATGGCAAAATGGATTCAGAGACCGAAACAAACATTCTGATGCCTACAAGAAACTCTCTCAACAGTCAGAGCAAACACAGACTTAAAGTTCAAGGATAGAAAACAATCCTGCAAGCAAACAACTCCCTCAAAAGATCTGGGGTGGCCATACTAATATCTGACAGCATACTTCAGGTTGAAAAAGATTAGTAGGGACAGTGAAGACCATTTTTACTTATCAAGGGATACATAGCACTTGATCACTTGACTTCCCTTTAATCGTCAATTTGCTCGAGCGGGCACCAGTAACGTCTCCATTTGTCCCTGTCACATGCTAGTGTAGCCCAATGGCGTCTGTTCTTTCTAGGAACATGAAGAGCCTCAAACCGACCATTCATGATCTTGATGAAGAAGTTTGACCATCCTGTAGGTGGGCGTCCATGCGGTCTTTTGACATCCTGTGGAATCCAGTCGGTAATGCCTCTATTCCAGCGGTAGTCTCTAAATCTCATTACGTGACCAGCCCATCTAATTTTTGACGCCTTGGCAAATGAAACATTGTCCCTGATTCTTGATCGTCAACGGAGATCGGAATTCTGGATTCTTTCTCTCATTTGAGTGAAACGTGTTACTCCAAGCATAGCTCTTTCAATTCCTCTTTGTGAGACCCAAATAATGTTCTCATCAAGGATGCTTTCCAGACGTTCTGGCCGAGACTCACGCATGAATGAAGCCCAAGAGAACAAGATAAGCGGAACACTTGAGACCTTGGACTCCAGGTTCAATGGACCCGGGGACAGAGATTCTCTGCTTGCTCCCAACAACCACAGGTGACAAAGGGATTAAAATCAGGAGCCCCACCCTACCCTGCCCTATCTGATCCACCAACTGCCAGAGACCCAGGGATTGGATTGTGCACAGCAGACTCACCCTACCCCTTCCTGTTGGCAGACCTCCACTATCTCCACAACCTACACTACCCAGCTGCCGTCATGCCCCAGGACGCTTTCTGGACTGTGCCACCGCTTTGCAGATAGAGACACATTAAAAGGTAAAAGGTAACGGCCCTCCCGTTGATCGTCGATTTGCTCGAGCGGGCCCAGTAACGTCTCCATTGGAGACTTTGTTGTTACTGTGTCTGGCATATTGAATACTCTCGGTAGCTTGCCGGGCTCTCCGAGAGGGGCGGAGGAATTGAACTCGGGTCGGCCATGTTGGCCGCGTGTAAGGAGAACGCCCTACCTGCTGCGACACATTATAAGACACTAAATACCCATCTTCCAGAATTGTCTTACTATATTTGATAGGATTCAAATATGGTAACACCTAAAAGGGCGATTAGAGGCCGCCCCAAAAGACTCTTTCCCTCTTGGAGAGCCTGGCATGCCTCCGAGAGTATTCCACCCTCACGACAGAGCCTTATAAGCTATCCGTTGTGTATTCAATATGCCAAAACCAGTAATTACAATGGGTCTCTTTCCTCTGACCCTGAAGGCGTCACCAATATGGCAGCATTGAGAAGGATGAGAAAGGAGAAGCCGATAAAATCTCAAGGTCGAACTAGGCTGCCACAATGAAGGAAGACAAAAATGATGGTCTGTACTTTCAATGCACGTGCACTAGCATCAGATGCATCTATCGAAAACCTGATGGAACAAGAGCAAAAGATCAAGTACAACATCATTGGTCTGACCGAGACAAGAAGGCACCAAAGTAATCATGCCATTTTTGACACTAGTGAAGAATTGTTCCTCGGAACATGCGATAAAAGAGGTGTCGGAGGCGTCGGTGTCCTTGTCAACACAAACTTGGCCATGAGCATTGATTCATTCGAATGCCTAAAAAACCAAATCGGATGTTTACATTTGAATAGATGTGGCTCACTGCCAGCAGTTTCTATCTTCGGTGTCTACGCACCAACATCCAATTATGATGAAGGAGAAATTGAGAAGTTCTACATGGAGCTGGAGAAGTTCTATAAAGAAGACCACACCTTCTACAAGATCATTGTGGGTGATTTTAATGCCAAGATAGGACTGAGAAGATCAGCCAAAGAACTTCACATCAGGCCCCATGGCCTAGAAAGGAATGAACAGGATGAAAGACTCTCTAAATTCATCATGTCGACCAAGACCATCCATGGTAACTCAAGGTTCCAGAAAGCTGAATCTAATCGTTGGGCATGGGAGTCTCCCGGTGGACAATTCCACAATGAAATAGACCACATCATATTCAATCAACGGTTTTGCCTGACTGATGTCACTGCTGTCTCAAAATTCCAAACCGGATCAAACCACCATCTCCTTGGTGCAAAATTCTACTTCATGGAGAGGGGAGAAAGGGCTGCAAAGTTTAAGAAGAAAACTCCCAGAACGACCACCAACTGGGAACTCTTTGGCACTATTGCGGCAACTTGGGAAGATGCCATTGTTGACAACATTGACAAGGAATACGATCGACTGGTTCAGCACCTCCATGATTGTGCGAGGAATGCCAAGAGAGAGACAGCCACAAAAAAATGCCTGTCTTTGAAGACTCTTGAGCTTATTCACCAACGTGGTTTGGCGCATGCCTCAGGCAACCGCAAGCGAACATCCGAGCTCGCAAAGCAGTGCAGAGATGCGATCAAGGGATACATATAACAGGAAGAAATACATATATATATAACAGGAAGAAATCACAATATTAAATGTATACGCGCCTAATGAAGGAACAGCTAAATACTTAAAACAACTGCTAACAGATTTTAAGGAGGACATTGCTAGCAACACAATAGTAGCTGGAGACTTCAACATTGCCTAATCACCTCTGTGTAGATCAACAATAACTATACTCAGGAAAGAAACATTGGCTTTAAAGGAAGAAATAGAAGAGACAGGGCTTATAGACCTAGACAGGGATTTACACACACAAAATAAGGAATACATATTTTTCTCCAGTGCAAACGGAACATTTTCCAAAATAGATCATGTGCTAGGTCACAAAACATAACCCAATAGAATCAGAAAGATAGAAATAGTATCAAAGATCCTTTCAGACCACAACGCAATGAATCTAAAAGTGAATCACACACAGACACGAAGAACCAAATAAACACCTGGAAATTAAACAACTCAATGTGAACAATGAGTGGGTCAAGAAGGAAGTCAAGAACGAAATCAAAAGATACTCTGGAAACAAATGAGAATGAAGACATGAGCTACCAAAACCTATGGGATGCAGCTAAAGCATTGTTAAGGGGAAAATTTATAGCTCTGCAAGAATTTATCAGGAAGGAAGAAAGGGCTCACATAAACAACTTGACTTTACAGCTCAAGATCTTAGAACTGGACCAATGAAAGGAGCCCAAACCAAGTAGAATGAAAGAGATCATAAAACTTCGAGTAGAAATCAACGACATGCAAACCCCAAAAGTAATCCGAATGATCAATGACACCAAGAGCTGTTTCTTTGAGAAAATAAACAATATAGATAAACCAGTAGCAAGACTCACAAAGTAAGGTAGACACAGAAAAATCTAATAAACAGAATCAGAAATGAGAAGGGGGATATCACAACAGAAACCAAAGATATTCCAAAGATATTCAGAGACTACTTTGAGAGTCTGTATGCCATGAAAGAAGAGAACCTAGAAGAAATGGATAAACTTTTGGATTCTTATAATCTCAGAAGACTGAATCAAGAAGATCTAGAGTACCTGGATAGTCCTATAACATCAAGGAAATTGAAACTGTAATCAAAAGTATTCCCCAAAACAAAAGCCCTTTTCCTGATAGATTCACTAGCGATTTTTTCCAAACATTTAAAGAGGACCTATTGCCAGTTCTTCTCAAGCAAGGAAATTGAAGAAACAGAAACTCTCCCAAACTGTTACTATGAAGCCCATATCTCTCTAATACTAAAAGGAAACAAAGACACAAGAAAGGAAAACAACAGGCTGATATCCCTGATGAACATTAATGCGGATATTCTCAACAAAATACCAGCAAATAGAATTCAACAACTCATCAAAATGACCATACACCATAACCAAGTGGGATTCATACCAGGGATGCAAGGATGTTTTAACATTTGTAAATCAATCAACATAATCCATCATATCAACAAAAGAAATTATAAAAACCATATTATCATATCAATGGATGCAGAGAAAACATTTGAGAAGATCCAGCACCCGTTTATGACAAAAACCTCGCCAAAATGGATATAGAAAAGAAATGTCAAAATGGCAATACTCCCCAAATCATTGTAAACATTCCATGCATTCCTATAACAGTACCCATGATATTCTTCAAAGCAATGGAGCAAACAATTCTGAAATTCATATGGAACTATAAGCACCCACAAATAGCTAAAGAAATTCTTGGAAAAAAGAGAATGGGAGGAATCAACCTCCCCAACTTCAAACTCTTCTACAAAGCAATAATAATTAAAACAGCATGGTACTGAAACAAACGCAGAGCCGCAAACCAATGGAACAGGGTTGAATATACTGACATCTCCCCCCAAACATATGATCATCTAATCTTTGATAAAGGAGCAAGAAATGTGAAGTGGAGTAAGGAAAGCCTCTTTAACAAATTGTGCTGGCAAAACTGGATGCCTACAAACAAAAATTGGGCTCAGATTTTTGCCTAACACCATATACAAAAGTAAGGTCAAAATGGATTAAAGACCTCAACATCAGACCAGAATCCACAAGGTACTGACACACCACTGCCAAGCAGTCAAAACAGAGATAGACAAATAGGACTATCTTAAACTAAGAAGCTTCTGCACCTCTAAAGAAACAGTGACCAAAATACAAAGACAGTCTACACAATGGGAAAGGATATTTTCCCAATACCCATCTGACAAGTGGTTGATATCAAGGATATACAAAGCACTGAACTGAACTCCACACGAAGAAAACATCCAATCCAATCAAAAATGGGGCGACTTTCTCAAATAAAAAATCTGAAAGGCTAAAAGGCACATGAAAAAATGCTCTACATCTCTTACCATAAGGGAGCTGCAAGTTAAAACAACAATGAGATATCATTTCATACCACAGAGACTGGCACACATCCGAAAGAACAAAAGCAATTGTTGTTGGAATGGATCTGGCGAGAAAGGGACCCTCCCTCACTGCTGAGAGGAATGCCAACTGGTTCAAGCTCTCTTGGAAAACAGTATGAACAATTCTCAAACAATTAGAAATTGAGTTCCCATTTGATCCAGCAATACCGATCACGATCACAATCATCCTGTTGTTCGTCAATTGCCTCAAGCAGGCCCCAGTAACATCTCCTTTGTCCTAGTCCTGAGATTTTAAAGTGCCATATTCAAGGCTCTTTAAGGGTTACGAGAATGAGACCCATCATTTTTGCTGGTATTTGGCATATTGGGTACGCCATGGGGAGTTTGTGAGACTCTGCCATGTGAGCAGATTACATTCGGTAGTCTGCCAGTTTGTCCAAAGTAAGAATGAGATAATAAGATGTTGTGTGATCGCAAATGCGGCCGTGTGCTTCCAGGAGCTGGGTTTTATAGTCTCTGGGTCTTGGCTTTTGATGGGTTTACACATTGCGGGGGGGTCTGTTGGTGGGTGTGACCCCTGCCTACTGGAAGATGGAGTATCTGGGTATAGGATGTTCAGCCCCGATCCAAGCAGGCTTGAAGATCTCAGCCCCACGACCCGCATGCCTTTGTTCCTCTGCCATTACCTTCATGCATGTGGAGAGTGGTCTCAGCATGGTTGTGGCTGGTTCTGGAGGTCTTCGGCTGCCAGAATTCTGCTCGGGGCGGGGAGAGAAACTGAACTGACCCAGCAATACCACTCCTGGAAATATATCCCGGAGCGGCAAAAAAGTACAGTTGAAATGACATCTGTACTTCTATGTACATTGCTGCACTGTTCACAAAAGCAAAAATTTGGAAAAATCCCGAGTCCCCGAGAACAGATGACTGGTTAAAGAAACTTTGGTACAGCTACACAATGGAACACAACGCATCTGTTAGAAAAGTTGAAGTCATGAAATTTACATTCAAGTGGTTCTACATAATAAGTAGCATGCGAAGTTGAAATGAGTCAGAAAGAGAGGGACAGACACAGAAAGGCTGCACTGATCTGGGGAATATAAAGTAACAGAATGGAAACTGAACACCCAAGAATTGTTGAGATAAGTAGCAGGAGGTCTGGTTCAGGGTTTGGAAGCTGGCTTTAAATGCCGGGGGGAAAGGCAGCTCAGATAGAGAAGGGAACACCAATTAAAGGATGTTTGAAGGACTCACTCAGGATGCGAGATGAGTGCTGAATGTAGACTATAGACTGAACACTATAGCCACTCAATACCTCTATTGCAAACTACAACACTCTTAAGGAAAGAGTACGAAAAAGGAAATGCCCTGCCACAGAGGCAGAGTGGGGTGTGGGGATGGGAGAGCTACTAGGATCATTGATGGTGGAGAATGGACACTGGTGTAGGGATGAGTACTCAATCATTGTATGACTGAAACCCAAGTATGAATACCTCATGGTGTTTCAGTCATAAAAGTGATAAAAATAAATAAATAGATAGATAAATAATAATTGTAATAGTTTTCTTCATTTTTCACTTTCTCTAATCTACTAGGTTTAACTTTATTATGTTTTATGTATTAAGTTTTCACTATGCTACATGGATGAATTCTTGTTTCATACTGGTTATCTGGTTAGTTTTTAGAACTTTCTATATGTTTCCTGTAATCTGTAATCTTACTGTAGGCTTGGATAAACAGTACCAGCTAACATCTAATGTGTAAAGTCTAAGAAATCAGCAAAAGTTATTCAACCTTGCCTTCAAAGAGTACAATCTATTAGTGTCCTGGTTCATAAGAATTTCTTACTTTTGCATATTTCTCTTTCCCCTTTTACACAATTGCATTCATTATCTATAGAGAGCAACTCTGTCTATAAACTAGAGCATGCATCTGTATGTGGTGGTGTGTGATTGCAACACACTACCTGCTGGAGTGTGCGATTCATCTAAGATTCTAAATAAAGTCTTTTCTTTTTTTCACTTGATAATGAACTTCTGACTGAGTATTGGAATTTAGTCTTCACTGAATCATGTGGGATGTAGGCTGAAAATAACCCTCTCTGCCTGCTGCCAGAAGCAGCCATTTCAGCATCACCTTCCGAGTGCAGCATTGCCTATGAAGAGAAACACTTTGTTAAAGGAAAGAAAATGGAATGCAGGGAATCTCCAGGATTATTGGAGAGGTGTCTAAAAGAAGAATTCCCCTTACATGTTTTTAATACCTTCATTTTTCTTAGACTTTACACATTACATATCAGACATTGTAAATATCTTAGATATTACATTGTATTTCCATATTTTATTTTATTAAAATATAATAAATGAAATTGTTCTGTTGTAAGTAAATAGCATTTTATTATTTTTCCCATTGATTTCATTTATTTTCAGAAATTTTTCTTTTGTGTGTCACAATGGAGACATTAGTGGGCCCAGTCGAGGAGATGAACAACGGGAGGACAGTGACAGTGACAGTGGCTGTTTGCTTTCACTCTCACTTGGATTCCTTGGGCACAGAATCAAGAAAATTACCAAGGTAATAATTCCCCATTGAATGTATATAATTAGCAATTATATTATCTTGCTTGGAGAACATGATGACACTTGGGTGTGAAGTAGTTTTAATCTTCCATATATATCACCAATTAAAAATGATAATAAGCATTATTATTTTACACCATTAAATGTGGAAATGTTAGAAAATTGTTATATTGGAGATAGAAGTCAGATATTTTGTATCTTTTGCTACATAAAACTACATTGTATATATTTTAAATAGCATGTAAATAAATAAAATGTTGAAAAATTTTCAGAAACAAGAAATACACATTATTATTTTTTTAATTTTTATTAGTGAAACATCATGAGGTACAGTTGTAGACTTACAAATTTTTGTGCTTTGATTAAAATTATACAATGATCAAATACCCATTCCTCCACCAGTGCCCATTTTCCACCAACACGGGTCCCAGTACCCCTCCACCTCCCCTTTTGTTCTCTCTCTCCTTTTGGGTGTTGTGGTTTTCAAAAGAGGCATTGAGTGGCAATCATTATTTTACAATTGATATTGGTTCCAGATGATTTCAGAAGCTTTTCTCTCTAAGTGGTGGGATAATTTAAATCATTTGAGTCAGTTTACTGGCCATGAGAAAGTACATAGAATGTAAATAAGGAAGTGAGTGATTAGTAAAATACTGATATTTTTAAGCAATTTGGTTCCTAAAATTCACAAATTTCTTATTTGAAATTTTGACACTTTACAACCAGAGATTGCGGGGGAAAGACGATTTATTTCACACACTCTATGTGCTAGCTATAAAGGTCACATACCAGAAAAAGTTGGGAAAAAGAGAGATATGATCATGACAAACTTGAGCAAAGTATGTGAACTCCTTCTTATTTCAAGAAAAGTTTTTTTTTTTTATAAACATTTTTCCCTCTCGAAGAGCATGGCAAGCTACAGAGATTATCCCGCCTGCATGGCAGAGCCTGGCAAAATACCCATGGTGTATTCGACATGCCAAATACAGTAACAATAACAGGCCTCATTCCCTTGACCTTGAAAGAGCCCCTAGTATGCCATTGGACTACGCAAGCACGAGACAGTGAGGAATGGAGATGTTAATGGCGCCCACTCGAGCAAACGATGAACAACGGAATGACAAGCGATACAAGTGATTTTTAATATTAATTTTTAATTTATTATTAAAATATAAACCTACTCCGAGTGTTCTTACTGCCCATAAAACTAGTACCGATCATCTTGCTTGATACCTTCTGCAACATGGATCATTAAAATTATGCATAACTGCTTTAGAATTCCACTATCTTGCACAAAGTAAATTTAGTCAACTATTAAGAGAATCAAAACCAAATATATCCATCACTTTATTCTTTGTTTGTATTTGAACTACACTCAGTGGTGTACAAGTGAGTGTACTCCTGAATCTGCACTCAGGGAACCATACAAGGTGTTGGGGATTGAATTGGGATTGTCTTTGTGAAAGGCATGGACATTACTTACTTTTCTATTTCTATAGCCTCTTTAATTTTTACTTTATGAATAATCATTATAAATATTTTATAGCATATGTTAAAGGATATAAAACTTGTTAAATATACTAAATTCTGTGATCCACTATCATATTCATTGCACGTTAAATTTGACAATCAGGAGTTGAGCAAACACTGATTGCAGGTTACTAGTGAAACATGTTTTCTCTATAACAATCATTTAAAATATATGATGACAACTATTTTTTACCATATGACAGAATTCCTGAAATATGTTATTTCTTTAAGTAATTTTTTAAAACTCCAAAAAGCAGCTGAATACATTTCAGAAGTTGTAATTAGGGCTTTATTTTCATCCTTTAGTCAATAAGCTATAAAGCGGTTTAAGCCATAGAAAAATATTAAAATTATCACAAAGAGTTCTTGGTATACTATGGAGATCACTATAAAACTTAAACAGTCCTGTAGACAAGTTCATATATTTTGTGAAACTAGAAGGAAATTTTGGGTTTTTTTTGTTTATTTGTATGTTTTGGGATCACATCCTGTGGTGTCACAGGATTACTACTGGCTCCGAGTTTAGAGATCACTGCTGACTGTGAATGAGGCACATAAGGGGTGCAGGGGACCAAACCTGTGTTGACTATATTCAAGACAGTTGCCCTACTAACTGTACTATTGCTCTATCCTTGAATTAGAAGGATATGTTAGGAGAAAATAAATTACTCTGATGGTCAGTCATAAATTTTGAAATTAAGGATGTTTTTAGAATATAATAAATTTAAAAGGTGAACCCTATGATATATAAAGTAGACTACGTAGTAAGAGATCAAGGTATGAATTACTGAACCAAGAGGCCTACATCACCCTGAGCAGTATCATTAGGATTAATTCATGGCTCTCTTGAGCAGAGCCTGGGAAACACAAACAAATGAAATAAAATAAACAAAAATTAACAAGATCTATTTAAAAAATATGAAATAAAGTCATTAAACACATTGTACCAAACCCGCCACAAAAAAGCACTAAATAGGTCATTCTTTATCTTAAAGAATGTGTTGACAAAAAAACTCCATATGAAAACAATAGTTTGCTCATAGGCATATTAATGAAACCTTCCTATAAAGAAAAAAATTTGATAGATGTATAAAAATAAGAGCTTATATCTAAATCCATTTTGATAGATAAAATCTGTTCTCTTTCATGTAATTATAAACATTTCTTTTACCTTTTATTTACTAATTATGCATGTGCACAGAGATTACAAATAGATTAGGTCTAGACATATCTATCATTTATATATTGAGGATCAACATAAGGGAGATTATTATTGATTCTTACGTTGTCTTGCATTTAGATGATTTTGCAATTCAAAGCCAGAGAAGCTAGTCTATGTGAAGAAGAGTCAGTTGATCTCACCATTGGTATAAAATGTAAGCAGAATACAAGGGGAAAAACACATATGTCATGAGTTTACTGTATGTTTAATTTACCATTTACTTAATTTCTTGAGAGCAGTAGGTTTTTTTCTTGAAAGTATGTTTTTGATAAGACTCTGCACAGCACAAGGTGCTCATGGCATACTATTTGCTGTGTTTTCTGTAATCATACTACCCTGATCAGCTACTCACAAAGCAAGTTCCTTAACCACTTTGTTATCTCAAGAGTAGTAGTTTTTTTATAAAGCCATTCATGGCATGTTTTACTTGTTTGTTTCTCAGAGTATAAATAAATGGGTTTAACATGGGGGGTACTGAAGTAAATAGTAGCAATACTTCCTTATTAGCGACTGTTTCATTTTTTGCAGAAGGTTTGATATAGATGAAGATACAGCTGCCATAAGTGATGGAGACCACAATCATGTGGGAGGAACAGGTAGAAAAGGCCTTTTTCTTTTGCTGAGCAGAGGGGAACCCAAGAATCGTGCGAATGATACTTCCATAGGACCAAACTACAAATGTGAGAGTCACTAGTAGAATAAATGAAGAGCAGAAAAGAACCATCTTCTCTAAGAATTCTGTATCCAAACATGAGATCTTCAGGACAGCGTTGGAATCACAGACAAAGTGGTCGATTTCAGAGACACAAAATTCCAGTGTCAGCACATAGCCAAATGGTGGTATCATGAGCAATAACGTAATTATCCAACATCCAGAGATAAGTTTTTTGCAGGCCAGAGGATTCATGATAGTCATATAATGAAGGGGTTTGCAGATGGCTACATAACGATCATAGGACATAGTTGCCAGAAGAAAAAATTCTGTTATTCCAAATAGGCTATCAAAAAATACCTGACATATACAAGAGTTGAAAGTAATGATTCTATCTCCTGTTGCTAAACTGTACAAGAATCTTGGGATACAGGTAGATGTGAATGAGATTTCTAAGAAGGAAAAGTTTTGCAGAAAATAATACATGGCAATTTTAAGGTGGGCATCCACAAAGGTGAGAATGATGATGGTCAGGTTTCCAACAAGGCTCAACATGTAGGTGATAAGTAGAAATATAAAAAGAAGAACCTGCAGCTGTGGGTCATCTGTCAATCCCAGGAGGATGAATGTGGTTATTGCTGTATGATTTCTCATTCCTGGCTTCTGAGTCTTCCTGATCTATGTGAAAAAGGAAGAGAGATAAGTGTAAGATAAAGAAAACAGTGTTTCTTTCACTTGGATTTTGCTTAGAAATGTTAATTAATATAATATTTGACTTATTTCCAAATCCTGTATATTTTTGGATAGCATAATGATATTCAATTTGTTTCATATATTGATTTTCTATATGATAAATAAATCTTAAAGGAGGACAGGTCGTTTACATGGAAATCAGATGTAGAAGAACATATAAATTTGCATCTTTGCATATATGTTCAGGAATTTTTTTAATGGGATTGCCTGCCTTTCACATATGGCCCTTCTTGTTTAGATCTCCAACCCCACACATTGTCCCCAAGTTCTTTCAGGAGTAATCATTAGACAGTACTATGTCTATCCCTCTTTTTCTGACTCCCTCTCATAGACAGTCTATGTCTATCCCTCTCTTTCTGACTCATTTAGCTTAACATGATACTTTGCAGTGATAGCACAGCGGGTAGGGCGTTTGCCTTGCACGCAGCCAACATGGCCGACCCGAGTTCGATTCCTCCGCCCCTCTTGGAGAGCCCTGCAAGCTACCAAGAGTATTCGATATGCCAGACACAGTAACAACAAAGTCTCCAATGGAGACGTTACTGGGCAAATCGGTGATCAACGGGAGGGCCTTTACCTTTACCTTTATCTTACCACTTGTATGCAAATTTCATAACTTCATCTTTTCTAACAGCTACATAGAACTCCATTGTGTAAATGCACCAAAGTTTCCTTAACCAGTCATCTGTTCTCGGGAACTCAGGTTTTTTCCAGATTCTGGCTACTGAAAAGAGAGCTGCAATGAACAAACAACTGCAGATGTCACGTCGAATATACTTTTTGCCTCTCTGGAACATAAAGTAACAAAATAGGAGAACAACACCCAAGAGTGTCCGAGATTGGTACCAGGAAGTTTGTGCCTTGGATTAGAGGCCAGACACACATGCTAGGGGAAAAGGGAACTCAGATAGAAAAGGGAGAAACAAATAAAGGGTGATGGGAGGATCCTCCCAGGATGGGAGAAGCATGCTGAAAGTAGACTATAGACCAAACATGATTGCCACTCAATGCCTCTTTTGCAAACCAGATCACCCAAAATGAGAAAGAGAACAAAAGTGAATGCTCTGCCACAGAGGCTAGGTAGGATGTGGGGGATGGGGTTAGGAGGGATACTGGGATCCGTGGTGGTGGGAAAAAGGCACTGGTGGAGGGATGGGTATTTGATCATTGTATAATTGAAACCCAAGCACAAAAATTTGTAAGTCTACAACTGTACCTCATGCTGTTTTACTAATAAAAATTTAAAAAAATATACGTCCAGTCTGACTTGGCTGCGTATGGTCCAAGGCAATAAATGCATAAATGAATAAATAAAATACAAGAAGGAAAAATAACTAAGAAAGAATTTCTTTTAAATTTATTATGGAAAAAATTGGGGCTGTTCTGGTTAATTTCAAGAATTCTGACTCTGAACTCAAGAATGGTTTCAGACTCTGCTCTTTGAACCATATCTGGTGCTGAGAATTGAACCTGGGCCAACCAGTAAGAAAAGTACTTTAAATCCTGAATTATCTTTCCAGTCCCATGTCAAAAATTTTTAATAAATAATTGAACATTTTCATACCTGTCATTGTGATTAATTTTCTAATATATCATAAGAATATAAATTATTTTAATTATTAAAACAAGTGTCATTAAACAAGAAAGTGAACTCTTGTTAGACAACACCTATGGTTTATAAACTAAAGTCATTTTTAAGATTCAATGAGCAACAATACAATCCAAGGTGTCATGATACGTTTCATCATTATTAAAATATCCTCTGCATCCAGAAGTAAGGTGAAAGTTTCAAGGTTTACAGTCAACTGGAAATAGAGGGAGAAGTGATTCAATTTGTATGCTGTACAGAACATCAATCACTTTCCCATCTTGAGAGCAGCACATGCTTAAATCGCATTAGATAAAATAGAACCCTAGATTATGTATCCAAATAAATTGCTATTTTAGAGGAGATATTGATGGTGAATATGGAATATTAATATTGTACTGTAAAACATGAGTATTTACACTCTTATTATTCAGTGTATCAGTACTCTTTCAATTGATTTTTATAGATAGAAAGGATTAAGTTTATAGCCAACCCTTATTACATTTACTAAATAAGAATCACCCTAGTTTGATTGACTTATATAACAGTTGGACTTAAGAATTTAAATAATTTTATACCTGGAAGATTTTCTGGAAACCTGCTAAAATAACATGATTAAATGCTTCATAAAAAAGCAGTCAATACTTTCATTCATTTGATTCATCTCTTAGTTTACATATATGTTTTAAATACCTGGAAATTGTATTGCATTATTATCTAAGAAGTTAAATAAATGTCTTCCTTTAGTCCTAAATTATAACTGAAGTTCACAATCTGTACCCCTCATTTGTGATTAAACAATAAAATTATTCACAGGAAAATATAAAAAATACTCAAAAAGAAAAAAATGCATACGTTATCCATGCCTTTTGTCTTTCAGCAGAGGAAAACAGTACTGTTATACTGTTAGATTATTTAATAATGTATCGCTGATTACTTTATTTGCTTTTTGTGTGTGTGTGTGCGACACTCAGCAGTGCTCAGGGCATACTCCTGTGTCTGTGCTCAGAAATCACTCCTGCTGGTGCTTGGGGGACCAAATGTGGTAATGGGGATTGAACTCGGTCAGCAACATACAGAGCAAGCACCCTACCTGATGTTCTATATCTCTGGCTCCTATCTGATTACTTTAAAGTTTAGAAGAGTAAAAGAAGAATGTGTTTCCTGAGGTTTGTGTATAAACATCTAGTCACTTATAAATCTCAAAGACCACTCTAGGATGGCACTGATCAGTCTCATCTCTTCCTTTGTAACACATAATTTTGAAATTTTATCATTTTATCGTAATTTTGTGCAAGGGTAGGGGAATATGATGAACACTGTCTTATTTGGTAAGGCATTGATTTATATTATCCTTATCAAAATAACATTCTGTACAAAAATTGATATAGTTTTATGAGAAAATCCTAACAATAAGAAAATAAGCAAGATATTTTTTGTATTAGAGGAAGAATTTTTGACATCCTGATGCATGGGAGAAAATATCGCAGATAAGTTTCCCTATTTATGAAGAATTATGTTACCTATGAATTTGTTTATATATTGCCTTTGTGATATTGACATAAGTTCCTATAGTTCCCAAGTGGTCAAGGGTTTTTATCATGAATAGGTGCTTAATCTGATCAGACAAGTCAAAACCCCTAACTTCTTTAGCAGCCAATCTAACAAAGTAGAAAAACCTATTTAGTTAAGTTATAACTTATTTTCGAAAGGAATACAAGAACAAAAGGAAATGGAGACAGCCCTTGCAATGAACCAGAAGGATCAGCATCACTAAACCAACCATCTTTTTCAAAACAATTTAAAGATTCAATGTGATCCCCATTAAAATTTCCAAGGTATCATATATTGAATTCTAAAATTATACAACCATAAAATTCCTAAAATAGCCAAAATCATTCTGAGAAAAAATATGGTAAACACTATATTACAAGACTTTAAGCTTAATTACAAAGTTTTAGTAATAAAAATCTGTTATTAGAAAAAGATAGACTCTTAGATCAATGAATTGAATCCATTGCCCAGATTAAAACCCTCAAGTGTCTAAACAGATAATTTATAATGAAGTAGTCTATGAGGTAGGGCAAAGAGAACCTCTTAAACAATTAGTGCTAGGAAATCTGATTAGCCACATGTAACAAAATGAATTTAGACCTGTATCTCGTGCCATTCAAAAGGCCAACTCAAAACTGATTAATGACCTTAATAACAAATCTCTATCTATACCTATATCTAGAAAATACATTTAGGAAAAGATATGACGACTCAGAATTTCATCTTGGAGGAGCCTACAATGATACAACTTCAATGGAAAAGCCAATAAAAGAAGAAATAAATAAGTGTGAGTATAATAAAACTAAAAACCTTTTATGTGGCATAAGAAATAAAGCCTGAATTCAAAAGAAACTCTACTTAGTCAACGAAAAAATTTCATACCATTCAACAGGAAAAGGTTAATTTCTAAGATGCACGAAGCACTTTCAAAGCTCGTCAATAAAAAGAAAGGACCTATAATGATGGAAAAAGGAGATGAACAGATATTTTCTCCAATGAGATATAAGGGTGGTTAACAGACACTGATTATAAATTAAATGAAAACAAAACAAAACAAGTAGACTATAGACCAAACCTGATAGCCATTTTATACCTATATTGCAAACCATAACACCTTAAAGAAGAGAGAGAGAGAGAGAAGAGAGAGAGAGAGAGAGAGAGAGAGAGAGAGAGAGAGAGAGAGAGAGAGAGGGAAAGGGAAAGGGAGAGAGAGAGAGTGTGTTTGAAAAGAATGTGCCTGCCACAGAGACAGGGGTTGGAGCAGGGGGTGGGTTGGGGTGGTGGAAGGGATACTGGGAACATTGGTGGTGGAGAAGAATGGGCACTGGTGGAGGGATGGGTACTTGATCATTGTATGATTGAAACTTATGATTGAATGATTTATATGAGAAAGGCCAGAGATAATAAATACAGGCACTTTGTGACTGAAAATAAAATGCTTATTCACTACCCTGGGAACTGTTATATGCTTCACGCTGGGAAACAATTTGGGACTTCTCAAAAGATGACCAATATAAAAAGTTTCCACACAACCCCCCCTCTTCCCATTCCAGTGTTTGGCATCTATCTCAAGAATACAAAAAACATTTATCTGAAAAGATATATCCCCTTGTTTATCACAGCAGAATTTATAGTAATGAACATCTAGAAACAGCATAGTACTCAACAGCGTATGAGAGAGTTAAAATAATCTGGTAGACACACACACTGGAATACTATTCAGCTGTCAGAGAAGATAAGGGAAGCTTTGCAGTTTGCCTTAACTTAAATGAAAGTGGCAGAGTAAAATGAGTCAAAAAGAAATTATAAATACAAGATAAGTTAGCCAATAAAAAAAATATAAAAAAAAACAAAGAACATGGTTAGACAATCCAGAGCACGCAAACCCCGAGACATGACTAACAGAAATAGTAACCAGGGAGACTGAAAGAAGAGTAGGGCAGAGAGACTGTCTGGTAATAGGGGGAGAGTTCTGGAGCATTGCTGGAGAGTTGGGTTTGGTAGCCCCACAGCTGTGAAAGGACGTCAGTAAAATTGTAAATCATGATATCTCAATACAAAAGCATTTGCTAAAAATGCTGTAACATTAACAACTTTGCATCCATTATCAAAACAATAAGAATGCTTTAAAAGGCAATTATAAAACAATAAGCAATAAACCTTTTGCTGTTAAATGGATGGATCTATAAAGCATCATTCTTAGCAATGTTAACAAGAGGGAGAGACGGACATAGACTCATCTCTCTGATAAGCGGGATATAAACAAACATAGTAGGGCAGTAGCAAATGCCCCACATAACTAGAAAGAAAGTATTCGAGAACTTGTTTTTACTAGGAAACATGATAGTGGGTGTTTCTGGCCGTGGGGGGCAGTGAGGGGAGTCTGTGGCAAGGACTGGGTGAACTTTAGGAAAGGGAAGAGAAAAATACAGTGGTTAAGACCTTAACCAGAGGAGCATGGAAGCCATGAAAGGAGGTCAGGTGTTATCCATGAAGCTCTGTTAATCCCATATCTGTAAACTGCCTCTAATAGAGGCAGGCTAAAGAATGGGAGAGAAATGAGACATTTGTGGAAGGAAGTGGACACTGGGGTAAGGATTGGGTTAGGGACACTATATGCCTGAAATCCAATCATGAATAACTTTAGAAGTTGCAGTGACTAAATTAAACAATAAAATAAAATGGAATGAAATTGATTCAAAAATACATGCGCTCAATTATCTTATTACTATTTCCCATGGAATTTACCACCATTGACAAAGCCAATGTACTCCATTTTATGCATCTACTTTTACTGCCTTATAAATTCCATGTGCATCATCATTTCTCCTTTTCTGTTTCATGTTTATTCTTCATGAATTTTACCATTAAATCATTTAAACTGCTGGTGCAAGTTCATCATTAACTTCCCACTTGCTTTATTAGTAAAGTTGATTCTGTATTCATCAACTCAAGTATAAGCACCACAGTTCCATATCTACCTAAATATTTTACTATGCCTTAGAGTTCTCTTTGCAACTTGCCCTTCTCTCCTTCTAATTTTCCTTTTTTTTCCCCCCTTTGATCATCTCAATAATTGTCAGCACAAATAGAATCCTCTAGGTAACCTTCTCTCATTTTGTTTCTTTTACAAATATTCTCATTTCTATTGAGAATTGAAATAGAACTGATTCCAAAATTCATACATGTAGAAGAAATAGATTACAGTACCTCAGTATTCACATAATTAGTTATTTTAAAAAGTGTTAGGGAAAATATGTACATATGTTGCCTCCTTTTGGAGTGTTCTGACAAATTTGCTTAAATTTATGACTGATTAAAAATTTCCTTCTTAAAATCTAATCTTGTACCTCTTCACATTGTATTGATTAGTTTAGATAACTAAGGGAAAATGTCTACTGCATTTTTCTACTTAGCTGTATTAGGAACAGGGTGAATATTCGTCAGTGTTCACTATATTAAAATATAACAATTTTGTAAATTTCACAAATGAAAATGTGCATGCATATTTCAAGACTATAAATATCTTACTATTTATATGGAATTTAATATTATACCCCTACAATTAGAGTTTATCACAAGTGTTTGTTGTTTTTGGATATTAAACGTCTTTTTAAGTTTTTTTTTGTTTCTTTTACAGTACAAAAAAGGGAGGATAAAGAACATTACTAACCTTGACAAAAAGATAAGTGAATTGTGGAGATTAATGAAATGTTTTCAAAAATGTCATATTATGTTCGAGTAAACTGATAATTAGGTATAAAGAATTCTTCTTTCAGTAACATTATAAATCTTATTATGCAGAGGACAACAGGTGTGGCAGAAAAATGTAGAGATCAATGGTTATAGATGAGGTTGCTATTATGGGGGCTCTGTGCCAAATCACACCGACATGGTGACAAGAAAAAAGAATTTGGGATCATTTTCTAGATATTTTCCCATGAATATTTCAATCAAAATAAAAATAGAAATTTATTTTTTATAAACTTAGATTAAAGGTCTTAGACAATATCATAGAATTTTCCTTTTTTCGGGATAGGTGGAAATAGTTTATTTATCTACCTGTGGGTTTTCTACCTATTTAGAAATTCCTGGGGGAAATTTCACTTGCTAGTTTATCAGGCATAAATAAGCTCTTCTCTTATATCCTTTAATCACAGTTATTTCTATTTGGAGTTATATTTTGTTTGTTTTTTAGTTTGGATTTTGACTACACCTGGTTCTGCTCAGTGCTTTCTCCTATTTTTTTAAATCTCTTGATAGGATTGGGGGATCATATGCGGTGGTAGGGAACATCTCCCTTACCCACTGTATTATATCTCTGGCCACTTTTAAAATTTTCATATTCAGTACCAACTGGGATAGATTTTCCAATATGTTATTGATGATTTTATGATGGTTAAGAATTTTCAATGTTGTTAAATTTTATGTTTGAACACTTTTTTTTCCAATGACATGTTTATTTTCTCTGAAAAATCTCTGGAAATGTTAAAAATGAATATAATAAATGTCTTATAGACCAAAGATATTTTCTTTGTAAAACTGCTTTTAATGAATTCTAGGAAGAATTTTTCTATTTGAATCTATTAAAGGTATGTACTGCATTTGAATTCTACTTTTGACATTATCTAGACATAATATCAGATCTCAACATTGGTTTCTTAATTAAAAAAAAGAAGAATACTCAGTTTTTTCCCCTGTAGTTTCGGTAATTGAATACCAGGTTCACAACCGTCTGTTTTATCAGTAATAGATGGTTTACAGAATTAGGAATATTAATTGCAATAATGCACACAGAGTATCTTGGCATAAATAAAATTAAAAACTTTTTTCCCTTTAGTTTTTGGCCACACCTGGCAGTGATTAGAGCTGACTCCTGGCTCTGAGCTTGGGGACCAGTTCTGACAGAGCTTGAGGTAGGGGAGTACCTGATGCTGAGGATCAAATCCAGTTCAGCCATGCACAAGGCAAGCACCCACTCGCTGTAGTATCACTTTGGCCCTGGAATTTAAAATCTTGACCCCTAATTATTCTCTTCGGTATTATCCTCCTTGCCATCATTACTTGCTATTTTTCTTTATCTTGATACTTTTGCTATTAAATTTTCTCATTAAACAAAAGCCCCTGTGACTAGTATGTTTCATTTCCTATATTATTTATATAGCAGGTGAAATTTGGTGACTACAAATACCTGTTAGTTGTTAAGTAATTAAGGCCAAACACTGTACAATTTTCAGTATGAAGCTTAGGTTTCCACATTTCTCCTCAAGCACTACTATGTAATAAATTATATGAGAAGATATTTCTAATAGTTAACAAAAATCAAGTGTGTCATTTTCCTCCATGCTAACATAGAAAAAAATTAGCACAAAGAATATCATTAGCTAACTCTAGTATTTTTTCTGGATATTTATTCTAGATTGCAGGTATAAGAATTCCAAATGTATATTATTCAGTTTTTTCTCCCATCAAACTAATAACAGTTGTGATGTATTAAAAATACATCTATAATTTTTAAGTTAAGCACTAGTGATAGGAGCATGATTCCATCGCTATAGGAAAATAGCCATCTAGTAATCTCAAAATATTTAGAGTCCCTTGGAATTGAAATTTCTGAAACAAATGAGAAAATTATGAATTCCTCAGGACTTCAAAAGAGTCATGCGAACACAAAGCCATGTCCTACGCTCAACATTGTCACTTATCCACCTCATCTTCAGACCTTATGTTTGGTGATAAGCAGGAAGAATGTAATTTGATAAAGTAAATTAGTCTATGCAATTTTTTGTGTTTCCATTATTATTTGCATTTCATTAAATCAGAAAACCATAAATGCAACATTGTTATTATTTTTATATCTAATTAAGTGATATGTTTACCTAGGTATAAACAAAT
Organism: Sorex fumeus; assembly: GCF_029834395.1. Classification (NCBI taxonomy): domain Eukaryota; kingdom Metazoa; phylum Chordata; class Mammalia; order Eulipotyphla; family Soricidae; genus Sorex; species Sorex fumeus. The sequence continues at coordinate 13,212,202 of NW_026606086.1, read as the reverse complement.
ATTTGAAAATTACATTATGAAACTTTTCACTTCAAAGTACTCATAAAATTGTTCCATCCTAATGATTAATTTGATTTCACTTAAAAACATTCTAATTTTTTATTTTTATCTATCTATTATTTCTTTTTTGGTCACACCTGGCTACGCGCAGGGGTTACTCCTGGCTCTGCATTCAGGAGTTACTCATGGCAGTTCTCAGGTAACCGTAAGAGATGCTGGGAATCAAACCTGGGCCGGTCGCATGCAAGGCAAACACCCTACCCACTGTGCTATCTCTCCAGCTCCTTAATCTGATCATACTAGTGTTAGTAAAGAAAAATTAAACAGGAAATTTCTAAACATTAATAATTCAAGAACTAAGTATTTCTACTGAATATGATCAGTTTATACTTCAACAGTCTAGAAAAAATGATATTATCTTTTATAAAAATATTTAGCCTGTTATTGCTCTTTTAAAACAGAGGTATAAATTATTTAACTCAGACGAAAAAACTGAAATGTAAACAAAACCCTAATATTACAAAGTATAAGTTTACTTACCAATAGAATGGAAGATATTAAAGCATCAGTAAAACATATAATTATGATAGTTCCAGTATATTACTAAGTCTTTATCCTTATTACCAAACCATTTGTGGGATATTAATACGCTCTCAGAATATTCAGTTTCTCCTGACACAAATAGCCAGTCTTGAAGAGCCTAATCCACTTTCAACTGATTTTAGAGTTGAAGTGTTGAAATAAAAAAAAATGTTAGTTTAAAAGTCTGACAAATGTAAGAGGACTTTTAAAAGATACAGAAACAGATACAATCTAATTATTCTAGACAAAGATAGATGTTTTTCTTTTGTTGAGCACACCTAGTAGTCCTTAGGACTCACTCCTGGTTCTGCACCACGGGATCACCTCTTTTGGGACTGAATATGACCCTGAATGGGTGCATGCAAAGCAAGCACCCAACCTCATGTACTCGTGCCAATCCAAAGACAGACTAACAAAGAATGGATTGGTATAAACGTTTTATTACCACTGTGCTTTATGATATAGGAGTTCCCTATGTGACCAAAATAAACACATGACTAATCAAACTAGCAGAATGGAAAAGTAGCAAAGTCTTACACAGAGTTGTCACTGGGAACTATGTCTTTGGGGAGAAGAAATAATAACCCTCCTTGATATTACATAACAAGGACTTAACAGCTGCCTGTTGGCAATTCATACTTATGGAATTTCTTAAACTCATATACCAAAGTATAAACAAAATATATCATGATTTTTGTACAGAAAAATAAATGTATATGCAGAAGTGCTACCCAACGTTACCAAGAAAAATAATTAGTTTTCCATCCCAATAATTATCAATTTGATAGGACAGCAGATATAGTACAGCATGTAAAGAGACTGCCTTTTAGATGACTGCCTGGGTTCAACGGCTGACACCAGACTCCTGGTACTACCTACGGTCTCCAGGCAATGTCAGGATTGGCTGCTGAGCACAGAGCCAGGAGTGAACTCTGAGCACATTCAGTGTGACCCCAGTCAAACAAAACCAAAGGAGAAATGAAAGATTTTCTATATAGTATGAGTGCTTAAATCATGATATCAGACATTTCTTGTTACTTGTATTGTTTCTGAAAAATTTTTGGTTGTTATGGTCATTTTGAAAATACATATACTCCTAACTATGAACATGGAATAATTAAACAATTTCAAATAGTGACTTAGAGTTTTCCACGTGTAAGTCTTTCACCTCCTTTCCTAAGTTGTAGGTATTTTATGTTTTTGGACACCACATAAATCCGCGTTTAAGTGTAGTAGAATTGGGTAGTAGGGAGTTCAAGCAAAATTCATGATGCTCAGTGGGGCCCACCAGAGATTCTTGGCCAATCAGACTGGTAGTTCAATACAAGAGTTCATGGATGCAATAGTTCACTAATGGAGATTCCACAGAAATCACAGAAGGTGGGGCATCTAGACTGTACCCAAAGTTGCTTAAGTGACCAGGTGGTACTGGGAATGATAGGTTGGTCAGGTACACCTTATTTACTGTACTTCCTCAGACCTGAAGAAGTATTTTATTTTTTGTCTCTGTTTTTAAATTTGCAAATAGAAATGCAACCCCTAGATTCCAGAAGCAAAGATGCATGTGAGGGAAGAATGGAAGGTGGAAGTTTAAAAAAAAAGGTGATCTTAAGGAATTTAGTTGCAGTCAAGATATTTGTATGTACAGTCAAGATATCTGTATGTAACTAAACCACAGTAAGTATGGGGTATATGTTACAATAGATAATCTTAAATGTGTACTTATAAATGAGAAGATTTGGTGTGTAAGAGTACCTGTGATTTTTGGCTTAGGGATGTAGACACTGGATTACAATTAGAATATTGATTGCCTTCTATGCCTAAAATACAAAAAGCCATGAATTTGAAAGGATTATATGCACACCTATGATCATCCCTGCACATAGTCCAATAGCCAAGATATGGAAAGAACCCAAATACCCAACTACAGATGAATGGAATGGAATGGAATGGAATACCCAACTACAGATGAAAGTGGAATACTATGCAGCTGTATGAAAACCAAATCATGCGATTTACAGCACCACAGATAGATAGTGGATATTCTGCTCAGTGAAGTAATTCAGAAGGAAAGGAATATATACAGAATGCTCTCTCACATATGTGGGACTTAGGACACACAACAATGTAGCAACAAAGGCAAAAAGGTAGCAATCCGGTAGAACTAATCCACATGATTGGATTGGTATGGAACTTGAAGGGAGGGGTCTTGGGGTGGTGGGAGTGGTAGAAAATATGGGTAGATGATGGGGGTAATGTTGGAATTATTTGCCTAGGATTTTCTAGAGTGGACCCAATAACGTCTCCATCATGAGACTTGTTGTTACTGTGTTTGGCATATTGAATACATCATGGGTAGCTTGCCAGGCTCTGCTGTGCGGGCAAGATACTCTCGGTAGCTTGTCGGGCTCTCCGAGAGGGGTGGAGGAATCGAACTTGGGTCGGCCATGTTGGCTGCGTGCAAGACAAACGCCCTACCGCTGTGCTATCGCTCCAGCCCGCTCATCTGCCTAGGAAACCATTATATATTCCATAATAAAAACTGAGTCTCAATAGTCTTTGTTTTTGCAAGTTGCACCCTTGTTATTGTTCTTGCTAAAATTTTACTTTATTAAAACGCATGAATTGCAGAGTTATTGATCGTTAGGATTTTTTGCATAGGATGTTTCATCACCAGTCTTGCCACCAGTGTCAACTTCCCTCCAGCGGTATTCGCAGATTTCCTTTCCTACTTTACCCTTCCTAGACTCAAACTGTCATTTCGACAGGCACATTTAAAATCTGGTTATTAAAATTTGGGTCTCGAGATTTTAGCGTTGTTGACTGAGTGGTTTGTATATTTAGTTCTATCATCCTTTAACACCGCCCATGTATTGAGTCCCCTTGACCCCTGCCCCCATTGTTTCTCATTTATCTCTTCACTCTATTTCTTTCTGACTTCTTAAACTTTGGGGCCGAGGGTATTCTAGGCATCCCCTATTTAAACCACTGCTCAATACAAAAAACTTTTTAAAAAGAATATCATATACATAAAACTCTATTGTAAATAGATTTGCGAATCATGTAGCCTAAATAAAAATTAATAAAATACATTTTAAAAAGAAAATTAATAATATCAGATAAATGTTTTATTACTTTACTGTTTACATCATTGTGGTTTAGGTAAAAGGATTACAGTGGTGTTCTAATTTATGATATTTATGAATTATAAACCTATTTCACAATTCTGACACCTACCTGTCTTGATCTTTGCAACTGTTTATATGTATCTCTGGTCCAACATTTAGAACCCTTCTTCTACTTTCTTAAGTGATATTTCATATCTTTTTACTTTGATGATATGATTAATTCTCAATTGCATAGTTTTCTTAATTCCATATTCTCTGATTTACATTATATTGAAAACATTATATTTTATGTTTTGAGTTTTAATTAAGCTATACTAAGTGTATTCATATTTTCTGATAATTACCTGGTTAGTTTTTAGAGTTTTCTATTTTCCTCTAATCTGACAATGATAGTTTGGACAAACATATCCAAGTAACAGATATGAGCATACATTACTCAAACGTGCCTAAAAATTGTACACTGTTCAGTGCAATAATTTGCATGAATCTCTTAATATATCTATTTCACCACTTAAATAGTTATATTGGCATATTTATCGTTGACAACTCTGTCTATATATAAAGTATGTATATGAACGCGATGATATGGACTGCATGGTATTAATTACATGCAAGGCATTAGGTGAACTGTGTGCAGTTCACCTAAAATCTCACAATAAAGTTTTTTTTCATATGCTAACAAACTGCCCGCTTATTTGTGGATTTTTGTTACATGAAATCATGTGCTTTTTGGGATTGGATGTAATCTTTCTCTGCTTGCTTTATAGAGTGGCCATAGAATAAATAAGATAAAACAGTGGTTCTCTGTTACTCAAATCTCTCCGGTGCAAACTAAAATTATGACAGTGGCATGAGAATGAAGGAGATTTTAAATTCTATCAGTCTTTAAACCTAATGTTCTTACATGTTGGTTTAGAGGAATTTTCGGGGACTCCATTTGTATGTTATATGGTGGGGAAAATCAATGGTTTGGTCTTTTGACCTCTGGAAGTAAATTCCTCATTTACAATATTTGAAATATGAAATTTTGTATAAAGAATCCCAGTGGTTGTCAAGCAACACTTGAAATTATCATCATTAATTTTGTTCATTTATACACTCAAAGTAGTGTATTTGAATGCATGATTCCAAAGGATTCTAGAGTCAAGCAGTTAGCATGGATACATATACTAACCATTTGTTATAGCCTACCCAGGGGAGCATATCTGATAGGCCTATGGCTAGAGACATCTGATGTGGCTGTGATATATTGAACAATTTCTTAATATAAGATAAACTATGTAACTTATTGAAAACTATGGATTACTCTAACAATGCTTGTCCTAACAAATTGACAAGAAAAACTCTTAAAGGAAATGCATTTTAACAGATCACTGGCACTGTCACCTGTCCTCCCGTTGTTCATCGATTTGCTCAAGCGGGCCGGTAACGTATCCATTGTGAGATTTTGTTGTTACTGTGTTTGGCATATCGAATACGCCACGGGGAGCTTGCCAGGATTTGCCGTGGGGGAGAGATACTCTCGGTAGCCTGCTGGGCTCTCCGAGAGGGGTGGAGGAATCGAACTCAGGTCGGCCATGTTGGCTGTGTGCAAGGCAAATGCCCTACCTGCTGTGCTATTGCTCCAGCCCATTTTAGCAGATAAAAATATAATTTAAGTACAACTTAGAAATCTATAAAAATTATAAAATTCATGTCTTTGTAGAGTGTAAATGTGGAGTAGTCTTCAAGACCAAAGACAAAATGAAGAAGAAATGAGGTCCTTTTAACATCAATTACCTATCTCATCTTATATCCTTGTCAGTTTTGCTCCAAATCCCAACTTCCATAAAACTCCAACAATTTTCAAAAATGAGTCTTTAACATTTTATCCAAAACTATTAAAACTATTATTACTGTGGTGTGCATCAAATTTTCAGGAAAGTGTTTAATAAATATGATAAAATGTTTGCTTTTTGTATCTATTAATGTCATTATAAATATGTATCCATTTACTCATTTAGTGGTAAAGTAAAGTAAGTAAAGGCCCTCCCATTGAACATTGATTTGCTCGAGCAGGCCCAGTAACGTCTCCATTGGAGACTTTGTTGTTACTGTGTTTGGCATAACGAATACGCCACGGGGAGCTTGCCAGGCCCTGCCGTGCAGGCAAGATACTCTCAGTAGCTTGCCGGGCTCTCTGAGAGGGGTGGAGGAATCGAACTCAGGTCGGCCATGTTGGCTGTGTGCAAGGCAAACGCCCTACCTGCTGTGCTATTGCTCCAGCCCATTTTAGCAGATAAAAATATAATTTAAGTACAAGCTAGAAATCTATAAAAATTATAAAATTCATATCTTTGTAGAATGTAAATGTGGAGTAGTCTTCAAGACCAAAGACAAAATGAAGAAGAAATGAGGTCCTTTTAACATCAATTACTTATCTCATCTTATATCCTTGTCAGTTTTGCTCCAAATCCCAACTTCCATAAAGCTCCAACAATTTTCAAAAATGAGTCTTTAACATTTTATCCAAAACTATTAAAACTATTATTACTGTGGTGTGCATCAAATTTACAGGAAAATGTTTAATAAATATGATAAAATGTTTGCTTTTTGTATCTATTAATGTCATTATAAATATGTATTCATTTACTCATTTAGTGGTAAAGTAAAGTAAGTAAAGGCCCATCCGTTGAACATTGATTTGCTCGAGCAGGCCCAGTAATGTCTCCATTGGAGACTTTGTTGTTACTGTGTTTGGCTTATCGAATACGTCATGGGGAGCTTATCAGGCCCTGCCGTGCGGGCGAGATACTCTTGGTAGCTTGCCAGGCTCTCCGAGAGGGGCAGAGGAATCGAACTCAGGTTGGCCATGTTGACTGCGTGCAAGGCAAAGCCTTACCACTGTGCTATGACTCCAGCTCCGGGGTCCGCAGCAGTCCGGAGCGGGTCCAAGGGCCGGCCCGGGCGCGGGGTGGCCCGGGCGCATGGCCTGGCCCCCGGCCAGCGGGTGCCGCGGAGCTAAGCTCCGGGGTCAGCATTTAGTGGTATTTAAATAAATCTGTCTCTAAATATAAATGAAAATGTTCTAGTAGTTTCAGAAATATTAAAAATTACACAATTTCCCAATGCCACATATACTGGAATTGTCTTAATAAATATAGTTTGACTTGAATTTATTTATTCAATTAAATACTTGGAAAATCTTTTGAGAGACAGTATTAGGTGTAAAGGGAAATAGTGTGGGGTTAAGGTGTTTGCCTTTTCTATGGATGACCCTGATTCTTTCCTAGTACTGCATATGGCTCTTTGACCCTGATAGTAATGATTTCTGAGCACAGATTTAGACCTCAGCACACCTGGATTTGGCTTATGAGACCTCTTCTCCCAAGAAAAGACAACATAACACAACAAAATATTAATACAATATATACAGTTGGAGATATAATTCTGTGGTGACTGATCTGAGTTTGATCCTTGGAACCCCATGTGGTTTACCCTAGACCCTTGGCCCTATCAGGAGTAGAGAGACAGGAGTAAGCCTGAGTATTGTCAGATATGGACCCATGCCCCACAAAGTTTTATTCTGTGTAGTACTTTTATAAAATAAGTTCATTTAAACATTTCACATAGCTTTTACGTAAAACATGATGAATATTTTGTGTATGATAGGGAAGTAACTAGGAAAGTAATTCTATAACAAATCGAAAGAAGATTTCATGTCAGAGATTTGTTAAGAATAATAATATTAAATGCATTCACTTAATTAAAAGCTGCCTTGATAAAGTATGGAAATCAAGTTTCTCTTAAGCACAAGTTCCTTATATATTTTCATATCCAGTCATACCGTGTTCTATTGACAGAATAACTTTTTAGTATTGCCCTTCTTTATTGGACTTTGCCTACTGAGAAATATGCCATCAAATCTGGTAGATCAGCACTAAGCATATGCTAAAATTTGTAGATTTTGCACTCTGCATTTGGTGGTGAGTGAAATAAAACCAAAAAATCATTTTAATGGCACACTTTTCTATTAAGCTAAGATTTAATTCTTTACTAATAAAATGAATAAATTATTTTGTTCCTAGTTGATCTTTGCTCTTGTTTTAAATAGCTCAACATTAGGTGTTTGACAATTCAACACTTAGTTTACACCTAGCAGTGCTCACAGGATTGCACTTTGCTAGGAAAATTAATCAAGGTCTTGAAGCCTGCAAAACTTGTCTTGTGCCTTGAAGTTAAATCCATGACTCCAATATAAACTTTGCTGTTGCTGTTGTTGAGTCACACTGGCATAATTTAGGGATTGTTTCTGTCTCTACGATTACTGATCACACTTTGCAGGGATCAAGTGATTACATGGGGTGGTAGGGCAGAAAATATGTTGACTGTCTGCATGGTAAGAACCTTATCCTATGTGCTATATTCCCAGCCTTAACATATTTTCAATAACCCCGGCCTGGCAAGCTACCGAGAGTATCTCACCCATATGCCAAACACAGTAACAAGTCTCAAAATGGAGACAATAATGGGCCTGCTCGAGCAAATCGATGAACAATGGGAGGATGGATTTTTCTTAGCCATACTTCCCCACTGCATTTTTAAATTTTAATAAATGACTTGGTTTTACTATAAATAATCTTTGGGACTGGCCCACATCCAAAAGAACAAAAGCAACCGGTGTTGGCGTGGATGTGGCGAGAAAGGGACCCACCTTCACTGCTGGTGGGAATGCCAACTGGTTCAGCCCTTTTGAAAAAAAGTATGGACGATTCACAAAAAATTAGAAATTGAGCTCCCATTTGACCTAGCAATAACACTCCTGGGAATATATCCCAGAGAGGCAAAAAAGTATAGTCGCAGTGACATCTGCACTTGAGTGTTCATTGCAGCACTCTTTACAGTAGCCAGAATCTGGAAAAAACTTGAGTGCCCCAGAACAGATGACTGGTTAAAGAAATGTTGGTATATCTACACAATGGAGTACTATGTAGCTCTTAGAAAGGGTGAAGTCATGAAATTTACATACAAGAGGTACCACATGGAAAGTATCATGCTAAGCGAAATGAGTCAGAAAGAGAGGGACAGACATAGAAAGATTGCGTTTAAAGTAACATAAAGTAACAAAATAGGAGACTAACACCCAAGAATGGCCAAGATTAGTATCAGGAATTTTATTCCATGGCTTGGAGGCCAACCACACATGATAGGGGAAAAGGCAGCTCAGAGAGAGAAGGAAGCACCAAATAAAGGGCGTTGGGAGGATTCTCCCAGGATGGGAGAAGCAATGCTGAAAGTAGACTGTAGACCAAACATGATTGCCACTCAATGCCTCTTTTGCAAACCACAACACCCCAAAAGAGAGAGAGAACAAAAGGGAATTCCCTGACACAGAGGCAGGGTGGGATGGGGGGGATGTGGAGTGGTAGGAGTACTGGGATCCGTGGTGGTGGAAAATGGGCACCTGTGGAGGGATGGGTATTTGATCATTGTACAATTGAAACCCAACCAAAAAAATCTGTAAGTCTACAACTGTACCTCATGGTATTCCACTAATAAAAATTAAAAAAAAAAAAACCAAGAACCATATTCGATGCTAGGAATCAAATCCAGGATAGCTGCATACAAGGCAAATGCTTTACCCACTGTGATATCGCTCCAGTGCCCCCCCCCCACTAACAAATTCTCTTTTTAATAGAACATTAAGCCTCACAATTCCTGCCACATAAAGCTAACTTCTTTTCTTTCTATTTTTCCTTTTTGGGGGCTGGAGCGATGGCACAGTTGGTAGGGTGTTTGCCTTGCACGCAGCTGATCCAGGTTCTATTCCTCCGCCCCTTATGGAAAGCCTGGCAAGCTACCGAGAGTATCACGCCATCATGATAAATCCTGGCAAACTCCCCGTGACATATTCGATATGCCATTTTGATCTAGCTTTTGTGCATTGTGTTAGGTAGAGGTCTGAACCCTTTTTAAAAAATTACTTTTGCATGTAGCTCTCCAATTTTGTCAGCACCATTTGTTAAAGAGGCTTTTTTTTGCTCCAGTTCATATTTGTTGTTCCCTTATCAAAGACTAAATTGATCATGTATTTGGGGGTCAGTAAGGATACTCATCTCTATTCCATTGGTCTGCATGTCTATCACTATTTCAATACCATGATGTTTTAATTATTATCATTTTGTAAGACAGGTTGAAGGTGAGGAAGATGATGCCTCCCATCATTTTTCCCCAAGAATTGCTTTAGCTAATCATGGAGGCTTATTATTTCGTGTGAATTTCAGGAGAGTTTGAACATTTTCTTTGAAAAATGTCAAGGGATCGAATTGAATATATATTTTACTTTGGGGAGTATTGCCATTTTTACAACACTAGTTTTCTCAATCTATGAGCAGGGAAAGTCTTTCTGGTTCCTTGTACCCTCTTTTATTTCTTGAAGTAATGTTTGTAGTTTTCTTTGTACCGGTCCTTTACCTCCTTAGTTAAGCCGATTCTGAGGATCTATTTTTGGAGGCACGGTTGTAAATGGGATTGGTTTCTTCATGTCACTTTCTTCTCTCACATTTTTTGCATATAGGAAAGCATTGAGACTTTTGGGTATTGTTGTTGTAGCCAGTGATCTTTACTATACAAGTTTGTTGTTTCTAAGAGCTTTTTAGTAGAGATTTCAGGGTTCTCTAAGTATAGTATTATGGCATCTGCAAATAGTGAGAGCTTGAATTCTTGCTTTTTTATCTGGATGCCCCTAATAATTTTTTCCCTAGGAGCTATGGCAAGTAATTCCAGTACTGTAATGAATAGAAATAGTGAGAGTGGGCATCCTTGTCTTGTCCCTAATCTTAGAGGAAAGGATTTTAGATTTTCCTCATTGAAAATAATGAGGCTTGTGGTAGATGGCTTTGGCTATATTTAGAAAGGTTCCTTCAGCTCCCATTTTTTTTGCCAGACTTAAAAACTTATTTATATAAATGAACATAGGATTATATTATATTAAGTGATTTTAAATTTCATATTTACATAGGTTAAAATCCAATAGCAAACAATCATGACAAATTGACTTTTATTGATTCATTTTGTCATAATTGTCTTAATCACTTAACTTCCCGTTAGTCGTATATTTGCTCGAGCGGGCGCCAGTAACGTCTCCATTTGTCCCTGTCGTGTGCTAGTGTAGCCCAATGGCATCTGTTCGCTCCGGGAACATGAAGGGCCTCAAACTGATCTTTCATGATCTTGACGAAGAAGTCTGACCATCTGGTAGGTGGGCGGCCACGCGGTCTTTTAACATCCCGTGGAATCCAATCAGTAACAGCTCTAGTCCAACGGTCGTCTTTAAATCTCATTACGTGACCAGCCCATTTCATTTTCGACACCTTGGCAAATGAGACAGCATCCCTGATCCTTGATCGTCTAAGGATGTCAGAACTCCGGATTCGTTCTCTCATTTGAGTGAAACGTGATATTCCAAGCATAGCTCTTTCTATTCTTTGGGAGACCTGAATAGCGTTCTCATCTTGATTGCATAGGGCCCAGGTCTCTGAGGCATATGTTAATGCAGGAAGGACAGTGGAATCAAAGAGATGTGCCCAGAGCCGGAGGTTCTTCATCCTCTTAGCTATTTCTTCGACGTTCTTGAAGGCGTTCCAAGCCGCTCTCTTCCTCCTGCACAGCTCGGGTGCCAGGTCATTTGTCATGTTGACCTCTCGACCTAGGTACACATAGCTGTTGCATTCGGAGATGGTCGTTCCATTGAGAGCGAATGGGGCGTCAGGAACAAGGCTGTTTCTCAGAAACATTGTCTTCGTAAGATTCAGCTGTAGTCCTACCTTTCCACACTCACGGTCAAAGTCGGCCAGCATTTGTGCCGCTTGGCTGATGTTCGGTGTTATTAAAACTATGTCATCAGCAAAGCGGAGGTGTTGTAGTTGCCAACCATCTATCTTCACTCCCATTCCTTCCCATTTCAGTCGTCGCATGATGTTCTCGAGGGTGGCACTGAAGAGTTTCGGTGAAATGGTATCACCCTGCCGCACCCCTCTCTTGACATCAACGATCACTTCTTTGTAGAATGGTGAGATCCTGGTAGTGAATCTGCAATACAGCTCACGGAGGATCCTGATGTATTGGGCTTGAATGCCCTGATTGGCTAGGGCTTCAATGACCGCTTCTGTCTCAACAGAATCAAAGCCTTCTTTAAATCAATGAACGTTAAACAGAGCGGCATCTTGAACTCCCGAGAAACCTCAATGAGCTTGGTTATCATGTGGATATGGTCGATGGTGCTGAATCCTTTGTGGAACCCTGCTTGCTCGCATGGTTGTCCTTCATCTAGTGTTCTGCCAATCCTATTTAGGATGACTCAAGTGAACAACTTGTAGATGACAGACAATAGGCAGATCGGGTGACAGTTGCTAATGTCATGGATGTCTCCCTTCTTGAAAAGTAGTACGGTCCTGCTGGTTTTCCATTGGGACAGAACCTTGCATTCAGACAGGTAGCGAGTGAAGAGCCGAGCCAGTGTATTGATGAGTACTGACGGCAGGTTCTTCAGGTGTTCAGGTCTAACCTTATCTGGGCCGGGTGCTGTTTGTTTCTTTACCAAAGAAATGGCGTGTCGGATTTCGGAAGGGAGAACGTTGGGAACGACATATCCATCCTGTGGAATTTGGTATGTCGGCAAGTGGACATGGCTATCGAAGAGATTTGAGTAGAAGTCATGGATAATCTTCTCCATTGCCGTTCTGAAGGATGTGATGGATCCATCAGGACGTCGGAGGGCAGTCATCTTGGTCTTATAGTTGGCGAAGGACAGGCAGGCCTTACGAATACTTTTCCCCGCTTCTGCAGCATCTACCAGTACTTCTGCTCTTCTCTCTTTGAGGTCTTCCTTGATCGCATCTCTGAACTGCTTTGCGAGCTCGGACATTAGCTTGCGGTTGCCTGAGGCATGCGTCAAACCACGCTGGCGAATTAGCTCAAGAGTTTTCGAAGATAGGTGATTTTTTGTGGCTATCTCTCTCTTGGCGTTCCTCGCACATTCATGGAGGTGCTGAACCAGTCGATCGTATTCCTCGTCAATGTTGTCAACAATGTCATCTTCCCATGTTGCCGCAATAGTACCAAAGAGTTCCCAGTTGGTGGTCATTCTGGGAGTTCTCTTTTTGAACTTTGCAGCCCTTTCTCCCCGCTCTGTGAAGTAGAATTTTGCACGAAGGAGACAGTGGTCCGATCCCGTTCGAAATTTTGGGACAACAGCGACATCAGTCAGGCAAAACCGTCGATTGAATATGATGTGGTCTATTTCGTTGTGGAATCGTCCACCGGGAGACTCCCATGTCCATCGTTTAGATTCTGCCTTCTGGAACTGTGAGTTACCATGAATGATCTTGGTCGACATGATGAACTCAGACAGTCTCTCACCCTGTTCGTTCCATTCTAGGCCATGTGTCCCGATGTGAAGTTCTTCAGCTGATCTTCTCGGTCCTATCTTGGCATTAAAATCACCCACAATGATCTTGTAGAAGGTGTGGTCTTCTTTATAGAACTTCTCTAGCTCTATGTAGAACTTCTCGATTTCTCTTTCATCATAATGAGATGTTGGTGCGTAGACAACGAAGATAGAAACTGCAGGCAGTGAGCCACATCTATTCAAATGTAAACGTCCGATTCCGGTTGTTAGGCATTCGAATGAATCAATGCTCTTGGCCAAGTTTGTGTTGACAAGGACACCGACGCCTCCAACACCTCTTTTATCGCATGTTCCGAGGAACAATTCTTCTCCAGTGTCGAAAACAGCATGGTGAGATTCGTGCCTTCTTGACTCGGTCAGACCAATGATGTCGTACTTGATCATTCGTGCTTGTACCATCAGGTCCTCGATGGATGCATCTGATGCTAGTGTACGTGCATTTAAAGTACAGATGACCATTTTTGTCTTCCTTTGTTGTGGCAGCCTACGTCGACCTTGAGATTTTGTCGGACTCTCCTTTCTCATCCTTCTCAGTGCTGCCATGTCGGTGAATCCTTCAGGGTCAGGTGAATGACACCAGTTATAGTTACTGGTTTTGGCATATTGAATACACAGTGGATATCTTGCGTGTCTCCGTCCGCTGTGTCATAATTGTATTTGCTATTTTTTTAATCATTTTTTTTATTAGTGAAACACCATGAAGTACATTTATAGACATAAATTTTTGTGCTTGGGTTTCAGTTACACAATGATCAAGTACCCATCCCTCCACCAGTGCCCATCCTCCACCACCACGGGTCCTAGCATCCCTCCCATCCCACCCCCTCCCCCCCCGTCCCACCCTGCCGCTGTGGCAGGGCATTCCCCCTTGTTCTCTCTCTCTTCTTTTGGGTACTGTGTTTTGTCAGAGAGGCATTGAGTGGCAATCATGTTTGGTCTATAGACTACTTTTAGCATGTCTCTCCCACCCTGGGAGGGTCTTCACAACACCCTTTATTTGGTGCTCTCTTCTCTATCTGAGCTTCCTTTTCACCTAGCACATGTGGCTGGCCTTCAAGTCAGGGAGCAAAATTCCTGGTACTAATCTGAGCCATTCCTGGGTGTTAGTCTCCCGTTTTGTTGCATTATGTTCGCCAGATGAATGCAATCTTTCTGTGTCTATCCCGCTCTTTCTGACTCATTTCGCTTAACATGATACTTTCCATGTAGTACCACTTGTATGTAAATTTCATAACTTCATCTTTTCTAACAGCTACATAGCACTCCATTGTGTAAATGTACCAAAGTTTCTTTAACCAGTCATCTGTTCTCGGGCACTCAGGTTTTTTCCAGATTCTGGCTATTGTAATGAGTGCTGCAATGAACAAACAATTGCAGATGTCACTTCGACTATACCTTTTTGCATCTCTGGGATATATTCCCAGGAGTGCTATAGCTGGGTCAAATGGGAGATCAAATTCTAATTTTTTGAGAATCGTCCATACTGTTTTCCAAAAGGGTTGGACCAGCCTGCATTAACACCAGCAGTGAAGGAGGGGCCCTTTCTCGCCACATCAGTGCCAGCACCTGTTGCTTTTGTTCTTGTGGATGTGGGCCAGTCTCTGTGGTGTGAAATGATATCTCATTGTTGTTTTGATCTGCATCTCTCTGATGATTAGTGATGTAGAGCATTTTCTCATGTGCCTTTTTGCCATTCGGATTTCTTCTTTGCGAAAGTTTCTGTTCATCTCCTCGCCCCATTTTTTGATGGGGTTGGGTGATTTCTTCCTGTGTAGTTTAACCAGTACCTTGTATATCCTTGATATCAACCCCTTGTCGGATGTGTATTTGGTGAATATTCTTTCCCATTCTGTAGGCTGTCTCTGGCAAGCTACCCGTGATCTATTCAATATGCCAAACACAGTAGTAAGTGTCACAATGGAGATGTTACTGGGCCCGCTCAAGCAAATCAATGAACAACGGGAGGACCGTGACCATGATTTCTTACTGTATCCATACAAAATGATTTATATTATATATGCTTATATGCTTGTCGGACAAGGAGAGGAGAAACACACCCATGGGATTCCGCTCTAGGGTGGGTCGTCCTGCTGAGAGAGGATCTGTCCTAGGAGCGGCTTTCCCTGAGGGAAAGAATTCTAACCCTATTGATTATGACCGCACCTATGTGTAATTGTTACCCCAATCCTTCATCCAGAGAGATATAATGAGACTGTAGAATGGGCAAGGGGAGGCAGAGGCAGAGAAGGGAGACTGGTGTGATTGGAATAAACTGCGACTAAGACCAACCAGCCTGGCCCTCGTTCCTTTCCTTGGCTGTCTATCACCATGAACTTCCCCGGAGTGGGGGAAGCAGTGTGAGACTACTGAACGCTGGTGGTGGGAGAGATAGAGCCACCGCCACTGTGTGCTGTGCAACTTCTTTTGAGTTTGCACATCTGGCGTTCCTGGGTGGGCACGAACCACCAACCTTTCGTTTAACAGCCGAATATTGCAACATTTTTGAGTTTACACACTGATGAATATTAGTTTATTAATTTTCTGCATAATATAATCTATACTACGGGCAAAGACTATAATTTAGTGATTCTAGAAGAAATTCATGAATATAATATTGAGAATTTTTTGAAATATGGAAAAAAGACAGAAAATTATTGTTAATTCTCATAGATGCTCCCAAGAAGTATTTGTATTACAAAAAAGCACATTGACATTTGACTTGTTTTTCACATTTAACTTGAGTGTTCCCAGTGTGACATTAATTTGTCAATATAATAACTTTTGAAACTCCATCCCCTTAATAATCATACAAAAACTAAAGTATTATAGCTATATAAGACATTAACTACTCCGGAGTTATGTGACAAATCATTTCATCTCTCTTTGGTATATAACAACCTAAGTCTTATATGGTTCATTAAAACAGTAATAGTACCTTATTGATTTAGTTATCAAATTGACTGAAATATTTTGGAAACAATTCTCACAATGGAGACGTTACTGGTGCTCATTCTAGCAAATCAAAGAACAACAGGGGACAGTGCTACATTGCCATAATTGCATGGGTTATGTTTTTAAACAGTTTATACAAATTACAAATTTATAGATTTACAGTCCAAATGTAGAAATATTAGAGAACATGTACTTCTTCATCAGGATATTCTATTTAAACAAATAAATACATACATGAATCAAAGACCAATAATAACATTGTATATAGTGCTCAAGAGAAAATTTAAAATATTTCCAGTTTCCTAACTTAATTTTAGAGTGAAAGTGCCACATATTTTAAAAATTCTATTACAAAATTGTCTTTTTGGAGTCACACTTCAAAGTTCATAGAATTTACTCTTGGATCTGTGCTCAGGAATCACTCACAATGGTGTGATCTTTTGCAACTCTGACATTTTACCTGAATCACATTATGACAAACTTAGCAACGTTATTTTAAATTAGTTATGGAAAAAATCTGCCAATGTAGCTCCAATTTCAGACATTTATACAAAATCTGTATCAAATACTAGATATTCTATAATAAAATGATTGAACCTAAATATAACACAACTTAATTTTTTTGTTTTTTTATTTTTAGGTCACATCCTGCAATACTAAGAAGATATTCTTCATTCCGCACTGAGGAATTCCTCCAGAGAGTCCTTAGGGAACCAAATGGGATGTTGGGGATAATGGCTGGATTGGCCAAATGCCAGCTAAGCATCCTAAATGATGTACTATTTCTCCAGCACAGTATCTTCCATATTTTTAAATCTTCAATAATATAATAATAATTGCAGTGAGTTCACGGTCACGGTCCTGCTGTTGTTCATAGATTTGCTTGAGCGGGCCCAGTAACGTCTTCATCATGAGACATGTTGTTACTGTGTTTGGCATATCGAGTACGTCACGGGTAACTTGCCAGGCTCTGCCGTGCAGGCGAGATACTCTCGGTAGCTTGCCGGGCTCTCCGAGAGAGGTGGAGGAATCGAACTCGGGTTGGCCATGTTGGCTGCGTGCAAGGCAAATTCCTTTCCACTGTGCTATCGCTCCAGCCATTACAGAAAATTAATTCATTTATTAAAATTTACATGTACTTGTAAATTTACAAAGGCAAACGCCCTACTGCTATGCTATCGCTCCAGCCCACAGTAAGAAATATCTTAAACTTATAGAATTGCTCTCCTAGGGCCATCTCGATCTCAGACTACAGTGCTCAGGCCAGATAGTCTTTCCCACCTCTAGCAGGATCCTAGTATCGTTGTTACTTTTGGATCATGACAGCATTTGTCTATGATCAAACTCTTAACTTATAGTTAAGAATCGTGGTACTTTGGCCTGGCCCATTTCAATGCCAGGGTAGCTCACCGCTTGCCCTGGGTCCATTCAGTCCCTTGTCGGGACCCTGCTTTTGGGATGTTAGGAACTAAGGGCAACTGAGTCTTAAGTAGAGAAAGCAGATGCCCAGGAGTGAATAATATTCAAAGCCAATCAAATCCTAAGTTACAAAGCATAATGTTAACGGTCTTCCTGTATCTATACCAAAGGGCATTACTTTAAAGGAAACTCTTCATAAGGCATTAGGAGACGAGAAAGGTAATATTTCACTCATACATATAAAATCATAGATTTCTGAGGAATCTAACCTTACAGATTAACAGAGTCTGATTAGGGGGAAAGCTGATTAACTGGTTGGGGAGGAGAGCATAGGGAAGAATTTACAGATAAACACAATGGAAAGGAAATGCCTCAGGAGCACTGTGATGGGTGTAACCAGATAAACCTAAGCTCCTTGGGGAGGAAGGACAAAGCAGTGTCATCCTACAATCAGCATGGAAGACAACTGGCACATATATATTACTCTCGTGTGTATTTATATAGTTACCATTGAATACAGAGACTTGAAACCACTTTTCTTCTCATTTTTTAATCTGATTTGAAGAGTTTTAGAACAATGTATTTCCATCAGGTAATTGTTAGTCTCTAAATACAAGCTGAGTAAATTCCTTGCATATTCTTTTCTCCAAGGGCAGGGGTCCCCTGGTTCTGTGCCTCTGGTAAATTTTGCCAAAAACAGTTCATAGGAGATTCATTATCATGTTTCATGTTTGGTCACCAAGGACCAATTAAACTTCATATTGACCCTGCATGTCTATAAACTGCATTAACAAAATAATCATCTTAATACAGTGCATGAAAATCTGTCTCTACTCAAAGATATGAGAAATGACCTTTTCCTGAATCTTGTAAATTTACCTTAGTTTTTAAACACAAAAAATACGTTTGTATTTTAGCAATACTACACAAAAAATTGTTTCCTAGGTTTACATTTGAATAGAATTTTATCAGAACAATTTGAGTGATGGAGAACTCAAATAGCATATCTGGTTCCAAAATATTATGGAAAACATAAGGCTCAATTAGATGGACATATTTAATTTAAAAACTTTAATATATATTAATTTACTCATTTTATTGTTTGAAGAATCAGGATATCTTTTAACTAACAGTAAGTATGTTTTTCTTGATAATTTCAATTTCTTCAGTATTCTATGTACTTTTTGGAGTAAAATTTTAACTTCTGTTTAAAATTAAAATTTCAATAATCAATTTGGATAACTAGGAAAATAAAGCAGATAGTCTTGATGTTATTGTGTCCCATAGATGACAAGTGTGGTTAATTAGATACTTTAGAATATATTTATAACACAGCTCATTTAAAACTGGTGTAAATTCTCCTATTCTTATACCTGGGGTGGAAAAATCAGTAATGAGTAAAGTAAAATATTAATGAATCTCATTAAATATGGCTCACATCACTATAATCACTCATACGAGTAGAATATCTTGACAGAGAATCTGAACTTGTTTGACTTCTACTGTCCACAATTAATATTAGTTATACGATATGTACCTATGTTCTCCATTATCTATCAATTTTGCAACTATTATTATAAATATCCAAGATAATTAATTGCAAGTTTTCCTATGAATATACTAAATAGAAAATATACATAAGTTTATTTTATCAGCGTACATTTTTCAAAGCAAGATTTCAGAAAATTTGTTAGAATTATAAAGTGACGGAATGATTCATATTCTAGCATACTGTTTTGAGTTAGAATATCAAAGTGAATTCCCTAGAGGTTATGAGTCTTCACAGTTGTTTCAAAATGGTTAATACTAGAAATTATTTTCAAAGGGTCCTTGATTGTCAAATGATTATATTCCCTTTTGAACTTGGGTTATTGATTTTTTCATCAATATTAGCTTATATCATAGTTTCTAGCATACGGACGGTCTCTATCTCAGTTGTTATTGGGTTGATGAAATTAAAATTAATTTAATTAGATACTAAGAAAACATGATTTAGGTAATATTGTGGATAGAATTAATATCAATTAGCTAAAAAGCATTTGATGATATTAGAAACTAATGATATTCTTTAAGGAACATCTTTGATTTGTTTTGTTTTGGGGCCACATTTGGGGATCAAACATGGGTTGACCACATGTAAGACAAGTTTTATACCCACTTCAGTATCACTCTCGGAGATCTTTATTCTATTCCAGCACAAAGAAAACAAAAACATTTGCATTTATTATTTACTAAAATAAATCTATTTCCTAACATTAATTATATTATTATGGTTGACAAAGAACTGTGGAAAACAAATTGAAGAGTCTCACAGTTGACCTTAAGTATTCACTAACATATATTGAACAGTTATAAACATAAAACTTCACCTGCTTCTTAGAAAATGCAGGAAAGAAAAAACTTTCATCACAGTGGCATTTGCTTGGTAGATATTTGCATTAGCATGAGTTTTCAAGTAATTTATGGATCAACTAGAAAGAATAAAATAGATGTTAAAATGAATGACAAATAGAAATCTCAGCTAAGCTAGTCTCTGCCAGGTTATGGCAATATAAGTTACTAAATGTGAAGAGTATTATAAATATTTCTCTTAAAAAATATAACATATAGTCTGAAGAAGGCATCAAGAAGTAGAATAAAATAAAAAGGAATTAAGAATGTTTAAAGAGGAAGTGAAAATAAAATTATTGGATCATAGATTCTCCAGGTAGATAATCATTGTTTAATACTTGCATTAATACAGTATGCATATTTTAAGAAACTATCTTGAATTTCACCACCATAAAACAAAATCTAAACAATTAAAAATTCCAAATTGAGGGTTGCAGCAACAGTACAGCGAGTAGGGCACTTGCCTTGCATGTGGCCAGCCCTGTTTCAATACCCAGCATCCCATATGATCCCCTGAGCCCTGCCGGGGTTAATTCCTAAGTGCAGAGTCAGGAGTAACACCTGTGCATCGACAATTGTGAACTAACCAACCCCGCCAAGAAAAGTAAAAACTCTAAATTTGAATCAGATATCTATAAAAATTTAGTGAAAATACCTGTGTTATAAAAATCATTTCAAGGGAGACATAAAAATATTTTTGATTTAAATGATGAATACAAATCTATGTATATTTAATTTTTCCACAAGGAAGGAAATTTGTCAGAATTAGAAGTATACAGAATATAATTTTATATTAAACTGTCCTATTTGATGTATCTATAAAATCTTAGTTTATTTTCTGTGTGTTTAGAATTTTTAATGTTGGGGATATGGCTCAAATATAGGAGAACAAGCTTGTTTTTGGTGAATTTCTGGGTTTTATTTCCAATTATCAGCCTGAATCAAGAGCACTGCTACACATGGTCTTGGCATAATCCAACATCTTTCGTACCTGAGCATTTCTGAGAGTGACCGCTATTGTGGAATATTTAGTTTGGGAAAAGATGGTATTGTTTTCTGGTTTTCTTGTTCTTGAAAATAACCTTAAAATGTTAACAGATATTTTTACTTAACCTTTGTCTGTTTTTTGAAATTGAGATAACACGATAATATATTACTTTATGTCACATTACATTACTGTACATTTTGTTGAAATACATTTCAGACTTTGATTATTTAAAGTTTCTGTCTTTATACCTCCAAATTTTTAAAAAATATTTTTGTTTTTTTCTGTGAAGTAATAAATTCATAGTAATATTTTTCCTTCTCCTCCTCCTCCTGCTCCTACGCCTTCTCCTTCACTTCCTTCTTCTTCATCTGTATCTTCTCTTCCTTCTTCTTCTTCTTCTGTGTTCGACGTTTAATCCTGGCTCTGTGCTTAAGGATCACTCCTGACAGGATTCAAGGAACAACCCCATTTTCCACAGCTGTCGGTTTAATAAGCCCAGAATTGTTATCCTGGACCAAGTATTTATCACATTATTTACTATATATTTCATTTTCTTTTGTTTTTCTCAGTACTACAGATGAGCCAGATTATCTGGTATTTGTCCACTGTTAGGTCATGGATGGAGATCTCCCTCTAAGGACAAAGAGACTCCAGAGACTGCAAACAGCAACATGTTTATTGTAAGACTGGGTAGCTAGGGTCCAACCATCTACACAGACATGCAGGTCTGGCAGGTTGGGTAAAGACCCCAAGCTTCTCCAAAGGAGATCTTACATAGGCCTTTTTCTGACCATTACAGCAGTTAGCCTGCACATTTCATAGCCAATAGATTTGTTAGAACAAATACTTTCCTAACCAATCCAATCAAGGATACATCACTTCTTAGCCTATAGTTTAAAGATCAGCATTTGCATCAGTGCTTAGGAAAGTCCTGGTTTTTAGGGCAGTCCTGGGTCTTGCAACATGGGTTTTGTGAGTGACATCCGGTTACCTGGTCTGATCCCGACCCTTCTCATGACTTGAAAATCGAGTACCTGTATCTGAATTCCTTGCTCAGGCGCAGAAAAAAACAGTTGTTTTGCAATGTGGGCTCCTGTAAAGAGGATCTGAAAAATTTTATGTAGACCTGTTCCTCAAAGAAACAGTTATTTTGCAATGAGGGGCTCCTGTAAAACTGATCTGAAAAAGCTTTTTAGACCTGTTCCTTACATCATCATTCTGACTTAATATAAAAAATGATTTGTTCTGATATTTAAATACATATGTATATATTTTGTGAGACAGAAGAGAAACAGTGCGAGTAGCAAAGCAAAAAATGTGGCGCTTTTTAAAAGTTTTCAGATATTTAAATATGTGTGGTATATTGTACACTCTCCTTAGCTTGCCCTCCGAGTGATAGCACAGCGGGTAGGGTGTTCGCCTTACAAGCGGCCAACATGGCCGACCCGAGTTCGATTCCTCCGCCCCTCTCGGAGAGCCCGGCAAGCTACCGAGAGTATTCGATATGCCAGACACAGTAACAACAAAGTCTCCAATGGAGACGTTACTGGGCTCGCTCAAGCAAATCGATGATCAACGGGAGGGCCTTTAATATTGTACACATTTGGAATTTTTGCAATGCATTATGTATATATGTCTCATATATATTGTGCTCATAATGCTTGAAAATCATTATAAGTTTAGTACAAGCAAATGACAAAAAGAGCACTCATATGTTGCATGAATATTTGTTGTCAGAGGAGCTGAGACAAGGAATGTGAAAGAAATTCATGTCATGGAGGGCCAGATTCTCTCAGACCTGTGACAAAGGTAAAGAGTTCCGAAATCTCCTTTTATTGATCATGGTACCTCTAAAGGGCGCAATACATTGACATCATCAAAAAGAGTTATAGGAAGAACATTGAGGCAGCAAAACATACATTGTTTCCTTGAGTCAGTAGGCCAGTAGTTTTGACCTCCAGAAAGAAGATACAAAACCAAAACTGAAACCTTTCTTGAGCTATTTGGATTTGCATCCCAAAGTATTTGGATTTGCATCCCAAAGACTAGTCTGGCTAGAGCCTGAAATCCATATCCCAAAGATCAGGCCTGGCTACCACCTGAGATCTGCTTGTCAAAGACCAGCCAGGTTTCTGTGAGAAAAGGAAAACTGCCCAGTACAATATACTGAAATTATTTACTGAAGGCAGTTTGAAGGTGGAAAATGGTTCAGCCTCATCCAAACTAGTCAGGACTAGTCATGGGTCCCTATGTTCCTGCCTGTTGTGTGGTGCAGTCTATATGGGCTCACCCTGACAGTTCAGTCCAGCCCCAACACTCATAGGCATGAGTTTTTAATATAGCAAATATTCACTCAAATGAAAAATCCTACTTCAGTAGTTTATCAAAAATTCCATATAAAATATTTCTTAAAATACCTGAACTCCTCTCTTTCTTTCCATATAGATTGCAAGGAAATCAAGGGATAAAAATGGGAAACCACACAGCAGTAACCACATTCATCCTCCTGGGATTGACGGATGACCCACAACTACAGATTTTTATTTTTATACTTCTGCTTATTGCCTACGTGTCAAGTGTAACAGGAAACCTAACTATCATCATCCTGACATTAGTGGATTCCCACCTCAAAACAGCTATGTATTTTTTTCTTCAAAATTTTTCGTTCTTGGAAATCACATTTACTTCTGCATGCATTCCAAGGTTCCTGTACAGTCTATCAACAGGTGACAGAATCATTACCTATGGTGGTTGTGTATGCCAGGTGTTTTTTGCATACCTGTTTGGAATCACTCAATTTTTCCTCCTGGCTGCTATGTCTTATGATCGATACGTAGCCATCTGTAAGCCCCTGCATTATGTGACCATCATGACCCATATTTTCTGCAAAAGACTTGTACTCTGCTGTTGGACAATCACTTTACTGATGCTAATCCCAGGAATTATTTTACTTCTGAATCTGGAATTTTGTGACTCTAATGCCATTGACCATTTTTTCTGTGATGCATACCCTATGCTGAAGATCTCATGCTCAGATATATGGTTGATAGAGAAGATGGTTTTATACTGTTCTACATTTATTTTTGTGGTTACTATCATTTTTGTTGTTCTGTCCTATATAAGTATCATTCAAACGATTCTGAAATTTCCCTCTGTTCAGCAAAGGAAAAAAGCATTTTCTACCTGTTCTTCTCATATGTTTGTGGTTTCTATAACATATGGTAGCTGTATCTTTGTCTATATTAAACCATCGGCAAAAGATGAGACAGCTATTAATAAGGGTGTCACAATTATAAATACTGCTGTCTCCCCTATGTTAAACCCATTTATTTATACTTTGAGAAACAAACAAGTTATTCAAGTCTTTCATGGTTTAGTTCATAAAGTATACAGTTTTTGTGGAATTAAAAATATGCTCAAGTAAAGATGAAAGCAAACTTTATCACTATATATGTATATATGAAGAAAACTGTTTTTAATGATATATAACCTATGATCATTTTAGACAGGATATTAACAAATATACCTCTAAGACAAAATATAAAATCACCGTTTAAGTTTATAACCCATTTTTTCTTGTTCTAATTGCAGCACTTTTTAGCAAGACTACCCTATATACTTAGGGCTTCTATACCTTTTCCTCCTAATAGCCCATGAAAATCAATTAGGGTAAAAGCTGAAGCAAGATCTCAGATTCAAAATGTGATTTATTTCTAAAACATTGTTGTTCACATTCATAGTTGTTTTACTACTCTCAAATTTTGGTGCCCATACATTCAATGATGGGCCACATATAAAGATTGTAATCTAGTTCAATGGAACAAATGGGACAAATGGAACATGGCTTGGCGTCAGCCTCAGGCAACCACAAGCAAATGTCTGAGCCCACAAAGCAGTGCAGAGAAGCGATAAAGGAAGACCTAAAAGAGAGACAAGCAACAGTGCTGGCATATGTGGCAGAATCCTGGAAAAGCTTTCTCAACACCCATCTGTCTTTCACCAACTACAAGACCAAGATGACTGCCCTCCAACATCCTGATGGATCATCACATCTTCCAGAAAGGCAAAGGAGAAGATTATCCATGACGTCTACTCAGATCTATTCGATAGCCATGCCCACCTGCCCATATACCAAATTCCGCAGGATAGATATGTCATTCCCAACAGTCTCCCTTCAAAATCCAAACGGCCATTTTGTAGGTAAAGAAGCGAACAGCGCCCAGCCCAGACAAGGTCAGACCTGAACACCTGAAGAACATGTCGTCAGTACTCATCAATATCCTGGATCAGCTCTTCACACGCTAACTGTCTGAATGCAAGATTCTGTCCCAGTGGAAAACCAGCAGGACTGTATTACTATAGAAGAAGGGAGACATCCACAACATTGGCAACTATCACCGATCTGCCTGTTGTCTGTTGTGTACAAGCGGTTCAATCGAGTTATCCTGAATAGGATTGGCAGAACACTAGATGAAGGACAACCATGCGAGCAAGCCAAGTTCAAAAAGGATTCAGAATGATTGACCAAATCCACATGATAACCAAGCTCATTGAGGTTTCTCGGGAGTTCAAGATGCCGCTCTGTCTAACATTCATTGATTTAAAGAAGACCTTTGATTCTGTTGAGACTGAAGCAGTCATCGAAGCCCTAGCCAAACAGGACTTCAAACTCTATACATCAGGATCCTCCATGAGCTCAATTAAGGATTTACCACCAGAATCTCACCATTCTTCAAGAAAGTGATCATCCATGTCAAGAGAGGGGTTCGACAGGGTGATGTCATTCACCAAAACTCTTCAGTGTCATCTTCGGGAACCTCATGTGATGTCAGAAGGAATGGGAGTGAAGATAGATGGTTGGCAACTACTCCACTTCAGCTTCACTGATGACATCGTTCTAATAACACCAAACATCAGCCAAGCGGCACAAATGCTGACCGACTTCAACCGTGAGTGTGGAAAGGTCGGACTACAGCTGAATCTCATGTAGACAATGTTCATGAGAAACAGTCTCTTTCCTGACATTCCATTCAATCTCAATGGAACAAACACACACAAATGCAACAGTTATGTGTACCTATTTCGAGTAGGCAACATGACAAATGACCTGGCACCTGCACTGCACAGAAGGAAGAGAACGGCTTGGAATGCCTTCAGGAGTGTTGAAGAAATAGCTCAGAGGACGAAGAATCTCTGGTTCCGGCACATCTCTTTGATTCCACTGTTCTTCCTGCATTAACATATGCCTCAGAGACCTGCATCCTACAAAAAGAGGATGAGAACACTATTCACGTCTCCCAAAAAGGAATTGAAAGAGCTATGCTTGGAGTATCAAGCTTCACTCAAATGAGAGAAAGAATCTGCAGTTCCCACCTCCATCTACGATCAAGAATCAGGGATGCTGTCTCATTTGCCAAGGCATCGAAAATCAGATGGCCTGGACACGTAATGAGATTTGGAGACGACTGCTGGACTGGAACCGTCACTGACTGGATTCCACGGGACGTCAAAAGATCACATGGCCGCCCACCTACGAGATGGTCAGACTTCTTTGACCGGCCCTGAACTATCAGTTTCAGGCTCTTCGTATTGCTAGAATGAGGAGACAATCTTGGGCAACACTAGCATGCGACAGAGACGAATGGAGACGTTAGTGGAGCCCACTCGAGCAAATTGATGAGTAATGGGTGATCAAGTGATCAAGTGATCAAGTAGTATATGAACAAATAGGAAAAGCAAATTAACTGTATCCTATGATACCAAATCCTTCCATTTTGAGTAGAGAACTGAGGTTACCAAGTGTTACAGGGAATATTCTTGAGAGATGGTGAAGAATCAGATTAAAAATGACACAAGGACTGTTATGGAGGGTCTTTGGCTATGTTCTGTATCTATTATAATTATGATACCTGAAGTACAATACAGTTTTTAAAAAGCAACTAGACTATACCATTTCTTGAAAAAAGACAAAAGAACAGAATATGTTAACAACTAAGCAATTAACTATAACTATATGCATCCATATTTCTACATATGTAGAAAAAGATGTATATAAAATAGCACTGTAGCACTGTCCTGTTGTTCAACGATTTGTTCGAGTGGGCACCAGTAACATCTCACAACTAATTGTGAGACTTGTTACTGTTTTTGGCATACAAAACAGATAGCTTGCCAGGCTCTGCCGTGCAGGTGAAATACTCTCAGTAGCTTTCTGGGCTCTCTGAGAGGGTCGGAGCAATTGAATCTAGGTCAGCTGCATGCAAGACAAATGCCCCACACGCTGTGCTATCCCTCCAGCCCATATGTAAAATATACATATAAAATACATAAGCTTCATAATGCAATAATAAAAACAATGTTCAGAACTCTTAAGAAAAAGTTTACTTATCTGGAAAATGTAGACGAACTTAAAAATGTTGAGAACATAACAAATGAATACAACAGCAGGTTACAGATTTTAGAGTCCATTTGTTAGTCTAAACATTTTTTATGTTTATTAAGTATTGTATTTTATTACTGACTGACTTCATAACTAATATTTTTAAGAAAAATTGCACTTTAGAAAAGAAGTGAGAGAAAATTTTCTGTATGTTGAATGGATATGGCATTGATATAGCCATATACACAATTGTGTCTAACCATTGAATTTTAGAAATAAACTGACCATTTTATTTTTATTTTTGGATTCTGTTTCGGGCCTCACTCATGCTGTTCTCAGGATTTACTTCTGACTCTGTGCTCAGGGATCACTGTTGACTTGTTGGTAGTTCCACGGTCAGCTGCTTTGAAGGGCAGTAGCCTACCTGCTGTAGTTTCTCTCCATCCCCATTAGCTGTTTAGTTTTTAACACCTATGAATATCTTTTCTCTTTGTTTAATACCTATTAAATAATACCTATTAATATCTTGTTTCTCTGTTTTGGGGTCACACTTTACAGTGCTCAGACATACTCCTAGGTCTGTGCTCAGAGATCAGTCCTGCGAGGGCCTAGGGACTATATAGAGTACCAAGAATCAAATCTGGGTCAGCCACATGCAAGGCAAGTATTGCATCTGCTGTACTATTGCTCTGGTTCCGATCAATATCTTTTTTTGTATGACTTTATATTGTTGGTATGTTCATAGATAATTGTATTATTTTAGTGTGGAAGTTTTCATAGACATAACTTCTAAAAACAAATTGAGTTTCTAACAATATATTTGGATATATGAAAATTTCTATAATCATGTAGACTGGATAGCATAATTCTTTTTTTTTTATAATTTATTTATTTATTGAATCACTGTGGGAAAAGTTACAGAGCTTTCGGGTTTAGGTCTCAGTCATGTAGATACCAAACACATTTCCCTTTACCAATACTCATTTTTAACCCCGAACCCCAATAGACCCCCACCTCCCACCCCTCCCAATTCTTGTGAGGCAGATGAGTTCTAGTTAATACTCTATCTACTTTGACTAGATAGATTATTTCGATAGAAGATGCACAATTATTGTTTAGAGTTTACGACCCACCCCCACAATCAGACATGCTGAAACAGCGTTGTGAAATGATTTGCTTTCTACAACTTGGTTTAAGAATAAAATGATGTCTGGGTTTTGAATTTCTGCTATTTTACTTATTGACCCTGGAAGAATTTCTATTAAAAGTTAGCTAGTTAAGAGATTGGTTTCTGTGCCCTGGAGTCGTGGCCGTGCCGGAGAGCCGCTCGTGGGGGGCAGCTGGCGACCTCGGTGGGGCGTGGGGGACGGCCCACAAAGCCCCCCTTCCCATGGATAGCATAATTCTTAACTCTTTATTTACTAGTTTTTTACACCACTGTTTAAAATAAATTTTTACCCATGATGATAGTTTGGTTTTATGTATATTTTTTCCTATCAGGGCTAAATAATCTAAAATTTTCCAGTGGATTATCTGAAATTTACGTTGATATTCAGAACTGAATGAGAAAAATTTACTGTAGTTTTCCATTCTCTGTTTAAACTTACATTTGTTATTGATAGACTAAAATGACATTATGTTTTATAACATCTTGTTTTATCCTATCATATCTTATTTTCCAGTATTAATTCCTATGATTACATGTATTTATAATATTATAATCTGAATTAAAACTAAAGTCCTAAATAATGTACAAATGTAGTTATAGGAAAAAGATGTCTTGCTTTCTTTTGACTACATTTTCTAACTACTAATTAAAATTGATGATTATTAAAATTGAGAAAATATCCAAAGTAGTGAATGTAAAAAAAACACGACTAATTGAGCTCTTATATGACCTAACAATTACACTACTTAGAATAAACCCCAAGGGTCCAAAAATACAGTACAGAAACATCATTTGTACTCCTGTGTTCACTGTAGCCCTATTCACAATAACCAAAATCTGGAAACAACCCAAGTATCTAAAAGAAGATGCTTGGATAAAGAAATAGTTCACAAAGGAAAACTATTCAGTCTTAAAAGGTGAACTCATGTCATTTGCCTCTACATAGATGATCTGGCTAGTATCATGCTCAAGTTAGTCAGAAAATGAGGGGCAGACACAAATATGCATCTGCTCTCTCTCATTTGTGGTGTGTAAACAAACACAGTTGGAAAATAGCAAATGCCCAAAACAATAGAAATGAGAAACCTGAGAACTGGTCTTCAGGTCATCTGGAAATAGATGGAGGGTTTCCATGAAGGGGCTGGCTGAAAGATAGGACAGAGAAGGGACTACTATGACAATGATGAAGGGAAATGGTCACTCTGGAGGCGGATAGGGTGATGGGTAAAGTGTTATGCATGAAATCCTATAGTAATAGTACTGTAAACCACAATGCCAAAGAAAAAGATTCCTGCCATAGAGGTAGGTTGAGGGGCGGGAGGGGAGGGACACAGGAAACCTTGGTGGAGGGAAGCAGACACTAGTGAAGGGATTGTGTTGGAATATCGAATGCTTGATACTCAATCATGAAAAGCTCTGTAAGTCGCAGTACCTCAATAAAATTATAAAAATATGTGAAATAATTTATAAGAATGAATAAGATCAATTGTTCTGATATTAATATTATTGGCCTGGAGGGATAACACAGCGGGTAGGGCATTTGCCTTGCATTTAGCTGACCTGGGGTTGATTCCTCTGTCCCTCTTGGAGAGCCCAGCAATCTACCAAGAGTATGCTGACCACATAGCAGAGCCTGGAAAACTATCCAACGTATTCGAAATGCCAAACACAGTAACAATAACGGGCCTCTCTTTGTGTTCCTGGAGCGAGCAGAAACCACTGGGCTACACTACCATGCAATAGGGATGAATGGTGGGGCTGGAGCAATAGCACAGCAGGTAGGGCGTTTGCCTTGCATGCCGCCGACCTGGGTTCGATTCCCAGCATCCCATATGGTCCCCCTGAGCACCGCCAGGGGTAATTCCTGAGCGCAGAGCCAGGAGAAACCCCTGTGTATTGCCGGGTGTGACCTAAAAAGAAAAAAAAATAGGGATGAATGGAGACGTTACTGGCACCTGCTTGAGCAAATTGATGAGTCATAGGACAAGTGATAGAAGTGATAATTTTACCATTAAGGACATTTACATTTCAGTAGAAAAGTATGCAATGCCATTAAATTGTTTATAGTATATTTTATTTTGAAAATCTCTGTAGAAGTGTTTAAAATTTTCTTTAATTTATAACGTGAAGCAGCTTGCTCTAGCTAATAAATCTGGAAATAGATGGCTTCAGCATATTAAATCTTATAAAATAAAAGTAGTCTGAGAAAACTAAAAAATAACTATGAAATAGTGTAGGATGAGGTAAAAAAAGTTTTAGAGATTTGTTTCTATGGAAACTTAAACTGCATAAAAAGTTAATGAAGAAGGGCAATTTGAAAGCATTTCAAGTTATTGTACTAAGCTAAATATTCAGAGCAATTCAAATGCCACTGTGATTTTCTATAAAATAAATAGTTCTTGGAAGAATCTGTGAGAATTAGCAATTGTTCTCTACCTTTTTTAAAATATTAAAAATTCTCAATAATTTATTTATGCAGCTTCTCTAGCATCATTAAATTATATCCTTATCCCATAGTATTGAGTAAAATATGCAGAAAAATTAAGAAAGTAATATTCATCTTCATGGAAAATAACTGGCAATGTGTATGTTACTTTCACGCATATTTATATGTTGATACTATTGAAAATGAAGATAATGAAAGTACTTTTCATATTTTGTTTGCACTTTGCTATCTGACTTTAAGAGTTTTAGAATAAAGTATTTCCATCAGATAAATGTTAATCACTAAATTTATGCTGAGTAAATTCCTTGCATCTTACTATCAGGGACACGAGTTCCCTGGTCTATGCCTCAGTTAAATTTTGCTAAATTTGTTTATGTTAGATTTGTTAGCATGTTTTATCTTTGGCACCAAGGATCAAGTAAACTTCACACAGTCACACACAGTCACAGTCCTCCCATTGTTCATCGATTTGCTCGAGCGGGCCCAGTAACGTCTCCATCATGAGACTTGTTGTTACTGTGTTTGGCATATGGAGTACGTCAGGTAGCTTGCCAGGCTCTGCCGTGCAGGCGAGATACTCTCGGTAGCTTGCCAGGCTCTCTGAGAGGGGTGGAGGAATCCAACTCGAGTCAGCCAGGTTGGCTGCGTGCAAGTCAAACACCCTACCACTGTGCTATCGCTCCTGCCCGACTGTGTTGATATAATAATCATCTTAATTCATTTAATAAAAATCTGTATCAACCCTGAGATATTGGAAATGATCTTCTTTCAGAATCTTGTAAAATTTACATTAGATTTTAAAGATGCAGGAAGTTGTATTTTTTTTAGAGAAATACTGTACATTTATTTATTTTACTTTTTTAATTTTTTGCCTTTGGGACCACACCTGGAAGTGTTCAGGGCTTTAACTGACTCTTCACTCAGTGATCACTTCTGGTAGGAATTTGGGGTGCCAGGGATCCAACCCCAGTTAAATGAAATAAATAACCTACCCACTGTACTATCTCTCCAGCCCCTAAAGCTTATCTTAAAGGCCTATATAAATGTATTTTTCTCTATATATTTATACTTTTGGCATGACAATAGATAACTATGTTATGTTCATGTGAAAATTTTCAAAGGCACAGTTTCTAAGACAAACTTGAATTAAAATATTTTAATTAAGTAAGTAAATATTTCAATTAATTAATATAAAATTAAAATATTTTAATTTGCCCCGGGACCTGCATGCCTTTGTTCCTCTGCAGGTACCTTCATGCGTGTGGAGAGTGGTCTCAGCATGGTGGTGGCTGGTTCTGGATGTCATTGGCTGCCGGAGCCCTAATTGACTAAAAGTTAATTAAAATGATATGTATTTTCATATTTTATTGAACCATCATCTATGAGTCATATATACTTATAGAATATTATTATCTGAATCAGAGCAAAAGCACTGAACAATGTAAAGAATTTGTTATAGAGAAAAGAATTAGTTATAGAGAAAAGATGTCTCACTTTCTAGTGACTAGCTTTAAAAACCTACTAATTTAAGTTAGTGAATTGTAGAATAACATTGGTTTATACTTTCTGCCTTGCCACAGGGAATGTTCAGTGTCATCCGAGCCAGTCAAGACACATGAAAAATCTGGCCCATTTTCGTGGGCCCCTATGTTCCTGTCCGTAGCACGGTGCAGTCTACATGGGCTCACCCTGATCGCTCAGTCCACCCCTAACAGCATTTGCCTTGAATGCATCAGACACACGTTTAATTCCCGGCGTCCGTATGTACCCCAAGCACCACCAGGCATAAGTCCTGAGTGCAAAGCCAGGAATAACCCCTGACCATTGTTAGATGTGATCCCATAAAACAAACAAACAAACAAAGAATGCTTACAGGGAAAAACATACAACGGGAAAAGACCTCAAAATATCTTTAGAACGAATCAGAGACCTAGGTGATAAATTCAAGAGGAACAACAAAAAAATCATCGGAATACTAGAAGGGTAGAGGCAACCCCAGTGAAGTAGCAACAGCTAAAGGTATCATTGCTGAGAAGTTCCCAGAGCTGGAGAATGCAGACATCCAGATCCAAGAAACCAAAAGATTACCTGCTTAATGAGACCCTAATAAAAAGAGTCCAGACTCCAAAACATATCATAATCATAATGATAAATACCACAGATAGAGACACAATACTCCAATCAGCAAGGTCAAAGAAGAAAATCAAATACAAAGGAACACTCCTTAGAATTACAGCCGTCTTATCAGAGAAAACTGTCTGCACTCAAAGACAGTGGTCAGATATAGTGAAAAAACTCAATGAAATGAACGAATCACCAAGAATGCTTTATCTATCTAGATTCACACTCAGACTTGAAGGAACAATATATTATTTCTTTTTTTTAAGTAAATAGATTTTATTTGGAGGGTTCTTAAAGTTGTGGAGGGAGAGAGTGAGAGTGAGAGTAATGCACTCAAGAGAGAATGCAGTCTTCTCCAAGGGCAATGAGAGTCCCTACACACATCCTAGCATTAGACACCAAAGCATGAAAGAACACATCTCAAGAGGGGAGATGCAGGCAACACCTGTGCTCAGGCAACACATGCACTCAGCCATGGGAGGGCAAGCAGCACATGGGCTCAGGCAGCATATACTCCAAAAATACACTATTTCATAGTGAAACAACAGCTCAGGAACTTCTTACACTCAAAAACAAACAAACAAAAAAAACATCAAAGAAGGATGGACGGGAATATTGTGAGGCAAGAAAATCCCCTACAAGGAAAACAATCCTCTGAAAAAATGACGACACAAAACCCCATGACAATAATCTCTCTCAAAGTCAATGGACTAAATGAACCAATTAAGAGACACAGTGGTAGGGCTGGAATGATAGTACAGTGGGTAGGGTGTTTGCTTTGCATATGGCCAACCTGGGTTCGATTCCTAATATCCAATATGGTTCCCCAAGTACCAACAGGAGTAATTCCTGAGTGAAAAGTCAGGAGTTACCCCTGTGCATGGCTGGATGTGATCCCAAAAGAAAATAAAAATGAGAGAGAGAGAGAGAGAGAGAGAGAGAGAGAGAGAGAGACAGAGACAGAGACAGAGAGAGAGAGCAAAGTGGCAACATGTATAAAAAAATACTATACCCAATATCCTGTTTCCTTCAAGAAACACATCTGAACAGTCAGAGCAAACACTCACTCACAGTAAAAGACTGGAAAACAACTCTTCAAGCGAAAACCTCCTTCAAAAAAGCTGGGGTGATTATACTAGTATTTAACAACAGATTTCAGGCTGAAAAAATAATTAGAAAGGGCAGAAAAGATCTCTTTTTAAATAATCAAGGGATAAGTACAGGAGGGAACAATCAAAATCCTAAACTTATATGCACCCATATATGCTGACCCACACATAAGAGGCCAGCAAAGTATTTAAACAAGTGCCAGTAAACTTCAAGGAGGACATTGGTAGCAACACAATAATAGTTGGAGACTTCAGCACTGCCTCATCACCTCTTGATTGATCAAAAAGATTAAAACTCATCAAAGAAGTACTGGCTCTGAAGGAAGAAATGGAAGAAGGCTAATAGATGTCAACAGGGCTTTTCCTCCCCCTTAAATCAAATACACATTCTTTTCCAGGGCACATGTAAATTTTCCAAAATAGACCAAACACTGGGACACAAAACAAACCTCAATAGAATCAAGAAGATATAAATTGTATCAACTGTCTTTTCAGACCACATACCAAAGTCTGCAGGATGGATATGTCATTCCCAGGGTTCTCCTTCTGAAACATTACATGACATTTTGTTGGTAAAGAAGCATACAGCCCCCATTCCAAACAAGGTAAGACCCGAACACCTGAAGAATCTGCCGCCAGTACTCGTCCATAAACTGGCTCCGCTCTTCAAACGCTACCTGTCTGAATGCAAGGTTCTGTCCCAATGGAAAACCAGGAGGACCTTTCTGTTGTAGAAGAAGGGAGACATCCATGACATCGGCAACTATTCCCCTATCTACCTGTTGTCCATTGTCTACAAGTTGTTCACTCGAGTCATCCTGAAAAATTTTGGCAGAACACTAGACAAAGAACAACCATCCGAGCAATCAAGGTTCTGAAAAGAATTCTGCACGATCAACCATATCCACAAGCTGACCAATCTCATTGCGGTTTCACGAGAGTTCAAGATGTCGCTTTGTCAATAGATTCATCAATTTAAAGAAGGCCTTAAATTCTGTTGAGGCTGATGTGGTCATCAAAGCCCTAGGTAAACAGGCTTTCAAACTATTCAAACAGGGCTTTCAAATATCAGGATGCTCCGCAAGCTATATTACAGATTCACCAGCAGGATCCGGCCATTTTACAAGGAAGTGATCATCAACATAAAGAGAAAGCTTCATCAGGGTAATACCATTTCATGACAGTCTTCAGTGCCACCCTTGAGAACGTCAGTCATGTGATGACTGGAATGATAAGGAATGGGAGTGAAGATAAATGGTCTGCAACTACACCACCTCTGCTTCACTGATGAAATTGTTCTAATATCACCAAACATTAGACAAGTGCCACAAATGCTGGCTGACTTCAACCATAAGTGTGGAAAAGTCGGACTGCAGTTGAATCTCATGAAGGAATATTTATGAGAAACAGACTAGTTCCTGATTTTCCATTTGCTCTAAGCAGAACGAATATCTCCGAATGCGGCAGTTATGTGTACCTGGGTCAAGTATTCAACATGATGAATGACTGGCACCTGAGTTGCCCAGGAAAAAGACAGGGCGTGGAATGTCTTCAAGAGCATAAAAGAGGGTGTTAAGAAGACGAAGAACTCCGGCTCCGGGCACATCTTTTTGACTCCACCATTCGTCCTGCAGTAACCACACCTCAGAGACCTGGAACCTATGAAAACAGGTTGAGAACGTTATCCGGCTATCCCAAAGAGGAATCAAAAGAGCTATGTTATGCACCAACATCCAATTATGATGAAGGAGAAACTGAGAAGTCCTACATGGAGCTGGAGAAATTCCATAAAGAAGACCATACCTTCTACAAGATCATTGTCGGTGATTTAATGCCAAGATAAGACCGAGAAGATCAGCTGAAGAACTCCACATCGGGACCCATGGCCTAGAATGGAACGAAAAGGGTGAGAGACTGTCTGAGTTCATCATGTCGACTAAGACCATCCATGGTAATTCACAAGTCCAGAAGACTGAATCTAAACGTTGGACATGGGAGTCTCCCAGCGGACTGTTCCACAACAAAACTGACCAAATCATATTCAATTGACAGTCTTGCCTGACTGATGTCGCTGTTGTCCCAAAATTCCAAACGGGATTGGACCATCATCTCCTTCGTGCAAAATTCTACTTCACAGAGTAGAGAGAAAGGGCTGCAAAGTTTAAGAAGAGAACTCCCAGAATGACCACCAACTGGGAGCTCTTTGGCACTATTGTGGCAACATGGGAAGATGCCATCGTTGACAACATTGAAGAAGAATATTATCATCTGGTTAAGCACCTCCATGATTGTGCAAAGAACACCAAGAGATAGCCATGAAAAGATGCCTGTCTTCACAAACTCTCGCACTAATTCATCAATGTGGCTTGGCCCAAGCCTCAGGCAACCACGAGCAAATGTCTGAGCTCACAAAGCAGTGCAGAGAAACGATAAAGGAAGAACTCAAAGAGAGAAGAGCAGCAGAGCTGGCAGATGCGGCAAAAGCTGGGAAAAGCATTCGCAATGCCCATCTGTCCTTCACCAACTAAAAGACCAAGATGACTGCCCTCCAACGTCGTGATGGATCTATCACATCTTCCAGAAGGGCATTGGAGAAGATTATCCATGTCTTCTACTCAGATATTTTTGATATCCACATCCACCTGCCCACATACCAAATTCCGCAGGATGCATTTGTCATTCCCAATGTTCACCCTTCTGAAATTTGACTCGCCATTTTGAATGGTAAGGAAGCGAACAGCACCTGGCCCAGAAAAGGTCAGACCCGAAAACCTGAAGAACCTGCCATCAGTACTCATCAATATACTGGCTTGTCTCTTCACAGACTACCTGTCTGAATGCAAGCTTCCATCCCAATGGAAAACCAGCAGGACTGTCCTACTGTACAAGAAGGCAGACATCCGACATTGGCAACTATCACCTGATCTGCCAGTTTTCTGTCGTCTACAAGCTGTTCACTCGAGTCATCCTGTAAAGGATTGACAGAACGCTAGATGAAGGACAACCATGCAACCAAGCCTGTTTCTGAAAAGAATTCAGCACAATTGACCATATCCACACTAGAACCACGCTCATTGAAGTTTTATGGGATTTCCAGATGCAGCTCTGTCTAATATTCATTGTTTTAAAGAAGGCCTTTGATTATATTGAGCCTGAATCGGTCATCAATGCCTTAGCCAAACAGGGCATTCAAAATCAAAACATCAGGATCTTCCATGAGCTGTATTGTGGATTACTACCAGGATCTCACCATTCTACACGGAGGTGATCATTGACATCAAGAGAGGGATTCTGCAGGGTGATACCATTTCACCAAAACTCTTCAGCGCCACCCTTGAGAATGTCATGCAACGACTGGAAAGGGAAGGAATGGGAGTGAAAATAGATGGTCGGCATCTATACCACCTCTGCTTCGCTGATGGCATCGTTCTTATAACACCAAACATCAGCCAAGTGGCACAAATGCTGGCTGACTTTGACCATGTGGGAAAGGTAGGACTCCAACTGAATCTCATGAAGACAATGTTTATGAGAAACAGATTCGTTCCTGACATTCCATTCACTCTCAATGGGACTAACATCTCTGACTGCAACAGTTATGTGTACTGAGGTAGAGAAGTCAACGTGACAAATGACCTGGCACCTGAGTTGTGCAGGAGGAAGAGAGTGGTTTGGAACACCTTCAAGAAAATCAAAGAAATAGCTAAGAGGACAAAGAACATCTGGCTCCGGGCACATCTCTTTGATTCCACTGTTCTTTCTGCATTAACATATGCCTCAGAGACCTGGGCCCTATGAAAACAGGATGAGAATGCTATTTAGGTCTTTCAAAGAGAGGGGAAGTATTACACAACACTCAAATAAGAGATAGAATCCGGAGTCCGACATCTGGCGATGGTCAAGAATCAGGACACTGTCTCATTTGCCAAGGCATTGAAAATCAGATGTGCTGGACATGTAATAAGATTTGGTGATGATCACTGGACTAGAGCCATTACCGATTGAATTCCATAGGATGTCAAAAGATTGCGTGGCCGCCCACCTATGAGATGGTCAGACTTCTTTGTCAAGACCTTGCATGATTGATTATGGCTGTTTGTGTTACTAGAACAAGCAGACGCAATTGGGCTACATTAGCATGCAACAGGGATGAATGAAGACATTACTGGTGCCCACTCAAGCAAATCAATGAGTAAAGGATGTCAAGTTATCAAGTGATCAAGTGATGCTTGGAGTATCATATTTCACTCAAGTGAGAAAAGTAATCCGGAGTTCTGACCTTTGTCAAGGATTGAGCATCAGGCATGCCATCTCATTTGCCAACACGTCAAAAATCAGATGGGCTGGACATCTAATGAGATATGGAGATGATCGCTGGACTAAAGCTGTTACTGACTGGGTTCCATGGGACGTCAAAAGAAAGCCTTGATGCCCACCTACGAGATGGCCGGACTTTTTAGTCAGGTCCCTGAATGAATAGTTTGATGCTCTTCGTTTTCCTGACCTGAGCAGATGACACTGGGTTACACTACAACAGGAACAAGGAGACATTACTGGTGCCTGCTCAAGCAAATTGATGAGTAACTGGATAATAGGTGACAGGTGATATTTTCAGATCATGATGCACTGAAGATAGAAGTTAGTCACACACAGAAACGTAGAATCGTTCAAACACCTGGAAATTAAATGGCTCAGTGTTGAACAATGAGTGGGTCAGAGAGGATATCAAGGAAGAAATCAAAGATTCATAGAAACAAATGACATTGAAGGCAGAAGCAACCAGAACCTGTGGGACAAAGGTAAAGCACTGTTACAGGGAAAATTTATAGCTTTCCAAGCACTTCACAAAAATGAAGAAAGGGCTCACATAAATAACTTGACTTCAAGCTTAAGATTTTCAAAATTACTGGAAAAGGAACCCAATCCAGGCAGGAGGCAAGAAATAATAAGATTTACAGCAGAAATTAATGAGGTGAGTTCCCAAACAGCAATCAAAAAGATCAACAAAGCCAAGAGGTTTTTTTGAAAAAAAAAAAAAAACAAGATTGATAAACTACTAGTATGACTCACAAAGCAAGAGAGTCCTAAGAAACCAAATCATAGATGAAAAGGGGGCCATCACAACAGACACTAAAGAAATTCAAAAGATCATAAGAGATTATTATGAAAGTCTTTATGCCAGGAAAATGAGAACATAGAAGAAATGGATAAATTCTGGACTATTAGCACCTTCTAAGGCTGAACCAAGGTGATTTGGAATACCTGAATAGACATATCACTATCAAGGAAAATGAAACAGTAATAAAAAGTCTTCCTCAGACCAAAAACCCAGGTCCAGATGGATTCACTAGTGAATCCTCCCAAACATTCAAAGGGGGCCTATTGCCAGTTATTTTCAAGATTTTCCAGGAAACTGATGAAACAGAAACACTCCCAAATAGTTTCGATGAAGCACATATCACCCAAATACCAAACG
Organism: Sorex fumeus; assembly: GCF_029834395.1. NCBI lineage: Eukaryota > Metazoa > Chordata > Mammalia > Eulipotyphla > Soricidae > Sorex > Sorex fumeus. The sequence goes on along the minus strand of NW_026606086.1, from coordinate 13,172,595 downwards.
TGGACAGAGAATACACACACACACACACACACACACACAGACACACACACACACACACACACACACAGACACACACACACACACATATATATATATATATATATTTAATCTCTGAAGGAAGAAATGGAAGAGAGAGCTAATAGATATATACAGAGATTTTATTAACCCAAAACTGTATACACATTTTTTCCAGTGCACATGGAATATTTTCCAAGATAGAACATATGTGCTAGACAACAAAAAATACCCTAATAGAATCAGGAAGATAAAATAGTATCAACTATCTTTTCAGGCCATGAAAAACTAAATATAGAAGTTAATCATATACAGAAATGAAGAATCAGATCAAACAACTGGATATTAAACAGTTCAATATTGAACAACGAGTGGGTCAGAAAAAAAAAAAAACAAGGAAGAAAGAATCAAAAGATTCCTGGAAACCGAATAAATGAGCTACCAGAATGGTGGGACACATCTAAGGCAATGATAAGGGGAATATATTTAACTCTGCAGGCATTTCTCAAGAAGGAAGGAAGGTCCCACTTAAATAGTTTAAGATCTTAGAAAATTACCATTAAAAGTAGCACAGAATAGTCAGGAGGAAAGAAATAATAAAACATAGAGCAGAAATTAATGACATGTAAACCCAAAAAACAATCTGAAAAATCAATGAAACCAAAAACTGGTTCTTTGAAAAATAAACAAGAGTGCCAAAGAACTAACAAGACTCGCAAAAAAAAGACAAAAACAAACCCAAATAAAACAAATCATAAATAAAAAGAGCACATCATAACAGAAACCAAAGAAATTCAAAAGATAATCAGAGATTATTTTGAAAGTCTGATATGACATGAAATAAGAAATCCTAGAAGAAATGGATAAATTCCTGGACTTCAAGAACCTCCCAAGGCTAATCCAAGATTTGGAATACCTGAATAGACCTATCACTATCAAGGAAATTGAAACAGTAATGAAAAGTCTTCCCAAAAATAAAAGTCCGAGTTCAGATAGATTCACTACTGAGTTGTACCAAACATTTAAAGAGGACCTATTGACATATCTTTGCAAGCTTTCTGAAGAAACTAAAGAAACAGAAATACTCCCAAAGATTCAATGAGGCAGATATCACCCTAATACCAAAAACAGAGAGAGACACCAACAATAAAAGAAAATGACAGACTGATATCATTGATGAACAAGGATGCAAAGATCCTCAAAAAATATTAGCAAATAGAATCCAATGACTCATCAAAAGATCACACACTATGACTAAGTGGGATTCATCTTGGGATGCAAGGATGACTTAGCATTCGCAAGTCAATCAACATATTCCAACATATCAATAAAAGATAAAAACCTTATGATTATTTCAATAGATGCTGAAAAGCCATTGACAAGATCCGTCACCTGTATGATGAAAACTCTCAACAAAATGGGAATTGAAGGAAATTTTGTCAATATTCTCAAAGCCATCAATCACAAGACTATGGTAAGCATTATCCTCAATGCGGAAAAACTAAAGGTCTTCCCTCTAAGCTCAGGGACAAGACAAGACTCTCACCACTTCTATTCAACATAGAACCTGAATTACTTGCCATAGCAATTTGGCAAGAAAAAGATATTAACTGCATCCAGAAAGGAAAGGAAAAGTTCAAGCTCTCACTATTTGCAGATGACATGATACCATACTTAAAGAAACCTAAAGAATCTACTAGAATGCTCCGAGAAACAAAAGACTTGTATAGTAAATTCGCAGGCAACAAAATTAATGCCAAAAGGTCCATGACTTTCCTATATGGAAATAATGACATAGAAGACAGTATATAAAAGAAATAATCCCATTCACAGCATGCCTCAGAAAACCACCGTAACTCTGGGGGTAAAAGGACCTATACAAAGAAAACTACAAAATGCTACTTCAAGAAACATAAGAGGACATGAAGAAATAAAAACATATCCCTTGCACATTAATTGAGGGTATTAACATTGTCAGAAGGTCAATAGGCCCCAATGATTTATACAGATTCAATGGTATCCCTATAACTATACCCATGGCATTCCTCAAAGAAATTGATCATATGGAACAACAAGCCCTCATGAACAGCTAAAGCAATTCTTGGGGCGGGGGAGGGGGCGGGCAAGATGGGAGACATCAACTTCCCCAAACTCAAAATGTACTAGAAAGCGGTAATAGTTAAAACATCATGGTATTGGAAAAAAGACAGATCCACAGACTAAAGAAATAGGGTTGAATACCATTGCATGCCCTAAAATATATGATCATCTAATCTTTTATAAGGAAACAAGAAATATGAAGTAGAGCAAGGAAATTCTCTTTAACAAATGGTGCCAGGAAAACTGAACAGCTACATGCATAAAAATGAACTCAGACCTCTACCTAACACCATGCACAAAAGTCTGCTCAAAATGCATTAAAAACCAGAACATCAAACCAGAATCCATACGGCACATTGAAGACAAGGTTGGCAAAACCCTCCACAAGATTGAAGTGAAAGGTATCTTCAAAAACGAAACAATACTGACCAAACAAGTGGAAGCAGATATAAACAAATGGAACGATCTTAAACTAATAAGTTTCTTAATCTCAAAATAAACAGTAACCAGGGTGCAAAGATAGCCTACGGAATAGGAAAGAATATTCACCCAATACCCTTCTGAAAGGGGGTTAACATCAAGGATACACAAGGCACTGGTTGAATTCTACAAGAAGAAAACATCCAATCCCATCAGAAAATGTGGCAATGAAATGTACAGAAACTTTCTCAAAGAAGAAATTGAAATGGACAAAAAGCACATGAAAAAAAATCTCTTCACCATTAACCACCGTGAAGTTGCAGATTAAAGCAACGATGAGACATCATCTCACACCACAACACAGAGTATGACACACATCCAAAACAACAAAAGCAACCATTCTTGGTGTGGAAGTGGGGAGAAAGGGACTTTTCTTCACTGTTTGTGGGAATACTGACTGGTTTCGCCCTTTTTGACAACAATATGGACGTCTCAAAAAAAAAAAAAGCTAGAAATTGAGCTCACATTTGACCCAGCAATACCACTTCTGGGAATATACCCTGGGGGCCCAAAAACATGCAGCATAAACTCCATCTGTATTACTATGTTCTTTGCAGCACTTTTTACCAAAGCTAGAACCTGGAACCAAACTGAGTAACCAAGAACAAACGAATGGTTAAAGAAATGATGGCACATCTACAAAATGGAATACTATGCAGTTGTTGGGGAAAATGAAGTCACGAAATTTTCCCATAAATGGATAGACATGGAGAGTACCATATTGAGTGAAATGAGTCAGAAAGAAAGGGACAGATATAGAATTACTGCATTTATTTGTGGAATATATATACATACATATATAGAAGTAGAATAATACCCATTGGCAGGGTAAACAGCAATTAGGAAGACTTGCCAATGGTTGGCACTAATGACAAGTGTGTGGGGGCCTGAGGGTAGATTAAAAAGAGAAGAGACTGCTATGAAAATAATAGCTGGAAACGATCACACTGGACAAGACCTGAGGGTTAAAAGTAGATAAGGGGTATTCTATATAACCTCTCAGCTTCAATATTGTAAATCATAAGGCCCATATCCTCCATCTTCCAGTAGGCAGGGTTCACACCCACGAACTGGCCCCCTTTGTGCCGTGTAATCCCATCAAAGGCCAAGACCCAGAGACTTTAAAACCTAGCTCCCAGAAGTGCATGGCCGCGACATCTTATTCTTACTTTGGACAACCTTGCAGGCTACCGAAGGTAACCTGCCCACACAGCAGAGTCTGGCAAACTCCCCGCGGCATACCCAATATGCCAAATACCAGTAACTATGATGGGTCTCATTCTCCTAACCCTGAAAGAGCCTTGAATATGGCACTTTTTAAAATATTAGGGCTAGGAAGAAGGAGACGTTACTGGTGCCTGCTCGAGGCAATCATAGGATGATTATGACCGTGATCGTGAAGACCCAAAAGGAGAGAGAGAGAAGAAAGATAGAGAGATAGAGCGAGAGAGAAGAAAAGTTCCTGCCATAGAGGTAGGCGGGGGGGTGGTGGGTGGGGTGTGATGGGAGGAAACCTGGGAACACTGGTGCTGGTAAATGAATACTGGTGGAGTAATGGGTGTTAGAATTTTGTATGACTGAAATCCAATCATGAACAGCTTTGTAAAATTAAAATAAAGTAAATAAAATAAAATAAAAGGGGAAAGAGATATACATATATGAAGAGATTCATGCAAATTATTGCACTGAAATGTGCACTATTTTTAGGCAAATTTGTGTAAAGTTTGCTCATTTCTGTTAATTGGATATTTTTATCAAAGCTATCATTATCAGATTAGAGGAAAACAGAAAACTCCAAAAACTAATCAGGTAACTAGTAGAAATTACAATCACATTTATAGAGTAGTGTAATGAAAAATCAAAACATAAAATATAATGATTTTAATAAACAGTAAATCAGAGAGGATCGGAATTAAGAAAACTATGCAATTGAGATTTAATCAGATCAGTGAAATAAAAGGATATGAGATATCACTTAAAAAAGAAAGTAGAAGAGGGACTGTTACAGTTGGACCAAAAATGACTCATGAATGGTTGAAAAGACTCAAAGCACTTCAGCAGCAGCATTGTGAAACAAGTTTCTAATACATCAATATTATAAATTATAGCACCACTGTTACCTGAACCATAATAATGTAAACAATAAGATAACAGAGGATTTTACTTAACTAGTCCTATTAATTTCCTTTTTAAAATTTATTTTATTCATTTTCAATTAGGCATCATCTGTTGTAATTCTGTTTACAAGAGTTTTAGTATATGACTTTACTTTTAAAAACATTGTATGGAGCAGTGGTTTTAACAGGAATTGCCTAAACCAACCTTGACCCCGGAGTTTAGGGAGAGGTATGAAAGAAATGGAGTGAAGAAGAAAGGAAGAAGAGATGAGTAGCAATTTTTAGCAGAGCTCAAGGGGACTCAGATACATGGATGATGTTGAAGAATGCTACAATATACAAACCACACAATCAACAACACTGAAATCTCAAGACTTGAGTTTTAATAACCAGATTTAAAAGGTTCCTGTAAAGATGGCAGTCTGGTGCTAGAAAGGTCAAGTAGGAGAGAGATTCTGGGAATACCGGTGGAGGGAAGTAGACACTGGTAGCAGGATCAGTGGTGGAACACTCGATGTCAAAAACTCAAATTTTAATAACTCTTTAATTCATTGTACTTTAATAAAATAAATTTGGTTGAATAGCCAAATAAATATTAGAGTGCCTCTTGCAGAAATTGTCTATTGAGACTCTGGCTTATTATGCAATTAATAATGATTTCCTATGCACCTAATTCCAACATCGCCCCCATCGTTGGTGTATCTTCTACCACTCCCACCACCCCAAGACCCCCCTTCAATCCCCATCCCAATTCAAATGTGTGGATCAGTTCTCTCAGTATGTTACTTTTTTTTTAGCCTTTGTTGCTACATTACTGTGTATTCTATGTCCCACATATCTGAAAGAACCTTTTGTATCTATCCCCTTCATTCTGAATGACTTCACTAAGCAGGATATCCTCTAGTTCCATCGTCCTGCTGTAAATTGCATGATTTTGTTTTCTTAGAGCTGCATAATATTCCATTCTGTATATATGCCACGCTTTTTAATTCATTCATCTGTGACTGGATATTTGGGTTGTTTTCATACTTTGCCTCTTCAAAAAAAGTGCAGTGATAACCATAGGCATGCTTATATCTTTTCAATTTTGTGGGTTTTGTATTATAGTTTTGCTTTTAAGTTGGAACTATATTTTTTATTGAATCCGCATGAGATACAGTTGCAGACTTATAAACTTTCATGATTACATTTCAATCATACAATGATCGAGTACCCATCCCTCCACCAGTGCCCATTCTCCACCACCAATTTTTCAGTATATGTCACACCTCCCTCACCCCTTCTCACCCTTTGCCCCTGGGACAGGCACATTTCCTCTTTCTCTCTCTCATTTTGGGTGTTACTGTTTGCAATAATAATATGGTACTAAACTGGCATCATGTTTGTCCACAGTCTACTTTCGGCAACATCTCCCATCCCAAGTGATCCCTACCACCATCATTTACTTTGTGGTTCATTCTCTATCCCAGCTGTTTTTTCCTCCAGCATGTGAGCCCAACTTCCAAACCATAGTGCGACTCTCCTGGCCCTTATATCTACTGTCCTTGGGTGTTAGTTTCCCATTCTTTTACTTTATATTCCACTAATCAGTGCAGTCATTCTATGTCTTTCCCTCTCTTTCTGACTTATCTCACTTAGCAGTATTCTTTCCATGTCCATCCACTTAGATACAAATTTCATGGTTTCATCTTTTCTAACAGCTATATAATATTAAAATTTTGGAAGATTTCACAAATTTGTAAGTCATCTACATGGAGGGCCCATTCTAATCTTCTCTGTATAATTTGAATTTTAGTATATGTTGGGCTGGAGCAATAGCACAGTGGGTAGTGCATTTGCCTTCCAAGCAGCCAACATGGCCGACCCGAGTTCGATTTCTCTGCCCCTCTAGGACAGCCTGGCAAGCTACTGAGAGTATCTCACCTGCACGGCAAAGCCGGGCAAGCTACCCATGTTGTATTTGATATGCCAAACACAGTAACAATTGTCACAATGAAGACATTACTGGGCCCGTTTGAGCAAATTGATGAACAACGGGAGGACAGTGACAGTAACAGTATATGTTGCCAAGGCAAGCACTGTTATTTTAGTTTTACCAGTCAAGCAACATGTTAATTGCAATACAACAATGAATTTCCACATTTCTCCACCAATAATCACAGGTTCCCTTCTACCCCAAAGCTGTTTCATTAATACACAGATCTTTAAGAGTATTTTTGGTAACATACCCCATATTGACTGGAGTTTAGTATCTAGTGTCTAACTTCTATACAGATATCTTTAGTATCAGATAGTAAACATATACAGATATCTTTAGTATCAGATAGTAACATATATCTTTAGTACCTAACTTATATACAGATATCTTGACTATACATCTTGTCCCTATGTTCTTTCAGATCCTTTCTATATTTTCTAATGTGCATTTTAGTTTCTGTAATCTAGGGTTGCATTTCTATATGCAAATAAAGATATAGTAAAGAAATAAAATACTTCTTCAAGTTCCTAAAAGAGTATATATATATATAAGATTTAACTGGCCCACTATCATCCCAGTACCACGTGGTCACTTAAGCAACTTTGCTACAGCCTAGATGCCTCAACCACTGTGACTACTATGGAAGTTCATTTAATGAGCATTGTATCCTTGAACCTTTGTATTGAATCAACAGTCTCATTGGCCAAGAAACTCTGGTTGACCACACTAAGCATTCTCATCATCCTGAGTATTGCTTAAAATCCCCAGTATCCAATTCTACTATACTTAAGGTGGATTTATATGATGTCCAAAAACATAAAATACCTACAATGCAAGTAAGTAAAGGAGATGAAAGACTTACATATGGAAAACTACAAATCACTATTGAAAGAAATAGAAGACAACAGCAGATATTGCATAAATATTACATATTCATAGTTTTGAAAATATAAATTTTCAAAATGACTATCCAACCCAAAGCAATGTTAAGATAGAATGCACTTAAATTTCTGAGATCAGGGGATATGGTACCACCAGCAGATCACCCTGTACCTGTGAGGCGAGTGCATCAGCAGCCTGTTGGCACTGTCAGACTTCCAGATACCCCAAAATTGCTGCTGTGCTTTGGCCAGACCCCAACAAATTGGAGCAAAGTTTACCAAGAAAGTAAACGGTCAAAAGTTAGGTATGTGGGAGACACACCCACAAACCACTTCTGGCTCAGCTATATAATTGGAGTCATGACCTCTCTGGTTCCTGATTGAATTGCTTCAAGGGTATTATCCCAGAGACTGAGAAACGAATCTCGGAACTCAAAGGCTTTTGGCAGAAATGCGTCCTGTTCCTGTAGTAGGTTACTGGCGCTGGGCCAATCCAGGTGAGAATAGGTGTCCTACCTTGGCCTGTTTCCCCCCGCAGCCCAGTGACTACCATCCTCCAGAGGCCACTGGACTCTGTCTGGTTTGGGCCTGCAGTCACGAGACAAGTTGGGACTAGACATGATGAGACTAAGGGGGTAGAACTGGCCCTTTCCTCCACATCCCAATGAGACCCCAAGTCACCACCCACAAACGGCCTCCCTGGCTCCTGATCAAGCAGATTAACGGTCATATACCCAGAGACTCAGAAACAAATCTCGAAACCCAGCGGCTTTTGGCAGAAATACATCTGGACCGCATACAAGGTGGCTGACACCTCAGAGCTTATTGGAAAGCAAGGTATGATCCAGCGGTGACGGGGCAACTGCAGTCTTATGGGAAGGGGAATGGTACCAGCTCATCCTTCACGCCCTACTGAGGTCAAGAGTTGCGTTAAACTACAGCTCCATGCTTCTCTGGGAGTGAAAGGGTGTTGCTCCCTTCCGCCTCCACCCCCCGCTCCCACCCTAGCAGCAAGGTGGCTGCCGCCTCAGAGCTTATTGGAAAGCCAGGTATAAGCCAGCGATCATGGGGCAACTGCAGTCTCATGGTAAGGGGGGCGGTACCAACTCATCCTTCACGCCCTACTGAAGTCACGAGTTGCCCCCAACAAGTGACTCTCTGGCACGGCCATAACACCAGACACACAGAAACCAATCTTTTAATTATCTGGTTCTTTGCAGAAATGCAAAATCATTATATGACATTATGTGATTCTCATACCAGCTATAGAAAACAAAGTATTTCACAATGCCTTTTCAGCAATTTTGATTGCTTGGGGGGATATTCTAAACAATAATGGTGCATCTTTTGTCAAAATAATGAATGTAATCAATGTAGAGGAGAGTTCAGTAGAAATCATCTGCCTCACAGGCATTGGAAGGGGTGAGAAGGGGGTATATTGAGATACTTGGTGAAAAAATGAGTACTGGTGTAGGGAAAGGTGTTTGATCATTGTATGACCGAGATTTAAAACTGAAAGCTATGTAACTTTTCCCACAGTGATTCAATAAATAAATATAAGAAGAAATTTTGCTTGAGCGGGCCCAGTAACGTCTCCATTTGAGACTTTGTTGTTACTGTGTCTGGCATATCGAATACTCTCGGTAGCTTGCCAGGCTCTCCGAGAGGGGCGGAGGAATCGAACTCGGGTCGGCCATGTTGGCCGCTTGTAAGGCGAACGCCCTACACGCTGTGCTATCGCTCCAGCCCATAAGAAGAAATAAAAAAAGAAATTTCTGAGACCATAATTTAAGGACTTATACTCCACAGAAAAGTTATTTTTTCCTCCTGTGTTTTTGTTTGATTGGGATCACACCTGAATATGCTCAGGGCTCACTCCTCGCTTGGTGCTCAGCAATCAATCCTGACAGTGTCTAAAGACCACATGTAGTGCTAGAAGTCTGGTGCAGGGCATTGAACCCAGGTCAGTCACTTTACCTGCTGTACTATCTCTCAACAGTCCCACCAAATCTGTACTTATTTGCAGAGAAAATTGTGGCTATGTTTCATGGTAACACTGAGTAGCACTTCTTTGTATACATATACTTTTCTGTAATAAAATCAGATATATTTTGTTTACACTTGGGTGTATGAATTTAAGAGATTCCCTTATTAGGGGTTGTCAACAGACAACTGTTAAACCCTTGTTACTATCTAGGAAAGTTATTATTTCTCGTCCCTAAAGACATAATTCCCAATGACACCTCTGTGTAAGACTTTGCCAGTTTTCTAATCTCTTAGTTTCATTTCTCATGTGTGAACTTCAGTCACAAGGGTCACTCATTTTTACGTAGAGTGACTTATATATCATAAGACACTTTGGTAATAAAACATTTTCCCCAATCCATTCTTTGAAATTCTATCTTTGGCTGGAGTAAGTACAGCAGGTAGGGTGCATGCTTTGCATGCCAGGTTCTCTCTCCAGTCCCAACAGGAGCGATCTCTGGGTGAAGAGTCAGGAGTAAGTCCTGGGAACTGCTATGTGTTCCACCTACCAAAGGGAGAAACAAAACAAAACACATCTATGTTTGACAAGATCAATTAGATTGTATCTGTTTCTGTATCTTTTAAAAGTCATCGTATATTTGTCAAACAATTTCATTTTAGTACTGAGTTACCAAAACTCAGTTCCTAGATTGAAAGTGAATCAGCCTCTCCAAGAATTATTTTTTATTCAAGATGAACTGAAAATTCTTAATATTCAATAAAAGAGGCGGTAACCAGTAGAGACACTTAGAAATATGTTGGAACTACCATGTCTATGTGTTCAACTGAGTCTTTATCTCCTTCCATCCTATTGGTAAGTATTCTATAATTTTCTATTATTAGTATTAGAAAAGACTTTGACTTACGGTCTAGTTTTTTGGTGTGAGATAATTTATGCCTTTTATTTTAAAAGAGCAATAATAAGTCAGATGTTTCAGAACAATTAAAAATTTTTGTCATTTTGTTCTAGACAATTGAAATACAAACAAATCACACTTAATAGTAGTAATTTTTACATGCACTATGAAAGTTGATATATATTTCCTGTTTACTTTTCCTTTATTAGATGATCAGGTGAAGCATGCTTTCAAATGAATTCAAATTCGTAATTAGAATAAAAAACCTTTCTGAATAGTTTAAATTAAAATTCTTCATATTGTAATTTCCAAATATTTTTATAGTAAGATAAACCTATATCATCTAATTAGAACAAAAATAGCAACATTATTGCAACTGGTTTTACCAATTTATTTAAAAGAGAACATTAATGGAAAAGCACTTAAAAGAAAATATGTATAGATTAATTTACTTTATCAAACATTCTTCCTGACTTGATGGAATTCTTCCATCAATGATAAGCATGGAATGTGAGATGTATCAGTGATATTGAACCCTCAGGACATGGGTATTTGTTCCAATGACACACTTGAAGTCCTGAAAGATAAAGAACTTTCTCATTTGTTTTAGAAAGTTCAATTTCCAGAGAATCTGTTGGAACATATTGAGATTACCAGATGGTTATTCTCTATCAAGATGATATTATTGTTGTTATCACATACTTAATAATATGTAATAGCTTGCTAATTATAGACTTATTTTATTTTTTAGAAAATCATTACTGTCATCTATTACTATTTTGATAGGGAGAAAATAAAACCTGAATAATACAGGCACTGATATTATACACATATGGAATTCTTACAGGTATAATCTAGAGTAAATATCTACAAATCACTGTAGAGTTAGCTAATAATATTTGTAGCACTGTAGCACTGTGACACTGTCATCCGGGTGTTCATTGATTTGCTCAAGTAAGCCCAGAAATGTCTCCATTGTGAGACTTGTTGTTATTGTGTTTAGCATATCGAATACATCATGGGTAGCTTGCCAGGCTTTGCCGAGCAGATGAGATACTCTCGATAGCTTGCCTGGCTCTCTGAGAGTGGCTGAGGAAATGAGCCCAGGTCGGCCAGGTCTGTTTTGTGCAAAGCAAATGCCCTACCTTCTCTGCTATCGCTCCAGCCCATAATATTTGTAGTGTTGAAATTTTTTCTATGGAGGACATAAGTGATAGCACAGCGAGTAGGGCATTTGCCTTGCATATGGCTAACCCGGCTGATCTGAGTTCGATTCCTCTACATGTGACGCATTCAGTATGCCTCACAATGTTACTGGGCCTGCTCGAGCGAAATAGATGAAAACAGGAGGACAGTGCTATAGTGCTACCATGGAGGAAAATGGTTTACTTGAATTTTTTGTTAACTATTGGAAATATCTTTGTATATCATCTATTCATACTAATGCTTGAGAAGAAATTTGGATCTCTAATGCTTTATACTGACAATAGAAAATAGTACAACTTTTGGCCTTAATTACTTAATACTAGCATATAAGTGTAGTCAGCAAAATTCACCTGCTATATGAATAATGCAGAAAATGAAACACACTGTTTACAGGGGATTTTTTTTTGACGTGAAAATGTAAGATCATAAGATTCAGAGTAACGCAAATGCAAATAATATGAGCAAAGAGGATAATACCAGAGAGAATAATTAAGGGTCAAGATTTAAACTCCTAAGGCCAGAGCGATAGTACAGAGGGTAGGTATCTTGCCTTACCAATGGCTGGCTGAATTTGATCCCCACACCCCATGATGCCCCCAAGATCTGGCTAGAGTGATCCCTGAGCTCAGAGTCAAAGGCCAGACCAGAGTCAGCCCTAAGAACTGCCTGGTGGGGCCCCCTAATATTCAAAAACAAATTAATTTCCTTTTTGCAGAGACATTCTGTGTGCAATATTGCAATCAATATTCCTAAATTGATAAACCATTTGAAACTTTTTCTAAAGCAACGTAGAAGATTTTAGAGATATTCGATACTCCCATTTATTTATTTCCTCTTTGATCTGATTTTCTATTGTGGTTGTATCATTGAAGGCTCCTCTCAGCAAAAGGTCTAGAATAGTTCTCTGATGTTTTCCTAAATGTATTTTATAAAATAGATTTATTACTAAGGTCATTAATTAAATTATGAGTTGAGTTTTTTATGGCATGATATAGAGGTCTACATCCATTTTTTTACATATGACTAACCTGATTTCCCAGCACCATTTGTTAAAGAGGTTTTCTTTTCCCCATCTCATACAGTATTTTGTTGTAAAATAGTTTTTAGACATTATAAGAGTTTACATATAGGGTCTCAATTCAATTTAGAGATTCAATTTACAATCTATCTTTATATAGGAGTTGTTTTGGCTACTTCAGGAGTTTCATGATTCCTTTGGAATTTTAGAAGTGCTTTTCTATGTCACTACATACTTTGCAACCATGAATGGAGATTACGTTGCATCCTTAAATTGACTTGAAAAAAAAGGTTAGTTGAATGATACCAATCCTTGAGGCCTATTGCAAAGTCATTTTCATTTCTTTTTTGTTCTGTTATTTCTTTCAGAAATAAATAGTTCAAACTCAAGAGTTTTTCAATTTCTTTGTAGATTGACTGTTAGATATGCGAAGGTTTTTGATTTCTCTGGCAAGATTAAGCAAGCATTCTTGATAAAAACTTCATTCATAAATAGTCTACTTACGTGAAATCTGTAATCTTAAATTACAAATATAAACATTTAAGAAACATACTTTTATAGCACTTATTTAGTTACTAAAGTAGTGCCCGCTCGAGCAATCAACAAATTAAAAATAATAAGCATAGGTGACTTCCCAGGCAGCACTCTGGAAGCCTAACAATCAACTCCAGCAAGAGTCAGCTTGTTTTGTTGACGTGATAGTTGAATTGGACCCTAGAGTTCTCACCCAGTGATTTTTTTTAACTGCTTTTGTTTTTCTAAAAGTTGTGTCATAGAACTAGAGAACAAATCTGGAAATTAAAAGTTGTAGAAAACTTTTTTATTAATTGAAATTCGACCATGGATAATACATAGTTAATAATAATAATAATGACTTAATTAATATAAGAAAAAAATATTTCATCAAAAACAGATTAAATCAACTAAAAGTGAGAATGATATAAAGTCTTAACTTTCTATTGTGAGTCACATAATCAGTATTTTATTCAAACATACATCATATATTCTAATCTCTATTTTACATAAGAGAAATAAAAAAAACTGTTAGTGCAAAAGACAAGAAATAATCATTTCAGTGACCCAAAGAAATATGATGATTATGAAATATAAAAAGGATATGATTACAGTTTATATACATAGAGCATATATATTTATTGTAATAATATATTTTTCAATTTCCATAAGATTTGGAACAAAAATATTAAAAATATTCCAATAGTTATAAATTATCCAGGAAAATTATCAGGTAGATTAATAAAAGTAAAAACTAGATTTTGGTTTATAGAAGGAAATCATTTAATTTTCTTATGCAAGCATACTTATGAAATATATGCTCTGATAAGTCTATTCTAAAGGTTAGATAAGAAGGTAAAGCTAGATTTGACAATGATGAAAAATATCCCATGTACCTTGGATTGTATTTTGTTGAGTTAATCTAAAAATAACTCTTGCTTACAAGACATGGGTGTTGTCTAAAACGACTTTCTTATTCAATTATATTTCTTTTAAGAATTAAAATTATCTGTCTTCTTATGATATGTTAGAAAATCAATCAAAACGGCAGTGATATCGGTGTTTGAATATTATTTTAAAGTTCTTGACCATGGGCCTGGAAAGAAAATACAGGGCTTAAGGTACTTTTCTTACTAGGTGACCCAGGTTCAATTGCCAGTATCAGATATATTCCACAGAGCAGAACATGAAAGTATTCCTGTGTTCAAATCCAGAAATACCAAAATTTGGCAGGTTTTCCCTATATTTTCCCCATTCCAAAATTTAAAGAAATTCTTTCTTTTTTCTTTTCTTCCTCTTTGATTTTATTTATTCATTTATTTATATTTTGCTTTGAATATTCCGGGCCAAGTTAGACTGGTCATAGTTTTCGCACCCTCTAAGGGACTACTCTGGCAAAAACCAAGGGACACATGCAATATTGAGGATCTAACCTGAGTTGGCAATATGTAAGGCAAAAGCTCACTTGCAGTACTATATCTTCAGCCCATTACAAGAAATTCTAATCCTATATGCAAAGGGGCAAATTTATACATATTTTCTATCTGATTCCATGTGAAATATCTGTCTTTATTTAAGTTTTCCTTATGATATTGGAAATCAGGGTCTCAAATGAAGTAAATTCCATTAAACTATCGAAAACTACATAGGATTTGGAATACGAGTCAAATAACAAGCTAGTTAATTGACATTTCTAAACAAAATCCAAGTGAAAGAAACATTGTTTTATCACTCATCACTCTCACTTTTACACATAGATCAAGAAGACTCAGAAGTCAAACATGAGAAATCACACAGCAATCACCACATTCATCCTCCTTGGATTGACAGATGACCTACAACTGCAGATTCTACTTTTTATATTTCTATTTATCACCTACATGTTGAGCCTTGTTGGAAACCTGACCATCATCATTCTCACCTTTGTGGATGCCCACCTTAAAACTGCCATGTATTATTTTCTGCAAAACTTTTCTTTCTTGGAAATCTCATTCACATCTGCCTGTATCCCAAGATTCTTGTACAGTATAGCAACAGGAGATAGAACCATTACCTATAACTCTTGTATATGTCAGGTATTTTTCACAGACCTATTTGGAATAGTAGAATTTTTTCTACTGGCAACTATGTCCTACGATCGTTATGTAGCCATCTGCAAACCCCTTCATTATATGACAATCATGAGTCCCATGGTCTGCAAAAAACTTATCTCTGGCTGTTGGATAATTACACTCTTGCTCATAATACCACCACTTGGCTATGCCCTAACATTCGAATTCTGTGACCCTGAAATCGACCACTATGTCTGTGATGCTAATCCTCTCCTGAAGATCTCCTGTTTTGATACAGAATTCATAGAGAAGATGGTTCTTTTCTGCTCTTCCTTTATTCTACTAGTGACACTCACATTTGTGGTTTGGTCCTATGGAAGTATTATTCACACGATTCTTGGGTTCCCTTCTGCTCAGCAAAAGAAAAAGGCCTTTTCTACCTGTTCCTCCCACATGATTGTGGTTTCTATCACTTATGGCAGCTGTATCTTCATCTATATCAAACCTTCTGCAAAAGATGAAATGGCTACAAATAAGGGAGTATCACTATTAGCTACTTCCATCTCTCCCATGTTAAACCCATTTATTTATACTCTGAGAAACAAACAAGTGAAAAATGCCTTGAATGAGTTTTTTAAAAAGCTACTACTCTTGAGATATCACAGTGCTTAAGAGGCTTGCCTTGCATGTAGCTGATTTGGATTGTCTCGTGAGCGCAGCTGAGAATGATTTCCTCAACTAAGTACACTACCTGATAGCCTACCTTTTAATATTGTCATATTTTTATAGCATCTTTCACTGCACCACTCTCACTGTTATCCCGTCGCTCATCGATTTGCTCGAGCAGACACCAGTAAAGTCTCCATTGTGAGACTTGATGTTACTATTTTTAGCATATCAAATACGCCACGGGGAGCTTGCCAGGCTCTGCCATGCGGATGGGATACTCTTGGTCGCTTACCGGGCTCTCTGAGAGGGACAGAGGAATTGAACCTGGGTCGGCTGCATGCAAGGCCAACTCCCTACCTGCTGTGCTATCACTCCAGCCCATAGAATATTTAATTTTAAAATTTATGTCTTGTCATCAGAGTAATTTGTTTTCTCCTACCATTTCCTTCTATTTCAGGGCTAGAATAGCACAGCTGGGAGGGCAACTGTCTTGCATATAGTCCACCCTGGTTCATTCCGCAGCAGCCTCTATGTTCCCCATGCACAGACAGAAATGATCTCTAAACTCAAAAACAAGTAAGCCTGTGACACTGTGAGATGTGACCCCGAAACACACAAACAAACAATGAAGATTTCCTTCTAGTTTTATGAAAATATATGAACTTGTCTAGAGGATTGTCTAAGTTTGACAGTGATTTCCATAATCAATTAAGAACTATTTGTGATAATTTTGATATTTCCTATGGCTAAAACAGCTTTATAGTTCATTGACTAAAGAATGACGATAATGTCCTAATTACAACTCTTTTGTTGTGCATTCAGCAGCTATTCGATTTTTTTTTTTAAATTCACTATCACTGTATCACTGTCATCCCATTGTTCATTGATTTCCTCATGCAGACACCATTAAAGTTTCCATTCGTCCTAGCCCTGAGATTTTAGCAAGTGCCACATTTTAGGCTCTTTCAGGGTCAGGGGAATGAGACCCATCATTGTTACTGGGTTTTGGCATATTGAACATGCCTCGGGGAGCTTGGCAGACTTTGCCATATGGGCAGGACACTCTCGGTAGCCTGCCAGATTCTCAGAGAGTGAAAACTAGACAATAAGAGGTCACATGGCCATGAATGCGGCCGCGTGCCTCGGGGAACTTGGCTTTATAATCTCTGCATCTTGGCCATTGATGGGATTAAACAACACCAGGGGCAGTTAGTGGGTGAAACTGTCTAGCTACAGGAAGATGGGGGTCTGGGTGGAGGAATTCTATAATGTGGGGGGGGGAATGTTCTAAGCATATACTTTTAAATGATTGTCATAAAGCAGATATGTCTCTCTAGTGTCCGGCAATCAGTGTTTGCTCAACTTCTGATTGCCAAATTTAATATGCAATGAATATGATAGTAGGCCAGAGAATTTAGTATATTTAACAAGTTTTATGTCCTTTAATACATATATTAATATATGTGCTGCCGAAGCGAATACATATATTATAAAAATTTTATAATGATTAATCATAAAGTGAAAATTAAAGAGTCTATAGATATAGAACAGGAAGTAATGTTCATGTGCATAGACAACCCCAATTCAATCCCCAGCACCACATATGATCCCTTGAGTGCCACCAGACATAATCTCTGAATGCAGAATCAGGAGTAAAATCACTTGTACACCACTAAGTGTGGTTCAAACACAAACAAAAGATAAAGTAGTCAACATACTTGGTTTTGATTCTCTCTATAGTTGCCTTAATTTACATTGTGCAAGATAGTGGAATTCTAGGGCACTTACATGCTTAATTTTTAGGATCAATCTGTATTTTGTTCTAAAGGGTAGCAAACAAGAAGCTAGGTACTAGTTTAATAGGTAGTAAGACTAAACTTGGAGTAGATTTATTTTTAATAATAAATTGAATAACAATATGTAAAATATTAATTGTAAAATAATTATGTGATTAATGACTATCTCATATTCCCTTTGATTTTCCTCTAATTTCTTGCTTCTGAAATTTTCCAACACCTAATTATACCTTTGCATGCTATTTAAAATGTATGCAATGCCACCCCACCCCTGTGGCAGGGCATTTCCTTTTGTTCTCTCTCTCTCTTTTTGGGTGGTTTAGCTTGCAAAAGAGGCATTGAGTGGCAATCATGTTCGGTCTATAGTCTACTTTTACCATGCATCTCCCATCCTGGGAGGATCCTCCAAACACCCTTTACTTGGTGCTTCCCTCTCTATCTGAGCTGTCCCCTCCCCCAGCATGTGCAGCTGGCCTCCAAGCCATGGGGTGAACCTCCTGGCTATTCTTGGGGGTGTGGGGGGCAGGAGGGATGCTGGGATGCATTGGAGGTGGGGAATGGGCACTGGTGGAGGGATGGGTGCTCAATCATTGTATCACTGAAACCCAAGCACAAAAATTTGTAAGTCTACAACTGTACCACTGTTTCACATAAAAAAAATTTTTAAAAAGAAAATATTCTGTGCAACAAGAAAACTAAAATAAAATGTATGCAATATAGTTTATGTAGCTAAAACTACAAAATACCTGGATTCTCTTTAATTATTATATTAACTTTCTAACATTTCCACAATTCTTGGTGTAAAATAATGCATATTAACATTTTTAAATTGGTAATAGAAATGCAAGACCAAAAGCTCTTCACACCAGAGTCATCATATTCTCCAAACAAGATAACATAATTGCTAATTATATACATTCAATGGGGAATCATTACTTTTGTAATTTTCTTGATTCTATGCCCAAAATATTCAACCAGGCATGATACAAAAACAACGCAAAATAAAAATTTCTGAAAATAAGTTCAGTCAATGGGATAAATGATTAAAAGATTACTTACAGCAAAACAAATTCATTATATTTTAATTCAATGTAATTTATACGTAAATCATACCTTAAACATAACATAATGTGTTATGTCTAAGACATATGCAATGCCTGGTGTCTAATGGGTCATTTCTAGAGAATTGAAGTCATTAAAAACATGTAAGTGGAATCTTTCTTTTGAAGACCCCTCCCACAATCTGGCACAATCTGGTAAATTGGCTGCATCCATTTATATTACCTCTAATACAATTTTTTCAAAAATATTGTATATATATATACACTATATTCAGCTCTGATAAAATTGTATAAGTATTAGGCTCTTACCTTGCATATGGCCAAGCCATATTAGTTCACCAGTACTCCATAGGAACACCGAATCAGGTTCATGTTCTACCAATGGTGGGTGTGGCTCAATAATAATTTTAAAAGGTTCAAATGGGGGTTATGAGTTTAGCGCAAAGAATGTGGTACATGACTTTCATGCTTCAAGACTTTTGGTAATATCACAACTACCTGATAAACACTAGGTGTAAACATAGTATTGTATTGTCAAAAGTTCACTTCCAGGACATTTATCACTAAGAGCAAAAGTCAACTATGGACAGTAAAATATTTGTTTTATTATTAAACAAATAAATATTAAATAGTATAATGTGACATAATTTTGTAACGTTTTAATTTATTTAGTTCACCAACAAAAAAGAGGAAAATCCACTATTTTATATGTTCAGAAATGAGTTAATAAATTTGTTGTCATATTGTATCAGTACATAAAGTCCAACAAGGTAGGGAAAAAATCTTAAAAGTTACACTGTGAGGGGCCCAAAGAACAGTGGCTAGGACACTTGCCTTGCAACGACCAACATAAGTTTGATCCCCAGCATCCCATATGGTAACCCAAGTATTCCCAGGAGTAATTCTTAAGTACAGAACCATGAGTCAACCCTGAGCAACAATGGGTGTGCCCCTCCCCACAACAAAGGTAAAATGTAACACTATGAAATATAATAGGTATAACTAACTATCTTTTGGGAGTTGTATCTGCGAATTACTAAAAATATTATAAACTTGTGATTAACAAAATCTTGATGTTTATAAGTTACCAAGAGAGTTTGAAAACTAAGTAGATACAACTTTCAAATACTTATGGCTGCACATTTTTTCAAAAATTGATTGTATTTATATTTCTATAAGTTCCTTACTTCGAGAAGTTACATCATATCATAGATAAGGTATTCATGAGGTTTTAAACAAAATCAATCACACAAATCACAAATCATCCTGTTAATCGTCGATTGCCTCGAGCAGGCCCCAGTAACGTCTCCTTCATCCTAGCCCTGAGATTATATTCAAGACTCTTTAGGAGAATGAGACCCATCATTGTTACTGGTATTTGGCATATTGGGTACGCCACAGGGAGTTTGCCAGACTCTGACGTGTGGGCAGGCTACATTTGGTAGCCTGCCAGTTTGTCCAAAGTAGGAATGAGATAATAAGGTGTCATATTATCTCATTCCTACTTTGTCAAACACTAGTAATTCTAAGATGTCAAACACTAGTAATAATAAACATTTTATCAATGATAATGTCTAAACCACAAAATATATGGTGATATGAGATAATATTGGTGATAATATATGGTGATATGAGATAATATCTTATTATATGAGATAATAAGATGTCATATTATCTCATTCCTACGTTGTCAAACACTAGTAATTCCTAAGATGTCAAACACTAGTAATAATAAACATCTTATGGAAAATGTTAACATGATCTTATTGAAAATTTCAGAATAAAACATGTTTTGGCTTTTGTGGCTTGCCTGATTCTGTGCTCACCTGAGCATCAATACTAAGAGGGCCCATAAAACTATAAGGGATGGCAAGGATTTACCCACGTTTGACCGAACTGCTCTACCCACTGTATGTCAAGCATTATACGATGGATTATTGTTTAGTTTTGTTGATTGTTAAGGAGTGGATTGAGCCACACCCAGCTATTCTTACTACTGACTCAGTGTTCAGTGCCCAGGAAAACATATGCAGTGCTGGAGATAGAAATATTGTCATTGATACACAAGTCAAGGATCTTAATCAACATCCTACAATCTCTTCAGGATATCTGATGATATAATTCTCATTTGTCCAATTTTAAATTTAAGCAAGAAATTTAAGTTAATTTACGCTTATTAAGATAATTAAAATTTACATAAAATTGAAAAAGCTTTGTACTAGTTTCTACTTTTTGGATTTTAGCACATTTTAATTTGTACTAAGAACTAATCTTTTTAAGTATCACCATTTGAGTATCACATATTTATCATTAAAACATATATTTACAAAATGAAACAACACAAACAGAATGTTTGTGTTTTAGATAGAATGTTTAAACATTTTCCAAGAGTTTAACTCAATGCAGTAACCCAGTGTAATCTTTATGAAAAGATTTTTAAGACTTACTTTTGTCCTTGGGCTGGAGCGATAGCACAGTGGTAGGCTATTTGCCTTACAAGCTGCCAACATGGCCGACTCGAGTTCAATTCCTCCGCCTCTCTCGGAGAGCCCGGCAAGCTACCGAGAGTATCTCGCCCGCACGGCAGAGCCTGGCAAGCTACCCGTGACATATTCAATATGCCAAACACAGTAACAAAAAGTCTCATGATGGAGATGTTACTGAGCAAATCCATGAACAATGGGAGGACCGTGGACCGTGGACTTTTGTCCTTTATAGAATATTTATGAAGGTGGGACTTTGAGCATAAGTATGAGGAGGGTATGTGACAAGTAACTTATATTTACAGGGACATATTTATTTCTTTGTTTTTTATCTTAGACACTAGTATGCATTATTATTCTTTAAAGACAAGAATATCATACTCTTTAGAGATGTCTGGCTTCGAGTTAAAATATATTTAGATTCATAAAAGTATATAGCTCTCAAGAGGTTGTTTGGCCAATTTTCTAAGTCCAAATATGAGTAAATGAGTCTGTAGGAATAAAAAAAGAACTAATTATCATAAATTCATAAATATTTCAATCTCTGACAGGAACATGAGATACTTTTAGTATTGGCCAACTAAAATTTGTTCTCTTGGTAGGCAATGCTGAACTTCTTAGGCAATGCTGAAGTGACTACTTCTGACAGTAGGTCAAAAGGGTTACTTCCATGTTACTTTGTGTAATCTCTTATTGCTTGGGTGAATTGAGTGATCACAAATTAATGAATGTTCACAGGCTCTACAGGTGGTTCTCTCTCACCGCCCATGTTTGGTGCCCTCAAACTGCTTCCCTATCCAGAATGGCAGTTGCCATGGGCAGGTGAAGGAGGAACAAAGGCCAGGCAGGTTGGTGATCAGTTACCATTTATTCCATCTCTTCTCTCCCAAACTCTCCACAACTCTCAACACTCTCTCCCCAACTTGCCCCTAACTCTCTCTCGCTAATTCTGTCCCCTGTTCTCCAACCAACTCTGTTCAACTCTCCCCTAGTTATCTCAACCCTCTCCCAGCTCTCTCCAACTCTCTCTCTAACTCGCTACACAATGATCTCTCCAACATGCTCTCTCAGCTCCCTCCACCTCTCCCCTCCCTCTGTCTCAACTCTGTCCTACTATTCTCCCTGAAGCCACAACCACCTGTTCTCTAGCCACGCCTCCCAAACCTTTCCTCCCCCAGGGGACACACAATCATCATGTTTTTCAAGTCTCCCTGACGCCCTGTAGCCCACAAGGGCAAAACAGCACTTGAGGTGTGTTTCTCCTCTCCTTAGACCAGTAACTTAATTAACCTTTAATTCTACTTCCTAATGTTTAACATTCTGTATGGACACTGTAATAGATACGTTTAGGATTGTAGCATGACTCTCCTGGGAACATCTCTCCACAGATTCAGACTACAGTGCTCAGACGGAATTAATCATTCCTAACCCCAACAGGGTCTGAATCTAATTTGGGTATCATAATAGAATTTTTCTGTGACTATGATATTAACTAATAGTTAAGTGTTATGGCATATTGACCTGGCCCATTTCCATGCCAGGGTAGCTCACGGTTTGCCCTGGGTCCATCCAGTCCCTCATGGGGACCCTGATTTTGGAGATCTAGGAATTAAGGGCAACTGAGGCTTAAATTGAGAGAGAGTAGATGTCCAGAAGTTAATTTTATCTGGAGTCAATTAACATCCAAGTTACAAGCTTTTTTTTAACTGTCTTCCTGTGTCCATACAAAAAGCAATGGCTCTGAAATAACTAACCATGCAAAGGACATTAAGGAAAATAGAAAAACAATATTTACAAGTCAATAGAGTCTGATCAGGAGACAAAGGTAATTGACAGTTTGGGAGAGCAATCAACAAACTCAAGCTCCCTGAGGCCAGGGAGAAAGGGCAAACCAATGCTATCCTACACTATTTCCCACATGACTTAATATTGATAGAATCCAATACTCAGAAGCTTATTATCAGGTAGAGCAAAACTTTTATTTGGAGTCTTAAGTGAATTGCACCCTTAGACAGGTAGTATACTAGCACGCAACAGGATCGAATAGTGATGTCATTGGCACCCGGGATGACAGTGATAGAGTGACACTCTCACTGGTCGAAAAAAAATGAGTACAGAAATGAACCATCACTTATATTAACAGTTATGTCAACTGAGCCAGAAAAAAGAAAATGGAAAAAAGGAATCTACTTTAATAACTTATTTTGGGGCCAGAGAGATAATAGAGTGAGTATGATTGCCTTGCATGTGGTCGACGCAGGTTCAATCCATTGCACCACACATGATCCCCTGAACCCTTGCCAAAGTGATCCCTGAGCACAAAGCATGGAGTCAATACCGCTGGGTGACCCTTGTCAAATATACATATATATTTTTCAAATATATAAATATACTTGAAAAATTGGTGAGTCACAGGAAAAGGAACAAAATTAGAAATTATCTTATGCATTTGCAAAAAAACTAGGCATGAATTAAATATTTAGGTGTTAGAGGAAAGAAAACTCTTCATCAGATTTGTTTTACAGAAATCTCCAGTGGTTAATGCGTCTTCAGCTATTCATAATTAAGACAATTTAAGGATAAGTGGAATTATAAGAACTGAAAAGATTATGCAGTTGGAGGGGTTGGAGATATAGCACAGTAGGTAGGGCGCTTGCCTTGCACGTGGCCAACAGAGGTTCAATCCTAAGTTGATCAGGTGATCAGTTCCACGGGTAAATCCTATGTCAATCTCTTTCATAAAACCTCCTAAAATATACCCAGAAATAGTTTAATAGTTATTTGGAAATTCCCTAGTCCACTAAAATTGATACATGAAATAGCCATTTTTCTTCAGTTCATACATTTAGAGAAAATTTTGTAGAATATTTTAAAAAGTTATTATCAAACTTCCCTTAACTACTTTTTATGCCCATGTAAGTTCCTAAAATTCAGAGGCAAAAATCTCTACAATTATTTTAATGCCATTCTGTACTATATAGTAGTGTTATTTTTTGAGTTTTCTCATATTTCTTTCATGTTATTAAACTTTGTTACTGTGTCTGGCATATCGAATACTCTCGGTAGCTTGCCAGGCTCTCCGAGAGGGGCGGAGGAATCGAACTCGGGTAGGCCATGTTGGCCGCTTGTAAGGCGAACGCCCTACCCGCTGTGCTATCGCTCCAGCCCAACTTTATACATTAAGGAAATCTATTCCCAAATTGATTAGCTGTATTATGCCACTGAACATAATATAAGAAATTGTAAACATCTCTTCAAAGACTTTCAAAAAGAAATGCATTGTATTGTAATCAATTTAAATATGTCTTCAACAATAAAAATACTGATGACCTATAATTTATCATCTTCATTCTCATAAATTCTTTATAACTCCAATCCCCTTAGTTACACTGATACTTCATTTCTCACAATCCTAGTTTTATTACATAAACCTAGTATGTTCTGTAAATTCAGAAAAAAAATTCAGAATCCAACATTCTGCTGCCTACAAGAAACACATGTGAATCCAACATTCTGCTGCCTACAAGAAACACATCTGAACAGTCAAAGGAAACAGAGACTCAAAGTCAAAGGATGGGAGGCAATCCTGCAAGCAAACAACTCCCTCAAAAAAAGGCAGGGTGGCCTTACTAGTATCCGACAACAAAAATTTCAGGTTTAAAGAGATTAGAAGGAACAGCAGAGTCCATTTTTTATTAATCAAGGGACACGTACAGCAGGAAGAAATCACATTCCTAAATGTATACGCACCCAATGAGGGACCAGCTAAATACTTAAAACAGCTGCTAACAGAGTGGAAGGAGGACAATGCTAGCAACACGATAGTAGTTTAAGACATACACACCACCTTATCACCTCTGGATAGATCAACAAGATTAAAACTCAGTAAGGAAACATTGCTTTTGAAGGAAGAAATAAAAGAGAGAGAAGTAATAGATCTATACAGGGCTTTATATACCCAAAACAAAGAATACACATTCTTTTCAGTGCACATGGAATATTTTCCAAAATAGACCATATGATGTGCCACAAAAATACCTCAACAGAATCAAGAAGATAGAAATCGTATTTACTAACTTTTCAGACCACAATGCAATGAAGATAGAAGTTTATCAAAGCACAGATGCAGAGAACCAAATCAAAAACCTGGAAATTAAACAACTCAATGTTTAACAAGGAGTGGGTCAAGAAAGAAATCAAGGAAGAAATCAAAAGACACCTGAAAACAAGAGATGGAAGACACAAGCTACCAGAATCTGTGGGACACAGCTAAAGCCTTGTAAAGGGGAAAATTTATAGCTCTGCAAACATTCCTCAAGGAGGAAGAAAGGGCCCACATAAATAACTTGACTTCACAGCTCAAGATCTTAGAAAAGAACCAAAAAAGGAGCCCAAACCAGGAAAAAGGGAAGAAATAATAAAACTTAGAACAGAAATCAATGACATGGAATCCCAAAAACAATCTTAAAGATCAATGAAACCAAGTGCTGGTTCTTTAAGAAAAGAAAAGAGAGAAAGCCCTTATAAACAAAATCAGAAATGAAAATGGGGACTTCACAACAGAAACCAAAGAAATTTAAAAGATCATCAGAGACTACTTGGAGAGTCTGTATGCCACGAAATAATATTACCTATAAGAAATGGATAAATTCCTTCACTGCTTTAATCTCCCAAGGCTGAACTAAGAAGATCTGGAATACCTGAATAGACCTATTAATATCAAAGAGATTGAAACTGTCATCAAAAATCTTCCCCAAAACAAAAAGCCCCAGTCCAGATGGATTCCCTAGCTAATTCTTCCAAACATTTAAAGAGGACTTTATGCCAGTTCTTCTCAAGCTTTCCCAGGAAACTGAAGTAAAAGAAACTCTCCCAAAAGGTTTCTATGCGGCACATATCTCTCTAATACCAACAGCGAACAGAGACACGGCAAAAAAAGAAAATTACAGACCGATGTCCCTGATGTATGAGGATGCAAAGATCTTCAACAAAATATTAACGAATAGAATCCAATGACTCCTAAAAAAGATCATACACCACCACCAATTGGGATTCGTCCTGGAGATGCAAGGATGGTTTAACATTCAGAAATCAATCAACATATCCCATCATATCACCAAAAGAAAAGATAAAAACATATGATCATTTCAATAGATGCACAGAAAACATATGACAAGATCCAGTCCCCGTTTATGATGAAAATTCTCACCAAAATGGGTATAGATGGAACTTTCCTCAATATAGTCAAAGCCATCTACCACAAGCCTATGGCAAGCTTTATTCTCAATGAGGAGAAACTAAAAGCCTTCCCTCTAAGAACAGGAATAAGACAAGGATGCCCACTATCACCACTTCTGTTCAATATAGTACTGAAAGTACTTGCAACAGCAGTTAGGCAAGAAAAAGATATTAAAGGAATCCAGATAGAAAAGGAAGAAATCAAGCTCTCACTATTTGCAGATGATATGATACTATATTTAGAGTACCCCAAAGCCTCTACCAAGAAGTTCCTAGAAACAATAGACTTGTGCAATAAAGTTGCAGGCTATAAAATCAATACCCAAAAGTCCATGGTTTTCCTATACACAAAATGAGAGAGAAGAAAGTGACATGAAAAAAAGCAATCTCACTCACAACCATGACTCAGAAAATCAAGTACTTTGGAATCAGATTAACTAAGGAGTTAAAGAACCTGCGCAAAGAAAACTACAAAATGCTACTTTACAAAATAAAAGAGGACAAAAGGAAATGGAAACCTATGCCCTGCTCAAGGACTTGGAGAATTAACATTGTCAAAATTGCAGTATTCCCCAAAGCATCCAATGTGATCCCTATAAAGATACCCATGAAATTCTTCAAAGAAATGGATCAAACACTCCTAACATTCATACAGAACAGCAAACCCCCACAAATAGCTAAAGCAATTCTGGGGAAAGAGAAGATGACAGGCATAAAGTCCCCCAACCTCTAGCTGTACTACAAAGCAGTAATAATTAAACAGTATGGTACTGGAACAAAGGCAGAGCCACAGATGAATGGAACAGGGTTGAATATCTTGACACACAGCCCCAAATCTGTGATCATCCAGGTCACCCCAGGGGGGAAAGGGTGTTGTCCCTCCGCCTGCTTCCCCCTGGCGTCTCAGTGGCCATCATTCTCTAGAGGCCATTGGACAGTCAGATTTGGGCCCACAGTGACAAGACATTTTGGGCCTCACGGGATGGGGGTGGAACCGGTCCTGTCCTTTCCACCCCAACAAGAATCCAAGTCATCGCCCATGAACGGCCTTTCTGGCTCCTGATCAAGCTGCTTAACGGCCATGATCCCAGAGACTCAGAACCCAGCAGGCTTTGGCAGAAATCCCTCCAGATTTAAGTGTTAAAATTTCTCAATTTCAAAATCGTGCTCCACTACTGCAGCCAAGCAACATCATATGTTATTCATAACCAGCAATAAAAACAAATTGTCTACTGTTTCCTTTTCAGTAGATATGAGTGTTGGGGTAAAATCTCAAATAATAATGGTGGGTCTGGTGTCAAAATATTGAATGTGATCAAAATAGAGAGAGAGTAATGTGGAAATCATCTGCCCCACAGGTAGGGGGAGGGTATGGGAGGGGGGTGTACTGGGGTTGTTGGGGGTGGAGAATGGGCACTGGTGAAGGTATGGATGTATCATTGTATGACCGAGACTTAGACCCAAAAGCTTTGTACCTGCTCTCATGGTGATTCAATAAATAAAATTATAAAAATTTTTAAAAATGTAAGGTAGAGTTCATGCACAATTCAGTCAGCTAATCAGTGGCTGAATAAATAGCAGTACTTCTACATTAAAAAATAAATGAATAAAATTTAAATTTAAAAAAAGATACAGGCAATGATCAAAAGAAGAAGAAAAATGTTTACAGAAACCCAAAACATATGATTCATATTTTTAAATAAATGTATGTAATAGACACAACCTTAATATCTTTTGGTCAATGACCATTGAAGAAATAGTTTATGAATATATTCATAATAAATTACACTGGCTCCTATTGATTTCTTTTCTGCATAGAGAAGAAAATATAGTAATCCAAGATTATAGATAAATTCTTTAACTTTAGTTCTTTGAATATAGGTAAAATAAAATAATTTCTATGAAAATCATGGACATATGTACCAGTGATTTATTTTTATTGTCTTTTAAATCATTCTATAACATAATTTTATAGTAAAATACCATCACCATATCACTGTCATCCCATGTTCATCGATTTACTTGAGCGGGCTTCAGCATTATCTCCATTCGTCCCAGCCCTGAGATTTTAGTGGCCTTTCCTCACTTGTCTTTCCCAATGATTGGGGGCTCTTCCAGAGTCAGGGGAATAAGACCTGTTATTGTTATTGTATTGGGCATATTGAATACACCAAGGGGAGCATGCCAAGCTCTGTCTGTGCGGGCAGGATACTCTCGGTAGCTTGCCAGGCTCTCCGAGAGACATGGGCAGAGAGTTTCCTATGATGTATTGTGCAGCCACTTTGGTGACTGTGTGGTCTAGGAATATGTTCACTCACGTGTGAGGCTCTGGTCGAGTGTGAGGAAAGCGGCCTGGAGTGTAGCAGCGGTTGGGTGGTGGAGGTTGGCTGCCAGGGCTGGATCGCTTGGGGAGGGGAGGACTCTCACCCGCCCCTCTCTGGGGCTCCCCGGGTGAAAACAGCCTGTTGTGGAGTCTGGTGGCATGGTTATGGGGGCCTTATTATATACTCCTTCTGGGAGAAGCAGCCATGAGTTCTGGAGAGTGGCTGAAGAGGACATTATCTGGCCGGGCCTTGCTACAGAGACCCGTAAATAAATTTGTTTCCACAATCCAAAATCATCACCATGGTTCTGGCTGGATTCTTCTGTCTCAGGATGGACCTCACCAAGATATAATAGAGGCAGCAGTACCAGCCACCAGAGTTGCAGTGTTTTATTTAAATAAAATAGCATAGGCTTTAGTAAAATATTTAATTATATTTAATTAATCTGAATCTCAAGAAGACAATGTTTATGGGAAACAGTCTCATGCCTTACGTTCCATTCACTCTCAATGGAACATACATCTCCAAATGCAACAGTTATGTGTACCTAGGTCGAGAAGTCAACATGATGAATGACCTGGCAACTAAGATGTGCAGGAAGAAGAGAGCGGCTTGCAACGCCTTCAAGAGCATCAAAGAAATAGCTAAGAGGACAAAGAACCTCTGGCTCAGGGCACATCTCTTGGACATTCTTCCTGCATTAACATACGCCTCAGAGACCTGGGCTCTATAGAAACAGGATAATAATGCTATTCAGGTCTCTCAAAGAGGAATTGCATGGAGTATGCGTGGAGTATCACGCTTCACTCAAATGAGAGAAAGAATCTGGAGGAGTTCCGACATCCATCAAAGATCAAGAATCAGGGATGCTGACTCACTCATCCAGGTACCCGCCCGGCGACAGGGCCCCTTCTAGGGCTGCATGTCTAACTAGACCCCTTGAGAATGGCCAGTATTCATCCTTGGTCTCCAGGGGACAGGAATTGAGGCACACCATGCACACCCAAAAACTGAACCGTTCCAGGAACACTCTGCAAACTCATCCAGGTACCCGTCCAGTGGCAGGACCACTTCCAGGAACCGCAACTGCTGACATGACTGCAAGATACTTAAAACAACTAATCAGAGACTTTGAGAAAGACATCGTAGGCAACACAATAGTAGTGGGAGGCATCGATAGCAACACCACTTTATCACCTCTTGATAAATCAACCAGACTCAACCCTAGCAAGGATATACTTCATCTGAGGAAAAAAATGGAAGACAGGAACTTAGCAGATATGTACAGGACACGTCATCCTCAAAAAGCTGAATACACATTCTTCTCAAGTGTGCATGAAACATTCTCCAAGATAGACCATATGCTGAGCCACAAAACATACCTCCATAAAATTAAGAAGATGTTGTATCAACAATCTTCTCAGACCACAATGTGCTGAAATTAGAAGTAAATAACACACATAAACAGAAAACTAAATCAAATACCTGCAAATTAAACAGCTTACTATTGGACAACGAGTGGCTAAGAAAGAAAATCAAAGAGGAAATCCAAAGATTCTTGGAAAGGAACGAAAATGAGGACATGGGTTACCAATACTTATGGGACACAGCAAAAGCTGTGGTAAGAGGAAAGTTTATAGCTCTGCAAGCATTCCTCAGGAAGAAGGAGCGAGACTATGTAAGACTATTAACCTAACCTCACAGTTTAAGAGCTTGGAGAATGATCAAGAAAAGGAGCCCAACCGGAACAGGAGGAAGGAAATAAAACTCTTAGCAGAAATTAATGAGATGGAAACCCTAAAAGCAATCCAAAAGATCAATGAAACCAAGAACCTGTTCTTCGAGAAAATAAAACAAGATTGATAAACTTCTAGCAGGACTCAAAAAGAAAGGGAGAGAGAAAATCCTAATGAACCAAATCAGAAATGAAAATGGGGTCATTACAACAGAAACTACAGAAATTCAAAGGATCCTCAGGGAGTGCTTTGAGAAGCTTTATGATACAGACAATGAAAACCTCGAGGAAATGCATAATTTCCTAGATTCCTATAGCCTCCCAAGGCTGAACCAAGAAGAACTGGAATACCTGAAAAGACATATCACCATCAAGGAAATTGAAACTCTTAAAAAGTCTCCCCCAAGAACAAAAGTCCTGGCCCAGAAAGATTGACTAGTGAATTCTTCCAAATCTTTAAAGAGTACTTACACCCAATCCTGTTTAAGCTTTTCCATGAAATAGGAGTATCAAAAACACTTCTGAACAGTTTCTATGAAGCAAATATCACCCTGATACAAAAAGCAGACAGAGATACCACAAAGAAAGAGAATTACTAGTTGATATCCCTGATGAACACTGATGCTAAGATCCTCAACAAACTGTTAGCAAATAGAATCCAATGATTCATCAAAAAGATCATACACCATGATGAAATAGCATTCATCTCAGGGATGAAAGAATGGTATAACATTTGGAAATCGATCAACATAATCCATCATATCAAGAAAAGAAAAGATAAAAGCCATATGTCATGTTAATTGATGCAGAGAAAGTATTTGACAAGATCCAGCACCCGTTTATGATAAAAACTCTCAGGAAAATAGGCATTGAAGGAACTTTCCTCAATATAGTAAAGCCAACTACCACAAGCCTATGGCAAGTATCATTTTCAATGGGGAAAAATTCAAAGCCTTCCCTCTAATATCAGGAAAAAGACATGGTTGCCCACTTTCGCCATTCCTATTCAGTATAGTACTGGAAGTCCTGGCCATTGCTGTTAGGCAAGAGAAAGGTATCAACGGCATACAGATAGGAAAGGAAGAGGTCAAGCTATCACTATTTGCAGATGATATGATACTATACTTAGAAAACCCTAAAGACTCTACACAAAAGCTCTTAGAAACAATAGGTCAGTTTAGTAAAGTGGCAGGCTACAAAATCAATACCCCAAAGCCCATGGCTTTCTTATATACAAATAACAAAAGAGAAGAAAGGGACAAAAACAATCCAATTCACAATAGGACCTCATAAAATCAAGTACCTCAGAATCAGCTTAGGAAAGAGGTGAAGCAACTATACAAGGAAAATTACAAAACACTACTTCAAGAAATAAAAGAGGACACTAAGAAATGGAGACCTATATCCTGCTCATGGATGGGGAGGATTATCATTATCAAAATGGCAATACTGCCCAAAGCACTATACAAATTTAATGCGGTCCCTATCAGGATACCCATGACATTTTCATCGAAATACACAAAGCACTCCTGAAATTCATATGGAACAATAAATCCCCACAAATAGCTAAAGCAATCCTTGGGAAAAAGATATGAGTGTCATCACCGTCCCCAACTTCAAACTTTACTACAAAGTCGTAGTAATTAAAAAGCATAATACTGGGATAAAAACAGAGCTCCAGACCAATGGAACAGAGTTGAATATTCTGTCACAGACCCCAAAAATGTATGACCACTCAATCTTTGACAAAGGAGCAAGAATCGTGAAGTGGAACAAGAAAAACCTCTTCAACAAGTGGTGCTGAGAAAACAGGATAGATACCTGCAAAAAAAATGAACTATGATCTCTGTACAATGCCAGGCACAAAAGTCAGATCAAAGTGGATTAAAGACCCCAATATCAGACATGAATGCACAAGGTACATAGAGGAAAACATAGGAAGAACTCTCCATGATATTGAAGCTAAAAGCATCTTTAAGGATGAAACAACACTGACCATGCAAGTGGAAGCAAACATAAACAAATGGGACTATATCACACTAAGAATCTTCTTCACTTCAAAATAAACAGTGACCAAATTACAGAAAGAGCCCACAGAATGGAAAAGAATAAGTACCCAATACTCATCTGATAAAGGATTGATATCCAGGATATACAAGACACTAGTAGAATTGCACAAGAAAAAACCTCCAACCCCATCAAAAAATGGGGAGAAGAAATGAAGAGAAGATTCCTCAAAAAAGAAATGCAAATAGCCAAAAGGCACATGAAAAAATGCTCCACACTGCTAGTCATCAGGGAGATGCAAATCAAAACAACAATGAGATATCATCTCATACCACACATTCAAAAGAACAAAAGCAACCAATGCTGGTGTGGATGTAGGGAAAAGGGATGCTCTTTCACTGTGGTGGGAATATCCACTAATCCAGGCTTTCTAGAAAACATCATGTACAGTCCTTCAAAAACTAGAAATTTGGCTTCCATAGCATTTCTCGGAATATATCCTGAGGATGCAAAAGAGCACACTAGAAATGACATCTGTATCTATATGTTCACAATAGACAAAATCTGGAAACAACTCAAGTGCCCTAGAACAGATGACTGGTTAAAGAAACTTTGGTACATCTACACAATGGAATACTATGCAGTTGCCAGGGGAGATGAAGTCATGAACTTTGCTTATAAATGGATAGACATGGAGAATATCATGCTAAGTGAAATGAGTCAGAAAGAGAGGGACGCACATAGAAGGACTGCACTCATTTTTGGAGTATAAAACAACATTACATGAGGCTGACACCTAAGGATAGTAGATACACAGGACAGGTAGATTGCTCGATAGCTGGAAGCCTGCCTCATGAGCAGAGGGGAGAAGGCAGCTGGAATAGAGAAGAGATCACTAAGAAAAAGAGGGCTGGAGGAATTGGTCGGGATAGGCGATGTGTGCAGAAAGTAGATAAAGGACCAAACATGATAACCTTCCAGTATTGCAAACCATAATGTTCAAAAGTAGAGAGAGAGTATGGGAATCATGTCTGCCATGGAGGCAGGGGGAGGATGGAAATGGGGTGGTATGCTGTGGATATTGGTGGTGGAAAATGTGCACTGGTGAAGGGATGGGTGTTTAATAATTGTGTGATTGAAACCCAAACCTGAAAGCTTGTAACTATCTCACGAAGATTCAATAAAATAAAAATAATAATATTAACAATAATAATAATAATTATCAAGGACGCTGTCTCATTTGCCAAGGCATCGAAAATCAGATGGCTTGGACACATAATGCGGTTTGGAGATGGCCGCTGGACTAGAGCCATTACCGACTGGATTCCATAGGACGTCAAAAGATTGTGTGGCCGCCCACCTATGAGATGGTCAGAGTTCTTCATCAAGACCCTGAACAATCAGTTTGAGTCTCTTCATGTTCCTGGAGTGAGTAGACGCCATTGGGCTACACTGGCATTCAACAGGGACAAATGGAGACGTTACTGGTGCCTGCTTGAGCAAATCGATGAGTAACAGGATGTCAAGTGATCAAGTGACCATAGACTTTATTAAAAATATTCAAATATATTTCATTATATTATGATAAATTATTCAAGTATAATATTCACTGTAATCATCAAGCAACTAGGGAGGCTTGTCAGTTTTCTCTCCCTACCTGCGTTTGGTGGTCTTAGACACTTTTCCACCCCGGCCTGCAGTGGCCACCAATGGACGCAGGAGGAGGGAACAGGGACAGGCTGGTTGCTTATCAGTTGCCATTTATTCCATTCTCCCCACATACCTGTTCCAGTCTCACTAAGCTCCCCATTCCAGTCTCACACTGCCTCTCATTTCTGTCTCCTTCTGTCCCCTATGGTCGTCTCTCTGCACTCCATCTCGCATCCTTGGTCTCTCTCTAGTCTCTCCCCAACTCTCCGCATTGAGGGTACCATGGTAGCACAATCAACATATGAAAACTCTTCCTCTGCTCAAGGGCAAAATACCACTTAGGGTGTTTTTCTCCTTTCCTTAGTCCAATAATGTCATTAACATCTTAATTAACATCTTAATTCTACTTCTTAATATTAGTTATTTTGTATGAACACAGTAAGAGATATATTAAGCTTGTAGGGTGGCTCTCCTGGGGACATCTCACTATAAATGCCAGGCTACGGTTGTCAAGCCAGATTAATCATTCCTAATCCCAGCAGGGTATGAATCTATTTATTACTTATTATGATCAAGTTATTAAATCTAATAACTATTATTATTATTATATTATCTAGTTATTAAATCTGTCATGACAGAATTTTTCCATGACCATGCATGCTCTGAACTTATAGTTAAGTATTATGGCACTTTGGCCAGGCACATTTCAATGCCAGGATAGCACATAGCTGACAGATTGCGCTGGGTCCATCCAGTCCCTCATCAGGACCCTGCTTTGGGGGTGCTAGGAGTAAGGGCAACTGAGGTTTAACCAGAGAGAACAGATGCGCAGGAGTGAATATCAGTGAGAGTCCATTAACTCCCAAGTTAGAGAAGCATAGCATTAACTGTCTTCTTGTGTCTGTACAAAAAGGACATTGGTCTGAATTAACTATGCAAAGGACTTAGTTAGAAGAGAAAAGCAATAGTTACAAGTTAACTGAGTATGATTAGGAGATAAAGGTGATTACCAGTTGGGGAAGCAGAGCACAAAGAAAGAGGTTACAAATAAACAGAGGAATGGGAGCACGGTGATGGGAGTAACCCAATAAACATAAGTTCCCTGTGGCAAGACAGAAAATATAAACCAATGTTATCCTACAATTCACTAACTTAAATTAGAAGGTTTAAAAGCTAGTCACTAGAAAGTGAGACATCTTTTCTCTATAACTAATTCTTTACATTGTTCAGGGCTTTTGCTCTGATTCAGATAACAATAATATTCTATAAGTATATATGACTCATAGATGCTGGTTTAATAAAATATAAAAATATATATCACTTTAATTTTTAGTCAATTAGTGTAAACACATTTAAACAGAAGGAATGTGTAAATTACAGTAAAATGTTCTCATTCGATTCTGAATAGCACTGTAAATGCCTGATAATAAATTAAGTAATTTCAGATTATTTGGTCATGATAGAAAAATATACAAAAATATAAAACTATTATTATGTGCAAGCATTTATTTGAAAAATAATAAAAAATCAAAGAGTTTTGTGCTATTATAAAAAGGGGGACATGTTGACAGTCTTCATAATGATGAAGGGTTTCATATGGATAAAATATTTTAATTAACTTTAGTCTTAGAAACTGTGCCTATGAAAATTTATACATGAAAATAACATAGTTATCTATTGTCATGCCCAAAGTATAAATACATAGAGAAAAAATATATTAATATAGGTCTTTAAGATAAGCTTTAGGGGCTGGAGAGATAGTACAGTGGGTAGGGCATTTATTTCATTTACCTGGGGTTGGATCCCTGGCACCCCATATTCCTACCAGAAGTGATCACTGAGTGAACAGGTAAAGCCCTGAACACTTCCAGGTGTAGTCCCAAAAGCAAAAAATTAAAAAAGTAAAATAAATAAGTGGACAGTATTTCTCTAAAAAATGCGAACAATTTCCTGCATCTTTAAAATCTAATGTAAATTTTACAAGATTCTGAAGCAGATCATTTCTAATATCTCGGGGTAGATACAGATCTTTATTAAACGAATTAAGATGATTATAATATTAATGCAGTCCAGTAGATTTGCAAGGGCCTTGTGAAGTATCAAGTATTCTTCCAAGAACTGTTTATTTTACTATTTATTTTACTTGATCCTTGGTGCCCAAAGATAAAACATGCTTATGAATCTAACATAAACAAATTTAGCAAAATTTAACTGAGGAATAGACCAGGGAACCTATGTCACTGATAGTAATATGCAAGAAATTTACTCTGCATAAATTTAGTGATTAACATTTATCTGATGGAAATACTTTATTCTAAAACTCTTAAAGTCAGATAGCAAAGTGCAAACAAAATATGAAAAGTATTTTCATTATCTTCATTTTCAATAGTATCAACATATAAATATACGTGAAAGTAACATACACATTGCCAGTTATTTTCCATGCAGATGAGTATTACTTTCTTAATTTTTCTGCATATTTTAGTCTATACTATGAGATAAGGATATAATTTAATGATGCTAGAGGGCTACATTAATAAATTATTGAGAATTTTTAATACAAAAAAAGGCAGAGAACAATTGCTAATTCTCACAGATTCTTCCAAGAACTATTTATTTTACAGAAAATCACAGTGGCATTTGAATTGCTCTGAATATATAGCTTAGTAGAATAACTTGAAATGCTTTCAAATTGCCCTTCTTCATTATTTTTTTATGCAGTTTAAGTTTCCATAGGAACAATTCCCTAAAACTTTTTTAACCTCATCCTACACTATTTCATAGTTACTTTTTAGTTTTCTCACACTACTTTTATTTTATAGGATTTAATATGCTAATGCCATCTATTTCCAGATTTATTAGCTAGAGCAAGCCACCGCATGTTATAAATTAAAGAAAATTTTAAACATTTCTGCAGAGATTTTCAAAATAAAATATACTATAAACAATTTAACGGCATTGGATACTATTCTACTGAAATGTAAATGTCCTTAATGATAAAATTATCACTTCTATCACTTGTCCTATGATTTGTCATCCCGTTGCTCATCAATTTGCTCAAGCGAGTTCCAGTAACATCTCCATTCATCTCTATTGCGTGCTAGTGTAGCCCAGTGGTGTCTGCTCGCTCCAGGAACACGAAGTGAGGCCCGTTATTGTTAATGTTTTTGGCATATCAAATATGTCGGGTAGCTTGCCAGGCTCTGCCACGCGGTCAGGATACTCTTGGTAGCTTGCTGGGCTCTCCAAGAGGGACGGAGGAATCGAACCTGGGTCAGCTGAGTGCAAGGCAAATGCCCTACCTGCTGTGCTATCCCTCCAGGCCAATAATATTACTATCAGAACAATTGATCTTTTTCATTCTTATAAATTATTTCACTTATTTTTATTTTTGCTTTTTGGGTCACATCTGGCGATGCACAGGGGTTACTCCTGGCTCTGCATTCAGGAGTTATTCCTGGTGGTGCTCAGGGGACCATATGGGATGCTGGGAATCGAACCCGGGTTGGCTGCATGCAAGGAAAACACCCTACCAGCTGTGCTATCTCTTCAGCCCCCTATTTCACTTACTTTTATAATTTTATTGTAAAATTAAATCTGTGACTTACAGAGTTATTCATGATTGAGTATCAAGCATTCGATGTTCCAACATAATCCCTTCACTAGTGTCCACTTCCCTCCACCAAGGTTCCCTGTGTCTCTCCCCTCCCGCCCCTCAGCCTACCTCTATGGCAGGAATCTTTTTCTTTGGCATTGTGGTTTACAGTATTACTATAGGATTTCATGCATAACACTTTACCCATCACCCTATCTTCCTCCAGAGTGACCATTTCCCTCCATCATTGTCATAGTAAAATACTTCTTCTCAGTCCTTTCTTTCAGCCAGCCCCTTCTTGGAAACCCTCTATCTATTTCCAATGACCTGACGACCAGTTCTCATGTTTCTCATTTCTATTGTTTTGGGCATTTGCTATTTCCCAACTGTGTTTACATACCACAAATGAGAGAGAGCATATGCATATTTGTGTCTGCCCCTCTTTTTCTGACTAACTTGAGCATGATACTGTCCAGATCATGTATGTAGAGGCAAATGACATGAGTTCAGCTTTTAAGACTGAATAGTTTTCCTTTGTGAACTCTATTTCTTTGTCCAAGCATCTTGTTTTAGCTACTTGGGTTGTCTCCAGATTTTGGCTATTGTGAATAGGACTATAGTGAACACAGGAGTACAAATGGTGTTTTTATATTGTATTTTGGGGCCCTTGGCATTTATTCTAAAAAGTGTAATTGCTAGGTCATATAAGAGCTCAATTAATCATGTTTTTTTTCTTTTTTTTTTTTGTTTGTTTGTTTTTTGTGGAATGTCCATACTTTTCTCCAAAAAGGCTATACTCATTGACATTCCCATCTGCAGCCATTCACAAACAACGGAGACCTCATTTAGAGTTCCTTTTTTCCCATACCCATGCCAGCATCAGTTGTTTTCATTCTCTTTGGTGAATGACAGTCTCTCTGATGTGAAATGATATTTCATTGTTGTTTTGGATTGAGTTTCCTGATAAATAATGGTACAGAGAACTTTAGTGTTATTTCATATGCCTTTTGGCCATTTTATGTCTTCTTTGTGGAAGTTTCTGTTCATCTCTTCCCCCCATTTATTAATGTGGTTGGATATTTTATTCTTGCAATTTTCTACTGGTCCTTATATACCTTGGATTTCAACCCTGATCAGATTTTCGGTAAATATTTTTTCCCAGTCTTGGCGTGTCTTTGTATTTTGGTTGCCATTTCCTTTGAAGTACAAAAGCCTCTTAATTTTATGTAGTCCGATAGTTCCGTTTGTTTATCTTTGATTCCACTTGCTGGGCCAACAGCATTGAATCCTTAAAGAAACCTCTA
This sequence comes from Sorex fumeus, assembly GCF_029834395.1. Classification (NCBI taxonomy): domain Eukaryota; kingdom Metazoa; phylum Chordata; class Mammalia; order Eulipotyphla; family Soricidae; genus Sorex; species Sorex fumeus. The sequence continues at coordinate 13,133,492 of NW_026606086.1, read as the reverse complement.
GCTTCAATGTTCAATGAGTTCTATGCTTTCTTCAATGTAACTAATGAATGTAGGTCTACTATCAAGGTCTTATATCTATTTTAATTTGCCTTTTGCTCATGGTGTTAGAAAAGGGTCTGAGTTCATTTTATTACTTGTGAACAACCAGTTTTCCCAGCATCATTGTTGGAGGCTCTCATTGCCCCATTTTATACTTTTTCCTACTTTATTTAATATTAACTGTTCAGATACCTGTTATGTGGATCTATCTCTGGATTCTCTATTGTATTTCATTCATCTGAGAATCTATCCATACCCCAGAACCATGCAGTATTAATTAATATGGGTTTTGGTACAGTTTAAAACTGGGGGAAGCAATGTCTACCATCTTCTTTTTCCCAAAAATTACTTTTTTTGAGTATTCTGAGATATAGTGATGTCAATATGGCAGTAACCTAGCATGAGGCCAACCTAGGATGATCTGCAGCACCCCATGATCTCTTGAGCCCCACCAGGAGTGATCACTAAGGGCAGAGCCAATAGTAAGCCCTGAGCACTTAAAGGTATGGGCCAAAAAAAATTTCCTAGACTGTGAGTATATTTATAATAAATTACACTGGTCTTATATTTTTTCTGCATTTAGAAAAATATATATGAACCCACTATTAAGTATAAGTGACTTAAATTTTAGTGTTTGTCCAAAAATAAATTAAGATAATTTATGTGGAAATCAAGAACATATTTACTAATTAGTTCATTTTTTGACAAATTTTTTAAAATAATTGTTAGCATAGAGCTGTATAATAAAAAACACAAGCTTTATTTAATATATTCAAATATGTGTTTCACTACTTTGCTCAGACCTAGGAGTATGTCCTGTGCACTATAAAGTGTGGCCCCAAAACAAAGAAGATATTAATAGGTTTTATTTAATAGGTATTAAACAAAAAGAAAAGATATTTATAGGTGTTAAAAACTAAACTGTTAATGGGGATGGAGAGAAATTACAGCAGGTAGGCTACCACCCTTCAAAGCAGCTGATCATGGAACTCCCAACAAATCAACAGTGATCCCTGAACACAGAGTCAGAAGTAAGTCCTGAGAACAGCATGAGTGAGGCACGAAACAGAATCAAAAAATAAAAATAATAAAATGGTCAGATTATTTCTAAAATTCAATGGTTAGACACACTTGTGTATATGGCTATATCAATGCCATATTCATTCAACATACAGAAAATTTTCTCTCACTTCTTTTCTAAAGTGCAATTTTTCTTAAAAATATTAGTTGTAAAGTCAGTCAGTAATAAAATACAATACTTAATAAACATAAAAATATAGAGAATATCTAACAAATGGCCTTTAAAATCTGTTACCTGCTGTTGTGTTCATTTGTTATGTTCTCAGCATTTTTAAGGTCCATCTACAATTTCCAGATAAGTAAACTTTTTCTTAAGGGTTCTGAACATTGTTTTTATTATTGTGTTATGAAGCTTATATATTTTATATGTGTATTTTACATATGGGCTGGAGTGATAGCACAGTGTGTAGGGCATTTGTCTTGCAGGCACCTGACCTAGGTTCAATTGCTCCGCCCCTCTCGGAGAGCCCAGCAAGCTACTGAGAGTATTTCACCTGCACGGCAGAGCCTGGCAAGCTATCTGTTTTGTATTTGATATGCCAAAAACAGTAACAAGTCTCACAATTAGTTGTTAGACGGTACTGGTGCCCGCTTGAACAAATTGATGAACAATGGGAGGATAGTGCTACAGTGTTATTTCATATACATCTTTTTCTACATATGTAGAAATATGGATGCATATAGTTATAGTTAATTGCTTAGTTGTTAACATATTCTTTTCTTTTGTCTTTTTTTAAGAAATGGTATAGTCTAGGTGCTTTTTAAAAAATGTATTGTACTTCAGGTATCATAATTATAATAGATACAGAACATAGCCAAAGACCTCCACAACAGTCCTTGTGTCATTTTTAATCTGATTCTTCACCTTCTCTCAAGAATATTCCCTATAACACTTGGCAACCTCAGTTCTGTACTCAAAATGGAAGGATTTGTTATAATAGGATACTGTTAATTTTCTTTTCCTGTTTCTTCATATACTATTTGATCACTTGATCACTTGATATCCCGTTACGCATTGATTTGTTTGAGTGGGCTCCACTAACATCCACATTCGTCCCTGTCGCATGCTAGTGTTGCCCAATATCGTCTGCTCATTCTAGAAATACAAAGAGCCTCAAACTGATAGTTCAGGGTCGGTCAAAGAAGTCTGACCATCTTGTAGGTGGGTGGCCATGTGATCTTTTGACGTCCTGTGGAATCCAGTCAGTAATGGCTCGAGTCCAACAGTCGTCTCCAAATCTCATTATGTGTCCAGCCCATCTGATTTTCGATGCCTTGGCAAATGAGACAGTGTCCCTGATTGTTGATCGTCGACAGAGGTGGGAACTCCGGATTCTTTCTCTCCTTTACATGAAGCATGATACCCCAAGCATAGCTCTTTCAATTTCTCTTTGGGAGACACGAATAGCATTCTCATCCTCTTTTTGTAGGACTCAGGTCTCTGAGGCATATGTTAATGCAGGAAGAACAGTGGAATCAAAGAGATGTGCCTGAAAACAGAGGTACTTCGTCCTCTGAGCTATTTCTTCGATGCTCTTGAAGGCGTTCCAAGCCGCTCTCTTCATACTGCACAACTCAGGTGCCAGATCATTTGTCATGTTGACTTCTCGACCTGGGTATACATAACTGTTGTATTTGTAGGTGTTTGTTCCATTGAGAGCGAATGGAACGTCAGGAAAGAGACTGTTTCTCATTAACATTGTCTTCATGAGATTCAGCTTGTCTTCATGAGATTCAGCTGTAGTCCAAACTTTCCACACTCATGGTTGAAGTTGGCCAGCATTTGTGCTGCTTGGATAATGTTTGGTGTTATTAGAAAGATGTCATCAGTGAATCTGAAGTGGTGTAGTTGCCGACCATCTATCTTCACTCCCATTCCTTCCCACTCCAGTCATCGCATGAGGTTCCTGAGGGTGACATTAAAGAGTTTCGAAGAAATGGTATCACCCTGTCGAACCCCTCTCTTGACATGGATGATTACTTCCTTGAAGAATGGTGAGATCCTGGTGGTGAATCCGAATTACAGCTCACAGAGGACCCTGATGTATAGAGTTTGAACGTCCTGTTTGACTAGGGCTTCTATGACCACTTCAGTTTCAACAGAATCAAAGGCCTTCTTTAAATCAATGAATATTAGACAGAAAGGCATCTTGAACTCCCGAGAAACTTCAATGAGCTTGGTTATTATGTCTATATCGTCGATTGTGCTGAATCCTTTTTTGAACCTGGCTTGCTTGCATGGTTGTCCTTCATCTAGTGTTCTGCCAATCCTATTCAGGATGACTCGAGTGAATCGCTTGTACACAACAGACAATAGGCAGATTGGTGATAGTTGCCAATGTTGTAGATGTCTCCCTTCTTGTACAGTAGTACAGTCCTGCTGGTTTTCCATTGGGACAGAATCTTGCATTCAGACAGGTAGCGTGTGAAGAGTCGATCCAGGATATTGATGAGTACTAACGGCAGGTTCTTCAGGTGTTCAGGTCTGAACTTGTCTGGGCTGGATGCTGTTCGCTTCTTTATCTACAAAATGGTGTGTTGGACTTTGAAGGGAGAGTGTTGGGAATGATATATCTATCCTGCAGAATTTGGTATGTGGGCAGGTGGACGTGGCTATCGAAGAGATCCGCGTAGATGTTATGGATAATTTTCTTCTTTGCTATTCTGGAAGATGTGATAGATCCATCAGGATGTTGGAGGGCAGTCATCTTGGTCTTATAGTTGGCGAAAGACAGGTGGGTGTTGAGTATGCTTTTCCAGGATTCTGCTGCATCAGCCAGCACTGTTGTGTATCTCTCTTTGAGGTCTTCCTTTATCGCTTCTCTGCACTGCCTTGTGAGCTCAGACATTTGCTTGTGGTTACCTGAGGCTTATGCCAAGACATGTTCCATTTGTCCCATTAGTTCCATTGAACTAGATTACAATCTTTATATGTGACCCATCATTGAATGTATGGGTACCAAAATTTGAGAATAGTAAAACAACTATGACTGTGAGCTAACTAACAATGTTTTAGAAATAAATCACATTTTGAATCTGAGATTTTGCTGTCAGCATTTATCTTCATTGATTTTCATGGGCAATTAGGAGGAAAAGGTATAGAAGCCCTAGTATATAGGGTAGTCTTGCTAAAAAGTGCTGCAATTAGAACAAGAAAAAATGGATTATAAACTTAAAGGGTGATTTTATATTTTTAGAGGTATATTTGTTAATATGCTGTCTAAAATGATCATAGGTTATATATCATTAAAAACAATTTTCTTCATATATATACTGATAAAGTTTGCTTTCATCTTTATTTTAACATATTTCTAATTCCACAAAAACTGTATACTTTATGAACTATACCATTAAGGACTTGAATAACTTGTTTGTTTCTCAAAGTATAAATAAATGGGTTTAACATAGGGGAGACAGCAGTAGTTATAACTGTGACACCCTTATTAATAGCTGTTTCATCTTTTGCCGATGGTTTAATATAGACAAAGATACAGCTACCATATGTTATAGAAACCACAAACATATGAGAAGAACAGGTAGAAAATGCTTTTTTCCTTTGCTGAACAGAGGGGAATTTTAGAATTGTTCGAATGATACTTATATAGGACAGAACAACAAAAATGATAGTAACCACAAGGATAAATACAGAACAGTATAAAACCATCTTCTCTATCAACCATATATCTGAGCATGAGATCTTCAGCATAGGATATGCATCACAGATAAAATGGTCAATGGCATTAGAGTCACAAAATTCCAGATTCAGAAGTAAAATAATTCCTGGGATTAGCATCAGTAAAGTGATTGTCCAACAGCAGAGTACAAGTCTTTTGCAGAAAATATGGGTCATGATGGTCACATAATGCAGGGGCTTACAGATGGCTACGTATCGATCATAAGACATAGCAGCCAGAAGGAAAAATTGAGTTATTCCAAACAGGTATGCAAAAAATACCTGGCATACACAACCACCATAGGTAATGATTCTGTCACCTGTTGATAGACTGTACAGGAACCTTGGAATGCATGCAGAAGTAAATGTGATTTCCAAGAACGAAAAATTTTGAAGAAAAAAATACATAGCTGTTTTGAGGTGGGAATCCACTAATGTCAGGATGATGATAGTTAGGTTTCCTGTTACACTGGACACGTAGGCAATAAGTAGAAATATAAAAATAAAAATCTGTAGTTGTGGGTTATCTGTCAATCCCAGGAGGATGAATGTGGTTACTGATGTGTGGTTTCCCATGTTCATCCCTTGATTTTCTTACAATCTATATAGAAAGAAAGAGATGGATTCAGGAATTTTAAGAAATATTTTATATGAAATTTTTGATAAACTACTGAAGTAGGGTTTTTCATTTGAGTGAATATTTGCTATATTAAAAACTCATGCCTATGAATATTGGGGCTGGACTGAACTGTCAGGATGAGCCCATAGAGACTGCACTGCACAACCGGCAGGAATATAGGGACCCATGAAAATGGGCGAGATTTCTCCTGTGTCCTGACTAGTTTGGAAGAGGCTGAACATTTTCCACCTTCAAACTCCCTTCAGTAAATAATTTCAGTATATTGTACTGGGCAGTTTTCCTTTTCTCACAGAAACCTGGCTGGTCTTTGACATGCAGATCTCAGGTGGTAGCCAGGCCTGATCTTTGGGATATGGATTTCAGGCTCTAGTCAGGCTAGTCTTTGGGATGCAAATCCAAATACTTGTAGCTCAAGAAAGGTTTCAGTTTTGGTTTTGTATCTTCTTTCTGGAGGTCAAAACTACTGGCTTACTGACTCAAGGAAACAATGTATGTTTTGCTGCCTCAATGTTATTTCTATAACTCTTTTTGATGATGTCAATGTATTGCGACCCTTAGAGGTACAATGATCAATCAAAGGAGATTTTGGAGCTCTCTATCTTTGTCACAGGTCTGAGAAAATCTGGCCCTCCATGATGTAAATTTCTTTCCTGTTCTTTGTCTAGGCTCCTCTGACTGAATGAATATTCATGCAACATATGAGTGCTCTTTTTGTCATTTGCTTGTGCTAAACTTACAATTATTTTCAAGCATTATGAGCACAATATATATGAGACATATGTACATAATGCATTGCAAAAATTCCAAATGTGTACAATATGCCACACATAATTAAATATCTGAAAACTTTTAAAAAAGCACCACATTTTTTGCTTTGCTACTCGCATTGTTTCTCTTCTGTCTCACAAAATATATAAATATGTATTTAAATATCAGAACAAATCATTTATTTATATTAAGTCAGAATGAGGATGTAAGGAACAGGTCTAGAAAGCTTTTTCAGATCAGCTTTACAGGAGCCCCTCATTGCAAAATAACTATTTTTTCAAGGAACAGGTCTATATAAGCTTTTTCAGATCCTCTTTACAGGAGCCCACATTGCAAAGCAACTGTTTTTTCTGCCCCTGAGCAAGGAATTCAGATACAGGTACTCGATTTGCAAGTCATGAGAAGGGTGGGGGTCAGACCAGATAACCTGATGTCTCTCATAAGACCCATGTTGCAAGACCCAGGACTGTCCTAAAAACCAGGACGACCCTAAGCACGCAAATGCTGATCTTTAAACTATAGGCTAAGAAGTGATGTACCCTTAATTGGATTGGTTAGGAAAGTATTTGTTATTACAAATCTATTGGCTATGAAATGCGCAGGTTCTGCTGTAATGGTCAGAAAAAGTCCTATGTAAGACCTCCTTTGGAGAAGCTCAGAGACTTTACACAACATGCCGGACCTGCATGTCTGTGTAGGCGGTTGGACACTGGATACCCAGTCTTACAATAAACCCTGCTTGCTGTTTGCGGTCTCTGGAGTCTCTTTGTCATTAGAGGGAGATCTCGATCTGCGCCATAACAGAGGACAAATACCAGATTATCTGGCTCATTTATAGTACTGAGAAAAACAAAAAAAATGAAATATACAGTAAGTAATGTGATAAATACTTGGTCCGAGATAACAATTCTGGCTTATTGAACTGACAGCTGTGGAAAATGGACCGTACCACAGGACATTAGCCTCGAGCAGTTTGGTGGTGATAAAGATGTAGTGATTGCACATCAAAGGATAAATGTACAGACTGGAGCAAAGTACAGCAGGTAGGGCATCTCTCTTGCACGTGGTCAAAGGAGGTTTGATTAGTATATGCACTACATGTTGTTTCTTGAATACTGCCAGAACTGATCCTTAAGCACAGAGCCAGGATTAAACCTCGAGCACAGAAGAAGAAGGAAGAGAAGATACAGACAAAGACGAAGGAAGAGCAGAAGGCAGAGGAGAAGGAAGAGGAGGAGGAGGACAAATATTACTACGAATTTATTACTTCACAGAAAAAAATAAAATTTTTTTTAAAGATTTGAGGTATAAAGACAGAAACTTTAAATAATCAAAGTCTGAACTGTATTTCAACAAAATGTACTGTAATGTAATGTGATATAAAGTAATATATTGTCGTGTTATCTCAATTTCAAAATACAGACAAAGGTTAAGTGAAATTGTCTGTTAACATTTTAAGGTTATTTTCAAGAACAAGAAAACCAGAAAACAATACCATCTTTTCCCAAACAAAATATTCCATAATAGTAATCACTCTCAGAAATGCTCAGGTACAAAAGATGTTGGATTATTCCAGGACCATGTGTAGCAATATTCTGATTCAGGTAGATAATTGGAAATAAAACCCAGAATTTCACCAAAACCAAGCTTGTTCTCCTATATTTGAGCCATATCCCCAACATTAAAAATTCTAAACACATAGAAAATTAAGTAAGGTTTTATAGATACATCAAATAGGACAGTTTACTATAAAATTCTATTCTGTACACTTCTGATTCTGACAAATTTCCTTCCTTGTGGAAAAATTAAATATACATAGATTTGTATTCACCATTTAGATCAAAAATATTTTTATGTCTCCCTTGAAATGATTTTTATAACACAGGTATTTTCACTAAATTTTCATAGATATCTGATTATAAATTTGGAGTTTTTAACTTTTCTTGGGGGAGGGGGTTGGCTCACACCTGTCGATGAACAAGAGTTACTCCTGACTCTGAACTCAGGAATTACCCCTGGCAGGGCTCAGGGGACCATATGGGATGCTGGGTATTGACCAGGGTTGGCCACGTGCAAGGCAAACTCCCCACCCGCTGGACTATTGCTCCAACCCCTCAATTTGGAATTTTTAATTGTTTAGATTTTATTTTATGGTGGTGAAATTCAAGATAGTTTCTTAAAATATGCATACTGTCGCCCGCTCCTCTCTGGAAAGAAAGATGGCGGCCACACGGGAGCCTTGTGGACAGCAGGTTTGAGCCGGGGTTGGCGGGAGCGGCAGGGACCTCATGGGAAGGGGGGCTTTGTGGGCCGTCTCTCACGCCCCACCGAGGTCGCCAGCTGCCCCCCACGAGCGGCTCTCCGGCACGGCCACGGCCCCGGAGGCACAAGGACTTAGCACAGAGAACCAGCCGCTTGGAGCAGAAAAGCAAATGGACTATGTGTTAAACCGCGCCACCAAGCCTGCCCGGAGGGGAAAGGGTGTTGACTGGCCCGCCCGCTCCTCTCTGGAAAGAAAGATGGCGGCCGCACGGGAGCCTTGTGGACAGCAGGTTTGAGCTGGGGTTGGCGGGAGCGGCAGGGACCTCATGGGAAGGGGGGCTTTGTGGGCCGTCCCTCACGCCCCACCGAGGTCGCCAGCTGCCCCCCACGAGCGGCTCTCCGGCACGGCCACGGCCCCGGAGGCACAGAAACCAATCTCTTAACTATCTAACTTTTAATAGAAATTCTTCCAGGGTCAATAAGTAAAATAGCAGAAATTCAAAACCGCAATAGCGGCTGCGCGACATCATTTTATTCTTAAACCAAGTTATAGAAAGCAAATCATTTCACAACGCTGTTTCAGCATGTCTGATTGTGGGGGGTGGGTCGTAAACTCTAAACAATAATTGTGCATCTTCTATCGAAACAATCTATCTAGTCAAAGTAGATAGAGTATTAACTAGAACTCATCTGCCTCACAAGAATTGGGAGGGGTGGGAGGTGGGGGTCTATTGGAGTTCGGGGTTAAAAATAAGTATTGGTAAAGGGAAATGTGTTTGATATTTACATGACTGAGACCTAAACCCGAAAGCTCTGTAACTTTTCCCACAGTGATTCAATAAATAAATAAATTATAAAAGAAAAAAAATATGCATACTGTATTAAAGCAAGTATTAAACAGTGATTATCTACCTGGAGAATCTATCATCCAATAATTTTATTTTCACTACCTCTTTAAACATTCTCTTTTCCTTTTTATTTTATACTACTTCTTGATGCCTTCTTCAGACTATATGTTAGATTTTTTAAGAGAAATATTTATAACACTCTTCACATTTAGCAACTTATATTGCCATATAGTCTCCTGGCAGAGACTAGTGAGATTTCTATTTGTCATTCATTTTAATATCTATTTTACTCTTTCCAGTTGATCCATAAATTTCTTGAAAACTCATGCTAATGCAAATATCTACCAAGCAAATGCCACCGTGATGAAAGTTTTTTCTTTCCTCGTTTTCTACTGGAGAGCCCGGCAAGCTACTTGGAGAGCCCGGCAAGCTACCAAGAGTATTTGATATGCCAGACACAGTAACAACAAAGTCTCCAATGGAGACGTTACTGGGCCCACTCGAGCAAATCGATGATCAACGGGAGGGCCTTTACCTTTTACCTTTACCATTTTCTACGAAGCAGGTGAAGTTTTATGATTATAATTGTTCAATATATGTTAGTGAATACTTAAGGTCTATTGTGAGACTCTGCAATTAGTTTTCCACAGTTCTTTGTCAACCATAATAATATAATTAATGTTAGGAAATAGATTCATTTTAGTAAATAATAAATGCAAGTGTTTTTATTTTATTTGTGCTGGAATAGAATAAGATCTCTGAGAGTGATAGTGCAGTGGGTATGGAACTTGTCTTGCATGTGGTCAACCCATGTTTGATCTCCAAGTGTGGCCCCAAAACAAAACAACTCAAAGATGTTCCTTAAAGAATATCACTAGTTTGTAATATCATCAAATGCTTTTTACCTAATTTATATTAATTCTATCCACAATATTACCTACATCATGTTTTCTTAGTATCTAATTAAATTAATTTTAATTTTTCTTTAATCAACCCAATAACAACTAAGATAGAGATCGTCTATATGTTAGAAACTATGATATTAGCAAATATTGATGAAAAAATCAATAACCCAAGTTCAAAAGGGAATATAATCATTTGACAATCAAGGACCCTTTGAAAAGAATTTCTAGTATCGACCATTTTGAAACAATTGTGAAGACTCATGACCTCTAGGGAATTCACTTTGATATTCTAACTCAAAACAGTATGCTAGAATATAAATCATTCCTCCACTTTATAATTTTAACAAATTTTCTGAAATCTTGCTTTTGAAAATGTACGCTGATAAAATAAACTTATGTATATTTTCTATTGAGTATATTCATAGGAAAACTTGCAATTAATTATCTTGGATATTTATAATAATAGTTGCAAAATTGATAGATAATGGAGAACATAGGTACATATTGTATAACTAATATTAATTGTGGGCATTAGAAGTCAAACAAGTTCAGATTCTCTGTCAAGATATTCTACTCGTATGAGTGATTGTAGTCATGTGAGCCATATTTATTGAGATTCATTAATATTTTACTTTACTCATTACTGATTTTTCCATCCCAGGAATAAAAATAGTAGAATTTACACCAGTTTTAAATGAGCTGTGTTATAAATATATTCTAAAGTATCTAATTAACCACACTTGTCATCTATGGGACACAATAACATCAAGACTATCTGCTTTATTTTCCTAGTTATCCAAATTGATTATAGAAATTTTAATTTTAAACAGAAGTTAAAATTTTACTCCAAAAAGTACATAGAATACTGAAGAAATTGAAATTATCAAGAAAAACATACTTACTGTTAGTTAAAAGATATCCTGATTCTTCAAACATAAAACTAGTAAATTAATGGATATTAAAGTTTTTAAATTAAATATGTCCATCTAATTGAGCCTTATGTTTTCCATAATATTTTGGAACCAGATATGCTATTTGAGTTCTCCATCACTCAAATTGTTCTGATAAAATTCTATTCAAATGTAAACCTAGGAAACAATTTTTTGTGTAGTATTGCTAAAATACAAACGTATTTTTTGTCTTTAAAAACTAAGGTAAATTTACAAGATTCAGGAAAGGGTCATTTCTAATATCTTTGAGTAGAGACAGATTTTCATGCACTGTATTAAGATGATTATTTTGTTAATGCAGTTTATAGACATGCAGGGTCAATATGAAGTTTAATTGGTCCTTGGTGACCAAACATGAAACATGATAATGAATCTCCTATGAACTGCTTTTGGCAAAATTTACCAGAGGCACAGAACCAGGGGAGCCCTGCCCTTGGAGAAAATAATATGCAAGGGATTTAATCAGCTTGTATTTAGAGACTAACAATTACCTGATGGAAATACATTGTTTTAAAACGCTTGAAATCAGATAAAAAAAATGAGAAGAAAAGTGGTTTCAAGTCTCTGTATTCAATGGTAGCAATATATAAATACATAAAAGAGCAATATATGTATGTGCCAGTTGTCTTCCATGCTGATGAATATTAGTTTATTAATTTTCTGCATAGTAAAATCTATACTACCGGCAAAGGCTATAATTTAGTGATTCTAGAAGAAATTCATGAATATAATATTGAGAATCTTTTGAAATATGGAAAAAAGACAGAAAGTTATTCTTCATCCTCACAGATGGTCCCAAGAAGTATTTATATTACAAAAAAAGCCCATTGACATTTGACTTGTTTTTCACATTTAACTTAAGTCTTCACGGTGTGACATTAATTTGTCAATATAATAACTTGTGAAACTCTATCCCCTTAATCATCATAATCATCATACAAAATTAAAGTATTATACCTTTATAAGGCATTAACTATTCAAGAATTATTTGACAAATCATTTAATCTCTCTTTGGTATATAACAACCTAAGTCTTATATGCTTCATTAAAACAGTAATAGTACCTTATTGATTTAGTTATCAAATTGAATATTTGATAACTTAAATATTTTGGAAACAAGTCTCACAATGGAGACGTTACTGGTGCCCATTCAAGCAAATCAATGAACAATGGGGGACAGGGCTTCAGTGCTACAATTGCATGACTTATGCTTATGAACAGTTTATACAAATTACAAATGTATAGATTTCCATTCCAAATGTAGAAATATTAGAGGACATGGACTTCTTCATCAGGATATTGTATTTAAACAAATAAATACATATATAAATCAAAGACCAACAATAGCATTGAATATAGCCCTCAAGAGAAAATTTAAAATATTTCCGGTTTCGTAACTTAATTTTAGAGTGAAAGTGCCACATATTTTAAAAATTCTTTTACAAAATTATCTTTTTGGAGTCACACTTCTAAGTTAACAGAATTTACTCTTGGATCTGTGCTCAGGAATCACTCACAATGGTGTGATCTTTTGCAACTCTGACATTTTAACTAAATCACATTATGACAAACTTATCAAAGTTATTTTTAATTAGTTATGGAAAATTTATCTGCCAATGTAGCTCCAATTTCAAACATTTATACGTAATCTATATAAAATAATAGATATTCTATAAAAAGTGATTCAACCTAAATATAATGCAACTAAATTTTTTTGTTTGTTTATTTTTGGGTCACATCCTGCAATACTCAGAAGTTATTCTTCGTTTCGTACTGAGGAATTTCTTGAGTCCTCAGGGAACCAAATGGGATGCTGGGGATAATGTCTGGATTGGCCAAATGCCAGCTAAACATCCTAAATGTTGTACTATTTCTCCAGCACCATATCTTACATATTTTTAAAGGTAAAGGTAAAGGCCCTCCCGTTGATCGTCGATTTGCTCGAGCAGGCCCAGTAACGTCTCCATTGGAGACTTTGTTGTTACTGTGTCTGGCATATCGAATACTCTCGGTAGCTTGCCGGGCTCTCCGAGAGGGGCGGAGGAATCGAACTCGGGTGGCCATGTTGGCCGCTTGTAAGGCAGACACCCTACCCGCTGTGCTATCGCTCCAGCATATTTTTAAATATTCAATAATATAATAATTGCAGTGAATTATAGAAAATTAATTCATTGATTAAAATTTACATGTACTTATGGGTTTCTTTTGCTTTTTTATTGAATCACCATGAGATAGAGCATTACAAAGTTGTTCATGGTTGTATTTCAGTCATACAGTGTTCCAACATCCACCCCTCCACTAGCATAATTTACCAACATGACTGTCCCCAGTTTCCCTCCCACCCCTTTATGCCACCCTCCCAACCCCAGCCTGCCTCTATGGCAGTAACCTCTCTTTTCTCTCTTTCTCTTTCTCTCTCTCACTTTAGGCATTATAGTTTGCAATACAGATGCTGAAAGATTGTTATGCATGTCATTTTACCTTCTTTTAAAACTTAGTTCTTATCCAGAGTGACCATTTCCAGCTAGTATTGTCATGATGAATCCTCCTCTATCTTAACTGCCATCCATTCCCCCAAACCACTGACCAACCATTGACCAGTCCACTGGCCCAATTTCCCTGACATTGGGTCCTAGTGTCATACTGCTTTCTTAATATCTCACAAATAAATGCAGTCATTCTATAGCTGCCCCTCTTTTTCTGAATCATTTCACTCAGCATGAAATTCTACAGTTCTATCCATTTATAGGCAAATATCATGACCTCATTTTTCCTAATAGCTGTGTAGTATTCTATTGTGAAGATGTCCCATAGTTTTCTTATCCATATGTCTATTCTCAAGCACTCAGTTTATTTCCAGCTTATGACTATTGTGAATAGTGCTGCAATGAACATAGAATTGCAGGGGTTTTTCTGCTGTGTGCCTTTGAACCGCCAGGGAATGTTCCCAGAAGTAGTACTGCTGGGTCAAATGGGAGCTCAATTAGTAGTTTTTGAGGAATTTCCAGATTGTTTGCCAAAAATTTTGAACCAGTTGCCATTCCCACCAGGAATGAATGAGGGTCCCTTTCTCTCTGCATCTGCTCCAGCACCGGTGGTTCTTGTTGATTCTGATGTGTGCTGGTCTCTGTGGCGTGAGATGACTTCTCATTGTTGTTTTGATTTGCATCTACAGCAGGTAGAGCGTTTTCCTTGCATGTGCCCAATCCGGGTTCAATTCTCAGAATCCCGTATGGTCTCCCAAGTAAATCCTGAGTGCAGAGCCAGGACTAACCCTTGTTCATCGCCAGGTGTGACCCAAAAAGAAAACAAAACCAAGGTCATATCAATAGACTCAGAGAAAGCTTTTGAAAAGATCCGGCACCCAATATGATGAAAACTTTCAGCAAAATGGGAGTTGAAGGAACCTTCCTCAATTAGCCAAAGCCATCTACCACAAGCCACATAATTTTCAATGGGGAAAATCTAAAATCCTTTCCCCTAAGATTAGGAACAAGACAAGGATGCCAACTCTCACTATTTCTATTCAATACAGTACTGGAAGTACATGCCATAGCACCTAGGGGAAAAATTATTAGGGGCATCCAGATAAAAAAGAAAGAAATCCAACTCTCACTATTTGCAGATGACATGATACTATACTTAGAGAACCCTGAAATCTCTACCAAAAAGCTCTCAGAAATAACAAACTTGCATAGTAAAGATCACAGGCTACAAAACCAATACCCCAAAGTCAATGCTTTCCTATATGCAAAAAACGTGAGAGAAGAAAGTGATATAAAAAAACAGTCCCATTCACAACTGTGCCTCCAAAAATCGGGTACCTCAGAATCAGCTTAACTAAGGAGGTAAAGGACCGGTACAAATAAAACTACAAAAATTACTTCAAGAAATAAAAGAGGGTACAAGGAAACAGAAACACATTCCCTGTTCATAGATTGAGAAAACTAATGTTGTCAAAATGGCAATACTCCCCAAAGCAAAATATAGATTCAATACAATCCCTGTAAGGACACCCTTGACATTTTGCAAAGAAAATGATCAAACACTCCTGAAATTCATATGAAACAATAAGCCTCCATGAATAGCTAAAGCAATTCTTGGGGTAAAATGATGGCAGGCAGGCATAACCTTCCTCACCTTCAAACTCTTACAAAATGATAATAATTTAAACATTATGGTATTGGAATAGTGACAGACATGCAGACCAATGGAATAGAGTTGAGTATCCTTATCAACCCCTAAATCCATGATCAATTTGATCTTTGATTTTCATTTCATTTCATTTCATCATCCTGTTAATCGTCGATTGCCTCGAGCAGGCCCCAGTAACGTCTCTTTCATCCTAGCCCTGAGATTATATTCAGGGCTCTTTAGGAGAATGAGACCCATCATTGTTACTGGTATTTGGCATATTTGGTAGGCCACGGGGAGTTTGCCAGACTCTGCCCTGTGGGCAGGCTATATTCGACAGCCTGCAAGTTTGTCCAAAGTAGGAATGAGATAATAAGATGTCGCGCGGCCGCATTTGCGGCCACGCGGTTCCGGGATCTGGATTTTATAGTCTCTGAGTCTTGGCCGCTGATGGGATTACACGGCGCCAGGGGGCCAGGTGGTGGGTGTGACCCCCGCCTACTGGAATTTGGAGGATCTGGGTGGAAGATGCTCGACTCCAATTCGAGTAGGCTCGAATTGGATCTTTGATAAGGGAAAAAGAAATATGAAGTGGAGCAAAAAAAGCCTCTTTAACAAATGGTGCTGACAAAACTGGAAAGCTACATGCAAAAGTAATTTTTTAAAAAGGGCTCAGACCTCTACCTAACACAATGCACAAAAGTCAGATCAAAATGGATTAAACACTGCAACATCAGATCCAGAATCCATCAGG
Organism: Sorex fumeus; assembly: GCF_029834395.1. Lineage (NCBI taxonomy): Eukaryota > Metazoa > Chordata > Mammalia > Eulipotyphla > Soricidae > Sorex > Sorex fumeus. Next base: position 13,117,439 of record NW_026606086.1, on the reverse strand, counting down.
TACATTGAAGGAAAGGTCGGCAAAACCCTCCACAATATTGAAACTAAAGGCATCTTCAAAGATAAAATGCCTCTGATCAAGCAAGTGGCAACAAAGATAAACAAATGGGATTATCTTAAATTCTGAATGTTATGCACCTCAAAAAAAAAGAATAGTTAGGATACAAAGACAGCCTACCGAATGAGAAAGGATATTAACCCAATATCTTTTGATAAGTGGCTCATATCAAAGATACACAAGGCACTAGTTGAAATCTACAAGAAAAAATCGTTCAATCACATCAGAAAATTGGGTGATGAAATGAATAGAAACTTTCTTTCTCAAATTAAAAATTCAAATGACCAAACTGCACATGAGAAAATGCTCTTCATCACTAATCAGGGAGATTCATATCCGAACAACAATGAGATATCATCTTGCATCACAGAGACTGGCACGCATCTAAAAGAACAAGAGCAACCAGTGTTGCTCTGGATGTGGGGAGAAAAGAACTCTCCCTCATTGTTAGTTGGAATGCCAATTGGTCCAGCCTTTTTTGGAAAACAGTATGGACATTTTTCAAAAAACTAGAAATTGAGATCCCATTTGACACAGGAATACCACTTCTGGAAATATATCCCGAGGATCCATAAACAGTCAGCAAGAAGCACTATCTGCACTTCTATGTTCATTGCAGCACAATTTACCATAGCCAGAATCTGTAATGCCTGAATGCCCAAGAGTCGATGGATGGACAAAGAAACTATTGCACATCTACACAGTGAAATACTCTGCAGCTATTGGGAAGAATGAATTCATGAAGTTTGCCTATAAATGGATGGATATTAACAGTATCACTATCATCCTGGTGAATTGAGTCAGAAGGAGAGGGATATATTTAAAATGTCTGCATTTATTTTGGATATATAAAATATATAATAAAAGACTATTATCTAAGCCCAGAACGTGATATAAATAAAACAATCCCATTCACAACCATGCATCTGAAAATCAAGTACCTCAGAATTAGCTTAACTAAGGAGGTAAAGGCCCAGTACAAAGATAACTACAAACATTACTTTCACGGGTCAATTATTGGAAATAACCACAATTATGTGGGGGGCTGAGGGAAGATAAGATAAAGTAGAGACCTGTATGACAATAATAATTGGGAATGATCATGTGAACAAGACCTGAGTGTTAAAAGTAATAGAGGTATATTCTTGATAATGTTTGAGTATAAGTATTGCAAACCCCAATGCTGAGGAGGAGAAGAAGAAGAAGAAGAAGAAGAAGAAGAAGAAGAAGAAGAAGAAGAAGAAGAAGAAGAAGAAGAAGAAGAAGAAGAAGAAGAAGAAGAAGAAGAAGAAGAAGAAGAAGAAGAAGAAGAGAAGAAGAATAACAACAACAAACAAACAACAACAACCTGGAGAAACTGTTTCTGGGAAATGTACATTGGTGGAGGGATGTGTGTTGGAATACAGTATGACTAAAATTTAATCATGAAATCTTTGTAAGGTTCAATCTCACAGTGATTCGATAAAAAAGTAAAAAAAATAAAACAAATAAAAAACAGAATAAGTTGGTAAGAATGGTAAGAAAGAGTGTAAAAAATGAGTGTAAAAAAGATCTGTGTGTGCTTATCTCTCATATGTAAATATTTGTGTTTATGAAGGTATTTTTGTGAATGGACAGTAGTTTAAATTGTTGCTTCTGTGACATGTGTAATGAAATGCATTATCTAATTAAAATGAAAAGAAATTCATCATCCACATATTTTATTATGTATTTTAAAAGCCTTTCATTTGGTAACATACACGTAACATTATTTGTATTTCTCATTTAATCTTGTAGATTCATACATACATCTGGTATCTCAGCTTTTGCAGTACTGCTGAGGAAGGGATAATAGATGGCCTGCCTCTAACGGCAATGAAACAGTATTCACTAGCCATATCCAGAGCTCTTAAATGAAATGAAAACAATTTGCTCAATAGTTACACAAACTCTATGGAGACTTTCCTAGTTTAATAAGTACATGCTCCCATGGAAAGAAGGGGGAATTTTGACTGCCAAAGAAATCCCATTAAGTATGTCCTTCAAACACTTAAACTGTTAAATGATATGCATCTTCCTACAAACATTGCAGTTATGTGTTGCCAAGGTCATTGATGAGACAACAGTGGAATGATGGGAAATTCAAGTGCAGACCAGGAGCCCACAAGAAGACAGCCCCAATGTCTTGGGCACCATTTTGACCTTAGACCCTCCAGTAAATATCAAAGAAATCTTCTCCTCCAATATAGAAGTGATTAGCATGGCAAGAAGATTTGAAGAGAGGGTAGGATGCTCTGGAATACTGACACTGCATTGATCTCAATCCCCTAGTGAAGGCTGCCAGAGCTTACCTGACTACTGTTAAAAACCCCACACCTTAAGTTATTCTGTTTTTTTACTTAAAAAGAACTAAGTATGGTTTTGACTGGATATATCTGAGTTGTGAAATGTGTGCTCACAAGAACCCAGAAAGAGATTAGCTACCAGAATTAATCAGTAGAATACAAAGGTATGGCATATTTCTCTGGAAAAGCATTGGCAATTGGAGTTTTCAATTTTTCCTTCTTTTTTTATTGAATCAGTGAAGCACAGTTACAAAGATTTCATGTTCAATTTCAGTCATACAATGATTGAACACCCTTTCCTCCACCAGTGCACATCTTCCACCACCATTGTTCCCAGTTCCCCCCACCCTGCCTCCTTCTCACCCCTCTCCGTGCCTTTATGGCAGACATTTTTCCCCATACTCCCTCTCCACTTTGGGGCATTTTGGTTTGCAAATCAGATACAGAGAGGCTATCATGTTTGATCCTTTATCTACTTTTAGTACACATCTCCCATACCAAATGATACCTCCGACCATCACTGACTTAGTGATCCCTTCTCTATTTCTGCTGCCTTCTCTCCCAGCTCATGAGGCAGACTTCCAACCATGGAGCAATATTTCTGTACCTTGTCTCTACTGTCCTCAGGTATCAGTCTCATTTTATGTTATTTTATATTCCACAAATGAGTGAAGTCATTCTCTGCCTGTCCCTCTCTTTCTGACTCATTTCACTTAGCATGATACTCTCCATGATCATTCACATATAAACAAATCTCATGACTTCATCTTTCCTAACAGCTGCATAGTATTCCATTGTTTCTATGTTCCAGTTTCTTTAATCAGTCATCTGTTCTCCAGCACTCATTTTGTTTCCAGATTCTAGCTATTGTAAACAATGCTACAATGAACAATAGGGAGAAGAAATGAACAGAAGCTTCCTCAAAAAAGAAATACAAATAGCCAAAAGGCACATGAAAAAATGCTCTTACAACGCTAGTTATCAGGGAGATGCAAATCAAACAACAATTAGATATCTCACACCACAAACACTGACACACATCAAAAAGACCAAGAACAATCAGTGCTGTTGCAGATGTGGGGAGACAGGGACTCTTTCATTGTGGGTGAGAATGCCAACTGGTCCAGGCTTTTTGGAAAACAATATGGACATTCCTTAAAAAAATCGAAATTGAGAGGCTGGAGCAATAGCACATCACGTAGGGTGTTTGCCTTGCATGCGGCTGACACGGGTTTGATTGCCAGTATCCCATATGATCCGCCAAGCACCACCAGGAGTGACTCCTGCGTGCAGAGCCAGGAGTAACCTCATGCATCACCTTTTGTCACCCAAAAACTAAAAAAAAAAAAAACCCTAGAAATTGAACTTGCATATGATCCAGCAATACCACTTCTGAGAATATATTCCTAGGGTACAAAATAACAAGTAGAAATAACATTGGCAATTGGACTTTTCAAATTTCCCAGATAGTGGGCTCAATCCTGTTCTGGATAGATAAATACATTATTTATTAAAGAATTTTGAAAACCTCAAGAAGTGACTAAAATACCTGTCACTGTCACTGTCTTCCCGTTGTTCATCCATTTGCTCCAGCGGGCACAGTAATGTCTACATTGGAGACTTTGTTGTTACTGTGTTTGGCATATCGAACACATCACGGGTAGCTTACCAGGCTCTGCCGTGCAGGCGAGATACTCTGGGTAGCTTGCCCGGCTCTCCGAGAGGGGCAGAGGAATTGAACTTGGGTCGGCCATGTTGGCTGACTGCAAGGCAAACGCCCTATCTATGTGCTGTCACTCCAGCCCTGTGCTATCGCTCCAGCTGGAGCAGTAGGGCGTTTGTCTTGCATGCAGCCAGTCCAGCCGAGCCGGGTTCGTTTCCTCGCCCCTCTTGGAGAGCCTGGCAAGCTACCAAGAGTATCGCGTCTGGCAAGTATTCAATATGCCAAACACAGTAACAACTAAAATACCTATCCAGGAAATAATCCCATTTGGATTACCCTGTGACTTGCAAAGTGACATTAGATAATGAAGAAATACTTTTTTAACTGCAGGGTTAATTAAGTGGCCAAAACTTTGGGAATTCAGTATATTCGCATTCTCCTGGTGATTTCAATCAGTAGGAAAAATAGAAAAAGTAAATTATATCTTAAATAAAGAAATCATAAAGTTAATATTGGAAACCCAGGTCAACCCTGACTTTGCTTCAAATGAACATCTCCCCATTTACTGGTTTGGATCTTAAAACCTCTTTGAAGGTCCTATGGAAGACCTTCATCCATCCTGACCTATTATTTGACTCTAAATATTTGTTAATGAAAAGGCACTCTCTTTCTTTCAGCACATTTCAATTATCTCTAAGAGAGTTTGATCCGAGCAAGTGTTTTCCTGGGTCCATTTTTATGTCCTCAAGGACCTTGGAATTAGTTAAAACTTAATGGGCGGGACACATTCACCAGAATTACAAAGTCTCTGAAATTACCAGCTTCGAGTTCTTCTATTGACCCCCAGAACCTTCCGTTTTCCTGGGATCCAAAGCTGGGTTCCTCCCTTGTGTGAAGAGGTGAATTTGTCCTTCAAAACTGAAGATTGCAAGCTCTGACTCAGACAGCCCTTCACCATAAGAGACGAGGATTACGACTTCAGTGCTGATGACAAGGACAGAGTATGCCAGTCCCAACATCTAGAAGGCTAAAAGTGTCTCTTTCGAACCTTCTTGAAGTATATGAGCAGTGAGCTTATCTTCTAACTTATAAGTGCATCTCTCTTCTCACTTGCATGTACATATAAAGGGGCCCTTGCTTAGGGTGTACATAACCTCAACTATTCTACTTCTATTCAAAAGATCTCTTACTTTAATATTATTTTTGCCTTAATATCTGTTTTTTTCTCATAATCAAATTTGTCTTTCCAGAGTCCAAGAACTCTAAAATGATCCTGTTCCTTCAATTACTTTACCAACTGCTCTGTTTGGAATCACAAGAAATCCCCCATGGCCCATCGGATTATCCATCCAATAGTCTGACTGCCCCTTCCCAGTTACACCCTTGACAGCAAACAAGGGAAGATACCCTAAAGTACACAGCATTATTTTCCAGAAGGAAATAGTTTCAGAATATAGATCTTTACCTTGTATTGCTATAAATATTCAGACCACCAGTCCTAGCAAAGCAAAAGTACCCTAAATAAGACTGGTTAGCACAAGCATATTGGATGCCCTAAACATGAGAATGCTGTTGCTGCCCAGAGTTCTGGTTAAATAACAATAGTCACTGCTAGGAAATAAAAGCTGGAAAGTCAAATATATCACTGACCTATGCAATGGGATATGAGATTATACATAACATAGTTTGTTACCAATATTTCCAAGAAATACTGTAGTGGGTCACATGTCATGACAAATCCCTAGTAGGCACCCAGAGTTCACACTCCAGAGCCTCAATCACTGACTAGATGTGAGAGCATGAGCCCTGATCCTTGTTCATGTCAGTTGTTATTCAAATCTGCACTGTTGTCCTCAATTAGTCCTGGCAGTGCTCAGGGAACCATATGGGATGCTGGGAATCAATCTCTGGTTGGCTGAGTGAAGTCAAACGCTCTACCTGCTGTGCTATCACTCCAGCCCCCAAACCTCCTGGTCCTTATCTGTACTATTCTTGAATGTTAGTCTTCCATTCTGAAACTGATATTCTACAGATGAGTGCAGTATATCTATGTCTGTCCCTCTCTCTGACTCATTTCACTTAACATGATACTTTCCATGTTGATCCACTTACATGCAAATTTCATTACTTCATCTTTTCTAGCAGCTGCATAGTATTCCATTGTGTAGATGTAATATAGCAGGAGGGTGCTTGTTTTACATACAGCCAGCCTGGGTTCAACTGCAAGTACCATATGGTCCCCTGACTCCTGTCAAGAGTGATCCCGGAGAACAGCCGAGTGTGATCCCAAAACCAAGTAAACAAATGAACAGGTCAAGGAGCTAGCTCGGGAATGATAGCATGTGCGCATGTGCAAGACCACAGTTTGATCCTAGTTCACATGCCCCACACTCCAGTGCCACCACCCTGCCCCTGCCCCTCCACACAGACACACACACATACTCTCCTCCCACCAGTAACACCAGGCTAGTCCCTGTGATTTTCAGCAGTGCTAGGCTCAGCATAACCTTCTCACCTGTTAGGCCACATATCACCAGGAATTTCAGGAATTTCTCTCTCTCTCTCTCTCTCTCTCTCTCTCTCTCTCTCTCTCTCTCTCTCTCTACACACAGACACGGCCCTCTGGATATCACTTGAGAAAGAAAATAAACAATAAAAAATTACTTGCTTTGCGGACAGAGCAATAGTACAGCAGGTTGGTGTTTGCCTTGCACACGGCAGACCCGGGTTCGATCCCTGGCATCCCATATGGTTCCCCCAGCACCGCAAGGAGTAATTTCTGAGTGCAGAGGCAGGAATAAACCCTGATCATTGCTGGGTGTGACCGAAAAAGCACTGTAGCACTGAAGCACTGTTCTCCCGTTGTTCATCCATTTGCTCAAGCAGGCACCAGTAACATCTCACAACAAATTATGAGACTTGTTGTTACTGTTTTTGGCATATCGAATATGTCATGGGGAGCTTGCCAAGATTTACCGTGATGGCGAGATACTCTCGGTAGCTTGCCAGGCTCTCCATAAGGGGCGGAGGAATAGAACCTGGATCAGCTGCGTGCAAGGCAAACACCCTACCCGCTGTGCCATCGCTTCAGCCCCCAAAAAGGAAAAAAGAAAAGAAAAGAAAAGAAGTTTTCTTTATGTGGCAGGAATTGTGAGGCTTAATGTTCTATTAAAAAGAGAATTTGGTAGTGGGAGGTGGGCACTGGAGCGATATGACAGCGGGTAAAGCATTTGCCTTGTATGCAGCTGACCTGGATTCGATTCCTAGCATCCTAAATGGTTCTTGTTCTGTTTTTTTTTTAATTTTTATTAGTGGAATACCATGAGGTACAGTTGTAAACTTACAGATTTTTGTGGTTGGGTTTCAATGATCAAATACCCATCCCTCCACAGGTGCCCATTTCACACCACCACGGATCCCAGTACCTCTACCACACTCCATCCCCCACATCCCACCCTGCCTCTGTGGCAGGGAATTCCCTTTTGTTCTTTCTCTCTTTTTGGTTGTTGTGCTTTGCAAAAGAGGCATTGAGTGGCAATCATGTTTGGTCTACAGTCTACTTTCAGCAAGCTTTTCCCATCCTGGGAGGATCCTCCCAACACCCTTTATTTGATGCTTCCTTCTCTCTCTGAGCTGCCTTTTCCCCTAGCATGTGTGGTTGGCCTCCAAGCCATGAAGTAAAATTCCTGATATAATTTCAGCCATTCTTGTGTGTTAGTCTCCTATTTTGTTACTTTATGTTCCCCAGATCAATGCAATCTCTCTATGTCTATCCCTCTCTTTCTGACTCATTTCACTTAGCATGATACTTTCCATGTAGTACCAGTTGTATGTAAATTTCATGACTTCACCCTTTCTAACAGCTACATAGTACTCCATTGTGTAGATTTACCAAAGTTTCTTTAACCAGTCATCTGTTCTCTGCCACTCAAGTTTTTTTCAGATTCTGGCTATTGTAAAGAGTGCTGCAATGAACAAACAAGAGCAGATGTCACTGCGACTATACTTTTTTTGCCTCTCTGGGATATAATCCCAGGAGTGTTATTGCTGGGTCAAATGGGAGTTCAATTTCTAATTTTTTGAGAATCGTCCATACTTTTTTTCAAAAGGACTGAACCAGTTGGCATTCCCACCAGCAGTGAAGGAGGGTCCCTTTCTCCCCACATCCACACCCAACACCAGTTGTTTTTGTTATTTTAGATGTGGGCCAGTCCAAAAGACTATAGTAAAACCAAGTCATTTATTAAAATTTAATAAAACAGTGGGCAAGTATGGCTAAGAAAAATCTGTCCTCCCATTGTTCATCGAATTGCTCTGGCAGGCCCATTAACGTCTCCATTTTGAGACTTGTTGTTACTGTGTTTGGCATATGGGTGAGATACTCTCGGTAGCTTGCCAGGCTCAGGTTATTGAAAACATGTTAAGGCTGGGAATATAGCACATAGGATAAGGTTCTTACCATGAACACAGTCAACATATTTTCTGCCCTACCACGCCATGTAATCACTTGATCCCTGCAAAGATTGATCAGTAAGCGTAGAGACAGAAACAATCCCTAAGTTATGCCAGTGTGACTCAACAACAGCAACAGCAAAGTTAATATTGGAGTCTTGGATTTAACTTCAAGGCACAAGACAAGTTTTGCAGGCTTCGAGACCTTGATTAGTTTTCCTAGCACAGTACAACCCTGTGAGCACTGCTGGGTATAAACTAAGTGTTGAATTAATTGTCAAACACCTAATGTTGAGCTATTTAAAACAAGAGCAAAGATCAACTAGGACCAAAATAATTTATTCATTTTTTTAGTAAAGAATTAAATCTTAGCTTAATAGAAAAGTGTGCCATTAAAATGATTTTTTTGTTTTATTTCACTCACCACCAAATGGATAGTGCAAAATCTACAAATTTTAGCATATGCTTAGTGCTGATCTACCAGATGTGATGGCATATTGTCTCAGTAGACAAAGTCCAATAAAGAAGGGAAAAACTAAAAAGTTATTCTGTCAATAGAACACGGTATGACTGGATATAAAAATATATAAGGAACTTGTGCTTAAGAGAAACTTGATTTTCATAAGCTATCAAGGCAGTATTTAATTAAGTGAATGCATTTAAAATTATTATTCTTAACAAATATCTGACATGAAATATTCTTTATATTTGTTATAGAATTACTTCCCTAGTTACTTCCCTATCATACACAAAATATTCATCATGTTTTAAGCAAAAGCTATGTGAAATGTTTAAATGAACTTATTTTATAAAAGTACTACACAGAATAAAACTTTGTTTTATTGGCATGGGTCCATATCTGACAATACTCAGACTTACTCCTGTCTCTCCACTCCTGGTAGGACCAAAGGTAAACCACATGGGGTTCCAAGGATCAAAGTCAAATCAGTCACCACAGAACTATATCTCCAACTGCATATATTGTATTAATATTTTGTTGTGTTATGTTGTGTTTTCTTGGGGGAAGAGGTCTCATAAGACAAATCCAGGTATGCTCAGGTCTAAATCTGTGCTCAGAAATCATTACTAGCAGGCTCAAGGAGCCATATCAGTACTAGGAATAGAATCAGGGTTATCCATATTAAAGGCAAACACCTTAACCCCACACTATTTCCCTTTACACCTAATACTGTCACTTAAAAGATTTTCCAAGTATTTAATTGACTAAATAAATTCAAGTCAAACTATGTTTATTAAGACAATTCCAGTTTATATGGTATTGGGAAATTGTGTAATTTTTAATATTTCTGAACCTAATAGAACATTTTCATTTATATTTAGAGACAAATTTATTTAAATACCACTAAATGAGTAAATGAACACATATTTATAAAGTAAAGTAAAGTAAAGGCCCTCCCGTTGATCATCGATTTGCTTGAGTGGGCCCAGTAAAGTCTCCATTGGAGACTTTGTTGCTACTGTGTTTGGCATATCAAATACGTCATGGGGAGCTTGCCAGGCTCTGCCATGCGGGCGAGATACTCTCGGTAGCTTTCCGGGCTCTCCGAGAGGGGCAGAGGAATCAAACTCGGGTCGGCCATGTTGGCAGCGTGCAAGGCAGCTGGAGCGATAGCACAGCGGTAGGGCGTTTGCCTTGCATGCAGCCAACATGGCCGACCCGAGTTCGATTCCTCCGCCCCTCTTGGAGAGCCCAGCAAGCTACCGAGAGTATCTTGCCCGCACGGCAGAGCCTGGCAAGCCACGCGTGATGTATTCGATATGCCAAACACAGTAACAACAAAATCTCCAATGGAGATGTTACTGGGCCTGCTTGAGCAAATCGATGAACAACGGGAGGGTCTTTACTTTTACTTTACTTATGGAAGTTGGGATATGGAGCAAAACTGAGAAGGATAGAAGATGAGGTAATTGATGTTAAAAGGACCTCATTTCTTCTTCATTTTGTCTTTGGTCTTGAAGACTACTCCACATTTACACTCTACAAAGACATGAATTTTATAATTTTTATAGATTTCTAAGTTCAACTTAAATTATATTTTTATCTGCTAAAATGGGCTGGAGTGAGAGCCCAGCAGGTAGGGCGTTTGCCTTGCACACAGCCAACATGGCTGACCCAAGTTCGATTCTCCGCCCCTCTCTGAGAGTCCAGCAGGCTACCAAGAGTATCTCTCCCCCACGGCAAAGCCTGGCAAGCTACCCGTGGCGTATTCGATATGCCAAACACAGTAACAACAAAATCTCACAATGGAGACGTTACCGGACCCGCTTGAGCAAATCAATGAACAATGGGAGGACAGGTGACAGTGCAAGTGATCTGTTAAAATGCATTTACTTTAAGAGTTTTTCTTGTCAATTTGTTAAGACAAGCATTGATAATCCATAGTTTTCAATAAGCTACATAGTTTATCTTATATTAAGAAATTGTACAATATATCACAGCAACTTCAGATGTCTCTAGCCATAGGCCTATAAGATTTGCTCCCCTGGGTAGGCTATCACAAATGGTCAGTATATGTATCCATGCTAACTGCTTGAGTCTAGAACACTTTGGAATCATGTATTCAAATACACTACTTTGAGTGTATAAATGAACAAAATTAATGATGATAATTTCAAGTGTTGGTTGACAACCACTGGAATTCTTTATACAAAATTTCATATTTCAAATATTGTAAATAAGGAATTTTCTTCCAGAGGTCAAAAGACCAAACCATTGATTTTCCCCACCATATAACATACAAATGGAGTCCCCGAAGATTACTCTAAACCAACATGTAAGAACATTAGGTTTAAAGACTGATAGGATTTAACATCTCCTTCATTCTCATGCCACTGTCATAATTTTAATTTGCACAAGAGAGATTTGAGTAACAGAGAACCACTGTTTTATCTTATTTATTCTATGGCCACTCCATAAAGCAAACAGAGAAAGATTACATCCAATCCCAACAAGCACATGATTTCATGTAACCAAAATCCATAAATAATTGGGCAGTTTCTTAGCATATAAAAAAAATAATTTATTGTGAGATTTTAGGTGAACTGCACACAGTTCACCTAATGCCTTGCATGTAAATAATACCATGCAGTCCATATCATCACATTCATATACATGCTTTATATATAGACAGAGTTGTCACCGATAAATAAGCCAATATATCTATTTAAAAGGTGAAATAGGTATATTATGAGATTCATACAAATTATTGCACTGAACAGTGTACTCTTTTTAGAGAAGTTTGAGTAATGTATGCTCATATCTGTTACTTGGATATGTTTGTCCAAACTGTCATTGTCAGATTAGAGGAAAATAGAAAACTCTAAAAACTATCCAGGTAACTATCAGAAAATATGAATACACTTAGTATAGCTTAATTAAAACTCAAAACATAAAATATAATTATTTCAATATAAAGTAAATCAGAGAATATGGAATTAAGAAAACTATGCAATTGAGAATTAATCATATCATCAAAGGAAAAAGGTATGAAATATCATTTAAGAAAGTAGAAGAAAGGTTCTAAATGTTGGACCAGAGATACATATAAACAGTTGCAAAGATCAAGTCAGGTCAGTGTCAGGATTGTGAAATAGGTTTATAATTCATAAACATCATAAATTACAACACCACTGTAATCCTTTTACCTAAACCACAATGATGTAAATAGTAATCACTTAATCACTTAATCCCCGTTATTCATCGATTTATTCAAGCGGGTGCCAGTAACGTCTCCATTCATCCCAGTTGCGTGCTAGTGTAGCCCAATGGTATCTGTTCGTTTTAGGAACATGCAGAGCCTCAAACCGATCATTTAGGGTCTTGACGAAGAAGTCTGACCATCTTGTAGGTGGGCATCCATGTGATCTTTTGATGTCCCGTGGAATCCAATCAGTAATGGCTCTAGTCCAGCGGTTGTCTGTAAACCTCATTACATGTCCAGCCCATCTGATTTTTGATGTCTTGGCAAATGAGACAGCGTCCCTGACTCTTGAGCATTGACGAAGATCAGGACTCCAGATTCTATCTCTCATTTGAGTGAATCGTGATATTCCAAGCATAGTTCTTTCGATTCCTCTTTGAGATACCCGAATAGCATTCTCATCCCGTTTTCGTAGGGTCCAGGTCTCTGAGGCATATGTTAATGCAGGAAGAACAGTGGAATCAAAGAAATGTGCTTGTAGCTTGAGGTTCTTTGTCCTTTTAGTTATTTCTTCAATGCTCTTGAAGGCATTCCAAGCTGCTCTCTTCCTCCTGCGCAATTCAGGTGCCAGGTCATTCATCATGTTGATTTCTCGACCTAGGTATATATAACTGTTGCATTCGGAGATGGTGGTTCCGTTGAGAGCGAATGGAGCGTCAGGAACAAGGCTGCTTCTCATAAACATTGTCTTCGTAAGATTCAGCTGTAGTCTGACCTTTCCACATTCACGGTCAAAGTCGTTCAGCATTTGTGCTGCTTGGCTGATGTTTGGTGTTATTAGAACGATGTCATCAGCAAAGCAGAGGTGGTGTAGTTGCCGACCATCTATCTTCACTCCCATGCTTTCCCATTCCAGTCGTCGCATGATGTTCTCCAGGGTGGCACTGAAGAGTTTTGGTGAAATGGTATCACCCTACCGAACCCCTCTCTTGATATGGATGATTACTTCTTTGTAGAATGGTGAGATCTTGGTAGTGAATCCACAATAGAGCTCACGAAGGATCCTGATGTATTGAGTTTGTACACCCTGATTGGTTAGGGCTTCCATGACTGCTTCCGTCTCAACAGAATCAAAGGCCTTCTTTAAATCAATGAACGTTAGACAGAGCGGCATCTTGAACTCCCGAGAAACCTCAATGAGCTTAGTAATCGTGTGGATATGGTCGATGGTACTGAATCCTTTTCGGAATCCAGCTTGTTCACATGGTTCTCCTTCATCTAGTGTTCTACTAATCCTATTCAGGATGACTCGAGTGAATAGTTTGTAGATGACAGACAATAGGTAGATTGGGCGATAGTTGCCAATGTCGTGGATGTCTCCTTTCTTGTATAGTAGTACAGTCTTGCTGGTTTTCCATTGGGATGGAACCTTGCATTCAGACAGGTAGCGTGTGAAGAGTCGAGCCAATGTATTGATGAGTACTGATGGTAAGTTCTTCAGGTGTTCAGGTCTGATCTTGTCTGGGCCAGGTGCTCTTTGTTTCTTTACCGACGAGATGGCATGTTGGATTTCGGAAGGGAGAACATTGGGAACGACATATCCATCATGTGGTATGTGGTATGTGGGCAAGTGGATGTGGCTATTAAAGAGATCTGAGTAGAAGTCATGAATAATCTTCTCCATTGCCCTTCTGGAAGATGTGATAGATCCATCATGATGTCGGAGGGCAGTCATCTTGGTTTTGTAGTTGGTGAAGGACAGGCGGGCATTACGAATGTTTTTCCCAGCTTCTGCTGCATCTACCAGTACTGCTGCTCTCCTGTTTTTGAGGTCATCCTTGATGGCTTCTCTGCACTGTTTTGCCAGTTCGGATGTTCGCTTGTGGTTGCCTGAGGCATGTGCCAAGCCACGTTGGAGAATAAGTTCAAGAGTGTTCGAAGAAAGACAGTTTTTTGTGGTTATCTCTCTCTTGGCATTCCTTGCACAATCATGGAGGTGCTGAATCATTCGATTGTATTCCTCATCAATGTTGTCAATGACGGCATCCTCCCATGTTGCCGCAACAGAGCCAAAGAGCTCCCAGTTGGTGGTTGTTCTGGGAATCCTCTTCTTAAACCTTGCATTCTTTTTTCCTCGTTCTGTGAGGTAGAATTTTGCACGAAGAAGAGGGTGGTCTGATCCCGTTTGGAATTTTGGGACAACAGCAACATCGGTTAGGCAAAACCGCCGATTGAATATGATGTGGTCTATTTCATTGTGGAACCATCCATCGGGAGACTCCCATGTCCAACGTTTAGATTCAGCCTTTTGGAACTGTGAGTTACCATGGAAGGTTTTGGTTGACATGATGAACTCAGACAGTCTGTCACCCTGTTCGTTCCATTCCAGGCCATGGGTCCCGATGTGGAGTTCATTGACTGATCTTCTTGGTCCTATCTTGGCATTAAAATCACCGACAATGATGTTGTAGAAGGTGTGATCTTCTTTATAGAACTTCTCCAGCTCCATGTAGAATTTCTCAGTTTCTCTTTTACCATAACTGGATGTTGGTGCATAGACAACAAAGATAGAAACTGCCGGAAGTGAGCCACATTTATTCAAGTGTAGTCGTCCGATTCGGGTTGTTAGGCATTCGAATGAATCAATGCTCGTGACTAAGTTTGTGTTGACAAGGATACCGACACCACCGACACCTCTTTTATCACATGTTCCAAGGAACAGTTCTTCTCCAGTGTCGAAAACGGCATGATGTGATTGATGTCTTCTCGTTTTGGTCACACCAATGATGTCGTACTTGATCTTTCGCACTTGTACCATAAGGTCTTCAATGGATGCAGTAGATGCCAGCGTACGAGCATTAAAAGTACAGACAATTATTTTTGTTTTTCTGCGTTTTGGCAGCCTATTTCTGCCTTGGTATTTTATCAGCCTCTCCTTCCATATCCTTCTCGACTTTGCATATTCAGGGTTAGGGAAATGAGATCCATTTATTACTGGATTTGGCATATCAATTTGGTCTATTTGGCATAGACCACAGATAGCGTGCCAGGCTCTGCCGTATGGGTTGGATATTTAAGGTACCCTGAAAACTTAGAGAAAAGTAAATAAATAGTTGCGTGGCCGCGAATGCGGCCGCGCGCTCCCGGGAGCTTGTTGTGATAATCTCTGGATCCTGGCCGTTGTTGGGGTTACACGGCAGTTGGAGGGTGTAACTGTCTAGCTACTGACAGGTCCAGTCCCAAACCATGCAGGCTTGGAGATCTCAGCCCCGGGTAAATAGTAATGTAACAAAAAAATTATGTGGTCTTCTTAATTTTCTTTTTAAAATTTATTTTATTAATTTGTATTTAGGCTACATGATTTGCAAATCTATTTACAATAGAGTTTTAGGTATATGATGTTCTTTTTAAAAAAAATTTTTTGTATTGAGCACTGGTTTAAATAGGGGATGCCTAGAACACCCTTGGCCACAAAGTTTAAGAAGTTGGAAAGAAATAGAGTGAAGAGATAAATGAGAAACAATGGGGGCAGGGGTCAAGGGGACTCAATACATGGGCGGTGTTAAAGGATGATAGAACTAAATATACAAACCACTCAGTCAACAACGCTAAAATCTCGAGACCCAAATTTTAATAACCAGATTTTAAATGTGCCTGTCGAAATGACAGTTTGAGTCTAGGAAGGGTAAAGTAGGAAAGGAAATCTGCGAATACCGCTGGAGGGAAGTTGACACTGGTGGCAGGACTGGTGATGAAATATCCTATGCAAAAAATCCCAAAGATCAATAACTCTGCAATTCATGCATTTTAATAAAATAAAATTTTAGCAAGAAAAATAACTAGGGTGCAACTTGCCAAAACAAAGACTATTGAGACTCAGTTTTTATTATGGAATATGTAATGGTTTCCTAGGCACATAATTCCAACATCACCTCCATCATCTACCCATATTTTCTACCACTCCCACCACCTCAAGACCCCTCCCTTCAAGTTCCATACCAATCCAATTGTGTGGATTAGTTCTACCAGAGTGTTACCTTTTTGCCTTTGTTGCTACATTGTTGTGTGTCCTAAATCCCACATATGTGGGAGAGCATTCTTTATCTATCCCTTTCCTTCTAAATGACTTCACTGAGCAGAATATCCTCTATCTATCTGTGGTGCTATAAATCGCATGGTTTGGTTTTCTTACAGCTGCATAGTATTCCACTTCATTCACTCATCTGTAGTTGGGTATTTGGGTTATTTCCATATCTTGGCTATTGGACTATGTGCAGGGATGATCATAGGTGTGCATATAATCCTTTCAAATTCATGGCTTTTTGTATTTTAGGCATAGAAGGCAATCAATATTCTAATTGTAATCCAGTGTCTACATCCCTAAGCCAAAAATCACAGGTACTCTTACACACCAAATCTTCTCATTTATAAGTACACATTTAAGATTATCTATTGTAACATATACCCCATACTTACTGTGGTTTAGTTACATACAGATATCTTTACTGTACATACAAATATCTTGACTGCAACTAAATTCCTTAAGATCACTTTTTTTTTTAAACTTCCACCTTCCATTCTTCCCTCACATGCATCTTTGCTTCTGGAATCTAGGGGTTGCATTTCTATTTGCATATTTAAAAAAAGAGACAAAAAAATAAAATACTTCATCAGGTCTGAGGAAGAACAGTAAATAAGGTGTACCTGACCAACCTATCATTCCCACCTGGTCACTTAAGTAACTTTGGATACAGTCTAGATGCCCCACCTTCTGTGAGTTCTGTGGAATCTCCTTTAGTGTACTATTGCTTTCATGAACTCTTGTATTAAACTATCAGTCTGATTGGCCAAGAATCTCTGGTGGGCCCCACTGAGCATCATGAATTTTGCTTGAACTCCCCACTACCCAATTCTACTACACTTAAACGCAGATTTATGTGATGTGCAAAAACATAAAATACCTAAAACTTAGGAAAGGAGGTGAAAGACTTACATGTGGAAAACTGTAAGTCACTATTTGAAATTGTTTAATCATTCCATGTTCATAGTTAGGAGGCTATGTATTTTCAAAATGATCATCACAACCAAAACATTATTCAGAAACAATACAACTAACAAGAAATTTCTGAGATCATGATTTAAGCACTCATGCTATATAGAAAATCTTTCATTCCTCCTTTGGTTTTGTTTGACTGGGGTCACACCTGAATGTGCTCAGAGCTCACTCCTGGCTCAGGGCTTAGCAGCCAATTCTAACAGTGCCTGGAGACCGTAGGTAGTGCCAGGAGTCTGGTGTCAGCCATTGAACACAGGCAGTTATCTGAAAGGCAGTCTCTTTACATGCTGTACTATATCTGCTGTCCCATCAAATTGATAATTATTGGCATGGAAAACTGTAATTATTTTTCACGGGAACGTTGGGTAGCACTTCTGCATATACATTTATTTTTCTGTGCAAAAATCATGATATATTTTGTTTACGCTTTGGTATATGAGTTTAAGAAATTCCGTAAGTATGAATTGCTAACAGGCAACTGTTAAATCCTTGTTACGTAATATCAAGGAGGGTTATTATATCTTGTCCCCAAAGACATAGTTCCCAGTGACAACTCTGTGTAAGACTTTGCTACTTTTCCATTCTGCTACTTTCATTAGTCATGTGTTAATTTTGGTCACATAGGGAACTCATATATCATAAAGCACAGTGGTAATAAAACGTTTATACCAATCCATTCTTTGAAAGTCTGTTTGGATTGGCACGAGTACAACAGGTTGGGTGCATGCTTTGCCTGCCACCCATTCAGGGTCATATCCAGTCCCAAAAGAGGTGATCCTAGGGTGCAGAGCCAGGAGTGAGTCCTAAGGACTTCTAGGTGTGCTCCCCAAAAGAAAACATCTATCTTTGTCTAGAATAATTAGATTGTATCTGTTTCTGTATCTTTTAAAAGTCCTCTTACATTTGTCAGACTTTTAAACGAACATTTTTTATTTCAACACTTCAACTCTAAAATCAGTTGAAAGTGTATTAGGCTCTTCAAGAATGGCTATTTATGGCAGGAGAAACTGAAGATTCTGAGAGCCTATTAATATACCACAAATGGTTTGGTAATAAGGAGGAGCACTTAGGAATATACTGGAACTATCATGATTATATGTTTTAGTGATACTTTAATATCTTCCATTCTATTGGTAAGTAAACTTATACTTTGTAATATTAGGGTTTTGTTTACTTTTCAGTTTTTTTTCTTCTGAGTTAAATAATTTATACCTCTCTGTTTTAAAAGAGCAATAACAAGCTAAATACTTTTATAAAAGATAGTATCATTTTTTCTAGACTGTTGAAATATAAACTGATCATATTCAGTAGAAATATTTAGTTCATGAATTATTAATGTTTAGAAATTTCCTGCTTAATTTTTCTTTACTAACACTAGTATGATCAGATTAATGCGCTGGAGAGAATAGCACAGTGGGTAAGGCGTTTGCCTTGCACGCGACCGACCCGGGTTTGATTCCAGCATCCCATATGGTCCTCTGAGCACCTCCAGGAGTAACTCCTGAGTGCAGAGCCAGGAGTAACCCTTGTGCATAACCAGGTGTGACCCAAAAAGCAAAAATAAATAAATAAAAATTAAATAAGAATGTTTTCAAGTGAAATCAAATTAATCATTAGGATCATACAATTTTCTGAGTACTTTGAAATGAAAAGTTTCATGATGTAATTTTCAAATATTTGTTTATACCAAGGTAAACATATCACTTAAATAGATATAAAAATAATAACAATGTTGCATTTATGGTTTTCTTACTTAATTAAATGCAAATAATAATGGAAACACAAAAATTTGCATAGACTAATTTACTTTATCAAATCCCAATCTTCCTGCTTATCACCAAACATAAGGTCTGAACATGAGGTGGATAAGTGACAATGTTGAGCCTAGGACATGGCTTTGTGTTCACATGACTCTTTTGAAGTCCTGAGAAATTCATAATTTTCTCATTTGTTTCAGAAAGTTCAATTACAAGGAACTCTAAAGATTTTGAGAGTACTAGATGGCTATTTTCCTATAGCGATGGAATCAGTGCTCCTATCACTAGTGCTTAGCTTAAAAATTATAGATGTATTTTTTAATACATCACAACTGTTATTAGTTTGATGGCAGAAAAAAACTGAATAATATACATTTAGAATTCTTATAGGTACAATCTGGAGTAAATATCCAGAAACCATACAAAAATTAGCTAATGATATTCTTAGTGCTAATTTTTTTCTATGTTAGCATGAACGAAAATGACACACTTGATTTTTGTTAACTATTAGAAATATCTTCTCATATAATTTATTACATAGTAGTGCTTGAGGAGAAATGTGGAAACCTAAGCTTCATACTGAAAATTGTACAGCGTTTGGCCTTAATTACTTAACAACTAACAGATATTTGTAGTCACCAAATTTCACCTGCTATATAAATAATATAGGAAATGAAACATACTAGTCACAGGGGCTTTTGTTTAATGAGAAAATTTAATAGCAAAAGTATCAAGATAAAGAAAAATAGCAAGTAATGATGGCAAGGAGGATAATACCGAAGAGAATAATTAGGGGTCAAGATTTTAAATTCCAGGGCCAAAGTGATACTACAGCAAGTGGGTGCTTGCCTTGTGCATGGCTGGACTGGATTTGATCCCCAGCATCAGGTACTCCCCTACCTCAAGCTCTGTCAGAATTGGTCCCTAAGCTCAGAGCCAGGAGTCAGCCCTAATCACTGCCAGGTGTGGCCAAAAACTAAAGGGAAAAAAGTTTTTAATTTCATTTATGCCAAGATATTCTGTGTGCATTATTGCAATTAATATTCCTAATTCGATAAACCATCTATTACTGATAAAACAGACGGTTGTGAACCTGGCATTCAATTACCGAAACTAAAGGGAAAAAACTGAGTATTCTTCTTTTTTAATTAAGAAACCAATGTTGAGATCTGATATTATGTCTAGATAATGCCAAAAGTAGAATTCAAATGCAGTATATACCTTTAATAGATTCAAATAGAAAAATTCTTTCAAGAAGTCATTAAAAGCTGCTTTACAAAGAAAATATCTTTGGTCTATAAGGCAGTTATTATATTCATTTTTAATATTTTTCAGAGAAAATAAACATGTCATTGGAAAAAACTGTTCAAACAAAATTTAACATTAAAAATTCATAACTATCATAAAATCATCAATAACATATTGGAAAATCTATCCCAGTTGGTACCGAATATGAAAATTTTAAAAGGGGCCAGAGATATAATACAGTGGATAAGGGGGATGATCCCTACCACCGCATATGATCCCCCAATCCTACCAGGAGATTGAAAAAAATAGGAGAAAGCACTGAGCAGAACCAGGTGTAGTCAAAATCCAAACTAAAAAGCAAACAAAAAGTAACTCTAAATAGAAATAACTGTGATGAAAAGATATAAGAGAGGAGCTTATTTATGCCTGCTAAACTAGCAAGTGAAATTTCCCCCAGGAATTTCTAAATAGTGTTATTTGGTGAAAATCCACAGGTAGATGAATAAATTATTTCCACCTATCCTGAGAAAAGGAAAATTCTATGATATTGTCTAAGACCTTTAGTCTAAGTTTATAAAAAAAATAAATTTCTATTTTTATTTTGATTGAAATATTTATGGGAAAAAAATACCTAGAAAATTATCCCAAATTCCTTTTTCTTCTCACCATGTCAGTGTGATTTGGCACAGAGCCCACATAATAGCAACCTCATCTACAACCATTGATCTCTACATTTTTCTGCCACACCTGTTGTCCTCTACATAATAAGATTTATAATGTTTCTGAAAGCAGAATTCTTTATACCTAATTATCAGTTTACTCGAACATAATATGACATTTTTGAAAACATTTCATTAATCTCCACACTTCACTTATCTTTTTGTCAAGGTTAGTAATGTTCCTTATCCTTCCTCTTTTGTACTGTAAGAAAAAAAAAACAAAGAAACTTAAAAAGACATTTAATATCCAAAAAACAACAAAAACTTGTGATAAACTCTAATTGTAGGGGTATAATATTAAATCTCATATGAATAGTAAAATATTTATAGTCTTGAAATATGCATGCACACTTTAATTGGTGAAATTAATAAAATTGTTATATTTTAATATAGTGAATACTGACAAATATTCACCCTGTTCCTAATACAGCTAAGTAGAAAAATGCAGTAGACATTTTCCCTTAGTTATCTAAACTAATCAATACAATGTGAAGAGGTACAAGATTAGATTTTAAGAAGGAAGTAATCAGTCATAAATCTAAGCAAATTTATCAGAACACTTCAAAAGGAGGCAACATATGTACATATATTCCCTAACGCTTTTTAAAATAACTAATGTGAATACTGAGGTACTGTAATCTATTTCTTCTACATATATGAATTTTGAAATCAGTCTATTTCAATTATCAATAGAAATGAGAATATCTGTGATAGAAACAAAATGAAAGAAGGTTACCTAGAGGATTCTAGGTGTGCTGACAATCATTGAGTTGATCAAAAGAAAAGAAAAAAGGAAAATTAGAAGGGAAAGAAGGGCAAGTTGCAAAGAGAACTATGAGGCATAGTAAAATAATTAGGTAGACATGGAACTGTGTTGATTATGCTAGAGTTGATGAATACAGAATCAGCTTTACTAATAAAGCAAGTGGGAAGTTAGTGATGAACTTGCACCAGTAGTTTAATTGATGCAATGGTAAAATTCATGAAGAATAAACATTAAACAGAAAAGAATAAATGATGCTGATGCACATGGAATTTATAAGGCGGTAAAAGTAGATACACGAAGTGAAGTGCATTGGCTTTGTAAATCAATGGTGCGAAATGCCTTCAGAAATAGTAATAAAATAATTGAGTGCATGGATTTTTGAAGCAATTTCATTCCATTTTATTTTATTGTTTAATTTAGTCACTGCAACTTCTAAAGTTATTCATGATTGGATTTCAGGCATATAGTGTCCCAAACCCAATCCTTTCCCCAGTGTCCACTTCCTTCCACAAATGTCTCATTTCTCTCCCATTCTTCAGCCTGCCTCTATTAGAGGCAGTTTACATATATAACTTTTTGCAAGCTGATTTACAGATACGGGATTAACAGAGCTTCATGGATAACACTTAACCTCCTTTCATGGCTTCCATGCTCCTCTGGTTAAGCTCTTAACCATTGTAGTTTTCTCTTCCCTTTCCTAAAGTTCACCCAGTCCTTGCCACAGGCTCCCCTCACTGCCCCCCACAGCCAGAAACACTCACTATCATGTTTCCTAGTAAAAACCAGTTCTCATATACTTTGTTTCTAGTTATATGGAGCATTTGCTACTGCCCTACTATGTTTATACCCCGTGTATCAGAGAGATGAGTCTATGCCCGTCTCTGGTTAACATCGCTCAGAATGATACTTTCTAGATCCATCCATTTAACAGCAAATGGATTATTGCTTCATTATTTTATAATTGCCTTTTAAAGCATTCTTATTGTTTTGATCATGGATGCAATGTTGTTAATGTTATAGCATTTTTAGCAAATGCTTTTTTATTGAGATATCGTACTTTACAATTTTATTGAAGTCCTTTCACAGGTGTGGGGCTACTAAACCCAACTCTCCAGCAATGCTCCAGAACTCTCCCCCTATTATCAGACAGTCTCTATTCCCTACTCTTCTTTCAGTCTCCCTAGTTACTATTTCTGTTAGTCATGTCTCAGGGTTTACTGGACTGTCTAACCATGTTCTTTGTTTTTCTATGTTTATTGTATTAGCAAATTTATCTTGTATCTATGATTTCTTTTTGACTCATTTCACTCTGCCACTTTCATTCAAGTTAACGCAAACTGCAAAGCTTCCCTTATCTTCTCTCACAGCTGAATAGTATTCCAGTGTGTGTGTCTACCAGGCTATTTTAACTCTCTCATATGCTGTTGAGTACTATGCTGTTTCTAGATGTTCACTACCACAAATTCTGCTGTGATAATAAAGGGGATATATCTTTTCAGATAAATGTTTTTGTATTCTTGAGATAGATGCCAAGGACTGGAACGGGTGGGTCGTGTGGAAACATTTTATATTGGTCATCTTTTGAGGAGTCCCAAATTGTTTCCCAGCGTGAAGCATACAACACTCCCAGGATAGTGAATAAGCATTTCATTTTCAGCACACACTGCCTATATTTGTTTTCTCTGGCCTTTCTCATATAAATCATTCTCACTGAATTGAGGTGATATTTCATTGTTCTTATTTTCTTTTTTTAAATTTTTTTTTAATGAATCACTGTGAGGTACAGTTACAGACTTAAAGTTTCAATCATACAATGATCGAGTACCCATCCCTCCACCAGTGCCCATTCTCCACCACCAATGTTCCCAGTTTCCCTCCCACCACCTCAACCCACCCTCTACTCCAACCTCTGCCTCTGTGGCAGGCACATTCTTTTCTCTCTCTCTCTCTCTCTCTCTCTCTCTCTCTCTCTCTCTCTCTCTCTCTCTCTTTCTCTCTCTCTCTCTTTCTCTCTCTCTCTCCCTCTCTCTCTCTCTCCCTCTCTCCCTCTCTCTCTCTTTTAAGGTGTTGTGGTTTACAATATAGGTATGAAATGGCTATCATGTTCGGTCTATAGTCTACTTGTTTTGTTTTGTTTTCATTTCATTTATAATCAGTGTCTGTTAACCATCCTTATATCTCACTGGAGAAAATACCTGTTCATCTCCTTTTTCCATCATTATAGGTCTTTTCTTGTTAAAAACCAGATGATGAGCTTTGAAAGTGTTTTGTGCATCTTATAAATTAACCTTTTCCTGTTGAATGGTATGAATTTTTTTCTTTGACTAAGTAGAGTTTCTTTTGAATTTAGGCTTTATTTCTTATAGAAGGTTTTTAGTTTTATTATACTCACACTTATTTATTTCTTCTTTTATTGGCTTTTCATTGAAGTTGTATCATTGAAGGCTCCTCCAAGATGAAATTCTGAGTCATCCTATCTTTTCCTAAATGTATTTTATATATATAGATATAGATTTCTTATTAAGGTCTTTAATCAGTTTTGAGTTGGCCTTTTTGAATGGCATGAGATACAGGTCTAAATTCATTTTCTTACCTGTGGCCTACCAGATTTCCTAGCACTACTTGTTTAAGAGGTTCTCTTTGCCCTACCTCATAGACTACTTCATTATAAATTATCTGTTTAGACACTTGAGGGTTTTAATCTAGGCAATCAATTCAATTCATTGATCTAAGAATCTCTTTTTCTAGTAACAGATTTTTATTACTAAAACTTTGTAATTAAGCTTGGAATATAATGCTTACCATCTTTTTCCTCAGAATTATTTTGTCTATTTTAGGAATTTTATGGTTCTATATTTTTTAATATTTTAAAATTTTTATTTATTTATTTATTTTGAATACCCATCCCTCCACCAGTGACCATTTTCCACCACCACGGATCCCAGTATCCTTCCCACCCCCCATCCCCCATCACACCCTGCCTCTGTGGCAGGGCATTCCCTTTTGTTCTCTCTCTCCTATTGGGTGTTGTGGTTTGTAAAAGAGTTAAGCCTGATTTTCAGGGAAAAACATTGATTTACTTTTCACTGATCACTTTGTATATAAGGAGATGTTGCATGGCCGTGAAAGCGGCCACGAGGTTTGGAATAAAAGTCCTGGTTCCTGCATGCCCGAGCTATGCTTGTAGAGGCTCATGGTCACCGGGATTACATCTGGAGAAGGCGGGATGCGGCACCTACCCCATCTGGGACTTCCCAGTGATCTCAGCTCTGCTTGAAACCTGGAGCATTCTCCGGGAGCTGTGGAGCCTCCCAGTGGTTTTCCTTCTTTGTTGCTGTGTGCTGTAAAGATGGCGCCAGTTCTTTGGAAATTTTAATGGGGATCGCATTGAATCTTTAAATTATTTTGAAAAAGATGGTTGGTTCAATGATGCTGATCCTTCTGGTTCATTGCAAAGGTTGTCTTCATTTCCTTCTGTTCTTGTATTCCTTTCGGAAATAAGTTATAACTTAACTAAATAGGTTTTTCTACTTCTTTGTTAGGTTGGCTGCTAGAGATAGCTAAAATCATTCTTAAATAGGGAAACTTATCTGTAATATTTTCTCCCATGAATCAAGATGTCAAAAATTCTTCCTCTAACACAAAAAAAGTCTTGCTTATTTTCTCATTGTTAGGGTTTGCTCATAAAACTATATCAATTTTTGTACAGAATGTTATTTTGTTAAGGATAATATAAATCAATGCCTTACCAAATAAGACAGTTGTCATCATATTCCCCTACCTTTGCACAAAATCATGATAAAATGATAAAATTTCAAAACCATGTGTGACAAAGAAAGAAGATGAGACTGATCAGTGCCATCCCAGAGTGGCCTTTTAGATTTATAAGTGACTAGATGTTTATACACAAACCTCAGTAAGCACATTCTCTTTTACTCTTCTAACCCTAAAAGTAATCAAATACAGCAGCCAGAGAAATAGAACAGCAGGAGGCAGGGTGGTCACTCTGCACATTGCTGACCAAGTTCTATCCCCAGCACTACATATGGTTCCCCAAGCACGACCAGGAGTGATTCCTGAGCACAGATAAAGAAGTATGCCCTGAACAATGCTGAGTGTTGCACAAAAAAAAAAAACAAATAAAGTAATCAGTGATACATTATTAACTAATCTAACAATACTGTTTTCCAATGCTGAAAGACAAAAGGCATGGATAACATATGCGTTTTTTCTTTCTGAGTATTTTTTATTTTTTTTCTAGTGAATGAATTTTATTCTTTGATCAGAAATAAGGAGGTACAAATTGTGAACTGCAGTTATAATTTAGCACTAAAGGAAGACATTTATTTAACCTCTTAGATAATAATGTAATACAACTGCCAGGTGCATAAAACATATATGTAAAATAAGAGATGAATCAAGTGAATGAACGTATCTACTGTTCTTTTTTTCACAGCATTCAATCATGTTATTTTAGCATGTCTCCAGAAAATCTTCCAGGTATAAAATTATTTAAGTTCTCAAGTGTTATATAAGTCAATCAAACTAGGGTGATTCTTATTTAGTAAATGTAACAAGGTTGGTTATAAACTTATTTCTTTCTATCTATAAAAATTGATTGAATAAGTACTGATACACTGAATAACAAGAGTGTAAATACTTACTCATGTTTTAGAGTGCAATATTAACATTCCATATCCACTATCAATATCTCCTCTAAAATAGTAATTTATTTGATTACATAATCAAGGGTTCTATTTTATCTAATGTGATTTAATCATGTGCTGCTCTCAAGATGGGAAAGTGATCGATGTTTAGCATAGCAAACAAATTCAATCACTTCTCCCTCTATTTCCAGTTGACTGTAAACCTTGAAACTTTCCCTTACTTCTGGAAACAAACTATATTTTAATCATGATGAAACATATCATGACACCTTGGATTGTACTGTTGTTCATCGAATCTTAAAAATGACTTTTGTTTACAAACCATAGGTATTGTCTAACAAGAGCTCACTTTTTTGTTTAATGATGCTTGTTTTAAGAATTAAAATAATTTATATTCTTATGATATATTAAAAAATTAATCACAATGACATGTATGAAAACATTCAATTATTTGTTAAAATCTCTTGACATGCGTCTGGAAAGATAATTCATAATTTAAAGTATTTTTCTTACTAGTTAGCCCAGGTTCAATTCTCAGCACCATATATGGTTCCAAGAACAGGGTCTAAAATCATTCATGAGTTCAGAGTCAGAATTCTTGAAATTAATCAGAACTGCCCCAATTTTCCCCTTTCCAAATTTAAAAGAAGTTCCTTCTTTGTTCTTATTTTACTTTATTTTATTTATTCATTTATGTATTTATTGCCTTGGACCATATGTAGCCAAGTCAGACTGGGCATTCTTTTAGTACTGTCTAAGGATTATACCTGGAAAAATTTGGGAACCATGGGTGGGGTTGGAGATCTAACCAAAATTGGCCATATGTAAGACAGGCAAGTCACCTGTAGTACTATCTTTAGGCTCATTAAAAAAAATTCCTGAACATATATGCAAAGATTCACATTTATATATTCTTCTATATCTGATTTCCATGTAAACTACCTGTCCTCCTTTAAGTTTTATTTATCATATAGAAAACCAATGTATGAAACAAATTGAATACCATTAAGCTATCCAAAAGTACACAGGATTTGGAAATCAAGTCAAATATTATATTAATTAACATTTCTAAGCAAAATCCAAGTGAAAGAAACACTGTTTTCTTTATCTTACACTTATCTCTCTTCCTTTTTCACATAGATCAGGAAGACTCAGAAGCCAGGAATGAGAAATCATACAGCAATAACCACATTCATCCTCCTGGGATTGACAGATGACCCACAGCTGCAGGTTCTTCTTTTTATATTTCTACTTATCACCTACATGTTGAGTGCTGTTGGAAACCTGACCATCATCATTCTCACCTTTGTGGATGCCCACCTTAAAACTGCCATGTATTATTTTCTGCAAAACTTTTCCTTCTTAGAAATCTCATTCACATCTGCCTGTATCCCGAGATTCTTGTACAGTTTAGCAATAGGAGATAGAACCATTACTATCAACGCTTGTATATGTCAAGTATTTTTTGATAGCCTATTTGGAATAACAGAATTTTTTCTTCTGGCAACTATGTCCTATGATCGTTATGTAGCCATCTGCAAACCCCTTCATTATATGACTATCATGAATCCACTGGCCTGCAAAAAACTTATCTCTGGCTGTTGGATAATTACATTATTGCTCATGATACCACCATTTGGCTATGTGCTGACATTGGAATTTTGTGTCTATGAAATAGACCACTTTCTCTGTGATGCCAACGCTATCCTGAAGATCTCATGTTTGGATACAGAACTCATAGAGAACATGGTTCTTTTCTGCTCTTCATTTATCCTACTAGTGACTCTCACATTTGTGATTTGGTCCTATGGAAGTATCATTCACACGATTTTTGGGTTCCCCTCTGCTCAGCAAAAGATAAAGGCCTTTTCTACCTGTTCCTCCCACATGATTGTGGTCTCCATCACTTATGGCAGCTGTATCTTCATCTATATCAAACCTTCTGCAAAAAATGAAACAGTCGCTAATAAGGGAGTATGGCTATTATTTACTTCAGTATCCCCCATGTTAAACCCATTTATTTATACTCTGAGAAACAAACAAGTAAAAAATGCCATGAATGGCTTTATAAAAAAACTACTACTCTTGAGATAACAAAGTGGTTAAGGAACTTGCCTTGTGAGTAGCTGATCAGGGTAGTCTGATTACTGAAAACATAGCAAATAGTATGCCCTGAGCACCTTGTGGTGTTCAGGGTCTTCTCAAAAACATATTTTAAAGAAAAAAACCTCCTGCTCTCAAGAAATTAAGTGCATGGTAAATTAAACATACAGTAAACTCAAGACTTATGTATTTTGTCCCTTTGTATTCTGCCTACATTTTATACTAATGGTGAGATCAACTGACTCTTCTTCACATAGAATAGCGTCTCTGGCTTTAAATAGCAAAATCATCTAAATGAAGTTTAACTTAAAAATCAATAATAATCTCCCTTATATTGATCCTCAATATATAAATGATAGTTATGTCTAGTCCTAATCTATTTGTAATCTCTATGCACATGCATAATTAGTAAATAAAAGGTAAAAGAAATATTTACAATTACATGAAAAAGAACAGATTTTAGCTATCAAAATGGATTTAGAAATAAGCTCTTATTTTTATACATCTATCAATTTTTTTTCTTTATAGGAAGGTTTTATTAACATGGCTATGAGCAAACTACTGTTTTCGAATGGAGTTTTTTTGTCAACATATACTCTAAGAAAAAGAATGACCTATTTAATGCTTTAATGGTAAATTAAACATACAGTAAACTCAAGACTTATGTATTTTGTCCCTTTGTATTCTGCCTACATTTTATACCAATGGTGAGATCAACTGACTCTTCTTCACATAGAATAGCGTCTCTGGCTTTAAATAGCAAAATCATCTAAATGCAGTTTAACTTAAAAATCAATAATAATCTCCCTTATATTGATCCTCAATATATATAAATGATAGTTATGTCTAGTCCTAATCTATTTGTAATCTCTATGCACATGCATAATTAGTAAATAAAGGGTAAAAGAAATATTTACAATTACATGAAAAAGAACAGATTTTAGCTATCAAAATGGATTTAGAAATAAGCTCTTATTTTTATACATCTATCAATTTTTTTTCTTTATAGGAAGGTTTTATTAACATGGCTATGAGCAAACTACTGTTTTCGAATGGAGTTTTTTTGTCAACATATACTCTAAGAAAGAGAATGACCTATTTAATGCTTTTTTGTGGCAGATTTGGTACAACGTGGTCAATGACTTTATCTCAGATTCCCTTTCAAAGCTCTTGTTACTTTTTGTTTATTTTATTTCATTTGTTTGTGTTGCCCAGGCTCTGTTCAAGAGAGCCATGATTTAATCCTAATGATACTGCTCAGGGTGACGTAGGCCTCTTGGGTCAGTGATTCATACTTGATCTCTTACTATGTGGTTCCTTAAAGTCTACATTATATCATAGGGTTCACCTTTTAAATTTATTATATTCTAACAACATCCTTAATTTCAAGATTTATGGCTGACCATCAGAGTAATTTGTTTTCTCCTTAATATTTCCTTCTAATTCAAGGATAGAGCAATAGTACAGTTAGTAGGGCAACTGTCTTGAATATAGTCAACACAGGTTCAGTCCCCTGCATGCCTTATGTTCCTCATTCACAGTCAGCAGTGATCTCTAAACTCAGAGCCAGTAGTTATTCTGTGATACCACAGGATGTGATCCCAAAACATACAAACTAACAAATAAACAAATTTTCCTTCTACTTTGACGAAAATATATGAACTTTTCTAGAGGACCGTTCAAGTTTCATAGTGATCTCCATAATCAGCTAAGAACTCTTTGTGATAATTTTGATATTTTTCTATGGCTTAAACAGCTTTATAGCTTATTGACTAAAGAATTAAAATAAAGCCCTAATTATAACTTGTGTAATGCATTCAGCAACTATTTGGAGTTTTAAAAAATCACTTAAAGAAATAACATATTTCAGGAATTCTGTAATATGGTAAAAATGTTTCTAAACAAATGATTGTCATAGATAAAAAATGTTTCACTAGTGACCTGCAATCAGTGTTTGCTCAACTCCTGATTGTCAAATTTACTGTGCAATGAATATGATAGTGGACCACAGGATTTAGTATATTTAACAAGTTTTATATCCTTTAACATATGCTATAAAATATTTATAATGATTATTCATAAAGTAAAAATTAAGGAAGCTATAGAGAGAGAAAAGGAAATAATGTCCATGCCTTTCACACAGACAATCCCAATTCAATCCCCAATACCGTGTATGTTTCCCTGAGCACCACCAGACATTATCCCTGAATACAGTTTCAGGAGTACTCACTTGTACACCACTGCGTATAGTTCAAATACAAACAAAAAATAAAATGTTGGATGTATTTGATTTTGATTCTCTTAATAGTTGCTTAAATTTACTTTGTGTAAGATAGTGGAATTCTAAGGCAGTTATGCATAATTTTAATGATGCATGTTGCAGAAGGTATCAAACAAGATGATTGGTACTAGTTTTATGGGCAGTAAGAACACTTGGAGTAGGTTTATATTTTTAATAATAAATTAAAAATTAATATTTAAAATCACTTGTATCACTTGTCATCCCGTTGTTCATCGGTTTGCTCGAGCAGGTGCCAGTAACATCTCCATTCGTCACTGTCACGTGTTAGCGTAGCCCAATGAGGAATTGGGGTATCTTTCAGGGTCAAGGGAATGATGCCCATTATTGTTACTGTTTTTGTCATGTCGAATACGCCACAGATAGCTTGCCAGGCTCTGCCATGCAGGCGGTATACTCTCTGTAGCTTGCCATGCTCTCCGAGAGGGAAAAATATTTATCAAAAAATAAAAAAAACCTTATCTTGAAATAAGAAGGAGCTTCACATACTTTGCTCAAATTTGTCATGATCATATCTCTCTTTGTTCCCAACTACTTCTGCTATGTAGCTTTTATAGATAGCACATAGATGAGTGTGCTTAAAAAAATGGTCTTTTCCATGCAATCTCTGGTTGTAAAGTATCAAACTTTCAAATAAGATATCTGTGAATAAGGAACCAAATTGCTTAAAAATTTCAGTATTTTACTAATTACTCACTTCCTTATTTACCTTCCATGTATTTTCTCATGGTCAATAAACTGACTCAAACGATTTAAATTATCCCACCACTTAGAGAGAATAGCTTCTGAAATAATCTGGAACCAATATCAATTATAAAATGATTATGTGTATTTCTTGTTCCTGAAAATTTTCCAACATTTTATTTATTTATTTACATACTATTTAAAAATATACAGTGTAGTTTTATGTAGCAAAAAATACAAAATATCTGACTTCTATTCCCAATATATCAATATATCAATTTCCTAACATTTCCACATTTAATGGTGTAAAATAATAATGCTTATTATCATTTTTAATTGGTGATATAAATGCAAGATTAGAATCCTTCACACCAAAGTGTCATATTCTCCAAGCAATAAAATATAATTGCTAATTATATAATTTCAAAGGGGAATTATTACCTTTGTAATTTTCTTGATTCTGTGCCCAAAGAATCCAAGTGAGATTGAATGAATGCAAACGGTCACTGTCACTGTCACTGTCCTCCAGTTTGTTCATCGATTTGCTCAAGCGGGTCCAGTAACGTCTCCATTGTGACACACAAAAGAAAAATTTCTGAGAATAAATTAAATCAATGGGAAAAATAATCAAATGCTATTTACTTACAGTAAAACAAATTCATTTATTATATTTTAATATAATGTCATATTTTAATATAATATCATATCTATGATATGTGCAATGTCTGATCTCTAATGTGTAAAGTCTAGGAAAAACGAAGGTTTTAGAAACATTAAGGGGAATTCTTCTTTTGGAGACCTCTCCAATAATTCTGAGACTCCCTGCATTCCTTTGTCTTTCCTTTGACAAAGTGTTTCTCTTGGTAGGCAATGGTGCACTCGGTAGGCAATGCTGAAATGGTTGCTTCTGGCAGCAGGTAGAGAGGGTTAATTCTAAGCTACTTCCCATATTATTTAATGATGACTAAGTCCAATACTCAGTCAGAAGTTCATTATCAACTGGGGAAAAAAAAAACACTTTATTTAGAATCTTAGATGAATCGCACAATCTAGCAGGTAGTGTGTTGCAAGCACACACCACCACATACAGATGCATGCTCTAGTTTATAGACAGAGTTGCTCTCTTTAGATAATGAATGCAATTGTGTAAAAAGGGAAAGAGAAATATGAAAAAGCAAGAAATTCTTATAAACCAGGAAACTAACAGATTGTACTCTTTGAAGGCAATGTTGAATAATTTTTACTGATTTCTCTATGTTAGCTGGTACTGTTTATCCAAGCTTACAGTAAGATTACAGATTACAGGAAACATATAGAAAGTTCTAAAAACTAACCAGATAACCAGTATGAAACATGAATTCATTCATGTAGCATACATAAAACAAAATAGTTAAACCTAATAGATTAGAGAAAGTGAAAAATTAAGAAAACTATTACAATTATTTTTTATTTATTCATTTATTTGAAAAAACAAACACTGTCCTCCCATTGTTCATCAATTTGCTCAAGCGGGCCCAGTAACATCTCCATTGCAAGACTTCTTGTTACTGTGTTTGGCATATGGAATACTCTCGGTAGCTTGCCAGGCTCTCTGAGAAGGGCAGAGGAATCGAACCCAGATCGGCCGGGCTGGCTGCACGCAAGGCAAATGCCCTACCGCTGTGCTATCACTCCGCCAAACACAGTAACAACAAGTCTCACAATGGAGATGTTAGTGGGCCCGCTCAAGCAAATCGATGAACAACGGGAGGACAGTGATAACAGTCTAAACAAATTCATTTATTTTATTTTTATTTACTTTTTTATTAGGAAACACCATGAGGTACAGTTGTAGACTTGTACGTCTACAACTTTCGTGCTTGGGTTTCAGTCATACAATGATGGAGTACCCATTCCTCCACCAGTGCCCATTCTCCACCACCAATGATCTTAGCAGCCCTCCCACCTGCACACCCCATCCCCCCTACCCCACCCCACCTCTGTGGCAGGGCATTCCCTTTTGCTCACTTTTTCCCTTTAGGGTGTTGTAGTTTGCAATAGAGGTCTTGAGGTAGTATCATGTTCGGTCTATAGTCTACATTCAGCATGCATCTCGCATCCCGAGCGAGTCCTCCAAACATCCTTTACTTGGTGTTCCTATCTCTCTCTGAGCTACCTTTTCCCCAGCATGCAAGGCTGGCTTCCAAGCTGTTGAGCAGACCACCTGGTCCTTATATCTACTATTCATGGGTGTTCGACTCCCATTCTGTCACTTTATATTCCCCAGTTCAGTGTAGTCTTTCTATGTCTGTCCCTCTCTTTCTGACACATTTCACTTAGCATGATACTTTCCATGTAGAACCACTTTATGTAAATTTCATGACTTCATCTTTTCTAACAGCTGAGTAGTATTCCATTGTGTAGATGTGCCAAAGTTTCTTTAACCAGTTATCTGATCTCAGGCAGTTGGGTTTTTTCCAAATTTGGGCTACCGTGAACAGTGCAGCAATGAACATAGAAGTGCATGTGTCATTTCAACTGTACTTTTTTGCCTCTCTGGGATATATTCCCAGGACTGGTATTGCTGAGTCAAATGGAAGCTCCATTTCTAATTTTTGAGAATTGTCCATACTGTTTTCCAAAAGGGATAGACCAGTCAGCATTCCCACCAGCAAAGAAGAAGGGTCCCTTTCTCACTACATCCGTGCCAACCCCGGTTGCTTATGTTCTATTGGATGTGGGCCAGTCTGTGATGTGAAATGATATCTCATTGTTGTTTTGATCTGCACCTCCCTGATGATTAATGATGTAGAGCATTTTCTCATGTGCCTTTTTGCCATTCGAATTTCTTCTTTGAGAAAGTTTCTGTTCATTTCGTCACCCCATTTGATGGGGTTGGATGTTTTCTTCTTGTGGAGTTCAACCAGTACTTTGTATATCCTTGATATCAATGCCTTGTCAGATAGGTATTGGGCGAATATCCTTTCCCATTCTGTAGATTGTCTTTGTTTTTTGGTCACTGTTCCTTTGGAGATGCAGAAGCTTCTTAGTTTAAGATAGTCCCGTTTGTCTATCTTTGTTTTCACTTGCTTGGCCAGTGGGGTGACGTCTTTGAAGATACCATTCACTTCAATGTCGTGGAGGGATTTGCCAACTTTGTCTTCAATGTACCTTATGGTTTCCGGTCTGATGTTGAGGTCTCTAATCCATTTTGATCTTACTTTTGTACATGGTGTTAGGTAGAGATCTGCGTCCATTTTTGCATGTAGCCGTCCAGTTTTGCAGCACAATTTGTTTAAAGAGGCTTTCCTTGCTGCACTGCACATTTCTTGCTCCCTTATCAAAGATTAGATGATAATATGTTTGGAGGGTGATGTCAGTATATTCAACCCTGTTCCATTGGTCTGCAGCTCTACCTTTATTCCAGTACCTTGCTTTTTTAATTATTACTGCTTTGTAGCAGAGTTTGAAGTTGAGGAGGTTGATTCCTCCCATTTTCTTTTTCCCAATAATTGCTTTAGATATTCATGGGTGTTTATTGTTCCATATAAATTTCAAGAGTGTTTGCTCCATTTCTTTGAAGATTGTCATGGATATTGTTATAGGGATCACATTGAATTTGTACAATGCTTTGGGAGTATTGTCATTTTGACGATGTTAATTCTCCCGATCCATGAGCAGGGAACATCTTTCCATTCCCTCATGTCCTCTTTTATTTCCTGAAGTAGCGTTTTGTAGTTTTCTTTGTACAGGTCTTTTTTTGTCAGACTTTTAAACAAACTTTTTTTATTTTAACACTTCAACTCTAAAATCAGTTGAATATGGATTAGGCTCTTCAAGAATGACTGTTTATGGCAGGAAAAACTGAAAATTCTGAGAGCACATTAATATTCCACAAATGGTTTGGTAAAATGGAAGGGCACATGGGAACACACTGGAACTCTCATGATTATATGTTTAACTGAGGCTTATATTCTATTGGTAAGTATACTCATACTTTATAATATTATTATATTTCTTTTTTACATTCCAGAGTTCTGATCTGAATTAAATTATTTATACCTCTTTTTTAAAAGAGCAATATCAAGCCAGATATATTCACGAAAGATAATAATATTATTTTTCTAGATTATTGAAATATAAACTGATAAGATTCAATAGAAATATTTAATACATGCATTATTAATGTTTAGATATTTTATGCTTAATTTTTCTTTATGAACAACATTAGTATGATCAGGTTAAGAATGTTTTTAAGTGAATTCAAGTTAATAATTTAGAATGAAACAATTTTCTGAATACCTTGAAAAGAAAGACCACATGATGCAATTTCCAAATATTTAATATATCAAGGTAAAAATATATCACTTAATTATATATAAAAATAACAGTGTTGCAATTGTAGTTTGTTGACTTAATTAAATGCAAATGATAATGGAAACACAAAAATTTGCATAGACTAATTTATTTTATCAAATTCCATTCTTCCTGCTGATCACCAAACATAAGGGCTCAATGTGAGATGTATAAGTGACAATATTGAGCCTAGGATACGGCTTTGTGTTCAAATAACTCGAAGTCCTTAAGGATTCATAATTTTCTCATTTGTTTCAAAATGCTCAATTCCAAGGGACTCTAAACATTTTGAGATTACTAAATGGTTTTTCTCCTATTGGAATGAAATCAGTGCTCCTATCACTAGTGCTTAGCTTAAAAATTATAGGTGCATTTCTTAATAGAACATCACAACTGCTATTAGTTTCATGGGGGAAATAAACTGAATAATATAGGCAGTGAGAAAATATACATTTGGAATTCTAATGGGTGCAATCTAGAGTAAATATCCAGAATCCATAGTAGCGTTAGCTAATAATATTCCTAGTGTTTTTTTTTTCATGTTAGCATGGAGGAAAATGATAAACTTGATTTTTCTTAACTATTAAAAGTATCTTTCATATAATTTATTACATAGTAATGCTTGATGAGATGAGGAAACCTCTTGCTTCATACTGAAAATTGTACAGCCTTTGGCTTTAGTTACTTAACAACTAACAGGTATATATAGTCACCAAAACTCACCTGCTGTGTGAATAATACAGGAAATGAAACACAATAGTCCCAGAGGCTTTTATTTAACATGAAAATTAAATAGCATAAGGGGGTATGGTGCTGCCAGCAGGTCGATCTGTACCTTTGAGGCAGGTGCACCAGCAGTCTGATGGCGCCTTCAGACTTCCAGATACCCCAAAATTGCTGCTATGCCTTTGGCCAGACCCCAAAAACTTGGGGCAAAGTTTACCAAGAAAGGAAATGGCCAAAAGTTAGGTATGTGGAAGACACACCCACAAACCACCTCAGGCTCAGCTATGTAATTGGAGGCATGGCCTCTCTGGTTCCTGATCACACTGGTTCATGATCCCAGCGACTCAGAAACAAATCTCAAAACCCAACAGCTTTTGTCAGAAATATGTCTGGTTCCTGCAGTAGGTTACCGGCACTGAGCCACCCCAGTTGGGAATAGTTTTTGTTCCTTGGCCTGTGTCCCCTGGCGGCCCAGTGGCTGTCATCCTCCAGAGGCCACTGGGATATCAGGTTTGGGCCTGCAGTGACAAGGCACTCGGGGCCTCATGGGATGGGGGTGGAGCCGGCCCTTTCCTCCCCACCCCAACAAGACCCCGAGTCGCCGCCCAAAAATGGCCTCTCTGGCTCCTAATCAAGCTGCTTAATGGCCATGAACACAGAGACTCAGAAACAAATCTTGGAACCCAGCAGCTTTTGGCAGAAATGCGTCAGGACCACACAGTAGGTTACTGTTGCCAGAGGGGAAAGGGTGCTGTCCCTCTGCCTGCTCCCCTTGGCGGCTCAGTGGCCGCCATCTGCCAGTGGCCATTGGACAGTCAGGTTTGGGCCCTCAGAGATGAGACACGCGGGGTCTCACGGGATAAGGGTGGAGTCGGCTCTTTCCTCCCCATCCCAACGAGACCCGAGTTGCTGCCCATGAACAGCCTTTCTGACTCCTGATCAAGCTGCTTATTGGCCATGATCCCAGAGACTCAGAAACAAATCTCGGAACCCAGCAAGTTTGGGCAGAAATCCTTCCAGACTTAGGTATTAAAATTTTAGAATTTCAAAATTGCCTGGCCACTACTGAAGCCACGCAACATTATATGTTATTCTTAACCAGCAATAGAAAACAAATTGTCTACTGTTGCCTTTTCAGCAGATCTGAATGTTGGGGTAAAAATCCCAAATAATAATGGTGGGTCTGCTGTCAAAATATTGAATGTGATCAAAGTAGAGAGAGAGAGTAATGTGGAAATCACCTGCCCCACAGGTAGAGAGAGGGATTTGGGATGGGGGTACACTGGGGTTTTGGGTGGTGGAGAATGGGCAACTGGTGAAGGTACGGGTGTTTCATTGTATGACCAAGACTTAAACCTGAAAGCTTTGTATCTGCTCTCACGGTGATTCAATAAATAAAATTATAAAAAATTTTTTAAAAAGTAACGTGGAGTTCACGCTCAATTCAGTCAGCTAACCAGTGGCTGAATAAATAGCAGTACTCCTACACAAAAACAAAAGAATAGAGTAAAACAAAATAGCACATAATGAGAGCAAAGAGGATAAAAAGGAAAGAATAATCCTGAGTCAAGATTTTAACTTTTGGGGCAGGAGTGATACTACAGAGAGTAAGGTCCTTGCCTTGGACATGGCTGAACCGGATATCAACCCCAGCACAGGTGTTCCCCTCACCCAAGCCCTGCCAGCTCAGAGCTAGGAGTCAGCCCTAATCTTTGCAGGTGTGGCCAAAAACTAAAGGGAAAAAAAGGCTTTAATTTCATTTTGCCAAGATACTGGCAGTGCTAGGGTTGAAATCAGGTTCAGCCATGCCCAAGGCAAGGGCCTTACTCTCTGTAGTATCACTCTGGCCCCAAAAGTTACAATCTTGACCCCTGATCATAATTTTGGTGTTATCCTCTTTGTCCTCATTACTTGCTATTTTCCTTTACTCTGACCCTTTGCTATTAAATGTTCACGTTAAACAAAAGCCCCTGTGACTATTGTGTTTCATTTCCTGTATTATTCACATAGCAGGTGAAATTTGGTGACTATGGTGTGCTTTATTGCAATCAATACTCCTAATCAGAAAAACTATCTGTTACTGCTGAAATCGACAGTCGTAAACCCAGGCATTCAATTACAGAAACTGCAAAAAAGGCTGGTAGGGTATTTGCCTTGCATGCAGCCCACCCGGCTGACCTGTGTTTCATTCCTCCGCCCCTCTCTGAGAGCCCGGCAAGCTACAGAGGGTATCTCACCCGCACAACAAAGCTTAGCAAGATACCTGTGACATTGGAGATGCCAAACACAGTAACAACAAATCTCACAATGGAGACGTTACTGGGCCTGCTGGAGCAAATGGATGAACATCAGGAGGACAATGCAGTGCAATGCAATGCAGTTTGTTTTCAGTAAGAACGCAATGTTGAGATTTGATACCATGTCTAGATAATGCCAAAAGCAGGGTTCAAAAGCAGTATATACTTTTAATAGAATCACATAGAAAAATACTTCCTGAGAGTCTTTAAAAGCTGTTTTACAAATATAAGATTTTTGGTCTTTAAAGCATTATTTATATTCATCTGTAATATTTCCAGAAATTTTTCAGAGACAAAGCACATGCCATTGGGAAAAAGTGTTCAAACATAAAATTTAACAACATAGAAAATTCTGAGCTTTAAAAAATCAGCAATAAAATATTGGAAAAATCTATCCTAGTTAGTACTGACTGAAATTTTAAAAAGGGACCAGAGATATAATACAATGGGTAAGAGGGATGATCCCTACCACTGCAGAAGATC
Source organism: Sorex fumeus (assembly GCF_029834395.1). Lineage (NCBI taxonomy): Eukaryota > Metazoa > Chordata > Mammalia > Eulipotyphla > Soricidae > Sorex > Sorex fumeus. The sequence goes on along the minus strand of NW_026606086.1, from coordinate 13,078,141 downwards.
CCCCAAGCCTTCCAGGAGTGCTCTCTGAATGAAAAAAAAAGAGAGAGAGAGAGAGAGAGAAAGTACTGAGCACAGCTAGGTGTAATCAAAATCCAAAATAAAACATAAACATAAAAAACTCTTTAAAAAGAAATAACCGTGATTAAGGGATGAAAGAGAAGAGCTCATTTAGTCCTGATAGTCTAGCAAAGGAAATTTTCCCTAGGAAACTCTAAATATGTTTATTAGGTAAAAACCCACAGGTAGATAAATAAACTATTTCCACCTGTCTTGAGAAAAGGAAAATTCAGAGATTGTCTAAGGCCTTCATTATAAGTTTATTTAAAATATATTTTTCCTACTTTTATTTTGCTTGATAATCTACTCGCAATGTATTCAATATGCCAAAAACAGTAACAAGTCTCACAATGGAGACGTTACCAGTATCCGCTCGAACAAATCGATGAACAACAGGAGGACAGTGCTACAGTGCTACTTTTATTTTTCTTGAAATATTCATGGGAAAAATACCTAGAAATTAACCCAAATTCTTTTTCTTGTCACTATTTCAGTGGAATTTGGCATAAGCCCCCTATAATAGCAATCTCTTATAGAACCATTGATCTCTACATTCTTCTGCCAAAACTGTTGTCCTTTGCATAATAAAATTTATACGTTTCTGAAAGTAGAATTCTTTATCTCTAATTATGTTTACTCAAACATAATATAACATTTTTGAAAAAATTTCATTAATCTCCGTACGTGACTTATCTTTAAGTCAAGGTTAACAATGTTCTTAATCTTCTAATTTTCATACCATAACAGAATTAGAGACTTGAAAAGCTATTTAGTATCCAAAATAATAAAAGCTTGTGATAAACTCTAATTGTAAGGGTAAAATTTAATAAATGGAATAATTATGGAATAATAATAATATAATAATAAAAAATATGGAATAATAATTATGGAATTTAATAAATTGCATATAAATAATAATATATTTTTAAAAAACAAGAGAAATTAGGTTGTATTCTTAAAATACATGTGCACAGACACATGCAGTTGTAAAATTAAATAATAAAATATTTATATTTCAATATAGTGAACATTAATAAATATTCACCCTGTTCGTAATAAAGATAAGTATAATTATGCAGTAACATTTTCACTTAGTTATTTAAATTAATCAATACAATGTGAAGAGGTATATGACTATATTTTGAACAGGAAAAAATCTGTCACAAGTTTAAGTTATTGAGCAGAACATTCCAAAAGGAATCAACATATGTACATATTTTCCCTAATACTTTTAAAAATAACTAGTTATGTGAGTATTAAGGTTAGAACACTGTAATCTATTTCTTTCACATGTATTAATTTGAATCAGTCTATTTCAACTCTCAATAGAAATGAGAATATCTGTGATAGAAAACAGAATGAAAGAGAAGGTTGCCTAGAGGATTTTAGGTGTGCTGTCAATTATTGTGATGATAAAAGGGGGAAAAAATAGAAGGGAAGGAAGGGCCAGTTGCAAAGAGAATTATAAGGTATAGTATAATATTTAGGGATGTGTGGAACCATGGTGCCTATGCTTGAGTTGATGAATACAGAATTAACATTAGTAATAAAGCAAGTGGGAAGCTAATGATGAAGTTACACCAGAAGTTTAAATGATGCGATGGTAAAATTCATGAAGAATAAACATGAAACAGAAAAGGAGAAATGATAATTATGCACATGGAATTTACAATATGGTGAAAAGTAGATGTATTGAGAAGTGAAGTGTATTGGCTTGGTAAATCACTGGTACTAAATGCCCTTGGCAATAATAATAAAATAATCGAGTGCATGTATTTTTGAAGCAATTTTATTCCATTTTATTTTATTTTATTTTTTTATTTACTCACTGCGAATTCCCAAGTTATTCATGTTTGGGTTTCAGGGATATAGAGTCCCCAACCCAATCCTTTCACCAGTGTCCACTTCCTTTCACAAATGTCTCATTTCCCTCCCATTCTTCAGCTTGCCTCTGTTAGAGGTCCCTTACAGATGTCATTTTATGCACACTGGTTTACAGTCAGGGTACTAATAGGGCGTCATGGGTAACACTTGACCACCTTTCATACCTCCCATGCTCCTCTGGTTGAGCACTTCACCACTGTAGTTTTCTCTTCCTTTTCCTAAAATCCGGGCTGGAGCGATAGCACAGCAGTAGGGCATTCGCCTTACAAGCGGCCAACATGGCCGACCCGAGTTCGATTCCTCCGCCCCTCTCGGAGAGCCCAGCAAGCTACCGAGAGTATTTGATATGCCAGACACAGTAACAACAAAGTTTCCAGTGGAGACGTTACTGGGCCCGCTCGAGCAAATCAACGATCAACGGGAGGGCCTTTACTTTATTTTTACTTTACTTTCCTAAAATCCACCTAGACCTTGCCACAGACTCCTCTCTCTAACCCCCAAAGCCAGGAACACCCACTATCATGTTTCTTAGTAAAAACCTGTTCTCAGATTCTTTGTTTCTAGTGATATGGGGCATTTGCTACTGCCCTACTGTCTTGTTTTTATTCGCATATCAGAGAGATCAGTCTATGTCCCTCTTTCTCACCCTGGCTAACTTCACTAAGAATGATATTCTCCAGATCCATCCATTTAGCAGCAAATGGTTTGTTGCTTGATTATTTTATAATTGCCTTTCAAAACATTTTTATTGTTTTGATAATGAGTACAATACTGTTAATGTTATAGTTTTTTTAGCAAATGCTTTTTTATTGAGATATCATAATTTACAATTCATTCTATTGAAGTCCTTTCACAGCGGCAGGGCTATTAAACCCAACTCTCCAGCAATACTTCAGAACTCTACTCCTATTATCAGACAGTCTCTATGCCCTGCTCCTCTCTCAGTCTCCCTGATTCCTATTTCTGTTAGTCATGTATTGGGGTTTGCGTGCTCTGCACTGTCGAAGCGCATTCTTTGTTTTTTACATTTCTTGTATTAGCAAACTTATCTTGTATTTATGATTTACTTTTGACTCTTTTCACTCTACCAATTTCATTCAAGTGAAGGTAAATTGCAAAGCTTTATCTTTTCTCACAGCTGAGTAGTATTCCCTTGTACATGTATACCAGGCTATTTTTCCCTCTAATCTTCTGTTGAGTACTATGCTGTTTCTAGATATTCACTATTGTAAATTCTGCTGTGAGAAACATGGGGATATATCCTTTCAGATTAATGTTTTTGTATTCTTGAGATAAATACCCAGGTGTGGAATGGGTGGGTCAGGTGGAAACTCTTTATGTTGGTCATGTTTTGAGAAGTCCCAAGCTGTTTCTCAAAGTGAAGCATACAACAGTTTCCATGATAGTGAATAAGCATTTCATTTCAGCACATGCTGCCTGTATTTATTATCTCTGACCTTTTTCATATAAATCATTCTCACTGAATTGTGGTGAGATTTCAGTGTTTTTGTTTTCATTTCATTTGTAATCAGTGGTGGGGAACATTTTTATTCTGTCTGCTGACCATCTGTGTATATCTCATTGGAGGAAATACCTGTTAATCTCCTTTTTTTTATCGTTATAGGTTTTTTCTTGTTATTATTGAGCTTTGAAAGTGCTTTGTGCATCTTAGAAATGAACACTTTCCTGATGAATGGTGTGAAATATTTTCTTTGAATTAGTAGAGTTTCTTTTGAATTTAGGCTTTATTTCTTATCCAACATAGAAGCTTTTTAGTTTTACGATACTTCCATTTATTTATTTCTTCTTTTATTTGCTTTTCCACTGAAGTTGAATCATTGAAGCATTTTCTCAGATAAAGTTCTGGAAGAGTCATCCTATATTTTCATAAATGTATTTTATAGATATAAATTTCTTATTAAGGTCTTTAATCCATTTTAAGTTTAACGGCATGAGATAGAGGTCTAAATTCATTTTCTTCCATGTGGCTAATCAGATTTCCTAGTACTATTTATTTAAAGGGTTCTCTACCCCACCTCATAAACTACTTGGTTGTAAATTAGCTATTAAGACACTTGAAGGGCTTCATCTGGGCTCTCAATTCATTGATCTAAGAGTCTATCTTTTATCTAATAACAGTTTTTGATTACAACTTTGTAGTTGAGCTTAAAGTCTGGGAATATAATGCTTACCATCTTTTTTCAGAATTATTTTGGATATTTTAGAAATTTTATGATTCTATAACTTTAGAAGTGATTTTCTATGTCAATACATAATACTTGGAAATTTAATGAGATCACATTGCATCTTTAACTTGATTTAAAGAAGATGGTTAGTTCAATGATGCTCATCCTACTGGTCTATTGCAAGTGCTGTTTCCATTTTCTTTTGTTTTTTATTCCTTTCAGAAATAAGTTATAACTTAAACTAAGCAGGTTTTGCTACTACTTTGTTAAATTGACTGCTTGATATGTGAAGGCTTTTGACTTGTCTGTCTAGATTAAGAACCAATTCATGACAAAAATCCTTAACCACGTGAATACCATAGAAACTTATGTCAATTTCATAAAGGCAATATACAAACAAATTCAGAGCAAACATCATCCTTAAATAGGAAACCTTATCTGCAATATTTTCTGACATCAGCAGGATGTCAAAAAACTTTTACTCTAATACAAAAACGTCTTGCTATTTTCTTATTTTTAGGGTTTGCTCATAAATCGATACTAATTTTTTCACAGATGTTATTTTGTTTAGGATAATATAAATGCAATCCCTTACCAGATAAGATATTAGCCATCATAATGATTTATGATGATCCCCTGCCCTTGCACAAAATAATGATAAAATGATAAAATTTTAAAACTCTATGTTACAAAGGAAAAGATGAGATGACCAATGCCATCCTCGAGTGTTTTTTCCTCCTACGGGTCAACATTCTTTGTTCACAAAGGAATTTGAGAACTATACACCCACAGTCTACACTGTCTCTGTGGCCATCCTGCCCTGTGTCCTGCATCTGCCATGTCCCACATTTATAAGCATCCATAAAGAGTGACTAGATGTTTTGACACAAACCTCTGTGAACATAGCCTGCGTCACTCATTTCTAACCTTTAAAGTAATCAAAGATAAGGGCCAGGAAAATAGGCAGGCAAGGTGCTTGTTTTGCACACAGCTGATGACATTCAATCCCCGGCACATATGGTCCCCCAAGAACCATCAGAAGTGATTTCAAAGTGCAGACACAGGAGTATGCCCTGAGCACTGCTGAGTATAGCACAAAAATCAAAAACAAGTAAAGTAACCAGTCATACATTATTAAATAATCTACTGACATTGTTTTGCAATGCTGAAAGACAAAATGCATGTATAATGTATGCTTTCTTTTCTCTTTGAGTATTTTTAATTTTTTTCTTATGAATAAACTTTATTGGTTATCAAAAATAAAGAGGTACAAATTTTAAACTGCAGTTATAATTTAGAACTAAAGGAAGACATTGATAGAATCTCTTAGATAATAATGCAACACAACCGTTAGGTACATAAAACATATATGTAAAATAAGAGATGAATCAAGCGATTGAAACTACCTACTGGCTCCCATTTGACCCAGCAATACCACTCCTGGGAATATATCCCAGAGAGGCAAAAATGTATAGTCAAAGTGACATCTGCACTTGTTTGTTCATTGCAGCACTCTTTACAATAGCCAGAATCTGGAAAAAACCTGAGTGCCCAAGAACAGATGACTGGTTAAAGAAACTTTGGTACATCTACACAATGGAGTACTATGTAGCTCTTAGAAAAGATGAAGTCATGAAATTTACATACAAGTGGTACTATATGGAAAGTATGCTAAGCGAAATGAGTCAGAAAGAGAGGGATAGACATAAAAGATCGCATTCATCTGGGGGACATAAAGTAACAAAATAGGAGATTAATACACAAGAATAGCCGAGATCAGTACCAGGAGGATTACTCCATGGCTTAGAGGCCAGCCGGGCATTCTAGGGGAAAGGGCAGCTCAGATAGAGAAGGGAGCACCAAATAAAGGGTGTTTGGAGGATCCTCCAAGAATGGGAGATGCATGTTGAAAGTAGACTATGGACCAAACATGATTGCCACTCAATGCCTCTTTTGCAGACCATAACACCCAAAAGGAGAGAGAGGACAAAAGGGAATGCCCTGCCACAGAGGCAGGGTGGTATGGGGGGATGGGGGGATGGGGGTGGGAGGGATACTGGGATCCATGGTGGTGGAAAATGGGCACTGGTGGAGGGATGGGTATTTGATCATTGTATAATCGAAACCCAAGAACAAAAATTTGTAAGTCTACAACTGTACCTCATGGTGTTTCACTAATAAAAATTATTTAAGAAAAAGGAACGTACCCACTGGCTTGAGCCCAAAGCTGAGCTGTTCTGCCACCCTCTACTCACTCATCCAGGAATGCGCCCAGCGGCAGGGCCCCTTCCCGGGGCTGCAGCTAAAGTGGCCGCAAGTTGTTCTCCCCTTACATATCCCATAAGAACCATAAGTTACTCTCTTAGATGGAACTTTCACTAGGATAGCTTAACCAACAGAAACACATTAGCCAATAATTCATTAAGCCCATCTCAATTTATTCTTCATCTTAAGCAGAATAGTAACAGTGAGCATAAAGAACTAAGCCACACAGGTCACAATGGAAAAGCAACGCAGAAGCCCACCAAGCTTACTTATTGAAGAGGCTAGCCCAGTAGACACCAACAGTAATGAAGTGCTAGACAACATGTCTGAAAAGGAATTTAGAAAGGAGCTACTAAGAATGCTTGGGGAGCTAAAAGAAACAATGGAAAGCAATGTCAATAAAAGACAAGAGGATTTGAAGGTAGAAATGAGGAAAATGCAAACAAAATTACAAACAGAAATGTCAGACTGAAAAACCTGGTAGGCAAATTGAAACACTCTGTGGAAGGCCTCAGCCTCAGAGTAACAGATGCTGAGGACAAAATCAGTGAGCTCAAAGATAAAGTCCAGAGACTCTCCAGAAAAGAGCAGAAAATGGAAAAGAGACTCATAATCCAGGAACAGATGACAAGAGAAGATCGTGATGAAGCCAAGAGGAGTAACATAAGAATTATTGGAGTCCCAGAGGGACAGGAAGAAAACCTCTATAAAGAAGAAAACTGCATGCCTCTTCCCGCCAAATGGGACCCTCTCTGCCAGGCAACCAGAGGCCACTTTGGGGGACACCGGCCGGAGCGTTGTGGGACTCCCCATCTGCCTCATTGGACCCTCCATTCCAGGTTCCTTGGTGGGAGTGTCCCCGGGAATTGCCGGTGGCATGGCCACTATGTAGGGGGCATGGCCTCCCCAGAAGTGGGCGTGGCCTTCTCCAGGGTGCTTTCTCTAGGCGTGAGTGGCCACAGCTATATTTCCCAATCCAAGCACTACAGACTTTCATCCTACCCTTTATCACCTAATACCGACGAAAAATTTCTGACCACCTCTACTACAATACAACAATTTTCCACTCACCTACTCCAATTCTAACAAAAGACCAGTACGAAATAAGCTGTACAAGCCCAATATTAAAGAGCACCTCCTCCAAAGCTTCAATCAATGCCTGTTATAATCCAAAGAATAATGCCTGACTGAGAAGAAGGTCGGACTCTAGAAAGGGAGAAGGGTGACTACCATCGACCGACATTATCCAGAATCCTTTCCCACAATAAGAGGGAACAGTACCTGTGAATTTCAGGGTTCTATGTCTAGACAATCAAAAAAACAAGAAGAAACAGCGCAAATCTCCACTACAAGGAGAATATGAAGAAAAGAATCCTGAATCCTCAACCGAGGTTATCCACAATTATGCTCTCTTCGATAAAGAATTCAGAGATGAAATGCAGAGGATGTTCAAGGAACTACTCAAAGAATCAATGGAGGATATATCCAGAAAACTAAAGGAATAAATGAAAGAAACAATAGAACAGATAGTCAAGAAAATATAGGAAGAAATGAGAGTAGAAATAAAAGAGCTACAAAAAGAAGTGTCACAAAAAAAGGATTTGGTAGACGAAATTAAAAACTCAGTAAGTGCCCTTAGCAGTAGGATGAATACAGCTGAAGAGAGGATCAGTGATCCTGAAGATGAGCAACAGAAATCCCACAGGGAACAACAAGCAATGGGAAAAGACCTCAAAATGGCTCTAAGGAGAATCAGAGACCTAGGGGATGACGCCAAGAGTAACAACATTATAATTATTGAAGTACCAGAAGGACAGGGAGACAACCCCAATGAAAAAGCCACAGTCAAAGAAATCATTGCTGAAAATTTCCCAGAGTTAAGGAATGCAGACATACAGATCCAAGGAGTCAGAAGGGTGCCAACTAAAAGTGACCCCAATAAAAACACTCCAAGGCATATCATAGTCAGAACGATGGATTCTGTGGACAGAGACACAATACTACAAGCAGCAAGATAAAAGAAGGAAATCACATACAAAGGAGCATCCCTTAGATTTACAGCAGACCTATTAGAGGAAACCCTAAAAGCCCAATGGCAATGGTAGGATATAGTGAAAAAACTCAATGAAATGAATGCCTCACAAAGAATACTTTATCCAGCTAAACTCTCACTCAAACTCGATGTAACAATACACCACTTTTTACAATATGGAAAGTATCATGCTAAGCGAAATGAGTCAGAAAGAGAGGGATAGACATAGAAAGATTGCATTCATCTGGGGGATATAAAGTAACAAAGTATGAGATTAATACCCAAGAATAGCTGAGATCAGCACCAGGAGGATTACTCCATAGCTTAGACGCCAGCCGGGCATTCTAGAGGAAAGGGCAGCTCAGATAGAGAAGGGAGCACCAAATAAAGGATATTTGGAGGATCCTCCCAGGAGGGGAGATGCATGTCGAAAGTAGACTATGGACTGAACATGTTTGCCACTCAATGCCTCTTTTGCAGACCACAACACCCAAAAGGAGAGAGAGAACACAGGGGATTGCCCTGCCACAGAGACGGGGGGGGATGGGGGGATGGGGGTGGGAGGGATATTATCCATGGTGGTGAAAAATGGGCACTGGTGGAGGGATGGGTATCTGATCATTGTATAATTGAAACCCAAGCACAAAAAATTGTAAATCTATAACTGTAAAAAAAAATAAAATAAATGGAAAAAAAACAATACACTACTTTGTAGATAAACAACAGCTCAGGAACTTCATAGAATCAAAATCAAATCTAAAAGAAGGGCTAAAGAGACTCCAGTAAGATAAGAAGGAAAACACTTATAAATACAACCATCCCCTACAGAAAGATGGCACAAGCACCCATGACAATAATCTCTATCAATGTCAATTGAATAAATGCACCAATCAAGAGGCACAGAGTGGCAAAATGGATCCAGAAACTTAAGTCAACATTCTACTGTCTACAAGAAACTCATCTAAACAATCAGAGCAAACACAGACTCAAAGTTAAAGGATGAAAAACAGTCCTGCAAGCAAACAGCTTCCTCATAAAAGCTGGGGTAGCCATACAAATATCCGACAACATTAATTTCAGGTTGAAAAAGATTAGAAGGGACAGCGAAGGCCATTTTCTCTTCATCAAGGGATACGTACAAGAGGAAGAAATCACACTCTTGAATTTATACGCACCTAACAAGGGAACAGCTAAATAATTAAAAGAACTGCTAACAGATTTTAAGGAGGATATTGCTAGCAACACAATAGTAGCTGGAGAGTTCAACATCGCCTTATCACCTCTGGATAGATCAACAAAAACAAAACTCAAGGAAACATTGGCTTTGAAAGAAAAAATAGAAAAGAAAGGACTTACAGACCTACACAGGACTTTATACCCCAAAAAGAAAGAATTCACATTCTTCTCCAGTGCGCACGGAACATTTTCCATAATAGACCATGTGCTAGGCCACAAAACATATCTCAATAGAATCAGGAAGATAGAAATAGTATCAGCCATCTTTTCAGACCATGATGCACTGAGTATAGAAGTGAATCACACACAGACACGGAGAACCAAATCAAACACCTGGAAACTAAACAACTCAATGCTGAACAACAAATGGATCAGGAAGGAAGTCAAGGACAAAAATCAAAAGGTACCTGGAAACAAATGAGAATGAAGACACGAGGTACCAGAACTATGGGATGCAGCTAAAGCCAGTTCTTCTCAAGTTTTTCCAGGAAATTGAAAAAACAGAAACTCTCCCAAAGAGATTCTATGAATCCCATATCTCTAATACCAAAAGGAAACAAAGACACCAAAAAAAAAAATTAAACTACAGGCCAATGGCCCTGATAAAAATGGATGCGAAGATTCTTATCAAAATACTAGCAAATAGAATTCAACAACTCATCAAAAAGATCCTACACCATGACCAAGTGTGATTCCCACCAGCAATGCAAGGATGGTTTAACATACCGAAATCAATCAACATGATCAATTATATCAAGAAAAGAAAAGATAAAAATCATATGATAATATCAATACATGCAGAGAAAGGATTTGAAAAGATTCAGCACCCGTTTATGATGAAAGTCCTCGCCAAATTTTGGATAGAGGGGACTTTCCTCAATATAGTTAAAGCCATCTACCAAAAGCCTACAGCAAGCATCATCCTCAATAGGGAAAAACTGAGAACAATCCCCTTAAGATCAGGGACGAGACAAGGATGCCCACTCTCTCCACTACTGTTCAATATAGTAATGGAAGTACTTGCAATAGCTATTAGGCAAGAAAAAGATATTGAGGGCATCCAAGTAGTAAAGGAAGAAATCAAGCTCTCAATATTCGCAGATGATATGATACTAAGTGAACCCTAAAATGTCTACCAAGAAATTCCGAGAAACGATAGACTTGTATAGTAAAGTTGCAGGCTATAAAATCAATACCCAAAAGTCCATGGCTTTCCTATACGCAAAAAGTGAGAGAGAGGAAAGTTACATGAAAAAATCAATCCCGTTCACAATTGTGCCCCAGAAAATCAAGTACCTAGGAATCAGCTTAACTAAGGAAGTAAAGGACCTGTACAAAGAAAACTACAAATGCTACTTCAGGAAATAAAAGAGGACACGAGGAAATGGAAAAATATCCCGTTTATGGATCAGGATATTTAACATTGTCAAAATGGCAATACTTCCCAAAGCACTGTACAAATTCAACACAATCCCTATTACAATACCCATGACAATCTTCAGAGAAATGGAGAAAACACTCCTGAAATTTATATGGAACAATAAGCCCCCACGAATAGCTAAAGCAATTCTTGGGAAAAGAAAATGGGAGGAATCAACCTCACTAACTTCAAGCTCTACTACAAGGCAGTAATAATTAAAACAGCATGGTACTAGAACAAAGGTAGAGCTGTAGACCAATGGAACAGGGGTGAATACACTGACATCTCCCCCCAAGCATATGATCATCTAATCTTTGATAAGGGGGCAAGAAAAGTGAAGTGGAGCAAGGAAAGCGTCTTTAACAAACTGTGCTGGCAAAACTGGGCGGCTACATGCAAAAAAGTGGGCTCAGATCTCTGCCTAACGCCATGTACAAAAGTAAGATCAAAGTGGATTAAAGACCTGAACATCAGACCGGAATCCATAAGGTACATTTAAGAAAAAGTTGTCAAAACCCTCCATGACATTAAAGCTAATGGTATCTTCAAAGATGTCATTCCACTGCCCAAGCAAGTGAAAACAGAGATAGACAAATGGGACTATCTTAAACTAAGAAACTTCTGCACCTCCAAAGAAACAGTGACCAAAATACAAAGACAGTCTACAGAATGGGAAAGGATATTCACCGAAAACACATTCGACAAGGGGTTCATATCAGGATATACAAAGTACTGGTTGAACGCCACAAGAAAAAAACATACAACCCCATCAAAATTTGGGGTGATGAAATGAGCAGAAACTTTCTCAAAGAAGAAATTCGAATGGCAAAAAATCACATGAGAACATGCTCCACATCATTAAACATCAGGGAAATGCAGATCAAAACCAAAATGAAATATCATTTCACACCACAGAGACTGATCCACATCCACAAGAACAAAAGCAGCAGGTGCTGGTGCGGTAGTGGTGAGAAAGGGACTCTCCTTCACTGCTGGTGGGAATGCCGACTGGTTCAGCCCTCTTGGAAAACACTATGGACGATTCTCAAAAAATTAGAAATTGAGCTCCCATTTGACCCAGCAATACCACTCTTGGGAATATATCCCAGAGAGGCAAAAAAGTATAGTCGAAGTGACATCTGCACTTGTTTGTTCATTGCAGCACTCTTTACAATAGTCAGAATCTGGAAAAAACTGAGTACCCGAGAACAGATGACTGGTTAAAGAAACGTTGGTACAGTTACACAATGGTGTACGATGTAGCTGTTAGAAAAGATGAAGTCATGAAATTTACATACAAGTAGTACTACATGGAAAGTATCATGTTAAGCAAAATGTGTCAGAAAGAGAGGGATAGACATAGAAAGATTGCATTCTTCTGGGAAACATAAAGTAATAAAATAGGAGACTAACACCCAAGAATGGCCAAGATTAGTACCAGGAATTTTGCTCCATGGCTTAGAGGCCAGCCACACATGCTAGGGGAAAAGGCAGCTCAGATAGAGAAGGGAGTACCAAATAAAGGGTGTTGGGAGGATCCTCCCAGGATGGAGAAGCATGCTGAAAGTAGACTATAGCCCAAACATGATTGCCACTCAATGCCTCTTTTGCAAACCACAACACCCAAAAGGAGAGAGAGAACAGAGGGGAATGCCCTGCCGCAGTGGCAGCATGGGTTGGGGGGGAATGGGGAGTGGGAGGGATACTGGGATCCATGGTGGTGGGAAATGGGCACTGGTGGAGGGATGGGTATTTGATCATTGTATAATTGAAACCCAAGCACAATATTTATAAGTTTACAACTGTACCTCATGGTGTCTCACTAATAAAAATTTTAAAAAAACATACTTCTCATAAATTCATTTGTAGGTGCATATAATCCCTTAAAATGCATGGTATAATAAAAGATATTCTTTAGTGTCTTAAATAAAACTATTAATACGTATATCCAAATGTACAAATAACATGAGAATTTAGGTTAAAATGGAAACATGTTAAAATATTTAAACAGGATGCATGAGACAAAGATATATAAGGTGGTGTGGCATTGATTACCGTCTATCTGAAAGTTTTACGTCCAAATGACATAACAAGTTGAAAATACTATGTGGAAATATTTAGATAATGAATCCCAATTATACCTCTTTGGAAGTTAAAAAATAATACTCAGGGGGGTGAGGAAGCAATACCTTGGAAATGAGATAATTATTCATTCAAAATTCATCAAAATGTGTTCATTATTTTTAAAACAATATAATTAAAGCAACTTCTGCTCATTAGAAAAATTTAAAAACCTACTACCACCCGTGTAGTTTAAGTGTTAAAACACTGGGCATGCATGTTTAAGACTCTGAATTCTATCCCCAAGGACCTCATCTCCTGCTCTCTGGACAACTCTCTGTGTGGCTCTCTTCATTCCTAAGCATGGAGCACCACAGGACCCTAGCAGTGCCTATGGAGTGAATCCCACAATAGAATGAATGAATAAATAAATAAATAATTTTGAATCCCTGATATTAAATGTATTAGCAATGTAGATTTTAATATGGAGAGAAATTAAATAGATATTCTGTTACAGATCTTTAATTATCAAACAAAAATTTTGATATCATCTTAATATTTTGGCAAAAATGTCCTATTGAAATGCAATAAGATGACATACAATGATAAACTGAACATATTGAGACACTGTAAGATAAATTACTTAAAAATTTTACTGACATGGATATACTCTCACAAGCCATCAGAAAATATAGAATGAAAATGCACAATTTTGGCTTGGCCAAATCCATCATTTAACAGTTTCTCATAGAAACTGAAGTGCTATTTGAATGTGAAATGAAAATGCATAAGTTTATGAAATTTTGTACACTTATTAAAAATAAATTTGACTATTTGAGTAATTCTTGCAAGTAATTCTTGAAAGATTTGTTTGTTTGGGGGCCATACCCAGTGATGAGCACTTATACTGAGTTTGAATCTTAGAGAAGATTCACAAGACCAAAAGTGTCTATATTTGCCACTAAAACCTATTACATGAAAGCATTGCACTATGAATAACATTATAAAAAAGGAAATACTTGACAGGCACAGTCTCAAATTAAGGAATCTGAAGGAGTCAGGTGTACAGTCCCTCCTCACAAATAACATAGTTGGACACGTCTATTCTGTCCTGTCAGAATTCATTAATTTATGAAGAAAATTACAATTGAATCTCAGAGAGCCAAACCAGAATCATAGTTGGAGATGCGTATATTATACTGGTTATACAGTAACTTTGCCTTATTAGTAACCCCAAAAGAAGAAACTTATTGTGTCTCAGACCACCACAAATGATCAATGTCACCGTTATCAAACCCTCTTAAAACACCTCAGACATATGTTTTGACAACATTATTAATCAGCATATTTCATGCTTTTAGTAGGGTGAGTGCCATGCTTGAAGTTTAGCAGAAATAACTCGATCTAGTTACAGGAACACTAGAATTCACCTTCAAATGAAAGATATGTGATCAAATAATCAAAACCTGGTTCTCCTATTAATTTTTGTCCAAGTTAAGATGGATTGCATAACGTTAAGAACCCTCATCAGTTCTTTAAGAACTAAAGCCAAGAACTTCAGACAACACTGAAGATAGAAAGAGCTGACAAATTCCTCTGTGGAAGCAGCTACATTGTTAGTTCTTTTCAGCTCTTACTGGACATATAAACCCAAATTCTATTGCTGACGAGTCCAGATCTTCAGCCAGATAGAACCCGTCACTGGTGACAGAATAAAAGACATCTCCTTTACCAACTCACCTGTTTTCTCATCACCATACTAGGGAAAAAAACATTTATGCACCATTTTCTATACATGGGACATAAGGTTATGTATGTTCATTGCACACTGTACAACTGTGCTCATTCAAAATTGCCCCTAGTAAGCATAATTTCTACTGGAGTCAAACTATGAGCAGATGGTTGCATCATATTAGCATTACCAGATAAAACCAAACTCTTCATTCCACTTTCTGAAATTTGTTCTACAGTTTGTGCCTCCCCAACTTATTATCAGACTTATAAACCCACACTTCCTTCCTATGTTCCTTCCTGCTTTCTTCCTTCCATTTCTTCTTCCTTTCTTCTTCCCTTCCTTCTTTCCACCCTCCCTCTTTTCCTTACCCTCTATTTTCTTTCTCTCTCCCCTCCCCCCCACCACCCCCTCTCTGTTTTTCTTTATTCCTACTTCCTCTTAATCACTAGATCACTTGACATCCCATTACTCATCGATTTGCTCGAGCAAGCACCTGTAACGTCTCCACTCATCCCTGTCGCGTGCTAGTATAGCCAATGGCATCTGCTCATTCTAGGAACACAAAGAGCCTCAAACTGACTGTTAAGGGTCTTGACGAAGAAGGCTGACCATCTTATAGATGGATGGCCACACAATCTTTTGACATCATGTGGGATCCAGTCAGTAATGGCTCTAGTCCAGCAGCCGTCTCCAAATCTCATTACGTGTCCACCATATCTGATTTTCAATGCCTTGGCAAAAGAAACAGCCTGATTCTTGATCATCGAGGAAGGTCGAAACTCCAGATTCTTTCTTTCATTTGAGCGAAGGTGATACTACAAGCATAGCTCTTTCGATTCCTCTTTGCGAGACCCGATAGCGTTATCATCCTGTTTTTATAGGGCCCAGGTCTCTGAAGCATATGTTAATGCTGGAAGAACAGTGAAATTGAAGAGAGGTGCCTGGAGCCGGAGGTTATTTGTCCTCTTAGCTATTTCTTTGACGCTCTTGAAGGCGTTCCAAACCGCTCTCTTTCTCCTGCGCAACTCAGGTGCCAGGTCATTCGTCATGTTGACTTCTCGACCCAGGTACACATAACCATTGCATTCGGAGATGTTTGTCCCATTGAGAGCGAATGAAATGTCAGGAAAGAGACCGTTTCTCATAAACATTGTCTTTGTGAGATTCAGCTGGAGTCAGACCATCCATACTCACGTTTGAAGTTGGCCAGCATTTGTGCCACTTGGCTAATGTTTGGTGTTATTAGAACAATGTCATCAGCAAAGCAGAGGTGCTGTAGTTGCCGACCATCTATCTTCACTCCCTTTCCTTCCCATTCCAGTCGTCACATGACGTTCTCAAGGATGGCACTGAAGAGTATCAGTGAAATGGTATTACCCTGCCGAACCCCTCTCTTGACGTCAATGATCAAGTCCTTGTAGAATGGTGAGATCCTGGTAGTAAATCTGTTTTACAGCTCATGGAAGATCCTGGTGTATTGTGTTTGAATGTCCTGTTTGGCTAGGGCTTCAATGACTGTTTCAGTCTGAACAGAATCAAAGGCCTCCTTTAATTCAATGAACATTAGACAGAGTAGCATCTTGAACTCCCGATAAACCTCAATGAGCTTGGTTATTATATGGATATCGTCAATTTTGCTGCAACCTTTTTGGAACCTGGCTTGCTCTCATGGTTGTCCTTCATCTATTGTTCTGCCTATCCTATTCACGATGACTCGAGTGAACAGCTTGTAGACAACAGACAACAGACAGATTGGGCAATAGTTGCCAATGTCATGGATATCTTCTTGTACAGTAGTACAGTCCTGCTGGTTTTCCATTGGGACGGAAACTTGCATTCAGACAGGTAGCATGTGAAGAGCTGAGTTAGTGTTTTGATGAGTACTGACAGCAGGTTCTTCAGATGTTCGGGTCTGACCTTGTCTGGGACAGGTGCTCTTTGCTTCTTTACCCACAAATGGCAGATTTCGGAATGGAGAACGTTGGGAACGACATATCTATTCTGTGGAATTTGGTATGTGGGCAGATGGACGTGGTTATCAAAGAGATCCGAGTAGAAGTCATGGATAATCTTCTCCTTTGCCCTTCTGGAAGATGTGATAGATCCATCAGGACATTGGAGTGCAGCCTTGCATATGGCCAACGTGGCCAACCCGAGTTCAATTCCTCCGCCCCTCTCGGAAAGCCCAGCAAACTACCGAGAGTATCTCACCCACACTGCAAGCCTGGAAAGCTACCCATGACATATTCAATATGCGAAGCACAGTAACAACAAGTCTCAAAATGGAAACTTTACTGAGTCCGCTCGAGCAAATCGATGAACAATGGGAAGACAGTGTGACAGTGTGTGTGTGACTGCAATAAACATATGAGTTCATTTATATGTATGTGTGAATATATGAATATATGAACATGTATAGCATATATGTATATATACAATTTCTTAATCTTAGCATGTTTTTATTTTTTTGATAACTATATGAAGTGTGGTAAATGTATTATCTGGAGTTCCTATTTTTCAATTTGAGCACATTCCACAGTGTTTTTGATCAAATGCATTCCATTAACAATTTATGATTTCTCTTTCAATATTTATTTCTTGTCTATGAGTTATAATTATTCTCATAGTTGTGATATAATATGTCATTGTTATTTTGACTGGAGTTTCATAATAAGTGGTGACAATTTCTTTTCATGTATTTGTATTCTTCCCATCTGTTTGTATCTTTTGGAGAAGATTTCCATTCAGATCCTCTTCCCAAATTTTCATTGAGTTTATTTATTTTTGCTTCTGAATTCACAAGAGCAGTGTTCTGGAATTACTCCTGGGTGAATGCTCATGAATCATTCCATGCAGTGCTGGGGAGACTATGCAGTGCCAGGGATTCAACCTGGGCCTCCACATGTGTAACATATGTGTGATAGTCCATTAAGCTCTCTTCCTGGACACACTACGTTCATTTTGTAATTAATTAAGTAGTATTTCTTTACTGGGATAATATTCATAAACAGTATGTAAATATTTTAGAGGTGCAGTTTTATGTATCTTCAAAGTACATTTGCCACATCATAAGACCACTAAAGTATAAATATCACTTCACCACAATGTTTGCTGTTGTCATTGTTAGTCTGTTAAATTTTATGACATGTTATTCTGTTGAATATTTTTTTTATTATTTGGGATACGAAACCCTTGTCTAACATTTTACTTGTCTTATCCCCATCAATAGGTTACTTTATTATGTTGATGCCTAAAGACAAAAGCAGGGCAAATTTACAAGAAATTATAAAATAATACTCATAAAACAGAGTTGCAGAAATAATTAGCTATAAAATTTTATCTATAGATAATTACATTTAGATATATACATGATATTAACCCATGTTTTATACCAAATAAATTTGGTATTTGAAAAATAAATGTAAATTTATCTACGATATAAACTAGAGAATTTAGATAGCTATATAGAAATAATCACTTAAATCACTTAACTTCCCGTTAGTCGTCTATTTCCTCGAGCAGGCGCCAGTAACGTCTCCATTTATCCCTGTCACGTGCTAGTGTAGCCCAATGGCATCTGTTCGCTCTGGGAACATGAAGAGCCTCAAACCGATCATTCCTGATCTTCACGAAGAAGTCTGACCATCTGGTAGGTGGGCGGCCACGCGGCCTTTTGACATCCCGTGGAATCCAGTCAGCAACAGCTCTAGCCCAGCGGTCGTCTTTAAATCTCATTATGTGACCAGCCCATCTGATTTTTGACACCTTGGCAAATGAGACAGCGTCCCTGATTCTTGATCGTCGACGGATGTCAGAACTCCAGATTTTTTCTCTCATTTGAGTGAAACGTGATATTCCAAGCATAGCTCTTTCTATTTTTCTTTGGGAGACCTGAATAGCGTTCTCATCCTGTTTGCATAGGACCCAGGTCTCTGAGGCATATGTTAATGCAGGAAGAACAGTAGAATCAAAGAGATGTGCCCGGAGCCGGAGGTTCTTCGTCCTCTTAGCTATTTCTTCGACGTTCTTGAAGGTGTTCAAAGCTGCCCTCTTCCTCCTGCGCAGCTCGGGTGCCAGTTCATTTGTCATGTTGACTTCTCGACCTAGGTACACATAGCTGTTGCATTCGGAGATGGTCGTTCCATTGAGAGTGAATGGTGCATCAGGAACGAGGCTGTTTCTCATAAACATTATCTTCGTAAGATTCAGCTGTAGTCCTACCTTTCCACACTCATGGTCAAAGTCAGCCAGCATTTGTGCCGCTTGGCTGATGTTTGGTGTTATTAAAACAATGTCATCAGCAAAGCGGAGGTGGTGTAATTGCCGACCATCTATCTTCACTCCCATTCCTTCCCATTCTAGTCATCGCATGATATTCTCGAGGGTGGCACTGAAGAGTTTCAGTGAAATGGTATCACCCTGCCGAACCCCTCTCCTGACATCAACGATCACTTCTTTGTAGAATGGTGAGATCCTGGTAGTGAATCCGCAATACAGCTCATGGAGGATCTTGATGTATTGGGCTTGAATGCCCTGATTGGCTAGGGCTTCAATGACCGCTTCTGTCTCAACAGAATCAAAGGCCTTCTTTAAATCAATGAACGTTAAACAGAGCGGCATCTTGAACTCCCGAGAAACCTCAATGAGTTTGGTTATTGTGTGGATATGGTTGATGGTGCTGAATCCCTTGCGTAACCTGGCTTGCTCGCATGGTTGTCCTTCATCTACTGTTCTGCCAATCCTATTTAGGATGATTTGAGTGAACAACTTGTAGGTGACAGAAAATAGGCAGATAGGGCGATAGTTGCCAATGTCATGAATGTCACCCTTCTTGAACAGTAGTACGGTCCTGCTGGTTTTCCATTGGGATGGAACCTTGCATTCAGACAGGTAGCGAGTGAAGAGCCAAGCCAGTGTATTGATGAGTACTGATGGCAGGTTCTTCAGGTGTTCAGGTCTGAGCTTGTCTGGGCCGGGTGCTGTTTGTTTCTTTACCGACGAAGTGGCGTGTTGGATTTCGGAAGGGAGAACGTTGGGAACAACATATCCATTCTGTGGAATTTGGTGGACATGTGGACATGGCTATCGACACGGCAAGTGGACATAGCTATCAAAGAGATTTGAGTAGAAGTCATGGATAATCTTCTTCATTGCCTTTCTGGAGGATGTGATGGATCCATCAGGACGTTGGAGGGCAGTCATCTTGGTCTTGTAGTTGGCGAAGGACAGGCGGGCGTTACGAATACTTTTCCCCGCTTCTGCCGCATCTATCAGTACTTCTGCTCTTCTCTCTTTGAGGTCTTCCTTGATCGCATCTCTGCACTGCTTTGTGAGCTCGGACATTAGCTTGCGGTTGCCTGAGGCATGTGCCAAACCACGCTGGCGAATTAGCTCAAGAGTTTTCGAAGACAGGCGATTTTTTGTGGCTATCTCTCTCTTGGCGTTCTTCGCACATTCATGGAGGTGCTGAACCAGTCGATCATATTCCTCATCAATGTTGTCGACAATGGCATCTTCCCATGTTGCCGTAATAGTGCCAAAGAGTTCCCAGTTGGTGGTCGTTCTGGGAGTTCTCTTTTTGAACTTTGCAGCCCTTTCTCCCCGCTCTGTGAAGTAGAATTTTGCACGGAGGAGACAGTGGTCCGATCCCGTTCGAAATTTTGGGACAACAGCAACATCAGTCAGGCAAAACCGTCGATTGAATATGATGTGGTCTTTTCGTTGTGGAATCGTCCACCGGGAGACTCCCATGTCCAACGTTTAGGTTCTGCCTTCTGGAACTGTGAGTTACCATGGATGGTCTTGGTCAACATGATGAACTAAGACAGTCTCTCACCCAGTTCTTTCCATTCTAGGCCATGGTTCCCGATGTGAAGTTCTTCAGCTGATCTTCTCGGTCCTATCTTGGCATTAAAATCACCCATGATGATCTTGTAGAAGGTGTGGTCTTCTTTATAGAACTTCTCCAGCTCCATGTAGAACTTCTCGATTTCTCTTTCATCATAATGAGATGTTGGTGCAGAGACAATGAAGATAGAAACTGCAGGCAGTGAGCCACATCTATTCAGATGTAAACGTCCGATTCGGGTTGTTAGGCATTCGAATGAATCAATGCTCTTGGCCAAGTTTGTGTTGACAAGGACACTGACGCCTCCGACACCTCTTCTATCGCATGTTCCGAGGAACAATTCTTCTCCAGTGTCGAAAACGGCATGGTGAGATTCGTGCCTTCTTGTCTCAGTCAGACCAATGATGTCGTACTTGATCATTCGCGCTTGTACCATCAGGTCCTCGATGGATGTATCTGATGCTAGCGTACGTGCATTGAAAGTACAGACGATCATTTTTGTCTTCCTTCATTGTGGCAGCCTAGTTTGGCCTTGAGATTTTGTCAGCCTCTCCTTTCTCATCCTTCTCAGTGCTGCTATGTCGGTGAAGCCTTCAGGGTCAGGTGAATGAGACCAGTTGTAGTTACTGGTTTTGGCATATCGAATACACAACGGATAGCTTGCCAGGCTCTTCCGTGCGGGCGGAATACTCTCGGTAGCTTGCCAGTCTTTCCGAGAGGGATAGAGGCTTTTGAGGCGACCTCTAATCAACCTTGTAGGTGTTACCATATTTGAACCCTATCAAATATGGTACGGCAATTCCGGAAGATGGGTATTTAGTGTCTTATGATGTGGTTGGTGGAAGCAGACAGGGCAGGGTAGGGTGGGGCTCCTGATTAGAATCCCTTTGTCACCTGTGGTTGGTGGGAGCAAGCAGAGAATCTCTGTCCCTTGGTCCGCCGAGCTGGAGTCCAAGGTCTCAGAGAGTTCCGTTTATCTTGTTCTGTGGGTCTTCAGTCGTGCATGAGTCTCGGCTGGAGCTGCCACGCGGGTCCAGAAAGTGTCCTGTGGTTGGTGGGAGCAAGCAGAGAAACTCTGTCCCTGGGTCCGCCGAGCTGGAGTCCAAGGTCTCAGAGAGTTCCGCTTATCTTGTTCTGTGGGTCTTCAGTCGTGCGTGAGTCTCGGCCGGAGCTGCCATGCGGGTGCGGAAAGCGTCCTGGAGTGTGGCGACGGCTGGGTAGTGGAGGTAGTGTCCATAGAAATAATAACCTCAATTTATTGAGACTAAACAAAATATTTGTAAAAGTTGAATATCCATATCCATTCCCAAATTAAAAATTCTTAGCAAACTAGGAAAGAAAAAGACAATTCCTTCCACTTGCTAAATGATATCTTCAACAAAGTACAATTGACACCATATTTGAAAATGACTGTTTCTCGAGCCAAGATCACCAGGAAGTCCCAGATGGGGTAGGTGCCACATCCTACCTTCTCCAGATGGAACCCTGGAGACCATGAACCTCTACAAGTATAGCTCGGGCATGCGGGAACCAGAACTTTTATTCCAAACTGCAAGGCCAAGTAAGCAGCTGCACGACATCTCCTTATATACAAAGTGATCAATGGAAAGTAAATCATCCAACGTTTCTCCCTGAAAACCAGGCTTAACTCCTTTACAAACCACAACACCCAATAGGAGAGAGAGAACAAAAGGGAATGCCCTGCCACAGAGGCAGGGTGGGATGGGGAGATGAGGGGTGGGAGGGATACTGGGATCCGTGGTGGTGGTAAATGGTCACTGGTGGAGGGATGGGTATTCAAAATAAATAAACAAATAAATAAATAAAAAATTTTTAAAAAAAAAGAAAGAAAGAAAGAAAATGACTGTTTCTCCCTCACCATCAAGAATACAAGGAAACTGATTTTGTCATTTCTATTGAACTGTATAGGTTTAATGTGTTATATGTTATGACAATATAACAAGTTAATAAAAGAGAAAAATGGACTTAATATAAATAAAACAATACCTGTGTTTTCCTACAATTTGACTCGCTCAGTAAAAAAATTTATATAAAAAATTCACTGACCCATGTGCCCTGGTCTACCAATTCACCACTAAATATCTGATGAGATGCAAGTCAAGCAGCCAAAATTTATGGAAGCACTGGTTTCTGCAGCTGACAACTTTGGGGAGCTCTCATAAGGCTGGAGGGCCAAGTAGCTACCTTGCCAAAGCCCTAGCAGCCACACCCACATCTCCCACTGCTACAGCCAAGCCAATGAATTGACTCTACCACTTCATTAATATTCTTTGCAGAGATGCCAAACTGTGAATAATTTCAGGTACTCAAGTTCCCAGGCTAGAAACTCTGATGTCTTCGCAGAGCTGAGAGTGCAGCCTCCCCTCATCCACCCCTGTACTGCCATAGGTGGCCACACCCCTCCCCATATCCCCTGCCACATTAAAAGACTTGGCCCAAACCATAGATCCTGAAGTCTCTGGACTAATTTCTCACTACTAAAATTCCAACAGGAGCAAGCCAGATTAGAAGGGAATGTAACATAGAAGCCAATGAACAAAAGCATTAACCCAGAAGGCTCAACTGGGTTACTAGCAACAGATTAGTAAAATTTTTAATGAGGACTTAATAACCCCATGAGGAGACTTAACAATTTTCACTGTAGCACTGTAGCACTGTCCTCCCGTTTTCATCGATTTGCTCAAGCAGGTCTAGTAACGTCTCTATTGTGAGACTTGTTGTTACTGTGTTTGGCATATCAAATATGTCACAGGTAGCTTGCCAGGTTTTGCTGTGCAGGTGAGATTTTCACACAAAAAGTTAATTTTTTTACACCTATTGATTGTAATATTGGAGCTTTGTTATCTAATCAATTTCAGTTCTAGAATTGTATCAACAATTATGGCTTTTGTCTACACTAAAATAAATGTTTTAAAATTAAAAAATAGAAGATTTACTAGTAAGTAAATTTATAAATGTTGCAGAAAAAATTCCACACACAAAATTCAAATATTCTATAGACTAGTACCACTGTAGCACTGCACTGTCCTCCCATTGTTCATTGATTTGCTCGAGTGGGTCCAGTAACATCTCCATTGTGAGGCTTGTTGTTACTGTGTTTGGTATATTGAATACAGCACGGGTAGCTTGCCAGGCTTTGTCGTGCGGGCGAGATACTGTCAGTATCTTGCCAGGCTCTCCGAGAGGGTCTGGAGGAATCGAACCCAGCTCGGCTGGGCTGGCCGCATGTAAGGCAAAGGCCCTACCACTGTGCTATCACTGACTAGTACCAAAAATTCTGAAATTAAAAACTGTAAATGCCAAGAGAATATGAAATATTTGTATCTATATACATAAAATGATAGAAAGTTTAAATGAAGACTATAGGTAAAGACATATGCCTTTTTATGGATCAAAACACTAAATATTTAAGAATTCAATTATCTCCAAACTAAACTGTTGGTCCAATTCAACTAAACAGAGATTTCTCCTTTTATAGAAATTGACTATCTGGTTTCAAAATATTTATGAAAATTCAAAACAATCATTTCACCATAAAAAGATTTTAGTTATAAGACTCACTTTATCTTATTTTAAAGCTACAGTTATTAACGCTGTATACTATTCACATAATATAGAGATATATGTTAGCAGGAATGAATTAAAAATCAAAAAATAAGACTTTACTCTTACCAGCCAAAGTTTTTTTTAACTTTGCCCCTGTCTTTCTCCCCACAAACTTAGTATTATCAGCAGTTAAGAAAAAAAGTAAAAAACCCTGAGTCGTGTAGTTCAAAGGGTAGATAACCACTTCCTGGGAGAAACCAATTCATTGCTTTCTCTTAGTACTGATGGGGCAAAAAAAAAAAATTTAAGAACAGTTCTGTATGGATAAGTGCTGCAAGTTTCTGGGAAGATGGTACCAGTCAGTGGAGACTGTGTAGTGGAGGTCCTTGGACTCTACGCACCCGTCTCATTGTCATACTAAAAAGCAACATCTCCGATGATATTTTTCTCCATTTTATATATTTTCATATTCATTGTCTGTTCCTCAATTGTACATGCTCACATTTGATTTTATTTTACTTATCTAATTGTTGTGCTGAGGACTTCCAAGACTGTGTTGAATAGAAGTGGTGAAAGTGAAGATCCTTGCCTTGTATCTGATATCAAAGGCTTTCAATTTCTCACCAGTAAGTATAATATGGACTATGGGTTTGTAATAAATGGCCATTACTATTTAAGGAACATTCTTTCTATCCCAATTTTTTTGATGGTTTGTATCACAAATGGTTGTTAAATTTTTTTAAAAGCGATCTCAGCATCAATTGATATGATCATACGATTTTTATCTTTCTTTTTGTTGATGTGTTATTAAAGTCATTGATTTGCATATATTGAACTATCCTTGTATCCCTGAGATGTATCCTTCTATATAATGATGTAGGATCCTTTGCTATATTGCTAGATTTGATTTTTTATGATTTTATGAAGGACTTGAGCATATGTATTTATCAAGAATATCAGAATATAAATTTTTATTTTCCTAGTAACATCTTTTCCTGGTCTATCAATATCAAGTAATAAAATTGACAATGGTAGTTAAAAATCTTCCCAGGTATAAAATTGCAGGTGCAAGCAGTTCTATAGTGACTTCTACCAAACCCACCAAGAAGACTTCTTGCCGCTCCCCCTCAAGCTCTTACAAAATATTGAACAAAGAGGAATCTTTTCTAACAGCTTTTTCTATAAAGCAAGCATTACCATAATACCCAAATCATACTAGAGATAGTAATCACTGTCACTGTCATCCAGTTAATCATCAATTACTCAAGCAGGCGCCAGTAGGTCTCCATTTGTCCCAGGCCTGAGATTTTAGCAACGTAAACTGTATGCTCTCTCTCCACGGATGCGCCACGCCAACTGGATGTCCTTGGGCATAATGGTGACGCGCTTGGCGGGGACTGTTCAGAGGTTGGTGTCCTCAAAGAGCCCCACCAGGTAGCCCTCGCAGGCTTCCTGCAGTGTCATGATAGATAAGCCCGTGAGAGCACAGGTTGGTCTTGAAGTCCTACACCATCTCTCGCACTAGCCGCTAGAATGGCAGCTAGCCAATCTTGTGTAGCGCCACGGTGTCGACTGGTAGTGGTGCAGCTTCTTCACAGTACACATGGCTGGCAAGCTCTTGTGGGCCGCCTTCGTGGATAGCTGCTTGCGGGACGCCTTCCCACCCCTTGACGGCGCTCAAGTTGATGGTGAGCAAGAGATAGTAATAAAAAGAAGATTATAGACTAAGGTCCCTTATTAACATTGATTTAAAGCTTCTAAAGATTTTAGCGAACTAAATCCAACAGTATATCAAAGTTCATTTGCAACAAAAGAACTGAGTATCTTGTAATAAGCAAAGAAAGGCTCTTCATAAATGGTACTGAGAAAACTGAATAGTTACATGCAGAAAAAAATAATAAAATCCAGCAATATAGCAAAGGATCCTACATCATGATATAGGATACATCCCAAGAATATATTCAATATTTTTATTTTTGAAATATTGAAAAACCTGGAAATCACAAATTAACAGAGACCTCCCACTGCTTCCACCATCATCTGCATCCAGAGATATTTTCAATAATTTCATTGCTAAAATAACAAAAATTAAAATAAACAAATTAGGATACTCCAAATTAAAAACATTTTACATGCATAAGAAACTCAGCAGTTCACCCCCTGACAAGAAAAAGAAAAGAAATCCTACCAAATAGGAGAAAATATTTTCACACAATGTATTTTAAAAAGGCAAAAATCCAAGATATATAAAGTACCCTAAAGCACTCAACAAAAGCAACCTGGTAACTTGACTTAAAAAATAAAACGGGAGGGGTTGGAGTGATAGCACAGCGGGTAGGGTGTTTGCCTTGCATGTGGCCCGACCCAGGTTCAATTCCCAGCATCCCATATGGTCCCCCAAGCATGGCCAGGAGTAATTCCTGAGTGCATGAACCAGGAGTAACCCCTGTGCATCGCTGGGTGTGACCCCAAAAGCAAAAAAAAAATTAAAAACAACAAAATAATAAAATAAAATGGGAGAGGAGATGAAGAAACAAATTTATATGAACATCAATGGACAGAAGAAAAGATGTTCAGTATCACTTATTATTAGGGAAATGCAAATCAAAACAACAATGAGACATCATCTCATGGCAGACAGTAGGGGAGTAGGAGATTGTGGTGTCAAAGGAACCCCCATTCACTGTTAATGGAATCATGCATTTCACTGTAAATTTGGATGGTACTTGTTAAGGTATCTTGTTAAGCAAACTCCGAGTAAGGAGGACAAGTGTAAGATGATATTAATCATTTGTGGTATATAGAGAAATAAAACAAGGAAATGAAAGGTATTAAATAACAACAAAGTCTTGGTCCTGGACTACATAAATGAGGATGCTAAGCAATTGGAGAGAGCAGTAGTTGGGGAGAGTGATGAAGTACACTGGATTTAATATAAGGACATTGATGAAGGGTCTTGGGCACTTTGTTAGGAATGAAGTGAGATAACTGTGTACATCAAAACCATAAGTGTTATCTCTATTGCTAACATTTAACCCAACTATGATAATTAAACTTTTTAAATGAATGTTCCAGGTTGAAGGGTCGGAGGATGAAAGGTGATCTTGAAACATCAGTAAAGGAAGCTTATACTGGGTGTGTGTGAACTTGAAACACACTGTTGTAGGCAGCAAGATGTGGGGGACGGGGCTAATCAAAAATGTTGGGAAAACAAATAAGTCTGAAGGCAATAAGAACAAAAGACCCATCTCAGGAGTCTAATAAACTACTGAGATGCAGAATTCCAGGCCCTGAGCTCTAATGGCTCCCTGAGAGGAGAGGTTATTGGATCCAGGAGGAGGAGAGCTGCTAGGAATATAGGTCAAAGACTGTTATTGGAATTCAAGACTGAAACAACAGAAGATCAATGCGTTTCCTTGAGAAAAGTCCCATTAACTCCTACTTGTGTAAAGAATTGGACACAAGGACATTTATGGAAAATATCTATACTAAAAACCTCCCCCCCCCCCCGCAAAGTAACTTTGGCCTCTTCTTTTCCCACTCTGAAGAAATCTTTATTCTCTGTTGAGAATATATGTTCATCTATTTTCTCCTTCCTTCCCTTCATTTTCCAAATAAACTTGTTTTATTTCATTATCAGTCTCCTGTTTTTAAGAGAGGAAAAGACAATAGGGAACTCATCATTCACTGGAGGAAGACAAATATTCCACCAGCAACAATTGTATGCCTTAAAATTATGGGGAACAATTGGGTGATTATCACTGATAATCATCACTGTTTATCAGGAAAATAAAACTAAGAATGAATCAGAAAGAAAGAGGGGATATCACAGTAGATACCACAGAAACTCAAAGAATCATCAGTGATTCCAAGAGCTTAATAGTTTGTTTATGAGCTGCACTTGTTAATAGGTTACACCTGACTCTTGGAACAACAGAGAGGTGTTACCTTCCTGATGAAGGCTATGAGAGGGATAAATTTGAAGTCTCTTATGTCAAGAGCCCTTAGTTCAATACAAATGGAATTTCATCAAACTGTTTTCCCCCCATGCTCAGGCACATGACAAAGATGAAAGAAATAACAGATAAGATAAATACCCACTGAATGGGAAAAACTTCACAAAACATATTGTCAGACAAAGATTTAATAGCCAAGATACATAAATTACTCATCAAGCTCAACAACAAAACAAATATCCCATCAAAAGAAATATGGAGAGAATATGGAGAGAAGCTGAACAGAGAGATACTTCCTCAAGGCCAATATATATGACAAATGAGTTCATGAAAAAAGCGTTCTTCATCACTGATTATCAGGGAAATAAAACTAACAATGAATCAGAAAGGAAAGAGGGGATATACAGTAGATACCACAGAAACTCAAAAAATCATCAAATTACTTTGAGAATCTTTGTGCCTAAAAACTAACTTAGAAGAAATGGATAAATTCCTGGACTACTGTAGCCTCCCAAGACTCTTCTAGGACATTGAAGAAATAAAAACATTTCCAGTTTCATGAACATTACCTTGATACGAAAAGTAGACAGAGATACCACAAAAAAATAAAATAATTACAGACCAGTATCCTTGATGAACACAGTTGCAATTATCCTCAGCAAAATATTCACAAACAGAAAACAACAGTTCATCCAAAAGATTGTATACCATGGCCAAGTAGATGGATTCATCTCAGGAATGCAAATATGGCTTCCCATATGCAAATAAATCAACATATCAATTTAAAAAATAAAAACCACATATTTTCATTTCAATAGATATAGAGAAAGCATTTGACAAGATTCACCACCCACTCACTCATGATAAAAACTCTGCTGAAGAACTTTCCTTGATATAGTCAAAGCCATTTGCCATAAATCCTTAGCAAACAAAATGTTCAATGGGGTAAGACTTAAAGACTTCCTTGAAATATCAAGCACAAGACACCTTTGCCCACTTTCAACAATTCTATTCAATATTGCACTGGTAGTACTTTCCATAGAAATTAGGCCAAAAAAAAAAAGGTATCAGGTAGGAAAGGAAGAAATCAAGTTCTCACTATTTGCAGCTGCCATAATACTTTAGAAAATCCTAAAGACTCTTCAATAAAAGCTCTTAGAAAAAAATAGGTTTGTGGCAGGCTACAAAATTAATATGCAAATGTTCTTGGCTTTCCTATTTACAAATAATTAAATAGAAGAAAGAGATTTAAAAAACAATCTCATTCACAATTGTGCCTCAGAAAATCAAGTTCCTTAGAATCTGCTTAACTAGAGAGGTGAAAGACTTACACAAAGAAATTTATAAAATGCCATTTCAAGAAATAGAAAAGTACATTAGGAAATGAAAACACATGCCCTACTGATGGATTGGGAGGATTAATATCAAAATAACAATACCCGCAAAGCATTGTACAGATTTAATGCAGTCCCTATAAGGACATTCATATTTTTTTGAAGTAAATAGATTAAACACTCCTGAAAATCATATGGAACAGTACCCACTCCCACCAAAACTCCTGACACAGCCCTGAATAGTTAAACAGTCCTTGGGAAAAAAGAAGATGGGAGCCATAAATTTTCCCAACATCAAACTGACTACAAAGCCGTAGTAACTGAAACAACATGGTATTGATACAAAGACTGAACTTCAGATCAATGGAATAGACTTGAATATCCTGAGGCAGACGCTCAGGTAAATGAGCAATTAATCTTTGATAAAAGAGAAAAATATCTGAAGTAGAGAAAGGAAAGCCTCTTAAACAAGTGTTGCTGAAAAAATGGTCAGCTACATGCACAATAAACTCAGACCTCTTTCTAGTCTCATGCACAAAAGTCTAATTAAAATGGCTTAAAGGTCTTGATAAAATACTTGAAGTGCATAGAAGAAAACATAGGCAGAACTCTCCATAACACTGATGCTAAAGACAAGAATGAAACAACACTGATCAAACATAAAGAAAGCAAAGATAAACAAATGGGATTTCTTTAAACTAAGAAGCTTCTGCACATCTAAAGATGCAATGACCAGAATACAAAGACAGCCCATGAAATGGGAAAAGTGTTTACCCAATACTCATCTTAAAAGGGGCTAATATCTAAGATACATATGGCACTGGTGGAACTTTCTATTTACAAGAAAAATGCAAAGAATCTCATTAAAAATGGGGAGAAGAAGTGAACAGAAATTTCCTCAGAGAAGAAATGCAAATGGCCAAAAGGCACTTTAAAAAGTGCTCTATATAAGAGAAGGGATCACTAAGAAAATTATGGCTTGAGGAACTGGTCAGGATGGGAGATGTGTGCAGAAAGTAGGTAAAGGACCAAACATGATGACCTCTCAGTAACTGTATTGCAAACCATAATGCCCAAAAGTAGGGAGAGAGTATGGAGGATAGTGTCTGCTATGGAGGCAGGAGAAGGGTGGGAAAGGAGAGGTAGACCGGGGATATTGGTGATGGGGAATGTGCACTTATGGAGGGATGGGTGTTTGATCATTGTGTGAGTGTAACCCAAACATGTCACTGTCACTATCCCTCCCGTTGTTCATCGATTTGATCGAGCGGGCCCAGTAACGTCTCCATTGGAGACTTTGTTGTTACTGTGTTTGGCATATCAAATACGTCACGGATAGCTTGCCAGGCTCTGCCATGCAGGCAAGATACTCTCGGTAGCTTGCCTGGCTCTCTGAGAGGGGCAGAGGAATTGAACTCAGGTCGGCCATGTTGGCTGCATGCAAGGCAAACGCCCTACCGCTGTGCTATCGCTCCAGCCTGAACATGAAAGCTTGTAATTATCTCACGGTGATTCAATAAAATTTTTTTAAAAATTTTTGAAATGTGTTCTATATCACTAATTATCAGAGAGATGCAATTCAACACATCAATAAAATATCATTTCACTACACAGAGACTGGCACACATAAAGTAAACAACAACCAGTATTGACATAGATACAGAGAGAGACTCATTTGCTGCTGGTGGGAATGCTGATTGGTCCAACTTTTCTTGGAAACAATATGGACATTTTACAAAAAAAAACTAGAAATTAGGCTAGCATAAGACCCAGCAATACCACTCCTTGTAATATACCCTAGGGCCCAAAAACTCAATGCAGAAAAACCATCTGCACTTCACTGTTCACAATAGCCAAAAGTCTGGAAAGAACCCAAGTGCCCATAATAGGTGACTGGATAAAGAAACCATGGCATATCAACGCAATGGAACACTATGTACTGGTCAGAAAAAAAAATAATAAAGTCATGAAATTTGTTAATACATTAATGGACACAGAGAATATCATGCTGAGTGAAATCAATCATAGGGAGAGGGACAACAGAATAATTGCACTCGTCTGTGAAATATAAAAAAAAAACACCAAAACAACCAAAAAAAAACATGTGAAAAATAACCAAAGATAGTGGATTCAAGGGCCATAATAACTGTCCCATGGTAGGAAACTTGCCACTAAGGGTTAGGAGCAGTATAGTTTCAACAGAGAAGGGACCACTGTGACAATGATAGTTGGAAATAATCACTCTAGATAAAACTGAATGCTTAAAGGAGGTAAAGCAATATGCACCATACCCTTTTGGCAAACAACAGTGTCTAAAGGAAAAATAAAAGAGAGAGAAGTGTCTACCACAGAGACAAGCTGCAGGGGTGGGGGGGAGGGGGCCCTACGGGAGGAACACTGGGAATACTGATTCACTATACTCCTTTGGGATATCACAAGGGCAGACAAATACTAATTTAAAAAGATATGTGTATATTTGTGTTCATTGCAGGACCATTTACAAAGGAAAATCTGAACGAAAGCCTAATGACAGATACGTGAGTAAAGAAATTGTATATACCTATTGGAAATGTGTATATATATATATATATATATATATATATATATATATATATATATGGGCTGAAGCGATAGCACAGCAGGTAAGGTGTTTGCCTTTCATGCGGCCAACATGGCTAACCTGGGTTTGATTCCTCCACCCCTCTCGGAGAGCCGGGCAAGCTACCGAGAGTATCTCTCCCACACGGCAAAGCCTGGCAAGCTCCCTGTGATGTATTCAATATGCCAACAACCAGTAACAACAAGTCTCACAATTTGTTGTTAGACGTTACTGGTGCCAGCTTGAGCAAATCGATGAACAATGGAAGGACAGTGCTACAGTGTTCTCTCTCTCTTTCTCTCTCTCCTCTCTCTCTCTCTCTCTCTCTCTCTATATATATATATATATATATATACACAAAAGCTCCTCAGCTTTAAGAACATATGAAATATTTTGCCACAAACTTGAATGGAATAAAAGGGTGTATATACTAAAAGAAATAACTCAGAGAAAGAACAAATGCCTGATGATTTCACTCATGATGGGTATATGAAGACATAAAGTGGATAGATGAAACAATGAAAATAAGGCCTTTGACTCCAACAAGAAAACTGAGGTTAACAATGGAGGAGGATGGATAGAGATGAGGTGATAGTGCAAACTAGAATGAAGTAAGGAGAGTGAGAGTTTTAGCATTCTGATAGTGGTGGATATTAAGTAACTATACAAAACTATAAACATTAACACTTGTGTAAGCCAGTTCACCACAATAATAGTGCAATATAATATCTTTTTAGAAGAAATATATATTTTATTTTGTGGTATATATATATATATATATATATATATATATATATATATATATATCAAAGCTTCTGGAAGAGAGCGATGCAGAGTCTCCTGCCCCTGCGCCTGGCTGTCCTCACCGGGCTCCCTCGGAGGGGGATGGGTTGAGTTTCCTTCCCTGCCCCAGCAGAGCCCCCACAGCTGAAGACCTCTGGAACCCAGCCTCAGCCACGCTTAAGACCACTCTCCACATGCTCGGACAAGCCTTGTGCATGAAGGAACCGGCAGAGGAACCCAGGTTTGCAGGACCCGGGGCTGAAATCTCCAAGCCTGCTCGGTTTGGGACTGGACCTTCTCCACCTAGATCCCCCATTGTCCAGTAGCTAGGCAGTCACACCCACAAACTTCCCCCAGCACAGTGTAATCCCATCAAAAGCCAAGATCCAGAGACTATAAAACAAAGATCACTGATCTCTTATAGTCTATATCTCCCTCTCGGGGAGCCCAGCAAGCTGCCAAGAGTATCCTGCCCACATGGCAGAGCCTGACAAGCTCCCCATGGCATATTTGATATGCCAAAAACAGTAGCAATAATGGGTCTCATTCCCCTGACCCTGAAAGAGCCTCCAATATGGCACCATTATGAAGAACAAGTAAAGAGAGGCTGCTAAAATCTTAGGGCTAGGATGAATGGAGATGTCACTGGCGCCCACTCGAGCAAATCGATGAACAATGAGATGACAGTGATACAATGATATATATATATAGAGAGAGAGAGAGAGAGATAGATATATAGACATATAGTGACTTTAGTTACAGGCTTTATCTGCATCTGATCTTAATGTTGTATGTCTGTCTCTAAGGATATTTTCCCAAGTGCTGTGTATTTCCCAAGTGTTGCTCAGTCTCCAAAGACTACTACATAGTATATTCATTAGCAAATGTTTAGACGAGGTCACCAAGGAAATGTTAGTTTATTTCACTTAAACTGAAAATGTTTCCAGTGTTTTAAAAGACAATTTTCTGTGTTGAAGGATATCTCTTTTTCTAGAAACATCATAATATAAACTTTTCCAATTGTAAGGAGAGATACTAAGTGAGCTCCTTAAACTATTTTGAGCAAAAGAAACATTCTCTAGGTTCATAAAAAAGACTGTGTATCTTCTAAAACACCTGTCTTTTGTGGTCGAAGAATTAATGAGACTGCCTTTTCTGAAATGCGTTCATAAGAATTAACAGTCAGGTCCCTCTACCAATCTCTATTACAAACTATCCCTAAATGTATTTTGTCACACTTTGCAACATTGGGGTTCAGTGAACAACTGAAGTAATACGGCTATGAGAAAGTAAGTATTTCTTCTATCATTTTCTGTTTTGAACTCTCAAATGAAGCTTTTGTCTCAGAAACTGACCAAAATTATTCATTACATTAATATGTTACAAGACTCAATAACAATTTATGAGATATGTGGCATTTGAATATGTTATTAAAATTTTTGTTTTCATCTATAAAAAATGATTCATCTAAAAGCATCAAAAAATGGTAGGTATATTATTTGCTACAAACTTATCCTCATTTTAAACAAAATGTGCACAAATACTCTAATTTCTTTTCTCCACTAGGGACTAATTTTCTGATGTTTTAGTGAATGATCCTGCCTTCTCTTGGTCGTTCATTCTTTTGTGTATTAATTGCTCTAGTAATATCAGGGTCAGGGACTGGGATACAGCAGATAGAGCATTTGCCTTGCACATGGCTAACCTGTGTTTGATCAGCAGCATTCCATATGGTCTTCGAGCACTATCAGGAGTAATTCCTAAACTCAGAGCCAGGAAAACCCAGGTCAATTAATCAGTTGTATGGGTTTTTGGTAAGAGATTCAACTCCCCTTTCCACACCCCCACCCAGAGGAGTAGGGTTCCCGGATGATTAATATAAAGTGGGGAAGAGAGATGGGGGTCCCAGCTTCCAGAAGGGCATCTAAAGTTTCTGTCTTTATCCACCTCTGTCAGCCTGGAAAGTGCCTGGGAAATTTAGAGTTTATGAGAGTCTGTGATGAGTCCCTGTACTTCACAGATGCTCACAAGCTACCAACCACATAAAGAACACCTTAAGCTGCCCTCAACCTGGGTTCTACTGACTCTTCACATATTTCTACGGGTCTCATGGACTCAGGCTGGAGTAAGGAATTGCTCGTTGCAGAAAAGGAAAGTCTGTCCTAAATCTTACCCAATTTTTTTGTCTTTTCCTCACAAAAAAAGGGGTTTTGTGGGGGGGGGGGAGATAAATAATGAAGTAAAACACATTTATTTGACTAATAGAAGAAGGGAAGAGAGAGGGAGATTAAAAAATAAGTGTTTGAGAAAGAAAACCTGCTTCCCCGGAATAGGGAGAGCCCAAAGTAGCATTTGGGAGGAGATTAAGTACAGATATTTTCCATCGATGTCTGTGTCTTAAAGTCCTTACAAAATTAGAAGTTAATGAGATTTTTCCTGGGGAAAAGTACTGAACTTCTGCTAGTCTATCCTTGAGTTTTTATCACAGCCTTTATCCGATCCGAGCATTCTTGGCACCCCTTCCAGCAATCCATCCATGCTTAGGCCTAGAATTACGCATTTCAGTGGTTTTCCAGGCTCTAGAGGAGGGTCTCTCCAGTCAAAGGCCTTAATTCCTATAGGATGGTTTGGGTTTCAGACACTGTTCTTTTCCAACATATATTAGCAGCTTACCCCACGACTATTCCCCGATCCCATCTTCCTACCTGCAACAAAAGTGTTCTTAAAATGTGTAGGATTGTGGTAGTATGGCCGAACAGTCTACAGCGCTAGATTAAGATGTAGGGGTAAAGTGACTTTTTTGAAGAACATTATTAGTATATTTATGTTGAATCAGGTATATCAGAGAAATAAATATATGTTAAAGTGATCAATTAAGAAGATGCATCTCTCTGCAAATATCATTCATTTCTGTACCACAATTTTAAATGATGTGATGTCCTTTGTTACTCTTTCCTTGATGTTGAGGTGGAGAAACTCACCTTTCATGAAAACTTTAACCTATTCTTCCCTTAATTTGTTTATCTATAATTTTTTTTTATTTTATTGAATCACCGTGAGATAGTCAGTGTCTGTATTGCAAACCATAATGCCCCAAAATAGAGAGAGATTGTAGAGAATATTATCTATAAATTCTTTAGGTTAATTTTGTGGTACTGGACTGGAGCGATAGCACAGCGGGTAGGGCATTTGCCTTGCATGCGGCCGACCCAGATTTAATTCCTCTGTCCCTCTCTGAGATCCCAGCAAACTGCCGAGAGTATCCTGTCTACACGACAGAGCCTGGCAAGCTCCTCGTGGCATAATTGATATGCCGAAACCAGTAACAACATGTCTCACAATGAAGATGTCACTGGTGCCCACTCGAGCAAACTGATGAACAATGGGAGGACAGTGTTACAGTCCAGTGCTACAATTTGTGGTACTAGGAATATTATGGGAGCTAGTATTGTTATTTCTAGTTATTAAGATGGAAATTCTCTAAAAGAACCAGTGAAAATACAACTACTAATCTTATAATTCAGCAATTTAGAAAATGATAACCTATGCAGACAATGACTGAAGACAGCAAATACATGAGAGAATTGACCCATAAACATAAAGATATAAAGCACTGTAGCACTGTCCTCCTGTTCATTGATTTGCTTGAGCAGGCCCAATAACGTCTCCATTGTGAGACTTTGTTTTTACATAAAGAGGAGTCTTAAAATTATTAAACACAGGGTATTATTTCCTCAAACAAAAGTATTGTTAATAGCTGTCTTTGTGTTTTGGAGGACAGAAGTATTTGTGTGTATTGAGAATAGAAAATGGGAGCAAAGGGCTTTTCTTTGTAGCATATATTAAACGTTTTGCTTTTTTTTGTCTTAGGAGAAAAGTAGATATAAAGAATGATTTATATTTCCCTGATGATAAATTATGCAGATTTCTTTCATAAATGTATTGACTATTTGTATGCATTTTTCTTCTCTCTCTCCCTTTTTTTTGCTGGGGAAGGTCATATCTGGTGATGCTCAGAGGTTACTCCTAAATCTGCACTCAGAAATTACTCTTGGGTGCTCAAGGGACCATATGGGTTTCCAGAGATAGAATTTGGGTATGCAGCATGCAAGGCAAGTGGCCAACCTGCTATACTACTGCTCCAGTCCCGTAATTCTTTTGAGGAAGTTTCTGCTCATCTTTTCTCTGCACTTTTTTGATGAAATTGTTTGTTTTATTGTTGCTGATAGTATTTACAAATGCTTTGTGTGTCTTGGGCATTAATCCCTTATCAGAACAGTACGGGGAATTGCAGAAAGAAGAGTGATAGGAAAGTACTCTCATTTCTTTTTATTCTGGTCATTGCTTCTTTTGTAGGGAAGAAGCTTCTGAATTTGAAGTTGCTTCACTTGTTTATCTTTACTTCCATTGACTTGGCCAGTGGTGCTGAATCATGGAAGATGCTTCTAGATTCAAAGTCATTAAAAGTTCTGCATATATTTTCCTCGGTAAATTTTCTGGAGTCAGGTCAGATATCAAGGTCTTTAATCCAGGATGACTTTTTAAAGAACAGAAATCCTAAATTAGTAAAATCTATCTCAACATTAGCAGAAAAGAACTGTGGTTAGAAGACATATAACTAGATGCACTGAGATGTACTAACAAATATTTTTATGGAAAACACATATATAGTCCTGTTAACAGAAAATTGTTGCCTATATAATCTTTTATATGAAATATTACAATTGTCAAGTATGAGTATTCTATCCTTAGGAATTCAAAGTTCATATAAAATTTTCTATATGTCTTTATCAGATGCCATAATTTTACTTTTTGATTGACTACCTGAAATTTAGTGATAGCACAGCGGGTAGGACATTTGCCTTGTATGCTGCAGATATGGCCAACTCAAGTTCGAGTCCCCCATTACTCTAGGAGAGCCCAGCAAGCTACTGAGAGTATCTCGCCCACACGGCAAAGCCTGGCAAGCTACCCTTGACATATTCAATATGCCAAACACAGTAACAAGTCTCACAATGTTACTGGGCCCACTCGAGCAAATCAATGAACAAAGGGAGGACAGTGACAGTGACAGTGACCTGAAATTTAATTGAATCCAAATTATTCTTGATATGTTTATATATCAAAATGAGCCTCAGAATGGCTACTCATAAAGAACCTGAAACCAAGTCTTATCAAAGCAAAAAGAGCTTCGCATTTGAATTTTACCAAGTTTCTAGGTGGAATATTAGTTATTTTAGAGCATCCAAAATTGAACTACAATGCAGACTGAACGAGAATGCAAAATAAGTTCTTCATTTTGAAAGTTTTACCAAAAGAGAATGAGTGTTTGTGAGTATCTCTAGCAATCAAGCCTTCTTTTATCTTTTATTTAAAAAGTATCTTTAGATAATACAGTGTAATGTTTTGCCAAGTTCTGTTGTAATCATGCAGAGTGACAGAGTAAATGGCCAAAATAAAGAGCTTATGATTATCACTTACTAGAGAATCACATTCAAACAAAGGCATGAAAATTGAGGGAATGTTTTTCAATTTGACATGTAATATTATAGAATTCTCACTGGGAATTTGGGACAGGAAGAAAGGATAGCAAACTACTATTAAATTCCCATAGCAAATGTATCTTCTACTCCTATGAGTAAAATGGAATTATAAAGTATACACAGTGTGAAACAAAGGATAAAATGAAAAAGTGAAAATAATTATAAAAATAAGAAAGCTCATACAGCAAGAAAACAATCTTGTGAAAGCTTTCCCTAATCAGCCTTATAATTCACATCAATAGAGCCAAGAATAACCATTTATTCTAATTTTATTATTATGATCAAGAAGAAAAATTATATTGATTGTATTAGTTTATATCCTTTGTCAGCAACCATGGCAAATCTAATTTTAAGACTACCTCTTTACATTTCTTTCTTTTTTCAAATAGATTTGGCTAAAGTTGGGAGGAAATAATGAAAAACCACACCAGAGTAAGCACATTCATTCTACTGGGATTGACTGATGACCCACAGCTTCAAGTTCTCATATTTATCTTTATGCTTGTCACTTATATTTTGAGTATAACTGGAAATATGACAATCATCTCTCTTACCTTAGTAAATTCTCAACTAAAATCTGCCATGTACTTTTTCCTCCAAAATTTCTCCATTTTAGAGATCTCATTCACCACAGTCTGCGTTCCTCGATTCCTTTACAGCATGTCTACTGGAGACAGGACCATTACTTATAACGCTTGTGCTAGTCAACTTTTTTTTTACATTTTTCTTGGATCCACAGAATTTTTTCTTTTGGCAGTAATGTCCTATGACCGTTATGTGGCTATCTGTAAACCCTTGCATTATGTGACCATAATGAGTAGTAGAGTCTGCAAAAGATTAGTTTTCTTCTGTTGGGTTGGAGGTTTCCTAATCATAATGCCTCCACTTAGCCTAGGCTTAAATCTAGAGTTCTGTGACTCCAATGTCATTGACCATTTTCTCTGTGATGCATCTCCTATTCTCAAGATCTCTTGCACAGACACATGGTTTATAGAGCAGATGGTCATAGTCTGTGCTGTGATGACCTTCATCATGACCCTTGTGTGTGTAGTTCTTTCCTATATATACATCATCAAGACAATCCTGAAATTTCCCTCTGCCCAACAAAGGAAAAAGGCTTTTTCCACCTGTTCTTCCCACATGATTGTTGTGTCTATGACCTATGGAAGCTGCATTTTCATTTACATTAAACCTTCAGCCAAAGAAGAAGTGAAGATTAACAAGGGTGTGTCAGTACTTACTTCTTCCATAGCCCCTATGCTAAACCCATTTATATATACCCTGAGAAACAAGCAAGTGAAAGAAGCATTCAGTGACTCAATCAAAAAACTTAAATTTTTTCAAATTAATAGAAAATTGTTTAAATAGTGGATTTTTTTCAGAAAAGTTTAATATAGAACTAGAGCTCATCAGCAAAAAAAAATATTTGGTGTGTATTTATAAAAGTCAAAAGTAAGTTTTTATATGCTGTTCTAAATATTATTAAAAAAAAGAGTCAATGTTTCTTGAATCTAACAGTAAGAATTTGAACTTTCATATTTGTCTTTTTGCTAATCTTGTAATTATTAAAAAAAAAAAGGGTCAAACGTCCTTAAAGTACCTGTTTCTCAAGTACCTCTTATTCAAATGATTCAGATATTTGGGATGACATGTATTCTTTATCTGCTAACTTTTGGATTCTCCTATGTTTGGGGAGCACAACAGGGTTTATATTAAGCATAGTCAATCATAATAATAAAAATTTTATTTTTATCACAGTCTTCCTTTTGAAAGATACTCTTGTTAAAACATCAATTCCAATAGCAGATAAGTAGAGTTATAGAAAGATTCTCTTCATTGAATATTTCTCACATGCATTTGAAATATCTAAGAAGCTTAATTGTTAGCAAATTGATCAAGTAATTGTCATACAAATTTAGGGTTGGGCACCATCACGCTCAAGGCCGCTTCCCACATGCTCGGGCCAAGCCTCAAAATGAGTGAAGGTATTCCTGGGCCACGCAGCCTCGAAAGCAAAAACAGCCTCATGACACATCATAAGACACTTCCTACCCATCGTCCAACAGTACCACACCACATCTGATGGGGTTCAAATAATAGGCAACAAATCATAGAGGGAAATATATATATATATGCATTTATCGATTCTTCTGCCCCTCTCGGAGAGCCCAGCAAGCTACCGAGAGTATCTTGCCCGCATGGCAGAGCCTGACAAGCTACCCGTGACGTATTCGACGTGCCTAACACAGTAACAACAAAGTCTCCAATGGAGACGTTACTGGGCCCGCTCGAGCAACTCGATGAACAACGGGAGGACAGTGACAGTGGACAGTTCAGGGGTTGAAGCAATAGCACAGCGGTAGGGCATTTGACTTGCACGCATGTGACCTGGTCAGCCCAGGTTCGATTTCTCTGTCCCTCTCGGAGAGCCCAGCAACCTACTGAGAGTTTCTCCCCTGCAGGGCAAAGCCTGGCAAGCTACTCATGACATATTCAATATGCCAAACACAGTAACAACAAGTCTCACAATGGAGACGTTACTGGGCTCGCTTGAGCAAATCGATGAACAATGGGAGGACAGTGCTGCAGTGCTAGTGATATCCTAAAGAATGTCTTAATTGACCCTGCCAAAATAGAACAATCTTCACACCGTTTCCTCTATGAATACTTTTTTGTAGTATTTCAGTGGATTTTCATAACAGACAATACAAAATATATTATTTTAGTTGTGCTTTGGGGCAGGAATTGAGACTTGGGATGGAAACATCCCAAATTTGGTGGTGGAAAGGTGTAATGGTGGTGGGATTGGTGTTTGAATATTAAATGTAATCAAACATTGTGAACTGTCAAACAAACACTGTCCTCCCATTGTTCATCGATTTGCTTGAGTGGGCCCAGTAATGTCTCCATTTTGAGACTTCTTGTTTCTGTGTTTGGCATATTGAATATGTCACTGGTAGCTTGCCAGGCTTTGCCATGTGGGCGAGATACTCTCGGTAGCTTGCCAGGCTCTCCGAGAGGGGCGGAGAAATCCAACCTGGCTCAGCCAGGCTGGCTGCACGCAAGACAAACACCCTACCTGTATGCTATTGCTCCACCCCATTGTGAACTATCTTATAAAATAAAAAAAAATTTAAAGTTTAGTTAAAAAAAATTTAGGTTTGGGGAATATGCTGACAACCCTGAAAACAATTTCATTTTAATTATTCTATGTACCAAATTCTCTATTACTTGAGAGTATCATGAGAATATTTGAAGTTAAAAAAATTTTAGAAAGAAAAATCTATTTTTTCAAATATGTTAGATAGGGAGGATAACTTTCATTAAACACTAGAAGATTAGCAAAAAGTCCTATGAAACTGATAATAACCACCACCTGGCTATTAGAAAAATAATTAACTTTGCTTAGCTTTAGTTCTTCATTTCCAATCTAGAGATACTGAAATAATATATAATTTTGAGCTTCTTATGAAAGTTTAGAAGTGATATTAAAAAACCTGAAATTTAGCATCCCTAGATAAATAACAGCTGCCACCTGTTCTGAAAACTAAAGCATAACCACTAGAGTCAGACTACCTTGATTTCATCCCCAACTTAACCATTTTCTAGTTTCAATGTCTAGAATAGGTAGCACAACTGTCATTTCTTTCCTAGTCTATAAAAAAATGATAAAAATTGCAACTCTAATATAGAGCTGTAAAGACATGATACAATGTATTTAAAAGACACTGAAAAGTTTCTGACACAGGGCCAATAGTATTATTATTCCCTATATTGGGTAAAGTGTCAGAAATTTGGGTCAACACCTTCTTTTTTTTAATTAATTTATTTATTTATTGAATCACCATGGGAAAGGTTACAAAGCTTTCAGGTTTAGGTCTCAGTCATGCAAATATCAAGCACATTTCCCTTTACCAAAACTTATTTTTTACCATGAAGAACCCCAATAAAACCCCACCCCCCCCCACCCCTCCCAGTTCCTGTGGGGCAGATGAATTCTAGTTAACACTCTATCTGCTTTGATTAGATTCATTGTTTCAATAAAAGATTCACCACTATTATTTAGAGTTTACACCCCCCCAAATCAGACATGCTGACAAAGCATTGTGAAGTGATTTGCTTTCTACAGCTGGGTTCAAGAATTATATGTTGGTTTTGGATTTCTGCTATTTTACTTATTGACCCTGGAAGTATTTCTACTGAAAGTCAGATAGTTAAGAAATTGGTTTCTGTGCTCTGGAGTCGTGGCCGGGCTGGAGAGCCGCTAGTGGGGGTCAACTGGTGGGCTCGGTAGGGCATGAAGGGCGGACCGAAACGCCCCCCTTCCCATGAGGTTTTAGTCGCCCCCACTCCCCCGGCTCATACCTGCTGTCCGCAAGGCTCCCATGCGGCCGCCATCTTTCTTTCCAGAGAAGAGAGGGCAAATGGGGCAACACCCTTTCTCCTCCGGCAGACTTGATGGCCTGGATTAACGCATGGTCCATTCACTTTTCTGCTCCAAGCAGTCGGGTTCTGCATTAAGTCCTTGTGCTTCTGGGGCCGTGGCCTTGCTGGAGAGCAGCTCGTGGGGGGCAACTGGTGACCTCGGTAGGGCGTGAAGGGCAGACCGAAACGCCCCCCTTCCCATGAAGTTTTAGTCGCCCCCACTCCCCCGGCTCATACCTGCTGTCCACAAGGCTCCCATGCGGCCGCCATCTTTCTTTCCAGAGAGGAGAAGGCGACTGGGGCAACACCCTTTCCCTTCCGGACAGACCTGATAGCCTGGATTAACACATAGTCTGTTCACTCTTCTGTTCCAAGCTGTCAGGTTCTGCATTAAGTCCTTGTGCTTCTGGGGCCGTGGCCGTGCTCCAAACTTAACTATGATTTTCAGAGAGAAACGTTGGGTGGTTTACTTCCCATGGATTACTTTGTATATAGATAGATGTCGCGCGGCCGCATGAGCGGCCACGCGGTTTTGAGGAAAAGTCCTAGTTCCCGCATACTCGAGCTGTGGTTGTAGAGGCTTCTGGTCACCGGGGTTCCATCTGGGGGAGGCGGGATATGGTACCTACCCCATCTGGGGCTTCCCGATGATCTCGGCTCTTTTTGGAACCTGGTTTTTTTTTTCCCTTCGGGATCTGTGGATCCCGCCCTCCATGTTGTCCTTCTCTTCGGCTGAATGCTGTCAGCACCTTCTTTAATAGAGAACTAAATTGATTTGAAAACTGTTTCCTTTTTAAAGATGCATAATCTTGGGACCAGAGCAGTAGTACAGTAGAGAGGGCACTTGCACACGGCCTACCAGTGTTCAATACCCAGCAGCCCGTATGGTACCCAAGCTCTTCCAGAATGATGCCTGAGTGCAGAGCCAGGGGTAAACCCTGAGCACTACCAGGTGTGCCCCCCCCACCAAAAAATAAATATACACAATCTCTATAATCTGGCTTGCATCATTTCTGTGACAGAATCTGTGATCATTTTACCTGAGTTAATCCTACATTTTATAGTTTCTAATCTCACACATTCTGAGATAAATATTATGATCTCTGGCATGGTTTTTGTATATTTATCTTTATTTTTACTCTTCACCTTTCTCCAGAAAAATGTATCTGTATTATATAGCCCTAATATTACAACAAACCTAAAACAAAACAAGGATCATTCTACATAGCAACCTAAGTGAAAACCTAAGTAGCAGAGGG
Organism: Sorex fumeus; assembly: GCF_029834395.1. Taxonomy (NCBI): domain Eukaryota; kingdom Metazoa; phylum Chordata; class Mammalia; order Eulipotyphla; family Soricidae; genus Sorex; species Sorex fumeus. Next base: position 13,033,951 of record NW_026606086.1, on the reverse strand, counting down.
TCAGGGAAATGTACTGTACGTAGGATCTTCCTTTTCATGCAGCTGAGCAAGTTCATTCCCCACCACCCCACAAAGTCCCCAAAGTAATGTCAGGAGTGATCTCTGGGACAGATGAGGAGTAAGCTCTGAGCACTGCCAGGTGTGGCCCCAAAACAAAACAAAAACAAAAAAAAAAACTAACAAAAACCCCTAAATAACAAGGGATGAGGAGAAATATTAGAAACAACAGAGACAGGGGTCAAGGGAATTCAGTTACATCTGTGGCATCAAGGAATTACAGAGCTAAATGTCCAAACCACATAGTCAAAGGCACTGAAATCACAAGACTCAAACTTGAATACCAAACATAAAAGATGCCTGTCAAGCTGGCATAATGGGGCTGGGGTGGGGTTGGGAGTAGGAAAGGGAGAAACACTGGTGAAGGAAAGTTCAAATGGGTGACAGGATCAGTGATGGAACATTGTATGTCAAAAGCCAACTATGAATAACTTTGTAACTAACAGTGCTTTAATAAACTAAAATTTGAGTGAAAAAAAAAGAAAATTTACTGAATCACTGTGAGATAGACCCTTACAAAGCTGTTCATGATTAGATTCAGTTACACAATATTCCAACACCCTTCCCTCAATCAGTGTACATTTCCCAGCACCAGTGTACCCAGGTTTCCTCCTATCAACCCCCAGCCCCCACCCCCTACCTCTATGGCAGGCGCTTTTAATCTTTTCTCATCTCCCCCATCCCCCACCCATCTCTTCTTTTAGACATTGTGGTTTGCAAAATTGATACTGAAAGGCTATCAAGAATATCCCTTCACCTACTTTTAACACTCAGTTCTTTCCCAGTGTGATCTTTCCCAGCTATTATTATCATATTGGTCTTTTCTTTGTCTTACCTACCCTCAGCCCCCCACACACAGGTGGTTGATTCCAAACACTGACTATTCCACCTAGTCTCTGTTTGCCTTGACCAAAGATATTAGCATTCTACTACATAGCACTGTAGCATTGTCCTCCTCATTGTTCATCGATTGGCTCAAGCAGCCACCAGTAATGTCTCCATTGTGAGACTTGTTGTTACTGTTTTTGGGCATATCAAATACGTCACGGGTAGCTTGCCAGGCTTTGCCATGCGGGCAAGATAGTCTCGGTAGCTTGCCGGGCTCTCCGAGAGTACTGATGGTAAGTTCAGTACTTAGGGGCGAAGGAGTCAAACCTGGGTCAGCCACATACAAGGCAAACGCCCTTCCCGCTGTGCTATTACTCCAGCCCCTACAATAATAAAACAAAAATAATTAATAGGAAATGGGGCAAAAGATCTAAACAGAAATTTCTCAAGAAGAATAAGAATATGAAATGATATTCAGCATGATTTATCACTGAGTAACCGCAATTCGAACAATGCTGACAGAATATAAAACACCTAGTAGAACAGCTAAAATCCAAAACACTGAAAATAGCTATTACTAGAACTATAGAGCATCAGAAATTTTCATATTGTACTGGCATGAATTCAAAAATGATACAGCTACTTCAGCAGTTTCTTACAAAGTTAAAAGTGGTCTGGTTAAACAGTCTAGTAATTTTGCTCTAAAAAATTTTACCCAAATAGGGTTGAAAATTATGTCCACACAAAACCCTAAACTCATATTTATAGTAAACCCTGAACACTTCTGGGTGTGGCATAAAAATCCATAAAATCCCCAAAATTGATAAACAAAAGTTCTTTCTCTCTCTCTCTCTCTCTCTCTATATATATATATATATATGCATATATATCCCTCACACTATGCACCTCAATTTCCCGTATTATTAACAACTTGTATTGATATTCTACATATATTTCTATCAGACAATATTGATATGTCCTTAACTAAAGTCAATTTACATTAATCATTCTGTATGTTTTTCAATTTTATAGAAATTGAATTTATAGAAATTTATAGAAAGGCAGAACACTAGATGAAGGACAACCATGTGAACAAGCCGGGTTCTGAAAAGGATTCAGCACCATCGACCATATCCACACGATTACTAAGCTCATTGAGGTTTCTCAGGAGTTCAAGAAGCCGCTCTGTCTAACATTCATTGATTTAAAGAAGGCCTTTGATTCTGTTGAGACAGAAGCGGTCATAGAAGCCCTAGCCAATCAGGGCATACAAACTCAATACATCAGGATCCTCCATGAGCTCTATTATGGATTCACTACCAGGATCTCACCATTCTACAAAGAAGTAATCATCCATGTCAAGAGAGGGGTTCGGCAGGGTGATACCATTTCACCAAAACTCTTTAGTGCCACCCTCGAGAACATCATGCGACGACTGGAATGGGAAGGAATGGGAGTGAAGATATATAGTCGGCAACTACACCACCTCCGTTTTGCTGATGACATCATTCTAATAACACCAAACATCAGCCAAGTGGCACAAATGCTGACCTACTTTGATCGTGATTGTGGAAAGGTCAGATTACAACTGAATCTCAAAAAGACAATGTTCATGAGAAACAGTCTTGTTCCTGATGCTCCATTCACTCAACAGAAACCACCATCTCCGAATGCAACAGTTATATATATACCTAGGTCGAGAAATCAGCATGATGAATGACCTGGCACCTGAGTTACGGAGGAGGAAGAGAGCAGCTTGGAATGCCTTCAAGAGTGTTGAAGAAATAACTAAGAGGACAAAGAACCTCCAGCTCCGAGCACATCTCTTCAATTCCACTGTTCTTCCTGCATTAACATATGCCTCAGAGACCTGAGCCCTACGAAAACAGGATGAGAATGCTATTCCGGTCTCTCAAAAAAGAAATAGAAAGAGCTATGCTTGGAGTATCCCGATTCACTCAAATGAGAGATAGAATCCGGAGTTCTATCTCAACGCTCAAGAATCAGGGACGCTATCTCATTTGCCAAGGCATCAAAAATCAGATGGGCTGCACACGTAATGAGGTTTACATGACCGCTGGACTAGAGCTATTACTGACTGGATTCCATGGGACGTTAAAAGATGGCGTGGACACCCACCTACAAGATGGTCAGACTTCTTCGTCAAAACCCTGAATGATCGGTTTGAGGCTCTGCATGTTCCTAGAATGAGCAGACGCCATTGGGCTATGCTAGCACGCAACAGAGATGAATGGAGACGTTACTGGCACCCGCTCGAGTAAATCGATGAATAACGGGGTATCAAGTGATCAAGTGATGGATGTACCACAGTTTGTTTATTCATATTTTGCAGGACACATTAACTTAGTGTTTCTTGCAATTATGAATAAAGTTACCATAAAGTCTTCTATTATATATTTTAATATACCACAAATGAATCAGCCATTCTATATCTGTCCCATCCTTTGATCCATTTCACTCAGCATGATACTCTCCATGTCTATCCATTCATAAGCAAAATTAATGAATTATTTTTCCAAACAGCTGCATAGTATTCCATAGTGTAGATGTGACATCGTTTTTTTTTTTATCCATTCGTCTGTTCTTGGGCACCAAGATTTTTCCAGATTCTGGCTACGGTGAATAGTGCTGCAATGAACAAGGAGTGCAGATGGTGTTTCTGCTGTGTTTTTGTGCCCCCGGGGTATATTCCCAGAAGTTTTATTGCTAGGTCAAATAAGAGCTCAATTTCTGGTTTTATGAAAACATTCATCTTGTTTTCCAAAAAGGCTGGACCTGTTGGCATTTCCAACAGTGAAGGGGAGAGTCCCTTTCTTCTCATGTCCACACCAGCACTGGTTGCTCTTGTTCTTTTGAATGTGTGCCAGTCTCTGTGGTGTGAGATGATATCTCATTGTTGTTTGGATCTGCATCTCCCTTAAGATTAGTGATGAAGAATATTTCGGATTTCTTTTTTGAGAAAGTTTCTGTTCATTTCATCACCCCATTTTCTGATGAGATTCAATTTTTTTTCTTGTAGAGTTCAACCAGTACCTTGTATATATCTTTGATATTAACCCATTATCAGAAAGGTATTAGGTGAATATCCTTTCCCATTCTGCAAGCTGTCTTTGTATCCTGGCCATTGTTTCTTTTGAGGTGTGGAAACTTTTTAGTTTAATATAGTTCCATTTGTTTATCTTTGCTTCCTCTTGCCTGGTCAGTGACCTTTTATCTTTGTATTTTGCTGCTTGTATGTCACCATTTGGTGTGTATAAATTTCTAAAGGAGCAATTTCTCTCCTAGAACATCTTCAGTGGAATAAAAACATATTTTGACTTCTAGAGATCGTATTAGAGAGTACTTTATGGACACCAGCTATGACAGAGGCTGAGGAGCAGGGCCACTCCACACAAGGTTGAAGCCAGTAGGTACTCCAAAGCCATAATGTCAGAGACTGAGTAAGATAGTGGCACTTGCTAGGTATGTACTTAAGAAGTTGAGCAGTATCCTCTGTTCTAGAATTTTTTTAAGTTATAAAAACAAAAATACATAATTTTAATGAAATATATGTCCCCTTACTCAATTTAATAGCAACACCAACATCTTTGTTCATTTATATAAAAATTTTAATAATACTATACATTGTAAGGAATAAAATTATAATGGAATTAAATTTAATTAAAATTTAGATATTAAGAAAACCGTTTGTTTTCCTTGACCTTTACAAAACCTATGTTTATTGCTCACATAGCCATAAATGATGAGTATAATATATTTACATAAATGTTTTGATTTATGAACTATGAGAGGATTCATCAATACTTCAACAATGATTCTATCTGTATTAAATATATATGTTCTATCTTATTAATTTTGAGATTTTCTTACACAATAGGTAAATATTAACTATCAGTACTCTCATCGTCAAAGTTATTTCAATGATATATATGTATATATATGTAAGCATAAGTACAATCAAAACTACAGCTGCGCATTATCTTACTTACTGTATTGTGCCTGTGTGCCAGTCTCTAATGTATTGTCTTCATTCCTATGAGGATAACTCCTATTATCATTTTTATAACTGCGTGTTTAAGGCTTTTTGCCAAGATCAGTGTGCACAGGTTCCATAGAGACTTATTGAACCTGGTCTCCAAGGACTCTTTTGATTATTCATTATACTGAAAGTTTGTTAAAATAAGCTAAGGACCCAGGTTGTTAATATATAACCGTCTTTTTCCCTAGGAAGTCAAAATATCAAGATCTAACAGAACTGAAAAATTTCTTGACAGTTCTCAACTCAGGGTGGGTTTTTGTTTTCAAATTTATGTACCATAAAAAAATACTCTATGTTTAAAATAGAATTTTTGCGATTAAAGTTTATAATTTTCACTTTTAAGTAACACAGAAAGATCTATGTATTTCTAAGTTCACATAAATACAGAGTGAAATGAGTAACAGAGAGCAAAAAGTGATCAATTTTAGCCTTACTAACTAGTGTTCCTAAATAACCACCTGAAGTTATGAGTGACTGGCAAAAAATGTAAGTACAAAAAAGGTTAAATTTTTTATGCTCTTTGCAATAACTTGTTATAAACTCATTTTCTAGAAAGAAACATTATGTATATCTTTATCAAGTATTTTATTGGAGTGAAATTTGATATTTTGTAGTAAGACCAAATTATATCATTTTAAGTATATTACTCTTGAATAAATTCATAAGAGTCTGATTTTTATGTTTTAATCTGAGAGCTATCAAGACAATAAACTTTACCTTATCTTTAATTGGAATTTTGTCAAAACGGAAGAAATACATACACATTCATATACTCACACATAATACCCCTGTTTTTATTACAAATATTGATTCATTATAACATTAACATGAACAGAAATGAGTCACATTCGTGTTCACTTACATTTACACTTACACACACACACACACACACACACACACACACACACAATGTTTAAACAGATAAATCACAGTGGAGAAAATCCTGAACCCAGAGTAATCTTTGAAAGACAGGTGCAACAAGAGAGACAGTCCCTATGGTTTCTGAAAGTCACAAGCAATCTCAAATTGTCCATAGCAAATTAAATGAGTAGAAAAATAAAAATAGAGATTCAGAGTAGCATTGCTTGAATGATATGATACCAAATTACTTCGAATAAAAATGAAAATGTGAATAACCGTATATAGTGAAGTAATAATTAGTATATGACACACAATATTAAATATATATTAGGTGTACTTTATGAGTGATATCTTGAGAAAAAATTATCTAAGATAGTTTTCATTTCAATTTACACACAGTAGATTGATTTATGCATTCTACCTAAAGTAATGTTTTTTGTCTCAAGAAGAAGAAAAACTCAATTTTATTTATTTTTTATTAGTCCATAATGATTTGTCCTTGTTTACCAATAATCTTTAAAACATGTGCTTCATCATAAATACTAAAGATGAAAAAGGAAAAAGTCTATAAGTATTCAACAAACTTGTTCTAATAATTCAATCCTGGAAGTTGCCTCATCACAACACCTTGGTGGTTTCTAATAAATAGCCTGTTAGGCTAATTCAAGCTTATATATGCTTAGCTTTATATGAAAGAAATATTATTTTTACTGTTCTGCTTATGTAATGTGTTCTGCTTTTGTGTCTGAAGTAAGAAAATTTTGTTTACATGCTCCAAATTTAGTTTACTGATTAAGTAGATTTAAAATAAAATTATTTTAGTAAATGAAATACTATGTTGTTTTTAGAACACAGCAAATAGACAATTAAAATGTGAAAAAAAAAACTTACTACAGTATCACTTTAGTAGAAAGAGAAGTAAGTTGAGTCCAAGCTCAGTGGGACCCATTGTAGAATTTAATTTAGATGAACCCTGCTGTCCCTCAAAAAAACAAAATTCAAAGCAATTTAATTCCCTATGAATTTACTTCTCTATGAATTTATGAATTTACTTTTAGGAATTTATGAACTTTCGATGAGTTTGCTTCTGCCTGCCAACCCTAATTGTGAACACTCTAAATACGTTTGTGAGCGAATACTAAGCCCCTGTCAACAGGAAGAGTGTATTTTAAGTAAAAACTAGAAAAAATGTGAAATCACATAAAATAATTCAGGTCTGTAGGGGAGTGCTTCTAATTGTCAGTGACATAAGAAAGTTACAAACCTTCTTGGAGGTACTGACTGCGAGTCTGGAAACAATTACTGGTAATGAATTGACAAGTTGAAAAGTAACCTTAGAAAATCATCTCTGTGTGACCATTTGGTCATTAGTTTAAATAACCCAATTAGACTATTTAATTAAAAATCCAGAAGATTATATTATGCCAAAAGTATTGGAAACAGATGAATTTATTTAATTGGAAAAACTGAAGTAGTAAAAATATAGTTACCACTTAAGTCTAATATAATATTACATCTAGCCAAGATGACTACTTTAAGATAACCAAGCTAGCTTGGTATTAACAGCTAGTGTTACGCCCTTGATTTAACTTCACTATTTTCTACTAAAGTGTCTCTGAATTTTTCATGTAGATTGAACAGAAAACAGGAATCCATGATGAGAAACCACACAATTACAACATTCATCCTTTTGGGACTGACCGATGACCCACAGTTGAAAGTTCTCATTTTCATCTTTCTTTTTATTACCTACATGTTGAGTGTAGCTGGAAACCTGGTTATTATCTCCCTCACCTTCATAGATTGCCATCTTAGGACAGCCATGTATTTTTTCCTCCAAAATTTCTCCTTCTTAGAGATTTCATTCACCACTGCTTGCATTCCCAGATTTTTGTACAACATATCAACAGGTGACAGAGTTATTACTTATGAGGCCTGTGCTGCTCAAATCTTTTTTACATACCTTTTTGGGATAACAGAATTTTTCCTTTTAGCCACTATGTCTTTTGACCGCTACGTAGCCATTTGTAAGCCCTTGCATTACATGACCATTATGAATAACAAAGTCTGCAATAGGCTTATTATCAGCTGTTGGCTGACTGGCCTCCTTATCATAATTCCCCCACTTGGCCTTGGCATCCAACTGGAATTCTGTGACTCTAATGTCATTGACCATTTTTTCTGTGATGCCACTCCTCTCCTAAGAATATCATGCTCAGACACTTGGTTCATACAGCGATTGATTTTAGTGTGTGCTGTCGTGACCTTTGTCATGACCTTGGTGTGTGTTGTTCTGTCCTACATTTATATCATCATGACAATTCTAAGATTTCCCTCTGCTCAGCAAAAAAAGAAGGCCTTTTCCACCTGCTCTTCCCACATGATTGTGGTTTCCATAACCTATGGCACCTGCATCTTCATCTATGTCAAACCTACGGCAGAGGAGGAGATGATTCTAAATAAAGGTATTTCCATACTTGTATCATCTGTTTCACCTATGTTGAATCCATTTATTTATACGCTGAGAAACAAACAAGTGAAGAAAGCCTGGCATGACACAATCAAAAGGATTGCATTCTTCTCACAAAGAAAGAAGTAGTTGATTTATCAAATGAAAATTTATAATCCTTTAATTGGAACATTCTACTTATGGGGTTTCTTTATAAACTTGCTTAAAGTTTTATGAACATTTCACAACTTCTTTGACTTTGTTGATGCTATATGACTTCAATTTAACTCTTGGATTACAAATATCACTAATAATTTTATCCATATTGATACAATAATACAATTTAGAATTAAAAATATAAATAAGGTAGGATAAAGTAATAAATTGGTTTGTAAGAATATTGCAGAAACTAGGAAAATATGGTCACTGTCACTGTCACTGTCCTCCCGTTGTTCATCGATTTGCTCGAGCGGGCCCAGTAACGTCTCCATTGTGACAATTGTTTCTGTGTTTGGCATATCAAAAACATGGTAGGTTACAATAAGGCCAAACTATTGCCAATGAAACAAATGTAAAATTGTTGCTACGGTCTAATTACTACTATATTTGATGTTGCATTTATTTGATAACAAATGGAAATCCTTAAATGCCAGAGATCAAGAGGTATTGAAAACACCACAATAAACTAACAGTAAACATGCTGTTGATAGGATGAAAGTAAATAAGAGATACAAAATCGGTTCAAGCAGAATAAATTTAAATGTGAAATAGAAATGAAATATGAGATCTCAATAACCACATAATAAAAAATTATTAAATAGCATGAGGCTAGATTATCATATTTTTATGCTTTGTCAATGAAAATAATTTGAAAACAACCTGCCCTTTGACAAATTCAGATAAGTTTTGAGATTTTAATCTATTGAATTGTTAGTTACCTTACATAACCAAATGCAAATTTACATAAGTAACTTTATGTGTCTACACATAAGATATGAAAATTTCAAATAAAATTTTAAGATATACATTTTAAAATTAAGTTTATGTTAAAAATTGATTAAAATGTTGAAACAAATCACAAGCTATCTTGTAACCAGTAAAAATAACAATATGTATAAAGTGCTTTTAAATTGTGTGTGCTACCAAGTATTTTTGTGCATATAAATTCATTGAGCACGGTAGTATATGATTATGTATTTTAAGTCAGTTAAAAATAAGAAATGTAGGGGCTAGAGCAATAGCACAGAAGGTACGGCTTTTGCCTTGCATGTGACTGACATAAGTTTGATCTCTGGTACCCCATATGGTCTTCCAAGCCCACCTAGAGTGATCCTTGAGGGCAGAATCAAAAGTAATGCCTGAGCACCATTGTGTGTGGCCCAAAAACAAAACAAAATAACTTCTATCCATTGTAAATAGAATTGCATAATAAAGTACAGTGAATGATAAATTTAAAAATAAAGAGTAAATGTAATGACAATAAAAATTTAAGATGACTAATATGGAAACAAATTCTCTGTAAACTTGACCCTGTAAAAGTATCCTCTGTAAAATTTCCCCTATATATGCTCCCAAACATGTATAGACCTGTAGACTCCTAGCAGGTCTGGGCCTTAGCAGTACTGTGTCACTGAGCACTGAACTGTCAGCCCAGATAGTTGAACATCACTGGTGTAGCCCATTTGTCCACTGAGCACAGCAGAATGTTCTTCCCCTCCCTAAGACTTTAGAAACATTTGACAATAAATAGAATAAGTAGCAGTTGAATGCAGAAAAACAGAGAAAATATATCTCCACCACTATCCATAGGACTGTTTAAATAAATGAAACCGAGAAAAAGAAAAAAAAACTATATTTTCTACATAATTAATTGCTATTGATTTTTTATCTTAAATTTTGTTTTTATTGTTTTTGTAGTTAAGGCAACATGTTTACAATAGTGTAACCCACGGACAATTGTTTGTTATCATTCATTGCTGTCTATTCCCTATAATTCAATTCTGGAAAAATTTTATTCGTATTAGTAGTCATTTGTGAACAGTAAAATAGAGTTAAGGCTAAATGAATAGAACTATTAAAAGATTATTTTTAAGAAAAATATATCTGGTCCCAGAGAATATGCAGAGGATAAGGCAAGTTGCTTTTCATGTTGCTGACCCAGATTGAGTTCCGACTGCAGCACAGGTCACTCCTAACCAAGAGCCAGTAGCCTCTGAACACCACATGGTGTGACTCAATGTACCACCTCCCCAAAAGAAAGAAAAACATACCAACAAATTATAAATCAAAATCAAGAAACAGGAGTCAGAGAAATAGTACAGCAAGTAATGCTTGAGCACAGAGTCAGAAATAATAAGGCATGAGAACAATTCCATGTACTCCCTCACCCTCATCCTCCACCCCTCCACCACGCAAAAAAAAAAAAAAAGACCCAACTAGTAATATCTATTCTCCTTGTTATTATTCTGGAATGCCTTAAAAAGTCATAAGTAAAGAAAATACAACATGGCTAGAGAGTTAGTACAGTTGTAAGGGATTTGCCTTCTGGGCTCTATTTTAGATCAATCACATGCCAAATGATTCCCTAGTTCTGCCAAGAGTGATGTCCAAGCTCAGAGCCAGAAGTGAGCCCTGAGCAATGATGGGTGAGAATGGGAGGGAAGAAGAGAGAAGGAAGGAAGGAAGGAAGGAAGGAAGGAAGGAAGGAAGGAAGGAAGGAAGGAAGGAAGGAAGGAAGGAGGGAGGGAAGGAGGGAGGGAGGGAGGGAAGAAAAGAGAGAAAATTATAAATACAGAAAACATAAAAATATAACGTTTAGCATTTTAATGTGCCATACTTTAAACATCGTGAACTGTTAGAAAAAAGTGTGTTTATAAATTAAGACATCTTAGTATTTTCACTTAATTGGAGGCATTTTTACTTAGCATAACTTAATTGGCAGTATTTTTTCCAAGTAGCAGAATAAAAGAAGTAATTTTTAACTTATGTTAATTCAATTTCATAATAAGAGCTACAATAACATTATAAAGAGAAGATGAACATGCGAGATACTATTAGAATGTAATTAAATTTAGAAGAGAATTAAGCATGATGATGAGTATATTTTCAAAAACTACAGTCCTGCTTTTATATAAATAAGTGTCTAAAAACAAAAGTATGAAAACAATTTTAATCAAAATGGTGAACTAAATGATCAATAAGAAAATTATGAATTGCTAAATGAAGAAATTGATGATTTATTTGAAAATAAAAAGAAAATTTGAGCAGGACCTGAGCATTCTTAAAACTAAAGTACTGGTCCACTTGGCAGAGAATTGTTAGTCAGGCTTCTGGACCCCCTAAGTTCCACTTGAGTAACCCCATAAAATTTAAATAGAATCTGAAAAATAGAACTATTTTTTATAATTAGATACATAATCTATTATCTAAGAAAGAAATAATGTACATGTATTTATACAAGATTTATAAATACATCAAATATATAATTATTCATGTCAAACTAATACACATGATTTAATACAATTGTCATTCCAACAGTGATATCATCATCCATAAAATTAATTCTAGACTCATCAAAAATAATTCAAATATCAAAAAAATTCAAATAAGATCCATTGACATGTAATATATAGATAAGAAATTAAATTCATAGAGAAAAATTTATAAAAATACAAAACAAAAATTGCCAAACTGCAGAAGTAGATTTGTGTCAAAAATTTTTAATGTTAAGTTGCAAAGATTAAATTAAAGTTACAGCATAAAAGAAATTGAGAAATTAATGATACTGCAACTTATTCTTACATAATTAAATATGTTTGATCTTTCTAAAACCAATATACACAATAACAAATTCAACATAGATTGAAGAATTTAATATCTTTATCTCAATTGTTAGATAAATATACTCATATACACATATACATATAAATACAAGGTCTGTTTTCTTTAAAAATATGCAGTGCTATAATCATAGCAACAAAATCAAACTTAAAACAGTTGTATTTTATAATCTGGATACATGTAATTTTAATTATTTATATGTACAATGTTATGTTGATCTATATATACCAATGAAACTGAGAAAAAAGAAGAAAAAATATATTCTACTCTGGAAGAACTACAGTTAGTAAATAAACACATGATAAGTATTGTTCATTCTAATAGAAATCAATGAAATACAAGTGGATGTAACTTTAAAATAGCATTTCATGTCTACTAAAACAGGAAAAAATATAGCTTTTTAATTATACACCTGTGAATGTTGACATAAGATTAAGTGCTCAATCTTGATGACATTGTAATTGATATGATCCTTTAGAAAGGTGTATGTTAATAAAGATAGACAAAAATAAGAGGATAGGAATAGACAGAAAGGACAGACATAAAAAATAGACCAAACAAAGACTTAAAAATCAATAATGCCATATGCTAAATAATAAAAGGTATTTTCTAGGTTTATGTGTTTGTATTTTCCAACTTAGAAGTGTTCTTACACATAATAACAAAATATACAAATAACTCAAAAGGAAAATGAAGAACGGGTATATGTATCTTTCCTAAGAATAAATCAAATTTAGCAGAAAATATTCAAAATATTGTTAACTCATTGCCAGTCAAATCCAAGCTTAAATGATAACTGAAATAGAGGGAACATTGTAAAAGTATTAATCTTTCTTCTTGTCGGAATCCTTGGGAAATAACTAATGTCACACATTTATACTGAAATTTAAATTGCCAGTATCTTTTGTAAAAGAATAAAAAAAACCTAATTTTAAAAGGCAAAACAAAGTTGTTGTGGTGTTTTGGGCCAAAATATGGTACTCACTTTCTTTTCACATCAAATCACTATAGCTTAATACACTAAAATATAAGAAAATATAAATGCATCGGAAGTCTCTGAAAGATGAAAAACTGTGGGCTGCCTTGGAACCTTGAAACCTGAGGACAAGTATTCCAGGAAGTTCCCTTAGTTTTTTTATTTGCCTCTCCTGTCTTAGACATAACATGAACCACCAATCCTATCCAGAATTTAAGTAGGCATAGGTTTTAAACAAACAAAGAAAAATCTCCAAGCCAGGTCATGGGTTAGTGGTACTCAACTTACTCCAGGAAAATTTCTACAAATACCCACACAAAAAGTTAAGCAACACTGTATAACTTGATCTGACACTCTAACTCTTCTGAGTCCTATGCAAGGAAGAGATCAGTCTCAATTCCACAATCATCCTCTGACTGGTAAAGCTGACAGTAATCCAATTCTTCACATGAGGTTGCTTCAGCAATGTGTAACTGCTAGCTAAACCTCCATACTCCAAATAACAATAAATAAGACTGTTGCAAGGAGTTCAGTCATGAAGGAAAACACCCCCAAATCGAATCAAATCCTCTTCTCACCCCTACATGCCAGCAAGACCTAACATCCATCTGATCAACTTGGAAAATATTAAATCTTTGATTGTGCAATTTGGAGTTTGTAAACACCCCATGTTCTCCCCACTACACATTGCAATGAGGTCCAGGTGAGATATGAAACTATACACCAACCGGTATCAAAGAGACAGAAAGAAAGTGTAGTAAGAGGTCTTAGAGCACATTTCTCCACATCCCACCCATTCTCTACTATCTACAGAGCCCTACTAGCTGCTGAAAGCCCAACCTAATTCAAGACAGTGGTATATCCCACAGAAGCTTTCCTGGTGGCAGGGAGACCCAGCAGGAAAGTGATCATAAACACCTCCGACACAAACGAGGCTTTGACAGTCATTGTCTACATCCACTGCAATGAGGCCTAAGCTGGAACCTAGAATTTTGTTCCACTTGTCTGCAACTGGGCAATATAAGTCAGTTTAACAATCGTGGGCTGGAGCAATAGCACAGCAGGCAGGACATTTGCCTTGCACGCGGCCAACACAGGTTCAATTCCTCGGTCCCTCTCAGAGAGCCTGGCAAGCTGCCAAGAGTATCTCGCCCTCATGGCAAAGGCTGGCAAGCTAAACGTGACGTATTCAATATGCCCAAAAAAGTAACAAGTCTCACAATTTGTTGTGAGACGTTACTGGTCCCCACTCGAGCAAATTGATGAGAAAGGAGAGGACAGTGACAGTGCTACAGTGCTATCAATTGTATCTGTCTGGTATTGCCAGTACTAACTGAAGCTGAGCATAAACTTCCACCAAGCCCTTTTGATACTCCTCAATGGAATAGCTCCCAGTTTCAAGAATTATTAACATTGAGATGAATCAAATTGAATTTTTCTGCCAATAATTTAAAGGAGTTATGAAATTCACCAATAAACAATGACAACTGCCTGGTATCACAAGTTTTTAATCTAATCAAACAGAAATATTTGGAGGGAGGGGAAACGGGCATAGCCAGCAGTTCTCAGGGCTTACTCCTGGTTCTGTGCTCAGGGGTCAGCCCTGGTGTGTCTGGGGAAACATATATGTTGCCTAGTATCTGACCCTGGGTACAAAGCAGGGCATAAAGCAATCACCCTACTCACTATACTTTTGTTCCAGCCCAGGAACATAATCTTTAAGACTCAAATAGAAATTACAATATATGTTGTGTATATGTTTAAGTGGAAAGGACACCAGACTTTAAGTTAAATTCACACACAAAAAAAGAAAGAACATCAAAAACTGTAAATACATAAGAAAATAGGAAAAGACAGTATTATATAAAATATGCCTACCTAAAGTTAAATTCACACACAAAAAAAGAAAGAACATCAAAAACTGTAAATACATAAGAAAATAGGAAAAGACAGTATTATATAAAATATGCCTACCTATAACTTTTTGCCATTTTGTTTAAGATAATTGCATGAATCAATAATTATAAAATTACATTGCTGAGTTTATAATATATAAAAATGGTATTTACAAGACAATACATTATGAAGGTAGGAAGGAGAAGAGAGTTGTGTTGGAGTAGATTTGGTTTAGCCTGAACTAGATTGTTAAAAGATAGCACATTAATTGTAATGTGTATTGCAACAACTAAAATACGTAGTTTGACTGAGAAACACAAAAGAGTTTAATGTGGGACCAGAGTGATAGTTTGGCTGTGGTGAATAAGGTCCTTGCCTGGCAGGCAACTGAGCTAGATTGATGTCTGGCACCCAATTTGGTCCCCTGGTCACTGCCCCTTTTAGGGGTGGGGTGCTTAATGAGCTTTAATTATTTCAGTGAAAAATCCAGGCTGAGTTGCTTTGCGTGCAGTTCTTTGGGGGATGTGCTTGGTTTTGTTTATTTGTTTTCGTTAGATTGGAAAATGATCATCTTTAGGAGTATGGCTAAGGACTACTTACAAAAAGCTATTGTTTTTGAAATATTTGAGGCTTATACACTAATGTTCGGGAGTGACCCATGAGCACAGATCCAGGAGCACTGTCAGGTGTGGTCAAAAACAAAAAGAAAAACAAACAAAAACCCTGAACAAATAAACAGGGACCTCTCATTGAGGAGGTAATTAGCCTAACACAGAGCAGAACTCTGCCCAATCCTCCATACTACCTGGAGTAACCCCTGAGTGTAGAGACAAGAGCCAGCCCTCAGTACAACCTGGTGTGCCCCACAGAAAACAAAACATAAAAATAATACATATATCACTGCATTATAGCACCATATAAACTTCATTATCACAGAGTCTCCTGCCCCCATGCCTGGCTGTCCTCGCCGGGGCCTCTTGGAGGGGGTCGGGTTGAGTTTCCTTCCCCGCCCTGAGCAGAGCCCTGGCAGACAAAGACCTCGAGAACCAGCCACAACCATGCTGAGACCACTCTCCAAACGCATGAAAGTACCAGCAGAGGAACAAAGGCATGCGGGTCCTGGGGCTGAGATAGCCAAGCCTACTCAGATCAGGGCTGAGCTTCCTCCTACCCAGATCCTCCATCTTCCAGTAGGCGGGGGTCACACCATCAACTGCCCCTCCCCCCGCTGGCGCTGTGTAATCTCATCAATAGCCAAAACCCAGAGACTATAAAACCCAGCTCCCGGAAGCGCACAGCCGCATTTGCGGCTGCGACATCTTATTATCTCATTCTTGCTTTAACAACCTGGCAGGCTACCTGGTAGCCTGCCCACACGGCAGAGTCTGGCAAACTCCTCGTGGCATACCCAATATGCCAAATACCAGTAACAATGATGGGTCTCTTTCTCCTAACCCTGAAAGAGCCTTGAATGTGGCACTTTTTATAATCTCAGGGCTAAGATAAAGGAGACGTTGCTGGTGCCTGCTCGAGGGAATCGACGAGCAACAGGATGATCATGATCGTGATCACATAATATGTATACTGTATTATATCTGTACAACACTAATCAGCCAGTTTTGTTCTTTACCATATATTGGGGTGGAGCGATAGCACAGCAGGTAGGGTGTTTGCCTTGCACGCAGCTGACCCAGGTTCAATTCCTCCATCCCTCTCTGAGAGAGTATCCCGCCCACACAGCAAAGCCTGCCAAGCTACCCGTGAAATATTCAATACGCCAAAAACAGTAACAACAAGTCCCACAATGGAGATGTTACTTGGGCCCACTCGAGCAAATCGATGAACAATGGGAGGACAGTGTTACAGTGCTACAGCGCTACCATATATTGATCTTCTTTGCCCTAATTCAGCTACCTTATTCCCTTTCCATTCTGGTTAAATATTATTTAGTCCTAGTTACTCCAGTAGTTTTAAATATCTGTTGTTTCTCCACCATCTTACCAAGATGAGTGAAATCATAAGATGCCTTTTCTTATGAAATGCTTTATTTAGTGAGCATTGTAGTAAGTATAGTATCATCAGCGCTTCTACAAATGCAAGATTTCATCTCTGTAGAGCTGAATAGTAATTCAATGTATGAATAAACACGTAAGTTTAACCTATTTATGAGTCAATCATTCTTCTATTGTTTCCAGTTCTTGCTTGTCAAAAATAACGCTGAAATAAACACTAGGGTAAATAGAGATAGATATCTTCAAATCCTTTTCGATTTTATGGAAGAATTGAAGAAGAAGAAATGTGGAGTATCCCTTGACATTTGGGAAGCACTCACAGTGAGGGAAAATCTTTCTGGGATTTTTTTTTGGAGGAAGCTTTTTTATTGTTGTCTCAATTTTATTATTTGTGTAAGCACTCTACAAGGTTTGTTCTTCCATTTATTTCCACCTAATTCATTCTTGGAATAGTTTATGTTCTTAATGATTTGTGCATATTTTCTAGATTGTTTGTTCTACTGCTATATAATTGTTCACAATACTTTCTTATGTTCCTTGGAATTTCTTTAATATATTCTGGAACTTCAATTCTTTCAATTCTAATTTTATTTATATATATTTAAGACACACAATTCAATGCCAGGAGAGACTCCTGAGTACAGAGTCAGGAATAAATCTTTAGGCACAGTCAGGTATAATCATAAAAATATAATAATAATGACCCAAAAAAACCCACAAGCAAGGTGCTTGGCAGACTGTAGATGATTTCACTTTTCCCAGAACCCCATGAGGAGTGATCCCTGAGAAAAACAGAGCCAAAACTCATTTCACTTAACATGATACTCTCCATATCTATCCTCTTCTTTGACTGCTTTTCCCACTCTGAAGAAGCCATGCTCTCTCCTGAACATGTACTTCCTCTCTTTCTCTCCCCTCATGTCTTTCTGAGTAAGTTTCACTAAAAACTGTCTTGTTTCACAAAAAATACATAAATAAATAAATAGTAACTTTAAGCATATTTCATGGCTTTATCTCTCCTAATTCGGAGAGCCTGGCAAGCTACCGAGAGTATTCGATATGCCAGACACAGTAACAACAAAGTCTCCAATGGAGACGTTACTGGGCCCGCTCAAGCAAATCGACAATCAACGGGAGGGTCTTTACCTTTACCTTTACCTTTGTCTATCCTAACAGCTGCATACTATTCCATTTTGTAGATGTACCGAAGTTTCTTTAACCAGTCGTTAGTTCTTGGGCACTCGGGTTGTTTCCAGATTCTGGCTATTGTGAAATGAGTCAGAAAGAGAGGGATAGACATAGAAAGACTGGACTCATCTGTGGAATATAAAATAACATAATATGAGACTGACACCCAAGGACAATAGACACAAAGGCCAGGAAGATTGCTGGAAATTGGAAGTTGGAAGCCTGTCTCATGAGTAGGGGGAAAAGACAGCTTGAATGGAGAGAAGATCACTAAGAAAAGCTGGTTGGAAGGATTGGTCAGAATGGGAAATGTGTGCTGAAAGTAGATAAAGACCAAAAGTGATGGCCTCTCAGTAGTATCTGCATTGCAAACCAAACAGCAAGCAAGCAAAAACGCTAAAAAGGGAGGGGGGCCTTACTCTTTTTTTAAATTTTTATTAGTGAAACACCATGAAGTGCAGTTGTAGACTTACAAAATTTTGTGCTTGGGTTTTAGTAATACAATGATCGAGTACACATCCCTCCACCAGTGCCCATTGCCACCACCACTGATCCCAGTATCCCTCCCACTATCCATCCCCCATCCTCCAATCCCGCTGTGCTCTTTAAGAAAAGGTTCTCCCTTGAACACGTATCTCACTTCTTTGATTGCTTTTCCCACTCTGAAGAAGCCCATGTTCTCCCTTGAACATGTATTTCCTCTCTTTCTCTCCCCTCATGTCTTTCTCTTTTTTTTGACAGGTAAGACTTTTTTTATTATTATTAGTGAAACACCATGAGGTACAGTTGTATATTTACAATTTTTTGTGCTTGGATTTCGATTATACAATCATCAAATACCCATCCCTCCACCAGTGCCCATTTTCCACCACCATGGATAATATCCCTCCCACCCCCACCCCTCCCATCTCACCCTGCCTCTGTGACAGGGCAATCCCTTGTGTTCTCTCTCTCCTTTTGGGTGTTGTGGTCTGCAAAAGAGGCTTTGAGTGGCAAATATGTTCAGTCCATAGTCTACTTTCAACATGCATCTCCCCTCCTGGGAGGATCCTCCAAACATCCTTTATTTGGTGCTCCCTTCTCTATCTGAGCTGCCCTTTCCCCTAAAATGCCCGGCTGGCCTCTAAGTTATGGAGTAATCCACCTGGTGCTGATCTCAGCTATTCTTGGGTATTAATCTCATATTTTGTTACTTTATATTCCGCAGATGAATGCAATCTTTCTATGTCTATTCCTCTCTTTCTGACTCATTTCGCTTAGCATGATACTTTCCATATTGTACCACTTGTATATAAATTTCATGACTTCATCTTTTCTAACAGCTACATAGCATTCCATTGTGTAGATATATCAAAGTTTCTTTAACCAGTCATCTGTTCTTGGGCATTCAGGTTTCTTCCAGTTTCTGGCTATTGTAAAGAGTGCTGCAATGAACAAACAAGTGCAGATGTCACTTCGACTATACATTTTTGCCTCTCTGGGATATATTCCCAGGAGTGGTATCGCTGGGTCAAATGGGAACTCAATTTCTAATTTTTTGAGCATATTCCATACTGTTTTCCAGAAGGGCTAAACCAGTCGACATTCCCACCAACAGTGAAGGAGTGTCCCTTTCTCGCCACATCCACGCCAGAATCAGTTGCTTTTGTTCTTTTGGGTGTGGGCCAGTCTCTGAGGTGTGAGATGGTATCTCATTGTGGTTTTGATCTGCATCTCTCTGATGATTAATGATGTAGAGCATTTTCTCATGTGCTTTTTTGCCATTTGGATTTCTTATTTGAGAAAGTTTCTGTTCATTTCATTGCCCCATTTTTTGATGAGGTTGTATGTTTTTTTCTTGTGGAGTTCAACCAGTATTTTGTATATCCTTGATATCAACCCCTTGTCAGATGTGTATTCGGCGAATATTCTTTCCCATTCTGTAGACTGTCTTTGTATTTTGGTCACTGTTTCGTTTAAGGTACAGAAACTTCTTACTTTAAGATAGTCCCATTTATCTATCTCTGTTTTCACTGGCTCAGCCAGTGGCGTGGTATCTTTGAAGATACCATTAGCTTCAATGTCATGGAGGGTTTTGTCAACTTTGTCTTCAATGTACCTTATGGTTTCTGGTCTGATGTTGAGGTCTTTAATCCATTTTGATCTTACTTTTGTACATGGTGTTAGGCAGAGTTCTGAGTCCACTTTTTTGCATGTAGTTGTCCAGTTCTGCCAGCAAAATTTGTAAAAGAGGCTTTCCTTACTCCACTTTTTATTACTTGCACCTTTATCAAAGATTAGATGATCGTATGATTGAGGGGAGATGTCAGTGTATTCAACCCTATTCCATTGGTTCCAGTACCATGATGTTTTAATTATTACTGCTTTGTAGTACAGTTTGAAGTTAGGGAAGTTGATTCCTGCCATTTTCTTTTTCCCAAGAATTGCTTTAGCTATTCGTGGGGGCTTATTGTTCCATATAAATTTCAGGAGTGTTTGCTCCATTTCTTTGAATAATATCATGGGTATCCTTATAGGGATTGCATTGAATTTATACAATGCTTTCGGTAGTATTGCCATTTTGACAGTGTTAAGTCTCCCGACCCATGAGCAGGGGATATCTTTCCATTTCCATTTCCTCATGTCCTCTTTTATTTCCTGAAGTAGCGTTTTGTAGTTTTCTTTGTACAGGTCCTTTACTTCCTTAGATAAGCTGATTCCTAGGTTCTTGATTTTCTGGGGCAAAATTGTGAAGGGGATTGTTTTTTTCCATGTAGCTTTCTTCTCTCTCACTGTTTGCGTATAGGAAAGCCATGGACTTTTGGGTATTGATTTTATAGCCTGCAACTTTACTATACAAGTCTATTGTTTCTAGCAGTTTTTCGGTGGAGGTTATTGGGTTCTCAAAGTATAGTATCATATCATCTGCGAATAGTGAGAGCTTGATTTCTTCCTTTCCTACCTGAATGCCCTTAATATCTTTTTCTTGCCTAATCGCTATTGCAAGTAATTCCAGTACTATATTGAACAGCAGTGGAGATAGTGGGCATCCTTGTTTCGTCCCTGATCTTAGAGGGAAGGCTCTCAGTTTTTCCCCATTGAGGATGACGCTTGCTGTAGGCTTGTGGTAGATGGCTTTAATTATGTTGACGAAAGTCCCCTCTATACCCATTTTGGCTAGGGTTTTCATCATAAAGGGGTGCTGGATCTTGTCAAATGCTTTCTCTGCATCTATTGATATGATCATATGCTTTTTATCTTTTCTTTTGTCGATATGATGGATGATGTTGATTGATTTCCGAATGTTAAACTATCCTTGCATCCCTGGGATGAATCCTATTTGGTCATGGTGTATGATCTTTTTGATGAGTAGTTGGATTCTATTTGCTAGTAGTTTGTTGAGGATCTTTGTATCTGTGTTCATCAGGGATATCAGTCTGTAATTCTCTTTCTTTGTGGTATCTCTGTCTGCTTTTGGTATCAGTGTGATATTTGCTTCGTAGAAACTGTTCGGAAGTTTTTTTGATATTTCAATTTCGTGGAAAAGCATAAAGAGGATTGGGAGTAAGTCCTCTTTAAAGATTTGGAAGAATTCACTAGTGAATCCATCCGGGCCAGGACTTTTGTTCTTGGGGAGACTTTTTATTACCATTTCAATTTCCTTGATGGTGATAGGTGTGTTCAGGTATTCCAGGTCTTCTTGGTTCAGCTTTGGGAGTCTGTAGGAGTCTAGGAATTTATCCATTTCCTCGAGGTTTTGATGTTCCGTGGCATAAAGCTTCTCAAAGTACTCCGTGAGGATTCTTTGAATTTCTTTAGTTTCTGTTGTGATGACCCCCTTTTCATTTCTGATTCGGTTTATTAGGGTTTTCTCTCTCCCTTTCTTTGTGAGTTTTGCTAGAGGCTTATCAATCTTGTTAATTTTCTCCAAGAACCAGCTGTTGGTTTCATTGATCTTTCGGGTTGTTTTTTGGGTTTCCATCTCGTTAATCTCTGCTCTGAGTTTTATTATTTCCTTTCTCCTGTTCGGGTTGTGCTCCTTTTTTTTGGTCCTTCTCCAAGCTCTTAAGCTGTGAGGTTAGGTTACTTATGTGTGCTCGCTCCTCCTTCCTGAGGAATGCTTGTAGAGCTATAAACTTTCCTCTTAACACAGCTTTTGCTGTGTCCCATAAGTTTTGGTAACTCATGTTCTCATTTTCATTAGTTTCTAGGAATCTTTTGATTTCCTCTTTGATTTCCTTTCTAAGTCACTCGTTGTTCAATAGCGCACTGTTTAATTTCCAGGTGTTTGTTTTAGTTTTCTCTTTTTGTGTGTGATTTAGTTCTAATTTCAGTGCATTATGGTCTGAGAAGATTGTTGATACAATCTCTATCTTCTTAATTTTATGGAGGCATGTTTTGTTGAAGTCTCACACTAGTATTGTGTTGCTATTGATGTCTTTTTCCAAATCTATGAGTAGTTGTTTTAAGTACTTTGCTGGTCTCTCATTAGGTGCATATACATTTATTATTGTAAGTTCTTCCTCTTGTACAGATCCTTTGATCAATAAGAAATGTCCTTCACTGTCTCTTATGACCTTCTTCACTCTGAAATGGATGTGGTCTGATATTAGGATGGCTACCCCAGCTTTTTTATGGGAGTTGTTTGCCTGTAGGATTGTTTTCCAGCCTTTGACTCTGAGTCTGTGTTTGCTTTGACTATTGAGATATGTTTCTTGCAAGCAGCAGAATGTTGGTTTCAATTTTCTAATCCATCCTGCCACTCTATGTCTTTTAATTGGTGCGTTTAGCCCATTGACATTGAGAGAGATTATTGTTATGGGATATTGTCCCATTGTTCTGTTGAAATTTGGTGTATTTGAGGGGCCTTTCTTGCCTTAAAGTAGCCCATTTAGTTGTTCTTGTAACCATGGTTTTGAGTCTATGAAGTTCCTGAGCTGTTGTCTGTCTGTGAAACTGTGTGTTGTTCCTTCTATTATGAATAAGAGTCTCGCTGGGTAAAGTATTTTTGGAGAGGCATTTATTTCATTGAATTTTTTCACTATGTCCCACCACTGTTTTCGGGCCATGAAGGTTTCATCAGAAAAATCAGCTATGAATTTTAAGGATGCTCCTTTGTAAAAGATTTCTTTCTTTGATCTTGCTGCTTTCAGAATTTTATCTCTGTCTAAGGTTTTGGTGGTTTTGATCAGAATGTGTCTTGGGGTATTTTTATTCAGATTTCTTCTAGCTGGTACCCTTCGGGCCTCCTGAATGTGGTCACAAGTTTTCTTCAGCTCTGGAAACATTGTAGCAATGATGTCTTTGACAGTTTCTTCTTCATCAAGGTTTTCTTCTTGTCCCTCTGGGACTCCAATAATTATTATGTTAGCCCTCTTGGCTTCGTCACGATCTTCTCTTGTCTTCTGTTCCTGAATAGTGAGTCTCTTTTCCATTTTCTGCTCTTTCCTGGAGAGTCTCTGAACTTCATCTTCGAGCTCACTGATTCTGTTCTCAGCAGCTGTTACTCTGCTGCTGAGGCCTTCCACTGAGTTTTTCAATTCGCCTACCATATTTTTCAGGTCTGACATTTCCGATTGCATTTTCCTCATTTCTGCCTTCAAATCCTCTTGTCTTTTATTGGCATTACTTTCCATTGTTTCTTTTAGTTCCCTAAGCATCCTAAGTAGCTCCCTTCTGAATTCCTTGTCAGAGAGGTTGTCTAACACTACAGTACTGTTGATGTCTTCTGGGCTAGCCTCTTCAATAAGAAAGTTTGGTGGGCTTTTGCATTGCTTTACCATTGTGACCAGTGTGGTTTAGTCCTTCATGTTCAGTGTTACTATTTTGCTTGATATGCAGTGTGAGTTGAGATAGGCTTATGAGTTATTGGCTACTGTGTTTCTAGTGGCTGAGGTAAAATAGAGAAGATTCCATCTAAGAAGGTAGCTTATGGTTCCTAGGGCATATGTAGTGGGTGAATATTTCGCGGTCACCTTAGCGGCTGCGGCTCCAGAAAGAGTCCCTGTGCTGGTCCCGCACAGATCAGGGGGGAAAACCTGCTGTTCTATGAGATCTAGCTAGCTGCGCATGCTCAGAGAGAGTCCCAGGCCTTGGGGGCGGGCTGTACCTGGTTGGAATGAGGAGAGAGTTCCCGGAGATGTTCAGCTTTGTTGCTGAGAGATGGGGCTCAGTTCCCTTCCCACCCCCTCTTGTCTTTCTAAGTAAGTTTCACTAAAAACTGTCTTGTTTCACAAAGAAATACATAAATAAATTAATAGGAACTTTAAAAACAAAGCACAATTAGATTTTGAGAAAGTGAGAGGGAAAAAAATCCTATTACCTAAAAGAGAGGTGAAACAGGTATATTATTACACAAAAGAGTAGATATAATTTTAGATACTTTAGATATAATTAACATATATTAATACATATTAATAATGTTACTATCATTACTAGATACAAGAAGGACTATTCTAAAGAAATGATAATTATAAACATATTCAGATAACAGCAGAGATCCAGAAAACATGGTGTTAAAATTGAAAAAAAAAGTAAAGAGAAATATGGAAAATTTGAAAGTGACTGTGACTCCACTTCCATCACTTAATCACTTAATCACTTAATCCCCGTTATTCATCGATTTATTCGAGCGGGTGCCAGTAACGTCTCCATTCATCCCGGTTGCGTGCTAGCGTAGCCCAATGGTATCTGTTCGTTTAAGGAACATGTAAAGCCTCAAACCGATCATTTAGGGTCTTGACGAAGAAGTCTGATCATCTTATAGGTGGGCGTCCACATGATCTTTTGATGTCTCGTGGAATCCAATCAGTAATGGCTCTAGTCCAGCGGTTGTCTGTAAACCTCATTACGTGTCCAGCCCATCTGATTTTTGATGTCTTGGCAAATGAGACAGCGTCCCTGATTCTTGAGCGTTGACGAAGATCAGAACTCCGGATTCTATCTCTCATTTGAGTGAATCGTGATATTCCAAGCATAGTTCTTTCGATTCCTCTTTGAGAGATCCGAATAGCGTTCTCATCCTGTTTTCGTAGGGTCCAGGTCTCTGAGGCATATGTTAATGCAGGAAGAATAGTGGAATCAAAGAGATGTGCTCGTAGCTGGAGGTTCTTTGTCCTTTTAGTTATTTCTTCAATGCTCTTGAAGGCATTCCAAGCCGCTCTCTTCCTCCTGCGCAACTCAGGTGCCAGGTCATTCATCATGTTGATTTCTCGACCTAGGTATATATAACTGTTGCATTCGGAGATGGTGGTTCCGTTGAGAGCTAATGGAGCGTCAGGAACAAGGCTGTTTCTCATAAACATTGTCTTCGTAAGATTCAGCCGTAGTTCTACCTTTCCACACTCACGGTCAAAGTCCGCCAGCATTTGTGCCGCTTGGCTGATGTTTCGTGTTATTAGAATGATGTCATCAGCAAAGCGGAGGTGGTGTAGTTGCCGACCATCTATCTTAACTCCCATGTTTTCCCATTCTAGTCATCGCATGATGTTCTCGAGCGTGGCACTGAAGAGTTTTGGTGAAATGGTATCACCCTGCCGAACCCCTCTCTTGATATGGATGATTACTTCTTTGTAGAATGGTGAGATCTTGGTAGTGAATCCGCAATAGAGCTCACGAAGGATCCTGATGTATTGAGTTTGTACGCCCTGATTGGCTAGGGCTTCCATGACCGCTTCCGTCTCAACAGAATCAAAGGCCTTCTTTAAATCAATGAACGTTAGACAGAGCGGCATCTTGAACTCCCGAGATACCTCAATGAGCTTGGTTATTGTGTGGATATGGTCAATGGTACTGAATCCTTTTCGGAATCCAGCTTGTTCACATGGTTGTCCTTCATCTAGTGTTCTGCTAATCCTATTCAGGATGACTCGAGTGAATAGTTTGTAGATGACAGACAATAGGCAGATTGGGCGATAGTTGCCAATATCGTGGATGTCTCCTTTCTTGTATAGTAGTACAGTCTTGCTGGTTTTCCATTGGGATGGAACCTTGCATTCAGACAGGTAGCGTGTGAAGAGTCGAGCCAATGTATTGATGAGTACTGATGGTAAGTTCTTCAGGTGTTCAGGTCTGATCTTGTCTGGGCCAGGTGCTTTTTGTTTCTTTACCGACAAGATGGCATGTTGGATTTCGGAAGGGAGAACATTGGGAACGACATATCCATCATGTGGTATGTGGTATGTGGGCAAGTGGATGTGGCTATTAAAGAGATCTGAGTAGAAGTCATGAATAATCTTCTCCATTGCCCTTCTGGAAGATGTGATAGATCCATCATGATGTCGGAGGGCAGTCATCTTGGTTTTATAGTTGGTGAAGGACAGGCGGGCATTACGAATGTTTTTCCCAGCTTCTGCTGCATCTACCAGTACTGCTGCTCTCCTGTTTTTGAGGTCATCCTTGATGGCTTTTCTGCACTGTTTTGCCAGTTCGGACGTTTGCTTGTGGTTGCCTGAGGCACGTGCCAAGCCACGTTGGCGAATAACTTCACTTCCATATAGAAGATTTTTCTAGTAAATAGAAATTATGACCTTAACTTAACTTAACACCTGTAAAGGTGATTTTGAGGCTGCCCCAAAAGCCTCCATCTATCTCGGAGAGCCCGGCAAAGCTACCGAGAATATCCCACCCACACGGCAGAGCCTGAGAAGCTACCCATGGCGTACTCAATATGTCAAAAACAGTAACAATGAATGGTCCTCATTCCCCTGATCCTGAAGGAGCCCCCATATGTCATCAGGCTACATTAGCACGTGACAGGGACTAATGGAGATGTTACTGGGCCCGCTCGAGCAAATCGATGAACAACAGGGTGATAGTGATAGTGATAGTGATAGTGATGATAGTGATAGTGATAGCTTCTAAATTTAATCTAATATATATTGTACAGCTTCCTAATCTTTTGAAGGCAGAAGCTTCCAAGCAACCCATGAATGTAGGGAAGCAATTCTCTTGTGTATTGATTATAATTAATATTCTGTGTGTTTAACAGTCTGAATTGAGCGAGACAGCAGATACAGCTTTTCTTCATATGAATAAAATGTTAAAAATAACTAAAGCAAAATTTACCACACAAAAACCAACTACAGCTTCAAAGAGAACTTTTTCAAACACTGACATGGGATTAACGGCAAAGATAAATGGATTGCATTTAAAAGCACACAAGTAACCCAGTGTAGTAATAAATTCTTTTGTTGCACAGGGCTTACTTGGGGCAATTAATATGGAGCAATTTTTTACATCAGAAAATTCAAAAACCCATGTTATATAATCACTTTTAATGAATAATGAAAATGATGAGGAAATAAATACAAAATCAAAATAACATTACCTATTAAAGGACCAGAGAAGGCAGTTATAATTTTTGTCATACAAGTAAAGATCCTTTGCAAATGTGACTTAATAAAAGTAATTAAATAGCTAAGTTTTTAAATAGATAAGACACCACAATAATTTTCTAGTCATTATGGAAATACAAATATAGAAGAGTTGATGTGCATATATAATATCAAAGACAAGTGGAAAAGATAATATTATGTATAATATTTTCATGAGAAAAAAATAATCAAAAGTCAAAAACATAGGCTTTAGTAGTGTGATTGTTTTTACTTAAACCTGGTAATGGAAGAATTTAGGAGAATCAAATGACACTTTCCCTACTCCCAAATGATATAAAATTGTCAGATTAATCTAATAATTTGCTTATCATGATTTAAAAGAAACAAACATGGTTGAGGTAGAGCTTATTAAGTTATATTTTTCATATAATAGAATCTAATAGTAACCTCTAAATAATTTGACATGCAGATTGAATAGAAATTATCAGTGATTGGGGGCTGGAGTGATAGCTCAGCGGGTAGGGCGTTTCCCTTGCACGCGGCTGACCCGGGTTCGATTCCCAGCATCCCATATGGTCCCCTGAGCAACGCCAGGGGTAATTCCTGAGTGCACAGACAGGAGTAACCCCTGTGCATCGCCGGGTGTGACCCAAAAAAGCAAAAAAAAAAAAAAAGAAAAAAGAAACAAAGAAATTATCGGTGATGAAAAACAGCACAATAACAGTATTTGTACTACTGAGACTAAAAGATGATCCTGAACTACAAGTTCCAAATATTACCTTTCTATTTCTCACCTACACGATAAGCATAACTAGGAATCTGACCATAATTATGCTCACTTTTGTGGATCCTCACCTTAAAACTCCCTATGTACTATTTTTTACAAAATTTCTCCTTATTAGAGATCTCCTTCACAACAGCCTGTATTACCAAATACTTGTATAGCATAGCAACAGGTGAAAGAGTCATTACCTAAAATGCTTGTGTCACTTAAATGGTTTTTACTGACCTCTTTGCAATCACAGAATTTTATCTTCTGGCTGCTATGTCCTATGACTGCTGTGTGGCCAGCTGCAAACCCCTGCATTATATGGCCGCCATGAGCCGTAGAGTCTGTAGTAGCCTTGTTTTTTGCTGTTGGTTGGCTGGATTGTTGGTCATAAACTCCCCACTTATTCTGGGATTAAAGCTTAAATTCTGTGATTCAAATGTCATTGACCATTTTCTCTGTGATGCTTCTCCCTTTCTAAAGATACACATGGCTCATGGAAATAACTGTTTAATTTGTGCAGTGGTGACCCTCTTATTGACCCTTATGTGTGCAGTTTTGCTCTATACTTATATTATCGAGACAATATTAAGATTTTTTTCATCTGCTCAGCAAAGAAAAAGGCCTTTTCCACCTGTTCTTCCCGTTTGAATGTGGATTCCTTCACCTACGGCAGTTGTATCTTTATCTACATGAATCCTATGGCAAAGGGCAACGTGAGCTTTAATAAAGTGGTTTCATTGTTCACTTCTTCCATTTCTCCTATGCTAAATCCATTTGTTTATATGAAAAGAAATAAGCAAGTGAAGAAACCTTCAATGACTCAATAAAAATAATTACAGTATTATTAAAGAGGAAAAATATAAACCATTAGTAAAGACGAAGGCTATTATAATTGCGTTGAGTTACTTTTCTTTACCTTTTAATAATATGTATTGTTCTATCTCTAGGCTCCTATTTAGGTTAACTTATGTTTTACCTTAGTTGTATCATCTTTCCTTTGATTTTAATTTAATTTTAATTTAATATCTTATTCTAAAAGAGTGAAGAACATGTCTCAATGAAAAGAATGATAAATCTCCTAAATTTCTTCACAGATAAATATAACTTCATGAGATAAATTTTATGACATAGAAAAGCCTTTTTAGTGTATTGCATAAAACTGCTGATTACTGATTCAACTATGCATAAAAATATTAAAATAGGTTGAAATTGAAATATAAGAAAAGAACCCAAAACGACCACTGGGAGCTCTTTGGCACTACTGCGACAACATAGGAAGATGCCGTCATTGACAACATTGACAAGAAATACTGTCATCTACAAGCTGTTCACTCGAATCATCCTGAATAGGATTGGCAGAACACTAGATGAAGGACAACCATGCAAGCAACCCAGGTTCCGAAAAGGATTCAGAACAATCAACCATATCCACACGATAACCAAGCTCATTGAGGTTTCTCAGGAGTTCAAGATGCCGCTCTAACATTCATTGATTTAAAGAAGGCCTTTGATTCTGATGAGACTGAACCAGTTATCGAAGCCCTAGCCAAACAGGGCGTTCAAACTCAATACACCAGAGTACTCCGTGAGCTGTATTACAGATTTACTGCCGGGATCTAACCATTCTACAGGGACTTGATCATTGACGTCAAGAGAGGGGTTTGACAGGTGATACCATTTCACCAAAACTCTTCAGTGCCACCCTCGAGAACATCATGTGATGACTGGAATGGGAAGAAATTGGAGTGAAGATAGATAGTCGGCAACTGCACCACTTCTGTTTTGCTGATGACATCATTCTAATAACACCAAACATCAGTCAAGCAACACAAATGCTGGCCAACTTCAAACGTGAGTGTGGAAATATCAAACTACAGCTAAATCTCACGAAAACAATGTTTATGAGAAATGGTCTCGTTCCTTGACGTTCCATTCACTCCCAGCGGGACAAACATCTCTGAATGCAACAGCTATGTGTACCTAGGTCAAGTCAACATGACGAATGACCTGACACCTGAGTTGCACAGGAGGAAGAGAGTGGCTTGGAACTCCTTCAAGAGGGTCGAAGAAATAGCTAAGAGGATGAAGAACATCCGGCTCTGGGCACATCTCTTCGATCCCACTGTTCTTCCTGCATTAACATATGCCTCAGAGTCCTGGGCCCTGTGAAAACAGGATGAGAATGCTATTCAGGTCTCTAAAAGAGGAATCAAAAGAGCTTTGCTTGGAGTATCACGCTTCACTCAAATGAGAGAATGAATCCAGAGTTCCGACCTCCATTGATGGTCAAGAATCAGGGATGCTATCTCGTTTGCCAAGGCATCGAAATCAGAGGTGCTGGACTCGTAATGAGATTTAGAGACAACCGTTGGACTAGAGTCATTACAGACTGGATTCCACTGGACGTCAAAAAATCTTGTAGCCGCCCACCTATGTGATGGTCAGACCTCTTCGTCAAGACCCTGAATGATTGGTTTGAGGCTCTTCCTGTTCCTTGAACGAGCAGATGCCATTGGGCTACACTAGCACGTGACAGGGACGAATAGAGACATTACTGGCGCCTGATAGAGCAAATTGATGAGTAACGGGATGTTAAGTGATCAAGTGACTCTTTGAAATGTCAGATTCCCTTGGTAATAGCAGAGTTTCCAAAGAAGTCAGAACCAGGGGTACTCCCTACAGGTCCAGCTACCTCTAATGGGCAAGGTTTTGCCAAGGAGAATGTCAACAAGGGTGTTCACTTGCATCACTGATAATCACCATCCAAGATCACATTGAACAATGCCTTGTTCAATAATAATACAATAGTTGGATTATCAGAGTGCTGTTGTGAAACTCCTGGATCTAGAATTTACGAAATGATTTTTTCTAGTTTTTACATGTTTTAAAGGCAAGCTACCCATGGGGTATTTGGTATGCCAAAACCAGTAACAATAATGGGTCTCATTGCCTTGACCCAGAAAGAGCCTCCAATATGGCAGTGTTGGGAAGGACGAGTAAGGAGAGGCTGCTAAAATCTCAGAGCTGGGACAAATAGAGACATTACTGGTGCCCGCTTGAGATAATCGATGAACAACGGGACAACAGTGCTAAATTTTTTTTAATGTATACTATTCCCACTTGTGTGCGATGATATATCATTGTCACTGTGATTTGCATTTTTCTAAAAATCAGTAATGATGACCACCTTTTTGCATGCCATTGGGTATCTTTATGTTTACTATGTGGAAGTGTCTTTTAATTTTCTTGTTCCACTTTTTGATATTTTGTTGTTGTTGTTGTTGTTGTTATTTTGTTGTTGAGCTTTGAAACTGGCATGTACCTTGGACATTTGCCATTTAGCTGATGTACGAATCTGATGTGTGAATATTTTCTCTCAATATTTTTATTAAAGCCTCGTCCATTTTTCAGTGCAAAAACTTTTGTTGAAGCTCAACTTGTTTTATTTCTTCTATTGCTTTCTTTGGCAGTTGGGATGGTATTATGGATGATAACTCTGAAGTTTAGATCTTGAAGAGGTCTTCCCTGATTGCCTCAATATATTTTTACATGTTTGATATGCAGGATCTTAATCCATTTTGATATTTGTATATTGCATAAATATGTGTCTAATTTAATATTTTACATGTGCATATCCTGTTTTCCCAGTACCAAATGGCTCTCTTTGCTCCACTTTGTTCACTAAGATCTTTTGCTGAAATTTGAAGGTCCATACATTTGAAGGTTTCTCGTGGTTTTTTTTTTGGATCTCACTTCTATTTTATTGATCTGAGAGCTTGTCCCAGTACAGTGGAGTATTTATGACTATGACGTCAGTAAATAAATTCCTCCCATCTTTTCTCTCTCTCAGAATTTCTTGGGTTATTTCCCTAGTGTCTCTGAGAATTTTACAGGTTCACATCTATTTTTCAAGTACTTGTTCTAAGTTCTTAAAGTATGTCATGGAAATTTTGATGAGTATCATATTGCATCTATAGATTTCTTTGGGCAAGATATTCATTTTAACAATTGTAATTTTTCCAAACCATGAGTAAGGAATATGTTTACTTTTCCTTGTCTTATTTTTTTCAAAATTTACATAGATTTTTATTGAATAGGTCTTTCCCCTACTTTTAAACTGATTTCTAGATATTTCGAGGCTTTTTTTACATAATCATAACGGTAAAACTTTTATTCTTTCCCTACTACATTATTGGTTATGTATAAGAATGCCTTAGATCCCTCTGCATTGATTTTATAGCCTACAATTTTACTGCATAAGTCTATTGTTTCTATATTTTTTTGTTTAGGGTCTATAGGGTTTTCTGTGTATAATATCATGGTATATACAGATAGTGAGAGTTTAGTTTCTTTAACAGTTTGATTTTTTTTTTTTAGTTTCTTTTATCTACTTGCAGTGACTAGGACTTCCAATACTACTTTGAATAACAGCAATAAAAGTAACATACTTATCTGTTGCCTAATTTCAGAGGGCAGGCTTCAGTTTTTTTTAATTAAAGATGATATACCTATAAAAAAATATAAAATCCAGCTCCCGTAAGTGCGCGGCCACATTTGTGGCCACGCGACATCTTTATCATCTCATTCCTACTTTGGACAAACTGGCAGGCTACCGAATGTTACCTGCCCATATGGCAGAGTCTGGCAAACTCCCCGTGGTGTACCCAATATGCCAAATACCAGTAACAATGAAGGGTTTCATTCTCCTAACTCTGAAAGAGCCTTGAATATGGCACTTTTAAAAAATCTCAGGGCTAGGACAAAAGAGACGTTACTGGGGCCTGCTCGAGGCAATCGACGAATAACAGGATGGTTGTGATTGTGATTTGTGTGATATACCTATGAGTTTATTGAAATGGCCTTTCCAATAATGACATAAACTTCCTCAGTCCCCATTTTGCTGAAAGGTTTTCCTCATGAATTGGCACTAAAACTTGTTGAATGGTCCAATGGAGATGATTATTAGTTCTTTTGTATTTCCTTTCAGTAGTATATTGAAAGGACAAACCAATGCTATCCTACAGTGCAATTTGATCATGTAAATTCAACTGGAAACATTGAACCAACCTTGCATTCCTGAGACAAATCCCATTTTATTGTATAGTATGATGCATTTAGTGTATCTTTATATTTGAATAACTAGGACATTGCATTTATGGTCGTCCAATATGTTGTTTGTCAGCTTTTGATATTAAGGTGATATTGATCTAATAAAAAATATTCAGGAGTAATTCTCTTTATTCCACTTTCTGGAAAAACTTAATATGAGTTGTATATTTTTGAATGTTTGGAGGAACTCATTAGTAAACAATTATGACCCTGGCATTTTGTTCCGGGGAAATTTTGTTCTATTAATTTTTTAAAATTATTTTTTACTAAAAACACCGTGATTGACAAAGTTGTTCATTATACAGCTGTTTCAAGCAATGAGTGTTCTGCCACCACCAGTGTGACCTTCCCCCCACCAATAATCCCTCCACCCGTTTCCCTCCCAATCTGAAACGTCCCCTTAGGCATATACAAATTTACTTTATATTGCTTATTCTAAACTTTAAGACATCGCAAATAGAAAGATCAGAAAATAAATTAGTAAGAATCAGTTTGTGATTTCTATATGATTTGACCTATGCGAATAAGAAAATTAAAACCATTTATTACATTATAATAAAATTTCTAATCTCACGTACATATATGTTTTCAACTTCGGAATCTAAAATATATTACATTGAATGTTATTTTATACTTGAATGTTATTTTATACTTGGATCTCAATATGGAAACAATTATCTCTCCTTTTATTAATAAAGCATTTTAAAGAAATTATTGAATCACTGTGAGATAGCCCACATTACAAAATTGTTCATGATTGGATTTCAGTCATGCAGTGATCCAAAACCCTTTCCTTCACCAGTGTACATTTCCCATCACCAATGTCCCCGGTTGCCATCCCCTCAACACTTCCCCAAGTCTGCCTAAGGCTTTCAAGGCTCCCCCACACCACTTCTCTCTGTCTGTCTGTCTGTCTGTCTGTCTCTCTCTGTCTCTCTCTGCTACACCCCTTTCTCCCCTTTTGTGTCTTGTGGTTTGTATACAGATACTGAAGGGTTATCATTATATCCCTTTACCTAAATTAATGGGCTGGAGAAATAGCACAGCGGGTAGGGCATTTGCCTTGCACACAGCCAACTCAGGTTCGATTCCTCTATCCCTCTTGGAGAGCCTGGTACACTACCAATAAGAGTATCCCTCCCATATGGCAGAGCCTGGCAAGCTCCCCATGGCGCATTCAATATGCCAAAAAAAAGTAATGACAAGTCTCACAATGGAGACAAAAACAGTAACAACAAGTCTCACAATGGAGACGTTACTGGTGCCGGCTCAAGCAAATCGATGAACAAAGGGAGGACAGTGCTACAGTGCTACTTAAATTAATAACATTTTTAAAGCAATTCTAATATATTTTGGAATTTATATGGAATAGGTAAAATCTGTGTATGTAAATTTCCCCCCTATACTTTATATATAAATACTGTCATTTACAAAGTTGTTCATGATATTCCTGGAGCAAATGCAGCCGCCCAACATCTCATACTCTACACTACTGATGTAAGACTTAATGGCTTAATGGCTCCGGGGTGAAGTACAACAGTCTCCATACACTTTCCTCTAAGAAAATTGTTTTGGGACCATTTTTAGCAGATGATTCATAACAAGCAATACAAAATAAATTATTTAGGTCCTGCTTTGAGGGTGGGCTTTAGGGGTTGGGGTGGAGACATTCGAAATATAGTGGTTGGAAAGTATAATGGTGGTGGGATTGGTGTTGAAATATTCACTGTATCACTGTATCACCATCTCTCCTTTGCTAATCGATTTGCTTGAGCAGGTGCCAGTAACATCTCCATTCATCCCTGTCGCATATTAGTGTAGCCAATGGCATCTGCTTGCTCCAGGAACATGAAGAGCACATTACTGTTACTGTTTTTGGCATATCAAATACGCCACGGGGAGCTTGCCAGGCTCTGGTGTGCAGGCAGGATATCTTGGGTAGCTTGTCAGGCTCTCTGAGAGGGGCAGAGGCTTTGGGTATTTGTTTTGGGGAGGGGAGTCACACCCAGCGATGCAAGGGGGGTATTCCTGGCTCTGCACCAGGAATTACTCTTGCGGTGCTCGGGGACCATATGGGATGTTGGGAATCGGACCCCAGTCAGGCGTGTGCAAGGCAAATGCCCTACTCACTGCGTATTGCTCCCGCCCCACACAAAGGGATCACTCAACAACAAATGGGGTTTTGAATCAAGTTGTTCACAGCTCCAGGATGATATAAGGAACCACCATGTTATGCGAGCCTCAGCATGAAATCTAAAAGCAAACCAACATATTTTTCCTTAGTTTTTATCAGTAGTGCTAAACAGACTCCCAGTATCACTGAAGTGATTACTTCTGGTTCTGTCAAGCTCCATTGTGCCCTGCCAAAACACCTGAAATAAGATCATACAGCAATAGAATATGCAAAGCAAATATGGCAATGCTGCTTAAGGAAATGTAAACAGATCCTATATCTCAAATCATTTCACTAGGAGTCTCGAGATCTCCACATCGGGCAGAAACAAACAGTGGGCAAAGAGTTGTATGTGGCCATTTACCGCATCAATGCTCAAAAGTGAGTAAATGGAAAACAATGGACATGTGGAGAAAGTAGGATCTACAAAATCTGAACTAGCACTCAGCAACGTGAGAAATAAGCGGAAGTACTGAAATACGGGGGGGGGGGGGGACTTTTAGTAAAATTAAAAGAACAAGAAATCCATTTACTCTAGCTTGGTTTTGCACTGAAAGCACACACGCACCTACCAGACCTCAGTGATAACACCTGGATCTGGGCTCAGCATCATGAAGTTAGTGATAGAGATGAAATCTCGACCTCCTGCCAGCTGCCGTGCCTGCTGTCTGGACCCTCAATCATTTAAAATCAAAGGTAAAAATATAAAGAAAAAATTCAGCAAGGGGGAATTGCTGAATTGCTGAATCTTATGCCCTTTATTCTTGGGCATAATAAAAACTCCGTGGGAGGGGCGCAGGCACGCAGTGCAGTGCAGAGCAAGAGGCGGGGACTCAGGGGCTCAGGAAGCGGCCGCAGAAAAGAATGTTCTGGTTCTGACAGTGCTAGATGAAGAAGGGCGGTCAGCGCAGACGCGGGCACGATCTCAGCGCGGCTTGAAGGCGTCCCGCATGCCCAGCGCGCCCAGGACGCACTTCGGGTCGTAGTTCTTCCAGCTGGAAGCGGGGCAGCAGCACCTGCACCTCTTCGGCGTCCAGCCTGTCCAGCCGCATCCACTTGGCGAACTTCTCTTACGTGAGCGCCTCCTCCACCTGTCGGGGGAAACGGGCCGTGAGCGCGTCTGCGGGCACCCGAGGGCGCCCCTGGGCAGCCGGCCTGGGAGCTCGGGGTGGCTCCCGAAGGGGCGGGGCAGGCGGGGCTAGAGCGGACGGGCGGGGCTAGAGCGGGCGGGCGGGGCTATAACTGGAGGGCGGGGCTATGCCGGGAGGGGCGGGCCCATGGTGGGGGCGGGGCTCTGGCAGGAGGGGCGGGGCTATGGCCTGGAGGGTTAGAGCAATAAGTCAGAAAGGCGAGGTTATTGTGGAAGGGGCAGAGTGATGGCAGAAGGGGTAGGACAACGAACGGGAGGGGTGGGGTGATGGCAGGAGGGGCAGCACAGTGGTGGGAGGGGCGGA
Organism: Sorex fumeus; assembly: GCF_029834395.1. Classification (NCBI taxonomy): domain Eukaryota; kingdom Metazoa; phylum Chordata; class Mammalia; order Eulipotyphla; family Soricidae; genus Sorex; species Sorex fumeus. The sequence goes on along the minus strand of NW_026606086.1, from coordinate 12,996,962 downwards.
GCAGTGGTGGGAGGGGCGGGGCAGTGGCGGGAGGGGCAGAACAGTGGCGGGAGGGGCGGGGCAGTGGTGGGAGGGGCGGGGCAGTGGCGGGAGGGGCGGGGCAGTGGCGGGAGGGGCGGGGCAGTGGCGGGAGGGGCCGGGCAGTGGCGGAAAGGGCGGGGCTATGTAGGGATGGGGCTGGGTGGGCGATCTCGGCCTTGGCAGGGCCCCTTAGCGTCTTCAGGTCGGTGTTCTCGTAGAAAAGCATGATGATCATGCTCAGCTAATTGCCGGTATTGGGAAGCATAGGGAAGCACCAAGATTTGGGTGAAGATTTCTCTGATATAGGTCATTGGAAAGGTGCATTTCTGATAGATCATCTGCACGGGTTTGGTCTCGATCTGCAAAGGAGCTGCCCCTTGAGACCCGAGTGACCGTTGATAGGCTGATCTAGCTGCCCGGGACCCTCACGAGTTCTGACCCCCACCCCAGTGCCCGGGTGGCGGCCTCAAGCCGTTGGGAACCGTGTTCTCCAAGTGCTGGAGTGTCCCTGGTCCTCTCCTTACAGTTGTGTCGCTTAGCGATTGCATGGAAACTCCTCCCCTCATCTCAGTGGCTGAATGATGTCAGCCCCACCCTCTCCTGACGGGCAACTAGGGGTAGCAAACGGCTAGAAATGATCATGCAAAAAGTTGAACAGATGCAAGAAAAAACAATGGGGATAAAACAGGTATATCCAGCTAGAGAAATAATGATGCCAGCCCTCGTGGGCAACGTGATGCTGGAACCCTCAGCCCCTCCTTTAGAGGAAGAGCTGATTAAAGCGAAATCAAGAAGATTTGTAATTTCAGCAAAGTTACAAAATATTATGCTTGAAAAGTCTCTGCCAAAATCGTCCCAAAACACGGGAGAAGCCGCACTATTTTTTTGCCTTCCCCGTGAAATTGCACATTTAATGAAGAGGCAGAAAAATGGGAGGGGAACTATGAGTCCATCCCTATTAAATTCCTGTCAACGCTAAAATGAGCTGCCGGCACTTATGGGGTTAATCCTAACCATGTGCTGGGCATCTTGGAAGCGCTTGTAGAAGTCAAAACTATGATACCTAAATTGGCAGAATCTGACCAATACAATTTTGGAACGCCCTCAGTACATACAATTTCGAGCTTAGTGGAAAGAGGAAGCCTTAAATATCGTTACTGTTTCGCAGTATGCTGCTTGGACTGTATGCAGCTTGGACTGTAAAGCATGTAATTACAGTTGCTCTTCCTCTGAAATATTAAATTTGAAATACTAAATGTGATAAATATTATTTTAAAAGTTGTTCATGATGATTTGTACAGGCTCTTAATATCCCAACACCAGTTCCACCACCATTACACCTGCCCTCCACCACTGTCTCTAATTTTCCCAACTGCCCCTTAAGGCTGCCCCAAGGCAGGCACGCAATCATTAATTGTATACTGCTTGTTATCAATAATTTTGCTGACAGAATAATAAAAGAAATGTTTGCTTAGAGGGATATTAGTGTAAATTGTTGTATCTCACCATGAAACATTAAATCCTTCTATTAGAGATTATTAAGATATTATTTCAGATTAAGCCTTCTGCATTTATGTCTTATTAATCAAGAGTGTTTGCCTTCTATGCTACATTCTGTACTATCTAGTGTGCTACAACGGGCTTATCCGTGTTATAGACAGATGCGTGCTCCAAGAAGTTCAGAATTTTTAAGGCGATGGTACAGCTGGAATTACATTTTTAACTGGGTGGTGGCTTTTGGGTGTGGATATGACTGCCAGAGCTTCCAGAAGTACTGGGAGGTGGGAGGAGGAATCCCTGGTTATTACTGTCTCAGTTTCCTTGATAACCCTATTTATCTATGGCCACATGCAAATTAATAATACTCCAGTGTTACTTCAAATTAAAAACTATTTTCTTGGAGTTGGAGAGGTAGTTACAATAGGTAACACTCTTGCCTTGCATGTAGCGGACCAGGGTCCAATACATAATGCCTCATCTGGTCGCCTTAGCCTCATCAGGGGTTGTCACTGAGAACAGAGATAGGAATAAGTTCTGAGTACCACCAGGTATGGCCCAAAGCAAAAATATATATTAGTGGGTGGGAGGGAAGGATGGAGTTGGAGAGATAGTAAAGTAGGTAAGGGGCTTGCCTTGCATACCTCAGAACTGGGTTCTGTCCCTGGCCCTTGGTCCCCTAAGCTCTGCACAGGGGTGATCCCTCTGAGAAAAGCCAGGAGTAAGTCCACTACTGGGTGTGATACAAAAAAAAAATACAATTTTATAAATTATTTTCTTGTTCTTTTGCTAAATATCTGGAAAATATGCAAGTATTCGTAGGTTTGAAAATGAAACAGAACTGTAACAGCAGTACAGCAGGTAGGATGCCTTGCCTTGCATGTTGCCAAACCAGATGGATCCTTCAGCTCTTAACATGGTCCCCAGAGCCCTGCCAATACTGATCCCTGCTCAGAGAGCCAGAAGCAAGTCCTGAGCACCCCTGAGTGTCGCCCAACACCTCAAAATAAATCACTTATCACTTAATCACTTAATCCCCGTTATTCATCGATTTATTCGAGCGGGTGCCAGTAACGTCTCCATTCATCCCGGTTGCGTGCTAGCGTAGTCCAATGGTATCTGTTCGTTTTAGGAACATGTAGAGCCTCAAACCGATCATTTAGGGTCTTGACGAAGAAGTCTGACCATCTTATAGGTGGGCGTCCACGTGATCTTTTGATGTCTCGTGGAATCCAATCAGTAATGGCTCTAGTCCAGCGGTTGTCTGTAAACCTCATTACATGTCCAGCCCATCTGATTTTTGATGTCTTGGCAAATGAGACAGCGTCTCTGATTCTTGAGCGTTGACGAAGATCAGAACTCCGGATTCTATCTCTCATTTGAGTGAATCGTGATATTCCAAGCATAGTTCTTTCGATTCCTCTTTGAGAGACCCGAATAGTGTTCTCATCCTGTTTTCGTAGGGTCCAGGTCTCTGAGGCATATGTTAATGCAGGAAGAATAGTGGAATCAAAGAGATGTGCTCGTAGCTGGAGGTTCTTTGTCCTTTTAGTTATTTCTTCAATGCTCTTGAAGGCATTCCAAGCCGCTCTCTTCCTCCTGCGTAACTCAGGTGCCAGGTCATTCATCATGTTGATTTCTCGACCTAAGTATATATAACTGTTGCATTCGGAGATGGTGGTTCCGTTGAGAGCTAATGGAGCGTCAGGAACAAGGCTGTTTCTCATAAACATTGTCTTCGTAAGATTCAGCTGTAGTCCGACCTTTCCACACTCACGGTCAAAGTCCGCCAGCATTTGTGCCGCTTGGCTGATGTTTGGTGTTATTAGAACGATGTCATCAGCAAAGCGGAGGTGGTGTAGTTGCCGACCATCTATCTTCACTCCCATGTTTTCCCATTCTAGTCGTCGCATGATGTTCTCGAGGGTGGCACTGAAGAGTTTTGGTGAAATGGTATCACCCTGCCGAACCCCTCTCTTGATATGGATGATTACTTCTTTGTAGAATGGTGAGATCTTGGTAGTGAATCCGCAATAGAGCTCACGAAGGATCCTGATGTATTGAGTTTGTACGCCCTGATTGGCTAGGGCTTCCATGACCGCTTCCGTCTCAACAGAATCAAAGGCCTTCTTTAAATCAATGAACGTTAGACAGAGCGGCATCTTGAACTCCCGAGATACCTCAATGAGCTTGGTTATTGTGTGGATATGGTCGATGGTACTGAATCCTTTTCGGAATCCAGCTTGTTCACATGGTTGTCCTTCATCTAGTGTTCTGCTAATCCTATTCAGGATGACTCGAGTGAATAGTTTGTAGATGACAGACAATAGGCAGATTGGGTGATAGTTGCCAATGTCGTGGATGTCTCCTTTCTTGTATAGTAGTACAGTCTTGCTGGTTTTCCATTGGGATGGAACCTTGCATTCAGACAGGTAGCGTGTGAAGAGTCGAGCTAATGTATTGATGAGTACTGATGGTAAGTTCTTCAGGTGTTCAGGTCTGATCTTGTCTGGGCCAGGTGCTTTTTGTTTCTTTACCGACGAGATGGCATGTTGGATTTCGGAAGGGAGAACATTGGGAACGACATATCCATCATGTGGTATGTGGTATGTGGGCAAGTGGATGTGGCTATTAAAGAGATCTGAGTAGAAGTCATGAATAATCTTCTCCATTGCCCTTCTGGAAGATGTGATAGATCCATCATGATGTCGGAGGGCAGTCATCTTGGTTTTGTAGTTGGTGAAGGACAGGCGGGCATTACGAATGTTTTTCCCAGCTTCTGCTGCATCTACCAGTACTGCTGCTCTCCTGTTTTTGAGGTCATCCTTGATGGCTTTTCTGCACTGTTTTGCCAGTTCGGACGTTTGCTTGTGGTTGCCTGAGGCACGTGCCACGCCACGTTGGCGAATAAGTTCAAGAGTGTTCGAAGAAAAACGGTTTTTTTGTGGTTATCTCTCTCTTGGCATTCCTTGCACAATCATGGAGGTGCTGAATCATTCGATCGTATTCCTCATCAATGTTGTCAATGACGGCATCTTCCCATGTTGCTGCAACAGAGCCAAAGAGTTCCCAGTTGGTGGTTGTTCTGGGAGTCTTCTTCTTAAACCTTGCATTCTTTTCTCCTCGTTCTGTGAGGTAGAATTTTGCATGAAGAAGACGGTGGTCTGATCCCGTTTGGAATTTTGGGACAACAGCAACATCGGTTAGGCAAAACCGCCGATTGAATATGATGTGGTCTATTTCATTGTGGAACCGTCCATCGGGAGACTCCCATGTCCAACGTTTAGATTCAGCCTTTTGGAATTGTGAGTTACCATGGAAGGTTTTGGTTGACATGATGAACTCAGACAGTCTGTCACCTTGTTCGTTCCATTCCAGGCCATGGGTTCCGATGTGGAGTTCATCGACTGATCTTCTTGGTCCTATCTTGGCATTAAAATCACCGACAATGATCTTGTAGAAGGTGTGATCTTCTTTATAGAATTTCTCCAGCTCCATGTAGAATTTCTCAGTTTCTTTTTCACCATAACTGGATGTTGGTGCGTAGACAACAAAGATAGAAACTGCCGGTAGTGAGCCACATTTATTCAAGTGTAATCGTCCGATTCGGGTTGTTAGGCATTCAAATGAATCAATGCTTGTGACTAAGTTTGTGTTGACAAGGATACCGACACCACCGACGCCTCTTTTATCACATGTTCCAAGGAACATTTCTTCTCCAGTGTCGAAAACAGCATGATAGGATTGATGTCTTCTCGTTTCGGTCAGACCAATGATGTCGTACTTGATCTTTCGTGCTTGTACCATAAGGTCTTCAATGGATGCAGCAGATGCCAGCGTACGAGCATTAAAAGTACAGACAATCATTTTTGTTTTTCTGCGTTTTGGCAGCCCATGTCTGCCTTGGTGTTTTATCAGCTTCTCCTTCCATATCCTTCTCGACTCTGCATAATCAGGGCTAGGGGAATGAGATTCATTTATTACTGGATTTGGCATATCAATTTGGTCTATTTGGCATAGATCACGGATAGCTTGCCAGGCTCTGCCGTGTGGGTTGGATATTTAAGGATATTTAAGGTATCCTGAAAGTTATTAAATAAATAGTCGCGCGGCCGCGAATGCGGCCGCGCGCTCCCGGGAGCTTATTGTGATAATCTTTGGATCCTGGCCTTTGTTGGGGTTACACGGCAGTTGGAGGGTGTAACTGTCTAGTTACTGACAGGTCCAGTCCCAAACCGTGCAGGCTTAGAGATCTCAGTCCCGGGTCCCACACACCTGGGTTCCTCTGCCAGTTCGGTTATGTCTGAGGCTTATCCAAGTGTGTGGAGAGTGGCTCCAGTAAGGCCTTGGTTGGGGCCTGGAAGTCTTCAGCTGTTGGGCCCTGGCGAGGATAGTCAGACACAGGGTAGGAGACTCTGCCTTGTGCTCTCCCGGGAGCTTGTTGTGATAATCTTTGGATCCTGGCCTTTGTTGGGGTTACACGGCAGTTGGAGGGTGTAACTGTCTAGTTACTGACAGGTCCAGTCCCAAACTGTGCAGGCTTAGAGATCTCAGTCCCGGGTCCCACACACCTGGGTTCCTCTGCCAGTTCGGTTATAAATAAATAAATAAGTAAAATGAAAGTAAGTTTAAAAACTATATCTATGACATTTTAACTATAGTATAGTAATCAATTAAAAGAAATTTAAATGCTTTTTAAAATCTGATCTGATTGTTTTCCTATAGTTACCTTTTAAATAATTCCAAATCTCTTGCTTTTCCCTAAAGGATACCTCCTCCCTAAAGTGTGATGAGACTTCTTTTCTTCCCCAAAGGTCATTACATAAACAGCTCATTAGTGATTTTTCAACTGGTTCCCAAGGATTTGGGGGCTTATTAACTTTGTTATAGATCTGACAAATAGATACCAATTTTGAAATTGGGAAAAGCTCTCTCTTTGTGACCTCTCTCTCTCTCTGTTACTCAGGACAACCAATTCTTCAAAAGCAACTAGAAGCTCCTTTGTACTAGGATTTACTTTCAGTGATAGAGTAAGGGAAAACAGATTTGGGGTCTATGATAACATATTTAGTCTTGAGGAAGATGTCAATGATTGAAAATAGAAACTCAGGTCACTGAAGACTTCTGTATCTAAGGGCATAAAGTTGATCAGTAGTGAGCAGAACTTCTCATGCAAGTTTTAATAAACTGCATTTTCAAATGGGTACTTATAAGAATCACTGTAGGTTGACAACTGATCCGGGAAGGCTGACTAACGACTAGTAGTGTAAGTATGATCAATTCTGTCTTTTCAGTTATTGTCTCTTTAGTGAGAATTTGTGATATTTGTCTCTGAGACATAGTTTTCTCTGATTTTATAAAACAGATGTAATTTAAGTATGGATATTAATGAAATGTTCTTCTTAGAATGTCTAACCCTTGGTTAGTTTGTAGTCTTTGATAAGAGCATTTTTATGAAATACTAAGTAGTAGGCTATCTTTGATGGATATGAGGAATCAAAATCTGCTCTTTATAAAAGATTGACAGCTGGGCTATGTTGTTTCTTCTCCTTCAATATTAAATTCTTAAATTATTTTAGATAAAAAGTAAATAGCAAACCATGAAGAGTAATTCATTATTCAGCCTCTGTCGGAATTTCATGAAAGTACAGATTTAATATGGGGAGAAAAATAATTTATAACAAAATACCACTAAAAGTAGTGGCATTGACTTTATTGCCACAAAGCACAGGTCTTCATACATTGAGTAGTAGCAGATTCGGGGAAGGAGGTAGGTTGAAGAAATGGTCTTTCATGGCATTTCAGTATGAGCTTTTGAAATAGCAATATAGGGACTACACTCCATTACAGCTCCCTAGCTCTATTCATAGAAAACTATGAACTTTCTTTTATAAATATTCTCATTGCTGGCACTTACATTTGGAGGGTTGGGTGTTGTTTTTAGGGTTTTTTTAAAAAAAAATATTGAATCACTGTGAGATACAAAGTTTTCATGATTGAGTTTCAGTTATACAAGGTCAAACACCCATTCCTCCACCAGTGTAGCTCTTCCACCACCAGTGCCTCCAATATCCCTCCCACTACCCAAACTCTACCCCAACCCCTGCCTCTATGGCAGGCAGTTTCCTTCTTACTCTCTCTATCGCTCACTCGCTTGCTCTCTCTCTCTCTCTGTTTTGGGACATTATGGTTTACAATACAGATACTGAGAGGTCATCATGTTTGGTCCTTTGCCTACGTTCAGCACCCATCTCCCATCCCAAGCGATCTCTCCAAGCGATCATTGATTTTGCTGTTCCCTTCTCTATCCCAACTGCCTTTTCCCCCTAGCACTTGTGACAGACTTCCAACCATGGACCAATCTTCCTGGCCCTTGTCTTGCTCTTCCTTGGGTGTTAGTCTCATACTATGTTATTTTATATTCCACAAATGAGTGCAGTCATTCTATGTCTGTCCCTCTCTTTCTGACTCACTTCCCTTAGCATGATACTCTCCATGTCCATCTACTTATAAGCAAATTTCATGACTTCATCTTTTCTAATTGCTGCATAGTATTCCATTGTGTAGATGTACCGGAGTTTCTTTAACCAATCGTCTCTACTCAAGCACTCAGATTTCCAGATTCTGGCAATTATAAATAGTGCTGAAATAAACATAAAAGTGCACATGTCATTTATACTGTGTCTCTTGTACACCCAGGGTGTATTCCCAGAAATGGTATTGCTGGGTCATATGGAAGCTCAATTTCTTGCTTTTTAACGAATGCCTATATTGTTTTCAAAAAAGGATGGAACAGTCGGCACTCCCACAACAATGAAGGAGAGTCCCTTTCTCCATGTATCCGCACCAGTACTGGTTGTTCTTGTTCTTTTGGATGTGCTCCAGCCTCTGTAGTGTAAAATGATATCTCATTGTTGTTTTGATTTACATCTCCCCGGGGGTACAAAAAAGTGATTTGGAGCATTTTTTTCTGTGTGCCTTTTAGCCACCTGTATTTTTTTTTTTGAGGAAGTTTCTGTTCATTTCTTCTCCCTATTTTTGATGGGGTTGGAGGTTTTTTTCTTATAAAGTTCTACCAGTCTCTTATATACCCAGCTTATCTGATATGTATTGGGTAAATAATTTTTCCCATTCGTGGGATGTCTCTGTATTTTGGTCACTATTTCTTTTGAAGTGCAGAAGCTACTTAGTTTATTGTAGTGGGACTTACATTTTCAACTAACATACAGTATCAGACCTGACACTATTGTATCTCAATATGGAAGGAATATTATGCAGCAATATCAAAGCTACCTGTGACTATTGGATATGCCAAACACAGTAACAAGTATCACAATGTTACTGGGCCCACTCCAGCGAGCAAATCAATGAACAATGGGAGAACAGTGACAGTGACATAAGTAATTGGAGGTTTAAGTGTAAATTTTAAGAAAATTTGCTTGTTTGAAATGTGACTTCAAAAATGGAAATTAAAAGTGAAATATGGTGTAGGGGATAAGGCACTTCCCTTGTGTGCAGCCTATCGAGTTCAATCTTGACACCACATATGGTTTCCCTTTAGGAGTAAAGTCCTGAGTACAGCTATATGTGTATGTGTGTGTATGTATATATATACATATATATATGTGTGTGTGTGTGTATGTGTGTGCGTGCATATATATGTATATTTACACATATCTGTATATAATTACACAGATATATGTGTGTATATGTATGGAACTGGTCTAGTGCTTCATCTGTGTTAACTTGTTTGTATTAATTGAGAAAGTAAAAAAAAAAGTAAAGGTCCTCCCGTTGATCATCGATTTGCTCGAGCAGGCCCAGTAACGTCTCCATTGGAGACTTTGTTGTTACTGTGTCTGGCATATCGAATACTCTCGGTAGCTTGCCGGGCTCTCCGAGAGGGGCGGAGGAATCGAACTCTGGTCGGCCATGTTGGCTGCGTGCAAGGCAAACGCCCTACCCGCTGTGCTATCGCTCCAGCGATAATTGTTAATTGAGAAAAAACTTTTAATTGAGAAAAAACTTTTAATTGAGAAAGATGCTTAGATAACATAATTACACAAATTTAAAATATCAGAGTTTCAGGCTTTACTACTCTACTTATCAAGAAATAACAATATTAGTAAATATGTACTAATGATCCGATAGAGCAAGAAATCAATGAACAGCTTTTTCAGGAGTGGAGATAAGACATATAATCATAATAATGCTTCTCCAATATAAGGGAAATAAAGACCTTTGAAATTAAGACAAGTCAAAATATTACAAATGGAATATAGAAAACTACATTAGAAAATTAAATAGAAAAATATACACCTATACAATTTAAATGGAAATTGTCACTTTAACTGTTTATTAGTAAAATTTCTGAACGTTGTCGAACTGTTTTTCTTATATATACACATTGTGCTATTTAAAAACACTACTTCAGGGGTGAATTTGAGATATCAGAGTCAGATATCTCAAAACTCTGCAGTGCGAGTCTTGCTTGTACTAGGACCTGATGCTGAGCTCTACCACTGGATGGTCCACTTGGAAACCATGTCTATCCCTGATGATCCCAATACCACCAAGAACGAGCAGTATCTGTTCTCAGACCTGATGCATAAACCATCAGGCCTAACACAATTTAAGTAACACGCTGGGGACCCTGAGAACTCCCTAAAATTCCTTTCCCTTTACCCTACAAATATCACTGTTTTAATCTCAAAATACTGTTCCTTTTCAAGATGGTGATAAAAATAGGAGTTAGGTGGTAAAAATAGATTGCGGTTGTTCTGAATGGCACCCAGCCCATTTATCAGGATTTCATTAGACTGTAAAAGAGATACTTGGACTGGGGCTGTAGTGGTAACACAGCAGGTAGGGCACTTGCCTTGCATGCGGCCGACCCAGGTTTGATTCCCAGCATCCCATATGGTTCCCTGAGCACCGCCAGGGATAATGAGTGCAGAGCCAGGAGGAACCCCTGTGCGTCACCAGGTGTGACCCAAAAAGCAATAAATAAATAAATAAATAAATAAATAAAAGAGATACTTGACCTAAAACAAAGTGACCAAATATTTGCTTCTCAAGTGGAAGTAGGACTTGGAGGAACAGAAGTAAGTGAACAAACAGTGCAGAAGATAAGTTATTCCAAACAGATAATTTGTTAAAGTGAATATAGACCAGAGCCCAGATAGTACAGGAGATAAGGAGCTTATTTCACACAAAGTGGACCAGGTTTGTTCCATGGTACCACATATAGTTCCCTGAATACTGTCAGGAGTAAAACCTGAGCGCAGCAGCAGGAGTAAGCTTTGAGCACTGCCAAATGGATAAAAAGAAGAAAAGGAAGAGAGCAAGGATAGAAGGAAGGATGGAAGGAAGGAAAGAAGGAAGGAAGGAAGAAAGGAAGGAGGGAGGGAGGGGAGGGAGGGAGGGAGGGAGGGAGGGAGGAAGGAAGGAAGGAAGGAAGGAAGGAAGGAAGGAAGGAAGGCGGAGGGGGAGGGAGGGAGGGAGGGAGGGAGGAAGCAAAGGAGGGAGGGAGGGAGGGAGGGAGGGAGGAAGTAAAGAAGGGAGGGAGGGAGGGAGGGAGGGAGGGAGGAAGGAAGGAAGGAAGGAAGGAAGGAAGGAAGGAAGGAAGGAAGGAAGGAAGGAAGGGAGGAAGGGAACAGGAATGGTTAGAGAGCATACCAATCATTCACAGGACCCCGAGTTTGATCCCCAACACCCTGAATGACCTTGCAAGCACTATCAGGTGTAGCTCTGGTGGCCCCCAGAGCAAGTAATGAGGTCCGTATTCCAAAAGTAAAATAAAACATATACCCAAAAATTATTACCAAAAAAAGAAGAAAAGAATGTCAAGGTAAGTTATTTTTTAAAGTCATTAATAGAATATGGAACTATGGCCAGGTATACAATCATATGTACAAATTGTATAGAAATATCTCATATATACTTCCTCCAATAGGAATCTTTCGAAAATTTTGACGTAAATAATTTCATTCAAATGTTAGGGGAAAAATCATTACAATGTGATGTAGAATTAATTAGTGGTAAATTACAATAGGAAAATCAACACTGAATTAGGACATAAAATATTGTATATTTATCAGCATTTGTATACTAATTAGCAACTGAATGATACTTTCTAAGTTTCATATACTTTTCAAGATTTTCATTTAAATCAAAATTTTAAAGAAATATGCAAAGGATACTGCTACCATTTCTACTTGATTGATGACAAAACTGAATCACAATGAAACCACCGTGTTTGAAGTATGTGATTAGTATTTTATTTTATTTTTTAATTTTTGTTATTGAATCACTGTGAAACAGGTCTTTACAAAGCTTTTCATGATTAGTTTTCAGTCGTATAGTGTTCCAACACCCATCCCTCCACCAGTGTACATTTCCCATTTCCCAACAACAGTGTACCCAGGTTCAGTTTCACTCCCATCATCCCCCGCCCCCAGCTTCCAGCCTCTCTCTCTGGCAGGTGCTCCTCTCTCTCTCTCTCTCTCTCTCTCTCTCTCTCTCTCTCTCTCTCTCTCTGTGTGTGTTTGTGTCTATCTCTAAGTCACTCTCCTCTATCTCTCTGTCTCTATCTCTCTGTCTCTCTCTGTCTCTCTCTCTCTCCCTTTTAGGCATTGTAGTTTGTAATACAGATACTGAAAGGTTATCAGGAATATCGTTTTATTATGGTAGTAATAGCTGGAAATTATCACATTGGACATGAACTGAGTGTTATAAATAGATAAAGTGATTAGTATTTCAAATCTGAGTTTTCTGTTCTTAATTACATTGGTAACATGATAAAAGTAAAAATGATTGTGATGATTTTATATAATTCTATAATTGTCATACCTGACATATCTTAAAATTCTAAATAACAAATTTCTCATCTGAATGTTATTTATCACTGGGTCTGAAGAATCAATCGTGTGGCTCAGGTAATCCAGGGCACCCTAAGGCTAGAGCAGCACTGCTTCCTCTGACCCTCTCAGTGAACTGCAGGTGATCCAAGAGTCTCTGGAAGGGTCCCTGGATTGCTCCCTGTACATTTCTTGGCCCAAGAAATAATTTTTAAAAATAAATAATGCATTTGTGTTCTATACCAAAAGAGCAGACATCATTAAAGTATTCAAGAAATTTAAGCTTTGCCTTTAAAGTTCATGTTTAAGTTGGCAGTAAAATATAGTTAAATTAGTAATTACAATCCAATGTGCACATAAAAATAAAAGAGGTAAAAATAAAAATCAGTAAAAGAAGTTATGTTGTTATATGGTATAAAATAATTAGACCTTTTAATAACTCTTTAAATTTCCAAAATATGCTACTATGGAATAATAAAAAATTGCAATAACAATATTATATTTTTCTGTTTGTGAAACTCATTATTTAAATTATATAATTTACATGTTATTTTTCAACCACTGAAACATACCAAATGAAATTAATTCTGTATGTTTCTGTATGTCTGTAATTTTCTTCAAAGAGATTTCTATTCATTTCCTCTCCCCATTTTTTGTATAATATTTTGCATTTTTCCTGTGATTCATCTTTGTGAATACTTTATATATACTTGAATATGAACTCTTTATCTGATGTATTGAGGACAAATATTGTCTCCCATTCATCTGGGAGTCTTTTAGGTTAGCCAATATCTATTTTGCCATGCAGAGGCTCTATAATTTGATGTAGTCACACTTGCTTATTTTTGTTTTTTAAAAATTATTTTACATAATTTGTTGAGCAGTCAATACTTATGTGATGTTAACATCACTCTCCTCAGATCATCTACAGATGTGGAATAAACAGAAGTCAGAAGTCAACAATGAAAAACCATACAAAACCAACTTTTATTCTGCTAGGTCTGACGGAAGATCCAGAACTGAAAATTATAGTTTTCACTTTTCTATTTATCACCTATATGCTGAGTGTGACTGGAAACTTGACCATTATCATCCTCACATTCATTGACTCTCATCTTAAAACTGCCATGTACTTTTTCTTACAAAATTTCTCCCTTTTAGAAATCTCCTTTACATCTGCATGTATTCCCAGGTATTTGTACAATATCTCCACAGGTGACAAGAAAATCTCATATGACAGTTGTGCTGCTCAAATTTTTTTCACTGACCTCTTTGCTACTACAGAGTTTTTTCTTCTCGCTGCCATGTCCTATGACCGATATGTAGCCATCTGCAAGCCACTGCACTATGCAATCATCATGAACCAAAAAGCCTGTAGAAAATTCATCCTCGGCTGCTGGATAGCTGGCTTGTTAATCATATTCCCTCCTCTTAGCCTAGGCCTGAATCTGGAATTCTGTGACTCTACTGTTATTGATCATTTTGTCTGTGATGCACCCCCACTCCTGAAGATCACATGCTCAGAAACGTGGCTCATTGAAGAGGTGATTATGGTCTGTGCCGTGTTGATCTTTATCATGACTCTTGTCTGTGTAGTTCTATCCTATGTATACATCATCAAGACCATTCTACGATTCCCTTCTGCCCAACAAAGAAAAAAGGCTTTTTCAACGTGTTCATCCCACATGATTGTGGTCTCCATCACCTATGGTAGCTGTATTTTCATCTATATTAAACCATCTGTGAAACAATCAGTGGCTATAAATAAAGGTGTAGCAGTGCTCACCACTTCCATTGCTCCTATGCTGAACCCCTTTATTTACACCTTGAGAAACAAGCAAGTAAAACAAGCTTTCAATGATGCAATCAAAAGAATTGTGTCATTCTATAAAACATAAGGAAATTTGTTAGTGTAAAAGAATCAAATTTATATAAAATATCATGTTTTACCCCTAAACATAGAAATATTCTTGTAAATTAATGTGAACCTCAATAAAAAAGTCATAAAGAATCAGACATCTCTCAATTATATTTATCTTTAAGTTTTAATAATTTCCTTCCTGATAAGAAAATATTACTGTGGTGACTTTGTCAGTAAGAAAATGCAATATTGGAGCTGAATCAATAGTACAGTGAGTAGGGCACTTTCTTTGCACTTGGTGTCCGTATTTGATCTCTGGCACCACATATGGTACCCTGAATGCCCCAGGATTGATCTGAGTGCAGACCAGGAGTTAGTCCTGAGCACCCATTGGGTATAGCCCAAAAACAAAAAGAAAAGAAGAGGCAAAGAAAAATAAGATGAAAAAAGAACAGAAAAAGGAAAGAAGAAAAATGGGGGGAAGGGGAGAAAAGAAAGGGGAGGAGAAGAGGAGAGGAGAGGGGAGGGTATGGGAGAGGAGTGGAGGAGAGGAGGGGAGTGGAAGAGAGGGGAGGAGAGAGGACTGAAAAGGGGCAGGGGAGGGGAAGGAAGGAAAGGGAGGGGGAAGGGAGGAAAGGGGAGGGGAGGAGAGGGGAAGGGAGGAGAGGGGAGGGGAGATAGGAGAGGAGGGGAGGGGAGACAGGAGAGGAGGGGAGGGGAGGGAAGGAGAGGAGAGGAGGGGAGAGGAAGGGAAGGAAGGGGTGGGGGGAGGAGGAGGAAAAAGAAAACATTCCAGGTAACTAAATAATAACTTCACATTTAAACAAGTCTTTAAAGAACAATAATGGAAAATTTTGATTCCTATTAATATTGTAGCATTAGTATCGGGTAGGGCGTTCGCCTTACAAGCAGCCAACATGGCCGACCCGAGTTCGATTCCTCCGCCCCTCTCGGAGAGCCCGGCAAGCTACCGAGAGTATTCGATATGCCAGACACAGTAACAACAAAGTCTCCAATGGAGACGTTACTGGGCCTGCTCGAGCAAATCGACGATCAACGGGAGGGCCATTAGTATTCATGCTTATTGTCTATTCCAACTCTACACTGAGTTACTTTTTTTATCCCAGGCCTCATTATAGGTTATTCTCCTCTGCCATATTTTGGTCCACACTTGCCTGTGCTAAGAACTTACTCCTGGCTCTGTTCCATTCTCCTGTTACTTGTAGAATGTAATCAGGGAATCTAATATGAATCTTTGTATAAAATCTCTGAGGGCGGCCTCAGACAGCTCTTCCCTGGCCTCCCAGATTCTGGGGTGCCCGGGCCGCTCCCCCAGCCTGGACGGCCTG
Source organism: Sorex fumeus (assembly GCF_029834395.1). NCBI lineage: Eukaryota > Metazoa > Chordata > Mammalia > Eulipotyphla > Soricidae > Sorex > Sorex fumeus. The sequence goes on along the minus strand of NW_026606086.1, from coordinate 12,981,375 downwards.
GGAGCCATGGGACAGATGGCAGAGGAAGCAAGGGCCAAGCCGGTTGATTGATCAGTTGTCATTTATTCCATTCTCACCCCTGTACACCCCCCCCTCCTTCATCCCGGGCCCCAATCTGAAACCCCTCTTTCCTGGCTCTGGCTCTGGATCTTGATTCCCATCCCCCAGCCCACTCTTACAGTCGAATTCACTGTATCACTGTATCACTGTCATCCTGTTGTTCATAGATTGCCTCAAGCAGGCCCCAGTAACGTCTCCTTCGTCCTATCCCTGAGATTTTAAAAAGTGCCAAATTCGAGGATCTTTCAGGGTCAGGAGAATGAGATCCATCATTGTTACTGGTTTTTGGCATACTGAATACAACACAGGGAGTTTGCCAGACTCTGCCATGTGGGCAGGATACTTTTGGTAGCCTGCCAGGTTCTCCAGAGTAAGAATTAGATGATAAGGCGTCGTGCGGCCTCAGGAGCAGGGTTTTATAGTCTCTGGGTCTTGGCCATTGATGGGATTACACGGCGCCGGGGCAGTTGGTGGGTGTAACGCCTACATACTGGAAGATGGGGGATCTGTGTGGAGGAGGCCCCAGTCCCAATCCAAGCAGTCTTGGAGATCTATACCCAGGTCCCGCACACCTGGGTTCCTCAGTCGGTTCCTTCATGCGTGAGGCTGGCCCAAATGTGTGGAGAGTGGTCTTAAGCATGGCTGTGGCTGGAACCAGAGGTCTTTAGCTGCCAGGGCTCTGCTAGGGGTGGGGAGGGAAATTCAACCCACCCCCCTCCAAGGGGCTCCGGTGAGGACAGCCAGGTGCGGAGGCAGGAGACTCTGCACTGTTCTCTGACAGGAGCAGAGTTTTATAGTCCGTGTAATCTATGCAATCCCATCAACGGCCAAGACCCAGAGATCCAGTCAAGTGCCTCACATTCTTGGCTGCTGTCTACTGTCTGTTTCACTGGAATCCCCAAAGACACACCTGTTGCCCAAATTAGAATTCACCTTATGCACTTACTTGCTTGTGCTGCTCTGACTATGGCAGCTGGGTCTGGACACATGCTGCCAGGGACCTCCTTGGTGACTCCAAGGAGGCCTCAGCTGTGCCTGGCACTGCTTTGGGGAGTGTGTGGTGCTTGGGATCACCCCAGGGATCCGCACATATGCAAGCCATGTGCTCCTGAACCCTGTGTCATATGTCCAGCCCTCCCCTTTCTCTACTCACACCCAATGTCATTTATCTCTATTACCTTTATTATTATTATTATTATTGTTTGGTGCTACTTTTATACTCCTGTCTGAGAGGAGCATCTGTGGGTTCTGGAGGGTGGCCGATGAGAAGATTATCTGGTGCCGGCAGGGTGTGGCTTATGGGTGTGATCCTGAGTGGGGGAAGCAGGCAGAGGATCTCTGCTGCCAGTCCGTTGAGTCCAGAATCCAAGGTCAAAAAGTTCTGCATTATCTGGGTTCCCTGGGACTTCATTCTTGCATGAGACTCAGCCTGAGGAACCCAGCCCCATCAGCCGACCTCCACTGCCCAACCATTGCCACGCTCCAGGACGCTTTCCAGACACATTATAAGACACTTCCTACCCATTTATGCCTCTTGGAGAGCCCAGCAAGCTACCGAGAGTATCCCGCCCTCATGGGCACATCCTGGCAAGCTACCCATCGCATATGCGTATCCAAATATGCCAAAAACAGTAACGACAATAGGTCTCATTCTCCTGACCCTGAAAGAGCCTCCAGTCGTTGGGAAAAAGAAGAGTAAGAAGAGACTGCTAAAATCTTAGGGCTGGGAGGAATAGAGACGTTACTGGTGCCCTCTCGAGTAATTTGACGATCAAAGGAATGACAGTGATACAGTGATTATTTGATGCTGGGATCATACATGTGGAACATGTGCTCTACCTCAGAACCTCTTCATTTTCCCTTTTTTTTTTTTTGCATGCATCAAATGTGAGGTCACACTTGCAACACAAGTGCTTTACCACTGGGCCATGTTCCCAGTCCTAATTCTTTTTTAAAAATTTATTATTTATTTTTTATTAGTGAATCACTGTGAGGTACATTTACAAACTTATGAACGTTCGTGTTTGCATTTCAGTCATAAAATGATCGTTTACCCATCCCTCCACCAAAGTTCCAGTATGCTCCCACCCGCCCACACTCCTCCCTCCCCACCTCTGCGGCAGGACATTTCCTTTTGTTCTCTCTCCTTTTGGGTGTTGTAGTTTGCAGTAGAGGTATTGAGTGGCAATTGTGTTCAGTCTATAGTCAACTTTCAGCCGCATCTCCCATGCCGAGCGGATCCTCCTAGCACCCTTTACTTGGTGGTCCCTTCTCTATCTGAGCTGCCTTTTTCACCCAGCATCTAAGATCAGCTTCGAAGCCGTGGAGCTGAACTCCTGGTCCTCATCTCTACTACTCTTGGTTGTTAGTCTCCCATTCTGTTACTTTATATTTCAAAGATGAGTGCACTCTTTCTATGTCAGGTCTCTCTTTCTGATTCATTTCACTTAACATGATACTCTCCCTATTGATCCACTTACATGCAAATTTCATGACTTCATCTTTTCAGAGCCTGACAAGCTCCCCGTGGCATATTCGATATGCCAAAAACAGTAACAACAAGTCTCACAATGGAGAAGTCACTGGTGCCCGCTCGAGCAAATTGATGAACAACAGGAGGACAGTGCTTCAGTGCTACATCTTTTCTAACAGCTACATAGTATTCCATTGTGTAGGTGTACCAAAGTTTCTTTAACCAGTCATCTGTTCTCCGGCACTCAGGTTTTTTTTCCAGATTCTGGCTATTGTAAACAGTGCAGCAATGAATAAACAAGTACAGATATCATTTTGACTGTACTGTTTTGCCTCTCTGGGATATATTCCCAGGAGTGGTATTGCTGGGTCAAATGAGAGCTCAATATCTAATTTTTTGAGATTCGTCCATGCTATTTTCCAAAAGGGCTGAACCAGTGGGCATTCCCACCAGCAGTGAAGGAAGGTCCCTTTCCTGCCACATCCGCACCAGCACCAGTTGCTTTCCTTCTTTTGGATATGGACCAGTCTCTGTGGTGTGAGATGATATCTCATTGTTGTTTTGATGTGCATCTCTCTGATGATTAGAGACATAGAGCATTTTTTCATGTGCCTTTTAGCCATTCAGATTTCTTCTTTGAGAAAGTTTCTGTTCATTCAATCACCCATTTTTTGATGGGGTTGGATGTTTTCTTCTTGTCCCCTCACATATTTCTAAATAAATTTCCTTTAATAAAACTATTTTGCTTCAAAAATAAATTAAATAAATTAAAAGGATCCAAACAGAAAAATTAATTAAACTATGACTACTTGCATTTTACTTGATGATCACTGTATCACTGTATCACCATCTTCCCATGAACACATCGATTTACTTGAGCGGGCGCCAGTAACATCTCTATTGTTCTGAGATTTTAGCAGCCTTTCTTACTCCTCTTTTTCCAATGATTGGAGGCACTTTCAGGGTCAGGGGAATGAGACCTGTTGTCGTTCCTGTATTTGGCATATCCAATACGCCACGGGGAGCTTGCCAGGCTCTGCCTGTGCGGGTGGGATACTCTCGGAAACTTGCCAGGCTCTCCAAGAGGCATATATTTATATAAATCTCTCTATGATTTGTTGCCTACTGTCTTAATCTCATCAAGTATGATGTGGTAATTATGGAAAATGGGTAGGAAGTGTCTTATAATGTGTAGCACGGCTCCCCAACCCCCTAGTGCCCAGAGTCCAAGGTCACAAAGTTCCACCATACCTGGGTTCCCTGGGACTTCACTCACGTGTGAGGCTCAGCCCGGGTGTCTGGAAAGCGGCCTCTGACAGCGGTTGAGTAGTGGAGGTCGACTGCCATGGCTGGGTCCCTCAGAGCGGGGAAGACTCTCACACGCCCCTCTCTGGGGCGCCCGAGTGAAAACAGCCTGGCGCAAAGTCTGGTGGCATGGTTATGGGAGCCTCATTTGATAAACATAGAAATACTAGACTTCACTGAGAAACACTTAGTAGCAACAAGACAACAAATCAGTGTCAGGCCACAAAATTTACACACAAAAGTTCACTGCATTTCTATGTGCAAACGATGTCCTAAAAAAGAAACAAGTAGAAAAGACAACCCCATTATATATACTGTCTAACTAATGATACTATACATGCTTCACTCATTTGTGGTATTTAGGGAAACAAAACAAGGATACACAGCATCTACTTATCACAAACCCTGGCTACTAGAATATAAATTGTGAGCACCAGATTGTGCACAGGAAATAGGTGCACAGGAAGTGTCTAAGAGCATATTGTAGAGGTGGGAAGTTGTGGGTATTTGGTGGTAATGAGGTAAGGTAAGTGTACACCAAAATCCTAAATATCAGTACTATTATAAACATATAATCTAAACTTCTGAGTGGTGTGTTAAATGAAATATCAGAGGGTAAAGAACAAGTACAGGATAGTCTCACATATGGAATAGAGAAAAATCAAGGGAGTAGACTGCATCAGATAACAGAGTCCTTGTCTTGGCCTTGGATAACATTACTTATTACAAACACCGGGATCATAGGAGAGGAATGAAGATCAGGCCAGAGGAGAAATAAAGACAATTGAAGGAGGGTCTGGTAGTGGTGGTGGTGTACAAAAACTTTATACATCAATACCATAAACTTAAACATTATTGTAAACATATTACTAAACTCAATATTTTTAACTTTAATAATTTTAAAATAAAAATAAAATATTTGAAAATACTCTTAAGAATTTATAGTGAATTACTTAAAAAGGTAATGAAATGTTAATTTATTGAAATAAATAATAATAACTCATAGCTATATGTTTATTAACTTAGATTTTATTTGGAAGTTAAAGAATATTTCACATATGCAGTTACACAAATGTTGTAGCGAGTACTATTTTTGAATAACACTATAAATATATATAGTTGAAGAAAACTGGCTGGAAACTTAGTAATATAGTTAAAACGTGTGCAATATTATTTATTTAGTTTCCTTTTTTCTTTTCTAATGAAGACTTTCCAAATACATAAATTATAAAGCAAAGTAGTAACAACAAATATAGTTTTCTTTATGATTTTTTCATATCTCATATTTTGTTTATGTGTTGTGACAGCAAAATGAAACTAAATTTACTTTTTCAATAGATTAAAACAACAATAAGATCTCTCATTTAAATTTCCTTTTACAATTAAGATTCTTTTATTTCTGTATTGGCCTTTCTCTACTGCTTCTTTCTTCTGTCCCCAAAGACACTGTCTCCAAAGAAGCCAGAGTTAACATAATTTTTTACCCCTACTTTTATTGCTCTGAAGATTCATTAATGATTCCCTACTTAGGTCACCAGGGACTCTTTTGTTTATTCGTTTAGTTGCATTTTTATCAAATGAAGGAAAGGTAGAGCTAGATATGGTGAATGTGCTCACACTAGCAATAGCAGACTTTTCTGAAATTGGAGAATACTCATGACATTCCACAACATTAATTTTATTTATTTATTTATTTGATGGAGTACTATAATAGCACAGCAAGGGTCTTACGCTATTGATGGAAGATATTTCAGAGATTTAGATACATAAAGTAAAAGACACTAAAAAACACTAGGTTCATTTTCAAAAGAAAACTTTCTGGTTTGTATGAAAAAATCTCACAATTACCAGTTTACAGATTTTAAGATTTCAAGTGTTTCAGAAACAGCATAAACTATGATTTCCTGCCATAATGGTAAGTGACATAAAAGTTGTCATTTAAATTACATTTACCGCTATGTGATTTCATTTTCTTATACTCTGAAAAACATATTTTATCAATTTTTGTTTTAAAATTGGAAATGTGAGCTAAATGTGAGCATTTCTGTATTTAGCAATGTAACCTTTTTTATTTTTTAGAATGCACAATATGTTCTAAATGTTTTATGCAAGTATGCTGATATTCAAATGGACTAACATCTGAAAGATATCTAGAAATGTTTTGTCTATATCACATTCTCATCAGAAAAGAGAATATATTGTTATACTTGTATAATCATCTACCTTAATTTCCCACAAGAATAACACATTTGTTAAAGATGCATTCTCACTAGAGATCCCTGTCTCCATTCCAAATAATTCTTTTGGAAGTAGAATAAACAAAAACAGCCACATTTCACTCAGCCATATTTTTAAAAATACCTATGACATGGTAAAAGGAAAAAGCAAATATGTTTTTAGACATATCATATCGTGATACTGCTGTGTATGTTTGTTCAATAATACTATGTATATGTTGCCTGAGATATTAGAACGGAGGTTGAAGGAAGGTCGGAGAAGAGCAGCAGAAATGTCTCTCCCATATGTCAATTTGACATAAGATAGTTGTTCAATATATCTTTCAGTTTCCTTCCTTAGAATAGACTATCAGACTCATTATACAAACCTAGTTCTGTTTACTTGTTGGTGACTGGTATTTAACAGCTTTCTCCGGTGAATAATAGTTGATTAAAACCCACATCAGTAAAACAATATCTTAATTCACACACATAAAAAACATATCTAATATTTGGTTTGGAGGCCATACCCTGAAATATTCAGGGGAATACTGGGGTCCATACCCTGCAATGTCAGGGGGATACTCCAACTTAAGTTCAAGGACTCATTCTCAGAAGTACTCAGTCCCCAGCCTGGAACTAAATTGTTTGAATTTCTAAAATATACTTAATCATCAAAAACTTAAAACAATCTATATCACTGTCACTGTCCTCCCATTGTTCATCGATTTGCTCAAGTGGGCCCAGTAACGTCTCCATTGTGAGACTTGTTGTTAATGTGTTTGGCATATTGAATACGCCACAGATAGCTTGCCAGGCTTTGCCATGAGGGCAAGATACTCTCGGTAGCTTGCCGGGCTCTCCAAAAGGGGCAGAGGAATAAAACCTGGCTAGGCCAGGCTGGCTGCGCCCAAGGCAAAAGCCCTACCACTGCGCTATCGCTCCAGCCCTGTAAGCATTATTAATACAAACTTAGAATTAATACCTCACAACATACTCAAATACAAAAATTTCACTAACAAAACTGTACAAGAATATAGAGCAAGAAAACATATTTTTTTCTTTCTTATCCCGTGGCAATAAACTGAGACAGAGAAGAAAAATACGCTTTATTAAAAAATAGGTTCCAAAATCATAGTAAATGTACATTAACATAAAGTGCTTCAGACTAGAAGTTTAAATAAAAATGAAAATAGCTCTGTAGGTATTAGACTTAAAAACATTCTACAGGTAAATTTACATTAAAATTTTTGTTCGACAAAAGCTCTTGGGTATATTAGTTCTTGTGAGCCATTATAGAAAGAAAAGGATAGGCTTTTAATGATGCTCACAAGTTAGTTTTTTTTTCTTTTTGTAAAATGTAACCATAATAACAAGAATTGCTTCTTAGTGGATCACAGTGACAAAAAATTAGAGGGAGCATATTATCGTACATAATGGGAAATTTCCATAAGGCTTAAAAATGAAGCTATGGGGGCAGAGAGATAGCACAGCATTTAAGGAACATGCATTGAAAGTAACCAAGCCCAGTTAATTCCAGGTACCACTTGGTCTCCCCACATTTTCAGTGCAGTCCTGGAGGCCCCCTAGAACTGCTGGTATTACCTTAGAGACCAGGAGTAACATTGGTGTGGCACTGAATATACAAGCACTGGCTGAAGAAGAGTCACCAAGAGTCACCCTCTTCCTGAGCACTGATCGAGAGCAGCCTCACACACAAAAAAAGATAAGGTTAAAATACGAGAAACTTGGATGAGTTAAAAACTGAATACAGATGTTCTGAGAAGTATTTGCTAAAATACCTGCCACATGGGATGTTCTCATGCAAATATAATCTATTTTTTATTAAAAGTTAAATATCAAAACAAAGAGATTGAGATCTGGAAATCATGAGTTTTATGTATGCCTGTAAATTTTTGAGTCCTTAAAAAAATCAGATTTGGTCAAAGCGATAGTATAACAGGTAGGGTGCTTGGCTTGCATGAGCTCAACACATATTCTATGTGTTTGCACCCACTGTGGTGCCCCAAGCCCTGCCAGGAATGATCCTTGAGTACAGAGCCAAGGTACCTGAGTACATCCTTGATCATCACTAGGAGTGGCCCTCAAAAAACAATGGCTATCTGAAAGATGTTATTTCCAGACAGGGACTGTCACGGTACAAAGTAAATATTAGTAAGGTGAAAAGTGAAGAAATAAAGAGAATGCTAACAAACAAACTAGTTAGAGATCCATGATATCTTTAGTATCTTTGAAGTATATTAACTAAGGCACTTTGAGAAATTAGAAATGGATACTGCATAAGTATATTGTGAATTAGAAGCCCACGTTATGCACAATCTTGGATCTTAAGACTAGTGTTTATTAGAAAGGAAGAGGAAAGATGGGTGAAAGGGATTCATTACATGAAAAAAGAACTGAAATTTCAGTGGTAAATGTAATGTAAGATATCAACAAGTTTTATTTTTAATGATGCAAAACTGAAATATATAAAGGTTGAACGCAATGCTACTCTGACAAAAAAGTAACAAAATGAATTTCCTTATATCTGTACTTGACAATTTGTGTCTTCTTAAAATATTAATATATGTCAGACAACCTGAGTTTATTCTACACACTGTGTAGTAACTTGTATATTATGTATATTTATATGTTTACATATATAGAGAGATATACATATACATATGTATTCACACATACTTCTCCCAGAGCTTCTTTTTTAAAAAAAATTTTATTAGTGAATCACCGTGAGATACAGTTTTACAGACTTAACAAACTTTCATGCTTGCATTTCAGTCGATCATTCAGTATAATGATCAAGTACCTATCCCTCCACCAGTGCCCATTCTCCACCACCAATGGTCCCAGCATCCCTCCCACCACCCCCACCCCGTTCCCTCCACCCCACCCTGCCTCTGTGGCAGGGCATTCCCTTTTGTTCTCTCTCTCCTTTTGGGTGTTGCGGTTTGCAATGGAGGTATTAAGTGGCCATCATGCTTGGTCTATAGTCTACTTTCAGCATGTATCTTCCATGCCGAGCAGGCCCTCCCAGCACCTTTTACTTGGTGGTCTCTTCTCTATCTGCCAGAGCTTCTTTTTTATATCCTGCCTCCTTCTAACTTTTTAAAGCTGCAATTAATAAGAAAATCTGATTATAGATTTTATACTGATTATAGATTTTATACTGTTAATATATGATGAAATATCTCTATATTATGTGCAGATTTAACAGAAGTCAAAAGTCAACAATGAAAAACCGTACAGTAACAACATTTATTCTTCTGGGATTGACAGAAGACCCACAGCTGCAGGTTATGGTTTTTATTCTTCTCTTTCTCACCTACACTCTGAGCATAATTGGGAACCTGACTATCATCTCCCTCGTGCTGGTAGATGCCCAACTTCAAACAGCCATGTACTATTTCCTACAAAATTTCTCCCTTTTGGAGATTTCATTCACATCTGCTTGCATTCCCAGATATTTGTATAACATAGCAACAGGTGACAATTTTATTACCTACAATGCCTGCGCCTGCCAAGTATTTTTTACTGACTTATTTGGTATAACTGAATTTTTCCTCCTTGCTGCCATGTCCTATGACCGCTATGTGGCCATCTGCAAACCCCTGCATTACGTAACCATCATGAGCAGCAGAGTGTGCAGAAGACTTGTCCTTTGTTGTTGGGTTTCTGGTCTATTTATTATAATCCCCCCACTTAGCCTTGGCCTAAATCTTGAATTTTGTGATTCAAACGTCATCGATCATTTTATCTGTGATGCATCTCCTCTCTTGAAAATCTCATGCTCAAATACTTGGTTCATGGAACAGACTGTTATAACCTGTGCTGTAGTGACCCTCATTATAACACTGATGTGTGTAGTTCTGTCCTACATGTATATCATCAAGACAATTTTAAGATTTCCTTCAGCTCAGCAAAAGAAAAAGGCCTTTTCTACCTGTTCCTCCCATATGATTGTGGTTTCAATCACTTATGGAAGCTGCATCTTCATCTATATCAAACCTTCAGCCAAGGAATCAGTAGCCATTAACAAAGGTGTGACAGTGCTCACAACGTCTATAGCTCCAGTGCTGAACCCCTTCATTTACACACTGAGGAACAAGCAAGTCAAAGAGGCCTTCAACAATTCAATCAAAAGAATAATGATGTTTTCTAAGAAATAAGAGACAAATATATAAATGAGCATAATGTATATAATAAGATCTCAAATTCTCCAATCAAATTAACTTATTCAAAAGTTACTATTCCTCTGGATCTAGAGGAATCTTCACTTTTTAGATAATTCCATAAATAAACATGTTAACAAAGTTTTTGAAATTTTAAATGCTGTTCAGAACTCAAAGAACTGGAGTGAATACCAACATGCCAGACCCCTGGGTGCACCCTGGCACCTCCTGATACCCTGAGAACTGCTGATGACCCTCAGCACAGAAGTAGAATTTGAATCTTTTAGTTTTACCCCTAAGCTAACAATACCCAAAATATATAAATAAATCACACAAGTATAACTTCAAATTAAAACTATCAAAAGAATTATAGGTTAGTAAGATGCCTCATTCTTTTTAAAAAGAATAAGTAATAGTTGTCATTGTTTCCCCAATCCAAAATCTTCAAATTATCTATTCATTGATTCACTAAACACATGTGTGGGGTGCTAATTTTGGCACAAGTACTGTTTTACTTATTTTTTCTGAGGGGAGACACAGCCAGCAGTGTTCAGGGCTAATTCCTAGCTCTGTGCTCAGGAACTTCTACTGGCTATGCTCAGGAGACCACAAACGGGGCTTGGGATCAAATCCAGGTTACTGATACACAAGGCAAAGGTTTTATCTCTGTATGCTCTCTAGCTCCCAGATATTGTTTTAGACAACAAAAATTGAGGAAAGAACAAAATTGCAAAATTTACTATAACATGACATCTGGAGCAAACAAAAACAGTTCCATCTTAAAAAAAAATATATGCTTACACAGAAAAAAATCTCCAAGCAAACAGTAAACTTTAGAATTATACAAAACATCTAAAATCCTAAGACTTTAATAATAACCAAAATAGTTTGATATTTTTAAAAAATACATACAATTAAAGGGAACATAGGAAAAAATTAGAAATTATTTCTGTGTTGGAGCAATGGTACAGTGAATAGGGCTCCCATTTGTATTTGGCTGACCAAGGTTTGAGATTTTGCACCCACAAAGTTCCTGGTCATAAAGTGTGGCCCAAAAACACAAAAAAGAAAATTTTTAATAATTATTATTTCTAATAATTTGAGTACTTTGGAATTGAAAAATATCTTGCCAGATGTAGACTATACTGCCATACCAACACAAAACAATGGGGAAAAAGAAATAAAATTGGGCTAGTATAGTGAGTATGATGTATAATGATATATAATATATGATATATGATAGTATAGTGAGTATAATGCATGCCTTGCCTATGGATGACACAGGTTGGGTCCTGGAGCACCGCCAGGAGTGATTCCTGAGAGCAGAGCCAGGAGTAGCCTCTGTATATCTCAGGGTGTGCCCCCCCAAAAAAAACGAAAAAAGGAAAGAAACTAAACTAAGTAAAATCAGCTAAATAGATAGGATATTCGGAACAAACACTTTCAAAAAGAACATGAGACTGTACATAAAGGTATTGAATTTTTATAACAAATATGTATATATTGGAAGAACATAAACTGTCACCTCTCTAAGATAGTTCATCTGAAATCATCTCCCCTTTTCTATTGCAATCTAAGAATTTGAACCTATAATTTCCCCCTGTTTTCATGTCTGGGCTTCCATATTTTGTTTCTCTGTCAAGTGATATTTTTCATATTTTGTTGACATTGTTTCCATTAGTCTTCAATTGAAAAATAACTTCTTCAAAAAATTGAACATAAAAATGCCATCTGATACAACAACCACTTAGATAATAAAAAGAACTGAAATTAGAATCTTGAAGAATATCTTCATCCCATTGTTAATGAAGAAATATTCAATGCTAAGATATGAAAATAAAATCCAAATATCTATTTACTGCTCGAGGTAGGTAAAGGCCCTCCCGTTGATCGTCAATTTGCTCGAGCGGGCCCAGTAACGTCTCCATTGGAGACTTTGTTGTTACTGTGTCTGGCATATCGAATACTCTTGGTAGCTTGCCGGGCTCTCCAAGAGGGGCGGAGGAATCGAACTCAGGTCGGCCATGTTGGCTGCTTGTAAGGCGAACGCCCTACTGCTGTGCTATCGCTCCAGCCCGCTGAAGCAACCAACTGAAGCAATTGCAAAAGCAAAAATAAGTGACTACTATGAATTAAACTAAAATATGTATATATATACAATAAAGGGTACTAATAATATTAAATGATAATCTATTAAATTAGATAAAAATTTTTTAATCATATAACTGGTAGCACTTTAGCACTGTCCTCCCGTTGTTCATTGATTTTTCTCTAGCAGGCACCAGTAATGTCTGCATTGTGAGACTTGTTGTTACTGTTTTTGGCATATTGAATACACCACGGGGAGCTTGCCAGGCTCTATATAACTGGTAAGAACGTAAATATATATATATATATATATACATATATATCACTCACATAACTTAATAGTAAAAAAAGTATTAAATCGTATCTAAATATTTTTAAAAGAAGGTGCACATATGACTAATACATTTCAATAAAATGAAAATAAAAAAATGATATATCATGTTATACCTGTTCAGATGACTATGATCTGAAGGATAAGAGGTAATCTTTGGCACTGAAAGAGAGATGATAGCTCACTGCTGGTGGAAATGTAAGCTGATCTATCCACTGTAAAGAATGGTATGGAGAGTGCTATTTTTTGAGAATAAAAATGCAATGTTATCTAGTTGTTCAACTTTTTAGTATCTGAACTTTTTAACATGCTAACTCAAAAATATATTAATATCCAATAGTTATTGCAGTATTATTTACAACTGAAACATTGAAGTAGTGTAAGCTTCTCTATCAATAGGAAGATGAAAAGGCAAGGCTGGACCTATAATACAGTGGGTAGAGAATTTTCCTTACACACCAGGCCAACCCAGGTTGGATCCCCAGCACCTCATATGGTCCCTTGAGCACTGCCAGAGTAATTTCTGAGAGCAGAGTCAGGAGTAACCCCTGAGCACGTCAGGTGTCCCCCACACATACTGTCACTGTCACTGTCCTCCTGTTCATCAATTTGCTCGAGCGGGCCCAGTAACATCTTCATTATGAAACTTGTTCTTACTGTGTTTGGCATATCAAATACAACACAGATAGCTTGCTAGGCTTTGCTGTGCGGGCGAGATACTCTCTCTAGGAGAGGGGCGGAGGAATTAAACCCGGGTCGGTCAGGTCGGCCAAGTGCAAGGCCCTGCCGCTGTGCTATCACTCCAGTAACACACACACACAAAGAAAAAATCAAAAGATCATAAGGAAAATGTATACAAACACATGGGAATAACAGAATATTATAAAACTATAAAAGTAGGACTTACTTATGATAAGGATGGATTTTTATACATATATGCTTGACAAAATTAGTGAGACATGGACGAATATTGTATTATCTCACTTATACATGTAGTTCAAATAAATTAATTTATAAACAAAAGTAAAGATTGAAGGTTGCTATAGTAATGGTAGATACTAAGTGGGTAAAGTGTTAAAAGTTGCAATCTCCAATTTTAAAAAATGCGTAACTTATAGAGTATAAGAGAGGTGACTACAGTTAATTATGACATATTTTGTATTTGTAAAAGTTGCTTAAGAGAGCAACATTTTTAGCTTAAACATACTCAGCAATAAAACTTTGTAACTATGTATGGGACAGACTTCTTATAGTGATAGTTTACAATATATACAAATATTGAATGATGATGTACAGGTGAAACTAATATGTGCTTAAATCAAGTAATTTGAACGTTAAAATTATTCCAAAATTGTTTATCACTAAGTAGTACAGATAAGGTCTTATAAATTAATGTATTGTTTCATTAAAATTCAAGCATTTAAAATATTATATTTTAATATAAAAATTGCACTGTAACACTGTAGCACTGTTCTCCCATTGTTCACTGATTCGCTCGAGCGGGCACCAGTAATGTCTCCATTGTGAAACTTGTTGTTACTGTTTTTAGCATATTGAATATGCCACAGGGAGTTTGCCAGGCTCTGCCGTGTGGGCGGGATACTCTCAGTAGCTTGCCAGGCTCTCCGAGAGGGGTGGAAAAATCAAACCCACGTTGGCTGCATGCAAGGCAAATGCCCTGCCTGCTGTGCTATAACTCTAATTTTTGATAATTCCACTTGCCTATGTGCTGTAACAGACAATATAAAGTAAATGTGTGTCTGCTAAGAGAGGAGACTGGGGCAGTGGGTGGGAAACTGGGGACACTGGTGGGTGGAAGGTCACACTGGTGGTAGGATTAGTGTCGGAGCATTTAATGCCTGAAACAACTATATTATGAACAACTTGGTATATCACAGTGTTATAATGAGATATTTTAAAAAAATATTGAGTCTTAGCACAAAATAAATCACATAGCTGAGATATTCTAATCTCTTTCTTTGAGACACCAGGTTTATTCTTTAAAAACACATAGTAATCACCTACTTATTAATTAGCTACAGTGCATAAAAAGGGGAAATTTCAAGTGTCTTTTATAAAGCAAATAGATATAAACTAAGTACATGAAGATCATAAACTAAGATCTTAATTTTGAAATTACTAAAAATCTGAGGAGGGAGAAATTGAAAGAATCAAACATGGAGCTGTTTCAGAGGAATTTTAAGATGCTACTAATTGAAAAATAGGGATAATAAGGTTAATGAAAAATCATGAAACTCTCTGATTTCTCAGTTGATTAAAAGAATAATGGGGTATTAGAGGAATAGAACAGCAGGAAGGGTGTTTGCCTACACACAGTTGACCTGGCTTCAAATAGTCCCCCAAGCCTACCTGGAGTGATCCCCTGAGCACCAATGAGTGTGGCCCAAAAACAATAAACAAAGACGGCGATTAACTGTGAGGAATGACCTTGCATGTAAACTTAACTAAGAATGTAAAGATAGACTTGCTCTTCAAGCCTGTGCTCTCCCTTGTCTCTTTATTTATTTGCTTGCTTATTTCCACTCTGAAGAAGCCTGTGTTCTCTTTCACAATTATCTCTGTATCTCCCCTCATGTCTTTCTAAATAAGTTTCAATAAAATCTTTCTTGTTTCACCAAAGAAGAATTCAAAAACTCAGATATTCATTTTATACCAAAGCAAGAATATCAAAATAAGCTACATGTATATAAAATGCAATATGGCCATCAAGGCAAAAGTTATACAATCATCTGAAACACTATGAATCAACTACAAAATCATTAAATACAGTCTCTCTCTCTCTCTCTCTCTCTCTCTCTCACACACACACACACACGCGCATGCGCGCACGCACACACACACACAAACACACACACAGATCCATCTGACTTTCTACCATGTACGCAGAAGGTATACATGTGATAAATTTCTTAATTTTTCTCTTATTAATCTGTCTGATCTTGTTTATTTGTCTAGGTTCTAAAGAATCTATTGTGGTATGCACTTATTTCCTTTGTAATGTGAATTTACTAACAAAAGAATGAAAAGACCTGAAAAAGTAATGCAATGGAGGACAAGGAATTGATTTTCAAAATGGAGTTTGGTGTCAGAGTGATTGTACAGCTGCGAGGGGTTTTGCCTTGGTCTTGCACACTGCTGACCTGGATTGAGTC
The DNA here is from genome assembly GCF_029834395.1 of Sorex fumeus. Taxonomy (NCBI): domain Eukaryota; kingdom Metazoa; phylum Chordata; class Mammalia; order Eulipotyphla; family Soricidae; genus Sorex; species Sorex fumeus. Next base: position 12,965,542 of record NW_026606086.1, on the reverse strand, counting down.
CCTGGCATCCCAAAGGGTCCCTCAACCACTGCAGAAAGAAAGGAGAGAGAGAGGGAGGGAGGGAGGGAGGGAGGGAGGGAGGGAGGGAGGGAGGGAGAAAGATTATGACATAATATGAACTACCTACTTTTCAATACACCTTCAAAAAGAAAAGAATCACAGCAACAAGGATGCTTTATTTATACTCCAACAGTGGTCTATAAAATATAAATATAAAATATATAATATATAATATAAATATAAAGTATATAAAATATAAAAATTTCAAAATAAAAATTATTTATGCTTCTAAATACTGTGTCTGATTATAAACAGTCTTTATTCTTACAATTGTGCCAACATTATTATTTGATTTTTTTAAATTTTATTGAATCATTGTGAGACAGTTACAAGCTTTCATGTTTGGGTTACAATCACACAATGATCAGACACCCATCCTTCCACTAGAGCACATTCCCCATTACCAATCTCCCCAGTATACCCCCATTTCCCCTATTTGATTTTTTATTCTGTTATACCATGACCACCGCTAGAATACAATATCCCACAATTATCTTTAAGTCCCTTCTCCCCTGCATGCATCATTGGCATCCTCATATCATGATTTTGTTCACCGTATGTCAGTGTTTGTTTCTATTAGGAACTGTCCATATATACATAATTGAGTGGGATTTATTCCTGGGACACAAGTATAGCTTAATATAAAAATTAACCACTGTAATATGATGTCATATAGTATCATTTTGTGTATTTATTTGCTTTGTGATTTAGAATGGGCTGGAGTGATAGCACAGCGGGTAGGGTGTTTGCCTTGCATGCAGCCAACGCGTGGCCAACCTGAGTTCGATTCCTCCGCCCTTCTCGGAGAGCCTGGCAAGCTATCGAGAGTATCTCGCCCTCACGGCAAAGCCTGACAAGCTCCCCATGATGTATTCTATATGCCAAACACAGTAACAACAAAGTCTCACAATGGAGACGTTACTGGGCCCGCTCAAGCAAATCGATGAACAATGGGAGGACAGTGACAGTGACAGTGATCATTTAGAATATGGTCTATTTTCAAAGATGCTCAGTATGCATGTAAACAGAATATTCGTTCTGATATTGGGTAGGTTGTTCTGTATGTGTTAGATATGTATGACTTAAATTTATTTATAGTGATTGGAAAATCACTATTTTCACCCTTGGAAAATCTTTCAAAATCCTGGATGAACCTTTAAGTGTCCTCTTCCAGATACTACTCATTCACTCTGGTGACATTATCTCAAGATCAAGCAAGTTTCTTATGATTTATAGTGGTTGTAATCCTTTCATAATTTAATCTTTTCCAAGTTTTGTTTTTAAAAAATTTTTTATTAGTGAATCACCATGGGGTACATTTACAGACTTACAAACTTCCATGCTTGCACTTCAGTCACACAATGATGGAGTACCCATCCCTCTACCAGTGCCCATTCTCCACCACCAATGACCAAGTGTTCTTCAGTCGTAGAAAGCCCCTTTCAGATAGGAGGTCTTAAGCTCTCTCATAACTCCTTATCAATTTGTTATATTATAAAAGGTGATATTTGGAAGGATAAGTGCTCTTCATATTGGAATGAAGATCACCAATGAAAGGAGGATGTCTGACATTATCTACAATAAGAAAAGTCCTGAAAGTCATGTCATTCTTCAGACAGAACGTTTCCATTTTGTTTGCATAGCAATTCAGAAAGGCAACTTACAAGAGAATCTGGGTCTATCTAAGTCTATCTATGTTTTTAGTGTTCCTGAAGTACTGTCAGTGTGTGGTCATTAATATTACTAACATCAAAGGCCTTCCAGTTCTTATTGGTTACCGTGCCAGATGAGAGGAGGTCTGTATTTTTAAGTAGGTGCCAGCCCTGGGAGACCTTGCTTCTTGGGAACCCGAGAATGGCTTCCACTGATTCTTAGTCAATGGTGTTCATGCTATACCCCCTATACGCAAGGCAAATGCCTCACCTACTATATAATCGCTCTGGCCCCACCATCACTGTTTTTATTCTTCAAAAGTATAGCTATGATTGAGTGAGACATGCCTGATTGGGAAGCAAAGGTTTTCACTGACTTCTACTTTTATAGTCTTTCATCACTGTCAATTTAGTTCCCAGAACAATTAGTCAAAGTGGCCTTTTCCTGTCAACATTTGTAGTAGTTTTATATGTTTAGGAGCCAAGATAGATTATCTAATACAATATGAATTAAGCACATAAAAAAATTATGCCATCAAGAGACACAGTAGACATAAAATGTCAGCATGAAATGTTATGACATAATGACAATAATTATGTCTCTAGGCAAGGGCACTTTGGATCACCTTCATTCAAGTTCACAGACCAAAACATGATTACATACCTCATATGTGACTCTAGAAAATTCTACAAACTCAACCTCCCAAGAAAAGGTCCAAACTAATACACTCAGCAAAGTTATATGACAAAATAAACATACTGAAATCAGTTATCATGATACACTGAAAATTTATTTTCCACTTAACAGCGTTTCTCTCGGTTTCATATGTGATAAGTCAAGGATTCGAATATCCTTTCTTTCAATTCTTTATTTTTTATGTCATACAGGAAGTTTCAGTCGTATTAAAATGTATGGGAATGGTACACAGACTTACTACATCCTTTCCCCACCATCTAAGTGCTCACGACCTTTCACCCCTGTCTGTACATTTCTTCTAACCAGTCTTTCTGCCCCCACACCTACCCTCACCCCGGTCCTCACTCTGCTTTTTGAATGATTCTGTATTCCAAGACAGAATCGACTTGTCATGTTCTTACTTTTAAAAGATACCGTAAAGTCATTATCTGACCGGCATACTTCCTTAATTTGCAATGCCACTAGAAGCATCTAAAAATTCAGTATCTCTGGGCATTTTCACTAGGATTTCCTAAATGAAACGTTATGTAAAATGTGGTAAATCTAATGAATTTTAAATTATTTTAAATCCAGATTTACTATGTCAGCCTGTACTTGGTTTCCGGAAGGACCACCAAGGAGCAAACTCCAAGACAAACAATAGGATCATCTTTATTGACTAGCTCGGCTAGCTAGGACTAAAGCCCCCGTCTGGCTCACCGACACAGAGGCTTCCTCAGAGCCTGCAGCATCGATCCACAAAAGTTCAGTTTATATACTGGAGTGTTACATAACAGGGACTTTCTGCTGCCCACTCTTTTGGCCACAGTTTGAGCTGCTTTCCACTACTTGTACTTAGCTGATTGTTTATAGGTTGGAGTTACATAAGGGGGACTTTCCCACTTGCACCTGATTGGTAATTCTAGTTGACCTCACCATAGCTACTTCACTTGGGGGAAATCCTGATTCAATCTCAGGAAACCGAAACCTAGGCCTAGCTTCTTCTAGCTCCTTTATTGAGCCTGTCATGGCACTGTTATCGCTTATCTATCTTTCAATTAAAGTAAATATTAAGGTTATATTGAGTTACAATATAAATACTAAACTATTAAGATTAAAAATAATGTTATCATAACCTACTATTCTACTTATTAACTGTCTTAAAGGATTTTAGTCATCTGGTTCATTTTAAGTGATCTTTAATGATTTCTCCTTACTGATCCTTTACATCATATTTCAAAGGCTGTATTATAATTTTGTTTTGCTTCATATAATTAGTTTCTTTTGATCATTATTCTCAGGGGAGAGTTTTCTTTTGTGTTGTTTTTGTTTCATATCCCTTCTCAAAAAAATCCCTTGAGTATGGATTAATTAAATGATAAAATAAAGCAACGTTTTTATCTGGTCAAGCTATCTGGTAATACCTCCCAATTTGGAGGATATTAGTTAATTAATATTCCTGTAATTTTTATTTTTTGGCTCCAAATATAAAGAGTTTAAGACATAAGTTTGCTTTTGCTAATATAAAATGTTATCATTTGATTATATTTATACAAAATACGAAGCAATTTCTTATTGTGTTAGAAGTGGTTTCTACTACCGACAACTAGAAATTTGGTACAAATTCAAATTTATATACAAGAGTGATCTATGAGGTAAAAATTTCCTGAAACATATAAAACACTTATCTTTATCACTAAGCTACAATTTAAAAGCAAAGGTTGGAGAGATAGAACAGCAGATAGGGCATTTGCCTTGCATGCAGCCAACATGGCCAACCTAAGTTCGATTCCTCTGCCCCTCTTGAAGAACCCGGCAAGCTACCGAGAGTATCTCACCCGCACGGGAAAGCCTGGTAAACTACCCGTGACATATTCGATATGCCAAACACAGTAACCAGTCTTGCAATGTTACTGGGCCCGCTTGAGCAAATCGATGAACAACAGGAGGATAGTGATAGTGAGAGTGATTACTCATTTAAAAATACCTTTAACAAAAATGCTTCCCATGAAACTCCAGCATGCCAGATTGTCCTGACTCTGTATTTGTACCAAGATTTCTAAGTATAGTCTATGGCCATACCAGACTGAATGCACCGGATCTTGTCTGATCTCAAAAGATTTCTAAATTTCCTTTTTGGTAAATTCTCTGTTAATCTGTATAATATATTATTGCACAGTACACTCCCACACTTATCAATTAGTCTTCTCAGGACACGAATATGCTTGATTTAGGATCTGGCAGCAAGATAGATATCCCTTGAGATAGTTATTTCACCATATAAACTGATTAACAATTTTGTTTGAAAAAGCTGGTTGCTCATTTTTTTCTTCAATGAATTTGGGGAAAGGGGAGATCTGACAGGCTTGTATATAAAATAAACATATATATATATATATCCTTTTTTTTCTTTTCTTTTAAAGTTTTGTGGCTGGAGTGATAGTACAGCGGGTAGGGCATTTGTCTTGCACGTGGTTCAAGCAGCAGATCTGGGCCACCTGGGCTTGATACCTCCGCCCTCTCGGGAGAGCCCGGCAGGCTACCGAGAGTATCTCGCCGCATGGCAAAGCCTGGCAAGCTACTCATGACACATTCGGTACGCCAAACACAGTAACAACAAGTCTCACAATGGAGACGTTACTGGGCCTGCTGGAGCAAATCAATGAACAACGGGAGGGCAGTGCTACAGTGCAGTGCAGTATATTATATTATAAAAGGTTCCACTTTGTTTTATTTCTTCTCAGCGAGTTTGGGTAGACTTTTAGATAGACTAGCAAAAGTGTGGGTCTCTTGGCTGGAGACTTTTCTGGGACAGGAGTGGTGAGAAAGCCTCCAAGTTCTTCCTAGGATTTTTAATACAACGTCAATACCTATTTGTTAATAAAGATTTTCCTTTAATAATCTTTTTACTAAAGACACACACCTCTTTATAAAAATCCTCCAAATTTCTACCAAGTCATAATGCTGTGCCCTTAGATTACCAAGGTTTATTTGAAACAACCCTTATTTTTGCTAAGTAACTCTAAAAATTTAAGTTACAAAAAAATCTCAGAGATCAAATATTCCTAGACATATAAACCCTTTGTTTTATACCTCCACTTCTCAATCAGATTAACTAGACTTGGAAATAAGTAGTATAAGCAACTTTATTTTAATTCCATTTTAGTAAAAATCTTGCAAAATCAAATTACTAGGAAACTATTAATATAAATTTTATATTAGTCAAAAATCTTGAAGGACCAGGTCAATATCCTTGTTAAGATAACAGGAGACAATCTTTTAGTTGAACTGGTAGTATAAAATTTGTATATCCAAATTTAGGAATCTATAAACCTGTATGTTTTAGACAAAGACATCAGTTTTCAAGTCATTTTTATCACTATTATTTTAAGTAATAAAAATTTTAATTTTTTTTTAATTTTAGGGGTCAGAGTGACAGCACAGCAGTTAGGGCATTTGCCTGGCATACAGCTGACCTTGGTTCCATCCTCAGTATCCCATACAGTCCCCAAGCACCACCAGGAGTGATTCCTGAGTTCGGAGCCAGGAGAAACCCGTGAGCATCGCTGAATGTGATCCCCACACACAAGGGAAGAAAATAATTTTAAGTTCAGATATTTTAATGGGCTGGAGCGATAGCACAGTGGTAGGGCATTTGCCTTAAAGCGGCCAACATGGCCGACCCAAGTTCGATTCCTCCGCCCCTCTCGGAGAGCCTGGCAAGCTACCGAGAATATCTCGCCCGTATGGCAGAGCCTGGCAAACTACCCGTGACGTATTCGATATGCCAAACACAGTAACAACAAGTCTCATGATGGAGACATTACTGGGCCCACTCTAGCAAATCAATGAACAACAGGAGGACCATGACCGTGACCATAACCAGAGTGATAGCACAGCAGGTAGGGTGTTTGCCTTGCATGCGGCCGACCCAATTCTTCTGTCCCTCTCGGAGAGCCTGGCAAGCTACCTAGAGTATCTCACCCACATGGCAAAGCCTGGCAAACTACTTGTGACGTATTTGATATGACAAACAGAGTAACAACAAGTCTCATGATCGAGACAATACTGGGCCCTCTCAGCAAAACAATGAACAACAGGAGAACAATGTTACTTCATATTTTAATGATTCCATATAATGGTTCTTGTAATCAGACATTGTTCTAACTTAATTCACTGCAACACTACAAGATATTATTGTCATATTAAAGGAAAAACATAAGGTTCAGAACTGTTAACAAATTGAAAGAGTTAATTCAGGTTCAAATCTGACCTGAAAGATACTCATATATTTTTTCAATCCTTAAATACTTTTATCACTTTAAAATGTATTTCAATTTTTTCTCGATTAAAATTTTAGTCCTTAGTGAAAATCTATGACCATAAGTATGTAGAATATTTCTAAGAGCAAAAAAAGTACATTTAGATAAAATATGTACATAAAACAAAGTCTGGTTATAAATAAAATTTTAGATAGCAGTATAAGAGAACACTTAATTATCATATATATATACATATATATATACATCACTTCACTTGTATCACTTGTCATCCTGTTGCTCATCAATTTGCTCTGTTAGGCACCAGTAACGTCTCCATTCGTCCCTCTGCTAGTGTAGCCCAATGGCATCTGCTTGCTCCAGGAACATGAAGAGCAGTTCATCCAGGGTCTTGATGAAGAAGTCTGACCATCTCTTAGGTGGGCAGTCAGGCATTCTTTTCACATCCGTGGAATCCAGTCAGTAACAGCTCTAGTCCAGTGGTCACCTCCAAATGGCATTACATGTCCCGCCCATCTGATTTTCAAAACCTTGGCAAAGGAGGCAGCATCCCTAATCCTCGATTGTCTATGGAGGTTGGGACTCCAGATTCCTTCTTTCACTTGAGTGAACCATGATACTCCAAGCATAGCCCTTTCGATTCCTCTTTGGGAGACCCAAATAGCGTTCTCATCCTGTTTTTGTAGTGCCCAAGTCTCTGAGGCATATGTTAGTTCAGGATGAATGGTGGAGTCGAAAAGATGTGCCCAGAGTCAGGGGTTCTTCGTCCTTTTAACTTTTTCTATGCTCTTAAAGGCGTTTCACTCCGCTTTCTTCCTCCTGCACAGTTCTGGAACAGTTCTGCATAGTTCTGGCGCCAAGCAAAAACACAAGAAAACTTTCCTTGATTTCATTTGGATAGTTTTGCGCCTTTGTTTTTGTAAAACAGCTTAATTTCTAACTGAGATTGGCTTAATTCTGTGGAAAACGTCTATTTTCTTACTGAACCGAGAGGCAGTCAGATGGGCAAGAGACCCTCATGGTAATGAGTTCTTGGAAAGTAGTAAAACTGACCAGCCCTAGGCTGCTAAGAAAACAAACAAACAAACAAACAAAAACCACCTCATGGACCCAGGAAACAAGGCTTCATAAGACCTTTACCTAGAACTGGGCAGACCCAGAAATGGCTGGACCCCCATCCAAGGTAAGCTCCAGCAGGAACAAAGGCCAGGAAAGGAATATCAAAGAAGACCACTAACTGCTTCCAACTCTGCCCCTTGGCAACTACCTAACAATGGACTCCTACCTAGGTGGAAAGCCCCAGGTGAAGCCTGGGGCAGCTTGGGAGAAATGCTATATAAAGCTAATGGAACAAAGGAAGGGCACCAGTGTGCTGCCTATGATCTCGCACTGCTGTCACAGGCAAATGCTGCCCAGTACATCCCTATCATGCCATCATACTTTAACACTGGAATGTGTACTAGAGCTCTCTCTCCACTCTCGTGAAGCCCGCCTGTGTTCTCTCTCTCTCTCTCTCTCTCCCTCCCTCCCTCCCTCCCTCCCTCTTTCCCTCCGTCCCTCCGTCCCTCCGTCCCTCCCTCCTACCCTCCACATTTACTTCACTGCTTGTCTACTCCCAAAATTCTTTCTGTGAAGTGAGACAAGAACCCCAAACATCTGGATAAGGTCTGGGACTAGTTTCTCCTTTCCTGCAAAGAGCAAATCCTCGCTCCAACTCTATTGCATGGCTCCCAGAGAAACTGGGTGGTGGGGATCAAGTTCTGTGCCTGGAAGACCAAGCGGACTTCAGGTGTGGCCTGAGAGTCAACTGATGGAGCAGTAGAGGCTCTGGCCCTTGCCGAATAGGGGCTTATCACAGACTTTATCAGTCTTAGTGTTCCCAGCGGTTCCAGGTAGCCCAGGCGGGTTGAGAGAAAGTGACCCTCTTTCCCCTCCCCACTTCACATAAGCCACCTGTGGAGCCTGCTGACATCAATTTGGGCATGCCTTTGTGTTTTAAACTACATCCGATTCTTTCCCAGATCCGTAAATGAAAACTACCATGATCTGGGGGCCAAGGGAAATGCTGTTTTCACAAAGCCTTGGTCTGGATATCAGCACCAATAGCGATGCAAAGCATGTAGGTGACACAAAAATAATATGAAATACGTTGCATATCTATGTGTAACAGCGAACTATCAGAATGAGACAATAAGAAGAGTACCAGTTGTAATACATTAAAAGGAATAAAATATCTAGGAATAAATTTAACTAAGTGAGAGGCTTTTACACTGAAACGATAATACATTTAAAGAAACAGAATAAAACACAAAGAAATGAGAATATATCCTATAGGTATTTATTTTTTAGAATTTACATAGTTAGGTCTAGATAAAGAAATCAGGCCACTTCCTATAAAAATCATTTTAACAGAATTAGGGAAAAACATTTTTAAGGAAATCTAAGAGATCCAAATAGCCAATGTTATCCAAAGTAAAAAATAGGGGTACTGCACTCCACAACTTTGTATTATATTTCAAATTGTAATTTGTAATCAAAATAGTAATATAGTAATATCAAAATAGTAATACATAATCAAAATAGTAATATAGTAATCAAAACAGCATAGTGTTAGAAGTATAATAGTATATACTTTAAAGAGTTCAATCCACTGTGTCACTTGTATCAAGATCCCGTTGATCTTCCATTTGCTCAAGCGGGTTCCAGTAACTTCTCCATTTGTCCCTGTCACATGCTAGTTTAGCCCAATGGCATCTGCTCGCTCCAGGAATACGAAGGGCCTCAAACCGTTTGGTCAGGATTTTGACAAAGAAGTCTGACCATCTCGTAGGTGAGTGGCTACGCATCCTTTTGACATTCTGTGGAATACAGTTGGTAACAGCTCTAGTCCAGCCATCATCTCTAAATTGCATTACGTGTCCAGCCCATCTGATTTTTGACGCCTTGGCAAATGAGGCAGCATCCCTGTTTCTTGATCATCAATGGAAATCGAAACTCCGTATCCATCTCTATGCTTGGAATTGAAAGAGCTATGCTTCACATTTCACTCAAGTGTAATATTATACTCTGTGAGCAATACGTGCTTGTTAATTATTTTATTTGAATGAGCAAATATAAATTATTTATTTGAGTAATGGAAAAACAAAGATCAACCTAATGAATTCTTGATTCATTATTCAGAATACACAAAAAAAAATTGGTCAGCTCATAAGAAATTAGTTTCCCCTTATTGGCTGCCATAGAGGCAGGGGGAGGTGTATGTGTGTGTGTGTGGGGAGGGATAACGGGACCTTGGGTGGAAGATGTGAATTGGTGCAGGGTTGGGTGATCAATCATTGTATGACCCAAACTCAAACAGGAAAGTTTTGTAGCTATCTCACAATGATTAAAAAATAATAACAATTAAAAAATAATAAAATAAAATTAACATTCTGAATAAAAAAAATGTCATGTGGAGTTCATCCCCAATTCAATCAGCTTAATCAACGGCTGAGTAAACAAATAGCACTATTCTTCACTAAAAAGGAAGAATTTAGTTTCCCCCTCTCCATGCAGAAGTATGTAGATTTTCTCTACAAACTTGAATCTTTCTAAATTTTTAATTTCCTCTAATAAAGTTATAGTTCAATATATAGCCAATATGAAGTAAAAATGTATTCACCAGATCTACTTTTACAGGATGGATACCTGAGAGCTGCTGCTTAAATTATGAATTACAATGATGGTCAGTTTTGCCATGAATAAAAGGGATTGTCCAGATTTTGGAGAAAATGTAAATTCAAATACAGGGAGGCTTAAAACCTTCCCGAACTGCTGAAAAGGACAGTAAGACACATCAATTAGCCCAAGAACAGATGACTGGTTAAAGAAACTTGGGTACATTTACACAATGGAGTACTATGTAGCTGTTAGAAAAGAGGAAGTCATGAAATTTACATACAAGTGGTACTACATGGAAAGTATCATGTTAAGTGAAATGACTCAGAAAGAGAGGGATAGACATAGAAAGATTGCATTCATCTGGGGAACATAAAGTAACAAAATAAGAGACTAAGACCCAAGAATGGCCAAGATTAGTACCAGGAATTTTACTCCATGGCTTGGAGGCCAGCCACACATGCTAGGGGAAAAGGCAGTTTGGATAGAGAAGGGAGCACCAAATAAAGGGTGTTGGGAGGATCCTCCCAGGATGGGATAAGCATGCTGAAAGTAGACTATAGACCAAACATGATTGTCACCCATTGCCTCTTTTGCAAACCACAACACCCAAAAGGAGAGAGAGAACAAAAGGGAATGCCCTGCCACAGAGGAAGGGTGGGAGGTGGGGGATGGGGGGTGGGAGGGATACTGGGATCCGTGGTGGTGGGAAATGGGCACTGGTGGAGAGATGGGTATTTGATCATTGTATAATTGAAACCCAAGCACAAAAATTTGTAAGTCTACAACTGTACCTCATGATGTTTCAGTAATAAAAATTTAAAAAAAAAGAAAAAAGAAAGGTAGGAGACTTTACAAAGATTGGCTTTTACATGTTCGTTTGTTTCTGGGTGCTGCTTGGGTAAGTTACATATATCAAAATTCAAAGAACACAAATAGCAGAGTTAGAGACCATTGGAACATTAGTAGGGGAAGTGATTTGAGAGGAAGAACAAACAGTTCTCAAAAAAGTCATTAAACCATTACCTTGAGATGGATTCTGAAGCTTAGTAATATAAACTCAGAGCTGATCAGGTTCCCAAAGAAAGCAAATACTGAAGAGCATTCCTTCAGCATTCTTTTCAAGTCCCAGTCTACCAAAACAGGACTAAACCAGGCATATACACAGGTTTCAGAAGCATTTTCTTTATTTTGCCTCAGAAAACTTGTTAAAGCATCTCTCAAATAACTTGGAAATACTTCCATTTAAAACACCAAAGATTCTTTATAAACCTTAGCATTTTAGGTACTCTTTCAAGGATCTAGACTCCCGAAAGTGACTTTATTTGAAAAAAAGGGAAAAGGACATTCAGTTTTGTTAGGTATTGTAAAATTATCCTCTGGAAAGCTGTATTTCTTCTAGTATGTAAGAGTTTGCTTCCTACAGTTTCACCATCAGAGGGTGTTGGATAGATATTTTTTAAAGTATTTGTTTATCTCATACAAATAATATATTCATTTTGGTTTTTTAATATAAAATAACATTTAAAAGACAAATATGTTCTAGCCTAATATCAGACAAAAAATATGCATCTTTGTATTTTAAGTTTTTTATCTGCCTATTAATAGATCCTTTGGAGTGCAAAAGCAAAATTAATATCTGCAAATCATGTGCTTCTGTTAAAATTTAATATAAGATGGTAGGCATAAAAATTATTAAAAGTCAATTGAATATACAACCAGAAGAAAAAATACAAGGTAAACCATAAACTTTTGTATGTCTGTATAGGTAATAATTATAAGAAACCTAAAACTCTGATGGAGGATAATGGAAGAGGCTTTGCATGTGAAGACAGAAGCTATATGTGAAATACCTAACTTCTCCTCAATTGTGCTCTGACACTAAAATTTGTCTTTAAAAGGCTTAGTTTTTTAAATGCGATAAATATTTTAAATACGATTAAATATCTCTTTTCTTCAAGAGAGATAATAGAGAGAGATAATTGCTTGGGGCATTTTCAACCCTGTATAATCCCTGATACTACATATCAGGAGTGAACCCTGAGCACAGAGGCAGGAGTAAGCCCTGAGCACTGATCAGTGCACCAAAATTAAATTAAAGGGACTAATTAACAGATAATTGCTTTTTTAAAAAAATGGTTTCACCTTTCAGTATCTGCAATGCAAACCATAAAACCATAATGCCCAAAAGGAGAGAGGGAAAGAAAGAGACAGACAGAGAGAGAGAGAGAGAGAGAGAGAGAGAGAGAGAGAGAGAGAAGTGCCTGCCATGGAGGCAGGCAGAGGGTAGGAGGGCAGACAGGAGAGAAACTAGGAACATTGGTGTGGGAAATGTATATGGGTGAAGGGACGGTGTTAAACATTTTATGACTGAAACCCCATCATGAACAACTTTGTAACTGTATATCTCACTGTGATTCAATTAAAAATAAATGAATAAAATTTCAAAATTAAATGGCTTCAGAAGTCTGACAAGGAAAAGGTGCTACAAAAAACTTTCAATTACAAACCAACTTTCACCTGCTAAAAGGCAAAATCTATATCCCTAAGCAAAAATTTGATTACTGTGTATCAGACATATGTTTTTCTTGATTTTGTTTCATTCATTTATAAGTGGGCTGAAGCGATAGCACAGAGGGTAGGGCGTTTGCCTTGCACATGGCCAGCCCGGGTTCAATTCCTCCATCCCTCCAGAGAGCCTGGCAAGCTACGGAGGGTATCTCGCCCGCATGGCAGAGCCTGGCAAGCTCTCCGTGATGTATTCGATATGCCAAACACAGTAACAAGTCTCACAATGTTACTGGGTCTGCTCGAGCAAATCAGTGAACAATGGGAAGACAGTGACAGTGACAGTGAACTGGAATTATAAGCATAGATCCATAGATAGAAGGGTTTCCAGATGATGTAAAGCCTATGAGTGAACTAGCTTGTTTGGATGTTTTAATTTAAGTTCTAATGGTACATTCTAATGACATTTCTCTCTTCTAGTCAAATGCCTCTTGGTTTCGTTTGAGGTAGTAATAAGAAATCATACAGCCATAACAACATTCATCCCTCTGGGATTGACAGATGATCTGTATCTACAGGTTCTAATTTTTGTATTTTTGTGTATCACCTACATGTTGAGTGTGGCTGGAAACATCATCATCATCACCCTCACACTTTTGGATTCGCATCTTAAAATGCCCATCTATTTCTTCCTCCGAAATTTCTCTTTACTCGAAGTATCATTCACCACTGTCTGTATTCCAAGAATCCTGTACAGTATGACAACTGGAGATTATATTGTCAGCTATAATGCGTGTGCCACCCAAATACTTTTTGTTGTCCTTTTTGGACTGACAAAATTTTTTCTTCTTGCTGACATGTCCTATGATCATTATGTGGCCATTTGTAAGCCCCTGCCCTACACAACCATCATGAATAACAAAGTCTATACAATATTCATCCTCTCTTGTTGGGTTGCTGGCCTATTGATTATCCTCCCAACTCTCAGCCTGGGCCTGCAACTAGAATTCTGTGAGTCCAGTGTGATTGATCATTTTGACTCTGGTGCCTCTCCAATTTTACTGATAACCTGTTTGGACACAGTGTTAATAGGAAAAGTTGTTCCAGCTTTTGCTGTGCTAACACTCATAACTATTTTGCTGTGTGTAGTCCTCTCCTACACATACATCATCAAAACCATTCTAAGATTTCCTTCCGCCCAACAAAGGAAGAAAGGCCTTTCCACCTGCTCTTCCCATAGGATTATGGTTTCCATTAGCTATGGAAATTGCATCTTCATCTACATCAAACTTTCATCAAAGGAAGGAGTAGCCATTAATAAGGTAGTGTCTGCACTCACTACTTCAGTTCCCCTTTGCTTAATCCATTCATGTATACACTTCGAAACAAACAAGTGAAAGATGCTTTCAAAGACACAGTAAAACATATTCTATTTCTCACCAAAAACTAAGATACTATTGATGGCTTCTGAGGTTGTTTTACTAAATTTAAATCTAAACAACCCCAAGTGATATCCATGAATTTACCAGATAGTTTCTTCCTATGTTGTAGTATATCATGCTAGTCGTCTCCCCAGAACATCTCTTATAATTTAATAGCCAAAAATAAAACTTTTTATTTCCCCTACTCTTAGTCTTATTGTCTTCTTCCATAAATGCGTGTTCTAAAGGATGATTTCCAAAATGTTCAGTGTCATGAAAAAAGTTAAAAATATAAAGTTGTATTTTGGATTATATAAGATTCTCATAAATTAGAATAAAAATGTCCAGAGATGACTTTTTATGTGTTCTGAGTATTTTAATATACAGATTCTAATTACACACATACACAAAAGATTCTTAGGATAAGCTTAAAAAGTGAACTAAGCAGGAACTTCAGATTGATCCTTCTTGTTTTACTTTTAATCATTTCATTGAAGATATATTATGTTACCATTTCAGGTAAAGATTAAAATTAGCATGAACTTTATCACTAAAAGTACAATTGTCTCACCATACATACATTTGACTCCTTTCACCTGATTTACATATCCTCTATTTTCTCTTCCTTTCTAGTAACGATTTAATTAGTCTGATATTCTAGATTTACTTAGAAATAAATTAACCCCAGAAGTTAAATAGAAGTTCTTTTCACCGTGCTGAGAAAAATGTACGGCTACTTGATTCACAAATATGAAAAAAAAAGTTTAAGATAACTATTGCAAGCTTTTCAATGCATAAATCCCATTCAAGCACATCACTTTTGTCTTTCTCATTTTTCAGCTTGGTGAACTATGTTTGAGGCTCCCATTGCAATTTCTTCACCTGTCACTCTGGTATAACTTCTCTTAAAAATATATTTAGCTTTTGTTCATGAAAATGTCAACAAAGGAACTTTATTAGTCCCTCAGAACCAGGAACCCCAGGGAACATATTGTTTATCAGCATAATTGATCCCAATGTGACTAGGCTGAAGAGAGGACAAAAATGGTTGCTTTGGGCATTAAATAAAAACCTCCAAGATATAAATATCTCTTTCTCAGGTAATCATTTCCTCTAGGAATATAAAGTGCCTTAGATAATCTCATAACTTAATAAATATGTGTATGTTCAGTATTTTGCTAAGTGATATAGAAAACATAGATATAAATGTTTAGCATAGAAAATTCAAAAGCATTCACGGCACCTCCAATACAAAGGCAATAATACATCCAATAAAGCAACAATAATAGTTGCAAAAGGCAACATATATTGAAATATCAATTCTTTCTATATAGAAGAGACATCTCTTTGTTCAGGTGAAATAATAGCTATATTACACACTAGGGACAGGTATTTTCTAAGTTATATTTAATAGCTATAATTAAAAACATCCTAGGTCAGAAGGATGTATTCTTTATGTGTTAAAGGCCCTCCCGTTGATCGTCGATTTGCTCGAGTGGGCCCAGTAACGTCTCCATTGTCTTATGTTCAGAAATAAAGTTCAGAAAATGAACATAATATTATATTATTACTACATAATATATAAACTTTTAGACTTGAAACATGAAACTAAAGTTACCAAGGGATGAGGATGAGACTGTGGTTCAATTAGACTGTGGTAAATAGATATCGGTTCTTTGGCAGTGATTGTGATGTGAAAATATTATATTACTAAATCATAATAACATTTAAACTAATGTTCAACTAATGTTCCCTCAATAGAATGATAAAAGATAACAATAGTTGAAACGATGTATTCCTAGAACAATATAATTAATAGTATTGTAAATCTAAGTACCTCAATTAAAATGTTAAAAATCAAAAGTAAAATTAACAAAAAAAATAACAAAAGCACTATACAATCCCAGGGAGTGAGTCAGTATTTAAGTGCATGTTTCTCATGCAAAAGGTTATATGCTCCATCTCTGACAGTCCCTGCCAAAAAAAAAAAAAACCATTATGTATTGTATATTATCATCTTTATATTAATAAGGGAACTGAAGAATAGAGGGATACATACCTAATACATAGAAAAAAATAAGATTTAAATTAAGATATCTGGATTCAGAGTCCCTAAATATAACGAGAACGCAACAGTGCTTTTCTGGCTGGTCCAATGATAAACTAGAATATTTCTTAACTTCAGAAAATTGAAAAATAAAAAGTAAACAGGGAGCATTGCAAGAAAAATGGATCCAATTACTGTATTAAACTGTGATCCACTTTCATCTTCCAATGTATCATTTATCTGTCAAAGCTAAACTTTTTTAAGAGTAATATTAAAAATGGGGCTGGAGCGATAGCACAGCGGGTAGGGCATTTGCCTTGCATGCGGCCGACCCGGGTTCAATTTCAAGCATCCTATGTGGTCCCTCGACCACCGCCAGGAGTAATTCCTGAGTGCAGAGTCAGGAGTAACCCCTGAGCATCGCTGTGTGTGATCGAAAAAGCCAAATAAATAAAATAAAGGAAATCTGGCCAGGGATGTGAATCGACCAGAAAAAAAGATGCCTTTTTCGTGTGAGACCTAGGTCTCATCGCTGGGACAGTAAAAGAAAAAATAAGGGAAACAAGGGAAAGGAGAATGTGGCACAGAAGTGTGTATATGATAGTCATGCACTTGATCATGGTTGGTTTCCCAGTGCCACATAATTCCCTGAGCATCACCAGGTGCAGCTGTAGAGTCCTCTCAGCACCACCAGGTGTGACTCTAAAGATTCCCGAGTATCTACAATACCACAAAACCCTAGTAGCATTGATCCCACAGATTCTTGCATTGACCCTACTAATCCAGTTGTCAAAGAATTGCTAGTGCCCCCCGCCCCGACTCCATCATGCCTCCTGAGTACTGCTTGAGCAGCATCCCACCAAAAATTAAAATCAAGAGAAAAATCCATGTTTTCTCCATTTGACCAATCACGCACATTTATACATGGTGAGAAATAGATTTGAAGGCAATTATGTGAGATAGTTAAGAACTAAGTCTCTGGAGTCAAACAACTTATTTTCATATTTATCCTATACAATGACCTAGACGATACCCTTGTTGGAAGTGCACTTTAGATTCTCTAAAATTTAAAAGTTTCAGGCTCTTTATCTGTGAAATGTAAATTATAGCAATACTTGGCTCAGAAAATTTCTGTTTATTAAAATATTGATGATGGCGTTAAAGTTTTACTAAGAATTTTGTATTTAATCTTCTTTAATCATCCCCACTATATAATTTGAAAAAACTCAGTGTGTGTTTTTATTGGTGATAAAGCCGAGGAAAGTAGAATAGTGCAGGGCCATTCATTGGTCCCTGATCTAATTCCAAAATCTTAGTCTTTATCACCACCATTGACAATATGACTCAAACAATTACCCTCTATTTATTCTGGAATTATCTTTAAAGCAGCCTCAATCAACATCTTAGAGGGTTATCAGAAGAATGGGGGCCAAAAAAAGCTGAAGTGCAATTCAATCTTCTAGCATCTCATTTCCTTGAAACAGGTATGCATATTTTCCATAGCACTGTCCTCCCGTTCTTCATCAATTTGCTTGAGTGGGCACCAGTAACGTCTCCATTGTGATACTTGTTGTTACTATTTTTGGCATATTGAATACACCACAGGGAGCTTGCCAGGCTCTGCCATGCAGGCGGGATACTCTTGGTAGCTTGCTGAGCTCTCCGAGAGGGACGGAGGAATCTAATCTGGGTTGGCCATGTGCAAGGTAAACGCCCTACCCGCTGTGCTATCACTCCAGCCTATATTCCAGCCCAAACTACCAATAGTATAATATGCCCAAACCAGTAACAACAAATCTCACACTGGTGTCATTGCTGGTGCATGCTCGAGCAAATATTTTCCATAAAAATGTCAAAATTGCTGTTTTACTCTTTGGCCCAGGCAAATAGGTGAGGTAGCATTCACAGAAAAACTGGTCATAGTTTTCCCTTCTCCTTTTGAAGGACAAAATTCACTGTATCACTGTGTCACTGTATCACTGTCATCCCATTGTTCATTGATTTCCTTGAGCGGGTGCCAGTAACGTCTCCATTTGTCCTAGCCCTAAGATTTTAGCAGCCTGTCCTTACTTGTCTTTCCCAACACTGCCTTATTGAAGACTTTTTCAGGGTCAGGGAATGAGACCTGTTATTGTTACTCTTTTTGGCATACTGAATGCACCACAAGTATTCTTCCGTGCGGGTGGGATACTCTTGGTAGCTTGCTGGTCTCTCCATGGGAAATATTATCTATATATACATATATATGGTTTGTTGCCTACTGTCTGAACCCCATCAAGTATGGTGTGGTAATTATGGAAAATGGGTAGGGAGTGCCTTATGATGTGATTTTCGCAGCCAAGCAGTCCAGGAATATGTTCACTCATATGTGAGTCTCGGTCCGAACATGTGGAAAGCGGTCTGGAGCATGGTGGCATTTAGGTAGTGGAGGTCAACTGCCAGGGCTGGGTCTCTTGGTGTGGGAAGGGCTCTCACCCGCCCCCCTCTGGGGTGCCCAGAATGAAAACAGCCTGACGCAGAGTCCGGTGACATGGTTATGGGAGCCTCATTTTATGCTCTCTTCCAGGAGAAGCAGCTGTGAGTTCTGGAGGATGGCCGATGAGGAGATCATCTGGCACAGCAGGAGGTGGCTTATGGGTGTGACCTCTGGGTCGCCAGAGACTGGGGTAAGCAGGCAGAGGATCTCTGCTCCTGGTCCCATTGGGCCCAGAGTTCAAGGTCACAAAACAAAATTAGCTACAGGAATTTTAGAAATCTCACTGAAGATACAGGTAAATGATGTTTCAGACTAACATCCAAGAATAGTCGAGATAAGTACCAAGAGGCTCACTCTATGGCTTGGAGGCCAGCCGCACATGCTAGGAGAAAAAGCAGCTCAGATAGCAAACGGAACACCAAGTAAAGGGTATTGCAGGATCCTCCCAGGATGGGAGATGCGTGCTGAAAGTACACTATAGACTGAACATGATTGCCACTCAATGCCTCTTTTGCAAACCTCAGCACCCAAAAGGAGAGAGAGAACAAAAGGGAATGCCCTGCCACAGAGGCAGGATGGGATGGGGGAGTGGGGAGTGGAAGAGATACTGGGATCATTGATGGTGGAGAATGGGCACTGGTGGAGGGATGGGTACTCAATCATAGTATAACTGAAACCCAAGCACAAAAACTTGTAAGTCCACAAGTATACGTCATGGTGTTTCACTAATAAAAATTAAAAATAATAATAAAATAATCACCAATCATGGTCCTCCCATTGTTCATCGATTTGCATGAGCGGGCCCAGTGATGTCTCCATCATGAGACTTGTTACTGTTTTCGGCACATTGAATACACCACGGGTAGCTTGCCGGGCTCTCCGAGAGGGGCGGAGGAATCGAACTCGGGTCGGCCATGTTGTCCACTTGTAAGGCAAACACCCTACTGCTGTGCTATCACTTCAGCCCAATAAAGTAATATAATATAAAATTAGACTATTTATTTTCATCTATAAGAAAGATGTCCCCACTAAATTTTATTTCAAGTCTTGAAGGAAGTCACTAAAGGAATTAAAGTAAAATGACATTTACTTAACATGTATTTATCTAACCCCTACTAAGTACCACAGGATGCTCAGCAACGCACTGAGAGGGATGAACAAAACAAATATGGCCTGTGCCCTTTCCGTTTAGTAGGAGGGAAAAAATACTTTACAAGTTTAAAAGAAAATACATAAGTACAAAAAGAAGGAGAAAAGAATGCCATGGGAAAAACAGTGCATCACTGAAAACTGGGTTAGTAGCTTCTCTTTGACAAGATAGAGCTATCTTGAAATCTGAAAAACTAAGAAGGGACTAAATAAAAAAAAAAGGCAAGTGCTTTAGTTTGTTTTGATTTGGTTTGGTTTGGGAGTTGCACCCAGTACTACTCAGGGCTTACTACTGACTCTGTGCTCACAGATAACTACAGGTAGTATTAGGTGACCTTATGTAGTAGTGCCTGGATCAAATTGGGATCAGACACATGCAAAACAATTACCTTCAATTACCTTCACCCCTGTAGTATTACTTCAACCCAGCAAGTTTTTTTTGGTTTTTCTTGGGGGGAGGGGTTTGCTTTTTGGGTCACAACCGGCGATGCACAGGGGTTTCTCCTGGCTCTGCACTCAAGAATTATCCCTGGTGGTGCTCAGGGGACCTTATGGGATGCTGGGAATCAAACCCAGGTCAGCCTCGTGCAATGCAAATGCCCTACCCGAGGTGCTATTGCTCCAGCCCCCCAGCAAGTTATTTTTAATGAACATATTTGGCTCAGGAGATGTAAAGACATAAAAGTGGGGAAGCCTCAGAAACTTAATATCTTTCATAATAATAAACTACTCAAACTGAAAGATTCACTGCAGTTCACGACTAAAAAGATTGTCAGCATTAATTCTAAAACCTTGCATATAATAATAACAAAACCTTATGTAGTATTTATTATTTACCAGATTTCCAGGTGTTTAAATGTTAAGTCTGGTATTTCTTTTAAAAGTTAATTGAATTCTCCACAACTTATCTATGGAGAAAGTGAAGCACAGAGATAATAAATTTTCTAAGCTGCATGCTGAGTAATTCACAATTTAAGTGCAGACGGTTAAATTCTAGAGTTCATGAACTGAACCATGCTTTATCCTTGACTGCACTCATATGTTGAGCATATTTTGGTGTTTTTTTATAGATTATGGTTATAAACTGATAGAGCTCTTTTGCAAGTTTTGTTTGTGGAGAGGTGGGAAGGAAACCTTTGATTATATAACCTAGTCTGTAGTGTAGTGGTTATCATGTTCACCTAACACGCAAAAGATCCCCAGTTTGAAACCGGGTGGAAACATGGTGCACTGTTTGGGCTGGAGCGATAGCACAGTGGGTAGGGTGTTTACCTTGCATGCGGCCAACATAGGTTCGATTCCCCGATCCTTCTCGAAGAGCTTGGCAAGCTACCAAGAGTATCCCGCCCACACAGCAGAGCCTGGAAAGCTCCCCGTGGCACATTCAATGTGCCGAAAACAGTAACAACAAGTCTCACAATGGAGACGTTACTGAAATCTGCTCAAGTAAATCAATGAACAACAGGAGAACAGTGCTACAGTACTATCCTTTCACCACAGATTTATTTACATAATGAACAAGTGTTCAGCATTTGCCTTTCACCTACTAAATACTTAAATGCTATTTAGCATTTAAATACTAAATACTTAAATGATAAATTGTAGAATAGCATAAGGCACCATTGTCAAACAAAATTACATTGAATTGTGTCAAATTATCACTCTTCTACTTTTAAATCATTTGAAATCCAATTTCTATCTCATTTTTACCATAAGACATGCAGAAGTCAAAGGTCATTGATGAAAAATTACACAGTTTTAACAACACATATCCTTCTGGACTGACTGACGACCCAACTCTACAGATTCTACTTTTTATCTTTTTATTCATCCCCTGCACACTGAGTGTTCTTGGGAACCTGACCATCATCACCCTCACTTTTGTAGATTCCCACCTTAAAACGCTTGTGTACTTCTTTCTCCAGAATTTTTCAATTCTAGAAGTTTCTTTTACCACTGTGTGTATTCTCAGATACTTCTATACACTTGCCACTGGAGACAATACAATAACCTATAATCCTTGTGCCATTCAATTATTTTTTGTTGTTCTCTTCCGAGCAGTAGAGTTTTTTCTCCTGTCTGTCATGTCTTATGACTGCTATGTAGCCATCTGGCAAACCCTTGCATTATTTAACAATAGGGCAGGAGAGATAGCACAGTGGGTAAGGCATTTGTCTTGCACGCGGCAGACATGGCCAACCCGGGTTCGATTCCTCCACTCCTCTTGGAGAGACCGACAAGCTACCAAGAGTATCTCGCCTGCAAGGCAAAGCCTGGCAAGCTCCCTGTGATGTATTCAATATGCCAAAAAACAGAAACAAGTCTCACAATATGTTGTGAGACGTTACTGTTACTGCTCAAGCAAATTGATGAACAATGGGAGGACAATGCTGTAGTGCTACAAGGCTGGAGCAGTAGCACAGCGGGTAGGGCATTTGTCTTGCATACAGCCAAGCCAGATGACCCGAGTTAGATTCCTCCACCCCCTCAGAAAGCCCGACAAGCTACCGAGAGTATCTTGCCTGCCCCGCAAAGCCTGGCAAGCTACCCATGCTGTATTCGATATGCCAAACACAGTAACAAGTCTCACAACGTTACTGGGTCCATTTGAGAAAATCAATGAACAACGGGAGGACAGTCACAGTGACAGTGACAATGAACAGAGAAATCTGCATTGTTTCTTATTGACTGTTAAGTGATATCTCTTATCGTTATCCTCCCACCATATATTATGTGCTTTAAACTCGAGTTCTGTGACTCTAAGCATAGCATCACTTTGGTTGTGATGCTGCTCCTATCCTGAAGAACACCTGCTCTAACACAGAATTTTTAGAAGGATTTGTCTTAGTCCTGGCTGTGTTAACACTCATGTTCACCTTGTCATGTGTTGTCCTGTCATATGCATACATCATCAAGACCATTCTCAGGTTCCCTTCTGTCCAGCAAAGGAGAAAGGCATTTTCAACTTGTTCCTCCCATATAACTGTGGTTTTACTACTTTTGCAAGCTGCGTTTTTATCTATATTAAACCATCTGCAAAGGAAGGGGTTGCTAAGAATAAGGTAGTATCACTACTTACTACTTTGGTTGCACCTGCAATGAACCGCTTCATTTATACTCTGAGAAACAAGTAGGTTATATAAGCCTTCAAAGACATGCTCAAAAAGATTCAGTCCATCTCAAAGGAATGAATTTTAAAAGTCACAATGAAAAACTCCATTTCATTAAAATATGCTTTGCTAAAAAATTTGCAAATTATAAATGTGATTTCCAATAAATTCAAGTAAATGAATAGACTTGTACCACTATTACATTTATGTTTTATTATACTTGCATTATTCCAAAATTTCATGTTGGCCATTAAATGCCAATTGCCTCTTCTAACCACCCCATAATCCTGCTCTTTTTTATGTTTTATGTGCCTTTTGTGCATATTTTATGTAAATTAAAACATTGGTGTATAGGATTTAAAGTAACTTTGGAAGTTATGTAGAATAAATTTTCTGTGCTATTTTCTAAATAATTTTGTCTATTTAAGTCCTTCCCATTTATATGCATTTTAGAAGTTTAATATCATTTCGATTTTAGTTGTTTATTTATTGCAATTATTTTGTGCCAGTGCCTGAAACAATTGGTTTAATGCATAAAATTTTTGTTTACCTCAACTTTTGTGCATTCAAAATTAAGAAAAAATTATTTTAAAGAAACCTTATTGTTGTTAAAGCATCTAATCTCCACTATTTCAACAGACCCAGCTTCAAAGCTCCTGAACCTCTGCTTGCCACCACACCGTTCTAACACAGTAGAAGTACAGCAAATCTGATAGGGACGATGCATAGGAATCTACCAAGCTCAATGGGTGAAAATAATAATAGAAAAGACTCAATCAGCACCAAGTGCTCAGTATGTCCTAAGACTTAGCAACCATTATGAGGACGTTTAACGAGCTCAAAAAAACAACAGCAAAAGTAGGTAGCAACACACAGAAAATATGAGTGCTTAAATGAGAAAACTACAAATAGAAATGAAGAGTACGTTAGGTGATATTGAAAATATCAGTAGGCACTCTGAACAGCAGAATAGCGGAAACTGAGCAAAAGATTAATGAGATACAGGATCAATGAGGAAACGTGTAAAAAATGGAAGATGGGGACAAGTCTGAAAAGAAAAGAAACAAAATACCAGAGAAGTTTTGGTTGAGTTCAAGAGGAATAATAGAAAAATCTCTAGAGCCCTGAAGAACAGGAAGACAAATGTGATGAAGAAACAGTAGTTAAAGAAATCATCAATCAGATTTCCTCACAGTTGAGGAATGAAGGCACTTGTGTAAACTCAAAAAAGACAGCAGCAGTGGTGGCTCTATCTCTCCGGCTGCCCACGTTCCATAGTCTCACACCATTTCCCCCACCTCAGGGAGGTCTGTGGCGATGGGCAGGCGAAGGAAGGAAATGAGGGCCAGGCTGGTTGGTCTTAGTTGCAGTTTATTCCAATCCTCTCTCCATCCACTCCTATCTCTCTCCTCTGCCTCTCCCTCCCCGATGCTATTTCATCCTCCTTCTCGATCCCCCTTCATCCTCCTTCTGACTCTGGAATCTGGATACTGATCCCCCAGCCCGCTTTTCCAGTCTAGTTAAATCTCAAAGCATGAGGGGTTGGGGTAACAATTACATATAGGTGTGGTCATAATCAATAGGGGTAGAATTCTTTCCCGTAGGGAAAGCCGCTTCTAAGACAGATACTCTCTCAGCGGGACAACCCACCCTAGAGTGGAATCCCGTGGGTATGTTTCTCCTCTCTTTGTCCAACAAACATACAAGCATACACAATATAAATAATTTTGGGCTGGAGCAATAGTACAGTGGTAATGCGTTTGCCTTGCACGCAGCCAGCCTGGCCGAGCCTGGGCCTGCTCGAGCAAATCGATGAACAATGGGAGGACTACTGGTCTTAATGGATACAGTAAGAAAAACCTTAAACTTATAGAATTTCTCTCCTAGATCTCAAACTACAGTGCTCAGGCCAGATAGTCTCCTACCCCTAGCATGGTCCTAGTCTCGTCGTTACTTTTGGATCATGACAACATTTATCTATGATCAAGCTCTTAACTTATAGTTAAGAATCGTGGCACTTTGGCTTGGCCCCTTTCAATACCAGGGTAGCTCACAGCTTGCCCTGGGTCCATTCAGTCCCTCGTCAGGACTCTGCTTTTGGGGTGTTAAGAACCAAGGACAACTGAGGCTTAAGTTGAGAAAGCAGATGCCCGGAAGTGAATAATATTCAAATAATATTCAAAATTAATATTAAAATAATATTCAAATTTAATATTAATTAAATCCTAAGTTACAAAGCATAATATCTTCCTGTATCTATATGAAAAGAACATCGCATTAAAGTAAACTATTCATAAGACATAAGGAGAGGAGAAAGGCAGTATTAACTTACAATACAAGTTCAGTGTCCTAGAAGGATCTGACCTTACAAATTAACAGAATCTGATTGGGGGAAAAGCTGATTACAAAGATACAGAACAGAAGTCACTGTTGAAGAAAACATTATTCAAGGACCTGCTTTCATTATTCATCATAACACTCAAATTACAGCTTCTATAAAACTCTTGACATTGATAACTTACTGGACTCATTTCCTAGCACGTGGCCAACATGACTGACCCAGGTTTGATTCCTCTGCCCCTCTTGGAGGGCCCGGCAAGCTACAGAGAGTATCTCTGGCAAGCTATCCATGATGTATACAACATGCCAAAAATAGTAACAAAATTTGTTGTGAGACGTTACTGGTGCCCGCTTGAGCAAATCGATGAACAACGGGAGGAGAGTCCTACAGAGCTACACTAAATTTACTTTACTGTTTTTACTAAATTTATTTATATAAATTAATACTTTAAATGAAATGTATTAAAATTTTACACTTATTCATGACATCCATTTTTTTCATTTTTTTTACTGAATCACTGTGAGCTGGACCCTTAAACACCTGTTCATAATTAGGTTTCAGTCATACAGTGATTCAACACCCATCCCCCCATCAGTGTACATCTTCCAGCACCAGTGTTCCCTATTTCCCTCCCATCACTCCCACCAGCCTGCCTCTAAGGAAGGTGCTTTTCTTCTCTTTCTCTGTCTCTATCTATCTCTCTCTCCCTCCCTCTCTTTCTCTTTTTCTCTCTGTCTCTGTCTCTGTCTCTCTCCTATTTGGTATTGTTGTTTGCAATATAGAAAAGAAAGGTTATAAGATGTATCTCTTTACCTACTTTTAACACTCAGTTCTTGTACAGTGTGATCATTTCCAGCTACTATTGTCATACTGGTCCCTTCTCTATCTTACCTATACCTATACGCCACACAGACTTGTGGTTGATTTCAACCACTGACCAGGCCTCCTAGCCCATTTTCCCTGGCTATGAATATATATATATATATATATATATATATATATATATATGAGAGAACAGCGCAGAATCTCCTGCCCCCGCGCCTGACTGTCCTTGCCAGGTCCCCTTGGAGGGGGGCGGGTTGAGTTTCCCTCCCCACCCCAACCAGAGCTCCTGCAGCCGAAGACCTCCAGAACCAGCCACAACCATGCTGAGACTACTCTCCACATGCATGAAGGTATCGGCAGAGGAACAAAGGCATGCGGGTACTGGGGCTGAGATCTGCAAGCCTGCTCGGATCGGGGCTGAACATCCTCCACCCAGATCCTCCATCTTCCAGTAGGCAGGGGTCACACCCACCAACTGCCCCCTGGCGCCATGCAATCCCATCAACGGCCAAGACCCAGAGACTATAAAACCCAGCTCTCCGAAGTGCATGGCCGCATTTGTGGCTGGGCAACATCTTATTATCTCATTCTTACTTTGGACAACCTGGCAGGCTACCGAATATAACCTGCCCACACGGCAGAGTCTGGCAAACTCCCCTTGGTGTACCCAATATGCCAAATACCAGTAACAATGATGGGTCTCATTCTCCTAACCCTGAAAGAGCCTTGAATATGGTACTTTTGAAAATCTCAGGGCTAGAGCAAAGAAGACGTTACTGGTGACTGCTCGAGGTAATCGAGGAACAACAGAATGATCGTGATCGTGATATATATATGTATATATACATATATATGTATGTATGTATACATATATGTGTACATGTATATGTATGCACACCTATATATGTATACGTATGTATACGTATGTGTTTGTATACATGTACATGTATACATGTATGCTATATATATACATACATCCATATATGTGTATATATGGATGTATACATGTATACATGTATATATATATGTATTCCACAAATGAATGCAGTCATTCTATATCTGCCCCTCTCCTAGAGAGTCATTTTATGCAGCATGATACTCTCCATGTACATTTATTTATAGGAAAATTTTATGACTTTATTTTTCCCAATTGCTGCATAGTATTCCATTGTGTAGGTGTGCCATAGTTTATATATTCATCCATTTGTCTGTTTTCAGGCACTCAGGTTTTTTTCAGATTCTGGCTATTGTGAATAGTGCTGCAATGAATATAGGAGTGCAGATGGTGTTTTTGCTGTATGTTTTATGGCCCCCAGATATATTCCCAGAAGTGGTATTGCTGGGTCAAATGTAAGCTCAATTTCTAGTTTTTTTGGGAATGTCTATATTGTTTATCCAAAAAGGCTGGACCAGTTGTTATTCTCAGCAAGGGTGAAAGAGAGTCCCTTTCTCCTCAGTACTGGTTGTTCTTGTTCATTTGTATGTGTGCTAGTCTCTGTGGTATGAAATGATATTTCATTATTGTTTTTATTTGCATCTCCCTAATGATTAGTGATTAAGACTAGTTTTTCATGTACCTTTTGGTCATTCAGATTTCTTCTTTGAGAAAGTTTCTATTCATTTCTTTGCCTCATTTTTTGATGGGTGTTTTTTTTATTGTAGAATTGGATTTTTTTCCAATTGTAGAATTCAACCAGTGCTTTGTATATATATGATATTAACCCCTTAACAGAAGGGCATGGGTTGAACAACCTTTCCATTCCATAGACTATCTTTGTATCTTTGTCACTGTTCTTTTTTTAATTTTTAAATTTTATTTCCATAAGGTTTTTCACATTAATTTATTACATTCAATATTTCAACATCAATCCCACCACCATTGCACCTTCCCACCACCATCATTTCAAATTTTCCCACCACCAATAAAGTCTGCCTGCTACAGGCAGATGATAGACAATTTATTTTCTATTGCTTATTATGAATATCATGAGAGGTCACATGGCTGCTTTTGTGGTCGCATGCCCCTGGAATTCTAAAATTGTAAATGATTGGGGTCCAGGGACATCTCTGTAGGGAGCTAAAACATTTTGAAATTCATTTGTGAGTCTCTGAATCAAGGTTGTTAATGCAATTAAATGGTACCCGGTGGCAGTTCGTGGGCATGACAGCCAGGACCCTAAAGGGGCCTGAAGACAGGAAGGGACAGTCCATACCCACCAGGACCATGTGGCCTGGAGTCTTCATTCCCTAGTCCTGCCTGCCTAGTTTTTCTTCTGGAAGTTTGTGGCCACCCTGGGTTCGTTTGGAGTGGTTGAAGAGAGGACACCCACATCATCTATAGTGCCCAGGTGAAATCAGCTCAGTATGGGCTCCGGAGAAATCTCAGGCAAGCTGCTGTTTTCCAAGATTCATTGCTGAGTTACTGGATCAAGGCCGTTGATGCACTTAAATGGCACCCAGAGGCAGTTCAGGCTACTGTTTCTTTTGAAGTGCAGAAGCTTCTTAGTTTAATGTAGTTCCATTTGCTTATCTTTGCTTCCACTTGCTTGGTTAGAGGTGTTTCATCTTTGAAGATGCCTTTAGTTTCATAGTTGTGGAGGGTTTTGCCTACATTTTCTTTCATATCCTTATGGATTTTGGTCTGATGTTGAAGTCTTTAATCTATTTTGATCTGACTTTTGTGTATAGCGTTAGACACAGGTCTGAGTCTGTCCATAATCCATGCTCTATTCGTCAGGCTGTTTTCACTCGGGGCACCCCAGAAGGGGGCAGGTGAGAGCACTTCCTGCCCCAAGGGGCCTAGCCCAGGCAGTCGACCTCCACTACCCAACCACCATCATGCTCCAGGCTGCTTTCCAGATGCTCAGACAAAGCCTCACGCATTAATGAAGTCCCATGAAACCCAGGTAATGTGGAACTTTGTGACCTTGGACTCTGGACTCAATGGGACCCGGGAACAGAGATCCTCTGCCTGTTTCCCCCAGTCTCCTGTGACCTCAGGGGTCACACCCATAAGCCACACCCTGCTGGCACCAGATAATCTCATTGGCCACCCTGAGAACTCAGGGTTGCTCCTCCCAGAGGGGAGGATAAAAGCCATGCCATCAGACTCCGCGCCAGGCTGTTTTCAGCTAGGGCACCCAAAATGGGGTGAGTGAGAGCCCTCCCTGCTCCATAGGACCCAACCCCAGCAGCCAACCACCACTGCCCTACTGCCGTCACGCTCCAGGCCACTTTCTGTACCAACAAATTATAGGACACTTCCTATCCATGATTGTAGCACTGTAGCACTGTCCTCCTTTTGTTCATTGATTTGCTCGAACAGACACCAGTATCATCTCAAAACAAATTGTGAGACTTGTTGTTACTGTTTTTGGCATATCAAATACATCACGGGTAGCTTCCCAGACTTTGCCATGCGGGTGAGATACTCTCAGTAGCTTGCAGGGCTCTTCGAGAGGTGTGGAGGAATCAAACCAGGGTTGGCCGTGTTGGCTGTATGCAAGGCAAACACCCTACCCACTATGCTATTACCACACCATATTTGATGGGGTTCAGACAGTATGCAACACGTCATAGGGAGAAATACATAAATATATACTTCTCAGAGAGCCCAGCATGCTACCAAGTGAATCCCTCCCACACGGGCAGAGCATGGCAAGCTCCCCGTGGCATATTTGATATGCCAAAACCAGTAATGACAACAGGTTGCATTCCCCTGACCCTGAAAGAGACTCCAGTCATTAGGAAAAGATGAGTAAGAAGAGGCTGCTAAAATCTCAGTGCTGGGACTGTACAACCCCATTGTACAGTCACTGTCACTGTCACTGTCCTCCTGCTGTTCATTGATTTGCACCAGCAGGCCCAGTAAAGTTGGCATCTAAAAATCAAGATCCAGTCACGCACAATAGCAAAAATATGAGCAAAGCATTTCAAGAAAATAGAAAATGCTGTGAAGACTCTCAGGTGTGTGGAGGGGGTAGCAGAGGGCGTTTGGAGGAATAGAGATGTTACGGTCACCAGCTCCTGTAAATCGACAAAGAACAGGATGACAGTGATATAGTTAGTTACTAGCTCTTATAAATAATCCAATGGACTTTGAGGAGAAGGTGGAGGAAATCTAATGATTGTCTTTCAATTATTCTTGGTCAAACCCAGAGAAAATGGGATAAAGCAATAAATAAAAATGGAAACGTTTCCTCTAGATCCACTAAGCCTGAGGCAGTTTTTGAAAAAATTCTTAGACTGGAAAGAATTCAAAGGACTGGATTTAGCAGGGGTGCATAGCTGGATAGGGGAACTAAACAATCAGGACTCCACAACCAAGAGACACCCTACAAAATTAAAAGGTTTAATTCTTGTTTAGTCTTAATACAGATTAAATAGTCTCATATAAATATGAAGGATTATGGCTAAAAGATTATCACTTAATCTTTCTCACACCTAAGATTGCCCTGATACACTTAGATCTTTAGTTTAATATTTAAAATATAAAATATAAGACTCATGATATAACATTTTGATTACACTTTCAGTGCAATGCTCAATAAATGATCCTGGATAAAAAATATGCTCTTATATATTCAATAATAGATTTTGATTACCTGCTTAAGTGTCAGGCAAAGTTCTAGTCCTAGATTTACAGTGGTTTACAAAATAGATATGGTTTGTGTTCTTATGAAGTAGAGGATGGAGGTAAAAATTAAATATATATGGAGTTATAGATTACAGGTATCCTAGAGGATACCTATAATCACACAGTGATCTTATAACAAAGGGGAATTAAAAAATAGAAGGGCACTCTTTATGGGGTTATATTTAAGTTCACTGT
The DNA here is from genome assembly GCF_029834395.1 of Sorex fumeus. Taxonomy (NCBI): domain Eukaryota; kingdom Metazoa; phylum Chordata; class Mammalia; order Eulipotyphla; family Soricidae; genus Sorex; species Sorex fumeus. The sequence continues at coordinate 12,934,509 of NW_026606086.1, read as the reverse complement.
CACTGTCACTGTCACTGTCCTCCCGCAGTTCATTGATTTGCTTGAACGGGCCCAGTAAAGTTGGCATCTAAAAATCAAGATCCAGTCACACACAATAGCAAAAATATGAGCAAAGCATTTCAAGAAAATAGAAAATGCCGTGAAGACCCTCAGGTGTGTGGAGGGGGTAGCAGAGGGCGTTTGGGGGAATCATCATATTCAAGAAACTATGGGTTAGTATAGCTGGATTAGTAAGCAGTAAATCAGGAGCATTTTACAGTAATGATATCATGAAGAATCAAAGTAGAGTTTGAATTTGATACCAAGAGAATCTGGAACTGCAAGTCATTTTAAATAAGGAAATGTATCGCTCTTGTATGATTCTAAGAAACGCTTTGATTCTGTCTTCAGAATGAACTGAGAGAATGTTTTTGTACAGTTTGGTAAAGGGAGGGATTAGGAAGAGAGGCGGGGGAGTCAAAGGAAGTTCAGTCCCTAGTACAGCATAGCCCCCAAGTACTGCTGGATGTAGTCACTATCCCTCAATCTGCCCCATCTCACACACACACACACACACACAACAAAAAAAATTAAAAAACTAAAATTGGAAGAGAGAAAACAGACCTATGATACTTTAGAGGGAAATGCTGGTTATCATAGCAAAAAAAGGGTACAGTTTGAAAGGAGAAAGAAATGTTTTATTGAATCACCATGAGATAGACCATTACAAAGCTGTTCTTGATTGAGCTTCAGTCATACAGTGTTCCAAGATCCATTTTTAACTTTACAATTTTAACAGTTAATCTCACATGGAACTAAGATGAACACATCAAAAGGTATTGCCGTCATAAAATTACAAATCATGTATGTCTTATGGGCTGGAGTGATAGCACAGTGGTAGGGCGTTTGCCTTGTGCGCAGCCAGCCCGGCCGAGCCGGGTTTGACTCCTCTGCCCCTCTCAGAGAGCCCAGCAAGCTACTAAGAGTATCTCACCTGCATGCCAAAGCCTGGCAAGCTACCTGTGACGTATTTGATATGCCAAACACAGTAACAACAAGTCTCAAAATGGAGACGTTACTGGGCCCGCTCGAGCAAATCGATGAACAGTGTTTGTTTGTTTTTGACAGTATGTCTTATGACAGCATTTTTGTGTTCATAAACACAGATAGTGTAAATAATTTATTTCTATTTATTAATACAACCAAAGGTCTCCCAAAGAAGAATAGAAAGAGCTATGCTTGGAATATTACGTTTCACTCAAATGAGAGAAAGAATCCGGAGTTCTGACATCCGTCGACGATTAAGAATCAGGGACGCTGTCTCATTTGCCAAGGTGTCGAAAATCAGATGGGCTGGTCACGTAATGAGATTTAAAGACGACCGCTGGACTAGAGCTGTTACCAACTGGATTCCACGGGATGTCAAAAGACCGCGTGGCCGCCCACCTACCAGATGGTCAGACTTCTTCGTCAAGATCATGAACGATCGGTTTGAGGCCCTTCATGTTCCCGGAGCGAACAGATGCCATTGGGCTACACTAGCACGCGACAGGGACAAATGGAGACGTTACTGGCGCCCGCTCGAGCAAATCGCCGACTAACGGGAAGTTAAGTGATTAATACATCTAATATTGAGCTAATTTTACATATAAAAATTCATAGAAATCTTTAGCAAGTGTCTTCTGGATGGTATGCAGTGTAATGCTTAGCAGTATTGCCCAGTAATACAAAAACTGGATTAATAAATTGTAGTAATTACCACTCTACAAGCATTCTTGTCTAACAGAAAAAAAAAATTATTGGTTTATGTAACATGTTTACCTCAGCCAATTCAATTACTAAATTACATCAAGGCTCTTTCTTTGATCTGATTTCTTTTTTCTTTTTTGCATACAGGCCAGACCATAGTTAAAAATAAGTAATGAGAAATTATCTAGCAATAACAACTTTCATCCTGGTGGGACTAACAGATGATCCAATTCTACAGAGTCTGCTTTTTATCTTTTTGTTACTGACTGTCTGCATTCCCAGATTCCTCTACCCCATGGCATCTGGGAACAATAGAGTTACCTACAATGCGTGTGCCACTCAGCTATTTTTTGTTGTTCTCTTAGGGGCTACAGAGTTTTTTCTCTTGGAAGCCATGTCTTATGACCGTTACATAGCTATCTGCAAACCCCTGCATTACACAACCATTCTGAGCAACGAAATCTGCATCAAACTTCTTATCAGCTGCTACATGATTGCTCAAGTCATTGTCATTCCACCTTTTGGCATGGACATTAATCCAAATGATACAGCTATTAGTAAATCTTGTTTTAGCTCAGTTTACTCCCAGCAATGCATGAGAATAAATTTGCAGTAAATATTAACAATTATTAATGGAATATTATTATTTGATTCTGTCCATTATTATGTACAGAATTGAGAAATCTAGACAGCATTAATATTCTACTCTTTTAGTGCTCAACTAAACTTCTTGCACTCATTGATATGTTCTGACCTGAGTCCCAAATTTCCTAAGAACATCAGTGATTAACATTTATGTCTGCAGGAATAAACCTATTATTGTTCTGTTTAACAAAACTCATTTTTCCCTTTCCTACCCTCTATGCTATCGGTCCATCCCACTGTGTGTAATTTTTTTCCCAACTTCATAGACTTAAAGATGTTAATGGCAAAGAAGAAATGTAAATGACATTTTATATTTGCATTCTGTTTTGTAATCAGCCATTCATTATAATGCTTTCTGTAGATACAAAGGAAAAAATTAATGTCAGTAGCAAATTTGCAACATCCATTAATGCATAAAAAATAAATCTATGGAGCTGGAGATATAGGACAGCAGGTAGGGTGCTTGCCTTGCATGCTTCCAACTTAGGTATAACCTAGGCACCCATGTGATTTTCCCAGACCTCATCAGGAGTGATACATGAGCACAGAGCCAGGAGCAGGCCAGAAACAACCCAGGATGTGGCTGATAAAGCACTGTCCACTGTAGCACTGTCCTCCTGTTGTTCATCAATTTGCTTGAGTGGGTACCAATAACGTCTCCATTGTGAGACTTGATGTTACTGTTTTTGGCATATCAAATACTCCATGGGGAGCTTGCCAGGCTTTGCCATGCAGGTGGGATACTCTTAGTAGCTTGCCGGGTTCTCTGAAAGGGACGGAGGAATTGAATCTGGGTCAGCTATGTGCAAGGCTAACGCCCTATCTGCTGTGCTATCGCTCCACCCATGGCTGATAAAAAGTAATAATTATAAATGTGAAGTTTCGACCTTTTCAACCTGGCTCCTTTCCCCTACTCATTTCAGTATAATTTTTCAACTGTTTATCTGATGCTCTAGGAAGACATAAACCATGAATGAATTCACAAAGTACAGATTACACTCTAGCATTTATTACACAAACTCAGACAAATCTATTCGCTACTTCTCTTTTTCACATTCAGGATATCTTTGACTAAGGAGGAATACGGAGAGGTCAGGAAGCACTGAAAAATAAGAGTACAAGAATAAAGACACAGGATTTTGATTTTAGATAAAGGAGCAAAAATTAAAAAGTGAAGCAAGGAAAGCCTCTTCAATAAGTGGTGGTGGAAAAATTGTCAGCTATCTGGAAAAAAAACCCTCTTTCTAAAAGATTGCACAAAAATCAAATCAAAATAGATTTTGATTATCAGGGAGATCAAAAGTTAGAATAATAAGATATTATCTCATATACCACAGAGATCATCTCACACATCAAAAAGAACAACCAGTACTGGCATGGATGAGAAAGGGACTGTCATTCACTGCTGGTGGGAATGCAATTGATCCAGGCTTTCTGGAAAACAATATGAACATTTCTCAAAAAACAAGTTGAGCTTCCACATCATCCAGCTATACTGGTCCTGAGAATATACACTAAGAGCCCCAAAACACAATGCATAAAAGCTATCTGCACGCTTATGTTCATTGCAGCACTATTCAGAATCTGGAAACAATCAAAGTGCCCAGGAACAGATGAGTGGATAAAGAAACTATGGTACATATATGCAATAGAACACTATGAAGATGTTAGGAAAAATGAAGTCATGAAATTTGCTGATACATGGATGGACATGGAGAGTATCATGCTGAGAGAAATTAGTCAGAGGGAGAGGGACAAACAGAATGATTGCACTCATTTGTGGGTTGTTTTTTTAAAATGTATGTAAAAACTACACAGTAGAAATCAGGGCCAGAAGGATGGGTTCATGATAGAAAGCTTGCCACAAAGGGTGAGGAGGAGTACAATTAGACAAAGAAGTGATCACTGTGACAAAGATGGTTGAAAATGGACAAAAACAGAGTGCTAAAAGAGATAAAGTGATTTGATACCTTTTCAGTAACAGTATTGCAAACCACATTGCCTAAAAGGAAAATGAGAATGAAAGAGAAAGAAAGAGAGAGAAGAGAAAGAAAGACAAAATGTGTTGGTCACAGAGGCAAGTTGTGATAAGGCACTTGCCTTGCTTAAGACTCACATGACTTTCCAATTGTGCAGAAAATTGGAAGCTTATAAACACCATCTCCTAGAGCAGCACATGTGATGTTAAGAAGTTTTCTCATATCCCATTTGGACACAAGAAGGTAGAAATCAAAAAGTCAAAAAGTAGCACCCAAAAGGAGAAAGAGAACAAAAGGGAATGCCCTGCCACAGAGGCAGGGTGGGATGTGGGGGATGTGGGGTGGGAGGGATACTGGGATCCGTGGTGGTGGAAAATGGGCACTGGTGGAGGGATGGGTACTTGATCATTGTATCACTGAAACCCAAGCACAAAAATTTGCAAGTCTACAACTGTACCTCTTGGTTTGTCACTAGTAAAAATTAAAAAAGAAAAGTCAAAAAGTGTTGAATCCTTTACATCAAGGTGTACATCCAGAACGACAAGGATGTATATACTGTATCAGAAGTCAAATATTTCCACATGCTTTTTAGGATATCAATTTCTCATTCTCCTCTGTTGTGACATCAATAATTAAAAAATAGGAAAGCTTCACTAAACTTGTACCAATGCCCATAGGAAAGTTTCTCAACCTTTGATCTCCATGACTTTGCCCTGAGGTTTTGGGTTAGAGTATGGCAACAACATAGTTAATTAGGTGACACAAAAGAAGTATTAATAACTAAGTAAAGATTGGAACCATTCCTTTTTTGAGAATTTTCTTTTTAATCAATTTAATCACTGTGAATTACAAATTATTTCTGACTGGGTTTCAGGTATACAATGCTGCAATACCAACCCCTTTTCCTGTGTCCACTTCCTTCCACCAATATCCTCAGTTTCCCTCCTGCCCCCCAGCCTGCTCTATAGCTGGCACATTCTCCTTTTCTCATTTTCCTTTTAGAACCGTGGCTTACCTTTCTGTTACTGATAGGGTATCAAGCACCCAACCATTGCTCAGATGACCTCTAGCCTCTATCATGATCATATTACAACCTTCCTTATCTTTTCCTCATCCCCCCACATCAGCAAGAGGCCTAATAAGGGCAAGTTCTCCTGCTCTTCATTTCTATTGCCTTTGAGCATTAGTTATTCCCCTACTATGCCTCTTTATATCACACATATAAGTGATCTCATTCTGTGTCTGTCTCTCTCCCTCTGACTCATTTCACTCAGCATGATACTCTCTAGTTCCACCCATGTATCAGAAAATTGCATGACTTCATCTTTTCTTATGCCAAATAGTATTTCGTTGTGTATATGTACCATAGCTTCTTTACCCAGTCATCTGTTCTTGGGCACTTGGGTTGTTTCCCGATTGGGGCTACGGTGAATAGTGCTACAACAACATAAGAGTGCAGACGTCTTTTTTGTATTGTACTTTTGGACCATGGGGTTTGTTTCCAGAGTGAAATTTCTTGATCATATATTAGCTCAATTCCTGAGTTTTTGAGAAATTGGGTGTCAGGCACAGCTTGAGGTCTGCCTCATGGGGCTGGTAGGATGTGAGTGTCATGCAGTGCCGTGGCTCACGGCAGAATTGTATCAGTCCTAGATTTCCCAGTGCTTCCCTGGGTGACTGAGGTGGGAAGTGATAGATTTCCTTCTTGAGGCTGCTACCTCATTCCTCCCCACTTTATCTAGGTCACACGGGGATCCCCTGATCCTCTGCTGGTGAGGCATCAAGACTCTTACCTGCAAAACTTTTTCCCCTTATAGCATTTTTGCCTCCATTTCTCCCTGTGATGTGCATTTTCTTTCTTTAAGGTGTATTTCCTATCCTGGAAAACAATCACCACCCCATTGCAGATATGTTTGGAGTGTGTAATTGTTTTTTCCACTCTAGAGAAGCCCACGTTCTCTATCATGTACATATCTCTCATTTTATCTCCAAAAATTCTTTTCTGTGAGGGAAGGCAATGAACAAGGAAAGGGTGGAAAAGGTTTGGAAATTATTTTCTTTCACTGCAAAGGCGACTTTCATTGCTCCAACCTTCATTGCTCCAAACTGAGTTTCACAGTTCTAGAGAAGTTAAATGGCAATAATCATTTCCCATGCTAGCAAGGAAAAGTAGGATGCAGGTATTGTTAGATCAGTGATGCAGGCACAGATGAAGACAGATCTTTGTATTTGCTTATGGTTCCCAAGTTCTTCAATATTTTCGAGAAAAATATTGAAAAATAAGATACTCCAACTTGGGGCTGGAGCAATGGTACAGCGAGTAGTGTGTTTGCCTTGCATGTGGGCTGACCCAGGTTCAATTCCCAGTATCCCACATGGTCCCCTGAGCACTGCCAGGGGTAATTCCTGAGAGCACAGCTAGGAGTAATCCCTGTGCATTGCCGGGTGTGACCCAAAAAGAAAAAAAAAGAGGTGTTCCAACTTATTAGAATGTAGAAGAGGAAAACTTCCCAGCTGGGGAGGAATTTAGTATAGGATTAAGTTAAACATGGCCCATTGTGTCTGTGTGTGTGTGTGTGTGTGTGTGTGTGTGTGTGTGTGTTTAATCAGGGATGGGGGGACGAATTATAGAAAAATTGAATCTTTGTGTTACTTATCAAATAACAAGAATGTTACTCGTCAAGAGTTCCTGAGGTGATGTGGCTAGTTTTATTCCTTTTAGGTTATCTATTTGACCATTTGACCATTAGCTCTTGGTTTCCTGTGAGCCTAAGGTCTGGGGCAGAATCAGTGATGTTGGGAAATTGTTAACTTCCCATTCTCAGAAAGCTCCAGGAATTTGTAAGACTGTTAATGCATTATAGGTTTGGGGACAACAAAAATGGAGCTTCTTACGGCAGCTGGAAGGAGAAACTGAGGCTTCCTCTTTCATTACTGCCTTATGGAGCTAGTGGGACTTAAGGTCTATTCAGTACAGGTGTTCAGAGTAGACTCTCATCAGAACTAGATTTCCCCAGGTACTTCCGCAGGTGACCAAGATGAGTAGAGAAAGAGAAGGCAGATTTCCTCCTCAAGGCTAACACCTCTCCTCCCCGCTTCACGTAAAGCACGCTGGGTGGATGTCCTTCTCAGGCAGGAATGACCTCAGCAGTTTGAAGTAAGAAGCTGGAGTGGGTTATGCAAGATGGCTTCTTAGTCTTGTGTCTGGCACCACAGCTGAGATAGCTTGGTAAAATGAGGTTAAGGAGGTATCATGCATACATCTGACATAACTACACTGGGATAGAAGAAATCCTTTTTCTTTTTCTTTTTCTTTTTCTTTTCTTTCTTTTTGGGTCACACCCGGCAATGTACATGGGTTACTCCTGACTCTGCACTCAGGAATTACTCCTGGTGGTGCTTGGGGGACCATATGTGATACTGGGAATGAAACTTGGGTTGGCCTCGTGCAAGGCGTTTGCACGTTTTCGTTGTCCTACCTGCTGTGCTATTGCTCCAACCCTTGAAATCCTTTTTCTTCTAAGAATTTTTTAAACTTTTAATCTCAAAAGAATGATTAAAAAGGATGGACCCAAAAGTTTTCTGAAAATGAGCCCAAGGTATATAAAAAGATAATCCATTCAAGTATACTGCTCTTCACATCTTCACATCTTGAAGCCCAATGCAAATGCTTACCCATCTCCCGAATAAGGAGCATATAAAAAGAGAAGACCATCCACATTTTCTGGACTTCCTTATTATGGATATCCCATTCTCCAGCTTCCCTACCATTCCCTTCCTCTTCTCAAATAAATTTTCTACTGAAATCATACAAATACTTATGTTTTTCAGCTTTTTTATTGTGAAGCAGCACTGACAATACTGATGTAAAGACAAAAAGAAACAGATTTACATTCACAGAAAATCATGGACTTATCTTCTTGAAAAGAGAAGACACTATCAGACAATTTGTATTGCAAGAAAAAGTGGCCTGTTCTTCCACATGCAAGATGAGAGTAATTTTAATAGCATGAGAATAATTTACAAAGAGATGATTAAGTTGAAAACTAAAAAAGATAAAAAAGAGTTAATAGATTTAGGAGAGTAGATACATCTATATATATTAGCATACTTTGGCATTTTTAGACATGATTCCTCCATCCCTCTCAGAGAGCCCAAGAAGCTACTGAGAGCATCTCACCCTCACGACAAAGCCTGGCAAGTTACCCGTGACATACTCTATATGCCAAACGCAGTAACAACAAGTCTCAAAATGGAGACATTATTGGGCCCGCTTGAGCAAATCGATGAACAACAGGAGGACAGTGACTGTGACAGTGACAACTCTCTTGAAAAACATGTCAAAATATAGTAGTAGCCTCTAATGGGGAGGGGGCGTGATTTTAGATCCGTATTGACACCTGAAACAGAACTATAACCCTAGATAGCCTATGTTTTCAACAGTGAGTTGATGCTCATTATAAAATTAATTTTATATCATAATACTAAGATGGGGGCTGGAGCAATAGCACAGCAGTTAGGACATTTGTCTTGAGCGTGGCCCACCTAACCGACCCGAGTTTGATTCCTCCGCCCCTCTCGGAGAGCCTAGCAAGCTACTGAGAGTAACTCGCCCGCACAGCAAAGCCTACCAAGCTACCCATGACGTATTCGATATGCCAAACACAATCACAAGTCTCACAACGGAGACATTACTGGGTCCGCTTGAGCAAATCGATGAACAACAGGACAGTGACAGTAAATAGTAATATATTAACAACAATAACAATAAGATAAAACAATTAGAACATACATTATACTCAAAGTTATGTGAATGTGATCTCTTTCACTCGAAGTGTTTAAAATTCTCTTTTGTATATAGTATTTTCAGGGCACACTTGTCAGTTCAAAACCACAGAAATTTAAAATGTAGCAGCAAGACTACCCTATGACAATTTTATGATTTCAATTTTGAACCATATTAAAAATATACATGCTATTTTATTTTGAGTTCTCATATTCTGCTTTATTCCTTCTTGGAAATAAATGTGAATCTTTTCAGAGTATTATATAAGGATTCTTTGACTTGTTTATTTCTCAGGGTATAAATGAAGGGGTTCAACAAAGGAGCAACAGTTGTAGCAAGCAGAGAAACTACCTTATTCATGGCCACTTCATCCTTAGCTGAAGGTTTGACATATATAAAAATGGCACTGCCATAGCTGAGGGAAACCACAATCAAGTGAGAGGAACAGGTGGAGAAAGCTTTCTTCCTTTGCTGAACAGAAGGCAGTCTGAGAATCATCCTGATGATGCTGATGTAGGATATAACCACACACACGAGGGTCAGGATGAAAGTCAGCACAGCACAGGCAACAACCAGTTGCTCTATGAACCAAGTATCTGAACAAGAATTCTTTAGTATTGGAGAAGCATCACAGGCAAAGTGATCAATAACAGAGCCACAGAACTCCATTTGTACGGTCAAGCCAAGGGGTGGGGAAATAATCAATAAGCCAGATAGCCAACAGTTGATGATAAGAATCCTGCATACTTTGCTGTTCATGATGGTTACATAATGCAGGGGTTTGCAGATGGCCACATAGCGATCATAGGACATCACAGCCAAGAGGAAAAAATCTGTAGATGCAAAGAGGACAATAAAAAAGATTTGACTGAAGCAAGCTCCGATGGAGATGGTTTTGTCTCCGCTTGATATCATGTACAGGTATAGAGGGACACAGGCAGTAGTGAATGAGATTTCCAAGAAAGAGAAATTTTGAAGAAAAAAGTACATAGCTGTTTTTAAGTGAGGATCCATCAGGATGACAACTATTATGGTCATATTCCCAATAATACTGGACAAATAAGTGATAAGCAGAAAGACAAAAATAAGAATCTCTAGCTGTGGATCATTTGTCAGTCCCAGTAAGATGAACATGGTGACAGAGGAATGGTTTCTCATCACTGACTTCATGCTACTGCCCAATCTTCACATAAACATCACAAAAGTTGGAACTGAGAAGTAATACAAAAGTATGAATGAGCAAATCACTGTCACTGTCCTCCCATTGTTCATCGATTTGCTCGAATGGGCCCAGTAACATTGTGAGACTTGGTACTGTGTTTGGCATATCGAACATGTCACGGGTAACTTGCCAGGCTTTGCTGTGCAGGCGAGATACTCTCAGTAGCTTGCCAGGCTCTCTGAGAGGGGCGGAGGAATCGAACTTGGGTCAGCCATGTTGGCTGTGTGCAAAGCAAATGCCCTACCCACTGTGCTATTGCTCCTGCCCAGTAAGCAAATATTTAACATTAATAACACTCGCACTCACACATTACTCTAACCTGGATATAAAATGATGCCCTAAAGTCCACTGATTATATCACAAGGAAACTAAGGCATTTGTCTACATTCAAACCATCTGTAGTCTATTATGGATGCAATCATGGAATCTTGAACAAGTCCCTTACCCTACAGAAGCAATCTTGGACATGTTATTTATCATAAGTTCCCAATTTCCTGATTTGAAATTTTGGTAATGATAATTATAAATCATAGAACTATTAGTCTTAAAAAATATAAAGCCATCAAGTTTATCAAGCTTATCTTATTACAAAGAAAATATCTTTGCAGATATGAATTTTCTTAATTTCTGAAGCTAATTTCTAATCATTGCAAGGAGGAATTTATCGATCAGGTAGTATATTTTCCTCTCTGTTTTTACGCCATTGATTTCTACCACTATTATATGTTAATATCATCAGCATACACATACATACTATGGTTATTTTTTTGATTAGCTACTATCACTGCTATCAGTGACAATATAAAATGATATTTTACAATATGAAACAATAGAAGCTATATAGAGCTGTAGTTTTGTATATTTCACATTGCTGCCAAATTATTTTGTAGTTTTCAAATTTGTTATAAATATCCATGAACAATATTAATTTGAATATTAAAAGGATGGAAGAAAAAAGGCAAAACTGAAAGCAAATTGAGAAAAAATAATGTCATTTTTATCTCAAGTGAATTCCATAACCATAGTACAGTGGAGTAAAAAAATAAACAGTCCTGAAGCTAAAGAGACTGTACAGGAGATAAGGTGCCCCATTGCAGATACCCAACATAAATTTTATCCCCTGCACCCTAAATAATCTGCGAACACCACCCGTGGTGATCTCTGAGAGCATGGAAGGAAGGAAGGAAGGAAGGAAGGAAGGAAGGAAGGAAGGAAGGAAGGAAGGAAGGAAGGGAGGGAGGGAGGGAGGGAGGGAGGGAGGGAGGGAGGGAGAGAGGGAGGGTGGGAGAGAAGGAGACTAATCCCAGCTCCTTTCAATGTATTAACTAAATATATCACCTTCAGTCTTGATGTGAAATAAGGCTAAATGAAGTATTAAAAAAAATCTTGCAATTTTAAGTACATTTGACTTTTTTTAAATAGGGACATTGACAAAGCTATGGCAAAATATTTTATTAGACTAGTATAAAACTGAGCGAATGAGCACCTATTGTCAGAATTTTTACCAAGGAATTGAAAGAAACAAATATGGATTGAGATTAACAACTATAGTAAAATATGATTAGATAAAAATTCAAGGTATCAATGTGAACTCGTCAATTATAAAATTTATATATGAGACTGCCGTGCGGGCGAGATACTCTTGGTAGCTTGCCAGGCTCTCCAAGAGGGGCGGAGGAATCAAACTCGGGTCGGCCATGCTGGCTGCGTGCAAGGCAAACGCCCTACCGCTGTGCTATCGCTCCAGCCTGGCAAGCTGCCCGTGACGTATTCGACATGCCAGACACAGTAACAACAAAGTTTCCAATAGAGAAGTTATTGGGCCCGCTCGAGCAAATCGATGAACAACGGGAGGGCCTTTACCTTTACCTTTTTTATATATGAGACTAAATATACATGCATATAGGTAATTACACATATGGATGTATATCTGTATGCAACTATGTTCAAAATTTTTAATTTTATGCTCTGTGTTATAGGTATGCTTATCTTCCTAAGTCTACTGAAATTGTTACGGAAAAGATGTTCCCTTAGCAATTAGCTTTACTTGAGCCTAGACCTCAATATGTAGACCACTAAAGTGAACCAGATATCTCTAAAATGTTTCCAGATCCAAACTGAGGCAGAAAAGAGAGAACATGAGCACACATTAGGAATCCCTCATATAAACAATAGAGGTTCTCAAAAAATCCATAGGAACCAGGTTGAAGGAAGACCTGTTGACATGGAAATTTTGAATAAACTGATAACTAAGTGGAATATTTAAAAGCCATTGAAAACTAGAAGTCATTTAAATCCAGATAAGCAATCAATGGGCCACTTAAGTTGAGAAAAGGTAAGTTCTTGCCTACAAGGGAATAATAGGAACCGAATGGCAAATGTCAAGATAGGGTGGAAGTTGAAAATCAACCTTTCACAATCACCACATAAGGATTATTTCAGATATAAAAGCACCAAAAGAAGCAAAATCAATAAAGATTTTGTTGCCAAGCTGAACACGTGCATGGTTTTAGCGTAGTCTCCTAACATTCATTACAAGAGTAGTCCAGTAATTTTACAAAGAAAATACAGGACAACTATATCTGGTGATTAGAGCTGTCACTCTGAAAATAATATGCAATCTACATGCAGCATTCTACAGCTGAGAATGAATAAACTGATTCTAACCACAGGAAAATCAGAAAACCAAACTGAGGAAATTTTGTTGAAAACAGTCATTAGAGAGAAGTTAACTGCTCTAAGTATATATGTTGCAAAGTATATATATATATATATACATATATATATATATATATATACATATAGCCTGTGGTAATGATTTGGTTAAAGAAGATTTAACCAGAAAATGAATTTTCTGGAATCTCCTACAGAGGCATATAAACTATGTGATCAAATTTCTTGGGTCAGACAATAAATTCTGCATAGACTTTAATGCAAAAATCAAACCACACAAGGAAATGATCTGTGTCTCCACCTTTGCAGGGGCAGAAGATAACAGAACAAACATAACAACTCAAGAGAAGCTCCCAGAACATTTATTAATGTATTACACCTTGCCACTGTAGGTTCTGCTTAAAGGAAATCTATTCATAAGCCTCTGCCTTGATCACCAAATTTTGGGAGGCTACCTACCATAAAATTACTCAAAATTGTTTTTCTTTCTAATAATTAACATAGTTTTAAATCATTAATCTTTCTTTTCCTTACCACCAATTATAGAGTCAGTTTCACTTGGGAAGTTAAGTTTTACATATGAAGTTCTCCCTCAAGCCAAAGTCTTTGTGGCTGCTACTACGGCTGCTTTTGTTGTAAGACAGGCGTGCAAATACTTATTCCCACTTAGCTGAATGTTTTTTGCCCTAAATAATAAATTTATTGCTCTATAGAAACTTTTAGATAAACACATTTGTTCATTTTTAAATTTCTTTTCGTTGCTGTTGGAATCAATTCTCTGAAGACACCTCTAAAGTCAACATCATGGTGGACTTTGCCTGTTCTTCTCAATATGTTTTCTGGACTCAGGTCTAACATCTAGGTATCATGCCTCTCCAGTTAACACTTGTGCATGATGAAAGAGAGCAGACCAATTTCATTCTTTTGTATATGACTAAGTCCTATTCCCGGGACAATTTGTGAATAGTTTTTTTTTCTATATTTTATGTTCTTCATGCCTTCCTCAATTTAAAACAGCCCACAGATCTAAAGGTTTATTTGGAATTCTACACTCTATTACGCTAAGTGCTCAGTTCCCAGTACCACATTGTACTGTGGAGCATAAATATATTAAATTTTCCTTTTTATCCAATGCTGAGAATAGTGTCTCTCATAGAGCATTTTTTAATTTTGTTTTGTTTTTTGAGGGTCATACCCAGTGGTGCTCAGGCTTATTCCTGATTCTTGGCTCAGGGATCACTTATGAAGGGTCCTGGGGGACCAGATGAAGGACTGAGATTAAACCCATATCATCACATGTAAAGCAATGTAAATCAAATGATTTTTTTAAAAAGTATAAAATGATATGTCTTATATTGTGAATCATTTTATAATGACTATACTAAAATAAAAGTCATAATATTTAAATTTATTTAGATTAAGAAATTATATAATAAAGAAATTATATAATAAAAATCTCTTTGTCATTGCTTTTATAAATGGTAGTTAGAAACTTATTATTGTGCATGTTAACTTCCATTGTATATTTTTATGAGAAGGGTTGCTATAAAGTTTAATATCATTTCCCATTGAGAATGAAAAGAGAATCTCAATATGACCTATTTGATGTCTAAATACTTTTCACTGTCGTGTAATCAATTGGAAAATTTTTTGTGTTTAATTGCTTCATCAAAAAAATAGGGCTCAATTTCATCTTTTTATGTGTGCTTCAAGTGAGTTGAGTAGCATCAACTTCCACTAAGTAGAGTTCCACACTAAAATGCCAACCTTGCAGATATTATAGTAGAGGGAGAGGGAGAATTCAAGAGATGCATTGCATTTTCCTGTATATAAGACAACTATTGGGGCTGGAGCAATAGCACAGCGGGTAGGGTGTTTTTGCCTTGCACACGGCTGACCCGGGTTTGAATCCCAGTATCCCAGATGTTCCCCTGAGCACTGATATGAGTAACCCCTGTGCATCACTGGGTGTGACTCAAAAAGCAAGCAAACAAACAAAAAAAAAAGACAACTATTTCTCAGAGAGAAAATAGCATAAAAATAGTAGTTGCAGTGAAAGAGGGGATTTTTTAAAAAACTTAATATTTGAATTTAGTAGTTAAATGGAGAGATCTATAACACATTATTTTTTTCAATAGCATTTGGCTCATGATAATGAGATTAAAAAGCAATCCTGGATGGTACAAAAGAAGAAAAAGGATATCATAGGAGACCTGTTTTCTTTTTAAGTTGTTTTGTTCAAGTACACAATTCTCAAGAACACTGTAAAGGTAAAGGTAAAGGTAAAGGCCCTCCCGTTGTTCATTGATTTGCTCGAGTGGGCCCAGTAACGTCTCCATTGGAGACTTTGTTGTTACTGTGTTTGGCATATCGAATACGTCACGGGAAGCTTGCCAGGCTCTGCCGTGCGGGCAAGAACACTGAAGAATACTAAATAGTTGATAAACAAAATAGAGGTATAAATAGATAGGAAAAGTGAGAACTTGTTTCAAGCTTGGGGATTTATCTGTCCTTCAATCTAACCACTCTACCTGACATTCTACCAATCCAATGATGGATAAAATGGGCTTCCCTGAATTTTTCTCTCTGATAAAATTTTTATTGGTGTAACATCAAATAACATCAGAAATTAATCTCCTCTTAATAAATTATCAAAAATAATGTTTAAGGTATTCATTGAAATTACCATTCCTATAATGAAAATATGAAGTGAACTATATAATATGAAAGTACTTTATAGAGTAAACATAAATAACTTCTCCAACAGTACAAATAGAAAATTATCTATCAAATCATTTGTATACAACACACAGTACTTACCTTTGACATTCTGTAATGATTCACTTGGAGGATGTGTCTTAAATGAATTCAGATAACCTCTAGTTGTACAAAATACATTTTTTTGTTCAAAAAACATATTTGATCACATTTCTATGTTCTGTCTTTATTCAGCTAAACTGTGAATGTATACATGGTTTCTGAATTTTAAGGTACACCATATGACTTTTAAATTAAGAAATATTTCTTGGTAATCAAACAAATGATAATGTTAAAACACAAAGAAAATTCAGAAACCTCTGTAGCTTTTTACAAGTGGGTGTCCTGGTTTTCTGACAAAACAGATTGTACATGAAGACATTCAACTTTCTTCATTGGCATTAGTTATAGGGAAAAAAGCGTAATAAAAAAATAAAAGGAGGTTCTGAATCAAAATCTCTAGTGAATTTAAAATGTTATTTATTAAATAAATGAACCTGCAGCCCTTGCACCAGAGGTTAATGTCCTCAGAGAGTAAAGAAAGCAATAATAACAGCAAACTCAAATGAAAAATAGAAAATTATAACTGCAATTACAAAGCATAAATGTTCTTTATGATTGATTCACACATAGTGTAAACAGTGGAATAAGTGAGATCAATAAGTTAAAACAATAACAAAGAGACTCAACTAATCACAAACAGCTCAGTAAGTCATCAAACAACGTCTTTAGAAAAAACATCGTGAAATATAAAAATTTTCACAAATTTTCTTTTACCAAAAAACTTTTTGATAATTTCACTTACATTTTCTTGTAACAAGCAATATAAAATGATCCTGTGTCCCCCTAGGGAGCAGGCTTGGTGAGTTTAGGGGAAACTAGGAACAACGGTGTATGAATAGTCACAATGGCGATGTGATTGCTGTTGAAACATTGAATGCCTGAAACTACAGCATTATGAAAATCTTTGGAAATCATGGTATTTCATTAAAGTTAAGGGGAAAAAAATTTTCTCTTAGTCTGAGCCTCTCTCTCTTGAAAATGTTAAAGACCCTAAGAAAGTAGACTAATACAGAGACCCTCTGTCACCAGGCCGGCATCACTATAGAGTTTACATATCTTTAGTCAATTGCTTTTACTTGTTTTTATCTGGATAGGAAGGGACAAAGAATATTACTATACTCTATGTACAGGCACATATAATTTTTATTGAGAGGTAGAATGACAAGCCCAATATAAAGTTAAAGATACGTTTACCTTTCAAAAACCTTCAGTGTAATTTTCCTCATAAAAAGAGACTTGACAAAAGAAAGAGAGAAAGAGAGCTAATACAGGGGTTAAGGCAGTTCTTTACATTTGACTAACACTGGTTCTAACACCTGGTACTGAGTACTGAATATGGTCCCTGATAATCACCAGCAGTGATCCCTTAGCACTGACCCTGAATAATGCTAAGTGTGAGTCAAACAAAGAAAAGAAGGGGAAAAACAGAAGAAAAGAATAAAGAAAAAGAGTGGCTAGCAGCAATAACTAATAAAAATAGAAAAAGTTGAAAACAAATCTTAGTAAAATTTACATAAATGTGGTACTCTCATCCACTTTGCCTCTCCTAAAATTCTTTCATATGCATATTTTTATAACACATTAACTGGGTTGAAGCCAGAGAAAGAAATGTCTGGGTGTGGGTTTGATATATGAATATCTGAAGTATGCACAAAAAGGTCTTCAACAGTACAGTAAATCACAGTACAAAGAGGTAAAAATACAAGTAGGAAAAGAATAAAGAAGTGCAGATAGCATTTCTGCTGTGTGTTTTTGGGCCCCTAGGGTCACTGTCATTATCCTCCCATTGTTCATCGATTTGCTCGAGCGGGCCCAGTAACGTCTCCATTGTGACACTTGTTACTGTGTTAGGCATATTGAATACATCACGGGTAGCTTGCCAGGCTTTGCCCTGGGGACGAGATACTCTCAATAGCTTGCCGGGCTCTCTGAGAGGGGTGGAGGAATCGAACTCGTGTTGGCCATATTGTCTGCATGCAAGGCGAACGCCCTACCCACTGTGCTATTGCTCCAGCCCAGGGCTCCTAGGGTATATTCCCAAAATATATGTTTATTCCAGCACTATGATTATTCACAATATATTGCCAGAATCTGGAAACAACCCAAGTGCCCAAAGACAGATGACTGGTTAAAGAAACTAAGCCATATCTACAGAACAAAATCTTATGCAGCAGTTAGGAAAAATGAAGTTCTGAAATTTGCTTATAAATAGATGGACAAGGAGAATATTATGCTGAATATTATGCTAAGTCAGTAGACATAGAATGATAGGACTCATTTGTGGGATATAAAAAAAAGCATAATATGACACAAATCCCCAAGGACAGTAGAAAAAAGGGCCAGTTGGAATCCAACCTCAAGGTGGTAGGGGGAGAGGGACCTTAGGATAGAGAGGGGGTGACTATGACAATGATAATTAGAAATGATCACTCTGGATAAGAACTGTGTGCTGAAACTAGGTAAAGAAACAAATCATAATGCTGAAAAGGAGGGAGAGAGAAAAAGAGAGAGAGTTAGTAGGAAAGTGCTTGTCACAGAGACAGGCTAGTGGAGGGTGGTAGGAGGGAAACTGGGGACATTCATGAGAAATGTACACTGGTGAAGGCATCAATGTTGAAACACTGACTGAAACCAAACCATGAACAGCTTTGTAACTGTGTTTCTCACAGTGATTCACTTACAAAGAAATTTAGACAAGGAAACTATTCTATGTCAATTGTGTAGCTTCACTTTTGATCCACATTCCAGCAATTTTTTAATTACTGCCTTACTACTTGTTTGAATGAAATATTAATCTTTCAGGAGTACTATAAAAAGATTGCTTTAGTTGTTTATTTCTCAAAGTATCAATAAAAGGGTTCAACAAAGGGGCTACAGATATAGCAAGCAGAGAAATTGTCTAATTCATGGCCACTTCATCCTTGGCTGAAGGTTTGATATATATAAAAATGGCACTGCCATAGCTGAGGGAAACCACATAACGTGAGAGGAACAGGTGGAGAAAGATTTTTTCCTTTGCTGAACAATGGGCAGTCTGAGAATCATCCTGATGATGCAAATGTAGGATACAGCCACCACACCAGGAGCACTATGAAGATCAGCACAGCAAAATCCATAACCAGATGCTCAATGAACCAAGTATTTGAACAGAAATTCTTCACTAATGGATACGCGTCACAGTAATAAATGATCCATAACAGAGCTACACAATTCCAGATGAAGGGTCAGGGCAAGGGGCGAAAGAATAGTTAATAAATCATCACAGCAGCAAACAATAAGAATCCTACAGACTCCTCGGTTCATGGTGATCACATAATGCAGGGTTTTGCAGATGGCCACATAGCAATCATAGGACATCACATCCAAGAGGGAAAAAATCTATAGCTGCAAAGAGGAAAATAAAAAAAAAAAAGATTTGACTGAAGCGGCCTTGACAGAGATGGTCTTGTCTCCACTTAATATGCCATCCAGGTATTTGGAAACAAAGCCAGTAGTGAATAAGATTTCTAAGAAAGAGAAATTTTTGGAGAAAAAAAATTGTAGCTGTTTTAAACGAGAGAATCCACCAAGATGAGAACTATTATGGTCAAATTCTCAGTTACACTTAACAAATACCAGATAAGCTTATAGACACAAAGCATAATCTCTATTTGTGGGTCAGTTGTCACTCCCCGCATAATGAGTGTTGTGACAGAGGAATGACTTCCTCCTCACTGACATCATGGTACTGACCAATCTTCACATAAGAGTCACAGAGCTCACATCTGAGGAGTCATATGACAGGATTGAATACTGACTAACGATAACAACCAATTCACATGCTTTTCTATCTATAAAATGTAAATAAAATGATGCCATGAAGTCCATCTAATTTATCACAGGGAAGCTAATGTATCACAGGAGGCAATTGGTCTGCATTAAACTCACATATCTGTCTTGTGCTATGTAAGTAAACTTGGAATGCAAGACCCCACCCCCCAGTTTACTGATCTTAAACTTGGGTTGATGATAGTACAAAATCATAGAACTAATGTAGTCATAAGATAAATCATGTAGTATGATTGTCATATGAATCAGGAGATACTATCAATTTTATATATTTTCTGAAGTCAATTTTGATCACCTCAAGAAGGAATTTATCAAATAGCATTTCCATTTTCTACTTTTATCATTAATTTTTTTCACTCTTCTAGTTTAACATCATGTGAATGAGACCAGTTGTAGTTACTGGTTTTGGCATATCGAATACACAACGGATAGCTTGCCAGGCTCTTCCGTGCGGGCGGAATACTCTAGGTAGCTTGCCAGTCTTTCTGAGAGGGATAGAGGCTTTTGGGGCGACCTCTAATCACCCTTGTAGGCACCCTTCGGTGCCACCCTCGAAAACATCATGCGACGACTGGAATGGGAAGGAATGGGAGTGAAGATAGATGGTCGGCAACTACACCACCTCCGCTTTGCTGATGACATTGTTTTAATAACACCAAACATCAGCCAAGCAGCACAAATGCTGGCCGACTTTGACCGTGAGTGTGGAATGGTAGGACTACAGCTGAATCTTACGAAGACAATGTTTATGAGAAACAGCCTTGTTCCTGACGCCCCATTCGCTCTCAACGGAACGACCATCTCCGAATGCAACAGCTATGTGTACCTAGGTCGAGAGGTCAACATGACAAATGACCCGGCACCCGAGCTGCGCAGGAGGAAGAGAGCGGCTTGGAACGCCTTCAAGAACGTCGAAGAAATAGCTAAAAGGATGAAGAACCTCCGGCTCCGGGCACATCTCTTTGATTCCACTGTTCTTCCTGCGTTAACATATGCCTCATCAACAAGATGAGAACACTATTCAGGTCTCCCAAAGAAGAATAGAAAGAGCTATGCTTGGAATATCACGTTTCACTCAAATGAGAGAAAGAATCCGGAGTTCTAACATCCGTCGAAGATCAAGAATCAGGGACGCTGTCTCATTTGCCAAGGTGTCGAAAATCAGATGGGCTGGTCACGTAATGGATTTAAAGACGACCGCTGGACTAGAGCTGTTACCGACTGGATTCCACAGGATGTCAAAAGACCGTGTGGCCGCCCACCTACCAGATGGTCAGACTTCTTCGTCAAGATCATGAACAATCAGTTTGAGGCCCTTCATGTTCCCGGAGCGAACAGATGCCATTGGGCTACACTAGCACGCGACAGGGACAAATGGAGACGTTACTGGCGCCCGCTCGAGCAAAATGACGACTAACGGGAAGTTAAGTGAAGTGATTAAGTGATTAGTTTAACATCATAAGCAGATGTGTATGCTTCACTCTGGTATTCTTTATAGAATTACATGAAACTTTACATGACATAAATCTTACCCATCTATCATATAACTTTCTATAGGTTAATATAGCTGTCATACTTTTTACCCTTTAGAAACTTGTTACTATGTATTAAGAAACAAAAGTAATTTAAATTTTTCAAGTGAAAGTGAGGACCTGAAAGGAACATAAATTAAAAACTAAAATCAGTACATTGGTATCGCAAGTAAATTCCATAATTTTATCAAAATGGATGAAAAAATGACTAATCAAAGTTCAAAGTAGATGAAGAAATGACTAATCACAGTTCTTACACCTTACTTTCTAAAGTTATACACCTCACTCTTGATCTAGAAATATTAAGAATTAATTGTAAACAAATTCTGAGGGGGTTTTTACAGAATTTTTTTATAGTGGCATAGGAAAAATCTATGCTCGTATATTTTAGTCTACCATCAAATGAGGAAATTAATATATTGTTTATTGCCAGAGTTTTTACCAAGTCACTAGGAAAAAATTATGTAGAGTTTATAGGGGAAAAAATGAGTGCAAGGATGAGAATTCAAGATATCAATGTAAATGCATCATTGCTAAGAGTTTTATATAAAAGTAAATATATACTGATATGCACAGATATCTATAACCATGTCTCATGTATGTTTATATGAATGTATGCATATATTAAATATATTTTATTCCTTTTTAAATACACAATTGTATTTCCTAAGCCTAGTGAAATTGGTAAGGATAGCAACGGCAGTAGTAATTAGCTTACTTTGATCTCGGGCTTTGATTAGTTTCCCACTAAAATGAACAATATAACTCTCAAAAATAGCCTGAGCCAGAACTAAGATAAAAGTAGGAACAACACAAGTGTGTAAGATCTCATTACCTCAGAAACTTAGGAAATGCTGAAATGAACAATTAGGGTTTGTCACAGTTTCCACAGAAACCAACTTGAAGGAAGGCCTACTGAACGGTAAGTTTTCAGCACAGTAATTCATTTGTTGTAACAATTATAAGCCATTGGGGCTGGAGTGATAGCACAGCAGGTAGGGTAATATAAACCATTGAGAACTATAAATTCTGAAGTCCATAAGCATTCACTGGGCCAGTTAAGTTGGAAAGAGGTAGGGTCTTACAGTGGATTACCAGGTCTGACAATCACTGGTAAGACAAGGTTGAAGTTGGAATCAACCTTTCACAATCACCACAGGAAGGACTGAGTCAGAAGCAAAATCATCGAAATAAAACCCATGAAAATTTCATTGTAGGGATGAATACTTTTATAGTCCTATCTCAGAGACAGCTTATTTGTTATAAGTCAAGTCATTTTACAATGGAACAATGGGACAACTTTACCTGAACAGATATGTCACTCTGTGAATGAAGTACAGTCTACACCATTCTACATCTGAGAATGACCTGAATCTAATTACAAGGAAAAATCATAGGCAATCAAGTTCAGAAACAAATCAGTTGTAAACAAGTAGAGGTAAACTAACTGCTATAAAACTGTACACTGCAAAGAAAAACAATAATAGGCTGTGGTAATGTTGAAAATAAGGGAGGCTTAATGGGAAGATGGATCTTCTGCAATCTTCTATAAAGCCATAGCAGAGCAGGTGATAAACTTCCATGGGTCAAACTGAAATCTACATAGACTTTTTTTTTTGCTTTTTGGGTCACACCCAGAGATGCTCAGGGGTTACTCCTGGATCTACACTCAGGAATCACTCCTGGCAGTGCTCAAGGGACACTATGTGATGCTGGGAATTGAACCCGGGTTGGCCACATGCAAGGCAAACACCCTACCTGCTGTCACTCCAGTCTCTACATAAACTTTCATGTAAAAGCCAAACCAATCAATAAAATGTATAAAATGGGCTGCTTCTCCATCTTTGCAGGGCCTGGAGGTAGCAGAACTAATGTGGCAGACTTAATAAAAGGCCAGCAACTTCCTAAATTTTTCCAATAGCGAACCTGGGGCCAAGGATCAGAAGGAGAATGAGCAACTAGCAGTAAACATAGACATTATTTGAAGACATTGTTTCATAATGTTTGGCTTGAATCTGGATATGCAGATTGAAGATGTCTGTGATCAGTTCAAACTTTCATTGATTAGATTCCCTTTATATTAAAAGAATTATGACAACAAACTGAAATTATTAATACCCAATATGATGTACTGGGAAGAAGTCTGGGAAAAGAGAGCAGAAAGAAGGGAGATTCTACAAATGATGTAATTGACGTAATGTGAAATTAAAAATATGGGTCGCTTTTAGGTTAAAACTATCAGTGTTACATTTACTGAAATTGGTTGTTTTACAATGTTGTTTTACAATACATTGGTTTATTCTTGGGAATGCATATTGAAATACTTGGAGATAAGGCATGAAGTTGTACTTGGAGATAAGCCATGATTCTTGTACCTTTTCTTAAAGTGAGTCATTAAAAAAAGGTATCATGAAGACAGATCGCTAATAATGAATGAATTGCATAAAATATTAACAAAGTTATACTCGATAGCGATAGCACAGCGGGTAGGGCGTTCGCCTTATAAGCGGCCAACATGGCCGACCCGAGTTCGATTCCTCCGCCCCTCTCGGAGAGCCCGGCAAGCTACCGAGAGTATTCGATATGCCAGACACAGTAACAACAAAGTCTCCAATGGAGACGTTACTGGGCCCGCTCGAGCAAATCGACGATCAACGGAAGGACCTTTACCTTTACCTTTACCTATACTCGATAATGTATATACTCTTGATACAATTATTAACCGGACAAATTTTCTGTAGTTTCCAATTATTTCCAATGAAAAACAATAAAATATGGAAATATATATATATATTTGCTTTTGGGGTCACACCCAGATATTCTCAAGTGTTACTCCTGGCTCTGCACTCAGGAATTAATCCTGGAGGTGCTTTGGGGACCATATGAGATGCCAGGGATTGAACTCAGGACGGTGGTGTGCAAGGCAATTGCAATACTCAACTGCACTATTGCTCCAGGCCAAAAATATATTTTCTTATTCCCAGCTGATCACCTCATTTTTCTGTCCTATGTGACTACTTATTTTCATACAAAAACAGTTTCTTTAAAAATTTTCCTTGCTTTCCATCGTTTTTTCTCATATGAAAATTTTTTTCTTCTTAAAACATAGTTTTCTATTCCTTTTTAAGTTGGATTTTTATTTGGCCAAAAACATTTAACATGAGATTTACTCTAAAATTTTTACTTTTCAAGGATCTGTTTTCTACTTCATGAACAATAAAGACATTATGTTTTAATGCAGATGTCTAAAATTTATTCATTCTTATTTCTGAAATATAGTATAAATAGGAATCCCCTTCTTACACCTATCCAACTTTATCTCCACGTGCCTAGCACTGTCGCACTGTCCTCCCATTGTTCATCAATTTGCTCGAGCGGGCACCAGTAACGTCTCCATTGTGAGACTTGTTGTTCCTGGTTTTGGCGTATGGAATACATCACAGGTAGCTTGCCAGGCTTTGCCGTGTGGGCAGGATACTATCAGTAGCTTTCTGGGCTCTTTGAGAGGGTCAGAGGAACCGAACCTGGGCTGGCCGCATGCAAGGTAAACATCCTGCCCACTGTGCCACCACTCCACCCCAATATTTATTTAACATACACAAAATGAAATTCTTCATTTCCCACCCATATTTTCCTGTGCTTGACCTCAGCAAAGAGCAATATCATGAACCAGGAATTCTCGTAGAAAACTTAAGCAATGCTCAGGGATCACTCCTCCTGATACTTGGGGAAACAAGAGGTGGCAGGGTTCAAATTCGGTAGGCCGCATGCAAGGCAATCGCCCTACCCACTAGAGTATCACTTTGACCTAACATTTTGTTTATAATCACCGTGAGATACATAGTTACATGGTTGTTCATGATTGGGTTTCAGTCATATAAAATGTTCCAATACCCATCCCATCACCAGTGTATATGGCTCACAACCAATGTCCTCAGTTTCCCTCCTGCATCCCACCGCCCACCTGCCTCTCTTGCAGGCACTTTTCTTCTCTTTTCCATTACCTTTCTCTCCATACTTTAAACCAATGCAGGAAAATGGCAGGCTTCAAAGTTGAAGCATAAAAATCGGTCTTGGAGCCAGATACATAGTACAGAAAGTAAGGTGCTTGCCTTGCATGTGGCCAACCCAGGTTTGATCTGCAGGACCCCATATGGTCCCCAGACACCACCAAAAGTAACTCCTGACTGCAGAGCCTGAGCAACACTGGGTGTGACACAAATACAAAGTGCACTGGCGGAGGGATGGGTGTTTGATCATTGTGTTATTGTAACCTAAACATGAAAGCTTGTAACTATCTCATGGCGATTAAATTTTTAAAAAATTAGAGAGAGACAGAAAGAGCTACAGAGTCAGAGAGAGACAGAGAGAGAGAGAAACTGAGAGAGTGATCTACTCCAATATAAGATAAAAAAAATAATCAAAGTAAGGGAAGAGCAAATTTTCAAAGTAATTGGAAATGAATATTTTGTGTATAGACCTCAGTTCAAAAGGAAATGGAAGGTAGGGAAAAGAAGTGGTGGAGAGAAGAGGGACCCTGGTGGTGGGTATGGTGTTTTAATGGCGTATCCATGGAAAGTATCCCTCATTTTTACCAGCGAGTTGACATTTAACCTAATGATTTTTATGCTTTTTAAACATAATTTTCTACATAATCTTAAAACAGTTGCTAGAGGACTGGTAAATCTGTAACTCTAAAGGCTATAAAGTTACACTTCTTGCATTGATGGCAGTTTTACCACTTTGTTTTATCTTCATTTCTAATGTGTCAAGATAGAAGGGACAAGAAATTTCACTTTTATACTAATAAGTCTATTTTTGTTGTGAGGGATCACTAAAATATGGAAGCTTTACTTTTCTTGAAAATTAATTATTAATAGTCTTGAAAAGAGAAAACACTTGAAACAAGTTGCATTGGAAGAAAACCCAATGACATATCTATCCACATGAGAATCTAATGACTAATGAACATTTTGGAAGAGTACAGAATTGATTGGATTGAAGATTCAAAGAAAGTAACAGTTTCAATGGAGCACTGAAATGTCTATCTGTAGGATTGTTGCTTCATCAATCTTAGTCATTCTTTTCAACTCTGTCAAAAGTACATTAGCTCCCCTTAATGTGCAGGCATATTTCCAAAATCCCTAAGGTGACTGAAACTGAGAATAAAACTGAACCAGGAATATAATTGTTTTTTTCCATAAATTACACACTGATGAAAAATCTTTATTTACACGCTAAGAACAGAGATTTGAAACAACAGCAATAATAAAGCAATAATGCTATGACAACATGCTACATTAAATGTAATGTGAATGTAACCTTACTCACTCACTGTGCCTTAAAATTCTTATACTTTATTTTGAATTCTTTATTTTGAATTCCCAATACTCTGTGCAGCTACTTTTCAGTATGAGGTATAAATCTTTTCAGAGTGTCATGAAAAGATTGTTTTACTTGCTTATTTCTCAGGGTATAAATGAAAGGGTTCAATAAAGGGGCAATGGATGTAGTCAGCAAAGAAACTGCCTTATTCATAGCCATTTCATCCTCAGCTGAAGGTTTTATGTACATAAAAATGGCACTGCCATAGCTGAGGGAAACCACAAACATGTGAGAAGAACAAGTAGAGAAAGCTTTCTTCCTTTGCTGAACAGAGGGCAGTCTGAGAATCATCCGGATGATGCTGATGTAGGATACAGCCACACACACAAGGGTCAGGATGAAAGTCAGCACAGCACAGGCAACAACCAGTTGCTCTATGAACCAAGTATCTGAACAAGAATTACTGAGTATTGGAGAAGCATCACAGTAATAATGATCAATAACAGAACCACAGAACTCCAGATTTAGGGTCAAGCCAAGGGGTGGGGAAATAAT
Organism: Sorex fumeus; assembly: GCF_029834395.1. Lineage (NCBI taxonomy): Eukaryota > Metazoa > Chordata > Mammalia > Eulipotyphla > Soricidae > Sorex > Sorex fumeus. The sequence continues at coordinate 12,907,416 of NW_026606086.1, read as the reverse complement.
CAATAAGCCAAATACCCAACAACAGATGATGAGATTTCTGCAGACTTTGCTGTTCATAATGGTCGCATAATGCAGGGGTTTGCAGATAGCTACATAGCGATCATAGGACATCGCAGCCAAGAGAAAAAATTCTGTAGCTCCAAAGAGGACAATAAAAAAGATTTGACTGAAACAGGCCTTGACAGAGATGGTCTTGTCACCACTTATAATGATGTGTAGGTAGGTGGGGACACAGGCAGTAGTGAATGAGAGTTCTAAGAAAGAGAAATTTTGAAGAAAAATATACATAGCTATTTTTAAATGAGAATCCACCAAGATAAGAACTATTATGATCAGATTCCCAAGCACACTTAACAAATATGTGATAAACAGAAAGATGAAAACCACAATCTCTAGTTGTGGGTCGTTTGTCAATCCCAATATGATAAATGTTGTGACAGAGGAATGGTTTCTCATCGCTGACTTCATGGTATTGCTCGATTTTCAAATAAAAGCATGGACCTTCCTTGCATCTGAGAAGTAATGTCAAAAGGTTAGATAATCATATACTAACATAAATAACAATGAAACCCACTTACATGCACACTATTCTTTCTTTAAATTTTTATAAAAATTGTTCTTTCTCTCATAATTGGGCTGGAACAGTAGCATAGAGGGTAAGGCATTTGCCTTACACACAACTGACCCTGGTTTGATTCCTCCACCCCTCTCAGATTGCCCAGCAAGCTACCAAGAGTATCTTGTCCACATGGCAAAGCCTAGAAAGCTCCCCTTGACGTATTTGATATGCCAAAAACAGTAACAACAAGTCTCACAATTTGTTGTAAGACATTACTGATACCTGCTTGAGCAAATCAATGAAAAATGGGAGGACAGTGCTACAGTGCTTTTATAAATAATGAATTGTTCTTTTCATAAAATGCCCTCAAATGAATGGCCATTAATAGTGAAATTGGAGTTAGTATCCATTTAATTCATCTCGCATCTACTACATGAACAATCTTAACATATCATTTAACAAATATACGTTTCTAATTTCCTAATATTCAAGCTGGAGCGATAGCACAGCGGTAGGGCGTTCGCCTTACACGCGGCCAACATGACCGACCCGAGTTCGATTCCTCCGCCCCTCTCGGAGAGCCCGGCAAGCTACCGAGAGTATTCGATATGCCAGACACAGTAACAACAAAGTCTCCAATGGAGACGTTACTGGGCCCGCTCGAGCAAATCGATGATCAACGGGAGGGCCTTTACCTTTACCTTTTAATATTCAAACTAAGTTAAGAGTACTATATCACAGAGCTATGTAAACCTTGACTAAGTTAATCGTCATTCTAAAGAAATAATGGTTTAACAGATGCCACTTTTCTTTTTGTGTTGTTCGCTTTGGGGCTCCACCTGGCAGGTGCTCAGGTCTTAATCCTAACCTTGTACTTGGGGATAACTTTTGGCAGGTCCCAGGTAACCATATGGGCTGCAGGGAATCAAACTCAGGTCATTGGCATGCAAGATAGGACTCTTACCCACAATCTCTCCAGCCCCACTATTTTATTTTATGAAGCCAATTTCCAATCATCCCAAGATGGCTTACCTAACAGGTACCATCTCTTCTTCTGAATTTTTTAAATCATTAATTACTTGCACATTTCCTGGTTATCAGCAGCAGCGTGCACACAAGCTCTGGTATTCCCTGTAGCATTCTCTAAATATTTCTGTACGATTGCCACTCTTAAACTTAAGTGACACAGTTTTGACCTTTTTAAACTTGTCATTATAACTATTCAGAAATGGAATCCATTTAAGTCAATAAATATGGAGGGGAGACCTAATACTGATAGCAATTTTTTAAAATCGACTTATTTGCATCTCAGGTGACTGCCGTAATTATCAGAGTTCAGGGGTGGAGGAGGAATAATCAACTACTTGAGGAAGAAATTGGAAAAAGTATTTTGTCTTTTAAAATGTTTTTATAGTAATACAAGTATCCATTATAAAACAGATTTAAAAGAGTCACCAAATCAACAGCTACCATTATGTAAATTCATCCATCACTCAGCTTTACAGATTTATGACTGTAGCACTGTCCTCCTGTAGTTCATTGATTTTCTTGAGCAGGCACCAATAGCGTCTCCATTGTGAGGCTTGTTACTGTTTTTGGCATATCAACTATGCCACGGGGAGCTTGCCAGGCTCTGCCATGGGGACGGGATACTCTCGGTAGCTTGCCGGACTCTCCGAGAGGGATGGAGGAATCGAACCCAGGTTGGCCATGTGCAAGGCAAACGCTCTACCCTCTGTGCTATCGCTCAAGACAACAAATTGATGAAAATTTCAAGTATACCCATTTTCAGTCTGAGAAGTCCCAGGTCTTCTCTGATTGCAGGGCGAAACCTCACCCCAGCCTCTACTTCCTGAACCCCTGGTAGCCATACACAAATCCCAAAGCTGCCATCATATAAATTGAGATAAACAGTTGAAAAGTTGCTCATGATTGGGTTTCAATCATATATGTTTCAACACCAGTCCTTCACCGGTGTACATTTCCCACTATCAAAGTAGCACACCAAATTAGATGTGAAAATAACACAGAAGCCAGCTAAACTCAATAAAGAAAATCACAGAAGACTCAACTAATAACAAACAGCTTAGTAGAACCTCAGAGGACTTAATGACTTCATGCTCAGATATAATAATTTTCACAAAAAATTTTACTGTAGTATTTTTTGATAATTCCTTTAGCTGTTTAGTTGCAACAAACGCTATACAATAAATTATTCTGTACCTGCTAAGGGGCCAGGCACAGAGTGGGGGGAGGTAGTCAGTGACATGGGAACATGGTGGACAAAAAATTCCTCCGATGTTGGGAATGGTGTTGAAACAATGAATGCCTACTCATAACAACTGTATTAGAATGACTTAGTAAACCATGCTGTTTAAATAGCACTGTAGCACTGTGTTCCCATTGTTCATCGATTTGCTTGAGCAGGCACCAGTAACGTCTCCATTGTGAGACTTATTACTGTTTTTGGCATATCAAATACATCAAGGGAAGATTGCCAGGCTCTGCCTTGTGGGCCATATACTCTCCGTAGCTTGCCAGGCTCTCCTAGAGGGATGGAGGAATCGAACCCCAGTGGGCCGCATGCAAGTCAAATGCCCTACCCACTGTGCTGTCACTCCAGCCGCTGTTTAAATAACAAAAAAAAAATGCCTCTCATAGACAGGTGATTGGGAAGCAAAACCTTTGGCAGATAGGTGAATGGGAAGCAAAACCTTAGGTTAGGGAGCATTAGTAGAGGGGATTTGTCAAGGTGAAGGGATTGGTGTTGAAACATTGTATACCCGAGGTTCAATTATGAATAACTTTGCTATTCATAAACATGTTGTAAAAAGAAAAAATCTACAGAAATGAATATAATTTGGTAGAGTTCTTATAGGAAACTAGAAAAATCAAACATAGGTTAAGGAAGATAAGAAAAAAAAACCTGAGCAGATTAACTAGAACTTCAGATATCAATGTAAATTCATGGTTTCTAAAATTTGTATATAGACAGATGATAAATAAAGGAAAGGAACTGCTAAGTATGTAATATTTGTATAATATATGATAGCTATCTGTCAAATATTTGTGTAATATACACAAAATGATATTCTCAGTTTCACCAATCTTTTTATTTTTCTTTTTCTCCCCCTGATCTCAGCAAATGGCAGTATTAAAAACTGTCACTGTCACTGTCCTCCCGTTGTTCATCGATTTGCTTGAGTGGGCCCAGTAACATCTTCATTTTGATACTTGTTGTTACTGTGTTTGGCATATCGAATACGTCATGGGGGGCTTGTCAGACTTTGTGGTGCAGGGGAGATACTCTCAGTAGCTTGCCAGGCTCTCCGAAAGGGACAGAGGAATCGAACCCAGGTTGGCCGAGTAGGCCACATGTATGGCAAACGCCCTACCACTGTGATATAGCTCCAGCTATATTTAATATTTTAATATATTTAATATTTTAATGGCGATATTAAAAAATTTAAAAAATTCAAGAAGATAACTTGAAATACACTGGTTTACCTTCCCTCATTCCCAAACAGTACAAGAGTAAATATAATCTTTTCTACATTAAAGTGCACCTTTAATCCAACAATGCATAAATATCAACACATTATACAAAATCCCCATCATCCCTCAACTGAGCCCTCTTCTTGCTCTCTTCCCCCACTCTACATTTTCCTTCATAGAACTTCGAAGAGTTTATAAAAAATAGTCAATGTGCCACCCCAATTAGAAATGCAATAACAGTTTGCTATCCTCCATAGAATAAAGTCTATATTTTAGTCTGTAAACACTACTAGTCATCTATTATTCTCACTTTATTTCATGATAAAACTTCTTTCCTGATCTTCCAGGAAACTCTGCATTGGACCTTTACACAGACTGAGCCATCTGCTTACTCTCCTTTGTCTGAAAACTCAGTACAGAAGAGTGCTTGATCCGTAGTCTCTTGCCACTGTAGGCTCAGCTCAGAGGAAACCTATTCATAAGCTATTCCCCTGATCACTCAGTTTTATGAAGCTTCCTACCATTAACCACTCAAATGTACAATAGTCTTTTAAAAAGACTTCCTAGTAATACAGCTTCAAATTATTGATATTTCCCTCTTGCCACCAGTCATCGTGTTGGTTCCACTTGGAACGTGGATGCAAAATCTTTAATTTTTGCCCCAGCCCCAACCATTGCTCATTAGCATGAGAGGTAGAGCTGAGTTTGAACTTTATGACCTCATTCCCACTATGCCAGTACTCTATCCTGGATTTATCCCTGGTTTTCTTTTTTGTGATTTTTCTTGAAGTAACATTTGTTTGAATGTACATGTTTGTATGCTTTATAATTATTATTATAGTGCCATTGCACAACCACCACCAAAGTACTAATATACTTCACCACAATCCAGTGGACCCATTTAGCCCACTTCTTCGAAACTTCAGTGCTAGGATCACCTAAGGGATTGTTTTTATTGAATATTGTCTATTCCCTTGTTTGTTTCTTTGTGTGCTACTTAGAAGTGAGATCACGTAGTATTTATCCCTACCCTTCTTATTTATTTAAATTGATCCTGTCCAGTTGCATGTTGTACCAAAAAATCACGATTTCCTTTTTTCTATAGTTGAATATGTTTCCTTGCATATATACCAGAATTTTTATATATAATCATCTGTTGTTGGCCATTTTAGTAGTTTCCAGATCTTGACTGGTTTTCATATCACTGCAATCAACTTATGTGTGCACGTCATGTCAAACAAGTTTGACATTATGGAATAGAATTGCTGGGTCATATGATAGCCCTACTTTTAGTTTTTTCAGAACTTCCATATTATTTGTCAAAGAGGTTAAACTCAGTTTGCATTTGCATTAGCAGTAAATAAGGTTTCCTTTATCTATGCATCCCTGCCAGCACTTATTTCCATTCTTTTTGATAAAGGCCGTTCTTACTAGTATGATGTGATATCTCATTGTATTTTTTAAATTTTTCATTTGCCTGATAATTAAGGAATATGAGCCCTTTTTACTGCATACTGAAGACTGTCTATGTGTCTTTTTTGAGAAGTATCTCTTCAGCTAGGTAATCATGGTTTCCTAGCTGAAGAATGGTTTCCTAGACTCCACTAATATGATTATGGAAAAAATGAATTTTGCCCACATTTTTAGTTATGATGAAAATCTATTTACAGATAATAATTTCAGAACTCATTATCCTAAGAATAAAATATCAAAAATAAAGTTTGAAGATAGTAATTTATTTCCTTTCCTAGAATGAAAATATGAAGTGAAACATTATATACAGTATGAAATACAGGAGCCACAGAGATAGTACAGTGGGCAACCAGGATTAATCTCCAGCCCCCCACATGGTCCCCTCAGTTCACCAGGAGTGACACCTGAGCACAGTACTATAAGCACTTAGCACTGAGCCAGATAGATAAGACACCTCCAACCAGAAGGAGAGAGAGAGAGAGAGAGAGAGAGAGAGAGAGAGAGAGAGAGAGAGAGAGATTTGGGCTCAGAGAAATAATCTAGTGTGTAGAACTTGCTTGCCCTGAATGCTGCCAATTCAAGTTCAACCCCTTGTACTGTATACGATCCCCCAATCTCACATGAGTGATCCCTGATAGAAGAACCAAGAGTAAGCCTTGAGCAGAGTGTGGCCCACAAAAAGGTGAAAACTTTATCATTATGTTCAGTAAGACATAAATATATTCTCTATCAGTTATAAACAGAAAGTTACCTTTCTAGTAAAACACTCAGTACTTACTCATACTATTCTTTAATGTTTCACATAGAAGATACACTTCAAAAGAATTCAGACACCTTCAAGTTGAACAAAAACATAGCAGTATATGGATTTAATTGCATTCCTGGCTGATTCCTTTCGGAACCTATACTGACTTTAAATATACACATGGTTTCTGAATTACAAAACATATCCTCCTTATATAACAAAGATAACATAGTTCAAGAAAATAACACAGAAGTCTCTCTCTAGCTCTACACAATGATTGTTTTGATTTTCTATGGACAAGCATATTTTCCATTAATGACACTCTTTATTTCCTTTGTCTGAATTAGTACATAGCAAAAACAAAAAAAAAAAAAATCCACAACAATTTTAAGACGAATGAAATGGTCCATGGAGACTATGAACCGAAGTCTCTAGTGAATTAAAAATGTAATTTAATTTACTAGAAAAGTAATAACCCAAGTACCTATGGGATTAATGCCCATGAGAAATGAAGGGATCAGTATCAGCAGAAAACAATCGTACTCAGAAAAATTAAGATTCTAAGTCCAAAAAAAGAGGAAAACATATAGAACTTCCATTGACCATCTGTGAAGCCCTCGATTTTCCAGACAACAGTTTTTATAATGTTAATTAATGCATTCCTGAAGGTCGTATAAATTATTTGATAAAAACATTTTTATTTAGGTATCCTGATTTACAATACTGTCACTCATACTTTCCATGGATACGCCATTAAAACACTATACCAACCACCAGGTGGCACTCTTCTCTCCACTGTTCTCCATTTCCATTGTGAACTGAGGTCTATACAGAAAATATTCAATTCCGATCACTTTGAAAATTTGCTTTTCCCTTACTTTGTTTATTTTTTTATCTTATATTGGGGTAGATCTCTCTCTCTTTCCTTCTCTCTCTCTCTCTTTAATTTGGGAGGAGGTAACACCAGGACTCATAAGGGAATAGAGCTAAATAGAGGAATTCGGTGACCCGATGATGCTACTGTTGGTATCTACCCACAATATGTGAAAATTGTTAGGACACGGATGGTGACCTCCCTTTAACATCAAAGAGACTCCAGAGACTGCAAAGAGCAAGCAAGGTTTACTGTAAGACTGGTTAGCCAGAGTCAAGCCACCTACACAGGCACGCAGGTCCAATAGGTTAGGCAAGACCCCGAGATTCTTCAAAGGGGATCTTATATATGCCTTCACTGGCCATTAAAGCAGAGCCAATGCATTTCATAGCCAATAGATTTGTAACAACATACACTTTCTTAACCAATCCATTTAAAAGTAAAACACTCCTTAGCCTATTGTTTCAAAGATCAGCATTGACGTACATGGGCATTGTGGCTAGCGGGTATCTCATAACTCAGACTTCTGGTTATCTTCTATGTCTACCCGGCTCCCCGTGATTTACAACTCAGAACACCCGCATTCCGTGGAGGGAATGAGGGGAGAGTTACTAGCAGAGGGGCAGATAAGAAAGAGTCAACTGTGGAGACAGGATTTACATCTCAAGGCTTTACTAGGGAGGAGGCAGGTAAGGAGGAGTTACTAATTAGCAGAGTTTAGCTCTGGAATTTCCCTCAGGATCCCATGGGACCTTGCAAAAATATTTATTCCAAAAGATATGTGTGCATCTATGTTCATTGCAGCACTTATTACAGTACAGATAGCATGAAAATAGCCCAGGTGTCCAATGACAGAAAAGTGCATAGTTTATAATGAAGGTGTAGGATATATATACAATGGAATACTATGCAGCCACAAGGAATAATAGAGCAATTTTCTGAAATTGGGTAGAAGTCGAAGACATCATTTCATGTGAAATAGGTTGGAAAGATAAGAAAAACACTGAAGTTCTCATAATCTCTGTCATATTAAAAAAATAAACAAAACATGTCTAGGCAATGGTAGGTAACAAAAGTGCACAAAACCAGATTAGTGGTAGGAAGCAAAGTCACTGGCAAAACTAGGGACTCTAGATTAGAGAAACGAAAATGCCAAGGACGGAAATGGAGAGGTGAAGTGAGAAGATAAGGTCTGGAAGTAACAAAGATACAAAGGTGAGGGAATTTGGCTGCTATGTGGTAGAGAAGATAAGCATCCTTATATAGCTAAAACACTAGCTCCAACACTGCTCTAAGTCCGGCATCCAAACCACAATTGCAGTTAAAAATGTATCTGCCAAAGTCAGGATGGGGGATGGAAGAGACCTGGGGTCAGTAGTGGGGGGATGGGGACACGAGTGGTGGGTTTGGAGTTGGGGATATTTTAAGCTGAGAACCTGCTGCAAAAATTCTATGTAAATAAGGGTGTGCAAAGGCAAAAAAATTAAAAGAATTTTTTTGTTTGGGGGGTGATACTCATTGGTACGCAGGAATTATTCCAGGTGGGGCTATGGAGTGCTGGGAACTGAATCCTGGTTAGCTAAATGCAAGGGAAATGCTCCACTCCCTGTGCTCTCTCTCCAATCCCCACAAGTTAAACAACGTTTCTAGTGCAAAAGCAATTTTCAAGTTTGTAGAGGCAATGGAGGAAGGACACAAGGCCTCAGATCTTTCTTCAAAGAGCAGTTAGAGCACAGAGGACAGTGGGTGAAAAGATACTAGAAAAAATACTAAAGCCTGCTAAAAAGGGAAGCCTCTTCAACTAGTGGTGCTGGGAAAACTGGTCAGCCACATGTTTTACTCAGATCCCTATCAAACCTCCTGTACAAAGGTTACATCAAATGTATTAAAGACCTAGATATCAGACCTGAATCTGCAAGATATACTGAGGCGTATACATAGGTAGAACTCTCCATGACATTGAATTTAGGGACATCTTTAACGACTCAAAGCAAATAGAAGCAAAGTTAAACAAATGGAATTACATTAAATGAAGAAGCTTCTGCATTTGAAAGGAAGTGATAGCCAAGATACAAAGACACCCCACAGACTGGGAGATAATATTCGTCCACCATTCATTTGATACATGGTTAAGAGCCAAGATATACAAAAACACTCATGGAGCTTTACAAGAAAAAAAATCAAGCCTCATCCAAAAATGAGGGTAAGAGATGAACAGAAACTTCTTCAAAGGAAGACATGCAAATGGTCAAAAGGCATATGAAAAAAATGTTCACATCACTAATCATAGGGAACTGCAAACCAAAATAACAAGACACCACCTCACACCAAAGACACTGGCAAGCATAAAAAACCAACAAGCAAACAAGTGCTGTCCTGGGGGGGAGGGTGGAGATCTTTATTTATTGCCTGGTGGGGATGTTGGCTGGTAAAGCTTTTGGAAAAACAATATGGACCATCCTCAAAATAACAGCAACAACAAAATGCAATCAAGGCCCTAGGAATTGAGGTTCCATAGGACCCAGATGTTACACTTCTTGGAATATACACCAAAAAACCCCTTACGCCCAAAAAAACAATGCAGAAAAGACATCTGTACATATAGGTTCATTGGAGCGCTGTTCACAATGGTCCAAATGTGGAAACAACCCAAGTGCCTAAGAACATAAAATTTGGTAAAGAAACTATGGTACATAGCAGTTAGGCAAGAAAAAGACATCCAGGGCATCAAAATAGAAAAAAAGGAATCAAACTCTCACGATTTGCAGATGACACGGTACTATATTTAGAGGACCCCAAAGCCTTTACCAAAAAACTCCCAGAAACAATGGACTTGTATAGTGGTAAAGTCTCAGGCTATAAAATCATTACCCAAAACTCCATGACTCTCCTCTATGCAAATAATGAGAGAGAAGAAAGTGTTATAAAAAAAAAAAAAGGCAATACTCTTTACAATCATGCCTCAGAAAATCAAGTACCAGCGATGGAGCAATAGCACAGTGGGTAGGGTGTTTGCTTTATACACAGCTGACCGGGGTTCGATTCCTAACATCCCATATGGTTCCTTGAGCACCTCCAGGAGTAATTCCTGAGTTCAGAGCCAGGAGTGAGTGACCCCTGTGCATTGCCAGATGTGACCCACAAAGCAAATGGAGAAAAGAAAGAAGAGGAAAAAAAGAAAAGCAAAAAGAAAAGAAAATCAATTCAGCCGAAGAGAAGGACAACATGGAGGGCAGGATCCACAGATCCCAAAGGAAAAAAAAAAAAAACAGGTTCCAAAAAGAGCCGAGAACACCGGGAAGTCCCAGATGGGGTAGGTACCGCATCCCGCCTCCCCCAGATGGAACCCCGGTGACCAGAAGCGTCTACAAGCACAGCTCGAGAATGCGGGAACTAGGACTTTTCCTCAAATCTGCCGGGACTACAACTCCCAGGTAACCTCAGATTCCGGAAGTCACGCCCACAGCCCGCCCCCCAGCGCCATATTTGCAGCATTCAGCCGAAGAGAAGGACAACATGGAGGGCGGGATCCACAGATCCCGAAGGAAAAAAAAAAAAAAACAGGTTCCAAAAAGAGCCGAGAACACCGGGAAGTCCCAGATGGGGTAGGTACCGCATCCCGCCTCCCCCAGATGGAACCCTGGTGACCAGAAGCGTCTACAAGCACAGCTCGAGTATGCGGGAACTAGGACTTTTCCTCAAAACCACGCAGCCCCTTACGCTGCCGCGTGACATCTCTCTATACACAAAGTGATCCATGGGAAGTAAACCACCCAACGTTTCTCTCTGAAAATCATAGTTAAGTTTGGAGCACGGCCACAGCCCCAGAAACACAAGGACTTAATGCATAACCCAGCAGCTTGGAGCAGAAAAGTGAACGGGCTATGCATTAATCCAGGCCATCATGTCTGTCCGGAGGGGAAAGGGTGTTGCCCCATTCGCCCTCTTCTCTCTGGAAAGAAAGATGTTGGCCACATGGGAGCCTTGTGGACAGCAGGCATGAGCCGGGGGAGTGGGGGCGACTAAAACCTCATGGGAAGGGGGCATTCCGGTCCGTCCTTCACACCCTACCGAGGTCACCAGTTGCCCCCCACGAGCGGCTCTCCAGCACGGCCACAGCCCCAGAAGCACAAGGACTTAATGCAGAACCCAGTAGCTTGGAGCAGAAAAGTGAAAGGACTATGCGTTAATCCAGGCCATCAAGTCTGCCAGAGGGGAAAGGGTTTTGCCCCATTCGCCCTCTCTTCTCTGGAAAGAAGGATGGCGGCCGCATGGGAACCTTGTGGACAGCAGGTATGAGCCGGGGGAGTGGGGGCGACTAAAACCTCATGGGAAGGGGGGCGTTCCGGTCCGTCCTTCACGCCCTACCGAGGTCACCAGTTACCCCCCACGAGCGGCTCTCCAGCACGGCCACAGCCCCAGAAGCACAAGGACTTAATGCAGAACCCGACAGCTTGGAGCAGAAAAGTGAACGGACTATGCGTTACTCCAGGCCATCAGGTCTGTCCGGAGGGGAAAAGGTGTTGCCCCAGTCGCCTTCTCCTCTCTGGAAAGAAAGATGGTGGCCACATGGGAGCCTTGTGGACAGCAGGTATGAGCCGGGGGACTGGGGGCGACTAAAACCTCAAAGGAAGGAGGGCGTTTTGGTCCGCCCTTCACGCCCTACCGAGGCCACCAGTTGCCCCCCACGAGCGGCTCTCCAGCACGGCCACGACTCCAGAGCACAGAAACCAATTTCTTAACTATCTGACTTTCAGTAGAAATACTTCCAGGGTCAGAAATCCAAAACCAACATTTAATTCTTGAACCCAGCTGTAGAAAGCAAATCACTTCACAATGCTTTTTCAGCATGTCTGTTTTGGGGGGGGGGGGGGGGGTAAACTCTAAATAATAGTGGTGAATCTTTTATTGAAACAATGAATCTAATCAAAGCAGATAGAGTGTTAACTAGAATTCATCTGCCCCACAGGGACTGGGAGGGGTGGGGGGTGGGGTTTTATTGGGGTTCTTCATGGTAAAAAATAAGTATTGGTAAAGGGAAATGTGTTTGATATTTGCATGACTGAGACCTAAACCTGAAAGCTTTGTAACCTTTCCCACGGTGATTCAATAAATAAATAAATTAATTAAAAAAATAAAATAATAAAAAAATTTAAAAAAAAGAAAAGAAAATCAAGTACCTCGAAATCAGCTTAACTACGGAGGTAAAGGAACTGTACAAAAAAATTACAAAACACTACTTCAAGAAATAAAAGAAGACATGAAGAAATGGAAACACACCCCCTGCTCATAGATTGGGAGAATTAACAATGTCAAAATAGTAATACTCCCCAAAGCACTATACAGATTCAATGTGATGCCTATGAGGGTACCCATGACATTCTTTAAAGAAATGGATCTAACACTCCTGAAATCCATATGAAACAAGAAGCTCCCACCAATAGCTAAAGCAATTCTTGGGGAAAAATGATGGGGGCACCAAATTTCCCAACTTCAAACTGTACTACAAAGTGGTGGTAATTAAAACAGCATGGTATTGGAACAAAAGCAGGTCCACAGAACAGTGGCATAGGGTTGAATATCCTTACACCCACCCTCAAGTATATGATCATATAATCTTTGATAAGGGATCAAGAAATGTTAAGTGGAGCAAGGAAAGCCTCTTTAACAAATGATGCTGGAAAATCTGGACAGCTACATGCAAAAAAATGGGCTCAGACCTCGATCTAACAACAGGCACAAAAGTCAGATCAAAGTGGATCAAAGACTTCAACATCAGACCAGAATCCACAAGGTACATTGAAGAAAAGGTTGGCAAAACCCTCTACAACATTGAAGCTAGAGGTATCTTTAAGGATGAAATGCAGTTGAACCAAGCAAGTGGAAATAGAGATAAACAAATGGGACTATCGTAAACTAAGAAGCTTCTGCACCTCAAGAGAAACAGAGGTTAACTACGGAGAATACAAGGACAGTCTACAGAATGGGAAAGGATATCACCCAACACCCCTCAGATAAGAGGGGTATTGGGTGAATATCAAGGATATAAAAGACACTGGTTGAAATCTACAAGAAGAAAACATCCAACCCCATCAGAAAATGGAGCGAGAAAATGAACAGAAGCTTTCCCAAAGAAGAAATCCGAATGGCCAAAAAAGCACATGAAAAAAATGCTCTTCATTTCTAACTATCAGGGAGTTGCATGTCCAAATAACAATGAGATATCATCTCACACAACAGAGACTGGCACACATCCCAAAACACAAAAGCAACTGGTGTAGGCGAGGATGTGGGGGGAAGGGGGCTCTCCTTCATTGCTGGTTGGAATGCCGAATGGTCCAGCCTTTTTGGAAAACAAATGAATGTTTCTCAAAATACTAGAAATTGTTCTCCCACCACCATATTTCAGGTGTTTCCATCCTGAACCCCAATCCCTACCCAAAAGCAGAAAGAAATAATATAGTATTTCCCTCTAAGGTTGTTTGCCTCCTACTTTGAATCCCATCAAATGTGGTGCGATACCCTTGGAATATGGGTAGAGTGTGTCCTATGAAGTGTCCAGGAAAAGGTTCACGAGTGGGTGAGGCTCCACCTGAGCATGTGGAGAGTGGCCGTGAGCATGGTGGTGGTTGAGTTCTGGGGGTTTCCGCTGTTGGGGCTGGGTCCCTTGGGGCGGGGAGGGGTCTCACCACCCTCCTTGGGCCACCCAGAATGAAACAGCCTGGCAGAGGGTTCAGCATGATTATGGTGAGCATCATATATGCTCCCTTCAAGGAGAGAAGGACATGTGATCAGGTGGATCTCAATTCTTTATCTGACGTGTTGAGTAAAAATATTTTCTCCCATTCAGCTGTCTTTTGGTTTTGGTTTGTGTTTCTTTTGTCATGCAGAAACTCTTTAATTTGGTGTCATCCTATTTATTTTTGATCTTCTGCCTTTGGCTGTGGCATTGTATCATTGACGACAACTTTTAGGTTCAGGCTTTGGAGCATTCTGCCTTTATTTTCCTATTATAGATAATATTCTGATCTTTGATCCACTCTGACTTTTGTGTAAGGTGTGAAATACTCATCTAGCTTTATTTATTTTTAAAGTGTGATCATCCAGTTTTACCACAACCATACTTATCATCCAGTTTTACCACAACCATGCTGAGACCAGTCTCCACACGCATGAAGGTACCGGCAGAGGAACAAAGGCATGAGGGTCCCGGGACTGAGATCTCCAAGCCTGCTCGGATCAAGGCTGAGCATCCTCCAGCCAGATCCTCCATCTTCCAGTAGGCAGTGGTCACACCCACCAACTGACCCCCTGGCGCCGTGTAATCCCATCAACGGCCAAGACCCAGAGACTACAAAACCCAGCTCCCGGAAGCACGCAGCCGCATTTATGGCCGCACGACATCTTATTATCTCATTCTTACTTTGGACAACCTGGCAGGCTACCAAATGTAATCTGCCCACACGGCAGAGTCTGGCATACTCCCCATGATGTACCCAATATGCCAAATACCAGTAACAATGATGGGTCTCATTCTTCTAAACCTGAAAGAGCCTTGAATGTGGCACTTTAAAATCTTAGGACGGGGCCGGAGCAATAGCATAGTGGATAGGGCGTTTACCTTGTACACGGCCAACTTGGGTTCGATCCCCGGCATCCCATATGGTCCCCTGAGCACCGCCAGGAGTAATTCCTGAGTGCAGACCTAGAAATAAACCCTGAGCATCGCTGGGTGTGACCCAAAAAGCAAAAAAATAAAAATAAAAATAAAAAAAATCTCAGGGCTTGGATGAAGGAGACGTTACTGGTGCCTGCTCCAGGCAATCGACGAACAACATGATGATCATGATTGTGATTGTGCATCTGATTCAGTTCTTCCTGTAGTGATTGTGAAAGGTTGATCCCAACTTCAACCTTGTCTTACCAATTATTGTCAGGCCCTGGTATTCCACTGTAAGACCCCCCCTTTTCCAACTTAACTGACCCAGTGAACGCTTATGGACTTCAGAATTTATGGTTCTCAATGGTTTATATTGCCTTACCTGCTGTGCTATCACTTCAGCCCCAATGGCTTATAATTGTTACAAATGAATTACTGTGCTGAAAACTTACCGTTCACTAGGCCTTCCTTCAAGTTGGTTTCTGTGGAAATTGTGACAAACCCTAATTGTTCATTTCAGCATTTCCTAAGTTTCTGAGGTAATGAGATCTTACACACTTGTGTTGTTCCTACTTTTATCTTAGTTCTGGCTCAGGCTATTTTTGAGGGTTATATTGTTCATTTTAGTGGGAAACTGATTAAAGCCCGAGCTCAAAGTAACCTAATTACTACTGTAGTTCCTTTTCTTACGAATTTCAGTAGGCTTAGGAAATATAATTATGTATTAAAACAGAATAAAATATATTTAATATATGCATACATTCATACAAACATACATGATACATAGCTATAGATATCTGTGCATGTCAGTATATATTTACTTTTATATAAAACTCTTAGAAATGAGGCATTTACATTGATATCTTGAATTCTCCTTGCACTCAGTCTTTTTGTTTGCCATAAAGTCTACATATTTTTTTCCTAGTTCCTTGGTAAAAACTCTGGCAATAAACAATATATTAATTTTCTCATTCGATGGTAGCCTAAAATATTTTAGCATAGATTTTTCCTATGCCCCTATAAAAAAAACCAACCTCTGTAAAAAACCCCTCAGAATTTGTTTACAATTAATTCTTCATATTTCTAGATCAAGAGTGAGGTGTATAAATTTAGAAAGTAAGGTGTGAGAACTGTGATTAATCATTTCTTCATCTACTTTGAACTTTGATTCGTCATTTTTTCATCCATTTTGATAAGATTATGGAATTTAATTGCAATACCAATGTACTGATTTTATTTTTTAATTTACTTTCCTTTCAGGTTCTCACTTTCATTTGAAACACTTAAACTACTTTTGTTTCTGAATACATAGTAACAAGTTTCTAAAGGGTAAAAACTATGACAGCTATATGAACCTATAGAAAGTTATATGATGGGTAAGATTTATATAATGTAAAGTTTCATGTAATTCTATAAAGAATATCAGAGTGAAGAATACACATCTGCTTATAATGTTAATCTAGAAGAGAGGAAGAAATTAATGATAAAAAATAGAACATGGAAATGCTATTTGATAAATTCCTTCTTGAGGTGATCAAAATTGCCTTCAGAAAATATATAAAATTGATAGTATCTCCTGATTCATATGACAATCATACTACATGATTTATCTTGTGACTACAGTAGTTCTATGTATAAGATCAGTAAACTGGGAGGCGGGTCTTGCCTTCCAAGTTTACTTAGGTAGCACAAGACAGATCACTTGATATCCCCTTACTCATCGATTTGCTCGACAGGGTGCCAGTAACACCTTCATTTCTCCCTGTTGTGTGCTAGCATAGCCCAATGGCATCTGCTCGTTCTAGGAATTTGAAGAGCCTCAAACCGATCATTCAGGGTCTTGACGAAGAAGTCTGACCATCTTGTAGGTGGGTGTCCACGCGATCTTTTAACGTCCTGTGGAATCCAGTCAGTAATGACTCTAGTCCAGCAGTCATCTCTAAATCTCATTACATGTCCAGCCCATCTGATTTTCAATGCCTTGGCACACGAGACAGCGTCCCTGATTCTTGAAAATTGATGGAGGCTGGAACTCCGGATTCTTTCTCTCATTTGAGTGAAGCGTGATACTCCAACCATAGCTCTTTCAATTCTTCTTTGAGATACCCGAATAGCATTCTCATCTTGTTTTCGTAGGGCCCAGGTCTCTGAGGCATATGTTAATGCAGGAAGAACAGTGGAATCAAAGAGATGTGCTCGGAGCTGGAGATTCTTTGTCCTCTTAGTTATTTCTCCGATGCTTTTGAAGGAATTCCAAGCTGCTGTCTTCCTCCTGCACAATGCAGGTGCCAGATCATTCATCATGTTGACTTCTCGACCTAGTACCGTCGAGAAGTACCGACACACAACTGTTGCATTTGGAGATTTTCATTCCATTGAGAGTGAACAGAACGTCAGGAACAAGACTGTTTCTCATGAACATTGTCTTTGTGAGATTTAGCTGTAATCCTACCTTTCCACACTCACAGTCGAAGTCGGTCAGCATTTGTGCCTCTTGGCTGATATTTGGTGTTATTAGAATGATGTCAACAGCAAAGGGGAGGTGGTATAGTCGCCGACCATCTATCTTCACTCCTAATTCCTTCCCACTCCAGTCGTCACATGACATTCTAAAGGGTGGCACTTAAGAGTTTCAGTGAAATAGTATCACCTTGCTGAATTCCTCTCTT
The DNA here is from genome assembly GCF_029834395.1 of Sorex fumeus. Taxonomy (NCBI): domain Eukaryota; kingdom Metazoa; phylum Chordata; class Mammalia; order Eulipotyphla; family Soricidae; genus Sorex; species Sorex fumeus. Next base: position 12,889,941 of record NW_026606086.1, on the reverse strand, counting down.
GATATTGATAATCACTTCTTTGTAGAATGGTGAGATCCTAGTAGTGAATCCGTAATACAGCTCTCGGAGGACCCTGATTTATTGAGTTTGAACACCCTGATTGACTAGGACTTCACTGACTGCTTCCATCTCAACAGAATCAAAGGCCTTATTTAAATCAATGAACGTTAGACAGAGTGGCATCTTGAACTCTCGAGAAACCTCAATGAGCTTGGGTATCGTGTGGATATGGTCAATGGTGCTGAATCTTTTTCAGAACCTGACTTGCTCGCATGGTTGTACTTCATCTAGTATTCTGCCAATCCTGTTTAGGATGACTTGAGTGAACAGCTTGTAGATGACAGACAATAGGCAGATTGGGTGATAGTTGCCAATGTTGTGGATGTCTCCCTTCTTGTACAGTAGTACAGTCCTGCTGGTTTTCCATTGGGACGGAACCTTGTATTCAGACAGGTAGCATGTGAAGAGCCGAGCCAGCATGTTGATGACTACTGACGGTAGGTTCTTCAGGTGTTCAGGTCTGACCTTGTCTGGGACAGATACTCTTTGTTTCTTTATTGATGAGATGGTGTGTCGGATTTTGGAAGGGAGAATGTTGGGAACAACATATCCAACCTGCAGAAGTTGGTATGTGGCAAGTGGACGTGGCTATTGAAGAGATCTGAGTAGAAGTCATGAATAATCTTTTCCATTGCCCCTCTGGAAGATGTGATAGATCCATCAGGACGTCGGAGGGCAGTCATCTTGGTCTTGTAGTTGGTGAAGGACAGGCGGGCATTACGAATGCTTTTCCCGGCTTCTGCCGCATCTACCAGCACTGCTGCTCTTCTGTCTTTGAGGTCTTCCTTGATCACTTCTCTGCACTGTTTTGCGAGCTTAGACATTCACTTGTGGTTGCCTGAGGCATGCACCAAGCCACGTTGGTGAAGAAGCTCAAGAGTGTTCAAAGACAGGCTTTTTTTTTGTGGTTATCTCTCTCTTTGAGTTCCTCACACTATCTTGGAGGTGCTGAACCAGTCGATCTTATTCCTTGTTAATGTTGTCAATGATGGCATCTTCCCATGTTGCCGCAGTAGTGCCAAAGAGCTCCCAGTTGGTGGTTGTTCTGGGAGTTCTCTTCTTAAACTTTGCATTCCTTTCTCCCCACTCTGTGAAGTAGAATTTTGCACAAAGGAGACAGTGGTCCAATCCCATTTGGAATTTTGGGATAACAGCAACATCGGTCAGGCAAGACCATCAATTGAATATGATGTGGTCAATTTCGTTGTGGAACCGTCCACCAGGAGACTCCCAGGTCCAACATTTAGATTCGGCCTTCTGTAATTGTGAGTTACCATGGATGGTCTTGGTTTACATGATGAACTCAGACAGTCTGTCGCCCTGTTCATTCCATTCTAGGCCATGGGTCCTGAGGTGGAGTTCTTCGGCTGATCTTCTCGGTCCTATCTTGGCATTAAAATCACCGACAATGATCTTGTAGAAGGTGTGGTCTTCTTTATAGAATTTCTCCAGCTCCATGTAAAACTTCTCAATTTCTCTCTCACCACAATTGGATATTGGTGCATAGACAACAAAGATAAAAACTGCTGGCAGTGAGCCACATCTATTCAAGTGCAATCGTCCAATTCAGGTTGTTAGGTATTCGAATGAATCAATACTCATGGCTAAGTTCGTGTTGACAAGGACACCGACACCACTGATGCCTCCTTTGTCGCCTGTTCGAGGAAGAGTTCTTCTCCAGTGTCAAAAACAGCATGATGTGGATTCCTTCTCGTCTCGGTCAGACCAATGATGTTGCACTTGATCTTTCGCGCTGGCACCATCAGGTTCTCTATGGATGCATCAAATGCCAGTGCATTGAAAGTACAGACAGTCATTTTTGTCTTTCTTTGTTTGGGCAGCCTAGTTCGTCCTTGAGATTTTATCAGTCTCTCCTTCCATATCCTTCTCAACGCTACCGTCTTCAGGGTCAGGGGAATGAGATACATTTCATTTACTGGATTTGGCATATCGAATACACCACGGATAGCTTGCCAGGCTCTGCCATGTGGGTGGGATAGTCGTGGTAGCCTAAACACACAAATAAACTTTACAGGTGTTCCTATTCAGGCATATCTGCTGGTAATGATACTCTCGGTAGCCTGTAGGGTTCTCTGAGAGTGAGAATTAGAGAATAAGAATAAGCTTCTGGGAGCTTGGTGTTATAATCTCTGGATCCTGGCCATTGTTGAGATTACACGGCAGTTGGTGGGTGTAACTGTCTAGCTACTGGAAGGCCCAGTCCCAAAACATACAGGCTTGGAGATCTTAGCCCCGGGTCCCGCACATCTGGGTTCCTCTGCTGGTTCCTTTATGCATGAGGCTCATCCAAGTGTGTGGAGAGTGGTCTCAGCATTGCTTTGGCTGGGTCCCAGAGGTCTTCAGCTGTGGGGCCCTGGTGAAGACAGCCAGGCACGGGAGTAAGAGACTCACAAGACAGATATGTGAGTTTAATGCAGACCAATTGCCTCCTGTTCCCTTTGATACATTAGCATCCCTGTGATAAATTAGATGGACTTCATGGCATCATTTTATTTATATTTTATAGATAGAAAAGCATGTGAATGGGTTGTTATCATTAGTCAGTATTTGGTCCTGTCATATGATTCCTCATATGTGAGCTCTGTGACTCTTATGTGAAGATTGGTCAGCACCATGAAGTCATTAAGGAGGAAGTCATTCCTCTGTCACAACACTCATTATGCTGGGAGTGACAATTGACCTACAAATAGAGATTATGCTTTGTTTCTATAAGCTTATCTGGTATTTGTAACTGGGAATTTGACCATAATAGTTCTCATCTTGGTCGATTCTCATTTAAAACAGCTACGTATTTTTTTCTTCAAAAATTTCTCTTTCTTAGAAATCTTAGTATATTAGCAGAGTTTCTTGGCCCTATGCCTGGCTGTCCTCGCCAGGGACCCTTGGAGGTGGGTGAGGGTTGAGTTTTCCTCTCTAGCCTGAGCAGAGCCCCAGCAGCTGAAGACCTCCAAGACCCAGTCACAGCCATGCTGAGACCACTCTCCACATACTAGGATGGGCCTCCCACGTGAAGGAACAGCAGAGGAAACCAGGTGTGCGGGACCCGGAGCTGAGATCTCCAAACCTCCTCGGTTCAGGACTGGGCCTCCTCCACCCAGATCCCCCATCTTCCAGTAGCTAGACAGTTACACCCACTAACTGCCATGTAACCCCATCAACAGCCAAGATCCATAGACTATAAAATCAAGCTCCTGGAAGCACAGGGCCGCACTTGAGGCCACACAACCTCTTATTGTCTAGTTCTCACTCTCAGAGAACCCAGCAGGCTACCAAGAGTCTCCTGCCCACATATATGCCTGACCGGGGACACCTGTAAAGGTGATAAGAAGCTGCCCCAAAAGCCTCCATCCCTCTGGGAGAGCCCGGCAAGCTACCGAGAGTATCCCGCCCATATGGCATAGCCTGTCAAGCTACCCATGGTGTACTCAATATGCAGAAAACAGTAACAATGATGGTCCTCATTCCCCTGACTCTGAAAGAGCCCCCAATATGCCATCGGTCTACACTAGCACGTGAAAGGGATGAATGGAGACATTACAGGTGCCCGCTCGAGCAAATTGATGAAAAACGGGATGATAGTGATAAAAATCTTATTTATTACTGGCTTTGTTTCCAAATACCTGGATGGCAGATTAAGTGGAGACAAGACCAACTCTATCAAGACCCTCTTCAGTCAAATCTTTTTTTTTTTTTTGTTTTCCTCGTATGCAGTTTTTTTTTTCCTCATGGTTGTGACGTCCTATGATTGCTATGTGGCCTTCTGCAAACCCCTGCATTATGTGACCATCATGAACCAAGGAGTCTGTAGGATTCTTATCATTTGCTGCTGGGCTGATTTATTAACTATTCTTTCACCCCTTGCTCTGACCCTTCTGGAATTCTGTAATTCTGTAGCTCTGTTATGGATCATTTATTACCATGACGCTTCTCCATTAGTGAAGAATTTCTGTTCAAATATTGGTTCATTGAGCATCCGGTAATGGTTTTTGCTGTGCTGACCTTCATAGTGTTCCTGGTGTGGTGGCTTATCCTACATTAGCATCATCAGGATGATCTTCAGATAGCCCTCTGGTCAGCAAAGGAAGAAAGCTTTCTCCACCTGTTCCTCTCACTTGATTGCGGTTTCCCTCAGCTATGGCAGTGCCATTTTTATATATATAAAACCTTCAGCCAAGGATGAAGTGGCCATGAATAAGGCAATTTCTCTGCTTGCTACATCTGTAGCCCCTTTGTTGAAACCTTTATTCATACTTTGAGAAATAAACAACTAAAGCAATCCTTGAATGATTTCTATTTCATTCAAACAAGTAGTAATGCAGTAATTAAAAAATTGCTGGAATGTGGATCAAAAGTGAAGCTACACAATTGACATAGAATAGTTTCCTTATCTAAATTTTTATAAGTGAATCACTGTGAGAAACACAGTTACAAAGCTGTTCATGGTTTGATTTCAGTCTGTCTGTTTCAACACCATGCCTTCACCAGTGTACATTTCCCAAGAATGTCCCCAGTTTCCCTCCTGCCACCCTCCACTAGCCTGTCTCTATGACAAGTACTTCCCTTCTAACTCTCTCTCTCTTTCTCTCTCTCTCTCTCTCCATCCTTTTCAGCATTATGATTTGTTTCTTTACCTACTTTCAGCACACTGTTTTTATCAATAGTTATCACTTCTAACTATCATTGTCATAGTCATCCCCTCTCTATCGTAAGGTCCCTCTCCCCCAACCACTTTGAGGCAAGATTCCAACTGGCCCTTTTTTCTAATGTCCTTGGGGATTGGTCTCAAATTATGTTTTTTGTTTTATATCCCACAAATGAGTCCCATCATCCTATGTCCTCTGACTCATTTCATTCAGCATGATATTCTCCTTGTTCATTCATTTATAAGCAAATTTCATAACTTCATTTTTCCTAACTGCTGCATAATATTTTGTTGTGTAGATATGCCATAGTTTCTTTAACCAGTCATCTATTCTTGGGCACTTGGATTGTTTCCAGATTCAGGGTAGTGTGAATAGTCATAGTGCTTGAATAAACGTATATTTTGGGACTATACCACAGGGCCCAAAAACACACAGCAGAAATGCTATCTGCACTTCTTTGTTCCTTTCCTACTTACATTTTTACCCCTTTGTACTGTGATTTACTGTACTGTTGAAGACCTTTTTGTGCATACTTCATATATCAAACCCAAAACCAGACATTTCTTTCTCTGGCTTCAACCCAGTTAATCTGTTATGAAAATATGTATATGAAAGAATTTTAGGAGAGCAAAAGTGGATGAGAGTACCACATTTTACTAACATTTATTTTTAACTTTATTAGTTATTGCTGCTAGCCACTCTTTTCTTTATTCTTTTCTTCTTTTTTCCCCCTTTTTTTCTTTGTTTGGCTCACACTTAGAATTATTCTGGGTCAGTGCTAAGGGATCACTACTGGTGATGATCAGGGACCATATTCAGTACTCAGCACCAGGTGTTAGAACCGGTGTTAGTCAAATGTAAAGAACTGCCTTAACCCCTGTATTAGCTCTCTTTCTTTTGTCAAGTCTCTTTTTATGAGGAAAATTACACTGAAGATTTTTGAAAGGTAAACGTATCTTTAACTTTATATCAGGCTTGTCATTCTACCTGTCAATAAAAATTATATATGCCTATACATAGAGTATAGTAATATTCTTTGTCCCTTCCTATTTGGATGTCTTTAAAACAAATATAAATCAATTGGTAAAAGATGTGTAACTCCATAGTGATGCCATCCTGGTGACAGAGAGTCTCTGTATTAGACCACTTCCTTATGTTCTTTAACATTTTCAAGAAAGAGGCTCAGACTAAGAGAAAAATTTCCTTTCCCCCTTAACTTTAATGAAATACCATGGTTTCCAAAGATTTTCATAATGCTGTTGTTTTAGGCATTCAATGTTTCAACACCAATCCCATTGCCATTGTGACTATTGATACACCGTTGTCCCCAGTTCCCCTCCACTCACCAGGTGCCCAAGAACAGATGACTGGTTAAAGAAACACAAGATTACTTTATATTGCATATTACAAGGAAATATAAGTGAAATTATCAAAAAGTTTTTTGGTAAAAGAAAATTTGTGAAAATTGGTATATTTCATAATGTTTTTCCTAAGACATTGTTTGAGGACTTACTGAGCTGTTTGTGGTTATTTGAATCTCTTTGTTATTGTTTTAACTTATTGATCTCACTTATTCCACTATTTATACTATATGTGAATCAATCATAAAGAATATTTCTGTTTTGTAATTGCAGTTCTAATTTTCTATGTTTCATTTGAGTTTTCTATTATAATTGCTTTCTTTACTCTCTGAGGACATTAACCTCTGGTGCAAGGGCTGGAGATTCATTTATTTAATTAATAACATTTTAAATTCACTAGAGATTTTTTATTCAGAACCTTCTTTTACATTTTTTTAAAAATTTTATTAGTGAAACACCATGAGGTATAGTTTTAGACTTACAAATTTTTATGCTTGGGTTTCAGTTTTACAATGATCCAGTACCCATCCCTCCACCAGTGCCCATTCTCTATCATTTACATTTTAAAAAAATTTTTATTAGTGAAACACCATGAGATACAGTTGTAGATTTACAAATTTTTGTGCTTGGGTTTCAATTGTACAATGATCAAACACCCATCCCTCCCCCAGTGCCCATTTTCTACCACCACGGGTCCCAGTATCCCTCCCACCCCCCAAGAACCTCCTTTTACATTTTTATTATGCTTTTCTTTTCTATGACTAATGCCAATGAAGAAAGTTGAAAGTCTTCATGTACAATCTGTTTATTCAGAAAACCAGGATACCCACTTGTATAAATCTACAGAAGTTTATGAATTTTCTTTGTGTTTTAACATTACCCTTTGTTTGATTACCAAGAAATATTTCTTAGTTTAAAAGTAGGATGATATACCTTAAAATTCAAACCATGTATATATTCCCAGTTTAGCTGCTTAAGGGCAGGACCTAGAAATGTGATCAACACTTCCTTTGAACAAAAAATGTATTTTGTTCAACTAGAGGTTATCTGAATTCATTTAAGACATATCATCCAAGTGAAACATTACAGAATGTCAAAGGTAAGTGCTGAATGTTGTACTAGAATATTTTGATAGAAAGATAAATTTCTATTTATACTGTTGGAGAAGCTATTCATGTTTACTCTATAAAGTACTTTCATATTATATAGTTCACTTCATATGTTCACTATAGGAATGGAGCAATAGCACAGTGGTAGGGCGTTTGCCTTGCACTCAGCCAACATGGCCGACCCGAGTTCGATTCCTCTGCCCCTCTCAGAGAGCCCAGCAAGCTACCGAGAGTATCTCACAGCACAGCAAAGCCTGGTAAGCTACCCGTGATGTATCCGATATGCCAAACACAGTAACAACAAAGTCTCCAATGGAGACGTTACTGGGCCCGCTCCAGCAAATCGATGAACAATGGGAGGACAGTGACAGTGACAGTGACAGGAATGGTAATTTAAATCACTAATTTAGGTAAAGGTAAAGGCCCTCCTGTTGATCGTCGATTTGATCGAGCGGACCCAGTAACGTCTCCATTGGAGACTTTGTTGTTACTGTGTTTGGCATATCGAATACTCTCGGTAGCTTGCCGGGCTGTCCGAGAGGGGCGGAGGAATCAAACTCGGGTTGGCCATGTTGGCTGCGTGCAAGGCAAACGCCCTACCGCTGTGCTATCGCTCCAGCCGGCTGCAGCGATAGCACAGCAGTAGGGCTTTCACCTTAATTTATTAAGAGGATGAGAAACAAAGGCAAGCAAGTCCTGGGGCTGAGATCTCCAAGCCTACTTGGATCGGGGCTGAGCATCCTTCACCCAGATCCTCTGAATTCCAGTAGGTGGGGGCCACACGCACCAACTGGCCCCCTGGCACCGTGTAATCCCATCAACGGCCAAGACTCAGAGACTATAAAACCCAGCTCCCAGAATCGCATTCGCGGCCGCGCGACATCTTATTATGACATCTTATTATCTCATTCCTACTTTGGACAAACTGGCAGGTTACCAAATGTAACCTGCCACACGGCAGAGTCTGGCAAACTCCCCGTGGCGTACCCATATTGGTCTTCCTGTAATATCCTCTTTTCTTTGTACCATCCAGGATTGCTTTTTATCTCATTAAATGAGCCAAATGATATTGAAAATACCAGTAACAATGATGGGTCTCATTCTCCTAAAGAGCCTTGAATATAGCACTTTCTTAAAAATCTCAGGGCTAGGATGAAGGAGACGTTACTGGGGCCTGCTTGAGGCAATCGGCGAATAACAGGATGGTAGTGATTTGTGATTCATCGTGATTAAGAGGAAATTAATTTCTGATATTATTTGATGTTACATCAATAAAAATTTTATCAGAGAGAAAAATGCAGGGAGGCCCATTTTATGCATCATTGGATTGGTAGAATGTCAGGTAGAGTGGTTAGATTGAAAGACAGATAAATCCCCAGGCTTGAAACAAGTCTCACTTTTCCTATCTATTTATGTCTCTATTTTGTTTATCAACTATTTAGTATTCTTCAGTGTTCTTGAGAATTGTGCCTTGAACAAAATAACTTACAAAGAAGACTGGTCTTCCTGTAATATCCTCTTTTCTTTGTACCATCCAGGATTGCTTTTTATCTCATTAAATGAGCCAAATGATATTGAAAAAAATAACGTGGAGCGATAGCACAACGGGTAGGGCGTTCGCCTTATAAGCGGCCAACATGGCCGACCCGAGTTCGATTCCTCTGCCCCTCTCGGAGAGCCCGGCAAGCTACCGAGAGTATTCGATATGCCAGACACAGTAACAACAAAGTCTCCAATGGAGACGTTACTGGGCCCGCTCGAGCAAATCGATGATCAACGGGAGGGCCTTTACCTTTACCTTTATATATATATATATATATCCATTTAACTCAATTACTAAATTCAAATATTCACTGTATCATTGTCATCCTGTTCGTCATTGATTGCCTTGAGAGGACCCCAGTAACGTCTCTTTCGTCCTAGCCCTGAGATTTTAAAAATGCCACTTTCAAGGCTCTTTCAGAGTCAGGAGAATGAGACCCATCATTGTTACTGGTTTGTGACATATTGAATACGCCACGGGGAGTTGCCAGACTTTGACGTGTGGGCAGGATACCTTTGGTAGCCTGCCAGGTTCTCCAGAGTCACGATCACGATCATCCTGTTGTTCATCGATTGCCTCGAGCAGGCACCAGTAACGTCTCCTTCTTCCTAGCTCCAAGATTTTAAAAGAGCCATTTCAATGCTCTTTCAGGGTTAGGAGAATGAGACCCATCATTGTTACTGGTATTTGGCACATCGAGTATGACATGGAAAGTTTGCCAGACTGCCATGCGGGCAGGATACTTTTGGTAGCCTGCCAGTTTCTCCAAAGGAAAAATGAAATAATAAGATGTCGTGTGGCTGCAAATGTGGCTGCATGCTTCCGTGAGCTAGATTTTATAGTCTCTGCGTCTTGGCCATTGATGGGACCAACCTGGCGCTGGGGGCAGCTGATGGGTGTGATGCCTACCTTCTGGAAGATGGGGGATCTGGGTGGAGAAGGCCCAGTCCCAATCCGAGCAGGCTTGGAGATCTCAGCCCCACGACCCACATGCCTGGGTACCTCTGCCAGTTCTTTCATGCATGAGGCCTGTCCGGACGTGTGGAGAGTGGTCCCAGCATGGCCGTGGCTGGCTCCGGAGGTCCTCAGCTGCTGGGGCTCTGCAGAGTAAGACCTAGATAATAAGATGTCACGCTGCTGTGAATGTGGCCGCGCGCTTCTGGAAGCAGGATTTTATAGACTCTGGGTCTTGGCTGTTGATGAGATTACACGGCGCAGGGGGCCAGTTGGTGGGTGTAACGCCTACAAACTGGAAGATGGAAGATCTGGGTGGAGGAGGCCCCAGTCCCAATTCGAGCAGGCTTGTAGATCTACACCCTGGGTCCCGCCCACCTGGGTTCCTCGGCCGGTTCCTTCATGCATGAGGCTCGTCTGAATGTATGGAGAGTGGTCTTCAGCATGGCGGTGACTGGAACTGGAGGTCTTCAGCTATTGAATTTTTAAAAATTTTTTAAAAATTTCCTCTTTCACTGCAACTACACTTTGTTTATGCTATTTTCTCTCTGAGAAATAGTTGTCTTATAAATAGGAAAATGCACTGCATCTCTTGAATTCTCCCTCTCTCTCTACAATAACATCTGCAAGGTTGGCATTTTAGTGTGGAACTCTACTTAGAGGAATTTGATGCTACTCAACTTGATGCACACATAAAAAGATGAAATTGAGCCCTATTTTCTTGATGCAGCGATTAAACACAAAAAATTTTCCAACTGATTATAAGACAGTGAAAATCATTTAGGCAACACATCAGTCATATTGAGACTCTCTTTTCATTCTCAGTGGGAAATGATATTAAACTTTATAGCAACACTTCTCAACAAAATATATAATGTAAGTTACATGTGCAGTAAAAAGTTTCTAACTACCACTTATAAAAGCAATGACAAATTTGATCATTGTATAACTGAAACCCAAGCACAAAATTTGTAAGTCTACAACTGTACCTCGTGGTGTCTCACTAATAAAAAAAAAGAGGCCTTTCTAAACAAAATAAATAAATAAATAAAAGCAATGACAACAGATTTTTTATTATATGCTTTCTTTATATAAATAAATTTAAATATTAAGACTTTAGTATATACTCATTATAAAATATATAATTTTATACTTTTTTTCAAAAATCATGTGTATTATATAGATGTTTCACATCGAAATCAGGTCAGATGTATTTAAGTGCTTAAAATGCTGGTGGTTACTGTATTGAATAGCAGAGACTTGTAATAGTGCTTAAAGAGAGCCAAGAGATCAATAGAAAATTCATTAATCCAGTATTTGAGAGTAATTAGCATGCTTTACTTGCCTTGACCTCTAGAAATTGTGGTTGATCATCATTTTTATTACCACATTAATGAATGAACCAAATGAACAGAAATCGTTTTAAGGAATAGAACATCAATTATTTGCTTGGAAATCTGACCAGGAGAGAAATATAGGATATCTAGTCATTTATTTCTGTTAGATAGAAAGCATGTTAATTGAATATTAATATAAAATAATATCTAATAAACATTAACAGAAGGATCTCATGAAAAGTTTTCCCCATAAAGTTCTCCTAAAAATTAATCTATCAATCTTCCTTCCTTTCTTCCTTCCCTCCCTTTCTTCCTTCCCTTCCTTCCTTCCTTCCTTCCTTCCTTCCTTCTCTCCTTCCCTCCTTCCTCCCCCCTTCCTTCCTTCCTTCCTTCCTTCCTTTCCTCTCCTTCCTTCCCTCCATTCTTCTCTTTCCTTCCTTCCTTCCTTTCTTCCTTCCCTTCCTCCCTCCCTGCCCCCTTCCTTCCATCCTTCCTTCCTTCCCTTCTTCCTTCCCTCCCTCGCTCCCTGCCACCTTCTTTCCTTCCTTCCATCCTTCCTTCTTCCTTCCCTCCCTCGCTCCCTGCCACCTTCTTTCCTTCCTTCCATCCTTCCTTTCTTCCTTCCCTCCCTCCCTCCCTCCCCTCTTCCTTCCGTCCTCCCTTCCTTCCTTCCTTCCTTCCTTCCATTTTTCCTTCCTTCCTTCCCTTCCTTCCTTTCTTCCTTCCTTCCTTCCTTACTTCCTTCCTTCCATCTTTCCTTCCTTTCTTCCCTTCCCTTTCTTCCTTTCTTCCTTCTATCCATCTTTCCTTCCTTCCTTCCCTTCCTTCCTCCTTCCTTAATTTTTCCCCCTCCTCCTCCTTCTTTTTTATCCTTTTTCTCTCTTTCTTTCTTCACTCTTTCTCTTTCTTTCCCTCCACTTCACTCCCATTCCTTTACCATTTCACCTTTCCATCCCACTTCTTTCTTGCTACTCCTAGATGGAGAAATAGTACAGCTGGGAAGACATTTGCTTTACATGTGATGCTAAGGGTTTAATTCCGGTCCTTCATATGGTCCCCCAGGCCCTTCCAGGAGTGATTCCTAAGCCAAGAGTCAGGAAAAAGCCCTAGCATCACTTGGTATGACTCTCAAAAAGCAAAACAAAAGTAAAAATGCTCTATGAGAGACACTATTCCCAGTATAGAACAACAAAGAAATTTTAATATATTTATGCTCCACAACACAATGTGGTACTGGGAACAGAGCACTTAGTGTAATAGAATTGAGAATTCCAAATAAAACTTTAGATCTGTAGGATGTTTTAAATTGGTGAAGGCATTAAGAACATAAAATATAGGGGAAAAATCCTATTCAAAAATGGTCCTGGTAATAGGGCTTAGTCATATGCAAAAGAATGAAATTGGTCTGCTCTCTTTCATCATGCACAAGTGTTAACTGGAGAGGCATGATACCTAGATGTTAGACCTGAGTCCAGAAAACATATTGAGAAAAACAGGCAAAGCTCACCATGATATTGACTTCAGAGGTATCGTCAGAGAATTGATTCCAATGGCAAGAAAAAGAAATTTAAGAATGAACAAATATGTTTACATGAATCTAAAAGTTTCTATAGAGCAATAATTTTATTATTTAGGGCAAAAAGACATTCGGCTAAATGGGAATAAATATTTGCATGCCTGTCTTACAACAAAAGGAGTCATAGTAGCTGCAACAAAGACTTTGGCTTGAGGGAAAACTTCATATGTAAAACTTACGAAGTGAAACTGACATTACAATTGGTGGTAAGGAAAAGAAAGATCAATGATTTCAAACTATGTTAATTATTAGAAAAAAAGCAATTTTGAGTAATTTTATGGTAGGGAACCTCCCAAAATTTGGTGATCAAGGCAGAGGCTTATGAATAGATTTCCTTTAAGCAGAGCCTACAGTGGCAAGGGGTTACACATTAGTAAATGTTCTGGGAGCTTCTCTTGAGTTGTCACGTTTGTTCTGTTGTCTTCTGCACCTGCAAAGGTAAAAACACAGATCTTTTTCTTGTGTGGTTTGACTTTTGCATTAAAGTCTATGCAAAATTCATTGTTTGACCCATAAAATTTGATTACATAAATTATCTGCCTCTGTAGGAAATTCCAGAAAATTCATTTTCTGATTAAATCTCCTTTAACTGAATTATTACCACAGCCTATATATGTATCTATACATATATACTTATATACTTTGCAACATATATACTTAGAGTAGCTAACCTCTCTCTAATGACTGTTTTCAACAAAATTTTCTCAGTTTGGTTGTCTGATTTTCCCGTGGTTAGAAACAGGTTATTCATTCTCAGTTGTAGAATGCTGCATGTAGATTGCATCTTATTTTCAGAGTGACAGCTCAAATCATCAGATATAGTTGTCCTGTACTTCCTTTGTAAAATTACTGGACTACTCTTGAAATGAATGTTAGGAGACTATGCTAAAACCATGCACGTGTTCAGCTTGGCAACAAAATCTTTATTGATTTTGCTTCTTTTAGTGCTTTTATATCTGAAAAAAATCCTTATGTGGTGATTGTGAAAGGTTGATTTTCAACTTCCACCCTATCTTGACATCTACCATTCAGTTTCTGTTATTCCATTATAAGCAAGAACTCACCTTTTCTAAACTTAAGTGGCCCGTTGATTGCTTATATGGATTTAATTGATTTCTAATTTTCAATGGCTTTTAAATATTCCACTTAGTCATCAATTTATTCAAAATTTCCATATCAACAGGTCTTCCATCAACCTGGTTCTTATGGATTTTTTGAGAATCTCGATTGTTTATATGACGGATTCCTAATATGAGCTCATGTTGTCTCTTTTCTGCCTCAGTTTGGATCAGGAGACATTATAGAGATAGCTAATTCACTTTAGTGGTCTACATATTGAAGTGTAGGCTCAAATAAAGCTAATAGCTAAGGGAACGTCTTTTTCCTAGTAATTTTAGTATACTACAGATGTAGAGAAGCCATTAAAACAAAGTTTTTCATGTTTCTATAAACATTGGAAGTTCAAGTGTTTTCTTATGCTGCTATGTCAATACATATTTGTTTGCATCTGCATTGTATTGTTAAAATGAGAGTTAAAATAATTGTGGTATCTAAAACCAGATTCAAAAAGTAATAATTTGGTTTAAAACATGAGTTTCTAGAGTTGTAAAATTGGTTGCAAAACTTATCCTAGCAGTGTTTTATTTGATCTCTGAGATTTTTGGTAATTAAAAATTTCTAGATCTACATAGCAAAGACTTATAATGGAATAAGTGTTAAAAGTTTTAAATGCATTTTGAATAGAGTAGCACTGTCCTCCCGTTGTTCATCGATTTGCTTGAGCGGGCCCAGTAACGTCTCCATTGTGAGACTTGTTGCTACTGTGTTTGGCATATTGAATACTTCACAGGTAACTTGCCAGGCTCTGCCGTGCGGGCTAGATACTCTCGGTAGCTTGCCAAAGGAATCGAACCTGGCTCGGCCAGGTCAGTCTCACACAAGGCAAATGCCCTACCACTGTTCTATTGCTACAGCCCTTGAATACAGTATATACAAAAAACAAAATATGTATTTGTGGTAAAAGGAATTTAAAGTTTAAAGTATTCCGGCAGAAGAGTTTTGTCTCAAGAATTATGAAAAAAATAGGAAATAAAACAGACAACCAGAAGGAATATTTGACATTCATACTATGATAAACATAACAATTTAAAACTTTGTTTCTTTCTCTATATTACGTTATTTTCAAGGATTGCCTAATAATACACGCTTAAACTGCATATGTGACTATTTGAGTTGTGCACTGGAGAAGAATAAAAATTGAGGTTAAAGTCATTTAATAGAATAAAATACAAAATGCAGTCCATTGGGAGTGATGAAGTGAGCAAAGATTGAAGAAATATGTAGGTCACAATCACGATCATCCTGTTGTTCGTTGATTGTCTCCAGCAGGCACCAGTAACATCTCCTTTGCCCTAGCCCTGAGATTTTAAAAAGTGCCATATTTAAGGCTCTTTCAGGGTTAGGAGAATGAGACCCATCATTGTTACTGGTATTTGGCATATTGGGTACACCACGGGGAGTTTGCCAGACTCTGCCGTGTGGGCAGGTTATATTCGGTAGCCTGCCAGGTTGTCCAAAGTAAGAATGAGATAATAAGATGTTGGGTGGCTGCGAATGCGGCTGCACACTTCCGGGGGCTGGGTTTTATGTAGGTAGATGAAATATATGAATTCTGTTGTCTTTTAACCCTCTTTTATGCATATTTTCCTAGGATTCTATGTTATGTAGATCTTTAATTGTGAGCATTGTAAATCTTCTGAATATCTGTAGGACTGATGTAATACTTTTGAAAGTGTACTGCAGAGTACAGGTCAGTCATTGTAAATGAGATAATATTAGCAAGTTCTTTCCAAATTTATTGGTAGATCAAGCTATATTAAATTTGAATAAAATAACAAGGTTAAAACCTGTGATATTACAATGAGGAAGGAATATAAGTGTGTATTTTAAATAAAGGACTGGAGTGATAGCACAGCGGTAGGGCAATTGCCTTGCGTGCAGTCAGCCTGGCTAAGCCAGGTTCGATTCCTTTGCCCCTCTCAGAAAGCCTGGCAAGCTACTGAGAGTATTCAGTATGCCAAACACAGTAACAAGAAGTCTCACAATGGAGACGTTACTGGGCCCGCTCAAGCAAATCGATGAACAACGGGAGGACAGTGTTCTTTTTTTGTTTTATTTTAAGTAAAAAGAATGATGGATGGAGATATCATTAGTGGAAAAATGGGAAAGGAATCCTGTTAGAGTGAAACTAGTTTTGAAGAACAGGAAAGAATGAAAAGGAATGTGTAGAAGGCTTGAAGAAATGCATAAGTGTGAGGTTGTGTCTTAAGGATAGAAACTGTGATCAAACTATATTATTCTAAAAACTCTAAATTATATCTGCAGAATTATTTCAGTATCCAGACTACTGTTACAGTGCTCTTAGATAACTGGAAATCAAGGTTTTCAACGTGGAACTAAATGAATTAGATGTGATGTTGTTAAACTGTATATTCTATCTCCACAGAACTTTAAAGCTTCCTTTGACTAGGACCCATAACAAATGAGTATATTGCATCCCATTGTGAGTAGAATGAAACATTTGCTTTTCTCTTCTTTGTACCTTCAGTATGTTTTGTTGCTTCATGGCACTATGGTGCTTTGCATAAATCCAGATAGAAAACCTTGCCTATCTGTAATAGAGTCTATCCCTTAGACAAACTAACAAATATACAAACTCAAAACAGATACCGGACCCCTGGCACCAACGCTGGTGGGTGGGAGCTGACGGGTTTCTGTCTAGGCGCCTCCTGGCCCCAATATCTACAATATGCACTTGATCTTCACCCTCCGTGGTAAAAACCTGTTACTTAACTGCTATTGTCCTCCAGTTCACTCTTTACAGATCGGATGAACTTTCTTGATTCCTCCCCAGAACCTGACAGAAGTGCACACTTCTCCTGCCCCTCTCAGCTGCCTCTGGTATACCTGCCTCAGTGGAACTGTTCTCTAGTGCCCTGGCCGAAACACTCCTGACAGCCCGAGACCTCACCATCCAGCTGCAGGGAGAGATTGATTCTACACATCATCCCTGGTAATGCAGCAACATCAGATTAATTCCCTGGTTGAAGTCATGGGCAATTTAATGGACTTAATTTCAACAGAAGAAGAAAAAAAGGGGAGGGGTCCTTTGTGTTTTTTGGTGAACAATGTTGTAATTTTAGTAATGAATCTGGGATAATTGAGGATTATATCTAGAATGTGGTTAAAATTCTCGATAATCTTAGGGAATGTTTCAATAACCACACCCTCTTCTCCTGGCCCATTGCCTCAGTCCCACCATGGATATTTACCTCCATCAATTTAAAATTGAGCAATATGAGCCTCTAACAACCAATTCTACTACATGTAACAACTCCCAAACTGTAATGTATGGGTGTGCATATATTGCCTTTTCATTTCATTTTATATTGCTTTTCTCTTTGCTTTATGTCCTTTCCATAGTTTATTTTTAGAACAATGTCCTTTTTTATGGGCACAGGAAGATAGTTAATACCATGCTATTGTGTCATGGGAATTAATAGACTTTGAATAATATTTATTCTTGGACATCGGTTGTATTCACTTGATTTCAGCCTCAGTTTCCCTTAGTTCCTGGCACCCAAAAGCAGGGTCCCAACAAAGGGATTAGATGGACCCAGGACAAGCTTCAAGCTGTCCTGGCATTGATACAGGATAGGCCAAGTGCCACAAAACATCATAAATTAAGAGCATGGTCATGGACAAATTTTATCATGACCCTAAGAGAAGTGACTGGACAAGGACCCTCTAGGGTTGGGAAGGACTAATCTGGCCTGAGGACTGTAGTCTGATAGCAAGATGTGGCCAGAAGAAGCCACCTTTACACTTAAAGGTGTTCTCTTGCTGTCTTCATTCAAAATGACTAGAAGTTAAATTAATACGATAGTTTAAATGTACTACTAGTAAAGGAAATGAGAGGCCAATATACCTTTAGATGGGACTAACCCTTTGTGATTGTTCTATTATTTATGCTGTTAGCCTTTGAATTAAATAAAAAGGGGGTGACAGACACTGGTGCAGATAAGACCCGACCATGCAATGCGGCCCAGAAGCAAAGCCTCACAAGAGGAAGTATCTCGACAGGGTTAGCAAGAACAGGGTGTCAGTCAACACTGGTTTTTGGCCTTGAGCCTCACTCGACCTCCTAGTCACATGAGTCCTAGACACAGACTGTTAGTGTTGCTTAGCAAGTTGTCCTAACTGCAGCATCTAGCATTGACTAGGATTGGACCAGGGCATAACAGAAAAGAAGCGGTGATAGGCCAATAATGTTGAACTTCATGTGATTAGACTTTCTTGTAAACCAAGACCCTCGATATAATATCTGTTTATTTAGAAATAAAGTGAACAGTCATCAGCTGCTCCCGGAGGGTGTTTCACTGTGAACCCATCATCCTTCACCCCTCATCTGCCGGGACCTGGTGCGTAACATGTCTGGGCACCTTTGGGGGAAAACTTTTCCTCAACACACCTCGACCAAGTGGGATTCATCCCTGGAATGCAAGGATGGTTCTACATTTGGAAATCAATTAACATAATCCATCACGTCCACAAAAGAAAAGATTAAAACATATGATCATGTGATCATATGATGCAGAGAAAGCATTTGACAAGATCCAGCACCTGTATATGATTAAAACTCTCACCAAAATGGGTATTGAGGAAACTTTCTTCAATATAGTCAAATCCATCTACCACAGGCCTAAGGCAAGCATTATCCTCAAAGGGGAGAAACTAAGAGCCTTCCCTCTAAGATCAGGGACAAGACAAGGATGCCCACTTTCACCACTTCTGTTAAATATAGTACTTGCAATAATGGTTAGGCAAGAAAAAGATATTAAGGGCATCTAGATAGGAAAAGAAGAAATCAAGCTCTCACTATTTGCAGATGATATAATACTATATTTAGAGAACCCTAACGCCTCTACCAAGAAGATCCTAGAAACAATAGATTTGTATAGTAAAGTTGCAGGCTATAAAATCAATACACAGAAGTCCATGGCTTTCCTGTATGCAAATAATGAGAGAGAAGAAAGTGACATGATAAAAGCAATCTCATTCACAATCATGCCTCAGAAAAACAAATACTTTGGAATCAGTTTAACTAAGGAGTTAAAGAACCTCTACAAAGAAAACTACAAAACACTACTTCATGAAATTAAAGAGGAAATGGAAAACCATACCCTGCTCATGGATTGGGAGAATCAACATTGTCAAAATGGCAATACTCCCTAAAGCATTCAATGTGATCAGATTCAATGTGATCCCTATAAGAATACCCATGAAATTCTTCAAAGAAATGTGGATCAAACCCTCCTTAAATTCATATGGAACAACAAACCCCCACGAATAGCTAAAGCAATTCTTGGGAAAAAGATGGGAGGCATCACGTTCCCCAACCTCAAAGTCTACTACAAAGTGGTAATAATAAAATCAGCCTAGTACTGGAACAAAGGCAGAGCCACAGACCAATGGGAAAGGGTTGAATATCCTTACACAAACCCTCAAATATATGATCATCTAATCTTTGATAATCGAGGAAGAAATGTAAACTAGAGCAAGGAAAGTCTCTTTATAAATGGTGCAGGCAAAACATGGGCTCAGATCTCTACCTAACACCATGCACAAAATTCAGATGTAAATGGATTAAAGAACTCAACATCAGACCAGAATCCATAAGGTACATTGAAGAAAAGGTTGGCAAAACCCTCCACGACATTGAAGCTAAAGGTATCTTTAAAAATGATACCACACTGATCAAGCAAGTGGAAATAGAGATAAGTAAATGAAACTATCTTAAACTAAGAAGCTTCTGTACCTCAAAAGAAACAGTGAATAGAAAACAAAGACAGTCTGAAGAATGGGAAAAGATATTCACCCAATACCCATCTGATAAGGGGTTGATATCAAGGATACACAGGTACTGGTTGAAATCTACAAGAAGAAAACATCCAATCCCATCAGAAAAAGGGCTGAGGAAATGAACAGAAACTTTCTCAAAAACAAAATCAGAATGGCCAAAAGGCAGATGAAAAAATGCTCTTCATCACTAATCATCAGAGAGATTCAGATCCAAACAACAATGAGATATCATCTCACACCACAGAGACTGTCCCACATCCAAAAGAACAAAAGCAACCAGTGTAGGAACGGCTGTGGGGAGAAAGGAACTCTCCTGCACTGCTGGTGGGAATGCCGACTGGTTTCCCTTTTGGAAAACAGTATGGACAATTCTCAAAATATTAGAAATTGAGCTCCCATTTGACAAAGCAATACGACTTCTGGGAAAATATCCCGGAGATGCAAAAAAGTTTCATAGAAATGACATCTGCAGTTTTATGTTCATTACAGGACTGTTTACATATGGCCAGAATCTGGAAAAAACCCAGGGCCCAAGAACATATGACTGGTTAAAAAAAAAAACTTTGTTACATCTACACAATAGAATACTATGCAGCTATTAGAAAAGATGAAGTCATGAAATTTGCATATACTTGGATCCACATGGGGAGTATTATAGCACTGTAGCACTGTCCTCCCATTGTTCAAAGATTTGCTCAAGCAGGCTCAGCAACGTCTCCATTGTGAGGCTTGTTGTTATTGTGTTTGGCATATCGAATACGTCACGGGTAGCTTATCAGGCTTTGCCGTGCAGGCAAGATACTCTCGGTAGCTTGCCAGGCTCTCCAAGAGGGGCAGAGGAATCAAACTCGGGTCAGCCAGGTGGGCTGCGTGCAAGGCAAATGCCCTACCTGCAGTGCTATCGCTCCAGCCCTGGGGAGTTATTATGCTAAGTGAAATTAGTCAGAAAAAGCGGGGCAGGTATAGAACAACTGCACTCATTTGTGGAGTATAAAGTAACAGAATGGGAAACTAACACCCATGGATAGTAGAGATAAGAACCAGGAGGATCTCTCCATGGCTTGGAAGTGGCCTCACATGCTGTGGGGAAAAGCAACTCAGATAGAGAAGGGACCACCAAGTAAAGGATGCTTGGGATGGGAGATGTGTACTGAAGTTAGACCATAGACAGAACATGATGGCCACTTAATGCCTATTTTGCGAACCACAACACCCAAAGGGAGAGAGAGATTAAAAGGGAATGCGCCTGCCACAGAGGCGGGGGATGGGGGGGTGATGGGGTGTGGGTGGTGAGAGGGATACTGGGAACATTGGTGGTGGAGAATGGGCACTGGTGGAGGGATGGGTGTTTGATCATTGTATGACTGAAATGTAAGCATGAAAGTTTGTAAATCTGTACTGTACCTCATAGTGATTCATTAAAAAAAAACTTTAATCAAAATAAAGGAAAAAAAAATAAAAATTAAACATGGAAAAAAGATAAAATTCAATTTATATCTCACAGCAATAACAATAATATGGTACAATTAGAAAACATAACAAAAGTTATGTGAATGTGATCTCTCTCACAAACTTCTCTTTTGTTAATATTATATTCAGGGCACATTTTCAGTTTTAAACTACAAAAAGTTAAAATATAGGTATCAGGACTACCCTATGATACTTTTATGACTTCAGTTTAGAACCATATTAAAAGATAATATGTTAATGTTACTTTGAATCCCAGTATTGTTTCATTCCCTCTTTGAAATAAATATGAATCTTTTCAGAGTATTATGAAAAGATTCCTTGACTTGTTTATTTCTCAGGGTATAAATGAAAGGGTTCAACAAAGGGGCAACAGATGTAGCAAGCAGAGAAACTACCTTATCCATGGGCACTTCATCCTTAGCTGAAGGTTTGACATATATAAAAATGGCACTGCCATA
Organism: Sorex fumeus; assembly: GCF_029834395.1. NCBI lineage: Eukaryota > Metazoa > Chordata > Mammalia > Eulipotyphla > Soricidae > Sorex > Sorex fumeus. The sequence goes on along the minus strand of NW_026606086.1, from coordinate 12,868,488 downwards.
GCTGAGGGAAACCACAATCAAGTGAGAGGAACAGGTGGAGAAAGCTTTCTTCCTTTGCTGAACAGAGGGCAGTCTGAGAATCATCCTGATGATGCTGATGTAGGATATAACCACACACACGAGGGTCAGGATGAAAGTCAGCACAGCACAGGCAACAACCAGTTGCTCTATGAACCAAGTGTCTGAACAAGAATTATTGAGTATTGGAGCAGCATCACAGTAATAATGATCAATAACAGAACCACAGAACTCCAGATTTAGGGTCAAGCCAAGGGGTGGGGAAATAATCAATAAGCCAGATACCCAACAGTTGATGATGAGAATCCTGCAAACTCTGCTGTTCATGATGGTCACATAATGCAGGGGTTTGCAGATGGCCACATAGCGATCATAGGACATCACAGCCAAGAGGAAAAAATCTGTAGATGCAAAGAGGACAATAAAAAAGATTTGACTGAAGCAAGCTCCGATGGAGATGGTTTTGTCTCCGGTTGATATCATGTACAGGTATGTGGGAACACAGGCAGTAGTGAATGAGATTTCCAAGAAAGAGAAATTTTGAAGAAAAAAGTACATAGCTGTTTTTAAGTGAGGATCCATCAGGATGAGAACTATTATGATCAGATTCCCAATGATACTGAACACATAAGTGATAAGCAGAAAGACAAAAATAAGAATCTCTAGCTGTGAGTCATTTGTCAGTCCCATTAATATGAACATGGTGACAGAGGAATGGTTTCTCATCACTGACTTCATGGTACTGCCCAATCTTCACATGAAACTCACAAAAGCTGGAACTGAGAAGTAATACAAAAATATGAATGAACAAATATTTAATATTAATAACAAACACATTTACGCATTAATCTTACCCTAACCTGGATATAAAATTATGCCTGCAACTACACTGAATTTATCACAAGAAAGTTCATGTATCAGAAGAAAGTTAAACTGTTTTGTCTACATTCAAAACATCTGTTATCTACTGTGAAAGCAATCTTGGACTCTTAAACACGTCATTTACCCTACAGAAACAATCTTGGACAAGTCAATTACCATAAAATTCCAATGCTAATATGAAATTTAGTTAATGACAATAATAACACAGAAGAATAATTAGTGCTAAATATGCAACAGGCTTATCATTTTACTGTCACTGTCACTGTCCTCCCATTGTTCATTGATTTGTTCAAGCGGGCCCAGTAATATCTCCATTGTGACACTTGTTACTGTGTTTGGGATATCAAATATATAACGGAGTGCTTACCAGGCTTTGCCATGAGGGTGAGATACTCTCAGTAGCTTGATGGGCTCTTTGAGAGGGACAGAAGGATCAAACCTGGGTCAGCCAGGTGGGTCACGTGCAAACCAAACGCCCTACCTGCTGTGCTATTGCTCCAACCCATCATGATTCTAAGAAAATAATATGCTTACAGATATGGCTATATGACTTTTCTTACTTTTTGAAGCCAATTTCTAGTCATTTCAAGAAGGAATTTATTAATCAGGTAGTATCTTTTCCTCTCTTTTTTGTACGCCATTGATTATCATATGTTAATGTTAATGTTAATGTCGGCCGCGCGACATCTTATCATCTCATTCCTAATTTGGTCAAACTGGCAGGCTACCAAATGTAACATGCCCACACGGCATAGTCTGGCAAACTCCCCGTGGTATACCCAATATGCCAAATACCAGTAACAATGATGGGTCTCATTCTCCTAACCCTGAAAAAGCCTTGAATATGGCACTTTAAAAAAAAAAAATCTCAGGGCTAGGATGAAGAAGACGTTACTGGCACCTGCTCGAAGCAATCGACGAACAACAGGGTGGTCGTGATCGTGATCGTGAATATTAACATTGATATCATATGTTAATATCATCATCATACACATATATGGTTATTTTTTCATTAGGTACCATCACTGCTATCAATGACAATATAAAACTATATTATAAATTGTGAAACAATAAAAACTATATAAAGTTATGCTTTTATATAGTTTCACGTAGCTGTAAAACTGTTTTGTACTTTTGTAAATTGGTCATAAATATCCATAAATAATGGCCTGGAGCAATACCACAGCGGGTAGGGCATTTGCCTTGCACATAGCCGACCTGGCTGACCCAGGTTCAATTCTTCCACCCCACTCAGAGAGCCCGGCAAGCTACCGAGAATATCTCGCCCGCACGGCAAAGCCTGGCAAGCTACCCGTGATATATTCGATATGCCAAAAACAGTAACAATTGTCACAATGGAGACATTACTGGGCCTGCTTGAGCAAATCCATGAACAATGGGAGAACAGTGACAGGGACAATGATCCATAAATAATAGCAATTTGAATGTTAAATGGATGGTAGAGAAAAACTTGAAACTGAAAGCAAAAAAGAAAGTCACTTATATTTCAACTGAATTCCATAACCATAGTATAGTGGAACAAAGAAATAAACAGCCCTGAGACTAGAGAGATTGTACAGCAGTTAAGGTATTTGCCCTGCAGATGCCCAACACAAGTTTGATCCCCAGCGACCTGTATTATCCTCAAGCACCACCAGGCGTGATCCCTGAGAGGACAGTCAGGAGTAAGCCCTGCGAAGCATGGAGTGAAGGAAAGAAGAAAAGAGGAAGGAAAGAAGGAAGGAAGGGAGGAAGGAAGGAAGGAAGGAAGGAAGGAAGGAAGGAAGGAAGGAAGGAAGGACCCTAATCCAAGTCCCTTTGTATATATTAACTAAATATATCTCCCTCATCTTGATCTAAAAAGAGGCCAAAGAAACTATAAACAAATCTTGTATTTTTAAGTACATTTGGCTTTTTTTAATAGGGGCATTAGCAAAGTTATGCTAAAATATCTTACACTCTATAAAACTGGGTAACTCAGTACCTATTAATTGTCAGAATTTTTACTAAGGTACTGGAAGAAAGATTTATGGATTGACGATAACAATTATAATAAAACATGGTTGACAAAAATTCAAGGTATTAGTATGAATTCATCAATTATAAAATTTGTATATGAGAAGAAATATACATGCATATAGGTAGTTACACATATGGATGTATATCTGTGTGCAAGTATGTTCAAAATTCGTTAGTGTCCTATTTTATAGGTTTGCTTGTATTTCCAAAGTATTAAGATTTCTAGGGAAAAGACATCCCTGTAGCAATTAGCTTTACTTGAGTCTAGACTTTAATATGTAGCCCACTAAACCAGCTATCTCTAAAATGTTTCCTTGTCCAAACTGAGGCAGAATAGGGACAACATATAATTTAAACCCCTTCTGCAAAACTCTAGGTATTGTATTTTTTTTATCAAGAAATAAACATTGGCTCTGATTTTTATGGTAAACAACAATAGAGACAACATGAGCACATATTAGGAATCCCTCAAATAGACAATCACTGTCATTGTCCTCCCGTTGTTCATTGATTTGCTTGAGCAGGCCCAGTAACGTCTCCATTTTGAGACTTGTTGTTACTGTGTTTGGCATATTGGATATGTCACTGGTAGCTTTCCAGGCTTTGCCGTGTGAGTGAGATACTCTCAGTAGTTTGCCGGGCTCTCTGAGAGGGGTGGAGGAATCGAACCAGGCTCTGCTGGAGGGCTTGCTGCGCTCAAGGCAAACACCCTACTGCTGTGCTATCAGAGGTTGTCAAAAATTCCATAGGAACCAGGTTGAAGGAAGATCTATTGATATGGAAATTTTGAGCAAACTGATGATTGAGTGCAATAATTAAAAGCCATTGAAAACCAGAAATCACTTAAATGGGCCAGTTAAGTTAGGAAAAGGTAAGCTCTTGCCTACAATGGAATAACAGGAAGCAGATGGTAGATGTCAAGATAGGGTGGAAGTTGAAAATTAACCTTTCATAATCGCAATTTAAGAATTATTTCAGACATAAAAACATCAAAGGAAGCAAAATCAAGAAAGATTTAGCCTAGCTGAATATGTACATGGTCTTAAGCATAGTCTCATAAATTTCATTACAAGTACAGTAATTTTACAAAGGAAACACAGTACAACTATATCTGGTGATCAGAGCTGTCATTCAGAATACAATTTTCACACATTGTTCTACAGCTGAAAATGACTAACCTGAATCTAACCACAAGGGAAAATCAAACAATCAAGCTGAGGAAATTTTTTTGAAAACAGCCAGTAGAGATAGATTAACTGGTCTAAATATATAGGTTGCAATGTGTGTGTGTGTGTGTGTGTGTGTGTGTGTGTGTAATAGGCTATGATAATGATCAAATAAAGGGAATTTAATGGGAAATTGAATCTTCTGCAATCTCCTACACAATCAAACGAATTCTGTGTAGATGTTAATGCGAAAGCCAAACCACACAAGAAAATAATCTGTGTCTCTACCTTTGCAGATGCAGAAGATAACAGAACAAATGTGACAAACTCAAGAGAAGCTCCCAGAACATTTACTAGTGTGTTACCCCTTGCCACTGTAGGGTCAGCTTAAAAGAAATCTATTCATAAGCCTCTGCCTTGGTCACCAAATTTTGGGAGGCTCCCAAATCACTTAAAATTGCTTTTCTAGACTCTCTCCACCCTTGAAGAAGCCTACAGTCTCTCTCTCTCTCTCTCTCTCTCTCTCTCTCTCTCTCTCTCTCTCTCTCTCTCTCTCTCTCTCCCCCCCAACTCTTCTCCTCCACAGCTTCAAGCCCTCCAAATAAAATCTATTTTGCTTCACAAAAAAGATTGTTTTTTAGTGTCAGTTTCACTTGTGAAATTAAGTTTTACATATGTAGTTTTTCCTCAAGCCAAAGCCTTTTTGTTGCTGCTACTGCAACTGCTGTTGTTTTATGGCAGAAATGCAAATATTTATCCCCATTTAGCTGAATGTCTTTTTGCCTTTAATAATATATTTCTTGCTCTAGAGACTATTAGATTGATATAAACCATTTGTTTATTTATTTTAATAAAAAATAAAATTGATTTCCATTGGAATAATTTCTCTAGACACCTCTGAAGTCAACATCATGGTGTGCTTTGCTTTTTTTCCTAATATATTTTCTGGACTCGGGTATAACGTTTAAGTATCAAGCCTCTCCAGTTAATCTTTGTGCAAGATGAAAGAGAGCAAGCCAGTTTCATTCTTTTGCATATGACTAAACCCTATTCCCGGAATCATTTGTGAATAGGATTCTTTTCTGTAATTGATGCTCTTCATGCCTTCCTCAATTTAACAGCCCACAGATCTAATGTTTTATTTGGAATCCTCAACTCTATTACACAAAGTGCTTTGTTTCCAGTATCACATTGTAATTGGAAGCATAAATATATTAAATTTTTCCTTTTGATCCAATGCCAAGAATAGTGTTTGTAACAGAGCATTTTTTGACATTTGGGTTTTGGGTTTTGGGTTTTGGGACCACACTCAGCGATGCTAGAGCTTACTCCTGACTCTGCACTCAGGAATCAAACCTGGAGGGACTTCGGGGACTATCAGAGACACCCAAGATTAAACCCACAACAGTTATATGCAAGGCAAGTGCCTTCCTGGCTGTACGATTTCTCCATCTAGAGGTAGCAAGAAAGAAGGGGGAAGAAAGATAGGACAGGTAAAAGAAGGGAAAGAGAGAAAAGAGAAGAAAGAGAAAGGAAAAAAGAAAAGAAAGAAGGAGGAAGAAAAAGGAGGAGGAAGAAGAAGGAGAAGGAGAAGGAGAAGGAGAAGGAGAAGGAGAAGGAGAAGGAGAAGGAGAAGGAGAAGGAGAAGGAGAGGAGGAGGGGGGAAGAGGAGGAGGAGGGAGAGGAGGAAAGAAGAGGAGAGAGAAGAAAAGAGAAGGGAGAAGGAGAGGAGGAGGAAGGAGGATAAAAGAGGAGAGGGAGGAGAGGAGGAGGATATGGCAAAGGAAGAAGAGAAAGAGAAGAGGAAGGAAGGAAGGAAGGAAGGAAGGAAGGAAGGAAGGAAGGAAGGAAGGAAGGAAGGAAGGGAGGGAGGGAGATTAATTTTTAGGAGAACTGGGGGAAAGCTTTTTATGAGATCCTTCTGTCAATGTTTATTGTCATGCTATATTAATATTTAATTAACATGCTTCCTGTCTAACAGAGGTAAATAGATACCCTATTTTTTTCTTCTGTCCTGATTTTCAAGAAAATAGCTGATGCTCTATTTCTTTTTCCATTCAGATTATTTATCAATTTGGCAATAAGAATGCTGATCAACCACAATTTCTCAAGATCAGAGCAAGTGACGCATGATAACTGCTCTCAAATACCTAAGTTATGACTTTGTTTTATTGATCTATTTTGTTTCTTCAATCACTGTTACATGCCTCTGCTACGGTAACCACTAGCATTTTAAGCACTATTTCAATGTGAAGCATCTGTGTAGTACACACAATATTTGGAAAGCAATACGAAAAGATATATCTTATGAATTATTTTATAATGACTAAATATACTAAAGTTTGAATATTTAAATATATTAAGAAAGTATATGATCAAAAGAAATGTTTGTTTAGCTTTTATAAATGGTATTACTAAAAAAGTCTTACTGCAAATGTAACTTTCATTATATTTTTATTGGGGAGGGTTTTTATAAAATTAAGTATCAGTTCCCATTAGAGAACAAAAAGAGAGTCTTAATAAACCAATTTGTTGTCCAAATAATTTTCATTGTCTTATAATCACTCACAAAATTTTGTGTGTTATTGCTGTATCAAGAAAATAGGGCTCGGGGCTGGAGTGATAGCACAGACTATCACATGGACACCCGGGTTCTATCCCCAGCATCACATATGGTCACCTGAGAACCGCCAAGAGTAATTCCTGAGCACAGAGTCAGAAATAAGGCCGGTCCATCACCAGGTGTGACCCAAAAAAAAACAAAAAAAAAAGGAAAAGGAAATAAAAAGAAAATAGGGCTCATTTTTTTGTGGTTTTATGTGTGCATCAAGTGGATTGAGTAGCATCAACTTCCACTAAGTAGAGTTCCACACTAAAATGCCAACCTTGCAGATGTTATAGTAAAGGGAGAGGGAGAATTAAAGAGATGCATTGCATTTTCCTGTTTATTAGACAACTATTTCTCAGAGAGAAAATAGCATAAATAAAGGGTACTTGTAGTGAAATAGGGAAGTTTTCAATTTGAATATAATAATTGATTTAAATAGAGAAATATGCAACAAATTCCTCACATTATTCATCATTTTTTTCAATCATTTTGCTCACCTTAATGAGTAAAAAGCAATCCTGGATGATACAAAAGAAAGGGATATGATAGGAAGAGCTGATTTCTTTGTAAGTTGTTTTTTGCTCAAGGGCACAATTCTCAAGAACATTGATGAATACTAAATAGTTGATAAACAAAATTGACCCACAAATAGAAAGGAGAAGTGAGAATTTTTATCAGGCCTCAGGCTTTATCCCAGTCTTTCAGTCTAACCACTATACCTGACATTCTACCAATATGATGCACAAAAATGAAAAATGGGCTTCCTTACATTTTCTCTCTGACAAAATTTTGTTTGGCGTATTATCAAAAAGCATCATAAATTAATATACTCTTGATAAACTATTAAATATAAAGTTTAAGCTAGCAATTGAAATTACCATTCAAGAGTGAAAATATGAAATGAACAATCATACATAGTATGAAAGTACTCTTCAGAGTAAAACATAAACAGCTTCTCCGTTAGTACAAGTAGAAAATTATTTTTCTATAAAAATATTCCAGTACTTACATTTGGCATTCTTTAATGTTTCACCTGGAAGATTTGTCTTAAACGAATTCAGATAACCTCTCGTTGAACAAAATACATAAATATACCAATAAAATCATTTGATCATATTTCTAGACCCTGCTCTTAAGCAACTAAATTGACTGTGAATGTATACCTGCTTTCTGAATTTCAAGGTACACCATCCTACTTCTAAAGTAAGAAATATTTCTTGGTAATCAAAGAAATGATAACGTTAAAACACAAGGAAAGTTCAGAAACCTCTCTAGCTTTGTACACTTGTCCTGATTTTCTAGAGCAAACAAGTTGAAGACACTCAACTTTCTTCAGTGGCATTAATTATAGAAAATAAAGCGTAATAAAAAGGTAAATGAAGGTTCTGAATCAAAAATCTCTAGTGAATTTAAAATGTTATTTATTAAATAAATGAACCCCTGGCCCTTGCACCAGAGGTTATTGTCCTCAGAGAGAAAAGCAATAACAACAGCAAACTCAAATGAGACAGAGAAAATTAGAACTGCAATTGCAAATCAGAACTATTCTTTGGGATTGATTCACACATAGTATAAACAGTGGAATAAGTGAGATCAATTAAAATAATAACACAGAAGTTTCAATTAGCAACAAACAGCTCGGTAAGTCCTCAGACAATGGTTCTAAGAACAACAATATGTGATATAACAATTTTCACAATTTTTTTTTACCAAAAAGTTTTTTGATTATTTCACTTACCATTTTCTTGTAACAAGAAATATAAAATAACTTTGTGCCTACTAAGGAGGCAGGTTTGGGGAATGGATGGGAAACTGGGGACAATGGTATATGAATGTCACAATGCTAGTGGGATTGGTGTTGAAACATTGAATACTTGAAACAGCTGTATTATGACAAACTTGTAAACCATAGAATTTAAATAAAGTCAGGAGAGAAAGGAATTTTTCTAACTCTTATTCTGAGCATCTCTCTCTTGAAAATGTTAAAGAATCTAAGAATGTGGGCTAACACAGATACCCTCTGTCACCAGGTTGGCTTCACTATGGAGTTACACATCTTTTGCCAATGGCTTTCTACTTGTTTTAAAGTCATCCAGATAGGAAGGGACAAAGAATATCACTGCACTCTATGTAAAGTTCCATATAATTTTTGCTGAGAGGTCAAATGACAAGCCTGATATATGAAGTTAAGGATACATTTAGCTTTCAAAAATTCAATGTGCTTATCCTCATGAAAAGAGACTTTGACACAGGTGTTTTGTAAAGAAAGAGATCAAGAGGGTTAAGACACATATTTACATTTGGCCAACACTGGTTCTACTACATGGTACTGAATATGGTCCCTGATCATCACCAAGATTAATCCCTTAGCACAGAACCGAGTACAACTAAGAAAAGAAAAAACAAAGAAGAAGAAAAGAAAGGAACAAAGAAAAAGAGTGACTACCAGCAATAATTAGTAAAAATAGAAAAATTTAAAAATAAATGTTACTAAAATTTATGCGAATGTGGTCTCTCTCATCCACTTTTGCTCCTAAAATTCTTTTGTATACATATTTTCAGAGCACATTACTGGGTTGAAACCAGAGAAAGAAATGTATACTCTAACTATAAACTAAAGCTTCTGGAAGAGAGTGCCGAAGAATTTCCTGGACCTTTTGTACTCTAACCCCCTTACTTACCAAAAGTAACACACATTTGTTTGGTTTTAACATACTTGCTTGTATTCTCTTATCACTTAATCACTTAACTTCCCGTTAGTCGTCGATTTGCTCAAGCGAGCGCCAGTAACGTCTCCATTTGTCCCTGTCGCGTGCTAGTGTAGCCCAATGGCATCTGTTTGCTCCGGGAACATGAAGGGCCTCAAACTGATCGTTCATGATCTTCAGGAAGAAGTCTGACCATCTGGTAGGTGGGCGGCCACGCGGTCTCTTGACATCCCGTGGAATCCAATCAGTAACAGCTCTAGTCCAACGGTCGTCTTTAAATCTCATTACGTGACCAGCCCATCTGATTTTCGACACCTTGGCAAATGAGACAGCGTCCCTAATCCTTGATCGTCGACGGATGTCAGAACTCCGGATTCTTTCTCTCAATTGAGTGAAACGTGATATTCCAAGCATAGCTCTTTCTATTCTTCTTTGGGAGACCTGAATGGCATTCTCATCTTGTTTGCGTAGGGCCCAGGTCTCTGAGGCATATGTTAATGCAGGAAGAACAGTGGAATCAAAGAGATGTGCCCGGAGCCGGAGGTTCTTCGTCCTCTTAGCTATTTCTTCGACGTTCTTGAAGGCGTTCCAAGCCGCTCTCTTCCTCCTGCACAGCTCGGGTGCCAGGTCATTTGTCATGTTGACCTCTCGACCTAGGTAGACATAGCTGTTGCATTCGGAGATGGTCGTTCCATTGAGAGCGAATGGGGCGTCAGGAACAAGGCTGTTTCTCATAAACATTGTCTTCGTAAGATTCAGCTGTAGTCCTACCTTTCCACACTCACGGTCAAAGTCGGCCAGCATTTGTGCCGCTTGGCTGATGTTTGGTGTTATTAAAACAATATCATCAGCAAAGCGGAGGTGGTGTAATTGCCGACCATCTATCTTCACTCCCATTCCTTCCCATTCCAGTCGTCGCATGATGTTCTCGAGGGTGGCACTGAAGAGTTTCGGTGAAATGGTATCACCCTGCCACACCCCTCTCTTGACATCAACGATCACTTCTTTGTAGAATGGTGAGATCCTGGTAGTGAATCCGCAATACAGCTCACGGAGGATCCTGATGTATTGGGCTTGAATGCCCTGATTGGCTAGGGCTTCAATGACCGCTTCCGTCTCAACAGAATCAAAGGCCTTCTTTAAATCAATGAACGTTAAGCAGAGCGGCATCTTGAACTCCCGAGAAACCTCAATGAGCTTGGTTATTGTGTGGATATGATCGATGGTGCTGAATCCTTTGCGGAACCCTGCTTGCTCGCATGGTTGTCCTTCATCTAGTGTTCTGCCAATCCTATTCAGGATGACTCGTGTGAACAACTTGTAGATGACAGACAATAGGCAGATCGGGCGATAGTTGCCAATGTCATGGATGTCTCCCTTCTTGAACAGTAGTACGGTCCTGCTGGTTTTCCATTGGGACGGAACCTTGCATTCAGACAGGTAGCGAGTGAAGAGCCGAGCCAGTGTATTGATGAGTACTGACGGCAGGTTCTTCAGGTGTTCAGGTCTGACCTTGTCTGGGCCGGGTGCTGTTTGTTTCTTTACCGACGAAATGGCGTGTCGGATTTCGGAGGGGAGAACGTTGGGAACAACATACCCATCCTGTGGAATTTGGTATGTTGGCAAGTGGACATGGCTATCGAAGAGATTTGAGTAGAAGTCATGGATAATCTTCTCCATTGCCGTTCTGGAGGATGTGATGGATCCATCAGGACGTCGGAGGGCAGTCATCTTGGTCTTATAGTTGGCAAAGGACAGGCGGGCCTTACGAATACTTTTCCCGGCTTCTGCCGCATCTACCAGTACTTCTGCTCTTCTCTCTTTGAGGTATTCCTTGATCGCATCTCTGCACTGCTTTGCAAGCTCGGACGTTAGCTTGTGGTTGCCTGAGGCATGCGCCAAACCACGCTGGCGAATTAGCTCAAGAGTTTTCGAAGATAGGTGACTTTTTGTGGCTATCTCTCTCTTGGCGTTCCTCGCACATTCATGGAGGTGCTGAACCAGTCGATCGTATTCCTCGTTAATGTTGTCAACAATGGCATCTTCCCATGTTGCCGCAATAGTACCAAAGAGTTCCCAGTTGGTGGTCATTCTGGGAGTTCTCTTTTTGAACTTTGCAGCCCTTTCTCCCCGCTCTGTGAAGTAGAATTTTGCACGAAGGAGACGGTGGTCCGATCCCGTTCGAAATTTTGGGACAACAGCGACATCAGTCAGGCAAAACCGTCGATTGAATATGATGTGGTCTGTTTCGTTGTGGAATCGTCCACCGGGAGACTCCCATGTCCATCGTTTAGATTCTGCCTTCTGGAACTGTGAGTTACCATGGATGGTCTTGGTCGACATGATGAACTCTGACAGTCTCTCACCCTGTTCGTTCCATTCTAGGCCATGGGTCCCGATGTGAAGTTCTTCAGCTGATCTTCTCGGTCCTATCTTGGCATTAAAATCACCCACAATGATCTTGTAGAAGGTGTGGTCTTCTTTATAGAACTTCTCTAGCTCCATGTAGAACTTCTCGATTTCTCTTTCATCATAATGAGATGTTGGTGCGTAGACAACGAAGATAGAAACTGCAGGCAGTGAGCCACATCTATTCAAATGTAAACGTCCGATTCGGGTTGTTAGGCATTCGAATGAATCAATGCTCTTGGCCAAGTTTGTGTTGACAAGGACACCGACGCCTCCAACACCTCTTTTATCGCATGTTCCGAGGAACAATTCTTCTCCAGTGTCGAAAACGGCATGGTGAGATTCGTGCCTTCTTGTCTCGGTCAGACCAATGATGTCGTACTTGATCATTCGCGCTTGTACCATCAGGTCCTCGATGGATGCATCTGATGCTAGCGTACGTGCATTGAAAGTACAGACGATCATTTTTGTCTTCCTTCGTTGTGGCAGCCTAGGTCGGCCTTGAGATTTTGTCGGCCTCTCCTTTCTCATCCTTCTCAGTGCTGCCATGTCGGTGAAGCCTTCAGGGTCAGGTGAATGAGACCAGTTGTAGTTACTGGTTTTGGCATATCGAATACACAGCGGATAGCTTGCCAGGCTCTTCCGTGCGGGTGGAATACTCTCGGTAGCTTGCCAGTCTTTCCGAGAGGGATAGAGGCTTTTGGGGTGACCTCTAATCCCCCTTGTAGGTGTTACCATATTTGAACCCTATCAAATATGGTACGACAATTCCAGAAGATGGGTATTTAGTGTCTTATGATGTGTCGCGCGGCCGCTTGCAGCCGCGCGGGTCCGGAAAGCATCCTGGAGTGTGGCGACGGCTGGGTAGTGGAAGTCGTGTATTCTCTTATATCCGGGCTTAAATGTCTCCAGAATGAAATACAACAACCTTCACACACTTCCCTCTTATTGTGGTGGGAAGATGCTGGGTGGTGGGATTGGTGTGTGAATATTATCTATAATGAAATATTCTGAACCACTTTTATAAAAATAAAATATATAAAAATGGTCCAAAAAAGCATGCATAGATATTTCAAATCATCCTATGAAGCGTAATTTACATGCAATAAAAATGAAATGACAAATTTACCTGATTTTTTCATATATGTGCTCTTAGTAACTCAAAATATTTTATGTGTTCAAAAAAAAAATATTTTATGTGTTCTTATGCTTTATTCTTTTCTCAACCCTGGTTTCAGGAAACTGCTAATTATCTGTCACTATAGATTAGATTTATCTTCTCAAAATGTTCATATAAATAAATTCATATTTTTGTTTTCAGCTTTTTATCTAAATCAGTATGTCCAATATGTTTTTAAAATATTTGTTGCTTATTAACCTTAATTTACCCATTAACTTTTGATGATTATGTGGGTTATTTTGGATTCTTTGAGGTTTGCCACTATGATGTGAAAATTACAATAAATGATCATATACATACCCAAAGATATTTTTAAAAAGAAATGTATGCTCTGGGTAGTGGAGGTAGTGATTCCACTGTTCTTCCTGCATTAACATATGCCTCAGAGACCTGGGCCCTACGTAAACAGGTTGAGAATGCTATTCGGGTCTCCCAAAGAGGAATTGAAAGAGCTATGCTTGGAATATCACGTTTCACTCAAATAAGAGAAAGAATCCGGAGTTCCGACCTCCGTCGACAATCAAGAATCAGGGATGCTGTCTCGTTTGCCAAGGTGTCAAAAATCAGATGGGCTGGTCACGTAATGAGATTTAAAGACGACCGCTGGACTAGAGCTGTTACCGACTGGATTCCACGGAATGTCAAAAGACTGTGTGGCTGCCCACCTACCAGATGGTCAGACTTCTTCATCAAGATCATGAACGATCAGTTTGAGGCTCTTCATGTTCCCAGAGCGAACAGATGCCATTGGGCTACACTAGCACGCGACAGGGACAAATGGAGACGTTACTGGCGCCCGCTCGAGCAAATCGACGACTAACGGGAAGTTAAGTGATAAATATGCTCTAGTTGAGGGTTTGATATATGAAGTATGCACAAAACAGTCTTTAACAATATAGCAAATCACAGTACAAAGGGGTGTAGCACTGTCCTCCCGTTGTTCATCGATTGACTGGAGCAGGCACCAGTATTGTCTCCATTGTGAGACTTGTTGTTACTGTTTTTGACATATTGAATATGCCACAGGGAGCTTGCCATGTGGGTGGGATAGTCTCTGTAGCTTGCCGGGCTCTCTGAGAGGGATAGAGGAATCGAACCCGGGTCAGCTGCGTGCAAGGCAAACACCTTACCCGCTATGCTATTGCTCCAGCCCTAGTACAAAGGAGTAAAAATGTAAATAGGAAATGAACATAGAAGTGCAGGTAGCATTTCTGCCCTGGGTTTTTGAGCTCCTGTGGTATATTCTCAGTATGTTCATTGCAGCACTGTGACTAATCACAATAGTTAGAATCTGGAAAACAACCTGAGTGCTCAAGAACAGATGACTGGTTAAAGAAATTATGGTACATCTACACAATGGAATATTATGCAGCTATTAGGAAAAATGAAGTTATGAAATTCACTTATAAATGGAGGGATATGGAGAATATCATGCTGAATGAGTCAGAAGGAGAGGGATAGAAATTTAATAATTGGACTCATTTGTTGTATATTAAAATAATAATATGAGACCAGTCCCCAAGGACAGTAGAAACAAAGGCCAAGAGGATTGGTTCACACTTAGAAGCTTGCCTCAAAGGGGTGGGGGGGAGAGGGCACTTAAGATAGAAAAGAGACCATTATACAATGATAGTTGGAAATGATCACTCTGGATAAGAACTGTGTGATGAAAGTAAATAAAGGAACAAACATGATAACTTTTCAATATCTGTAGTGCAAACCATAATGCCCAAAAGGAGAGTGGGGGAGAGAGAGAGAGAGAGAGAGAGAGAGAGAGAGAGAGAGAGGAGTGAAAGTGCCTGCCATGCAACAGGCTGGTGGAAGGTGGCAGGAGGGAAACTCAGGATATTGGTTAAAATGTACCCTGGTGGATGGATGGGTGTTGAAACACTGTTTGACTGAAACCCAACCATGAACAGTTTTGTAACTGTGTTTCTCATGGTGATCCAATTTTTTTTAATGTATGTAGGGAAACTGGAGTGATAGCACAGCGGTAGGGCGTTTGCCTTGCGCGCAGCCAGCCCTGCCGAGCCAAGTTCAATTCCTCTGTCCCTCTCGGAGAGCCTGGCAAGCTACCAAGAGTATTCAACATGCCAAACACAGTAACAAGAAGTCTCACAATGGAGACGTTACTGGGCCCACTCGAGCAAATCGATGAACAATGGGAGTACAGTGTTTGGACAGTAGGGAAGCTATTCTATGTCAATCGTGTGGCTTCACTTCTGATCCACTGTAGCACCGTTGTTCATCGGTTTGCTCGAGTGGGCACCAGTAACATCTCCATTGTGAAACTTGTTGTAACTGTTTTTGGCATATTGGATACACTACAGGTAGCTTGCCAGGCTCTGCTGTGCGGGCTAGATACTCTTGGTAACTTGCCAGGCTCTCTGAGAGAGGCGGAAGAATCAAACTCAGGTCGGCTATGTTGGACGCTTGCAAGGCAAATGCCCTACCCGCTGTGCTATATCTCCAGCCCGGCACTGCCATAGTGGATGAAAATTACAGTCAAGTGAGAACAGGTGGAGAAAGCTTTTTTTCCTTTGCTGAACAGAGGGCAGTCTGAAAATCATCCTGATGATGCAGATGTAGGGTACAGTCACACACACCAGGATCACTACGAAAATCAACACAGCAAAAACTATAACCAGATGCTCAATGAACCTAGTGTTTGAACAGGAAGTCTTCAGTACTGGAGAAGAATCACAGTAATAATGAGCAATAACAGAGCTACAGAATTCCAGATGAAGGGTCGCGGCAAGGGGTGGAAGAATAGTTAATAAATCAGATGCCCAGAAACAGATGATGAGAATCCTACAGACTCTTCTATTTATGATGGTCATACAATGGAGGCGTTTGCAGATGGCCACATAACGATCATAGAACACCACGGCCAACAGGGGAAAAAAAATCACAGTAATTTTGTTAGAAAGAATAGATTGGAGATATACATTTCATAGATGGGTAGATAATAGAAGACATTTACAAAAAACTGATAACTATGTCAGATTTATATAACCCATACTTAATATATGTTTGTATGTTAAATGTATGTTCAATATACACAAAATGAAATTCTTCATTTCACCACCCATATTTTCCTCTGCTTGACCTCAGCAAAGAGCAGTACCATGAACCAGGTATTCAAGTAGAGAACTTAAGCAGTACACTTGGCCATTCACCTTCCCTCATTCCCAAACACTACATCAGCAAAAACTATTTTTTCGACATGAAAAAACATTTCTAATCCAATAGCCACTGGCAAGGGCTAACAAACAAAACAAAATGCACATCAACTCCCAATCCCATGGCTTGCCTTCTTTCACCCTCCTACATTTTCTTTCTTGGATGTTAGATGACTTATGTTGTTTGCTTGTTTGACTGTCACATCCGGCTGTGCATCTTCCCACCACAATAAGAGGGAAGAGTGTGTGAATTGTTGTATTTCATTCTGGAGCAAATTAAGTCCATAGATAAGAGAATACAAGCAAGTATGTTAAAACCAAACAAATGCGTGCAACTTTAGTTACTTCTGTGAGTATAAGATATCCAGGAAATGCTGCATTGCTCTCTTCTGGGAGTTTTATTTTATAATCTCTGGATCTTGGCCGTTGAGATTACATGGCGCCGGGGGCAGTTTTGTGGGTGTGACTGCCAAGCTATTATAAAACTGGGGAGCTGGGTGGAGGAGGCCCAGTCCCGATCTGAGCAGGCTTGGAGATTTCAGCCACGAGTCCCGCATATTGGGTTCCTCTGTTTGCTCCCTCATGGGTGAGGCTCAACCAAGTGTGTGGAGAGTGGCCTTGGGCATGGTGGCAGTTGGGTTCTGGAGGTTTTCAGCTGCTGGGGTTCTGCTTTTGGCAGGGAGGGAAACTCAACCCACCCCTCTCCCAGGTGACCCTGTGAAGACAGCCTGGTGCGGGGTCAGGAGATTCTACCTCTCTCACTACTTCAAACCAATGTAGCAAAGTGGCAGGTTTCAAAGTCCATACATAAAATTCAGTCTTGGAGCCCGATACATAGTCCAGATACATAGTACAGAAGGGAAGGGGAGGGGAGAAGTTACAGGTTCTTTTCTAACTCCTAGATATATGTCATTTAACATGGTTATTAATCCTCTAAGCATTTTATATAATATTTTTTTAAAAAATTGGTATGGAGGGGTATTTGCCCATAGTGTTTTACTACTTGATTCACATCCTGGGCCTTTCAAAACCACTTTTTTTATGACTCCAAATCAGAGTTCATTACTCCTAACAAGGAGTCCAAAAAGCTAAATTTCCTTCTTAAGGTAATTTGAATAAGGTAATTTGAATGAGTCACCAAGAAATGTTACATTTATAAAAGTACATAATCAAGATCACTTGTATCACTTGTCATCCCATTGGTCTTCTATTTGATTGAGTGGGCACCAGTAATGTCTCCATTCTCCCTGTCGCTGCTAGTGTAGCCCAGTGACATCTGCTCACTCCAGGAACACGAAGAGCCTCAAACCGTTTGTTCAGGGTTTTGATGAAGAAGTCTGAGCATCTCGTAAGTCGGCGGCCACACGTCCTTTTGACATCCCGTGGAATCCAGTCGGTAATAGCTCTAGTCAAGCGGTCATTTCTAAATCGCATTATTTGTCCGGCCCATCTGATTTTCAACACCTTGGCAAATTAGACGGCGTACCTGATTCTTGATCGTCAATGGAGGTCGGAACTCCAGATTCCTCTCACTTGAGTGAAATGTGATATTCCAAGCATAGCTCTTTCCATTCCTCTTTGGGAGACCCGGATAGTGTTCTGGTCCTGTTTTTGTAGGGCCCAGGTGTCTAAGGCATATGTTAGTGCAGAAAGAACAGTGTAGTCGAAGAGATATGCCTGGAGTCAGAGGTTCTTCATCCTCTACCCAGCCACCGCCACGCTCCAGGCCACTTTCCAGACCACTCGGGCTGAGCCTCATGCATGAGTGAAGACCCACAGAACCAGGTAAAGCGGAACTTTGTGATCGTGGACTCCAGCCTCAATGGGATCCAGAAACAGAGATCCATCCTCTGCCTGCTTCCGCCAATCTCCAGCAATCCAGGGAACCCACCCAGAAGACCCACCCTGCCGGCCTTATGTTTAAACAGAATTTTTGCCCTATATTTAAAACTTACGTTTAAATGTCGCAATATGCTCATCCTGGGACTATTAGCTAACTGAGCTCCTGCCTTGAAGGTACCAGCCAATCCAATGAGGCGTAGGATGCCCAGGCTCTGTGGGCTTATCTGTCTATTTCTTGTACTCAGTAGTGCTAGAAAAGGAGAAACTTAGAAAACTCACAAGACAGGGATCTGAGGGTAGTGTCACTATGGCAAAGTCTACAATAGAAAGGAAAGAAACCAGGAAAGCCGGGAGATGAAGTAGAGCCTGCAGATGAAGGAAAGTTGGAAGTAAAAATAGTTGTCATGAAGCAGAAGTCAGGATCAGAGACAAAATTCCAGGATGAACATAGGACAGCAAGTATCTTTTCAAATGAATCACTATATCACTGTCATCACTGTCATCCCATTGTTTGTCGATTTACTCAAGCGGGCGCCAGTAATGTCTCCATTTGTCCCAGCCCTGGGATTTTAGCAACCTCTCCTTACTCATCTTTCCCAACGATTGGAGGCTCTTTGGGACCTCTTATAGTTACTGGTTTTGGCATATCAAATACACCACGGGGAGCTTGCCAGGCTCTGCCCATGTGGGCGGGATACTCTCAGTAGCTTGCCAGGCTCTCCAAGATATATATAGATATATAGATATAGATATACACACACATATATACATATATATGTATATATATAATTTCTCTCTATGATTTGTTGCCTACTGTCTGAATCCCATCAATGATGTGGTAATTATGGAAAATGGGTAGAAAGTGTCATATCATGTTCACGGCTGCGCGGTCTGGAAAGCAGCCTGTAGCGTGGTGGTGGTTGGGTAGTGGAAGTCAGCTGCCAGGGCTGGGTCCCTTGAGGCAGGGAGGGCTCTCACCTGCCCCCCTCTGGGGAACCCCGAGTGAAACATCCCGGTGCAGAGTCCGGTGGCACGGTTATTAGAGTTTCATTTTATGCTCCCTTCCGGAAGAAGCAGCCATGAGTTCTGGGTTCCATGGGACTCTCTATCAAATGAATAGATGTCAAAAAATAGAATTGCTGGATCATGTGGGCATTCCATTCTTTTCTCAAATTTCACATTTTACACAGAGACTGAACAGGACAATACTCTCATCAGTAGTAAATGAGGGTTCCTCTCTCACTACATCCCCACCATCGCTGGTTGTTTCCAGTCTTTGACTTCGGCCATTCCCACTATTGTGAGAATGTTCATTTTTGTTTTGACTCGCATTTCCCTGATAATTAGTGAGGAAGAACACTTTTTTATATGCCTACAGGCGATCGTATATCTTCTTTAGGGGAGTGTCTGTTTATCTCTCTTTATTTTTACAACAGCTAGACTATGGAAACAGCTCTGTAGCAAATGATAAATGAATAAGGAAGTTGTGGCATATACATTGGAGCACGATGCAAATTTAAGAAAAAATGAAATCCTGCAGTTTGCTGGAACACAGTTGGAATTGGAGAGTATCGTATTAAGTGAAATAAGTTAGAGCAATAATGACAAACACCGAATAATCACACACCCCGTTTCTGAGCTCTGGTTGGCAGCACAGCCTCCTCTGCTCCTCTCTGAGGCTGCGGCCCGGTAGCAGGTCCATTGGCTGCTAGGGTGATTCTGCAGCATGGCGCCTGAGCAGGGCATTGCCACGGCTGGGGCTGCTGAGTCCAGATCACTCCAGATGGGGGTCCTCTCTGGCCCCACCCACGGAAATGCCCTGGCTTTCAGTGGCTCTAGGACGCAGACCGGATCAGCCCACAGGGCCGAGGTCCCCAGGGCGGACAGCGTGTACCACTGCTGAGCCAGCAAATGCCCCCAAAGGTAACCCCCGCACCCCGCCCTCAGGGAGCCCCCGCCTGCCTGCCCTCATGGCAGAAGCTGCGGGTCAGGGTCAGCCCGTGTGGAGACAATAGCTGCCATGCAGGGGGTAGGAGCCTGATCTCTGGGCCCCGCTTTTCAGGAAGAAGGGCTTTTCAGTGTGCAGGCTTGGGGCCTCAGACCCTGACACTGCATGTGTGCCTGTGTGAGAGTCTGCATGTGTCTGCGTGCTCATGTGCACGTGTGCATGTGTACCCGGGTCTGCATGTGACGGCGTGCCTGCATAGGTCTGCATTGGCCTGCGCGTGTGTGTGGACGTGTCTGTGTGTGCATGTGTCTGCATTTGTCTGTGTGAACGTATCTGTGCATGTGTTTAGGTGTGTGCATGTGTGTGCACGTCTATCTGTGCCTGCATGTGTGCATGCATCAGGGCGGGAGCTGGCAGCAGTGGTGAGCATCAGACGGGGTTGTTTCAGGATGGGGGGTTGGGTGGGCCCAGAGGATGGGGCATGGGGGTGGGTGAGCTGGATGGGTGAAGGGCATGAGAGGGGCAGGGTAGGAGGAAGAGGGAGACGTGAGACCCTAAACCAAGACCCCAGTCCTGAGACCCTCTGCCCTGGGGGAATTGAGGCTTCCGGTAAGAAGATGGGGTGCAGGACTTGCAGCTGCTGCCTTGGGCCCTTTTATCAGGGGGTCGATCCCAGTGCGGCCGGGGCAGAGCCAGGAGGCATAGGGATGGCTACGGGGGGCGGGGCCTGGTGGGGCCCCTCAGCCCAGCCTCTGGAGCAGAAGGTAGCAGCACTGGCCGGCCCCCTCTGGCTTCTAAGGAAAGCGATGCCTTGTTAGAGTCCCCTCAGAAGGGAAGAGACCCCCTTCTGGGCCTGCGCCTGCTGGACCTCCTTGGCCCCAGGAAGGCCAGGCCATGTCGGGGATGTGGGGGCTCAGAGGTCTGGGCTGCCTGCTGGACACCGCATGCAGTCATGGGGCACAGGGCCAGGCAGAGGGCCAGGAAGACAGGGACCAACAGGAGCTTCCCGGGCTCGTGCACGTCACCTGAGAGGCCCAGCGAGGGCCCAGGTCCAGGGTGGAGCACCGCCCCCACCCCCAACCCACCGCAGGAGGCTGCAGAGGACGAGCCTTATTCTCCAGGAACCAACTGGCAAAGATTCTCAGGGCCACGAGACCCTCCCCGCCTGCGGCTGCAGCCTGGCCCTGAGCTCAGCGCAGAGACCCCTCCCCTACTGAGCCCAAGTGGTAGGGGGCCCGGCATGAGGCCCGTCTCGCGGAGCCCCCAGTGCACCTCGCCCAAAGCGTGCGCTGCCCCTTGCGGAGAGATGAGGGCTGGGGCCGGCACGTGCCCCAGGACACGGGCACAGAGCGGGCAGAGTGTCCTGACCCTGCAGAAGGCCCCCGGGCTCCCGGGGATCCGGGTACCATGAGTTCACAGGCGGCTGGGAAGGGGGCATGGGGACGGAACTTGGGGTCTTGCGGTGCTCCGTGTTGCCACCCAATTCCGAGCCTCCCTCTGGGGCTGCAGAGAACCCTCTGGGAAGTTTCAATGGGGTCGTGGCCTTCAGTGGCCCGGTGGGGGCACAGTCACATGGCGGACAGACCGACTCCACCCCAAGACCTTCCCAGACACCTCTGGAATTTCCTCTTGTGGGATCAGTGCACTTTGCCCCAAGAAGGTGCCTGCATGCTCTTGCCGTCGGGCCCAGCGCCTGCACTCCCTGCCCGGGGCTCATGGGGACCCGAGTAGCTGGCCATAAGGGTCTGGGTCGGGACCGTCACTCTGGATCCCAATCACCCACTCAGACTTTAACTTCCTCTTTCTTTCTTTCTTTCTTTCTTTCTTTCTTTCTTTCTTTCTTTCTTTCTTTCTTTCTTTCCCACAACCAGCTACTCCCAGCTGAGTGCTCAGCATCCCACAGGACCTAGGTCTGCACTCAGCCCATCCAGTGTGCTCTGGCCTCCTGGCTCACGTTTCATCTGTTTCCCTTACTTTGGCCGGGGCCACCGTTGGGACTTTATGGAGCCCTTCTGCGCCAGCCCAGGACAGGTCCCATATGTCACAGCCCAATGGACACGGGCTCCCCGTCTGTCCGCCAGAGCCTCAGATCAGCTTATGTGGAGAAGGGCAAATGATCCATCCAAAAAAAAAAAACAAAAAAACAGCAAAGACTCTGCACCGGAAAACCACCACAGACCAGGGCAGATGGATACTGAAGGGCTATTCGTGGAGGCAAAATATTTAAAGAGTGAAGAAAAGAGAGTTCAACAATCAGGGGTACATGCAAAATATCCAGGACTCAAATGTGATCCACAGCACTATTGGACCACTGGGTGTGGCTCTGGAGATTCCCCAAGCACAAACACAGCTTTTCTGCTGGACCGAGCACTGCAGGCCTAAACAGCTCTGCATCCTCAGGCCCTGGTATTGAACCATTCATCCCAGTTGGCTGAGTACTGCCAGGAGTGGGCCTGGGTCCTCCCGCTTGGGAGGTTCCTAAAAGTTGAAATCAAGTTCCGTGTGACTCAACAATTTTATTTCTGAGTATACTTCCAAAGAAAAGATAAATATTCAGAAAATATATTGATAATCCATGTTCATAACATTTTTACAAAAAATACAAGATATGGTAAGATAAAAAGTGTCCATTAATAGATTAGTGGGTGGATTTTTAATGTGATATATAGATGCATGTATCTATGTATATATATATATTTATGGAATATGAGAAAGAAGGGGGAGAGTCTCCTGCCCCCGCACCTGGCTGTCCTCACCGGGGCCCCTTGGAGGGGGGACGGTTGAGTTTCTCTCCCCCCCGCCCCGAGCAGATCCCCAGCAGCTAAGGACCTCTGGAGCCAGTCACGGCCATGCTGGGACCACTCTCCACATGTCCGGACAGGCCTCATGCATGAAAGAACTGGCAGAGGAACCCAGGCATGCGGGTCCCAGGGCTGAAGTCTCCAAGCCTACTCGAATTGGGACTGGGCCTTTCTCCACCCAGACCCCCCATCTTCCAGTAGGTAGGCGTCACACCCACCAGCTGCCGCCAGCGCCAGGTGGGTCCCATCAATGGCCAAGACGCAGAGACTATAAAACCCAGCTCCCGGAGAAGAACAGCACAGAGTCTCCTGCCCCTGCCCCCGCACCTGGCTGTCCTCACCAAGGGGGTGGGGGGAGGGTTGAGTTTCCCTCCCTCAACCCCCCCACCCCAAGCAGAGCCCCGACAGCTGAAGACCTCTGGTTCCAGCCACAGCCATGCTTAAGACCACCCTCCACACATTCGGATGAGGCTCACGCATGAAGGAACCAGCGTAGAAACCCAGGTGTGCGGGATCGAGGGCGTAGATCTCCGAGCCTGCTCGTATTGGGACTAGGGCCTCCTCCACCCAGATCCCCCACCTTCTAGTATGTAGGCGTTACACCCACCAACTGCCCCCAACGCTCTGTAATCCCATCAATGGCCAAGAACCAAAAGACTATAAAACCCTGCTCCTGCGGCCGCTCGACACCTTATCATCTAATTCTTACTCTGGAGAAACTGGCAGGCTACCAAAAGCATCCTGCCCACATGGCAGAGTCTGACAAACTCCCCGTGGCATATTCAATATGCCAAAAACCAGTACAATTATGGGTCTCATTCTTCTGACCCTGAAAGAGCCTCAAATGTGGCACTTTTTAAAATCTCAGGGCAAGGATGAAGGTGACATTATTGGGGCCTGCTCGAGGCAATCGATTAACAACAGAAAGACAGTGATACGACAGTGACAGTTATATATAATCATATATATCACTAAAAATTTAAAAATTGTATGCCATCTTTCTTTTACATCTGACTTATAAATTGTGATTCATTCCTTGTGCAAGAAAAATCTCACAGCATTATCCTGAAAGTGGAATGTAAGTTTATCTCTGCTTCTATGACATCAGTGTTACCTATTTATAATTGTAAAATATGAGATCATAAAAAATATTTTTTATTTTTTAATTTTAAAAACATTTGTGAGCCAGAGAGATAGTACAGTAAGCAAGATACGTGTCTTACACTGAGTCGACCTATGTTTAATCTCTGTTCATAAGGTTCCCTGCTAGCCTGGAGTGATGCCGGAGTATAAAGCCAAAAGTAACACCGGAGCACAGCCAGATACGGTAAAAAAAAAAACCCTTACAAAAGTTACTTGTCTTACAGGATTTAAACAATCAGAGGCAGGATGGGACGGGGGGGGGGGGGGGGGGGGGGGGGGATGAGGGGGGGGGATGCTGGGACCCATGGGGATGGATGACGGGCACTGGTGGAGGTATGGGGACTTGATCATTGTATAACTGAAACCCAAGCACAAAATTTGTAAGCCTATAACTGTACCTCATGGTTTTTCACTAATTAAAAAAAGAAGAAAAAATCACAAAATTAAAAAAAAAAAAAAAAGAAATGAAACTGGAGAGGTAATACAGCAGATACAGCTCTTGCCTTAACACAGCTGATCTGGGTTCGATCCCCGGCATCCCATATGGTCCCCTGAATGCCACCAGGAACCACTCCTGGCAAAGAGTTGGGAGTCACCCCTGAACATTACCAGGTGTGGCTCAAAAATCAAAATAAATAAAGAAATACATGACAAAAGCTGGCACAGCTTCCCTAATAGTCTTTGTTTATATATCAAACTACACAAAGGTATTACTGTTAATTTAAATTTCCACTCATGTTATCATTAAAAAAACATTTTTATTTTTATTTATCACACATGAGATATATTTATTAAAATATAAATTAAGATATTTCACCTTTTTTCTTTTTCTAAAGTATTTATTCAGTTTTTCTGTTAATGATACATATTCTCTCTTAGCTGCGTCTTTCAAGATCTATATATTTCAGAGCTAATTTCCCTTTTCTGCTTTAAGGTTAATACCCCTTTCACCCCCTTTCTGTAACACAACCACGTCCGTATTCAAAACCAAAGGTCTCCCACACACACACACACATTTTTTTTTCAATAAATTATTTGTTCTCAATGGTGGCTAATGTTTACTTTTTTTGGTGCAGCGCCCTCACCCATTGGTTCTCAGGGATCACTCCTAGTAGTGCTCCGGGTACCATATGGGGTACCGGGGATTGAGCCCTGGAAAACTGCGTGCAAGGCAAATACCCTACCTGATGAATGATGGCCCTGACTCCAAACATTTTTTTCCTAATGCAATGCTGTGTTTTACTTTTTCATATGCACGTCGTAGTAGGTGCAGGTATTATTCTAGTTCAATCAAGAAATGAAATAAAATAAAAAGAAACTTCCCCTCTCCCCGACAGTGCTCACTCCCACCCACTATTGCAGAATGCGCACTTAGCCCGCACAATCCTGGCGGGGGAGGGTGGTCCCAGGCGCGGGACTGGACTCCCGGGCATCCAGAGGCTGCGCCACCAGCCAGCAGAGAGCGCCCCCGGCGGACCAGGACCGGGCGGGTCGGGAAAACTGGAGTCGGAACTGGGGAGCCCAGGCGTGGGCGGAGCCGGCTACCTTGCGCTCGCAGCATCAGCCTGGGAACCTGGCGCGAAGGGCGCAAACGGATGGGTATCACAGGCAGGTCTGCAGCGCAGGCGCTGACCAGGAACATCTGGAGGGGCTTCTGGGACGCCTCGTGGTGCTCCTGGCTTCCATATCCACGATGAGGTTGCGGCCTGGAAGCCTCAAATCATCAATTGTACGGAAATGCTAATCCCGCATCAGACGCTCGCCAGGCGGGGTGCCGGGTCCCCGATTTAGAGTCTGCTGGAGCCCACTGACCGTGACCAGGGCAGCCAGGCCACACCGCGCGCACCTTGGCATCGGACCGCACTGCAGCGGGTACCCACCTGGCTTGGCGCAGACGCATCTCCCGAGAATTCGGTGGCAAATCTCGCAGGACTTACTTCAGGAGCCAGGTGGACAAGGCTTGCCCAGGGGTTTTTGTTTGTTTGTTTGGGGTTTTGGGGTGTTTTTTGTTTTGGTTTGGTTTTGCTTTTGGTTGATTTGGGTTTTATTTATTTGTTTTGGGTTGTTGTTTGGTTGTGTGGTTTTTTTTTGGGGGTGGGGGGAGAGGGCACCAGGTGGTGCTCAGGAGTTACTCCTGGCTCTGCACTCAGGATGACTTCTGGAAGTGCTTGGATGACCATATGAGATGCCAAAAATGGAATTTGGGTCAGCCACAAACAAGGTAAGCACCTTACCCACTGTACTATGGCTTCAGTCCTAAAGATTTATTTAACATAAAAGTGTGTAAGAGACTGATACACATCAAAAAGAATAAGTACAATCAGTGCTGGCACAGATACAGGGAGAACAGGACTTTCATTCATTGATTGAAATGCTGACTGGTTCAGCCTTTTGGGAAAACAATATGAACATTTCTTGAAAAACTAGATATTGAGCTCCCGATACTGCTCCAGTTTATGTAAAATGAACTTCTGTGTGGGAACAGCAATTAAATGAGTTACTGAGGATGTGGGTCACCTGGCTGGGAGAGGGGTGGGGAAGCTAAAAAGAGGCAGTAAATCTGCATAACAGGAACTGGAGACAGAAACCTACAGTGAGGGCTAAGAGAGAGCACCAAAGTCGTGGGTCCAAGTTACCATCAGGGACTTTCAGCTCTTTAGCTGCACAGAGCCTAGACAGGAAATCAGTTAAATACCTAGCAAGAAGCCAGGAAATAACAGGAAAGGGGTCAGAAGAATATAATAGCTTTTGCAGTCAGCAACATAATGGACAAAATTTAAGCTGAGGCTTCTGACACTAGCTGATGCCATACACCTACCTTCTCCCTGCCCCTGAAAACTTAGGATCAGATCGCAAATTAAGCCAAGGATCTCTGGAGTGTGGAAAACCAAAGCTCCAAATCCAAGAACTGAAGCAAAATGGCCAAGATGAGTCACTGGAAACTACAAAACCAGAACCTCTCCCAGAGTCCTTGAGCATAGCAGGCATAATGGTGAAATGTAGAAGCCCAACACGCTCAGTGACTACAGAGAAAAACCCAGAAGGCTTTCTCAGACAAGGTCATAGAAATGACATGATAAGGATGCATACTGATTTCAAAGAAATACATTCAGTCAATAAAACACAGAAAGCATTGTAAGATGGGTACTTGGTTGCAGGACTTGACCACCACCCACGGTGAAAGAATGTGAATAACTTTGTTCTTTGAACCATTAAGCTGCAGCTAAATGTGAATGTGCAGATGAAGTGAGGCACCCCTCCATCTATGTAAAGAATCATATTCCCACTCCTTCACCCAGCACAGAGCCTTTACTCTGGAGGTGTCCACCCAGCAGTTTTTTCCTTTCAGTATAGCTTTTTCTTTTTTGATCTCAAGTAAAATCTGGTCTGGTTTCTGGCAGCCTTGCCAAACAAGTATAGCACTGTAGCACTGTCCTCCCATTGCTCATCGATTTGCTCAAGTGGGCACCAGTAATGTGTCTATTGTGAGACTTCTTGTTACTGTTTTTTTTTTTTTAATTAGTGAAACATCATGAGGTACAGTTGTAGACTTACAAACATTTATGCTTGGGTTTCAGTTATACAATGATCGAGTACCCCATCCCTCCACCAGTGCCCATTCTCCACCACCAATGATCTTAGTCCCACCCCCACGCCCCACACCCCACACCCCGCCTCTGTGGCAAGGCATTCCCTTTTGCTTACTCTTTCCTTTAGGGTGTTGTAGTTTGCAATAGAGGTATTGAGTGGCCATTGTGTTCGGTCTATAGTCCTCCAAACATCCTTTACTTGGTGTTCCCTTCTCTGTATAAGCTGCCTTTTCCCCCACCATGTGCTGCCGGCTTCCAAGCCCTGGAGCATACCTCCTGGTACTTATCTCGGCTATTTTTGGGTGTTCAACTCCCATTCTGTTACTTTATATTCCTCAGATGAGTGCAGTCTTTCTATGTCTGTCCCTCTCTTTCTGGCTCATTTCACTTAGCAGATACTTTCCATGTAGAACCACTAGTATGTAAATTTCACGACTTCATCTTTTATAACACCTGCATAGTATTCCATTGTGTAGATGTACGAAAGTTTCTTTAACCAGTCATCTGTTCTCAGGCACTCGGATTTTTTCCGAATTTTGGCTATTGTGAACAGTGCAGCAATGAACATGCAAGTGCAGATGTCACTTTAACTGCACTTTTTTGCCTCTATGGGATATATTTCCGAGAGTGGTATTGCTGGGTCAAATGAGAGCTCAATTTCTAATTTTTTGAGAATCGTCCGTACTATTTTCCAAAAGGGCTGAACTAGTCGGCCTTTCCACCAGCAGTGAAGGAGAGTCCCTTTCTCGCCACATTCACGCCAATACCAGTTGCTTTTGTTCTTTTGGATGTGGGCCAGTCTCTGTGGTGTGAGGTGATATCTCATTATTGTTTTGCTCTGCATCTCCCTGATGATTAATGATGTAGAGCATTTTCTCATGTCCCTTTTAACCATTCGGATTTCTTCTTTGAGAAAGTTTCTGTTCATTTCGTCACCCCATTTTTTTATGGGGTTGGGTGTTTTCTTCTTGTGGAGTTCAACCAGTACTTTGTATATCTTTGATATCAACCCCTTGTCGGATATGTATTTGGCAAATATCCTTTCCCATTCTGTAGACTGTCTTTGTATTTTGGTCACTGTTTCTTTTGCGGTTCAGAAGCTTCTTGGTTTAAGACAGTCCTATTTGTCTATCTCTGTTTTCACTATATGCCATGGGGAGTGCAGGTGGGATACTCTTTCCTTTAGGGTGTTGTAGTTTGCAGGCTCTGCTGTGCAGGTGGGATACTCTCGGTAGCTTGCTGGGCTCTCTGAGAGGGATGGAAGAATCAAACCCTGGTCATCCTCATGCAAGGCAAACGCCCTACCCACTGTGCTCCAGCCCAAACAAATATGAGACATGAAAATAAGGAAAAACTGCAATCAGAAACAGAACTGAAGAGCATATCTCATGAAGTAAAAACAATCAGTGGAAGTCCAGACTAGGAATGAATCAGTGATCTCTATAGTAAAGCTCAAGATTTTTAAAAAGTAGACACAACTATGTTTATTACAGCACTATTCTTAATAGTCAAGATGTAGAAACATTCCTATACCCAACAGATATGTGGATAAAAAAATCAGCATACATATACATAGTAGAATTCTGATCAACTACACAAAATCTTGTCTCACTAGAAATTGAATGAAGCTAGAGTGTCATATTAAGCAAAAAAAAAAAGCGAGAGGGAGACAGAAAGATTCCAGATTATCTCTCTCATATATGGAATATAAAGAAGTAAAGCAAAGGAGAAGAAAGTATCTCGTGAAAACAAAGGCTTAGACTTTGACAACAGAACAGAAGGAATCAAGGGGCTACACCCGGTGATGTTCAGGGGTTGCTCCTGGCTCTTCACTAAGGAATCACTTCTGGAAGTGCATGGGAAACCATATTGGAATGCCTGGGATCAAACCTGGATTGGTTGCATGCAAGGCAAAGGCCCTACCTGCTGTACTACCACTTTGACCCCAGAATTTTATATTTATGTTTTATAATTACAACCAGGCTAGTCCTGTCTAGAAAATGTGATTCTTCCAAAGGACAGTAGAAACAAGATCTAGGAGGATTTCTCCATAGTTGGAAGTCTGCCTCATGTGCTGGGGGAGAAAGCATTTGCGGAAAAGAAAGGATCACTGGGGCTGGACCGATAGCACAGCGGGTAAGGCGTTTGCCTTGCATGCAGCCAACATGGCCAACACAGGTTCGATTCCCAGCATCCCATATGGTCCCCCGAGCACCGCCAGGAGCAATTCCTGAGTGCATGAGCCAGGAGTAACCCCTGAGCATCGCCGGGTGTGCCGCAAAAAAAAAAAAAAAAGAAAGGATCACTAAATCAATTATAGTTGGAAGTATCACTCAGGAGGAAAAAGTGTGTTAAAAGTAAACAAAGGATCAAGCATGATGGCCTCTCAGTATATGTTTTGCAAACCATAATGCCCAATAATGGAGAGAAAGTAAAAAGGAAAGTGCTTGTCATAAAGGCAGGGGTGGGATGGGGGGGCGGAGGGATAGTGGGGTCATTGGTGGTGGGAAATGTACACTGGTGGAGGGATCGGTGTTCGATTATTGTATTACTGAAACTCCATCATGAAAGCTTTGTAACTGTATCTCATGGTGATTCAATCAAATAATGATCACTTGATCACTTGACATCTCAAACTCATCGATTTGCTCGAGCAGGTGCCAGTAATGTCTCCATTCATCCCTGTCGCATGCTAGTGTACCCAATGGCATCTGCTCGCTCAAGGAACACAAAGAGCTTCAAACTGTTGGTTCAGGGTATTGACGAAGAAGTCTGACCATTGTAGGTGAGTGGCCATGCAATCATTTGATGTACCATGGAATCCAGTCAGTAACGGCTCTAGACCAGTGGTCATCTCCAAATCTCATTATGTGTCCAGCCCATCTGATTTTCAAGGCCTTGGCAAACGAGACAGCATCCGTGATTCTCTATTGCCTACGGAGGTCGGGACTCCAGATTCCTTCTCTCACTTGAGTGAAGTGTGATACTCCAAGCATAGCTCTTTCAATTCCTCTTTGGGAGACCCGAATACCGTTTTAATCCTCTTTTCATAGGGCCCAGGTCTCTGAGGCATATGTTAATGCAGGAAGAATGGTGGAGTCAAAGAGATGTGCTCAGAGCCAGAGATTTTTTATCCTCTTAGGTATTTCTTTGATGCTTTTGAAAGCATTCCATGCTGCTCTCTTCCTCCTCCTGTGCAACTCAGGTGCAAGGTCATTCATCATGTTGGCTTCTCAACCTAGGTACACATAACTGCTGCATTCAGAGATGTTTGTTTCGTTGAGAGCAAATGGAACGTCAGGAATGAGTCCATTTCTCATGAACATTGTCTTCGTGAGATTCAGCTGGAGTCCGACCTTTCCACACTTACGGTAGAATAATAAATAATAATAAATAAAATAAATAAATAAAATTTTGATATAAAGAAAAAATGTGATTCTTCATGACCTTTATAACCTGCAAACAGATTTGTTTAAGTGATTTTTCTTGGCCAGGTCCAGTTAATACTATCAACTTAGAAAGGCAGATGCCATGATTCCATACTCTTCCTCTTCTCTACAGTTGATGTTCTCTAGCTACAACATCAATGCCCCATCTCTAAACAAATCTCCCCAGACCCTCATCCCTCAGCCAGATGTTTTAAAATTTGTTTCCAAAATTGTCAACAGAGGACATTCATTAGTTTATTCCAAGCAAGAATCTCCAGGGAAGCTTATGCTTCTTCACTCAAGTAATTCCCCAGTGCACTCTCCCAATAGAGAATGTATAACCTTTGTCACTCTGGGTAAAGTATAATAACCTGGGGTGGGAGGGGGAGTTCATAGTCTAACTTCTGAGGTCTGAGGTCATTGCCACCATTCTGTTAGAACATAAAAATTCATTTATATTCTGCTCCACCCCAAGGTTCTTCTTTTAGCATCCTATATATTGGTACCACTAAATATAGTGTGATATATATATTACATATATATATATATTTCAGCTCCAGTCTGAACTGATGTAGGAACAGAAATAAGAAATTCCCACTAGAAAAAGAAAGAAATTCCCCCTAAACTGATAAGAGACAATCTAATCCTACTAAAAGAAGCCCTAGAAATTTTGTTATTCTATGGAATGCAGAATATAGTTTGGAGGCACATATTAAAGAAAATGCAAGAAATTTTCTATAACTTTGTAATTATATTTACAAAGTTATATTTTCATTGACCTCTATGAATAATTATTACAATCCCACCGTAGTCATTTGGATAATCTAGAGAGGAAACATATTTACTACTTACAGCTTCACTGATTTTAATTCTCTGTGATTATGAAACCTGAAATAAATGTGGATGTGAATATTCAACCACGGCCTGAAGATTCCAGGTTGGTGACCAGGAGGGCAAGGGCATTCAGAGTATTGTATAGTCTTTCTTGATCACTGATTCTGACTATGAACTGCAACCTACTAGTGATTATAGAATACTTGTGGTTGGTTTATCTGGGCTGCTAACAACATTAAATTTTAAAATGTTTAAGAAAAACATTACATTTTAAAAATATGATATCATTTGCAATAGTAAGGAGTGTTTTGTGAAAAAAATAGATATTTGCTTGACAGAAAATGATATGAAATGTAGAATGCATTGTGGTCAAAATGCTAAAAAGGTACTGCCTTTTATTTTTCAATTTTTTTCCAATTTTTGGTCTTTGGACCACACCTGGTGATACACAGGAATTACTCCTGGTGGAACCCACAGAACTTTGTGGGAATGCCAGGATCAAACCCAGACCTGCTGGGTGCAAGGCAAGCACCCTAACCACTGTACTATAGCTCCAGCCCCCTGAATTTTTCATTTTTCATGCATTTATTCTATATTTGAATATACATACAATTACATGAGAAAATATAATCTATATTGTATGAAATTTGTATTTTATGAAACTTTCAATAAAGGAAGATAATTGAAGTGTATAATTTAACATACAAATATAATTATATATTTATTTTGATGTTACATGTAATTATATATGATTTCATGCTCTAGTTCTATACAATGGTTTAGTTCTATATAATTTTTTCACATAATACCTGTTAATAGGACCTTAAGGAAAACTACTGATTATTCACTAAAACCACATCTTTTCAGGTAAAAGATGCATTGGTATTGACAAGAAAATACAAAAGTTATTTTGCTTAGATACTACTTGGTCTAAAATTGTAGTTTTTTTCCTAATTTTCAATGGCATTCTCCTTATTTTTTTTAATTTAAAAAGGTGAAACCAATGTCTTAGTACTACATACTTTCATTTGTCTTTTAATAAATTATAAAAGATAGATGGATTTTGTTTAGCTCTGCAAAAACATGGAATGGGTGGTTTAATAAAATATGTCCTACTAAGAATTTAAGGATGACAACATACTACAAAATATTACCCCAGTATTTTGTTTCTTTTTTTAAAATTTTTTAATTTTGTAAAGTAGTTTACAATATATGATTACATTTAATATTCAAACACCAATCCTACCACCAATACACCTTCCCACCACCATATTTTGGATGTTTCCATCCTGAACCCCAATCCCTGCCCCAAAGCAGAACCAAAATAATATATTTTGCATTGTTTGTTATGAAAAACTGCTGAAAATATTACAAAAAAGTATCCTTAGGAGAGTGTGAAGATTGTTGTATTTCACCAAGGGGCCATTAAGCCCTTCTATAAGAGTTCACTAACATTTTGTTAAAGGTAGAGACTTTAACCCCAGTATTTTGGAAACCACATTTTATAACTTTTAATCAGTTATTGATTTAATTGTCTATCTGTCTTCCATCCTGTCTTCCTTCCTTTCTTCCTCCCTCCCTCCATTCCTCCATTCCTAAGCTCCCTGCATTTTTAATGTTTACAAAAGTAATATATAAAAAAGTCTTAAATGAGTCCATAAGAACATTCTCATGAAGTGTGACTGTGTTTGACTATAAGAGCTCATAAAACTAAGTTAGAATGTTGAAATGTACTTAATGTGCTTAAATATGAAATTTTAATGAAAAATACAAGCCATAGGTTCTTACACTTTCCCCATAAAATTTCTTTGCCCAGATATACAAAATGTTTTACTCATGATTTATAGATAACTCACAAAAATGACAAATCCTACCTAGGAACTTATGCATTCATGTTAAGAAATCTTGCTTTAAATATTCTTAAACTCCTACTTTTTCTTTGGAATGTAGTAAAATCCTATATATTTCCTTATGAGAAAGAAAAATTCCTTATAAATCTAGCTCTAGATTCTGGATTTTTGTTCCATTATTTATAGAATCCTTACATAGGTATGAATTCAGAGCACAGAATTACATAATCCTACACAAATCTTTGTAGGGTTTTGGTTTGGGTTTGGGTTTGGGTTTGGGTTTTTGTTTTGTTTTGTTTTTTGTTTGGTTTTTGTTTTGCTTATTTTCTTTATTTGGGGTTATACCCAGCTGTGCCAGGCTTACTCCTGGCTCTGGGCTCAATGATGTCTCCTGGAGTTACTAGGAACAGTAGGTCATGCCAGCCAGAGATGGGAACAGAGTTGCCCAAGTGCAACACAAACATAATATAAACTCCTATATTATCTCTCTAGTCCTACATAGATCTTTGAAATCTACTAGAAAGACATATTCATTAGGAAGAAGTGAGAATCTGGCACTTTTAATATCAAGGGAATACATAATTCAAACAAGAAGGAAACTGGGATGCTGGGGGAAAAAAACGGGAAATGCAAAGAAGAAATTTTTTAAATCAATTCTGAAGAAAAAAAATTCTGAGAAAAACTGATCAGTCAAGGGAATTAGTCAGAGGAGGGAATCAATGGGGAGAAATGAAAGTGAGAACAGATGAAAGGAAATTAGCAATTATCCCAGAAAGTGGCAACTTAGAGACTTTCCATTATTAATCCATTGCAGAAACTTGGAATGTTGAAAATGTTTCATGTTGGCATTGAAGAGTAAAGATTTTCCTCACTATCAGAAAATTGAACATTCCTATTTGATCTGATTTTGTAGATTATTTAGCAGATCTGCAGAGCTATTGGCATAAACTTAAATGGAGGTGACTTAGTTTGCCTAAATTTCAAATGTCAGGTCTTGAGTTCAATCCCTGGTACCATTACAAAAACCAAGTGAAATTCTCTCAGCTGTGCTATCTGTGGTCTCTAGCACTACAGGTGATTTTCAGCAACACAGCTAGAAGATGTATGTCAGCCCCACAACCAAAGGATGATCCTTGTGTATCTTTAACGAATCCCACAGTGAAGGGATGTGTAAGCACCATAGCCAGAAGTGCAATCAACAGCAGGCACTAATACAAGAATATGCATGAGCTGCACACTTAGTAATATAATCCCTAGTTAGTACATGTGCAAGTACTACTAAAAGAGCACAACCCTGGTGAGCACTGTAGCCAAATGTGTGAGCACTATAAGCTGTTGTGTAACCCTGGCAAACACCACATTCAAGCATACAAACAATTTACTCAGGCCTATATGTGACCCCTAGCCATCTCAATAACAAAAAGGGAAGAAAAAGGGGAAGAAATGTTAATTTAAATGAAAAAAAATTTTGCATCTTTAAGTCAAAAAATAACATACTAAATAATGGGCTGAAACAATAGCACACTGGGTAGGGCGTTTGCCTTGCACACGGTCAATCCGGGTTCGATTCTTTCATCTCTCTTGGAAGCCTAGCAAGCTTCCGAGAGTATCCTGCCTGCATGGCAGGGCCAACAAGTTCCCCGTGGCGTACTCAATATGCCAAAAACAGTAACAAAAAGTCTCACAACGGACGCATTACTGGTGCCCGCTCGAGCAACTTGATGAACAATGAGAGGACAGTGCTACAGTACTACAGTGCTATACTTGTTTGGCAAGGCTGCCAGAAACCATACCAGACTTAACTTGCATGCAAAAAAAAGGCTATACTGAAAGGGAAAAGCTTGCTAGGCTTCACCATAGAGGGGCGGAGGAATCGAACCCAGGTTGGCCACGTGTGCCCGGGTTCGATTTCTCCACCCCTCTTGGAGAGCCTGGCAATCTACCGAGTATCCCACCCGAACAGCAGAGTCTGGCAAGCTCCCCGTGGCATATGGATATACCAAAACCAGTAACAACAAATCTTACAATGGACATGTTATCAGTGCCCGCTGGAGCAAATCAATGAACAATGGGAGGACAGTGCCACAGTGCTACTAAATAATACCTAATAGGAACACTGCTTTGGGAAAGTAGGGGAGGCTACCGCTTGAGAAAATCGTGGCAAAGATAAACGGAACTGGAAGAATTCCACACTATGTTCATAATTGGGCAATTGGTCTGGGTCACATA
The DNA here is from genome assembly GCF_029834395.1 of Sorex fumeus. Lineage (NCBI taxonomy): Eukaryota > Metazoa > Chordata > Mammalia > Eulipotyphla > Soricidae > Sorex > Sorex fumeus. The sequence goes on along the minus strand of NW_026606086.1, from coordinate 12,832,651 downwards.
TGTCATCAGAGGGAAAAGTTCATAGTCCACTTTCTTTTGTTCTTTTCAGATTTCACCTATTTATTTCAGAGTATCTCTTCCTTTCTCACCTTTAGTCACTAGCTCTTGTTTACCTTGAAGCTCAATTTTTTTCCAACAATGAAAAATAAAACTATGTTTACTGAGTTTATCCTGCTGGGTCTAACAGATGCTCCAGAACTGCAAGCCTTGGTTTTCATCTTCCTGTTCCTCGCCTATTTCCTCAGCATATTGGGAAATCTGACTATTCTCATCCTCACTCTGCTAGACTCCCACCTTCAAACTCCCATGTATTTCTTTCTCCGGAATTTCTCCTTCTTAGAAATTTCCTTCACAAACATCTTCATTCCCAGAGTCCTGATCAGCATCACCACAGGGAATAAGAGTATCAGCTTTGCTGGCTGTTTCACTCAGTATTTCTTTGCCATATTCCTCGGATCAACAGAGTTTTATCTTCTGGCTGCCATGTCCTATGATCGCTATGTGGCTATCTGTAAACCTCTGCATTACATGACCATTATGAACAGCAAGGTCTGTACCCAGCTGGTAGTCTACTCTTGGGTGGCTGGCTTAATGGTTATTATACCACCATTCACTTTGATGAGCCAACAGGACTTTTGTGCATCCAACAAACTGAATCATTATTTCTGTGATTTTGAGCCTCTCCGTGGACTTTCCTGTTCAGACACACGCCTCATAGAGAAGGTTGTCTTTCTTGTGGCATCTGTGACCCTAGTGGTCACTCTATTTCTGGTGATTCTTTCTTACATGTTCATCATCAGAGCTATTCTGAAGATACCCTCTGCCCAGCAAAGGACAAAAGCTTTTTCCACGTGTTCTTCTCATATGATTGTCATCTCCATCTCTTATGGAAGTTGCATTTTCATTTACATCAAGCCTTCAGCGGTAGGAGACACATTCAACAAGGGAGTAGCTCTACTCATTACTTCAGTTGCACCTCTATTGAACCCCTTCATTTACACTTTAAGGAATCAACAGGTAAAACAAGCCTTCAAGGATACTGTTAAAAAACTTGTGAATCTGGGGCCAGAGAGATAGTACATGGATGCATGCCTTACATACAGCCAACCCAAGTTTGATCCAAAACACCTCATGTGTTCTCCTGAGCACCATCAGCAGTGATCTCTGAGCAAGCTCTGAGCACCACTGGGAGTGTCCCCCCCAAAAAAAAATGGTTGTGGATTTTTTTTAATTTCAGGATTAAAGTTTAGTGGGGACCCAAAGAGATAGCACGGTGAATAGGGCACTTTCCTGCTATGATGCTTATCCAGGTTTGATCCTGGCATCCCATATGGTCCCCTAAATTTGCCAGGAGTAATACCTGAGCACAGAACCAGGAGTAAACCCTGAACACCACAGAGTGTGGCCCAAAAACAAACAAACAAAAAAGTTTTAATGGATGGATGAATGAATAGATCCTCACTATGTATCAAGCTCTCTGCAAGCTACTAGCTACTTAATAAAGACTTAAATTCCAGGCCAGTGAGAGATACTTGAAAATAAACAAATTAAAACCTGATAAATTTAAATAAAGAAATAAAGTACCTGGGGCTGGAGTGATAGCACAGTGGATAGGGTGTTTGCCTTGTACGCGGTCAACCTGGATACAATTCCCAGCATCCCATATGGTGCCCCAAGCACCGCCAGGAGTAATTCCTAAGTGCATAAGCCAGGAGTAACCCCTGTGCATTGCCAGGTATATCCCAAAAAGAAAAAAAATAAATAAAGGACCTATATATGGAAGATGCAAGTCATGCAAGATCCAAATTCATCCTCAAAAAAAAAATGAAATTTTGAGTTGAGAACCAATATTTTCAAAAGACATACCATTTAAACTTAGTCTTTATGATTAGGAACATGAACAAGTCAATATAGATAATTCTGGGGGGAAGGTTGCACAAAATTTCCATCCAAATGCCTGTAACAAATCATTGTGAACAACTTCATAAGCCATGGTGTTTAAATAAAATGGGAACGAAAAAATTATTTTTTGACGGCCCATAGAGACTATAGCAATTAAGGCTTTTGGCTTGCATGTAGCTAATCCAGGTTCCATCCTCAGCATCACTGAGCACTGCCAGGAGTGATTCCTGAGCCAGGTGTAACCTCTGAGCATTGCCAGGTGTGGCCCAAAAAGCAAAATCATTCTTTTTATTTGGGGCACTGTGATTTATTATATTGATAACAGCAGGATTTCATGCCAAAACATTCCACTACCACCATCAGAGTGGCAGCGTCCCTATTTTTAAATGAAACAAGGAGAATATATTAATGAACTCAAGACCTTTAAAAGAATCTTCCTCAGGTGCCACAGAGACCGGGGGCGGGATGTGGTGAGATGGCGGGAGGAATACTGGGGACATTGTTGGTGGACAATGCGCACTGGAGGGGGGATGGGTGTTCAATCCTTGTATGACTGAAACCCAATTATGAAAGCTTTGTAACTGTATCTCACAGTGATTCCATTAAAAATAAATAAATAAAATATTCAATGGAATCCATTAAAAATAATAATTAAATAAGAGAATCTTCCTCTTTCCTGTATTTCTCCCTGTTCTCTTTTCATTAGTCCACTTAGGAGACTTTCCCTTCTTAGTTCTCTCTGAGCTTCCCATAAATCTATTACTCTATATTCTATGAAACCTCCCTTACTTGTCAAAAAACTTTTTAATTAAAAAAAATTGCTGGGGCTAGAGCAAGTACAGTGGGTAGGACGTCTGCCCTGCATGCTGCCAACCCAGGTTCAGTCCCCAGCATCCCATATGGTTCCTGACCAAACAAACACTTCCAGGAGTAATTCCTGAGTGCAGAGCCAGGAGTAACCCTTGAGAATCTCTGGATGTAACCCCAAAAACTAGAAAATAAACAAATAAATAAATAAAATTTTTAAAAATTGCAATTATTGCAATGGAAAATGTCATTAATCTCAATAAAATAAGAAAAATTCTCAAGTTTTGATCTTTTGAAAATATAAATCCCATTGGCAGCAATCCTCAGAAGTGGTCTAGCACTAGACACTGCCTCTTTGTCCCAGGTCAGAAGTTCTACTTCGAGCCTTCACACACGGGCCTCCCACCCACCCACCTACCCACCTTTATGCTTAACCTCCAATAATTGGTCTTGTACTGTAAAGAAGTCTTCCCACTAGGTAATACCTCTTTGTCCCAGGTGTATGCTGGGGGACTTTGGACAACCTATTCACCTACACAGATTACACAGATCCCAACCTTCACCCACTGACCAGTTACCCACCAAAACCCAAACTGTGTGACTGCTTGCACCATGAACACAGGGTGGAGATAACTGTACCCAACCTTCTTCACACACACACACACACACACACACACACACACACACACACACACACACACACCACATACACACACAGTCTGAGGCTTCAGTCTATCAGCCCAAGAAATCATCATTTGAGTGTAGGAAGCAGAGTCCAGGCTCTTCTGGGCACCTTCCCATTCCCAATGCCAGCCTGAGATTACTCTCAGGACATAGCACCAATCTATCTGGGGCCAATAATTCTGATGCCAAGCTATATGGGGCCAATCTATCTGAGGCCAATCTATCTTGGCCAATATATATTGAGCCAATCTATCTTGCGCCAATCTTTTGGGTTAATCTATCAGGGCCAATCTATCTGGGGACAATATATCTAGGGCAAGTGTATATTGGTCCAATCTATCAGTGGCGAATTTATCCGGGGCCTATCTATCTCGGGCCAATCTATCTTGGGCCAAACTGTATTTGGACCATATATCTTGTGGAAACATATCTGGGGCCAATCTATCTTGAGATAATATATCTTGGGCCTATCTCTCTCGTGCCAGCCAATCTGGCACCAAATTATCTGGGGACAATCTATCAGAGACCAGTCTATCTGGGCCGATCTACAGTGGCCAATTTATCTGGGGTCAATTGATCTGAGGCTAATCTACCTTGGGCCAATCTATCTTGGACAATCTCTCTGGGGCCAATATATCTGGAGATAATCTCTCTGGGGACAATATATCTGAGGCCAATCTATATTGAGTCAATCAATCTTGGGCAAGTCTATCTTGAACCACTCTATCCTGGGCCAACCTACTGTGGGCCAATCTCTCTTGGGCCAATCTATCCTGCACCAATCTATCTTCAGCCAAACTATCTTAGGCCAATATATCTCGGGCCAATATATTTGGGTCAACCTATTTCAGGCCAATCTAGCTAGGTCCAATCTATTTCGGGCCAATCTATCTCGAGCCAATCTATCTTGGGCCAATCTATCTTCAGCCAATGTATCTGTGGCCCATCAATCTTGGGCTTATCTCTCTGTTATATTCTGAGGCCAATCTATCTAGGCCAATCTATCTTGGGCAAATCTATCTCAGCAAAATCATATAGGGCCAAAATATCTGGGTCCAATCTTTGTGGGAGCAATTTATCTTGAGCTAAAATATCTTGGGCCAATTTATCTTTGGCAAATCTATCAGGAGCCAGTTTTCTTGGACTAATATATCTTGAGTCAGTCTATCTCGGGTCAAACAATCTGCCTCCAAACTCTCTGGGCAAATCTATCCAAGGCCCATATTTCTTGGGACCAATCAATTTTGGGCCAATCTATCTGGGCAAATCTATCTGGATCCAATCTATGTGTCGCCAACCTATCTTGGACAAATCTATTTGAGCCATTCTCTCTATAACCAGTCTATCTGGGGGCATTTTACATGGGGTCAATCAAAATTGGGCCAGTCTATCTCTAGCCAATATTTCTCTGGCAAATATATGTTTGGCCAACATATCTTTGGTCAATCTATCTTGGCAAATCTTTCTTGAGCCATTCTATCTGGGGCTGATCTATCTATCCTGGGTCAATCTATCTTAGGCCAATATATTTTGAGCCAAACTTTCTGTGGCCAATATATCTTGGGTCAATGTATCTTGGACCAATGTATCTAGGGCCAATCTTTCTTGGGCCAGTCTATCTTGAGCCAAACTCTCTTAGGCCAGTCTAATTTGGGCCAAGCCTTATTGGGCCAATCATTCTTGGGCCAATCTCTCTTCATCCAAGATATCTAGAGACAATCTATCTAGATAGCTATATAGAGGCGATCTATCCTGGGACAATCTATCTTGAGTCAAACTCTCTTGAGCCAATCTTACTCGGGCCAAGCCTTATTGGGCCAATCATTCTTGGGCCAATATCTCTTCAGCCAAGATATCTAGATAGAGACAATCTATCTAGATAGCTATATACAGGCAAATCTGGGACAATCTATCTTGAGCCAAACTATCTTGGGCAAATCTACCCGGGGCCAATCTATCTGTGGCAAATCTATCAGGGACCAATGTATCTTTGGCAAATATAACTGGTGGCAATCTGTATTGGCCAAATCAACCTGGGGGCAATCTATATTGGCCGAATCATGACATTGCAAGAAGTTGTATTGTCTGAAAAGCACTGAATAGAAATATTGATGTAGGTACTGACAGACAATTCATCTTATAAATAGATGATTGAATTCCTAGATAACAACTGTGGACAATATTGATATAGGTACTGGCAGACAATTCATCTTACAAATAGATGGTGTTAGCTTATGCCATCAGTACAGTATAGTACTATAAAAGTGTTTTGCTGTCCTTAATTTATATAACATTTTCTTTTTTCTAGTTTACCTTATTATAATATTGTCGGTCATATATATATATAGAACAAACTAAATATATATTAACTGTTTATGTTTGGTCAGGCCTTCAGCCAACAGCAGGCCAAAATTTGGTTGGAATGTCAAAAGTTTCATGCATATTTTTGGTTTAGCCAAGATGGGTGTGCCTAAATTCTGTCTTTTCCAAGACAGCTGTCCTCTCAAATAATTTATGGGCCAAAAAAGAAAGATTGAATTTTTAAAATGTAATGATTAAGAATGGACAGCTTCATTGTGAATGATAAATAGAATAGAGCTTAGAAATAAATTTACATTAATTTTATTTTTGAAAATAATACCAGCAGGCCCATCACAACATCTCTGACTCCTGCTTGCTCATCAATTTTCCAGATGCGATTTTCCTCCCCACTGACATTCCCAGGCCTTTTTGGAAATGAAAGTGGAGACCTCTCCCTTCCAGCTGTGTCCTGGCGGCATCTGTGTTGGACCTCTGCCTTCTCATCAGGCCTGCTTCACATCTCTGGTCCAATGCATATGTGACTGCATGAAAGCTCTACTATTACGGCCACGTGAGATTATATGATTCTCATAATCAGCTATAGAAAACAAAGTATTTCACGATGCCTTTTCAGCAATTCTGATTGTTGGGGGAGAAATTCTAAACAATAATGGTGCGTCTTTTGTCAAAACAATGAATATAATCAATGTAGAGAAGAGTTAAGTGGAAATCATCTGCCTCACAAGCATTGGGAGGGGTGAGACGGGGGTAGATTGGGGTTCTTGGTGGTGAAAAATTAGTACTGGTGAAGGGAAGGGTGTTTGATCATTGTATGACCGAGACTTAAACCTGAAAGCTTAGTAAATTTTCCCAAGGTGATTCAATAAATAAATATAAGAAGAAAAATAAATAAATAAATAAATAAAATTTTTTTAAAAAGTAAAGTGGAGTTCATGCCCAATTCAATCAGCTAATCAGTGGCTGAATAAATAGCAGTACTTCTACATAAAAAAATAAATAAACAGAACTTCCTTAATCTTGTAGAGGGCAGTCATAAGTGAGTGAGGGAATGAATGCCATATTCAAATGCAAGTGCTGAGAAGTTGGTCTTGTCTTTAAACAAAAGCTCCTTTAACTTTTTTTTAACAAAACTGGTTTCAAGGCTATGAGTTCCCTAAGCTATTGTCTATCCATGAAGTACTGAATCAGTCTTTTTGGATTTCTGCAAAGAGCCAGATAATTACAAGATTGGTTTCTGTGTGTCTGCTGTTATGGCTGTGCTGAAGAGCTGCTCGTGTGGGGACAATTCATGACCTCAGTAGGGCGTGAAAGACGAGCCAGTACCGCCCCCCTTCCCATGAAACTTCAGTTGCCCTGTCACCACCAGCTCATACCTGGCTTTCCTATAAGCTCTGAGGCGGTGGCCACCTTGCTGCCGAGGGGGAAAAAGGCAGTAGGGAGCAACACCCTTTTCTTCCCGGGGATGCATGGCGCCATAGTTTAACGCATGGTCCATTCACTTCTCTGCCACAAGCTTCTGGGCTCTTGACTAAGTCCTTCTGCCTCTGGAGCCATGGCCGTGCCAGAGAGCCACTCGTGGGGGGCAACTCGTGACCTTGGTAGGGCGTGAAAGATGAGCCAGTACCGCCCCCCTTCCCATGAGACTGCAGTTGCCCGGATCATACCTGGCTTTCCAATAAGCTCTGAGGTGGCAGCAACCTTCTATGCGGTCCACATGCATTTCTGCCAAAAGCTGCTGGGTTTCAAGATTTGTTTCTTAGTCTCTGGGATCATGGCCATTAATTAGCTTGATCAGGAGCCAAAGAGGCCATTTGTAGGCAGCAACTCGGGGTCTTGCTGGGATGGGGAGGAAAGGGCTGGTTCCACCCCCATCTGGTTAGGCCCTGCATGTCTCATCACTGCAGGCCCAAACCTGACTCTCCAGTGTCCTCTGGAGGATGGTGGTCACCGGGCTGCCAGGGGGAAGGCACAAAACCTATTCCCACCTGGAGTGGCCCAGCACCAGTAACGTACTGCAGGGACAGGATGCATTTCTGCCAAAAGCCTTTGGGTTCTGAGATTTGTTTCTGAGTCTCTGGGATCATGGACATTAAGCGCTTCAATCAGGAACCAGAGAGGCCATGCCTTCCATTATATAGCTGAGCCAAAGGTGGTTTGTGGGTGTGTCTCCCACATGCCTAACTTTTGGCCGTTTACTTTCTTAGTAAACTTTTCCCCAAGTTTTTGGGGTCTGGTCAAAGGCACAGCAGCAATTTGGGAGTATCTGAAAGTCTGACCGTGCCATCAGGGTGCTGATGCACTCACCTCAGATGTACAGATTGACCTGCTGGCAGCACCATACCCCCTGAAGAAAGTTCTGTTTAAAACCCTTTTCTTTGTTTTGGTGTTGGGGATTGACCAACACCTTACCACCTCAGCACCTTACCACTGAGTTTGGTCTCTTATACTTAAGTAGATTTTATTGGTTTTGATGTCCAGGATTGAAACTAGATATCATATATTCATGGCCTGAACTTTACTGTTGAACCATATTCTTATTTGTAGCTTGATTCAGGACTTCACACTTTCTCTATATTGAATTAATGCTTCATCTATATTGAATGTTCTGTGTCTATTCAGATGACTTTTCATATCCAAAGAGATTTTTATTATAATATTTTGCTTTTGGGGAAGTCATGGGGATGTGCTCATCCGCAGTATGGCTCCTGCCATACTGCCATACCTGCCAGGCCAGGTGCTTCAGAACCTGTGACCATTCAGTTCCTGGGTGTCCTATGGTCCCAAAGTCACCATGGACCTAAGGAAGATGCTGCCACATCAGGTGAGGAGACGATAAAATGTGAGGGTCTCAAAGTGGGAAAATACATTTATAAAGAGCAAAATATAAATGATAATAGCTGTACAAACTATACAGCTCACGTTCCATATTTTCTAGCACCCAACATAATATTTAAGGATTTTATGATAATGGGTTGGAGCGATAGCCCAGCAGTAGGGCATTTGCCTTGCACGCAGCCAGCCCAGCAGATCTGGGTTCGATTCCTCTGCCCCTCTCGGAGAGCCTGGCAAGCTATCTCGCCCACAGGGCAAAGCCTGGAAAGCTACCCATGACGTATTCAATATGCCAAACACAGTAACAGTAACAACAAGTCTCAAGAATGGAGATGTTACTGGACCTGCTCAAGCAAATCAAGCAAATTGATAAACAACAGGAGGACAGGGTTTGTTTGTTTGTTTGTTATGATAATGAAACACATTTTACTGGAAGTGAAGTGGGTTTTCTCAAGCCCTTATCTTGCTGAACTGTAAATGTTATTCATACCAAGTCACAATTACCCTCTCTTTTTCTTGAATGGTTGGTAGCAGATCCCTTTCCCCTGGGATATTCTTTCTGCATTGGGTTTATTAAAGTTTTGAGCTGTGGGGTTTTGTGAAACTGGGAACCTAATAGATTTCATTCCTATTTTAATACAGATTGTGAGATCATCAGATGAAAATAGCTGCCACTATAGTTTATTATGGAACTAGACTTACAAGACTGAGTATTACTAAGGAGACATTTAGAAAAACACAGTTATACCCAATTTTTTTTTAAGAAACAATGAGTAGATTTGAGCTTTCTTGATTTGAACCCAGATTCTCAGCATGTGTGGATGTCCAAATTTTCCTTTTTGTCCTTCTAAATATACCCCTTCATGAGTTCCATGATATACTTAAAGTCATATCATTCAAAGATTTATTTAACAAGACTTTTTTTGGACAGCTATATGGTAAGAGTCTTTCTTCAGCTTCTATCTCCACGAGACAGAGAGTTATTACCCTGGTATTCTTTAATGTCTTTTCCAAAGGCAGGTAGCCAATTATCATTTTGGCTTCTGAATAATAAAAGTATGACTTATTCTCTTTTTAAAAAAGTAATAGTTCACTTATTAATGCAGAATGTAAGTAGTATCTATAATATATAAAGCCAATATTCCCTTTTTAGGATAAAACACACTTTTGTATTTTTGTAGGTCTTTTCCGATTTTCCCTTAAAATTTCCTTCTTAATTTTTCTCTCTTCACCTTACTCAACTGTATATTTGTAGGATTTATCTGTCGCACTGTAGCACTGTCCTCCCATTGTTTATCCATTTGCTCGAGTGGGCCCAGTAACGTCTCCATCATGAAACTTGTTGTTACTGTGTTTGGCATATCAAATACATCACAGGTAGCTTGCTAGGCTTTGCCATGAGGGCGAGATACTCTCGGTAGCTTGCCGGGCTCTCCAAGGGGAGCAGAAGAATCGAACTCAGGTTGGCCACATGGGCTGTATGCAAGGCAAAAAAAGCCCTACCCGCTGTGCTATCGCTCCAGGCCAGGATTTATCTACTTCATGTTAATTTTTAAAACGAATTAGCGTAGAATTGTTCATACTATTGATTTTTAAAATTTATGCATGTTTCCTTTTATTAACTTTGTTTAAACACCATGGTTTACAAAGTTGTTCATAATACAGTTGTTATGGGTTTTTGATGGTCCAACACCAACTGCACCACCTGAGTGACTTTCTCTCCATTATTGTCCCCATTCCTCTCCAACCTAGCTTGCCCTTTGAGCAGCCATGCAATAATTTATTTTGTATCGCTTGCTACAACCAAAGGGCTAAATGAAATATAAAAAAATACTTTAGTGAAAGAAAATGTGTGAAACGTGTTATATCTCATCACAGGGTTGTTAAGTCTGTCTGAGGATTTACCAAGCTGTTCATCACTAGAGCAGCCTTCTGTTTTATTGTGTTTGTTTGTTGAGTTTAGTTGGCTTCTACATTACCTTCCCATCCAATTTGGTGGGGTAGGATAGGGGAATTGGGGACCACCGTGTCCATGAATTTTAGCTGCTTTACCAGTCTCTCCTCAGAGATTTGGGTCTTGAGTCTGAAGAGCAGGGCCAGTGGGTGAGTCGACTTAGTGGCAACTGTGGGAGGTAGGTGGGGGTTCTGGAAGTATGTGGAGGGCTGGTACCCAGACTCCGAGAATACCCCAGCGTTCTCATAGCCCAATACCAGGTTTATGTGTTTTGACAATTTTGGGAAATTTCAAAAGTTTAGCTTTATTCATCTATATGTGTGCAGGTGTCATTGCGCTCTCGCTCTCTCTCTCTCTCTTTCTCTCTCTCTCTCTCTCTCACACACACACACACACAAAACCTCATATGTGGAAAATAAAGAAACAGTAAGGGAACAACACACAGAGTCTTAAGAATTAAAGATTTTTGTCTATAGAACTGAGCTTACATGGTAGCATGTGGTTTGGGGGTTGGATTCTTGGAACACTGTTGAAGGGAAGTGGGCACTCCATTGATGGATGTGGTGCTGGAATTATGGAAGCATAGAAGTATAATTGACAGCATTGTAAATCACAGTTCCTCAATAAAACTGAAAGAATGAAAGAAGAAAGGATGAAAGAAAGAAAGAAAGAAAGAAAGAAAGAAAGAAAGAAAGAAAGAAAGAAAGAAAGAAAGAAAGAAAGAGGGAGAGTGGGAGGGAGGGAGGGAGGGAGGGAGGGAGGGAGGGAGGGAGGGAGGGAGGGAGGGAAGGAGGGAAGGAAGGAAGGAAGGAAGGAAGGAAAGAAGGAAGGAAGGAAGGAAGGAAGGAAAGAAGGAAGGAAGGAAGGAAGGAAGGAAGGAAGGAAGGAAGGAAGGAAGGAAGCAGAAAGGAAAGAAGAAAAAAATGTGGTCTTAAATAAAGATTTAAAATTCAATCAAGCTATAAACCGATCGAATCAGCATAAAAGGAGGAAATAACTAAGAAAAATATAGGAAAAAGTTGAGAGAGCCAAGTCTGTTTTTTTGAAAAAATAATAATATTGGTCAAACACCCACTGGCATAGCACAATGTTTCTTTAGAGTTTTTTTTTTATGTGCACAAGAGTTACATAATTTAAATAATTTGTTTATTTAACAAATATTCAACAATAATCATTTGTAGCACTCTAGCACTGTCCTTCTGTACATCGATTTGTTCATACGGACCCAGTAACATTGTGAGACTTGTTGTTACTGTGTTTGGCATATCGAATATGCCACGGGGAGCTTGCCAGGTTCTGCCGTGCAGGTGAGATAGTCACGGTAGCTTGCTGGGCTCTTCAAGAGGGGTAGAGGAATGGAAACTGGGTCAGCAGTGTTCAAGGCAAACACCCTACCCGCTATGCTATTGCTCCAGCCCAAGTGCAGAGTAACCTGATAAAAAATAGTATCTGTCAAATGATAACGGACTGGAGCCGTAGCACAGGGGGTAGGGCGTTTGTCTTGAACATTCCTGACCCGGGTTTGATTCCTCCACCCATCTTGGAGATCCCAGCAAGCTACAAAGAGTATCTCGCCCGCACAGCAACGCCTGGCAAGCTCCCGTGATGTATTCGATATGCCAAAAACAGTAACAACAAATCTCACAGTTTGTTGTGACATGTTACTGGTGCCCGCTCAAGCAAATCGATGAACAATGGGAGGAAGGACAGTGCTATCCACTCTGCTCTTATTGGTGCTGAAGATGGTTGAAATCTGTATGCAAGGCAAATGTGCCCTAGCTGCTGTGCTGTCTTTCCAGCCCTGGGCACTATATGTAACACTTGCTGTACCTCAGTGTTGAAAATAAAAAATTTCTGATAAGAGACCAGTAAATAAATTTTAGGTAGAGAAGCTGTTATGAGATGCTATATATAAGTCATATATAATGATTTCTTGTGGAAATTATTGTGGAAGATTAAATGCAAACACAAAAATGTCTATCTTGGTTTTAAAATGTTGGGGAGCTGGAGGGAGAGTACAGCAGGCAGAGCATTTTTCTTGTATGCGGCCAGCCAGAGTTCAATCCCCAGAACCCCAAATGGTTCCCTGAGCACTGCCAAGAGTAATTCCTGAATTTAGAGTCAGGAGTTACCCCAGAGCTCCACTAGGTGTGGCCCAAACTCCACCCCCTCCAAAACAAGCTTGGCATTCTACAAACTCTGTGCTCAATTAATTGTTTGTGAAAAATAGTTTCTAATAAAATCCCCACAAAGAGAAATGTTGACACTTGCTCTTCCTTCCCCCACCTTATAGCACTGTAGCACTGTCCTCTCATTGGTTCATCGATTTGCTCCAACGGGCACCAGTAACATCTCCATTGTGAGACTTGTTACTGTTTTTGACATATGGAACACACCACGAGGAGCTTGCAGGCTATCCAAGAGGGACAGAGAAATTGAACCCAGGTCGGCCCATGCAAGGCAAACGCCCTACCCGCTGGGCTATCACTCCAGTCCAATGTTAGGTATGGGGTAATTAAGGATCAAGCACACAGCTTTGGCCTGTGCAGCAGTAGCAGAGGGGTTAGAACCCTTGCCTTGCCTTTACAGGACCATCATCCATTCGTTGGCTCCCCATATGGTGCCCCCTGAATGGAATGCAAAGCCAGGAGTGTCCAGTGAACATCTTTGGGCATGGTCCCAACCATAAACAAACAAACAAACAAGAAACTAAAAACAAAACTGCTTCAGTCCCTTGATAGCGAATTCCCTCACCTGACTTTGGGGGTTCTATTGTATCTTCTTCCATGCCCCCTTCCTTGTAGAAGATGGTTGGGACACCCTCAGAATGTCATAGGTGTGGGTTGCCCATAACAGAAAACATTGGTAAATGGTTCGGTCACAGACATAGCAAAGTGGGTTCAGAAGTTTTCTTGCTCAGATCGAAGAGAACAAAAAATTTAAGACCAGGGATTAGTACTCGATCAGTGTATAACTGAAACCCAAGCACTCAAGTTTGTAAGTCTACAACTGTACCTCATGGTGTTTCACCAATAATAATTTAGCACTGTCCTCCCATTGTTCATCGATTTGCTCAAGCAGGCCCAGTAACATCGCCAGCGTGAGACTAGTTGTCACTGTGTTTGGCATATCAAATACAACATGGGTAGCTTGCCAGGCTTTGCCGTGCAGGCAAGATACTCTGGGTAGCTTGCCGGGCTCCTCGAGAGGGGCGGAGGAATCGAACTGGGGTCGGCCAGGTCAACTGCGTGCAAGGCAAATGCCCTACCCGCTGTGCTATCGCTCCAGCCCACCAATAATACATATATATATACATATAACTATGTGTATATATATTAATATATATATATATATATACATATACTGTCAAACACTGTCCTCTTGTTGTTCATTGATTTGCTCGAGTGGGTCCAGTAACGTCTCCATTGTGAGACTTCTTGTTACTGTGTTTGGCATATTGAATACTCTCGGTAGCTTGCCAGGCTCTCTGAGAGGGGAGAAGGAATCGAACCCCTGTACCCTTTGTTGTCCAGAGGACACAAACTAGGAAAACCCACTTGAACCCCCAGAGGAGATTCAGCTATGTACCCCACAAAATTCTGAAGGCGGAATTGAACCCTGGTCACCCGCGTGAATGACAAGCACCCACATGGCTCTCCTACTGCTGCACCTGTGGAAGTTGCTTGCTTGATCCTTAATGACCCCATACTTAACATTGAAGCAAACCCAAGGGTGGAAAATTCTTAGAGAAACAGGCCTGGGTAGGGAACAAAATCCCACAGTGCCATCTCGTGGCGTTTCACTGAAACTACCTGCAGCCGTATTCTTTGCTTCAATATTTAGTGTCCTTAAGGATCCAGCAAGGTGCTTGGGCCACTGCAGTGAGACCAGAGCAGTTAGGGCTTTTGCCTGCAGTCACAGGACCCTGGTTCTTTCTTTGGCTCTCCGTACAGTCCCACCATCGTGCAGGAGTGATTTCTGAGTCAGAGCCAGGAGAACCCCTAAGTGTTGCTGGTTTGTGGCCCCCAAACCACGGTCAAACCAAATAAAAGCAAAACAATGTCAGAGCCTTGATGGCGGATTCCCTCACTCCAACTTGGGGTTTTCTGAGCTGAATCTTGCTGTATCCATGCCCCCCCTTCCTTGTAGAATAGGGTTGGGTCACCCTCAGAACATGGGGAGATGGCATGTGGGGTTGAATGTAACAGGAAACCTTTCCAAAGGGCTGTGTCAGACAGAGCAAAGTGGGTTCAGAACTCTTGTTCAAAGAGAAGGGAACAACAAAATAATCTTACCCTGGTCGTGGCCGACCAGGTTCAATCCCAGGTACTCAATGGTCCCCAGAACCCTGTGGGCCCACATAAACCCCCCACCAAAATACTTAGTGCCAGAGCTCTAGTACAACTGGTAGGGCATTTGCCTTGTACATAGCCTACCAGGCTTCAATCCCCAGCATACCATAAGGTCCCCCAAGCTCCGCCAGGAGTCATTCCTGAGTGCAGAGCCTGGAGTAACCCTGAGCATCGCTGGGTGTGACCAAAAAAGAAAAAAAACCCTTGGCTGAAGTGATGTATTTAGAATTTTCAGGGAAGGACATAGCCCGATGTTAGACTCATTATTCCTGTGTTAATTAAAATTCTTCTTAGCCCACTC
The DNA here is from genome assembly GCF_029834395.1 of Sorex fumeus. NCBI lineage: Eukaryota > Metazoa > Chordata > Mammalia > Eulipotyphla > Soricidae > Sorex > Sorex fumeus. The sequence continues at coordinate 12,817,497 of NW_026606086.1, read as the reverse complement.
CCCGTTCCTCTGATGGCTGTTACATTCACCCTAGACATCTGGAAATGCCAGAGTTGAATCTGGCCTCTGCCACCCTCCTCCATGGAGAAGAGAGGGTTGGAACTTCTCATATGTCTGTGAACCCCAAAACTCTCTCAGATGGCATCTTCAGAAATATGGCGTGCTGGGGTGTGGGGATGAGGGGTTAGAGACCTTATAACTATTTTAAATTATTTCTCAGTAACCTCATACTGGTGTGTCATAGTTAAGTCTGATTTTGATGCTTATATTCAGACTGCATTTTTCTTCACATTTGCTTACAACTTTTTGTTGACATGGTATTTTGGGTAACAGAAACTGAAGCAAATAAGCTTTCAGTGTGTGAGTTTTTATTATATGACTTGTATTTGGATTATGCATAGTATTTTCTGGAGTAAACATAGTATTTTCCTCTAGTGTTTTTGTCCTCTGTAGTCTTATGCTTTCGTCTTCAAGATCTGTTTGTTTGTTTGCTTGTTTGTTTGTTTTTTGGGGGGAACCATACCTTGTCATGCTCCTGGCCTTGTGCTCAGGGGCCACTCTTTTATTTTTTTTATTTTTTTATCATTTTTTTATTAGTGAAACACCATGAGGTACAGTTATAGACTTATAAATTTTTGTGCTTGGGTTTCAGTTATACAATGATCAAATACCCATCCTTCCACCAGTGCCCATCCTCGCCCACCACGGGTCCTAACATCTCTCCCACCCCCCATCCCCCCCCATCTCACCCTGCCGCTGTGGCAGGGCCTTCCCCCTTGTTCTCTCTCTCTTCTTTTGGGTACTGTGTTTTGCAAAAGAGGCATTGAGTGGCAAACATGTTTGGTCTATAGACTACTTTTAGCATGTCTCTCCCACCCTGGGAGGGTCTTCACACCCTTTATTTGGTGCTCTCTTCTCTATCTGAGCTTCCTTTTCACCTAGCACATGTGGCTGGCCTTCAAGTCATGGAGCAAAATTCCTGGTACTAATCTCAGCCATTCCTGGGTGTTAGTCTCCTGTTTTGTTGCTTTATGTTCCCCAGATGAATGCAATTTTTCTGTGTCTATCCCGCTCTTTCTGACTCATTTCGCTTAACATGATACTTTCCATGTAGTACCACTTGTATGTAAATTTCATAACTTCATCTTTTCTAACAGCTACATAGTACTCCATTGTGTAAATGTACCAAAGTTTCTTTAACCAGTCACCTGTTCTCGGGCACTCAGGTTTTTTCCAGATTCTGGCTATTGTAAAGAGTGCTGCAATGAACAAACAATTGCAGATGTCACTTCGACTATACCTTTTTGCCTCTCTGGGATATATTCCCAGGAGTGCTATAGCTGGGTCAAATGGGAGATCAAATTCTAATTTTTTGAGAATCGTCCATACTGTTTTCCAAAAGGGTTGGACCAGCCAGCATTCCCACCAGCAGTGAAGGAGGGTCCCTTTCTCACCACATCCGCGCCAGCACCTGTTGCTTTTGTCCTTGTGGATGTGGGCCAGTCTCTGTGGTGTGAAATGATATCTCATTGTGGTTTTGATCTGCATCTCTCTGATGATTAGTGATGTAGAGCATTTTCTCATGTGCCTTTTTGCCATTCGGATTTCTTCTTTGTGAAAGTTTCTGTTCATTTCCTCGCCCCATTTTTTGATGGGGTTGGGTGATTTCTTCTTGTGTAGTTTAACCAGTACCTTGTATATCCTTGATATCAACCCCTTGTCGGATGTGTATTTGGTGAATATTCTTTCCCATTCTGTAGGCTGTCTTTGTATTTTGGTCACTGTTTCTTTTGAGGTGCAGAAGCTTCTTAGTTTAAGATAGTCGCATTTGTCTATCTCTGTTTTCACTTGCTCGGCCAGTGGCGTGACATCTTTGAAGATACCATTAACTTCAATATCATGGAGAGTTTTGCCAACTTTGTCTTCAATAAACATTATAGATTCTGGTCTGATGTTGAGGTCATAAATCCATTTCGATCTTACTTTTGTGCACGGCATTAGGCAGAGATCTGAGCCCACTTTTTTGCATGTAGCCGTCCAGTTTTGAGGGGCCACTCTTTTAGATGCTCAGGGGAGCTATATATGATATGGGGGATCAAACTAGGTTTGACTGAATGCAAGGCAAGTGCCTTACCCACAGTACTATCTCTCTGGTCAGCAAGAGCCTTATGGCTTTCAACAACCAAGCTTTAGTCAGCTACTAAACTGAAACATTTCATGAGGAAGCAAAGTGTGGGAGAGGAGATGTTTTATGACTTTATGATGAAATATTTAAGTAGGGTTGTGCTCCTGGGTTTTGGCCTTCAGAAGTTTTATTTTCAATTATACTTGCTCCACTTAAGTGAAACAGGAAATCTGAGAAAACTACAGTCTGAGAATCACCTTGCCTTCTGTGGCATGAGGCACTGACAGCAGGTTTTCCTCAAGAAAATATTCCTTTATTATAAGAAGATCTCTAGATAGATTTCAGTGATTTCTCATATTTTCTTTTCTTTTCTTCCCTGCAGGTACCACTGATTTTTCACAGTGGGAACTTGCTTAGAATCCTGGAGACAAAACTCATGGAAGGGCAGGAATTTCCTTGAAATTATATGTGAGTTCGGAAAATAAATTGTGGGAGAGTGTGCAATGGGGGACCACGGCCTGATGGTGAAAGTGGCTCATTTAATGCAGAGCTGCTAGCATACTTATAGAACATCTGAGGGGGGTTGTGGTAAGGACATAGGTGTGATTGATCATTTACATAGGTGAGACATCTGGAAATTTACATAAATCATTTACAAAGATAAAACATAGAAAATTCTCTTTTGGGGAGATTAACACAAGGAGACACTCTGTCTCTCAGGAACATCTATATTGCTTTTTATCCTTCTCTCTAGTTGTATATGTTATCAATACTTTCGGTTGTTTGGATAAACACAGTAAGAGACAACGATCCCAACACTTAGTTCTCTGGGCAAGACTTTCACTGTAAATCCCAGACTAAGTCTACTCAGGCCAGTTCAGTGTGTCCTTCCCATGGAGATCCTGTCTCTTAAGTCATAACAGCTTGCATCAAACCATGCATTGATGCTTTCTAAACTGTCCCATTTCAATGCCGGAGTAGCTTTGCTACTCACCCCAGATCCATCCCTGTCCAAAGACGGGACCTCCCTTTTGGGGTGCAACTGAAGCCTTAGTCAAGTAATTATGACCAACGCCCAGGGGTAGATATATTTCAGAGTCAATCAACTCCCAAATATTAGGAGCACAGGTGTATCTGTGTTTAACCAAAGAACACTGCTCTATAGTAAAATATAAAACGGCTATAGGGGAAATAGAAACTCAGGTTCAAATACACAGCACTTTAAATACAAATCAGTACAAGTCCAAAGTTCAGAATTACCAGAAAGTTTTGGCTTATAAGTAATCAAGACTGACTTGGAGAACTGTGACAATGAGAGGTAAAATACAAAGGAAAGGTCGGTGATAAACTTTAACTAAATTAGGGATGCTAGCAAGGGCATGATAAGCTTCTCTGGGAGGAGGAAAAGGGGAAATTCACTAATGAAGCCTAAAACACGTCGGGTTGATATTCAACAATTACACATCCTGATAGTATTGCTCAAGTCCTCATTCAGTCTCTCAAATATACAACAAAATGGTCATTTAAGTCTTCCTAATTTATAGCTTCAGTGGCCCGTGCTCCAAGTGAGTAAGTCTTGAATTTATTTATTTTAGATATCTGCAGGGGGTTGGGATATGTGGATGGGTTTGGTCTCAATTCTATGGTAAAGCTAAGAAATGTCACTGACACTGTCACTGTCCTCCAGTTGTTCATAGATTTGCTCAAGCGGTAACCAGTAACGTCTCCATTGTGAGACTTATTGTTACTGTGTTTGGCATATCAAATACGTCATGGGTAGCTTGCCAGACTTTGCCGTGCGGGTGAGATACTCTCTATAGCTTTGGGGCTCTCTGAGAGGGACGGAGGAATTGAACCTGGGTTGGCCTGGCAAACGCCCTACCCGCTGTGCTATAGCTCCAGCCCAAAAGTGGGCTTCTCGGCCTTTTGGCTAAGATCAAGTGTTCACGATCATCCTGTTGTTGGTCGATTGCCTCAAGCAGGCTCCATTAATGTCTCCTTCATCCTAGCCCAGAGATTTTAAAAAGTGTCATATTCAAGGCTCTTTCAGGGTTAGGAGAATGAGACCCATCATTGTTACTGGTATTTGGCATTATGGGTACGCCACAGGGAGTTTGCCAGACTCTGCCGTGTGGGCAGGTTACATTCGATAGCCTGCCAGGTTGTCCAAAGTAAGAATGAGATAATAAGATGTCGCGGCCACGCACTTCTGGGAGCTGGGTTTTATAGTCTCTGGGTCTTGGCCGTTGATGGGATTACAAGGTGCCAGGGGGCCTGTTAGTGGGTGTGACCCCTGCCTACTGGAGGATGGAGGATCTGGGTGGAGGATGCTCAGACTCCGATCCAAGCAGGCTTGGAGATCTCAGCCCTGGGACCCGCATGCCTTTGTTCCATTGCCGGTACCTTCATGCGTGTGGAGAGTGGTCTCAGCATGGTTGTGTCTGGTTCTGGAGGTCTTCGGCTGCCGGAGCTCTGCTCGGGGCAGGGAGGGAAACTCAACCCAAGGACCCTCCAAGGGGCCCCAGCGAGGACAGCCAGGCACTGCAATCAAGTGTAGTATCAAGAAATGTCATTAATTTGAATTTTATTTCTGCTTTTTTTTTTCCTCCTGGTGACAGTGTTTGAAGGATCACAGCGGGTAGGGCGTTTGCCTTGCACGCAGCCAACATGGCCGACCCGAGTTCGATTCCTCCGCCCCTCCGCCCCTCTCGGAGAGCCCAGCAAGCTACCGAGAGTATCTCGCCCGCACAGCAGAGCCTGGCAAGCTCCCCGTGACGTATTCGATATGCCAGACACAGTAACAACAAAGTCTCCAATGGAGACGTTACTGGCCTGCTTGAGCAAATCGATGATCAACGGGAGGGCCTTTACCTTTTGAACTAAACATATTTGAGCATTCAGGCTGGTACACAAAAGAGACTAAAATTAGATCCCACAAGCCCAATCAACTTCTCATATCAAATGCCTTAAAAAAATGTTATGATGAAGCTTCTTGAAATGTCAACCCTAACATAAACCTGTGTGTCTGACTTCTCAGGTTCATCCTTATTATTCAGTTCTACTTATAAAGACTTTGGTGTCTAACTGGTCAATAAAAATAAAAAGAACATGTGCCTTTTAGCCATTCGGATTTCTTCTTTGTGAAAGTTTCTATTCATTTCATCTCCCCATTTTTTGATGGGGTTGGATGTTTTCTTTTTGTGGAGTTCAACCAGTACTTTGTATATCCTTGATATCAACCCCTTGTCGGATGTTTATTTGGCGAATATCCTTTCCCACAGAGGCAGGGTGGGATGGGGGGGATGGGGGGGGTGGGAGGGATACTGGGATCCGTGGTGGTGGGAAATGGGAACTGGTAGAGGGATGGGTATTTGATCATTGTATAATTGAAACCCAAGCACAAAAATTTGTAAGTCTACAACTGTACCTCATGATGTCTCACTAATAAAAAATAAATAAATAAAAAATAAAAAAATAAAAAGAACAACTCTTCCCTCTCCCCTACCCTCCCCCCCGTTCCCCTCGCCCCTCCCCCACATCAGTTGTTCTCCCTCACAGGTACCCAAATCATATTTTATTTAGCAGAGTAAGACCCATGCAGTCCACACATTTTGTTTATTTTTGGTTTGGGGGCCACACTCTGCTTAGGGCTTACTCTGGACTCTACACTCACTGATCATCCCTCAGGGGACCGTTTAGAGTACTGCGTTGGACTGGAGTGTTCTTGTGCTTTCTACTCCAAAGAATGAAGTGGAGCTCAACCCTGGCAAGAGGTGTTGAGCACTCAGGAAAGCGCTGTGCGCAGAAAGTGACCTTGACCATATGCACTGGACCAGAGCTTGCCTATTCCTCTCTAACCAGTCCCCTCAGCCTTCCTCTTGCCTCGTAGCCCCAACTCAAACCACGCAATAGAGAAAAAAAACGTAGAGAAGAATCCTGAGCTTTCTCTGCCAAGCAGGCAAAGGGCTGAGGGCAGGAAAACAATTCGAACTTCCCGCCGGTCTCCTTTAGCCCTATGGGAATAACAGCCCTGTCAATCTCCCAAGAAGCTGGGCGTCGATTGGACCTTGCTCTGCGCAGGGGGGCGGTCGCGCCTGCGCACGGCGGTGCCTTGGCAACCGTTGCTAGGAAACCGCGTAAACACCCGGGAGCCGAGCGGAGTCGCGGCGTTTTCGGCGGGAGAAGGCGGTTGCAGGAGCTGGAGACTGGCGACTTGGTCGGCCAGAATGGTGAGCCGTTTGGAGAGTGGGTCCGAAGTCATTGATTTATTCATCAACTGCTTTCGTTAGTCGGTTAGATCCCACCCGGGCTCTCTGGCCTTCAGGCCGCTCATCTGAAAATTAAGGGGGGGATTGACGCGTGCTGGTTTGCAGAGACTGTCAGGTCCCCTTTACTTAGGCGATGTTAGAATATCGGATAGGACCGGTTAAAATTCTTGTTTCCTGTGTTTCTGAATGAGTGGGGATGAAAGTACAGAGGGAGCGAGCGTTACGCTCTTAAACCTCTGCTGGAAAAGCCCCGCGTTCAGCTTCGGAACGTTTTTGGGGTGTTTTGGGGTTTTTTTGTTTCGTTTTGTTTTGTGAGCTAAAGGGGGAGGGACGGGATGGAACGAGGGGCGGGGAACACTGCCTGCTGGTAGAGCTTGTGTCTGCCCCTCCTCCGCGTGCATTCCTGTACACGTGAAGCCAGCACTACTGCACGCGTTTGAATCCCGCTGAAGTTGTTTTTCTTCTTCGTGCATCATCTTTATCATCAGCTGATGATAATAGCACCTCCTTCACGAATAAATCCAGCACATGTATTTTACGTTGTGATGTTTTTTTTTTCTCTTACCTTCGAAAGTGAGGGACCCTTCTTTACGGTGACCCCTTTCTGTGTCCTTTGTAATTGAGGCTTACAGAAGATATTTGACAAATTCGATTTTGGGATACCAAAATATGCAGATCCCTTTCTACCTCCTGCATGCACAGGCTTCCAACTGGAGAACTCTGAACTACAGTGAAAGGTATGAGAAATTGGTAGAGAGAAACTACAAGAGACAGCTGGAAATCGAGGGACTGAAAAGGATAGAGAATCAAGTCAATATACAACGAGTAAAGAATCAAAATGAGGAGTGTCTTGAACAAAAGAGATTCCTCAGGTTATTACAGAATGAACAGTTTGAACTGGATATGGAAGAAGCTATTCAAAAGGTAAGTTTTACTGTTCCTTCTTCCCCTGTTTTTCTCCTGTCATTTCTCTTGAAAATGACGAAAGGATTGACTGATAATTGAGCAGAGAACAGACAGCATCAGCAGATGAAGCCTCAGCCAGCTGAAGAGACCTGGGTTTTGGAACTGTCCTGTATGTCTTTGAATCCCAGAGACACAGTATGTTAGCTGTGAAGACTTGAGTAAGTTTCTTTCACTTTTTGATGCCTCATCTACAGAGTGGGAATAAAATAATGCCTACTTCATAATAGATTGTTTACCAAGTAATGAATTAATTATATGCAGAGTCCTAGGAAAAGTGCTTTACCTTTTGTTTGTTTTTATTTTTTGTTTGGGGACCACACCCAGAAGTTTTCAGGGGCTTATACATGGCTCTGTACCCAGGAATTACTCCTAGCAGGAAATGGGAGACCATATGGGATGCTGGTGATCAAACCCAAATCCATCACATGCAAGGCCTTACATGCTGTGCTATCTCTTCTTTGATTTTTATCTTTAGCAGAATTTTGTTGGTTGGTCATTGGCTTGGAAAAGACCTGGAAAGGAAACTTACATTTGTATTACTAACCTGAAAGGTCAGTCACTGTATAATTTCAACTCTATGCTTGAAAAGGTCAAACAAAGGAGATATTGAAAGAATTGGTGATTACCAAGGACTTAGAGTGTGAGGGATAAGACAGTAGAGAGAGAAAAAAAGGATTTTTTAGGGCAATCTAATTATTCTGCATGATGTTTTAAGGATTGATACTTCCCATTTTATGTTCATCAAAATGCATAAAATGTACAGCACCAAGCATGCACCCTAATGTGCCTATGGACTTTGGGTGAGAATGATGTGTCAAGGTAAGGTAGTGCTGCTAGACAGCAAGTGACCTCTCTGGTGTGGGGTGTTGATAGTAAGAAGTGGTACAGAGTGGATGAGTGGATGATGAGAACCCTGTGATCTTTCTCTGTTTATTGTGAACTTAAAACAGCTCCCAAATAGTCTATCTGGGAAAGTTCTGGATCTAGATAGTAGTTGTACAACTTTGTGAATATACCAAAAAATATTCCTGTGAATTGTGAAACGTACATTTTAAGCTTGTAAAATATTTCTTGTTAGGAACTTTTTGAAAAAGTAAACACAATATTTTAAAAGAAAAAAATTATCAACTTTTTTATAATTAACAAAGTAAACTTTCCAAATATGTGATATTCAAAAATATATACTTATAAATGAAATCAACTAATGTGCAACACTTTGGATATTTTTATTTGGTTTAATTCCTACATATTAATTCAGGTGTTGTTTGTGTGGTTAATTTATTCTTTTTTTTTTCCGTGTTATTTTCCTATGAGTGGATGTTCTACAGTTTATTTGATCTGTTTATTTGATCAGTTTATTTGACCTGTTGAAGAATGTCTGCCATTTTGCAATATTAACTATTTTAAATAAATATGACCTTTGGTGGGTGTTTTAATAATACTTGTTTTAATTTCTCAGGCATTTTTATTAAATGTTTAAGAGCACAGTTGCTGAGCTGCATAGTAATTGTATGCTGGCCTTATAACAAATTAATAGAATATTTTCCAAAATGGCTGTGTCATTCCGTATTTCTGCCCATTAATGTGCAGTGGTATAGTTTCTAACCAGCATTTGATTCTGTTGCTTTTAATTTTAACCATTACAATAGATTCATAGTGATAACATTTTAGTTTTAACTTGCATTTTATGATGGCTAGTGATGGTGATCATCATTTTGTAGGCAGATTTTTTTCTAAGTAGTTAGTTTAATAAACCTCTAAATCTTTCTACACATTTATATTAGAAGACCCACCCTACTGGTACCAGATAAATACCTCACCGGCAGACCTCCACTACCTCCACATACAAAAGCAAAATAAGTTAAATAACATTCCACAGAAGCTATCAGTGAGATTGCAGGTCATATATCCTCTTTCCTACAGCAAATCAATGGTGTGGGATGGTGTAGCACTGTAGCACTGTCTACAGTTTGACATTGTTTGATGATTTGCTCCTGCGGGCCCAGTAACGTCTCCATTGTGAGACTTGTTGTTACTGTGTTTTGGCATATCAAATATGTCATGGGAGCTTGCCAGGCTTTGCCGTGCAGGTGAGATACTCTCGGTAGCTTGCCAGGCTCTCCAAGAGGGGCAGAGGAATTGAACCTGGGTCAGCCGGGTCAGCCGCATGCAAGGCAAATGCCCTACCACTGTGCTATCGCTCCAGCCCATGGGGTGGTGTATAAAAGAGAATTAAAAGAAATAATAATAACAGTGGGAAAGACAAGTAAGGAGAGGCTGCTGAAATCTCAGGGCTGGGACAAATGGAGATGTTTACTGGCGCCCGCTCGAGTAACTCAATGAACAGTAGGATGACAGTGAAAAGTAAATAACAATGCCATAAACAGACCTTGTTTGGATTTTAGTTTAAACAAAAAAAAAAGTTGATAAAGCATTTTGTTTTTTTATTTTTCATTTTTTATAATTTTATTTATTGAATCTGTCAGAGCAGTTACAAAGCTTTCGGGTTTAAGTCTCACTCATACAATGAAATACCCGTACCTTCACCAATGCCCATTCTCCATCCCCCAAAACTCCAGTATGTCCCCATCTCACACCCTCCCCCTACCTGTGGGGCAGATGATTTCTACATTACTCTCTCTCTACTTTGATCACATTCAATATTTTGATACCAGACCCACCAGTATTATTTGGGATTTTACCCCAACACTCAGATCTGCTGAAAAGGCAACAGTAGACAATTTGTTTTCTATTGCTGGTTATGAATAACATATGATGTTGCATGACTGCAGCAGGGGCTGCGTGATTTTAAAATTCCAAAATTTTAACACTTATATCTGGAGGGATTTCTACCAAAACCTGCTGGGTTCTGAGATTTGTTCCTGAGTCTTTTGGATCATGGCCGTTAAACAGCTTGATCAGAAGCCAGAAAGGCCATTTGTGGGTGGCGACTCAGGGTCTCATTGGGATGGGGAGGAAAGGACCAGCTCCACCCCCAATCCGTGAGGCCCCGCATGTCTCATCACTGACGGCCCAAGCCTGACTGTCAATGGCCTCTGGAGGAAGGCAGCTACCGAGCTGCCTACAGGGAGCAGGCGGAGGGATAGCACCCTTTTCCCTCTGGAATGGCCCAGCGACAGTAACCTACTGAGGGGTCCTAACGCATTTCTGCCAAAAGCTACTGGGTTTCAAGATTTGTTTCTGAGTCATGGCCGTTAAGCAGCTTGATCAGGAGCCAGAGAGGCCGTTTGTGGGTGACGACTCGGAATCTTGTTGGGACGGGGAGGAAGGGGCCGGATCCACCCCTATCCCATGAGGCCCCGCATGTCTCGTCACTGCAGGCCCAAACCTGACTGTCCAGCGGCCTCTGGAGGATAGCGGCCACCGGGCTGCCAGGGGGAATAGCCAAGGCATGAAACCTATTCCCACCTGGGGTGGCCCAGCGCCAGTAACCTACTGCAGGGTCTGGATACATTTCTTCCAAAAGCCACTGGGTTCTGTGATTTGTTTCTGAGTCTCTGGGATCATGGCCATTAAACGACTTGATCAGAAGCCAAAGAGGCTGTTCGTTGGCAGCGACTCGAGGTCTCGTTGGGGTGGGAGAGAAAAGGCCTACTGCACACCCATCCTGTGTGGCCCTGCGTGTCTCGTCACTGCGGGCACAAACCTGACTGTCCAATGGCCTCTGGTGGATGGCAGGCACTGATCCACCAAGGGGGAGCAGGTGGAGGAACAGCATCCTTTCCCCCCTGGGGTGGCCTGGTGACAGTAACCTACTGTACGGTCTGGACGCATTTCTGCCAAAAGCCGTTGGGTTTCGAGATTTGTTTCTGAATCTCTGGGATCATGGCCATTAAGCAGTTCGATCAGGAACCAGAGAGGCCATGCCTCCAATTATATAGCTGAGCCGAAGGTGGTTTGTGGTTGTGTCTTCCACATACCTAACTTTTGGCTGTTTACTTTCTTGGTAAACGTTGCCCCAAGTTTTTGGGGTCTGGCCAAAGGCACAGCAGCAATTTTGGGGTATCTGGAAGTCTGAAGCCACCATCAGGCTGCTGATGCACTCGCCTCACAGGTACAGATTGAACTGCTGGCTGCACCATAACCCCCAATAAAGCATTTTGGAGATTGACAAGGTCACTGTCACTGTCACTGTCCTCATGTTCATCCATTTGCTCAGCAGGCCGAGTAACGTCTCCATTTGATACTTGTTACTGTGTTTGGCATATCAAATATGTCACGGGTAGCTTGCCAGGATTTGTGTGTGGGCAAGATACTCTCGGTAGCTTGCCATGCTCTCCGGGAGGGGTGGAAGAATCGAACATGGGTTGGCTGGGTATCAGAACTTATTATGAAATCACTGTTTATCAATACATGCTGGTGAGCTGTTTGTTATCTAAAAAACCAATTCCCTTTTTATTTTAAGATAGAAACTTGTTTAGTTTTGTTTTTGGTGCCAAAATTTGTGAGGTCTCATTACATACACAGGATGTATATAAAGCATACATGAATTGAGTAAATTCTTATCAAGTAGTTTTCAATACTTAATATCAATATTGAGTGGTTATGACTACTCTCGGGTCTGCTCTAAAATGCTCTAGCCAAAGAAGTACAAAGGAAAAAGGGAGAGTAGAGGGAAAAGGTTGGTAGTAAAAGATGAGTGATAGTGGCCTGCGGGGATATTTTACTTTATTGTTAATAAAACTTTATTGATTTACCATTAGTTTACAAGGTGACGTCAGCTTTGGAAATGTGGCTTGACATGTATGTAAGACTCCCCCCCACGAAAGTTCTAGTTTCTTTCCCATGATCAGATTGATTCTTCTGTCCTTTCTACTTACCTACCTACCTGTGCCGGCTAAAATAATGTTTTGTATTTTAAGATGAAACAGTTAATTTTTGCTCCGAAGGCACTTTCTGTTTTCTCTCACAAAGCAAAATTCAGTGTTTTTCTCGAGGAAAAATAAAATATGATCCCGGGGACTGGAGTAAAAGCACGTGCCTTGCATATGGTCAGCCGTGGTTCAATCTCTGGCGCTGCGTGATCTTATGAGCGTTTCTGGGTTGTTGTCTTTAAGCCCTGAGCACTGCCAGGTGCTCAGGTAAGCGCAGCACCACAGGGCCTGAGTGTGGAGGTTGTACCCACTCCTCACAAATCCGAACCTGGAAGACAAATCAAAAGAGCTGTTGTCCTTTTAAACCCAGGCAGAAGAAAATAAAAGATTGAAGGAACTTCAACTTGAACAAGAAGAAAAACTGGCTACGGAGTTAGCAAGACTAAAACTCGAAAGTACAAAGGATGAAAAAATGAGACAGCAAGTTAGAGAACACAGGTATCTTGATCCAATAAATGTCATTTGGTTGTTATCTTTAAACTTTTATGTAATATTTAGCCCCTGAGACTAAAATTTCTTTTTTATATCTTTGCACTTTTTATTTTTGTAGTACCAGTTTCTTTCTTTCTTTCTTTCTTTTTTTTTTTTTTTTTTTTTGCTTTTGGGTCACACCTGGCAATGCACAGGGTTACTCCTGGCTTTACACTCAGGAATTACTCCTGGCAGTGCTCAAGGGACCATATGGAAAGTTAGGAATCGAACCTGGGTCGGCCATGTGCGAGGCAAATGCCCTACCCGCTGTACATTGCATGCGGCCAACAGAGCCGACCCGAATTCGATTCCTCCACCCCTCTCGGAGAGCCTGGCAAGCTATGGAGAGTATCTGCCCCCAGGGCAAAGCCTGGCAAGCTACCCATGACGTATTTGATATGCCAAAAACAGTAACAATTGTCACAATGTTACTGGGCCCGCTCGAGCAAATCGATGAACAACGGGAGGACAGTGACAGTGACATCTTAAAAAATAGAGGCATGAACCTCAGCAGAGAAACCTTAGGTAAGATTTAGCTTTTGCTCCTGAAGTAGACTTACAACACTCTCCCTGGAAAGTGGCTGGCCAGCTATGATTTTCTTGTAGGCCCAATGTCTTTTTGAGGAATCTCTGTTGTAATACTTCTTTTATTTTCTCTTTTGTTATTGAAGGCCATATCAAGGACGAAAATTTATATTAGAATGATGCATGAGCCCAGTATAATTCAGTGAGAATGGAAATCTGTATTTTCCTCTTACTTTTTGAGTTCCCTACACTCATTCCCTGCTGCCCCACCACTAACCCTGTTGCTGGCGCGTATCAGTGTACCCAGGAGACTTTTTCTTGTTGTTGTTATTCAGTTTTTTTTTAAAGATTCCACATTTAAGTGAGATCATATAGTATTTTTCTTTTTCTGACTCATTTTACCTGGCATATACCTTTATGGTTGATCCATCCTGTCGCAAATGGTAAGATATTATCCTTCTTCATGTCTTAATAGTATTATTTTGTCTTAGATATAGACCTCATTTTATTCATTCATCCACTGAATAACTCATCTTGCCTACTTAAAAAAATGTACAATGAACACATGGATGCATAGATATTTCTTGAGTTGGTGGCTTAGTTTTCTTTGTCTAAATGCCCAGAGTGTTACAAGATCATTATGTAGTTTTATGTTTAATTTTTAAGGAAATTCCAAACTGTTTTTCACAGTGGCAACACCAGCTTACTTTCCTGCTGGTAGGCATAGACAGGTATTCATTCCTTCTCACATCCTAGCCAAAACTTATTGAATCTTGTCCTCCTGAAGATGTCATTCTAGCAGGTATAGAATGGTGTCTGATTGTGGTTTTGACTTGCATTTCCATGTGATAATGACATTGAGCATCTTTCCTTGACCCTGTGTTTCCTTGACCCTGTCTGCCTAACTTCTTTGGGAAAATATCTATTGCAATCTTCTGCTTAGTTTTAAAATCCGATTGCTATCTGGCTATTGAGCTGTTTGATTGTTTTGGTTTTTTTTTTTTTAAAAAAACACTTTGGACATTATTTTTTGTATCAAATATGTAATTTGCTCTCATTCAGCGGGTTGTTTTTTCACTCTGTCCATTGCTGAAAAGAGGCTTTTCATATTGATGTCGTCCCACTTGTTAGTTTTGCTTTTTTAGATTTTTTTACTTTGAATGTTAGCTTAAGATCTCTGTCAACTTGCTTACTGCCTATCTTTTATTTTTGGAGTTTTCTGGTGGTGTGGAATGACCTTCTCAGGTCAGGGATGTGGCAATGCTCCGACCTGGCCGGGACACCCAAACAGTGCTAAGTGGCTTTTGAGTCATAGCTGTTGGTGCTTGGGGCCACCATGGCCACTGAGTAGTGCCCGGAGGGTCAGGGATTGAATGTGGAGCCTCTTCTGCCTGGCGTGCTTCCCCAAGGCTGTGTCCAGGTCACAAGCTTGTTCTGTGTAGCTGCAGTTCACTTGAGCTCTCTGCTGCTCACATGAGCATGGCGAAGAGTTAAGCAGAGGCAGAAGATACACTTGAGTGGTAGAGCCATACACCTTGCATAAGACAGACCCTAGGTTTGGTTCCCAGCACCACTGTTGTGCCCTCGAGTAGCCCTGAACATGGTCCTTTGCTCCCTCAACCTCTAACCCCACCAAGCACCACTGGTAATATCCTTGTCCCACCCAGAATCCAGTGAAACAGTTTGTCCAGTAAGCACATGGCAAGGTGCTCAGCATCATCCCTTAAGTCTTGTGCACTACAGTGTGTTTTATATTAGTAACAGAGAATTTAGATTTTATTAGATAGAAACACATGAAAAGCTCATCTGGACGAGGTGGTTCGAAATAGCCAGAAAAGCTGAGGATGTGTCTCAGCAAGTAGAGCACTTCCCTTGTGTGTGTGAATCTCTCGTTCAATACCCAACACCATCTGTCCTCCCATTGTTCATCGATTTGCTCGAGCGGGCCCAGTAATGTCTCCATTGGAGACTTTGTTGTTACTGCGTTTGGCATATTGAATACATCACGGGTAGCTTGCCAGGCTCTGCCACGCGGGCGAGATACTCTCGGTAGCTTGCCAGGTTCTCTGAGAGGGGCGGAGGAATCAAACTCGGGTCGGCCATGTTGGCTGCGTGCAAGGCAAACGCCCTACCGCTGTGCTATGGGCTGGAGCGATAGCACAGCGGTAGGGTGTTTGCCTTGCATTCAGCCAGCCCGGCCAAGCCGGGTTCAATTCCTCTACCCCTCTTGAAGAGCCCAGCAAGCTTCTGAGAGTATCTCACCCAACACAATAATAATAATAAACAGAAGAACTTAAAAAGAGAAAAAGAAAATATCCAAAATAAATCATGGAGATGAAAAGAATAGAAAAATACAGAAGATAATTTTAGGAGTTATGGGCTATGATGGGAAGTGCCAACAGTTCAGTTTTAGACCTTGTAGTATAAATATGGGCTGGAGCGATAGCACAGCGGGTAGGGCATTTGCTTTGCATGCAGCCAACCCAGGTTCAATTCCTCCATCCTTCTCAGAGAGCTGGGAAAGCTACCAAGAGTATCCTGCCAGCACGGCAGAGCCTGGCAAGCTCTTCGTGGTGTATTTGCTATGCCAAAAACAGTAACAACAAATCTCACAATGGAGACATTACTGGTACCTGCTTGAGCATATCGATGAACAACGGGAGGACAGTACTACAGTGTGACAGTATAAATAAAAGCAAATGATGTAGGAGCAGCAATATTTTGTGAGATACTAGCCAAGAAATCCAAACATGATAGAAGATATAGAGACACACTTAGAACATGATAAATAATGAAAACTGCCACCTAACTCACTCCTAGTTCTCTTTGGAATCCAGAAAAGAGAAAATAAACCTCACAGAATCATCCATGCCAATAAAGCCAATAAAAGGCCAAGTATAAGAAGTATGACTATAGATGAAACAGAGTAGAAAGTGACGTTTTCAGACATGCAAAGCCAGAAACGATCACTCAGAACTCTACATTAAAGGAAAATGCAGGAAAGAAGGAAAATGATCCAGCAGTTATTTTTAGAACCTGGGAGAGGTAAGTGTGTTGTAATTCTAGAGCTTTGACTGAGGAAATCATTTATTAGGATGTCTCTTGAGACTCAAAAATACAAAAGTGAAGAACAAAACAGACTAAAACAAATTGAGTAAAGAAATAGAAATACATGGAGTTAAAATGATGTCAGGAATCTTTCATTTTCTAGTATAAAAAATAGTTCTGTGTGTGATACGAGCATGCTATCATCTCTGCAATAACAATTTGGAAAAGCATGTACAAAAACAAGGAGAGCTTGTACAGTATAAAGGAGAAAATGTAATAATAAGAAATGTTGAAACTCAAAGGAGGCTGGAGAAGACTTCACATTAGCAGGCCTGAAACTGGTATTAATCCACATAGCTGACCTGAAAGTTTGACTAAACCAGACTTAAGCTTAAGTTTAAATTCATTAACCATAATTCTTCTTTTAGCTCAACAGTATTAGTATTCAGAGATAAATTTTAACAACTATTGATAAAAACACGTCAAACACCTTCTGAGATCCAGGATTCACTTGATCACTTGATCCCCGTTATTCATCAATTTACTCGAGCGGGTGACAGTAACGTCTCCAATCATCCCTGTTGCATGCTAGCGTAGCGCAATGGCATCTGTTCATTCTAGGAACATGCAGAGCCTCAAACCGATCATTCAGGATCTTGACGAAGAAGTCTGACCATCTTGTAGGTGGGCGTCCACGCAATCTTTTGACATCCCGTGGAATCCAATTAGTAATGGCTCTAGTCCAGCGGTTGTCTGTAAACCTCATTACGTGTCCAGCCCATCTGATTTTTGATGCCTTGGCAAATGAGACAGCGTCCCTGATTCTTGAGCGTTGATGGAGATCAGAACTCCGGATTCTATCTCTCATTTGAGTGAATCGTGATATTCCAAGCATAGCTCTTTCGATTCCTCTTTGAGAGACCCGAATAGCATTCTCATCCTGTTTACGTAGGGCCCAGGTCTCTGAGGCATATGTTAATTCAGGAAGAACAATGGAATCGAAGAGATGTGCTCGTTGCTGGAGGTTCTTTGTCCTTTTAGTTATTTCTTCAATGCTCTTGAAGGCATTTCAAGCCGCTCTCTTCCTCCTGCGCAACTCAGGTGCCAGGTCATTCATCATGTTGACTTCTCGACCTAGGTATATATAACTGTTGCATTCAGAGATGGTGGTTCCGTTGAGAGCGAATGGAGCGTCAGGAACGAGGCTGTTTCTCATAAACATTGTCTTCGTAAGATTCAGCTGTAGTCCGACATTTCCATACTCACGGTCGAAGTTGGTCAGCATTTGTGCCGCTTGGCTGATGTTTGGTGTTATTAGAACGATGTCATCAGCAAAGCGGAGGTGGTGTAGTTGCCAACCATCTATCTTCACTCCCATTCCTTCCCATTCCAGTCGTCGCATGATGTTCTCGAGGGTGGCACTGAAGAGTTTTGGTGAAATGGTATCACCCTGCCGAACCCCTCTCTTGACATGGATGATTACTTCTTTGTAGAATGGTTAGATAGATCCAGGATTACTGAAAATAAAAGGATTCTTTCAATAAGAAAGTTTATTACTATGTTTCATTTCACAAACTCTCTGAGTTTTATTTGGATGAAGGAAAGAAAGTATATTTTCAAAATATTTAAATAATAATATAAATATATGGCACACATTCAGACAAAAAAGTTTCAAATTTCAGATGTTGTTTATTTTTAAAATCAGAAAAAACATAATAAAGTTTAATTCCTGTATTTCTTTTAAACAGTTTTGAGCTCCGAGAACTAGAGAAGAAATTGAGAGCAGCCTACATGAATAAAGAAAGGGCAGCTCAGATTGCTGAGAAAGATGCCATTAAATATGAGCAAATGGTAATTATGCTTCTTGTCATTGTGCTTGCTAAATATTTGTCCTCATTTAGTAAACCAAAACAACTCATTTAAAAAAAATTTGTCTAAGCTATAAAGTATTTACATTGCTATATTTCTCACACACCTTTTAGATTTTTAAGATACAAAACTCATGGATTGTTTAATATTGAGATTTAATTAGTTATTTTTTGTTTTTTTATTTTATTTTATTTTTTTATTGAATCACTATGAGATACATTTACAAAGCTTTCATGTTTGAGTTTCAGTCATACAATGATCGAACACCCATCCCTCCGCCAGTTCACATATTCTACCACCAATGTCCCCAAGTATCCCCCCACCCCCATCCCAGCTCTCCCCCTGCCTCTATGGCAGATAGTTTCCCCCATACTCTCTAATTTTGGGCATTATGTTTTGCAATATAGATACTGAGAGGCTATCACATTTGGTCCTTTATCTACTTTCAGCATACATCTCCCATCTTGAACAATCCCTCCAACCATCAGTGACTTAGTGATCCCTTCTCTATTCCAGCTGCCTTCTCCCCCAGCTCATGAGGCAGGCTTCCAACTATGGAGCAATATTCCTGGCTCTTGTGTCTACTGTCCTTGTGTCTCAGTCTCGTATTACGTTATTTTATATTCCACAAATGGGTTCAATATTATAGGCTATACCTGTATAGCCTATAGGCTATACCTATTCCACAAATGATTTTAATATTATAGGCTATACCTGTCCCTCTCTGGCTCATTTCACTTAGCATGATACTCTCCATGACCAACCATTTATAAGCAAATTTCATAACTTCTCAGGCTGGAGCAATAGCACAGCAGGTAGGGTGTTTGCCTTGCACATGGCCAACCCGGGTTTGATTCCTCCATCCCTCTCAGAGAGCCCAGCAAGCTACCGAGAGTATCCCGCCCACACGGCAGGCTCCCTGTGGTGTATTTGATATGCCAAAAGCAGTAATAAGTCTCACAATGGAGACGTTACTGGTGCCTGCTCAAGTAAATCAATGAACAACGGGAGGATAGTGCTATAGTGCTACATCTTTTCTCATGTCTGCATAGTATTCCATGGTGTAGATGTGCCAAAGTTTTTTTTAACCAGTCATCTGTTCATTGGCACCCTGGTTGTTTCTAGATTCTGGCTATTGTGAACAGTGCCGCACTGTAGTTCATTCATCTTTGAAAGGCACAAAGAACTACTAGGTCCTCCCGACTTAAATGGAACAGTGACATTCAGTAACTCTCAGAGTTCTTTATGATCTCTGATTTTTCTTTGATGTATCAGTACAGTACAAGATGGGAGCATGATGCGTTTTACAAAGTCATATTTTTTTAATTAAGTATTTCAGTATCATTATAAAAGTATATAAAAGTATCATTTTAGGAAGGAAATTTTTCTGTTCACACATCCTAATATGTTTACCTTTATGTTTATCTCTTTTTCTAATTCCTGGTATATGGCCAAGTTCAGAACTAGAGTTGGAGATCTCAGGCACAGGAATCATAGCATGCTCACCAGCAGAGCTGAGTAATGTGGTAGTTACAAGTTTTCTTGAGCTGACGCCTAAAAGCAGAAATCTCTATCCTTTTTTGAGTATTATCACACAGAAAGAAAGGCTTGATTTTAATATTATAGGCTCCTCATTTTCATTCTCATTTTTCTGTGTTGAATATTTTGTAGTGTTCAGTGTTTCCCCCATCTAGATTCCTTTCAAAATGTTATATGACTGTCAAAGAGGAAAAAGTGGAGCTATGTGCTCTGACCGTTAAAGTTGGTCAGCATATATTACAGGTCAAAAAGAAAAGGAACAAGTTTCAAGGGGGTAAAAATCAAGTTGTAGAACAGAAATATCATTGACCATTTAAAAAATAACTACATGGGGCTGGAGTGATAGTACAGCAGGGAAGGTATTTGCCTTGCTCAAAGCTGACCCGGGTTCGATCCCCAGCACCCCCGTATGGTTCCCTGAACCCCACTAGAAGTGATCCCTGAATACAGAATCAGGAGTGAGCCCTAATTACTGTCAAGTATGTCCCTAAAACAAAATAAAACCTACATGTGTGTCTGTCTATATCAACATGCATATATACACACATACATTTTCTGTATACATGGTGATCTAATTGTACACATACAATCAGATGATGCATACAATTAGATGATGATGACAAAATACTTTAACAAGTGCAGTGCAATAAAAGTATTACATAAGAGTAAATGGTGTATGTATGTGTGCACATGCATGTTTGTGTGTGCACAAGTCTTGGGGATTATGCAATATACTTTTAATAGTGAAATTCTTTTTTTGGTGAGGCAGGTGATAGAAAAGGGTTAAGGACTTCATTTCTTGAACCCACATAGTGTGGTTCCACTTTTTCAAAATTTAAGATAGGATATAAACAGTGTACTATTTGACCAATAGTTTTCCATTTTAATTATCCTGATAATTAAGATTATTAAAGGAATTCAAGATGTCTTAATACAACTCCTGAAATAATTTCCACTATTTTCTATTAAAATTGATACAAAAAAAGTCAAACGCTCCTAGGACTTGACTAGATGTCAGAATATGTCGGTGGTAATTTGGGTTCTGTCTCTCTGAGACCTAGTTTTTTTAGCATAGACATAAGAGCATACTTAATTTTCGTAAATTTGAGGTCATCTGTAACTGATGTTCTTGTCATTTTAATTTTTCTAAATAACTTATTATAGCATGCTAATAAAACAGAAGCAAAGAAAGTTTTTTTGTGAAGTCACATTAACATATGTTTATAGAATCACTAAGATCGTGATTGTTATTCATAAATTTAGTACTCATATTCTAATCTTTTTAATATTTGATTACACTAAATATTCTAGATTTGAAGATGTAATCATAATGCTAAAGGGAGAGTTTCCTAATTGTCCCAATTTACTTCAATTTTATTTTGTTAAATGATGTTCAATTTTATTGAGTTAAACTTTAAAGCATTTGAAGTAAATGATGTACTTAAGCCATTCAAAAAGCAAGCTCGTCTCAACTCAGAGGAAAATGGAGTTTAATTGAAATCTGTAGCAAATACACACGGAAATAAGTGTGACCCTTTCAGCTTAAACAGATTATAAAGAGCCTTTAATAAATGAGAAAGGGAAGATTTTTGGAATGAACTTCCACCAGCAGTAGAAATTTAAGAACTGTTCAGAACTATATAATAGCAGAATCTAAAAATAAAATACAACCCCCAAAACTAGTACTGTCTTTTAGTAACATTGGTAATCCATGCAGCTAAATATTGTGCAAATTGTCTCCATCAGCTATCAACTATTAAGTATAGGAAAAGGATGACTACTCTTTTGGCAGGAAACACAGATGTTACAATAAATTATTTCTAATTTTACTTAATGTTTTTCAAATACAAATTTAGTGTAAAATAAATAATCCAATATTGATTAGAATTTATTAACTATTCTTTTCATATATTGTTCAAAGAGAGGGAGGGGGAGAGAGAGAGAGAGAGAAAGAGAGTAAGGAAGGGATAGAAAAGCATCTTTAGGATTTGACTTGTCACTTGAACCTTTCAAATGAAGCTCTGCTTTGACCTAGACATATGAAAAATTTTATGTAACAGGATTTATAATATTCAGTTGCATCATAAAATATTCTATCATATATGCTCAGATCTTAAAGTGGAAAGATGATTTTGTTTCAATAACAGAAACGTGATGCTGAAATAGCCAGAACCATGAAGGAAGAACATGAGAGATTAACAAAGGAGGAAAATGCTGCTGAGGACAAAAGAAATCAAGTGAAAGCACAATATTCTCTTGACCTAGAGAAACAACTTGAAGAGCAAGAACTGAAAAAGCAGGAAGCTTATAAGCAGTTGCTGCAAGAGAAACTCATGATTGATGAAATTGTTAGAAAAATCTATGAAGAAGATCAAATGTAAGTTTATCCCAATTTTCTTACATGTGTAAACTTTTATATTAGGTTGATTTTAGGCATATTGTGAAAAAGTACCTGAACAGTGCCTAATTCATCGTTAGTCATCAGTAAATGTTATGATAATATAAACTGGGAAGAATTCTTTTTTATTTCTAACTTTTCATTGAATCATGGTGAGATAGTTACAAAGTTGTTTATGATTGGGTTTCAGTCATTCAATGTTCCAACACCTGTCCCTTTACCAGTGTACATTTCCCACCCCCAATGTTCCCAGTTTCCCTCCCACCTCCTCACTCCTGGGGAGCCTGTCTCTATGGCAGGCACTTTGCTTCTCTCTCTCTCTCTCTCTCTCTCTCTCTCTCTCTCTCTCTCTCTCTCTCTCTCGTCATATGGCTTGCAATACAGGTACTGAAAGGTTACCATGTTGAACAATTCTTATTTACCTTAGCAGATACATATCTGATAAATAATATATATAACCTAGGTGACTGAAAACTTTTGGTTTTCTTAAATGTGCTCACATCATATAACGGAGTTTGTTTTATGATTACTTTCTTCTGAGACTAGCCTGTTGTAGGCTTCTGAAATAGATCCATGAAATATCAATAAGTTAGAAAAAAGTGGAGCAGTATTTTGCTTAGAAAATTCATAGGTGTCATTATATTTAGTTATATAGTTTATTGTATGAATGAATGAGCTGTAGGTAGGAAAAAGCCGTCCCCCGCTCATCGTAACTGAAGGATTTGGTACATTTAAAAAATATATATTTTTTGCTACTATGAAACTGCTCGATTACTTTTAGGGAAAGACAGCAAAGGTTGGAAAAAATGAATATCACTCGGAAGTATATTGAAGAGTTTAAGAAAGAGCAGGCTCTCTGGAGAAGAAAGAAACATGAGGAGATGGAAGATGAAAACAGAAAAATCATGGAGTTTGCCCAGATGCAACAACAAAGAGAAGAAAAGCGAATGTCAAAAGCTCTAGAAAATGAAGAAAAAAGGCAACAACTTCAAACTATGGTAGTAAAGTAATCCAAAAATTTGAGGGGAATTATTTGTAATAGAATTTGGCTCCTATAAATGTTGTTTGTGTTTGAATCAATAGCTCGCCCAGAAATTAGAGGAAAAGATGCGACAGCGTGATGATTTGGAACAAGTGCGACAAGAATTATACCTGGAAGAACAAACTGCAGCCAGTGAGAGGAAACTTAAAGTAAGTTTTGGAGATTGAAAGATGATTAGTAGAAAATAGTATCATTTGAGATGGGATAACGGATCAACAATAGATGTAGACCCAATTATATTGAGAGTTAGAAACAATGAAAAGAGAAGCTGGACTTAACAGCTAAATGCATAAGTTTTCAAGCTGGATTCAAAAGCTAGTTGCAATTTTTTCTCAAACTGCACAAAAACATGATGCACAGGAGCCAGAACGGTAGTCCAGTGGATAGGGTGTTTGCCTTGTATCAAGAACTGCCAGAGCCAGGAGTAATCCCCACCCATTGCTGGGTATGACCCCAAAGCAAAGCAAAGCAAAACAAACAGCATAATGTGATTTTACTGTCTACAAGAAACACAATTTAAATATGAAGACATGTGCAATTTAGAAGCAATAGAATGGAGATTTATATATGCTCTACACTGAGAAAAACCAAATTGATATGACCATAAGATAATAAGGTAAATTACCTAAAGGATATGAGTCCTCAGGATCTATAAACCTGAAAGAAGCTCCAAGTACATGAGGCAAAATCAAAAAGAGCAGCAAATAGTTGTTAACTATTGTTGACTATTTCACTACTCCTTGTTATAGTTGTATACGTAGTAGGGAAAAAAATCACAGGTAGCTATTGAATGACAGTACAAATAAAACTAACCTCAACTCAAGATGATTTATACCTTTATTAAGCACAGTTGAGCATATTGGTATGGGCTGTTATGGAATCGTACTTCTGTTGGTCTGTGTGTGTCTCTCCACCACACCACATAGATCTGATTACTGCAGCTGTATAAAAATTCTTCAAAATTATTTGAGCTATTCTAGTTCCTTTGCCTTTTTCATATAAATTTTAGTTTCTTGTCTATCTACAAGTAGGCTTCTGGGACTTTAATAAGAATCGCTATATTTGAATATCAATTTGAAAAGAATTGACTATTAGGGGATGCTTGGGCCACACCCAGTGACTACTGGGGCCTCCTCCTAGCTCTGTGCTCAAGGAGACCATGCAGTGCCAGGGATTGAACTAGGGTCAGCTCTGTGCAGGAATTGATACAGGCTGTTCTGTACACCCAGTAGGACTGCACTCATTTAATAGATCACCTGAACATTTTCATCCTTGCTTTATAGTTTAAGCATACAAATATATATTTTGTTAATTACATTTAAGTGCTTTATATCAATTATAAGTGGAGTTTAAGTTTTAATTTTCATGTCCATATAATCATTGTTAATGAATTGCCTTAATATTGATCTTATATGATAAACATTGATGAATTCACTTAGTAGCTGTAAAAGATGGGTTTGTTCTTTTTCCCTTAGTAATGTTCTCTACAAATAGGGACAGTTTTATTTCTTGCCTTTTAAGTATGTATAATTGACTTTTCCTTGACTTTTTCTTGCCTTATTGCGTGGCTAAATTTTATATCCCTGGATAGTGCTATTTTATTTATTTATTTATTTATTTTTGATAGTGCTATTTTAAATGAGAGTGATGAGAATAGACACCAACCTTTTGAAGCAGCTGTTTGTTGCTTCAAAAGGTGTCCAGACAATACCGGATCTATGGTCTGGGTGAAAGAGTGGACAAGCAGGAGGCGAGGGTTGTGAGTGGGACTTCTGGTGCTTCTGGAAGTATGGGACTTGGGGGAGAGAAAATCCCGAGTTCTCAGCCTGGGCGCAGTTACCTGAGATTATTTGGAAACTGGTGTCTCAGCAGAGAACATTCACGGGGCGGTAGAGCCGAGCCCTTGGTGTAGCTGTAGAGGCAGGTGTGGGTGCTGCTGCCGGAGCCCTGGTTGGGCGGGTATTTGCCCCTGCCCCCCATTGGTGCTTTTGTGTTTTCATCAGCGGGGCTGGCCATTTCAGTTAGTGGCTCAGCACATCTCCTGGGAGATTAGTCAGGCTTTGGTGGGGCCGGGACAGTGGGTGAGTCCACATGGAGTAGACTCATTGGGTGGGTGCCTCCGTTGATATCTTCTGAGCAATAATAGTCACAGAACCATTAGAATTATATTTGTCTTATTATCTGGGTTTTGGTGGTTTGCATTTTTCAAGGAAGTGATCCATTTTAATGTTACATGTGTAAGGGGGCTGGAACATAGTACATAGGTAGGGAACTTGCCTTACATGGGGCAGACCCTGATTTGATCCCCAGCACCCCATATGGTACAATCTCCAGCACCCTGCAGTCACCAAGAGTGTCTGGGTCAATGAGTTGACATGGCGGTTGTGAGAGGTGGACTCCTGGAGCTTCAGAAAGTGGAGGTGTAGGAAAAGGAGGAAGCTGCCCTCTACTACCCCCAACTCTGAGAGACACCAGAGTTCTCAGCCTGGTCACCAGGTACCAGAAATTATTCAGTTTGGCATCTCTCCAGAGAGTATTCATGAAGCAGTGAAATTGAGCCTTGAGAGTGTCTGCAGTGGTGGGGTATGTGTGTAGCTGCTGGCATTTCTGCCAGGTAGCTACTGTGTTTACCTACTTCCTGAAGGTGCCCCTGAGTTTTCAGCCAGTGGGACAGTGTATCTATGAATCTTTGCTGCTTGGTGTGCAGCTCCGTGGAGATTTTGTCAGGAATTGGTAGAACAGAACCAGTGGGTGAGTCAACATCTAAACATGCAAGCTACCCAGAGTATCTTGCCCACACGGTATTCGATCTGCCAAACACAGTAACAACAAGCCTCACAATGGAGACGTTACTGGGCCCGCTTGAGCAAATCGATGAACAACGGGAGGACAGTGCAGTTTTCTTAATATATTTGATATAAAATTATTAGACATCTAAAGTATACATCGTGAAGCAATTCTCCACATATAATTAACATGTCTATCACCTTACATTTTTTGGTAAGAACTATGACGTCATATTCTCTTAGCAAATTTCAGTTCTACAACTCCTGTTGCCATATTTTAACTTTGGTTCCCCAGACCTCCTTCATTGTAAAGTTTGTGCCTTTTATACTGGCCTCTCCCTATTTCAAGCTCTTCACCTCTACCATGCTTTGGCAACCACTTTTCTATTATGTTTCTATGAACTTGACTTTGTTTCTTAAGATTTCAATATGCGAGTATTACCAGGCCTCATTTGTCCTCTCTTCTGGCTTATTTTCACATGCCGTAATTCCCTTAAGATTCAGCTGTGGGGGCTGGAGGGATAGGGTAGGGTGTTGGCCTTGCACACCCTGACCCAGGTTTGGTCCCCTGCATACCATATGGTCCCCCTAGCACCACCAGGAGTAATTCCTGGAGTGCAGAGCCAGGAGTATCTGAGCATCACCAGGTGTAATCCCAAAAGACAAAAGACAAAAAAAAAAATCAACATTCATCTGAGTTGTCGCAGATGGCAGGGTTCCCTTCTTTTAATATTCTGTTCTCATTTTCTTTGAATATATGTACCCAGAGGTGGGTTTTCTACATGATATGGTAGTTTATTTTCAGTGTGAAGAAACTCCATACTGAATGAATATTGTTAAAAAGACAGAAAACTAGTGGAGGTAAGGATATGGGGAAAGGGAAACGCAGGAGTGCACTGCTGTGGGGAATGTGAATCAATACAGCTGCTATGTAAGCAGTATGAAGTTTCTTCACACTGTTCCCTTCTCTATCTGAGCTGACTTTTAACCTCAGTGTGTGCGGCTGGCCTCCAAGCCATGGAGTAAACCTTCTGGTACTTACCTCGGCTATTTTTGGGTGTTAGTCTCCTATTTTGTTTCTTTATGTCCCCCAGATGAATGCAATCTTTCTATGTCTGTCCCTCTCTTTCTGACTCATTTCACTTAGCATGATACTTTACATGTAGTATCACTTGTATGTAAACTTCATGACTTCATCCTTTCTAACAGCTACATAGTACTCCATTGTGTAGATGTACCAAAGTTTCTTTAACCAGTCATCTGTTCTCAGGCACTCAGGTTTTTTTCAGATTTTGACTATTGTAAATAGTGCTGCAATGAACAAACAAGTGCAGATGTCACTTTGACTATACTTTTTTGCCTCTCTGGGATATATTCCCAGGACTGGTATTGCTGGGTCAAATGGGAGCTCAATTTCTAATTTTTTGAGAATCATCCATACTATTTTCCAAAAGGGCTGAACCAGTCAGCATTCCCACGAGCAGTGAAGGAAGGTCCCTTTCTTACCACATCCACACCAACACCGGTTGCCTTTGTTCTTTTGGATGTGGGCCAGTCTCTGTGGTGTGAGATGATATCTCATTGTGGTTTTTGAACCCTGATGATTAATGATGTAGAGCATTTTCTCATGTGCCTTTTAGTCATTCGAATTTCTTCTTTGACAAAGTTTCTGTTCATTTCATCGCCCCATTTTTGGATGGGGTTGGATGTTTTCTTCTTGTGTTCAACCAGTACTTTATATATTCTTGATATCAACCCCTTGTCAGATGTGTATTGGGCGAATATCCTTTCCCATTCTGTAGACTGTCTTTGTATTTTGGTCATTGTTTCTTTTGAGGTGCACAAGCTTCTTAGTTTAAGATAGTCCCATATGTCTATCTCTATTTTCACTTGCTCGGCCAGTGGCGTGATATCTTTGAAGATACCGTTAGCTTCAATACCATGGAGGGTTTTGCCAACTTTGTCTTCAATGTACCTTATGGATTCTGGTCTGATGTTGAGGTCTTTAATCCATTTTGATCTGGCTTTTGCACATGGTGTTAGGCAGAGATCTGAGCCCATTTTTCTGCATGTTGCCGTCCAGTTTTGCCAGCACAATTTGTTAAAAAGGCTTTCCTTATTCCACTACCTATTTCTTGCTCCTTTATCAAAGATTAGATGATCACATGATTGAGGGGAGATGTCAGTGTATTCAACCCTGTTCCATTGGTCTGCAGTTCTGCTTTTGTTCCAGTACCACGCTGTTTTAATTATTACTGCTTTGTAGTAGAGTTTGAAGTTAGGGAGGTTGATTCCTCCCATTTTCTTTTTCCCAAGAATTGCTTTAGCTATTTGTGGGGGTTTATTGTTCCATATGAATTTCAGGAGTTTTTGCTCCATTTCTTTGAAGAATGTCATGGATATCATTACAGGGATCGCATTGAATTTGTACAATGCTTTGGAAAGTATTGCCATTTTGATAATGTTAATTTCCCAATCCATGAGCAGGGGATATCTTTCCATTTTCTCGTGTCTTCTTTTATTTCCTGTATTAGCGTTTTGTAGTTTTCTTTGTACAGGTCTTTTACTTCCTTAGTTAAGCTGATTCCTAGGTACTTGATTTTTCTGGGTCACAATTGTGAATGGGATTGTTTTTTTCATGTCACTTTCTTCTCTCTCACTGTTTGCGTATAGGAAAGCCATGGACTTTTGGGTATTGATTTTATAGCCTGCAACTTTACTATACTGCCCCAACCCATAGGACTAGTCAAATGTGGATAACTGGGAGAGGGTGCGCGAGTGGGAGAGAGAGAGGAGAGAGAGAGAGAGAGAGAGAGAGAGAGAGAGAGAGAGAGAGAGAGAGAGAAGAATGGGAGCAAGACAAGACTCTGATCAAGTTCCAACTTTATTTCTCCCAAGCTAGCCTTTTATAATTGATTACATGAGGAAGTGGGCAAAATAGGAAATTAACAAAGCATGCAGATTTTCAATAAATCATGGTGTGAGCCCTAGTGGTGGGCTCATGGCACTTATCCCGGGCATAGCTCAGAAACTTACACAATGTATTTTAACATTTTTCCAAGAAGAGATTAGTCTTAAATCGCAGGTCAGGCTGTACTGACAATTTTGGCTCCCGACACTATACAAGTCTATTGTTTCTAGGAGTTTCTTGGTAGAGGTTTTAGGGTTCTCTAAATATAGTATCATATCATCTGCGAATAGTGAGAGCCTGATTTCTTACTTTCCTACCTGAATGCCCTTAATCTTTTTCTTGCCTAACCGCTATTGCAAGTACTTCCAGTACTATACTGAACAGCAGTGGGGAGAGTGGGCATCTCTGTCTCATCCCTGACCTTAGAGGGAAGGCTCTCAGTTTTTCCCCATTGAGGATGATGCTTTCTGTAGGCTTGTGGTAGATGGCTTTAACTATATTGCAGAAACTCCCCTCTATCCCCATTTTGGCGAGGGTTTTCATCATAAATGGGTGCTGGATCTTGTCAAATGCTTTCTCTGCATCTAACGATATGATCATTTAGTTTTTATCTTTTCTTTTGTTGGTATGATGGACTATGTTGATTGATTTCCAAATGTTAAACCATCCTTGCATCCCCAGGATGAATCCCACTTGGTCATGGTGTATGATCTTTTTGATGAGTTGTTGAATTCTATTTGCTAGTATTTTGTTGAGAATCTTCGTATCTGTGTTCATCAGGGATATTTGGACTGCAGTTTTCTTTTCTTGTGGTGTCTTTGTTTCCTTTGGTATTAGAGAGATATGGGCTTCATAGAAACTATTGGGACAGTTTCTGTTTCTTCAATGTCCTGGAAAAGCTTGAGAAGAACTGGCAATAGGTCCTCTTTTAATGTTTGGAAAAATTCGCTAGTGAATCCATCTGGACCTGGGCTTTTGTTTTTGGGAAGACAAAAGACTACAGTTTCAATTTCCTTGATGTTAATAGGTTATTCAGGTACTCTAGATCTTCTTGATTCAGACTTGGGAGATTATAGGAATCCTATCTATTTTCAACTTTATAGGTTTCTGCTCTTCACTTTTTCTTCCTTCTTGTTTTGGATTTATTCTGCTTCTCTTTGTATACACCCTCACAAATAGGAGCTGCAGGTTTTGATTGAGTCATTTCCTGCATATTTGCATTTATTGCTATTAGTGCGTTTTTTCACAGTTAGTGCTAGAAATTTTTCTTGTTCATGTTTTAGTTGCATCTAAAACATGAAGTGGTGAAAAGTGCACTGTGGAGAGATGGGTGTTCGATCATTGTACAGTTAAATCTTGAACATGAAAGATTTTTTTAATTGAGATAAAATTTATATATTTGATTTAAAATTTTAAAGCACATAATTCAGCAATATTTAGCATATTCTTAATGTACAGTCATCACCTCTGTCATAAAACATTTTCATGATGCCAAAAGGATGCCTTGCCCCTATCTTCTCCTCCTCTAATTCTTGGCAACTACTGATGTGCTTCTATCTTTATGACTTGGCAATTTTTTTTGATATCTCATATAAGTAGGGTTATACAAATGTTAACTTCTGTGTCTAGAGCTTTTAAAGTAACATAATTTTTTTCAAGATTCATTTCATTTATTGTATCTAATAGTTCATTCCTCTTTTTTTTAGCTAATAGTATGGATATGCCACATTTTTTGGAAGCCTTTTCTAGATAACACATTCTAGTGTTATCTAGAAAAAAAAAAAGAAAAACTTCATTTGTTAGTGTAATTTCATAATGTAAAAGTAAACCTAAAGAAATTCTGTCGACAGTTCTTTGTAAGCCTGCTGTGAAGAAAGTGATGGAATGAACTTTATATGTGCTATTTAGGAAGAAGCAGAGGAGAAACTAAGAAAGCAAAAGGAGTTGAAGCAAGATATTATAGAACAAATAGCCTTGAAGGAACTAGTACTCCAGGCTACAAAAGAGGAAGAAGAGATCTTTAGAAAAGCTATGCTTGCCAAATTTGCTGAGGATGATCGAATAGAATTAATGAATGCCCAGAAACAAAGAATGAAGCAATTGGAACACAAGAGGGCCGTGGAAAAGCTAATTGAAGAGCGTCGCAACCAGTTCCTTATTGACAAAGTAAGAACAAGTGTTGTTGGGTTGGTTTTGATTATCTTGTGCTTCAAATAGACCTTTAAAATACTAATATTTATGCAAATATTTAGAACCTCCATTTTATCTACTGTAAACTGTCTTCAGTACCTGTTATGTATAGTAAGCATTTAATAAATGTTTGTCGAATTAAAAAATAACTTATTTGAACTTAGAACTTGCCTCCTTGAAATCCCAATTATATAGCTATTGTTTTTGCAACTTTGGTGACTAAAAATGATAAATATATAATTATATATGCACATACACACTTAAACTATTATCTTTTGAACATATCAACAGTTTCTCTAAAATTCACTGTCTTTAGTTTCTGGCTGGAAGATGACTGACTCAGTAGCAGAAGCACAAGGTCTTGTGTTCAAACCCCAGTGCTGCCTAAAAAGCACCGAGGGAACCCTGACAGCCCTGCTGTGAGGTATTCCTAGTGAGAAGGGCAGAGAAAATGGTTCAGTGGCTTAGGAATATGCTCCCAGGAAAAGCAAGGGGGCACACGGAACAAGGTCACCCTGGTATTCCTATCCCCATGGCCCTGGGGTCCCTGTTGAGAGAAAATGAGTGAAATTTAGCATCTTGCTGAACTTGCTGCAAGAACAGTTTTGTATGACCACTTCTTGAAAGATTAATGTATTTTGTGACAATGTATTTTGTTTTTTAAATTTATTTTAAAAGTTTTATTTTAGAAGGGAGTGATAGCACAATGCATAGGGCGTTTGCCTTGCGCACGGCCAACCCAAATTCGATTCCTCTGCCCTTCTCGGAGAGCCCAGCAAGCTACCGAGAATATCCCGCCTGCACAGCAGAGCCTGGCAAGCTCCCGTGGAGTACTCTATATGCTAAAAACAGTAACAACAAGTCTCACAATAGAGACGTTACTGGTGCCTGCTCGAGCAAATCAATGAACAACAGGAGGACCATACTACAGTGCTTAAAAATTAACACTGAATTTAAAAAAAAACAGTGCAAAATTCTACGTAGTAAATAATTAGAAAATAATTTGCTTATAAAAATGTGACCGTGGGGAGAAAGACAGTACAGCGTGTTTGCCTTGCATGTGGCCAACCCAGGTTCGATCTCCAGAATCTCATGCTCCCCTGAGCACTACCAGGAGTGATTCCTGAGTGCAGAGTCAGGAATAACCCTGAACATCATCGGGTATGGACCAAAAACGCAAAAAAAAAAAAAAAAAAGAGGAAGTAATCTATATCATATCAATAAAAATACAGGAAAAGGTAATGTCCCATGAAAAATTTTGTGTGCAGACAAAATGTAAGGACATTTAAAATATTCAACCATTGTGGGAAAAAAGTAATTATACAAAAACCTTCAGCAAGACCCACGTTATTTGTATTACTTAAAAAAATTAAAATATCATTGATCTGTGACACTACAATTTTAAATACATTTACAGCAACGTGATATAGAAGAATGGGAGCTTCAGCAAAGAAGACAAGGATGTATTAATGAAATAATTGAAGAGGAAAGACAAAAACTTCTCAAAGAACATGCTGCTAAATTACTTGGATATCTACCTAAAGTAAGTGAGATTTAATCTTTGAGACTTCTACTAGTGGTTAAAAAAAAAAAAAAAACAGTGTCAGGATTTCCAAGGTCCTGGGTTTCACATCTTCTTTCTCCTAGAGCAGAGCATGGGATTTTGATCAATCACCTCAAAATAAAAGATTTGATCTTAGCACAGTCTTAGAGTAGAGCTACAGGTTTTTAAATTTAAATTTTAGAGATAATTTTCTCTCCTCCCTTTCAGTGTAGGAGGTGTAAAACTAAGATAACCTAAAGCAATTGTGATACTCTGTATAGAAAGTATCTGAAAAAAATTGAGTCAGAGACATCTGAATTTATAACAAGAGGTGATAGATAGATAGAAATATATGTATACATATGCTAGGAAATATGCTCTGAAAACACTTGTAGGAAGTAGCCAATAACCAGGTGTCTATATCTATTTGAGATGGTGTGACTATATGAATTTAGATTTGGGTATCTTGGACTCCTGTAAATAAGATATCCATTTTTCAAGTACAGTAATTGAATAAAGTACACATTTGGTATATAGTCCGGTATTAAGGAAAAAAGGAACTTGAGAATAAATTTTCCAGTCCACAGTTTCTTGGTCTACATGGTTAGACCAGATGAATGAGCATGAAAAGATGTATTGCTATCCTTAATTCAGATAAAGTTCAAAAATATCTATCTCTGGGAGAGTCTTGGCTTATTTTTATAAGGAAATAATTGTGGAGCTAGGGGAAAGGCTAATAAATTACTTGATATTCCAAAATGAGTTCCAATGACTCTAAATGACCTAAATTATTCTTCTCAATCCTTTAGATTACAAGGTGAATAAATAAATAAATTCTTTTACTATACACAAAAGGGCTGGAGCGATAGCACAGTGGGTAGGGCATTTGCCTTGCACCCATCTGACCCGGGTTCGATTCCTCCGCCCCTCTCGGAGAGCCCGGCAAACTACCAAGAGTATCTCGCCTGCACGGCAAAGCCCGGCAAGCTACCCGTGACATATTCAATATGCCAAACACAGTAACAAGTCTCACAATGGAGACGTTACTGGTGCCCGCTCGAGCAAATCGATGAACAACAGGAGGACAGGACAGAACAGGACTATACACAGAAAGGGTAAACAGATATATAAAGGATTGTTTAAATCGGTATTCTTTCACGTAAGATTGAATGTTTGCTGACTGTACATGTAACTGAGGTAATAGCCAGGAGTCTCTTGCTTGATCTGGACTTTGCTTCATGTAAAGTAGAGAGAGCTGTTTCAGGACAAAGACTTGATAGTTTGGAAAGTTCTTCCCACTTACCCAATTCAAGCAGCAGTTCTTACAGCAGTAAAGGTCAGATTCCAACTACTTGAGTTATCTAGCTATATCTGTTGATCTCTATTCTATCGAGTCATCATTCTTGAAAACATCATTCCCCCATTTGAAGTAGATTTATTATCACAAATTACATGTCTATGGATTTATTCGTATATAGCCATTTAGTGAAATATATTGACATTCAAAATATTTTTCTTCTAGGGAGTATTTAAAAAAGAGGATGATATTAATATGCTCGGTGAAGAGTTTAGAAAAGCGTATCAGAAAAGGAGTGAAGTTACCGAAGAGAAATAACATTAAGATTTGGTAAAACCTGAAATATTTTGTATGTTACCACTAGATGTCAGTGTAACTTTTATTTTATATCCTTGATAGTAGGATCCATTGTCTCTGGACTTTTTATCTGGAATTTTTAAGATAGATCTTTATGACTTGTAAAAAATACTGTTTTCTGATAAAAAAAAATTAAACATGTTAACTGGAAAAATTAAACAAGTTAAGATTGAGAAAATCTGATTTATTCACCACCACATTATAATAATACATAAATAAATAAAAAATGTTTTAGGCCAAACCAATATTTCCATATTATCTTACAGTTCAGAGTTCCTCATTTCTCGTGAAGTGTTTAAAAAGATTTTTTTTCAATTTACTGAGATTCTGTAGTTTACAATAACGTAATGGTTTCTCATGCATATAATTCAAACACCACACCCTTCACCAGTTTTCCTACTTCCTCTCTCAAGGACTCAACGCCCCACCATTTCAATATCCACCTTCTACTGCACACCCACACACATGCACAATTGTGTAGATCAGTTTCCTCATTATGTTGCCTTTTTTTCTGGCTAAAAATACTATTAATAATGATTTCTCACAGACATAATTGCAACACCAAACCCATCACCAGTGTGCCTGTCTCCCTCCCACAAGGACACCATCACCCCTCCACTCTGCCCTATTCTGCAACACAATTGTCCATGTCAGTTCTCCTGTTGTGTTCCCTTTGGTTCTTGTTGCTACCTTGATGTGTATCTTTACGTCCCACGTGTGAGAGATCATTCTGTAGCTGTCCCGTTCCTTATGACTGACCTTGCTCAGTGTGATAGATCTGTGGAGTATTACACTGTGTATATATACCACATTTTTTTTCAGCTTTCAGCTTTATTTTTTCTCAGAAAATTAGTTTTAAGTTGTTCATGATTTATTACATTCAATACACCAACACCAGTCCCACCACCAGTGCATCTTCCAATTGTCTTTATTTCCAATTTTTCCAACCACCTCTCAAAGCCTGCCCCTATAAAAGGCCCTGAATAATTTATTTTATATTGCTTATTATAATATGCTAAAAATGATCAAAAATATTTCATCAGAAGAAGGGGTGTGAATATTGTATCTCACCATGGAGCCATTAAGCCCTTGTGGAAGAGATTACTAACATGTTGTTACAGGTTAAGCCTGTGTGTTTATATTTTCTTAATTAAGATTGCTTGTTTATATTTTCTTAAGATTGGCATTTAATTTACATCCCCATCCTGTGTGGTGTGCTACTCCTGGTTTATCAGTGGAGTAGAGTTTGAGATGTCTCATGGCCGGAAGTACACTCCAGGAATTCAAAAAATTTGAATGGGGTAAAACAAAACAGCAGGAGTTAAATTGTTAACTGGATGGTGACCTTGGGTTCCCCAGACGACGGAGCCTGGCACAGGGTCTGGAAGCATCTCTGTAACTTGTTGATATCTTTCGAGATTTATTTATGAATCTCTGGATCATGGCCTGTTAATGAGCTTATTTGGTGCCAGTGGCCGTTCATGGGTGTGACTGCCAGGCTTCTGGAAAAACAGGGAGAGCAGGGCGATAGCCCATTCCCAACTCCATGAGAGCCTGGAGATTTCAGTCACAAAAGCCCCAGACCTGAGTTTTTCAACATATCAGTTTCTGGAGTCCAGCTGGTACCACAGCTTCTTGGCCCATTCATCCATAATTGGGCCTTTGAGTTGCTATCCTATCTTAGCTGCTGTGCTTAAGTGAGGTGAGGAACATAGGTGTGCATTTTTATTTTTGAATTAATATTTTTCTGTTTTTGGGGATGCCAAGAAGCTGGATCATTTTCTTCCTATTTTTTTGGATGGCTCTCCGTGTTGCTTTCTACAAAGGCTGACCAGATTGACACTCCCACCAACAGTAGATAAGGTTACTTTCTTACCGAAACCCTGCCCGCGCTGGCTATTTACAACTTTCTGATATATCATTCTCACAGTCATGAGGTGATAACTCATTGTTGTTTTATTTCCCTAATATAAAAGACAAGATATTTTACATATGGCTGTTGGCCATTTGTATGTAAGAAGAGTATTTTTTTACCATGACATTTCACTTAAGGCTACAATTTCTATGAACTTAATTGACTGATTTCACCAGGGAAATAAAAGTACTTAGAATCTGAGTTTAAAACATCTACTTTTGGGGTCATAGTTTAGTAGGTAGTAAAAACAGGTAGGACATTTGCCTACACACAGCAAACCCCTGTACTGCACATGATCCCCTGAGCTATGCCAGGAGTTATCCCTGAGTGCAGAGACAGGAGTAAACCCTGAGCACCACTGAGTGTGGTCCAAAAACCGAAACCAAAAACATACAGCAACAAAAATTTACTATCTACAGATAATGGAGAGAAGAATAAGGACTTTCAAAGCACTTTATTACCTAATGCACATATTATCAACAGCAACAAAAATTTCCTGTCAAATTATTATATTACTATTCTGTCAAAAAAGACAATCAAAAGTTAAATTCCTATTGTTTTGTTTTTTCCTAATAACTACATAAATTTTATAATCCTCTAATCTAGATTCATTATCAAATGCCTTTAATATTTACAGAGAACAAAAATAATTCTAACCATTATAACTTAAATTTAGAAAAATATCTACCATACGCTGTATAAGGACTAAAGTATACAATTTATGAATTTTCCCATTCAAGTGCCTTCATAAATTCCTCTTCAGTGAAGGACAACATCTTAGCAGCTTCAATATGCATCTGTATTTTAAAAAATCAAATTGTAAGAATGTGTACTCTAATTCCAATATACAAGGTGTTTTAAATGTTAATTACATTCATGGTCCAATCAATAAAAGCATATTTGTTCAATGTAGTATAAAACCAACTTCTGTTGAGAAAGCAAAGATACTGTAAATAACCTTTGTAAATGGGAAAATGGCAAAATCATGAATTCAAATCTTACCACTAGGTGAGTGATTGGTAGAGAAGTTGGGAACAATAGTGCTTCAGGATTATTTTTTCTTTTAAGATTTCAGTAAAACCTTTCCATCTTCTAAGGTTATAGTTATTCTTTTACTTGCTCCTTTCTGTAGTTACTCTAAGTACTTTCCATATTACTAATCAAAATATCCATTTGTTTAGTTCACACAATCTAAAACTTATACATAATAAATAGTAATACTACATATTTTTAATAGCGTTCAGGTATTTGTAATTTAACTCAGTGTTTTCTAGGATAGGCACTCACCTTCTGCCTTTTTAAAATATCAATTAATTTTAATTGTTTTTTAAATCCTATCATTAACTCTCCTTTTTGTTTTTCTAGCTTCTTGTTTTCTGATTTTAATGCTTCAATTTTTCTGTGCTCCTCATTTGTAATATCCTGCAAAAGGAAAAAAATCACATATGTATTTGGCAGCATTTTACTGAAAGAAATTATACAAATATAGTATCAGTAATAAGTACTATTTTAAATTAATAATATTTGCATTAGTAAACAACTGTAATTTTAATAATTATTGATGTCCTGGTCTCTCACATATTAAAAATTTTCTTTACTTTTGTTTTTGGGACACACCTGGTGGGACTCAGGACTTAGTCCTGGCTCTGAACTCAGGATTAGTTCTGATGCGATCAAAGGACCATTTTGTTGCCAGAGATCAAACCCAGGTATCTGCTGTACTATTGATAACTCTCTAAAAATGTTTTTAAACTAACTTTTTATTTTTCATTTCAATATAATGGCACAATAGCTTATATACAACTTTTCTGACAGTAACAAATAGAGACCCTCAACACAATTTTAAATGTATTTGAGGCATAGGGTCAGAAAGAGAGCTCATGCGGCTGAAGCGCATTCCTTGTATACACAATAGCCCAGAGGTTCAACCCCTTGCATGCCCCCTGAACACTACCGGGTATAATCCTATTGGTTTCCAGCTTCACTTGGCCCGAGGAGTGTCACACCTTCAGGTCATGGAATTGAGCCTGCTTAGCTGAGTATCACCAGAAATGGCTCCCTGGTCCCCCTGAGCAGTTTGATATCCTGTCCCCAACAACATACAGGGAATAAATGTATTTAAGGCAAACCCAGAGTCATCAGATGTGGAAACAGAAGATAGATAATCACTGAAAGAACATAAGCAGAATCTTTTCAAGATTTACATTTAGCCATCATCTGAGAGCTGTTTCCATTCATAGGTGTGGAGGGGGCAACTTCAAGCGGAAAAGTAGCCTACTGGGCTGAAGGATGAGATAGGAGTGCTATAAATTTCCAGTTGGGAAATCCTAGAAACTAGGAAGTTCTCAAAATCTTCATGTACCTGCGTCAACTCTTTTACATTCAAATCTAAGTAACATTTGAGGGTGAGACTCCTAAGAACCCCAAGAATAATAAGTATAGGTATAATTACAGGTACAAATTCAGTCATTATCGATGACAAGAGAAAAAAAATTTGTATCTTGGTAGAAGTTAGCTGGATGAGATCTGCAGCAATTTGGACAATACCAAAAAAAAGGAACAGTGACTTCAATATAGGTCAGTCTTTATTATTTGCATTTAGAAATGCTACTGATTTCTATTATGTTGATTCTGTAGCCTGCCACTTTAGGCCAGATTGTTTCTAGTTTTTGTCTACAGTCTTTAGTGTTTTCTAAATACAGGACATCACTGCACTGTAGCACTATCGTCCCGTTGATCACTGATTTGCTCAAGCGGGCACGCCAGTAACCCATCTCCATTCGTCCCAGCCCTGAGATTTTAGCAGCCTCTCCTTACTCATCTTTCCCAACGGCTGTATTAGAGGCTCTTTCAGGGTCAGGGGAATGAGACCCGTTATTGTTACTGTTTTTGGCATATCAAATACGCCACGGGTAGCTTGCCAGGCTCTGCCATGCGGGAGGGATGATATATCAGTGGGCTAGAATGTGAGAGGCCTTGCACTCCAGGAAATAATGCATCGCTCTCTTCCGGGGGCTTTGGTTTATAGTCTCTGAATCTTGTTCGTTGATGAGATTACTGCTGGGGGCAGTTTGTGAGTGTGACTACCAGGCTACTGGAAAACTGGGGTTCTAGGTCGAGGAGGCCCAGCCCCGATCCAAGCAGGCTTGGAGATTTCAGCCACAGGTCCTGAATGTCTGGGTTCTTTTGCTGGTTCCTTCATTTGTGAGGCTCATCTGAGCATGTGGAGAGTGGCCTTGATCATGGCTGTGGCTGGGTTCTGGAGGTTTACAGCTGCCTGGGTTCTGCTTGAGGCAGGGAGAAAGACTCAACCTGCCCCACTCCGAGGGGCCCCGGTGAAGACAGCCTGGCACAGGGGCAGGACATCATCAGCAAATTATCATATCCTGACTTCTTTTCCAATCTGGGTCCCCTCAGTATGTCTCTTCTTGTCTAATTGCTAATGACAATGATTTTCAATACTCAATACCATGCTGAAAACAGAGTGGAGAGTAGATATTCTTGTCTTGGGCCTCATGTTATAAAAATTGTCAGGAACGACAGTTTTCATAATTGACTATGATGTTAGCTGTGGATTTGTAATAATTTCACTATTTTGACGAAACTTCCTTCTACTCCATTTAGTTGAACTTGATGGGTCTTAGGTTCTGTCAAATGCTTTCTCTGAATTTCCTGTAATCATATAATTTTTGCTTCTGCTTGTATTGATATATTGTGTTACACTGATTGACTTACATATATTTAACCATATATTCATATGGTTTAAACTTTTCTTTGTATAGTATATTACATTGATTTGTATACAAAAGCCAACCCTGCATACCTGAAATACATATTTCATCATGATCAACTTATGTATTGTTGGATTCAGTTCACTAAGATTTTGATAAGGATCTTTGCATCTATGTTCATTAGGAATATTAGTCTGTAATTTTACTTTTTTTCCATTTTTATTTATTTTTTAATTTTAATTTTTTATTGGTGAATCACTGTGAGGTATGTTAAAGACTTACAAACTTTCGGGATGGGGGGTGGGAGGGATACTGGGATCCATGGAGGTGGGAAATGTGCACTGGTGGGGGAATGGGTATTCGATCATTGTATAATTGAAACCCAAGCAAAAAATCAGTAAGTCTACAACTATAATTTTACTTTTTAGTCATATCTCTGATTTTGTGATCAGGGTTAATGTCGCCCTCATAGATACTGTTGGAGAGGACTCCTATTTCTTCAATTTGTTTAAAAGATCCTGAGAAGAATAGGAAATGTCTTCTTTGAAGGTTTGGAAAAACCAGTAAATATGGACTTTAGTTTTGAGCACAACTTTTGTTATTGCTTAATTTCCTTGTTAGTAACTGATCTCAGTTCAGGTAATCTCCTAACTCAGTCTTGGGATCTTTAAGGATTCCAAAAATTTATCCATTGGTTCTCCAATATTGTGACACAGAATTTTTCATAGTAACTTCAGATAACACTTTCTATTTCTGTTGTATTTGCTGTAATTTCTCTTTCATTTCTGATCCAGCTTATCAAGCCTTTCTCTTTTTCACTTTGTAAATTTAGCTAATGGTTTGTCAGTCTTGTTTATTATTTTAAACAGTTATTGGTTTCAGTGATCTTTTGTATGTATTTACATTTATATTGTGCTCAGAATAACAAAAACCCAAGACAGAATAGTGAAAGCAGCAAGATCAAAAAAGTAACTTACAAAGGAAAGACCGTAAGATTCATAGCAGATCTATCAAATGAGACTCTATGAGCCAGAAAAGAATGGAGAGATTTAGTGCAAAAACTTGGTGAAATAAGGTCACCAAGAAGACTCTATCCAGTTAGATTATCATTTAGATTTGAAGGAATGATAGAGAGCTTCATTCCTCTATCGTTGACAAATAAACAGCTTAATCAATTCATTGCCTTGAAACCAGTCTTGCAGGAAGCATTAAAGGAGCTTCTTTAAAAGAGAAGGAAAACTGCAGTATTTGGCATTAAGTACAGCATATACTCATGGTGCATTCATTCCTGGTGTTTATGGTTGTCCTCTGTAAGATCAGTAAAGGTTTGTTTACTCCTAGCTTGCTAAGGGATTTCACACATTTTCAATAATGAATTACCATTTCATTTATATTGAATTTTCTATGTCAGACCACATGTTAGGGTTTTTTTTTAATATCCATAGAGCTTATTACAATCTTTTACTTATTAATTCAGACCTTAAACAGTATCTACAATACACACACATATTTTAGTGAAGTAAGATAGTTTTTGTTGAACAAAACTGGGAAACATGTGAGGAGAGACATCAAAGAGAAGAGAAGAGAATCAAGGAGAAGAAGTAAATGTTCAAAGAGAACATGGGCTCTCCAGAGGGGGAAAAAAAGCAATCAAAGATACAAGCAAGCAAAATATGTGTTCAAAGGAGAACACGGGCTTGAAGAACAAGCCTTCTGCTTCGTTTTGATTTGGAAGGTCACTCTTGCTATGCTCAGTGTCTACTGGCTCTGTGTTGAGGGATCACTCCAGGAAAAGCCCAGGTCAGCTGCATGCTAGGCATGAGCCCTACCCATCATACTATCTCTCTGGCCTATTTTCTAACATAAAGCCAATATACCCTTTCTTGGGATAAAATGCACTTTTATGGTATCTTCATTTCAGATTACATTTTCAATATACATTTTGGATTCTATCTTTAAAATTGTCTTAATTCTCTACACTCTTACTATATTATGTACATTTGTATTATTGCATTTGTATTATATATCTCATGTAAATTTTCAATGGATTAGCACTGGATTATTTGTAATATTTTAAAATTTTATATACCTGCGATAGCACAGCGGGTAGGGCGTTCACCTTACAAGCGGCCAACGTGACCAACCCGAGTTCGATTCCTCCGCCCCTCTCGGAGAGCCTGGCAAGCTACCGAGAGTATTCGATATGCCAGACACAGTAACAACAAAGTCTCCAATGGAGACGTTACTGGGCCTGCTCGAGCAAATCTACGATCAACGGGAGGGCCTTTACCTTTATATACCTGCAAAAATATAGCTTTTGAAAAAATTTCACTTTATCAACTTATCTACAGTTTTGTGGGATTCCAGAATATTAATCATATTGATCTACATATGTGTAGGTGTTACCACTTCCACAATAAAATGGGGAAGAGGAGAGAAAGAGCTCATGTGGGATTAAAAGAAAAAACACAGTAAGGGAACAATAAATGGTCAAAGTCATTGGAACTGAACAGCTTGTCTATAAAACTGAGCTTGCATGGTGGGAGTATAAGCCCCTCTCTGGAACATGGTAGAGGGAGTCTAGCTGCCTGGTGGGGGTATGGTGACAGAATGA
Organism: Sorex fumeus; assembly: GCF_029834395.1. Taxonomy (NCBI): domain Eukaryota; kingdom Metazoa; phylum Chordata; class Mammalia; order Eulipotyphla; family Soricidae; genus Sorex; species Sorex fumeus. Next base: position 12,775,007 of record NW_026606086.1, on the reverse strand, counting down.
TATATGCATACAAAATATGATTAACAGCATTATAAATCCTGTAACCTCAATAAAAATGGTAAGATAAAGTAAAAATATAAATAAAATCTTGAGAAAAAATTGAGCAAAGGACCTGATATTTCTCCAGATAAGACATACCAAAGGCCAACAAGTATTTAAAAAGACAATGAACCTTACTAATCTTAAAGGAATTTTTAAAAGCCCACTCAGCACTGTCCTCCCATTGTTCACCGATTTGCTCGAGCAGGCCCAGTAACGTCTGCATTGTGAAACTTGTTGTTACTGTGTTTGGCATATCGAATACATCAAAGAGAGCTTGCCAGGCTTTGCCATGCGGGCGAGATACTCTCGGTAGCTTGCCAGACTCTCCGAGAGGGGCAGAGGAATTGAACCTGGGTTGGCTGAGTCAGCCGCGTGTAAGGTAAACACCCTACCCACTGTGCTATGGCTCCAGCCACATAGATATCATCTAATAATCTAGTTTGACTACTATCAAAACAGACAAGATGGCAGCAGATAGTCACAGATTTCTTGTCATAAAGACGACAGCACAGCACTTCTATTCAAGGCCCCTCCCATTGGTAACAGTTTCTTCTACTGTACCTGTGCAGACTTCTCCCCAAGTTTTACATATTTCCAGTTCTCAAAACAGCTTCACATTCACCATGTTCTAAAACGACTTGCTTTTCTTTCCTCCAACCAATACTAGTGTCTTCAGTTTATTTTTGAAAACCAGAAGTCAAAATATCCCTTCTTACGCTTTTGTTCCACACCAGCTCCAAATGATTTTTCCTTGTTGGATGCAGATTCTCTCAGTTTGGTACAAGTGATATTATCATCTCACTCACATGACCAAATAGTTGATCTGCATCTGTTCTAGCCGACTTCCAATTGATTCTCCACACTACAAGCTAAGAAATACTTTCCACATGTATATCTGATTGAGGCATGTTCTTCCACAACAACTGCAGTGGCTTTAAAATGCTTCTTGAGTACTTAACATCCAGTCTCTTACATATATTTAAAGTCTGAATTTGCAACACCCCCTTCATATTCATACCTAATTTTCATTACCTTATCTTTCCTGTCACAGTCATTCTTTTACATACTATTCCTCTGTCCATAATCTTCCCCAGCATATAATTCATATATTATTCAGATTTTTATCTTTAGAAAGATTTTTATGAAAGCATCCACTTAACTGTTCATGTCCTCAAAACACCAATCAGATATCTTTCAGGGCATTTATCAGAGTTGCATCCAAACTTTGCTTCATCAACTATTTAAATAACATCCATTTTCTCTACTTTATGATAAATGTAGGCTGGAGCGATAGCACAGCAGAAAGGTGTTTGCCTTGCACGCAGCCAACATGGCCAACTCGAGTTCGATTCCTCCGCCCCTCTCGGAGAGCCCGGCAAGCTACCGAGAGTATCTCGCCCACAAGGCAGAGCCTGGCAAGCTATCCGTGACGTACTCAATATGCCAAACACAGTAACAATAAGTCTCATGATGGAGACATTACTGGGCCTGCTCGAGCAAATCGATGAACAACGGGAGGACCGTGACATGATAAATGACTGTAATGCTAAAATGACTATTTTTTATTTCCAGCCTTTACTGAAGACCTAGCAGGCTCTCACTACCACCTCTATATGAATTAATGAAGAATTATAAATGATTCAGTTCTAAATAAAGTAACATGAATTTGATGACATTTAAAATGGACTTCAAGCCACGATTACCTTGTTTGAAAGTAGAATCTAGTAGAAGGAAACTCCCGTCCCTGACCTTACTTTTCTCAAATAAATTTTCTACCAAAATTTTTAAAAAATTAGAATTTAACTATCAAATAGTTGTCTTGAATCGTATCTTCCCTGACACCCCCCTCCCTGGGCAGTTTCAGAGGTAATTAGTATATGCCAGGCACCGAGGCAGAGCATTGAATAATACAACAGGGCTCCTATATATATTATATGCCAGGCCCCGAGGGAAAGCTCTGAATAATATAGCAGGGCTCCTAGACTCAAGTGGCATCAGGTTTACAGCTGACTCACTTCATTTCACAAATTACTCTGACTCTAAAAGCCAGATCAACTGTTTCCTAAGCTTGGTGGAAAATAAGTTTATTATTTTTTTTAATTGTTAGCTTTCTGATGACTACAGGGTAATTTTATATTGCTGTACGGAGATCAAATCTACATCTAGAATACTAGAAAATCCCAATGTAGTTATTCCATTTTCTTGAAAATTCCTTTAAAATTCACCAAATTATAAATAATATTATAGGAACATGCTCATTGTTAACAAGTTTCTTAAAGATGATGTCCTAAAAAAACCGAGAGCCTGAGAACAGATGACTGGTTAAAGAAACTTCGGTACTTCTACACAATGAAGCACTATGCAGCTGTTAGAAAAGATGAAGTCATGAAATTTACATACAAGTGGTACTACACGGAAAGTATCATGCTAAGTGAAATGAGTCAGAAAGACAGAGACAGACATAGAAAGATTGCATTCATCTGCGGAATATAAAGTAACAAAATAGGAGACTAACATCCAAGAATAGTCGAGATAAGTACCAGGAGGTACTTATGGCTTGAAGGCCAGCAGCACATGCTAGGGGAAAAGGCAGCTCAGATAGAGAAGGGTGCACCAAGTAAAGGTTGTTGGGGGGATCCTCCCAGGATGGGAGATGCATGCTGAAAGTAGACTATAGACCGAACATGACTGCCACTCAATGCCTCTTTTGCAAACCACAGCTCCCAAAAGGAGAGAACGAACAAAGGGAATGCTCTGCCACAGAGGCGGGGTGGGATGGGGGGAGAGATACTGGGATCATTTGTGGTAGAGAATGGGCACTGGTGGAGGGATGGGTACTCAATCATTGTATAACTGAAACCCAAGCACAAAAACTTGTAAGTCTACAACTGTACCTCATGGTGTTTCACTAATAAAAATTTTAAAAATAAATAAAAATAAAAATAAGTAAAAAAAAAAAAGATGATGTCCTAAACTGTTCAGTTAATAACTTCTATGAATAAGTCCCCATCACCATTCCATCCCTGAGGCCTAAAAAATGAGCATAGTCTATCAGAGAAGATACATTAAAACTCTGAGTCACTGATGCTTTTGTTAAACATCTTCCTCAGAACTTACAATCCCAGTTCATTTCTATATTTTATTGCTACTAATGTAATCAAGAGGTTATCACTTGTATGTAATAGGGGTGGCTCTTAATTTCGTTATCCAAGTCATTGTTAAGTTACTAAGCATTTTCTAATAGACACACTCTAATGAAGTATAACTTTCAGGTTGACAAAAAACAAAAACTAATAGGCAATATTTACAAAGTGTACACAAAGCTTTCACCACATTAATATATGGGCTTATTTATTTATTTTATTTAACATATATTCCAGGAATTGGTAGTAATACTTAGCCCTGCATTGGCTAGATAAAAAATAATATGATGAGATTCTTACAGTAGTTGTGGTTATCAGATGTCATCTCCCATATAGATGGCCAAGAGAAATGTGAAAGGTATTCATAACCTCTTTTAAGGAATATCCAGATCACAAGATATCACCTCACACCTAGGAATCACTAGAATCTAAAGGGCAATAAACAAGTGTTGGAGAGGATGTGGAGAGAAGGTTCTCTTTGTATAGTGCTTAGGAGAATATAAATTGGGGTAGGCAGGCAGAAAACAGTATGGAACATCTTAAAAAAAATAGGAATTAATTTCTTATTATTTAGTTCTGGGTATTTGCCCCCAAGTTAAAAAAAAACACCTCATTTGAAGGCATATATGCACCCCTATGTTTACTGTAGCATTATTTACAATAGTCAAGAGTTGGAAACATCCTAAGTGCTTACACAGATGACTGGATAAGGAAGATGTGGTACACATACACAAGAAGGACTAGTACATAGCTATTAAAAAAAAAGATGAAATTCTGCTATTTGCAAAAACATACAGGTTATTATATATGATGAAATAAGATGAAAGATAAACACCATGTGATTTTACTCATATGATAGAGAAATCATACAAATAGATGAACATAAGCAAAAGAATAAATAAACTTTTAGACTAAGTAGTTTTAGGCTAAGTAATTAATGGTTAACCAGAAAGGAAGGGCCAAATCCTGGGCCTGGGAGGCAAGGCATGCACTCCTCTTCCTCAACCTTCCGCCAGCCCTAGATGTTGATACTTAATGATGCATACTGGAAGCTCTTGCTGAAAGGAAATGTCACTTAAATTTAAAAAAATGTCATTTCAGAACCAGTAGCAATCAGCTTCTGGTTAAAACAGCTTTACAGGCTTTACTCCAGACTTACTGTATCAGCAACACTGGGAAAGGACCCAGCGATAAACACTTCAACAAACACTGACATATGGTCAGTTTTAAATCCACTTCTACTCTGTAAAGTAGCAGCTTGCATTACAAATTTAAAAATTGTGGAGCTCAAAGGAAATAACAATTTTATAAGAGATTTTCCCTCTCACTATTTGCCCTCAGAGATTAGAAAAGTTTCTAGCATGTAATATGCGCACACATGTGTCTGATGATATGTTGGACGAAAAATGAATTTTCCAGAGTTGTGTTACCACCCAATTAAGGCAATGTAACCTTAGTAAAACAGTCATCTTGCTTCAAATTAAGTTGTTTCATCTGAAAAAAGAAATGTCTAACATAACATCTAAAATTTAAATTAAAATCTTTTAATTTTAAAACTAATATTTTTCACTCATGCATAAAACAGGAATTGAACGATGGTTCTTATTGACAGAACTATTCAATTTTCTCATACCTTGTTATTTTGCCTTAATTTACTTAACTCCAACTTATATTTCTCTGTTTCTTCTAGAGCTCTGTTTAAGCGAACTTCTGTGGCACTCTGACTAGAGGCAGCTTGTTTTTGTAGTCTTTGTTTATTTTCTAATTCCTGTAAAGGAGATATAGAGAACATTTATATACTTCATAAGTTTGCTGTATAATTTTGCAGCTTTTTCCATTCCCATATTTTCTACCTCCTCCCCAAAGTCAGTAGTACACACACACATACACACACACACACACACACACACACACACACACACACACACACACAGAAAGAAGCTGAACACTGATATACATCTCAGAGAATGTAACCTTAAAGTTGTACTCTCCAATTATGCTTTAAACTATAATTTTTCTGGGATTTCTGCTTTATACTGACTCAAAGATAGACATGTATTTTACCCTTGATAATCAACTCATAATTCTTCCCTTGGGAGCCTCTCAAACCACCAATATAAAACAGAAACCTCATAATTCAGTTAAGAAAATATTTGCTAAACATACTTTTGCCTTATAGAGAAATCCCAATTCTGAACAGAAACAATAGGTCTTATGGATTATTTACCAGACCCTGGGATAGGTTTAGACCTAAATTTCCACAAATATTCTAAGAGACTGTCTATAGGCAGCACGTCTATAGGTGACATATGAAGAAACATGAATCATATTATACTCCAAACTTTCCATAATCTGGCACTATAACCATATCTCCTTCCAAAGAAGTCATCTTAGCAATGTCAGCAGAACTGGAATTTTTCCAAAACATTCAAGGTGTTTCTTGCCTCTATCCTTCCTGGACCCCTTCTTACTTCTCACTCTTATCTTACTAGAGCATATCATCTTTGAATATTTACCTAAGGCTGTATCGTGAGGATTTCCTCTCCTCCAATAAGCCTTCCTTCACTATCTTTCTGGGTGTGTCAGGTACCCAAACTTCAGAACTTCTGCTGCAGCTTGATATACATATATGTACATGCTATGAAACCAAAATGTACTTCATATGCCCACACTTCCTTTCCCTGAATATTGAAATTGTCTTGACTTCTATAGTCCTAGCACATTAATGTCATAGAAGCACTAATCACATGTTTCATAAACTGAAATTATTTTCCATACTTAAAGTATCCTCTTTCATCCCTTATATGCCTAGTAAAGAGTCTTCTTCAAAAGAGATACTCAATGAAATGTATGAACTGAAATTCTATGTTTAAAAATAGAGTAATCTATTATCCTCTTTGATATATAGTTTTCCTGGCTGTATCATGATGTTTTACTTGAAAACTGATCTCCTTGCCTCTGAGTAATTAAGAGCGAAACAAAACAAAACAAAACACATGCTGCTCTTCATGTCAGCTTCTAAACAAATCCAACTGTGTGTGAATACCATCTGCTATTGCCAGACTTCTTTACAGCCTTGTGGGTGGTTGCTACAGAAAGAAACAGCCTGATGTACCTCGCTCCTCACATGGAAAAGGCAGAGATTCGCAGTAGCTGCAAAGCCCACAATTCAAGCTGCCTTCTCTCCATCAAAATAAGGGAATTCATCTTTGCCCATCTTCACAGCTTTGTGGGTGGCTGCTACAGAAAGAGCCATTCTGATTTACCTCACCCCTCACATGGAAAAGGCAGAGATTCTCAGTAGCCCATCCACAAGATGACGAGATGAAACTATCCAGGGCCCAGAGAGAGACACAGCACAGAGAGCAGGGCACTGGCCTTGCAGGTGGCTGAGGGAGGTTCGATTCCAGCACCACATATTATCCTCTGTGCATCCCCATGAGTGATCCCTGAGTACAGACCCAACGAGTAAGCCATGAGCACTGCCAGATGTGACCCAAATTAAATCATGCCTTTGCACAACACAAATGCAACTGGAGGTAACTACTAAGTGAAATAGACCAAAAACTAAAACACAATCTCTGGATGGTTTCTTTCGCATGTACAACAACCAAAGGAATTGGCAAATCACAACAAAATTTAACTCTTAGATGATGAGAAAAATTTGATGGTGATCAGAGAGAAGGGAGTGGGTAGAGAGGGTCATTTTGATAGTAGGATGGCACTAAAACTTTGGTTCTTACACACAGGTATGAATGTGTACTCCTCAAAATGGATAGTATTATAAACCAATAGTAGGTCAATAAAAAAAAACTGTTTTATTGGGGTTTTTTTTATTTTACAATACTGTTTTATTGTAAACACAGATACTGGTGGAAGGTCATGGGTACTTTAATGGTGGTATGTAGAAACTTTGTACATTGATACTATGGGAAAAAAGTAGGTTGTTTCACATTCTGACTTTATAATATACTACAGTGTGATGCTAAGAAAAACGGTGTGGTAAAAGCAGACACACAGATCAATGTAATAGAACTGAGATCCCCAAAGTAATTCACACATATATGAGCACTTACTTTGTGACAAAGAAGTCAAGAGAATATAATGTAGAATGAACAGTTGCTTTAACAATGGTGCTAGCTACTCAATATAATTAATCTAGGCCACTGTCTCACATTAGGTAACTGTCTATGTGCTTTAATACTGATTAAAATAGATTAAGCTAAATGAAAGATGTCAGTCACAAAACACTACATATTGTCTGATTCTATATAAATTAAGTATCCAGAATAGGCAAATGTATCAAGATAGAAAACAGATTAGAAGCTGCCTCAGCTGGAGGGGATTGGGAAAGATATGAGAGTATCTTTCTGGAGATAATGAAAGTATTTTAAAACTTAGAATGGTGATTGTTACACAACTCTGTGACTATACTAAAAGGCAACAAATTATACACTGAAATGGTGAGATGCACTGGATGTGAATCTTTCAAAGTTTTTCTTAATAAAAATATCGTTCAATGGTCTGAAGCCATATTCTAGTTGAGTAGGGCCCATGACTTGCACGTGGCTGGCCTGGATTTGATCCCCAGCACAATAGAAGGTCTCCCAAGAGAAGAGCCAGGAGTGAGCTCTGAGCAGAGCTAGGTGTGGCCCAACAAACAAACAAAATTCTCCCATATTTTGAAAGAAAGGGTTTCTAGTAAATAGAAAATAACTTGGACAACCAAAAATGGTGTCTATATAGATGTGTAACTATAATATTTTACTGTATTTTGGTTAGGAAAAATAACAAAATTATTACCCTTTCTACTGAAGACAGCTGTTGCTGCAATCCATCACATTTTTTAATTGATTCTTCGAAAAGAGTTTTATATTTTTCTGTTTGAGCCTGTTGCAAATTAATTGTTCGCTGCTGTCTCACACAATCTTCTTCAAAATTTTTTACTTGAGACTTTAAATTCTGTATTTCATCTTCCTAGAATTTATAAAATTATAGAGCAAATGACAAAAGTCCTTACGATTTGCTACAAAAATTAAGGCAGAAAACAAAGAGCTTCATATTATTATTGATAAGATATTAATACACTTCATGAAGAAAAATAAATTACATTCCATTTGCATCTTCAGAAATGAAGTTGAATGCTTTATGCTTGTAAATCTAATATAGGAAATGATAATAACTAATAAGTTTCTAAAACAATTTAGCTCGATATAAATTCAATATATCAAAAGAATAGTTCAATATTTACAAATTTTGAATTCAAATTAAACAAATATATATCAATACAATTATTATTAAAATGTAACTGAAATTGTTCCTATGATGTCTTCGACTTATAGGGCATTTATTTTGAGAGGTTTTAAAACTTACCTTTTTATTGCATTCACATACAACATTATCTAATTCTTCTTGCATAACACGGAGTTTAGCCTTTAGAAATCTGATCTGTGCTTCTGTGAAATTAAATAATTACATTTACTGTCTTTCAGTGACTCTAAAAATACCATTAATTACAAGGCAGACCATTTGAGTGACAAATTAGTGAAGAGTCTAACAGGAAAAATAAAAACATTAAATGCCATACTATAATAAAGGTAATGATAATTCCACACAACAGAAAGGATCTGTTTATAGCTCAATACTGAAAGTAACAAAAAGGGGGACAAAACGTCCCTGAGATTCTGAGTTACAAAAGTCAGTACTCGCCTTAATTTGCAGACTACATCAATATTTACCAAGGTGATCCAAAATAGCTCAAACAGAATTTAAAGTGGTCTCAGAGAGGGGATGTCTCAATATTCAGCAAAATCAAGCATAACTCCTTTCTAGCCCTGTGGTTTATAAAAGGCCACTGACTATAACATGTGTTCTAATTTCACAGAATTATATAAACAATATACTAATAGTTTACTGATGAAAAAAAATTGTTCTACAAACTTTAATTAGAATCTACCTTGAGTTATTTGTTTTTCTTTTTTTCTTTTTTGGGTCACACACAGTGACACTCAGGAGTTATTCCTGGCTCTGCACTCAGGAATCATTCCTGTTGGTGCTTGGTGGGATGCCGGGAAACAAGCCCAGGTGGGCCGCATGCAAGGCAAACGCCCTATCCGCTGTACTATAGCTCCAGCCCCACCTTTGGTTATTTTATGGCCAGCAAAAAGTTCCTTATTCAATGAAAACTAAACTAAATGTTAAAATCACCTGTAATTTATTCACTTATCCATTAGAAAATAAACATTACATCTCTATTCCGGGCATAGTAACGGTATTATAAGAACAAAGATTTTATCTTCCTGAAGCTTATCTGAGTCAACACTCTGAATTGTCACTAAAAAGATATTAGGATAAATCGTGCAGTGACAGAACCTCTCCATACTTACTTCCTACTCCACAGCCCATCTTGGGAAGTACACTCAATATTACCATGAGCTCGTGAATGACCTAAACTGCTCTAACCCCACCTAGATCTCTCTAATCTTATCTTTCATCCTGCCTCATCTGCTAGAAGTAAAACACGAAGTATAAAAGTTTATAGCAGTTGCTCTAAGGGGAAAGAAGACCGAAAGAACAGAGTAGTATGACGTCCTGTATCATCCTCTCCCCAAATTAGTCTCAGAATTACTGGCAAATAGCCATGTGCTTCTGTCTCTGGAGCATTACCCTCCCCTTTCTGTATGACTCTGACTAGTAGGACTTCAGTCTTATAGAGCATTCCATGCTGTCAAACCACTCACTCTAAGCAATAATCCGAAATGATAAAACTCACACCAAAGGGATGAATCCTTGACACCTAGGTCAAGGATACCGAAAGGGGAGGTAAAGAGTCAAGGTGATTCAGCAAAAAGGTAACATGAGCAATTTTAAGCAGTTATTTTTGCTGGGTTCCTAATTGGGGAGCAGGACTAATATAATAGCACACAGATGACAGTACTGAAGAACAGCTCCCATTTGATTATTTGAAGGCATATCAGCAGACATATTAAAGGAAATTTCCTGTTCCACAAACCTTCCCTCCCCATAACTAGCCCTACGAATTTTTTATTAAATGAATATAATAAATGCATAAGACTCATGTATGACTGTCCAGCATGAAGCACAATAATCATAACACTTAGAAATTGTTAAGATTTTCACAGTCAAGAAATTTTTTGTTTCTTTGGGGTTGCAGCCAGCTGTACACAGGGCTTGCTTTTGGCTCTGCACTAAAGGACCACACCTGGCAGCGCTCGGAGAACCATATGCAATGCCTGGGATAAAGTGAGGTGGGATGCATACAAGGCAAGTACCTTAACTGCTGTACTATCTGGCAGAGAATCAGATGATTTTTTAAATACCCTTTATGATACCTAATACAAAATGCTTAATTTTTAAATAAAAAATTATATTACAGAGGACACTTAGTAAAAATTATATAAAAATTATATTATCATAAGACACTTAATACCCATCTTCCAAGATTACCGCACCATATTTGATGGGGTTCAAATATGGTTTGAACCATGGGAACACCTGTAACGGCGATTAGAGGCTGCCCTAAAAGCCTTTATCCCTCTTGGAGAGCCTGGCAAGCTACTGAGAATATCTTGCCCGCATGGCAGAGCCTGGTAAGCTATCCGTGGCATATTAGATATGCCAAAATCAGTAAATACAATGAGTCTCATTCCCCTGACCCTGAAAGAGCCACCAATACTCCAGCGTTAAGAAGGATGAGGAAGGAGAGGCTGATAAAATCTCAGGGCTGAACTAGGCTGCCAAAATGAAGAAGGACAAAAATGACTATCTGGATTTTCAATGCAAGTACATTGGCATTGCATGCATCCATCGAGGACCATATTGTGCAAGCACGAAAGATCAAGTATGACATCATTGGTCTGACCGAGACGAGAAGGCATCAATCACATTCATGCCAATTTCAACAGTGGGAAAGAACTGTTCCTCGGAACATGCAACAAAAGAAGCGTCAGTGGTGTTGATGTCCTTGTCAACACAAACTTGGCCATGATCATTGATTCATTCGAATGCCTAACAACCCAAATCGGACTATTACACTTGAATAGATGTGGCTCACTACCGGCAGTTTCTATCTTCGTTGTCTATGCACCAACATCCAATTATGGTGAAGGAGAAATTGAGAAGTTCTATATGGAGCTGGAGAAGTTCTATAAAGAAGACCACACCTTCTACAAGATCACTGTCAGTGATTTTAATGCAAAGATAGGATCGAGAAGATCAGCCGAAGAACTCCACATCAGGACCCATGGCCCAGAACAAAGCAAAAAGGGTGACAGACTGAGTTCATCATGTTGACCAAGACCATCCATGGTAACTCACAGTTCCAAAAGGCCAAATCTAAACGTTGGACATGGGAGTCTCCCTGGTGGATGGTTCCACAACGAAATTGACCACATCATATTCAATCGATGGTTTCCCTGACTGATGTTGCTGTTATCCCAAAATTCCAAACGAGATCGGACCACCATCTCCTTCATGCAAAATTCTACTCACAGAGCAGGAAGAAAGGAATGCAAAGTTTAAGAAGAGAACTCCCAGAACAACCACCAACTGGGAGCTCTTTGGCAATATTGCGGCAACATGGGAAGATTCCGTCATTGACAACATTGACAGGAATACGATCGACTGATTCAGCACCTCCATGATTATACGAGGAATGCCGAGATTGAGATAGCCACAAAAAGACTCATGTCTTCGAAAACTCTCAAGCTCATTTGCCAACATGGCTTGGCGCAAGCCTCAGGAAACCACAAGCGAACGTCCAAGCTCACAAAGCAGTGCAGAGAAGCAATAAAGGAAAACCTCAAAGAGAGAAGAGCAGCAGTGCTGGCAGATGCGGCAGAAGCTGGGAAAAGCATTTGCAAAGCCCGCCTGTCCTTCACCAACTACAAGACCAAGATGACTGCCCTCCAATGTTCTGATGGATCTATCACATCTTCCAGAAGGGCAATGGAGAAGATTATCCATGACTCCTACTTGAATCTCTTCGATAGCCACGTACACCTGCCCACATACCAAATTCCGTAGGACGGATATGTCGTTCCCAACGTTCTCCCTTCCGAAATCTGACATGCCACTTCTTCAGTAAAGAAGTGAACAGCACCCGGCCCAGACAAGGTCAGACCCAAACACCTGAAGAACCTGCCATCAGTTCTCATCAATACACAGGCTCGGGTCTTCACACACTACCTGTCTGAATGCAAGGTTCCATCCCAGTGGAAAACCAGCAGGACTGTACTACTGTATAAGAAGGGAGACATCCATGACATTGGCAACTATCGCCTGATCTGCCTGTTGTCTGTTGTCTACAAGCTGTTCACTTGAGTCATCCTGAATAGGATTGGCAGAACACTAGATGAAGGACAACCATGCGAGCAAGCCAGGTTCTGAAAAGGATTCAGCACAATCGACCATATCCATACCATAGCCAAGCTCATTGAGGTTTCTCAGGAGTTCAAGATGCCACTCTGTCTAATGTTCATTGATTTAAAGAAGGCCTATGATTCTGTTGAGATGGAAGCGGTCATCGAAGCCCTAGCCAAACAGGGCGTTCTAACACAATACATCAGGATCCTCCGTGAGCTGTATTATGGATTCATTACCAAGATCTCACCATTCTACAAAGAAGTGATCATTCCTGTCAAGAGAGGGGTTCAGCAGGGTGATACTGTTTCACCAAAACTCTTCAGTGCTACCCTCAAGAATGTCATACGACGACTGGAATGGGAAAGAATGGGAGTGAAGATAGACAGTCGGCAACTACACCACCTCCACTTCGCTGATGACATCATTCTAATAACACCAAACATTAGCCAAGCAGCACAAATGCTGGCCGACTTCGACCATGAAACACTTAATACCCATCTTCCAAGATTACTGCACCATATTTGATGGGGTTCAAATATGGTTTGGAACCCAGTGGAAAGGTCGGACTACAGCTCACAAAGACAATGTTTATGAGAAACGGTCTCATTCCTGGCATTCCATTTTCTCTCAAGAGAACGACCATCTTCGTATGTAACAGTTATGTGTACTTAGATTGAGAAGTCAACATGAGGAATGACCTGGCACCTGAGTTTCGCAGGAGAAAGAGTGGCTTGGAAGAGCTTCAAGAGTGTCAAAGAAATTGCTAAGAGCACAAATAACTCCAGCTCCAGGCATGTCTCTTTGATTCCACTGTTCTTCCTGCATTAACATAGGCCTCAGAGACCTGGATCCTAGGAAAACAGGATGAGAACACTATTCAGGTCTCCCAAAGAAGAATCAAAAGAGCTATCCTTGGAGTATCACGCCTCACTCAAGTGAGAGGAAGTTTCCAGAGTTCCAATCTCCATTCGACGATCAAGAATCATGGATTCTGACTTGTATGCCAAGGCGTCGAAAATCAGATGCGCTGGACACAATTTGATTTGGAGACAACTGGAGTCATTACTAACTAGATTCCATGTGACGTCAAAAAATTGCGTGGCCACCCACCTACGAGATGTTCAGACTTCTTTGTCAAAACCCTGAACGACTAGTTTGAGACTCTTCATGTTTCTGGAGCAAGCAGAAGCCACTGGGCCACAGTAGCACAAGACAGGGATGAATCAAGATGTTACTGGCACCCACTCAAGCAAATCGATGAGTAACAGGATGTCAAGTGATCAAGTGATTACTGAGGAGCTAAATTTTTATATAAAGTCACATTCAATATATCCATATATATTCTATTGGCTATTTTTTGGTTTACAGTCATAGAGGTCGCTCCTCATAAGTCAACTATTTTATGTATTTATTTATTTTTCTTTTTTAGAGTCACATCTGGCCATGCACAGGGATTACCCCTGGCTCATGCACTCAAGAATTACTCCTGGTGGTGCTCAGGAGACCATATGGGATGCTGGGAATCGAACCCAGGTCAGCCACGTGCAAGGCAAACGTCCTACCTGCTGTGCTATTGCTCCAGCCCCAAGTCAACTATTTTAGAGGCTAATTTTTAATGTAATGTCTTTAGAAGACCTAAACTTGTTATTTTTCTAGAGGTATGCAAAAATGAGTTTATAGGAAAGAGAATTTTTCTATGTATCTATTTAACGTGCAATAAATACAATTATGTTAAAAGTAAGTTAAGTAAAAAAATTTTAATCTTTGAATAATCTATTATGATAACCTCATCTATAAATCCACTCATTCCTCCCACAATCATGTCCAACAAAGTGACTGTTAAGCAAATGCAAGATATCCAACACATTTGAAAATAAAAAAAAAGTATTACTTGTGAAAAAGAATAAAAATACAAGAAAAACATACCTGCTCCAATGTCATCACTAACACCACAAAAAATATCATCTATGTCATCTGGTAAACCTTCCTTTTCTAGTTGCCCTTCAATTTTGCTAATCGTTTTTGCAAGAGAAAAGTCTTTGAAATCATCTGGAATGGCAACATCATGTACAGTTTGCACAGGAGAGTATTTCAATTTTAAACTAAAAAACATAAATGGAGAAAGCATAAATTATTAAAGACATTTGTGTAAAGAACTGTGATCCACGGGTCCTTGGGCTGAAAACTCTGGGGTGCTGTGGGAAGGCAGGTGGGCTGAGCCCCCACCCTGCTGAAGCCCACACCCACACCCCACAGCTGCAGCCACACCAAGGGCTCAACTCCACCCTTTACAAATTCTCTCTGCAGAGACACCAAACCGCAAAGAATTTCAGGTACTCTAGTGCCCAGGCTGAGAACTCTGGTGTTTTAGGAGTGAGGTGGGTAGCCCTCCCTAACCCACATATATCTGGAAGCCCCTGCAGCCATGCCCACCTCCCAAAGTCTTGTTAACTCATTGGTCCAGAGCATAGATCCTGAAGTCTCTGGACAGCACACTGTACAACCCCTCCTAATCTTCTATACTGAAATTCCAGTAAGAGCACAGCAAATTATATGGGAAAGGAACAGAGAAGCCAACTAAACTCAAAAACAAAAACAATAACACAGAACTATCAACTAGCCAAAACAGCTTAGACAAGAACAACCCATGATCAGATGTAACAATTTTCACATAAATCTCTTGGAATTTTGATATCTAACCAATTTTAATTCTAGAATTTAATCAACCATTGTGACATTTTGTACATTAAAATAAATTTAAATTTTTTTAAATAAATAAACTACATTCACATGTAAAAAATATTTGAGATGTTGCAATTATGCTTAAAGGAACACTTCTAAATGTTCACAGCTGCTACATTTCTGAGTAATTACTGAAATTAGATAATACATAGTATAATTTGTTAACTTATACTATAATGTATACTTTAACTACTATGTATAGATAATACACATTATACATTGTATACAAATAATGCATATAATATATTGTATCTATATCATATATTATTTATATATTTTGATATATAAATACATACTAGCATAAATAAATAATATATTATGTCATTTGTTAAATTTGGAGTAAAAATTATCTGGAGAAAAAGTAAAAGCTTAATAATTAAGGATGATGATACTGGGAATAATAAAACTGAAAAAAAAATGCAAATGCTTTTGAATGTATCATACCTTGAACTTGTCTTCTTTCCCTTAATTGTAGACTGTCGTTTGTTTTGAAACTTATTTGCTGGATCAATGTTTTTGGTCTTTGAGAACATGAAAACAAATTTGAACCATTAATTATATTTTAATTATTTACACAGAAAAGCAATTTGTGTAATACAATTTTGGGTAATATAAGATTGCTACATAGATTAAATGCTGTTTTCATGTAACTGATTATGTTGTATTTTTAAGAACCCTAGAAATATACCGCATTTGTGGCCATGTGACCTCTTATTGTCTATTTGTCGCTCTTGGAAAACCTGGCAGACTACCGAGAGTATCCTGTCTGCATATATGCCTGATGGGGAAGACCTATAAAGGTGATTAGAGGCTGCCCCAAAAGCCTCTCTCCCTCTGAGAGCCCGGCAAGCTTCTGAGAATATCTTGCCTGCACGGCAGAGCCTGGGAAGCTACCCATGGCATACTCAATATGCCAAAAACATAACAATGATGGTCTTCATTCCCCTGACCCTGAAAGAGCCCCCAACATGCCATTGGGCTACACTAACACGTGACAGGGACGAACAGAGACGTTACTGGCACCCACTTGAGCAAATCGACGAACAACAGGGTGATAGTGATAGTGACAGTGATAGAAATATACAGATGTAAAAGACAGATATAATCAGGACTAAAAGATTCAAAGGTAAGGAAAGTGAGGCAGAAAGATCTAAGGATAGTCAGCGAGCTAGGTAAGCATTAAACTGGGTTGTTGTAATTCACAGATTTTCTCTCACTTATTTCTCTGATAGGTCTTCCTGTACATATTGTTCCCCCAAGAGTAGGGAGCTAAGAGATCCCTGTATGTCCTGCACCTAGAACAAAAACCTAGGAAAAAATGGTAATTGTGTTGTTGTTGTTTTGGGCCACCCCCAGTGATGCTCCAGGGCTACTCCTAACTCTGCACTCAGAAATCACTCCTGGCAGTGCTGGGGGACCCCATGGGATGCCAGGGACCAAACCCTGCAAGGCAAGCGACCTACCACTGTACTATCTCTCCAGCCCTGACTGGTAAATATTTTAATGACTAAATAAATATTCTAAATACTTTTCCTAATATGTGAGTTATTTTTTTTAAATCATGTCTTCAATCTAGTAAAGACTAAGTTTCAGAGAGAAAATTAAAATCCTTAGGTTACAGATTAATTTCAGTCAGAATTTTTTTCTAGTATAACTCCAAATTGTTTCATCATTAAACAACCAAAAAAGACTTGATTTATTTTAAAGCACTGATTATTTATTTATATAGCATGAAGTTATATTTATGTAGCACTGTCTGTAGCACTGTCCTCTCGTTGTTCATCAATTTGCTTGAGCCGGCACCAGTAACGTCTCCATTGTGAGACTTACTGTTACTGTTTTTGACATATCGAATTCACCACGGGGACTTTGCCAGGCTCTGTCATGCGGGTGGGATACTCTTGGTAGCTTGCCGGGCTCTCTGAGAGGGATGGAGGAATTGAGCCCGGGTCAGTCGTGTGCAAGGCAAATACCCTACCCGCTGTGCTATCGCTCCAGCCCTCACAATGGATATCTTTATGTATAAAGGCTTATATCCTATTTCTATAGAATCATACCCATCACCCTCTGTTTTAAGAAAAGTGTTTTCTAAAAACCCTAAATTCAACAGAATGCAATTAAATTCACAAAGAAGTATTATTTTATACCTTTATTTCTGAACGGAGATGAACTGTTCCTTCAGATAATAAATCTCTACACACCAAAAAAAAATATTATTTATTACTAACAGTAGACTGAGACATAATAAAAGTCAAAAGCAATTATATTTGGAAAGAAAATATGCAACTCTAAGATATATCTTGCTATAATTCTAGAGGGGCTGGAGCGATAGCACAGCGGGTAGGACATTTGCCATAGATGCGGCCTACATGGTTGACCCGAGTTCAATACTTCCGCCCCTCTCAGAGAGCCTGGCAAGCTACCAAGAGTATCTCGCCTGCACGGCAAAGCCTGGCAAGCTACCCGTGATGTATTTGATATGCCAAACACAGTAACAAGTCTCACAATGTTACTGGGACCGCTTGAGCAAATCGATGAACAATGGGAGGACAGTGACAATGACAGTGATAATTCTAGAAGTTTTTTGTGATTTGGGGTTTGGTTTTGTTTTGGGGTCACATCATGTGATGTTCCTTGCTTTGTACTCAGGAATTACTCCTGGTGGTACTCAGAGAACAACATGGGATGCTGGGGATTGAACCCAGGTTGGCTGTGTGCAAGGCAAGAGCCTACCTACTGGACTAGTGCTCCAATCCCTATAATTGTAGTTCTGCACATGTTGATTTATTTTGGATTAAGTATCACAAACAAAATTTGGTTAAATTCACCTTTCAGAAAATATACAATAATACCAGTATTTTGTAGAAAAACATAGCACAAATATTAATAAGTTTAATGTATAAGAAGTGATATATTGAATATACACAGAATACAAAATGCATTGAATAGTTTTTCATTATAAGTTCATGAAATGATGTATTTCCTAATACATTTTTATACCTGGTAAGTAAATTTCTATGAAGCTAGGAATTATGTCTGCCTGTTTATGCCTCTATTTCTAGTTCTTAGCATTGCACCTGACATATCAATTCTTCATAGAAACTTTATAGAAAACGACCATGCTTAATGAGTGAATATAATAGTCCTGGTGGCCCAGTACCGATCATCTCTCTAACCTCTCACCTAGTGTAGAGACACCAAGATAATGGTGTTTAATGAGTTCAAAAAACTGTGGTAGTCATTAAATCACAAGAAAATATGAGAGCAGAAATGAGAAAACTACAATCAGAAGTGAGAGAGATGGAGTCATAGTACAGTAGGTAGGGCAAATGCCTTGCATGCATACAGTGTAGGTTCAATCCCTGGCACCCCATATAGTCTCCTGAGCACTTCCAGGATTGATTCCTGAGGACAGAGCCAGGAGTAAGTCCTGAGCATTTCCAGGTGGGCCCAAAAAACAAAAATAAATTGCTTAATTAAAAAAAAAAATTTTTTTTTTAAAAGCAGTAATGCACAGCGGGTAGGGCATTTGCCTTGCATGAGGCCGACCCGGCCAACCCAGGTTCGATTCCTCCGCCCCTCTCGGAGAGCCCAGCAAGCTACCAAGAGTATTTCGTTTGCACGGCAAAGCCTGGCAAGCTACCCGTGACATATTCGATATCCCAAAACACAGTAACAAGTGTCACAATGGAGATGTTACTGGGCCCGCTCGAGCAAATCGATGAACAACGGGAGGACAGTGACAGTGACAGTGAGAGAACTAAGGACTATGGTTGTTGTGAAAAGGGAAACAAAAAACTCAATGGAAGGCCTCAGGAGCAAAGTAAAAGCAGATGAAAAAAAAAAAACTGGTGAGCTCCAAGATGAGATGCAGGAAACCTCAAGGAAAAAAAAAATATGAGGACAAAGTCTGAAAAGAAATGAACAGCACACCACAGAGAACTACAAGATAGTTCAAGAGAAACAATATAAGAATCACTGAAATCCCTAAGGAACAAGAAGGTGAATTCAATAAAGAATCACTAATCAAATAAATAACAGAAAAGAATTTCTGAGAACTGGGGAGTGCATGCAGCTAGATTCAAGAGGCCAAAGACTTCCAGTGAAAACAGACCCAAAATTTAAAAAATCTAAGACACATTTTAATCAGAATGACAAAAGTCAAAGATAGGGATATTACAAGCAGCAAGATCAAAGAAGGAACTTTCATACAAAGGACATCCCTTCAATTCCCAGAAATCCATCAAATGAAACTTTATAGAAAGAAAAGAAACATGGTACATAGCGGGAAAACATTTTTAAAAATCCTCCTTGCCAAAAATGATCTATCTAGTTAGATTGTGACTCAGAGTTGAAGAAATGATACAAAGTCAAGTGGACAACTAACAGTTTAGGAAATTCATAGACCTGAAATGAGTTTTACAAGAAGAGTTAAAGGAACACTTTTAAAAGACAAGAAAAATTTCATAACCACGCATAAATGTACAAAATTATGGCAACAAATTCCTTCATGTCAATAATGTCACTCAATGTCAACAGCCTGAATTCACCAATCAATTTTCTGTGGCTTACAAGAGACACATTTGACTAGTCAGGGTAAGCAGGAAGCTAGGAACAAACGTTCAAGGAAACAATTCCCTTTCAAAGACTGTAGTGGCCATATTTACAAAAGACAACATAATACTTCAAATTTTAGAAGATTATAAAGGACAGGAATAGCCATTTCTTAATGATCAAGGGATCAATATAATCAAGAAAACATACTCCTAACTACATAACCTAATGATGGACCATCAAAATATTTATAACTACTAAAAGACCTAAAAGAAGATGAGAGCAACTTTAACACTCTGCCATATCCACTGGATAAATCAATTAGGCAAAAACTCAATAAGAAAACACTAGCCTTGGAGGAAAAAAATGGGACAGATGGGCAGCACTATTCACAATAGCCAAAACCTGGAGAGGAAAAAAACAAATGTCCAAGAACAGATAACTGGATAAATAAACTATGGTATACATACACAACGGAATATTATTCAGTCATAAGAAAAGAAAAAGGGGCAAAGAGATAGAACATTACCTTGCATGCCTTGCATGCAGTCAACCTGGGTTAGATCCCAGTCCTGCCCATGATACCCCCAGCAACACCACGAGTAATCTCTGACCACAAAGCAATGAATAAGTCCTGAGCACATATGGATGTGGTGTAAAAACAAACAAACAAACAAACAAAACCATAACGGAAAAGATGAAAGCTTGCAATTTGCTACTACATGGATGGAACTGGAAAGTATCAAGCTGCGTGAAGTTGTGGAGTTCATGCCCAATTCAATCAGCTTAATCACTGGCTGAATAAATAGCAGTACTCCTACGTTTAAAAAAAAATAAGGCTGAGTGAAGTTAGTCAAAAGAAGAGTGACAGATAGAAAACGATCTCTTAATTTGGAGGAAATTGTCTGCTATAGAGGCAGGGGGGAGGATTAGAATGGCAGGCGGCGGGAGGTAGAGGGGAGGATGATACTGGGGAAATTGGTAGTGGAAAATGTTCACTGGTGGAGAGATGGGTGTTCGATCATTGTATGGCTGAAACTCAAACATGAAAGCTTTGTAACTGTATTTCACGGTGATTCAATAAAAAAAAATTCTAAAAAAAAAAGAAAAAATGATTTCTTTCATATACGTGGGATATAATAAATGTAGCAAAGTAATATAGAATCTTTAAAGGCAAGAGAACCTGAGAATTAGTCTATAGAACAGAAGTTACCATGGCAAGGGGTATCAGGGACTGGACAATGGGACAGTGGTGGAGGGAAACAGATCCCGGTGGGCAGTGTGGTGTTGGAACCCTGTACTCATGAAACCCTGCCATTGACTGCACTGTGAATCAGGGCGCCAAAACAAAGCAGATCCCTTTCCTCAGATACAGCAGAGTGAATTCTTTTCCTCGTTTCTTATTCATGAAACAAAAAAAAAACTTCACAGTATTCTGATGAATTTTGTTAAACCTCACCATGAAAAGATTGTGTGTAATATGATTTAAATGTTTTGCCTTGTAAACCTGACTACTAGCAGATTGAACAATAGGAGTCAAGTAGTATACAGGTTTTCAACAACAGGATTATTCTACCAAGCAATATGATAGTAATACCAAAAGTTAGTTTCCAAACAGTATCACGTATGTTGTTCAGTCTGGTAGTGAATCATCACTGGTCTAAATTGAAATGGATTTTCTCTTACAGAATTAATTCTTAACTTCAGAAATCCCCACCTAAACAAGGACGATGTTTCACAAGGTGAGACATTTATTCCAAGAGCAGTGTTAAAAAAAAAATACAAAAAAAAAATCACCTGACGTAGGTAAAAAGAAATGTCATCACCACTTAAGGAAAGTTAAGTAAAAGAAAATCAACAGATTTATTTTTATGCTTGTGAAATCTGTCTCTCACTTGTTTCAACAAAAACCAGGGATTAGCTATTATTACTCTCATGTGAATCTTTTAATTTACCAGATAAAAGTCAAGTCTGATCTTATTGGTAATACAAAATTTTGAAATTTAAGTTGACTTAATTTTCTCTAAAATATCAGAGCATGAAGTATACAAAATAGATTAGTAGCTTCATGTTATATGTACACATATCCATATATATTAAATGATGGTGGAAACGTCTTATGAAAAAATTTTAATTTTAAAATAAAAACTGAAAAACTACATATCAGGCATGTGTAAAGACTTTGAAGTCAGAATCTAATTTAGTACATATCATCATTCCACCAGCAGCTGCACTTATGTACTAATGCCATCCAAACTTATTTATTTGGAGTTTAATTATATATAATTAAATTATACAATTTAAATTATAAATTGTATTGCACTGTAGCACTGTAGCACTGTCCTCGTGTTGTTCATCGATTTTCTCTAGAGGGCTCAGTAACGTCTCCATCACTGTGAGACTTGTTGTTACTGTGTTTGGCATATCGAATACGTCATAGGTAGCTTGCCAGACTTTGCCGGGCGGGCGAGATACCCTGGGTAGCTTGCCGGGCTCTCCGAGAGGGATAGAGGAATCAAACTCGGGCCGGCCTGGCTGGCCGCGTGCAAGGCAAACGCCCTTCTGCTGTGCTATCACTCCAGTCCCATATATATATATATATATATATATATATATATATATATATATAATTTAAATACAATTGAAAATTTTTTGGTCTGTAAATTTTTACAAACTTATGCGCCATATAGTCACCATGACAGACAATATTTCCATCATCCCCAAAAGTTTTTTGATGCCTCTGTAAAATAGTCCCAGACAACCACTAATCTGATTTTTCTGTATGGTTTTGCTTGTTCAGTATGTAAAATAAATGAAACCATACATTGTAAAGTCTGACTTATTCTCAGCAGCTATACTGTTTCTTTATCAGTAGCTCACTGCTTTGGACTGCCAAGTAGCATTCCATTACATGGATACTGCCATATCCTGTTGAACCCATCTCCTGTTAACAGATATTTGGGCTATCCCCAATTTTTAGTAATTAGGAATTAAAGGATAAAACTGACATACAGATTTTTGCATATATTAATATTCACATCACTAGGCTGCAATCAGTTCTATGTCCTGTCACAGTTATTTTTCAAGCCTGTACTTTTTTCTTTTCTTTTTTTTTTTTTTTGTTTTTTGTTTTTTGGGTCACACCCAGTGATGCACAGAGGTTACTCCTGGCTCATGCACTCAGGAAGTACTTCTGATGGTGCTTGGGGAACTATATGAGATGCTGGGAATTGAACCCAGGTCGGCCACGTGCAAGGCAAATGCCCTACCCGCTGTGCTATCACTCCAGCCCCAAGACTGTATTTCTTTTTCCAATTTATCCGAACACCTCACTCCCTCCCTTCTCGTGTCAGTCTTTCAATCTAAAAACATGTTACTCCATAATGCCCAAAAGGAGAGAGAGACAGAGACAGACACAGAGAGAGAGAGACAGACAGACAGACAGACAGACAGACAAAGAAGAAAAGCGCCTGCCATAGAGGCCAGCTGAGGGGGGGGTCAGGGGGTGGCAGGAGGGATATTGGGGATATTGATGGTGGGAAATACACTGGTGGAGGGATGGATGTTGGAACACTATATGACTGAAACCTGATCATGAAAGCTTTCTAACTGTATCTCATGGTGATTCCATTTAAATAAATAAATAAATAAATATCCAAAAAAAGTGATACTCTGAGGTTGTGCACTTTCTGTAGCGAGACTATATCTTTTGCTAGAACTTTGCTCTGAGCCTTTTGATCCAGCCGGGAAGTTTTCCTATGTGTCACTTAATGTACCATTTAATGACTGTTGCCTTAATAACCACAGTCAACGGAAAAGTTTTATCAGTAGTTGTGAGGACCATGCCTTAAGTCTGAACTGTGTACCTCAAGGCATTTGTACATCAAAGATTTTTCTCAATTCCATCTCACAGTTTTTGAGATCTAGAAGCAGCCAGCTCTACAAAGGAAAGATAATCAAGAGAAATGGCACTAACAAAGAAGATATTTAGATCAATAGAACAGAATTGAGAATTGAAAAACAAAATCATATGGCTTTCTGGGCAGCTGATTCGTGTGGAGGGTGCCAAGACCATTTAATGGGATAAAAGTCTTTTCAACAAATAATGGTGATTTTCTCTCTGGACAGCAATATGGCGGCCGCCTCGGAGCTTTTTGGAAAGCCAGGTATGAGCCAGTCGTGACGGGGCAACTGAAACCTCATGGGAAGGGGGGCGTTCCCAGCTCATCCTTCACACCCTACTGAGGTCATGAGTTGCCCCCCACAAGCGGCTTTCCGGCACGGCCATGGCTCCAGAGCCACAGAAACCAATCTCATAATTATCTGACTCTCAGCAGAAATACTTCCAGGCTTAATAAGTAAAATATCAGAAATCCAAAATTGCGTGGCTGTGATAGCGGCACACGACATCATTTGGTTCTGTAACCAGCTGTAGAAAATAAATTATTTCAAAATGCCTTCTTAGCAGGTCTGATTTTGGGGTGTAAACTCTAATAATGGTGCATCTTTTGTCGAAACATGAATCTAATCAAAGTAGATAGAGTGTTAACTAGAATTCATCTGCCTCACAGGCATTGGGAGGGTTGGAAGGGGGGTATATTGGGGTTCTTGGTGGTGAAAAATAAGTACTGGTGAAGGGAAATGTGTTTGATGATTGCATGACTGAGAACTACAAGACTCTCTTAGAACAAAACACTGGGGTGAATCTTAGTTGTCTTGTTTTTTTTTTTTAGCTCTTGGAATCTATTTAGAGAATATAGCATTAATTTAGCACTGTATAGTGTTTAAAGCGACTTACCTTAAACTGTAATCATCTTCCTCATCATAGGATTTAACTTCTGTTGAAAGAGGTCTAGATCGAACCTCTTGTTGATCTCTCTAGTTAAATGAATAAACGCAAGTTATAAAAGAGAGGAAAACACAAAACTCAACCATATTCAAATGCCTTTCTGATCATTAGTCATTTCAGAGTTTTCCACAATTTCCTGAATTTCATATAAGAGAGAAAAGCACAAACCAGGACATATTCATATAAGACTTACAGGACAAAATCATAAAAGAGAGGAAAGAACAAAACTAGGTCATATTCAAGTGCCTTTCTGATCACTAGTCACTTGAGAGCTTCCACAATTTCCTGAATTTCTACAAATTAAAGACATAGGACTCAATGTTACTATATGAAAATACAGCCTACAACAATACACTTCAAACTTTTATTTGTTCTAGGTTTAAAAAGTTAATTCAAAGGTAAAATACAAGTGTGTCCATGTCTTTATGCTTCCCACATGAGATTCTTTCACTTGTATTAACATGCAAAGAAAATCAGTCTTGGAAGAAATGAAAACATAAGCCCATTTAACAGTTAGGAAAATGTCTCAAATTAAGCATAGTTTCAATGCTATTTATTCAAGATTTATTTATTTTTTAAAATATCCCATTCAATATTTAATATTCCTAA
This sequence comes from Sorex fumeus, assembly GCF_029834395.1. Classification (NCBI taxonomy): domain Eukaryota; kingdom Metazoa; phylum Chordata; class Mammalia; order Eulipotyphla; family Soricidae; genus Sorex; species Sorex fumeus. The sequence continues at coordinate 12,749,684 of NW_026606086.1, read as the reverse complement.
ACTAAAAAAATGATGGTTTCGTGTAAGGCACTAAATTTTAAATTTTCCAGTTTTTGCCTGCCTCCATCACCTCCACATTTCATCAGATGAGGGTAGTAAGCTTATATTTGAAAAAAAAATTTTAAAGTAATGAAAAATTATGGAAAGCAGCTACTTTATACCTGCAATGGCCCTGATTATAACAAATCACTTTTAATAATGGGAAGGCTTCTGATTACGAAAAGATTTTTTAATTAGCTTTTGGACTCACACCTGGCGATTCTTAGGGGTTACTCCTGGCTCTGCACTCAAGAATTACTCCTGGCATTGCATGTGGGGGACCATACTGGATGCCGGAAATCGAACCCGGGTCGGCTGTGTAAAAGGTAAATGCCCTACCCACTGTACTATAGCTCTGGCCCCAATAAAGGATACTTAACCATTCAATTTAATACTCACACTGGAGCAAAAATATGCTTCCTAATTAAAAAAAAAACAGATTATGATCTAGTCCTAAGAAAGTATTATATCACACTGCAGAGTTTAAGAAACGAATTACTGGAGGCCCCAGTGAGATCACCAGCACATGCTCCAGGAGCAACAACTAAGTCCTGGACTGGGAGTAGCTCTTCAGCACCACTGAGGAGGTCCAAACATAGAATACAAAAGAAATAAATTACTATCAAAGTATTAGTGATGGTTGTATTATTTAACTTTTGTCCAGAAATAATTTAACTGCTATCTTTTGATGAATTACCAGTATTATATAACTATTCTTAAACATTAATTTTATACTGTAGCAGTAATATTGAACATTATTAAATACTAGTTTTCTGAATAACCATATGACCAAAGTATCTAAAACAGTTTTTCAATTGGCTCTTAGAAAAAGCATTCTTACCAAAAACATATACACAGATGCACACATAGATTCATGTTTAATTAGGATTAAATCATTAAACTTTTGTGCAAAATTTGTGCAAAACTTAAGCTTTGGGAAATTTTGGTATTTATGCTCTATATCAAATTAGCAATAATAATTGTTCAATAACTTACAATTACTTCTTCAGCTTGTCGAACCAAATCAGCTGTTTTTGCCTCCAATGCTGCATTTAAACGCCTAAAAGCATAAAGTGATTTAAAAATTATACTAAAGTCTAGCAAAAGTTAAATTTCAGTCACAACTTTTCATCAAATGAGCAAATCAAAACCTGCCAAAATATACGCATGACATTTTAATTCTAAAATGAACTAAATGAACCATTAGAATAGTTTCTGCCAATCTGTACAGTTACTCTTCCTTTCTGTCAAAACCTCAATCTAAATTCTGCATCTCTATTGTGTAATGATTTATTTTGGGAGAATAAATTGGGTTGTTTCAACTTAGTTCCTCTCTCCATCTTCTTGAAATTAATGCAAACTGGAGATAGGAAGGAGAACACCGTAAAGAAAGATTTGGTTTTGGTTGAGGTATAGCTGGGATCAGAACATCTAAGATTAAGTAAGCACACTTTAATATCAGTTTCATCAAAAAATAAAGGTAATCATTACCTCCACAAGCCAATCTATCTGAATTTTTTTCAAATGTGTTTGGAATCTAGGAAGAAGTATTGTCTAGGCCCACTTAAATTTCAAGAATGTCAATGTCATTGAAGGAAACTGTTTTAAAGGGGAAATTATTCATGGTACTACCACCATCATTCAACCACTTTTATTTTCAAGATTCCTTTTTATCTTTCATCTGTTGTTTAAAAAATGTTTTACAAAATTTTGTTTACAAAATTCTGTACTGGACTGGACCATAATAACACAAAAAGAATAGGTCTATCTCTATAAAATCTTTATAATTAATGTCATAAGTGGCTAAAAATACTCTTCTAATAAGTTGTGATCAACATAAGAACTCAATTGTCTACTGTTCAGTACCTTTTCCACTTTTAAAGGATAATAATGTAATAAACATCCTCAGAAATATATCGATTATTTTATTTATAGGATACAGTGCTACTTCAAGTTTCTTTCAAAATTATCTGAAGGAAATTATCGTGAACAATGTTTTAAGAATGGACATGGGGCATTTGTTTTGTTTTTCTTAGCTATGATCTAAAGTAATATAATCTACAAAAAAAAATTACACTTTCAGGGAAAAAATCATATCCCTTTTTAAAGGTCTGGTATTTGGGGGATGGGAAAATATCTCAAAGACTACAGCACTGCTTGCAACTCAAGGCTCCAAGTTCTACCCCCGTACCCCACATACAGGGTGTGTGGGTCTCCACACGCCCTGCTGGGTGGTCCTGGTGGCTCCCAGAGGCACTGCAGGCTGAACCTTAACCACCATGGTTCTAGGATCAGCCATTGCTAGGATGGCCGTTGGTATCCCCCTAGTCCCACTGGGGTGGTCCCTCCAAAACAAAGTCTGATATTTGAAGATATTTCATATCCTATAATGAGTTACCCAAAAGAAACAAAGCTAATATATTAGTTCTATTTGAACTGCTATCACATGTGTTTCTTCCACTCTTCTCTAACAGGAATGTTAACACTTAATCAAAAAAATACTGATCACTGTTGTAGACCTAGATGACTCAGTAGTTATTCTTTTGCTCCAAACTCATAAAAAAGCTGGATTATAATGTAATGAAGGAAATATAGCTAAGCTTAAAGGTCAGCAAGGAAATACCCCGACACTCAAACAAGAAGAATAGTCAGAACTTCCTATAGTTAGAAACTAGAGCCTGTGTGGAAGCCGTGAAGTACAACACCTGTAAAACACAGACTATAGCAACACAGCCCCCATACAACCTTGAGTAAACAGAAGTGAAACAGGAACCCTGGGTGGAAAGATTTTTCTGTACTAGAGTACACAAGAGCACACAAGTTATAGCAGATGATATGGGGACCCTGTACCAAATGTTTAACACAGAATTGACTGAGAAACAAAGAAACTAAGATAATGTAGTAAAGTGACTTTACTCATCTAAAACACATGCAATTCTTGAGGCTGCAGCAACAGAGACAGAGGTTAGGGCACTTGCTTTCCACAGCCAACTCTGCTTCAATCCTCAGTGTCCCTTACGGCCCCCCAAGCACAGCCCAAGAGTAACTCCTAATTGCAGAGCCAGGAGAAATTGGTAAGCATCCTAGATGTGCCCTCTACCCCCAAAAAGAAATAGAACACATGAAACTCTTTCAAAAAGCAAACCCAGATAAAGATGATGTCACAAAGATAACTGCATAAACAACTAGCCAAGAGGAAAAAACATCAGCAGATGTTAACAAAAACTGTACTATGATTATCTGGAGACAAAACTACTTAAGACCAATTTTAATAAGCATTTTTCTCTAGAGGAAAAAAAAGTTAAAACCCTTAGGCAAAAGAAGACATTTAAAAAAGATTAGTGAAGCCCTTTTATTTATGTATTTATTTATTTATTAGTGAAACATCATGAGGTACGGTTGTAGACTTGCAAATTTTCATGCTTGGGTTTTAATTATACAATGATTGAGTACCCATTCCTCCATGAGTGCCCGTTCTCCACCAACAATGATCCCAGCAGCCCTCCTAACCCCCCCATCTACCCCACCCCACCCTGCCTCTGTGGCAAGGCATTCCCTTTTGCTCTCTCTTTCCTTTAGGGTGTTGCAGTTTGCAATAGAGGTATTGAGTAGCCATCTATAGTCTACTTTGAGCACGCATCTCTAAACATCCTTTAGTTGGTGTTCCCTTCTCTATTTGAGCTGCCTTTTGCTGGCTTCCAAGCCCTGGAGCAGACCTCCTGGTACTTATCTCAACTATTCTTGGGTGTTCAACTCCCATTCTGTTACTTTATATTCCCCAGATGAGTGCAGTCTTTCTATGTCTGTCCCTCTCTTTCTGGCTCATTTCACTTAGTATGATACTTTCCAAGTAGAACCACTTGTATGTAAATTTCATGACTTCATCTTTTCTAACAGCTGCATAGTATCCCATTGTGTAGATGTACCAAGTTTCTTTAACCAGTCATCTATTCTCAGGCACTCAGGTTTTTTCCAAATTTTGGCTATTGTGAACAGTGCAGCAATGAACATTGAAGTGCAGATGTCATTTTGACTGTACTTTTTTGCCTTTCCAGGATATATTCCTAGGAGTGGTTTTTGACCACTTGACCCAAATGGGAGCAGGATCAAATGGGAGCTCAATTTGTAATTTTTTGAGAATAAAGCTCCTAAATAATCACTGAAAATTTAAATATTTAAAACCAAGGCATGGTCTGTTCCCCCTGGCAGCCCGGTGGTCGTCATCCTCCAGAGGACAGTGGACAGTCAGGTTTGGGCCCACAGTGATGAGACATGTAGGGTCACATGGGGTGGGGTTGGAGCCGGCCCTTTCCTCCCCACCCCAACAAGACCCCGAGTCGCTGCCCACGAACAGCCTCTCTGGCTACTCATCAAGCTGCTTAACGGCCATGATCCCAGAGACTAGGAAACATATCTCGAAACCCAGCGGCTTTTGGCAGATATGCGTCCGGACCACACAGTAGGTTACTGTTGCAGGGCCACCTCGGGGGGAAAGGGTGCTGTCCCTCCACCTTCTCCCCTTAAGTGGCTCCGTGGCCACCATCTTCCAGAGGCCATTGAACAGTCAGGTTTGGGCCCACAGTGACAAGACACGCAGAGCCTCACAGGATGGGGGTGTAGTCGGCCCTTTCCTCCCCACCCCAGGGAGATCCCGAGTCGCTGCCAACGAACGGCCTCACTGGCTCCTGATCAAACTGCTTAATGGCCATGATCTCAGAGTCTCAGAATTAAATTTCAGAACCCAGTGGCTTTTGGCAGAAATGCATTTGGTCCCTGCAGTAGGTTACTGGCGCTGGACCACCCCAAGTGGGAATAGGTTTCGTGCCTTGGCCTGTTTCCCCTGGCAGCCTGGTGGCTGCCATCCTCCAGATGCCACTGAACAGTCAGGTTTGGGCCCACAGTGACAAGACACGTGGGGTCTCACGGAATGGGGGTGGAGCCGGCCCTTTCCTTCCCACCCAAAGAGACCCTGAGTTACCGCCCACGAATGGCCTCTGTGGCTCCTGATCAACCTGCATAACAACCATGATCCCAGAGACTCAGGAACAAATCTTGGAACCCAGCAGGTTTTGGCAGAAATCCCTCCAGATTTAATTGTTAAAATTTCAGAATTTCAAAATCGCGTGGCCACTACTGCAGCCGCATGACATATGTTACTCATAACCAGCAATAGAAAACAAATTGTCTACAGTTGCCTTTTCAGCAGATCTGAGTGTTGAGGTAAAATCCCAAATAATAATGGTGGGTCTGGTGTCAAAATATTGAATGTAATCTAAGTAGAGAGAGAGAGTAATGTGGAAATCATCTGCCCCACAGGTAGGGGGAGGGCGTGGGATGGTGATATACTGGGGGTTTTGGTGGTGGAGAATGGCACTGGTGAAGGTATGTGTGTTTCATTGTATGACCGAGACATAAACCCGAAAGCTTTGTAACTGCTCTCATGGTGATTCAATAAATAAAAGTATACAAAATGAAAAAAAAAAATTAAAAAAATAAAACCAAGGCAAAATGCAAATATCAAAACAGGTCCAAAATATAAGCTATAACTGGAGAAAAAGTTATAAAAATTAAATGTAGTTATTAGAAAGAAAGTGAAAACAATTTAAAAGAAACTTAAATAAAAGAACTATACCACAATTATGGGAGAAGAATAACAAAGATTAATGAAGAGTTTAGAACACAGATGTTTAAAACCAAATGCAGATCTCTGAAAAGGCCAATAAAATATGTAAGTCTCACAGAAAGACCAATAGAAAGACAAAATAAACAATTAAGTGTCCCTCACCAAAAGATGTTCTATAGATGTTCTATGTTTTTACTAAAAAAAAAAAAACTATTAAGTAACAATAGTGTATTCTGGAAGCATTAATATTTTGGACTTTATTTTTTGGGTTTTTTTGTTGTTGTTTGGGGGCCACAACCAGTGGTGCTCAGGGCTTACTCCTTACTCTGTGCTCAAGGTTCACCACTATGGGGCTTCAGGGGGTTCATATGTTAGAGATGGAACAAGTGTACGCCACATGCAAGGCAAGCACCTTACTAACTCTACTATTTCTCCAGTCCAGAGATCACTTTTTTAAAACTATAAACAAAACACTTCCCTTCACTAAAAAAACCACATCATGATTAGTTTCACAAAACAAACAAACAAACACTGCCTTCCAGTTGTTCATCGATTTTCTCGAGTGGGCACCAGTGACGTCTCTATTTTTGAGACTTGTTGTTACTGAGTTTGGCATATTGAATACGTCACAGGTAGCTTGCCAGGCTTTGCCATGCAGGCGCAATACTCTCGGTAGCTTGCCAGGCTCTCCAGAGGGCAGAGGAATCAAACCCAGCTGAGCCGGGCTGGCTGCACACAAAGAAAATGCCCTACCGCTGTACTATCGCTCCAGCTCCAGTTTTAATAAAAGGGCAGGTGATCTCTGATTATAAAATACTTACACGAACAAAATAAAACAAACAGGGAAAATTGTTTGGTTATTTCATGTGCCTCGAATAATGCTGATATGAAAATGAGAACAGAAAATAGCTAGAAAAAGTTGGTCAAGTCCATCTTACTTTTGCTTATAAATGCAAACAACCTACATAAAATTAAAGCAATAAAGTTCAGTAGTCTTTAAAGGAAAACTGTGTATCTTATTTTTATCAGTATTGGAGGGTGGTATCTAGATTACAACTGGCTGTGCACAGAAATCAGTGCTGCCCTGGTTCAGGGTACCATACGTGGTGTCAGGAATCAAATCTCAGGTAGGTTGGTTACATGCAAGGGAAGTGCATATAACCTTCTATAGTATCCCTCTGGCCCTGTAGTTTTATATATGTTGAAATATTAAATAAAAATTGCAAAAAAAATTTTTTATCTATGATTCAAGAAGTTTTGATTAGAGTCAACACTCTTTCAAAAATATGAATTAAGGAAAACAACATCCTTAAATCTAATAAAGGGAATCTACCAACTCTGTAACAAATCTCAAATGCAATAAAATTATTAAAAATGAACTTTCTGAATCATAATCAAGATAAGAATACTCACCATAATCACTCTTTCCACCCCATGGTGCAATGAAAGTTCTAACCAGATCAAGTAAAATAAAGAAAAATCAGTGTGTGAGACGTTGTTAAAGGGATAAACCTCTCGAAATATACATATGATATTACTGTCTATTCAAGACCCAACAGACTGTAAGAATAAGAGTTCAGTGACATATGTCTGTATATATGTGGCTGTAGGATTAACATACAAAAGCCAGTATTCTTAACACCTAACTAGAAAATATAGGCAAAAATCATTAGAGCAACAAAAACTTAAGGTACCTTGAAACAAGTTATACATGCAAAACTTTGGATAAAGCATACCAAAAACAAGAAAACCAACTGTGTAAATGGACATGGACTATTTAGTGAAAGGGAAGCTTCATTAGCATAAAGATATCAGTTCTTTATGTATAAATACAATGTAATAGGCATTTACAAGTAGACAGCTGACAGAGCAGGCTTGCCCCACCAATCATCAAGTTTAATTGAAACAGATGTCACACATTATTTATTATTTAACTCTCTGGTTTTGTAATATAGGCATGAAGCTTGGAAAACCTGCTGATTTAAGTGATCAGCATATTGTTAGCTTAGCTTCACAATCATTATTTCCTCCAACTATTTTGACATGAACTGATTGTAGAAAATTTTGGATTAGATGTGAAGTGATGTATTTTGATGAATGAATAAACAATGGCTTAATACCAAGACAACATATGGTAAAATACTGAGCTCAGAATCCTGTTGATAAGAATAACTATACACATTCTGCCTAATGAAGAGATATTACAATCCTTAGCAGTGCCAGAGAGCTACTGTGTTCTTTTCTAGCCCTCAGGTATTTCATATATGTATATAAATATATACATACACAATATACATACATATATATAACATATATATATGTACCTGATGAGGTTAACAACTGAATACCTTCATCACAGAACATCTGCCAAAATAGATGTGGAAGATGTCTGACTTTAAACAGGACCATCTATATCCCTAAACATATACTACAGCCAGGTGTCAAATATACATTTACATAACTAAATTAAGCTAACCAACATAAACACTTAATTCTATTGTATGATAAGAAAAATAACTGACTTGGGTTTGAGCTAGGCACACTTGAAAAAAGCCGATGCATTATTCCACAACAGCAAGGCACAGTAACAAAATTGTGAATACAGACAGCCTTATCAGCAAACTTGAAGACAAAATACAAATTATCGTTAAGTAAAAATCATCTGCCTCACAAGCATTGGGAAGGGTGGGGGGTATATTGGGGTTCTTGGTGGTGAAAAATGAGTACTGGTGAAGGGAAAGGTGTTTGATCATTGTATGACTGAGACTTAAACCTGAAAGCTTTGTAACTTTTCCCAGTGATTCAATAAATAAATATAAGAAAAAAATAAATAAATAAAATTATGAAAAAAAAAGTAAGGTGTAGTTCATGCCCAATTCAATCAGCTAATCAATAGCTGAATAAATAGCAGTACTCCTACATAAATATTTATATACAAATTATCAACAATAACAAAGTGACAAATAAGGAAAGGTATGTAATGGATAATAGCAAAAGGAATAACCTCTGAATTATAAGAATATCAAAAGAGAGAAAAAAACGAGAAAGGAGAGGAAGATCTGAAGGAAGAAATAATAACTGAAATTTCCCCAGTCTCTGGAAGGTTTCTGCACAGATTAAAGAGGCCAAAAGTTTATCAAACATAATAGGCTCAAAAAGAACAATTGACCCAGAGAGAGAGACTACAATAAAGCAAAAAAAGAAAACCTCAAATACAAGGCGAATAAGGTAAGAATCACACAGATCTCCCATATGAAACCATATAATCAAGACAAGAACGGAAAGACATAGTTAAAGTAGCAATGCAGCACTGTCCCCCCATTGTTCATCAACTTGCTTGAGCAGGGACCAGTAATGTCTCCATTGTGAGACTTATTGTTACTGTCTTTGGCATATCGAATACATCACGGGTAGCTTGCCAGGCTTTGCCATGTGGGCGAGAGGTAGCTTGCTGTGCTCTCTGAGAAGGACGGAGAAATCGATCCCGGGTCGGTCAGGTAGGCCACATGCAAGGCAAACGCCCTACCGCTGTGCTATCGCTCCAAGTACTGAATGAAAAAAAAAAAATATATATATATATATATCAACCTGAAGTCCACTACCAGACAAGCTGTCATTTAGATTTGAGGGAGGGATAAAAACATTCAAAAAGAAACAAGAGCTGGTGACATCTGCTATGACTAAACCAACCCTACAATTAATTAATTACTAAAAGGCCACCTATGATTAGCTAATTACAGAAATAACAACCCCCCACAGATAAATGGTAACACAGCCCTCTATAGCAATAACCTCTCAATATCAGCAGACTAAACTCTCTCATCAAAAGGCAGTGGATCAAAGACCTTGCGATCAGACCAGAATCCATAAAACACACTGAGAAGAATATAGGCAAAATGATCCAAGATTTGAACCTCACAAGTGTTTTCAATATGTTTCCATTGGCAAAGGCAACAGAAACAAATATAAATAACTGGAACTAGCTAAAACTAAGATACCCAGCTGAACAGGAGATAAATATTTACACTCAACACAGCAGATAAAGAGATGTGTAAGGGAAAAATATTATCAAAAAATGGGGAGAGGAAATGAACAATTCTCCGGAGAGAGGAAAATGGCCAATAGGCACACGAAGAACTGCTCATCAGCATTTACCATCAGGAAAATCCAAATCAAGACAATAAGATGTTGTTTTACACCAGCAGGAATTGTACATAACAAATAAAAATAAAATAAAACAGGCAATAATCTGTGCACCGGGGGTGTGCTAAAAAGGAGCTAAAGGGAATGTTTATCTGTTTCAAAACCTGTGGGAAACAACAGGGCTATTTCTCAGAACATATGATTCAGAAATTCCACTTCCTGGTGTCTACCACCAAGACACAAAAACATTCAGAAGAAGATATGCAGGGCTGGAGAGTTCAGTTCAGCAGGTAAGACGTCTGTGGACCAAAAACAAAACACAAAGAAAAAAATCAAAAGAACATATACAGACCACTATTCAGTGTAGTACTTAGCACAACAGCCAGGCTAGGAAATCAACCTATATGCGTAAGAATGGATGAGTGGATAAAGTGTGGTGTGTATAGATACAACGGGAGGATGAAGTACTGCAACATGCTACAACTTGGATGGAACTGGGCGATGTCGTAGTCTGCGAAGTAAGTCAGAAGACAAATATGTGGTATGCAGAGTAACAGGACAGGGAAACGCACGGTTTTAAAGGGGAAACACTGCGATTACCCTGGTCCCTAAGTTATAAGACTGAGGTTGGACCAGGAAAGAAACAGAGGGGGGTGAAGACAAAGAGGCAGACGGACTGTCACACTGGCAGGAGGTGGGAGCCTGGTAGGCAAAAAGAAGAAATCAGAGATGAAACAAATCTGAGATGAGGGCCTGAGTGCACAAGAAATCACCGCGACGTTTAAGGAAGGGGGAGATGGTAAAACCAAATGAAGGCTGAATTAAGATCGCCCGGATTCCTATGATCCTGGGATCGCTGCGAGAACAGACAAAGTGGTCCCGTGCAAGTGAGGCAGCCAGGCAGATAGACAGGAAAGACCCCAAGACAATGAAACTTCTAGGGAAGTAAGCCACCAGAATTCACAATGAAATTTTGGGGGAATAGTACTGTAGCACTGTCCTCCCTAAATTCCTAAATAATTCCAATGAGACCCGAGATAAGACCTTCGGCAGTGGACCCTGAAGAGATCGGACTCCCTCCTCATGAAGGAAATTTCTCGAATACCCTCGGACCCCTCCTTCATCGGTCAACGTCAGCAATTCAGCCCAGAGAAGACTCCAGAACATTCCAGACCATGACCACGGGAAAAGATAAAGCCAAAGAGCCCACGCAAGATTCTCTCCGCCCGTGCAGAAGTCCATGTTCTCCCTTCACCATCTCTCTCCTCTGCTCTCTTCCTTCCCCTTCTTGCTCTCGCTCCCTTCCCTCCATACCTTCAAAACCCTCTGAATAAAAGTCAGAAAGAACGGGATAGACACAGAAAGACTGCATTCATCTGGGGACCATAAAGTAACAAAATCGGAGACTAACACCCAGGAGTGGCCGAGATTAGTACCAGGAATATTGCTCCATGGCTTGGAGGCCAGCCACACGAGCTAGGGGAAAAGGCAGCTCAGATAGAGAAGGGAGCACCAAATAAAGGGTGTTGGGAAGATCCTCCCAGGATGGGAGAAGCATGCTGAAAGTAGACTATAGGACCGAACATGGTTGCCACTCAATGCCTCTTTTGCAAACCATAAGACCCAAAAGAAGAGAGAGAACGAAAGTGAATACCCTGCCACAGCGGCAGGGTGGGATGGGGAGGGTGGGGAGGGGATGCTGGGACCCGTGGTGGTGGAGGATGGGCACTGGTGGAGGAATGGGTACTTGATCATTGTATAACTGAAACCCAAGCACAAAAACTTATAAGTCTATAACTGTACCTCATGGTGTTTCACTAATTAAAAAAAAAAAAAACCTGCCCGTCTACTCCCCTCCTGCCAAGGGCGGCTCCTGGCTGGCCTGAGCACTCTCTCCAGAGAAATCGGGCGGCAGGGCCCCTCCTCCCTCTGCGCCAGGCGCCGGGCGGCCTGCAGGTTTGGCTGGCGGCCGCCGGGGGGCGCTCGAGGCTCCGGCCGAGTCCCAGCGGCCGGGGCGGGGCAGGAGGGGGCCGGGCCCTCTCTCCTCCCGTCCCCCGCCCCCCGGCCCCGAGCCCGACCGCAGCGCCCTCGGGCCAGCCGCCCCGCTCCGCGTCGCCGCAAGGACCCCCGCCCCCCACCCACAAGCCACCCCGCCCCGCGCCGCCTTACTTATACTCCTCCTCCCGGGCGAGGAAGTCCCGCCGAGGGCGTGCCGGGAGCTGCGGAGCCGGGACGCTTCGTCCCTGCGAAAGAGACAGACCTTCAAGCCCGAGGTCCGAGAGAACGGGCGCCCACCCCACCACCCCCAACCCCCAGCCCCCCGAAGCCGCTCGCTGATCTGCACTCTGCGCCTCCACGGACCCGGTGGCCAGAACTGCGGCCCGCCATCTTCCGCGACCGAGACGCCGTTCCCGAGGCAACCGGGCAACATCCCGCGAGACCCAGCACATCCCGCGCGACCTTCCGCCCCCGGCCTCGGGCGGGTGCGCTTGGGGAGGACTCCTGGCGTGAACGGCCAGAGGAAGCGGTGAACCTGGTAGGGGGCAGGGAGGGTGCTGAGCCGTGCACCTGCCTACCAGCAGGGCTCCACCCCAGGAATTTCTTAAGGTTTGGACAGTTTGTTTGTTTGTTTGCTTTTTGGGTCACACCCAGCGGTGCACAGGGGTTACTTCTGGCTCTGCACTCAGGAGTCACTCCTGCTGGTGCTTAGGGGACCATATGGGATGCTGGGAATCGAACCCCGGTTGGCCCGTGCAAGGTAAAGGCCTCAGTGCTGTTGCTCCAGCCCCAAGGTTTGCACTCTTTGCAACCCACATTGGCAGGTCTGTTTTTGATATTCAGGAAGCAAGCCATTGAGAAGTGTCTACTGGGGCGCTGGAGTGATCCCTGGTTCAGCCTCTGTGGAAAACAGCACGGATACTTCTGAAAATAACACTAGTTTCCATCAGACTGCAAAATTCCATTTCTTGGTATCTAATCTATCCCATGAACCTAACACATGTTCACTGCAGTGCTAAGTACTATTTTGTAATATGGGGAGGAAAGAAAAAAACAAAACATAGCTATAAGTAAAGATAAAAATCTTAACGTTTTCTGCAAATTGCAAGGAACTAGAAGACATCATATTAAGTAAAACAGGTCAGAGGGAGAACAAAGAATGGATAATCTTATTCATCTGCAGTGCTAAGTACAATTTTGTAATATGGGGAGAAAAAAAAACATAGCTACATAGCTACATATAGAAAAACAAAACAAGGGAATCAGCAAATAAGGACAAACTTTTGGCCTTTGATCACAAAAATAATATTCTCAAGCAGTGAGGAAGGGGGAGGAAAAGGTGAACTAGGAAGAAGTGACACAAGGCTGGGGTGGAGGGTCCCAGGCATGGTGATGAAGGTGCAGTAACTTTGTTCGTTAAAACTATGAAAGTTGATGCTGAATTGTAACCATGTTACTTAAACTACAACTGAAAGAGGAAAAAAGAAAATTAGACTTTGTTGAAATTAGACTTAGTGAATCTAAGGTCTCTGCTGGAAGCTAAACTCTAAGCTACAAAGCTAACTGGCAGCCAAAGTAGTTCCATACTGGTGTTACCCCAGGGTTCCTAGTGGGATAAAATACTAATCTGTTTCGAAGAAAACTTGCTCTAATTAAGTCCTCCAGGTTCCTAGATTAAGATCAAGAGAATATGAGTCCAATATCAAAAGTTTCCAGGCGTTAAGGAAACAAGTCATCGGGGCTGGAGAAATAGCACAGCGGGTAGGGCATTTGTGTTGCACGCTGCCGACCCGGGGTCAATTCCCAGTGTCCCATATGGTCCCCTGAGCATCACCAGGAGTAACTCCTGAGTGCAGAGCCAGGAGTAACCCCTGTGCATTGCCAGGCGTGACCCAAAAAGCAAAAGAAAATAAAAAGTCATCATGAGTGAGCATTCAGAAAAAATAAATATTTAGGACCCCCCCCCGCCTCAGGAATACAGGCATTTTTTTTCTCTTTTTGGGTTGCACCCAGCGATGCTCAGGGGTTACTCCTGGATCTACTCAGGAATCACTCCTAGCGGTGCTCAGGGGATCATATGGGATGTTGGGAATCGAATCCGGGCCGGCCACGTGCAAGGTAAACCCCCTACCCGCTGTGCTAATGCTCCAGCCCCAATACAGGCATTTTATTGGCAATAAAATATTGAAGGTTTATCTGGGAAAAGATTTAAAGAACTAAGGTAATTATGAGCACAAAACAAGAGACTATCTGAAATAAATAAGCAGATCTGACCAACAGTTAAATGACTTTTATTTATTTATTTATTTATTTATTTGTTAAATGACTTTTAAAGATATTAAACATTTATTTGTTGAAATAAAAATGTTTGTGGGTGAGCTGAATAACAGATTGTGTAGTCTGTAAATACAGATAATTTGTAGCATGTTCCAAGAATTCACATTTTAAAATTTGAGAAACAATATTACAAACATGGCATGCACAACATCTTATTATCTCATTCTTACTTTGGACAACCTGGCAGGCTACCAAATGTAACCTGCCCGCACGGCAGAGTCTGGCAAACTCCCCGTGGTGTACCCAATATGCCAAATACCAGTAACAATGATGGGTCTCATTCTCCTAACCCTGAAAGAGCCTTGAATATGACACTTCTTAAAAACTCAGGGCTAGAGCGAAGGAGACATTACCGGTGCCTGCTCGAGACAATCGACGAACAACAGGATGATCGTGATCATGATTACAAACACAAATTGCTTAGAGTTTCCCAGCAGTTATCAAAGAACCAAGCACCACAGTATCACAAGAAAAAGAAATTTAAAAATCATTCCTAGATGTGACAGAAGTGTCTATATAAAAAATTCTACAAAGAATTCTATTTACAGCCACTTAATAAGTTTATCAAAGTAGAATATAAAGTCAATATACAAAAGCTATTTATATTTATTGTCAAGGAGCAATTTCATATCAAAACTTAAAATGCAGTACCATTCTGCATGCATCAGAAACCATAAATGCCAAAATCTAAATCTAGTAAAATGTGTGAAAAGTGTATGTTGAAAACTTAAAATTAATCAAGATAAAATAATTTGAAAGATATTCCATATTTGAAGATTGGAAAACTATACTGTCTCTAAAAATCAACATCCTAGCAGGGCATTTAGGGAAATTAACAACCTGTAAAGATACCAAGATTCGTTGAACTAAGCCACATTTATTAGGAACTTATTAGGAGTATTCACTATTTTCTTTGGAATTTCATTTCCGGTTTCTTGACACCCATTCTACAAATGTTTTTATTAGATTTCATAAATAATAAATAGATAACTTTAAGTCACAATTTGAATGGTAGTCCAAATTTTCTTTTATAATTAGTTGACTCTTTTTTTTTTTTTTTTGGCGTCACACCCAGCATTGCACAGAGTTTACTCCTGGCTCATGCACTCAGGAATTACTTCTGGCAGTGCTTGGGGGAGCATATGGGATGCTGGGAATTGAACCCGGGTTGGCCGCATGCAAGGCAAACGCCCTACCCACTGTGCTATTGCTCCAGCCCCAGACTTTTTTATATTAATGTGATCTTTAAGAAAATGTTATTTACAACTCACAAAAGTATAGATCTTTTTTAGTGAGTAAGATAGTTTTTATTTTTTTTTTAAAAAAAAAAGACCTATTTGAATACCGAGCAGCTGTTAGGAGAGATGAAGTCATGAAATTTGCTTATAAGTGGGTGGACATGGACAGTATCACACTAAGTGAAATGAATCAGAAAGAGAGGGACAGACATAGAAGGACTGAACTCATTTGTGGAATATAAAATAACATAATATGAGACTGACACCCAAGGACAGTGGACACAAGGACCAGGAATATTGCCCAATAGTTGGAAACCTATCTCACAAGCTGCGGGAGAAAGCAGCTGAATAGAGAAGGGATCACTAAGACAATGATGGTTGGAGGAATCATTCAGGATGGGAGGTGTGTGCTGAAAGTAGATAAAGGACCAAACATGATAATCTCTCTCAGTATCTGTATTGCAAACCATGGGTGTAGATGTCAACTGAAAAACAGTACATGGCACTTGAACATGAGAGCAACATTTGAACTTCTTATTAAGATTCGTTTTCAGGATCCAGAGTGACAGTATAGCCAATAGGGTACTTGCCTTCCATGCAGCCAACCTGGATCTCATCCCTGTCATCCCACCTGCTTCTCTGAGCCCGCCAGGAATGACACTAGAGTGAAGAGCCAGGATTAATCCCTCAGCATCACGAGGTGTGTGCCCCCTAAAAAAGAATTTATTTTTAATTTAGTCACCCATAACAAATAATAATAGGAAGGGCATGCATGCAACCTAGCTAAGATGATATTTGATAATTCAGACATTTAAAATATTTTAATAATGTAGGAGTACTGCTAGTTGTTCAGCCGTTGATTAAGCTGATTGAATTGAGCATGAACTCCACATTACTTTTTCTTTTTTTAATTCAGAATGTTAAAAGGTAAAGGTAAAGGCCCTCCTGTTGTTCGTCGATTTGCTCGAGCGGGCCCAGTAACGTCTCCATTGGAGACTTTGTTGTTACTGTGTCTGGCATATCGAATACGTCACGGGGAGCTTGCCAGGCTCTGCTGTGCGGGCGAGATACTCTCGGTAGCTTGCCAGGCTCTCCGAGAGGGGCTGAGGAATCGAACTCGTGTCAGCCATGTTGGCTGCGTGCAAGGCAAACGCCCTACAGCTGTGCTATCGCTCCAGCCCTCAGAATGTTAATTTTATTATTTTATTATTTCCCCCCCCACTCCCTTTTTTTTTTTTTTGATTCACCATGATATACAGTTACAAAGCTTTCATGTTTGAGCTTCGGTCATACAATTATCAAAAACCCATCTCTTCACCAGTGCACATTTTCCACCACCAAAATCCCCAGTATTCCCCCACCTCCACCCCCGTTACAACCCTTCCCCTGCCTATGTGGCAGACAGTTTACCCCATACTCTATCTCGACTTTGGTTACATTCGATATTTTGACACCAGTCTCACCACCACTGAAATCTGCTGAAAAGGCAATGCCAGACTGTTTGTTTTGTACTGCTTGCTATGGATAAAATATAATGTTCAGGAAATTCTGTGTCATTCTCTTCCAGGAGCTTTAGTTTATAGTCTCTGGGTCTTGGCCGTTGATGAGATTACATGGCACCGAGAGCAGTTCATGGACATAACTGCCAAGCTGGGGACCTGGGGGGAGGCCCAGTCCAGATCCAAGCGGGCTTGGTGATCCCAGTCACGGGTTCACGCATACCTGGGTTTTCCTGCTGGTCGAATCTCCAGTGAGGTTCATCCTGTCTTGAGTGAGACTCATTCCCTCTTGGGAGAGGTCATCCGAGCATGTGGAGACTGGCCTTGAGCATGGCAGTGGTTGGGTTCTGGAGGTTTTTGGCTGCTGGGGCTCTGCTTGGGGCAGGCAGGGCAACTCAACCCAACTGCCTCTGAGGTTCCCCAGTGAAGACAGCCTGGTGCGGGGTCAGGACATTCTGCGGCACTCTCTTCTGGGAGCTTTAGTTTATAGTCTCTGAGTCTTGTCCCTTGATGAGATTACATGGAGCTGGTGGGGAGGGCGGGCAGTTTGTGGGTGTGACTGCCAAACTACTAGAAAACTGGGGGGCTTGGGAGGAGGCCCAGTCCTGATCCAAGTGGGCCTGGAGATCTCAGTCATGGGTTCCCACCTATCTCCATGCTACAGGCCCTAACTGCTTCTATTGATCTCGTTCAAGATTTATGAGTCTCTGAAATAAGGCCAATAAGTGAGTTTATATACCTGAGCTGGAGATGGTTTGTGGGTGTGGCTCCCACATACCTAACTTTTGGCCGTTTAATTTCTTGCTAAACTTGGCGCCAAGTTGTTGGTATCTGACCAAAGGCACAGAAGCAATTTTGGGGTATTTGGAAGTCTGAAGGCACCATCAGGCTGCTGATACACTAGCCCCACAGGTACAGGTTGACCTGCTGGCACCAGCATACCTCCAGACAGTTAAAATATTTTAAATAAAATTGATTTTGAAAGACAGTGATATTGTTCAAAGAACATCCACTTTATTTTTTCAAGATTTTGCTTTATTTGCATAACTTTTTTTTATAAAATTGTTCATGATTTGTTACATTCAGTATCCCAACACAAATCCCACCACCGTTGCACCTTCCTATCACCATTATTTCCAATTTTTCCAACCACCCCTCAGGCAGTCCCTATAAGCAGGCCCTGAATAATTTATTTTATATTTCTTGTTATAAATAATTCACTAAAAATGATCAAAAATGTTTTCTTAGAGGAAAATGTGTGAAGATTGTTGTATCTCACCGTGGAGACATTATATCAACTAAACTTTGGTCATTTAGAAAATGATCTGTATCGTAGAGAAGATAGAGAGGGGGAAAAGGTGACCTTTTTAAAAGACATTTTACTCTTGTGACTGAGAACTCTGGATTCAAAGAGACTGGGAATGAGATCCTCTGCCCGTATCTCCTGGTCTCTGGCAACTCTGCAGTCATGCCCATCTGCCACCCCTGGTAGCGCCAGAAAATTTTATCATTGGCCACCATCCAGATTGCATGTCCTCTCCCAGAAAGGAGCATAACATGACAGTCCCCATAAACATGCCACCAGACCCTGCACCAGGCTGTTTCACTCGGGATGCCCCAGAGTGGGGACAGGTGAGAATCTTCCCCGCACCAAGGGATCCTGCCCAGGCAGCTGAAAACCTCCAGAACTCAACCTCCACCCTACTCACAGCTGCTCTCCACAGGCTCGGGCCCAAGCTCACCCATGAGCGCACCTTTTCCTGGACTGCGTGGCAGTAGGAGACACCCTACCCATACTCCAAGAGTATCGCATCACATTTGATGATGATTCAAAGTAGAAGGCGACTGACCTTAGAGGAAAATATATTATTTTGATTCTGCTTTGGGGCAGGAATTGAGGTTTGGGATGGAAACACCTGAAATATGGTGGTGGGAAGGTGTAATGGTGGTGGGATCGGTGCTTGAATATTAAATGTAATCAAATATTGTGAACAACTTTATAAAATTTAAAAAGAAAGACATTTTAATGTGTTTTTCAAGTACTATCATATAGTGTAGAATTATGTAACAGGGTTCAATATTAACTGACCAAA
The DNA here is from genome assembly GCF_029834395.1 of Sorex fumeus. Lineage (NCBI taxonomy): Eukaryota > Metazoa > Chordata > Mammalia > Eulipotyphla > Soricidae > Sorex > Sorex fumeus. The sequence goes on along the minus strand of NW_026606086.1, from coordinate 12,730,714 downwards.
TATCTTATCTTAGACTTTTGGAAGAGCAATAAAATTTTCTGCAGGAAAGCTTGTCTTGTATTTTAAAGTGATATATTTCTGATATCATGACAGAGCTTGGCAAGCTCCCCGTGTTGTATTCGATATGCCAAAAGCAGTAACAATAATGGTTCTCATTCCCCTAACCCTGAAAGAGCCTCCAATACGGCAGCATTGGGAAGGACGAGTAAGGAGAGGCTGCTAAAATCTCAGGACTGGGATGAATGGAGACGTTAATGGTGCCCACTCGAACAAATCGATGACAGTGATACTGTGATACAGTGATATTTCTGATATGACAACAAATGTGTTTGCTGTTTTCAAGTGACCCAATATAAAGAGTCATTTTATAAGGCTGCTCAGAACAAGAGATTATAACAAGATAGTGGTTCCCTCAGTCACAGCATTGCCAAACTAGGAGATTATTCAAATAGACTTAAACTAATGAAAGACACAGTTGAAGCTTGAGGAAGAAAGGTGAAAATTAAGCTCTAGATGTACCTCATCACATAACTCTTTCTGTAGTCACAAACACCCTGTATGTAGCCTGGAATTCCTTTTAAATCTTTACATACCAACTTTGTGGAAATGAAGTTCACTTCCCAAAGTATTGAAAGCTGCTTATTTTTCCTCTCTAAGATGACTTTAAACTCACTTACAGGGAAACCGTCAGACCAACAGCATCATTACGCAATCACCATGGATCCTTTCTGAAATATCTCAAGGACTAAAGTGAATGATGACAATGTATAAAAGGAAGCACTTTGTATCACTCCTTGTGGTGCCTCAGGGAACATACACAGTGCTGGGGATCCAATCAGGGTCAGCCCCATCATCAGGCAAAGTGCCTTAGATTCCTGAATTATGTCTGAGCCTCCACACCCACTTTATTAACACTACTCAGTCTCTTTCCAAACTCTGGCAACAGGGGCCACAGGGAGAATACCGTGGGTAGAGCGTTTGATTGAAACAATGCCCACCCAGGTTTGAACCCTGATGCCCTAGCAGCCAGGAGTGATCCCTGAGAGAAGAAGCAGGAGTAAGCCCTGAGCACAGCTGGATGTGGCTACCGCCAAACAACAACAAACACCAAAATTTCCAAACCTCTGGCAACAAATAATTCATTCTTTATTTCTATAATGGTGTCATCGCAAAATGTTATATATGAATAAATCATATGATATTTAATCATTTAAACTGGCTTTTATGGGGCTGGAGAGATAGCACAGCGGGTAGGGCGTTTGCCTTGCACGCGTCTCACCCGGGTTCAATTCCCAGCATCCCATATGGTCCCCTGAGCACCGCCAGGAGTAACTCCTGAGTGCAGAGCCAGGACTAACCCCTGTACATCGCCGGATGTGACCCAAAAAAGAAAAAAATTAACTGGCTTTTATCCACTAAACAATTCTCTGGAGATTCATCCAGATTGGTGCATACATAAATAGCTCATTGATGTTGATTTTTCTCTACAGTATATTTATTTTCAAAAATAATTTCTGTTCTTTATTGCTTCCTTCCTTCTACTTTCTTTAGGCTTGGTTGTTATGATTTATAATTTCTAGACATTTATGAAATTGACGCTTAGCCTTTTAAATTTTCTTCTACATGCATTTTTAAGACTATGAATTTTCTTTAGATGCAACTTTAGCTGCACACAATCATTTTAAATCATATGTTCAATATCAATTAAAATTACTTTCTGATTTCTCGACAATTTCTTTATAAAATTATATGTAAATTTTTATTCATATCTTATTTTCCTAGTCAGGTAAACTTCTGAAATGTTTTGTTCTATTTTATGGTTTGCAGTCCTGGGAATAGAATCCAGGGCCTCACACAAGCAAGACAGCATGCTCTGCTGCTGTGCTCCATCTCCAGCACCTTTTTTCTCTCTTGCTTATAAATTTTACTTGCAACTTAATTCTCTTTTCCCCCTTTTATTCTGCTATTCTGGCATTCCTTTTTGCTTGTTACAGAATTCTTTTGGAAAGGGAATTAGGAAATTAAATATTGTATCTGCTAATGTTAACCTTTAGGAAAAGGTTAAAATAATCTCTCTGGAGCACCATGTTTAATTTTATTCCTCACCTGCCTGATAATATTTGCAGTTTAGAGAATAGGAAACTAACACCTAAGAATCGTAGAGATAAGGACAAGGAGGTTTACTCCACAGCTTGGAAGTCAGCCTCAAGTGCTGGGGGGAATGGCAGCTCAGATAGAGAAGGGAACATCAAGTAAAAGGTGTTTGGAGGACCCGCTAGGGTGGGAGATGCGTGCCTAGTGTAGATGAAACACAATGGCCACTCAATGCCTCTATTGCAAACTACAACACCCAAAAGGAAAGAGAGAGCAAAAGGGAATGCCCTGCCACAGAGGCAGGGTGTGGAGGTGGGGGATGGGGTGGGAGTGGTGGCAGGGATACTGGGACCATTGGTGGTGGAGAATGGGCACTGGTGGAGGGATGGGTACTCGATCATTGTATGACTGAAACATAAGCACAAGAAAGTTTCTAAGTCTGTAACTGTACCTCACAGTGATTCACTAATAATATATATATATATATATATATATATATATTTGCAGTTTAGTAAATTGGGGAATTCCCCTCTCACTGCCTTTATTTCATGCTCTCATTCTCTCTCTCTCTCTCTCTCTCTCTCTCTCTCTCTCTCTCTTCCTCTCTTCTCCCCCTTCCTCTCTCTTCTCCCTCTCTCTTCTCTTACTCCTATCATTTTCATTATAAATGTGGGAAGTTTCTTGGAAAGCTACAATTATTTTGATGAATTGGATTTCATTCTAATGCAATATTTTGCTTAATGTATCAGGCCTTTTAGAAATTAATTTACTATAGGCTTGTTCTTCAGTCCTGTGTTCTCCCTTGAACATGTATCTCACTTGTTTGTCTCGGTTTTTTGCTTATCATTTTTCTACTCTGGAGAAGTTTGTGTTATCTCTTGAACAAGAACTTTTTCCTTTCTCTTCCCCTCACATATTTCTAAATAAATTTCAGTTAAAAAGTTTCTTGCTTTAAAAAAAAAAGTAATTTACTACATTTCGTTCAACCAACATTTAAGTGTATTTATTTCAGACATCCCCAACCAATCTCACAAGAGACTCTCTTTTCTTTATTTTTAATTAAATACTAAATGCTATTCACCATTATATTTGCTTTTATTTCCTTTCTTAAACAAGATGGGACAAGATGAATAATAGGTTATTGCAAGTAAGCCTAAGAAATTTCCTTTCTTGAACATAGGTCAAGATGAAAAGATAAAAAATTGTTGCAAGTAACCCTTAGAAACAAAAATTATTCTTGTAGTACAGAAAAAAATTTCTTGTTTTGACTTTTGAGTCTTAATTTTTTAAGCTGAAAACTGGGAATTAGAGTATTTCTAACTTTATATTTTTAAATGTGAGAGCAATGACTATAAAGTATTAGAGTTTCTTGCACATTTTAATTGTTGCTTTAATGTGAAATAATTAACAGTTGTTGACCACCAATATTAGCATTCAGAGGACATGGTAGTCATAGTACTATTAAAGTAAATATTTTAATGTTTTAAATAAGTTTTAGCACAGCGGTAGGGTGTTTACCTTGCATGCAGCCAGCCCGGCCGAGCCAGGTTCAATTCCTCCACCCCTCTCGGACAGCCTGGCAAGCTACCAAGAGTATTAAATATGCCAAACACAGTAACAAGAAGTCTCATAATGGAGACGTTACTGGGCCCGCTCAAGCAAATCGATGAACAACGGGAGGACAGTTTACATATTTCAAATTAAATTTTCCTTTTTGTGTATCATTGTACAATCTTTCATATACCTTTCCATAGACTCACCTTTTGCCATAAGTTATTTAAATAATGATTTGATGATATTATGATATGGATATTTTCATACTTTTGTCAAACAAACAAACACTGTTCTCCCATTGTTCATCAGTTTGCTCGAGCGGGCCCAGAAATATCTCCATTTTGAGACTTGTTGTTACTGTGTTTGGCATATTGAATACGTCACAGGTAGCTTGCCAGGCTTTGCCGTGAGGGCGAGATACTCTTGGTAGCTTGCCGGGCTCTCCAAGAGGGATGGAGGAATCGAACCCAGCTCGGCTGGGCTGGTTGCGTGCAAGACAAATGCCCTACCGCTGTGCTATCGCTCCAGCCTGGTGATCCTAATTTATCTCTGAGGCTTAAGTTAACGTTTCTGGATATATCCACTTCAGAACTTAGAGCCTCCAGTATATCTGAAGCCTCAAATCTGCAGAAATTCCTCACTCATTATTTTTCTTTCCTGGGTGCAGTGATTTGGGTCACACCTGCTGTGTTCAGGGATCAGGCTGTAATTAGGGTTGAATCTTCTCTTGGAACCATATGAAATGTGGGGAACTGAACCTGAGTCAATTAGATGCAAGGTAAGTAACTATTATCACTTCACCTCTATCCCACTCGTTCTTATTAGAGGTGTTCAGTTTTCTTATAGAACACCCATAGGTTTCAAATAGGTGAGAACTTATAAGACAATGTTTGCACATCTCAGGATCTGCTACCAACCCCTGCCCTAACAACCAAATTGATAACTAGGATCAAACCTCACCACAACTGGGAACTGTCAATATGCTGATGTGGGGGGGGGGCATGACTAAATTAGATAACAATAACAAGTCAAGAACCAGAGTCATAGGCAAAAATGTAGATGTTGTGATGTTCAGTCAAGGAGCACACAATAGAAAGCAGAATAAAGGAGAGTTTGTTGATTGAGGGCCATACTCCCATGAAATTGTGTTTAATATTACTGTAAGGCTCCCTACCTCGAGCTCTACTAAGATGGAAGAGCCCAGGTGGGGTGGGGGGAAATAATTTATTTCATTTGACATAAGTCCTCCCGTTGTTCATCGATTTGCTCGAGCGGGCCCAGTAACGTCTCCATTGTGAGACTTCTTGTTACTGTGTTTGGCATATTGAATACTCTCGGTAGCTTGCCAGGCTCTCCAAGAGGGGCAGAGGAATCGAACCCGGCTCAGCCGGGCTGGCTGCACGCAAGGCAAGCACCCTACTGCTGTGCTAATTGTGGCAAATAGAACAATCCATTTACTGAAGCCATAAGAAATGACAATAATGAGTGGAGCAGCAGCAGGAAGCACTCACTAGTACCTGGCTTCAGTGAGAAGTAATTGGCAAAAAAAGAGTACAATGAAATCATGTCTCCTAAAAGCAATAACGTTCTGGAGTCATAGAGACTAGGTGGCAGCACTAATTATCAGAAGCCAGTTGGGTGTAATTCTCTTGGGCAGCAAGAATTGATCAGCAACCAGGAAGGCTACACATGGTGATCTATAGAGAAGGCTGGTAGGACATGATGTGCTCTGGAGCAACAGAGTTGGATTCACCAAAGGTAGCACTGTAGCACTGTCCTCCGGTTGTTCCTCGATTTGCTCGAGCAGGCACCAGTAACATCTCCATTGTGAGACTTGTTACTGTTTTTACCATATCGAATATGTCACGGGGAGCTTGCCAGGCTTTGCCGTGCATAGCTTGCCAGGCTGTTTGAGAGGGATGGAGGAATCGAACCCAGATTGGTCACTTGCAAGGCAAACGCCCTACCCACTGTACTATTGCTCCAGCCCACACCCAAAGGAATCATGTAATTAATATAAACAAAGGTGATATATTGTTGTATGGTCAAAAGATCAAGGTCATCTGTCCCAATGGGAATATATTTCTTGCCTAATTTCCAGAACAAAGGCATTTCTGTCACCCAGAAATGATCAATAGAGGAGATATCAGGTCAAATGGAAGCTCAATTTCTAGTTTTCTTAAGGTGTGTCCATATTGTTTTCCAAAATGGCCAGAATAGACAACATTCCCACCAGTAGTAAATGAAGTTCCTCTCTCCCAACCACACCGATGCCGGATATTCTTGTTCTTTTTAATGTGTGCCAGTCTTCTGGTGTGAGGTAATATCTTCTTGTTTTGATTTGAACTAGAAATTGAGCTCCCACATGACCCAGAAATTCCGCTCCTTGAAATATATCCCAAGGGCTTAAAAACTCTATTCAGAAAAGATATGTCCACTCCTCACAGTAGCTAAAACCAGAAAACAAACCCAGTGCCCAATAACATATCACTGGATAAAGAAACTATGGCACCTATACACAATAGAATACTACTTACTCCCCCCTAAGAAAAGATGAAGCCAGGCAACTTGTTGCTACTTGGAGACATCCAAAATATCATGCTAAGTGAAGTTAGTCATGGGGAGAGGGACAAAGAAAGTTCTCTCTCCTATGCAGATGTAACAGTGGAATAACAAATTGCCAAAGGCAACAGAAACAAAGAACTTGAGAACTGATATTTAGTAAATAGCATGACCCTGTGGGCTGGGGAAATAAAGCAAAAAGGATTCACTGAGACAATGGTGTAAGAAAGGGGTCATTCTAGAGGAGTTGTGATATGCATGATACCCTTTCAGGAACAGTATTGTAAAACCACAGTGCAGTGCCTAAAGCAAAAAACATAACAAAACCAAAAAAACTCTTGCTACAGAGGCAGAAAGTGAGGCAAGAGAGAAACTGGGTACTTTGGTGAAGGGAAGTGAGCCCTGGTCAAGGGAACAGGCTTGGAACATTGTACACATGAAATGTAATCATGAATAACCTTGTGATTCACTAGCAATTCCAAGTTAAAAATTAAAAGAGATATCATGTCTTTTGAGGTAGGACATTACAGTACAGTAGTAATTGTATACCATAGAGTTTTCTCCAAAGAGACTTTCTCAGTAAATTTAAACAGAGAAAGTGAATACATTGAAGATTTGCAAGATGTTGAACACAGGGTCTGACTAAGTATTGAGCTGAATACTCAATAACCCAAATTGTGTGGACACCTCTGTTAGAAAAAAGAAGGTTAGCACAAAACCCAAAAGGAGAGAGCAAAAGGAAATGCCCTGCCACAGAGGCAGGGTGGGGTGGAGGGGACGGGGTGGAGGTGGTGGGAGGGACAATGGGACCATTGGTGGAGAATGGGCACTGGTGAAGGGATGGGCACTCGATCATTGTATGACTGAAATGCAAGCACGAACATTTGTAAGTATGTAACTGTACCTCACGGTGATTCACTAATAAAAAATTTTTAAAAATAAAAGAAAAAGAAAAGAAAAAAGGTTAGGTAATAAGTGGAGTCTTGACCTTAATCAATTTCATAGTCTATTCATTTGCTTCAAAACTGAATATAAATTACTTAATGGTCATTTCCCTGGTACATAAACATATAATTAGAATGGACATGGGCTGGAGCGATAGCAAAGCATTAGGGCGTTTGCCTTGCACGCAGCCAACATGGCCGACCCAAGTTCAATTCCTCCACCCCTCTCGGAGAGCCCAGCAAGCTACCGAGAGTATCTCGCCTGCACAGCAGAGCCTGGCAAGCTACCCGTGATGTATTTGATATGCCAAACACAGTAACAACAAAGTCTCCAGTGGAGATATTACTGGACCCGCTTGAGCAAATCAATGAACAATGGGAGGACAGTGACAGTGACAGAATGGACATACCCAGCATTGGAAGAAACTTCATGATATCTTCTTGACCTAAAAAAGAGATATGTGTGTTTTCAAAAGGCCTGCAGCACTCTATCTCTCTTGCCGCCTGCATTCGGTGGTCTCGGGCCACTTCCCCCACCCCAGGGAGGCTCATGGCAATAGGTAGGCGAAGGAAGGAATGAGGGCCAGGCTGGTCGGTATCAAATGTAGTTTATTCCAATCTCCACTCCCCTTCTGCTTCTCTCTCTCTCTCTCGAGCCTGAGCCCCCTTCATTCTCCTCTTGCTCCCTCCTCATTCTCCTTCCGGCCTCTGGATCTGACTCTGCACACCCCCCCCCCCCCGCTTTTACAGTCTTAGTTTATATAGAATCTCACCATTCTACAAAGAAGTAATCACTGATGTCAAGAGAGGGGTTCGGCAGGGTGATACCATTTCACCGAAACTCTTCAGTGCCACCCTCGAGAACATCATGCGACGACTGGAATGGGAAGGAATGGGAGTGAAGATAGATAGTCGGCAACTACACCACCTCCGCTTTGCTGATGACATCGTTCTAATAACACCAAACATCAGCCAAGCGGCACAAATGCTGGCCGACTTCGACCATGAGTGTGGAAAGGTCAGACTACAGCTGAATCTTACGAAGACAATGTTTATGAGAAACAGCCTCGTTCCTGATGCCCCATTCGCTCTCAATGGAACGATCATCTCCGAATGCAACAGCTATGTGTACCTAGGTCGAGAAGTCAACATAACAAATGTCCTGGCACCTGAGCTGCACAGGAGGAAGAGAGAGGCTTGGAACACCTTCAAGAGCGTCGAAGAAATAGCTAAGAGGATGAAGAACCTCCGGCTCCGGGCACATCTCCTTGATTCCACTGATCTTCCTGCATTAACATATGCCTCAGAGACCTGGGACCTACGCAAACAGGATGAGAACGCTATTCGGGTCTCCCAAAGAGGAATTGAAAGAGCTATGCTTGGAATATCACGTTTCACTCAAATGAGAGAAAGAATCCGGAGTTCTGACATCCATCGACAATCAAGAATCAGGGACGCTGTCTCGTTTGCCAAGGTGTCAAAAATCAGATGGGCTGGTCACGTAATGAGATTTAAAGACGACCGCTAGACTAGAGCTGTTACCGACTGGATTCCATGGGATGTCAAAAGACCGTGTGGCCGCCCAACTACCAGATGGTCAGACTTCTTCATCAAGATAATGAGCGATCAGTTTGAGGCTCTTCATGTTCCTAGAGCGAACAGATGCCATTGGGCTACACTAGCACGCAACAGGGACAAATGGAGACGTTACTGGCACCCGCTCGAGCAAATCGCAGATTAACGTGAAGTCAAGTGATCAAGTTTATATAGCAATCACATAGGGTGGTGACACAAAGGTGGGTTGAACATTAACAAATCAACAAAGAGGGATCACTCCTCCAGGAGATTAACTCAAGATTAAAATCTCATCTAAATAGATTACTCCAGATGGCTAGGAGATCTGCTCAAGGGGGGATCCTTACAAGGGTGTGTTCTTTCCTCAGCTAGTAATCCACTCAAACAGTTGTAGTAAATCTACTTCTAATATTTCTAGCAATGTCATTTTATATGAGCACAGTAAGAGATATAAACTTAGAGTTTGGTTCTTCCTGGGGACATCTCACTGTATATTCCACAGTATATATGTAGACCACACCACAGTCCTCAGGCCTGGTTAGTCTTCCTAACACCAGCAGGGTCCGAGTCTTGTCGTTACTTTTGGATCATGACAGCATTTGTCCATGATCATACCCTCAACTTATAGAAGAGTATCGTGACGCTTTGACCTGGCTCATTTTGATGCCAGGGTAGCTGACAGCTTGCCTGGGTCCATTCAGTCCCTTGTCGGACCCTGCTTTTGAGGTGCTAGGAACTAAGGGCAACTGAGTCAAGAAAGTAGATGTCCAGGAGTAAATATTATTTGGAGTCAATCAACTCCCAAGTTACAAAGCATAATATTAACTGTCTTCCGGTGTCCATACAGAAAGGAAAACTATGCAAAAGACGGAGAAAAGCAATATTTAACTTACAATGCAAGTTCAATGTCCTAAAAGGATCTGATCTTACAGAATCTGATTAACGGAAAAGGTGATTAACTGGCCGGGGAGGAGAGCACATATAAACAGAGGAATGGAAGTGACTCGGGAGCACTGTGATGGGTGTAATTGATAAACCTAAGTTCCCTGTAGCAAGGAGAAAGGACAAACCAATGTTATCCTACAAAGATATTTTAATAGAAGAAGCCAAAAGGATATCTCTGAAATTGCCCTCCATATCTTCAGAAGACTATGAAATCACAAACAACTCTGCCCCCAAATATCATTAGCAGAGATCAGTGCCAACATCAAAGACATAAATAATAACAGGTTTGGTAGGACCCATCGTATCCCTATGTAATTGTAGACTATAATAAAAATTGTATAATATCTCAACTTTCAACTAAGTAGTCACCCTAACTGTAGCTACTCTGATATCATCTTTGTTTTAAGAAATTAAAATATTCTTTAATGAATGGCATGAAACTATTAAGATGTATGGCGAATTTAAAGATAAAGCAGATCCAAGCAGTAGAAGCAGTTTGTTTTTACATAGGATGGACAAAAGTATACATCAATGGTCTTGTTCCAGTGCTCATCAACTCTCCTACTCTGTTATAGTGGAGAGGTGCCTGGATCACTCAAATATCTGACAGCACATCACAATGTTGTATGATATGAACAACAAACTCTGTTCTTCTTAATTAAGCACTTATTCTACATGTGTTGGTAATCCATATTCTCCAGAATAAGGAAACAATCTGTACGAATATTCCGGCTAAGGGCTGACGAGACAGTACAGAGGGTAAGGCTCTTGCCTTGCTTGTGCCCCCCAATACCATCCAGGAATGACCCCTGAGCACAGAGTGAGGAGTAAGCCTTGAGCATCGCAGGATATAGCCCAATTCCCTCCCCCATCCCCCAGACCTCACAAATATAAAGAAAATCCAGCATTATTTATGTCAGTGAACTTTTTTAGGGTTCCAGTGATCAGAAACTTTCTGAGAAATTCCCTCAAAATTGAATATTAACATCTTGTTCAGATGTGGATTTACATTCTCCTAACCAAAGTGTTTTCTGGGACTCCAAGATAGAAGAAATCATCATGTCAGTATAAATTTTTTCACAAATAGGGTGTGGTGTTGAGTCTGTGATCATGATTTACAGTGGCCCTATCACAATCTACACAGCCACACCCTACAGTCATCATAAAAATGCTTTTGAAAGAACAGGCTGTCAGGCTATACTTACTCCTCCCCACCCCCACAAACCCCCATGATTCCGGGACAACCAGGTGTTGGTTCAATGCAAGCTCCCAAGGACACAACACTGCTCACTGCCAGACTACACCTAGTGGTGCTCAGAAGACCAGAAAGTTTTGGGAATCAAACCTGGGCCAGGTGCATTCTAGGCATGCACCTTAACTGCAGTGCTATCTCTTGACCGGCAGTAGACTTTCAAACTCATAGCTTTGTATAAAATTCAGGCACAATCTTTAGGGTTAATGATGGTGTGTGGTCAATGATGGTATAGTGATGTTTTCTTATGGAGCGATAGTTTTAGAGTCAACACCTTAAGTCAGTTGTGGTGTATGATATATAGTGATGCTTTCTTCGCAGGTGGAGTCCTCAAGGTTGCAGGAATGTAGTTTTTCTAAATAACATTACAAGCATTTCTTGTCACTGCAACTTCATGCTCTGCAAGAACCAGTTTCCTTAGGAGAAATGCTTCTATAAAATGCGACTCAGGAAGAAGAGTTTCATTAAATTCTAAACTATAGTTATCACATGTTATTCCAGATTTCTTGCTATGAGGTTAGCAGAGTCCCCATGTTGACAGGGTAATTGGGTAAGGCATCTGTGGCACAATGTAGAAGACTATTAGCATTTAGTCAATGCACTGTATCTTTGTTAAATCATAAATTTTGGCAAGAGGAAATGCAATACCCTCATCTTAAAAGAGACCTAAACTAGGGTCTCTGATCCCCTAGGAAAGAGTCTGGATAAGCCTACCGGACAAGTCCACCTTGGCCTAGAAGAGGGTTAGTTGATTACTAAGGAGATTTATCACATGTGAAAGAGGAAAGAGATGATGTCGAGATTTAGATTTTTCCCCCCTCCAAACCTTGTAAATTTCTTCAGGGAAAACAGAGTAGTAAGAATTCAGGATATTCTATTTACAGATGATATGAAGTTTTGCCTATCAAAATGTTTTTGTGACTAATCCAAGAAAAATCTTCTTACTGAAAATCCTATCCCAGTCTGTTTCCCAGGAAACCTAACATAACCTGCACTCACTGAGCTAGTTGTGAACCAAGTAGAGATTTCATTGTTGTTTGAGATAGAAATAAAGTTTCTCCCTTAAGACCAGCAAAATTGGGGCTAGCAAGATTATACAGTGGGTAAGGTATTATCTTGCTTTGCATGCGGTTGACCTCAGTTCCATACCCATGTGATCTCCCCAGCACTTCCAGGAGTGATCCCTGAGCACTGAATAAGGAGTAAGCCCTGAGCACTGGTACGGTCACAAAACAACACAAAATAATAGAAAAATTCAGCCAGGGAGTTCACCCAAAGGACTGAGGCACATACTCTGCAAGCGATCCCTGTCATCACATGGTTCCCAAAGCACTGCCAAGACCATGCCCCAATGCAGATCCAGGAGTAGCCATTGAGCACACTGGATATGGTCCCAAAAGAAACAACAATAAAAGAATAGCAAATTTCTGGAACTACTGTAAATTCTTAATCAGGAAATTAATTACATTATGGTATAGCATATTAACATTAATGATAAGGGTAATTTATGTTTATCACATTAGTTATACATAGATATAATATTATATTACTATTAAATCAGGAACAAATTAATAGAATAGCTTTATTTTTATTTTAGTTTATATTCATGTTAGTATACAAACGGTAAAATTCTGAATGGAAGTATATTCCATGAGCTATGATTATTTTGAATACTGTCCCAGAATCTGCCAGTGACCCATACAGTATTACAGTAAAATTCTGATGGCTTTCTCAATGCCTGAGAGCTTTTTATTCTAGCACTATGGAAGACAGCTTGTCTATACACAGGCTGAAAATACTAAGGTTCATCTCTGGTCAGTCTAATTCTGGGGTGTTTATTTTGTAGCCTTTTCCCAGGATTTCTTCATGAAATTTATCTTTAATTTTTTCTGTGAAAACTGGTTTAAAACCCTTCATTGGTTGAATTCTTGGCCTCATACTATTTCTTTACTACTGTAAGATAGTCTGCATTTACCAAATAATCTAGTCACAGTCAGATACTTATATCTGGGCATGCTCATACTAACATATGTATCTATAATTTTCAAATGTTTCTACTAAAACTGAGGTTTTATGTATATATGTAAAATTTTGATAAAATTTAAAATATGATTTACAGCAAAGGTGGCATAAATACAATTCATGAAAACATAGTCAGAAGAAACTGAAGAGCTCATTCTGTGTGCTTTCATAAAAATTTAAAGTCACAAAGTGACCAGAATGGAACTCAAGACCTTGTACGAAGTTAGAATGAGCACTGAGTTTAAGCCCCAGAAAACTGCTTTAATAACCAAAAGGCTGATAAGTGAAAGAAAAAAATGGATATATCATGACATCTAAAGAAATAAATGAAATGAGATTAGTGTGTGGAAGTCACAAAGAGAAGAATTTTATTTCAAATTAGAACTTTCTAGAAATTAAAGTACCAGAAAGATAGTCTAGGAGTCAATCTGCTTCCTCGCATGCAGCTGATCTGATCCATTGAAACTAATATAGCCTCCAAAAACCACCAAGAGTGATACCTGTGCATGGAGAAAGGAGTAAGTGTTGAGCACCACTGGTTGTGGCCCCAAAACAAAACAAAACCAACAGCAACACTCTTCGCATTCCCTAAAGAACTTCCTAGAAATTCAAGCTAATCTGGTCAAATTGGAACAATCTCTCCTAAGAAAGATTGTTTCGTGGGGGTATGGTGCCACCAGCAGGTCAACCTGTACTTGAGGGGTGAGTGCATCAGCAGCCTGATGGTGCCTTCAGTCTTCCTGCTACCGAAAAATTGCTGCTGTGCCTTTGGCCGAACTCCAACAACTTGGGGCCAAGCTTATCAAGAAATTAAACCGCCAAAAGTTACGTATGTGGGGGCCACACCCACAAACCACCTCTGGCTCAGCTATACAAGCTCTTTTATTGGCTTTATTTCAGAGACCATCAATCTCAATAGAGATTTAAAAAAAACAAAACGCAGTTATTGCCAGCAGCAAGGCACGCGGTGGGTGAGCGTGAGCTCCCTGAAGGGCATATGCAGGGAGTTCATTTCTCTGGAAAAGATGGAAACAGACCAGACCTGAGCCTCTCCCTGTTCATCCCCAATGCTGCACTGGTGGGTCTTCTTTCCCTCCAAGGTCAGTTGAGCTGCTGCTACTCAAACCCGGGAATTGGCTTTCTTTGTGCAAGCACTGCAGGCGTCCTCTAGGACTCTGGGTCGCCCACCAGATCTGAGACTCTTCCTGCTCGTCCACAGCACTGCTCTGGTCTTCTTCCCCTCCCAGCTGCTACCCCCACATACCAGGTACCCGTGGGGGCGTGGCCCCTTCAGAAGTGGGCGTGGCTGTGTTAGAAGTGGGCGTGGGTTAATTTTTGGCGGGCCAACACTCCCGAGGCCGCAGGTAATTTACTCATATCAAGAAATCTAATATAATATCTCATTCTCCTTACTTCCACACCAACATGAGGAAACAACACAAATCACCAACACCTGGGGATGAAGATGAAAAGAGTCCAGAAGTCTCAGTCGGTGCTACTCACCTAAAGGACCTCTCTGAGAAAGAATTCAGATATGAAGTAATGAAGATGTTCAGTGAACTCAATGAAACAGTCAGACAGATATCCAGTAACATGACAGGAACAATTGAGAAATTACGGGAAGAAATGAGAGCAGAAATGTCACGAATAAAAGATTCTGTAGATGAAATAAAAAACTCAGTCTGTGCCCTCGGTAGAATGACCACAGCTGAAGACAGAATCAGTAAGCTGAAAGATCAGCTGCACCAAGCCAACAGGAAACAACAAACAATGGCAAGAGGCCTCAAAATAGCTTGAGAGCGAATCAGAGTCCTAGGAGATGATTCCAAGAGGAACAACATTAGAATCACTGGAGTACCAGAAGGTCAGGGAAACAATCCCAATAAAAAAGCCACGCTCAAACAAATCATTGCTGAAAAATTCCCAGAGCTGGACAATGCAGACATTCAGATTCAAGGAGCCCGAAGGGTGCCAGCTAAAAAAGACCCTAACAAAAACACTCCAAGACATATCATAGTTAGAATGATCGATGCTGCTGATAGAGACACAATACTGCAAGGAGCAAGGTCAAATAAGGAAATCACATACAAAGGAGCACCCCTTAGATTCACAGCAGACCTATCAGAGGAAACCCTCCAAGCCCAAAGGCAATGGTGGGATATAGTGAAAAAACTCAATGAAATGAACGCTTGACCAAGAATACTCTATCTTTATCTAAGATAGATAAGCCACTAGCAACACTCACAAAGAAAGAGAGAGAGAACCCTAATAAACTGAATCAGAAATGAGAAGGGGGATATCACAACAGAAACCAAAGAAATTCAAAAGATCATCAGAGACTACTTTGAAAGTTTGTATGACACGAAACAAGAGAACCTGGAAGAAATGGATAAAATCCTGGATTCCTATAATCTCCCAAGGCTGAATCAAGAAGATATAGAGTACCTGAATAGACGTATTAACATCAAGGAAATTGAAACTGTAATCTTTTGTCTTCCCAAAAACAAAAGCCCAGGTCCAGATGGATTCACTAGCGAATTTTTCCAAACATTTAAAGAGGACCTATTGCCAGTTCTTCTCAAGCTTTTCCAGGAAATTGAAGAAACAGAAACTCTCCCAAACAGTTTCTATGAAGCCCATATCTCTCTAATACCAAAAGAAAACAAAGACACCACAAGAAAAGAAAACTACAGGCCGGTATCCCTGATGAACACAGATGCGAAGATTTTCAACAAAATACTAGCAAGTAGAATTCAACAACTCATCAAAAAGATCATACACCATGACCAAGTGGGATTCATCCCGGGGATGCAAAGATGGTTTAACATTCGGAAATCAATCAACATAATCCATCATACCAACAAAAGAAAAGATAAAATTCATATGATCATATCAATAGATGCTGAGAAAGCATTTGACAAGATCCAGCACCCGTTTATGATGAAAACCCTCGCCAAAATGGGGATAGAGGGAACTTTCTTTAATATAGTTAAAGCCATCTACCACAAGCCTATAGCATGCATCATCCTCAATGAGAAAAAACTGAGAGCCTTCCCTCTAAGGTCAGGGACGAGACAGCAATGTCCACTCTCTCCTCTGCTGTTCAATATAGTACTGGAACTACAGGAAAATTAACATTGTCAAAATGGCAATACTTCCCAAAGCACTGTACAAATTCAATGCAATCCCTATAACGATACCCATGATATTCTTCAAAGAAATGGAGCAAACACTCCTGAAATTCATTCAGCATTGAATTCTCCCAGTCCATGAGCAGGGGATATCTTTCCATTTTCTTGTGTCCTCTTTTATGTCCTGAAGTAGAATTTTGTGGTTTTCTTTCTATAGGTCCTTTACTTCCTTAGTTAAGCTGATTCCAAGGTACTTGATTTTCTGGGGCACAATTGCGAACAGGATTTTTTTTTCATGTCACTTTCTTCTCTCTCACTACTTGCATATAGGAAAGCCATGGACTTTTGGGTATTGATTTTATAGCCTGCAACTTTACTATACAAGTCTATTGTTTCTAGGAGTTTCTTGGTAGAGGATTTAGGGTTCTCTAAGTATAGTATAATATCATCTGCGAATAGTGAGAGCTTGTTTTCTTCTCTTCTTACCTGAATGCGCTTAATATCTTTTTCTTGCCTAACCGCTGTTGCAAGTAGCTCCAGTACTATATTGAACAGCAGAGGAGAGAGTGGGCATCCCTGTGTGTGATTCACTTCTATTCTTAGTGCACTGTGGTCTGAAAAGATTGTTGATACTATTTCTGTCTTCCTGATTCTACTGATGTATGATTTGTCTCCTAGCAAATGGTCTATTTTGTAATATGTTCCATGTGCACTGGAAAAGAATGTGTATTCTTTCTTTTTGAGGTGTAAAGCCCCTTATAGGTCTATAAGCCCTCTCTCTTCCATTTCTTCCTTCAAAGCCAATGTTTCCTTGCTGAGTTTTGTTCTTGTTGATCTATCCAGAGGTGATAAGGCAATGTTGAAGTCTTGAGCTACTATGGTGTTGCTAGCAATGTCCTCCTTAAAATCTGTTTGCAGTTGTTTTAAATATTTAGCTGTTCCCTCAGTAGGTGCGTATACTTTTAGGAGTGCGATTTCTTCCTGTTGTACATATCCCTTGATGAATAGAAAATGGCTATCGCTGTCCCTTCTAATCTTTTTCAACCTGAAATTTATGTTGTCGGATACTAGTATGGCCACCCCAGCTATTTTGAGGGAGCGGTTTTCTTGCAGAATTGTTTTCTATCCTTTAATTTTGAGTCTGTGTTTGCTCTGACTGTTGAGATGAGTTTCTTGCAGGCAGAAGAATGTTGGGTTCCGATTCTGTCTCTGAATCCATTTTGCCACTCTGTGTCTCTTAACTGGTGAATTTAGACCATTGACGTTGAGAGAGATTATTGTTATGGGGTTTTGTGTCATCTTTCTGTAAGGGTCTGTTGTGCTTGTAGGGTTTGTCTTGTCTTACAGTAGCCCCTTTAGCCCTTATTTTAGGTTTGGTTTTGAGTCTATGAAGTTCCTGAGCTGTTGTTTATCTACAAAGTGGTGTATCGTTCCATTGCGTTTGAGTGAGAGTTTAGCTTCATAAAGTATTTTTGGTGAGGAATTCATTTCATTGAGTTTTTTCACTATATCCCACCATTGCCTTTGGGCTTGGAGGGTTTCCTCTGCTAGGTCTGCTGTGAATCTAAGGGGTGCTCCTTTGTATGTGATTTCCTTATTTGACCTTGCTCCTTGCAGTATTGTGTCTCTATCGGCAGCATCGATCATTCTAACTATGATATGTCTTGGAGTGTTTTTGTTAGGGTCTCTTTTAGCTGGCACCCTTCGGGCTCCTTGAATCTGAATGTCTGCATTGTCCAGCTCTGGGAATTTTTCAGCAATGATTTGTTTGAGCGTGGCTTTTTTATTGGGATTGTTTCCCTGACCTTCTGGTACTCCAATGATTCTAATGTTGTTCCTCTTGGAATCATCTCCTAGGACTCTGATTCGCTCTCAAGCTATTTTGAGGTCTCTTGCCATTGTTTGTTGTTTCTTGTTGGCTTGGTGCAGCTGATCTTTCAGCTTACTGATTCTGTCTTCAGCTGTGGTCATTCTACTGAGGGCACAGACTGAGTTTTTTTTTATTTCATCTGCAGAATCTTTTATTCGTGACATTTCTGCTCTCATTTCTTCCCATAATTTCTCGATTGTTTCTGTCATGTTACTGGATATCTGTCTGACTGCTTCACTGAGTTCACTGAACATCTTCATTACTTCATATCTGAATTCTTTCTCAGAGAGGTCCTTTAGGTGAGTAGCACCGACTGAGGCTTCTGGACTCTTTTCATCTTCATCCCCAGGTGTTGGGGATTTGTGTTGTTTCTTCATGTTGGTGTGGAAGTAAGGAGAATAAGATATTACATTAGATTTCTTGATATGAGTAAATTACCTGCGGCCTCGGGAGTATTGGCCTGCCTAAAATTAACCCACGCCCACTTCTAACACAGCCACGCCCACTTCTGAAGGAGCCACGCCCTCACGGGTACCTGGTGTGTGAGGGATACTAGCTGGGAGGGCAAGAAGATCCGAACAGAGTTGGGGAAGAACAGGAAGAGGCTCAGGGATGGTGGACCACCTAGGGTCCTAGAGGATGCTGGGGCACTTGCGTGTAGAAAGCCAAGTCAGGGTTCGGATACTAGTGGGATAACTGACCTGGAAGGGGAAGAAGAGCGGCACAGCGTTGGGGACAAAGAGGAAGAGGCTTAGGGATGCTGTCATCCCAGGGTTCTAGAAGACACCTGGGGCGCTTGTGCTAGAAAGCCAAGTCCCGGGTTCGAATACTGCCAGGTTAACTGACCTGGAAGGGGAAGAAGACTGGCACAGCATTGGGGTCAAAGAGCACATGCATATTTCTTAGTAAGCTTTAATAGAACAAATTCACAACCAGGAACATAAGCTTGCTAATGCCCCAGATTTCTGTCCTTTTAAGCATTCAAGCAAGAAACTTGAATAAAAGCTACACTCAAAGCAGATGATAGAACTAATTGCCTGTCAAACTCAAGCCACAAAAAGTCTTCTTAAGTGGCTCCACACAGGATGAAATGCAATTATAAACTCTGAGTACTATTTCAAGGGGATTCCCCAGATATTCACACTCTGTCCCTATTCTTGTACTGAAACAGGGCCAACCCAGGATTCCATGTCAGTCTTTCCAGTAGACTGTATTATGTGACGATATAGCACAGTGATAGGGCGTTTACCTTGCACGCAGCCAACATGGCTGACCTGAGTTCGATTCCTCCACCCCTCTCAGAGAGCCCGCAAGCTACCGAGAGTATCTCGCCCGCACGGCAGAGCCTGGCAAGCTCCCAGTGACGTATTCGATATGCCAAACACAGTAACAACAAAGTCTCCAATGGAGACGTTACTGGGTCCACTCGAGCAAATCGATGACCAACGGGAGGGCCTTTAGCTTTACCTTTTTATTATGCTATTTAACAAGCCCTTTGTATTGATTAATATTATTAGGAATGCTGCTTGTAGAACATTTTTTGCTTAGTATGAGACTTTTTGCTTTTTTGTTTTATATTTCTTTGCATATTTTTTCTGTGTGATACCCAACTCAGATCTGCCTGGAGTGTAAACTAAAAATTACATCTACACATCACAGCCTCCATAATGAACTCTCCTAAAGGAAATTTTAGAAATGTAAGAATGTGATGCGTGAACTTCCAGGAAGGACTTGTCTCCCCAGATAGATGAAGTTGCACCTTGCATAATTTATTTTTTTAAGCGTTACTCTGTGACTTGCTTCCCCACCAACAACACACTCACCTTGTTCTCCAAATTCTCTCATTGCATTCTCATTCTTTTTGTTACCCTCCTTCATACCCTATCTCTTTACTATATGATAGATTCTTATAATACAATTATACACTAGAGCAGAGGTCCCAAACTTCTTTATTCTATTGCACCATTTCAGAAGAAAAACAAAATCACTCAGCGACTCCCTATACATCTACCTTTTTAAAAAAATAAATAGAAAGTACCCACTTGCACCATTTGTATCTGAGACTACTACCCGCTGGATCTTTGTAAAGGAGGGTGTCTTGGGGGCACTTTTGCCCATCCTGGGAAATGCTGCTAAGATACTAACACTTTCCTGTGAATCGTGGTCAGATTATTTTGGCCCCTTTCTAGATCCTTCACAGATGTGTCTGGAAAATACTTGACTCTAGATTAATTAAACCACATGCCTTCTTCAGTGTTCTGCCTACTTCTGAACATTGGTCAAAAAAATTGTGGATGGAGTGACAGCATAGTAGGTAGAGTATTTGCTCTGCACACTGCCTACCAGGGTTCTATCCCCAGCATCACATATTGTCCCCTGAGCCTGCCAGGAATGACTCCTGAGTTCAGAGCCAGGAGTAACTTCTGAGAACTGCGGGATGTGGCCTCAAAACAATAACAACAAAAATGATACCACAATACGTTTTGGAGCTAGGGAAATTTCTTAATCTCTAATTTCAGCTAGTTATAAATTGTCTTGAAGCATTTCTATACATATTGCAATGTCTATAAGAGGTGCAAGAACACAAGGAATTTCAAGATAATATCAAGTATATGTTAACAGTAATGACCCAGACCTGGACTTCTAGCCAGACTCAAACAGATGATCTCCTCAAATTCACTCCTTCCACACTGCAACCCTTTCGAGATTGGGCCATTTCTGCAAGATTGCAATTATTTTCTTCCTCTCATACTAGTTCCCCAAGTCTCGGTTCCCCAGGGCGGGTTACTTCCCTCCACTTCCTTTCCTGTTGTTGCTGTTTGCTGTTTGTGACCAGGGGTCATGCCCTTTGGCTGTGGTGCTTGCACAAATTCTACTTGTGGATAAGGTTTCTGGAGGTTTCTGACTGCTAACACATGAGCCCACTTCCTGGTCTTGGCATTCACACATTGTACACTGAGTTCAACACTTATGGGGACACATGAGACAAATGATGGCCTTAAGCTTGCAAGGCAGTGCTCTTAGTCACTGAGCTGTTATGCCCCCAACTGGGGAGTATCATATTAGATAGCACTGTCTGTAGCACTATCCTCCCATTGTTCATCGATTTGCTCGAGCGGGCACCAGTAACGTCTCCATGGTGAGACTTGTTGTTACTGTTTTTGGCATATTGAATACGCCATGGGGAGCTTGCCACGCTCTGCTGTGCAGGCGGGATACTCTCAATAGCTTGCTGGGCTCTCCGAGAGGGATGGAGGAATCCAACCTGGGTCAGCCACGTGCAGGGAAAACGCCCTACTGGTTGTGCTATCTAACAAAGGAGGTAAAGGACTTATATAAAGAAAACTATTAATCAGAAGACACAGGCAAATAAAATGCATACCCCTCTTTTAGGATTGGAGATATTGACAAGTTTAAATGCCATCTGGCCCTACCTAAGCACTAACAAAATTGGCCGAATAACCAAAGCAATCCTGGGAAAAAAGAAGATGGAGGCTTTTCTCTTGCCTAATTTAAATTTTATTATGCAGCTATAGTATAGTCAACTTGTTCATCGTTTTGCTCGAGTGGGCACCAGCAATGTCTCCATTGTGAGACATGAGACTTGTTACTGTTTTTAGCATATTGAATATGCCATGGGGAACTTTCCAGGCTCTGCCTTGTGGGCAGAATACTCTCAGTAGCTTGTCGGGCTCTCTGAGAGGGATGGAGGAATTGAACCTGGGTTGACCGCATGCAAGGCAAACACACTACCTGCTGTGCTATGGCTCCAGCACAGCTATAGTAGTAAGGATTATGTAATACTGGAATAAAGTCAAACCAAAAAAACAAAATTAAGAGCTCAGTGGCAGATACAGGTATATGGACATCAAATCCAAAGTAGATAGGTATATGGTGTTTGTAATTAGTTAGTAATATGCAAAATAGGAATGGTAGAAGTGCTAAGAGTGAGAAACCATGTCTTGTACCCGATTTGAATGATAAGGTTTTCAGCTTTTCATCATGGAATGAGACATTAGGAGTGGGTTTATGATAAATGCCTTTAACTATATCAAGGGAAATTTCTTCTGTTCTCATTTTATTGAGTATTTTTTTCATAATGAGTTGGTCTATAGTTTTCCTTTTTAGCAGTATCATTCTCAGTTTTCTGTAACAGGATAATGTTTGCTTCATGAAAATTTGAAGAATTTTTTAAATTGATTTGAAAAGCCTGAAGAGGACTGGGATTAGACTTTTCTTAAAGGTTTGGAAGAATTTGAAAGTTAAAACATCTAAGTCTGGGCTATTTTGTTTTTTAAGGAGTCTTTTTGATTTACAATTTCAATTTGATAATAATTGATCTGTGATCTGTTCAAGTGCTCCGTTTACTCTTATTTGGATGATTGTATGTATCCAAAAATTAACCATTTTTTCTAGATTCGCTAATTTTGTGGCATGTAGATTTTCATAGAAATCTCTTATGATTCTTTGAACATTTGTGTTATCTGTTATAACATCTCCTTTTTCATTTCTCATTTGCTTTATTAGGATATTTTGTATCTGTGAGTCTAGCTAGTTAATCTGATAATTTAAATTGTTTTCTGAGTTAACCATTTTGTTGATTTTGTTGATTTTGATGAGTAATAGCAAAAAATATACCCCAGAGATTTAAGATAAAATATTTTGTGATTCATCTCAGAAAAAGTTAACGTCCAAGGTTCATAAAGCACTGGTATAACTTTTCAAGAAAGAACAAATCAACAACCCTATCAAAAAAATGCAGAAATTTTGGAAAATAGTTTGCATCAAAGCAGAAGCTTTGGAAAATAATTTGGAAGTTCCTCAAAAGTTATACAAAGAGAGACTCACAAATCTAGGAAGACATCAACACGCTGCAGTGATGTCTTCTCATTCAGTGCCAGGATGACTTCACCAGGGAGCCTAGGAGGGGGACAGATGCGTCCCTCCACCTGCCTCAAAAGAAACCACTCAGTTGCAAACTTCCAGAACCCAGTCTCTGCCATGCTCATGACTGACCTTCACAGGCTCATCCAGAGCCCCTCACACACAAGAATGAATCTGGAGCTCCCATTTGACCCAGCAATACCACTCCTGGGAATATATCCCAGAGAGGCAAAAATGTGTAGTCGAAGTGACATCTGCACTTGTTTGTTCATTGCAGCACTCTTTACAATAGCCAGAAACTGGAAGAAACCTGAATGCCCAAGAACAGATGACTGGTTAAAGAAACTTTGGTACATCTACACAATGGAGTACTATGTAGCTCTTAGAAAAGATGAAGTCATGAAATTTACATACAAGTGGTACAATATGGAAAGTATCATGCTAAGCGAAATGAGTCAGAAAGAGAGGGATAGACATAGAAAGATTGCATTCATCTGGGGGATATAAAGTAACAAAGTATGAGATTAATACCCAAGAATAGCTGAGATCAGCACCAGGACGATTACTCCATAACTTAGAGGCCAGCCGGGTATCCTAGAGGAAAGGGCAGTTCAGATAGAGAAGGGAGCACCAAATAAAGGATGTTTGGAGGATCCTCCCAGGAGGGGAGATGCATGTCGAAAGTAGACTATGGACTGAACATGTTTGCCACTCAATGCCTCTTTTGCAGACCACAACACCCAAACGGAGAGAGAGAACACAGGGGATTGCCCTGCCACAGAGACAGGGGGGATGGGGGGATGGGGGTGGGAGGGATATTATCCATGGTGGTGGAAAATGGGCACTGGTGGAGGGATGGGTATCTGATCATTGTATAATTGAAACCAAAGCATAAAAAATTGTAAATCTACAACTTAAAAAAAATAAAATAAAATAAAGGGAAAAAAAAATTGGAAAAAAAAAAAAGAATCTGCTGAAAACCCTAGGTATGCGAAACTTGTGACTGAAATCTCCAGACTAATGGAATTGGGATTGGGTCTCCTCCTCCCATCTTCCTGTGCTTCTGAGTCCGTGGCTGTCACACCAACAAATTGCCTCTAGGTGCCATGCAAGCGCATTAACGACCATAATCCAGAGACTCACAAATAAATCTTGGAAGAGAGAAACATGCTGCAGAGATGCCTCTAGATATCAAATCACTATCCAGTTAAAAATGTAACTCCAGCTCTATCATCCTACTTAAAATTTTAGAATTCCTGGAGCAACATCTCACACTTTATGCCACTGATATGCTAAGATTAGCACACCACATTTGCTGGGGTATAGGACAGAAGGCAACCAATATTGATCAAAATATTCATAATCAAGCAATACAAAATAAATTGTTTTGCATCTGCCTTTGGGCAGACTTAGGTAATGGTGGGAAAATTAAAAATAATGGTGGTGGGAAGGTGTAATGGTGGTGGGATTGGTGTTGAAATATTAAAAGTAATAAATTATTGTTAACAACTTTATGAAAATAAAATTTTAAAAAAGTTAAAGACAGAATTCCCATATGACCCAGCAATTTTATTCTCAAATATTTATCAAAGAGAACTAAAAATATTTTCACAAGAAAAACTTATACAAAAATATTCATTGTAAGATTATTAGTAATAGCAAAAAAATGGAAGTAATTCAGTTGCCTTACAACTAACGGGTCAATAAACAAAAAGTGATAGTTGATATAAATGGAATTTTAATAGGTTATAGAAATGACATATTGGTAGACATGTCATGAACACACATAGAAAATATTAGGCTAGGTTGAGGAATACAGACATAATAAAAACTACATATTTTCCTAGGAGTGATCTCTGAGCACAGACACAGAAATAATCCCTGAGCACAGTAGCTATGCCCAAAATGCCCCCTCTTCACCAGCCAAAAAGTAATTGATTTTTTACTAGACACTTTTCTGGGTATCATCCCAGACATATAGAAAATAAGGCCTAACAAGAATTTTTAATTCATAATTTGACAATAATGGCCTTTGAAAATCAGCTTCATTAAAAACATGAGTCAATATTGAGAGTAATTTAAAAAGTGAATTTGTGGTAAAAAGTGAAAGAAATGTGAACTTTTTTTTCAAGTTTAGCAATAAAAGGAGTAATAGATAAAATTGCTTGAGGAAGAAACAAGATGAAAATAATACTATCTTATTTTTCTGATTACCCAATATAGATAGTTTAGAAGAAGAGATAATTATAGTGGGGAGAAGTTAAAACAAACCATCAACTTACACTTTCTCACAGATTCACATTGGAGAAGCCTGGATCACTTGATCACTTGATATCCCGTTTACTCATTGAGTTACTCGAGCGGGCACCAGTAACGTCTCCATTCATTCCTGTTGCGTGCTAGCATAGCCCGATGGAATCTGCTTGTTCTAGGAACATGAAGAGCCTCAACCTATCGTTCAGAGTCTTGACAAAGAAATCTGACCATCTCGTAGGTGATCGTCCACGTGATCTTTTGATGTCCCATGGAATCCAGTTGGTAATGGCTCTGGGCCAGTGGTCGTCTCTATATCTCATTACTTGTCCAACCCATCTGATATTCGATGCCTTGGCAAACGAGACAGCATCCCTGATTCCTGAGCGTTGACGGAGGTGAGAACTCCGGATTCTTTCTCTCATTTGAGTGAAGCGTGATGCTCCAAGCATAGCTCTTTCGATTCCTCTTTGAGAGACCCATATAGCGTTTTCATCCTGTTTTCGTAGGGCCCAGGTCTCTGAGGCATATATTAATGCAGGAAAAACAGGGGAATTGAAGAGATGTGCTCGGAGTCGGAGGTTCTTCATCCTCTTAGTTATTTCTTCGATGCTCTTGAAGGCGTTCCAAGCCGCTCTCTTCCTCCTGCGCAACTCAGGTGCCAGGTCATTCATCATGTTGACTTCTCGACCTAGGTACACATAACTGTTGCATTCAGAGATGGTCGTTCCATTGAGAGTGAATAGAATGTCAGGGACAAGACTGTTTCTCATGAACATTGTCTTTGTGAGATTCAGCTGTAATCCTACTTTTCCACACTCACAGTTGAAGTTGGTCAGCATTTGTGCTGCTTGGCTAATGTTTGATGTTACTAGAATGATGTCATCAGCAAAGCAGAGGTGGTGTAGTTGCTGACCATCTGTCTTCACTCCCATTCCTTCCCATTCCAGTCGTCGCATGACGTTCTGAAGGGTAGCACTGCAGAGTTTCAGTGAAATAGTATCACCCTGCCGAACCCCTCTCTTGACATCAATGATCACTTCTTAGTTGAATGGTGAGATCCTGGTAGTGAACCTGTAATACAGTTCACGGAGGATCCTGATGTATTGAGTTTGAACACCCTGTTTGGCTAGGGCTTCAATGACCGCTTCCGTCTCAATAGAATCAAAGCCTTCTTTAAATCAATGAACGTTAGACAGAGTGGCATCTTCAACTCCTGAGAAACCTCAATGAGCTTGGTTATCGTGTGGATATGGTCGACAGTACTGAATCCTTTTCGGAACCCAGCTTGCTTGCATGGTTGTCCTTCATCTAGTGTTCTGCCAATCCTATTCAGGATGACTCAAGTGAACACCTTGTAGATGACAGACAATAGGCAGATTGGGCCATAGTTACCAATGTCGTGGATGTCTCCCTTCTTGTACAGTAGTACAGTCCTGCTGGTTTTCCACTGGGATGGAAACTTGCATTCAGACAGGTAGCGTGTTAAGAGCCGAGCCAGTGTATTGATGAGTACTGATGGTAGGTTCTTTAGGTATTCAGGTCTGACCTTGTCTGAGCCAGGTGCTCTTTGTTTCTTTACCAACAAAATAGCGTGTCAGATTTCGGAAGGGAGAACGCTGGGAACGACATATCCATCCTGTGGAAATTGGTATGTGGGCAGGTGGACGTGGCTATCGAAGACATCTGAGTAGAAGTCATGGATAATCTTCTCCATTGCCCTTCTGGAAGATGTGATAGATCCATCAGGATGTTGGAGGGCAGTCATCTTGGTCTTGTAGTTGGCAAAGGACAGGCGGGTGTAGCGAATGCTTTTCCCAGCTTCTGACGCATCTGCCAGCACTGCTGTTCTCTCTTTGAGGTCTTCCTTTATCGCTTCTCTGCACTGCTTTGCGAGCTTGGATGTTCGCTTGTGGTTGCCTGAGGCTTGCACCAAGCCACGTTGGCAAATAAGCTCGAGAGTTTTCGAGACAGGCATTTTTTTGTGTTTCTCTCTCCCTCCGCATTCTTTGCACAATCATGCAGGTGCTGAAACAGTCGATCGTATTCCTCATCAGTGTTGTCAATGATGGCATCTTCCCATGTTGTCGCAATAGTGCCAAAGAGCTCCTAGTACGTGGTCGTGCTGGGAGTTCTCTTCTTAAACTTTGCAGCCCTTTCTCCCCACTCTGTGAAGTAGAATTTTGCAAAAAGGAGATGGTGGTCCGATCCCGTTTGGAATTTTGGGGTAACAGCAACATTGGTCAGGCAAGACGATTGATTGAATATGATGTGGTCAATTTCGTTGTGGATCCGTCCACCAGGAGACTCCCATGTCCAACGTTTAGATTCAGCCTTCTGGAACTGTGAGTTACCATGGATGGTCTTAGTCGACATGATGAACTCAGATAGTCTCTCACCACGTTCGTTCCATTCTAGGCCATGGATGCTGATGTAGAGTTCTTCGTCTGATCTTGGTCCGATCTTGGCATTATAATCACCAACAATAATCTTGTAGAAGGTGTGGTCTTCTTTATAGAACTTCTCCAGGTCCATGTAGAACTTCTCAATTTCTCCTTCACCATAATTGGATGTTGGTGCATAGACAACGAAGATAGAAACTGCTGGCAGTGAGCCACATCTATTCAAGTGTAATTAACCGATTTGGGTTGTTAGGCATTTGAATTAATCAATATTCATGGCTAAGTTCGTGTTGACAAGGACACTGACACCAACGATGTCTCTTTTGTCACATGTTCCAAGGAAAAGTTCTTCTCCAGTGTCGAAAATGGTGTGATGTGATTGATGCCTTCTTGTCTCAGTCAGACCAATGATGTCATACTTGATCTTTCACGCTTGTACCATCAGGTCCTCAATGGATGCATCAGATGCCAACATATGTGCATTGAAAGTACAGACAGTCATTTTTGTCTTACTTCATTTTGGCAGCCTAATTTAGCTTTGAAATTTTATCAGCCTCTCCTTCCTCATCCTTTTCAACGCTGCTGTATTCAGGGTCAGGGGAATGAGATCCAAAGTATTTACTGGATTTGGCATATGGAATACACCACGGATAGCTTGCCAAGCTCTGCTGTGTGGGTGGGGTATTCTTGGTAGCCTGAAAACACAAATAAACTGTACAGTTGTTCCTATTCAGGCATGTGTGCTCATATGATACTCTGAGCAGCCTGTCGGGTTCTCTGAGAGTGAGAATTAGAGAATAAGAAGTGCCGTGGCCACAAATGCAGCCACACGATTCCAGGAGCTTGGTGTTATAGTCTCTGAATCCTGGGTGTTGATGGGGTTACACAGCAGTTGGTGGGTGTAACTGTCCAGCTACTGGAAGGCCCAGTCCCAAACTGAGCAGGCTTGGAGATCTCAGCCCCGAGTCCCGCACACCTGGGTTCCTCTGCCAGTTCCTTTATGCGTGAGGCTCATCCAAGCATGTGGAGAGTGGTCTCAGCATGGCTTTGGCTGGGTCCCAGAGGTCTTCAGCTGTTGGACCCTGGTGAGGACAGTCAGGCACGGGGATAGGAGACTCTGCTTTGTTCTCTTCCAGGAGCTTGGTGTTATAGTCTGTGGATCCTGGCCGTTGATGTGGTTACATGGCAGTTGGTGGGTGTAACTGTCAGCTACTGGAAAGCCCTAATCGGGATAAATTAAAACAAACCATCAACTTACATTTTCTCATAGATTCAGATTGGAGAAACCTGGATATTAAATATAAAAGTTAACTTATAGAAGCGTGACATCACAATACAGAATGAAATGTACTGCTACACGCCAGCCTCCCCTCAAGGCATAATAGAAATCAGTTATAAGTTACACAAGAAATTTCAAGTGCCTATCACCTGAGTTTGTCCCCATTGACCCACTGAAATGAGGTGGGTTTTTTTTTTTTTTGTATTTTCACTAGTGATGGTATTTATAGGTTGTCCCCATTGAACTGCTTTTTTTCCTCCTTGATTCATATTGTCCTAGAGCACACCTGGACCCCTTGAGAAGGCCTTTTATAGGTATACTAAGAGGGATGTTGTATTTATCAACTTTTTGCCAAAATAGTGTTTATATGGACATTGTGCCAGCAATTCCCTAAAAAAGCAAGTTGACACTGTAGACCAGTTTTCATCCTCTGACCTCATCAGCCACAGCTCACCTCACAGCTCTATAACTAAAATCACCTAGAATTCCATTCTTTCACTGTTTCCCAGCCTCTTGACCCTTGGTTCCCAAAGTG
Source organism: Sorex fumeus (assembly GCF_029834395.1). Classification (NCBI taxonomy): domain Eukaryota; kingdom Metazoa; phylum Chordata; class Mammalia; order Eulipotyphla; family Soricidae; genus Sorex; species Sorex fumeus. The sequence continues at coordinate 12,701,412 of NW_026606086.1, read as the reverse complement.
GAAAATACACTAGAGGGTCTAGGATGATCCAACAGAGCATCGGTAGGGTTTAATGGAATTGGGCAATGTTGAATGATTCTTTTCTGGAAATGGTGGTAGGTAGGCCAAATAAATTTGGGAAGCTTGATCTAGAACATAGAAGAAATTTAACACTTACTCTGGATGAATAGGGGAGACAGTCTTTGATCAAAGATGTACATTTTCCAATGAAATCAATTGCTTCACTGTCATCTTTGATAATCCTAGTTAAGTACAAGTTGATAAATAAATTCCCTAATTCAAATAAATGTAGCTAGGAATATTAAGAGGACTAGCCCCTGTGTCTTATATTTTTACAATAAAGACAGTATTAAAGGGGGTATGATGCCGCCAACAGGTCAAACTGAGGGGTGAATGCATCAGTAGCCTGATGGTACCTTCAGGCTTCCTAACATCCCAAAATTGCTGCTGTGACTTTGGCCAGACCCCAATAACTTGGGGCCCAGTTTACCAAGAAATTAAACAGCTAAAAGTTAGGTATGTGGGAGCCATGCCCACAAACCACTTCCAGCTCAGCTATATAAGCTCATTTATCGGCCTTATTTGAGAGACCCATAGATAAATCTCTGAAGAGACCAAAAGCCACCGTTAATCTTGAACCCATTGAACAGATTGAACAGACTGGTGTAAATAGGAGGGGGGGCAGGTTGGTCTGTACTTGCCCAAGCAGAGCCCCCAGCAGCCTCTGGCTTCTACAATCCAAAATGGTCGCCATACCCCAACTCTGACTCCACTGTCTCAGGATGGACCTCACCAAGAGATAATCTGCTGAAAATCAGGTATGCAGGTTTTGTGACTAAAATCTCCAGGTTTTCACAGAGTCAGGGTGGGCTACCTCTCCCCACTTCCCAAAGCACATGGAAGCACTGACAGTCACTCCCATGAACCAACTCCAGCACCACCCTGTAAACTCTATTACTAGCCTGGCTTCAGAGACCCATAAATAAATATCAAAAGAGATCAAAAGCCAAAGACACAGCAGTGAGTCCCAGAAGATAACACAGAACCAGAGATTTCTATGGCCGCCCCATACCAAGTCAATTTCACAGGGTCACTCCAGAAGGAGCAGGTGCAATCTCCCTGCCTACTCCAGATGGAATCCTGCTGACCAAGAGCTTCCTCAAGTAAGGCCCAGATATGTGGGTTTCAGGACTAAATCTACATGCTGCATGGCAGCAGAGGTGCTAGGTTGTCCCTCCCTATCTCCCTGCCCACTCATCGCCCACTCATTGTCACACCCACAATGTGCCTCCGGGCGCCACCTTAGCTCACCAACAAACCTGGTCTAGTGATGCCCAGTTGAATCCCAAAACAGATTAGGGCCTTACAGAAATGTTTCTGGAACCCAACCATTTATAATCTATGGTTCCAGAAGCGTGCAGCCGCTGCACCAAAGATTTTCAAAATGAGCAATGGACAATAAATGATCTAATATCTGCCCCTGGTAGGCAGGCTTGAATGATGATGGGAAAATTCGAGCAAAACATAATGTCCCAAAGTAGAGAGTATTGGGGAAATTGTCTGCCATGGAGACAGAGTGAGAAATGGGATGGGAGGTGGATATAATGGGGACACTGGTGGTAGAAAGTGTGCACTGGTGGAGGGATGAGTGTGTGATCATTGTATGGCTGAATCTTGAACATCAAAGCTTTGTAACTGTATCTCACAGTAATTAAAAAAATAAAAAAGGAATGTGGAGTTCATGCCCAATTCAATCAGTTTAATCAATGACTGAATAATTAGCAGTACTCCTACATTAAATAAAAAGAGACAGTATTACATAGTTAAGGGAGAGCAGATCTGTTGAGGCAGAAAAGGTTTTACCAAAACATGAACTGCTATGAAAGAAACCAGATTTGCTGTGGTATAATAAAAATGCTTAGAATTCAAAAACAAAAATAAAGAGGGTGGCACAGTCAACAAAAACAATTCCCATGCAATTTAAATATTTCGGTAAATGAGGTGGAATATAAATAAAATAAATTGCAATATAATTATTCCATGCAGAACACACACTAAAGGATATTTAGAAGGACATCCAAATAGCCTAAATGATCAGATTATTGTATTGCTACTTGGAACACCCGGACCTAATCAGTGATATTCATGCAATCCCTTTTTAGTCATTCAGCAGAGATTTGATTTCCAGCACCACAAGAGGTGCCTGAAGCCCTTCAAGGAGTGATCCTTGAGCACAGAACTTTGAGCACTGATGGATATGGCCTCAAAACAAAACCAAAATGTCCTATTGTTTAATTTCTTCTCCAATTCAACTTTTTCTCTATGGCATGCTAGTTGGAAGGTCTACACTAAGCGAGCATAATGTTGAGCAAGATGTTTTCTCCTCTTGTGATAGAATTTTTGCTGTATTTTCTTGAGATGTGTTTTTTACGATGTAATTTATCTTCTTTGTGTATGCATGTTTCTCCCATTTCTTCTTGTTCTAACCTAGTCACATAACCCAATAAGGCCCTAGAAATCCTTATTTCAGCATGTGAAACACTATAACTCTTGTTTTGCAGTGGTGGTTATTGGGAAAGACAGGATAATCCAGTGTATGCATGGCTGTACTTAACACTCATGTTTTCTGCCACTGTTGCTCAGGGGACCCTGCAGTGCTAGGATTCCACCCTGGGTCTCCCACGTGTAAAACCTTTGTTCATCCCTTTGTGCTATAACTCTGCCTCTCTGCTACAGAATTCTTCCTAGACTTAGAATTTCAAATCTGTCAAAATTCAACATCTGTGGCCAATTCAGCTACAGAGAAATGAAACTTAGCTTCACTTGCTTCTTTAACAAGGAGAGCAACTAAAAAAAGGTAGAATGTTGAATTATCAATCCTGTTATTAAATATTATTAAATATTTTTATTATTTTTGCATGAATTCCCTAGACATCATATTTACCTCTATTCAAAATAAAGAGCAAAAGCACTATAAAGACAAATATAAATTACTTTTAGATTATTCAACCTTTGATTTTACGGACAATGCAGACAATTCAGTTGGTATATTTTACTCAATAAAAAGTGGTACTTAGATCAGTGAAACCAAGAGCATGTTCTTTGAAAGAATAAACAAGATTGATAGACCACTAGCAAGACTCACAAGGAGAGAGACCCCTAATAAACAGAATCAGAATCAAAAAGGAGGACATCACAAGAAAAAACATAGAAATTAAAAGGATTTTTCAGAGATTACTTTGAGAAGCTTTATGCCACAAAACAAGAAAACCTCAAAGAAATGGATAAATTGCTGGACTCCTATAATCTGCTAAAGCTGACCCAAGAAGACTTGGAATGCCTGAACAGACCTATCACTATCAAGAAAATTGAGATGGGGCTGAAGCGATAGCACAGTGGGTAGGGCATTTTCCATGCACGCGGCTGACCTGGGTTCAATTCCCAGCATCCCATATGGTCCCCCAAGCACCCCTAGGAGTAATTCCTGAGTGAAGAGCCAGGACTAACCACCCCCTGTGCATCTCCGGGTGTGAACCAAAAAATAAAAAAAAAAAAGAAAATTAAGATAGTAATCAAAAGTCTCCCGAAAAGCAAAAGCCCCGGTCCAGATGGGTTCACTAGTGAATTCTTCCAAATCTCCAAAGGATGTACTCCCAATCCTGTTCTAGCTTTTTCAAGAAATTAAAAAACAGAAACACTTCCAAACAGTTTCTATGAGGCAAATATCATCCTCATGACAAAAGCAGGTTGACACCACAAAAAAATATAATTACAGACTGATATTCCTGATGAATACAGATGCAAAGATCCTCTACAAAATATTAACAAATAGAATCCAATGACTCATCAAAAAGATCATATACCATGTCCAAGTAGGATTAATCCCAGGGATGCAAGGATGGTTTAACATTTGCAAGTCAATCAACATAATACACCATATCAATAAAAGGAAAGATAAAAAACTATATGATCATATCAACAGATGCAGAGAAGGCATTTGACAAGATCCAACACCCATTTATGATTAAAAAAACTCTCAGCAAAATGGGAGTCAAAGGAACTTTCCTCAATATAGTCAAAGCTATCTACCACAAACCCACAGCAAGCATTATTCTCAAGGGATAAAAACTAAGAGCCTTTCCCTCTAAGATCTGGTATACAAAAAGTTTGACCACCCTCACCACTTCTATTGAATATAGTACTGAAAGTACATGTCATAGCAGTTAGGCAAGAAAAGGATATCGTGGGCAACCAGATAGGAAAGGAAGAAGTCGATCTATCATTATTCGCAGACGACATGATACTATACTTAGAAAATCCTAAAGACTCTAAATAAAAGCTCCTAGAAACAATAGGTTTTTATAGTATAGTGGCAGGTTACAAAATCAATGCCCAAAAGTTCATGGCTTTCCTATATACAAATAATGAAAGAAAAGAAAGAAATATTTATTAAAAAATCCCATTCACAAATAGTGCTTCAGAAAATCATTTACCTTTGAATCAGCTTAACTAAAGAGGTGAATTTTGTACCTGTACAATAAAACTACAAAACACTACTTCAAGAAATAAAAGAGGACACTAGTAAATGGAGATACACTCCCTGCTCATAGATTTGGAGAATTAACATTATCAAAATGGCAATACTCGCTGAAACATTATACAGATTTAATGCGATTCCCTATAGGGATCCCCGTGATATTTTTCAAAGAAATAGACAAAACACTACTGAAATTTATATGGAACAATAAACCCCCAGGAATAGCGAAGGCAGTCCTTGGGAAAACGAAGATGTGTGGCATCACCATCCCCAATTTTAAACTGTACTACAAAGCAATAGTAATTAAAACAGCATGGTATTGGAATAGAGACAAACCTGCAGACCAAAGGAGCAGAGTTGAATACTCTGACACGGACTCTCAAATATATGATCACTTAATCTTAGGAAAAGAGCAAGAAATATGAAGTGGAGCAAGGAAGCCTTTTCAATAAGTGGTTCTGGGAAAACTGGACAGCTACATGCAAAAAAAAAAAATGAACTCAGACCTCTGTCACAAAAGCATAAAAGTCAGGTCAAAATGGATTAAAGACCTTAATATCAAACCTAAATTCATAAGGTATGGAGGTTAACGTAGGCAGAACCCTCCATGATATTGAAGCTAAAGGCATCTTCAATGATGAAATACCACTGACAAAGCAAGTGGAAATAGTTGTAAACAAATGGGATGTCACTAAACTAAGAAGCTTCTGCAACCTCAAAAGAAACAGTGACCTATCAAAAAGAACAACCAGTGCTGGCTTGAATGTGGAGAGAATGGAACTCTCTTTTATTGTTGGTGGGAATGCCGACTGGTCCACCCTTTTTTGAAAATAACATACACATTTCTTCAAATACTAGAAACTGAGATTCCATATGATCCTGCAATACCACTTCAGGGAATATATCCCGAGGGTGCAAAAAAGCACAGTAGAAATGACATCAGCACCTGTATCTTCATTGCAGCTCTGTTCAGAATGGCCAGAATCTGGAAAGAACCCAAGTGCTCAAGAACAGATGACTGGTTAAAGAAACTTGGGTACATCTACACAATGGAATACTATGCAGCTTTTAGAAAAGATGGAGTCATGAATTTTGCTTATAAGTGGATGACCATGAAGAGTATCATGGTAAGTGAAATGAGTCAGAAAGAGAGGAACAGACATAGAATGGCTATACTCTTTCGTGGAATATAAAATACCATAAGAGACTGAAGCTAAGATATAAGGGTCAGGAGGATCGTTCCACAGTTTGGAAGCCAGCCTTACAGCAAAAGCAATTGGGATGGAGAAGGGACACTAAATAAATGATGGTTGGAGGGATCTCTCGGGATGGGAGATGTGTGCTGGAAGTAGACTAAGGACCAAACATGTTGGCCTTTCAGAATTTGTATTGCAAACCATTAATGCTCAGAAGTAGAGAAAGAGTAAGAAGTAAGGTGCCTACAACAGAGGCAGAGGGTAGGATGGCGTGGGGGTGCTGGGAGGGATACTGGGAAATGTGTACTGGTGGAGTGATGGGTGGTGGAAAATGTGTACTGGTGGAGTGATGGGTGCTCTATCATTGTATGACTGAAAGCTAATCATGAAGTTTGTAACTGTACCTCACAATGACTCATTAAAAAATAAATAAATGAATATAATTTAGAAAAGAAAAGTGATACGTTTGGCTAGCAATTAGTTTTTTATATAACAGATATTGTAGCCGCAAAAGATAGAATAAAAACTTATTAATAATTTTTCTTAAATTACATTTAAAATAGCTCTGAAATTGGGTCATAATTCTTGAAAAATTCCCAGTTAAATTAATGTTCTTGCTTTAAATACTGCGGAAACACAATGACTTCATCTTGAAATTTTGTCAACCAAAATTGGTACTAATTAAAGCAAGTGTGCAATTTTCCTGGCGCTTTAAAACAAAATGGAATTTGAAACTCAGTAGCAAACTAGAACAACTATCATGAAATTAAATAATTAAAAGATTTTAAGAGGAACACAAATGTAATATAGTAGGGAACATATATAAAATGCAATGGGCGTGAAATATTTAAAAGATGATTATATTTAATGGTGCAAATACCTGCATTATCTTGACCCCAGAGTCTTAAATTAAGTTTGGGACTGGAACAGAAATAGATGTTGTTTTAAATTTGGGCCTTGCTTGGGGTGGCAACCTAATGTTTAGATGGCAAATGCTCCACTTTCAGACTGGCATTGAAATACGTTCCATTCTAATGGGTAAGAATGTTCTCTAGAGAGCAAAAACTAAGATTTCAGAAGTCGACGAAGCTTTACATTTCATTCACGTGAATTTGAGTCACATTCTTTTGACAAAGGAGAACTTGAATTCTGAATAGTTAATGGAGCCACAAAACTAGTCAAATGATGTGGGACAGGGTCTGGAAGGATAGTACCAAGGAGAAGATTCTTGCCTTGCCTGAGAACCAAACATGTTGATGCTTGGACCCCTTTCTCGTCCCCTAACATCACCCATGAGTGCTCCCTGACTCAGGAAGAACCTCTAGCTACCTGGATGGACTGGATGAGTCACAGCCCTCCAAAATGATATGGAAGGATGAGCTGTTCTTTTGGAGCTAGTAGAGAAGCTGAGATTAACACCAGAAAATACTAAATCTTGAACAAATCCCATATTCCAATGACTGCCATGAATCTAATAAACGATTGCATTCTAGGCTCAAGGATAAGAAGGTCAGGAACTTGGCAAGGTTGAATATCATAACAAGGACACAAGAGTCTTCAAAAGAGCAGGGTCAGTAAAAGCAAAAAGTGGTTAGAGCCAGGTCTTTGAGAAGTTGTCATGATGGGGAGACCTGGAAGGAATGGGCAGCACTTGGATACTTCACAAAGAGGGTACAAGCTAATTGGTGGATTCACTTGAAATGCCAGAGTGGTGTTTGTTTAAAGAGACTTGAGCGTTAATTTGCTTTTTATTTTTCTTTCCCCTCCCCTTTGCTTTTTTTTTCTTTCCCCTCCCCACCCCTTTTTGTTTGTTTGTTTTGGGGACATACCCAGCTATGCTAAGGGCTTGCTCTTGGCTCTGTACCCCGGGATTACTCCTGGCAAGGCTGAGGGATGATAGGGTTCTCTGATAAGCAGTTCTGATGAGCCAACTCAAACTGGCTGTGTGCAAGGCAACTTACCTACAGTACTATCTTTTCAGCTTTCTAGAGAATTATTTTTTTTAATATTTTTTAATGAATCGCTGTGAGATACAGTTACAGACTTACAAACATTCATGATTACATTTCAGTCATACAATGATCGAGTACTCCACCCAAGGATAATAAAGATAAGGGCCAGGAGGATCACTCCACAGCTGAGAGTTAATTTTTTTTTATTTAGTTAGTTTTTATTGAATCGCCATGAGAAACACAGTTACAAAGTTGTTAAATAATTGGGTTACAATTATACAATGTTCTATCACCCATTGTTCATCAGTGTACATTTCCCACCACCCAAGTCCCCAGTTTCCCTCCAGTCCCCCACCTCCCCCCACTTCTATGTTCTATGGCAGACACTTTTCTTTTTGCTATCTCTCTCTCTCTCTCTCTCTCTCTCTCTGTCTCTGTCTCTGTCTCTTTCTCCTTCTGGGCATTATGGTTTGCAATGACTGTCACTGTCATTCCATTAATCATCAATTTTACTCAAGTGGGTGCCAGTAGCTTCTCTATTTGTCCCTGAGATTTTAGCATCATAAACTTTACGCTCTCTCTCCGTGGATGCGGCACACCAGCTGGATGTCCTTGGGCATAATGGTGACACACTTGGCTGGGAATGCTCAGAGGTTGGTGTCCTCAAAGAGCCCCACCAGGTAGACCTCGCATGCCTCCTACAGCACCATGATAGCCGAGCTCTGGGAGTGCAGATGGTCTTGAAGTCCTATGCGATCTCACGTACCAGCCACTGGCAGATCTTGTGTGGCATCATGGTGCAGGCGGGTAGCAGTGTGGCTTCTTTATGCCGCCAGTGGCTGGCATGCTCTTGCAGGCTGCCATGGTGGCCAGCTGCTTGTGGGGTGCCTTCCCGCCTGTTGACATGCGCACCGTCTACTTAGTACAAGCCCTCTCGTTCTTCCCAACTCAGCTGGAGACTTCTTCAGGGTTAGGGAAATGAGACCCATTTTTAGCTACTGTTGCTGGCATATTTGGTACATCACTGGTGGCTTGCCAGGCTCTGCCGTGTGGGCTGAATACCCTTGGCAGCTTGCCAGGCTCTCCTGGGGAGAGATGGAGGCTTTTGGGGTGATCTCTAATCATCCCTGCAGGTGTTCCCAGTCTACCGAATATAAGCTCCTGGTGACTGGCCTGTTGTAACAATTTATACGCTTGACAATACGCACCTACCTGCATCTCCAGGCAGCGCCTGGGGCATCTGCGGCCTTAGGTTGATCTGCCTGAGGTGGACGGAGTGCGCCCGTAGGTTGTTGAAGGGCTGGCATAGCAAGACCCCATCACATAAGGTCTGTGCCAAGTCAAACAGCTGTGCCGAGTCCCAAGTCACTCGGCGGTTGGCGGACAGCGCCCTGCAGTGGACAAGTCACTGAGCAGGCCACTGTCACTGTTCCATGCTCGATGGGGTCGTGACTCGGCCCAGTCGGGTAGGCCGTGATGCTGCAGCCACCGCCATGGTTCTTCCTCACCCCGCCGATGCCATTCTGTCTCAATCCCTCAAAGCAGCGGGTGATGTCCAGCAGGAATCATGCGCAGGGTTCCAGCAGGGATCACACGAGGAACTCCGTGCCCGGCACGCTGAGTCGTGCGTCATTCAGAGAGACATGGTGAGCCAGGATCAGGAGAGCACAAGGGGTACAACCAGTATCGGCGCCGTCTTGCCTCCTTTCCTTGAGGTTTCCTTGGTTTGAATACAGGTACTGAAAGGTTATCTTGTTTGTTGCTTTACCTGCTTTCAGCACTCAGGTCTAGTCCACGTGATCATTTCTTACTATCTTTGGCATAGTTGTTCCTTCTCTATGGTAGCTGCCTTCCCCAACACCACCACTTGTGGCAAGCTTTCAACCATGGACCATTCCTCCTGGCCCTTGTTTCCACTGTCTTTGGGTTTTAGTCTCTTTTTTAATATGTCACAAATGAGTCCAATCGTTTTATATATATACATATATGCATATATATATATATATGAATCACTGTGAGATAGTTACAAAGCTTTCATTACTGAGTTTCAGTCATACAATGATCAGACATCCATCCCTCTACCAGTGTACATGTTCCACCACCAGTGTCCTAAGTATCCCTCCTGCCATTCCCACCCCACCCTCTACCTCTATAATAGGCACTTTCCTTCCCATGCTCTCTCTACTCTGGGGCATTATGGTTTCAAGTAAAGATACTGAGAGGCCATCATATTTGGTCCTTTTTCTACTTTCAGCACATATCTCCCATCCCGAGCAATCCCTCCAACCATCATTGACACTTGATGTTCCCTTCCCTATCGCAACTGCCTTCTTCCCAGCACATGAGGCAGATTTCATTTTGTGTCTGTCTCTCTCCCTCTGTCTCATTTCACTCAGCATGATACTCTCCATGTCCATCCATGGAGAATATATGTACAATTTTCATGACTTCATTTTTCCTGGTGGCCGCGTAATATTCCACTGCGTAGATGTACCATAATTTCTTTATCCAGTCATCTATTCTCAGGCACTCAGGTTGTTTCCATATTCTTGCTATTGTTAATAGTGCTGTAAAAAAACATAGAAATGCAGATTACTTTTCTTCAGTGTGTTTTTGAGCCCCAGGGCTATATTCCCAGGAGTGGTAATTTTTTTAAATTCAAAAAAATAATAAGAACTAAAACTAATAGCTGCATTCACTTCTGTTGGACCAAATCCTATTTGTAGAGTATCCACTATGCTCTTGTCTCACAAGGCAGTTAGATTTAAACTATTTTATAGACAGGGAAATCTAGACTTAGGTAGGCGCAGTGAATGGCCCCCAGTTCCCAGTTAATTAGATGCAAACTGTGTCTGACTCCATTTAAGCAGTTGAGAATAAATAGGTTTATGTTATGTATATGTATGTATTTAAGCAACTTCAACAAGATGTTTTTTCACAGGCATAGTCTGTGTGTTTTTTCACATGCATAGTTAAGTTTAAAATATACATACCGAGCAAAATGAAATTAAAAGCAATTAACTACTGTGATGTTCTAATGCTAACCAGTCCTTCACAGTCATGTCCTAGTGAAACTGTAGATAATTTTCCTTTCTCAATCTCTGCCTTGATTTTCTTAGTATCTGTCCTTTGTTCCCAGTTGTTCTACAGATGTACTGTCTCCAACAGTTCCAGAGATAATTAAAAATGACATGAAACTTGCTTCAAATTCTACAGCCATTCAAATACTCATGGCTATGTCCTTCATGATTTGGGGTCACACTCAAATCCTCACTGCCACTCTAAAACTTCAAGTGAACAAATACTTGACAAAAAGAAGGAAATGCTAAGGAACGAAGTAACAGTATTACTTCTGATGGGAAATTTCCACAGCTGCTGTAATTTTGCTCTTCACAAGAAAAGAATCACAGCACAGAACTGAGCTTGCAAAGGGCAGATCAATTCCTCTATGACAAGGGATACACCACACTGTAGTGAGAGACCAGAAAGGTCTGTACAGGCAGTGAGGGAAGATCAGAAGGAACAAAGGTCAATAAATAAATTTCAAAGAAGGCATCTACTGTTAAGTACCCGAAAGTCAGAATGAAGCCATGACAGGCTCTCTGACCTCCCCAGCACACTAGGCCTCAGTTTCGATTCTGAAAACAGCAAACTTTCAGACATTCTGCAGATCAACTGAGCATGATCTAGAAAGTCCATGGGCCTAGCTGATAAGCCTAACCAATCCCCTTGCACTTTTAGTTGTACCAAAAATAGAAGCAATATATATATATTAATACTACAGCTTATGTAACCAAACTCTATACAAACTGCTTGCACTTGTAGGTCGGGATTGCTACCAAGAGACCACTTTGTAGGAGAGATAGTTGACCCCAACTGGACTAAAACTTCTTTGTACTTGCATTACTGTCTCTCTAACTCTGTCCATTCACTCCGTGATTTGAAAACCTGGGTACAACACAACCAATCCCAGCTCTACGCCCTTGGCAATCACCTTGGCCATGGAATCTTATCTGAGCAGGAAGTCCCACATGGAGCAGGTTAGAAAAACCCTACAAAAGTCAACACAAACAAAGAAGCATGCACATATGTTGCCTGAGTCTATGTGCTGCTTGTGTTCATGTGTTGTGACCAAGTACACGTGGTGTGTGAGCATATGTGTCACCCATGTCTCCCCTTTTGAGATATGTACTTTCATATTTTCATATCTAATGCTGGGATGTGTTCTGGGCTCTCTCCACCTTTGAAGAAGCCATCATTCTCTCTTGATTGCATATTTCTCTCTCTCTTTCTCTTTCTCTCCTTCCTCTCTCTCAAAGAAACCTCCAAATTCTCTCTCTCATATGGGGAATGTTGTCTGCCATGGAAGCAAGGGGAGGGTGGAGAAGAGGGGGTATACCGGAGATATTGGTGGTGGGGAATGTGCACTGGTGGAGGGATGAGTGTTTGATCATTGTGTGATTGTAACCCAAACATGAAAGCTTGAAATTATCTTACAGTGATTCAATATTTTTTTTAAAAAAGGTAGTGATCATACAAGTGGTCTTTATAAATCTCCTTTGGGGCAGCTCCAGGAGGTGATGGTGAGCTTTAGTGGTATATTGTCCTACTCTGGGGACAACAAAAACAGAATCTGAAAGTCCTTTGTTCTCAAATGTGACAGCAAGCCTTCATACTGAAAAAGGCTTTGGGCCCTGAATGGATCAATGACACGGAACTTAGTAGTGATCACACTATCAAACACTGACATTATTAGGATAATGAACACAGAAAATTACCACTGAGTTTGAGAGAAGATGTTTTACTGCATTTATGTACAATGAAGTTTCATCATAAAGCAATATTTATCAATAGCATCTGATTTCATTAGAAACTCATTTTCTAAGGATGAAAAATAGTTTTAGGCTGCAATATCTAAATATGTCCATCAGTGAAAAAAGTCACAACACTACAGTATCAATGATTTCTGAGCAAAATAACAGAAGGTGTGTCAGTGAACAAATTGCAGGCATACGGTGCACTTCTGAAGGGAGAGTTAGGGTCATAAATGTGGGACAGAAAGAGAGGGTCTATTTGATACAGAAGGGAAAAAAAAAGTGGCACCAGCAAGGGTATGAATGGAGAAGCAAACAGTAGGCACAAGGCAATTCCAGGTGCTAAAGAACAATAGTGAAAACTAAACACCATGTTAAAATTAGAATCCCCTTTACTCACAGAATCTGGTGATGACTTTGGAGGTAGAATGAGACCAACAGAGCAGGAGGAGAAGCATTGTCCACCAGGATTGTCTTCATTTATGGCTCCAACTACAAATATATAGTCATTTGCTTGGAGGACTCTGAACACTGAAAGTTGATAAAGCATCACTTAATCACTTAATCACTTAACTTCCCGTTAGTCGTCGATTTGCTCGAGCGGGCGCCAGTAACGTCTCCATTTGTCCCTGTCGCGACACTACTTCCACTACCCAGCCGTCGCCACACTCCAGGACGCTTTCCGGACCCACGCGGCAGCTCCGGCCGAGACCCACGCACAACTGAAGACCCACAGAACAAGGTAAGTGGAACTCTCTGAGACCTTGGACTCCAGGCTCGGCGGACCCAGGGACAGAGCTTCTCTGCTTGCTCCCACCACCACAGGTGACAAAGGGATTCTAATCAGGAGCCCCACCCTACCCTGCCCTGTCTGCTTCCATCAACCACCCAGGGATCGAATTGTGCACAGGAGACCCACCCTACCCAGATAAATACCCCACTGGCAGATTTCCACTCTCTACACTACTTCCACTACCCAGCCATCGCCACACTCCAGGACGCTTTCCGGACCCGCGCGGCCGCTTGCGGCCGCGCGACACATTATAAGACACTAAATACCCATCTTCTGGAATTGTCGTACCATATTTGATAGGGTTCAAATATGGTAACACCTACAAGGGTGATTAGAGGCCACCCCAAAAGCCTCTATACCTCTCGGAAAGACTGGCAAGCTACCGAGAGTATTCCGCCCGCACGGAAGAGCCTGGCAAGCTATCCGCTGTGTATTCGATATGCCAAAACCAGTAACTACAACTGGTCTCATTCACCTGATAAAGCATATATCATACATATGTACAATTACAGGATTAAAAGAAGCCAAAACCATGGGTAAGGCACTTATCTTATACACAGCAGACACTGGTTCTACTCCTGCTACCTCATATGGGCTCTCAAAGACCAAAAGGAGTAATTGCTAAATGCAGAGATAAGAGTAAGCCTAGCCCTGAGCACACCCTGAATATGACACAAATCAAACAAATACACAACCAAACAAAACAACCAAGACAAGAAGCTGACAAATCCATGTGTGGGAGAGTTGGAATGGGAGTAGAGTGGGTGTCAAATGCAGTTTCTGATTGTACTGTTGGCACAGAACCATGAACAGTTAACTCCTCCTGACCACAACATGGCAATACACAGTGCAGGGCCTGCCAAGGAAGCAAACCCCAACGTTTGCTGCCAAGGAAGTTCACCCCAATGTTTTAGTTTTTACTGTGGTTTAAAAACACACTGCCTATATGATTGCCTTTTAATCTCCAGTCCCTCTGGAAGGAAGGTTGACCAATATATTTAATCTTCAATCTCTACTGGAGGCAAACTGAACCATATTGCCCAAAACTTTCATCACAAAAAAGGAATTTAGACTGATTCATGTGAGCCAAAGGCCCAAGCAACAAAGATAGGACAACCAGACAGGACGTCCCAATGGTCTGCAGATCAAGCTTCTGGAGTTGATGACCATGACCTTCCCTTTCTATGGATAAGGCTAGTTATTTACTACTTCCTGGATTAATCAAAATTATTTCCAAGAGGGCAGGGACTTAATCAACGCAACTACTTCCACTACCCAGCCGTCGCCACACTCCAGGACGCTTTCCGGACCCGCGCGGCAGCTCCGGCCGAGACCCACACACAACTGAAGACCCACAGAACAAGATAAGTGGAACTCTCTGAGACCTTGGACTCCAGGCTCGCCGGACCCAGGGACAGAGCTTCTCTGCTTGCTCCCACCACCACAGGTGACAAAGGGATTCTAATCAGGAGCCCCACCCTACCCTGCCCTGTCTGCTTCCATCAACCACCCAGGGATCGAATAGTGCACAGGAGACCCACCCTACCCAGATAAATACCCCACTGGCAGATTTCCACTCTCGACACTACTTCCACTACCCAGCCGTCGCCACACTCCAGGACGCTTTCCGGACCCGCACGGCCGCAAGCGGCCGCGCGACACATCATAAGACACTAATCTGGAATTGTCGTACCATATTTGATAGGGTTCAAATATGGTAACACCTACAAGGGTGATTAGAGGTCACCCCAAAAGCCTCTATACCTCTCGGAAAGACTGGCAAGCTACCGAGAGTATTCCGCCCGCACGGAAGAGCCTGGCAAGCTATCCGCTGTGTATTCGATATGCCAAAACCAGCAACTACAACTGGTCTCATTCACCTGACCCTGAAGGCTTCACCGACATGGCAGCACTGAGAAGGATGAGAAAGGAGAGGCCGACAAAATCTCAAGGCCGACCTAGGCTGCCACAACGAAGGAAGACAAAAATGATCGTCTGTACTTTCAATGCACGTACGCTAGCATCAGATGCATCCATCGAGGACCTGATGGTACAAGCGCGAATGATCAAGTACGACATCATTGGTCTGACCGAGACAAGAAGGCACGAATCTCACCATGCCGTTTTCGACACCGGAGAAGAATTGTTCCTCGGAACATGCGATAAAAGAGGTGTTGGAGGCGTCGGTGTCCTTGTCAACACAAACTTGGCCAAGAGCATTGATTCATTCGAATGCCTAACAACCCGAATCGGACGTTTACATTTGAATAGATGTGGCTCACTGACTGCAGTTTCTATCTTCGTTGTCTACGCACCAACATCTTATTATGATGAAAGAGAAATCGAGAAGTTCTACATGGAGCTAGAGAAGTTCTATAAAGAAGACCACACCTTCTACAAGATCATTGTGGGTGATTTTAATGCCAAGATAGGACCGAGAAGATCAGCTGAAGAACTTCACATCGGGACCCATGGCCTAGAATGGAACGAACAGGGTGAGAGACTGTCTGAGTTCATCATGTCGACCAAGACCATTCATGGTAACTCACAGTTCCAGAAGGCAGAATCTAAACGATGGACATGGGAGTCTCCCGGTGGACGATTCCACAACGAAATAGACCACATCATATTCAATCGACGGTTTTGCCTGACTGATGTCGCTGTTGTCCCAAAATTTCGAACGGGATCGGACCACCGTCTCCTTCGTGCAAAATTCTACTTCACAGAGCGGGGAGAAAGGGCTGCAAAGTTCAAAAAGAGAACTCCCAGAATGACCACCAACTGGGAACTCTTTGGTACTATTGCGGCAACATGGGAAGATGCCATTGTTGACAACATTGACGAGGAATACGATCGACTGGTTCAGCACCTCCATGAATGTGCGAGGAACGCCAAGAGAGAGATAGCCACAAAAATTCGCCTATCTTCGAAAACTCTTGAGCTAATTCGCCAGCGTGGTTTGGCGCATGCCTCAGGCAACCGCAAGCTAACGTCCGAGCTTGCAAAGCAGTGCAGAGATGCGATCAAGGAAGACCTCAAAGAGAGAAGAGCAGAAGTACTGGTAGATGCGGCAGAAGCCGGGAAAAGTATTCGTAACGCCCGCCCGTCCTTCGCCAACTATAAGACCAAGATGACTGCCCTCCGACGTCCTGATGGATCCATCACATCCTCCAGAACGGCAATGGAGAAGATTATCCATGACTTCTACTCAAATCTCTTCGATAGCCATGTCCACTTGCCGACATACCAAATTCCACAGGATGGGTATGTCGTTCCTAATGTTCTCCCTTCCGAAATCCGACACGCCATTTCGTTGGTAAAGAAGCAAACAGCACCCGGCCCAGACAAGGTCAGACCTGAACACCTGAAGAACCTGCCGTCAGTACTCATCAATACACTGGCTCGGCTCTTCACTCGCTACCTGTCTGAATGCAAGGTTCCGTCCCAATGGAAAACCAGCAGGACCGTACTACTGTTCAAGAAGGGAGACATCCATGACATTGGCAACTATCGCCCGATCTGCCTATTGTCTGTCATCTACAAGCTGTTCACTCGAGTCATCCTGAATAGGATTGGCAGAACACTAGATGAAGGACAACCATGCGAGCAAGCAGGGTTCCGCAAAGGATTCAGCACCATCGACCATATCCACACGGTAACCAAGCTCATTGAGGTTTCTCGGGAGTTCAAGATGCCGCTCTGCTTAACGTTCATTGATTTAAAGAAGGCCTTTGATTCTGTTGAGACGGAAGCGGTCATTGAAGCCCTAGCCAATCAGGGCATTCAAGCCCAATACATAAGGATCCTCCGTGAGCTGTATTGCGGATTCACTACCAGGATCTCACCATTCTACAAAGAAGTGATCGTTGATGTCAAGAGAGGGGTGCGGCAGGGTGATACCATTTCACCGAAACTCTTCAGTGCCACCCTCGAGAACATCATGCGACGACTGGAATGGGAAGGAATGGGAGTGAAGATAGATGGTCGGCAACTACACCACCTCCGCTTTGCTGATGACATTGTTTTAATAACACCAAACATCAGCCAAGCAGCACAAATGCTGGCCGACTTTGACCGTGAGTGTGGAAAGGTAGGACTACAGCTGAATCTTACGAAGACAATGTTTATGAGAAACAGCCTTGTTCCTGACGCCCCATTCGCTCTCAATGGAACGACCATCTCCGAATGCAACAGCTATGTGTACCTAGGTCGAGAGGTCAACATGACAAATGACCTGGCACCCGAGCTGCGCAGGAGGAAGAGAGCGGCTTGGAACGCCTTCAAGAACGTCGAAGAAATAGCTAAGAGGACGAAGAACCTCCGGCTCCGGGCACATCTCTTTGATTCCACTGTTCTTCCTGCATTAACATATGCCTCAGAGACCTGGGCCCTACACAAACAAGATGAGAACGCCATTCAGGTCTCCCAAAGAAGAATAGAAAGAGCTATGCTTGGAATATCACGTTTCACTCAAATGAGAGAACGAATCCGGAGTTCTGACATCCATCGACGATCAAGGATCAGGGACGCTGTCTCATATGCCAAGGTGTCGAAAATCAGATGGGCTGGTCACGTAATGAGATTTAAAGACGACCGTTGGACTAGAGCTGTTACTGATTGGATTCCACGGGATGTCAAGAGACCGCGTGGCCGCCCACCTACCAGATGGTCAGACTTCTTTGTCAAGATCATGAACGATCGATTTGAGGCCCTCCATGTTCCCGGAGCGAAGAGATGCCATTGGGCTACACTAGCACGCGACAGGGACAAATGGAGACGTTACTGGCGCCCACTCGAGCAAATCGACGACTAACGGGAAGTTAAGTGATTAAGTGGTTAAGTGATTTCCAAGAAATTTTCTTTTTGTTTGTTTATTTATTTATTTATTTATGGTTGTACCAAGAATCAAATCTAGGCTCTCACACATGCAAGAATCAAACCCAGTACCTCACAAGGCAAGTGTTTTTCCACCGGACTATCCCTACCCAATGTTTCCTCTCTGAAGACAGAGAAGGGACTGACTTACTATCTCTAAAGGCAGAGCTTGAGAGATATTTTTGTGTAATTGATTTGCCGAAGAGGTGTTCTTAGAACATGCCTTGTGAAAGGTGTGCAGGGGAAGATGCTAATCCCCCAAAATGTTTAAAGGGTTTCAGTGGAAGTCTAAACCTAGCCAGATACTGCAGAAAACTCTTAAAACATGATTGAATGCATCTTAGACTCGATTCACCTTAAGAAAGAATATGGAACCCCCACCGATACTGTTCTAGATTACACACCCATCTGTAGACAAACTTGAAGCCCCCCCACCATGCATCACTCAAAGTCCCCTCAATCAACAACTGGGAGCCCTCACTGGGGCAGCTGCAATTGTGACAGAAGAGGGAGGCTTATTCCCAGAATTTTCTGGACCAGGTAACCATTAACACACATGGAAATTCTTCAGAATTGGGTGCAGCTGTAAGCGAACATAGTAGCACACAGTGCACTGCACTGTAGCACTGTCCTTCCGTTGTTCATCAATTTGCTCGAGCCAACACCAGTAACATCTCCGTTGTGAGACTTGTTACTGTTTTGGGCATGTCAAATACACCACTAGGAGCTTGCCAGGCATTCTTTCCTGATTCTCCTATCCCCAATTCTCCATTCCACTTCTCCTTATTCTCCTTGATTCTCCCTTTGGATTCTTCTCATTCCTCTGACCCTGAAGAGCCACCATTATGGGAGCATTAAGAAGGATGAGGAAAGAGAGGCTGATAAAATCTCGGGTCCGAACTAGGCTGCCAAAACGAGGAAGAACAAAAATGACTGTCTGTATGTTCAATGCACATACTCTGGCATCGGATGCATCCATCAAGGACCTGATAGTGCAAGCGCGAATGATCAAGTACGACATCATTGGTCTGACCGAGACGAGAAGACATCAATCACATCAAGCCATTTTCGACACTGGAGAACTGTTCCTCAGAACATGCGACAAAAGAGACATTGGTGGTGTCGGTGCCCTTGTCAACATGAACATGGCCATGAGCATTGATTCATTCAAATGTCTGAATGCCTAACAACCCAAATCGGACAATTACACCTGAATAGATATGGCTCAATGCCGGCAGTTTCTATCTTCATTGTCTATGCACCAACATCCAATTCCGATGAAGGAGAAATTGAGAAGTTCTACATGGAGCTGGAGAAGTTCTATAAAGAAGACCACACCTTCTGCAAGATCATTGTAGGTGATTTTAATGCCAAGATAGGAAGAAGATCAGATGAAGAACTCCACATCCGGACCCATGGCCTAGAATGGAACGAACAGGGTGACAGACTGTGTTCATCATATTGACTAAAACCATCCATGGTAACTCACAATTCCAGAAGGCCGAATCTAAACATTGGACATGGGAATCTCCCAGTGGATGGTTCCACAACGAAATTGACCACATCATATTCAATCGATGGTCTTGCCTGACCGATGTCTCTGTTGTCCCAAAATTCCAAACGGGATCGGACCACCATCTCCTTCGTGCAAAATTCTACTTCACGGAGCGGGGAGAAAGGGCTGCAAAGTTTAAAAAGAGAACTCCAGAATGATCACTAACTGGGAGCTCTTTGGCACTATTGCGGCAACATGGGAAGATGCCGTCACTGACAACATTGACGAGGAATACAATCAACTGGTTCAGCACCTCCGTGATTGTATGAGGAATGCTGAGAGAGAGATAGCCACAAAAAGACGCCTGTCTTCGAAAACTCTCGAGCTCATTTGCTAACGTGGCTTGGCGCAAGCCTCAGGCAACCACAAGCAAACATCCAAAATCACAAAGCAGTACAGAGAAGCGATAAAGGAAGACCTTAAAGAGAGGAAGACAGCAGTGCTGGCAGATGCGGCAGAAGCTGTGAAAAGCATTTGCAACGCCTGCCTGTATTTCGCCAACTACAAGACCAAGATGACTGCCCTCCGATATCCTGATGGATCTATCACATCTTACAGAAAGGCAATGGAGAAGATTATCTATGACTTCTACTTGGATCTCTTTGATAGCCACGTCCACCTGCCTACATACCAAATTCCGCAGGATGAATATGTTTTTCCCAACGTTCTCCCTTTCAAAATCCAACATGCCATTTCTTCGGTAATGAAGCGAACAGCACCTGGCCCAGACAAGGTCAGACCCAAACACCTGAAGAACTTGCTGTCAGTACTCATTAATACACTGGCTTGGCTCTTCACAAACTACCTGTCTGAATGCAAGTTTCCATCCCAATGGAAAACTAGCAGGACTGTACTACTGTACAAGAAGGGAGACATTGTACAAGAATCCACGACATTGGCAACTATCGCCTGATCTGCCTGTTGTCTGTCATCTACAAGCTGGTCACTCAAGTCATCTTGAATAGGATTGGCAGGACACTAGATGAAGCACAACCATGTGAATTTGCACAACCAAACTTGCTCAAGTCAGGTTCTGCAAAGGATTCAGCACGATCGATCATATCCACACGATAACCAAGCTCACTGAGGTTTCTTGGGAGTTCAAGATGCTGCTATAACATTCATTGATTTAAAGAAGGCCTTTGATTCTGTTGAGATGGAATTGGTCACTGAAGCCCTAGCCAACCAGGGTGTTCAAACTCAATACATCAGGATCCTCCGTGAACTGTATTACAGATATACTACCAGGATCTCACCATTCTACAGAGAGGTGATCATTGACGTAAAGAGAGGGGTTTGGCAGAGTGGTACCATTTCACCAAAACTCTTCAGTGCCACCCTTGAGAACATCATGCAACAACTAGAATGGGAAGGAATGGAAGTGAAGATAGATGGTCGGCAACTACACCACCTCCACTTTGCTGATGACATCGTTCTAATAACACCAAACATCAACCAATTGGCACAAATGCTGGCAGACTTCGACCATGAGTGTGGAAAGGTTGGACTACAGCTAAATCTCACGAAGACAATGTTTATGAGAAACGTTATGAGAAACGTCTCGTTCCTGACGTTTCATTTGCCCTCAATGGAACGAACATCTCCAAATGCAAGAGTTATGTGTACCTAGGTCGAGAAGTCAACACGATGAATGACCTGGCACCTGAGTTGTACAGAAGGAAGAGAGCAGCTTGGAACATCTTCAAGAGTGTCAAAGAAATAGCTAAGAGAATGAAGAAACTCCAGCTCTGGACACATCTCTTCGATTTCACTGTTTTCCCTGCATTAACATACGCCTCAGAGACCTGGGCCCTACAAAAACAGGATGAGAATGCTATTTGGATCTCCCAAAGAGAAATCGAAAGAGCTATGCTTGGAGTATCTCGCTTCACTCAAATGAGAGAAAGAATCTGGAGTTTCGACTTCCATTGATGATCAAGAATCAAGGACGCTGTCTTGTTTGCCAAGGCATCAAAAATCAGATGGGCTGGACATGTAGAGATCTGAAGACGACTGCTGGACTAGCGCCATTACTGACTGGATTCCACCGGACGTCAAAACATTGCGTGGCCGTCCACCTATGAGATAGTTTGAGCTTCTTCGTCAAGACCCTGAATGATCGGTTTAAGGCTATTGGTGTTCCTAGAACAAGCAGACGCCATTGGGCTACACTGGCACGCGACAGGGACAAATGGAGACATTACTGGCACCCGCTCGAACAAATCTATGAGTCACGGGATGTCAAGTGATCTTTTCTCAGTTGCGCAAATTTCTGCTCTCACCATCATTTCTTTTTTCTTTCTTTTCTTTTTCTTACTTGGTATATTTTCTTCTATAAGTGTGGGCATTTGTGTTTATAATTTCCATCATAAGACTGAATTTTGCTGCATCCCACTAACTTTGAAATTTTCTCGTACTATTATATTTTGAATCTCTCCTTTGATGTCTTAGGGAACATTCCCTTTCAGTAACAAACTGAAAAATAAAATATAAATCAACAATCATGATTTATAAGCAGAGAAACCAAATGGGAAGTATTACTGTGCAAAAGCGATATGAATGTTAAAATATCAAGTCCATAGTAGTGAGGATGGGTGGGGATGGGGGTGAAGGAATGGAAATAATTAAAATGTGAAATAAATGTAAATTCACGATCATGATCATCCTGTTGTTCATCGATTTCCTCGAGCTGGCACCAGTAACGTCTCCTTCTTCCTAGCCCTGAGATTTTAAAAGAGCCATTTCAATGCTCTTTCAGGATTAGGAGAATGAGACCCATGATTGTTACTGGTGTTTGGCATATTGAGTACAACACGGGAAGTTTGCCAGACTCTGCCGTGTGGGCAGGATACTTTGGGTAGCCTGCCGGGTTCTCCAAAGGAAAAACGAGATAATAAGATGTCGCTTCTGGGAGCTGGGTTTTATAGTCTCTGCATCTTGGCCATTGATGGGACCAACCTGGCGCTGGTGGCAGCCGGCGGGTGTGACACCTACCTACTGGAAGATGGGGGTTCTGGGTGGAGAAGGCCCAGTCCCAATCCGAGTAGGCTTGGAGACCTCAGCCCCGGGACCCACATGCCTGGGTTCCTCTGCCAGTTCTTTCATGCATGAGGCCCATCCGGACATGCGGAGAGTGGTCCCAACATGGCTGTGGCCGCCTCCGGAGGTCCTCAGCTGCTGGGGTTATGCTCAGGGCAGCGGGGGGGAGAGGGGGGAGAGAAACTCAATCCTCCCCCCCTCCAAGGGGCCCCGGTGAGGACAGCCAGGTGCGGGGGCAGGAGACTCTGCCAAATGTAAATATAAATGTAAATTAACTTAGGATAAATGGTGGATGGTGCCACCAGTAGGTGGAATTGTTATGCTGCTAGGTATGCACATTTGGGGTTAGGTTTTACAAACTTGAATAACCAGTCGATAATTACCCTGAAGCTAGTTAGAAGTATGTTATGAAACTCAAGAGAGATAGTAGACCTGAGTTTTGAGTCATTACAGTAGGAAGTCATGAATAAGCATCAACTTAGAAGAATTAAAAGTAAGAAGGGCCAAGGAACTTAATTTTCAGATCTTATCCCTGTTTTTTCTGTTTTTTTCTCATTTGTTTTATTTTTAATACTTACTAGGAAAACAATAGTATAATTAAATGAATTTTGTTTTTAATAAAGTTATTTTAAATTTAAATAAAATTTAGAAAAAATGTTTTGTGAAACAATATTGGAGAAATAAACACTTAAATCTTTTATTTTTCACATTTTTTCTTTAACAAGGAAATTATCTTTATAAAAACAATAATAAAAATTACCCCCATAAACTTCTCAAACAGTGTCATAGTGACATTGCCTTATTTTTCTTATTTGTTAAACCTTTTTTGTTTTGTTTGGGGACCTTACCAATAGTTCTCAGGGCTTATTCCTTGCTCTGTGCTCAGGGATCTCTTCTGCTAGTCTCGGGAACCATATGGGATGCTGGGGATTGAACCCAGGTCAGCTGTGTGCAAGGCAAGCGCCATACCCTCTGTACTATCATTTTGGTCCCATTTTTCTTCTTTTTTTCTTTTTTTTTCTTTTCAAGTCAAACATGGTGATGCTCAGGGGTTATTTTAGCTCTACATTTAGGAATCACTCCTGGCAGTGCTCGGGGGACCATATGGGATGCTGAGGATTGAATTGGGATCAGCCATGCAAAAGGGTAATGCCCACTCCACTGTACTATTGCTCAGGCACCAGCACCTTCTACATTAAAAAAAAAATAACCACACATAAAGTCATTAAATTAAGCTTACATTCTTTCTACTTATTGTTTTAAAACATAATTATTTTATTTGGGCAGTGAGTAACCACACTTGGCAGTGTTCAGGGATTACTCCTGACTCTGTGCTCAGGGAACACTCCTGGTGGTTATTGCAGGACCATACACAGTGCCGGAGATTGAACCAGAGTCCAATATCTTATCACATATACTTAGTAAAATATATATCATATATTTATATGATATAATTTAGGCATTTTTGTTGTTGACCATATTTTAAGGTGAGGTTTAGTTGAAATGTTTATGTATAAATGCTTTTATACATAAATTTTTAACATAGTATTAGGATTTTTCAGGAAACAATTATTGACAAAATAAATTAACATTTTAAGATGTTTGACCTATAACACTGTAAGCACTGTCCTCCCTTTGTCCATCGATTTGTTCGAGCGGGCCTAGTAACGTCTCCATTGTGGACTTGTTGTTACTGTGTTTGGCATACCGAATACACCACAGGGAGCTTGCGAGGCTCTGCTGTGCAGGAGGGATACTCTCGGTAGCTTGCCAGGCTCTCTGAGAGGGGCAGAGGAATTGAACCTGGGTTAGCCACGTGCAAGGCAAATGCCCTACATGCTGTGCTATAGCTCCAGAATTAAAGTACAAAGAAAAATTTATTTAAAAATCTCTCAAAAAATTAATCAAAAAAACTCTTCTAAATAATAGCTTTTTGAACAAACTAATGAACAAATTAGACCTATTAAATCTATAATATATGGTGCAGTACATATGCAGAAACTACAGAATACACTCTTACTTCAAGTACACATAAAATATTTACCAAAATGTATTTTACATTATATATATTTGAAAAAGTTATAGAAGACATGTTCTCAGACCACAGTGAAACGAAACTAGAAATCAGTATAAATATAAGTAGACAATCTAAAAATGTTTAGAAATTAATCAACGCTCAACCAATATTCAAGTTATCAAGAAAGAATAATGAAAATACAACACAACAGAAGTCATGGAACTTGCATAAAGCAGTACAAGCTGGCTATTATTTGTGCCTTTGACTCCAAGTTTCTCCTTTCTGTATTTACTTTTGGGGGAAAAAAATTGGCTTGGGGGGCTGGAGAGATAGCACAGCGGGTAGGGTGCTTGCCTTGCACGCAGCCAACATGGCGGACCCGGGTTCGATTCCCAGCATCCCATATGGTCCCCCGAGCACCGCCAGGAGTAATTCCTGAGTGCAGAGCCAGGAGTAACCCCTGAGCATAGCCGGATGTGACCCAAAAAGAAAAAAAAAACATTGGCTTGGACTCTTTAAATAGTTTTCCTTACCAGATGAAACTTTTTCATTTGAGAACAGTAAGGATACACTGCAGGAAGAACGGTCTTTGCTTCCTGATTCTATAGTGTTTACTTGACAGGCTTCTCCCCAAAACATAATCTTCTCAGGGAAGGTTTTATTTTCAATAAAAAACCATTTATTTTCAATAAAAAACTTTTTATCTTTTAGTTATGAATTATGTTTTTGTTTTTGAGCCATACCCAGCAGTGCAGTGCTCAGGACCCACTCTCAGGAATCACGCCTGGCAGGGTTGGGAGACCAGATGAAAAGCCAGGGATTGAACACAGGTTTGCCATGTACAAGGTAAGCACCCTAACCTCTGTGCGATCTATCTGGCCCGAAACTTGAAATTTTTAAGCCTGCTAAAATATTAATACAGTTGATGCATATTTGCTGGAATGATAGCACAGCAGTAGGGCGTTTGCCTTGCTTGCGGCCTACCTGGGTTTGATTTCTCCATCCCTCTCGGAGAGCCCAGCAAGCTACTGAGAGTATACTGTCCACAAGGCAGAGCCAGGCAAGCTAACCATGGCGTATTCGATATGCCAAAAACAGTAACAAGAAGGTCTCACTTTTTGTTCCTGGAGAGAGCAGATGCCATTGGGCTACACTTGCACGCGACAGGGAATGGAGACATTACTGGTGCCCACTCAAGCAAATCGATGAACAACAGGAGGACAGTACTACAGTAGTTCCACTTGTTTATTTTTACCTTTTTTGCCAAATGAATTGGGAGGTCTCTAAAATTTATATGACAATGTAAACAACCTGTGATAGCCAAGAAGAAATTACTGAAGTATTTCTGCTATCAGATACCAAGACTTAGTGTAAAGCAACAAGATTTAAAACAGGTATTGGAGAAATGATAGACAGTAAGAGCAGAAGAAAGTTCAGTAAAAGATCCACATGTTCATGCAATTGAAATTTTGTGATAATTTTTTTCAACAAATGTTACTGAAACAATTGTATAGTTTGTGTATAAATCAGGCCTTGGTTCTATTTTATATCATTCACAGAGAATTCCAGTTGGATGAAAGAAAGTCAGTAATTTTGTAGCATAGGGATTGCTATTTAGTTTTCCTGTAAGAGCTATATAGCCAGCATTAGTTGAAGGCCATGTGGTTTCTGTTGCAACTATTCAATTCTGATTTATAACACAAAAGTAGCTATTTGTGTATTTTTTAAAAAATACTTAAATAGGACCAGAGCAATAATACAGTTGCACATGCCAACCCCGGTCTGATCCTAGGCATCCCATATGATCTCCTGCATGCCACTGGGAGTAATTCCTAAGTACAGAGTCAGGAGTAACCCTTTTTGAGTCAGGGTATGACCCAAAAAGCCCAAAAAAACCCTATAAATAAAATAAAATAGCTGTATTTTAAAAAGTTTACAAAAATATTTGGAAACCACATAGACCCCAGTTTCTCCCCCATTCTAGCATGTATGAGACCCCAAGTTCTATCCCTGGTGCAGCATGCTACCCCCTACCAACCCAGCACTTCTGTGTGTGTGGTCCTGGTGCTCCTGAGAAGCACCTGGGGGCATTGCAGAACTGACCAAACACTAAACCATCAGGTTCAAACTTCAGGCTGAGCATTACAGGGAATATTGTGAACTTCCCTGCACCTTTGGAGTCATCCCTACAAATGTATTTGTACATTTATTTTCTTAAGATGTAGGATTCTGTCTAAAATCCACATATTATCCTCAAAGTGAAAAAATGAAGAAAAAATTCCCATTCTTTTTTTTTTTTTTTTTTATTGAATCACTGTGAGAAAGGTTACAAAGCTTTCAGGTTTATGTCTCAGTCATGCAAATATCAAACACACTTCCCTTTACCAATACTTATTTTTTACCATGAAGAACCCCAATAAAACCCCACCCCCCACCCCTCCCCGTCCCTGTGAGGCAGATGAATTCTAGTTAACATTCTATCTGCTTTGATTAGATTCATTGTTTCAATAAAAATTTCACCACTATTATTTAGAGTTTACCCCCCCTCCCAAATCAGACATGCTGAAAAAGCATTGTGAAGTGATTTGCTTTCTACGGCTGGGTTCAAGAATTAAATGTTGGTTTTGGATTTCTGCTCTTTTACCTATTGACCCTGGAAGTATTTCTACTGAAAGTCAGATAGTTAAGAAATTGGTTTCTGTGTTCTGGAGTCCTGGCCGTGCTGGAGAGCCGCTCGCGGGGGGCAACCGGTGGCCTCGGTAGGGCGTGAAGGGCGGAGCGAAACGCCCCCCTTCCCATGAGGTTTTAGTCGCCCCCACACTCCCGGCTCATACCTGCTGTCCACAAGGCTCCCATGCGGCCGCCATCCTTCTTTCCAGAGAAGAGAGGGCGAATGGGGCAACACCCTTTCCCCTCCGGCAGACTTGATGGCCTGAATTAACGCATAGTCCTTTCACTTTTCTGCTCCAAGCTGCCGGGTTCTGCATTAAGTCCTTGTGCTTCTGGGACTGTGGCCGTGCTGGGGAGCCACTCGTGGGGGGCAACTGGTGACCTCGGTAGGGCGTGAAGGACGGACCAGAACGCCCCTCTTCCCATGAGGTTTTAGTCGCCCCCACACCCCCGGCTCATACCTGCTGTCCACAAGGCTCCCATGTGGCCGCCATCTTTCTTTCCAGAGGGAGGAGGGCGGAAGGGAGCAACACCCTTTCCCCTCTGGGCAGAAATGATTGCCTGGATTAACGCATAGTCCTTTCACTTTTCTGCTCCAAGCTGCTGGGTTCTGCATTAAGCCCTTGTGCTTCTGGGGCTGTGGCCGTGCTGGAGAGCCGCTCGTGGGGGGCAACTGGTGACCTCGGTAGGGCGTGAAGGACGGACCGGAACGCCCCCCTTCCCATGAGGTTTTAGTCGCCCCCACACCCCCGGCTCATACCTGCTGTCCACATGGCTCCCATGCGGCCGCCATCCTTCTTTCCAGAGAAGAGAGGGCGAATGGGGCAACACCCTTTCCCCTCCGGCAGACTTGATGGCCTGGATTAACGCATAGTCCTTTCACTTTTCTGCTCCAAGCTGCCGGGTTCTGCATTAAGTCCTTGTGCTTCTGGGACTGTGGCCGTGCTGGGGAGCCGCTCGTGGGGGCAACTGTTGACCTCGGTAGGGCGTGAAGGACGGACCGGAATGCCCCCCTTCTCGTGAAGTTTTAGTCGCCCCCCACACCCCCGGCTCATACCTGCTGTCCACAAGGCTCCCATGCGGCTGCCATCCTTCTTTCCAGAGAAGAGAGGGCGAATGGGGCAACACCCTTTCCCCTCTGGGCAGAAATGATGGCCTGGGTTAACTCATCGTCCGTTCACTTTTCTTCTCTAAGCTGCTGGTTTCTGCATTAAGTCCTTGTGTTTCTGGGGCTGTGGCCATGCTCCAAACTTAACTCTGATTTTCAGGGAGAAAGATTGGGTGGTTTACTTCTCATTGATCACTTTGTATATAGAGAGATGTCGCACGGCCGCATAAGCGGCCGCGCGGTTTTGAGAAAAAGTCCTCGTTCCCGCATACTCGAGCTGTGTTTGTAGAGGCTTCTGGTCACCAGGGTTCCATCTGGGGGAGGCGGGATGCGGCGCCTACTCCATCTGGAACTTGCCGGTGCTCTCGGCTCTTTTTGGAACCTGTTTTTTCTTTTTTCTTTTCCTCAGGGATCCCGCACCCTCCATGTGTTCCTTCTCTTCAAAATTCCCATTCTTTATGCTTTAAGATTATCTTTTACTTGAAGGTTTGGTGACATTATAAAAGTTGACACCTTAACTACCTTTTAACTGCCTTTTCAATGTCTTCTATGTGTTTTGTTGTTTGTTCTTTCTTTGTCTTATCAAATCTTCTTTATATTAGATTTGTTTTGTCTGAGTAGAAATTACCATATCTACCTGATTTTTGTATTTGCTTGACAGCTTTCTTTATGCTTTATTTTCAGACTCCATTTTAGCTGTATTTCTTCTAAATAGTCCACAACTAGGTGCATTGTTGTTTACCCAAATTTGAGGTTGTATCTTTATTGAAGAAATTGCATCTATGTCACATTTGTGATGATTGAAGTTTTGATTCTTTTCCCCAGCCAGTGACTTGTATGTGTATATGCTGGTGTGTATATCATGTGCATATGTTCTCATACTTTCAGAACTTCTCATCTATTCTTTGTGCTTTGTCTCTAACATTGCCAACATCTAGGTGTTGTTGAGCTTGTATTGAAGAGTTGAGCTTGTAGGCCAAATCCTGACACTTACATACAAAATAGAGTTTTATGGGAACAAAATTCTGTACAAAACTTTCTCTAGGGCTATGCAAGTCAAGGAGCTGTGACCTTGACTTTGTGGATCAAAGAAATTTCACAGAAAGAAATTTGTCAACATCTAACCCAGATTCTATTTTTGTTATTGATTTTAAGCATATGCGATGTTTAGATTACTGAAAGTTAACTATTTTCTTTCCTCCACTGTTTTTTGAATACTTTTCCTGGAATATTTACTTATTTTATTAATGTTCATCCTATCATGCTTTAAAACAAAATTCTGTTGTTGATGCATATTTGCTGAATTTCCTTATTCAAATATCATGTTTTTAATTTATAAGATAACCATTTGTTTCAATTTTACAGACGGAATGACTTATCCCTAGGATAAGTGTAAATTTTTAAGTATAAGTGTCTATTTTATTTATAATCATTGTAATTACATAACTATACTGTTTATATTGTTTATAAAATTGTATAATAAATTTCTACTTTACCTCTTATTTCTTAACTTTTGTTAAATGTGTCATTTCTTCTGTTTGTTAAGTTTGGTGACTACAAACTTGGAAAAATTAACTTTATTCAGTCATTAGTTTAGTTACAGACATTCAATATTCCAACACCAATCCCATAACCATTGCACCTTTCTCCACCATTATTTCTAATTTTTCTGATCATCCTTTGAGCCTGCCCCCATAGCATAAAATAAAATAATTTATTTTACATTGCTTGTTATGAAGAATTTGCTAAAAGGATGATTTAAAAAATGTTTTCTTAGAAGAAAGCTAGTGAAGATTGTTGTGTCTCACCATGGAGCCAGTAAGCCCTTGGATAAGAAATTACTAAAATGTTGTTACAGGTAAGCCTTCTGTGTTTATATTCTGTTGTTGCCTTCTACATTACATGCAATCAATCTGCTGTATTACTCCTGGTTTATCAGTGTAGTAGAGTTTGAGACATTCTAGCGTGTCCAAAATTTTTAACAGGGTTATACAACTGAAGTTAAATTCTTAGCTTACTGACAGCTTTGGGGCCTGTGCATGACTCCTGGGCTTCCAGAAGTACAGGTAAATGGGGGCAAGTAGCCCATCCCCGATCCCGTGAAAGCTGGAGATTTCAGTCACAAAATCTACATATCTTAGTATTTCAAGAAATTAATTTCCACATGAGCCTCGTCCGAGCAGTGGGGTCCATCTGGGAGCATGGGGGTGATTGTGGAGTGTGGAGGTTTGGGGCTGCTAGCTTGGATTCTTCTTGTGTTTGATTTTTCTTATACGTTGTCACTGAGAACCTCTGTCAGTGCTGTACATCTGTATAAAGTGAGTTAACTCTGTTGTTCAGACGGAGAGAGAAGGACGCCTGCTGGCATCTTCTAAAGATTCTCCTGTACTCTGGGCTCCCTTGCTACTTACACCATTCTTTTGTTGCCAGGACACCTGACTCATAACTTCACTCTGGAAAACTGCAAAACTGTGAAAGGGAAAAGCATCAGCAGTCTAACTTCTTCAGATAAGGGTCTCAATTAACCCCTCATTACTTTCCCTTTCCCTTCACTTAATCTTTTTCTCTGTTTTGGGGGCATCCCTGAAAACACAGTCTATCTCTTTATCAGTCTTGAAATTACAGTTCCTGCAATTCAGTTGCTCTGTTGTTCCACACACATACCCCTCAAGGTCTGCCACCATCGTCCTAAAACTTCTGATATATCAATGGCACGTGTACTCCCTGTCCTTTTTGCAGTTGTCTCAATCTTTTCTCACCTCTAAACCTTTTCTGTCACTTCATCAGATTTGGTAGAAGTAAGTTTTCTTCAGTTTGACATCTTGATTTAATTTTCATTCACATAATTAGAAAATAATTAAAATTTATTTTAATTGTTTAATAATTGACATTTATTCTCATTAGATTTTTATTTAAAATATTGGATTTTTTCCCCCAATTTTAAACACCATGATCTATAATACTGTTAACAATGGGGTTTCCCTGCCAGGCTGTTTCACTTGAGGCTCCCCAGAGAGGGGCGAATGAGAACCCTCCCTGCCCCAAGGGATCCAATCCTGGCAGCTGAAAACCTCCAGAACTCAATTGCTTCCCTGCTCATGGCCACTCTCTACATGCTCGGGTTGAGTCTCACCCATGAGTGAATCCTCTTTCCCTGGACCACGAGGCCACATTCATGGTCGTGTGACACTTCATAGGACAGACCTTGCCCATAGTCCAAGAGTACCGCACCACGATAGAATTCAAAGTAGGAGGCAACCGGCCTTAGAGGGAAATATTATATTATTTCAGTTCTGCTTTGGGGAAGTGATTGGTGTTCGGGATGGAAACACCTGAAATGTGGTGGTGGGCACGTGTAATGGTGGTGCGATTGGGAATATTAAATGTAATCAAATATTGAGAAGTACTTTATAAAATTAAAAAAATTTAAAAGGGAGTTTCATACATATGATGTTCAAACACCAAACCCTGCATCAGAATGACCCTCTCGACCCTGTTTGACCATGATAAGCTCCATTTTGTTCACCAGTTCTTCAGCTCCATTGTCTATAGCCATTGGTTATTCCTTGCTTATGTTTCTTTATACATCACACTCTGTATCTGTCCCTCTCCTTCTGACTTACATGACTTACACAAAATCAACAAATTCATTCAAAATGCTGCTTAATATCATTTGTATATATTTGTAACATTGCTTGATAACTTGACATCCTGTTACTCATCGATTTGCTCGAGCGTGCGCCAGTAACATCTCCATTTGTCCCCGCCGTGTGCCAGTGTAGCCCAATGGCATCTGCTCATTCTAGGAACACAAGAGCCTCAAACTGATCATTCAGGGACTTGAGGAAGAAGTCTGACCATCTCGTAGGTGAGCGGCCACAAGACCTTTTGACATCCCGTGGAATCCAGTTGGTAACAGCTATAGTCCAGCGCAGTCGTCTCCGAATCTCATTATGTGTCCAGCCCATCTGATTTTTGACGCCTTGGCAAACGAGACAGCGTCCCAGATTCTTGACCGTCAACAGAGGTCAGAACTCTGCATTCTTTCTGTCACTTGAGTGAAGCATGATACTCCAAGCATAGCTCTTTCGATTCCTCTTTGGGAGATCCGAATAGCATTCTCATCCTGTTTTCGTAGGGCCCAGGTCTCTGAGGCGTATGTTAATGCAAAAAGAACAGTGGAATCGAAGAGATGTGCTTGGAGCTGGAGGTTCTTCGTCCTCTTAGTTATTTCTTCGATGCTCTTGAAGGCGTTCCAAGCTGCTCTTTTCCTCCTGCACAACTCGGGTGCCAGGTTATTCGTCATGTTGACATCTCGACCTAGGTATACGTAACTGTTGCATTAGGAGATGTTCATTCTGTTGAGAGTGAATGGAATGTCAGGAACAAGACGTTTCTCATAATGTTTCTCATAAACATTGTCTTTGTGAGATTCAGCTGTAGTCCGACCTTTCGACACTCATGGTCGGCCAACATTTGTGCCGCTTGGCTGATGTTTGGTGCTATTGGAATTATGTCATCAACAAAACGGAGGAGGTGTAGTTGCTGACCATCTATCTTCACTCCCATTCCTTCCCATTCCAGTCGTCACATGACTTTCTCTAGGGTGGCACTGAAGAGTTTTAGTGAAATGGTATCACCCTGCCTAACCCCATTCTTGACATCAATGATCACCTCCCTGTAGAATGGTGAGATTCTGGTAGTGAATCGCAATACAGTTCATGGAGGATCCTTATGTATTGAGTTTGAACACCCTGGTTGGCTAGGATTTCGATGACCGATTCCGTCTCAACAGAATCAAAGGCCTTCTTTAATTCAATGAACGTTAGAGAGAGCGGCATTTTGAACTCCCGAGAAAACTCAATGAGCTTGGTTATCGTGTGAATGTGATTGATCGTGGTGAATCCTTTGTGGAACCCGGCATGCTTGCATGGTTGTCCTTCATCTAGTGATCTGCCAATTCTATTCAGGATGACTCGAGTTAACAGCTTGTAGATGACAGACAACAGGCAGATCAGGCGATAGTTGCCAATGTCGTGGATTCTTGTACAATATCTCCCTTCTTGTACAGTAGTACAGTCCTGCTGGTTTTCCACTGAGACAGAACCTTGCATTCAGACAGGCAGCGTGTGAAGAGCCGACCCAGTGTATTAATGAGTACTGACGGCAAGTTCTTCAGGTGTTTGGGTCTGACCTTGTCTGGGCCGGGTGCTGTTCACTTCATTACCGAAGAAATGGCATGTTGGATTTCGAAAGAGAGAACATTGGGAACAACATATCCATCCTGAGGAGTTTGGTATGTGGACAGGTGGACGTGGCTATCGAAGAGATCCAAGTAGAAGTCATGGATAATCTTCTCCATTGCCTTTCTGGAAGATGTGATAGATCCACCAGGAC
Organism: Sorex fumeus; assembly: GCF_029834395.1. Taxonomy (NCBI): domain Eukaryota; kingdom Metazoa; phylum Chordata; class Mammalia; order Eulipotyphla; family Soricidae; genus Sorex; species Sorex fumeus. The sequence goes on along the minus strand of NW_026606086.1, from coordinate 12,667,459 downwards.
ATCGGAGGGCAGTCATCTTGGTCTTGTAGTTGGCGAAGGACAGGCAGGCGTTGCAAATGCTTTTCCCAGCTTCTGCTGCATCTGCCAGAACTGCTACTCTTCTCTCTTTGAGGTCTTTATCGCTTCTCTGCACTGCTTTGTGAGCTTGGATGTTCGCTTGTGGTTGCCTGAGGCTTGTGCCCAGCCACGTTGGCGAATGAGCTCGAGAGTTTTCGAAGACAGGTGTCTTTTTGTGGCTGTCTCTTTCTCGGCTTTCCTCAAACAATCACTGAGGTGCTGAACCAGTCGATCGTATTACTTGTCAATGTTGTCAATGACAGCGTCTTCCCATGTTGCCGCAATAGTGCCAAAGAGCTCCCAGTTGGTGATCATTCTGGGAGTTCTCTTCTTAAACTTTGCAGCCCTTTCTCCCCGCTCCATGAAGTAGAATTTTGCATGAAGGAGAGAGTGGGCCAATCCCGTTTGGAATTTTGGGACAACAGTGACATCGATCAGGCAAGACCATCGATTGAATATGATGTTGTCAATTTTGTTGTGGAACAATCCACGAGGAGACTCCCATGTCCAAAGTTTAGATTCAGCCTTATGAAACTGTGAATTATTAATCATGGATGATCTTGATAGACATGATGAACTCAGACAGTCTCTCACCCTGTTCGTTCCATTCTAGGCCATGGGTCCTGATGTGAAGTTCTTCAGCTGATCTTCTCGGTCCTATCTTGGCATTAAAATCACCCACAATGATCTTGTAGAAGGTGTGGTCTTCTTTATAGAACTTCTCCAGCTCCATGTAGAACTTTTCAACTTCTCCTTCATCATAATTGGGTGTTGGTGCTTAGACAACAAAGATAGAAACTGCCGGCAGTGAGTCACATCTAAAAGGCCCTCCCGTTGATCGTCGATTTGCTCGAGCGGGCCCAGTAACGTCTCCATTGGAGACTTTGTTGTTACTGTGTCTGGCATATCGAATACTCTCGGTAGCTTGCCGGGCTCTCCGAGAGGGGCAGAGGAATCGAACTCGGGTCGGCCATGTTGGCCGCTTGTAAGGCGAACGCCCTACCCGCTGTGCTATCGCTCCAGCCCACATCTATTCAAGTTTAATTGTCTAATTTGGGTTGTTAAGCATTCGAATGAATCAATGCTCATGGCCAAGTTCATGTTGACAAGGACACCGACACCACTGACGCCTCTTTTGTCACATGTTCTGAGGAACAGTTCTTCTCCAGTGTCAAAAATGGTGTGATGTAATTGATGCCTCCACTACCTCCACTACCCAGCTGCCGCCAAACTCCAGGTTGCTTTCTGGATGCTCAGGCCGAGACTAACGCACGAGTGAAACCCCACAGAATGAGGTAAGTGGAACACTGAGACCTTGGACTCCAGGCTCAACGGACTCCGGAACAGAGATCCTCTGCCTGTTCCCACCAACCTTCGATGACGAAGGGATTAAAACCAGAAGCCCCACCCTAGCCTGCCCTGTCTGCTTCCACCAACCACCAGTGACCCAGGGATTACACACAGAAGACCCACCCTACCGGTACCTCACCGGCAGACCTCTACTACCTCTACTACCCACCCACCGCCACGCTCCAGGACACTTTCCCGACACATCATAAGACAATACCCATCTTCCAGGATTGCCGCACTGTATTTAATAGGGTTCAATCGCAAGGGCGATTAGAGGCTGCCCTAAAAGCCTCTATCCCTCCTGGAGAGCTGGAAAGCTACTGAGAATATCCTGCCTGCACAGCAGAGCCTGGCAAGCTATCCATGGCATATTCAATATGCCAAAACCAGTAAATACAATGGGTCTCATTCCCCTGACCTGAAAGAGCCACCAACATGGCAGCGTTAAAAAGGATGAGGAAGGAGAGGCTGATAAAATCTCAAGGCCGAACTAGGCTGCCAAAATGAAGAAAGACAAAAATGACTGTCTGTACTTTCAATTGCACGTATGCTGGCATCAGTTGCATCCATCGAGGACCTGATGGTACAAGCACAAAAGATCAAGTACAACATCATTGGTCTGACCTGTAACATTGCAATAATAATTTTATAGTTATAATTTGCTGTTATCTTGCAATTATAAAACCAAGTGATATTACTTAATTACATTGTTTCCATTAAATCATAATTAATTTTATCAAATGCATTGTATTTATATAATCTAACAACATTTATTTGAAATCTTATCATCTTTACATCAAAACATTTTATTTCATAATTATTGTTGTTGTCTTGCTTTTAGAGCTACACACAGCAGGGCTGTGGGTAGGAGCTGCCCTTATCTCTGTATTGGTAGGACTCTGTGATGCCAGGGATCAACCTTGAGTCTCCTACATCAAAGCACATGTGTGCTGAACTACATGTGTGCTGAACTAATTCCGCAGTCCCCAAAACACTTTAAAGGAGACTTGGAAAGAGTATTTTGAGGACCTGTGGCTAGCTCAGTGGTCCCCAAAGGTATGAAGATTCATACCTTTGAGCCCTGGTCCCTCCCTCACGTACTAAAGTTAATCCCAATAGCGACTGTTTGTGATTCCAGCATTGTGTCTAGCAGTGGTCTCCAGTGCTCCATAGCCAAATGCGTGCAAATCCTAGTCAACAACAGTAAAAGCAAGTGAAGGGGAGGAACCATACCTTCCACCCAGAACAAAAATTAAAGTCCTTACTCTTTAACAGAAATATTTTTTGAAAGCACCAGGATTTACAAAGTTATTCATAGTTGGGTTTTAGACATGCACTGTTGTGTCATCGATCCTACCACCAATGTCAACTTCCCTCCACAAGTGTTCCAGGTTCCCTCCCCCACTCCCACCCCAACCCCAGACTGCCATATTGACAGGCACCATTTAAAGCTGGGTTGCTAAAGTTTGGGCCTCCTGATTTCAGTGTTAACTTTGTGGTTTAGATATTTGGCTTTATCATTTCTTAACACCACTGATGTACGGAATCCCCTTGCTGTTCACCTACTCTTACTACATGGCTGAAGTAGATCTGAAATACTGATGTGACTTTCACCACCTCTAGCGGAAATGGCCTATCTGGTCTTGGGTCTGCAGCCTTTAAAGGCAGGTTGGGTCATCTATTCCATGAAAAAGGGTTCTTTCTTGGTGATAAAAGGCTGACTATAGAAGGTCTGTCATTTCGCCACCCGAGAACAGACTTGTTGATTTACACAGTGATCAGTTTGGAATGTTTTCAGAGTCCCAATGCTGGCAGTGCTGGAGAGATGGGACAGGGTTTAAGGTACTTATGAGCATGCATTAGACCTGGGTTTGATTCCCTGAGCATCCACCAGTGGTGACCCCTGAGCATAGAACCAGGAGTAAGCCCTGAACATAGTTGTATGTGGCCCCAAAACAAAAACAAAGTTAAAAAAAAAAGTTGGCTAACCAACTCAGCCTGGTTTGAATTTCTACACCTATGCTGTCAAACCTTAAACCACACAGACATGAGGTAGCCCACTGCAGGTTTGGAGAAGGCCAGGACTGTGGTTCAGTAATAGAGTACATGTGTGCTCTGGAGAAGCTCTGGGTTTCCCTGGTACAAAAAAGAAAAAAAAAACCAATGGCAGTAGCAAACTTCACGAACTAACCAAAACCATCTGTAATATTGGTTCTAGGAAACTTCCTCGAGTGAGGCGGAAGGGTATACCTTGACTTCTCACATTTCCTGGCCTTTTGTTTCCCAACTCTCTGGAAATCAGAGTAGCTTTCTTGAGAGCCCTTCTAAAAGTCACAAGTTTAAAATCTCTGCGAATCCTCATGATTTCCCAGAAGGTTCTTCTGCAGGATTAACTTCGGCATTTTCAGGATCTTGCAATTAGTCCATTCCAGTACTGTCCTAGATAGCATTTGATGACTGTCTATTTTCTTGGCTTGGTGCAGGTATAACATTTTCTCCCTGGCTGTCAGTGGTGGCTGTTTCTCTGCTGTGCCACATTGCGACATGGCAGAATCTGGGTGTCTGTGGCTGCTTTGGGAAGAGTATGGCTTTGTGTGACTAGGCCTATGCTTAAAGCAGATATTGCAGTGGTGGCATGCAGTGGTGGCACCTGGTCTTTAGGCAGCTGGCACTTTGGGAGCTCATGTTAATATCGGGGTCTTTGGTCTCTGCCATCACCTAGTCTTTCCTGGTGCTTTCCACCACCCAGAAAGAGAAAGGTCATGGGGTTCAGACGCATGTATTTGGCTCTTAATGATATGCATTGTGCTAGGGACTTTCCCAAATACTTTCCATCAAATTTCTCAGTATAATTGTGTGAAGAAGTGGTTGTTATTCCTATTTTAGCCATAAGAATGCCGAAGCTTAGAATTTCCCTGAGACTACAGAAGTGGTCAAGTTGTTGAGCTGGGATTTGATGCCTAGAAATTAAACTCCATGGTAATCTCTGGAGAGTGAGCTTCAAACCTGACTTATCCCAGAGCATTGATTTGAATTTAGGTGAGTAACTGGAGGCTGAAGGAGAAATACAGATGTCTTCTTTCTTCTCTTTAACAGGATCTGGAATTGTCAAAGTACTTTAAAAACATGACTCCTAGGAGGCCAGAGATGTGGTACAGCAGTTGAGGTACTTGCCTTGCAAGAAGTCCACTTGTTTCAGTACATGTAGTCTTCTGAGACCTACCAAGAATGATTCCTGAGCACAGAGCCAGGAGAAAGCGTTAGCAGTGCCAAGTGTTTCTTGCCAGTTCTCTCACCCCAAGGAAAAAATCAGAGCAAGCAGATAAAATGATTAAGAATTCTAGGCCAGGAAGATAATGCAGCAGGTAAGGAACTTGCTTTGCACAAAGCTAGCCCCAGTTTAATTCCTAGTATCATCCTGAGGGTTTCCTAAGCACCATCAGGAGTGATTTTTATGCACAGAGCCAGGAGAAATCTCTGCGCACTTATAGGATGTGCCCCACACCTGAAAAACTATAAAACAAAACCCAAGAAGAATCCTAGTTAAATTCGATGTCAATCTAAAGAGGCTAACATGGCTGCCTGGGAAATAGTTGTAGACAACAGAAAGATGAATTTTAAGAATGAAGAAACAAAGTTTTTAGCTCTTGTGTTATTATTATCGACAGATTATTGAATTTTCTTATAGGACAACTCTGCAATTTGCTGGTTTTCAATTTTCCCCCATGGTCTAAACAAGATGAAGTTTCTCTAATTCAATAACTCAGTTCAACAAGCATTTATTTTTGGTTGTTTTATAGCAGGGACAGTATAAGACACTGGAAATAGAGAAAAAAAGGACCTTATTTTTTGACCACACAGAGGTTATAATACTGGAATACAGGATTGAGAGAGTAGATAGAAGGAAACACACATGAACTATATGACTATTGTCTCTGATATAAGGCCCTGCAAGGTAATATAGGACCATAGAAAAGATACTATACCATTATTTGATGAAGAGCATCAGACAAGGAAAGACTTTGGAGCAAAGTTCATCCTTGACCTCTGGGTAAGCCTGTTAGATAATCAGGACCAGAAGTGCATGTGGATGACTTAGAGAAAGTTTTGTCCCATCACACAAATGTTGTGGAAATCTCCTGAAGTCTGAGAAGATAAATTCCTGCTAGAACTGTAGCACTCTCCTCTCCTTGTTCATCGATTTGCTTGAGCGGGCACCAGTAACATCTCCATTGTGAGACTTGTTGTTGCTGTTTTAGGCATACCGAATACGCCACGAGGAGCTTGCCAGGCTCTGCCGTGTGAGCAGGATATTCTCGGTAGCTTGCTGGGCTCTCTGAGAGAGATGGAGGAATTGAACCCAGGTCAGCCACGTGCAAGGCAAACACCCTACCCACTGTGCTATTAGCTCACTAGAACTGTATTGAAACCTAAATAAATGTTTAGTTCCTGTGCTCACTTTCTGTCTCTGTGACATACTCCAAAACTTGTATGTCAGTTTTGGGGTATCTGGACGGCATTCCTGCATCCCCCCGTGTCCTGGCAAATATTTTTTTCTTACTTGTACGTGCTTACCCAGGAGCTCCAGCAGAAACTTGACTCACTGCCTCTACATCCCAGGATTATTAGTCCTTCTATTACCAAGTACCCATTTTCTCTTCTGTAAGTCTTTTCAGCTGGCCTTTCACAATTTTTGCACATTATTGTGACCTCAGACTGCTGCTGTGTCACATCACCAAGGCCTGCCTTGTTTTGTGGATGTTCTAGCCCGTGGTTTTACTGTTTTTTTTTTCTTTTTTTCTTTGCTTTTTGGGTCACACCCGGCAGTGCACAGGGGTTATTCCTGACTCTGCACTCAGGAATTACTCCTGGCAGTGCTCGGGGGACCATATGGGATGCTGGGAATCGAACCCAGGTTGGCCGCTTGCAAGGCAAACACCCTACCTGTTGTGCTATTGTTCCAGCCCTCTAGCTAGAGTTTTTAACTGCCAACTATTGATGCTTCTATATCAGATTCTCCAGGAAAGGAACCGGTTTGTTAATTCATTACAAACCTTTCCCTTGGGCAGTCTTTTGTTGAACTCCAAGGTCACTAAATCAGAGAACTGATTGCCCCTGAGTGAGATGTGGAAGCAGGTTCCAACCCAGAGGTACAAGTGACAGGGAAGGATGCGTACCCTGACAGAGCCAACTCTCTACGGAAACTATGGACAGTAGCCTTACTGGGAAGCTGAGGGGAGTACAACCTGAGTTTAGGCGACTTCAAAGAATGATACTACAGATAGGCTAGAGAAGATAATGCAAACTTATCAGACCTATTGCCCCATTTTTGGGGGGGAGGGGGGAAATCACTCTGTGCCTCCTGGAAATCTACATTACTTAAGTAAACAGAAGGTGCCTCCAATTGCACCCAAGGCAATTTCTACACCCCTGGATCATTCCAGCGCCCTCTGGCTCCAGGAGGTGCAATGTTACACACTCTGGAAAATGACTAGAGCCATTATAAATGAACTAAAATAAAATGATCATCAATCAAAATATTAGCTTGAAACATGTTCAGGTGGTGATGGTGGAAATAATGAAGAAAAAGATAAAGATACATATTTATGTATGAAAGACAATAGAAGATAAATATGTCTGCATAAAGGAGACAAGTAGTTTTAGCTCATAGGAAATTATCTCTCCTGAGAACCATATGAAGAAAGTCCAAAGACTTCTTCTCAATTTCACAAGGAATCCTGTGAAAAGAATAGTGGATGTAATCATTAGCTATATGTGTCAACTTGGTCCTCTCTTATATCCAGTTATTAAATAAAATACCAATCTAGGTCTTATTTTTGTTTTGTCCGGAAGCCACACTCTGCAGCTGGCTTTGTGTTCAGAGATCATTTCTGGCGGGGCTCAGAGGACCATATTTAGTGCTAGGGATCAATCCTGGCGGGGCTCAGAGGACCATATTTAGTGCTAGGGATCAATCCTGGGTCAGCTGCTTGTGAGGCAAGTTCCCTATACACTGTACTTTCTAGCTCTAAGTGTTGCAATGAATGTACCCTGTAGATATAGTTGACTTCTGCAATCAATTGACTTTATGCAACAGGCATTCTCCTCCAGGGTAAAAGGCCTAAAAGCAAAACAGATTTTTCAGAGGATGAAATTGTACCTGTGAACTGCACCATCCACTCCCACTGACTTTCTGCTTTTCAGGCTTGCCTTGTAGATTACAGAGTCATCAGCCTTCCTAATCATGTAAGCAATTCCTTAAAATTACATATTATAATAGGATAATTATGATTAATACCTATAGCACTGTAGCACTGTCCTCCTGTTGCTCATCGATTTGCTCGAGCGGGCCCAGTAATGTCTCCATTGTGAGACTTGTTGTTACTGTGTTTGGCATATCGAATATGTCACGGGGAGCTTTCCAGGCTTGGCTGTGAGGGTGAAATACTCTGGGTAGCTTGCCGGGTTCTCCTAGAGGAGAGGAGGAATCGAACCCGGCTCAGCTGGGCCGGCCGCACATAAGGCAAACGCCCTACCACTGTGCTATCACTCCATTGCAGACATATAATAAAGCATGCATGTAAGATACACAACCACTAGTTAGGCAGCAGAGCCCTGAGTTACACAGTGTTTGTGAAAGCACAGACGCCCCCTTATCACTGGAAGCTCACTCCAACTTGGCTAGTCTCCTGGATATGCTTGCATATTCTCCTGCTTCTGTTCTCAGTTTTTCTCTTCCCTTTCAAATTCTCCTCTTTCTTCCATCTTTATTCCTTTCTTTTTTTGTACTCTAGCTCTGTCCCAAGCCCTCCGTGAAGCGACCTCCAATTATCTTAGCTCCTCTCTTTTTTTTCCTCTCTAACTTCTTCAGCAATTATTAGCTGTGCTGCTCGCTATTGATTTTTGATCTTGAATACCTTGTCTAATACCTTTCCTTTCAAAAATTAGTAGCTATAGATTTACAAGTACATTTTTAAAAAAATTTTTCTTAGTGAAACACCATGAGGTACAGTTGTAGACTTACAAGTTTTTGTGCTTGGGTTTCGATTATACAATGATCGAGTACCCATCCCTCCACCAGTGCCCATTCTCCACCACCACTGACCCCAGTATCCCTCCCCCCCACCACCCCCCATTCCACCCTGCCTCTGTGACATTCCCTTTTGTTCTCTCTCTCTTGTAAGTATAAATTTGAGTGTGTAAGAGATGATGTGTTTCTTTGATTTTTTAAATTGAAAAACTATTCTCGTACGTGATCCCATGCTTCATTCTGCTGGAGGAGGAAGAAACCCATTTCTGGTTCTTATCAGCCTTCCCCTTTGCCCTAGTTAAATGTGAAGTTAAGCAGAAAAGATCTATGTTGGGTTGGAAAATGGGACTAGATGGACTTTGATAATCTCATTGTTCAGGGGTATTGATCCCTTGAGCATCACCAGTAGTGACCCCCTGAGCACAGAACCAGGAGTAAGCCCTGACCATAGTTGTATGTGACCCCCCCCCCCCAAAAAAAAACAAAGTAAAAAAATGCTGACTCACCAATTCATCCTGGTTTGAATTTCTACTCCCATGCTGTCAAACTATGTCAAACTCCCATGCCTGGTCCCGAGAAGCCAGGCAAATTGTCTGTTCATGGATCATCAAGGGAAGCCAACTTCGCAAGAATGGCCATGCCAAGAGGTTTGGGTAGTTTTGGGGCTGCTTCTAGATAAAATGATAAGCCCTTCTAATGAAACCCTCACCTTTGATTCATTTCCAGTTTGGAAAATTGTTTTCTTTCTCTACCATTTCAAATCTGTACCAATTTCGAATTTTTACATAACATATACTTTAATGTACCTTGAAAGGAGCTGGGTAATGATAGATCTTGTAAGTCTTTTATTAGACTCCACCAAATGAAACTGTATCATCTCTGATTTCTTAATTATCTGACTTGCTACGCTGTCTTTGCATCATCCATTTCGGAGTTTGGTAAAGACGTTTTTTTCTCTACCTATTTCTATTCACTGCTGCTGGGTACTTTGCAAGGTATCAAATTTCCTCTGGAGATCTTTCTGGGCCCACATGAAAGTAAATACTTCCTTTAAAATTTAGGCAGATATTAACCTGAACCCTTTTTAATATGAATAGGATTGCAGGTCATAACATAAACATGTGTATGGTAACAACTGTGGAAAAATTCTAAGTGAAATCAAAGCTGTACGTGGCATTCATTTTCATAATACTTTCCCCATGAAGCGCCCAGTACATTATGAGAACTTCATCCCATTAATCCTTTGAGATAAGTAAAGGTACTTGAATGAATGAATGTCTTTTATAGACATTCATTTGAGTGTGTAAGAGACAGGGTCACATAGACAGGTAATGATCATGTTAACAGCTGTTACCCTGTTCAGCATTTGAATAGTTAGGCTATGTTGCCTGAACAAACCTTGTTTCAGTGACTTAATGAAATATCTGTGCTTGAACAGAAAAATTCACATTTTCACGTTACAAGTACATTAGTATGCGTGACACTGAAAAAAAAATTGTCTACTCTTTTTTAATATGCACTTGTTTGGGTAACACACCTGATGGGGTTCTGAGTTTACTTCTGGCTCTGTGGCAGGGCTCAGGAGACCTTAGGGGGTGGTGGGATCAAACTGGGCTGGTCGTGTGCAAGATAAGCAAGAGCCCTTCTGCTGTACAATCTCTCTGGCCCCTACACTTGACTCTGGAAATTCTCAACCCTGGTGTATCTTGCATCCTCTTGCATTGACCCCTTCCTCCAACTCCTCCCATCTCCTTCCTAAAACTAATACAAGTAAGAATCAAAATTTGATCGCATTGTTCTTTAATACACCAGATTTATGAGGGCTAGATGTGCTTTGAAAGACAACAGCTTAAGCACATGCTTTCCAATATGGTGAAAGGTTTTGTTTATTTTCTGATTGGGGGCCACACCTGGCTGATCTCAAGATTTCCTCCTGGCTCTGCACTCAGGGATCATGCCTAGCAATGCTCGGGGGACCATATATAGCTCTGGGAATTGAAACCAGTTTGGCCACATGGAAGGCAAGTACCCTATCTCCTATGCCTCCTGCCTCCTCTGGTGAAGGTTTTTATGTCTGAGGTAGAAGGTCATTCTTCCTCAATCTGTCAAATCGTATAGATGATCACGTATTCTGCTTTCAACTCCTACCAGGAAATGTTTGCAATGGAAGAGAGCAGAGGAGTTGGTAATCATGAGAAAAGAGGATGAAGGAATACTTTGCTTTTATTTTTATGGTGTGGGGGAGGGGAAGCAAGGAAAGAACAGGAAGAACATCTCTATTCCATAATCTGTGCAAGTGAAATGTACACTTTAAGCATTTAAAAGTTGCCACTGATGAAATCTTTATGTTAGACCTCATCTTTTTTTTTTGTTTTGCTTCTTGGGTCACACTCGGCGATACACAGGGGTTATTCCTGGCCCTGCACTCAGGAATTACTCCTGGCGGTGCTCAGGGGACCATATGGGATGCTGGGAATCGAACCCAAGCCAGCTGCGTGAAAGGTAAATGCCCTACCCACTGTGCTATCGCTCCAGCTCTAGACCTCATCTTCTTCTGTCAGAACCATCATGACAAACAATCTAGAGTGACACTTTGTGAACTGTCCCGGCTCCCTCCTCTTCTCTCCTCTTTCTGTGTTCTCCATCAAGGAGCTGAATACTGTGTGAACACTGAGTCTCTGCTTGTCCCATTGTGGCTTCACACCAGTGCTCAGGCTGTCCCTGCCTTGAAATCACTGCCCCTTAGTGCTCTGCTTATTCATCTTCTAGCAGCCTCAGGAGATCCAACATAAAGGTGAGGAGGGAAGCTTTGCAAACAGCTTTGACTTTGACCGGAATCAATACCTCTGTCCACTACTAATGTGGAGAAAGGGACTGATTTCTCTCTCCATAACATTAGTGTCCGTGATTCTATGTGAGAAGTCACCATCTTGAATTTTATTCTTTTTCATCTTGAATATTTAGTATATTTTATATTGTCTCTCTGCTTCACAAAATCTAGACTGCTTCAAACAGGGACAGGGCCTGCTCTTCCTTCCTTCATCCCTTCCTGCTTTTCCTCTCTCCCCCATTCTCCTTCCTCCTTATTTTTTCTTTCTCCCTTCCTTTCCTTTCTCTTTTTTTTCTTTTCTTCTAAACCCCAAACTGACATATATAAGACATGATTAATATGTGAAAAATGTGTATGCTACAGTCTAAACAGTATAAAAATTTTAGTCTTATAAAGGAGATAAGATTTACAGACATAAGAGTAAAGGAAATCAAGACTGGATAATTATTGAATTCAACAAATATTTACTCATTATCAAGGAATAAGGAATTGTGTTCCACAACTACTGGAATAAAAGACATACCTTGAAGATTTCCACAATCAACACTGCACATGGTCTTTATATTGATATGATTCTTCCACTAGCTTAGACATTGCTTCACATGTTCCTCATCCCACCGAGAGAAAGAGCATGGTTTTCCTTTTATCACTTTATTACTGAATCACTATCATCCCGCTGTTCATCGATTTGCTCGAGCGGGCTCCAGTAACGTCTCCGTTCGTCCTAGCCCTGAGATTTTAGCAGCCTTTCCTTACTCGTCCTTCCCAACGGTGCAGTATTAGAGGTTCTTTCAGGGTCAGGGGAGTGAGACCCATTCTTGCTATTGTTTTTGGCATATCGAATATGCCATGGGGAGCTTGCCAGGCTCTGCCATGCAGGCAGTATACTCTTGGTAGTTTGCTGGGCTCTTCGAGAGGGACGGAGAATGTATATGAGAATACAAGCAAGTATGTTAAAACCAAACACGTGTACTGCTTTAGGCACATCACTGGGCTAGACTTCTGGGAGCTTTGTTTTATAGTCTCTGGATCTTGGCTGTTGATGATGGGATTACAAGGCGCCAGGGGCTGTTAGTGAGTGTTACTACCAAGCTACTAGAAAATGGGGGATCTGGGTGGAGGAGGCCCAGTTCTGGTGCAAGCAGGCTTGGAGATCTTGGCCCCGGGTCCTGCATACCCAGGTTCCTCTGCAGGTTCCTCCATGTGTATGGAGAGTGGCCTTGAGCATGGCTGTGGCTGGGTTCTGGAGGTTTTCAGCTGCCGGAGTTCTGCTTGGGGTGGGGAGGGAAACTCAAAATCAAACGCCCCCCCCCCCCAGGGGCCCCAGTGAAGACAGACTGGCGTGGGGGCAGGAGATTTGAATTTGAACAGTGGATATGAATGCCCAGGAATTCTGATTCCAAGACCAGAATCTTTCTTCTCACTACATCAGCTCTTCTCAAAAATTTCCACTTATGTAGATGCCCATCAAGAGACTAAACTCACATGCATCAGGGCTGGGAAATTTAAGTGAAAAAAATCTATGAGTGATCTTAAAAAGCAAGTCTTACCCTAATGTTATCTATGACTGGGCCACTGAAATCGAGAAATGAGCCTCATGGCGAGAGAGGAGGGATGTGGTTTCCTAAGCAGAGAGCTGCACAGGAACAAAGGAGCAGGCGGTATCTTTTCTCAGGGTATCCAAGCCTGGCTTAAACGCCACCAAAGACTTTGGTTTCACATCACCAGATTTCTTTCATCATTATATCACAGGCTGGAGCAATAGCACAGAGGATAGGGCATTTGCCTTGCATGCGACCGACCTGGGTTCGATTCCTCCAAACCTCTCGGAGAGCCCGGCAAGCTACCGAAGTATCCCACCCACAAGGCAGGGCCTGACAAGCCTCCCGTGGCGTGTTCGATATGCCAAACACAGTAATAAGTCTCACAATGGAGACGTTACTGGTGCCCGCTCGAGCAAATTGATGAACAGCGGGAGGACAGGGCTACAGACCATGCATTTCATCCACAGTCCTCTCTGGAGACTGTAACCAGATACATCCTCCATCCTCAGGCCTTCCTCTGCCAGCCAGGCCTGGTGGGCCTGCTCTTGCCTCCACCTCTGTCCCGGCTGCAACGGCACTTGGCACTACCCTCTGTGCAGCACGGCCACTAGAGGGCAGCCCCGGGCTGCGGCTCTGCTGAGACCCCTAGTGGCTACTTGCGGGTGGCGTGACACTCGACTGGAACCTCTTAGAAGCTCAGAAGTTGCACTCGGAAACTCAGCCTATGTGACACCCGGCAGCGACCGAAACCATGCAATAAAAAAGACAAGCCTCGGTTCTCAGGCCTTCAGCAGCCAGTTCCCTGGTCTCCTGGGGGGAAATCTCGCAATCCCATGCCTGGGAAAGCAAAAAAAAAAAAAAAATCAGAATCTGGGGGTGGTTCTTGACAACTTTCCCCAGTGCCTTTTGAGTTCCTCGTCTTCCCAAGACATTTGGAGCTTCTAGAATGCCCCACGGGTGGCCCTGACTTTTCCATTGACCCGCGGGTGTCAGAGGGATTTGAAGCATCTGAAAGACTTTTAAAACCCGGCTCTCTCCTGTCGCGAGCAGGGTGCTCCCAGAATGGCCGGGCATCCTCCCTAAGCTTCTGTTTCAGGTGTGGGCAAGAATATAATCGTCTCTGTGAAGTGCCCGTACGTGGCACTTCATGAAGGAGCAAGACTGTCCTCTGCACAGCTCGCCCATCTGTTTGGTAATACCAAGCAAGGGGCCTCTTGCCTTGACATCCATCAACATAGGTTCAACATAGAAAAAAACGGACTCATCACTTTGCGTTTTCCTAAATAGAAACTAGTAGCGACTCTGGGTTTATGGAAAAGGGGCGCTGGCCCGTGCAATAATGCAACGGGAGGCAAAAAAACAAAAAGGAATAGGCCTGGGCCGCTCCTGGAGGGGTCGTGTTCTGGTGTGGTTTGGTTCGGTGTTGGGGCGACAGCAGCACCGGGCACTCCTGGTGAGGTGTCCTGGCGATCGAACCCCGGTCTGTCGCTTGCACGGCCTGCACTGTCTGTCCCCTCTGTCCTGTTACCTCTCCTGCCCAGGCAGGTGTGTCGCTTCCCTTCCCCAGGTAGGAGCATTCCGGGAGAATCCGGGTGCGGTGTCTGCGGCCCAGGCCCCAGGGCACTGCAGCGCAAAAGCAAGAGGGCTCGCAGCCCAGGCCAGAAATGCAGTTTTCCGGGCCCCGGGGCCCCGAGCCAATCCACGCCCCCACCCCCCAAGTCGGAAAGGTCGCAAGGCCTGTCCGCGAGGCCCAAAGTGCAGGCACAACTGGGCGGTCGTCGGGGGTGGCCCGAGGTCGGGAACAGGGACGACTCGGCCCTTCCAAAGGGGCCGAGTCTTCCAAGCCCCCGAGCTCCGAAGGGCCACGGGCAGGCCCGGGAGCAAGGTCAGCGCGAGCCGAGCAGCTGTTGCATCTGGTGCCAGAGACCTTGGCCGCGGCGGCTCCGCCCGGGCCCTCGGGCCTCTGCCGCCCAGCCCCACCGAGGGACGCGGGCTGCGGCCCTTAAAGGGGCCCCGACTGGCAGGCGGCCCGGGGCCCAGCGGTCACGGGCGGCGCTGGGGGCGGCCGGGGCCAAGCCGGGGTCCGCGTGGCCCGCAGGCGCGGCCGGCGCCGGGGAGTGCGAGTCGGGCGCGGAGCGGCGAGCGCCCCCGTCGGCGGAGCGGGGCGGGGGCCGGGGGTGCCGGGGACCCCGCCACGCCGCGAGCCGAGCTGGAGACGCCCCTGATTGGAGCCGCGCGAGGGGCCGCGGCGGCGGCGATTGGGTGGGCCGAGTGGGGCCAGATGCCCGAGCCGGGGCCACCGCGCTCCGCGCCAGCCGCTCACCGACGGGCCGGGGGGTCCCCCTAAAATCAGCGCGTTCCCCCTCGGCATCTGGGTTTGTTTTTTTTTGGGGGGGTGGGGGGGGGAGGCCTGCTGCCTCAGTTTCCCTCGGGAGAAAGCCCTCCTCCCGGTTTCGCCCGGGCTGCTCGCCGGCTCCCCGGCCCCGCGCGCGCGCGCGCGCTCCCCGCGTCCCGGGCGCACGCCCCCTCCCCCGGCCGGGCGCTAGGTGTCGGCCGGCGCGCGGGCCGCAGTGCGGCTGCGCGCTCGCTCCCCGCCTCGTTCGCTCGGGCGCTCGCTCGCTCGGGCGCGGGGCCGGCGGCGGCGGCGGCGGCGGCGGCGGCGGCGGCGGCGGCGTGGGGAGTGGCGCCGAGCGGCCGCGCTGCAGCAGCGCCGCAGCCCGCGGGCCCGAGAGCCAGGCCGAGCCCCCCGCGCCGCCGCGCCGCCACCCCCGGCCGCCCGCGCCGCCGCCGCCGCCGCGGGCCTCGGCCCCGGCCGCTGACGGAGCGGGCGGCGCGGGGCGGAGGGCGCCGCCATGCCCGGGCCGCGCTGAGGCGCCCGCGCCGCGCCGCCTCCCGGGGATGCCCGTCGCGCGGCCGCGCAGGCGACGCACTCGAGCCCCGGGCTGAGGCAGGCCCGGAGCGCCCGGCGCGCCCCCACCCCCCCGCCCTCCCGTCCCCGCGTCCCTCCTCCTCCTCCTCCTCCTCCTGCTCCTGCTCCTGCTCCTCCTGCTCCTCCGCGGGCCGCGATGGCCGAGGAACAACAGCAGCCGCCGCCCGACGCCCCCCCGCAGCCGCCCCCCGCCGCGGGGGTGGCCCTGCCCGCGCTGGTGCCCGGGCTGCCCGGGAGCGAGGCCAGCGCGCTGCAGCACAAGATCAAGAACTCCATCTGGTAAGGGGCCGCGGGGCGCCGGGCGGCCGCTCGTTGGGGACTCGGGCCGGGGCTGGGGTCGGGGCCGGGGCCGGGGCCGAGGCCGGGGCGGGGGGCGCGGCACCCGCCCTCGCGCGGCGCCGCCCGCGCCCCCCTCCCCAATTGCGTGCAGCCCTGCCTGCTCGGCCCGGAGCGCCGATGCACGAGCATGCACGGACGCGCGTGCGCGCGCGTGTGTCGATGTGTCTGGGCGCGCGCGCGTGTGTGTGTATGTGTGTGTGTGTGTGTGTGTGTGTGTGTCTACGCGCGTGCGTGCGTGTGTGTGTGCGCGCGCACGCCCGCCCGCGTGCAGCCCTCTTCGGTTCAGAATGCAGATGCACGAGCGTGTGTGTGCGTGTGTGTGTGTGTGTGGGGGGGGGGGGGTATGCGCACGCGCGTGTGTGTCACGTCGGTGTGCAAGGGTGTGCAAGGGCTCTGGGGCGAAATCCACTGCGGATGCGTGTTCGTGGCGTGCATTGAGGACTGGGGGCAATGGGCGATGGGTTCACCCTCCTTTTGCAGTCAAACGGGGAGAAGTGTATTGTGAATTTCACCAGCCTGTGCGTACGACTATTAATATGCAGCAGAAAACCTAATGGGTGTTCTCTGCTTTTCGTGCAGTTTTTTTTATTGTTATTTTTTTTGTGGGGGGAGGGGGCAGTCTGGTTATCTCTATTCGAGATTTCCTTTCCTCTTCCCAGGAGACTTATTCTTTGCATCGGTAGTGAAGAAGGACCCCCCCCCCTTTTTTTTTGCTTTAGTGTATTTTATTAGTGATATTTTATTTTAATGGGGCATTTTACATGGGTAGATGATTTTTTTAACCCTTTCATTTAAAAAAGATGACTTCTTTGATTTTAAATGCTTGGCCATTTTGTGTGTCTTCTTAAAATTTTTTTTAAGACACCATAGATCTCTGCTGTTTCTGTACTTGCGAGAATTTTCAGTATTTTTGCAGCAGATTAAACTCTGAAAGATTGGTGGCAGTCTTTTAATAATTAAATACACTGGGCTAAGTCTCTCCCCTGTTCCAGCCATTGCAAAGATTCTTTGAACATGAACTTGCACTATATTTTTGTAAGATACTTCATTAACTGACGTCTATTTTAAAGTGTAATGCTATTTTTAAAAGAGAAAGCAATATTTGGAACTGGCAAGTTCAAAAAATGATCTTGTGTTTTAAAAAGCTCTAATAAATTAAAAAATGAAATCATGCTGTTCCATTATTGAAGATTACTACTAAAATACCCACACTTTTTATATTGCAGTTAAAAATAAAAGTATTTCAAGGCAGCTAGCATTGCAGTACAATACTGACACCCTTAAAAATCGGTGGTGTTTAAGATCAAAATTACAGTTGTTTGATGGCAATTTTTATTATTTACTTGGCACACTTCCATTTTGTCCTGATGGTAATGTGAAGTAGGTCAGTGCAGGCTTTAGTAGCTCCATGCTACACAGTTCTTGGCAGTTAGCTGTCTTGCTTTCAGTTTTAATTTTTAAATGAAGTTTTAGTGTTTTAAGAGAGGTTTTTTGGGCCTTGATAGTTACATTGTGGTTTGGGGATGAGAGAGGTTTATTCTTGAAATAAAGTCTCCTAAGCCCCCTGAAACTAAAGGAAGAAGTGGTTAGTTTCTTGCTTACCATCAAGAAACTAATGATAGAAACCAGAGAGGGATTTTTTTTTCCCCCTCTATTAACTTGATGTGTGTAACTTAGTGTCTCTGAAATTATTAAGTTGAATGAAGCTTGTCCTTTTACATTATAGCCAAGGGATGTTCAAGTTTAAAAAATAAAATCTTTCCAAAAAGCCAGTTTTTAAAAATTGAATCAGCAGTGTATATTTTACTCACTGTGATATCAATGGAGAAAGGAAATGTCATATTTTAGAAAGAATAAATGTATAAGCAACTGAGGGATTGACTAAGCCGAGAACAGAGTGCTCTTTTGAGTAAAACACGTGATTTAATTTTTCTTTTATGGTAATATTTACACATCGATTCCAACTGAACTTTGCTGACTTTCATTTGTAGAACCTACCCTGAAGTAGAGCGTATTTATTTCTGTTGTAGTGACATACTGACTCATGTTCTATTTTCAGTGGTTGAAATCTTCCTTGCAAAAAGGATCTTTAACTAATCTTTGAAACTTTAGAATAAATATTAGCGAATAACAAACATTAGTGTAGATATTCAATATGTATCTTCCCCCACTAGATCCAGTTTGTGTCATTTATCACGATGCTGTGTAAAACAAGGATATTGAAAAGTGAAAGTTCCCTTACACCCTCTTCTCTAGAGAAATTGTATGCCTATATGAAATTACAATTTGAACAGGTAAGATTGCAGTCCTTTAATAATCTCATTCCACATATTTTGAGGCAATAGTATCTTTTTTACCAATTATATTATCTGATGATTAATTAATTACCTAATATGCTCTGAGAAATGATCGGTTTTGTACCGTTTCCCATATCAACTTTTGGTTTTATTAGTAACAAGAATTCTAGATTACCTTACACAGAAATGTTGCATTTAAAAATCAAATAATTTTTGCATTTAGCTTCATCATAGTTTCTCATCATAGTTCCATAGTTACTGGAACTTGTAGATCATAAACAAGTCTGTACTTGTCCTATTCTACAAATATAAATATAGTGTGTGATGTAGGACTTCACTTGGACAGTGATTTATTATCCCAGTTTGTAATTTATTAAATCATAAATTCTGTTTGATACAAACATGTCCATTGTAATTTCAATTGTTAGATACGTCTTTGAGAAAAAGGTTAGTCAGAGTTGAAATAAAAGAACTTAATGAGATAAGGATTAGTTTAGCTTTCTTTTTTGGGGGCTTGTTCCACACCCAGTGATATTCAGAGCTTCGTCCTGGCTCTGCACTCTGCAGATACTACAGGTAGTGCTCGTGGGACCGTCGAGAAGCTGGGATTGAACCCGGGTGGTCCACATGAAAGGCAAGCACTGTACTCATTGTACTATCGTCTGGCCTCAGGAACTAGCTTTCTTACGAATTGGAAATATAATGTGTTTTTAAGGCAGTTGCAGGGAATAAAGGTACTGCTAATTTGATAGCTTTGTAGTATTTTCCTAATGTGTTGATGAATATCTTCATACTAAATCCAAGGTAGCGAGTTATGCAACTGTCCTTTTTTTCTTTTTTAATTTTTATTAGTGAGACACCATGAGGTACAGTTGTAGACTTAAATTTTTGTGCTTGGGTTTCAATTGTACAATGATCAAATACCCATCCCTCCACAGGTGCCCATTCTCCACCACCACTGATCCCAGTATCCCTCCCACCCCCCATCCCCCCATCCCCCCTATCCCACCCTGCCTCTGTGGCAGGGCATTCCCTTTTGTTCTCTCTCTCCTATTGGGTGTTGTGGTTTGCAAAAGAGGCAATGGGTGGCAATCATCTTTGGTCTATAGTCTACTTTCAGCATATGCAACTGTCTTGACCTTCTTCACTTCATTCCTATTAAATGGACATTGGTCGCAAATAATGGCATAAGGAGATTTATATGCATAGGTCTGTTTAAGTACTGAAAATGCTATAACAGTGTTACTTATGTTTTAGAAATAATAGGATTTTTATATGAACACTTCACTAGAAAAAGAAAACTAGTAACTCATGTCCTTTTTGAAATGAAGATTACTGATAACCAACAAGAAAATTACTATCTAAAGTTTCTTCCAGGTTCTTTGACGTACATGACTTATTTTTAGTTATCCTCAAAAAATATATATATATTAAAACAAGTTTTACCTTTTTCTTATCTCCCTGTAACTACCTTTGTTTTTAAGGAAACTTGTAATTAATTCAGACCAAAACTTCCCTTTTTGAGGTTTTTTTTTTTTTTATTATTAGTGAAACACCATGAGGTACAGTTGTAGATTTACAATTTTTTGTGCTTGGGTTTTGATTATACAATGATCAAATACCCATCCCTCCACCAGTGCCCATTTTTTACCACCGTGGATAATATTCCCCCCACCCCCATTCCCCCCATCCCACCCTGCCTCTGTGGCAGGGCAATCCTTTGTGTTCTCTCCCTCCTTTTGTTTGGGTTTTTTTTGGGGGGGGCACATCCAGTGATATTCAGGGGTTACTCCTGGCTCTGAGCTCAAGGGACCATATAAGATTCCTGGGATTGAACCTGGGTTGGCCTAGTGCAGGGCTGCTTGTACTACCCGCTGGACTCCACTCCAGCCCCCCCCCCCCAATTTCTTTTCTTTTCTTCTCCTTTTTTTGGGGGGGGGGTGGTCATACCCAGCAGGACTTACTCCTGGCTCTGTGCTCTGGAATTACTCCTGGCAGGTCTGGGAATGGGGGTGGGGAAGACTGTAAGGGATGCCAGGGATAGAACTTGGGTTGACTGCCTGCAGGGTAAGCGCCTTCATCGTTCTTATCTTTCCATCTCTTTTATTTTATTTTGTTTAGCACTATACCTGGCAGTGCTCAGGAGTTACTCCTGGCTCCGTGCTCAGGGCTTATTCCTGGCTCTTGTGCTCAGAGATCACTCTTGGTGGGGAACAGGTGACCTATGTGTTGATGGAGCTAAAAACTCAGGTTGACTGTGTGCAAAGCAAGCACCCTAACTGACTGTACTGTTGCCCCGGTCCCGCTTTTCTTTCTGTTTTTAAAGCAGTTTTATTTGAAAACTGTTGGGATGAAACTAATGGAAAAAAACAGGATAGAATTTCATTTATGATCTGTTCTGCTTGCTTGTGGCTATTTTGTTTTAAGAATAAGCACACTGGGGCTGGAGCAATAGCACAGCAGGTAGGGCATTTGCCTTGCACAAGGCTGACCCGGTTCGATTCCCAGCATTTCATATGGTCCCCTGAGCACCAACAGGAGTAATTCCTGAGTGCAAAGCCAGGAGTAACCCCTGGGCATCACCGGGTGTAGCCCCCCGCCCCCCGGAAAAAAAATAAGCACTTTGTGGCCTCAGGTAGAACTAAAGGGTTGGGCCCTTGCATACAAGCCGCCCTTGTGTAGAGCCCCAGAACCACATCTAGCACTGGTAGGAGTGATCCCTGAGCACAGAATAAGGAGTAACCTTGAGCACTTTGGGATTTGCACCCACCCCCGACAAACAAAAATAATTGCACCAGCATGTGTGGAATGATGAACACCTTTGTAGTTAGGTTGTAATAGGCAACATAGACATTCAAAAGAAACCCTGATTTTTTTTTTCTTTTTCCATTTTGGGTCATACCCGGTGATGCACAGGGGTTACTCCTGGCTTTGCACTCAGGAATTACTCCTGGCAGTGCTCGAGGGACCATATGGGATGCTGGGAATTGAACCTGGGTCGGCCGCGTGCAATGCCGACTCCCTCTACTATTGCTCTAGCTCCAAAACCATGATGTTTTGTAGTAATTATTATACTATATTTAACAGATTTAGGGATCCTTAGAAGAATTGTTTTGTTATTGTTATTTCTGGAGCTATTTGCAGGCAAGACCTTACAAACCAAGCATTCCTTAAAAGTCAGAAGGTATATTATACACTCTTTAGAAAAGCCCACATTTAAAAAAAATTTCTTTTTTGGGGGAGGGGGAGTTTGGCCAAATGTGACAGTCCCCAGGGCTTACTCTTGGCTCTGTGCTTAGGGGTTCATTCCTGGCAGTGCTCTGGAGATTGTATGGGGGCCAGGAATCAAACCTGGGTGGGTTGGCCACATGAGGGCAAGTGCCTCACCTATCTCTCTGGCCTTGGAATCCTACTTTGACTAGAGCTAGGCAAGGCCAGAGCTCTTTAACCTTAATTTAGTTCTGTCAGTCACAGACTTCTGAATCAGTGCATGTGAGGCTTAGAATTACAATCAAAGTAGAATGATGTATATGGGTCATTTTGGATGTTTTCTAATGAAGCCTACATTGTGCAGTTTTATTTAGCTTTCTCATTACTTACAATGATCAGACAAGTAATCTATAAGATTTGTGTGGTGATGCAAAAGGAGAGAGAGAGCAAAAGGGAATGCCCTGCCACAGAGGCGGAGTGGGAGGGGTGGAGGGGGTGGTGGGAGGGCTACTGGGATCATCGGTGGTGGTGGAGAATGGGCACTGGTGGAGGGATGGGTACTGGATCATTGTATGACTGAAATGCAAACACGAAAGTTTGTAAGTATGTAACTGTACCTCACAGTGATTCACTAATTAAAAAAAAAAGATTTATGTGGTGATGCCATATTATTCCTGATTTTCTGCTCCAGAACTGAGTAATTCAGTGTCCTCCTTGTTACCGGGTTAGACTCTGTCTAATGATCATCAATCCTTCAGAAACTCCTGACTTTAATGCTTACTTTAATTGTAAGTCCATGGTCTTCATTTTGCTTAAAAATGAGACTGATAATCACACAGCTCGCTTTCATGTATTTTGGATAGTTGTTTGACATTCTACCTGCCCTGAGTTTAGCCTCCTATACCCATTCTATACTAGTGTTTGAAGTGCTGAGTCAAAGGGGAGAAAAGGTTAAAAACCACTGTTCTGTGCCCAGCTCACAAAAACCATAGGGTGTCTTTTTGCTCACTGTGGTTTGAAACTTAAGAAAATTTTCTTCCTCAGTGACCAGAAAGGCAAGTTAAGCAATTTCACATCCCTCGATTTTCTGGCCTTATTTAGCTTAATTAATGGATATGTCTATGTCCAAATAACTGGTCAATTTGTTGTCCCCCCTGCGAGGTATCTTGAACAGTGTTTCGTGCAGAAACTGGTTTGGTTTATATCTTACTACTAGATTTTGATGTTACTGGGTAGACGGAAAATTTTTGTTTCTTATGAAACATATACTTTGTTATTAAAAATATACTTTGAGTAAAAACAATGAGATGACTTTATATTATTAGAAAGATGATGTTAATAAGATTGTGCCACAAAAATAGTTAAAATGAACATTATCATTACCCACATTTGACACCTTAAGCAAGAAAGTGTGTGTGAATACTTACTTGGATACCTAAGTGTAAAAATTCTGTGCTGGATACTGATATTTGAGGAATGTCCTTATAATACTAAGGGAAATCGTGCAATAAAAATTCTCTTCCATGGCTACAGAGATAGTAAAGGAGGTAAGGCACTTGCCTTGCTTACGAGTGACTGTGGTTTGATCCCCAGCATCGCTGGGACAGTCACTGCCAGGGGCCGCTTCTGAGCAATGCAGTGTAGCCCTCAGAAGCAGATCTACTCAGTTGAAGAATGGGGGGAGGAGTTGACAGGTGCATTGTGTTCATTGTGGGGGAAAAGAATTAGACCTTAGTTTCCTTGTTTATAAAATCAAAGGGTTATACAAGATGGCTTTGGAAGTTCCCTTGGCCTTGATTTCTGTGTCAAACAAACATTGACAGCAGTAATAAAACCTATTGTAATTGCAGTGAGAGCCTATCAGAATTAGCTTATCACAGGTAACCAACACACTTTTAATGTACTGATTAGTAGGATTCGTCACCGTTTTCCTTGGAAGTTAAGCACTGTCAGAAAGTGGTACTCCCTTATTGATACCTCTGCCAGAATTCTGTAGTAAGAGACTAACTCTACAAATATTGATTGAGCATGTATTATATTTAAACTATTCTAAGAGCTATTATTGATGATATAGAAAATAAGTCAGGCTGTGTAATAGTCCCCAAGGGAAACTTACTCAGTAGCTGAAAGCTTGCACTAGGGGGATATTTGTGTGGTTGTCTATAAAGAGGTGCTCAGTACTTAGAAGCTTACCACATAGGAACTCCATCCTGTGGTAATGCTGTAACATTTTTAGATGGCATTGAGTGTTACATATGTGTATATGTAACTAATTTGGTTGAGTGCTGTTTCCAGAGTCTCTTAGTGTAGGGCTTTGCTTCACAATTTTTCCTCTTCGTCTTGGGGAGGTGTTTTAATGAGTAAGCATCATGACAGAATGATCTTCAAGCATAAAGAAGAGGACAGGAAGGTGGGTTACTCTAACTTTTGACTGGACTGGACCACTCTTAGCCAGGGCCTCCTTTTACCAGTGCCCCTGGTGTCTTTCAGTCCCCTTTTCTCTTTTTGGAAGTGTTTCAAGAGTTCAGGTTCAAGATGAGCCATTTGGACCACTAGGAGGTAGAACCTTTCTGCTCTTTCCAGCAAGAGAATGGGCACTGGTGGAGGGATGGGTACTCAATCATTGTATAACTGAAACCCAAGCACAAAAATTTCTAAGTTTACAACTGTACCTCATGTTATTTCGCTAATAAAAATTAAAAAAAAAAAAGATTAAAAAAAACCCCCTTAATCCCAGAATATAGGGAAGAGAAGGGAAGAAAGAGTAAAAAAAAAAAGAAGAAAGAAAGAAAGAAACAATAAGCTCGAAGGTTTTAGTGCACTTGATTGTTGGCTATGAGACTGTAGCACTGTCCTCCCGTTGTTCATGGATTTGCTCAAGCAGGCACCAGTAACATCTCCATTCTGATACTTGTTGTTGCTGTTTTTGGCATATCGAATGCTCCACAGGGAGCTTGCCAGGCTCTGCCATGCGGGCAGGATACACTCGGTAGCTTGCCGGTCTCTGAGAGAGACGGTCTCTGAGTGAGACGGAGGAATTGAACCCGGGTCGGCCGTGTGCAAGGCAAATGCCCTACGAACTGTGCTATCAGACTAGAAGACTAGTTAGGCTAAGTAACACTTAATCCACAGCAACAAAAACTTTGAAACATGATTTAAATTTTCTTTCTTGAGATTTCCTTCCCCACCTCCTCCCCGACACTCAACGGATTCATGGACTTCCTATTTGTAAGAGGAAATTAAAAATCTAATGAGGTTTGGCTAATTTTTCACAGTGCTTATCAAACATCTTTTACAGTAGTAGCCTATCCATATTACAAGATTGTGTGGGAGGTGAGATTGTATGTTTCTCCTATTTAAGAATGAAATGAAACCATACGGGTGTTCCTTACTGTTTGGTTCCTGAATTTGCAGAGGTCTGTGTGACAGATTTTAATCTGTTTTTTTTTTTACTGGGATTTTGGAAGCCAAGTGTCCATATGGTATGAAATATCTCCTCCAAATAGCCTTATTTATTTTTTTAAAGTTATCTGAACCCATTTGTAGTCCAAATTGGGATAGCATGGGTGCAGATAGCAAAGGATATGTATCCTGAAGCCCCCTACACCACAGAACTAACATTAATTTAAATTTTCATGCTCAGGCTAATGGATTAGCGATGCCTACCAAAGGCAAGGGAATAGAGAGGGATGGTACATCTGCCTGTAAACTGTCGCTTCTTCCTGAAATCTGTAATTTTTATAATTTGAGCAGTGAAAAGGCATCAGAACTGTTGGTTATCTTAGAGTGTCCCCAGGGCCATGTGGTTTCATGTGTGGTGCTTAATGCTATGTGTGGGGAGCATTTGGGATTGTGTTTTCCTGTTTGTACGCCTCCTCTTTCTCTGGTTTTCCTGCTTTGATCACTTGACAAGTAGCTACAAGAAAAAGGTGGGATTTTTTTTGGCTGGTTTAGTTTGCACCATCCATCAACCCTCTTCCTTTCTTTATTGTTTCTCTGCTTACACCTTTTGATGATTTCTTGACCTGCTACCTTAAAACCTAGCTTTTGTCTTAATCCTGCTCCTCCCCTGCCAGCTGATTTATTGGTCTAACTTTCAGATCCAACTTGTGGCATGGTTTCCACGCAACTTGCCCCATCTTGTGAAAAATAATGTATAAATTAATTTTTTCCAGTAACATAAGCTGGCCTTACCTACAATGAGGTAACTTTCTCATTTTTGAAAGTTTTAGGGAATGGAGCAATAGTTCAGCCAGTAGGGCGATTGATTGTCTTGCACATGGCCGACCGGGGTTCAGTTCCCAGCATCCCGTATGTTCCCCTGGGCATAGCCCGGAGTGATTCCTGAGTGCAGAACTGAGCATCACCAGGTGTGACCCAAAAAACAAACAAACAAAACAAGTTCTGGCTGAAATGGAATATTCTCATTTCCTTTTTTTTTTCTTTTTGGGTCACACCCAACGATGCTTAGGGGTCACTCTTGGCTCTGCACCCAGGAATTACTTCTGGCGGTGCTCGGGGGTCCATATGGGATGCTGGGGATTGAACCTGGGTCGGCTACCTGCAAGGCAAACACCGTACCCGCTGTACTGTCACCCCAGCCCAGAATATTCTCATTTATAACATGTAAGGTTCATAAGAATTCAGAGACTGTGTGTGCTTGAAATCAACCCTGCATAAGTAAATTGTCATACGACAATAAAACATTTACATGTGGGTGAGCCAAGACCTTGCCCTTGTTTTTACAATATATGTGTAATTAAAAAATATTTGATAGGAGATTCACTTCAGTGATACCTTGCTTATTAGTGAAGCTGATGCTTCTAGAATTTGGGAAAAGAGATCTGAACAAGATGCTTCAGGCAGTGTAAGTGAATCACTTTTCTGATTTGATTGCAATAATTAGATCTTAGTTGCATATGTATATAAGCAATCTATGAACTGAAATTTAACTAGAGATTATTAAGTGCATCTTCCCATTTTCTGAAGCAGCAGCAGCTTTTAATAAGCAGTGTTTGGGCAAAATTCTGTATCTGCAAGTTCTGAAGAAATGAGATGGTCAAAGAGAAATGAATGAGTGTACACTTATTTTAATGTTCACTCCATGCAGCATAGGGGTAGGTGTGGGAGGGATTTGGAGAGGAAAGGATTTTTGTCTGCAAAATGTAAGGTGCTGCCTTCAGTATTTGTTTCTTTTGCCATTTGGGGGGCTGCTCCCAGCTCAGTGCTGGGGATTGGGGATTGAACCTGGCAAGACAGGTTCTTTAATGCCTGTTCTGTCTCTCCAGTCCCTGTTGGGCTCTTGATTTGGCTGCCTAAGTGGAGTCGCATTTGAAGGCTTGGGAATTGTTGACAGTGACCTTGCTAATAAGGAGAAGAGGAAATAGCAGGGTGCAAGATGGACTTGACGGAGTGTGTGAGCTTTTTGCCATTACAATCCTTTTATCATTTTTTTTTATATTTGCAGGGGGTCTCTCTGAGGTGTGAGGGGTAGGAGAGGGTGGGGTGTGCTTCAGTATGTGGGGTAGGAGGGAGTGGGGGTGCTGTGGTGTGTGTGTGTGTGTGTGTGTGTGTGTGTGGGAGGGGGGGTGGTTCAAGCTTAGCTGAGGGGGTCCAGGGTACTTCCTGTAAAACTCAGCCCAAGCAGACCACACAGTTCAGTGTGAGGGTCGCCCTTAGGGGCTGTTGCCACTGAGGTTTGAACTCCAGTTTGGGTCACAAACCTTGCATTAAATGTGCCCTTCCCACTGCGTCTACCTCACCCCCCAACTCCCCTGGAAAGTTCACTGCACACACAACCGACTCGGGTTCCATTCCTACACCCCATATGATCCCTCCAGCCTGCCAGGAGTGATTCCTGAGCACTGCCAGGTGTGGCCCACCCCATTCTCTTTCCCCCAGTACAGTTTCATGTACAGAGCTAGGACTGAGAAGGAAAGGCTGGCAGCTGGGGTCATGCACCCGGTAGGATTCAGTGACTTGATGGCAAGACTGAGAGTAGTGTTTGCTGTGCGGGTCAGGCCCTCTGTCCTGTGAAGCTGCCGTGGTGATTCCTGTATCTGCCTAGTCTCCAGTTTGGATTCATCCCTTTCCCAGTATCTAGGGAATTCTTTCTAAAGTGCACTCCTTTTTTTTTTTTTTTAATTACCATTACTGTGCTCTCCCACGGGCTGGGGCTGCTTTTCTTGTGATGCTGTGTCCTTAAAGCACATCAGTTTTTGTAGCAAATCGGAGTTGATTCAGTGACCATTGATAGTCACAAGAAAAGTTATTAGGGGAGCCAAAGAGATAGTACAGTGGGTAGGGTGCTTGACCCGCTTACATGGTTGACTCTGGTTGGATCCCCCACATCCCAGATGGTCCCCTGAGCCTTGCCAGGTGTGTGAGAGCACAGCCAGAAGTTAAGCCCTGCGTTCCTCTAGGTGTGACCCAGAAGCACAAACAAAAGTCATTAAGTGAATGAAGAATTTTTCAAGACTATAAAGAGCAAATATGCAAATTTTTTTCCTCATGATAATAGAAATTGAGCAGAAAGAAAATAGGATTTGACCGCTAGCAGAAAGGAAATATAGTGATGTTCATCCTACCCCTAATTTTGCTATTTTTCTTAATCCCTTCCCCTGCCCCTTGGTTATTATCTGGTTCTGTTATATAAACCCCCTTCACTTTTGGTGGAATAATTTTGGACATACTCTTTTCTGCTTTGAGGCTACGCCCTCCAGTCCCCAGGACTTACTCCTGGTTCTGTGCTCAGGAATGGCTCCTAATGATGCTTGGGGGGGTTGTTTGCAGTGTTGAGGATAAACCAGGCAAATCTGCTACTTGCAAGGCAAGTATCGTAATCACTCGACTGTATTGTCTATGCAGTGTGTATTCAAAAAACGAATTCAGCACTCTCTCAACGCCTCCATTCGGTTCGGTTCGGTTCTGTTTGTTGGTCTTGGGTTGCTTCCCCCACCCCGACGTCAGTGGCAATGTGCGGTCAGAGGAGGAAACAGGGGCAAGGCTGGTGGGTGATCTGTTGCAGTTTATTCCAATCTTGCTTCTCCTCTTCCTGATTCTCAATGCCCCTCAATTCTTCTCTCCCTGCCCATTCTTACAGCCTTAGTTATATTCCCAAATCGTGATGGCTTGGGGTAGCAACTGCACAGAGGTGTGATCGTACAATCAACAGATTGTAAAGTCCTTCCCTCAGGGGAAGTTTCTCCTGGGACAAACTGTCATCCAGCAAGACGACTCCCCTAAGGGCGAAATACCATCTAGGGGTGTATTTCTCCTTTCCTTTGTTCAACAACCATTTAAACATTCATCTTAATTATACTTCTTAATCATATTAGTCATTTTGTGTGTACACAGTAAGAGATACATTAAGCTTATAGGGCGACTCCTGGAGACATCTCTCTGTAGATCTCAGACTACAGTGCTCAGGCCAGATTAGTCTTTCCTAACCCTAGCAGGGTCCTAATCCAGTCGTTACTTTTTGGACCATGACAGAATTTGTCCATGACCATGCTCTTTTATAGTTAAGTATTATGGCTCTTGCCTGGAGCATTTCGATGCCAGGGTAGCTCACAGCTTGCCCGGGGTCCATCCAGCCCCTCATCGGGACCCTGCTTTTGGGGTGCTAGGAGCTAAGGGCAACAGGGTTTAAATCAAGAAGACAGATAGCCAAGCTAAGGGCAGCTTGGCTTAAGTCAAGAAAACTGATAGCCAGGAGTGATATTATTTGGAGTCCGTTAACTCCCAAGTTACAAAAGCATAGCATTAACTGTCTTCCTGTGTCTATACAAGAAGGGCATTGCTCTAAAGTAAACTATGCAAAAGGACGTAAGGGAAGGAGAAAAGCAATATTTTCCTTATAATACTGAGATTACAAAATCAGAGATTTCTGAGGAATTTGACTTTACAGGTCACAGGTACTGCTTAGGGAAAATGAGTGATTAATAGGTAAAGAAAGCAGAGAAGTTAAACACGGAGAAGATAAACACAGAGGAAGGGGAGTGCCTCGGGAGCACTGTGAATGGGTGCAGTCCAACAAACCTAAGCTCCCTGTGGCCAGGGAGAAAGGACAAACCAATGTTAAAGTGTTTAGAGCTATATTCCAACAATGCAGCATTTGAATATACTTTTCTTTTAAAGTGTTACATGTTTTTGTACATTGGTGGTCAAAAAATAGTATGCTTTCCACACACACGCACACGCTTTACTGTATAACCTATATTTTCTTGAGTGGGCAAGTTCCTTCTGCTTGGAAAAGACAAACAAACACAGTGCTGCCCACCTTCTTCATCTCACTGCCCGCCCCCCCACCCCCACCCCCCATCTTCTCTGTCCCTGTCCTTTTTAACCCTTGCAGTCTGGATGCTTCATGCCTGAGAACTCAGTGGCCTGTTCTCCAGTCTTACCTTTCATTCTATCTCCGACGTTTCTTGTGACTCTGATTCCTTGCACGTCAGTTTTAGGGAGCCTTCTTGGCAACAGCCACTGCCAAGCAGGGATTCCAGAGGCAGGGGTCATCGGTTCTTCCCTCTGATTCACATTTTATTCTACCTTTTTCCTTCCTCTAGAACCAGAGGTTCAAAGCCTTGTTTGGCCTGTTGCCTCTTTCCAGGGGGGGGGGGAATCACTTAGTGCCCCACTGGAACCCTACCTTCTTTCGGTGAACAAAAAGAAGGGTTTCCCAGCTGTGCTGCTGCTCCTCTGGATTATTCCCGTCCCCTCCCCCCACCCCCACCCCCAAGATTGAGGGATTATAAGGGGTTGTTGACCACTTTGGGATGCACTGCCTAGCTTCTCTTTAGTTTTGAGTCTCTGGATGTGTATTCCTCAGTCAGTCCATTTTCACGCCTTTGCTAATGCCAAGAACCAGGTGGGTGGGCACACCAGATAAGTCTAACCACATCTGCTCACTCATTTACAAGAATCTAGGCGCCCATCTGTGCTACCTTAAACCTGCTTTCCCCTAGCCCTAGTAGTTCTTCAAAGCTGTGCCTTGCCTCAGTTTACTTCTGTTACCAGTTCTGCTCCATTTAGTTAATCGATAACTCTGTTCTGTTTCCTTCATTCTGTCAGGCTGGCAATAATGGTTTTGTGTTCTATTTTTCCCTGTCATCTTCAGCCCTGGTGTTTCAACAAATTGCCAAGTTTCTGTCACTTACCTTTCTTCCTCTTTCCACTGCCAAGGGTTCAGTGGTTTACCACCTCATTCCTGAATCAACAACAGCCCTGTGACTGGTTTCTCCCCTGGGCCTTTGTTCCCGCTCTAGAATGCTGCCCAAGTAAGTCTTCTGCAGGAGCTTTTCCATGTGGTCCCATCTAAAAGCCTGCCGTGATTTGTACCATCACATCTGAAAGAGTTCCCTCAGGTTTCAAAAGATGTGTCCAGTCTGACCCTAGTCTATAAGTCCTGTCCTTTCCACCCTCATTCCGCTTCACCAGAGCAGAAGCTCTGCCGCCTGACTTCTAGTTCATTCTTCTGCTCTCATTCCAGCTCTGTGTTTTCTCTCCACTCTTCACCTCCTTTCCCTCTCGGAATCCTGTTTAAGCATGTTTTAACCATTTGTTGAAGGTCCAGTTCAGATCACTGTATTATGAAACATCCTTTAGCTACTTCATTTCAACTTGGCATCCACTTGTCTTTATATTCAGTATTTTTGTACAGTTAATCACTTTAAAAACTTTTATGCTGCCTTGCGTGCAGCCAGCCCGGCCGAGCCGGGTTCAATTCCTCCACCCCTCTCGGAGAGCCTGGCAAGCTACCAAGAGTATTCAATATGCCAAACACAGTAACAAGAAGTCTCACAGTGGAGACGTTACTGGGCCTGCTCGAGCAAATCGATGCTGTTTTAATAAGTTTTGCATTTTTTTATGGGTAAGTACTAGTGAACATCCATTTTTTTTCACTGCATTCTTAGAGGCACATAATTTTCTCCCTTCATATTAATGTTTATGTGTCTCATGTCTTTCTTACTGCAATTTTCTCAAACAAGTTAGTGCTATTATATTTGTTTTGTTTTAGGGCCATGCCCAGAGGTAGTTGGGAGCTACCCCATCAATGGTGCTGCGGGGAGGGTTTGCCCTGTGCAGTACTGAGGGATTCTGAGGTGCCAGGGATTGAACCCGGGCCTCCTGCAGTCGAAGTATGCACGCTCCAGCCCTCAAACCTATCTCCTAAGCCCCTCATGCCTCATCTCAGAGAACAGAAAAACTTAAAGAATGACTGTTCGTGTCTGTTTGGTTCTACTTGTCAAATGTCCTTTAATGAATAGCTATGTTGAAAAATAATGTATTTTCCAGATAACAATCCTTTGGGGCTTTCATTTTTTAAAAATTGCAGAGTTCCATAATCTTTCAAAAAGCATACAGTAGTATTTGTTTAGGGTTTAGTGCCCTGATTATCTGTGTCCCAACCTAGTTCTCAGGAGATAAACTTGGAATTTAGAAACTCTCCTTAACATTGCAGAGGAGATAGCCTTTCTTTAAAGAGGTCTTAGTTGTATTGGTTGAGAATTTGACCTACTTATTTTAGGAGCCAGCACCCCAGGTGAAGGTGCCCTGAGAGCTCTGGCCAAAACCTGGAGACAGCGGTAAACAGACGTGAGAGGGAGAGCAAACAGCTGAGGGAGGGAGGTTTATCTGGAGAAGTAACTCAAACAGCAGAACAGTTTTGCGGGCTTGAGTGTATCATAAGCGTATCACAGGGTAGTTTCCTGGGCCTTCCTGACCATCTGACACAGAGTCTTTGATTGGGCCTGGTGCATATTCCTCTTTTGAGAGGCAGACAACAACTAGATTATCTTAAAATGATAACTTCAGTCACTTAAAATTATATCTATGTAAGGCTGCTAGGTTTGTCAGAGTCATAGTAATTTTCATAGTATTTTATTTTGCTGGGGGAGGGTGGCATACTCCGTGGTCCTCACTAGCCAGCCGTGCTTTTGGCTCTGCGCTCAGAGATCACTACTGGCTGGTGCCAGGGGATTGAACCTGGGTTGGCTGTGTGCAGAGCAAGCCCTTACCTGCTGTATTGTCTCTCCAGCACTTTTATACTATTTTAATAGTATTTTTCTGTAGTCTGATTTGACACTGTGTGGCATAAGATTTCTACTAAACTTAAGACTTTTAGTGTTCATAATTTTATTAAATTTATGGATGAATCAAGGAATAAAAATTTAACTGGTAATGCATAGTGAACATTGCTCTCAGCCTTCATCATGTATATATAAAAGACATACATGCAGTACAATGATCAAAGGTACTGAAAGGAAGGATCTATGACCCAGAAGCCAACAGCTTTATCTTCAGAGGACCAGATAGTAAATGTTTAAAAGTTTGTAAAAGTAAAAGTTTTATGAGCCATCTGTTACAATTCCTTCAGGATTTGTAAATTGCCAACTACTTTATTCCTGATACTGCTATATCAGGAAAGTAGACATTGACAAGAGGATAGGGAAGGCCAGATTTGTCCTGATGGTTGCAGGCTCATGGGGTAAGTTTGTGGCCCCCTATATTGTATTAGCTCGCTGGAAAAAACTATTCAGAGCAGGTGTGTACTACTCTCTCTCTCTCTCTCTCTCTCTCTCTCTCTCTCTCTCTCTCTTGCCTACTTGATTTTAATTATAAATAATTCTTCCTTAATTCAGCCCAGGATTATGTGCAAAGAATGTTAGAATGCAGACAAGTGAGCTATATTTCAGGGATCATCTTTATGTAGTGGTCAGTGATAATAATACAATGTGTTGACTTCTGGTTTCTGGACTGGCACGTAAATTGCTTGGGAAGTTCTGACTCTTACAGTCACATAAGAAAAAAATGGAAATTTACAGGTTGTTGTCTTCATTCCATCAGAAAATTAAGGTGACCGGCCAACTGCTGCCTGGACAAGTGGAGACAGTGGAACCCAGTGGCAGGTGCCCAGGAGTAGTAGAGCCCTGTGTGAAGCTATATAGGCGGTAGCACTTTTAAATAATAACTGATGGATTACTGGAGGCTCAATATGGGCTAGTTCGGAAGTTAAAAACTCCACGTTTTCATGAATTTTGCTCCAGGAACTCCACTAGATTTCTTTGAAGAGCAGGGAAAAAAATCTTTGCTTCTTGTATGTGTTGTGGGGTGGGTGCGAGAGAACATAACCCATTTTTGAAGTGCACCCAGAGTTCTCTTTAACAAGGCTGGCCTCTGGAGAAATTATTTTAGCAGAGCTGAACCAATTGGGGCTTCATCCTAAACGACCTGGGAAAGGAAAAGCCCCAATTCAAGCCTCCTTGAGTCTCTGATGAGGGGGAAAGGAAACCCACCTCAGTCTTACTGAAAGACTGTGAACCTAATCATAGGACAGTAAGATGCTTCCCTGCCAGACCCCACATACACACACTTTACTGCCGCATCATTAGGGTTCCTGTCTAATAACAGGGGATTACAGCTAAACAACTGTAAGCACCACATCTTATTTAAGGAGTCTCTGGTGGCTCCAGAGACAAAAACAAGGATATTAGAGAAAATTTAGCCTCTGACACCACAGCTACAGCAAATAGCCAACATAACTTAATTCCTAACTTAATTCCCAGTTCTTAATACAGCTTCACACTGTAGGTCTACCTTCTTTTTATGTAATATTTTTGGCTTTCCATAAAAAAAAAAATTGTAGAGCATTCTACATGGTAGAACATTCTGTAGAAGAAAACAAACACACACCACCACCCCCCCATCTGAAGAGGTAAACTGATCATCTGGACAAAAAAATCAATTAAGACACCAATGTTTGAATGTTTGCTTGTCTTCTTTTTGTGGTACTGAGGATCACACCCAGAGCTTTATACGTGCAAGGCAAGGGCTCTATTGCTGAGCTAGTTTCTCAATCCTGACATCAGTTTTGTAATGGTCAGGCTGTGAATTTAGAATTATTGATTGGGGCCAGAGCAATAGTACAGTAGGTGAGGTGCTTGCCTTGCATGTGACTGACCCTGGTTCAGTCCCTGGCATCGCATGTGGTCCCCTGAGCACGCCAGGAGTGATCCCTGAATGCAGAGCTAGGAGTAAGCTCCGAACACCGTTTGGTGTGGCCAAAACCAAACAAACCAAAAAAATTAGGATTTATACTAGGGCCTATAACCAAAAACAATGTCAGAACAGATGGGGTATATAAACAGAGAAATCCATTCTAGAAAGGAATCCAAAGAAACACTAGGAATTAGAATTGGTAGCAGACATGAAGGATGCCTGTGCTGGGCCCTATCAGTAGATTTTATATTACTAAGGAAAGAATCAGAGACTCTGAGGGAAAGTTAGAACCATAGAAAATTCTTAGCATTTGCAAAGAATGGAAAGGATAAACAGAATAGCCAAAATATGTGACGAGTTTTTTTTTTTTTTTTTTTAGTGAAACACCTTGAGGTACAGTTGTAGACTTGCAAATTTTTGTGCTTGGGTTTCAGTTATACAATGATCGAGGATCCATCCCTCCGCCAGTGCCCATTCTTCACCACCACTAATTGTGACGAGTTTTAAAAAGTTTCATATGTGCATAGTTGGGATATCAGGGAGAGGGGTGGGAGGAGAAATATTTTAACTATAATGGTTAAGAGTTAATGCAAAAATACTGACAGACAGCAAACTATAGAAGGAAACTGTGGAAGCTCAGAGAAGACCAAATAGAAATTCCCTGACTTTAAAATTTAATGTAAAGTTATAGTAATCAGAATAGAGTGGTACTGTCAACACTTCAGTGGAGTGGAATTCTTAACTAAAAATAACTCATTCAGGTATATAGAAAGTTCATTTTTGACAAAGGAGCTAAGAAAATAAAATGGAGAAAGCAAAGCCTGTTCAAGTGCTGGGAAAACTGGTCAGCCAGATGCAAAAAATTAAAGTGGACTCCTTCCACATCATATATTAAATTTTTTAAAATGGGTTAAAGACCTTATTACTAGACCCAGATCTATAAAATACATCCAGAAAAACATAGGCCGAATGCTCAGTAATAATGATTTCAACACGACAATCAACACGACTCCATTATTGGTAAAGAAAACAAAAGCAAAAATAAGTCTACACCAAACTAAAGTTTCTGCACTGTGGGGGGAAAAAAACCTGCTAAAATAAAAAGACATTGTGCTGAATGGGAGGAAATATTTGCACACGATATGTCTGATACAGGACTAACATGTAAGACATAGGATATACTCATAACTAAACAGCAAAACTCAAGAAAATGAAAGAACTAAATAGACACTACCCCTAAGAAAACATACAGTCGGCCAAAGGCATATTGTCACCACTGATCGTGGGGAGGAAGTGGGCTTGCAGGTCAAAATGACAGCATGATACCTGCTCACATCAGTGGGAATGACCTATGACCAAAGACTGGAACCAGTGCTTGGAGGGAATCAGGGTGGGGTGAAATGAAAAAAAAAAAAAGCAACCTTCATTCATGCTGGTGGGATTGTAAACAGGTCCAGCCTTTATGGAAGAGTACTAAAATGGAAAATAGAACTTCCATGTGATAGAGCTATTTTACCCCCAGATATTGATCCTAGGAACATAAAATTTGAATTCACAGAGGTACTTGTACACCCATGATCACCAGGAAATAACCCAAGTGCCCATCGACAGACAAAGTGCATAAAGCAGTGATGTGCTCATAGTGGAATATTACTCAGCTATAAGAAACGATGACATCTTGCATTTTGCATGGGTGGAACTAGAGGGTATTATGTTAAGCAAAGTCAGTCAGAAGAAAGACAAATAGCAAATGATCTCACATCTTGTGTATAAACAAGGCTGGCATAGACATTCTTCTGTGAAAACTAATCCTTAGACTCTGATAACAGAAAGAGGTTACCCTTGCGGGAAAGGAGTTGTGGAAGGCAGGGTATGGACTCTGGTGGAGAATTATTGGCACTCTGATTAGTGAGCCTCTTGTGGTAATGCAGTACCCCCTAATACATGAATATTTAACACTCTTTGAACCATAGTTATGAAAAAACAAAAACAAACATAGTTATGAAAACAAAACAAAAACAAACCTTTGCTGAGTGCAAGGCACTGTGCTTAATTATCTGCTGTTATTTCCATAATAATAAGTAACAATTGTGGCCCAAACTTCCAAAGTACTTACTTTTGAACTGGATTCCTTGTGGAGTGCTGGCCTCTTCAGAATAGGATCATGCTAGGTTCATAGGAGAAAAAGATTAAAAAGTCAAATAAATAACAAAAATCTACAGCCAGGTAGCCTGTGTTCTAACTGCAGAAAATTAAAAATAAAGAGAAAATCTTTAAGAGGGGATAAAGAAATATCCTCTGTACTAAGAAACAAGGAGTAGAATTGTTTCAAACTTCTTTCCCGAAGCCATACAAGTGAGAGTGTCGTCTTGTTGGAAGACCACCAAACTAGTATTCTTTATTATTCAGTGAAATTATCCTTCAGAAGTAAATATGAAATAAAGACTTTCCCAGATAAACAAAAATTGGGGGGATTTTGTAGTAGAACCGCACTGCATACAATGTTCTTCAATGAGAAGGAAGATATTTAAGAAACTAAAATCTGAATATAGAGGGGGAGAGTAAGAAGAAAAGGCCCTCCCGTTGATCGTCGATTTTCTCGAGCGGGCCCAGTAACGTCTACATTGGAGACTTTGTTGTTACTGTGTCTGGCATATCGGATACTCTCGGTAGCTTGCCGGGCTCTCTGAGAGGGGCGGAGGAATCGAACTCGGGTCGGCCATGTTGGCTGCATGCAAGGCAAACGCCCTACCCGCTGTGCTATCGCTCCAGCCCAAGAAGAAATAAAGGCAAAATAAAGCCCTTTTTCAAAAATAATAATTATATCTAATAGTCAAGAATAGCGTTTTGGTAGTTGTAGTCTATGGATAATTGAAATGAATGTCGATGGTGTTGTAGGTGGGAGGGAGGAATTAGAAATAATCAAAGGTACTTGGAATTAACTGTGAAATGGTATGTTATTTGAAAGTGGATTTGTATTAGTCAAATGTATATGTATTGCAAGGCCTAAGTAATCACTGAAAAAAGATTTTGAAAGGAAGTATAATTGACATCGGCAGAGCCTGGTAAGCTCCTGTGGCGTATTCGATATGCCAAAAACAGTAACAATGATGTGTCTCATTCCCCTGACCCTGAAAGGGCCTCCAATGCTGCACCGTTGAAAAGGACGAGTAAGAAGAGACTGGTAAAATCTCAGGGCTAGGACAAATGCAGACATTGCTGGTGCCCACTCGAGCAAATTGATGAATAATGGGATGACAGTGGTACAGTGATACAGTGATAATTAACAGAAGAGACAATGGGATTGTATAACATATGCTCAAAGCGAAGGAAGGAAAAAATAAAAGAGCGAAAATGAGAAGAAGCAAAACAGTTAGTGAATAATAGGTTAAAAAATGGTACGTATGAATCCAAGTGCACATATCAAAGAATTGCTTTCATTATACGTGTCTTGTGTAAGGGCTGTAGTGATTAGGGTGGGCCGGGCTTTTGCCTTGCATGCCGCTGTCCTGGGTTTAATCCCCAGCATTGCATATTGCCCCTGAGCACCTGAGCACTGCCAGCAGGGATGGCTGAGTGCAGAGCCAGGAATAGCCCTTGAACATTACCAGGTGTGACCCAAAAAGCCAAAATAAACAAATAAATAAAAGTCGCGTGTATAACAGTAGATTTTAAAAAACAACATGACTTAATCTTTGAGTTACAAAAATTTAACTTATCCACTGATACTTTTATCATTTAGTAACAAATTTTCTGTAACTTACTTCTTGAATATAATACTAAATTTGAGGACCTTTGCTATCAAACTTGCAAGCAAATGGTAAGATAGACTTAAGATACAAAGACTTCAAGTTAAAACTCTCATATATTATGCCTCATTTTGTGTCATAAATCTTTATTCCCTCCATTTACAATTTTATAATTCTTGCACACTTAATGTAGATTTCAGTTTGTGTATGTATTTCAGTTTGGGCATGATAACCCGAGTAATTGTGACAAATTAAATAACACTTTTTAATTTTTATTTATTTATTTTTATTTATTTATTTTTTGGCTTTTTGAGTCACACTGGCGATGCACAGGGGTTACTCCAGGCTCATGCACTCAGGAATTACCCATGGCGGTGCTCGGGGGACCATATGGGATGCTGGGAATCGAACCTGGGTCAGCCACGTGCAAGGCAAACGCCCTCCCCGCTGTGCTATCACTCCAGCCCGACACTTTTTTATTTTAGATTTTGATAATTTGGAAGTTTGAAATTGAATTTTACATACCTTGAGTTTCAGATAAAAAGCTTATATTTGGAAATAGTGATGGAATTTTGCTACAGTCATTTATGTTACTTTTTAAACTTACAGTGATAGAAAGTGAAATTGCTGGGTCCTATGGGAGCTCAATTCTTAGATTTATGAGGAGTGTTCATATGGCTTTCCAAACGGGTTAAACCAGTTGACATTTCCACTAGCAGTGGATGAGGGTTCCTTTTCCCCCACATCCACACCATCACTAATTGTTTTTGTTCTGTTTTGATTTGTGCCAGTGCCAGTCTCACTGGTGTGAGGTGATAGCTCATTGTTGCTTTGAATTGCATTTGTCTGATGAACAGTGATGCAGAAGATTTTATTCTGGCCATGATCTCTTGCAGTTCAGATGCTTCATTTGATATAATCACATTTGCTTAGTTTTTGCTTGGCGAAAGGCATTGAGTCATTGAAGAAGTTTCTAGATTCAGTATTATAAAGGGTGCTGCCTATGTTTTCTTCGATATAATTTATGGCTTCGGGTCTGATATTGAGGTCTTCAATCCCTTTTGTATTGATATGCATTGCACTATGTGAGATAGGGGTCTGAGGATGGTTTTTTTCTTTTTCTTTTTTTTTTTTTTTTGTCACACCCGGCAATGCACAGGGGTTACTCCTGGCTCATGCACTGAGGAATTACTCCTGGCAGTGCTCAGGAGACCATATGGGACACTGGGAATCGGGCCTGGGTCAGCCTTTTGCAAGGCAAATGCCCTCCCCACTGTGCTATCGCTCCAGTCCCACGTATTTTTTTTAACCAGATGACCAGCACCATTTATTGTCATATGTCTATTCCATGACCATATTGCCTTAATTACTATAGCTTTATAGTCATCACTGTCATCCCGTTATTCACCGATTTGCTCGAGCAAACACCAGTAACGTCTACATTCATCCTAGCCCTGAGATTTTAGCAGCCTGTCCTTTATAGTATTAATTAAATTTGGGGAGAGAGAAACCTCCCATCTTCTCTTTTCCTAAGATTGCTATAAAGAACTGCTGGAAAGGGGAATGGTTTATTACTCCATATAAATTTCAACAGCATTTGGTCGATGTCATTAAAATTGAATCTGTATAGTGCTTTGGGTAGGCTGATTATTTTGACAATATTAGTCATTCCAATCCATGAATAGGAGATGTGTTTCCATTTCCTTGTATCTTTTCTCTCGTAGTGTTTATGTGTTTCTTTGTATATATGTCTTTCACTTTTTCTGTTAAACTGGTTCCCATATTGATTTTTCTTTTTTCCTTTTTGGGTCAGACCTGGCGGTACTCAGGGGTTACTCCTGGCTCTGCAACTCAGGAATTAGCTCTGGCCGTGCTCAGGGGACCATATGGGATGCTGGGAATTGAACCTGGGTCAGCCACATGCAAAGCAAATGCCCTACCCTCCTCTGTGCTATTGCTCCAGCCCCTGATTTTTTTTGTTTTGTTTTGTTTTTGAGGCACACTGGTGAATGGAATTTTTTTTTTGTCTTCCACATTATTGTTTGCAAATAGGAATGTTATGGATATCCGTGCGTGGATTTTTGTAGCCTGCCATGGTACTGTACAAACTTATTGTTTCTAGGGTTTTGTTGTTGTCGTTAAGTTCCATGTTTTCTAACTGTAATATGTCATCTGCAAGTTGGTGTTTAACTTTTTTTTCAACCTGAATGCCTTGAGTATCTCTTTCTTGCCTTATTGCTGTGGCAAAGTCTTTCAATACTATGCTCTAGTGAATAATAGTGAGAGTGAAAACTTGTTGTCTCTTGCCTGATCCTAGGGGAAATACTTTGAGTTTTTCACCATTGGTTATGTTAGCTATATGTTCTTTGTAAATGATTTTAAGTATATCGAGGAAAGTTCTTTCTATCACCATTTTATTGAGTGTTTTTTTTTCATGAAGAAGTATTAGATCTTGTCAAGTGCTTTCTCTGTATTATTGTGATCATATGCTTTTATTTTTCTTTCATAATACAATGTATCATGTTGAATGACCTGCACATATTAAACCATCCTTGAATCTCTTGGATAAATCCTACTTTGTAATGGAGTGATCTTCTTGATGTATTTTTAGATTTGGTTTGCAAGTATTTTGTTGAGGATCTTCTGCATTCATCAGGAAGTCTATAGTTGTATAGTTGGGGGCGGGGGGGGGGGGAGTGGAGCAGGAGAGAGGGCGCTCAGTCCTATACTAAGTTTTTCTAAAGAGAGAGAGAACTTCGTCCTATACCAAGTTCATCTAAGGTCAGGGAGTTTTTTTCTTTCCCCTTGATTTCCCAACAAGCCTTTCTACTTCTAATTCTGCGCCTGAACATCTTTATTACTCATTTTCATAGTTGAAGTATTGAAGAAGCTGGGAACTGTGCATGAACAGAGACTAGCCACACCACTCCAGCAGGAGCAGGGTCCTGTTATCTCTCCCCACGGTGTGAATACTGAATCCTGTACTTTCCCAGGGTTTCCCAACTGGTGATATACTCAAGGAACACTCCTGGTGGTGCTAGGGAACCACATATGGTGCAAGAGGTCGAACCCTGGTCAGCTGTGTGCAGTGCAAGTGCCTTACCCACTGTGCTATCTCTCCAGCCCCTTGATTCACTTTTTTTTTTTTCTTTTTGGGTCATACCCAGCAATGCTCAGAGGTTACTCCTGGCTCTGCATTCAGGAATTACTCCTGGCAGTGCTGGAGGGACCACATGGGATGCCGGGGAACGAATCCAGGTCAGCCTCGTGCAAGGCTCTATCCGCTATACTATCACTCTGGCCCTGAATCACTTTTTAATATAGCATTTAAATACCACATTGTGGCTTCGGCTTTTATTTTAAAGAATGAGGTTGATTAAAATATAAAATCATACCTCAGTAGTTAACCAGCATTGGAGAAACAGTGGAATCTTATTTGTAACAGTTTAACAGTGCTCAGAATCCAACCCACTGCTGCAGCACTGCATTACATCCTGCCGCCGTAAAATATCCTTAACTGTTTTGTTTTATGTCAATTGAAATAATGCTTGTGCATGGCCACCATGTGACCCACTGCTTCCAAAAACAAAAAAGAAAAAAAAAAGATTTTATAATTTGACCTACTCTTAGTGCAAATTGAGAGCTGATTCCAGGGTCCAGCCCTGGCTCCCTGTGCTCCCCAACCACCACCTGGTCAGACCCTAAAACAACAAATTTAAAAAACAAGAACCAGAGGCTGGAACGATAGCACAGCGGGTAAGGCGTTTGTCTTGCACGCAGCCAACCCAGGTTCAAATCCCAGCATCCCATATGGTCCCCTGAGCAACCGCCAGGAGTAATTCCTGAGTGCAGAGCCAGGAGTAACCCCTGAGCATCGCCGGGCGTGACCCAAAAAGCAAAATAAAATAAATAAATAAATAAAAAACAAGAACCAAACCAAGCTTATTATAAAGAAAATACCATGTCCCAATAGTTTTATAAGTGAAATAATTTAAAGAACAGGTCATTCCAATCTTAAACCCATTTTCATAAATTAGAAATAGAGTAGCTGGGAGGAGGTGTTTATTGGGATTCTTGGTGGTGAAAAATGAGTACTGGTGAAGGGAGAGGTGTTTGATCATTGTATGGCTGAGACTTAAACCTGAAAGCTTAGTAACTTCTCCCATAGTGATTCAGTAAATAAATATAAGAAGATAAATAAATAAATAAATAAATAAATAAAACTATGAAAAAAAGGTAAGGTGGCGTTCATGCCCAATTCAATCAGCTAATCAGTGACTGAATAAATAGCAGTACTCCTACATTAAAAAAAAAAAAAAAGAAATAGAGTAGCACTGCACTATAGCACTGTCCTCCCATTGTTCATCA
The DNA here is from genome assembly GCF_029834395.1 of Sorex fumeus. Lineage (NCBI taxonomy): Eukaryota > Metazoa > Chordata > Mammalia > Eulipotyphla > Soricidae > Sorex > Sorex fumeus. The sequence continues at coordinate 12,624,757 of NW_026606086.1, read as the reverse complement.
ATTTGCTTGAGTGGGCACCAGTAATGTCTCCATTGTGAAACTTGTTGTTACTGTGTTTGGCATATCGAGTACACCACAGAGAGCTTGCCAGGCTTTGCCGTGCGGGCGAGATACTCTCAGTAGCTTGCCGGGCTCTCCAAGAGGGGCAGAGGAATTGAACTCAGGTTGGCCAGGTCAGCTGCATGCAAGGCTGTGCTATCACTCCAGCCCTAGACATAAAGTACTATTATTAAAGTGAAATGTTTTCTTTTGCTTCGTTTGGCATGGGGACTTGGGGGCTGCACACAGAATTGCTCAAGGCTTACTCCTGACTCTGTGCTCGGGCATCATTCATAGCCAGGTTACAAGGGACCTTCCAGGCTGCCAGCAGTTAAATCTGGGTGGACTGTGTGCAAGGCAAGTGCCCTCTCTGCCTCCTTGAAATGTTAAAATTTTAATGCTTTTCCTTCAAAAAATAGAACCTAGTTCCTTCCCATTGCCCCCAGTGCATGGAATGATGCCGTTCTAGCAGGAAAAAAGGCAGAAGTTCTTGTTGGGCTTTGGAATAGTTTACAAAGTTGCCATCACTGCTCCTTTAACTTTGAGAGGATTTCTTGTTCTTGGAGAAACCCTGTTTTTGTCCTGAGGACTCAGAAACCTGTGGAGAGCACTGGAGGCAGGAAGCGAGGGTATCCTCCTGGAAGTGAATTGCAGCTGTTCCTGACATGGTGTCTGACCCGTCATGAGAAAGCCCAGAACAGAGCTGAGGCAACAAAGGCCACCCAATTTCCTAATCCATGGAAACTGTCAGGAAAAAAAACTACCAGTTAGGTTTGTCCTAGTCATGTTGTGATACTAGTGTAACCTTGTTTTATGAACCATACACACACAAAAATGGCCTTGAATTTTATTCTCTAAGTCATACATAGAAATAGAAAGCCCAGAGCTGTAAATGTATAAAAACATATTTTCTAATTTTAGTTACCACAGAGTACAAAGTTCATTAGAAAGTTTTTTCATGTTACTCTTTAATAGGTGGTAGATGACAGATAGCTTACCTGAGTTGGTGTAGGAAAATTAGAGTTAATTAGATATCTTTATTATAAAAATTTTAGTAAGCTAGGAATGGACTTAATTTGATAGAGTATCTTCAGACTAACTACTGAAAATATGCCTCTTAGTGAAAAGATTAGAGTTTAAAACAAGAAGAAATGCTTATTATCATTAATACACGTTGTGCAGTTTTTAGTAGCACTGTCCTCCCATTGTTCTTCGATTTGCTCAGGCCTCAGGCGGGCACCAGTAGCGTCTCCATTGTGAGACTTATTGTTACTATTTCTAGCATATCGGATACGCCACTGGGAGCTTGCCAGGCTCTGCCATGCAGTTGCGATACTCTCAGTAGCTTGCCAGGCTCTCTGAGAGGGCCAGAGGAATCGAACCCAGGTTGGCCGCGTGCAAAGCCAAATGCCCTACTCCAGCCCAGTTTTCGCTCCAGTTTTTATTACATTCAGAAACTGAGAAAGTAAAAGTTAGGACTATAGTTTTGAATTTTTGTTAATATGTAAGCCTGATACTGAAAGTGAAAGGCTAGGTCACAGAGAGGATAGTTGCAACACAAAGATTAGCACTGTAGCACTATCCTCCCGTTCTTCAAAGATTTGCTGCCAGTAACGTTTCCATTGTGAGACTTGTTACTGTGTTTGGCATATGGAATACATCACGGGGAGCTTGCCAGGCTTTGCCGTCTGGGCGTGATACTCTTGGTAGCTTGCCGGGCTTTCTGAGAGAGATGGAGGAATCGAACCCAGGTCGGCTGTGTGCAAGGCAAACACCCTACCTGCTATGCTATCACTCTGGCCCAACACAAAGATTATTGTTTAAAATGCATAAAGAAGTCCAGATCACACAGAGAGAAATGAAGTAATTTGGGCAGAAAACATCCATGCCTGTGGTTCATTCTTACAAATGAAGGACAATGAGCTATTAACTTTTAGAGACAGATACTGGAATTATTCTTCATGTATCACAATTGAAAGTAGCTTCCCCAAAGAGATGGGCAGTTTTGTTTACTTGTTAGGTTAATCTTACTAAAGAGTGGCGGCTGGAGCGATAGCACAGCAGGTAGGCTTTGCCTTGCACGCAGCCGACCCGTGTTCGATTCCCAGCATCCCGTAGGGTCCCCCGGGCACTGCCAGGAGTAATTCCTGAGTACAAAACCCCGTGTATCGCCAGGTGTGGCCCCCCCCCAAAAAAAAAAGCAAAAATAAATAAAACAGAACTACTGTCCAGTTTCATCCCTGCATGCTTCCTCTGAAGGTGCTGTCAAACTATCCTGTATTCTTTTAAGATTAGCCCACGAGGGCCAGAGAGATAGTACATGGGTGTTTGCTTTGTATGTGGACAACTCAGGTACTGCATGGTCTCCTGCGCACTGCTGGGAAGGACCCTCAAGCACAGAGCTGAAGATGTAAAGATGGCCAACAGGCATATAATCAAGTGTTATCATTTTATGAGGGAAATACAAATGGAAAAAAATAGCAATGAAAACTCACCTCACAGTAGTGAGAACTGCATAGATCAGAAAGATCAGAAAGAACCTGTGTTGGTGGATGGTGGATGGTGACGTGGAGAGAAAGAAACCCTCATTCACTATTGGTGGGAATCTCATCTGGTTCAGCCTCTTTGGAAAACAGTATGACAGTCTCTCCAAAAAGTCAGAATAGAGTTTTCATATCCCCCAGCGATTCCACTTCTTGGCAGTTATCACCATTCCCCACCCCCTTCCTTGGTAATACGAAAAAGATACGTCCACACTTTTTATTATGTGCACTTGTTTATTACAGCAGTTAGTACAATAGCCTGAATACGGAAACAACTTCCATGTCCAATGACAGATGAATGGAGAAAGATGTGGCCTATATGGAATGCTGTGCAGCTGCAAGAAATGATGAAATCAAGCCGTTTGCTGCAGTGTGTGTGGATGAAACTGGAGCGTGCTGAGTGAAGTCAGTCAGAATGAGAAGAACAAATTAACAGTCTCAATCATCTGTGGACTCTATAGAGAGACCAAACAAAGGAATAGACAGTAGGGATAAATGACAGACCCTTGACTTTGAATTTACGAAACTTACCAGATTAGAGGGGGAGGTGAAGAGCTGCCCCAGAGGTACCACAGCGACAGGGCTAGAAGGTCAGGGGCACTTTGGTGGGGTGCCTAAGGACTTTGTGCAGTGTGCACTTTTAAGACCCTTTTACTTAGAAGAGCTGCCCCAGAGGTACCACAGCGACAGGGCTAGAAGGTCAGAGGCACTTTGGTGGGGTGCCTAAAGACTTTGTGCTGTGTGCACTTTTAAGACCCTTTTACCTAGACTGTAATTCAAAACAAATCTTAATAATAAAATCAGACCAGTTTGGGGGCCTCCCTAAACATGTGAGAGCAGAGTTCGAGTACCAGCACCTCCCTGCCTCCTGAATACAAATGGCATTTGAGAGCAACAGCCCCTGCGAAAATAAAATTGCCATGCATCAGTCTCTGACTCTTCATTTTAACTTCGTCTTCCCACCGTCAATGTTGTGATCGTAAGGGGAGGTACGTGCATCACACGCACCTGGCAGCAATGCCCTTGATCTCAGCTATGCATCAGGGCAGACCCTCCAGAATGGATCGTGCTGCCTCTGCACATTCTGTTACCAGCCAGCATGACTTCCTGAGTGTGCACGCAGGCACATCTCACTTGTCTTTTCATTGTGGTGCTTGCTGGGGGGAGGGGGGGGGCTCATTGCTCACACACCTGCCTGCAGTTGGGGCAGGAAGTGACTGTGATGCCCGGGTCCCAGACAGCTGAGTGGCCTGCAACATACCCAATCACGTGGGGCCCTGGGGACGGAGGTTCTCCCTGCGTGCAGCCACAGAACCGTGGATATCTTTATTTTTTTTTTAAAGTAACATTTGAATGTGGAGTATTTGTTTATCTATTTTACATGACCTACTTCAGAACCCCATTTTCATATTGCTTTGTTCTTTGATTTTTTTCTTTCCCAGGAAGAATTTTAGTATTAGAAGAATTGGGTTTTGTGTTTTTGCTTTTTATGATGACAAAGTCTTAACGGTTCTTGGGGTCAAATTCAGAGCAACTGAACAGACCATTTGGTAACTTCATTTTGGGGAACTGGTACTCTAGGTATACCCAATCCTTTTCTGCCCCAATAAATTCTAGAAAAAGAATTCTTTAAAAAAAAAAAGTATTTTATTGTTTCTCAGGAGCAAAGGGAAGACACACATGGTCGTGCCATCAGTTTAATGTGCTTCAGTTTTAAATTACTTCTGCAGGCATCCCAAGGCACATTTTAGGAAAATGGGATCACTTTTATCCTCGCGTTTCCAACCTTAAAGGTCTACCTGATCTCTGACCCAGCTTTCTTAGAACTAAATTAAACACCACCTTGCAAATCTGTTTCAGTTTGCTGCCTCCTGAAGTTTTGCCTTAGGGAAAGATGACCAGTTTCCCTCCACTGGGCTCTCAGTTTGATCCTCTCATGTCCCATAGTTTAGTTCAAACAATGAAGTGTTTTTTAAAAAAAACTTGACGATTTTGAATAAAAAGTAAGACCTTTCGAAATCACAAGCCCTCTCATACCCCCAAAGGAAAGTGAGTCAGAGATGGTTTCTATATGTACAATGCGTCAGGTTTCACTTCTTTGTTCTTGTAAACATTGATGCCCTTGTAAATTCACCTGTCTGAACCCTGAGGCTTCCTCTGCAGATTATCACCTGAGGCCCCAGCAAAAGGAAATGTTAGGGAAGCTAGGCAAAGCCTCTGTTCAGCACCTTCTGTAATAGTTTACATTTGTATGGGATAAGACCTTCCAAAGTGATAATACTAGGGACTGTTGTTGTTCTCAATTAGGATTCCAGTTGTTTATCTTAATTAAAATTCCTCTGTAAAGTGGGGGTTTATCAAGTAAAAGGTAAAGGCCCTCCCGTTGATCGTCGATTTGCTCGAGCGGGCCCAGTAACGTCTCCATTGGAGACTTTGTTGTTACTGTGTCTGGCATATCCAATACTCTCGGTAGCTTGCCGGGCTCGCCGAGAGGGGCGGAGGAATCGAACTCGGGTCGGCCATGTTGGCCGCTTGTAAGGCGAACGCCCTACCTGCTGTGCTATCGCTCCAGCCCCATAAATAATAGAATTTTTATTGGATAATGGTGGCCAAAATAAAATCAGTGTGGACTTCACACAAATCTTTCAACCTTTGTGATACTTTTCTCACTGTAAATAAAAGACTAGGTTTTATTTCACTTGGCACATATTAAGAATCCATTGTTATTGCCTTATGGCTTTTTGCAAGCCACCGTGTTTTATGATTTTTATCCCTGCCCTCCCCCCCCGAAAAAAACAACTTAGGAAGAAAAATAATTTACCTGAGTTTCCAAAGTCATGTCTCTCTCTCTCTCTCTCTCTCTCTCTCTCTCTCTCTCTCTCTCTCTCTCTCTCTCACACACACACACACACACACATATACTGTGGTATTTCCTAACAGGTACTCCTAATTGAAGATTTTCATCTTTATAAGTGTCTGTGCAGGGGCTGGAGCAATAGCACAGCCGGTAGGGAGTTTGCTTTGCATGCGGCTGACCCAGGTTCGATTCCCAGCATCCCATTTATGGTTCCCTGAGCACCACCAGGAGTAATTCCTGAGTGCAAAGAGTAACCTCTGAGCATTGCCGGGTGTGACCCAAAGAGCAAAAAAAAGAAATAAAAAGAAGTGTCTGTGCAGATACTTTCCTATTCAGTCCTTTTGAATTCTATTGACTGTTTGAACTTGTTCTGTCAGCCCAAAAATCTGCATTGAAAAAAAAAGCTTAAGTACATTATTAGGAGTAAGGAGAACAGTGTTTGTTCAGAGCCGTGCCTTCCTAAAGCATACATTTTGTACAGTCCTTTTTGAGCCATTTTAATAGTAAAAATTCCATATGCCAGACACAGTAACAACAAAGTCTCCAATGGAGACGTTACTGGGCCCGCTCGAGCAAATCAACGATCAACGGGAGGGCCTTTACCTTTACTTTACCTTAATAGTAAAAATTAGCATCTAGTACAACCAGCAATTATATAGTGAAAGGTGCTTTTATGTGGAGGAATGACAAAAAGGGAAATAGAAAAAATGAGTTCATTTTTGAAGCTAATATATACTTTCACTAGCGCTAATGACTGTTTAGTAAACATTGATTATAGTCGATATTGGCTATAAAGGTTATAGAACCTTTGTAGTGGTTTTAGAGACATCCTTATTTATTGAGGATGTTCTTTTCATCCATCTGTTGACGTTCCTGGGTGAGTCTGATAAGGAAGTAGAAGTCAAGTGACTAAAACATGGTTTTCTGGATTTTTTAAGTCAATTCAACATCAACACCACGAGATCACATTTTTCTCCTTCTTGGAGAAAGCAGACTCAGTGCCTGTTAACACATGACCGATATGTTCACCTACAGCATTCAGAGTTCTACAAGGCTGCACTCTGCCTTGCAGTCTACCTTTATCCTTGCGGTCTATCTCCTCACTTCTCTTTCAGTAGCCATTTGTTGGCATGCGTGATTCTGATACTTATTCCCCAGAATCTTGTTGGTAATACGTTATTTCACACTCCCATCCCTACCTTGCCTCCCTCCTCCTCCCTCTGTAGTCTTTCTTTCATGGTGCCGCATTTATAATCTTGTGTGTACCAGAGAAGTGCTCGACTAAGAACATGTTAACAATCTGTAGGCCTTGTCTGCATGGGAAAGGCGGACCACTGTGTTATCCTTTCAGTTACCATTTTGGGGGAAAAACTGTCTCAGAAAATTTCAGCTTCCAAATATCAAAGGCATTTTGAAAACATAAGTCTCTTTGTTACCTCATGATAAGATTTAGCTTTTTTTTTTTTTAAGTAGGAAGTAGGATTTTTTTTGGTCTGTTTGACTCACTTGGCAACATCTCTGAGACTCCTGGAGTGCAGATTCTATTTTCCCAGGTAGCCATTATTAGGGATGTGTTAGACACATTACACACACACACACACACACACACACACACACACACACACACATCTGAAGGATCAGCTTTTTTCAACCATCATATCTGCAAATGCATCTGCAGTAAACTTGTAATGAGATAAGGAGCATTTCGCTGCAGAGAACTTGACCCTGCATGGGTCTAATCTCATCCTCCCTTCTTTGCAGCTTAGTGTGGATAGACATGATGACTATGAGGACCCTGGCCACTGTGCCCAGGATTTTCCAGAGATACTGCACATACCCATCAGGAGCCTAACATTGAGAACAATCTAAGGGTGGATATGAATGTCCCTTTGCAAAGGACTACAAGGAAGGCTTTAAAAGCAAAAAATCAAGAGCACGTCCCATTGAGGAAAACTGTCTCCAAATTTGACTCAGTGCTCAGGACTTACTCCTAACTCTGTTCTCATGGGATCTTACGGATCAGACTGCTCAAGGCAAGTCTGAGTATTGCTGGGTATGGCACAAAAACAAAGAACACATTCACGGCATCACCCATGCAAGGCAAGTGTTCTACTACTGATCTATATCCTCAGCCCCACCTAAAATTTATAAATTAGGGTTGGGATATGGCTCAGTAGTAGAGTACTTCTTTTGCATAGCTGAGACTTGGGTTTGATTCCTGGCATCGTGTATTCTGAGCACCTTACCCACTGTAGTACCTTTCCAGCCCCTTCAACTCCATAATTTTATGTAACTATTCAAGTGTATAAGGCTAGCGAGATAGTGCAGTAGGTAGAGCACTTGCCTTGCATCAACTGACCTGGGTTCGATTCCCAGCATTACATATGGTTCCCCTGAGTCCCGCAAGAAGTGATCCCTGAGCACAGAAACAGTAGTATGCCCTGAGCACTGCTAGATGTGACCCAAAACCCCCCCAAATCACTAAAGTGGTTAAGTCAGAATGAGTCAAAATAATTAATATTGTAAAACCTGTTAAATGAAAAGAGGATTAAATGTGCATCGTAATTCCTTGTCATTCACAAAACTGCTTTATGTTGTTTTAAATATACTCAGCAGTTTTGATAGAAATTTATTCATGGGAACATTGAGTAGCAGTTTTGAAGACCAGCTTCTAGTGGTCATCGCTGAGAAAAGAAAGGTGAAATGGGACTGAAAGGGGGCCCAATATAGTTTCATTTCTGAAGTTTTCTTCCTAAAGAGAAATAAAAACAAAATTAATTGTTCTTTATAATTTTTCTGTGTCTGTTCACGTTGGCTATTTAAATAAGGCAGTAAAAGAGAGGCCAGAGTGATAGTACTGGGACTAAGATGCTTGTTTTGCAATGTGCCCTACTTGGGTTCAATCCCCAGCATCCTGTATGGTCCCCTGAGACTGCCTACGAGTGATCCCTGAGTGCAGAGCCAGAAGTTAGCCTTGAGCACCACTGGGTGTGGCCCAAACTCCCCCTCCCCAAAATAATAACAATTAAGTAGTAGGCTAAAGTAACCTGGTGATGGTTGTTTCTATATTGGCCAGAGAAACCTGTATAGGGGTTAATATACTTGCCTAATGTGAGATCAACCCAGGTTTGATCCCCAGAATCTCCTATGTCCCCGAGCACTACCAGGAGTGATCCCTGATCACAGAGCTAGGAGTAAGCCCCAAGCATCACTGAGTGTCAACATGAAACAGTGGCCAGAGGTAGCCTTGCACAAGGCTGATCTGGGTTTGTTCCCTGCCACCCTATATGGTCCCCAGAGTCACTCCAGGACTGATCTTTGAGTGAAGAGCCAGGAATAAACATAGTTGGGTGTGACCCCAAAACAGAACATAGTCCTTGGTGGAGAGAGACCACCATCACATGCAGGTGTGATCCCTGCATCACATACTCACCAGAGCATTGCAGGGTTTGAGCAGTGCCATACCCTCAGGCCCTTGCATTAAACATCCAGCTGGTTGACCATGACCCCTGGACCTCCTGAATACCACTTGGGAACATCATCCTACCCCGACAGAAAAACATTTTTCCTTACTTCTTCCCTTTGTTGATGTGATGGCTGGGGCCACACACACCTGTTTGTGGTGCTTGCCGAAGGCTGCTGCACTCTTTGTGGCAGTGCCTATGATGCTCCAGGGCCAAGGTGCTTGCCTGGTTTCCATGGTATTCACACAGGTGGTCTGGGTGGGCACCGGCAGGAGGTCATACTGCTGTGGGACTGCATCCTGTGCATGCAGGCCCTGGCAGGGCAGGAGCTCAGGGCCTCCTGCTTGCAGGACGGCGTTTTCTGTAGCTGAGCTATTCTTGGTTCTCTGATTCATTCTTCTGAATGAGGTTGGAGTTCAGAGAAAAATGAACTTTACAATGAAACTGAATTCATAATTCATTGAAAAGCAAGAAGTTTTATTTTTTATTCCCTACAGAAGTCTGGACTTTTTGAAATGATAACATTTATAGAACGTTTGATTTCATTTACCAGGAGGGAACTACTTAAATGTGACTAAGCACGAAGCGTAATGAATGGCGTTGTTCTCTCCAGTCTAGACCTGGGACAAGGGACTAAGGGTGTATGGTAAGGTGTGGGACGTTTGGGTTGTCTGAATGTTCACTGGCATTAAGTGGAGGTATCTAGTGATGTCATACATCCTAAAGTACATGGACAGACTTGCACACTAAAAGATGGATGCCAGTAAGCCTCAGTATCTCAATATTTCCTTCCAGGGAAGATACAGCGAGCTGAAGTTTTTAGGCACGAATGATTAACAATGACTTTTTGAGCAACACATTTTAAAAGCATTTTGAGTTATAAAAGAATTTCATATTTTGTTAGATATTAGTAATCAAAATTATTTTTTAAGGGCTGGAGAGACAGCTTAGTGGTCTGAGCACATGCTTTGTATGTGTGAGGCTTGATTTCAGTCTTTAAACTGAATGGTCTGCCCAGTTTCTTCTGGTAGCGACCCCTGAATGACCATTGAGTCTGAGCCTCCCAAAGAAATAACTTTTCTTGGTTTTATGATCATGCTTTGTTACATGAAGATAAATTTTTTGTAATACAAAATGAAGCACTTGAAAAATAAAAAGATGAGTCACGTTTAGAATATTCACTAACGTAGATAGAAGTGCAACATCACATTGAGAACATCTTATCAGTCCTATTTCCTCAGCCCCTTGCCACCAACAATCCACTTTCATGACTGAGGTGCTCTAGACATTTTATATACCTGAAGTTAGAGTGCTGTCTCAGCATAAAATCTTAGTTTATCTGTCTTCTATTTTGTTCTTTTTTTTTTTTTTAAAAAAAAGCAGAATATTCCATTATATGAATATATACCACATGTTGTTCATCTCTTGCTATACATGGAAAACATTTTGGTGCTTATAAATAGTGCAACTATGAATATGCATGTATGTACACACACACATACTACACACACAAATGTTTGAAAACCTATTTTCTTTGGCTTTATACCTAGGAGTAGAAATGCCGGTTTATGTGACAAATCAGTGTTTATGTTTTTTGAGGTGATGTCAAACTAATTTTCATGCAGGCTATACCATTGTAGACACATTGCACACAAAAATGTCCAGTGGTTCCTAAAGACCCCAGTTTTATGGGGGAGTCCCATACCTGGTAGATCTCAGGGCTTACTCTTGGCTCTGCACTCAGGAAAGCACTCCTGAGCTCGGGACACCAAACCCTGCGGACCACGTGCAAGGTTAGCTCTTTTCCCACTGTACTATTTCTCGGCCCAACGCCGGTAATTTTTAAGAAGTAACCTAATTAAATAAATCAAAATATCTGTCTAGGGAGAGTCACAGTTGTTTCTGTCTTTCTTCATATTTTTCTAGCAGTGCCTGTCAACCTTGTAGAATGAGCCACTCTTACTACGTTTTTATTTTAATTTTAAACTTATATTCTCATTTGAGCAGGCTAAATGTAATAGACTTTCTTCATATTCATTATGTACAGACACAGTACGAAGTGAAAATACACTGATGTGATGGGCTCTGAGATGAGTCACTATCCACAAAAAAGAACCTGAAGTCAATACACTTTTAATAGTATTATTTTTTTGGTGCCGCACTTGGCAGTGCTCTGGTGTTGGTCGCTCCCCAACGGACCACGTTGTGCCAGGGATCAAACCCAGACTTGCTGTATGCAAAGCCTGTGCTCCAGAACTTAGAACCTTAGAGCTATCTTAGACCTCAGAGCCGTCTTCCTACCTCAGAATGAAAGAGCCTCATACCGCTGATGTAGTTCGTGCCCCCACTTTATTTCTTTTTGCATCACAAAATTTTTCAGTTGAGCCTATAGTAATTGTGACCTAATTAATTCAGATTTATAGATTTTAAGTGGTGTAGAATTAGTATTGAGCTTTTGGGTGGTGGATGAAACTGGTGCTGGTAAGGATAAGTGAGAGGGAGTCTTTTATGATATTATCTGCAATACGCAAATAGTTCATAAGCAGTTTGTTGAAACTGGGATAGTAGAGCTGAAAATTTTTAGCACATTCTAAATTGTTCTTTTTTTTTATATTTTATTTTTTGCTCTTTGAGTCACAACTGGCGATGCTCAGGGGTTACTCCTGGCTCTGCACTTGAATCTGGGTCAGCCGAGGGCAAGGCAAATACCCTCCCCACTGTACTAGCTCTCTATCCCCTCCAAATGTTCTTTGAGATGTACTATTCTTACGGTGCATATTGATGCTAATTTATTTTCTCTGTTGTGTTAAATCTGAAAAAAAAATGTCTGGCATTTTTATAAAGTGTTTCTTTGAGGTTAAATACACACACACACACACACACACACACACACACACACGGGCTGGAGCGATAGTACAGCAGATAGGGCGTTTGCCTTGAACGCTGTTGACCCAAGTTCAATCCCCGGCATCCCATATGGTCCCCCAAGAACCGCCAGGAGTAATTCCTGAGTGCAGAGCCAGGAGTAACTCGTGAGCATAGCCGGGTGTGACCCAAAAAGAAGAAGAAGAAGAAGAAGAAGAAAAAAAAAAAGAAACACACACACACACAGAGAAAAGAGGGAACATGAGCTTGTAATTTTTTGGTTTGTTTGGGGTCTGTGCACAGTGGTGGTCAGTGCTTAGTTTTGGCTCTGCTTTTAGGGGCTTTCATGTAGCCCCGCCAGATGGAGCTTCACTGTGTAATTTAGCTTAAGAAAAATAAAATATGCTTTCTTCATACATCTCTTTCTTAAATTCATATATCCTATGAATTGCTGAAGTATTTTCTCCTACTCCCTCTTCCATTGATCTAGGATTCTAATTTTCTTTTATTATTATAGTGATTTGTCCCAGTGTGAACAAACAATGTGTGCTAAAAGATTGAGATGATTTGCATGTTCCATAAAACTGACAGAATACCCAGCCAAATTTTGATTTTTGTAACCACACCCAGTGATGTTCAGGAATTGAACCCAAGTCAAATTGATGCTATAGAGTTAAATTTTCATGAAAGGAGTAACTTTTTTGAAAAGGAAGGACTAAATTTAGGAGATACTGTTGCAGAATTGTCACAGATAGGCCCATCCTTGGGCTAAGACCTCTGGAGCCTCCTTGGGGCATACGAAGGGCTCAGCTGCGTGTCTAAGCTTTTATGTTGGTAAAACATTAATACAAAGCATACGTTGTCACTTGAATAAGTTATTTTTTGATAAATTCAACAAGTAGCAATTCAAAAATAAAAATAATCCATAATGAATTCAGTTCCCAGCACTGCAAAAATTACTTTAAAAAAAATAATGTATATATAATATATATGCTCAAAGTTGTCAAAATTTTATTTCTGTGTATCTGTTAGCATCCAAATCGTCATACGTATCTATATTTTTAACTGATGTTTTATTTAATTTTTTTTATCATCCTTCAGGGCTTTGCAAATTGGGCAACATGTTCCTTGCATGTACAGAAGTGACTAGGGGTAGGTAGGAGGAGCCCTGGGTGCAGTTGGGGCTTTTGCTTTTTGCTTGTTTCCTAGAAGGATTTCTAGGAGTGATGGTATTCTGGGGTTTTTTTTTTTTTTCCTCTGAAAAAAAAAAAAGGTCTGTAATCTTCATCGTTGTCTCTACTTTCGGTTTTTGTGGTCGTGAGGCTCGAATCCACTGTGGGTTTAGTTGTTTTAATTGACCTTTATATTGTTGTATACATTTCAGGATTACTTTATCACATTTTCTTAAAAGCAAGTTGTCAGTCACCTGGTGTCCAGATTTCTGCACCTCCATCCACTGTACCATCGGTCCTTTGTTTCTCCTGTTTCTCCTCCCCTGACAATCTCACTTTCAGGGGTTCAAGTCCAAGTTTTGTGTGTTCCCTTTACCCTTGTTTCTTTATGTTTCACATATAACTGAGTTTGATATTTTTTGGTTTTGCTTAGAATTATACAGCCTCCCTCCACCTTCTTCCATGGTGTTAAAGCTGTGTGTGTGTGTGTGTGTGTGTATGAAAGTCCTGGTTTTGTGTTCCTCAAATAGATACCTAGTAGCAGAGTCGTTGGCTCATATACTAAATCTTGTGAGTATCCCTAGTTTCCATATGATTTCTCAAATCAGATTGGGCCTGTTTACATTCTCATAGGCTAGGTTAATTTTCTTGCTCCACCACCTAGCCAAAACCTGCTCTTTCTGGTCTTTGTCTTTCCCCTCAGTGTGAGGTGATACTCATTGTCGTTCTGATTTGCGTTTCCCTGGTAAGTGGTTTTCCTGTGCCTTTTGTACCTCTGTAAGTCTTCTCTAAAGAAATGTCTGTGCTTCTGTTCTCATTTTCTCTGTGTATAGGTCAGGGGTTATTAAGTTGCCGTTCTGGAGCTTCTTGGGGGATATATGCTATGCAGATGTCTCCTCCATTCTCCTCCATGGCTTTTCGTTTTATTAGTAGTTCCTTTCACTGTATAGAAGCTTTTTAGCTTAATATAGATCCCGCTGCTTATTGTTTCAGTGGTGCCTAGTTCCTGAACACCTCACTACAGCTAATTGCCTGGCGGAGTGGGGTTTTGTTTTTGAGGTACCAAGGAAGCAACCAAAGCTTCTCTTCTCTGCAAGGGCACCTGCCTTACCTTGGCCACAGCCTCGGCCCTTCCTAGAGTGTTTTGCCCATAGTCCTTCACTTCTCTCATGGTTTCAGATCTTCTGTCCAAGTCTTTCATCTATTCTGAATGAATTTCTTGTGATGGTGTGAGATGACGGTCAAAGGTTAGTCTTTTGAAGGTGGCTTCCAGGTCCCATTTGTTGAAGAAATTTCCCTTCTCCACAAGTGCTCTTGCCTCCTTGTCTTAAATTTCATGCCCAAATGTATGTGGATTTTTTTCTGGGCTCTTGTTTCTCCATTGATCTCTGAGTGGTATTTGGTTCGATGCCATACTCTTTGGTTTACTGTTGCTTTCTTGAAGTCAGTGAACGTGATGGATGCATCTTTTCTCAGTATTGCTTTGGCTTTCACAGACTTTTGTGGTAATTTTAGTAAAGTTCTCCTTCCCTCAGAAAACACTACTGGGAATTTAATAGGAATTGCATTTGATCTGTGAATGACTTCAGTTTTGTTATACAGGGATTTCATCATCTTTGGTAAATTTATTCCCAGGTTCTTAAAGCTTGTTTTTGATTTCGCTTAGTTTGTTTTGGGGGCTTTCCCTTGGCTTCTGGAAGACACCAGGTCTACAGCCAGCAGTACTTGGGAAGTCTTGGATAGCCAGGATGAACCTGTGTGTGATCCAGGCTGGTGCTGGGGACCTTTGACCTTTGACCCTGACTGCAGGCTACTCAGTGTTTGTTAAAGCAGGGATTTCTTTCTCGCCTGTTTTATTGTCTGTCAATAAACTCTCAGCAAATTTTGGTTTATTGATTTTGTAACCTACCACTCTATTAATTTGGCCTCATTTCTACTTTTATTTTTTAAGTATGGTCTCAAGCATTTTCTATGTATATTATGCCATCTGCAAATAGTGACACTTTCACTTCTTTTTTAGTTTTAGTTTGATTTTTTTAAAAAGTTATTTTTCTTGCCTGGTTTTCTGTCTAGGACTTTCAGTATTAGGTTCTGCGTTGTATAATAGTGAGACCCAGGAACTTATCTTGTAACTGTTCTAAGAGGAAAATCTTTTGGTCTTTGTCCATTACTTTGTTTTCTGGGAGTTATCATAGGTAGGCTTTATTTTATTTTTAAATGTTCCTTTTATCTCAGCTTTTCATTGATTTGCTTTTTTTAAAATCATAAATGGATGTTGAATATTTTCAGATGTCTTCTCTGCATTTATCGATAGGATATTTCACTTTTCTTTTTGTTGAACTAGCCTTGCATTCCTGGATTAAAACCCACCACCTGGTCATGATATTGTGATCCTTTTGTTATTAATTTCTAACACTTAAAACTTCATTTTTGGCACTTTGGCTTACGAAACTGTTCATGGTAGGGTTTAATGCATGAAACTTCTTAGCACTGAACCTTCCACTGTTGGCCTCTTCCTCCGCCATGGTGCCTCTCCCTCCCATCCTCTCAGCCCCCACCGAGAGCTTCCTACTGAAGACCATCCTTTTAGTGTAGGGTTAAATTTGACTTGCTTAGATTTTGTTGGAAGATTTTTTTCATCTGTTTTCATTGGGATTTCTGGTCTGTTTAGGGGTGTGTGTGTGTGTGTGTGTGTGTGTGTGTGTGTGTGTGTGAGTGATATTTTTGTCTTTTTGGAGAGATAACACAGCAATAAGTCGTTTGCTTTGCGCGCAACCAGTCCGGTTGAGCCGGGTTCGATTCCTCCGCCCCTCTTGGAGAGCCCGGCAAGCTCCTGAGAGTATCTCGCCCGCGTGGCAAAGCCTGGCAAGCTACCCGTGATGTGCTCAATATGCCAAACACAATAACAAGTCTCAAAAAAAAAATGGAGACGTTATTGGGCCTGCTCGAGCAAATTGATGAACAATGGGAGGACAGTGACCATGACAGTGTTGGTGTCAGGATAATCTTACCCTCATAAAATGTACTTGAAAGTACATGTTAAAGTACTTTGGGTGAAGAATTTGAGCATAGGTATTGGCTCATCTTGAAGTGTTTGTAGAACTCATGAATGAAGCAATCCAGCCCCGGGCCTTTTCTTTGGGGGTAGCACTGCACTGTCCTCCCATTGATTTGCTCAAGTGGGTGCCAGTAATGTCTCCATTGTGAGACTTGTCACTGTTTTTGGCATATCGAATATGCCACGGGGAGCTTGCCAGGCTCTGCCATGCGGGCAAGATACTCTCAGTATCTTGCCGGGCTCTTCTGAGAGGGACCGAGGAATCGAACCCCGGTTGGCCTCGTGCAAGGCAAATATCCTACCGGCTGTGCTATCGCTCCAGCCCTTCTTTGGGGGTAGATTTTTTATTTTTGTTTTAGATTCCTTGCTTATAATTAGGCAGTTCAGGTTTATTTCTACCTTATTTGATTTTAAAAGGTTGGATGATTCTAAGGATCTTTCCATTTCTTCTAGCTTTTCCTCTTAGTTTGAGATTGCTCTTGGTTTAATGAGGCAAAAAAAAAAAAGACTTTATAGGACTTGTTAAGGAAAAAAACAGTTCTCCGCCATTAACTCACTGACTGTCAGAAAGAAAACCAAACCAAGTAAGTGCTTCTTAACTTTCCTTTTGTCTTCTTCTTTGAGAATTAATACTGGCTCATGGGAAACTGGAGGGGAAGGAAACCATATAGATAAAATGCATAAGGGCCAGGCTCTAGGAATATTGCAAAGGCTGGAACTAACCAGAATATTGCTTTTTTTTTTTTTACCTTTATGAGGGTTAATTGTGTGTATCTCTGTGTGTCTGTCTGTGTGCATCTGTGTCTTTTTGTGTGTGAGAGGGGGGCGGGGTCTTACTTCTTTGCACCTCATTTTTGTGGGGAATGTATGTTCTCTCTTTGGTATTAGATAGTTGCCCTAGTTATATAACCCATCTAAGAAAGATTCTTTAAGAGTAAAACACAGAAAGCTGACAAAAAGCTCTTTGCAGTGGCCAGGGCTCTGGTTTCCAGTCCAGTCATTCTAGGGTGAGACCCATCACAGGTAGTGCAAAGCTTACTTTAAGACTTAAAGGTAACTTGCACTCTTGAAATTCATATCCATGGAAGGGGACAGAAAGACAGCAAAGGGGGAAGTTGGGGCAGAAAGTCTCATGAGTTCTGAAACAGGAATGTCCATAAGAGTCAGGTTAGAGTAAGGGCCATCGAGAGAGTGAGTTCATTGAGCTCAAAATGTCCTCCTCTGCGCACACACACTCAAAGCATAGATCCACCCCTGAGCATGGAGCTCAAGTAACCTCTCATCCTTCTCCCCCTCCCTCAAACTGAAAAAGAGGCAGTGGGGAAAGGTATCCCTAAGCCCCAGAAAATCAACTTCTGGGGTTGTAACTAAAAAATGCTTGCATATGTTTACTAGGAGACACGTACAGTGACATTTACTGCAGTGCTCTTTGTAGAAAAACTAGAACCTACATTGCGTAGAAGCATGGATGGATTTTTTTTTCTATTTTAAACACCGCGGTTTACAAATCTGTTTATGATCATTTGTTACAGGCATTAAATATTCCAACCCCAATCCCACCACCATCAGTCACCTTCCCTCTGCCATTGTCTCAATTTTCCCAACCACTCCATAGCAGGCCCTCCGTAATTTATTTTATAGCGCTTGTTACCACTAAATGGCTGGTAGATGAGCTTGCATGGCAGTGGGAGCTGCGGGTGGCTGCTGGGGCTTTCGGAAGGACAGCGAGGAGGAGGCTGGGGGATGCCTCTCATCCCCATTCCAAGAAGGCTCTGACATCTCAGCCCCCAAATTCCAGCGTGCCTGTACCTGAAAATGTTGTCAGGTTCACATCTCTGGGGATCTCAGTCCTGAGTTGATGGAGTCTGGTGAAAGCTGTTGGGGTGTGTGTGTGCGGCTGGCAGAGCTCCTGAGATCTCCCCAGAGGTCTCAGCTGGGACTGATATCTAATGAATTTTTTGCGGCTAGTTGATCTCTTTCAAGATTTAATTGTGTATCTCTGTATCTGATCCATATATTGAAATTAGAACTGGGAAGGCTATACCATAATCAGATTAATGGTTTCTGCAACATATGGGGGAAGGGGATATGAAACTGTACAGAAAACGGGGGACATTTCCGCTTCATCTCCGTAAAGTAAAAATAATGAAATAATTAGATTGTGATCATGTCCATCTCGTTTAGAAGTGATTTCACTTTGTTTTAAAAGTCTGTCCTTTATAAGGACTTTGGTTTCTATATACTTGCTAGAGGACCTATCGAGTGATTTGTTCCAGGAAGATAAGCATCCTGTTTAGATAACCCATAAAGCAGTTAGAGCTTTTTAAAAACCATTTTCAGTTTTATATTCTTTTTCTCTAAAAACCCTTTGTGAGTTGGTTTGTTAGTTGGTTTCAGTGTTTCCAAAGAATTGATGCTGTGTAACTGTGCGTTTGGTACCGTATTCCTTGAGCAGATTTTTCTCAAGCACCCTCCATGTGCCAGGTGATGGCAGAGCAGTGAGCAGAGTAAACCCAGCTCTCGTGGGGTTAAGGGTCTAGTCCAAAGAAAGATAGCCAGTTAGCAAATTGTTTTCCGTGTAAAATGATTGCTAGTGAGTACAGTGATGGAAAGAGAAGATGGGTAGATGGCTGGACAGGATTTTTTTGTGTGACAGTCAGGGAAGACCTGTGGAAGGACATACAAGACCAACTTTTGAGGACGGCCAGGGGAGATGAGCAGTCTTAAGAGGCAGAAAGGAAGTGCTGCTGAAAAGTGTGCTTCTGGAGAACAGGAGCCCGGAAGTCAGCAGGTTGAGGTGTAGGCTGATAGGAAATGAGGTGAGAAATGTAGCAGGGGGCAGGGTCATAATAGGATTTTGTTGGAGCAAAGGACTAACTCACTCCCTGAGTTGCAAACAGCTCACAGGATTAGTAGTGGTGAGATAAAGATAGAAGTTAGGAGAATAGTTAGAAAGTTATTAGGATATATCTGATGATGGTATAGAAGACCAGAGTGGTAAGAAATGGCCAGATGCTTGATAAATGATTCGTCTGCAATTCTTTATCTACAAATTACTCTCACAGAAAATGGGGAAGTTTTTAAGGAAAAAGAGAAGTAACACACATTAATCACTAATCCATGATAAATTGTTCAAATAATTCCAAAAGATTTAGACAGAACCCATATATACTCAGTGGAATATTGTCTACCTATTATAAAAAGATGAAATCACGTGACTATGTTGTAGTTGATGATAATATTATATATGGATGGAACTTGAGGTAATTTTTAGATTTAATGAAATTTAAAAAAAGATAGTTTCTCTCACTTGGGAATATAAGCAATCAAATACTGTAACAAATTGCAAAAAATAGTACTTGAACTCTGCCAGAAATAATGAAATGACATTAGAATTTTAGTAGTGGTTGCAGTGAGGCTTATGCATATGTAGGGAAAGTTGTGAAGCAATAAAGAAATAAAATTTTATTTTACAAAATATTAATAAAATGTGATTTTAGAAATAAAATAATAATTGTAACAACCCCCTCCCAGTTTTAAAAAATTGTAGCATCGTGGGAAGTGGTTTTCAGTCTTTTCCACCCAGAGAGGTATCAACTTTTCTTGCTTCTGTTGGCCACTCTGAATTTGACAGTTGAATGTAATTCAGTCTTTTTTTTTATTGTTTAAAAAATGAAATTTGAAATGTAAGTATAGTGGAAAAATTTTGAGGGTTTTCCTTGTACTAACCAAAATGTGATTTGGTTGATGATATTTTTTAATCTTTCATGGTATTCATACTTTAATATGTTATAAAAATCCGACTGGGCACTATAATTATTTTTCTTTGTGTCATATAATAATAGCGATTCTCAGTAGTTCATTTAAATTTGATATATAATGACTGTGTAACTTATTTCTAAATATATTCTCCAGTTTGTTGACATTGTCATTCGTGTGTGTGTGTGTGCGCGCGCGAGAGAGAGAGAGAGAGAGAGAGAGAGAGAAGGGTGTGGGAGAGAAGGGCAAGGAAGAGAATCTACAGTTTTAGAGTATCTCAATGAGTCTTTTAAATGCCCTAGTTACAGTCTTACAGTAAGAAGAAAACCTTAAAAAGAAATTAAGAAGCTGTTACGGACTTTATGTATTTGTATTTTACTATGTGTACTTTCATATCTCATTAAAACTAATTTTTTATTCAAAACATCTATTGTGGGTCCAGTAAAATAGTACAGGAGGTAGGGCACTTGCTTTGCGTGCTGCCTAACCTTCATTCAAATATAGCACATATGGTCCCCCAGACACCATCAGGGATCACTCCCGAGCAGAGTCAGGAATAACTCCTGAACACCACTGGGTGTGACTCCCCAGAACAAAGCCTCCATCATGTGTTGATGGAATATATCCAATGCTGCAAGTTGACTGACTAGAGCAGTGAACTCAGAAAAAAATTCTGATGATCATAATTTAGTACCTCTCGGAGAGCTACCGAGAGTATTCGATATGCCAGACACAGTAACAACAAAGTCTCCAATGGAGATGTTACTGGGCCCGCTCGAGCAAATCGACAATCAACGGGAGGGCCTTTTACTTTTTATAATTTAGTACAATGAATGAGAAATAGTTTTGTTTTGTTTTGTGAAAGAAGTACGTGCAGGGTATAAGACCTGATCTTATATGATGTATTATTTATGTTTTTAGTAGTAGGAAAGGCCGTCATATCTATTTGGGAAATTTCAGGGATTTAATAAACGTTTCGATCTTTTAATAACATAATGAATTTTCTTTTTTATTTTAGCAAAACTGTTCAATCTAAAGTGGACTGCATTTTGGTGAGTAAAACAACTAATTCGAAGTTTTTTTTGTAATAAGACTTTTACCTCTATATAAAATATATTATTCCTGAGTAAGTATTTTAAATGTTCACAATTTCAGTGAATGAAATGATATTTAACTACAATGGGGTGAATATCTACCTTCTTATACCTCATACATACTGAAATCATAATCTGAGGTGATTGCATGTTTTTGAAATTGACCTTTACTGAAAAATGAGTTAAACATATAATAAAATGAATGCTTGCATTTCTATTCTAATAACTTAAAACTTGTTTTAAAAGATTTTAAATATTTGAGGATTGCTTGTATGCTTTTCGTATCTGGGCTGCTGTGCTTTAGGAATTAAAGTTACAATATTAGTTTTTGCTGTACTTACATACCTCTAAGAATTTGTTTGTGTGAAGTATTTTTTCATTATTTTGGGAAGTGACTCCCACTCCATCAGTGTCTGATGTCACCAGCTCCCCATTTGTCTAGGCCTCAGGCCATACCTGGAATTGAATTTGGAGCTTTAAACCTGCAGAGCTTGAACTACAGCTTTTTTTTTTGTTGTTGTTGGGTGGGGGTGGGGGGTCATACCTGGTGATGCACAAAGTTCCTCCTGGCTCTGTACTCAGGAATTATCCCTGCGGTGCTCAGGAGACCATATGGGATGCTGGGAATCGAACCCAGGTCAGCCACGTGCAAGGCAAATGCCCTACCCATAGTGCTGTTGCTCCAGCCCCCTGAATTCCAGCTTTTTGAGCTACCTCCCAGATCTTCAATTAAATCTTCTTAAAATGCTTTCTGGGTTTTTATTTTGTTTTTGTTTTTGTTTGTTTGTTTTTGTTTTTTTTTTTTTTGCCACTAAATGAACCTCTGTTTGGACTATTCTTCTGGAATTGAAGCCACAGTTATCATTTAGATCATAGCTGTAGATCTTAAACAAATGGAAGACATTTGTGGCTACTGGAATAATGCTAATCCCTTCCATGAGCTCAGCTGGCAGAGTACCTCCTAGGCTTTAAAACATTCTGTGGCTCTGCCCTATTTGATTCCTCCAAGTGACTTTGTATTTATCTTCTTCCTACTGTGACTTCAGAAATTAACTTAACTTGTTATTAAAATGTTCTTAGGACTTACTCAAGACTATAGTACCTGGTTCTGAAATTGGTATTATATCTGTGAGTTTAGCACTGTAACACTGTCCTCCCATTGTTCATCAATTTGCTTGAGTGGGCACCAGTAATGTCTTGCAACAAATTGTGAGACTTGTTATTACTGTTTTTGGCATATGGAATACACCACGGGTAACTTGCCAGGCTTTGCCTTGCGGGTAGCTTGCCAGGCTCTCCGAGAGGGGTTGAGGAATCGAACTTGGGTCAGCCACGTGCAAGGCAAACGCCCTACCCGCTGTGCTATTGCTCCAGCCCCATCTGTGAGTTTATGATATGAAATGATTATTAGACAAATAAACTATTTCATAGCAGAGCAGGTTATTTGATCAGTTCTGGTTTTGGGGAGTTCTTTTGTGTTTAACCCAGTGCTGAGAATGAGGACTTGGTGGAGAGATCTTTTTGTTTTTGCTTCACTTTTCTGTTTCTGACTCACTCTCTGAAGTAGGTAATTTTGCCTCCTGTTTTACAAGTGTAGAAATGGATTCTTTCGCATTTAGTTAAAAAATAATTGCTGATTTAAAGTAGATTATTCTGTGCCTGCTAAGGCTTGGGGAGGGGATGGGAAACTGGGGACACTGGGAAGGGCACATTGGTGTTGGGACTGGTGTTGAAATACTGAATTCCTGAACAATTTATAGTGAACAACTTTGTGAATCACAGTGTTTAAATAAAATTTCTTTCACAGCTAAAAAAATAAATTGTTGAATGCCTTCTGTTTGCCATGCTAGACTAAAAGAATACAAAATCAAAAAGACTTAAATTCCTACCTTCAAGAAATTTAGTCTGTTATCAGAATGTATGTGAGTACTGTTCAGAACCGGGAAGGCAGTGACAGGCTTGGCGAGACCCCCTTGCCTCCAGCCCACAGAGCATTTCCTTTCCCACCCCAGAAGACTCACAGTGTATCTGCCACTCTGGGAGCTGTTGCATAATTACTTTGTGCTGGACCCTGTTCTGTCTATTAGTGTGCCTCGGTAAACAAGACCGAGAAAGTTCCCTTAAGGTCACCTGCTTTCTTTTCAGCTCATTAGATCATGTTATAGTCTTGTTTAATTTTTTTCCTTCTCATTGAAAAAATAGATGCAGAAAACCAGGGTGAAATATATAGTGTTTATATAATAGTAAACAAAAATACTTCTAAAAGGGATTTTAAGTAGGAGTGGAGAGAGTTCAGTGGAGAAGCTCCTACCCAGCCGCACCACCTGGATCACAGCGCCAAGAATAAACCCTGAGCACCAAAACCATTTACATGCATAAATATATAACCTTGGGCTTTCACCTATAGTCTAAAGTTATATATAATATATATGTACATATATATGTGTGTGTGTGTGTGTATATATATATATATATATATATATATATATACACACACACACACATCCATTTGATGACAAGGTAAGTTTTCTGTGCTGAAGAGCCTTGTATTTTTTTTTCTTTTTTTATTAGTGAAAAACCATGAGGTACAGTTATAGGCTTACAAATTTTGTGCTTGGGTTTCAGTTATACAATGATCAAGTGCCAATCCCTCCACCAGTGCCCGTCATCCATCCCCATGGGTCCCAGCATCCCCCCCCCACCCTCATCCTCCCCCCCCCCCCCCCGTCCCATCCTGCCTCTGTGGCAGGGTATTCCCCCTTGTTCTCTCTCTCTTCTTTTGGGTACTGTGTTTTGCAAGAGAGGCTTTGAGTGGCAATCATGTTTGGTCTATTGACTACTTTTAGCATGCTTCTCCCACCCTGGGAGGACCCTCACAACACCCTTCATTTGGTACTCTCTGAAGAGCCTTGTATTTTGATTCTATAATAAATGGCCAAACATTGGAAGTCAATAATAAATGTCATTACAAAGTTTTAAGAAAGTGAAAAGACGGGAGAGATGGTTGGTAGGATAGCCTTGGACTGCTTGCTTATCAGGAAGAGCCTTTGTCAGGCACTGGAAGGGAGCCCTCAGTGGCCAGTCTCACGCGGTGGTCTGCCCGCATCTCACACAAGGTGGGGGACTTGTAAGTGAACACAGACTCCCCGTCATTTTCCAGGGGAGCATCCTGTGTGTGAAGTTCAGACCCTCAGGATACTGTGATTGGGAGGTGGGGGAGAAACCCTCTGGGCCCCCAGAGAAGTATGTAAATTTGGCAAAGAAACAAAGGCAGGACTAGGTAGTTCCTGCTGCCTGTTGTTCCCCCCCACCACCACCACCACAGTGTGTGGTGACCTGGAGACCAACAATGCTGCCTATTAGAGATAGTAGCATTTATATAAGAATGTTAGGGCTTTATTTGTCTTGGCCATATTCTTTCATCGCAGTCCAAATGCCTATTTTTCTTAGCCTAACGTGACTACTAGGGTCTTCAGAAAAATATTAAATAGGGATGGTAAAAGTGAGTTTCCTTCCTTAGTTGCCAGTCTTGGGAGAAATCACTTATGCATCCACTCATGATGGATGTTAGTAGCATTTGCTTTTTTATGGATGGAGACTGTTGAGCTCGATCACCTTTATGTTCATATTTTTAGAGAGATTTTTTTAATCACGATGCATATTAGGTTTTACTGGCCTAATAACATGGTACTCTGACCTCTGTTTAATGTCATGTCTTTCCACTTATCACTCTTTCATAAAAGCATTAAACTTTATATACATCTGTGTATTTTCCTATTTGTTACAGCCTCTTATTAGTTACAACGGTTCCGGTTTTCTTCTTCTTCAGTTCATGCTGTTACCACGAGCAGAGCCATTTTGAGGTGCCTGCAGTGCCCCCTGGGGGTCACCCGCAACGGTTGCTCCTGTGTGCCAGAATTCACACTGCTTCTAGTTGTGTGGCTAGCGCACATTCCCATCATCTCCCACTAAGGGTCACTGTGGTGCTGGCACATCTGCTCCCAGTGGTGGCTGTGTTCACAACATGGTGGCGGTGCCCTTGGTCATCCTTGGCAGTACCACGGATCTCAGCAGCACTGGCAGGAGAGTGCTCGGTGCGCATGGTGGCACTGATGGCCTTCGACTTCACCCCCCGTGCCCTTCCCATCACTTCATCTGGCATCTGGTAATGTGTCCCTGTGTATGCGCCAGAACTGGATGAAGTGACATCCTAGCAGTTGGAAAGCAACTTGGCTTCATGTAATGAGTTTGGGAGAGTTTTTCTTTTCTAAAGGAATTGATTTCGAATTATAATCGTGCTCAAAGTTCGCTAGGTTGCACTGGCAAGACCATCTGTGGGGCAGATCTTAGTTAACAAAATCAGTTTCATTACATTAGTGGCTGTTCTTCTAATTTGGGGGTTCTGATTTCTTTACTTTTAAAAATTCCTCTCCCTGCATCTTTCCTTCTGTTGTTGCTGATACGTTGTTTCAGTATTCAGGGATCACACACCCCCTTGGCTATGGTGCTCCCACCTTAGGAGTCACACCTCAGGCTTCGGTCTTCCAATGCTCGGCATTCACCCCCTCTAGGGGAGGCACACCGCCACTGTGAGTCGCCCTTTGTGCCCTGGGTGCTCCATGCTTCTTTGTGTCACGGTGCTCGGGTTGTGTCCCTTTGTAGTGCGTGCATAGACCTGGTGGCTGCTCGTCTGGCCATTCCTGGCAGCCCCGAGTTTGCACAGTCGAGGTGCCAGACTTGTGCTCATCACAGAGGGCACCCCAGGGTTTGAACTGGTATTGTGCTTCCGGGGGCCACGTGTCAGTAGCCCCTGTCCTGTTCCTCTGCTCCCTGCTCCCCCCGTCCAAGTTGGCTAAACGTTTGGCTTTCATCTTACAAATGGTTATGTGTGCAATGTCTCCTCTTTGTTACTCATTCACCCATCCATCAGGGGACACTGAGCCTGTGTCCAGATCTTGATGTTGAAAATAATGCTGTCATAAAAACAGGAGTGCGTATATCTTTGCAATAAGTGTTTTTTCTGTTCCCTGGATGAATTCCTAGGAGATAAACAATAGAACAATCCTTTAATTTTTGAGGATTTCCCTACTGTCCTATGAAGTGATTGTAACCTGTTTACATTCCCACCCACTGTATAAAAGAAACTCCTTTTCTTCACATCCTTCCCAACACCTGTGTTTCTTTTATCTTTTTTTTTTTCTTCCTTAGGGGGTGGAGGATCTTCCAACTCCTGTTCAGGTGGCCCGCGAGCCCTTCCAGTAAAAGATTCTCAGTCAACTGCACCAGCAGCGCTAGGCAGAGACCCAGGCGTGAGGCGCCTTCAGGGCCCTGTGGTGCCAGGGATCCCTTGGGCCACACCAGTCGTCCCTGCAGCATAGGTGGGTGCTCAGGGGCCTCCAGGCTTCACCCAGTTATGCTCAAGGGACCGTGAGGTGCTGGAAACCAGACCGTGGTCAGCTGTCCAGCCACATGGGCGGAAATTGCCTTGACCCCTGTTTGATCTCTCTGGTCCCTCTGGTCTGTTTTGTATTCATCACCCTTGCAGGTGTGAAGCGACAGCTCAGTGGGGTTTTGGAGTGCATTTCCCTAGTAATTAGGTACGATGAATATCTTTACACAGGCTCTGCTTTTGTGGCAGTCATTTCTTGATTAATTGATTGATTTGGGGGCTGAGGGCTCCTACACAATGCTTATGAGGCCCACGGCCCATCCCAGTGATTCTTGGCCCCTTGGCCAGTGGTTCCTTGTGAGGGCCCAAGAGTGCCGTGCTTCTCTGGCCCTGTTGTGCGGGGGATTCCCTGGGCTGGACCCCTTGATGCTTGGGGACCATGTGGTCCTGGGGATCAAGCTGGGTGTCAGCCAAATGCCAGGCATGTCCCTTAGTTCCTGTTTGCGCTCTCTCTCTCTCTCTCTCTCTCTCTCTCATCCCTCCCTCTTCCCCTCCTCTCCCCCCCCCCCCCCCCCCCCCAGTTTCTGGGCTCAGTTCTGTTCATTGGTCCATTCACACGTTTAAAGTTACTCAGTTCGAGCGGGCCCAGTAACGTCTCCATTGGAGACTTTGTTGTTACTGTGTTTGGCATATCGAATATGTCATGGGGAGCTTGCCAGGCTCTGCCGTGCGGGCGAGATACTCTCGGTAGCTTGCCGGGCTCTCCGAGAGGGGCGGAGGAATCGAACTCGGGTCGGCCATGTTGGCCGCTTGTAAGGCGAACGCCCTACCGCTGTGCTATCGCTCCAGCCCAGTTATGTTAGTTTTGAGGTCACACCCAGCAGTGCTCCGACTTACTTCTGGGTCTGCATTAGGGATCACTGCTGCCAGGGCCTCGAGGATCCTCGGTGATGCCAGAGATCGAACTCAGGTCAGCCACATGCATGGCAGGAGCCCTACCTGCTGGACTACCTCTTCAGCCCCTAGTTTGCAGCTTTTTTCACGTTGCATCCCTCTGCACCTGCTACTTTTTGTACCCCAGTGTCCCTTGACCTCCTACTTACCTCTGATAATCACTGAGGACTTCATAGTGACTTCCCCAGCTTACCTTCTCCTAGTCCCCTTAGCACTGCCTCCCGAAAGACTCTGCTTTTTGCCTTTCCTCACACCGCTGCTGCATGGTCCTGATCCCTGCCTGTGCTTGGGTGAACCCCTGCAGCTGCTTTCCTCTTCCTAGCCTCTCTCATTCTCCACAGCGCCATCGGCACCCTCCCCGCATGCCATGAACGTGTGTCTCCCGCACTCACTGTTGCCCAGGACTGCGCCCTCCTCTTTGTCCTCCACTCAGGCACCGGCGATTCTTCGTTCTTGCCTAACCTCATCCCCCTCCGTTTCCTCTGGGGGCTGGGAGCAAGCAGTGGTGAACAGCGTGGGCAAGGGAAGGGAGCGGTGGTTCCCTTGATCCAAAGCCGCACTGTGGACTAGTGTTCTCCAGTGGGACAGATGTCCACTGTCTGACGTGGGGGCCCCAGCCACGTGTTGACCCTGAGTACTTGAACTGTGACTAGTGTGAGTGAGCACCTGAGTTTGTATTTCATTTCAGTTAATTATTAAATGGACACTTGTGGCGCGTAGCAAACCATAATTGGATGGTGGAGGTCTGGCAGTGATTCTTCGACAGAGGCAGTTTGCCCGCCCCCAGGGAACACAGGAAGATATCTGAAGTTTGGGTTTCACAATCCGGTTGTACTTGAGTAGAGGAGAGCACTGCTGTGTAGATACCACCCTGCACACAGAGACTGTCAACCCTAAATTGTTCATAGTGTAGAATTGAGAAACTGGTCTAAGTTAATCTTTTTTGCTCTTGGCTCTTACTCTGTATTTATAACTTAAGATACATCCTAGGGAAATCTAAAAAGCTGCCTGATTTCTCAGGTCTGAGTTTGTCCATCATCTGTATCTGTCTTATGTAATGATCTCTGATCAATGTACTTAGCATTTTGGTATGCTCTTGGCTTCTTGAGGGTAAGGTCAAACTCATTGGACAATGGCTTAAAACACAAAGATGATCAATAAATATTCGTTATATCTATGAATGAATAAGCTAATGAGTTAGTAACTAGACATAGGAATTTAAAAGTGCCACCTTGAGATGGACTTTATAAATTTATTAAGTTGAATGAGCATAGTTTAGGCTACGTGATTGCAATCACTTGATCACTTGACATCCCATTACTCATTGATTTGCTCGAGCAGGCGCCAGTAACATCTCCATTCGTCCCTGTTGCGTGCTAGTATAGCCCAATGGCGTCTCATTCTAGGAACACGAACAGCCTCAAACCGACCGTTCAGGGTCTTGACAAAAAGTATGACCATCTCGTAGGTGAGCGGCCACGCAGTCTTTTGATGTCCCGTGGAATACAGTTGGTAATGGCTCTTGTCCAGCGGTTGTCTCCAAATCTCATTACATGTCCAGCCTATCTGATTTTTGACACCGTGGAAAATGAGACAGCGTCCCTGATTCTTGATCATTGACGGAGGTCGGAACTCCAGATTCTTTCTCTCATTTGAGTGAAGCGTGATACTCCAAGCATAGCTCTTTCGATTCCTCTGTGGGAGACCCGGATACCTTTCTCATCCTGTTTTCATAGGGCCCAGGTCTCTGAGGCATATGTTAATGCTGGAAGAACAGTGGAATCAAAGACATGTGCCCGGAGCCGGAGGTTCTTCATCCTCTTAGTTATTTCTTCAACACTCTTGAAGGCGTTCCAAACCTCTCTCTTCCTCCTGTGCAACTCAGGTGCCAGGTCATTCGTCAGATTGACTTCTTGACCTGGGTACACATAACTGTTGCATTCGGAGATGGTCATTCTGTTGAGAGCAAATGGAACGTCAGGAACGAGGCTGTTTCTCATAAACATTGTCTTCAGATTGTGAGATTCAGCTGTAGTCTGACCTTTCCACACTCACGGTCGAAGTTGGCCAGCATTTGTGCCGCTTGGCTAATGTTTGGTGTTATTAGAACGATGTCATTAGCAAAACAGAGATGGTGTAGTTGCCGACTGTCTATCCTCACTCCCATTCCTTCCCATTCCAGTTGTTGCATGACGTTTTCGAGGGTGGCACTGAAGAGTTTCAGTGAAATGGTATCATCCTACCAAATCCCTCTCTTGACATGGATGATCACTTTTTTGTAGAGTGGTGAGATCTTGGTAGTGAATCCGTAATACAACTCACAGAGGATCCTGATGTATTGAGTTTGAATGCCCTGATTGGCTAGGGCTTCAATGTCTGCTTCCATCTTAACAGAATTAAAGGCCTTCTTTAAATCAATGAATGTTAGACAGAGCGGCATCTTGAACTCCTGAGAAACCTCAATGAACTTGGCTATGGTGTGGTTATGGTCGATCGTGCTGAATCCTTTTCGGAACCTGGCTTGCTCACATGGGTGATCTTCATCTAGTGTTCTGCTAATCCTATTCAGGATGACTTGAGTGAACAGCTTGTAGATGACAGACAGTAGGTAGATTGGGCGATAGTTGCCAGTGTCGTGGATGTCTCCGTTCTTGTACAGTAGTGCAGTCCTGCTGGTTTTCCACTGGGTCGGAACCTTGCATTCAGACAGGTAGCTTGTGAAGAGCTGAGCCAGTGTATTAATGAGTACTGATCAGGCAGGTTCTTCAGGTGTTCAGGTCTAACCTTGTCTGGGCCAGGTGCTGTTCGCTTCTTTTCCGATGAAATGTAGTGTCGGATTTCAGAAGGGAGAACATTGGGAACAACACATCCATCCTGCGGAATTTGGTATGTGGGCAGGTGGACATGGCCATTGAAGAGATCCGAGTTCAAGTCATGGGTAATCTCCATTGCCCTTCTGGAAGATGTGATAGATCCATCAGGATGTCAGAGGGCAGTCATCTTGGTCTTGTAGTTGGCGAAGGACAGGCGGGCGTTACGAATGCTTTTCCCAGCTTCTGCCGCATCTGCCAGCACTGCTGCTCTTCTTTCTTCGAGGTCTTCCTTTATTGCTTCTCTGCACTGCCTTCTGAGCTTGGACGTTTGCTTGCGGTTGCCTGAGGCATGCGCCAAGCCACGTTGGCGAGTAAGCTCAAGAGTTTTCGAAGACAGGCATTTTTTAGTGGCATTCCTCAAACAATCATGGCGGTGCTGAACCAGTCGATCATATTCCTCACCAATGTTGTCAACTTCGGCATCTTCCCATGTTGCTGCAATAGTGCCAAAGAGCTCCCAGTTAGTGGTCGTTCTGGGAGTTCTCTTCTTAAACTTTGCAGCCCTTTCTCCCCGCTCCGTGAAGCAGAATTTTGCATGAAGGAGACGGTGGGCCAATCCCGTTTGGAATAGTGG
This sequence comes from Sorex fumeus, assembly GCF_029834395.1. Taxonomy (NCBI): domain Eukaryota; kingdom Metazoa; phylum Chordata; class Mammalia; order Eulipotyphla; family Soricidae; genus Sorex; species Sorex fumeus. The sequence goes on along the minus strand of NW_026606086.1, from coordinate 12,594,116 downwards.
TTGCAATAGTGCTGGTATTTAGGGCTTGATGTACACAGGAGTCCCTCTAGCATCCCCAGCTCTGCCTCATCATTGCCTCCTCCGTCTCCCTCACTTTCAGCTTGCTTGATATTGTGATCAAGGGTCAAGGGTTTGTCATGGTTGACCTTGTTTTGACGCTCCATGTTCCTCAGTGAGGAGTGAGACAGTCCCTCTGACTTCACTACCCGTGATCACCTCCAGTCCCACCCAGGCCGGGCTGCTGGGGCTGCAGTAAAGATGTGTGAGTTTTGGGGCTGGAGCGATAGCACAGTGGGTAGGGTGTTTGCCTTGCACGCAGCCAACATGGCCAACACAGTTTTGATTCCCAGCATCCCACGTGGTCCCCCGACCACCGCCAGTAGCAATTCCTGAGTGCATGAGCCAAAATAATGTGTGAGTTTATAGCACTGTAGCACTGTCCTCCCTGTTCATCTATTTACTTGAGCGAGCACCAGTAACATCTCCATTATGAGACTTGTTGTTACTGTTTTTGGCATGTCAGATATGCCCCGGGGAGCTTGCCAGGTAGTATCCCGTGCCAGTGGGATACTCTCAGTAGCTTACCCGGCTCTCCGAGAGGGACAGAAGAATCGAGCCCAGGTCGGCCACGTGCAAGACAAACGCCCTACCTGCTCTGCTATTGCTCCAGCCCTGTGAGTTTGTATCTTTTCAGATGAGTGTTTCTGTTTTTGGAGGTAGGTGTGTGATACGAAATCCCTGGGTCATATGGAAGTTATGTTCTTCCTATTTTGGGAACTCTCCTTACTGTTTTCCATAGAGACTGACCCAGACAATATTCCCACTAACAGTGAATGGGTTTCCTTTCACTGTTAATGACCACATCCCTGCCAGCACTGGTTGTGTCCAGTCTTTGATAAATGCTATCCTCGGTACCTCATTGATGTTTTGATGCGGATTTCTTTGATAATAAATGCCAATGAATAATTTTTCATAAGCTACCCGCCCGTCTGTCTTTTTTGTAGAAGTGTTTATTCACTTCTCTTCCCACTTACTTTGATCAGGCCATTGGTTTTCTTGTTCTTGAGCTTCGTATTTTATATATTTTAGATATAAACTCTTTATATGATATGTTACATGCAAGTATTTTCAGTATGGTGTCTTTTCATCAGTGCAGGTGTGTGTGTGTGTGTGTGTGTGTGTTAATGACCATAAACACTAGTTAAAGTATTTGCATCTGTTTTATGAATTACTTCATGGTTTGCTTGAAGAACTGGTCTAATCTCTCTGGAAAGAAAGAATTCTCTTGTATTTTTGGATAGTCTTCCCCTTACCCCATTTTATTCGGCTATGTTCCTTCCTTCTATACTTCCCCACTGAGAGATAACCAATCTGAACAACCTGTACTTCCATTCCAAGAGTATCAATGGGGAACAAAAACTTTATTTCATGGATGCAGGAAGAATTTTCATAGTAAGTGAAGTGTAGGACAAACAGGCTAGAAACTAGGAGAGACAAATATGCTGTATAGAAGAACTGAAGCTATAGAATGAAATAAATAAGAGTTTTTTAAAACGTGGGTCGGTTTTTTTGTGGGTTTTTTTTTTTTTTTTGGTGGGGCGGGGGAAGGGGGACATACTCAAGTCTTATTCCTGACTTTGTGCTCAGAGATCGCTCCAGGTGGTACTCAGAGGACCACATGCAGTGCCTGGGATCTAACTGGGTCAGTTGCATGCAGCTGCAACTTACCCCGTGCTATGTCTCTGGACCTTAGGGTCAAGCAGTGTTCACCTGCCCCTTTCTCATTTTGACTATTGTTGAAGTGGCCCAGGGCCTGCTGGGTTCTGTGGCCTCACAGTTGGTATCAGAGCCCACCAGAGCATGCATGCTCCTGGTGGTGGCCGTGCACACTTTGGTTTTGTGCTTCAGAGACTGCACCCTTCAGTTGTGTGTCAGGGGTTCGCACATATCACTGCCTCCGGGATCATGCAGAAAAAAGTTTGGCTGCAGCTGGCTGATGGGGCCACTGCAGCCATCGGAATCCCCTGGTCTTGATTTTGCACTGGGCAGGCATCCATGTGTTTTCAGACTGTGGGGGCGTGGGTTGCTTTCTGGTACTTGGACACGGGCTGGCTGGGCCAGTTCTCTCTGTCTGCTAGGTGCCAGCCCTCCAGGTATGCCAGCTAGCTCAACTGCTCTCTGGGGCTAGAATGATGAGGAACATGATGTGGGCAGCATTCCGTCAGAAGGTTGAGAAAGCTGTCAAGATGGTGTCTGTCCGTGCTCAGGCCTTGCAGTTTCCTGCCAGTCGGTCTCAGGCCCTAATTGTAGCAGCCTAGGATAGTCATGTAAGGTGTTTGTTGTAAAACCACCCCAGCCCTGCTTACTCAGAGAAAGTCTTGCAGCTTATCGCTCCTTGATGGGGTTTCTCTCGTCCACAAAGCTACCTCCTGTCTTTGTACATTGCTCCAAAGCTTTTTTTGTCAGTGTTCCAGATCAGTACCTGTGTAGTTAGTCCAAAATTTGGTGCAGATTTGCTGTGATTGTGGAAGGAGATAACTACAAGTTCTCCCTCTGAAGCTGTCTTGGTTCCCACCTGTTCTTTTTTTATTTTTAAAGTTATTTGAAATTTGGGCCCTACCCAGTGGTACTCAGGACTCCCTCCTGTTGATCATCAGGGGCCCATGTATGGTGCTGGGATTGTACTAGGGGCTGCATGTAAGACAAACACCTTAATCACTGTACCATCTCTTTGGCCCCTATTTTAAATTTTTTTGTTCTTCTGTCATCATGTAGGAAGATGGTATGGTTAAAATGCTTTATTGTTTCTTTTTTAATTAAGGAATTAAGAGAAACAAATTGCCACTAAGTTCCAAATCATGAGGTCCAGTAACTTTTTCTCTTTGATCATAAAGAATGATCATTGCCAAATAGTTTTCACATTCATTTTTAGTGTCCCATAGAGGAAAAGAAAGGATTAAAATGTCAGTCTCCCATTAGTACCAGAAAATCAATGTTCATTAAAATAACTATTTTCAAAGGACGTAAGACCACAAGTATGCGCTAATTTTTTAAATGCATTCTTGTAATGTTCTAGATTTTTCATCTTTCCTGTAACTAATTTCAAATTCATCAGAAAGAAAACTTTGATAAAGAAGGAGCTGAAATCTTCGTCAGAGAGTGGAGAGAGAGAAAGGAATTCAAGGACTGCTTTTATCTCCCAGCGCCTGCACTTCTGTTGAGGGTATAGCTTTTAATCTTAAATCCACTAAAAATCTAGCGAGGATTTTCTTTAAAAAGTGCCATTAAGAACAATCCTTAATTTTCATGCTAGAAAAAAAAAGTTAAAACAGTGATTTTCTTTCCTTTTTTTCTTACTCATTTTCTTAAATTTTTGAAAGAATTTTAAATTTTATTTCATTTCTATCAAGTTGTTCACAATAATTTATTGCACTCAACACCATTTCCACCACCATTGTACCTTCCTGCCATCATTCTTTAGAATTTTCCCAACCACCACCCAAGCCTGCCCCAACAGCAGGCCCTAAATAATTTATTTTGTGTTGCTTGTTGTGAATAATCTGCTAAAAATGATCCCCCAAAAAAAGTTTCCTTGGGAGAAAGTATGTGAAGATTGTGTGTATCTCATCCTGGAGCCAGAAAGCCCTCGTAGAAGAGATTACTATCATGTTGTTATGGTTGAGCTTTGTGTACTAATATAGCTTTTTGTTTGTTTCTTTTAATCAAGATCAGTTGCTTTCAACTTTATACCCCATCCAATGTGGTGTGCTACTCCTGGTACGTCAGTGGTATAGAGTATGAGAGGTTGCTCTAGGAATTCTAAAATTTTAAATGGTTTGGATTGGTACAGCTGGAGTTAAATTCTAAACTAGATGGTGACTTTGGGGTCCAGAGGCATCTCTGCTACTTGTTGACCTCTGGAGATTTATTTGTAAGTCTCTGGATCATGGCCATTAGTGAGCTTAAATGGTGCTAGAGGCAGTTCGTGGGTGTGACAGCCAGGCTCCTGGAAGAACCCAGAGATGGGGCAGGTCACCCATCCCCAACTCCATGATAGCCTGGAGATTTCTGAATGCAGTGACTCTGTTGTCTAAACTTGATCCTTCTTGCCTTCTTTTCTATTTTCTATTTCCAAGAAGTAAGGTCATTTCAAACAGCATAGAAAAAAATTACATCGGAACTAAAAATGACTCAGGTCTCTTGGTTTGTATACCTTCTGCCTAGCTGAACCCTTACTTTTAGTTACTTACTTTGCTCTCGTGTCTTTCTCCTTTGTCAGCATTTCATTCAGACCTTAGCTAGCTATTCTGGCATTATGTAGCCATGGCACTTATAACCAGGTTATTTATTATTTTAATTTCAGAGATTCAGTTTCCCTTTTTTAAATTTAAGCCTAAAAAAATCAGTATGTTTTAGAATACATTCATAAAAATAAACATCATTTTAGAATAATTAATATTCTTGACAGTCTCTTTTTCTTCTTTCATAATGTAATCTGTTACCCAGTTTGTCCAGAACACGTCTCCCCTTTTTTTTCTTTTTTATTGTAACTTGTTTAGAAAGATGTGAGGGGAGAGAAAGGGAGGAGTATGAGATCAAGAGAGAACACAGGCTTCTCCAGAGTAAGCAAGCAAAGAAACAGAGACAAACAAGCAAGATCCATGTTCAAGGGAGAACATGGGCTTGAGAGCAAGAACATTTCTGACAGTGGGGATTTCCTCACTGAGTGGCATCGCAGTCCCTCCGGGCTTCTTGATGTCAACCTGTCTCATGAGTGTGGTTTCATTTCTATTGATTGACTTTTGAGGAGGGCCATTTGTTTTCCGTTGGCCATGAATTCTAAATGCCACCCAGCAGAATTAGTAAAATGAGAAACAAATATGAGGCTTTGTTGAAGTTTGCTTGTCAGCCTTGTTTTTACTTTTCTAAGCTGTTGCTTAGAAAATGATGTCTTAAAGATGAGCTCAGAACACTTGCCTTGTCTTAGAACAGACAGTTAGATACTTTTCGTTGCCTGTCTTACTCAGCATGTTTCTGGATTAAAATTGCTTCACGGGAATACAAGAATAGTACTCAAAATTACTTGCTTTCATAATTTGATTTGTAGTTTATAGAAACTAAGAATTGGGAAACCGTTTTCTCTGATTAGCTCTCATTCATACCCACTTACACCTTGACATGGTTGCCATAGCAAATCAGGAAACTGAACATTAAGAATTCTGAGCGACAATCTGTGGGCAGATGGAGTCCTCAGACCTGAACCACGTTCTCTTTCGTCCTCATTCAGTGCCATGGAAGGACAGTTTTCACTACTGCTGGGGTCTGAGACAACGCAGTCACGGATTATGTGTATTGTTTCTGTAAAGTCGAAAAGGGTCTAAAGTTCCACTTGACCCCATTTGGTCTTCCTGTCAGGAATGTTGGTGAAGAAAGAGATCATTTAGGAACTGTATTCCTAAATTTGGTTTCCTTGAGAGGGCAGAATTATTTTTCTCACCTTTTTTGAGAACTGCTTTGTGTTAAATAATACTTTCATATTTTAAAAAAAAGTGTCCGATAAAGTTCAGGAAGGACCAGTGAAACCACATACATTTTGCTGCATGACTCTCTCAAGGCTAAATTCTTGCCTCTTTTCCCTAAGTTCCAGCTGAGAGAAGGAGGTTCTTAAATGCTGAAAGTGGAAGTGGCACTGTTTAACCTGTAATAAACAATAATCCCATAACAAGGTATAAAAAAACAGAAGGAATCAATAAATTATGTCACGACAATTTCCACAAGTGTGGAAGATTTTACTTCTCTATTTTGTATGTTACAGAAAAATTAATTAGGGAGGATCTAAAGGCCTAAATATAAAACTTTAAGAAGAAGCTAATCTGTTTATGACATTGGGGTAAGGAAGGATTTCAGAACAAAACGCAGTGTTGTATTGAAAGATTGATATATTTGAGTGCCAGAGAAATTGATATATTTGAGTGTCTAGATGTTAAAAACTACTGTTTCTGTAACAAAAGATGATTGGGTGCAGGGGAGGGAGAGGGAGGGAGAGAGGAGCTCAGAGAAGACATTAACAGCACTTACAACCTGAAGAGGATTAAGGAAAGAGACATGATAAATATCCTTATCTTAAAATGCACAGTCGCTTAACATCATACATTCTAACAAAGGGTTAACCTCTAAAAGAAAAATATAGAACTTTCTCCCTTTTTTGGTGGTGGTGATGGGATGAGGGGAGGGATTTGGGCCTACAACAGCCATGCTCAGAGGCTTGCTGGAGCAGAGGGGAGGGAGTTGCTCCCTGTAGAGCTGGGGGGACCATTGGGTGCCAGGATGAAACCTGGGTCTGTCATATGCAGTGCATGCAAAACTGTCCTTTGAGCTGTCTGCTGAGCTGCAAAGAACTTCCAGAACTCAATGATAACAACAACAACAAAATGAACAGCCTAGTTTTTTTTTTAATTGCTGATACACCATAAGGTACAGTTATAGACTTACAGACTTTCGTGTTTGCATTTCAATTATACAATGATCGAGTAACCATCCCTCCACCAGTGCCCATTCTCCACCACCACTGATCCCAATATCCCTCCCACCACCCCCACCCCATCCCCCTCACCCCACCCCACCTCTGTGGCAGAGCATTCCCTTTTGCTATCTCTCTCTCTCTCTCTTTGGGTGTTGTGGTTTGCAGTAGAGGTATTGAGTGGCCATCGTGTTCGGTCTGTAGTCTACTTTCAGCATGCATCTCCCACCCCCAGCGGATTTTCCAAACACCCTTTACTTTGTGTTCCCTTCTCTATCTGAGCTGCTTTTTCTCCCAGCATACGAGGCCAGTTTCCAAGCCGTGGACCAGACCTCCTGGTCCTTATCTCTACTACTCTTGAGTGTTAGTCTCCCATTCTGTTACTTTATATTCCACAGACAAGTGCAGTCTTTCTCTGCCTGTCCCCTCTCTTTCTGACTCATTTCACTTAGCATGATACTTTCCATGTAGTACCACTTATATGCAAATTTCATGACTTCATCTTGTCTAACAACTGCTTAGTATTCCATAGTGTAGATGTACCAGAGTTTCTTTAACCAGTCATCTGTTCTTGAGAACTCAGGTTTTTTCCACATTTTGGCTATTGTGAACAGTGCTGCAATGAACATACAAGTGCAGATGTCATTTCGACTATACTTTTTTGCCTCTACGGGATATATAACAGCCCAGTTTTAAAGTGGGCAGAAGTAACTCATGTTGGGGGGATGCATTAGAAAGGAACCTTCATTCTCTGTTGGTGGGAACGCCATCTGGTTCAGCCTCTGGAAACCAGTATGGAAATTCCTCTGAAAAGTAAAAATAGAATTCCCGTCTGACCCACCTAATCTAGTGCTTGGCATCTATATTCCAGACATAGAAATATTGTTATTCAAAAAGATATATGCATTCCTATGTTCATTGTGATCTTTAGAGCAATAGCCTAAACGCCTAGAAGCAACCTGAATGTCTGAGGACCGAAAAGATAAAGAAATTGTGGTCTGTACACACAATGGAATACTGTGCAGCAGTAAGAAAAGGTGAATTGTGAGGTCAGTTCAAAGTGGGTGGGACTGGGGGGCGTCATGTTAAGCCAAGTAAGTCAGCAGGTGAAGAACAGATACCAGATGATCTCGTCATGATTGACATATACTGAATAGTTGTGTTGTATGACGACCCTAGTACCACTGTATCACTGTCCTCCCATTGTTCGTCGATTTACTCGAGCCGGTGCCAGGAACATCTCTATTCATCCCAGCCCAGAGATTTTAGCAGCCTCTCCTTACTTGTCTTTCCCAATAATTGTAGGCTCTTTCAGGGTCAGGGGAATGAGACCTGTTATAGTTACAAGTTTTGGCGTATCAAATATGCCACAGGGAGCTTGTCGGGCTCTCCAAGAGGTGTGTGTGTGTGTGTGTGTGTGTGTGTGTGTGTGTGTGTGTATTATACATACACATATACATAGATATATATATTTCTCTCTATAATTTGTTGCCTACTCTCTGAACTCCATCAAACATGGTGTGGTAATTATGGAAAATGGGTAGGGAGTGTCACAGTATATAGTTCCAAACATCACCACAAAAACCCATTTAGCAGTCCATATTCATGATGCCCTTAATAACAGTCCCTGTCAGCTCCTAATCTCTCACCACGAATTTCCCTGTGCTGATTTCATAGAAATAGATCTGTGTAGCTTTTGTCTGGGCTGGAGCGATAGCACGGCAGTTAGGGCATTTGCCTTGCACGTGACCGACCCAGGTTTGATTCCTCCGCCCCTCTTGGAGAGCCTGGCAAACTACCGAGAGTATCTCACCCTCACGGCAAAGCCTGGCAAGTTCCCCATGGCGTATTCGATGTGCCAAAAATAGTAACAACAAGACTCACAATGGAGACATTACTGGGCCCGCTCGAGCAAATCAATGAACAAAGGGAGGACAATGCAGTGCAGTACCTTTTGCCTGGCTTTTTCATTTAGCTTGCTTATGATTCATCCATGTTTTGGTGCATGTATCAATACTCCCTTTGTTTTTGTGGCTTAATAATAAAAAAAACTTATTTTCTCCTTTTAAAGTTAAAACACTTGTTCTTCAGTGCTCTATAAATAGAGCCGCTTTCTTTCATTCATAAATCCAGGCAAACATGTTTCTCTACACAGTCAATTAATATGAACACGGAACAGAAAGTTTGCTCTTCACATTAAATCATGAGGTGTGTATCAAGTAGTCAATCTCTGACTTGCCACATAGTATTCTTGCCTTGTTAATCTGAAGCTTAAAATGTTTCCTGCACCACTGATCACTGCTTTTGAAGGCCATGGTTAGCAGTACCCCAGTACACCCAAAATCAGAAGTCTTCACGTTCAGCTCAACCGTCTGGGCTAAATTGACTACACAGTTTATGAGAATTCATTCTTCTGAATCTCATCTGCGCTGTGTTCTTTAGTACATGTAAAATTTGAAAATTAAACTGAATCCAAGATTGCTTTAAATACTTTGAAGTTTTATATTTGTAATTATAAAAAATATTTATTTTAGGTTACATTTTTTCATACTCTGACCATACTGATGTTGGAGATTTTATTTCTTTGGTGATATAATCAGCTTTGGATATAATATGATAGGCATTATTTGGATCACATGGATGCCATTAATATATTTAACTGACACGTATTTTATGAATCATATTCAAGACAAAGTTGATCTGCCTTAGAGAGAGATAGGCCTTTGAGAGAATTTGGAGGCAAAGAAACTTGGGTGATTAGAAACTTCATTCCTTAAGAACAAAGATTGTTGCTCTGTTGTTCATCTGTGTATTTCCAGTCTTTTTATGTCTTGTAATGCACAACTCTAAGGTCATAGTTCCATAGCAGGAAAATAAGCTTAATAAGCAGATAAATGAGTTGTGACTTATTCTTTATCGTTGAAAGAAAAACAGGTACAGGCATTGCCACCAATGGGATGGCAATGAAAATTTGAAAACTGAAAGAATGTTGGGGGAGGAGGGAAAGAGTTAAGAGTATTCTATAAATAATTAAAGTGGATTGTACCAAATGAAGAGAAATGGGCAAACTCCCAAGACTGGATACCAGAGAAATAGAGAAAAGGTGTTAAGGGAAAGGCACTGTGTTGTATCTTGTTCCTGATGAGTTATACAGGATATTGGTGGTAAATCTATCCTATAATACAAGCAAAAGTGAGAGCTCATTGGAAAATACTCCACAGACAGTGGAATGAAAAAATGTGAATTTATTTGCATGTGATTGATAGATGAAATCATGTTGTGGATGAATTCTAAGGTTAAACCAGTTTTGTGGATGAACACTATAAGAATAAGAATGGGCAAGGTTATATCATTTTAAGCTTCTCTTTTTCCCTGATTAGACCTGTTTTTTAGTTTCTGTTTAGTGAGAATGAGCTCTGCTACCAGGAACCCCTGTAATCGATCCACATTTCCAACTGCAGTGGAATTTAGTGTGAAATTTGCCACCTAGATTTTACTAGCATATTTCTTTCCCCCTTCCTTTTGTGGTTGCAGTGACCAAGGATCACACACGGTTGGTTGTGGCACTGGTAGTCACAGACAGTGGTGACAGGAATCAGTGTCCTCATGCCTGCAAGACAGGCCTCTACCACCAAGTCATCTCCCTCCTCTCCCCCCAAACTTTACTGTGGATGTCTCTTATTGTAATTGGATTTTTGGCACATGTTAAAGCTATTCTGTGCCAGACTTGGCTGGGAAAGACAGCCATAGTAGGTGCACTGGTCAGTGAAATGCTGGAGATGCAGAACAATGGTGAGATTGGTCTCTTTACTCCCCATCCCATGGCGAACCACTTCCTTCTTAAAATGGGAAGGAAAATGAGAAACTTTTAAGTATTGCTCTTTGGTTTTGTTGGGAGAAACAAGAAAAGTGTTCTTGAAATGATGGTTTGTTTATTTTCTTTCAATTCTTTATAACCAGCAAGAAGTTGAGAAGTTTACAGACCTAGAGAAACTCTACCTCTACCTTCAGCTGCCTTCTGGTCTCAGCAATGGAGAGAAAAGGTATCTGTGCTTCAGCCGGCCCTAAGGGCTGTTGAACTAGCCTTACCAGCTTGGGTGTGTGGTGCCTGTTTTGTGGCTGTGACGAGTGTGTGTACAGCACTCCCGAAATCATCGATGGAAAACGGTCGATCTTTTTAACCTTTGCTAATATGTGGTTGTTTATCCACAGTTTTTGTTAATTTATATTCTGAGGTAAATGTAATTTGGATGGTGTTTTATAAACAGATTGATACATTAATGCATTGTGAAGGATTGTGAAAATTGAACAGAAAGGTAGGTATTACGAGCATTGAAGTGCAAGAGGGCTTTTTGTTTTATTAAGGTCTGGTCAGGTGAATAGATCCTAGAATACAGAACAAGAAGAAAAGTGAGATTGCCAAGGCAGTAGGGAGTGTGATCACTCAAAGAGTTGGATAATATTCAGTTCAGTTCAGTCCTCACCCCACATGGTCCCCCTCAAGCATTGCTGAGCATGGGTGTAGCCCTCCCAAAAAGGAACAAAAGGAAAAATAAAATCACCTCTAGAAAAATAAATTTACTATAAAAATGTCTCAACTCTTATGAGGACATTATTATATTATTAAAAGTTTTTACCCACTTCAGCATTGTATTACTTTCAATTTCTCTACAAAAAGAAGTACAATGAAAAAAAAAATGGTACTGTTACTTTTCCTCCCTGTTACAGTTCTGATTTCTGTCTTGGTTTTTGGGTCACACCCACCAATGCTCAGGGCTTGCTCTTGGTTGTGCGATCAGGATTCATTCCTGGTGGTGTTTGGGGAAATCATGTGCTGCTGGAGATCAGACCCCGGTCACCTGCCTGTAATTAAGTGCCCTACCTGCTGTGCTCTCTCTTTAGCTCTGGTTCAGATTTTATGACAGTTGAATAATTTTATGTCCTAGAAAGTTTCTCAGTATCTTCTTTGGAATTAAATAAATTATAGTTATAGTTGACAGAGATAAATTTTGGAAGCAGAAGGGAGTTTTCCTCATGTTACATTGGGTGTTCTCTTCGTGGGATAAGTTCAGAAGAGGTACTGCCTACCTCGTATGAACTTAATTGAAGCACGCCATGTTGACTGGAGAACTTGACATGAAAGTGAATAGTTTCAGAGAAGTCAGCAGTGGGCAGTTTGTCCTTTAAGGGACCAGCCTCGTATGAATTTCATTCCAGAGTATAGAATAATATTTTAAGGTAATTACTTGAGAATGCAAAAAGCAAAGAGGGAAAAAAAAACTTTTTTCACCAGTTTTTGTGTCAAAAGCTTGTTGATTTGCTAAGTTTAAACAAATGAATAGGCAAGTGAAGTTAGCAGATAACCATGCGTAGGTAATTTTAGCATTCCTTGTGTTGTCAGTGCACTTCTGTCACTTTAGAGACCATGGGGAGGAATGGACAAGGAAAGTGACTTTAGGCAGACACTAGCTCTAGAAAAATGTCTCAGGCACAGCTGGACAGTGTGTAGATAAGTAATTGGACATCTGCCACGTGTTAAGTTTGATTTGGTCCTTTAGAATATTTTTACACAAAATGCACTAATGAAATGTGGTAGGCCGTGAATCACTGCAGAGTTCAGCTGAAACTTGTTTTTGTTTTCTGATTAGTGATCAGAATGCCATGTCATCTAGCCGGGCACAGCAAATGCATGCCTTTTCCTGGATTCGGAATACGCTTGAGGAGCATCCTGAGACTTCACTACCGAAGCAGGAAGTCTATGATGAGTATAAGTAAGTGTTCTGTGTGGCCATCAGCACACTAGTAGATTACGGAGTTCCTGGGAGTTTGACTTAAACATCTTTGAGCTTCTTTGGTTACTTGTGTAATTAAAAAACAGGACTACTAAACAAATGGATTTCCCCACAGTTTCCTGGGTGACGGATATATCTGAGAACAAGGGGACAGCGGCGTGCGACTGCTAAGTCAATACCTGAGACTTCTTGAGGAGGACAGGAATGTGTGTCTGAGGGACACACATTTTCTCACTGAAGGACAGTGAGAAGCAATAAATGAGTCTGTGTAAAGCAATAAATAAATTTGTGCTGAAAGAGAAAGTCATATTTTACAGTTAGGCATTTTAAAAGCCCTTTATGGTGAATCCAATATGTCTGTGTTCCTTCCTCTTACCAACCAAAGACAAGGGTAAGTTTCTATAATGTTATAAATTGCTCAGAAACAAGGGCATACACAGGACCTCGGGTTATTTTGATTATGCAGCTAATTTATTTAAATATGTTCCACAAAAGTATGAGGCAAATGGGCCCCTTTTATATAAAAGGTAATAGATGCTGAATCTCATTTTGTCTAACATTTTTATAATTGGTTTGGAAAAAGGAAATTAATCTTGTAGTATAGATGAAGCCCATGTTTCCTTATTTCTGAAATTTAAAATATACTGACATGTGAAACCTCAGCATGAATAAGTTATACTTTAAAATTTGGGGGGGGGGGTAGTCAGATTAAGTGCTGTTATAATCAGTACAAGATTGATGCAAAGAAACTCTGCTTATTGAGAACATTAATGATATCTAGAAAGAAAATATGCCTTGTTCAAAATGCTGAGCCTCTCACCTTATAGTACATAATTAGAGAAAGTCCAGAGACTCTGTCTGAAATGATGAAGGGAACAAATTAAAGCGAATAACTTTAACTTCAGGTCTGTAAATTTCGGGGGCCTGAGAGATAGTACAGCAGGTAAGGCTTACATGCAGCTGACCCAGATTCGAACCCGCACACCCCAGATGGTTCCCCAATCTTCCCAGGAGTGATTCCCTAGCACAGAGCCAGGAATAAGTCCTGAGTACCACTGGTAGTGCCCCCCACCAAAAAAAATAAAATAATAATAATAATAATAATAATAATAATAAGCAACAACAAAATAGTCTGAACATTTCAGTTTCTCAACCTGTTGATTATCAAGCAGATACAGACTCTGTTATAAATGAAAAGATAAAATAATTTGTTCATAGCTAGACCAATACTGAATTTTAAATCTTCCCTAAATTCTTAGTCATACTAGAGCTAATATTTACAAAATTATAAAGAAGCCAGTTTGGATTCACTGAATGTTTTTAAGGTTCCCAGGGGTGGATGGCTCATTGGGTAAGAGAGACTCTTCATAAGTGTGAAATTGTGAATTTGATCCCTAGAGATGCCCTCGTATGCCAAGCTGGTCACAGCATCTCTGATATCTGGAACCCCCTGAGACATAACACAAGCCTGTAGGTTTCCATGCACAGTCGAGTGCGCGTGCGAGCACAGCTCATGTGCCAGACCCCTGAGGAGCACCACAGCTAAAACAGATATGCAGGTAGTGTAGTCTAGAGCATCTGCTTGAGCCCCAGACAACCCCTGGGGAGCACTGCAGCCAGAATATGCTGAAGCTTTGCATGGAACTGAGCATGACCGTCAGTGAACTCCCCAGCTGGCTGTGTTAGAGCCCAGGCAGTGTGCATAACAGCAAAGGGAGGTAGGGGAAGATTATTAATACCCGCATATTAATATCAGCAAGTTTGGAGTCACTTATAGGTCTCCAAAACTGTTAGAAATAATCCGTAGAGCAGAGTAACTAGTTACAAAGCCATTATACAGAAATCTCTTGCACTTCCACTTGCAGTCCAGTGAGAAATTAAGAAAATAACCTCATTTATAATTGTATTCAAAAGAATTAAGTACTAAGGAAGAAATGAAGCAAATGAGGTAAAAAGACCTATAGAAGTTAAAAAAAAAACTAAAAGGTACTGTTAAAAGATGAAGAGACCTTCTCTGTACATGGGTAGAGATAATTCATATAGTCAAAATACCTGTTTAGCAAATAAACAGACTTAATGCAATCCCAATAAAATTCCAGCAGCAATTTCTTAAGAAAACAAAACAAAAATATAGCATCATAAAAGGACCTGAAGTAACTATCATAATCCTTTGGAAGAAAACAGATAAACAGAGATATCATGTTACTTCAAATGACTTGTAACTAAAACTATGTAGAGGGAATAAAAATGGATGCGTGAGTCAGTGGACCAGAAGTGAAAGCTCAGAAGTAAACTCCGTTTTTGTTTTTGTGTTTTTGTTTATCAATACTTATATAATAGAGGATTCAGAACTGAGCTTACCAGGGCAGAGAGGGAATGTGGAGGCAGAGGAAAATGGGGATACTGGTGGAAGATGTGTCACAAAGTCACGTGCGTGAAACTCAACATTAACAGTATTGTAAAATCATAGTACCTAAAATAAATGTTTTAAATAATGAAGTTAAGATGTTATAACAAAGGAGCCAAGACGATATGATGGGGAAAGAAGAGTGTCTTCAACAAATAGTTCTGGGAAAACTCTAAAACGATATGCAAAATAAATTGAGAGCAGAAGGGATGTATGGGGGTAAGGTCCTTGCCTTACTGTTGCCAACCCCAGTTCTATCTCTGGCACTGCACATCGTTCTCCCAAGCATTACCTGGAGTGATCCCTGGGCACAGCTGGCCGACAGTCTATCCTCACCACCCTCAACATTATGTACACAAGGTAATAGACAAAATGTTCCATGACCTCACCATTGGAGATGTCTCTGGGAACAAAACCCCAAGAGCAAGAAAAATCAAAGTGGAGATAAACAACTGGGACTAGATTAAATGACTGACCTTTTCGTACAAAAAGCAAAACATCAAAGCAGAAAGAGAACTTGCCTCTACATGAAAGAAGATATTTGCACATCATCCATCTGATAAGGGATTAATAAACATGGCATATGAAAACTTATAGAACTTACCAGAAAAGCAGGCAATCCAGTCAGAAAGCCAGCAGAATATTTGAATTGGCTTCTTCAAAGAGTACATACGAATGGCAAAAAGGCCTATGAAAAAATATGTCCATTGCCTCTATTATGTAAATGTAAATCACCAAGACATACCACTTCACACCTATGGGAATGACTTGGGTTAAAAGAAACAATAGTGGTGCTTCTTCCTCTTTGTCCCCAACGCTGCGCCCAGTTTTCATCCTCTCCCAGGTCTGTACCCCAACACCACCACCACACACACACACACACACACACACACACACACACACACATACTCTCCAGGTACCCGTACTAGGCAGGGTCTCTGCAGAAGTGGGCGTGGCCTCTGCAGAAGTGGGCGTGTCCTATTTTGGGGCCAGTGGACGCTCACGCGGTTGCAGGTACTTTACCCATACCCAGCAGTCTCGTGTAACATCTCAGTCTCCATACCACCACAACAACATGAAAACTACAGGCCGATATCCCTGATGAACACAGATGTGAAGATTCTCAACAAAATACTAGCAAATAGAATTCAAAAACTCATCAAAAAAATCATACACCATAACCAAGTGGGATTCATCCTGGAGGTGCAAGGATGGTTTAGCATTTGAAAATCGATCAACATAATCCATCTTATCAACAAAAGAAAAGATAAAAACCATATGATCATATCAATAGATGCAAAGAAAGCATTTGACAAGATCCAGCACCCGTTTATCATGAAATCTCTCTCCAAAATGGGGATAGAAGGGACTTTTCTCAATATAGTTAAAGCCATCTACCACAAGCCTATGGCAAGCATCATCCTCAATAGAGAAAAACTAAAAGCCTTCCTTCTAAGATTAGGGATGAGACAAGGATTCCTACTTTCTCCACTGCTGTTCATTATAATACTGGAGGTACTTGCAGTAGCAAATAGGCAAGAAAAAGATATTAAGGGCATTCAAGTAGGAAAGGAAGAAATCAAGCTCTCACTATTCGCAGATGATATGATACTATACCTAGAGAACCCTAAAACCTCTACCAAGAAACTCCTAGAAACAATAGACTTGTATAGTTAATTTGCAGGCTATAAAATCAATACCCCAAAGTCCATGGCTTTCCTATACGCAAATACTGAGAGAAAAGAAAGTGACATGAAAAAAACAATCCCGTTCACAATTGTGCCCCAGAAAAATTAAGTACCTAGGAATCAGCTTAACTAAGGAAGCAAAGGACCTGTACAAAGAAAACTACAAAACGCTACTTCAGGAAGTAAAAGAGGACACAAGAAAATGAAAAGATATCCCCTGCTCATGGATCAGGAGAATTAACATTGTCAAAATGGCAATACTCCCCAAAGCATTGTATAAATTCAATGCTATCCCTATAAGGATACCCATGACATTCTTCAAAGAAATGGAGCAAACACTCCTGAAATTCATACGGAATAATAAGCCCCCACAAATAGCTAGAGCAATTTTTGGGCAAAAGAAAACGGGAGGAATCAACGTCCCCAACCTCAAACTCTACTACAAAGCAGTAATAATTAAAACAGCATGGTACTGGAACAAAGGCAGGGCCGCATACCAATGGAACAAGGTTGAATATACTGACACCTCCCCTCAAATATATGATCATCTAATCTTTGACAAGGGAGCAAGGAATGTGAAGTGGAGCAAACAAAACCTCTTTAACAAATTTTGCTGCCAAAACTGCAGCTACATTCAAAGAAGTGGGCTCAGATCTCTACCTAACACCATGTACAAAAGTAAGATCAAAATGGATTAAAGACCTCAACATCAGACCAGAATCCATAACGTACATTGAAGACAAGGTTGACAAAACCCTCCACGACAATGAAGCGAACGGTATCTTCAAAGACGACACACCACTGCCAACCAAGTGAAAACAGAGATAGACAAATAGGACTATCTTAACCTAAGAAGCTTCTCTACCTCAAAAGAAACAGTGACCAAAATACAAAGACATTCACAGTATGGGAAAGGATATCTGCCCAATACCCATCTGATAAGAGGTTGGTATTAAGGATATACAAAGTACTGGTTGAACTCCACAAGAAGAAAACATCCAACCCCATTAATAAATAAATCAATGAAGTGAACAGAAACTTTCTCAAAGAAGAAATCTGAATGGCAAAAAAGGCACATGAGAAAATGCTCTACATCACAAACCATCAGGGGAGATGCAGATCCAAACAACAAATGAGATATCATCTCACACTACAGAGATTGGCCCACATCCAAAAGAACAAAAGCAACTGGTGTTAGCGTGGATGTGGCGAGAAAGGGACCCTCCTTCGCTGCTGGTGGGAATGCTGATTGGTTCAGCCCTTTTGGAAAACAGTATGGACAATTCTCAATTAGAAATTGAGATCCCATTTGACCCAGCAATACCAGTCCTGGGAATATATCCCGGAGAGGCAAAAAAGTACAGTCCAAGTGACATCTGCACTTCTATGTTCATTACTGCACTGTTCACAATAGCCAAAATTTGGGAAAAAAACCTGAGTGCCCGAGAACAGATGACTGGTTAAAGAAACTTTTGTACATCTGCACAATGGAATACCATGCAGCTGTTAGAAAAGATGAAGTCATGAAATTTACATACTAGTGGTTCTACATGGAAAGTATCATGCTAAGTGAAATTAGCCAGAAAGAGAGGAACAGACAGAGAAAGATTGTACTCATCTGGGGAATATAAAGTAACAGAACGGGAGTCGAACACCCAAGAATAGTTGAGATAAGTATCAGGAGGGCTGCTCTACAGCTTGGAAGCCAGTGGCACATGCTGGGGGGAAAGGCAGCTCAGAGAAGGGAACACCAAGTATAGGATGTTTGGCGGATTCTTTCAAAACGTGAGATGCGTACTGAAAGTAGACTAGACCGAACATGATCGCTACTCAGTACTTCTATTGCAAACTGCAATATCCTAAAGGAATCAGAGAGCAAAAGGGAATACCCTGCCACGGTGGCGCAGTGGGGTAGAGATGGGGTGGGTGGGGGTGGGAGGGCTACTAGGATCATTGGTGGTGGAGAATGGGCACTGGTGGTGTGATGGGTATTCTATCATTGTATAACTGAAACCCAAGCACGAAAGTTTGTAAGTCTACAACTGTACCTCATGGTGTTTCGCAAATAAATAAATAAATGAAACAATAGCAAGTATTGGAACTGTGTGGAGGGAAAGAAACCCTTGTGCTCTGTGGGTGGGATATGCAACTATCTGGAAAACACCATGGAGCACCCACAAGAAGCTGAAACCAGTGGCCCTCTGTTCCTGCAGTCACTCTCCTGGGCATCTGTCTAAAGAATATGGAATATTAACCTGTTTATATTTGTTGAAGTGCTTGCCATAGTAAAATTGTGGAAACAGCCAATATGCCAGTCTGTGAATGACTGAATAAAGTAGATTTGTTACCTTTATACACTAGGATACTATTTGCCAAAAATGAGGAACAGGTGCTAGATTCTTACTGTTTGAAGATGTCTCCATTTTGTTTGTGATAGAGGCAGGACCAGGTGATGGATGAGGCTTTTTCACTACACTCCCACCAATACTTGTCTTTCTTTTCTTTTCTTTCTTTTTTTTTTTTTGATACATGCCATTTTCACCTCATTGTCATTTTGTTTCCTTCCTATTAAGTGATAATAACTTTTCAAATGTCTATTGTCCACCCACATAACTTCTTTGTGTAAGAGTCTATCTCTTCTCCCCATTTTTGGATGGGACTCTTGGAGATTTTTATTGTTGATGAGCTTCATGAGTGCTTTATAGATTTTGGATGTTAGTCCTTTATCTGAAGTATTATGTGTAAATATACCTTTTTGTAGTCAGTTGGTGCCTTTTCATTTGAGCCTGATTTTCTTTTGCCCTGCAAAAACAGTTCAACTTAATGAAGTTCTACTTGGCTTGATTCATTGGGTTTCTTATGTCACGGGTCTGGCTAGGGGTTTTTGGATCTTATTTCTTTTCTCACAGCACCAACTCCTGATTTCATTGACGTTTTTCTTGATTTTGACTTCATTAATTTCTGCTCTGATTTTTATCATTTCCTTTCTTCTACTGACTTTGCCTTTGGCTTTTGTGTGTGTGTGTGTGTGTTTTCCCTGTGTTCCATGCGGTGTGGTTCCCCCACCCCCAAGGCTGTGTGTGGTTAGGTTGATTTCAGTTTTTGCTTCTTTCCTCTTATAGACCTATATTGCTATGAACTTCCTCCCGTATTAGTAATTGTTAAGCAGTTTTTCAAAGAAATTTTATTATAGAAACATGAACCTGGAAGCTAAATGTTTCTTAATTTTCATCTTGCCTCTCAAGTGTTTGTTTTATCCAATCAGTTAAGTTTGTTTACTTTTTTATTTGTCTTTTGTGGTCACACCTGGCAGTGCTCAGGGGTTACTCCTGGCTCTGCACTCAGGAATTACTCCTGGCAAGGCTCAGCGGACCTTATGGGATGCCAGGGATCAAACCCAAGTTGGCCACATGCAAGGCAAGCACTCTACCCATTGAACTATCAGTTTCAAGTATTATTTATTTTTAAGTATATCACTGTGGCTTTTTTTGGAGGAAGAGTGCCCATGAAATTTGCAAGGGACCACAGGCCATAACAATGAGCTAGACAGTTCCATACTCAGGCCCCACAATGGTGGAGGCTACCAGGATCATTTCCAGCAGTGGAATTCAGGGCCTCTCACCTATAAGACGTGAATTACAGCCCTTGGACTAAATTTTCAAGGGACCATAGGCCATAACAATGAGCTAGACAGTTCCGTACTCAGGCCCCGCAATGGTGGAGGCTACCAGGATCATTTCCAGCAGTCGAATTCAGGGCCTCTCACCTATAAGACGTGAATTACAGCCCTGGGACTATCTCTTCAGTCCCTTCCCGGTGATTTTAACTGTGTTTATATTATGAAGAATATGCGTCCTATTTTACTATTGGAATGCTTTGATTTAGAGAAAATTTGTACATCTCTATTTTATTAATGTCAGTTTATTTATTGACCCTTGTTCAATTTTCAGTTAACTTTTTGACTCATCTGCCTCATTTTAAAATTTTTACTGTGTTTTACAGATTTTATAAATCTTTTTATATTTATATTTGGCGGGGCCCAAGCAGTGCTAGGGGAACCAGGTGTACTAGAAGTCAGTATGTCAGACACATGCCTGGCACATACTATCCCAGCCCCCTTCCTCCTGATTTAAAAAAATATTGTTGGTTGGCTCATTTCCACTCAGAATTGTGAAAATTTGTATCATATTTGGTTAAGGTGTAATTGTGTGAGAATTTGATAATGAAATGTATCTCTTTGGACATCTGTTGAGATCCACCTATTCCCTGACTTACTGCTGTGGAGCAGAAAGGAAACTATTACCTAATATGAGCTCTTTGTCCCTAGAATAAAGCTTCTCTTTATGTCAGGTTATATAATCTTTCCATGTACCATTGGTTTCACTTTTCCAAGTATATTATTTGGAAATAGTAGAGATCTTTGCATCTGTTCATAAGCGACTTTTGGTCTTTAATTTTCTTTTTCTGTGCTATCTTGTCAGGTTTTAATAATAGGGTTAGCTAGCTTTATAAATGAATTGAAACTCCCTAATGTTTTGTGTTCTGGAATAGTTTTTGTAGCATAGGACATAGTTGTTACTGAAACTTCTAAAGGATTCAGCTATAAAACCAACTAGATCTAGAGGCTTTGTTAAAAGGAAATCTTTAGCGATTTTTTTCTGGTTAGGTTTACTCTGCTTATACTGGTGTTTTGGTTTTGTTTTGTTTTTTAACTCTTCAGTCATTAAGTATAATTTACTGGGGTTTTTTGTATAAAAAAATTTTTTTTCACCTTCTGTTGTTTTCTAGAGGTTTTTATCTCATCGTGGAGTTTCTGAATCTTTTCCTCAGCTGCTGTTATTCTGCTGCTCGAGCTTCTATTGAGTTTTTATATGACCTATCATACTCTTCATTTCTTTCCTTTCTTGTTTTCTCATTTCAGCTCTCATAGTCGTGTGCTTTGCCGGCCAAATGATGGCCCATGCCATCATTTCTTTGAGCTCATTAAACATCCTTACCAGGGTGTCACTAAAGTAATTTTCTAAAGATTTGCAGAGGTGGTTGGTGGTTGAGCCTTTCAGGTAATTGTTGTCACTCATTGAACTTGTCTTCCTGTTGGTTTTGCAGTGTTCCTGCTGTGCAGCGGGTTAGTCAGTGTAGGCTGTGGCCCTGGGAGACTCTAGACAGCTGAGGCCTAGATATTGTTCCGTTCCTTCTGGCTGCCTTCAGCCAGTGACAGAAAGTACGACTGTGAGCAGGGTGAACTGTGTCGAGTAGAGTTGTAGTACATAGCCACATGTCCCAGTTACTATGGAAATGGCCTGTTAATTTGATGGAGGCTGCTAGGACCCTGATTAAAGGGAGAGAATCTGCCTCTTCCAGTACGGCTAACTGCTGGAGAAGGGGAACCAGGTACGACCAGTTAAAACCATGCCAGCGTTAGGCCATGAGCTAATAAAATCACTGATGGGGTTTATTTGAAAACAGAAGAAGAAATGGGCTAACTGTGCCCATGATGGCCACGAGCTGTATTCTTGGTTTATTTCATTGGTCCACTTCACTGGACATGCCCTGGGACATCTTACCTGACAGTTCCACAGGAAAAGAAAACAGTAGAGAGCCAGAGTCACAGTACAGTGGGTAGGGTGCTTGCCTTGCACTCAGCAGACCAGGGTTCAATCACTGGCACCCTATATAGTCCCCTGAGCTCTGGCCAGAAGTGATGGCTGAATGCAATCCCTGGAATAAGCCCTGAGCGAGCACACCACCAGGTGTAAGAAAGAAAGGGGGGGGAGGGAGGGAGGGAGGGAAGCAGGGAGGGAGGGAGGGAGGGAGGGAAAACAATGGAAAAGCATAAAGTCTGTGGGTTCTTATTGTGTGTTGACATTGACTTTTTTTTCCCTTTTAGGTTTTCATTTTCATTTCCTCAATGACTAATAAAGTTAAATGACTCTTTTTGTCTGTCTCTGTCTGTCTCTGTCTCTGTCTGTCTGTCTCTCTCTCTCTCTCACAGACACACACACACATACACACACTTACAGAGGCCAATTATTGAGTTCTTCTTTTGTGAAAAAACTATTTAAATCAGTCCATTCTTCTCTCCTTTGGTATGCGTATTATTGTCAGGTAACGTCATCATTTTCTGCCACATACTTTATAGAAGACTGCCTATACTGTAGCTGTTACATATTATGAATTTGAATTCTTCTGTAGCAAATCAAATAGGGAGGAATATATATTCCTCAGGAGAAATATCTATCTGTCAAATATCATGTGTACAACTCTGCTTGGCTCATCCACTAATTAATTAACCCTGCAAAGCATCTTTACCTCTGTTCCTTAATAGCCTCATCTGTATAAACATGATTATATAAGGTGACTGGTTGGGTTTGGTTTTTTAACATATAACTTTGTTTCTATCTACATTTGCCCTTTTACTGATCATTTCAGAAATACTTGAGACATTTGAAGAACTGTAGATTCGTAAAAAATGGACTTAAGTGGAAATTCTTAGAAGAAAGATGGTTAGTCATGAATTCATGGGTCAGGGTCCCCTGTGTTTCCTCATTCTTAGTTTATCAGCAGTGACTTTGATCTGTAATCTTCTGGGCATTTTCTGAGAGATTAATTTAAATCTAAAAGGCTGAGTGCAACAGTCACAGTCCTCCCGTTGTTCATCAATTTGCTCGAGTGGGCCCAGTAACGTCTCCATCATGAGACTTGTTGTTACTGTGTTTGGCATATCGAATACTTCACGGGTAGCTTGCCAGGCTCTGCCGTGTGGGTGAGATACTCTCGGTAGCTTGCCGGGCTCTCCGAGAGGGGCAGAGGTATCAAGTGTAGTATCTGAGTGCAACACCAAAGTAAAACTAAATGTACCAATAAAGCTTGTACTGCTTACAGGGTAAGACCAGCATGCATACAATATTATATAGCTTTTACTTTTAAAAATAATACAATCTAAATTGATCAAGAGAAAAGTACTTTTAAATGGCTCTTTCCTAAGTCTAAGAAATCAGCTTTTCTTAGGAAATAATAAGTACAAAAATGTGTGCTTTTTATTTACTGCAATTTAATAATTAAGGACATAAGTTTCCTTTTTAAATGTTGAATATTTATAAAACTTCAGGATAAGTTTCTCAGCAAGTCAGTTATGTATCACCATAACAGTTTCCTTTCCATAGAGTTATTAACTGTCACTGTCACTGTCCTCCGGTTGTTCATTGATATGCTTGAGCGAGCCAGTAACGTCTCCATTTTGAGACTTGTTATTACTGTGTTTGGCATATGGAATACGTCACGGGTGGCTTTCCAGGCTTTGCCATGCGGGTGAGATACTCTCAGTAGCTTGCCGGGTTCTCCTAGAGGGGCAGAGGAACCCAGGTTCGAACCCTGTCTCTATCGAACCCAGCTCGGCCAGGCTGGCTGCACGCAAGGCAAACACCCTACCCCTCTGCTGTTGCTTAACGATGGTATGGAGAAGTTTAGGATGGGCACATGTGCCTTTGCTCTCACAAGGCCAGAGTTTGGTCCTCAGCTATACATTGCACCTCGCCCCGCTCAGTGTGTCCCGGCTGTTTGTGCATTGGCTAATCTCTCCAACAAGCTCGAGTCTCCCCAGAATAGACCGCAGGTCTCCTTGAACATTGCTTGGGAGCCCCCCAAAAAATGAACAAAAAGGCAAATCGGAAAGATCAGTAAGAAAGAATCATATATGATCGTCAGGTTTTGTGTACATGTCTATTTAACTCTTGAAATTAATTTTGTGTAAGCAAAACAAACATGTATTATTCATTATGTAGCTTCCACAAAATTAAGACCTCACGCTAGTGGTTTTAATCACTAGTTTAAAAGTGACTGTTGATTTTAGTGACAAAGCTATCCGTTGTGTATTCGATATGCCAAAACCAGTAATTACAATGGGTCTCATTCACCTGACCCTGAAGGCTTCAACAACATGGCAGCACTGAGAAGGATGAGAAAGGAGAGGCCGACAAAATCTCAAGGCCGAACTAGGCTGCCACAACGAAGGAAGACAAAAATGATCGTCTGTACTTTCAGTGCACATACGCTAGCATCAGATGCATCCATAGAGGACCTGATGGTACAAATGCAAAAGATCAAGTACGACATCATTGGTCTGACCGAGACAAGAAGGCACCAATCTCATCATGCCGTTTTCGACACTGGAGAAGAATTGTTCCTCGGAACATGTGATAAAAAAGGTGTCGGAGGTGTTGGTGTCCTTGTCAACACAAACTTGGCCATAAGCATTGATTCATTCAAATGCCTAACAACCTGAATCGGACGTTTACATTTGAATAGATGTGGCTCACTGCCAGCAGTTTCTATCTTCGTTGTCTATGCACCAATATCTAATTATGGTGAAAGAGAAATTGAGAAGTTCTACATGGAGCTGGAGAAGTTCTATAAAGAAGACCACACCTTCTACAAGATCATTGTGGGTGATTTTAATGTCAAGATAGGACCGAGAAGATCAGCTGAAGAATTTCACATCGGGACCCATGGCCTAGAATGGAACGAACGGGGTGAGAGACTGTCTGAGTTCATCATGTCAACCAAGACCATCCATGGTAACTCACAGTTCCAGAAGGCAGAATCTAAACGTTGGACATGGAAGTCTCCCGGTGGACGATTCCAGAACGAAATAGACCACATCATATTCAATCGACGGTTTTGCCTGACCGATGTCGCTATTGTCCCAAAATTCCAATTAGGATCAGACCACCGTCTCCTTCATGCAAAATTCTACTTCACAGAGCAGGGAGAAAGGGCTGCAAAGTTTAAAAAGAGAACTCCCAGAACGACCGACCACCAACTGGGAGCTCTTTGGCACTATTGCGGCAACATGGGAAGATGCCATTGTTGACAACATTGACGAGGAATACGATCGACTGCTTCAGCACCTCCATGATTGTGCGAGGAATGCCAAGAGAAAGACAGCCACAAAAAAATGCCTATCTTCGAAAACTCTTGAGCTTATTCGCCAACGTGGTTTGGCGCATGCCTCAGGCAACCGCAAGCGAACGTCCAAGCTCGCAAAGCAGTGCAGAGATACGATCAAGGAAGACCTCAGAGAGAAGAGCAGAAGTGCTGGTAGATGCAGCAGAAGCCGGGAAAAGTATTTGTAACGCCCGCCTGTCCTTCGCTAACTACAAGACCAAGATGACTGCCCTCCAACGTCCTGATGGATCTATCACATCCTCCAGAATGGCAATGGAGAAGATTATCCATGACTTCTACTCAAATCTCTTCGATAGCCATGTCCACTTGCTGACATACCAAATTCCACAGGATGGATATGTCGTTCCCAACGTTCTCCCTTCCAAAATCCGACACGCTATTTCGTCAGTAAAGAAACAAACAGCATCCGGCCCAGACAAGGTCAGACCTGAACACCTGAAGAACCTGCGGTCAGTACTCATCAATACACTGGCTCGGCTCTTCACACGCTACCTGTCTGAATGCAAGGTTCCGTCCCAGTGAAAAACCAGCAGGACTGTACTACTGTACAAGAAGGGAGATATCCACAACATTGGCAACTATCGCCTGATTTGCCTGTTGTCTGTCATCTACAAGTTGTTCACTTGAGTCATCCTGAATAGGATTGGCAGAACACTAGATGAAGGACAACCATGCGAGCAAGCAGGGTTCCGCAAAGGATTCAGCACCATCGACCATATCCACATGATAACCAAGCTCATTGAGGTTTCTCAGGAGTTCAAGATGCCGCTCTGTCTAACGTTCATTGATTTAAAGAAGGCCTTTGATTCTTTTGAGACGGAAGCGGTCATCGAAGCCCTAGCCAATCAGGGTATTCAAGCTCAATACATCAAGATCCTCCGTGAGCTGTATTGCGGATTCACTACCAGGATCTCACCATTCTACAAAGTAATCATCGATGTCAAGAAAGGGGTTCGGCAAGGTGATACCATTTCACCAAAACTCTTCAGTGCCACCCTAGAGAAAGTCATGCGACGACTGGAATGGAAAGGAATGGGAGTGAAGATAGATTGTCGGCAACTACACCACCTCTGCTTTGCTGATGACATTGTTTTAATAACACCAAACATCAGCCAAGTAGCACAAATGCTGGCCAACTTTGACCGTGAGTGTGGAAAGGTTGGTCTACAGCTGAATCTTACGAAGACAATGTTTATGAGATACAGACTCGTTCCTGACACCCCATTCACTCTCAATAGAACGACCATCTCCGAATGCAACAGCTATGTGTACCTAGGTCGAAAAGTCAACATGACAAATGATCTGGCACCTGAGCTGCGCAGGAGGAAGAGAGCAGCTTGGAACGCCTTCAAGAGTGTCAAAGAAATAGCTAAGAGGACGAAGAACCTCCGGCTCCCGGTACATCTCTTTGATTCCACTGTTCTTCCTGCATTAACATGCCTCAGAGACCTGGGCCCTACGCAAAAAGGATGAGAACGCTATTAGGGTCTCCCAAAGAGGAATTGAAAGAGCTATGCTTGGAATATCACGTTTCACCCAAATGAGAGAAAGAATCCGGAGTTCCGACCTCCGTTGATGATCAAGAATCAGGGACTCTGTCTCGTTTGCCAAGGTGTCAAAAATCAGGTGGGCTGTCACGTAATGAGATTTAAAGACGATCGCTGGATTAGAGCTGTTACCGACTGGATTCCACGGGATGTCAAAAGACCGCATGGCTGCCCACCTACCAGATGGTCAGACTTCTTCATCAAGATCATGAACGATCGGTTTGAGGCTCTTCATGTTCCTAGAGCAAACAGACGCCATTGGGCTACAGTAGCATGCGACAGGGACAAATGGAGATGTTACTGGCGCCCGCTTGAGGAAATCAACGATTAATGGGAAGTCAAGTGATCAAGTTGATTTTAGTCTTCTTTTGGCTTAATAGTGCTTCTGATGACTCCTTTTCTCTCCCGGACCCAAACTAAAAGACACCCCCTCTCTCAGCACACTGTGCGATGTTTTCCCTGCTGTGCTCTGGGACATCAAGCCATCGCGTTCCTCACGCCCTGCTCTGCTGCAGCACTCTCAGAGCCAGGGGTGTTAGCCTTGCCCCCCAGACAACATGGAGTTGTTAGGAAAATCAGGTCTGTTCTGTGATCAGGTTGTCAGGCAAGGAGTTTTCTCTCCATGATTTTAGGACCTAAGTGCACCTCATAAATAGAGAAAAATGGTACAGTTGGGAAGGCACTCGCCTTGCATGCAACTGACCCTCGTTCAATCCCCAGTGCCATATATTATCTCCCAATTGCTGGCAAGAGTGACCCCTGAGCACAGAGTCAGAAGTCAGCCCTGAGCACAGCTGGGGGTGGCTCCCTCCCCACCCCCCCAAAAAAAAATAGTGGAGGCTTTCACTACTTTCAACAGTTGGAGTTAACTCAATGTTTGATCTTTTTCAATGTTTTGCTTTTACTTCATTCATCTTCTGGATTTCCTAGCAAATATTTTAATAGTTTTGTAACTTACTTTTAAATGCAGGTCTCGTGGCTTACAGCAGTGTTTGCTTCTATTCTTATACTACATAGTCACTGCATCTCCTCCTCATCAAAGTGCTGGAGAGCCTGCGCCACTCTCTGTAAGGGCGCCTAAGTCGTGTGTGAGTCTCTCAAAATACACTAGTGGGCCAGAAAAGTGGTACAGATTTTGATCTCGTCACCTATTAATGATGATATATTAAAAATGTTTCCAATGGTTGTTTTTTTGTTTTTTGTTTTTGTTTTGGGCACCTATGCACCTATGTGATTGGTGGTTGAAGATCGTTGATGTATAATATGTAAATGCTCAGCCTATGGAAGCTTGGATTTGTTAAAAAAAAAAAAACAATTTTCAATAGAAAACTATTAATTCTTGTTGTATGCATGTGTTTGTGAATGTTGGGAGACGTGGGAGTCAGTGCTATAACTGAGATGCTTTCCAAGCCCTCTGATTTACTTACTGTCATTAATTAGTAATGAAATTTTTTTCATTCACCAGTAACATTGGTGGGCCAGGCTAGAATACCAGATCCTTTCTAGATTTTTCTCTGAAATCTAGAAATTATAGATTTCCACAATCTAGAAACTATATCCAATGGGGAAAAAACCTGCATCACAGTTACTAGGAAAAATAAATTATTGCTATTAAAATGACAGCAGAGGGCATCAGGTTAGGTATCCTGTGGCTGTTTGCCCCCCCCCCCCCGATTTTTTTTTTTTTTTTTTTTTGCTTTTTCAGGTCGCACCCAGCGATGCACAGGGGTTACTCCTGGCTCTGCGCTCAGGAATTACCCCTGGCGGTGCTCAGGGGTCCATATGGGATGCTGGGAATCCAGCGCCCTACCTGCTGTGCTATTGCTCCAGCCCCCCCACCCCCAATTTTTTGTTTGTATTTTTGTACCTTTAAACAGTGTTTCTCTTTAACTTATATATTAATTTGTAAATAGAAAGAATGAACATTACTGATTGGCTTACCCTACCGAGGACTCTACCTGTTTATGGCAAGGTTGAATGTTAATTTCTTTTTTTTTTTTTATAATTTATTTATTTATTGAATCACTGTGGGAAAAGTTACAGAGCTTTCGGGTTTAGGTCTCAGTCATGTAGATACCAAACACATTTCCCTTTACCAATACTCATTTTTAACCCCGAACCCCAATAGACCCCTACCTCCCACCCCTCCCAATTCTTGTGAGGCAGATGAGTTCTAGTTAATACTCTATCTACTTTGACTAGATAGATTATTTCGATAGAAGATGCACAATTATTGTTTAGAGTTTACGACCCACCCCCCACAATCAGACATGCTGAAACAGCGTTGTGAAATGATTTGCTTTCTACAACTTCATTTAAGAATAAAATGATGTCTATCGCTATCGCGGCCACGCGGTTTTGAATTTCTGCTATTTTACTTATTGACCCTGGAAGAATTTCTATTAAAAGTTAGCTAGTTAAGAGATTGGTTTCTGTGCCCTGGAGTCGTGGCCGTGCCGGTGCCGCTCCCGCCAGCCCCGGCTCAAACCTGCTTTCCACAAGGCTCCCGTGCGGCCGCCATCTTTCTTTCCAGAGAGGAGCGGGCGGGCCGGTCAACGCCCTTTCCCCTCCGGGCTGGCTTGGTGGCGCGGTTTAACACAAGTCCATTTGCTTTTCTGCTCCAAGCGGCTGGTTCTCTGTGCTAAGTCCTTGTGCCTCCGGGGCCGTGGCCGTGCCGGAGAGCCGCTCGTGGGGGGCAGCTGGCGACCTCGGTGGGGCATGGGGGACGGCCCACAAAGCCCCCCTTCCCATGAGGTCCCTGCCGCTCCCGCCAGCCCCGGCTCAAACCTGCTTTCCACAAGGCTTCCATGCGGCCGCCATCTTTCTTTCCAGAGAGCTGTTAACTTAATTTCTAATCTTAAAATTCTTAAAGGCATTATTTTTAGAGAGTGAGACCAAAAAAAACACAAATGATCTCATTTTAAGAATGATATTAAAGTGTTCTGTGAACAGAACACAGTCTATTCTGTTCCTTCTCTCGTTTTCAGGTTTGTGTAAACACAAAACAACACTGAGTTAAGTGTTAATTGTCTCCATGTCCTCTGATCAAATTGCAGTTAAATTATGAAGCATCAAAATAAAATGTAACGAAGGTCTTTTAGCGCGTGGTCTCAAATAATGTATGTCTTGTTACACATTACTGCTTTCCAAATTATGAATAGATGTCCTTTAAATTCTTCATTAAATTAAGACCAGATTCACTGAAGAGCTGAATCTTCCCACTGGAAAGAGGTACAAGTATGAGTTCTTTTTTCTTTGAATATTAGAACCACTGTAAATGAAAAGGCTCCTTTACAATGTGGAACCACCTGCCTCTACCCCAGTTGGGGAAAGTGATTACATCGACATAACCCGTAATTTAAGAATATGGTCATTTTCCTGTCAGCAAGACGTTAACTGCACAACTTGCAAACTTACTTCTAGTTCTAAGATTTCGCAGAATTAAAGAAATAAAGATCTGGTCCAGTATCTTATTGCTGTTTTAAAATGAAGACTACTTTTCTTAAAATGTGAGAGACTAGTTGGCTGTTTCATTTTATTCTTAACATTGCCTACTCTTGATTTGTACGGTATCTATGTTTGTAGTTTCTTTTATCCCCACCAAAAAAATTTTTCTTTAAATGTAGCCATTGTAGAAATAATACTAATCCCAAAAATAAGCAAAAATTTATTCTTCTAAGTGGAAGAAATAAGAATCAAATTCAGATGAATTTGCCTGGTTATATTATGAAATCACACTGGGTTGGGATCAGTTTATTCTGACAGTTCACTTTGCATCCTCTTGATACTTTGCTATCATTTCACTTGTTCCCATACTTGGTAATGGTTAGACCCATAGCACAGCAGATAGGGCACTTGCCTTGCACATGGCTGTCCTGGGTTCAAGCTCCAGCCCTCCATGTGGCCC
Source organism: Sorex fumeus (assembly GCF_029834395.1). Taxonomy (NCBI): domain Eukaryota; kingdom Metazoa; phylum Chordata; class Mammalia; order Eulipotyphla; family Soricidae; genus Sorex; species Sorex fumeus. The sequence goes on along the minus strand of NW_026606086.1, from coordinate 12,563,291 downwards.
CCCAAATATCACCAGGAGTAATTCCTAAGTGCAGAGCCAAGAGTAACCCTTGAGCATCACCAGGTGTGGCCCCAAATAACAAAAAGTAAAATATATAGTACTAAAACTATTTTTAAAACATGCTTGGTAAACTAATACAATGAAAGAGGATCACAGTTGCCATCACTGAAGAAGAGAATGGATATTCCATCTCTTGTCCCCGATCCTCCATTTCTCACTTGATCTCATTTTGTTGCGGAGGCAGGGAATGCTTCACCTTCCAGAACTGTCACTGGAGCCAGTGGCTGTGTTCTGTTTTTCATCCTTTTGTATATCTTGAAAAATCTCTTGTGTTTTTTAAGATGTGACATAGTTGTCATTATTAAGCCTCCATGGCGGGTGGACTTGATGTGAATGCTTCATTTTTGCCTGTGGTGCTGGGAATATGGGGAGGGGCAGATCTCTAGCGCCCCCCACCCACCCCCCGGGTTGAATTTGCAGTGTGAAGACAGACAAGTCAGTGTGACTGGTGACACATATACATCATGGTAGGAAGCATGGCAAGGTGTGTGTGGTACAAGAGCTGGAGGGGAGGCAGAAGAGATCCCTCCAAATCCCCTCCAAAACTGACACTGTTATAAACACATCACATGGACCAAAACAGATTTAGACAAAACTGTGACTTAAAGGAAGAAAAGCAATGCTGCAATGTTCTGAGTAGAAAAGGTGCATGTCAGGTCCCTGAGAATAACCTCATTTGTGAGTGGATGGGGGGGGGGCGAGGAATGGAGGGCATGCACGCACTCACTTATGCTATAAAAATGACTAATGAGAGATAGTGCAGCAGGAAAAAGTCTTTGTCTAGGATGTTATCCATCGAAGTTCGGGGGAGGGGATTCCCCTGAGAGTCCCCTGAGTCCAGCAAGAAATGATCCCTGAGCACTGATGGGTGTGGCACAAAAATAAGCAAAAAAAAAAAAAAATGAGTAACAAAACCTGCCACTGAAAAGGTAATGATTTGATGTGATTCACTTCCATTGTCAGTACCCTCAAAGGAACCACCTCTGTGTCTCAGACCTTGGACTCCGAGCCGCATTGAGAGAATCACATGCAGGCCCAGTTGGAGTATGACACATCTCATTGCCTACCAAGGAATCGTCCATACATACATGTTGGCTCTCTTCCGTTCTCCCCGCACTTCAGCATGGGTGACTGTTGACTTTGCTGGCAGCTCCTTTCTTCCTTCTCTGCCCCCTGGAGAACTTGGTGTGGAGGAAGAGAGGGCACCATTGTCTCCGGATCAGGCTTTTCTCCACTCAGGCTCCCAGGAGTCTCTGGCACCTGGATCCGAGCCTGACTTGTTGAGCACAGGACCCTTCAAGGATATTCCTAGGACAGCCAGCAGCTGAAGAACCTAAGTCCTGCCTGCTCGGTGTTTCCTGTCTTCGTTGCTCGATGGCGCTCAGTGACAAAATGTCTTCATCCAGAAACCACATGTAGGGGCCAGAGTAATAGCAGAATAGGAGGACGCTAGCCTTGCACGCAGCCCACCCCACTTCAGTTCCCAGGATCCCATATCGTCCCCCAATCCCTTCCAGGAGTAAGCCCTAAGCACAGCCAGGTGTGGCCCCCAAACCAAAAAGAATAAATGAAACTACCTGTTGATTGATATTTAGTGTGTGTGTGGGGGGGGGGGATTAAATTCTTTTGGGATGTCACTGGCCTTCTCTTTGGTCTTTTCCAAAAAAGGGTGCTGGCTCTTCCAAAAAGCCAGTGGTGATGGCCTTGGTGGCTGGAATAGGATGTGGCCTTGGCCTGCTGCAGAACTTTGGGAGTTGATGGGGGCGGCGGAATTGGTCTTTTACCTCCAGCCCACAGTTGTAAGACTTGGCTTGTAGCACTGGTTTCACTTGCAGCTTCACAGGTTGCTCTTTTGGCAGTCATAGGGATGAGGGGTGGAGAGCATGTCCTGCACCTTTAGAACCTCTCTGCACCTTGGCTTTTCCTCTTGTCAGTAAAATTGAGTGTATTGGTGTTCAGAAGTTTCTAAATTCATGTAGGTTTCTGTCCCCTCTGGACATTTACCTTTGCTAAATGTTCCCCCAGTTGTACCCAAGGCCACTGCCACTAGATTGTTCCAGCACCCTGAGAGTGAGAAGGTGGTATCTTTTACTTTGGGAAACACTGCTACAGGTGATCTCAAGTTTCCTTTTAAGTTTCAACATTTTTTTTCTCAAGGCTGGGATTTAATCCAGGATCTCAGATAAGTGAAGCCTGCATTCTACAACTGAGCTACATACATCCTGGGCCCAAAATACATGCTTGCTTCTTTTTTTTTTTTTTGCTAGTTGCAGGGGCCATACACAGTGGATCTCTGTGGGAGGAGAAGGGGAGACAGTGTTCAAATCCAGGGCCTCAGATATGCTGGCTGCCACCTGAGCCATGTCCCAACACTTGAACACTTGGTGTCTTTATGTTAAATAAACCATGTACCATCTCTGATGTCTGACTTAGATTGTGTTTCTTTTAGAAATGATCACATGATGTGAGCTTGACCCAAAGGTGGAAACATAAGTGTTCTGCGAATTCAGTTGAATACGCTCATTCCAGTACAGGGACGGTCATCTCTCCGTGAGAATCCTGTTCAGTTGCTTGCTGTACCTTTCCACTTTTGTCGAAGGTTTCTGACTCCGTTGGAAGAGAACTATGCTCCAGAGCTCTCAGTTCTGTTGCTCTCTAACTTGGTCCTTCCTTCTTTTGCAGGAGCTATTGTGACAATCTCGGTTACCATCCATTAAGCGCTGCTGACTTTGGGAAGATCATGAAAAATGTCTTTCCAAACATGAAGGCACGTCGTCTGGGCACAAGAGGCAAATCTAAATATCCTTTACCAGAATGATTTCTTAATTCGTTCTGTGTTCTCGCTTACTACAAAACACTCTCTGCAAGGTAGCTGTTGTTGCCATCAAATAGAACTGTGTTTAAACTCAAGTGTACACAGGTCAAAAGTATTTGGTATAGTTATCACAAGTGATGTCTTCCTGAATATGTCTCAGACGAGAAGAGAAATCCCAAGTAGTCATTTCTCGGATCGTGGTAGAATTCATCTCACTCACTGTCGCGTTTCATGGTCTTATCTCCTTTTCTTTAAGTTATGGCAATTGTGTAGTACAGTGAGAGTAGAGAAAGATGCTCACGTATCTTTTTCCTCTAATTTAGACACAGGAGTGTCCTTGACAAAATACATAACAACATTCAGAACAGCTTCTTATGTGTAGAAATTGGAAGAGAAGATGAATATGTTTTCCAGACTGCCTTTTAAAGCCTGTGTTAGAAGGAAAGCTAGAGAGAGGGCAGGGGAGCAGGCTCAAAGGGTGGGGGTATGTGCCCTGTACCCAGGAGGTCTGGGCTCGATTCCAGGCACACAAAACCAAGAGCAGTCCCTGAGCCTCACAGGTGTCCCCCCAACCCCATAAAGGAAGAAAAAGAAAGCAGGGCATAGAAAAAACATTGAGCAATCAGAAGTAAAGAACTAAACTATTTTAATTTAGTCAACCTCTTTCCACTCTAAGACAATTAGAAAATAGGGTTGTGCATATTGTACTGCATATGTATTACTTCTCTCAGTTCTAGGCCAACGTCAGAGCTTAAAATTTCACTCTGGAGCCAGAGATGTGGCTCAACATTTGAAAACATATGTCAGGCCCTGGGGCATCTCCCTAATGACATAGGATGTCAGAGGATAAGCCTGGGTTACCTCTCAGATCATAGACACATCTGAGTCTTCGGTCGCTCACTTCAGGGTGCAGAGATGTAAGGAAGGAGATAGAGACTCACTCTGTCACCACTCCGGACTGTTTTCGAAAATGGCCCCACGGATTCTCTAGGCACTTGTTGTATAATCTACCCTTGTCTCCTAAGCACAGACAGAAGTGCCTTGCTGTGTCTTTGGCATGTTACAGGTGATAATCCCATGTGTTTCAGTGAAAAAAAGAGAAAGGAAAAAGTTAAAAGCCTTGTGACACTCCGAGGAGCTGTTTTGGTTCCAGGGCCCTGGGCTGAAATTTCCCTTGACCGTGCCAGGTTTCCATCTGATACTTCTTTCCTTCCAACCTGTTTGTGACTGACAACTGGCAGGCCTAGGAGGAATTATTTATTCATAAAATTTATAACAGATGAGAACCGTTTTTGCTTCATGTAAAACCGTAATATTCTGGTTTCCCAAGAGGAAGAGTCTCCTGTGTTCTAGTATTCTGGTTTCTCTCATTGGCTATGTTGTTGAAGATACTCTTCTTTCATATGTGTTTCCTCCTGTGCAAGTGGTGATGACGTGAGCAAGTTCATTTCACTTAGAGTACTTTAGACCTTAATGGCTTATTACATATTGCTACAGTGGACTACGGAAAAAAGCTTTTGTCCACATGCCAACGCTGCCCAATCTCGACTTTCACAAAACTGGAGATGGGGTAAGAATTTTCTTTTTAATAAGTAGAATTGGACCTTCATGTTAGTATGGAAATGCCTTCTACAGTAGTCTCTTTTGAATAAAGCCCAACAACTGGGAATTGTACCTTTCACAAAGTTGATGGACCCCAGAATACTCAACTGTGGCTGAACAGTGTCACCCATGTAGTTAGCTGCAGGTCTAGAGTTGAGGATGTACTGTGTTACTCATGATATATATCAACAGAGTGTGGATGTTACCAGGAGGAAGAATAAAGTTGTAGAATAGTGTCTATGGGACACATGTTTTGAAAAGAGAAATCTGGGTCGTGACAGTTTATTTGGGGGATGTTGTGTGGAAAAGGCTTTTAGGAAGATTCGGAAGATCTGTTGGTCTATGTGTTCCCCAGCCGTTAGAGTCACAGCATGCTGCTGCATGGATGGACTTAAGGCCTCTTAGTCAGCAAGGCCCACTTGTGGGTCACTCCATAGTGCTTTCACCAGCAGATTTCGACCGTGTCGTGTCTGTTGCGAAGAATGGGTCTCTCGCCTCCAGTGTAGTTTCTCTAATCGCTCTAAAGTTGGCTTTTTTCTATCGTTTAGCTGGAAGGAGCCGAACCTTCTGGACAGCAAAACATTGATGAGGAAGTCATCTCTTCGGCTTGCCACCTCGTGTGTGAGTGGGCCCAGAAGGTGCTGAGCCAGCCATTCGACACAGTCTTGGAGTTAGCCCGCTTCCTGGTGAAAAGTCACTATATAGGCACCAAGTCCATGGCGGCGCTGTCTGTGATGGCAGCGGCACCACCAGGTACGCAGCCTCTGTTAACGAGCAAGGGTTAACAGGGTGGCAGCATATTCAGAGTCAGGAGCTCGGGAGATTGGTCAAAGAATGTCCATGCCTTCTTAGTACTTTCTGTGAGATTCCTCTCCTCTCAGCACTACACTCAAGTGAGCTTCTCATACATCTTTTGATTCTAAAGTTTAAAGTTAATCATTTTGTTTTGGGTAAGTTCATTCCCTGAATACATGGATGCTACTTTCAAATGTAGAGGATACTTTGCACAAATACTTTTAAGCATGTTAATCTGTTGTAATCAGTGTGACAAAAAGAAGATTAAGGGCCAGAGAAAGAGCCCAAGGGGCCGAGTTTATGCTCAATATGCGTTGGGCCCACCTCTAATCCCCAGCACTGCATGGTCCCCCCCCAATACTGGTGGGAGGGATCCTCAGGGACCAGGCAAGAGTAACCCCAGAGCACTGTCTGCTGTGGTCAGAAAAAAAGCAAACAAAAAACAGCAAAAGATTACCTCTAAAGTGACTTGCAGTACTTAAACGAATGCTTATAGATTAAATGATCTATGAACATTGTTCCTGTGAAAAAGTGTATTACCATGAAAGCTGTTTTCCAACGATCATTCATGTGAAAAATACTAAAATCTGAGGCCAGAGAGCTAGTACAGCGGCAGGGTACTTGTACCTGACTCAGGATTCCCCTTTGACACCCTGTGTCATTCCCCCTCCCCATCAGGAGTGAACCCTGAGCACTACTGGCTATGGCTCACAATACCAAAAGAAAAGCCAAAACATTTTTTTAACCTGCAGTAGATTTATGTCAACTAAAATCATAGTCTCAGATTGCTTTTGTAATCTTCATTTTAATAATCCTTTTCTTACAGCACATATAACTGTTGGAAACAGCATGGGGGCAGGGGTGTATCTATGAGAGAGTTCAACAAAATAAATCTCTTGTAAGAACCTTGTCATGGTGGGGCCAGAGAGTTAGTACAGGAGTTAAAGCATTTGCCAGTCTGCTATCATCTAGGTTTGATCCCTGGCACTCTATACGGTCCTCTGAGCACAGAGCCAGGAGTATGAGCACAGGCCAATTTGACCCAAAGAATAAGGTAAAGGTAAAGGCCCTCCCGTTGATCATCGATTTGCTCGAGCGGGCCCAGTAACATCTCCATTGGAGACTTTGTTGTTACTGTGTCTGGCATATCGAATACTCTCGGTAGCTTGCCGGGCTCTCCGAGAGGGGCGGAGGAATCGAACTCGGGTTGGCCATGTTGGCTGCGTGCAAGGCAGACGCCCTACCCGCTGTGCTATCGCTCCAGCCCCAAAGAATCAAAAAATAAAAACCAAAAGCAAACCCTATCATAGATTTTTGTGTGTTATAAACTGTATAACCTGAATTGTGTCCTTATACTCTAGGAGCAGGAAAGGCCAGGGCAGCACTTCTTACCTTAGAATCTCGGTGCAGCCAGGGCAGCCCTACAGAACCAAGGATATTTCCGCCCATTTTCAAAGAGGTTAGGTGATTTTTTTTCATGGGCAGAAAAAAAAGTGATTTAAGGGTTTAAGTCCTGATTTCTATGTTTTTATAGCCCAGGTTAACTCCATTACACTTACTATTGTCTTACCTTCTGAAGAAAAAGGTACGTTTGTTTTTCCAATTTTTTTTTCTGGAGGTCTTTGGGAGATGGGGACGACCCACACACAGCTGTGCCCAGGATTTACTCCTGGCTCTGTGCCTGGCAGTGCTCAGGGGATCGTACGTAGTGCGGGGAAAGATACCTGGGTCCGCTACGTGCAAGGCAAGTGCCCTCTCCCCTATACTGTCTTTCCAGACCCTGCAGAATAAGGCATTAAAAGATAGGACCCTTCAACTTTCTCCTGCTGCTAGCACCTACAAGATGACTTAAATAAATAAGTCTTTTTTTTTTTTAATTTTTAAATGTTTTAAAATCTCAAAACCCTTGCCGTGTGTGTGTGTGTGTGTGTGTGTGTGTGTGTGTGTAATATCCTTGGTAGTGTTTTCATCTTCATCCCTTGAAGGTCAGTTTGGTTTTATAGCTATACAGTCTCCGTGATCAGAACAGTTTGTGTTACAAGTGTCCTTTCATAAGTCAGCTGTTTGGAATTTGTTTCCATCCAGAAACCCTGGCAGAAGAGGTAGAGAGCCAAGCTCTGAGCCAGGTGAGAGAAGTGTTAAGAGTGCTGTGACCCAAAATATATTTGAAAAGAAAGGAGCAGACCTCGGTGATAATGAGAGCTCTGGTCAGAAGATGAGGGCTGTTGAAAGCTGCATGTGTGGGAGAGTTTGCGGTCACTCCCCTCCTCTCCCTGAAGAGTTGCCGCTGGGAGTTACAGAAACCTGACTGGGCCGGGAGAGGGAGGGACGCTTGAGCACCAGGACACTGTCCCCTGTTCGTCCTCCCTTCACTGTTCATACCATCCCCTAGGTGTGAAGTGAGCTTTTAAGAAACCTGTTGCACTGCATCAGTAGTTTTCCTTAAATTAAGATTTGTCATTTTCTTTCCTTGACGTTGCTGTTCTTACTGCTCTTAAAAGTTTTCTTAGGAGCCGAGCAATTTTACAGGGATTAAGGTGCTTGGCTTTTGTGAGACTGACCCCAGTTTGAGTCTTGGCACTGCATTGGGTCCCCACGTGCTGCCAGGAGTAAGCCACTAAGCACCAGTGGGTGAGGTCCACTGCCCCTGCCGCCTCCTCCCCCCAAAATTTACTCAGCGATGTTTTTATACTGCAGTGACCTAAAAAAAGGTTGCAGTCTGAAACCTCAAGAAAATGCTTAATTTCTCCAAAAATCACAGTAGAATAACTATTTAGTAGCAGTTAAATTTTTTATGCGTTTGTGGTAAAATTAAAGACTGGTTTTCCTCGTACAGAATTTTTCTAAGATATAGATGACTTCACATATTGCGTACCACTGACGGCTCTAATATTAATATGAAAATGCACAAGTTTCCTTACTAGAAAGAGGAGAAAGACATTAACTGAGACTGGCTGATAAAAAGTGTTGTTGACAGTTGCCTTGCCTTTTCTGCATTTGTGATACTGCTACTCTTCAAAATCTTCATCCATACTTACTTACGTAGCTAAAACTATTTCCCTGAGTTGAATCACATCTGCTGGTTTGGGTCTCTTTGTCCAGTAAATGGCAACATATTCAAGGAAACTGAGTCGTATCTGCCTTCTCGATGGAAGTATTTATTTTAACTTTGCTTTCTGTTTATTTTCAGGAATTAAAGGAATTGCCCAGCCCTCTGCCTTTGTACCTACAGCTGAAAGTAATTCCTTTCAGCCTCAAGTGAAGACTTTGCCATCTCCTATTGATGCTAAACAGCAGTTGCAACGCAAAATCCAGAAGAAACAGCAAGAACAGAAACTGCAGTCCCCTCTGCCAGGAGAGTCCTCAACAAAAAAATCAGAAGGCGCCACCACCAATGGAGTGACGAGTCTTCCAAATGGGAACCCTGCGATCCTTTCTCCTCAGCCCATTGGCATAGTAGTGGCAGCTGTTCCTAGTCCCATTCCGGTAATGTCTTTTGAGAGTGTTTGGCCTTTCTGGGATGGTGGTAGAAGGAGACAGAAGTGTCAGGCACTAGAGTCTGTGATCACAGACCAAGCTCAGCTTCAGTCCATTGACGACAGGACACAGATTATTGATCACAAAGTGAACTAAATATGTACATAAAAATACAAAGCTCTAACACGTTTAAAGAATGCCTGTAACCAGTCAGAGCTTTATGTAAGAGATGAATTATTTTACCATTTTTCATCTGTAGCTTATCCAAGGTGCCACAATTACAAACATTAAAAAAAATAAACTAATATTTACTTGTAACTGATCATATACCATATATCATATACCATATATCATATTGTTTATGGTATATGATCAGTTACTTTTGGAAGAGCCTGGCAAGCTTCCCATGGTGTATTCGATGTGCCAAAAACAGTAACAATAACGGGTCTCATTCTCCTGACCCTGAAAGAGCCTCCAATACGGCACTGTATTGGAGGCTAAAATCTCAGGGCTAGGATGAATGGAGACGTTACTGGCACCTGTTCGAGCAAATCGATGAACAACAGGATGACAGCAATACAGTGATACAGAACATTTAGTTGAGGCAGATAATGATGTGTACGGATAGCATTTTCATGACAGCCTTTCTTTATGACTTGCTGTGTGAAATCCAGTGTGTTAGCACCTCAGTTTGTTTCCTTATCAACAAACGGAGGTGACCTGCGCTTCTCCTGTCTCAACTGAGGCGCCGTGAAAGGGCTCTCGAATTGAGAGTGCATCACTCTAACGCAAGTGTTCAATGCTACTATTGATGACATAATGATAGAAACACTTGATCTTGGTTTTTCTTTCTCTGTGACATTTTGTGGCAACATCCTGACATTAAAATATGGAATAATTGGTAAGCACACTCTTGCATCGTTTGCTGTAGAACAAACAAACTTAGGGAGTCGGTGTTTTTCTCAGAACCCTTATTCATGGAGACTTAGCACTGTCCTCCAGGTTAGATCCAGTTACAAGAAGGCTTTCCTGTGGGTGAGTTACCTTCCTGGTACAGGGTTCCAGAGACAGTTCTAGTTCCTATTCCTTTGAGATTATGTCTCCCCTTCATACAAATCCTTAAAAAGTTTCACCCTGGCATGTAGTTATCACCAGTGTGACAGTCCTAATTTTACTGGTTGAAAAGAATGTCAATGTTCTTCTTCCATTATATACTGCATTTTATAACTCACCTTACACCATGGTGCATTTACTATATTCATGTGCCTTGTTGTGCAGACCCTTGTCTTGAAAAGCCCTTAATATAGGAAATTCCTTTGTTTCTTTTCCTTTGAGCATGACATTTATTAACTCCCCTGTGTGATGCCACACCAGTACGGGAGTTCCTCCTAGAAGCGTGAGTCATTCTTTCTCTCCGAGACTTGCATCACGGTTTTCTCTTGTGCTTGTTTCTCACCCAACAGGTCCAGCGGACCAGGCAGTTGGTAACTTCCCCGAGTCCGATGAGTTCTTCTGATGGCAAAGTTCTTCCCCTCAATGTTCAGGTGGTCACTCAGCACATGCAGTCTGTGAAACAGGCACCAAAGACTCCTCAGAATGTCCCAGCCAGTCCCGGCGGGGACCGCTCTGCCCGGCACCGGTACCCTCAGATCCTGCCGAAGCCAGCCAACTCCAGTGCTCTCACCATCCGCTCTCCAACAACTGTCCTCTTCACGAGCAGCCCCATCAAAACTGCTGTCGTGCCCACTTCCCACATGAGCTCTCTGAACGTGGTGAAGATGACAGCCATCTCCCTGACAGCCAGCAACAGCAGCAGCGCCCCTGTTAAACAGTCTGCCTCAGCAAACAGTGCTCCGGGAGCCACGGAAGAGTCGAGAACCTTCCCACAGATCAAAAACGGCTCCGTTGTCTCACTTCAGTCTCCTGGATCCAAGGGCAGCAGCGGCGGGTGTTCGTCCGCAGTGGAGGTCAAGATGGAACCTGAGATCTCCTCGGACGAACAGCAGGTGGCACAGTGCCAAGACAGTTCGGAGGGGAATAAAACTCCCAAAGCAACACCGAGTGCCCTTCTGGGGCAGAAAAGCACGTCAGATGGAGCCGTGCAGAAACCTTCCAGCGAAGGTGCCGTGGAAGTCAAAGCGTCGAAGGTCTGTGGCCAGAGGACCAAATGTAAGAGCCGCTGTGGAGAAACCCAGCCCGCGCCAGCAGGCAGCGATCAAAGCCCGAGCGCCCTCACCACGGCCGCCCCCAACTTAACTCTCACCAGCACCAACTCACCGCCTAGTGCTGACTCAGCAAACAAAGACCCCAAAGTGTGCACTAAAAGCCCACGGAAACGACTGTCTTCTGCTTTGCAAGAGTCCCAGGTGCCTCCTGTCAAGAAACCAATTGTGGAGCAAGTTTCCGCAGCTGTCGAAGACCAGAAACCAGGCAGTGTTAAGAAGGACCACGCGGTCCCACATTCAGGGACGACAGAGAGTGTCGCGGCAGGCGCTGCCCTCCCGGGCGCCCTGTCCATAGACGTCAGCTCACACCTCGTGGCAAATCCACCCTTGAGTTCTTCTGCTCTTCTCCCCACAGACTTGGCTTCGGAAGCGCCCGCCACACCGTCGTCCTCTCCCGATATCAAAGTCAAGCTTGAAGGCAGCGTCTTTCTCTTGGACAGTGACTCGAAATCCGATGGCAGCTTCAACCCAGGCGAATGGCAGCAGGTCACAAAGGACCCGGAGTTCCTGTCTGCCGGCTGTGAGGAGGCCCAGGCCGTCAGCGTGGGGGTGATGCCTGAGCACCCTGACATCAGCGAGTTAGAGAAGTCGGTTTGGGAGCTCGAAGGGCTGCCCCAGGACCCATATCCCCAGCAGCTGCACGGCCAGATCCAAGAGTCGCCCCTGAGTCAGACCCCGGCCCAGTCCTCAGACCAGTTACCTCTCCAGTCAGAGCTGAAGGAGTTTGAGCCTTCGGTCTCGCAGACCCACGACAGCTACTTTCCTTTCGACGACGAGCTCACACAGGACAGCATCGTGGAGGAGCTGGTGCTCATGGAGCAGCAGATGGCGATGAACAACCCTCACGCGTATGGCAGCTGCCTGGGAATGGCCCTCCAGAGTCCGTCGGTCACGCCAGGAGCCCCGGCCTCCTCACACACCTCCAGCTCCCACTTCTACCATCCGATCCACAGCAATGGCACCCCGATCCACACCCCCACGCCCACCCCCACCCCCACGCCCACGCCCACCCCAACGCCCACCCCCACCTCGGAAATGATCGCCGGCTCTCAGGGTCTGTCCCGGGAGAGCCCTTGCTCGAGGCTGGCCCAAACCACCCCCGTGGATAGTGCTCTAGGAAGCAGCCGGCACACACCGATTGGGACTCCACACTCAAACTGCAGTAGCAGCGTCCCTCCCAGCCCTGTGGAATGCAGGAATCCGTTTGCCTTCACCCCGATAAGCTCCAGCATGGCGTACCATGATGCCAGTATCGTCTCCAGTAGCCCTGTGAAACCAATGCAGAGACCCATGGCCACGCACCCTGACAAAACCAAGCTTGAGTGGATGAACAATGGGTATAGTGGGGTGGGCAGTTCGTCGGTCTCTGGCCATGGCATCCTCCCAAGCTATCAGGACTTGGTAGAAGACCGTTTTAGGAAACCTCACGCTTTCGCTGTGCCGGGACAGTCCTACCAAGCTCAAGCCAGGCACCTCGACACTCACTTTGGCCGTGTAACTCCTGTCTCTCCCGTGCAGCATCAGGGCACTGCCGTAAATAACACCAACAAACAGGAAGGTTTTGCCGTCCCTGCCCCACTGGATAATAAAGGAACAAATTCATCCACCGGTGGCAGTTTCAGATGCCGGAGTGTGAGCCCTGCCGTCCATCGCCAGCGGAACCTGAGTGGAAGCACCCTCTACCCAGTATCCAACATCCCCCGGTCCAACGTGACCCCCTTTGGAAGTCCAGTCACCCCAGAAGTTCCTGTGTTCACAAATGTTCACGCAGATGCATGTGCCAACAACCTAGCCCAGAGAAGCCAGTCGGTTCCCTTGACAGTCATGATGCAGACAGCCTTCCCCAATGCGCTTCAGAAGCAAACAAATACTAAAAAAATCACCAATGTTTTGTTGAGCAAACTGGACTCTGATAATGATGATGCAGTAAGAGGTTTGGGCATGAACAACCTACCCTCCAATTACACAGCCCGGATGAATCTCACTCAGATCTTGGAAACCTCCCCAGTTTTCCCTAGTGCCAACTCACAGAATATGATCGATTCCAGCACTTCGGTTTATGAATTCCAAACACCATCTTACCTCACCAAAACCAGTAGCACGGATCAGATCAGCTTTTCTCCTGAAGATAATCAAGCACAATCCGAAATTGGAGAGCAACAGTTAGACTTCAGTAGCACTGTTAAAGACTTACTGAGTGGAGACAGCTTGCAGACCAGCCAGCCGTTGGTAGCTCAGGTCACCTCTGATCTCACGAGTGCTGCGTCTGACTTCTCTAGTGATCTCAGATTGTCGTCTGAGCTCTCAGGCAGCATCAACGATTTGAACACTTTAGACCCAAATCTACTGTTCGATCCGGGTCGTCAGCAGGGACAAGATGATGAAGCTACACTGGAAGAATTAAAGAATGACCCATTGTTTCAACAAATCTGCAGCGAATCCATGAGCTCTATGACTCCATCAGGTTTTGAGTGGATAGAAAGCAAGGACCATCCTGCTGTTGAAATGTTGGGTTGAATTGTGTTTTATAATACGTAGCACACTGTATCTAAAGACATATGTATTGTATTTGTCTTAATGGAAGTGCCTCCCGCAGCAGAAACACTATTAATTGTGACATTTTAAAAGAGTTTGCTGCAGAAGTGGTTTCTTCAAGTAGGAAATGGTTAGGCTTGCCTCAGTTCTTTCTTGATAATTTCCAGAGACAGTAGGCGATAGAAGAACAAGTATTAGGTTTTAAATTCTACAGCATTTCCCCCATTTAATCACATTGTTAGCGAACGATTGACTAACCGGCTTTTACAAGAGCAGTCTAGATCTTTATTTTGTGTAAATTTATTTTAGTCACTGGTTGATCTGCACAGAATTTAGAGAAAACCATTGATTTTTTCTGTTGTTGTTGGCATTATCTTTTAGATATGAAATCATAGCTAAGGTGAACTGTAGACAAGAAGGTCTTCCTTGGAACAGGGATAATATTCAGGTTATTTTAAGTATTTAGGCTTGAAGCATAGAGCTACTGTAGAATGAAAAATCTCTGTAGGACTTTCTGGGACTTCAGTACCATTTGCAACTACAATGAAGGGCTTAAATAGGAGAAAATAATGGAAAATTTAATATTAATTTAAGGAAAGCAGAAGCAGCACTAAAACTTTTAAAAGGAAAAACTAGTAGCTATTTGTATTTGTGACATTGCATTACTTCTTATTTCAGAGTGTTGGTTTTTAATATGGCGTGCGCACGCACACACACACATACCCCAAATAACTACAGACAGTATAATTTAATAGAATAAACACAAGCGTGCTAGGAAAATGTTTTCTGTTTATGTGATTGAGATTGGGGAATTAGAAAGGAAAATAAAAACATTTTCTTTCACAATGGCTGCATGCACATATACTAAAATCTATGATTTTATTTTGAGGAATCTTTAGTTGCAGAATTGTTAAGCCTTCAGTTGAATAATTTCTTCATTCCTCCTGAATTCAATTTCAATAAATACATCTTGTTTAAAGGATCCATTTGAAAATAAACAGGAGGGAGATAGCATTAAAAAACTGAACAAAAACATTATACCACCTAAGGTCTGAAGCCACAAATCTTTATATCTCTGATAAAACAAAGGGGATATCAATAATACTTGAAGAAGAGGAGCATTTTATTACATGCTTAATTTATTGTGATAGCCACAATTGCAAAAGAAGCACTCAGGATTTGTTTTAAAATGTTTCTCTCTATGGCTCTCATTTTGTTTTATGAATAGTTATTTATGAATTTCATGTTAACAAAAATCAGCTCACTAGTTGACAGTTCCACTTAGTGAGTTTCAAGATCGTTTTCAAAGAGATTTAAATATTGCCATTACGTCTTTAAAGCTAACGTTAAACCATTGCTGTGCTACCTTGAATCTAGCTAAGCTTTCCTATACCTTAATTAGGAAGCCAATCAGAAAACTACAATCAATGAATATTTAACAAGCATGATGAAGGGTTTAATTTAATAAGATTTCATCGTTCACTAAATTTGCAAGGTAGGGTATTAACATTTTGATAAATAAATGGTGCTAGGGTTGGCTCAGAGATTTATATATTAATAATGTCATAGTTATTGGCATTTGTGTATGTTTGCTGTTATCTTGATTTGATGATCTGTTAGATTTTTTTTTCTTGATGCTAGTTATTTCTTCACTGTACATTGAGACAGCACTACTGCACACCAAAGTATGCAATACCCAAAGGAAACTGTGTGATTTCTTCTTGTAACAAATTATGGGAGCCTTTCTCTATGAGATACTCTGAAAAGGAGATTTTTGAGGCCATTCTAATCCCTTGTTTACATTATTAGCTTCCTACAAATATAAAAATAATGGAATCTTTTTTGATAAAAATATGAAGACTGGAGGATTTTTAACCCCATGTACAGTATTGCAGCAAACACTTTAAATTTGGTTGAATTCGTCCAACAAACTTTCTGGGGTTCATATATTGCACTAAATTTGTTGAACCTGTGGTAGGCACATCTCTTAGGATAAATGCAACCAATTCAGTCCACAGATTAAAGTTTTTAAATGTGTTTCATTATGAAAAGACAAAATGTCATCCAAGTGACAGATAAAATTGTCTTATGTAGCAATGTGCATTGATCTCAATGAGATATTTCTATTTCTTATTCTCTTACATGAGAATATTACAGCAGGAAGAATTAAGTTTAGTTTGCTTCACCATGTTAATACATGATCACAAAATGTGCATGAGTGTTATTGACTTATCCTGTACAGTACAAGGTATTCCTGTAACCACTCTTTTTTTCTTGGCTGTATTGAAACTGGTTCAGTGATAACCAGGCAAGCATAGTTATTCACAAGTTATTCACTTTTTTATGTTTACTAATTCTGCTTAGTTATTGTTGAATATGTTCTTTTATTGGATTACTTTCATTGTTTTGATGTTTGAAACATTTTACATAATGTTTATCATGATAAGACTTCATGAAGTAAATAATTTTGCATATATTTGCAATAAGCACTGACTTTTGAACTGAAAAGAAGGAAAGTGGTTTTTTTTTTGTGCAGTGCATCTGAGGTTCATATAATAGTCTTGTACTATAATGTGCTTTACTACACCATAAATGACAAAAACAAGCCCTGTTTCATGTTTTCATTTAGTGCAAAAAAAAAAGAAGATCGATTTCCCCAGTGTTTTGTTGTCTGTTGTACCTGCTGAAACTACAGTAGTTGAATATTGCAGTAGCATTTCAGTTCTCTTTTTTTATTGAAAGTGCTCAAAAATTGTTTTTTAAATGTTTTCAGAAACAATTAAAAGCATTTTATATTAAACTGACTGAATCTTCAGGTGATTTCTGGGTTCTATTTACACAGGCAAGCGTGCCATTTTACAGGCATACCTGATGCCCTGCTTCTGTCGATTTTGTGAAAATTTAGAGAAATGGATACACATCAGCACAGCACAGAATAGAGCTGCTGATCTGCTTGCTGCCATGAATCTAGAGGATACGCAGATCTTTTTGTCAGACTCTGCTGTTGGGACAAGGCCATCGACCTTTATGTTGTCCAAGCAAAAGAGATCTTCTGCTTCTTTATAGTACTTGCCGTGAGATATTAGCCTATCAAGTACCCAAATACATGTATTCAGGCAGCTAGAGTAGAAAAAAATAATACAGAACTCAGAATTTGAAAGTAGTCTGTGTCTCCAGAAGCAGAATAGGTATTTCCATGCATCAGAAATGCCAGGTCGGGGCCTGAGAGAGTACAGCAAGTAAGACACCTTGGTACTGCCAGCTGTGATCCCTGAGCAATGCTCGGTGTGGCCCCCAGACAAAAGAAATGCAGAGTAGTAAGTACCCTGGTCCTTGGGCCCAGAGTCGGTCCTTTAAGCCTTAGAAGTAGCCAGAAATTTCAGCTCCTAAAGAGTAATGAAAACCGGTGTTTGAAAAATAAGAAACTGGTGTTTGAAATGGAGTTTCACTGTTGAAACAAAACAAGATTAAACAAACAGCCGGTGCCTGGGACTGAACATATCTCTCATAGCCAGGTTTGGAGCCAAACAGCCAACTCATTCCCATTATCTCTACAGAACTGCTTTTGGATGGCGGTACTTGCAAGTTTGAAAGAAAAGAAGAAAGCCTGGAAAGGGAGAGGTGAAATTTTAAAAATACACATGCGCGAGATGTGCCTGCAAACCAAAACTCTGTAAGAAGAAAAGAAAACGAACTCTAAGCAAACAAAAGTAATGAATGATTGGGAATCTCAGTGAAGAAGGAAGCAAAAGGGGGATGGGCGGATTTATTTTGGTTTTGGGGCCACCCAAACTCTGCGATAGTCAGGACTTTCCCCTGGATCTGCGCTCTGAAATCACACTTCACAGTGTTCACGGGACCATATGAGGTGGCAGAGATTGAACTCAGGTGGGCCAGGTGCAAGGCAGATGCTATACTGTGCTCTTCTGTACTATGGCTCTAGCCCAAGAGAAAAACCATTGATGGCCAAGAGCCAGCCAACAGTTAGCAGGATGAAATGAAGCCAGTAACAAATGGGGCTGAACTTAACTGTGTCCATTTTGGCTGCAAGTTAGGAAACACAGTACTGGCTTAAACTGTGAGCACAAATTTTATTTGGGAAATCCCCAGCCACATTCAACACAGTGTGTACCTCACGGTTCAGACATTGGGGTGTGCTGCTATTTCAGCTCAGCAGTGTTGGGGCCCCAAGGACAATTGTTGGTTTAAGGATTTCAGAGGAAAAACAAATTTGAGGAACCGGAGAGATGCTTATGACACTTCCCTTGTGGTTGACCCGAGTTGATCCCTGGTATTATTGTAGTCTCAATAATCCCTGAGCACAGAACCAGAAGTAAGACTTGAGCATAGCTGGGTATGGCCCCCAAAACAGTATTTGGGGACAGGAGATTCAGGGGTTCATTTAATTCCGTGTTCTCAATCTGATTGTTTCTGTTCCATCTTCATCTTTGCTTTTGTGTCTCTTGTCCTCTGGTCACGGAACAGCTGCTGCTTAAAACAACCCACTTCACCCTGTGCAGTCTTTTGAGGGAATTTTTTGGATAAAAAGGAGGACTGATGCCAAGTTTACTTAGATTCTTGTTATGTTCTTGATAGCTAGGAAAAGGGCCCTCTCCTAAAGTATGTGGTCATCTGCCTAAAATGAGTTTAACAACTTTGGGAGATCATGGGGACTTGTGGTCTCATGCCTATTTTTGAGGGGCTCACAGTCCCTCAATCAGAGGGCTGATTGTTCTTAGAAATGTGCTAATTGGAGGTGTATATATAACCGTTCTTTTTTTGTGGGAGGGATGGTGAGAATTTACACTCAAGGAACTGAGAATAGGGCAGGTGTTGGCTCTCAGGAATACATTTAGAGGCTGTCTATTTGCTGGTATAACCTGTTCACTGGTGTCATGTCTTCTCAAGCTTGAAAAAATGATCCTGGTTGTGCATCCAAAAATATTGATTTAGCTTTTTTGCAATTTGTTCCAGTACCTGTTGCTATCGGAGAATCACTTGTATCACTTTGCAGTCCAGTTGGTCATTGATTTGCTTGAGTGGGCGCCAGTAATGTCTCAATTCATTTCTGTCGCGTGCTAGCGTAGCCCAGTGGAATATTGGCTCTTTCAGGGTCGGGGGAATGAGACCCGTTATTGTTAACCGTTTTTGGCATATCAAATACATCACGGGTAGCTTGCCAGGCTCTGCCATGCGGGCAGGCTACTCTCGGTGGCTTGCCAGACTCTCTGAGAGGGAGAAACTGCATCGCTCTCTTCCAGGAGATTGGCTGTTGATGAAATTGCATGGCACTGGGGGCAGTTTGTGGGTGTGACTGTCAAGCTACTAGAAAACAGGGGATCTGGGTGGAGGAGGCCCAGTCCCAATCTGAGCAGGCTTGGAGATCTCAGCCATGAGTCCCGCATACCTGGGTTCTTCTTTTGGTTCCCTTATGGGTGAGGCTCATCCGAGTGTGTGGAGAGTGGCCTTGAGCATGGCTGTGGTTGGGTTCTGGAGGTTTTCAGCTGCCGGGGTTCTTCTTGGGACGGGGAGGGAAACTCAACCCACCCGCTCCGAGGGGCTCCGGTGAAGACAGCCTGGCACGGGGTCAGGAGGTTCTGCCTATTAGAGAATAACACATTTTTTATGTTGTTAAGTCTGTGGAGATTGATAGGTGATACTCTTGGTGAATTTTGAGATAATTAGGATTAAACATTTGTGGGTGATCAGTTTCGGTAATCAGATCTGCCCTTTTTTGATGGTGGTTCAGAGGTGACCAGGGGTTACACGCTTGATGTGCTTGCTAGGGGTGGAGGTGGGGGATCATGAACAACAGTGCTGGGGATTCAAGATCAGATTTGGTCTTTTTGCAGGGCAGGTGCTCTGACGTTGGCTCTCCATGGGTCCCTGTAATCTGAAGTATTAAAAATAGGTGTTTATGACCAGTCTTCTAAGGATGAGTAGGGAAAAGCAAAAAAAAAAAAAAAAGACTATAATGACCAAAATCGATTTTATTCTAATTATAATTAGAAGTAGTAGTAATTTAATACTAAATTCTGAAAAGGGTGAAATGTATCAAAAAAAAGTAGTATTACTGTTACAGAAGATATTCTTTCACTACACCTGTAACAAATACTTTGCACATCTTGTTTCCTTCTTCTTACAATCCTGAAAGAACACTTTTCCTTGTGGAGAGACAAACTGGTAAGAGTAACTGGCAAAAATCAAAGATTAACTGGTACGGGTAACAACTTGAAACAGGATGAGCTGAGGTTATGGGGTTCAGACTTCGTTCATAGTCATTATGCCATATATGTAAGATACTGGTTCAAATGATCTACTATAGTTGCTTGATGTGGTAGCTACACTGGAATTTTCATTCTGATTTAAAATGCCTGATCAAATTTTATTTTTGTGGGCTCTTTATTTCTCTCTCTCTAATGCTGGGTATTGAACCCAAGGCCTCACACAAGCAAGGCAAGTGCTTTTCTGCTGAGCTATATCCGTGGCCAGATCTTATTTCGGTTTCTCATGCTTTCTTGTCATCATTATTGCTTTAAGGTTACACATGTATTTCCTCTAAACTACTTGAATTTTTCTTATCTCTCCACATGGTAACAGTGCATGCCCCAATGTGTTGGAAGCCCAGAGAAAAATGAGATTAAGATATCGAATGTTTTACACAAAGCATTTGAGCACATTTCTTAAGAGGTACACAGAACCATATTTGTGAGCCACACTGACAAAGTTTTACCTGCCATTTGGATTTCTACGACAGTGGCAAGGCCAGGATTGCAAGGTGCAGTGGGGTCACCAAGCAGAGACTTTTTTTTCACTGGTACAGTTCTAACCTGGCAAACTCCCCGTGGCATATTCGATATGCCAAAAACAGTGACAACAAGTCTCACAATGGAGACATTACTGGTGCCCGCTCAAGCAAATCGATGAACAACAGGAGGACAGTGCTACAGTGCTACCATTCTTATCATCAGAAAGTACATTCTGTAAGAGAACCATCTGTGGCTAAGTGGAACCACCTACCAAAGTCATAAGAAGGCTGGAGAGGGCAGATTTCTCTGTAATACTTTTCATAATGCAAACATGATGGTGGCGATCACTCTTCCGGCCCTTAGGTGAAGCCACTTGCTCTGCTCTGGTGACTGTGAGGTAAGCCATCCTGCTAGTCCGAACCGCTTGCCTCTGGTTATTTTCCATGAGAGTCTTTCTGGTATGTCACTTCTTTGGGTTTCTAGTCACAGTTCAAATTCATAGTCTAAACATAGCTGTCGGTTTTAAGCAGAAATGGGGGTTAGACTAGCATAAGGCTCACTAGACCGTGGTGGGTTCCCACAAGAGCTCCTCACTGCATCTTACTCTCCCTTGAAATTGGGAAAGCAGAAGCTCTTAATAAATGCCCGATTTCAGCAGGGCGTTTGATTACTGTTTCACAGAAAGAACAGAAGAAATTTAGGTGGGTTCGTATTGCTTCAGCAGCTAAAGATAATAGATCAAATTGAAAGGCGATCATAGCGTTCTTGTGATTGGTGTCAAGCCAGGCTTCAAGTATTAGTTCTGCTAATTTTAACTGTGACCTGGAACAAGTGATTTCATTATTAGTAATGATAACCATCTGGTATTTTCTAGTCCTGTTTCTCTGGGTCCTGGCCTGTTGGCTGTTTTGTGAAGACATCTTGTGTGAAGACACTGTCTGCTTGAAAACAGTAGTCACCACTTCCAAACAGATTGTCGATATTTTCAGAATCAAGATGAAGACTAGCCCAGATGCACACAGAAATACCTCGGATCGTCTGTTTCCCCCATCCCGAAGTGGGCCCCAGTTTACAAAAGGTTGTGCCAGGAGAGATGTTGAAATGAAAAACCACATTAATGTAACAGTATCTGTTGCGGAAGTAGGCATATGGTCCCGTTCTAACATCCCTGTGCCAAGGGAAATGTCTGCGTTCAGCGGATCTTTTGTCTCCTCAGGCAGATGCAATCTCTGTGAGCAATGTAGGGATTAAGAAATTTTACCATAAAGAATGTTTCTTGCTGCTCTGGTTTTTTCCTGTGGTGGGTCTGGAATGATGGTGGACACAAACCACCTGATGTCTATTTTACAGTGATAGCACATGGTTGGCTCCAAGACGGGCATGGGGTGGGGAGAGGCTTTTCTCTGTACCCAAATTTGCAGTTTTTCTTCTACCACATAAGTTTGTTGTGGTAAGTCCTGTGGATTGGCTGGCCCGGTTTTGTTCCAGCTGCCTCTCAGTATGCAGAGTCTAAGAAGCCAAAAACCACAATTTCTAGACTTCTTAACTCAGCGTGTGTGTGTGTGTGTGTGTGTGTGTGTGTGTGTGTGTGTGTGTATTACAGCCCTTCTGTTGTATTCTGGGAGGATCTAAAGAATGAAAGTGAGGCAGATAGAGCCAGAGCAATAGTACAGTGGGGAGGGCACTTGCTTTGTACACAGCTGACCCGGTTCAATCCCTGGTACCCCATAAGAACCGCCGAGGAGTGACCCCTCATGCAGAGCCAGGAAGAAGCCCTCCCCACCACTGGTTGTGGCCCAAAGACAGGAACACTGAAGTGGAGCTGAGAGTATCCAGCTGGACCCTCTTTGGTGACGTTCTCCTGTGGGCAGGCCCTGTGTCAAAGGCCTCGGCAGCAGCATTCTCGCGTCCATTGAGTTGAGACTTTTCAGTATGGACGGTTTATGTTCCAGGGCTAAGAATTCACCAGTTCTGTGAATGTGGAGAGTGGTCCTGGGAGCACTGATGGCAGCAGCAGCTTACAGGCATAAACTCAACACCCTGAGGGCCAGGTAGCTCTGACATAGTGTTCTGGAAGTCACTTCTGGAGGCTGAGTATAAATTCCCCACTTTAAACTTTTCTGCCAGAAAAACTCAGACTAATCCTTACTCTTAAGCTATATGCCTGTAGGGGCTGGAGCAAGAGCACAGCGGTTAGGGCGTTTGCCTTGCACGCTACCCGGGTTCAATTCCCGCATCCCATATGGTCCCCTGAGCACCACCAGGAGTAATTCCTGAGTGTATAAGTCAGGACTAACCCCTGTGCATGGCTGGGTGTGACCCAAAAAGGGGGGAAAAAAGCTACATTCCTGTAGACTAGGACGCGATCTTGCACCCCCAGACCTTTTATTTATTTATTTATTTATTTTATTAGTGAAACACCATGAGGTACAGTTGTAGATTTACAAATTTTTGTGCTTGGGTTTCGGTTATACAATGATCAAATACCCATACCTCCACCAGTGCCCAATTTTCCACGACCATGGATAATATCCCTCCCGCCCATCCCCCCCCCCCCCACCCTGCATCTGTGGCAGGGCATTCCCTTTCGTTCTCTCTCTCCTTTTGGGTGTTGTGGTCTGCAAAAGAGGCATTGAGTGGCAAACATGTTCAGTCCATAGTCTGCTTTCAACATGCATCTCCTCTCCTGGGGGATCCTCCAAACACCCTTTATTTGGTGCTCCCTTCTCTATCTGAACTGCCCTTTCCCCTAGAATACCCGGCTGGCCTCTAAGCTATGGAGTAATCCTCCTGGTGTTGATCTCAGCTATTCTTGGGTATTAATCTCATATTTTGTTACTTTATATCCCCCAGATGAATGTAATCTTTCTATGTCTATCCCTCTCTTTCTGACTCATTTCGCTTAGCATGATACTTTCCATATTGTACCACTTGTATGTAAATTTCATGACTTCATCTTTTCTAACAGCTACATAGTACTCTATTGTGTAGATGTACCCAAGTTTCTTTAACCAGTCATCTGTTCTTGGGCATTCAGGTTTCTTCCAGTTTCTGGCTATTATAAAGAGTGCTGCAATGAACAAACAAGTGTAGATGTCACTTTGACTATACATTTTTGCCTCTCTGGGATATATTCCCAGGAGTGCTATTCCTGGGCCAAATGGGAGCTCAATTTCTAATTTTTTTAGAAACGTCCATACTGTTTTCCAAAAGGGCTGAACTAGTCGGCATTCCCACCAACAGTGAAGGAGTGTCCCTTTCTCGCCACATCCGCGCCAGCATCGGTTTCTTTTGTTCTTCTGAATGTGGGCCAGTCTCTGAGGTGTGAGATGGTATCTCATTGTGGTTTTGATCTGCATCTCCCTGATGATTAATGATGTAGAGCATTTTCTCATGTGCTTTTTTGCCATTCGGATCTCTTCTTTAAGAAACTTTCTGTTCATTTCATTGCCCCATTTTTGGATGGGGTTGGATGTTTTCTTCTTGTGGAGTTCAACCAGTACTTTGTATATCCTTGATATCAACCCCTTGTCAGATGTGTATTCGGCAAATATCCTTTCCCATTCTGTAGACTGTCTTTGTATTTTAGTCACTGTTTCTTTGGAGGTGCAGAAGCTTCTTAGTTTAAGATAGTCCCATTTATCTATCTCTGTTTTTACTTGCTCAGCCAGTGGCGTGGCATCTTTGAAAATACCATTAGCCTCAATGTCATGGAGGGTTTTGCCAACTTTGTCTTCAATGTACCTTATGGATTCTGGTCTGATGTTGAGGTCTTTAATCCATTTTGATCTTACTTTTGTACATGGTGTTAGGCAGAGTTCTGAGCCCATTTTTTTGCATGTAGCCGTCCAGTGATGCCAGCACAATTTGTTAAAGAGGCTTTCCTTACTCCACTTCACATTTCTTGCACCTTTATCAAAGATTAGATGATCATATGATTGAGGGGAGATGTCAGTGTATTCAACCCTGTTCCATTGGCCCCAGACCTTTTATTGTTGTTCCTCTCTGCATTCAGTCACAGTGGTCTCTATCCTGGTGATTTCCTTGAATCGTAAGAAAAGCAATGTGTTCTCCCTCCAGGATCAGCATTCCAGCTGGTTATTTGGATTTGGAATCCTTGTACAATCTGTCATTGACTTTTCTTGTTTTACTTTCTCTACTTAATCACTTAAAACATTCATTTTTAAAACTGTATAAGGAAAAATAAATTAGTTATTCGATATGCCAGACACAGTAACAACAAAGTCTCCAATGGAGACGTTACTGGGCCCACTCGAGCAAATCGATGAACAACGGGAGGGCCTTACTATTTTTTTTTTTCGGGCTGGAGCAATAGCACAGCGGTAGGGCATTTGCCTTGCACGCAGCCAACATGGCCGACACGAGTTCGATTCCTCCGCCCCTCTCGGAGAGCCCGGCAAGCTACCGAGAGTATTCGATATGCCAGACACAGTAACAACAAAGTCTCCAATGGAGACGTTACTGGGCCTGCTTGATCAAATCGATGATCAACGGGAGGGACTTTACTTACTTTACTTATTCTTGGGGCCAAAGTGATAGTATAGTGGGTTGGGGCACAAGCCTTGCACGCAGCCAACCCAGGTTTCATATGCCAAGTTGGTATTCCATATAATCCCCCAAGTATAGCCATGGGTAATTCTTGAGTACAGAGCCAGGAGTATTCTTGGATTCAACAAGTATACAACAAGTACTCCCTTGAACATTCCTGGGTGTGACAAAATGAAAAAATTGGTTATTCTGCCTAAGTGAGTTGCTCCTCTAGTAAAGTAAAAGTAAATGCCCTCCCGTTGATCATCGATTTGCTCGAGCGGGTCCAGTAACGTCTCCATTGGAGACTTTGTTGTTACTATGTTTGGTATATCGAATATGTCACGGGGAGCTTGCCAGGCTCTGCCATGCGGGCGAGATACTCTTGGTAGCTTGCCGGGGCTCTCCGAGAGGGGCGGAGGAATCGAACTCGGGTCAGCCATGTTGGCTGCGTGCAAGGCAAACGCCCTACCGCTGTGCTATTGCTCCAGCCCTGTGCTATCTAGAGTTGCTCCTCTAGATAACCAAATTACAGATGAGGGGAGTTCTGTATAGAAATATTCTAGTTAATAAAAGAGGAGGGAGTGAAAAGGTGGGAATATTCTTTTACTAAGTCCAAAGAATTGAGCTGATCTGAGTATCAAATGGCTGCTACAATTCAAAAGGAAGCAAATAGATATTGAAGCCTCTCAGCAGAAAGCAGCCCTCTTGGCTCTGAATTAAAGTGAAAACTAATAAATTACTATCAAAAACAAGAAGTACATAGATCATGATTGCAGTGTCTTGGGGAATAATTAATAAAATCAAGAATCTGAGCAACACTACAGATCAGTTTCAGTTTCTTTAACAAATAGTTTTCAAGAGGAAAAAAAGCAAGCAGTAGAAAGATAAACCTGTAGATTAAAAGGGAAAAAAGGTTTTAACTTAGTTTATATTTAGAAACACTTAAAGCTGTAGTGTTTTGGCATGCACACCTGAGACATAAAATATAAAGAAAAGGAGATGAACACCATAAAAATTAAATAAAGGCCAGCCAGAGAGATAGCTCAATAAGTGTGCATGTTTTGCGTGCAAGAGGTCGGAGTTTGAACCCCAGCACCATAGGGTCCCCTGAGCACCTCTAAGTGACCCTCAAGCACAGAGCCAGGAATAGCTACCAGGTACCACTTGGGGGTGCCCCCTGCCAAAAATAACAATAAATATATCTATGATAACTACAAATGTTCTGTTTCTTCACCTACTTGGCATTTACAAGACAAGTTTGCTCACAATAACTTATTAAGGTACTTGTTTTATGTAAATATATTGCTATTGTATAGTTTTTAAAGTTTGGCATAGAGGATTATATAAAGCAGTATATTGAAAATCGACAATGAGAAAATTCACTTTTCCTATATCAGCTGCATTTATTTATTTATTTTTAATGTAGGAGTACTGCTATTCAGCCATTGATTAAACTGATTGAATTGGGCATGAACTCCACATTACTTTTTTTTTATTCAGAATGTTAATTTTATCTTGGGCTGGAGCGATAGCACAGCAGTAGGGCATTTGCCTTGCATGCAGCCAGCTCAGCAGAGCTGGGTTCGATTCCTCCGCCCCTCTCAGAGAGCCCGGCAAGCTACCGAGAGTATCTCGCCTGCATGGCAAAGCCTGGAAGCTACCCATGACGTATTCAATATGCCAAACACAGTAACAAGAAGTCTCACAGTGAAGACATTACTGGGCCCGCTTGAGCAAATCTGAACAATGGGAGGACAGTGACAGTGTTAATTTTATCTTATTATTATCTTTCCCCCTTTTTATTGATTCACCTTGAGGTAGTTACAAAGTTTTCATGGTTGAGCTTCGGTCATACGATAATCAAACACCCCTCTCTTCACCAGTGCACATTTTCCACCACCAAAATCCCCAGAGTTCCCCCCAACCCTTGTTCCAACCCTTCCCCTGCTTCTGTGGCAGACAATTTCCCCCATACTTTCTCTCTACATTTGATATTTCAACATCAGTCCCACCACCTCTCAAAACTGCCAAAAAGGCAATGCTAGACTATTTGTTTTGTATTGCTTGTTATGGATAGAATATAATGTCCAGGAAATTCTGTGTCGTTCTCTTTCAGGAGCTTTAGTTTACAGTCTCTGGGTCTTGGTCGTTGGTGAGGTTACATGGCACTGGGGGCAGTTTGTGGGTGTGACTGCCAAGCTACTGGGAAACTGGGGACCTGTGGGGAGAAGGCCCAGTCCCAATCCAAGTGAATTTGGACATCTCAGTCATGGGTTCCCACATACTTGGGTTTTCCTGCCAGTCCACTCTGGAGTGAGGTTCATCCCGTGTTGGGTGAGGCTCGTCCCCTCTTGGATGAGGCTTGTCTGAGTGTGTGGAGAGTGGCCTTGAGCATGGCTGTGGTTGGGTTCTGGAGGTTTTTGGCTACAGGAGTTCTGCTTGGGGCAGAGAGGAATGCTCAACCCGCCCCCCTCGGAGGTGCCCTGGTGAAGACAGCCTAGCGCGGGGCCAGAACATTCTGCAATGCTCTCTTCTGGGAGCTTTATAGTCTCTGAGTCTTGGCCATTGATGAGATTACATGGCACTGGGGGAAGTTTGTGGGTGTGACTGCCAAGCTACTGGAAGACTAGGGACCTGGGGGGAGGAGGCCCAGTCCCGATCCAAGTGGGTTTGGAGATCTCAGTCATGGGTTCCTGCTTACCTCCACACCACTGGCCCTAACTGCGTCTTTTGATCTCTTTTGAGATTTATGGGTCTGAAATAAGGCCAATAAATGAGCTTATATAGCTGAGCCAGAGGTGGTTTGTTGGTGTGACTCCCACATACCTAGATTTTGGCTGTTTGATTTCTTGATAAACTTGGCCCCAAGTTGTTGGGGTCTGGCCAAAGGCACAGCAGCAATTTGGGGGTATCTGGAAATCTGAAGTCACCATCAGGCTGCTGATGCACTCAGGTACAGGTTGACCTGTTGGCTGCAACATACCTCCAATATCAGCTGCATTTAGGCTGACCAAATAGTCTGCCTGACAAAGGAAGGAGTGATAATATTATAAAATCATCACTTTGCGGCCCTCCTGAAGTAGAATATTCAGGAAAATACAATCAGTGGGTAGAGCAAGCAGGTGTGAATCTATAGGAGTCTACAATGAGAAGGTCAGTCTGACCCCATCTGACCTCTGATAAAGTTTAGATCACTATGAATACATGTGTGGTAAGTAGACATTTGATAATTCCCATTTATGAATATCAAGATACTGTTTCTCAACCCTTTTCCAACTGTGGCTCCCTTCCAAATTTGTTTCCTTTCTGTAGCCCTATCTCCTGCTGGGGAGGCCCCTGAGTCCCACGCCACAGCCCCTCCATTTCTGCGATTTCACTAGTAGTCCTCTTGGAATATCCCAGGGGCCCATAGGAGGCTTCATGGCCCCAGGCTGAGAAACATAAATAGAGGAACAAGTTAGCACTGTTGGGAAATGATCAGACTGACTTAGATTTGGGGGTATTTTAGGGGTAACTGATAAGTTTCCTCAAGTCAATGACATAAATTAAAATCAAAATTGGGTGATGCAGAGTGGACAGACAGAAGTGGACATAGAACTCTAGAAAGGACATGCTGTATCTGAACCTTGTCTGGAGAGAGTATCTCAGCCAGGGGCCAAGGGTCTCCTCAGGGGGACACAGGAATGAAACAAGGATGGAGGGGGTCAGGCCTGAGGTAAGTCTGAGAACATAACTGAAACAAACCAGCTTTTTTAAAAAATATTTTTTGAGAAATCAGGGAAATTTGGATATGGACTGAATACTAGCTGAGTCAAGGAACCGTTTGATGTGGTAATAGCACTTTGTAAGAAAAAACTAAAATTTTATACCCACCTGTCTCCTTTCTACTCACCCCTTTCTCCTCAGATAACCTTACTTCCTTTATAAATGTCCTCTGGTTTGTTTCTTCCACTTTTTGTTAGTTCATCAAATGTGTACCCTTATGTTGCACACATAGCTAGTTAGGCAAGAAACCAACTATAAACTTTCACGCAGCACTTGCCTTTTTCCTGCTCACTTATTTCTCTCTAAATAATTCCCTTGAGCTCCTGTTGCTTTGTTGTAAAGTAAAGGTAAAGGCCCTCCCGTTGATCATGGATTTGCTCGAGCGGGCCCAGTAACGTCTCCATTGGAGACTTTGTTGTTACTGTGTTTGGCATAACGAATACGTCACGGGGAGCTTGCCAGGCTCTGCCGTGCGGGCGAGATACTCTCGGTAGCTTGCCGGGCTCTCCTAGAGGGGCAGAGGAATCGAACTCGTTGGCTCGAACATGTTGGCTGCGTGCAAGGCAAACGCCCTACCGCTGTGCTATCGTTCCAGCTTTGTTGTAAGTGGCAGAATTTTATCTTTAGTACAACAGATAGTATTGTAATGTATGAAGGTACCACATCTTCTTTATTCAATCATCTACAGACTGGCAGGCCTTTTGGTGACTTCCGTAATTTTACTATCATAAGCAATACTGCAGTAAATGCTAGAGAGAATTAGCTCTGTTGATGTTCTCTTGTTTTTTTTTTCTTTAATTTTTGTTTGTTTGTTGGCCACACCTAGCAATGCGCAGGGATTACTCAGGACTCTGAGCTCAGGCATACTCCTTTCAGTGCTCAGGGGACTATATGGGATCCTGGGGATCGAACTCGGGTTGACTGCGTGCAAAGCAAAAGGCCTCCCTGCTATACTATAGCATTCCCCCCTCGTGTTCCTTGAACAGATACCCAATTGTGTGACTGCCAGATCACCTGGTATTTCTCAACACCATTTGTTGAAGAGAATTTCCTTTCTCCACTTTGTGCTTTAGCTCCTGGAACTCTGTGGCTGACAGGGGTTAGAGCTGGTGGCCATTGTCACCATCATCAGTAAGAGGTAATGTGTTTCTGAATTTTATATTCTTGGTTCTTTTGTGGTAAATTAACTTACTGTATGTGTGAGCATTTCATTTTGGGTTCTAAGTTATATCCAATTCATCTGTATTTCTATTTTCATCCTTCAGGAGATTTCTATGTTTATTTTCATATCACCTGCAAATAGTGACTGTTTGACATCTTCTTTCCCAGTTTACAGCTGGTTTCTTGCCTAACTATTATGTCTAGACCTTCCAATACCATACTGACTAATAGTGGTGAGAGTGGCTATCCTTGTCTTAGACTAATCTTAGAGAGAAAGGTTTCAGACTTCCACTATTGAGTATTATCTTAGCTGCGAGTTTGGCTTGCTTGTTTTTGTGTTCTTGCTATTCCCATGTTGTTGAAAGTCTTGGTCATACTCGATGTCGAAATTTGTCCCAGTATGCACTGACATGGTTTTGTGGCTGAAGGAATACTTCCAGTAGTGCTCAAGAGGCAATAGAGTGTTAAGGATAGAATTCAGAGTCCTGTGCACCTGCAACACATGTACTCTAACTCTCTCCCTGGTTCTGACATAGGAGTTTTATCTTTATATATGTGTGTGTGTAGTGAATGACAAATTGTTTTGCTTATGTTCTTACATTTCTGGTATAAATCCCACTTGATAGTGGGATTCTTTTAATTTTTAATTTAAAATCTATAATATAATTTTAGTATATTCTTTTTTAAATTTAGTTTTATTTTTATAAAGTTGTTCACAATAATTAATTGCATTTAATACTCAAATACCAACCCTACCACCCTGCACTTTCCTACCACCATGAGAGGAAATTGTGTGAAGGTTGTTGTATTTCATCCTACAGCCATTTAAGCCCTTATATAAGAGATTATAAACATGTATGTTAAACCCAAACAAATGTGTGCTACTTTTGCTACATCAGTGGGCTAGAATATGAGAGGTCACTCCAGGAATTCTGAAATTTAGAATATGGTCATAGAGCAGCTTCACTCATGGGTAAGGTCTATACCACTCTCTTCTTGACCATTGATGAGATTATATAGCACCAGGGCAGTTTGTGGGTGTGACTGCCAAACTACTGGTAAACTTGGGAGCTGTGGGGAGGAAACCCAGTCCCTCTTTGAGTGAGCTTGCAGATTTCAGTCACGGGTCCCACATACCTGATTTTTTTCTGCAGGTCCTCTCATGGGTGAGGCTCTTCTGAGCCCATGAGAGTGGCCTTAAGCATATATATAGTTGAGTTCTGGAGGTTTTAGACTGTCAGGGTTCTGCTGGGGTGGGGAGGGAAGCTCAACCCGGCCCATTCCGAGTTGCCCTGGTGAAGAAAGCCTGGCACGGAGTCAGAATGTTCTATGTTGCTCTCTTCTGGGAGTTTTCTTTTAGTATATTCTTTAATTCAATAAGATTATGTTATGTAGGTGCTACTAGCTTTGCACCTACATTCACTAGAGTTACTGGTTTCTAGTTTTCTTTTTTTCATCAGGTTCTTGTCTGACTTAGTATCAGAGTAATAAAATGTTGGCTTCATAAAATGTGCTTGGAAAAATTCCTACACTTAGACTTTTTGGAAGAACTTGATAGGAATTCTTCTTGTTAACAGATTGACTCACCTTTAAAGATTTGGCAAAACTCCCTAATGAAACCACTTGTTCTTGGACTCTTGTTTTGGGGGACACTTTTGCTTCTCTTTGTTCTTCTCAGGTTTTATCATTTCTTTCTAATTTAGTCTTTTTTTTTTCCTTTTGGGTCACAACTGGCGATGCACAGGGGTTAATTCTGGCTCTACACTCAGGAATCACTCCTGGCAGTGCTCAGGGGACCATATAGGATGCTGGGAATTGAACCTGGGTTGGCCACATGCAAGGCAAACACCCTACCCACTGTACTAGCACTCCAGCCCCCTGATTTAGTCTTGAGTGGTTCTAAGATTCAACACATTTATCTATTTCTTCTAAGTTCTCCAACTTAGTTGCTTAAAGATATATTTTATATTCCTTTTACTTGTATTGTAATATCTCTCTCTCATTTTAGATCCTGTTCTGAGGGGGCCTGATCAGCAATGATAAGAATTTCAAGAGCACTCCTGCTCTGTGACCTGGTGAGATAGTGCAGTGTCAGCGTTCTCGGAGCTACCAGACAGGGCACAGAGCATGCCAGGGATAGAATCCAGGACTGAGTGCGTGCCGGCCCAATGAGCTCTCTAACCAGCCCCTGCTCCTGTGTATTAAGGCTTTTCTCTATTTTTAATTAGTTAAGTCCAGCAAAAGTTTGTCCTTTTTCAATCCTTGCAAAGAACAAATTACTGGTTCATTTCTATTGTTTTTAATTCTGCTTTTTAATTTCTATGCTTTTAAAGCAATTTTATTTTTATGTATTTATTTTTTGGGTAGGGCATCTGCCTTGCACGCAGCCAACATGGCCGACACGAGTTCGATTCCTCCACCCCTCTCGGAGAGCCCGGCAAGCTACCGAGAGTATTCGATATGCCAGACACAGTAACAACAAAGTCTACAATGGAGACGTTACTGGGCCCGCTCGAGCAAATCGATGATCAACGGGAGGGCCTTTACTTACTTACTTACTTACTTTTGGGTCACATGTGGCAATGCACAGGGGTTACTTCTGGCTCATGCACTCAGGAATTACTTCTGGCGGTGCTAAGGGATTAGGGATATGGGATGCTGGGAATCGAACTCAGGAGGCCGTGTGCAAGGCAAACACCCTACTTGCTGTACTATTGCTCCAGCCCCCTAAAGCAGTTTTATTAAGGCACTGTGATTTGCAATTTTTTCGTAGTTGGGTTTCAGAAATACTGTGTTCTAGCATCAGTGCCAACACCAGTGTCTTCTTTCCTCTACCTTTCTCCCACTCATCTCCTATCCTCAGCTTTTCATTTTGATCACTGTCACTGTATCACTGTCATCCCCTTGGCCATCGATTTACTCGAGCAGGTGCCAGTAATGTCTCTATTCATCCAGCCCTGAGATTTCAGCAGCCTCTCCTTACTCGTCTTTGCTAAAGATTGGAGGCTCTTTCAGTGTCAGGGGAATGAGACCTGTTATAGTTACTGATTTGGGCATATTGAATACACCACAGGGAGCTTGCCAGGCTCTGCTTGTGTGGGCGGGATAATCTTGGTAGCTTGCCAGGCTCTCCGAGAGGCATATATATATATATATATATATATATATATATATATATATCTTGTTGTCTACTGTCTGAACTCCATCAAACATGGTGTTATATTATGGAAAATGGGTAGGAAGTGTCTTATAATATGTCGCCGCGTGGTCTGGAAAGCAGCTGGTGTGACTGCCAACTGGTGTGATCCCTGGGTCACCGGAGACTGGGGGAAGCAGGCAGAAGATCTCTGCTCCTGGGTCCCATTGAGTCCATTTTGATAGACACATATTTTTGGATATTCTCAACTGATTGATTTTTTATTGAGTCAGTGTGAGATACAGTTACAAAGCTGCTCCTGATCAGGTTTTGGTGAGACAATGTTCCAACACCCATCCCCTCACCATTGTACCTTTTCCATCACCAGTGACCCATTTCCCTCCCACCACCACCCTCTACACACACACATACACACCCAGCCTGTCTCTATAGCCGTCTCTCTCTCTCTCTCTCTCTCTCTCTCTCTCTCTCTCTCTCTCTCTCTCTCTCTCATTTTGAGCATGATAGTTTACAATACAGATACTGAGAGGTCATCATGTTTGTTCCTTAACATACTTTCAGCACACAGTTCTTACTCAGAGTAATCATTTTCAACTCTTATTATCATTGTCACTTTGTTTTTCTTAACAGTTGTGTAGTATTCCATTGTGTAGATGTACCATAATTTCTTTATCCAGTCGTCTATCCTTGGCCACTTGGGTTGTTTCCAGATTCTGGCTATTGTGAATTAGTGCTGCAATGAACATAGAAGTATAGATGGCATTTGTGCTCTCTTTTGGAGGGTCCCCAGGGTATAGTCCCAGAAGTGGTATCGCTGGGTCACATTGGAGCTCAATTTCTAGTTTTTTGAGAAATGACCATATTGTTTTCCAAAAAGACTGGACCAGTTGGCATTCGCACCAGCAATGAATGAGTCCCTTTGTGCCCACATCTGTGGCAGCACTGGTTGCTCTTGTTCTTTTTGATGTGTGCCAATCTCTGTAGTATGAGATGACATCTCATTGTTGTTTTGATTTGTGTCTTCCTGAATATTAGTGATGTAGATCATTTTTCATGTACCTTCGGCCATTTATGTTAATTCTTCGAGAAAGTTTCTGTTCATTTCTTCTCCCCATTTGTTGATTGGGTTGGGTTTTTTTTTCTTGTAAAGTTTTACTAGTGATAGGCCCATTTTAAAGTTTGGTTGTTTTCAGTGTACTTGACTGTGGTTTTCTATTTAGTTCTCTACTCCTTTAGACCACCAATGTACTTGGATCCCCTTTACCCATCTACTCCCCGTTGCCTCCTGTCTATCTCTTCTTCCACCGTCAATTTTTCTTCTTTTCTGTCCTTCTCTCTGGACTCTTGGGCTAAGGGTGATCTAAGCATCCCTCATTTCAAGTATCGCATCCCCTTATCCAGTGAGTCTATTTATCACATATAAGTGAGGCCAAGCTGTGTTTGTCCTTCTCCTGGCTCACTTCATTTAAGATGATATCTCTATGTTGACTTTTTAATTTTCTTCTCTCTACTGACTTTGAACTTTATTTTCTTCCATGGTTTCTTCAGCGTGCCGTTATAAAATTTATTTTAGGTTTGTTGTTATTGTTACTGACGTGATCTATAAATTTCCCTTAGTATTATTCTTGAAATAGAACATGTTTTAATCTTGTTTGTTTCCCAAGTACTTTTTAAATTTTTTACTATTATCTCTTCACTATCCAATAGGTATTCTGTAGCAATATGTTCTGTTCCACATATTAAAGTTTTTATGAACTTTTAAAATAAATATTTTAGCTTTGTTACATTTTGACTTGAGAATATAGTTGATATGATTCTAGTCTTCATGAATTTATTGACACTTTTGTCCTACCATGTAATCTATGCTCATGAATAGTTCGTTTGCATTTGAGAATGTGTATTGTCTTCTTTGGGGTGAAGAGCTCTGGGAATATCTATAAAGCTCACCTGCTCCTCCTTTAAGATTATTGTCTTCTTTCTGGTTCATCTACCAATCAGTGATACTAGATATTAAAGTCTCTTACTATTATTATAGTGTTGGTGTCAGTGTCTCTCTCTTTGTCTGGTAATAGCAGTTTTACATAATTTACTGCCCTTCATCTAGTGCATATATGTCGTGAGTCTCAAATTTTCTTTGTGTATTAGTCTCTTAATCATTATATATTATTTGTCCCCATCTCATTACTTTTTTAGCTTGATATCTTCGGGGGTGGGGGTGGTTGTTCTTGGTGTTTTCTTGTTGTAGTGGATTTATTTGCTTTCTTTTTATACCATACCCAGGAATTCTCAGAGTTTATTCCTGATTCTGTGCTCAGGGTCACTCCTCACAGTGCCTAGGGTTCTCTGTGTTCAAGGTAGGCAGGCACCTTATCTCCTATACTTTATATCCTGCCCTTAATATCTATTTTTATAAGTATAGCTTGGCTGATCTTCATTTGCCTGTATGGTTTTTTTTTTCCCCCTTTATTTTATTTTATTTTTTTTAAAGTTTAGATTTACAATTTTTTGTGCTTTGGTTTCAATTATACAATGATCAGATACCCATCCCTCCACCAGTGCCCATTTTCCACCACCATGGATAATATCCCTCCCACCCCCATCCCCCCATCCCCCCTGTCTCTGTGGCAGGGCAATCCCCTGTGTTCTCTCTCTCCTTTTGGGTGTTGTGGTCTGCAAAAGAGGCATTGAGTGGCAAACATGTTCAGTCCATAGTCTACTTTCGACATGCATCTCCCCTCCTGGGAGGATCCTCCAAACATCCTTTATTTGGTGCTCCCTTCTCTATCTGAGCTGCCCTTTCCTCTAGGATACCCGGCTGGCCTCTAAGTTATGGAGTAATCCTCCTGGTGCTGATCTCAGCTATTCTTGGGTATTAATCTCATACTTTGTTACTTTATATCCCCCAGATGAATGCAATCTTTCTATGTCTATCCCTCTCTTTCTGACTCATTTCGCTTAGCATGATACTTTCCATGTTGTACCACTTGTACATAAATTTCATGACTTCACCCGGCAAGCTACCGAGAGTATTTGATATGCCAGACACAGTAACAACAAAGTCTCCAATGGAGACGTTACTGGGCCTGCTCGAGCAAATCGACGATCAACAGGAGGGCCTTTACCTTTTTTACCATCTTTTCTAAGAACTACATAGTACTCCATTGTGTAGATGTACCAAAGTTTCTTTAACCAGTCATCTGTTCTTGGGCATTCAGGTTTCTTCCAGTTTCTGGCTATTGTAAAGAGTGCTGCAATGAACAAACAAGTGCAGATGTCACTTCGACTATAAATTTTTGCCTCTCTGGGATATATTCCCAGGAGTGGTATTGCTGGGTCAAATGGGAGCTCAATTTCTAATTTTTTAAAGCTCAGTGGAAGCCCTCAGCAGCAGAGTAAGAGCGGCTGAGAACAGAATCAGTGAGCTCGAAGATGAAGTTCAGAGACTCTCCAGAAAAGAGCAGAAAATGGAAAAGAGACTCACAATTCGGGAACAGATGGCAAGAGAAGTTCGTGATGAAGCCAAGAGGGGTAACATAAGAATTATTGGAGTCCCAGAGGTACAGGAAGAAAACCTCGATGAAGAAGAAACTGTCAAAGAAATCATTGCTACAACATTTCCAGAGCTGAAGAAAACTTGTGACCACATTCAGGAGGCCCGAAGGGTACCAGCTAGAAGAAATCCGAATAAAAATACCCCAAGACACATTCTGATCAAAATGACCAAAACCTTAGACAGAGACAAAATTCTGAAAGCAGCAAGATCGAAGAAAGAAATCTCTTACAAAGGAGCATCCTTAAAATTCACAGCTGATTTTCTGTACGGTTTTTTTTTTTTTTAAACTTTACTATGACCCTGTGTTTGTCTTCAGAGCTCAGGTGAACATTTGATAGATGGCAATGTGACTTTATTTTCTGATGCATCAAGCCACTTCTGTGCCTTTTGATTATTTTTTTATTTAACTTTATTTATTTATTTGTTTTATTAGTGAAACACCATGAGGTACAGTTGTAGGTTTACAATTTTTTGTGCTTGGGTTTCGATTATACAATGATGAGATACCCATCCCTCCACCAGTGCCCATTTTCCACCACCATGGATAATATTCCCCCACCACCATCCCCCCGTCCCCCCCTGCCTCTGTGGCAGGGCAATCCCCTGTGTTCTCTCTCTCCTTTTGGGTGTTGTGGTCTGCAAAAGAGGCATTGAGTGGCAAACATGTTCAGTCCATAGTCTACTTTCAACATGCATCTCCCCTCCTGGGAGGATCCTCCAAACACCCTTTATTTGGTGCTCCCTTCTCTATCTGAACTGCCCTTTCCTCTAGGATACCCGGCTGGCCTCTAAGTTATGGAGTAATCCTCCTGGTGCTGATCTCAGCTATTCTTGGGTATTAATCTCATATTTTGTTACTTTATATCCCCCAGATGAATGCAATCTTTCTATGTCTATCCCTCTCTTTCTGACTCATTTCGCTTAGCATGATACTTTCCATGTTGTACCACTTGTATGTAAATTCCATGATTTCATCTTTTCTAACAGCTACATAGTACTCCATTGTGTAGATGTACCAAAGTTTCTTTAACCAGTCATCTGTTCTTGGGCATTCAGGTTTCTTCCAGTTTCTGGCTATTGTAAAGAGTGCTGCAATGAACAAACAAGTGCAGATGTCACTTCGACTATACATTTTTGCCTCTCTGGGATATATTCCCAGGAGTGGTATTGCTGGGTCAAATGGGAGCTCAATTTCTAATTTTTTGAGAATCGTCCATACTGTTTTCCAGAAGGGCTGAACCAGTCGACATTCCCACCAACAGTGAAGGAGTGTCCCTTTCTCGCCACATCCACGCCAGCATTGGTTGCTTTTGCTCTTTTGAATGTGTTCCAGTCTCTGAGGTGTGAGATGGTATCTCATTGTGGTTTTGATCTGCATCTCCCTG
The DNA here is from genome assembly GCF_029834395.1 of Sorex fumeus. NCBI lineage: Eukaryota > Metazoa > Chordata > Mammalia > Eulipotyphla > Soricidae > Sorex > Sorex fumeus. The sequence continues at coordinate 12,525,461 of NW_026606086.1, read as the reverse complement.
ATGATTAATGATGTAGAGCATTTTCTCACGTGCTTTTTTGCCATTCGGATTTCTTCTTTGAGAAAGTTTCTGTTCATTTCATTGCCCCATTTTTTGATGGGGTTGGATGTTTTCTTCTTGTGGAGTTTAACCAGTATTTTGTATATCCTGGATATCAACCCCTTGTCAGATGTGTATTAGGTGAATATCCTTTCCCATTCTGTAGACTGTCTTTGTATTTTGGTCACTGTTTCTTTGGAGTTGCAGAAGCTTCTTAGTTTAAGATAGTTCCATTTATCTATCTCTGTTTTCACTTGCTCAGCCAGTGGCGTGGCATCTTTGAAGATACCATTAGCTTCAATGTCATGGAGGGTTTTGCCAACTTTATCTTCAATGTACCTTATGGTTTCTGGTCTGATGTTGAGGTCTTTAATCCATTTTGACCTTACTTTTGTACATGGTGTTAGGCAGAGTTCTGAGCCCATTTTTTTGCATGTAGCCGTCCAGTGATGCCAACACAATTTATTAAAGAGGCTTTCCTTACTCCACTTCACATTACTTGCACCTTTATCAAAGATTAGATGATCATATGATTGAGGGGAGATGTCAGTGTATTCAACCCTGTTCCATTGGTCTGCAGTTCTGCCTTTGTTCCAGTACCATGCTGTTTTGATTATTACTGCTTTGTAGTACAGTTTGAAGTTAGGGAGGTTGATTCCTCCCATTTTCTTTTTCCCAAGAATTGCTTTAGCTATTCGTGGGGGTTTATTGTTCAATATAAATTTCAGGAGTGTTTGCTCCATTTCTTTGAAGAATGTCATGGGTATCCTTATAGGGATTGCATTGAATTTATACAATGCTTTCGGTAGTATTGCCATTTTGACAATGTTAAGTCTCCCGACCCATGAGCAGGGGATATCTTTCCATTTCCTCATGTCCTCTTTTATTTCCTGAAGTAGCATTTTGTAGTTTTCTTTGTACAGGTCCTTTACTTCCTTAGTTAAGCTGATTCCTAGGTACTTGATTTTCTGGGGCACAATTGTGAACGGGATTGTTTTTTTCATGTTGCTTTCTTCTCTCTCACTGTTTGCGTATAGGAAAGCCATGGACTTTTGGGTATTGATTTTATAACCTGCAACTTTACTATACGAGTCTATTGTTTCTAGGAATTTTTTGGTGGAGGTTATTGGGTTCTCTAAGTAGAGTATCATATCATCTGCGAATAGTGAGAGCTTGATTTCTTCCTTTCCTACCTGAATGCCTTAATATCTTTTTCTTGCCTAATCGCTATTGCAAGTACTTCCAGTACTATATTGAACAGCAGTGGAGATAGTGGGCATCCCTGTCTCATCCCTGATCTTAGAGGGAAGGCTCTCAGTTTTTCCCCATTGAGGATGATGCTTGCTGTAGGCTTGTGGTAGATGGCTTTAATTATGTTGAGGAAGGTCCCCTCTATACGCATTTTGTTTAGGGTTTTCATCATAAAGGGGTGCTGGATCTTGTCAAATGCTTTCTCTGCATCTATTGATATAATCATATGCTTTTTATCTTTTCTTTTGTTGATATGATGGATTATGTTGATTGATTTTCGAATGTTAAACCATCCTTGCATCCCTGGGATGAATCCTACTTGGTCATGGTGTATGATCTTTTTGATGAGTAGTTGGATTCTATTTGCTAGTAGTTTGTTGAGGATCTTTGCATCTGTGTTCATCAGGGATATCGGTCTGTAATTCTCTTTCTTTGTGGTATCTCTGTCTGCTTTTGGTATCAGTGTGATATTTGCTTCGTAGAAACTGTTCGGAAGTGTTTTTGATATTTCAATTTCGTGGAAAAGCTTAAAGAGCATTGGGAGTAAGTCCTCTTTAAAGATTTGGAAGAATTCACTAGTGAATCCATCCGGGCCAGGACTTTTGTGCTTGGGGAGACTTTTTATTACCATTTCAATTTCCTTGATGGTGATAGGTCTGTTCAGGTATTCCAGGTCTTCTTGGTTCAGCCTTGGGAGTCTGTAGGAGTCTAGGAATTTATCCATTTCCTCGAGGTTTTGATGTTCCGTGGCATAAAGCTTCTCAAAGTACTCCCTGAGGATCCTCTGAATTTCTGTAGTTTCTGTTGTAATGACCCCCTTTTCATTTCTGATTCGGTTTATTAGGGTTTTCTCTCTCCCTTTCTTTGTGAGATTTGCTAGAGGCTTATCGATCTTGTTAATTTTCTCAAAGAACCAGCTCTTGGTTTCATTGATCTTTCGGATTGTTTTTTGGGTTTCCACCTCGTTAATCTCTGCTCTGAGTTTTATTATTTCCTTCCTCCTGTTCGGGTTGTGCTCCTTTTGTTGGTCCTTCTCCAAGTTCTTAAGCTGTGAGGTTAGTTTATTTATGTGGGCTCGCTCCTCCTTCCTGAGGAATGCTTGTAGAGCTATAAACTTTCCTCTTAACACAGCTTTTGCTGTGTCCCATAAGTTTTGGTAACTCGTGTTCTCATTTTCATTCGTTTCTAGGAATCTTTTGATTTCCTCTTTGATTTCCTGTCTAATCCACACTGTTTAATTTCCAGGTGTTTGATTTAGTTTTCTGTTTTTGTGTGTGATTTACTTCTAATTTCAGCGCATTATGGTCTGAGAAGATTGTTGATACAATCTCTATCTTCTTAATTTTATGGAGACATGTTTTGTGGCTCAGCATGTGGTCTATCTTGGAGAATGTTCCATGTACGCTTGAGAAGAATGTGTATTCAGCTTTTTGTGGATGAAGTGTCCTGTATATATCTACTAAGTCCCTTTCTTCCATTGTTTCCCTCAAATGAAGTATGTCCTTGCTAAGCTTGAGTCTGGTTGATCTATCAAGAAGTGACAAAGCAGTGTTGAAGTCTCTCACTAGTATTGTGTTGCTATTGATGTCTTTTTCCAAATCTATGAGTAGTTGTTTTAAGTACTTTGCTGGTCTCTCATTAGGTGCATATACATTTATTATTGTAAGTTCTTCCTGTTGTACAGATCCTTTGATCAATAAGAAATGGCCTTCACTGTCTCTTATGACCTTCCTCACTCTGAAATCGATATGGTCTGATATAAGGATGGCTACCCCAGCTTTTTTATGGGAGCCGTTTGCCTGTAGGATTGTTTTCCAGCCTTTGACTCTGAGTCTGTGTTTGCTTTGACTATTGAGTTCCGTTTCTTGCAGGCAGCAGAATGTTGGGTTCAATTTTCTAATCTATCCTGCCACTCTATGTCTTTTAATTGGTGCGTTTAGCCCATTGACATTGAGAGAGATTATTGTTATGGGATTTTGTCCCATTGTTCTGTTAAAATTTGCTGTATTTGAGGGGCCTTTCTTGCCTTAAAGTAGCCCATTTAGTTGTTCTTGTAACCATGGTTTTGAGTCTATGAAGTTCCTGAGCTGTTGTTTGTCTGTGAAACTGTGTGTTGTTCCTTCTATTATGAATGAGAGTCTTGCTGGGAAAAGTATTTTGGGGGAGGCATTTATTTCATTGAGTTTTTTTCACTATGTCCCACCACTGTTTTCGGGCCATGAGGGTTTCATCAGAAAAATCAGCTGTGAATTTTAAGGATGCTCCTTTGTAAGAGATTTCTTTCTTCGATCTTGCTGCTTTCAGAATTTTGTCTCTGTCTAAGGTTTTGGTCATTTTGATCAGAATGTGTCTTGGGGTATTTTTATTCGGATTTCTTCTAGCTGGTACCCTTCGGGCCTCCTGAATGTGGTCACAAGTTTTCTTCAGCTCTGGAAATGTTGTAGCAATGATTTCTTTGACAGTTTCTTCTTCATCGAGGTTTTCTTCCTGTACCTCTGGGACTCCAATAATTCTTATGTTACCCCTCTTGGCTTCATCACGATCTTCTCTTGCCATCTGTTCCCGAATTGTGAGTCTCTTTTCCATTTTCTGCTCTTTTCTGGAGAGTCTCTGAACTTCATCTTCGAGCTCACTGATTCTGTTCTCAGCCACTCTTACTCTGCTGCTGAGGCCATCCACTGAGCTTTTCAATTCGCCTACAAGATTTTTCAGGTCTGACATTTCTGATTGCATTTTCCTCATTTCTGCCTTCAAATCCTCTTGCCTTCTATTGGCATTGCTTTCCATTGTTTCTTTTAATTCCCTAAGCATCCAAAGTAGCTCCCTTCTGAATTCCTTGTCAGAGAGGTTGTCTAACACTACAGTACTGTTGGTGTCATCTGGGCTAGACTCTTCAATATGAAACTTTGGTGGGCTTTTCCATTGCTTTACCATTGTGAGAGGTGTGGTTTAGTCCTTCACGTTCACTGTTACTATTCTGCTTGATATGCAGTGTGAGTTAAGATAGGCTTATGAGTTATTGGCTACTGTGTTTCTAGTGGCTGAGCTAAACTAGAGAAGTTTCCATCTAAGAAGGTAGCTTATGGTTCCTATGGCATACGTAGTGGGAAAATATTTCGCGGCCGCATTAGCGGCCGCGGCTCTGGAAAGAGTCCCTGGCACTGGGCGAGGAGTTGGGAACGTCTCCTGCTTGCAATGAGGAGCCGTTTAGCTTTGTTGCCCAGAGCTGCACCTCCGTGCCCGTCCCACGCAGATCAGGGGAGAAAAACGGCTTTCTAGGAGCTGGATCTAGCTGCGCATGCCCAGAGAGGGTCCCAGGCCCTTGGGGGCGGGCTGTACCTGTTTGGAATTGGAGCCGTTCAGCTTTGTTGCCCAGAGCTGGGCCTCCGTGCCCGTCCCGCGCAGATCAGGGGAGAAAAACGGCTTTCTAGGAGCTGGATCTAGCTGCGCATGCCCAGAGAGGGTCCCAGGCCCTTGGGGGCGGGCTGTACCTGTTTGGAATTGGAGCCGTTCAGCTTTGTTGCCCAGAGCTGGGCCTCCGTGCCCATCCCGCGCAGATCAGGGGAGAAAAACGGCTTTCTAGGAGCTGGATCTAGCTGCGCATCGCCTTTTGATTATTTAATTCAAGTCATTGATGTTTAATATATATTATATATAAGTGAATTTTGGCCATTTTATGTGGATTTTTTGTTGTTTGAGGTTCACACTTAGTGGGTGCTCAAGGGAATACTCTCATTAAGTTGCTTGTGGGTTGCTCTGGTAGGATTTAGAGGACCATGTGATGCCACCCTACCTCCCCCACCAAAAATTTAAAAAAAGCAAAAACAAAAAGAAAATCAAGAGAAGAAGCTAGAGGATGAAATGATAAACTTTTCTGGGTATTAATTTATAAAAATTGTTTTTCTCTCTGTCTAGACTTGTTTTTCATTTAATAGGGTCTTTAGGATTCTCCAAACTCTGAAATGCGTGACTTAAAATATATAACTTAAGTCCAAGTTCCCTTGCACCATATCCATGGCCCTGCAAACAAGCTCCTTTATGTCATAGGAGCTGGAGAAAGAATCAGTATGGTCTCCTTAAAGGAAAACCCTGTGCTAGTCCACAAGAAGAGGACCAAAGCCAAAACAAAATAAATAAATAAAAAGCATAATATATGGCCTCTATTGTCCTACACAACTCCTGAGAGTCATCTTATAAATGTGTCAGCACATTTACAAAACCTCCTGTTCTCTCTTGCCTGGGATATAACACTCCCTGTTCTTGCTATGCCTATTCTATGCCATCCTTTTTCTTGAACAATGAGTTGTTTAATTTTTTTTAGTGTAGGAGTACTGCTTTTTATTCCATTGATTAAGCTGATTGAATTGGGCATAAACTCCGCATTACCTTTTTTAAAATTTTTTAATTGTATATCCATGAGATAGATCATTACAAAACTGTTCATAATTGGGTTTTAGTCATACAATGATCCAGCACCCATCCCTCCACCAGTGTACATTTCCCACCACCAATGGCCCCTGTTTCCCTACGACCATCCCCCAACCCCCTATCCCCAACCTCCCTCTATGGGAGGCACTTTTCTTCTTGCTCTCTCTCCTTTTCCTTTTATGCATTATGGTTTGCAATACAAGTGCTAAGAGATCATGGTATTTGTTCAGGGCGTTCAGTATTTTTATCAGGACGGTAAGGCTGGAGTAGCTTTTCAAATGGGTGGAAGCTTTGGGGTGTGGATGTGACTGCTGAAGCTTCTGTAAGTACAGGGATGTGAAGGAAGGTAACCCATCCCAAACCAGAGAAATCCTGGACATTTCACTCACAAAACCCGCATACCAAAATTTTCATTATACATTGGTGAGGTCCATCATGAGACGGTGGAATCAGGCCAGGGGTATGGCGGCAATTTTGGATTGTGGAAGCAAGTGACTGTGTGGGGCTCTGCTTGGGCGGGCCTCCAGGCCAACCCAACCCCCCCTCCAATTTACCCCGGTCTGTTCAGCCATGCGCAGGCCCAAGATCAACTGTGACTTTTGATCTCTTTCAAGATTTACCTATGGGTCTCTGAAATAAGGCCAATAAATGAGCTTGTATAGCTGAGTTGGAGGTGGTTTGTGGGTGTGGCTCCCACATACCTAACTTTTGGCTGTTTAATTTCTTGGTAAACTTTGCCCCCCAGTTTTTGGGGTCTGGCCAAAGGCACAGCAGCAATTTTGGGGTATCAGGAAGCCTGAAGGCACCATCAGGCTGCTGATATATTCGCCCTGCAGGTACAGGTTGACCTGTCGGTGGCACCTTAACCCCAGAATCATTTTAATTTTTCATGATGTTAGGTTACCAAAATTGGCAATAAATGAGCTCATATAGCTGAGTCGGAAGTGGTTTGTGGGTAGGGCACTTACCTTGCACAAGGCCAACTCAAATTTGATCCCTGATCCCTGACACCCTATGTGGTCCCCCCAAGGCACCACCAGGAGTGACACCTGAGTGAAGAGGCAGGAGTAACCTCTGAGCATTGCTGGATGTGGCCTCCAAAAATCCCCAAAAGCATTCTTGTTTAATTGTTTACTCACCTTCACCTATTCTTAATCCCTATTAGTCATTTGTGTTGCTTCATTTTTCTGTATTTTTTTCCATTTCCCTTAGAACATTAGTCTGTTACTGGTTTTTATGCATTTGTTTATGACTAATGTTTACTATTTGTCATGCATTGCTAATGAAATACCATGGTTTTTTTTTGTCATTTTGTCATTTATCATTTTTGTCATTTTGTTTTACTGTACTTTTGTCCAGAAGTTGTGTATTGAAATATAATCATATTCTGTTAAAAAAAAAAAGGAAAGAAAGAAAATGAGTCTTACTTTTCTTTCAAATAAGACCTAACTGCATCTGAATGCAACCTTTACCAACCCTCTATGCAATAGAGAAATTCAGGCTTCAATAAGCATATACTACCATATGTAAGCCAATAGCTGTGTCTCTCATTATATACTTCACTGAATTAGATGATATTTAAAGACTCTCATGGGCCCAAAGCTCAGAACCCTATGACTTGTCAGCTTACTAGCCATGTTTGCTGAATTGAATCATTGCTGATGGTTCTCACATGGAGTTTCTGAAGAAAGCACAGAATTAAGCTAAGAAGTTGTCATCCTTAAGCTGGAACAATAACACAGTACTGGTTATAGGGCTTGCCTCACATGTAGCTAACTCAGATTCAGTCCCCAGCACTACAGAGTCCCCCAAGTACTACCAGGAGTGACCCAGAGCACATAACCAGGAATAAGCCCTAAGCATGCCAGTGTGGCCCAAAAACTTCAAAGAAAAAAAGAAGACAAAAGAAATTGTCATTCTTCATAGTATCAAATAACCATAACATGTATTACCTAATGTATATTGCCTATTTTAAAATATGGGATATGTTATTTTAGCTGAAAATATTAGTCTAAATTGTCTACAGTCAGCTTGCTTGCATATTGAGATTTGTAGGAGAGACTGAGATGTGTTTTCATGTTGAAATATGTTCATTTCTTTGCCAACCACAGCAGATGGTCACCCTTACGCTGTTATCAAATGTAACTGACTTAAAAATAGCTCTGTGGTCTTTCTCATCAGATGCCAAATATTTGCATTAAATGAATCATCGATTGAGCTACTATTTAATTGTATGAATCTACAGATCTGCAAATTCAACTGAATATTATAAGAATATTAGATAGTTTTAATTTTTATTTTGATAACCGGGATATATATCACTTGATCAGTTGATACCCCGTTACTCATTGAGTTGCTCGAGCGGGCACCAGTAACGTCTCCATTCATCCCTGTTGCATGCTAGTGTAGCCCAATGGCATCTGCTCGTTCTAGGAATATGCAGAGCCTCAAACCAATCATTCAGGGTCTTGACGAAGAAGTCTGACCATCTTGTAGGTGGACGTCCATGTGATCTTTTGACGTCCCGTGGAATCCAGTCAGTAATGGCTCTAGTCCAGCGGTTATCTCTAAACCTCATTACGTGTCCAGCCCATCTGATTTTTGATACCTTGGCAAATGAGACAGCGTCCCTGTTTCTTGAGCATTGATGGAGATCAGAACTCTGAATTCTAACTCTCATTTGAATGAAGTGTGATAAAGTATAGCTCTTTCGATTCCTCTTTGAGAGACCCAAATAGTGCTCTCATCCTGTTTTCGTAGGACCCAGGTCTCTGAGGCATATGTTAATGCAGGAAGAACAGTGGAATCGAAGAGATGTGCTCGGAGCTGGAGGTTCTTTGTCCTTTTAGTTATTTCTTCAATGCTCTTGAAGGCATTCCAAGCTGCTCTCTTCCTCTTGCACAACTCAGGTTCCAGATCATTCATCATGTTGATTTCTCGACCTAGGTATATATAACTGTTGCATTCGGAGATGGTGGTTCCGTTGAGAGTGACTGGAACATCAGGAACAAGGCTATTTCTCATGAACATTGTCTTTGTGAGATTCAATTGTAATCCGACCTTTTCACACTCACAGTCGAAGTCGGTCAGCATTTGTGCCGCTTGGCTGATGTTTGGTGTTATTAGAATGATGTCATCAGCAAAGCGGAGGTGTTGTAGTTGCTGACCATCTATCTTCACTCCCTTCCTTCCCATTCCAGTCGTCACATGATGTTCTCGGTGGTGGCACTGAAGAGTTTTGGTGAAATGGTATCACCCTGCCGAACCCCTCTCTTGACATGGATGATTACTTCTTCGTAGAATGGTGAGATCCTGGTAGTGAATCCATAATAGAGCTCACGGAGGATCCTGATGTATTGAGTTTGTATACCCTGATTGGCTAGGGCTTCGATGACCGCTTGCATCTCAACGGAATCAAAGGCCTTCTTTAAATCAATGAACATTAGACAGAGCAGCATCTTGAACTCCTGAGAAACCTCAATGAGCTAAGTTATCATGTGGATATGGTCGATGGTGCTGGTTGTCCTTCATCTAGTGTTCTGCCAATCCTATTCAGGATGACTCGAGTGAACAGTTTGTAGATGGCATACAATAGGCAGATTGGGCGATAGTTGCCAATGTCGTGGATGTATATGGTCTTTGTAAAAGTAGGCTATGTTAAGTAGGATTCTTTAAAAACTTTATCACCCTCCCCCTCTTTGTTTTGCTTTTTAGGTCACAACTGGCAGTGTTTAGGAATCACTACTGGCATGACTCAAGGTGGTGCCAGGGATTAAGCAGGTTAAGCGATGTGCAATGAGAATAACCCCTGTACTATCTCTCTGGCCCCAAGCCATTTTTTAACAGAAAATCTTTACAGGCCTGGATTTACATTTGTAAATTCTCTTGGTCTGGGAAGGAAGGTGGGCTTCACCATCAGAAAGTTGCATGGAACGCATTGAAAGGAAGATAGGAACTTTCACTTAATTTATTCCAAAAATGAAAAATTCAACAGTTTGGGGTTCTGAATGTAATTAGATGCATAGCAGTGCTGGGGAGCATAACAATACTTGGCCTGCCTGATTCATGTTCATCCAGGTGGCCTGAAGCTGCTCTGGCCCAGTGGTGCTGGAGGGACACCAGAGGGTCACCCGGCAGTATTCAAGAGGCCGTGTGGTGTGGGGGATCAAACTTATGGCTTCTCAAATGGAAGGCAGCTTTCATGCCCTTTGGGCTCTTTCCCCAGCCCAACTTTCGGCTCTTTATTTTTTGTTTTTATTTTTTTTTAATTTTTTATTGAGCCACCATGAGATACAGTCACAAAGCTTTCATGTTTGATATTCAGCTATACAATGATCGATCACCCATCTCTTCACCAGTGCAAACTTTCCACCACCAATATCCCCATTATACCCTCTACTTTCATCCCAGTCCTTACCCTGCCTCTGTGGCAGACAATTGCTCAGATACTCTCTCTCTAGTTTTGGGCATTATATTTTGCTCAGATATTCCCACCATTATTCAAGCCTGCCTTCCAGGGACAGACACTAGATCATTTATTTTCCATTGCTCACTTTGCATATCAGGAAAGGTCGCTTGCACGACCACTTATGCAACCATGCACTTTGGAGGAATAGTCCTGATAACCACATACCGGAGCCATGCTTGTAGAAGCTCATGGTTGCTGGGATTCCTTCTGGAGAAGGCAGGGAGACTGTACCTGCTCCATCTGGGGTGTCCCGGAGGTACAGGCTCAGTATGGGGCCCGGAGAATTTTCTGGTGTTGTGGTGCCCACCAGGATTCTTCAGTGCTGAGTGCTGCAAGATGGTGCCAGGGGCGGGTTGAGGGCATGACTTCTGGCATCAGGGGCGGACTGGGAGCCACCGGCTCTCAGCTCTTTAATGATCCACAGCTCTCCCACAAGATGTCCCAGATCTCCAGAGATACAAACTACAAATTTTCCCTGGATTTGTTTTCAAAGTCTAGAATCTGTGGGAGTAGGGAAGGGGGTGTACGATGAAAATGATCAAGCAGTGCTCAAGTGGTCCCAGAGCTGTTTTCTGTGACACCTTCCTAGAGCTCCTGCAGCCTCCCAGTGATGGAGCCCACTGGGGTTGAAAGCAAATTCAGGGTCTCTGTGTGCCAGACCTGTGCTCCTCTCCTTCCAGCTGTCTTCTTGGTCCAGTCCTAGGAGATTTTATCCTAATTCTGACTGATTAATTCCTGGATCTTTGTTATCTGATTTATTAATTGATTAATTCCTGGACCTTCGTTATCTGATATCTCCGTGAGGTTAGGTAAGTCCCTTTTCATTCAGGGGGTGATGCAGATTAGAAAGGTGATGTGGGGCCGAGTGATAGTATAGCAGATAGGGCACTTGTCTTTCACACAGCTGGCCTGGGTTCAATCCCCCCCCCATTCCATATGGTCCCTTGAGCATTCCAGGAGTTGATCTCTGAGCACAAAGACAAGAGTAAACCCTGAACACCATTAGGTGTGGCCCAAAAACCAAAAAAGAAGAAGAGGAGTGGTGCCAAAGTAATGCACCCAGACCAGTACTGCAGCAACCCAGCCCTGGAGCTCATCTTTTCCCAGCCCAAGTACAGAACCTCCAGGAGACACACAGGACTGGGCAAGATCAGACAACCCACAGGTTCCTGATACAGCAACTGGCAGCACTCCACACTGCTGGACTCCTCCTGCCGCAAGGCTCCTCCCCAGCTTCTCACATGCCCCCACTTCTGTGTGCAGCTCTTTCTCCAATTATTTGTGTGACTGGACAGTGTATGGAGGGGGCGGGGAGCGGAAGTGAGTTGTAGGTGAAAACAGATTTCTGAGAAAAAGGAGTTTCCATGAAGACAAATTCACATTTGGTCACTCTTCTCCATTCCAAAAGGAGAGACACCCACAGGAATGGTCTCTCTGAATGGATTTGCCTCGTTATAAATTGGGAAAGCTTGAGCAGCGCCTTGTGTGACCTGAAGATTGGTTCTCTTGTCTTGTCCTCTGCATCACAGGCTCGATGGCTCACACACAAAAAAGCTACAGTTATGATTTTGGGCCTCTGTGGTCCTGAAATGCATGCATAGAAAATGGCAACACTCAACTACACTGATTTTCTGCTAATTCCTGGAGGAAAAAAATCAGCTAACAGTAAAGACCTGAGTCCAATCTGTAGATTCCTTGATCCTGGGAACAAAAGCAAAGTTCTATTTCCCAAAATAAAGACCCATGAAAGTCACATAATAATGCAGAGTTGTTTACTAATTGAATTCTACCAACAGATGAGCAACTCCCCAGACTGATATCAGAGCCATCAGCTCAGGGGTTGGCATCTGTTGAAGCAAATGTTGGCTCTCCGAGATCCAAGCAGAGAACCCAAAAATGTGTTGCCTCAAATTTCTGCCGTGGGCTCTAAGTCAAGGCAAAATGCCAGTGTTTCTGCACTTTCCATCTCATGTCTTCTCGATAATTAGCAGACAGGGAAATGGGCAAGCATATCTTAAAACTGAATGGAAATCTATAAAAACACGGTTTGCTCTACAGAGCATGGTTTCAGGAATATCTTAAAATGATACCAAGTTTAAGCTAAATATAACATTGAAATAAGTTTTAAACATCTAAGCAATGATGCTTCTAGATGGTCTTTAATAATGCCTCCTTTCTACCGTATGGAAATCTCTCAAATATTCATGGAAAGTTGGAATAGTGAACAATAAGTTCATTGCTGAAAAATTTTTTCAGTCTTCCAAATGTTCTTCAGTCCTTTCATAATCTATGTGTAATGGTTAAGTGTTTTACTATGGAAATTTTAAACAAATGCATAAGTTCAGAAAATAATGTAATAAAACTTCATCAACCCTTAGCCCAATTTAAATACGCACCAGTTCAGAGTTTCATTACACCTATACTCTCACGCATGTTCCCAAGTTCTCCATATCAATTTGAAGCTAAACCCAAATATATCATTTTTCTTGCATATTTCATCAAATTATAATCAATCATAAGTCTTGTTCTCAAATACCACTTTTTGGGATTTCCTTCTTGTTTTCGGTAGCCAATGGTTATTTTTGATATTTTTTAATAGGGACCTCAACCTCCCAGCAGTGCTCAGTACCCAGAGACCACTTCATATGATACAGTTTAGTGTTCATGTCCAACAATGTGGTTCTGCTTGAACCCGGTGGTCCTGGGGGCCAAGACCACAGCTGGTGGTGCTCAGTGGGCCATGTGGTACCAGAGATAGAATTCAGGGTCTCTTACATACAAGATATATACCAACCCCTATGGTTAATTTAAGCTTTGATATAGTGCCTGTGAAAATATATTTATAAGTTGATATGAATAAACATTTCTCTGTACTAAGATTATTCATTCATCTATTACTTGTCCATTTCAGAAGCACCAAGTATTTACTAAAGGCTGGGCCTATTAGGAGAGCTGGGAAGTCAGACCAAGTAACAGTGAACTTAGCAAAAAAAAAAACTGAGCAAAGCAGAAAAGACATCTTATTCTTCAACTTTTGTAGAAGGAAGGGTAAAAAAATAAACAAGACTTAAAAAGTGTAGTCCCATGTGTTTATGTTTGTTTCCACTTGCTTGGTAAGTGGTGTTTCATACTTAAAGATGCTTTTAGTTTCAATGTCGTGGAGGATTTGGCCTACTTTTTCCTCCATGTACTTTATGGATTAATGTCTGATATTGAGGTCTTTGATCTACTTTGATCTAACTTTTGTGCTTGGCATTAGACAGAGTCAGTTCATTTTTTGCAGGTAGCTATCCAATTTTCTCAGAACCAATTGTTCCACTTCACATTTCTTGCTCCTTTGTCAGAGATTAAGTGGTCGTATATATGAGAGTCTGTGACAGAATATTCAACTCTGTTCCATTGGTCTGCAAGTCTGTTTCTAACCCAATACCATGCTGTTTTAATTATTACTGCTTTGTAGTATAGTTTGAAGTTAGGAAGGGTGATGCCACCCATCTTCTATTTCTTGAAGATTGCTTTAGTTATTCGTGGGGGTTTATTGTTCCATATGAATTTCAGGAGTGTTTTGTCTATTTCAAACTAAGAAGATTCTGTACTTCAAGAGAAACAGTGACTAAAATACATAGAAAGCCCACAGAATGGGAAACAATATTTTACCCAATACTCATCTGACAAGGGATGAATATCCAGGATATACAAGACACTAGTAGAATTGTACAAGAAAAAAAAACCTCAGGGCTGGAGCAATAGCACAGCAGGTAGGATGTTTGCTTTGCATATGGCCAACCCGGGTTCGATTCCCAGCATCCCATATGGTCCCCTGAGCACCACCAGGGGTAATTCCTGAGTATAGAGTCAGGAGTGACCCCTGTGCATCGCCGGGTGTGACCCAAAAAGCAAAAAACAAAACAAAAACAAAAAAACCTCCAACCCCATCAAAAATCGGGGAGAAGAAAGGAACTGAAACTTCAACAACAATGAGATATCATCTCACACCACAGAGACTGGCACACATTAAAAAAAAAATCAACCAGTTCTGGTGTGGATGTGGGGGGAAAGGAATGCTCCTTCACTGTTGGTGGGAATGCCCACTGGTCCAGCCTTTCTGGAAAACAATATGGACAGTCCTTCAAAAACTAGAAATTGAGCTGATATATGATCTTGCGATACCATTGCTGGGAATATATCTCAAGGAAGCATAAAAGCACAGTAGAAATGACATTTGTATCTTTATGTTCATTGCAGCACTGTTCACTATAGCCAGAATCTGGAAACAACCCGAGAGCCCAAGAACAGATGACTGGTTAAAGAAACTTTGGTACATCTATACAGTGGAATACTATGCAGCTGTTAGGAGAGATGAAGTCATGAAATTTGCTTATAAGTGGATAAATATGGAGAGTATCATGCTAAGTGAAATGAGTCAGAAAGAGAAGGACAGACATAGAAGGACTACACTCATTTGTGGAGTATAAAATAATATAACATGAGACTTATACCCAAGGACAGTAGACACAAGGGTCAGGAATATTGCTTCATAATTGGAAGCCTGCCTCATGAGCAGGGGGGAGAAGGCAGTTTGGATAGAGAAGGGATCACTAAGAAAATGTTGGTGATGACCTTTCAGTATCTGTATTGCAAACCATAATGCCCAAAAGTATATAGAGAGAATATGGAGGAAATTGTCTACCAGGGAGGCAGGGGGAGGGTGGGAAAGGGGGGGCATACTGGGGAAATTGGTGGTGGGGAATGTGCACTGATGGAGGGATGAGTGTTTGAAAATTGTATGATTGTAACTCAAACATGAAAGCTTGTAACTGTAACTCAAACATGAAAGCTTGTAACTGTAACTCACGGTGATTCAGTTAAAAGAAAAAGACTTAAATAATGTATAAGATCTTTCCAGAAAGCAAGAAAGAAAGGACCCAAGTTATTGTTATAGTAGTTCAGGATGGGATGTGGGAGTTGTGACATTTTTGCTGACATGGAGAGTACAAAGGATGCAATAATTTGAGGTCAGGGAGATAGTACAGTGTTTAGGGCACTTGCCTTGCAGACCGTCAACCTGAGTTTGGTCCCCATCACTCCATGGTATCCTGTCACTCCATGTGGTTCCCTTGAGTGGTCCCTGAGTGCAGAGCTAGGAGTAAGTCCTGAGCATCACTGATGTGCCCCAAAACAAAAACAAAAAACAATTTCAAAAGAGATACAGCAATTCAAAGACAGAGTGAACCAGATAGAGAAAAGGTAAAACAAGACTGAGGTAGGGAAGAGATTTCTCTATCACGCAACAGAAATGCAGTGTGCATACAGAATTGGCAAACCAGAGAGAAAGTAATAAGACATATATTGAAAGGTGTTTCTTTGGGGCGCTGTATATTGGGGTGGTTTATTATGTGGCAAAAGACCATTGAACAATCATGTAGAATCTACAAGTGGGCTGTTGTAACAGAAACTAAACCCAAGATTTTGAGGCATAAGCACAGTGGAAGCAGAGCAAAGGCAGCAGGTTTGGGTATGGAGAAGTAGGGGTGGGGTAGAGTAGGGGGCAGTGCATGAAACTGGCCAATGTGGCGCTTGGGAGATAGAAAATTACTCAGAGCTCTGGCTGGGGGGTGGGGGGAGTTAAGTGAAAGCGGTCAAGGAGAACATGCTTCTTTTTAGCTATGTATGATGAAGTATGGGAAGGACATGAATCAAAGATCAGATCACAGATCATCCTGTTATTCGTCGATTGCCTCGAGCAGGCCCCAGTAACGTCTCCTTCATCCTAGCCCTGAGATTATATTCAAGGCTCTTTAGGAGAATGAGACCCAGGATGAGACCTCCAGGACCAGACACCACCATGCTGAGACCACTCTCCACACACCTGAAGGTACCGGCAGAGGGACAAAGCCACGTGGGTTCCGGGGCCGAGATCTCCAAGCCTACTTGGATTGGAGTCGAGCATCCTCCGCCCAGATCCTCCAAATTCCAGTAGGCGGGGGTCACACCCACCAACTGGCCCCCTGGCGCTGTGTAATCCCATCAGCGGCCAAGACTCAGAGACTATAAAAACCAGATCCCGGAAGGAGAACAGCGCAGTCTCCTGCCGCCGCGCCTGGCTATTCCTCGCCGGGACCCCTTGGAGGGAGTGGGTTGAGCTTTCCTCCCCGCCCCAACCAGAGCTCCGGCAGCTGAAGACCTCCAGGACCAGACACCACCATGCTGAGACCACTCTCCGCACACCTGAAGGTACTGGCAGAGGGACAAAGCCACGTGGGTTCCGGGGCCGAGATCTCCAAGCCTACTTGGATTGGAGTCGAGCATCCTCCACCCAGATCCTCCAAATTCCAGTAGGCGGGGGTCACACCCACCAACTGGCCCCCTGGCGCTGTGTAATCCCATCAGCGGCCAAGACTCAGAGACTATAAAAACCAGATCCCGTAACTGCGCGGCCGCAAATGCGGCCGCGCGACATTTTATTATAACATCTCATTCCTACTTTGACAAACTGACAGGCTACCAAATGTAACCTGCCCACACGGCAGAGTCTGGCAAACTCCCTGTGTCGTACCCAATATGCCAAATACCAGTAACAATGATGGGTCTCATGAACCAAAGATGGAAAACTTTTATTTTCAACTGGAATTTAGAGAAAGTATTTGTACCTAGAGCTTTCTTGTTTGGAAAGTATAACTCTTTCTTTAAATTTTTGAATATATTTAAGCTATTTTAAGGGAAAAATTTTTTTAATTAAGTCACCTTGAGATACACAGTTACAAGGTTGTTCATGATTGGGTTTTGATCATGCGATGTTCCAATATCTGTCCCTTCACCAATGTACACTTCCCACCACCAGTATCTACAGTTTGCCTCCCTTTTTATCCCTCTTTCTTTCTGGGCATTGTGATTCGCAATATAGGAACTGAGAGGTTATCATGTATATCCCTTTACCTACTTTCAGCACTCAATTCTTTTTTTTTTTATTAGTGAGACATCATGAAGTACAGTTGTAGACTTACAAATTTTTGTGCTTGGGTTTCAATTATACAATGATCCAAAACCCATCCCTCCACCAGTGCCCATTTCCCACCACCATGGATCCCAGTATCCCTCCCACCCCCCAGCCCCCCCCCCATCCCACCCTGCCTCTGTGGCAGGACATTCCCTTTTGTTCTCTCTCTCTTATTGGGTGTTGTGGTTTGCAAAAGAGGCAATGGGTGACAATCATGTTTGGTCTATAGTCTACTTTCAGCATGCTTCTCCCATCCTGGGAGGATCCTCCCAACACCCTTTATTTGGTGCTCCCTTCTCCATCTGAGCTCCCTTTTCCCCTAGCATGTGTGGCTGGCCTCCAAGACATGGAGTAAAATTCCTCGTACTAATCTCGGCCATTCTTGGGTGTTAGTCTCCTATTCTGTTACTTTATGATCCCCAGATGAGTGGAGTCTTTCTGTGTCTATCCCTTTCTTTCTGAGTCATTTCTCTTAACATGATACTTTCCATGTAGTACCACTTGTATGTAAATTTTATGACTTCATCTTTTCTAACAGCGACATAGTACTCCATTGTGTAAATGTACCAAAGTTTCTTTAACCAGTCATCTGTTCTCGGGCACTCAGTTTTTTTCCAGATTCTGATTATTGTAAAGAGTCAGCACTCAATTCTTGTCCAGAGTGATCATTTCCAGCTATCATTGTCATAGTGATCCCTTTTCTGTCCTAACTATCTCCCCCCCCCACCCTTTCATTTTAGCAAACTTTCATCCATGGACCAGTTCTTCCTGGCCCTTGTTACTACTTTCTATGGGTATTAGCCTCATTTGACTCTATTATATTTTTATAGATGAGTGCAATCATTCTATGTCTGTTTCTCTCCTTTTTTTTCTTTTTGGATCACACCTGGCGATGCACAGGAGTTACTCCTGGTTCTGCACTCAGGAATCACCCCTGGCGGTGCTCAGGGGACCATATGGGATGCTGGGAATCCAACTGGGTCAGTTGCGTGCAGGGCAAACACCCTGCCCGCTGTGTTATTGCTCCAGCTCCTGTCTCTCTCCTTTCGATCATTTCACCCAGCATGATACTCTCTGCATCCACCATTTATAAGCACATTTCATGACTTCATTTTTTCCAGTGGCTTTGTAGTATTCCATTGTGTAGATGTGCTATAGTTTCTTTATCTGGACATCTAAACTCCACTCGGGTTGTTTCCAGATTCTGGCTATTGTAAATAGTGCTACAATGAAAATAGAAGTACAGATGGTATTTGTTCTATGTTTTGGAGGGTCCCCAGGGTATAGTCACAGAAATGGTACTGCTGAGTCAAATGGGAGCTCAATTTCTAGTTTTTTGAGAAATGACCATATTATTTTTCAAAAGGACTGGACCAATGGCATTCACACCAACAACGAATGAGTCCCTTTATGTCCACATCTGTGCCAGCACCGGTTGTTCTTGTTCTTTTTGGTGTGTGCAAGTCTCTGTGGTGTGAGGTGATATTTCATTGTTTTGATTTGCATCTCCCTGAATATTAGTGATGTAGAGCATTTTTCATGTGCCTTTTTGCCATTTATTTTAATTCTTTGAGAAAGTGTCTGTTCATTTCTTTTCCCTATTTATTGATGAGGTTAGATTTTTTTCTTGTAAAGTTCCACTGCTGCCTTATATATCTTTGATATTAACCAATTATATGATGGATATTGGGTCAGTAATTTTCCTATTCCATAAGCTGTCTTTGTATTTTGGTCACTGTTTCTCTTGAGATGCAGAAGCTTCTTAGTTTACTGTAGTCCATTTGCTTATCTTTGCTTCCATTTGCTTGGTGTTTAATCTTTGAAGATACCTTTGGCTTCAATGTCATGGGGATTTTTGCCTATGTTTTTTTCTCCACGAGCCTTCTAGTTTAAGGTCTGATATTGAGGTCTTTAATCCATTTTGTTCTGACTTTTGTGCCTGGCTCTAAAGAGAGGTCTGAGTTCATTCTCTTTTTCTTTTGCAGGTAGCTGCCCAACTCTCCCAGCACCACTTATCAAAGAGGCTGTCCTTGCTTCACTTCATATTACTTGCCCACTTATCAAAAATAAAATGATCATATATTTGAGGGTCTATGCCAGGATATTCAACTCTATTCCATTGGTCTGCAGATCTGTGTTTATTTCAATATCTGTAGCACTGTAGCACTGTCCTCCCGTTGTTCATCAATTTGCTTGAGCGGGCCCAGTAACGTCTCCATTGTGAGACTTGTTGTTACTATGTTTGGCATATTGAATACATCGCATGGAGCTTGCCAGGCTTTGCCATGCAGGAGCGATACTATCGGTAGCTTGCCGGGCTCTCCAAAAGGGGCAGAGGAATTGAACCTCGGTCAGCCACTTGAAGGCAAACGCCTTACCGCTGTGCTATTGCTCCAGCCCATTTCAATATCATACTGTTTTAATTAATATCAATTTTAGCACAGTTTGAAGTTGGAAAGGTGATGCCTCTGATCTTCATTTTCTCAAGGATTGCTTCAGCTATTCATGGGGACTTGTTGTTTCATATGAATTTCAGGAGTGTTTGATCAATTTCTTTAAAAAAATGTCATGGAACTTGCATAGAATGCCATACTTTGCATTGAATCTGTATAGTGCTTGGGGTGAGGGGGAAGTATTGCTATTTTCACAATGTTAATCCTCACAATCCTTGAGCACATTTTCTCGTGTCTGTCCTCTTTTATCCCTTGAAGTGTTTTGAGTTTTCTTTGTATAGGTCCTTCACCTCTTTAGTCAGGTGGATTCTGAGGTAGTTGATTTTCTGAGGTATGTGAGCTCTATTGCGGATTCACTACCAAGATCTCACCATTCTACAAAGAAGTAATCATCCATATCAAGAGAGGGGTTCGGCAGGGTGATACCATTTCACCAAAACTCTTCAGTGCCACCCTCGAGAACATCATGCGACGACTGGAATGGGAAAACATGGGAGTGAAGATAGATGGTCGGCAACTACACCACCTCCGCTTTGCTGATGACATCGTTCTAATAACACCAAACATCAGCCAAGCGGCACAAATGCTGAACGACTTTGACCGTGAATGTGGAAAGGTCGGACTACAGCTGAATCTTACGAAGACAATGTATGAGAAACAGCCTTGTTCCTGACGCTCCATTCGCTCTCAACGGAACCACCATCTCCGAATGCAACAGTTATATATACCTAGGTCGAGAAGTCAACATGATGAATGATCTGGCACCTGAGTTGCGCAGGAGGAAGAGAGCGGCTTGGAATGCCTTCAAGAGCATTGAAGAAATAACTAAAAGGACAAAGAACCTCCAGCTACGAGCACATCTCTTTGATTCCACTATTCTTCCTGCATTAACATATGCCTCAGAGACCTGGACCCTACGAAAACAGGATGAGAACGCTATTCGGGTCTCTCAAAGAGGAATCGAAAGAACTATGCTTGGAATATCACGATTCACTCAAATGAGAGATAGAATCCGGAGTTCTGATCTTCGTCAACGCTCAAGAATCAGGGACGCTGTCTCATTTGCCAAGACATCAAAAATCAGTTGGGCTGGACACGTAATGAGGTTTACAGACAACCGCTGGACTAGAGCCATTACTGATTGGATTCCACGGGACATCAAAAGATCACGTGGACGCCCACCTATAAGATGGTCAGACTTCTTCGTCAAGACCCTAAATGATCGGTTTGAGGCTCTACATGTTCCTAAAACGAACAGATACCATTGGGCTATGCTAGCACGCAACCGGGATGAATGGAGACGTTACTGGCACCCGCTCGAATCAATCGAAGAATAATGGGGATTAAGTGATTAAATGATTAAGTGATGTATGATTTTGAATGTGATTGTTTTTCTAATACTTCTTTCTTCTCTTTAATTATTTGTATATACAAAAGACATAGACTTTTGTATTGATTTTGTAACCTACCATTTTACTATACAAATCTATTGTTTCTAGGAGCTTTTCTGTAGAGTTTTTAGAATTTTCTAAGTATAGTATCATGTCATCTGCAAATAGTGAAAGCTTAACTTCTTTCTTTTCTAGCTGGATGTCTTGATATATTTTTCTTGCCTAACTGGTATGGCAAGTGCTTCTAGTACTATACTGAATAGGAATGGTGAGAGTGATCACTTTGTCTTGTGCTAGGAAAAAAATTTTTTTTTTATTTTTGGATCACACCTGACTCAATGTGCCCAGTGCTTACTTCTGCTCCTGGCTCTGTACTCAGGGATCACTTTGGAAGAAATTTCAGGGGACCATATGGGTTGCTGAGAATTCAGTCTGGGTCAGCTGCATGCAAGGTAAAACCATACCCACTTTAATATTGCTCTGGTTCCTGGGAAACATTTTTAAGGTCTTTTTATTAAGTTAAGGTATTATGATTTATAATGTTGTTAACAATGGTTTCCCATATACATCATTCCAATACCATATCCATTACCAGTGAATCCATCTACTCCCCCAAGTTTTCTAATGCCCTTCTCTCTCAACCTTCCTCCAAATCCGTAATATTACTCTTTATTTTCCCATTATTTCCTGCTCCCCTCTCCACAGAGTTTTCCCAGAATAGGAAATGATCTCAAGAAGTCACCAGCAACAGGTGATCTTAGCCCAGATCAGATTAAGGGTATAAGTGTAAGAGCTCTTGTAAGACTCCCAAGCCCAAGGAGAGAAGGCCTAAGTCCGAAAGATGTGTGGATAAGGATCTGGCTTTGATCTTATGGATTATATTATAATTTAATCTATAAAAAAAAACCACTATACTTTAAATGGCATTGCACATCTTAGACACTGGAACAAAGACCTGAATTCAAAATAAAAAGACCCATGGGCTCAGTTTTCCATAAACACAATGCAAACTGTGAAATCACTTAGCAATGGATATGGACTATTTGTCATGGAAGAAAAGAAAAGGTCTCAGAAGACAAAGCCAGGAAAGTGGATTAAGGAACGATTTTTAAGAGCAGGGTATAACGAAGTTACAGCCCATGCCTCTGCAATCAGGGGAACTGGCAATGTGTATCGGGCTGCTTCATATGGCTCCTGAGGACCTGGGCCCTCTGGGCCTCTGTCTTTCCTTTCCCCGAGCCTGGCAGCATTTTTCATGAACTATTTCCTTGCTCCCCATTGTGTGTGAGTTAGGGGAGCAGGTCTAAGAGTGGCAGATACTTTTAGTTGCCCATTTTCTGTATTGAGTCAAACACCCTCATTCACAGCCAGGCCTGATTCATATCATTCAAACTCTGAACAGTGACCAGATGCTGTAGTGGAGAAGACTTTGGGAGGCGGTGGGTGTATTTGAGGTAAGGAAGGAATGTCAATCATGGATGACCAGAGTGTGGATTCTTATAGGTTAAAGATGCCCACAAGTCTTTCTGTCCCTCCTTAAGACAGTTTCTCCACTGACGGAATCTGGGCTGGCTTTGTAACATCTTTTACAAACAGAAAACAGCAGAAACGATACTGTGCCAGTTCTGGACTGAACTTCATAAGACTGGACAGCTTCCACCTTTGCCTTCTTAGAAGCCTGCGCCACATGGAAGACAGTCAGTTACCCGAAGGGAAGAGATGAAAAAGGTGCCTCACTTAAAGCTCCCAGCACTTCCAATGCCAAATATGTAGACTTTCCTCCACAGCCAAGCTCCAGTTTTCTGTGCTTACTTGGGGGTGGCCTCCTACAGTCTGATTAAACTCTGGCCCTGGGTGACCTGGAAAAATCATGCTCCCCACTGCTTAAGATCCACCTCCTGCAGGACCACTGCCACTTTCCTATGTCAACCCCAAGCAGTGAGTAAACCACATTTCTGTCCATCATGGCTGCAGATCATCAGTTCCCATGAACTCTGCCCCATTTAGATCATTGCTGTAATGGCACACAGAACCCAGCTCACTGTGCTCACTGTGATCCGTTTATGATAAAGACAAAGAGGCAGGACCGGAGATATAGTACAGTGGGTAGGGCATTTGCTTTGCACACAGTCAACCTGGGTTTGATTCCCCAGCACCAAATCGCATCTCCTGATCCCAGCCAGGGGTATGGTACTGAGCACTACCCAAGACCATTAGTAATAATAATAATAATAAAAGGTAAAGGCCCTCCCATTGTTCATCGATTTGCTCGAGCGGGCCCAGTAACGTCTCCACTGGAGATTTTGTTGTTACTGTGTTTGGCATATCGAATACATCATGGGGAGCTTGCCAGAGCTTGCCAGGCTCTGCCATGCAGGCAAGATACTCTCGGCAGCTTGCCGGGCTCTCCGAGAGGGGCGGAGGAATCAAACTCGGGTCGGCCATGTTGGCTGCATGCAAGGCAAATGCCCTACCGCTGTGCTATAATAATAATAATAATAATAATAATAATAATAATAATAATAATAATGTAGCACTGTAGCACTGTCCTCCCATTGTTCATCGATTTGCTCGAGCAGGCCCAGTAACGTCTCCATTGTGAGACTTGTTACTGTGTTTGGCATATTGAATACGTCATGGGGAGCTTTTTGCCATGTGGGTGAGATACTCTCGTAGCTTGTCAGGCTCTCCGAGAGGGGTGGAAGAATTGAACTTAGGTCAGCCAGGTCGGCCAAGTTGGCCACATGCAAGGCAAATGCCCTACCCACTGTGATATCACTCCAGCCCTATAATAATAATAATAGTAATAATAATAAAAGGACACAGAGGCAGTGCCAGAGGAGGGAACAGAGTGTGAGGTCTGTAAGGGGTCTGAGCACAAGGATATGTGCCCCAACAGAACAGGGATGCATTGCCTTCCCTATGTGTTAATAAGGTCCGGGAAGCTCTCTGAGGCTTCTGTAGTTTAGGAGTTTTGTTGTGGGCCTAGCTGATGAACACACTGTCTGTGGGTGATGATGACTCAGCCATTTATTCCCTGTCCCCTCCTTGGAAATCAGGGATGGGACCTGATGATCCAACCCTCTAATCCTTCCATAAGCAGCTCCTTTCCCAAAGCTATCAAACATTGCATGAACATGTGGAGAAATTTTTAGGGCTTTAGTAGCACTGTAGCACTGTCTTCCCGTTGTTCATCAATTTGCTTGAGCGGGCACCAGTAACATCTCCATTGTGAGACTTGTTGTTACTGTTTTTGGCATATCGAATATGCCAGGGGGAGCTTGCCAGGCTCTGCCGTGAGGGCGGGATACTCTCAGTAGTTTGCTGGGCTCTCCAAGCTTAGTAGAGATAGAATTTTTTTTTTCAAAGAAACACTTTCAGGCCTGAGAGATAGTACAGCAGGCAGAATGTTTGCCTTGCATGCAGCCAACCAAGGTTTGGTCCATGCTATCACATGTGGTCCCCCCCGCCCCACCCGGCCAGGGTGTGGCCTCCCCAAAACAACCACAATTACAGAAATACCCACCATCACAGAATTTTTGCTAATTAAAAATCGATGGAAATGTTAGCCATAGTACATTTTCTTCTATTTAATCACACCTGATATAGGTCAGGAGCTAAGAGGTTTATGCCATATAAAATTCTGAGTTCTGTACTCAAGTACCTTAATAAGGGGGCATGTAGTAATGGGCAGAGAAATCTCCTTTCACTTCATAACCCAGGAAACTGCCTGTTTCAGGAGGTCTGTGACAGAAACTGGGGGCAAGGACCCAATCTGTCTACTACCATTGCATCACCCTCCAAGCCTTCATTGTCTCAGCCAGCCCAGGTTTCAGATGAACTTTATCTGACAAAGAAACATGTCCATTTGAAGCATTGTATCATCATTCACAGATATATAAAGTTTCACCAATTTATTGAACCGATATTTGTATTAAAAATGCTATCCAAGGGATTTAAGTTGACTTGAAAAGTAATCAAGTTTATCTTTCAATATAGATTAAGGCTGAGATCTATAATGGGCTCTTCATGGAGAAAGTGGTACCTGGGATGGGCCATACTTGGAAGTACTCAGGGACTGCTCCTAGCTCTGTGCTCAGGGATTGCTTCTGGCAGTGCCTGAGGGACCATGTGGTACCAGGGATCAAACCCAGGCCTCATGTTTGCAAAGGGGAAAAGTCCTTTGAGTTGTCTTTCTGTCCCTTAAAGGGACCCTTTTTTTTTAAATTTATTTTTATAAAGTTGTTCACAATAATTCATTGCATTTAATGTTCAAACACTAATCCCACCACAGTGCACCTTCCCAACACCATAAGAGCAAAGTGTGTGAAGATTGTTGTGTTTCATCCTGGCGCCATTAAAGCCCTCATATAAGAGATTACAAACATATGTTAAACCCAAACAAATGTGTACTACATTTGGTACATCAGTGGTCATGTGGCCACAAATGTGGCTGCATGCTCCAGGATTTCTGAAATTTAGAATATGATTATAGAGCAGATTTACTCGTGGATAAGACCCATGTTACTCTCTTCCGGGAGCTTATTTCAGAGTCTCTGGATATTGGATGTTGATGAGATTATATTGTGCTGGGGCAGTTTGTGGGTGTGAGCTACTGCTGAGCTACTGGAAAACGTGGGAGCTGGGGCGAGGAGGCCTAGTCCCGCTTGAAGTGAGCTTGGAGATTTCAGTCATGGATCCTGCATACCTGGGTTCTTCTGCGGGTTCCCCCGTGGGTGAGACTCATTAGAGCCTGTGGAGAGCAGTTTTGAGAGTGCCTATGTTGGCTTCTGGAGGTTTTCAGCTGCCAGGTTTCTGCTGGGGTGGGGAGGGAAACTCAACCCCTCTCCTCCCCCCCCCCCCCCGTCCACCCCCCCCCCCACCCTCCCGTCCCTCAAGGTGCCACGGTGAAGACAACCTGGTAGGTCTTTCTATGTTGCTCTCTTCAGGGAGCTTTTTTTCCTGAGTCTCTGGACCTTGGCCATTGATGAGATTTCATGGCGCCAGAGGCAGTTTGTGGGTGTGACTGCCAGGTAAAAGGACCCTTTAAAGAGATAAAGAGTTTGGTTGATCAAAGTGATCATATTGTTTTGTAATAAGGGCCATTGATAAACAAAGCAAAACAAACAGGCATCTTGTTGTATATCATGAGGATTAAGCCTAAGGCAAAAGTTGCATGCAGTATTTCAGTTTTTCCACTAGATGGAGAACACATCTTCTCAAAATCTCCAGCTTGCTCACTTCATTGCAAAACTTAATCCGAGGTTTTGGTGATCAACAGTGAGACAGATGGTGCTGGTGCCTTTTGAGTATCCTGGTGGGTATCAGTGTATCACTGTATCACTGTCATCCTGTTGTTCGTCAATTTACTCGAGCGGGTGCCAGTAACGTCTCCATTCATCCCAGCCCTGAGATTTTAGCAGCCTCTCCTTACTCGTCTTTCCCAATGCTCCTATATTGGATCATGCTTTTTCATGATCAGGGGAATGAGACCCATTATTGTTACTGTTTTGAACATATCGAATATGCCACAGGGAGCTTGCCGGGCTGTGCTGTGCTGGTGGGATACTCTCAGTAGCTTGCCGAGCTCTCCAAGAGGCATATATACATCTTTCCCTCTATGATTTGTTGCCTACTGTCTGAACCCCATCAAATATGGTGTGATAATTATGAAAAATGGGTAGGGAGTGTCTTATAATGTCAGCCGCGGAGTCCAGGAATATGTTCACTCATATGTGAGGCAGTCTCTGCCCCCGCGCTTCGGTGTTCCTTCCCGGAGTCCCTTGGAGGGGAGCGGGTTGAGCTTTCCTCCCCGCCCCGGCCAGGGCTACGGCAGCCGGAGACCTCCAGGACCAGCCACCACCATGCTGAGACCACTCTCCGCACACCTGAAGGTACTGGCAGAGGGACAAAGCCACGCGGGTTCCGGGGCCGAGACCTCCAAGCCTACTCGAATTGGAGTCGAGCATCTTCCACCCAGATCCTCCAAATTCCAGTAGGCGGGGGTCACACCCACCACCTGGCCCCCTGGCGCCGTGTAATCCCATCAGCGGCCAAGACTCAGAGACTATAAAATCCAGATCCCGGAACCGCGCGGCCGCATTCGCGGCCGTGCGACATCTTATCTCATTCCTACTTTGGACAAACTTGCAGGCTGTCGAATGTAGCCTGCCCACAGGGCAGAGTCTGGCAAACTCCCCGTGGCCTACCAAATATGCCAAATACCAGTAACAATGATGGGTCTCATTCTCCTAAAGAGCCCTGAATATAATCTCAGGGCTAGGATGAAAGAGACGTTACTGGGGCCTGCTCGAGGCAATCGACGATTAACAGGATGATGAAATGAAATGAAAATGTGAGGCTTGGCCTGAGCATGTGGAAAGCGGCCTGGAGCGTAGCGGCAGTTGGGTAGTGGAGGTGGGAGTGGAGGGTTCTCACCCACCCCCCACTGGAGGACCCCGAGTGAAAACAGCCTGGCGCTGAGTCCCTGGTGGGTATAAGACAGGAAATCTGAATTTGTCTTTCAAAGCAGGAAATAAACAGTAAAACACAGCTAAGAAGGTCACTGAAAAGTCCAAAGTAGGAGAATTGCAAAAGAGGAAGTGCAAGCGATGTGCTGTCAGTTCAGCAGCAACATATCTGCTGGAGAAGGCCAAGGGTCAGGTCAGAAATGCATGAGCGCAGCTGTTGACATGGTCTGGGCAGAGGTAAGACTTGGGGTGCCTTGGAGGGT
Organism: Sorex fumeus; assembly: GCF_029834395.1. Taxonomy (NCBI): domain Eukaryota; kingdom Metazoa; phylum Chordata; class Mammalia; order Eulipotyphla; family Soricidae; genus Sorex; species Sorex fumeus. The sequence continues at coordinate 12,497,701 of NW_026606086.1, read as the reverse complement.
TAAATCACTGTGTGCCATAAGGAGTGACAAAATAGTTATCAGTAATCCAGCCTGTGATTGGGGAGCCCCTGGACTCTTTCAATCCTTAACAAGCCTCTGCTCCACATTCCCTCCTCCGGGCCATGTAGGGCTCTCCTCCCCACAGACCTTGATCCTACTGTAATGACAAATAAGAAGCTATATGTAATAAGAATTGCACTGTAGTACTGTGCTCCCATTGTTCATCTATTTGCTCGAGCAGGCACCAGTAACGTCTCCATTGTGAGACTTGTTATTACTGTTTTTGGCATATTGAATATGTCATGGGGAGCTTGCCAGGCTTTGATGTGCCAGCAGATACTCTTGATAGCTTGCCGGGCTCTCCAAGAGGGATGGAGGAATCGAACCCGAGTTGGCTGCATGCAAGGCAAATGCCCTATCTGCTGTGCTATTGCTGCAGCCCGTAATGAGAATTATGAAACTGTAATGAAACTTAAGAAAATGTGATAGGGACTGGGAAACTGGAACTGACCCCCTAACGTAAGCAAGAGGAGGGAGGGAGAAATATTCATTTTTATGACCCCAATTAACTGAGTTAAGGATCCACCAGCCCAGATTGATGGGACACCCTGAGCCCGACAGATTTATGGGGTTGCACAGAAGATGGTACCTGAAAGTCACACCAAAAATGGCAAGAAATACTGACACTGACAATTTTTCTTTGAGCACCTGAAGGTCATACCATGTGGGAACGATGCACTGATTGTTTTTCTCTTACTGATTCCCTCTGTATCCCCTGTTTCACTGATAAGAATGTACATCAATTGTAGCCCACCTTTAGGGGATAAAAGAGAGACCCTCTCAGCAAACAGAGCTCCATGTCTATTTCTCTTCTGACTTGGGGTCCTCAGTGCTGAGCCTCTAGTAAACTCACTATCCTACCCTGAGCTGTCTCTCTTTCTCTCTGTTCATTTGCGGCTCACGCCAGCACAACCCTACTAGACTCTGACTGCGGGTTTTCTGAGCACTGATTTCCTCTACTTTAGCATGGCACCAGGGCTCCTGGGCTGATGCTCGGAGATCCCTGGGCGCACAGAGTGCACACAGTCACTGGAAAGGTTGATCAGAGGGCAATGAGGAGTGACGACTTGGCCTGGAATGAAGCAAAAAGAATGGCAGAAATGTTCTCAAACAAATTTGTGTGTATCAGGGAGTAGGGTGAGAAGGGGCAGTGCTAGACTTAAAAACCAAAAATGGTGAATGGGGAAGGAGACATGGCAGTTGGGCTAGGGGCTCCTGCTTCGCATGCGCCCACTCCCATTGGACCCCAGCCCTGATGATCCCGGATTCACAGGCCAAACTGTCACCTCCTTGGCTTCTGGCATTGAGCCTCTGACCCAGTTATCAGGTGCCACAGTGTCCCTCCCAAGACATTGCACATTGCTTGAGGAGTTCCCAGGACCCCCCAAAATACCCCAAAATTTTATTCTGAATTTCACTATTCATAAAAAGCATCCATGGGGCTGGAGAAGTAGCACAGCAAGTAGGGCGTTTGCCTTGCATGCGGCAGACCCGGGTTCAATTCCTAGCCTCCCATATGGTCTCCAGAGCACCACCAGGAGTCATTCCTGAGTGCAGAGCCAGGAGTTACCCCTGAGCATCGCTGGGTGTGACCCAAAAAGCAACAAAACAAAACAAAATTCATATTATTTTATTTAAAAATATTTTTAATAAATAACCAGGGACTGAGATCTCCAAGCCAGCTCGGATTGGGACTGGGACTCCTTCACCCAGATCCCCCATCTTCCAGTAGCTAGACAGTTAAACCCACCAACTACCCTGGCGCCATGTAATCCTATCAATGGCCAAGATCCAGAGACTATAAAATCAAGCTCCCAGGAGCACACAGCCGCATCTGTGGCTGTGCAACATCTTTTTTTAAAAATTTATTTATTTATTTATTTTATTTATTAGTGAAACACCATGAGGTACAGTTGTAGACTTACAAACTTTTGTGTTTGGGTTTCATTTATACAATGATCGAGTACCCATCCCTCCACCAGTGCCCATTCAGTGCCCAACAATGATCCCAGTAGCCCTCCCAACCCCCACCCCGTGCCCCACCCCACCCCACCTCTGTGGAAGGGCATTCCCTTTTGCACACCCTTTCCTTTAGGGTGTTGTAGTTTGTAATACAGGTATTGAGTGGCCATTGTGTTCAGATTACAGTCTACTTTCAGCAAGCATCTAGCATCCAGAGCGAGTCCTCCAGATATCCTTTACTTGGTATTCCCTTCTCTATCTGAACTGCTTTTACCCCCAGAAAGTGCTGCCAGCTTCCAAGCCCTGGAGATGACCTCCTGGTATTTATCTCAACTATTCCTGGGTGTTCAACTCCCATTCTGTTACTTTATACTCCCCAGATGAGTGCAGTCTTTCTATGTCTGCCCTTCTCTTTCTGACTAATTTCACTTAGCATGATACTTTCCATGTAGAACCACTTGTATGTAAATTTCATGACTTCATCTTTTCTAACATCTGCAAAGTATTCCATTGTGTAGATGTACCAGAGTTTCCTTAACCAGTCATCTGTTCTCAGGCACTCGGGTTTTTTCGGGTTTTTTCCAAATTTTGGCTATTGTGAACAGTGCAGCAATGAACATAACAAGTGCAGATGTCATTTTGAATGTACTTTTTTGCCTCTCGGTGATATATTCCCAGGAGTGGTAATTGCTGGGTCAAATGGGAGAGCTCACTTTCTAATTTTTTTGAGAATGGTCCATACTGATTTCCAAAAGGGCATTCCCACCAGCAATGAAGGAGTCAGTGGCCACATCTGCGCCAACACCGGTTGTTTTTGTTCTTTTGGATGTGGCCCAGTCACTGTGATGTGAGATATCTCATTGTTTTTTGGATCTGCAGCTCCCTGATGATTAGTGATGTAGAGCATTTTCTCGTGTGCCTTTTTGCCATTCAGATTTCTTCTTTGAGAAAGTTTCTGTTCATTTCGTCACTCCATTTTTTGAGGGGGTTAGATGTTTTCTTCTAGTGAAGTTCAACCAGTGCTTTATATATCCTTGATATCAACCAATTGTCGATTGGGTATTGGGTGAATATCCTTTCCCATTCTGCAGACACTCTTTGTATTTAGGTCACTGTTTCTTTTGAGGTGCAGAAGCTTCTTAATTTAAGATAGTCCCTTTTGTCTATCTCTGTTTTCACTTGCTTGGCCAGTAGTGTGTCATCTTTGAAGATACCATTTGCTTCAATGTCATGGAGGGTTTTGTCAACCTTGTCTTCAATGTACCTTATGGATTCTGGTCTGATGTTGGGGTCTTAATCCATTTTGATCTTACTCTTCTATATGGTGTTAGGTAGAGATCTGAGCCCATTTTTTTTCACGTAGCTGTCCAGTTTTGCCAGCACAATTTGCTAAAGAGGCTTTCCTTGCTCTACTTCACATTTCTTGCTCCCTTATCAAAGATTAGATGATCATATATTTGGGAGGAGGTGTCAGTATATTCAACACTGTTTCATTGGTTTGTGGCTCTGCCTTTGTTCCAGTACCATGCTGTTTTAATTATTACTGCTGTGTAGTAGAGTTTGAGGTTGGGGAGGTTGATTCTTCCCGTTTTCTTTTCCCCAAGAATTATTTTAGCTATTCGTGAGGGCTTATTGTTCCATATGAGTTTCAGGAGTGTTTGCTCCATTTCTTTGAAGAATGTCATGGGTATTGTTATAGAGATAGCATTGAATTTGTACAATGCTTTAGAGAGTATTGCCATCTTGTCAATGTTAATTCTCCCCATCCATGAACAGGGGATATTTTCCCATTTCCTCGTGTCCTCTTTTATTTCCTGAAGTAGTGTTTTGTAGTTTTCTTTGTACAGGTCTTTTACTTCCTAAGTTAAGCTGATTCCTAGGTACTTGATTTTCTGGGGCACAATTGTGAATGGGATTGTTTTATTCATGTCACTTTCTTCTCAATCATTATCTGTGTATCGAAAAGCCATGGACTTTTGGGTATTGATTTTATAGCCTGCATCTTAACTATACAAGTCTATTGTTTCTAGGAGTTTCTTGGTAGAGGTTTTAGAGTTCTCTAAGTATAGTATCATATCATCTGCGGATAGTGAGAGCTTGATTTCTTCTTTTCCTACCTGAATATCTTTTTATTAATATCTTTCTAATCCTACCCTTAATATCTTTTTCTTGCCTAACTGCTATTGCAAGTACTTCCAGTACTATATTGAATAGCAGTGGAGAAAGTAGGTATCCCTGATCTTAGAGGGAAGGCTCTTAGTTTTTCCCCATTGAGGATGGTGCTTGCCATAGGCTTGTGGTAGATGGCTTTAACTATATTGAGAAAAGTCCCTTCTATCCCCATTTTGGAGCGAGATTTCATGATAAACGGGTGCTGGATCTTGTCAAATGCTTTCTCTGCATCTAATGATATGATCATATGTTTTTTATCTTTTCTTTTGTTGATATGATGGATTATGTTAATTGATCTGCAAATGTTAAACCATCTTGCATCCGTGGGATGAATCCCACTTGGTCATGGTGTATGATCTTTTGGGTGAGTTGTTGAATTCCATTTGCTAGTATTTTGTTGAGAATCTTCGCATCTGTGTTCATCAGGGATATTGACCTGTAGTTTTCTTTTCTTGTGGTGTCTTTATTTCCTTTTGGTATTAGAGAGATATGAGTTTCATAGAAACTGTTTGGGAGAATTTCTGTTTCTTCAGTTTCCTGGAAAAGCCTGAGAAGAATGGTAAATAGGTCCTCTTTAAATGTTTGGAAAAATTTGCTAGTGAATCCATCTGGACCTAGGCTTTTGTTTTTAGGAAGACTTTTGATTATAGTTTCAATTTCCCTTATATTAATAGGACTATTCAGGTATTCTAGATCTTTTTGATTCATCTTTGGGAGATTATAGGAATCCAGGAATTCATCCATTTCTTCTAGGTTCTCTTGTTTGGTGCCATACAGACTTTCAAAATAGTCTCTAACAATCTTCTGAATTTCTTTGGTTTCTGTTGTGATATCCCCCTTCTCATTTTTGATTCAGTTTATTAGGGTCCTCTCTCTCTTTTTCTTTGTGAGTCTTGCTAGTGGTTTATCTATCTTGTTTATTTTCTTAAAGAACCAGCTCTTGGTTTCATTGATCTTTTGGATTGATTTTTGGGTTTCCATGTTGTCGTCTTCTGCTCTGTTTTATGATTTCTTTCCTTCTGCCTGGTTTGGGCTCCCTTTGTTGGTCCTTTTCTAAGATCTTGAGCTGTGAAGTCAAATTGTTTATGTAGGCCCTTCTTCCTTTCTGAGAAATGCTTGCAGAGCTGTAAATTTTCCCCTTAACAAGGCTTTAGGGGCTGGAGCGATAGCACAGCAGGTAGGGCATTTGCCTTGCATGCGGCAGACCCAGGTTCCATTCCCAGCATCCCATATGGTCCCCCGAGCATCGCCAAGAGTGCATGAGCCAGGAGTAACCCCTGTGCATCGCTGGTTGTGAACCAGAAAGCAAAACAAACAAACAAAACACGGTTTTAGCTGCATTCCACAGGTTCTGGTTGCTCGTGTCTTCATTCTCATTTGTTTCCAGGTATCTTTTGATTTCTTCCTTGATTTTTTTCCTGACCCACTTGTTGTTCAACATTGAGTCGTTTAATTATCAGGTGTTTGATTTGGTTTTCTACATCTGTAACTGATTAACTTCTATCTTCAGTGCATTGTAGTCTGAGAAGATAGTTGATACAGTGTCTATCTTCCTGATTCTGTTGAGGTGTGCTTTGTGGCCCAGCACATGGTCTATTCTGGAAAATGTTCATGTGCACTGGAAAAGAATGTGTATTCTTTTTGGGGGGAGGGGATATAAAGTCCTGTATAGATCTATTAGGCCTCTGTCTTCTATTTATTCCTTCAGAGCCATTATTTCCTTGCTGAGTTTTAGTCTTCTTGATCTATCCAGGAGTGATAAGGCAGCGTTGAAGTCTCCAACTACTATTGTGTTGCTTGTAATGTCCTTAATGTCTGTTAGCAATTGTAGGTATTTGGCTGGTCCCTCATTGGGTGCATATTCGTTTAGTATTGTGGTGTATTCCTTCTGTATCCCTTGATTCAGAAAAAATGACTTCACTATTTCTTCTAATCTTTTTCAACCTGAAATCTATGTTGTCCTATAGTAGTAAGGCCACTCCAGCTTTTTTGAGGGGATTGTTTGCTTGCAGGGTTGTTTTCCATCCATTGACTTTGAGTCTGTGTTTGTTGTGATTGTTCAGATGTGTTTCTTGTAGACAGAAGAATGTTGTGTTCTGTCTCTAAATCCATTTTGCCACTCTGTGTCTCTTAATTGGTGAATTTAGACCATTGATGTTGAGAGAGATTATTGTTATGGAGTTTTATGTCATCTTTCTGTAAGGGTTTGTTGTGCTTGTAGGGGTTTGTCTAGTCTTACAGTAGCCCCTTTAGTCCTTCTTTTAGGTTTGGTTTTGAGTCTATGAAGTTCCTGAGCTCTTGTTTATCCAGAAAATAGTGTACCGTTCCTTTGAGTTTGAGTGAGAGTTTAGCTGGATAAAATATTCTTGGTGAAGCATTCATTTCAGTGAGTTTTTTCACTATATCCCACCATTGCCTTTGGGTTTGAAGGGTTTCCTCTGATAGGTCTGCTGTGAATCTAAGAGGTGCTCCTTTGTATGTGATTTCCTTCTTTGACCTTGCTGCTTGCAGTATTGTGTCTCTATTCGTGGCATCCATCATTCTAACTATGATATGTCTTGGAGTGTTTTTGTTAGGGTCTCTTTTAGCTGGCACCCTTCGGGCTCCTTGAGTCTGGATGCCTGCATTGTCCAGCTCTGGGAACTTTTCAGCAATGATTTGTTTAACCGTGGCTTTTTCATTGGGACTGTTTCCCTGACCTTCTGGTACTCCAATGATTCTAATGTTGTTCCTCTTGGATCATCCCCTAGGACTCTGATTTTCTCTAGAGCTATTTTGAGGTCTCTTGCCATTGTTTGTTGTTGCCTGTAGGCTTCGTGCAGCTCATCTTCCAGCTCTCTGATTTTGTCTTCAGCTGTAGCCATTCTACTGTTGAGGGCACACACTGAGTTTTTTTAATTTCATCTACCGAATCTTTTATTCGTGACATTTCTGTGTGTAGCTTTCCAATTTCTGCTCTCATTTCTTCCTGTATTTTCTCGATTGTTTCTTTCATGTCCTCCTTTAATTTACTGGATATCTGTGTCACTGTTTCATTGAGTTCATTGAACATCTTCATTACTTCATATCTGAATTCTTTCTCAGAGAGCTCCCTTAAGTGAGTAACACCTAATGAGGCTTCTGGACTCTTTTCATCGTCTTCTCCTCTTGGTGAAGATTTGCGTTGTTTCTTCATGTTTGTATGGTGGTATGGAGACTGAGAATTGCTGGGTATGAGTAATTTATCTGTGGCCACATGAGCGTCCGCCAGCCCTGATTTATGTCCTGCCCACTTATGAAGAGGCCATGCCCCCATGGATACCTGGTGTATGTGGAGGGTACAACCTGGGAGGGGAAGAAGACCGGGGATGGTGTTGGGGATGGACAGGAAGAGGCTCAGGGATGGTGTGCAGCCCAGGGTCCCAGAGGATGCCTGGTGCGCATGCCGCGTGTCCTCTTATTGTCTAGTTCTTGCTCTAGAAGAACCTGGCAGGCTACGGAGAGTAACCTGCCCGCACAGCAGAGTCTGGCAAGCTCCCCGTGGAGTATTCAATATGCCAAAACCCAGTAACAATGATGGGTCTCATTCTTCTGACCCTGAAAGAGCCCCCAATGTGGCACTTGCTATAATCTCAGGGCTAGGATGAATGGAGACGTTACTGGTGCCGGCTCAAGGAAATCGATGAACAATGGGATGACAGTGATACAGCGATCCAGTGATTATTTTATTTTGGATATTTTTTTAAATGCGGCCTCCCTCTCAAAAATGTATATTGTACTTAAGGGAACCAACCAGGTTTTGGAGGTAAAGTATCTCTAAAATTGCCACAACTCAGTGTGAACACAGAATTATGGGAACACCTGATGTGGATAGATTCCATCTCCTCTATTTAGAACAGAAGTTATAAAATGGAAACTTGGGAAACAGAAATTGAAAAATGCAAACTTACAAGACATGTCCTCCTTAACCCCAACATGTCTTGTGAGTTTTACACAAGGCTTGAGATGTTTTGAATTGCTATTTGAAAAATAAGAAAGCTTCACATGCCATGTATATTTTGGACATTTTTCATACATATCTAACATTTCATATCAAGGGGTCATTCTTCACCAAGAAGCCTGTCAGTTGCATGGAGACATCCTGCAGTTTGGCAGCACTGTCTTCTCCTTGCCTCTGCTCTCACTGGGTCCTTGTGGTACTTTCCATGTGTGTGACCTGCTGGCCACACAGGCACTTGGTTTGGGTGATCTCTGTGCCAATTTATTTTGATCTTCAGGGATTTGTTTCTTTGTTGGACTGGTAATGTTCTCGAACTCTTTCCTACACCCACATTTTGGTCATTGTGCAAACTTGATTTTGTTGTAACTATGCTTCAAGGCCATTCACAATCTGCTATAAATAAGAAATAAGAGGTGCATGAAAGACTCAAAAAGGTCGTATGGAACCCGATAAAGGACTCTAAGAACTGGAGCACTGCTCCGCACCTGCAAGCCCTGGCTTTGGTCCCCAGCACCTCTTGGTCTGCTAGAAGTAGCCCCTAGCATTTCATTGGCACCTTGAGGTAAGCCCCACCCCTGAAAAAAAGCAGTTTAACAAAACATAAAAGGAAAAAACACATGATTATTTGAACACCTGAAAACTCTGACCTTGAACTCAATAAAGGGATGTATATAGTCAGAATAGCAAAAATATCTAAGCTGAGTAGCAATTCAATGCATATAAAACTGTGAATGCACTGTGAGGTTGGTTTTAACATATTGATGTGATATTTAACATTTTGATAGTTTCCAGAGCATGACTCCTCCTGATTTATCCTCCATTCTTTTAAAAAGGATTGGACTTTTGGCTGGAGAGCTAGCACAGATTTAAGGCACCGGCCTCACAGGTGGCTCTGGCACTATGCCAGGGTCAGTCCTGAGCACAGAGCACTGTAGTACTAGTCTCTGAACACCACAGACTGTGGCCCACACTGTGCCTCCCCAGCCCCCCAAAAGAAGGGTTAGCATTCGTACAGTAGAAGCACAGAGTCACAATTTAATTCTTAAAATCATTCAGAGGGCCAGGTGTGCAATCAGGATGTCAGGAGCAAGCAGGACCACTGAGAGAACTTTGAAAGAAGGAAAATGAGTGTAGGGCCTTGGAGTCACAGGTGTTGTGGGTGGGTGACTTTGCCACGGGGGCTTCTGTCCAGGGCTCTGGCTACTCAAACAGGAACTGGAGCAAGATACGGGAAACAGTGGCCAAGCAAGAATTTATTTGGCAGTGACAGAGAGTCTGTAAAGTGAAGAGTGACTCAAGAGCCTCTTACGGGGGCTGGAGTGATAGCACAGTGAGTAGAGCGTTTGCCTTGCACGCAGCCAACCCAGGTTCGATTCCCAGTATTCCTTATGGTCCCCCGAGCACCGCCAGGAGTGCATGAGCCAGGAGTAACTCCTGTGCATCACTGGGTGTGATCCAAAAAGCAAAAAAAAAAAAAAAAAGCCTCTTATGGCTTGAAGGGATATGTCGAGGCGAGGTGGGGGAGGGGTGCTGGGGGGCATGTTGGTGGGTTGTGGAAGCACCAGCAGGTAATGGGACAGGATTTCTACATGGGATGTCCCAGAATTCACAGGAGTTTCAGATGGACATTGTCCCTCCTCTTTGAGAGAGGAAACAGAGTGGACAGTGAAGTCTCTGTAGTTCATGAAGAGCATCCCCAGAATGATAGCCAGAGACAGGACAGAGAGAAGGAGGAAGGGGAGGAGGGGAAGGAGAGAGAGAAAGGAGGAGAGGGAGAGAGGAGAGAAGGAAGAGAGGACTGTGAGGGGGGCAGAGGCTCAGTTTGGGAGTGCTCACAGGGGAGCAGGGGACACCCCATTCCGCATCTCCCCATCCCCCACCACCCCTCCTCCTCCTCCTCGCCATTACAGGAGCCCACCAGAACCTATTGCCAGTGGGGCTGCATGCAAGTTGGGGGGGGAGAGTCGGGGTGGGGACAGGAAGGAGCTTAGGAGAACCCGCCAGGCTCCAACTCGGCTGAGATCTGCACAGGGTTGGGAACAGGCTGGAATGGGGTTCGGTTCTGTTTTGTTCCCTCACAGCAACGTCTCTTTCCCCTTCCACAGAGACCCACGGCCTGGAGAGCTAAGTTTAGAATCCTAATATAAACCGTAGGCTGTGGGACATGAGTCATGGTGATTTCCTGTCACACAGAAAGGCAGCAAAGCCCTTCCTGATGCAAGGAGGAGCCCGAAGGAAAGGTGGTTTCTGGAAAGGCTGAGGAGGCTATAGTGAGCCCTTGGGGCCTGGGGCCTCGACCTCGGGAACACAGAAGGGTCTCTGTGCATTCTGGACAAGACCCAGTATTCTGGGACCCCTGTGTGTGGGACGCACTGCTGCCGGGAGGGGAGAGGCAGATTGCAGGGCTGGGGGTAGAGATCCCCACAAACAGGAAGGGGCATTCGCAGGGATGTTATGGGAGGCAGGAGGGTACACGCAACAGAGTGACACAGCCAGGCAGGAGCAGCTGTGGATCGAGTGAATTTGAATCCCTGAGGGGTTTTGTGCCTGGTTCTGGTGCCCGTCCATTGCAACAGAGTCAAAGGGGAGAACAGAGACGCTGAGTCGCACTTGAGAGCCTGGGAGGGGGTGTAGAGAGCAAGGGGAGGTCTGATGGGAATGTGAGTTTGAAGAGTACCTTCAAGGTGGGGTGGGGGGAGGGGCACAAGCAGGGAAAGAATATAATGGAAAGCGATGAGAAAGGCCCTTCCTGGGCTTCTGTGCACCATGAGCATCGTTTCCCTGCCCCCCCCCAGGAATTCTAACACTTTATTTATTTATTTATTTATTTATTTTTATTAGTGAATCACCGTGAGGTACAGTTACATACTTACAAACCTTCGTGCTTGCATTTCAATGTTCATACAATGATCAAATACCCATCCCTCCACCAGTGCCCATTTCCTACCACCAATGGTCCCAGCATCCCTCCTACCCCCTCCCCCCGCCCCCCGCCCATTTCCTCCACCCCCACCCTGCCTCTGTGACAGGGCATTCTCTTTTGTTCTCTGTCTCCTTTTGGGTGTTGTAGTTTGCAATAGAGGCATTGAGTGGCCATTGTGTTCGATCTATAGTCTACTTTCAGCCTGCATCTCCCATCCTGAGCAGGCCCTCCTAGCACCCTTTACTTGATGGTCCCTTCTCTATCGGAGCTGCCAGCATGTGAGGCCGGCTCCTAAGCTGTGGAGCAAACCTCCTGGTACTTATCTCTACTATTCTTGGGTGTTAGCTCCATTCGCGTCTTTGGGGTCTGCAATGCATCTCTTGTCTTCTCTGCTCAACATGTATGCGAACCTATGTTTTACTTTTAGGCAGGCAGGGGAGGGCAGAGAACTTTCTTTGTATTTGCAATTTTTCTGTTGGCATCAACTCAAGCCTTTCCTCATGCCAAAGTGGGGTATTGGGACATTGTATGACGTTTTCAATTGCAACAGAGTTACCTCAAGAGGACAGGGAATGATTGCAATGTATCTAGCAATAGAGGCTCCTTTTTGATGACCATGAACTTCAAACTTACTGCAGGTGTAAAGTTCGGGGCCGTTGTACCTGCTCTGAGTTTAAACACACAGACTACACTCATACACAAATGTACACACACAAATGCATACACCGCATATGCATATGTACATACAACTTCATCCATATGCAAATGCACAAATGCACACACACATGTGAATGCATACACGTACACACATGCACACTTCCTTTCAACTCTTACATGGCATCTTTGTCTCTGCTGAGAGGGATTTTTCCCTGCAGCCTGAATGGTAACAATTCCTAGTGGACAAGGAATCAGTAGGCAAGGAAGGAAACATTTTTAGAAAGGAAGCATCTTGATTCAAATTTCCCAAAGAGCATTTAAAATTCCAAATTCACTCCTTTCCAAGTGGGGTATGTACCTGGGTCACCAGACACTCCATCTCATCTCGCTGTCCACTCTTCCCGGAGGCACCTGTGTCACATCTCATCTGGATCACTCCCTGGAGAAGCCCTTGGTTCTCAGGCACATCCAGGCCTCCTGACCTTCACTCAGTGCTTTCCAGTTTTCTCCCTGAACTCTGCTGGTATTTACACCAATCCTCCTTACCTGGGGACACACTGTGAGCTCTCTATAAAGAGGAACTAAATAGAGTCTTGGAGGCCTTATGCCACCAGCCCCAAGGAATTCATGTCTTTCCTCTGAGCCTTGTTCAGAGTTGGCCTCACTGCATTCAAGGTCACTGCTGTGGGGATATGGTGCTGCCAACAGGTCAACTTATACCTGCGGGGCAAGTGTATCAGCAGTCTGATGGTGTCTTCAGGCTTCCTGATACCCCCAAATTGCTGCTGTGCCTTTGGCCAGACCCCAACAACTTGGGGCCAAATTTACCAAGAAATTAAACTGCCAAAAGTTAGGTATGTGGAAGCCTCGCCACAAACCACTTCTGGCTCAGCTATACAAGCTCATTTCATGGCCTTATTTCAGAGACTCATAAATAAATCTTGAGAGATCAGAAGCCGCAGTTAATCTTGGACCCATACATGGCTAAACAGACTAGGGTAAATCGGAGGGGGGGAGGGTTGGCCTGTGCCTGCCCAAGCAGAGCCACCAGCAGCCGCTTGCTTCCACAATCCAAAAGTTCTGCCATACCCTCGGCCTGACTCCACTGTCTCAGGATGGACCTCACCAAGATACAATTTGTTGAAAATTTTGGCATGCAGGTTTTGTGACTGAAATCTCTAGGCTTTCTCGGAGTTGGGGTGGGCTACCTCCCCACACTTCCCAATACCTCTGAGAGCACTGGCAGTCAACCCATGAACCAACTCCAGCACCACCATGTAAACTCTACTACCAGTCTTGCTTCAGGGACCCATAAATAAATCTTGAAAAAGAAAAAAAAAAAAGAAAGTCACTGCTGTCCTTTCTGAAGAACAGGGAAAGAGTGGCCTTATGTAGGTGGAGAACCTACATAAGCCTCTTCCCCTTTTCTCCCTGCCCAGCAAGGAAGAAAAGAAGTGACAAAAGATGTCTGAGGTGCCAAGTTTGTGGGCCATGGGATGCACTGCCCAGCAGCCGTTCCTGCGAGCCTCCAGTTATTCATGGCACCAAAGCCCCAGGAGAGGCTGGAGGGACAGTCCAGCAGCGAAGGCACTTACCTTGCATATGGTTAATCCTTTTTTTTTTCCTCTTTTGGGTCACACCCAGTGATGCTTAGAGGTTACTCCTGGCTCTGTACTCAGGAACTACTCCTAGTGGTGCATGGGGGGCCATATGGGATGCTGGGGATTGAACCCAGGTCAGCCACATGCAAGGCAAACGCCCTACCTTTTGCTATTGCTCCGGCCTCGCATATGGCCAACTGGGTTTGATCCTCAGTGGGTGTAAGCACCTCCGGGAGTGATTCCTGGGCCCCTCCATGTATGACTCCAAAGCAAAATAAGAATAATCATTTAAAATAGAGAGAGAGATTCCATGAACTTTTATGAAGCCCACAAGTCTCTTTCCATTGATTCCAACCAAAGTGAATAAACAAAGACCGACTGAGGTGAGCACTGGGCTCATGCCATGCCCACAGGCACCAGGACAGTTCCTGGTTAGCATGGCAGTTCATGATGGGCCAAGTGAGGTCAGGAACACAGACCTCAGGTGTCTGGGATAAGCAGGGAAGGCAACAGTCTGAAATCATACTGTCAAAGACAGTGTGAAGAGCCAAAGACGAGGAGCTTCTTCCCCCTGTGGAGATTCACTCCCCCAGCCTATGGGAGTGAGTGTCTTAGCTACTTTCTTTCCCTACAATAAATGCATTATTCCTATCTGGGTACTCATGTCTTCTATCTTTCAAATTTGGGGGGTGTTGGAGCCATACTCAGCGATTCTCATAGTTACCCCCACTCAGCGCTCTGAGGTCACTGCTCCGGGACCATTGTATGGCAGGGATGGACATGGGGGTGACTTCAAGCCAGGCATGTGCCTTAACTCCCAGATTACCCCATCCAGCCCTCCCTTACTTAAAAAACAATGTTGGCTTTCATTATTTTCTGCTCTCCGTGAAAATGCTTGGTTTTTAAAATTTTGTTGTTTTGGGACCACATCTGGTGGTGTTCAGAGCTTCTTCCTGGCTCTACTTCTTCCTGGGCTTTGGGGGATCATATGTGGTATGGGGGATCTGACCTGGGTCCAACATGTGCAAAGCAAGTGCCATTCCTGTTGTGTTATCTCTCTGGCTTTGTGAAATTGTTCCTGAGGAGACGCAAGAATCAGGGAGGGGGGAGGGGGGTGGGGGTTGGGGGCTGTGCATGCTGGGTGAGAACCCACACTTGTTCATACTTTATCAGCATGAGTTGAGAAAGGTCGTGAGCAACTCCTTAGCCAGGGGCTCTAGACCACCATGGTCCACTGTTTTCTCTCACCTCCTCAGTCTTCTTTGTTTCTGCATCCCTAAAGAAAGCTTTCTGCCAAGCACAGCTCCAAATCCTGAACTCCTTCTCCAAGGCCAGCCTCCAAATAGTCCCTAAGCCTCCACCCTCAGGGCCTGCATTTCAGGCTCCTCAGAAGAGGCTCAATTCTTGGGATTCTTTAGGGAGCAAGATGGTGGCTTCCCCTGTAGCACACCTTCTGCTTCTCTTTCTTCTCTCCTGTCTTCCTACGCTGTATTCAGTGGTCTGGAGGCCACTTCTGGAAATACTCTCAGCCAGAAGGTTCCATGCTGCACCCTGGCAACGCAGTGCTGCTTGGGCACTCAGGGCCACATCTGGCAGTGCTAAGGATGGTGTCTAGGATGCAGTGCTAGAGACCGAATTCAGCACTTAGCACATGACATGCATGCACTCCTAATCCCTGAGCTATCCCTCCCACCCCTTGCAGCCCGGTTCTTTGTTTTCTTCAGTCACTTCTTCTGTCTGCCTTCAGCCGCTGGTCTGTGCACTGCTTCACTGCACCGCCAGAGAATGAGGGATCAGTCTAGTGCAGGTCACAGGGCAATACAGATGTGCACTCTGGTCTTCCAGCAGCCTGAGGGAGTGGACATGGGGCACTGCACGTATAGTTCAGGGTCCTTCTCTAGTTCTGGAACCAGCCTCTGAGCCATCCTGGTGCAGAGGGACTGTGGAGTGTCCTATTCAAGCCCTTCATTCTCCCAGCATTGGGAGTTTCTTTAATTTCCCCATCTGGGCGTGGAACACTGCCCATGAGTCATAGCATGTATTGTTCCCTGCACTCTGGCTACATTTTAATGAAGCCTAAACTCTGATCCTGCAATCGGCTGAAACTTTGGAAGCTAAGCTGAAACCCTCTTTAAACTCAAAATAAAACTCAAGTCTCTGTGCAAGGCTTGGCTCATATTAGCCCAGACAGCTAGATTCCACACTCCTTTGCCCAGTTAAATTATTTCAGTGATTTCTTTGTAGGCAGTGTTTGTCTTATCAAACACGAATGCCAGGTTCCTACTCCAGGAAAACTGCAGAAATATTTGAGAGTCTACAAAACAGAAATATTTGAGGATTCTCAAAAACAGAGTAATCACCCAAAGCTTTGAGGAGAATTCCTCAAAGATTTGAGGATCCTAAAACAAGGTGAGAAAATCCCAATCCAATCCCAATGTTTCCGTTGAGGCATGAACATACTGCCAATGATTGCTGACTGTAATTAGTTTGATTTTCATTCTTTCTAGTTCTTCATGAACACACCTCGTGTCTTTAAAACTATCAGATGAACCACTTCTCTGATGACAAGTCTTGCAAATTCACTGTGGACACACAGGTAAGTCTATTATAATTTCTGGAGAGATTTCTTCATGATATTTATTAATGTTTTTCTGATTTATTCAAAATCTCTTTTTATAACTGGAAAGAGAGGACAAGGATTAAGGCACTTGCCTGCCACATGGCAGAGCCCAGTTCAATGTCCAGCACTAAATATGGTCTCGTGAGCACCACCAGCTGTCACGCCTGAGTACAGAATGAGAAAGAGTCCCTGAGCACCACTGGGTTTGACCTGGCCTCCCTCAATCCCCAAAATATCTGTAGCCTAGGCTGGACAGCTGGCTCAGAAGGCTGAAGTGCATACTGTGTGTGCAGAAAGCCAGTGCCATCTGGTCGAACACCTCTGGGAGCTACCGAGAACTGCTGGGTGTGGCCCCCAAACTAACCAAATAAATAAAAATAAAATATCGTTATAGCCTGGTACTTAGTAGAAAGACTCTACAAAAAAAAACATGAACCAATCAGTCATTCAATTAAAACTTGTTTGGATATGGAATAAATTTAATATTTTCTTTCCTTAGCAGCTTGTTTCTTCAACTCTCACTTTAGTCATAATATTTAGTGACGTTCTTTGGTTTGTTTTGGTTTGGGGGTCCCACCCAGTAGTACCTTTGGGTCACTCTTGGCAGTGCTCAGGGACCATGAGTAGTGCCAGGGATCAAACTGAGGTCAACTGCATGCAAGGCAAGGGCCTAATGTAGGATAACATTGGTTTGTCCTTTCTCCCTTCCTGCGGGGAGGTTAGGTTTATTGGGTTACACCCATCACAGTGTTCCCGAGGCACTCCCATTCCTCTGTGTTTATATTTAACCTCTCCTCTATGCTCTGCTTCCCCAACTGGTCAATCACCTTTATCCCCAAATTAGGCTTGTGACTTGTAAGGTCAGATCTTTCTAAGGACTCTGAATTTTGTATTTGTAAGTGAAATATTGCTTTCCTCTTTCCCTTATGTTCTTTGCAGTTTGCTTTAGAGCAATGTCCTTTTAGTATAGACACAGGAAAACAGTTAATGCTATGCTTTGGTAACAGGAGTTAATTGATTCTGAATAATATTTACTAATGGACATCTGTTATACTTACTCGACTTAAGCCTCTGTTGCTCGTAGTTCCTAGCACTCCAAAACCAGAGTCCCGACGAAGGGACTGGATGGATCCAGGGCAAGCAGTAAGCTACCCTGGCATCAGAATGGGACAGGCCAACTGCCATGAAACTTAAAAGTTAAGAGCATGGTCCTGGATAAATTCTGTCATGCCCCAGTGACTGAACAAGGACCCTGCTAGGGTTAGGAAAGACTAATCTGGCCTGAGGGCTATGGTCTGCAATCTATAAGGAGATATCCCCAGGAGAGCCACCCTATAAGATCAATATAGCTCTTACTGTGTCCACACAAAAGACTAGGAAGATTATTAAGATGTAAGTAAATCTAAGATGATTGTTTATGGACTAAGGAAAGGAGAAGTATGTCCTTAGGTGAGATTCTGCCCTTGAATGGTTCTCCCAGGAGATCTTTGTCTTAGAAGAGCTTCCCCAGAAGGAAGGGGAACATATCTTGACTGTGCTACCTCACCAGGGTGTAGTTGCTACTCCCAGTGCTTGGAGGTTGGGCTCTAGACTAAGGCTTCAAGACTGGGCGAGGAGCGACAAGCCTGGGGGATGGGAGGAACACAGGTGGGCGAGACTAGAAGGAAGCAGAGGGAGACAAAATTGGAATAAACTGACTGATCACCAAACAGCCTCGCCACCCCTCCTCCATGCATCTGTTGGTGGTGGCTGCAGGCCGGGGTGAGGATGGGGCTCATGGCGCCCAACGCACGTGCTGGGGGAGAGCCCGCTGTTGCTCATTTATTTCTTGAATACACAGCCTTGCCTGTGGTACTATTCCTCCTGCCCCTATTTAGTTACTGCTTAAGAAAAAAAATCTTAAAGAACAGTGAATTTTTTCAAACTGGTCTTTATTTATTTTTTTCAAAGTCAAAATATAAGTATGAGGTGATTTGTTTTATTTTTAAAATTTTTAATTTTTAAAAACTTTTTATTAGTGAACCATTGTGAGGTACCGTTACAAACTTATGAACTTTGTGTTTGCATTGCAGTCATACAATGATCTTTTACCCATCCCTCCACTAGTGCCCATTATCCAGACCAAACTCGATGGCCACTCCATACCTCTATTGCAAACCACAACACCCAAAAGGAGAGAGCGAGAGATGAAACTGGTCTTTAAATAATCCATATCATCCTTTGCACTAAATAACCGGTCAGCTCAGATCTGTTTCTCCTGTCTGGCCACTGTTCTCTATTGAGTGTCTATGATTTCTAACTGGGGCACAACCAAATAATAAATGCAGAATGTTTTAAAAAAAATACTCCTTAAGAGCCAGAGAGATAGTACAGGGGATAAGGCATTTGCATTGCATGCAACTGACCTGAGTTGGGTCCCTGGTACCACCTATGACCCCCGAGGCCTGCCAGAAGTGATCCCTGAGCACAGAGTTTGGGAAAAAACATAGGCAAGTCTGGATGTGGCCTAACTGCTCTCCCCCAAAGGGCAATGCATGCAGTATGTGCAGAAAACCAGCATGTAAATTTTTATTAATTGTGGGGAGGTGACTGGAATCAAACCTGTGGCCTTATACATGTGAATCACACATTCTCTCACTAAATTATATATTCTATCCCGTAAAACACTTTTGAAGTCTGGATAGTACATGAGTTGAAACATTTGCCCTGCCTTGGGGAATTCCAGTTCCCCCTCCTTCACTGAGGTTCCCCAGCCGGACCCTCAAGCCAACACCATCCCTTGAGTATACCAGGTACAGCTACTATTGTGTGAAAGTGGATTTATTCCTGAACTTGTGGGTTCTTGAGATTGTATGAAAGAATTGCAGACAAAACTCAGGAACTTGAGAAGGTACAGTTTATTATATATCTCAAATAGATGGTCCGGGCCCCCCAGTGTCCAGATCTCTCCTTGTGTATGATGTCACTCATCCTGTTACTTGATATGTGGTCCAGTGTACGACGTCCTGGTCCTGTCCCTTAGTACCTTCCTGATAACATGGGACTGGGAGAGGAATTCAGGACCTTGTACCTGCAAGGCATGTGCTCCTGCCCCTGAGCTATCTTCCTGGCCCCAGAAAATTTGAAAATAATTTACCCTTTTGAGCCAGAGAGATAGTACAGCAAGTAGGGTATGCTCAGGGATCACTCCTGGCAGGCTCGAGTAACCATAGGATGTGCTAAGAATCAAACCCAGGTCAGACATGTGCAAGGAAGTGTCCTGCCTGCTGTACTCTTGTTCCAGCCAAATCATAGAAATGTTTTTCTCAGAAATCCTCAGTTTTTCTGTCAGAGTTAGCACCCATAAGTGAAGGACCTTCACACAATCTTTCATCCTTCTATTTCCTTCTGGATGGGAAAAGCATTATTTTATCTATAATATATTTAGCAAGCTACTGAGAATATCCAGCCCACATGGCAGAGCCTGGCAAGCCACCTGTGATGTTCCAAATATGCCAATATCAGTAGCTAAAATGGTCTTATTTCCCTAACCCTGAAGGAGTCTCCAGCTGAGTTGGGAAGAACAAGAGGGCTTGTACTAAACAAATGGCACGCACGTCAACAGGCGGAAATGTGCCCCGCAAGTATCTGGCCACCAAGGTGGCCCACAAGAGCAGCACCAGCCATGAGTGGTGTGAAGAAGCTGCACCGCTACTGACCCAACACCATGGCACTACGCGAGATCCGCCAGCTACTGTTCCAGCGACTGGTTCGAGAGATCACGCAGGACTTCAAGACCGACCTGCACTCCCAGAGCTCAACTGTCATGGCGCTACAGGAGGCAGGCGAAGCCTACCTGGTGGGGCTCTTCAAGGACACCAACCTCTGCGCATTCCCCGCCAAGTGCATCACCATTATGCCCAAGGACATCCAGCTGGTGTGCTTCATCCATGGAGAGAGAGCATAAAGTTTATGATGCTAAACTCTCAGGGCTGGGACAAATGGAGATGCTACTGGTGCCTGCTCGAGTAATCGATGATTAATTGGATGACAGTGACAGTGACAGTGATCACAAATCACAAATCATCCTGTTATTCGTCGATTGCCTCGAGCAGGCCCCAGTAACGTCTCCTTCATCCTAGCCCTGAGATTATATTCAAGGCTCTTTAGGAGAATGAGACCCATCATAGTTACTGGTATTTGGCATATTGGGTATGCCACAGGGAGTTTGCCAGACTCTGCCGTGTGGGAAGGCTACATTCGGTAGCCTGCCAGTTTGTCCAAAGTAGGAATGAGATAATAAGATGTCATAATAAGATGTCGCACGGCCGCAAATGCGGCCGCGCTGTTCTGGGAGCTGGTTTTTATAGTCTCTGAGTCTTGGCCGTTGATGGGATTACACGGCGCCAGGGGGCCAGTTGGTGGGTGTGACCCCCGACTACTGGAATTTGGAGGATCTGGGTGGAGGATGCTCAGCCCAAATCCGAGTAGGCTTGGAGATCTCGGTCCCAGAACCCGCGTGACTTTGTCCCTCTGCCAGTACCTTCATGTGTGCGGAGAAAGTGATATTTAGCTAAATATTTTTCAACATTACTTTGTTAAAAATAAATAATCAAATTTACTACTTACTATATTATATTACTTTTTATCTAAGTTACATTAGTCTATAGTTTTAAAACTTGGTATAATCAAGGGAAATACAAAACAAAATAGCATTAAGAATGGAACACATCTGTATTTAGAATGGTCACTAATAAAATCTGGACAAAATCATAAAAAAAAGAATGGATCACATCAAAAAGACTGAAAACAGTCTGTACTGGTGGGATTGAGATGAGAAAGGAAAATGTATATTTAAAATTAATTAATTTTAAATTAAAAATTAAAGTTAGGAGTAGAACTCCCATAAGATCCAGATATACCATTTCTTGACATCTATCCCCCATACACAAAAATTAATTAAAAATTAAAATTAAAATACAGGAGTTATTTAATTAAATTAATTTTAAAATATATGTGTATATATGTGTTCGTTGCTGCACTTAATACAATAGCCAAGATATTGAAATACCCCAAATGTCCAACTATGAATGGATCAAGAAGTTCTGGTATTGATACACAATGGAGGACTGTGCAATTCTTGGGACAAAATCATGTATTTTGTAACAACATGGATGGAAGTGGGGGACATCACCATGCTGAGTGAAGCAGAAGGAAAGAGATAGATACGGAATAATCTCTCTCATAGCCAAGACTTAAATATACACAACAAGGCAGTAAGGAAGTCCAAAAGAAACACAACAGCAACACAACTGATTCACACAACTGAGTCAGTGTGGGGGAGGAAACTAGTGGGAGGGGCATTGGGGTCCCTGGGGGAGGGTTTACGGATGAGGGGTGTGGTGTTGAAATTATGCATGTGAGAAACTATTATTAAAAGTACTATAGTCAGAACCTCAATAAATATTTTATTAGCAGATAAAATATAAAAACTTCTGTTTAAAAATACAACGTCAGGAAAGGCACTGTAACACTGCCCTCCTGTTGTTCATCAATTTGCTCAAGCGGGCCCAGTAACATCTCCATTGTGAGACTTGTTGTTACTGTATTTGGCATATTGAATACACCATAGGTAGCTTGCCAGGCTCTGCCGTGCGGGCGGGATACTCTCAGTAGCTTGCCCGGCTCTCCGAGAGGGACGAAGGAATTTTATTTGTTAATAAAATAAAATATTTATTGAGGTTCTGACTATAGTACTTTTAATAATAGTTTCTCACATACATAATTTCTGGGTCAGCTGCGTGCAAGGCATGTGCCCTACCCTCTGTGCTATCGCTCCAGCCCATCAGTAAAGGCATGAAATAAAATGTGGTGACCTCCTTGTCCTCTTCATCCTCATTTTCTCTATCTTATATGTAGCTGTCTAATTCTTCTCTTCCTCCTAACACTTCTTTCTAAAGAATCAGCAACTTTTGTGATTTACTCTTTATCAATTTGGGGAGGCATGTTCTGTGGTGCTCAGGACTTACCCCTGGCTCTGTACTCTGGGATCATGCCCGGAAGTGCTTTAGGGACCATATCGGGTGCCAGACGTTAAACCAGGTGAGCCGCATGCAATGCAACAACTGTATCTGCTGTACTATTGCTCCAGCTCCTCAACTTTTTGTATTACCCAAATCATATATTATTATGTTTAAAGAGGGAATTTTACCCCTTAAATATTTTTCTACTTGCAAATATATTTTGAAAAATTCTAATTAAAGGCCAGAGAGATAGTACAGGGGTTAAGACACTTGCCTTGCATCCTGATCACCGCAGTTCAGTCTCTGGCACCACCTGTGGTCCCTCCAGCCCCTCTAGGAGTGATCCCTGAGCACGTGACTAGGAGTCATCCCTGAGCATTGTGGGTATGACCCACACCCCCTCCAAATCTTTTAGTTAAATCCATCACAGTAGTTTATATTACAGTGAGAGTGATTCTCCCACATACATTTCTTTTCTTTTCCCACCAGTTCAAGTAGAAGCCCTAGAAAAGGACTCATTTATTTAGTATGTTGTCTTCACTCTATACAGTCATACTACCCCCTGCCTTCTTATGTGGGATCTGAATGATCCTACCTCAGGCATTATTCTTCCTAAGAGTAATTATTCAGTTTCTCCCCCTTGGAGAGCTACGGAGAGTAGCCCGCTTGCATGGCAGAGCCTGGCAAGCTCCCTGTGGTGTATTCAATATGCCAAAAACAGTAACAATGATGGGTCTCATTCCCCTGACCCTGAAAGAGCCTCCAATGTGGCACCGTTGGGAAGGATGAGTAAAGAGAGGCTGCTAAAATGTCAGGGCTAGGATAAAAGGAGACGTTACTGGCGCCTGCTCAAGCAAATCGATGAACGATGGGATGACAGTGATACGGTGAAGAGTAATTATAAATCTTTTCATCTCTTGATGATACTGGATCTTTTTGTTTTGAAACTGGGGAGGAAGGAGAAGAAAGAAATTTTGCTTTTCCACATGCAGAATCTGTTTTGTTTTATTTTTAAAGATTAATTAGCATGAATGGAGGGAAGCACCATGATTTACAATTCTGTTAATGGCAGGGTTTTGCTCATAGAACATTCCAACACTCCGCCTTCCACTAGAACATTCATTTCCTTCCTCCTTGTCCCTTCTTAACCTCCCCTGCCCCCCCGCCACCCCAGGTCAGCTCAGTTCTGTGAACCAGCTCTCAGATTCATTTGCCTTTGACCCGTTGTCATTTCTTTCCTCTGTTTCTTTATATCCCACATATGAGGGAGATCGATTGCTTCGAGCAGGCCCCAGTAACGTTTCCTTCGTCCTAGCCCTGAGATAGTGCCATATTCAAGGCTCTTTAGGAGAATGAGACCCATCATTGTTACTGGTATTTGGCATATTGGATACGCCACGGGGAGTTTGCCAGACTCTGCCGTGTGGGCAGGCTACATTCGGTAGCCTGCCAGTTTGTCAAAGTAGGAATGAGATCATGAGGGAGATCATTCTGTCTATTTCTCTCCCTCTGACTCAGCAAGATGCTCTCTAGATCCATTCACCTAGCAGCACGCTGAATAATTCAATTTAAATTGAATCTCATAGCCAGGGAGTATTCCATTGTGTTAAGTACTGGACCATAGTTTTTGTTTTCAGTCTGATCCGTTATTGGACACTTGGGTCGTTTTCAGATTTCGGCTATTGTGAGTAATGCTGCAATTAACATAGGAGTGAAGATGTCTTTTTCTGAATAGAATTGTTGGGTCCTGGAGTCGATGCCAGGAAGTGGACATTACTGGACCTGGTGGAGGTCCCCCCTCATGTCTCCATTCCTGATGTCCTCAGTGAGGGGCCCCTGAGGCAGCCTTCTCTTGCTAGGACTGAAAAGAAGGGGAGCCATGAGAGAGCATGCTACTGTGGCCACCTAGATCCAATATGCTGTTGCATGGTGATGCTGGAAACGGTTGATGAAATAGAGGAGGGAGCTTGGAGAGAGTCCGCTGCCAAAGATGCTGATTTAGACATGCGCAGGACAGGAAGAGAGAAAGACCTGCTTGGACAGAGGCACCATATCCATTAAAGTCGATCTGTAGTCCTGACAATGCACATTTGCTCAAGGGGCCAGGCTGAAGAGACCCAGCGAGGATGATTGTCAGGTCATGTGCAGAGGGGGCTGGGGTCTTGGGGTCTCCACTGTTTGCTAGCAAACTGGTTTTCCAAATCTGCATTTCTGCTGTTCATGGATTGTGTGCTTGTCCTATCATCTGGATTCCCCCACAAAACTCCTCCTGTAGTTATCTTGCAGGTGGCTTGGGTTGAAATGGAAACTTCTCATGGAGACAGCACTCCCATAGCATGTACCCTCCTATCATGGCACCTATTGGAGTGTGTTTACAACTTGAGAATCTGTTGTTTTTAAGAGTGACACAGTCTACATGGGCCTTCTAGAAAGATCTCAGCTTAATCCCCAGATTTCAAATGCCAGACAGACCAGGACTGCTGTGCCCAGCAGACTCCAGAGGCCCCATGGGGACTCGGTTCCTAGACTTGGCCCAGCCAGGCTCTGCCTGAAATATACTGAGATAATGTTGTAGAAGTCTCACTCCCTGCTTATAATTGGCTCTGAGCACTTTATATGCAACTCACTCCCTTCTCAGAACTGGCTACACATCTCCTGCTCGCCTACCTTTCTGCAAGAACTCATCTACAGGAAGTACCTAAAGTGCCCAGAAACACAATCAAAGCCCCTGCAAGACTGCTAAGTGGGTCCCCTTCTCTGGAGATCTCTGTTGTCAGTCTGACTAGTGGACTCTCTTTCAATATTCTCACCTGGACTGTCATGGTCTTCTAGTAAATTCTTTTACCACCCGCATCCTTGGACCCAGCTGACCTGGGTTTGAGTTCTTCGGATATTCTCAGACTGTCTCCTGCTTTTGTGAGGGACAGGTCATGTCATATAGGGCTATATGATCACCATCATATGTAATAAATAACCCTTAAATAAGAGTAATTGCTTTTATCTGAAAATAATTACCCCCTCCACACACAATAAATTCAAGAAAAAAAAAGGTGAGCTAATATTTTAGTTGGTGACCTTTTTCTGATTGAACACTAAAAGCAATCTTAAAATAGAGAGCCAAGTGAAATAATTGTAACACAATGCAATTCTAATGTAACCAAAGGAAGTGCCACTTTGAGGGTTAAACATGAGTGACAGCCTCCCAAAGTTGAGAAGGGGCAGTGTTCCCCCTCGGCTGCAGGGGGCCTGGATTTCCTCAGAGTGGGGCTTTCTGGGACGCTCAGATGCCTCCTGAGCACTGAAGGCAGAGATCCTGGGGTGCAGGTGTGGAAGAAACACTTCTAGTGCTAGTGAAAGTAGATTTTCCAGTGATGGTGGGTTGCTGAGAATTGTATGAAAGGCTTGCATACAAAAGTTGGAAGATTAAAAGTTAGAGTGTACTGTACAGATAGAGTAGATGAGTCTGGGTCCCCTCCCCAGATATTCAGGCTTCTCTTTAACCTATGAGCAGCATCACCAGTCCTGTCCCTGTCCCTGTGAACAACTTCCCAGTTTCACCCCACACTGTCGACTCATTTCCCGTGAGCAATGACCACATCCTGTCCTTGCATCACTCTGTCCTGTGGATGCTCTCCGCAGTCTCCGCCACAGCCACCTGCACGTGGGTGAGAGTGCTGTGCTCTGTACCTGTCGTTGGTTGGGCCTTTGATACCGCAACCGTTCCTGTTGTCCTGCTCCGGCTTTCCGAGTCTCCAGCGCTGGCTGCGTGCACATGAGTGAGACACCTGTGATCAGCACCTTGTCAATACTGGCACATCGGAGCCTGGCCTGAACCCGAGCTTTCCTGGGAGTCTGAGCCCTGCCTGCATTCTGACCCTGTCTGGGACTGTGTGTCCTGTGTTACTGGGGCATTTGTCCAGGTGTAGAGTCCTACCTAATCTTGGAGGTCACGGAAAAGAGGAGAGAGGAGAGAGAGAGAGACAGAGAGACAGAGAGATAGAGTTACAGAGAGAGAGAGAGAAAGAGAAGAAAAGAGAGAGGAAGTAGAGTGCTAATGCATGGAGTGAGAATCGCAGAGGTGGGAGTGGGGACTTCTTTTCATCTGCTGCTCTATCCCATCCCCGGCCATCCTGCCGTCCATTCTGATTGGCTACCTGTTCCATGGGTGAGATTTAAAATGACCTGGCACTCCACTCTTCCAATTATATGGGGCTCCCACTCTCCCCTATGATTTACTATCCACCTCCAAGGTATTTTTGTAAAGATTTCAAGAATCCTAAAAATTAGGTGACAGTCTGGCATTTGTCAGCAATTATCACTACCCATGTTAAAAAAAAATGTCACTGTAGCACTGTAACACTTTCGTCCTGATATTCATTGATTTGCTCGAGTGGGCACCAGTAACATCTCTATTGTTGAGACTTGTTGTTACTGTTTTTGGCATATCAAATACGTCCTGGTAGCTTGGAACAATAGCACAGCAGGTAGGGTGTTTGCCTTGCACTGGCTGGCCGACCTGGTTTGATTCCTCCTTCCTTCTCAGAGAGCCCATCAAGCTATAGAGAGTAAACCGCCTGCATGGCAGAGCCTGACAAGTTCCCATGGTGTATTCGACATACCCGAAACTGTAACAACAAGTCTCACAATGTAGATGTTATTGGTGCCCGCTCGAGCCAAAAAAAAAAAAAAACCATGAGTGGCTGGGGCAGAGGCTCAAAGTGCAGGACATGTGTAGTGCCGACGTTCCACCCCTGCATCACCATCACAAAGGTCTCCTGAGCACTGCTAGGCCCAAGCACTGAACAGCAAGACCCAAGCGGTCTGCCCACATGGCACCAGAAGTGGCCCCTGTCACCTCTCTCCCCAGCGCAGCTGTATGTGACTCCTATTTAAAAAAAGAAAGAAAGAAAGAAAGAAAGAAAGAAAGAAAGAAAGAAAGAAAGAAAGAAAGAAAGAAAGAAAGACCAATGCCAAAAACTATAGTGAGTTTGGTGGCTGATTTAGAAAAAGGCCAAATGGCATGGGGCCTCTCCCTGTGTCCTAAGTTGCATTTCTATTCAGGAACTTCCAGGATTGCACCAGCCCAGAAAATAAGAAGCCTCATCTCAAGATGTCACCACACTTGATTTTGTGCATTCTATCAGCCTGCTGCTCTTGCAAACAGAATGAAGCGTTTCTTCAAAGTACTGGGATTGACTTCTCGTTTTCTTCACTTTTAACCTGAAAATCTTGTGGTTTTTAGTTCCTAAGTGTTATCTATTCAGTTAATACCTGATTATCTATGCCAAAGAAGGAAAGAAGATAATTTTTTTTAAATAGTTATTTTAGGGCCTGAAGCACAGCGGGAAGAGTGTTTGCCTTGCACACAGCCTCATCGGGTTCGATTTCCTGCATCCCATATGGTCCCCTGAGCACTGCCAGTAGTAATTCCTGAGTGCAAAGCCAGGAGTAATCCCTGAGCTTTGCTGGGTGTGGCCCAAAAAGCAAAAAAAAAAAATCACTTTAAAAATAATTTTAAAAAATTTTTTATTAAACAGCCATGGGCTAGAGAGATAGCACAGCGGTAGGGCGTTTGCCTTGCACGTGGCCAACATGGCCAACCCGAGTTTGATTCCTCCGCCCCTCTCGGAGAGCCCGGCAAGCTACCGAGAGTATCTCGCCCACAAGGCAGAGCCTGGCGAGCTCCCCATGACGTATTTGATACACCAAACACAGTAACAAGAAGTCTCACAATGGAGACTTTACTGGGCTGGAGCAAATTGATGACCAAGGGGAGGACAGTGCTACAGTGCAGTGCTACAGTCACGACTTACAAAGTTACTGCTAGTTGAGTTTTAGGCATACAATAATTCAGCAGCAATCCCTCCACTAGTGTCAACCTCCCTTCAATAGTGTTCCCAGATTCCCTTCCTACCCCAATCCCAACTCAAACCCTTCTTCTCAACTTGACAGGCACATTTCCTCTCCTCATTTTTTGTATAGGATTTGAACATTTCTTTTGTTGATCTTTGTTAGTATTGTATATATCCTGGATATCAAACCTTTATTTGATGTGTTGAACACAAATATTTTTTTCCCATTCAGTTAGCTGTCTTAGTTTTAGCCCTGGTTTTTGTTGTTGTTGTTTGTTTATTTGTTTTTGCCATGTAGAAGCTTTTTAACTTTATATAGTCCCATTTGTTTATAAAAATGACTACTTTTAAAATCTTTTCTAATTTGTGATTTTTGCGCTAAGGATTGTAGGGGACAAGGATGCTTCCAGGCTCTGTGCTCAGACGCAAACCCTAGGGGTGTTCAGGAGACCATATGTGGTGCCTTTGTTCAAGCCCAAGACATGGGCGATGGTGCTGCCTGCAAGGCAAGGGTCTAATATCCTCATTCTCTCTTTGCCTCTGTGAATACTAATTAAAACTTCAAACAAAATAACACTTGCTGGAAGACTGACTCCAGAGAAGCCAGAAAATCCAACCCAATTCTCCACCACGGACTGTGAGCGAGGATGCAGCACATCATCAGAATGAGGGAAGCCACATTCGAATGCATGTCTATTCTCTCTCTAGTTCACAATCTTCCTGCAAACAAGGAAGACAGTTACTCACACTCACTCCTGAGAGCCAAACTAATGGTGAGCAGAGTCTTGTTCTCTTTAGGGCTCTGGAAGATTGCATATGACACAGAGCTAGCAAGGAATGCACTAGAAGGGAGATTAAAATATTTAATCTAACTTTTTTTCTTTTTGGGTCACACCCAGCGAGGCACAGGGGTTTCTCCTGGCTCTGCACTTAGGGATTACTCCTGGCGGTGCTCGGGGGACCATATGGAATGCTGGGAATCGAACCTGGGTCAGCTGCGTGCAAGGCAAACACATTACCTGCTGTGCTATTGGGCTGGAGAAATAGCACAGCAGGTAGGGTATTTGCCTTGCACGTGGCTGACCCTGGTTCAGTTCCCCACCCCTCTCGGAGAGTCCAGCAAACTACCGAGAGTATCCTGCCCTCACGGCAGAGCCTGGCAAGCTCCCCGTGGTGTAGTCGATATGCCAAATACAGTAACAACAAGTCTCACAATGAAGACGTTACTGTGCCCACTTGAGCAAATCGCTGAACAATGGGAGAACAGTGCCACAGTACTACAGTGCTAATCTAACATTGTTAATTTTAATCTGCATAAAGAATGTAGTTTATGCAATATATAAATCAGCTTTTTGGCAAAATTACCCTTTTCAAACTGGCTTGTTAGATAAATTAAAAAAAAATACTGGGGTTGGAGAGATAGTACAGTAGGGAAGACACTTGTCTTTCATGTAGTGAACCCTAGTTCAATCCCCAGAATCCCCTATGATCTCCTGAGTACTACCAGGAGTGATCCCTGAGTGCAGAGCCAAGAGTAAGCCCTGAGTACCACTGGATATGCCCTTCCTCCCAAATCTAAATAGCTGAAGAAATTCTGAGAAATAAGAGAAAGAGAGGCATCAGATAATGTGGTTTTAAATTACACAACAAAGTGACAGTAATTAAAACTGTATGGCAGTGTAATATAAATGGACACACATATCAACGAATAAAATAATCCCACATATAAACCCATACATATATTGATATTCTATGAAAAGGGGGCAATGATCATACAACAGAGAAAGGAAACTCTTTTCAGCAAATGGTGTTGTGAAAACTGAACAGTGTAATGGATGAATCAGTACCACTCTCTAATTCCATATACAAAATCAATTAAAAATGGATTTAAGACCTGAAATCATAAAACAAGCTACCACCTCAAAACTCTGACTTTTGTTACTTCACATACAATGTATTTTGAAGTTTTTCTATTTGGATATATTTTTTATTCAAACTCTTCTAACTTCTTAGATCTGGGTATATGATTCAGTCCCCAGCATAGAGAATTTCTTAGCTATAATTTCTTCAACCAATTTCTTCAAGGATTGCATCATTTGCTTTGCTTATTTTTGAGTTTCACTTAAAAGTAATTATGTAGTGTGCTTTTAATGTCTAGCTTCTTGTTTGTTTGTTTGTTTGGGGGCACAACTTGGGGTGCTCAGGTCTTACTTCTGGCTTTGTGCAGGGGACCATATGTGATGCTGGAAATCAAATTGAGATTGGTCACATGGAAGTCAAACTTCTTAACTTCTGTACCCTATGTCTGGCTTTTGTTGCTCAAGATTATATGTTTGAGATGGATTCTTATTGCTCCTTAGCTAGCCAGTTATGCGGTATTTCACAATGTAAATATTATATCCCTTTAAAATTTTATTGAGGTTTGGGTTAGATGGTTACATTAGTGCCAAAGTATATGTATTGATGTACAAAACTACTGCAACACTCCATCCCCACCCCTGCCACCACCAAAGTGCTTTACACACTCATGGTTAAACCTCAGAAGAGATCAACTACTAAAAAAATTCACAAGTGCACTGTATGGACTATACGGGTTGCAGGGATCGAATTTGGGTCAACTGTGTGCAAGGAAAGCACCCTATCTGCTGTATTATCTCCATAGTTCCTTAAAATGATTTTTAACATGTTTATTTTTCACTTCAAGGAAGCGCAATAATGTGATGGTTGTAATTTAGCCTGTTTTGGTTCACTTGTGCTCATTTCCTTCCTCACACAGAATCTTTTTCCCAGTAGGGGCCTTCTTTTGCGGGCAATGAGGATGGATTTGGGTCACACCTGGCAATGCTCTGTAATTACTCCTGGCTCTGTACTCAGGGATCACTCCTGGCAGAGTTGGGAGGGACCATACATGGTGCCTGTGATTGAACCCAAGTCAGCTACACGCAACACAAATGCCCTATCCCTTGTAGTATGGATACATCTTCACACCACACCCTATTAATTAAAAATATTCATCTATCCATTCATCTATCAATATATTTAGTTTGCTAAACTAAAACGAATACCCGTGAGGTATTCGATATGCCAAACACAGTAACAAGTCTCACAATGGAGACGTTACTGGTGCCTGCTTGAGCAAATCGATGAACAATGGGAGGACAGTGCTACAGTGCTACTGTTTTTGTAAAATGGGGCCTTTGACCCTATTAATTCTATGTATCAATGTGCATGGAGTGTCTTGTTCTATGTCTTTGTTTTTGTGTGGGGTCCAGAGCAGCAGTGCTCTGTTTTTTTGTTTCGCTTTCTGGGGGCCACACCTGGCAACATTTAGGGGTTACTCCTGGCTCTACACTCAGGAATCACTGCTGGTGGTACTCAGGGGACCATAGGGGACCTTATGTGGTGCTGGGGATTGAACCCAGGCCAGCCACATGTAAGGCAGGCACCCTATCCACTATACTCTGGCTCTGATTACTTGAATTTTTTAAAAATGATTTTTCATATACCTTAGTTTTTGTTGTTCTATTTCATAAAAAAATTATTGGAGGGGCCAGAATGATAGTACAGCGCATAGGGCATCTGCTTTCCATATGGAGTGATAGCAGGGGCTGGAGCGATAGCACAGCAGGTAGGACATTTTTCTTGCACATGGCCAACCTGAGTTCAACTCCTCCTTCCCTCTCAGAGAGCACAGCAAGCTACTGAGAGTATCCCACCTGCATGGCAGAGCCAGGCAAGCTCCCTGTGGCATATTCGATACGCTAAAAACAGTAACAACAAGTCTCACAATGGAGACGTTACTGGTGCCCGCTTGAGCAAATTGATGAACAACGGGAGGACAGTGCTACAGTGCTACATGGTCCCCTGAGCACCACCAGTCCTGAGTGCAGAGTCACAGGAGTAACCCCTTGAACATCACCAGGTGTGACCCAAAACACACACACACACAATTGGTATTGATAGATATTGCATTATATATATATATACATATATATATATATATATATATATATATTGTTTTTGTAGCACAGCAGCAGGGCGTTTGCCTTGCGCACGACTCTCCCGGCTGAGCCGTTCGATTCCTCCGCCCCTCTCAGAGAGCCCGACAAGCTACCGAGATTATCTTGCCTGCATGGCAAAGCCTGGCAAGCTACCCATATTCGATATGCCAAACACAGTAACAAGACTCACAATGGAGACGTTACTGGTGCCTGCTTGAGCAAATCGGTGACCAATGGGAGAACAGTGCTACAGTGCTACTATTTTTGTAAAATGGGCCCTTTGACCCTATTAATTCTAGGCATCAATGTGCATGGAGTGTCTTGTTCTATGTCTTTATGTGTGGGGTCCAAAGCAGCAGTGCTCTGTGACTAGTCCTGGCTCAGTGTTCAGGGTCGCTCCTGCCAGTGGTGGAGGAATATACACTGCCGGGAACTGAATCCAGCCTCCCGTATGTAAAGCGTGTACTTCAGTCCTGCTCTATCTCCCTGGCCCTACATTTATCTATATCTTTTAACAGGGTCTTGTAGATTCCCTTCTACAAGTTTTTAACCTCTTTACCAAGCTTCTGTGTATCTAATTATTTGGGATTCTATTGCCCATTGTAAATGGGATTGTTTTATTTAATATTTGGTTCTTGGGCCCCCAGTGGTTGTTAGGACTTATCCTGGCTCTGCACTCAGGGATTACTCCTGGTGATGCTCAGAGGACAAGATGGGATGCTGGGGGTCCAACATTGGGTCAGCCAAATGTAAAACAAAGAAATAAATAAAAATATTTATTTGGTGGTGCTCAGGGGGATCATATGAAATGCTGGGAATTGAACCCGGTCAGCCTTGTGCAAGACAAACATCCTACCCGCTGTGCTATCGCTCCAGCCCTCTAGATTACTTTTATTTGATATCCTTGTCTGCTTTTGGTATTAGGACACCACTGGCTTAAAAATCATTTGGGAGAATTCATTTCTCTTCAATTTTTCAGACAAGACTAAGAACTGTTTAAGTTCTCCCGTGGTAGAGTTTAGTACAAAGGGTGCTGAATTTTTTGAAAGCTTTTATAATTTACTTTTCAGTTTTCCTACTTGTGATCAGCCAATTCAGATTTTTTAATTTATTCATGTTTTAATCTTAGTAAGTTATATTTTTCTAAAATTGTATCCATTTCTTATAGATTATCAAAGTAATTGGAATATAGCTATCTATAGTAATCTCCTATAATTATTCTTTCTATTTATATGGCATCTGTTTTAATTTCTCCTTCACTTATGAGTCCATTTTTTTAGAATTTTCTCTCTTATTTTTCTTGTTCCTAGCTAAAACCTTGTGAATAACCCCCTCCCCCCAAACCCAAAACAAAAAACAAGCAAAGAAAGTCCCCCAAACAAAAATAACCCTTGGTTTCATTGGTCTTTTGTTGTTTGCTCCTGTTTTATTTATTCCCACTCTATTTTCTTTCTTTTACTAACTCTTTTTAAATTTTATTATTTTATAATTTAGTTCACAATATTTGATTATATTTATATTGAAACACCACCATTACACCTTCCCACTACCAAATTTGGGATGTTTCCATCCCAAGCCCCAATCCCTGTCCCAAAACACAACCGAAATAATATATTTTGTATTGTCTGTTATGAAGAACTGCTGAACATGCTTACAAAAAAGTGTTCATATAGGAAACAGTGTGAAGATTGTTCTATTTTGGCAGGAGCCATTAAGACATTCTATAGGATATCACTAACATGTTGTTAAAGTTTGGGTGATGTGAGCTTTGGTGTATATCTGAAAGTATGTATTTTCATTTTTTTCATTTCATCATCCTGTTATTCGTCGATTGCCTCGAGCAGGCCCCAGTAACGTCTCTTTCATCCTAGCCCTGAGATTATATTCAAGGCTATTTAGGAGAATGAGACCCATCATTGTTACTGGTATCTGGCATATTTGGTACGCCACGGGGAGTTTGCCAGACTCTGCCCTGTGGGCAGGCTACATTCGATAGCCTGCAAGTTTGTCCAAAGTATGTATATATGCATATATATATATATATATTTCCCTCTATGATTTGTTGCCTACTTTCTGAACCCCATCAAATATGGTGTGGCTATTATGGAGAAAGGGTAGGGAGTGTCATGTGATGTGCCATGGACACGTGGTCCAGGAATATGTTCATGCATATGTAAGGCTTGGCCCGAGTGGGTGGGGAGCGGCCTCGAGCATGGTGGCAGGTGGGTTGTGGAGGTCAGTTTCCAGGTCTGGGTCCCTTGGGGCGGGTGAGAGCCAAGTTTTCACTCTGGGGCGCCCTGAGTGAAAACAGCCTGGTGCGGAGTCTGGTGGCATGGCTACGGGGGCCTCATTTTATGCTCCCTTGGGGAGAAGCAGCCACGTGATCTCTTCTACTAACTCTTGGCTTTGCTCTTCTTTCCCCCAGTTACTTTTAGTTACATTTATTTAATTATGTTGACTCAATTGTTTATTTAATATTTTTTTCATTTGTCGATACGGGGGTAGGGCGTTTGCCTTGCACGCAGCCAACATGGCGGACCTGGTTTCGATTCCTCTGCCCCTCTCGGAGAGCCTGGCAAGCTACCCGTGATGTATTTGATATGCCAGACACAGCAACAACAAAGTCTCCAATGGAGATGTTACTGGGCCCGCTCGAGAAAATCGATGAATAACGGGAGGACTGTGACCGTGACAGTCGATGAAGTTCTATATTGTTATCAGCTTCACTCTTAGTATCATGTTTTCTTCATCCTGTAGGTTTTCAGGTTGAAACATGTGTATTTATATTCACTATCTCTAGGTATTTTTAAATCTCTTATTTAATTTTCTGCTAATCCAGCAGTTATTGTGAAGTACATTGTTTAGTCTCCACATGTATGAGGGTTTGTCTGGTTTTCTTTTTTTGTGGCTAGTTTCTAATTTTATATAGTTGTAATTTGGAAAAATATATGGGATGAATTAAATTTTCATAAGCTTATGGACAATTGTTTTATTTCCCAGCATTTGGTCTGTTGTGTAATTTTTCCAAGTGCATTTGGGAAAAATGCAAATTCAAAGTACTTTTTGGTAAAATGTCTTGTAAATGTCTGTTCAACCCCTCTGGTCTAGTCTGTTATTTAGGGCTATTGTTTCCTATGTTTCTACTTAATCCATATCTGATTGTGACTGAGTTATTTATCGATTTCAGTATAACTTTTGTTATATTAACAAAATTTTATGTTATATTTTGTTTTATATATTTTGACACATATATTTATTTGTAATATTTTTGTCACATTAAGCCCTTAATTTTGTATAATGTCCTTTTCCATATTTTATTTCTCTTAATCTAAAAATATGTCTGATTAATAATGATTATATCTACTTTGTTGTTGTTTGTTTGGGGCCACGCCTGGTGGTACTAACATCTTACTTCTGACTCTGTGTTCAGGGATTACTCCTAGTGTGCTCAGGAGAACATATGGGGTGGGTGGGATCAAACCCTGGTTGGCTGTGTGCAAGGCAAGGACCCTACTCACTATTCTACCACTCTGGCCCCCATATCTACCTTTTTCAGCTTATATTTGCTTATAAAGACTTCATTCATCTATACCTGGAGCCTGTATTTGTCTTGAGGGATAAGATATTTCCTGTAGGTTTTGTTCCACTCAGCTGTTCTATGCATTTTAAACTGGTGAGTTTAGATCACTAACATTTAGAGTTATTGATAACTTAGTATTTATTGTCATTTTATTATTTGGGAATTTTTGTTTTCCTTTGTTTCTTTGATATTTTCTTCTCTTGTTCTTCCACAGATGTCATACCTTTTGTATTGTGTTTAATTCCTTTCCTGATTTCTCATGTTTTAATCAATAGGTTTTTGTTTTAAGATTGTCCTGTAGTTAATACATAAAGTTTTATACTTGTGGTCTATTTGGAAAATTGATCTTGAACTTATTATTGTAAAATATATAAATATATACATATATACTCATTTTATCTCGCAGTGTTTATTTTTGGTATCTCAGTGATTCTAGTGGATTTCCTTTTATTCATTAATTTTTATTTACTTTTTGGGTCTCTCAAGCAATGCTGAGGAAATCTTGGTACCCCTCCTGGCAATTGTCAGCTAAACAGCCAGTGGTTCAATCTGAGGATCTGAGAATGTGGTGCATCTTGGACCTGTGGTGCTAGGGGTTACCTCGGAAACCCGGGCCAGTTCCTGAAGAGGCATACGGGTTGACATGGTACCAGAAACTAACCAGGGTTGGCCACATATAAGGCAGAGGCCTTAACCCTGCATTACCTCTCTCGCCCTTGATTGTTTATTTTATAGGATCCACTTAAAGTTGCTTGCAAGACTGCTCTGGTGGTGATGAATAGCATTAAATTTTGCTATTTTGTAATAAGTATATCACTCCTTCACTTATGAATGTTAATAAAAAAGTACGGAAGGATAAAATAGTCTTGGTCAAAAGTCTTTCAGAAATTGAAATACATAATATCATGCCATCCCACTGTATCTTGCCAAGTTTCTGTTGAAAAACCCACAGGTAAGGGAGGTACGTGGTTTGTTTTTACCTTGATACCTGCTGCATCTTAGCTACCTTTAGTTTGTCCACTTATGTATTTGGGTGTTCAGTTGCGTTTACTTATTTTTCTTTTTGACTTTTGGGCTACACCCAGTGGTGGTCAGGAGCTACTCCTGACTTAGTGCTTGAGGGTCACTGACGTCAAAGCAAGGAGGACCATGTGGTGCCAGGGATTGAATTTAGGGCTCATGCATGCAAAGCATGTGCTTCAACTGGTTGAACCATGCTCCGGTAATACTTGGGTTTATTTTGTTTGTAACATTTGGAACCTCTTGTATGTCATATTTAATTCCTTTTTCAAGTTAGGATGTTTCAAGCAATCATTCTTCAGATAGGGTTTCTACTCCTTTTATCTTTTCTCTTTTGGAGAAATCCACAATGTGAATAATGTTCCTCTTAATGCCTTTCCATAGGAAAGTTAAGCTGTTTTTATAGTTTTCTGTTATTTTTCTTTTGTAAATATGTCTTGATTGGCAATTACATAATTTAAAAATGCATTACGGAATAAGTTTTAACACTTCAATTGCAAATTGATGTTTTTGTTTTTGACTATAATACACCTTAGGGAAAATATTATAATCTCAACTCATAAATTTGGAACTGCCATTAAATTTCAGAACTACCATTAAATTTCAGAACTAATTAATTAATTAACAATTAATTAATCTAAATAACAATGTGATCTAAATAACAATGTAAATCACTAATAGTAATTCACCTAAATAACACTACAAATGCGTTACCTAAACAACACTGCAAATGTTCAAAATAGCTAAATCATAAGGAAAAATTTTTACAAATAGGCACAAAACATTAAAAGAAAACTGGAGGAGAGGCCAGATAAATAGTACTGAAGGTAAGGCACTTGACTTGCATGCAGTCAGTCCTGGTTTAAGTTGCTGACACACATCTGGTTCCCTTAGCACTGTCAGGAGTTGCTCCTGAGCAGTTAGGAATAGACCTTGATTCTACAGGGATCAAGATGTGGCCTTGAGGCTTTTTAGGGTCCAAGCATCAAACTGTCCCACCTGGTAATTGCCCCCCACGGCCCCCAACACACACATTCTTACACACATGCACACACACACACACACACTCACACACACAGGCATTCTGCAGTTACCTCTCCTTTTGGGATTTTCTGCTGATGCTTTATTAATCCCCTGAAATTTTTGGTTGATTTTATTACCAGTTTTAGGTTGTATGACCACTTTTGATCCACTACTTAATTTTAGTAGAATGAAAAATGTCTATACCTGTTTGTAACTAAATGGCATGAATGTCCTACTTAATTATTAAAAAAAAATGTACCAGTTAAAGTAACTGGATGAGGAAATGCAATGGTTCATAGGTTGGGGGGGGAGGGGAATGCCTAGATCATCCTTGGCCCCAGAGTATAGGAAGGAGAAGGAACGAAATAGAAGGGGAAAGGAGAAAAAGACAGATGAGAAGCAATGGGGGTAGGGGGCAGGGGTCAAAGTCCATTGGTGGTGTTAAGGAGTGATGGAAGTAAATATCCAAATCACAACACTGAAATTACAAGGCCTAAGCTTTAATAACCAAACTTAAGAGGTGGCTGTCAAGATATCTGGTAGGTTGTGGCTGGGGCAGTGGGGCAGGAGGAGACGGAACCTGGGGACATGGTGGAGGGAAGTTGACACAGATGGAGGGGTGATGGAATGCCATATATAAAATACACAAATGTGGATAACTTTGTAAATAGCAATGCTTTAATAAAATCTGAAAAAAATTAATAAAAATTATTTGGTAAATTGAAAATGTACCAGAGATTATGGGAAAGTTTTACTTCCAAAAATAATAAAAGGGTATTCTGAATATCTTCAGATTATTTTACTTCTAACTTCTAAACACATATGGATATGAGACAGTTATGTGGCTTTGAAATTTTAATTAAGTCAATAATTCCTGACCACTCTGGAATTCTTCACTCACTTTTACTTGACTGTCCCATACTGATATTAAATATTGTACTGTTATGGAATTTTCCATACATAGTATGAATGAAAAAGATCTGCTAAGCATATTTAAAGTATAACAAAACCCTACATATCAACCAAACAGAAGGGGCTACCTTGATATGTAGGATTTTGTTATACTTTAAATATGCTGAGCAGATCTTGGTGTTGCCACTTTTCAGCACTTAAGACTGCTTCTTCTGGGATCTGCAAAGAAAACTTAGTTAAATTTTGAATCTAGACTTTAGTAAATTTCTGAACCTGTAGGAAAAAGATGAATCCTACTCATCGGTGCTTACGAGCACTGAGTTTTTTTCTCTCCTATTTTCTCTTACGGAGAAATCTTTGGTGCGGTTCATGTAATTGTGGAACTGCAAAACCCATCGCTCATGACTATGAAATACCATCACGATCCCATAAATCGGAGGTCCTTGTTCATTCCCTCATCCCTTCCCTCTAACTGATGCTTTCGCGGCTGCAGTACCAGTAGTTCTGCGCGCGCCCGCTGGGTCGTGGAGCGGGTACATTGAGTGGCGGTGCTCGCTAGGCTCATACCCTCCGTGGTCCAGGGCTTGCACAATTTGGACAATTCGCTGCTGGCAATTCTGGATTTTCCTGCCGCCAAAGCTCTCCAGGAGGGTGCTGGGTGCATCCAGTAGCACGAGACCTCAAACTTCTAGTTGTGCGCTTGCAAGGCAGGTGTTTCTCGCCATCCAATCCAGGTCCAGGCTCATCGTCTAATCTTCCTGCTTCCTATTTCCAAGTGGCACCAGGGGGCGGGCCTCTGGGGTACTTGAAAGATGAACCAGGACCTGGGTAGGCTTACGATGGGCAGGGTGAGAAGTTCGGATCCTAGATGTAATGCTGCTGCCGCCGCCGCCGCAGCTGTCCCAGTTCGCTGCAACCCCCTGCTGGGCTTTCATCCAGGTCCGAAGGTCCCGGATCTCCTGGACCCAAACGCTGGCCAGTCGAAATGACTGCAAGGAGCGCTGAGACTCTGGCGGGCGGCGCGGTTCTTGTGGGCGGGAGGCACGGAGCTCGGAGGCGGCTTTCAGGGAGCACTGCAGCGCTGGAACCCTGCCGCCAGAGCCCCGCCCCGGGCTTCCCAAGTGCCAGGGCCGGCCCCGGGGTGCCCTGGTTCCGGGCGCGGGAAGGTGGGCGCGCGCCTCCGAGCCGAGCCGGCCGCGTCACGCATGCGCTCCTGCCCGGGGCCCTTGCGGCGAAGGGAGGCCCGCCGCGCGCCCCCCGTGCCGCGCGCCCCCCGTGCCGCGCGCCCTCCGTGCCGCGCGCCCCCCGTGCCGCGCGCCCCCGCCGCCGCCGGCCCTTTCCCGCGGCGGGCAGTGCGGCCCCGGGCGGGAGCGCCGCCCCCGCTTCCTCCCGCGGCCCCGCCTCCGCCCCCGCACGTCGGTTCCCAGCGCCTGGGCGGGGGCCGGCGTGTCCGGGCCGCCGCAGACCGTTCGGAGATGGCCACTGGCGCCGCGGCGGTGCTCGGGCTCCCGGAGGACGAGGTGCGCGGGGGCGCGGGGAAGGGTGGGGCGCGCGGCCCCGTGCGCGGGCGCGCTGGGGTCTGCGGGGGCGCGCGCCG
The DNA here is from genome assembly GCF_029834395.1 of Sorex fumeus. NCBI lineage: Eukaryota > Metazoa > Chordata > Mammalia > Eulipotyphla > Soricidae > Sorex > Sorex fumeus. The sequence goes on along the minus strand of NW_026606086.1, from coordinate 12,457,740 downwards.
CCGCCCCCTCTCGCTGAGCCGGGCTGGGCCGGGCCGGGCCGGGTCGGGCCGCCGGGGCGCCCGGCTCGTGGGGCGCCACGGTGGGCGCCCGCCGAGGGGCCTCGCCGACCCGGGCCCGGAGCGGGCGCGTGGCGCGTCTGGGCGCGTCGAGGTCGCCGACTGGCGCGGCTGAAGTTCCTTCCCTCCCCTCCGGCACCCCCCCCACCGCCGACCCCCGGGAGAAGAGCTCGGAGAGCAGCAAGTGTCAAGTGTGGGGCCACGCCTGCCGTTTCACGGCGTTTACCGGGAGGGTTTGGTGGTTTTTTGTTTGTTTGTTTTGTTTTGTTTTAAAGCGGAATACTTGGACTTCCCGGAGCTGTTCACTTTGCAGATTAAGTAACGTCCTGAGGTTTGAGAAGACACACGCGCTTTCTCGACTTCCCACGAAAGGGCCCTTGGGGAAGTGCTTCTGTTCCAAGGGAAATGTGGTTGGTCTCTCTTCTTGCTGCCGATCGGCTCAGAAGGGGAATTGGGTGCCCAGAAAGGGGGCCTAGTCCGGGACGGGACGGGGAGACAGTGCAGTGGGTGGCCGTGCACACTGCTGAGCCAGGTTCCATCCCCCAGCACCGCGTAAAGTCCCCGGGCTTCAGGAGTGATCCCTGAGCACTGTCAGATGTGTGGCCCCCAAAACGATTGCGGGTGGGGGGGACACTTGAGAGATTGTACAGGGGCTAAGGCGCCTGGCTTGCTTGCATGCAGCCACTCGTGGGGCTCAGTACTGATGATTCCACCTGGGCAGGAAGCCCTGAGCAGACCAGGATGGGACCTCCCCCCAAAAAATTGAGAGGGAGAGGAGAAAGAGAGGAGAGAGACAGAAGAAACCAGTAGGTGGCTGTTTTGTTGAGGGGAATTATATAAAAGCATTCTTGTCTGATTCTGCTGTCTTAGGTGCCTGTCAGCAAATTGAATCTGACTGGACACCCAGCAACCATCTTTAGGCTGCTGGTATTTTCTGAGTCTTGCAAGGGTGCATCCTCTCGGTAACTTGGTGTCTGCAAGCTTCTCCCCTTCTCTTTTCCCTCCCTCTGGCCCTCTCTCTCTCCCTCCCTTCTTTCCTTCATTCTTTTTTGGCCCATACCCCAGCAGTGCTCACCTGGCTCTATACTCAGGGATCATTCCTGCCAGTGTGTGGGGGACTATGTGTGGTGTCAGGGATGCCACCCTGGCAGGCAGCATGGAAGGCAAGTGCCTTACCCCACCTTACTCTCTCTCTCTCTGGCACATTTCTTTTGACAGTCGCTTGTTTTTAAGCGGTGGGCAGTTCTTGATGCAGGCCCATTGGCGGGGTGTCGTTGAGAGTGGTGATGTAATACAGGGGGAATTTAAATGCTTCTTGCAATCAGAAGGGAAGCAGAGTGGTGGGGACAAATGATGGCAGTTTGATGGTTCAGTTTACAGTTTAGCACCGTTCCACATCTCTGCTGTATCCAGAGAAATCAAACCACTGGTGGTGACAGTTAGTGGGTCCTCAGTGAGCATCTGCGGCAGAGGCCTGAAACTCCACTTTTTAATTTTATCTTGGGGACACGCCTGGTGCGCCACCCTGGCTCTAAGGTGAGTTGGGGGAGAAATTGGATCTGGCCCCCTCTCCCCCTTCCCTCACCCCCTCCATGAACTTGATGGAGGATCCTTATGTAATTCAGTTTCCTGGCTTCCCAGTTTCTGTCTTCAAGATGGGGCTGGGGGTGGGGTGGGGGTGGATCTCTGCTTTTTGGGTTCATGTTTCAAGCCTCTTCATGCTTCTCGTGTTTATTTCATCCACACTGAGGAAGAGGAGTAAGGTAGCGAGACAGGAGACCTGGTATGAAGTGTGGGCTTCCCCTTGTTCCTTTGTCTCCAGGGTGATCCACTCAGTGTGCAGTCATTGGCTGCCCTGCCCTGCGCTTGCTAACACTCCAGATATAGGGAAGGAGAAGCGCTTGCTTGTTTTTGAGAGGTCTGCTAAAAAGCTTCCTGGTACAGTTGCAATCCCTAGAATCCCCCCCTTTTTTTTTTGGTCTGTAATACACATGTATGTACTGCTGTATAAGGACCATGTGCTGGGACTGGAGCGATAGCACAGCAGGTAGGGCGTTTGCCTTGCACGTGGTGGACCCGGGTTCGATTCTTCCATCCCTCTCAGAGAGCCCAGTAAGCTACCAAGATTATCCTGCCCGCATGGCAGAGCCTGACAAGCTCCCCGTGGCACATTCGATATGTCAAAAACAGTAACAAGTCTCACAATGGAGACATTACTGGTGCCCGCTCGAGCAAATCGATAAACAACGGGGAGGACAGTGCAACAGTGCTTAATACACATGAAAGGGACTTACAGCCTCACTCTCTGTCCTTGTTTTTTTTTTTTTTTTTAAACACACAGACTCGTTTGGGAATAGGCAGCCCTCTGCTGTTGATTAAGAGTAAGGCCATTTTTCTCCATTCCAGGAAAACAAAACAAAACAAAAAAAAAAACCAGAATCAGAGATGATTCTGGTTTTACATTTGCAGCAGAACAAGGAGAAAATTGAAGAAACTGATGGTTGGATAGAAAATCATGAGAAAACTTTCGTTTTCATATTATGAAAAGCCACACACTCATACTGTAGGCTCTGCATGTTCCAAGTTTGGATCACGGAACTGGGAGATGTGCTTTGTATGTGGGACTAGAACATGTGTTTTGTATGCAGGAGCTCTGGATCCCAACCTCTGGTACCACATGGTACCCTGAGCACCACTGCATCTCTCAAAAAACTTGAAACCTGGGGACTGAAGCGATAGTCCAGCGGTAGGGCATTTGCCTTGTACACAGCCAACCTAAGTTCGATTCCCAGCATTCCATATAGTCCCCTGAGCACCACCAGGAGTAATTCCTGAGTGCAGAGCCAGGAGTAACCCCTGAGCATCGCCGGGTGTGACCCAAAAAGAAAAAAAGAACTTGCAGCCTCATTGTTGATTGAATTTTCCTCTTCTTTTACATTTCCGTTTAGTAGGAGAAGGTCTTGGGTTGGAGCGATAGCACGATAGCACAGCGGGTAGGGCGTTTGCCTTGCATATAGCCAGCCTGGCTGAGCTGGGTTCAATTCCTCCACCTCTCTTGGAGAGCCTGGCAAGCTATGGAGAGTATCTTGCCCGCACGGCAAAGCCTGGCAAGCTCCTGGTGACGTATTCGATATGCCAAACACGTAACAACAAAGTCTCACGATGGAGACGTTACTGGGCCCGCTCGAGCAAATCCATGAACAACGGGAGGATAGTGACAGTGACAGGAGACGGTCTTGGCTTCATGTGCAGAAGTTTTCTGTTAAAAGTCTAATGAAAAGAGGAGTTCATGTCATATAATTTGTACCCAAAGTGTTCTGACAGTCCCTTAAGATTGAGAGTGGGGGATAAGTCTCACTCATCTTTGGTGAGCCTGGGGTTGATGTGGTGACTTGGTGTCAGCATCCTTCCTAACCCTGAGTCCCCAGCTTCCTGGGCCACAGAGGCTGGGAAGCAGAACATGTTTCTGAAACCCCTGTGCGGAGCATGTGGGTGTAAATAGGTTGTAAAATAGGTTGTGCCCATATTAGCACCGTAATACTGTCTTCCCGTTGTTCATTGATTTGTTCGAGTGGGCACCAGTAACATCTCCATTGTGAGACTTGTTATTGTTTTTGGCATATTGAATACGCCACGGGGAGTTTGCCAGGCTCTGCCGTGTGGGTGGATACTCTTGGGAGCTTGCCGGGCTCTCCGAGAGGGATGGAGGAATCAAACCCGGGTTGGCTATGTGCAAGGCAAACGCCCTACCCGCTGTGCTATCGCTCCAGCCCCAGTATCCTCTGGTTTCTTTTCAGCTTGTATAAATCTTTCTCTTCAGATCATGCCCATTTTAGTGGCACTGACTTGAGATGTGGGAAGGAGATGAAATGGAGCCTCACTGTGCATTCCTTGGTTCTTTTGGAGTAATAGAGACAGTGACTTACCTGCAGAAAGTCTGGCTTATTTTGTGGGTGTTGATAGGAAGTTGCAGAAGTGGTTGCCAAGGCTTTCTGGAATGCAGTTTCTTGTATTCTTAAAACGGACAGACTTGGTAGATTCCTGATTCTTTGGTTCTCTGATGAAAGTGACAGCTTATCAAGTTGTTGGGTGGACTAGTGTTGGGTTTGGTGTGCTACCTTTGGCCCCATTGACTTTTCTTACAGTTCTGTAAGCACTTAATTCCATGAATTTAGTCTTCTTAAAAGCGATTTCTCCTCAAGCGATTTCTGTTTCTGACAAGTGAAACTTGACGTAAACAAGGAAAAAGAGTTCACCCTGGAACCACCAAACCTTTGTCTTGGTACATTAGTGGTGTAGAGTATGAGATATTGCAAGGCCGCAAATGTGGGTGTGTGCCCCAGGAATTCTAAAATTTTAAATACAGTGATACAGCTGAGGTTAATTTATTTTATTTTTTAGCCAGATGGTGGGGCTGGAGCACTATCACAGCAGATTGGGCATTTGCCTTGCATACAGTCGACCCGGGTTTGATTCCTGCATCCCTCTCGGAGAGCCTGGCAAGCTACCGAGAGTATCCTACCTGCGTGGCAGAGCCTGGCAAGCTCCCTGTTGCATATTCGATATGCCAAAAACAGTAACAGCAAATCTCACAATGGAGACATTACTGGTGCCCGCTCAAGCAAATGGATGAACAACGGGAGGACGGTGCTAGAATGCTACTAACTGGATGGTGACTTTGGGGTCTGGAGTCATCTCTCTGGCATTTGTCCTCCTGTTGCTCACTTCTGAGAGATTAATTTGTGAATCTCTGGATCATGGCCATTAATGAGCTTAGATGAGCTAGAGGCAGTTTGTGGGCGTGACTGCCAGGCTACCGGAAGCAGAGGAAACGGGGGGGGGGAGGCCCCCCATTCCTGACTCCATGTGAGCCTGGAGATTTCAGTCACGAGTCCCACATACTTGGGTTTTTCAGCAGATTCACCCATGAATGAGACTCATCCGATCCTGTGGAAATCTGCTGTGAGCATGGTAGTGATTGAGTTCTGTAGGTTTTCGGACTTTGTTGGGGGCAAATGGGGGTACTCATCCGTTCCCCTCTGGGTTGACCGGATGAGACAGCCTGGCGCGAGTTCTGGAGGCATCTCTGCAGTGTATTGCTCTCTTCTGAGAGCTTTACTTGTGAATCTACTAAGGAATTTTTAAATGAGTTATTTTAAACAAACAGAAAGGTTGAAAGTATAGTACAGAGAACCCCAAACTCTCCTTATGCAGATTCTCCAACTGCTGACCAATGTTGATATTTTACGACAATTACCCCATAATTCTTGGTTTCTTCCTACTGCTGTTAGCCCTTTCCTGAGCCATCCGAGGGCAAGCTGCAATTTTCCATTGCCTCTAAGTATTGCACATTTTTCTACAACAAGAATACTGCACAATAGCAGGAAATCAACACTGATGCAGCACTACCATCCAATCCACACGCTGAGCACATTAAAAAAAAAAATCTATAACATATCCCTGCAGTTTGATTTACTACCTCGGGATCTTTTGTAGCCATACAGATCATCTGTAGCAGTTAAACGTCTGACTTTCATTAGCCCTGTTGTATTTATTTATTGACTCATCCGTTTGTTTATGTTTTGGAAACACATTTCCCAATCATGCAGTCATCTGGGCCTGCAACCCTGCATCCCACTTCCAGCTCCCTGCACCCTTAGGTGCCTGTGGGAGTGCTCCTGATGGGTCTCTTGGCGACACTCCACTTTCCTCCGTGACCCCATGCCAGCGTCATGCTTTGGACATGTCTCTCTCTGCACATTCCCTACCACCAGTGCCTGGTGCTGCTGTGGCTGTTTGCCAGGCCCCTTTATAATGTTTCCAAATCTTCCCCAAATAATGCCCATGGGCCTGCCGAACTCCTGTGTATGAGGATGTGAAGAGGAGACAAGAGACAAGAAGTTGTCAGACTGGAGATAAAGTACTGCAGGGCACATGTCTAGGATGCAGTGACACAGGTCGGATCCCCAGCATCCTCTGTTGTCCTCTGAGCAGAGCCAGGAGTGATTCCTGGCAGGAACACTGTTTGGTGTGACCAGGTGTCCTCCTGTTCCCCTCCCTGCAAAAGCAGACTTTAAGTTGCTTTTACAGTTCACTATTCATACATGACATGGAAGTAGAATCTTGGAGCTGAAAGGCATATTGTAAATTACTGACGCAGAGCAGGGGAACCAACCTCTCCCTCTTCTCGTTTCTGTGGCGGCTGATCCTGGCTGATCCTGTCAGGCTTTACATGAATGGAGAGAGCAGTCGAGATAGACATTTGGAGAAACACAGCACAAACAGGTGAACAGAGGGGCCAGAGCAATATCACAGCAGGTAGGGTGTTTGCCTTGCACGCGGCCGACCTGGGTTCGATTCCCAGCATCCCGTATGGTCCCCCGAGCATTGCCAGGAGTGATTCCTGAGTGCGGAGCCAGGAATAACCCCTGAACATTGCTGGGTGTGACCCAAAAAGAAAAAAATTAAAAACAGGTGAACAGAGGGCTGTGTGCGTTCCTGAGGTTCTGGAGGAGCTGATCTGATTGTTGCCGAACATAACCACAGCCTGAACCAAATGTCTGACTTCTCTGTCCGTAGGAGACATGTTAGGGCAATGGAGAGAAGAATGGGAACAACGCCATTAGGGCCTAGAGGTGCTTTAAGAAGAACGTGTTCCTTCAGAGAAAAAGAACCCACCTAAATATTACCCTGGCTGCCACTGATTGACACCTGCTGTCCACCAGGCTCTAGGTTATACTTCAGCCATATTATCACAGTGTTTGCCATTGAACACTTGTGATGTGTCAGGCATTTGAACTATGTCAGGAGGCTAAAGTGATGCAGGATGCACGGTAGCACTGTCCTCCCATTGTTCATTGATTTTCTCTAGTGGGCTCCAGTAGCGTCTCCATTGTGAGACTTGTTGTTGGCATATCGAATACACCATGGGGAGCTTGCCAGGCTCTGCTGTGCGGGTGGGATACTCTCGGTAGCTTGCTGGGCTCTCCGAGAGGGGCAAAGGAATTGAACCCGGGTCAGCCGCGTGCAAGTCAAACGTCCTATTCACTGTGCTATCACTCCAGCCCAGTCTTCTTGGGTCACACCCGGCGATGCTCAGGGGTTACTCCTGGCTCATGCACTCAGGAATTACTCCTGGTGGTGCTCGGGGGACCATATGGGATGCTTTGAATTGAACCTGGGTTGGCTGTGTGCAAGGCAAACGGCCTCCCCACTGTGCTATTGCTCCAGTCCCAGGATAGACTCACTGAATTTATATCCCAGAGAGAGAGGGAGGGAGGGTAGTAACAACAGAATGTATCAGTGTTTTATAAATGCAATGAAGGAAAGGGAATATAAAAAAGTCCTGTCACTGTCCTGTCTTCCCATTGTTCATCGATTTGCTTGAGCAGGCCCAGTAATGTCTCCATTGTGAGACTTGTTACTGTGTTTGGCATATCGAATACGTCACGGGTAGCTTACCAGGCTTTGCTGTACGGGCGAGATACTCTCGGTAGCTTGCCGGGCTCTCTGAGAGGGGTGGTGGAATAGAACCCAGCTCGGCTGGGCTGGCCACATGCAAGGCAAATGTTTTATGCTGTGCTATCGCTCCAGCGATTAGAAAGTATGTGATAGAAAAAATACAAAACAAAACTGGAGTCATCTCGTATGGTAAGGGAGAGAGGATAGAGAGTCACCTTTAGCTGGAATTAAGGGCAGTCGGAGTTAGGTGGAGGGTGGGGCCAGCAGCCTTCCAGGTCAGGAGAACTGCAGGTACAGAACCCCCCCCCCCCCAAATCCCAACACACATTTTCCATTTCTTTTTATACATTAGAAAATAGTGTGAACAACTATCAGCTTACAGAGGTAAAACTGCCTAGAATTGTGGGGGCACTTAAATATGAACCAGGCCATTTTTTAAACTTTATTGTTAACAACTACCTGGATACAAGCACCTTCACACTTGTATCCAAGCAGTGAAGAATTTCAATAAAATATTTTTTTAATTAATTTATTTTTTTATTAGTGAGACACCATGAGGTACAGTTGCAGACTTACAAATTTTGTGCTTGGGTTTCAGTTATACAATGATCAAATACCCATCCCTCCACCAGTGCCCATTTCCCACCACCACGGATCCCAGTATCCCTCCCACCCCCCATCTCCCCCATCCCACCTGCCTCTGTGGCGGGGCATTCCCCTCTGTTCTCGCTCTCCATTTGGGTGTTGTGGTTTCCAAAAGAGGCATTGAGTGGCAATCATGTTTGGTCTATAGTCTACTTTCAGCGTGCTTCTCCCATCCTGGGAGGATCCTCCCAACACCCTTTATTTGGTGCTCCCTTCTCCATCTGAGCTCCCTTTTCCCCTAGCATGTGTGGCTGGCCTCCAAGCCATGGAGTAAAATTCCTGGTACTAATCTCAGCCATTCTTGGGTGTTAGTCTCCTATTTTGTTACTTTATGTTTCCCAGATGAATGCAATCTTTCTATGTCTATCCCTTTCTTTCTGAGTCATTTTGCTTAACATGATACTCAATTGGCACTATGTAGTACCAGTTGTATGTAAATTTCATGACTTCCTCTTTTCTAACAGCTACATAGTACTCCATTGTGTAAATGTACCAAAGTTTCTTTAACCAGTCATCTGTTCTGGGCACTCAGGTTTCATTGCAGCGCTCTTTACAATAGCCAGAATCTCAATAAAATATTTTAAGCCTAGAAAATTCGAAATATGTATCCCTCCTACTCTAATAGTTTTTTCCTCTTAAATACTTAGTGTTTTTATCTTTATACCAAGGAAATACAGCATTACTCATAGCTGCACCGCTGTACCAGCTTTATAAAATACTTCATTTTTTTTTTTTTGGTTTGCACTAGTCTTCTGTACAGCTGCCACAAACTACATTGCAAACTGACAGAATTTTGAGCTGACTCAGCATCATCAGACTATATTAATATACGTCTTAGTCTATGTCAGTGTAGTTATGTCATCTTTAGTGTGTGGGGGAGAGATGCGCCATAAATTCTGTTTTGTAGTAGGATACTTTTTGCTATTGTTTCGAGAATGCACTTGATTGTTTGACTGTGTTGGACCTTCTTGTTCCCTTGATCCTTTGTCCTCTTTTTTGTAATTTTTTTCCGTTACCCCCTGTATGAGTGTCCAGGAATGGCTCACCAGAATGTTTCTCAAACGGTTGTTGGAACCCAACCATTTTTTTTCCTTTTTGGGTCACACCCGGAGATGCTCAGGGGTTATTCCTGGGTCATGCACTCAGGAATTGCTCCTGGCGGTGCTTGGGGGACCATATGGGATGCTGGGAATCGAACCTGTGTCGGCTATGTTGGCTGTGTGCAAGGCAAATGCCCTACCCGCTGTGCTATCACTCCAGCCCGGGAACCCAACCATTTTTTGGAGGGATTCTCACGTGGAAACATTGGTGGCGTGTTGTTCCTTCTACTCCAGTCTTCATACTGCCTCCCTCACCCCCCAGATTCTCCAAGGAGAATTCTTCTGCCTTCTGCACAGTGGGTACAGGTCTGGCAACCAGTGAACCTGGCCCTGAGGAGAGGGAGTAGGGGACTCGTTACTGAGGCAAATCTTTCCTTGCTTTCATGAGGGGACTTTTTCTTCCTTTCTGCTACTTCAGAAAAGTGTATTTTATCAATCAAGAATTTACCAGCCTTGGGGCTGGAGTGATAGCACAGCGGGTAGGGAGTTTGCCTTGCACGTGCCCAACTTGGGTTCGATTCCCAGCATCCCATCTGGTCCCCCGAGCACCGCCAGGAGTAATTCCTGAGTGCATGAGCTAGGAGGAACCCCTCTGCATCGCCGGGGGTGACCCAAAAAGCAAAAAAAGAATTTACCAGCCTCCCAGCCCAAGTGATAGTCCAGTGGGTAGGATCCTTGCCTTGTACATGGTCACTCATGTTTGATCCCCAGCACCCCATATGGTCCTCCGAGCCCACCAGGAGTGCTCCCTGAGTGCAGAGACAGGAGTGAGCCCTGAGCACAGCTGGGTATGCTCCAAAGCAAACAAAGTTAAAAAGAATGAACCAGCCTCCTACTAAGGGTCAGCTATCCTGCTGGGATAGACAGAGAGCACGAAAGTCACAGTGGATCATGCTTCTTGAGCTTCAAAACCTGGCACTTTCTGTGGAGTCATAGTTTAATGTCCCAGATACATTTGACAAATGAGCACCTGAGGAGACTAGAGTCTTTAAATACAAATACTTTTAGAGAAGATGGTATTTGGAGTTTGAAGAAAGGATTGAATGGTTTTTGGCTTTGGTGCTCAAGGGCAACTCTGGTACTGAAGGCGTCACCCCTAGCGGTGCTTGGAGGACCAGGTAGTACAGGGCAGTGGGCCCACTGGAATTATCCCTGGCTGGTGTGGCCCCGATTTTAAAATAATTTTTGTACCCCATTGTCTGAGTCATTTTGTAGTGTTTCTTTAGAAAACTTAAAGGTGTTCTGTTCCACTCTTGGAAATACATATGGGGTTTGTTTTTATCAAACATATTTTACTTTGTAAAAATGTATTAGTTTGATTATAATTGAGGTTAAATTTATTTTCGTGCCTGGAGTGTACAAGATTACTGCCCCTTGACCACCACCAACTCCCTCCTCACTGACTTGGTGTCTCTGGAAATGAGTCATGGAGTTGTGAAGCTGGGTGCTTTGTATGCGGTAGGATGTCAGGGGTGGCGGGGCACTGGGCAGACTCTGCCTGGCCCCATCCCAAGGAGACTCCAAAGATTTCAGCCCGGAGACTGGGCTGCCGGGGGGGGGGGGGGGGGGGGACAGTTCAGCAGTATGTCTCTTCGAGACTGGTAACCTTAATCTGTACCCAAGTCCAAGGGGTTGTTGTCACTAGATATTGCCCATTCCTTTGCTTTTATTCTCTTTTTCTACCACACACCTGGGATTTGCCACACCATTATTCTAATTTTACTGAATATGACCCACCTTTAGTTCATTCAAGTTGTAGTGGGAAATAAGATCGCCTCTTTTCTTGTTGCAGATTAGGATTCCATTGTGTATGTGAGTCACACACTTTTTTCCCCGCATCCTGACTATTCAGAGTGCTGAAGTAAACATTGGTGTGCATGTGTCTTTTTGAATTAATAGCTTTTGTGTTCTTGGAGTAGATGGCAGTGATTGGAATCACTGAGTCAACTGAAAGTGATATTTTTAATTTGGGGGGAAAGTCTTCAGACTGTTTTCCAGAGAGTAGATACTCCCACCAGCCATGACTGCATCCCGCCTACTATTCCCATTCTTTATGACATATATCATTGCCTCTTATTTTTGGTTTTGATTTTTCTGCTTCGTTGGAGGAGGGTACTCACAAGCAGTGCTAAGGAGGTCGGGGCGGGGGGTGGGCGATGGGTGGCGTGGTGGGATCCCAGTGATTCTCTACTGGTTCAATGCCCCAGCCAGGTATCGAACCAGGGTCTGAATCAGGTTGGCTTCATAACTACTGAACTATCTTTCTAGCCCCTTTCATTTTCATAATAAGTGATAATCTGCATTTTCATACACTTTTAATGACCATGTGGCTGAGCACAGTGGGTGGGTAGTGCCTTACACGTAGCTAACCTGGGTTCGATTCCTCCATCCCTCTCCGAGAACCTGGCAAGCTACCGAGAGTATCCCACCTGCATGGCAGAGCCTGGCAAGCTCCCCGTGGCGTATTCGATATGCCAAAAACAGTAACAACAAGTCTCACAATGGCTTTTGGTATTTTTGCCAGTAGATTTGAAATATGGGAGTCAGTCCTCTCAGGCTATGATATCTTGGAGAATTTTGCCTATGTGTTCATCTATTTTTTTTTAAAAAGTATTTTTAATGGAAATCTTCTGTTTTTAGTTTTGGATAGCTTTTGGACCACACTTGGCAGTGCTAAGGTGCTGCTACTGAATCTGTGCAGAGGGACACTCTAGTGGTTTTTGGAAGATGCGTTACTGAGGATCTGTGTAAGGGCTAGTGCACTCACCTAGGTACCCTCTCCAGCCCTCTGTATATTTTATAGATTCTGGTCAGTTACCATGATCTTTCATCCATTTTGTTTTGTTTTGTTTGTTGCTCCCAAGTAGTGCTAAGGGGCTCTGGGCGCTGTTTCTGGTTATACTTCATGAATGTCACTTGTGACTCAGTAGTTAACCTGGGGATGTGATGCTATTCAAACACTGTGGTGCTCAGGGACATGCAGCACTGTACCCTGTGATGCTCAGGAGGCCGTGTGCCAGGGGTCAAAACACAGGTCAGGTGCATGCAAGACATTTTACTTAATCCCTTCCTAATCCCAAGTCTCATTGAATTAACTTTTGTGTCTAGGGTGAGATAGGCACCTTGCTAGTTTTCTTTCTTTATTTTTTTTCAAGTATCTAGTTTTCTTAAAACCATTGGTTGAAAAGGCATTTCTTCCTTCATTTTATGAATCTAGCACCTTGGTCATAAATTACCTATTTTTTTTTAATAATGTAGGAGTACTGTTATTTGTTCATCCATTGATTAAGCTGATTGAATTGGGCAATGAACTCCACATTAATTTTTTAAAAAAAATCTTTATTGTATCACCGTGAGGTAGAGTTACAAAGCTTTCATGTTGAGATTCAGTGCACATTTTCCATCACCAATGTCTCCAGTATCCGCTGCCCCTCCCCCCCCACATCCTCGTCCTCATCCTGCCTATATGGCAGACAATTTCCCCAATACTCTCTCTAATTTGGGGTATTATGTTTTGCTTGAATTTTCCCACCACCATCCAAGCCTATCAGCCAGGGGCAGATGCTAGATAATTTATTTTCCATTCCTCATTTTGAATATTATGAGAGCTCACGTGGCCGTGATTGTATGTGTACATTCCTAGATAGTAAGTGGTTGGGTTCTGAAGACATCTCTGTATGGCATAATCCATTTTGGGATTCAATTGGGAGTCTTTGGGCAGGGCTGATGGTATGCCAAAATGGCACCCAGAGGCAAATTGTAAGCTTGACAGCTAGTCTGCTGGGTGGGTGGAGAGCCAGGGACGGAGAGCCTGGGTCCTCTGCCACCTTGTGGCCTGGAGATTTAGTCTTGGAACCCGTATACCTGGGGGTGGGTGTCAGGGGGCTTGCTTGTGGGAGCTCTTGGTCACTGGCTCAGTATGGGTTCCAGAGAGATCTCCGGTGCTGTGGTGTCTTCAGGGACCTGCTGCTGTGTCTCTGGGCCAGGGCTGTTGGCGCACTAAGATGGTACCCAGAGGCAAATTGTGGGTGTGACAGCCACTCTGCTGGGCAGGTGGGGACCTGAGGAGGGACAGCCTGGTTCCTCTGATGCCATGCGGCCTGGAGATTTAGTCCTGGAACCCGCATAGTTCTTGGTCACCGGGATTCCATCTGGAGTAGGCGGGGAGACTGCACCTGCTCCATCTGGGATGCCCTGGTGAAATTGGCCCAGTATGGGGCCTGGGGAGATCTCTGGCACTGCGGTGTCTTCCGGGACTTGCTGCTGTGTCTCTGGGCAAGGACTGTTGGTGTGCTGAGATCCACATTACAAGGTTTTCAGCAGGTTATATCTTGGTCAGGACCATCCTGAGACTGGAGCCAGGCTGGGGGGATGGCAGCGATTTTGGATTGTGGAAGCAAGTGGTTGCCAGGAGCTCTGCTTGTGCAGGCACAGGCCAACCCGCCCCCCTCCAATTTGACCCAGGCTGTTCGACCATGCACGGGTTTGAGCTTAACAGTGGCTTTTGACCTCTTTCGAGATTTATTTAGGGGTCTCTGAAGCAAGGCCAATAATAGAGTTTACAGGGTGGCGCTGGAGTTGGTTCGTGGGGGTACATATGGAAGCACTGACAATCAGTACTGGGAAGTGGGGGGAGGTAGCCCATCCAACTCCATGAAGGCCTGGAGATTTCAGTCACAAAACCCACATACCAGAATTTTCAGCAGATTATATATTGGTGAGGTCTGTGCTGAGACAGCGGAGTCAGGCCAGGGTTATGGTGGCAATTTTGTATTGTGGAAGCAAGTGGCCGCTGGGGGCCAATCTGCCCCCCTCTGATTTACTCCAGTCTGTTCAACCGTGAATGAGTCCAAGCTTATTTGCGGTTTGTGATCTTTTTCAAGATGTATCTATGGGTCTCTGAAAGAAGGCCAATAAATAAGCTTGTATAGCTGAGCCAGAGGTGGTTTGTGGGTGTGGCTCCCACATCCAACTTTTGGCTGTTTAAGGGCTGGAGTGATAGCACAGCGGTAGGGCATTTGCCTTACAAGCAGCCAAAATGACCGACCAAGTTCAATTACTCTGCCCCTCTCGGAGAGCCCAGCAAGCTACCGAGAGTATCTCACCCGCACGGCAGAGCCTGGCAAGCTCCCCGTAATGTATTCGATATGCCAAACACAGTAACAACAAGTCTCATGATGGAGACGTTACTGGGCCCACTCGAGCAAATCGATGAACAGCGGGAGGACTGTGAGACCATGAGAACTTCTTGGTAAACTTTGTCCCAAGTTGTTGGGGTCTTGCCAAAGCAATTTTGCTTGCAGTAGCAATTTTGGGGGTATCAGGAAGCCTGAAGGCACCATCAGGATACTGATGCACTCGCCCGCAGGTACAGGTTAGCCTGTTGACGGCACCATACCCCCCCATAAATTAACTGTTAACATATCTTGATGATTTACTTCTATAGTCTCTCAATTATACTTCAGTGGTCTGCAAGGTTGCATTTATTCCAATCACCATACCGTTTTGATTATTGTAGCCTTATATGTAGTTTGAAATTAGGTAATACATTGCCTCTCATCTTTCTTCTCAGAATTTCTTTGGCTATTTGGGAAGCTTTGTGGTTGCGTAAAAATTTTGGCTGTGTTCTGTGTCCTTGTATGCCAGAGAAATTTTGATAGTGATTTTATTGACTCTATATATAGCACTTTGTATAATAATAGTTTTGATAACGTTAATACCTCATGATAAGGGATTTTTTTCCACTTCAGGGGTCCATTTCAATTTCTTTCAATATTCACGATGAGCTTTTGATGTCTTTCATATCCTTTGTTAATTCATTACTAATTGAGGTTTTGGATAGTATTCTATTTTTATTATTTCCCTTTTACATTTAATTTGGGCTGGAGCGATAACACAGTGGGTAGGGTGTTTGCCTTGCACACGGTTGACCCGGATTCGATTCCTCTGTCCCTCTCAGAGAGCATGGCAAGTCACCTAGAGTAACCCAACCCCACAAGAGAGCCTTGCAAGCTCCCCATGGTGTATTTGATATGCCAAAAACAGTAACAAGAAGTCTCACAATGGAGATGTTACTGGTGCCCACTCGAGCAAATGGATGAACAATGGGAGGACAGTGCTACAGTGCTACATTTAATTTTGTTTTAGGTTTACAATACTGTTAATGGTAGAATTTCATGTATGGCACATTTCAGAATAACATTTGGAAACTACTTCAAATGTAACTGTTTCCTTGATTTTTTAAAAAAAAATTTATTAATGAAACACCATGAGGTACAATTGTAGACTTACAAATTTTTGTGCTTGGGTTTCAGTTACACAATGATCGAGTACCCAATCCCTCCAACAGTGCCCATTCTCCACTACCAATGATCCCAGTATCCCTCTGACCCCCCCCCCCCCCAATCCCCCCATCCCATTCCTGTCTCTGTAGCAGGGCATTCCTTTTGTTCTCTCTCTCCTTTTGGATGCTGTGGTTTGCAAAAGAGGAATTGAGTGGCAATCATGTTCAGCCTATAGTCTGCATAGTACTCCATTGTGTAGATGTACCAAAGTTTCTTTAACCAGTTATCTGTTCTCGGGCACTCGGGCATTTTTCCAGATTTTGGCTATTGTGAACAGTATCTGTCACTATCTGTCACTATCCTCCCGTTGTTCATCAATTTGTTCGAGCGGCCCAGTAACGTCTCCATTGGAGACTTTGTTGTTACTGTGTTTGGCATATCGAATACATCACGGGTAGCTTGCCAGGCTCTGCCGTGTGGGCAAGATACTCTCAGTAGCTTGCCGGGCTCTCTGAGAGGGGCGGAGGAATCGAACTTGGGTCGGGCATGTTGACTGCATGCAAGGTAAACGCCCTACCACTGTGCTATTGCTTCAGCCCTCACTTCGGCAGCACATATACTAAAATTGGAACAATACAGTGAACAATATAGTGCAGCAATAAACATACAAGTGCAGATGTCATTTTGACTATACATTTTTGCCTCTCCAGGATATGTTCCTGGAAGTGGTATTTCTGGGTCAAATGGGAACTCAATTTTTAATTTTTTGAGAACGGCCCATACTGATTTCCAAAAGGGGTGAACCAGTCAGCATTCCCACCAGCAGTGAAGGAGGGTCCCTTTCTCGTCACATCTTTGCCAACACCAGTTGCTTTTGTTGTTTTGGATGTGGGCCAGTCTTTGTAGTGTGAGATGACATCTCGTTGTTGTTTTGATCTGCATCTCCCTGATGATTAGTGATGTAGAGCATTTTCTCATGTGCCTTTTAGCCATTCGGATTTCTTTGAGAAAGTTTCTGTTCATTTCATCACCAAATTTTTTGATGGGTTGGGATGTTTTCTTCTTGTGGAGTTCAACCAGTGCTTTGTATATCCTTGATATCAGCCCCTTATCAGATGGGTATTGGGTGAATATCCTTTCCCATTCTGTAGATTGTTTTGTATCTGGTCACTGTATCTTTTGAGGTACAGAAGCTTCTTAATTTAAGATAGTCCCATTTGTTTATCCCTGTTTCCACTTGGTTGGTCAGTGGAGTGTTGTCTTTGAATATACCATTAGCCTCAATATTATGGAGGGTTTTGCCAACCTTGTCTTCAATGAACCTTATGGATTTTGGCCTGATGTTGAGATCTTTAATCCATTTTGATCTGGCTTTTGTGCATGGTGTTAGGTTGAGTTCTAAGTCCCATGTGGTTTTTCCCATGGGGTTGTCCAGTTATGCCAGCACCATTTGTTGAAGAGGCTTTCCTTGCTCTGCTTCACATTTCTTGCTCCCTTATCAAAGATTAAATGTTCATACATTTGGGGTTGTGTGTACGGATATTCCACCCTATTCCATTGGCCTGCGGATCTGCCTTTGTTCCAGTACCATGCTTTTTTAATTATTAGGGCTTTGTAGTAGAGTTCGAGGTTTGGAAGGGTAATGCCTCCCCACGTCTTTTTTTCCAAGAATTGCTTTAGCTATTCGTGGGCATTTGTTGTTCCATATGAATTTTGGGAGTGCTTGATCTATTTCTTTGAAGAATTTCATGGGTATCCTTGTAGGGATCACATTCAATCTGTATAATGCTTTGGGGAGTGTTGCCATTTTTTTTATAATTTATTTATTTATTGAATCACTGTGGGAAAAGTTACAGAGCTTTCAGGTTTAGGTCTCAGTCATGTAAATATCAAACACATTTCCCTTTACCAATACTTATTTTTAACCGCGAACCCCAATAGAACCCCACCTCCCACCCCTCCCAATTCCTGTGAGGCAGATGAGTTCTAGTTAACTCTCTATCTACTTTGACTAGATTCATTGTTTCGATAAAAGACGCACCATTATTATTTAAAGTTTACGACCCCCCCCCATCAGACATGCTGAAAAAGCGTTGTGAAATGATTTGCTTTCTACAGCTGGGTTTAACAATTAAATGATGTCGTGCGGCCGCTATTGTGGCCGCGCAGTTTTAGATTTCTGCTATTTTATTTATTAACCCTGGAAGTATTTCTATTAAAAGTTAGATAGTTAAGAGATTGGTTTCTGTGCTCTGGAGTTGTGGCCGTGCCGGAGAGCCGCTCGTGGGGGGCAACTGGTGACCTTGGTAGGGCGTGAAGGACGGACCGGAATGCCCCCCTTCCCATGAGGTCCCTGCCGCCCCCACCCCCGTCTCAAACCTGCTGTCCACAAGGCTCCCGTGCGGCCGCCATCTTTCTTTCCAGAGAGGAGAGGGCGAATGGGGCAACACCCTTTCCCCTCCGGGCAGGCATGCTGGCACGGTTTAACACAGTCCATTCGCTTTTCTGCTCCAAGTGGCTGGTTTTCTGCGCTAAGTCCTTGTGCTTCTGGGGCCGTGGCCGTGCCAGAGAGCCGCTCGTGGGGGGCAACTGGTGACCTCGGTAGGGCGTGAAGGATGGACCGGAACGCCCCCCTTCCCATGAGGTCCCTGCCGCCCCCACCCCCGGCTCAAACCTGCTGTCCACAAGGCTCCCGTGCGGCCGCCATCTTTCTTTCCAGAGAGGAGAGCAGTGTTGCCATTTTGACAATGTTAATTCTTCCTATCCATGAGCAGGAGATATGTTTCCATTTCCTCCTGTCCTCTTTTATTTCTTCACTTCACATTTCATGGAGTAACGTTTTGTAGTTTTCATTGTAGAGGTCCTTTACCTCTTTAGTTAGGCTGATTCCAAGGTATTAGATTTTCTGGGGCTCGATGATCAACGGGATTGTTTTTTTCATGTCACTTTCCTCTGTCTCATTATTTGCATATAGGATGGCCATGGACTTTTGGGCATTAATTTTATAGCCTGCGACTTTACTATACAAGTCTATTACTTCTAGGAGTTTCTTGGTAGAGGATTTATGATTCTCGAGATACAGTATCATATCATCTGTGAATAGTGAGAGCTTGATTTCCTTTCCTATCTGGATGCTTTTAATGTCTTTTTCTTGCCTAATTGCTATTGCAAGTACTTCCAGTACTATATTGAACAGAAGTGGTGATAGTGGGAATCCTTATCTTGTCCCTGATCTTAGAGGGAAAGCCCTTGGTTTTTCCCCATTGAGGATAATGCTTGCCATCGGTTTGTCATAGATGGCTTTGACTATCTTGAGGAAAGTTCCTTCAATACCCGTTTTGTGAGAGTTTTCATCATAAAAGGGTGCTGGATCTTGTCAAAAGCTTTTTCTGCGTCTATTGATATGGCCATATGGTTTTTATCTTTACTTTTGTTGATATGATAGATTATGTTGATTGATTTCCAAATGTTAAACCATCCTTGCATTCCTGGGATGAATTCCACTTGGTCGTTGTGTATGATCTTTTTGATGAGTTGTTGCATTCTATTTGCTGATATTTTGTTGAGGATCTTTGCATCCTCAGGTGGTCATCAGGGATATTGGCGTATAGTTTTCTTTGTTGGTGGTGTCATTGTTTGCTTTTGGTATTAGGGAGATATATGCCTCATGGAAGCTCTTTGGGAGAATTTCTGTTTTTTCAATTTCCTTGAAAACCTTGAGGAGAACTGGCAAAAGGTCTTCTTTAAGTGTTTGGAAGAATTCACTAGTGAATCCATCTGGGCCTGGGCTTTTGTTTTTGGGAAGACTTTTGATTACAGTTTCAATTTCCTTGATATGAATGGTATCAGGTATCTCAAGTCTTCTTGGTTCAATATTGGGAGTTATAGTAATCCAGGAATTTATCCATTTTTTTCTAGGTTCTCTTGTTTTGTGGCATATAGACTCTCAAAGTAGTCTCTGATGATCTTTTGAATTTCATTGGTTTATATTGTGATGTCCCCTTTTTCATTTCTGATTCGGTTTATTAGGGTTCTCTCTCTCTCTCTCTCTTTCTTTATGAGTCTTGCTAGTAGTTTATCAATCCTGTTTATTTTTCTCAAAGAACCAGCTCTTGGTTTCAGTGACCTTTCAGATTGTTTTTTGGTTTCTATGTCATTAGTTTCTGCTCTAAGTTTTATTATTTCTTTCCTTCCGCCAAATTTGGGTTCCTTTTGTTGGTCTTTTTCTAAGATCTTGAGCTGTGGGGTTAGATTATCTATGTAGGCCCTTTCTTCCTTCTTTAAGAATGCTTGCAAAGCTATACATTTTCCTCTTACAAAATTTAGCTGCGTCCCATAGGTTCTGGTAGCTCGTGTCTTCATTCTCATTTGTTCCCAGGTATCTTTTGATTTCTTCATTGACTTCCTTCCTGACCCACTCATTGTTCAACATTGAGTTGTTTGATTTGGTTCTCTGTGTCTGTGTGTGATTTGCTTCTATCTTCAGCGCATTGTGGTCTGAAAAGACGGTTGATACAATTTCTATCTTCCTAATTCTGTTTAGGTATGTTTTGTGACCCAGCACATGGTCTATTTTAGAAAATGTTCTTTGTGCACTTCAGAGAATGTGTAATCTTTCTTTTGGGGGTGTAAAGCCCTGTATAGGTTTACTAGTCCTCTCCTATTTCTACCTTCAAAGTCAGTGTTTCCTTGCTGAGTTTTCTTCTTGTTGATCTATTCAGAGGTGATAAGGTGATGTTGAAATTTCCAACTACTATTGTATTGCTAGCAATTTCCTCCTTAAAATCTGTTAGCAGTTGTTTTAAGTATTTAGCTGGTCCCTCATTAGGTGCGTATACATTTAAGAGAGTGATTTCTTCCTGTTGTACGTATCCCTTGATAAATAGAAAATGGCCTTCGCTGTCCCTTCTAATCTTTTTCAATCTGAAATTTATGTTTTCGGATACTAGTATGGCCACCCCAGCTTTTTTGAGGGAGCTGTTTGCTTGCAGGATTGTTTTCCATCCTTTCACTTTGAGTCTGTGTTTGCTCTGACTGTTCAGATGAGTTTCTTGTAGGCAGCAGAATGTTGGTTTCAGTTTCTGGATCTGTTTTGCCACTCTGTGTCTCTTGATTGGTGCATTTAGACCATTGACATTCAGAGAGATTATTGTCATGGGGTTTTGTGCCATCTTTCTGGTAGGGTTTATTGTTCTTATGGGTGTTTTCCTTCTTGAATTACAGAAGCCCTTTTAGTCCTTCTATTAGGTTTGGTTTTGAGTCTATGAAGTTCCTGAGTTGTTTATCTATAAAATGGTGTATCATTGCATCGAGTTTGAGTGAGAGTTTAGCTGGATAAAGTATTCTTGGTGAGGCTTTCATTTCATTGAGTTTTTTCACTATATCCCACCATTGTCTTCGGGCTTGGAGAGTTTCCTCTCATAGGTCTGCTGTAAATCTAAGGGATGCTCCTTTGTATGTGATTTCCTTCTTTGACCTTGCTGCTTGCAGTATTGTGTCTCTATCCACGGCATCCATCATTCGGACTATGATATGCCTTGGATTGTTTTTATAAGGGTCTCTTTTAGCTCGCACTCTTCTGGCTCCTTGGATCTGGATGTCTGTATTCTTTAACTCTGGGAACTTTTCAGCAATGATTTCTTTCACTGTGGCTTTTTCATTGGGACTGTTTCCCTATCTTCTGGTACTTCGATGATTCTAATGTTGTTCCTCTTGGCATCATACCCTAGTTCTCTGATTCACCTTAGAGCTATTTTGAGGTCTTTTCCTATTGTTTGTTGTTGCCTATATGATTTTTGTTGCTCGTCTTAAAGCTCACTGATCCTATCCTCAGCCGCAGTCATTCTATTGCCGAAGGTACCCGTTGAGTTTTTAATTTCATCTATGGAATCCTTTTTGTGACACTTTTTGTAGCTTTTTTATTTCTGCTCTCATTTCTTCCTGTATTTTCTCGACTATCCATTCCACTGTTTCTTTCATTTCTTCCTTTAATTTTCTGGATGTCTGCTCCATTGATTCTTTGAGTCATTTCCTTGAACATCCTCAGCATTTCATCTCGGAATTCTTTATCAGAGAGAACATATTTGTGGATAACCCCTGTTGAGGATTCAGGACACTTTTCTTCATCCTCTCCTGATAGTGGAGATTTGCACTGTTTCTTCATGCTGTTGTGGTTGTCTAGGGGTAAAACTTTTTTTATTCACTAGCACTTTTCCCTCTTGTCATTGGAAAGGATTCTGGATAAGGTTGGTAGATGGTGATCACCCTTCTCCCCTTATAGAATCTGTCCTTCCTCTCAGGCATTATTCTGTGGCTTATGTCAGGCATCTAGTGAAGCGTTGGAGGAGGTGCTCTTTTATATTGGGTTTGTAAAGCTTCTTGCATACTGGTCTTTTGTTGGAATTGGAGTAGTCTAGTGGATTATTGTCGTATTGTGGTTGAGGCGGCCAGGACTTTTTCCACAGAATTAGGTGATAAAGGCTGGGATGTGCGTGGATCGTGGTGGGAGTGGGAAATATAACTGTGGCCACCTGAGTGGCCGCCCACCACACAGAGGGCCATGCCCACTTTTGAGGAGGCCATGCCCCCTACGTGGAGGTCATACCCCCAGCCAGTCCCAGGGATGTGCTGACCTAGGAACCTGCAGAGGAGGTGGTCTGGGGGAACTCCAGCAGGTGTTCCCCAAAGTCTCCGCCAGCTGCCCAGAGGTGGGTGTGTGGTGCAGGGGAAGGGGTGCGCACGGGGGAAGGGGCACGAGCGTGGGGTGTGGGACAGGGATACGCTCCCCAGCTCCCGATGAATCTGCAGAGGAGGGCTCCTTGATTTCTTTCTCTTCTTATTACTTGTGTATAGAAATGCAACTGATTAAAAAAAAATTTAACTTCGAATTTGTTGCAGAATATATCATGGCATTTATCACAAAATTATGTTACAATACAGTGCATACATTTTTATTTTTTTAATTAACTTTTCTACAGACTTACAAACTTCTGTGATTACGTTTCAGTCATACAATGTTCAAATACCCATCCCTCCATCAGTGCCCATTCTCCACTACCAATGTTCCCATTATCCCTTCTGCCACCCCCACCCCTTCCCATGATAATATTATATTATCATGGGAATATGATATCATCTGCAAAAAGCAGATAATATTAAATATTTCATCTATAAAGTGAATGACCTATCATTACTCTTATTTATGTTGTCAGTAATTTAACACATCAATTTTTTTCAAGCAGGCACCAGTAATGTCTCCATTGTGAGACTTGTTACTGTTTTTGCTATATCGAATACGTCACGGGGAGTTTGCCAGGCTCTGCCGTGTGGGTGGGATACTCTCGGTAACTTGCCGGGCTCTCCGAGAGGGATGGAAGAATCAACCCGGGTCGGCCGCATGCAAGGCAAACACCCTACCTGCTATGCTATTGCTCCAGCCCAATTTTATATGTAAAGTTTTTTTGTTTGTTTGTTTTGCTTTTTCTTGGTGGTTGGGGCACAACCACATGGCAGTGGTTGGGGCTTACCTCCACTTTGTGCTCAGGGATCATTCCTGGCAATACTCAGTGGGCCATATGCAATATGTGGAACCTGAATCAGCTTCATGCAAGGCAAGCACCTTACCTGTTGTATTATTACTCCAGTTGCTTCTAAAGTGTTTTCGCACTGTTATTGTTACTTCTCCAAAAACTTTACTTGTGAGTTTTTAATTTGTACAGTTTTATAATATTTTCTTATCTATCTTACTTTTTAACAATTTCAGATCTGTAGGATCATATAATGAGTAGTATAACCTGTCAGAGCAACAGTTGATAATCTTTTACTTGTTCCCTTCCTTTGCATACAAACATAAACCAGATTTTTATTTACTAACTTAAGAGAAAGTTCTAGGGGGCTGGAGTGATAGTACAGCAGGGGTGTACCTGCTTTGCCTTGCATGTGGCCTACCCAGGTTCAATCCCCAGCATCCCATATAGTCCCTGAGCACTTCCAGGAGTAATTTCTGAGTGCAGAGCCAGGAGTAACCCCTGAGCATGACTCAAAACCCCTGGGTGTGACTCAAAACAAACAAACAAAAACCCCCAAAAATTTTAAAAAAAGAGAGAGAAAAAGTTTTAGGTTTTAATCACCATTTGTCTCCCAAACACTTCAATATTTAGTCCTCAACGAAAGATATTATACAAAACCTTATAAAAATAATTTATAAGGCATTTGGTATTTAACCGTATCAACACATTTATAGTTTTACTTAGCATATAACGTGTTGAATGGGATTTTTAAAATATTGCCTTTTATGGTGGGAAATGGGCACTGATGGAGGGATGGGTATTTGAAACCCAAGCACAAAATTTGTCAGTCTACAACTGTACCTCGTGGTGTCTCACTAATAAAAAAAAAATAAACATTTAAAAAAATATATAATAAAATAAAATATTGCCTTTTAAAGTGATTATAAATGATTATGAACTTGATTTCATATTATACATAGGACAACAAATCCATCCATATTGGTTCTAATATTTCAGCTGCAGATTTTCTTGGTAGCAATAAATTCTTACTCAATGTAATTTATGGTGCAGAGGCCTTGGACCACACCTGCAAGTGCTTGAGGCCTGCTCTCAGCTCTGTGTTCAGGGGTTGTGTCTGATGGTTCTACTTGTGGGACCATTCTTGGGATTGAACCTGGGTTTCCATCTAATCATGCATTGCAGGTACCAGACCGTTGAACCTGCAGTAATTTTATTTTATTTACTTATTTATTTTTTAAGAAGTTTTATTGTATTACTGTGAGATAGTTACAAACTTGAAGTGATTGCGTTTCAGCCAAATAACGCTTGAGCAACCATCCCTCCACCAGTGCTCATTTCCCACCACCTTTGTTCCCAGTATCCCACCTGTCACCCCCACCCTACCCCACTCCCTGCCTCTGTCACAGGTACAATCTTCCTTACGCTCTCTCTGATTTTGGGCATTATGATTTTTTATACAAATACTAAGAGGTCATCGTGTTTGGTCCTTGGTCTACTTTCCGCACACATCTCCCATCCCATGCTATTCCTCCAGTCATCGTTTACTTAGTGGTTCCTTCTCCATCCCAACTGCCTTTCCCCCCAGCACGTGGGGTGAGCTTCCAAACCATGGTATGATCCTTCTGGCCCTTATCTCTATTGGTGTTAGTCTCCTTAGGTGTTAGTCTCATATTATGCTACTTTGTATTCCACAGGTGAGTGCAGTCACTCTATGTCTGTCCTTCTCTTTCTGACTCATTTCACGTAGCATGATACTCTCCATGTCCATCCACTTATAAGAGCCTGAAATAATTTTAAGCTATTATTTTCCCCCTTTCTTTGTAGATAATCAAGTGTACTATAAGTAATACTTTCATTTTCCCATGTCCTTTTTAAAAAAAGTTTTCTTTGGTCACTTCTAGTGGTACTCAGAGCTTACTCCTGCCTCTGCACTCAAGGATCATTCCTTGTGGGACCTTGGGGAACTGTATAGGGTACCAGGGATTAAATCCTGGTTGACCATGTACAAGGCAGGTGCCTTACCTGCTGTATTATCTCTCCAGCCTAAATGGAATTTTTGAAAAATGATTCCTCCAACTAAATATTTGGACTAAAGTATCTGGATTAGTTTGTTTGAAATATACATATATTTTAAAGTGTGTATCTTAGAAAAAATATATGAAAGTAAAATATAAATTTTTACATTTCAGGAGAATTCTCGAATTGTAAGGGTGAAAGTTATAGCTGGAATAGGACTTGCCAAGAAGGATATCTTGGGATCTAGGTAAGTGAATTAAGTTGAGCTGTAATTTTAAAACATTTTACTTTGTGTTCCCCTGAACTATGGCTAGATGGGAAATGGGATATTACTTTTTTTTTTTTGCTTTTTGGTCACACCCAGCGATGCTCAGGGGTTACTCCTGGCTCTGCACTCAGGAATTACTCCTGGCGGTGCTCAGGAGACCATATGGGATGCTGGGAATTGAATCCGGGTTGGCCGTGTGCAAGGCAAATGTCCTACCTGCTGTGCTATTGGTCCAGCCCCTGGAATATTGCTATTAATAAATTGTTGTACAAGGTAGAATAATGTTTCAAAATGGTTACAGTTCCAGTTAAGTTTGTGAGATTAATTTAGTATTTTGCTTGCTTTGTTTTATCAATGCAAAAGATACACCTTAGAGTAGTAGTTAGAAGGTCTTATGGGGGTGTGGCCAGAGCTATAGTACAGTGGGTAGAGCACTTGCATTGCACAGCTGGCCGTGGTTCAATCCCCAACACTTCTTATGGTCACCTGGAACAGTGCCTGAAGTCAGGGTAGAGAAACAAAGCAGCAAACCCCAGCCGGGGTTCATGTTTGGACATGGAGTTTCACCCACTGAGGTTTTTGATTTCTTGAAATTAGTCTGAGGCTAGGTGGAAACCTGGGGAAATTATAATTTTTCATGGTCAGGGACATTTAGAAGGGAGCCTGGCAATCATGGGAATTGGGAAAGGGAAAGAACAAGAGAGTAATTCCTACTCTGACATCTCTTCCTGCCCTGCAGAACACACACACACACACACACACACACACACACACACACACACACACCAGATAAAAGTAAAAGATGTAAACAGATCAGAGTTGCTGCTCAACAAACAGTTTTGTGGGTTTTATCCAAACAAAATAATTGGTTGCATTGATAAAACAAAGCAAGCAAAATACTAAAATAAGAGAAAAACTCAAGTTTTCCATGGAAACTGAGGAGGTTCGGGGAGGCTGGGAGGGCACAGGGATTGGAGGGTGATGGAGGGATTTGGAAACACTGGTGCAGGTATTGTTGTAGTACCTCTGCAGCTGTAAAATAGTGACTTTGTTTATATTGGAAATGATGAAAAAGCAAAAGAAATATATTGCTTAATAAAATTAAATGAAATAAATGGGATTATTTATTTATTATTTATGGGATAATTAAAAAAATTAAAAGTATTAGTCTGGTAAAAATAAAAAATGAAAAGTTAGAGTTTCTATAACTGAATGAACCTTTATACTGTCCAGAGTATAGTCGAAAATTATATAACCATTAAAGAACCAGGAAAACGGAACAAAATCTCAGATAAATCAAAAAGTTGGAAACCTCAGGGATAAAATAAAAACCATATATAATGAAAACTCAAACCAAAAAATTCAATATTTGAGATTTGAATTCTTCGATAAATCAAAGGTGGAATAAAGATAAAGAAGAAAAATAAATTGAACTTTAAGATAGAGCAATAGAAACTGTTTTCTAACTGGAAGGTGAAACAAAACTTGAAAAAAAGTGAAGAGTGCCTTGGGAAATTGTTAGAAGATAGTAAGTTATCTAACAGACATGTAATCCTGGTAAACATCTTAATATTTGCTAAACTTGATAAAATCCCTTTGTTCAATTGAAGACATGGTGCGGTGGAGTAGGGAAAGGGGTCATCTCCCTATGGACGGGCACACTGACTAGTGCTACGTCTATTCTTCTTTGTCCCTCTACCAGTAGGACTTGCAGGACCCCTTGAAGACAGGCTACAGATTAAAATACACTGTTCTCCCTTGCTCTGTTGCTCCTGAGGATGACTTTCACAGGTCCTAGGGTACTCATGTCCACTTACTACTTCCCTGGCAGGGTTTTCAGACCACTACCCACACTGTCTGTCATTTCCCATCTCCTCTGGCATCTACCACTTCAACCACCACCACCCCCTGCAGCCACATGTGCACTGAATCTGTTTCATTCCCATCCTTCATGAACTGGGAGAGACAGCTCTTGTGCCTGCCGGAGAGATAAGCATGAGTCAGGCAAGATAAAGAAAGAGTGTACCGTGCCCCTGGTGACTGAGTAGGATGAACCCTGGGGGCGGGGCACCTAATAAACAGAAATTTTTAAATTGTCTGATGAAGATTTCATCAGATAATGGATGAAAGATACTGATGAAAGAATGGATAGTATGATACTCACTGAACTTGGGAGGATGGATGAATGAAACATGAACAGCAAAGACAGAAAGTATGTGTTCAGGACAGAAAGTTCCAGAACTGAAGAACACCAACATTGAACCAATAGATGGGCTCAACAGTAGGTTAGCTAAAGCAGAAAAAAAAATCAGTAGGCCAGAAGCTGGAATACCAGAAAACACTGAAATAGCAGCAAAAAAGGAAAAATGTATATTTTAAAAAATTGAATAGCCATGAGATGATCATTAAAAAGCTGTTTATGATTGGTTCTCAGGCATACAATGATCTAACACCCATCCCTCCACCAGTGTACATTTCCCACCACCAGTGTTCCCCATTTTTCTCCCATCACCCCTCAACACCCCTTCTATCCCAGCCTCCCTCCATCGTAGGCGCACACTTTCTCTCTCTCTCTCTCTCTCTCTCTCTCTCTCTCTCTCTCTCTCTCTCTCTCTCTCTCTCCTTTTCCTTTTGTGCATTATGGTTTGCAATACTGGTACTAAGAGGTCATCATGTTTATTTAGGGCATTCAGTATTTTTGGGGGGGATGGTACGGTAAGGCTGGAGTAGCTTTTTAACTGGATGGCAGCTTTGGGCTGCGGATGTGACTGCTGAGGCTTCTGTAAGTACAGGGAGGTTGCAGGGAGCGGTAACCCATCCCAACCCCGAGAAAGTCTGGAGATTTCAGTCACAAAACTCACAAACCAGAATTTTCAGCAGATTATATATCCGTGAGGTCTGTCCCAAGACAGTGGAGTCAGGCCGGGACTTGTCAGTGCTTTTGGATTGTGGGAGCAAATGACTGCCAGGGGCTCTGCTCAGAGCGTACCAGACTGACCCTCCCCACTCCGATTTACCCCAGTCTATTCAGCCTGTGCAGGTCCGAGATTAACTGCGGTTTTGGGGCAGTAGTAGAGTTTACATGGTGGCGCTGGAGTTGATTTGTGGGGGTGACTGCCAGTGCTTCCAGGAGTATAGGAAGCGGAGAGAGGTAGCCTTTTCCAACTCCAAGAAAGCCTGGAGAGCTCAGTCACGAAACCCACATATCCAAATTTTTCAGCAGGTTCATATCTCTGTGAGGTCTGTCCTGAGATAGTGGAATCCTGCAGGGGACATGATGACTACTTTGGATTATGGAAGACAGTACCTGCCATGGGGCTCTGCTTGGGTGAAGCCAGGCTAACCTGTCCCCTTCTGATTTACCCTGGTCTGTTAAGCCTTGCACAGGTCCGAGATTAAAAGGTAAAAGGTAAAGGCCCTCCCGTTGATCGTCGATTTGCTCGAGCGGGCCCAGTAACGTCTCCATTGGAGACTTTGTTGTTACTGTGTCTGGCATATCGAATACGTCATGGGGAGCTTGCCAGGCCCTGCCTTGCGGGCGAGATACTCTCGGTAGCTTGCGGGGCTCTCCGAGAGGGGCAGAGGAATCAAACTCGGGTCGACCATGTTGGCTGCTTGTAAGGCAAACGCCCTACCCGCTGTGCTATCGCTCCAGCCCAGGTCCGAGATTAGCTGTGACTTTTGATCTCTTTCAATATTTATTTATGGGTCTCTGAAGCAAGGCCGATAAATGAGCTTGTATAGCTGAACTGGAGGTGGTTTGTGGGTGTGGCTCCCACATACCTAACTTTTGACTGTTTAATTTTAGGAAACTTGGTCCTGAGCTGTTGCAGTCCAGTCAGAGGTACAAAGGCCTCTGGGGAAGTTTTGGGGTATTAGGAAGCCTGAAGGTAAAATCAGGCTGCTGATGCACTTCTCTGCAGGTACAGGTTGACCTGCTGGCAGCATCGTACCTTTTAAGGTAAAAATAGGTAAAGGTAAAGGCCCTCCCGTTGATCACCGATTTGCTCGAGCGGGCCCAGTAACGTCTCCATTGGAGACTTTGTTGTTACTGTGTCTGGCATATCGAATACTCTCGGTAGCTTGCCGGGCTCTCCGAGAGGGGCGGAGGGATCGAACTCGGGTCGGCCACGTTGGCTGCGTGCAAGGCAAACGCCCTACCCGCTGTGCTATCGCTCCAGCCCAGCTCTCGGAGAGCCCAGCAAGCTACCGAGAGTATTCGATATGCCAGACACAGTAACAACAAAAAGTCTCCAATGGAGACGTTACTGGGCCCGCTCGAGCAAATCGACATCAATGGGAGGGCCTTTACCTTCGGGCTGGAGTGATAGCACAGCGGGTAGGGCGTTCGCCTTACAAGCGGCCAACATGGCCGACCCGAGTTCGATTCCTCCACCCCTCTCGGAGAGCCCGGCAAGCTACCGAGAGTATTCGATATGCCAGACACAGTAACAACAAAGTCTCCAATGGAGACGTTACTGGGCCCGCTCAAGCAAATCGTACCTTTTAGGAAAAACAATTTAAAAGAAAAGCTAGGGCTGGAGCGATAGTGCAGTGGCTAAGGCACTTGTCATGTACATGGTCAACTCAGGTTTGATCTCTGATACCTGATGAGCACGACTGGTGTGCCCCCTCCCCCCCCCCCCCAAAAAAAAGCCCAGAAAACTCAAACAAAAAATAAAGAACAACCAAAAAATACAGCATAAGAAACACAAAGAATAGCATAATACAGGAGGAAGTAAAGGACAGCAATTGATTTGAAGAAAATATGGTGGTATAATTCCTGAAAATGCGTTCACATTGAGGAAACTCAAAAAATTCTGAACAAGATGAATTCCCAAAATTCACACGCAGGTACTTTATAATTAGAACGACAAAACTTCAAAACAGGGACTATGAAAAGCAACAAGCAGAAACATGATGTGTGATATCCGAGAGAACTCTCATTCGACTGTGAGCAGGTTTCTCAACAGAACTTTTATTGGCTAGGAGGGACCGGCAGAGGGGAGTGTCAATATTGGAGGAAATGTACTTTCAGTGAATGAAACTACTCAGCAAGGTTGGCATTCAGAATGGAAGAGAGAGTCAGAGACCTAGTACAGTGGGTAGGGTGCTTGCCTTCCATGTGACCCACCCTGTGTGGTTCCACACTGACACCACATATAGGTGATTCCTGAGCACAGAGCCAGGAGTAAACCCTGAGACCACTGGGTGTGTTCCCGCCCCCAGTATATCAGGGTGGCCCTGACAGCACCATATTACTGGCCTGAGCACTGAACTCTCAGACCCATTGAGCCAGGCCAAGCATGAGAGTGGTTCAGCGGTCCCCTCAGTACTGCTTGAGAGAACTTACCCCTGCAAAAGAAAATAACAGAAAAGAAAAAGGCAAATAGTATCCATTTACAATAGCAAAGATACATGTACACACAAAAACGTTTCTTGGTTATCAGATAAAGGGTTACTCTCCAAGATTTATATGGCACATGTACAGTTTGGCAGAGTCTCCTGCCCCCGCGCCTGGCTTTCCTTGCTGGGGCCCCTTGGAGGGAAGTGGGTTTGAGTTACCCTCCCCGCCCTGACCAGGGCTCCAGCAGCCGAAGACCTCCAGAACCAGCCATCACCATGCTGAGACCACTCACTGCACACATGAAGATACCAGCAGAGGACCAAAGGCATGCGGGTCCTGGGACTGAGATCTCCAAGTCTACTCGGATCGGGGCTGAGCATCCTCCACCCAGATCCTCCAAATTCCAGTAGGCGGGGGTCACACCCACCAACTGGCCCCCTGACGCCATGTAATCCCATCAACGGCCAAGACTCAGAGACTATAAAACCCAGCTCCCAGAAGCGTGCTGCCGCATTTGCAGTCCTGCGACATCTTATTATCTCATTCCTACTTTGGACAAACTGGCAGGCTATCGATTGTAACCTGCCCACACGGCAGAGTCTGGCAAACTCCCCGTGGCGTACCAAATATGCCAAATACCAGTAACAATGATGGGTCTCATTCTCCTAAGTCTAAAAGAGCCTTGAATACGGCACTTTTCTAAAAATCTCAGGGTTAGGACGAAGGAGACGTTACTGGGGCCTGCTCGAGGCAATTGATGAATAACAGGATGGTCGTGATCGTGATGTACAGTTTAACAATAAAAATATCCAATAATCCCAACCAAGAGTAGGGTAGGAGATGAACAGACATTTCCCAAACAAGACATGTGGATGACTATTAGGCAAGTTAAAATGTGCTCATTGTCATTTACGATCAGGGAAAAGTAAATCAAAACAGTGCAAATAGCATCTCATACTCATGAGAATGGCATTTATCAAAAAGTCTGGAGAAAAATAAGTATTGGTGGGGATATGAGAAAGGAACCCTCTCATTCACTATTGGGGCAGAGTTGTCTTGTTCAAGTTCTACGTAAAACAATATAGAAGTTTCTCAAAACAATAAGACTAGAACTCCCATACAAACAAGTGATAATTCTTTATAATAGCGACTCCCAAAACAGTTCAGAAAGAAATATGCACACCTTTGTTCGTGGCAGCTCATAGTACAATGACCAAGATGAGGTCAAGAATTTGTGGAATATATAAACAGTGGACTATTCCGCAGTAGAAAAAGATGAAATCATGAAGTTTGCCACTACTTGTGTAGTCCTAGAGGGTATCATGCTCAACGAAGTCAATCAGAAGGAATGGGACAGACACAGACCTGTTTCTCATCTGTGGGATATAAAGAGACCTCGTAAGGGGAGCAGCAAATCACCAAAGGCAACAGAGCTGAAGGGTAGTTCACTGAGTTTACCTTGGGTAGAGAGGGGAAGGGAGAATGACGGGGGTTCTTGGGATATCGATGGAAGAAGTGAACACTCTGGTAGTGGGTGTGGTCTTGGAACAATAGATGCACGAAACTGTCGATAACAGTATTGTGAATCATGAAACCTCAGTAAAATTGAGAGATTAAAAGCAACAAATAAGTTTTAAAAAGAGTCACAAGAACTACATACTAAAATCTATGAAACCTTCACTGTATCACTGTCATTGTCATCCCTTTGTTCTTCAATTTACTCAAAGGGGCGCCAGTAATGTCTCTATTCCTCCCAGCCCTGAGATTTTAACAACCTCTTCTTACTCGTCTTTTCCCAATGATTGGAGGCTCTTTCAGGGTCAGGGGAATGAGACCTGTTGTCATTACTGGTTTTGGCATATCGAATATGCTTGCCAGGCTCTGCCCGTGTGGACGGGATACTCTCAGTAGCTTGCCTGGCTCTCCGAGAGGCATACATTTATATATTTCTCTCTATGATTTGTTGCCTACTGTCTGAACCCCATAAAATATGGTGTGGTAATTATGGAAAATGGCTAGAAAGTGTCTTATAATGTGTCATTCCGGAAAGTGGCCTGGAGCGTGGCGGTGGTTGGGTAGTGGAGGTTAGCTGCCAGGACTAGGTCCCTTGGGGTGGGGAGGGCTCTCATCCACCCCCTTCTGGGGCACCCCGAGTGAAAACAGCCTGGTGCAGAGTCCCTATGAAACATTACTGAGGGTAATTGTAAATACAGATCAGTGGATTTTCAAGAATAGCACAGCACAGTCCTCCTGTTGTTCAACTACTGTTTCTGGCATATCGAATATGCCACAGGGAGCTTGCCAGGCTCTTCTGTGTGGGCCAGATACTCTCGGTAGCTTGCCGGACTCTCTGAGAGGGGCGGAGGAATTGAACCCCGGGTCGGTCTCGTGCAAGACACATGCCCTACCCTCTGTGCTATTGCTCTATTTCAAGAATAACAGGTCTGAAGGGAAGAGAAGGAAGTAATTGTAGAGCATTAAGAGTGGGAATTGAGGAAAAGGAGGTGATGAGCTGTGATGCTTCAGAACATGGCACCCAAAGCAGTCTGTTGGAATTCAGCCTTGGCTCTTCTGCTTTCTGCTGCCTGATGTGATCTGTGATGGGTTCTTTTATCTCTGTGTTCAAGTATGGATACTTATGATACCTACCTTACAGGTGGTTGCAAACATTGAATCAGTTAACATGTAAAATACTGAGAACATTGTCCTAAATGGAATGATTGCTATGTAAGGTTAGATGTCGTTGTCATTATTATGGATTATTCTCTTGAAATCTAGTTTGCTGGAAAGGGAGAGTCAATAAGGGTAGGAATTATAAAACATTCATTTGATGTGAAAACTCTACATCAAAGGAAGAACTAAAGGTATAAAAGAGGAAAATGAAAATGACAGAAGTTTCTGGAAGAGGAGGGAAATTGTCTAATAGTGATGAGCCTTATACAGCCTTGAAAAAGGTTAGAATTCCTAAATCACTGAGGTTAGGGATAAGGATGGGTTTTGATAAATGGCAGTATATTGGGAGTGGTCAGATGACTTTAATTTTTGTCAACCAGAGAAAGAGATGAGATTGTACAGAAGAAGAAGGAGGGGTTTCCTGATGGAGTTTGGCATCTACTTGGGGTGCTGGGAAAAAGGAAAATTTTATCATGGACAAGTCAAGTATACAATTTCTTTTGCTATGTAAACTAAATATTGTAAGATTTTTCTTCTTCCTATCTCTTTGTAGAAGGTTGCATAGTACATAATTTGAACTGTAAGAACTTTCATTTTGTAAAGGGTTTGTATCTATGAGATAACTTGAATCAATCTGGAGTCTTACAAAACTAATCTTGAATATCATTGAATATGCAGTCTTGATTTTAAGGTGAAAAAATAGCAATAAAAAAGGAAATAAAAGTTCAAAATCTAAAAAAGATCAGAAATCATTAAATTGTGATTAAAAGGTTATTTCTGATTTTTTTTTTAACTAACATGGTGTCACTTTTAAACAAGACACAAAAATTATAGGTTTTTACTCCTACTAAAGGAACTCTAACTTTTAAGTTTTGTTATAGATATTGTTAACAAGAAAAATTCTGTGATTTTTGCAGTTTAAGTATTTTGAGTTTGAGATAATTAAATTTACTCAATTTTGTTTTATTTTTACAGTGATCCTTATGTGAGAGTGACATTGTATGACCCAATGAATGGAATTTTTACAAGTGTGCAAACGAAAACCATTAAAAAGGTTAGACTTAGCAATATTCAAAAATTTTATGTTTTATCTTATATTACAAAATGTAAAAATATTTATTAAGGTATATTTATTATCTTTCAGACTTTGAATCCAAAATGGAATGAAGAAATATTATTCAGAGTAAGTATGTGTTTATCACATCAAAAAAACAAAACGGTTTTCTTAATATGTTAGTTTTAAGTTCTGTGTGATCATTTAAAATGTATTGTAAGAGAATTTTCTTTTATTGATTATTTGGTTTTAGAGCCACATCCAGCTGTCTTTAGGGCTTGCTTTTGGGCCTGCACTCAGGGACCACTCTTGGCAGCTCTGTGGACCACATGGGATTCTGGGGAATTGAACATGGGTCAGCCATGTGCAAGGAAAGCCCTGAACACTGACCTTACCTGCTGTACTATCTCTCCAGACCCAGTATATTTAAAAATGTTTTTTCAGGACTTGGTAGGGAGCATCCCATTTGGTCCCTTGAGCACCACCAGGGCTAATTCCCAAGTGCATAGCCAGAAGTAACCCCTAGGCACTGCTGGGTGTTGTCCCAAAACAAAATCAAATAAATTTTTAAGTAAAATCTGGATATCTCCATGATGATGAAGTCTTGGAGCCATTTATCTTGTCTGGGAAAACTATAAAATCAGTTCTTAATGAAGATACTTAAAAACTTGTAAACTTAGGATTACCATATACTTATATGGTAATGAAACTTTCAGAGACTATGATTGTCTTATTAAAATTTGGGTGTTTTCCCTTAAAGATGATGTGATTTTTCATGTCTCTTCAGTCACATATTGACTAGATTGGAGTTCCAAGCAAGAGGTAATGATGGCTGTCAATACATGGATAGATACATCTTTTGGTTTGTATTTTGGGCCATACCTGGCGATGCTCAAGGGTTTCCTGCCTCTGCATTCAGGGATCATTTCTGCTGGACTTGGGAGCCATATGAAGTGCCAGGGATTCAAGCAGGGTTTGTCACGTGCAAGGGATGTGTCCTACCTGCTGTACTATCTCTCTGGCCCAGGTACATTTCCTTTAACATGCGT
The DNA here is from genome assembly GCF_029834395.1 of Sorex fumeus. Classification (NCBI taxonomy): domain Eukaryota; kingdom Metazoa; phylum Chordata; class Mammalia; order Eulipotyphla; family Soricidae; genus Sorex; species Sorex fumeus. The sequence goes on along the minus strand of NW_026606086.1, from coordinate 12,422,257 downwards.
TTTATTCTCATAGATAAAATTTATGCTCCCCCTCGTCCCACCTTGCCTTACAACCAAGGCTAATCAGCAGTTATGTTGCTGAAATTTACCTGAACTATACACAGCTATAAACAACTATAAAAGCTGAGCCAAAATTTTCAGGCACGTTAGCTGTGCCCAGAATCACATAATACCATATTCAAAATATGTCCAAAACAATCAATAATCAGGGACTGGAGAGATAGCACAGAGGGTAGGGCATTTGCCTTGCACGTGGCCGACCCAGGGTCGATTTCCAGCATCGCATATGGTCCCCTGAGCATCGCCAGGAGTAACTCCTGAGTGCAGAGCCAGGAGTAACCCCTGTGCATCGCCAGATGTGACCCAAAAAAAAAGCAAATAAATAAATTCACTGTCATTGTCCTCCCGTTGTTCATCGATTTGCTCGAGCAGTCCCAATAACTTCTCCATTGGAGACTTTGTTGTTACTGTGTTTGGCATATCGAATCCATCACGGGTAGCTTGCCAGGCTCTGCCGTGCGGGCGAGATACTCTCGGTAGCTTGCCGGGCTCTCCGAGAGGGACGGAGGAATCAAACTCGGGTCGGCCATGTTGGCTGCGTGCAAGGCAAACGCCCTACCGCTGTGCTATTGCTCCAGTGCAAATAAATAAATAAATAATAAACAAAAAAGTTATGAATAATTGGGATTAGGGAGATGATCATCAATCAAAGGTATGCCTTGCTCTGAATCTGAGGGAATGGCTCTCCTGAGCACTGCTGAGAGTGGCCCTGAAGGTTCCCAGCACCACTAGGGTGCCCCTGGACTTCCCCCAGTACCAAAGGGCCCATGCTGCCTCACAAACTCAGATCCTTGCGTTGAACTGACCAAGTATCCCTGGGTACTACTTGGGAGCTCCCTCCAACTCTCAATAAAGGAAAAGAAATATGAATGATTGTTAGAAGATAGTTAACAGATGCCAATCCCGAGGTGATCTAGATGGTATAATTATTTGTAATAAAAGCTTTTAGAGCACGTTTCATAATCACTTTAACCCATGAGAGAAGGTAATTGTTTTTGAAAATTATCCCAGGAAAGAAGTAGAAGCTATAAAAAAATGAATGAAATAGAATTAGTAAACTCTATAGTATAATTTCTAAAATTAAAAAAAAAAGTTGCTGGATGAGCTAAATAACAGGAAGGAGAAAACAGTGAGAAGAGTCTGTGAACTTGAAGATGGATTATTTGGAGTGGTCTAATCTTAAGAATGGTAAAATAGGGGGTATGATGCCGCCAGCAGGTCAACCTGTACCTGCAGACAAGTGAGTGCATCAGCAGCCTGATGGTGCTTCAGGCTTCCTGACACCCCAAAATTGCCGCTGTGCCTTTGGCCGTACTCCAACAGCTTGGGGGCCAAGTTTACCAAGAAATTAAACAGCCAAAAGTTAAGTAATGTGAGAGCCACACTCACAAATCACCTCCAGCCCTGCTATCCAAGCTCATTTATTGGCCTTATTTCAGAGACCCATAGATAAATCTCAAAAGAGATCAAAAGCACAGTTAATCTCGGCCCCGTGCATGGCTGAACAGACTGGGGTAAATCAGAAGGGGGTGGGTTGGCCTGTGCCTGCCCACGCTGATCCCCCAGCAGCCGCTTGCTTCCACATTCCAAAATCGCTGTCATACCCCCGGCCTGACTCCTCCATCTCAGGACGGACCTCACCAAGATATAATCTGCTGAAAATTCGGGTATGTGGTTTTTGTGACTGAAATCTGCAAGCTTTCTCAGAGTCGGGGTGGGCTACCTCCTCCCACTTCCCAACATACATAGAAGCACTGGCAGTCACCTCCACGAACTAACTCCAGTACCACCCTGTAAGCTCTACTATTGGCCTTGCTTCGGCAAAAGCCAGAGACACAGCAGAGAGTCCCGGAAGACACCATAGAATCAGAGATCCCTATGGACCCCATGCTGAGCCAGTTTCACCCGGGCATTCTAGATGGAGCAGGTGCAGTCTCCCCACCTATTCCAGATGGAATCCTGGTGACCAAGGACTTCCACAAGCAAGGCCTAGGTATGCGGGTTCCAGGATTAAATCTCCATGCTGCATAGCAGCAGAGGTACCGGGCTATCCCTCCCCAGGTCCCCAACTTCTCATCAGCCTGGCTGTCACACCCACAATGTGCCTCTGGCCACCATCTTAGTGCACCAACAGCCCTGGTCCAGAGACGCCCAGTTGAATCCCAAAATGGATTAGTGCCCTACAGAAATGTCTCTGGAACCCCCAACCATCTATAATCTAGGATTCCAGAAGTACACAGCTGCGATACCCATGATATTCAAAATGAGCAGTGGACAATAAATGAGCGAGCATCTGCCCCTGGCAGGCAGGCTTGAATGGTGATGGGAAAATTTGAGCAAAACATAATGCCCAAAAGTAGAGAGAGAGTGTTGGGGAAATTGCCTGCCATGGAGGCAGGGTGAGAACTGGGAAGGGAGGCAGATATACTGGGGACACTGGTTGTGGAAAGGATGCACTGGTAGAGAGGTAGGGGATATTCTATCATTGTACTGCTGAATCTCAAACATGAAAGCTTTGTAACTGTATCTCACGGTGATTCAAAAAAAAAGGAAAAAAAAGTAATGTGGATTTCATGCCCAATTCAATCAGCTTAATCAATGACTGAAAAAGCAGTACTCCTACATTAAAAAAAAATAATAATAATAATGGCAAAATCACTGTCACTGTCCTCCCGTTGTTCATAAATTTGCTCGAGCGAGCCCAGTAATACCTCCATCGTGGAGATATCCTGGTATGTGGAGAGTCTGCTCTCCACAGAGAGTGGACACAGTTTCCAAGTGTGTAAATACAAAAAGGGGCAGCGGAGCTCCATCTCTCCCACTGCCTATGTTACGTAGTCTCAGGCCGCTTCCCCCACCCTGTGGAGGTTGATGGCAATGGACAGGCGAAGAAGGAAACGAGGGCCAAGTTGGTCTCAATTGCCGTTTATTCCAATCTCATCTCCATTCACTTCTGACTCCCTCTGCTTCTCCCCCAGCCATGTTATTTCATTCTCCTTCTTGATCCCCCCTTCATTCTCCTTCTGCCTCCCTCATTATCCTTCTCCCCCTAGCTCTGGATCCCCCAGCCCTCTATTACTGTCACTGTCACTGTCCTCCCATTGTTCATTGATTTGCTCGAGCGGGCCCAGTAACATTGTGAGACTTGTTACTGTGTTTTGCATATCGAATATGTCACGGGTAGCTTGCCAGGCTTTGCCGTGCAGGCAAGATACTCTCGGTAGCTTGCCTGGCTCTCCAAGAGGGGCGGAGGAATCGAACTCGGGCCGGTCATGTTGGCTGCGTGTAAGGCTAACGCCCTACTGCTGTGTTATCGCTCCAGCCCAGCCCTCTCTTACAGTCTAGTTAAATCCCAAAGCATGAGGTGTTGGGGCTTACACATAGGTATGGTCACAATCAAAAGGGGTAAATTTCTTTCCCTTGGGGAATGTCACTTCTATGACAGATACTCTCTCAGCAGGATGACCCACCCTAGAGCAGAGTCCCCTGGGTGTGTTTCTCCTCTCCTTGTCCAACAAACATAGAAGCATTCATAATATAAATCATTTTTGTATGGACACAGTAAGAGATACTTTAAGCTTAGAATTGCTCTCCTAGTGGCATCTCAATCTCAGACTACAGTGCTCAGACCAGATAGTCTTTTCTATCCCTAGCAGGGTCCTAGTCTCATCATTACATGTGGATCATGGCAGCATTTGTCTATGATAAAGTTCTTAACTTATAGTTAAGAATCGTGGCTCTTTAGCCTGGCCCATTTCAATGCCAGGGTAGCTCACAGCTTGCCCTGGATCCATTCAGTCCCTCATTGGGACCCTGCTTTTGGGGTGCTAGGAACAAAGGGCTTAAGTCAAGGAAGCAGATGCCTGGGAATGAATACTATTAGAAATTAATTAAATCCTAAGTTACAAAAGCATAATATTAACCATCTTTCTGTGTCCATACAAAAGGACATTTTTTTAAAAAGTAAACTGTTCAAAAGATATAAGGAGAGGAGAAGGACAGTATTAGCTTACAATACAAGTTCAGTGTCCTTAGAAGGATCTGACCTTACAAATCAACAGAGTCTGATTAGGGGAAAAAAGCTGATTAACTGGTTGGGGAGGAGAGCATAGAGAAGTTACAGATAAGCACAAAAGAATGGGAGTGACTCGGGAGCACTGTGATGGGTGTAACCTAATAAACCTAAGCTCCTTGTGGCAAGGGAGAAAGGACAAATCAATGTCATCCTGTACCAGGAGCAAAGGAGTTTCACTCCTGACGTTTCTTCTTGAAGATCCATTGGACAACTCTGTACTTCCTGTCCTTGACAGTCCAGAATCTGCTGAAGACCAGATGTGAGTCCCGAAAGGGAACTTGTTTTTGCAGGGAATATAAGTAAAAGGTTCCACCGAACCACAGCGTACAGCAGGGCACTCTGGATTCCCAGAATTCAGGAAGCAGCAGGCAGCCAGGGTTTCAGCTTGGTTGAACCCCTGTAGTCATCCCTAAAAGTCTACCAAATTTTTGCAGGAACCAGGCTGGAGAATTTAGTAGCAGTATTGTGGTAACCACTCTTCTAGGTGTTTTTTGTGTGTGTTTGTGAAGCAGATTCATTAAGATAATATTTTACATAGTGTGTAAATCACACATTCAAATTGAATAATTTAGTGGGTTTGGGTATATTTACAGTGTGACAAAACCCTTTCCAAAATAAACTTTGTATTTCACTAGTCTCTGCAAAAAAAAAAAATCCCATTGGATATGACTACCAATTTTCTCCCACTATTGGATAACCATCGATCTGCTTTCTCTCCAGCTAAAAACCAGTCTCCTTTTTACCCCTTATTTGTGTGTTTTGGACATTTTCTATAAATGGTATCATACAGCATGCGTCTCTTTATATATGACTTCTTTCATTTACATGTTTTCAGGATTCAGCTTTGTCATAGCATATATCATTTCTTTTTTTTTTTGTCAACAGTTCATTGTATGGATTAATAGCTGATGTGTGGGTAAATAAAATATCATGGATGTTTGGGTTGTTTTCACTTGCTATGTATTTGAATAATAGGACCATGAGCATTTTTTAAAATTGAATTACCATGAGATAGACCATTACAAAGCTGGCCATGATTGGCCATTAGTTATGGGTCTCTGGAACAAGGCCAGTATATAGTGAGAGTTTATATATGTCTGTGTGGGGACAGATTTTTTTCATTTGGAGATTTTTATACCTAGACGGGGATTGCTGGATCACATGAGGAACTGAGAAAAGCCAAACATTTTCTTCAAGTGACTGTACCGTTCTATATTCTCACCAACAACAGTGAGAGTTATAGTCTCATAACATGTATTCTTTTCTGTCTTTTAATTACAGCTCTCTCAGAAGTGCTTCTCCTGCTGGGTTCCGCTTGCATTTTCCTCATGATTAGCAATGTTGAGCCTCTTTCTCTGGGTCTCTTTACCAGTTGTGTATCTTCCTGTTTTGATCCTTTGCTCATTTTATATTTGGGCTATTTGCCTTTTTAAAAAGCAGTGTTTTTTTTAATGAGTCATCATTCCTTATATTTTTAAAGATTCCTTGTTAGATAAATTATTTGTTAAAATTTTTCTCTGTCTTCAACATGGAGAGTATCATGCTAAGTGAAATGAGTCAGAGAGAGAGAGAGAGACAGAATGACTTCACTCATTTATGGAGTATAAAGTAACAGAATGGAAGCCTAACACCCAAGAATAATAGAGATAAGGGCCAGGAGGATCACTCTACGGCTTGGAAGCCAGCCTCACATGCTAGGGGAAAAGGCAGTGAGATAGAGAAGGGACCACTAAGTGAACGATGCTTAGAGAGCTTGCTCAGGATGGGAGATGTGTGCTGAAACATGATGGCCAAACATGATGGCCACTTACTACCTGTCCTGTAAACCATAACACCCGAAAGGAGAGAGTAAAAGGGAATGTGCCTGCCTCAGAGGTGGGCGGAGGTGGGGTGTAGAGTTGAGGTGGGGGTGGCATGAAGGTTACTGGGAACATTGGTGGTAGAGAATGGGCAATGGTGGAGGGATGAGTATGCGATCGTTGTATGAATGAAACGTAATCACGAAAGCTTATAAGTCTGTAACTGTACCTCACGGTGATTCATTAAAAAAATACATTAAAAATAAACTTTTTAAGTAATAAAAAAATTAAATAATGCTGATATAAAAATTTTTTTTTCTCCATCTGTATAAAAAATTTTTTTTCTCCATCTGTCTTTTGACTTTATTGTTATTGGCCTAAAAATCAGAACTTTTATTTTGATGCTCTTTTGTTATCTGTTTTTGTTTGTTGTTGTTTGTGGTTTTTTTGTTGTCAGTTATTATCCATATTGTTTTTAATCTATCTCTTGACCAGTGGGAGGTCAGTTTTGGAGACTTCCACTTGGCTTTCACACAGCAACAGTGTTTTCTCACAAGCCAGAGATACAGGTAGAAATGTTATGGATGAAGATCTAGACTTTACTTGTTGTGTGTAATCCCAGTTTATTTAATGTAGTTTTATTGTGATTTTTGCAGTGCTGGGATTAATCCAGGCCTCCTGAAGGCAAAATATATTTTATCACTGAACCAGATACTTGGTTTCCCAATCCCAATTTTAAACTTGAAAATTAAGAAATGACAAGTTGGCAAACCCACAAAATCAGTGGACTCAGTATAAGCTGGATGTTAGCTGGGACTCCATGCATTCTCTGGCCTTGCTCAGGCCTTTGCTATAGCCTGAAAACCTGGACAGTCAACACAACCCTTGCTTCCAACAGTGCTCAATCCCGCCGAGTAATCATTTTCTTTCAGTTCACTATCACTATCACTATCACTGTCACTATCACTATCACTATCAACCCGTTGTTCATTGATTTGCTCCAGCAGGCACCAGTAACGTCTCCATCCGTCCCTGTCACGTGTTAGTGCAGCCCGATGGCATAATGGGGGCTCTTTCAAGGTCAGGGAAATGAGGACCATCATTGTTACTGTTTCGGAATATCGAGTACACCAACGAATAATAGGCTTTGCCATGTAGGCGGGATACTCTTGGTAGCTTGCTGGGCTCTCTGAGAGGGATGGAGGCTTTTGGGGCAGCCTCTAATCACCTTTACAGGTGTTCCCAGTCAGGCGTATATGCAGGCAAGATACTCTTGGTAGCCTGCCGGTTTCTCTGAGAGCGAGAACTAGACAGTAAGAGGTCTGTTCCTTCACTTAGAATCATCTAAATACATGACCATAGGACCTTTGGAATCGTTCCAACAAACACTTTCGACAGCAAGTCCTTCCTTCTAGGGACTAGGTCACTTCTTCAGTTATTGGGGCTTTTGGATGTGAAAACAATGGCCCAGGTCAGATAACTGTTCCAGACAATACTCCTATTGCATGGCCACCCTAACTTGCTGCATCTCCATTCTTGCCTTCTTGAGATGGTAGTGGTCTTCTACAACATCCCTGGCCATCAGCCTGTTTTGTTCTAGGGCTGCCAGTCTCTTCTCTCTGCAGGACAGGTTAACCTCTACTGCCCTCCAGCCTGGCCACTCATCAGTGTTGGTCACTCCCTTGGGCTGAGTGACTCCAGCTGCCCTCTGCCACTTGAGAAGCTCTGTGCCCTGCTCTCCTGCTGTCAGTCCTGGCTTGTAGAGTAGAGAGTCACCACCACATGTCCTGGTGTGCTGCTACCTTCTGTCCCCCAATACACAAGCTCCATGCCTGTCATTAGTATGTTCCTCTGGACCCTCCATGGAACAGAAGCATCCAAAAGGTGCTTGGCCTACTGCGATGTGAATATCAGTAAACTCCTATCCATGATATAGTACATATGAGGCACTGTAGCACTGTCCTCCCATTGTTCATCGATTTGCTTGAGCAGGCACCATTGTAACGTCTCCACTGTGAGACTTGTTACTGTTTTCGGCATATCGAATACGCCATGGGGAGCTTGCCAGGCTCTGCCACCAGCATGGAATACTCTCGGTAGCTTGCTGGCCTCTCCGAGAGGGATGGAGGAATTGAACCCAGGTTGGCCACATGCAAGGCAAACACCCTACCTGCTGTGCTATCGCTCCAGCTCCACCCAGTGCAGACTACTTAATTAATTCTTTGCTGGGTTATGCTGGGATTTATCACTGGTTATGTTAGGGTTTTTGTTGTTGTTGTTTGTTTTTGTTTTGGGGGCACACTGGGCAGTGTTCAGGGCTGACTCCTAGCTTGGCACTCAGTAGTCACTGCTACCTAGTAGGACTTCAACCAGATGCAGTGCCAGGGATTGAACCCAAGTTGACCGTGTGAAAGCAAGTGCCCTCCTCGCTGCCCTGCCCCCCTCCACTGGTTATTTTCTTATATCCAGGGGAGAAGTAGGGGCAGTTTCTCTTTTTTTTGTTTTGCTTTTGTTTTTGTTTTTTGGCTTTTTTGAGTCACACCCTGTAATGCTCAGGGGTTACTCCTCACTCTGCACTCAGGAATTACTCCATTACTCCCAGCAGTGCTAGAGGGACCATATGGGATGCAGAGGAATTGAACCCGGGTCAGCCGCATGCAGGGCAAACGCCCTACCCTCTGTGCTGTCACTCTGGCCCCAGGCCCCAGGGGCAGTTTCTGAGGAACGCCCTATCCTCACAAGGAAGAAACCATGGCAGTAACAACTCCTGCCTGGGTCAAGTGATTCCTCTTTTTTCAAAGGAATCAGCAGCTCCAGTCTAAGCCGTGATGGCTTGCGACCTGCAGAGCCCAGGTCCTCAGGAAATCCAGCCAAACCCGCCTTTTTTACATGCCATAGCTTCCAGTTTTCTGAGTCCAACCTAGTCGCTGAGCATTCAGCGTCCGGGAGCTCTTCTGCCCTGTGAACTCTGCCTGAGCTGGGCCCTGAGAGTGTCCTCTCCGGCATCCAAGGTGACGTGGGTCTCTTTATAAGCTCCCCCAAAGCCCTCTATCACTCAGCTTTAACCTCTGGCTGTCTGTTAGCAGCCTTTATTTTCTCAGAATCTCTCTGTAAGGCATCAGCCCAGCATAGGTTCCATTTCCACCCTCCCACCCCCGTATCTCCACCCACCATACAAGGCTCTAAAACATTTCCCTGGCGGCATGGGTTTTTTCCCACTGGTCGTCACTGGAGAAATCTTTGGGAATTGGGTTAGCGCCTTCCAGGGACCCTAAGAGTTCCGTGTTTTCTTCAGGACAAGGAGCTCTTTCAAGTTAGGTGTGTGTAGTTGACTCCCCCAGCCTGTATCTTCTTCAAGAAATAGGCACTATGATGGGTTTGGTATGCAGGGGTTGACTGGGGCAGCACTGTCATTTTGAGAAGAATGCCCAGATGCGGAGAGCCTTCCCACCATGGTGCAGGAGAGGAGCCAAAGACTGATGAGGCAGGCCTTCCACTTCTGGCCCCGGAAGGTTACATCTGTCTGAGGAGGAGACGCCGAGCCACAGGTTGTTTGGGTTGGGAGGTCCAGTGTTGGTTGGGTTCAGATCCCTACTGTGCCAGCGGAACTCAAGGGAGGTTCAGAGGTACATGGACGATTAGGGGCTGTCAGCCTTCCTCATGATAGTTTCTCTTGAAAAAGATCTGAGTGACTCAACTCTGGTTATTCAAGTTGTGATAATGAAGCACACAGACTGATAATAAAGTAGTCCTCAGAGTAGTCACTGTAGCACTGTCCTCCCATCGTTCACGGATTTGCTCTAGCGGGCACCAGTAATGTCTCCATTGTGAGACATGTTAATGTTTTTGGCATATCAAATATGCTATAGGGAGCTTGCCAGGCTCTGCCGTGCGGGTGGGGTACTCTTGGTTGCTTGCCGGGCTCTCCGAGAGGGATGGAGGAATCCAAACTCTGTTGGCCGCGTGTAAGGCAAACGTCCTACCTGCTGTGCTACTGCTGTGCTCCAGAGTTGTCACTAAGTAATCAAAATGAAAAAAGATGATAGATAAAATTCCATCAGAAAATAAATTGGAATGCCCAGAAGTGTTCAATAGTTTTATAAAAACAAAACAAAAAGAAAAGAGTAAAGCCAAAAAAAAATTTTTTTTCCTCTGGTTCCAAAATATTTAAAGTAGAATTCAGTACTGCAAATATATCTAGGAAAAAAGCCATATACATATGATAATAAAATAATATACCTTTAGACAAGTTTTGGATAAAAAAAAGAAATAAATCAGAACACATTTTTTTATAAAAAGTTTTATTTTTGCTAACACCCAGCAATGTTCAGGGGCTACTTCTGGCTCTGCATATAGGAATTATTCCTAGAGGTACTCAGGGGATCATATGTGGTGCCAGGGCTTGAACCTAGGTTGTATACAAGCAAGGCAAGCACCCTACCTGCCGCACTATTGCTCCAGCCCCTCAGAACACATTTTAACCAAAGGAAAATTAAAAAATAACATCAAAATAAGGAATTAACTATGAGTGCATGGAAATTTGCACTCCTCAGGCTGGGAAAATAACTCCAAGGGCCTTTGCCTGCATGCACAAGGCCCTGTATTTTCTCCCTCTTTATCTACTAATCACCGGCAGGAAGACCTAGGGGGTGACTGGTGGTCTCCGTTACAGCTGGGCCTGAGCACCACATTACAGGCCCCTGATCTCCCCACACTGCTTGGGGGAGGAATTCCCTCAAAAACAAAACTTTAAAAGTAGACTCAAATGACCAATACCAGGAATGAAAGGAACATCATAGAGACCTTGAAAACATATCTAGAGGCAGGAGAGAGAGTCTGGGCCCGGCAAGCTACCAAGAGTATCCCGCCTACACAGCCTGGCAAGCTCCCCGTGGCGTATTCGATATGCCAAAAACAGTAACAACAGGTCTTACAATGGAGACGTTACTGGTGCCCGCTTGAGCAAATCGATGAACAACAGGAGGACAGTACTACTGCAGTGCTGCTATGGTTTATAGATGTTAACACAAAAATTAGGAAGGACGGGGTGGGAACGATATTACAGCAGATAGGGCATTTGCCTTGACACCAGTAGACCGGGTTCAATCCGTGACATCCCATGTGATTCCCTGAGCCTGCCAGAAGTGATCTATGAGTGCAGAGCTAGGAGTAAGCACTGAACACCGTTGGGTGTGGCCCCAAAACAAAAACAGTAAGAAAGTTATTTGTAAATTATAAACTTGAGCCAGAACTCTTGTTACCTTTTGCTTTTTTTTTTTTTTCAAAAAAAATTTAGTTTCACTATTGCCAAATGTTTTAGCTGGGTTGCTATATTCTGAGATCACAGACTGCATTTATTTCAATCAGAAATATATTGCAAGGATAATTGGGTAGGGTGTTTGCCTTGCACGCAACCGACCTGGGTGACCCGGGTTCGATTCCTCCGCCCCTCTCAGAGAGCCCGGCAAACTACCGAGAGTATCTCGCCTGCACAGCAAAGCCTGGCAAGCTACCCGTGACGTATTCGGTATGCCAAATACAGTAACAACAAGTCTCAGTGAATTGGGTATTATCAGTATGGATCAATGCTCATGGATGACTTGGTACTTTGAGTACACTGTCACTGTCAGTCTTCCCGTTGCTCATCGATTTGCTTGAGCGGGCCCAGTAACATCTCCGTTGTAACAGTTGTTACTGTGTTTGGCATATCGAATACGTCACGGGGAGCTTGCCAGGCTTTGCCGTGCGGGTGAGATTCTCTCGATAGCTTTCTGGGTTCTCCGAGAGGGGCGGAGGAATCGAACTTGGCTTGGCCATGTTGGCTACATGCAAGGCGAATGCCCTACCCACGGTGCTATCCTACTTTGAGTAGGACACTATTATGTGGAGTCCTCTTTTCCGTTTTGTCGTTTGTATCATTAATTATACATAGCACAAAATGTTTTCAGTTGAGTATAAAAGTATAAATATTTTGCAGTTAAAAGCTTACTGAACTGGCAGATAGCCAAATGGAAATTGTGAGAGAAGTTAAAAAGGGGCCTTTATGTCTTGGAGAAAACATTAAGTTCAAAGAAAGTTTTGTGGAGAACTGTGATTGGTAGATGGACAGAGAAGGATCCACATGGAAGTTAGTGCACAGTGGCGACAGTCTACACTTAGAGCTGCCAGGACTGCAAAGTCTATCCTGTGGCAAGAGCATACGGCAAACCCAACCCTCTCCTGTCCCATAGTCTATCACTCAGCTCCTACCTTTCACCTCTAGGTAGTGAAGAGTAGATTTATTTACATCATGCCTGTATGTTCATTGACATACCCGCACTGTTTGCAGGCACTGTAACTTACATATGATAGATCATTTTAGGACCCTTCTCCCTCAGTGCTCGGGAGTCGTGGGGATATTCAGTTAGACTCTGTGGATCTGATGGTTCAGCACTTGGGCCGGGGGTGTCATTGCAGCCTGGGTCATGCTGGAAGTGATCAGGAGGTGGCAGGACTGTCTTCAGGGGTGCTCATGGAGCCAGCAGTGCTGGCTGTGAGACTCAGGGCCCCCCATGTGTAAGATCTGCACTGCAGCCTTGGCATCTCCCTGACTCCCCGGAGAGCTGTGTTTATAAAGACAGATAACCCATGATTTACTTTCCACAAAGCCTCCATCCACTGGCGCTGGTCTGGTCTTTTTCTACCTTGTGTATTTTTATGCAGATATTTATATTCTCCCGCCTCCACAAAGGAGGGGGAGGTGATGTTTTCCTGGTCTTGTTTCCCAGGCACTCGGCTAATGCTTGTCATTCTGATGGTCTCAGTTTCCACTCAGTGATGTTCCCTGTCAGCTCTGAATCCTGGAACCACCTTCTCAGGGTGACGAGTAGCACACTGAGCATCACAAAAGGGACAGCGCCACATGCCCTCAAGTGAGTGTCTAGAGGACATGTGGGACTTTGGGGGCATTTCCTAAGGCCAGGCGATTGGGAAACTCTAGCACAGAGGATCCTTTCAGCTTCATGTTAATAGATCTTTGTTTGTTTGTTTGTGGCCACACCTGGCAGTGCCCAGGGCTTACTCCTGGCTCTGCTCTCAGGGATCACTTCTGGTAGAACATGGGTATCATATGTGATGATGGGGATTGATCCCGGGTTGACTGTCTGCAGGGCAAATGCCCTACCTGCTGTGCTTTTTGCTTTAGCCCCTTTACATAATAGTCTTAAAGTGTCCACTAATGTTAGCAAAAACATCAACAATTTTTTTAATCTCTAAGAACAATAAACACAAGACTGGTTTGTGGTTATTGCAGAATCTGAATCGAATCCTGTGTGACTAGCCTACCCACCATTCTCTTGGTTTTCTGTCCCAGGACCCACCATGTTGTAGCAGTTCCAAATGTGGAATCTTTAGCCAGAGAGACAGTACGGTAGGGAAGGCATTTGCCTGGCATTTACATGGTCAACTGATCTTTGACATCCTATGTGGTCTTCTGAGCCCTACCAGGAGTATAGGGCCAGGAGTAAGCCTTGAGCATCAACAGGTGTGGCTTAAAACCCAAAACCCAAAACAAAAACAAATGTTGAATCTTCACACAGTGATGTTGAAGGGCAGTTGTCTTCCACATGCCACATTAATTTAATTTGGAGTCCACATTTAGTGGTACTTGGGGGTCTCCTTGTGGCTCTGTGCTTGGGGTTGCTCATGGGAACCACATGGTATGGAGGGCTGACCAGGCTTCCTACATGCAGATTGTTTTCCTGAAGACTCACTGAGAACTTTACTTCACATCTCTTGGGCAGAAATTTGTGTATTTTGGACCCTGTCATTAGTTAGACAAACTGGAATTATCATGAGTCCAATCAGTGCGGGTGACCATCTATCTCTGGTACTTGTTGCCATGTGATATTTGAATAAAATCAAAATTCTGTCATCCAGGATGAAGAATTGTGCCCCACTAAGTACTAAGTACTAGGTATTACTAAAATGATAAGTAAACAATGGTATGTCCATACTATAAAATTTTCATTGGCTGTTCTTTAAAAAAAAGTCTGTGTCAATAAAGTTTTAATTTCTAAATAAATTAAACAAAAGAACAAAGGTCCAGGACACTGTGCATTTGATATTCCCATTTGTGTAAAAGCAGAAACAAAAAAATTGCTCTCATATACTCATACTGGTAGCACTGTAGCACTGTCCTCCTATTGTTCATATTTTTGCTTGAGCGGGCACCAGTAATGTCTCACAACAAATTGCGAGATTTGTTGTTACTGTTTTTGTCATATCGAATACGTCATGAGTAGCTTGCCAGGCTTTGCCGTGCGGGCGAGATACTCTCAGTAACTGCAAAAAATACTTCTTAAGCACTTAAGACATTTTTTACTGAAGGTGTTGTTGTCTCTATTGTTTGGGCTTTTCCCCAAAACTATATTTATCATTTATTTATTTGTTTTTGTCGATTAGCAGTAACTGTGTAGAGAAGTAGAAAGTGACAAAACACCAAAAAAGGCCAAGATGTTTTGTACTCGTAAACACTTAAATTCATTTCAGGTATTAGTCTTTAAGTTGTTCTTACACCAGATAGCTACAAAAAACTTTATACATAAATGCCTGTCATATCATGATTCATTATGGTTAAGAACGGAAGCAACCCTAACAGCTATCAGTAGAAGAATGGATAAACCAAGTGGTATTTATCCATACAACAGGATGGCATTTATCCATACTGCATTTTTTCACAGCTGTAAAAAATTAAGTTCTGATACGAGTTACATGGATGAAATGAATGAGCCTTGAAAACGCAATGCAAAGTGGAAGAAGGCGGTCACCAGAGACAGACTGTGTGTTTCTGCACATACTGCGCAGAATCGACAGATCATAGAAATAGAAAGTAGGTTAGAGGTTCCTCAAACTGGAAATGCTGAAGGGAAACTCCTAAAAAGTATAGAGCTTTTTTTTTTCTTTTTCTTTTTCTTTTGGTTTTTGGGCCACTCCCAGCTGTGCTTGGTACTTCTCCTGGCTCTGTGCTCAGAGGTCATTCCTGGGAGTACTCAGGGGACCACATGAAGTGTTGGGTCTGCTGGGGTCTCCATCGTGCAAGAGAAGTGCCTTATGTGTTCTACTATAGCTCCAGTCTTGGAGTTTCTTTTTGAGGTGATGAAAATTTTCTAAAATACCGATGGTGGTTGCACCCTTTGGAGATACCAGACGCTATTGATTTGTGCACTTTCTGAGTGCCTGTTTAATAACCTCTAAATTATATCTCAGTGAAGCTTTTTTGGTTTGTTTTTGGGGGAGGAGGCACACCTGGTGGTACTTAGGGATTACTCTTGGCTCAGTGCTCAGTAGTCAATCTTGATGGTACTCGGGAGCCCATATGTTGTACTGTACTGGCTGCATGCAAAGCGGTATACTGTATTATCTCTCAGGGCCCCACAATAAAGCTATTGTTTTCCTCCATCTGTCTGAAAAATGTCCAAAAACATAGCTCCTGGCTCTTTAGAAGTGCATATACTTGGTCTCTGAAGTGTTGGTTACTCCCCTGGCATGTGGGGGGCAGGGGGGTTCCACACCCAGGAGTGTTCAAGACTCGATTCTGGCTCTGCACTCAGGGATCAGTCCTGGAAGGATTTCCCCAAGCCTTGGATGCTGAGGATTGAACCCTGGTTAACTGCATTTCTTCCCTCGAATTTTTTATGCATTTATAGACTTAAATACTTGATCCACCCCCCAAGTCCCTATTCCTTCTGTTTTCACTTTTTCTATAAATATGACCTTATAAACTATTTTTGTGGTATTCCTGTTTTTAATTCTAAAAACTCTTCTCATCAGAGAATTCACACATATAACTTACAAATTAAATAGTTCAAAGAGACTTACTTGTATGAACAGTGTCACTCTGGTGCTCCACTTCTCTTTTCCTGTGTGTGCTATTTTAAAACTTGCTTGTGTTGGGCCTTAAGTCGCACTGTGGCACTTTCCTCCCATTGTTCATCGATTTGCTCGAGTGGGCACCAGTAATGTCTCCATTATGAGATTTGTTGTTACTGTTTTTGGCATATCAAATACGCCACAGGGAGCTTGCCAGGTTCAGCCATGTAGGCGGGATACTCTCGGTAGCTTGCCACGCTCTCCAAGAGGACGGAGGAATCAAACCCAGGTCGGCCGCGTGTAAGGCAAACGCCCTGTCCGCTGTGCTATTGCTCCAGCCCTGGGCCTTTAGTAAGCATTTAATTTAAAAATACCTGTGAACATTTATTGTGTGAATAATAAAATTGTCTTAATTAGTTTCTTTCCTCTGTGTGATGGTCATTTGGGGATTCCAGCAAATTGGACTTAGAGTCACCTGGGACCGATCTGCACTTTGTCAGTCAGAATCCTGTAGGTTACAGGGCGTAATGTGAGTGACCTTCTTAGATCCAGTATCATTCTAGTTGAAGGGTCAGATAGTAAATATTTTAGGTATCAGGCAAGTGCCAGGTGGTCTTGGACTGTCCTGTGGGTACTACTCTCTATCCATTTCAATTGTAACTGCTTCGAAGCACTTTAAAAAAAATAGTAGTTTGGTTTTGGGCGCCACTTTAAGAACTGTAAGAGGAAGGGACTATTCCTGCTTCCATCTGGGTCCCCTCAGTGATCAGCCTGCTCAGGGTGTGAACCTGCAACCTCTGCATTCAGAGTAGGTGTTCCAGCCCTTTGAACTCTCTCTGTGTCTCTCTGGCCTCCCAAAAGCTCCTGATCTTATGAGATGTGAAAAAAGGAAGTATTTGGCTAAATTTGGTTTCTATGCCATGGTTTAACCATGTTTAACATGTTCCTGGCAGAGGAACAAAGGCATGTGGGTCCTGGGGCTGAGATCTCCAAGCCTGTTTGCATCAGGGCTGAGCATCCTCCACCCAGATCCTCCATCTTCCAGTAGGCAGGGGTCACACCCACCAACTGACCCCTGGCGCCGTGTAATCCCATCAACGGCCAAGCCCCAGAGACTATAAAACCCAGCTCCCGGAAGTGTGCAGCCGTGTTTGCGGCCGCACAACATCTTACTATCTCATTCTTACTTTGGACAACCTGGCAGGCTACCGAATGTAACCTGTCTACATTTGGCAGAGTCTGGCAAACTCCCCGTGGTGTACCCAATATGCCAAATACCGGTAACATTGATGGGTCTCATTCTCCTAATCCTGAAAGAGCCTTGAATATGGCACTTTTGAAAATCTCAGGGTTAGGGCGAAGGAGACATTACCGATGCCTGCTCGAGGCAATCAACGAACAACAGGATCGTGATTGTGAACATGTCTGGGGGCATTGGGGTTAATTCCTTCACTGAATCTCCTGACATTACTTTTTTTTAATTTTTTTATTTGAACTCAACTTTTTCGTGAGCGAATCTTTTTGTTGTCATTGTTTCTTGTTTGGGACGATGTTTGTGAATTTGCCTTACGTTGCCTATTTTTTAGTTCAACAATCATTTTTTGTTCCAGCACTGTGCTTTGGTACTTCCTTTTGTGTAAACACAAAAAGGCCGGCAGCAGTCTGTCTCTCCCACCACTGGTTCGGTAGTCTCAGGCCCTTCCCCCCCCCCCCCCCCAGGTCAATGGCGATGGGCAGGCAAAGGGAGGAAATGAGGGCCAGGATGGTTGGTCTTAGTAGCAGTTTATTACAAGGAATTTATCCCATAAAAGAAATTTATGTTATGGAGGGTCCAGGTTCTCTCAGACCGTCACTTTCAGGTTCTCTCAAGCATGTGTTCCCCAGGTTCTCTCAAACCTGTCTCCGGATTCTCTCAGACCGTCCCCCTGTAGAGAGCCTCGAAATCTCCTTATATAGATCATGGTACCTCTAAGGGGCTCAGTGCAGTGATGTCATCAAAAGGAGTTACAGAAAGAACATTGAGGCAGCAAAACATACATTGTTTCTTTACATCTGTGGGCCAGTAATTTTGGCCTCCAGAAAGAAGATACAAAACCCAAACTGAAACCTTTCTTGGGCTACAAGCACTTAGATTTGCATGCCAAAAACTAGTCTGCTAGAGCTTGAATCTATATCTCAAAGATCAGGCCTGGCTAATACCTGAGATCTGCATGTCAAAGACCAGGCAGGTTTCTGTGAGAAAAGGAAAACTGCCTCTGCAATATACTGAAATTATTTACTGAAAGCAGTTTGAAGGGGAAAAATGTTCAGCCTCATCCAAACTAGTCAGGACACAGGAAAGCTGCTTCTAGGACAGATTCTCATTTAGCAGATCAACCCACCCTAGAACGGAATCAATCTCCTGGGTGTGTTTCTCCTCTCCTTGTCCAACAAACATATAAGCATACATAATATAAGTAATTTTGTATGGACACAGTAAGAAATACTTTAAGCTTATAGAATTGCTCTCCTAGGGCCATCTTGATCTCAGACTACAATGCTCAGGCCAGATAGTTCTTTCCTATCCCTAGCAAGGTCCTAGTCTCGTTATTACTTTTGGATCATGACCGCATTTGTCTATGATCAAACTTCTAACTTATACGTAAGACTCGTGGCACTTTGGCCTGGCCCATCTCGATGCCAGGGTAGCACACAGTTTACCGCTTGTCCTGGTTCCATCCAGTCCCTCATCGGGATCCTGCCTTTGGGGTGCTTGGAAGTGAGGGCAACTGAGGCTTAAGCCAAGAAAGCAGATTCCTGGGAGTGAATAATATTCAAAGCCAATTAAATCCTAAATTACAAAGCATAATGTTAACTGTCTTCCTGTATTGATACAAAAAGGACATTGCATTAAGGTAAACTATTCAAAAGACCTAAGGAGAGGAGAAAGGCAATATTAACTTACAAGTTCCGTGTCCTAGAAGGATCTGATTTAACAAATTAACAGATTCTGACTAGGGGAAAAACTGATTAACTGGTTGGGGAAGAGAGTACAAAACAAGTGGTTACAGATAAACAAAGTAATGGGAGTGACTCTGGAGCACTGTGATGGGTGCAGCCTGATAAACCTGAACTCCTTGTGGCAAGGGAGAAAAGGACAAATCAATTGTTATCCTACACCTTTTATGGATGCAAGGCTTGCCCAGATATTTCCAAAGACACTACTCCAAGATCTTAAAAGCTCATCCCAAATTATCTTTTCCCTTTGGATACAGTATTTTGTTACAGTATGTCTGTGATCTGCGTTAATCTGACCATATGCAACAGTGATGCCATCGAAAAATAATTTATTGTTCAATACAGAAAAGGCATAAATAGCCAACAAGCACATGTTACATATTTTAGGTTCCTGTTCATCTTTTATTTTATTTTTAAATTCTTCCCCCTTTCCTTCCTGTTGCAGTTGTTGCAGTAGTGACCCCGAATCACACAGTGGCTTGTGGGGCTCATCAGGGGTCACTGTTTCAGTGCCCTGCATGCATGCCTTCCTGCCCCGGGGAACACGGTACAGTGCTGACAGCCCCTCAGCACCAGAGATCCCATACTCTGCAGTCGTGTCAGAGATCCCAGAAGGAAGAACTGCTGGCACTGCCTTGGCCTATGTGGGCAGCAGCAGGGATTGACCTCAGGGCCTCCTGCTTACAAGGCAGAAGCTGTTTGGCAGAGCCACACCCCAGACCGCTCTCGATATTTTCCATGCTAACACGGCTTATAGGTTTGTTAAGTTTCTACCTGAAGTGAGACCAGAGTCCGTGTGTGTGTGTGTGTGTGTGTGTGTGTGTGTGTGTCTGTCTGTCTGTCTGTCTGTCTGTCTTTAAGTGCTCTGAACATTCTCTCCTAATGGACTTTCCTTCCCTTTGCTTCACCACTTGATCCTTAAAATGGTTTTCCTCTGCCCTGTTTCGCTTCCGTGCTTTCATTTCTGCTTTGTTTAGTTGGAGTTGTAGAAATTTCTCCCCTGCTAATGGCCTGCGAATACTATCTTGGCTGTGATCGTTTTGTCCTTCCCCTGTGTTTTGCTTTTGGATCATGCTTGGAGGTGCTCAGGGTTTACTCTTGGCTCTGCACTCAGGGATCACTCCTGCTGTTGATCAGGGGATCCTAGGGGGTGCTGTGGATCGAACCTGTGTCAGTTGAGGTGCATGGTGTGCATCTTATTATCCAGATTATCTATCTAGTTCTAGTTTTGTACTGTATACTTCTTTCTTTACTATGACTCCAATAGGGTCTCAAAAGGGAGCGGAGAAATGTTAGTGTTCAGATTGCCATTTGCATTCATAGTTCTCTGCAGATTTTTTCAATTGTATGTTCATGTTGACTGTGTGCCCCTCGTAAGCAAGCCCTTCGTGGTGTTTGTAGTTCTGTAGGGAATTACTACATATCCAGTGTACTCTAATGTTAACTTTAAGGCAGAATGTAGTCAGTATTGTCATAAACTGGAAACTGGGATTAGGAGTGCCTAAGGCCTTAGGGAGGGGTTGACATTTGATCTGAGGCGTGACAGTGGGTAGATTTGGGACATATATTTAGAGTGGAGAAAGTGTAAGCAGAGACCTTAGCATGTGCAGATCGGAAAGTACTGTAAGCATTTTTAGTGTGATTAGAGTAGGGGTTGTGTATGTATTTGGCCGGGCAAGGGGACAGTTTGTAGAAGAGTCTGGAAAAGTGAGGTGGTCCCAGATCATGAAGTATCTTTTCCTCTTCAGCCATCTGAGTTTAATTTATTGGCTGTTTGGACAGTTGACCCATATTGTCTTTTAGGGAAAAGCTAGATTAAAAAACCTAAGACAGGACTGGAGTGGTAATATAGTGGGTAAGGTACTTGCCTTGCATGGTGCCAACTCCTGGTTCAATGCCTGGCACCAGGTATGATGCATGTTCCCCGGACTGCCAGGAGTGACTTCTGAGCATAGAGCCAGAAGTAAGTACACCTACCCTCCATTCAGATGTAATAAAATAAAAACGTATGAGGCTGAGGATCTTGAAATCTCAGCTATTTATGGCTGAGCAGGGCAGCAGAGACCTGATTAGATAAACTGGTACACCTATTTCCTCCACAGTATTCACTACATTGTCTGCCAGATACTTTAAAAACACTTTGATCGAAAGTTTTCCCTCTCTTCTAATTATTAACATTTTATTGAGGTACCATAGTTTATGGTGCTATTAAATTGGTTGTTTTCCAGCTACGGAGCTGCTACACCAGTCTCTCCACCAGTGTTTCAAGTTCTCTCCACCTCTGGCCCCTGTTCCCGAACCTCTCCCTGCTCTCTCCTCCACCCCCTCCACTTCCAGTTCTACTTAAATGTCTCAGAGTGTGTTCGCATTGGGGATTGTCTGACCTCTTTCTTGGTTTATGCTCTGCATATGAGTGAGATCATCTGGTATTCTGGTTCACTTGACTTAGCATGACCCCTTCAGTTTCATCCAAGTTGTAGCAAACTAAAATTTTATCTTTTCTCAGTGCTGAATAGTTTTCTGTTGGGGATCCATAACACAATTTCTTTGTCCACTCATCTGTTACTGGGTACTTGGGCTGATTCCAGCTCTTAGCTATTGTAAACAGTGCTGTGGGGAACAGATTTGTGTATATCTTTTTTTTAATATATTTTTTTTTACTTTTATAAGTTCACAGTAATCAATTACATCCAATATCCCGACACCAATCCCATCACCATTACACCTTCCCACCACCATATTTCAAATTATTCAACCCCCACCCCCAAAGCCTGCCCCCAAAGAAGAAAATAATTTATTTTGTATTGCTTGTTATGAATAATCCACCAAAGATAATCCAAAAAAGTTTTCTTAGAGGAAAGTTGTGAAGATTGTTGTATTTTATCACTTTGCATCCATTAAGCCCTTGTAAAGAGTATGAGATGTCCAGGTATTCTAAGATTTTAAATAGAGTGGTACAGCAAGAATTAATTTTTTTTCCTTTTTGGGTCACACCCGGCAATGCACAGGCGTTACTCTGGCTCTGCATTCAGGAATTACTCCTGGCAGTGCTCAGGGGACCATATGGGATGCTGGGGATTGAACCCAGGTCAGCCATGTGCAAGGCAAATGTCCTACCCGCTGTGCTATCACTCCAGCCCCCTAGAATAAAATTTTTAACTGGATTGTGACCAGAGGTATCTTGGAGATGTGCTGCTCTCTTCCTCTTCTGAGTTTTTTTGTGAGTCTCTGGATCATGGCAGTTGTTGAACTTCAGTGGTGCCAGAGGCAATTCATGTGCGTGACTGTGAGGCTACTGGAAGCACAGATAGATGTGGGGGAGGTCACCATAGCCGATTCCAGACGAGCCTGGAGATTTCGGTCACAAGTCCCACATACCTGGGCTTTTCAGCAGATTTACTCATGGATGAGGCTCGTCTGAGCCTCTAGAGATAGGCCATGAGCATGATGGTAACTGAGTTCTGGAGGTTTTTGGCTGGCGGGGCTCTTTTGGGGTGGGTGGTGGGACTTGCCTGCCCCACTCCAGCGTCCCCAGATGGAACAACCCATCGTGAGTTGCATAGACCTTTCTGTATTAATGTTTTTGTGTTTTGGGGGTAGATGCTAAGAAATTGAATTGCTAGGTCAGAAGGAATCCTATTCATAATGTTTGAGGAGTCTCTAAATGGTTTTCCTAAAGTAGTTTAACCATAGCATAGTCCCTCCAGCACTTGGTGTTTCCAGTCTTTTCCAGGTGGACCATTCTTGCTGTTGTGAAAGGATACCTCACTGTCTTTTGGACTTACATTTCCCTGATAATCAGTTCCCATGAACATTTGGCCATCTGTTGGTCTTTTGGCCGTCTTTAGGTCTTCTCTGAGGAGCTGTTCATCTCTTCTCCTATTTTTTAATGGAGTGGTTTTGGTTTTTGTTGTTGATCTTTGAGAATGCTGTGTTTATCTTGAACATTACCACTCTGTGTGATGTCTGATGTGCAGAATTTTCTCCTTTTCGGTAGGGTGTCTTATTTATCTAGCCTTTTTTTTTTTTTTTTGCTTTTTGGGTCACACCCAGCAATGCACAGGGGTTCCTCCTGGCTCTGCGCTCAGGAATTACCCTTGGCGGTGCTCAGGGGACCATACGGGATGCTAGGAATCGAACCCGGGTTTACCGCGTACAAGGCAAACACCTTACCCGCTGTGCTATTGCTCCAGCCCCTAGCCTTATTTTTTTTATGGAAAGAAGATTTTTAGTTTGATGGAGTCTCATTTGTTTATTTCTGCCAATGAGGCCATATCATTGACATCTCCTTTGAAGTCAAAAGCTTGGAGAGTCCTGCCTGTTTTTTTCCCGTGTTTCATTTTACTTATTTTGGCAGGGAAGAGCTTACTCGTGGCATCCATTGGTACTCAGAGCTTTCTCCTGACTCTGCTCAGGAATCACTCCTGTTGGTATTGGGGAATGTTATGCAGTGCCGTGTAGGCAGATAGCAAGGAAGGTTTCTTAACCCCTCTCCAGTCCCACCACATTTCTCTCCATCACCACCTCAATGTGTTTATAGAAACAGGTTTGATATCAAGATTCTTAATCCCTTTTGAATTGAGATTGTTCCCCTGCCTGCGTTTCATGGTCTTTCTTACTGGGATCACTGAGGCAAAGCCCTCAGCACTTCACACCTACATTACTTGAGTGCCTCTCTTGGTTCACTTTATTTTATCGTTGCTGATAAAATGTTTATCTATGATACACAATGGGCATGGAGGGATAGCACAGCAGGTAGGGCGTTTGCCTTGCATGCAGCCAACCTGGGTTCAATTCCTCCGTCCCTCTCGGAGAGCCCAGCAAGCTACCGAAAGTATCTCACTCACATGGCAAAGCCTGGCAAGCTACCATGACATATTCGATATGCCAAACACAGTAACAGCAAGTCTCACAATGGAGACATTACTGGTGCCTGCTTGAGCAAATCGATGAACAACAGGAGGACAGTGACAGTGATACACATTTCATTTTTTTCCTGTAGGGCTTTCTTTTCTCCTCAGCCAGTGAAGTTGTAATTCCTTTTCTGAATTTAGTATTGTTCTGCCTTAACTACCCAAATCTTTTATTTATTTACTTTTTTGGCTTTTGAGGTCACCCCTGTTGGTGCTCGAGGGTTACTCCTGCCTCTACACTCAGGAATCTCTCCTGGCGGTGCTTGGGAGGACCATATGGGATGCTGGGGATTGAACCCCCAGTTGGCCCGTGTGCAAGGGCCTTCCCTGATGTACTGTTGCTCTGGGCCAACCCAAATCTTTTCATTTGTTCTGTTTGTTTGTTTTTGACATGGGACGAGGTGGGGGGAGAGGAGATTGGGGCCTTCCAAGCAGTGCTCAGGAGGCCCACTGACAACTCTCAACCAGTCAGGCCTGCAGTTCAATGCAACAGCCCGGCAGTGCAATCCTGCGTAAGCCCTGCAGTGTTGGGAATATCCAGGCCACTCTGGCGGTGCCAGGGTCTTCCAGGGCTGAACCCAGCAATGCTCTGGGGACCTGGTGGTACCAGGAATTGAACCCAGGCAAGCCTAGCTTGCACCATAACCACTGTTCTACCTCTCATCTTCTGGGATGTGTTGCAAAATGATCTCCCCAGTAGTGCTGGGGATTATCAAGGCTATACCTAGGCATTCGGAGCTGGGAATCAAAACAGGCAACATGCCTGCCATGGCTCCACCCCTGAAGGCTGTTTCTCCAGCCTCAGATCTTTTGGGCACTCTCTTGTATAAAAGTGTCTGAGCGAGAAGCCCTTTTGGGGGCATTTGTTGACGCCTAGAAACTTAATAGAGGTATGAAGCAGTACTTCCAAATTGTGTTGTATTGCAGACACATGGTAACTCAGTAAGATTTGTCAAGAATGGAGCAATAGCACAGCGGGTAGGGCATTTGCCTTGCACGCGGCCAACATGGCCGACCCGAGTTCGATTCCTCCGCCCCTCTCGGAGAGCCCAGCAAGCTACCAAGAGTATTCGATATGCCAGACACAGTAACAACAAAGTCTCCAATGGAGACGTTACTGGGCCCGCTTGAGCAAATCGATGATCAACAGGAGGGCCTTTACCTTTACCTTACAAAAAAAGGGAAAAAATGGTTTTCTTGTTCATCTGTTTTCCTTTGCTCAGGCTCCTTTTACCCCATACCTTTCTTCTTTACTGTGATCTCTTGGCCTTGAATGTTCTCGGCACTTACTCAAACTTCTTCATCGTTCATGTCCCAGATCGAGTTTCTGCTCCTTCCCCCAATTTCCTCTAGGTCTCTTAGACAAGGCTATAGGTGCAGTGAGGGAAGCACTTGCCTGTACTTTATCACAAATCACAAATCATCCTGTTAATCGTCGATTGCCTCGAGCAGGCCCCAGTAACGTCTCCTTCACCCTAGCCCTGAGATTATATTCAAGGCTTTTTAGGAGAATGAGACCCATCATTGTTACTGGTATTTGGCATATTGGGCACGCCACGGGGAGTTTGCCAGACTCTGCCGTGTGGGCAGGCTACCGAATGTAGTTTGTCCAAAGTAGGAATGAGATAATAAGATGTCATAATAAGATGTCCCGGGTTCTGGGAGCTGGTTTTATAGTCTCTGAGTCTTGGCCGCTGATGGGATTACACGGCGCCAGGGGGCCAGTTGGTGGGTGTGACCCCCGCCTACTGGAATTTGGAGGATCTGGGTGGAGGATGCTCGGCCCAAATCCAAGTAGGCTTGGAGATCTCGGCCCCGGAACCCGCGTGGCTTTGTCCCTCTGCCAGAGTACCTTCATGTGTGCGGAGAGTGGTCTCAGCATGGTGGTGGCTGGTCCTGGAGGTCTTTGGCTGCCGGAGCCCTGGTCGGGGCGGGGAGGAAAGCTCAACCCGCTCCCCTCCATGGGGCCCTGGTGGCGAGGACAGTCAGCTTTATCAATCGCAATTCCATTCCTGGTACCGCCTAGAGCCTCAGGGGTGATCCCTGTGCACAAAGCCAGGAGTAAGCCAGGAGTAAGCCCTGAGCACCACCAGGCGTAGGTCTCCCAAAGATTATTGTTTTATATTTGTGGGGGCCACAGTGGTGCTAGGGGGCCTCAGACTACTCCCCACCCCACCCACCCCCGAGCCCACCCGGTGGCACTCAAGCCTTCTAATTTGTGGTCTTGCACATGCAAATCCTGGGAGCCATTTCCCTGCCTGGTCCCTGTGCTCCTTCTGCCCCAGGATGCCTGTCCTTCACTAAGGGGGCATCCAAGTTCCCCCTGGCTCTGGTGCCCCTGTACACGTGCCAGCTGTCAGGTTCCAGGCGGGACAAAGATCCCCGGCTTAGCTCCCTTTTAAGAGCTCTCCTCCGTATTCCATCATTGACTGCCTCTAAAGGTTCACCTCTTCAACCACCCTGAAATGCAAGGACAACGTTTCCAGCTACACATATTCAGAGTCTCAATAATGAACAAAACTGGAGGGTACCATTTACATCACTGTATCACCGTCATCCTGTTGTTCATCGATTTACTCGAGCAGGCACCAGTAACGTCTCCATTTGTCCCAGCGCTGAGATTTCAGTAGCCTCTCCTTACTCATCTTTCCCAACATATTGGAGGCTCTTTCAAGGTCAGGGGAATGAGATCTGTTATTGCTACTGTTTTTGGCATATCGAATACGCCACAGGGAGCTTGCCAGGCTCTGCCGTGCAGGCGGGATACTCTCAGTAGCTTGCTGGGCTCTCCAAGAGGGATGAAGGAATTGAACCCAGGTTGGCCTTGTGCAAGGCAAATGCCCTACCCGCTGTGCTATCGCTCCAGCCCTTTAAATAATAAGAAAATAAAAATCCACTCAAAAGAATGCAGTTTCGTAAAGAAAACCAAAATTATATTTAAGTTGAAAAATAAAATGTAAAAATCAGAAGAAAAAAATACTATAAAGGACATGCCTTAGGAATGGCTGCATCTTCAGACATCTCTATCTTGGTGTAAGGACCGTGTTCTCTTCTTATTAAAGACACTTTGTTTGTCTCTCTCAGGTTCATCCTCAGCAGCAGCGGCTTCTGTTTGAAGTGTTTGATGAAAACCGATTGGTAAGTTCCACAGCGGGGACAGCAGGAGAGTGGCCGGTTCGGAGACTGGGCCGTCAGCATGATCTGGGCTAGTCGAGACAGGAGAAACTCAGGGTGGAGCAGGAAGCGTCCCCTCCCCCAGTGCGCTGCACCCCTCAACTCCCACGCACCCCCCACCCTCTCCATCCCGCTTGTCGCTTCCCCACCGTCGACCCCTTGCTACTCAGGCCTTGTGACAGGAGACAGGATATGGAGGGAGGTCAGATGTGGCCAGTTTTGTTTGTATAAGTCTCACAATGGAGACGTTACTGGACCCACGCAAGCAAATCGATAACCAATAGCAGGACAGTGCTACAGTGCTGTCACTGTATCACTGTATCACTGTCCTCCCGTTCTTCATCGATTTGCTCCAGCAGGCATCAGTTTCCATTCATCCCAGCCCTGAAATTTAGCAGCCTTTCCTTACTTGCCTTATATAACTTTTTTTTTATGTAGCTAAGGAAATGTTTTCGTTCTTACCCCTTTGTCTCTACAGACGGTTCCCTTCTAGATGGGATGAGATCGAAATTGCTATTTATCTTAGCCTTTGAATGTACTTTAAATCACTGTATCACTGTCATCCTGTTGTTCATCGATTGCCTTGAGCAGGCCCCAGTAATGTCTCCCTCATCCTTGCCCTGAGATTTTAGAAAGTGCCACATTCGAGGCTCTTTCAGGGTCAGGAGAATGAGACCCATCATTATTACTGGTTTTTGGCATACTGAATATGCCACGGGGAGTTTGACAGACTCTGCCATGCAAGCAGGATACTTTTTGTAGCCTGCCAGATTCTCCAGAGTAAGAACTAGATAATAAGATGTCGTGCATCCGCATTCCGGGAGCTGGGTTTTATAGTCTCTGGGTCTTGGCCGTTGATGGGATTACAGAGCGCTGGAGGTAGTTGGTGAGTGTAACGCCTACATACTGGAAGATGGGGGATCTGGTGGAGGAGGCCCGAGTCCCAATCCGAGCAGGCTTGGAGATCTACCCCCGGTTCTCGCACACCTGGGTTCCTCTGCCAGTTCCTTCATGCGTGAGGCTCGTCCGAACGTGTGCAGAGTGGTCTTAAGCGTGGCTGTGGCTGGAACCGGAGGCTCTGCTCGGGGTTGGGAGGGAAACTCAACCCACCCTCCTCCAAGGGGCCCTAGTAAGGACAGCCAGGCGCAGAGGCAGGAGACTCTGTACTTTTAAAAAGTAAATAAATAAACTTTTATTTTAGATAATATAAATATCTGCACAGAACTTAGGAACTAGAACATTACCAGAAATCTTCAAAGCCTTCCAGAGACCCCCTCCCCAGTAGACTCTCTTTTTCCTCTCCACAGGTAGTGGCCCTGTCCTGAATATTGTTTATTGTATCTACATTTCTAAAATAATTTTATCATTTATGTATGTATCCCTGAAGAAACTGAAATGATAATTTCTGAAAAGAAATGCATATTTCTTCAACATGTTTTTGGATTAAAATAGATCACTTTGACTACATTCCTCTGTAACAGGCTAAATTTTAGTGCAGAATATTTTTTCACTATTTTTTTAAATTAAGTTACAGAATAGTCAAGTTCCAGATATATAGTGTTCTAGCAGCAATCCCACCACCAATATCAATTTTCCTTCCTTAGTTTCCCCTGGGGGCTGGAGCGATAGCACAGCAGGTAAGACGTTTGCTTTGCACGCGGCAGACCCGAGTTCGATTCCTCCATCCCTCTCAGAGAGCTTGGCAAGCGACTAGGAGTATCCCGCCCACATGGCAGAGCCTGGCAAGCTCCCCATGGCATATTCAGTATGCCAAAAACAAAAACAAGTCTCACAATGGAGACGTTACTGGTGCCCATCTGAGCAAATTGATGAACAACAGGAGTACAGTGCTGCAGTGCTAGTTTCCCTGGATCCTTCCTACCCCCCAGCCTGCCTCCTTGACAAGGCACATTTTAATATTTGCTTATTACTGTTTGGATCTCCTGCTTTGAAGTCATTGGCTCTGAGGTTTAGATATATCACACTTCTGCCCCACTAATGTTCCCAGGGCCACTGACCTCTTCCTTGATCCCTCCTGTCCACTCCCTCATACTTCTCCCCTCAATCTCTCTCCTTCCCTGACCTTCCTACACTCTTTGAAGGGCAATGCAGGGATGCCCGCTCTCCTGTTGTTCTGGAGATAAGTGAGATCATCCTTTGTCTGGCCTTCTTCTGACTTACTTAACGTGATGTCTTCCAGTTCCATCCAAGTTGCAGTCATTTGCTGTGCAGATTTTTTTTTAAGTAAAATAGTTTCTCATAAAAATGTGAGCGAGAAAGAGAGAGAAATTATACAGCATAGATTGAACAGATATTTGTCGAGTACAGTTTTATCACCTTTTTGTTGGAATTTAGAAACTTAAATAAAAAAATTTCAGATGTGCAGCATTGAAAATGAGCATTTCTATATACTGCATTAAAGTTACCAATCAAAGTCCAATTCTGTTCTTGCTTAGTTTTTGGATTACACCCAGCAGTACTAAGGGTCTGCTCCTGACTCGGTGCTCACGGGTTGTTCCTGGTGTTGCCACAGGGCTCACGTGGTACCAGGAACAGAACCTGGGGGTTTCACATTCAGACTATGTTGTTCAGTGCTGTGAGCTGTTTACCTGGCCCTCCACTTCTGTTCTTCACCAGACCCTTCTGTTTTCCCTTTGACTCTCATGTACCCACTTCTTTCCCTTCCCTTTTGGATTAAAGTCTGAGGTTATCTTTATTTTACTTAGTTTGTGTATTTTCTTTGTTTACCTGCTGAGATTGTATATTGTTTATTTATCCATCTAGCTTATTTCAGGGAGCATAGTAACCGCCAGGTGTATGTTTTAGCAGATGGCAGGATTTCAACCAGAAATATTACATTGTCTCTATATATGTACTCCCACTTTTATTCATTTATCACTTGAGGGGCAACTATATTATTTCCAGTTAGTTCTTGGCTATTGCTGATAGGCCACAGAGAACTAGAGGGGATGCATGTATCGCTTGAGGTTAGTATTTTCTATTTGGGGGTGCCAAGAACCCAGATAAGCTAATTGTAGGGCATTTCTGTTTTTAATTTTTTTTGTTTGGTAGCCACATCCAGCAGTACTCAGGAATTTCTTTTTCCTGGCTTGTTCCTGGCTCTGTAGTCAGGAATTACTCCTATCAGGCTCAGGGGACTATGTGGGGTGCCAGGGATAGAACCGAGGTCAGTTGTGTACAAGACAAGCATTCTATCTGCTATACTATTGCTCCACTAGTTTTAATTTTGGGGGTTTGAGGACAGGTGTTGGAACATTATATAACTGAAACCCAATCATGAACAACTTTGTAACTATGTATCTCACTGTGATTCAATTAAACAATTTTTTTTTTTTTGCTTTTTGGGTCACACTGGACAATGCACAGGGTTTACTCCTGGCTCATGCACTCAAGAATTACTCCTGGCTGTGCTCGGGGGACCACATGGGATGCTGGGAATCAAACATGGATTGACCCCGTGCAAGGCAAACACCCTACCTGCTGTGCTATAGCTCCAGCCCCTTAAACGATTTTTTTTAAATAATGATTTTTGGGTATTTTTCTGGGGGGACGGGACAATGTTTAGGGGTTGCTCTTTGCTCAGCACTCAGGAATTACTCCTGGCAATGTTCATGGAACCATATGGGATGCTGGGGTTTGCACCCAGGTCAGTCGCGTGCAAGGCAAGCATCCTACCCAATATACTATATTTTAACCCTATTTTTAATTTATTTCGCAGACTCTTCATACTACTTTTCCTGATGATTGTCCCATTTTATATCCCTACCAGTTCTGGAGAAAGATTCCTCTTCTCTCCAACACTTGTTTCTTGCCTTTTAGATAATAGCCATTTTCACTGATATGAGGGCATCTGTCATGGTCTCCTGTTGTTATTAACAGTGAAGTGAACGTGTCCCTGATTTATGGGTCTGGGTAAACTGTTCATGTAGTGGGTGAACTATTTGAATTATTTATGTGTCATCCATAAGGAGAGTTACTCATGTTTGTGTTTTCAACCTAAGTTATTTGTCTGGTCTTTTTGGTTACCTTTTGTAGTATGATGTGACTCTTTGTCATGGCCAAAATTGACACTGACATTTATTGGTACAAGAATACCCTGAGAGATGCCAATCAAAAACAACAGTGAGATTCATCTCACACCACAGAGACTGGCACACATTCAAAAGAACAAAAGCAACCAGTGCTGGCGTGGATGTGAGGGAAAAGGGACGCTCTTTCACCTTTGGTAGGAATGCCAACTGGTCCAGCCTTTCCGGAAAACAATATGGACAATCCTTCAAAAAGTAGAAATTGAGCGTCCATATGACCCCGCAATGCCACTGCTGGGAATATATCCCAAGGATGCAAAAAAACACAGTAGAAATGACATTTGTACCTTTATGTTCATTGTAGCACTGTTTACAATAGCCAAAATCTGGAAACAACCCAAGTGCCCAAGAGTAGACAACTGGTTAAAGAAACTTTGGTACATCTATAAAATGGAATACTATGCAGCTGTTAAGAGAGATGAAGTCATGAAATTTGCTTATAAGTATATAGAAATGGAGAGTATCATGCTAAGTGAAATGAGTCAGAAAGAGAGGGACATATATAGAAGAAGTGCACTCAATTGTGGAGTATAAAATAATATAACATGAGACTGACACCCAAGGACAGTAGACACAGACACCCAAGGACAGTAGACACAAGGGCCAGGAAGATTGCTCCATCGCTGGAAGCCTGCCTCATGAGCGGTTGCGGGGGTGAGGGGGGAGGAGAAGGCAGCTGGAATAGAGAAGGGATCACTAAGAAAATGATGGTTGGAGGAATCAGTCAGGATGGGAGCTGTGTGCTGAAAGTAGATAAAGGAACAGACATGATAACCTCTCAGGGTCTGTATTGCAAACCATAATGCCCAAAAGTAAAGAGAGAGTATGGGGAGAAATTGTCTGCCATGGAGGCAGGGGGAGGGTGGGAAAGGGGGAGGGGTACACTGAAGACATTGGTGGTGGGGAATGTGCACTGGTGGAGGGATGGGTGTTTGATCATTGTGTGATTGTAACTCAAACATGAAAGCTCGTAAATGTATCTCGGTGATTCAATAAAATAAAACACACACACATACACAAAACCCAAGAACACTGTGAACATTATAGTGTGCTCTATGGGGTGTCATGGTATATAAAAATAAAAATTATCCCGCTGATATTAACAATGTGATATCTGTAGAGTCACAAGTATATGATACGAAACATTTAAAACATTGAAAGTAAAATAAAAATAGCACACTGATCAGGATATTGTAGCTCCTTGTTTGTGATTTAGTACATGTACTTTTTACCCCAAACAATAATAATTCAAAAAACAAAAAACAAACACTGTCCTCCCGTTGTTCGTCAGTTTGCTCGAGCGGGCCCAGTAACGTCTCCATTTTGAGACTTGTTATTACTGTGTTTGGCATATTGAATACATCACGGGTAGCTTGTAGCTGCCAGGCTTTGCCGTGCGGGTGAGATACTCTTGGTAGCTTACCAGGCTCTCTGAGAGGGGCAGAGGAATAGAACCCGGTCGGCCGGGCTGGTTGCGCACAAGGCAAATGCCCTACCGCTGTGCTATCATTCCAGCACCAACATGGGAAATCTCAACACGGGACTCAACACAGGAAACCTCACCTGACCTGGACACAGACAGGATTCACAGATTGATAGCTCTTTCTCGATTCCGTGGGTGGTGGTGCATGGCCGTTCTTAGTTGGTGAAGCGATTTGTCTGGTTAATTTCGATAACAAACGAGACTCTGGCATGCTAACTAGTTACGAGACCCCCAAGCAGTCGGCATCTCCTAATAATTCAATCCTGAAAATATTTTTTCGTGTTTAAAAAATGGGGCTAACAATATTTGCCCTACCTATCAGATAAATAATAGTGCAAGCGTAAAACAAGATAGTGAACTCAGACACTTTCATGACAATGTACAGCTAAAGTTTTATTTAACACGTGTGTGTCTCCAAACCTTGGATACTATATTTTTGTATTAAAGCTCTAGCACAGGCTGTCAAGTGTGTTCACTTAGTTTGCATTCAAAAGGCAGCTTCCCTGAGGTAACTCACTTTAAGACCAAAGGGAGCAAGTGACCATTAGAACAAGGTGGTAAATGTAACTCTAATCCTATGCTGTGTTGCTAGCAGACCACCTGAAATCACAGAAGGAAAATAGACATTGTTATAATGAGTGATTATAGAGCAGTGAGTGGCTGGTTCGTTGTCACTTTATCTTCATCCTCCTGCTGCATTCAAAACTAAAGCAAGAGGGGCTGGAGCGATAGCGCTGAGGGGAGGGCGTTTGCCTTGCACGCGCCCGACCCGGGTTCGATTCCCAGCATCCCATATGGTCCCCTGAGCACCACCAGGATTAACTCCTGAGTGCAGAGCCAGGAGTAACCCCTGTGCATTGCCAGGTGTGACCCAAAAAGCAAAAAGCAAAAAAAAAAAAAAAGCCAAAAAACAAAACTAAAGCAAGAATATCTTCTTTTCCTAGCATATTCTCTTTGAAAAATTAGGATGAAGAATGCAGCTATAATATTTTTTTTCTTTTTGGGTCACACCCAGGGATGCACAGGGATTACTCCTGGCTCTGCACTCAGGAATTACTCCTGGCGGTGCTCGGGACCATATGGGAGGCTGGGAATCGAACCCGGGTCAGCCGCAGGCAAAGCCAACACCCTATCCGCTGTGCTATTGCTCCTGCCCGCAGCTATAATTTCAAGGAGGAGCAACTTCTAATATTTGGAAAATGTTTGCAAGTGACACTTTAGTAAAAGAATGGGCTTAGATTTCCATTTATCTTTTCAAGCCAATTATGAGACCTGAATGTTATAAACTATACTACAGCTATTCTTCAGTTAGCATTCTTGTGCAAATATAGTTTCAGTGTAATGGTGATGAGAAGAAAGAAGCCTATGTTGAAAGTGTCCCTGACTTCAGAATTACACCTGCATTTTTCCATCTCCTTAAAGACTCTGGGGACTCCTTAGTCTAGATTACTTTTTGTTTGTTTTTTTTTTTTTTTGGCCACACCCAGCAGTGCTCAGGGTTTATTCCTGACTCTGTGTTCAGGGATCACTCCTGGTAAGCTCAGGATATCAGAGAGGCTGGCAGAAATCAAACCTGGCTTGGCTGTGTGCAGGGCTAGTGCCCTACCTGCTGTACTATTGCTATGGCTCTGCCTTAGTCTATATATTTTATAAACCTGTGCTTCTCTGATTTAGTGAATCTATCACTAAGGATTCTCTCAGAAACTGAGGTTGAGATTTTAAGAAATGAATATTTGAAATTGTAGATCTGGCAAGTCTGAAATCTGTGAAGCAGTTTGGCAGATTGAAGATTCAGGCAAGAGTTGATGTTAGTTGTCTCAGTTGCCACATGTAAGAAAATGAAATTAGAACTGTATATCACAAACGTAAAGTCAGGGGATTAAAGACCTAGAGATTAGACCAGGATCTATAAAATGCATTTAGGGAAACATCAGCAGAAATCTCCAGGAAACTGAATATGGAGGAGTCATCAACAAGATGACCACAGTGTCCCAGCCAACAAAACCAAAAATAAGCAAATGGGACTATGTCAAATTAAATAGCTTCTGCACCATGAAAGAAAATCAAACCAACTAACAACAACAACAAACCCAAAAAAAGACCCTACAGCATGGGAGAAAATATTTGCACGCAGTACATCAGATAAAGGGTTGAAATTGAAGATCCATAAAGCAATAATAAAATTGAATAACAGAAAATTCTAACAATCCCATCTAAAAGTGGGGAAAGGAGCTAAACAGACACTTCCCAAAGAAGGCATCCAGATGGCCAACAAACATATGAAAGTGTTCATCATCACTTATGATTAGGGAAATGCAAAACTTTAATTGTGAGATGCCTGTGAGAATACCACCTATCAAAAAGTCTAGAAACAATGTTAGCAGGTTTGTGGTGAGAAGGAAAACCTCATCCACTGTGTGGGAATGTTATCTGTGTCAGCTTCTCTGGAAAGATGGAAATATCTCCCCAAAATAGGAATAGAACTACCATAAACCCAGCATTACCACTTCTGTCTATCCCCCAAATATAAAACTTAATTCAAAAGGATATATGCACATCTTTGTTTATTGCTGCACTTAGTACAGTAGACAAGTTGTGGAAACAACCCAAATGTCCAACTATGGAAGAATGGATCAAGAAGTTGTAATATATGTATACAATGGAATACTGTGCAGCTCTAAGAAAAAGCAAAATCCTGCAATTTGCAGCAAAATGAGTGAAACTAAAGGATACCGTACTGAGTGAAGTCTGTCAGAAGGAAAGGGTTAGAAGTGAAACGATCTCTCTCCTATGTGGGACTTTAAGATAACAGCTGTACCTTTCCAATAAGAATACTAAGCTCCTTGAACAAACACTATGACCTCTGAATACCTTTATTGCAAATCATAAGGCACAAAAGGAGAGGGAGAGGAGAGAGAGAGAGAGAGAGAGAGAGAGAGAGAGAGAGAGAGAGAGAGAGAGAGAGGAAAGATGCCTGCCATAGAGGCAGGCAAGAGGAGGGGGGTGATGGGAGGGAAACTGGGGACATTGGTGGTGGAAAATGTACACTGGTGAAGGGATGGGTGTTGGAACATTTATATGGCTGAAACCCAGTCATGAATTTTGTGATGGCCTATCTCATGGTAATTCACCTTTAAAAAATTACACAGCAAGATAGCATCAAAGGGCTAACGGCAATATAATAGAACTAATTACACAATTAAGTTGGAGTGGAGGGGGATTGAAAGGGACAGGTGTTAGGGTCCTTAGGGGAGGGTGATGGGTACAGGGGTGATGGATGTGGTGTTGGAATTATGTGCATGAGAAATCATCAACAATATTGTAACCCACAAAATCTCAATCAATGAAAACAGAAAACTCAGGAAGATTTTGTGTTGTACTTGGGTGTGTGTGACACCTAGCAGTGTTCAAGGGCTATTACTTGCTCTCTGCTCAGGAATGGTGATCCGAGGTGTGCTTGAGGGACCACCTATTGTACCAGGAATCAAATGGTGCTGGCTGCATGCAAGATAAGTGCCCTACCTGCTGTATGATCTATCCGGTTCCTGTGTTGTAGTTTTTAGGTAGAATTGCTGTTCCTTGGGAAGCCTATGTGTGCAACTAAGGCATCTGATTAGATGAGGTCCATTTGCATTGTGGAGGGCAATCTGTCTTGCTTAGAATTTATTGACTTATGGCCAAGAAGGGGCTGGAGCAATAGCACAGCAGGTAGGGCGTTTGCCTTGCATGCAGCCAACCCGAGTTCGATACCTCCATCCCTCTCGGAGAGCCAGGCAAGAGACTGAGAGTATCCCGCCCGCATGGCTGAGCCTGGCAAGCTCCCCATGGCAAGCTTCCCGTGGCCAAAGACAGTAACAGCAAGTCTCACAATGGAGATGTTACTGGTGCCCACATGAGCAAATCGATGAACAATGGGAGGACAGTGCAGACAGCGGCCAGTAAGATGTGTGCAGGAGCCCCAGGTTTAATCCGTAGCACAATAAGCCTCTGAGCATCAAGCAAGGAGAGGGTGAGCCCCAGCTCCCCAATTATTGATTCACATGTGGATTCAATCTCAAGATAATCTCTGTGCCACCGTCCACATCGTGTAAACCAAATATATGGACCAGCGGCTTGATCAGGCTGCCACATAGAGCTGATCACCATAGTGGTCTTGGGCCTTGAAAGTTCTAGTCAGTAATTCACCCAAGGACAGTCACACAAGGGCCAGGAGGATTGCTCCATGCCTGGAAGTCCACCTCATGAACGGAGGGGAGAATGCAGCTGGAATACAGAAGGGACCACTAAGAAAATGATGGCTGGAGGAATCAGTCGGGATGGGAGATGTGTGCTGAAAGTAGATAATGGACCAAACGTGATGGCTTCTCAGTGTCTGTATTGCAAACCATAATGCCCAAAAGTAGAGAGAGAGAGTATGGGGAGAAATTGTCTTCCAGGAGGCAGTGCTAGGGTGGGAAAGGGTGAGGGGTACACCGAGGACATTGCTGGTGGGGAATGTGCACTGGTGGAGGGATGGGTGTTTGATCATTGTGTGATTGTCGGGTAGGGCGTTCGCCTTACACGCGGCCAACATGGCCGACCTGAGTTCGATTCCTCCACCCCTCTCGGAGAGCCCGGCAAGCTACCGAGAGTATTCGATATGCCAGACACAGTAACAACAAAGTCTCCAATGGAGACGTTACTGGGCCCGCTCGAGCAAATTGACGATCAACGGGAGGGCCTTTGCCTTGCCTTGCCTTTGTGATTGTAACCCAAACATGAAAGCTTTTAGCTATCTCACGGTGATTCAACAAAATTAAAAAAAAAAAGAACTAGTCAGTAATTAGGGTTATTCAGAGTTACTCCAGTGCATTAAATAATCCCATTGTTTGGACACAGTGATCAGGAACTAACCATTTTAGATTAAGGGGGCTTGGGCTTCAGTTTCATCCTCAAACATGTCTTGTTCTATAGTATGAAATTTCCCTGGATGGAGGCTGCCATCACACTCCAGCTCCTCCTTACTAGGACTGATGTTTCTCATGTGCATCTGTTTTACTTTTTTTTTTTTTTTTTGGCTTTTTGGGTCACACCTGGCGATGCTCAGGGGTTCCTCCTGGCTCTGCACTCAGGATTGACTCCTGGAAGTGCTCGGGGGAACCCATGGGATGCTGGGGATCGAACCCAGGTTGGCCGCATGCAAGACAAACGCCTTACCCGCTGTGCTCTCGCTCCGGCCCCTCTCGTGCACATCTGTTTAACGGAAGGGATACATTTCCCCCAGGGTTTGATGTGGAGTTTCTGTGATGAATGGTTCAGATCCTGTGGAACCCCAGCCAGAGCCAGCAGAGCTAACCCATCCGCCTTGCTTGAATGTGAGTTCCTGGAATGTTGGCAGCGTGGGGGCTACTCTGATCCCACTTTGCCTCCACTGAAGCCCCCTTGCAGAATATTCTGATAGCATTCTCTCTCATCCCAGTGCAGCGTTTCTTTGTTTGTTTGTTTGTTTGTTGTATTTCTTTACAGTAGTCCGTGAGTCAACCTTTGGGGCAAAGAGTAGCCACAAGTGATGCTCTTGAGGAACAGGGCACCAGTTCCCGTGATTCTTGGCCAATGATGCTGGCAGTTTAATTCTAGGACCCAAGGATGCAGCAGTGCTGTTCGGGCCCTGGTCTCTGATCAGGCACTAGGGCCACCCATGGTGTTCAGTTCCATCACTACACCTGGTGATGAAGAAGAAAATGTGTGGCACAGAGGTCAAGCTGGGGTCAGCCTCATGCAGGGCGTGCATTTTATCCCTTGTCCTATCTCTCCACCCCTCTGTGATCAACTTTAAGGAAGAATCTAGATGGTCACTGTGTGCTCAGCCAGCCAGCTAACCTGCTGTGTGGTTACTCTGCTGCCTCCATACCCAGAATGGGCTCAGGGTCAAAGGAAATGCTTCCTTGGTGTTCTTTGGCTCTTGAAACTTCAGCTCTTGCCCTTTGAAACTAATGCTTATAAGTAAATCTTCCCAAGGGGCAAACTTTTTTTTTCTGCATGATTATCTGGGGTTCATTTTTGGTACTAAAAAAGCAAGAAGAGCTTTGCTGGTTAATTACTTTCAGATCACATCACTGCCATGAACAGTTTGAACTCATTGATGAGCCGATTCGAAGGGATTCATTCTTTGAGTTAGTGGGACTGTAATCCTGACTTAAATGAGAACCTTAGCATCATTAAAGAAAGCTGAAGTTATTTGGAGGCAATGTAAAGTGTGGGATCCACTTGATAAATTTGGGATGAGGAGGGAATATTTACCAAAGTCTATAAAATTATAAAAGAAACAGGCAACATTAAATGAAAGTGACAATACATTTAGCAGCATTGTGCAACAATTATTGCACATGTTCCAAAGTGTAGTACCGTCATTCTAGTAAGAAATATAATTTGGTAGATTTAATACTTCTGTTTTTTCATATATTAGTTGATTAGAAGTACCGTTTAGAAAATTATGATTGAGAACAGATCTGTTTTTTATGTGTTATTTTTTAACTGAAAATCAAAAAATACTTACTTAGAAAAATATAACTTGGGTGTAGTACCATGTGGTGTAAACAACTGAACTGTTTTACTTTTTACTTTCCTATGAATGAGCCAGTATATATTTATTACTGCAGTTCCAGCTGTAAAATTCAGGTAAGGGATTTAAATACACCCTAGAGTATTATTTAAAAATAAGTTTGTTTCTTTCAAATAGAGCACCTAACTTGGTCTATGACATTTAGGAGAGAAATTAAAATATTAAACTTTTATTACCTAGTAAACTGAAAATAAAGGTTAAGTAAATACGAAGCAGAAAAAATATGCATGTATATATACACACACACACACACAAAATCATAACCTCTAAAAGGACAAACAGTTTACTGTTCTCTTACTGTGGGAGCTTTATCAGCAGTAGTAAGTAATTCCACTTCTGGGGTAGGGCTGGTACCCTAAAATGTAAACAAGTATGTACTTTGTTTATATAAAGAAATGTGCAGCCTGGGTTGTATTTCGTTTTTAGATATGAAACAGCTAAACAGATTGTTTCAAAGCACCAGTAGGGGCCAGCAAAGCACTCCTAGAATTTTTCAGAACAGAATTGGCATTGAGATATGTTTATTTGATGTGTTAAATCCTTTTTAGACTTCTTTACTTACCACAAACTTTAAGCAAATGGATTGCAGGGACAGTGGAATGAAATATCTTGTGTGTTCAAACTATATTGGGGCATAGTGTTTCTGTCTAATCTGCATATATTTTTAATGGAATGTTTGCTCACGCTGTTTCTTGGCAGAGTTTTAATAGTCAAAATATAAATGGCATCATTTAAAGACTGTACTGTTTGACTGGAAAAGTCCTTAAGTTTACAGGAGAAAACGCTCACTGACAGCTTCCCTTAAACTTTCCCCCACTCCGATTTGTGCTCAAGTTTTGCAATAGTAGTATTAAACTACTTATGTGTTAAGTTTTCCACTTTTTACAAGTAGTATTTTGGGAACTAAGGATTTATCTGTCTGAATGCTGAAGGTTTTGTTTATCCGCAAGTTTTGATATCTCCAAATCTATGTGAGTGTATTTTTCTAATTAAAAAAAAATAACTGTATCTTCCTTTCTACATTAACTAAGTTGCCATGACTTTTAGTATGGTTGCTGTTTGGAAATTCAATCTTTGATTTGATACTTACTTACATGGGGTTTCAATCCTACCAACTTCCTGTAATTCTATCCCTCTGGGTAAAAATATTAGTGGTCGGACTCTGCGGGAGAAAGTATAGGCACCCTGTTTCACATAGTTAAATGTACATTTAGTAGAGTTGGAGTGCAAAAAATACTGTTTCTACTTGAAATTCTGGAAGATTGTTATTCTTGCCTTACTCATTCATGCAAATTGGAGAAGGTATAATTGAAACAAGGTTGGCAGTGTTTGAGGCAGTGTGCCACGGCAGCTGAGCTCAGCTTAAAGGTCGCTGGAAATCAAGTACTTTGTAAGTGAAGGCATTTTGACTACAAGCGATTCAAGACATTTTGGAAACGTCAGACTCAGAAGTGGGTCGTCTTTTTTTTTTCCTGCTATGATATCTGGTATTTCAGGTCCTGTTTGGATTTAAGGATTTAAGAACTCTTTCATGCGCCACAAATGATTTTTTCTTTTGATGCAGTGCAGCTGCTTCTAGCCTGTCTACTGACAGAGATCTTTGTTATGACTTTCAGCCCTTAACATGTTTGGAAATGAGAACAAATGGCACAAAGCTTACGATTGCACTTTGCAGCCCGAAGAAGCAATACTTATCCTTTGTCAGAAAACTCCGGAGATGATTTGGATAGCAGTGTTCACATGTGCTTCCAAAGACCAGCACGGATTTCAACATCTAACGTTGTTCAAATGAAGCTGATGCCCAGGCAGAATGCACTCACTTCGACAGTCAAGGAAAGTGTTCCGTCTCGGGAAAGCCCATCTGTTCCTTCCCCTGAAAATGTTCGTAAAAAGAGCAGCTGTCTACAGATTTCACTGCAGCCCACAAGGTATAGTGGATGTCTTCGGTCTAGCAATGTCTTAACTGATGTTGAGGACGCTCCATTTCCTGGTGCCCTGAAGGATGGCATTTACAATATTGCCGTGGCGGAGAGTGAACCGAGCCCCGTGAATGACTTTCACCTTTTAGGCAGTTCTGCCGTTTCTAGCAGTAGCCTCAGTAACTTTTTAGCCAGCGAGAATGGGTCTTACAGTAGTAACGGGAGTGACTATGGATCTTGCACAAGTATCACCAGTGGAGGTTCCTATACCAATAGCATCATCAGTGACAGCAGTGGTTATACTTTTCCATCAATGGACGATCCTTTTTTTAGTGGAAATTCATCTTCCGACAACACTTCCACTAGAAGTGTGCCAAGCAGGATGACTGCTTCGTGTGATTTTTTTGCAAGAGGTACACCCACAATTCCATGTGTCCAGGATGACTTAGGGCATGGACTAGAGATTATGAAGCTGCCAGTGAGCAGGAACTCGAAAGTTCCACTGAAACGATGTTCCTCCTTAGTTATTTTCCCGAGGAGCCCTTCGAACACGCCACCAGTTTCCCCCACAAGGACAGCGGGTACTCTTCCCAGCAAAGGATCCTACCAAACTTCGCACCGGTTTACTGTCTCTCCTAGTGAAATTGCCCACAGTGAAGATGGTCCTGGTGCTAAGGGATTTCTTGCGACAGCTGTCAATGGTCTTCGGCTATCTAAAACAGTCTGTACTCCCGGAGAGGTAAGAGACATACGGCCACTTCACAGGAAGGGCTCTTTACAAAAGAAAATTGCTCTTGCAAGTAATAGTCCAAATCAGACCGTCTGTGAAAAATCAGCAGGTGGGTTTTCTTATGTTTCTGTGTGTTTCACCCAACCAAAAGCAACGGCCTTCGACTGCGAAACAGCAGATGGTGATTATAAAGCAGAGAGGTCAGAAACTAAGCTTCGTCCGAATTCAGAGCATATTAAACTTCAGAATAGAACTGCCGAATGTTTGCTCTCCTCCCCAAATGTAGATTATCAAGTAAATATCAGTGGACAACCAGAGAGACCAAATCCACAGATAAACAGAAACAATGCTACTTTGCAAAGAAGTATTTCATTGGGAGGAACTTATCCAAATGTTTCCTGTTTATCCAGCCTTAAACACAATTGTTCTAAGGGGGGACCAGCTCAGTTACTCATAAAGCTTGCATCTGGAAATGGAGGTAAAGTCAATAATTTATCAGGAGTGAGCAACAGAGAATCCACAGATCAACTGTCTGATTCTTTGAAACATTCTTGTAAGGTAAGTTTCCCCTGGTTTTGGAGAATGTAAAGTTACTAGTACAACTAAAATGAAACATTTGGTTAAAATTTATTATAACTTAGCAGCTTCACGTGTGGGCCAGTTCCTCAGCTAGCGAGTATTTTGTAGAACTTTATATTTGTAAGTCTGAAGAATCCAATCGGTTTTCATTCTATTTGTTATATGCATTAAGAAGGTGATGACAATCATCAGACATTTTATAGTATTTAAGTAAATTTATCTCAATAACATTTTACC
Source organism: Sorex fumeus (assembly GCF_029834395.1). Taxonomy (NCBI): domain Eukaryota; kingdom Metazoa; phylum Chordata; class Mammalia; order Eulipotyphla; family Soricidae; genus Sorex; species Sorex fumeus. The sequence goes on along the minus strand of NW_026606086.1, from coordinate 12,379,732 downwards.
TTGGAATATTACCTCTTCCCCACCCTGATCTGTAAGGTATATTAAAGTCCAAATTATATTACTGAAAAGTAAGCACGAAAGTTTATAAGTCTGTAACTGTATCTTACGGTGATTCACTAAAAAAAAATAAAAATTAATTAAAAAAGATAAAGTCTAAATTATATTTTACTCCTTTCTTTTAAAAAAAATGCTCATTTTGTATTTGCTTCTCCTTAGTCATTTTGAAATAATTATGCTTATGCAAATACTAAGTAAATAATAAAATGTTCATAAAAATGTGAAAATCTCATTGTAAGTGAATATAAGGAAAATTTTTCTCTAAACTTCAGGTATTTATTATTTAGATCATTGATAAAAACTATCTTCTACATGTTTAAAGCAGAAGAAAAGTAAATGGTATTTGCATTTGTATATACTCAACCACAGGAATTTTGTTTCCACCCTGTTTTCCTTTAGCTATGAGTTAAAGCTACCTTCTAAAATACAGCTTTCTCTTTCGGCATCATTGAGTATTGAACTTTATATTTTAATTTGGTTTTAGTAGCTAGACATTGACAATAATTTCTAGTTATCGTTACCCTGTTAATGTATTTTTAATGTGTTAGTATTAACTCAAATGAATCTTAACCAAAGTAATTCATTATGTGGTTTGGCCTTTCTAAACTACTTTAAGGATCTTTCACTTAAATAGACCTAAAATTTCTTTATTTAAATCTTGACAGATTCCAGTAAGTTTTAGAAAATTTAATTCTTACTAAATTAATTCTGTATGATGGTACATAAAGTAATAGTTTTTAAAAAGACTCATCTGTTTATCTACGTATAACAATCAATATTTGTATTTATGTTTTAAAACAAACTTCTGAATAAGGTAAATAAAAATTAAGGTAATAAAAAGATAATAAATTACTTTGGGTAGATAAAATAGTAAGGCATTACTATTTAATTTTTCTTTTATAATCTAATGAGTATAATTATTGATACCCTCACTGTAAGCAACTCTTTTGTTGAGAATGGGAAAAGGTCATATTTCAAATTCTGATCTATATTTTAAAGTACTTAATTCCACCGAGAAAAAACAGCTATTTGGTGATTACAGTCTCTCCCATTGTTATGCTCCCTAAAAGAAAATAATTGAATGATACTCTGAAGAAGCACCTTACTAGTTCACTAGTTTAATTGCATGTATCTTGTAAATTTGTTCCACATTTAATGAAATAATCTGAAAGAAGTAATTAGATGTAAGTATCAACATATTCTTAAGACAGTTGATTTTGTGGTATACCAAAGTGTGTTATTGCTGATTTTGAAAATTTTTATTTTTAATAAAGTCTGGTTAAATGAATTTTGTTTAGCTTACATATATATTTTATTGGTTTTACTTAAGTTTAGGTAAGCATTTATGACAACCAAATGCCTAAATTTATGTATATTCTATTCTTTTAGTTGATAATTGGATTATAAAATAGTAGAAATGTGTGTTGTTTTCTGTGAGAGTTTTTAGAAGCTCTTTTATTTTATTAAATCACTTCTCTTCACAAGAGTACTTTAAATAGTATTCTGAATGTTAAATTCAAATTATGGGTAGGTCTAGGTTGATCCAATTGAGGAATGGTAAATCAAAAGCTTGTTTCTAGAGAAAAATACTAATGCTTCTTTTTTCTAAACATGACAGGGTCAACAATAATGGGGTTTTAGAAATAATCCCGTGTTTATCAATAATTATACATTAATCTAATTATAGTGGTGGATTGTAGCGCCTTTATAAATAAACAGCTCCTAAAATATTTCCCATGACTCCAGTTAGTCTGGGTTAGTATTCTGATACGCTGAGTCTGGATTCACATTTGACAAGTTGATATTAGAGTAGCATTTAGTAATGTCAGCTATCTGCACTGAGCAGCCGTGAAATTAAAGCACTGCTTTGAGGAGGACCCTGGTTTCTAAAACAGTGAGAAGTCTCCAGATTCCTCTCTTAGGTCTTTAGCTACCATTCTGTAGCAGCACGATATCGAGTTCCTAGCTCTCCATAATCAACAGCTCGTTAATGTCTAATTTTTTTTTTAATCTGGTGAGAACTTGTTCCTGTCTCTAAGACACCGGCTCTGTCCTGTGTTTACAACCTAGAAAGAAGATGGGATTTTACAGTTAGCACTGTGATGGGTGCGTGGGCATAGCAAAGAACATATCTGACTGGCGTATGTTTCTTATATGTTCCTTTTGAACCAGGGCATTATCTTTGTAAAGACCGTAGAACGACTTTTGATCTGAAAGCAGGTATTTGATGTTGTAACTGTGCATTGTGTGTTCTGTTAGCTTGATCAAGTCGTACCAACTGGTACTTTTTAACTTGTTACGAAAATTACTGTTGTGAATGTAGATTGCTGTTTTATCTTCTCATTTTCTTTTTTTAAAAAATTGTAGTGGGGTCACAAGAGCATGTGCATTTAAACTTTATTGTATAGACTTACTACCTCTCCACTATCACCAGAGTGCTCACAACCCCTCCTGAATTATTTCTGGTCCCTCACCTCTCTTCCAACACCTCATCTATTGTTCCCTAAGTTTCTTGTGCTATGTGTTCAGAAGCTCATTTTATTGACCCCCTATTTAAAATGCCTTCATATTTGCCCAAGCTTGTACATGTCTTTCATCCTGCACATATAAGAATTTTTCCATTAGAAAATCTGGTATCATCTTCCCTTTTCATTTATGTTATAAAATCTTTTGTCTGTTGTGTATTGCTTAATCCTGGATAGGTCTATTGCTTAAACTAAGGTAGTAAAACTTTAAAAAATGTACATCTTAATGACTTCAAAGCCTGAACACTAACCTCAAGATCATATATTTTAATAATTCCATTATTTCGTTGCTTCTCCTCAAATATCTGAGTTTTTTAGAATTTGGTTTTTGTGCCACATGCAGCTGTACTTAGAGTTTACTGGCTCTGTGCTCAGGGATCACTCCCGGAGGGGCTCAGGGCATGCTATGTGGTGTTGGAGATCAGATCCAGGTCGGCTGCATGTAAGCCAAGACCTCACCTGCTGTACTGTCTCTCCAGCCCCCAAAAGGGCATGTTTTAAAGAAGGACATTTTTAGTGCTCCATTATTTTCTCAGACTTTATAACTGCATATTTAGAAACATGCACTTAAGTTTATTTTGAACATACACTTAATTTTTCCATAAAAACATTTCCCCATGATTATATATCATATAAGTTTATAAATATTGATTCTAAAACCATGATGCTACAATTTATAAATATGACTCTAAAACTGTGATGCGAATAACCATTTTTAGAAATTCCGTGAGAAATGTACGCTTGTATATGCTTATTTGTAAGAACTGAGTAATTACAATATTAAACTCAGAGCGGTTTGTGGTATTGAATTGTTGGCTTCAGAAACAGTATTTCTCTGTAGATGTTTTCTTTTTTTTTTTTTTTGCATCTATTTAGCACACAGGCTACTGCCATGCTGTTTGCCAACTCGTTCACCTGAACGCTAGTAATAAGAGATAATAAGGTATAGTCTCTATTTAGGGGATCTCCCATTCAGTAATGAAAGACGCACTAATAAGCAACAAGAGCAACGATTCAGTGTGTGTGTAATGTGCTAAAGTAGAGGTATGTTGGAGAAAGAGTCCAAAAGCTTGAGTGAAGAGGGGAGGCTGGGCGCTAGAGGGCTTCAGTCGGAGGTGACATCAGAGCTGGGTGTTGGTAGGTGAGTTAGAGTTCACCACGCCAAAAAAATCAGGGAGAACATTCCAGAACAGAGAGTCTCAGTCTCAGCCCTGTTGACATTTCCGGCTTCCATTTTGTTACGTGGGGCTGTCCTGTGCTTTGTAGGGTGTTTACCAGCATCTCTGGCCTCCACCCACTGGATGCCTCCAGTATTCCTCTGACCCACTGTGACAATCAAAATATTTCTCACAAGGCAGCTCAGATAGAGAAGGGAACACCAAGTAAAGGGTGTTTGGAGGACCTGCTTGGGATGGGAGATGGTGCTGAGAGTAGCCTTTAGGCCAAACATGTTGCCACTCAGTGCCTCTTTTGCAAACCACAGCACGCAAAAGGAGAGAGAGAACAAAGGGGAATGCCCTGCCACAGAGGCAGGGTGGAATGGGGGGGCTGGGGGCTGGGAAGGGTACTGGGATCAGTGGTGGTGGAGAAAGGGCACTGGTGGAGGGATGGGTATTCGATCATTGTATAATTGAAACCCAAGCACGAAAGTTTGTAAGTCTACAACTGTACCTCATGGTGTTTCACTAATAAAAATTAAAATTTTTTTAAAAAGGTCATGTTAAACAGCATGAGAAATGATGTGAAGATGCATAATAAATATTAGAAACTAAAAAATAAATAAAAATGGGGCTGGAGTGATAGCACAGCGGTAGGGCGTTTGCCTTGCATGCAGCCAACCCGGCAGAGCCGGGTTCGATTCCTCCACCCCTCTCGGAGAGCCTGGCAAGCTACCGAGAGTATTCAATATGCCAAACACAGTAACAAGAAGTCTCACAATTATGATCAATGAAAAAAAAAAGATTTCTCTCTACACTGCCAAAAGGGACCCCCTCAGGCAAGGGGAGCTAGCTTGAGAGTCACCCGGATCAGGCTGGAGGGAATCTGGGGGTGACTCAGAGGGCCGGGGTGCATACGTGACATGTGCAGGACCACAGCCTTTCAAGCGCCACTGGGTGTAGCCCAAATGGCTTCAGGCACTACTGGAGAGAGCAAGAGCGAGAGAGAGAGAGACAGAGACACAGAGAGACAGAGAAGAATAATCTCACTGGCCTCAGTTCAGTGGGACCCAGCCCTCATCGGAAGAGACCCTGGGGGTTAATGGGCCATTAGTCCAGTTGGGCCTAATGGCCTCTATGGGCTTACAGATGACAGTCGATCCAGGCGCATCTTTGTTGCAGAATGGAAGACACTCTGCGGTTATATTTTTTGATGCCATGGTTTTATCACCCTGAGGATTGTAAGTAGATCCCAAAAGTCCAAGTTTTCTTAGCTTGAGTGACGGGATGGAGGTGCCATGGTGAGATGGGAGATTCAGGAGTAGAAGAGGGAATGAAGCAGAAATGGGGCTTTCACATGTGTCAGTGCTGAGAGGGAGCTGGGGCACTGTGCTGTGGTCGTCAGCAAGGTTGGAGATGCAGGGCGTGAGCTCAGGAGAGAAGCAAGTGCTGGAACTGCAGCCCAGACAGTTTTGCAAGATGTCAAAGTCTCAAGTAAGGATGGATTGAAAGCATGAAAATTCATCAAGGGGAAGAGATGCATCAGAATTCTGGGGCTGCCAACTCTGTGTAGACAGTGGAACAGGAGCTTAAAGGGAGAAGAAGAGACACTAGGGGAAGCAGGCAAGGTGCATAGAAATCTAAGGGAGAGCGAATCCAGGGGTACTACACACAGCGCCACAGAAAAATGTGTGTATTCATTGAAAGTTAGGGCAGAAATAGGTTCTGCGGGGGCTGGAGCGATAGCACAGCGAGTAGGGCGTTTGCCTTGTACGCAGCTGACCCGGTTCGATTCCCAGCATCCCATGTGGTCCCCTGAGCACCGCCAGGAGTCATTCCTGAGTGCAGAGCCAGGAGGAACCCCTGTGCATCACCAGGTGTGACCCAAAAAGCAAAAAAAAAATAGGTTCTGGGGTTGGAGCAGTAGTACAACAGGTCAGGCTCTTGCCTTGCATATTGCTGACCCAGGTTCAATTCCTAGCTTCACTCTTGGTCCCCCGAGTCCTAACAGAAGTGACCCCAATGTGCAGAGCCAGGAGTAAGCCTTGAGAATTGCTGGGTGCAGCCCACCCCTCAAGGAATAGGTTCTGAGAAGTAGTGTGCATTCTGCTTGACGTGAGAATGAAACAGGGAAGGAAGCAGAAGCATCCTTGATGAGTGTGATGGGATAGGCACGAGAAAGTGTAGGCAGAGTATATATTTAATACAGAAGACAGGATATTCAATGGAAAGAACAAAAGATGCATTCTCTGTCTGCAAGCATAGTGCATTTTTATTTTCCAGGAGGAAGGCCTCTGCAACTCTGTTCTTTCACATTATAACATAAGCTGAGAGGATGAGCATGGAAAGCAAAAAGGGAGATGCACCAATATGAAATGGAGATAATAATAGGAGTGAAAACTTTTAGACTGCCTGAATAGCGTTACTGAAACTTTCAACCTCCTTTCTTACCACTACCAACAAAACAGAACAGGGCCAGAGACATAGTCCAGGAATTACAGGGTTTGTCTTGTATGTGGTCAGCCCTTGCTCACACATCAGCACTGCATATGGTCCCTTGAGCACTGCCAGGAGTGATCCCTAAGCACAGAACCAGGAGTAAGCTATGAGCTCAGAGCATTGCATTCTAAAAAAATGAAACAAACAAAAACAGCAAACCAGCTTTCATGTAGAGAACAAGTCAAGGTTTAATTAAGGTCTCATTGAAGGAACTACCTGTCTTTTTGTCATTGGCTTCTTCCAGGACAAGGGGCCCACCTGTGCTGGCTATTACGAGGTTCTGTCTCTCGAGACTCATACTCCCTTTACTTAACAGATGACTGTGCAGTGCAACAACATAGACCAGAGACTAGAAGCCTATTTTGCAAGAGGGACTTGGCAGAAAGATGCGTTAGGTAGCCATGCCCTGTCAGGATAGGAGTGAATGAATGATCAAAGAGGGAGCCAACAATCTTGTTAGCACACTCAGGGAAATGCCAGAAATTTGACTCAGCTGTGTGGTTCAGTATCCCTTCTTTGCCCATGTGTGAGATTGGGGGACTGTGGTCTGCAAAAGAAAGAACAAGAGGGGTTCGGATCTGTCTCTGTTCAGTGAGGTATATAGGGGAAGCTATCACAGGATGCAGCTGTTGAAAAGGATTTCACTCTGAATGAAGTTTAACCAGACTCTGCAAGTCTGACTCCAACAGGTATAAGAACTCGGAAGGGTGAGAAGCTGGGTTATCTGTGTCTTGTGGGCTTATTGGTCATGGACTGGTCACAATGAAGAACTCCTTGACCAAGTGAAACCATAAGGTTTCAAGTTATGCTCTAATATATCTGTGGTGGGAAAACATCAGCCTCCTCTTGACTTAGATGTATTACAAAACCATAATTACATTGTATGGAAATGTGTGATTTGTCTTAGTAGAAAAAAAAATACTAGCAAGCAAGTGGGGATGAAGCTCAGTGGCCTGGCCTGGCATGTGTGACTCCTGGGGTTTGATCCTAACAGCATGCGTGTGTGTGTGTGTGTGCGCACACACACACACACACACACCGTTTGTGCATGTATATAATAAATATCACTGTCATGGTCACTGTCCTCCCGTTGTTTACAATTTGCTCAAGCGGGCCCAGTAATGTCTCCATTGTGATGATTGTTACTGTGTTTGGCATATCGAATACGTCACGCGTAGCTTGCCAGGCTTTGCAGTGCAGGCGAGATACTCTCGGTGGCTTGCCGGCCTTTCCGAGAGGGGCGGAAGAACTCAGGTTGGCCATGTTGGCCACTTGCAAGGCAAACGCCCTACCCACTGTGCTATCGCTCCAGCCCATATATATTTAATGTAAATATTTATTTGGAGTAAGTCAAAGAAGACATTATTCTTGTACAAATGGAAGTTTTTCTCTTTTCCATCAAGAATATATACATAATGTATGACATTATATAATGTAAGATACACACACACACATACATATATATTACCAGGGAAAATAAATACATCAGAGATTTTGGTAGTATGGTGGACAACGTGTAGTTTACAACTAAGCACTAAAATAATTCTTTTTTGTTTTGTTTTGTTTTGTTTTTTGTTTTTTGTTTTTTTTTTTTGTTTTTTAATTAATTAATTTATTTATTTATTGAATCACTGTGGGAAAGGTTACAAAGCTTTCAGGTTTAGGTCTCAGTCATGCAAATATCAAACACATTTCCCATTACCAATACTTATTTTTTTACCATGAAGAACCCCAATAAAACCCCACCCCCCACCCCTCCCAGTCCCTGTGAGGCAGATGAATTCTAGTTAACACTCTATCTGCTTTGATTAGATTCATTGTTTCAGTAAAAGATTCACCACTATTATTTAGAGTTTACCCCCCACCAAATCAGACATGCTGAAAAAGCATTGTGAAGTGATTTGCTTTCTACAGCTGGGTTCAAGAATTAAATGTTGGTTTTGGATTTCTGCTATTTTACTTATTGACCCTGGAAGTATTTCTACTGAAAGTCAGATAGTTAAGAAATTGGTTTCTGTGCTCTGGAGTCGTGGCTGTGCTGGAGAGCCGCTAGTGGGGGGCAACTGGTGGCCTCGGTAGGGCGTGAAGGGCGGACCGAAACGCCCCCCTTCCCATGAGGTTTTAGTCGCCCCCACACCCCCAGCTCATACCTGCTGTCCACAGGGCTCCCATGCGGCCGCCATCCTTCTTTCCAGAGAAGAGAGGGCGAATGGGGCAGCCCCCTTTCCCCTCCGGGCAGACATGATGGCCTGGATTAACGCATAGTCCGTTCACTTTTCTGCTCCAAGCTGCCGGGTTCTGCATTAAGTCCTTGTGCTTCTGGGGCTGTGGCTGTGCTGGAGAGCCGCTTGCGGGGGGCAACTGGTGACCTCAGTAGGGCGTGAAGGACGGACCGGAACGCCCCCCTTCCCATGAGGTTTTAGTCGCCCCCACACCCCCAGCTCATACCTGCTGTCCACAAGGCTCCCATGCAGCCGCCATCCTTCTTTCCAGAGAAGAGAGGGCGAATGGGGCAACACCCTTTCCCCTCTGGCAGACTTGATGGCCTGGATTAACGCATAGTCCGTTCACTTTTCTGCTCCAAGCTGCCGGGTTCTGCATTAAGTCCTTGTGCTTCTGGGGCCGTGACTGTGCTGGAGAGCCACTCGCGGGGGGCAACTGGTGACCTCGGTAGGGCATGAAGGATGGACCGAAACGCCCCCCTTCCCATGAGGTTTTAGTCGCCCCCACACCCCCAGCTCATACCTGCTGTCCACAGGGCTCCCATGCGGCCGCCATCCTTCTTTCCAGAGAAGAGAGGGCGAATGGGGCAGCCCCCTTTCCCCTCCGGGCAGACATGATGGCCTGGATTAACGCATAGTCCGTTCACTTTTCTGCTCCAAGCTGCCGGGTTCTGCATTAAGTCCTTGTGCTTCTGGGGCTGTGGCTGTGCTGGAGAGCCGCTTGCGGGGGGCAACTGGTGACCTCAGTAGGGCGTGAAGGACGGACCGGAACGCCCCCCTTCCCATGAGGTTTTAGTCGCCCCCACACCCCCAGCTCATACCTGCTGTCCACAAGGCTCCCATGCAGCCGCCATCCTTCTTTCCAGAGAAGAGAGGGCGAATGGGGCAACACCCTTTCCCCTCTGGCAGACTTGATGGCCTGGATTAACGCATAGTCCGTTCACTTTTCTGCTCCAAGCTGCCGGGTTCTGCATTAAGTCCTTGTGCTTCTGGGGCCGTGACTGTGCTGGAGAGCCACTCGCGGGGGGCAACTGGTGACCTCGGTAGGGCATGAAGGATGGACCGAAACGCCCCCCTTCCCATGAGGTTTTAGTCGCCCCCACACCCCCAGCTCATACCTGCTGTCCACAGGGCTCCCATGCGGCCGCCATCCTTCTTTCCAGAGAAGAGAGGGCGAATGGGGCAGCCCCCTTTCCCCTCCGGGCAGACATGATGGCCTGGATTAACGCATAGTCCGTTCACTTTTCTGCTCCAAGCTGCTGGATTATGCATTAAGTCCTTGTGTTTCTGGGGCTGTGGCTGTGCTCCAAACTTAACTCTGATTTTCAGGGAGAAACGTTGGGTGGTTTACTTCCCATGGATCACTTTGTATATAGAGAGATGTCGCGCGGCCGCATAAGCGGCCGTGTTGTTTGGAGGAAAAGTCCTAATTCCCGCATACTCGAGCTGTGCTTGTAGAGGCTTCTGGTCACCGGGGTTCCATCTGGGGGAGGCGGGATGCGGTACCTACCCCATCTGGGACGTCCCGATGATCTCGGCTCTTTTTGGAACCTGTTTTTTTTTTTCTTCGGGAGCTGTGGATCCCCGCCCTCCATGTGGCTCTTCTCTTTGGCTGTATGCTGTCAAATAATTCTTAACTTTTATCCTTTACTTTCTTATAAGAGATGAGGGTATATTTTATAATTTATTATTATTATTTTTTATTTTTAAAGGAATTTGGGCTGAAGCGATAGCATAGCAGGTAGGGCATTTGCCTTGTACGCAGCCAACCTGGGTTTGATTCCTTAACTTCTCTCAGAAAGCCGGGCAAGCTACCGAGAGTATCTCGCCCACATGGCAAAGCCTGGCAAGCTACCCGTGACATATTCCATATGCCAAAAACAGTAACAAGTCTCACAGTGGAGATGTTACTGGTGCCCGCTCGAGAAAATCTGTGAACAAAGGGAGGACAGTGCTATAGTTTTAAAGAAATTTACTTAGAAAAAAATGTGAGGGGAGAGAAAGAGAGAGATAGATCTCAAGAGAGAACACAGGCTTCTCCAGAGAGGGAAAAAGCCTAGGATACAGCAGTTTATAATACAAGTAAATATTATCTAAGATTAATCTTTCCTTTTTTTTTTTTCTCAAATTTTTGGTGCTGGGTATCGCTTTGTAAAGCTTTAAGGGCTGCATTTGTATTACTGGCATCTTCCCTAAAATTTGATTCTTTCCTTAAGCACACGGAATTTATGCACTGCGGGAAAGGAAATTTAGAGCAGCAAAAAATGTGTTCAGTGGCCAAAGACTGGGGAGGTGAGCTAGTGCTAGTGAAAGATCCATCCAGTCTCTGGGGGGATTGGGTTTGGGGCTTGGGGTGAGGGGTGGTTCAATCAGGTTGCTTTCCTGGAATCTGAAGCAGGAATACCACCAAACCTTGAGCACTGCTGTTCTTTGCATATATCATTAGCATATCAGGCCCCACCCCAGGGAGGGGATTGTGGTATGAAAATGAAGTCAGTGGTTTGTTAAGAGCCCTGAATGATGCTCACCCTGATTTTTCTTCTTTGGGCATCCTCCTCTGCCATCTGGATCCCTACTCGCCTGGAAGGGTGGGGTCTGTGATCATTTAGCAAGACTTTCTAAAACTTGATGTGCCATCAGAATTGTTTATTCTTCAGGCTGGGGGTGGGGGAGTGCTTTACCGCTTGAAACACACACAACAAGTTGTGTCAGGGCTGACACTTGGAGAATTGATGATGAAGTTGTCCACTAGATAATGGTTTTCACATTGTCATGTGCATGCACATCACTTACTAAGAGATTTCTGTATTGCTGACAAACTTCAGGTCATACCAGTGCTGCCGCCTCCCCAAGTAGATCTGGAGGAGCAAGCGTGAGGCCACCTTTCATGAGAATAGTAATGCAGTTCCTAGCTGTGGTAGCTATTGAGTCTTGCTCCCTCTTCTCCTTACAGAACTGCTCTAAGCGTACTGTGGCCAGGGCGAAAATAATTCACAGAGCTTGGAACCCATGTAGGCATTTAGACTAGATACTGAGCGAGACCATGTAGCACTGTAGCACTGTCCTATTGTTCATCGATTTGCTTGAGCGGGCACCAGTAAAGTCTTCATTGTGAAACTTGTTCTTACTGTGTTTGGCATTCGAATACACCCCGGGGAGCTTGCCAGGCTCTGCCGTGCAGGTGGGATACTCTTGGTAGCTTGCCGGGCTCTCTGACAGGGACAGAGGAATCGAACCTGGGTCGGCAGTGTGCAAGGCAAATGACCTACCCACTGTGCTATCGCTCCAGCCCAAGACCATATACTGTAGAAAATATTGTTTGGACCAAGTAAAGCCAAGAGCAAAGTTGTCTGTTTGCTTCGTAAAAAGAACTTTAGTGTGACTGTTGCAAAATTATGGCTATTGAATTTTCCAGAATTACATTTTAGTTTCATTTAAGCTCTTGAAAAGTCTGATCTACAAAACATGTCTTTCCACTTAAAGAAATCTCTTAAATTTGTTATGACTGTAATTCTGGTTTATGTTGCTTTGTAAATTGTTGCCTGCATTTTTCTTTCTTAGCATGCGATTTTAAAAATACACATTTGAAACTTAATATTTTTCATAACTATTTTAGCTTACCCAAGCAATAGCTTCTGTCTTCCTCTTGCCACCATTTGTCAGTGCTTTCATATACTTTCCTCTAACAATGCCAGATAAGATATTCTAATGTTTAAATATGATGTTGGCTTATGTAATGAATTGAAATGCTAGATATAGCCAATTCTTAGTTATAGCCTGTCTTTTTTGTTTGTCTTTGGTTTTTGGACCACACCTAGCTATCATCAGGACTTACTCCTGGCTCTGTGCTCAGGGATCACTCTTTGTGGTGCTCAGGGCATCATGTTCATTGCCAGACATTGACTCTAGGTGGCCACAGCAAGGCCATAAAATGTCTCTTTGATAGCTCTATAGGAGAAATATTTGTAAAATTCTTACACGTAACTTTATACTTCATAATATATATCATTTTAGTATGCAAAAATTTTAGAAGCTGTTTTTCCATTGCAGCAGTCTAAGCATACTTACTACTAGTTGGGCTTTTGTAGTTTTTGTGGCTGTTCATGACCTGTCCTTGTTTAAGGCAGTTTCAGAAGATATTGGTAAAATATAAGAAAAGAGAAATATAGCAAGCAAGAAAAAAATTATAGATGGACCAATGGAAATAAATGGGCAGGGAAGCAGGCAGACAAATGTAAATTTTATAGAACTGATCTCGACACCAGGCTGTTTCCACTGGAGGCGCCTCAGAGTGGGGCGGGTGAGAGCCGTCCCTGCCCAAGGGACCCAGCCCTGGCAGCCGACCTCCACTACCCAACCACCGCCAAACTCCAAGCCACTTTCTGGTTGCTCCATGAGACACATCATGGGACACTTCTTACCCATTGTCTAAAATTACCACACCATGTTTTCGATGGAGTTCAGCCAGTAGGCAATAGATCAAATATATATATGTGTGTGTGTGTATATATATATATAACATATATATAACATATATATATAACATATATATAACCTGATCACTTGACATCCTGTTACTCATCAGTTTGCTCAAGCAGGCGCCAGTAACATCTCTGTTCATCCCTGTCGCATTCTAATGTATCCCAGTGGCATCTGCTCGCTCCAGGAACGTGAAGAGCCTCAAACCATTCGTTCAGGGTCTTGATGAAGAAGTCCTTCCATCTCGTAGGTGGGCGGCCACTTGATCTTTTGACATCCCGTGGAATCCAATTGGTAATGGCTCTAGTCCAGTGGTCATCTCCAAATTGCGTTACATGTCCAGCCCATCTGATTTTCGACGCTTTGGCAAACGAGACAGCGTCCCAGATTCTCGATCATCAATGGAGGTCGTAACTCTGGATTCTTTCTCTCACTTGAGTAAAGCGTGATACTCCAAGCATAGCTCTTTCGAGTCCTCTTTGGGTGACCCAAATAGCGTTCTCATCCTGTATTCATAGGGCCCAGGTCTTTGAGGCGCATGTTAATGTAGGAAGAACGGTGGAGTAGAAGAGATGTGCCCAGAGCTGGAGGTTCTTCGTCCTCTTAGCTATTTCTTCGACGCTCTTGAAGGCTTTCCATGCCACTCTCTTCCTCCTGCAGAACTCAGGTGCCAGGTCGTTGACTTCTCGACCTAGGTACACATAACAGCTGCATTTGGAGATATTTGTTTCATTGAAAGCGAATGGAACATCAGGAACGAGTCCGTTTCTTGTAAACATTGTTTTCGTGAGATTCAGCTGGCGTCTGACCTTTCCACACTCACAATTGAAGTCGGCCAGCATCTGTGCTGCTTGGCTAATGTTTGGTGTTATTAGAATGATGTCATCAGCAAAGCGGAGGTGGTGTAGTTGCCGACTCTTTATCTTCACTCCCATTCCTTCCCATTCCACTCGTCACATGATGTTCTTGAGGGTGGCACTGAAGAGTTTTGGTGAAATGGTATCACCCTGCCAAACCCTTCTCGATGTTGATGATCACTTCCTTGTAGAATGGTGAGATCCTGATGGTGAATCCATAATACAGCTCACAGAGATATTGAGTTTGAATGCCCTGTTTGTCTAGGACTTTGATGACTGCTTTCGTCTCAACAGAATCACAGGCCTCCTTTAAATCAATGACCGTTAGACAGAATGGCATCTTGAAATCCCAAGAAACCTCAATGAACTTAGTTATCGTGTGGATGTGGTCAATTGTGCTGAATCCTTTTTGGAATCCGGCTTGCTCGCATGGTTGTCCTTCATCAAGTGTTCTGCCAATCCTATTCAGGATGACTCAAGTGAACAGCCTGTAGACAATGGACAACAGGCAGATCAGGAGATAATTGCCGATATCGTGGATATCTCCTTTCTTGTATAGTAGTACAGTCTTGCTGGTTTTCCATGGGGACGGAACCTTGCATTCAGATAGGTAGCGTGTGGAGAGCCAAGCCAGTGTGGTGATGAGTACTGATGGCAGGTTCTTCAGGTGTTCGGGTCTGACCTTGTCTGGGCCAGGTGCTGTTCGCTTCTTTACCGATGAGATGGCATGTCAGATTTCAAAAGGGAGAACGTTGGGAAGGACATATCTATCCTTCGGAATTTGGTATGTGGGCGGGTGGACGTGGCTATTGAAAAGATCCAAGTAGAAGTCATGGATAATCTTCTCCATTGCCCTTCTGGAAGATGTGATAGATCCATTAGGATGTCGGAGGGCAGTCATCAATCACGATCACGATCATCCTGTTGTTTGTTGATTGCCTCGAGCAGGCACCAGTAGTGTCTCCTTCATCCTAGCCCTGAGATTATAAAAAGTGCCACATTCAAGACTCTTTCAGGGTTAGAAGTATGAGACCCATCATTGTTACTGGTATTTGGCATATTGGGTATGCCATGTGGAGTTTGCCAGACTCTGCCGCATGGACAGGCTATACTCGGTAACCTGCCAGGTTGTCAAAGCAAGAATGAGATAATAAGATGTCGCACGGCTGCGAATGTGGCCGCACACTTCTGGCAGCTGGGTTTTATAGTCTCTGGGTCTTGGCCGTTGATGGGATTACACGGTGCTGGGGGGCAGTTGGGTGTGACCCCCGCCTACTGGAAGATGGAGGATCTGGGTGGAGGATGCTCAGCCCTGATCCGAGCAGGCTTGGAGATCTCAGCCCCAGGACCCGCATGCCTTTTTTGCTCTGCCAGCACCTTCATGCGTGTGGAGAGTGGTCTGCATGGTTGTGGCTGGTTCTGGAGGTCTTTGGGTCTCTGCCGGGGCTCTGCTCGGTTCGGGGAGGGAAACTCAACCCATCCTCCTTCAAGGGGCCCTGGCGAGGACAGCCAGGCGTTGGGCAGTCATCTTGGCATATATATATGCCTCTCAGAGAGCCTGGCAGTCTACCAAGAACATCCTGCCCACACGTGCAGAGGCTGGCAAGCTACCTGTGTCATATTCGATATGACAAAATCAGTAACTGTAATAGGTCTCATTCCCCTGTCCCTGAAAGAGCCTCCATTCATCGGGAAAGACAAGTAAAATCTCAGGGCTGGGATGAATGGAGACGTTACTGGTGCCCGCTTGAGTAAATTGACGAACAAGGGGATGACAGTGATAGAACTGATCACAGAAAAAGTCTAGAGCGGGAATTACACAAATGGGTCACCGTTTCTGAGTTCTAACTCACTAGATTGTAATTCTCTGAGTTGGGACTTTTTGTTATATTCAGCCCTTCATATCCTAGAACAGTCAAAATAGCCATTCATTCTATGGGTTTATTTATTTGTTGGTTTGTTTTATGAGATGAATATCCAAGGACAATAGAAATAAGGTCCCAGAGAATTGGCACACTGTTGGAAGCTTGCCACAAGTAGAGGAAAGTGAAAGAAGAAAAATGCCTGCCAAAGAGCCAGGGGGTGGGTGGAGAGAAACTGGGGACAGTGGTGTTGGGAATGTACCCTGCCGCAGGGACCGGATAATGGAGCTTCCTGGGACTGAAAACCAGTTATGCACAACAGCTTTTTAACTGTATATCTTACAGAGACTCAATTAAAGTTTTTTTTAAAAAATCAGTAAAGACCATCCTGTGAATACTGATAATAGAATTAAGATTGCACTGCACTGTAGCACTGTCCTCCCATTGTTCATCGATTTGCTCGAGCAGGCACCAGTAACAGCTCCATTGTGAGACTTGTTGTTACTGTTTTTGGCATATCGATTACATCACGGGGAGTTGCCAGACTTTGCTGTGTGGGCGGGATACTCTCGGTAGCTTGCCAGGCTCTTTGAGGGGGATGGAGGAATCGAACCCAGGTCAGCCACGTGCAAGGCAAACACCCTACCCACTGTGCTATTGCTGCAGCCCAAGATTGCCTTATTCATATGAAAATAAGATTGTGACACCAGTCTCTAAAATTTCTCCTTACTCTTTATTCTCAATCTTGTCCTCTATTTTAGAAAACTTGTAGTAAAGAAGCTTTATATATATATATATATATATATATATATATATATATACACACATATATAATGCAGTCATTTCTTCATTTTCCTTTTGGAATTTAATTAAATTTTAGTATAACTTTTTTCCTAAAGATTAATAAAATTAATAAAGATATTTCTCAAACTAATTCTCTCACTCCAAAAGAACTGCTGGGGTGGTAGAATTTGGGAGCATCTTCCATATCACTACACTTCTGTTATCATCCCGACATAATTAACAATAAACCTAATGTCATGTAAAAAAAATATTCAGTAAACTATCAGTTACAGTAATGACTAAAGATAGACCTTCTTTGGAACGGGTTAGTCCTGACTTTAAACTCCTGATAGTGACCAGACCACCCTTCTCAGATAACCAACTTGGGATGTTTACGTGGCAGTGGTAATGGAGAGTAACTAGAGCTCCTGGATTGCATCTTTGCCTTAAAGTGTGGCACTCTAAGTGAATACCTCTTCCCTGGTGGAGGCCGGTGGAATACTATGATGGTGACTCAAGGACTGACTTTATCCTAGACTTAAGTGCTTGTTTCTCCAGTTTGTTCTTGGAGTTTCAAGACCGACCTTCACCTTTGGTCTCAAGGCTAAAGGTTGGAGAAGCCTCTTACGGAGTCACAGAACCTAAAGGAAATCCAAATCATCGCCAAAGGAAATGAGTGTAACACATATTTATCAGAAATAGAATCAGGGACCTGCTGTAGTGGCAAATATTATTCCTGGCTTCAAGAGTTTATGATTTCAGGGCCGGAGCGATAGCACAGCAGGTAGGGCGTTTGCCTTGCATGCGGCCGACCTGGGTTCAATCCCCGGCATCCCATATAGTTCCCCAAGCACTGCCAGGAGTAATTCCTGAGTGCAAAGCCAAAAAGAAAAAAAAAATTAGAGTTGATGATTTAGATGAGAAACTGGTGAAATCCAGAATACAGTTATAGAAAATGCATGATGATTAAATCAGACAGAACACACACAATTGCCTGTGTAATTTAAAATTGTTCTTCATATCACTTATGTGCCCATTTTAAAAGACAGATTTTATTTCTTTGAAAATTTCCTTTCTTCCTTTTCCTCTGTGGTCTCACTTGCTAGAGATCCTTTTAGCTAAAGTTTAAATCTCTTGAATTGATCTTCTAATTTACTTTCCTGCTTTCTGTTTCTTTGTCTTCTTATTCAACTTTCCAGAAGCCTATCACTACATTTTCTCTTTAATTTAAAAATGTCACTATTTTAGTTAATTTTTTTTCATGATTTACCGAGATGTTCATAATACAGTTGTTTCGGGCATTTAATGTCCCAACCCCCATCCCACCACCAGTGTGCCCTTTCCTCCACCAATGTCCCCAGTTTCCTACCCACCACCCTGGCCTTCCCCCTTTCAGGCACGATCAGATTTGCTTCAGATTGTCTGGAAAGACAAGTCGAATTACAAAAGATCAGTAAGAGTCTATTTATGATAATTGGCTAAAATCACTCTCTGAGGGTCCACTGAGTTGGTTGGTGCTGGTTGAAGCTTTCTGGGCTGTTGTTTAAGCTCACTGAGTTTGTTGGTAGTCTGTGCAGCTTTCTAGTCATATTTGCTGTGATCCCACTGGGCTTTTTATTAAGTTTTGGGGTGTCACGCAGCCAAGAGCGATAGATTGGGAACAATGTGTTGGGTTGGCAGTTTGTGAGGGTCAGCTGTGGAGCTGGGCAGTTTCTAGTCAGAGGCTGTCTGTGTGGCTGTGGGCTGTGGTGCCTCAGGCAGAAGGAGGAATCTGTCTGCCCCATCCCCAGAAAGCTGGGGTTCTCAGCCTGGATCAGTCTACATGGAAAGATCCCTTTGTATCATATTCACGGTCACGGTCACGGTCCTCCCGTTGTTCATCGATTTGCTCGAGCGGGCCCAGTAACGTCTCCATCGTGAGACTTGTTGTTACTGTGTTTGACACATCAAATATGTCACGGGTAGCTTGCCAGGCTTTGCCGTGCGGGCGAGATACTCTTGGTAGCTTGCCAGGCTCTCCGAGAGGGGCAGAGGAATTGAACTCGGGTCGGCCATGTTGGCCACTTGTAAGGCAAACGCCCTACCGCTGTGCTGTATCATACTATTTTTTTTAAATTTGATTTTATTTTTATAAAGTCGTTCACAATGATTTATTGCACTTAATTTAATATTCCGACACCAATCCCACCACCACTACACCTTCCCGCCACCGTATTTCAAATGTTTCCACACCCCAACCCCCAAAACCAAACATAATAATTTATTTTGTATGGCTTGTTATAAACAGTTTGCGAAAGATGACCAAAAATGTTTCCTTAGAGGAAAGTGTGTGATTGTTGTGTTTCACTCTGGAGCCATTAAGCTCTTACCTTGGTACATCAGTAGTATAGAGTATGAAATGTCACTCCAGGAATTCTAAAATTTGAATTACAGTGATACAGCTAAGATTAGTTTAATATTTTTTTTTGGATGGTGATGTTGGGGTCCAGAGTCATCTCTGCGGCATGTTGCTCTCGTGATGCTCTCTTCTGAGAGATTTCTTTGTGAGTCTCAGGATTATGGCCATTAATGAGCTTATATGGCACCAGAGGCAGTTTGTGGGACCACCTGGCTACCAGAAGCACAGGGGGGTGGGGGGAGGTCACCCATTTGGACCAATACTTAGCTCAATTATGTATTCTTCTATTCCATTGCTAGCCAACAGGATTTTCATTCTTCCCTGAATAGGAGGAATCTAGAGAGAATAAAGAAACTTGGGGAAGGTTGTTAGGGATTTCTCTATATACAAGTTATACTAGTTATACAAGTGAGAGTGTGTGTGTGTGTGTGTGTGTGTGTGAGAGAGAGAGAGAGAGAGAGAGAGAGAAATCTGAAAAGGGAAAAATACTTTTTCAAAAGATGTCTCCTTTGACTTTTATAGCACTGTAGCACTGTCCTCCCATTGTTCATCAATTTGCTCGAGTGAGCACCAGTAACGTCTCCATTGTGAGACTCGTTGTTACTGTTTTTTTTATTCTTTAACACTATTATATTCTTTCAATAGGGTGTAAAGTTGGTTTTGTTTTTTTTTTTTTTTTTAGTTTTTATTAGTGAAACACCATGAGATACAGTTGTAGACTTACAAATTTGTTGTTACTGTTTTTGGCATATCGAATACGCCACAGGGAGCTTGCCAACCGGGCGGGATACTCTCAGTAGCTTGCCGGGCTCTCCGAGAGGGATAGAAGAATCAAACCCAGGTTGGCTGTGTGCAAGGCAAATGCCCTACCCGCTGTGCTATACCTTTCTTAAAGGATGTCATTAAAGAATCAGCTTATCTTTAAAATAGGTCTCTCTAATCTGTGACCCAACATTTATCATTTCATTGTTCTTTCTGACAACTTTATTGGTCAGAAAATAAATCCTGTGTGTTTTGCTCTCTTATAGCACTGTTTTGTTTTTCTTTTTATACAGTTATAAATGTCCTAAATTATCATAAACTAGTTTTCCCAAAATTTTTAAAATATACTTTATGATAGAAAAATTTTAAATACAAACAAAATTATGCAGTGAGCCCCAGGCGGACTTTGGTGAACACCCAGTTTCAAAAGTTTAAAATATTTTTCTTAGGGGCCAGAGTAATAGTACAGTGGGCAGGGCACTTGCCTAGCACAAGGCTGACCCGAGTTTAGTTCCTATTGCCCCCTCTGCTCCAGGAGTGATCTCTGAGCACAGAGCCAGGAGTAAGTCCTGCACACCCCAAGACCAAAAAAGTAAAATAAATATTTTGTTATTCATGTCATGATCTCCCCCACCACTTCCTCATCTTTTTCTTAGAATTGTTTAGTAATTAAATCCCATAATCATCAAAGTTTACCCATAAGTACTTAAGAGTATTTGGTGAGAACATTTTAGATGGGTATTTGATCATTGTATAATTGAAACCCAAGCACAAAAATGTGTAAGTCTGCAATTGTACCTCATGATGTCTCACTGTTAAAAAAATTTTTAATAAAAAAACACAGCGGTAGGGCGTTCACCTTACAAGCGGCCAACATGGCCGACCCGAGTTCAATTCCTCTGCCCCTCTCGGAGAGCCCGGCAAGCTACCGAGAGTATTCGATATGCCAGACACAGTAACAACAAAGTCTCCAATGGAGACATTACTGGGCCCGCTCGAGCAAATCGACGATCAACGGGAGGGCCTTTACCTTTACCTTTTATCATAGTTATCACACTTAAAATTAACAGTGGATCTAAATTATTTTTATTTTATCTGTCATTTATTTTTAGTTTTGCTATAGTGTGAGCTAAATCTAATTCCTTTGACTTGTATCTCTCTAATTCTTTTATCTATTATATATTTATTCCACTTTAAGGCTTAGGCTATCTTTTGAAAATGTACTTATTGCCATTATTATTGAGGTTTTTCCTTTGGAATCTAAAACTGCGTGGTTAGCATTAAAACTTGTAAGTTATCACTAAACTACCTTATATGAACTACCTTATATGAGTTTTTATTATTTCAAATATTCACTTAGGACTGAAAGGGATACCTACCTTCTTTATTTCTAGATAGAGGGAAAATCTACCCTGTGGTGATATCACTGTATTAATCACTTATACTTTTGTGAATCTGGATTTCATGTTTGTGAAATATCAAATGAGGCACACTTGTTTTGAGAACTATCTGGCATATAGTTGGTGCTTGGTAAGAATATTGGGCCAGAAAGATGGTATAGGAGTTAAGGGCCTTGCCTTACGTGCAGCCAACCCTAGTTTAATTCCAGCACCCCATGTGGTCCCCAAGTATTGCCAGGAGCAAGCTCTGAGCACGATTAGGTGTATGACCCAACCTTCCTCTCTATCAAAAGAGTACTGGTGGTATAGTGTACCTAATAATATGTGCAAATGTATGAAGACACATTGTAAATTATAACTGTAAGATGCCTGTGTATTACTTTGTGCATGTATAAGCTAAATGACTTATCAATTTAAGAATCTATATATTTCATATTACTTCACTTGAAGTAGCCTAAAATATGAAAAGAATATCTTTAAAAATACAGGTGAAAATCTTGGGAAGTTCTTCATAAAGTTCTAAATCAAAGACCAAGATATATATGTATATATGAGTGCCTTTTCACTAATACCATCTTCCAAAACCCTCTTAAAAAGCTAAGCACAGAAGTCAGAGCAATAGTATAGCGGGGAGTGCCCTTAACCTGCATGCAGCCAACTCGGGTTCTATCCCTGGAGTCCCATATGGTCCCCCAAGCACCCCAGGAGTAATTAATGAGTGCAGAGCCAGGAGTAACCACTGAACATCTCCAGGTGTGGCCCAAACAAAAAAGGAAGCTAAGCACAATTCTGGAAATGTTAGTAAGAACCAACAACAACTTAATAGAGTTTCAAGGATCACAATTTCTGGATGAAGATGGACTTAAGTCTGCTTTACTGTTAAGTCTCAAATATGCCAGAACTTTGCTAGAGCCAAGTGTAACAAACCACCATCACCAAGTTCTTTCTAAACCACCAAGTCCCTGGGATCCCTTAATCCTCTGCTATTTCAACTTAAAATCTTACTTAAAGTACAGGTAGTAATAAGTGTACTAATGTCCAAATTTAATTATGTTTAAGGGTAAATTCTCAATTGATTTAAAACAAATTCACTAGGGAAATAGTCTGTAAAACAGATTCATGTAGAAAAATGACTCCATTGTACACTGTGATGTAGTAATGGTGCAAATTAAAATATTAATAATTGTTTTTGACATTATATATATATATATCACTTGATCACTTGACATCCTGTTACTCATTGTTTTTGCTCAAGCGGGTGCCAGTAACATCTCCATTCATCCCTGTCGCGTGCTAGTGTAGCCCAATGGCATCTGCTCGTTCTAGGAACACGAAGAACCTCAAACCAATCATTCAGGGTCTTGACGAAGACCTGGGGAGGGAGGAAATGGGGAGAAGAAATGAACAGAAACTTCCTCAAAAAAGAAATTCAAGTGGCCAAAAGGCACATGAAAAAATTCTGTACTTCATTAATCATCAGGGAGATACAAAAAAAAACAACAATGAGATATCATCTCACACCACAAAGACAGGCACACATTTGAAACAACAAAATCAACCAGTGTTGGCATTGATGTGGGCAGAAAGGGACGCTCCTTCACTGTTGTTGGGAATGACTGGTCCAGCCTTTTTTGGAAAACAATATGGGCATTCCTTCAAACACTAGAAATTGAGCTTCCATGTGACCCAAAATACCACTTCTGGGAATATATTCCAAGGGTGCAAGAAAGCACAGTAGAAGTGACATCTGCACCTGTATGTTTATTCCAGCACTATTTACAATAGCCAGAATCTGGAAACAACCCAAGTGCCCGAGAACAGATGACTGGTTGAAGAAGCTCTGATACATTTACACAATGGAATACTCTGAAGCTGTTAGAAGAGATGAAATCATGAAATTTGCCTTTAAGTGGATGGTCACGAGAGTATCATGCTATGTGAAATGAGTCAGAAAGAGAGGGACAGACATACAATGACTACACTCATTTGTGGAATATAAAGTAGCATACTATGTGAACTAAGGACAGTAGAGATAAGGCCAGGAGGATCACTCCACTGTTTGGAAGCTGGCCTCACGTGCTGGGGGGAAAGGCAGTTGGGATGGACAAGGAACCACTAAGTAAATGATGGTTGGAGGAATTGCTAGGGATGGGAGATGTGTGCTGAAAGTAGACTAAGGATCAAACATGATGGCCTCTTAGTATCTTGTATTGTAAATCATAATGCCCCAAATTAGAGAGAGAAGGAATGTACCTACCTGCCACAGAGTTAGGGGGTGGGATGGGGTGAGGGTGGTGGGAGGGACACTGGGAACAATAGTGGTGGAAAGTGTGCACTGGTGGAGAGATAGGTGCTCGATTATTATATGAAACGTAATCATAAAAATTTGTAACTGTCACATGGTGATTCAATAAAAAAATTTTAATTAAAAAAATTAAAAATAAAAAATGCCAAGTCTGGGGGCTGGAGAGATAGCACAGCAGGTAGGGCGTTTGCCTTGCATGAGGCCGACCCGGGTTCGACTCCCAGCACCCCATGTGGTCCTCTGAGCACCGCCAGGAGTAACTCCTGAGTGCAGAGCCAGGAGTAACCCCCTGTGCATCGCCGGGTGTCACCCAAAAAGCAAAAAAAAAAAAATGCCAAGTCTGTTAAAAGTAAAATAAATAAATAACCTGATGCATTGCCAAAAGAAAAATACGAAATTTTTCTGAGAATAGTTTTATAGTAAACTGCATGGTAGTGGAAAGAGAACTCGAGGTTATTTAGGTAGTCAATATGCCAATGTTCCTGCTTTTTGCTTTGAATGGCCGGGTACTTGCCAATACCTTTTTTTTTTAAGTAGAAACAGTATTTTGTGGTCACTGAGTAGTTTTTGAAATACATTTTTTTCTTATAGCATTACACAAGCAATTGTGACAGGAGTGTGGCCTCACATCATCCTGTAAAAACTTGCTTAAAGTGAGGAATTGTGTAATGTGAAATATTTTAATACTTTAAAAAATACCTAAATCGATTTTTAAAGAACCATGTAAATGTATGTACTAAACCTGTAGCACCTGTAAAGCTTTCTTGGCATTTACCCTACAAAAACAATATTTTAGTATGAAATTGCAGAATGTAAGGTGACCATACACTCATTTTAAATACCAGGGCCTAATTTGAAAGGTCTAAAATCATTATATTGAAGTTTACCCTTGTGCCAAAGTGCCAGTGGTGTATTAATTGGTCTAGTTGTGAACTATTTCAAAGTAAACCCTAGAATAAGTTTTATATAACTGAAAACGTTTGAAACTGCTAAAGCAATTTCTTTTTAAAAGAGATGTGAAATGCAGTATAGCCTTACTAAAGCTCAGTTCAGCTGTAGACCGTGTTTTGGCTTTCAGTATTTTGTGACCTATGAGTACAGTATATTATGCTATATCGGTTTTGTTTTTCATCAGTTAAATGCAGTCCAGGGAACCACATACAAAATAGGAAATCTCTCACATAATATCTTGATAGCATGTCCTACTACTTTAGAGAGAAATAGGAATATAGTAGTTAACCATCTGATAGTAAACTTCAAAAATGTGTGGTTCATTAACATTAATCCCAACTGTAACCAACTTGTGAATTTGTCTGCCTTTCTGATAAGTAAAGTAAAGGCCCTCCCGTTGATCGTCGATTTGCTCGAGCGGGCCCAGTAACGTCTCCATTGGAGACTTTGTTGTTACTGTGTCTGGCATATTGAATACTCTCGGTAGCTTGCCGGGCTCTCCGAGAGGGGCGGAGGAATCGAACTCGGGTCGGCCATGTTGGCCGCTTGTAAGGCGAACGCCCTACCCGCTGTGCTATCGCTCCAGCCCTTTCTGATAATTTTCAGCATAATAGCTAACCTGTAGTTTTTTAAGTTTTAGATATTATACTGGGCCTGCTCAAGCAAATCGATGAACAACGGGAGGACAGCACTACAGATATTATACACAATCAAATAAATTCTAAAGATAAATACATAAATTACATATGTAAATTTATGGAATTTATAAGTGCATTGAACATGCTTTTTAAAAAAATTTTCTTCCTCCCAAAATGTCATAAATAAGAATTTGGGTTGGCTGATTGATGTGGTGTTGGTGTGCTCTCTCTGGCCGGGCCTAAGCCTCGATGGACATTCCTTGTGAATGGCACCGCTCTTCTCCTTCTACCAGGGGGCCTCTCGCTTCTCCCCCACCTCGCGGTGGGGGAGGGGGCCATTCAGGGGTGCGGACCCCGGCCCGATCCCGCTCTTGCCGCTCTCCCGGCACGCACGGGGAGTGGGCTTTGGGGTCGTCTGACGCGGTGGACAACCCTTGCTCTGTGGGGCCCTCCCCGGTTCCCATTCTCTCGAGGGGGCCCCCTCCTCACGGAAATCTGATCTTGCAAAGAACGATTTCTGGCTTCAGCCTGAGTCCATGGCTATCGGTTGATGGGACCAAGTGAACCTCAGAAACAGCTCACCTCTACCCAGTGGCACTGCTGAAACACTGCCCGGACCACACCCAGCTGTACTCTGACTCCTGATTCAAGAATCACTCCTGGCAGTGCTCGGGGACCATATGGGATACCAGGATTGAACCCACTTGGCCACCTGCAAGAATTCAGAGTGGAAATTCTTAATGAGTGCAAAGAAACCATGAATGGACATCCAATAAAACACAAGAATACATGACATCAAAAATGAGAGAGCCACAGACAGAAATGACAGATCTGAAAAACTTGGTCAGGAAACTGAAAAACTCAGTGGAATACCTCAGCCGCAGAGTGACCGCTGCTGAGGATAGACTCTGTGAGCCCTAGGATGAGAAATAGAAAACCCTCCTGTGGCAGCAGAAGATGGGAAAAAGCCTCAAAATAAACGAACTGATGACGAGAACTTTGGATGAATTTCACTGAGGGCCAGGAAGACAACACTGATGAAGAATAGCAACAGTCAAAAACATTGCTCAGAAGTTCCCAGAGATGCAGAGCGCGTGAACCCAGATCCAGGCAGCACAAAGGGCACAGCAAAAAAAAAAAAAAATGATCCAAATAAAAACATCCAAGGTACATCCTAATGAGAATGATGAAAACACAAGATTGAGATAGAATACTGAAAGCAGCAAGATCAAAGAAGAAAATTACATACAAAGGAACATCCTTAAAATTGACAACAGACCTGCATACCTGCCTAAAGGAACCCTCCAAGCCCAGAGTTAAGAGTGAGATGTAATTAAAAATAAAAAAACCAGTGTAATGAATGCCTCACCAAGAAGAGTACTTTACCCAACCAGACTCTCATTCAGATTTGAAGGAACAATACACAACTCCACAGATAAACAACAACTCAAGAACTTCATAGATATGAAACCCTTTACAAGAAAAATTAAAGAGGCCCCTTTAAGGCAAGATGAATCCCATATCAGACCAAACTTCTAAAGAAAGATGGCACAAAACTCCTTGACAATAGTCTCTCTCAATGTCAGTGAGATACCAATTAAGATACATGGTGGCAAGATAGATTAGAAAATTAAACCCAACATTCTGCTGTCTGCAAGAAACATGCTTGAATAGCCAGAGCAAACAGACACAAAGCTAAAGATTAGAAGACAATTTTTCTTTTCAGGTCACACCCAGCGTTGCACAGCAGTTACTCCTGGCTCATGCACTCAGGAATTACTCCTGTCAGTGCTTAGGGGACCATATGGGATGCTGGGAATCGAACTTGGGTTGTCTCATGCAAGGCAAATGCCCTACCTGCTGTGCTATCACTCCAGCCTCTGAAGACAATTGTTTAAGCTAAAAAAATAAAATCCATAAAAATACAGGGGTGGCCATACTGGTATTAGGCAACATAGACTTTAGGCTCTAAAAGGCAGCAAGAGACAGTCATTTCTAAATGACCAGGGGGTATGTACTGCAGGAAGAATTCATGAACACCTAATGAGGGACTAGCAAACTACTTAACTACTAATAGATTTGAAGGAAGACACTGATAACAACACAGTCATGGTGGAGACTTGTTCTTGTTACTGTTAAATTTATTGAATCACCGTGAGAAAAGTTACAGAGCTTTCGGGTTTAAGTCTCAGTCATAAATGATCAAACACCCATCCCTTCACCAGTAATTATTTTTCACCAACAAGAACCTCAATATACCTTCCTCCCACCCCTCCCAATACCTGTGTGGCAGATAATTTCTACTTATCTCTCTCTCTACTTTGATTACATTCATTATTTCAACAAAATTAAAAAAAAAGAATCTGGGGCCTGAGAGATAAGACAGTGGCATTTACCTTACAAAAGTAGAATATTTTATGCTTGTCTTGCATGAGGTCAACCCAGATTTGATGTTTTCTGTTCCATATGGTCCCCCGAGGACCATCAGGAGTAATATCCAAGTTCAGAGGCAGGAGTAAGTCCTGTGCACCGCCAGGTGTAGCTCCTTTCCCCCACAAAAATAACACCAAAACACAAACAAAAATACAGGGTGGGTGGAAACAGGAGTTAAGGTGCTTGTCATGCATGTGGCCAACCTGAGTTGGATCCCCAGCACTGCATTATTTTGCAGTAGCACTGTGGCACTGTCCTCTTGTTGTTCATCGATTTGCCCGAGCGGGCACCAGTAACATCTCCATTGTGAGACTTGTTGTTTCTGTGTTTGGCATATCGAATACGTCATAGGTAGCTTGCCAGGCTTTGCTGTGCGGGCAAGATACTCTCGTAGCTTGCTGGGCTCTCTGAGAGGGGTGGAGGAATCGAACTTGGGTCGGCCAGGTCAGCCGCGTGCAAGGCAAATGCCCTACCCACTGTGCTATTGCTCCAGCCATATTTTGCAGTATTGTTTGCAATTGTCAGAAGTTGAAAACAATCCAAGTGCCTATTATGATATTCTGGTAGTAGAGAGTGGTGAAGTACCATTGCAAGTATAAAACAATTATATGGAGGACTAGAGTGACAGTACAGTAGATATGGCACTTGCCTACAAGTGTAAAATAATAGTATGGAGGTCTAGAGTGATAGTACAGTGGATGTGGTGCTTGCCTTGCACACGGCCTTCCTGGGTTTGGTCCCCAGCATCCCATATGGTCCCCTAAGCCTCACCAGAAACGATCCTGAGCACAGAGCCAAGAGTCAGCCCTGAGCACCACTGAGTGTGGGTCCAATAAGCAAAATAGAGGTAAGTAGCAAAATAACATTGAAACTGTCATAAACCATGTTACCTAACAAAAGGGCTGGAGCAATGGCACAGCGGGTAGGGCATTTGCCTTGCATGCAGTTGACCCGGGTTCGATTCCTCCGTCCCTCTAGAAGAGCCCGGCAAGCTACCGACAGTATCCCGCCTGCACGGCAGAGCCTGGCAAGCTCCCCGTAGTATATTCGATATGCCAAAAACAGTAACAACAAGTCTCACAATGGAGGCGTTACTGGTGTCCACTCAAGCAAATCGATGAACGATGGGAGGACAGTGCTACAGTGCTACCTAAAAAAACCTTTAAAAATTGAAACACAGTTAAGGAAGGGAGACGGGGAGGAAGAAAGAGTATCCACAAAGGAATACTACTCAGCTATAAAAATATGTGAAATTTTGCCATTTACAACCACTTAGAACACCTGCGGGATTATACGCTTAGCAAATTAAGCCTGATGGACATTTCATTTATATGTGGTATACAGAAAAGACCACCAGGGCCATATCTGGTGGTGCTTGGGATCTTCAGGGTGACACCCAGTTGTGCTTAGTGGACATGCAGGGTCGACTATTGAGCTTGCATCCTTGAGTATGCAGGACATGTGCTCCAGCCCTTTGGGTCACTCTTTTTTATTTCGTTTGGTTTTGGACCATACCCTATGGTCCAAGGAAACTGCTCCCAGCTTCATGCTGTGGGTTGCTATTGGTGGTGATTGGGGAAATGATGTCAGGGGTCAAACCCAGGGTTCCAGCATGCAAAGCACCCAACCCTTGCAACCCTCAGAGCTATCTCCCAAGCCGCAGGGATGTTTTGTTTGTTTGTTTGTTTGTTTAAGTTCTGAATAATTTGCCTAGATTTAGCGTAGTTTCTTTATCCAGTCAGCAACTTAAGGGCATTGTGATGTGATTGCTTCCAAGATTGGGAATAAATAAAAATCAGTCAATAAAACTTTTGTAAATATCTGAGTAAAGATTTTTGTGCAGACTTGTTTGCAACTCTTCTGGGGTGGTTATCAAGGAGAGTAGTTGTTAAGTAAGAACTCAGTTTATTTTTGTAAGAAGCAACGCTACTGGGAGACTGGGGCAATAGCACAGCAGGTAGGGCGTTTGCCTTGCACATGGCCGACCCGGGTTCAATTTCCAGCGTCCCATATGGTCCCCTGAGCACCGTTGGGTAATTCCTGAGTGCAGAGCTAGGAGTAACCCCTGAGCATCGCCGTGTGTGACCCCAAGAGAAAAAAAAGAAACAACCCTACTCTAGTCCAGAGTGACTGTCCTCTTTTGTGATTCCACCTTCGATAATGAAAAGTTTCTATTGCTTCATGGCTTTGCACAGTTTGGTTGGTATTGGTATTAAGGATTTCGGTCATTCAAGTAGGTATAGAATGGTTATCTCATTGTTATTTTAAAGTTTTATTTTTCTTATGATACATTTTCATATACTTGTTTGCCATCTGTCTAGTTTTTGATGAACTGTCTGTCAAGGTCTTTGGCTATTCATTTATTTATTGTTGAATTTTAAGCTTGTTTTGCACATGGCCGACTTGGGATCAATTGCCAGCACACATATGGTTCCCCGAACATTGTCAGGAGTGAGTGATCCATGATTACAGGGCCAGGAGTAGTAAGCCCTGAGCACTGCCAGGTGTGCTCCCTCCAGTAAACTTTTTTTTTTAAAAAAGAGGTTTTTGTACATTTCCCACTGCCAATATCCTCTGTGTTCCATGATTCAATAAAAAACAAATTAAAATTTTTAGAGGTTTTTGTGCATTTTGGTTAATAGACAGCTCTGTCTTTGGAAAATACTTTCTCCCTGTCTGTGGCTTGTTTCTCATTCTCTTCACAGTGTCTTCTACAGAGTATTATTTTACTTTAATGAAGTCCAGCTTGGCGGTTAATTCTCTCTTAGACTTTGGCATTGTATTTCAGAAGTCATTGTGAAACCCAGATTCATCTAGATTTTTTTTCCTCCAAGTTATCTTAGAGGAGTTTAATGATTTGAAGCTTCACATGTAGTTATGTGAACCATAGCACTGTAGCACTGTCCTCCTGTTGTTCATCAATTTGCTTGAGTGGGCACCAGTAATGTCTCCATTGTGAGACTTGTTACTGATTTTGACATATCAGTAACAGATACAGAATACGCCATGGGGAACTTGCCAGGCTTTGCCATGAGGGCTGGGTACTCTCGGTAGCTTGCCGGGCTCTCCGAGAGGGATGGAAGAATCGAACCCGCGTCGGCGACATGCAAGGCAAACACTATCCGCTGGGCTATCGCTCTAGTCATATTTAGTTAAATTTTGTGAAGGGTGTGAGGTTTGTATCCAAATTCACTTTTTTTGCTTGTGTATGCCCAGTGTTTTAACACCCTTGAAAAGACAGTTGTTGAAGAGGCCGTATTTTCTCCACATCACTCTGTGAGCCAGCTTTCCAGTTTTGTTGCCTTTGGTAATGTGTTGCTTCCTTATGCTGTTTTGTTATACCCCATGTGGGAGAAATCATTCTGTATCTGTCCTTTCCCTCTGACTGACTTCACTCAGCATGATGCCCTCTAATTCCATCCATGTAGTGGCAATTTATATGACTTTACCTTTTATATTACTGAATAGTATTCCATTGTGTATATGTACTACAGTTTCTTTAACCAGTTACCTGCTTTTGAGCATCTGGGCTGTTTCTAGATCTTGGCTATTGTATACAGTGCTTCAGTGAATATAGGGGCATAGATACCTTTCAAAAATCATATTTTGGGGCCCTTAGGGTAGATGCTGAGAAATGAATTATTGGGTAGTATGGAAGCTTAATTCCTAGAAAATTTTTTGTTTCATTTTTCATAACTAGAATAATTTTTATTTAATTTCAAAAATTATTCTCTACTTCTAGAAAGGTTTCTCCTTCCATTTTCTGAAAATTATTTCTTCACTTGGTTATGGGTAGCGTGTGAAGGGGGGAGCAAGGAAGGTTACCCCTAAGGAAACAGGGTTATCGCCCCTCGGCATGACCCACCTTGGTCTCCAGGGAAAATGCCTGGTATTAACACTGTTGTAACCATGATATCTAAACTGTAGCACTGTAGCACTGTCCTCCTGTTCATCGATTTGCTGGACGGGCACCAGTAAAGTCTCCATTGTGAGACTTGTTGTTACCGTTTTTGGCATATGGAATACCTTACGGAGAGCTTGCCAGGCTCTGCTGATCTAAACTGTAATAAAACAAAAACCCAGATTGACCCTTTTTAAATGGGCAAGCAGGAGCTGGACTAGTGTCAACAGATCCAGACTTCTTTGGTTATGAAACCATTTCCTATTTCACCGATTTGCTTTCCTAATGCTTGAAGTGTGACTGTTTCATCCTGGTAAATTTTATTTATGTCATGGAGTGCCTCCTCAAGTCTAAATAGCAGGTTTTCCAGACAGAAGAAATAGATTCAATAAGAAGGCATAGTATGATTTTCTCCTGTTAGACCACTTAAATTTTTAAAAAATTTAAGAATTTACGATTTAAAATTTATCTCTAGGTAGTAAATACTTAAAAAGCAAAATACACTAGAATGTAACAAATAATGAAAGTTTTCCCTGGCCTAGGGAGATAACTCAAAGGGCTAGTGCTCATGCTTTGTGTGTTGGAGCCCAAGTTTGTTCACTGGGTTCCCCAAGTACTCTTAGAAGTAGTCTCTGAGCACCACCAGATGCGACCCAAAACAGGAAAACGTTATTTTTCATTTTTCCCTAATGCCCCTGTTCTGTTTATATCCATAGAATTATGCACTTGTTTTTCTTTACAGTCTTTACACACACTTTAATCAAATGTGCATGTTGGTCAGCCGTAGTTGTGACATCAAGAACAACCTCCCACACACAGCATAGAGCCAGGGAAGCCAGTCACTAACATTTGCGAACTTCATGGACTTTATCGTCGAAGCAGAGAAGAAGAGCACTGTAACCTAGATGTGAACATGATGCAAAGTAAAGTAATATGATAAAGAGGGAAATGAGCTGTTTCCTCATAAAGAAAACTTTTATTAGAATGAAATTGGTCTGGGACTCAGAAATAGATAGATTACTTCTGGAAATATATCCCGGAGATACAAAAAAGTATAGTAGAAAAGACATCTGCACTTGTATGTTCATTGCAGTACTGTTCACAATAGCCAGAATCTGGAAAAAACCCAAGTGCCCGAGAACAGATGACTGGTTAAAGAAACTTTGGTACATCTACACAATGGAGTACTATGTAGCTGTTAGAAAGGATGAAGTCATGAAATTTACATACAAGTGGTACTACATGGAAAGTATCATGCTATGTGAAATGAGTCAGAAAGAGAGGGACAGACATAGAAAGATTGCATTCATCTGGGGAACATAAAGAAACAAAATAGGAGACCAAAACCCAAGAATGGCCGAGATAAGTACCAGGAGGTTTACTCCATGGCTTGGAGGCCAGCCACACATGCTAGGGGAAAAGGCAGCTCAGAAAGAGAAGGGAGCACCAAATAAAGGGTGTTGGGAGGATCCTCCCAGAATAGGAGATGCATGCTGAAAGTAGACTATAGACCGAACATGACTGCCACTCAATGCCTCTTTTGCAAACCACAGCACCCAAAAGGAGAGAGAGAACAGAGGGGAATGCCCTGCCACAGAGGCAGGGTGGGACGGGAGGAATGGGGGGTGGGAGGGATACTGGGACCCGTGGTGATGGAAAATGGGCACTGGTGGAGGGATGGGTACATGATCATTGTATAATTGAAACCCAAGCACAAAAATTTGTAAGTCTACAGCTGTACCTCATGGTGTTTCACTAATAAAATTTTTTTTAAAAATTGCTTTTCTTCCCTTATCATAATAGTTTAGATAAAACATTCCTAGAAACAATAATTTCATAATTTAGTGGATCTCAGAAAAGTGAGTGAATCTCTGTCAATTATTAATTAGGAATGAAATTTTTTCTCTGTGAAAGGGAGAACCTTATTCTTTATCTGCCATGGATATTTCCTGGCTATATTATAACATACATTTAGCTGGAGTTCTTTTCCTTTTCTTTGTAAATATAAATTCAGAACAGTGGGGGAAATGATGAAAACTTTCTGAACTTTTTTAAAAAATTATTTTTTTTAACAAACAGCTGTGTAAAATAAAAACCTCAGTGACTTTGTCAGAGATTAGGTGTCCACGGATATGAAAGCTTTTTAAGTTCTCAATTCTAACTCATCGTCCTTATTCCAAAGCAAATTTTGTCCTCATCTGGTTGTATAATCAGGATCACTCCTAGCAGGTTCAGGGGACCAGGTTCAGGATACTGGAAATCCCGCTGGGTTTAGCTGCATGCAATGTAGGTGTGTAACCTGCCGCACTCACTCCCTGGTCCCCAAAGCTATCATTTTAAAAGCACTTAGTCCTCACCTTCTGTTGTTCTTCAGTTTGGGGGCAGGCGATAGAAATCGCTTCTTAAAGTATGTTGACTTGCCTTGCACATGGCTGACCCAGGTTCAATCCCTGACGACCCATATGGTCCCCTAAGCACCACCAGGAGTGGTACGTGAGTGAAGAGCCAGGAGTAACCTATGAGAATTGCAGAGATGTCCCAAAACAAAACCCAAAAAATGTACGCTGAATGACTTAAGTTTTCATTTTGAGAATAATTCCAGAGTGTGTTCCTGTTTGATATTGTACCACCTGCATCCTCTCATCTGCTGCAGATTCTTTTTCTTTTGTAGCACCTTCTTTCAAAAGATCTGTAACTTGAAACTCCTCACAGGAAATTGTAAATCAATTATAACCTTAGTCATATCAATAAAGAGGAATGCGTCGAGGTAACTCATTTGTTTTCACAAGTCTGTGATGATCATAAAAGGAGTTCTCCAAAAAGTACTGGACTTCAGAGGAGAATTCCAAACTAAATCTGATTCTACAGTGATTCTACCTGACTCTTCCTCCAAATTAGGTCAAAATTCCTTCCAGCTGGAGGTCGGCTACAGGCTCTGGGCTATGTGTGCCCAAAGTTTTAAGTGCTGTGAAGCTGTTGTCAAAGAACAAAGACTGTTTGTGTCTTACAGAGAGATCAGCCAGACAGACTGACAGGCTAAGCAAGTCACAAGCTGGGGTCATACATGTTTACATTAAGCGAATACATCCAGCTTTCAGAGCACTCCGGTTTTATTGCATAGATCAGATTATACTGTTTATTTAGCTAACACCATTTCCCTCAACACACTGAAAAAGACTGAAGCAATAAATCTTGAAGATTTAGAAAAATGTTTAAAATAAGCAGGGTCATATTACAAGATAGCTGAAGTAGGAAGAAAGAAACTATGCATAAGAAAGCAGCGAAGCTAAGTTCAGACCAGTTTTCCTATCTTTGAAAGGATGCAGTGTGAATCTGTGGAGTATAGATTTCCAGCGTAGAGGTATTTGTTAAAAGTGATCATTTTCTTTCTTTTTCTTTTAAATTTTTATTAGTGAAACACCATGAGGTACAGTTGTAGACTTACAAATTTTTGTGCTTGTGTTTCATTTATACAATGACCAAATATCCATCCCTCCACTAGTGCCCATTTTCCAAGTGGACTCAGATATCTGCCTAATGCCATGTACAAAAGTAAGATCAAAATGGATTAAAGACCTCAACATCAGACCGTAATCCATAGGGTACATTGAAGACAAAAGTTGGCAAAACCCTCCATGACATTGAAGCTAATGGTATCTTCAAAGATGTCACGCCACTGGCCAAGCAAGTGAAAACAGAGATCGACAAATGGGACTATCTTAAACGAAGAAGCTTCTGCACCTCTTTTTTTTTTTAATTAGTGAATCACCAGAGGTACTGTTACATACTTAAAAACATTTGTGTTTCCATTTCAGTCTCCGTTTCAGTCGTACAATAATCGGTTACCCATCCTCCACCAGTGCCCATTCTCCTCCACCAGGGTTCCAGTGTCCTCCCACCCACCCCACCCCATCCCCCATCACCCCACCACACCTCTGTGGCAGGGTATTCCCTTTTCTCTCTCTCCTTTTGGGTGTTGTGGTTTGCAATGGAGGTATTGAGTGGCCATCATGTTCAGTGTATAGTCTATTTTCGGCAGCTCCCAACCGGGGCGGGTCCTCCCAGCACCCTTTACTTGGTGTTCCCTTCTCTGAGCTGCCTTTCCCCCCAGCATGTGAGGCCAGCTTCCAAGCTGTAGGGAAAACTTCCTAGTCCTTATCTCTGCTATTCTTGGATGTTAGTCTCCCATTCTGTTGCTTTATATTCCACAGATGAGTGCAGTCTTTCTATGTCTGTCCCTCTCTTTCTGACTCATTTCAAAAGTGATCATTTTCGTAAAATTTGAATTAACCATGCCAATTCTGATTTTTTCCCCAGAGATTCTTCTATTTTACTGTAGATGACATATCATCTGTGTCAGCATATTGATTTTTTACTGGTGGGTTTGCTTTGGGAGCCTTACCCGACGGACGGTGCCTGGGGAGGCACAGTGCTCAGAAATCGCTCCAGGTCGTGCTCAGGGTCACAAAGTGCTGGAAGTTGAACTTGGACCTCCTGCAGGTCAAGCCTGCTCTCAGCCCTTTCAGCTCTTTCTCCAGCCCACAACATACTGACTTTTCGTGTGTACAAATTAAAAATGTTCTGTTTTATGTTTTAGTGGGGGGCACACCCGATGATGGTCAAGGGTTCCTCCTGGTCTATGCTCAGGAATCACTCCTGGCAGTGCTCAGGGGACCATGTGGGATGCTGGGGATCAAAAGCTGGTCAGCTGCCTGCAAGGCAAGCTCTGCTATCTCTAACAGCCCTAAAAAGTGTTTAACCTCATAATTTATAAGCAATAACGGGAATTTCCATTATACTTTTTTTTCTTTTTTCTTTTTTTTTTGGTCACACCTGGCTCTGCACTCAGGAATGACTCCTGGCAGTGCTCAGGGGACCATATGGGATGCTGGGAATATGAACTCAGGTTGGCCTCGTGCAAGGCAAACGCCCTACCCGCTGTGCTATCTCTCCAGCCCCAATTTCCATTATTCTTTACAGAAGATTTTACTTAGTCTCCTTTTTAATGTCTCAGCTTCTGAACTTTTAACTCTACTCTTTCTTTCATGGTCTCGAATTATTTCCTCTCTTAAGCCAGAAAGGTAATTCAGGGATAAGGACTCCTGCCTTGAAATATTTCTTTATTTCTTAAGTAACAAAGGACTTAAGATTGATAGAAATGAAAACTTACTCAGTTTTTTTTTTTACTGCTTGCCCCAATTCATTTTTTCAGAGCTCGTATCCATACAGAAAAATCATGACATTTTCACATGAATACTTTAAATAGAGCACATAAAGCTATGATAAGACACCTTTAAAGTGAGAGATTAATTCAAATGCAAGACTCCTGGTCTTGAATCTTAGCTCTTGGATTTTATCTTTGAAAATTAATGGCTTCTTTTTTACTGTTATTTGGGACACTATTTCCTAATGTAACATGTAATAATTTATTGAGCTATGTTTTCATTTCATATTAGTTCCTATTGGTATATAATATTCTTCATTTCAATTACACAGTATGAAAAATTACTTTAAGTTTGTGCAAAATAATAAATACAGATTTATTCATTGAAACTCAATTTAAATGAAACCTAAATTTCAACAGTTCATCAGGAACTATTTAAAAAAATGTTGATGCTCCATTTTTCCCCCTAAATTTTTATTCCAGGGGCTGGAAAGATAATACAGTGGGTAGGGTGCTTGCCTTGCTCATGGTTGACCTGGATTCTGTTTCTAGCACCCTATCTGATCCCCTGAGCCCTGCCAGGACTGAGTCCTGAAGATCACCTTATGTGGACTCCAAACAAAAAGTTCAAAGAATGTTTATGTTCCATATAAAATTTGATATACAGTGATATGCTATACAACCAAGAGATTCGAGAAGGTCTTTGAGATAATAAAGGAAACTTTTATGATACATAAGACTATGATTTAAAATCTAATGCAATAGCATTTGCCTCTAGGAAGAACAGAGGATGGAGGTAGATGACTGGAGACTAGAAGTATTTTTTGTTTGTTTGTTTGGGCCACATCCAGCGATGCTCAGGGCTCACTTTATGACTCTGCACTCAGGAATTACTCCTGGCAGTGCTTGGAGGGCTCTCTGAAGTGCTAGGAACTGAACCCAGTTCAACCACGTGCAAAGAAAATGTCCTACTCGCTGTGCTGTTTTTTATTTTAACCCCTAGAAATATTTTTAAAATTATATTAGCATAGTTACCTTGTGCTTTTGAAAATTATTTTAAAGTATCACTTTGATTAAGAAAACACTAATAATCAAATCTTCCTGAATTGAACTCTCAAACAGAAAGTTTACTGTATTTAATATTCTCCTATACAGTTAATTTTCACTATTATTGAAAGGGAGTATGGTGTCACCAGCAGGTCAGCCTATACATGTGGGGTGAGTGCATCAGCAGCCTGATGGTGCCTTCAGGCTTCCTGATACCCCAGAATTGTTGCTGTGCCTTTGGCCAGACCCAACAACTTGGGTCCAAGTTTATCAAGAAATTAAATGGCAAAAAGTTTGGTATGTGGGAGTCACGCCCACAAACCACTTCTGACTCAGCTATACAGGCTCATTTATTGGCCTTATTTCAGAGACACATAAATCTCGAAAGATATCAAAAGTCACAGTTAATCCTGGACCTGTGCATGGCTGAACAGACCAGGATAAATCAGAGGGGGACGGGTTGGCCAGAGGCCTGCCCAAGCAGAGCCCCCAGCAGCCACTTGCTTCCACAACCCAAAATTGCCACCATATCCCCCCGCCCCCAGCCTGACTCCACTGTCTCAGGACAGACCTCACCGAGATATAATCTGCCAAAAATTCTGGGATGCAGGCTTTGTGACTGAAATCTCCAGGCTTTCTTGGGGTGGGGAAGGGCTGGCTGCCTCCACCTCTCTGTACTTCTGAAAGCCTCGGCAGTCACATCCGCATTCCACAGTGGCCACCAATTGAAAAGCTACTTCAGCCTTACCATCCCGATAAAAATACTGAATGCCCTGAACGAACACCATGACCTCTTAGCACCTGTATTGCAAACCATCATGCACAAAAGTAAAAGGAGAGAGAGAGAGAGCAAGAAGGAAAGTGCCCCCCATAGAGGGAGCCTAGGGGTGGGGGTGGGGTGTTGAGGGATGGTGGTAGGGAAATGGGGGTGGGACATTGGTGGTGGGAAATGTACACTGGTGGAGGGATGGTTGCTGATCATCGTGTGACTGAAACCCAATTATGAACAGCTTTGTAATGGTCTATCTCATGGATATTCAATTAAAAAATTTAAAAAAACAAAACAAAAAAAAGTAATGTGGAGTTCCTGCCCAATCAATCAGCTTAATCAATGGCTGAATAAACAGCAGTACTCCTACATTAAAAAAAAGAAGAAGAACATGGACTATTTTTTTATAATGTAGGAGTACTGCTATTTATTCAGCCACTGATTAAGCTGATTGATTAGGCAGGAACTGTACATTACTTTTTCTTTTTATTCAGAATGTTAATTTTATTTTATTATTACTTATTTCCCCCCCTTTTTTATTGATTCACTGTGAGATACAGTTACAAAGCTTTCATGTTTGAGCTTCGGTAATGCAGTCATCAAACACCCATCCCTTCACCAGTGCATGTTTTCCACCACTAAAATCCCCAGAATAACCCCCCACCCCCCACCCCCATTCCAACCCTTCCCCTGCCTGTGTGGCAGACAATTTCCCCCATACTCTCTCTTTACTTTGGTTACATTCAATATTTTGACACCAGTCCCACCCCCACCCAACCTGCCAAAAAGGCAATGCTAGACGATTTATTTTGTGTTGCTTGTTATAGCTAGACTATAATGTCCAGGCAATTCTGTCTCGTTCTCTTCCGGGAGCTTTAGTTTATAGTCTCTGGGTCTTGGCCATTGGTGAGATTACATGGTACTAGGGGCAGTTTGTGGGTGTGACTGCCAAGCTACTGAAAAACTGGGGAGCGGGGGGGGGGGGGGCGGGAGGAGGCCCAATCCCGATCCAAGCGGGCTTGAAGATCTCAGTCACAGGTTTCTGCCTACCTCCACACCACCAGCCCTAACTGCATCTTTTGATCTCTTTCGAGATTTGTGGGGTCTCTGAAATAAAGCCAATAAATGAGCTTGTGTAGCTGAGCGAGGTGGTTTGTGAGAGTGGCTCCCACCTACCTAACTTTTGGCTGCTTAATTTCTTGGTAAACTTGGCCCCAAGTGGTTCAGGTCTGGCCAAAGACACAGCAGCAATTTGCAGGTATCTGGAAGTCTGAAGGCACCATCAGGCTGCTGATGCACTCGCCCCGCAGGTACAGGCTGACCTGCTAATGGCACCATACCCCCACACGGACCATTTTTTTTAAAAAAAGCATAATTGAAATTGAAATGAAAATTTTAATATAACAGAAGATTTTAGCTGTACTGTTCATCTGTGGCTATGAGAAAATGATTTTTCCTTTAATGTTTTGCTTTATACAGAATATTTACTATGATAAATTATTTGTAATTCACAGTTACTGTGAATTCCTTTTAGGAATATGACAGTTTAATTTTTTTATTTCTGGTTTTGAGTAACATTGAGTTCGCATAAAACAGTTTGCCCAAATTCTACTTGACTTTAGCAAGTGAAGTATTCACACCAACACGTGTTATTTTTGTTCTTTTGTATGTGTGCCAGTCTCACTGATTGAGGTGAAATCTTATTGTTTTTCTAATTTGCATTTCCCTGGTGATAAGTGATGCAGAACATTTTTTATATACCTGTTGACTATCTGTATGTTTTCCTTAACAAAGTTTCTGTTCACTTCCTTTCTCTCTCTCTCTTTCTCTCTCTCTTACACACACCAAACACACACGAGTGTGCATGCACACACCTTATCTGCCCTTTGTGACATGATTAGTGGGCAGATATTTTTTCCTAGTGTATAGGGTGGCTTTTATTCTGGTCATGGTTTCCTTTGTCGTACAGTAGTTTCTCAATGCGATGTATTCTCACTTTTTTTTAATCCTTGCTTGGTCTGTTTACCAATGGTACTGCATCATGAAAGGTAAAGGTAAAGGTAAAGGCCCTCCCGTTGATCGTCGATTTGCTTGAGCGGGCCCAGTAACGTCTCCATTGGAGACTTTGTTGTTACTGTGTCTGGCATATCGAATACTCTCGGTAGCTTGCCGGGCTCTCCGAGAGGGGCGGAGGAATCGAACTCGGGTCGGCCATGTTGGCCGCTTGTAAGGCGAACGCCCTACCCGCTGTGCTATAAATTTGATATAATGAAGTGTTCTACCTATGTTTTCCTCAATATAATTTATGGACTTTACTGTGATAATGAGGTATTTAATTCATTTTGAATTGACTTTTATGCATGGTTTTAGATTGGGATCTGAGTTTATTTTTCCACAATATGAGACTGGCCAGTTTTCCAGTATCACTTTGTTAAAGAAGCTTTTCTTGCTCTACTTCCTACTTTTAGTTCCTTAGTCAAAGATTAACTGTCCATATACATGTTTCTGGCATCTCAATTCTATTCCATTGGTCTGAGAGCCTGACAATATTTCAGTACCACACTATCTTGATTACTGTATCTTTATAATATAATTTAATGCTGGGAGAAGAAAGTCTCCTATATTCTTTTTTTTCCCCTGGGTAGCTTGGCTCTTAATGGAAGGCCGGTGGGCTCTTACTCCATATAAACTTCATCAGCATTTGGTCTATGTCTTTTAAAAATGCCACGGATATTTTTGTTTTTGTTTTGGGCCACACCTGTCAGTGTTCAAGGTTTACTCCTGGCTCTATGCTCAAGGATCATTCCTGGCAGACTTGGGGGACTATATGAGGTGCTGGGAATTTAACCTGGGTTGGCTGCAAGGCAATCACCCTACCCACTGCACTATCACTTCAACTTAAAAAAAAAAAGTTGTCATAGTAGTTTTATGGGCTGGAGCGATAGAACAGCGGGTAGGGTGTTTGCCTTGCATGTGGCTGACCTGGCCAACCCAGGTTCGATTCCTCTGCCCCTCTCGGAGAGCCCAGCAAGCTACCAAGAGTATCTCGCCCACTCAGCAAAGCCTGGCAAGCTACCCGTGATGTATTTGATATGCCAAACACAGTAACAAGTGTCACAATGGAGACGTTACTGGGCCTGCTCGAGCAAATCAATGAACAGCAGGAGGACAGTGACAGTGACAGGTAGTTTCATAGGAACTACATTAAATCTATATTGTGCTTTGGATTGGATAAGTTATTTTGATAATATTAATTCTTCCAATTTATAAACATGGGATGTGCTTCCATTTCTTTGACATATTTCTTTTAGTAGTGAAGTAAGTTTTTCTTTGTGTGAACCTTTAATTTCTTTTGTTAGGCTCATTCTTGGGTACCTGATTTTTGTTTTTGTTTTTTTTTTTACAGATGTAGTTGTGAAAGGGATTTTTGAAAAAATTCTCTCTTCTATTTCACTTTTTGCATTTAGGAGTGCCACGAATTTCTGCAAGCTGATTTCAAAGCCTGCTACACTACTGCATGAATTTATTGTCTCGGGGTTATTTTGTAGAGTCTTTTTAGGATTTTCTAAGTATTGTATAATGTCATCTGAAAATAGTGTTAGACTCCTTTTCCAACATGGATATCCTGAGTATCTCTTTTTTACCTAATAACTAAGGAAAGGACTTCCAATTTTATGTTGGATAATAGTGCTGAGAGAGTTGACAATCTTATCCTGTACCTAATCTTGAGGGAATGTTTTCAGTTTTTCTTCTTTGAATATGATGTTAGGGGTCTAGGGGTGGGTTATGGTAGATGATTTTAATATATTAAGGAAAGTTTCTCTATCCCCATTTTATTCAGAGTTTTTATTTTGAATGAGTGTTGGATCTTGTTTCAAATGCTTTCTCTGCAT
The DNA here is from genome assembly GCF_029834395.1 of Sorex fumeus. Lineage (NCBI taxonomy): Eukaryota > Metazoa > Chordata > Mammalia > Eulipotyphla > Soricidae > Sorex > Sorex fumeus. Next base: position 12,337,630 of record NW_026606086.1, on the reverse strand, counting down.
CTTTCTCTGGGTGATACGGTTTTTATCTTTCTTTGTCTTGGTATAGTGTATTGTGATGATCAACTTACATACTAGGCCATCCTTACATCCTGGTAGTGGTAAGTTATCTGGTTCAACCCTCTGGGAGACAATATGGAAACTTACCAGAGAACTAAGAACTGAGCTTCCATATATCAGCAGTTCCACTTCTGGGTATATACCCACAAACCCCAAAAGCTCTACTCAGAAAAGATATTCACACTCCAGTGTTCACTGAAGCACTATTCACAATCGCCCAGATCTGGAAACAACCCAAGTGTCCAAGAATAGATGACTAAATAAAGAAACTGTGGTATATATGCACAATGGAATACAACTTGACTCTAAGAAAAGATGAGAGGCTGGAGAATAGTACAGCGGGTAGGGCATTTGCCCTGCACACGGCCTACCTGGATTTGATTCCCAGCATCCCATATAGTCCCCCCGAGCACCGCCAGAAGTAATTCCTGAGTGTATAAGCCAGGAGTAACCCCCATGCATTGCCAGGTGTGACCGAAAAAGATTAAAAAAAGAAGAAAAGATAGAGCCATGCAAGTTTCCTCTACATGGGTGGGACTGGAGGGGATCATGCGTTAATAAAGTTATCCAGAAGGAGATAACAACCAATCTCATATGTGGGATATAAGGAAGCATAGTAAGGGAATAACAGATGGCCCAAAGCGACAGAATTTGTAAACTAGTCTACAGAACGGGAGGAGAAGGGAAAACAGTGGAGAAGGGGAGCAGGCCCTTGAAGTGAAGACACTGAGACAGTGGTGGAGGGAAGCATCCCTCTGTGGTGGGTGTGGTGTTGGAAGTTCATATGCATGAAATCCTGTCATTGACAGTATTGTAAATTATAGTCAGTCACCAGTCACGGTCCTCCCGTTATTCATCAATTTGCTCAAGCGGGCCCAGTAATGTCTCCATCATGAGACTTGTTGTTACTGTGTTTGACATATTGAATACATCACGGGTAGCTTGCCAGGCTTTGCTGTGCGGGCGAGATACTCTGAGTAGCTTGCCGGGCTCTTCGAGAGGGGCGGAGGAAGTAAATTATAGTAACTAATTTTTTTTTTATTTTTTTTTTTTTTTTTTTTTTTGTCACCATGGGTCAGCACAATTACGGCTAAATCTAGCCAAAAGTAGAATTTGTTTTTAACAATAATAGGGGTGGTTTTAAGTAATGGAAGTGCCACATATTATTTAAATATGTGATTTTTTTTTTCCTGTTTTATTTTTTATTTTCTTTTTTTTTTTCTTTTTTTTTTTTATTAGTGAAAAACCATGAGGTACAGTTATAGGCTTACAAATTTTGTGCTTGGGTTTCAGTTATACAATGATCAAGTCCCCATACCTCCACCAGTGCCCGTCATCCATCCCCATGGGTCCCAGCATCCCCCCCCCTCATCCCCCCCCCCGTCCCATCCTGCCTCATTTTTAATAAATAAAGTAGCTACAAAAACATTGCTTCTGAATTTATTGATTGTCCATTGTTTACCTTACTATACCTCTAAATACATGAGAATTCTTTTGAAAATAATGAAAATAACCTTTCACTATTCGCAAAATAATTTTAAAAAATAGCAATGTATCCTTCTATTTATTTATTTATTTGTTTATCGCATCACACCCAGCGAAGTTCAGGGGTTGCTCCTGGCTCTGCACTCAGGAACTACCCCTGGCAGTGCTTGGGGGATCATATGGGATGCTGGGAATCGAACCCGGGTTGGCCACGTGCAAGGCAAATGCCCTCCCCACTGTGCTATTGCTCCAGCCCCAGCAATGTATCCTTCTAAACTTGGAGTCATGCATAGAACTAATTGAAGTCTTGCAAAAACAGCGATTCGGAGTTTTCTCTTCATATTCTGGAAACAATTTTAAGAAATTGTGATTTGTATCTTTAAAATATTAGAAAAGTGTTTTATTGATTAAATGTGCTGGGTACAGCTGGTCCTGTTTAAAACACCTGCTGTTCTACATTCCTTCTCAAATGTTTTGGGCATTCTTAAATTACTCCTATTTTACCAACTGTAAATTTGCTTTATGAAATACTCTGTTTGCAGTTCAACTATAGGAAATAATTCTGCAAAGAAATGCTTGATCCTCAGAATTTGGAACAATTGATTGGCTCAGGAGAAACTAATGAACATCACAGACAGACTTTGCCTTCATAGGAATGAATTTAAAACTGCTTTTTCTTTGTAAATGGAAAAAGAACCTCTAATTGTCCAATATTCATAGCTACCATATGTTCCAGTTTTTCCAGATTAGTCCCCAGTTTTATATTCTACTGCATCTTCACAAACGAAGCATATTGATTTTTAGCTCAGAAAATGTGTTCAGACTTCTAATATTAGAAGTCCAGATCTTTGGTATTGTCTCGTTTTTGTGAAAATTAAGAAACTCTTTTCACTTGGGGGGCTCCACGTCTGCTGGGGCTCAGGGGGAGGGAGGGTGGACCTCCGTGCTGACGATTGAACCCAGGCCTCCTGCAGGCAAATCATGCAAATCAGACTCTTGAGCCATCTCTTCAGCCCTGTAATAAACTCATTTGAGATAGCTTGTTTAAGGAAGGAATATGTGAAGCGGTCATGTTGCAAGAAGTTTCTAAAATAATACTTTATTGAGACAAAAAAAGTCTTTTTTGTTATCAGTGTATTACAGTGAGCAAGGAACATGGAATGAGATGTTTTCTCTTTGCCCTACTGATACTGCCAGTCGCAAGAAACTGAATCTCCACCAAAGAATATATGAGACTTTAAGAAATAAGGAACACAGGACTAGAGAGATAGTAGCAGGTAGAGTGCTTGCCCAGTACACAGCCGACGTGGTTTCTATCACCAGCATCCCATAGGGTTCCCAGGCACCTCCAGGAGAGATTCCTTAGGACTGAGCCAGGAATAAGCCCTGAACATTGCTGGGTGTGGCCCCCAAACTCAAAATAGTAGCTGATTTTAAAAAGAGATAAGAAACACAATAAAAACATGAAAGATATTCAACATCATTGGCCATCAGAAAAATGCAAGCAGAACCACTCATACAAAGACTCTAAGAAAAGATAGGACCTAAGTGTTGGCAAGAATATGAGAAATGGAGACGCTCGTACAGTCCTGGTGTGAGTGTAAAATGGTGCAGTCACTTTGGAAAGTATGTCAGTGCCTCAGAGATTTAAGTTTTTGTGCATTGAGTTTGTAGTGAGGTATTTTGCTTTGTAGATTTACTGTTTTTTAGGAGCTTGAGGATGGAGTTCTTAGGATTTTTCTATGTATAACATGTCATCTGCAAGTAGTGACTATTTCATTTCTTCTTTTCCTATTTCCTGTTAATTTCTCTTATCAGAGTGCTGTGGCTAGCACTTTCAGGACTGTGTTGAATAATAGCAGTGAAAATGAATCCCTGCCTGATTTTAGAGAAAAGGCATTCAGTTTATCACTACTGCATATGATGTAAACTATGGGTTTGCTCTTATGGCCTTTACTATGTTGCGATAGGCTGCTTCTGTCCTCCTTTTGGTGAGATCTTATTGAAGTTATTGTAAGTGACTTCATAATCATAAGGTTATTGAGAACTTTATTAATATGATCGTATGATTTTGATCTTTTGCTGATGTGTTATATCACATTAGTTGACTTACATGTGTTGAACCAACCTTGCATCCGGGCCAAATCACACTTGATCATGGTATATGACCTTTGTATATATTTTTTAGTTCAGTTTCCTAAGATTTCATTGAGGATCATTGCATCATTGTTCGTTAGAAATATACATCTGTAATTTCATTGGTTTTGTTTTGGGGAACCTCAGGGGTGTCTCAGAAGAGGTGTTTAGGAGGCCAACCCACCACTTTTAAATTCTTGGCTAACTGGGCCAGTGGTTCAGTGTGAGGCCCAGGATGCAGTGTTATCGGGACCCTGTGGTGCAGGGAATTACCTAGGCCACTCTGGCGATATTTAAGACCTCTAGGACCATACCCAGCAGTGCACAGGGACCTTCAAGGCATAGACCCCAAAATGCTTAGGCATGCATATTATACTAGGGATTCAACCAAAGCCTGCCACCTGGAAGACAAACCCCTTAGTCCCTACACTAGCTCTCCTGTCCTGTAATTTTCTTTTTTAAGATATCTGTATGCTTTTAGTATCAAGGTACTATTTGGTCTCTGGAAAATTGCAAGAATTCCAGTCTCTCCTGTTTCTGTAAGAGCTTGAGAAAGATAATAGGTCCTCTTGGAAGGTTTGGAAGAACTCACTAGTGAACATGTACGGATCTGGGCTCTTGTTTTGGAGGAGGTTTTTTTTATTACTTTTTATTTCCTTATTAATAATTAATCTGTTTAGGTTATATAAAGACAATGAGATAGAAGAGAAAGGAGGAAAATGTTTACAGTTATGTCCAAAAAATCCATTCAATCATGGGGGCAGGAGAGACAGCACAGTGGGTAGGGTACTTGCTCTCATTCTGTACTGGTGAATCTGGTTCATCTCAGGGGTAAACAGGTAAGCAGACTTCTCAAATACTAAAAATCAAACTTTCATATAAGCTAATGATCCTGCTCCTTAGCATCGTCCTTGGGAACACAAAAATAGTTTTATGCACATCTATGTTCACACCTCATGGGCAGAGCCTGGCAAGCTCCCCATGGCATATTTGACATGCCAAATACAGTAACGACAACAGGTCTCATTCCTCTGACCCTGAAAAAGCCTCCTATCATTGGAAAAGACTAGTAAGAAGAGGCTACTAAAATCTGAGGGCTGGGAGGTATAGAGATGTTATTGGCCCCTGCTCGAGTAATTCGACGATCAACAGGATGACAGTGATACAGTGACAGAAATACACACCTATGCATGCCTACATTCGCTGTAGTGCTGTTTTGCAATAATAAAGATCTGGAAACAGTCCAAGTGCCCAAGAAAGGATAGGTATTTAAAGAAGCTGTAGTATATTATACAAAGTAAGTGTATATTTACACTAAGTGAGCCCTGAGCACTGCTGAGTGTGGACCAAAAACAAGACAAAAATAATGCTTGATTATTTTAATGCTTCCCCATTGCATCATATAAGGAGGTGTAAATATTGTAATCTCCTACATTATTACACTTACACACACACACACACACACACACACACACACACACACACACCAAAAAAGAATAAAAGGGAGTAAATAATAATTTAAAAAAGGTATTTTAAAAAAAAACCTTTCTTAATGGCCGAGATTAGTACCAGGAATTTTACTCCATGGCTTGGAGGCCAGCCACACATGCTAGGGGAAAAGGGAGCTCAGATAGAGAAGGGAGCACCAAATAAAGGGTGTTGGGAGGATCCTCCCAGGATGGGAGAAGCATGCTGAAAGTAGGCTATAGACCAAACATGATTGCTACTTCACCCAACTTTAAACTGTGCTACAAAATGGTAGTAATTAAAAACAGCATAGTATGGAATAAAGGCATCACTTTACCCAACTTCACACTGTATTACAAGGTGGTGATAGTTAAAACAGCTTGGTATTGGGATAAAAACTGTCAGATTAGTGGAATAGACCTGAATATCCTGAGACAGTCTGTGAGGTATATGATCAGTTAATCTTTGATAAAGGAGCAAAAAATATGAAGGAAACCTCTTCAACAAAACGTGATGGGAAAACCCGGCAGCCATATGCAAAAAAAAAAAAATTAACTCAGACCTCTTTCTAAGACTGTGCACAAAAAAAAATCAAATAAAAATGGATTAAAGACCTTAATATCAGACCTGAATCCATACAGTACATATAGGAAAATGTGGCAGAACTCTTTATGACGTTGAACCTAAAGGCATCTTTAAGGCTTTAAGGATGAAACACCACTGACCAAGCAAATGGAGGCACAGATAAACAAATGGGATTACATTAAAATAAAGAGCTTCTGGACATCAAAAGAAATGACCAGAATACAAAGACAACCCACATAATGGGAAAAATTATTTACCCTTCACAGATCTGATAAGGCATTAATATCCAAAATATAAGGCACTGGTAGAACTTTACAAGAAAAAACTACAGCCCTATCCAAAAATGGGCAGATTAACAGAAACTTCCTCAAAGAAGAAATACAATTGTCAACAGTACATGGGAAAAGTGCTCCACAAGACTAATTATCAGAGAGAGGCAAATCAAAACAACAATGAAATAACACCTCACACCAACAGAGACTGGCACATAGTCAAAAGTACAACCAGTGCTGGTATGGATACACAGAGTAAGGGACTCTCATTCATTGCTGATGGGAATGCCAACTCGTCCAACCTTTCAGGAAAACAATATGGGCTTTCCTCAAAACACTCGAAATTGAACATCCATACAACCCAGCTGCACCACTCCTGCGAATATACCCTAACCCAAGTGCCTGAGAACAGATGAATGGATAAAGAAACTATGGTGTATCTACATAGTGGAGCACGACATGGCTGTTAAGAAAAAGGAAGTCATGAAACTTGCTTAAACATGGATGGATATGGAGAGTATCATGCTGAGTGAAATCAGAGTGAGAGGAACAAGCATAGAGTAATTGCATTCACTTGTATGATATTAAATAATAATAACAATAATAATATGTGACTAATACCTAAAGACAGAAACAAGGTTCAGGAGGTTTGGTCCATGGTAGGAAGCATGCCACCAAGGGGAGGGGGAGGGGCAGGGAAGGGGAATGCATTTAGGACAGAAAAGGAACCATTATGACAGTGATAGTTGGAAATTATCACTCTGGACGTACACTGAGTGCTGAAAGGAAGTAAAGAGTTATGCACAGTACCCTTGCAGTTACAGTATTGAAAACCACAGTGCCTAAAGGGGAAATGAGGGAGGAGAGAAGAGAGAGACAGACAGACAGAGAGAAGTGTCTGCCATAGAGGCAGATTAAAGGGGCAGGGTGGGAGAGGCAGGCAGGAGGGAAATCCGGGACACTGGTGATGGGAAATACGCACTGGTGAGGGGATCAGTATTGGAATGTTGCATGACTGGGACTCATCGTGAACAATTTTGTAATTGTATATATCATATTCATTCAATTTTTAAAAAAAATACTAAATTCTATAAGTCCTTCTCCCTGGACATGTCAACCAGGTGCATGCAATATATAGAATATTTTAGAATATGAGCTGATAATTGCTGAAATGAACAGGTTAGTATTTAATTCATGAATTACACCTTGAAGGCTAGAGGATAGTATGTTTCCTTATTCTTGTTATGCTATTCCTGTTTTGTCACAACTGGATGTTATATTTCATAAAATATGACTTTTCAAAGCAAAATACAAAACCTGGTAAAATTTCAGCCAGGATAATTAAGGAATACAATTCTTTGAGTCAGTCAGGAGAGATTGTACAGGGCAAGTGGCCAACTCAGGTTCCATCCCTCCTACTACTATGGTCCCTTAAGCCCCCCAGGAGTGAAACAGTAGACGAGCCTCAAAAAACAGTGTCATTCATGAGCTCTGAGCCAGAAATAAGCCCTACGTGTGGCCCAACACAATTCCAACCCCAAATATATTTTGGATTGTTGAGTTAACTCATTTAGGTTTAGGTTTACCCAGATAAAGGAAGAAAACCTATTTTTATGGTTTGGTTTTATTGAATAGCCCAACTTTATAAGCTAAATGCACTGCCATGAGATGAATACAATGAGTGTTTGATCATTCATGAGCTTGCAATGCCTGAAAAATATGGCTGTCAAGGAGGCAGAGGAGGGTGGGAAGAGTGGGGGGGGGGGTTTACCGGAGATATTGGTGGGGGGGATGTGCACTGGTGGAGGGATGGGTGTTTGATTATTGTGTGATTGTAACCCAAACATGAAAGCTTGTAACTATCTCACGGTGATTCAATAAAATTAATTTTTTAAAAAAGAAAAATATGGCTATGTTCAGCAGTCCATAAGTGAAACAGGTACAGAGGAGGGTTTCTCAGCTTGGCCACTATTGACAGTTTGAGCCGAATAATCATTGTTGTTTCTGTGGGCACTGTCTCATACATTGAGGCATGGTCTAGAGCTAGGGACTGACCCCTGGGTGAACAGACCTGAAGCAATAGGACTGCAAAGATTAAGAAAAGAGATAGAGGTTAGAAAGAGGTCTGAGTTCATGTTTTTCTGCATTTTGCTCCCAAGTTTTCCCACCACAACTTGTTGAAGAGGCTTTCCTTACTCTACTTCAGCTCTTTTGCTCCTTTATCAAAGATTAAATCATCATATATTTGAGGTTCTGTGTCAGGCTATTCAACTCTACTTCACTGGTTTGTGGGTCTGTCTTTAATAACATGTTTTATTTATTTATTTATTCATTTATTATTAATGAATCACCCCGAGGTACAGTTACAAACTTACAAACTTTCATGCTTACGTTTCAGTCATACAAACCATGCTGTTTTAATTACTGCCATTTTGTAGTACCGTTTGAAGTCAGGGAAGGTGATGCCTCACATATTCTTTTTCCCAAGGATTGTTTTAGCTATTATGTATTGTTTCATATGAACTTCAGGAGTTTTTTGTCTATTTCTTTGAAAAATGTCATGGGTATCCTTATAGGGATTTCACTGAATCTGTATAATGCTGTATAATGCTGGAGCGATAACACAGCGGTAGGGCGTTTGCCTTGCACGCAGCCAACATGGCCAACCCGAGTTCGATTCCTCTGCCCCTCTCTGAGAGCCCAGCAAGCTACCGAGAGTATCTCACCCGCACGGCAGAGCCTGGCAAGCTCCCCGTGACGTATTCGATATGCCAAACAGAGTAACAACAAAGTCTCCAATGGAGACGTTACTGGGTCCGCTCGAGCAAATTGATGAACAACGGGAGGGCCTTTACCTTTACCTTTTTGTATAATGCTTTGGGGAGTACTGCCTTTTTGACAGTGTTAATCCTTCCAGTCCATGAGCAGAGGATGTGTCTACATATGCTCGTAAGCTCTTTCTTTTATTTCTTGAAGTAATGTTTTGTGGTTTTCTTTATACAAGTCCTTCACCTCTTTAGTTAAGTTGATTTTAAGGCCCTTGATTTTCTGAGGCACAATTGTGAAGGGGATGTTTGAGGTTTAGGCTTTTTTTTTAAATAAATTTCTTTTTTCTCTTTCATTATTTGTATATAGGAAAGCCACGAACCTTGGGGTATGATTTTTGTAACCTGCCACTTTACTGTACAAGTCTATTGCTTCTAGGAGATTTTTTGTAGGATTTTTAGAATTTTCTAAGTATAATTTCGTATCATTAGCAAATAGTGAAAGCTTGACTTCTTCCCTTTCTTATCTAGATGCCCTTGATATGTTTTTCTTGCCTAACTGCTACGAAAAAAATTTTTAGTACTATATAGAATAGGAGTGGCAAGCATGGACAGTCGCGTTTTGTGTCTGATTTTAGGAAGAACACCTTTAGTTTTCCCCACTGAGGATAATGCTTGCTGTGGGGTTGTGGTAGATGGTTTCTGACTACATTGAGAAAAGTTCCTTCAACTCCCATTTTGGTGAGTTTTTAATCATGAATGTGTGCTGGACCTTGTCAAATGTTTTCTCTGCATCTCTTGATATGATCATTTTCTTTTGTTGATATGGTGTTTTTTCTTTTGTTGATGATATGGTGTATGTTGATTGACTTGAGAGTGTTAAACCATCCTTGCATCCCCAAGATAAATCCTACTTGGTTATGGTATATGATCTTTTTGATGAGTTGTTGGATTCTGTTTGTTAAAATTTTGTTGAGGATCTTGGCCTGTAAATCTCTCTCTTATTTTTTCTCTATATTCCACAGATGAATGAGATAATCCCATATCTGTCCTTCTGCATCTGGCTTGTTTAACTCAGCATGATTCCCTCCAATTCCATCCAAGTTGCCACAAATTGCATGACAATTTTTTCTTTTGCCTGCTTAGATTTACATTGTGCAGATATACCACAACTTCTTTTCCATTCATCTGTTATTGGACATTAGGTTGTTTCAATATTCCATAAAGAAGACATATGGATTGTATAAACTCTCTGGGGGCGGCGGGGGGAGGCCCCGGCAGTTCACCCCCTAGCCGCCCACGTTCAGGGTGGGCCTGGGCCGCTCCCGCACCAGGGGCAACCCAGGCCGTGGAGCAGAAGGAGGAGGAAATGAGGGCCAAGCCGGTTGGTTAATCAGATGCCGTTTATTCTGGTTAATCAGATGCCGTTTATTCTGTTCTCCCCACGTGCCTTTTCCAGTCTCTCTGAGGCCCCCGTTCTAGTCTCTCACTGCCACGCATTCCCGTCTCCTCCTATCTCTCCCTCTCATCTCTCCGCGCTCCATCTCGCAGCCTGGTCTCTCTCCACGCGCCTGCTTCTGTATTCTTCTATATTCTTCTCTCTGTGTCCCCCTTGCTAGTCTCTCCACACTCCCTCTTGCCGCTCTGCGCTTTCTCTCATCTCCCTCCAGCTCTCTAACCCCCCAGCACTCTTGGCTTGACACTGCACCCAGTCAGGGCAGCAAAATCAACATAAGAAAGCCCTTCCTGAGGGCCCACTAGGTTCAATGGAAACACCACCTAGAGGTATTCCAAAGCCCTTCCTGACCTCCTAAGGTGTTTTTCTCCTTTCCAATAACTCTATCAACATCTTAATACTAGTTATTTTTGTATGGACACAGTGAGAGAGGCTTGTAGGCCAGCTCTCCTGGAAACATCTTGCCACAGACTCAGACTACAGTGCTCAGGCCAGATTAATCATTCCTAGCCCTAGCAGGGTCTGAATTTAGTTAATACTTTCTGGATTATCGCAGCATTTGTCCATGACCACACTCTTAAATTATAGTTAAGCATTAGGCACTTTGGCCAGGCCCATCTCGATGCCAGGGTAGCCATAGCTCACTGCTTGCCCTGGGTCCATCCAATCCCTCGTCGGGACCCTGCTCTTGGGGGTGCTAGAAAGTGAGGACAGCTGAGGCTTAGGTCGGGAGAACAGATGCCCAAGAGGGAAATATCACTGAGAGTCAATAAACTCCCATGTTACAAAAGCATAGCCTTTATGGTCTTCTGTCCATACAAAAAGGACATTGCTCTGAACGAACTATGCAAAGGACTGAAGGACAAGAGAAAAACAATATTTACAAGTCAACAGTGCACAAAGAAAGAAGTTACAAATAAACGCAGAGGCAGAGGAATGGGAGCACTGTGTTAGGAGCAACCCAATAAACCTAAACTACCTGAAGCTGTGTAGGAAGGACAGATCAATGTTATCCTACAGTAGATGACCAATAAGTATATGGAAAAGGTGCTCAGTGTCACTATCAGGGAACACAAATCAAAACCACAGCAAGGTATCAGTTCTCACCCGTGAGAATGAGAAACCGTCATTCACTTCAGGTGGTTCTGTCACCTGGTCTAGCCTCTATGGCAAACGATATGGAGATTTCTCAGTAAGTAACAATGGGCCTCCCAGTCAACCCAGGTATCCCATTTCTAGGTATCTACCAAGAAATTAATTTGAAAAGACAAATACATTGGGTATCTGGGTCGAGTTTATATTAGAGATTTGGAGAGACTCTAGGGCTTCCTCCTATTTGTGGTGTTGCCCTCAATTGCCAGTTATGCTCTTAGCCTTGAATTAGATCTTTTGACTCCTCAAATGAGGAAGATTTAAGATTGCTGACTTAGTTCTAATCACACCACTCAGGAGCTGTGGAGGACTATGAGGTGATAAGGCATGTAAATATGAATCCTACCCATTGCAGTTCCTTCATTCAGAACACTGTCACTGTCACCGTCACTGTCCTCCCATTGTTCATCGATTTGCTCGTGTGGGCCCAGTAACGTCTCCATTGTGAGACTTGTTACTGTTTTTAGCACTGTTACTATTTTTAGCATGTTAAATACGCCACAGGGAGATTGCCAGGCTTTGCCGAGTGAGCAGGATACTCTCGGTAGTTTGCCTGGATCTCCGGCATTGAACCTGGGTTGGCGAGGTCAGCCACGTGCAACGCAAACGCCCTACCGCTGTGCTGTCTGAAAAGAGGATTCATTTAATACCCTCTCCAGTAGAATAGTGTACTAGAAGTTACGCCAAATTACCTTAAATTTCCCCTTGGTTTGCAGAGGAAGAAACCCCAAAATGCTGTGCTGTTTCCGTAATAATAGCAGAAGCTCATAAAAATCTTCTAAAATAGAGGAGCCTATTACTAACCTTGTTGTTTTCTTTTCTCTCCTGTAGACAAGAGATGATTTCCTAGGTCAAGTGGATGTGCCTCTTTACCCCTTACCGGTTGGTATTGATGTTTATGATTTTCTTTTTTGGTTTATTTATTCATTTTTATTTCATAAATAGGTAACATTGTTAGTATAATAATATTGAAAATACTATTGTTTATTGAGCATGTTACTATTTATTTTCTGATTTTTCATTTTAATTTCTGTACATGAGCCCCAGTAAAAGATAGAGCCAATGAAATTTTTTTTGATATTATGAGAGCTTGTTTGGAGGTTCTAGCAGGGGAGCGCAGCCACTCCTATACCCTCGACTGAAGACCAGTCCATCTCTATTCAGGGAAGGCCGTCCTCTTCAAATGAGCATGCAGCTTCGGGAGGGATGCACATGAAGAGGTGAGGGAGGAAGGGGACACCCGCCTGGGCAGCCAGATCAGCTGAATCAACCTTGGCGGTCATTGGGGTAACAGGTGTTGCAGCCAGATAGCACAGGGGGTAGGGCATTTACCTTGCACTCAGTCAACCCAAGTTCGATTCCTCTGCCCCTCTTGGAGAGCCCAGCAAGCTACCCAGAGTATCTCACCCGCACAGCAAAGCCTAGCAAGCTCCCCGTGACTTATTAAATATGTCAAACGCAGTAACAACAAGTCTCTCGATGGAGACGTTACTGGGCCTGCTCGAGCAAATCGATGAACAATGGGAGGACAGTACTATTATGAGAGCATTGCTTCAAGATTAGATTGGAAATATTCTGCAGAATAACCAGTGTGGGGAAAGCCCAGGCTCACAGGACGAAACTGAAGTAGATCATGACAATAGAGGCATGAAATCTAATCTGAACTCAGCAGATTGTAATGGAGGAAAAGAGAAATTCAAGAAATATTTAGTAATAAAACACTATTGGATCATAGTTCTGATGTGGAGGTCGAAAAAAAAATAAGCAAAAAGTAGAGATAATGCAAACTGAATTTGGGAGATAAAATTTATGGTTGGAGTAGATGAGTTTGCATGAAAAGCTGTAGGTTTTGAAATAAAATACATTTAAGTTTTTCCTTACTGGATTTCAATAGAAAAACAAAACAAATGAAAATGTAAAGTGGCCACCTGAAAAAGATAGCACTGTAGCACTGTCCTCCTGGTGCTCATCGGTTTGCTCGAGCGGGCACCAGTAACGTTTCCATTGTGAGACTTGTTACTGTTTTTGGCATGTCGAATACGCCACAGGGAGCTTGCTAGTCTCTGACCTGTGGGCGGGATACTCTTGGTAGCTTGCTGGGCTCTCCAAGAGGGACAGAGGAATCGAACCCAGGTCGGCCGCATGTAAGGTGAATGCCCTACCGGCTGTGCTATGGCTCCAGCCTGGCTGAAAAAAAAAACAGGAAAGTTAATTGTGTACAGAAGAAGTACTGGGTGGTGCGAGTGTGATCATTGTTCTGGTGGCAGCCGAAGCTTTGAGAATTGTGGGCTGTCCCAGTCAGAGAGAGGAGAGAGCTCCAGGCCAAGCCATGACCCTTCCTCTGGGTGGCTCTGTCCAAAGAGAAAGAGAAGACAGCCTACAAGAACCAGATGAAGAAGCTGTATACGAAGAATGTAAGGAAAGAGTTGTAAGATTGTATACGGAGAATGTAAGGAAAGAGTTGTAAGATAGAATGAACTGTTAATGCAAAACACAACAGAGAAGGAAACTAATTTTTAAAAAGAGACGACCGAATGTGATAAGAAAGAGAAAAAATACTTCTTTCCCCCTCTTAGATCCTTGAAATATTTATGGCTCTGGAGTATTTACATAAAAAGTTTTGGGGGGTTTGCTTGGGGGTCACACGCAGCAGTTTCCAGGGCTGACTCCTGGGTCTTCACTCAGGGATCATTCCTGGCTTTGCTCAGGGGACCAGATGGGATGCTGAGGGTCTAACCCTGGTCGGCCACAGCAAGACAAGCACCCTACGCACTGACTGTCTCCCCAGCCCCATAGATGAATCCTATCACACTTTTCTGACTGTTTTACTGTTTTGTTCTCCTGAAATTGTCCCTGTGTTATACCCAAGCCCAATTGCCAATAATGCACACATTCCACCTTCCTTCTGTGTGCCCCAGAGTCAGTATTCTGGTCTGTTTTGCCATCGTCCCCTCCTTTAGACTGCATAATACACTGGCTCCACTAGTTTAAACAGTTTTGGTGCCAGCTGTAATCCTATGGTGCAGAAAGTGAAAGTTCCAAGTGAAAAATTACCATTTGCAACCATTTAATCACTTAATCACTTAATCACTTAACTTCCCGTTAGTCGTCGATTTGCTCGAGCGGGCGCCAGTAACGTCTCCATTTGTCCCTGTCGCGTGCTAGTGTAGCCCAATGGCATCTCTTCGCTCCGGGAACATGGAGGGCCTCAAACCGATCATTCATGATCTTGACAAAGAAGTCTGACCATCTGGTAGGTGGGCGGCCACGCGGTCTCTTGACATCCCGTGGAATCCAATCAGTAACAGCTCTAGTCCAACGGTCGTCTTTAAATCTCATTACGTGACCAGCCCATCTGATTTTCGACACCTTGGCATATGAGACAGCATCCCTGATCCTTGATCGTCGACGGATGTCAGAACTCCGGATTCGTTCTCTCATTTGAGTGAAACGTGATATTCCAAGCATAGCTCTTTCTATTCTTCTTTGGGAGACCTGAATGGCGTTCTCATCTTGTTTGCGTAGGGCCCAGGTCTCTGAGGCATATGTTAATGCAGGAAGAACAGTGGAATCAAAGAGATGTGCCCGGAGCCGGAGGTTCTTCGTCCTCTTAGCTATTTCTTCGACGTTCTTGAAGGCGTAACCATTTAATAAGTTAAGCTATATTCTTCCCTCACCTCTAACCTCTTTATGTCTTAGGTTACATTTCATAGCTCATAGTTCATAAATATTCCTATTTTTTTTGTAAGGGGGTGGTTACAGATATATCTTAAAAACTTGTTCTTTTATTCTAGACAGAAAATCCAAGAATGGAGAGACCGTATACATTTAAGGATTTTGTTCTTCATCCAAGAAGGTCAGTAAATATAAAGTAAAAATATATTAAGTTTTTAAGATTTGATTATACCTTATATAGAAGACTCTTAGCAAGCCTTTGTAACTAAACTATTTCTAAATGCCATGTTATTTTAAAAACAATAACAGCAGAGTCTGGCAAACTCCCTGTGTCGTACCCAGTAGCAATGATGGGTCTCATTCTCCTAAAGAGCCTTGAATATAATCTCAGGGCTAGGATGAAGGAGACGTTACTGGGGCCTGCTCGAGGCAATCAACGATTAACAGGATGATTTGTGATTTGTGATTTTAAAGACATTGCTATTTCTGATCAAAAAGTAGTATATGTGCACACTACAAAAAAATCCAAAACTAAACAAAAGTCATCACATCACTTCTGTAAGAGTTTATTCTTTAATATTTATGGAATTTGATCAGTGTCACTGTCCCTGTCCTCCTGTTGTTCATCAATTTGCTCAAGCAGGGCCAGTAATGTCTCCATCTTGAGATTTGCTGTTACTGTGTTTGGCAGATTGAATACGTCACAGGTAGCTTGCCAGGCTTTGCCGTGTGGGCGAGATACTCTCGGTAGCTTGCCGGGCTCTCTGAGAGGGGCAGAGGAATCGAACCCGGCTCGGCTGGGCCTGCTGCACACAAGGCAAACACCCTACCTGCTGTGCTATCGCTCCAGCCCATGAAACTTGATAAAAATAAAATTTGTCTTTATATAACACTTATTTCATATACTTATCTTAAGCTACATACAGTTTTGCAGTACTAGACTTTTTGTCCAGTACAAGCATCAATTCATCTGAAAACCAGTTCCAGAAAACCTAACTATATTTTATATGCATTAGGAAAAATAAAGGTATTTCTAAAAAGTCAAATATTTAGAGGAAGATGTCAAAGACTGGAATTTAAAAATAAGAGACACATTCATAATTCTGCTTTCCAAAACTGAGTTACTTGATACCTCTCAAAATTTTTATGCTTAAGCTATAAATAAAGCTCCTTTTGTTCTTCCGTGCCTCATAGTCAAATGGGTTCTAGTCAGGTCATTAATGCAGATTTTCTGTCAGAAAGGTCAGAGCGAAAGTGAGAAAGGACCTCTGGGAAAACAATGTTATTGGTCTTGCTTTTAGAACTAAAAAATGCATTCTGCATATGCATATTTCAGATGCATTTAAAATATCCATGGGAACTTGCTACATTTTTTATTTCAGAATTTTTATTTACTACGTGTAATATAAATGTTAAAACAAAATAAAAGGAATAGCACTCTATACTGTGTGAATATTTACTTGCTATCAAAGTAGTTATATATTGAATTTCTGCTAAAGTTTTTAGATCTGAACCTAAGTCCAAGCCTCTGAGATTAATACCGAGTTGAAAAGACATGAAATACATTTATGGTAATGAAACTCTTCTTTAAAATGGCATCTGAGGGGCTGGAGCAATAGCACAGCGGGTAGGGCATTTGCCTTGCATGCGGCCGACCCGGGTTCGATTACCAGCATCCCATATGGTCTCCTGAGCACCGCCAGGGGCAATTCCTGAGTGCAGATCCAGGAGTAACCCCTGTGCATCACCGGGTCTGACCCAAAAAGAAAAAAAAAAGGCATCTGAGCAAGTTTTGCATATTCATCTTTTAGAGCACACGTTACTTAATATCTTCACAACCTCTCACATATGAACACACGAGCCACTTTAGTGGTCTGATAAATTAGCATCAAGGATTTTATTGACCGCTCAAAAAGGATGCGCTTTTCAAATTTCATGAGAACTGTACTGAGAAGAACAGCTAAAATAATTATGGGAGGTATCAAGTGGGAGAATGTGTCCTGAAGATGGAATAAAAGGATCAACACCCTTTTGTCCAGAAAGACAGTGTGCTTGGGTACATAACTGATATCTAGAAAACTCTATAACATAACTAGAACAAGTAAGGGATGCTAGAATTCGTGGGGGCCTTAGAATCCAGTTAGAGACTCAAGAAAGACAGGTTTAAAATCATTCAACATTAAGATAGTAAGAAACAAGCGTTATCTTAGACAACTCATCACTTAAAGAGGTGACACAATATGAAAATCAATCAGGTAAACTTAACACGTGTCAGATGAAACAGTTGGCAAAGAGAATGTAGAAACCTCACGCTCCTCTTTCCCACTATGCTGTGTCACATAGCAAGACACTTCCTCAAAGCACATCTCTGAAGCTGCAATTTTTCTAGCCCCAAGTTCTCTGGCTTCACAGTGAATACAAAATACAGTCTAAATTCCCGTGTTTCTTCAAACATTCATCTGGATCATCTCCATCTTCTCTACGTCTCCTGTAATCCAGCCAAACTCAGCCTCTGCCCTTTTATACACTGTTCCCAGATTTCTCTCTGATTTCCAGATCAAAAATCCGCCTGATCAAAATCTCCTAGCCCCATCTCAAACACCATCTTCGTTTTCAGATTTCCCCTATCTTTCACTCAAATGTTCATAGATATCATTGCCTTCTAACAAAGATTTGTGTATGCATGTCCTCTTTCTTCACCATCTATTCCTTTTCCTAGGTATCTTGTGCTCTGGATCTTGTCTTTGAGTTCTGGTAGTATCTAATAGGTGCTTAATAAATTCATATTCAGAAAATGCTTTTTTTCCTAGTGTTAAAGTTCTGTGAATGACTTTTTTCTTTTCTACAGTCATAAATCAAGAGTAAAAGGTTATCTGAGATTAAAAATGACCTATTTGCCTAAAACCAGTGGCTCAGAAGAAGATAACGCAGAACAGGCTGAGGAATTGGAGGTGAGATTTTCTAAATATATGGTTAAGCTAAAAAAAAAAAGTATTACTAAATTTCTTATTTTGTTGTACTCTGAAGAAAATAACTTTTTTTATGAAGTTAAAGTATGCTAATTGAAGAGGTTAATGTATATAATAAAGATTATTTACCTGGACATGTTTATTTTACCCAGTCATTCATTAAACATTTCTTTTTTTCTCAAACTATTTCAGTAGAACAAATAACTGTTGTTGCTGGCATTCTTCAAGGTTAGGGACTAAAAACCATAATGTTTATTTAAAAAAAACGTTTAGGTGCTGGAGTGATAATACAGTGAGTAGGGCATTGCCTGGCACGAGGTCAATGACCCCTGAGCGTAGAACCAGAAATAAACCCTGAGCACACTTGGGTGTGCCACACCCCAAAGGAAAACATTTATTACAATTAAGCCACTGACTGCAGTTTTTCAAAACCATGGCAAACAACACAATTTTATATGCATAAGTTAAATCTATGGAAATGTTGTAGATCACTGATAATTAGGAGCTCTTTTTAAGAAAGGCTATTCCTGGTAGTTTTCTTGTGACTGGAGAAAGTGAGGCCCCTAGGAAAGCAAGGGAATGAGAGGGAGGGGGGGGCAATGCAGGCAATCTATTAAAAAAAAACAGGTTTTGAGGAGGAAGAATAGACGACCAATTTTTCATAGTTGAAGGAAGGTCCATGTCTAGCATTTTATTCTTTTGCAACCTACTCCAAGTCGTGCCCACACACACACGTACCTCAGACCACCTCAGACCATGCTTGGCCAGACTATAGGCAACTGCAATGAGACAGAAGAGATGGAGAACATGTGTTTGGAACTGGATTGGAACTGGAGTCCTGGTTGCAAGCCCTACTTCTAGCCAGCCCAGTCAACATAAGTCCCTAAATTTTTCCGAACCTCAGAGCCTTCCTTTGCAGAGAGACAGCGTTGGGCCCAGATGGCCTGTAGGGTTTCTTCCCCCATAAAAATTCATAATTTCAAAAAGGGACCAAAAAAATCTGTGCCCCTTCAGGTTCCAGTGAAGAAGCATCTCCATGAGGGACAGCATCTTGTAGCAATTCTACAGGTTCACAGTGTGGCTTGCGTGGAGGTCACGAAAGTCCTGAGTTGCCCCAAGCCTGGGTCAGCACCTACAGAGACCTCTGCAGAACTGGGAGGCTGTGGGCTCTTCCACGCAACTCACATACCCTCGTGCTCAAAGAAAGAAATCTGGAACCCAAGCAGCACTTACAACAAAACTTTCTGGGATTTTTGTTTGTGTGTTTGTTACATTTCTGCACAAATGAGATTTTACTTTGTGGAAGAATGCTAAGCACTTATTTTCTTTGAACTCTAGAAGAGAGTTAACCCGTAGTTTGACGAAGAACTTGGCGTTCTCTCTACATCTAGATTTGCTTACCTGTTGCTTCTTCTCTTTATACATTCCGCCCCCCGCCCCCGATTTCCTCCCATAATAAATCACTTTTTGAAATTTGTAGTTGTGTGTTAGGTTGAGTTTTCTCTAGCTCGTATTTTGATGCACAGACTATCTTGCATAATGAAATTCTGTCTGAAGTGAAAGATTTATACCACAAAGAAAGAAAATTATTTATCTAGCAACTTTGAATAAACTAAACATTTCATTCTTTTGCAACCTACTCCAAGTAGTGCCCCCCCCCACACACACACACACACACTTCAGACCACTTCTTCACAGTTCAGTTTCTGTGGAGACGTTTCACTCCATTTTGTGGGCTCATGCCTTGGTGTTTAAATACCTCAAATGCACCTTATAATTTCAGTAGATGTAAGCATGTGAGAGTTTGTTTATGAAAGGCCTAGGAATTCAAACCCAGAAATCTGTGCTTGTTTATCTTCTTTGTAGCTAGTGACCAGAGAAGGCTTGCCTTTGACATCTAAGTTGTGACTTAATATATAAAATTCTGCTAACTTAAAGCGGTTACTTTATATATATATATATATATATATATATATATAGCTTTTTATATATTGCTTAGCAAGCCTTTTATATGTTCACACACACATATATATTTAAAGGCTCTCTAAGCAGTTTATATTCTTTGATACAAAAGTGTGACTGTACTAGATAATTAGAGAGCTTTTTAGTTTTATTCTTTGCAACTGATTCCGTTGTATGTATTTTACAAGATTACTGTATAATATGTTGGCAATAGCCCTGAATAGTCTCTCTTCCATCCTCAACTCCATTGAATGCTGGCAATTGCATATTCGATTTGAAGTTTGTATCTAAGTAATATTCAACAATATTTAGAAAAATGTTTGTCAAGATTGTTAGCTGATACAGGTTTAATAGGGAAGCATATATATATATATATATATATGGAAAATTCGGTTCTCCTAAACATGCTGTAATGTACTTTGCAAACTTATTCAAAATTTGTTTTTTCGTAAAAACTCTTTTGTGCATTCTTTAGGGTTGGTTTCTATTTTGGTTTTGGTCTGCACCCAGGAGTCCTCAGGGCTCAGTACTCCAGTGCTTGGACCCCAGTCATACACACTCCATACTGTCTGCTTTCACCCTAGTGAGCCCACCACCTTTCCTTGACATACCCAACCTTGCTTCTCAGACCCGACTTCTCCTCACGTCACCTTAGTTCTTCTGTCAGTGTCTACTAATTTTTTAGAAAACGTTGTACATTCATTCATTTTATGTCCCTGTATTGTATTCATGGGTGAAGTCATTCAGTAACATATTTTACTAGCCACATTGCATTGCTTCACACAATCCAAGTTTCTTCCATTTTGTTACCAATGCAGATTTTTATCTTTTGTATTTTATATTATTACTTGGTTTTTGGACCACACTTGGCCATCTTCAGGGCTTTATCCTGGCTCTGTGCTCAGGGATCATACCTGGAGGACTCAGGGGACCATATGGGATGCTGGGAATCTAACTTGGTTGGATCAGCCACATCCAAGGCAAGTGCCCTACCTGCTGTACTATTGCTCCAGCCCCACACTCTTATCTTTTACACAGCCATCATCAGTTACTCTTTTATATGTAGCTGTTTAGTTTCCCCAATAACTGTATGGTCTTGAGTCCTTTGACACCCAGAGCCTGTACCCAGTCCTTTGAGCTATCTACGCACTCCCCAGAGACTTTTCTGTAAGGCCTACCTAAAGTTGTAAGTTTTTAACTTGGGCCCTATGAAGTAGATTGACCTTACATTCATTTAAGTGGGCCACTTTGCGGAGTGGGTGGGGGGCGTGCATAGGGGAGCTTTTTGAATCACACCTAGCGATGTTCAGGGGTTACTCCTGGCTCTGCATTTGGAATTACTCCTGGAATTGCTTGGGGGGACCATATGGGATACTGGGTATCCAACCTAGAGCAAGGCAAATGCCCTCCCCATTAGTACTATTGCTCCGGCCCCAATGGGCCACATTTTCACCTCTCCCACTGCCTCGCCATTATGTAATTTTATGTCTTACTAATTCTTGGCAAGATTGCTTTTCATTTTCTAAATATCCCTTTGATATTTCTTGCAAATCCTCTTTGTGGTAATGAGTCACTTTAATTTATATTTCTTCTGTAAAACTCCTTCCTTCTACCTTAACTAGCATCTGAAAACCCTGTTCTCTCCAAACTTTGAATGTTTTCTGTTTTGCTTGCATGTTTTCTGTTGAAAAGTTCCCAGAAACTCTTTGATCCCACTTTCCCTTCCCACTGTGGATGTTGCAATGACTAGGGTCACCCAACAACTGGTCGTGGGGCTCCAAAATTCAGCTTTGGTGTGGTGATGGGACTCCCACATCTGCTCATGGTGTGAGGGGGTCCCCACGCCTCCATGGTGCTTACAAATCCCTCCTTGTGTGCATGCAATGCTTGCACACACCTGCCTGCGGAATGGCCAGGAATGATCCATGGCTCCAGGAGCACTTTCAAGCTCACTCGGCCTGAGCAACTCCACCAGGGATGTCAGGGCTTCTACTCAGGAGGCCGAAGCGCTAAACCACTGAGCTGACCCTGGCACCCCCAGAGGTGTAAGGAAATAGGAGCATCCTACATATCATTGGGTTTTTCCTAGATATGGTCTGTTCTTTTTGACAGGGGTGAGGGTCTCACAAGTGCCCCCAAGAGCCCTTCCCACAATTCCTTGGGATTGAACTACTTGGCCAGTGGCACTAAGCGAGGGCCAGAGGATGTGGTGCTGCCCAGGCCCTGCGGTTCTGGGGAACCCAACAGAGCTCCCCGTGGTGTCAGGGGCTCTAGGGCTGAACACGGATTCTCTGTTGCAGACAAGTACCTTAACTCTTGCACGCTCGCCCCCTCTCTCTTTCTCTCATGACACTTGTTTTCTATTCCTGACTTTGCTTTTTAACACTATATTATGTCTTGGGATGTATCTGTTTATATCCCAAAATGTAAAACTTTATTTTGTTTGGGATTCTGTGTGCCTCATTTATTTGGAATTTAATTTCTTCCCCCTCCCCCCAAATTTTGAGAAGTGCTCGGCTGTTATTCATTCTACCCATTTCTCTCTTCTCCTTCTTCATCCCCTCTAAAGCAGATATTGTTCTTCCTGATAATCCATTCCATGGGACTCTCACATGTTTTTTTTATGTTTTAATTCTTTTTCCATTTGCTGTTCTGTTTGGGTATTTTGCATGGTCATGCCTTCCAACTCATCAACTCTTATCATCTCTTTCTTCTTGTTTGCTGTTAAGCCCTATTGGATTCTTTAACTCAGCCGTTATATTTATTTTTCAGAACTCTTTTATTCTTGCTCTTTTGTTTGTGGGTCACACCAGCAGCAGTGCTCAGAGCTTACTCTTGGCTATGTGCTCAGGGACCACTCCTGGCAGGGCTTGAAGGACTTAGATGTGGGTCTGGGGATTGAACCTGCAAGTGCCTGTAACCCTGGACCATCTCTCTGCTCAGAAAGGTATTTTTTTTCCATTTTCTCTTCCTTCCTCTTTATTGCTGCTGCCACTGCTGTGACTTGGGTCTCACGCCCCCAGCTGCAGTGCTTATACCCTTAATGGTGGTGCTCACTGGAGCTTATGGCCATCAGCAATGGCGCTCCCCTGGGCTCGCATTTAGTGGTGCTCATGCACCCTTGATTGGTCATGATGCTTGCTCGAAAGGGTGGCACTCTTGGCTGTAGCGTCCAGGATCACCTTTTCCCTGGGGCAGTGCCAGGGTGAAACTGGTGGCCTCGTGCCTACAAAGCAGACACTGTACCACGGTGCCACCCTTGGACCCCCGTTATATTTTTCTTAGACCCACATTTTACTTTTGCAGCTAATCATTTCTCTGGCCACGTTATACAGCTTTTGCTTATCATTTTCGTTGCTTTGTTAAAGGATCATTCAACTGCCCCCTTAAATTCTTCTTTCATGATAAGCTTCCCAGTTCCATGACATTTAAACTTTGCTGCAGGTTTTTTGCTTTATTCTGTTGTTTTTAACGGATTCTTCTGTTTCCTAATTTGGGGGTGTGGGGCTCCCAAGCTGTGCAGAGCAGGTCTGGGCCTACTTCAGGTGCAAGTTGGCCAATCAGGTCAGATGGTTCAGTGCCAGGGTTTGGCAGTGTTGGGAGTGACCGGAGCTACTCAGCATTGCTGGAGTAGGGGGTGCCATGCCAGGATTAGAACCTGGGACTCATGCGTGCAAGATGTGTGACCTGGCCATGGAACTACCTCCCAGGCCCTCTTCATATCACACATTAAATTTTGTGTGTTGAATTGAATTGCCTTTTCATAACTTGTATCTTTGAGAACTAGAGGATGTAGGCTGTTACCCTCTCTTAGTTATCCAGGATTCTGTGGGGTCTGTTGCTTTATATAAAGACACTCCTGTATCTCTCTGGATGATTGAAGAGCAAGTGTCCTGTATGGCACTAATCTAGGACAGTTGTAGGGGACCAGGAATTGAAGCCTCAGAACTTAAAGAGGCGGGGAGTCTGCAACCTTTCCTGTCTGCTAGGCTGGTCCTGTGGATGGTACATTCCTATCAATCTGAGGTGTCCCATGATCCCTCTGCTGTGATCTGGTCCTTCTGAGCAAGTTCTGCTTCGGTCCTTTGAGAAAAGACATCGGTGAAGACAGGAGAAGAATGATGTTGGAGCTGTGGCCTGAGGGATTGTACAACGGGAAAGACCCTTGCCTTGCACACAGCCAACCTGGGTTTGATTCCCCAGTATCCCGTATGCTCCCCTGAGCAATAATTCCTGAGTGCAGAGCCAGGGGTAACCCCTATGGACCTCCATTGTGACCCAAAACTAAACACCAAAAACGGGGTCATTGCTGCTATGGGTTGTCAGTAAGGTCACCAGCAGGAACAGGGTGGTGAGTCCCAAGGTCCACAGGTGCCATCATGCAAACATGGCATCTCTCCCTGTACCACAGCCCAGGCCCAGCCCAGCCCAGGCAGGATCAGTAACCAGCAGTGCTCAAGGCAACTGCTGAGAAGAACCTCTCCTAGGAGGGGCTCCAGGAGGTGCTTCCCCAGCTCTCTGTGACCTACCCAAGGCTTGAGCCCAACTGCTGATATCCCAAGTCCCAGGAGCCCGAAGGTAGTCTCAGGCCCTACAGAAATGCAGCACATTCATGTATATTGATTCATGTATCCTGAACTCATGAGTTATTTCCATTATATTTTTGTTGAGATTAGAGTGATTGTCTTGGAGAATGTATTTTAAAGTGTTCTCCACTCTTTGATTTTTTTTTTTTTGCTTTGACTTTAAGCAGGCTAGGTATTAGTTTTTTGTGAGTTCTTTTGCTTGATTGGTTTTTTAAAAATTATTGTTGAAGCCCTCTGATTCTGGGCTCCTAGGAAGACTTTCTATTAATGTTCTGACTACTGTACTTGTGACTGGTCTGTTCAAGTTATCTCTTTCTTCTTGGTTCAGTCTTCAAGAAAGTTGTTTGCTTCTAAGAATGTTTTCATTTCTGAGCTGGAAGGTGGCTCAGTAGTATAGCACATGCCTCACCTGGTTGGGATCCTGGCTTCACCACACACAAGAAAAGAAAAGAAAAAAGAAAAGAAAAGCTGTCTTTTTGTTCAAAGTTTTGTGTGCAGATAGATCTAGATCTTCAGAGCAGCTGCTTGTGCTCCTTTGTATTTGTGTACCTTCCAGGTGACTCAGTCACTTTCATTTCCGATTCTTTTTATTTCCCCTCCTCTCACTTGGGGAGCTTAGCAAGAAGTTATCAATTTTATTGACTTCATTTTAAGAACCAGCACTTTATTTTATTGATCTTTTGTCATCGTTTTTGTTTCTAGTTTATTTACTCCTGGCTAACTTTTATTCTTTCTTTTCACTTGTTGGCATTGCTTAGTTTTTTCTTTATTTTTTTTTCCTTTTTGGTCACACCCCCTACCCAGAGATGCCCAGGGGTTAGTCCTGGCTCTGCACTCAACAATTACTCCTGGCAGTGCTCAGGGGACCATATGGGATGCTGGGAATCGAACCTGGGTCGGCCGCCTGCAAGACAAATGCCCTACCCGCTGTGTTATGGCTCCAGCCCCAGTTTTTCCTTTCTGGTGCCTTCAAGTATTAGGTTAAGTTGTTACCTTCATATTTTTCTTGTTTATTCATGCGGGTCTGTATTGTGATGAATTTCCCTACAAGTACTCTCTTAGTTGCATCCCACTGGACCTTATATCTTGCATCCTTTGTTTTCATTCTTCTCAAAGTAATGTCTTATTTTCCTTCAATTTCTTTGTTGGCACCAGTTCCTCAGAAGCATGTTGCTAAGTCTCCACATGTATTTTTTCTACTTTGTTTCTGGTTGTTATTTCTAATCTTATTGAAAAATATTCCTGATATAATTTCAGTCTTCACATATTAAGGCTTCTTATGCATCCCAACAAATGATGTCTTTGAGAATGTTACATGTGTTCTTGATTCATCAGTTTGCTCGAGTGGGCCCAGTAACGTCTCCATTATGAGGCTTGTTGTTACTGTGTTTGGCATACTGAATACGTCATGAGTAGCTTTGCCATGCGGGTGAGATACGCTCCGTAGCTTGCCGGGCTTGCCGGGCTCTCTGAGAGGGGTGGAGGACACGAACCTGGCTCGGCCGGGTTGGCTGCTCGCAAGGCAAACGCCCTACCGCTGTGCTATATTCATGGGTGGGGGGTGGACTCACGCCAGGCTGTTTCCACTCAGGGCGCCCCAGAGGAGGGCAGGCAAGAGCCCTCCACACCCCAAGGGACCCAGCCCCAGCAGCCGACCTCCACTACCCAACCACCACCAAGCTCCAAGCGACTTTCCGGATGCTCTGATCACTTCACAGCCACGCAACACATCATAGGACACTTCCTACCCATTTTCCATAATTACCACTCCATGTTTGATGGAGTTCTGACAGTAAGCAACAGATCATAGATATAGAGATATAGATAGATATAGATATAGATATAGATATAATATAGATATATGCCTCTTGGAGAGCCCAGGAAGCTACCGAAAGAATCCCGCATGGGCAGAGCCTGGGAAGCTACCCATGTCATATTGGATATGCCAAAACCAGTAACTATAACGGGTCTCATTCCCCTGACCCTGAAAAAGCCTCCAATCGTTGGCAAAGACAAGTAAGGAGAGTCTGCTAAAATCTCAGGGCTGGGACTAATAGAGATGTTACTGGCACCCGCTCAAGTAAATTGACGAACAATTGGATGACAGTGATAACAGTGACAGTGATTCATGAGGGGCAGTGGTGGAAATTATATTAAGACTGACTTATTAGTTATTTCACTTTATGCCACTATTTACTAGTTAGGTTTCTTTTTTCTTGGTCTGATGACTTGCCCGTTGTTGTAAATGGCATGTTCTGGTCCCCAGCAGTGCCATTAATGCATCCCTGAAGGCCTTCATTGTCTTGTGTATCTGGTGACTCTTATCTTGGTTACATCTAAACTGACCATCTTTATCTTCTTGAGGGATTGACCCCTTGATACGCATCTTTGGTTCACAGCCTGTTTTCTCTGATAGAAGAATAATAGCATCCTTTTCCCTGTCATGTTGTTCTGTTGTCTCCTTTCTCTAGCCTTCCACCCTGCACTTCATTTATCTATATGTCAGACTTCAGGCACGTGTGTACGCAAGAGAGCTCTGGGGAATGTTTCATCATCAGAATGACTGCATTCTTCCTTTTGTTTGATTAGTTCAGATCATTCACTTTTGGGGTGATTATGACTATATGAGCTTCCTCACTGCCATTCTAGTATTGCTTTTCTGGCTGTTATTTATGTTTTTTTCTCCATTTCCAAAAAGACAGTTTTTCTCTGCCTTTTATGTGGACTGTTAACCCACTCCATTTATTGTTTTTCTTCTAAATATCTCTGTCCAGATGTTTGTTTCATTGCTACCATAGTGATTGCATTATACGTTTCATATCTTAGACTGTCTTTCTTTTGCCAGTGCTGATTCACGCCATTTGTATATGCTGGTTTTGCCTTTTTTTCTTTTCCCTTTCATCTTTTGTGGCTGTCTTCTATCTTTGATATATTTGTTTCTGTTGTTGTATTGCAATTCATCTTCTTGCGCAAGGTTTTAGGGTTTGTTTTTGTATCTCCTTTTCATGTAGAAAAATTCCTTTCACACTTCTTAGCACGTTTTGTGGTGGAAAACTTTACTTTTACCTTTGTCTCCTTAGAATTCTCTTTAGAATATTACATTATATACGTGTATATACATATATGCATATATATACATATATATATACACTGTAGCACTGTCCTCCCGTTGTTCATCGATTTGCTCGAGCAGGCACCAGTAACATCTCCATTGTGAGACTTGTTGCTGTTTTTGGCATATCGAATACACCACGAGGAGTTTGCCAGGCTCTGCTGTGCAGGCAGGATACTCTCACCAGCTTGCTGGGCTCTCCGAGAGGGGCAAGGTGGAGGAATCGAACCTGGGTCAATGCCCTACCTGCTGTGCTATTGCTCCAGCACATATATATATACATATATATATATACATATATACATACATACACATTCAGTGCCAAGGATTAGACCTGGGACTGCATACATCCCCAGCCCCTAATATCAACTTTTTTTTTTCTTTTTGACTTTTGGGCCACATCCAGAAGTGCTCGGGGCTTATTCCTGGCTCTGCACTCACATCTGCACTCGATAGTTATCACTCCTATCGAACTTGGAAAACCAGATAGGGTCCCGTGGATTAAACTCAGGTCAGCCACTTGCAAGGCAGGCATCCTGCCAATTGCACTCTTTGGTCCCCTAATATAGACTTTTGGAAATTTAATAATAATATATCTTAGTTTAGGTTATTTTAGATTTTAAAAATGAGGTTTTGTCTTGTTTTCCTGGTCACCTGTGTGTAGGTCTTTCTTTTGATTTGGGAAGGTCTCAAGCTGCTATTTCTTTTTTTTTTCAAACTTTTATTAGTAAGACACCATGAGGTACAGTTGTAGACTTACAAATTTTTGTGCTTGGGTTTCAATTACACAATGATCAAATACCCATCCCTCCACCAGTGCCCATTTCCCACCACCACGGATCCCAGTATCCCTCCCACTCCCCACCCCCCCCTTCCCACCCTGCCTCTGTGGCAGGGCATTCCCTTTTGTTCTCTCTCTCCTATTTGGTGTTGTGGTTTGCAAAAGAGGCAATGAGTGGCAATCATGTTTGGTCTATAGTCTACTTTCAGCATGCTTATCCCATCCTGGGAAGATCCTCCCAACATCCTTTATTTGGTGCTTCCTTCTCTCTCTGAGCTGCCTTTTCCCCTAGCATGTGTGGCTGGCCTCCAAGCCATGGAGCAAAATTCCTGGTACTAATCTCAGCCATTCTTGGGTGTTAGTCTCCTATTTTGTTACTTTATGTTCCCCAGATGAATGCAATCTTTCTATGTCTATCCCTTTCTTTCTGAGTCATTTCGCTTAGCATGATACTTTCCATGTAGTACCACTTGTATGTAAATTTCATGACTTCATCTTTTCTAACAGCTAAATAGTACTCCATTGTGTGAATGTACCAGAGTTTCTTTAACCAGTCATCTGTTCTCGGGCACTCAGGTTTTTTCCAGATTCTGGCTATAGTAAAGAGTGCTGCAATGAACAAACAAGTGTCAAGCTGCTATTTCTTGAACATGGTATTTTGCTCCCTTTTCTCTGTCATCAGCTTCTTGGGTGTGCCCACAACTCTTAATATTTGTCCTTCTCGTGGAGTCTGATATCTCTCATAGATTTTCTTCATTTTTCCTAAATCTTGTTTCTTCTCTTCCATTGAGTCATTGCTGTGATTTTTTTTATCTTCAATTTTATATATTCATTATTCTGCAGGATTGAGTCTTACACTTAACTTTTTTTCCCGTGTGTTGTTCATCCCCAGAATATCAGAACTTTGTTTGTTTGTTGGGGGTGGGGACACACCCTACAGTGTTCAGGGCTTACTCCTTGCTCGGTGCTCAGGGATCACGCCTGGCGGTGCTTGTGGAACCATATGTAGAGCTGGGATTGAGCCCGGGTCAGCCGTGTGCAAGTCAAGCACCTTACCTACTAAATTATCTCTCAAGTTTGGGAGTTTTTAATCTCTTCCCTTGTGTTTCTGTAGCTCCTGAGAATTTAGCTAAGATCCTTTTACTTCATTGAGTTTTTTTATGCCAAGCCTTCTCAGTACTCTGTGTGTGGCCTTCTCAAACTCTCTGCCTAAGTTTGCCTTCTAGAGACTTTTTATTTTCTTAGCGGAATTTCATCTGATTTTCACAGTGGTTGCCTGCAGCGTTTTTCTGCTCATGCATCTGGGTTAGCCTCATTTGTTTTCTTGCAGGTGGTTCTGTGGCTTTCATGCTGGAATTCTTTGTGTTTGTGTCTCAGATGGAGAGGGGGCGAGTGACATCAGTGAGGAGTTGGCAAGAAGTGGCCCATCACAGTGTCGCAGTGGCAGTGGGAGGGGAACCCACGCGAGAGCCTCACACTGCCCCCCTCCGCCTCTCTGGCCACGTGTCACCCGTCTGTGCCCCAAGTGCTCATTCCAGTTCTATGCCTCTGGACCTCAGCTCACTGCTGTACTGCTCCCTAGAAGGCAGGGTGGGCAGATTCTGCAGCCAGTAGAGCGGGTGAAGCCTGAAGCACCAGGAGCTTGTTTTGTTTGACTTTGTTGTGGGCGACCTGGTTGCTTGTTTTGCCTGAAACTCAGTTTCTGCCAACTACAGTCTCTCTCCTCTCTCTGAAGGTAGACTGTTAGTTCCACAGTCTTGATCTCCTTCTCAGGACTCAAGCCTCCTTCTTACCACACTGAGGACCCCTCGGCCCATCCCTCCCTCCCCTCCGCCCCCACAACTCTGTACCATAGTCCCTCACTTTCAGACAGGTGGGCATGTGTCTCTCAGGCATGTTTTCTCTGAGATGTGGTTGACTTTTGGTTGTACTTCCGCAGGGAGCTTTGCTTGCCAGCGTCTATCTTACCATCTCACTCAAAGTCCTAACTGTGAGTATTTTCACATAGCTGGAGCGATAGCACAGCAGGTAGGGCGTTTGCCTTGCACGTGGCCGACCCAGGTTCGATTCTTCCGTCCTTCTCAGAGAGCCCAGCAAGCTAGTGAGAGTATCCCGACCCAGGTTCGATTCCCAGCATCCCATATGGTCCCCTGAGCACTGCTAGGAGTAATTCCTGAGTGCAGATCAAGGGATAACCCCTATGCATTGCCAGGTGTGAACCAAAAAGCAAAAAAAAAAAATAATAAGGTAATTTTATAAAAATATTGATAATTTAATCAATTAAATTGGAGAATGGAGAACAGTTGCCTCTCTAAGGTCAAATCTTCATAGCCAAGATCCTATTGTTCTTTCATTACTTAGATCGTTCTATACTGTATACTTTCTATACTGTAGCTTCTCAATTTCTCAGTTGTTTGTTTATATATTTTATTTTAATAAATTATTTTATTGAATCACTATGAGATAGACCTTTATAAAACTATTCCTGATTAGGTTTGAGTCATACAGTTTTCCAACACCTATCCCTCCACCAGTGTACATTTCCCATTACCAATGTCCCCAGACTTTTTTTAACCTGTTCTTTTGTGTTTGAAGCACAATTTATGGCTTTTTTTTTTTTGCTTTTTTGGGTCCCACCCGGCGAGGCACAGGGGTTACTCCTGGCTCTGCACTCAGGAGTTACTCCTGGCGGTGCTCAGGGGACCATATAGGATGCTGGGAATCGAACCCAGGTCAGCTGCGTGCAAGGCAAACTCCCTACCCGCTGTGCTATCTCTCCAGCCCCCATGAAGCACAATTTAAATGTTATTTTGCCTCCTCAAAATGTGTTCACTGTCATAAAATAGTCATCTTATTATCAGAAAAGTTGGTGATGTGCTAATTCTGCCTTTGTATAATTTCCAGAACTGGATATGCTAAGTTGTTTTTAAAGTTTTTCCCTAGCATAATTGATCAGGTTAAAAATCCCACATCAGCTTAATTGTTCCCGTTCTGTTTTTCAGCCTGACTGGGTTGTTTTGGACCAACCAGATGCCGCTTGCCATTTGCAGCAGCAGCAAGAACCTTCCCCTCTGCCTCCGGGATGGGAAGAGAGGCAGGATGTTCTTGGAAGGATCTACTATGTAAACCATGAATCTAGAAGAACACAGTGGAAACGACCAACTGCTCAGTATGTGCTCATGCCTTTCAAGTTTGCAACCAAGATGCATTTTGACCTCTAATTTTCATTTGAAAATCATGGCCCTAATGAATTTATAATAGTATAGCACTGGAGCACTGTCCTCCCCTTGTTCATCGATTTGCTCGTGCAGGCACAGTAACGTCTCCATTGTGAGACTTGTGATTACTGTTTTAGCATATTGAATACGTCCCAGCTTTTATACCCTGGCACTCACTTGCCAGGCTTTTAATAGTATAAGGATCCATAAACTATGAGATGCCAATCTTTATGTACTTAAACTAACCAAGACCTCCGCAGAAAAACAAAATCTTTTCCAGTGATCTTATTTTATTTTGGGTTACACTCAGCAGTGCTCCACACTAGGGGTAGCACTTCCAGGCCCATCAAGCCGGGGCTCAAGCGTGCAGAACATGTGCTCAGGCCTTGGACCCGTCTCCCTGCCAGATTCAACCTACTTTTAAATGATTTTATGGCACTGAAAATTATTTCGGTTACAAATACAATCTTTCAGCTTTTTGTAATTGCTAACTATATTTTTATTTAGCATGAGGCCACATTTTTCTCTTTCTATTTATGTATGGACCCCCATAACCATACCACCCCACCGGACTTGGCCCCAGGCTGGTCTCACTCGGGGAGCCCCAGAGGGGGGCAGGTGAGAGCCCTCCCCGCCCCAAGGGACCCAGCCCCGGAAGCCGATCACTCCCCACCGACACCACGCTCCAGGCCACTTTCCACACACTCGGGCCGAGCCTCACGTATGAGTGAACATATTCCTGGAGCGCGCACATCATAAGACACTCCCTACTCATTTTCCATAATTGCCACAGCATATTTGATGGGGTTCAGAAAGTAAGCAACAAATCATAGAGGGAAATATGATATATATATATATATATATATATATATATATATCCCTCTTGGAGAGCCCAGCAAGCTACCAAGAGTATCCCGCCCATAAGGCAGAGCCTGGCAAGCTACCCGTGATGTATTCTATATGCCGAACACAGTAACAATAATGGGTCTCATTCCCCTAACCCCAAAAGAGCCTCCAATAAGGCACCGTTGGGAAGGACGAGTAAGGACAGGCTGCTAAAATATGAGGGCTGGTAGAAAAGATGAAGTTATGAAATTTACATACAAGTGGTACTACATGGAAAGTATCATGTTAAGCGAAATGAGTCAGAAAGAGCGGGATAGACACAGAAAGATTGCATTCATCTGGGGAACATAAAGCAACAAAAAGTGAGAGTGACACACAGGAATGGCTGAGATTAGTACCAGGAATTTTGCCCCATGAATGGAAGGCCAGCCACAGGCTCTAGGTGAAAAGGAAGCTCAGATAGAGAAGAGATTACCAAATGAAGGGTGTTGTGAGGGCCCTCCCAGGGTGGGAGAAGCATGCTAAAAGTAGTCGATAGACCAAACATGATTGCCACTCAAAGCCTCTCTTGCAAAACACAGTACCCAAAAGAAGAGAGAGAGAACAAGGGGGAATACCCTGCCACAGAGGCAGGATGGGACGGGGGGGGGGGGGGGATGAGGGGGGGGGATGCTGGGACCCATGGGGATGGATGACGGGCACTGGTGGAGGTATGGGGACTTGATCATTGTATAACTGAAACCCAAGCACAAAATTTGTAAGCCTATAACTGTACCTCATGGTTTTTCACTAATAAAAAAAAAAAATATATATAAAAAAAAAAAAAAAAAAAAATATGAGGGCTGGGACGAATGGAGACATTACTGGTGCCGCCTGAATAAATCGATGAACAAAGGGATCACAGTGATACAGTGACAGTGATATTTATGTATAAAATATTAGTCTTACTATAGTTTGTTATAAAAATAAGATATCATATCCATTTCTACAGTATATTATTTATAAATAGAAGGGTTTTAATGTTAAATACCCATTTACCATGCTGATCACTATATACATAATCTCCAGCAGCACATACTAAGGACAATATGATGTTTGGAGCATCCTAATAAAATATGTATTATATATATATCAATGTATATACCCTTAGTGACAGACTTCATACATTTATAACTTCTTCCATTTATATTACCATATTTGCTTTCACTTTTGACACAAAGTCTGTGAAATCTCTCCCCTTTCACTTTTGACACAAATTTATATTTGTTCATTAACCTTTTCATTTTTGGCTTTGGTATTTTGTGTCCAAGTATGTACATAGATTATTCTCAGTTTTCATATTCTCCCATACAAATCAAAGATTTTTTGTGGCAGTCAAAGGAGTGATCTTTGTAAAATGATCTACAGATTTCCAAACCGATGATTCTATAAACACTCTGCCAATTTGCCCTATAGCTTGCGTCACTACTATGGCAAATCTGATTCAGCAGAATCGTTTTTCTTTCTTTCCAGTGATGCTACTTTTAGCTTGCCAAAATATTTGTTGGTGGGGGGGGTGGTTAGGGAGAAATCAAAGCTTTCCCCTAGAATCATCTTGCAAAATTATGTTTTTTCCAACGGCAGTACAGTAAGAACTGTCCATCTAACTGTGCTGAAATTCCATGAAATTAAATAAATTCACAGTAATTTTATTATTAGCTATTTGTATAAAGGTAAAGGCCCTCCCGTTGATCGTCGATTTGCTCGAGCGGGCCCAGTAACGTCTCCATTGGAGACTTTGTTGTTACTGTGTCTGGCATATCGAATACTCTCGGTAGCTTGCCGGGCTCTCCGAGAGGGGCGGAGGAATCGAACTCGGGTCGGCCATGTTGGCCGCTTGTAAGGCGAACGCCCTACCCGCTGTGCTATCGCTCCAGCTATTTGTATAAAACTCTAGATATAAGGTAGGTTATGTTAAAGTTTAGCTAGCCGGAAAAATGTAACATAAATAATAGGGGTAAGCGTGCTTAATCTGATGCACTGCACCTTCCCTAAGCTTAGATATACCTTTATTATTATTATTATTAGTAGTAGTAGTAGTAGTATACTTTTAGGTCCATTAATATAAAAGTCTGAAAAAAGATGCCATTTAATCATTACTCTATTCATAGTTTAACTATAATTTCTTTATGCTGTATTTAATTCATGGAAAACTCTTCTAGCTGAAGACCAAATCTAGAAATATACTATGACTGATATGTATGTATAACTTTAAAATTTCCATTATGATCTTTCTAGAGCTACTTTGATTGTACTCTTGTAACAAAATAGAAGAATAAATACCATTTTAATTTATGAAACTCTCAGATATCCATTCAGCAAGTATTTCTGAGTGTCCCTGTTGCAGGGCATTATCCTAGGGGGCTGGAGCAATAGCACAGTGGGTAGGGCGTTTGCCTTGCATGCGGCCAACCTGGGTTTGATTCCTCCACTCCTCTTGGAGAGCCCGGCAAGCTACCAAGAGTATCCCGCCCCCACGGCAGAGCCTGGCAAGCTTCCCATGGCATATTCCATATGCCAAAAACAGTAACAACAAGTCTCACAATGGGGACATTACTGGTTCCTGCTCAAGCAAATCGATGAACAATGGGGAGATAGTGCTACAGTGATGAATTAAAATATCAGTCAGGCATCTTATACTTTTTCACAAAAGCTTTTACCTCTATGTAGGTACTCTGGAGGTGCCCACCAATTAATTTTTGCATGTTGAAATAGTCTTGCCCAAAACAGTAAATTCTGGTTTAATAGGTATGTATTTGTGTATGTGTGCATGTGCCTGTGTGTGTGTGTGTGTGTGTGTGTGTGTGTGTGTGTTGTGTGTGTTTCTGGCCACACCCAGCAGTGCTCATGGCTTATTTCTCACTCTGTGCTTGGGGACCACTCCTGGGACTAGTCAGGGAATCATATGCAGTGCCTCAGGTAGAACTGGGCTTAGCTGGGTGTGAAGCTAGTGCCCTACTATTTCTAACCCTTGTTATGAGTATATATTTTGAAACGATGACAGAATCTTTGACTGTCGTCTTCAGTGTCAAGATGTTGGTGATGCCTCTTATGTTTCTGACACAGGGACAGCTTAACAGACGCCGAGGACAACAACATTCAGCTGCAAGCACAGCACGCCTTTACGACACGGAGACAGATCTCTGAGGAAACAGAAAGTGGCGACAACCGAGAGTCTTCAGAGGTAGCTATAACTGCCTTTTCTTCACTGAAAGAAGCATATTCTGGCTGTTGATGAAAGCATGCTTGACTGAAGCTTATTCTGTTCATCTTAGAGCTGGGAAATTATAAGAGAAGATGAAGCTGCCATGTACAGCAATCAGACCTTCCTCTCGCCTCCGCCGTCCATGAACTTGGATGTTCAGACTCAACTTGCAGAAGATTTGAATGGCAGATTCGTGATCTGTGGGAATTTGACCACCAGCCAGCCAGTATCCAGCTCAGTAAGATGCTCTTCGGTTTTTGTGGCAGCTGCAGGATTATGACCTACATATTATTCCATTCAGTAACTAATTCAGTAACTAATTTTTATGTAAGAGTTTATCTTACTGGTGCTAGAGAGATGCACAGCGGGTAGGGCATTTGCCTTGCACATGGCCGACCCAGGTTCGATTCCCAGCATCCCACATTGTCCCCTGAGCACCGCCAGGAGTAACTCCTGAGTGCAAAGCCAGGAGTAACCCCTGTGCATCGCCGGGTGTCACCCAAAAAGCAAAAAAAAAAAAAGAGTTTATCTTACATTGCATGCAATAGCGTGTCAGGGACACGAAGACTTCGGCTCATTTTTCAGATATTCCTGAGTCGCGTGTAACCTACATGGTCACTGGACCAGAAATATCCATCATGCAATCTGTGCCTTCCACTCAACACCAGCAGCAGCACGCCAGGATTTGAATAGACTTGGCTTATTATTCTTCCTAGCAGGGAGGACACACCACAAGAGACTCTGCACAGGCAGGTTGGGAAAGACCTCATGTGTTTGGGTTCATATTTGAAGGTTGGGCTGGAGCAATAGCACAGTGGGTAGAGCATTTGCCTTGCACATGGCCGACCCGGGTTCGATTCCCAGCATCCCATATGGTCCCCCAAGCACCGCCAGCAGTAATTCCTGAGTGCAGAGCCAGGAGTAACCCCTGAGCATTGCCGGATGTGACCCGAAAAGCAAAAAAATAAAGTAATGATTAGTTCAAAGGCAGCTGTCATTCACGTGGGCCCAGACAGGCACCTCCTATGATTTGTTGGTCTGTAGCTGGGGCCCTGCTCACATTTTGTTTGTGTTCAGGCACAGCCACTGAGTGGCCTAGCCTTTGCCTCCATCCTACCTGGGAGCCCGACTGCGATCAGAGCCTGAAACTCAGGAGCTGCTTTCCTCCTCTCGGTTAGGCCCGAGAGGTCAGCAGCACCTGTGCATCAGCAGTGAGTAAGAGCTGATGTGCCCAACTTCGATTCCTCTGCCCCTCTCAGACAGCCCGGCAAGCTACTGAGACTATCTCGCCCACATGGCAAGCTCCCCGTGGCATATTCGATATGCCAAACACAGTAACAGCAAGTCTCACAATGGAGACGTTACTGGAGCCCGTTCGAGCAAATCGATGAACAATGGGAGGACAGTGCTACGATGCCCAACTTAGCCAGGGAGCGGGATGGCACTGTGAATACCGCTCTCCTTGGAGCTGGCATTCCCACACATGGCTGCCGTGACCAGATCTCTGTGCTCATCCCTAATCTGTATTACCAAAAGGAGACTGCAAGGACAGACAGATGCTCTTCTCTGAAGTTGCTGTGTCATTCCTTGCTGCCCTTACCCAGGTCATTAAGTCATTAGTGAGACCCAATGACAGAACAGTGTGCATAATAGGTTGCCATGTATGTAAGTTACTTTGATGACAGCAAAAACTATTTCATGAGGGCTAAATTGCTCAGCTTAAAAGAGAAGAAAAGGGTCAATGGGATTTGTTGTTTTTGTACCTTTTAAGTTTCACCGTCCTTGGTGTGACTTCCATATGGCTCCCTGAGTCCCGCCAGAAGTGATCGCTGGCACAGTAAGCCTTGAGCACTGCCAGGTGTGGTCCAGAACCAAACAAAAAGATATCCATTTATTATTAAGCAGAATTGTCTAGTCATGGTTTAGAATTTAAGCAGTATTGAGGAAATGGGAAGGAAAAGAAATTGCCTGTCTTACCCATCTGCTCTGTTGGTCATTGGTAGTGGTTTGCATTTGTTGTGCTAAACATTTTCTTGGTATCTATAAACCTGCCTGCACATACATCTGTTCATATATTGCCATTTGGTCTGAGGTCATTTTAGACATACTTTTCGGTGACTTTTTTCATTAACTATAGCCTCAGCACTGGAACATTTTAGTTAAAATAGATATACTCCTAAAACCATCAAGCACAAAACTCATCACAATGGTGGTTCCATTGTGCAGGTAACTCTAAAATATTTCACCAGTCTTCCCTTGCCGCATCCTAGATTATCTGTAATAAAGCAAGCTTTACTGTAGACAATGCCATAAGGTCTCTTTTGGTTTCATTTATCTTAAAAAATTTGATGTCAAAACCCAAATAGTTAAGTAGTGACAATAGTGTGCAGAGAAAAATCCGAGACAAGAAAGAATATGGAACTTCCAGGAATGAGGTTGTCTGGAAGACCCAGGGGGGTAGCTTGTGGGGTGGGGAGTGGCTGGAGATCACCCAGCAGCATTCTGAGCCATGAAGTTCATCCTAGCAGCTCACAGAAGTCACTCAGGGCTATGAACTGCAGCATGCTGGGCTGGGGCCATGTGCTTTCCGACCACTGCACCCAGGATGCCTACCCAGGCATGGACACTTGGAGCGGGGAGATCTGTGACGCCATTGCAGCAATAAAAGCAAGATCCGGAGAACACTTGGAATGAACAGTGGCTAGCGCTGTCTGTGAATGCTTGAACCTGCAGGGCCCAGGGAAGGACAGGATGTGGCAGGACAGGGCTAGTGACTCAGTTGCGTCCTCTGGAAGGAAGAATTGGGAAGCTGCTGTAGTTAGAAGACTGGGAGACAAAGAGAAACTGAATCCAGTGTGTAGCACAACGAGCGAGTTCTATTAGACGTTCAAGAGTGTCCCAGAAGAGCTCCAGAAGCAGGGTGGGGGTGGGGGTGGGTGAGATAGAAGAACCGGAAGTCATGTTGGAAAGTCATGTTGGTGGAAAGTGCACTGGTGAAGGGATGGGTGTTCAACCAACATGTAAGCAGATTTTGGTTTCCCTAGCCCTGTACCTAGGGAGTCACTCCCGATGGGGCTTTGGGGACCATGGGAGGTGCTGGGGATCCAACTCAGGGTCAGTCACGTGCAAGGTCAGTCAGTCACCTTCCAGATCACTCCTGACAGGACTTTGGGGTCCTTATGGGATTCCGGGGATCGAACTCAGAGTCAGTCACACACAAACAAGGCAAGTGCCTCCCCCCTTCTCTGTGGTCCCAGCATCCTTCTTTATCCTTTACTGGACACCGAAAATCAGATGGGGTGTTCCTGCTTTACGCACAAGTCTGCTGGGTGAGGCCCCCACACCGCGGGGCGGCGGGGGGAGGGGGGGAGGTCTTCGAGCCTAAAGCTATTTTTGTTCCTTTCTCTTTCTGACAAGAATCGCCCCAGCAGGAGAGGCAGCTTCCAGGCCTGTGTCTTTCAGGAGCAGCCAGCACTCCCAGTGGTGAGTCCCACCTCCTCCCATCAGTCCCACAGGTGAATGTGGGAATAGCTGTTTCCCTTGAACACTGTCAGTGACCGTCGAACCACTGAGCCGAGAGTGCACAGAGGCAGCCCAGTATCTTGGCTCTCTGGTTTGTTTTGTTTGCTGGCCACACCTGGCCATGCTCAGAAGCTCCTCCTGCTTCAGTGCTTAGGGGGACACTCCTGGGGGTGCTGAGCAGGAATCAAGACCTTCCTGGGTCCAAAGCATGCACTCAGCTCTCTCTTTCTCTCTCCCTCCCTTCCTTCCTTCTCCCTCTTTCTCTCTCTCTCCCTCTCTCCTTCTCTCTCTCTTTCTCTCTCTCTTCCTCTCTCCTTCTCTCTCTCTTTCTCTCTCTCTCCCCACCCCCACCCCCAGAATTTAGACTGTAGAGACAGAGGCTCAAGGGAAATGTAGTAGTCTTTTTTTTTATTAGTGAGACATATGAGGTACAGTTGTAAGCTTACAAATTTTTGTGCTTGAGTTTCAATTATACAATGATCAAATGCCCATCCCTCCACCAGTGCCCATTTCCCACCACCATGGATCCCAGTATCCCTCCCACCCCCCATCCCCCCCATCCCACTCTGCCTCTGTGGCAGGGCATTCCCTTTTGTTCTCTCTTATTGGGTGTTGTGGTTTGCAAAAGAGGCAATGGGTGACAATCATGTTTGGGCTATAGTCTACTTTTAGCATGCTTCTCCCATCCTGGGAGGATCCTCCCAACACCCTTTATTTGGTGCTCCCTTCTCTATCTGAGCTCCCTTTTCCCCTAGCATGTCTGGCTGGCCTCCAAGCCATGGAGTAAAATTTGTAGTAGTCTTTTTAAAAATAAAAAATGGGTGGTAAAAGGAGAGAGAATAAAAAGAAATGCCCTGCCGCTGAGGTGGGGTGGGGTGGGGTGGTGGGGGATGGGGTGGGGGTGGTGGGAGGGATGCTGGAAACAACGGGTGGGAGAGAATGCACGGTGGAGGGATGAGTAAACGATATCATATGACTCTCATGCAAACACGAAAGTTCGTGTAAGTTTGTAACTACCCCACAGTGATTCGCTAATAAAAATTAATTAATTAACACAACAATGTAGGTGATTGAAAAGAATAAAAAAAAATTGGGGTGGAGGGTTGAAGAGATAATACAGCAGGTAGGATGCTTGTCTTGCACACAGCTGACCGATTTTAACCCCTGGCATCCCATATGGTCCCCTGAACACCACCAGAAGTGATCCCTGAGCACAGAGCCAGAACTGAGCCCCGAGCATCGCCGGGTGTGGGCCCCAAACAAACAAGAACTAAAATCAAGGAGGGTCAGGCCTGCCAGGCAGTGCTCAGGGAGGCAGGACCCAGGGATCCTTCTGACGATATTTGAGCCAGCAGGCCAGATACGTGGGCACAGAGAAGCTGCCCAAACGCTGCACTGCCAGGACTCACCAGGGCCACCCCAACATGCTTAGGGGTGATTGGGTCCCTAGAATTTGGTTTGCTCTGTAAGGGAGCTGGGGGCTCTGGACCCATTTTTCTGGGGAAGGATATGTGCTGGCTGGCACGGGGTCCTCTCAGGCATGACCGGGACTGGGACACGAAGTGCAGATTGTCCTGCAGTAGGTCCTGCTTCATCCATGCAGTGCCACCTCAGGGCAGACACCTAAGGCCGATGACCCCCCCTCCTGCCCCAAACCCACCAGCCTTTCTTTTTATTTTATTTTATTTTTTATTATTTTATTGAATCACCGTGAGATACAGTTAAAAAGCTCTCATGTTTGAGATTCAGCCATATTATGATCGAACACCCATCCCTCCATCAGTGCACGCTTTCCACCACCGATGTCCCCAGTATCCCCTTCCCTCATCCCAGTCCTTACCCTGCCTCTATGGCAGACAGTTTCCCCAATGCTCCCTCTGCTTTTGGGAATTATGTTTTTCCCGCCACCATTCAAGCCTGCCTGCCCAGGGCAGCACTGTAGCACTGTCCTCCCATTGTTCATTCATTTGCTCGAGCGAGCACCAGTGACGTCTCCATTGTGAGACCTGTTGTTACTGTGTTTGGCATATCGAATACACCACGGGGAGCTTGCCAGGCTCTGCCGTGCGGGCTGGATACTCCGGGTAGCTTACCAGGCTCTCCAAGAGGGACAGAGGAATTGAACCCAGGTTGGCCATGTGCAAGGCAAATGCGTACCTGCTGTTCTCCAGCGCCAGGGGCAGAAGCTAGATAATTTATTTTCCATTGCTCATTTTGAATATCATGAGAATTCTGGGATCCTAGATTGTAGATGGTTGGATTCCAAAGACATCTCTGTAGGGCACTAATCTATTTGGGATTCAGTTGGGAGTCTCTGGAGCACTGCTGTTGGTGCACCGAGATGGCACCTGGCAGAAGCTTGTGGGCATGACAGCTGGGCCATGGAGTGGGCGGGGAGCCAGAAAGGGACCGCCTGGCACCTCTGATGCCATGCGGCCTGGAGATTCAGCCCTGGAACCCACGTTCCTGGGCCTTGCTTATGGAAGCTCTTGGACGCCAGGGTTCCATGTGGAGTAGGCGGGGAGACTGCACCTGCTCCACCTGGGGTGCCCTGGTGATATTGGCTCAGTTTGAGGCCCGGAGGTTGTCTCTGGTGCTGAGGTGCTGTCCAGGACTAGTTGCTGCATCTCAGGACCAGGGCTGTCGGTGCGCCAAGATCCCACCAGCCTTTTCTTGGATGGATCTGAATCCCAAACTTCCGGCCTGGACATTGGGTTTTTTTTTTTTTCAAATCACATTTTTTTATTGAGGCACCGATATTGGGGCTGAAGCATTAATAGTACAGCAGGTAGAATGCCTGCCTTGCATTTGGCCGACCCAGGTTTGATCCCCAGCATCCCAAATGGTCCCCTGAGCACTACCAGGAGTGATC
Source organism: Sorex fumeus (assembly GCF_029834395.1). Lineage (NCBI taxonomy): Eukaryota > Metazoa > Chordata > Mammalia > Eulipotyphla > Soricidae > Sorex > Sorex fumeus. The sequence continues at coordinate 12,295,468 of NW_026606086.1, read as the reverse complement.
CCTGAGCGCAGAGACAGGAGTAGCCCTTTGCTTACAAAGTTGCCCATAATAGAGTTTGAGATATACACTGTCCCAACACTAATCCCCCACCAGTGTCCACTTCTCTCCAGTCAGTGACCGCAGGCCCCTCCCACCCCGACCTGCTTCCTTGCAGGCACACTTTTTTGTTTGTTTGTCTTAGGGTTACCCTCAGGTGTGTTCAGGGGCTGTTCCTGTCTCTGCGTTCAGGGATCACTCCTGGGAGTGCTCAGGGGACCATTTGGGATGCTGGGGATCAAACCTGGGTGAGCCAAATGCAAGGCAGGCATTCTACCTGCTGTACTATTAATGCTTCAACCCCAACAGGTACATTTTTAAGTTGGGCTGTTGTCACTTGTATCTCCTGCTTGCTTACAGTGCTGGTGGGTCTGTGGTTTGGACATGAAAATACCCCACACCTCTGCCCCTCCTAGGTGCTCAAGGTCCCTGAATCCTATCCTACTTTCTCCATTCTTCCTCTTCATATCCCTCACTTCTCTCCTTCCCTGCCCTTCGTGTTTCCATTGTCTAGGGTCAAGGATAACCTAGGTATGACCCTTTGGGACCTGGCATCCTCTTGACCTGTTACTCTGTATAGCCCAGAGAGTGACATCATCTGGTGCTTTTGCTTTCTGCACACACAGAAACGCTCACTGTCTTCATTTCTCTCTGCCTTTCTTCCAGACAGCTGCCCTAACCCCCCCCCCCTCCACCTCTTCCTCCTCTGTGGGCTCCATTTCCCCATTTGGAATTTCCTCCTGTTCTTTCGTGGGTTGGTTGGTTGGTTTGATCTGTTTTGAATCAAAACACTCAGGAATCACTCCTGGCTGTGCTCAGGGAACCATCTGGGATTCCGGGGATCGAACCTGAGTCAATGACTTGCACCCCATCTGCTGTGCTGTTACTCCAGCCTTCATGTTTGTTTGGTTTATTTTATTTTATTTTGTTGTTACTGGTGTTGGCTGGAGCGATAACACAGCAGGTAGGGCTCGCACATGGCTGACCCGGGTTCAGTTCCTTCGTCTCTCTCAGAGAGCCTGGCAAGCTACCGAGAGTATCCTGTCCTCACGGCAGAGCCTGGCAAGCTCCCCGTGGTGTATTCGATATGCCAAAAACAGTAACAACAATTCTCACAGTGGAGATGTTACTGGTGCCCACTCGAGCAAATTTCTAAACAACAGGTGGACAGTGCTACAGTGCTTTGTTGTTCTTGTTTGGTTTTTCAATAGTGCATTTGTCATTTTGAATGACAGGCAGACTACACTGATTTTGGGAAGTGGAACTTGTTGCTTGTAGAGAAGTTCTAGCAAAGGGAAGCAAGCTTGGACTTCCTCCCTCTGCCGTTGCACGTCGACCAAAGTGACAGGTGTGCCCGAGAGGGGCACGAGCACCTGTTCTCACCCCCTGCGTTGTGTTTAGCAAAGCATGACCCTCCCCTGCCTTCCTCTCACTTCCTGCCACTTCTCCAGCCTCTTCCGACCCGTGATGGTTCCCCATGGGGCCTCGTAATGTCTTCCACATATTGAAAATGTTGGATTTCTAGTCAGCTGATACCCATTCAACCATGAAAAGGAGTTTAAAGCACACCAGGTCACCAGCAGCATCTGCAGATGATTTCTGTGTTATGTAGCTAGAAAAGACACTTTCCTGCCATTTCTTCTCTATTATCTATTGATTTTAAAATGTTTTATGACTTTCCTGTATGATTTACACATCGTCAAGTACAACCATCCCTAAGCATACATAAGAAGCTGGGAAGAGAGTACAGCAGCCATGATGCTTGCTTTGCATGCAGTCAGTCCAGGTTTGATCCCTGGTCCCACCGATGGTCCCTGAGCACAGAGGCAGGTTGATCCCTGATCCCTGAGCCTGCCTAATATGGCCCACACCTCTGCAAAGGAGTGAGTTTTAGTAACTATGAATAGTTTTGCATCATCATCATCATTAAGAACCCTCCCATTACCCCAGAAGAGATCCTTTAAGGCCCTCGAGTTTTCTTAGCGCTGGAGAATAAGAAGGAAAAAGAGGAGGAAGAGGAGGGAGAAGTTTAGGTTTTCTAATGTAGGTTCCTCAAATGTAAACTGAAGCAGTAGTGTTTGTCTCAGTAAGCTCTGTGTGAGGGTAAGTGACTTGACCCATGTTAAATGTGAAGAGTACTGGATGTGATATCGATCATGTTCTGTTGCTGTTATCACTCACAGCATTTGTTGTCTGCTCTCCTGGTTGTGTATTTAGTGAATTTGTGTGCAAACTTTTAGTGAATTTTTTTCATATGCTATTTAAAATGAGGAAATATATATATGTATATATATATATATATATATATATATATATATATCGGAGAGCCTGGCAAGCTACTGAGAGTATCCTGCCCGCATGGCAGAGTCTGGCAAGCTACCCGTGGTGTGTTTAATGTGCCAAAAACAGTAACAATAATGGGTCTCATTCAGGAAAGACAAGGAAGGAGAGGTTCTAAAATCTCAGGGCTGGGATGAATATAGACGTTACTGGTGCCCACTCAAGTAAATTGATGAACAATGGGATGATAGTGATACAGTGATACAGTGATTTAAAATGTGCTTTGAGAAGGGGTTGTTCCCAAGTGGTATTCAAGGACTGTCAGGGCTACTCCTGGCAGTATTTGGCCAATCAGACCTGTGGCTCAGTGCAAAGGCCTGAGGGTTCACTGGTACTCAGGCTCTGTGGCATAAGAACCACCCAGTGCGACACACCCAGTGATGCTCAAACACCATGTACTGTGGGAGCCAAAGCAGGGTCGAGCACATGCAAGGCAAGCGGCAAGTCCCGTACCGTCTCCAGGGCCCTTAACGTCAGGTTTGTTTTTAAAGAACCTAGCAGCAAAGTTGCCATCTAGAACTTTTCAAAAGAAATCTCTTCCTAACATTTCACCCTCCTTTTACTCTTTAGCTTCTGCCAACTTCATCTGGATTGCCACCAGGTTGGGAAGAAAAACAAGATGAGAGAGGAAGGCCGTACTACGTGGACCACAATTCCAGAACGACCACCTGGACAAAGCCTGCTGTGCAGGTATCTGGGCTGTCACTCTGGACATCAAGTCCTGCCTCCCGCCAGATTCCCAGATTTACCCGGGAAGCCGCAAGAACACTTGACTGCAGTCTCCACTCACTGCTTCTAGCTTTTAATTGTTTCTGACATTGCTGCTAAGTGTCTGCCTTCGCTGGTGGACAACTAATCCCTCTTGTTGTGGGAAACGTTTCCACATGGGAATAAGATGACAAAGTAATGATCTAGCCACTAGATGATTTTTAAACTGAAGGGTTGGAGTTTTCATTTTCCTTCAAGGTAATCTCAAGGATGAGTATCTATTAAAGAGATCTGTTATGATGACACTTTGTCCCTGGAGGCAGATGTTATTTTTGTAATACTCATCTCTAGGCATTTCATTTTCAGACACAAGGTATCACAGGAGTTGGGGGTGTGGCTCATACAGGAGAACATTCGAGGCCCGTGTTTGCTCCCAGGTGGCGTGTGCTCCCACGCAGAGATGAGTCCCTGGCCCCAAGCACCAGAACCACCACCACAATGCAATAGCTCTGCAGTACTGTCCTAGTAACGTCTCCATTGTGAGACTTGTTGTTACTGTTTTGGGCATAGAATACTCCACGGTGAGCTTGCCAGGCTCTGCTGTGCAGGCTGGATACTCTCAGTAGCTTGCTGGGCTCTCCAAGAGGGACAGAAGAATTGAACCCGGGTCGACCGCCTGCAAGGCAAACACCCTACCCGCTGTACTATCTGTCCAGCCCCAAGAGGAATTAGCTCTTAATAGTTAATTACAAAACATTAATTCCAAGGTATAAATTTAGAAAAACATAGAGAGTTATCATGAGATTTTTTTTTCTTTAAAGTCACAATGCAATGACGACATAAAAATTCAAAGTAAATCTTACACCCCTCTCGTATGCGGGATGTAAAGAAACAGAATGGTGAGATGATGAATACCCAAAGACAATGGAAGCAAAGAACATGAGAACAAGTCTTTAATAGGAAACACGCCACTCGGGGGGCCAGGGGAGGGCAACAAACACAGTGGAGGAGAGTGTTTAACCAGGAAGAGGAGGCGTTGTTCAAAGGTATTGTGTGTGAAACCCCATCGGCAACAGTATGGTAAACCACATGTATAAAAGAACATGTATTAAAGAAGTGCCTCAGAGCCTGAGTGATCGCACAATGGGGAGGGCGTTTGCCTTGCACGCGGCTGACCTGGGTTCGATTCCCAGCATCCCATAGGGTCCCCCTGAGCACCACCAGGAGTCATTCCTGAGTACAGAGCCAGGAGCAACCCCTGAGCAGCGCCAGGTGTGACCCAAAAGACAAAAAAAAAAATGTTGGTGTAGGGCCTTGAGACCTTGTATGCCTGCAACCCAACCATGAATATTTTGTGATTTCATAGTGACTAAATAAAAAAAAAAATTAGGTAGGTCTTACAGGTAAAACTCCATTCCTTTTAACCAAATGTTTCCCACCTCACTGTCTTGTCCCAGGTCCCAGCGGGCCGGGGTACGTCTGCAGCCCCACAACCAGCAACTTCCACCCGGGACCCCACCCCGCCGGGCACCCAGGCTGCCGAGCACGAGCACCACTCCCTGCCCAGCGGATGGGAGGTCCGGCATGCAGCTAACGGGAGGCCTTTCTTTATCGATCACAACACCAAGACCACCACCTGGGTAACTCTCTGCATTCCAGTTTTGGTCCCACACTGCGTCTTGTCTTTTGGCGTGCGTCGTTCATTTAAAGACATGTTGGGTGGCTAATAGTGCACTTTCTACTCAGGGCCTGTTTGTGCCTGCCTCAGTGTTTGGGGACATGTGAAAAAGGTGGTGTTCAGTGCGTATTTCCAGATTTTAGATCAATGCTTAGGAAGACATGGAGTAATAATAACCCTTTATCTGGCTGTGTGGGCTGGAGTGATAGCACAGCGGGTAGGATGTTTGCCTTGCATGCGGCCGACCCGGGTTCGATTCCTCCGCCCCTCTCAGAGATTCTGGCAAGCTACCAAGAGTATCCCGCCCACACAGCAGAGCCTGGCAAGCTCCCGATGGCGTATTCCATATGCCAAACACAGTAACAACAAGTCTCACAATGAAGACATTACTGGTGCCTGCTCGATGCTGGAGCAAATCAGTGAACAGTGGGAGGATAGTGCTACGGTGCTACATCTGGCTGTGATGCATTTATAGTTTTGACTTTTTTTAACGTTGGCTTTGGTTTTTCATGTGCCCAGCAATGCTCAGGGTTGCTTTTGGGTTGGGGCTGCAGCGTGAGGCACGGTCCTGGCTGCGTAGAACATGGGACCATGAGCTGAACCCAGCCACCCCCCCACACACACACCCCTCCCTCCCCCGCAAGGCCGGCGCCCAGCCTTTTCAGCCGTCTTCTGGCCTCCAGAGCTTTTCTGAATCCACATCTTATTTAATATTCAGAGGACTTTGTGAGACTAGGTTGAAGAATTAGTTCTATTTTAGGATAAAGTAAATCTCACATAACCTTGATATAATTATAAATCACCTTAGCTCAATAATTAATCTTAAATCATTAAATAGCCTTGATAGAATCTTGAATGCACTGCAGCACTGTCCTCCCATTGTTCATCGATTTGCTTGAGCGGGTACCAGTAATGTCTCCATTTTGAGACCTGTTGTTACTGTATTTGGCATACTGAATATACCACAGGGAGCTTGCCACTCTCGGTAGCTTGCGGGGCTCTCGAGAGGGACAGAAGAATCAAACCCGGGTCAGCCGCGAGCAAGGATAGCCCTACCCGCTGTGCTGTCGCTCTAGCCCAGAATCTTGAATAATCTTGATAAAACAAATCAGTTGGTCCTTTACTAAATGATACGTTTCTGAAAATCACTAACACCTGGATAGTTTTGAATACTGTAGCTTTAACTCTAAAAGGCCCATGTTCCTAAATAAAGCTCACATAGGGCCAGAGAGATAGTGCAGGAGGGAAGGCACCAGCCTTGCATGAGGCTGCTCTAGTCAGTCACAAAGTTTAATTCTCAGTACCACATCTGATCCCTGAGCACTGCTAAGAGTGACCTCTGAGCACAAAACCACTGCCCATCGGGGCTCAGAATGAAAGAGAACGATATCTCTTTGTGGCTGGAGAGATCACACCAGCATTACGGTGCTTGCCTCAAATGCAGCTGACCCCAGTTCAATCCTAGCCATAACATACGGTCTCTCAAAGTTTAATAAAGTAATTCAATAAAATGTTTTCATATATATAAATTCCAATCCAAATAAATTTCCTTGTGTCTTTTTTTTAACAATTTGAAGTGAAGCCAGTCACCTTTTGAAGCTATCTTTCAAAATAGTGCTAAAACAGCGCTATAATACACTATAATAGGAGCCAGGGAGACATATAGGCAGTCGGAAGTAGAATGCGGGCTTCTCATCCCAGGCTTCAGCAGCTTTGTATTAAGGAAGAGCCCTTGGCAGTGACATGGCCCCTATAAAGGGAACGGACACTCTGCGTGGTTGTGTGTGAGAAAACATAGATTAATCCGTTCAGGGGCAGAGGGAAAGTGTAGCAAGCAGGTAGGACGCTTGCCTTGCATACAGCTGACCAGACCCCCAGTGGACCCTATGGCACCCTGGAGTGATTCTTGAGCAAGCCCCGAGCACTCCCAGGTATGGCCATATGCAAAAATATAAAGGTAAGTATCATGTTAAGTGAAATGAGTCAGAAAGAGAGGGACAGGCATAGAAAGATTGCACTCATCTGTGGAATATAAAGTAACAGAATGGGAGACTAACACCCAAGAGTAGTAGAGATGAGGACCAGAAGGTCTGCTCCACAGCTTGGAAACCGGCTTCATGCAGAGGGAAAAGGCAGCTCAGATAGAGAAGGGAACACCAAGTAAAGGGTGTTGGGCGGACCTATTTGGGTTGAAAGATACATGCCGAAAGTAGACTATAGACTGAACACAATGGCCACTCAATACCTCTGTTGCAAACCACAATACCCAAAAGGAGAGAGAATAAAAGGGAATGTCCTGCTGCTGAGGCGGCCTGGGGTGGTGGGGGATGGGGTGGGGATGGTGGGAGGGATGCTGGAAACATTGGTGGGGGGAGAATGGGCACTGGTGGAAGGATGGGTAAACGATCGTTGTATGACTGTAATGCAAACACGAAAGTTTGAAAGTTCGTAACTGTACCCCACGGTGATTCACTAATAAAAATAAATAAATTTTAAAAATAAATAAAAATATAGAAATAAAATAATAGATTATCTGATAATGTACACAGCTGCTTCTCTGCAACTGGCTATTGTAGCATGAGCTGGATTGTTTTACTCTTTTTCACATTATTTCTATTTCATCATGTTTGTGATGAAACATGATGGAACATTCTTCATTACTCTTGTAGAAAGAAAAACTCGGAGTGCACAGGTCAGGCAAATGAAATCAAAGTAGACCGTTAAAGTACTTTTAAATATTTGTTGATCTTAGAAAAATCATTTTAAAATGGGGGTGTTTGTGTGTTTCTTTGCTTTCTCTGCCTAAAAAAAAAGGAAGATCCAAGACTGAAAACCCCAGCCCAGCTGAGAGGAAGAAACCCGCCTGATTCCTCAAATGACCCGGCGCCCTTACCTGTAAGTCACCACTGCTTTTCCAATCTGGTTGGACTCTCATGTCTTTTTTGGAATAGAGTGGTTCTTTAACAACTGTAATTAATATTTGTTGTTTGGTTTGGGGGCCACCCCAGTTCAGTTTGGGGCTTCTCCTGACTCTGTGCTCAGAGGTCACTCCTGGCGGTGCCGGGGTTCCTAACATGTACTCAGACCCTTGGGCCATCTCTGGCCCTTAATATTATACCTTGGAGGTGGGCTCTCAGTGCATGATCAGGGGATTCAGGGGCAAATCAGTTGATGCCTTGCAGTACCAGGAGTCGCCTGAGGCCACCAAGACTACACTAGTCTTTGTTGGGGGACCATGTGGTGCCAGGGATCTAACTTGGATAGACTGCATGCATGGCAAGAGCCTTAACCCCGGTGTTATTTTTTCAGCCTCTATCATTGTACTTTATGTATTATTCTTAATGTGCTACTGCCTTCTACTCAGCATAGAATATGCAAATCCCACCAGCAGTATCAGCAATGCCAGCACTCTACCTCTGCCTCTAAACCCCATTTTTAGGGGCTGGAGCAATAGCACAGCAGGTAGGGCATTTGCCATGCACGCGGCCAACCCAGGTTTGATTCCCAGCATCCTACATGGTCCCTCGAGCACTGCCAGGAGTTATTCCTGAGTGCAGAGCCAGGAGTAACCCCTGAGCATCACCGGGTGTGACCCAAAAAGCAATAATAATAAATTTTAAAAATAATAAAATAAAACCCTTTTAAAAAATTCAACTCTGTTCTCCATTACAGCCAGGCTGGGAAGAAAGAACTCACACAGATGGAAGAATCTTCTACATAAATCACAGTATGTGTAGCGAAACTTTTTTTTTTTTGCTCGCATATGATATGCTGGAATTCTGAATATCGTCCTTGAGAATAAAGTGTGATTTTTGGTCTCTCTCTTCAGATATAAAAAGGACTCAATGGGAAGATCCTCGGTTGCACAATGTACAAATAACTGGACCAGTAAGTGTCCTCTGGTCTGAGTGAGAGTGAATGGTTTGATGGTTTGGACATGACGCTTGGCCCTCCTGTGCAGGTCACAGCAGTGCTGGGGGTCAGGTGAGGGCCAACAGAGCCCAGGGCCTGTCCTAAATTTGGATGAAATCACTCAGTTCCTGGCCTAGACTCTCAGTGTGCATTTCTCTAAGCCTGGTGTTGACACTGCTATGAAGTCTGGCTGACGACGTGAAAATCGTCATTTCATTTTACTGTTTCTGTTTTTATATTCCATGTTTTAAATAGTTTCTTAGTCACAAAAGTATGTGAAATGGGGCCCAGAACGGTAGTATAGCAGGGAACTGCCTTTACCTTGAACGCAGCTAACCTCAGTTCAGTTCCCTGCATCCCATATGGTCCCCCAAACCCTGCCAGCAGTAATTCCTGAGCACTGCTGGGTGTGTCTCCCCTCAAAAAGTGAAATGACACAGTTTTTAAGATTTTTTTTATCTCAATGTTTAAAATAGTGAATACAAAAAAATCTTTTAACAGAATGGATTAAAAAGGCAACTTCACAAGAGTTTAAGGAAAAGGACATTTTTCAAATTGTTCCCTCAGTGGAGAAATCCCTTTGAAAGTCTCTTTAGAAATGGAAATTTTTCTTTCTAATATTTTTCTGCTTGGAAGAAATTTCCTGTTTCTGGCAAGTTGCGTTTCAGGAATACTGAATGATGAAAATTACAGCCATAGGAGTTGCTAAGTAGGATTTTATTTTAACCAGAAAAATTAAAAATTTTCAAGTTTTATTAGTTTTTTTCTAATTAAACCTTCCTTTCCTAATCTTCTCTGTTTACGATTTGAACTCTTGTTTGTGAATACCCAGAGGTTTTACTTTTTTAATTGTTCCAGAATAAAAACCAAAATCTATCTGTTTCTTTATTTTTCCCAAATTTCCAACTCAAGGCAGTGCCATACTCCAGGGATTACAAAAGAAAGTATGAATTCTTCCGAAGAAAGCTGAAGAAGCAGGTTAGTGACAGTTACAGTAAATACTGAGGACGGTTTTTATAAAGACTGAAAATAATGAAAAATACATTTTAAGAATAGAGAATGAACTCTATGTTGTAATAACTTTAGTAGTTTTTTATAGGAAAAGAATGCTTAATTTTTGAGTAGCTTTTTCTTTCATTATAAAATATGATTTTTTAAAACAATGTGTCAAGGCCCAGGAGATAGCAGAGCAGGTAAGGCAATTGCCCTGGTTCATTCTCTGCATCCCTTACAATCTCCTGAACAATCATTTACAATAACTCCCACCAGGAGTGATCCCTGAGTGAAGGACCAGGAGTAAACCCTGAGCACAGCCATGCGTGGCTCATTACACACACACACACACACACACACACACACACACACACACTTTTGTTTAAATATCTTGTTAATTATTAACAGTTTTTGTAAGTTTGTTTTTGTCTTGGGGTGACACCCAGAGGTGCTCAGGGATCACTCTTGGTGGGCTTGGAGGACCATTTGGTGTGTCAAGGATCCAACCCAGGTGAACTGTGTGCAAGACAGGCACCCTGCCCACTATACTACTGCTCTGATCACTATTAACAGGTTTTTTTTTCAAGAGCTCTAACCTAACTTCTTATTGGAAATTGAAGGCCTTAGAGAGTTGTGTAAGAGTTGTTCAGGAGATAATCTGGTTAATTTTGATTATATGGTATTATATGAGATTATTATATAGAAGCATACAGATTTATTTTCTTCTTTAATTGTTATTTTCTAAGTCACTCATTCTCTGTATTTTAAAATACATCAAGAAATAGCTATGGACTGGAGCGATAGTACAGTGGATAGGGCATTTACCTTGCACACGACCGACCCGGGTTCGATCCCCAGCATCCCATATGGTCCCCCGAGCACTTCCAGGAGTGATTCCTGAGTGCAAAGCCAGGAGGAACCCCTGTGCATCGCCAGATGTGACCCAAAAAAAGCCAAAAAGAAGATAAATATGTATGATTGGAGCACTGCTCTTGTTAACTGACATTCTTTTGCTTATCATATATAGTTCAAACACTTTATTCCAACGTCAGATTTTCAATGTGTTAGATTCTTCATCTGGATATCTCTTTCATTTCTGTTGGGGATTATCATTAGTCCATTAACACCTAATGAATTTGGCTGGAGCGATAGCCCAGCGGATAGGGCGTTTGCCTTGCACACAGCCAACCCGGCTGACCCGCATCCGATTCCTCTGCCCCTCTTGGAGCCCCAGGCAAGCTACCGAGAGTATCTCGCCCGCACGGCAAAGCCTGGCAAGCTCCCCGTGGTGTATTCGATATGCCAAACACAGTAATAACAAATCTCACAATGGAGACGTTACTGGGCCCGCTTGAGCAAATCCATGAACAACCAGAGGTCAGTGCTACAGTGCTACTGTGCTACAGAATTTGCACTTATTTCCTCCCTTTCCGGGCAGTTTAGAAATCATAACACGAGGTGGCGCTATTGGGTTATGTTTGCACATTGTGAGCTTGAAGTCGGACTCCGTGTCCGCACCATCAGGATTTTAACTTTTTTACATTTCTTAAGACTATTACAGCATTTTGGGCCAGAGAAATAGTACAGTAGGTAGGAAGTTTGCCTTGTACGCGGCCGACTGGGTTCGATCCTGGGCTTCACATCCCTGAGCCCTCCAGGAATGATCCCTGAGCACTGCCAATTGTGATTCCCCCCTATACCACCCACCCCACCCCACCCCACCCCTGCCAAAAAGAAAAAAAAAACAGCATTTTAATACAAATGTTTTATGCCTTGGTGACATTTTAAGGCAGCCACAACTTCTTTAATTTGTCTAAAATAATAACCGTGAAAATTATGCTGGAAATTTGCTTTCTCTTTTTTATGCCTTGGGATTTTAAATCTTGTTTAACATTGATTCCTTTTTTTTTTCCTGGTAAATATTTTCAGTTTTAATGAAAGTTAAACAGTTTGACTCATATAAGTTTTTCACTTACCACTCTGAAAAGTTTCGATCATGAATGCCTCAAAGGTGTGCAAAAATAAAAATATGGGGCCTGGAGAGATAGCACAGTGGGTAGAGCACTTGCTTTGCATTCAGCCAACTGGGCTTTGATTCCCAGAACCCCATATGGTCCCCAAGTCCCCAAGGAGGGATCCCTGAGCGCAAAAGCAGGAATAATGCCTGAACACTGTCAGGTGTGGCCCATAAACAAACACAAATTTTAAAAATAAATGATGAAAGATGAAGAGATACGGACGGGGGCATTTCAGAAGAAGAAGTTTGAGAGCAAGGTAGCATGGCCAGGAACTTAAACCCTTAGTTTAAAAACTGACAGCGCGGCTCTCCGGCACGGCCATGGCTCCAGAGGCACAAGGACTTAAGGCAGAGCCCGGCAGCTTGCGGCAGAAAAGTGAATGGACGTTAATCCATGGTATGAACCGGAGGTGATGGGACAACTGAAACCTCATGGGAAGAGGGGCGTTCCAGGCTCATCCTTCATGCCCTACCAAGGTCACGAGTTGCCCCCCACAAGAGGCTCTCCAGCACAGCCATGGCTCCAGAGGCACAGAAACCAGTCTCGTAATTATCTGGCTCTTGGCAGAAATACCTCCAGGCTTAATCGCGCAGCCGCGCAACATCATATGGTTCTGATAACCTGCTGTAGAAAACAAATTATTTCACAATGCCTTTTCAGCAGTTCTGATTTTTGGGTGTCTGTCAGTCTGTCTGTCGTCCCGTTGTTCATCGATTTGCTCCAGCGAGCCCAGTAACGTCTCCATTGGAGACTTTGTTGTTACTGTGTTTGGCATATTGACTACATCACCGGTAGCTTTTTGTCGAAATAATGAATGTAATCAAAATAGATAGAGAGTTAAGTAGAATTCATCTGCCTCACAAGCATTGGGAGGGGTGGAAGGGGGATATTGGGGTTCTTGTTGGTGAAAAATAAGTATTGGTGAAGGGAAAGGTGTTTGATCATTGCAGGACCGAGACTTAAACCTGAAAGCTTTGTAAATTTTCCCACAGTGATTCAATAAATAAATATTAAAAAATAATAATAAAATCAAAAAACTCACAGCGCTTCAAGCAGGATTTAAAAATAAAATCAGGGATCAGAGAATTAGTCTAGGGAATAAGACATTTGCCTCACATATGGCTGACCCGAGCTCGATCCCCAACACCCTGTAGGGCCCCCGAGTTCCTGGAGGATCGCTGAGCACAGCCAGGTGCGACCACAAAACCAAACCAAAGCAAGAAAAGAATTAATAAATAAAGTAAAATCTGAACACGTCTCTGAGAAAAAAGAGAATACCACGACAGAAATGAAGAATTACTAGAAACCAGTGGCCTGTGATGCCTCAGTTTTTTTTTTTACTTTTCTTTGATTTTTCTCACAATAATTTATAACATTCAATATTCCAACAACAATCCCACCACCACACACCTTCCCACCACCATATTTTGGACGTTTCCACCCTGACCCCCAAACCCTGCCCCCAATGCAGGACCTAAATAATTTATTTTGTATTGCTTGTTACAAATAATCCACTAAAAATGATTCCAAAAAATTTCCCTAGAGGAAAGTATGTGAAGATTGTTGTATTTTTACCCTGGATCCATTAAGCCCTCATATAAGAATTGCAAGCCGCCACGCATTCCAAGAATCCTAAAATGTTAAATACTTTAATACAGCTGAGGTTAATTTAATTTATTTTTAAACTGGATGGTGACATTGGGGTCTAGAGGCATCTCTATGGCATATTGTTCTGTGTTATTCTCTTCTGAAGGCTAGAGTGATAACACAGTAAGTAGGGCGTTTGCCTTGCACGAGGCTGACCCAGGTTCGATTCTTCCGCCCCTCTCGGAGAGACTGGCAAGCTACCAAAAGTATCCCGCCTACACGGCAGAGCCTGTCAAGCTCCCTGTGGCGTATTCGATATGCCAAAAAACAGTAACAAGTCTCACAATGGAGACGTTATTGGTGCCCACTCGAGAACAACAGGAGGACAGTGCTACAGTGCTGCTCTCTTCTGAGAGATTTATTTGTAAGTCTCTGGATCATGGCCACTAATGAGCTTATGTGGTGCAGAGGCAGTTCCTGGGAGTGACTGCCAGGCTACCAGAAGCATCAGGATATGTGGGAACGTCACCCATTCCCGACTCCGTCTGAGCCTGGGGATTTCAGGCCCAAGTCTCTCCCCACACCTTGTTTTCTCAGCACATGTGCTCATGGGTGAAGCTCATTCGAGTCTGTGGATATTGGCTCGGAGCGTGGTGGTGATTAAGGTTTTTCAACAAGCCACCAGGGATCTGTTGGGGTGGGTTGAGGGACTCACCAACCCAGCCCCAGGTTGCCCTGGATGAGACAGCCTGGCGGATAGTCAAAATAGTCATGGTTTTTTTGTTGTTTGTTTTTGGTCACACTCAGCGATGCTCTGGGATTACTCCTCTGCACTCAGAAATTACTCCTAACAGTGCTTGGGGGACCAGATGGGATACTGGGAATCGAACCCGGGTCGGCCGCGTGCAAGGCAAATGCGCTGTCCCCTGTGTGATTGCTCTGGCCCCGCTGCCATAATTTATTTTTATTTTTTAAAAGTTGTTCACAGTGATTTATCATATTCAGTATTCCAACACCAGTTCCATCATCATTACACCTTCCCACCACCATTATTTTCAATTTTCCCAACTACCACCCAAGCTTGCCCCAATAGCAGGCCCTCAAAGATCTATTTTTGTATTGCTTGTTATGATTAATTCACTAAAACGATCAGAAAGGTTTCCTTAGAAGAAAGTGTGTGAAGATTGTTGTATCTCACCCTGGAGCCATTAAGCTCTTCTGTAAGAGATTACGAACATGTTGTTACAATGTAAGCCTTGTGTGCTAATATTTTCTTAACCAAGATTGGTTGCCTTCTTCTTTACATCCCATCCAGTGTGTTGTGCTACTCCTGGTACATCAGTGGTGTAGAGTATGGAATGTCCTAGCCGCACACTCCAGGAATTCTAAAATTTCGATGCGGTGATACAGCCGTGGTTAAATTTTTAACTAAATGCTGACTTTGGAATCCAGAATCATCTCTGCAGCTCGCTGATTTTTTTTTTTACCAAAAAAAAAGTCTTTTTTATTGAATCACTGTGAGATAAACCCATACAAAGCTGTTCATGATTGGATTTCAGTCATAAAGTATTCCAACACCCATCCCAACACCAGGTTCCCTCCCATCACCCCCCCACATCTGCCACCTGCTGAGGCAGGCAATTTTCCTCTCTCTCTCTCTCTCTCTCTCTCTCTCTCTCTCTCTCTCTCTCTCTCTCTCTCTCTCACTCTTACTCTCTCCTCTCTCTGTTCCTTCCTCTCTCTCGGGCATTGTGGTTTGCAATATTGATATGAAAGGTTATCAAGAATATCCCTTTCCCTACTTTTTTTTTTTTTTTTTTTTGCTTTTTGGGTCACACCCGGCAATGCACAGGGCTTACTCCTGGCTCTGCACTCAGGAATTACCCCTAGCGGTGCTCAGGGGACCATATGGGATGCTGGGAATTGAACCCCGGTCGGCTGCGTGCAAGGCAAAAGCCCTACCCGCTGTGCTATCATTCCAGCCCCCCTTTACCTACTTTTAATACTCAGTTCTTATCTAGCATGATCTTTCTCCGCTATTATTGTCATACCGGTCTCTTCTCTATCCTACCTACCCTCAGCCACACACACCTTGGGGTTAGTTCCAACCATTAACCAGTCCTCCCAACCCCTGTTTTCTCTGGCCATGGATATTAGTCTTCTACTGTATATTTTTTTATATCCCACAAATGAATGCTGTCATTCTGTGTCTGTCCCTCTCCTTCTGACTCATTTCATTCAACATGATTCTCTCCATGTCCATCCACTTATAGGCAAATTTCATGACTTCATTTTCCCAAACAGCTGCATAGTATTCCATTGTGTAGATGTGCCATAGTCTCTTTACCCAGTCATCTGTTCTTGGGTGCTCAGGTTATTTCCACATTCTAGCTATGGTGAATAGTGCTGCAATGAACATAAGGGTGCAGATGGTATTTCTGTTGTGTGTTTTTGGGCCCCCAGGGTATATTCCCAGAACTGGTATTTCTGGGTCAAATGGGAGCTCAGTTTCTAGTTTTTTGAGAAATGTCCGTATTGCTTTCCAAAAGGGCTGAACCACTCGGCATTCCCACCAGCAGTGAAGGAAGGCCCCTTTCTCCCCACATCCGCACCAGCACCGGTTGCTTTTGTGTTTTGGGGTGTGTGCCAGTCTCTGTGGTGTGAGATGATATCTCATTGTTGTTTGGATCTGCCTCTCCCTGATGTTTAGTGATGAGGAGCATCTTTCCATGTGCCTTTTTTTTTTTGGCTCTGATATGTATTTTATTAACATCTCATTGACTTGATAATATTTATACAAATTATGGAGCAGTTATGTTTGTTTTTCTTCTCTACTTACTATTTTTTTATTAGTGAAACACCATGAGGTACAGTTATAGACTTACAAATTTTTGTGCTTGGGTTTCAGTTATACAATGATCAAGTACCCATCCCTCCACCAGCGCCCATCCTCCACCACCACGGGTCCCAGCATCCCTCCCACCCCCTATCCTCCCCATCCCACCCTGCCTCTGTGGCAGGGCATTCCCTTTTGTTCTCTCTCTCTCTCCTTTTGGGTCCTGTGGCTTGCAAGAGAGGCATTGAGTGGCAAGAGAGGCATTGAGTGGCAATCATCTTTGGTCTGTAGTCTATTTTCAGCATGATTCTCCCATCTTGGGAGGATCCTCCCAACACCCTTTATTTGGTGCTCCCTTCTCTATCTGAGCTTCCTTTTCCTCTAGCACATGTGACTGGCCTCCAAGTCATGGAGCAAAATTCCTGGTACTAATCTCGGCCACTCCTGGGTGTTAGTCTCCGAGTTTGTTACTTTATGTTCCCCAGATGAATGCAATCTTTCTGTGTCTATCCCGTTCTTTCTGACTCATTTCGCTTAACATGATACTTTCCATGTAGTACCACTTGTATGTAAATTTCATGACTTCATCTTTTCTAACAGCTACATAGTACTCCATTGTGTGAATGTACCAGAGTTTCTTTAACCAGTCATCTGTTCCATGTGCCTTTTGCACTGCCGCAGTTTAAACCTCAGTTTCTACCTGGTCCTCAACACCTTGTGTCCTAGGAGCGAGGCTGACTGGGCACCGTGGAGTCCCGTGTGCTGGGGTCCGTGTAAGCACAGAGCATGCCACAGGCCCTCACGATGTCACGAGATCCAGAGTAACCTTGTCTCCAGGTACAGCGGAGGCACCTGAGCCTTAAAATGCCCACTCAGGGAGTGGAGCCCAGGCAGAACCAGCTGATCAGAACCTCGCTCTGGACCCAAGGCTCAGCCCAAACTCGGGAGAGTCTCCTCGGCCACTGTCCTGCTGTTGCTGTTGCTGTCTCTTGCCCCCTCTCACACCATCTGCTTCCCGGGTCTCCAGGCTGGCCCACCTGCTCCTAATCTGTCCCCAGCAGATGGCCCTTCCAGTGCTCGGGGCCAGTGTCCAACCCCCCAGATGCTGCCACTGTCCTCGCGGCCAGCATTCAGGCTTCCCGCAGCCACCATCCCTCCTCTGCTTCCTGTTTCGCAGGGCTCGTCCCTTGGGTTCTTCCCAGCCCGCTGGGCCCAGCCCCTCACACTTCCCCCAGGACTTTCTCTCTCTCTTTTTTTTTTCTTTTTTAAATTGAATCACCATGAGATAGTTACAAGCTCTCATGTTTTGGTTACAATCACACAACGATCAAACGTCTGTCCTTCCACCAGTGCACATTCCCCACCACCAATCTCCCCAGTATACTCCCCTTCCCCACCCTCCCCCTGCCTCCATGGCAGACAATATTCCCCATACTCTTTCTCTACTTTTGGGTGTTATGGTTTGCAATACAGACACTGAGAGGCCATCACGTTTGGTCCATGATCTACTTTCAGCACACATCTCCCATCCCGACCGGTTCCTCCAGCCATCATTCTGTTAGTGGTGCCTTCTGTATTCCAGCTGCCTTCTCCCCTCCGCCTCCCTGATCATTGCCCCTGATCATAGGGCTCCATCCTTGCAGGCCTTCTACAGCATCACAGTTATGCACAGTTTTCCTTGTAAAGTCTCAGAATTGATAGCATGTATATACCCCCAGGTGATAAGCTCCTTGAGAGACTACCACATGTGAAACAGCATTTTCACTCCCTTTTTTGTTTTTTTGTTTTTTTGGGGTTTTTTTTTTTTTTTGGCTTTTTGGGTTGCACCTGGCATTGCTCAAGGGTTATTCTTTCTTTTTTATTTTTTATTAGTGCATCACCGCGTGGTATAGTTACCGAATTACAAGCTTTCGTGCTTGTGTTTCAGTCATACAATGATCGAGTACCCATCCCTCCACCAGTGCCCATTCTCCACCACCAATGATCCCAGTAGCCCTTCCACCCACCCCCCACCCCATTACCTCACCCCACCCCACCCCGCCTCTGTGGCAGGGCATTCCCTTTTGCTCTCTCTCTCCTTTTGGGTGTTGTGGTTTGCAATAGAGGTATTAAGTGGCCATCATGTTCGGTCTGTAGTCTACTTTCAGCATGCTTCTCCCACCGTGGGCAGATCCTCCCAACACCCTTTATTTGGTGCTCCCTTCTCTATCTGAGCTGCCTTTTCCCCGCAGCGTGTGAGATCAGCTTCCAAGCCGTGGAACAAACCTTCAGGAGTTATTCTTGACCCTACTCCCTCAGGAATGACTCTTGGCGGTGCTCAGGGGACAATCTGGAATGCAGGGGATCGAACCCGAATTGGCCACAGACAAAGCAAATGCCCCTACCGCTGTACTCTGACTCCAGCCCCTTCATCCCTTTTTCTCTCATCCAGGGCCTCCCACACCACGTCCAGTCGTTGGCCTGGTTCAGATCAGGCCTTCAGGAAATGTGTGGAGAGTTATGCTCCCACCTTGCTGGTGTCTTGTGTGAAATGGATTTTTTTTTCCAACCTAGTCGTTTATTTTCTTTTTGTTTAATTGCATAGGCAATCAAAAAAACTGCTTCTGTTTATATTGCTTATATGTTCATCATGTTATTCTAGGGAATTCTTATTTTCCCTAATTATTTTGTGAATGAAATGGAAATTTTTTTCATAAACTGTAACAGAACGTTGATGGGGCATGTTTCCTGCTTATGGTTTTCAGTTGAAAATATGGAAGCACTCAAAAATAAATTATGGGGGCCAGAGCAATAGTACAGCAGGTAGGGCACTTACCTTGCATGGAAACATCCTGGGTTCAATTTCCAGCCTTCCATATGGTGAGCACTGCCAGGAGATTCCTGAGTGCGAACCAGGAGTAACCCCTGAGCATCTCTAGGTGTGGCCCAAAAATCAAAAATAAATAAATTATGGAGTCAGCTTTATAAAATCTATAAGCAACACTCCCTAAAAGCATAGTTATCCACATTCTCACCCCAAGCAAAAGATTTGCAAAAGATTAGCAAGGCGGAGTCACTCATTCAGAGCAGAGATTTCCCCTTCTTCATCCATCAGATGGAGCTGGTAATAGTTGTTTCCCCAACGTGCTGTTGGAAGCAGGCTGGAGTGATAGCACAGCGGTAGGGCGTTTGCCTTGCGCACGGCCAGCCTGGCCGAGCCGGGTTCGATTCCTCCACCCCTCTCGGAGAGCCTGGCAAGCTACCGAGAGTATCTCGCACGCACGGCAAAGCCTGGGAAGCTATTCGTGGTGTATCCGATATGCCAAACACAGTAACAAGAAGTCTCAAAATGGAGACGTTACTGAGCCCGCTCGAGCAAATTGATGAACAACGGGAGGAGAGTGACAGTGACAGCTGTTGGAAGGAGGAAACAAGTTGCCCCATTGCAGTGCTGGGAGCCAGACAGACCCTCCTGCTCAGGAAAGCAGTCTGGGCCCTGGAGGGGGAACCCACACAACAGAGCGAAGCCTTAAAGCCACAGGCTGCTGGTCAACGAGCACCCTCACATTCCTCATCTCCACCAACAGCTTCTCTTTCAGACACTGTAGCACTGTAGTACTGTCCTCCCGTTGTTCATTGATTTGCTCGAGGGGGCACCAGCAACATCTCCATTGTGAGACTTGTTGTTACTGTTTTAGGCATATCAAATATGCCATGGGGAGCTTGCCAGGCTCTTCTGTGCGGGCAAGATGCTCTCAGTAGCTTGTCGGGCTCCCTAAGAGGGATGGAGGAATCAAACCCGGGTCGGCCGTGTGCAAGGCAAACGCCCTACCCACTGTGCTATTGCTCTAGCCCACTTTCAGACACACAAAGTAGAAATCTGGATTGATAAGCAATTAGAGGCCAGGTGACACATTCTTTCATGCCAGGGGCCAAGTACAGGCAACACACCGAGTTGTGTTTTCCTGGGAAAAGCGTCTGGGACACAAGGTAGACAGAGCAAGTTGAATTTCACGTCGTTCATGAAAGACAAGCCTGCTGGTGTGTGACGTGGAGTTAACCGCTGTGCTCTGGTCCCTGCATTTCCAGAATGACATTCCAAACAAATTTGAAATGAAGCTTCGCCGGGCCACGGTCCTTGAGGACTCCTACCGGCGGATCCTGGGCGTGAAGAGAGCCGACCTGCTCAAGGCGCGCCTGTGGATCGAGTTTGATGGGGAGAAGGGCCTGGACTACGGTGGCGTGGCCCGAGAGTGGTTCTTCCTGCTCTCCAAGGAGATGTTCAACCCCTACTATGGGCTATTCGAATACTCCGCCACGTGAGTACCCTCCGATGGCTACGCAGAAGGGAAAAATCACAGTTAGAAGTAACAGGAGGTGAAAAATAATGAAAAATAAATAAGTATTTCCACAAATAATGGAACAACAGTTGTCAGATTCAGAGGAAAGAGATATGATAGTGCAGTAGTGAAGTGACTACGTTAGAACATTATTTGCGTTTTTATATTGTATTAAATAGTAAGGGCTGGAGCAATAGCACAGCAGATAGGGTGTTTGCCTTGCACATGGCCGACCCGGGTTGAATTTGATTCCTCCTTCCATCTCGGAGAGCCTGGCAAGCTACCCAGAGTATCCCGCCCGCACGGCAGAGCCTGGCAAGCTCCCCATGGCTTATTTGATATGTCAAAAAACAGTAACAAGTCTCACAATGGAGACGTTACTGGTGCCTGCTTGAGTAAATCAATGGGAAGACAGACAGTGCTATTAAGTGGTATGTATTCTGTAGACATGTTATAAATCTATACTGTATCTATGAATGTTATCTTGAATAAATTATATTTCTGTTATATTTACAGTGGATCATAGATGTTCTAATTTAATGTTCTTCAGAAAAAATGATTCTTTAAACTGTGATAAAATCACTCTCACTGTCCTCCCATTGTTCATCGATTTGCTCGAGCGGACCCAGTAACGTCTCCATTGTGACAATTGTTACTGTGTTTGGCATATCGAATACGTCACGGGGAGCTTGCCAGGCTTTGCCGTGCAGGCGAGGTACTATCGGTAGCTTGCTGGGCTCTCCGAGAGAGGTGGAGGAATCGAACCCAGGTCAGCCATGTTGGCCGCTTGCAAGGCAAACGCCCTACCCGCTGTGCTATCGCTCCAGCCCTGTGATAAAATATATCACATAAAATGTGCTGTTTTTCCATTTTAAGGGCATCGTCTGTGGGCTTAACTTTATTCATATTATGCTACAGCCATCGCCAGTATCCATCCCTGCACTTCTCATCCCAAACAGCACTTTCATCACCCACTGAGACCAAGCCCGTTAAGGACAGACTCCCCTGTTCCATCATAACTCCCATTCCCTGTTTGGTCTCTGTGCATAATAACACCATCCCAGAACCTCACATACGCGGGACCATAAAGGCTGTGTCCCTCTGTGGCCGGTCTGTCTCACTCGACATAAAATCAGCAGTGCACTCTCTGCATAGCATGTGGCACAGTTGCCTTCCAGTGGGGTGGTGTGCAGGGATCACTCCTAGCTCAGTGCTCAGTGCTCAGAGATCACACCAGCTTGAACTCAGGGGGCACTATGCCGTGCCCCCGGTCTTTATAAGGTGCATGCAAGACAAGCATCTTGCCTTGTGGACTATCTCTCTGTCCCTCTCCCTCGGAAAAGCTGGAGGATACACCCTGGCGCTTACATCCCACGTTTGTTTACCTGGTCAGCTGTTCATAGTCCTTGGTACCTTTGAAGAAGTGACTGTTTTTCAGAGTATTAAAGTTAAGAGTCCGGGGGGCTAGGGTGATAGTGCAGTGAGTAGGGCACTTGCCTTGCACACGGCCAACCCAGGCTTGGTCCCCAGCACCTCCTACAGTCCTCCGAGCCCCACCTGAAGTGGTCTCTGAGTGCAGAGCCAGTAGTAAGCCCTGAGCACTGCTGGGCATAGCCAAAAACAAACAAAACAGAACAAGCCAGCAGGCTACTGTGGTCTTGATGAAGGTAAACATCTCAAAATGAAGAAAATCTGTAATTCATGTTCTTTTCTCTTAAAATGTTATATGAAATATAGAGAGAGGCCATTTAAATGTGGTTGTCTTTTAATCTTTCACGGTGCTAAATTGGCTTCCAAGAGTGTAAATGTTCCTGTTTCAAGGGCACATCATTGCCACACCTCATCAACCACCAGAGGGCACTCCCTCACCCTCCACACGTCTTTCCACCCACTCCCCAGGTGGTTACCCTAGCTCTGTGGCCAAAATCCAAGGGTTTGTTTTCATTGGACATTTGGATATTTGCTATGCCCTTGCTTTGTTTCTTTACATTTCTAAATGCGATTGTCTTTACAGGGATAATTATACCCTACAGATAAATCCAAATTCTGGATTGTGTAATGAAGATCACCTCTCTTACTTCAAGTTTATTGGCCGGGTAGCTGGCATGGCAGTTTATCATGGCAAACTGTTGGATGGTTAGTATTGTGCATGAAGCTGTTTTAGAGATGCAGTAATCTGGTTTCACTTGGTAATCACTTTAAACCTATTTGATTTTTGCAAGGTTTTTTCATCCGCCCATTTTACAAAATGATGCTGCACAAACCAATAACACTTCACGATATGGAATCAGTGGTAAGTTTTTCACCAAAAATATAAAGGAAGTATCATTTCACACGGAACTGAACATTTTGAGAACTTGTCTTTTGATTATATAGAAATTTTTTAATTTGGGGCTGGAGTAATAGCATGGTGGGTGGGGCGTTTGCCTTGCACACTGCCGACCCGGGTTCGATTCCCAGCATCCCATATGGTCCCCTGAGCTACCACCAGGAGTAATTCCTGAGTGCAGAGCCAAGAGTAACCCCTGTGCATCGCCATGTGTGACCCAAAAAGCCAAAAATAAAAAGAAAAATTTTTAATTTTAATGTTCAAAATACATATGAATATTTTCCTCAACAGTTTCCTATCAAAACTCTTGAACATATTATAAGGTTGAAAGAATTTTACTGTGTACATGTAAAGAAAATTCATACTTAGAATGCATGATTGGAAGTTTTAAATAATTTCTTGTAAGAACTACCTGTTTTTTGCTCTTTTCATTGATCCATCTTATTTTTTATGCATTTCAAAGTTGCAGGTATTTATAACTTTTCCCTTAATAAAAGAACACTAACAACATTTTAAGGTATCTTTCATCAGTTGTGATTGGGGGGGTTAGGTTTGGGGCAATGCTCAGTGGTACTCAGGGTTTGCTCCTCTTGCCTCTGTGCTCAGGTATCACTCCTAGTGGTGCCAGATTTTGAATCTAGGTCTACTATCTGCAAAGTAAGTGCTTTACTTGCTGTATTATTTTCATGCTGTATGTATTATCTCCCCTGCCCTGAATTGTGATCTTTTGTAACAAATGGCACATTTCTGGGTCCAAAGACAAGGTCTGAATAGTTGACCACTCCAAGAGCTTCCCCCAAGGGCTGGTGCTGTCCCTGATGCAGCCGTCCAGATGGCCTCACTGCTGAACAACCTCCAGTAGGATTTATAAGGATTCCCAGAACCACTTCCTCAGTACCTGACATGTTGTTTACCTCTTGCCTAAAATAATATCATTAATGTAAAAAGATCGTTCTTTCTAAATCATAAGATTGCACATCTACTTGATTTTGGCTTTTGAAGGTCTGTATTTAATTTGAAAATTTTCCCTCAGGCTGATAGATATTGCTCACAATCTCATAGGCCATTTGGGAAATTCCTAGGTGCTCCCAGATGGGGTCTATGAAGGTTAGTGCCCACTAAAAGCTCTTCTGCCTGACCCTGGAACTAAATAATAAAATCCACTGTTTCTGTGCAAGAAAAACATTTCTGCAGTTTTTAAAGCATACTTAGAAAGCTGGACTAGAGCCATTACTGATTGGATTCCACGAGACATCAAAAGATCACGTGGACGCCCACCTATAAGATGGTCAGACTTCTTCGTCAAGACCCTAAATGATCGGTTTGAGGCTCTACATGTTCCTAAAACGAACAGATACCATTGGGCTACGCTAGCACGCAACCGGGATGAATGGAGACGTTACTGGCACCCGCTCGAATAAATCGATGAATAACGGGGATTAAGTGATTAAGTGACTTAGAAAGCATCCCATTGGGACTGGAGTGATAGCGCAGTGGGTAGGGTGTTTGCCTTGCATGCGGCCTACTCCAGTTTGATTGCCAGTATCCCATATGTCCCCCAAGCACTGCCAGGAGTGATTCCTGAGTACAGAGCCAGGAGTAACCCCTGAGCATCACTGGCTGTGACCCAAAAATCAAAATAAAGCATCCCATTGAGGCTTTGAGAACTGAAGAGATATTACAGTAGGCTTTGTCCTCTGTAGCTACCATGGGTTTGATCCCCATATGCTACCCCAGTGCTACCAGACATGATCCCTGAGCACAGAGCCAGGAGTAAGCCCGGAGCGCCACCAACCATGACCCCAAAACAAAGAGAGCATCCCACAGTTTTATGCATATTTGTCTCACAGTAGTCATAGCTCTCTTTTTATTGTATATGAATGAGTGGAAAAAATATCCAACATTTTTCTCATCTCTTGTCCGATTATTCATACCCTTGGCAGACTCTCTTTCTAGGATTAGCTTCTTTTGTTTTGTTTTGAAATAAAGAGAATTTCAGGGTCCAGGACATAGTGCAGGAGTCAGAGTGCATGGCTTGCGTGTACAGGAACACAAGTTTGGGGTCGAGAAATAGTACAGGGGTTAAGGCACTTTGCTTGCATACAGCCAACCTTGGTTCAGTCCCTAGCATTATATATGGTCCCCCAAGCACTGCAGGAATCACTCCCTGAGCACAGAGCCAGAAGTAAGCCCTAAGAACCACCAGCTGCTGCCCCCCGCTGCCAGAATAAAGGAACCCAAGTTTGGTCTCCAGCAGTACATCACCCCTGAGCACTGCTGAGTGACTCTCGTGGGTCCTGAGCCACACTGAATCACTAGACTGAGCACTCTACTGTCCAGACAGTTTGACCGAGTTTCACCAGGAATGACCCCAGGGCCACCGAACACTGTTGTGGAGTAGCAACCCCCCCCCCAATAGTACAAACCTGAAATATACAACTTTCCCCTTCTAGGATAGTGAATATTACAATTCCTTGAGGTGGATTCTTGAAAATGATCCCACAGAATTGGACCTCAGGTTTGTCATAGATGAAGAGCTCTTCGGGCAGGTTTGTACAACACTTTTTTTTTTTAATAATGTAGGAGTACTGCTGTTAGTTCGACTATTGATTAAGCTGATTGAATTGGGGTTTGTACACTTTTACTTATTAAAATTAAGAGACATAAATTAAGAAACAAATGTTTGAACTTAAGTTTCTATGTTAAATAGTACATATTTCACATCTGCCTCTATGTTCTATATATTTCCCAGGAGCAAAAAAATACTCAGCAAGAATAATTCTCAGCAAGAAATATTATTTTCTGTTTTCTTAGCTAGCCAATGAATTTCATTGACAACATCAGATTCTGCGGGTTGGGGTGATAACTCAAATGACTAGAGGTCACCGTTTGCGTACAGGAGGGCACGCAATCCCTGGTACCACCTGGTCCCCTGAGAACTGCCAGGAACAGTCCCTAAGTTAGGATGTGGGAGTAGCCCCCGCCCCCAATATTGTTGGTTATGGTCTTCAAAAAACAAAAGAAGTCACAACCTGGTACTATATATACTTAAAATTTATTTTTGTGCAATAACATTAACATATTAACATTAAAATATTAACATATTAAGATATATGCTTCATTTTAGACACATCAACATGAGCTGAAGACTGGTGGCTCGGAAATCGTTGTCACCAATAAGAACAAAAAAGAATATATTTAGTAAGTGTTTTTCTCATCAGTATTTTACCACAGTTAGTAAATAAAAATTATTGATGAAATAATTTTGTACTTTCTTTTTATTCTCTTCTTGTCACAATGTCTTAATCACCCACTTGGTTGTTTTTTTTTTTTTTTTGCCTTGAGGTTGGCTAGTTCTTTATGTTTTTTGTTTGTAATTACAATAAATATTATTGTAATATTGTAAATAAAATAAATACCTTAAATTTGTTCCACATGAAAACATCAACATGTTTTGTGTCTTTCAGTCTTGTGATACAATGGCGATTTGTGAACCGAATCCAGAAGCAAATGGCTGCTTTTAAAGAGGTATGTGGTACAAGTGGTTGTTACTGTTACTATGTTTGGCATATCGAATACATCACGGGTGGCTTGCCAGGCTCTGCCGTGTGGGCTGGAGCGATAACACAGCGGTAGGGCGTTTGCCTTGCACGCAGCCAACATGGCCGACCCGAGTTCGATTCCTCCGCCCCTCTCAGAGAGCCCGGCAAGCTACCGAGAGTATCTCGCCCACACGGTACAAGTGGTACTACATGGAAAGTATTATGTTAAGCGAAATGACTCAGAAAGAAAGGGATAGACATAGAAAGATTGCATTCATCTGGGGAACATAAAGTAACAAAATAGGAGACTAACACCCAAGAATGGCCGAGATTAGTACCAGGAATTTTACTTCATGACCTGGAGGCCAACCACACATACTAGAGGAAAAGGAAGCTCAGATAAAGAGGGGAACACCAAATAAAGGTGTTGGGAGGATCCTCCCAGGATGGGAGAAGCATGCTGAAAATAGACTATTGACCAAACATGATTGCCACTCAATGTTTCTTTTGCAAACCACAACACCCAAAAGGAGAGAGAGAACAGAGGGGAATGCCCTGCCACACTGACAGGGTGGGATAGGGGGGATGGGGGGTGGGAGGGATACTGGGATCCGTGGTGGTGGGAAATGGGCACTGGTGGAGGGATGGGTGTTTGATCATTTTATAATTGAAACCCAAGCACAAAAATGTGTAAGTCTGCAACTGTACCTCATGATGTCTCACTATTTAAAAATTTTATAATAAAAAAATGAAAAAAAAAATAAAGAGGTATGTGGGGGTTTAATTGGTTTTATATATATATATATTTTATTTCATAAAACAGTCTTTTGTTTCAGATGTCATTGGATCTCACTGGGTCAAAAATGAGCATCTGACTTGCCATTTAGAAACACTTAAATCCTGCCTTTGTCCTCACATGATACTGAATGGGTGACTACTTATGTAAAACTGGATCATTCCAGAGCACCTCCAGCCCATGCCAACATCCCTGCCTCAGCCATATCCCCTGTCCCCACCCGCGCTTGACAGAGCCTGGGCAAGGGGCAGACCCGGAGCCACCCCTTGTTTCTCTCCCTGTGGGGTCATGCATTACAGGCTGGTCTACTGCCAGATCTCTTTTCTCATCAGATGTTGGGGAGCTTCACCTGGGGGAGAGGTAGGGCCCCTCATTCTTCCTTGCTGTGTTTCATTCATAACAGGAACTCTCAAGGTACTTAAACTTCCCGGCACAAATAAATCCGAAGTCTTCTGCTCTGTGTCTATCCCGTCCATCTTTTTTTTTATATATATATAATTTTTTATTAGTGAATCACCGTGAGGTACAGTTACAGACTTACAAACTTTCATGCTTGCGTTTCAGTCATACAATGGTCGAGTACCCATCCCTCCACCAGTGCCCATTCTCCACCACCAATGATCCCAGCATCCTTCCCTCCACCCCCACCCCGTCCCCTCCACCCTACCCTGCCTCTGTGGCAGAGCATTCTCTCTCTCTCTCTCTCTCTCTCTCTCTCTCTCTCTCTCTCTCTCTCTCTCTCTCTTCTCTCTCTCTCTCATCCCATCCATCTTGACGTTGTGACTCAGTGCAGGGGTGAGGCAGCAGCTGGAGGCTGTGCTCTCAGGGGGAGTGTGTGGTGGGGCTGAGGAGGTCAATGAGCCCAGGAAATGCAGAGACCAGCCCAGGGAGGTGTGAGAGATCGGGGGTCCAGTGCTGAGCTGAGAGTACAGCATGCTGAAGTATGGTGGGAGACGGAGTGAGCTCCAGTATAGACATAGCCCCAACCTGTGTCCTCAGTGAAAGGACCATGTGGCTTCATACTATTTATTTTTATATCCCACAAATGAATGCAGTGTCATTCTACATCTGCCCCTCTCCTTCTGATTCATTTCAGTCAACATGATACTCTCCATGTCCATCCACTTATAGGCACATATCATGACTTAATTTTTCCTAACAGCTGCGTAATATTCCATTGTGTAGATGTACCACAGTTTCTTCCAGCCAGCTATTGTGAATAGTGCTTCAATGAACATAGAAGTGAAAATGGTATTTCTGCTGTGTGTTTTGTGGCACCCAGGGCATATTTCCAGAAGTGATATTGCTGGGTCAAATGGGAGCTCAATTTCTAGTTTTCTTAGGAGTGACCATACTGTTTTCAAAAAAGGTTGGACCAGTCAGCATTTCCCCCACCCCCGAGCAATGAATGTAAACTTTCATTTTACAGTGAAGTAAACTTTCTCCCTGCATCCGTACCAGCACTGGTTGTTCTTATTCATTTGGATGTGTGCCAGTCTCTGTGGTGTGAGGTTATATCTCATTGTGGTTTTGATCTGAATCTCCCTGATGATTAGCAATGTAGAACATTTTCTCCTGTGCCTTTTGGCCATTCAAATTTCTTCTTTGAGGAAGTTTCTGTTCAGTTCTTCTCCCCCTTTTTTGTTAGAAGGGGTGGATGTTTTCTGAGGGATATATAAAAATAGTATGAAAATAATATCCAAGGTCATGGAAAATGGACCAGGAGGACTGGTCAATGGTTAGAAATTACCAGAAGGGGGTGTGTGTGAGGGGGAGAGGGGTGGAGAGTAGTTAAGATACAGAAGAATTCATTATGACAACTGTCACTGCCACTGTCATTGTCTTCCCGTTGTTCATCGATTTGCTCGAGCAGGCCCAGTAACGTCTCTATCATGAGTCTTGTTGTTACTGTGTTTGGCATATCGAATACGTCACGGGGAGCTTGCCAGGCTCTGCCGTGCGGACGTGATACTCTCAGTAGCTTGCCGGGCTCTCCGAGAGGGGCGGAGAAATCTAACTCGGGTCGGCCGGAGCGATAGCACAGTGGTAGGGTGTTTGCCTTACAAGCAGCCATTATGACAACATTAGTTGGAAAAATCACTCTGGACAAGAACTGAGTATTCAAAATAGGTACAGGGATATACATGATAACCGTTCAGCATCTGTATTGCAGACCATAATTCCTAAAATGAAAGAGAGAAAGAGAAAGAGAGAGAGGTGCCTGCCATAGAGGCAGGCTGGGGTGCAGGGTGGTTCAGGATGATGAGAGGGAAACTGGGCACCTTGGTGCTGAGAAATTATACTGGTGAAAGGATAGGTATTGGAACATTGTATGACTGAAACTCAATCATTACATTACATTAGCTTTGTAATGTTCTATCTCACAATGTTAAAAATAAAATTAAAAAGTAATATTTAAGAAAAGTGTTAAAATATCAGATCATTTACATCTTATAAGAACCTTTACTTAATGACTGAAATTGTTCTTAATGAGTTTTTTAAGCACATTATTTTTCTCCCCCAGGAGATTAAAATTTAACATTCTAATGTGAATGTGTTTTTTCAAGGATTTTTTGTAGAAAAAAAATAAATAAAGGTTGGGGCTGGAGCAATAGCACAGCGGGTAGGGTGTTTGCCTTGCACGAGGTCGACTATGATTTGATCCCCAGCATCTCATATGGTCCCCTGAGCACTGCCAGGAGTGATTCCTGAGTGCACAGCCAGGAGGAACCCCTGTGCATCACTGGGTGTGACGCCCCCCAAAAAAGAAAAAATAATCAAATAAATAAAGGTCTTTCCCAAAAAAAGAAAGGAAAAAAATGAAGAAGAAAGGAGCCTACAGGAGAAGGGATCCAGGCAGATTCAGAGTCGAGGAGCGGCTTGTCCATCGGCGCTTTCCCTGGAGTCTGAGGGGAAGGCTAGGGCAGTCAGACCCGCAGCGGGGCGCTTACCTTGCAGTGGCTGACCCGGATTTGATCCCGGCGCCCATCTGTTCACCCCTGCCCCAGCACTGTCAGGAGTGAGCCAGAATTAAGCGCTGAGCACTGCTAGATGTGCCCCTCCCCCCAAACAAAAATAAGGCAGGGAGTGGGAGTATCAAAAGAATTCAGTCATAAAAAGAAGAATGAAGAATGAGTTCTGTTTCTTTGTCCTAGCCTTGGGCTGGGGTGCTAGTCTTTCCCGGGATATTGGTAGGTGCCGTGTGCCAGGAATGGGACCCAGGTAGGTGCCTGGAGCTGGGAAGGGAGCCCAGGCTCCTGCAGGTGAAGACTGTGCCAGCCCTCAGGGTGCCTCTCCCCAGCCCAGATGGGCTTTGTTGTTGTTTGCGTGTAGGCAGCTATGACTTGAACAGATTGGAAATGGCAACACAATATGCCCAAGATCAGATGACTGGTTAAAGAAACGTTGGTACATCTATACAATGGAATACTATGCAGCTGTTAGGAGAGATAAAGTCATGAAATTTGCTTATAAGTGGATAAATATGGAGAGTATCATGCTAAGTGAAATGAGTCAGAAAGAGAAGGACAGACACAGAAGGACTACACTCATTTGTGGAGTATAAAATAATATTATATGAGACTGACACCCAAGGACAGTGGACACAAGGGTCAGGAATATTGCTTCATAGTTGGAAGCCTGCCTCATGAGCAGGGGGGAAAAGGCAGCTAAGTGAAGGGATCACTAGAAAATGGGATCTCTAGAAAATGGATCACTCCCTAAAGAAGGGATCACTAAGAAAATGTTGGTTGGAAGGGAGATGTGTGCTGAAAGTAGATAAAGGACCAAACGTGATGACCTTTCAGTATCTGTATTGCAAACCATAATGCCCCAGAGAGAGAGAGAGACAGAAAGAGAGAGAGTATGGAGGAAATTGTCTGCCAGGGAGGCAGGGGGAGGGTGGGTAAAGGTTGGTATACTGGGGAAATTTGTGGTGGGGAATGTGCACTGATGGAGGGATGGGTGTTTGAAAATTGTATGATTGCAACCCAAACATGAAAGCTTGTAACTATCTCATGGTGATTCAATAAAATTTTAAAAAAGAAAATGGCAGCAGATGAATGACCCAAAAACAGGTCTAGCGAAACCCTTCCAGTGAGGCTGTGTTGCCTCGGTTCCCTCTCAGCAGAGGCGTTTGCTTCCTGACTGGCAGGGAGTGAGCTCAGGAGGCACAGGGGAAGAGTGACCACAGCCACAGAGACCCCCAGTGTGGTGGGCTCCAGGGTCTCTGCAAACACACCCCGAAGCTTGGGTACCGGACTGTCCACTCATTTGTCTTTGAACACATCCTTCCCACCAGGGTTTCTTTGAACTGATACCACAGGATCTCATCAAAATCTTCGACGAGAATGAGCTGGAGGTAAGACATACAGTTTTCATCTCAGAGCAGCGTCTGACAAAGAATGGCCATGCCCACTTTCTCTTGCTGACCCCCAGCATGTCTTGCTTAGCTCCTCATGTGCGGACTGGGAGACGTGGACGTGAGCGACTGGCGCGAACACACCCAGTACAAGAATGGCTACAGTGCCAGCCACCAAGTCATCCAGTGGTTTTGGAAGGTAAGGGGGCATGACTCTTTCCCAGAGTCATTGTTGCCAAGGTTGAGTCATATTGAGCTGTAGCGTTGGTCACAGAGCAGTAAGGCGAGAAAGAGAGCAGAGATGGTGTTGGGTTTCATGCTATAGACATCTGCCTTGGGCTGGAGCAGTAGCACAACAGGTAGGTTGTTTGCCTTGCATGCAGCGGACCTGGGTTCGATTCTTCTGCCTCTCTGGGAGAGCCCGGCAAGCTACTGAGAGTATACTGCCCGCACGGCAGAGCCTGGCAAGCTCCCCGTGGCGTATTCGATATGCCAAAAACAGTAACAAGTCTCACAATGGAGACGTTAATGGTGCCTGCTGGAGCGAAATCAGTGAATGACGGGAGGACAGTGCAGTGCTACATCTGCCTTCTGGATAGGTCTCCTCTGTGCATATGACTTATCAATAAATCATCACGTGGCCAGCAGCATTGACAGCTGACATGGTGGCCTAGAGCCTTAGCCACTTGAGCACACACGTAGAGCCGCCTGCAGGGTATTCTGGGGTTCCCATGTGACTCCTCTACATGGAATTTTTTTCCTCATAGAGGAAGAGTGTGGAATGCCCCTCAGCAGCATCAGTAGATCACTGTATCCCTGTATCACTGTCATCCCATTGTTCATCGATTTGCTTGAGTGGGCATCAGTAACACCTCTATTCATCCCAGCCCTGAGATTTTAGCAGCCTCTCCTTACTCGTCTTCCCCAACGCTGCCATATTGGAGGCTCTTTCAGGGTCAGGGGAATGAGACGCATTATTGTTACTGTTTTTGGCATATTGAATATGCCACAGGGAACTTGCCAGGCTCTGCCATGCGGGTAGGTTACTCTTGGTAGCTTGCTGGACTCTCTGAGATAGGTAGGTAGGTAGGTAGGTAGGTAGGTAGGTAGGTAGGTAGGTTGGTAGGTATTTCCCTCTATGATTTGTTGCCTGCTGTCTGAACCCCATCAAGTATGGTGTGGTCATTATGGAAAATGGGAAGGGAGTGTCTTATGATGTGTCACGTCAGTAGGTATACTTTTGAAACACTCCCCTTAAATAAGAACTTTCTGGTTGCTGCCCTTGTGAACCCCCTGGAAGCACAAGCGAACATCTCGGTTCCAGTAAGTGCTGATTGACGCTTCCAAGTCTGATCACCCACTTCTGAGAATCTCTTTTCTGAATGCTGTCTCCTTCTGCTTCAGGCTGTTCTTATGATGGATGCTGAGAAGAGGATTCGGTTACTTCAGTTTGTCACGGGCACATCCCGTGTGCCCATGAACGGATTTGCTGAACTCTATGGTAAGGATTTGCCACAGATCATTAGGTAGACAGTGTGAGCCCCACCAGGAGGGAAGCACCAAGGAATGACACTTGGCTTTGCATGCAGTGCCAGGAACCACCACACCCTCAGCACTCCCAGGTGTGACCCCAGAATAAAAGTACTGAAAAAAAAAAGGTAGCTGTCCCATTGTCTTTTTTTTTTTCTTTTTGGGTCACACCTGGCAATGCACAGGGCCTACTCCTGGCTCATGCACTCAGGAATTACTTCTGGCAGTGCTCAGGGGACCATATGGGAACCTGGTCGGCCGCTTGCAAGGCATATTGCTCCAGCCCCTGTCTTTTACATGACTAATTTGTCTTCAAGCTTAGAGTTTTTGGTTTTTGCTTTTTGATTTTGGGGCCACGCCCAGAGGTGCTCCGAAACTCTTCACAGCCCAATGCCTGGAGCTGGCTCCTGGCAGTATTGGGAAGCAGGGCAGTGCCCATGAGCACCCAGCCCTTTGAGTCTTCTCTCCAGCCCATTTTTGGTTTGGTTTGGTTTGAGACAAAAGCCCAACCCAAGCAGCACTGGAGATTGTTCCTGACAGTACTTAGGACCTCTTTCTAGATTGCTTTGGTGCCTTACTCTGGGGAAACAAAGCAGTTTCAAAAACTTAATGGATAGGACTGGATCAATAGTACAGCAGGTAGGGCATTTTCCTTGCACGTGGCGGACCCAGGTTCGATTCCCAGCATCCCATATGGTCCCCCGAGCACTGCCAGGACTAATTCCCTAGTGCAAAGCCAGGAGTAATCCCTCAGCATCACTGGGTGTGACCCAAAAAGCAAAAAAATAATAATAGTAAAGCATAAAAACTTACTGGATTAGGTGTGTGTGTGTGTGTGTGTGTGTGTGTGTGTGTGTGTGTGTTGATGTGTGACTATAGCAAGGTGGAGAATCTCATTAGGCTATCCCTTAGCCTCGTGAGTAAGGATAGGACTAGAAATAAAATTGCTGATGTTGCTTGAGACTCAGAATAATACTATTAATATAGTTTCCGTAAAGTAAAATTCAGTCTTCATTTGATTGACAAGTGTCAAACTTTTTTCTGCTTGATGTTCCTCATAACACTTTGTTTTGTCTAAAGAAAGAAACAGCCCAGTTTGGTGTAACATGAGCAATCTCCCACATATCAGTTAATATTTTGTCTATTGGAATGACATTTACCTGTGTTTAAATATATTGGCAATGTAGCTCAATAAAATACTTGCCTTGCGTGTGTGAGGTCCGGGTTCAGTCTCCAGCACTACACACACAAAAATAAAGATACCAGATGAAGAATCTTGGCAGGGCAGTGGAGCCAGCGCAAAGGCCAAGACACTTGCCTACCCTGAGTCTATGATCTCAGTCTTGATGCAAATCTCAGTACGACATCTGGCACCCCAAGCTCCACCAGACCTGTCCCCTTAGCACAGAGCCGGAATAGCCCCTGAGCACCTCTGGGAGAGCCCTTCTCAACGCAAACAGAAGACACATCCTTCAGAGAGCAACAGAGAGATAGTCCAAGAGTTACGGTGTCCACCTTTTACATGGCTGGCACTGCATACATTCCATCCCCCAAGCACCGCCAGGAGTAAGCACTGCTGGTGTGGCCCAGCCATCCACCTTCCCCCCAAAAATGTGAGGATTGCAGGGCCAGAGAAATAATACAGCACAGGTTGACCAAAGCCAGGAATAAACCCTGAGCAGCACTGGATATGAAAATATATATATAGTTTTATATATATATAGTTATATAGAGAGAGATAGCATTGCATACAGTCCTATATAGAATATAAACATATATATATACATATATATATTATGTATGGGCTGGAGCGATAACACAGTGGGTAGGGCGTTTGCCTTGCATGCCGCCGACCCAGCCGACCCAGGTTCAATTCCTCCGCCTCTCTCCGAGAGCCCGGCAAGCTACCGAGAGTATCCCTCCCACACTGCAAAGCCTGGCAAGCTCCCCTTGGCATATTTGATATGCCAAAAACAGTAACAACAAGTCTCACAATGGAGACGCTACTGGGACTGCTCGAGCAAATCAATGAACAACGGGAGGACAGTACTACCGTGCTATATATGTATGTATACATGTGTGTTTAGAGACAGTCTAGCTGGAACTCGGGCCTTTGTAAGAGCAACAAAAATCAGGGTTCTGGGAACTAGGAACTAGAAGGACTGCAATCTTGATAGTGACGAAGTTGGAGTTTTCATGCAGATCAATGCTGTTTTACTCTTCTGCATACTGGCCTCCACTCTCTCCTGGTGTCCTGGTTAAGCTTCATTTCTTTCTTTTTTTTTTTTTTTTTCCTTTTTGGGTCACACCCAGCGATGCTCAGGGCTGACTTCTGGCTCTACACTCAGGGATCACTCCTGGTGGGTGAACTATATGGAGTGCTGGGGATCGAACCCCAATCGGCTGCATGCAAGGCCAATGCCCTACCCACTGTGCTATCGCTCCAGCCCCTAAACTTCACTTCTGTTTGTTTTCAGAACCTGTCAGACCACAGCTACTTCTCCCTCTCCCATTGCCACTCACACTGCAAAGAATGAGATGGGAGCATTCACACTCTCTCTTGCCTGATAGAATTCCTGCCATTCTCGTTTTGGTGGTTGCACGTGACTCCTTTTAGCCTATCTTCTGACAGTAGAGAAAAGTCAGGCCAACCCCCAGCCCATTTCCAGCTCCACTGTCCTCTTTCCAGCATGCCAGGCCTAGAGAGGCTGCACTGACTTAATGAATTGCTTGAAATTCAGGGGAACTAACTCTCCCACCCACAGAACCAGAGTTGTCAGTTATGAATTGTCATAACGTATGTCAGGATATGAATTTAACGTATGTCAGTTATGAATTGTCATAACGTATGTCAGGATATGCCAAAAACAGTAATAACAAGTCTCAGAATGGAGAAGTTACTGGTGCCTGCTTGAGCAAATCGATGAACAACAGTAGGACAGTGCTACAGTGCTAATAAAAATTACGTTACATTCACGTCCCTTGGTTTAGAGGAAGTTTTCACAAAGTGAATGGTTTAAAGGAGTGAATCTAGAGTTTAAGTAACTGGAAAACGTTTGGATTCTACATTTTGGAAAATCAAAAATGACCAGTACTAAGATTTTAGCTGAACATAGTTGTGAGATGTATGAAAAGTCATGTTTTGTTTTGTTTTGTTTTGGAGGAAAGTGTAGTATTGGGGATATTAGACATTTTAGCCTTGCTTCTGACAATTATACTCACATATATTTGAATGTGATGATATGGCCCAGAGAAGAATTTGGAAAGTTGTACACACGTCAGATTGTTTGCATTGATTACTTGGGTAGTTAGGAAGTGTTGAAAAATTTGAGTAGAGCGAGTTTAGTGAAACCTCCAAAGGGAAAAAGCATTCCTAAAAGTGTTCCTAAGAGAGCTGGATTATCATGTATAACTTGATCACATACACACACACTCTTGTATGTAGACACACCAGCATAACCATAGAGTACAATTTATTCAGATTGAACAGTAGGATTTTTGAGGCTAATTTTTCATTCTTCACTTTATTTTGTTCTATTGCTCTAAATTTTTTTTGCAGTGAGATTATGCAATCAGAAAAAAAATTAAAACTATTTTCAGTGGGATTCTAAAAAGACAGAAAATGCTCATTTTCTCTGAGTTCCTGTGAAGGCGGTAGTATCTGGGAATGTAGTTGAGTGCAAGGCCAAGAAGCAGCAGAAGTAGCCCGGCCAGCCACCCAGAGAGAGGAGAGACCAGTGGTTACAGATCAACCAACAGAAGCAGCATTGGCCTGGCATGGCTTCACTGTGTAGCCACTGTGCCTGGGCTCGCCATCAAAGAAACAGAAATGAGTCGCTCCCTTTGTGTTCAAGTTCGAACAGTAGGAAAAGTAGCTTGTGAACTGTGCGGGGATTGTTGAACA
Organism: Sorex fumeus; assembly: GCF_029834395.1. Lineage (NCBI taxonomy): Eukaryota > Metazoa > Chordata > Mammalia > Eulipotyphla > Soricidae > Sorex > Sorex fumeus. The sequence continues at coordinate 12,258,580 of NW_026606086.1, read as the reverse complement.
AAGCCAGAGCAGCTCTTCTTTCTTGCAGGATCAAATGGACCACAGTCATTCACTGTTGAACAGTGGGGTGCCCCTGAAAAGCTGCCCCGGGCCCATACATGGTAAGTGTGACTAAAAGCCCGAGAGAACAAGCCCTCAGAAAGCCGAGCTCCTTGGAGTGTAAGTCGCAGTAGAGAGTTCTCGCCCTGCCATGCTGCTCAGAGTCAGGTGGGGGAGGGGAGGAAAGAGGCACCTCCATTGCAGAGGTGACCTTCTAGGGATGCCTGGACTTGCAGTGCAGGTGTGGAGCAGGGAGACGTCCCTTACAGTCTTGACTCTGTTCCTCCATGGCATGGATGATGAAGAGCTAGGATTGTGGAGGTTAAACTGACAGAGAAACCCAAACGTTTGAAGGCCAAAGCCATGGGAGAGTAGTTGACACTGATATGGAGTAGGCCCTGCTATGCAGAAACCTTCCCTCCCACCTGCAGTGTCCTCAGAGCCCCTGAGTGTCGGTGGATGCTCCCAGCGCATCACCGTCTGCCACGGGGCTCTCACCTGGCCTCACCCTCCGTGGCCTATTCCTCTCTCCTCTTTCAGCTTTAACCGCCTGGACTTGCCGCCCTATGAATCATTTGAAGAATTGTGGGACAAGCTTCAGATGGCAATTGAGAACACTCAGGGTTTCGATGGCGTCGATTAAGTTCCACATAACAGCTGATGGTGTTTCGCTGCCACTTTTTTTTTTTAATAAGCAAAATCTTGGCTTAAAATTTTCCAGGAAATGACTAAAACTGCCATTGATTCTTTCCAGGTTTTGAAGAAAATAAAAAACATTAGAAGGAGTGTGACAGTTCCACCATGGTTTCACTCACTGTCAAACAGTGTGCGGTATTCCACAGTTGTTTTTGCTCTTTCAAATTCACACTGTGGGATGTAAGTCCTCAGTGCCCCAAAGAGTGACTTGTCCTTAACAGTTACCCTTTTCATAGCATGTCCCAGGAAGTTCCTTCTTAAACTACTGAGATTATAACTGTGAAATATTTGTGGGGAAGTGTCATATGTGGAAATTTGTGATGCTTTGCAAGAAAGAAAATGGAAATCTGGAAAAGAATACCTTCATTCTGAATGAACTACACACTACTTCATACTATTGAGATTATTTATTATTTTGTAGACCTGCCTTGCACTTAATTCCCAGATCTTTTTAAAAACCTTAACAGTGTTTAGTCTGTGTTTCTCACCAACTGAATCACTTGGCGTAAACTTGTTTACTTATTTGTCTTAAAAGTATTTGACTGTTAATATGTAGTTTTGGTTCATAAAACTGGTTTGTAAAACACATGAAGTAAATTTGACCTTGAAAAAGGTGAAGAGAATGAAGGCTTTCCTTTAGCCTCTAGATCCTGAGGGTGCATTGGTATTCTCATCACTTTTTCATGTCTAAGTTTTGTTACTGGCGTCCACTTGAGTAAATTGACGAACAACGGGATGACAGTGACAGTGATACAGTTTTGTTAAAGAATTCCTTCTTTAAATATTAAACTAAAGCTCCACCAAACAGTATTTCTAAAATATGCCTTGAAGAACAAAATCAAATGTGTAATACTTGCTTCTATTGGTAATTCTTTACACTTGCACAATTGTTTAGTAAATATATGTTTACAGGATTTATTATGTTTACAGATAAGCTAACTTCTCTAGTGCATTTTTATATTTGTAGTATTTCTCTTATGTCAGAAAGCCAAATTTTTGTCTTAAAAAAACAACCAAAGAATAGTTACAGTGTGTAATTGGTATTAAATTTATTACTGTTTTTTGTACGCTTTTAAAAAATACTGTTTACTATGAAAAAAAAAAAACGGTTGTTTTACTGTAAATTTCATTAAGCAAAACCTGCCGGTAGGATTCTAGTTTAACCAAACTAAAGTATGGTAAAATAGCTGTGTGCGTGGATTCAGTGAAAGCTTACTGGAATGACTGCCATCTGCACAGTATGGACCAGATCATGTGCAGAGAATTCTGCTTCCAAGACCTCTGGTTCAGTCGTCTCCTCAAGGGACTTACAAACTCGTAAATGCATTTGTGAGCAATCGAAAACCAGGGTGAGTGGGATAAGGCAAAGGAAAGGTGTTGCTCCGTACCGGTAAAGTATAAAGTATGCCAAGACTGAATCCCATTTTTCAGATCAGTGCTAGAGTGAGAACACGGAAAAGGTCCTTGAAGAAGTTAAACCTATAGTATCTTGGTGATTTTGGACTAATTGTTAGTACATGTTCCGAATTTTTTTCTTATACATGCAGTCTGGGAGTTGTAAAAAGTGCTTCTGGCCATTGTTTGAATTTCTGGAGGGTATAATCCAGTGGGGACTTTGACAGGTCTCAGAGGGGAAAGCAGAAGAACCACTTTCCAAAAAGCACCACATCAACAACTGCCCTGGGGCAAAGTCTTCCACAGATCAACGCACCTACTTTATCTTTACCTGTGTTCACTTGCGTTCAAACAGGACCACCTGGTTTGGTTTTCCCATATACTGACTGTGTAATCAGACCAACACACTTAACCTCTTGGGCCTCCTGTTTATCGGCCAAGTGAGTCATCACACCCTTTGTTATTTTAAGATTGTTGTAAATTCCGCTGAGATGCTCTGTGAAGTATCAATCAGAAACGCTTCATACTGCGCAGCTGATGTTATCAAAAATCCAGTGTGCATCCCAACTGCACTCACAAGGAGAACCTCTTCATCCAAAAGTAAGATGACAGCAAATAGACAAGGACGTAGGAACATGTAATTTTGACTGCCTGGGGATATACATGTACCCTTACGTTGATCTACGTATATAGAGACATGTTCATCTATACAGGGATCTTACTCTCAGAATTCAGTTTGCCCTCATAAGTAAGGTAATATGAATCTGCACCACTGTATTTTGGAATGCCCTCATCATGTAGAACTGAATGCCAGAAACTGTTCTTGTTCAAATAAGATTTTACTACAGTATTATTTAACTGTCACTTCCAAGAAATATCATTGCAGGTATCAGACCTTGAAAAAACCATAAGCTTGCTTTTCACTTGACTTATTTATTTGGCTGATGCTGAGACTTGAGTGAAACAGGCTCTCCGTGAGACCACACCTACCCGCACCAGCACAGAACAGCCCTTTAATCCTCAGGGATGATCAGATTTTCACAACACAGACCCGCATCCCAAACAGAAAAGTATCTCACATTTATTTTAGTGATAGAGTAAGTAGGGTCATTTTTGAAAAGCAAGGACATAATATTTTTCTACACATTATAAGACATCTAACCTATATTTTGACTAATTAGATACATTTTCATATTGACAAAACTATTACAACTGTATATAAGCATAACTCAAATTTAACTGTTACCTGTTTTTGTTTTTATGGATAATGCTGGAATTATTCCTTCTTACTATGAAACTAAACAGCTGTTTAATTATAAGCCATTTGACATTATTTTTAAAAAATCCAATAAGGAAAATATGTATATATCAAGATTAATGTATCAGAATGTATTGCATCCTTTAAAGTATAAATCATTGTTTAAAATTCTTGCTGCCCCAAATAAAAGTCTATTCTAATTTTTGGAAAGCAACTGTGATTCAGTTTTACAGAGAAAGATTTCCATGTCAGTATTCTGGGTGATATCATCTAGTCTGGTTGTTTGCAAAACAGAATTCTCAAGGAGTCTTGACTTTTCAATCTGATGAACTTGAAGGATTCTAAACTTTTTTTAGTTTATTAATATTTTTATTAAGACACTGATTTATAAAATTATTCAGACATACAATGTTCCAGCACTGACCCCACCTCCAGTATCAACCTCCCTCCACCTATGTTCCCAGGCCCCCTCCCTCACACCCCCAGTCCAGACCACCTCTTTGACAGGCACTTTTTTTTCCTTTTTTTTTTCTTTTTGGGTCACACCAGCAATGCACAGGGTTTACTCCTAGCTCATGCACTCAGAAATTATCCTTACTCCTAGCTCATGCACTCAGGAATTACTCCTGGCAGTGCTCGCCCCCTCATTCCCATATGGGATGCTGGGAATCGAACCCGGGTCAACCGTGTGCTAAGCAAACACCCTACCCACTTTGCAATCGCTCCAGCCCCAGACAGGCTCAGGGGCTGGACCTTATGTGAGTCAGTGAGTTGACTGAATTTCTCCAGCAGTGATTCCTTGCCTTCCACTGGTTTTGCTTAAAGTGTTGATTTGAAGTTCTCTACCTCAAGAATTTTGATGAACTTGGGGACTCGCCTGGATACCACCCCCCCCCCCCCATCCCTGTCTGCCAATGCTGCCACATTCCTTTGTTTCCCATTGTGGAGTCTCACAGGTTCTCACAGTAGCACTCTAGATTCCTGCCTGAGTACTGATCTGATTGGAGCTTTTTGGTTTTTTTTTGGGGGGGGGCACACCCAGCGGTGCTCAGGGCTCAGTCCTGGCTCTGCTCAGAGATCACTTCTTGTGGTGTTCAGGGGGCCGTATGGGATGCCTGGGATCAAACCTGGGTCGGCCACATGTGAGGCAAACGCTCTCCCCACTGTGCGATCCCTCTGGCCCCTGATCCGTTATTTTGCACTAACAGATGCTGTTGCTTCTGTGCTCCATCTCCCTGTTTCTGTTGCCATGTAATAGTATGTCAGAGCAACAGGCAAGAGTGGGTCTAGTTTTATGGGGCATATTCTGGGGTGTATTGACTACAAGCCCTTGGTGAGTGGGGTGGAGCAGTTTCATAGAGGGGTCAGCGCAATACCGGGTGTCAGAGCTGGGGTGGGTGTGAGAGCGGAAGGGGCTCTCCCCCTTCGGTGAGTTCCTAGGTCCCATCAGTGCACCTGGAGTGGGAGGGCTTCCCATTAGCCGCAGCTGGGGATAGCCCCTCTGAGAGCAGGCAGGTACAGGCGTGGACGGCCCCAGGTGTAGGGGGGGATGGCTAGTGAGAATGGGAGAGGTTCACAAATAATCACTCTTTTACAAGCAGGTCCTGCTCCAAAAGCCCAACAGTGCAGCACCTAGAAGGCAGAAGAGTAGTCAAATTTCTCAGACTGGATTTTTCAGATACAGTGAAAGAGGCAGCCTGTGTCCTGACTGCCATTTAGAACGTTGTTTTCCTGAGAAACCGAGTGCAAGGTGTTCGTTCAGAATTCAGTCTCTTTGCCATCTTCCTCTTAGGCATCTGGAAGTGTCCTGGTTACCTTGCGTGCAGCTGACTCAGGTTGGATCCCCACCACCCCATCTGGTCCCCAAGCCCTGCCAGGAGGAATCCCTCCCTGAATGCAGAGCCGAGAGGAAGCCCTGCACATAGCAGGATGTGATCAAACTAAAAGGACCCATCCCTTACCTCGCTGCACCGTGGGAAGGTGCTATTCTGTTTCTGCTAAAATCCAGACTACAGTGATAGCACAGCGGGTATGGCACTTGCCTTGCACATGGCTAACCCAGGTTCAATCCCAGTAGCCCCGGAGCTGTGGGAGTGATCCCTGAGCACAGAGGCTCAAGTAAGCTCTATGACCCCACCCCCACCCCAAATAAATACATAAAATCCAGACTACACAGCTTTCCGTCCCAGGTCTAGGACAGCCCTCGCCATTCCTACCTTCACGTCATCCCCAGTATATGCAGGCCCAGCCCAGCACAGGTTGCACCAGGGCCTGGCACAGGCCACACCAGGCAGGAGGACCCTGTTGAGGAGCCAGTAGTGGTAGGCACATATCTTCTATCAAGATTGTTCATCTGAGCATGAGCATCTCCGACTGATGATGGCCGAGGGCCTCACTGTGTGCAGAAGTAGGCTTCTGTCTATTTCTTGAACATCAAAGATCATCCTCACCCCAGATCACACCTCCCAGTTTTTTTCTTTCTCCTGTGCAAACTCTGCTGCGGGTTTGAAACCTCTGGCCACTCCCCAAAGCCACATAGCGAATCCTAAGCCTGTTTCCCAGAATTGCAGTCAGCTCTCCGCTCAGTGTGAGGGACCCTTCCCCCCTGGGGCCATATTCTGGCTGCCTGAGCGCCCTCCGAGCCCTGAGCACTGTGTGTCTCTGCCCCCCGCAGCCTTAGGGCTCCTCCTGGCCTCTAGGAGGTCTCTCCTGTGGGGGGAAGAGAGTCCCAAGGGCTGGAGTGTAGGCCTGGCCTGGGCGGGCAGACAGGCTGGATCGCTGGCACCCCAGCTACTGGGCATAGCTCTGGTTATCCTGGGCATCACTGGGGTAACCCTGGTGGCCCCAGCACCTCATGGCCCAAGAAGCACAGCCCCACGAGGCCGAGGCACCTAACCACCTCCAAGAGAGTCTCAGGCTGCCAGGGACGCACAGCTGGGCAGTACCCCACCCCCACCCCCAAGGCCTCCCAGCACAGCCGGGCAGTGCCTCCTCCCCCAGGCCTCCCTCGAACAGCTGGGCAGTATCCCACCCCCACCCCGGGGGGCCTCCCATGCATTGCAAGACCTCCACCACCACCACTAAAAAAATAAATAAAACACCCCACCCCCCTTTCTGGGTTGGTTTGGTTTTTTGGGGGGTGGCACACCCAACGACCTGGCTTTGCACTAAGGAATCACTCCTGGCATGGTGGTACTTGGGGAACCTGATGGCATCCCGGGGATCTGACCTGGGTCAGCCTCACCCGCAGTGCGCTCTCTCTCTGATCAGTAAGGAAGCACGGTGGTTTCAGCACTTGCTGGGCACAGGCATGAAGAGCTGTTGGTTTACAGACTCCAGGAAGCCTGGGGGCAGCCCACTTCACACAGACCATGTGGACGTCTCCTCCTCCCCCATGACTCAGGCGTCTGATGGGCGCTGCCTGTGTGCAGGCTACTCAGCCCGAGTGTGTGCGTGCGTGGGGCGCTCTGTGTGTCCCTGACCTTGTGGTGCTCCACAGAAGTTCTGTATTTCACAGAGCCCTGGGGGACTCCATAAATACATGTGTAGGAAGGACGCTTGGTTGAGACCCTGCTTCACCCCCAGGTCTGCAGTAAACACTTTACCAGCCTCTCATTTCATCTTCATAAAAACTCAGGGTGGTAGGTTTTATAGGCCAAGAGCTTGTCCATAATTCAGTGAAGGCCACACGGCCAGTATACTCGGCGATTATGAGCCACAATCAAAAGAATGAAAACCCAACAAATGACCAGGTATATTCATTTCCTCTTGCTGCATTACAAGTCACCCTATTCTTAGCACTAAAATCAACACCCGTTTATTATCCTGCCGTTTAGTGAGTCAGAAGTCCACATGGACTCAGTTTCCCTCTTTCTCTTTATTTTCTGGTCCACCCCTATGGTGCTCAAGGCTTCCTCCTGACTGCTCCAAGGGCACCATGTTTGGTGCAATGTACAGAACCCAAGTCAGCCACGTGCAAGATAAACAGCTTAGTCTTGTCTATTCCTTCAGCCTCTCCGGTGGCTTCTCTCCTTAGGGTCTCACAAGACTGAGATTGAGTTGTCAGCGGTGAGCTCATCTCCGTACTCAATATGTTTCAGACGATTGACAGTCCAACTCCCAGTCACTGTAGGTCTGAGGTCCCACTTTGTTGCTGGGTGTCAGCCGGGGCCACTCAACTTCTAAGTGTCGCCTACATTTCCAATCCCTCAGACTCCATCCATCTTCAGGTCACCACGGCTATGTCCTTTACAAGCTTAGACTCTCCCAGAGAGTCCCCTTCTGTCTTACTCTTTCGGCACCAAGTGGAGAAAGTTCTCTACTTTTCAGGTCACTTTCCTAGGTTTGGCCCACCTGATTAATTCCCCCCTCTTTTTGTTTTTGTTTTTGTTTGGGGGCCACATCCGGTGTTCTCAGGGGTTACTTCTGGCTCTGTGCTCAGGACTCACTCCTGGAGGGCTCATGGGACCATCTGGGGTTCTGGGTATTGAACCCAGACAGGCTGTGTACAAGGCCAGGGTCCCACATGCTCTGCTATCGCTCCTTCTCCTGATCTCCACGTTTGAAGGTCAGTATTGCCAAGCATAGCACAATCCCAGGATCAAACTTGGTCACATTCCGAGAACGCAGGACCTGTGCAGAGTATACTCCAGCCATGGGGTCAGGGCGGCACATTGTCAGTGATTTTGCATCCCACACAGCATAAAGGATAACAAAGGATCATGGAGATCCTGCCAGAAAAACACTTGGAGGTGTCTTGCCGTTCCTTTGTCAAGGAAAGTCCAAGGAAGCTACCAGGCAGGAGAGGAGCAACTTCAACGCTGTGGATCCACAAATCGGAGGAGTCTTGGAGTCAGCTCATCCTTAGGAGCTTCCTTGGAAAATGAGAAGTAAAAGGCCAGAGAGGCTTCTTAACTGATTTGAAGGATTGCTGGTCTTTCCACCACAGACACTTCAGATAGGGCAATGGGTACAAATCAAACTCCAGCCACAACACACATCAAAAAGAACAAGAAAAAACAGTGCTGGCTCGGATGTGGGGAGAAAGGGACTCTCATTCATTGGTGGGAATGCCAACTGGTCCAACCTTTCTGGAAAACAATATGGGCATTCCTTCAAAAACTAGAAATTGAGCTTTCATATGAACCTGCACTACCACTTCTGGGAATATATCCCGGGGGTGCAAAAAAAACACAGTAGAAATGACATCTGCACCTGTATGTTCAGTGCAGCACTGCTCATAATAGCCAGAATCTGGAAACAACCCCAGTGTCCGAGAATAGACAACTGGTTAAAGAAACTTTGGCACATCTACACAATGGAATACTATGCAGCTGGTAGAAGATATGAAATCATGAAATTTGCTTTTAAGTGGATGGTTGTGGAGAGTGTCATGCTGAGTGAAATGAGTCAGAAAGAGAGGGACAGACATACAATGACTGCACTCATTTGTGGAATATGAAATAACATAATATGAGACTGACACCCAAGGACAGTGTAGACAAAGGCCAGGAATATTGCTTCATGGTTGGAAACCTTTCTCATGAGCTGGGGAAGGAGGCAACTGGAATAGAGATGGGATCTCTAAGTTGGTGATAGTTGGAGGTTTGCTCAGAATGGGAGATGTGTACTGAAAGTAGATAAAGGACCAAACATGATGGCCTCTCAGTATCTGTATTGCAAACCATAATGCCCAAAAGGAGAGAGAGAGAGAGAGAGAGAGAGAGAGAGAGAGAGAGAGAGAGAGAGAATAAGAAGGAAATTGTCTGCCATAGAGGCAGGGGGTGGGGTGGGGTGGGGTGGGGTGAGGTGGGGTGGCAGGAGGGATACTGGGGTTATTGGTGGTAGAAAATGTACACTGGTGGAGGGATGGGTGTTTGATTGTTGTATGACAAAGTCAATCATGAAACTTTGTAACTGTATCCCTCGGTGATTCAATAAAAATTAAAAAAATAAAAGAAAAAATCCAGCCACAGAAGAAAGAAGACCGCGCAGTCCAGATCCCCATTGCAGGCTTTGGGTCTCCAGAGCAGAGAGAGGGTGGCTGTAGGGGCACAGGCACCTGCCGATCCTCCCTCTGCACTCACGCGGATCTGTGGCTGGAGCCAGCCCCAGAGAAGCCAAAGAGCAGTCAAAGACTTAGGACTTGGCTCATCATGATGCTCAAATCAGCACTTACCTCCTGACTTAAGTTTTCTTGAGTAAAACAGTCCCAGGGCCAGAGCCATAGTACAGTGGGTAAGGTGTTTGCCTTGCACGTGGCCAACCCAGGTTTGATCCTCAGCATCCTATATGATACCCTGAGCAACTCCAGGAGTAAGTTCTGAGTGCAGAGCCAGGAGTAACCCCTGAGCATCACCAGGTACGACCCTCCCCTCCAAAAAAAATAAATAAAAAGAAAATAAAAATAGTCCCTCACTGTGCAAGAATGCTTCCTGAGATTGTTTTTTTTATAGTAGTTTTTCTATTTTTTGACAAAATTCTCTTTGTTCCTTCTAGTATTTGATATAATGTCTTTTATTTTCTTTTATTTTTCACTGCCCTCAACATAGTGAACCAAAATGATACTAGCTTAAACAAACAGGAGTTTGGCTGGTGCAGGACTTGAAATCACAGTCCAAATGAATCACTTGGTAATATGCAAGAGCAGACATTAGCCCAAGTGTTCCATGATTGATATCCCCCAACACGTATACAGTGAGGTGGCTTTTTGTGTTGCCCACAAAGCCATGCCCCACTCTCAGTGATGAAAGGGGAGAAACAACTGAGTTTACTTTTTCGGTGTGGCTATTTGTAGTGATGGTGTAATGCTTAACAATGCATGTGGAGGCTATGTGGTCTTAAGCTAAAAATTCAGGGGCTAGAGAAACCTTGGAGTGAGTAAGGTGCTTGTCTTACATGTGGATGTCCCAAGCTCAACCCTGGCACAAAATGTGGTCCCATGAGCACCACTAGGAGTGATCCCTGAGCTCACTGATCCCTGAGCACAGCATTGTAGCATTGTAGCACTGTAGCACTGTCCTCCTGTTGTTAATCGATTTGCTCGAGAGGGCACCAGTAACGTCTCACAACAAATTTTGAGACTTGTTGTTACTGTTTTTGGCATATCAAATACGTCACGGGTAGCTTGCCAGGCTCTGCCATGCAGGAGAGATACTCTTGGTAACTTGCCGGGTTATCCGAGAGGAAGAATTGAACCCGGGTCAGCCACGTGCAAGGTAAATGCCCTACCCACTGTGCTACCGCTCCAGCCCATGGAACAAAACTCTTGATCACTTGATCACTTGACATCCCGTTACTCATCAATTTGCTCGAGCAGGCACCAGTAATGTCTCCATTCGTCCCTGTGACATGCTAGTGTAGCCCATGGCGTCTGCTCGCTCCAGAAACACAAAGAGCCTCAAACCGAACATTCAGGGTCTTGACGAAGAAGTCTGACCATCTCGTAGGTGGGCGGCCATGCGATCTTTTTATATCCCGTGGAATCCAGTTGGTAACGGCTCTAGTCCAGTGATCATCTCCAAATCGCACTGGATGTCCAGCCCATCGAATTTTTGATGCCTTGGCAAACGAGACAGAGTCCCTGATTCTCAGTTGTTGTCGACAGAGGTCAGAACTCTGGATTCTTTCACTTGAGTCAAGTGTGATACACCACGCATAACGCTTTCAATTCCTCTATGGGAGACCCAAATAGCATTCTCATCCTGTTTTCCTAGGGCCCAGGTCTCTGAGGCATTTGTTAATGCAAGAAGAACAGTGGAACTGAAGAGATGTGCCCAGAGCCGGAGGTTCTTTGTCCTCTTAGCTATTTCTTCGACGCTCTTTTTTTTGTTTGTTTAATTTTTTTTTAAATTTTTATTATTGAAACACCATGAGGTATAGTTGTGGACATTATAAGTTTTTGTGCTTGGGTTTCAGCTGTACAATGATTGAGTACACATCCCTTCACCAGTGCCCATTCTCCACCACCACTGATCCCAGTATCCCACCCCCCCCAACCCCCCCAATCCCACCCTGCCTCTGTGGCCGGGCATTCCCTTTTGTTTTCTCTCTCCTTTTGGGTGCTGTGGTTTGCAAAAGAGGCATTGAGTGGCAATCATGTTCAGTCTATAGTCTACTTTCAGCATGCATCTCCCATCCTGGGCCTGTGCGGGCAAGATACTCTCGGTAGCTTGCCGGGCTCTCTGAGAGGGACAGAGGAATTGAACTCGGGTCGGCTGGAGCGATAGCACAGCGGTAGGGCATTTGCCTTGCACGCAGCCAACATGGCCGACCCGAGTTCGATTCCTCTGCCCTTCTCGGAGAGCCCAGCAAGCTACCGAGAGTATCTCGCCCGCACGGCAGAGCCTGGCAAGCTCCCCGTGACATGTTCGATATGCCAAACACAGTAACAACAAAGTCTCCAATGAAGACGTTACTGGGCCCGCTCGAGCAAATCGATGATCAACGGGAGGGCCTTTACTTACTAGATAGAGAAAGGAACACCAAATAAAGGGTGTTGGAATAACTATATTGAGGAAATTTCCCTATACCCATTTTGGCAAGGGTTTTCATCATAAACAGGTGCTGGATCTTGTCAAATGCTTTCTCTGCATCTATTGATATGATCATATGGTTTTTATCTTTTCTTTTTTTGATATGATGGAGTATTTTGTTTGATTTCCAATGTTAAGCCACCCTTGCATCCCTGGGATGAATCCCACTTGGTCATGGTGTATGATCTTTTTGATGAGTCATTGAATTCTATTTGCTAGTATTTTGTTGAGAATCTTTGCATCTGTGTTCATCAGGAATATCGGCCTGTAGTTTTCTTTTCTTGTGGTGTCTTTGTTTCCTTTTGGTATTAGAGAGATATGGCCTTCATAGAAACTGTTTGGGAGAGTTTCTGTTTCTTCAATTTCCTGGAAAAGCTTGAGAAGAACAGGCAATACGTCCTCTTTAAATATTTGGAAAAATTCGCTAGTGAATCCATCTGGACCTGGGCTTTTGTTTCTGGGAAGGCTTTGGATTACAGTTTCTATTTCCTTGATGTTAATCGATCTATTCAGGTACTCTAGATCTTCTTGATTCAGCCTTGGGAGATTATAGGAATCCAGGAATTTATCCATTTCTTCTAGGTTCTCTTGTTTTGTGGCATATAGGCTTTCAAAGTAGTCTCTGATAATCTTTTGAATTTCTTTGGTTTCTGTTGTGATATCCCCCTTCTCATTTCTGATTCGGTTTATTAGGGTTCTCTCCATCTCTTTCTTTGTGAGTCTTCTAGTGGTTTATCTATCTTATTTATTTTCTCGAAGAACCAGATCTTGATATCATTGATCTTTCATATTTTTTTTTGGTTTCCATGTGTTGATTTCTGCTCTAAGTTTTATGATCTCCTATTCCTTCCCATTCCAGTCGTCTCATAACGTTCTCGAGGGTGGCACTGAAGAATTTCAGTGAAAAGAATATCACCCTGCCGAACCACTCTCTGACATGGATGATCACTTTCTTGTAGAATGGTGAGATCCTGGTAGTGAATCCATAATACAGCTCACGGAGGATCCTGATGTATTGAGTTTGGCTAGGGCTTCAATGACCACTTCAGTTTCAACAGATTCACAGGTCTTCATCAATGAACGTTAGACAGAGCAGCATCTTGAACTCCCGAGAAACCTCAATGAGCTTGGTTATCGTGTGGATATGGTCTATCCTTTTTGAAACCTGACTTGCTCTCATGGTTGTTCTTCATTTAGTGTTCTGCCAATCCTATTAAGGATGACTCGAGTGAACAGCTTGTAGACGACAGACAACAGGCAGATCGGGTGATAGTTGCCAATGTCGTGGATGTCTCCCTTCTTGTACAGTAGAACAGTCCTGCTGGTTTTCCATTGGGACGGAAACTTGCATTCAGATAGGTAGCATGTGAAGTGTCAAGCCAGTGTATTAATGAGTACTGATGGCAGGTTCTTCAAGTGTTCGGGTCTGACCTTATCTGGGTCGGGTGCTGTTCGCTTCTTTACTGAAGAAATGACGTGTTGGATTTCAGAAGGGAGAATGTTGGGAATGACATATCCATTCTGCGGAATTTGGTAGGTGGGCAGGTTGATGTGGCTATCAAAGAGATCCGAGTAGAAATCATGGATAATCTTCTCCATTGCCCTTCTGGAAGATGTGATAGATCCATCAGGACATCAGAGGGCAGTCATCTTGGTCTTGTAGTTGGCAAAGGATAGGCGGGCATTGCGAATGCTTTTTCTAGCTTCTGCCGCATCTGCCAGCACTGCTGCTCTTCTCTCTTTGAGGTCTTCCTTTATATCTTCTCTGCACTCTTTTCTAGCTTGGATGTTTGCTTGTTGTTGCCTGAGGCTCGCGCCAAGCCACGTTGGTAAATGAGCTCAAGAGTTTTCTGAGACATAAGTCTTTTTGTGGCTCTCTCACTCTCGGCATTCCTCTCACAATCATGGAGGTGCTGAACCAGTCTTTTGTATTCCTCATCAATGTTGTCAAGGACGACATCTTCCCATGTTGCTGCAAAAGTGTCAAATAGTTCCCAGTTGGTGGTCGTTCTGGGAGTTCTCTTCTTAAACTTTGCAGCCCTTTCTCCTCGCTCCGTGAAGTAGAATTTTGCATGAAGGAGATGGTGGTCTGATCCCGTTTGAAATTTTGAGACAACAGCGACATCAGTCAGGCAAAACCGTTGATTGAATATGATGTGGTCAGTTTTGTTGTAGAACCGTCCACTGGGAGACTGCCATGTCCAACGTTTAGATTAGGCCTTCTGGAACTGTGAGTAACCATGGGTGATCTTGGTCAACATGATGAACTCAGTCTCTCACCCTGTTCGTTCCATTCTACGCCATGGGTCCCGATGTAGAGTTCTTTGGCTGATGTTCTCGGTCCTATCTTGGCATTAAAATCACCGACAATGATCTTGTAGAAGGTGTGGTCTTCTTTATAGAACTTCTCCAGCTCCAAGTAGAACTTCTCAACTTCTCCTTCATCATAATTGGATGTTGGTGCATAGACAACGAAGATAGAAACTGCCGGCATTGAGCTACATCTATTCAATTGTAATCGTCTGATTCGTGTTGTTAGGCATTTGAACATTTGAATGAATCAATGCTCATGGCCATGTTCGTGTTGACAAGGACACCGACACCACTGATGCCTCTTTTGTCGCATGTTCCGAGGAACAGTTCTTCTCCAGTATCAAAAATGGCATGATGTGGTTGTGCCTCTCATCTTGGTCAGACCAATGATGTTGTTTTTGCTCTTTCGCACTTGCACCATCAGGTCCTCAATGGATGTATTTGATACCAGCATGTGTGCATTGAAAGTACAGGTAGTCATTTTTGTTTTTCTTCGTTTTGGCAGCCTAGTTCGTCCTTGAGATTTTATCAGCCTCTCCTTCCTCATCCTTCTTAATGCTGCCGTATTGGTGACTCTTTCAGGGTCAGAGGAATCAGACCCATTGTATTTACTGTTACTGGCATATCAAATACGCCACAGATAGCTTGCCAGGTTCTGCCATCAGGCGGGATAGTCTCGGTAGCTTGTCAGGTTCTCCGAGAGGGATAAAGGCTTTTAGGGAGGCCTCTAATCGCTGTTACAGGTGTTCCCACGGTTCAAACCATATTTGAACCTCATCAAATATGGTGAGGTAATCTTGGCAGATGGGTAGTAAGTGTCTTATGATGTTTCACGCGTCTGCACAGTCCAAAAAGCAGCCTGGAGCATGACAGTGGCTGAGTAGTGGAGGTAGTGGAGGTCTCTGATGAGGTATTTATTTGGTACCAGTAGAGTGGGGCTTCTGGGTGCGATCCCTGGGTCGCCGGAGATTGTGGAAGCAGGCAGGGCAGGGTAGTGTGGGGCTTCTGGGTTTAAGCCCTGGTTCACTGGAGATTGGTGGGAGCAGGCAGAGGATCTCTGTTTCCGGGTCCCATTGAGCCTGGAGTCCAAGGTCACAGAGTTCTGAGAAAGACAAAGTCAACTGTTCCCTGAACACAGAGCCAAGAATAATCCCAGTTGGATGTGCTCCCCCCCCAAAAAAAAAAAACAGAAAAGAAAACTGCTAGATATTCAGTATTGCTTTGTCCTTGCCTGCATCTTCAAAAGAAGTGTCAGAAGGGAAAAATGAGAGTTTGATGATCTCAGCCACAGGTAGTCCTCAGGAATGGCTTTTCTCAACTTACATGCCTTCCCCTTACCATTTTGGGGCAATGTGAGTAGGAATTTGGGAATTATCATCAAGACCTCTAATTACTCTATTAAACATTGCCAGGGGCTGGAAACAGGGAGTAGGCAGCACATGTCACAAGTCTTCTGAAAGGGTATTAAGAAATTTAGCGTCTCATGCTAAACCACGCCCAGCTCTGTCCAGCAAAAGTATACGGGATAAAGTGAGGAAGAGGAATAGTTGCCTTGCATATGTGAGACCCTGAGTTTAATGCCTGGTACAACACACACACACACACACACACACACACAGACACACATACACACACACTAAGAAATATAATGCAAGTGACAGGCATCATCTTCAATTTTCTAGTAACTAGTTTTTGTCATTGTTTGAGGGTTTTCCCCGTAGTTCTCAGGGGCTTTTCCCCAGCTCATTCCTTAAGGTTGCTCCCAGCAGTGCTTAGGGAACCATGCGATGCTGAGGACAGAACCCAGGTCTCCTGCATGCAAAGCCTGAGCTCCAACCAGTTGAGTTCTCTCCGGCCCTTAGTAGCACATGTTTAAAAAGCAAAAGGAGGGAATGGAGAGATAACCTGGAGTCAGGGACACATGCTCTTCCTGCATGGGATCCAGTTGGTCCCTGGGTGGCCAGTGTTGCCCAGCACCCTGGGATCCTGGTAGATCTGCATCCTCCGACCTCCAGCACTGAACCACTGGCTCAGTTGGCCAAAAGAGTTAAGTGTACTGAATGGTAATATATTTTACTTGATTTTCACTTAAAACATTTCAACATAGCACTGCACTGTAGCACTATAGCACTGTCCTCCCGTTGTTTATTGACTTGCTCGAGCCGGTGCCAGTAACATTTCCATTTGTCCCAGCCCTGAGATTTTAGCAGCCTCTCCTTCCGTCCTTCCCAACTGCTATATTGGAGGCTCTTTCAGGGTCAGGGAAATGAGGACCGTTATTGTTACTGTTTTTGGCATATCGAATACATCATGGAGAGCTTGCCAGGCTCTGCTGTGTGGGCGGGATACCCTCGGTAGCTTGCTGGGCTCTCCGAGAGGGGCAAGGGCTTTTGGGGCGACCTCTAATCATCATTTTTACAGGTGTTCCCAGTCTACCGAATGTAAGCTTTTGGTCGGCTGGTTTGTTGTAACGATCTACACGCTGAAAAACACGCACCTGCCTGCATCTCTAGGCAGCACCTGGGACATCTGCGGCCTCAGGCTGACTTCCTTGAGGTGGATGGAGTGTGCCCAGAGGTTGTTGGGCAGAGCAGGACACCATCGTGGAGGGTCTGGGCCAGGATTTCAACATAATATAAAATTATTGTCAAAGGGCTGGAGCAATAGCACAGTGGACAGGGCGTTTGTCTTGCACACGGCTGACCTGGGTTTGATTCCCAGCATCCCATATGGTCCCCCCGAGCACTGCCAGGAGTGATTCCTGAGTGCAGAGCTAGGAATAACCCCTAAGCATTTCTGGGTGTGACCCAAAAAGAAAAAAAAATTATTGCCAAGTTTTTGTTACTAAGTTTTTTAAACACAGTGAAGTGTATATGTACTGCTCAGAGCACATGACATTTCAGATTGTCAGCCAGCTCCTGCAACTGGCACGCGAGCTGGAGTCTGTGGGCCTGGGCCAGGCTTTCACGCAACAACACCGACGAAGGACTCCAGCCAGGGCCAGCTTAGCTTACTCTGTCCCAGCAGCTCTGGATGCAGCCCCGTCCCCCGGGGGAGGTAAATGCTGAAAATGTTGCAGAGATCCCAGACGGATGCTCTGGAGTGACTTTACAGACCATGTGCAGGACACAAGGAGGCGGGTAGTGCAGCCAGGGGACAGGCTGTGTGTGAGTCAGTTTCTCCCAGACTGTGTGTTTCCTCCGGGGAGCTGGGAGAGATCTGAAGCCAATGAGCAGAAAGCCAAATCCCAAGCTGCCCGGGAGCATGAGCAAGTTGCCTGCTCCTGGATGCTGAGGTTGTCCCCGCAGTGACCCTTAGGCATCCCCAAAAAGCCTCACACAGCTGTGGGCCTGAGCAGACACAGGAACCCTGGAAACCAGCGCCCAGGTGGTACTTGGTGGATCTGGCTGTGGGGCGCAGGAGTGGTGGCTTATCCGAAAGGACTCTTCTTACAAAGAAGAGTAGTGCCAGGGACCAGATCCCAGATCCCTGGGGTATGTGTCTGTGGGGAGAAGAGGGTGGGGTGGGGGGAGTGAGGGACTCCTGCAGAGGAAGGAACTGAAGACCTCCACGGGTCATAGGGGGTCACCTGGGAGTGTCAAAGGGAGCGTCCCTTTGACATGGGAGGAGACCCAGGCTGTGGGGGGAGGCATTTGTTTGTTTTCTCTGGTACAGGGAGGAAAACAGAACGGGCTCTGGAGGGCTAATCGGCTGCAGATGGGGAGCTGCTGGCTGAAGGCTTTGTCCCACGAAAGGCTTTGAACTGGAACCAGCCCCCTAATTTTCAGCAGTGCGTGTGGCCCATGAAAAAGAGTGAAATAGAACAAGACTCACCAGAAATAATTATGCATTATTCCCAACAGGGAAAGCAGCAGAGATGGCGGGGGGCAGAGCATCTGTTGTGACTCCAGGGAATATGGTGGGCAATGGCTGAACCACAGGGCGGGCCAGAGAGATGGTGCAGGGGTCGAAGCACTTTCCTGGCTTACAGTAGACCTGGGTTTGGTCTCCAGCACTGCCGGTGAGCTCCATCTTGTTAGCACCATCAGGAGTGATCCCTGAGCACAGAACCAGGAGTAAGTCCTGGGCCCTGCCAGGTGTGGCCCCAAGCAATAAAAACAACACCGAAAGAATGAAATGACTGAAGTTACAATACAAAGAACAGAGAATTCCGGAGGCATCTGCATTCACAGTGAAGTGTTGATGTGGCCCTTTTGTTCCAGCATTGGGAGCAGCAGATAAAGGAGACCCCAAACTCCCAGGAAGGACAGGGAAGATTCCAGAAAGACTCATGCTCCTGACCCTGTCATTTCTTCCCTTCACCTGCCTCCCTCTCAGACCCAGAAAGTGTCAAAGGCAGCGTCTTCTTGCAGGGCACTGCTGCCCTGGCTATGGGTGGGGCCGTGTGTGAGGCTTCCTATAGAGGCATCTCACAAATAGCTCAGGTTCAGCATACCCCCAAGCTCTGGTTTACTCAGAAAGATGCTGGTGAAACCCGTGGAGAAAGGATTCAGAGAACTCCGCCTGCACCAAAAGGGACAGACTCAAATGTGAGGTTTGCTTTAATTATGTTGGTTCCCCAGTTAAACAGGACAGACGCTGCTTCTCTGAGTCGGAAGAATCTTCCCTTGCCCATAAAGGTTCCTCTCTCCCTACCTCTGTCCCCGTCTGCTCCTGACACCCACCAGCTGTGTGTGGGTGGCCGCATGCTGAAGTTCGCTTGCCAAGCTAGGTGGGGTTTGGAGCGCCTTACAAATAAGGAGTTCATATAGATATAGATATAGATATAGATATAGATATAGATATAGATGATATAGATATAGATATAGCCTCTCTCCTTTCAAAAATTACCTGGGCCTGAGTGTAGTACAGTGGATGGAGTATACTTGCCTTGCGTGCAGTTGACCCAGGCTCAATCCCCAATTTCCCATAAAGTTCCCTGCACCCTGCTAGGAGTGATCCCTGGGTACAGAGCCAAGAGTAAGCCCTGCGCACCACCAAGTGTAGCCTGGAAACCAAAAAATAAACAATAATTATCTGGCTTATATACAATTGAAATAATTATCTGGCTTATATACTTAGAAAGTCCGCATGCTCCCCGTGGCGTATTCGATATGCCAAAAACAGTAACAATAACGGGTCTCATTCCCCTGACCCTGAAAGATCCTCCAATATGGCAGCATTGGAAAAGATGAGTAAGGAGAGACTGCTAAAATCTCAGGACTGGGACGAATGAAGACGATACTGGCACCCGCTTGAGTAAATCGATAATGAACAACGAGATGAGAGTGATACAGTGATACAATGATATACAATTGTGGTTAGAATGGTGAAGCTGCCATTTGAGTGGATTTGTCTAATTTTGTGGTAGGAGTGGATACCTTTTCTTTTTTTTTAATTAGTGACAAAAACTCTTTCATTGTTCCTCTGCCCCTAGTTAGTGAATAGTGCTTGAACAGAGTTCACTGGACCATTAAAGAGTTCCCTTCCCTTTGGGTAGCTCTTCTCATTCTTGTTCCTGTATTATCACATTTACTTAGTTGTTTTATCTATGCCAGGAAAATAAGTAGGTCCCTTGTCATGATTCTGACCTGTGGGGTCAGAAAGCGAAGATAGGAGCTAACAATGACCATCTCCAGTCACAGAGGCAGTCAGGAGCCAGCCTGGATCTGGAAGGAAGTGAGCACTTTGAGAGGTCTCCTGAGCACCAGACTTAGTCTAGGACCAGGGAACACCCTGGGGTCTCCCTCTGGTGGCCTGCAGGTGAGGGGTCGCTGCGGGTATCACTCACATCCTTCCTGCATTCCGAACGGAACATGCGTGGCTGCAGTGAATGTGTCCATGCCAGAACCGAGCCTCAGCCAAACACGGTAGGAATTCACCACATTTGCATTCTTTCATATCAACTCCTGAAGGTCTGGGAACCCTCTCAGAACTAGACCTTCGTAAGTCTCAGAATAATTTGTGTTGAGTCTAAGAGGAGTGGCTCGGTAGTGAAGCACATGCCTTGCATGCATGAAATCAGGGTTCGATCCCCTGCACTGGAAAATACCAATAAAGTAACTTGTGTCGGCAGTGGACTATTGTGCTAAATGATTCAGTCTTAGAACTCACTAGAATAAATACTAATACATCAGGGACTTGGGGTTTAGGGCTCCCCTGGGGTTTACTAAGGCCCCGTGCCGAGAACGCTCTGGTGAGGGGGCAATCAGCTCTGTCCTCGCCTCTCTCCTGCTCCATGCAATGGGGAAATGCATGTGCCTGCGTGAAGCCCCTCCATACGCCCCGTTCCTAGCTACAGGGCTTACCCTGCTTTCCTCGTCTCTCTCTAGAAAGTGCTTGTCTCAAACAGCGACTGTACTGCTTCTAGCAGCCTCCCGGCCCCAAGGCCCCTAGTAAAGAGGTGACACTGTCTTTCTCAAGCAATTTTCTGGTTTAGGGGGGAAAGATCTGACCCCCTGCAGAGCCCCGAGAGGAAGATCCAAGAAAGAAAATAATCTTGGGTTTCTGGAATTTCCTGGATTCCCCACGCCTCCCTGGACAGCTGACATTGATAAAATGTCATCAAAAGAGCTGGGTCAGTCACACGGTAGGGGTTTGGGAGGAGGGTTGCTTTTTGGTGGTTTGGGCCCTCCCAAGCGGGCCTCCCAAGTGGTGATGGAGGCCCAGGGATGCAGGATGCAGTGCTGCTCTGGCCCTGTGGGGTTGGAGATTATCTGGGTCGCCCTGGCAGTGCTCAGGGCTCTCCAGGTCTGCAGCTAGTAATGCTCAGGGCAACCATTGTGCTTACTGAGGATCAAACCAGGATTGGTCCCGTGCAAAGGACCATTTTTTATTATTTTTTTTTTTTTTGGTCTTTTTGTATCATGCCCAGTGATGCTCATGCTCCTGGCTCTGCAATCAGGAATTAATCCTGGCTGTGCTCAGAGAACCATATGGGATCGACCATTGCAAGGTAAACACCCTCCCTGATATACTATTGTTCTGGCCCCAAGGGACCAATCTTTTTTTTTTTTTTGCTTTTTGGGTCACACCTGGCAATGCACAGGGGTTCCTCCTGGCTCTGCACTCAGGAATGACCCCTGGCAGTGCTCAGGGGACCATATGGGATGCTAGGGATCGAACTCGGGTTGGCTGCGTGCCAGGCAAACGCCCTCCACACTGTGCTATCGTCCCAGCCCAAGGGACCAATCTCGACCCCTGTGCTATCCGTTCTATTTTAGTGTTTCTATTTTCCAGGAAAATTTTATTGGTATTAAGGTGCCTGTAAAGGTTGTTGTAATTTTTGTGGTTTTAGTTTTGTTTGTTTTGTTTTGCTTTGTTTTAGGGCCATACCCGGCAGTACTCAGAGTGTATTCCTGGCTCTGCACTCAGAAATCACTCCTCGCAGGTTTTTAAAACATCACTTTCATGACTGGAGAGACAGAACAGAGATGAAAATGTTTGTCTTGCATGCAACTGGCCTGGGTTGGATCTCCCCTCCCCCACCCCGCCCCCGCCACATATGGTCTCAGAAGTGATCCCTGATAGGGAGTTCATGCCTGCTTCAATCAGCTTAATCAGTGACTGAATAAATAGCAGTACTCCTACGTTAAAAAAGAAGGAGGAGGAGGAGGAGGAGGAGGAGAAGGGGAAGGAGAAGAGGAGGAGGAGGAGGAGGAGGAGGAGGAGGAGGAGGAGGAGGAGGAGAAGGGGAAGGAGAAGGAGAAGGAGAAGGAGAAGGAGAAGGAGAAGGAGAAGGAGAAGGGGAAGGAGGAAGGAGAAGGAGAAGGAGAAGGAGAGGGAGAGGGAGAAGGAGAAGGAGAAGGAGAAGGAGAAGGAGAAGGAGAAGGAGAAGGAGAAGGAGAAGGAGAAGGAGAAGGAGAAGGAGAAGGAGAAGGAGAAGGGGAAGGGGAAGGGGAAGGAGAAGGGGAAGGGGAAGGAGGAAGGAGAAGTGATTCCTGAGCTTAGAATTGGGAGTAAGCCCTGAGCACTTTCGAGTGTGGCCTCCAAACCAAAATAAAATTATAATAAGACGTCACTATCCATGTGAGTGATCTTAACATTTAGGAATCTTTTGTTCTGTTTAGAATGTGATATATACTGTCTCTATTTTACATGTTATCACCTTTGAAAATTGAACAACAGCCCCCAAAATAATCAAAAAGCAATTTCAAGATCCAGTTCAATACTGCTGAGGCATGAAAGCATTATTGGACAAATGGGAGGTGCCTCCTGTTCCCACATTGAATGATTCAACATTAGAAAAGTGTGGTCTTCTTAAGTTTAAAACCTAATGCTGGGACCAGAATGGGCATGGTGGGAATGGCATTTGCCTGAAACGCAGCCTGTTTGGATCCCAGCTCTTAATATGGTCCCCAGGCCCGGTAGGAGTGACTCCTGAGGACAGAGCCAGGAGTACACTCTGAGTACTACTGGGTCTGACCCTGAAATAAAACAAAACAAACCTAAAAATTAATGCAATAGCAACAAACTTCTTAGGCACTTTAATATTAATAAAGTTCTCCTGGGAAAACAGAAACACATAAACAGACAATAAAAAAGAACAACAATAAGAAATAGGTACTCTTACTAAAGGTTAAGATATAGAGTCCAGAGAGATAGTGTGAGGGTAAAGTACTAGCCTTGCACAGAGCCAACTTGGTTTGTTCCCTGGCATGACAGATGGTCTCCCAAGCGCTGCCCAGAGTAACATCCGAGCACAGAAACAGAAGTAAATCCTGAGCACTGCCAGGTGTGATCTCAAAGCAAACAAACAATAAAACATAAAAGGAATAGGGCTGAAGTAATAATACAACGGGTAGGGCACTTGCTTTGCATGCAGTCAGCGTAGGTCCATTCCTTGACATCACACGTGATTCTGTAAGCCCCTTACTGCAGGTACACTGCTTGCGTTGCACATAGCCAACCTGTGTTCGATTCCTGGCACTCCCTATGTTTCCCCGAGTACTGCCAGGAGTGATCCCTGAGTCCAGCTGGTATGGCCCCCAAGCAAACAAAAAACAAAAAAAACAGAAATATCATCGCAAGGCCCAGGGTGTAGTACAAGTGGAAGCATATATGCTTTGCATGTACAAAGGCTCTCTGCCAACATCACCTGGTCCCACCCACCCCTCCGCCCTCCGCACCACTGTAGATGGTCTAAAAGATAAAAAGGAAGAAATAAATCTCAAATCATGGGCAGAGGTGGGCATTTTGGTAAATAGTACATTCGCAACAGCTCAGACGTGGAGACAACCAAGTACCTATCACCTGATGAGTGGATAAACAAAACGAAATATTATTTGATATAAGGAATAGAGTGTTGATAGAGTTTGTAATATGGATGCTTCGCGACAGCATGAAAGAAGTGAAAGAAGTCAGTGAGAAAAGCCCCTGATTGTACAGGCAAATCCGTAGTGTCAGAAAGCACTGTAGCACCGCCCTCCTGTTGTTCAGCGATTTTCTGGAGCGGGCACCAGTAATGTCTCTATTGTGAGACTTGTTGTTACTGTGTTTTGGCATATTGAATACACCACGGGGAGCTTGCAGTCTCTGCCGTGCAGGCGGAATACTCTCGGTTGCTTGCTGGGCTCTCCAAGAGGGACGTAGGAATCAAACCCGGGTCGGCTGCATGCAAGGCAAGTGCCCTACCTGCTGTGCTACCGCTCCAGGTGACGGATTATCGAGGACTGAGAGTGGGCAAAACTAAATATCAGACAGCCAGAGGCTGATAGCGGGAGGGAAGGCACTTGCTTCAAATGCAGTTGTTTTGGTCACGGCCCTGGATCAATACACAGAGGGTCCCCAGAGTACCACCAGGAGTGATCCCTGAGCACAGAGCCAGGAGTAACCCTGAGTACTTCTGAGTGGGCTTAAGGTTTAAAACACAGGAAAAGGAAAAGAATAGGGAGTAGAGGGGCTGGAGCGATAGCCCAGCGGGGAGGGCGTTTGCCTTGCACGTGTCCAACCCGGGTTCGATTCCCAGCATCCCATATGGTCCCCTGAGCACTGCCAGGGGTGATTCCTGAGTGCAAATTCAGGAGTAACCCCTGTGCATCGCCAGGTGTGACCCGAAAAGCAAAAAAATTAATAAATAAAATAAAAGCTCAGCCTGCAACAACCTCTCAGTCACCTCTTACACATGGGCTTAATGGCTCCTAGGTGAGACACACCAATCTTCACTAATGGACTTCTAAGGAAACTTTTTTGGATCGTTCTTTTAGCAAATTATCGATAACAAACAGTACAAAATAAATTACCGAGGGAGGGCCTGTTATGGGAGCAGGCTTAAGGGGTGGTTGGGAAAATTGGAGATAACGGTGGTGGGAAGGTGCCATGGTGGTGGGATTGGTGCTGGGATATGGAATTCTGTGACAAATCATCGTGAACTGCTCTGTAAGCCACAAAGTGTCAGGGGAAAATAAAATTTTAATTAAGGAAAAAATAAATGTCTAAGATTGAAAAAATTCCTCCTATTTTAAATAGTTCCAGAAGGAGCAAGCCAGACTTGAACTGGACCCCCTCATGGGAGCAGGGCCCTGAGGACTGCCCCCCCCCTCCAGGCTTGGTCTGGGGACTAACTTCCTCCCCTCAGGGAGATCAGAAGAAAAGCAACAGCTTCGATGAGAAGGCAGAGTTGGGGGGGGGGGGGAACGACAGGAAGACAAGATAGAGCATCAGAAGCATCCGGGATTCCAAACTCTCTTCCCATCTGCACTGGACCCCTCTCCGAACACTCGCGCCCAGAGAAGAGCAGAGCCAGGTTCTGAAAGTCAGAGGGGAAGAAGGCAAAAGGGAGGCGGTCAGGGGCAGGGAGACAGTCATGTGCGCGCCCAGGCCATGGCCCTGGCGTTATTCATCAGTGTTGGCCCATGAGCTGTTTAAAGAAGTATCTTCTTGGGGCTGGAGCAATAGCACAGCAGGTAGGGCATTTGCCTTGCATGCGGCCAACCCGGGTTCAATTACCAGCATCCCATATGGTCCCCTGAGCACCGCCAGGGGTAATTCCTGAACACAGAGCCAGGAGTAACCCCTGTGCATTGCCGGGTGTGACCCCTTCCAAAAAAAAAGCAAAAAAAAAAAAGAAATAATAGGGAGTAGTAGATACTAGGCTTTTATTGTTGTTGTTGCATATGTTGGTGGTTATACAAAATCCCTATAACCATAGAACAAAACAGTGTGTGTGTGTGTGTGTGTGTCAAGATTTTTTAAAATTGGAACAAAATAGCCAAAAATGTAGTATAAAAACAGGGAGCATATTTTTCAAATACATGAAAACATGTTCAAATTCACTCCTTATAAAGCAAGTGCAAATTAAACACTGAGCTACGTTTCTCATGTGTCATCCTGGCAGCCTTAAAAGTCTGACAATTCCGTGTGCAGAAGGTATCTAGCAGTCTCACAAAATGCTGGTAGAAGTGTAAATTACAAAGGGCAACGAATAACACCAACAGAATTCCACTGAAATTTGACCCAGAAATGCCACTTTCTGAGACCTAGCCTACAGATGAGTTTCTAGCAATGTGAAAAATAGATGTGCCCGAGGTTATTCACTGTAGTTTTGCCAGTAATTACAAACCTAAATACTCCCTCACAGGAGATTTGATGGAAAAAGTTTGGTTCATTGATAAGACATAATACTAAGCATACTATTCTTCTTACAAAAGAATAGGGGCCAGCAATAGCAGGACAGCAGGTAAAGGGCTTGCCTTGCATGCGGCTGACCCGGGCTCAGTACCTGACACCACATGTGGTCCACCAAGCACCACCAGGAGTTAATTCTAAGCACAGATCCAGGAGTAAACCCTGAGCAATTCCCAGTATGTCACAGAAATAAAAACAAAAACGAAACAAAAAAGGAGGAAGGTTTCTATAAAACTGACATGTAACTTTCATGGTATAATCTTAAGTGGGAAAAAAATAGCATGCCAAAAAGTATTCTATTTTATCCTACTTGTAAGAAGAGGTATAAGAAGAATATTTAGGTTTTTCTTTTCCTTTCTATTAAAAAATATATGGGAAGGGGTAAGAGAGATGACCCAATGGTAAGGTACTTGCACTGCATCTGGCTGACCTGATTCCTTCTGCAGCTCTGCATGGTCCCAGAGTCGAGAGGAGCCCACAGCACCAGCAGGTATGGCCCAATTTCTTTTTTTTTTTTTTTAAATTTTAATTGGGGAGGGAAGGAAAGACTCAAGAGAAGGCAATCTCCTGCTACTGGTTGAATTGTGTTTTTCCTCCAGGAAGGGATGGAAGTGTCCTAATCCCCAGCATGCCAGAATTGATTCTCTTTGGGAACGATCATCATAGGCACAATTTCGATGAGTCTTTACTGGAGCAGGTGTGTCCTTCTTCACTACACATGATGGTCCTTAGTAAAAGAAAAAAAAAAAAAGATGTGCAGGTCTCCCTGGAGAAAAATAGTTGAATCCGGAACCAGATCAAGGAAAATGAACTTGGATTATCTGGTAGTTACAAAAAATAAAGAAGTAATAAAAAATTTACAAAAATTTTGACAAATCAAAAGAAAGGGTGTATCAGCCTAAAATAGCTTCCCATAGGAAAGGCATGAACAAAGTGAGCAAGCAAGTATGAAAACATTGAATTATAACTTATGGAAAACTTAATTTTCATAATTCTGTAAAAACAAGAAAGCAAATTAATGGAAATGGGGAAAATCTCTTCCTCGCAGAAAAATTTCGAATAATAATATGGGAGGAAAGGCTGGAGAGATCGTGCAGGGCTTAAGCACTTCCCTTCATGCAGCCAAACCCAAGTATGTCCCTGACACTAAGCACTCCCGGGCACTCCCACAAGCAAAACCTGAGAACACAGCTGGGATTTGCACCAGAGCATCACCAGGTGTGGCTTCATTGTATCACTGTCATCCCGTTGTTCATCAATTTGCTCAAGCAGGCACTAGTAATGTCTCCATTCGTCCTGGCCCAGAGATTTTAGCAGCCTCTCCTTACTTGTCTTTCCCAACGCTGCCATATTGGAGGCTCTTTCAGGGTCAGGGGAATGAGACCTGTTATTGTTACTGTTTTTGGCATATCGAATACGCCACAGGGAGCTTGCTAGGCTCTGCTCTGCACTGATAATCATAATTTATCAAACTAAATTCTGAATGGAAGAAAAATATGAGAACAAAGCTACAGCTTATAAGATACTGAAAGATGAAAATATTGTCACTTATTAAGTACCCCTTGCATATCACTGTGTGGGAGGGAGGGTGTCAGGCCACACCTGGTGATGCTCAGGGGTCACTCCTGGCTCTGCCCTCAGGAATTACTCCTAAAGGTGATCATGGGACCTTAAGGGACACCAGGGATTAGAATATGGGTCGGCTGCATGCAAGAAGGAGCCTTCCCGCTGTCCTATCATTCCTGCTCCATCCTTGCACATCATATTTGCTTGAGGTAGCCTCCTTCTTGCAAAAGTAAAAATGCTTTTACTCTTACTGATTTCTCTTGTGCTTTATTAGGTGTGGCTTAAAAACAAATAAATGCAGAAATATGAAATATGAGAGAAATTGAAATCATGTTGAGACAAACATCACAGTGATCATTTTTCTGACAAAATTTACTGGCGGATGCTGAAAGAGACAAAATATTTAAAAGAAATGGAATATGTGTACAAGCACATATATCCAAGTTCTTAAAAGACCTAGCAAGAAATACTAGCAAAGGGAAAACTGTGGCTTTCTAGTGGAGAAACTTCAGACAGCACTTAACCAAGTGGCATCACCAGTCAACCAATTAAGCATCACCAGTGTTGTCGTGCTGGTGGTGAAGCCTCCCAGATAAGGCAGTGACTCCGACAATGTGTCATGTGTGACTTTCTGGTTGAAAGTGGTTAATTTTACTCTCATGAGGGGAAAACACCAGAGAGACCCAGATTGAGAAAGTTCAACAGTATTGGGGGCCGGGGAGGTGATTGAAAGACTGGAACTAATGCATGGCCTGGGTGTGTCCCCGATTCAAACCCTGTCCCACTCAGCCCACCACTGGAAGGGAGGGAACCACGCTGGGAGTGTAGCACTGAGCACGGTCGAGTGTGGCCCCCAACAAACAAAACCTTCGCATTCATGGAAGACCCGAGCAGGAACTGTCCCAGACTGAGAATCACTTGTCACTTGTCATCCCATTGCTCATCGATTTGCTCAAGCGGGTGCCAGTAACATCTCCCGTCATGTCCTAGTGTAGCCCAGTGGTGTTTACTTTCTCCAGGAACATGAAATGAGGCCTGTTATTGTTAATGTTTTGGGCATATCGAATACGCCATGTGGAGCTCGCCAGGCTCTGCTGTGTGGGCGGGATACTCTCAGTAGCTTGCTGGGCTCTCCAAGAGGACAGAGGAATCGAACCCAGGCCGGCTGCATGCAAGGCAAATGTCCTACCCACTGTGCTATCACTCCAAGGAAACACAAATACAAAATGGCTGCCCACAGTGTGCTCAGGCTCCCTCCTAGATCTGTGTTCAGGGATCACTCCTGGTGGAGGGGCTCGAGGGACCTTGAGGGACCGTATGGGGGGAGCCAGGGACTGAACTTGGGTCGGCTGCTTCCTCCCTCCGCTCCACCCCCGCTGGGCTCCTGTCTGGGCCCTTGCTGAACCTGGCTCAGGTCCTGGCTCTGTGATGCTTCAGCACACACACACACACACACACACACACACACACACACACACACACACGCACTGGGGTGTGCCCCCAAGAAGAACAGTGGTTGCCAAGAGGTATCTGTGGCTAAGGAAGCCAGGCCTGGCCCCAGGCTCGGTAAAGAGTGGTGGTGATTACAGAGTAGCACTCCTTTTAAATGCAGGGACTTTATAGCTTTCCATTCAAAACAGTCCTGGCCCACTGTTTAGTCTCCCTGGGGGGCAGTCTTAAAAGCCACCTTGTTTCACAGCTAAGGAGAAGTTACAAGGCCATTAAAATATATCTGTCTCCTCTCTTTTGATGATGGTTCCCACACTGTAGAATTCAAGAGTCAGCTTAACACTCCTCTTGTTTCTCAGAGACTTAGGGTAAGGGAAAGAGCAGGTTTTTTATTTTTACAGGGCACTTTCCCCTCTAGGATTAGAATAAATGTGTCTGAGGCTGGATTTATGCAGTGCCACATTCTGGTCTGGTGAATTGCATACAAATAAACGTATGTTCGTATGTTCTGTCCACATTTGGAGATACTCGGTGAACACCAGTTTCCACAGACACTGTCTCTGTGTTGGAACAAATAATGGTATTATAACCCTGTCATAAAAGTTACCCTCCTAGAGGCGGGAGTGATGATATATGGCGGGTAAGGTGTTTGCCTGGCCTGGGTTTAATCCCTGACACTCAGTATGGTTCTCCCAATACCACACCACAGGAGAGATTCATGAGTGCAGAGCCAGGAGTAAGGCTTGAGGATCACTGGGTGTGGCCCTAAAACAAAACAAAACAAAACAAAATGTTTCCCTCCTAGGCTAGAGAGAGTATGGGAGGGACCCTTGAGCACTGCCAGGGGTCTCCTAAGCACACCAGTGGTCCCTTCTAAGCAGAGTCAGGAGTAGCTCCTGAGCGCTATAGGTTGTGGCCCCCCCAAACAGAGCAAAATTGTCTGCCTAAGGAAAAAGTAGCTATGGTAATTTTATGATTGATCCTGACATATACAAAATCCTGTTTAACTCCTCATAACAACCTCCCGGGTAGGGTGGGCAGCCAACCTCACATCCATCATGCAGGCATACTATAGCACTGTAGCACTGTCCTCCCGTTGTTCATCGATTTTCTCAAGCTGGCACCAGTAATGTCTCCATTGTGAGATTTGTTGTTACTGTGTTTGGCATATCGAATATGCCAAGGGGAGCTTGCCAGGCTCTGCCGTGTGGGTGGGATACTCTCGGTAGCTTGCCAGGCTCTCCGAGAGGGATGGAGGAATCAAACCTGGGTTGGCCGCGTGCAAGGCAAACGCCCTACCCGTTGTACTATTGCTCCAGTAGGCAGACTAGGGTCACCAAAACACTCCTCTGAGTGATCCCCACCCCCGGGGTTGCTGAGAAATGTCACAGCACAGCCACACCCACACCCCCTCCTGGGACTGAGTCTTGCACCTAGACTAGGCTGGTTGGGAGTGGGAGTTTCCTTCGTCCAGCATGGCCAAGTAATGATTATCAAGGGAGCACAGAAGAAAGAGTATGTGCAATGTATGGGTTCCCCCACTTAGTAGGATCAATCTCGGCCTCCTCTTTCTCAAAACAGTTATGAAAACGACTCCCAAGAAGGAAACTATTACAAAGCAAATTAGAGTTGTGCCTGTAAAAGGCAGAAGAGAATGGCCACCACCACTTCAGGGTTTCAAGATGGTGTGTAGGTCTCTCCAGGGTGGGGAGGCCCATGGAGCTGGCATCATTGACAGAGACCTCAGAGAAGCCTGGTCCAGATCCATCATTTAAGTTAGGATAAGGACAGTGAGCTGGGGACAGTCCGTGCGTTTTCACTATGCTTGGGGACAGCTCTTGCAAAGGAAAGAGCACAGTACTGGTCAGAGCGTTTCATGCTGAGAGACTTGTTTTTCTCAAGTGTCCTGCAGATGTTCTGGATGTTCCCAGAATGAGCCAGAGAGGCAAGACCTGCTCTTCAGCAGCTGATTTGCCCAGAGTCTGGGTAAGGTTCTGGGGCATGGTCACTGCAATGAGAAGGATAGGAAATCGAGCCTATAACTTAAAGGGAAGGACAAGAAATTTAAGCAAGTAAAGGGAAAATGCTCAGTGGTATCAACTCTACTGATCCATCAAAGACAAACCAGATAGGTCCAGTGTGGCTCAAAAGTCAGAGTTAGGATTAGGGAACATACTTGTTGGGTGATAAACAGGGACTCAACCACACACAAAAAAATCACTCAATTAATTTTTCTTTTGGTGCTAGGGAAGAAACCCCGGGTCTCATGCCTGAGACATACACTCTCCCCTGGGCTGTGTCCTGACCTCCAGGGGAACCATTTTCACTGATGCATGCTTCCTGAAAATGAGCAGACCTGGAAAGGGCTCACTGGAGATGTTCAAGTTAAAGAAGAATGTGGAGAGGAATGTGTGTGAGAGGAGGGGGAGAGAAGGAGGAGGGTGGAGGCTCTGGCATTGAATGTGAATGCTATCTCCCCAATTCCCTTGAGGAACTATAGCACTGTAGTACTGTCCTCCCAAGGTTCGTTTTCTTGAGCGGGCACCAGTAACTTCTCCATTGTGAGACCTGTTACTGTTTTTGGCATATTGAATACACCACGGGGAGCTTGCCAGGCTCTGTCGTGTGGGCGGGATACTCTCGGTAGCTTGCCAGGCTCTCTGAGAGGGACGGAGGAATCGAATCCTGGGTCGCCCGCATGCAAGGCAAAAGCTCTACTTGCTGTGCTATAGTTCCAGCCCTTGGGAAACACCTCCTACAAATATCTGCTGAGTTTCTTCTGTGTTCCACCTAGGAGCCATATTTTCCAAATCAGAAGCTTCTCTGGCACCAATGTCAGAGCTAACAGAGAAAACAGGCTCTCAGAGTATTATTTCTCGATTGATTTCTCAGGAAACATTCCCCTTCTCCAGGGTCCAGATTCCATCCCATCTCTCCTCAGGGGGTTGGAGACCTCCACCCCACGTATGATGGCTTATTCCTGTGAGCACAGAAGTGGATTTTCCTAGGCAGGCAGGCTCTTGAGAATTGTATGGAAGGTTTCCGTGCAAAAACTCAGAAGATTTAGATGTTAGAACTTATTGTAGAGTTCGAAAAATGGATTCCTCCTCAAATGTCTCCTTAGGTATGACAGACATCACTAGCCCTGTCCCTGACAACACTGCCCGTCCAGTGTATGACGTCCCATCCCGTCCCAAGCAGTCTCCCACCAGTGTATGTTGGTCAGGTCATGTTACCACGTCACTCTATCCTCATACAAAACCATGTCCCTGAGCCTTTCCCAGATGTACCCCAACAATTCCCTGACATCTTGTCCCGGCTTTCCTTCATTTGGGGGCATGTCCTCTTGCGTGTAGGTGAGATCCCTGAGCTCTGTACCTGGGCCTGGACCTCTCAGCTGTACCCCCGCAGTCCCTGTCATCCTCACCTGACTTTCCTAGTCTCCAGTCACTGGCATATGAGGGAGACTCCTATGCTCAATGCCTGGCATCCCCAATGCTATAGGAGCAACTTCTATGTTCCCCTGCCTGGCATCCGAGACCTGTGTCCACTTGAGCCTGTTTTCTGGCCTATATGAGTCTACAGGGCGTGTCTCTACTCAGCCATCTGGGAGCCCTACCTGATTCTGTGGTCCACTGGGTGGGTGCAGAGAGAGAAAGAGAGGAGCGCTAGGAGACAAGAGGACAGACAGACAGACTGACAGACAGGAGGAGGGAGAGGGTGAGGGAGAGGGGAAGAGAAAGGAGAGAGAGTGGTGGAGGGGGAAAAAGAGGGAGGGAGAGAGAGTGCCGGGCGGGGCTGGGGGCATCCTTTAATCTGCTGTCATATCCCACCCCCAATCATCCCATTCTCTGCTTGAGTTGGCTACCTCTCTGTGTAATCACCAGGTGACTAAGGAAACCCCGCGGCTTTCTCTCGAAGCCTGCAGCCTGCGAAGCCTGCGTTTGGTGATCTTGGGCCGCTTTCCCACCAGGATGGCTGATGCCAAGGGCAGATAAAGGAAGAAACAAGGGCCAGACTGGTTGGTGCACCAGTTGCCATTTATTTCATTCTTCCCACGCGCCTGTTCTAGTCTCACTAAGCCCCTCATTCCCATCTCCTGTCTCTCTTACTCATCTTTCCACTCTGACTCACCGACTCACCTTGGTCTCTTCCTAGTCTCTTCCCAACTCCCCCACATTGGGGGTAGCACAATCAACATATCAAAGCCCTTTGTGATCCCCATCAGGCTCAAGGGCAAAATGCCACTTAGGGGTGTTTCTCCTTTCCTTAGTCCAATAAATTAATTAACATCTTAATATCTTAATTCTACTTCTTAATATTAGTCATTTTGTATGGACATAGTAAGAGATGCATTAAGCATACAGGGCAGTTCTCCTGGAGACATCTTGCTATAGATATTAGACTACAGTGCTCAGGCCAGATTAATCTTTCCTAATCCCAGCAGGGTCCTAATATAGTTGATACTTTTTGGATCATGACAGAATCTGTCCATGACCATGTGCTTAACTTATAGTTAATTATTATGGCACTTTGGTCAGGCCCATTTTGATGCCAGGGTAGCTCACAGCTTGCCCTGGGTCCATCCAGTCCCTTGTCCGGACCTTGCTTTGGGGAAGTAAGTAGGAAGTAAGGACAACTGAAGCTTAAATTGAGAAAACAGATGCCCAGGAGTGAATATTATTTGGAGTCAATTAACTCCCAAGTTACAAAAGCATAGCAGTAACTGTCTTCCTGTGTCTATACAAAAAGGACTTTGCTCTGAATGAACTATGCAAAGGATTTAAGGAGGAGAGAAAAGCAATATTTGCAAGTTAACAGAGTCTGATTAAGAGTTAAAGGTGATTGACCAGTTGGGGAAGCAGAGCACAAAGAAAGAGGCTACAAATACACACAGAGGAATGGGAGCATTGTGATGGGAGTAACACAACAAACCTAAGCACCCTGTGGTAAAGCAGAAAGGACAAACCAGTGTTATCCTAAACCTGTTCAAAGAACTATTTGTCCCACTGGTAAGATTTAAAGTAACAGATTAAATCACCTGTCTCTACCCTTCTACTCATGCTGCGTGGTTCCCATTCAGGCCAGAGGCGAGGGCCACATCACTGTATCACTCAGTATCACTGTCTTCCTGTTGTTCATCGATTGCCTTGAGCAGGCCACAGTAACATCTCCTTTGTCCTAGCCTTGAGATTTTAAAAAGTGCCACATTCGAGGCTCTTTCAGGGTCAGGAGAATGGGACCCATCATTGTTACTGGTTTTTGGCATATTGAATATGCCACGGGGAGTTTGCCAGACTCTGCCATGTGGGCAGAATACTTTTGGTAGCCTGCCAGGTTCTCCAGAGTAGTCTTTGGGTCTTGGCCGTTGATGGAATTACATGGCGCCAGGGGGCAGTTGGTGGGTGTAATGCCTACATACTGAAAAATGGGGGATCTTGGTGGAGGAGGCCCCCGTTCCAATCCCAGGGCCACACAGGCAGGGAATAACTCACTCAAGCAGGATTTGGGCATCTACTGCAGCTAACCTGCCTGTGCAGAGGAAGTGCACAGAGAATGCGGAGCTAGATTCTCCTTGGGCCTCACTGGCCCTCGCTTTCCTTATCTGAGACACAGGAGAGAAGAACATCTTCCTCCAGGCACCTTGTGAGGTGAAACGTTCTTTCCTCCTTTTTTTTTCTTTTTGGGTCACACCCAGTGATGCTCAAGGGTTATTCCTGGCTCTGCACTCAGGAATTACTCCTAGTGATACTCGGGGGACCATATGGGATGCTGAGAATGGAACCAGGGTCGGCTGTGTGCAAGGCAAATGCCCTATCCGCTGTGCTATCGCTCCAGCCCCTGTTCTTTTCTCCTTGCTCAGCCTTTCACAAGCATTCCACAGCTATGAGTTCATCCAGCTCCTACTCGAGTTCTGTTGCTGATTTCAGTGCCTTGTTTCGGGCCAGGCTTTCCTTGACTCTAGAATGAGGTCAGTCGGAACCAGTTTGAAACTCAGGAACACAACCGCCATGTTGTGTTCCCAATCATCGTCTGGAGGTGGCGCCACCAATTCCTGCTTTAGCAGAGAGGCGCTGACCATTTATAAATCTCCCCCACCTTTGAGACGTGGACTAGGTAAGATGTTACCTATTTAGCTGCTGCCTCTAATCTGACTTTTAAACTCAGGCTGCTGGTGTTTCCCAAGGTTGCTTTTTGTTTGCTTGTTTTTTTTTTCCCAGTCTTGGCTTGCTTCCTGCATATTAAAGACATCTTTCGACAGATCTCAGCACTTCCGTTAAAGAAATTGGCAAGGTCAGTTCCACAGGGCAGCCTTTCCTTTCTCCCAAAAGCCAAGCTGCAGATACCAAAAAATCACAAGCTGTGAATGACACCAACAGTCAGCCATGTGCATGCTATTCTGAGGGCAAAAATGGCCAGTTCTGGCAATGGCAATTGCCAGGAGCTCACAAATGCAATTTTGCAGCTCAGTTCTTTGGAAGGGCACAGCAGGTAGGGCGTTTACCTTGCACACAGCCAACCCAGGTTCGATTCCTATATCCCTCTCAGAGAGCCCGGCAAGCTACCAAGAGTATCTCACCCCACACAGCAAAGCCTGGCAAGCTCCCCATGGCGTATTCGATATGCCAAAAAGCAGTAACAATGAGTCTCACAATGGAGATGTTACTGGTGCCTGCTCGAGCAAATCGATGATCAATGGGAGGAGAGTGCTACAGTGCTAGAGGTCTTTGGAAACAGCAATGCTGAAGAGGCTCAGAAAATACGGTTTCCTGTCTTCTCAGGTTACCGTGAGCAAAGTAAGTATTGCAGAGAATGAGCGCCACATTTGTTATCTTACCCAAGGCCAATCGTTGATATGTAAAATGAATTTAGGATTAAAAATAAAATCCTTTTGAATGTGGGCTAGTCTCTGAGGTGTGAGATGGTATCTCATTGTGGTTTTGATCTGCATCTCCCTGATGATTAATGATGTAGAGCATTTTCTCATGTGCTTTTTTGCCATTCGGATTTCTTCTTTGAGAAAGTTTCTGTTCATTTCATTGCCCCATTTTTGGATGGGGTTGAATGTTTTCTTCTTGTGGAGTTTAACCAGTATTTTGTATATCCTGGATATCAACCCCTTGTCAGATGTGTATTCGGTGAATATCCTTTCCCATTCTGTAGACTGTCTTTGTATTTTGGTCACTGTTTCTTTGGAGGTGCAGAAGCTTCTTAGTTTAAGATAGTCCCATTTATCTATCTCTGTTTTCACTTGCTCTGCCAGTGGCGTGGCATCTTTGAAGATACCATTAGCTTCAATGTCATGGAGGGTTTTGCCAATTTTATCTTCAATGTACCTTATGGTTTCTGGTCTAATGTTGAGGTCTTTAATCCATTTTGATCTTACTTTTGTACATGGTGTTAGGCAGAGTTCTGAGCCTATTTTTTTGCATGTAGCCGTCCAGTGATGCCAACACAATTTATTAAAGAGGCTTTCCTTACTCCACTTCACATTACTTGCACCTTTATCAAAGATTAGATGAGCATATGATTGAGGAGAGATGTCAGTGTATTCAACCCTGTTCCATTGGTCTGCAGTTCTGCCTTTGTTCCAGTACCATGCTGTTTTAATTATTACTGCTTTGTAGTACAGTTTGAAGTTCGGGAGGTTGATTCCTCCCATTTTCTTTTTCCCAAGAATTGCTTTAGCTATTCGTGGGGGCTTATTGTTCCATATAAATTTCAGGAGTGTTTGCTCCATTTCTTTGAAGAATGTCATGGGTATCCTTATAGGGATTGCATTGAATTTATACAATGCTTTTGGTAGTATTGCCATTTTGACAATGTTAAGTCTCCCGACCCATGAGCAGGGGATATCTTTCCATTTCCTCATGTCCTCTTTTATTTCCTGAAGTAGCGTTTTGTCCACTGGTTCAGCCCTTCTGGAAAACAGTATGGACGATTCTCAAAAAATTAGAAATTGAGCTCCCATTTGACCCAGCAATACCACTCCTGGGAATATATCCCAGAGAGGCAAAAATGTATAGTCGAAGTGACATCTGCACTTGTTTGTTCATTGCAGCACTCTTTACAATAGCCAGAAACTGGAAGAAACCTGAGTGCCCAAGAACAGATGACTGGTTAAAGAAACTTTGGTACATCTACACAATGGAGTACTATGTAGCTCTTAGAAAAGATGAAGTCATGAAATTTACATACAAGTGGTACAATATGGAAAGTATCATGCTAAGCGAAATGAGTCAGAAAGAGAGGGATAGACATAGAAAGATTGCATTCATCTGGGGGATATAAAGTAACAAAGTATGAGATTAATACCCAAGAATAGCTGAGATCAGCACCAGGAGGATTACTCCATAACTTAGAGGCCAGCCGGGTATCCTAGAGGAAAGGGCAGTTCAGATAGAGAAGGGAGCACCAAATAAAGGGTGTTTGGAGGATCCTCCCAGGAGGGGAGATGCATGTCGAAAGTAGACTATGGACTGAACATGTTTGCCACTCAATGCCTCTTTTGCAGACCACAACACCCAAAAGGAGAGAGAGAACACAGGGGATTGCCCTGCCACAGAGACAGGGGGGATGGGGGGATGGGGGTGGGAGGGATATTATCCATGGTGGTGGAAAATGGGCACTGGTGGAGGGATGGGTATCTGATCATTGTATAATTGAAACCAAAACACAAAAAATTGTAAATCTACAACTTTAAAAAAAATAATAAAATACAATAAAGGGAAAAAAAAATAAAATCCTAACTCTTTTCCACCCTTTGACTTTTTTCAAGAATTGAGAAGAGAAAGGAAAGAAAGAAGGAAGGGAGAGGAGGAAAGAGAGAGAAAAAGAAAGATAGATCATTTTTTCTGAAATAATGTTCAACTCCTGCCTCTTCCCTCTTAAGGAGTCAGTGATTTTAAATTCGAGAGTGGAATACACTGACGTATTAGAGACATTGCCACTAGTATCCTCTAACTGCTGTATCTCCTTTATCCACACAAACACTAAACATTTTTTCGCTTGACAGGCTGGAAGATGAGTTGGTTAAATCAAATCATCCTCAGAATTTTGAGGGGCCAGAGTGATAGTGCAGTGGGCTGGCTTCGCACTCAGCTAACCCAGGTTTACTCCCTGGCATCCCACATGACCCTCAGGCCCCCGAGCACCACCAGAAGTAATTCATGAGTGCAGAGCCAGAGCCAGGAGTAACCCCTGAGCTTGCTGGGTGTCACCTAAAAAAAAAAAGCTGATTTTGATCTTCTTGAATGTTAGTTTGTCAAAACTTCCATCTCTGGTATCAGCTTTCAGAGATCATTTAGTGTACATCATTTTGAAGAAGAGAAAATTACTTACAGACCTTATGCAAGATTTTTTTTCATCATCCAATAAGGACATGGAAATTCCTTGTTTACTGGCAATGGGCTGGAGCGATAGCACAGCGATAGGGCATTTGCCTTGCAGAGGAATCAAACTCGGCCGACCTGATTTTGATTCCTCTGCCCCTCTCAGAGAGCCTGGCAAGCTACTGAGAGTATCTCGCCCACACGGCAGAGCCTGGCAAGCCACCCGTGATGTATTCGATATGCCAAACACAGTAACAACAAGTCTCATGATGGAGACGTTACTGGGCCCGCTCGAGCAAATCGATGAACAATGGGAGGACCGATGTATACAAAAAATATATTATTATTTAATATGCATTGTATCACTGGGCTGGAGCAATAGCATAGCGGTAGGGCATTTGCCTTGCATTCAGCCGGCCTGGCCAAGCCTGGTTCGATTCGTTTGCCCCTCTCGGAGAGCCCGGCAAGCTACCGAGAGTATCTTGCCCGCTCAATAAAGCCTGGCAAACTACCCATGCAGTATTCAATATGCCAAACACAGTAACAAGTCTCAAAATGGAGACATTACTGTGCCTGCTGGAGCAAATCCATGAACAATGGAAGGGCAGTGCTACATTGTATCACTGTATCACTGTCATCTGATTGTTCCTAGATTTACTAGAGCACCTGCCAGTAACCTCTCTATTCCTCCCAGCCCTGAGATTTTAGCAGCCTCTTTTTACTCATCTTCCCCGACGATTGAAGGCTCTTTCAGGGTCAGGGGAATGAGACCTGTTATCGTTACTGGTTTTGGCATATCGAATATGCCACGGGGAGCTTACCAGGCTCTGCCCGTGAGGGCAGCATACTCTCGGTAGCTTGCTGTGCCATCCGAGAGGCATATCCATAAAAGGTATATATATATATTATTATTTTATATATATTAAAAATACAATTCTTTTAAAAATTTTATTTTCAAAGTCTAGTTCACAGTAATATATTACGTTCAATATTTCAACACCAATCCCCCCATCATTACACCTTCCCACCACCATTATTTAGAATTTTCCCACTGCCACCCAAGCCTGCCCCAAAGGCAGGTGCTACATAACTTATTTTGTATTGCTTGCTATGAATAATTGACTAAAGTGGTTGTCTTCTACCTTACACCCCATCAAATGTGAGGTGCTACTCTTGGTATATCAGTGGCATGATGTATGAGATATCTCCTGGAAGTCTAAAATTTTACATAGAGTGATAGAACTGAAGTTAAAAGTTTTATTAACTGGATGGTGGACTGGACCGATGCACAGCGGGTAGGGCGTTTGCCTTGCATGCAGCCGACCTGGGTTCGATTCATCCATCCCTCTCGAGAGCCTAGCAAGCTAACCGAGAGTATCACGCCTGCACGGCAGAGCGTGGCAAACTCTCCAGATCGTATTCGATATGCCAAAAACCGTAACAAGTCTCACAAGGGAGATATTACTGGTGCCCACTCTAGCAAATAGATGAACAACAGGAAGACAGTGCTACAGTGCTATTAACTGGATGGTGATTTGGGGGACTGGAGGCATCTCTGCAGCATGTTGCTCTCTTCTGAGATTCATTTGTGAGTCTCTGGATCATGGGCATTGATGTGCTTAAATGGAGCCCAGAGGCAGTTCGTGGTCGTGACTGCCAGGAAACCTAAAGGGTGGGGTAAAGTGAGGAAGATCCTATTCCAGACTCTGGAAGCCTGAAGATTTCAGTCACAAGTCCCTCATACCTGAAATTTCCAGCAGATTCAGTCTTGTGTGTGTGTGTGTGTGTGTGTGTATGTGGCGGGGGGAGGGGGTCTCGGGGCCAGCCTGTAGGAGAGCGTGGCATCAATTGGGTTCTGGGGGGCTTGCGGCTGCTGGGGTTCTTTGGAGGCAGGTGGAGGGATGGACCTGGCCCCCTCCAAGGTGCCTGGATGAAATCAGCCTAACGCGGGGTGAGGGTACAACTCTGCAGTGTGTTGCTCTCTTCTGAGATTCATTTGTGAGTCCTTAAGTCATATTTCTGTTGAGCAAATGTCTTCTGTGCCTTTTGCAAGGGAAGGTTTGCTTACTTGTTTTTCTGTTTTGAGAAGCAGACCCAGTCAGACTTCTGAAAACCTGGAAGAGACTTTTGGTACTGTTTCCCTGTTTGAAACTTTCCCATGGGGTTGAAAAAGGATTTGGGAGTGGGGATGCAATCCTATCATCTTGATGAGGAGCAGTATTTAGTGGAAATGTGTTTCGGGGAGGAACTCAAATGGTATTCATTGAAAACACAATAAAGTGCACATTGAGCACAAGACATTGCATCCCCACTATCATGCAGGAAGTAGATTTTATTATCCCATATCTGAGACAGGGGACGTGTTCAGGGAAAATTAACTTGCCTCAAGTCATACGAGACCCCAGGAGAAAGGGAAGCTGGGTTTGCCTGCCCAAAGCCTGTGTCCTTTTCATGTTCCACATGGGTACATTTAGCAATGAAAGGTGCCATTTGTCACCCATTTCTTATAAGACACTATATAAGAGTAGCTGTTTTATGTAGGACACCATGAAGGGAAGGTGCCTATTGGCACCTAGAGAATGTAGCTGGGAAAGTGGTACAGTGTTATGAGAGGGAGCACTGTGGCGGTAGGATGATACCATGTGGGTCTGGAGGTGACGCCAGGGTTGGATCTGTCAGTGAAAGCGACTCCTCTCCCAGGCTGTACTGCTCCAAATTTGGTTCAAAGTCTAGGTCACTAAGGACAATAGATACACGGGACAGGAAGATTGCTCCATAGCTGGAAGCCTGACTCATGAGCAAAAGAGAGAAGGCAGCTGGAATAGAGAAAGGATCACTAAGAAAATGATGGCTGAAGGAATCGGTCAGGATGAGAGATGTGTGCAGAAAGTAGACTAAGGACCAAACATGATGGTCTCTCAGTATCTGCATTGCAAACCATAATTCCCAAAAGTACAGAGAGAGTATGAGGAATATTGTCTGCCGTGAAGGCAGGGGGAAGATGGGGAAGGGGGGTATACCGTGGATATTTGTGGTGGGGAATGTGCACTTGTGGAGGGATGGGTGTTTGATCATTGTGTGATTGTAATCCAAACATGAAAGCTTGTAACTATCTCATGGTGATTCAATAAAAGAAGAAGAAGAAGGAGGAGGAGGAGAAGAAGAAGAAGAAGAAGAAGAAGAAGAAGAAGAAGAAGAAGAAGAAGAAGAAGAAGAAGAAGAAGAAGAAGAAGAAGAAGAAGAAGAAGAAGAAAGCTGGGGGAAAAGTCTTATTTCAAAACAGAACAAAATAAGCACAAAGAAAATACAAAAAAGAAAAAAAAGGTCCAGGTCACATGGATCCAAGGGACAGGAAAACACTGCAATGTTGCAATGTGGACCCACTGAAGCAACTTTTATTCTCAGTTGAACGTCTTTCCAGACATCTCCCTTTGCAACAGTAGAGCATTTATAAGAGCAAACCCAGCAGTAGATGGCCCAGATTCAGCCATTGGACCTGGCTTCAAGTCTCCTCTTTTCCCTTATTGCCACATATCCCTGAACTTCAGTTCCTCCATCCTTAATAACAATTCTTTTTGTTTGTTTGTTTGTTTGTTTGTTTGTTTTGGGGGGGCTACACCCGGCAGTGCTCAGAGCTTACTCCTTGTTCTGCACTCAGGAATTACTCCTGGTGGTGCTTGAGCGACCATAAGTGGTGACAGGGATCGAAGTCAGGTTTACAGTACTCAAGGCAAGCGGTGTGCACGGCAAGTGCCTACCCGCTATCCTACTGCTCTGGTCTCTCTAAAAACAATTCTTCATAGGATAATATTCGAAGGAGCCCATTCACGAGAGAGCCAGCATGACTCAAATCTATCTCCTATTGCCTCTAGGATTTTGTTTCTTCGGTTATTCCTTAGCTCCTGTCATTTCCGAAAGTTCATCACTCACTTGCCTCAATCGGAACTCAGGTTCTGGTCTCTTTATTCCAAGAACAGATGAGCTCAATCTGTCTAATCTCATCCCCGAAAGCAATAAGTCAAGACAAACTTTTCCTCGACTCCTTGTTGGCGCCACCTTCTCCTTGAGAGATGACTCAGGTCTTTGGTGGTTGCTGCCCAAGCACGGAGTCGAGGGGCAGGAGAGACAGTAGAGGGGGTCATGCACTTGCCTTGCACACAATCAA
The DNA here is from genome assembly GCF_029834395.1 of Sorex fumeus. NCBI lineage: Eukaryota > Metazoa > Chordata > Mammalia > Eulipotyphla > Soricidae > Sorex > Sorex fumeus. The sequence continues at coordinate 12,216,208 of NW_026606086.1, read as the reverse complement.
TCCTGATTCTATCTCCAGCCCCATATATGGCCCCCTGAGCATCTCTGAGCACAGAGCCATGAATAATCCCTGGGTACTGCTGGGTGTGCCTCCAAAATCAAACCAAACCAAACCAACAGACCAACATGTAGAGTCTGTCTGCATGCACTAGATACCAGTGTTTGGCAAAGAGCCTGGCAGATCATCGGCACACCGAATATTCTCTGAGTGAGAGTGTCTCCCTTTCCTCCGAGGACTTCCTGATAAGACTCTTATAGCCCAGCGTCTGTCTTTAAAATGGGGCTCCACTTGTCAGTCTAAAGGATATCTAAAGTGCGCCCAGGGACATAGGCCAGGCTAAGTTTCCAATGGTTTCTTTATCTACTTAATTGCTGCTTAGCTGGTGATATCTTTGGAAGTCTTTCTAAGTCACCTTTCCTTGCCAGCAGAGTGGATAAGAGAGTGACTCTCCCAAAAGTCACCTTCCCTGAATCAACAGCTGGAAACAGTCTTTTCCATCTGGGACAAGTTGTGTTGTACGTTATCTGCTTCTTTAATGGGACTCTCTATTTCCAGCTGCAGCTGCTCACAGCTATATTTGTCACCTTTGATACCTTCTGAGGGTAGGAATCCTGGCTTCTCCTTATGCCCCCCTGCTGTGTGCAGCCGCTAGCACAGGACCATCCACGGGACTGACAGGTAGAACTGAAAGCGGAGGCCAAAGGGAGAGGAGCCCATGGTTGACTCTGGAACCTCCACTGGGGGAACGTTTTTGTAACAAGCTTTCCCACCACTTGAGGCTGAATCCAAACTCTGAGCAAAGGCATCAGGTCATGCAGGAAGGGGCATGGGACAGTTACTGTGAGAACAGAGTAGATGACGTGAGTGTATTGCCAATCACTGTATCACTGTATCACTGTCATCCCATTGTTCATCGATTTGCTCGAGCAGGCACCAGTAATGTCTTCATTTGTCCCAGTCCTGAGATTTTAGCAATCTCTCCTTACTCATTCTTCCCAATGGTGCCTTATTGGAGGTTCTTTCATGGTCAGGGGAATGAGACCCATTATTGTTACTGTGTTTGGCATATCGAATACGCCACCGGAAGCTTACCAGGCTCTGCCCGTGCAGACGGGATACTCTCAGTAGCTTGCTGGGCTCTCTGAGAGACATATAGATATTTTTCTATCAAATATAGTGTGGTAACTATGGAAAAATGGGTAAGCAGTGTCTTATAATGTGTCCAGGATTATGTTCACTCATATGTGAGGCTCGGCCCAAGCATGTGGAAAGCGTCCTGGAGCGTGGTTGCAGTTAGGTAGTGGAGGTCAGCTGCCAGGGCTGGGTCCCTTGGGGTGGAAGGCTCTCACCCACTCCCCTCTGGGATGCCCCAAGTGAAAACAGCCTGGCGTGGAGTGTTTTGATCAATGGGAGTATATATTCAAAAGTGACGTACTGCTGTGATTCAGGACATAGCAGGATGTCAATGACATTGTGGAATAACACCCGTGTCAGATGATTTTTTATTTTTTTGAAGGGGACAGGGTTAGGGCTTACTAACACTTCATGATTCTCAGGGCTTACACCTGGCTCTGTGCTCAGGGATTGCTCTCGACCGTGCTCAAGGAACGATATGGAGTGCCAGAGATTGAACCAGGGTCAGCTGCATGAACCAACATACCTGCTGTGCTCTGGTCCCCGTAAGGAGATCTCACACTGGTCATAAGTCTCTTCAGTCTGACTTTTCTTCTTGTTAGTATGACCAAGATTGAAATCATTCTTCTCATCATTCATCGCTATTTCTCCTTTGGAGTAAGACTTTTCTCAGCCCAGCCACACCCAGCGCGTGCCCCATTCCAACTGCACTATCTTTACCTCACACCCTTTAGGCTGCCAGAGAAGTTTCTTCTCTGATTCCTCAGACCCCTCACTGTGGCCCACCAGCCTCTGATCTTCACAGGACATGCCCCGTGGGAGTCAGGTAACTTGACTATTATGTTCATTTCGTGATGCCCGTGTCCAGGCCATGTTTAGTACCTCGTGCACTATGCTGGCTGATTTTATATGTCAACTAGGCTAGGATAAGTCTCTCTCTCTCTCTCTCTCTCTCTCTCTTTCCCTCTCTTTTCCTCTCCATGTACACATGCATGCACAAACATGCATACTATATATGTATATGTATATGTATGTATATATATTTATATATGTCTCACGTTATCACTTGTCATCCCATTAATCATCAATTTGCTCAAGCAGGCACCAGTGATGTCTCCATTCATCCCTGTGGCGTGCTAGTGTAGCCCAATGGTGTCTGTTCGCTCCAGGAACACAAAGATCCTCAAATCGTTTGTTCAGGGTTTTGATGAAGAAGTCTGACCATCTCGTAGGTGAGTGGCCATGCAATCTTTTGATGTCCCATGGAATCCAGTCAGTAATGGGTCTAGTCCAGCTGTTGTCTCTAAATCACATTACGTGTCCTGCCCATCTGATTTTCAACGCTTTGGCAAATGAGAGAGCATCCCTGATTTTTTTTTCAAGTCTAGCAGCTTTATTGTCTTTTTTTTTTTACAGTTGTAGACTTATAAATTTTTGTGCTTGGGTTTCAGTTATATAATAATTGAGTACCCATCCCTCCACCAGTGCCCATTCTCTACCCCCAATGCTCCCAGAATCCCTCCCACCCACCCCCATCTACCCCCAACAGTGTGGCAGGGCATTCCCTTTTGTTTTCTCTCTTCTTCTGGGTGCTGTGGTTTGCAAAAGAGACATTGAGTGGCAATCACATTCGGTCTATAGTCTACTTTCAGCATGCATCTCTCATCCTGGGAGGATCCTCCCAATACCCTTTACTTGGTGCTCCCTTCTCTATCTGAGCTGCCTTTTCCCCTAGCATGTGCGGCTGGCCTCCAAGCCATGGAGTGAACCTCCTGGTATTTATGTTGGCTGTTCTTGGGTGTTAGTCTACTATTTTGTTACTTTATATTCCCCAGATGAATGCAATCTTTCTATGTCTGTCTCTCTCTTTCTGATTCATTTCACTTACCATGATACTTTCCATGTAGTACCGCTTGTATGTAAATTTCATGACTTCCTCTTTTGTAACAGCTGCACAGTACTTCATTGTGTAGATGTACCAAAGTTTCTTTAACCAGTCATCTGTTCCTGGACACTCGGGTTTTTTCCAGATTTTGGCTATTGTGAACAGTGCAGCAATGAACATAGAAATGCAGATGTTATTTCGACTGTACTTTTTTTGCCTCTCTGGGATATATTCCCAGCAGTGGTATTGCTGGGTCAAATGTGAGCTCAATTTCTAATTTTTTGAGAATCATACATACTGTTTTCTAGAAGGGCTGAAGCAGTCGGCATTCCCACCAGCAGTGAAGGAGAGTTCATTTCTCGCCACATCAACGCCAACGCCAATTGCTTTTGTTCTTTTGGATGTGGGCCAGTCTCTGTGGTGTGAGATGATATCTCATAGTTGTTTTGATCTGTATTTCCATGATTATTAGTGATACAGAGCATTTTCTCATATGCCTTTGGAACAAGGAAAGCCTCTTCAACAAATGGTGCTGGCATAACTGGACAACCACATGCAAATAAAAAAAGGGCTTAGACCTTGACCTAATACCATGCACAGAAGTCAGATCAAAATGGATTAAAGATCTCAACATCAGGCCAAAATCCATAAGGTACATTGAAGACAAGGTCAGCAAAACCCTCCACGATATTGATGCTAACGATATCTTCAAAGACAACCCTCCACTGACCAACCAAGTGGAAACAGAGATAAAAAATGGAATTATCTTAAATTAAGAAGCTTCTGCACCTCAAAAGATAAAGTGACCAGAATACAAAGATAATCTACGGAATGGGAAAGAATATTTACCCAATACTCATCTGATTTAGAGGTTCTAGCAGGGAGCGCAGTTACTCGTATACCCTCAACTGAAGACCAGTCCGTCTCTATTCGGGGAAGGCCATCCTCTTCGACCGAGCTCTCCGCTTCGGCAGGGATGCACAGGGAGTGGTGAGGGAGGAAAGGGACATCTGCCTAGCCAGCCAGATCAGCCGAATCAACCCTGGCAATCAATGGGGTGACAGATGTCCGCAGCCAGATCGCCCTCTAGCACATCGGTAGGGCATTTGCCTTGCGCATAGCCAGCCCGGCTGAGCCGGGTTCGATTCCTCTGCCCCTCTCAGAGAGCCCGGCAAGCTACTGAGAGTATCTCGCCCACACGGCAAAGCCTGGCAAGCTACCCGTGACGTATTCAATATGCCAAACATAGTAATAACAAGTCTCACAATGGAGACGTTACTGGCCCGCTCAAGCAAATCGATGAACAACGGGAGGACCATGATACAGTGATACTCATCTGATAAGGGGTTGATATCAAGGATATACAAAGCACTGGTTGAACTCTACGAGAAGAAAACATCTAACCCCATCAAAAAATGGGGTGATGAAATGAACAGAAACTTTCCCAAAGAAAAAAACCTGATTCTTGATCATTGATTGAGGTCGGAACTCCGGATTCCTTCTCTCACTTGAGTGAAATGTGATATTCCAAGCATAGCTCTTTCAATTCCTCTTTGGGATATCTGAATAGCATTCTCATCTTGTTTGCGTAGTGCCCAGGTCTCTGAGGCATATGTTAGCACAATATATCACTGTATCACTGTCATCCCATTGTTCATCGATTTCCTCGAGCAGGCACCAGTAACATCTCCTTCATCTTAGCCCTGAGATTTTAGCAAGTGCCACATTGGAGGCTCTTTCAGGGTCAGGGGAATGAGACCCATCATTGTTACTGGGTTTTGGCATATTGAATACGCCACAGGGAGCTTCCCAGACTCTGCCGTGCGGGCAGGATATTCTCGTAGCATGCTGGGTTCTCCGAGAGCAAGAACTAGACAATAAAACCAAGCTTCCAGGAGCTTGGTTTTATAAAACCAAGTTATATAAAACCAAGTGCTATATATATATATATATATATATAGAGAGAGAGAGAGAGAGAGAGAGAGAGATAGGTCAATAGATAGGCAGATAGAGTATATGTGTATATGTATTTTTGTGCGCACACACACACACACACACACGTGTCCTATTCATTCTGCATTGCTGGAGATCCCTGGCTTCCTAATAAAGATAGACTGAAGTTTACAAAACTACGCTAAACTCTGAAAATTCAGGAAGTAAAAGATGTCCTGTGTCACATTTCTTAAGTATCCTTGGGTTAGACACAGGACTTACTCCTGGCTCTGTACCCAGAAGGGAACCCTTATTCCTAGCTCTGTGCTTCCCCATCCCTCTCTCTCCTCCCTCTCTTACCCCTCCTCTCCCTTCTGCCTTCTCTCCCCCTCCTTCCTCTCCCCTTCCTACACCTCCCCTTCTGCCTCCTCCTGCTAGGAAAGAAGCCCCATCCCCTCCCTCCCTTCCTGTCCTATCCCCTCTCCTGCCTGGCGCCAGAAGAGGTCCAGAGCCTGGAAAAGGTTTCTAGGACAAAGCAGGGCACAGGAATGCGTGGAGTCTCTGGGAGGGATCCGCCTGCAGCTCCCAGGCTCCAGGGACAGGGGCCTTTCCTCCAGTTTCCCCACCTGGCCAGGGCTGCTGTGCAGCTCACTCCGACCCAGAGCCAACTGCACCTTTAGGAGACCATGTTGCCCCCTTTTCCACGTGGGGCCTCCTCTTTGAAACCTACATCTGCACTGGCTCATCACACCATAGGTAATTGTCATTGTCCTGACAACAAAGCCAATTGCTTTGGCCATGAAAGGAAAGAAGACTTGACAGCAGGCCGTGGGGGAGAAATTGCTCTGCACTCCCACCTGTCACGGAACCACCGCCTGCAGACCTGGGATCCTCTCTCTTTCTTTCTCTCTTTCTCTCTCTCTCTTTCTCTCGCTCTCTTTCTCTCTCTTCCTTTCTTCCTTTATTCCTTCCTTTCTTTCTCTTTCTTTCTCTCTTTCTCTCTTTCTCTCTTTCCCTTCCTTCCTTCCTCCCTCCCCCTCCCTGCCTCCCTCCCTCTTTCTCTGTCTCTCTCTTTCTTTCATTCTTTCTTTCTTTCTTTCTTTCTTTCTTTCTTTCTTTCTTTCTGCTTTGACTTTTGGTACACAATTGGTGGTGTTCAGAAGTAACTTCTGGCTCTGCACTCAGGAAACACTTCTAGCAGCGTGGGGGGACCATATGGGGTCCTGGAGATTGAACTGGGGTCGGCCACATGCAAGGAAAATGTCTTCCTGATGTACTATTGCTCCAGCACCCCAAGATGCTTTTGTTCTGGAGAAGAGAGGGATAGGCACAGGAGGAATTGGTGGAAAAAGAAGGTGTGGAAGGAATCAAGCCCTGAGCCAAGCTCCAGAGAGCAGAGGTGCTGCTTCCCAGAGAGATTTTGATAAAATCCACCCAGGTTTCCAGGAAGGAAACTGAGCAGCGATTGCAGTTGCAAATATAGCACAAGAGGATACCACTGGCCCCTGTAGTATCCTATCTTTGCTCAGCTCATTTTGAAGTACTTTTTTTCTGGGGGGGGGGATGGGGGCTGGGTTACACCCCAAAATGCTCAGGGTGGGTGGGCTGGAGTGATGGCACAGTGGGTAGGGTATTTGCCTTGCACGTGGACGACCCAGATTTGAGTCCTCTGTCCCTCTCAGAGAGCCTGGCAATCTACCAAGAGTATTCTGCCTGCACAGCAGAGCCTGGCAAACTCCCCATGGCATATTCCATATGCCAAAAACAGGAACAACAAGTCTCACAATGGAGACGTTACTGGTGCCTGCTCAAGCAAATTGATGAACAACGGGAAGACAGTGCTGGGCTCCGGAATTATTCCTAGCAGTGCTTGGGGGCCCATATAGGATGCTGGGGATCAAACCCAGGTCGGCCTGTGCAAGGCAAGCACCCTCCCTGCTGGGAGAGATGTGGGTGTAGTGTGGGTGCAGGAAGTCTTGCCGGCCGTTGTTTTGAAAGCAGGGGGGTGGTCAGAAGGGTTTTCAGCCGGGTGGGTCGGGTCGGTGGTGCTGGGAACCAGCCCTGCAGACAGAGAAATCTGTTTATCTTCACACTCTGGAGATGCCATCACTCTTCCTTTGACAGTGGGCTGGAGCTGGAGCGCATTCCAGGAGCAGATCTGTGTGGCCGCGGGCGAGGGGCCTTCTCCTCATCAGCAGCGGGCCTAATGAGATAAAATGGGAGAGAGCAGCAGGAAGCCTGGTGTGTCTTTCCCCCAGGTTTTCAGAAGAGACTGATCAAAGGAGAAGTGGTATTTGTCAAGCTCCCGGAGAACTTGAAAGAAAATCACACAGTGGGCATGGGTATTTGCTTCCATTTTTCTAGGCTGCTGCAGTCCGACCTGCCCCCTTCCACAGCTTCCCTGTTCCTGCAGCCCTGCAGTCCTCACCCCATCGATTTCCCAGAGTAGGTAGCTTTTCTAAAAGTGGAAGGGGGAAAAAAAAAGAGTCTTATAATTCTATCATGTTTCCAAGCACCTAATCCATCCCTGAGTGTACAGGCTATAAAAGGGCACCACAGTGGATGACTTGGCTTTTTTGATGGAAATATTTGTTAAAGGAGAATCCCTAAGAATAGTCCTAGCTTTGTCTCTGAGGCTTCAGAATGAAAGGTTGGTGTGCTGGATGGAGAGAAACCAAATGCGTGTGTGTGTGTGTGTGTGTGTGTGTGTGTGTGTTGGTGGGGGTGGGGGCCCTTTTGAGATCAAAGACTTTCATTTGGTGTCCTTCCTTCTATCCTCCGGCCTCCTCCTCCCCCTAGTTTGAAAGGGGCTCAGATCTGCTTTCCCACACACAGACTGATAATGGAGGACCGCGGGGGGAGGGGGCCCGGCTTCGGTCAGTTCAAGCCCTCCTGTCTCTGATCTAAAGAAGAGTGTGGTGGAAGGCGACGGAACGAGTACGAAATGTAGAAACAAATGCCCCACTTTGATTTGACTGCCAAGGCAGGGCGAGCCTTGCCCTGAGAGCTGCCATAGGTGCTCAGGTTCCCAGTACGGCCTTGGGACCTCCCTCAGGAATTGTTCCTGAGGTGCTTGGGAGGACCCTAAGGGATGGATGTGCCAGGCAAGCACCCTACGTGCTGGGAGAGATTTGGATGTCGTGTGGGTTCAGGATGTCTTGCCTGGTGGTTGTTTTGAAAGCAGGGGGATACTTGGAAGAATCTTCAGCCAGGGTGGCTAGGTAGGTAGGTGGTGCAGTGAGTGGATTCACGTGCTTCATCCATGGAAACACTCTCCGGGGATGGTGAGCCCTGGTCTTCTGAGGAGGAAACTGAGAATAAAGGGACACTCCCTGGCTCAGGGCTGCAGAGCGGAAGTAGACCAGGTCCACATCCATCTCTATCTCCGCCTTGGAAGCAGACAGCGCAGACCAGCCCACCGGGATGCTGTGAGTAAGTGCAACTGAGTAGGAAGGCCCACACGAATTGGGTCTGGGTCATTACAACACAGTTCAGGAAACGAACCATCCACCACACTCAGAAGGGTAACATCTAGGAATGTGTGGGTGTGGGCAGGGCCATTATTGAGGGGGCAGAGCCTAGGCCTGACATGTGCCAGGCCCTGAGTTTGATGTGTGGCACCACCTGGTCCCTGCCCAGGCAGTGCTGGTTGCCACCATGTAAATAGGAGGGGGGCATGCGGAGAGACAGTACAGCAGGTAAGGTGCTTGCTGCATGCTTTGCATGTGCCAACCCCGGGTCAGTCCCTGGCACCAAACACTCAGTTCTCTGAGCACCACCAGGAGTGGTCCCTGGGTACCACTAATGTGGCCTAATCTCCCCAACCCCATCACCAATATTAGTGGAAAGAATAAAAATTAGGAGATGGAGCGATACTACAAAGGGTCAGGCACTTGCCTTGCTTGTGAAAGACAATGGTCTGATCCCCGGCACCACATGACTCAGAGCCTCACCAGGAGAGACTCCTGAGCACAGAAACAAGAGTAAGCACTGAGCACGACTGGGTCTGGTCCCTGAAGTAAAGCACTGAAATGGAAAAGTTGAATCAGGGGCCAGAGGAATAGCAAGCAGGTAGGGTGTTTGTCTTGCCCGTGGCCAACCCAGCTTTGATCCACAGCACTCCATATAGTCCCTGAGCAACACCTGGAGTGATCCATGAGTGCAGAGCCAGGAATTAGGCCTGAGCATTGCTGGGTGTGCCCCGCCCCGAAACACACACACACACACACACACACACACACACACACACACACACACGAAAGTCTGACCAGATTTGAGTGAACAAAAATGTGAAGGCAGCAGGAGCAGAGTGCAACTATCCCCTGGAGATGGTGCGTGTTCATTACAAACCACGGTGCGTCTGGGAACTCAGATGCATCCCTCACATGCACAGTTCACCAACCTCCTACGCCCTTTGCAAAAACCTTTGCTGGGTCCTGCTGTGCCCTCCAGCTAAGATCCTGTTCTCTCCTCTCTTCTCTGCCAAAATCTGGCCATGAAAAATGGAGCCGTCATCCTCTTGTGTCCCTGCCCTGCCCCCTGCACTCCCACTTCCTCCCACGGCTCTCTTGAAGGCTGGCAGGGGTCATACGAGTGCCTCATTTCCAAACCCAGGGACATTTCCTCTGTCTCTCTTTATTTGACCTTTCTGTAGTCTTTGATGTTGTTTATCATCTTCCTGTTGGCCCTCGGTCCAGTGATTCTGCATGATGCTTGGATCCTGTACACCTTGAACTCAAAGCGCGGTCTTCAACCATCAGGCTTTGACCCTTGCTCTATGCTCTGTTCTCTCTTGGTGACATCTCCTACTTCTCATGGCTCCATCTGACATCACGATGAAGAAGTTATCTAAGGGGAATCAATGGAACGAGAACAGGAGAATGGCTGAGGACGTGCCTCAGTGGTAGAAGTTGTGCCTTGTTGCCTTGCATGTGCGAGGCCCTGGGTTTGATCCTTAGTACAGGGAGAGAGAGAGAGAGAGAGAGAGAGAGAGAGAGAGAGAGAGAGAGAGAGAGAGAGAGAAAGAGGAGAGAGAGAATAGGAAAGCACTTCAGCACTCCCTCCTACACTAAGGTCAGCCATATAGTAATTTTCTGAGTACTATATTTTTGTTGCTCCCTCCTCTGTTTCTGTTCACTGTTGATTCTTCAGAGACATGATTGAGGCGAACAGTGGTGGAAGATAGAGTCAGAGAACATTAGTTGTCTCCAGTTCTTCCCTCCTAGATCTTAAAAAACTTCCGTAGACTAATTTATTAGGAGTGTGTAGATAAGTGACTGGAAATGTGTAGAGTAAGTGTCTAGGAGTATGAAGAGTAAGTTAGTAGGAGTATATAGAGTAAGTGTCTAGGAGTATGAGTGTAAGTTACTATGAGTGTGTAGAGTAAGTCATTCGGAGTGTGTAAAGTAAGTTATAGGAGTGTGCAGGGCAAGTGTCTAGGAATAGGGAGAGTAAGTTTCTAGGAGTGTGTAGAGTAAGTTACTGGGAGTGTGTAGAGTAAGTTACTAGGAATATGTAGAGTAAGTTCTCGGAGTGTGTAGAGAAGTTACTAGGAGTTAGGTAACAAAAAAAAATCTCCTCATTCTGCAGGTTGTAGGGTTGACAGTAAGACTCCTCTCTTACCCAACACTGGCCTTCAGAACTTGTGCTACCTGCTACCTTGGATGGCAAAGGAATGGGTTTGGGAACCACATTGTGCTTGAACCCCTGTAGTAGGGTTCAATTTCTCAATTTTCTGCTGTCCCAAGATTCTAACACTGGAACCCTGCAGTAGATGATTCTTGTGACTCCATGGGGTCAAGCCATTTCTCTGAGAATAAACCTCAACCTACCAGGTGACCCAAGCACTTTGACCATGACTGACCCATCCAGCGTGCCTACTACCACCCCCTAGCACCTCTCTCAAGTACCACGGGAGAGATAGGAGGAAACCCGGGGTCAAATCTGAATCCCCTCCACAGCAGGACTCCAAGGACAAGGTCATCCTCTGAGAGCTGCCTGGTCTGGCCTCTGGCCAAATCTACATCATTGAATATTTTCCCAGTTTTGATTGTTTTATCAGAACCCCTGGGGCGGGGGGGTTTGAAGGCAGCCCACACCCAGCACTGCTCAGGGCTTAGTCTGGCTCTGTGCTCAGGGCTTACTCTTGGCAGTGCTTGAGGGACCCTTTGTGGTGACAGAGATTGAACCCGGGCTTGCCATATGCAAGACAAGAATCTTTCCCACTGTACTCCCTCTCGACCCCCTCTGACACTTTCTTTTTTTTTAAAAAAAAGTGTTTATTTATTTATTTTTATTGAATCACTGCGAGATGCAATTACAAAGTTTTCACACCCATCCCTCCATCGGTGTACATTTTCCACCACCAATGTCCCCAGTATCCCTCCCTGCCCCCCCACCCCCTGCCTCTAAGGCAGGATCCTTCTTACTCAACTTAGTTGTGTTTTTTGATTTTAATTGAATATTTCTTAGACCCAAGTAGATTCTGCAGAGAGATTTCTGTTTTATGGTAGCTTGGAAGTTGCTACTCATGTTCGTATGAAATAATAAAAGCTCTTCTTAACGGCATCCAAGCAATGAGGGCCTAGGCCTCTCCCTGCTCCCATCTCCCTGGCCAAGTGAAGAGACAGAAAGATACAGACAAGGAGGAGAGAGAGAAGTACCACACTGAGCTTTCCTCAGTGCTGTGTAAGTGTTGGGGGTCGAAGTAACCCAGAGGCAGAAAGTGGCCCCAGAACCCTCCTGTGTCCCTGCCGGCAGCTCACACCTGCTCTCAACCTCACACACACTCTTCACGCCCTTCCTCGGTGTCACTTGGTGTCATTCAAACACTGGCTCATGTGCTCAGGCCCCAGGTGCGCTGACTCCTTCCTTCCCTGCTTCGCTGGCCGCAGGAGCTAGGAAATGAGAAAGTGACCTGACTCCGTGGTCAAGAATGGGAAATGTGTTTCCAACTTTCCTGCAACTCTCAGCTCATTCAAAGCGGGTTTACAGAAGCTACTGTAAATACAGGTTTGTTTGTAATCTGCTGAGACAGGGGCACCCAGAGGTGTTGAGTGGGTGGGATGGGGGAGATTGTTGGACAACGGAGTCTTGAAAAATCTCTCATGACCCCTTGTCCAAGAGGGTTTTCACAGATGATGGTCTTGGGTCCCTTTACAGGGTAGCACTGTAGCACTGTCTTCCTGTTGTTCATCGATTTGCTCTAGCTGATACCAGTAACGTCTCCATTATGAGACTTGTTGTTACTGTCTTTGGCATATCGAATACTCCATGGGGAGCTTGCCAGGCTCTGCTGTGTGGGTGGGATAGTCTTGGTAGCTTGCCAGGCTCTCCGAGAGGGAGGGAGGAATCGAACCCGTGTCAGCCAGGTGCAAGGCAAACGTCCTACTCACTGCGCTATTGCTCCAGCCCCTTTACAGGGTAGGAAATACAAAACAGACTGAGTTTTGGGCCCAAACCTGCAGAGCACACACCTGCAAAGCCACACTGAGATTTCAGAAAGCCTGAAGCTCAGTGTAAGATGAACTGACAAGAGAAGCAACAGTAAGAGAGGTCAGAGCAAACACAGAGAGGTCACCTGCTCATGCGTTTGGTTCGCAAGTTTCCACCTTTCCAATGCTTCAAAAATATGACGTATGGAGTAGAAACCCCACCCTAAGCTCTGAGCTTGGATCTTTTCCCTGGAGGGGAGGGAGGAAAGCAGAATGTGCCAAGGTTCTTTCTCCTGGCTAGTTACAGGTTTTTTTTTTTTTTTTTTTTACTTTCAAGAGAGTTTTGAGCTTCTCCACAGTTTATTATTAAGCAGGTTCTAGTGACATGATTTTGCACACTTAACGTAGGTTCATGTAAGTGTTCTGAGTACTTTTAAGATAGATGAGGTATTCGGGCGGAGAGAGTGTACAAGGCTTAACATATTTACCATGCATGTGGCAGAGTCTGGGTTTGTTCCCGGTACCCTGTAAGGTCCCCAAGCCCATTCTGGAGTGATGCTTGAATGCAGAGCCAGGTGCATTGTTGAGCACTGTCGACTGTGGTCCAGAAACATATATGCGTATATGGTCTATCTTTTGTTGTTGTTTTGTTTTAATGTCATATTTGGCAGAATTGAATTTAGCTTGACCATATGCGAGTCCTGTTCACTGTACTCTCTCGATAGGCCCTAGACCAAATGCTAAATGGTTGGTTAGTTCCAGGGACACACCTGGCCCACGGGTACTTCTGGCTCTGTGCTTGAGGGTTGCTCCTGCCAGTGCTGAGGGAACCATACAGGATCAGACATTAGACCCAGGTCTCCTGTATGCAACGCTTGAGCTCAGGGCTGGAGAGATAGTGCAGCGGGCAGGGCACTTACCTTGCATGCGGTCAAGTCAGATTCAATCCCCAGCATCACAGAGGGTTCCCCGAACACTGCCAGGAGTAATTCCTAAGTGCAGAGCCAGGAGTAAGTTCTGAGCATTGCTGAGTGTGGCCCCAGCACAAAACAAAAGCGTGAACTCAGCCTGTTGAACTATTTCTCTGACCTGTTCTGTTTTTGTTTTTGTTTTTACTTAAATATTTTGGGGCCCAGAAGATGCCCAATTGGTCTGAAGTGCTCTCCCGGTAGGACTCAAGTCATGATCAAACCCCTGTACCATCCACATCTGCTGAGAGGACCCTGGCCGCTCCACTGTCTGAGGCCCCTGGCAAGGGAAACAAAGATATTTCACTCTCTTCGAGTTGACTGGGTTTTCGCCTCATTTCACATGGTACTTAAAACTCAAACTAGGAGGCCCCAGAGGTAGTTCAATGGACTGAGCTTTGCATGCAGTAGGTCTGGGTTGGGTCTCCAGAGCCATATGGTACCTTAAATACCTCTGTGGATCACCCTGAGCACAAAACCAGGAGTAGCATCTGCTGGGTGTGATGCCAAGCAAATACATTAATCTCATAATAGTAAAACCTGAAAGATTCCTCTGAGGCTGAGGTCGGGTAGACAGATGTAGAGAGAAGTGAGGGCTCCTCAGTAAAGGACCCCCAAGAGGCCCTCATGTTCTTTCTCCAGGTGTACCTGTAGGTGCTCTGCCTGGCCCACCCCTATGCAGTGGGTTCTCCCCAAGACCTTCACACACCTAGGAAGTTTTCTCTCCTAGGGACCAAGCTGTAAGTAGGAGATACCTTGGAAAACTCAAGTGTTAGGCTCGTGAAGTTGGCAAAATTGAGGTACAGTACCAGAAAGAGTATACTAGAGTCTTGAACTATTACCATTTTTTTTCATCAGCCAAGAGACAGACACAAAACTGGGACATGAATTGACCCATGGAGTTGTTCAAATGGCCTGGGGTTCCCCTGATCACTTTTCCATGTATCACAAACAAAAATAATGCTTTTGTTTTATAGAAGGAAAAGTGAAAACAGGTTTCTTCTAAAAAAAATGGGGGGGCTGGAGCAATAGCACAGCGGGTAGGGCATTTGCCTTGCACGCGGCCGACCCTGGTTCGATTCCCAGCATCCCATATGGTCCCCTGAGCACCACCAGGAGTAACCCCTGAGCACCGCCGGGTGTTACCCAAAAGCAAATAAATAAATAAATAAAAAGACATAAAAACAAAAATATCAGCTCATACCAATGAGACTGGCGCTCATCCCCCACAAAAAAAAGAGTGTTGGCATAAAATGAGGTAAAGAGTGCTCATCTGCTGCTTAATAAGAAATATCAACTGGTTCAACTTTTTTTTGTATACCCGGCAATGCTCAGGGGTTACTCCTGGCTCTGCACTCAGAAATTATTCCTGGTGGTGCTCGGGGGACCATATGGGATGCTGGGGATTGAACCTGGGTCAGCTGCACACAAAGCAAACACCTGTACTACCCCCTGTACTATTGCTCTGGCCCTGGGTTCAACCTTTCGGGAAAAACAATATGGAACTCCTCAAAAGACTAAGAACTGAGATTTCATATGACCCAGACATTCCACTTCTTCATATCTAAGCTCAGGACCCAGAAACTGTTTAGAAAACACATCTGCGCTCCTATGTTCACTGTGGCACCATTCACAATAGGCAAAAGCTGGAAACAACCCAAGTGCCCAAGAACAGATGACTACATAAAGAAACTATGTGTATACATACACAGTGGAATACCCCTTGGCTTTAAGAAAAGGTAAAGTCACACAAGTCATTGGTACATGGATGGCTATAGAGATGATCGTGCTGAGTAGTTAGCCAAGAAGGGGAGGACAAATGAAGAAAAATCTCTCTTATGTGTGGGATATGAAGAACTATAGTGGGAGACCAAAAATGTACAAAGGGAACAGAACATGAGATCTGGTTTACAGCTTACCAGGCAGAGGGCTGGGAGGGGGGCAGGTTGCAGGGGAAGGTACCACATGGGTGGGAGGGGCAGACACTCGGGGAGAGGTGTTGTTTGAATTTTGCTTGCATATTGTAAAATAGGGTGTAATATAATTTTAATATAATTGTATTATATAATTAATATAATTGTAATAGAATTTTTATATTTTATATATTAATTATATTTTATATGATTAATATAATTGTAATATAATTTTTTTTTGCTTTTTGGGTCACACCTGGCAATTCACAGGGGTTACTCCTGGCACTGCACTCAGGAGTTACTCCTGGCCGTGCTCAGGGGACCACACGGGATGCTGGGAATGAATACGGGTCGGCCGCGTGCAAGGCAAATGCCCTACCCGGATCTCTCCAGACCCTAGGGTGTCTATAATTTTTAAACAATTAAGCATAGTCATAACAAAATCAAAGTAGATGCAGGTAGTAAGAAAAAAATGAGAGAGCTCTGTGGGAGGCAGAATGAATGGGGATTTGTACACTGGATGCATAAATCCCCAATGCTTCTCTTCACACACACCCTACCAAGCCCTGGTGTCTCTGCACTCGGCCACCTCTGAGCCAGTGAGACAGTCCTGGGTTGTGGACAGCAGATGGGGCAGGGGGGTCAAGACCACAGTCGAGGCATCTTGGGCAGGTCACATCAGCATCATTTCAGAGAACGAAAATCAAGTCAAACAGGGAAGGAGGGGCAAGAGAGACCGTACAGTGAGGAAGGCACCTGCCTGGCACACAGACAATCCCATGTCTCTCCCTGGCACTGTTTAGGGTTCTCTGAGCCCCTCCAGGAATGATCCCTGAGCACAGAGCCAGGAGTAAGTCCTGAGCACAGTTTGATTTGAGTCCTCCCCCAAAAGGACCTTCTGGAGCTTTCTAGAGAGCCCTCTTTCTAGAGCCCAGGGATGCCCCGGTTGGTACTGGACCTGCCTTAGACCTGAGGCCTGAATTCAACCCCCAACACAGCCCCATATCCTGGGAGTAATCCTGTGGGCACTTCCCTCTTGGGTCCAGCACTGTGGTACACCATCTCCGTCCATCACAGGCCTGCCCATTGCATCACAGGAAGGACGTGGGTGGTGAAGAAACTACAGGTCCCTTTCTGAAGGAATCATGTAGAGGGAGGAGGGGAGGCGGTATCCCACCACATCCCCTGTGCAGACGGGGCACAGGGCATCTCCTGTAAAAGGATGTGAGCCTCAGCTGGCCGTGCAGCCAATCACCTGCCCCGGAGCATCTCCTTCTCCACCCCACCCCGCCCTACCCAAGGGCCCCTGTCTGTCCTCATTGTGTTCAGTCACATCCCCAACCAGGTTTTCCAAAGTGAACGTGATCTTGTGTCTCATTAGGTCCAAAGTCCTCACTTCAGTCCTCACTTCACCCTACAGAGTGGGGTTCTGTCCCACTCCTAAGAGCACTGAAAAGATGGAGGTGGAGGTTGGCTGGGGGGGAGGGGAGTGTGACGGTGTCATGGTAACCTCAGTTGAGGTCAGGGGATATGCTCTCTTTCGTCAGTAAAAAAAAATAATAAGTTTGGAACTGGAGCGAGAGCCCAGTGGGTAGGGCGCTTGCCTTGCTGATGAAGACTGACCAGGGCTCAATCCCGAGCACCATATAAGTTTCCCAGAGTCTACCAGGAGTCAACCCTAAGCACTGAACAGGCAGTAAGTCCCCGAGCACAGCCAGCTGGGTGTGGCCCATAGAAAACAGACAAAAAAGAAAGAAGGTATATTTCGGGAGGACACTGAATAAGTTTGTCTGAAAAGGGGGCTGTAGCTGGAAGATTTTGGAACTTCTGCTCCAGAGGCACGAAGAAGCTTTCCGCTTCTTCCCTGAGATTCCCAGGGGAGGCCAGTGAGAAACCAAGCAAAGTGTCTGAAGAAGTGGGAAAATACTGGTTTCTTCTTTTTTATTATTATTAATTTTATTGAATCACCATGAGATAGTTACAAGCTTTCATGTTTGGGTTACAATCACACAATGATCAAACACCCATCCCTCCACCAGTGCACATTCCCCACCACAAATATTCCCAATATACCACCCCTTCCTCATCCCCCGCCCCCCCCCCCCCCCCGCCTCCATGGCAGACAATATTCCCCAGACTCTCTCTCTGCTTTGGGGCATTATGGTTTGCAATACAGACACTGAGAGGTTATTGTGTTTGGTTCTTTATCTACTTTCAGCACACATCTTCCATCCTGACTGGTTCCTCTAGCCATCATTTTCTTAGTGATCCCTTCTCTATTCCAGCCACCTTCTCGCCTTCACTCATGAGACGGGCTTCCAGCTATGGAGCAATCTTCCTTGCCTGTGTATCTACTATCTTTAAGTAAGTAAAGTAAAAGTAAAGGCCCTCCCGTTGATCATCAATTTGCTCGAGTGAGCCCAGTAACGTCTCCATTGGAGACTCTGTTGTTACTGTGTCTGGCATATCCAATACGTCACGGGGAGCTTGCCAGGCTCTGCCGTGCGGGCAAGATACTCTCGGTAGCTTGCCGGGCTCTCCAAGAGGGGCGGAGGAATCGAACTCGGGTCGGCCATGTTGGCCGCATGCAAGGCAAATGCCCTGCCGCTGTGCTATCGCTATCCTTAGGTGTCACTTAATCACTTAATCACTTAACTTCCCGTTAGTAGTTGATTTGCTTGAGCGGGTGCCAGTAACGTCTCCATTTGTCCCTGTCACGTGCTAGTGTAGCCCAATGGCATCTGTTCGCTCTGGGAACATGAAGAGCCTCAAACCAATTGTTCATGATCTTGACGAAGAAGTCTGACCATCTGGTAGGTGGGCGGCCACGCGGTCTTTTGACATCCCGTGGAATCCAGTCGGTAACAGCTCTAGTCCAGCGGTCATCTTTAAATCTCATTACGTGACCAGCTCCCCTTTAAGGGGCCCCGGCAAGGACAGCCAGGCGCAGGGGCAGGAGACTGTCAGAATAATTATCCTATAGGAATATTTCCTTCCTCTCTTTCTTACTTCTACTCTCATAGTAGTGTCTAAAAACTACTACTTTTTTAAAAAATAGTTTTATTACCTCGCCTATAATAAATCAATATTGCTAATAGGTGAGGAAAAAATCAATACGCATTTAAAGGATTATTTTAATTATTTTTGCTAATTGTTCCCCTGATTATTTTTCTTCAGTTTAATAGTTCAAAGGGCACCTTATTTGTCAAGAAAACTTGTTGTTTATTCATTCTGTCACTTTTTTATCAAAATTATACTGAAAAAATAATTTTATTTATTTAGTTTGTTTCATTTATTGGGCCACACCTGGCTGTGCTCAGGGCTGACTCTGCTGTGCTCAGGGATCACTCCTGGCAGGGCTAAGGGGACCATATGTGTCAAGAATTGAACCTGGGTTGGCCACATGCAAGGCAAGTAACCACTATACAATCTGCTGTACTACCACTCCAGCCAAATTAAATCCATAGCATTCAACGTGTTTTTCCCCATGTCCCTATTGTTTATTGGGGTGATGAGGAGTGTATTTGGGCCACACCCAGCAGATTTCAGGGGCTGTTTCTGGCTTTGTGGTCAGAAGTGCATGCCTCAGAAATACTCTGTGATACTGGGAATATATTCAGGGTCAGCTACCTGTAAGGGAGGAAACGTAATCACAATTCTTCCTCTCTGGCTCTCGTTTTCTTTACCTTTTTTTTTTCTTTTTTGGGGATGAAGAGGAGGGTCAGGACACCCAGCCATGCTCCAAAGTTACTCCTGGCTCTGAACTCAGGGATCACTCCTGGAAGGGCTCAGTGGACCATATGGGATGCTGGGGATTGAACCTGGGTTGGCCAAGGCAAGCACTCTACCTGCTAGGCTATGTCTCTGGCCTGAAGCCTTTGCTTTCTTAATAAAAACAATTTGTGGGGAAGGAGGGCCCAAGGGGTCTCCAGTGCTACTTTCAGCAATTGTTAGCCAACAAGGCCAGGCAGGTAAATGCTGGAGCCCTCGTCCTGCTTGATGCCTGGGGCCCTCAGGGTCAGCTCAGAGATGCTTGGGAAGTGCTGGGGTCACATCCAGACGTGCTCAGGAGACTCCAAGGCCAACCACAAAGACATTTTAAAAATATTTGCTCCAAAGATCTTTCAATTTTCTACTTCTCTTCATCCAGCTGTTCGCTATACTTTCACATTTCTCTTCCTTCACATGATTTTCAAGGGGAATTTAATTGCTCGAGCCCAAGGCATGAGTCTTCACACCAGCGGCCACCGCTCTGTGACTTGATTCAAGCTGTTTTCTCTTTCGTCTCCCTATAACATCCTGCCTGACCTCTGCCCTCTAGCAAGACGTGTTGCTTCAATTCTTCCCACTTTTCTGGGAGCAGGCCAATAGCATTCCACACTCGGGGGAATGAACCACATCTTCACTTGGGATGTGTATTCTCAGCGTTCTTGCTCCCGAGAAGCCCACCCATGTTTTTCTGGACAGTGTTTCTTTCTCTCTCCACTTCTATAACCCAGAGAAAAACAGCTTACTTTGTAGTAACACACACACACACACACACACACACACACACACACACACGTTAAATAAAAAAAAGTGCTATCTTTTTACAAGAAAACCTTCTGAGTCTTTCCTTTTAGAATACGGATCTTATTCCTCTCCAGTCCCACGGTCTTGCATGAAATTCTCTATTTCTTTTTCTCTCTCATCCACCAAATTGTGGACCCACAACTTATACTTCTGTGTCTTATGCATAACCATGACGCACACTGCAGAGTTTATGTGGGGCTGGAGAGACAGGCGTAGGTAAGGTATGTGCCTTGCATGAGGCTGACCCCACTTCGATCCCCTGCACCACTCGGGATCCCCTGAGCACCGCCAGGAATGATCCCTAAGCACAGAGCCAGAAATAATCCCTGAGCACAGCTGGTGTGGCCCCCCTCCAAATTTAAAACAACCATCATAATTCGTTTAGGTAAATAATTGTTAAGATGATTTAATGGAACAAACCCAAACATTCTCTCCCACAATCTGCCCCTCCAGCCTATCCACTACAATTTTCTGGGGTCATGATCATTAACACAATCATTTCCTTTTCTTCCCCTGGTTATTTCCTCCTAAAATAGAGGCGGAAGGAACTACATGAGCATCTGGCAGCCAGAAACACCATGGGGCCCGCCTGAGTCCTCAACAGGCAAATACCACGCAGGTTGTGACTTGGGGGAGGTGAGGCGAGGGCTGAGCCTCCAACTGCAGAATCAACTCCCCACGGGGGCCCTGAGAGGGCAGGGTACAGCTGATCTTAGAGATAGACCTGGAGGGCAGTTAGATGTCAGCCCTGATTCCAGCCCACTGTCCAAAGCGGAAAAGAGGAAGCATTGGAGAAGATTCATGGTGGGACCTTGCTGCCTTTCCAAATTGATGGAGAGGGGTTAATGAGGAGTAAAGAAAGGTCCTTGAGTCCATTAAGGTACATGAAGCAAATCCCTGCACTTCTCTGGCTAAGGCACCAGCTCAAATATACTGTAAAATATTCAGACGGGAAAGCATACAGTAGTAGTCTAGCTGCTTCTGAAGCTGGATGTGGGGAAGTCACGAAAAATTTAGCAACAGCAAAAGGTCTCTGAAGTGGCCACAACCCCAAATAATTTCAAAATCAAATGAGTGATGAATGGGAGCAACTCTGTCGGCTCATCCCTGCCACATCTGGTAGTGGGAGAAGTTGTAAGATCCCCCTCCCCCCTTCTAGGGGCCACACCAGGCAGTGCTCAGGGGCTACTTATGGCAAGGCAGGAAGTGAGGGGGCGGGGAGTTGCTGGAAATACTTGGACCCAGCCTTCTGCATGATATCAAGAATCCTGGTCTAGATAGATAAATGGGACTATCTTAAACTAAGAAGCTTCTGCACCTCCGAAGAAACAGTGACCAAAATACAAAGACAGTCTACAGAATGGGAAAGGACATTCTCCAAATACACATCCGACAAGGGGTTGATATCAAGGATGTACAAAGTACTGATTGAATTCCACAAGAAGAAAACATCCAACCCCATCCAAAAATGGGGCAATGAAATGAACAGAAACTTTCTCAAAGAAGAAATCCGAATGGCAAAAAACCACATGAGAAAATGCTCTACATCATTAATCATCAGGGAGATGCAGATCAAAACCACAATGAGATACCATCTCACACCTCAGAGACTGGCCCACATTCAAAAGAACAAAAGCAACCGATGCTGGCACGGATGTGGCGAGAAAGGGACACTCCTTCACTGTTGGTGGGAATGTCCACTGGTTCAGCCCTTTTGGAAAACAGTATGGACGATTCTCAAAAAATTAGAAATTGATCTCCCATTTGACCCAGCAATAGCACTCCTGGGAATATGTCCCAGAGAGGCAAAAAGGTATAGTCAAAGTGACATCTGCAATTGTTTGTTCATTGCAGCACTCTTTACAATAGCCAGAACCTGGAAAAAACCTGAGTGCCCGAGAACAGATGACTGGTTAAAGAAATTTTGGTACATCTACACAATGGAGTACTATGTAGCTGTTAGAAAAGATGAAGTCATGAAATTTACATACAAGTGGTACAACATGGAAAGTATCATGTTAAGCGAAATGAGTCAGAAAGAGAGGGATAGACATAGAAAGATTGCATTCATCTGGGGGATATAAAGTAACAAGATATGAGATTAATACCCAAGAATAGCTGAGATCAGCACCAGGAGGATTACTCCATAGCTTAGTGGCCAGTTGGGCATTCTAGAGGAAAGGGCAGCTCAGATAGAGAAGGGAACACCAAATAAAGGGTGTTTGGAGGATCCTCCCAGGAGGGGAGATGCATGTTGAAAGTAGACCATGGACTGAACATGATTGCCACTCAATGCCTCTTTTGCAGACCACAACACCCAAAAGGAGAGAGAGAACACAGGGGATTGTCCTGACACAGAGGCAGGGGGGGATGGGGGGAATGGGGTTGGGGGGGATATTATCCATGGTGGTGGAAAATGGGCACTGGTGGAGGGATGGGTATCTGATCATTGTATAATCAAACCCAAGCACAAAAAATTGTAAATCTACAACTGTACCTCATGGTGTTTCACTAATAATAATAAAAAAAAAGAATCTCTGGTCTAAAGTGTTATTAAAAAACTGGAGATTATAGGGGCTGGAGTGATAGCACAGTGGGTAGAGCGTTTGCCTTGCACGCAGCCGACCTGGGTTCGATTCCCAGCATCCCACATGGTTCCTGAACACCACCAGGAGTAATTCCTGAGTGCAGAGCCAGTAGTAACTCCTGTGCATCGCTGGGTGTGACCCAAAAAGCAAACAAACAAACATACAAAACCCTGGAGATTATATACACAAATTAGACCCTGAATAATGCAAAAATTAAATGTTAAAAAGCCAAATATAACCACATACTAAGCTCATACTTTATCCAAAATCTTAGAAGCTTGTATTGAAGTGCTTCAGGAGTTAGGGGCAGAAGGCAAGTCTTTAGTTCATGGGGTAAGTGCCAAATGTCTCCCTGTGCATTCTAGGAGACATAGAGAATAAATTTTAAAATCAAGACTTATTCAGTGCCTTCATTCTTAGTGAGTTGTTATAAATAAAAAATAGAAAAGTGGGGGGCTGGAGATATAGAACAAGGGTTAAGGCACTTACCAAGCATGGTTTGAATCCCCAGCGCTATGTGTGGCCCCCGTAGTGACTTCTGAGCACAGAGTCAGGAGTACATCCTGAGCACCACTGGCTATGACTCCACCCCCCCCCCCCCCACACACACACACATGAACTCGGACTTCAGGGAGAGGACCGACAAGCACTAAGGCCAGATCTTTTTATTTTTTGATTTTTTTTTTTTACTTTTTTTTTTATTAGTGAAACACCATGAGGTACAGTTATAGACTTATACATTTTTGTGCTTGGGTATCAGTTATACAATGATCAAGCACCCATCCCTCCACCAGTGCCCATCCTCTACCACCACGGGTCCCAGCATCCCTCCCACCCCCCATCATCCCCGTTCCACCCTGCCTCTGTGGCAGGGCATTCCCCCTTGTTCTCTCTCTCTTTTTTTGGGTACTGTGTTTTGCAAGAGAGGCATTGAGTGGCAATCATGTTTGGTCTATAGACTACTTTCAGCATGCTTCTCCCATCCTGGGAGGATCCTCACGACAACCTTTTTTTGGTACTCTCTTCTCTATCTGAGCTTCCTTTTCACCTAGCACGTGTGGCTGGCCTTCAAGTCATGGAGCAAAATTCCTGGTACTAATCTCAGCCATTCCTGGGTGTTAGTCTCTCATTTCGTTGCTTTATGTTCCCCAGATGAATGCAATCTTTCTATGTCTATCCCTTTCTTTCTTACTCATTTCATGTAACATGATACTTTCCTTGTAGTATCACTTGTATGTAAATTTCATGACTTCATCTTTTCTAACAGCTACATAGTACTCCATTGTGTAAATGTACCAAAGTTTCTTTAACCAGTCATCTGTTCTCAGGCACTCAGGTTTTTTCCAGGTTCTGGCTATTGTAAAGAGTGCTGCAATAAACAACTGCAGATGTCACTTTGACTATACCTTTTTGCCTCTCTGGGATATATTCCCAGGAGTGCTATTGCTGGGTCAAATGGGAGATCAAATTCTAATTTTTTGAGAATCGTCCATACTGTTTTCCAAAAGGGTTGGACCAACCGGCATTCCCACCAGCAGATCTTCTTTATTTTTATTGATTTATTTTTGAGTTTTTTATTGAGTTTTTTATTGAGTTTTTTGAGTTTTTTATTGATTTATTTTTGAGTTTGAGTGGTGCTTAGGTCCTACTGCTAGTTCTGTGCTCAGGGATCCCTCCGGGAGGGCTTGAGAGACCATCTGTGGTATCAGGGATGGAACTTGGATTGATGGTGTGCAGGCCAGCCTCCTACTCACAGTCCTGTCACTCTAGCCCAGCCGTATCCTCTTTCAAAGATTCACGAGGGACAGGAGTGTCCACTTAGGGTGACTCAGAGCAGCACAGTCTGCCCGTCAGGAAGAGGTCGGAACCACAGCCTGTGCCCCTGGGCCGAGGAGTCACCCAGTGAGCCTGTTTTCAAATCCTGATGGTTTTCAGCACACAGGCCCACCAGGAGAGAGCAGAGAGGAGAGGGGAGGGATAGAGAGTAGAAGCCTTTTGAAAGCTCTCCACAAAAGGCAGAGTTCTTCTCCACCAATCCTGACCTCCGCTGACCTCATGACCTTATTTCCTAAGGTCACGAAACACTTTAGAAATGGTCCTGGCCAGCTCCGTAAGCTCTGTCACTCACAGCTAACAAATGTGTCTGTGTTGGGGTCATAGTTTGGCCAGAAACGGCGGGCTCTTTCCCTCTGCTACATGGTTCCTGAAAGTTTATTTGATCTGTAGGAAGAAATTCAGGCTAATTCCAAAGCATTTTCACTAAAGCCAGACGCTGCAAGAAGTTTTATGAACACAAAATTGTCTAATGCTGCCTTTTCGGCAGATGGGAGCGTTGGGGTAAAATCCCAAATAATAATGGTGGCTCCAGTGTCATAATATTGAATGTAATCAAAGGAGAGAGAGAGAGAGAGAGAGAGAGAGAGAGAGTATTGTGGAAATCATCTGTCACACAGGTAGGAGGAGGGGGTGGGGGGTGTACTGGGGTTTAGGGTGGTAGAAAAACTGCACTGGTGAAGGCATGGATGTTTTAATCATTGTATGATGGAGACTTAAACCCGAAAGCTTTGTAATTGCTCTCACGGTGATTCAATAAATATTTTTTTTTGCGTCCTCCTGTTGTTCATCCATTTACTCGAGTGGGCCCAGTAACATTGTGAGACTTGTTACTGTGTTTGGCATATCCAATACATCACGGGGAGCTTGCCAGGCTTTGCTGTGTGGGCGAGATACTCTTGGTAGCTTGCGGGGCTGCCTGAGAGGATTATTTAAAAAAAAAAAAGAAGAAGAAGAAGAAGAAATTTTATGAATGCAAAATTTTCTAGTCTGGATTGACACATGGTTTTGAAAACAGCACATCTTCTCTGCTTCTGTAAACTGGCCAGGCTGCTCATTTAAGAGAGAACACGGGGTGCATAAGAACAAATGCCGGGGTTCCAAGTAAATCGCGTCTTTGGAGGAATTCTAACACTTTTCTTCCTGCATAGAAACTTGAGTATACATAAGATAAATCATGATTCTTAACTATCAGTTCTCACCACGTGGTAAAACGATGAAAGATCAAGATTGACTTGCTCAGAGTCAGGAATTGCCACATGCCACTAGAAAAGTCAGAACACTGCAAGGAATGGGCTTGTTTTGCATGTGGCTGACTCAGATTTCATCCCAGACATCACATATGGTACCCTGAGCTCTGCCAGGTGTGATCCTTGAGCACAGAGCCAGGAGTAAGAACTGAGCATCGCTGGATATGGCCCAGAGAAACAAAACAAAAACAGGAATCACGAACACTGGAGAGGGTTGGAGAGGCTAGACGAGCTGACGAGCTGGTCTGCAAGCAAGAGGCTCATGACCCCTGGCACCAAGGGGTCCCCGGTCAGAAGTGATCCTCAGACACAGAGCTAGGAGTCCCCCCCCCCCCAGCATCACCAGGACCCGACCTAAAAGTCAGCACATTTTTAATTAATTAAATAATTTTGTTTTGTTTTCTTGCTTTTTGGGTCACACCCAGCGATGCACAGGGGTTACTCCTGGCTTTGCACTCAGGAATTATCCCTGGTGGTGCTCAGGGGACCATATGGGATGCTGGAAATCGAACCTGGGTCAGCCGTGTGCAAGGCAAACATCCTACCCGCTGTGCTATGGCTCCAGCCCCAATTAATTAATTTTTAAAGAAGAACCCTTCTAGGATGCAGCATGGTAATCAAGCTTCCATTTTTTCTACAGAAAGGAGGGCAATCAAAAGAAGTTACTCTGCCCATGCCCCATGTGCGCGCCCCTTTTTCCATAGTGCCAGGCACCCACTGCTAGGCAGCCAGGGAAGACTTTGGGGAACACCTGCCCGAGTTCCCCTGGAACTCCCACCCACCTCTTCAGAGCACCGCCCTCCTCAGCAGGTTCCTAGGTCAGCATGTCCCTGGGACCTGCTGAGGGCATGACCTCCACGAAGGAGCGTGGCCTCCTCAAAGTGGGCGTGGCCTTCTCCTAGCCCTCTGCAGTTACCTTTCCCTCTCCCAGGACTCTCCACTCACATCCCAACCTTTATCACCTAATTCTGTGGAAAAAATCCTGGCTGCTTCAACTACAATACAACAATAATCCACTGACCTGTTCCAATTCTAACAAAAGATCAGTATGTAAGAAACTGTACAAGCCCAATATTAAAGAGCATCTCCTCCAATGCTTCACTAGATGCCCATCATAAGCCACAGAACAATGCCTGAGAGGAAGGTCATATTCTAGAAAGGGGGAGGGGTGACCACCATTGACCTAACTTATTCAGAATCCTTTCCCACTATAAGAGGGAATAGTGCTAGTGAATTCCAAGGTTTTACCTCTAGACAACCATAACAGCATGAAGAAACAGCGCAAATCTCCACTATCAGGAGAGGACAAAGAAAAGAGTCCTGAATCCTCAACCGGGGTTACCCAGAAATATGCTCTCTTCAATAAAGAATTCCAAGATGAAATGCTGAGGATGTTCAAGGAACTACTCAAAAGAATCAATGGAGGAGACATCCAGAAAATTAAAGGAAGAAATGAAAGAAATAGTGGAACAGATAGTCGAGAAAATACAGGAAGAAATGAGAGCAGAAATTAAAAAGCTACAAAAAAACTACAAATAAAGGATTCGGTAGATGAAATTAAAAACTCAGTGGGTGCCCTCGGCAGTAGAATGACTGCAGCCAAGGACAGAATCAGTGAGCTTGAAGATGAGCAACAGAAATCATATAGGCAACAACAAACAATGGGAAAAGACCTCAAAATAACTCTAAGGCAAATCAGAGATCTAGGGGATGACGCCAAGAGTAACAACATTAGAATCATCAGAGTACCAGAAGGACAGGGAGGCAACCCCAGTGAAAAAGCCACAGTGAAAGAAATCATTGCTGGAAAGTTCCCAGAGTTAAAGAATGCAGACATCCAGATCCAAGGAACCAAAAAGGTGCCAGCTAAAAGAGACCCTAAACACTCCAAGGCATATCATAGTCAGAATAATGGATGAAAGTAGACTATAGACCAAAGATGATTGCCACCCATTGCCTCTTTTGCAGACCACAACACCCAATAGGAGAGACAGAACAAAAGGGAATGCCCTGCCACAGAGGCAGGGTGGGATGGGGAGGATGGGGGGTGGGAGGGATACTGGGATGCGTGGTGGTGGGAAATGGGCACTTGTGTAGGGATGGGTATATGATCATTGCATAATTGAAACCCAAGCACAAAAATTTGTAAGTCTACATACAACTGTACCTCATGGTGTCTCACTAATAAAAATTTTTTTAAAAAGTGAATTAAATTTAAAAAAAATACAAATTTAAATGCTAAAAACAAAAACAAAAAACCTCCAGAACTCAATCACTGCCATGCTCACAGCTGCTGTCCACATGCTCGGGCTGAGCCTCATCCATGAGTGAATCTATTCCTGGACCGCGCGGCACTTCATACCACACAGTCTACCATGCTCCAAGAGTACCATAGCACATTTGATGGGGTTCAAAGTAGGAGGAAACCAATCTTAGAGGGAAATATTTTAAATATATATATATAGATATATATATAGAGAGAGAGAGAGAGAGAGAGAAAGAGAGAGAGCACTGTAGCACTGTCCTCCCATTGTTCATCGATTTGTTCGAGCGGGTATCAGTAACGTCTCCATTGTGAGACTTGTTGTTACTGTGTTTGGCATATCGAATATGCCAGAGGGAACTTGCCAGGCTCTGCCATGCAGGCCGGATACTCTCGGTAGCTTGCCGGGCTCTCCGAGAGGGACGGAGGAATCAAACCTGGGTCAGCCACGTGCAAGGCAAACGATATATATATAAGCACACAAGGCTCAACCTTTAGCAACATGTTAGTGATCTCTTATAGAAGGTCTTAATGGCACCTGGGTGAAATACAACAATCTTCACACTCTTTCCTCTAAGAAAACTGTTTTGGTAGCATTTTCAGTGGTTTTTCCATAACAAGAAATGCAAAATATATTATTTTGGTTCTGTTTTGAGACAGGGGTTGGGGTTCGGGTTGGAAATATTCAAATATGGTGATGGGAAAGTGTAATGGTGGTGGGATTGGTGCTTGAATACTGAAAGTATCATGCTAAGTGAAATGAGTTCGAAAGAGAGGGACAGACATAGAAAGACTGCATTCATCTGGGGAATATAAAATAACAAAATAGGAGACTAACACCCAAGAGTAGCCGAGATAAGTACCAGAAGGTTCACTCCATGGCTTGGAGGTGAGCCGCACATGCTAGGGGAAAAGGCAGCTCAGATAGAGAAGGGAGCACCAAGTAAAGGGTGTTGGGAGGATCCTCCCAGGGCGGGAGATGCATGCTGAAAGTAGACTATAGACCAAACATGATTGCCACTCAATGCCTCTTTTGCTAACGTCAGCAACTAAAAGGAGAGAGAGAGAGAGAGAGAGAACAAAAGGGAATTCCCTGCCACAGAGGCAGGATGGGATGGGAGGATGAGGGGGTGGGAGGGATACTGGGATCATTGGTGGTGAAGAACGGGCACTGGTGGAGGGATGGGTACTCGATCATTGTATAGCTGAAACCCAAGCACAAAAACTTGTAATGTCCACAACTGTACCTCGTGGTGTTTCACTAATAAAAATTTAAAAAAGAAAAAAAAAGAAGTGTTACCCCGAATCCCCAGCCCTTCTGATCCTCACATGGGTGTAAAGAAAGCTGACTACGCTAAGTGTCTACTACCCTGGGATTCCCTCTGGCCAGCCTTCAGAGTCAAATACCATCCCAGTTCAACAAAGCTGCCTTTCTTAGAATAGGTTTACAAGAGACTATAGGCCTCATACCTCTCCCTCAACTTTAATTCAGCCACACTGTGCTGAATGTGCATCTTCTGGAATGCACAATGAGACATGTGGGCACTTATCCCAAAACTAAACATTTGTCTTTTGCCCCAAACTACTGAAACACTTCAATACAAGCTTCTAAGATTTTGGATAAAGTATGGGCTCAAATTATTTACATTTAATTTATATTAACTGTCACTGTCACTGTCCTCCCATTGTTCATCAATTTGCTCGAGCAGGCACCAGTAACGTCTCCACTGTGAGACTTGTTGTTACTGTTTTTGGCATATTGGATACTCCACAGGGAGCTTGCCAGGCTCTGCAGTGCGGGCAGGATACTCTAGGTAGCTTGCTGGGCTCTTCGAGAGGGATGGAGGAATCGAACCCAGGTCGGCCGCATGCAAGGCAAACGCCCTACCTGCTGTGCCATCGCCCCAGCCCTTTATATTAAATATAATATAATTTATTAATTATCTTTAATTTCATCTCATATTCACTTAAGAGAAAGGCAACTGGATCACAAGGCAGTTGCGACCTTGCAAGGCCCTCCTGAGTTCCCTACCTACCAGAAGAGCTGGATAACCATCCCCTCCCCAAGAAGTCCGTGGAACACTCCAGAACTCGTGAATGTGTTTGTGTTATGCAGTGAAAGGAACTCCCAGGAACAGCAATGAAGGCCGTTCATCAGCAGGCTGAAATAGGGAGGTGTATGTGGCTCACAGCCACAAGACTCTGAAAACCTGAGTGCCCAAGAACAGATGACTGGTTAAAGAAACTTTGGTACATCTACACAATGGAGTACCATGTAGATGTTAGAAAAAAATGAAGAAATGAAATTTACATACAAGTTGTCCTACATGGAAAGTATCATGCTAAGTGACATGAGTCAGAAAGAGAGGGACAGACATAGAAAGATTGCATTCATCTAGGTAATATAAAGTAATAAAATAGGAGACTAACACCCAAGAATAGCCGAGATAAGTACCAGGAGGTTCACTCCATGGCTTGGAGGCCAGCCACACATGCTAGGGGAAAACGCAGCTCAGATAGAGAGAGGAGCACCAAGTAAAGGGTGTTGGGAGGATCCTCCCAGGATGGGAGATGCATGCTGAAAGTAGACTATAGACCGAACATGATTGCCACTCAATGCCTCTTTTGCAAACCTCAATACCCAAAAGGAGAGAGAGAACAGAGGGGAATGCCCTGCCACAGAGGCAGGGTGGGATGGGGAGGATGGGGGGTGGGAGGGATACTGGGATCCGTGGTGGTGGAGAATGGGCACTGGTGGAGGGATGGGTATTTGATCATTGTATAACTGAAACCCAAGCACAAAAATTTGTAAGTCTACAACTGTACCTCATGGTGTTTCACTAATAAAAATAAATTAAATAAATAAACTAGCCTGTTTGGGTTAATGAGCATACACACAGTGTCCACTCAGGCCCTTGCTAGACACTGAGAAAGCTGAGATCATGCTGTGGAGTTCCAACTATTATCAAGCACATGCCCTATCTGTGAAGGCAGATATTTCCTTTAAAATTAAAAAAATTATTAATTTTTTCAGCATCTATTGATATGATTATATGATTTTTATCTTTTCTTTTGTTGATATGATGGATTATGTTGATTGATTTCCGAATGTTGAACCATCCTTGCATCCCCGGAATGAATCCCACTTGGTCATGATGTATGATCCTTTTTATGAGTTGTTGAATTCTATTGGCTAGTATTTTGTTGAGAATCTTCGCATCTGTGTTCATCAGGGATATCAGCCTGTAGTTTTCTTTTCTTGTGGTGTCTTTGTTTCCTTTTGGTATTAGAGAGATATGGGCTTCATAGAAGCTGTTTGGGAGAGTTTCTGTTTTTTCAATTTTCTGGAAAAGCTTGAGAAGAACTGGCAATAGGTCCTCTTTAAATGTTTGGAAAAATTCGCTAGTAAATCCACCTGGGCCTGGGCTTTTGTTTTTGGGAAGACTTTTGATTACAGTTTCAATTTCCTTGATGTGAATAGGTCTATTCAGGTACTCTATATCTTCTTGATTCAGCTTTGGGAGATGGTAGGAATCCAGGAATTTATCCATTTCTTCTAGGTTCTCGTGTTTCGTGGCATACAGACTTTCAAAGTAGTCTCTGATGATCTCTTGAATTTCTTTAGTTTCTGTTGTGATATCCCCATTCTTATTTCTGATTCGATTTATTAGGGCTCTCTCTCTCTGTTTCTTTGTGAGTGTTGCTAGTGGTTTATCTATCTTACTAATTTTCTCGAAGAACCAGCTCTTGGTTTCATTGATCTTTCGGATTGTTTCTTTGTTTTCCATGTCGTTGATTTCTGCTCTAAGTTTTATGATCTCTTTCCTTCTGCCTGATTTAGGCTCCTTCTGTTGATCCTTTTCTAAGGTCTTGAGCTGTGAGGTCAAGTTGTTTATGTGCATCGTTTCTACTGACCTAACATATGCTTGCAGAGCTATAAATTTCCCCCTTAATACAGCTTTCGCTGCATCCCATAAGTTCTGGTAGTTTGTGTCTTCATTCTCATTTGTTTCCAGGTATCTTTTGATTTCGTCCTTGACTTCGTTCCTGACCCACTCGTTGTTCAGCATCGAGTTGTTTAATTTCCAGGTGTTTGATTTGGTTCTCCATGTCTTTGTGTGATTCACTTCTCTCCTCGGTGCATCATGGTCTGAAAAGATGGCTGATACTATTTCTATCTTCCTGATTCTGTTGAGGTATGTTTTGTGTCCTAGCACATGGTATATTTTGAAAGCATTTGACAAGATCCAGCACCCATTCATGATGAAAACCCTTGCCAAAATGGGGACAGAGGGGACTTTCCTCAATATAGTTAAAGCCATCTACCACAAACCTACAGCAAACATCATCCTCAATGGGGAAAAACTGAGACCCTTTCCCCTAAGGTCAGGGACGAGACAAGGATGCCCACTCTCTCCACTACTGTTCAATATAGTACTGGAAGTACTTGCAATAGCGATTAGGCAAGAAAAAGATATTAAGGGCATCCAGATAGGGAAAGAAGAAATCAAGCTCTCACTATTCGCAGATGATATGATACTATACTTAGAGAACTCTAAAACCTCTACCAAGAAACTCCTAGAAACAATAGGCTTGTATAGTAAAGTGGCAGGCTATAAAATCAATACCCAAAAATCCATGGCTTTCCTATACACAAATAGTGAAAGAGAAGAAAGTGACATGAAGAAAACAATCCCATTCATAATTGTGCCCCAGAAAATCAAGTACCTATGAATCAGCTTAACTAAGGAAGTAAAGGACCTGTACAAAGAAAACTACAAAACGCTACTTCAGGAAATAAAAGAGGACACGAGGAAATGGAAAAATATCCCCTGTTCATGGATGGGGAAAATCAACATCATCAAAATGGCAATACTTCCCAAAGCACTGTACAAATTCAATGCAATCCCTATAAGGATACCCATGACATTCTTTAAAGAAATGGAGCAAACACTCCTGAAATTTATATGGAACAATAAGCCCCCACGAATAGCTAAAGCAATTCTTGGGAAAAAGAAAATGGGAGGAATCAACCTCCCTAACTTCAAACTCTACTATAAGGCAGTAATAATTAAAACAGCATAGTACTGGAACAAAGGCAGAGCTGCAGACCAATGGAACAGAGTTGAATATACTGACATTTCCTCCCAAACATATAATCATCTAATCTTTGATAAGGGGGCAAGAAAAGTGAAATGGAGCAGGAAAGCCTCTTTAATAAACTGTGCTGGCAAAACTGGACGGCTACATGCAAAAAAGTGGGCTCAGATCTCTGCTAACACCATGTACAAAAGTAAGGTCGAAATGGATTTATGACCTCAACATCAGACCGGAATCCATAATGTTTATTGAAGACAAAGTCGGCAAAACTCTCCATGATATTGAAACTAATGGTATCTTCAAAGATGTCACGCCACTGGCCGACAAGTGAAAACAGAGATAGACAAATGGGACTATCTTAAATTAAGAAGCTTCTGCACCTCAAAAGAAACAGTGACCAAAATACAAAGACAGCCTACAGAATGGGAAAGGATATTCACCAAATACACATCCGACAAGGGGTTGATATCAAGGATATACAAGGTACTGGTTGAACTCCACAAGAAGAAATCACCCAACCCCATCAAAAAATGGGGCAAGGAAATGAACAGAAACTTTCGCAAAGAAGAAATCTGAATGGCAAAAAGGCACATGAGAAAAGGCTCTACATCACTAATCATCAGAGAGATGCAGATCAAAACAACAATGAGATATCATTTCACACCACAGAGACTGGCCCACATCCACAAGAACAAAAGCAACCAATGCTGGCGTGGCGCAGATATGGCGAGAAAGGGACCCTCCTTCACTGCTGGTGGGAATGCTGGCTGGTCCAACCCTTTTGGAAAACAGTATGGACGATTCTCAAAAAATTAGAATTTGGTCTGCCATTTGAATCAGCTATAGCACTCCTGGGAATATATCCCAGAGAGACAAAAAAGGTATAGTCGAAGTGACATCTGCAATTGTTTGTTCATTGCAGCACTCTTTACAATAGCCAGAATCTGGAAAAAACCTGAGTGCCCGAGAACAGATGACTGGTTAAAGAAACTTTGGTACATTTACACAATGGAGTACTATGTAGCTGTTAGAAAAGATGAAGTTATGAAATTTACATACAAGTGGTACTACATGGAAAGTATCATGTTAAGCGAAATGAGTCAGAAAGAGCGGGATAGACACAGAAAGATTGCATTCATCTGGGGAACATAAAGCAACAAAAAGGGAGACTAACACCCAGGAATGGCTGAGATTAGTACCAGGAATTTTGCTCCAAGACTTGAAGGCCAGCCACACGTGCTAGGTGAAAAGGAAGCTCAGATAGAGAAGAAAGCACCAAATAAAGGGTGTTGTGAGGATCCTCCCAGGGTGGGAGAAGCATGCTAAAAGTAGTCTATAGACCAAACATGATTGCCACTCAATGCATCTCTTGCAAGCCACAGGACCCAAAAGAAGAGAGAGAGAACAAGGGGGAATGCCCTGCCACAGAGGCAGGGTGGAATGGGGGGATGGGGGGTGGGGGGATGCTGGGACCCGTGGTGGTGGAGGATGGGCACTGGTGGAGGGATGGGTACTTGATCATTGTATAACTGAAACCCAAAAATTTGTAAGTCTATAACTGTACCTCATGGTGTTTCACTAATAAAAAAAGAAAAAAATGCAAAAAAAATTATACACAGGAGTTAAAAAAATTTATTAATTTTTTATTGAATCACTGAGATAGACAGTTACAAAGTTTTTATGATTGAGTCTCAGTGATGTAATGTTTCAACACCTGTCCTTTCATCAGTACACATTTCCTACCACCAATGTCCCCAATCCCACCCCTACACTCTGCCCACCTTCCTCTGCCCCTCACCCATAGCTTGCCTCTATGGCAGATTCTTGATTCTTTTTTTTCTCTCTCTCTCTCTCTCTCTCTCATTCTCTCTCTTTTGTTGTCTTTTTGCAATACTGTTACTGAAAGGGCATCATGCATATCACTTTACCTCTTTTCATCACTCAGTTTGTGTCCAGAGTGATCATTTCTAATTATCATTGTCATAGTGGTGCCTTCACTGATGAAGATAGACAATTTTTAAATAAATGCTCATGATATGCTATCACAGTGGACTTGGCTGTGTCTTTTGTTGTTTTTCTGCTTTGCGTGTGCGTATGGGGTCACACCCTTCAGTGAGCAGGCTTACTCCTGCCTCTGTGCAGGGAGAACTCCTGGTGTCTGGGAGACCATGTGTGATGCTGGGGATTGAACTCAGGTCAGCTGTATGCAAGGCAAGTGCCATATTTGCTGTAGTAGCACTCTGGTCCCTGGAAATTTTTCTTGACTGCCACCTGGAAACAACAGGAATTTCAAGCCCTCAAAGCTCCTGAGAACTTCTTGTTCAACAGACACTTCCTTCTGTCATCTACATCCCTCACTGTTTGGCTAGAAGCAGTGACACCACATTTCTACCTGAAATCTGTCTATTTGGATCACTTAGTTCACAAAACACTTTTACATCTTCCTGTGACCACGGACGGTGAAAAGTTCAACAACTCTCTAGCAAGGGTTGGCTTTCTTCCAGCTTCCAAAAACCTTTTCCTGACTTTGAGACCCGTCAGCTTCTTCAAAGGCCACGAGCCTTCCACCCACAGTCTTTCCAGAGTCCCTGAGGTTTCTGTTTGTTTTCACTAATATTCTTCTGCAAGTCCTTCTGCTTCCTTCCCATTGCGTATTTCCCAGTTCCCCTCACATGGTAAGCCAGCTCCTGCATGTAAGCCAGTTTCTGCCACCAAAAAGCTGTCATTTTTTTCAACAGATAGTTAAAAAAAATATCCCAAATGAAATATCCTAAAACAATACTGAAAGTCTTTTTTTTGTCCAACGTTCACTATCCAAGTATTACTGCTCTACGGTTGCTGTAGCAAATGACAACAACACAGTGGCTTAAAACAACACTGATGCACTCTCTCCCAGCTTGGGAGTCTGGGATCAGCTCCCAGCTAACAGCACGACACCAGCAGAGAAGCATTTGGGGAGAATTTGTTTCCTTGTTGTTCCTGGCTTCCAGAGGCGCCACATTCCTCTCCCTGTCCTCTTCCCACCCTCCAGAGTCTCAAAGGCAGTGCAGTTCCCCTGTGGCTTCGCTCTAGTTCCCTCTCATTTCAGAGTCTTGTAAGTGCTCAGGAGACCATATGGGATGCTGGAAATCGAACCCGGGTCAGCCGCATGCAAGGCAAACGCCCTACCCACTGTGCTATTGCTCCGGCCCCTAGTTTCCACCTTGACAGTGTCAGGCTATGGGTTCTATTCTCAGGGCTGCCTATGAGCTAGAGGTGAGGCCGGCAGCTCTGCCTTCAGGACTCCCCAGCACCCACAACAAAGGGGTGTGATCCCCCCTAACACCCCAGCTACATTTGTGAGTACCACAACAGAGTGCATGTTTGACAGTGTTGACCCAATCATCATCAAAAAAGGGGAAGGGAAGAGGAGGGAGAGAAGCATTCCTCTCCAGAGCAGAGAACTGGTTGCAAATGCTCTTAGCCAATGGAAGATTTTGCGACTTTCTCTGCTGTGCAAGCTGATTCCCAGGCTTCTGTTTGACATTAGCTCACTGCCACGATCCAAATGGGAAACCAAGTTCTGTTGTTGTTTGTTTCGGGGGGTTGGGGTTTTTTGGTTTTGCTTTTTGGGTTTGTTGTTGTTGTTTTGTTCTTTGGGTCACACCCTGAAGTGCTCAGGTTTTTCTCCTGGCTCTGGACTAGGAATTACACCTGGTTGCACTTGGGGAACCATATGGGATGCCTGAGATTGAACCCAGGGTGACTTACCCACTGCATTATCTCTCCTACCCCTCAAAACAAGTTTAAAGAACTGAGCTTTAAAATGAAAAACTAAGTAATTCCTGAGTGCAGAGTCAGGAGTAAGCCCTGAGAATCACCACGTGTGGCCCAAAAACCAAGATAAAATTTAATTAAAAAAACTCTCCTCATTATGAAAACATAACATTATTCCAGATGATTAATGTTTGTCAGCCCTTATAATAGGTCCTATTTGACACATTTAATATTCAAGCACTAATCCCACCACAATTACACTTTCCCATCACCATATTTGGGATATTTCCATCTAGAACCCCAACCCCTGTCCCAAAACAGAACCAAAATAATTTATTTTGTATTTCTTGTTATGGAAAAACCACTGAAAATGCTACCAAAACAGTTTTCTTAGAGGAAAGAGTGTGAAGATTGTTGTATTTCACCCAGGTGCCATTAAGACCTTCTATAAGAGATCACTAACATGTTGCTAAAGGTTGAGCCTTGTGTGCTTATATATATAGCGTTTGCCTTGCACGTGGCTGACCTGGGTTTGATTCCTCCATCCCTCTCGGAGAGCCCGGCAAGCTACCGAGAGTATCCCGCCCGCATGGCAGAGCCTGGCAAGCTCCCAGTGGCATATTCGATATGCCAAACACAGTAACAACAAGTCTCACAATGGAGACGTTACTGATACCCGCTCGAACAAATCGATGAACAATGGGAGGACAGTGCTACAGTGCTCTCTCTCTCTCTCTATATATATATATATATATTTAAAATATTTCCCTCTAAGATTGGTTTCCTCCTACTTTGAACCCCATCAAATGTGGTATGGTACTCTTGGAGCATGGGTAGAGTGTGTGGTATGAAGTGCCGCGCGGTCCAGGAATAGATTCACTCATGGATGAGGGTCAGCCCGAGCGTGTGGACAGCAGCCGTGAGCATGGCAGTGGTTGAGTTCTGGAGGTTTTTTTGTTTGTTTGTTCTGTTTTAGCATTTAAATTTGCATTTATTTTTTTAAATTTAATTCACTTTTTTAAAAAAATTTTTATTAGTGAGACACCATGAGGTACAGTTGTAGACTTACAAATTTTTGTGCTTGGGTTTCAATTATACAAAGATCATATACCCATCCCTCCACCAGTGCCCATTTCCCACCACCACGGATCCCAGTATCCCTCCCACCCCCCAACCCCCCATCCTACCCTGCCTCTGTGGCAGGGCATTCCCCCTTGTTCTCTCTCTCCTATTGGGTGTTGTGGTTTGCAAAAGAGGCATTCGGTGGCAATCATGTTTGGTCTATAGTCTACTTTCAGCATGCTTCTCCCATCCTGGGAGGAGTTCTGGAGGTTTTTGGCTGTGGGAGCTGGGTCCCTTGGGGCAGGGAGGGGTCTCATCTGCCCCCCTCTGGGGTGTCCCAAATGAAACAGCCTGGCGAGGTCCACTGGTGGCGGCATGGTTATGGCTAGTGTCATGTTGTATTCCCTTCTGGGAGAGAAGGACATGTGACTCTGGATGGTGGCCGATGTTGAGATTATCTGGAGCCAGCCAGAGGTTCCCACTGAAAAATTTTGATCATCTCCTCTTTCTTGTCCCTGAGTGAGCCTCTCAGTTCTGCTGCCTGATGAGTCATTTCTGGTTCTCTTTAACTCTCTTGGAAATTACTGTACTTGTGAAAGAGTTTCACTTGAAGAAGTCCACCAGAGACATCTGCATCCTACCTTCTTAGACAAGGACCCAGAATGGAAAGGTTCTATTCTGTCAAGAAACATCCTGGTTATTCATAATGCTACATGCAAATTCAGATAAACATGTCTTCTGTTTTTTTGTTTTTTTTTTTTTTTTGCTTTTTGGGTCACACCCGGCGATGCTCAGGGGTTACTCCTGGCTCATGCACTCAGGAATTACTCCTGGCAGTGCTCGGGGGACCATATGGGATGCTGGGAATCGAACCAGGGTTGGCCATGTTGGCTGTGTGCAAGGTAAACGCCCTACCCGCTGTGCTATCGCTCCAGCCCCTGTCTTCTGTATTTTAATTGAAACCAAACATAATAAACAGAGACTAAATAAGGATACCCCATTCTTCCCTTAGAGGCTGGCTCCCAATAATTTTCCACTTATCTCATCAGTATCTCAATACAACTATCTATTCTGTTCTCTTAATGTCTCACTGTGAGAAACCACAAAGCTGAATCAGGCAAAAGTTGTAACCTCAAAATGCTAGTGATAAGCTAAGTTATGTACTGAAAAAATGCCATACTTTTCGGTTCAAATGCCATCTATCAATGATCACATTGGAATGAAGAGTAAGGAACGAATTCAAAGCTCAGGATAGTGCTTTAGCAAGGCACAAAGCAAGGACAAATCAAGTGCTGTCGGGCAATTACAACATCATTTATTTTGGCCCCAATGCAAAAACATTTAGAAAAGATGGACTGTGAAGTTGAAGTGGTAGACTGCTGCAAATTCAAGGAACAAGAGGACTAAACTGTGTAATGAATTCTGGCATTTTACAGGCCAAAAGTGAACATTTTCTTTGATCAGAAGAAAAAACTTGGTAAAAGGAATATTAGGTTTTTGGGGGAGGGTGTTGGGGTTGTAGGGTGTTGGGTCTCACCCACTGATACTCAGGGGTTATTCCTGGCTCTGCTATCAGAAATTACTCTTGGTGGTGCACAGAGAACCATAGGGGATGTTGGGGATTGAACCTGGGTTGATGGCGTGCAAGGCAAAAGCCCTCCCTACTGTCCTATCACTCTGACCC
Organism: Sorex fumeus; assembly: GCF_029834395.1. Taxonomy (NCBI): domain Eukaryota; kingdom Metazoa; phylum Chordata; class Mammalia; order Eulipotyphla; family Soricidae; genus Sorex; species Sorex fumeus. Next base: position 12,176,835 of record NW_026606086.1, on the reverse strand, counting down.
CAATCACAGGAAAGTTACCTCAGCAGTCACTGAAATGAAAATGAAGTGGAGATGCTGGGAGAATGGTTTAGGGCGCAGGCACAGCATAGCACATTGTAGGATAACATTGGTTTGCCCTTCCTCCCTGGCCGCTGGGAACATGTGTTTGTTGATTGCCCCCCTACCTGTCAATTACCTTTGTTTCCTGATAAGACTCTGACTTATACATATTGTCTTTCTCTTCTCCTTAATGTCCTTTGCATGGTTAGCTATTTCGGGGTGCTTACATTTTGTATGGATACAGGAAGACAGTCAAAAAGACAAGCCTGTGGCTTGGGGATTGATTGACCTCCTGGACATCTGTTCTCTTGACTTAAGCCTCAGTTGCCCTTACTTCCTAGATCCCCCAAGCAGGGTCCTGATGAGGGACTGGATGGACCCAGGGCAAGTGGTGAGCTAGCTACCTTGGATTGAAATGGGCCTGACCAAAGTGCCATAATGCTTAACTATAAGTGAAGAGCATGGTCATGGACAAAACTCTGTCATGATCTAAAAGTAATAACTAGATTTGGACCCTGCTGGGGTTAGGAATGATTAATCTGGCCTGAGTTCTGTAGTCTGAGTCTGTAGCGAGATAACCCCAGGAGAGTCACTCTACAAGCCTAAAAATGTCTATTACTGTGTCCATACAGAATAGTAAATAATAGGAAGGAGAATTAAAGATGTTAATTAATTTGCAGGTCTAAGGAGAGGAGAAACACACCGTAAGGGCTGTTATGCCCTGGTGGGCTGCAGGTGGTCGGGAAGACTGGAAAAACATTTTGATTGCACTTCCCATGGGGAGGTGTGACTGGGGAGGCGTGGAGAGAGAACAGGAGCGACTGGGGGGAGAGAAGGGACAGTTACGGAACAGAGAGAGAGAGAGACAGAAGGAGGAGTAGATTGAGTGACAGAGAGTTCTAGAAAGATTGAGATAGAGACAGACACAGAGACAGAAGAGGACAAGAGATTGAGGAGAAACACAGAGAGAGAGAGAGAGTGAGAGAGAGAGAGAGAGAGAAGAAGTAAGTTGAGTGAGACAGAAAATTCAAGGAAGATTGAGGAAGAGACAGAGACAGAGATGGGGAGAAGAGACACAGAGTTAGAGGAGAAGGTTGTAAGTTAGAGAGTAAGAGTGGCTGGGGAGGTTGGAGAGGAGTCACGGAGAGCATTGGAGCGAGTTAGAGAGAGGGTTGGAGAGAGCTGGGCAAGATGAGAGATTGAATAAATGGCAACTAATCAGGAACCAGCTTGGCCCTCGTTCATCCAAGGCAACAGCCGTCCCGGGTGAAGATGCGGTTCAAGAGCACTGAACGTGGGCAGCGAGAGAGAGCTGCCCAGAGAGTCTATGAACATCCTTTTGTGTAATCCCCAAGCAAAGGAGTATACACAGCTCCATGAAAGGAGTTTCCACAGCTCTGTGGTGTGTGTGTGGGGGGGGGGGAGGAGGTTACAGCATGTGACAGATCTAGGTTCAATTTCTGATGCCACATAATCTCCCGACACTGCCAGGTGCAGACCTAGAGACCCCCAGCATGGATGGGGTGACCTGAGTATTCCCAACATTGTTGGGCTCTGACAATATTGCCTCCTCGGGCTCTTGTGATCAAACAACGACTCAGTTGAGTGAGAATTGCCGGTGGATACCCCAGACCTCCTTCTTGGAAGCCTCAAAACTTGGGATGAAGGAGCTGGATCACACACTTTGTAGGCAAGAGTCCCTGAGTTCCAACCCTGGTATCACCTGGCCACGTCCTCAGGAGCACCGGATGGAGACCCCTAGCTCCACATTGCTGACTCAGACATTGAACCATCTAGCTGGACAGCTGGGATGAGTGTTGTCAGGTGGTCTCCAGATACCCTGAACACTGCTTGAGAGCAACCCCCAAAATGGATTGAAGTTGGGACTGGGTCCCAGAGACCTCAGTGGTAAAGTAGCCACTCAGTTAGTTCAGCCCTGGTATGATTCACGCCCCGCCGCAATCCCCAACACTGCCATTTTGGATTCCCCAGATACCAACACATGTTGTGAGCTCAGCGGTACCAGAATAAAGATATGTGAGCCCACAAACAAGGTGTGACCCCTAGCTATAGCATCAATCAAGCACTGTAGCACTGTCCTCCCATTGTTCATTGATTTGCTTGAGCAGGTACCAGTAACATCTCTGTTGTGAGACTTGTTATGACTGTTTTGGGCATACGAATATGCCACAGGGAGCTTGCCAGGCTCTGCTGTGCAGGCAGGATACTCTCGGTAGCTTGCCAGGCTCTCTGAGAGGGACAGAGCCTACCTGCTGCGTTATCATGTCAGACAGAGCATCAATCAAAGGCACCAAGAAATAGGTGTTTTTCAGTAATTTTTATTTTAGTCACCATGATTTAGAGTTTCACAATACTGTCCAGGACCTTGGCAGGATTTCTGCACACAACATTCCAAAACATCAGGCCTGCGTCCACAGTACCCATCCCATCGTTGTCTCAGGCACTCTCTTCCTCCACCCATCCCACTCCCCATCACTCGCTGCCCTGGATTCTTAGATCCAGTTTTTTTTTTAAATTTTTTATTTAGTGAATCGCCGTGAGAATAGTCACAAAACCTTTCAGTTTAAGTTTCAATTGGTCATACAATGATCAAACACCCATCCCTTCATCAGTACACATTTTCCACCACCAAGGACACCAGTATGCCCCTCACACACACACACACACACACCTACCCCTGCCTGTGTGGCAGATTTCCACTTTACCCTCTTTCTATGTCGATTACATTCAATATTACGACAAAAGACCCACCATTATTATTTGGAATTTTCCCCAACAATCAGACCTGCCATAAAGACTTCATTAGATAATTTGTTTTCTATTGTTTATTATTAAGAGCATATGATGTTGCATGGCCGCTATTGTGGCCACACGATTTTGGATTTCTGATATTCTAGTAATAAATCTGGAGGGATTACTGCCAAAAGCTATTGGGTTCTGAGGTTAGTTTGTGTGCCTCTGGGATCATGGCAATTCAGGAGCCGGAGGAGATGTTCGTGGGTGGCAACTCTGGGCCTTGTCAGGGTGGGGAGCAGGGCGGATTCCACTGCCCATACCATGGGGCCCTGCGTGCCTCGTCACTGCAGTCTCATACCTGGCTGTCCATTTGGCTATGAAAGATAGTGGCCACAGTGTCACCCTCGCCAGGGGGAAAAGGCGGAGGGACAAATTCCCTTCCCCTCCTGGGGCAGCATGGTGCCGTAGTTTAATGCACAGTCCAGAAGCATTTTGGTTGGGCATTATATTTTGCTCGAATTTTCCCAGCACCATTCAAGCCTGCCTTCCAGGGACAGAGGCTAGATAATTTACTTTCCACTGCTCACTTTGCATATCAGGAAAAGTCACACAGCAGCTTATGCTATATGGAAGAATAGTCCTGGTGCCCACATACCGGAGCCATGCTTGTTGAAGGTCATGCTCGCCGGGATTCCATCCGGAGAAGGTGAGGAGACGAAACCTGCCCTATCTGGAACCTCCCAGTGATATCGGCTTGGTACGGGGCCCAGAGAATTCTCCGGGTGTTGTAGATCCAGTTGTTTTGAAATAGGAAAATTAAAGCCGAATGAAAGGCATGGAGGAAAGGTGTTAAAATAAGGTAGAAGTACTCACACAGTAGGACAAAAACAACTAGTTCTGGGTACTAGCACACTCAGGAACCTTGGGTACATTTCAAAATTATGGTATAATTAGGGTCACTGAGACAGTACACTCCACTACCTCCACTACCCAGCCACCGCCATGCTCCAGGCCACTTTCCAGACATTCGGGCCGAGACTCACGCATGAGTGAAGCCCCACAGAACCAGGTAAGCGGAACTTTGTGACCTTGGACTCCAGGCTCAATGGGACCTGGAAACCGAGATCCTCTGCCTTCTCCCACCAATCTTCAGTGACCCAGGGCTTAAACCCAGAAGCCCCACCCTACCCTGCCCTGCCTGCTTCCACCAATCTCTGGCAACCCAGGGTTCACACCCAGAAGCCCACCCTACAGGTACCAGATAAATACCTCATCGGCAGACCTCCACTACCTCCACTACCCAGCCACTGTCACGTTCCAGGATGCTTTCCAGACACATCATAAGACACTTACTACCCATCTTCCAAGATTATCACACCATATTTGATGGGGTTCAAATATGGTTTGAACCATGGGAACACCTGAAAAGGTGATTAGAGGCCACCCTAAAAGCCTCTATCCCTCTCAGTGAGCTTGGCAAGCTACTGAGAGTATCTTGGTCACTGGCAAGCTATCCGTGGTGTATTCGATATGCCAATAACAGTAAATGCAATGGGCTCATTCCCTCGACCCTGAAAGACCACCAATACAGCAGCATTAAGAAGGATGAGGATGGAGAGGCTGATAAAATCTCACAGCCGAACTAGGCTGTCAAAACGAAGAAGGACTAAAATGACTGTCTGTATTTTCAATGCATGTATGCTGGCATCGATGGATCCATTGAGGACCTGATGGTACAAGTGCGAAAGATCAAGTACGACATCATTGGTCTGACCGAAATGAGAAGTCACCAACCACATCACGCCATTTTCGACACTGGAGAAGAAACTTTTCCTCAGAACATGCGACAAAAGAGGCATCAGTGGTTTTGGTGTCCTTGTCGACACGAACTTGACCAAGAGCATTGATTCATTTGAATGACTAACAACCCGAATCAATCGAATGATTATACTTGAATAGATCTGGCTCATTGCTGGCAGTTTCTATCTTTGTTGTCTACGCACTAACATCCAATTAGAATGAAGGAGAAATTGAGAAGTTCTACATGGCGCTGGAGAAGTTCTATAAAGAAGATCACACCTTCTACAAGATCATTGTTGGTTATTTTAATGCCAAGATGAAGAAGATCAAGAAGATCACAAGACGATCAGCTGAAGAACTCCACATCGGGACCCAGGGCCTGGAATGGAATGAACAGGATGAGAGACTGTCTGAGTTCATCATGTCGACCAAGACCATCCATGGTAACTCACAGTTCCAGAGGCCAAATCTAAATGCTGGACATGGGAGTCTCCCGGTGGAGGGTTCCACAATGAAGTTGACCACATCATATTCAATCGATGGTTTTGCCTGACCGATGTTGCTGTTGTCCCAAAATTCCAAGTGGGATAGGACCACCGTCTCCTTCATGCAAAATTCTACTTCACAGAGCAGGGAGAAAGGGCTGCAAAGTTTAAGAAGAGAACTCCCAGAACGACCACCAACTAGGAGCTTTTTGACACTGTTGTGGCAACATGGGAAAATGCCATCATTGACAACATTGACGAAGAATACAATTGACTGGTTCAGCACCTCCATGGTTGTGCAAGGAACACCAAGAGAGAGATAGCCACAAAAAAGATGCCTGTCTTTGAAAACTCTCAAGGTCATTCGCCAACGTGGCTGGGCATGAGCCTCAGGCAACAGCAAACGAAGGTCCGATCTCACAAAGCAGTGCAGAGAAGGAAGACCTCAAAGAGAGAAAAGCAGCAGTGCTGACAGATGCAGCAGAAGCTGGGAAAAGCATTCACAATGCTCACCTATCCTTCACCAACTGCAAGACCAAGATAACCGCCCTCCAACATCCTGATGGATCTATCACATCATCCAGAAGGGCAAGGGAGAAGATTATCCATGATTTCTACTTCGATAGTCACGTCCACATACCCACATACCAAATTCTGCAGGATGGACATGTCGTTCCCAACGTTCTCCCGAAATCCGACACACCATTTCTTTGGTAAAGAAGCAAACAGGACCCGACCCAGACAAGGTCAGACCTAACACCTGAAGAACCTGCCATCAGTACTCATCAATACACTGGGCTCAGCTCTTCACATGCTACCTGTCTGAATGCAAGGTTCCATTCCAGTGGAAAACCAGAAGGACTGTTCTACTGTACAAGAAGGGATACATCCATGACATTGGCAACTATCGCCCAATCTGCCTGTTGTCTGTGGTCTACAAACTGTTCACTTGAGTCATCCTGAGTAGGATTGGCAGAACACTAAATGAAGGACAACCATGCGAGCAAGCCAGGTTCCAAAAAGGATTCAGCATGATCGACCATATCCACATGGTAACCAAGCTCATTGAGGTTTCTCAGGAGTTCAAGATGCCACTCTGTCTAACATTCATTGATTTGAAGAAGGCTTTTTTTTCTTTTGAGGCTGAAGCGGTCATCGAAGCCGTTGCCAAACAGGGCGTTCAAACTCTATCAGGATCCTCCGTGAGCTGTATTACGAATTCACTACCAGGATCTCACCATTCTACAAGGAAGTGATCATCCAAGTCAAGAGAGGAGTTTGGCAGGGTGATACCCTTTCACCGAAAATCTTCAGTGCCACCCTCGAGAACGTCATGCGATGACTGGAATGGGAGTGGAGATAGACGGTTGGCACTACACCACCTCTGCTTCACTGATGACATCATTTAATAACACCAAACATCAGCCAAGTGGCAGAAATGCTGGCCGACTTCAACCGTGAGTTTGGAAAGGTTGGACTACATCTGAATCTCGCGAAGACAATGTTTATGAGAAACGGACTCATTCCTGATGTTCTATTTGCTCTCAACGGAACGAACATTTCCGAATGCAACAGTTATGTGTACCTAGGTCGAGAAGTCAACATGACAAATGACCTGGTACCTGAGTTGTGCAGGAGGAAGAGAGTGGCTTGGATTGCCTTCAAGAGTGTTAAAGAAATAGCTAAGAGAGCGAAGAATCTTCGGCTCCGGGCACATCTCTTCGATTCCACCATTCTTCCTGCATTAACATATGCCACAGAGACCTGGGTCCTACGAAAACAGGATGAGAGTGCTATTCGGGTCTCCAAAGTGGAATCTAAAGAGCTATCCTTGGAGTATCATGCTTCACTCAGATGAGAGTGGGAATCCAGAGTTCAGACCTTCATCTACGATTGAGAATCAGGAATCTGTCTTGTTTGCCAGGGCATTGAAAATCAGATGGGCTGGACACGTAATGCAATTTGGAGATGACCGCTGGACTAGAGCCGTTACTGACTGGATTCCACTGGACGTCAAAACATTGCGTGGCCGCCCACCTACGAGATGGTCAGACTTCTTTCTCAAGACCCTGAAGGATCGGTTTGAGGCTCTTCGTGTTCCTGGAGCAAGCAGATGCCATTGGGCTACACTAGCACGTGACAAGGGTGAATGGAGACGTTACTGGAGCTGGCTGGAGCAAATCGATGAGTAACGGTATGTCAAGTGATCAAATGATCAAGTGAAACAACAGTACAGCAGGTCTGGCACTTGCCTTGCATACAGTAGAATTCCCATATCACATATGGTTCCCTGAGCACTGCTGTGAGTGTTCTCTGAGCAGAGTAAGACATAAGCCCTAGGTATTGCTGGGTCTGGTGCCTCCCACACATCCAAAGGCATAATTATAACATCATTATCACCAAATCTATTGCTTGGAAAGTAAAACCAGAAAAGTTCCATAGGTCCATTTATTCTTACTACAGTATGTGTATTTTACTATATGCATTGCATATCATAGTATTTTATATCAGATGCAGTGCCATATTCTTCTCCAACACAAGAGTAGAGATATTTCTTCTTTTTTTTTTTTTTGTAGGAGTACTGCTATTTATTCAGCCACTGGTTAGCTGATTGAATTGTGCATGAACTCCACCTTACTTTTTAAGATTTTTTATAATTTTATTTATTGAATCACTGTGAGAGCAGTTACAAAGCTTTTGGGTCTACAATGAAACACCCATACCTTCACCAGTGCCCATTCTCTGCCCCCAACAACCCCAGTATACCCCTATCCCACACCCTCCCCCTACCTGTGGGGCAGATGGTTTCCACATTACTCTCTCTCTACTTTGATCACATTCAATATTTTGACACCCGACCCACCATTATTATTTGAGATTTTACCCCAACACTCAGATCTGCTGAAAAGGCAACAGTAGACAATTTGTTTTCTATTGCTGGTTATGAATAACATACGATGTCACGTGACTGCAGTAGTGGCCGTGCGATTTTGAAATTCCAAAATTTTAACAGTTAAGGGGCTGGAGCGATAGCACAGTGGGTAGGGTGTTTGCCTTGCACGCAGCCATCATGGCCAACCCGGGTTCGATTCCCAGCGTCCCATATGGTCTCCCAAGCACCGTCAGGAGTAATTCCTGAGTGCATAAGCCAGGAGTAACCTCTGAGCATTGCCGGGTGTGACCCAAAAAAAGCAAAAATTAAATAAATAAATAAAAGTTAAAAAAAAATTTTTTAACACTTAAATCTGGAGGGATTTCTGCCAAGACCTGCTGGGTTCCAAGGTTTGCTCCTGAGTCTCTGGGATCATGGCCATTAAACAGCTTGATCAGGAGCCAGAAAGGCTGTTCGTGAGCAATGACTTGGGGTCTTGTTGGGGTGGGGAGGACAGGACCGGCTCCACCCCCATCCTGTGAGGCCCAAAATGTCTAGTCACTGTGGGCCCAAACCTGACTGTCTAATGGCTTCTGGAGGATGACTGCCACTGAGTCACCAGAGGGAAGCAGGCGGAGGGACAACACCCTTTCTCCCCTGGGGTGGCCCGGCAACAGTAACCTACTGTGGGGTCCGGATGCATTTCTGCCAAAAGCCGCTGGGTTTCGAGATTTGTTTCTGAGTCTCTGGGGATCATGGCTGTTAAGCAGCTTAATTAGGAGCCAGAGAGGCCGTTCGTGGACGATGACTTGGGGTCTTGTTGCAGTGGGGAGGACAGGCCCGGCTCCACTTCCATCTCATGAGGCCCTGCGTGTCTTGTCACTGTGGGCCCAAACCTGACTGTCCAGTGGCCTCTGGAGGATGACGGCCCACCTGGGTTGGCCCAGCACCGGTAACCTACTGCAGGGACCGGATGCATTTCTGCCAAAAGCCGCTGCGTTTTGAGATTTGTTTCTGAGTCTCTGGGATCATGGCCATTAAGCAGTTCAATCAGGAACCAGAGAGGCCAGGCCTCCAATTATATAGCTGAGCCAAAGGTGGTTTGTGGGTGTGTCTCCCATATACCTAACTTTTGGCCGGTTACTTTCTTGGTAAACGTTGCCCCAAGTTTTTGGGGTCTGGCCAAAGGCACAACAGCAATTTTGGGGTATCTGGAAGTCTGAAGGTGCCATCAGGCTGCTGATGCACTCACCTCACAGGTAGAGACTGACCTGCTGGCGGCACCATACCCCTTAAGAGTAGAGATATTTTCAATCAGAGCCTCCTATGATTAAAAGGCTGAAGAAAAAACAAAGTGGCAGTAAAAGCCAAAGTTCTTCCTTTGCTTATTATCTTCTCCCCTGCTCTCTGTCCCCCCCCCCCCCCCCGCTTTTTACGTCTGATTTGTTCAAGAAAGAGCTCATAAAAGGATCTTATTAGCACATCTTATCCAGGACATATGAGCACTCAGGAATTGAAAAGGAACTGGGAGTAATCAGGAGGGACAGGGCTCACAAAATTCTTCTAAATCGAGTTCAGCAGCAAACGCAGTTAAGACTATCATTTTGAGTCAGTACAGTTTATCAGATATGTGAGCCATGCTGGCAAATGAAAGGAGACAACCTTATTTCATTTTATTACCTCAATATGTTCGCTTTCCACAAATCGCGATTCAGATGCTTAGAAGTAGTTTAAATTCACTTAAATGATAAGGCTTTTACAAGGTGAGGCAACCAAGCTGATCTCACGTGCATTGAAACTGTTGTGCAGACTGATCCTTACTGTAACCTTTCTGGGAAAGAAACTCCTCACCTCCCGACAGATGTTCTAAAAGTGTTGATTCCATCCCCCAACACACCCGCTCCTGCAACCCCTACCCCAGTCCCAGCTCCCAAGCGTCAAAAAGTCATAAAGAAGATTTTCTAGACCAGCCAAAGGCCGCGTGTTGATGCCTTCGCGACAAAAGCCGGATTTGCAGCATTCATTATGGTTAGCTTTCCGCCCGCCCCTCCACGACGTGCGATTCCAAGTTTTGGATTAGTAAAGACTAATCCAGAGGCGATCGCTCGCACCTATCTACACGTTCACGGGGAGGATCTGATGACACGTTTCACGTTAGGTTTACACTCCTCATTTCCCTTACTTTGCACCGCTGTGAACACGTGCACACGTGTGTTGCGTGTATTGCAGACCGACTTCCTTCCAATCAGGTGGTCTACCGCTAAAGTCTGGCTCCCGCGGAGCCAACTTGGAGCCCTGGAGTGCCGAACCCGCCCCAATTCCTTAGGACCGGACCTTTTGTGTGCAGGAGGTTCAGGTCGCCTGGGGCAGGACCAGCTCCATCAGACACCGTGCCCCCAGCGGTGAGCGTACGAGGCACTTTTCAGGGGGTCCCGGTTGCGCCCTTTGGGGGCAGCGGGGCCAGGCTCCATCCTGTCCCCGAGTCCCGCCCCATCACCCCGTGAGCGTGCGAGGCACTTTTCAGGGGGTCCCGGTTGCATCTTTTGGGGGGCAGCGGGGCCAGGCTCCATCCTGCCCCCGAGTCCCGCCCCATCACCCCGTGAGCGTGCGAGGCACTTTTCAGGGGGTCCCGGTCGCGTCCTTTTGGGGGCAGCGGGGCCAGGCTCCATCCTGCCCCCGAGTCCCGCCCCATCACCGCGTGAGCGTGCAAGGCACTTTTCAGGGGGCCCCGGTTGCATCTTTTTTGGGGCAGCGGGGCCAGGCTCCATCCTGTCCCCGAGTCCCGCCCCATCACCCCGTGAGCGTGCGAGGCACTTTTCAGGGGGTCCCGGTTGCATCTTTTTGGGGGCAGCGGGGCCAGGCTCCATCCTGCCCCCGAGTCCCGCCCCATCACCCCGTGAGCGTGCGAGGCACTTTTCAGGGGGTCCCGGTTGCATCTTTTTGGGGGCAGCGGGGCCAGGCTCCATCCTGCCCCCGAGTCCCGCCCCATCACCCCGCGACGTCTCCAGTGCGGCTGACCCCTCGGGCGTGCCCCCCGCCCCCGTTCTCCCTCCCCTCCGGCGCGGCGGGCGAGAGGCGGAGGGGCCTGGGCCGGGGCCCCCGGGAGAGGTCTCCGGCCTCTCGGCGTCTCTCAACGCCCTCCCGCCCTCCCCCAGCCGGCGGGAGAGGGTCCCCGGGGCGGGCGGGGCCGCGGGGCTCGGCCTTTGTTGGCTCCGGCCCGGGCGCGGGCGGGGAGGCGGCGGGGGCGGGGACCCTCGGCCGGGGCCTGACCCCCAGGTGCATTGTCCGGCCGGCGCGCCCCCGCCCTCCGGGGCGCGACCCGGGCCCCCTCCCCGCCCCCTCCCGGTCCGGCCCCAGCCCGGCCCCGGCCCCTCGCGCGTCTCCCTCCGCCGGCCGCTCCGACCTCGCGGGCCGGACCCGCGGCCAGAGGAGAAAGTAGTCCCCGGCCGGCCGCCTGCCCGCCTGCCCGCCCGCCCGCCAGCGCGCGCGCCTCCCTCCGCCCGGCAGAGCCGAGCCCGCGCCGCGCCGAGCCGAGCCCGCGCCGAGCGGCCCGCGCGGGAGGCAGGAAGGGCGGGAGGGCGCCGCGCCGCGCCGCGAGATGCCCGCGCTGGCCCGCTGATGGCGCCGCCGCCGCCCCGGCCGCCGGGGATGCTGCTCGGCGCGCTGCTGCTCTCCGCCTGCGTCCCAGGTAGGCGCGGCGCGGGCCGCACCATTGTCCGCGCACGTGCCGCCGCTGCCCCGCTCGGGCCCGGGGAGCCGCGCGCGGGACGGGGCGGCGGGGACGCGGCGGAGGGGCCGCCCGGGGGGTCTTTCCTCCGGCCCCGCGCCGGGGCGGGCGGGCGCGGGGTCCCGCGGGGCGGGCCGAGGGGAGCGCGCGTCCCGGGCCGCGTCTCGGGCGCACGCGGCGCGCCGGACGGGCTCGGACCGGCTGCCGCTCCCCGAGCGCCCGCGCGCGGGTGGGCTTTTGCCCCGCGGGGGCGGCGGGAGGACGGGGCAGGGCAGGGCAGGGGGTGAGGAAGACGTGGTCGGGACGAGTTGGTTTCCAGGTTGCGAATAGAGACTCGCGTGGGTTGTTTCCAGGAGCGGGTTTCTGGGTTGCCAGAGAAAAGGATGCGAGTCGGCTGTTACTGCGAAGCACAAAGGGCGCGGTCCGAGGGGTCTCGGCGCACCGGGCGGGATATCGGCTCGGGCGCCGCTCCCTGAGCTCCACTTGCATCGAGGACGTGCAAGTGGGAGATTTCCGGGGACCTGCCGCCAGAGCAGTGAGAAGTCCTCCCGGGGGTGGGTTGTGATCTTGGAGTCCCAGAACACTTGGAAGAAGGAAACGTTCTTCCCAAAGCCCTGATCAATGATCAATAGGCGAGATTTGAGCTGGCCTGGGCGCTGTGCAGAAGTGACAGGATGTTCCATGGGGTGCCGTCCTGGGCCCTGGGAGACGTGGATGCGTGAGAGAGAACCTCGGCTCAGCCCTGATTAAAAAAAACAAAGTGCATGGGTTGATTAAGCAATCTCTCTATCAGACTGTAAGGACCAATTAGTCACGCATTTCCCCAGCAGTGGGAAGTTCTAAAAAAACAAAATGAAATAAAGGTCTCCTAATCCGATCACCCACTGCGGACAAGTAGCAAGTTGTACAAGAACAACTTTTCGAAAGTCCTTTACATACCTACCTTACTCTGTAAAAGTGGGTCCTACACCGGGAGGGGGACAATACTTGCGGGCAGCTCCGACAACGTGGACCTGTAATTTGTCACAAGAGATAAATGCCATCTCAAAAGAGAAGAAAATCAATGTGCTTGTTCACAGAGTCGGAGTTTTGCTAATGATTTCTTGTAAAATTAGACTTTTACGACATACTCTGTTCAAGATCTTTTTGACAAGCTTGTAAAAGTTGCAAAGAGCTTGGTGGCAGGATGATTTTGAACAAGACATAGACGGCATTGAAATGTTTCCTACATTTTTAGAGTCGAGGCAAAAGGTTATTTCTCAGATGTATTGAGAAGGGGTGCCAAAATAGAAATGGTATATTAAGCGGTAATCTAACCAATAAGATTTATTAAGATTTACCTTATTGCACTCTGAATGTGTTTATGACTGTGCGTTAAAATGTTTTTTATACCTGTAATTCTGGCAACGGCTTTCCCCGTTTTCCTTATAGGAGTGTGGTGCTTTAGTGAACTGTTTTTTATAAAAGAGCCACAGGATGTGACTGTCACAAGAAAGGATCCAGTCGTTTTAGATTGCCAGGCGCATGGAGAAGTTCCGATTAAGGTCACATGGTTGAAAAATGGAGCAAAAGTGTCAGAAAGTAAACGGATCCAGGTTATGTCCAACGGCTCTTTGTACATCAGTGAGGTGGAAGGCAAGCGAGGAGAACTGTCGGATGAAGGATTTTATCAGTGCTTGGCAATGAACAAATACGGAGCCATTCTTAGCCAGAAAGCTCATCTTACCTTATCAAGTAAGTGCTGACGTTCTTGATTGATGACATTTTCCATTGTTCGAACTTTTTGATTTCTCAATCCACTTGTATACTTGCCGTAAAAATCATACGTTTATTAAGAATGTATTAAGAATTTGCATGAAGATAATAATTTTCCCCCTCATTTCTCTGCACGAAGATAACAACATCTTCGTGCAGAGAAATGAGGGGGAAAAACATTCAAATGAGTGCTTGACAACTAAAGTTAATTTAGAACTCCAAAAACCTATGGGTATGGCTAGATATAAACTTAAGTGTTTCATACAGAAGAATTAGGTGTAGAAGTGATCCAACAGCAAAAGTTAACATTGCCCTTTTTTCAAAATTCAATTAAATTTAAACATTACAAAGTACTTTGTGGATAGTTCTTGAGTCCTAAATCTTTCTTACAGCCCAACCTTCTTTTTTTTTTTTTCTCTGACCGCTCTCAGATCACCCATGTTGCTTTTTAATTGTAAGAGAGGGCATTGGTCAGTAACTCTCAAGCCTTTGAAGTACTCCCTGTCTTTTCCTGCTTGGGTGGAAGAGGATTAAGACCATTTCCATATTATGCGTAATGGACTTAAACCAGATCTGCCCACCGTTTTTTTCCCCAGTTGTCATAAAGTTCGCTGTCTAATGATTTCCCTTGTATTAGCAACCCCCTCAGATCCACCATTTGTCCAAGTGATCTATTGCTTGTTGGCTCAACAGCCATCAGTTGACTGTTGAGCACCAAGGTGGGTGTCTCTGGACCAATTCAGGTGATCAAACTCTTCCAGAGAATTCAAGAGGATAACACATAATTTAAGTCCAAAAGTAACTTCTGTATCTTTAACAAGAGTTTTTTTTTTTTTTTTTTGCATACTGACCACATGCTTTTTTTTTTTTGGTTGTTGATCCACAAAGAGATTTATTAACACTACTCCCCCAAAACTGATCATTTACAAGATGAACAATAGAAAGAGAGTCCTGGAGATAAAGGCATTGTTATCTTTAGGAAATAGTTTCTTCAACACAACTGAAATGTGGGAAGTTACTGGCAGAGATTTCCAGGTTACTTGGACTCTACAGCAGTACTCGGCCAATTTATTAGTACTTTATTAATTAGCCTTGTATTAGTCATTTAATTTACTTGTACAGTAATGATAAATAGAAGAAAAATGCACAGATATATTACTTTGAAATGTCAGAAAAGTAGAACCGTTTCCACTTCTCACCCGTTGAAGAATAACTGATAATTTTTTCTTTTTGCTGTCATCAGCAACTAACTTTCCCCCCTCAAATAGTGTGCTTTTATTTTTTTCACCCTCTGTCTTTCTAGGTTTGTGGAGTCTTGTGATTTTATAGCCAGGCACTGTCACTTGTATTACCCAGTTGGAGAGGAGGAGGAGGGGCAGGATAAGAAGGTAGTGGGGGTAGAGAGACTTTGAAAAAGTGAAGCATTTGTCATGAGGATTCTTGATTTACAGGACCTCCCGAGACGCTTGATATAGTTCTAGGACTCCCAGAACAGTGTGACAAATGTTTGAACCTTTTTAGGTTTAGAAAAAAATTTTTGTAAAAATTATTACAGGTAGTATAATTTTTTTATAAAATAACAATAAATAACTTTGAATCATTTGGAAGGCTATTGTGATATAGTAGTTTTCATTTATAAGTACCAAAAGCTTCCCAGTGAAATCATTGAATACTGATTGCTATTTAATATAAACTATAAACTGTGAGCAGCTAATGAATATATTTTGCATTCACACATCTTGTTTAACTCTGAACAGTCATATTGCTAAGAAACTGCATCGAGTATTAAAGATTTAGACTTGGAAACTAGGTTTAGAGTAATCTTTAAAAATATCTGTGTTAGTCTTTCTACATATTTTTAGAAATCTCTAAGTTTCTTAGCGATACTGAGTTTGCAAAGGTCACTTTAATATCTCAGCAGTTTCAGTGGTGTAGGCACAAGTGATTTTATTACTTACTTGAGTAAAGGTGTTATGCATATTCAACAGGAAGAGAATAGGCATTAAATGGACATTCTGGTGTTTTTCTTTTCTTTTTTTTTTTTTAACTTGTTTTAAAAAAAAACTTGTTTTCTCATAGTTACTGATAGCATCGGGATGCAAATACGTTCTTTTTATTTTCTGGTTCAGAGGTTTTGTCAGCAAGTATATCTTTTGGTTTAGGAGTGTAAAAGGACAGCCCTTAGGAACCTAAAGCTCTAATCTGTGCAAGTTTTATATTTTTAACACACGGGCTATCAAGTCTTGGTTTCTAAACTTAGGAAGTAGAAGCTGAAAGTTGCACTCTAGGCAAGAATTCCATTATTCATGTGTAAATTAGGAATTCACAGGGTTAAAAGGTTAGAAACCGGCCAGGATGAGGTTTACCCTTGTGATAAAGAGCAGATGACCCCCATTCATTGGCTAAAGCTTTCATGTAGCTCTTCTGCAAAGTTAGTTATTGCCATGAATTGTTCTTGAGGAATGCAGAAATACGAATGTGAACAGACCTTTCCTTAAGTGTCACTGTGGATTCTTATCTCCCCAGCGCATCAGCCTGGCCGAGGAGCCGAGGTTCCTCCCCAAAGGCCCGGAGGCTTGACTTTCCTGTTGTTCATCCAAGCACAAAAGAATTTGTCTAACTTAGTTTTTCTAAAGGAAAGTATAGAGTTAAAGTATTATTTAGGATTTTAAAAAAGGTAATCCTTTTTTCTCGATAGCCATTTAATCATTGCACATTTTCATGAAATTAGAAAGGGGAGTGATGTGTGAGGCTCTCCCAGGTTACACACAGTGATTGGAACAGAAGGTTAAACCGTTTCTTAGAAATTTCAATAGTTTGAACTATGTGTAAAGCGGATTTTTACTTTCCTGGGTGCCAAGTCTTCTACTATGCAGCTGAAATGTTTCACAAGTGAAAAATTATCTGTAAACATTTTGATGCTTCTTGTTTCCTTCATGTTGAAGTAGGTAAAATAAATTCTGAAGGCTCGCATTTGCATGGTAAAACCGTCTCCTATTTCAACAAGTTTAAGATAAGAGACATTTGGGAGAAGTAGCAGGGTGCCGGCTGTGATGTGTAAAGCCTGACTGTAAGCGTGTGATTGAGCAGGAAGCTGGGTGTTTATTTCCTTTCCATAAAAGGTGGAAACTGAAGTCTCAGGATAGAGGGAACAAGAACATAAAGCTGGCTTGTATGTTTTAGGCTTTTCAGGGTGTTCACATGGGTGAAAAACAATTTTTAAGTGAGCATTTGAAGCTGAAAGATATAAGAATTACTGTAATTGGGATGAATTCATTGGTTTCTCCAAATTATGAGGTTTGTTTTGGCATCCACAAGATTGGGAATTCATTTCTATAACATCCTTCCCTTAAAGGGAGGTAGGCTGATTTCCATGAAGTCAGTGTTATTACTTCAGTTTAAATTGAGATAAGACTTGAGTGGGTTGCGGTTTTCTTTTTCTGGGGTGAGATTAATGAAAAACTAATGTGAAAAGTACTGTGTCTCTGTAAAGGAGTAAAACATTAATTATAGGCCAAAATTGATCTTGAAATACGAAGTCAAACTAAAGTAGCTATATTTAAAGATTTATTTTTGAAAAGAGGGTGGTTTATGATATATTCAAAGGAGAAAGATAAGAACACTGAGACCATTAGCCTAGATTTTTGACTAATGATTCTTGGACTCAAGATTGTAGTCTTACTTTTTATTGAGATTTGTAGGCATTGTAAGAGCAAGTTGTTCTTACCTGTATGCCTGTTTACTTCAAATCAGGCTGTTAAGTTAGGGTCAGGCAGTGCAAATACGTAAGTAAAAGTCACTTGATTTTGAAGTCAGGTTTGCGATATCTAGAGGCCTGCCATACTATATATAGGACCTGCCAATACTCTAGTCTACCAATATAGAAGGTTCATTTGATGCTTTTGGGGATTTAGGGACGGGGAAGAACCAACTTTAAAGGAGAGGGGTGTGGTTAGAAGTACATGTTTATTTTAAAAAGTTGATCATATTAGGGGCTGGAGTGATAGTACAGCAGGTAGGGCATACTATCTACATGCCTTGCATGTGGCTGACCCGGGTTCAGTCCCCGGCGTCCCATATAGTCCCCCAAGCACCGCCAGGAATAATTCCTTAGCGCAGTGCCAGGAGTAACCCCTGAGCATCACTGACTGGTTTTCTTTTTTCCTTTTTGGGTGTGATCCAAAAAGAAAAAAAAAAGTTGACCATATTAAGATTGCAAAAGTTAATTTGGGGAAACGAAAGTGCTTATGGTTCTACAGGCTTACCTGTGATGACAGTTGGTTCTCAGAATCTCTTTGGGTAGAAGGTTTATCAGATGCTTCATCATCTCTGGGTGATGGAACCAGTTTTCCCTATTTTGCAGTTGATTAGTGAGGATCATTTCTCTTCTTCGGAAACTTGTAATGCTGTCTCACAGTTTTTCAAAGCAGTTGGGTTTTTAATTTTTTTAAATGAAGGTGGATTCACTTCTACTGAGGGGTCGAATGGTACGTTTCTTTAAGAAGTATCTAAGTGTTTGTTTCTATCCAGCTTCTTAATGGAATTTTCAAAGGGCATTTTGTATGGTCCTCTTTTGTCAGATCTGATTATTTTAAAGAAAAGGGCCTCTCTCTGCAGTTGTTTGCCCGGGGATTTGTTGTCATTGCTCCTGAATTTAACAGCTGGGGCTATTGATGAAGTCCAGAGCAAGTTAAACAGCATCGCAAAATCCAAATATTTTAAGGATGGTTTTAGATGAGAGGAATATTTCAATTAACAAATTGGTCCATTTAAGGTTACTTTTTTTTGAAAATCATGATATAGTTTACTATGATTTTGAGAGGTAGCTTTTCTCTTTCATAGGTGAGGTCAGTTGAATAAGGATTGATCATTTCTGGTTTTAAGCTAGAAATTCTGTTTATATTAAGTTAATAATGTGTCAGGCATTTTGTTCAAGACTCTTGAATTTTTAAAATAGTTGTGATTATTGAGTTGTTTTAAGGGAAACAGCTGGCAGTTATATCCCAAATTAAGTTTCAGTGTTAGTCAAAACTTTTTTTTTTCCATTTTGAGTCACACCCAGCGATGCTCAGGGGTTACTCCTGGCTTTGCACTCAGGAATTGCTCCTGGTGGTGCTTGGGGGACCATATGGGATACCAGGGATTGAACTGGGTCAGCCATGTGCAAGGCAAATGCCCTACCCACTGAACTGTCGCTTCAACCCCTAGTCAAGACTTTTAATATTTGTGAGAATTTGCATTAAGCAGATATTCACTAAAGTGTTTTTGAAACTCACCATTGAAATCTTGGTAACTAAGAGAGAAAGAGGAAGAGTTGTAATCATCGAAGCAATATTGGAGATTGCCTAAAGTGGTCATTTGCTCAGAGCAAGTTAGAAAGTCAACAGTTGACAATGGTGATGTCCAAAAAAGGTAAAAATGTACAAATAACTTGAATGTCTGTGACTCGGAAACCAAGGGAACCGCAGCAGGGAGATGTATCACAGAGGACATAGGTACCATCCTCACAGACGGTCTTGACACTCATCTGACTTTCCAAGTTTGACATTCCTTGTTGTTTTCTTTACTTTTTTTTTTTTTTTAAAAAAACCTCTGGTTCTCAGAAACTGCTTTTGATGGGCTTTTAAAGACTGAGCAGAGGCATGAATTAGAAACTGTTTGTTTTTTCAGTTTCTGGAGAGAGAGAGAGAGAGAGTGTGTGTGTGACTTCTGATTTTACACTTACATCCTCTGGTCTTGGTTCCGTGACTGAAGGAAAGGAAGTTTTCTTTCAAAAATTGGATGTAACTGTAGTCGGACTCTGTTTAGACAGTGTGACAGGATTTTTGTTTTGTCTTTTATTGTTGATCTATACAGCCTGCTTTCTCTAAATAAAGTCAGATAATCCTCTGAGACTGGAGCGATAGTACAGCGAGTAGGGCGTTTGCCTTGCACGCAGCCCACCCGGGTTTGATTCCTCTGTCCCCCTCGGAGAGCCCAGCAAGCTACCAAGAGTATCCCGCCCACTTGGCAGAGCCTGACAAGCTCCCCGTGGCATATCCGATATGCCAAAAACAGGAACAAGAAGTCTCACGATGAAGACGTTACTGGGCCCACTCGAGCAAATTGATGTACAGCAGGAGGACAGTGCTATAGTGCTAATCCTCCGAGACATCCCTTCTCCGTATTCTCCCCACTTGCCTTACCCCTTGCTGTGAGCACAGACAGCTAGAGCAGCTGGGTGCGCTTGTGATGCTCGACGGAATCTCCCCAGTTTGAGCGCAGTGCTTGCACACCCGTGCCTGCTGGCCGTCACGTGCCCTGACGTGGTCACCTGCATTCTGTGTGGAGCGTCACACGAACTTGTTTAACACTCACATACCTGTGTGCTCCTGGCCACGGTGCTCACACACCTGTCTTTGTGTGCCCCTAAGCACCACACCTCATGCTTGCAGTGCTCATGAAGATCGGCTCTGCCGACGGCCCCTCACGGCCCTGTGACCTCCAGGCCACTAGGTACTTTGTCTTTCCTGCCTTATGGTTGTGAGATTACCTTTTTTGGGGAATCCTTGTAGTAATAATGCTAACTTTATTGGAGTATTATTTCCTGTTTGTCGGTGTTAATGAAGGATAGGGGAAGCATGTGGGCTTGGGTGAAGGTTAAGATCGCGGGGGTGCAAGCTTTACATCCAGGAGGCTGTGGTTTGATCCCTGGCACTGTGTGGTTCCCTGAGCACCACTGGATGTGCCCCAATGTAGCACTGTCCTCCCATTATCCATCGATTTACTCGAGCGGGCTCCGGTAACGTCTCCATTGTGAGACTTATTGTTGCTATTTTTGGCATATCGAATACACCATGGGAAGTTTGCCAGGCTCTGCCATGCAGGCGGGATGCTCTCGGTAGCTTACCAGGCTCTCCAAGAGGGATGGAAGAATCGAACCCGGGTTGGCCCTGTGCAAGGAAAACGTCCTACCCACTGTGCTATCGCTCCAGCCTCCCGCCAAACAAAAATAAAATAAATGGGAGACAGAAACATATTTGGAGCATTGCCTGTGTTCAAGTGATAAGCCATCTCTCAGTGTCACTCGCATGACACATTGAAATGTGCACATTGAGCACTCTTCTTTAGGTTTGTTTATTTTTATTACAGTATTTTAGATATTTCACAATAGACATCTGCAGAGCACATGGAAACTTTACGTAACTCAATTTACTGAGTTAAATAAGGGTGTGCAATTTTTCTGTGTATTTTTTGCCTTTTACTTTTTTAGTGTGAGGAGCCATCCTACTTGAAAAGAGGGAAGATTTCCATCCGTGCTAAAATATTTTAAAAATGTTTGTAGATTTTTGATTCTGGTGCCCTCCTGACTGTCCGTTCATAGTTCTCTGCTCAGGAATGACTCCTCATGGTATGCAGGAACATACGAGGTGCTGGATTGGCCTAATGCATGGCAAGCACCTTACTTGCTGTACTGTCCTGTCACTGTCCTGTCCTCCCGTTGTTCATCGATTTTGCTTGAGCGAGCCCAGTGCAAGTCTCCATCTTGAGACTTGCTGTTACGGTGTTTGGCATATTGAATACGTCACGGGTAGCTTGCCAGGCTTTGCCGTGTGGGCTAGTTACTCTTGGTAGCTTGCTCTCCGAGAGGGGTGGAGGAATCGAACCTGGCTTGGCCGGGCTGGCTGCGTGCAAGGCAAATGCCCTACTGCTGTGCTCCAGCCCATACAGAGAAAAAACTATGAAATTAATATGCTGTAGAGTAACATTTGCTGAGTGTTCGGTGGTCTGCGAGGTGAAATCAGTCACAGAATTATTCAGCCAATGTAATGGTACAAACTTTTTGCAGCAGAGGCAATTTGAATTTCCTCAAAGATGGTAGCCTTTTGGGGCTGGAGCGATAGTACAGTGGGTAGGATGTTTGCCTTGCACGTGTCCAATCCAAGTTCGATTCCCAGCATCCCATATGGGCCCCCAAGCACTGCCAGGAATGATTGCTGAGTGCAAAGCCAGGAGTAACCCCTGAGCATCACCGGGTGTGACCCAAAAAGCAAAAAAAAAAAAAAAAAAGGTTGCATTTTAAGAAAACTCCAAGGCACAAGGGATGATGAGTAAATGAAAAAGAAATTAGGTGTGGTTGCTTATATAACCTTAGACTTAACTCTTGTCATTATGATACTATAGAATAGAATTACTGGGGAGTAAAGGGAGCACAGGTTTTGAGCGAAGGGGACACAGGTTTTGAGCAAAGCATTGCTCTCTTATAATTCTGTGGTAAAGTTCCAGTACTTTGAATCAATTTCCATTAAATGATATTTCTGCAAGATTAAATCCATCACATGGCAAGAGACCTAAGACTCAGAAAAAGTTCCAATAGCTTGGACTTTAGTTGGCTACTTTTAGAAGCCCATGAGGTGCCTTGAGCCTTAGGGTGTGCTTTAGAAGAGTGAAAAGTTCTAAACAATTTCTGGTGATTTGAACTGTACCGTGTATGAGTCTAGAGAACTAAGTTGCTTTGCCAAGGACTACAGGATTCAGGTAGTTTTGCTCCTTTAAATGTTGGCACAGAGTAAGAGGTACAGCCTCTATTTTTTCAAAGTAAATCTGCCAAAAAGGGACTGCTAAAAAGTAATAATGAGTTCTGATGTTGCTGACCCATTTTTTTGAAAAAAAGTGCTCAGGGATTACTCTTGGCTCTGTGCTCAGGGATCACTCCTGGTGGTGCTTGGGGAACCTAAGTGGTAGCAGGGATTGAATTCAGGTCCACCACATGCAAGGCAAGGGCATTGTCCTCTATACTATCTCTTTAATCCTTATTGATCCATCTTATGCACACACACACGCACACACGCACACATACACACAAACACACATATGGTACTCTCTTTATTTTAAGAGTTTTGCTAATGTGTTAGTATTTTAACATACATTTTATAAGTTGTTATATTTTAATATAAATATCCTAATACCTTATCCTAAATTAATCACCCTGACATCACTCACTACCGCCACCAGTAGTCTCATTAAGAATGAGAAGGTTTCGGGTCCGAGCGATAGTACATGTTAAGATCCATATGCGAGCCCAGGTTTTCCCAGTTAGTAGCCATGTGGGCCCCAGAATTTTCCAAGGGATCACTTGTGAAAAAAATCATGTAAAGGGGGTGAGGGGCATGGCACAGGATGAGGGTGCAGCTGGTAGGGTAGCATTCAGCGAGGGCCCCCCTTCCAATGTGAGGACAGAGGCGTGCTGCCAGCTCGGCCAGTGTGGCATTTGCCAGTTCTACGGTCCCCAACCCTGAAAGTCCTAGTCAGCTCACCCTGGAGGTCCTTTTGACAAGGATTTCTGCAATTTTGCTATTTTCTGTATACCCTAAATCCTTTTGATCCTCACGTTCTCCATTATGGCTTTCTTTTGTCCTCAGCTGATTTTTTTTAGTGAATTCTTTTTATTTCCCTTTGCCTATTTTAGTAGATATACTTTCCTTGTGGCATTTAGCATTCTAAATTTATAATACCCAGCTTAATTCTGGGCCTAGAATTAGTTTCTGTTCAGCTCAGCTTCCCTTTTTTGTTTTAACAAACTATATACACATTACACCTCATGATGTGGATTTCTCATGGTTTTTATGCGTTTGTCAGTGTTGTGTGTTTAAGGCCACATGTGGCAGAGCTGGAGGGCTGCTGCTCCTGGCTGAGTGCTCAGGGTCATTCCCTGAGAGTGCTCAGGGACCCATGTGGTGCAGGCAACTTCCTTCTTTCCCAGTGTGGCTTTGGAAGTGTCCTTACTTGCAGTGCAAGGAAAGCAAGCACAATAATAAACCTTTCATCCACCTCCTCAGCTCTGCATCTATTTTTTAAATTATGTATGAGATAAAGGGAGATCTTCAGACCAGAAGATAGTCGATTTGCTCGAGCGGGCCCAGTAACGTCTCCATTGGAGACTTTGTTGTTACTGTGTCTGGCATATCGAATACTCTCGGTAGCTTGCCGGGCTCTCCGAGAGGGGTGGAGGAATCGAACTCGGGTCGGCCATGTTGGCCGCTTGTAAGGCGAACGCCCTACCCGCTGTGCTATCGCTCCAGCCAGAAGATAGTAATAATAGTAATTATAGAAATAAAAGTAATTATTTCACTGTTTGTGTACTTTTTGGGGTTCCAGGGATCAGACTCACACCCTCCTCTGTGCTCATCCAATGTTCTACCCGCATCAGCATCTGGCCCCCAATATATTTCTAACTTTTTTGTTTTATTTTTCACTTTGCAAATACAATTTATGATTTTTTTTACTGTTTTATTTTTCAACAGCAGGATAATTATTTCTTTTTTTTTGGGGGGGAGATGGTTTGGGGCCACACTTCCCCGTGTCCAGGTACTGTTCCTGGCTCTGCACTCATCACTCCTGATGGGGTTTGGGGGACCACATGTGGTGCTGATTCTGAACCTGGGTTAACTGCATGCAAAATAAGCACCCTACCTTGCTTTATTCCAAAGCAAGCTTGTACTATTGCTCCAGCCCTTTAACTTTCCTTGAGGGGAGGCCTGAGGGCAACAAGTCTTAGTCTTTATGTATCTGAGAATGTCTTCATTCTGCCTTTATTTTTTTTAATTTTATTAGTGAATCACCATGAGGTACTGTTACAGGCTTACAAACTTTCATGCTTGCGTTTCATACAATGATCGAGTACCCATCCCTCCACCAGTGCCCATTTCCCACCATCAGTGGTCCCAGGATCCCTCCCCTTACCCCCTTCCCATCCCCTCCAGCCCACCCTGCCTCTGTGGCAGGAAATTCTCTCTCTCTCTCTCTCTCTCGCTCTCTCTCTCTCTCTCTCTCTCTCTCTCTTTCTCTCTCGGGTGCTGTGGTTTGCAATAGAGGTATTAAGTGGCCATCATGTTTGGTCTATAGTCTAATTTCGGTCTGCATATCCCATCCCGAGCGGGCCCTCCAAGCACCCTTTACTTGGTGGTCTCTTCTCTATCAGAGCTGCCTTTTCCCCCAGCCTGTGAGGCTCTGCCTCATTTTTTTGAAGGACAGTTTTGATGGCTATACAGAATTCTTGCTTTATCATTTTCTGTCACTTTGAATTTGTCATACCCTGTCTCTGGTGTCTGATGGAGAAGAACAGTTATTGGTTATATTGAGGAGTAATCAGTACATGGCAAAATGTCTTCTCTCATTTGGTGGGGGGTGGTGCTCAGGACTTACTCCTGGCTCTGTGCTCAGGGATCACTTCTGGGGGGCCCAGGGGACCATGTGGAGTGCTGGGGATTGAACCCAGGTTGGCTGCATGACGGAAAGTGCCCTACATGAAGTACTATAGCTCTGTCCCCTCTTATCTCACTTTTTCAATTCTTTTGTTTTTTGTTTTGTTTTGGGGCAATACTCAGGGGTCACTCCTGGCTCTGTACTCAGGAACTACTCCTGATGGGGCTCAGGGGACCATAACAATTAAATTATATGTGAGTATAGATGGAGCCTTTTGATTGATCCTTAATCGCAGACTCATCTCCTTGGGTATGTACGTTTCACTGATTTCAGGAAGTTTGGGCCTTCTCAGCCATAGTTTCTTCTCTGGTTCTTTGTGCCCCATTCTGTCTCCGTGTCAAGTGATTCCTGTAATCCGCATGTTGCTCTGCCAGGATGATGCCTCTCACACACATCCCAGAGATTCTGCTCATTTATCCACTTTTTAAACCATTGTATTCCCTTACAGCTTTTTAAAATTTTTAAATTTTTTTATCTTTTCTTCCTTTTTTTGGAGGGGCCATACCCAGCAGTGCTCAGGGGTTACTCCTGGCTCTGCACTTAGAAATCACTCCTGGCAGTGCTTTGGGGACCATATGGGAAGCCGGGGATTGTACCCGGGTCCGCTGTGTGCAGGGCAAACACCCTACGCACTGTACTGTCACTCTAGGCCCTCCTTTACAGCTTTAATCATTTGTGTTTTCTTTTTTTTTCCTTTTTTGCTTTTTGGGTCACACCCGGCGATGCTCAGGGGTTACTCCTGGCTCATGCACTCAGGAATTGCTCCTGGCAGTGCCCGGGGGATCATATGGGATGCTGGGAATCGAACCTGTGTCGGCCATGTTGGCTACATGCAAGGCAAACGCCCTACCCGCTGTGCTATTGCTCCAGCCCCTTCATTTTTGTTTTAAACATTTAAAGTCCTTTTCTTGCATTTTTTCCCCCAGCTGGACTCAAGTTCTTAAGGGCCCAGTGTCCCTCTTTTCTCTGTTTGTTGCATTTTTATGACAGATTATTTCCTTATGTGATTGTCATTTTTTTTTTAAATCCTGGGTTCATGCTTTTCTTCACCAGTACTGCTTAGGAACCATTTCTGACAATTAGCATTTCTGTTTTGGGTTGCTTGGTCAGGCTCAGGGGAACGTACTGTGTCAGAATCAAACCCAGGGCCCCCCTTGTACAACTGGGTGCTTGAAGCCTCATTAGTCCTCTCAGCCTAGGGTGAAGTTCTCTTTGCTTCTGTTTAGTGTCCCAAGGTTTGTGAGCCAATTGGATCATTAGTGCTTGAGTGTTCTAACCTTTATCTTTAGAATTTACCCAAGTGTGTGGTATAGACCCGAGGCTTGTTTGTACAAAAAGCATTTCTTCTCACTCAGGATAAAGCTTCCGGTTGGTACAGAGGCAGGGTGGGATGGGGGGGAATGGGGGTGGGAGGGATACTGGGATCCATGGTGGTGGAAAATGGGCACTGGTGGAGGGATGGGTATTTGATCATTGTATAATCGAAACCCAAGCACAAAAATTTGTAAGTCTACAACTGTACCTCATGGTGTTTCACTAATAAAAATTATTAAAAAAAACCCACTTCCGGTTGGAGAGATAGTACAGAGGTAATGCTTGCCTTGCAAGTATCCTGGCTCCGTCCCTAGCACTGCATATGGTTCTCCAACCTACTGCCAGGAGTTATCCTGCGCATTGTCAGGTGTAGCCCCGAACAAAAACAAACTCAGAAGAAAACCACCTCGTTTCTAATTTTTCTCATGGGTGAGTTTTTCTACTGACCCTTTCTCCAAGTGCTCTAGGATCCAAACTTCAGGTCTCAGTTAATTCTCTGCGATGGAACAAAAGAGACCACTTACTCTTCTTAGCCTCCAGCGCCAAGAGCCACCAGACTTTCCTGCTCTCACCTTGCCCTTAAAATTGTGCTGTGGTGGGAACCTGGGACTGTTCTGTGCAGCATTTCTTTGGGTTTGCAAGGGGGGGTGTACCATTTTGAAGGAACTGGAATAGGATGAGTCTTTAAAACAGCTCTCCTTGGGGCTGGAGCGATAGCACAGTGGATAGGGCGTTTGCCTTGCATGTGGCCAACCCGGGTTCGATTCCCAGCATCCCATATGGTCCCCCGAGCACTGCCAGGAGTAATTCCTGAGTGCAGAGCCAGAAGTAACCCCTGAGCATCGCTGGGTGTGACCCAAAAAGAAAAAAAAAAAAAACAAAAACCAGCTCTCCTTGCTTCAGAAACTTAGCATGCCTGATTTTTGAGTACTTGGCTCTAAATTTCTAACTTCACTTCTCAATAAGTCCTAGTTCTGTTCGCTTTAGCATTCAGCCTCTTTTCTAAGTACATTCTGTCTTTCCTCAATGCCTCAGCCCAGGGCTACTTAAATGAGCTTTTTCAGTGTCCTGGGCTAATGCTCTTTTCTACCACCAGGGCACTTAAGAAAATTCTTAAGCCCATTGTAGACGCTAAATACTGACTGATTGAGAATCCTTTGTTTAGGCTCATTTCTGATGTAGCATAGCCATTCACTTCCCCAACAAATGCTAATTGAATGCCTGGCCAGAATTAATTAAAAAGTAGTTTAGGCACGAGTGATAATTTTAATAGGAGAAAGGAATTAATAAAGTTATAAAACTGTAGGGTGTGTGCCAGTTGCATCCATGAGTTTATTGCATATTGTGGTTTCATATGTGATATTATTTTGTTATTTTGTTTTGATCACACCTGGCAGCGTGCACTCCCCACTCTGCTCAGAGGTTGCTCCAGCCAGTATTTGGGGCATTGGGCCTGGGTCTTCTCCGCGTGGGATGTATGTGCTCAGTTTCTCTCCTGCTCTTTATGAGTGATTTATTGGTGGGATCTTTATTTCTCACCTTTTTATACTGACATCTTCAGATACACTGAACTTCTGTGAGAGCGTAGTAGAAACAGTAGTTTTTGCCTAGATTCTCAGTGCTTCCTGTTTGCCACATTTACTTCATCCTTCTCTCTCAAGAAGCAAGATGTATTTAGAATACTTCCTCCCAGTGCATCTTCAAACTGAATCTTGAGGGTGGGGAGTTGTTCGAGAGAGGTCCTGGTGGAGGTGGTAACTGATGCTGACCAAGGAAGGAAGGTACTGTTTAGAGGAAGATGGGTAGGCCAGTGAGGTATAGCAGCAAGAAACAGTGTGGTGTATGTGGAACAAAAATCTGTGTTGCAAGAGAGTAGTCCATTTCAAGAAAGTGGAGGCCAAAAATAGAGTCAGTTAAGATCCACTGAAAAATGAAGCTCATTGCATGCCAGAGAAGTGGTCCAGGGGTTAGGACATTTGCTTTGGGGTCACAACCGACTCCAGTTTGATCTCCCGCACTATGCATGGTCCCCTGAGCACCTGAGTGATCCCTAAATACAGAGTCAGGAATAAGCTCTGAGCACTGCCGGGTTTTTCCCCCACCTTGCCGCACCCCCCTCAAAAAAAAAAAAAAAGGAAAAAGAAGAGGTTTACTATATCCCACGTGCCATATTGAGGAACCAGGGATGTGAGCTGTTAGTGATGAGAAATGGATTGGCCAGATTCAAACACAGATTTGGATTCTGTGAGACAAATTGAGTGAACATGGCTGAGGGGACAGAATGGAAGCTGAAAGCATCACTGTGGGCTCCTGGGCAGCCTGAACGGGTATGGAAGTAGGCAGATTTTAGGTTATAATTAGGATTAAAAATGCTATCACTCTGCAGGGGCTGGAGTGATAGCACGGCGGATAGGGTGTTTATCTTGCAAGCGACTGACCTGGGTTCAATTCCCAGCATCCTATATGGCCCCTGAGCACCACCAGGAGTAACTCCTGAGTGCAGAGCCAGGAGTAACCCTTGTACATTGCTGGGTGTGACCCAAAATGCAAATAAATATATTTTTTTAAAGAGCTCTGCATTGAGATGACCAAGGGTGACTTGGTCAGTGGTGGTACCATTCATTGAAAGAGATCCAAAGTCCAGAGCTTTCTTGGACACATCATTTTTAGGCCTTGTGTGACATCTGGATGGATGGTTCAGGAAAGTAGTTGGGGGTCAGAAGAGGCCCTGACTCGAGATAGAGTTAAGGGGCCAGAGTGATAGTACAGCAGGGTGGGCGCTGTCCTTGCATGGGGCTGACCTGAATTTAATCCCTGTCACCCCAGATGGTCCCCTGAGCCCTACCCAGAGCAATCCCTGAGTGCAGAGCCAGGAGTAAGATCTGAACACTGGCAGGTGGGGACCCCAAACCAAAATAAATTGAGATATTTAGGCTTCACCAGGACTTCACCAGTTGGAGGTGATTGTTTTGTTTTTGTTTTTAGGCCTCGATTGGCAGTGCTGTGGCTGCTCTTGGCACAGTGCTCAGGGATGATTCCTGGTAGTGCTCAGGGGATCATGTGATGCTGGAGACTAAACCCAGGCCCTACTGCATGCAGAGCAAACACTAAACCTTTTTTTTTTTTTTTGCTTTTTGGGTCACACCCAGTGATGCACAGGGGTTACTCCTGGTTCATGCACTCAGGTATTACTTCTGGTGGTGCTCGGGGAACCCTATGGGATGCTGGGAATCCAACCTGGGTTGGCCGCGTGCAAGGCAAACGCCCTACCCACTGTGCTATCACTCCAGCCCCTAATTTGAGTCTTAAGTGACCCATCATCGTAAATGTGGCATATCCATGATCATGGAAAGGAGCTGAAAACTAATTGCTTTGAAATGTTTGTGCAATTTCTGCAAAGTGTTTTTAAAAGTTGCTTTTTTTTTTTGGTTAACTTTTAAATACAGGACAGATTGTATATAAGATTGTAAAAATTTGGATGATTTTTAAAAATATAAAGCAGAACTTTCACCTTAATGTAGAAGCAACATAGGTATTGTCCAATTAGTGAACGGCATTTGGCTCTTTGAGCCTGTGTCCCCTTCCATAATAGTTCACAAGATTAATTGAAATTATTGATTTCTGCTTCATCACTAACATACATTTATGAATAGTTTCTTTAGCAACGTAACACAGTGTCAAAGGTCTTAACTTTCTTTCTTTGGAAGAATAAAAGCTTTCAAGTGGCAAATTCCAGAAACCTTCACTGTAGCCTTTCACTTTTTCACTCTTGCATAGAATTACTGAAGAGGCCTGGTTGAAAGAAACATCTCGTAAATCAGTGGGACAGAGTCTTGACTCTCTCCTGCTCACAATCACTGACTACCCATACAATTCCTCTACGGGATAATACTGTATTTTGCTCAATTTTCACAGTTTTCAATAGGAAATGGTTGGTGGAAACTTGTTATCTCATGCTTTTTATATAAACTGCCCCATAGATTTTTTTAAAAACCAGTCTATTAGAGATAATGTGAGACTATTTCACCTATGTTCAATATTTTGAATTTAGCTACACAAGTCAGATCTTTATGAAATCAGAAGGAACCTGTAAAGATTTAGGGATTCAAATATTTTTCTTTTTTTTTTTTAAAGGTTTGTCTTGTAATTTAAAACTCTGGTATCTGTGGCTGAGTTTTCACTGTTTATCAAGATGTTTGGCCTTTTGTTACTCAGGCTACAATTTAACTTAGCTGGTCCCCCCACTTCACACGGGAGGTTTTTTTCCTAACTGTGAATTCCATTTGAATAGGAAAAACCTCTCAATTTCATAATGAGAACTGTGTTTTAGGGATTATCAAATAAATATATGTTTATTTTACACACTGTAAAATCAGCTTTTCAAAGAACAATTTCTCTTTTGATTCAAGTCCATACAAAATAGGGAGACAAAGAAATTAGGTTTTTTCCCTTGTGGACTGGTCGTTGAGCAAAACATTTTAACTAGGTTGTACTGTATTCTTTAAAGCAGATTCCCTCAATCTTTACTTCATGGGAGTTTGCATCTTTTGAGATGTAGCACTGTGCTGAGATTTTCTTGATATCCTTAAGCCCCTCTAATGATTCCTTGACTCCCAGACAGCCAAAGACCATCTGCTGGTTGACTCACAATAAGGGAGGTCAGGAAGTGGTTCCCGAGTTGACAGAGGGAACTGCCCAAAGGTGGTTTATGCTGAATAAAAGTTCAGTCTTTAACAAAACAGTAAACACTCTGAGGGGATGATGCCAGTTTATTGGTTAAATCTGTTGTCATTCCAAATTAATTTCTAAATTTGTGGCAAATGCTTTTTCTTTTCAGGGAAAGTGCTGTATCCTGCTCATAGGATACCTTTAGCATGGTAATTTACCCATACTTTTTTTTCCCCTCCAGTTTGGGTCATTTGGGAAAGAAAGAAATTGTTCATTGACATGCTTTGTTACAAAGGTGGGTTTTATCTCACTTGAAACTGTTGCTAACAGTTACTAATTAATAGTTAGAAACTGTTATTACAGCTTAAGCAAAGTAACTATATTCTTTTTTGACTTTGTTTCACTGCCTTTGGCTTAAAGTTAAGTCTTTTCGGATTCTGAACCATTATTGTTTTCCCAGCCCACCTCTAGGCTACTCAGGGTTTGGGAGAAACTGTCATTCCAGAGAGGACCTTGTATGTCCTAGTCCCAAACCAAAGACATTTATCTCTTCTTTTAAGGAAAAAGGGATTAGGAACTTCCTGCTGCTTTGACAAACACTAAAAGCATCCTTTCGGGCTTGGAGTTGCCCTGAGGTCACTTTTACAAATACTTCAAATACTCTAAAGGCCCCAGATCAGCTCTGAACTCCAGTGGTTCTTGCTTTTAGGGGTAAGTGTTTAGAATTCTTATTAGTCTAATAGCTTTGTTTATAGGATCAATGAATCAACCAAATTAAAAACAAAGTTGGGCTTATCTAAAGAA
Organism: Sorex fumeus; assembly: GCF_029834395.1. Classification (NCBI taxonomy): domain Eukaryota; kingdom Metazoa; phylum Chordata; class Mammalia; order Eulipotyphla; family Soricidae; genus Sorex; species Sorex fumeus. Next base: position 12,145,370 of record NW_026606086.1, on the reverse strand, counting down.
AATGTTCTTATTTCTAAAAGGCAAGTGAAACATATATTGATCAGCCTGAAATTAAGATTAATTTCCTTTGCCCTTTTTACAAGGCCACAGTGGAAACTTAATTCCTTAGACAAAAACACACGTGAACAATTTGCTCCTGAGGTCATTTGATGATAATATTTTGTCATCCTGCAGCTTCAGCTAAACAATAGGGGCATTATTTAATAGTTTCTTTGTAAATATCAAGGCAGCTGATATTTTATTAAATGTTTTTAATGTTACACCTAACTTTTTACAACCTGCGTGGATTAAAATATAGTTAATAATGATACATGATGATATTCAGTAGCATTGAGTAAATTATAATACGGAGATATTTATTTAAAGGGGCCAAGAGAGCTAGTGCAACCCTAATTTCATCTCCAGCGCCAGTATGTTCCCCCAGCACCACCAGGGTTGATCACTGCGCACAGAGCAGGGAACAACTCCTGGAGGCTGCCAGCAGTGGCGCCCCAAAACATAAATAAATAAACATAATTTAACAACAAAAATGTTATAAAGAATTCTCTAAGCGAAATTTCCTCAAAACCCCCTTCGTGGGATTGCCATTCGAATTCATGAAACAGGAGGTTTTTTTGTTCTTTTCTCTTGGTTCATACCTGGCTGTGCTTAGGACTTACCCCTAGCACTGTGCTCAGGCATCGCCCTTGGTGGTGCTCCATGAACCTTATATTCTGCTGAAGATTGATTTGGAATCAGCTACATGCAAGGCAAGGGAGTAGCTCCTGTCTTTCCTCTGTTTATAGCTTTTGATTCACCAAGTTCACTTCTTGATATATGTGATAGAAAAAATTGCCTACACACATAAGGAAGAATATGTAAGAATACTTCTTGATGGGGCTGGGGTGAAGAACAACACACAGGACACTTGCCTTGCATGCAGCCCAGCCCATGTTTGTTCCTGACAACCCCATATGGCCCCCAGAGCATCACCAGAAATGATTCCTGAGTGCAGAGCCAGAATTAAGCCCTGAGCATTGCCAGGTGTGCCCCCCCCCAAAGAAAACAAAACAACAACAAAAATTACATGACCCCCTGAGCACTTGTGAGTATGGCCCCCACCATAAAAGAACTGGAGAGATAGCACATCAGGGTGGGCACTTGCCTTGCATTCAGTTGATCTGGGCTTGATCCCTACATCCCATATGGTCCCCTGAGCACTACCAGGAGTGATTCCTGAGTGTAGAGCCAGGAGTAAGTCCTAAACACTGCTAGGAGTGGCCCTAAAACCAAACAACAACAACAGAAAAAAAAAAGTAAAAGGGGTTGGAGAGATATCTAATAGGTAAGGTACTTGCCTTGAATGTGACTGACCAAGTTCAGTTTCTCAGCACCACACATGGTCCCTTGAACCCCTCCAGAAGTGATCCCTGACCACAGACCCGGGAGTAATCCCTGAGCACTATTTGGTGAGACCCCAAAACAACAATAAAAAGAGCTTTGAGGACAAGGATGTGGCTTAGTAGTAAAGTGCGTACTGGATACACATGAGGTCTGGGTTCAGTTCTGGTACCACACACCAGAAAAATGTTTCAGTTCTGAAATATGGTAAATTGATATATTTGATAAAAATTGGTGCAATGTAATACAAGTTTCTGTTATTTTATTTACTCACCTATAGGTATGAAAAGAGTTTGAATACACAGTCTTTACATAAGTGATTTAAAATGCTTTCCCCCTGTTTTCTCAGAAATAAATAGATCTTCTGAAATTATCTCCTGTTTGCTAAATTTATTTGGCAGTATAGTCTAAGTGTTTATCTTGGGACTGTAGAGATGACCTGGACATCAAGCAGAGGCCTTGAACATGGTTAACCCTGGCTCTATACTCGGTTCCCAAACATTGCTGGGGGCGGCCCAGAAAATCATCAGCACTGTAGGCCCGGTCGGTTTAGCGTCTCAGACCCCAGGTTCAGTGATTGGGCCCAGTCTGCCAATAATGACTACGAGGGACCCCTAGAGCCCCCAGCACAACTTGAGAGGTTGCCTTCACCCCCAGTAGAAAAAGAATGTTTTATCTTAACTGGCTTTTTATTATTTTTCTTTTGGTTTTACAAAAAAAACCCTCTAATTTTCCTGAAAGCTTTGCTTGAAAAGGCTATCAGCACTGTGTGATAACATCTGCCCTGATCTATGTTGGAAAATTACAGCCACTTCAATTGGCTCAGCAAAGCTTCTGAGTTGCCCATGTGACTGTCGCAGGGTTCATTCCATTTGGAAGGCATCACAATGACAGTAACCAGATCATGCGCCATTAGTTTGGTTGTCTTCGTGATCAAGTTGAATGTACAATGAGGGTTGAATCAGCTGCTTTTCAGTTTGCTATTAGGAGGCTTTGCCTCCTTTATTACACAAAGGAGGCAAAGCCACCTGAGATATTTTTTGTAAAGTTTGTTGAAGCAGCAAAGCTGTGTTCTGGGAAATCTTGGCTGGTGCAGAAAAAGAACCTTTCTTTCTATAGACTAAAGCTATGTTTGAGACAGGGGTCTTTGTCTGGCTTTTGACTAGTGGTCAGTGAACTCTGACCAAGCATTTCATTTCACCATCTTGGCCATAATATGGGTTGCTAGTGATTGATTCATTAACACACTAGAGTTCACCTTCTTAGGTCAGAGACTTATCTATCTCTCTGTCTAACTATATTCTCTATAGAAAAGATTTGGTGCTGGCTTATTCATTTTATTTAAAAAGTTATGATGCAGTTATCTGTATTCAGAGGGAGGTTAGTTTGAGGTATGGGAAATGCATAACTTCATTGCTCATTTTAATTTGTTTCAGTTTAAGTCCTATATCTAGGACTATTCTCTCTTTCCGTTTTGTGGGGAGGGAGGGTTTGTTTTCTGGGCCTCCCCTCTCTGTTCTCAGGGCTTACTCCTAGTTCTGTGCTAAAGGATCACTCCTGGCAGTGCTCAGGGAAGCAAATGAGGTGTAGGGATCAAACCAGAGTCTTGCCCTGTGTGCTATCTTGCTCTTTATTTTTTCTTTTTTCTTTTGGGTCACACTTGGCGATGCACAGGAGTTACTCCTGGCTCTGCACTCAGGAATTAATCCTGGCAGTGCTCAGGGGACCATATGGGATGCTGGGAATTGAACCCAGGTTGGCTGAGTGCAAGACAAATGCCCTCCCCGCTGTGCTATCTCTCCAGCCCCTTTATTGTTCTTAAGAAAGGTATTTTTATTGTCTTTTTCAGAAATGTCATGTTTCTTTAAGCATGAAAATCTTTTCTAAGTATTTGCTATAAGTCATTAAAGAAAAAAAAAGTCAGGGTGTTTAACTATCCACAGCTTATAAGAGGTATTAAAAAGATTATTTTTCCAATTAAATTTTCTTTACTTAAAAGGAAGTGACACTCGACAGAAGATGAATTATGAGCTGCAAATTTCTTTTAAATCCTCCAATAAACTGCATTGTTTTTTATTTGACTTACTGATTACATTACAGGGAGTTTGTATATGATTGTAGTGCAGAATTCTATAGTTGCTTGGGTCTGATTGCATATAATTAGTCAAAAATCTCTAAAAGAAAAAATGCTCTCCTTATTTAAAAAGGGCTGTGAATGGTAAGTAGAGTCTATTTCTCCATTACCAAAATAGTAATTCAGAGGTCTTAGGATGTAAAAATAGATGAAGTTGTGGGATCAAAGTGATAGTACAGCAGGTAGGGCATTTGCCTTGGATGCAGCTGATCTGAGTTCGATCCCTAAGCCAGGAGTAAGCCCTGAGCACAGCTGTGTGTGCCTCGCCCCCTCCCTAAACCCCCCAAAAAGATTAAGTTGTTTCTTTGGTGAAACTTCTTAGGAACACGATGGTATAAATTTGATTTAAGTGCTAAATACAAAGAGTTATACCTGGCTTTATCCTACAGAAGGTACATTCTTGATGGTTTTGTTTGATGGTTTTTGGTCTTCACCTGCCTGTGCTCCAGGATCACTCCTCCTGGTTTACTGTTGAGGGGTCACTCCTGGCAGTGCTGGGGCAACAGTATGGAGGCACCAGGGATTGAATCCAGTTGAATTCAGGTTGGCCATGTGCAAAGCAGGCACCATATGCCACCCTTCATTGTTGGTGGGTTTTTTTTGTTTTGTTTTTTGTTTGTTTTTTGGGGGTCACACCCGGCGATGCACAGGGGTTACTCCTGGCTCATGCACTCAGGAATTACTCCTGGCGGTACTCAGGAGACCATATGGGATGCTGGGAATCGAACCCGAGTTGGCCGCGTGCAAGGCAAATGCCCTCCCCGCTGTGCTATTGCTTCAGCCTCATCATTATTGGTGTTTGAAGAATGTTATTCATTGGAAGTATCATATTAAGTGAAATGAGTCAGAAAGAGAGGGACAGACATAGAAAGATTGCAATCATTTGTGGAATATAAAGTATCAGAATGGGAGATTAACACCCAAGAATAGTAGAGATGAATACCAGGAGGATTACACCACAGCTTAGGAGCCAGCCTCACATGATTAGGGAAAGGCAGCTCAGATAGAGAAAGGACCACCAAGTAAAGGATGCTAGGAGGACCTGCTTGGGATGGGAGATACCCGCCAAAAGTAGACTATAGACCAAACATGATGGCCACTTAATACCTCTATTGCAAACCACAACACCCAAAAGGAGAGAGAGAGAACAAGAGGCAGGGTGGGGTGGAGGGTGCGGGGTGGGGTGGAGGGGATGGGGTGAGGGTGGTGGGAGGGATGCTGGGACCATTGGTGGTGGAGAATGGGCACTGGTGGAGGGATGGGTACTCGATCATTGTATGACTGAAACACAAACACGAAAGTTTGTAAGTCTGTAACTGTACTTCACGGTGATTCACTAATAAAAATTTTTTTTAAAAAGCTTATTCATTAGTAGCTAATTTAAAATTTAAATTTGGGAGCTGTTTAGGGAACTAATTTAAAATTTTCAACTTAACAAAGAGATAACTACAAAGATATAAGAAAACTTTAGCTAAATTAAAAAAAATTTACAGATTTACTGTACATTCATAGCACTAAGTAATGCTTTTGTTGGTGGTCTACTATTGTCTTATTATTCTTGATAAGTGGGAATGATTCTTCATCTCTCTAATTGGTATTTTTATCATGTTTATATAATGTCATTCTTCATGTTCAGTATAGGCGTATAAAATGTTACTACTGAAGTGAGTGAAGTTTTGCCCTGCAACAAAAATTATCCCACATAACTACAAGTTTTAGATAACTGGCAAAAGTGACGTTATTGATGTTAAATGATATCCTTAGTAATCACTTCTCCCAGTAGCCTAAACTTCTAAATGAGTTTGAGGTATCATTAGTGCATAAAATTACAGGATAATTTATTTTTAAGTATTTACTGTAGCACTGTCTTCCCGTTGTTTATCAATTTGCTCAAGCGGGCATCAGTAACGTCTCCATTGTGAGACTTGTTGTTACTGTTTTTGGCATATTGAATACTCCACGGGGAAATTGCCAGGCTCTGCCGTTCAGGTGGGATAATCTTGGTAGCTTGCCAGGCTCTCCAAGAGGGATGGAGAAATCGAACCTGGGTTGGCCGTGTGCAAGGCACACGGCTGTGCTATTGCTCCAGCCAAATATTTACTGATACCATTATTCACAGTACCTTCATTGATAGTTTATGCGTGTAACATTCCAGCACAAAACCTACCACCACAGTGTCCCTTTCCTCTACAGAGGTACCAAAGGCCACTCCGGTTTGACAACACCCCTCCTCGTCCTTGTCCCCCACTCAGTTCTTTGGACCAAGTTCCAGTTCTACTGTCTTTGGCCATCTTTTGTCATCCTCTCCACTTACCTTTTGTGTATCTTTAAAACCTCAAATGAGAGATTATTTTTTGTCTGTTCTTCCCTCCTGACTGATTTCACTCAGCATGGTACCCTCTAGTTCCATCCACATTGTGGCAAATTGCTTGATTCCTGGCCTTTCTTACAGCTGCGTAGTATTCATTGTCTAAATATACTACACATTCTTTTGGTTTTGTTTTGGTTTTTGGGTTACCCCACCTGTGCTCTGGGCTTCCTCCCAGCTTTACTCTCAGGGATCAATCCTGGTAGTGCTCAGGGGACCATATGGCATGCCAGGGATCAAACCTGGGTCAGTGTGTTCAAGCCAAGTGCCCTACCAGCTGTGCTATCACTCCAACCTGTCTCATTCATTCTTGATCCATCTATCTGTAGATGAGCATTTGGGTTTGTTTGCATATGTTGACTATTGAATTAAGCACTACAATGAACATAGAATGCATATATCTTTTTGAATTAATGTGTCTCTGTTTTGGGTATAGATGCCAAAAAGTGGTATCACTGGGTTGTATGGGATATAGTCCTACTATTATGAAAGATCTCCATGTTTCAGTAGAGATTGCACCAGACATAAAATTACAAGATATTTAAAGAATACATAGTGGTGATGTGATACTTGTATTCATTGTAAGGGAATTGCCACCATCACAGTTATTTTTGGTGAGAACATTAAAGTTATACTCAGTCAGCAGATTTCAAGGGAACAATTCAGTGTTACCAACTGCAGCCACCTTTTTTTTTATAGAGCCATAAAATTTTAAATATGTTCCTACTTTCTGTCTTTTTAAAAAAAATTTATTAGTGAAACACCATGAGGTATAGTTGTAGACTTACAAGTTTTTGTGCTTGGGTTTCAGTTATACAATGATCAAGTACCCATTCCTCCACCAGTGCCCATTCTCCACCACCAATGAGCCCAGTATCCTTCACACCCCCCTTTCCCCCATCCCACCCTGCCTCTGTGGTAGGGCATTCCCTTTTGTTCACTCCTTTTGGGTATTGTGGTTTGCAAAAGAGGCATTGAGTGGCAATCATGTTTGGTCTATAGTCTACTTTCAGCATGCATCTCCCATCCTGGGAGGATCCTCCAAACACCTTTTATTTGGTGTTCCCTTCTCTATCTGAGCTGCGTTTTCTTCTAGCATGTGTGGCTGGCCTCCAAGCCACGGAGTGAACCTCCTGGTCCTTATCTTGACTGTTCTTGGGTGTTAGTCTCCTATTTTGTTGCTTTATATTCCCCAGATGAATGCAGTCTTTCTATGTCTGTCCCTCTCTTCCGGACTCATTTCACTTAGCATGATACTTTCCATGTAGTGCCACTTGTATGTAAATTTCATGACTTCATCTTTTCTAACAGCTAAATAGTACTCCATTGTGTAGATATACCAAAGTTTCTTTAACCAGTCATCTGTTCTCGGACACTCTGGTTTTTTCCAAATTTTGGCTATTCTGAACAGTGCAGCAATGAACATAGAAGTACAGATGTCATTTCGACTGTACTTTTTTGCTTATCTGGGATATATTCCCAGGAGTGGTATTGCTGGGTCAAACGGGAACTCAATTTCTAATTTTTTGAGAATCGTCCATACTGTTTCCCAAAAGGGCTGAACCAGTCAGCATTCCCACCAGCAGTGAAGGAGGGTCCCTTTCTCGCCACATCCGTGCCAACACCGGTTGCTTTTGTTCTTTTGGATGGGGGCCAGTCTCTGTGGTGTGAGATGATATCTCATAGTTGTTTTGGTTTGTATCTCCCTGATGATTAATGATGTAGAGCATTTTCTCATGTGCCTTTTTGCCATTCGGATTTCTTCTTTGTGAGAGTTTCTGTTCATTTCGTCGCCCCATTTTTTGATGGGGTTGGATGTTTTCTTTTTGTGGAGTTCAACCAGTACTTTGTATATCCTTGATATCAACCCCTTGTGGGATGTGTATTCGGCGAATATCCTTTCCCATTCTGTAGAATGTCTTTGGATTTGGGTCACTGTTTCTTTTGAGGTGAAGAAGCTTCTTAGTTTAAGGTAGTCCCATTTGTCTATCTCTGTTTTCACTTGCTTGGCCAGTGGCGTGTCATCTTTAAAGATTCCATAAGCTTCAATATCATGGAGGGTTTTGCCAACCTTGTCTTCAGTGTACCCTTTGGATTCTGGTCTGATGGTGAGGTTTTAATCAGCCACCTTTTTTTTTTTTTAAGATTCTTTTTTTATTTCTTTTTTCACGTTACGGCAGAAGTTTTGTTGCTTGTTCCCCACCACCCCCTCCACCCACTAGCTCCTGCCAACCATAACCAGACAAGGGGGAATCACTCTTAGGAGTCCGCCATTTTCAACAGAAGACTGCCAACAGCAAGAGCACCATAAATAAAATGCATTTGCGTTTTCTTCTTCTCATAATCTTCCATACTGTTTTCAAGTCTGATTGTGTTTATCCCATGCTTGAACTATTTTAGTGACTTCTGATAGGCTTGGAAAAGCTGTGCTTCTCAGGTTTTATTGTTTGTTTGTCTTTTGTTTTGGAATCACACCACTGGTGCTCAGGGCTTAACTCTTGGCTCTGTGCTCAGGGATCACTCGTGGCGGTGCTTGGGAGACCATATTCTGTCCCAGGAATTGAACCCAGGTCATATGCGTGCAAAGCAAATACCTTACCCACTGTACCACCTCTCAGGCTCTGTGCTTCTCAGGTTTTAAAGTACATATAGGTTTCCTAAATTTTTTTTTTTTTTTTGCTTTTTGGGTCACACCTGGCGATGCACAGGGGTTACTCCTGGCGCTCTGCACTCAGGAGTTACTCCTTGCGGTGCTCAGAAGGACCATATGGGATGCTGGGAATCGAACCTGGGACAGCCACGTGCAAGGCAAATGCCCGACCCGCTGTGCTATCTCTCCAGCTCCCGGTTTCCTGAATTTTTTTTAAAAAGTGCTGCGGGGTCCTGATATAGTCAGAATTTCCTAAAAGTTTTATTTTTTTTTTTTAATTTTTATTAGTGAAACACCACGAGGTACAGTTGTAGACTTACAAATTTTTGTGCTCGGGTTTCAGTTATACAATGATCGAGTACCCATCCCTCCACTAGTGCCCATTCTCCACCGCCAATGATCCCAGTATCCCTCCCCGCCCCCACACCCCCCCCCCCCATCCCACCCTGCTTCTGTGGCAGGGCATTCCCCCTTGTTCTCTCTCTCCTTTTGGGTGCTGTGGTTTGCAGAAGAGGCATTGAGTGGCAATCATGTTCGGTCAATAGCTAGAATCTGGAATTTGCTAAAAGTTTTAAGGCTGCTTCAGTTCAAAGACCTGACATACAGGTCACAAGGCCTGGAACCAGAGAGCTAGCACAGCAGGTAGGGTGCTTGCTTTGTACCTTGCCAACTTCAGTTCAGTCCCTGGCAGCCCCTGTGATCCCAACATGAGTGATACCCAGGTATGGCCGCAAAACGGAAATAGCAAGGCAGAAAAGCGAAAAGACGTAAGATTTTTCAACATGTAATCCCTGCTCGCCACCACATCTCGCCATCTGCCTGCTGCCTCTTCTGTACATGCCACAGCCCTGCCACCTGGAATTTGAGCTCTGTGACTGTGCTCTCTCCTTGCTCTGTTCCCCCCTTCCGCTACTCTCTGCCTGTATGCTCAGTGCTCACCCTCACATGTCACCTCCTCTGGGAGGTCTTTTCTGATTCCATCTTCATTTTATGGTCACCCCTCAGCCCTGCTGTTACAGGGCTATGCTTTCATAGAGGGCTTGAACTGTGTAACGCTTTAGTTGGGTTTGGGGTCATACCCAGTGGTGGTCAGGGATCATTCTTGATGTGGGACACAGGGGACCCTTTTTTGTTTTAGCGGAAGCACAGCGTTGTGAGGATTTAACCTGACCATGTAAGTGCAAGGCCTTCCCCATATACTGTATTCCTGGCTGTTTCTGTTTTGAAAAAATGAGTGGTGAGTTTGCTTGGACTGGACTAGAAACTTCACACTGGTGAATGATGTGGCATGTTGACCAAATAATTCTATAACCAAGGCTACTCAGAAGTAGGTAGGATTGTGGGCAGAACACCCTCTCTGCTGACATTAGGAGTGATGAAATATTCAGTCTAGTGGAAGGATGGAGAAATATGTTTTTGATTCCCCTTGTATAGGAAGGGCTGGAGCAATAGCACAGCGGGTAGGGCATTTGCCTTGCATGAGGCCAACCCGGGTTCGATTCCTCTGCCCCTCTCGGAGAGCCTGGCAAGCTACCTAGAGCATCTTGCCCTCACGGCAAAGCCTGGGAAGCTACCCATGATGTATTCAATATGCCAAAAACAGTCACAAAAAGTCTCACAATGGAGATATTACTGGTGCCAGCTTGAGCAAATCAATGAACAACGGGAGGACAGTGCTACAGTGTAGTGCTTGTATAGGAAGATTAAAAGGAGGTGAAGTTGGAGTAGAAGAAACTTCCTTTCTTCTGTGCAGGAGTGTGTGTTTCCTCCAGAGACTTGGCTCCAGGGCACAAACTAGTGTCACTCTGGTAAAGGTTTGCGGCACATCCATGGACTCACCACTGGGACTACAGCTCAGGAAATGTTTAAAAAGGGGCCAGGGTGGGGTGAGGCTGCCTGGGGGGGGTTTGGGCATTGGACTCTTGGCTCCACTCTTTATAATATCTCTGACCCTGCCCAAATAGATCAACCTCTTGGAATGTTTTTCTCCTACCTTTTAGTGAAGGTGATGTTATTTGTCTTTCAAGCTATTCTTGAGTATTGAACAAACTCCTGCGTATAAGGCAGTAATGGGATAATTTCCTCTTCTCCCTGGAGGGATGTGTAGTCAACATAATAAATAAAAGTGAGGTACAATATTATCAAAAGACTTCATTAGGCTACAGGCAAATAGCTTGGGACTCAAGTTCCTCTTTATGAATTCACTTTATTTATTTTTGTCTTTCTGAGTCACACCCAACGATGCTCAGGGGTCACTCCTGGCTCTGTACTGAGGAGTGACTCCTGGTGGTGCTCAGGGGACCATATGGGATGATGAGGATCCAACCCAGGTTGTCTGCGTGCAAGGCAGCCCTCTCCACTGTGCTATCACTCTGGCCCCTATGACTTTCCTTTAGCAAGGTCCTCTGATTTGTGGTCATGTGTGTATACCTACATTTTTTTCCCTGTCCTCAAATGCTCTTGGTATTTAATAGCTGTCACTGTCACTGTCCTCCCGTTGTTCATCGATTTGCTCAAGCGGGCCCAGTAACGTCTCCATCATGAGACTTGTTGTTACTGTGTTTGGCATATCGAATACGTCATGGATAGCTTGCCAGGCTTTGCCATGCAGGCGAGATACTCTCGGTAGCTTGCCGGGCTCTCCGAGAGGGATGGAGGAATTGAACCCGGTTCGGCCTGGCCAGCTATGTGCAAGGCAAACGCCCTAGCACTGTGCTATCGCTCCAGCCCCTTTTTAATAGCTACTAGAAGATAAAAGAGATATCCAGACTTTTCATGATTATTGATTCCCAGTTTATAACTGGGATGCAACAAACTAATTGATGGAATAAAATATAACTATATTTATAAACTTTAATTATGTTGCATAACAAGCACTTAATATTCACCATGAATGTCAGGGTGTTTGGAAGAAAAAGGGGGAGCAGGACGTTGATAATCTGAAGAATCGATATATAAAATAATGGGAAAAGAGTATTGTAATGTGTCAGTCAGTAACTAAATATACTGTGCTCTTCCGTTGTGTAAGAGTCTTTGAAACAAGCATTTGGAAGAACAAAAGTAATGTTAGTAGAAACGTTTCTGTTATAATTTTGATGGATTTTGTGATTATTTGTTCCTCATTACAAATTTCTACACGGATAAAGTTGCTAGGTGATGTGAATTTTGTTACAAAACCTCAGTCCGCTGTTAATGCTTTCCTGATCCTTCTGTTTCTCCGACTGATGCAAAGTGTAAAATTGCATGGAATGTTCTTCCTGCACAGTTGAGCTATTAAGCAGAACTAATTCTTTATGGAATGGCAACAAGGCATAAGAAAAGGCATCTCTTGGATTAGGCAATAGAAGGCAATCACTTGGCAAATGGCTGAGAGGGAAGCGGTCCCCAAAGACAAAGCAGCCGTGCTTTTTCTCTTCCCCTTGAATTCATAGCAGCCACACAAGTCGAGCAGCTTTGAAGCTGGTTAATGTGGCTTACTGTGCATGTTTTTTTTCTGTACCATTTCCTGCTAGTCTCTGCCAGCAGTGAGGCCAAGCATAATCACTTGATAAACGCATTAGCATGTCCCAGGCGCTGCTGTGGCCACACACTGATGCCGAGAAGACAGATAATTTGAGAAGAGGAAAAGTCCCAGTTGGGGACATCTTTCAAAGTGAGATCGGATTCTCCTCTCACACCAGCAGCACTCCGGCTACATTAGGAGAGTACCATCTGGTGACTGATTATTTTCAAAAACAACTTTTTAAAGGAAAGATTGAGTTGCAGTTGGAGGAGATCAAAGGTAAACAGAGTAGCGATTTGTTTTTATCTCGTTTTATTTAAAAATGGAAATCAGGAAGCATTAGTAGTAATTTAGTGATACTTAACAGTTACAGAAAACTCTTTTGTTTGTTTTGGTTCCTACCCAGTAGTGCTGAAGAGTACTCAGGGCTCAGTGCTTGGGTGCTGCCCCTGGCTTTGTTCAAGGAACCACCTGATATTTGGGATTGAACCCAGGTTTCCCATTGAGCTGCATCTCCAGCCTTGGATTTTTCCTGTTGATGTTTTGTTCCTGTCTGATGTGTTCAGCTGTGTGATTTTTTTAAATTTTGTTCCTAATCTCATTTTTGGGCTGGAGCGATAGCACAGGGGTTTGCCTTGCATGCAGCCAACCTGGGTTCGATTCCTCCGCCCCTCTCAGAGAGCTCTGCAAGCTACCGAAAGTATCTCTCCTGCACAGCAGAGCCTGGCAAGCTCTCCATGGTGTATTCAATATGCCAAAAATAGTAACAACAAGTCTCATAATTTGTTGTGAGACGTTACTGGTACCCGCTTGAGCAAATCAGTGAATAACGGGAGGACAATGCTACAGTGCTAATCTCATCTTTAGATTTCTCCCATAACCGCTCACTTTGTTAGAGTATATGTAGCCACATATACTTGAAGTATATCTATGCTCTTGTCCCCCAAACCTGTGGCTTGTTGGGGGATGGGGAGGATAACACTGTTTTGTCCTTCCTCAGGTAGCTTATGTTTATCGGGTCACACCCATCCCAGGGCACTGAACTTGTATTATAAGTTAATATTGCCTTTCTCCTCTCCTTATGTCTTTTGAATAGTTTACCTTAAAGCAATGTCCTTTCTGTATTGGCACAGGAAGACAGTTAATATTATGCTTTGTAACTTGGGAGTTGATTGACTCCGAATAATATTTACTCCTGGGCATCTGCTTTCTTGACTCAGTTGCCCTTAGTTCCTAGCACCCCAAAAGCAGGTCCATTCAGTCCCTTGAGCCCTAGTGAGAGGTCTCAGAACACTCATCCTATGGACCCAGGGCAAGCTGTGAGCTACTTTGGCACTGAAATGGAACAGGTCAAAGTGCCACAATACTCAACTATAAGTTGAGGACATGATCCTGGACAAATGCTGTCATGATCCAAAATTAGCGACGAGAGTAGGACCCTGCTGGGGCTAGGAAGATTAACCTGGCCTGAGGACTGCAGAATGTATAGTGAGATGTTCTGAGGAAGAACCAAACTAAGTTTATATCTCTTACTGTGCTCATACAGAATGACATTGCTAGAAATATTAGAAGTAGATTTATTACAACTATTTAAATAGATTACTAACTGAGCGAAGAACACACCCTTGTTGGGATCCCACCCTTGAGCGATCTGGAGTAATCTCCTTAGATGAGATTTTATCCTTGAGTTAATCTCCTGGAGGAGTGGTCTTACCTCTCTTTGTTAATATTAATGTTAAGGGCTGGAGCGATAGCACAGCGGGTAGGGCGTTTGCCTTACAAGCGGCCAACATGGCCGACCCGAGTTCGATTCCTCCGCCCCTCTCGGAGAGCCCGGCAAGCTACCGAGAGTATTCGATATGCCAGACACAGTAACAACAAAGTCTCCAATGGAGACGTTACTGGGCCCGCTCGAGCAAATCGTTGATCAACGGGAGGGCCTTTACCTTTACCTTTACCAACCCACCTTTGTGTCACCGCCTTACGTGATTGCTATATAAACTAAGACTGTAGGCCCAGGAGAGAGAGATCAGAGTCAGAGCGAGAGCAGCTCAAGCTTGAGAGAGAGAACAGCCATCCTGATCCAGGCCACATGCAGGGCTCAAGAGCACTGAATGGCAGGCGGTGAGAAAGAGCCGTCCAGAGAGCCCGCAAACACGCAACTTTCAGCATGCTGAGATTTTACAGGAAGGAAACTGGAGGTGGGGTACCATCGGTACAGAAAAGTTTTGGAAGCAAGGCTGCAGGGAACTGCTGTGGCCGCAGGTGAGGGTCCCAGGAGAAGTTGTGAGTCCCATATTGCAAATCTCCAGTTAGTGCAGTAGCTGCAACTCCACTTCAGAATGAATGGGGCACTGGCCTGCATGGAAAATGTTATACCTTAATTTTAGCATCTGATGGTGCAGTTTTGTCTAATTTCTTTTTTCTTTTTGGGTCACACCTGGCGATGCTCAGGGGTTCCTCCTGGCTCTGCACTCAGGAGTCACTACTGGCGGTGCTCAGGGGATCCTATGGGATTCTGGGAATCGAACATGGGTCAGCTGCATCCAAGGCAAATGTCCTACCTGCTGTGCTATCACTCCAACCCCCGATGGTGGAGTTTTAATTCTTTAAAAGTTCTCCCAAGTTCAACGGGTTTGGTCAGATGTGACTCCAAGGCCTCTCTCAAAAATGTGAGATTCTCTTGGATCGAACCAGTCGACTTGAGGGCAGATTCCCATAATTCCAAGCCTTGCCTCATGGGGTCTGTCAGGATGAGTGTTCTGAGACCTCTCACTAGGGCTCAAACTCCATGTGTGGGAGCAGGGCAGAGAGGGGCTAGCGCCTGGGCATGGTGCTGTGTGCGTGCCTGCGGGTCCCACTCGAGCACATGCACAGAGACCCCTCCACAGCTGCTGTGCCAAGAGGCAGTGCCGGCGTGTATGCACACATTCATGTATGCACACATTCATTCCCGGAGGTGTCCCTTCGACTGTTTCAGCACTGGAGGCTTCACCGGCTGCGTGTAGTCACACCTGCCTCTCTGGAACGTGCTTCATTTCTGCCTTTTAGAATAGAGTTGTGGACACTTTCTAAAGTGAATGTCAGGCTAGTTTCAGCCTTTCATAGTTTCCAGGTTACTGTTAAACTGATGTGATGCTAGATCCACTCCGGATGAAGGAAGTGACGACTGTAGCGAGTTGTCTCTAGCCTCCTGGTCCCCAGGGCCAGGAGAGGAGCAGCAAGCAGGTGCTCCAGGGTTCCTGAGACAGACTGGCTGGAGCAGTGCCTGGGGCAGTGAGAGGGGTCCTGTTTCTTTTTGGGACCCTGCTGGAGGTAATGGCCTGCAGGACTGGCTACCTGTGTGCTGGGGCGTTGGCCATGACTCAAAGGGTTTTGCACGTGAGAGGCTAAATTTGATCCTGTGCATGGTCTGATCCTCTGAGCACCGCAGGGGAATATAATTCCTGAGAACAAAAACAAATGAAAATTGCCTGTGTTCTGGTCTTACTGATTTTTTTTTAAATTAGGAGTGTTTAGAGAGTGTAAAAGCTTTTGTCTGCTTTGTGAGGAACATGGCCTTTTGACATTTTCATTTTTTTTGGTAATTTGCATACAGTAAAATTCTATTTATTTTTTCTTTTTGGATCACACTCAGTGATACACAGGGGTTACTCCTTTCTCTGCACTCAGGAATTACTCCTGGTGGTGCTCAGGGGACCATATTATAGGATGCTGGGCATCAAACCCAGGTCGGCCACATGCAAGACAAATGCCCTACCCGCTGTGCTATCACTCCAGCCCCTAAAATTCTTTCTGAGGTCATCATTATATGAGTTTTGACAGGGATATGGCTGTGTAACCATCACCATGCCAGTGTACAGAAGAGTTTTCTCTCTGTAAAACACTCTGGTGCTGGGCCAGAGAGCAGAGGGGCTCAGGCTGTTGTCTGGAACAGCGCTGATCCCAGGCTGAACTCCTGCCACAGAACTCAGGGTAGCCCCAAGAACCCTCAGTATGGCATAGACACCCCCAAAATGAAAAGCACAGAAAACATTCTCATGTGTTGCCTTGTATAGTCATCCCTAACTTTGAGCCGCCTCTGTATTGTGTATTTTCTAAACTTTTGTATAAATGGTATTAGTTGGTATGTAGTCTTTTTGTTCTTCTTTCACTTAGCATAATGTAGTAGGTAAATTTTAGTGTCTCAAAAGTTTGAGTGTCTTGGGCATATCTCAGGAATTTACTTCTTTTTACTGCGGGGTAGTTTTTCTCTTGTACAGATTTACTATAGTTTTCCGTTCAGAGGTTGAAGAATGTATTTGTTGCTTACAGCTTGGGGTGTTATGTTGCGCTAGTTTCATTGCCATCCTGGCAATTCAGCACAGGTCTCCATACATGCGAGACTAACTGTACCACCCAGCTGCCACCCTCGCGCTCAGTTTTTGGTGATTATGAATAAAACTTGTGAACTTTATTTTGCAGGTTATGTGTGAATGTAAGCTTTCATATTTCATGCATAAACATTTTGCTGATTGTGCGATAAACTTTATAAGAAACTCCCAAATCATTTTCCAAAGTGGAATCATCAGTTTGCAGCATGCACGAGAGTTCTACTTGCTCTGATTTCTCATCAGCACTGGTATTGTCAGTGTTTTTCTCTGGATCTGTTCTGATGATTTTTAAGGGGGTTCTCTGTGGTTTTAATTTGCATTTTCCTATGTCGTGACTAATGCACTTAATTGCATTTTTATGTGTTTTGTTGCCATCATTATATATTCTAAAATCTTTGGCCTATTTTTAAAATAGCATGTTGGGGTTGGAGAGGGTGCTTGACTTACACAGGCTGACCCAGGTTCCAGCCCTGTACATCCCATATGGTCCCCCAAGCCCTGCCAGGAGTGATTCCTGAGTGCAGAACCAAGAGTAACCCATGAGCATAGCTGATGTGACCCCAAAAAAACAAAATAAAAAAATAAAAAATTCAAGTCTTCTAATTACTGAGTTTTGATGTTTCTTTATATATTCTGGATATATACTTTGTCAGATATGTGATTTGTAATTTTCCTCCCAGTTTTTGACTTGTGGTTTCATTTTTTGAGTTCTTTTTCCTCCACCAAAGCAGGTTATTTTTTTATCAAGTCCACTTTTTTTCATTATTTTCTTACATGGATTGTTTTTCGTGTCATATCTAGGAACTCTTTGCTTAACCCAAAGTCACAAAGATTTATTTTTTACAATCCTTTCTTAAAGTTTATTTTGTGCTTCACATTTAGATTTATGGCCCATTTAGAGTTGTGTTTGACAGATAGGTCTCCTGCTCACTTATACTGGGCTTGGAAAGAGTACAAGCCTTAATCCTCAGGTGATACTCCTGTCACTGAGACCCATTTGTACTCCAACTCAGGAGCTCAGGTATGATGCTTAGGAAACACACCTGTAACTTCTTCCCCCGCAAAGGGCATGTGCAATGGATGGCACCACCTCTAGGGAGATGATGGCCCAAGATTGCATGTGAAGGACCGTGAGTGAGCCAAGATCAGGAGGAGACCAGATTCCTTTGAAAAGGTTTCTCTGTCCCCAGCTGGCCACTGCTATGTCATTGACAGAGCCACTGAAAACGGAATATACTCCATTGATGGATGAGCTGGGAAAAGGATACTTGAAACCTAGTTTGGAAATTTTTTTCATATTTTTGAAGGAGAACAGCAAATTCGTACCTTTCTTTTTCTTTTTTTTGTTTGTTCATTCATTTTATTTCTTTATCTTCCATATAGGAGGAAGCCATAAAGTGTTTATTTTTGTGATTGACTTTCTTCAGTTGGCCTGTTACATTACATGCTGATAATATGTTTTATTGTAACAACTTAGCTATTCTTCCAACAAACAAAATTCCCTGTTCTAGTCTTCTAGACCAGGCAAAAGGCCTGGACTGAGGTGTCTGTGGGGCAGGTTTACTGTGCCTCATGTTTCTAGATGGTCAGTATAATTATTTAAATTATTTTAATATTTAAATCCCCCCGCCATGGTCACATAGACTCACATCTTCTTGATACACTCTCTTTGCAGCAATGTTCAGCCAGTGTGAATCTGTTAGACCCAGATTTCCTTACGTGCAGACTTTTTGCAAGTCTGAAAAAAAAGGGTTTGGGGTAATGTGTTAGTATTTCATTTAAAATTAAAATTGTAAGAGTGGGACTCAGTAGTTGAGCTAGCTTTAAAAGATTGTCAGTACTATATAGTATGATATCATTTTTTTTATCTAGCATATTCTGATTAGCTTCCCCCCACACTCCCCGTAATAATGTAGTTATTTTAAGGACTATAAAAGTTCAGTAGCACTGTAGCTCTGTCCTGTAGGATTGTTCTCCCATTGTTCAACGATTTGCTCGAGTGAGCACCAGTAACGTCTCAATTGTGAGACTTGTTGTTACCGTTTTTGGCATATCAAATACATCACGGGGATCTTGCCAGGCCCTGCCGTGTGGGTGGGATACTCTGGGTAACTTGCCAGGCTCTCCCAGAGGGATGGAGGAATCGAACCCCGGGTCGGCTGCGTGCAAGGCAGATGCCCTACCTGCTGTGCTATCGCCGCAGCCCGAAAGTTCCACGGCTGTACCACCCTGAATACGCCCAATCTCTTTTGATCTCAGAAGCTAAGCAGGGTCGGGCCTGGTTAGTAGTTGGATGGGAGACCACCTGGGGATTATAAAAGTTCAATAATCAGAGCTAAAGTAGCTTCATTAGACTTGTTGTTCACCTTATTTGGGACTGAACTGCCAGCAGAAAGTGATGCGAACATTCACCGTATGCTGCAGGGTCTGGTGGCCGAAAGCAAAGTAAGTCTTTTCAGGGGAAGAGTTTCCTTTTGTTTGGAGGAAAAGGAGGTTCACTGTTTTCGCTCAGACTGCGACCGAGTGCCTGCCGTATGCAGCTCATGCTGTGACCTCTTGCGACACACAGATAAGGCATGTTTTCTGATCTAAAGGAAGTTGTGTTCCAGGGCAATAGATGGGATCAGGGCTGGAAACTTGAGTACATTGGAGGATTAGAAACTTCCTGGCCCAGCTGAGTGGAATTGACTTGAAGGACTCTGCCACTCTGCCACTCTTTTCAGCCCAAGTGATCGTGGGCCGCCTGGTGCTGGCTAGACAGGACTAATAGACCAGCAAGGAAGCCCACACATCTCAGGGGGTAGTTAACGGCGTCTTTTGAGATGAACGTAACAGGCAGATACCAGGGGAGTCTGTGAGGGTGCTGTGTCCCAGAGCTATTTCTTGAAGTGTGGAAGGTTCTGGTGCACCGGCTGGCAGAGATGAGGCAGTGGGCACGAGCTCAGGCTCTGCTCCTCCCAAACCCACAGCCCCTCAAATCATTGCCCAGCCACAGGCTCTGTTCCCAGAAGTCCCCAGTTCCCAACTTTGTTAGAAAAATCCTGGCTTTCATTTTGTTTATGTTTATTTGAACACATATTTCATCTAAATATTCCGTTTGGAAAACAAAAGTAATTGTCAGAATTATCATGGAATCAGGCAGGGTAGTATGCTCACTGGAAATCAGGATAATAAGCCCATTTTAGAGAGTAGCTAGAGAGAGGTTTAGTGGGTAGGGCTGTCACTGTCACTGTCACTGTCCTCGCGTCGTTCATCGATTTGCTTGAGTGGGCCCAGTAACATTGTGAGACTCGTTACTGCGGTCGGCATATAGAATACATCACGGGTAGCTTGCCAGGATTTGCCATACGGGCGAGATACTCTCGGTAGCTTGCCGGGCTCTCCAAGAGGGGCGGAGGAATCAAACTCGAGTTGGCCGTGTTGGCAGCGTGTAAGGCAAATGCCCTACCCGCTGCTATCGCGCCAGCCCCATAAATGCTCAGACCCTGGTTCAAATCTCTGATACTGCATATGGTTGTCTGAGCACTGCCAGGGGTGATCCTTGAGCACAGACTAAGGAGGGTGTGGCCCCCAAATCAAAAAGAACAATCAGTTGTATAGAACTCAGCACAGTTTTAAAATACAGGGTTGGCATCCAAGACGGTCATCTCATTTTTATGTTATTTTTATTAAACATTCTTCCCCCCTCCCCCCGTAAAATAACTTAAAAAAAAACAAGCAGAAAGAAAAATACGAGCAGCTTCTAGCCTAGTCTTACAGGTACAGTGGATAGCTTCTGTAGGAAATGTGCAGCTTTGGTTGGGTTTTCGCTCAGTCAGTGCGGTGTCTGCTATCTTAATGCTTCCGTTACTTGCTTTCTGTTAATTTTCTGTTCAGTTGCGTGTCAGTCGTCAAGCACAAAGTCTCCAAGTGAATCAGTCTTGATAAAGCGAGAAACGACAGCTGTGTTTTGGTGAGAGAAGCTTGGAGCAGACAAATGCACAGTTGAAAAGACAGTGCCCTGGATTCACGGACAGGCGTCTTTCTGAGACTGCAGGCCCTGGGGATATGGACTGCAGAACGTCAGACAGAGGCTTCCCGTTCTTGATGAGCTGCTCTAAACTCTCCGGAGCTGCCTGAGCACAGGAGATGGGGAGCTGGCAGGGGTGCTGGAGGGTCCTGTTCCTGCTCCAGGGCACCCTTGTACCACCCAGTGACCCACTGCCACTGACAGCCCTTGAGCAGTTGAAGACCTCAGAACCCCGGCTTATCCATTAGAGCCAGGCATGTGAGCTCTGCGTCAGCCTTCCCAGAGACTCAAGTGTTTCTGTTTAGTGAAAAGATAATCATATTTTGATGGGGGGGGGGGATCCTTAAGGGTCACTCCTGGTCAGGGACCATGTGGTGCCAGCGATTTAATCCAGTCCACCTGCATGAAAAGCATGTTGGCCCTGAACAAATATTTGTATTTTTTTTCCTACTGGAGCAACCCAGTGATTTTTTTGGACTCTGGACTCAGGGATTCTGCCTTATAGTGCTCTGGGAAGCACTTAGGTGCTGTGATCTAAGTGGGGTGAGCAAACACTTTAACCCCTTTACTATCTCTCCGGTTCCTGAACTAATATTTAAAATGCAATTTTAAAAAGAAAATTCTTTTCTTAGGTTATTATTGTAACTGTATTTTCACTTGTTGGATGGTTTGTTTATTTTAGACTGGGTATCCATAATTTTAGTTGGCTTTAAAATTATGTATCTTCATCATCGTAATCACCATCATTACTATTATTTATTTCCTCATGTTATGCTGGGGCGAGGCAGAGTCCAGGGCTCTGTCCAGCTTTGCCAGAGACTGGAGGCATGGTGCTGGACATGTGCCCCTTAACCCCTATCCCCCAGCCCAGAGTTACTGTGTCATGCATTGAAGTTTCATTCATTTCATTCATTCATTCATTCATTCTTAGAAGTCTGAATGACATGTTTAGTATTATCACCTTACATTTCCTTTGTAGAAGCCCATATATATCTATATTGCTTTCCGGTCGAATAAAAGTTTGGGGGGCTGGAGTGATAGCACAGCGGGTAGGGCGTTTGCCTTGCACACGGCTGACCTGGGTTCGAATCCCAGCATCCCATATGGTCCCCTGAGCACCACCAGGAGTCATTCCTGAGTGTAGAGCCAGGAGTAACCCCTGTGCATCGCTGGGTGTGATACCCCCCCCCCAAATAAAATAAAATAAAACTTTGGGAAACATTTTCCTCTTGGCATCTTAGGTCCTTTTTCTTTCTTTGAACCATAAATCATACAAACAAGTGACTAAGTGGATGGGTGAAGAGGAAGAAGTCACACATAAAATAGGCACTCCCATTTATTGTGTTTGCAGAGTTGCTTTTGAAGACTGCGCATGTGTTTGAGACCTTGTTTCTGCCTAGTTTATAGAGCTCTGGTCTCTTAACAGCTCTGCTTAAAGACTTCTTGTAGAGCTCTGGGTTTCTTTTAGCTTGACTGGTGGGCAGAGGAGATCAGATTTCACAAGGCTGTAGACTTGTAAAATCATTCCTAACCTAGATAATCAAAGCCTGCAGCGAGGAGAAAGATAAAATTTGCATAGAGACACAAAGTGTTTGGCACTTAAGTAGATTCAAAGTGTTTAGAAATGCTAAAAATAGTTGTTAAATGAAAGTTTTTGGTGGGGACTAACATTGTAAATGACACTTTTCCACTCCTTCAAAAGCACCATTTAAAAAAATAAAATAGGGGCCTGAGAGTAGGGGAAAAAGTACTTGTCTTGCTAGTTCCTTACCCTGGCTGGTCTTGATGCCCAGTGTGGCAGTTTGTCCCGTGAGCACCTCCAGGAGCAATCCCTGAGCCCAAGAGTCATCCCTGAATAAAACTAGTTGTGGCCACAACACGAAATGTTAAACAAAAGTCAAAATACAAATGCTTACTTACAGGAAAACCTAGTTCATAGATCATATTTTTATGCTTTTCTAGCACTTCTAAGCTTTGATAGAAACTACAGTTTAATTTTTTTATTGTAAAGTGGTTTCTCTTCAGATATTCTTTCTCTTAAAAATTTTGATTTGACCATACTGGTTGGGGAGAGACCAAACATCCATAGATCACAGGTGATAGTCTCGTCCAAGAAGTTCAGAGCACTTAGAGGGAGAGAAATTTTTTTTTAAAAAATCAGGTAGTGGAGCAACTCTTTCTCCACTACCTGATAGTACATATTTTTTTTCCTTAAATTTTTATTAGTGAAACACCATGAGGTACAGTTGTAGACTTACAAGTTTTTGTGCTTGGGTTTCAGTTATACAATGATCGAATATCCATCCCTCCACCAGTGCCCATTCTCTACCACCACCAGTCCCAGTATCCCTCCCACAATGTAATTACATTTTTATCAAATCTGGTTCACTTCCAGTGGTGCCTGGAGGGTCCTGGATGAACCCAGAACCTCACGCGAGCTAGGCATGAGCCCTGCCACTTGAGCCATATCCCAGACCACTGCAATGAGGTGTTTTTAGAGAAAAATAAGATAGAAGTAGACCCGGGGGAGGGAGGGAGAGGAATTACCATACATAATCCTATGATTCCCTGGATTCATTTGTCTTTTTGTAATTTTGTTCCCTAATATTTCACATTGAGAAAGAGGACATATTTTTCTCATCAGATGTCTTATTACTATCCATATTAAAAGTTGTGTATTAAAAATGTGAAGGTCATTTGTTTCTCTACATTCTGTGCCTTGAGGTAAAACGTCACATGTTCTGGTTTAGCGGGAAAGAAGAAAAAGCTGGGCCTAGGGTAGCTCAGAGGCGAATCTTTAATCCCTGCACTCCCTCTCTGGTCTCTCAGAACCTCTGAACTGTCCCCACCCTGAGTGTCCTTGTGTGTTTGTTTTACTGCACACACTCTGTCTCTCTCCGCCCACCCCCCAATACCTGCTACTACTGAGTAGTATTTTGTTGATATATGTACCACAGGGGTTTTGTTGTTTGTTTTTGTTTTTGTTTTTTGCTTTTTGGGTCACACCTGGTGATGCACAGGGGTTACACCTGGCTATTCACTGAGGAATTACTACTGGTGGTGCTTGGGAGACCATATGGGATGCTGGGAATCGAACCTGGTTCGGCCGCGTACAAGGTAAATGCCCTACCCACTGTGCTATCACTCCAGCTCTGTTGTTGTTGTTTTTATCTAATCATTTTTTCTTGGGCATTTGGGTTGTTTTTAGATTTTGACTATTTAGTACTGCAGTGAATGTAGGACTGCAGATGTTTTGGGATTCGGGAGTAGATTCCAAGAATTGGAATTGCGGGGCCAAAGGAGCTCAATTCCTAGTTTTTTGAAGATTGACCAAGTTGCTATTCAGAAAGGTTGGACCAGTTGGCATTTCCACCAGTAGTGAACGAGGGTCCCTTTTCCCCCACATCCCACCAACACTGGTTGTTTTGTTCTTTGTGATATGTGCTGGTCTCACTGATGTGAGATAATATCTTGCTGTGATTTGCATTTTCCTGAGGAGTGGCGATGAAGAGCATTTTTCTTAATGTACCTTTTGACCACTTGTATGTCATATTAAAATCTACTTTTGTTTGTACTTGGGTGGACCACACCCACTGTTGCTCATTGGACCATGTGCAATGCTGGGAACTGTACCAGGGTGGACCAAGGCATGGCAAGTGTCTTTAATCCCTGGAATTCCGTCTAGCCTCCAGACTTGATTTTTTAAAAAATATTTAATCCAATGACATCATTTATATGTGGTATTTAGAATAACTGGATGAAGGATTGCAGTGGTTTAAAGGGGAGTGCCTAGATTGTCCTTGGCCCTGGAGTATAAGGAGGGGAAGGAGACACATCAAATGGAGGGGTGGGGAGAAGCAACAGGAGCAGGGTCAGTGGGACTCAGGTTCCTCAGTGGTGTCAGGCAGCGCTAAATAGCCACTCCCAGAGTCAACAGTACTAAAGTCTTGAGTCTCAAACTTTGACAGCCAAACTTAAAAGGCGCCATAGACTCAAGATGGCAGTCTTGAGTGGGGGGTGGGGAACAGACCTGGGGCGCTGGTAGAGGGAGGTTGATAACGGTGGTGGGATTGGTGCTGGAATATTGAATTCCTGAAACTCAGCTATGAAAAACTGTGTAGATCATGGTGCCTTACTAAAACAGATTTTTTTAAAAGAGTGGGAAAAGATAGAACGACGCCCTGGAGAGATGCCTCCAGACCCCTCGCCAGGCTGTCTTAACCCGGACAGCTCAGAATGGGGCAGGTTTGTTTCCCTTCCCTCCCGAACAGAGCCCTGGCAGCCAAAAACTCAATCACTGCCATGCTCACAGCCACTCTCGCAGGCTTGGACAAGCTTCAGCCATGAATGAATCTGCTGTTTAATCGTATCCTAAGGATTCCTGGAGTGCTGGCTGCAAATGTGGCCGCACAACCTCTCATACTCTACAACATTGGTGTGCTAAGAGCAGCACACAACATTTGATGGGGTATAACAACCGTGGTAGTAACATGTTAGTTACAAGGGCTTAATGGCTCCAGGATGGACTGCAACAATCTTCACACACTTTCCTCTAAGTGACTCATTTTTAGTGGATTACTCATAGCAAGCAATACAGAATTGTTTTGCTTCTGCTTTGGGGGACACGGTTTGGGGTTTGGGGTGAAAGCATTCGAAAGATGGTAGTGGGAAGGTGCAGTGGTGGTGGGATTGGTGTTTGAATATTAAAATGTAATGAATTATTGTGAACATCTTTACAAAAATAAAATAAAATTTAAGAAAGTGGCAAAAATCCTGAATAAATTTCAGATCTTATTAATACGATTGAACTGTATGTGTTCTTACTTTTAATAGGCTCCCAGATGTAGCTGGTTCTGCTTGAAAGTCTGTTTTGGAAACCTCCAATTTATTTTTTTAGTCACAACATTATATTTAATGGAAATTGACATGGGATACAAAGAAATTTAACATCTAGTTGAAATGAACAGCAGTAGGATAACAAGAAAAATTGGACGAGGTTCAGTAAAATGACGGTGGAAACCTCCAGTTTTAACACACATTCTCACACAGTTAGAATTCTAGTGCGTGTGCACTTCTAAGCATTAGCATGCTTGGAAGTTTTTAGAAATGGGAGTTTTTATCTTCTCCCGAACATGTGGAGAGCCTGACAGTTCACTCCTGAGAGGATACCCGTAGGGTCTCAGCAACAGCCTGGGGCTGCAGTAATTGGGCAAGTTCCAGGGTTCCTGTGGAACACTGCTGGAAATGTCCAGTGCCAGTTGTGACTATTAAATAAGCTAGGATGTGTGAAGTGCGTATGTGCTGCCTGGCAGTAAACTATGAAGTCATAAACTCTCCTACGTGCGTTCATGCTACTCTGCTTTCCCTTCACAGCTTTCATTGCTTCTCTGTGGCTGCAGGCTTGCTCAGATATCCCACCCTGCATCTCTCTGTCACTCCTGAGGGAGGAGCCCTTGTTTATCTGGTCATCACTGGGGTTCCAGTTACCAAAGAAATATTTGCCAAATAAACAAATTTAAATGAGATTAGGTTAGTCTACAACTTTCCCACTGAGATGAAAATGAGCAGTTTTATAATACCCAAAAGGAGAGAGAGAGTAAGAAGGAATGTGCCTGCCACAGAAGCAGAGGGTCGGAACGGATGGGTTTGGCGGGAGGGATACTGGGAACGTTGGTGGTGAAGAATAGTCCCGGTGGAGGGATGGGTACTCAAACATTGCATGACTGAAAGGTAATCATGAAAGTTTGTAAGCCTGTAACTGTATCTCACGGTGATTCATTAAAATAAAATTAAAAAATAAATAAAATGAGCAGTTTTGTAAGTCTCCATGAAGATAAAAAAGATAAAATTCAAATAGAGCGAAGTCCTTTTCTGTGCTGGAGAGACGGTTGTCTGTACTCTGTGAGGGGAGCCTCCAGCTCTGTGCAGAGCTCAGGGTCGCCCTGCTCCACTGAGCTCCGCGGCTGGCACTGCTCTTACTGCTGGCAGGGCCGGGCACGTCTCAGCGATGCACGGGGCTCCTGAGTGCTGGGCTAGGGCAGAATCCTGGGCACTTCAGGTGTGTGTGCCCACCCACCCTTGGACTATCTCTCGATCCCAGTCAGCTCTCTGGTTTTTAGGAGATTTTTTTTTTGTCAGCCCGAGTTAATTACAGACAAAATGAATGTTGTGATTAGAAAGATAGCAGTTGATACTAATGTGCAATTCATGGAAATGAAAGTTAGATCTATTTTTAATATCCACCTTTAAAAAAACTTCCATGAAAAACTGTTGTATAGTTTGGTTGGGGAGTAAAAGATCTCAAACTAGTGCCCCATTTAAAAAAAAGAAGGAAAGCTAGCTGTTTGTTGAATGTAGTCAGTGTAAAAAAGTTAAAAGTACATAGTTGGGGTGCTACGAAGATGGCGTAAGAGGCTGGAGTACATCCTCATCCTTCGCATTGCTTGCCCCCTCTCCCATTCCCAGGAGGTGGTCTCCAAGTGCTGCCCCTGTGGTAGTCCACCCCATGTGTTTATGTGTGTGTATGTGTGTGTGCACATGTATGTGTGTACATATATATATACATATATATATATATATATATGGGATGGAGCAATAGCACAGCGGTAGGGCATTTGCCTTACAAGCGGCCAACATGGCCAACCCAAGTTTGATTCTTCCGCCCCTCTCAGAGAGCCCGGCAAGCTACCGAGAGCATCTCGCCCGCACGGCAGAGCCTGGCAAGCTACCCGTGATGTATTCGATATGCCAAACACAGTAACAACAAGTCTCACGATGGAGACGTTACTGGGCCCACTCAAGCAAATCGATGAACAACAGGAGGACCGTGATCCGTGATATATATATATATATATATATATACACATATATATGTATAAAAAGTGTTCGTGCCTGTATTTTTGTGGTGGGGGTGTGGTGGTGGGGATGGGTGGTTGGGTTTTGCTGAAGGATTATGGATTATTGCTGGCTTTGTGCTCAGGCATCACTCTTGGCAAGGCTTGGGGACCATATAGGGTGCGGGGATCAAGCCCGGGTTAGCCGTGTGGTCGACAAGTGACCTACCTGCTGACTGTCTGTCCATTCTCCCCTTCCCCTTCTATAGCTATCCTTTTGCTGTAGTGAGTATGTATGCATCCATTTCCCAGTGTTTAGCCAAATGAATCTCCTTAAGTCTTAGGAGGGTTGCTTTGGCACAGAGTTGAAAATCAGAGTGACGCTTTTGAGAGATTCCTTCCTCCTCCTTTTCAGTTTTAGCAACGATGGGCTGACTCAAGCACCTGGTGAGTTTATAGGCGGAAGCTCTCGAGTCCGATGCAGCACTCTTCCTGTTGGGGTGTGTTCGGAAGAGGATTCTGGAAGGTCTGGGGGTGGGGGTGGTGAAAGCAAGGGGAGCGGTTCAGAGGCAGGGCACTTGCAGGATGTGAAATGTATTTGGCACGTGAGTTTAGGGGTTGGATCAGTATGAGCAGATAAGCAGAAAGAGTCAGCGGCGTCAGGGTCTAATGAGTAGCTCAGTGTTACTCTGGCGCACAAAAGTGGGTGATGATAATGGGCCAAGGGAAGTTTGAGTTGGAAGAACTTTTTATCAATTCCCATGGCAGTTGGAGTCACTGCTCTGATGCCTTGGGGATGATGCTTAAGCTGAGATATGTTTTGGGGACTAAGTAACAATAGATGGAAGTAATTAAAAATGGAAAGTGGGGACTAGAGGGACAGTACAGTGGGCAGGGCTCTTGCCTTGCACACGGTTGACCCAGGTTCGATCCCCAGCACCCATAGAATCACCCAAGATCTGTCTGGAGTGATCCTTGAGCACACTGCTGGGTGCAACCCTCTCCCAAAAAGAAAAAGAAAAGATAAAATGGACTTGAGTCCCCAAACAGAATGTGGGGAAAGAGTGGAACAGAGATTTTGAAGGAAGTACAGAAGGAGAGAAAGAGCCTCTGGAAAGGGAGAGAAGAGGGAATAAGAAAGCTAAGAATGAGGGCTGTAGAGCGCCATATACATTGTTTTAGGAAATAGGCATACAGGAAAACAAATGGACAGCTCAGTGTATGAGGCATGGCTTTAGAGCAGAGGGTGACGGCTGGGAGGAGCAGCTCCTTCCCAGAGCTTGGGCAGGGAGGAGGGAAGGGCAGCTTGAGAAGGATGCCTCACATGGTGCGCAGTGTGTAGTTTTGAGACTGGAGGAACTTAACCCCTTTCTTTTAAAAATTTTTTTTTATTTGTTGAATCACCGTGAGATACAGGTCCCAAACTTTCATGATCGAGTTTAGTCATACAATGACTTAGTCATACCCGTCCCTCCACCAGTGCACATTTTCTACCCCTAGTGTCCCCAGTATCCCTCCCGCCACCCCCACGTCACCTCCTGCCTCAAATTCAGGGTTTCCTTCTTATTCTCTCTCTACTTTTGAGCATTATGGTTTGCAATACAGATACTGAGAGGCCATCCTGTTTGGCCCTTTACTTTCAGCACATCTCCCATCCCAAACGATCCCTCCGACCATCACTGACTTAGTGATCCCTTCTCTATTCCAGCTGATGAGACAGGCTTCCAACCATGGAGCAATCTTCCTAGCCCTTGTCTTTACTGTCCTTGGGTGTCAGTCTCATGTATTTTATATTCCACAGGTGAGTGCAGTCATTCTATGTCTGCCTCTCTTTTTGACTCATTTCACTTAGCACCATACTCTCTATGTCCTTCCACTTACAGGAAAATTTCATACCTTCATCTTTCCAAACAGTTTCTTTAACCAGTCATCTGTTTTTGGACACACTGGTTGTTTCCAGATTCTGGCTATTGTGAAGAGTGCTACAATGAGCATACAGGGGCAGATGTCATTTCTACTGTGCTTTTTTGCATCCTTGGGATACATTTCCAGAAGTGGTGTTGCAGAGTCATATGGAAGTTGAATTTCTAGTTTTGTGTTGTGTACTTGCAGGAATTATGTGATGTGATCAGAATAGCAATAAAACTTCTCCCCACCAACACCAAGAAAAATAAATACCTTTAGAAAATCATCTAGATGTATCAGTTTTATCTTTTTTTTTCTTTTTGGGTCACACCCAGTGATGCTCAGGGGTTACTCCTGGCTCTGCACTCAGGAATCACTCCTGGCAGTGCTCAGGGGACCATATGGGATGCTGGGAATTGAACCCGGGTCAGCCGTGTGCAAGGCAAACACCCTACCCGCTGGGCTATCGCTCCAGCCCTCAGTTTATCTTTTAGCTCTTAGAATTTTACGGTCTAGAACATTAGAGTTGGAGAGCAGTTGAATCAGTTTTTATAATTGAAATGAAAAAGGACAGAATGTTAGAGTATTATGTATTTGGGAAATGACGGGCTGCTCAAAGTGAAGGTTGAGAGAGAGGGTCACAGGAATTTTTGAGTAACTGGAAAAGTGTTAAATTTAGAAAAGCAGCACTTGGTGCCCAAGAGGTTGGAGGAAAATTATGCAAGGAAATAGAGGGAATGTTTTCATTCTCAGTAATCAGAATACTTTTTCTTAAATCTTATCTAGAAAACCCTCACTAACTTGGGTTATTAATCTTTACAGAAAAATTTTAATAGTAGAGGGATGAGAATTTTGCTTAAGGTAAAGGTAAAGGTAAAGGCCCTCCCGTTGATCGTCGATTTGCTCGAGCGGGCCCAGTAACGTCTCCATTGGAGACTTTGTTGTTACTGTGTCTGGCATATCGAATACTCTCGGTAGCTTGCCGGGCTCTCCGAGAGGGGCGGAGGAATCGAACTCGGGTCGGCCATGTTGGCCGCTTGTAAGGCGAACGCCCTACCCGCTGTGCTAAAATAAAACTACTAAAATATTAGGCATCATTTGGGATGATGAATTGAAACCAAAAAAGCCACCTTCTTATCCCACATCTGGAATTTGTACATGGAAAACTCTTTTTTGTTTTGTTTGTTTTTGGTCCATACTTGGTGACACTCGAAGCTTAACTCCGGGTTCTATGTTCAGGGGTCACTTCTGGTGGTACCCTCAGGCACTGGTGGTTGAACCGGGTTTTTTTTCATTTTTTCCTTTTTAGCAGGGAGGTGGTGGGGAATGGGTTTGGAACATACCCACCAGTGCTTGGGGTTGCACTCAGCACCACTTGGGAGATCATGGGATGCCCAGGAGCAAACCAGGGCAAGCACCTTAACCCCGATACTTTTTCCCCAGCCCAGTTCTTTACATTTCTGATTACTATACCTAAAAACTTAATGGAATTGGAGAAAAATCCCCAAATCAGTTTAGCATTATTTTTGGAGGGGAGTCTCTCCCAGTTCACTCCCTTGAGAAATCCTTTAAAGAATATGACCCATTACTGACCTTCAGTGAGCTTACAGAGTAAAAAGGGAGGTTTGTTCATATGAGATTGCAGTGTTGTGGAATATAAGTGACAAGGAAGATCCACAGTGTATAGAAATTGCAGGAATAAAAGGATCACAAACAAGTTGCAGAAAAAAGGGTGACACAGGACAGGAGAGTAAAGTAGACTTTAAACAATGATAGGATTTCATTGTCAAGAAGATGGTTGAGGAATAAGAGATGAGATAGTGCTCAGGAAATGCCATGGTGTGTTTAGAGAACTCCAAGTTGTCCGAGTTGGTGAGGTATCACTGTGAGTAGTGAATTATAAGGTGATAGTTTTGCTGGTGCTAATTAATAATAGTGCAGATGAGATTTATAGTTTATTATGATCCCTCTGGACTGTATCTCTGTTGGCAAGAGTGACTATCACCCAAGAGCCCCAGGAAGATAAAAAGGCCTGAATTGAAGAGAGGATTGTTAGAAGTGGAGAGTATTAGATTTCCTTTTAGGTGAATGGAAGAAGAAATCATTCGAATAGATCGGGCTGGAGGAACTATTGCTTCAAAAAGGAAACATTAAATTATATTAGATATTTCAGTCTGGTGAGGTAAATGCTGAGGGAAAAACAAGGTATAAAATTTGTACTTGGCATTTGTGAGTTCATCCTGTATTCATCAGTGACAACAAGATTTTTTTTGGGGGGGTCACACCCGGTGATGCGCAGGGGTTATTCCTGGCTCATGCACTCAGGCATTACTCCTGGCGGTGCTCAGGGGACCATATCGGATGCTGGGAATCGAACCTGGGTCGGCTGCGTGCAAGGCAAACACCCTACCCGCTGTGCTATCACTCCATCCCCGACAACAAGATTTTAAGGTGACTCTTTAAATACTGAAAGGTGATTATGGGGCCTGGAGAAATAGTACAGTGGGTAGGGTGCTTGTTCAGGCTGACCTGGGTTTGTTCCTTGGCACCTCATATATTTCCCTAAGCCCCACCAGGCATGATCCCTGCGTGCAGATCCAAGAATAACCCCTGAGCCTTGCTGGGTTGTGGCCTAAAGTCCCCCACCAAAAAAAAAAAATGGAGAGGTGAATATGGGATTAATAGGAGCAATTAATACTTCATAGAGCAGGAATAAACATTTTCAAAACTAACTACTAATTTCTCCCAAATAATAATGCAGCGGATGGGACTGGAGAAATAGTTCTGTGAGCAAAGTGCATGTGGTTGAACTTGATTCAATTCTAGACATCCCTTATGGTCCCCTGGGTACCACCAGGACTCACACCAAGCACAGAGCCAGGAGTAGCGCCTGGGCACTGCTGGGTTTAGCCCAAAACAGAAGAAAAAAATGTATTTGACACAGATTAAGTTAAATATAGAAAAACAAGCTCACATTTTTGAGAAAACAGGAGGTCTGAATGTGAAGTAGATAATGTTGTGAAGATTGACATAAGCTTCAGTGTCCTTCCTCAGTGTGTGCACCTTAATTTGATCCAGAATGATGATGCTTATAATAGGAAAGCATCCTAAAATATGATTATGGGAACAACGAAAAGCTATTGACTTGTGGAATTTTATATTCTTTGAATAGATATCTCAAGCATTTTAATTACTCTCTTTATTCTTTTAAAATTTACCAAGCACCTCAAAGAACTTAAGTTTATATAGGTTATGTTTGCTGATAAATACTTATTTAAAAATGAAAACATTGGGTCCATTACTTACTAGCATAACAAATTTAATGAAAAGCAACGTCTTCCACAGCAAAAACCAGTTTTTTTTTTTTTGCTAAGAGATGTAACATTGGTTTTGCATTTAATAAGACAGGGGTGTTCTCACATCTGCTTTTGCGTTAGGACTGTTGGCAATATCTCCCATATTTGTACTTCTGTGGTCCGTAGAACACTCAAGAAACGCGAAAAGTGCAGTCTTTGGCAATGGATATTATAAAAATTATTTTTTCATTTTTTATAATTTCATTTATTGAATCACCATGAGAGCAGTTACAAAGCGTTCGGGTTTAAGTCTCGGTCATACAGTGACACATCCATACCTTCACTGAAAATGGTTTTAACCCACTCCTTCTTCAAGCAACAGTACTTTGAGGCTCACTGTTCTAAAGGGAGATTTCATTTTATGTTACATTTATGAAGTATAGCTTTACTCTTAACCATCCATTTTGGGAAATGTGAGCTACTAAGACTATTTTAAGCCTGAAACCCTAGCTTTGTCTCCACTTCTAGATACCTGCAACCAGTTTACAGGTTAATGAAATCAAATCCAATGTCTTCTGTGACATTTTACCCTTGTGTCACCCAGACCATATTCCTTCTGTTTTTCTTTATAACTTCTCACATTATTGTAACTGTATCCTCTTTTTTTTTTTAAACCAAACTCTGGGCTGTGTCAAAAATGAAAACCATGAACGCTGATAACAGTTTCTGGAGGTCTGCCTCAGATTGTAAAGAATTCTCTCAAAAATATCAACAGTCCAAGATTTATTTCCACTTTGGAAATATTAGAGGCTAAAGTAGAGATTGAGTCCTTCCTACCTCTTACTCATCAGTCACACCATTTGTTTTCCCTCTTTCTTGATCTGTCTGCTTCAACAGTGCCAACTTCGTGTGGTTCCAAACACGGGGTGACATCTGTGTCCTGTAAGAACCAAGTCTTTGTTTTTGTTAAGATCATCTGTGGAATCTCACTTATCTCATCGCCGTCACCCACACTGACAGGGCTGTTTAAACAGCTTGTTGTTCTCTTGACTTGTGACTCTTCTTTTTTCACTCCATCTATGTCACCAACTCTCCTGACACCACTCGTAACACAGCACTCCATCACTCAAGGGTGTGTTAGGGAAGTATTCATTGGCATTATGGTACAAATCTGCTTTATTTTCTCCTTTTCCACAAACCCTGAATTTGATCTGTTCCACAGTTAGTTCTGCTTGCTCACAGCTGTGGACACTGGCTGTGTATTTCAAACTTTCACCATCATGTTTTTTTCTTCTACCTGGAATGTTCTGTTTGTTCTCTTTCACCTAAATCCAGTAGATTCTTTTGCGGGGAGTGGAGGGTAAGAGAGTTTTTCTACTGACCGATATCTGGCTGGGAGTTCCACTCCATGTTCAGGGGACAGTGCGGTGCCAGGGATTGAATAGGGATCAGCCGCATGCAAGGCTAACCCTGGACTATCGCTGCAGCCCCCAAATCCACTAGATTCTTCATTGTTATTTAAACTAGGTTTTTACCTGACAAATCTGTCTTTAGTAATTTCTCTTTCCTTTGAAATACAGCAGTATTTGATGATTGATCATACCACACAGTTTGGTATGTAATTATAGTGTGCCACACAGCTTGATATATGATTGCAAACCAATTTTGTTTATTTCTGTCTTGTTGATCACCCCCCCCCAATAGATAGTTTATGGAGAACCTCCCTTCAAGAATTAGTTTATTATAATATATTCTTTCAGAAAATAATTCTTTTCCAGAATTCATTCATTCTGGGAGAGACCAGACCCCTTGAGTTTGGCAACTGCTTGGTGGATTTTCCCAGATTATGTCCTCTGTGATCTTTGTCTAGTGAAATGGATTGGCCTTATTACTGGTGCTCAAGTTTCATCTATAATACCTAGCATTATATTATTTCCAAATATAGTATGGAATAAGTGTGTGTATTTAAAGTGTCAAAATTTATCTTACAGCTATTTCTGCATTTGAAGTTCAACCTGTTTCTACTGAGGTCCAAGAGGGTGGAGTTGCTCGGTTTGCATGTAAGATTTCGTCACATCCTCCTGCAGTCATAACGTGGGAATTAAATCGGACAAGTCTACCCGTAGCAATGGACAGGTGATGCAGCTTTTGTCTTTGGAGATGATAAAGGAATAACAAGGATTTATCATGAGACTATATGAGGACAAAGACCATCTGGAGCTCAGAGTCATTAATGATTGCAATATTGCAATAATCAGGTTTTTTTTTTCCTTTTTGGGTCACACCTGATGATGCACAGGGGTTACTCCTGGCTCTGCACTCAGGAATTAATTACTGCTGGCGGTGCTTGGGAGACCATATGTGATGCTGGGAATCGAACCCGGGTCGGCCCCGTGCAAGGCAAATGCCCTACCTGTTGTGCTATCGCTTCAGCCCAATAAACAGGCTCTTAAAGGCATTTTGCTTAGGCAAAGATCATCAGGCTCTGGTATATGGACCATAATTTTTTCAAATTTTATTTTAATTTTTGTATTGAATCACAAAGGACCATAATTCTTTGTATGTGTGTGTGTTTGTGTATGTATGTTTTAATTCAGATCAGAGTGCATAGAGCCTATCTTCCTATTTTCTTTATTTCCCAAATATATTTTCAAATGATGGGACCTTCTGAACATTTGGATTGAAAGTCCAGTTACATCTTCATTGCTGACTGGGTGTAGCAGTGCGTGGAGTAAGGATGTCCTGTGTGTGTGTTCAGAAAGTTGCTCTACCTTCTAAAACACACACTCTCTCTCTCTCTCTCACACACACACACACACACACACACACACACACACATGCTTGTGCATACATACATGCTTGAAAGTGAGTAGAATTCAGGGATCAAGAACTTGGTAGCAATTATTTAAAGCTTGTTTCCTTGAGTCAGGGATTTTGAAATGTACACATGAGACCCTAGATTTCATCTCCAGCAACACATAATCCCTCCTCATCCCCCAAACTGCTGGGTGTGATGCCCCGCAACCATTAGAAAAAGAACTAGAATCCTGTCAAAGTAACATAGTAGTGTTCCAGAGTTGGCAAGAGGCATTTGCTAAAATAGCAAAGCACTGAGATGGAAGAAATTATTCAAGGAAGTCTTTTTCTTTATTTCTCTCTCTTTTTTTTGTTTTTGTTTTTGTTTGTTTTTTTTTGCGTTGTGAGGCTCACTCTTGACTGTGCTGGGGTGGGTGGATGGGGCTTCTCTCAGACTTATCCTTGGAGGTCGCTCCTGGCAGTGCTCAAGGGTCCATGTGGTGCTGGTAATCACAACCAACACCCCCCAGCCCCCGCCATGCACACAGTCTGTTGCACTATTGATCTGGCCCCAGAGTATTCTTTTTCAAACTTACAAAAAGCTATTTGGAAAAAGTATATGAGTAGACAAGAAATCAGGTTTTGAAAAAAATTATATTAAGCACTAACTACCAGTTTTATGCAACTAAACTCTAATATCAAATAAGAATGTGTGGCAAATAGGGGGATTTCACAAAGTACATAGCACATGAGAATTATAGTGATATGAATGAATGATATGATATGATATGATATGAATGATATGAATCAAGATGAGATGTTCAAAGGGCTTAGAAACTATATCTAGCACTCTAAGAAGCTTAAGATATTACTTTTTGTGATAGTGCGTATGTTAAAATATGAAATCTCATACAAAACATGAAGTTGTCTTTCCTCTTGTTACAGGATAACTACCCTGCCATCTGGGGTGCTGCAGATCTATGATGTGGGCCGAGGAGATGTTGGGAGTTACCGCTGCGTGGCTGCCACTGCGGCCCACAGGCGTAGAAGCATGGAAGCCTTCCTCACCGTGGTCCCAGGTAGCCGTGGGGGTAGTTATGGTTTCCCATTGGCCCAGCTGTTGTCCCTTCAGCTCTAGTCCCAGTAGCACTGAGCTGTACTAGAATGCCACTTAAATCATTGTTTCTCAGCTGTTTACACTGGCAGGCCAGTGAGTGAAAAGTGGCTTCTGGAAGGTGAAGGCAAAAGTAAATCCTTTTTTAGGTCCCGTGAAATAGTTTGGCAGGGAGGGTGTTTGCCTTGTATTTTGCCGACCCTGGTTCGATTCCTGGCACCACATATAGGCCCCCCAAACCCATCCAGGAATGATCCCTGAGTGCCACTGAGTATGGCCCTAAAATCAAACCAAAACAAACTAGAAAAATTGTAGGAAGAATTTTTACATCAGTATTTATAATAGTACTCCTACATGAACTAAGTGTTCCATAGGTGTAGTAGCAGTAATTTTTTTTTAACAGATCAGTGGTTGAAAATTACTAATTTAATGTACTGTGATCTGTTTGGAAAGTGCTATTTTTATTCACTAAGCAGCATTTATTCATTTTTATTCATTTTATTCTGTTTCACAGGTGAACTTGTTTCATGTTATGTTAATGTCAAGGTCTAAAAGGGATTTAATGTTTGTTTTCTAAAAATTCCACTTTACATTTTAAAGCACGAAATGCAAAAATATTAAAAATATTTAAAAACAGTCATTTATTTCTACAAAAAGTGTCCATTGTCAGCAGAGAATCATTGGTCTCCTTTTGGATTTTTTGTTGCTGAGCAATAGCACAGCGGTAGGGCGTTTGCCTTGCCAGTATATATATATATATATACATATATATACATATATATTTTATATATATTCTAATATGGGCTGGAGCGATAGCACAGCGGTAGGGCATTTGCCTTGCACGCAGCCAGCCTGGCTGAGCCGGGTTCGATTCCTCCGCCCCTCTCGGAGAGCCCGGCAAGCTACTGAAAGTATCTCACCCTCACTGCAAAGCAAAGCCTGGCAAGAAAACCCATGACGTATTCGATATGCCAAACACAGTAATAATAAGTCTCAAAATGGAGACATTACTGGGCCCGTTCGAGCAAATCGATGAACAGTGGGAGGACAGTGTTTGTTTGTTTTTGTTTGTTTGAAGAAAAAACCATAATTTGCATTTTTTAGAAAAATGCATGTTTTATATGCATACATGCATATAAAGAATAATGTATACAAAGTAAAAAAGACTCGTAAATGTTTTACATTAAAGAATGTGAAAAGGGCGCTTTGCACACCAGAGGCCTTGGTTCATTCCTCCCTGGTACCATGTATGGTTCCCCCAAACCAAAGAATGTTAAGTACAAATATTAGGTGCTGGAGATACAGTACAGGGAATTAGATTCTTGCCTTGCACATACACAATCTTAGTTCAGTCCCAGACATCACAGATGGTTTTACATTAAACAAACAAAATAAAAACAAATGCGAGAAAGTATAAAAATCTAAGTTGCAGAATATTATCCTTAATTCCAATACCCAGATATTATTATTACTGTTAGTATTAAGTGAATGTAATTTTTGTGTATTGTATTGTACTGGAATATAGTTAGAAGAGGGAAAAATTTGGAGAAATTCTATATTTTATTTCAAAATAATTAGAATTTACTTTAATCTGTGCAAAAAAGCCTAAAGACGTTGTCATATTTCACCTGAATATTCCCCTTCACAGGAAATATACTAAATATGCTTTAAGTTTGAGAAACATTTTTTGAGAAAGAGCAGGATACACACACACACACACACACACACACACACACACATATATACACATAATTTTTGGTTCAAGATCCACACATCTGGCTGGGGATTCAGGCGTGACTCCCAGAGGTGCTTGGGGAATCATGTGGTTCCAGGTCTTCAGCCTGCAAAGCAGGTGCCAATTCTCTGAGTTGTCTTGCCAGCCCTCGAATTAAATGTTACGTTTTAATTTTAGGGAATATCTATTAGTTTTCTGCTGTGATCGATAAAGACAAAAGCGTTCTGGAAGCCATGCTTCCTTTTGTTCTCAACAAGAACAGGGATTAGTGAAAGTGTTAAGATTTTGTTTGAACCTCAGTTAAAAACACATTATTTAGAGTCAGACTAATTGTCTATCTGCTGGTGAATGGATTTTTTTAAAAAAATGAAGTGTTTGATGGGTGGGAGGGATATTATCCATGGTAGTGGAAAATGGGCACTGGTGGAGGGATGGGTATCTGATCATTGTATAATTGAAACCCAAGCACAAAAAATTGTAAATCTACAACTGTAAAAAAATAAATAAATAAAGGGAAAAAATTAAAAAAAAAAATGAAGTGTTTGGGACCGAAAAGATAGCAAAAGGGTAAGGCCCTTGCCTTGCATGCACTGACCCAGGTTCAATCCCAGCACTGCATGTCGTCCCCAGGAATGACCCCAGAGAGCAGGCCGGGAGTATGTCCTGGAGTATGACATGACACTGCAGATCTATCCGTCTGTCTATCCATACTGGAGTATGTCCTGGAGTATGTCCTGGTGTGGGTTCCAAACCAGCAAGGACAAAAACTGTTTAATCAAATGTTCTTTTATTCAGTAGAAAGAAATTAAATATTGATAGATATTACAAGATCGATGAATCTTGAAAACATGGTAACTGAATCGAAAGTAGACACAAAAGGCTGTAACATGATTTCTTTGTTGTTTAGAATAAGAAAATCCAGAGAGAAAGTGGATGAGGGGTTGTCAGGCCACGGGAGAGATTACGGAGTAACTGTTATAGAATATA
Organism: Sorex fumeus; assembly: GCF_029834395.1. Classification (NCBI taxonomy): domain Eukaryota; kingdom Metazoa; phylum Chordata; class Mammalia; order Eulipotyphla; family Soricidae; genus Sorex; species Sorex fumeus. Next base: position 12,106,288 of record NW_026606086.1, on the reverse strand, counting down.
GTTTCTTTTTGAAGGTTATGAAAGTATTCTCAACTGATTGTGGTAATATTGAAAATAACTTTGAAAATAACAAACATTGAATCGCACACTTCAAATCGGTGAATTTCATGTTTATAGGAGTTATGTCCTATAACTCATAAAACAACTCATAAAACAATTCATAAAACAACTCATAAAATAAAAAAAACTCGAGTTATGTTTTAAAAGTTTAAAATATTTGAGCTCATTTGTATATTATTTAGAATTTGCTTCCATTTTCTATCTTTTCCTCCCCGAAGCCAAGGAGTCACGCTCCTTCCACACTCCCGTCATCATGGCTGGGCCGCAGAACGTGACGGCGTCTCTCCATCAGACTGTGGTTTTGGAATGTGTGGCCACGGGAAATCCTAAACCAATCATTTCTTGGAGCCGTCTCGGTAAGTCTCAGGGAAATTAAGCCTTTTCCTTAAATTTTGTGTAGTGACACTGATAAATATCTTATATAAAAAACACATTTGCCAGTTTAGATGGTAGTGTTTTTTTTTTCTTTTTTAAAAATTTTGGCATTTTAGTAAGTAAATAAAGAGTTTTAGGATTGAATTTTATCCATTTTGAAAAATTGAATCACCATGAATCGCAGTTACCCATGATCGGGTTTTAGGCATACAATGCTTTAGTACCAGTCCTTTCACCAGTGTCCGCCTTGCTCCTCTGATACCTCCTCCCTCTTTTCCCTCTTGCCCCCCAGCCTGCCTTTATGGCAGGCACTTTTCTTGCTCTCCTTTTTCTTTTTTCTTTTCAGGCAGGATTGTTGCTGCTCCTGGTAGTGTATCACGCGTATCACTTTCCTCCTTTCAGCACCCAGCCCTTAGCCGGAGTGAGTGCCTCCCGTCATTGTCATCAAGGCCCCTTCCCTGACCTGTCCCCCCTCTTGGCCCAGTGACGGGATTCTAAGGATCAGCTCTCCTTTTCTTCTTTTTCATTACCTCTGGCTTGAGTCATTTCCCAACTATTCTTTACACCCTGTGTGTGTTAGATCATTCTATCTGTCCCTCTCCGTGGGACTCACTTCACCTAGCATGACACTGCAGATCTATCCCTGAAAATTTCACCTCCTTTATGATAGGATTGGTTGATTTTTTAACTTGACTTTAAATCATGCTAAACCATTAAAAAAAAAACTTTTTTCTTTTAATTGCAGTCTAGGCATCCTGGTGAGAACAGTGTCAGAGTTTATAGTATTGACATACAAAGTCACTGCAATCTACCCCCCGCCCCAAAGTGCCTACAGCTGTGACCTCTGGTCTGTTCTTCATCCTACCCCTGCCCCTTCCACTTGGTACCCAGTTCAGTAATAAAGGGCAAAGGGTTTGTTTATGGATATTCGTTTCCTGGTTTCGTTTCTCCATATTCCACAGATGAGTGATTTCATCTGGTATTTTTCTTCCTTACTCTGACTTAATTCACTTAATGAGTTGCCCTTTGATTCCATCCAGATTACACGATTTCATCATTTTCTTAGAGCTTCGTAGTATTCCATTGTGTATATATATTACAACTTCTTTTTTTTTTAAATTTACATTTATTTATTTATTTTTATTTTATTTTTTTAAAAATTTTTTTTCAGTACTATATAGGTTTTATTACTATACATTTTAGTACAATTTTTTTTAGACTTATAAATTTTTGTGCTTGGGTTTCAGTTATACAATGATCAAGTACCCATCCCTCCACCAGTGCCCATCCTCCCCCACCACGGGTCCTAGCATCCCTCCTCCCCCATCCCCCCCCGTCCCACCCTACTGCTGTGGCAGGGCAGTCCCCCCTTGTTCTCTCTCTCTTCTTTTGGGTACTGTGTTTTGCCAGAGAGGCATTGAGTGGCAATCATGTTTGGTCTATAGACTACTTTTAGCATGTCTCTCCCACCCTGGGAGGGTCTTCACAACACCCTTTATTTGGTGCTCTCTTCTCTATCTGAGCTTCCTTCTCACCTAGCACATGTGGCTGGCCTTCAAGTCATGGAGCAAAATTCCTGGTACTAATCTGAGCCATTCCTGGGTGTTAGTCTCCCATTTTGTTGCTTTATGTTCCCCAGATGAATGCAATCTTTCTGTGTCTATCCCTTCATCTGTCGTTGTATATTTAGATTGCTTCATTATCCTGGATATCGTACTAAGTGTTGCAGTGAACATACATGTGCATATATCTTTTAAAATGAATTTCTTTGTGTTTGGGGGTGGAGACATAAAAGTGGCATCGGACAGCATTCCATGAAGATTCCTGTTCCAATGATCGTTACCAGTCTTTCTGCTGCCTGTGATTCTCACTTGTATGGGATGCTGTCTCATTCTTGTTTTGGTTTGCAGTTCCCTGATAAAACTGATGACACTTCTTCATATTCCTACGGACGACATTCCATACATCTTTTTTGTGAAAGTGTCTATTTACTGCCTCTCCTCATTTTTTGTTTGTGGGCCACGCTTGAGGTTCGGTGCTCAGAAGTGACCTGTGGTGTTGCTCAGAGGACTGTCTGCAATTTTAGGGACTCAAACCACTTGCCATCAGGAAGCAAGGTTAAGGCAAGCACCTTAACCCCTGCACCATGTCTCAGGCCTCCCTCTCCCCATTTTACATCTCAGGCTTCCGTTTCCCGATTTTTTGACAGTCTATTGATAATTTTTGTGTATGATTTATATATCTTGCATAGTTGACCTTTTTTTCTGATATATTGTATGCAACTATTTTCTCCCATTCAGTAAGGTGTCTTGATTTTAACCTGAGTTTCTTTTGCCATGCAGAGTGTAATTGCAGTTGTTTTAAAATTGTTGTGTGTTTATTTTTCTTGAAAATATTCCTGCTGACTGCTCCTTAGAAAGCTTTGTCTGTTTTCTCTCAGTGTTTTCTCATAATTCCTTTGACTATTTGGAAATTTTCTAATTCCATACAGATTTTTCAGATTTTATTCTAATTTCTTAAAGGATGTCATCAGAATTTTAATGGAGACTGCGTTGAATCTGCATATTGTTTTAGGCAGGGTGGTCATTTTCACAGCGTTAATTCTTCCAGTCCGTGAACGTAGGATATTTTCTCATTTCCTGGTGTTGCTTTCTTTCAGTAGTGACTGATAGTTTTCAATGTGTGTGTTGTTCACATCTTTTGTTAAATTGAATACTAGGTATTTGATCTTTTGGACACTATTTTTAAAATTTATTTTGGCCCCAAGTAACCAGGGCTTACTCCTGCTCTGTGCTCAGGAGTTACTTCTGGTGGGGGAAGGAGGGGCCACGTGAGGAGGCGGGAGTCAAATCCATGTTGGCCGTGCGCAAGACAAGAGCTCTATCCACTAAATGGTCTCTCCGGCCACAAGACACTATTTTATTTATATACTTGGGGTCTGGGGCCACACCCAGCAATGCTCAGGGGTCACACCTCTCAGAGCTTATATGGGTACTGGAGACTGAATTTGGGTCTATCTCATGCAAGGCAGGCACTCTACCTGCTATACTATCACTCCAGCCCCACTGGACACTATTTTAAATGGTCTTTTTTAGCTTGTCTTTTTTCTTTCTCTTCTAGTTATTTGCATGTAAATATTCTACTGAATTTTGTGAGTCAATTTTGTAATCTCTACTTTGCTATATCACTTTTTAGCATCTAAGAATTCTCTTAGTGGAGTCAGAGTTTTTCTCTATATTATGTGCATACGATAGCTTAACTTCTTCCTTTTCTGTTTGGATCCCTTCTTATTCTTTTTTTGACTTTTACAGTGAGTTTTTCCAAAACTGCATTTGAATAATAATAATGGACACTTGTGTCTCAGAGGAAAGGTGGCTTTTGTCCTTTGATTTGTATTTTTGTCATTGTGTGTGATGTTGGCTGTTGGTTTGTTGAAAATGACCGTTGCCCTCTTGAGGAATGTTCTTTCTGTCCCTATTTTGTTAAAGGTTTTTAAACAAGAATGTATATATTGAAGCTTATCAAGAGCTTTCTTTTCTCTTCATCATATGATTTTATCTTTCCTTTTGTTGACATGTTTTATTACATCAATTGATTTGCATATATTCAACCATCCTTTCATTCCTGAGATAAATTTCACTTGATTCTCATGTATAATCCCTTTGCTGTATTGTTGGATTTGGCTTGCTAAGATTTTGTTGAGGATCTTTGCACTGGCGTTCACCAGGAGTATCAGTAATTTCTTTTATAGTTTAATTATATATCTGTGTGATCTTGGTATTATGAAGATATTGGCTTCATGGAAGCAATTAGAAAGGAATTGTTTCTTTGATAGTTTGGGAAACCCTAGAAGTGTAGGAAATAAGTCTTTGAAGGTTTGGTAGAACTCATTGTTAATATATCCATCTGGACCTGGGCATTATTCATGGGAAATTTTTAATTGACATTTTAATTTTCTTGTGATTTTTAAAATATTTTTTCTACTTCCTCCTGACTTAGTCTTGGGAAGTTGTTTGATTCTGAGAATTCACTCATTTCTTTTAGGCTCTAGTAATTCATTCGTTTCTTTTAAGTTCTTCAGTGGCATGGGGTTGTCCAAGTAGTCTCTTATGATCTCTTGTATTTCTGAAGTCTCTATTGTAATTTATCCTTGTTAATCTCTGATTCAGTTACTTTGGAGTTTTCTCTATAATTTTTCGTCATGAGTCTAGCTAAGGGTTTGTTTATCTTGTTTATTCTTTATAAAAAAAAAAGTCCAGATCCTGGTTTCACTAATTCTTTTTATTCTTTTATGGATTTCTGTGCCATGATTTCTGTCCAGATTTTATTGTTTCCTTCCTTATACTTGCCTTTGGAATTATTTGGTCTTTTTCTAGTTGCTCAAGCTTTGACTTTAGGCCATTGATTTGAGTTTTCTTTCCTGGTATAACCCTGTACCATAGTGAATTTAGTAGTGCTTATGCTGGGTAGTATGGGGTCTGGTAGTTTGTGACTTTATTTTCATGAGTTTTGTGGGATCTTTTTATTTCCTCTTGAAATCCTTCTTGATCCAACGAGTTATTTAACAAATGCTGCTTTGTTTACAAGTGTTGGAGCTCTTCCCCAGCTTTCTTAATTTTTGTGGTTTTGTTTTTTTGGAGGGGCATACCCACTCTGCTCAGGGCTTACTCCTGGCTCTTTTCTCAGTAATCAGTCCTGGTGGGAATCAGTGTACTATTTAAGGTGCTAGGGATCAAACCCAGGTTGACCTCATGCAAGGCAAGTGCCTAATCAGACTTTATTTATGATCTCTCCAGCCCTCAACTTTCTTTGTATAAGTTTCTACCTTCAGAATATTGTGCTCTTAAAAAAAGACAGTGATATTATTTCTATTTTCTTGACTTTATGGACAATTGAATTGTCCCTGAGCATGTGATCTGTTCCGGGAGAATGCTCCATGTGCACTGAAAAAGATTCTGTGTTCAGCGTTGGGAGTGGAGGTCCCTGTAAAGATCTACTAGATCTTCCCTAGATCTTCCCGTTTCTGACTTGGGCTCTTGTTTCTTTATTGATGATCAGAATGAGCTATTGAAATAGTCTCCCGCTGCTGTTATGTGCTGTCAGTGTATCTGCTCAGCATATCAATTGTTTGCAATTGCTTTATAAATGTTGTTGCCCATCGTTAGTGCATATGTGTTGATAAAATTTAAGTCTTTGTGGGGCCAGAGATCGTACAGCACGTAGGGTGCTTACTCTGCATGCCGCTAACTCAGGTTTGATCTCCAGCACTGCATATGTCCCCTGAACCCTTCCTGGGGTGATCCCTGAGCACAGTGTGGTATAAAAACCAAAACAAACAGTTAAGTACTCTTGGTCTGTTGATCCCTAAACAGTATGGAGTGTCCATCCCTATTTGATTCCCTTCTTTAACTTGAATGCTGTTGATCTGATATAGTATGGCCACCCCTAGTTGTTCTTTTGTTGGTTAGTTTTTGGTTTTTCTTTTTCTTTTTTAAAGTCTACTGTATCCTGTGTGATTGTTTTCTAACCTTTTGCTCTGAGTCAGTGTTTTATTTTGCAAGAGTCGTGTCTCTTGCAGGTAGCAGAAAGTTGAGTTTTATTGCCTGATCAACCCACCTGCTGTTTGCATTTTGATAGGAAAGTGTAGTTCTTTGACATTTAGAAAATATCTGATAAGAAAGAATTTGTTGCCCTTTTTTTATGGTGGTCATTTTATTTTGGTCATTTTGTTTCTGGGAAGTCCCCAGTGGTGGTCTGGGCTTACTCTTGGTTATGTGCTGAAGCATCATTCCTCACAGTGCTTAGGGAGCACTTTATGCAGAGCACAGGGTTAAACTGGACTTGGCAAGGTTCCAGGCATGCCTGTACCGTCTTGCTGATTTTGTGAATTTTTTTTTTCCATTTAGAGGGGTGTGTGTGTGTGTGTGTGTGTGTGTGTGTGTGTGTGTGTGTGTTCAGTTTTTTTTGCAGAGCTGATTTTGATGAAGTATATGTCTTCAGCTCCTGTATAAGACACTGTCACTCCCTCAGATCTGAGTGATGTCCTTGCAGAGTAGAGGGTTTGTGTTTGCAGTTTCTTTTCATTCAGTACTTTGAGTGGACTGGAGCGATTGCACAGCGGGTAGGGCATTTGCCTTGTGTGCAGCCAGCCCGGCCGAGCTGGGTTTGATTCCTCGGCTCCTCTTGGAGAGCTCGGCAAGCTACTGAGACTATCTCGCCTGCATGGCAAAGCCTGGCAAGCTATCATGATGTATTTGATATTCCAAAAACAGTAACAACCAGTCTCAAAATTTGTTGTGAGATGTTACTGGTACCCGCTTGAGGAAATCGATGAACAACGGGAGGACAGTGCTACAGTGCTACTTTGAGTGTCTCTTACATACTCCTTCCCTTCCTGCGGGTTGGTTCATCTAAGAAGTATGTGAATTTCATTCCGTTTCCTTTCTGTTCGAAGTTTCACATTTCCCTTGTTGCTTTGAGGAGTGTGTCTCTCTTGGATGCCGGTGTGTCTTGGTGCTGTTCCGTGGATTATTTTGTTCTGCGGTTTTTGGGCCTCCTGGCTCAGAGCACAAGAGCTGGGGGGCTTCCCAGGTACTGTCCCTTTCACAGGGTCTCCTCCCCCCCCACCTTACTCTCCTTCAGGAATTCCTCATGCAGAGTGGGTTCCTCTTAACTCTTGACCATTACGGAATGTGCATTTTCTTCGTTCCTCTTAGATCTGTTCCCGGGTCGGCCTTCTTTGTAGATGATGGCCTGTGCCTTGTCAGCACGTCACTGACTCAATGAGCTCTGCTCTTTATCTGCCTTTATTCCGTTTCAGCGAATTCTTCAGTGCTTTCTTGAGCTCCCCGCCCCCCTCATGTTTGGGTTTGGTTTTCTGGTGCCCAGTGGGAACTAGAGCTGGAATTCTGCGTTCCAGGTGACCTGAGCAGCAGGCACATCAGGATTTCTGCCAGCCGCGAATGTTCTGTGGGGGTGTTTGAAATGCTTCTGGGGCCAGAGTGATGCCTGTGCATCTGGCCTGTGCTCGCTTGTGTTGCCGGAGAATCTGGGCTGCCCGGGCCCTATGCTTGTTGTCGCATCAAGGCCAGCCCAGACTCACAGTTGCTGGTGTCTGCAGCGAGTGTGGCATCATGGCCCGGCTGACCAGAGCACTGGCTGCAGTTGGGGCCCTCAGTCCCCTGTGACAGCCACTCAGCAGGGGCTCCTCATGCCTGTGCCAGGCTTGGGATGGCTGGTCCAGGCCTGGGGATGGCCAGCAGGGCTCACTCCCAGGATGTCTTTTGTGTTTCTCAGGGACGCCAGCGCTCTGTGACTTTCTCAGGAATAACTGCCCCAGCTGTGACCTGGGCAGCCGTCCGTGCACTGGGTACCATCGACACCTCGCCTCTCCGGGTGCTGGGGACAGACGCAGAGCTGGGCTTGCTGGCATCCTCCGTGCCCCGTGTTCTCTGCCTCTGATGAAACCAAGTCTCGTGCTCCCTCCATGGGCCTTCCTCTACTTCTGGGCCTGTTCTGTGGCTGACTCTGAAGGCGGAGGTCTGGGGCCCGGCTGAGGCTGAGTCCCTGCAGGACAGTCTCAGGCTGCACTGGCTGCTCCCAGCTGAGCCCGGGGCACGGGAGCTCCTTCTGTCCCGAGACGCCGCAGCTCCCGAGATCTGGTGCAAAGAATGGCTCTGCGAGAAAGCCGCTGCTCAGCCACAGTGTTTCCCCGGGGGTGGGGTTGGCCAGCAGAGCAACCACCCAATGGCCCAAGCCACGGTCCCCGGGCCTGGCTCCCCTCCTGCGGTCTGGCGCATCTGTGCGTGGTGCATGCTGCCGGGACCTAGATCTGCCCACAGCTCAGGGAGGAGCACAACGGGGCAGGCCTGGGGTGCTTGAGGTGCCTCTTCTTACCCTGGCTGCTGTTTCCTGGGACTTTGGGGCCTTTGTTTCTTCCCACCCCCGGGGGAAGTGCTCTCTAGTTCTGAAAGTGCATACACAGGCCGCTGTGGGTGACCCCAGTCTCCTCCAAGCCTAGACTCCTTCTTTCCGAGACCCCCTTGGATAATGCTGTCACCCTCTCGTTTTCAGGCATTTTGATTGTGTTTCCACCTTAGATGCGTCCACAGCTCCGTTTCTTCTCAGTCCCGTGGGCCTTACCTACCTCTCCCATGTGGTGTGACATAAAAAAATTTAAAAAAAATTTTTTTTAAATTGAAGCACCATGAGATACACAGTTGCAAAGTTGTAGTGATTGGGTTTTAGTCATTCCATGCTCCACCACCTGTTTCTTCGCCCGTGTGCATTTACCACCACCAGTGTGCCCAGTTTCCCTCCCGCCCCTCTGCCCCACCCTCAACCTACCTCTATGGCAGACACTTCCCCCTCCTCTCTCTCGTTTCCTCCCTCTCTCTTTCCCTCTCTCCTCTCTCTACCCCCGCTCTCTGTCTCCCCTCTCTCCTCTCTCTCTCTCTGCCTCTCCCTGTCACCTTCACTCTCTCTCTCTGTTTCTCTCTCTCTCTCTCTTTCTCTCTCTCTCTCTCTCAGTGGTTTGCAGTGCAGGTACTGAAAGGGTGTCATGCGTATCACTTTCCCTCCGTTCAGCGCTTACTTTGTGTCCAGAGTGATCACTTCCAGCAATCCCTGGCCCGTTCGTGATTTTTTAATGGAAATTTTCTCTTCAATATAGACCACAAGTCCATTGATGTCTTCAATACTCGGGTACTTGGAAACGGGAACCTCATGATATCTGATGTCAAGCTGCAGCATGCTGGCGTGTATGTGTGTCGGGCCACCACACCCGGCACACGGAACTTCACAGTCGCCATGGCTACCGTGACCGTGTTGGGTATGTCCAGAGTCTTCAGGGTTTTTTTTTGAAACAAATAGATTTTATTTGGAGGATTTTTAAGGTGTGGAGGGGAAGAGAGTAAGAGAGAGTAACGTACTCAAGAGAGAACACGGGCTTCTCCAAGGGCAGAGAGAGCCCCTACACTCATCCTAGCATTAGACACAAAAGCATGAAAGTACACATCTCAAGAGGGGAGATGAGGGCGACACATGTGCTCAGCCCATATGTGCTCGGCCACGTGGGCGCAAGCAGCACATGAGCTCAGGCAGCATATGCGCCCATAATCTTCAGTTTTAAGGCTCGCCGTTCTGTCTCATTCAAAGCTCACTTTTTATCATCCTTGAATGTTGAAGCACTGATAGGATGGTGAGCAGGAAATGTCAAACAACAGTGAGTTTTCAGTGAAAGTTCAAGCACTGTCACTTTGTGCTCACTGTCTTTCGTCTACATACCATCTTGTTCTTATTCTTCCCCGCTGTCACTTCACTTGCTCACAAATCCGTATATTCATTGATCAGTCTGAACTTTGAATCTGTTGATTCTGCAGGTTGAGGCTAAGAAAGTCAGAATTGTCCACGTATGGGAAAAGTCAGAATTGTCCACGTATGGGACTTGATCGGTCATTTTCTGTGCTTTTTTTTTTCATTGTTGTTGTTGTTCTTTGCATTGTTTTTTTCCAGAAACATTATTTTTTTCCCTATTTTCTTTTTAAAAAAAAAATAGCTCCTCCCTCATTTGTTGAGTGGCCAGAAAGTTTGACCAGGCCTCGAGCTGGCACTGCACGATTTGTATGCCAGGCAGAAGGAATTCCCTCACCCAAAATGTCATGGTTGAAAAATGGAAGGAAAGTACATTCAAATGGCAGAATTAAAATGTACAACAGGTGAGTCTTGTCACGTCAGTGGTCTTGACATAAGAGAGCATGAGTCTAGTCAAGTTTTTTGTGTAATTGTAATTTCCCTGTCAAATTATCTTGTTTTTAAAAGTGGAACTAAAGTAAATTGATGTACTATTATTGTGCCTTGTACTCTTTTAACTTCATTGCACCAGAGAGCCTCTTACTTATGGATCATAGGGGTGATCATAATGAAATGAGTGTTGGACCTTTCCCAGACCAGGTTTCTGATTCTAGTAACCCACGGGCTAAAGTTATTAGCAAGTATGTTAAACCTTTGGGGGGTCTCATTTTCCTTTTGCATAAAATGAGAAAAGAAAGGAAATAATTGATTCTCTAAGAATTCCTTCACAGTTCAAACTTCATGCATAAATTTAAGAATTCATTTGTATAAATTTGAATCTTTTTATAGCATGCTCATTTATGTTGAACAAAATTTACAAGTTTGTGTTGCCCTGAATCTGATCTAACATTGTGATACACAAACAGGGTGTGATATCACCTACTCTAGTGTATTGTTTCAAAAGAGATTAAGTTGTTACCTGAAGAAAGCAGGATTTGGATAGCTCAGGCGTTTACTTGTATAGGCTCAGGAAATAAAAGTATTTTCGTGTAATTATATAGATTTTTAGTGGGTATAGTTTTCATAATTTTTTTGTTCTTAGTAATTTTTGTCATGTAGCTTTTGGGGTCTTTTTGTTTTAGTTTTGGTGTTTGAATCACCAAGTGATGCTCAGGGATCACTCCTGACTCTGCACTCAGGAGTCACTCCTGGAAGGGTTCAGGGAACCATATATGGTGCTGGGGACCTCACCCAAGTTGGCCCTGTGCAAGGCAAGCACCCTACCCACTGTATTATCTATCCAGCCCCAGTATTTTTTGTCGTTTCAAATGAACATTCACTTGGAAGTAACAACTTTTATCTCATCCTTACATCTTATCATAGAAATGAATACTTTTTCTTTTTCCCAGTAAATTGGTAATTAACCAGATTATTCCTGAAGATGATGCTATCTACCAGTGCATGGCTGAGAACAGCCAAGGGTCCCTTTTGTCGCGAGCCAGACTGACAGTAGTCATGTCTGAAGACAGACCCAGCGCGCCGTATAATGTTCACGCCGAGACCATGTCCAGCTCAGCCATCCTCCTGGCTTGGGAGAGGCCACTGTATAACTCGGACAAAGTCATAGCTTACTCTGTGCACTACATGAAAGCGGAAGGTGAGCAATTGGAAACATCTGTGTTTTGTTTTTATGTTTTGGGGATTTTGTGGGGGTTGGTTTTGGGGCCACACTGGGCAGTGCCCGGGGATTACTCCTGACTCTGTACGCAGGAGTCTCTCCTGGGGTGCTTCAGGAACCAAATGGGGTGCCAGGGATCAAACGGGTCAGCCACATGCAACTGTATCTCTGCCCCCTAGTCTTTATTTGTTTTTTACATGCAATTTGCTATCAAGGGTTTGTTTTCAGTATGAACAATATCTTACATAACGCAAAAAAGTATTTTTGAAGTACTGTGGCATTTATCTCTTAATCAAATAATAAATCACACATGTGTTTTTTTCCAGATTTTTTACTGTGGTTTTGTATTTTGTGTATATAAGTATAGTCTGAGTTTCTCTGTTTAGAATCAAGTCTAAACCAGGTCTGCTTGCTAAAAATTACAAAATGGTGTGCTTATGAGTTTCATTCCTGCCAAAGTAATGAGATTTTAAGTATGTCAATTTAAGTATGCGGTTGAAAAGAAACCATGTCGTATGTACTAGAGTGAACTATGACTTCTCTAGCATGTGTTTTTGTGGGGAAGTGTCCCTTGCTATACCTGGGACCATTCCTGGTGTTGGTCCTCAGCTCTGCTGTGTGGGTCACCTGGGTCATTGCTTGGTGCTGTAGGGGACCCGAGAGGTCACACAGGAATAGAACTCAGGCCCTCCCAGTGTAGCTTATGCTCAGCTACCTGGGCCATCTCCCCAGCCACTACAATCATTTTGTTTGTTTGTTTAATTGAATAACCATGAATTACAAAGTTACAAAGATATTTATGATTGCATTTCAGGTGTATATTGTTCACCCGTCCCCTCCCCAGGGTGCCTGGTTTCTCCCCTGCCGACTGGGTGGCAGGCACTTTCACCCTCCAGTCACATCTTCTTGTTTTTTTGTTGTTGTTGTTTTTTAACTTTGAGGTCATACTTGCAGTGCTCAGGGCTTACTCTTGACTGACTCGGGGATCTGTAGGGGATGTCAAGAATAGAACCCGGGTTGACTGTGTGCAAGGCAAATGTCTTACCCGGTGTACTATCGCTCCAGCCCTTTCCTCCATTTTATTTTTAAGGGGGAAAGTAAAAATCATCAAATACCCTGTTATTGATTTTATATCTGACACTGTATTCAAGTTTTGAATATTGTCTTAAGTCATGTAGAATTCTGTGAAACTTGAATAAAACATATTGATTTTTTTTTCTTTTTGGGTCACACCCGGTGATGCACAGGGGTTACTCCTGGCTCATGAACTCAGGAATTACTCCTGGTGGTGCTCGTGGTCCATATGGGATGCTGGGAATTGAACCTGTGTCGGCCGCATGCAAGGCAAATGCCCTACCCGCTGTGCTATCACATCAGCCCCAGATATTCTTATTTCTTACATAAAAAGTAGAAATCAAATCTGTCTAGAAGTTTTGCCCAATAACTATAAAAATTTACTTAATTCCACTCCTCAAACTGTTTTTATCCTTTTGTTTTCTGTTGTCAAAAATTCTAGAGGAAAAGGAAAGACCACTTTTAAATCCTAGTGATTTCTCTATTGAATTTTCACAGGAACTCTTTCACAGTAGAATTTTAAAAGTTTAGTTCTATACATTATCATAGCCTAATTTTTACGCGGTAGAAATTAAAACTGAGTTCAAACATCCACCAAAATAGTTCTCTAATAAAATGGTTTGTAGGAACAGGTGGTTTGTTTGGTTTTTGTACTTTGAAGTAGTGTTTTTGAAGGGAGTATCTTGAATTTAAATTAGGGGCATGGTAGCAAGAAGAATGGGAGTCTGATAACTGAGCATGTTAATTCCCTCTTAGTGATTAGGAAGGGGAAGGGACTGCTGGGTGGTGGCGGTCAGTCTTGTTCACTATTATGGTGGTTTCATTAGCGCCTCCCCATGCGGTTCAGTGGCCTATTCAGGGGCAGAACAAGGCTTTTTAATTGAAGCTCAAGGACCTTGTTTGGCAGGTCAGGAATCGACTGTGTGGCTCCTAATTAACGAGCCATTAACCATTCTGTTGTGAAGTTTCTATAATCTTATCTAATTAAAATGTTATCAAGTTAATTCAAGAATGTGGGAAAACTTCAGAGTGGAATGTGCCTTCTGTTTTGTTTATGTGTCCCGTGGGCAGGGGCTCTGTCCTCGGAGAGTCTCCATGAGGTGACGTGTATTGACTGCGAATTATTCGCAGGGTTCAGGGGCTACCAGTTTCCCTGTAGCACTTGGCATGTTCGCTCTGTAGGAATTAGATTGCACAAAGACAAATCCTCTTCTATGTGGTGCCATGCATACTTTGTTATGACTTGCTGAGAAGAATTTTTTTAAAAATTAAAAAAAAACCATCATGGAACAAAGAGTTTAAAGCACCTTCAGTGCCTTCAGTCTTTTAGCGTTAAAGGAACAGCATATGTCAATCAAAGTCAATAGACTCTCAAGGGGCTCTGAGTTCTTTTGCAGGCAACTTTTGGTCTGTTTCATTCTCACAGAGTCGAGCCATTACTGTCCCTACAGTGTCTTCATTATGTTTCGGCGGGAAAGGAAGGCAGGAGTGTAGCAAATCAGATGTTCACTTAGAAAATGACGGCGTGCTGGACTCTGATGTTCTGTTGAATTGTCCCTGCACATTTTCTCTGCTGTTTGTTTCAACTGAATATGAAATGGTGGTTAGAGCAGAATAGTTATTTTCACTTTGGGTTATCCAGGAAAAATTCAGACTAGCATTTCATAGCAAGACTTTTTGAAAATGAAGGCCTTCCTATTTACACTTTTTAAGGGTCCTTAAAGGATAACAGTTAGAGATTGGACTCAGGAACCAGTATTTCACAGTAATTGAAACAGTCTTGTCATTTTTATCTGTATTTTCATGATTTTTAAACGATGTTTTTTAAATACAGGTTTAAATAATGAGGAGTATCAAGTAGTCATTGGAAATGACACAACTCATTATATTATTGATGACTTAGAACCTGCCAGCAATTACACTTTCTACATTGTGGCATATATGCCAATGGGAGCCAGCCAGATGTCTGACCATGTTACCCAGAATACTTTAGAGGATGGTAAGAAAGGGCTGTATAAGCATGAACGTTAATCTGTTTAATCAACTTGAATGAATACAGCTGTTTTAAATTAGAGAAAATATCTTCTTTTGGGTAGGAAAAAAATAGGTATAGAAACCAATATGTAATATGTCATTTCAGATCTGAATTTCACTTTTTGACAATAACAGGATAAAGATTGCTCTTATTTATGGTTTAAACTCATAATTATAAAATCATTATATTTTCATGGTCATGTTGCTGAGAAGGGGCTCAGGCTGGGGTCTCCAGTGCAAGGTGTACACTCAAGTCCTTTACCAAGCCCCTATATCATATTTCAGGATATTTTGGTATATTTCAGTTTTCTAGCTTAAGTTGTAAATGCATCGAAGATAACAGTAGAGATTTGACCCAGAAACCAATCTTTTACAGTGATTGAAATGGTCTTGTCATTTTTATCTGTATATTCATGATTTTTAAACAATCATGAGAATAGAAGACTGAGTAGAATAAAATCTGAGATTCTTTATTTTTAAGCAAAAAAAATTGATTGTTGAATAACAGTGAGATATCCAGTTATAAAGTTGTTCTAATGTGTTTCTGTCATCCAGTGGTCCAACACCCATCCTTTCACTAGTGTACATCTCCCATCACCAAGTGTCCCCAGTTTCCTTCCCACTCCCCCAATCCTTACCTGCCTCTTTTGTAGGCACTTTCCTTCTACTTTCTCTCTCTTTCTCTCACTCTGTCTTTCTGTCTCTGTCTCTGTCTCTTCTCTTTCTCTCTCAAATCTGAGATTCTTTGGGCATGAATAGATTATAGTTACATTGAGCATACAATGATTAGAGGTCAGAGGTATTGATATAAGACTTTTATAACTGAGTATATGAAATTTAATACCTTTCAGTTTAAAAAGTTCTGAAAAATTCAGGTAGTAGTTATTTTAATTTTAGATGAAGTGTGCTTATTCTGCTTGAGGAGGAAGTTAGTTAGTTTCCTGATCGTAGATTGAAAAAAAAAAACAGTTTTCCTTTGGAGACCAGGCCACTGTGTGCTCTGAGAGAGGTCTGAGACTCCATCCTGAGATACTGCTAGTGGACCGGCTTGGGGCGGGGCGGGGGGTGGAGCATATCACAGTGTTCAGGACCTCCTTGTCCCAGCTCCTTGCTGGGAGGAGGAGGAGGAGGAAGACTTGCTTCCTGTGGTACTCCAGGACCATGTTTAGGTACTGTATCCTTGGAAACACTAAATCACATTCATTTTGTTCTTGCTTTTGGGTCATGCCTCGTGGTGGTCAGGGACTACTCCAGGAACTGTGCTCATTCCTGGTGGTGCTGGGGGTCCCTGCAGTGCCAGGGGGGAACCCCAGGCTCCCCCGTGCAAAGCCTAGACTCCAGCCAGCCTGTGAATGCTCTCCCCATCCCCTTCATGTTGATTTTGAAGATACAAATCTTATTCTTCAAAAGTGCTTATAAGATTCCCTACCCTAGTGTTCTAAGCTGTTCTACTCGAGTGATTCTCTTCCTTGTTTCTAAAGCACCCTGGTGGGGTTATTTAGTTTGAGTACTAAGTAATTTCATGTTCTTCCCCAACAGCAGTAGGACACATCACAGTGATGAAAGCCTTGCTTCCCTGTGCTTTCTCCTCTCTCATCCTTTTTTCCTTCTCTCTTTCTGGTTTGTTAACTGGAAAAAAAAAAAGACTGCTAGAGCCGAAAGAGCATTTATTGTGCAATGTGTTGCTATTGGAAAAATCAGTAAATTCTAGTGTGCTGGTTGATAATTTTGAATCTAGATACTTATCCACGCCCCCCCCCTCCCCTTTCTCTCCCCCCTCCTACGGCTAGTTCCCCTGAGACCTCCTGAAATTAGCTTGACAAGTCGAAGTCCCACTGATATTCTCATCTCCTGGCTGCCGATCCCCGCCAAGTACCGGCGGGGCCAGGTGGTGCTCTACCGCCTGTGCTTCCGGCTGAGTACTGAGACCTCCGTCCACGCGCTGGAGCTCCCGGGCACCACACACGAGTACCTGCTGGAGGGCCTGCGGCCTGATAGTGTCTACCTGGTGCGCATCACCGCGGCCACGCGCGTGGGGCTGGGAGAGTCCTCCGTGTGGACCTCCCACAGGACGCCCAGAGCCACGAGTGTGAAAGGTACGGTTCTCAGCACTGCTGAGCAAGGATGTCACTTCCAAATTGAATTTGTCTTAGTGAAAATTCATTTTATGAATAAATAGATTCTTGAGATTTCTGTGGATCGTAGGCGTCAATTGAAAAAACTGGGGTTGGGGAGATAGGACAGCGGGGAGGGTGTTTCGCTGGCACGTAGCTGACCTGGGTTCAATCCCCGACATAACATACAGTCCTCTGAGCCCCACCAGGAGTGATCCCTGAGCGCAGAACCAGAAGTAAGCTCGGACTCCTGTCCTGGTCCTTCTCCCCAGAGAACTTCAGATGTCATTGTGGATTTCACTGTTCGCTTAGCGAGCACTTAGGGACTGGTTGATCTGATTCCAACGAACTTCAGCCAAAAGTCATGCTTATGGTAAAGATCATATTTTAGTCAGTATTGCTATGTATTTTGAAAAAAAATCACCTTTAATTAAAAGACTGTAAGCTAGGAGGTTCCAGACTTCATTTTTTTTTTTTCATTTTCGGATCACACCCATCAGTGCACATGAGCTAGTCCTGGCAGGGGCTGGGGAGACCGTGCGGTGCCAGGGATTGGACCCGGGAAGGCCGTGTCGGGGAGGCTCCCTTGGAACCCCCTCTCTTTGCTGATGCAGAATATGGCATGGCAGGCTGTGCTGTTACCATTGTAGATTGATTGATGTTCCTATCACAGAGGAATGTTGAATGATCAGAGATAAAAATACTTAGCCTATTTTGTTCTTGGATATGCCTGTCTTTTTAAGGCTGTGTTTTATATCTCAAATTCAGTGTCCTTGCACAACTTTGAAAGCCAGCTGGAAGTACAGTTGTTAGGATGCACATCTTGCAGCTGTTTGCTGAAGACCATTTTCTGTGCCCGTGTGAATTTCAGGGGTTTCATACTTGCATTTTGGGTTAATTTTTCTAGCCCCTAAGTCTCCCGAGCTACATTTGGAGCCTCTCAACTGCACCACCATTTCTGTGAAGTGGCAGCCGGATGCAGAAGATGCCGCGACCATCCAAGGCTACAAGCTGTTCTACAAGGAGGAGGGGCAGCAGGAGAGTGGGCCCGTGCTGCTGGGGCCTGGTGCCCTTGTCCACACACTTGGGGGCCTGGGTGAGTTGGAACAGAGCTGTGAGGGGACGCTTCCTCTCGGCCCAGCTTGTGTGTTGTGTGCCGGGGGCGGTGTTATTACACGGTGGGAAAAGGTGCCGGGATCAGTTTGTTGAGTCAGTGATTGGCTTCTGACTCCCCTTGGTGAGGGGTCTGGTGAAATCCCCGCTCCCCCCTTGGGGCGCTTGCTTTGCTTCCTAGCGTTCACCTTGGGGAGTGAGACCCTGACTGGCCCGTGTAGCTGTATGCTGAATATGGGAGGAAGAATTGGGTCCGCAACTGGGTAGTTAATGTTTACTGACAAAGTTTTGCTTAGAACTGTCCCGAGGGGGCTCACAGTTGTATTATTTTACATGCTTTAAGTATCTATAAATGATGTATAAAGCAGTGCTTCAGCGGGTAGGGCGTTCGCCTTACATGCGGCCAACATGGCCGACCCGAGTTCGATTCCTCCGCCCCTCTCGGAGAGCCCGGCAAGCTACCGAGAGTATTCGATATGCCAGACACAGTAACAACAAAGTCTCCAATGGAGACGTTACTGGGCCCGCTTGAGCAAATCGACGATCAATGGGAGGGCCTTTACCTTTTACCTTTACCTTAAAGCAGTGCTTCTACAGAGGACTCATCTGGTTGTAAATACTGATGTCAGTCTCACCAGGAAACACTGGGGCCTGAGCAAAGCACCCCACTTGTTGTTGGCATTCACCCCTGAAAGCCTTGTTCAGGCCCTACTCATTGGATTGTTGCAGGGGGAAGGGATTTCATGATGCAAACGGTTTTGATGTGAAGTACAATGAAACTTAGGAACTGGGGTCGCCTGTGAGGAGTATTGGGAGCTCCATGGTGGGGTGAGATCTCCATACGTATGACGCCCTGGACTTGATCCCATGAAAGGGAGAGATTTTATATTTAAGTATAGATACACATTTGAGTGATGAAGTCACACTAAACTACATGTTACTGAGAGAATCACTTAATCACTTAATCACTTAACTTCCCGTTAGTCGTCGATTTGCTCGAGCGGGCGCCAGTAACGTCTCCATTTGTCCCTGTCGCGTGCTAGTGTAGCCCAATGGCATCTCTTCGCTCCGGGAACATGGAGGGCCTCAAACCGATCGTTCATGACCTTGACAAAGAAGTCTGACCATCTGGTAGGTGGGTGGCCACGCGGTCTCTTGACATCCCGTGGAATCCAATCAGTAACAGCTCTAGTCCAACGGTCGTCTTTAAATCTCATTACGTGACCAGCCCATCTGATTTTCGACACCTTGGCAAATGAGACAGCGTCCCTGATCCTTGATCGTCGACGGATGTCAGAACTCCGTATTCGTTCTCTCATTTGAGTGAAATGTGATATTCCAAGCATAGCTCTTTCTATTCTTCTTTGGGAGACCTGAATGGCGTTCTCATCTTGTTTGCGTAGGGCCCAGGTCTCTGAGGCATATGTTAATGCAGGAAGAACAGTGGAATCAAAGAGATGTGCCCGGAGCCGGAGGTTCTTCGTCCTCTTAGCTATTTCTTCGACGTTCTTGAAGGCGTTCCAAGCCGCTCTCTTCCTCCTGCGCAGCTCGGGTGCCAGGTCATTTGTCATGTTGACCTCTCGACCTAGGTACACATAGCTGTTGCATTCGGAGATGGTCGTTCCATTGAGAGCGAATGGGGCGTCAGGAACAAGGCTGTTTCTCATAAACATTGTCTTCGTAAGATTCAGCTGTAGTCCTACCTTTCCACACTCACGGTCAAAGTCGGCCAGCATTTGTGCCGCTTGGCTGATGTTTGGTGTTATTAAAACAATGTCATCAGCAAAGCGGAGGTGGTGTAGTTGCCAACCATCTATCTTCACTCCCATTCCTTCCCATTCCAGTCGTCGCATGATGTTCTCGAGGGTGGCACTGAAGAGTTTCGGTGAAATGGTATCACCCTGCCGCACCCCTCTCTTGACATCAACGATCACTTCTTTGTAGAATGGTGAGATCCTGGTAGTGAATCCGCAATACAGCTCACGGAGGATCCTGATGTATTGGGCTTGAATGCCCTGATTGGCTAGGGCTTCAATGACCGCTTCCGTCTCAACAGAATCAAAGGCCTTCTTTAAATCAATGAACGTTAAGCAGAGCGGCATCTTGAACTCCCGAGAAACCTCAATGAGTTTGGTTATCGTGTGGATATGGTCGATGGTGCTGAATCCTTTGCGGAACCCTGCTTGCTCACATGGTTGTCCTTCATCTAGAAATATTTTATATTTAGTGTAGACAGACACACTTTTGCACGATGAAGTCACATTGCTTGTCGCTCCTGAGTGATCTTCACCTGACGTACAGCAGCAGCTGTTGGTGTGTCGGTCTTCGTCTGATGTGGTGGGTGCAAGTGCCCCTCATCCCTGCCATGCTCTGCTCTCCGGAGGGCGGGGCTGGGGCCGTAGGGTGCCTGCAGGCTGCCACAGTTCCTGGCCTGCAGGGGGTCCTGTGGAGTGACTGTCCCCCTGGTTCCTGGAGAGGCCAGGCACCGTGGTGGCAGTCAGCTCCGGGCAGTGACAAAGAGCCCACCCATCTGTCTTCATGGTAGTTTGCCAGATAGCATTTTGCTCTTCATCTTGTTGTGTCTTTTTAATTGAATCTGCCTTTGGTTAAATAAGTTTCCTTATTGATCTCTGTCACATAGCTTTATAACTGTAGGGGGAAGTCACGCATGTCCCAGGGCGACCTTCCCTCGGTCCTGGAGATTGAGGTGATGTCAGCCTGACCTGCTCTCACAGGAGCCAGGATCAGCATCTCCAGCCTCCGCATCTCACAGGGCCCTCCGTCTAGATCTTGCCATTTAGCCATGAAAATTGTGCCCTGGGCTTTAAAATAATCGTCGATGAAAAATCATACATCAAAACTTTGTGTATCAATTTTACCCCTTGTCAAGTAAAATAGGATTTGAAATGATTGATGAAAAATTATTCATCAAACTCAGGTGGGGGGAGGGGATGGGAGGGAGAGAGAAAGAGGGAGAGAAAGGGAGAGGAGAGAGAGAGAGAGAAAGAGAGAGAGAGAGGTTAAACCCATGTAAGGCTTCTCTCAGCAACTCAGTTCTTTCAGCTTCTTCACTGTTAAGAAAACATACGTGGGAGATAAAAAAATTCTAGGATCTTAGAACACTCCTCTGAAAAAACATACGTGGGAGATAAAAAAAATCTAGGTTCTTAGAACACTCCTCTGTAGTGTACATTAAAGATAAGAAATTGTAAATAGTTCATTAGAATCCAGAAAGAAAAACAAAACAAAATGCCTTGCTCCTGAAAAGTAAGAGAAGTATTATGTTAAACTTCAGTAACTAAAAACAATACTTTAAGATACCCATTTTATTTTTTTTTACTTTATTTTCACTTTTTTTTTTTTTTTTTTTTGCTTTTTGGGTCACACCTGGTGATGCACAGGGGTTACTCCTGGCTTATGCACTCAGGAATTACTCCTGGCGGTGCTCAGAGGAGCCCATGGGATGCTGGGAATTGAACCCGGTTCGGTCGCGTGCAAGGCAAACGCCTCACCCGCTGTGCTATTGCTCCAGCCCCTTTTATTGATATTTTTATTATTATACTATATATATCATTATATAATAATATATAATATATACTCTTTTTCTAAAATTTTTCCTCCTATATTTTAAAAAGTGATTGCTCGCATACAGTTTCTGCATGTGTTTTTGTGTTGCAAAACTCTTTGCATGTGTCATTTGGGGAGTAATTCAGCTTCAGCTCAGTCGATAATGCAAACCTAGGACCTGATTTTGTGATGGTCAATAGATATTTGTCTGTTAGAATCACTCCACATTTCTTGAGCGGGGACAGTCTCCATCACTTCCTGTCTGCTTGGGGGACAGGTCAGTAAGGCTCATAGCACTTTTTTTTTGTATTTTTTTTTAATTTTGATGAATCATTGTGAGATACTTTTACAGACTCACATGATCGCGTTTCATTCAAACAATGTTCGAGTACCCACCCCTCCACCAGTGCCCATTCCCCAGCCTGACAGTTCCCAGTATCCTCCCCCCACCCCCACTCGTTCCCACCTCCTGCCTCTGTGGCAGGCACAATCTCTCCTACTCTCAGTCCTTTTGGGTGTGATGGTTTGCAATACAGGTAGCAAGCAGACATCATGTTGGGTCCATAGTCTGTATGGTTTGCAATACAGGTAACAAACAGACATCATGTTGGGTCCATAGTCTACTTTCAGCACGCATCTCCTCTCCCTAGCGAGCCCCCCAGCTATCTTTTGTTCAGTGCTCCTCCCTCTGACTGGGTCTGTGGCAGGTCTTTGCAAGCCCTAGGAGTTACCACGTCATGGCCTGTAAAGCCACATGAAGGGCCGCAGTTGGGTGGCTTGAAGCATCTCACTCTGGACCCGCTGCCTTTCCGTCCTGAGAGCACTGGCGAGCCCCGGCGAGCCCCGCCTCTGTTTCCCAGAATACTGCTGCCGTCTGAGCCAGCCTGGAGGACAGGGTTTGGCCCATGGAGATGGCCTAGTGTCTGTCAATAGCTCTCACTCCCTCCCCGCTCCCTGTCAGCAGTCAGGAGGGCAGAGCGCACTGTTAACTGGACCACTGACCATCTGTGACCATTTTCAGCTGGAGCATCTGGGGCAGCTGCCTGTTTAATGGAGAGTGATGTGTCTCAGGGCAGCGGGTTAAGGAACCCTGTCGGGCTGCTCGGCGCCTGTTGCTCCCACTCAGCCTTCCCCGTTAGAGGTGCTCTAGCCCAGCTGGCCTCCTTAAGTGCGCTCGGAGAAGGACACAAATGCTGTGTGCCGATTCACTGTCGATTTGAGTAACAAATGGATGGCTCAAAATTTCATTTTCATACTAATCTCTTTCCTGAGACCCTCACACAGCACCCTTTGGTTTCCATTTCTAATAATTACGTTTTCAATTAAAAGGTGTTACTAGGGCACATCTTCCTTTGTTTCTGAAATAGATAAATTGAATATATGTTTTGGTTCATTTACCAACATTTAAAAAACTGCTCTTCTAATTAAAGCATTCTAGCACCGGAAATAAAGATGTTCTGCTTAAGACAGAATTAAAATATGTGGAAATGGCTCTTTTGCTTTCTTCCTGGATTTTTAGTTTGCTGCATTGAATTGTACTTAGTAATGCAGATTGTTGTATTTTCCTCTAATCCCTCAAAAGCTCAGTTCCCTGAGCTATACAGTGTTTTATTTTTAAAAGTAGCTAGAGTTATTTATGTGTTTCCTCTAGTTTAATGATTTTTAACATATGGTACTGTATTTTAATTGGAAGTAACTTTGGAGATTGGTAAAAAAAAAAGCATTAGGCTTGTGAGTTAATATTTATGATGGAGCGATAGCACAGCAGGTAGGGCATTTGCCTGCATGCAGCCAACATGGCCAACCCGAGTTCGATTCCTCCGCCCCTCTTGGAGAGCCCAGCAAGCTACCAAGAGTGTCTTGCGCACACGGCAAAGCCTGGCAAGCTACCCGTGACGATATGCCAAACACAGTAACAATGGTCACAATGGAGACGTTACTGGGCCCACTTGAGCAAATCGATGAGCAACAGGAGGACAGTGACAGTCACAGTGACAGTTCTAAATTGTGGTTTGAGGTTTTTTTCAATATTTTTTTTTTTGGCATAGTGGTTATTTTTACTTGTACTTTTCATTGGTGCTTTTAATGTTCGGCTCAATTTTAAAATGGCTATTAAACTTATCACACAACACATGAAGTAAAATTGGTAGCATAATTATATTCTGTGACGGTACACTGGGTGAAATCACCTTTTCCTCCATTTTTGTTTATTTCAGAAATTGACAAACTTGGGATCTCTAATTGTAAAGAGATTGTTTAATCAACTACCCAATAGAAACTATTCTTAGTTGTTCAGACTTAATAGAATGAGAAGGAAGTTATTTAGATGGTGCTGTTGTGTAGCCCTTGGGACACTAATATTAGGTAATCTGTAGCTTCTGTTTTGCCAAAGAATCTGTGTTGCCGAATTTTACAGCTTAGTATGCATAAGATTTAGCACAAGAAATAAAGTGTCTCACAATGTTTCCAGCCATTAGTACTATTTGTACATTACTCTTATACCTTCCAAACTCACAGATTTTTTGTGTGTACATGCATGTGTGTGATAAATTCAGAATTGGAATTCCAATGACTGCTAGGAATAGGAGATAGAGGAGGAGACAGGCCCCGGGCAATCTTCATCCTGTTCAAGCCCCTTAACCAACTTGTGTGGTGAAATGGTGTCAGATTTCTGGGAATTACTTTTTACTGCGATAGAATAGGGTTTGGTTTGTGACTAATGTATTTCAAGAAAGAACTAAGCACAACCAACCATCACAGAGACAAAATGGTATAGCTGAAGGGAGTGGTAATTGTCCTATAGTCATGCAAGGAGTTTGTGGCATGAAAAAGATCACTTTTACTGGAGAAGGTTCACTGTAAACCTTACTTGAATAGTGATTTTGTTCTGGAGAGAATCTGATCTTTCCCACTTACAAAATATGAGTCACCTTTTAGGGAAAGTGAAATCTTTGCAGAGACCTTCCCTCATCCCTCTTGTACAAAGAAGTCTTATATGACACTTGGAAAATATTTGGAAATAGCCTACAGATGAGAATCCTTATAATGTGATGGATTTTCAGGTCCTCACTGTATTCCTTAATATGGAATTTTTTAAAAAATATACTGCTTTATAAAATTTGTATCCAGTCATAAATAGCTTCAAGTATTTTTCTCCAGAGTGGTTTCAGCCTGTAAATTTATTTCAGATAATCTGGTGCTTTGATATCAGCTACTATAGGATAACATTGTTGCGTACTTTCTCCCTTGCCACAGGGAGCTTAAGTTTATTGATGGATGGGTTACATCCATCACAGTGCTCCTGAGGCACTCTCATTCCTCTGAGAATGGGAAAGGGATTTATCTTTAACCTCTTTCTTTGTGTTCTGCTTCCCGAACCAGTCAATCACCTTTATCCCCTCATCAGACTCTGTTAACTTGTAAGGTCAGATCCTCCTTTGGACACTGGATTTGTATTTGTAAGTGAAATATTGCTCTTCTCCTTCTCTTATGTCCTTTCGCATAGTTTACTTCAGAGCAATGCCCTTTTGTATAGACACAGGAAGACAGTTAATACTATGCTTTTGTAGCTTAGGAATTAATTGACTCCGAATAATACTCATTCCTGGGCATCTGTTTTCTCGACTTAAGCCTCAGTTTCCCTTAATTCCTAGCACCCCAAAGGCAGGGTCCCAGTGAGAGACTGGATGGGCCCAGGGAAAGCTACAAGCTACCCTTGCATCAAAATAGACCAGGCCAAGCGCCATAATACTTAACTATAAGTTAAGAGCATGGTCATGAACAAATTCTGTCACGATCCAAGAAGTACAACTAGATAGGACCCTGCTAGGGTTAGGAAAGACTAATCTGGCCTGAGGTCTGTAGTCTGAGATCTCTAGCGAGATGCACCCAAGAGAGCCACCCTATAAGCGTAATACAATAACTCTTACTGTGTCCATACAAAATAACTAATATTATTAAGAAGTAGAATTAAGATGAATGTTTAAATGGTTGTTGCACTAAGGGAAGGAGAAATGTACCCATAGATGGTATTTCCCCCTTAGGCGGGTCTTCTTGCTGTATGAGCGTTTGTCCTGAAAGAAGCTTACCTCAGAGAGGGACCTTACATCCGTTGATTGTATGAAGATGCCTATGTGTAATTGCTAGCCTGTCATGATTGGGGAAATAACTAAGGCTGTAAGAGTGGTCAAGGAATGAAGGAGCAGGATCTGGAGAGGAGGGATGACGAGGAACCAGGGGAAGGAGAGACAGAAAAGAATGGAATAAACTGCTACTGGTACCAGCCAGCCAAGCCCTTGTTTCTTCTTCGTCTGCCTGTTGCCACCAGCCAGCCCCGAGCTAGAGAGAGCCACCGGCTTTGTATTCATTTTTTGAATACACAAGCTATAGCTCATATATTATCGGTGCTGGGGCCCTTCAGTTCTATAGTAACTATGTAGTCAGAAACATAAACATCATTCAGCCTCTTTCCACATCAGCTTTTTCTTCATCAAGCAGCATTGGCTCCTCTGAGATCACTTTACATTATTTGTTAACACACCAGGTTTGGGATTGGTGTGAAAAATCACATTGACATTTTAGCTGCATTTACTGCAGACAAGATCTTTGGGGACATTCTCCCTATTTTCACCTTTGACAAGTCTACCTGTGCTTTATCACAGTTGTTTTCCACGTTGCAGTGTTGTTTTTGGTCTTAGGAACACACCCGCTAGTGCTCAGGGCTTATTCCTGACTTTGCACTCAGGACTCATTCCTGGCAAGGGTTATATGGGGTGGCAGGGATCAGACCTGGGTCATCTTCATGCAAGGTAAACATCCTACCTGCTATCACTTGGGCTACTATCACTATTTTCTTTTAAATTTTTTATTCTTTATTAGTGAATCACCATGAGGTACAGTTACAAACTTACAGACTTTGTTTTTGCATTATATTCATACAATGACCATTTACCCATCCCTCCACCAATGCCCATTCTCCTCCACCAATATTTCCAGCATCCCTCCCACCACCACCACCCCATCCCCCACCACCCCACCCCATCTCTGCAGCAGGGCATTCCCTTTTCTTCTCTCTCCTTTTGGGTACTTGGAGGACCATAGGCAGAGGTTAAGGTGTCGACCACTTTCTTTTAAAGTGTTTACAAATAAATGTATTTAATGTCAGTAGGCTTCTTAAAGGCAGAGTATTGAAAACCATCTACTACGTGAGCCATAAAGCTTACTTGCAAAGTGTGAGTACCATTAATAACAAAATCAGAGGGAGCATTTAAAAGTATTATATCTTATTCACTGTTATTAAATACTTTACAGGGGTTTGGGTTATACCTGGCAGTGCTCACGGGCTACTTTCTAGTTTGGTGCTCATGGGTCACTGTCCGGGGAGTGCTGGGGATCCGAGTGGGATGGTTTTCTGTTCCCGGTGCCTTTGTACAGCCGCCTCAGCCATCTGGGCCACCTCCGCAGTCCCAGCGGGCTTTATGTTGTCTTGTCCTCCTCTCTGACTTTGGGTTAATCTGCCGTCAAGACAAAACATGCTGAAACTTCAACACAGACTTGTGGGAATTTTCAGCCATTCTTCATTTATCCAGAGAAAAAAAATTTTTTGATGATCTCATCCTTTGCGATGTCTGAAAATACCAGCTATGACTATTTAGCTCAGTGGGCACTGGTGGAGGGATGGGTACTCTATCATTATATGACTGAAATGCAAGCATGAAAGGTGATAGGTCTGTTACTGTACCTCATGGTGATTCGCTAATACAATTTTTTTAAAAGACTAAATATTAAACATTGTATCCATGGAATATTCAAATTGAATGGACAGTATTTCACCTGAAATAAAAAAAGAATAAATATATAAATATATATACTATATCTACATGAGGGTTCCGGCAGAGAAACAAAGGCATGCAGGTCCCGGGGCTGAGATCTCCAAGCCTGCTCGGATCAGGACTGAACATCCTCCACCCAGATCCTCCACATTCCAGTAGGCAGGGCTCACACCCACCAACAGGCCCCCTGGCGCTGTGTAATCCCATCAACGGCCCAGAGACAACGGCATAGAGACCCAGAGACTAAAACCCAGCTCCTGGAAGCGGGCATCTTATTATCTCATTCCTTCTTTGGACAAACTGGCAGGCTACCGAATGTAACCTGCCCAATGGCAGAGTCTGGCAAACTCCCCGTGGCATACCGAATATGCCAAAAACCAGTAACAATGATGGGTCTCATTCTCCTAACTCTGAAAGAGCCTTGAATATGGCTCTTTTTAAAAAATCTCAGGGCTAGGACGAAGGAGACATTACTGGGACCTGCTCGAGGCAATCGACGAATAACAGAATGGTCGTGATCGTGATATCTACATGTATGGTATATACACATTGTAGTCATTTGAATCACATATTTTTATAGATAAAAATAAGAACTATAGTCAGGTTTATAGGCTCTTGGTTGTAAATAAATGGTAAATAACTAAATCTTGGAAAGGGGTCCAATACCAGAGGAAGAGCTATGAGATTTTTTTTGTGGGTAAGGATCCTTCAGTGCTCATGGATTTCTCTTGCTTCTGTGCTTGGGTTCACTCCTGAGTGGTGCTTGGGGGATCATAGGCAGTTTCAGGGTCACCTGCATGATGGAAAAGTGTCTGAAGTCCAGTACTATCTCTTCATCCCAATAAATGTGTTTTTTAATGGTTCAAAGGTAGCACTGCACTGTAGCACTGTCCTCCCGTTGTTCATCGATTCGTTCAAGCAGGCACCAGTAACGTCTCCATTGTGAGACTTGTTGTTACTGTGTTTGGCATATCAAATATGCCACAGGGAGCTCGCCAAGCTTTGCCGTGCAGGCGGGATACTCTCGGTAGCTTGCTGGGCTCTCCAAGAGGGACAGAGGAATTGAACCTGGGATGGCCGCTTGCAAGGAAAACACCCTACCCTCTGGTTCAAAGGTTAAAAAAAAAAAGAATCTTGAACTTCAGTATTGAAGAGTTAAAAAGCCCGAGCCCTCCCTGGAGGCCTGGGAGAGGACCCAGTGGCAGGGACATGCCTGCATGAGGACTTGAGTCCCAGTCTGTTTTGGTCACACTGCTGGCCGTGGTCTTGGCATGTGCCCGCGCCGAGCCTAAGGTGGAACTGCTGCATGGGCCATTGCTGACATACGCTGGAGCTCTGCAGCAGGAGTGCATCTGTCCTGAGTGCAGTGAGCTAGTAGCGCAGCAGTGAACACTGCAGTGCTCAGCAGCCGAGAGTGAGCTGGAGCCTGGGTGCTTCCCGGGGAAACTGCAGATGAGAACTGTTACCATGAGGTGGCTTTTCAGGGGATGTGCCGTCAGAACCACCTGAGGGGTGAGTGACGGCTGGTGAGCCCCTAGCCAGGCCCCGGCCACGGAGACAGAAACAAAACCCAACACCCATGCTTCCAAAAGAAACAGCATTTGCTGCATTTTATTGCATTGTAAAATGTCAATATTATATCATATATAATAAATCTATTTTGTTTTAAAATGTATGTTTTATAATAATTTATTATATATTTCATATACATATATATCCTATTGGGAGAAGCCATAGCACAGCGGGTAGAGCGTTGGCCTTGCATGTGGCTGACCCAGGTTCGATTCCTCCATCCCTCTCGGAGAGCCCAAGCTACCGAGAGTATCCCGCCCACACAGCTGAGCCTGGCAAGCTCCCTGTGGCGTATTTGATATGCCAGAAACAGTAACAAGAAGTCTCACAATTTGTTGTGAGACATCACTGGTGCCAGCTCGAGCAAGTCGATGAACAATGGGAGGACAGTGCTACAGTGCTATATATCCTATTACTGAATGCTGTTACATTCCAACAATGAAGATCTTCATCAATGTTTTGCCACTACTACTGTTTAAAGACAGAATGCTTGTTGATTGAGGAGAACTGTCTGAGCTAACACAAGTTGAGATCCATTGTCCATTTAGAAAATGTTCAGTAATACCGATTGCATCTCTGGAAAAATAAATTCTACTATTTTATCACATAAAGCTTTTTTGGACCCTTGGTCGATGCATGTTTTTTAGCCAGTTCTGTAGCTATGTTCGTTTTTTTGTTTCTCCCTCCTTTGGGTTGAATTAGCTCTTCATAGATGAGCAGTAATGAGTAACAGATTTTCCCCTAAGACAGCCTAAGTGTTCTCCATTTGATGACTTGTTGGCAGTTGTGATGCTGCCAAGATAATGAATTGTCATGGGAACTACAAGAAGCATAGTGTGAATTCTACAGTATGACTTAATTCTCCTTTGTATGCTTACTGTAAAGCCAAAAAATGTTAGCAGTCACTCAAAATAATAGTTTTGCACCACTCGGCTGCCTGCAGGGCCTTTGCACTGAATTCATAGAGCCACAGTGGTGCTGACACAGCTCTCTCCTCACGGGGTGAGAACGTGGAGAACTGTTTTATGAAGCTCAGTAGAGATCAGTGGGAGAGGCCCCTCTGTGCTCTCGTTTCTCTAGGGTCCTACTAATGATACAAAAGCTCTCCCATTGTACAAAGCAGAAAGTGGACACCATTTAGAAGTTCCTAACAGAAGAGCACAGTGGGTAGGGCCTTGCCTTGCACGTGGCCAACCTGGGTTCAATTCCCAGCATCCCATATGATCCTCCAGGGGTAATTCCTGAGTGCATGAGTCAGGAGTAACCCCTGTGCATCGCCGGGTGTGACCGAAAACAGCAAAAAAAAAAAAAAGTTACTAATGATGGACTGTGGTTTATGATTAGTGTATCAAACTTTTATCTGATGTGTTGAATGTGATTTTTCCCCCATTCAGTTAGCTGTCTTTTAGGTGTTTTTTTTTCTTCTTTTTTTATCGAATCACCCTGAGATACACAGTTACAAAACTCTTCATCTTTGGATTTCAGTCATACAGGTTCCCATCACTTATCACTTCACCAGTGTACATTTCCCACCACAGGTGTCCCCAGTTTCCTCCTGCCACCCCACCACCCCACCTGCCTCTGCGGCAGGCACTGTAGCCCGTGTTTCCTTCGTCATGCAGAAGCTCTTTAATTTTATGTAGCCCCATTTGTTTATTTTTGATCCAAGCACTGAATTCTTAAGCCCACCTCACTAGAGTGTGCCCCGCCCCCTTCGCCAGCCTGGGTCCCTGACCACTGCTGCTGGGCATGTTCGCTGTAGGATGGGGGAGGTTGTATGCCCATGCTCACGTGTGACCTGTGATGTTCAGAGGAAAATATCGTAATATGAAATTAAGGTATAATTGAGCTTTCTGGAAGCAGAGCAGATAAGTGACTGATTTTCACGCACGTGGGAAATAGTGTGCCGAATCGAGACATGGAAGAAAATTAAAACATACCCCAAAATATTGAAGTGGTAACTTCATTGATTGTGGATTTTGTCTGTTGTTTTTGTTTTGGGGCCATACCTGGTAGTGCTAAGGGTGGGGCTCTAGGTTTGGGGGGGGGGGGGCAGGATATAATTCATCAGCCCAGTGCCTGGCAAACGCCCTTTCCATTCTACTGCTGTTCTGCCCCACTCCTTGGTTTGTCCTGGCTTAGAAGCTTGGATTGTTGCATAGGGGCTGTAGAGACCACAAACAAAGTGAAATCAGGCTCTTGTCTTGAGGGTTCTCTGTATCCAGTCTGTCTGACAATATAAACAAAGTGGAGACATCAGATGTTATCATGTGAGAAAGTAACAGGACTGTTTTAGAAGTTAATTGAATTACGAAGAACAGGTTTACCAAGAAAATGGTATGTGTCAGCCAGCGGGCGAGCTATGGAAAACTGGAAATCAATGATAGGGTTGTTGAAATCAACAGAGAGCATAAAAACTAGGACAGCGGTTTGCTGGAGAAAGTGGCAAGGTAAAGTTGTTTTGGGCTGAGAGTAAGTAAAACTTATCCTGGGGATCTGATGGGTGTTCATGGGACATAAGAGTTACAGCTCAGGGAGTTTATAGAAGTTCAGCATTAGGGGTACGCACATGAACAATTTCAAATGTCACCAAATTCCTATTAAAATGAAAATAGAGTTTGATTTTCTTTTTAAATAAAATCTGCTAATAATATTGGATACAGAGTACCTGGAACTCTTCCCACTGCCATTTACAGTACAGTGGCGCACCCACTCCAGCAAAACTGAATACTTCTTACAAAGTCAAACAATCTGCTGCTGAATTCCCCAGCAGCCCCATCCAAGGTGTTCACCTTAGCAGAGGAAACTTGCATTCACAAAACCCTGCCCACAGTGGATAGCTCTGTTCACAGCTCCTAGTCCTGGGAATAACAAATCTTGGGAGGGCGAGTGGATAAACAAACGCCATGGTACATTCACACAATTCAGTTAGTCTCTGTAAGATGGAGCAGTGATCTCTGTTGCTACTTGAAACAGTTTGTGGCTGATTTTCGGTGGAAGTATGCTGAGAAGAGGCTCCAGTCTGCAAAGGTTCTGTGTGATTTCACAGATGTGACATTCTCAAAAAGTAAAACTCTCTGCTTGGATAATTGATTGTCATGGTTAGGAGAATGGATATTACTACAAAGAAATATGATTTCTTTCTTGGAATTGTCTGCTACACAGATTTGTACATGTGTTAAACAATACACGCAAGATTGAGGGGTTTAAGATCAGAGGGCTTAGGTTTGATTTTGGTGCTCTGCCCAAGAGAATGTTCATCCTGGTCAGTCTTTACCTCTTTGCTACTAAGTGTCTAAGATGTTCAACATGAAACTACTGTCCACTGTCCACTGTCCTCCCGTTGCTCATCAATTTGCTCGAGCGGGCCCAGTAACATCTCCATTGTGATACTATGTATTGTTACTATGTTTGGCATATCAAATACGCCACTGGGGGCTTGCCAGGCTTTGCTGTGCGGACATGATACTGTCAGTAGCTTGCTGGGCTCTCCTCGGTTCTGGGCATTGGCATGTAATAAGGGCTCAAAGTTATAAGTCTTTTGCATGTAGAATTAATGAGAGGAGGGGGCTAGAATGTTTCTCATGAGCTCTAAGTCGATGGCACTTTCATTGACGTGGGACTCTCAGGAATCAAACCAGTCTTGAGAAGTGGGAGATAATGAGTTTAATTGAAATTTTGTTGGATTTTAAAAGTTGTTTTGGGGGCCGGAGCCCTAGAGCAGTGGGTGTGGCATTTGTCTTGCTTGTAGCCGACCTGGGTTTGATTCCCAGCAGCAGGCAGTGTCTTCTGAGCCCCACCAGAAGCCCCTGTGCTCAGGGGAACAGAACCAGGAGTAATCCCTGAGCACCACCGGGCATGACCCCCAAACCCAACAAAGTAAATAAATTGTTATTGAGGAGACAGGTTGTCAATAATGACTTAATCTATTATTTTTTTCTTTTTGGGTCACACCCGGCGATGCACATGGGTTACTCCTGGCTCATGCTCTCATGGAATTACTCCTGCGGTGATCAGGGGACCATATGCGATGCTGGGAATCGAACCCTCGTTGGCCGCGTGCCAGGCAAACCCATTCCCACTGTGCTATCGCTCCAGCCCCCTGTAATGGCTTAAACTTAATGAGATTTCAGAAGGTCTGAGATGGCGCAGACTGAGTTTTGGCTAGGAGTTATGTTTGCACACGGCTGCTCCCTTGTTCCAAGAGACATAGTATTTTTCTGTTTTAGCTGACTAAACTGGTAGAAACTGGCAAATATTTGAGCAAAAACAACCCCCCCCCCAATCATCATCAGCATAATTAGGAAACAAAGGATGATGAAGCATTTCTTGCAAAGTAGGGACACACTCAACAAATCTTACTGGAAGCTTTTCATACCCGTGAAACTTGCATGATTCAGCCTAGGATTTTTAGTTTTGGTTTGGATCCACAACCAGTGCAGGTTACTCCCAGCTCAGTGTCCCTGGGTTGCATTGGGCAACCCTGCAGTGCTGGGGATCAGACCTGGGAGTCCTGTGTATGGAGTATTTGTTCCTGACCCTCCGTGTCTTAAAAAAAAAAAAAAAAGTTCGGTCTATAGTCTACTTTCAGCATGTACCTCATGGTGTTTCACTAATAAAGATTTTTTTTTTTAAAGAGCAAAAAAAATTAAATTAAAAAACAAAAAACAAACAAAATATTTAAGTCTCACAAATTTGAATTATTTCATGAACTTTTAACTATAAAATAAAACCGGTAGAAAATTTAAAAAAAAAAAAGTTTACTGAGCCTTTAGGCTCTGAAAGTCTCTCCAGGTAGATAAGATGATATTTTTATTCTGAATTTAGTGCAATTCTAAACACTCTTCAGTTTCTTTTGCTTGCTACAGAAGATAATTTTCATTTAGAATAAGCAAAGTAATGTGCAAAAAAAGGGGCTCAGACCTCTGTCTAACACTATACACAAAAGTCAGATGAAAATGGATTAAAGACCTCAACATCAGACCAGAATCCATGAGGTATATTGAGGAAAAGGTTGGCAAAACCCTCCACAATATTAATGTTAAAGGTATCTTCAAAGATGAAACGCCACTGACTAAACAAGTGGAAGCAAAGATAAACAAATGGGACTATCTTAAACTAAGAAGCTTCTGCACCTCAAAAGAAACAGTGACCAGGATATAAAGACAGTCTACAGAATGAGAAAGGATATTCAGCCAATACCCTTCTGATAAGGGGTTGATATCAAGAATATACAAGGCACTGGTTGAACTCTAGAAGAATGAAACATCCAATCCCATCAGAAAATGGGGCGATGAATGGACAGAAGGAGAGGACAGATATAAAATGATTGCATTCATTTGGTATGCATATATTGTAGAAGAGTAATATTCATGGCCAGTGGAAACATGAGTTAGGAGAACTGGTCAGTGGTCGGAATTAACCACAAGTGTGTTTGGGGCTGAGGGTAGGTAAGATAGAAAAGAGACCAGTATGGCAGTAGTAGCTGGGGATGATCATGCTGGACAAGATCTGAGGGTTAAAAGTAGTAAAGGGATATTCTTGATAGCCTTTCAGTATCAATATTGCAAACTACAATGTCCAAAAGGGAGGAAGGGGGGGGAGAGAAAGAGAGAGAGAGAGAGAGAGAGAGAGAGAGGCCTGCTATAGAGGCAGGCAGGGGGTGGGGGTGAGGGGTGATGGGAGGAATACTGGGGACACTGGTGCTGGGAAATATACACTGGTGGAGGGATGGGAAAATCCAGGACTCGTGTCATTTGAACTGTGGGGAAAAAAAAAAGAAATAAGCAGAAAAAATAAGTCAAGAAATAGAGTTGTCAAATTCCAAACTAAATCTATAGCAAATCACAGTAGGTCTTTTGGACTCTTTAATATTCCAACACGTTTTGCTAACTTATTTTGGTAATCTCTTGTTGAGTGCAGTAGCTGCATCATTGTAATTTGTTTTTCTGCCTCTTAAATCCAGAGGATTGCTAAAAGCATTAAAAATTAATGTGCCCCTGGAAAAAGGAATTCTTCGAACTCTTGTTGCTCTGTGAAAATGGAATTACTTGCACTCCCTGGGATATTGTACCAGCTTTATTTCCCATGGTAGGGAGATCTCTCTGGATGGGGAGAAGGAAGAGAGCAACAACTCGCCTCTGTGCTCTAAAACAGTTGACATCTTAAAGTGTGTAATGATAGATCATAGCTTCATAGCAAATCCCCAAGAATAATCAGGAAAAGAATTTTGGCTTTTTGTTTGTTCCTGGATTTATAACATTAGTCTTGAGTTATTGTCGCCTTTTCCAAATGCTTTGAAACATGGAAAGCTTTGTCTTGTTAAAAAACATCTGTCTGGTTATTAAGTGAAAAGTGTGATTTGTGAGCAAAAATAAACAAAAAAGGCTACTCTCTCTCTTTTTTTTTAAGTGTAAAGCAAACTTAAATGTTTTTTTTTCCTTCAAAATTGATGCATTTGCTTAAATGGTTATCCCTTTTGTGGGTTGGAAGCTGTTTTACTGCTTTCACAGCTGTGTGGCAAGTTTCCTAGCAGACAATGGTGGTGGTGGTGGTGGGGGGGGTGGCCTAGAGCATCTGGTTCCTCTTTGTAGGGTGACTTGAGAAGTTGCTCCAGGCTTCTGGAGGGAGGCTCAAAGACCCGCACTTACCACCTTAATTAGTTTCCTGGGATTCATATGCATATGTTTTATTTTGTTGCTTTCTAAAAAAAAAGAGAAAAAGAAAAAAATAAAGAGCTTTTGCCCCAGAACCACGTAGCATCCCTAACCCTTTGGCCTTTGATGAAGGGTAAAAGATTCACTCACAGTCCTTGAAGCCTCACTTCTCAGGCCTTAAGGAGAGAGCCTAAAATATGTCAGGCCCCTGGAGACAGAGAGAAGGAGCAGAATCAGTTCCAGTATTTCAAGTGCTGGTGAAGCCTGGGTGGTTGTGTTGTTCAGTTTGGCCCTGCTGAATTACTGCTTGTGCTGTGTGTCCCCTGCTGAATCTGTTGTCACTGAAGCGTGAGGTGTGCTGTTGGTGGGCCTCCCCTACCAGCTCACACCCCCAGCTGTGGGCACCCACAAGTTGAATTTCCATTGAGAATGGGAGGGGGAGGGGGGGATCAGTATTGTCCAAAGAAGGTTGTTTTTGGGTGATTTGTTTGCTTTAAGGAAGCAAAACCATAGTAACTTTAAAGGAGCTTTCCTGTAATTTGGGTAAGAGTATTTTTATATATACCCAAGTTCTCCTTTGGACATAAAATATAAAAAGCACGTGAGAACAAAGTTAGTCTCACCGTATGCCTCCAGAAAGCAAATCTTGAATGTGATCCCAAAAGATGTTTCCGATTGATGAAATGTTAATAATTTATTTTGTAATGATGTTCACATCTATTTAATAGTTGACAAAGGCCTTTATATTGTATCTTTACCTTTGCATATCTTGTTTTTAAAACATCTCAGTCTCTACAGTACTTTATATTTATATTTTATTTTTAATTTTATGCTGCCTATGGGTTAATAACCCTAATTAAAATGGTGATAAATTAAAGCAAAGCCTCCTTGATCTCCGGAAATGCTCAATTATTATTGATGAGCTCTTGATTGTTTTATAAGTCAGCTTTCCATCTGTAATTTCTGAATGAAGGGGAAACTTCATTAAACTTCTTGTGCAGGTTTTATGGTTCTAGCAGCTTGGTAAAATGTTTGACACAAATTGTAAACAACAGTTTTCCTTGCAGAAGGAGAAGCTCTTGTAGGAAATTAAATCAGTACTGTCCATTAATCATACCACATGTCAGGCCTAGACCACTCTGGAAGTTTCTGGTGAATGTAAAAAATCTTTAGATGTGTCAAGTCCCAGAAGATCTAAGTAAATTAAAGAAAGGGTTTTTTTAAATGTCACCATAAGCACATGAAAGAAACCTGGGTACATAGGGGGAAAAAAATTGCTGTGGGACCAGGAATATAACTCAGGTAGAGCACAGACCTTGCTTGTGTGAAGCCCTGGGTCCCATCCACTGGAAAAGAAAGGAGGGAAATGCTGTATACAGCAGTTATCAGTGCGGCTTTTGATTCACTTTGTTTCAGATTTGTTCTTTGTCTTTTGCTTTGGGGCCACACCCAGTGGTGCTCAGTGCTTACTGCTGACTCTGCACTCAGAAGTCCCTTCTCGAAGGCGTGGGGGACCATATGGGATATTGGGGATGGAACCTGGGTCGGGTCAGCCACAGGCAAGACAAGAGCCCAATCTGCTGTACTGTTGCTGTGATCCAGATTGTTTGATAAAATGAATTTGTCTGAGTTTCTTGAATTTTTCTGTAGCACATGTATATTGAGATTCTAATGAGAGGGCCTGAGAGGGCTTATTGGACTACAGCTTCTGCTCAGAATGCAGAGACCCAGGTTTGACCCGGCACCTCAGGGTTTCCCAGCATAGAACTGAACAACCTTTTCTTTGCAGTAGAAAAAGTAAAGTTCTTCATACTCTGAATCAGAATTTTTCCTTAAGCAACTAGATATCTCTTGTTTTATAAATAGAATATTTATATATAACACATTTCAAATTGAGTATAGGAAACACTGAAATACTTCCTCATAAAAATCTTTTGGTTGAATTCTGCTCCGGTTGTTTTAAGATGCTCCATATATTTTGAAAACTTTCCAAGATACATTTAAAACCCTTCCATTCCCCAATCATCTGCAGTATTTCTTTTTAAATTCCTGAAACATGAATGGATTATCTAGATTTGAGTACATTGTTTTCAGCCAGTTAACATAGTGACGACCTTTTATCAGAACACTCCCGAAGGAGACTGGGATAGGCTGTCAGGAAGCATATGCCTTTCACGCATGAGCTCTGCCTCTCACACACTCACACACACTCATATGCATTCTCGCGCTTTTACACACATACACACACACACATACATACAGACACTCAGACACATTCTGACCCATTCATACACATTTAGACATATACTTTCATGCATTCAGACACAGACACACGTATACACTCACATGCACATCTTCTTACCATCACATAGTCTGATCTATTCACACACACACACACACACACACACTCACATGTACATCTTCTTACCATCATGTAGTCTGATCTATACACACACACACACACACTCACATGTACATCTTCTTACCATCACATAGTCTGATCTATTCACACACACACACACACACACACTCACATGTACATCTTCTTACCATCACATAGTCTGATCTATACACACACACACACACTCACATGTACATCTTCTTACCATCACATAGTCTGATCTATACACACACACACACACTCACATGTACATCTTCTTACCATCACATAGTCTGATCTATACACACACACACACATACACACACACTCACATGTACATCTTCTTACCATCACATAGTCTGATCTATACACACACACACA
This sequence comes from Sorex fumeus, assembly GCF_029834395.1. Classification (NCBI taxonomy): domain Eukaryota; kingdom Metazoa; phylum Chordata; class Mammalia; order Eulipotyphla; family Soricidae; genus Sorex; species Sorex fumeus. The sequence continues at coordinate 12,068,162 of NW_026606086.1, read as the reverse complement.
CACTCACATGTACATCTTCTTACCATCACATAGTCTGATCTATACACACACACACACACACTCACATGTACATCTTCTTACCATCACATAGTCTGATCTATACACACACACACACACTCACATGTACATCTTCTTACCATCACATAGTCTGATCTATACACACACACACACACTCACATGTACATCTTCTTACCATCACATAGTCTGATCTATACACACACACACACATACACACACACTCACATGTACATCTTCTTACCATCACATAGTCTGATCTATTCACACACACACACACACTCACATGTACATCTTCTTACCATCACATAGTCTGATCTATACACACACACACTCACATGTACATCTTCTTGCCATCACATAGTCTGATCTATACACACACACATACACATACACACACACTCACATGTACATCTTCTTACCATCACATAGTCTGATCTATTCACACACACACACACACTCACATGTACATCTTCTTACCATCACATAGTCTGATCTATACACACACACACACACACACTCACATGTACATCTTCTTACCATCACATAGTCTGATCTGTACACACACACACACACACTCACATGTACATCTTCTTACCATCACATAGTCTGATCTATACACACACACACACACACACACTCACATGTACATCTTCTTACCATCACATAGTCTGATCTATACACACACATACACACACACTCACATGTACATCTTCTTACCATCACATAGTCTGATCTATTCACACACACACACACTCACATGTACATCTTCTTACCATCACATAGTCTGATCTATACACACACACAAACACACACTCACATGTACATCTTCTTACCATCACATAGTCTGATCTGTACACACACACACACTCACATGTACATCTTCTTACCATCACATAGTCTGATCTATACACACACACACACACATACACACACACTCACATGTACATCTTCTTACCATCACATAGTCTGATCTATTCACACACACACACTCACATGTACATCTTCTTACCATCACATAGTCTGATCTGTACACACACACACACACACACACACGCACACACTCAACTGGGGAGGTACCATATAGGTTCCCCATTTGCTTCCCAGCACCCCACGTCCCTCCCCTCAGGTGTAACCTTAGAGATCCTGGACCCCAGCACTGAATCTCTGGGCCAGCATCAGGCATTGGGAAATGATCTTTCCCTTTCCCCACTAACAAGAAAAACACATAAAATGGTATCCAAAAACTCCCAGAATTCTTTCATCCGCCCACTTGAAAATCATATGTGCAGTGATACATTAAGCAGAGTTTAAGTAGTGGTGACATCTTCCTCTTTGGGAATCTTGAAGAAAGCAGGCAGAAAGAACACAATCTTGCTTTAGAACCCTGGGCCGGGAAGCAGATAGACCACTTGGACAGAAACTCAGGGTTACTTTCAGGCAATGTCCGTGCTTCCATGCAGCCTGGGGTACTAGTCAGCGGGCCACAGATGCTTCTGCATGGGGACTGCGCCCATCTTGGGTTGCTGGGTTTCAAGAGGTGATAGATGGTATTTCTATGTTGCCTCTGCAAAGAATCAAAATGACACTGCAAACCCACAACAGGGAAACGGAGAAGTGTGTATCCTGAGATGAAATTTACTTGGTGGCTTCAGGGCCACCTTGGTTGTCATGAAGGGCCCTCTCAGTCAGTCTGTGAAAATATTGTTTGTGAGGCTGTGATCAATGCCAGACAGAAGTGCTGTGTGCGTGGGCAGCCGCTACACACGTTCAAAGCCTGTAAGTAGGAGAAGTCAAGAACTTCGGATGTTTTTTAGGTAACAGTGGGCCCCACATAGAAACAGCAAGTCACTACAGGAATCTATTTTACTTTCTTAGTAAGAACTTTAAGTAAACTTTATTTGAATGCTTTATGGCATCATCAGTCATCCTAGGAAACCACCTACCTCCCATTCCAACACACTTTTTAATTTTTCATTCATTCATTTCTTTGGTTTTCAGGCCATATCTGGCAATAATCAGGGGTCACTCCTGGTTCTGCTCATAATAATGACTCCTGGTGGGCTCAGGGGACCACATGGGATGCTGGGGATCGAACCTGGGCCAACTACATGCAAGGCAAGCACCTTGCCTGCTCCACTGTCTCTCTGACTCCCTTTAGTACATTGTTTTTCAAGTTTTGTAATGATAAAGTGTTATAGCGATAGATTCTTAATAATCAGCCACCACCCCATTTTATTCTTCCAATCTTCACTCCTACCGTTCACTTGGAACTGGAGTAAAGTGAGGTACTGAAGCTGCTGCCTTTCGGGGTCTTTCCTCTTCCTCCTCCCCTAGGTGGGGAAGTATCAACCGTTGGCACAGTTCCATAAAATGATGGTGTGATAGGCTCTGAGTCGCAGATGATATGAGCTGCCCTGACCTTTAATCCAAGGGGACTCTCCAAGGGAAGGAAAGTCATAAAGAAAGACACAGGAGCCCAAACATGGGGTGGAAGCTTCAACACCACTTTCAGGCTCGATGTCCAAAGCTCGGCTGTCAGATTTGTTCACGGCAGTGTTCAAATAGAAAGCGTCAGCCCCAGATTCTCATCCAGACGGTCTAGAGTAATACATTTGTTAAGGTGAAGAGTAGCTTTGATTTTTTGCTCATTTTTGTTTGGGAGTCACACCCAGTGGTACTCAGGTTGCTCCTGGCTCTGCGTTCAGGAACCACTCCTGGCGGTGCAGAGGGGACCGTATGAGACGTAGGGATGGCACCTGGGTCAACTCTGTGCCAGCGAACGCTCTACCTGCTGTATTATTCCTCCAGACCCTGAAGAATAATGTTTAAAACGAGTCCAAAATGATGAATTCAGGGCCAGAGAGATACCCAGTGTGTCCGAACATGTGCTTTGCAGGCACCACATGGTCCCCTGAGCACTGCCCGGAGTGACCCCTCTAACAAAGAATGTATGAAAATGAAATCACCTGATCACAAAAGAAGTAACTTGATTAAAATCTTAGTCAAACACAATTATATGCTCCTAAGCTATAGCACAGCGGGTAGGGCTTTTGCCTTGCATGCAGCTGACCCGGGTTCGATTCCTCCGTCCCTCTCGGAGAGCCCGGCAAGCTACCGAGAATATCCCGCCTGCACGGCAGAGCCTAGCAGACTCCCTGTGGCATATTCGATATGCCAAAAACAGTAACAACAAATCTCACAATGGAAACGATACTGGTGCCCATTCGAGCAAATGGATGAATAACAGGAGGACCGTGCTAAGTTTTATAAAACAATCCCCAAATTGTTTGGGGAAAGCTTTCAGATGAGAGAATTTCCCAACAGGATATGCTTATTTTGTTAGGAAATGGATCCTCAGGTGTTCTATGGAAAGGGCTGTCTTCTGAGTTACCCAGAGCTCAGTAGGAGAGGGGATGTTTTCACTTTGAGGTCAGAGGCCTTATTTGTCTTCAGGCCCTGGAGCCGGCTCCCAGAACAAAAGGGCTGGAGGCATTCCGGGTTGAGGCCAACACTTTGCCCCGGCTCCATAGCTCCAGGGAGCTTGGGGGCAGTGGCCAGTGGCCATTCCCTCCTTGCTCCATCTGCCCCACTCTGTATGTTTACACTCAGATGTTCCGTTCTGCTGCCCACCACATTCAAACACTGTGGCCCCGCAGACAGCGTTGCAAACCAGACAGAACACTCTCACAGGTGTCATGCAACAGGATGAAAAATGCTCCTGATTAATATTCCCTTGTAAGAAAGTCCGTCTCTCAGCCAGACTTTCCTCTTAGCCTGAAACTAACCTTTGGAAATCAGCATCCAAGCGTGTCCACTGAAGTGTTAAATTCATCACTGAGGGGATGAGCTTTGCGTGTTCTCAGATAGGTCTGACGAGGAGGCAGGACCAAGCAGCCCCACTTTATTCAGAAGGGACCCCGCGGCCACATCTCAGGATGGCAGCAGTGCTGTGGCCTGTCTGAGGAAACTGGAAAACCCAAATCACACCCGACTCCAGTGTGGTCTGCGCCTCCTTGCTGTGTTCTTCCCGCAGCCCTCTCTGCCGGCCCTCTCTGCCGCCCGTTCCCACCCATCCCCCGGAGCATTCTTCCTGCTCCTCTGAGGCCCAACAGACTCGGGCTGGCCCCAGACTTGGGGTCAGAGGCCACGACCCAGGTGTCACTGTGTCTGTCCGGCTGCCTCCTCTCTGAATAATGAGACGGGAGTATTGTATTGGGAGGTCGGGCCGGGGGCAGCACTCACCCCTGCTGGCCAGCCCTGGAGCTCTCCGGTTGGACTGGAGGGGAACAATAAACCTGAAAAGGCTCCCACAGAACCTGTGCACACAAAAGATTACATTAAAAGTGGACGAAGGGAGGGTTCCACCTGTGGAATCTGCTTCTCTGGGTCCCCCTGCGTTTCGGTCTGTAACTCCCGGTTGCCCGCTAACTTAGGTCAGCAGAAGTCCCTCCTTGCTGCTTACCGTCTGATGGTTTTCTAAAGTTCTGAAGTGTCTGCCAACCTCTCTTAGAGGTTGCACTTGGTTGCTAACACATGCCCAGCTTTCTGTGCAGTGTTTCCGTAAACAGTTCGGGGTTGTGGGTAACCCTCCATCTCGGACTGGCCGGCTTCCCAGTTCTCAGCCCAAAATTTTCTCTTTGATTTATGGGACTCCCTGGGCTGGAGCGATAGCACAGCGGGTAGGGCGTTCGCCTTACACGCGGCCAACATGGCCGACCCGAGTTCGATTCCTCCGCCCCTCTCGGAGAGCCCGGCAAGCTACCGAGAGTATTCGATATGCCAGACACAGTAACAACAAAGTCTCCAATGGAGACGTTACTGGGCCCGCTCGAGCAAATCGACGATCAACGGGAGGGCCCACCTCAACGGGAGGGCCCACCTCTCATATTTCTAAATAAAAGTTACTTACTATTTTTTTTTCAAGAGTTGTGTATAGCAGTTTTAATTCATCCTTGGGGGGTTTTGAGCCACACCCGATTGTGCTGGGGGCTGCTTTCAGCTGGTTGCTCAGGGTCACTCCCAGAAGTGCTGGGGACCTGATGGTGCCAGGATCAGACCCTTTTCTCCCGTAGGTAAAGCATGTAACTCAGCCCAGTGAGGTCTTTGCCGTCCTTGTACAGAGCCATTTTTTTATACCTTTACGTGAGAAATTGAAAATATAGTTGTTTCATAAAATATTATAAAAATTTCAGTGATTCAGTTGTGAGCACTGCCCAAAAAAACCTAAAACTATTACCAGATATTATGTACCGTATGTACAGAATCATAATACACTATAGCTCAGAGGTTGAAATAACCCACATATCCTTCACTGTCACTGTCACTGTCCTTAATAGATTAAAAAAAAAATAAGAGATAGATAAGGATAAGTTAGAGACCTTATCCTTTAACTTAACTAAGGATAAGATCTATTAAGGAAAAGGTCACAGCTCGGTTGTTATGTACAGTGGAACATTTATCCAGACTTAAAGGGCTATGCAGTTTGGATTGATGTTATATCATGAATGAATATACATAGCCTTTTTCGTTTTGTATTGGGTGCTCAGAACTTACTTTTGATTTCACCCTCAGGGGGTCACTCCTGATGGGCTCGGGGGACCATATGGGATGCTGGAGATTTGACGCAGGTCAGCCACATGTAAGGCAAATGCCCTACCTACTGTACTAGATCTCCCACCCCTACATAGCCAATTTAAAGCTTATTTTCTTAAGACATTTTTTTACAAGCCACTCCAGCAAGCTTCATCCCTGTCCATTCATTCTATGTAACTGGACTGGTTGGCTGAACACTGTCCTCAAATAAAGATGATTTCTCTGTTTTTCTCTTTTGGTTCCCCTTGGTCCCAACCAGGCCATTTTCTCCTACCACCTGCAAGGTATCGACTGAAAGATGGGAAATAAAACTCATGCAAATTGTCTTCACAGGAGTTGAATTTAAAAATGTCATGTACTCATGCTTCTATGAAATTTCTCAGGTTTTTTTCTATTCCTTCTGAACTCTTCCTGCTGGCTCCAGTCTGGCTCACCCCAGGGCCACCGGAAAGTTCCAGTATTCACACCCCAATGTTATCAATAATTATTGGGCCACAGCCATATAGTTTGTAAAGAATTATTTTTCTGCTGTACATTGTCTAGGAAGCCAGTGAATATCAGCATTATAGCAAGAAATACTAAGGTTTGGCTTGATGGTCATGGATTTTGGGGTCTGAGTTTATCTTCAAACACAGAATCTTTGGTCTACTGACTTTGCGTGAAGAGGTTAGGGTTTGGGGCAGGGGTGGGTGGGGAGTTTTCTAAGCAAACCTACTGGATTTTACTGTTCTTGCCTTAGATGAAAAAAGGGAGGGTATAAAATAGGCATGACCATTGCTAGTATTAGAATTCTTAAATGTCTGCTCCTTAAAGTAACATTTCAAGACTTAGTATTTGTTGGTGTCTCTGCTCATTTTGCCTTTGTTCTTCTGTGCTTATGATTGCCTTAGCTCTACGTTAATATCATCCAGTTACTCAGGACCCGTGCACAGCAAAGTTCACCTTGCAAGTGGTCAACCCGGCCAACCCGGGTTTGATTCCTCCGCCCTTCTCGGAGAGCCTGGCAAGCTACTGAGAGTATCTCGCCCACAGGGCAAAGCCTGGCAAGCTCCCCATGGCGTATTTGAAATGCCCAAAACAGTAACAACAAATTCTCACAATGGAGACATTACTGGGCCTGCTCTAGCAAATTGATGAACAACAGGAGGACAGTGCTATAGTGCTACTTTAGGCATTGTGGTTTGCAGCACAGATACTGAAAGGTTATCAATGTATAGCCCTTTGCCTACTTTCAGTACTCGGTTCTTGAAGTATAGACGTGTTCTCATCTGCTTTGCTGTCTTCCTTCTCAGGCATTAATGATTATAGGGCCTCTGGCTCTTTAAAATAGGTCTGTAAGTGGGGCCAGAGCAATAATACATTAAGTCCTTGCCTTACACATGGCCAATGTGGGTTTTATCCCCAGCATCCCATATGGTCTTCTAATCTCACCAGATATCAGTCCTGAGCTCAGAGACAGCAATAACCCCTGAGCACCATTAGATTTGCCCCTGCCATCCCAAAGAGATTTATAAGCACAGAATAGGCTGAAGCAATACTAAATTTTGAAATGACTTAAGTTATCTCGGAAGAAATATTAGCTGGTGTTTATAAGGATAGTGTTGAAACAGCCTTTCAAAAGATGTTTCGGGGGCTGGAGCGATAACACAGTGGGGAGGGCATTTGCCTTGCGTGTGGCCAACCCAGGTTCCATTCCCAGCATCCCATTGGTCCCCTGAGCACAGCCAGGAGGGATTCCTGAGTGCCAAACCATGAGTAACCCCTGTGCATCCCCGGGAGAGACCCAAAAAGAAAAAAAAATTTTTTTCAGTTATTTCTAGGGTAAAATAAAACAGATGTGAACATACAATTTTGGATATTCTAGACAGAAAAGTGATTGATTGTTTTCAGTGAAGCAAGATAGTTTTTATTGAAACTCGAGGGGAAAGAAAGAGAGAAGTATGTGTTTGAGAGAGAACACAGGATCCTCCCGAGTGGAAATAAGGAAGCAAAGAGATGTAGAGATGAGCGAGCAAGATCCATGATCAAGGGAGAATATGGGCTTGAAGAATGAGCAAGCCAAAAATGGTTAATTTTGAAAAAAAAAAAAAGGGTGCATATACATAGGTCCCTGACTTTATAGGGTTGTTGTAAAGCTTACGATAATGCATACAAAGCAGGTAGTAGCTTATCGGCATATAAAAAAATAATGCATTTTTATTCAGCAGTTCCTTACTGTTTGGTTATTACCAAAGCCAACTTTTAAAGCATATATAAGAAAATAGCTACTGGTTGTGCCATTATAGAGTAAGTGACCACTGAAGCATTTTAGTCCTTCCTGTACTTCCTTGCCCTTCTCTAGCTCTGTTCCCTGTGTCCCATCTCTTTGCTGCTCCCATAATTTCTTTGTGTGTGTGTGTGTGTGTGTGTGTGTGTGTGTGTGTGTGTGGTTGTTGGTTGGTTGGTTGGTTAGTAACACCTGGTGATACTCAGGAATCACTCCTGGTGCAGCTCGGGATCCAATGGGATGCTGGGGATCAAACCCAGCAAGGTAACTGCCCCCCCCCAGCCCTGCTGTCGACCTGGCCTCTTGTTCCCTGATTTTCGGCACCCCAGCCCGACCCATCTCCCTTCCTTCCGAGTACTTGAATGAAGGACTGAGGTAGGTGTCGGACATTCCTACCCTCTGTGACTTCTCTGCAGCACTACACACTGCCCTCGGGTCTCTCTCTTCCCGTGATCATTATTCACTCTCTCGGTTCCTCTCGCCGCTCTTAAGAGTTGGGATCTGGTCTCTGCTGTCTCTTCCCCCTCACTCCTCCACCCCTCGGGTATATGGTTTTTCATCCTCACTGCGGGTTCTAGTTTGGTGGCCTTCAGCCACTGGGGTACAGGTGTGAACAGCTGGAAGCCACCAGCCGGGACCCACTTCGTCCCCTTGGTCAGCCCCACTTGAACATTGCTCAGAAATCTCTCACCCAGGAGTATTGACTCAGATTGTGTTCAGGGGATCATATGGGATGCTGGGAATCGAACCTGGGTCAGCTGAGTGCAAGGCAAATGCCCTACCCACTGTACTATTCTCCAGCCCCCTCCCCAAAGTATATTCTTGAATCAGCACTCTGACTTGCCCTTCTAAACAAAAAAAAAAAAGCAGAAATTAGAAGTGATGGAATGCTAATTAATAGTGATAATTTCACATTTTTTGCTTATATTTATCAGTACGCTGGTATTATTACTCTTGTGCCTGTTAACCATAGGCAGTCTCTGAGACTTTTATGAGAGCTATTTAATTTCCCTCCTGCCCACAACCTCAAAAGGTAGATGGCATTTTTTCCACCCATTTGGCAGTGGGTTTAACCAGTAAGGACAGAGTCACGCAGTTTGCTGTAATGACCAGGCTGGTGCGCAGCCTGGGCATGTGTCAAGGCATGTGCACATGAGTGCAGGTATGTGTGCTGGTGCACGTGTGTGCGTGTGCGTGAGTGCTGGCCGGGGCCGAGTCACGACGGCCTTTAGTGTTTCCAGCTCTTCGGCTTTACGGAACAGATGAGTACACCAACATCAAACTCCTGGGGCTTGGGGTTGTTTTGAGTTTTTCTTTTTTTGGGGGGGGGGGTAGGTTTCGTGAAATATTTGCAAGTACAACAACGAGGAATCTAAATCAGCCCTTCTTCCTTTCCCCTTATTTGCATTTTATGAGGTCTCTCACTCCGTGATGTTTAAGCAGGAGCCAGGCTTGCTCCTGTCTGTTTTGGCTCGTCACTTGTGGGTTTCACCACCACACACCCCTGCTTTCAGCCTCTCCTTGGAGGCACACGGGTGCCATCTAGTGACAGGCAGGAGTATAGCGACTTATTCAAGTGAAAACCGTGGGCTCGCTTTGGGGGGTTGTGGTCTTTAGGAAAATGTTGCAAAAAACAGCTGGGTATGTTATGTCAGAGGTTCTTGTAGATTTATCAAGAGTCTGCCAAAAGATATATGTAGCAAGGATCTGCCCTTAGATTTCATCCTTGCAGAAGGTAATTAGCTTATTTTAATAAGTGTTGGAGGGCTGGAGCGATAGCACAGTGGGTAAGGAGGGCATTTGCCTTGCATGCAGCCAACATGGCCAACCCGAGTTCGATTCCTCCGTCCCTCTCGGAGAGCCCGGCAAGCTACCGAGAGTATGTCGCCCAGTACCTTTAAAAGACTTTGTTATTACAGGGACTCTTATTGTTGTTTTATTTTTCTTATTCTGAGTTGTAGTCTGAGGGAAATGAATGCCTGGTTGTGAACACTGTAGCACTGTCCTCCTGTTGTTCATCGATTTGCTCCATTATGAGATTTTTTGTTACTGTTTTTGGCATATCCAATACGTCACGGGTAGCTTGCCAGGCTTATACTGTGCAGGTGGGATATTCTCGGTAGCTTGCCGGGCTCTCTGAGAGGGGCAGGGGAATCGAACCCGGCTCGGCTGTGTACAACGCCTTACTCTCTGTGCTATCGCTCCAGCCCTCTTGCTTGTTCATCAGCCAGTATAATTCAGTGGAATACGTGAGAGTTGAGTCTTACTGATGCTTGATTCTGGGGCTGGAATGATGGTACAGTGGGTAGAGCATTTAGCCTTGCACACAGTCAACTGGGTTTGATTCCCCGCATGCCATAGGGTCCCCCAAGCACCGCCAGGAGTAATTCCTGAGTGCAGAGCTAGGAGTAACCCCTGAGCATCGCTGGGTGTGACCCAAAGAGCAAAACAAAACAAAAAACACCCGAATTCTCCAGTCTGTGCACTGGACTATCTCCCCCCTCAGGACTCTCCCGGCCAGCCTGAGTCCTTCTCATTTCTACTTATATAAAACAAACTCAGGCCAGTGAGCTGGTGATGAGGATTAGAGAGCAAAGAAGGTGAGACAAAGATAAAGGGAATTGTGACACCCTGTTCCAGGCAGTAGATCTCCAGCTGTGACCTACTTTGACCCTCCCCCCCCTCCACTAAGGAAGAAAGTCCATTTGGCTGTGACCAGTCACTTGAGAACATCAGAGTCCTGGAAAGACAAAAACAAAAAGGGGCAAAAGCCCCAAATACAAGAGGTCACTCAAAAACTGAATCATCGGAAACCACGTAACTAAACGTCAGACCTGTGTTAATTCTAGCTTCTTTCCTAATCCTTTGACTGTACAGATTGCTAAATCTTTAGCAAGTTTAACCCTGACTCCACATGGCGCTCTGAATCATCACGCCCCAAACCAGTGGGAAATGAGCCCTGTTGAGTGTTGTGTGTGGAAGGTGCTGGGATCCGCTCTCCCTCTCCCTCGGTCCTTCCCTGGTGGCTTCTGAGAAGGCCACATTGTTCACTGGGGCAGCTCCTGGCGACTGTGTTTTCTCAAACCACACGGCCTAAGGCTGCTCTGTGTTGCTGCACAGAACCACAGAATATCCGTGCCTGAAGAAGGGCTCCAAGCAGTCCTGGGGGTGTTTCAAAGTGTGGGTTTGGGAACTCTGCTCCTGATCCAGCAGGAGGCGTGGACTGAACTGCAGCTATTTAGAACTTGGGTTCTCCAGCTCATGTATGTAATACTCCGTGCATGTACCTGGACTTAATATGTCAGCCCTGCAGCCGGAGTGATAAATATAGGGAGAGTAGGTAGGGTGTTTTACTCGCATGCAGCTGACCTGGGTTCCATCCCCGGCCTCCCATATGGTGCTCTGAGCACTGCCAGGAATAATTCCTGAGTGTAGAGCCAGGAGTAAGCTCTGGGCACCTCTGGGTGTGTCCCCAAAGCAAACAAACAACAAAAAGATATATTGGCCCTCACTCCCTTGGTTTTCCCTTCGTATCCTTCCCTCCCTGTTCACTGTGAAGCGATTCTGCTTCCTCCCATAGCTGAGCCTGATCATGCTTCTCTTGATGCTGGAGTAGGGCTCCCCACGGCCCCTGAGAGAGACATTTCTAACAAATAGGTGACCAGTGGTGAGCCAGGGTCTCTCGAGTAACACAACAAAAGAATCAGCGATTTTTGAGATTGAGTATGTTTTAATCCCTTATATACTCCGCAGAGCCCTGCAGCCCAGTGCTCAGTTTGTCCCTGGCCCAGCACTTTGAATTTAAGCTAAACAAGTTTCTTGGGTCAGGGGTATATAGCTCTGGGGGCAGGTGGTCTTGCAGGATGTGTGAAGCCCGGGGTGCAGTCCCTGGCACCGCTCAAGACAAGGGGGAGACACCACCGAAACATATGTCCTCTTCGAGAGAGTAAGCTGCAGGCTACAGATAAGTGGTATCTCTTATAAATTCCGGTTTGAGGGCCATACCTACTGGTGTTCAAGGTTGACTCTTGGCTCTGCTCAGGGATCACTGCTGGTGGGGATTAAGGGACCACATATGGTGCTGGGGATGGAACCGAGGCCAGCCACATGCCAGGCAGGCACCTGACCAGCTATACTGCCATTCCAAATCCCAGGAGCGAATGTCAGTGGGTCTTTCCCAGCTCAGCCCAAGAGTGCCATCCTGCTCAGGCTGGCAGTTCTCAGAGGCCATCCAGGCTGCTGTTTGTGACAGTGCTAAGGGGGCAGGTGGCTCTTGGCAAGGGGTCTAAATTGGGACTCTTGGGTGGGAATGATCGTACAGCAGGGAGGGTCCCTGCCTTGCACACAGCCCACCTGGGTTTGATTCCCAGCACCCCATATGGCCCTCAAGCACTGCCAGGAGTGATTCCTGAGTGAAGAGCAAGGAACGGCCCCTGAGCATGGTCAGACGTGGCCCCATTTTTAAAAAATAAAAGTTTGGGGTCTCCTTTCTGGTATCTTTCTGAGCATCCTTTTAATTCAGTTTTGTACTAAGATACAGGTCAGAGAGAGCACTGTTCTGGGTGCACACAGGAGTCCAGGCCCAGTCGTGCATGGTCTGAGTACTGTGAGTGGGACCCTGATCATCGAGCCCACGTAACCCCAGAGTGTTGAGGATGGGGCCTCAAACCAAGTACATATCTCACTTCAGAAATGTTCGCACAGACTCTTAAATTACTTTGGAAAGTGTAATGATCTTCCTGTTTTGGTTTTTTTTTTTAGTTTTAAGGTTTGGATTCATTTCAGATATATTTTTATTCTGTGATTCAGAGTATGTTTATATAATATATATAAAAAATGACTTAGGAAATTGAGGATTTTTTTTACACTGAGGCACATAATACAGAAATAAGATTAGTATTGACATAGGACCCAACTGTCATTCTTTCATTTATAAATCCGAAAGAAACGAAGTCATTGTCTCAATAAACCAATGGCATTTTTGTGTTCATTGCAACATTGATTATAATAGGATACAGATAAAAACAAAAGATTGTACACCCCCCCCCCACACACACACGCATTCTCATTAATAGAAAGGAAAGAGGAGAAATGGTACAGCAGGTAGGTCACTTGTCTTGCTGCATGTAACCGACCTGGGTCCAATCCTTGGCACTGCATATCATCCCCCAAGCACGAAACCAAGAGTAAGACATGAGTACAGCCAGGTTGGCCCCCAAAACCATAATAATAATAAAAAGTTTAAAAAAAATAAGTCCTGCTACTTGTCCAATATGAATGAACCTATAGGAGGATATTATGCTCAGTGAGATAACCAGGCTGGACCAATAGCACAGTGGTAGGGCGTTTGCCTTGCAAGCGGCTGACCTTGCCAATCTGGGTTCGATTCCTCTGCCCCTCTCGGAGAGCCCAGCAAGCTACCGAGAGTATCCTGCCCGCATGGCAAAGCCTGGCAAGCTACCTGTGATGTATTCCGTATGCCAAACACAGTAGCGACAAGTCTCCCAATGGAGATGTTACTGGGCCCGCTCGAGCAAATCGATGAACAATGGGAGGACAGTGCTACAGAAATAACCAGGCAGAGAGAAACAATAGGACATCATCTCACACATGGAACCTAAAAAGCTCAGCTTATAGAAGTAGAGGATGGAGGGGCGCAGGAAGAATAGGGTACTGTTGCTTTAAGGTACAAAGTTTCACTCAGGCCACTTGGGCGGGTGCTGGAGATGTGATGATGACACTTGCCAGTGCTTGCTTGGATGCTGGAAAGGTTGAAGGTTGCAAATATTAAACACAATCATCAGGTTGCAAATATTAAACACAATCTTTGCTAACCACAAATGAGTTTCGTTTCTCCAGCTTCAATATAGTTGGAAAGAGATTTATTGGAACGATACAGAGAAGATTAGCATGGCCCCTGCGCAAGGATGACACGCAAATTCGTGAAGCGTTCCATATTTTTTGGGCTAGAGCGATAGCACAGTGGTAGGGCGTTCGCCTTACAAGCGGCCAACATGGCTGACCCGAGTTCGATTCCTCTGCCCCTCTCGGAGAGCCCGGCAAGCTACCGAGAGTATCTCGCCCGCAAGGCAGGGCCTGGCAAGCTCCCCATGACGTATTCGATATGCCAGACACAGTAACAACAAAAAAGTCTCCAATGGAGACGTTACTGGGCCCGCTCGAGCAAATCGACGATCAACGGGAGGGCCTTTACCTTTACCTTTACCTTCAGTTTTATAATTATTTCCTTAAAGGCCTCCAAGAATCTGGGATTTTTGTTGAATTGATATGCTAAGGACAGAATCTCGCTGCATGCTGTGATGCTATTATAGCCACCAGCAGAGGGCGCACACACTCATCCTTGTTGAATTTTGCTCTCACTTTGAAAATTCAGGTTTGTGGGAAAGGGTCCACCTAGAGGGGGCTGGAGAGTCTGTGCTGCCGGGAAGGAGTTTGGCTTGCACACAGCCGACCTGGGCTTGAAACGGAGCCAGGGGTTAGCCCTGAGCACTACTGACCAGAAACCCACCCATCCCCACCTTGAAAGGATATGCTTAGAAATAAACTTAAATAACAATGTAGTCATGACATTTCTCCCTTTCTGCATATCCTACATGGTGTTCAAAAGACTCTGGGGATCCCACCGAAGATTCGCAGCCAGTTTGATGCCAAAGTTCAAGGGTGTGTTGCTCAAGCCTTGCTGTGCCCAGTGATGTTTAAGCCATACCAGTGAGCTCAGGGGCGCAGGGGGTAACCCCTGGGGTCTCCAGGGGTGCAGCCCTGCTGGGTACCTTTCTCTCTTCCTCTGACAGGCACCTTGATTCCTATTCTCTCCTGGCTCTGGACATTGTGTCAAGGGAGTGAACTGTGACCGTTCTGATTCTCCTGAGCTTTGGGGCAAGAAGTCTTGCTTTGCTCTCCGTGCTTTAAGTAGAGAGACGTTCCTGAGTAGAAACCCCCCTTCATGATGGAACCTCTTACAAATTATCCATTGCACAACCCAAATCTTGAATTTTTTTGTTTATCAGGGGATGAGCAGGAGGGTAGGACACAATGTCCTGCAGTCTCAGAGAGTGGGCGGGAGTGGAAGTCTCAACTGGACTCGGTTCTCAGACCTGGAGATGGCAATGCTGCTCAGGTCCAGCTGGGGCCGTCACAGAGGGGCCCTTGGGGGTGAGGCATTCACCTGACTCCTGGGCCACTTCCCTGATCCCATCCCGGGCCTTTGTGAATGGGGAGCTTCTCTCTGGTCGGTTGAATGAAGAAGGAAGTGTGGTCGTGGCCATGCCCTGATGCCCGTGATCTGGAGTCAGTGTTGAGTAGTTGGTACAGCAGCCCAGGGGTCTCGTCCTCTTAAGGAGAATTGTGAAGTCACTGTGTGGAGTAGAGAGGGAGGGAAATGTTTTCTTTTCGCTTACCTTGACACTTTCAAAAGGTTGGTTTGGGGGCCCCACCTGGTCACACTCGGGACTCACTCCTGGCTCTGAGCTCAGGAAAGCCTGCAGGGGTTCAAACCCAGCAGAGCTGCGTGCAAGGCAAGAACCTGAGCCCCTGCACAGTTTCTCTGACCCTTAAAGGTTTTATGTTTTTTGTTTTTAATGGAGGATTACTGCTATTTATTCAGTCATTGATTAAACTGATTAAAGTGGGCATGAATTCCACATTACTTTTTTAAAAAAAAATTTAAATTGAATATCCGTGAGGTCAACCATTACATGTTCATAATTGAGTTTCAGTCATACAGTGATCCAGTACCCCTCCCTCCGCAGGGTACATCTCCCACCACCAATGTCCCCTGTTTCCCTACCACCATTCCCCAACGCCCGACCCCCTACCCTCAGCTTCCCTCTATGGGAGGCTCTTTCCTTCTTGCTCTCTCTCTTCTTTTCCTTTTGTGCATCATGGTTTGCAATACAGGTGCTAACAGTTCATGGTGTTTGTTCAGGGCATTCAGTATTCTTAACAGGATGGTAAGGTCGGAGTAGCTTTTCAATTGGGTCGGCAACTTTGGGGTTTGTATGTGACTGCCGAGGCTTCTGGAAGTACAGAGGTGAGGGGGGAGGTAACCCATCCCAACTCTGAGAAAACCTGGAGATTTCAGTCACAAAACCCACATACTTGAATTTTCAGCAGATTATATCTTGGTGAGGTCTGTCCTGAGACAGTGGAGTCAGGCCGGGGATATAACAGCAATTTTGGATTGTGGAAGCAAGCGGCTTGTTGGGGGCTCTGCTTGGGTGGGCACCAGGCTGACCCAACCCCCCACCGTTTTATCCCAGTCTGTTCAGTCATGCGTGGGTCCGAGATTAACTGTGGCTCTTGATCTCTTTCGAGATGTATCTATGGGTCTCTGAAATAAGGCCAATAAGCGAGCTTGTCTAGCTGAGCTGGAGGTGGTTTGTGGATGTGGCTCCCACATACCTAACTTCTGGCCATTTACTTTCTTGGTAAACTTGTTTCCAAGTTGTTGGGGTCTGGCCAAAGGCACAGCGGCAATTTTGGGGTATCAGGAAGCCTGAAGGCACCATTAAGCTGCTGATGCACTCGCCCCGCAGGTACAGGTTGACCTGCTGGCGGCACCATACCCCCACCCTCGAAGGTCTTTACATTCTAGGAAGACTCTAGACTCTTTGCTCCCCAAACCTGTCCTGACTGTGACCTGTCCATGTCTCTGTAGGTCCCAGGAGGAAGTACCACGTGCGGCTGCTGGCGTACAGCAGCCTTGAAGACGGCTACCAGGCTGACCAGACCGTCAGCACCCCGGGCTGCGTGTGTGAGTAGCTCAGGCCGTGCTGGGCGCCCCCTCTGCTTCCCTCAGGCGGTTCTCACTGCTCCGCAGGGGTTTAGAGGGTCTGTGACTTTCATCCTCTCTGTGCACAGTGTCATATATTGAACAAATATGTGCTCAGCAAACATTTCAGTGACATGTGCTGGGTTTTAATCGCTGAAGACCCGAGCAGTTTCTCTAGGGGTGTGTGTGTGTGTGTGTGTGTGTGTGTGTGTGTGTGTTGGGGGGAGGGGACTAGGTCCTTTGCGGGGGTCACACGCGCAATGCTCAGGGCTTACTCCTGACCCTACACACAGGGATTACTCCAGACAGTGCTCGGGGGGTCGTATGGGGGGCATGGGATCTTCCCTCGATCGCCCGTTGCAGGGCGAAGGCCTGGCCCCGTGCACTGTGCTTCAGCCCCTCATGTGCTGTTTCCATTCTGCTCAGTGCTTGTTCGGTTTGTGGCTGTGGAAGAGGAAATGGGTCGAGTCTGAAGTGTCTGTGGGCCTTCTGTGCAGTGCTGGCTGGCTGGGCCCCCTCTCGGCCCATGTCTGCCGTCTGTGAAGGGCAGATAATTCCTTTCTTCTGTGGCTCTTCTTGGGGCACTCAGACTCACTCCCTGCGAGCCTGGAGCCCTGGAGTGGGGGTACACCTGAAGGCCCCTCCAGACCAGGGTGTGGGGCTCAGCCCCTTTCCTAGCTCTCCCCTGCCGTCTCTCAGACCAGCCTTGTCCTCCCCGCCAGCCGTCCGTGACCGCATGGTGCCACCACCGCCGCCCCCTCACCATCTCTACGCCAAGGCCAACAGCTCGTCCTCGGTCTTCTTGCACTGGCGGAGACCCGCCTTCACCGCAGCCCAGACCATCAACTACACCATCCGCTGCAACCCCGTGGGCCTGCAGAACGCCTCCCTGGTTCTCTACCTGCAGACGTGAGTAGCTGCTCCCAGGGGCTGTTCTTTGCCTCCTCCTCCGGAGGATTAAGAAAACTAGAGCCAGAAATAAAAGAAAAAGCATCAGGAGCAGGAGGCACGTTTGGTATTTACTGCTTCGACTCAAGCATCACGAGAGGCAGGAGCTGCTTTCTCTGACGGTGCACATGTTCCAGCCTATGGGGGTAGTGACTTAAAAGAGGGTCCTTGTGTATTTGAACGAACACATTTGCTGTTTGTCTAAAGGGATTGTATCTTGAGGGTGGGCAGGGGAGACGGATGAGCAGTGACAGGACCGCATCGCTGGACACACAGTGGCTGGACACACCAGTGCGGCTGTCCCCAGCGAAGATTCCTGTTTCCTGCCCATTCTGCCTTCCCTCACTTCTGTCCATCTCAGCCCTGTGTCCTTGGCACTCGGCCCCTCCCGCTCACGTCTCACCTTCCTGGGCTGGCCTGACCTCCCGCAGGAACGTGGGCTCAGGCACATCGTCTGAAGGAATGGTGTAGGAATGGTGTCTTTGCCGCACTCACCCCTGAAACAGCATTTTCAGGTTTTGCTGTGTAATTTCCCTAAGTGATTTGTTTTAGTCCCCTAATGTATTGCAACAGGCTGGAGCGATAGCACAGCGGGGAGGGCGTTTGCCTTGCACGCGGCCAACCCGGGTTCGATTCCCAGGATCCCATATGGTCCCCTGAGCACCACCAGGAGTAACTCCTGAGTGCAGAGCCAGGAGTAACCCCTTTGCATCACCGGGTGTGACCCCCCCAAAAAAAAATAATAATAAGAGAAAAGGAGGCTAGAGTGATACCACAGCAGGGAGGGCATTTGCCTTGCATGCAGCCGAGCAGGGTTCGATTCCCATAGAGTCCCCCGAGCACTGCCAGGAGGAATTCCTGAGAGCAGAGCCAGTAGTGACCCCTGTGCATCACTGGGTGTGACCCGAAAAGCAAAAATTAAATAAGAGAAAGGAGCTGGCAGGTAGCAAAGTGCATAAAGTACCCGCTTTGCACATGGCCAACCTGAGTTTGATCCCTCGCACCCCAAATAGTTCCTCCAAGTTCCTCTAGGAATCATTCCTGGGTGCAGAGTCAGGAGTAAAGCCCTGAGCAGCACCAAGTGTGTACCTCCAGCCTAACCCCCCCCCCCAAAAAAAAGAAAGCAAAAAGAGGAAAGAAAGAAGGGAAGGGGAGGTGGGAGCAGAGGAAACAGAAGAGTGGACAGGAAACAGGGAGTGCAAGATGACGGCATGTGTCCTGCCGCCCGGGGAGTGGTGCCAGCCTTCCGGAGACTGTGCCACGGGCACTAACATGGCTCGTTCTTGCAGATCTGAAACCCACATGTTGGTCCAGGGCCTCGAGCCAAACACCAAGTATGAGTTCGCTGTTCGCCTGCACGTGGACCAGCTGTCCAGCCCCTGGTGCCCCGTTGTGTACCATTCCACGCTTCCAGAAGGTAACGAGCATGGTCCCTGGTGGCTTTTTTCTCTAAATGCGTAAAACCCGTTTTCCCCTGAGAAGGAGACTCAGGTGTGTGGGCGGCGGCTGCTCGGGCGCTGGGGCTTCCCTAGTTGTCAGTTTGGCAGCAGAGCGCCAGCACCCAGGCCCACCAAGTGACCCATGCACAGCACCTGCCTGGCGTGCGTGCAACCACTGGCCCTGTCGCTGAGAGGCCTCCAGCTCTGCGGGGTCATGGCGCCACCACCCCTGCCTATGCCCTTGTCGTTCACCCCCTGCTCTGGGCTCCTGCCACCTGTGCACACCCACGTGCAGATGGGGGTTGGCTTTCCCGCTGGGGTGAGCGGACTTTGGACTGGTTTGTCCTCATGAATGTTTGTGTGACGAGGTGGCTGCAGTTAGGATGTCATTGTGTGCTCAAGGTGAGTTACAGAGAGGTGAAGATCCGGGCCAGGGTCAGCCTCTCCCATGGGGCAACATGCCCGTCCTGAGTGCCAGGTAGCCCCACGCCAGCTGCTGCCATGCTTGGCTCTCTGCAGCGTCCTGGGCAGGGCTTGTGGCATTTGCTGATACTTGGATAGACGTGGAGAGTATCGCCCTGAGTGAAATGAGCCCGAGGGAGAGACAGACAAGAATGATTGCGCTCATTTGTGAGATAGATATATGTATATATATACATACACACACATTTACACACATATGTGTGTATATGTTTGTGTGTGTGTGTGTGTGTGTGTGTGTAAGACTACTGTCATACCTAAAGACCAGGAGAAACGAGGGCCAGGAGGACTGGTCCCTGGTAGGAAACTTGCCACAAAGTGGGAGGGGGAGTGCAGTTAGGACAGAGAAGGGACCACTGTGATGTTGATGATGGTTGGAAATGATCACGCTAGACACACACTGAGTGCTGCGAGTTAGCAAAGTGACACGCATGACACCCTTTCAGTACCTGCGTTACAAACCATAGTGCCTGAAAGGAAAACAAGAGAGAGAAAGAGAAGAAAAGTGTCCGCCATAGAGGCAGGCTGTGCGGGTGGGCAGTGGTGGGGCCCGGGCACGTTGGTGGTGGGAAACGTGAGCTGGTGTAGGGTCGGGTGTTGGAATAACTTTGTAACTGTGTATCTCAGGGTGATTCCACTAAAAACTATTTTGAAACAATGGATTTTCCTCCCCTGACTCTGCAGGCAGGTGGTGAGCAGGTCTGGAGCTAGTGTCCGGCAATCGATTGCCCTCCCCCCTACCCATGACAGGGCCATGGCAGCTGGGGGGCCTCATGCCTCTGCCCGGCTTGGCAGGCCTCACCTGCCTTCAGCTTCAGGGTCTTCCTTGCAGCTCCCCAGACCCCCCCCATTGCCCCCTGCTTCCTCGGCAGGAAGCTCATGCAGGTTTTAAGTGGTGGTGCTTACTAGGGCTCACACCCCATTTCGGGGGGCGGGGGACACAGAGTAGAGCTGCCGGGATGGTGCATGGCTTATGTGGGACATAAGGGACTTGGGCTCATGATCACACAGATGTGCAAGGCAGGGGAGGGGGCGGAAACATCTTAACTCACAAATTTGCAAAAAACAGATTTTTGCGGGTTTGAGATTGGTGGGGGGAGGGGGGCGGTGTTCTGGCTTTTCAGACTCATTTGTCAGCTGGTCATGGGCCTCCAGCCTCTAACGGGGTCCCTTATGCCTGTGTGTGCAGCGCCCACGGGCCCGCCAGTGGGGGTGAAGGTGACGCTGATCGAGGATGGCACAGCTCTGGTGTCCTGGAAGCCCCCCGACCGCCCGGAAACGGTGGTGACCCGGTACACAATCCTGTACGCGTCGAGGAAGGCCTGGATCGCAGGGGAGTGGCAGGTCCTGCACCGTGAAGGTAAACTGGCTCAGAAATACCAGAATGAGGGGAAGGAAGGAGGGTTAGGGGAGTGTCAGAGCGGACGGGGACCGAGAGCTTGTTCCTGGTTTGCGTTTATAAAGAAAAAGAAAAAGCATCTTATTGTTCATTTCTTTTTAAAGTTTGAGCACCATTATTTACAGAACTGACTGGGAAAGCTTTTAGTTTTGTTTGTTTTTTGAGCCATGCCAGGTGGTGCTTGGGTTTCCCTCCTGGCTCTGCACTCGGGGGTCACTCCTAGCTGCGCATGGAGGACCATATTGGATGTCAGGAATCGAACCCAGGTCAGCTACACTAGCAAGGCAGACGCTCTCCCAGCTGGACTGTCACCCTGGGCCCTGTCTGACTGAAAGCCTCTGATGGGCAGTGTTCTAGCACCACACCCTCCCCCCACCGTGGTCCCCCCAACCGTTCTACCCTCACCTCAGTTCTGTAGAGCAGTTCTTGGGACTTACTTATTTCCTTACTAGGGCTCGCTTCACCCCACATACGAGTGAGATCGTTCTGCGTCTCCTCCTCTCCTGTCTCCATGCAGCCTGATACTCTCCAGATCCACACACAGAGCAACAAAACACACGATGTGTTCAGAGCCCCCCCATCCACTTGAGAGGCAGATTACAAAGTTGCAGCTTAATCTGTGTTTTCAGTTCTGTTCAAACTGTGTAACTGTGTTGGTGGTCTATGGCCGTCACCCTCACTCACATCTTCCTGTAACTGACATCGTCCTGTAACTGAAGCCTGATGGTATTCACCGATTACTTCCTGATCCCTTCTTCCCCCCTTCACTTCTTTCCGTGACTGTCTCCTCTGAACACTGGGGTTGAGGGTGATCTAAGTGTCCCCCTTTCTCTACAGTACATTTCCTTATCCAGTATTCTGTATTCCACAGATAAGTGAGGTCATCCTATATTTGTCTCTTCTTCTGGCTCGCTTCATCAACATGATACCTTCTAGTTCCAGCCAAGCTGTAGAAAACGGCATGATTTCATCATTCCTTGCACATTCCTTATCTTGTTGATTCCATATCTCGTTTATTCGTATCTTGTTGCTAAACAGTTTTAAAAATTAAATCTTGAGGGGAAAAGTGAAGCGATTGATATGCCTATTTGTGCAGGAATCGAAAGCTTCTGTCCTTCTAGTTAGAGTGACATGTCATAATAAAACCTTGAAGCTTTTTAAACTCGCCTGCCTGAGAGCGGCCTGCAGCGCGGACAGTTGCTTCCTGGTCCAAGCAGGGCTCGTGTGTGTTTTTAGCTGTTGGACTCTCTAGCTATAACTCTGCCAGGCCAAGGTGAAACCCAGGAACATGCAGCCAGGCTGGCTCATATTCCATTGTCTGGACGTTTAGCTGCCTCAGTCCGGGTGACCTGAAGGAGACGCTTGAACCTGACTTCATCTCCCAGATCACCTTGACAGCTGCATTTTATAGAGAAACACACATACACTGGGGGTAAGGCAGTAGTACAGTGGGTAGTGCCTTGCACACGGCCAATCTGGGTTCAATCCCCAGCATCCCATATGGTCCCCCAAGCATCACCAATAGTGATTCCTGAGTGCAGAGCCCTGGCTACTCCTGGAGTAGCCACGCCAAGTGTGACCAAGTGGAGCGATAGCACAGCGGTAGGGCATTTGCCTTGCACGCAGCCAACATGGCCGACCCGAGTTCGATTCCTCCGCCCCTCTCGGAGAGCCCGGCAAGCTACCGAGAGTATTCGATATGCCAAACACAGTAACAACAAAGTCTCCAATGGAGACGTTACTGGGCCCGCTCGAGTGACCCAAAAAGAAAAAGAAAAAAAAAACAACATAATGGCATTATTTGCAAAAAATACATATATTTTTTCATCTATATATATCCAGCTTATCTAACTTTGGATACCATGAGTGGCTTAAACAGAGAGAGAGGAGAGAGAGAAAGAGAGAGAGAGAGAGAGAGAGAGAGAGAGAGGAGAGTTCTGCACATAAAAGAAAAATCCAAACAAAATATCATGGTACTTTAGGGACAGAGAGTACAGCGCATAAGACACTTGCCTCATATGTGGCTAACTTGGGTTTGTACCTTGGCACTGCCATATGGTCTCCTGAGCCTGACCAGAAATGACCCCCAAGTGCAAAGCTAGGGATAAGCCTTGAGCACTGCACAGTGGAGTCTCCAAACAAAACAGCACACACACACACACACCACACACACACACGCACCACACACACACACACACACACACACACACACACACACACACACTCCCAAACTCATGCTATTTTTCAAGACCACTGGCTAAAACCAAATTCCAGGGGAGGGCGGTACAGAGGATGTGTGTCCTGTGCAGTATCGAGGGAGAACTCGGGCATACGGAAGTACACACAGTACGCATGTCCCACACATGTCCATATGTGCTCACAGCAGTTCACCTCGGTGTTTGGGATGAGAGAGTGTCCTTTTACTTACATTTGCTTTCTAAACCTTCTGTAGTGCATATGTGTTAACTTTCATAGTAAGAAAACCTTGTGTGTTTTCTCCTGACAGCCCACAGAAGGAAGTGGGGTTGGAGCCGGGGTTCCTGGGCGGAGGGTCGTTTGGGGAAGGTCAGCGCAACACAGGTATGAGGGTGGGTGGAGAGACTCACACAGGACGTCTGAAACTCTGCTCCCGGCACTTTTCAGTGTCGTGAACCCCTGGCAAACCAGTACTGTGGGATGTGAGCAGGAAAGGAATGTGATTACTGGGAGAAAAGGCAACTGCACCGAGCATTGCTAAATTTCCAACGGTTCTATTTCTAGGGGCCATCACCATGGCTCTGCTGGAAAACCTGGTGGCAGGAAACGTGTACATCGTCAAGATATCTGCCTCCAATGAGGTGGGGGAAGGCCCCTTTTCAAACTCTGTGGAGTTGGCTGTGCTTCCAAAGGAAACTTCAGAATCAAATCAGAGGCCCAAGAGACTAGATTCTGCCGATGCAAGAGGTCTGTATGCCAGCACAGCCACTGGTTTGACTGGTTTTTCTGAAGAAATAAAAAACGTACTTTCCTCCCATCTTTCTGCCTCTGCTCCAAGCCAGCGCTCAGCTCCCTGGATGGTGCTTGTGGGGGTTTGGTCTGTGGGGCGACATGGTCCTTCTCTCCTTCACTGCCAGGAAGCAAACTTCACTCTGCATCACCTGCAGCTTTCAGACCACTGTTCTAGAAACAACTTTTCCCACAGTGCAGCCACCAAGACAAAACCATCACCCTAATGACCGGATGGGAGGGGGCTTCTGAGAGGTTGGCGGCAGTGGTGGTGGTGTCCAGGCTAAAGAGAGTGTGGAATTCAGGAAGTAAAGCTAGTCTTTCCAGAAGGAAAGGTGTTTCTTTCTAGAAAGCAATGGAAAAACTCTTCATTAAAGAGCCACACTGGGGCTGGAGCAGTAGTATAGCGAGAGGGCATGGCCTTGACATGGCAAACTGGCATCCAATATGGTCCTCCGAGTACCACCAGGAATAATTCCTAAGGCAGAACCAAGAGTAACCTGTGAGTATTGGTGGGTGCTCAGCGAGGACCCCAAAAGTCAAAAAGAATTTTAAGGAGCTGGAGCAATAGCACAGTGGGAAGGGCATTTGCCTTGCACGTGGCCAACCCGGGTTCGATTCCCAGCATCCCATATGGTCCCCTGAGCACCGCCAGAAGTAACTCCTGAGTGCAGAGCCAGGAGTAACCCCTGAGCATACCAGGTGTGACCCAAAAAGCAAAAAAAAAAAAAAAACTTGTTTAAAAGAACTGCCTTCCCTCCACATGGGCAGCTTGTTCTGAGGGGAGTTGGGACCCCTCTATGGCCTAGGGTCAGAGACATTTTCCTCCTTTTATGTGGCCTGCAGGAAGAGCAATGCAGGACAGATGCAGCCTGAACGGAGGAAATGGGCTTGAGCTCCTGGGACGGAGGGAGGGAGAGAGAGAGAGAGAGAGAGAGAGAGAGAGAGAGAGAGAGAGAGAGAGAGAGAGAGAGAGTGCGTGCATGTGAGAAAGCCAGACACGGCCAGGCATTTTGTTGTACAGGAGAGAGCCAGCTGCTGGAGCATCAGAGAAAATGGAGAGAGAGAGGCTTGTATCAGTTCTCAGACACCCCATTTGGTGGTGGATGCTGGGGGTCACCCCCAAGGTCTTACACGTGCAAGGCTGTGTCCTGCTGCTGAACTACACCCAAGGCTCGCAGATGACCTGGCTATTACCCTGTGAAGTACCGGGACCCGAGTATAGCACAGTTGGGAAGGTGTCTGTCTCACACACGTGACTCCTGACATCCCTTCGGGTTCCCCGAACCATGCAGGAGGGATCCCTGAGATTCAGGGGTGATCGCTGAGCACCACCGTTGTGCCCACCCTCACCCCCCAGCAGTATGAGGAGCACGGAAAGCTTATTAGACATACAGAAGCAAGGACCACACCCCAGACCTGCCTGGTGAATCGGATTCTGTTGTACTATATTTAAACACACAAAAATATGTTTTAAATGCAAATGAATCTTCAGTGTCTTTTTTCAGGGTAATGATGTGAAAGTCCCTTTGGCTTGTTGGGAACATCTATGCATTGTTCCTTTAAATATTACAAATTGTGGACTGATACAGGTCTGATAAAACAACCCCTTATCTATAATTCATACTTAAACTCTTCACAATTGGGAGGAAAACTTCCATCCTCTAGATTGCCAACAAAAACACGAGTTTTCTGTTTAGACATGAGCAATGTCAAGTTTTCCTATAAAATGAATGCGGAGTGTAGACAAGTAAGTATTTGAAAGCTATAATAAGTGGAGTCATTGATCTTTCTGATTGATGCTGCGTCACTGTGTTTCCAGTTTATTCAGGCTATTACCACCTGGACCAGAAGTCAATGACGGGCATTGCTGTGGGCGTCGGCATAGCTCTGACCTGCATCCTCGTCTGTGTTCTCATCTTGATATACCGGAGTAAAGCCAGGTGTGTTACTATCGCCACAACTGCTGAGGCAGCTGAAAGCAGGAATGTTTATGCCGCAGTAACCAGAGAAAGCACAGCTCAGTGAAGTTCCCTTAAAGAGGAGCTGGGAATTTCTTCTTGAAAATTAAGCCTATTGTTTTTTGAGTTCTCATAGCTTATAGATGGGAATTGCAAAAGGAAGGGAATTCCTTTGGATTTTCTCTTTTTTGCTATTTGGGAAAATGACTGTTCACTTATTTTTATGTGCACTGTCAGGGATCAAACTCAGGTCCTCATGCGTGCAGAGTCCAGCCTCCTTGCTCCCTGCCAGATATAACTGGGTACTCCAGGCATGGAGGAAAACAAATGTAGTAACTCAGCACTGCTTGGGTTTTATTAGGATGTTTGTTTGTTTGTTTGCTTGAACCACGTGCAGCTGTGCTCAAGCTTACTTTTGGCTCTGTTCAGGGATTACTCCTGGCAGGGCTCAAGGGATCTGGGTTGAATCAGAGCCAGTAACGTGCAAGACAAGCACCCTACCTACTGTGCTCTCTCCAGCTCAGGGCTGATACTTATAAACTCAGTCTCATCTGAAGTTTGACTGTTGCTAAAATATCAGTAGCAATGGAGCTGAATTTTGTGTTTTAGCTTTTGCTATTGTTGTTGTTGTTTGTACAGGCGTATCAGGGGAACCTGCAGTGTTGAGGGTTGAACCAGGCCCCTGCATGGAAAGCATGCTTCAGCCCTTTGAGCATCTCATGAGCTCCTGTACTTAGGGTTTTGCTTTTGTTCTTTTATTTTGTTTTTTTTTTTAATCATGCTCCTGTTAGGGCATTTGCCTTGCAAGCAGCTGACCAGGGTTCGATTCCTCCGCCCTTCTCGGAGAGCCCAGCAAGCTACCGAGAGTATCTTGCATGCACAGCAAAGCCTGGCAAGCTCCCCGTGATGTATTTGATATGCCATACACAGTAACAACAAGTCTCACAGTGGAGATGTTACTGGACCTGCTAGAGCAAATTGATGAACAACAGGAGGACAGTTCTACAGTGCAGTGCTCCTGCTAATTCAGGAGTCATTCCTGATGGTTCCTGGGGAGACTATGTAGCACCAGAAATGAACCCAGGGCAAAACAGGCACTCCAGCCCTTTGGGCCATCACTGTGGCCCCTCCTTAATTTTTTAAAAAAAATTTTTTTGAATCACAGTAAGATACACCCTTCTTAATTTTCTTAAGGTTCTTCTCTAAATTAAAAAACCAAAGTCAAATTCTGTACCACTTTTAGTGAACCATAATAGATTCTTTCCAGGAGCGTGTTATGCAGTTCATGTACATCTGTTATTTGTGTATGGAAATACAGTGAAGAAACGTGTTAATGGAGAGTCTTACCATCTTTTGGTACATTGAGCAGATTTAGTTTTACTGTCCCAAGTTTCTCAGCTTCAGTTTATTTTTTGTGAATGTGATTATTGAGACCCAGGATCACACTGGGCCTCGTGCATGTGAGACAGGTACACGTGCGTGGGTCTAGTACCGCTTTCTCTCCCGGGGGAAGGGGAGAATTGGTAAAAGTTTTATACTGACTGTTTTTCATGATGACTGACTTGCAGAAGTGACACTTACCTAATTATCCATTGTTAGTTGGCATTAAGGGGATTATTTTGTTTTTCTTTCTTTCTCTTTTTAGTTTTTGGGCTATACCTGGTGGTTCCCAGGGCTTTTTCTGCACTCAGGGATCATTCCTGGAGGGACCCAGGTCCATTATGGGTCCCAAGAATCTAACAGGGGTGTAGTCCAGGCAAGGCAAGCACCTTGCATGTGTGTACTGTCTCTCCAGCACTGTTAATTGACATTTAAATTGTTCTGTTAGTGTGCTAATATGCAGGTCTGCAGCAAAACATGTGATTCTTAAAAATCTAAACTTATAAGTTATTTTAAGTTTTATTATAAACTGGTAAGCTTAAACTATACTCATTTAAACATTTAAAAACTCCATATTTCCCAAAACAATGTTTATATACATTCAGCCTTGATACATACTTGCTTAAGTCTTCGTTAAAATGAGAACATTTTCCTTTTATAAAAAAAACTTTATTTTTTTGTTTTTGTTTGGGGACCACACCCTGTGGTGCTCAGAGCTGACTCCTGGCTCTATGCTCAGGTGGGGCTCAGGGACCACTCGGGGTGCTGGAATCCAAAACCAGTTTGGCTCTATGTAAGCAAGGGCCTCTCCCAATCAATGTGCCGTTTCCAACTTTCCCTTTTTTTTTTCTTTTTGAAAAACAATATTTCAGGAAATCCTCTGCTTCAAAGGCATCACAGAATGGAACTCAACAGTTATCTCATACTGGCGCTTCTCTCACTAGTGGACTTGAAGTGGGAAAGACCCTGGAGCGAGCTGGAGGAAATGAAGAGTCGCTGGTGATAATGCCAAGCAACTTCGTTGATGCGAAGGTACTCAGAGTCCGAGGCTGGCCTCCCGCCTCCGCTCCAGCCATCGCCCTTCCTCTTCTCGTTTCCTAACCCAAAATGCTTGTGTTGAGTGTATTATTGCATCCGTATCCATATATCCACAATGAAATGTGAAAAAAATTCACAGAGGTTCTTATATTTGTATTTGGGGAGAAGAAAATAGGAATGAAGGAGAAAAGAAGTAAAGATGAAAAAAATGATGAGAAAGCATACGTTCAGTTACATGAAATTATATTGAACCAAGTCAAGAGACCAGTTGATACTTAATTAATCGATACTTAATCTCATTTTAACAGCTTTGTGTTCACTGGGTGTTTCATGAATCCATATTCTATTTGGTTTGGCTGGCTTTTTTTCAGGGGTGAGGCTACCACAGCCGGCTGTGTTCAGGGCTTACTCCTAGGGGATCACTCAAGGGTCACTCTTGGCCACCATACACGGTGCAGAGGATCAAACCTGGGTCAGCTGCATGCAAGGCCAGCACCCTTCCCATTGTCCCACCCACTGTACTATCTCTTACCTTCAGCATGGCTGACCCAAGTTTGGTCCCTGGCACCCCATATGGCTCCCAAGTCCCAGCAAGAGTGATCCCTGAACACTGGCAGGAGTGGCCCTAAAACCAAAAAAGTGAAAAAGAAGGTAGAGAGAATGAAATAGGACAGAGACCATACATGGCTTTCAAAAATTAAAATATTTACGATCTGTTCCTTTATAGAAAAGCTTTGTCAAATTCTTCTATAAATTATTTTCCCACCTCTTCCCCAATAAAATATGGCAAAATTTCAGTCAATTTTGGTATTGCATCTTACATAATTTAATAGGTGCCATTGATTTATTTCTATATTTTATCTATATCTGGTGCAGTCCAATATTCGCTTTATCCAAAGGATAAACGCACATAGAATGGATAAATAATAATTGATCTTTATACACCTTCAAGGGTGATTGATTAGAGGTCGCCCTAAAAGCTTCTATCCCTCTCAGAGAGCCTGGAAAGCTACCAGAATATCCCGCCCCGAATGGCAGAGCCTGGCAAGCTATCTGTGGTATAATCGATATGCCAAAAACAGTAAATACAACGAGTCTCATTCCCCTGACCCTGAAAGAGCCACCAATACGGCAGCGTTACGAAGGATGAGGAAGGAAAGGCTGATAAAATTTCAAGGCTGAACTAGGCTGACAAAACAAAGAAGGACTGAAATGACTGTCTGTACTTTCAATGCACATACACTGGCATCAGATGCATCCATCGAGGACCTGATGGTACAAGCGCGAAAGATCAACTACGACATCTTTGGTCTGACCAAGATGAGAAGGCATCAATCAACACATCACGCCGTTTTCGACACTGGAGAAGAACTGTTCCTCGAAACATGTGACAAAAGAGGCATCAGTGGTGTTAGTGTCCTTGTCAACACGAACTTGGCCATAAGCATTGATTCATTCAAATGCCTAACAACCCAAATTGGACGATTACACTTGAATAGATGTGGCTCAAAACCGGCAGTTTCTATCTTTGTTGTCTGTGCACCAACATCCAATTATGATGAAGGGGAAATTGAGAAGTTCTACATGGAACTGGAGAAGTTCTATAAAGAAGACCTTCTACAGATGATTGTCGGTGATTTTAATCTCAAGATAAGACCGAGAAGCTCAGCCAAAGAACTCCACATTGGGACCCATGGCCTAAAATGGAACCAACAGGGTGAGAGATTATCAGAGTTCATCATGTCGACCAAGAGCATCCATGGTAACTCACAGTTCTGAATCTAAACGTTGGACATGGGAATCTTCCGGTGGATGGTTCTACAACGAAATTGACCACATCATATTCAATCTATGGTTTCGCCTGACCAATGTCTCTGTTATCCCAAAATTCCAAATGGGATCAGACGGCCATCTCTTTCATGCAAAATTCTACTTCACGAAGCGGGGGAAAAGGGCTGCAAAGTTTAAGAAGAGAACTCCCAGAATGACCACCAACTGGTAGCTCTTTGGCACTATTGCAGCAACATGGGAAGATGCCGTCGTTGACAACATTGACAAAGAAAAGGATCAACTGGTTCAGCACCTCCCTGTTTATGCAAGGAACACCAAGAGATAGCTACAAAAAAACGCCTGTCGTTGAAAACTCATTCGCCAATGTGGCTTGGTGCGAGCCTCAGGCAACTGCAAGCAAATGTCCGAGTTCGCAAAGCAGTGCAGGGAAGCGATAAAGGAAAACCTCAAAGAGAGAAGAGCAGCAGTGCTGGCAGATGCAGCAGAAGTTGGAAAAGCATTTGAAAGCCCGCCTGTCCTTCGCCAACTACAAGACCAAGATGACTGCCCTCCGACATCTTGATGGATCTATCACACCTTCCAGAAGGGCAATGGAAAAGATTATCCATGATGTCTACTCAGATCTCTTCAATAGCCACGTCCACCTGCCCACATACTAAATTCTGCAGGAAGGATATGTTGTTCCCAACGTTCTCCCTTCCAAAATCCAAAATGCCATTTCTTCGGTAAAGAAGCGAACAGCACCTGGCCCAGACAAGGTCAGACCCGAACACCTGAAGAACCTGCCATCAGTACTCATCAATACACTGGCTTGGCTCTTCACACACTACCTGTCTGAATGCAAGGTTCCATCCCAGTGGAAAACCATCTGGAATGTACTACTGTACAAGAAGGGAGACATCCATGACACTGGCAACTATCGCCTGACCTGCCTGTTATCTGTCGTCCACAAGCTGTTCACTCGAATCATCCTGAGTAGGATTGGCGGAACACTAGATGAAGGACAACCATGCAAACAAGCTGAGTTCCGAAAAGGATTCAGCACGATCGACCATATCCACATGATAACCAAGCTCATTGATGTTTCTCGGGAGTTCAAGATGCCACTCTGTCTAATGTTCATTGATTTAAAGAAGGCCTTTGATTCTGTTGAGACTGAAGCGGTCATCGAATCCCTAGCCAAACAGGGCGTTCAAACTCAATACATCAGGATCCTCCATGAGCTGTATTATGGATTCACTACCAGGACCTCACCATTCTACAAGGAAGTGATCATCCATGTCAAGAGAGGGGTTCGGCAGGGTGATTTCACCAAAACTCTTCAGTGCCACCCTCAAGAACGTCATGTGATGACTGGAATGGGAAGAAATGGGAGTGAAGATAGACGGTCGGCAATTACACCCCCTCCACTTTGCTGAAGACATCGTTCTAATGACACCAAACATTAGCCAAGTGGCATAAATGCTGGCCAACCTTGATCATGAGTGTGGAAAGGTCGGACTACAGCTGAATCTCACAAAGACAATGTTTATGAGAATCGGTCTCGTTCCTGACGTTCCATTTCCTCTCAATGGAACAAACATCTCCAAATGCAAAAATTATGTGTACCTAGGTGAGGAAGTCAACATGACGAATGACCTGGCACCTGCATTGCACAGGAGGAAGAGAGCAGCTTGGAATGCCTTCAACAGCGTCAAAGAAATAGCTAAGAGGACGAAGAACCTCCAGTCCTGGGCACATCTCTTAGATTCCACTGTTCTTCCTATATTAACATACACCTAAGAGACCTGGGCCCTACGAAAACAGGATGAGAACAATATTTTGGTTTTCCAAAGAGGAGTCGAAAGAACTATGCTTGGAGTATCACATTCCACTCAAATGAGAGAAAGAATCCGAAGTTCCGACCTCCGTCAGTGATCAAGAATCCGGGACACTGTCTCATTTGCCAAAGCGTTGAAAATCAGATGGGCTGGACACGTAATGAGATTTGGAGACGACCGCTGGACTAGAGCCATTACTGACTGGATTCCACGGGATGTCTAAAGATCACATGGCCGCCAACCTACGAGATGGTCAGACTTCTTCATCAAGACCCTGACCATTTGGTTTAAGGCTCTTCATGTTCCTGGAATGAGCAGACGCCATTGGGCTACACTAGTATGCAACAAGGACCATTGGAGATGTTACTGGCGCCCACTCAAGCAAATTGATGAGTAATGGGATGTCAAGTGATAAAATGATCTGGCGCAGTCCATATAGGCTTTATCAAATGGATACATGCACATAGAATGGATAAATAATAATTGATCTTTGCTACTCCAGTTATGTTTTTTGAAACTCAGGTTATTTTTTATTTCATGATACAAATGTAAGTCACCCAACTTATTTAATTTAGAACCCAAAAACTCTTCGTTGGACCCTTAAATATTTCCCTTGGGTTAGCTAGCCTGAGAGGTGATTTTCTGTATCCACCCACCCCACCCACCATCTGATGCCATTTGATTGAGCATATGTGCCATTCCTTTTTCTTTCTATGACTTTTTAAAATATTTCAAACGTGGAAAAGGCAAAGAAATAACAATGAATCCAGAGTAGTTTTCAGTCCCTGTCACTGTCACTATTCTCTTGTTGTTATTGATTTTTTCAAGCGGGCCCAGTAACGTCTCCATCGTGAGACTTGTTACTGTGTTTGGCATATCAAATACATCATGGGTAGCTTGCCAGGCTTTACCATGCGGGCAAGATACTCTCGATAGCTTGTCGGGCTCTCCGAGAGGGGTGGAGGAATTGAACATGGGTCGCCGTGGTCGTCCATGTGCAAGGCAAGCAATTGAATCACCGTGAGATACAGTTAAAAATCCTTCATGATTGAGTTTCAGTCATACAATGATCGAACACTCATCCCTCCACCAGTGCACATTTTCTACCACCAGTGTCCCCAGGATCTCTCCCCACCCCATCCCATCCTTTCCCCTCCCTCTATGGCAGACAATTTCCCTCTTACTCTCTCTTTACTTATGTGTACTATGGTTTGCAATACAGATAATGAGAGGCCACCATGTTTGGTCCTTTATCTACTTTCAGAACACATCTCCCATCCCCAGAGATCCCTCCAACCATCATTAACTTACTGATCCCTTCTCTATCCCAGCTGCCTTCTCTCCAAGCTCATGAGGCAGGCTTCCAACCATGGAGCAATCTTCTGCCTTTATCTCTACTGTCCTTGGTTGTTAGTCTCATATTATGATATTTTATTTTCCACAAATGAGTCATTCTGTGTCTGTCCCTCTCTTTCTGACTCATTTCATCTAGCATGATACTCTCC
Source organism: Sorex fumeus (assembly GCF_029834395.1). Lineage (NCBI taxonomy): Eukaryota > Metazoa > Chordata > Mammalia > Eulipotyphla > Soricidae > Sorex > Sorex fumeus. The sequence goes on along the minus strand of NW_026606086.1, from coordinate 12,034,749 downwards.
GTGACCATCCACTTATAAACACTTTTCATGGCTTTTTCTTTCCTAACAGCTGCATAGTACTCCATTGTGTAGATGTACTAAAGTTTCTTTAACCAGTCGTCTGTTCTCGGACACTCAGGTTGTTTCCAGATTCTGGCTATTATGGACAATGCTGCAATCAATGTACAAGTGCAGAAGTCATTTCTACTGTGCTTTTTTGCCCCCTCGGGGTATATTCCCAGAAGTGGTACTGCTGGATCAAATGGGAGCTCAGTTTCTAGTTTTTTGAGAAACGTCCATGTTGTTTTCCAAAAAGGTTGGACCAGCCAACAATAAAGGAGAATCCATTTCTCCCCACATCCACACCAACACCGATTGCTTTGTTCTTTTGGATGTGGGCCAGTCTCTGTGGTGTGTTGTTTTGATCTGCATCTCCCTGATGATTACTGATGAAGAGCATTTTTCCATGTGCCTTTTGGCCATTCGAGTTTCTTCTTTGAGAAAGTTTCTGTTCATTTCATCACCGCATTTATTATGGGATTAGATGTTTTCTTCATGTAGAGTTCAATCAGTGCCTTGTATATCCTTGATATTAACCCCTTATCACAAGGGTATTGGGGGCTGGAGCAGTAGCACAGCAGGTAGGGCGTTTGCCTTGCACGCAGCCAACCTGGGTTCAATTCTCAGCATCCCCGAGCACCGCCAGGAATAATTCCTGAGTGCATGAGCCAGGAGTAACCCCTGTACAACGCCAGGTGTGACCCAAAAAGCAAAAAAATTAAAATGAAGGATATTGGGTAAATTTCCTTTCTCATTTTGTAGACTATTTTTGTATCCTGGTCATTGTTTCTTTTGAGGTGTAGAAGCTTCTTAGTTTAAGATAGTCCCATTTGTTTATCTTTGTTTCCACTTGTTTGGTCAGTGGTGTTTAATCTTTGAAGATACCTTTGGCTTCAATGTCATAGAGGGTTTTGCTGACCCTTCAATGTACCGTATGGATTCTATCTGATGTTGAGGTCTTTAATCCATTTTTTTCTTTTTATTTATTTATTTATTTATTATTAGTGAAACACCATGAGGTACAGTTGTAGACTTACAAACTTTCGTGCGTGGGTTTCAGTTATACAAAGAATGAGTACCCATCCCTCCACCAGTTCCCCTTCTCCACCACCAATGATCCCAGTAGCCCTTCCATCCCCCCCATCCCACCCTGCCTTTGTGGCGGGGCATTCCCTTTTGCTCTCTCTTTTCTTTCCTTTAGGGTGTTGTGATTTGCAATAGAGGTATTGAATGGCCATCGTGTTCAGTCTATAGTCTACTTTCAGCACGCATCTCTCATCCCAAGAAAATCCTCCAAACATCCTTTATTTGGTGTTCCCTTTTCTATCTGAGCTTCCTTTTCCCCTAGCATGTGCTGCCAGCTTCCAAGCCATGGAGCAGACCTCCTGGTCCTTATCTCAACTATTCTTGGGTGTTCAGCTCCCATTCTGTTACTTTATGTTCCGCAGATGAGTGCAGTCTTTCTATGTCTGTCCCTCTCTTTCTGACTCATTTCACTTAACATACTTTCCATGTAGAACCACTTGTATGTAAATTTCATGACTTCATCTTTTCTAATAGCTACATAGTACTCCATTGTATAGATGTACCAAAGTTTCTTTAACCAGACATCTGTTTTCGGGCACTCAGGTTTTTTCCAGATTCTGGCTATTGTAAAAAGTGCTGCAATGAACATAGAAGTGCAGATGTCATTTCGACTGTACTTTTTTGCCTCTCCGGGATATATTCCCGGGAGTGGTATTGCTGGGTAAAATGGGAGCTCAATTTCTAATTTTTTGAGATTCGTCTATTCTGTTTTCCAAAAGGGCTGAACCAGTCGGCATTCCCACCAACAGTGAAGGAGGGTCCCTTCTTTAATTCATTTTGACCTTACTTTTGTGCCTGTGTTAGGTAGAGGTCTAAGCCCATTTTTTTGCATGTAGCTGTCCAGTTTTGCCAGCACCATTTATTAAAGAGGCTTTCCTTGCTCCACTTTATCTTTTTTGCTCCCTTATCAAAGATTAGATGATCATATATTTGAGGGTGTGTGTAAAGATATTCAACTCTGTTTCATTGGTCTGCAACCATATCACTTTCTTCTCTCACTATGTGTATGTAGTAGAGCCATGGACTTACAGATATTGGTTTTATAGCCTGCGATTTTACTATACAAGTCTATTGTTTCTAGGAGCTTTTTGGTAGAGGCTTTAGGGTTCTCAAGCTATAATATCATGTCCTCTGCAAATAGTGAGAGACTGATTTCTTCATTTCCTCTCCGTGTGCCCTTAATACCTTTTTCTTGCCTAACCTCTATGGCAAGTACTTCCAGTGTATATTGAATAGAAGTGGTAAGAGTGGGCATCCTTGTCTTATCCCTGATCTTAGAAAGAAGGCTCTTAGTTTTTCCCCATTGAGGATAATGTTTGTAGTGGACTTGTGGTAGATGACTTTGACTATATTGAGGAAAGTTCCTCCAATTCCCATTTTGGTGAGAGTTTTCATTATAAATGGGTACTGGATCTTGTCAAATGCTTTCTCTGCATCTATTGATATGATCATATGGTTTTTATCTTTTCTTTTGTTAATATGATAGATTATATTGATTTTCAAATGTGAAACCATCCTTGCATCCCCAGGATAAATCCCACTTGGTAGTGTTGTATGATCTTTTTGATGTGTTGTTGGATTCTGTTTGCTGATATTTTGTTGAGGATCTTTGCATCCATATTCATCAGGGATATTGGCCTGTATTTTGTGTTTTTTTCTGGTGCCTCTGTTTGCTTTTGGTATTAGGATGATATGTGCCTCATAGAAACTGTTTGTGAGAGTTTCTGCTTCTTCAGTTTTCTGGAAAAGCTTGAAACGGACTGGCAATAGGTCCTCTTTAAATGTTTGGAAGAATTCGCTAGTGAATTCATCTGCACCTGGGTTTTTGTTTCTGGGAAGGCTTTTGAGGTTACTGTTTAAATTTCCTTTATATTGATAGGTCTCTTCAGGTATTCTAAATCTTCTTGGTTCAGCCTTAGGAGGTTATAGGAATCCAGGAATTTATCTATTTTTTCTAGGTTCTCTTGTTTCATGTCATACAGACTTTCAAAGTAATCTCTGGTGATCTTTTGAATTTCTTTGGTTTCTGGTATGATGTCCACCTTTTCATTTCTGATTCAGTTTATTAGTGTCCTCTTTTTCTTTGTGAGTCTTACTTCAAATATCAGTCTTTGGGCAACAGCTCTTGGTTTCATTGGTCTTTTGGATTGTTTTTTTGGGTTTCTATGTCATTAATTTCTCCTCTAAGTTTTATTATTTCTTTCTCCCTGCCTGGTTTGGACTCCTTTTGTTGGTCATTTTCTAAGATCTTGAGCTATGAAGTTATTTAACCCACATAACCCACACCAAGTGGTTTATGTGGGTCCTTCCTTCCTGAGAAATGCTTGCAGAGCTATAAAATTTCCCTTTAACATGGATTTAGCTCTTCCCCACAAGTTCTGAGAGGTCGTGTCTTCATTCTCATTTGTTTCCAGGAATCTTTTGATTTTTTTTCCTTGATTTCCTTTCTGACCCACTCATTGTTCAAGATTGAGTTGTTTAATTTCTAGGTGTTTGATTTGGTTCTCCGTGTCTGTGTGTGATTCACTTCTTTCTTCAGTGCATTGTGGTCTGGAAAGATAGTTGATACAGTTTCTATCTTTCTGATTCTATTGAGGTATGTTTTGTGGCCCAGAACATGGTCTATCTTGGAAAATGTTCCATGTGCACTAGAAAAGAATGTGTATTTGGTTTGGGGGGATGGAAAGCCCTATATATATCTATTAGCCCTCTCTCTTCCATTTTTTCCTTCAAAACCAGTACTTTCTTGCTGAGTTTTAATATTGTTGATATATCAAGAGGTGATCACGTGGTGTTGAAGTCTTCAACTACTTCTGTGTTACTACCAATGTCCTCCTTGAAGTCTGTTAGCAGTTGTTTTAAGTGTTTTGCTGGCCTTTCATTGTTTAGGAGTGTGACTTCTTCCTGGTGTACATATCCCTTGATTATTAAAAAATGGCCTTTGTTGTCCCTTCTAATCTTTTTTAGCCTGAAATCTATGTTGTCGGATACTAGTATGAACACGCTGGCTTTTTTGAGGGAGTTATTTGCTTGAAGGATTGTTTTCCATTCTTTGACTTTAAGTTTGTGTTTTCTCTGACTGTTCAGATGTGTTTCTTGTAGGCCAAAGAATGTTGGGTTCAGTTTCTGAATCCATTTTGCCACTCTGTGTCTCTTAATTGGTACATTTAGACCATTGACATTGAAAGAGATTATTGTCATGGGGTTTTATGCCATCTTTAGAGGTTTGTTGTGCTTGTAGGGGTTTGTCTTGCCTTACAGTAGGCCCTTCAGTCCTTCTTTTAAAGTTGACTTTGAGTCTTTGAAGTTCCTGAGCTGTTGTTTATTCATGAAATAGTGTATCGTTCCTTCAAGTTCGAGTGAGAATTTAGATGGATAAAGTATTGGTGAGACATCCATGTCATTGAATTTTTTCACTACATCTCGTCATTGTCTTCGGGCTCTGCCGGTTTCCTCTGATAAGTCTGCTGTAAATCTAATGGGTGCTCCTTTGTATGTGATTTCCTTCTTTGATCTTGCTCCTTGCAGTATTGTGTCTCTAACTGTGGTGTTTGTCATTCTGATTATGCTATGTCTTGGAGTTTTTATATTAGAGTTTCTTTTAGTTGATACCCTTAGGTCTGGATGTCTGCATTCTCCAGCTCTGGGAACTTCTCAACAATGTTGTCTTTAAATGTTGCTATTTCATTGGCACTGCCTCTCTGTCCTTCTGGTACTCCATTGATTCTTATATTGTTCCTCTTGAGTTTATCCCCTAGGTCTCTGACTCACCCTAGAGCTATTTTGAGGTCTTTTCCCATCATATGTTGCTCCCTGTATGCTTTTGCTGGTCTGCAAGCTCACTGATTCTGTCTTCAGCTGTAGCCATTCTACTGTTGAGGGCACCCACTGAGTTTTTATTTTGTCTATCGAGTCCTTTATTGTTGACACTTCTGTTTGTAGCTCTCTTATTTCTGCTCTCATTTCTTCCTATATTTTATTGGCTGTCCATTCCACTGTTTCTTTCATGTCCTCCTTTAATTTACTGGATGCCTGTTCCACCGTTTTGTTTCTTTTATTTTTTTAATGTAGGAGTATTGCTAATTATTCAGCCATTGAGTAGGCTGATTGAGTTGGGCATGAACTCCACCTTACTTTTTTTTTCTTTTTTATTTATTTATTGAATTACTGTGAGAGCAGTTACAAAGCTGTTGGGTTTAAATCTCCGTCATACACCCGTCCCTTCACCAGTGCCCAATTTCCATCACCAAAAATCCCAGTATACCCCCCATCCCACACCCTTCCCCTACCTGTGGGGCAGATGATTTCCACATTACTCTCTCTACTTTGATCACATTCAGTATTTCGACACCAGACCCACCATTATTATTTGGGATTTTACCCCAACACTCAGATCTGTCGAAAAGGCAACGGTAGACAATTTGTTCTCTTTTGCTGGTTATGAGTAACATATGATGTCACACGGCCACTGTCTGTACAATTTTGGAATTTCAAAATTTTAACAATTAAATCTGGAAGGATTTCTGCCAGAACCTGCTGGATTCCAAGTTTTGTTCCTGAGTCTCTGGGATCATGGCCATTAAGCAGCTTGATCAGAAGCCAGAAAGGCCATTCGTGGGGGGTGACCCAGGGGTCTCTTTGGGGCGGAGAGGAAAGGGTCGGCTTCACCCTCATCCTGTGAGGCCCCACATGTCTCGTCACTGTGGACCCAAACCTGACTATCCAGTGGCCTCTGGAGGATGGTGACCACTGAGCCTCCAGGGGAAACTGGCCAAGGCACAAAACCTATTCCCACCTGGGGTGGCCCGGTGCCGGTGACCAACTGCGGGGGCCAGACGCATTTCTGCCAAAATCTGGGTTCCAAGATTTGTTTCTGAGTCTCTTGGATCATGGCCATTAAGCAGCTTGATCAGGAGCCAGAGAGGCCATTTGTGGGCGGTGACTAGGGGTCTCATTGGGGCAGGGAAGAAAGGGCCGGCTCCACCCCCATCATGTAAGGTCGCATGTGTCTCATCACTGTGGGCCCAAACCTGACTGTCCAATGGCCTCTGGAGTATGGCAGCCACCGAGCCACCATGGGAGGAGCAGGTGGAGAGACAGCACCCTTTTCCCCCTGGGTGGCCCAGCACCAGTAACCTGCTGCGGGAACCGGACGCATTTCTGCCAAAAGCCGCTGGGTTCTAAGACCTGTTTCTGAGTCTCTGGGATCATGGCCGTCAAGTAGCTTGCCCAGGATCCAGAGAGGCCGTTTGTGGGGCAGCGACTCGGGGTCTCATTGGGACAGGGAGGAAAGGGCTGACTCATCCCCATCCCGTGAGACCCCACGTGTCTCATCACTGCGGGCCCAAACCCGACCGTCCAATGGCCTCTGGAGGATGATGGTGACCGAGCTGCCAGGGGGAACAGACCAAGGCATGAAACCCATTTACACCTGAGGTGGCCTGGCACTGGTAACCGACTGCGGGAACCAGACCCATTTCTGCCAAAAGCCACTGGGTTCCAAGATTTGTTTCTGAGTCTCTTGGATCATGGCCGTTAAGCAGCTTGATCAGGAGCCAGAGAGGCCATTTGTGGCCCATCATTTCTTTGAGCTCATTGAACATCCTCAACATTTCATCTCTGAATTCTTTATCGAAGAGATTGTATTCATGGGTATTCCCTGTTGAGGCTTCCGGGGTCTTTTCTTCATTTACTCTTTGTGGTGGGTATTTTCACTGTTTCTTCATGTTGCTGTGGTAGCATGAAGTTGGGACCCTTCATTTCACTATCAGTGTCCCCCTCTTGCTGCGAAAAAGGATTCTGGATGAGCCCAGTCGATAGTCACCTTTTCCCCCTTCTAAAATACTCACTTCCTCTTTGGTGCTCCTCTGTGACTTATGTGAGGCCTCTAGTGCAGCTTCAGAGGGTGTGTTTTTTTTATATTAGTCATGTTCCATTTCTTGTGTTCACCGTTATTTTGGTGAGATTGGAATAGGCTGTGGACTGTTGGCCTGATGTGTTTGGAATAGCCGGGCTGTCCTCCTCAGAATTAGGTAATGGATTTTGAGCTGTGAATAGTCCAAAGCACTGGGAAAAAGGGAAAATCACTGCGGCCACGTGAGCAGCCTCTGCCCTGGAGGCCACGTTGCCCACTGCTGCTGTATCCCTGGGGGAGTTCGCCATTGGGTGCTGTGCGGGATTTAAGTCCCACTTCTGGTGCGATCCTGAAACTCGCTCGGGGGGCACCTTAGCCAAGAGGGAGTCCTGCAGTTCCCAGGTTTGCTTTCTGGCCGCACCGCCCAGAAAGGCAGTGCTTTTTTAAAAATAAATAAATAAATAAATAAACCCTGAGCTGGAATAATCAGGTAGGAAAAGAAATGAACCCAAAACCTTCAGGTGTTCTGGGTCTTTCTTTAGAAAGAAAAGTCTAAATAAACCAAGTATATATCCTTGAACACTAACAAATATCTTGAATCTGTTATGTTCCACTTGTGCAAAAGAAGGAGTAGTGGGAGGGGCTGGAGCAATAGCACAGCGGGTAGGGCATTTGCCTTGCACGCAGCTGGCCCAGCTTTGATTCCCAGCATCCCATATGGTCTGCTGAGCACTACCAGGGGTAATTCCTGAGTGCAGAGCCAGGAATGACCCCTGTGCATCACCAGGTGTGACCCAAACAGAAAAAAAAAACCCAAGAAGGAATAGTGGGGGGTTGCTTCCCTCATAACAATAAATATTGTCTTATTGTGATAAACTGAATTTTGTAATATTTATATTTTCTCTTTTTTTTATTTTTCAGGGAGGAACTGACTTGATAATTAACAGCTATGGTCCTATAATCAAAAACAACCCTAAGAAAAAATGGTTTTTCTTTCAAGAGTCTAAGAAGCCAAAAGTCGAGCAGGTAACCCACCTTCGTTGAGAAAAATCTTTAGCAGCCTGAGAGTATAGGACACTCTGTCTACAATAGCAGACCAGGTGGAGGAATGCTTCGTTTTCGTTTCTGAATTCTTTCTGGCGGTGGTTTTATTAGTTTGGGGGATGACCTTATGGAAAGCCCAGGGTGAGAAAGGGCATGCTCAGTGCAGCTCTCAGAGAGCGGTGGGGCCAGGCAGGGGGCGGGGATGGGGATGGGCAGGAGCATCACCAGGAAGTGGGGGGGGGGGGGGTCAGCCTCTGACTCCTGCAGTCCTCCGTGGTCCCTCTTCCTGGGAAGTGTGGCCCTGGCTGCTCCCCATGCCTTGCCGCTGCTCCCTGGACGGTGTCAGTGCGGCATGCACCGGTCCCCATGATGCCTTCCACTCAGTGTGCCTTCCTTTCCTTTGTAAATTTTTTTCCTTTTTGATTTTTTTTAACTCTTTTTTTAAATAAAAACCCACATCCCAGAGCTGTACGTGGCCTGTTCCTCGGCACAGCTCAGTTGTCGTGAAGGAGTGAGTGTGTTTGTGAGTGTACCCGGCAGACGGCTGCCTGTCCTGGCCATGGTTGGGTCCTGTGCATACTCTGAGCTGCCCTGGGCTCTGCGCCCCCCACCCAACCCCCCAAAACTCTGATCTGGAATAATCAGGTAGGAAAAGAAATGAACCCAAAACCTTCATGTGTTCTGGGTCTTTTTTTAGAAAGAAAAGTCTAGGGCTGGAGAGATAGTACAGTGGGTAAGGTGCTTGCCTAACATGCGGTCAACCCGGGTTCAGTCCCCAGCACCATATATGGTCGGTCCCCCAAGCACCTCCAGGAGTGATCCCTGGGTGCAGAGCCAGGAGTAACCCGTGAGCATCTCCAGGGGTGGCTCCAAAACCAAAAGTAATAAAGAAAAACCTGTGTTCGTGGCCTGAAATGCACATCGCGAATTTAACTCATATCATTCTTCCATAAAATTGGTCTTATTACATGTGGTTTCACGTGAGTCGCAGTTTCCAAAAGCCACACAAATATTGGAGGGTGCTCAGATACAGGACCTGGGTCTGTGGCCCTGTGGTTGGGTGCTTGTCTTGTGTATTTGAGTGCCTGGGTTTCAGCAATCCTAAGCCAAAAATCTCCAGTGCTCCTAAACCAAAAATCTCCAATCCCCAAAAGGTGGACTGCAGATGGAAACAGAGGCCGTAGGATTCCTGCAGAGTCCTACTCTCTTAAGAGCCTCCTCTCACGGCTGACGCTCTTATGTATTTCTCCTTAGCCTTCAAGCAGATTCACACCAACGGTCTGCTTCTACCAGCCGGGCACCACTGTCCTAATCAGCAACGAAGACTCCCCCAGCACCCCGGGGCAGCCAGCCACCTTCCCCAGGCCCTTTGGGGCGGGAGGCGACACTGAGCATTCGGCTAACAGTGAAGGCAGCCACGAGACAGGGGATTCTGGAAGGTTCTCCCATGAGTCCAACGATGAGATCCACCTGTCGTCCGTCATCAGCAGCCCGCCCCTGGACTCCCCCTCCCGCACGGGCAGTGAGTCAGGAGAGGGCCTCTCGCCGCTGAAAGGCGAGAACCTGGCAGGGCCAGTGGGTGCAGAGCCGAGTTCCTCTTGCGCTGTGCAGCCACCACCCGTCCACTGTGCTGGGATTTGCCACAAATAACTCTGCAGCGCAGCCAGCTCCAGCGCCCAGGCAAAGGACAGTAGACGGGCATCAGAGCCTTCTGTGAGAATCTTGATGGCTTCTTGGTATCTCCACCTGATTTGAATGTGTTTGGGTTGGGGTTTTCTGTTTGTTTGTTTTGGCATTTTGGGGAGGGGTGGGTGGGTGTTTTGTTTTTTTTTTTAAACTCACGTATCTTGAATGTTTCATTGTCAGCAATGTGAAAAGACAGTCAAGATGTTTGACTGGATTATAAAATTTTATCACTGGAGCAAAGGGTAGACTTTCAAGAAGGCCCTTTGCTGACTATCTACCTCAGTTTGTCCGTCGGCAAACTCCGAAGACAACTTTGTTACCTCGTTTGTTGTGGTAGTTGATCCCAGCTGCATAACCAATGATACTTCCTAGTAGCCTTTTCTTTCCATTGCGAGCGTGTGTGTGCTGTGTGTGAGCGAAGGAGCCCTAGAGGTAGATGAGTGAGAATGTTGATTTGGAGCTCTGATTTTTATTTTTAGGAAAGTAGGATGCACCCACGGATTTGGGTACTTGGATACCTCTGACGGTGAGGGCTGTTAAATTTTGGAGATGAGAGAAAGCGGGGCCGTTGACTTTAATGTGTGCCCAACACAAAGAAGGTGCCGCTCTTTGGAAAACAGATTGCCTCCGCCGTCCACAGGAGCAGCACTGCTGAGTGGGGCCTTGCCAGTTCTGCACGTTTGAGTAGCTGCATCCCTCTGACAGCCCCCTCGGATCAGTGCCCTTCCACGCCACCCCTGCTGGGTGGTGGCCAAAGGCGGCACTGTCCCAGTTCGCTTTAAAGCATCCTTAGCATATCCAGTGTTCACTGCAAAACTTGAGGCAGAAGCAGATGTTCTCAAGATAATGGATATAGGTTTGGTTTAGAGAGGTGAAGACATTCCCTAGCATAGTAAGAATATTAATAAGTACAACAAGAGACAGTGTGACGAGCCTCGAGGTTGTCAACAGTGCCTTCCATGATCAGTTATGAAGTTCTTTGCCTTAGAGACCTTGGAAATGAATTCGTGAAGTTGTTCAGGACAGGAGTGAGAAAAGTTGCCTTAAGAGTTTCTTGGACTTGATCAGTGACTATTTTTGATGTATAGCATCTGATCAGTCGTTGCTTTTTCATGCAGGTTTTATTTAGGGGGCGGGGAGGGGTATCTGTTCGCAGCTCTGTCATCTTCCTCATGTCTTCCTGAGTTCTTAGAACATGGCCCGCTTTATTCCATTCCCTTCATTGTGGGCGCTGTGCATGAGGAATGCTAATAACCCCAGGACTGAGTTTATCCTCTTGCTGTTTGGAAATCAGCAAGCTGTTCGCCTCTGTCATGAGAGCTTGTAGGTGCCCAGCAGATGAAGAGGCTGAAGAATTAAACACCTGGTGGAGAGAGGTGGTCCCAGAGTCTTTAAAAACTAGCCCCCCAACCCCAATTTATCTTGACCTGATTTTGAGTCTCGTTTTGAAAGAATTTTTAATGGGTTTCCTCTTGGAAACTTTTCGTTTGTAGATGGGATCATGTTAAATGTTGATCTAAAATGAAAAGACTCATTATCAAAAATATTCCCACCAGTGTGTAATGGTAGAACCATTTTGATTGTTCTTCTTTTATCATTTTGTGCCAAACTGGCTGTGCTCAGACATATATTCGGTACTAGCCATAAGTAGGTGCTAGCAACCAAGCGCCCATTTAGGTATCTAAGTATATGAGCTTCATGGCAAATTTAAAATGAGCTTCATGGCAAATTTAAAAAAAAAAAAACAGAGCTTTAAGTGAACAATCTGTGGCAAGAAAATATGCCCCTGCCTTTATAGCTCCTGTCTTATACTACCTCCTTTTAAAAGTTATTCTAGTGTTATTTTTATTTTTCCTGTACTCAGGGAACCTTTACTTTTGAGCTGCCTCATGGAAGCATGGGCAAATTGACAGGGTATGGCGTGTTCTTTTGTTGTTGTTGTTGCTGTTTTGTTTGGGGTTTTTTTTTGGGGGGGGGATGTTTGTTTTTGGATTTTGGGTGGGATTTTTTTTTTTTTGGTTCATAAGTAGATGTTTGTGGGGCCAACTTTTATCAGAATCTAAAATTAGGTGTCCATAATGAATTTATGTTAAAAGGCAAACAAGATCTCAAAGTTGGTACATCATCCGTCATGGTGATGGCATATATATATATGTGTGTGAGATATATATATCTCAGACTGTATGAATTAGTTTTCTTCTAAACATCTAAAAATATTATCTGAGGTCTTTGAAGAAAGTTTTTGTTTGCCAGATTTTTGAAGAACAGGCCCATAGTTATTGTAGATCTCTAGACTAATTATTTGATAATTATTTACCAGTACATTTTATTTTTACTTTTTCACCTTTGCATTTTGTGCTTATACAGATTTTTTTCATAATAATCCTGTTACCAAAGAATTTTTAGTAGAAAGTTAAAATTTGACTATAATTTCCACTCCAGATTGAATTAACTAGAAACATCTATAGATATGAACACCTATACAAGTAGTTACTAATCCAGAGCAATAGGTTTTATATTGATTGTTGTAGTTAAATAGAATAGTAACTTTAACTACCTTGTTACCAGAGCATTTAAAATAAGTTCTTTACCAACAGATTTCAAGTATAATTTTTTTTCTTCAGCAAGTATGTCTTCAACTATACAGTATTAAAGTATTTTTAAATTGTTGAAAGTACTCGTTGAAGAGGAAAAAAGTCTTCACCAAAGATAAATATTTTGGTCTCACTAATAAGATATTTAGTATATAGCAAAGACTTCTGTCAAGTGGTTGCCAAAGCAAGGTACTTTGAAGTCTTCAGTATAAAATTGTAGCTAAAATGTAACAGCTCTTCACCACTCTGATAGTGGTGTTACTTCATACTATTTCTGTTTCACTACAGAGGGGCTAATAAGCAACTGGTAACTATTTTCTTTTCCAAAGACTGATTGGCTGCAAATACTGATACCCTGCATGTCATTTTCATGCCAAATATTGCAAGATACTGCTCATTAGTATTTTCATACCAAAGACCATTAAAATATATTGATTAGTCTGTAAGTAAATAAAGATGAGCAGATTGGAAATATATTTAGTGGCTAATAGGAAAATCTAGCTTTAGTAGCAAAGATATCAAAGGGCTAAGTTTACATAATGAAGAGCAATGCATTTATATTGGTATTTATCAGTGTTTATATTCAAGTACTTTTTTATCAGCAAATTTTTTAAAAACCAAAGATATTTAAGGTTACCCTTTGCATAGAGGCAGATTTTGTTGTGCATCAAACTGTTGTTTCTTGTCTTTGTGTCAAGCAAACTTGTCTCTCCAGAACCTAGTCTGTGTTCAAGTAGCTCGCATAGACTTTCCATGACATCTGCTGATTCAGCCACAGGATGTTTTTGCCAAACGATGTGATACTTTCCTAAGTACCTTGAGTGCTAGATGTCAACAGAAATATCAGCAGCAGGTCTGTTGCAGAGCATGACAGCAACCCCTGAATTAGCCTGTGTAGTTTTCCTCCTGCTTGCAAAGAATCACCCTCCCGCTTACAGCCCTGTTAACACTGGCTGTTGACATCTCTGGGGAGCAACTGATCACAACACCAAACAAATCCACTGCCAGAGAGTCAGCTGTAGTGGATAGATGTGTTCTTTCAAGCTGGTCATCTCATAAAATATTTTCAGCGCTTTCAGGGAGCTACAGATTCCAAACTGCAGTGAAATATTGGGTGGGATACATTTCTTTAAATGAATTCTGGAGTTCTTTAGTTTGGTTAGCCTAAAAGTAAGGGCACAACTTGACCCACCACTAAGTAGCCTTAAGAATCAGCTTTGGCGCATCAGAGAAATGTGACCCTCAGTGAAATGTCTTTTACTTGCCTTGGCTTCATGAAGGAGCAGCACCAGCATTGGGAGCGAGGGTCGGGATTGGCATGAGTGTTGCGTGTCTTAAGGACTTCTGCCAGAAATCTGTTTGCAGGCAACAATTCAGGAAGATTGTTCAAGCTTATGTGATGATGCCTTGAAAAACTGAGTGTTATAAAAAGATGGAATTGAAAGTATCTTTTTGATGCAAGAATATCTAGATGTAGTTCCAAATTCAGCAGTGACTGTAGTGATTCACAAAAACATAGAGAGTTCATTGAATATAAAATCTGAATATGACTGTTAAAAAAATAAAGTTCCAACCAGGTTTGAAAGAGTTATGAACTTTTAAGACAAACGTGTTTCTGTATACTTGTTTCTGCCACATGGTTCTGGCCATTGGCTTTCATATACTATGGATTTTTTTATTTTGTGAGTCGTGGGTACAGAGCAGATGGTTTTGGAGATCACCACATTACAAGCCATTGTCTACTTGTCCGTTTTGTTGATGTTTAGAAGAACATGTACATAGAATTTTGTGTTAAGTTGATTTATGCTCAGGATATATGATCCGAGGCTAAGGCAATGTGTATGTTTGCAGGCTTTAATCTCTGGCTCCCTTCTTAAGCCTCTAGAGGTGTTTTAAGAGTCGCAGGACAGTTTTGCAGTTTTACCAGATACTGTTTTATTTCCTTCTTGCTGCTGTAACAAATTACTGTGAATTTAGCAGCCTAAAATGACACAAATTTATTACCTTCCAGTTGTGTAGGTCAGAAGTCTGCCCCAGTTCTCATTGGGGAAAAAGTCAGGGTGTTGATAGGACTGGGTTCCTTCAGGAGACTGTAGGGAAGAATTGCATCCTTGTCTTTTTCATTTGTCAGGACTGCAGAGCCTTCTCTCCATCCTGAAAACTCCCTCACTTCACAAAGTGAGTATTATCCTGATTTCAGAGATCAGGAAACTCAGATTTAGAATGTCTGACTCGAAGGGGACAGTTAGTGAGTGACTGAGCCAAGATACAAAGCCAGTTTGTTCCAGCTCCCAAGATTGAAGAGTGGTTCCTACCTTGGTACATCTTGTCAGGTGAGATAGGATGCTTGGTTGCCTAGGTTCATTGTGCCTTGACACTGTATCAACACAGCCAACACTTATGAACAGCCAGTGAACCTAGAGAAGTCTTGGTCCTGTCCCTTCATCAGAGGCATTCAAAACTTGGGAGGGGAGAGGCACTATGCTGTAAGTCACCCCTTGTCAGCCACTGACCCATCTCCCCTTTCTGCTTGTAAAGCTTGTTTCCTCTCAGCCAAGATTGGGTCTGAAGATCTTTGCTGGTGCCTGGAACTGCATTGGAAATAAAGCAGGCGTGCTTCCTGGAGTCCTTATTTAATCAAGCCATTAGAAAGGAAAGGAACTTCCTTCTTAGACAAGGTGTTCAGAATTGGCTTTTTATTTTTATCCATTTTCCATCTTCCTTAAGTAGCAGTTAAACTGGGAAAAGCCAGGTTTAGAACCAGGCAGCCTTCGTAGATGATCTGAGGGGTCATTATATGAATACAAGCGTATTTAGGAGAGAGGAAAGGAGAGGACATCATTGGAGCACCTAAAGACCCTTGGCCATTCTGAAAATTGTTTGGCAGGAAAATTTTTTTTGTTTGTTTTTTAGGTTTTGTTTATTTATTTTGGGATCACTCCTGGCAGTGCTCAGGGGACCAGATGGGATGCCAGGAATCAAACCCAACTTGGCTACGTCCAAGGCAAAAATGCCCTGCCTGGCTCTTACCGTCGCTCTGGCCCTTAGCAGGAAAATTCTTAACCTGTTTCTGGTCCTTCTCTCTCACCATGAAATTAGGATAATAATTTGTTTTCCAGAATTAGTCGCTGAATTTTAAAAGAAAATTCAGGTGTAAATAATTACCATCAGAAACTCATTTCCATCAGACTGAATTGTATCTTAGCAGAATTGTTTTCTTCATAGGGTCAGCCTTTCTAGTTACATTGTGTCTGTGCAAAAATAAAAGAACATTTGCATTCTCTGTACCTGCATCAAAACAACAACAGCAGCAGCACTAAGAAGTGGTGGGTAGTAAAAGATACGGACAAGATTATAAACACACTCTGTAGTGTAGGCAAGTCTGTGAGAGCAAACGTCTTTGAGAATACCTCGTATGAAGTCATCTTTTCCCAACCTTGGCCATTGTTCAGTGTCTTGGTTTTTAATTTTAAGGAGAGTGAGATATCGATAGAGTGATAGCGGGAAGGGGGAGGGGAGCAAAGTACGTTTCTAAGATTCCTTTCTTACTGATCTACTTTTTCAAGATATGGAACATTTTAACATTCCTTTAAGCTATGTGAAATTAATTTTGAGTAAGCAACTAATTCCGTTTATTCAGATCTAACTTTCAGGCTTATTGGGGAAAAAAGCTATCTTTTTTTTAGCTAAAGAAAGAAAATATTTTCTTATGCCATCCAATATCTCCCTTGGGATAATTTAGGAGAATTCTGAACACTGTTGCACATTTATGCAAGTTTCTGTTTTGTTTAGTACCGGGTACTATATAGACACAGTCCTGCCATAAATATAACCTTTAAAACATTGTTACAGAAATTTTATTTTTCTATGGAATTGTCTTCAAAGACAGTAAGATTATCGATGTTTTTTAACCTTGAAATTATCTTCCTGTGACCACTTTCTGGACCTCTGTTTTGTTTGCAAATGAAAATGTTAATAAGCATTCTGAGCCTTCCTGGGACATGGGAAGCCTGAATACACACGCACTGCCTTAGCATCTCAGCAGGGGAAGAGAATTTGTGTATTGCCATTGTTAGATAATATTTCATGTCTGAGTATGCATCTTTTTTTTTTCAAAGATTTGAATGAAATGCAAGTGCAGGAGCCAGTTCTTTTGTTTTGCATTGTGGGCGTTCTGGACCCTGTCACTCCCTATAACCGTTTTCTTGTAAGGGCAGCATTTGCAGACCTGCTATTGGACTCTGGAACTGAGCTATATTAATTTTGTACTTGACTCAGGGGATCAGCTCCGGGAGCTCCATGGCATGAAGAAAGCAAATGTCTGCCTTGATTTTGAATGTACCTTTTTAATGTCTTCTTTAAACATATTTTCTTTAATAATGTGAGTTCATTTTCTTTCCTAGGATCATAGTAAATATTGCCTAGTATTTTCCCCTTCCCCAGGGTAGCTTATGTACTATCCTGCAGGTTATGCCAAAATGAATAAAAGTTTAAATGCCAAAATGTTTATGAAACTGCTGTCTAAAAACTGATTGATTGCACAGATTTAATAAACTTTTTTTTTAAAAAAAAATAGCCTGTTTTTTCTTTTATTCTAGGGAATAGAGAATTTATTCTGGGGAATAAAGAATTTTAAGATTTTCTCTCCTGGGGTGGGATGATTGAGTCCACCCCAGCCATGAGGTTGCACCTCTTTTAAGCTTTCTGTGAGCTGTTGTCATCTGGCATTATTGAGTTACAACAAGGAATTAACGGTGCCCCCATTCCAGTAAAGTTGTTTACCTTATGAACTAAATAATAGGTAGCCTGGGCTTGATCAGATAAACAGAGCTGTATAAGACATGGGGAAACTTTGATTTTTTAAAAATATTATTGTGGGAAAAATGATTGGCAATATGGAAAAGCCTTCCACTGAAAAATCTGGAGGTAAAAGAAAAAACATGCCCCAAACTTTTAAAAATCGCTAAACTGTTTTTTTTTTAAATACCTAGGTTGGAGGAAAGAAAATAAGAATAGAACAGTAAGTTCTTGAAATGACATTGTGCTGACTGGAGAACATAAAAAGAAATCATTGAAACATAAGAGAATAAGAAACTATTTTTTCCCGTTTTTTTAAATTTTTTTTTTTAATTTTTATTAGTGAGACATCATGAGGTACAGTTGTAGACTTACAATTTTTTGTGCTTGGGTTTCAATTATACAATGATCAAATATCCATCCCTCCACCAGTGCCCATTTCCCACCACCACAGATCCCAGTATCCCTCCCACCCTCCCCCCATCCCCCTCATCCCACCCTGCCTCTGTGGCAGGGCATTCCCTTTTGTTCTCTCTCTCTCTTATTGGGTGTTGTGGTTTGCAGAAGAGGCAATGGGTGACAATTATGTTTGGTCTCTAGTCTAGTTAAAGACACTTTGGTACACCTACACAATGGAATACTATGTAGCTGTTAGAAAAGAAGAAACTATTTTTAAAGAAGAAAAAGTATCTTGGAGGTGATGGGGCTGGGGCAGGGGGTGGCAGGGCTGTGTGAATTGAGTTTCCAGGAACAGATTTTTGAAAATCTGTTAAACAACATATCAGATCACTGGAAGCATACTCTAAAACTTCAGAATGGATGAGAAGAACCTGTCGAGTTTGCCACCCAGACAAGCAGGTAGGAAATATGAAAAATGAGTTAGGGAGAGAGCTCAAAGCCGCAAGTGAATCCTTGTGCTTAGGATTAAAATAAAATAAATTTTATTAATTAAATTTATACAGGTTTTTTTTAATGAAAGTTTCTACATGCATTATAAAGCTTAGTTTATCTGAATGAGCCCAGGCTATCTATTATTTAGTGCACAGGAAAACAGGACCGGGAAATTCACCCGATCATGCTAATCAAGACCGAACTGTCATCCTCAGTCTCAAGCACTGCGAAAAACGCCCTCCCCGCCGAAGAAAATAAAAAGTAAGGAAATATATAAAATGAAGGTATAGAAGACATAATGCTCTTTGACAGCCATTCTAAAATGAAAAGCTGCAGGAAATTAAGGATTAACGGTATTCAAAGAGAAAATGACTGAATTTATGAAAAGTCACAAATCCTCCGATTCAGAAAGGACGAACCACACCCCGGAAAAAGAAAATAACTCTACACTAAGGCATTTAGACATTTTAGTGCAACTGCAGAACACCAAAAATAAAAGTAGATTACATAGATTGCGCTAAGATTTTTCAATGGCAAAAAAAAAAAGGAAAAAGTAAGATGATGGCAAGATAAGGACTGCCTTGCAGACTTGAGGCCAGTGAATTTACTCACAACACCAATGGCATCTCAACCATTTTGGGAATTCCCATGTGTGACCCCCCAGCATCACGGAAGCCACAAAGGGAAGGGAAGGGGAAAAAATATACATTTTTTTAAAAGATTGTAAGATTGGGGCTGGAGTGATAGCACAGCAGGGAGGGTGTTTGCCTTGCACGCAGCCAATCTGGGTTCGATTCCCAGCATCTCATATGGTCCCTCGAGCACCGTCAGGAGTAATTCCTGAGTGCAGAGCCAGGAGTAACCCCTGTGCATCACCAGGTGTGACCCAAAAAGGGAAAAAAAAAGATTGTAAGATTAAACGTCAAGACGTTGCAAAAATATAACAGCAACCTGAAGCTCTATACCCAAATTATTGTTTGAACATTAGACTTAAATAAGCATAATTCTAAATAATTACATTTACACACATACATTGCTGCTAAATGTACAACAAAGGATTATAGTAGACAGAAGAAAGTGGTAGAAAGAAGCAGTGATGAGTGGGACATGCAAATAAATAACTGGAGTGAATACCCGGGGGTGGGGGGACTCAGAGCACTGAATTGAGAGTAGCCCCAAACACTGCCAGGTGTGGTCCCAAGTCAAAAAGACTGAAAGGAACTGGAAAGATGTCCTGGAGGGCTGAAGTGTGTTCTTGTATGCGGAGCCCCAAATTTCACTCCTGGCACTGCTGGGTTTCCTGAGCACAGTGGGAGTTCATCCCTACCACCCCCCCACCCCTGCAATTAGAAGCAATTCCATATTCCCTGGGATGACTACAGTCAAAAAGATAGTAGCACTGTAGCACTGTCCTCCTGTTGTTCATCAGTTTGCTCAAGCAAGCACCAGTAACGTCTCCATTGTGAGACTTGTTACTATTTTTGGCATGTCGAATATGCCACAGGGAGCTTGCCAGGCTCTGCTGTGCGGGTGGGATACTCTCGGTAGCTTGCCGGGCTCTCCAAGAGGGATGAAGGAATCGAATCCGGTTGACTGCGTGCAAGGCAAACGCCCTACTCGCTGTGCTATCGCTCCAGTCAAAAAGAAAGGTAAAGGTAAAGGTAAAGGCCCTCCCGTTGATCGTCGATTTGCTCGAGCGGGCCCAGTAACGTCTCCATTGGAGACTTTGTTGTTACTGTGTCTGGCATATCGAATACTCTCGGTAGCTTGCCGGGCTCTCCGAGAGGGGCGGAGGAATCGAACTCAGGTCGGCCATGTTGGCCGCTTGTAAGGTGAACGCCCTACCCGCTGTGCTATCGCTCCAGCCCAAAAGAAAGTAACCAAAAAATAGTAAGTGCTGCTGAAGATGTGAAGAAATTAGGAAACCTCCCCCGCCCCCATGGGAATGTGGCCAAGTGGATGGAACTTCATCTCAAACATGCCAAGTATTCGCTTTTACCACTCAAGCTCTTTGTGGCCCTGTGGAATGCAATAATATACACCTAATCCTGAGAGCACAGAAGACACATCCAGTTATTCTAGGAAAATAATTGACCTGCAAGATACTTGCAGGTCAAATGCAGTGTGAGTCTGTCATCACTGAAAAACAGGTATCAATAGATCTATTATGGAACTATCAGTGGAGTTTAAATATGGACAGCATGCTTCATAGTATTTCCTGCGAGTAAAGTAAAGTAAAGGCCCTCCCGTTGATCATCGATTTGCTCGAGCGGGCCCAGTAACATCTCCATTGGAGACTTTGTTGTTACTGTGTTTGGCATATCGAATACGTCACGGGGAGCTTGCCAGACTCTGCCGTGCGGGCGAGATACTCTCGGTAGCTTGCCGGGCTCTCCAAGAGAGGCAGAGGAATCGAACTCGGGTCAGCCATGTTGGCTGCGTGCAAGGCAAACGCCCTACCGCTGTGCTATCACTCCAGCCCATTTCCTGGGAATAAATCTTAATTTGATCATTGTTGTGAGTTTATGTAAAAATGACCTTGATCTCTAGAATGCTGATGTCTTAGAGACTGAGAAACACCACGGTAGCACTGTAGCACTGTTCACCTATTGTTCATCGATTTGCTCAAGCAGGCACCAGTAATGGCTCCATTGTGAGACTTGTTACTGTTTTTTGGCATATCAAATACGCCACGGGGAACTTGCCAGGCTCTGCCATGTGAAGGGATACTTTCGGTAGCTTGTGGGGCTCTCCGAGAGGGACAAAGGAATCAAACCTGGGTTGACAGAGGAACACCATGGTTCAAAAATAGTAATAGCAATAAAACTATAGCAGGTCCCCTGGTAATATCATTCTTACTCCTGTCATTTTGCTCTAACACTGATTAAATTACAGTAAAAGTTGGATGACCAGTATTATTTTGATTACATGTTTCGCACTTAGGGTTCCAAAGGACCCATCTCTTAAAGTAGAACCTTCTCTGTAGGCATTCTTTGGTCTGGTGAGCATCACTGACATTCTTTGTGCTTTGCAGATGTTGCATTTTGTACCAGTTGAAGGTCTGTGAAAGCTCTATGGTAAGCAGATCTATTGGCACTATTTTCCCAACAACCTGTGCCCACTTAATGTTGGTGTCCCATTTTGCTAATTCTCGCGATATTTCAACAATATTTCATTATCATTTTGTCTGCTAGGGCAAGCTATGAACAGTGGTCTTCGATGTTGCAATTATAATTGTTTGAGAGCAGCTCAGATCACACCCAGGAAAATTGGCAAACTTGATCAGTATGCTTTCTGATTGATCTTTTTTTTTTCTTTTCAGGCCTACCTGAGATGCAGCTATTGAAATTAGTGAAATTAGGTCACTTAATAATCCTGCTTCAGAGCTGGAACAATAGCACAGTGGGTAAGGCATTTGCCTCGCAGGTGGCCGACCCAAGTTCTATTCCTCCATCCCTCTCGAAGAGCCCAGCAAGCTACTGAGAGTATCTCGCCCACACGGCAGAGCCTGGCAAGCCCCCCGTGGCATATTCGATATGCCAAAAACAGTAACAACAAGTCTCACAACGGAGACGTTACTGGTGCCCACTTGAGCAAATCGATGAACAATGGGAGGACAGTGCTACAGGTCTACGATAACCCTGCAATGACCACTAACTGTATTGCGGATTCACTATCAGGATCTCACCATTCTACAAAGAAGTAATCACTGATGTCTAGAGAGGGGTTCAGCAGGGTGATACCATTTCACCAAAACTCTGGCCCTTGATCATTTCTTTTTCTTTTTTGGGGGGTTGGGGTGGGGTGAGGTGATGGTGGTGAGGAGTTGAGCCACACCAGACTTAATCCTAGCTTTGTGCTTAGGAATCACTCCTGAAAGGGCTCGGGGAACCTGATGTGATGCTGGGAATTGAGCCTGGGTTGGCTACATGTGAGGTAAGCATCTTGCCCCCGTTGCGATCTCCCTGACCTCATCACTTATAGCTTTTGCCTTAGAGACATGCAATTCTTTCTTTTACCTGAGCAGTTAGTGGTCACTTAATCACTTAACTTTCCGTTAGTCGTCGATTTGCTCGAGCGGGCGCCAGTAACGTCTCCATTTGTCCCTGTTGTTGTGCTAGTGTAGCCCAATGGCATCTGTTGGGCATCCCAGAGCCCAATGGCTCTGGGAACATGAAGAGCCTCAAAACGATCGTTCATGATCTTGATGAAGAAGTCTGACCATCTGGTAGGTGGGCAGCCATATGGTCTTTTGACATCCCGTGGAATCCAGTCGGTAACAGCTCTAGTCCAGCGGTCGTCTTTAAATCTCATTACATGACCAGCCCATCTGATGTTTGATGCCTTGGCAAACGAGACAGCGTCCCTGATTCTTGATCATCAACGGAGGTCGGAGGTCGGAACTCCGGATTCTTTCTCTCATTTGAGTGAAACGTGATATTCCAAGCATAGCTCTTTCAATTCCTCTTTGGGAGACCTGAATAGCATTCTCATCCTGTTTACGTAGGGCCCAGGTCTCTGAGGCATATGCTAATGCGGGAAGAACAGTGGAATCAAAGAGATGTGCCTGGAGCCGGAGGTTCTTTGTCCTCTTAGTTATTTCTTCGACATGGGGATGGAGCGATAGCACAGCAGGTAGGGCATTTGCCTTGCACGCGGCCGACCTGGGTTCGATTCCCAGCATCCCATATGGTTCCCCAAGCACTGCCAGGAGTAATTCCTGAGTGCATGAGCCAGGAGTGACCCCTGTGCATCACTGGGTGTGACCCATAAAGCAAAAAATAAATAAATAAAAGTTAAAACTTAAATGGGATATCCTGGTTTATCTATACTGTGGAATAGAATGCAGTCATAAAAAGGAATACATCCTATGGGTGTATGACCTAGATGAACGTTGTAAAACTCAAGACAGCTGAAAGGAGCCAGCTACAAACAGCCACTGATGCTCTGACTCCACTTGAATGGAATGAAGGGTTCAGAGCAGGCAAGTCAAGTGAGAAAAAATCCACTGGTGGTGGCCCAGGGCCAGAGGGAGAGAGGAGGCAGGGCCAAGGTAGGCGACTGCTGACCAGTAGAGAGAGTCTTTTCTGGAGGGTAATGGGAAAGCTCTGCATGTAGACAGCGGGGTCCTTGCACAACTTTGTGAAGATATCAGAAACATTGGAAAAGGGAGTAAACTTTGCACTGGATTGTGAACACTGAAATGATGGATTTTACGGTATGTAAATGATATCTCCATTTTTAAAAATGTGAATAGACAGAAAACGAGGGATCTCAGGGAAGTCTGAAAAGTCCTGGGAAGTCCTGTCTTGCCTGTTTTTATTTGTTTGTTTGTTCGGGTTTTTTGCTTGTTTTCCATTTGGGGCTCAAGACATAATACAGCAAAGAGGGCGCTTGCCTTGCAATGCGGCTGACCTGGGTTCATTCCCCAGCATCCAGCATGGTACCCCAAGCCCACCAGAGTGATCCTGAAGCACAGAGCCAGGAGTAAACCAGGAGCACTGTTAGGTGTGTCCCCAAATCCATGTATTGAAATTAATTAAATCTCTCCATTTTATGTTTTTTAAAAGAGAATTTCATAAAATGCCAGTAACTCTCGACAAGCCACCCATCTGTCAAATCACTCCAGGCTGGAAACTCTCTGGCCTTCTTGAAGTGGGGACAGAGATTCCACCCCCTTCCCAGTGGGCCCAGCAGCCCTCACACCTGATCTCCTTTGACACATGACAGCCCGGCTCCACGAAGCCTCCAGATTTCACAGCACTGACAGCCCAGCAGGAGCACAGCAAATCTGATGGGAAAGTTGTGCAGAAGCCACCGAACTCATGAGAGAAAGCACTGACACAGAAGGCTCACCAGCACTGTCGCCCCTCAGACACTGACTTCAGCAATACCAGTGTGAGATATAATCACTGTCACTGTCCTCCCGTTGTCCATCAATTTTGCTCGAGCAGACCCAGTAATGCCTCCATTGTGGCACTAGTTACTGTGTTTGGCATATTGAATACGTCACGATAGCTTGCCAGTCTTTGCTTTGCGGGCGAGATACTCTCGGTAGCTTGCCGGGCTCTCTGAGAGGGGAGAAGGAATATAATGATCACAAATGGACTTATTTTTTATTTATTTTTATTTTTTATTAGTGAGTCACCATGAAGTACAGTTACGAACTTTCGTGTTTGCATTACAGTCATACAATGATCATTTACCCATTCCTCCTCCAGTGCCCATTCTCCTCCACCAATGTTCCAGTATCCTCCCACCTACCCCCACCCCATCCCCCACCAGCCCACCCCGCCTCTGTGGCAGGGCATTCCCTTTTGCTCTCTTTTTCCTTTAGGGTGTTGTGGCTTGCAATAGAGGTATTGAGCAGCCATTGCGTTCGGTCTATAATCTACATTTGGCACGCATCTTTCATCCCGAATGGGTCCTCCCAACATGGTGCTCCCTTCTCTATCTGAGCTGCTTTTCCCCCAGCATGTGAGGCCAGTTTCCAAGCCATGGAGCAGACCTCCTGGTCCTTATCTCTACTACTCTTGGGTGTTAGTCTCCCATTCTGTTACTTTATTTACCGCAGATGAGTGCAATCTTTCTGTCTGTCCCTCTCATTATGGCTCATTTCACTTAACATGATACTCTCCATGTTGATCCACTTATATGCAAACTTCATGACTTCATTTTTCCTAATAGCTGCATAGTTTTCCATTGTGTAGATATACCAAAGTTTCTTTAACCAGTCATCTGTTCTTGGGCACTCGGGGTTTTTTTTTTCTTTTTGCCTTTTGGATCAAACCCGGGTCGGCCGTGTGCAAGGCAAACGCCCTACCTGCTGTGCTATCGCTCCGGCCCCAAGGGCACTCGGGTTTTTTTCCAGATTTTGACTATTATAAACAGTGCTGCAATGAACATAACAAATTGACTTTTTTCATTTTTTTGATAATACCATTCATCATTTTGCTGTAGCAAGCAATATGAAGTAAATCTGTGCCTACTAAGGGGATAGGCTCGAAGTGGTGGGTGGGATAAGGGCTATTGGTAGAGGGAAGGTCACACTGGTGGTGGGATTGATGTCGGAACATTGGATGCCTGAAACAACTCCATTATGAACAACTTGGTAAATTACAGTCCTTAAATCTTTAAAAAAAAAAAAAGCCAGCTGTTGGGCCGGAGCAATAGTACAGCAAGTAGTGCATTTGCCTTGCACGTGGCCAACCTGGGTTCGATCCCCGGCATCCCATATGGTCCGCTGAGCCCCTCCAGGAGTGACTCCTGAGTGCAGAGCGAGGAACCCCTGAGTAACCCCTGAGCATCACTGGGTGTAACCCAAAAAGAAAAAAAGAGTCAGTTGTTTCATGGTTGTCTTGCTGTTTTCACACCAAGGTTGCCGTGTGTGTTAGGTGGCTCTGCCTTGCGGTGTCTCAAACACAGACAGACACATTTCCTGCTCATTTCCACACGCACTTAGAACACAGCGCTGCCATCTGCCAGTGTTGGCAAGTGTTTATATCCGGAAATAAATCTGCTTCGCCTTGCTGTAAGAAACAGAGAAAAACAAGACAAAAAAAGCCCCACATTTCTTTGCCATATTGGTTTCATCAGCCATCACGTGAGAAGTGTGTGACTCACTGTGTCTTGAGAATCAAAGCCACGTGTCTTGCTGGTGGTACCTCACTCACCCGGGATGTTTTTCTTGTCCTTTCTGCCTGCCTTGCCATTTCCTTCATTGTCCGTCACCGTGTCCAGGGGTCACAAACCAGCAATCCATTCACAGCCTCCCAGTAAGTGGGGAGCTCTGCCGGTGGGCCCCAGCGTTCTTCCCTTCGCCCTGCATGTTCTCAGAAGCCCATCTACACTGGGAAAGGGACCAAGCCATTGGTTATTGGTTGCAGAAGGCCTTATCCATATGACAAGCAGCGGTCAAAATGGAGAGCTCGCTCTAAACATACACCCCTACTGTGAAGATTTTATATTTTTTAGAAATGGAGAAGGATGAGGAGATGCTTCAATGGGTGAGGTGTGCGCTGGGCATACACAAGGCCCCTGAGTTCAATACCTCCACCACATGGGCTCCCACTACTTCCAGTATCTCCCTGGAGGTACCAGTTTCACCAAGCCCAAGCATCAAGCTGTTGGGCAGAGCTTTGCAGGGTTTGACGAGAGGGACAGGGTATGGCCAAGTACGTTTGTCTGGACTTCATTAGCTCCACCCAGCACTAGACCAACAGGAGAGTGGCCTGAGCCCCTGAACACCAGTGGGCATGTCTCCTATATTTAATCAGTGGAAGACCAAGGGACTGGAGATTGACAGTGTTCAAGGCAAGTGCTTGACCCACTGTACCATCTCTCCTGTCTCTTCACTGTATCACTGTCATCCTGTTGCTCATCAATTGCCTCAAGCAGGCCCCAGTAATGTCTCCTTCTTCCTAGCCCTGATATTTTAAAAAGTGCCACATTCGAGGCTCTATCAGGGTTAGGAGAATGAGACCCATCATTGTTACTGGTTTTTAGCATATTGAATACGCCATGGGGAGTTTGCCAGACTCTGCTGTGTGGGCAGGATACTTTTGGTAGCCTGCCAGGTTCTCCAGAAAATATTTCCAGTCTCTTATTTCAGAAAATATTTCCAGTCTTAGTCTGATATAATTGTTTTTCAGAAGGTATGAAAGCAAACATTGCATGTGTCTGAAATTGGGCTATAGAAATCTGACAATGAGATGACTGCTTGAACATTGTAGCACTGTAGTATATAATATAGCACTGTAGCACACTGTAACACTGTCCTCCCGTTGTTCATCGATTTGCTCGAGCGGGCACCAGTAGCATCTCTATTGTGAGACTTGTTACTGTTTTTGGCATATTGAATATGCCACGGGGAGCTTGCCAGGCTCTGCCGTGCGGGCGGGATACTCTTGGTAGCTTGCCAGGCTCTTCGAGAGGGATGGAGGAATCAAACCCAGGTCGACCACTTGCAAGGCAAATGCCCTTACCCACTGTGCTACCGCAACAGCCCTTGAACGTTAGTAGTTTGTAGCACTGTAATACCATCCTCCCGTTGTTCATTGATTGGCTCGAGCGGGCCCAGTTACCTCTCCATCATGAGACTTGTTGTTACTGTGTTTGGCATATCAAATACGTCATGAGGAGCTTGCCAGGCTCTGCCATCGGTAGCTTGCCAGGCTCTTCAAGAGGGACAGAGGAATCGAACCCAGGTCAGCCACTTGCAAGGCAAATGCCCTACCTGCTGTGCTATTGCTCCAGCCCTTGAACATGAGTAGTTAACATATATATATATTTTTTTTTCCCCAGCATTAGAATTGTTCATTGATCTTTTGTGTGTTTGGAGACCACACCCAACCATGCTTAGGACTTACTCCTGGCTCTGCACTCAGAGATCCTCCTGGTAGGGTTCATGGAACATACATTGTGATGGGAATCAAACCTGGTCTGATGCGTGCAAAGCAAACACGCTCCCCACTATACGATCACTCTGCTTAATTTATCTTTTAATCTCTTTTGAAGGCGGCCACAGTTTCTAATGCTCATGGATCACTCGTAGTGGTACTTGGGAGACCAAATGTGGTGCAGAGAAATAGAGTCGGCTGTGTGCAAGGCAAGGACTTTAACCACTGTACTATCTCTCCAGCCCCTAAGATTTCATCCATTTTTTAAAATTAATTAAAAATGAATTTGTTCATTACAAAAGGTTGTCTGAGCTTTTCATATGACCCAGACAATAAGAAGCAAACATCAACACGGCCGTTGTTCTTATGAATTTGGAAAGCTGGAGATAAAGTTAAAATGTAATCAGATATTGCCAGAAATTAATATGTAATTACCTACTGAGAGGGGTGATGAAGAAAAGGAACATGAAACAGAACCAGAGCCAGCTGAGTGGAAGGCTTCCCCAGGGGGAAAATGCTTGAATTGAAAATGGTGTTTGAGTTAATTAGCCAAAGTGAAGGGAGAGGAGAGTGTCATGAGGGGGGATGGAGCCTCTGCCGAGTTCCTGTGGCCAAAGAACGAAGGATAGATTTCGGAAAGGTTGGGGCCAAAGAAGGCACACAGAGCGGTTCTGGGCAGGGCTGAAAAATCAGTGGAAATCGTATTAGCCTCCTGGCTAAGGGTTTGTTTGTGCTTTTTTATTATATATAAATCTAATCTTAATTGGAATAACAGTGGGAAGCCAAGGAAATTCATGTTATCACAAATTTGTGCCTTAAAAGCATATTCTGTACAGGGCCAAAGTAACAGTACAGCAGGGAGGGCGCTTGCCTTGCTCGTGGCCGGGTTCAATCCTCAGCATCCCCAGCTCCACCAGGAGTGATTCCTGAGTACAGAGGCAGGAGGAAGCCCTGAGCACTGCTGGATGTGGCGTTAAAAGGGAAAAAAAGGTGGAGGGGAAGGAATATTCTGTACAGAACTGAGCTTACTTAGATGGGGGACAGCAGGGGTGAAGGGGATAACCCCAAGAAAATGATGGGGGGGAAGCAGACACTGGTGCAGGGGACAGGGGTGGGGGGATTTTGGAACGCCATAAGTGAAGCCTTAATATGATCACGATTGTAAATCATGGTACTTCAACTAAAATACTTTAAAAAAGAGTATTCAGCACTCTGTAAAATAACTTGGCAGCTTCTTGCCTATTAAAAGATGGGTTATGTATCACCTAGCAGTTGCATGGATGATTGGCATTTATCCCAGGAAAATGAAGACTTATTTTGACATGGGAGCTTCGATATTAATGCTCATAACTGCTTTATTCACAACAGTAAAAAAAAAACTATCCAAGTAGTCCTTCAGTGGGTGAATGCTTTCATCATTGTTCATCCATACTGGATTCTACTACAACATAAGGGTAGTGACCCAACACACATTAACTGGAATGAGATTCAAGACGCCATTGGGCTACACTTTCACAGCAACAAGGATGAATGAAGACGTTACTGGTGCCCGCTCGAGCAAATTGATGAACAACGGGACGACGGTGCTATGGTGCAATAGTGCAGAGACTCAAGGAAATTATGTTGTGCAGGAGGAAAGTCCTGCCTTATTGTGTCATTTTCATGGAGAAATGTAATTACAAATGTAGAACAGGTTCTGGCATGTAAGAGGTTCTGGATTCTCATTATCTTATGGCCCCCCATAACAGCCGAAAAGCTGATTAGTGGCTGATTGGGAGAAAGATGACTTAGGGAAAGAAGTACTCTTCTTACTAGAAAGGAGTCTGTACCAAGGAGTTTTGGCAAGTGCTATACAGTTCAAGTAAATGCTAAGGCATGAAAAAGCAACGGCACTTACAGTTTGCAATTGCATTCACTGGGCTGAGAGATGTGAAAACACTGAAAATATCAGTCAAAATGGAAACAATAGTACTGAGAGGGGTTCAGAAGCCTGTGGTGATGGTACACTGGGCATATTAGTTAATGTGATCATACAAAACTATACATTAGATAAAGTTACATAGAATTACACACAGACACACAACCCCCCCCACATACACACACTAACCCCCCCCACACACACACCAGTATATAATAGGTAAAATCTGAAGAAGCCCCTTGGATTTAACCAATTTTCTGTTTTTATATTGTGCTATAGTTTGCTGGGCATTGACTTTATGGGAGGCTTAACAAGACTTTCCAATAATATTTTTTGCAATCTCTTATGAAATCTAGAATAATTTTGGTCCTGACCCTGCACCAGGCTGTCTTCATTGGGACACCTTGGAGAGGGGTGGGTTGAGTTTCCCTCCCTTCCCCAAGCAGCATCCTGGTAGTCAAAAAGCTCCAGAAGCCAACCGCAGCCATGTTTAAGGCTGCTCTCCACCAGCTTGGACAAGCCTCACCTACAGGAGAACCTGCAGAAAAACCCAAGTAATGTGGGACCCGTGACTGAGATCTCCAAGCTTGCTTGGAACAGGACTGGGCCTCCTCCCCCCTGCTCCCCAGTTTTCCAGTAGCTTGGCAGTCACACCCACAAAATGCCCCCAGCGCTGTATAATCTCACCAACAGCCAAGACCCAGAGACTATAAAATAGAACTCCCAGAAGAGAGCAACACAGAACATCCTGAACTTCTTACCCTCTTGCCCACTGATGTACCAAAAGTAGCACACATTTGTTTGGTTTTAATATACATGCTTGTAAACTCTTATATAAGGGCTTAGATGGCTCCAGGGTGAAATACAATAATCTTAACACACTCTCCTCTTACGGTGATTGGAAGGTGCAGGGTGGTGGAATTGGTGCTTTAACATTATTTGTAATGAGCTATTGTGAAAAACTTTATAAAATTAAAATAATTTTTTAAAAAAATCTAGAATGATTTCAACATAAGTAAATAGAAAAGAACGCTCTGGTTACAGAGTGGGAAATTAATTAAGGTTGAGGCAGACCAAGGGAAGACCACAGGGTATTTATCATTTCAGTACAGGAAAATTAGAAAAAAATGTTTGAACACAGGTGGCTGAACATGTGACTGAGGTGGGATAGAGAATGTGGGACAGCTGAGAAATATTAAGGAGTTAAAATGTATGGTATGAAACCTTGCAATGAATGGAATACAAGGTTTAAAAAGAATGGATTCCACAATATTTTGAAGTAAAAATGTTGCCTCACGGGGAGATAGTTCAGTGGGTAGGGTGCTTGCCTTGCATGTGTCCAACCTAAGTTTGATGCCTGCCACCCCTGTGGTTCCCTAAGCCCCACTAGAAGTGAGCCCTGAGCACAAAGCCAGGAGTAAGCCCTGAATACAGCCAGATGTGACCCAAAAACAAAACAAGGTTTCACTCGGGGCACCCAGAGGGGGGAAGGTGAGACCCCTCCCCATCCCAAAGGACCCAGCCCCGGCAGCTGAAAACCTCCAGAACCCAATTGCTGCCGTGCTCACGGCCGCTCTCTGTGTGCTTGGGCAGAGCCTCACCCATGAGTGAATCTTTCCCTGGACTTCATGGCCGCATTCAGACACACTCTACCCATACTCCAAGAGCACTACACCACCTTTGGTGGGATTCAAAGTAGGAGGCAACCAACCTTAGAGGGAAATATTATATTATTTCAGTTCTGCTTTGGGTCAGGGATTGGGGTTTGGGATGGAAACAACAAAATACGGTGGTGGGACTGGCGTTTGAATATTAATTGCAATCTAATATTGTGAACTACTTTATAAAATAAAAAAAATTTAAAAAGTATCTCATATTTCATAGCCTCAAAAATAACTCCTATAAACTCCTATAAATTTAGACAAGACAGCAGAGATTTCAAAATTTCGAAGCTTCTCTCGGGTTTATTTAATACAGAGAATATTCTAGAACTAAAGATGCTATTGATGAGCTCATCAATTAAGGCCCTCCCGTTGATCGTCGATTTGCTCGAGCGGGCCCAGTAACGTCTCCATTGGAGACTTTGTTGTTACTGTGTCTGGCATATCGAATACTCTCGGTAGCTTGCCGGGCTCTCCGAGAGGGGCGGAGGAATCGAACTCGGGTCGGCCATCTTGGCCGCGTGTAAGGCGAACGCCCTACCCGCTGTGCTATCGCTCCAGCCCCATACCACCCTGAACGCGCCCGAGCTCATCAATGCTTTAGGAATTTTGCTAAAGTACAAATGAAATTATTGTCAGAGCATGTCCGTTATTATCATGATGTCAACTACCAATTTATTGCCTCTCAGCCCCAGTTTATCCTTTACTTACCCTGTTTAGGGGCTAGAGCAATAGTACAGCGGGTAGGGTTTTTGCCTTGCACGAGGCCAAACTGGGTTCGATTCCTCTATTCCTCTCCGAGAGCCCGGCAAGCTACCGAGATTATCCTGCCTGCACAGCAGAGCCTGGCAAGCTCCCCATGGCTATTCAATATGCCAAACATAGTAACAACAAGTCTCACAATGGAGACGTTAATGGTGCTCGCTCGAGCAAATTGATGAACAACAGGAGGACAGTGCTGCAGTGCAGTATCTGGGTCCCTGTATAGAACTGGGACCCAGAAAGACAATCCAGGTAAAAGTGCTTGCTCTGTGTGATCCCCAGCACTGCGGGCACCATATGGTCCCCCAAACAGTGGTGTGAGCTGAGCACAATGGGGTGCGATCCCCAAGCCCCTGCCCACCCCCAAATGGAACTGGCCTCTTCAGCCACTTTTCCCTCTGCCAACTGAGAAGATGTTGCGCTTTGTCGATAGAGGATGCAGATGAGAGAATGTAGAGAGGCATCCATCCCTCCTCGCTGTTCCAGCAGCTTCTCTTGAGAGATGCCTGAAGTACACATGGCTTCTGCAGTGCCCAGCAACTTATTCAGAGTCAGGCTCCTGCAAAGCAGACAGCACCCAGCACCCGCCCAGAAAGGGGTGTCTTCCAGGGCTTTGTATTGAAATCAAGAATAGTAGCCCCTCCTATTTACTAATCTCCCATTTTTTTCCTTTTTTTCTTTTTTGCCACAGGGGTTACTCCTGGCTCTGCACTTGGGAATGATTCCTGTCAGGTTCAAGGGTCCATAGGGGATGCCGGGGACTGAGTCATGGTGGGCTGCATGCGAGGAGAGCATCCTGCTCGCGGGACTCTCCCTCCAGCCCACCTCCTCCCACTCTTCAGTCTCCTCTTTACTTCGTCCCATTTAATCCCTCCCTTCTACAGTCTCCTGCTGTAGTTACTAATTCTTCATACGAAATGTACCTTTGTGGTTTTGAATCCTAATTGACTCCTGACTCAGACAAACCATTCCCCGAATTTTCTCTCTGCTTTCTGAGTCTGATTGAATCCTGACCCATATAAACAACCCCCCACACACTTGCTCCGTGTGTCCCTCGGCTCTGAGGTTTCAAGAGCACCTGGATGTAGTTGTCAACAAAGGTCTCCTGGGTGCGGTGGGGCTTTGCGGAGCGGTTGCTAAGCTGCGCATAGCTTCAGTTATATCATGAAAGAACTCAAACCAGATTTATGCAATTTCCGAACGTTCTAGAATTGGTTTTGATTTTTGTTTCTATGTAACTTTACAAACCTGGGCTGAAGAGAGCGCAGGGGTGACACTGCTCACTCTCCTTGCATGGGGGCAGATTGGGGTTCAAGCCCTGGCATGTCACAAGGTCCCCTGAAGGCGGCCAGGGGTCATTTCTGAGCACAGAGCCAGGAGCGGCCCCCAAATCAATAAATGAATAAAATGCTGGTGTTGGGACTAAGATATAGTACAGTGGTTGGGGTGCATACCTAGCATGTCCCTGGCCTTGATTTAGCTGCTCTTAAAGTCCCGCTGGTATTGCCATTAGAGGTCCAGGGGTCCCGGGCACTACAGGGCTTGAGCACTTCACACTCTGATGGGTCAAGTGCGGCTGCCAGGCACCCGGAGCTCCCAAGCAGTTTTTTGAAAACAGAGATAGTTCAAAGGGTCGGAGTGCATGCTTTGCATGCGGGAAGCCTGGGATGATTCCCTGCACCCCACGGCTCCCTGAGCACCACCGAGAGTGGCCCCCGAACATCATTAGATGTGGCCTAGCACACACCCACCAAAGGAAAAAAAAATAAAACATTTCCTTGCGTTTTTGTCCTTGTGTCTTGTCTCTCATTTCTCATTAGTGCTGGGGGAGTTTATCCAGTCTTAACCCTCCCTAGTTTGTACCTATAGTCTAGGCCGTCCCCTGAACTCCAGTATTGGTTATGTTACCTACAGGGGATTAGAGCACGCATGCTAAATGACTTGCACTGCCTGTTGGCATCGAGAACATCTTATGGGAGTACAGCCTCCTGTTTACATCATGTCTGTGCCTTCCAACACCATGGCAGAGTCGAACCATTGTGACAGAGATTTTCATGGCCTCCAACCCCCTAACATTTATCATTTGGCCTTCCACAGGAAAAGCTTGCCAACCCCCTCTAGCAAGCTGAAGCCTTCTACAGAACTTAGGCACCACCGTGTATTAGAATTTTTCTTAAATATTAAATTTTAAAAATATTTAAAACTAAAATTAAAAAATCTAAATAGAAAATAAGCACTGCAAGCGCTGCCCTCACATTGTTCATCGATTTGCTCGAGCGGGCCCAGTAATGTCTCCATTGTGACAATTGTTACTGTGTTTGGCATATAGAATACGTCACGTGTAGCTTGCCAGGGTTTGCCGTGTAGGTAAGATAATCTCGGTAGCTTGCCAGGCTCTCTGAGAGGGGCGAAGGAATCGAACCCAGGTCGGCCGACCCAGCCGCATGCAAGGCAAACGCCCTACCCACTGTGCTAATAGTACATTAAATTTAAAATATATATGGGGGGTTGGGGCCACACCCAGCAATGCTCAGGGGTTACTCCTGGCTCTATGCTCAGGAATTACTCCTGGTGCTGCTCCCGGGACTATAATGGATGCAGGGGATTGAATCTAGATCAGCAGCATGCAAGGCAATTGCCTTACCTGCTGTACTATTGCTCCAGCTCCTTTAAAACATATTTGGGGGGGGGGGGGTCTGGAGTGATTGCACAGTGGGTAGGGCATTTGCCTTGCACACAGCTGACCCGGGTTCGATTCTCAGCATCCTGTATGGTCCCCCAAGCACTGCCAGGAGTAATTCCTGAGTGCATGAGCCAGGAGTAGCCCCTGTGCAACGCTGGGCGTGACCCAAAAAGAAAAAAAAATTGGGGGCCACACCTGGTTGTGTCAGGGCTTTTTTCTGGTTCTGCGTTCGAGGATCACTCCTGGTGGGGCTCGGGGTCCATAAGGGGTGCTGGAGATTAAACCTGGCTTGGCTGCATGCAAGGCAGGTGCCCTACCTACTGCTGTATTATTGCTCTAGTTCTGAATGTGCATTTTTAAACAGTGATCAAGCCAGGAGGATTGGTCCATGGTTGGAAGCCTGCCTTAAGGGCTGGGGGAAAGGGCAGTTGGGATAAAGAAGGGACCATTATGACAAAGATGGTTGGAAGGGATCGCTCTGGATGGGAGATGTGTGCTGAAAGTGGGTAAAGGATCAAATATGATGGCCTCTCAGTATCTGTATTGCAAACCACAATGCCCAAAAGTAGAGAGAGAAAGAGACAAGGAAAAAAAGTGCAGGCGGGGTGGGGTGGTGCGGGGAGAAGGCTGGAAGGATATTGGGGATATTGATGCTGGGAAATAAACACTGGTGGAGGGATGGGTGTTGGGACATTGTATGACTGAAACCGGATCATGAAAGCTTTGTAATTGTGTATCTCACAGTGATTCAACTGAAAACAAACAAAACAAAACAAACAAATAAAAAAAAAAAACACAGTGGCCAGGAAGATTGCTCAATGGTCCAAGCACATGCTTTGTATGAAGTAGGCCTGGGTTCAGACCCTGTTTCCCAAATAAAATAATTGCAGTTAAAATAAAGACTGCAACAGAAAGGGCTGGAGAGATAGAACAGGGGTAAAGATGCTTGCCTTGCATGGGGTCAACTTTAGTTATACCCCTGGCATGTAATCCATGATCCCCTGATCACACCAGGTGTGGACTAAAAACCTAATAATCACTGTATCACTGTCATCCGGTTGTTCATCAATTTACTTGAGCAGGCGCCAGTAACGCCTCTGTTCGTCCCAGCTTGAGATTTTAGCAACCTCTCCTTACTCGTCTTTCCCAAAGAGTGGCGGCTCTTTCAGGGTCAGGGGAATGAGACCTGTTATAGTTACTGGTTTTGGCATACTGAATACACCATGGGGAGCTTGCCAGGCTCTGCCCATGTGGGCAGAATACTCTTGGTAGATTGCTGGGCTCTCCGAGAGGCATATATATGTGTGTGTATATATATATTATCACTGTCACTATCACTGTCCTCCCATTGTTCATTGATTTGCTCGAGCGGGCCCAGTAACGTCTTCATTGTGACAATTGTTATTGTGTTTGGCTTATCGAATACGTCACAGGTAGCTTGCCAGACTTTGCCATGCGGGTGAGATACTCTTGGTAGCTTGCCCGGTTCTCTGAGAGGGGCGGAAGAATCGAACTTGGGTTTGCCGTGTCGGCTGCTTGCAAGGCAAACACCCTACCCACTGTGCTAGAGCTCCAGCCCTATATATTTATAGGGCTGGAGCGATAGCACAAATCACATATATATGTATGTGTATATATATATATATATATATATATATATATACACATAATATGTGACTTGTTGCCTACTGTCTGAACTCCACTGACCATGGCGTGGTAATCATGCAAAATGAGTAGGAAGTGTCTTATGATGTGTCACGCGGCCTCAAAGCGGCTGTGTGGTCTGGAAAGCAGCCTGGAGCATAGCGTCAGCTGGGTAGTGGAGGTCAGCTGCCAGGGCTGGGTCCCTTGGGGCGGGGAGGGCTCTCACTCGCCCTGGTAATAATAATAATGTAGCACCGTAGCACTGTCTTCCCATTGTTCATCGATTTGCTCGAGTGGGCCCAGTAACGTGTCCATCGTGAGACTTGTTGTTACTGTGTTTGGCATATTGAGTACATTATGGGTAGCTTGCCAGGCTCTGCAGTGCAGGCGAGATACTCTCAGTAGCTTGCCGGGCTCTCCGAGAGGGGCGGAGTAATTGAACCTGGCTCAGCCGGGCCGGCTACACGCAAGGCAAATGCCCTACCACTGTGCTATCGCTCCAGCCCCAATAATAATAATCACTGTCACTGTCCTCCCGTCGTCCATCGATTTGCTCGAGCGGGCCCAGTAACATTGTGAGACTTGTTACTGTGTTTGGCATATTGAATCCATCACGGGAGCTTGCCAGGCTCTGCTGTGCAGGCGAGATACTCTCGGTAGCTTGCTGGGCTCTCCGAGAAGGGCGGAGGAATTGAACCTGGCTCAGCCGGGCCGGCTACACGCAAGGCAAATGCCCTACCACTGTGCTATTGCTCCAGCCCCAATAATAATAACAATAATAAATAATAATAAAAAAGTATAACAACAGACTGCAGAGGACTCAGAGGCCAGGGAGAGGGAGATCAGAGGCACTCTGGTGTGGGTGAGGTAGGTGGCTGTGTCACTAAGAACACAAATGAACATCAATATTACCATAAACATATAAACCTAAATTATAACTTAAATTTAAAAATTTTTAAAGAATGTAATATATAATGTCCCTGGCTGTAGGATCACTTAGAGAGGAGTGAGAGAGATAGGACAGTGGGTAGAGCAACTTGCCTTGTGCATGGCCAACCTGGGTTCTGTCCCAGGCACCCCAGATTGTCCCCCAAGCCCAGACAGGAGTGATTCCTGAGCGTAGAGCCCGGAGAAAGCCCTGTGCACAATCAAGTGTGACCCCCCAAAAAAGAAAAGAATCAATTTGTCACTTCAAACATTTATAGACTTCACTCCCAGAAAATGTGATTCAGGAAATTGGAGAGGGGCTGGAAATTTGAAGTTCTAGAATGTTAGAATATAACGGCGATGGGCAGGAAGTATTATCTAAAAAGAATCCATGTCATCTCAAAATAGTAAAAAAAGAAAGACAAACCTAACTCCAAACTTGTAAATTTGACTTAGGAAATCATGTGTGAGCTGGAAAATAAATGTCTCATTGTTTATGCGATCTGTTCTGATATGGGGAGTTAGAACAGCCAGGGCACAAAAAAAATGGTTTCAAAGTTTGTAGATGTCTTACCTTCTATGAATTATTAATAACACTCATTTCGGTATTATTTGTATTTGAACCAGGACTGCCTCTTTAAATATATTGTTTCATCCGGAAGGGGGCAAAAAGAATCCATGTCCCATAAGATTTTTTTGACGGATCATTAAAAAGAGACCAAATTCACTTCCCAGGCTGATGTATTATTTATTTCCCAGTCTCTAGCTTCAGAAGGGAG
Organism: Sorex fumeus; assembly: GCF_029834395.1. Taxonomy (NCBI): domain Eukaryota; kingdom Metazoa; phylum Chordata; class Mammalia; order Eulipotyphla; family Soricidae; genus Sorex; species Sorex fumeus. Next base: position 11,996,986 of record NW_026606086.1, on the reverse strand, counting down.
GGGGGCGAGGAGGGAGGTGACCACCATAAAGAATCCTAAATATCACTTATTTTCCTCATCTCTTCTCCTTACAGTTAGGGTTATTTAATGAAAACTCCACGTTTCCCTATTGGCTGGTATTTCCAAAGTGTTTCCACATCCTCTCTTAACCCTGGGAGGCAATAAGATTCGATTTGCTTTATCAAAAGTTGGCATCTGCCTGCGCTCCATAAACCAACCTCTGCCCATCCATCTGTATGAGAGCAATCTCCCTGTGTTGGTCCACGCCTCCGAAAAATGCCTCTGGGCCACAGCCGACGGTGCTCAGGGATCTGTCCTGGTGGGGCTCAGGGGACTCTCACTGGGCCAGGGCCCAGCGCGGGTCAGCCAGGAGCGCAGGCGCAGCCCCCCGGGGTCCCCATCTCTCTTCTGAGCCGTTGCTAAATTATTTATCGTGAGACACTGAGTAGACAAGTGCGGATGTGACAAAAAGTCCTGATCCGTGGAAGGGGTTTACCTTCTGGCTGGAGGAAGCACCCTGCCAAGCCTAGGTGGAATCTTCTCATCGGCAATTTCTCCTTCAATTTTTCAGGAAAAAGAAAACAACAACAACAACAAAATAAAACTGAGCATTTGTGTTCTAGGTTCGAAGTCTATCCTTTGAAAGCAGAGTTCCGCGCGGGGGACCTGCTCTGGGACCCCTCTGGAAATGCGTCCTATGGTCCCCAAGAAGGTTGGGACGCCAGCAATCCTCGTGGCACTCCAGAGCGCTTGGGTTGGGAGAGGCAGAAGCACACCCGCTGCTCTACACGCGGGACTCATTCCTGGCGGGCTTGGGAGACCGAATGGGGCTTGGGGGGACCACCTGGGGTGCCGGGGCTCAAACCCGGGCCGGCCGCGTGCAAAGTCAACGCCCTCCCCGCGAGGTACTGGCTCCCAGTCCCTCCCCCTGACCCGGACTTGCAGCTAACCCCCCGGGGCTCGCCCGACTGAAGTGGGCGTCTGCAACCGCCCCCCCCCCACCCCGGAGTGCAGACCCTCGCCCCAACGCACTGAGAGTTCCTGCAAAGTAAACCCCAGACGCGTGCGGGGCGAAGGCAGGACCGCCGAGCCGTGGCACCACTGCGGCGCCCAGATTGAGCACGAGGCTCAGAGACGTTTCCTAGCTGGCCTCGGGCCACACAGTCCGGACGCCCACCTGCCACGAACGCGGCGAGAAGCGAGGGGTCCCCACGGCCGCTCTCTCGGCTCTGGGCGCCCCGCAAACAGGTGTGCCACCCGGCCTCCCGGGGCCCGCGTCCGTCCGGGCCCACGCGGGCACCCCGGCTCCCCCCGGCAAAGTTTCCCCCGCGCCCCTGCCCCGCGCGCGCCAGGCCGCGGTGCCAAGTCCCGAGCGAGCGCGGCGCGGGCGGGCGCGCGGCGGAGCGTCCCCGCGGGGGGCGGCGGCGCGGGGCGCGGGGCGGGGCGGGGCGGCCCCTGGGCGCGCGCTGCCCTTCCCGGCCGCGAGGGCCGCGGGCCCGGCGCCGAGCGGGAGGCGCGCGCGGGCCGTGGGGGCTGGGCCGAGGCGAGCGCGGCGGCGGGGAGCGGGCGGCGCCGGCGGCCCCCGCGTCCCCACCCGGCCCGAGTGCGTCCCCGTGCGCGGGGACCCGGGGCGCGCAGGGCGGGGGGCCGCGGAGCCGCGCCACGTCCCTCGGCCCCGGCGGCGGGCGGCGGGCGGCGCCGGGCCGGGGGCTTTTGTGTCGGCGAGTCGGGGCGCGCCGGGCCGTCCCCGCGGCTCCCGAGGCGGCGGCCGAGCAGGAGCGCGCCCGGCGCCCGCACGTGCCGGCCCCGCCGGGGGCACCGCAGGCCGCGCGCCCCGGGGCCGCCGCTGAGCCCCGCCGGGCCCCCGCGCGCCGCCCGGCCGCCCCGAGGCCTCGTCCCGCCGCCAAACTTTGCAAAGTCGGCCCGAGCCCCCCGCGCCCCGGCCGCGCCGCGCCCCCCGGGCTCGCCCCGCCGCCGCCGCCGCCGCCGCCGCCGCCGCGGCCGCCCCGCGCGCGGGAGGAGGAGCCGCCGCCGCCGCAGAGAGACCCGACTCCCGCGGCCTCGGGGGGAGTCATGCCCGGCCGTCGGTGATGTCCGCGGAACAGGACAAGGAGCCCATCGCGCTGAAGAGAGTTCGAGGTAGGCGCGGGGGGCGCCGGCCGCGGGGGCCGGGGGCGCGGGCCGGGCCGCGGGGAGGCCACGGGGCTCCGTCCGGGCCTAACTCCGCGCCCCGGCGGCGGCCGAGGGGCGTCCGCCCCGCGCCCCCCGCGCGCCGGCCCCGCTGCCCGGAGGCGGCGCTCGGCATCCCCCGCGGGCCCCCGCGCCTACCTGCGCCGCCCGACCCCGCGCGGCGGGCATCTCGGGGAGGGTGGGGGGAGGCACCGCGCACCCCGCCCAGGCCCACCTCGCCGGTCGTGCCCGCCCCCCAAAAAGTAACTTGGGCTGCCCGCGAGTTGGCGCTCCGGAAGGTGCAGGACCGGGGGTGCGGGGCTTCGCGTCCCTGCCGGGCCCCCCTCCCCGCCAAGTGCACCCCCGCCCCCGAGAGCCTATTGCCCTGGGGTGGGGGGAGACGCGTCGCCCCGGGCAGAGGCGACCCAGCGTCTCGGGGACCTCCGAATCCGAATCAAAGCCCCCACCCGTGCCTACCCGGCGGCTCCCTTGCTTCCGGAAGCTCACGAGGCGGGGGTTGCCCGGCTCCGCCAGGCAGAGCAGGGGACGTTGTCCCAGACAAAAGAGAATGATGTCTGCAAGTTCCCAGACGGAGCCGGGATTCGGGGAGCCTGCGCCCCGCTCCCATCAGCACCTCCCGGTGCGCTTGGAGCCGAGAGTCCCGGAGAGGGAGTAACACGGCGTCTCGCTGAGCAAATACCCATCGCGCGTCTTCCCTGGCGCCGGGCACGGTGCTTGGCACCGCGAAGCGGACAGTGAGCCGAGGCCAGAATGCGCCCCGGCCCCGCGGGAGTGGGCAGTGGGTTGCGGGGGGATCCGTGATGAGCCGAGGCCGGGACTGTGCAGTGGCCAGCGCCTTGGGGACACCCTTAGAGAGGGTGAGGAAATCATGTATGGGCTTGGGGAGCGGGCAGCCGTCTGGGTGCTCAAGCGAAGACCCAGAGGAAGTGCTCAGGACAGAGTGTCAGGGATGCGCAGCATCAAGTGCAAAGGCCCTGGGTCTGCAGTTTGCCTGATGCACGCGAGCACCAGCGTGGAAGCCAGGGAGGCTGAAGGTGCAGAAGGCTGAAGGTGGTTGTTTCTTGGAGGGCATTTAAGACGCTTGGCTTCTCCCAGGCAGGGACGGGGCAGAAACCGTAGCTTACCCAACGTTCTATTTTCACACGATTCCCGGGGTGCTGGGTGGAGAGTCAGTTGCAGCGAGCAAGGGCTGAGGCAGAAAAGCTAGTAAGGAGGTGCTTGCAGTGATCCTTTCATCCAGACAGGGTCGAGTGCCTGTGCCTTAGTCAGTAGTTGGGTGAGTTTCCAGTTGACTTGAATGACAGATCAAGGACCAGCCTCTGCATCCCTGGTTCTGTTCAGAGATTCAGCACAGATAGAAATAACAGGTTTGTGACATGGTGACAGTGTGGTTTCCAGAAAATATCCACCTGAGAGTATTTAGAGATTGGTTTTCTCAGCCATTTAAGCAAAAACATCATTTTGAGCACACTACTGTGGGTATTTTGGGTTGGTTTTTGGCTCACACTGTAGATGTTTGGGGCTTGCTCATGGCTCTGTGCTCAGGGGTCACTCCTTGTGGGCTGGGGGGATGGGTTGTCAGGGAACTGTATACCCGGTGCTGGGGAATTGAAGCAGATTTGGTCCCATGCAGGGCAAGGGCCTCAAGCCTGTCCTATCTCTGAGGCCACAGTCTGTCGTTTATCAAAGCTGGGCATCAGCACATTCACTTGCCGAGGGTTTCCCATTGCACTTGCTTTTCTGTTTGTGCTTACCAGCTGCCAACACCTTGGTGGAATAGATCTTGCTGACATGATTCTTCCTGGTTTTTTGGTCACATTGTTTTGCCTATCACTATAAATTACATTGGGGTTAAAGATAAATCAAACTCTCAAGTCTTTGCCTTTTGAACACAATTGTAAGGTGTAATTTAAAACAAATTGAGTCTTTTATTTGTAGGTTAAGAGTACAGAATTTATTTTGTTCCAGCTACTACTTTTTTTTTTTTTTGGCTTGTTTTAGGTCCATACTCTGTGGTGCTCAGGGCTTAATTCCGGCTCTGTGCTCAGTGATCCCTCCTGGTGGGCCTTAGGGAACCCAGTGTGGTGCAGGGAATCGAATCTGGTTTGGCTTCATGCAAGACGAGTGCTGTACTGTCTCTCTGACCTCAGCTACTGTTTTTAAGTTCGGTGTGTTAGCTGTTGACTCAGGTGTCAGCTGAGAGGAGCCGGGAATCTGGTTCAGGCTTAGAGTGATCATCTTGCACCTGTGAAATGCTGGGTTCAAGGCCTAACACTGCCAAAATAAGTCAGTGAAAAAAATACGATGAGTCTCTGAGAGGTAAGTACTAGAGAAGAACACGAAGCAGTTTTTAATAGTTAGTAGGAGGGGCCGGGAGATGGCTCAGAATACAGGAATGTATTCCTTGCAGGGATAGGAGCTGAAGTTGATCCTTGGCACTGAGGGCCCGCTGAGCACTGTTGGCTTCTAGTACCGCTGGGCCAGGCAGTACCACATTGTGGGACCTGAGTGCTGGCCATCAGGCCCACAAAGCCTGGCCCAGTGTCATCAATTATCTTGGGTAGTAGACCTCAGGCTCTCTGAGCACTGCCTGTGAGTACCCCCCCATAAAAGGTAATACCAGGAGGGGTTATGGTAAGCTTTTTTGTAATAATTGCAACCTTCGTTTAAAGAATACTTCCGAATTATTTTGAAATCTCCAAAAGCCACTGGAATATCTGTGAAGAACAATTCTGCTGGATGCTAGTATCCCAGAAGTTTTTGTGAAAGATCACATGTAGGGTGTAGAATTGACAGAGCATAAACTCAAACTGCTTGTTCCGCATGCACAGTTGTATGCCCGCAGGCTATTTGACAGCACTCTGTCTCATGCATATTTTTTTTTTTAAATTAGGTACTGGGACCAGAGAGAAAGTACAGAGGTTACGGTACTTTCCTTACATGTTTTTGACTCCTGTTTGATCACCAGCACTATATGTGGTCCCCCCGGGCACCATAAGGTCTGATTCCTGAGCACAGAATCAGGAATAAACTCTGAGTGCCAGATGTGACAAATTTTTTTAAAAAAATACTAGTTATCAAACCTCTTGGCTTAGGATCAGGCTAAGATTTTACAAATTAAAAGAGTTTCAACTTAAAGAAATCCCTAAGATATATATGTATAATCACTGTATCACTGTCATCCTGTTGTTCATCAATTTGCTTGAGCGGGCACCAGTAACGTCTCCATTCGTCCCTGTCAAGTGCTACTGTAGCCTGATGGCCTATTGGGGGCTCTTTCAGGGTCAGGGGAATGAGGACTGTCATTGTTACTGTTTTTGGCATATCGAGTACGCCACGGGTAGCATGCCAGGCTCTGACGAAGAAATATATTTGATAATTATATACTATCTTAGGTGGAACTCATGCATGATATCATGAATAATGGGACTTTCCAGTAATATATCCCAAAGACCAAAAACTTTGCGATTCCCTGGAATCGTTATTGGGAGAGTGAATTATAGGACCCACATAATCAGGATTCCGGAGAGATTTCTTGCCCCCTGACACAGTCTCCAGATGTTCCTAATGCACATTAATGTCTAAGAACTGTTGGTGGGCCCCGATTGCAGAGGTGAGTGGGGAACTGGTGGGTCTTGAAAGCTAGTCCTAATATTTCAATAATAAATTCAGAATTGCTGCTTACTGTCAAAGTACTCCCGCTCCTGTTCTCCCAGCTCTAACCCCGCCAGGCCCTCAGCCCTTGAGTATCAGGAAAGCCCATGAGGATAGGGTGCAACGCCGTCTTAATTTTCTTTCTGCTGCTTCTCCAGTTGGATTTCACAAGTTAACTCATCCTTTTTTTTTATGCTGCTTTCTGATCGTCCATGACTCCTCATGCTGTGGCATATTTCCTGTCCTTTGCGTTTCTTACCAACAATCCGTTTCTCCAGTAATCTTAGGTCTTTCAGGTGGTGATCGGATGGCAATACTTCTTTGTTTATTGAGTGAATTATCATTGAGCAGTCGCAGTGTCAGACAGTGGGAATATGCCAAGAAGGCAGCTGTTGGAAGCCGGAGCCATAGTGCAGCCACAGGTCCTACCTTACAGGTGACCAGCCCACGTTCGATCCCAGCCAGCCCACATGCATCTCTGGAAACCTCCAGGAGTGATTCCTGAGTGCAGAGCCAGGAGTAACCCCTGAGCATCGCTGGGTGTGTAGTCCAAAAACTAAACAAAAGAGAAGACACGTGTTTTCAAGGAATTGTTAGTATCTTCTGGGATACTGACAAACGAGTAATCCATTAGAAAGAGCCTGGTAACCATGATGATCATCAACAGAAATCAAAGAAGAGCATGGATCCTGTCTTTGAGAGATAAAGGAAGGTCGCCTGGAGAAATGTACTAAGAAGTTGGCGTATCTTTGTGTTAAATGATGTAGAAAGAGCAGCAGGTAGAGTGAGGGCTGAGGAAAGAATTATGAAGTTCCTGGTGACATTGAGAAGGCTCTTTTGGAGGCAAAACCATCTTTTCAAGTGGTGAAGATGTGGCTTGAAAGAGACTTGGTGACAGAAAGGCATCGCCAATAGCTTGGGAAGAGAGCCAAGAGAAAATTTATGTGAGTGTCTTTCTTTCTTAAACTTTGTGGACTTAATTCACTAATGAAGTTTTAAGAACCTGTGTAAAAAATAACCTGTCAGGCTTTAGGTCTGACTGTTCTAGAAGAAGGGAACTTAACAAAGCAGGTTGATTTTCCCATAAGTCAGGTCTCTGCCCCGGCTAGAGCCATAGCACAGCAGGTAGAGTGTTTGCCCTGCACCTGGCCGACCCCCGTTTGATTCCTCCGTCCCTCTCAGAGAGCCTGGCAAGCTACAGAGTATCCTGCCTGCACGGCAGAGTCTGGTAAGCTCCCCGTGGCATATTTGATATGCCAAAAACAGTAACAACAAGTCTCACAGAGGAGATGTTAATGTTAATGGTGCCCGCTTGCGCAAATCAATGAACAACGGGAGGACAGTGCTACAGTGCTACAGGTCTCTGCATATGAGAAGTGGAACATCATAAAGAAAACAGAGGAAGAAAGAAAAAGAAGTTGAAGGCATTCGTTGAAGATGGGAGGTACCGAGGGCCTTGTATGTGCAGGCCTAGTGCTCTTCCACTGAGCTAAGTCCCTGACCCAAAGATGGGGTGCTTTTAACCAGCTTTAGAAAGAACATAGTTGGGGGCCCAGAGCAATAGTAGAGTGGGTAGGGTCCTTCCTTGCCTTGCAGGCAGCTGACTCGGTTTCAATCCCAGGCATTACATATGGTCCCCCCCCCAGCCCACCGGAAGTGATCCCGGAGCACAGGCAGGTGTGGCCCCCAAATAAAAGCAAAACAAAAAGAAATGACCTGGGTGGTAAGAATATACTCACTTTATCTTATTATTATTTCATGGCCCACACCCAGCAGTGCAGGGCCTGGCTCACAAAAAGCAGGTGGCTCACTTGGCCGCTCTCCCTGCCTAAGGACAAAGTTTTGAATAACAAAATAATGGATGAAAAAAGGAAAAAAAAAACGGGTATGGCCTAAAACAAAACCAAAAAAAAGAGCGGAAGAAGAAAGTCTGATGCAAAATTTTTGGTTTTGTTTTTTCAGTTGGTCTCTGTCCAGATTAGGCTGATTATTGGGAAAATGGGACCCCCTCTGCCGCCCCCCCCCCCCCCGGGATTTGCCAGTGTGCGATGAGCTATTGTGGTTGGGAACAGAGGTGAATGGTGTGAGTCAGAAATAGAAATCTGGAAGTTATCAGTAAACAGGTGACGGCTAATTGGTGCCCTGGGAGTAGGTAAACTCAGCCAAGAGAGAGTGCAAAATAGGAGCGAAAGCATGAAGGGCAGCAGGTTTGGGGCCGAGCATTTAGGAGACAGGAGGGGAAGCTGCCCCTGGAGAGCTCATGAGGGAGGCAGAGAGATGAGGAGGAAGAGGAGAGACGCTGCTGTGCGTAAGCTGGCAGGAGCTGGTTTCTGAGCAGGAGACGAATTGATTTTTTTTTAAGTGTTGAATGCAAGGGTGCTAGCTGTCCAGTCTGGTCTTTCGCTGGTCAATCTTTGAGATGTACTTTGACAGATGTGATTTATCCATTACCCAAACCCACCTCCCACCCCAAACTGTCCCAGCGTCCCGGGGTGTCTGTCCCCTTACTCTGTTTTGTATTGGGTCGTCTGCCGTGCTGAGGCTCAAACCCAGGGCCTCACACACGTGACGCAGCTACTCTGCCACTGCCTTGTGGCGTCCCTGTGACCCCTTTGTTTCTAATCCCTTGTCTGCTTGACCTTTCCGTGGCCACATCTTTAGTTGGGTTTTGTTAATCTCTTTGAGGATCACAATAGCCCCTCAAACTAGTTTCTGGCCTCCTATTTTGTCCCTTTTAATCGAGTTTCTATACTGCCCTGAGGATGATCAAATAACTGAATCTGAGTATTCATCAAACTGTTTGCTAAGTGGTTTAAGTGAATCGTTTTACTTAATCCTTCCAGTGCCCTTCAGATGTGTTAGGTTGTCTCATTCAAGGTTTATGGTTAAGGAATTAATGATTATAAAGGGTAAATATATGGTAATCGATTCAAATTTACTGTCCTAGTAAGTGGCAAAACTAGAACCTAAACTCACCACTGAGTGTTCTTGTGCCCTGGTTGGTGCTGGTGACACGGGGTCAGGCATCTCACTCTCTTGTAAAACTCTTTAGTGGTCCCCAGTTGCCTTCAGGATAAAAATCCCACCGTTTGGGGGTTCTTTCTCATTGGAGACTTTTCATTTCACTTCCTCGTAGTCCATGAGATGTTCTCCCCCCACCCCCACTCCCGGCTCCTGTGTTCCAGTCCAGATAGGTTCGTATCTCCCCTCTCAGACCATTAGCCCCTTAAGACCAAGGCATCCCATGCATTGAAACTTTGTGGGGGCAAAGAGATAGCTCCCATGATACAGGATAAGCTCAGCATGTGTGAGGCCTTGAGTTCGAGCGCCTCATAAAATTCAAAAGCCTTATTTCGCAAATTCTGTTCCTTCCGCTAGGCAATCCTCCTTGTTTGTTTGTTTGTTTTTGAGGGGGGGTAGGATTTGGGTGCCATTCCTGGCTGTGCTCAGAGTTTATTTGCTTCTGACTCTACGCTGAGGCTGGTAAGGCAAGTGCCTGACCCAGACCCTAGGCAGTGCCCTTAATTTGAGTCATCCCCAACAGCCAAGATCTGATAAGGTTTCTCGGCCCCTGTCACCCGTTGCTCACTTCTGTTACAGTGTTTATCAGTCACAAGCAAATTAAGAGCCTAAAAAAAGAAAAGGAAGAAAGAAATGACTTGTCACCTTCGGATTAGAGGAGCCTTACGGGGGGGAAAAATATTATTTTTATTTATACATCTCCAGAAGTTCGACAGATGTTTCTGAAATCTAATTTGACGAACACTAATGAAGAGTTCGTGGTAACTTGCCTTCCCTGAAGATGGAGAAGTATTGTCTCTCGGGAAGATGATGCACTTCTGTCTTTTAACTCACTTCCTCTGGGAATACTGAGAGGTCGAGGTCTTCAGTGTTGTCAGGATTAGCCTTAAAGAGCAGTCAGGAGTGATTCTATTCTTCCTTCCCGTTCCCATCTCTGTAAGCATGCAAAAGCATAGGGGGCAAATTGCATGTTGATTCTGAGCCTGATCACAAGGGTTCCCCCACCCCCTAGTTCTGCTCTTCAGGTTTATGGTCCTTGGCAAGTTACTTAAACTTCCTATGCATTAGTTTCCTCAGCTGCAAATAGCCTTTACCTCATGGAGCTGTTTCAAGAATTAAATGGGTTTTTTAAATCAAATGTTTATGAATATTCATAGTATTCCTCATGATTTCTGAGGTATTTTTGTTCACAAATTTGACTAACTTTCGGTTATACAAAAGTTAAAAGGCCCTCCCGTTGATCATCGATTTGCTCGAGCGGGCCCAGTAATGTCTCCATTGGAGACTTTGTTACTGTGTTTGGCATATCGAATACATCCCGGGGAGCTTGCCAGGCTCTGCCTTGCGGGCGAGATACTCTCGGTAGCTTGCCGGGCTCTCTGAGAGGGGCGGAGTGATGGCACGGCGGTAGGGCGTTTGCCTTGCACGCAGCCAACATGGCCGACCCGAGTTCGATTCCTCCGCCCCTACAAAAGTTAGGGATAGAAGATAAAAGGAATATAACTGGTTCAGCTTTTATGGAAAGCAATTCATAAATTAAAAATAGAACTGCTATATGACACAGCAATTCTACTCCTAGGTATCATCCAGTCCCAAGAATACAAATACTAACTCAGAAAAATTACATATGCACATCTTTGCTCACTGCAGAGCCATTGCTGACATCTGAGGTCCGGAAACAACCAAGTACCCAGTGAAAGATGAGTGGATATAGAAACTGTGAAATGTGGGTACATCATGGACTACTACTCAGCCACGAGGAAAGATGAGGTTTTCCATCTTGCACTGTGGAGTCCAAGGGGGTCATGTCAAACAAAGTTAAGTCCTAAGAAGGAAGACAAATAGCAGATGATCTTACTCATGTAGTATGCAAAGCCACCAAGCAAGGGAGCAGCCAGTGTCCAATAAAACAAAATCTTTTTCACTAGCGGTATCATGTTAGGTGAAGTAAGTCAGAAGAAGGACAAACACAAGATGACCTCACTGATCTAGGTCATATCCGGTAACTAGAAGAAGCGACGCCTGGCTTTCAAGGGGAGATGCGTGGATCACCCTTGACCCCAGACTATAAGGAGGATAGGAAAAGAAATAAATTGAGCAGGAGTGGCACAAACAAGACAGCGGGTAAGGTGCTTGCCTTGCATGCTGCTTATCTGGATTTGATCCCTGGCACGGCATATGGTTCCCTGAGCCCACCAGGTTCTTATTCCTGAGAGCAGAGCCAGGAGTTATGTCCTGAGCATCATCAGGTGTGGCCCTAAAGTAAATAAAAATGAGGAAGGAAGAAGAGGTGGATGGGAAGCAAGGGCTTCAGGTACACCCGAGGCAGAGCCCTATATCCGGACCACAAAGCCACCAACACTGAAAGCAGGAGATCCAAACTACAACAACCAAACTTAGACATGTGCCTGCCAAAGAGGCAGACTGCGGGGTGAGAGGGAACCTGGGACACAGGTGGGGGGAAGTTGACACTGGCAGTGGGATTGGTGCTGGAACATTTTATGCCTGAAACACAACCGTGAATAACTTTGTAAATCAGTGCCTTAATAAAAATACCAAAACTCAGTGGGCTGGGAGAGACAATACAGCAAGTAGGGTGCTCACCTTGCACACAACCAGCCTGTCCGCCGAGCACTGCCAGGAGTAATTCCTTACTGCCAGGAGTAACCCCCGAGAACCTCCAGGTATGGCCACAAAAACAAAACACCCACAAACTCTTAGATTCTGAGAATAAGACTGCATTTACCAAGGGCGGTAGAAGAGGTAGTCTTAGAGAGGGTATTGGAACAGGGTGTTTTGGTGGTGTTGAGGGTGGGAGTCTTGGAAGGTGGACGGGGGTGGTGCTGGCGGACAGAGGTGGCAAGGCTGTCTGCAGTCTGGTGCTGTGGTATTATTTAACCCATAAAACGTTCAAACATTTACACTTGAAAGCCAGTGTTACCAATGTTATCTCAGCGGAAGTTCCTAAAAATTAAGAAATGATTTAGTCACTGTCACTGTCCTCCCGTTGTTCATTGATTTGCTCGAATGGGCCCAGTAACGTCTCCATTGTGAGACTCTGTTGTTACTGTGTTTGGCATAATTTTTTTAAAATTTGGCTAACCTTGGTAATAAGCTGATCATTTGAGTTTTTATTAGATAATCAGCTTTACACATGAATTTCGTCCACCCGCCCTCCTCAGCTTTACTTTTCTAAGTGCCCTAAACCTCTCTCACACAAAGATCATTAGTCTGAGGAGAACTGGCATAGGACCAAAAATGTTTGAAAAACTCTGATGTTGAGGACTCGGAGTTTTGGGGTAGAACATTGGAACACTTTCTGCTTTGCATTCCGATAGGGACCAGCACAATTTCAGTCACACACAACCATATTTCACCTCCTCTTCGGTGGTGGTAGTGCTCAGCTGTCAGCTGCTTGTTGCAGTGGTGGGAGTTACACACTTGACTGTGTTGCTTGCACACACTTGTGCCCAGGGGTCCCAGCAGTCGTGCTGGGACCTCATTGGCTGGAGTGCTAGGGTCACACTGAGCACACGGGACAGTTTGGGGATGGAAACTGGTATTTGCACTCAAAGCAAATGTTCTACATTTGAGTAACATCCCCTGGGCTCATCTTGTCAAACACCTGCTGGGAGTCATAATTCTATATTCACATATACAGTATCCATGTATACATCTTATCCCACTCAGGAAACCCTAACTGCCTCTGTAAACTTTCTACCTCCTAATACCATGGCACAGAGGCTTGGAATTTAAACACAAAAAATAATGAAGGGGCATAGACCAAATTTGTGTCACTTTATCAGCATGAGCTGTATACTGAAATATATACATGTGTTAGAATATAGACTTATTTGGGATAATCATGAAGCATGCATTTAAATAAAAATTCTCATTTAAAAATAGTTATACATTATGCAGTCATAGATGAGAATAGCCAATATTCTGAAATAAACCACTGTAATTGAGAAATTGAAAACTTAAAATAAATCACGATTGCCTAGAGCAGGTCCCAGTAACATCCCCTTTGCCCTAGCCCTGAGATTTTAAAAAGTGCCATTCAAGGCTCTTTCAGGGTTAGGAGAATGAGACCCATCATTTTTACTGGTATTTGGCATATTGGGTACACCACGGGCAGTTTGCCAGACTCTACCGTGTGGGCAGGTTACATTCGGTAGCCTGCCAGGTTGTCCAAAGTAAGAATGAGATAATAAGATGTCGTACTTCCGGGAGCTGGGTTTTATGGTCTCTGGGTCTTGGCCATTGATGGGATTACACGGTGCCCAGGGGCAGTTGGTGGGTATGACCCCCGCCTACTGGAAGAAGGAGGATCTGGGTGGAGGATGCTCAGCCCTGATCTGAGCAGGCTTGGAGATCTCAGTCCCGGGACTCGCATGCCTTTGTTCCTCTGCTGGTACCTTCATGCGTCTGGAGAGTGGTCTCAGCATGTTTGTGGCTGGTCCTGGAGGTCTTCGGCTGCCGGGACAAATAAGTGGCCCAAATTAAATTCCTGTCTTATATTTGAAAAATTCCTACAAATATAAAAAAGATTGTTATACATGAAATAGATTTCAGGTCAAAAGTATTTGTGGAATCTTACTATGAAAAATAATTGTTTCATTATATAGATTCAACTCTCATATTAGACTTTAAGAGGAGATACAACTTCCTGTTCCAGATAAAGGATAAAGTAGTGGCTAGAGACTTATTTAGCTTCATTGAGACTGATTAGCATCATTTAAGGTGCTAATATTGGTAATTTTTTTGCCTTTTAAGATTAAAGATGTTTCTTGTTCCATGCCTTATCTCACATTCCCCACTTCTTTTCTATGTATAAATCAAGAGGGCACTTGGTAGACACTTAGGAGTGAAAAGAAAAGATGAAGAAGTTCAGTTTTTACAAATGAAAGGACCAGTGTTGGAATAAATGTTGGCTTTTCCTCTTTTCTTCATCTTGCCTTCACAACGGTCTTCCAATTGAGCAGGCAGAATTTTCACCTCTCAGAGTTAATAGCATTAGATGTGGAGGGCAGATAGGTGTTTAGGCATTGGGCCAGAATGATAGTGCAGCGGGTAGGATGTTTCCCTTGCATGAGGCTGACCCGGGTTCAAGCCTTGCATCCCATTTGGTTCCCCTAGCACTACAAGAGTAATTCCTGAGTGCTGTGCCAGGAGTAACCCCTGAACATGTCTGGGTATGACCCCAAAACCAAAAACAAATTAAAAAAAGGCAAGCGCCTTTCCTGCTGTTCCCTCTGTCCTGAAGACACCCAAAAGTCTTTTCATTCAAAAAACACAGTTCTTATCTCCTTCCTTTAAAAAAAAAAAAAAGTTTGGGCATTCAGTTTTTAGGCTAACTCAAGTAACTAGCTGTCTAACCAGAAAACCTGGGTTCTCACCTTTCATCACTGTCACTGTCCTACCGTTGTTCATTGATTTGCTCGAGAGGGCCCAGTCTCCATTGGAGACTTTGTTGTTACTGTGTTTGGCATATCGAATACATCACGGGGAGCTTGCCAGGCTCTGCCATGCGGGCGAGATACTCTCGGTAGCTTGCCGGGCTCTCCGAGAGGGGCGGAGGAATCGAACTCGGGTTGGCCATGTTGGCTGCGTGCAAGGCAAATGCCCTATCGCTGTGCTATCGCTCCAGCCTCTCACCTTTCATATTTTTGTTTTATTTTTGGGCCACATTTAGAAGTGCTTAGAGATCACTCCTGGTGATGCTTACGGTAGTATTTGTGGTGTCAGGGATTGAACCTGGGCCAGTTAGGCATATGCCTTACCCACTGTACTATGTCTCCGACCTTTGGTTTTTCTTTAAGAATAAAAGTCATCAATTCTTGCTAACTTGTACTCTGATTATCCATGTTGATTGTGAATATGGGTTAAGTTGACTGGGAAGAATGATTATGTTACAGATAACTGTAGGAAGATCCACTGAGGCTAATAGTAAGTGGAATAACAGATGAGTTAGAATCTAAGCTTTGTTTTATAGAAGACCGTGGTGAACTCTTAAAGATACTGTAGAGCTGTGAGTCATCAATGGGGGTACACTGATTCAGGAGGTAGGTGGAATATCAAATGCCTAAAACTATGTTGTCATCAGCTTTGTCAGTCATGGCACCTAAATAAACAATGATAATTGGCAACAGTGACTTAAAGCTCAATTTTCAAAAAGGGTATTTTTGTGGTTTCATTTACATTATTTAAAATGAGGAGGAGGAGTAGTCTCTGTGGTTTTCTGTCGGTTGGTTTGCTGGTTTCAGGGCTCTTCCCAGCAAACTGCTCAGAAGTCACTCCTGGTGGTGCTCAGGGGCAAAAAGGTGCGGAGGACGAAGCCTGGTCTTCCCACACAGAGCATGAGCACCAACTCGCCCTTTGAACCATCTACCGAGCCCCTAAATGAGTTCATTTCATTGTTTTAGATGTCAGAATTTTGTCTTATACTAAACGAAGTGGGTCACGGACTGGCGTTGGGGGCGGTCTCCGGGCTGGACATCGCCCAGCTGACCTGAGAGCCATCGGAGAGAGCAGAGTTGGTCGAGGCAGAACTGGAACGTGATGGGATTTACAGCAACTTGTCGGAAGGCGGGAGAGGCCGGGCGGGGCTGTTTCTCGCGAAAATTCTGGAGAGCTCTTTGGGGACCAGAGGCAGGTGTCCCGGCCGTCGGAGTCACATTTTACCCAGGGACCGGGGTGCCTCTGTGCTTAGGGACTTGACTCCTGTCACAGTTGTCACTTATTGTCACATTTGAAACGGGAACCACCTAGCTACATTTACATCTTGATTTTAACGGTCTTGCACTGATTGAGACTGAAGGTTGAGTTCCGCAGTTTCCCTAAGGATTTGGACGTGTCCTGAGACACAGTCATGGGTAACCATGAGTATACATGATTAGTGATGAATATACATCTTATTATTTCATTCTTACATTGGACAACCTGGCAGGCTACTGAATGTATCCTGCCCACACGGCAGAGTCTGGCAAACTCCCCGTGGCATACCCAATATGCCAAATACCAGTAACAATGATGGGTCTCATTCTCCTAACCCTGAAAGAGCCTTGAATATGGCACTTTTTGAAATCTCAGGGCTAGGACAAAGGAGATGTTACTGGTGCCTGCTCGAGGCAGTCAACGATCAACAACAGGATGATCGTGATTAAACACAAGAAATTATAGTATTATTACATTTTTGGAGCATGCACAAATTAAGATTTTATTTTGCTGCAAGAACAGTAAGTAGTTACCAGTAGGGAAGGAGTGAGCAATGTAGGGAAAGGGGCAAATCAGAAAAAGGGGACAGTTTTACAATGAAAGATAAACTTGGATTTTCAGTGGTGAATTTAGTTTAGTATGTTCTCATGATGATCGTCAGTGACATATTTCCACAAAAAGGATCCCAAGTGTTTACATAAAAATAAACAAAAGTTGTTGGAACATTGAATGTCTAAAAACCAGACATGAATAACTTTGAAAGAAAAAAATCCAAAACACCAGACTTGGGGGCCAGAGAGATAGTATCTTTGCTTTGCACTCAGCCAACCTGAGTTTGATCCCCCAGAACCCCATAGAGTCCCTTAAGCTCTCCTGGAGTGATTGATCCTGAGTGCCAAGCCAGGACTAAGCCTGACCACTGCAGGGTGTGGCCCAAAACACAAGACATAAATAAATAAACTCCATAAGTGTGCATTTTGTTCATCTTAAATCAACGGACGGCATTTTAATTATACTTGCAGTAGCTAAATTACAGTAAAATTATAGTTATTCAGTAGGTTTCATGGTATTGTGGAAAGTAGCTTGCATAATTAGAGATTAGAGATTAATTAAGAAACTTTTTATCTTTAAGAATTGCCTTTGTTTATTTTGTTTTTTGGCCACACCAGTGGTGGTCAAGGGTCACTCCCGGTTTGTATTCAGGGTCCACTTCTGGTGGTATTTGGGGAGACTGCATGTGGTGCCAGGATTCAAACCATTGTTGAGACCATAACCACATGCTAGGCAAGTGCCTTAACCTTTTTACTGTCTCTCTGTCCCAAAGCTTGCCTTTTTCTATTTATAATTTTGTTAAAATGAAATCCTAATGACAGATATTGGGAAAGACAGGAGGACTTTGTTGTTTGGCACATGCATTTGTTATATAACTTTTTAAGTATTTGACCTCTAAAACCGTTGGTAAAATTTTTTTCATACAAGCACTGCACTGCACTGTCCTCCCATTGTTCATCAAGTTGCTCGAGCGGGCCCAGTAATGTTTCATACAAGATTGGTCAGAATTTCCAGAAACTCAGATTCATCCACAACACAGTTTTCTATTAGAGGAAACTGCATACTGTTGGTTAAAAAAATCATTGGTTCATTTTATACAAGATATGAATAGTTATAAATTGGCAATGGATTTACTCATTCCTAAGTATTAAATAAATGACATTTGAAGTGTAGACTGTATCGCCAAGTCTCGGTGTTAGTTTATTTTTTGGGTCTAACTATACTTATAATGGGACTATGGTGCCGCCAATAGGTCAACCTGTACCTGCAGGGCAAGTGCATCAGCAGCCTGATGGTGCCTTCAGACTTCCTGACATCCCAAAATTGTCACTATGCCTTTGGCCGAACCCCAACAAACTTGGTCTTGGGACCAAGTTTACCAAGAAGTTCATGATCACGATCACGACCATCCTGTTAATCGTCGATTGCCTCGAGCAGGCCCCAGTAACATCTCCTTCGTTGTAGCCCTGAGATTTTTCTTTTTAAAGGGCCATATTCAAGGCTCTTTCAGTGTTAGGGAGAATGAGACCCATCATTGTTACTGGTATTTGGCATATTGGGTACGCCACGGGGAGTTTGCCAGACTCTGCCTTGTGGGCAGGTTACATTCGGTAGCCTGCCAGTTTGTCCAAAGTAGGAATGAGATAATAAGATGTCGCGCAACTGCGCGCTTCGAGCTGGGTTTTATAGTCTCTGAGTCTTGGCCGTTGATGGGATTACACGGCGCCAGAGGGCCAGTTGGTGGGTGTGACCCCCGCCTACTGGAATTTGGAGCATCTCGGTGGAGGATGCTCAGCCCCGATCTGAGTAGGTTGGGAGATCTCAGTCCTGGGACCCGCATGCCTTTGCTCCTCTGCCGGTACCTTCATGTGTGCGGAGAGTGGTCTCAGCATGGTGGTGTCTGGTTCTGGAGGTCTTTGGCTGCCGGAGCCCTGGTCGGAGCGGGGAGGAGAACTCAACCCGCTCCCCTCCAAGGGGCCCCAGCAAGGACAGCCAGGCGCGGGGGCAGGAGACTTCTTCACCAAGAAGTTAAACAGCTAAAAGTTAGGTATGTGGGAGCCATGCTCACAAATCACCTCCGGCTCAGTTATACAAGATCATTTATTGGCCTTATTTCAGAGATCCATAGATAAATCTCGAAAGAGATCAAAAACCAAAGTTAATCTTGAACCTGCACATGGCTGAACAGACTGGGGTAAATCGGAGGGGGCAGGTTGGCCTGTGTATGCCCAAGCAGAGCCCCCAGTAGCCGCTTGCTTCCACATTCCAAAATCGCTGTCATACCCCCGGTCTGACTCCACCATCTCAGAACGAACCTCACCAAGACATAATCTGCTGGGAATTTGGGTATGCAGGTTTTGTGACTGAAATCTCCAGGCTTTCATGGAGTTGGGGTGGGCTGCCTCCCCCCACTTCCCAGTACACATGGAAGCAATGGCAGTCACCCCCACAGACCAATTCCAGCGCCACCCTGTAAACTCTATTACTGGCCCTGCTTCAGAGACCCATAAATTCATCTTGAAAGAGATCAAAAGCCAGAGACACAGCTGTGAGTCCCAGAAGACACCACAAAGCCGGAGATCTCTCTGGGCTCCATACTGAGCCAATTTCACCAAGGCACCCTGGACAGAGCAGGTACACTCTCCCTGCCTACTCCAGATGGAATCCTGGCAGCCAAGAGCTTCCACAAACAAGGCCCAGGTATGCAGGTTCCAGGACTAAATCTCCATGCCACATGGCAGCAGAAGGTGCCGGACTGTCCCTCCCCGGCTCCCTTTCTACTCATTGGCCTGGCTGTCACCCCCACAATGTACCTCCGGGTGCCATCTTAGCATACCAGCAGCCCTTTTCTAGAGAAGCCCAATTGAATCCCAAAGTGGATTAGTGCCCTACAGAAATGTCTCCGAAACCCAACCATCTACAATCTAGGATTCCAGAAGTGTGTGGCTGTCGCACCCAAGGTATTGAAAATGAGCAATGGACAATAAATGATCTAGCATCTGCCCCTGGCAGGCAGGCTTGAATGGTGGTGAGAAAATTCAAGCAAAACTTAATGCACAAAAGTAGAGACAGAGTATGGGGGAAATTGCCTGCCATGGAGGCAGGGGAGGACTAGGATGGAGCGGAGGGTGTACTGGGAACACTGGTAGTGGAGAATGTGCACTGGTGGAAGGGTGGGTGTTCGATTGTTGTACTGCTGAATCTTGAACATGAAAGCTTTGTAACTACCTCACAGTGATTCAGTAATAAAAAAAAAAAGTAATGTGGAGTTCATGCCCAATTCAATCAGCTTAATCAATGGCTGAATAAAGAGCAGGAAGGAAATTATACTTATAATATTTTATAAGTAACAAATAATGATTTGATTGTAAGTATGTCTTAAGAAGTGATCGCCACAATAATTCTAGGTAACGTCTGTCAGCATATATATTTACATATTTATACTTTTTAATATTTTTATTATATTTTAATTATATTTTTATTATATTTTTAATTATATTTTTATTTATTTTTTATTTAATTATTTAATTATATTTTTTAATTATATTTTTATTATATTTTTGGGCTGGAGCGATAGCACAGCGGGTAGGGCGTTCGCCTTACAAGTGGTCAACATGGCCGACCCGAGTTCAATTCCTCCGCCCTTCTCGGAGAGCCCGGCAAGCTACCGAGAGTTTCGATATGCCAGACACAGTAACAACAAAGTCTCCAATGGAGACGTTACTGGGCCCGCTCGAGCAAATCGACGATCAACGGGAGGGCCTTTACCTTTACCTTACCTTTATTATATTTTATTATATTATTTTATTTTATTATATTTTAATATAATATTATATTATATTTTATTATATTTTATTGTATTGTTATTATAATATTAAAATATTATTATATTTTTATTATATTTTATTATTTTTATATTTTTATTTATATTTTTTATTATAATCAGAATTTTTTTGTTTTATGTTTCATGTTTTGTTTTGTTCTGGAGGCCACACCTGGTGATGCTCATGGGTTATTCCTGGCTTTGCACTTGGGAATTACTCCTGGTGTTGCTCAGGGGACCATATGGGATGCCAGGAATTGAACCCAGGTTGGCTGCATGCCCTACCGCTGTACTATCGCTCCCATAATTAGAATATTTAAGAACTGCTCTCAGCGGGTGGAAATATAGGATGGGATAAAGGTGTGTGCCTAGCATGTGAATGACCTTGGTTCATTTCTCAAAGCCCCTGGTCTCTCAAGTGGCCCTAGTGATTGAGTGTCATGGGTTAGCGTACTGCTTAGGAGCAACATCCTCAAACGTCACAAAAAAGTGCTTTCAGAAGCTTTGACATGGCATTATAGTATCTTTAACTATAGTCACGAATATAGCATTTTTGTGGCATTTATTTGTAATCAGAAGTTTGTATGTTTTTAATCCCCTTTATTCTATTGCCCCAGCCTCTGACAACCACCAATCTGTTTTCATCTATGAGCTTATTTGTTTGAGATTCCATATAATTGAGATAATAAGAAGTACTTTTCTTCTTTCTAACTTATTTCACTTATCATAATGTTCTCAAGGTACATTCATTTTATGATTTTTTTGTTTTACAGCTGAGTATTTCATTTTACACACACACACACACACACACAAACACACACACACAGTACAGCCTCTTTGTACCTCCATTGATGGATGCTTAGGGCTGTTTTTACTTCTTGGTTATTGTAAGAATGTTGCATTAAATATCAATCAGGATACATACATTCTTTTTTCAATATTATTTTCTTCCCCTCCCCCCTTTTATCGCAACACTGATTTGCATGGTCATTTCCAGGCCTACAATGTTTCCCCCTCCAGTCTCAACAGCCTGTGTCCCCATCCATGTGCTGCTTACCCCAGATTCCCTCCTGCCCCTCATCCGACTCTTTTTTCTTTTCTGTTTTGGGTCACACCCAGTGATGCACAGGGGTTACTCCTGGCTCATGCACTCAGGAATCACTACTGGCAGTGCTCGGGGACCAAATGGGATGCTGGGAATCGAATCTGGGTCGGCCGCGTGCAAGGCAAACACCTTACCCACTATCTGCTCTTGCTCCAGCCCCTCACCCAACTCTTGACAGTGACATTTTGAAGCTTAATTGTGGTAGTTTGGGCCCCATGCTTATAGTAGAGTTAGATCCAGTGGTGGGTCAGGGCCCTCAACTACTACCAGACCTCTTCTTGCTTCTGCCTTCCCTTTCCTCCTCTTTCCTCAACACTGCAGTTTCTGTAATGTAGAGTCAGTATTTTTCCCACCTTTGCTTCTTACTGTTTCCTATAGGGGTGATTTCCTATACTGCAGACCAGTGAGAGCATCCTGTAATTTGTCCTTGTCCTTCAGGCTTATTCCACATAAGAAAAGAACTGCAGTTCCATCCGTGTTGCAAGGAATTTTATGACTTCATTTGTCCTTACGGCTGATTAGTATTCACTGTGTGTATACCACGGTTTTGTTAGCCACTCTTCTGTCATTGGTCACTTGGGTTGCTTCCATCGTCTGGCTGTTGTGTTAAGTCCCATTGAACTGAAGTGTGCATATATCTTTTCTCTTTTCTTTGTTTTGTCTTGGTGTGGTTTCAGGGCCACAACTGGTAATGCTCAGGGTTTACTCCTGGCTCTGTGTTCAGGGGTTATTCCTGGCAGCCTCAGCAGACCATTTGAAGTGCTGGGATCTAACCAAGGTTGGCTTTTATGCAAGGCAGCCCTACCCGCTATAATTTAGCTCCAGCCCCTTGTACATAGATCTTTCCGAATCAATGTCTTTGCATCTTGTGTGTAGATGCAAAGCAGTAGGATCACTGGATCTGTTCTCATTTTGAGGAATCTCCAGAATGTTTTCCATAACAGCTGACCCAGACAACATTGCCACTGGCAATGTGCATGAGTTCATGTTTTACCACATGCCCACCAGCACAGGTTGTTCTTATCTTTTCTGATTTGTGCCACTCTCACTGGGGTGAGGTGATATTTTGTTGTCATGTTAATTTAGATTTCCCTGATAATAAGTGATGATGACCGTTTTTCATATGCTGACTGGCTTTCATCTTTCTTCTGAGAAGTTTTTGTTCATTCCCTCTCTTCATTTTTTAATGTGTTTGGATTTATTGATGTTGATTTTTATGAGTGATTTTTATATCTTGGATGTTAATCCTTTATCTGATGTATTGTGTGCAGACATTTTCTGTCAATCAGATGGGTATTTCTTTTGCCATGTAGGAACTTTTTAATTTGATGTAGTCCCAATTGTTTCTTTTTGTTTCTATTTTCTTTGTGATGGAGCAATATTGTTGAAGACATCTCTGAGGTTCAAACCCTGGAGTGTTCCACTTATGTTTTTCTCAGTGTGTCTAATGGTAGCATTGTAGCACTGTCCTCCCGTTGTTCATCAATTTGCTCAAGCGGACACCAGTAACATCTCTATTGTGAGACTTGCTGTTACTATTTTTGGCATATCGAATACGCCATGGGGAGCTTGCCAGGCTCTGTTGTGCGGGCAGGATACTCTCGGTAACTTGCCAGGCTCTCCGAGAGGGATGGAGGAATCGAACCCGGGTTGGCCATGTGCAAGGCAAATGCCCTACCCACTGTGCTATTGCTCCTAATGCTATCTAGTCTAATTTCAATGTCTTTAATCCGCTTGGACAGATCTCTTTTGGATGAGGGAGAGGTTTCTAGGCCACTTCTGGCTGTGCTCAGGGCTTTCTACTGGCTCTGCACTCAGGCATCACTTCTGATGTTGCTCAGGGGATCATATGGTGTGCCAAGGATCTAATCCAGGTCGCCACATGCCAGGCAAGGGTCTTACCCACTGTGCTTTCGCTCCAGCCCCAGAACAGACATTTTTGATAGTATTTTTTTGAGATACACTGTATAATTTTCAGAGAAATTTCAAAAGTGGAATTGTGAGATCATAAGGTAGTTCTATTTTTAATTTTTTGAGGACTCTTTAAGTGATGATGACCGTTTTTCATATGCTGACTGGCTTTCATCTTTCTTCTGAGAAGTTTTTGTTCATTCCCTCTCTTCATTTTTTAATGTGTTTGGATTTATTGATGTTGATTTTTATGAGTGATTTTTATATCTTGGATGTTAATCCTTTATCTGATGTATTGTGTACTAATCCATATTGACTGGATTAGTACAGTAACACCAACTGTAAAGTTCTTCCTCTGTAGCCTTGCCAATACATTATTTCTTGTCTTTTTTGTAATAGACAAATGGGTGAGAGATGGTATCTCAGCAGTTCATTTGGTTTTGATTTGGATTTCCCTAATTACTAACATGAGCACCTGTACCTGTACCAAGTACTTGTTGGTCATCTGTATCTTCTTTGGGAAAATGACTCTTCACTTCCCTCTAACTCAGTATGTATAGAAATGAAATTATATTCATGTATAGTGATTTTATATCCTATCAATTGACTGAACTTATTTCTAGTATTTTTGTAGTGTGTTTAATATTTTCTATATACACTCTCATTTACAAATAGCGAGCTTTTTTGGTGGTTTTTTTTCTTTTGCTTTTTGGGTCATACCCGGCAATGCACAGGGCTTACTCCTGGCTCTGCACTCAGGAATTACCCCTGGCGGTGCTCAGGGGACCATATGGGATGCTGGGAATCGAATCTGGGTTGGCTGCGTGCAAGGCAATCGCCCTACCCCTGTGCTATTGCTCCAGCCCCCTGTTTTTTTTTCTTTTGGGCCACTCCCAATGGTGCTCAGGGCTCCTCTGGCTCATTGCTCAGGGTGTCATTTCTTGCACCAGCAGAGAACCATGTGGGACTGGGACCAAACCAGCCTCCCACATGTAAAACCTGTTCTCAGCCTGATGAGCTCTTGTGCCAACTCCTGCAAATAGCAAGTCTGACTTCTTTCTTCAGTTTGTATTACTTCTATTTACTTCTCTTTCATAATAGTTCTGGCTAGGACTTCCAAAACTAACATTTGTTTATTTATTTTGGTTTGGGGCCACACCCAGCGGTGCTTAAGGTTTACTCCTGACTCTGTGCGCGGGGATCATTTCTAGTGGGCGCAGGGGACCATATGGGGTCCCAGGGATCGAACCTGGGGATCATATGTTGGTTGCATACATGGCAAATGCTCTACCCACTGTAATATCGCTCTAGCCCCAACAGAACTATGAGAGAGCCAAAGAGACGGCACAGAAGGTAGGTACTTGCCTTGCATGAGGTCGATTTGGATTTGATTCCTCGATCACTTACGGCAGACTCCCTGAGCACCATCAGGAGTGATATCACAAGAGCTAGAATTAAGCCCTGAGTAACTCCATCATTGGCACAAAACTAAAACAAAACAAAGTAGTGATGGAGTGGACATCATTGTGTAGTTCCTGATCTTGCCGGGAAGTGGGAGGGAAGATTTGTTTTTTGCCTCTATGATTGTTATTCACTGTGAGTCTATCATATGTGGCCTTTCTTATATATATTATATTATAACTGAAGTATAAGTTATATTACTTCTTTTTTTTTCCTTTTTGGGTCACACCCGGCAATGCTCAGGGGTTACTCCTGGCTCATGCACTCAGAAATTACTCCTGGCGGTTCTTGGGGGACCATATGGGATACTGGGAATCGAACCATATTGGCTGCGTGCAAGGCAAACGCCCTACCCGCTGTGCTATCGCTCCAGCCCCATTATATTCCTTCTTTTCCCAATATAGTTTTTTTAATCATAAGTAGATGTTGAATCCTATCAGATACTTCTTCAGCATGTTGATGTGATCATATGAATTTTTTAGCTTTGTTTTGTCATGATGCATTACTTTAATTGATTTGCACATTCTTGAAACAGTTTTGCATCCCTAGAACTCAGCACAATTTAAAATAAAAGAAATGAAAGCCGCTGGGGCTGGAGAGATAGCACAGTGGGTAGGGCATTTGCCTTGCACGTGGCCGACCCGGGTTCGATTCCCAGCATCCCATATGGTCCCCTGAGCACTGCCAGGAGTAACTCCTGAGTGCAGAGCCAGGAGTAACCCCTGTGCATCGCCAGGTGTGACCCAAAAAGAAAAAAAAAAGAAAAAAAATGAAAGCCGAAAGAAATATTACTTGTGAAAAGCAGGACTACAGTCTAAAACTAGGGTTTGTTTTCCCTTGTAGGCTCATAGTATAAAATTTAGTGGCTTTAATAATAATATACACATGGCTTGTAACCATGTTAAATCGCTACAATTTCACCCCAGAATATTATTATTACCATGAAAAAGAAACCCAGTGTCTGATGGTAGTCATTCCCCAGTCCCCAGGAACCACTGATCTAGTCTCTCTCCATGCAGACTCAGACTTGCCTATTGTAGGCATTCATATATATGCGTCACACAATGTGAGATTTTGTGTGTCTGGTTTATTTCACTTCGCATGTTTTTAAGGTTGACCCATATTTCATTCCTTTAAATTATTTTAAAATTATTTGGGCTGGGGGCCTCCCAAACAATATTCTGGGGGCTCCTCACTTCCAGAAAAAGGCTGGAGAGATAACACAGTGGGAAGGGCTCTTTGCCTCACACGTGCCCAACCTAGGGTCAATTCCCTGCATCCCATATGGTCCCGAGACCCCTACCGGGAATGATCCCTGAGTGCAGAGGCAGGAGTAAGCCCAAGCACCGCTGAGTGTGGCCTCAAAATAACAACAACAAAAGAAGATGAACAGACATTTTCCCAAAGAAGATATACAGATGGCCAGTAGGCATACAAGAAGGTGTTTATCATTACGTATCAGAGAAATGAAAATCAGAATGACTCAATATCATCTCACACCAGTGAGAATGGCATGTAACAAAAGTACTGGAAAAGAAACATTGTTGGGATTTTGTGGAAAAGAGACCCTATTATTGATGGGAATGTTGTCTAGTTTAGTCTCTATGGAAAACAGCACAGAGAAGGAAAAGCAAGACTGGAACTTGCATATGACCTCTTGATTCCACTTCTTGGTGTCTACCCCTCAAACATAAAAACAGTAATTTGAAAAGATATATAGACAGGAGCTGGAGCAATAATACAGTGGGTAAAACACCTGCTTTGTATGTGGAAGACCTGAGTTTGATCCCTGGATCCAGTATGGTTCCTTGAGCACCTCCAGGGTTGATTCCTGAGTGCAGAGCCAGAAGTAACCCATGAGCATTGCCAGGTATGCTCCCCTCTGCCCCCCAAAAGATATATGCATGCCTATGTCCATTGTGGTGCTAAGCATAGTGGTCAGTTTATGGAAACCACCCAAATATCCAATGACAGATGAATGAATAAAGAAGTTGTGGTATATCTCCTGGGAATATATCCCAGAGAGGCAAAAACGTGTAGCCGAAGGGACATCTGCACTTGTTTGTTCATTGCAGCACTCTTTACGGTAGCCAGAAACTGGAAGAGACCTGAGTGCCCAAGAACAGATGACTGGTTAAAGAAACTTTGGTACATCTACACAATGGAGTACTATGTGGCTCTTAGAAGAGATGAAATCACGAACTTTACATACAAGTGGTACAATATGGAAAGTATCATGCTAAGCGAAATGAGTCAGAAAGAGAGGGATAGACATAGAAAGATAGCATTCATCTGGGGGATATAAAATAATAAAATATGAGATTAATACCCACAACACCAGGAGAATTACTCCATAACTTAGAGGCCAGCTGGGTATTCTAGGGGAAAGGACAATTCAGATGGAGAGGGGAACGCCAAGTGGAGGGTGTTTGGAGGATCCTCCCAGGAGGGGAGATGCAGGTTGAAAGTAGACTGGACTGAACATGTTCGCCACTCAATGCCTCTTTGGCTGATCACAGCGCCCAGGAGGAGAGAGAGAACAGGGGGGAATGCCCTGCCACAGTGGCAGGGGGGGATGGGGGGATGGGAGGATGGGGGGGAGGGATATTATCCTGGTGGTGGAAAATGGGCACTGGTGGAGGGATGGGTATTTGATCGTGGTATGACCGAGATCCAAGCACAAAATTTGTAAATCTACAACTGTACCTCATGTTGTTTCACTAATAAAAAAGAAAAAAAAAAGTTGTGGTATATATACCCAGTGGAATACTATACAGCTCTTAAAAAGATAAAATTGCAACCTGCTGTAACTTAGGTGGGATTGGAGCATATTGTATTAATCAAATTAAGTCAGAAGGAGAAAGCCAAATACTGGATGATCCCACTCATTTGTGGTATATAAAGAAACAAAAACAGTGAATTAGGTAGCAGTGAATAGTGACTGATCTTTGATCTTGGATTACAAATCTGAGATCACTAAGTAGTGGGAGAGGGAGAAGGAAAGGACAGTCTAGAAATGGGATTCAGACAATAGTGCAGAATTTTGAGAGCTTTGGTGGTGGTGAAGGTGCAGTTACTTTATCAGAAACAAACAACAGTGTCTTATAACCATGTTATCTAAACTAAAAGAGTAATTTTTAAAAATTGGCATTGGTTTATATAGACACAAAGTAGCGAATATAATGTACTACATCAGTAAATATAAAACTCATGAAATCAACATATGCAGAAAAAGCATTTGATAAGATCCAGTACTGATCCATGATAAACTCAACAAAATGAAAATAGAAGGAATGTTTTTAGTATAGTAAAAAAATATTAGCAACAAACCTACAACAAACATCATATTCAGTGGTAAAAAATGGAAAGCCTTTCCTCAGAGATCAGACACAAGAATGGTGTTCGTTCTCCCCACTGTTACTCAACATAATATTGATAGCCCTTGCCACAGCAGTTAGGCAAGAAACAGATGAAAGGGGAATTGGGAAATATGAACGCAGTGTCATGATTTGCAGATGACATGATATCATAAGCCTCAGGCATAACAGAACTGGCAGAGGAAACCAGGTGTGTGGGACCCGGGGCTGAGATCTCCAAGCCTGCACGGTTTGGGACTGGACCTGTCAGTAGCTAGACAGTTATGCCCTCCAACTGCCCTGTAACCCCAACAACGGCCAGGATCCAGAGATTATCACAACAAGCTCCCGGGAGCGCGCGGCCGCATTTGCGGCCGCGCGACTATTTATTTACTTTTCTCTAAGTTTTCAAGGTACCTTAAATATCCCACCTGCACAGCAGAGCCTGGCAAGCTATCCGTGGTCTATGCCAAATAGACCAAATTGATATGCCAAATCCAGTAATAAATGGATCTCATTCCCCTAACCCTGAATACGCAGAGTCGAGAAGGATATGGAAGGAGAGGCTGATAAAATACCAAGGCAGAAATAGGCTGCCAAAATGCAGAAAAACAAAAATGATTGTCTGTACTTTTAACGCTCATATGCTGACATCTACTGCATCCATTGAAGACCTTATGGTACAAGCGCGAAAGATCAAGTACTACATCATTGGTCTGACTGAAACAAGAAGACATCAATCACATCATGCCGTTTTCGACACTGGAGAAGAACTGTTCCTTGGAACATGTGATAAAAGAGGCGTCGGTGGTGTCGGTATCCTTGTCAACACAAACTTAGCCAGGAGCATTGATTCATTTGAATGCCTAACAACCCGAATTGGACGATTACACTTGAATAGATGTGGCTCACTACTGGCAGTTTCTATCTTTGTTGTCTATGCACCAACATCCAGTTATGGTGAAAGAGAAACTGAGAAGTTCTACATGGAGCTGGAGAAGTTCTATAAAGAAGATCACATCTTCTACAAGATCACTGTCGGTGATTTTAATGCCAAGATAGGACCAAGAAGATCAGTCGATGAACTCCACATCGGGACCCATCGCCTGGAATGGAACGAACAGGGTGACAGACTGTCTGAGTTCATCATGTCAACCAAAACCTTCCATGGTAACTCACAGTTCCAAAAGGCTGAATCTAAACGTTGGACATGGGAGTCTCCCAATGGATGGTTCCACAATGAAATAGACCACATCATATTCAATCGGTGGTTTTGCCTAACTGATGTTGCTGTTGTCCCAAAATTCCAAACGGGATCAGACCACCGTCTTCTTCGTGCAAAATTCTACCTCACAGAACGAGGAGAAAAGAATGCAAGGTTTAAGAAGAGGACTCCCAGAACAACCACCAACTGGGAGCTCTTTGGCTCTGTTGCGGCAACATGGGAAGATGCCGTCATTGACAACATTGATGAGGAATACGATCGAATGATTCAGCACCTCCATGATTGTGCGAGGAATGCCAAGAGAGAGATAACCACAAAAAACCGCCTTTCTTCGAACACTCTTGAACTTATTCGCCAACGTGGCTTGGCACATGCCTCAGGCAACCACAAGCGAACATCCGAACTGGCAAAGCAGTGCAGAGAAGCCATCAAGGATGACCTCAAAAACAAGAGAGCGGCAGTACTGGTAGATGTGGCAGAAGCTGGGAAAAGCATTCATAATGCCCGCCTGTCCTTCACCAACTACAAAACCAAGATGACTGCCCTCCGACATCATGATGGATCTATCACATCTTCCAGAAGGGCAATGGAGAAGATTATTCATGACTTCTACTCAGATCTCTTTAATAGCCACGTCCACTTACCCACATACCACATACCACATGATGGATACGTCGTTCCCAATGTTCTCCCTTCCGAAATCCAACATGCCATCTCGTCGGTAAAGAAACAAAGAGCACCTGGCCGAGACAAGATCAGACCTGAACACCTGAAGAACTTACCATCAGTACTCATCAATACATTGGCTCGGCTCTTCACATGCTACCTGTCTGAATGCAAGGTTCCATCCCAATGGAAAACCAGCAGGACTGTACTACTATACAAGAAGGGAGACATCCACGACATTGGCAACTATCGCTCAATCTGCCTATTGTCTGTCATCTACAAACTGTTCACTCGAGTCATCCTGAATAGGATTAGCAGAACACTAGATGAAGGACAACCATGTGAACAAGCCGGATTCCGAAAAGGATTCAGTACCATCGACCATATCCACACGATTACTAAGCTCATTGAGGTTTCTCGGGAGTTCAAGATGCCGCTCTGTCTAACATTCATTGATTTAAAGAAGGCCTTTGATTCTGTTGAGACAGAAGCGGTTATGGAAGCCCTAGCCAATCAGGGCGTACAAACTCAATACATCAGGATCCTTCGTGAGCTCTATTGCGGATTCACTACCAAGATCTCACCATTCTACAAAGAAGTAATCATCCATATCAAGAGAGGGGTTCGGCAGGGTGATACCATTTCACCAAAACTCTTCAGTGCCACCCTCGAGAACATCATGCGATGACTGAAATGGGAAAGCATGGGAGTGAAGATAGATGGTCGGCAACTACACCACCTCCGCTTTGCTGATGACATCGTTCTAATAACACCAAACATTAGCCAAGTGGCACAAATGCTGAACGACTTTGACCGTGAATGTGGAAAGGTCGGACTACAGCTGAATCTTACGAAGACAATGTTTATGAGAAACAGCCTTGTTCCTGACGCTCCATTCGCTCTCAATGGAACCACCATCTCCGAATGCAACAGTTATATATACCTAGGTCGAGAAATCAACATGATAAATGACCTGGCACCTGAGTTGCGCAGGAGGAATTGAGCGGCTTGGAATGCCTTCAAGAGCGTTGAAGAAATAACTAAAAGGACAAAGAACCTCCAGCTACGAGCACATCTCTTTGATTCCACTGTTCTTCCTGCATTAACATATGCCTCAGAGACCTGGACCCTACGAAAACAGGATGAGAACGCTATTCGGGTCTCTCAAAGAGGAATCGAAAGAGCTATGCTTGGAATATCACGATTCACTCAAATGAGGGATAGAATCTGGAGTTCTGATCTTCATCAACGCTCAAGAATCAGGGATGCTGTCTCATTTGCCAAGACATCAAAAATCAGATGGGCTGGACCGTAATGAGGTTTACAGACAACCGCTGGACTAGAGCCATTACTGATTGGATTCCACGGGACATCAAAAGATCACGTGGACGCCCACCTACAAGATGGTCAGACTTCTTCGTCAAGACCCTGAATGATCGGTTTGAGGCTCTGCATGTTCCTAGAACGAACAGATACCATAGGGCTACGCTAGCACGCAACCGGGATGAATGGAGACGTTACTGGCACCCGCTCGAGGAAATCGATGAATAACGGGGATTAAGTGATTAAGTGATGATATCATACTTAGAAGACCCTAAAGACTCTACAAAATAAATAAGTAAAAACCCTCCTAAAAACAAACCAAAAAATACCCTGTACAATAAAGTGGCGGACTACAGAATCAGCATGCAGAAATTCCTAGTATTCCTTTATGCAAACAATGATTAAAACATTCGTTTAAGAGGCTCCACTTCCTGCATCTAGAGCCACTGTCAAAGATCAGCTGTCGACATCCCTGAGAGTCTGTTGTGGACTCTCAATTCTATTCTGCTGATTTGAGATTCTTCCCTTATCCCAGTACCACATTGTCTTGATACTACAGCTTTATAGTATAATTAAAAGCTGTGGTGGGGGCGGAATCCTCCCATTTTCTTTGCCCCCAGAATTTGCCCCAAGTACTCAGGGATTCTGGGGATAAACCAGGGTCGGCGGCATGCAAGGCAAGCGGTCTACCAGCTGTGCTATTGCTCTAGCCCCGAAATGATGACTTGAATAAAAAGATACCTTGCAGAATAGGAGAAAATATTCACTCACTACAAATCTGACAGAGGACTAGTATTCAAGATATGTAAAGTACTTTGCAAAACTTAAAAGTAGTTTTAAATACCATCAAAAAATGAGAAGTGCTCAACAGACATTTTCATCAGGCATAAGGAAAAAGTACTCTTATCTTCAGGAAAATGCAAATCAAAGCAACAGTGAGATGCCACTTCACACCAGTGAGACTGACATACATCGAAATTGTGGAAACAAACAGGGCTTGTCAGGATATGAGATAAAGGAACCCTCATCCACTGTTGGAATGTGATCTGGTTCAACCTCTATGAAGACCAGCACAGAGACTTCTAAAATTACTAATTGAGCTTCCACAGGGACCTAGAAATTCCAGTTCTTGTCATCTACCCTAAAAGGTCCAAAAATGATCCTATATAAAGGTATTTGCACTATGTTCATAGCAGCACTGTTTACAATACCCAGTATTTAGAAACAATGCAAGTACCCAAGAACAAATGAGTAGCTGAAGAAGTTGTGATTATGAGGATAGAGTGATAGTACAGTTTGTCGGTGTTTGTCTTGCATACGGCCGACCTGGGTTTGATCCCTGGTATCCCATATTGTCCCAGAGTACTATCAGGAATAATTCCTGAGTACAGAACCAGAAGTAACCCCTGAGCACCACTGGTGTGACTCAAAAAGATAAACAAAAAAATAAATGTGATTTATATACACAATGGAGTACTACTCAACTGTAAGAAAAGACAGCCATGCTATTTCCCAATATACAGATAGAACTGGAAGGTATCACGCTGAGTGAAGTTAGTCATAAGGAGAAGGACAAATACACAGTGACTCTCTCGTACGTGAAGTATAGAGAGATATAGTAATGGAATAACATAGCTAATGGCAAAGGACTCTGAGATTTGGCCTGCATGACTGACTTTGCCAGGGGGCCTTGGGTTCGGAGAGCACTTGAGATATTGGGGAGGGATGCTACCATTCCAGTGGTGGGTGTGGTGAAGGAACATTGCATGAAACTCATTAGCATACTGTAAATCAGAGTGCTGAAATGAAAATTGAAAATAAAGTAAAAATGGTGCTGGGAAATGGTGCTCCCATTTTCTTTGCCCCCAGGATTTGCCCCAAGTGCTGAAAGCCATATGCAAATACTCTCATAACATATATATAAATTCAAAATGATTTAAAGACTCGAATATGATACTTGAGACCTTAAAATTGGTAGAAGAAAACCATTTATAAGCCCCTTGGCATCATCCTTAGCTATTGTCTTTCTGGATTCCACTTCAACAGTAAGGGAAATAAACTCAGAAGTACACCCTGGGATGGTATCCAGTAAAAACACTTCTCCATGATGAAAAAAATCATCAAATAAAAAACAGCCTAATAAAGTATATTTGCAAATCATACATCCAACAAGTGTTTAGTACCCCACATATATAAAGAATGCAGACCTCAACAACAGCAAAACCCAAGTTTTAAGAAAGGAGCAGAGGAACTGAATAGACATTTCCTACAGATGTACCGAGGAGACAGTTCCATGGGCTGAGTGAAGCTTTGCATAGGGGAGGCCTGAATTCATCCCCAGGCACTGGGGTAACCCCAAAATCAAAATAATAAGGAAAAAGGAAGACAAGCTGCAAAAATAGCAAAAACATTGGCAGTAAAGGGAGCCTAGTCTACGTATGTTTTGTATTTCCTCGTATCCTCTTGTGGAATCAGGAGAGCCACTGTGGAAAACAATTTGGAGAGTCCTCAAAGCTGGGGAGAAGTATCATATGATCCAGTTGCCTTATTTCTGATTACCCAAAGAACATGAAAACTCTTACTTACTACATTGAAGATGTGGAGACCGAAGTGTCCATCTACTGCAGAGTGGGTAAGATGGATGTTGTACATGGTCATACATGGCTTAAGGACAGGGATATTCTGAGAAATACTTGATGAGACAGTTTTGTTTGAGACTCTGAGTGTGATTTCTCAGTGCGTATAGCCTACTGCATACACTGATTCTGGTACAGCCCGTTGGCATGACCATTGCCTTTGTGGTTTTTGCTTGACAGAAACATCATTAACATGTTGACATTGGCACAAATTTGTGTTAAGCCACATCCTAATTTTATGCTTTTATTTTTTAATTGGTCATCCTATATGGTCCCCTGAGCACCGCCACGAGCAATTCCTGAGTGCAGAGCCAGGAGTAACCCCTGAGCATCACCGGGTATGACCCAAAAAGAAGAAAAAGAAAAAGGAAAGAAAAGAAAAATTAGTAATCCACTTTTGTAAATGTATTATTTTTTTTTCTCTAGATGGACAGAAGTAGTAGGTAGCAATAAGTGCAATGTTTGGAATATTTACTCAGCACGGTAGATGCTGGCTCTCAGGATTTGAGGTGTGTCACCAAGTCAGAAACCATGATGGGAATTGAGTTTTGGTATGGGGGCAGGCTTGCTCTGCACTCAGGGATCACTCCTGGTGGAACCCAGGTACCATATAGGATGCCAGGGATTGAACTCAGGTTGGCCACATGGAAGGCAAGTGCCCTGATGGCTGTATTGTCTTTCCAGCCCCCAAGACAATACTTTTAAGGCAAAATAACATAAAGTATTTTTAACACATACTATAGTGTCTAACATTCGCACAGAGGTAACAACTGTGAGAGATAGGAAGTTTCAGATTTGCAAAACTTGCTTAATGTCCCACAGTCATTCCACAGTGGTGTCTTTCTGATTCAGTTCGCACAATGTCACCTCCATGGTCTCAGGCCATGACAAAGGAAAGTGGCTGGAGTGATTAAAATAGATCTACTCAGAGGAAAAACGCTCTGGATTTTGCACTCACAGCTCTGAGATGGGATGCCCCTTGAGATGGGATGCCTTTCTTTTTTTTTTCTTTTTTCGCCTTTTGGGTCACACCCTGTTGATGCACGGGGGTTACTCCTGGCTCATGCACTCAGGAATTACTCCTGGTGGTGCTTGGGGACCAATGGGATGCTGGGAATTGAACTCAGGTCGGTCTCGTGCAAAGCAAATGCCCTACCCGCTGTGCTATCGTTCCAGGCCCTCGGGCTGGCTTCTTTAAGAGGGTCATCTGTGGGACTGTGTCCCCGAGCAGGCACGAGGATGTTTCCATAAGTGCTGGCACATGGCAGACATGAGTGAGTCCCAGCACATACCCTGTAGGAAGCGGCGGCGAGGCCAGGATGCTGCCCAGGGGAGCAGGAGTGCGGGCTTGTTCTGTCCCTGTCAGCCTTGCAGCCCCTCCAGAACCCCACCTGCTCAGCTGAACAGACCACCAAGGAGCGTACAGCCATGTGTTGGAGTTGGCACCAGACTTTTTTTTTCTTTGCGTGGCCTTATAACAAGCTTGTCTATTTCCTATTTAAAGAAACGAAAAGGAAAACACCAAGCGGTTATTTTTCACATGCCCACTGGAGGGTTTGTCAAGATAGCGCCGAGCGGCAGCGTGCAGTGACCTGTTGGACAGGAATGTGTGCTGCTTCTCAGCGTGTGCTCAGACTCCCTTGAGCATCTGTTGGCCGGGTGCTTGTTAGAAATCCAAATTGGTGACTTTAGGCCAGAACTCCAGAATCACAGGTCCTGGGAATCTCAAGAATGCTGGAAGAGTGGCTGGGAAAGAGGGCTCCAAGGACAAGAGTGTGTGATGTGCCGGCGGAAGGCCCAAGCGCCAGCCCTGGCACTGAGTCAAGAGTAGTGCCTGAGGACCGTCAGGTGTGTCCCCACCCAGCAGTACTCAGGGTTTACTCCTGGCTAGGCTTTCAGGTATCACTCCTAGTGGTGCCCAGGGGACCATTTGGGGTGCCAGGGATCAAACATGGGTTGACCATGAGCAAGGCTAAGCTCCTTACTCTCTGTACTATTGTTTTACCCCTCCTCTCCGAAAAATAGGAAGAAAGAAAGAAAAAACTTTTAACAGACAAGTAGGGCGTTTGCCTTGTGTATGGCCGGTCCTATTGAGCCGGGTTCGATTCCTCCGCCCCTCTCGGAGATCCCGGCAAGCTACTGAGAGTATCTCGCCTACATGGCAAAGCCTAGCAAGCTATCCGTGCCGTATTCGATATGCCAAACACAGTAACAACAAAGTCTCACGATGGAGACGTTACTGGGCCCGCTCAAGCAAATTAGTAATTATGTAAATGGGGCTGTACAGTGTTAGGTGCTTGCCTTGCTTGCCACTGACTGCAGTTCCTTGGATTCTCTTTACTACATGGTCCCCTAAGCACGACTGGGGTGATGATGACACCCCTAAGCACAGAGGAGAGAGTGGCCCCCACTACTGCCAAGTGTAGCCCAGCACCCACCCACTCCCCAATGATATAAACTAATGCTTGAAAACTACTTATGAGGCTTTAAAAATCATAAAAAGACATTGTTGTGAAGCTGAGGCAGCTTCGCACAACTGAAACTCTATAAGCATCTCATGGTTTCCTCATCCTCAGTAGGGACATAATGGTGAGCTGGCGCTACAGTGCAGTAGGTAGGCATATGTCTTGCATGTGACTGACCCTGGTTCAATCCCTGGCACCCCATCCACATCCCCTGAGCCCACCAGGAATGAACTCTTGAGTGCAGATCTAGAAGAAAGCCCAGTGCACTGCCAGGTGTGGCCCCAAACAGAAAACTAAAATTGGGCGTAATGGGCCAGGGAGATCACTCAAAGGGCTGGTGTGCTTGATCCCAGCACTGAATGGACTCCCTGGCACCACAGGGAGGTGATCGCTGAGCACACGTCTGAGTGGCCCCTAAGCATCACCAGCTGTTGTTCAAAATAAAATGGGGGTCACCTAGAGAATTCTTTGAGGAGCAAATGAATGCAGGCTTACAACTTGCTTATCGCTCTCTGAAACAGTACACATTGACCATTAAGTTAGTGTAATCAGATAATACTTCGATTTTATAAACGCCTGGTATTGTCTTAGTCCTTAATCTTTTAAGATTTTATTTTGACAGGGAGGTATTCCAGTGAGATGATCCTCAGGGGCTGCAGAGACTTCGCACACGGGCACGTGCCCAGCCCTGTGTGCTGTGTCCCTAGCCCAGCATTAGCTTTTGTCACAGCGGTCAGAAATTGTATGGCTTGGACCCAGTTCAACGTTTATCCAATGCCTGTGGATAAAGCAGCATCCTACTGGAGGATGTAAAAGAAATAAGACACGTGTTGTCCTTACAGATACTAAAATCTAACTAATGGGGGAGGGAAACAATAAATAGAGACATATTTGCAGTGGCAAATAGAGACATGTTTGCCATGCATAAATAAGTCAACTTACTTGGCAGAGAACTGGAAGAGGTTGCTCATATATGTGAACTCTGAGAAAGGAATGGCTTTAAAATTGATCATTTTTGCAGATGTGGGGAACCAACCAGGGCCTCATACCTGTGAGGTGTGTAGCCTGCACTCAGCTACGTCCCTTGTCTGAGACAGATCTCTCTGGTGAAGAGCAGAGGGCAGGATCCTGATCCTCGTGCTTCCCTTCCCTTGGCTGTCCTTGCTGATGACCAGGGTCCAGACATATCCCCTTGACTGTGGTGCTCATACATTTTAGACAGGCTTCTTGGGAGTCGCTCTTCCGTTTGCCGAGCGTGCGCACGCTAGCTGTGGTACTCCCCAGAGCGTCCACCTGACTGTGTGCCTGCACACTGCGCACTGGTACTCTCCAGGAGTAAGTACCGCACCTGGTTGTGTGCCTGCATATTGTAGCGGTCCTCCTGCTCACTAGAGCTTACTCTCCAGGAGTATCGAGTGGCGGTTTTATTGCCAGGGGGTGCAAGGATGAGTGCTGCTCAGGCCCTACAGTAACCTTGGGGTTACCTGGGCCACCAGGGCAGTGCTCAGGGGCCACTGGGGCTGCTGGAAGTGCTTGGGGTCCTTCAGGGCTACACCCAGTGATGCTCATGGGATCAGGTACTGGAGATACTGAGTTACCTGCAAACACCTTAGCAGCTAGACTGTCTCCTGCCCCTCACCTTATTTTTTTGAAGCTCAGAGATTTACAGTATGCTTTTGCTTGTTCATATGTTGTTGAGAAAATAATAGATTATGTTATATTTTTTTGCAAATACCTTTAAGAGGCACTTATGTCATAAAACTGAAATTACCCAACAATAGGAGGAGCGGGGAGGAAAAGATAGATTCTAGGTGCTGTAAGCGTGGTTCTTTGGTGGTACTGAAGCACAGTCAGTGTTGTCATTAAAACCAGCAAGGCTGGGGCTGGAGCAATAGCACAGCAGGTAGGGCATTTGCCTAGCACACGGCTGACTCGGGTTCAATTCCCAGCATCCCATATGGTCCTTCGAGCACCACCAGGAGGAATTCCTGAGTGCAGAGCCAGGAGTAACCCCTATGCATCACTGGGTGTGACCCAAAAAGAGAAAAAAAAACCCAGCAAGGCTAACTCTTTGAAACCAGGTTGCCTAATCTATAATTTTTCTGAGATTCAAAAAACAATGGGAAGGCTCATGCTCTGATGCCATAATCACAGTTTGAGAAATGACTTATTCTTGCACACAGATTTTCTTTGTAGCATCAGCAGATATCCACCACTAGGACAGGGACTAATTTATTGATTTGGGGGTGTAACCATATTGTGAAATTGCTACTCGGTTATTAGAGAATGCAGCGTCTGCCTGTCCTGATGGAACGATGTCTGTGTAAGAAAGAAAGGGAAAGACCATGCATAGAGTGTGCGTGCTATAATCTGGGTACTTTCTCGTAAGATACTAAACTTGAATCTCTCTAGATTATTATTGGAAAGACATCCAGATGCTAGTGACGGGGGTTACTGCAGAGACAGGGAATGAATGGCTATGGGTCAGGGGCAGGAGGAAGACATTCTTTTTCTCTGAAAGACTAATGAAAAACACTATAGCAGTTGAGATGAATGTTTCTCAGTGAAATTAAGGAGGGAAGACTAAAGGATAAAAAAACACTTCATGTTGCTTTTATCTAACAGTTTTTAAAAACTGAATGGGTAATTGTAACATCTCTTTCTATGAGAAACATATAATTACTCCATAAGTGGAAATAATATCCTGCTATTGTTATTTTTAGGTGGTGATAGTGGACTGGATGGTTTGGGAGGACCAACAGGTGTACAGCTTGGAAGTCCAGATAAGAAAAAACGCAAGACAAATGCACAGGTAAGTTGACGTTCCTGTAATAACGTATTTTTTCCTCTGCTTATGTGATTACCCTAATGACAAAATTTGAAATCTGGTCATGGGTTTTACTTCCTATACATATTCAGAACCTAACCCTGAATTCTGCAACGACTGTTTCTTTTTTGTTTGTTTTGGGATCACAGCTGATGGGACTTACTCCTGGCTCTGCTCAGGGATCACTTCTGCTGGTGCTCGGATGATCTTAACTGTCCTGTGCCAGATTCAGACAGGGATGGACCTCATGCGAAGCAAGCCTCTTACCCCTACTATCTTTCTGGCCCAGTGATTGTATTTTTAACTTTGTTTTATAAGTCTGCAGCTTGTGGTTTTTCTTGGGCTGTAGGCCTACAGTGAATATGGGAAGAAAGAAAGAGCAGAAAAGCTCAAATGCTTCTATTCACATCTAGTTTTTGTTTTCCTGGCGGTGCTCGGGCGACCATATGGGATGCTGGGAATCAAACCCACGTGCAAGGCAAATGCCCTACCCGCTGTGCTATAGTTTTAAAAGGTATAAGTGCCTGTCATTCTAAAAAAAGTTTAAAATGTATGAAGACAAGTTGTCACTAAGTAACATTTAAAGAGTCCCAGTGATCCTGTGCCGTGGTACTGCTGTCCCAGCGTTACCATACGGTACCACCTTTAGTCATCAATAATCTGTACTTCGAAACACAGATTATTTTGTGAATAATACAGATCAATAATCTGTATTACTATAAACAAGTTGGGGGGGAGCACACCCCGCAGTGCTCAGGGATTACTCCTGGCTCTGCACCTAGGAGCACCTTCTGGTGTTGCTCGAAGTTGGAGCCAGGGATCAAACCCAGGTTAGCTTCATTGCAAGGCAAGAGCCTTATCCTCTGTACTCTCTCTGGCCGCCACATACTGGCTTATAGGCACCTATGTTTTAGAGTTGAATCACGGTTTTATGATGTAAGCTGAGAGTACATGTGATATGTGTGCAGATTCCTTTTTTCATTTTTCGGCTTTGGCCTCCCATCTCTCCAGCCTACAGTGCGATTAAAACTGGAAGAGTTTCCCAGTCTGAGACTGAGAGCTTCGTGCTTTGAAAATGCTTCCTGGCTACTCCTTAAAAAAAAATTTGATGCTGTTTATTGTTCTTTAACTTGATGGCTATTTGGAAATAGAAGACAAATTTTAATTAGAATTTAAAATGTCCAGTTCTAGAATTCAGGGCATGTATAGTAAATAAAAATCATGCTCCTGAAGCTTAATTTTGAAGGGGGAAATGCATTTGGAGTTTGAAGTAAAAACAGATTTGCACTACAAAAGCATTTTTTTATTTATCTTGCTTAGTGATAGAAACCTACACGATTTTATCATGAACTGTAATGAAATATTAGGCATTAAACGACCAAGTAAAGGATTAAATTTTTGTTAACACCGCAAGAGAAATCTTACCAAACTAGTTTCCTAAATGTTAAGATAACGGGATAATATGTTGCGGTTGTTTTTGTTTTCTTCTCTATTTTATTTTCTGGTTTTTTTTTTGGGGGGGGGGCACACTTGGTGATGCTCAGGATTAATTCCAGGTTCTGTGCTCAGGAATCACTTCTGGTGGTGCTCGAGGGATCATATGGGACGCTTGGAGTCGAACCTGGGTGGGTAGCACGCAGGGCCAGAGCTTTCCCGCTGTGCTGTCACTCCAGCCCACTGTTACGGTTTTTTTTTTGTGTGTGTGGGGGGGCCACCCAAGCTGTGCTGAAGAGACTCCAAGGCTCAATCAACCAGCTGACCCGCAGTTCGTTTTGCGGGCCCTCCCTCCCGCAGCCAGGGACACGTGCAGACTGGGGGCCTGGGAGACCCTTCTGGAGGTGGTCGGGGGCCTGGAAGGCAGACCCCACCGTGCAGAGCCAACTGCGAATCCCAGCCGTGGAAGCGTGGTGTGCCTTAACCCCTGCCCCAAGCAGGAACCAACCAACCAACCAACCAAACAAACAAACAAACAAACAAAAAACCCATGTAATTGTCTTTCATCGGAACCTTGTCTCCTCCTTGGTCTTCCCGTTTCAGGGCCCTTCCTTCCCTCCGCTCTCGGAGTACGCGCCACCGCCAAACCCGAACTCGGACCACCTCGTGGCGGCGAATCCCTTCGACGACAGCTACAACCCCGTTTCCTACAAGCCGGTGCCGTCGGCCGCGGGCGCGTACCTGGGCCCCGGCTACCCGGGCCTGGGCGGCGGCGGCGGCGGCGGCGGCTACGGCCCGTTCCGGATGGCTCCGCACGCGGCGGCGGCCCGGGCGGCGGCCCCCTACGGCGCGCCCTACCCGCTCCGGGGCCAGCCGCACCCGCACCCGTTCCCGCAGAACGCGCTGGGCCTGGGCTTCGGCCGCCCGCACGCCCTGAACTTCGCGCCCCCCCGACGGCGCGGGCTTCGGCAGCCCGGCGTTCGGCGGCGGCGGCGGCGGGCTGGGCCAGAACCAGAACGCCGGGCTGCCCAACCAGCCGCACTTTAGGCCGGCGCCGGCCGAGAGCTTCGGGCCGCCGCCCGCGCCGCCCGCCGCGCCGCCCGACCTGGCCTTCGCGCCCGCGGGTGGCAGCTCCGCCTTCGCGGCGGCGGCGGCGGCAGGTGCCCTGGAGCCCGGAGCCGCCGCCGCCGCCGCCGCCTTCCTCCCCGCGCCCGGAGCCTTCGCGCACGCCAAGGCGCCGCCCGCCAGGCCCGACTTCGCCCCGGCCGCGCCCAGGCCCGCGGCGCCCGCCCCGCACCTGGGCCTGGACGAGGCGGCCCCGGGGCCCCCCGAGCCCAAGGGCGCGGGCCGGCCCGGCGCGCCCGCGGAGCCCGGCCGGGGTGGTAGCAGCGGCGGCGGCGGCGGCGGCGGCGAGGCCAGCGCCAGCGCCAGCGCCAACGGGACGCAGCCCCCGCCCGCGCCGCCCCGGGCCGCCCCCGCTCCCGACGGCGCCGCTGCACCAGCAGCCCCCGAGAAGGGCGCCCAGGCCGCCGCCGCAGCCGCAGCTGCGCAGCCCCCGCGCCTCGGGCCGGCCGCCGAGCCCGTGTACCCGTGCGGCATCTGCACGCGCGAGGTCAACGACGACCAGGACGCCATCCTGTGCGAGGCCTCGTGCCAGAAGTGGTTCCACCGCGTGTGCACGGGCATGACCGAGACGGCCTACGGGCTGCTGACGGCCGAGGCGGCCGCCGTGTGGGGCTGCGACGCCTGCATGGCCCGCGACGATGTGCAGCTCCTGCGCGCGCGAGAGCCCTTTGGGCGCCCGGTGGCGGGCAGCGGCGACGCGTAGCTAGCGGGGCGCGCGGCGGGGGTCCCCGGAGGGCTGGGACGGTGACAGTGGGACACCCCCCCCGGAGATGCATAGGGCGCATCACTCCTGCCTCTGCACTCAGGAATCCCTCCTGGCGCTGCTGGAGGACCCTTTGGGATGCAGGAGGCAAACGCCCTCCCCGCTGTCCAGCCCCACGGGAAGACGGTTTTTGCCCTCCAGTTGTCCTTCTCTTGTGCTTCATCACTAGTGCAAAGTCTGTCATGTCTTCGTTTGCCCCCTTCAAAATGATGCACACGGAGAGGCTTTAGACGAGGGTTAGGAAGGGGAACGGTGGCATTTATGATCAGCATCAAGGCCTCCTCAAAGCTTCAGACTCATAGAGCAAAGTAGGCGAGTTTTGACTTTTTTGACAAGTTAGAGTGGTTGCGGAAAATGTTGATTTCCGTGCTGGACTTTGGTGATAGCACATTATATGCATTTAGTTCGAGACTTAGCCCCCCCCCCCTCCCCCAGGAGCTACTTAACGTTTTCAAAACGAAATACACATAACTGTAAAGAAAGCATATAAATTAATGGGTACTAATAGAATAAGATTGTGATGCCAGATTTTCCTCCCCCCTCTGGGGTTCTTAAACTTAGTGGCTTTCACATTTCCAAGTCAGGATTTCCAGGGTATCTGTTTGTACAGGTATGAAACAGGTGTTAGCATGTGGTAGACGCTTAGTGTTTGTTAACTAATCTGTGGATTGTACCACACAAAATTGACTGTACTGGATTAACTGAAAATTGCAATCAGGAGACTTGAGTTTCTAGTTGTGCTACTTGAAACTTAACAGTGTCATCATGCTCTTCATTTTCAATTATTGAGTTGTTTTGCTGTTGTGTTCCAGAGAAATAAAGGATAACAGTATCTTCAAAAGAATCTTAAATACTTTAAGAATATATTTTTAGCTGAGA
Organism: Sorex fumeus; assembly: GCF_029834395.1. NCBI lineage: Eukaryota > Metazoa > Chordata > Mammalia > Eulipotyphla > Soricidae > Sorex > Sorex fumeus. The sequence continues at coordinate 11,953,853 of NW_026606086.1, read as the reverse complement.
CATACTGCAAATGAGGTAAGTAGAGTCGCCAATTCAGCTTTATGAGACTCTTGCTAAAGAACTGGGTGGTGATTTGGAAGATTGTTTTGGGACCCCTGAGTTTGAAAATGAACCCTGGGAGCCAGGGAGGCAGTTCAGGAGAAAAGCACACACCTTGCATGAGACTTAGATTTAACCCCCCCCCCCCCCCAAAATGAGCTTTGGTGCAGATAAAAACTCATTTTAAGCAAAGATCAGTGAAGAGCTAGCATGAAAGCAAACTCATAATTTGATCCCTTGTAGCAGAAAAAATGTTCTGCTATGACTGGGAAGTATAAAAATGGACCTTCAGAGTGCTGACTTCGGGACCGCCCCCAGTGGTGCTTATGGGCCTCTCTTGACTCTGCTCCGGGATTGCTCCCAGTGGTTCTTGGCGGACCATATGGTGCCAGGTCTGAGTCTCCAGCATGCAAAGCCTGTGCACTAAGCACTTGATCTCTCTCTCCCAGGCCTTGAAAGAATACTATTTTTTAATCAATCATAACTTCAGACCAAAAAAAGCAGTGATGGCAGTTTACATAATGATTCAGTATTAGTAAAGCACCTAAATTCATGCGATCAGGAATGACTCCCGAGCACCAAGATGGGAGTAACCCCTGAGCACTGCCAGTGTGACCCCCCCCAAAACCAAAAACAATTATGCACGAAAAGTTTGCTTTAAAGAACTTCCTCTGGTTAATAAACATGAAGCCGCCCTTTTACATGACAGCACATGGCCCCAGCATGCCATGAGCCACAAAAGCTAATTGAAGTTTTGTCATATTTTATCATGGGCTGGAGCGATAGCACAGCGGGTAGGGCGTTCGCCTTACAAGCGGCCAACATGGCCGACCCGAGTTCGATTCCTCCGCCCCTCTCGGAGAGCCCGGCAAGCTACCGAGAGTATTCGATATGCCAGACACAGTAACAACAAAGTCTCCAATGGAGACGTTACTGGGCCCGCTCGAGCAAATCGACGATCAACGGGAGGGCCTTTACCTTACCTTACCTTATCATGTCTGTAATAATCACCGAATCTTTACCCGGCAAGCTTCCATCTTTTCAGCATTTGGAGTTTTGTTTTTAAGAAACAGTTTTTTGGCAAGAGAGATTGGATAGGAGCTAAGGCCCTGGCCTTGCCTGCACCCCCTGTAGCTCCCTGACACCACATGGTCCAGAGGAAAGAACCAGAAACAGCCCCCGAGCACTGCTGGCCCACAAATAAAAGCCATGCGAATGGAGAAACAACATTTCCCAATTGATAAGCAGTCATTAGGAGATTTGAGTAAACCAACAATTTATGCGTTTTACAAAAATGAAATTTAATATCCTGTTAGAATTATTACTGCTCATAATACATATTTTGATGCATATGCATAAAGATTTTTTAATAGCAGTTTAATTTTGACCTCACAAACACAAGTTTCATGTAGCACAAAATAATAGGTTTTCTCCATGTGCTTATGACTAGTTAGAGTACAGGATATGCCCAAGAGGGTCAGAAAGGATCATATGTAGGGCTCTTGCCTTGCATGCAGTGGACCCAGGCATGATCCCTGACACTGCAGATGGTCTCCAAGCACTACCACTAGTGACCCCTGAGCACCTCCAGGAGAGCCAGGAATAAACCCCAGCCCTCCACCCCAAATTGCAATCATTGTAAAAAATGTCTTTTCAATTTAAGAAATGAAGTTACATAAACTCTAGTACTGGGTTCTCTAGTACTGTGTGTTGGAAGTATCATTCGAAGCAAATTCAAATGCGGTATTTGAAACTAACTCTTAATATTTGACATGTGCTGAAGCATGCTTGAAGATTCCCTTCTGCTTACATCACTTTAGAGACACAGTTTTCTAAATGTTTTGAGGTATCTAGTCATTTTGTTCTTGACATACTAGTGAGTCACTATATCCAGTATTCCCTGTTTTAGCATCAGTTATCTTTTTTGTGTGTGTTTCTGAATACAGCTAGTCAGTATGTAGAATACTTGTATTCTAAGGTGTCAAGACTACATGGTAGTACTTGAGTTATACTCATTGATAAAATTGACTTGTAGTTTCTAGTTCACAGTATCAGTAATTTGGTGAAAATGAAATAACCTCTCCCAAGCTAGTTTTAAAGATGCTTGATTTTTTTCTTTCATTTTTATTTCCACGTGATGGTCTTTTAAAACTTAAAACTAATGAATTTTCATTAATGTATTTAGGTCTTCAAAGCATCTTACATAAATAAAGTATGTAAAGACTCAAAAGAAAAATCCCAGTTTATTCTGAAAATCATAGGCAAATTATAATCTGGCTGGTGAATGGCTTTATGTACTTGAGTTAATTTTCATACAAGTCACACATTTGTCAACAAATAAGTCAAAACATGTCTTTTGGAAGGAATGTTTGAGTACAGAATATGCCCAATAGGGTCAGAAAGGATCATAGGTAGGACTATAGATGGCCTGTACCACAGAACCAACTTGCTCTGTTTGACCAGCAGAAGACTACTATGTAAACTGATACTCCTTGCTTGCTTTTTTTTTGGGGGGCCACCCCCAGCAGTGCTCAGAGCTTATTCCTGGCCCTGAGCTAGGGGTCATTCCTGGAAGGCCCTATGAGGTGCCGGGATCCAACATGGGTCAGCAGGTGTGAGGCAAGCACCCTACCTGCTACATTGTTGCTCCAACCCCTGATGTGGCATTCTTATTTTGAAATTTATTGCTCTACGCTTTAAAAAATATTCAGTGGTGGAAAGTAATGCCTGTATAGCACTAGCATCACACCTTTTTGCTGTGAATCTTTTTTTTCCCATTGAGTGACTTTATCGTGTGCGTACAAAGGCACATACACAACAGAGCAGAAAATCTTGGAGTTTCTTCTACCTTTCCAAGTTTACCCAAGTCCAGCCTGACTGATAAGCTGCAGTGAGGCTTCTCACTAAGGCCAAGATACTGACCCAAAATTCTACAGCATCAGCTCCTTTCTCAGGACTTGTTTATTTCACTAAAGAATTTCTGGTCCACTTGCTTCTAGATGCTATTTTACTGGACTCACTAATACTCAAATAAATTAGCTGGTAAGAGAAAAACAAATTATTCTTCGGATAGAGTGCTTAGAACTAGATTTGTGATCTGTGTTTTCCTTTTGTGTGAAATACTTCGGAGTAATGATATTCTGAGTATTGTTATTCAAATTAGGTCGTGTATATAAAACAAGATTTTCTTGTACTAAATCTGGTTCTTCATATACTAGTGTGTTATTCAAAATCAGTTTTTTTAGTGTTTTGTTTTTTCTTTTGGATTCCCAACTCTACCTTCATGGTAGGTGGGAAAACTCACTAGTATGGGTTGCCATGAATTGTGTTGACTTTAATTTCAAAAAAATAAATATCAGGAGTCTTCATCAAATACTCTTTCAGACATGCTCATCTTAAGCATTCTAATAAAGACAGTCCAACTCTCGTAGTAATTGCATTTGATAGTGAAATTAATAAGCAGTGATTTTAAGGGAGCTCACATACATGAGCAATTTGTGAAATTTTTTATCTTTTTTTTTTTTTTAGTTTTTTGGGTCACGCCTGGTGATGCACAGCGGTTACTCCTGGCTCTGCACTCAGGAATAAATTGCGTTGCTCAGGGGACCATATGGGATGCTGGGAACTGAACGTGGGTCGGCCATGTGCAACGCAGACGCCCTACCCACTGTGCTATCACTCCAGTCCCAATTTTTTATCTTTTTAATTAAAAATTAAAAACATCCTGACTCCCAAAATTTATTTGTAAATAGTGATTTGGAACTCTGTATAAAATTATCTGAACCTTAGGAAATCTCATAAAGGCTTAAACTCTAGGTTACTTAACCTACCATGGTGTACTGGATGCCCCCCTTTCTAGGAACTGACCCTTGTAGAGGGAGAAATAAGCAATGGTTAATCCTTTCCCCTGATGTGATTCAAGAAGGTGAAGTTCTTTGGTGCATTTCCCACCTGCCCTGTCACCATCCCAAACTCTCTGGTGACAGGCTATAGATAAGATTTTGTGCTTTTCATTTTCCAGCCTTTTCTCAGAACACCCTGGTCTCTGAGATGCTTTGGTGGGCTACATTGGAAGGGAAACGTGTTTCACGCCAAAGTGTGGACAAAGATAGTCAAGAAAGTGGGATTACATTTCTTTGTCCTGTTTAAGAGCTGTCTACTGCAGCTTCAGATGCACATTTCAGTCACCATGGGAAACAGTGTCTAAAAAGTACTTTCCAATTCTTCCTTCAATTGTCGGAACTTTTTAGTTTTCTTCTACTTCTGATCTCTGAAGTTTTCTTCTCATTTCCAAATGTTGGAAACTTCCTCTTTTCTCTGTTTCATTCATCGTTCAGTAGTCACATCTACGTCCTCCCAGCATGGTATGGCGGTGGGAGCTTAGAGACACCCCTAGTGGAAGGAGGCAGTGATGGGAACTTCACGTCACTCAAGAAAAGTTGCTCTTCAGGAAACAAAGGGAAGCCAGCTAGATCTTAGCCATCCCTTACAAAATCCACCAGATGCTCCCTGATTTGACACTTCCTATCAAATCCAATTGATCAGCTGCATCTTCCTCATATTTTGTGAAAACCATGTTACTTGCAACTATATCAAAATGTATTCTAAATATCTGTACCTTTCTTGTTCGGTAGAAGAGATAGATGATGTTGCTTGTTAGTCTAAATATTATCTTTTATAAGAGAAAGTCCTGCTTCTTACCATGATGTATGTGACTTAAATGACTGTTTCATATTAAAACTATTTCTTCTTTATGTACTGTTTACATATACCTCTTTTTGGGATATTAGTTCAGTACTTTTATACAAAACTGAGTGTGTTCCACATTGGTGACATGTATTTTTGCAGTATTTTTCGTTTTGGTCGTAGAGCATGTCTGAAGTAACACATGCACTAGTACTGTGGTTTGTGGCAAAATTACTGTAATTCAAATTGGAAAATAAAGTGTTTCCAGACTTTGTCCAACATTTATTCCTATGGCAAAGGAAATTACTATGTAATACTGATTATTTCTTAATGCTGGTATGTTTAAGCTACTCTATGAAGTATGTGAAACATCTATGAAGTATGTGAAACATATGAATTAGCAGATGGCTTGATGTCTTTAAAATGGGAGAAATGGGTAAAGTTTGGTGTTAGCACTAATAAATACTTCTTAAAAGTTTGATCTTTTTCTTACAATTATAATTTACTAAGGAAATATCTTAATTGACAGTGTATATTGAAATTCTTATGGACCATACTATTAAAATTATATACTTGGCTTTGAACTTATTCTGATAATGTCCAACTAAAACAAGATATTATTCCCTCCTCCATAATCAAAATAAGTAGTATTAAACTTCATTTATTAAGAAACTATTGGAACACAATAAAACTACTCTGATTTGTTTAGACTATACAGCCATTGAGATAAAGACTTGGTGTTTACTTTATATTCCAATGAAAATACTTGCTAACCGAAGTCGTATACAAGGTTTTCTAGAAAAATTTTAATATTGGAAAAATTTTAAATGATCTGAGGCATTTAATTCAGAATATATGTTTAAATGCATTATTTTGTCAGTAAAACAAGTACCTGAAACAAGTGAAATGCAAAATACTTGGCCAATACAAATTTATAGAATCGAAAGGAAAAATATGTGAGTGCTTAAACTGCAGGGTTTTCTTTTTTTTTCCAAAATGCTCAAGATTTTAGACTTTACTCATTTCAACTATCCTGAATTAAGATTTGGCTTGTCAGGGGCCCAAGCAGCACTTGTCCAGCAGGTAGGGCACTTGCCTTGCACATAGCCAACCCAAATTTGAAATTTGGCATCCTCTATGGTCCCCTGAGCGACCACCAGATGTGATTCCTGAGTGCAAAGCCAGGAGTAACCCCTGAGTATTGCCAGATGTGCCCAAATGCAAAAAAAAAAAAAAAAAAAATCACTCCTCAGGGCTAGAGAGTTAACTCAGCAGCCCAAGCACATGCTTAGTATGCAGAAGGCATGGGTTCAATCTCTGCTTCACTTTGAATGGCCTTGCCAGCACCTCTGAGCAACAATCCCAGGAGAACTGGTTATGGGCCAAAGTACAAAACAGGAACCCTCACCCCCACCCCTGGCAAAACCAAGACTGCTCATCAGTGATAGATGTTACAAGCTACAATCTATACTGTGGGATATCTCCATATAGCTTCACTTTTGGCCTGGTTTGATGTACTTTGTATATTAATTGACTGTTGACAGGAGCAATATAGAAATAAATCAGATTCGGTTCCCTTTTGGGGTGTGTATGGGTCACACCCGCTGATGCTTAGGGCTTACTCCTGGCTCTGTGCTCAGGAATTACTCCTGGAGGTGCTCAGGGGACCATATAGGATACTGGGGATTGAACCTGGGCTAGCCATGTGCAAGGCAAACGCCCTACCTGCTATACTAGCTCTGGCCCCTTTTTCAGTTCTTAATGTTTTGTAAAATGCCAACCATCCGGCTGTGCCATAATCCCATTACATTTTACCTGGATATCCACTTTTTCATGGATTATTTTTTTTGTATTACAAATTTAGAACATCATCTTAGGGATTTATTTTCTAGTATTTTCAAGCTTTTAAAACTGCATGTTTCTACTTTAGATCATAGAGGTATAAATACATGAATAATTATTGAAAAAATTTAAGTATGAAATGACTAAGTTACCCCAAATTATTTAATAAATCAATAAGTTCTTGTATTAGTTACTTTTCTCAGAAAAATTAAATTGGCTTGGCAACTGTGTGGCAACTGGCAAAAGTGACAAAGGATGCATAGTTTGATGTTCTAAGGGCCTCCAAGTATTAAAACAATTCTCAATTCCGATACCTTTTAATAATTGTAAGCCAATTCTCTTTTTGAGATAGGTATCTCTTATAATTCCTCTTTTTATAGCTTTTCCTTCTTCATTAAGCATCGTGCTAGAATTTTAAATTGGGATTTAACTTACTCTTCTGCATTTTCTTTAGATAGTAGACAAGTAGTGGTGCTATTGTACAAACAATTCATGGTATTGTCTTTTTTTTTCAGGGATCATGCTGTCATTTATGCATTGTATAAAGAATGTTATTTATTAGTATATAGTCTATTAATAGAAATGATGTATAGCAGGCTTGCTTGAACAATATATATTGTTTGTTTCCTATAGTGTTATGATTCAGATTATTTTAAATAAAGCTAGTTTTCAAAGAGAAGAGTAACCTTTTATTAGTGCTTAAATTTCATCAGGACAAGTAGGTGTGACAATGTTGGCTTTGGATAAATGTTGCAGGAATCAATAAACAGGGAAATAGTCTGCAGCCTACCAGGAATGTAAAGTTACTTTGAGGAGCATGCCACTATTTTTTAAAAAGCCTAGTTGCAGACTTCCTTTTACAGTGGAGTTTAGCTTTATCACTGATCTCTGTGTTTCCTTAAGAAAACATGAGTATAACGCATCTCATTTTGATTTGAACCTATTAGCATTTCAGTTCTATGAAAAGAAAATTTATTGGAAACGATTTCTGAAGCAGAGACACCGCTGTAGCAAGATAAAGAACAAAGTTGACCAAGGATGTTAGTTAATGGTAGGGCATATACTTTGCATGTATGAAGCTGTTGGTTCATTCCCCAGCACCCAAAACGGGGCTGGAGAGATAGTACAACAGGTACGTATTTGCCTTGCACTTGGCCAACTGGGGTTAGATCCCTCACACCCTATAAGAACCCCTGAACACGACCAAGAGTGATCCCTGAGTGCAGAACTAGAAGTAAGCCCTGGACATAGCTGGGTGTGGCCCCCAAATTAAAAAAAAAAAACCCACACCAAACACCAATGTATTGTTTGAATGATTCCTTTTACAAAGGCTGCTGAAGTGTGAAGCGCCTGTCAGGTGCCTTGAGTCTATGATGTGAAAATTGGTAGTATGAAAGCAATTGTGATTGTAATCATTTCAGTTGATAGAAATTGCATTAATTTGAATGACCATAAAATAATATTACATCAAGATAAAAACTTGAATGAATGAAAGCTCTATTTCATTGTGAAAGGGGAATGATTTTTTTTTTTTAATGAAAAGTTTGCTTCGGAGAGAAAAGATCGACAAAGCTTTCAGATGAAGTAACGTTTGAATTGATGTTCTAGGACACACTATAGAAAATGTAATATTGATAAATACCAAAAGATAAATTTTGGAATCAATATCAATATAAACATATGTATGGTCAAAACAGAGCTAGAAAGAAAGCATTAACTAGGACTGGGGAATAACTCCAAGGGCTGATACACTTGCTTTGTATGCTGAAGGCCTGCCTTCAGTCCTGCCAAGATGTGGTCCTCCAAGCACTAAGCCAGGAATAACCCCTGAGCACTGCAAAATGTGAAAAAAAGAAAAAAGAGGGCAAGCAACAGACTGCTCAATCCTGAGTTGAGAAGCAGACCTTCTCATCTTGCGTAGCAATGAGATCTAAAAAGGTTACCACATTTTAGAATTATGAGATAAAGTAGGACTATGTGGGAAATGAGTTAACTTGAGACAATTTTAAGTCCTAATAAAATGAAATTATATGGACCAAGAAACTCTTTAAAAGGGAGGGTAGGCAGGTAGTAGATGAGAAAGCTCTTGGGGGCAAGTAGTGGTGAGATCTTGGTACTCTGATGGTGGCTGTAGTGCAATAGCTTGAATGCCTGAAGCATTGAGAATATTGCAGATCATGTTACTTCAAGTTTAGAACAACAAAGAAACATAGAATTTTCTCAAACTCTCACCCAAAGTAAATTGAACACCTAATTCTTAAATTTTTAATAGGGGGCACATCCAGTGATTAAATCATGTAGAATTTGGGGGTACTGTGGTGCTGGGGAAGACGTTTGGTGCTGGGACGTAGGCAACATTGGGGCCCAGAACACATATGCACCATAGGACCTCATGAGCCAGAAACATGCTATACAGCTAGTCTATCTCTTCTTGAACTCCCTTCCTGGCCCTAATGCTTAAATTGTACTAAGGGGCAGAACCTATGGGGCACAGCAAAAGCAGTGTTAAGAGGCAAGACTGTAGCTCTACAAACATTCCTCAGGAAGGAAGAGCGAGCCCACATAAGTAACCTAACCTCACAGCTTAAGATCTTGGAGAATGGCCAACAAGAGACCAAACAAAACAAGAAGAAAGAAGTAATGAAACTTACAGCAGAAATTAATGAAATGGAAACCTAAAAAACAATCCAAAATATCAATGAAACCAAGAGTTGTTTCTTTGAGAAAAGAAACAAGATCGATAAACTACTAGCAAGACTCACAAGGAAAGAGAGAGAAAGAACCCTAATAAACAGAAGCAGAAATGAAAAGGGGATATCACAGCAAAAATCACGGAAATTCAAAGATCATCAGAGATTACTTTGAGAAGCTTTATGCCACGAAACACGACAACCTTGAAGAAATGGATGAATTCCTGGACTCCTGTAACCTCCAAAAGCTGAGCCAAGAAGACTTGGAATACCTGCACAGACCTATCCCTATCAAGGAAATTAAAACAGTAATCAAAAGTCTCCTGAAAAACAAAAGCCTTGGCCCAGATGGATTCACTAGTGAATTTTTCCAAACCTCCAAAGAGTACTTACTTCCAATCCTGTTCAAGCTTTTCCAAGAAACTGAAGAAACAGAAGCACGTCCAAACAGTTTCTGAGGCAAATATCGCCCTCATACCAAAAGCAGACAGAGACACCACAAAAAAAAAGAGAGAGAGAGAATTACAGGTCAATATCTCTGATGAATACAGATGCAAAGATCCTCTTCAAAATACTAACAAATAGAATCCAATGACTCATCAAAAAGATCATACAACACGACCAAGAAGGATTCATTCCGGGGATGCAATGATGGTTTAACATTTGCAAATCGATCAATATAGTACACCATATCAATAAAACCATAAGATATCAATAGGTGCAGAGAAGGCATTTGACAAGATTCAGCACCCATTTATGATAAAAACTCTCAGCAAAATGGGAGTTGAAGGAACTTTCCTCAATATAGTCAAAACCATCTATCACAAGTGCACAGCTTCTTAATGGGAAAAAAACTAAAAGCCTTCCCTCTGAGATCGGGGACAAGACAATATTGCCCACTCTCACCACTTCTATTCAATATAGTACTGGAACTTCTTGCCATAGCAGTTAGGCAAGAAAAAGATATCAAGGGCATTCAGATAGGAAAGGCAGAGTTCAAGCTATTACTATTGGCACACAATATGATATTATACTTAGAAAAGCCTAAGGACTACAAAGAAAGCTCCTAGAAACAATAGGTTTGTATAGTAAAGTGGCAGGCTACAAAATCAACACCCAAAAGTTCATGGCTTTCCTATATTCAAATAATGAAAGAGAAGAAATAGATATTTAAAAAAATAATCCCATTCCCAATAGTGCCTCAGAAAATCAGATACCTCTGGATCAGCTTAACTAAAGAGGTGAAGAACCTATACAAAGAAAATTACAAAACACTACTTAAATAAAATAGGACACTAAGAAATGAAGACACATTCCCTGCTCATGGATGAGGAGGATTAACATTATCAAAATGGCAATACAACCTGCAAGGCACTATACAGATTTAATGCAGTCCCTATAAGGATACCCATGACATTATTTAAAGAAATAAACAAAACACTCCTGAAATTCATATGGAACAGTAAACCCCCACGAATAGCTAAAGCAGTCTTTGGGGGGGAAATGGGTGGCTGGGCTGGAGCAATAGCACAGCAGGTAGGGCATTTGCCTAGCACGTGCCGACCCAGGTTTGATTCCCAGTATCCCATATGGTCCCCTGAGCACCACCAGGAGTAATTCCTGAGTGAAAATCCAGGAGTAACTCAGGTGCATCGCCAGGTGTGACCCAAAAAACAAACAGACAAAAAAAAAAAAAGATGGGTGGCATCATCTTCCCCAACTTCAAACTGTACTACAAAGCAGTAGTAATTAAAACAGCATGGTACTGAAATAGAAACAGATCTGCAGAACAATGGAACAGAGTTGAATATTCTATCACAGACTCTCAAGTATATGATCACTTAATCTTTGATAAAGGATCAAGAAATCTGAAGTGGAGAAAGGAAAGCCTCTTCAACAAGTGGTGCTGGGAAAACTAGACAGCTACCTGTAAAAAAATGAACTCAGGCCTCTCTCTAATGCCAGGCACAAAAGTCAGATTAAAGTGGATTAAAGACCTCAGTATAAGACCTGATTCTATAAGGTACATGGAGGGAACTGTAGGCAAAACCTTCCATGACACTGAAGCTAAAAGCATCTTTAAGGATGAAACACCACTGACCAAGCAAGTGGAAACAAACATAAACAAAAGAGACAACATCAAATTAAGAAGCTTCTGCAACTCAAAAGAAATGGTATTGAGGGTATGGTGCTGCCAACAGATCAATCTGTACCTGTGAAGCGAATGCATCAGCAGCCTGATGGCACCTTCAGACTTCCAGATACCCCAAATTGCTGCTGTACCTTTGGTCAGACCCCAAAAACTTGGAGCAAAGTTTACCAAGAAAGTAAACAGCCAAAAGTTAGGTATGTGGGAGACACACCCACAAACCACCTCCAACTCCACTACATAATTTGAGGCAAGAGCTCTTTGGTTCCTGATCGAACTGTTTAATGGCCATGATCCCAGAGACTCAGAAATAAATCTCAGAACCCAGTGGCTTTTGGCAGAAATGCGTCTAGTTCCTGAAATGGGTCACCGGCACCAGACCGCCCCAGAGGGGAAAGGGTGTTGTCCTTATGCCTGCTCCCCCTTGGTGGCTCAGTGGCCGCCATCTTCAAAAGACCATTGGATAGTCAGGTTTGGACCCACAGTGACGAGACACGTGGGGGCCTCACGAGATGGGGGTGGAGCCGGCCCTTTCCTCCCTGCTCCAATGAGACCACGAGTTGCTGCCCATGAATGACCTCTCTGACTCCTGATCAAGCTGCTTAATGGCCATGATCCCAGAAACTCAGAAACAAATCTTGGAACCCATCAGCTTTTGCAGAAATGCATCCGGTCCCTGCAGTAGATTACTGGTGCCAGGCCACCCCAGATGGGACTAGGTTTCGTGCCTTGGCCTGTTCCCCCTGGCAACTCAGTGGCCACCATCCTCTAGAGGTCACTGGATGCTCAGGATTGGGCCCACAGTGATGAGACACATGGGGCCTCACAGGATGGGGGTGGAGCCAGCCTTTTCCTCCCCACCCCAAAGAGATCTCAAATCCCCACCCACAAATGGCCTCTCTGGCTCCTGATCAAGCTGCTTAATGGCCATGATCCAAGAGACTCAGGAACAAATCTCAGAACCCATCAGGTTTTGGCAGAAATCCCTCCAGATTTAATTCTTAAAATTTCGAAATTGCAAAATTGTGCGGCCACTACTGCGGCCACATGACATAATATGTTATTCATAACCAGCAATAGAAAACAAATTGTCTACTGTTGCCTTTTCGGCAGATCTGAGTGTTGGGGTAAAATCCCAAATAATAATGGTGGGTCTGGTGTCAAAATATTGAATGTGATCAAAGTAGAGAGTGAGTAATGTGGAAATCATCAGCCCCACAGGTAGGGGGAGGGTATGGGAAGGGGGTACACTGGGGTTTTTGGTGGTGGAAAATGGGCACTGGTGAAGGTACGGGTGTTTCATTGTATGACCGAGACTTAAATCCAAAAGCTTTGTAACTGCTTTCACAGTGATTCGATAAATAAAATTATAAAAAAAGGGGTGGGGGAAGTAAGATGGAGTTCATGCCCAATTCAATTAGCCTAATCAATGGCTGAATAAATAGCAATACTCCTACATAAAAAAGAAAAGAAAAGAAGAAATGGTGACCAAAATACAGAGAGAGCCCATGGCATAGGAAAGATTGTTTACCCAATACCCATCAGATAAGGGGTTAATATCCAGGATAAACAAGACATTAGTAAAACTGTACCAAAAAAAAAACTCCAACCCCATCAAAAAATGGAGAGAAGAAATAAACAGAAACTTCTTCATAAAAGATATACAAATAAATAGTAAATAGCCAAAGGCACATGAAAAAGTGCTCTACCTATCTAATCATCAGGAAGATGTAAATCAAAGCAACAATGAGATATCATCTCATACCACAGAGACTAGCAGACATCAAAAAGAACAAGAGCAACCAGTGCTGTCACGGATGTGGGGAGAAAGGGACTTTTCCATTGTTGGTGAGAATGCTAACTGGTCTGGCCATTTTGGAAAACAATATGAGCATTCCTTAAAAAACTAGAAATTGAGCTTCCACATGACCCAGCAATACCACTTCTCAGAAATATATTCTGGAGCTGGGGCTGGAGTGATAGTACAGTGGGTAGGGCCTTTGCCTTGCATGTGGCCAAACTGGGTTCAATTCCCAGAATCCCATATGGTTTCCCAAGCACCGCCAGGAGTAATTCCCAAGAGCAGAGCCAGGAGTAACCCCCGTGCATTGCTAGGTGTGACCCAAAAAGCAAAAAAAAAAAAAAAAAGAATATTCCGGAGATAAAAAAAATAGTATAAATGACCTCTCCACTTGTTTGTTTATTGCAGCATTGTTTATAATAGCCAGAATCTGGAAAAAAACCAGAGTGCCTGAGAACAGATGACTGGTTAAATAAACTTTGATATATCTACACAATGGGATACTATGCAGCTGTTGGAAAAGATTAAATTTGCATATACATGTTTAGACTTGATCACTTGACTTCCCATTAATCGTCGATTTGCTCGAGTGGGCACCAGTAACGTCTCCATTTGTCCCTGTCGTGTGCTAGAGTAGCCCAATGGCGTCTGTTCGTTCTAGGAACACGAAGAGCCTCAAACCGATCGTTCACAGTCTTGATGAAGAAGTCTGACCATCTTGTAGGTGGGCGGCCACACGGTCTTTTGACATCCCGTGGAATCCAGTCAGTAATGGCTCTAGTCCAGCGGTTGTCTCTAAATCTCATTACGTGACCAGCCCATCTGATTTTTGATGCCTTGGCAAACAAGACAGCGTCCCTGATTCTTGATTGTTGATGGAGGTCGGAACTCCAGATTCTTTCTCTCATTAGAGTGAAACGTGATATTCCAAGCATAGCTCTTTCAATTCCTCTTTGGGAGACCCGAATAGCGTTCTCATTCTGCTTGCATAGGTCCATGGTCTCTGAGGCGTATGTCAATGCAGGAAGAACAGTGGAATCAAAGAGATGTGCCTGGAGCTGGAGGTTCTTTATCCTCTTAGCTATTTCTTCGACGCTCTTGAAGGCGTTCCAAGCTGCTCTTTTCCTCCTGTGCAGCTCGGGTGCAGGTCATTTGTCATGTTGACTTCTCGACCTAGGTACACATAACTGTTGCATTTGGAGATGGTCGTTCTGTTGAGAGCAAATGGGGCATCAGGAATGAGGCTGTTTCTCATAAACATTGTCTTCGTAAGATTCAGCTGTAGTCCGGCCTTTCCACACTCACGGTCGAAGTCGGCCAGCATTTGTGCCGCTTGAATAATGTTTGGTGTTATTAAAACAATGTCATCAGCAAAGCGGAGGTGGTGTAGTTGCCGACCATCTATCTTCACTCCCATTCCAGTCATCGCATGATGTTCTTGAGGGTGGCACTGAAGAGTTTTGGTGAAATGGTATCACCCTGCCGAATCCCTCTCTTGACATCAATGATTACTTCTTTGTAGAATGGTGAGATCCTGGTAGTGATCCCTCCCCTCCGTAATACAGCTCACGGAGGATCCTGATGTGTTGAGTTTGAATGCCCTGATTGGCTAGGGCTTCAATGACCGCACATGGTTAGACATGGAGTGTATTATGCTAAAGTGAAATTAGTCAGAAACAGAGGGACAGACATAGAATGACTGCACTCCTTTGTGGAAAATAAAGTAATATAATAGGAGACCAACACCTAAGGACAGTAGAGGTAAGGGCCAGGAGGATTGCTCTAGGGCTCAGAAAATGGCCTCACATGCTGGGAAAAAGGCAGCCAGGATAGAAAAGGGACCACTAAGTAAATGATGGTTGGAGGGATCACTTTGGATGAGAGATGTGTGCTGAGGGTAGTCTATGGACCAGCCATGATGGCCTCTTAGTACCTGTATTGCAAACCATAACACTCAAAAGGAGAGAGAGAATAAGAAGGAATGTACTGCCACAGAGGCAGGGGGTGGGATGGGGTGGGGGTGTCGGGAGGGATACTGGGAACAATGGTGGTGGAGAATGGGCACTGGTGGAAGGATGGGTGCTCAATCATTGTATGACTGAAACATAATCATGTAAGTTTGTAACTGTATCTCATGGTGATTCAATAAAAAATAAAAATAAAGTTCTCTTATACATGACTTAGACATTTTCTGTTTTTAAAAATCATAACTAGACAAAATTTTAAGATTTAATCTACTTCAAAGCTAGTGAAACTCTAAACAAAAACATAAGCCATGAAGCAGTGTAAAAATCAAGGCCTTAAAAATGGTATCAGTACATGGAATGATTCATAATAAAAACTAGTTTCTTGTTTTTAAAATATCTGACTTACTCAGAGTGTAAAAAAGTCAAGATCATGATGCTTCAAAGTGATGGATAACAGATTTTTTTGAAATTCCAAATAGCCCCCAAATATCATCCTGGGAGCTGGAGTGATAGTTAGTACCAGTCAGTAGGGTACTTGCCTTGCACAAGGCACTGGGTTAATTTCCAGCATCGCAAATGGTCGCTGGAGCAGCACCAACAGTAATTCTGTAGTGCAGAATCAGGAGTAAGCCCTAAGCATCTCCAGATTTACCCCCTGCCATCTCCCCCAAAAGTCCCTATACAAATTTAAGATGTTACTTTTTTTCCCAATGTTTTCTTCTTTTCCTTTTGGCTTTTGGGTCACACCTGGCTGTCCTCAGGCTTACTCTTGACTCTGAGCTCAGTGATTATTCCTGATAAGGGACCACATGGGGCCCCGCGGATAGCACCTGGGGAAGTTGTGTGCAAGGCAAGCACCTCAACTGTTGTATTATCTCTCTAGCCCCTGGATAATACATTTTTACGCAAAAGAAACACATAAGGCCTATGTGTATAGGGCACAGAAGAATTTAGAACAATGCTCAAGGGCTGGAGCTATAGCACAGTGGGTAGGGTTTTTGCCTTGCACACGGCCGACCTGGGTTTGATCCCCGGTACTCCATATGGTCCCCCAAGCACCGCTAGGAGTAATTCCTGAGTGCAGAAGCCAGGAGTAACCCCTGAGCATCACTGGGTGTGACCCAAAAAGCAAAAACAAAAACCAAAACACAAAACAATGCTCCAAGCAGCTTATTGCCATGTTCAATACATAAAGTACAGTCTCCTGAGCATTGTCAGGAAAAGCTCTGGGTAGGCAGTGGGATAGGGGTGCGGGGGGAGGAAGGTGCGTGGTCAAGAACTACAGGATGCTAGGGGTATGGTGCCTCCAACAGGTCAACCTGTACCTGCGGGGTGAGTGTGTCAGCAGCCTGATGGTGCCTTCAGGCTTTCTGACACCCCAAAATTGCCATTGTGCATTTGGCCGGTCCCCAACAACTTGGGACCAAGTTTGCCAAGAAATTAAACAGCCAAAAATTAGGTATGTGGAAGTCACACCCACAAACCACCTCTGGCCCAGCTATACAAGCTATTTATTGGCCTTATTTCAGAGACCCATAAATCTCAAAAGAGATCAAAAGTCACAATTAAACTCAGACCTGCGTATGGCTGAATGGACTGGGGTAAATCGGAGGGGACAGGTTGGCTTCATGGCCTGCTCAAGCAGAGATCCCAGCAGCCGTTTGCTTCCACAATCAAAAATCACTGCTATAACCCCAGCCTGACTCCACCATCTCAAGACAGACCTCACCAAGACATAATCTGCTGAAAATTCGGATATGTGGGTTTTGTGACTGAAATCTCCAGGCTTTCATGGAGTTGGAGTGGGCTACCTTCCCCCACTTCTCAATACACATGGAAGCACTGGCAGTCACCCCCATGAACCAACTCCAGTGCCACCCTGTAAACTCTATTACTGGCCTTGCTTCAGAGACCTCTAAGTAAATCTCGAAAGAGATCAAAACCAGAGACACAGCAACAAGTCCTGGAAGACACCACAGAGCCAAAGATCTCTCCGGGCCCCATACTGAGCCAATTTTTCCAGGGCACCCCAGATGGAGCAGGAGCACTCTCCCTGTCTACTCCATATGGAATCCCAGCGACCAAGAATTTCCACAAGCAAGGCCCAGGTATGCGATTCCAGGACTGAATCTCCAGGCCATGAAGCCTGATTGTCAGCATGGCTGTAACACCCACAATGTGCCTCTAGGCACCATCTTAACACACCAACAGCCCTGGTCCAGAGACTCACAATTGAATCCAAAAATGGATTAGTGCCCTACAGAAATGTCTCTGGATCCCAACCATCTACAATCTAGGATTCCAGAAGCATGCAGGCCACAGCACCCATGATATTCAAAATAAGCAATGGACAATAGATGATCTAGCATCTGTCCCTGGCAGGTAGGCTTGAATGGTGGTGGAAAAATTTGAGCAAAACATAATGCCCAAAAGTTAGAGGAAGAGTATTGGGGAAATTGCCTGCCATGGAGGCAGGGTGAGGACTGGGATGCAGGCAGATATACTGGGGATACTGGTGGTGAAAAGTGTGCACTGGTGGAGGGATAGGTGTTGGATCATTGTACGGCTGAATCTCAAACATGAAAGGTTTGTAACTGCATCTCACGGTTGCACTGTAGCACTGTCCTCCCATTGTTCATCGATTTGCTAGAGGGGGCACCAGTAACGTCTTACAACAAACTGTGAGACTTGTTGTTACTGTTTTTGGCATATTGAATACATCACAGGTAGCTTCCCAGGCTTTGCCGTGCAGACGAGATACTCTTGGTAGCTTGCCGGGCTCTCCGAGAGGCACAGAGGAATCGAACCCGGGTTGGCTGTGTGCAAGGCAAATGCCCTACCTGCTGTGCTATCGCTCCAGACCATCTCACTGTGATTCAATAAAAAAAAAAAAAGTAATGTGGAGTTCACGCCCAATTCAATCAGCTAAATCAATGGCTAAATAAATAGCAGTACTCCTACATTAATAAAAAAGAAAAAGAAAAAACTACAGGATGTGGGCCAGGTGGTCTGCAGTGCAGCAGTTGAGCATTACTGAACCCCCAACGTGGAGGGGCCTGGGTACCTGAGCACCATCTGGGAGCCTCCCAAAATAGTAGGAATAAATACCAAACGGGGAATAATGTGTTAGCAACATGAAAGGCTTCTTAATTTATACAGACATATGATAGAATCAATTCTGTCTCTTACCTTCATAATGAAAACCCTTCAGTGGCATTTTGCTTCCCATTAACCATCTTGAAAAGACACTATTTTAAAAAAGCCTTTTATCAAACATTTCAAGCATCTTACATTTTAGTGCTTTTGTTCAATACAATGAAAAGCCAATACAATTTCTTTATAGAGACTCAAGACTCTTTGTATTGGAAAACAAACAGTCCCTCTTGGTAAATGTTGTGTTTAAAGCTCTGTGAAAAGACAAATGAATACTCACAGGCTTAACAAAACAGCTAGTTGGTTGAAACACAGTATCAGACAATTTTTTCTCCAGATGCAAAAATACCTAAAAAAATAAATACTATAGATTAAGGCTTTTTAAGAAAGGAAAGGAAAACGATTCCTTATAGATTTACCCATTTAGAGGAAGGCGAAGTCCAAGAAAACTCTTAAGAAGCACCCTTTGGGTGCTGAACAGCTGACAAGGTAATGTCGCCTGTTTTGGGGGAAGAATTTTATTTTTCTTTCATGTCTATGAAAGTTTAGGAAAGGAGCAAAACCTAAACGTTCCTCAAGGAAATTTGCAGCTTTGAAATGTGTGTTGATGGCCTCCAGAAGGAAGACCCTTAAAGTCCAAAGGTCTCTGTAGGGGTCTCAGTTTCTGTAACTTCGATTTTGTTTTGTTCTCAACATAAAACTCCTGTAACTTAAACTGGGTTTACAGAGAACAGCCAAAGAACACTGCAGAATACACAAGCTCTGCCTCCCCAGGCAGCTCAAAGCGAGGAGCGCATCCTGGCATGTTAAGTTCTGGGCTTCATCCCTGGTACCACATGGATCCTCAGAATCTTTGTGATTGTGTGTGTGTGTGTGTGTGTGTGTGTGTGTGTGTGTGTGTGTATTTAAAAAAAAACACAGAGAGATCAAGATATTGGAACATTTTAGGTTTAGGGTATGGATCTCAGCATTCCTTAAACACGTAGGAAGAACACTAGACCATCTTCAAGTTCTTTTTAGAGTGTTTCAGGTTCTAAGGATCTGAAATTACAAAAGAAAAAAAACCCAGTGTCCTCAAACCCAATTTATCCCAGAGCTGAGTTGCAGCCCAGTTATTGTCGTTTCTCCAGTTCTCAAACCCTTACAAACACGCTTCTCGGTTTAGTTGAGGGAACTGCAGCGGGGCTGCGGATGGGGGGGATGCCAGCTGCTGTAGGGGCCCTGCGCTGGCGACCCCAGCACGGGCAGGTCTGAGCCCAGCGGGAGCGTGCCCGAGAATCTCCCGGGACCGCAAGGCGCGCGGCACCGCGACCCACTTCTCGGGGACACGCTGCCGCCGCTGCGGCGCGCCCATGGACCTCCCCGGGCCCCCTCGGGACGCGTAGCCCCTTATCACTCCGTGGGGGGCGAGGGGGCGGGGGAAGCCCCGGGCCGCGGGGGACGCCGGGAGCGCGGCGCTCTTGACCCGGAAGAGCTGGCGCGCGGCGACCCGGTTGCCCTGGCAACCGCGTGGGCGTCCTCCGCGGCCGCAGAGCGCCCGGCCCAGGATGCCGCTGAGCGTGAGCGGGTACAGCTGGCAGCAGACGCCGGCCACCGTCTCGCTGTCCGTGCCCCTCCGCGGCGTCTGCGTCAGGGACGCCGACGTGTTCTGCACCGAGGACTACCTGAAGGTGGGAGGCGACCCCGCGGGGACCCGGCTGCGGGGCCACCCCCCAGAGGCGCCGCCACGTGCGAGCCCTGCTGGAAAACACAACACAGCACAGCACAACACAGCACAGCACAACACAACACAACACAACGAAAACGTCCATGAAAGATCATGCACATTTGGGGCTGGAGCGACAGCGGGTAGGGCCTTTGCCTTGCACGCGGCCTACTAGGGTTCGATTCCCGGCATCACATATGGTCCCCTGAGCACCGCCAGGAGTAACTCCTGAGTGCAGAGCCAGGAGGGACCCCTGAGCATCGCGGGGTGTGACCCAAAAAGCAAAATAATAATGCACACTTTTTACAGGTGACACGCAGGTCCCTGTAAACAGGTGTCGATGCCACCCGGCGTTGTTGTGCGGCTTTCCTCATATGCCCCATGAGCTGTCGCGGCTTGGGGTCGGTTTCCAGCAGGCATTTAGGCTTGTGTGGTGAAGGTTCTCTTTAGGGCCAGGGAGATAGTGCAGCGTGCACCCCACCCGCTCCCCTGAGCACCCCCAGGAGGGAGCCCCGAGCGTCGCCGGGTTTGGTCCCCAGAAAAGCACCAAAGGCTGTCGTTCATTGGTCTGCATCAGTTAACTTCCTCTCCCCTTCTTTTTGATCAGGTCAACTTTCCTCCCTTCTTGTTTGAGGTGTTTCTCTATGCCCCCATCGACGAGGAGCGCAGCGAAGCCAAGATCGGGAATGACACCATCATGTTTACCTTGTGCAAAAAGGAAGCTGCCATGTGGGACACCCTTTCTGCCTCCGGGGGTAGGTTCTTTGTTGTTTTTTGTTTGGGGGCCACATCCTTTTGTGCCCAGGGCTTACTCTTCGCCCTGCACTCAAGAATCATTCCTGCAGGGCTGGGGCGACCATGTGCAGTACAGGCACTCAAACCCGGGTTACCCACAAGCAAGGCCGGTGTCTTACCCGCTGGCCTCTCTCCCTGCTCCCAGGTAAGTTGTTTTTGTCAGAGACGTTCTTCTGGGTGCAGTCTTTGGAGCAGCACCTCTGAAGCCCTAGCTGTGATTTCGTCTCTACATTTTCCTGATTCCTGGTATCACTCAAAAATAAAAAGTTCTGCAGACTATAAACTTTCAAAAGTTCTACAAACTATTAATTTTTTTCCCCTTTTTGGATCACTCCTGGCTCTGCACTCAAGAATTACCCCTGGCCGTGCTCAGGGTAGCATATGGGATGCTGGGAATTGAACCCGGGTTGGCCGTGTGCAAGCCAAACGCCCTACCCACTGTCCTATCACTCCAGCCCTGAGCTGTGCTATCACTCCAGCCCTGACTATTAACTTTTAATATAAAACAACAAATTCCCAGGACCAGTCAAATCAGTTGTGAGGAGTGGGACCCAAGTGTTGATAGTTTTTCATTGATTTTTTTTTATTTATCTATTGGGGTGCTGTTGAGTCACACCTGTCTGTATTCAGGGCTTACTCCTAGCTCTGTGCTCAGGACAGACCCCTTTGCAATTCCAGTTATCAAACCAGGGCCAACCACATGAAGGGAAATGCCTTAACCCTGTACTATCTGCCTGGCCCTTGATAATTAAAAAAAAAAAGAATTTATTACAATATTGTTAATGATTTGTTCTTGTGCACTTAATTCCAACACAACACCCAGCACCAGTATATCCACCTCTCTCCCCCACGGACCCCAACATCCATTCAAACTCCTCCACCTCCTAACTCAGTTGTTTGGATCAGCTCTCTTGTTCTGTTGCCTTTGACCGTTGTTGCTACCTTGCTGTATGTATTTAAGGCCCACCTACAGAGGGATGATTTTGTCTCAATTTCTTTTCTTTGACTTCTCTCAGCATGAGATCCTCTAGTTCCATCCATATTGCAGCTTTGCTAGTTTTTAAAACAGCTTTACTGGGACTATAATTGGCAGTCAAAGTTGGCGATCCCTTAGTTCCTGCACTCGTGATCAGTATTCCTCTACATGCTTGCTTTCTTTGTTTTTATTTTTAATTTTTTGTCTTTTGGGGTCACACCCATCAGTGCTCAGGAGTTACTCATGGCTGTGCACTCAGGGATTACTTCTGACGGTGCTTGAGGGGCCATATGGGATGCCGGGAATGGAATCTGGTTTGGCTGTGTGCAAGGCAAATGCCCTACCCACTGTCCTGTCACTCCGGCCTTTTTCTATATGCTTTCTGATGCTTTATCTTTGCTGCCTGAAATCTTGTTAATGTTAAGTATAGACTATTGCATTGCTCTGGTCTCAGCATGGTGGTGGCTGGTTCTGGAGGTTTTTCTGCCCCCGCGCCTGGCTGCCCTCGCCGTGGCCCCTTGGAGGGGAGCGGGTTGAGTTTTCCTCCCCACCCCGACCAGGGCTCCAGCAGCCGAAGACCTCCAGAACCAGCCACCACCATGCTGAGACCACTCTCCGCACACATGAAGGTACCAGCAGAGGAACAAAGGCATGCGGGTCCCGGGGCTGAGATCTCCAAGCCTACTAGGATTAGGGCTGAGCATCCTCCACCCAGATCCTCCAAATTCCAGTAGGCAGGGGTCACACCCACCAACTGGCCCCCTGGCACCATGTAATCCCATCAACGGCCAAGACTCAGAGACTATAAAACCCAGCTCCCGGATCTCATTCCTACTTTGGACAAACTGGCAGGCTACCGAATGTAACCTGCGCACACGGCAGAGTCTGGCAAACTCCCCGTGGCGTACCCAATATGCCAAATACCAGTAACAATGATGGGTCTCCTTCTCCTAAAGAGCCTTGAATATGGCACTTTCTTAAAAATCTCAGGGATAGGATGAAGGAGACGTTACTGGGGCCTGCTCGAGGCAATCGACGAATAACAGGATGGTCGTGATCGTGATCGTGATTGCATTGTTCTTTCTGTTTAAATACTTATGTCACAAACACTTTCTTTCGTATCAAATTCCCTTCTTAACCTGGTTGGCCACCTCATTCAGGAGTGGAAATGGTATTTTCTTTCCTGCTCGTGATCTTCCTCTGTGGTACACATTTACTTTCATTGCATCGCTACTTGATTCTTCTCTTTCATGGTTATCAACAGTTCCTGATGTGTTCACCACTTTAAAAATATTTTAATGTTTTAGTGTAATTTTTACTAAAGGTTTAAACCAAAGATTGGCAACCTTTTTCTGTAGAGGACCAGGTTTTAATTTGTTGTTTTACTCGAAAAAGGTGTTTATTATGTTATCGTCCCACCCCCATTGTTGCTGATGTTGTGATGGCCGTGAATTGCACATGTGCATGGCTGTCACCGGGGTTTACTTTCCTTTAGCTGTGCTCACCTGTGCTCAGCACGGTCCCAGGTTAGTGGAGACCCACAGGTGTGGTCGTGGTGCTCACAGGGTTCACTGCAGTGCTCAAAGTGCTCAGTAGGGGTCCCCCTTCCTCTTTGGAGTCGCATTGCTTATAGAGGTCACACCCCTTTTTTGTGTTGCTTATACATGTGCTTATACATACCTGACTGGAAACAGTTTGTGGTCCTGGGATCACAGACAGCAGAGCTGCCAGAACTGCGCTTGACACATGCACGGCAGGCACCCTGTCTGTTACACTATCAGCCGCCAAGCTTTTCTTTTTTTTTCCTTAAAAAAGTTCTGTTTTATTGTTAATCTAACATGGTGACAGTGTGTTAATACTTTTGCTTTTGGTGTACAAAGTTAGTGTGCCTCCATCACCACAAAAATGCGGAAGGGAACCCCCCCCCCCCACTATCTCAAGAAGTGATTTTTTCAAATATATACATTGTTTTAGGTTGTTAGAATAGTGCTGAAATGTTTTGCTGCACAAAATTCCTTCTCCCACCACCACCACCACCACCACCACCAATGTGCCCGTGAATCTCCACTACCGTCACTCTTTCCTTTGGTGTGCCCTTCCCAGGCTGAGAATTCACCCTTGCTAATCAGTGTGGTGTTCCAAGGCTGGGGGGTTGTTATTGTTCATGACTATCATGTGGTCTCTCTATTCCCCAGATGAGTGAGATCACACAGTATTTATTCTCTCTCTGACTTGATTTCAGTTAACTTGATACCCTCCAGTTCCATCCAATTTGCTACATTGTTGGATTCAGTTCACTGCGATTTTATGGAGGATCTTTGGAATTGATATTTATTAGAGATATTGGTCTTTCATTTTCTGTTTTAGTGAAAGTTCTACGTGTTTTTGGTATCAGAGTAATATTGACTTCATAGAAACTAGTAAGAAGGATTCCTGTCACTCTGATATCTTAGAATAACTTAAAGACTATAGGCAGTAAATCTAAATTTTCTCTGAATTTTCAGTAGAACTCAATAGTGAATCTGTCTGGACCAGGTCGTTTTGTTTTTGTGGAGACTTAAAATTACTGTTTCAACGCCCTTATTTGTAATTGGTCTGCTCATACTTTCTATCTCCTCCTGACTGAATGGTTGCATGATTTTAAGAAACCGTTTCTCTTAGATTCTCCACATTGACATTGATGGCACAGTAACTTCTTATCTGTTTTTTTTTTTAGTTATCTTGTATTCACTCCCCTTTCATTACTGATCTCATTTATTTGGATTTCTTTCCTTTTTTGTCTTCATTAGTCTAGCTAAGGATTTATCAGTCATGTTTATTCTGTAGGGGGAAAAAAAACAGCTCCCCCAGGGTTGGAAGATAGCACATCAGGTAGGGCACTTACCTTGCATGCAGTGGACCACGTGGTTCCACGAACCCAGCAGGAGATATTTCTGAGTGCAGAGCCAGTATAAACCCCTGAACATCATATAGTATAGTTCAAAAACAAACAAACAAACAAAAAAGAAGACAGCTCCTGTATTCTTTAACCCTGTGTATGGTTTTCTTGATTTCTATGTCATTGGTCCTGCTCTGATTTTGTTTTGTTTTGCTTTTGGTTTTTAGGCCACACCCAGTGATGCTGAGGGCTTACTCTGGGAACTGCACTCAGGGATCACTCCTCATAGGAGGTGCTGGAGATCCAACCTGGGTCAGCCACTTGCAGGGCGAGCACCCTGCCCATTCTACCATCTCTCCAGCCCCCTCTGATCTGATCCTTATTATTCCCTTGCTTCTGCTTTGGGATTAATTTGTTCTTTTTGTAGTTCTCAAGCTGAGATGTTAAGTCATTGATTTGAGACTTTTCTCTTTTCCCAGTGTAAGTCTGCATTTCTTTGAACTTCCCTCTTGGTGCTGGTTTTTCTGGGTCCCATAGGTTCTGGTAGTTTGTGTTTTAATTATCACTCAGTTTGAGAAATCTTTTTTTATTTCTTCTTTAATTTCCTCTTTGATCCGGTTGTTATTTAGCAACATATTGTTCAATCTCCAAATGCTGACGCTTTCCACATCTTTCTTCCTGTGATTAATTTCTATCTTCATGGCACTGTGGTCTGAAAATATGCCTGATAAGATTTCTATTTTCAGGGCTAGAGCTATAGTATAGTGGGTAGGGTGTTTGCCTTGCATGCGGCTGACCCAGATCAAATTCTTGGCATCCCCTGTTGTCCTCTGAGTCTGCCATGAGTAAGCCCTGAGCACTGCCAGAAAAGCAGTAAATTTCTATTTTCATGACTTTGTGCATATTTGAATTGTGTCCCAATATAAGAATTTTCCATGTGTACTGGAGTACAATGAGTACTTTTTCAGGATGGAGGGTTCTGTATATGTCTTTTAATCCCTGTTCTTAACATTTCTCATTTAGGGCTCTGTCTGTTGATCTTGCCTAGTGATGAAACTTAAAAGTCTCCCACTACTATTGTGTTGCCATCGATGTAACTCCTCGAGTCTATCAGCATTTGCTCTAGAAATTTTGCCCCCTCTTCATCTGGTGCATTTATGTTGATGAAAGCTAAATTCTTTTACTTTACCGATCCCCTAACTCTTAATGGGTATGTAATTCCTGTGCCTATTTCTTATTATTTTCTATAGCTTAAATGATTACAAGTATAGCCAGCCCTGTTTTTTTAAAAAAATTTTTTATTGAATATCCATGAGATAGACCATTACAAAGCTGTTCATGATTGGGTTTCAGTCATACAATGATCCAGCAACCATCACTCCATTAGTGTACATTTCCCACCATCAATGTCCCCTGTTTCCCTCCCACCATCCCCCAACAGCCCTCCCCCAGCCGACCTCTGGCAGGCATTTTTCTTCTCTCTCTCTCTCTCTCTCTCTCTCTCTCTGTCAGGATGGGCTACCTCCCCCCACCTCCCTATTCTTCCCGGAAGCCCTAGCAGTCATGTTCACACTCCAAAGCTGCCACCCTCTTAAAAAAGCTACTCTAGCTGGGCCTTCCTGGTAAAAATACTGAATGCCCTGAACAAACATGAATACCTCTTAGTACTTGTAAAACCATAATGCACAAAAGGAAGGGGGGGAGAGAGAGAGAGAGAGGGAGGGAGGAGAGAGAGGAGAGAAAGAAAAAGAAAGAAAGATCATGGGAAGGGGGGCTTTGTGGGCCGTCCCCCACGCCCCACCGAGGTCGCCAGCTGCCCCCCACGAGCGGCTCTCCGGCACGGCCACGGCCCCGGAGGCACAAGGACTTAGCACAGAGAACCAGCCGCTTGGAGCAGAAAAGCAAATGGACTTGTGTTGATCCGCGCCACCAAGCCTGCCCGGAGGGGGAAGGGCGTTGACCGGCCCGCCCGCTCCTCTCTGGAAAGAAAGATGGCGGCCGCACGGGAGCCTTGTGGAAAGCGGGTTTGAGCCGGGCTCGGGGAAGCGGCGGGGACCTCATGGGAAGGGGGGCTTTGTGGGCCGTCCCCCACGCCCCACCGAGGTCGCCAGCTGCCCCCCACGAGCGGCTCTCCAGCACGGCCACGACTCCAGGGCACAGAAATCAATCTCTTAACTAGCTAACTTTTAATAGAAATTCTTCCAGGGTCAATAAGTAAAATAGCAGAAATTCAAAACCGCGCGGCCGCGATAGCGGCCGCGCGACATCATTTTATTCTTAAACCAAGTTGTAGAAAGCAAATCATTTCACAACGCTGTTTCAGCATGTCTGATTGGGGGGGGGGGGGTGGGTCGTAAACTCTAAACAATAATTGTGCATCTTCTATCGAAATAATCTATCTAGTCAAAGTAGATAGAGTATTAACTAGAACTCATCTGCCTCATAAGAATTGGGAGGGGTGGGAGGTGGGGGTCTATTGGGGTTCGGGGTTAAAAATGAGTATTGGTAAAGGGAAATGTGTTCGGTATCTACATGACTGAGACCTAAACCCGAAAGCTCTGTAACTTTTCCCACAGTGATTCAATAAATAAATAAATTATAAAAAAAAAAAAAAGAAAAAAGAAAAAGAAAGAAAGAAAGAAAGAAAGAAAAAAGTTGCCTACCATGGAGGCAGACAAATGGGGGGTGGAGCTAGTGGGGTGATTGGAGGAAAATTGGGGACATTGGTGGTGGGAAACATACACTGGTGGAGGGATGGGTATAGGAACATTGTATGACTGAAACCCAATCATGAATAGTTTTGTGATGGTCTATCTCACAGTGATTCAATTAAAAAAAAAAGAATTGAGAGCCCAGAGATAACCCTCAGCTGTATCAGTTTATCTATGCTTAATCATTATCTTATATTTTCATAAACTATTCATTTGTTGGGCTGGAGTGATAGCACAGCGTGTAGAGCATTTGCCTTGCACGTGACTGACCTACCCAATCTGGGATCAATTCCTCCACCCCTCTCGACCTGGCAAGCTACCAAGAGTATCTCGCCCACACGGCAAAGCCTGGCAAAGCTACCCATGATGTATTCGATATGCCAAACACAGTAACAAGTGCCACAATGGAGATGTTACTGGGCCTGCTCGGGAAAACCGATGAACGGGAGGACAGTGACAGTGATCCATTTGTTGTGTTTTTATTTTTGTTGGATTTGAGGGGCAGTAGCTGGCAGGACTCAGCACTTATTCCTGGCTCTGTCCTTCGGGTTCACCCCTGATCATGCTCCAGGAACTTTAGACAGTGCATGTAGAATTCGCATTGAAAGTATAGTGGGATTCAGTTTATATTCCAAGCCTTTCTGTCACATTATTCAAAATCTTTTTCTGGGCCTGGAGGAACAGGTCAGTGGCTTAGAGTACTTGCCTTGAGAGTGTAACTCATTGTGTTCAGTCCCAGACTGTGCCACCCACATTGAGTGCAACGCTGGCAGTTTTGTGCTCTGTGATCCCTGGGGCTGCAAGTGATTTCCAGTCAGTCCACAGCCAGGCATGTGCTGGTCCCTTAGCACACCTGACACACATACCCGTCCTATAGCCTTCAGTGAGCACTACAGGGAGAACTCTGGGCTCCACCATGGAAAAATGTGAGCCCCGGCTGGGAGTCACTCAGTGGTGGAATATTGGCCTCACATCACACACACACACACACACACACACACACACACACACACACACAGGGCACGTGTGCAGACATGTAGAGAAGTGCAGCTCAGTGGGCAGCGAGGCTGTGCGTGAGCACCGCTGCCTGATCTGCAACCCCTCAGCCAGGTGCCGTGTGCAGCCTCCGTGACACAGCGGTGCAGTGGGGGAAGGGAGGATGGGGGGCATTTCTGTTGGAGAGTTGAGAGTCCAATTCTTTCTGCCTCTAACGCTCGCCCAGCTGTTTTCATCCTGTTACGCAGGGGGAGGAGGTTGAGGAGATGCTTTCTCGTCTCATTCCCAAGTCAGGATCTTGGATGTGTCAATTCTAGACCTTTAAGAGACCCTAAATGTAGACCAGAACTGGCAGTAGTATTAACAAAAGTCACCCGTTTCTGAAACTGTCTCCTCTGTCATCACTGCTTTGAAATGATTTATTAGAACCTTTTGCTGTATATCTTATAGAAGTACACATTAGTATATGTCATGCATTATCTTATGTTATACATTTATGTATATATTATGTATATTAGTGTATATAGTATTTAACGGAGGCACATATTAGTATATTACAATCTTTTAAAATATTTGATACGTCTTAGTATAACTAGTTTTCTTTGTGATTTGCATATTTTATCTCACATATTCTGCAACATGTGAGTCGATCTATAAGGTTTCACTTTTCTGTAGCATGACAAGGTTAAGAACCCTTCCCGGGCAGCTTCTTCCTCCACTTCCGTCTGCTCTCCCTTCCCTTCCGGTTTCTTTGTTTTTAGTCTCTATGTTCTTCCTGAACTTTCTTCTCTTGACATAATTCACCTGCTAATGGATCATACCCTGCAGGTTGTAAACATTCAGCCACTGATTATAAAAATGATTTTGAATGAGAGTTTTGTACACACACACACACACACAAACACACAAACACACACACACACAATGTGTCGTCATAATTCTTCCTAAGGCTGTCCCCGTACTTATCATATATACATTTTTACCACTTATGTTTGTGAAAGTTATGAATCCTATCAGATTATCTTAACCGTCTTCTCATTGTAGGAGACCTGTAGCGATGATTTGTTTTGGTCTGGGTTCTAAGGAAATAGCTCTGGCTCCTCTTCCGCCTCTCCTCCCGGACTCCGCTACCTCCTTTCCTGCTTCTCTTACCCTCCCTGTTGAGTTCTCCTATTTACTTTTTTCTTTTTGTTTTTGGACACACCCAGCAGTGCTCTTGTTTAAGTCCTGACTGTGCTTAGGGATCGATCACTCCTTTTGAGGTTCAGGGACTATACTGGGTGCCAGGGATCGAGCCTGGGTTGGGTATGTGCAAGGTAAGAGCCTTGCCCACTGTGCTCTCTCTCTGGCCCCTGTGCCCACCTTCTTTTTCCCGCCCCCGTTTTTTTTTTTCACATTTGTTTCTCTAGTTCGATGGGGATTCATTACAATTTCACTTACTTTCTTCCCTTTTCATATTGTTTAATATTGAATATTAATTTAATATTAATATTGAAAAATAGTTTTACTTCTCCAGGTGATTTTGTCAAGAGAAATCTCTTCTTTGTTGGTTATGGAAGGCAAAAGCATCATGGCTCTAATTCCGTGATATTCCTTATGTTTTAGTTGACAAGGAGATGATGCAAAGAATAAGGGAAAAATCTATTTTACAAGCCCAAGAAAGAGCAAAAGACGCGACAGAAGCAAAGGCTACAGCAAAGCGGGAAGATCAAAAATACGCACTAAGTGTCATGATGAGGGTAAGTTTCCTATTGCTAGTAAAGTCTCAGTGTAACCGGGAATCCGTGAGATAGTAAATTTCCATAGTAAATTAGGTAATTTTCTACAAAAATCATTTTTCCACTGATCCACATCCCTCAACCCCTAAAATGTGGTAGTTCCTGAGTAATGGCAACAGTTCTTTTTTTTTTTTTAATTTTTGATAGTGAAACACCATGAGTTACAGTTGTAGACTTATAAATTTTTGTGCTTTGGTTTCAGTGATCGAATCCCAGCCCTCCACCAATGCCCATTCTTCACCACCACTAATCCCAGTATCCCTCCCACCTCCCATCCCCTCCGTCCCACCCTGCCTCTGTGGCAGGGCACTCCCTTTTGTTCTCTCTCTCTCCTTTTGGGTGCTGTGGTTAGTAATGGCAATAGTTCTTAAAGAAATGATTAGCAGGCTATAAGAATCAGTTTGCTAGTTTGTCAGTATTGTCCTCTATTTATTTTAAAAGTAACTTAGAGTTTTCAGTGTGTGAGTTTTCCATATTCTTTGTTAAGTTGATTCCTAGACGTTTGTTGTTTTTGACCAATAATTTTAATGGGAGCTGGAGTGATAGTACAGTGGGTAGGGTGCTTGCCTTGCACATGGCTGACCTGGTTTCAATCCCGGCACCCCAGATGGTCTCCTGAGCACTGCCAGAAGAGGTCCCTGAGTATAGAGCCAGGAATAACTCCTGAGTGCCACCAAGTGTGGCCCAAAAACAAAAACAAAAATATTTTAATGGGACTGGTTTTATAAAAAAAATTCTCCTAGTCAATGATTGCATAGAAATGCATTACATTTTTCTCTGTTTTGTAGTGTGTACTTCAGCAAGCCCGCTATCATCAGATTCTCTGTTTTCATTTACTGGGAAAATTTGTTAATTTTTTTTCTAAGAATAATGATTTTGCTGGATATGGAGTTTGTGTGAATATTTTTGTTCACTCAGTTCTTGGAATATGTCACTTCACTGCTTAGGTATTTCTACTGAGAAGTACTCTTTCAAACTTCATCGTGGAACTAGAGCGACAGCTCAATGGACTGACCTCATGCTTTACCACATGGTCCCCTGAACATTACTGAAACTCACCACCCCGCTCCCCTCCCCCCTCCCCACCTCCAGCAGAGAGTCAGGT
The DNA here is from genome assembly GCF_029834395.1 of Sorex fumeus. Taxonomy (NCBI): domain Eukaryota; kingdom Metazoa; phylum Chordata; class Mammalia; order Eulipotyphla; family Soricidae; genus Sorex; species Sorex fumeus. The sequence goes on along the minus strand of NW_026606086.1, from coordinate 11,922,582 downwards.
TTGGGCTCTCTTAAAATCATTAAATAAATAAATCAATCCCATTTGCTTAATGATCATTATTCCTATCACTGTATTCTGGAGAGAGCCCCAGTGGTGTTTGGAGGAACATATGTAGCACAAGGCAATCTCTTTAACCCTTTGTACATAGTGAGTCCTTTTTCTTTTTCTTTCAAGGTTTTCCTTTTTATGTTAGTGTTTGTACTAACCTAGCAGATGGACTCATTTGTATCTAGAGCCAGCTCTGTGTTTATTTTACCTTGGATTTGTTTCTAGGTGCATTTCTTTGTGTTTATTTTATTTTGGATTTGTTGAGTTCTTTCTTTTTTTCAATTGAATCACTGTGAGTTGGGCCATTACAAAGTTGTTCATGATTGGGTTTCAGCTATACAATGTTCCAACACCTGTCCCTTCACCAGTGTCCATTTCCCATCATCAGTGTCCCCAGTTTCCCTCCCCGCCCCACGCCTGCCTCTGTGGGAGGCACTTCTCTCTCTCTCTCTCTCTCTCTCTCTCTCTCTCTCTCTCTCTGTCTCTCTCTCTCTGTCTCTCTCTGTCTGTCTGTCTCTCTTTGTCTCTCTCTCCTTTCTCCTTTTGTGCATTATGGTTTGCAATACAGGTGCAATTCAGGTCTCTACTAGTCATTGTATTTGTTCAGGGAGTTCATTATTTTTATTGGGAAGGTAGCTGGAGTAGCCTTTTTTAATTAAGTGTCACCTTTGGTGTGTGGATGTGACTGCCAGGGTTTCTGGAAGTACAGGAGGTGGGGGAAGGCAGCCCCTCCTGACCCTGGGAAAGCCTGGAGATTTCAGTCACAAAACCCAAGTACCTGAATTTTTAGCAGATTCATATCTTGGTGAGGTCAGTCCTGAAACACTAGAGTCTTGCCAGGGGCAAGGGGGTGATTTGGATTGTGGGAGAAGCAGCTGCTGGGGGCTATATTTGGGCAAGTACTGGACTCACCCTTGTGCCCCAAATTGTTCACCCATGCACTGGTCTAAGAAGATTTACTGCACTTTTTTTTTTTTTAAATTTCTTTCATGACTGATTTATGAGTCTCTGGAGCAAGGCTGATAAGTGTGCTTGTATGGAGAGACTGATTTGGTTAGGGATTTAATTTCTCAGAAACCTTGGTCCCTAGTTGTGGGGATCTGGCTGGAGGCACAGCGGCAACTTTGGGGTGTCAGGAAGCCTGAGGGCACCATCAGCCTGCTGGTGCACTCACCCCGTCTCCAGGTTGACCCACTGGTGGTGCTGCGCCCTCTAGGTCTCAGTGGTGGTAGTGGCAGCGGCCAGCGGCATGGAGGGCTGATACAGGGAAGCAGTGGTGAGGGGTATCCCCTGGGGGCAGCAAACCACCAAGGGTATCCCAGCAGGCCCTCACGGTGGGAGCCCGGGGGCCGTGCTAAGCAGTGTGTCAGGTTGGGCCCCGAGTGCTCTGTTCATTCATGCTGCTATCCTTAGCGCTGAGAGCGACCACAGCTCCACCAGCTTCATCTTCATGAACCCCACTCCTGACCACTCCCTGTCGCGGGCGCCAGGAGGGTTTTGAAAGACACTGCTTTTGAGAGAGGATGTTTAAAGGACACTTACGTTATTTCACGCAGAAATTTTGCGACCCCGTCGGCTTGCTGTTCAGAGTACCGGGAGCTGCCATCACTCCGCCAGTTCTGGCACCTGCCACCTTCTTGTCTCCTGGGTTTTTTGAGTTTCTTGGAGCTATAGATTGAGCAGTTATTTGTTGTTTTTTTTTAAATTAATTTTTTATTAATTCACCTTGAGGTTCAGCAACAAAAATTTCATGTTTGAACTTTGATCATATGGTCATCAAATACCCATCCCTTCGCCAGTGCACATTTTCCACCACCAAAATCCCCAGTATCTCCCCTCCCCCCATTCCACACCTTCCCATGCCTGTGTGGCAAACAATTTGCAAAATACTCTTTCTTTATTTTAGTTACCTTCGATATTTTAAGACCAGTCCTACCACCCCTCATACCTGCCAAAAATGCAATGCTAGACAATGTGTTTTGTATTGCTTGTTAAGATTTCCATAATTAGGGTCTGCAGAAATTGCTACAGCAAGTTGCTCAGGTTCGTGATTCATTTGTGGGTCTCTGGATCGTGGCCGTGTAGGAGCTTAAGTAGATGGTGGGCAGATGTGCATCATCTCGGTGTCCCATTGGGGCGGGGTTGGGGGGATGGAGGAGGGCCCACTCCTCCCCTGTCCTGCGAGACTTGTGATTTACCTTCACCGTGACTTGTACCTGGAGCTTCTCCCTGACTTCTAGAAAATGGCAACCACTGGGGCTCTTAGAGGGCAGGCGGAGGGACAACACCTGCCCCTGTCTGGAGCAGCCCAGCAGAGAAGGCCCATTGCAAAGTCTCGGGCCATCTCTGCGGCAAGTTGCTCGGGTCCAAGATTCGTTTGTGTGTCCTAGAGTAAACAGTTTTACCACTTGTTTTTCTAAAATACTTCTGGTTGAAAGCTAGACATTTTAGGGGCCAGAGAGATAATATAGCAATTAGGGTGCTTGACTTGCACATTGCTGACCAGGGTTCAATCCCTGCATCTCATATGGTCCATCAAGGACTGCTAGGAGAGTTCTTGAGTGTAGAGTCAGGAGTAACCCCTGAGCATTGGGTGGCCCCCAAACAAACAAACAACCCCTCCCTCCCACAAAAATATATATAGCCTAGACATTTTAGTTAATAGATTATGGCAATTCCTGCTTTGTTTGTTTATTTTTAGTAACTTGTCTGTAATTTATTTATTTATTTTAGTAATGTAGGAGCACTCCTATTTCTTCAGCCATTGATTAAGCTGATGGGGCATGAACTCCACTTTTTTTTTTAATTGTATCACCATGAGATAGAATTATAAAGCTTTCATGTTTGAGATTCAGCCACGCAATGACAGAACACCCATCCCTTCACCAGTGCACATTTTCCACCACCCACATCCTCGTCCTCACCCTGCCTCTATGGCAGACAATTTCCCCAATACTTTCTCTCTAATTTTTTTAAAATTTATTTATTGAATCACTGTGAAAACAGTTACAAAGCTTTCAAGTTTAAGTCTCGGTCATACAATGATCAAACACCCATCCATTCACCAGTGCACATTTTCCACCGCCAAGGACCCAAATATACCCCCCATGCCACCCCCTCCGCCTGCCTGTGAGGCAGATGATTTCCACTTAACTCTCTCTCTACTTTGATTACATTCATTATTTTGACAACAGATGCACCATTATTATTTGGAATTTTCCCCCAACAATCAAAACTGCTGCAAAGGCATCATGAAATAATTTCTTTTCTATTGCTGGTTATGAAGACCATGTAATGTCGCACAGTCACGGTAGCAGCTGTGCAATTTTGGATTTCTGATATTTTACGAATTAAGTCTGGCGGGATTTCTGCCAAAAGCCGCATAGTTCTGAGATTGGTTTGTGTGCCTCTGGGGCCATGGCTGTGCTGGAGAGCCGCTCGTGGGGGGCAATTCATGGTATAGGCAGGGCAAGAAAGACATGCCAGTTCCGCCCCCCATCCCATGAGGCCGTAGTTGCCCCGTCACCACCGGCTCATAGCTGGCTGTCCAATAAGCTCAGAGGCAGTGGCCACCATGCCACGGGAGCGGGGGGAGGGATGGCGAAAGAGACACCCTTTCCCTCCTGGTGGGGAGGCACACAGCACCATAGCTTAATGTATAGTCCATTCACATTTCTGCCAGAAGCTGCTGGGTTCCATATTAGGTCTGTGTGCCTCTGGGGCCATGGCTGTGCCGGAGAGCCACGCGTGGGGGGCAACTTGTGGTCTTGGCAGGGCAAGAATGCTCTCTCTCTAATTTTGGGCATTATGTTTGGCTTGAAATTTCCTACCACTATTCAAGCCTATCTGTCAGGGGCAGACACTAGATAATTTATTTTCCATTGCTCATTTTGAATATCATGAGAGCTCACACGGCCACGATTGTAAATGTAAATTTCTAGATAATAAATGGTTGAGTTCCAGAGACATTTCTGTATGGCACTGATACAGTTTGGGATTCAACTGGGAGTCTCTGGGTCAGGGCTGTTGGTGCATTAAGATGGTTCCCAGAGGCAAATTGTGGGTGTGACAATAAGCTGGGTGGGCAGGGACCTGGGGAGGGACAGACCAGGTCCTCTGCTGCCTTGCGGCCTGGAGATTTAGTCCTGGAACCCAGGACTTGCTTGGGGAATACCTTGCTTGTGGAAGCTCTTGGTCACTGGAATTCCATCTGGAGTAGGTGGGGAGAGCACACCTGTTCCATCAGGGGTGCCCCAATGAAATTGGCTTGGTATGGAGCCCGGAGAGATGTCCAGTGCTGTGGTGTCATCTGGGACTTACCGCTGTCTCTCTGGGTCAGGGCTGTTGGTGTGCTAAGATCCACATTACAAACTTTCCAGCAGATTATGTCTTGGTGAGATCCATCCTGATACGGTAGAGTCAGGCTTGGAGGTATGGCAGCGATTTTGGATTGTGGAAGCAAGTGGCTGTGGGGGGCTCTGCTTGGGCAGGCACAGGCCAATCTGCCCCCCTCCAATTTACCCCGGTTTGTCCAGCTGTGCACAGTCTGAGCCTTTCTGTGACTTTTGATCTCTTTCGAGATTTATTTAGAAGTCTCTGAAACAAGGCTGGCAGTAGAGCTTACAGGGTGGTGCTGGAGTTGGTTCTTGGGGGTGACTACCAGTGCTTCCACGTGTGTTGTGAAGTGTGGGAAGGTAGCCCACCTCAACTCTGAGAAAGCATGGAGATTTCAGTCACAAAACTTGGATACCAAAATTTTCAGCAGATTATATCTTGATGAGATCTGTCCTGAGACAGTGGAGTCAGGCCAGGGATATGGCGGTGATTTTGGATTGTGGAAGCAAGCGGCTGCTGGGGCTCTGCTTGGTCGGGCACCAGGTCAACCTACCCCCCTCTGATTTACCTCGGTCTGTTCAGCCATGTGCAGGTCCGAGATTAACTGCGGCTTTTGATCTTTTTCTAGATTTATCTTTGGGTCTCTGAAATAAGGACAATAAATGAGCTTGTATAACGGAGCCAGAGGTGGTTTGGGTGTGGCTCCCACATACCCAACTTTTGGCTGTTTAATTTCTTGGTAAAGTTGATCCCAAGTTGTTGGGGTATGGCCATAGGCACAGTGGCAATTTTAGGGTGTCAGGAAGCCTGAAGGCACCATCAGGCTGCTGATACACCCCCCCCCCCCCCCCCCCGCAGGGACAGGTTGACCTGCTGGCAGCACCATACCCCCTTTATCTGTACTTTATTGGTACAAGTAATCTAGTTCTTGTGATTCCAGCTGTGAATGACTCTGCCAAGTTTTAAAATTCTTTTTAATTAATTTTTTATGTATTTGTTTAATTTTGGCTTTTGGCCACACCTGGCTGCACTCAGGCTTATTCCTGACTTTTTCCTTAGGGGGAATGTAAAAAGATATGACTCAGGGGGACCATATGCAGCACCAGGGATGTAAGCAGGGTTGGCTGTGCACAAGGCAAGTGCCCATAATGCTCTACTATCTCTCTGGCCCTATTTTTTTTTACTTCATTATATTTTTAATGTAATTTAATTTTGTTGTTGTTGTTGGGCCACCCCTGTGCTGCTCAGGGATTATTCCTGGCTCTGCACTCAAGGATCGCTCTTGATGGGCAGAGGAGAACTGAGCCAGGGATTGTGGTACTGGGGATTGAACCTGGATCAGTTGTGTGCAAGACAAGACTGACTTAGGAGTGGACTATTGCTCCAGACCTGCCAATTTTGGGGCATTTGCCTTGCACGCAGCCAACATGGCCGACCCGAGTTCGATTCCTCCGCCCCTCTCGGAGAGCCCGGCAAGCTACCGAGAGTATCTCGCCCGCATGGCAGAGCCTGGCAAGCTCCCCGTGACGTATTCGATATGCCAAACACAGTAACAACAAAGTCTCCAATGGAGACATTACTGGACCCGCTCGAGCATCTTAGGAAGACCTGCTTCCTAAGAGATATTCCCTCTGTCTTCTTATTTGCTAACTAATGATATGGGTGGCTAAAGTCAGTATCTTGATCCTATTTTACACTGGTCTGCGTATGTGTCTGAGAATACATTCAGAGTTGATGCTCATTCTCTCTTGGCTTCATTTTCGGTCAGATTTTTCCCAACTGTTCCTCCACACAGTGTTCCAGTAATGTGTGGTGAGCTTACCACAGACCTCTGTGGCTCTGGTTTTCTCCATCTCCGTTCATTCTCTGTTATTCACCCCAACCAGAACACCAGTATCTTCAGCTGCACATTTTCCTTTGTTGTTCCCATTCAAGTCTACCACTTTTTTTGAGGGTCCTCCCAAAGAGAGCTCAGTGGGCCAGGGAGCCACTTTCATGATATGTGACCAGCCAGGCCAGTGGCTCAAGGCCAGGGCATAAGAATGCAGTACTGCTGGGTGATGCTCACGAGGCCGTGTGGAGCTGGGGACAGAAACCCTGGGTTGCATTCACCCTAATCTCTGTAATGCCTCCTGGCCCCATCAGTCTACTGCTTTTATGCCCGCAAATCAGTTTTTTCTGTTCTTTTCTGAAATGAATTCTTTTAATGGTGACTTATAGTTTTTGATATATAAAGAGTTCACTTCTTTTGTTGATTCCTCTCTGATATTTTTGGACACTAATTTTTTTTTTTAATTTAGGCAGGCATATGCAGTGGTGCACATGTGCTACTGTTAGCTCTGTTATCAGGAGTGATGCCTGAATTAGGGCTACTCCAGTTACGTGCAAGGCACATAGCCAGCCTCCTGTACTGCCTCTTTGGCCCTATATACTCTTTTATTTATTTATTTATTTATGCTTTTTTTGGGTCACACCTGGCGATGCTCAGGGGTTTCTCCTGGCTCTGCACTCAGGAATTACTCCTGGTTGTGCTCAGAGGACCATATGGGATGCTGGGGATCAAACCTGGGTCGGCTGTATGCAAAGAAAATGCCCTCCCCACTGTGCTATTTCTCCAGCCCTAAACTACCCATAGGGTATCTACCCAAAGAGGCAAAAACATTTGAAAAGACTTATGCACATCTATGGTCATTGCAGCTCTTGGTCCAAGAGCTCTTATAAATTATTGACAGACTGGTTGTACAGCCTCAACCTGCAGGGTTGGTCTCAGAGAACAAGATAACACAGCACACAGTGGTTGTACTGTATAAGCAGCAGCCACCTGAGAACCCTGGACAAGAGGACAGGCTGGCCCTTTATTTAGAAAAATATTCTCCTCGCCCCCCTTCTGCCAATGCCCTCACACTTACAGTTGTATTAAGGACAGTTAGCAGGTACATTGAGAGTTAATGGGTACATGAAAAATTGATGGGTACATTAAGAGCAAAGCTGGTATGTTCATGCCCGGGTGATAACAAGCAACTTTAATATATAGCATTGAATCCATGATACTTTCCTATTCTAGTAGGACATTCCCTGCCTGGCCACACATTTGCAGCCATCATCGTGTAAAGTTGTTTTATCCAGGGAACTAGCCCACTCTAGAGGTTTTATAAAGGGAATTATTTCCCACAAAGAGGTAGGCTATAGAATCAACCTTGGTGTCCAGTGACAGAAGAGTGGTTCATGAAGCTGTGGAATACTTAATTAGCCACTGCATAGTATCACACAGAACAGAATGCTGTGCGGTCATAAGGAACAAAGCACTCTTGCCGTGTACTGCAACTTGGATGTGACTGATACCTTCTGTGAGGTGAAGTAAGTCAGAATGATAAAGGCAAATACTGGATGTTTTCACTAATCTGTGGTTTGGGAAATAACATGTCTAGGGAAGGGAAGGTATCAAAGGTGGGCAAAACACTGGCCTCAGGTTGCAGAAATGAAAATGCCAGAGAATGAAAGAAATGGAGGGGGATGTGAGAAGAGGAGGTCTAGAAGTCACATGAGGACACGGTCAGGGGCCCTTGGCATGTCTGTGGCTTTGAGGTGAATTATCTATGTGTATCTAAACCATGAGACCTATACTGCTGAAGACATTGGGAACAAGCTCCCGTAATTAAACTTGCAAATGACTCTCTCGGGGCTGGAGCAATAGCACAGGGGGTAGACCGTTTGCCTTGCATGTAGCTGACTCGGGTTCGATCCCCAGCATCCCATATGGTACCCGGAACAATGCAAAGAGTGATTCCTGTGTGCAGAGCCATTGCTAGGTGTGACCAAAAATGCAAAAAAAAAAAAAAAGACTTTTTCAAGGGTCATTTGGGGAATAGAAGGGAATCTGGGGTCATAGATGGAAGGATGGGGTCATTGGCTGGTGGGATTAGAGGTGGGAACATTGATTGTACACCAGAAACCCTCTTGTAGACAACCATGTAGATCAAGGTGTCTAAATTAAAAAAGAAATCTCTTTTCTGTGACCTCTTCTTCATTGTTGCTGTCATTGGCCTTATTGTTGAGGTCCCTGGTTTGATTTCAAACACTTCTTTTCTGGTGATTCCTGCTTCTATTTTTCAGCTTTATTTCTGTTTGGGCTGGAGCGATAGCACAGTGGTAGGGCGTTCGCCTTACAAGCGGCCAACATGGCCGACCCGAGTTCGATTCCTCCGCCCCTCTCGGAGAGCCCGGCAAGCTACCGAGAGTATTCGATATGCCAAACACAGTAACAACAAAGTCTCCAATGGAGACGTTACTGGGCCCGCTCGAGCAAATCGACGATCAACGGGAGGGCCTTTACCTTTACCTTTACCTTATTTCTGTTTGGGGGAAAAAATGATTTTTTTCCAATAAAGCTTCCTTTGAGTTTATTGAGTCTCTCTTCCGGTAATTTCCTCAGTTGAGTGAATATCAAGAGGACTTTTCTCTGAAGACCTACTAGGCCACGCTGAAAACCCTTTTATCCTCTAGAACTCCCCTGTGCTTCCGTCTTCATCCAGTGAATTCCTGTACTTTATTTTCTTCCTGAAGTGATAGCACAGCGCCTTGCACGTGGCCGACCCAGGTTCAATTCCTCCATCCCTCTAAGAGAGCCCGGCAAGCTACTGAGAGTTTCTTGCCCACATGGCAGAGCCTGGCAAACTCCCCGTGGTGTATTCAGTTCGCCAAAAAGAGTAACAACAAGTCTCACAATGGAGATATTACTGGTGCCCGCTCGAGAAAATTGATAAACAATGGGAGGATAGTGCTGCAGTGCTATTTTCTTCCATAATTCCCAGTGCTTCCTGGAAGCGAAGGGTGGAGTTCCTTCTCAGGGGTCTGAGCTGTCTGGGGCTTGTAGCTCTCTGGCTGCCAATGTCTCTGACTACCAATTTCTGCAGCTCTGACTGCCATGGAAGAATTTCTCTAATGCTCGTCACATGGGTCTGGTGCTCATGGCTCTGACCCGTGTGGAACTGGATGATGACAGGGACTGTGTGGCAGCTCTGCCCTTTACCTACTTATGTAGCACCATGGTCTATCTGAGCTGGATTTGCTCAGGGTTTGCCTGTGGTTCAGAGCTTCCGGTGTCTGGCAGTGTCAATCTCCAGCTGATTTGGACAGTGGCTGAAGGTTGTGGTCCTGTGCAGCAAGCTCATATTAGCTGTGGGGGGCAGGGGAAGGGGCACTCTGCTTTGAGAGACCAGTGTGGGATGGTCTGCTCCAAACCCTGGTCCCATAGGTACTCCCCCCGACCCCCCGCCGGGTTTCTGCCTCTAGCCATTGCAGCCTGAGTTGTTTTCTCGGGAGAGGCTGCTTCCTGCTGGGGCCTGGTGACAGCTGTACCCTGTCGGTGCCAGATACCCCCAGTTCCTAGTCTGACACAGTGGGCACAGGCAGAAAAAGGAAACGTTTGGGATCCCTTTGTGTTTTCCAACACAGGTGGGAGATGAAGTCGGCTGCACCCACTTGGGGGAGCTGCCACTGATTCTGAGCTCAATCTGACTGCAGCCTGTCAGACTGTGTGGTGTCTGAAACCTGTAGGGCAGGCTGGGCCAGTGCTGAGTGTGCCCCCGAAGGAGTGTAGCTGCAGCCGTGCCCCTGTGGGTGGGGCAGAGGCTGACCCGTGTGGGCTGGCAGAGTTTGACCCCTGTGAGCAGAGACTGACCTCTGTGGGCAGGGCTCAAACAGGCTATATACGGTGCTGGGGATCGGACCTGGGTCAGCTGTGTGCAAGGCAAGCACCCTACCTGCTGTGCTGCCTCTCTGGCCCCTTATTTTTATGTTTTAAAAGATATAATCATTGTAAATTTTGTAGATTGAAGAAGAAGAGAGGAAAAGAATAGAAGATATGAAAGAAAATGAGCGGGTGAAAGCAACCAAAGAACTGGAAGCTTGGAAAGAATGTCAAAAGAAAGCTGAAAAACCAAAAAGAATTTCAAGAGAAGTGAAACTGTGCCAACCAGAAAAGGAAATTGAAGATGAGAGAAAAAAAATAAAACATAAATGTTTTACTAAAAACTCAGCATCTAGAAATCTTGCCACAAAAGGTACAAGGTTGTAATATATGTAACTATTTTATTTTTTGGTAAATCTATCTCATACTAAGATGAGCACAGATTTGGTCATCTTTGCTTGTGCTTCCTTTGGAAAGTTATGCATATATTATTTAAAAAAAATTTTTTTTGGTCACACTCAGCGATGCTCAGACGTTATTCCTGGCTCTGCAATCAGGAATTTCTCCTGGCGGTGCTTGGGGGACCATATGGGATGCTGGGGATTGAGCCCTGGTCGGCTGCATGCAAGGCAAATGCCCTACCTGCTGTACTATCACTCCAGCCCCTGCATATATTATTTAATTTGTGTTTTATTCAAGACCAAAATCTCTTGGAATGGAGTAGTACTAGGAGCATTCATTTATATCTTCAGCAATAAGAAATTTGGGATTTCACTGGAAGACTTTTTTCTTACAGGAAAATGAGTGCTATATGCAGAATAGTCAAATAACTCTTCTGACCTTCGATTTAAAAAAAAATATGCAAGGAGTCAGGGAGATGGTGTAAAGTGCTGGAGCTTAAACTTTGCATATGGGAAGCCCAGGTTTGAGTCCCAGAACTGTATAGTCCTCAGAGCACCAAGCTATATAGTTCCCAAGCACTGCTTGGCACAAAAACAAGAAAAATTAGGCAATCAAACATTTATTAAAAACTGAGCTTGATTTGTTTATTTATTTTTTCTTTTGGGGTCACATCCGGTGATGCTTAGTAGTTACTCTTGGCTTTGCGTTTGGGAATTGCTCCTGGCCATGCTTGGGGGCCATATGGGGTGCTGGGGATTAAACCTGCTTCAGCTGCATGCGAGGCAAAAGATCTACCACTCTGTGCTACCACTCTGGCCCCCGTCAGTGGATTTTTAAAATATTATACTTTGTTTTGGTCATGTTTCATACACTTAGTAAATGGATTTTTTTTCTCCTTTTTTTGTTTTTGGGTCCATACCCAGAAGTGCTCCAGATCTATTCCTGGTTTTAATCCTTGGCTTTCCATATGCAAAGCATGCGCTCAAATCATTGAGCTTTCCCTCTGGTCCTAAATGGAATATCTTATAGTAAAATAATTTGCATAATAATAATTAACATTATTTTGTGATTACTATGAGCCTAGTGGTTTTATTGGTTATGTTACCCATGCCTCAAAGCAGTACTTTGGAATAAGTACTGCTATTTTTATTTGAAAGAAAATAGAATAAAGCAATAGGTAAACTTGTGGGATTTTTTTTTAAATTGAATCACCGTGAGATACAGTTACAAAGCTTTGCTGTTTGAGTTTCAGTCATACAATGATCAAACATCCATCCCTCCACCAGTGCACATTCTCCACCACCAATGTCCCCAGTATTACCCTCCCCCCCCTTCCAACCCTCCCCCTGCTTCTATGCAGACAATTTCCCCCATTCTCTCTGTCTACTTTTGGGCATTATGGTTTGCAATATAGATACTAAGAAGCTTTCAAATTTGGTCCTTTATCTACTTTCAGCACACATCTCTCATCCTGAACGATTCCTCCAACCATCATTGACTTGGTGATCCCTTCTCTATTCCAGCTGCCTTCTCCCCCAGCTCATGAGACAGGCTTCCAACCATGAAGCAATATTCCTGGCCCTGTGACTACTGTCCTTGAGTGTCAGTCTCATATTATGTTATTTTTTATTCCACAAATGAGTGCAGTCCTTCTAGGTCTGTCCCTCTCTTTCTGACTCATTTCACTTAGCATGATACTTTCCATGGCCATCCACTTATAAGTAAATTTCATGATTTTATCTCTCCTAACAGCTGCATAGTATTCCGTTGGGTAGATGTACCAAAGTTTCTTTAACTGGTTGTCTGTTCTCAGGCACTCGGGTTGTTTCCAGATTCTGGCTATTGTGAACAGTGCTGAAATGAACACAGGTGCAGTTGTCATTTCTACTGAGCTTTTTTGCATCCTTAGAATATATTTCCTGAAGTGGTATCGCGGGGTCATATGGAAGCTCAATTCCTAGTTTTTAAAGGAATGCCCATATTGTTTTCCAAAAAGGCTGGACCAGTCAGCATTCCCACCAACAAACCTGTGGGATTTGAACCCAGGTGTTTCTGTATCTGAAACCTGTACTTGTGTAACTAGAAACTCTATGTCTTTACTTCATAAAAAGCTCTATCTTTTAAGGCCAGTTCAATAAAATACTAACAATGGAATATGTAGCACTGTAGCACTGTCCTCCCATTGTTCTTCGATTTGCTCAAGCGAATCGAAGTAACGTCTCCGTTGTGAGACTTCTGTTACTGTGTTTGGCATATCAAATACGTCACGGGTAGCTTGCCAGGCTTTGCTGTGCAGGCAAGATACTCTCAGTAGCTTGCCGGGCTCTCTGAGAGACGCGGAGGAATCAAACTCAGCTCAGCTGGGCTGGCTGCACGTAAGGCAAACGCCCTACCGCTTTGCTATCGCTGTAGCCCACAACAATGGAATATGAATATATGAAAATATGTATATATATATCTTTCTTTGTTTAAAATACTGATAAATTGGATGTTTCCAAATACTTTTGGAATTCAAATACACTTCATTTTGGGGAGTGACCCAAGCTGGTGATACTTGTGGGTTACATATATCTCTTTCTGGGTGTCACTCCCAGTGGTGTTTGGGCACCATGCAGTGCCAGCGACCTATAAGTGTCTTAACCCCTGTATTATCTCTTACCACTACCTCATCCCCTCCAACACATGCTTTCTCTAAATATTTTCTCAGCAAACTAGAAATGAAAAGTAGCCTCAGTGTGCTAAGTGCTTCTACCAAAAAAAGTTGTTTTTTTTTTTTAAGGAAAACCCCCACCAAAACCCCAAAGAGCCTTATAGCAAATGTTATTTTTGATGTGGTGGTGGGCAACTGGGAGGGTGGTTTGGACCATACCTGACGGTGTTCTGGGGCTGTTATTCCCAGCTCTGAGCTCAGTGCTTAAAAGATGAACCATTTGTGGTGTCAGAGATTCAAACCAGGGATGCAAGGCACGATGCTCTGCCCCACAGATCCAAGAGCAAGACAAGGTGCTGGAGAAAGAACAGCAGGTAGGGTGATTGCCATGCACATGGCCAGCCCAGGGTTGATCCCCAGTATCCCATAGATCCTGAGCCCTTCGCCAGAAGTGATTCCTGAGTGAAGCTGGGAGTAAGCCTAATGTGGCCCCCAAACAAAGCAAATACACACACACACACACACACACACACACACACAGAGTGAGAGAGACGGGGTGGGGTGGAGAGAGAGAGTAGTCAGAGAGGAGAGAGTGAGAGAGAGCACACGCAAGGGCAGAATATCCGCTTTCACTACCTCAATTCAACATTTTATGGGAGGTGTTACTATTACATTTACATTTTGACAAGGCATGGGACTTAGTAAAACCATCATTTGTAATTGACATGATTTTCTTGTATGTTTGTTTTTGGACCACACCCAGCAGGTGCTCAGGGGCTATTTCTGGCTCCGTGACAGTACTGAAGGGGTCCCATGTGGTTCTGGGATTAAACCTTGACCTTCTCTTGCAAAACATAAGCCCAGTCCATTGGACTCTCTCTATGGCTCTGTATTTGACACAGTTGTGTATATCTATCCCTAAATAATTCTACATAGTGACCACTACAAGCAAGATATAAATTTAGCAAGGTCTTGGGATATGATTGAAGAAATAACTAGTAATTTTATTTACCACCTGTGGGAAAGTTAACTTCTATTTGTTTATCAATAAAAGTCAATATTTAGGGCTGGAGCGATAGCACAGCAGTAGGGCGTTTGCCTTGCACGCAGCCAACATGGCCAACCCGAGTTCGATTCCTCCACCCCTCTTGGAGAGCCCAGCAAGCTACCGAGAGTATCTCGCCCGCACGGCAGAGCCTGGCAAGCTCCCCGTGACGTATTCGATATGCCAAACACAGTAACAACAAAGTCTCCAATGGAGACGTTACTGGGCCCGCTCGAGCAAATTGACGAACAATGGGAGGGCCTTTACTTTTTTTTTTATTTAGGAATACATTTCATAAATGAAGCATAAGATGTCATCTCTGAAAATTATAGGAAATTTCTAAGAGATACTTTATTTCTTTTTGGTTTGGGAGCTACATTCAGCAGTTCCCGGGGGCTACTCCTGAATCAGTACTTGGGAATTGTTCCCAGCAATGCTCAAAGGGTCATGCAGTGCCAAGGATTGAACCTAGACCTTGGATATACCAGGTATATAGGATATACCTTGGATATACCAATACCAGAGTCTGTGCTCCAGCCTTATTAAGCCTTTTTTTGAGCCTTATCCCCAACCTATAACATTGGTTTATCTTTCTACCTTGCCTCAGGGAGCTTAGGTTTATTGGGTTACTCCCATCACAGTGCTCCCATTCCTCTGTGTTTATTTGTAACTTCTTTCTTTGTGCTCTATTAACTGGTAAATATGTTTTTCTCTTCTCCTTATGTCCATTGCATAGTTAATTCAGAGCAATGTCCTTTTTGTATGGGCACAGGAAGATAGTAAATGCTATGCTTTCCTGGGAGTCAATTGACTCTAAGTGATATTTACCTCCTGGGCATCTGTTCTCTCAACTTAAGCCTCAGTTGCCCTTACTTCCTAGCGCCCCCCAAAGCAGGGTCCCAACAAGGTCCCAACAAGGGACTGAATGGACCCAGGGCAAGCGGTGAGCTATGTGCTACGCTGGCATCGAGATGGACCTGGCCAAAGTGCTTAATGCTTAACTATAAGTTAAGAGCTTGGTCATGGACAAATGCTGTCATGATCCAAAAAGCAATAACTAGATTTGGATCCTGCTAAGATTAGGAATGATTAATCTGGCCTGAGCACTGTAGTCTGAGTTTGTGGCAAGATGTTCCCAGGAGAACTGCCCTACAAGGCTCAGTGTATCTCTTACTGTGTTCATACAAAAATAATTAATATTAAGATGTTAATTAAGATGTTAGGAGAAGAGGAATACCCCTAGGTGGTGTTTCTGCCCTTGAGCCTAATGGGCTGTCAGGAAGGGCTTTCTTATGTTGATTTTGCTACCAGACTGGGTGTAGAGTGGGCCCAGAGGGCTAGGGGTGGAGAGACTGGAGAGTTGAAGAGAGATGAGAGAGAGAGCTGGGCGGCAAGATAGGGTACTGAAAGAGACTCGCAAGGTGGATAGAGAGAAAAGAATGTAGGGGAAGAATGCGGGAGCAGGCAAGTGGAGAGAGAGAGAGCCCAGGCTGCGAGATGGAGAGTGAAAAGATGAGCAGGAGAGGCAGGAGGTGGGAATGAGAAATAGTGGAGACTAGAATGGGGGCCTTAGAGAGACTGGGGCAGGCGCATGGGGAGAATGGAATAAATGGCAACTGATCAATCAACTGGCTTGGCCCTTGTTTCCTCCTCCGTCTGCCCCATGGCCTGGGCCGCCCTGGCTGGGGGAGTGACCTCGGCCCACCCGAACCCGGGAGGTGAGGGGGAGAGCCGCCAAGGTCCCCCTGGCCGCCCTGGGAGATTATACACCCGGCTCGCTGAGAAATATTTTTAAAAGCCTGTATGAGAGCCAGGGAGACAGCTCAATGGGCTGAGTACATGCTCTGCGTGCAGGCACCTTGATTCAATCCCTACCCATACATACATGTCCCCTGAGCACAACCAGAGAGACCCCCGAGCATGTTGTCAGGTGTAGACCCTAAGCACTGCCAAGTATGGCCCCAAACTAGCCAACAATAATAAATAAAAGGCCTGAGTGAGTGAAAAGATACAACTTTTGAATGAATTGGGAGAGAGAGAAAGTACGCATTGATATGATGCCAATTAAAATCCCAGTAATAGTTTTTGCAGCCAATTGATGTTTTCTAAAATTTATGTGTGACAGTACATTTTCGATTGAATAGCCAGTGAAAAAATTCTAAAGAACAAAGATATATGATATAAATGACCCTATAGGCAGAAATTGGTGAATAGATAAACATAAATCTCAAAAGAACAGAACCCAGAGAACTGAACTAAATCCGCACATAGTGAATAAAATATTTTTGTTAAAGGTGACAAGACAATTCATTGGAGGAGGGAAAACTTGGAACCATTGAATATCTATATAGATCTGTATCTGGAACCCAGATCTTTCCACTTTCCCTTTTTAAAATTTCTTTGTCTAGCTTTGCTTTCAGTCATTGGTAAGAGCTGCCCTTTCCTTTTTGGACTGATATATATATATATCACTGTATCACTGTCATTCCTTTTTTCATCAATTTGCTCGAGCAGGCACCAGTAACGTGTCCTTTCATCCCAACCCTGATATATATATATACATATATATATATATACATATATATATACACATACACATATACATATATTTATTTATATGCATATATATAGTACTTGAAGCTTCTTTGTTATATTTTATCAAACATTTTGTTTATATTTCATATTTTCAAAATTATAAGAATTTGTGGGGCGAGAGGCCTAATACAGTAGGTAGGGCACTTTCCTTGCATGTGCCCAATCGGGATTTGATTCTTCAGCATCCCATATGGTCCCAGGAGCACTGCCAGGACTGATTCGCGTGTGCAGAGACAGAAGTAAGTCCTGAGTACCACTCGGTGTATCGACCCTGCCTCCTAAACCAAAACAATACAAAACGAAAAAATCAAAATTGTAAGAGCGTGTACAAATGTAATGCAACTTGAAACAAAAATCTAATTTTTATTTTATATTCATATGTCCAGAATGGAAAGCGTTTAGATTGGGAACTTTTGTTTTTAGTTTTGGGACACTCAGTGATGCTCAGGGCTTACTCCTGGCTTTGTGCTCAGGTATCACTCCTGGTGATGCTTAGAGGACCATATGTGGTGATGGGGATCAAACCAGCATCAGCTGCATGCTAGACTAGCCTCTCAACCCCCGAACTATCTCTCTGGCCCCTTTCAAATTGTTTCTTATGTCTTGCGTGTGATTGACCTGGGTTCGATCTCAGCACCATGTTTTGTCCCCTGAGAACTGCCAGGAGTGATTCCTTTGACCTGCCTGGACAAAGCGTGGAGCACGCTGAGTGTGGTCCAATCCCTTTCCCCCCCCTCCAAAACGTTCCATTTCTTTTATATTTGCCTTTCATTTTTTTTATTTGGGGGGAATTTGGGGGCCACGTGGTGGTTCTCAGAGTTTACTCCTGGCTTGGTGCTCAGAAATAACTCCTAGTGATACTCCAGGAACCATATGGGACACCTGGGGATTGAACCCAGGTTGACCGTGTGCAAGGCAAACGCCCTACCCACTATACTATTGCTCAGATGCATCTATTTGCCTTTTCAATTGCTATCATATGTTTGGTACTTTTGCATTAAACTCTGTTTTGTTTTGAAGCCATGCTCAGTAGTTGCTGCAGGTGATTCCTGGCTTGTTGCACCAGGAGGCACTCCCAGGATTGCTGAGGGACCAGGCAGAGCTGAAGGCCAAGCTGCACTAGAGGCACTTGCTCCAGCCCTTGTGCCATCCCTGCTGCCCTGTTTTTAGATTTTGTTCGAAGGTGGCTCAGGGATATAGCTCAGTGGTAGAGCCCTTTATTTGCAAACATGATGCTCTGCATTTGATCCCTGGCACCAGCCCAAATGCTGAGGATGATATCCAGAAAACAGCACTACCTTTGGGAGCCCAGTGCTACAGGAAGTGTACAGTCCCTGGCACACTGCAGCCAAGTGTGTGTGACCTCAGTCATCACTCTACAGCAGCAATAGCAACAATAAAGGAAGGGACACGTGAAACATCTCAAAAATTAGAATCACTTGGTGTAAAAAACTACGCACACTGAAGGTTGTGTGTTCGCGGGCTCTCTGGACGGCTCTATCTCACCGCCCGCGTTCAGTGCCCTAGAGCCGCTGTGTGTGGCCTGCATCGGGACAGCTGTTGGCCAAGGGCAAATGAAGGAAGAGACGAGGGCCAGGCTGGTTGATCTTAGTGGCAGTTTATTACAAGTAAGTTTATCCCATAGGAGAACCTTATGTTATGGAGGGCCTAGGTTCTCTCAAGCACACGTTCCCCTAGCTAGTCTCCCCGTGGTCCATCTTTCAGCCCTGCTCTCTCCTTCTCCAGCTCCCTTCTAGTCTCGGCTGACACTCCACCCAGTCAGGTAGCCAAATCA
This sequence comes from Sorex fumeus, assembly GCF_029834395.1. Lineage (NCBI taxonomy): Eukaryota > Metazoa > Chordata > Mammalia > Eulipotyphla > Soricidae > Sorex > Sorex fumeus. The sequence continues at coordinate 11,904,023 of NW_026606086.1, read as the reverse complement.
ACATTAGAAAGCCCTTCCTGACTGCTCAAGGGCTAGATACCTCTTAAGGTGTTTTTCTCTTTTCCTCAGTCCAATAAACGATCAACTATTCCTGAAGTTATGCAGGAAGGACAGAACAGTGTTATCCTACAACTTGAGGCTGAAGCAATAGCACAGCGATAGCAATAGTGGCTAGGGTGTTTGCCTTGCACGTGGCCAACCCGGGTTCAATTCCCAGCATTCCATATGGTCCCCTAAGCACCACCAGGAGTAATTTCTGAGTGCAGAGCCAGGAGTAAACCCTGTGTATTGCTGAGTGTGACCCAAGAAGCAAAGGAAAAAAATTAGAGTCACATGTTTTCTTTTTATAAACAGCGTTATAACATGCTCCAAGTGTGCATGGTCAGACGTGTGTTTGAACTAGATTCAGTTCACCACTGTGTTCCACTTCTGACTTTTGCATCTCCTTCAATTCCCTTTGTTCAGAGTTTGTATGCCAGTGCATGATATGAAATTTCTCCTCTTGTATTTGCTTGTGTGTGAGTACATCTAATGACCTCTATAAAACTATGTAGCTGTGGAGATGTGGCTCAGTGTCAAGCACATGCCTTGCTCACATAAGACCTGGTAGCTTTCAGCTTTTTTTATTTTTATTTTTTTAAATTTTTTAAATTTATTTTTGTTTTTATTTTTGCCCTCCATGTTCCTGGAGCGAAGAGATGCCATTGGGCTACACTAGCACGCGACAGGGACAAATGGAGACGTTACTGGCACCCGCTCGAGCAAATCGACGACTAACGGGAAGTTAAGTGATTAAGTGATTTGTTTTTATAACGTAGAAGTGGAGGAATCGAACCCGGCTCGGCCGGGCTGGCTGCACACAAGGCAAACACACAGCAGTAGGGCGTTTGCCTTGCACGCAGCCAACGTGGCCGACCCGAGTTCGATTCCTCTGTTCCTCTCGGAGAGCCCGGCAAGCTACCGAGAGTATCTCGCCCGCACGGCAGAGCCTGGCAAGCTCCCCGTGATGTATTTGATATGCCAGACACAGTAACAACAAAGTCTCCAATGGAGCCGTTACTGGGCCTGCTCGAGCAAATCAATGAACAACGGGAGCACAGTGACAGAACGTAGAAGTACTGCTATTTATTCAACCATTGATTAAGCTGATTGAACTGGGCATGAACTCCACATTACTTTTTTTAAATTCATAATGTTAATTTTATTATTTATTATTATTATTTAATCACCATGAGATAGTTACAAAGCTTTCCTGTTTGAGTTTCAGTCATACAGTGATCCATCACCCAATCCTCCACCAATGCACATCTTCCATCACCAATGTCCCCAATATCCCCCCCATCCCGACCCTCCCCCATACTCTCCCCGATACTCTCTCTTGTATTGCTTGTTATGAATAGCATAAGATGTCGAGCAGCTGCAAGAGTAGCTGCATGCTCCTGGAATTCTCAAATTTTAGATGATTAGGGTCTGGAGAAATCTCTGCAGCAAGCTGCTGGGTTCAGAGATTCTTTTGTGTGTCTCTGGATCATGGCTGTTAAGGAGCTTAAGTAGCAGCCGGAGGCAGTTTGTGGGCATGACCTCTAGGCTCCCGTGGGGACAGGGGGATGAGAAGGACCAGCACATCCCCTATTCCATGAGGCCTGGAGTTTGCCGTCACTGAACCCATGTACCTGCACTTCTCATTGGGTTCTGGAAGTTGGCAGCCACTGGGGTTTTCAGGGGCAGGTGGAGAGACGATGCCTTCCTCCATCTGAGGCACCCAGGTGAAGTCAGCCTGGCTTAAAGTCTGGAGGCATCTCGCAGCAAGCTGCTCGGTTGGGAGATTCTTTTGTGTGTCTCTGGATCATGGACCTTGCTTCCATCTTTTCCAGAGAAATAAACTATTGGCAAATGCTCTGCAGGGCACACCCACAGCGCATAGTGGGCCCTAACTGTGTCACTTGATCTCTTTCGAGATTTATGGGTCTCTGAAATAAGACCAGTAAGTGAGCTGAGCCGGAGGTGGTTTGTGGGTGTGGCTCCCACATACCTAACTTTTGGCTGTTTAATTTCTTGGTAAACTTGGACCCAAGTTGTTGGGGTCTGGCCAAAGTCACAGTGGCAGTTTTTTTTTTTCCTTTTGGGTCACACCCGGTGATGCACAGGGGTTACTCCTAGGTCGGTCATGCGCTCAGGAATTACTCCTGACAGTGCTCGGGAGGTCAACATGACAAATGACCTGGCACCCGAGCTGCGCAGGAGGAAGAGAGCGGCTTGGAACGCCTTCAAGAACGTCGAAGAAATAGCTAAGAGGACGAAGAACCTCCGGCTCCGGGCACATCTCTTTGATTCCACTGTTCTTCCTGCATTAACATATGCCTCAGAGACCTGGGCCCTACGCAAACAAGATGAGAACGCCATTCAGGTCTCCCAAAGAAGAATAGAAAGAGCTATGCTTGGAATATCACGTTTCACTCAAATGAGAGAACGAATCCGGAGTTCTGACATCCGTCGACGATCAAGGATCAGGGACGCTGTCTCATTTGCCAAGGTGTCGAAAATCAGATGGGCTGGTCACGTAATGAGATTTAAAGACGACCGTTGGACTAGAGCTGTTACTGATTGGATTCCACGGGATGTCAAGAGACCGCGTGGCCGCCCACCTACCAGATGGTCAGACTTCTTTGTCAAGGTCATGAACGATCGGTTTGAGGCCCTCCATGTTCCCGGAGCGAAGAGATGCCATTGGGCTACACTAGCACGCGACAGGGACAAATGGAGACGTTACTGGCGCCCGCTCGAGCAAATCGACGACTAACGGGAAGTTAAGTGATTAAGTGATTAAGTGCTCGGGAGACCATGTGGGATGCTGGGAATCAAACTCAGGTTGGCATGTGTAAGGCTAACGCCCTACCCCCTGTGCTATCACTTCAGCCCCCACAGTGGCGATTTTGGGGTGTCAGGAAGCCTGAAGGCCCCGTCAGGCTGCTGATGCACTCGACTTGCAGGTACAACTTGACCTGCTGGCGGCACCATACCACCCCCTCTTTCAGTTTTTTTATTACTCTCCTTCGCCTGTTTTCAGGGCTGCCTCTCATTCCAGAACTTCCACACCACCACCGGAAGCACTTACAGAAGAGAGGAATCTGGTAGCCGCTGTAGTGGTGGCGCTGCCCAGGTTTATTTCCCTAGGATCAATGTGGAGCCACTCAGGGGCCCTTCCTGAGGCTCCGTGTAAACTGGACACTGATTTTACAGAGAGAGTATCAGAAAGGTAGCTGCGGCCATCACTTACGTAGCAGGTGACAAACTGCCCTGGTGCCTAGGACGGAGTTTCCATTTCGCTCACAGAAGTGATCTCTGGTATCTGTGTTTAGGCTTTCAGAAGGAGTTTTGGCATTCCTTATTTCTTAGTCACTTTGGTTAGAGACAAGAACATTAAAGACAAGTGACTTAACCTGTAATGTTGTTTTGAAGGGAGAAATTCAGAAAATATATTTTTGGGGAAGTTAAAGGAAGACAGCATTCCTGCTCCTCGAGCTGCCGGCAGTATTAAAATCAACTTCACCCCACGAGTGTTCCCCACTGCTCTTCGAGAATCACACGTAGCGGAAGAGGAGGAGGTAGGTAGTACTTGTCAGTTGTTTTATCACAAGTGCAAGGGATGGGGTGGTGGTGGGAGGGATACTGGGATCATTGGTGGTGGAGAATGGGCACTGGTGGAGGGATGGGTACTCGATCATTGTATGACTGAAACGTAAGCATGAAAGTTTGTAAATCTGTAACTGTACCTCACGGTGATTCATTACAAAATTTTAAAAAATTTAAAAAAAACTTTGTTGTATAATTTAGCGTGGTTTGGGTTTCGGACTGTATCCAGAGATGTTTAGCAACTTCTACTGGCTCTATGCTCCTGGGTCACACCTGAAAGTGCTCAGAGCACCATCTGGTTCCAAGGGGGGAACCTGGGCCTCCCTCATGCCAAACGTGTGCAACCTTTTGAGCAGCCTTCCCAGGCTGGATTAGACTTTATTTTTCATTTTAACTATTGAAACTTGAACTGTAGCCAGGGTTATAGCTCAGCAGTAGAAGACTTTTCCTTGGGTGAGGCCCTAGGTTTGATCCCTGAAACTGCCAAAAAAAAAAAGTGAGCCTAGAACTGGTTCTGAATTTAAATAGTCATGTCACTAGAGATAGTATTCCATAAATATTTTGTTGTTTTCTAATAAGAAAAATATGTTTTGAATATGTTGGGCTCTAGAACTCTGATGAAAGAACAGTGATTTAATATAATGAATATTGATGCTTTTGTTGCTTATTCTAAGAGGTAAATTGTTATACTTACTGTTTTCCTTTATATATATAAAAGATGCATGTATCTTTTTTGTTTAGTTTTTGTTTGTTTGTTTTGGGTACGCATCGGGGCTTACTCCTGGCTCTGTGCTCAGGGATCACTACTGGTGGGGTTTGGGGGGACAGTATGGAGTGCTGGAGATACAAACCAGGTTGGCCATGGACAAGGCAAACATCTTATCTGTTGCACTATCTCTCCAGCCCCTAAATGTGTCCTTATTAGTCAATAGTTATGTTCTATATTTTATTGTTTGCAAAATTGTTTTTTCTGATTTTAAATTACAATTATTTAAAATCATTTATGATTTTCAGTATAAAAACATAAAGAAGCTAAATAATTTCTGTAAGTAATTACATGATCTCCCATAAATTTTTGTGAAATATATGCCAGAAATATTTATATACTTGAACTGACCCAGCTTGTATAGTTTTTCAGACATAAAAGCTGGGACCAGAGTTGTAACTCAGCTGTAGAGCTTCTACCTTGCATTCTGAGGTTCTGGGTTGGATTCCTGGAACTGACCAAAAAAAAAGACAAAAAGTAGAAAACAGGAAGTTTAAAATCATTCTTACAGAGCCGTGTATTAGTTTGCTGGAGCTTCTGTAACAAAGCAGATTAGACTGGGCGACTCAAACAGCAGACGATTCCTCCCAGTTTCTGCCCCTGAGAAGCCCAGTGTGCGTGGTGGGACTGGACCCTTCCTGTCTCTTAGGGGCACTTCCCAAACACCGAACTCCTGAGACCATCACAGCGGTGCTTTAGGCTTCAGCTTAGACTTTGGAGGATGCAACATTCATAACAAATAGTACTCCCGGGATGTACAAGGAGATGAAAACCCTGAAAGCTGCAGGTAACAAATAGAACCTTTGTGTAATACATTAAATTTCATTTGCATTTCAGTGGCTACACAAACAAGCAGAGGCTAGAAGAGCCATCAATACTGATATTCCTGAATTCTGTGATTTAAAAGAAGAAGAAAAGAACCCCGAATGGTTGAAGGAGAAAGGAAAGTAAGTTGTTTGTGCTCTCGCCATGAGATTTATCATGAATTTATTTGGACATTAGCATTCATCACACTTTCTAGCTACCTTGTTAGATATGTAAGTGTGTGTATAGTTGTTGGGAAAAGACAATCTGTCACCATCCTCCCGTTGTTCATCAGTTTCCTCGAGCGGGCACCAGCAACATCTCCATTGTGAGACTTGTTACTGTTTTTGTCATATCGAATACGCCACAGGGAGATTGCCAGGCTCTGTTGTGCAGGCAGGATGCTCTCGGTAGCTTGCTGGGCTGTCCGAGAGGAATGGAGGAATTGAACCCGAGTCAGCTGCATGCAAGGTGAACACCCTACCCGCTGTGCTATCACTCCAGCCTGGGAAAAAAAACTATAATTTTTAAAATTAGGTAGGGCACTATAAAATATTAAACATGGCTCTAAGTTTTATTTGTTTTTATATCTCAGTATCATAGAACTGAAAAGTGTCATATCTTTTGGATTTTTTATTAAAACTAGCTTTAAGACCCTGTTACGTGTAACAAAGATCCTTTCTAATAGCTTGGTTTTATTTGGGGGAGGGGGCGTGGGGAGGATCACTAGCGAGAGCTCAGTGGTTTGGAGCACATGCTTTGCATTCAGGAGGCCCAGGTTTGGTCCCCAGCACCACTTTATCCTCTTGAGCACTGCTGGGAGAGACCCCTGAGTGCAGCTAAGAGTAGCCCTTGAACAGTATCAGGTGCGGCTCCCCAAGAATGGAAACAAACCAAAAATGTGGCTTTTTGGGCCAGGGACCTCAGTCAGACAGTTGGGCATGCTTTGCCTGCGAAAGCCCCGGTTCAGTCCCAGACAGGATCTCCATGGACCCCAGCAAGACATCCATCCGAACCCATGTGGGGAGTCACCACCAGGCCCCACTGGGTTTGGCTTTTAGAAACTAGAGTTTGTGGGTATGTAATGTGGCTCAGTGATAGAGTTTGTGCCTTGTGTGTTAGACTTTGAGTTTTTTTTTTCTTTTCTATTCTAAAGATTTGGGGGCCACACCCAGCACTGTTCAGACCTTAACTCCTGGCTCTGAACCCAGGGTTCCTGGTGGGAATCAGCAGGCTATCTGGGGTACCAGGGATCAAACCCAGGCTGACCGCATGCAGGCCAATGTCTTACCTACTGTCCTATCTCTCTGGCCCCAAGAGATTCTGACGCAAAAATTTTGATCCCTGGCATGCACATATACACAAAAAATGTAATGAAAATAATCATTTTTTTCATTTGATTAAATGCTTCTTTTTTTTGTTCTTTTGGGTCACACCTGGCGATGCACAGGGGTTTCTCCTGGCTCTGCACTCAGGAGTTATTCCTGGTGGTGCTCAGGGAACCATATGGGATGCTGGGAATCCAACCCAGGTCGGCCACGTGCAAGGCAAATGCCCTACCTACCCGCTGTGCTATCTCTCCAGCCCCTGATAAAGTGCTTTTTTGATCATTCACATACATTTGTTAATGATGACCAAATTATATTAGGAATCATTATTTATCATGCATCCCTTTTATTCACATTTGATTCTATGAGTAGCTTTTTTGTTTGGTTATTTTGGTTTTGCTTTTGGGGCATACCCAGTGATACTCAGGGATCACTCCTGGTGGGGCTCTGAGGACCACATGGGGGGCCTGGGATTGAATCTAGATGGACCACTGTAAGGCAGGCACCTTACCTGCTATACTATCCCTTAGATACCAATGAATATTTTTATGTACTAGTGAAATCTGGTACATTCTGAATGGTAATTTGAGTCTATATTTTGAAGGCAGTTATAAGTATTATTTATTATATAATGACATATATACATATATATCATTGTATATGTACATATATGGTTTTGGGGGACTTTCCTTTGGAGGAGGTTCACACCTGGCAATGCTCAGGGGTTATTCCTGGCTCTGCGCTTAGAAATTACTCCTGATGGTGCGGAGTAATTTAGGATGTCGGGAATCGAACCCAGGTCAGTCACATGCAAGGCAAATGCCCTACCCATTGTTCTATAGCTCCAGCCCCCTCCACATATATAATTTTGTACTTTTTGTTTTATTTTTGTATTATTTAGCTTCAGTTGACTTGCACACAGCCGGCCCAAGTTTGATTCCTCTGCCCCTCTTGGAGAGCCCGGCAAGCTACCAAGAGTATTCCGCCCGCACGGCAAAGCCTGGCAAGCTTCCCGTGACATATTCAATATGCCAAAAACAGTAACAACAAGTCTCACAATTTGTTGAGACATTACTGGTGCCCGCTCAAGCAAATCGATGAACAGCGGGAGGACAGTGCTACAGTGCTACAGTGCTGCATTTTAACACCGTAGTTTATAGGGGCTGGAGCAATAGCACAGTGGGTAGGGCATTTGCCTTGCATGCACCTGACCCAAGTTTGATTCCCAGCATCCCATATGGTCCCTTGAGCACTGCCAGTAGTAATTCCTGTGTGAATGAGCCAGGAGCAAATCCCGTGCATCGCTGGGTGTGACTCAAAAAGCAAAAAAAAAGTAATAATAAAAATAAATAAATAAAAAATTGAAAAATAAAAAATTAAAGGCCATAGTTTAAAAACTTGTTCATAATAGAGTTGTTTTGGGCACTCAGTGTCCAGCACCAATCCCACCACCAGTATGACCTTCCCTCCACCATTGTCACCAGCTTCCCATTCCCTCTCCAAGCCTGAACCTTTAGCAGGCACAAAATAATTTACTTTATATTGCTTTATTACAACAAAATGGTAAATGGAATATATCAAAAAAGAGTTCAGTAAAGAAAATTGTTATGTCTCACAATGGTGGTATTCAAGTCATTGTCTGAAGGTTTACTAAGCTGTTTGTTGCTAGTTGGATCTTCTGTATTATTGTTTTTGCTTATTGAGCTTAGTGGGCTTCTGTGCTACTTTTCCTTCTAGTTTACGGTGTTCTGCTGGGCTGACAGTGGAATTTGAAGGTGTCATGTGGCCACATATGTGGCTGTGTGGGCTAAGAGCTGTAAAACTGAAATGACTCTTTGGTTTGGATTCTCTTGAGATTAGTCGTGAAGCTGTGAAGCTGGACAATTTATGCCAGAGACTGTGTGGAGTGGGTGAGGCTGCTTGGGCTTTCAGAGGCACAAGGGCAATGGGGATTGGCCGCCTGAGAAGGCCCACTCAGAGAAGGCCCTGGAGTTTTCAGCCTGGAGACCTGTGTACCTGGGACTTTCACAGGCTTGGAATCTCTTCTGGTATTAGTGAGCTGTGAAGCCTGATTGTTTATATGGCATGGTCTGTTTTAAAAACAATTTCCAAACCACACAATTCTATAGTTAAAGTTCAGAATGAGTGTCTCTGGGCTAAAATCAGATTAGCGCTTGTGCTCCCTGTGGAAGGAAGTTCTATGGTGACTGTCTTCCTTTCTGTTTTCCAGTTGGCTGTGCATTGACTTTCCTTGGCCTGTGGCCTGCACACCCAGCAAGAATGTCCCTCCTACTGTTTACACAATGACATTGTTCTCTGCCTCTGCTGCCTCCCTCCTTTATAAGACCCTCGAGTCTCACATAACCAGGATAATTTCCTTCCTTGAGATCCTTAACCAAACCATAACTGCAGTTCGGGAACATACTCAAAGGCACTGGATCAGAACATGGACAGCTTTGGGGTGGGGACCATTATCTGTCTACTGCAGTGCCTGTACTTTTATTTTCTCATCTCTTCTCTGTTCTTTCTCAGTTTTCTCTTCTGTCTGTTTCAACACTGGGGGTTAATCTGTGGAGTTGAACTGAAATTGGCATTTTTTTCTCCTGAAGGTTAGAGACCTGGGGCTGACAGCTTGGTTCTTCCTATCCCAAGAGTAAAATCCTACAGGATTCTTCTCCTCTCTCATCTCTTCTTCCTCCCTCCTTCCTTTCCTTTTTCCCTTTCCATTTAGTTCATTATCAAATAAACCTTTATTGATTATTTGTTTTCCAGGTAGTACCTGAGATTTGAGCTACAGAGATCAGTGGAGGAGAGAGCTAAACATTTATTAACATTGTATGTCAATTACAGTACACAGAACTTATTATCACTCACTATATGTTAAGTACTGTAACTCATTGATACTGCATGTCAAGTATGGTACATAGAACTTATCACTGTGTGTCAAGTACACTACATACAACTTAGCACTGTTTTTCAAGTACAGCACCCAGAACTGACTAGCACTGTTTGTCAAATACTGAATTCACTGGCACTGTGTGCTAAATCCAGTACAGAAAAATGACAAGGGATGACTGGAGTGATAACACAGTGGGTAGAAGGTTTGCCTTGCACATGGCTGACCCGGGTTCGATCCCCAGCATCCCATATGGTCCCCCGAGCACTGCCAGGAGTAATTCCTGAGTGCAGAGCCAGGAGTAACCTCTGTGCATTGCCATGGTGTGACCCAAAAAAGCAATAAATAAATAAAATGACAAGGGAACATGATGGCACTGAATACGAGAGAGAGAGAGAGAGAGAGAGAGAGAGAGAGATATGATGGGAGGTGTGTTCTTTCAGGAAGAGGAAATGCAGTGAGCAATCAGAAGTCAATGTGAGACAGAGGTTAGGAGCTATACATAATTAACTTTTCCTTAAACAGAATTTCAGGCAAGGAGTAATGACAAACCTAGAAAACATATGGGCCTTGTGTAATTGAAGAGTCTTAGATTTTATTCAGTAAAGTGATGAAAATGTGTTGCAGAAATCATAGTGAACTGCTTTGAACCATGGCATGGTGGCAGAATTGGCAAGGAGGCAAGTGAAGAAATATTGGGCCAGGGAAATGGCTCAGAGGGCTGGAGTAATGGCCCAGGTTCAATCCTGGTGCCATATGTTCCTTGAGCACCTTTGGCAGTAACCCCCAGGCACATAGCTGAGAATAGCTCCCTAAGACTGTTGGATAGGGCCCAAAAGACACCCTTCTCCCCCTAAAAGCAAAGTTTATAAAGAAAAATTCTTGGGGTAGTTGTTGGGGGGTGAAAAGAAGCATAGTTCTGGGTGATTTCTGGGTTTCTGATTTGAATGGTTGATCTTGTGATGCCACCAATTACATTAGATAACCCTGATTAGTAGGGAGTGCTGGTTAGAATAGTGGTTAGAGTACTGGGTAGGGGCCAGAGGAATAGGACAGCGGGTAGGGCACTTGCCTTGCACACGGCAGAGCCCAGTTCCATCCCCAGCCATCCCCAGCATTCCGTGTAGTTCCCTGTGCAGTGTCAGGAATAATTCCTGAGTGCAGAGCCAGAAGTAACCCCTGAGTACTGCTGGGTGTGTGTCCCCGCACCCCCCCCCCCACACACACACAACAAAGGCGAAAAGAAAAAAGGAAATAGTTCAAAGAGTTGGTGTAGGAAAGCTCACCTGAGAGGGAGTCTGACATGAGCACAAAGAAGCAGCATACCCAAAGAGAATAGGGCTGATGGACATGATTAGAAAGCCGCGTAGAAGGCTAGAGAGATCATACACAGTCAAGGCACTTTCCTGCACTTGCTCAACCCTATTCTAACCCATGCGCCACATTTGGTTCCCTGACTCTGACTCGGAAACTTGAGCACCACCGAGCACCACCGAGTGTGGCCCAAACACCAAAAAGGGAAAGTGAAAAGAAAAAAGAAATGAAAAAAAAAAAGGAAGAAAGAAGAAAAGAAACAGGAAGGAAAGGGAAGGGAAGGTGAAGGAGAAAGAAAGGGGAGGGATGAAGAGAGGAAAAAAAAACTGGTTGCAACTAGTTGTTTTAGTGTTGGAAATAACTAAAGGTTCCAGGAAGTGTTTAGTCATTATCATTTATAATATACTGAAGGCGTGATTTGTAGTTAAGATTGGAGGGGGTCTGACATTTCTGCAGGCCTACATCCACACCTCAGGCCCTTTGCTGCTCATTCATTCTCCAGGTAGCACTGTAGCATTGTCCTCCTGTTGTTCATCGATTTGCTCGAGCGGGCACCAGTAATGTCTCCATTGTGGGACTTGTTGTTACGTTTTTGGCATATTGAATATGCCACAAAGAGCTTGCCAGGCTCTGCCATGCGAGCGGGATACTCTCGGTAGCTTGCCAGGCTCTCTGAGAGGGACGGAGGAATCGAACCCGGGTCGGCTGCGTGCCCTACCCAATGTGCTTGATTTTCAAGCTGAGAGGACTCCGGGGCCTTTCTGGAACCGGAAGAACATTCCCTTCCCTTTCACCTAGGCTCCAGCCTGACTTTGACCATCTTTCCAGGCCCAGACCCCAGACCCCAGACCTTCTGATTGCTCTTCTGTTCTGCAGTTTCTCCCTATTTCCCACAGAGAACCCCTCACAAGGTACTGCTGGTGGTAAGAAATCAGAGAGCTTTAAGTAACAGCCAAAGAAGAGGCAGGATGAAGATGGCATTGAAAGTCACATCATCATTCACACTGGGTCTCAAACATCACAAAAAAAAATCACTAGGAGAGGACTGGCTTTGAAGAAAATGAGCAGCACTCAGCACAGCACCTCAGAGAGCTCCAGAGTAGAACCAGGAGTAATCCTTGAGCACTGGGTGTGCCGCCCCCAAAAACAAAGGAATTTTACTCACAGCAGGGCCCAGAAGACCATAGGGGAGGCCAGAGATCAAACCTGGATTGACTACATGCATTGCAAGTGCCATACCTGCTGTGTGATCTCTCTGGCCCTGGGACAAAGTAAAAAAAGAAAAAGAGAAGCAAAATGAGATGAGGATAGTTGAAAATGAGGATCAAAGAGGAGCTGAAGGCTTGCTCCTTGGGAGAGCGCGGAGTGTGATGCTGTGGGTTTGATCCCTGGCACCTCTCCACAGCCCAGTATCGCTGCTGTGTGGGGTCTCGGGCCCATGCAGCACTGTCATCTCCAGGCATGATGGCTGGGTGCATGAGAGCCCCGCAGCTAAGTATGCAAGCACCTCCAGCCACAACCACAAAGCTGGAAGGAAAGGGGGAAAATTCAGAAAAAGGAAGCAAGTGAATAAGTAAGAAAATAAGGAAATCGGGAGAAAACTTAGTGACTCTGCCCAGAGCAATAGAAGGGTGAAGAGCACTTGTCTTGCATGTGACTGACTTGGTTTCAAGCCCCAGACCCCCGGATGGTCCCTGGTGCCCTGCCAGTAGCAATCCCTGAGCACAGATCCAGCAGTAAGCCCTAAGCACCAGCAGATATGATGCGCCCCACCACCCCCACACACACACAAAAGAAAGAAAAGAAAACTTAGTGACTAATGATATCCTGAGAATTGGAGCAAAGTATAGATAATGATAGTGCTAAGAACACACAGGTAAAAGGAAAGATAAGATGTGCCAGAAGAAATACATCCTTCAAGCAGAGAGACTCAGCACGAAAGATAGAGACAGACTAGAATTGACCCAGAACCAGTGAATTGGATTTAAGCCCAAGGATAAAATACTTTCATCTCCAAAGACTTTGTCTCACAGTAGCCTTCTGTATTTACTTCGGCCGAACCATCAGCTTTTCTTCTGGAGCTAAAACTGTGTGGCACTGATTTCACAGTGAAGTCAGGCAAACATTTCGATAGAATGGGTGAGAGCATGAGAAACACTACTGAGAGGATCGTATCTACCAAGAAAGAGATCTAAAACAATATAAAACAATAGCACTGTAGCACTGTCCTCCCGTTGTTCATCGATTTGCTCGAGCAGGCACCAGTAACACCTCCATTGTGAGACTTGTTGCTACTGTTTTTGTCTTATCGAATATGCCAGGGGGAGCTTTCCAGGCTCTGCCGTGCGGGCGGGATACTCCCTGTAGCTTGCTGGGCTCTCCGAGAGGGACGGAGGAATTGAACCCGGGTCGGCCGCATGCAAGGCAAATGCCTTACCCACTGTGCTATCTCTCCAGCCCAATGTCACTCCATTCTAAAAGAATAGGCCACAGAATTTCGTTTTTCTGTTTTTCTTTCTTCCTTTCTTTTTCTTAGTGTGAAGAAAGATAGTTTTCAATCACTATATCACTGTCATTCTGTTGTTCATCGAATTCCTTGAGCAGGCACCAGTAATGTCTCCATTCGTCCTAGCCCTGAGATTTTAGCAAGTGCCACATTGGAGGCTTCTTCAGGGTCAGGGGAATGAGAACCATCATTGATTGTTACTGGGTTTTGGCATATCGAATACTCCACGGGGAGCTTGCCAAACTCTGCCATGCAGGCAGGATACACTCGGTAGCCTGTCGGGTTCTCCAAGAGTGAGAACTAGACAATAAGAGGTAGCGGCACTTCCAGTTTTATAGTCCGCGGGTCCTGACCATTGATGGAATAACATGGTGCTGGGGACAGTTGGTGGGTGTAACACCTAACTACTGGAAGATGGGGGATCTGAGTGGAGGAGGCCCAGTCCGGATCCGAGCAGGCTTGGAGATCTCAGCCCTGGGTCCCGCACACCTGGGTTCCTCTGCCAGTTAATTGAATCACAGTGAGATACACAGTAATAAGGTGGTTCATGATTGTGTTACAGTTATACAATGTTCCAAAAACTCATCCCTTCACCAGTGTACATTTCCCACCACTAATTTCCTCCCACCTCTCCACCCACCCACCCCACCCCCTGCAAGCAAGATAGTTTCATAGACTGAAGCTTGCTCAGAAAGACATGGGGTTGGGTAGAGAGAAAGAGAGGAATATGTGTTCAAGAGAGGACATAGGCTTCTCCAGAGGGTAAAAGCAATGTAGGCAGAGTTATGTAGAGACAAACTAGGGAGATAAGTGCTCAGGGGAGACCATGGGCTTAACATTCATTTTTCTTGATCTAGCCAGAATTTCATTTTTCTTGATCTAGCTTTCTACTTCCGTGTCTTAGTTTTAGATCCTAAATAACCACCTTTCAGGAAAATGTGCTAGCTTCAGGAGTTGGTTCTCTTGTAAAAGCATTTTTTCCTTTTTTATTTTTCCAATTGATGTTGTGCCAGATAGCTTTTTACTGAGAACATCTCATATAAAACAGAAGTCTAGAAATTCTAATTTATGTATATGCAAGGCATGATGTGATTTGACTGCCTTATGTGACTCAGACTCCGTAAATAGCTTTAATAGCCACCTTCCAGAAACTTGTAATGACAGAAGTCTGAGGCACCATCATTCCAGGGAGCTGTATGCTGACCTCACTTGGTTTGACTTGCTGCATAAGTTGTTTTGGGCCCTATTCACCCCAAACTTACAGCTCCTTCTGTAGAGTAGAGTCAAGTGAGTCCCATTCACGTGTTTCACTCTCTCCGAATCATAACAAGAAATCATAATGATTAAGAATTTGTCTACAGTCTAGATTTCTGTAAGATTAGACTTCTACAGTCTAACACCCAGAATTGTTGTCACTGGTATAAATTGTTGTCACCCTTCTAAATCCTAGCTCTGGAGGTAGGGAGCTAAGAGTTTCTTTTGTTTGGGGGTCACATCTGGCAGTGCTCAGGGCTTGCTCCTGACTCTGCTCAGGGATCACTCCGGGAGGGTGATCATTTGCAATTCAGGGGTCAAACCCAGGTTGGCCATAGTGCGCTACCTGTGGTACTACTCTCCGGCTCTGTAGGGGCCCGACAGTTGCTATCAGACTAACCAGCCTGAGTTTCTGCACACTTGCTCTTCCTGAATTTCCTACAGCTGGAGTCTTACCTATGTTCATGCCTTTTTACTTCACGCTGAATTTCTTTTGCTACTGGTTGTTTGCCCTGTGGATAGTTCTTGTTATACCAAATGTCTGTCTTGCCATATCCTTGCCTCCCCCACTCTTTTTATTTCCCCCAGAAGCCTAGGGCTGGGGGTCAGATCTGGGACTTCGTACATGTAAAGTACGTGAAGCTGTGCCACTGAGCTACATGTACTTTCAATAAAGTACTGCCCTTGAATTTCTCTGAAGTGGGTAAATGTTGAGAACCAGAATGCAGAATGCTAGGATCCAGATATGGAATGCTGCCCTGGAATGCGACCCTGGCAGGGATCCTGTCTCTCTCTCTCTCTCTCTCTCTCTCTCTCTCTCTCTCTCTCTGTTCCTCCTTCTGGAAAAATTTCCCCTTAAGAAAACCCTTTACATTTATGTTTATCGGACTGGAGTGATAGCACAGTGGGTAGGGCGTTTGCCTTGCATGCAGTCGACCCAGGTTCACTCCCCAGCATCCCATATGGTCCCCCAAGCACCGCCAAGAGTAATTCCTGAGTGCAGAGCAAGGAATATTGAGCATTGCTGGGTGTGACCCCAAAAAGCAAAAATTAAAAACAAAACAAAACCAGGGGCTGGAGCAATAGCACAGTGGGTAGGGCGTTTGCCTTGTACGCGGCCGACCAGAGTTCAATTCCCAGCATCCCATATGGTCCCCTGAGCACTGCCAGGAGTAATTCCTGAGTGCAGAGCCAGGAATAACCCCTGTGCATTGCTGGGTATGACCCAAAAAGCAAAAAAAAAAACCCCAAACAAACAAACAAAAAAACATTTCTGTTTATCTGATAAACTAAGGCCCTCGGGATATGTAATAGTTTAACCAGGAGAGATCAAGGTTGTTAGACACCTGACCTGTGTGTTTTCAAAAGGCCGGCAGCACTCTTATCTCTCTTGCCACCTTGTTTCAGTGGTCTCAGGCCACTTCCCCCACCCGGGGGAGGCTGATGGCGATATGTAGGCGAAGAAAGGAACAAGGGCCAGGCTGGTCGGTATCAACTATAGTTTATTCCAATCTCCACTCCCCTTCTGCTTCTCTCTCTCGAGCCAGAGCCCCTTTCATTCTCCTTCCGGCCTCTGGATCTGACTCTGCCCCCTCCACTCTTACAGTCTTAGCTTATATAGCAATCATGTAGGGTGGTGACACAAAGGTGGGTTGAACATTAACAAATCAACAAAGAGAGGTAAGACTACTCCTCCAGGAGATTAACTCAAGGAGAAATCTCATCTAAAGAGATTACTTCAGATTACTAGGAGATCCACTCAAGGTTGGGATCCCAACAAGGGTGTGTCATTTTCTTCTTTCCTCAGCTAGTAATCCACTTAAGTAGTTTTAGTAAATCTACTTCTAATATTTTTAGCAGTGTCATTCTGTATTTATTACTGAATAATAATAATAATAATAATAATAAGAAGAAGGCCCTCCCGTTGATCGTCGATTTGCTCGAGCGGGCCCAGTAACGTCTCCATTGGAGACTTTGTTGTTACTGTGTCTGGCATATCGAATACTCTCGGTAGCTTGCCGGGCTCTCCGAGAGGGGCGGAGGAATCGAACTCGGGTCGGCCATGTTGGCCGCTTGTAAGGCGAACGCCCTCCCCGCTGTGCTATCGCTCCAGGGGCTGAATAATAATAATTATAATAATAATAATAATAAATCGATGAATAACGGGGATTAAGTGATTAAGTGATTAATAAGTCATTCTGTATGAGCACAGTCACTTAAAATCACTTAACTTCCCGTTAGTCGTCGATTTGCTCGAGCAGGCGCCAGTAACGTCTCCATTTGTCCCTGTTGCGTGCTAGTGTAGCCCAATGGCATCTGTTCGCTCCGGGAACATGAAGGGCCTCAAACCGATCGTTCATGATCCTGACGAAGAAGTCTGACCATCTGGTAGGTGGGCGGCCACGCGGTCTTTTGACATCCCGTGGAATCCAATCAGTAACAGCTCTAGTCCAACGGTCGTCTTTAAATCTCATTACGTGACCAGCCCATCTGATTTTCGACACCTTTGCAAATGAGACAGCGTCCCTGATCCTTGATTGTCGACGGATGTCAGAACTCCGGATTCGTTCTCTCATTTGAGTGAAATGTGATATTCCAAGCATAGCTCTTTCTGTTCTTCTTTGGGAGACCTGAATAGCGTTCTCATCTTGTTTGCGTAGGGCCCAGGTCTCTGAGGCATATGTTAATGCAGGAAGAACAGTGGAATCAAAGAGATGTGCCCGGAGCCGGAGGTTCTTCGTCCTCTTAGCTATTTCTTCGACGTTCGTGAAGGCGTTCCAAGCCGCTCTCTTCCTCCTGCGCAGCTCAGGTGCCAGGTCATTTGTCATGTTGACCTCTCGACCTAGGTACACATAGCTGTTGCATTCGGAGATGGTCGTTCCATTGAGAGCAAATGGAGCGTCAGGAACAAGGCTGTTTCTCATAAACATTGTCTTCGTAAGATTCAGCTGTAGTCCTACCTTTCCACACTCACGATCAAAGTCGGCCAGCATTTGTGCCACTTGGCTGATGTTTGGTGTTATTAAAACAATGTCATCAGCAAAGCAGAGGTGGTGTAGTTGCCGACTATCTATCTTCACTCCCATTCCTTCCCATTCCAGTCGTCGCATGATGTTCTCGAGGGTGGCACCAAAGAGTTTCGGTGAAATGGTATCACCCTGCCGCACCCCTCTCTTGACATCAACGATCACTTCTTTGTAGAATGGTGAGATCCTAGTAGTGAATCCGCAATACAGCTCACGGAGGATCCTGATGTATTGGGCTTGAATGCCCTGATTGGCTAGGGCTTCAATGACTGCTTCCATCTCAACAGAATCAAAGGCCTTCTTTAAATCAATGAACGTTAAACAGAGCGGCATCTTGAACTCCCGAGAAACCTCAATGAGCTTGGTTATCGTGTGGATATGGTTGATGGTGCTGAATCCTTTGCGGAACACAGCTTGCTCGCATGGTTGTCCTTCATCTAGTGTTCTGCCAATCCTATTTAGGATGACTCGAGTGAACAACTTGTAGATGACAGACAATAGGCAGATGGGGCGATAGTTGCCAGTGTCATGGATGTCTCCCTTCTTGAACAGTAGTATGGTCCTGCTGGTTTTCCATTGGGACGGAACCTTGCATTCAGACAGGTAGCGAGTGAATAGCCGAGCCAGTGTATTGATGAGTACTGACGGCAGGTTCTTCAGGTGTTCAGGTCTGACCTTGTCTGGGCCAGGTGCTGTTTGTTTCTTTACCTACGAAATGGCGTGTCGGATTTCGGAAGGGAGAACGTTGGGAACGACATATCCATCCTGTGGAATTTGGTATGTCGGCAAGTGGACATGGCTATCGAAGAGACTTCCACTCTCGACACTACTTCCACTACCCAGCCATCGCCACACTCCAGGACACTTTCCGGACCCGCGCGGCCGCAAGCACACATCATAAGACACTAAATACCCATCTTCTGGAATTGTCGTACCATATTTGATAGGGTTCAAATATGGTAACACCTACAAGGGTGATTAGAGGTCACCCCAAAAGCCTCTATCCCTCTCGGAAAGACTGGCAAACTACCGAGAGTATTCCGCCCGCACGGAAGAGCCTGGCAAGCTATCCGCTGTGTATTCAATATGCCAAAACCAGTAACTACAACTGGTCTCATTCACCTGACCCTGAGGGCTTCACCGACATGGCAGCACTGAGAAGGATGAGAAAGGAGAGGCCGACAAAATCTCAAGGCCGACCTAGGCTGCCACAACGAAGGAAGACAAAAATGATCGTCTGTACTTTCAATGCACGTACGCTAGCATCAGATGCATCCATCGAGGACCTGATGGTACAAGCGCGAATGATCAAGTACGACATCATTGGTCTGACCGAGACAAGAAGGCACGAATCTCACCATGTCGTTTTCGACACTGGAGAAAAATTGTTCCTCAGAACATGCGATAAAAGAGGTGTTGGAGGCGTCGGTGTCCTTATTAACACAAACTTGGCCAAGAGCATTGATTCATTCGAATGCCTAACAACCCGAATCGGACGTTTACGTTTGAATAGATGTGGCTCACTGCCTGCAGTTTCTATCTTCGTTGTCTACTCACCAACATCTCATTATGATGAAAGAGAAATCGAGAAGTTCTACATGGAGCTAGAGAAATTCTATAAAGAAGACCACACCTTCTACAAGATCATTGTGGGTGATTTTAATGCCAAGATAGGACTGAGAAGATCAGCTGAAGAACTTCACATCGGGACCCATGGCCTAGAATGGAACGAACAGGGTGAGAGACTGTCTGAGTTCATCATGTCGACCAAGACCATTCATGGTAACTCACAGTTCCAGAAGGCAGAATCTAAACGATGGACATGGGAGTCTCCCGGTGGACGATTCCACAACGAAATAGACCACATCATATTCAATCGACGGTTTTGCCTGACTGATGTCGCTGTTGTCCCAAAATTTCAAACGGGATCAGACCACCGTCTCCTTCGTGCAAAATTCTACTTCACAGAGCGGGGAGAAAGGGCTGCAAAGTTCAAAAAGAGAACTCCCAGAATGACCACCAACTGGGAACTCTTTGGTACTATTGCGGCAACATGGGAAGATGCCATTGTTGACAACATTGACGAGGAATACGATCGACTGGTTCAGCACCTCCATGAATGTGCGAGGAACGCCAAGAGAGAGATAGCCACAAAAAATCGCCTATCTTCGAAAACTCTTGAGCTAATTCGCCAGCGTGGTTTGGCGCATGCCTCAGGCAACTGCAAGCTAACGTCCGAGCTCGCAAAGCAGTGCAGAGATTCGATCAAGGAAGACCTCAAAGAGAGAAGAGCAGAAGTACTGGTAGATGCGGCAGAAGCCGGGAAAAGTATTCGTAACGCCCGCCTGTCCTTCGCCAACTATAAGACCAAGATGACTGCCCTCCGATGTCCTGATGGATCCATCACATCCTCCAGAACGGCAATGGAGAAGATTATCCATGACTTCTACTCAAATCTCTTCATGAGCACATTAAGAGATATAAATTTACAGTTTGGTTCTTCCTGAGGACATCTCACTATTTTTCTAGACCACATTCCTCAGGCCAGGTTATTCTTCCTAACCCCAGCAGGGTCCTAGTCTCGTCGTTACTTTTGGATCATGACAGCATTTGTCCATGATCATGCCCTCAACTTATAGTTGAGTATCATGGCGCTTGGGCCTGGCACATTTTGATGCCAGAGTAGCTCACAACTTGCCCTGAGTCCATTCAGTCCCTCGTCAGGATCCTGCTTTTAGGGTGCTAGGAACTAAGGGCAACTGAGTCAAGAAAGCAGATGCCCAGGAGTAAATATTATTCGAAGTCAATCAACTCCCAAGTTGCAAAAGCATAATATTAAGTGTCTTCCTGTGTCCGTACAGAAAGGACATTGCTTTAAAATAAACTATGTAAAAGACATAACTTACAGTACAAGTTCAGTGTCCTTAGAAGGATGTGATATTACAAGCTAACAGAATCTGATTAAGGGGAAAAGGTGATTAGACGGTTGGGGAGAAGAACACAGAGAAGAGTTTACAGATAAACAGAGGAATGGGAGTGACTCAGGAGCACTGTGATTGGGTAACCCCCTAAACCTAAGCTCCCTGTGGTAAGGGAGAAAGGACAAACTAATGTTATCCTACACTGACCAAAGAATATTGTTCTTCTTTTAATGAATGTTGGTTCTAAGCAATAAATACGGCTTGTGGAGAAGTGTCAGGCTCTCAGTATACAAGGCTGTCAGCCCCCTGTCCCCATGCCTTTTTGCTCTTATTTCTGTCTCTTTCTTAGTTCTCACGTGCCCCTGCTTCAGGTCTGTTCACCTGGAGCTGGGCCCTGGCAAGGAAAGTTTGGGTCCTGGCAGCAGATGGTGGGGCTTTAGCCCATACCTGAGTTTCATGGACGGCTGCAGAGACAGTACTCCATCACCCACAGGACAGTCGCAGCAGTGGCTGCTGCTGGGAGGTCATGCTGAGGGACACCAATTCTTTTTTTTTTAATTTTCTTTTTTGGGCCACACCAGGCAATACTCAGGGACCACACTTGGTAGGATTTGGGGAAGCCCTCTGTGGTGCTAGAGATCGAACCTGGGTCAGCCACGTGCAAGGCAAGTGCCTCACCTGTACAAATTTGTGTGTGTGTGTGTGTGTGAGTTATAATTTATTTTTCAAAACCATTTGAAAGTAAGTCATAGGCATCATAGTAAGTCATAGATGCTTTGCACCAGCAAAGGTCTCAACATGTATCTTTTGCATGGTTGTAACCATTATCACACCTAAAAAGTTAACTCATGGGGCTGGAGTGATAGTACAGTGGGTAGGGCGTTTGCCTTGCATGTGGCTGAGCCGGGTTCTATTCCCAGCATCCCAAATGGTCCCCTGAGCACCACCAGGAGTAATTCCTGAGTGCAGACCCAGGAGTAACCCCTGTGCATTGCGGGGTGTGACCCAAAAAGAAAAAAAAAAAGTTAACCCATAATATAATCTAATATGCTACCCATATTTAAATTCATACTAGTGTTACCCAGTGTTATCTATGTAGCTATGACAAGGTCAAGTTTCATAGATTCTTTGAGCACAAATTCTTGTTGGAGGGTGATCAGCAATTCTGTCCAACCATTGTCCCATCAGTATATATTGTGTTTAATTTTTGGGGGGGGGCGGGGGCACATCTAGCAGTGCTCAGGGCTGACTCCTGGCACTGCACTCAGAGTTCTCTCCTGGTGGCTCAGAGAACTGTATGAGGTGCCAGGAATCAAATCCATGTCAGCGACATACAAGGCAAGTGCCCTCTCTGCTGTCCTAGTACTCCGGCCTCTGTGTTTTGTTTTTATTGAGCCTGTATCAAGGCTACATAGAGGGAAACGCTCTATCTTCCAACACTCTGTGACATATAAACATCTTTTCAGAAATGGTCCCAAATGAAAGCTGCCAGGGCATGTCTCATGAGGCATGCAGGAACTCCAGAGACTCTGGACATGTGTCCTCCTGTCCCCCTGTGCCCTGTGGCTGCTTTCCTTGGGAACAGAGCTGCCGGGTCTGCTGACTGCGGCCTGGTCCAAGTCTTTGTGTATGAAATCAAGGCTCTTCCCTTAGGCTGTGGTCTTTTGTCTGACTTAAAGTTTATAACCCATGCTCAAGGATGCTTCTTGGATATAATTAGTAGTTTGTTCGGTTGCTTGTTTGTTGGCATTTCATAATCTGTGATTCTTTTGAAGAACAGTGTTTGTTTGGCATGTAGTTTCCTGGTCCTGCATCCCGCATGCTAACTCGTGCTCATGTGCAGTGATGAGGCACAGAAACTCAGCTGAGGACGCTCTGAGACACCCAGGAACGCTTACTACTCGCAGAAGGGTCTGGAAGGTAAAAGGACTTTGACAGTGCATTGAGGGGCAGGTGGCTGCTGACAGTTCTGAATGCCCCTATAACCAGACTGCTCTGCTGCCTTCTCTTGGGAAATACGTTGTTTCATTTTCCCAGGGCTGTTTTTTTTTCTCTTTTTTTAAAAATTTATTAAGTTTAATATTCCCTCTGCTTTCAAGGTGGGTCTTGAAGACTGGACTTAATTTTATTTATTTTTTATTTATTTAGTTTTAAAATTCTTATTAGTGAAACACCATGTGTTACAGTTGTAGATTTACAAATTTTTGTGCTTGGGTTTCAGCTATATAATAATTGAGTACCCATCCCTCCACCAGTGCCCATTCCCTACCACCAATGATCCCAGTATTCCTCCCACCACCCCCACCCCATCTCCCACCCACCCCACTCTGCCTCTGTGGCAGGGCATTCCCTTTTGTTCTCTCTCTCCTTTTGGGTTTTGTGGTTTGCAGTAGAGGTATTTGGTGGCAATCATGTTCGGTCATTCTTTCAGCATGCATCTCCCATCCTGAGTGGATCCTCCCAACACACTTTATTTCGTGTTCCCTTCTCTATCTGAGCTGCCTTTTCCCCCAGCATGTATGGTTGGCCTCCAAGCCATGGAGCGAACCTCCTGGTACTTATCTTGACTGGGACTGGGAAAGTCTGCGATGAGTCCCGCCAGCCCCACCGGTGGCTGTGAGCCATGTCTGAAGTCCGCATGGTCTGCCAGGCACAGGAGTGGATCCCCGTCACCCAGGGGATTTCTTGGGGAGCCACGACTCAGGCTGCTCTTTGCAGGAAAGGAGAAACAGTCCCAGATCTTGCCCAGAGTTTTCAGGGTTCTTGTCTCGCCTTGCAGAAAAAAATTTCAGGAGTAGACAAGCAGTAAACAAATTTTATTTGGAGGATTTTGAAGGTGTGTGTGGGGGAGGGAGAGGGAGAGAAGAGACAGAAAAAAAGAGAGAAAGAGAAAGAAAGAGAGAGAGAGGAAGGAAGGAAGGAAGGAAGGAAGGAAGGAAGGAAGAGTGAGCTCAAGAGAGAACCCGGGCTTCTCCAAGGGCGTAGAGACCACTACACACATCCTAGCATTAGACACGAAAGCATGAAAGAATACATCTCAAGAGGGGAGATGTGGGTGACACATGTGCTCAGACACCACATGTGCTTGGCCATGTGGGCGCAAGCAGCACAGGGGCTCGGGCAGCATATGTGCCCGTCCTTTGTTCAAGGTAGTTTTTATGAAGTATCTTGTTGGCATGTCTTGGTCTGGAACGTTCTGAAGCCTTCTCTGGGCTGAATCACTAAAGTTAATCGGATTAAGGGAGAGGTCTGAGGGTATTCCAGGAATTTCCTTCATGGGGAGGGGCCCAATCTCAGGGTCTGCTGAAGGTCTTATCAGGTGGATCAACCTTAGAACTTTCCTTCCCAGAAATTTTGTTGACCTAAGTTTCATTGCCAAGAGCCTTTTCCTGTGTACCTGCCTTCATCATGTTCAAGTCTCTCTAACCCCGATTTCCCAGACCTCTGTGCTGTACCCACTTTCCGGTTTGTCTGTCTGGATGCCACCCGGCAGCCTCCAGCCCTGGCCTAGGTGAGCATGAGGCTGAGCCCAGGGCTACCCCCTGCAGAGCCCTGAGCATCGCCCTGACACTCGGCCCCTTCTTCACTTCTTTCTCATCTTTCCAGTTTCTTGTTGCTTCCCATGCTTAGATCTTGGTCCTCTTTGGACATTGCTGATGAGATCAACCAACCCTCCCTCCTTCCCTACTCCTTCCCTCCCTCCCTCCCCCCCCTCCCTTCCTTCCTTCCTTCCTTCCTTCCTTCTCTCCTTCCCTCCCTTCCCCTCTCCTTCTCCTTTCCTCCCTCACTTTCTCTCTCCCTTCCTCCTCTTTCTTTCCTCATTTTCTTTCTTTCTTTCTTTCTTTCTTTCTTTCTTTCTTTCTTTCTTTCTCTCTCTCTTTCTCTCTTTCTCTCTTTCTTTCTTTCTTTCTTTCTTTCTTTCTTTCTTTCTTTCTTTCTTTCTTTCTTTCATCATTTTCTTAGGGGCCACACTTAGCAGTGCTCAGGGCCCACTCCTGGCTCTGTGCTTAGGGATCTCCTGGAGAGGCTCAGGGATACAGGGGATTGAACCTGGGTTGGCTGCGTGCAAGGCAAGCACCTTGCCCATTGTACTACCTCTCTGGTCTGGAACTGTTTTTTTCTTTACAAAGGAAAGCCAGCCACTTGACTCTCATAAAAATGATAGGAATGTTTGTGATTGTCCATGTCTCTTTTGAAATTATTGCTGTACACTCGTCTAAAAATGATTCAGTGTGTGTTGAATGAGTATTTTTGTTTAATTATTCTCACGTGACATTACCTGATTTGGAATTAGGGAAGAAATCATAGTTATTAACGTCCATGTTTAAATTTACTACATAAGAACTATTGCCCTTTTTTTTTTTTCTTTTGCTTGGGGGTTCCAGGAATTGAACCTAGGTTATCATGCATGCAAGACAGGTGCTCTACCACTGAGTAACATTCCAGGCCCCAAGGCAAGTTTTTTGCTGTTGTTGTTTCTTTGTTTGGGGTGGCATCCTGCTGTTGCTCCTCAGGGATCATTCCTTGCAGGGCTTGGAGGCCAGATGTGCTGCTGAGGATCAAACCTTTGTTGCCTCTGATTAAGTCAAGAGCCTTACCTGCTGTGTTCTCTCTCAGTGAGATGGGAAAGTGTAGGATAACAATCGATTGTCCTTTCTCCCTTGCCACAATGAGTTTAGGCTTATCAGGTTACACCCATCACAGTGCTGGTGAGTCACTCCCATTCCTTTGTTTATCTGTAAGCACTTCCCTGTGCTCTCTTCCCCAACCAGTTAATCAGCTTTTCCCCTAATCAAACTCTGTTAATTTGTAAGGTGAGATCCTTCTATGACATTGAACCTGTATTGTAAGCTTTTCTCTTCTCCTTTCTCTTCTCCTTATATCTTTTGAATAGTTTACTTTAAAACAATGTCCTTTTGTATAGATACAGGAAGACAGTTAATATTATGTTTTTGTAATTTGGGATTTAATTGGCTTTGAATATTATTCACTCCTGGCATCTGCTTTCTTGACTTAAGCCTCAGCTGCCTTTAGTTCCTAGCACCCCAGGACCCGGGTCCCATCGAGGGACTGAATGGACCCACGGCAAGCTGTGAGCTACCCTGGCATCGAAATGGGCCAGGCCAAAGTGCCACGATTCTTAACTATAAGTTAAGAGCTTGATCATGGACAAATGCTGTCATGATCCAAAAGTAACCATGAGATAAGGACCCTACTAAGAATAGGAAAGACTAATCTGGCCTGAGCACTGTAGTCTGAGATGGAGATGACCCCAGGAGAGCAATTCTATAAACTTAATGTATCTCTTACTGTGTCCATACAAAATGATTAATATTATGACTGCTTATATGTTGTTGGACAAGGAGAGGAGAAACACACCCATGGGATTCTGCTCTAGGGTGGGGCGTCCTGCTGAATGAGAATCTGTCCTAGAAGAAGTATCCCCTGAGATGGGTGTTTGATCATTGTATGATTGAGACTTAAACCTGAAAGCATTGTAACTTTTCTCATGGCAATTCAATAAACATTTTTTAAAAAAAAAAGAAGTATCCCCTGAGGGAAAGAACTTTACCCCTATGATTGTGACCACATAATAGGGGAGGGGAGGGAGGGAGAGACAGGAGGGAGAGGGGAGGGAGGGCGGGGGGGGGGGGAGAGGGAGAGAGAGAGAGAGAGAGAGAGAGAGAGAGAGAGAGAGAGAGAAGGGAGAGGGGAGTAAGATAGAGATATGCACCAAAAGATATGGTTCAGTTTTTCTTCTAATTAAAAATCACACCTGAATGCAACACCTTGAATTCTGCATACATCTTACACTCACGGAAAATCAGCCCAGAGTGAAGTCGCTGCTGACTGTAATAGAGCAGAGAATGCACCCGGCCCTTTGAATTTCTCATGCAGATAATTCGGGTTTGATCCCCAGCACTGAATGCTTCTCTCAGCGCCGCTGGGAGAGAGGCCTGAGCATCAACTGGGAGAACCCCCTGACCCTCCCCTGCCTCTCAATAAAAATCCTTTAGGATTGAGGAATAGGGCAGGGACTTAGATTGCCTGCCTAGAAGTATATGATTGGTCATGAGTTTAAGTCACTGGCACCCCACATGCACCGTGTGATCCCAGCTGCTCTGCTTTCTGCGAGATAAGATTTTACAAAGCCCAAGCATGTACTTCAAGCACTTTTGGGCTCTATCACGGTTCATGTTCATAGTGTGTTCAGAACACCACAAAATCAGTCAATCAGTCCTTCAATTGCATACATTTCTTTGGAGAGAATTTGGAAGATTTGAACTGAAAGAGTATGGTGATTTGGGCCACACCCGGCAATGCTCAGGGTGTCTCCTGGGTTGGTGCTCAGGATCATTCCTGTCAGGGCTCAGGGGACTGATTGTATGTGGTGCTGGGGGTTAGACCTGGGTTAGACCTGGGTTACCCGCATGCAACAGAGGTGCCCTCCCCTCTGTACTACTGCTCTGACCGCTGTCTTGCCTTTCAAAGAAACTCATTTAACACTTCTTGCAAGTGAGCGGGTAGGGCGTTTGCCTTGCTTGCGGCTGATCCGGGTTCCATTCTTCTGTCCCTCTCGGAGAGTCTTGCAAGCTACTGAGAGTATCCCGTCCGCATGGCAGAGCCTGGCAAGCTCCCCGTGGCATATTCGATATGCCAAAAACAGTAACAAGTCTTACAATGGAGACATTACTGGTGCCCGCTCGAGCAAATCAAGGATAGTGCTACAGTGCTATTATTCTACTGCTTAGTGTTTCTATGGAGTTTTCTTATCGATGACTCTCTTTGTTTCTGTCATTTCTGTTTATAGTTTTCTCATTTCATTTCGCATAATGTCTTATGTCTTGCAACTACCTGTGCCATTATTTTTTTTTGAGCTCATTAAACATCCTTCCTGTGGTGTCACTGAAGTCATTGTCTGAGAATTCGGTGCATTGGTTGAGCCTTCTGCATTTTTGTCTTTGCTTGTGGAGTTTGGTGGGATTCTCTGCATCTTCCCTTCTTCCCCGCTGTGTTGGAAGTGCCCCCCGCTCTGCAGTTGGTCCCCCACTCTCACCCCCACCCAGGACTCAAGGAGCAATTAGGCTGGGAATTCTCCTTCCCTGATCACTGTATCACCATATCACTGTCATCCCGTTGTTCATAGATTTGCCTGAGCAGACCCTAGTAACGTCTCCATTGATCCCAGCCCTGAGATTTTAGCAATCTCTCCTTACTCGTCCTTCCCAACGCTGCCACATTGGAGGCTCTTTCAGGGTCAGGGGAAATTGTTACTGTGTTTGGCATATCGGATGTGCCACTAGGAGCTTGCCAGGCTCTTCCCTGATAGGAATCATAATTGAGCAGTGTGAAATCAGACGAGGGGCTGTCACATGGCCCAGGCTGGGCCGGAAGGATGGAACTAACCTCTGGCTCCTCCCAAAAAGGTCTCGTTGGTGCCAGCTGGGACACAGCTCACCTGGAAAAGGATTTTTTTTTTTTTTAGTAAAATAGTTATATTTCGAGAAATATGAGGGAAGACTGAGGGAAAGAAGAAGAGTGAGGGAAGAGAGTGAGAGACAGAGATGGACAGAGACAAGTTCTAGAAAACACAGAGGCTGTTCCAGGTGGGCGAGGTTTGTTTATATGAATTCTCTTCAGATTACCTTGGTCTGGGGTTCTCTGTGGGCCAGCAAGATAGTATAGTGATCAAGGCTCTTTCCTTTTATGCAGCTGACCACAGTTTGATCCCTGGCCCCTGATCACAGCCAAGAGTGACCCCTGAATGCAGATCTGGGAGTAAGCCCTGGGAACCATTGAGTGTGGCCCAAAATTCAAAAGGAGAAAAAGGAAGGAAAGGTCAGCTCTTCCATATGCCAGGTTTCCTTACATATTACTTCCGGGTTTCTGTTTCAGTGTTAGCATTGCTTTTCTTTTCTGTTTCTGCCCCATTAGCAAATTGTTTGCAACAGAAAACTATTTGGCAGCTATTAATGCATACAACTTAGCCATAAGACTAAATAACAAGACTCCACTGTTGTATTTGAATCGTGCTGCTTGTCACTTGAAACTGAAAAACTTACACAAGGCCATTGAGGACTCTTCTAAGGTACGTTTCTTCGTTTGCCTCCTTGCTTATAGTGTCTTAAAATGGGAATTCCCCTGGGCTGGGGAGATGTCTCAGGGAGCTAGAGCACAGTCCTGGCCCACACAGGGCCCCCGTGCTGGATTCCCAGCACTGTGTGGCCTCAGAATCACTGACAGGTATAACTCTAGTAACTCTCGTACCCCAGCCAAGCTCCCTCCCCACCAGAACACAAGACTCACCTTTAGAGGCCTGGGAATTTGGTTTAATGAATGAGCCTTACCTGTGGAAGGCCCTAGCTTTGATCACAAGTCAAATCAAATGAAAAAGGAAATCTACAGGGTGATTCTCCTATTTATTGGTTTAAATGATGCCTTTATCTTTTATCTTTTATCTTTATGCCTTTATCTTTTGTTTTTGTTTGGGGGCTACACCCAGTGGTGCTCAAGGCTTACTCCTGGTTCTGTACTCAGGAATTACTCCTGGCAGTGCTCTGGGGACCATTAGATGGGATTCTAGGAGTGAACTCCATGGCCGCATGCAAGGCAGGACAATATTCTCTGTACTATCACTCCAGTACCACCTTTATCTTTCTTTCTTTTCTTTTAAATCTAAATAAATGAAATGAAAGGTTTTAAGAATCATTTTGCTTACTGCTACATATTGACCCTTGACTCCTACGTGCAAGGCAGATGCCTCAGCCCTTTCAGCTATGACCCTTTACGGGGGAAATTTGCCTTAAGGGGGAAATTACATGCAGAATCTTCTTTATTTTATTATTTTGTTTATTTTTGTTTTGTTTTGGGGCCTTACCTGGTGATGCTCAGGGGTTACTCCTGGCTCTGTGTTCAAGGAGTGTTCCAGGTGCTGCTTGGGAGACCAAATGAGATACTGGGGTTTTAGCCTGGGTTGGCTATGTGCAAGGCAAACCCCTTTCTGCTGTACTATCGCTCTGGCTCACATACAAAATATCTTATGTGTCTCTTTGAGATTGAGCATATGGAGGAAGCAATTATATCTCTATACCTGATATCATTAAACCACTGAAGATTTGATTGCATGTGCTTATATGTATGTACAAGTATATGTGTGTGCATACATACATTTGCTTTAAGTGGTCCTATGAATGTGTAACCATGTACATATGTCATCTTTCATGGAACCACATGTTTTTGTAACCATATGTATTCACCTACATATGGTTATTTTAATAAGGTAAAATAGTTTTACAGTGAGTGTCCTTTATAGGGAGGATTACCAATTTTAAGGAGAGTATAGGATTCTCCGAAGACTGAAAGAGAGAGAGAAATGAGCATTCTCTCCACCCATCCCCAAAGACACAGTAACTCCAGGCCGACTGCTGTAAAGGAGATACTGTGCACCCACCCTGGAGTGTGGCTGACTTCAGACTGGAGTGTCCTAACAGTGTTTTTATTTTATAGATAATTATTTTAATGATGAATGAACAGGATCATCCAATTTCAATATAAAAGACCATAAGTATTATTTAGTCACTCCTTATAGAAAATGTACAGGTTACAAATAATAAATCAGAACTTCGGGCACCAGGGTTTGGAACTCATGTAGGAGCAAAACAACTTGACAGTGTGTGTGTGTGTTTTTTTTTAACATAGATAAAGATACATGTATTTGATCAGCTGCTTTGCCTGCTAAGCCAAAAACTTATGTGGAAAACACTCTTTTTATTTTTTTAATTATTTATTTATTCTTTGGTTGGGCCACCCCCGGCAGTGCTCATGGGTTACTCCTGGCTCTACCCTCAGGAATTAACTCCTGGTGATGCTTGAGAAATGTTATGGAATGTGAGGGACTGAATCCCAGGCGAGCCCCATGCAAGGAAAGTGCCCTACCTGCGTACTATTGCTCTGACCCTGGGTGAGACGTGTTTTGAAGTTACCATGTATTGTTTAAGTTATTATTATTATTTAAGTTAGAAATTTTGTCTTCACTAATCATTTTTTGGGGAAGGCACTAGAATTACTCATGCCACCTGTTGCGGACAATGCTAATGCAAGGATGAAGGCCCACGTGCGCCGGGGAACAGCGTTCTGTCAGCTGGAACTGTACATTGAAGGTAAGAAAGTGATGGGGGCAGGCTTCAGCTTCAGGTCATGCTTAACAACAATGGGGTTATTTAAGATAATGACTTTTTAGGACTCCATTATTTTATATTTTTAAACTTTCATTTACTCCAGCAGTTTAAATAAAATAAAACATGATTTTGAAATATTAAAATATTTCACAGAATAATTTAGTGGACTAAATACATGCTTTGCATATGGGTGTGTGTGTGTGTGCACCTGGTTTTGATTCCCAGCACCATACGGTCCCTCAAACACCAAACTGGGAGTAACCCCCGAAACATTGCTGAATGTGGCCCAAAAGCAAACAAATGAAAATTTTCATTTTTGGGGACCAGAGATGAAACTCAAAGGGCTAAAAAGGGGGGGTGGAAGAGAGAGAGAGAGAGAGAGAGAGAGAGAGAGAGAGAGAGAGAGAGAGGTCAAAGAGCTAAAAGGAAAAAGGAGGGAGAGAGAGGGAGAGAGAGAAAGAGTTTAAGAGAGAAAGGGAGGGAGAGAGAGGAGAGAGGTAGAGAGAGAGAGAGAGAGAGAGAGAGAGAGAAAGAGAGAGAGGGGCTGGCGCAATAGCACAGCAGGTAGGGCATTTGCCTTGCATGTGGCCGACCCAGGTTCGATTTTCAGCATCCCACATGGTCCCCCGAGCACCGCCAGGGGTGACTCCTGAGTGCAGAGTCAGGAGTAACCCCTGAGCATCACCGGGTGTGACCCAAAAAGAAGGAGAGAGAGAGACACACAGAGAGAGAGGGGGTGGGGGTGGGGGGTTAGGGGTGATGGGCGGGGAACTGGAGACATTGGTGCTGGGAAATAAATATATGCTGGTGTAGGGATGGGTGTTGAATCACTGTATGACTAAAACACAATCACGAACAGCTTTGTAATAGGCTATCTCACATTGATTCAATTAAATTCTTTTTGAAAAAAAGAGCTCAAAGGGCTGAATCACAAGCACGTGCTTTGTATGTGAAGTGACTGTGTTCAATCCCTGGCACTGGATGGTTCTAGCATCCCCAGGAGTGGCCTCTGAGCCCCATCCCATGTGGCCTAATGCCCACCCCACCCCCATTAAAAATTTTATTTTTTGTAGAAGCAAGTTAAAACTATTGAATCAAGGATGAGCACGTGTCCTAGTGACGAAACACATGCTTTCTATGCATGAGCCCTGAGTTTGACTGTTGGTATTGCAAAATAAAAATAAAATATGGTGCTGGAGAGGTAGTACAGTGGATACCACATATGGTCCCCCAAGCTCAGGGCAGATCACTGAGCACAAGTAGAGCCAAATAAGCCCTGAGCACCACCGGGGATAGTCCTGTTGCAGCAACCCTCAAACCAAAAAAGTTGCTTCTTGTTTTGAACTATGCCCTTACTATTTATTTTTTCATTGATTGATTGATTGATTGATTGACTGGAGATGCTCAGGGCTTACTCCTGACTCTAAGCTCAGGAATTACTCCTGGTGGTGCTCAGGAGACCATATGGGATGCCTGGGACCAAACCTGGGTCAGCCATGTTTAGGGGATATATGTTTATAAAGTATCTTCTTTAAATCATTATTGTTATATAAATCTAGGCCTACAGGATTATGAAGCTGCACTTAAGATTGATCCATCCAACAAAATTGTACAAAAAGATGCTGAGAACATTCGGAATATAATTCAAGGAACAGAACTAAAGTCTTACTGACTACTAGAAGGAGCTCTGTATGTACTAGGTATTTTCAGTTTTTCAAAATTAACTGAGAGTACTGGAATATGTATCTGTTTCATGAATAGTGACTATGCAAAATAATTTTCTTGTTGCTGTTCTAGTTCTCTAGAGGGAAACTATTATAAATCTCTACAAAATTAAACGCTTTAGTTGAATGATTTCTAAATAATCAAAATAAGAATAATCTTGTTCAGTTCTTTGTTTCATATTAACATATTCATATATTATTTGTTGTTTAACCACATTGTCCTTATAATCAACCAAATGTTTGTTGGTATGATAAATACTAGGATACTTACTGATTCTTTTTTGAACAAAGTAGAATTTTAAATAAAGGATTATGTTTATAAAATGTTTTGCTTATATATATATATATATATATTTTTTTTTTGCTTTTTGGGTCACACCTGGCAATGCACAGGGGTCACTCCTGGCTCTGCACTCAGGAGTTACTCCTGGCGGTGCTCAGGGGACCGTATGGGATGCTGGGAATCGAACCCGGGTCAGCTGCGTGCAAGGCAAATGCCCTACCCGCTGTGCTATCTCTCCAGCCCCTGTTTTGCTTATATTAAATATAATTTTTAGTGATCTGAATGGCTAACAGGCAAATATTGATGTTGTCACTTAGCTCCTAAATGCACAGAATCTGATTTTAGTTGCAGGGTGGGGACAGGGTTGTCACACCCGGCTGTGCTCAGTGCTCTGGGTCCAGGGATCACTCCTGGCAGTGCCCAGGGGATATGAGATGCCAGGATTGAATCTGAACCCAGGTTGGTCATGTGCAAGTCAAGCAACCTCCCTCCTGTGCACTCTCTCCAGTACCAGAACCTAACCTTTGTAGTTCTGTGAAGTTCTGGGCAGTGTGAGGGCTGCTGAGATAGCTCAACATTAGAGCTCTTGCTTTGCATATCTGAGATAACTGGATTTGATCCCTGGCAATGCAAAATAAATGTTATGGGCAGCATACCCCCTAAACATTGACATTTTCATCACTGTCTGATGAAGATTGATTTTCCTAGTAAGTCTATTTTTAATACCTTGACATTCCCTGGAGGGAAAAAAAAAGTAAGCAAAAGGTGAAATGTTAATTTAGTATAGTATGCTAGCCAGGCTGGAGAGCTAGAACAGGGGGCTGAGCCCATGATTTGCATGCAAGGGGCTAGCAGAAAGAAGGGCACGGTCCCTGAACACGGCTGTCCCCACCCATACTGGGAGAAGGCTGCACACTGCAGGTGGGGCCCAATATAAACAAAACTGATGTTAGCATTGCTCAGCACCATTCTGTGACTTCTAAATTTGTCTTGAGGAGAGATTATGCACAAGACGGTTTGTTGCAGCTGTCAGGGGAGTTGGCAAGGGGTTTTTCTGGAAGTAATAAAACCGAAATATGATTTAAAGAAATTGCTTAGAGACCAAGCCTGTAGCAGTCTGGAAGCAGGAAGGTTGGAACCTTTTTGAAAAGCAAATAAGTACTAAGCTCTTTGGAGAGGCAGAGCTGAAGCCTCACCCAGAGAATGGTAGAGACCCTCAGAAGAAAGGAGGGACTGTGGTAAGAATTTCTAAACTGACTCTCAGAAATCCAAGTTCTTTCTATTGGAGAGTCCCCTGGCGAGACTGTGAGCTTTTTTTTAATTTTTTATTATTTTTTTTGCTTTTGGGGTCATACCCGGCTATGCACAGGGGTTACTCCTGGCTCTGCACTCAGGAATTACCCCTGGTGGTGCTCGGGGGCCCATGGGATGCTGGAAATCGAACCCGGGTTGGCTGGGTGCAAGACAAACGCCCTAGCCACTGTACTATCACTCCAGCCCCAACTGTGATCTTTAAAGGCAGGCAGGCCTCATTCCCCACATTGAGACTGTCTTCACTCCAGCCAGAAGCTTGTCATTCCTTTTTTTCCCTTTATAGGAGGACTTACCCTGACTCCCTCCCCTTTGGAAAAATCCAGTTTTCTCTCTCCCTCCCTCTCGGTTCCTCTCTCTCCTCAGTCCAGTGACCTGGGAACCTGAGTAGAAATTAGAACTGGCTTTGCTTCTTCCTGCAAAGAGCAGACTGACTCCAGGACTCTCCTACGCTGCCAGTCCTCAGGGAGCCAGGGCATGGGGGCCTCACCAGTCCCAGCCTCCCAGGCATCTCTGGAGTCACCGGAGGCAGCCACCGGCCTTATTCCCTGCTTGCCTCTTCCACCTGGAAGATCTGTACTTTGGGGAGTACCTCCAAAATCAACTGGAGCATTTTATGTGCCACCCAGGAAAATGAACTATAACATTTCCCTTTTTTCCCCCATTTTTTATTAGTGAATCACCGTGAGGTACAGTTACAGACTTACAAACTACCGTGCTTGCGTTTCAGTCATACAGGGGTTGAGTACCCATCCCTCCACCAGTGCCCGTTTTCCACCACCAATGGTCCCAGTATATCCCTCCTACCACCCCAACCCTGTCCCCTCCATCTCTCTCTCTCTCTCTCTCTCTCTCTCTCTCTCTCTCTCTCTCTCTCTCTCTCTCTCTCTCTCTCCCCCCGCCCTTTAGGGTGTTGTGGTTTGCAGTAAAGGTATTAAGTGGCCCTCATGTTCGGTCTGTAGTCTACTTTCAGCTCGCATCTCCCATCTCGAGTGGGTCCTCCTAGCTCCCTTTACTTGGTGGTCCCTTCTCTATCTGAACTGCCTTTCCCCCCAGCTTCTAAGCTGTGGAGTAATCCTGGTACTTATCTCTACTATCCTTGGGTGTTAGTCTCCCATTCTGTTAACTTTATATTCCACGAATGAGTGCAATCTTTCTATGTCTACCCCTCTCTTTCTGACTCATTTCACTTAACATGATACTTTCCATGTATAGCATTTCTCTTTTGTATAGAGTGATTGTAACCATTCTGGTTGCATTTTAGGAAAGAAAAAGGTTTTTTTTTCCTTTTTTTTTTTTTTCAGTATGTGATCACTTGCCATTCAGATGATTTCTAAAATAGCCTTACTCTTTTTCTTTGAACAATAATTTTTAAAATGTGAGTTACTCGTTTAATAACCTGTAGTTTGATTTCTGTAAAGAACTGTTGCAGACAGGTAGATAGTGGGGGTGCTTGTAAGGAGCTCTGGGGAAATAGTAAATCTTAGAAAGGGCCACAAAGAGTCCAAAGCTTTCTTTTCCTGTGACAATGCCCAGTTTAACATTCATGTACACTGAAAAATCCAGACCCAAACAACTTGAAGAATTGTTTCTGAACTGTCTTCCCCTCACTCTTCTCTGCTTTCCCTGTCTGGATAATAATAATAATAATAATAACAATCTCTCCTCCCCCATATTTTATTTTTATTTTATTTTGCAGTGCCAACGATCAAACCCAGGTCTCATGCATGGAAGACATGTATTTTGCCACTAAAACTTATCCTTGGCCTTGACTCAATATACTTGCTTCTGTGGAAATGGGGGGGGAGGTGAGGGGAAATGGAGGGTGGGTGCGGGCATTGGCTCACATGCATGGTGCTCAGAGGTCACTCCTGCTTGTGCCATTATAAAATGCCAGGTTTGCATTACCTGGGAAAATGCAGTGAGACTTGTTTGTTTGGGGGCCACACCCCAAGCGGTGCTCAGGGGTTTCTCCTGGTTTTGCCCTCAGGAATCACTCCTGAGGATGCTTGGGGAGCCATGTGAGATGTCATGGGTCAGAGCTGGGTTGGCCGCCTGCAAAATGAGTTCCCTACCTGCTGCACTATGGCCCAGTGAGACTTCTTTTTGAACTGTTCCCTCATATCTAGCCATTTTTGTTGGGGAGAAGGATCCAGCATTTCCCATCCTCTAGTGATTCATAGTACTATTCTAGTTGATCTTGATATTCTGAACCTGAAATCCAGCAGGGAAAAATAACAGTGATTTCCTTTTTTCAGCAAGGGTAAATCATATTCAGACCCTACCTGGACCTGTGGTATCAACAGGTGGCAATTGAAATAAATCCTTGTATGGGGGTTTAGAGCTCTGAGAGATGGGATCTTCGACCTTCCACAAGCACACCCACAACAAGGAGTCTTTCACAGAGGCAAGGTGCCACACCTGGCTTTGTCCAGGGGTTACTTCTGGTTCTGTACACAGGATTCTCTCCTGTTTTGCTCAAGGGACCATAAGTGGTGCCAGGGATCAAACCTGGGTTAGCCACATGCAAGGCAAAGGCCTTACCTGTTATTACATATTTACTCTGGCCCAGGGTGCTCGACTTGCATATGGCTGACCTTGGTTCAAATTCTGGTGCGACATAGGTCCCTGAGGGTGGCAGTCAGGGTCACTCTTGAGCGGAGGGCCAGGAATAGCCTCTGAGCACCTCTGGGTATTGCTTAAAAACCAAAACAACAACCAGTTTTGTATAGATTGAAATTAAAGAGTTTGAAGAATTATCTTCAGACTGCTCCACCACTGCTCAGACTCTGTTAAAGAAACGTGAAATTAATTGCATCTGTGAAAGTGAGCCAGATTCTCTCACACCTTTGAATTTTCATAAATAATATTCTTCCTACCTGAACTGACTTTTCCTGTAATTGGCTTTACCTTTTCCACATGCATCTCCTGTCTTATTTCAATCTGAGAAATTCTCTGCATTTGAAAGACTATTTCTTTCAATAGAGGGGTGGAGGAATCAAACCCAGGTCGGTCATGTGCAAGGCAGATGCCCTACCCGCGGTGCTATTGCTGCAGCCGTTGCTTGCTGCAGGAGGTGTTAAATCAATATTTACTAAATGAGAGAACAAATCTTCTCTTCCTAACTAACATACTCTTAAGCTCTGAGCCATTTGCTGAAATTACAAAAATGGAGCGCCGGAGAGTACGGTGAATAGGACCTTGGTCTTGCATGCCACCCATCCTAGCACCCATATGTTCCCATAGTCCACTCTAGGAATGATCTGTGTAGAGAGCCAGGGAGTAAGTCCTGAACACCACTGGTATTCCCCCCCCCCCCCCCAAATTAAAACCAAAACCCAAACAAAATTACTGGTCAGATTTTTGTTGTTGTTGGGGGGGGGGGGGCACCCACGTGGTCCTATCAATTCCCAACCAGCCGGACAAACTTGAGTTGGCTGCACTCAAGGGCTGCGCCTTAAATTGCTCTAGCACCCAGAATCTTGTTTTTCTCTTAGAGTACCTGTCTTCCTTTTTCTTGATAAATATACCTGATAGATCTTAAGATCATGAAAGCCTTTTGAGGTTTTTGGAGTATAGTAAATAAAACTAGGTTGCACTCAAATGCTTGTTGATTCCATTCTGAACATTTTATAAGAAGTCACTGTCATTCCGTTGCCAATTGAAATACTTTATTTCTCAAAATGTTCTAGAATTCCAGTCTTCACATTTCCAAATTAGGTAACAAAGATTTAACTCATTTTTAATTAACTCAGTGGCATATAGTGTGTTGAAAATTAGGGAAATCAAGGGTTCTGGTTCTGTCGGGTCCAGTATTCAGAGAATTATTTTGATAAAACCCAGTACTGCTGATTTGACTTGAAAATGCATACCCCCTTGGATTGTAATTGCAGGGAAAAAACTGTGGTATTGGTAAAAATTCACCATAATCACTTGAATTGGTTTTATACAGAATCATCTTAGGTTCTGATAGGGAAGTAGCGGTAAGGAGTTTCTTGGGGTCCAACATGCAGGAAAAGACAGGATTTCCAGGATTCACACAAGGAGGCAGTGGGTCAGGATTTGTTTCTGCATCTGAATTTGAAGCTGAAGTATTTATCCTAAAATATAAACACATCATTTTAAGTCATTTTCAATTCTGGTGCCAGAATTATAATATCTGTGTACACACACACACACACACACACACACGTTAGTATGTCATACTAACACAAATTAACTCCAAATGAATTAAAGATGTTAATGTAAAAACTGAGAGCACAGCGGGTAGGGCATTTGCCTTGATTGTGGCCCACCCGGGCGACCTGGGTTCGATTTCTCTGCCCCTCTTGGAGAGCCCAGCAAGCTACCGAGAGTATCTTGTCCGCATGGCAAAGCCTGGCAAACTCCCCGTGATGTATTTGATATGCCAAACACAGTAACAAGAAGTCTCACGATGGAGACATTACTGGTACCCGCTTGAGCAAATCAATGAACAATGGGTGGACAGTGACAGTGACAAAGTAAAAACTGAAACTAGGGCTGGAGAGAGAGACCACACGCTTTGCATGTGGGAAATCTGGGTTCAGTCCTGGCACTACCAGGAGCAGCCCCTGGGCACAGGGCCAGTGGTATCCTCCAGGATTGCCAGATATGGACCCCAAAAAGAACAAGACAAAATCTGTGTTCTGGATATGACACCAAAAGCATAAGAAATGAAAGCAAAAATAAAGAAACAAATGGAATCATCTCATGGGACTAAAAATGCCTGGCAAGTAATAACAGCAAACCCACAGAATGAAGAGAGACTTGTTAAGAATAAAGACATATTTACAAACCATAGATTTGACGAATGGCTCAATATACAGACTATAAAAAGGAACTGAGTAGCAAAAAAAAGGAAAAAGAAAAGTTATAGTCTGAATAAAAAATGATCTGTCCTATGTATGGATATAGAGAAACATGGTAAGGGAATGAAAAATGGCCAAAGGTACAGACCCTAAGAATTGGCCTCCAAAACTCGGTCAGCCATGGGGAAAGGTCGGGGGAGGGGGTTTGAGACACTCTGGTGTTGGCTGTGGAGTTGGAACACTATGCCTGAAACTCCGTCTTGTAAACTATAATGCTGTAAATCAGGGTGTGTGTGGATGAGTTGTGTGTGTGTGTGTGGGGGGGGGGGGATTGGCAAAGGACCTGACTAGACAGATTCTAAGCTCGTAAAGTCAAGGCTATGTAAATCAGAATCACAACAGTGTCTCCCTGGGGAGAGAGCATGTGCTTTGCATGCATCAGGCCTGGGCCCTATCCATGGCACTGCCTAGCATCTTCTCCACCCCCGATATTTTAAAATATTTTTAATCCCCACTCCCAGTACTACCAGGAGCCACCTACATACATCAAGCCAGGGCTCAGCCCTGAGCCCCGCTGAGGGTGGCCCAAATACCAGCAACAAAAGCAAACCACATTGAAGAATCACCTCACATATGTTTAGTTGACAAAAAGTCCAGAGGGAAGTGCCAGGGAAGATGTGAAAAGCAAAGAGAGCCTGTGTAATTAATACAGCCACTGTGGAAAACAGAATGAAGGGTTCACAGGAAGTTAAAAATAGAACTTCTATATCACCCAGAAATCCCAATACAGAGCTCTTTGTTCTTCCTTTGGGGGCCATATCTAGTGCTTGGTGGCTGCTCCCGGCACGTTGTTGAGGGAACCATGAGAAACCTGGGGTGCACTCCAGCCCTCTGCGTACCCACTTGCCTCAGAAAAGCCAGTATACATCCGAAGGGATTGAAATCACTGTTTTGAAGAGATAAACGTGCCCCTTTGGTTTGCTAATCAGAAATGCAGCCTAGGCTGACTAAGTGGAATCAGAAGTCCTCCACAAAAGTGCTTTCTCACACACACAAGAAATACCCAGGAATCTGGTCAAAACAGACTTCAGACTCAGGCCTGAGCCGGAAACAGATTCTGAATTTCATTCTCTCTTTCTCTCTGTCTCTATCTCTTTCCCTCCCTCCCTCCCTGTTTTTGAACCACACAGCGCCTTACTCTTGGCTCTGTGCTCAGGGAGCACTCATAGTGGTACTGGGGATTGAGCCAGAGTAACCCCTATGGAACCCCAGAGTAATAAAGCCCCCTATGGTGCTCATGTTGCTGACGCCTGGATCGTGCTGTGTGCATGGGGCTACCCTTGTCCTGAAAGCTATGGCTGACCTTGTGGATGGGAGAAAGGTCTTTGGCAGGCAGAGTAAGGCTGTGGGGTTTCTTACGAGCAGAAGGCCACAAGGACCCGGATTAACAAGACCACATGACACCTACCCAGGGGGAAACATATTTGTATACTTCCTGCTGTGAGAGTTACAA
This sequence comes from Sorex fumeus, assembly GCF_029834395.1. Lineage (NCBI taxonomy): Eukaryota > Metazoa > Chordata > Mammalia > Eulipotyphla > Soricidae > Sorex > Sorex fumeus. The sequence continues at coordinate 11,863,737 of NW_026606086.1, read as the reverse complement.
AAAAAAGCACAAATTAGGTCTTCGGTTCTGGATTCTGGTGTTGGCACTGATAATAGCTCTGTGCCACAGGTGAAATTATTTGATAAGGATTCAATTCCCTGTTCATCAAAAGAACAAAGAGGAAAATGGATTAAATGGATTGATTATTCTAACCTGTGGATTTAGCGAGCAGGACTTTCCAAACATACGTAATTTTCAGTTCTTTGAAAAGCATAAAGGAAAGCATATATTTACTTGTGATAAGGCCCTTTACTTGTGATACAGCTCTTAATAAATGCTCTCAGTGGTGTCCAAGTCGGCCTCTTAAGGGCTGGGGAGAGAGCTCAACTGGATGGAACATATATTTTGCATGCCAGAGGACTGGATTCAGTCTCTGGCTCTTATGGTCCCCAAGAACACTGGGACTGACCCGGAGTGCTTGCTGGGAGTGACCCCTATGCACCCCCAAGTGTGGCTCAAAACCAAAAAACTGGTCAGAGAGGGAGGACAGCAGCTCAGGCACTTGCCTTGCACACAGCTGACCTGGATTCAACCCCTGGCACCCCATAGGTTCCCTGAAAAACTTCTGGCAATAAGCTTTGAGTACAGTTCTGGTATGGCCTCCAAGCCAAACTCAAACAGACAGAAAGGGTTTTAAATAACCAAACTTCGTTTTTCTTTGTGGACTATAGAATATTTTTGTAATAAGGCTGAGATCCTTTAAGACTTCTAAATCCTAGGCTCTGTATTAGAACACTTTCCTTGATGTGTGAGGAAGGGCAGAAGGGAGGAAAAGGAAGTTCTAAATACTTTAGCAAACATAAACCTCCTAACCTTAAACCGTAGATATGAATATTTACAGACCTCTAGTGCTAAGTGTAAACAAAGTTTTCTGAGTTTCAGATCTGGTCCTAATTAGATTCCTCTTTGACAACCTAACCCAGTTCACCTGAATTCCTGAGTTATTCCAGTTAACGCCCCCAAGGTCAGGGACCGATTTCACTTGAAATCTGGGGTCCAGACATGCACATGTGATGCACTTCTTTCTTCCCTCCCCTTGGTTCAGAACTGAATGACTCTTCGCGCATGGGTGGAAACGCACAATGCGGGAACTGGGACCGAGGTGTCAATCATCATTCCTCCTCATTTCACCTGACTTTTTATCACAATCTGTGGCACGGTTTGGTGCAGTTTCAGGGGATCCAACCCCGGGCTTCACACCTGGGAGGCAAGTGCCCACCCCTGTTCCTGTCGTTTTCCGTCCAAAGCCATCGCTGCAGTCTTGCAGACCACCCAGACCACCTCAAGCTGCAAAGCTGGGTCACAGCACCGCGCACGTGCAACTGTGCCAAAATAAAAGCGGCTGGGGAGGGAGACCCTCCGCCCACTCTCCCACGCACACCCCGCACCCCGCAGCACCGGACCGCTGCACCATAAGCACCCGGCTCCGCCCAAACCCAGCCAGTCGCACCCGGCCATTCTCCGTATCTATCCTGGTTCACTGTCTCCGGCAAACAGTCGGCGGATGGCGAAGGCGGACGGCGAGCTCCCAGGGCCGCACCGAATGTCGGCGGAAGAGAAGGTGAAAACCGACCATCCACGCGTCCGTGGGCCGCGGTAACAGCCAGAATCCGGCTAAGGTCAGCGGCTGTGGACTTCCGTCTCCATAGCAACGAGCCGCCGCGCTCGCCCCGCCCCCCCACCGGAGCCGGGCCCGGATGTTGTGAGGATCGCGGCCTCCCGGCCCCGCTTCCTGCGCGTGGCGGCTGTCGGCCGCGGGGCTCCCTGGGAGTTGTTGTCCTTCCGGCGGCGGCGGGCCCGGCGCGGGGGCGCTGGCTGGACTACAAATCCCAGCATGCGCCGCGGCGCCCCGTCGGCCGCCGCCTCCGGGCTGCGGAGCGCCGCGAGCAGGTTGTTGTTTTGATGCGAGGCGTCAGCGCGCGCGGAGCTGTGACCGCCGGCGCCGTGACAGCCAGCTGGGCCGGCGGAGGTGGCGCTGCCCCGGCAGGTACGGCCTGGGCGGTTTGGACCCGGGGAGAGGAGGCGGGGGCGGGTTGGGGGGCCGGGGCCGACCGCCCCCCGGCGACAGCACCTCTGGGCGGAGGCTGTGGCGGAGCCGGAGGCTGCCGGGCGTGGGCTCGCTGTCGGGCTGGCGCGGCCGCCTCGGTGGCCCGCCCGGAGCTCGAGCGTGCACACGCCGGGGGGCGCGGGCCCTGCGTCTCCACCCCTGCGGCCGCCGGCCGCCTCCGGGTGGGTCCTGCAGCTCCGAGCCGGGTCCCCCGACGCGGCTGCCGCGGGGCGCCCCGCATCCCGAGCGCTGCGGGTCCATATGGTAGGGTGCTTCGTGCGTCACCGGGCGGCCCATCTGGGGGACGCTCGAGCTCCGCGCTGCCAGGCACAGGGAGGAGAGGAGGGGAAAGTGCGCGCGGGGGTCTGTCCTGCAGGGAGTGCCCCAGTCCCCGGCTGTGCCCCCCCCCTCAAGCCCGCTTTTGATCACCACCCCCGTCCGGCCCGGTCCGACGCAGTGCCCGGTTCCGAATACGTGTGCGTGTCTGAGTTTTTTCCCCATCTGGAACTGGACTCGGCCAGTTCGCGTACTTTGTCGGTGAGGTGGGATTTGCACGCCCCACCCCCGTACTAGCTTTATTGGAAACGACACCGCCACCAGGACACGGGGGAGGGACAGAACCCCCCCCCCCCATCAGAACGAGACTTCTTGCAGTTAAAATAGACGCTTGAGTAATGGAAAGTTTAGATTTGCCTCCGTAAGGTCACTTGAGCTGGAAGCATCGGCGTGGGCGCCCCAGGCCGGCCTCTGGTTTGGGTGGAGTCGGGGGGCCGCACCCCGGGGGGCTCCCTCTCGCGGTGCTGGGCTGCTGGGGGAAAGCCGGGGCGCAGACGACCCCCGGGATCCCGGGACGGGCGTCTGCCGCGCGAGCCACGCCGAGCCGCCAGCCGAGCTCGGACTTCAAGCTTAGCTGGGGGGATTATCCTGCAGCCAGGGTGGGGGACTGAGCCTTGATTTTTAAGAAGCCGAGCAAGCAAAGTCTTGTTTTCATGCATAGTTTTGAACCCTCTAAGCCTGGAGAAGCTATCGAATTAGTTTTCACATTTGAGGATGTAGAAGGACTGAATTGACTTGAAATTTTTTTTTTTTTTTTTTTTTTTTTTTTGCTTTTTGGGTCACACCCGGCGGTCACACACTTTTTGGGTCACACACTCCTGGCTGCGCACTCAAGAATTACTCCTGGCGGTGCTTGGGTGACCATATGGGAACCCCAGCCGGCCGAGTGCAAGGCAAACGCCCTACCCGCTGTGCTCTCGCTCCAGCTGGGGGGGGGGGGAGAGGGGGAGGGAGAGGGGAAATGTTGTTTGTTTTTTCCAGGGTGTGGGGGCTTGGCAGTCCGAGGTGCTCCCCAGCTGCTCCCCGCTTCTGGGGTCCCCCTCCTGGCGGACTGGCGGGGCCTCACACGGTGTCTGGGATGCAACTGGGTCTTTTTTCAAACCTTCGCTAGTTTTTTTTACATGAATAAAATGAAGTTAGAAAATAACGTATGCCTGTCTTGTAAATTTTAGAGCCTAGAACGGATTCTATGGCTAATTCGACTCAAGGGAGACTAACGGATAAGAATGAAACTACAAAGAAGGTTTCTGTGTATTTGGGAGTAGATTATACATTTCCCTCCAGGAATCAGTTCCCTTAGGCTGTACATGCAGTGCTCTGGGGAGTGCCACTGTACAGCAGGTAGACCACTTACCTTTCTTGTACACCCGGGTTCCAGTGACACCCCCCCCCCCCCAGCACAGACCTAAGAGCGCAGACATGTGTGGCCTCCCCCCAAATTAAGGAACTAAAAAGATACAATGCAGTCATTTCGGTTATAACAGAAAAGACTTTAATAAGAAAAATTGTCTTTTGTTTTTGGATGTTGGACATATTCTGTAGTGCTCCAGTAAGCACATATGGGGGAGTGGTTTGGACCATACTCAGGGGTTGCTCCTGGTGGTGCTAGAGGAACCATATGTGGTGCGGGGGATGGAATTTGAGTCCATTGTGCCCAAGGTAAGTGCCTCACCATTGTAGTCCCCAGCAAACCAGTGCTTTTAGTTAATTTTTAAAAATTTATTGTTTTGAAGTTCAGCTTGGTTTATGATCATGTTAATATTTGTGCTTTTGTGTATGAAGGTGCCCACCTTCACCATCAAGTATCCCCAGGCCCTCCACTACTCTCCTGATGTCACTTCTAGCCCACTCCATCCACCCCTAAAAATGTTACTTTTAAAAGCAAACAACAGTTGAAATATTATATGCCTAAAACTCAGCTATCAATGACTTTGTCAATCACAGGTCTTAAATAAAAATATTATAGTTGAAAAAGGAAAAGCAAACAACAGGGCCAGGATTCGATCCCCAGTGCCCTATATGGTCCCCTGAGCCCCGCCAGGTGTATTCCTGAGTGAGTGCAGAGACCGGGAGGCACCCCTGAGCATCCTGGGAGTGCCCCCACCCCCACCCTCAAGCCTCCTCTCCAAATAGAGGCAAACACTAATAATAGCAGAGCCCTTGCCACTGGACTCACACATCAGGTAAGTGGCATATTTAAGTGTGTCTTGCTGGGGAGAGAAAAGCGTTCCTTGGACTGGGAGGAAAAACACTTGGCAGTAATTCTCAGCACTTGCACACTGCATCTTTCTTTGATCTCTTTCACTTCAGTAGAAGAAAACAAAGGTTTCCTTCGGGTGAGGCAGGCAGCGGTTGATTATACCTGGAAATTCATTAGGTGACAAAAGGTGGCTTTATTTCTTAACAGTGGAATGCTCTGGAGGACTATAGTAAGAAAGGCCAAATGTCATCGGCTACTATGTGGGTGAATCTGAGCGTTTCGATGGAGAGGAAGAAGGATCTCAGAGGCGGGGCAGAAGCATAAGGGAATAGCAAGTGTCTGAAGGCAACAGACTCTGAACCTTACACATAAGGGAAGGGGGATGGTATGGGGACAGTGGGGGAGAGAAGTAGACCCTGGTGGAGGTTCTAAAACACGGTGCTTAGAACAAAACCAAAAAGGGCCTCATCACTTGAAGAGACGTGGAGTTAGACTTTAACTTATTTTTATTTTATTTTTTAATTTTTTTTTTTTGCTTTTTGGGTCACACCCGGTGATGCACAGGGGTTACTCCTGGCTCTGCACTCAGGAATCACTCCTGGCAGTGCTCGGGGGACCATATGGGATGCTGGAAATCGAACCTGGGTCAGCTACGTGCAAGGCAAACACCCTACCTGCTGTGCTATCGCTCCAGCCCCGTATTTTTTAAATTTTTATTTTAATGAATCACTGTAAGATAGCTACAGACTTAGAAACTTCCGTGATTACGTTTCAGTCATACAATGTTCAAGTACCCATCCCTCCACCAATGCTCATCCTCCACCACCAGTGTTCCCAGTATCCCTCCTGCCACCCCCACCCCTTCCCACCCCTGCCACTGTGGCAGGCACATTTCCTCTTACTCTCTCTCTCTCCTTTTGGGTGTTGTGGTTTGCAATGCAGGTACTAAGCAGCCATCATGTTTGGTCCATAGTCTACTTTCAGCACACATCTCCCATCCCGTGTGAGCCCTCCAAGCATCATTCACTTAGTGGTCCCTTCTCTGTCCCAGCTGCCTTTTCCCTCAGCACATGAGGCAGGCTTCCAAGCTGTGGAGCGATCCTTCTGACCCTTATCTCTACTGTCCTTGGGGTTAGAGAAGACTTTAATTTGTGATTTACAAAACATTTGTCAATAGAAAGAAAGCAATTAAGCAGTTATAAATTGGGATTTTAGGTTCATTTACATTTAGTCACTGTTTTATTATGCCTGCTAGTTTATGGGTTATGGTTATTCTTGTTATGGATTTTTGTTATAAATATGTTGGAGATGTGTTAATACTATATCATTTAATGCACACTTTGGTTTTTTGGTCATAAACAAAGGGACACAGTCTTTAGGAGTATTCCAAGCAATTTTACAGTTTGGAATTTTGAAAAATTAGGGTTGATATCGCCTCTTAATAAAATATCCATTCCGAAGTGTAACATTTTCCAACTGTAATGTTTATACTTTTTTAGGTTGTCATCTTTGGAAATTCGCTTCTCTCCCAAATTTCAATTTCTTTTGATATTTTCCACCATGTAATTTTGTGTACATGTATATTTTTGTTGGTTCAATCATAGATGTTTGGTTTCATTTACAAAGCGTGAGGAATACTCATACTTGATAAGCATGTCTGGTTCCGCAGTATTGCTGTGTCAGTTGTATGCTTATCCAGGAGAAAGATTTTTAAAACTCTGTTACAGGCTAAGATCTGGAACTTCGTGAACACAGCAGTAAGGCCTATTAAGCCTCGGGTATTTTAAAACTGAAAATGCAGACTCATCTAACAATGCAGAACTGCTAGAGGCTGAATTGTTTTTGAGTATGTGTGTGGTTAAGGTGAGGAAATTGCCACTGTGTAATATTGTAAGTGATACCATGATTTTGAGACTTTTCTTTATGGCAGTTCTGCAGTTCTGACTAGATTAAAATAGTCTTTAAAAATGAGTTGATCTTAAAGGTCATGTGCACTGTATTGCATCAGATAAAATCTCAGCTTAAAACTAAGGTGAAATTTACATGGGAGAAAATCAGCTGAAGCATACCAGTATGTACTAAAAGAAATTTAGGGGTTTAAGTAATGTTTAGAGCATTTTTAAAATTTGTGGAAGCATGTCTAAGGGTTTGTAGAGTTTTGTTTTCTGAAGAAAGTATTAGGAAATAAGGTTAGTGAGTTAAAGATTTTGCTGTCTTAGCAGGATATTAAAGATCTAATTTTATTTTATTATGTTCACTAATCACTGCTTTAAAACTTTTGTGTAGGTTCATCGGGAGCTGGAGCAGTAGCACAGCGGGTAGGACATTTGTCTTGCACATAGCCCACCTGGGTTTGATCTCCAGCATCCCATATGATCTCCCAAGCCCTGCCAGGAGTAATTCTTGAGTGCAGAGCCAGGATAACCCCTGAGCATTGCCTGGTGTGGCTCTAAAACCAAACCAAAATGAAATAAAACCTTCATGTAGGTTCTTATTGCACCTTTAGTTTGTGAATTGGGGTGTTTAATGATGTTAAACAAGTAATTTAAGTGTAGCTTCTTTTTTTCCCCCCATCTGTACATTGTATGTAATAGCCAGTTGTCTTATTCTGGGAGTATTTGTGGAGTTCAGATCAGAGATGAAAGACTTATCACTGTGATAACACTGTGTGATCTTGTCTTTTTTTCTTTTTGGTTCACACTTGGCGATGCATAGGGGTTCCTCCTGGCTCTGCACTCAGGAATTACTCCTAGCAATGCTCAGGGGACCTTATCAGATGCTGGGAATCGAACCTTGGTCACTCGTGTGCAAGGCAAATGCCCTACCTGCTGTGCTATTGCTCCAGCCCCACACTGTGTGACCTTATTCCTATCAAGTGTAGTGGTCTACCTAAGTGATGTTGACACCAAATATATTGCCCATTTGTTTGGTTTGGTTCTGGACCCTCTCTGTGGTGATACTCCCAGCTCTGTGCTTAGAGATTCCTGGGGGGCTTAACCCAGGCCTCCTGCAATGTGCCCAGCTTGTGGTGTTCACGCTTTCACTCCAGGCTGTATATTTGAAGCATGATGGCTTTCCTTTTTTTCCTTTTCTTGTCTTTTGGGCCATATCCGACTTGTGCTCAGGACCAACTTCTGGCTAAGAGCTCAGGGATCACTCCTGGCCAACTCGGGGGACCACATTAGGGTGCTGGGGACCAGGCATAGGTCAGCCTCATAAAAGGCAAGTGCCCATCTATGCCCTTTCATATCATTATGAAACATGATACCATAATGGGCTGTCTGCTCTTCGACTGGTATCTTTGAAAAATGGTCAGATGGGATCTTCATTTCAATTTTTGGTTGAGGTTTTTTGCTTTCTGTATTTTGAAGGAAAACTGGTTCCTCTCTAACTTTTCTGCATTTAGAATTGCATATAAGACTTTATGTGTTTTCTTTTCTTTTTTGATATTTGGGGCCATACCCAGTGGTGCTCAGGAGCAGGAGTAATTCCTTGGGATTTGAGGGACAGTGTGTGGAGCCAAGGATTATAATTGGGGTCTGCCATGTGAAAAACAAACACCTCATCTCCTGTGTTATCTCTCTCATCCTTATGTTTCTTTTCTTTTTCTTTTCTCCTCTCTTTACTCCCTTATTCAATCTGGGCTGCGATGATAAGATAGACAGAAAGCATGAGAAATTTTTTATTTTTCTTTTTGGGTCACACCTGGTGATACACAGGGATTACTCCTGGCTCTGCACTCAGGAATTACTCCTGGCGGTATCTCAGGGGACCATACGGGATGCTGGGAATTGAACCCGGGTTGGCCGCGTGCAAGACAAACGCCCTACCCATTGTGCTATCGCTCCAGCCCCAAGCACAAGAATATTTTTATCTTGGATTTGTACCAGACACCTGACCAGTAGACAAGCAAATGCTGCAGTTCTGTCTGGAGATGTCTTTTTCTCTTTTGTGTCTTTTTTTTTTTTTTAAAGTCATCCAATGGTGTTTGGGAAATCAAGCAGTGCTAGGGATCTATAATCCCTTTGAGATATTTCCCAGCTTCTGTTTTTTTAGTTCATTGAGGGGAAAAGTATTGGGGGCTGGAATGATAGTCAGTGGTTAGGGCATTTGTGTACATGCAGCTGACCTGGATTCCATCCACTGCATCCGTTATGGTTCCCCCCCCCCCCCCCCCCCCCCAGCACCGCCAGGAGTGATTCCTGAGTGCAGAGCTAGGAGTAACCCCTGAGCATTGCTTTGTGTGGCCCCCAAACAAAAACAAAGAAACAAAAAAATTAAGGTGAAATAGGCTAAGCAGACGCTTTCTGTACAGGAGACCTTCATTTGATCTCTACACCACATGGTGGTCTGGGCACCTGTGGAGTGAACCCTGAGCATAGAGTCAGGAGTAACTTCTGAGCATTGTGGGGTGTGATCCAAAAGAACAAAGAAACAATATCAAAGTCCTTTCATTTATTATTTATTTCTGGGGGTTGAATTCAGGACTTAGCCCAGGAGCTGTCTCTTCAGACTTTGTTCTGGGCTGCATTAAAGGTCCTGACAATTGCCGGGTTTTGACCTTTTTTAAATTTTTTTTGTTTATTTATTTATTTTTTTTTGGTGACAGTTGATTGTGCTCAGGCCTTATTCTGCCTCTGCTTCTGCCTCTGGGCTCAGGGCTCACCCTGGTGGTATTTGGTGTCTACATAGGGGAAACCAGGGATAGAACCCAGGTTTGCCAGGTCTGTGGTGCAAGGTAAGCCCCTACCCACTGTACTATCCCTCAAACCCCTGCAGTGTTCTTTTATGGCGTCCTTAAATTTTTATTTTGTTTTAATCACACATCTAAAATGAAAGTATGAGAGGCTTGAGAGATAGAGGGTTTCTTGGCTTGCGGCCAACCCCGGTCTGATTTCTGAGCACTGCATATGGTTCCCCAACACTGCCTGTGCATGCAGCCAGGAGTGGCACCTCTTTTCCCCAGTAAAGTAAAATAGAATAAAACATAAAGAAGAACAAAAGTGTAGTTTATTAGTAGGAAGTAAAGGGTGTTTTTTTATATTCTAAAATGTACCAAATTGATGTCATCCAGACCAAGACTACTTTTCTAGGTCCTTTGAGAGATATTTTGCATACAAATATATACACTGCTTTTCTCCCCCAGCAAGAATTCATTTAGAGCAGTGCTTTTCAATCTCTGTATTCCTGTTCTGGTTGCAGTTCAGGAACGGGTAGTTGAAAACTACTAGTTTAGATGCTTCCTTTTTGGGGAAGGAAATCTTGTCTGTTGTGACATCTGACCCTGAGATTAGCTTCCGGTTAGACTGACAGGGAACCTGTAAGCAGAAGGTCTTTTAGAAATTGTAAGTATAGGGTTTGGAGAGATAATACTGGGGGTAAGGTGTTTGCTTTGCACACATCTGACCTGGTTCAATCCCTGCATCCCATGTGGTCCCTCAGGCACCATCAGGAGAGATCCCCAAGTGCAAAGCGAGGAGTAACCTCTGAGCATAGCATTGCTGGGTATGGCCCCCTGCCCCCCCCGCAAAAATTGTAAATATAATGTGAAAACTTTATGAAAGTCCTTAAAATACTGAGTTCAGCTGAGTACTATACAACTCTAATTGGTGTTGTTTGGTGATTTAATACAGTGTTTCATCTAATGAGAGTTGTGAAACAAAGATCTTTGCAGTCAGAAAGAGTGTGGGACAGTTATTAGTAAAGGAAAAAGAGATGATTTAGGCTTAGCATCTTTCCTTTTGGGGATGGCAGGTAGGGTCTTTATTTTATTTTTGTTTGGGGGCCACGTCTGGCGGTCTCAGGACTTAACTCCTAACTCTGCACTCAGGAATTACTCTTGGTGGGCTTGGGGGACCATATAGGATGCCGAGGATTTAGTGTAAAGCAAGTGCCCTACCTACTATACTGTCTCTCTGGCTCCAGGTAGGGTTTTCAATAATTCACATTATTTTAGCTTAATTTTGACCAAGAAATTCCTGGTTGATTAGTTTTTAATTCCACTTCTGGAGAAACCTAAATCAGTAGTTAGATCAGTTGTCGAGTTTTGGAGGGAAATGGCATGAATGACTCCATATTTGGGGCCTGTTTCTTTTTTAACACTAGATATAAGTAAGTGAAAGTAAAAGGCAGAGAAATGTGATATATTATGTGTTAATAATGACTAGCTAATGTGATCAGTTGATAATCTTATCTTTACCAGCCTTTTATCTACTTTTACTACTGGGCAGTAGCAGTGAATAACTTTCTGGCATGAGCAATGCTAATTTTGAAAAAATAGAATGGGAGATTATATATTTGTTGTCTCTTTAAAAAATTGTTCTGTCTTGCTTGGGGACCATGCCCAGTGATACTCAGAGTTTACTGCTGTTTCTATGCTCAGGGATTTCTCCTGGCATTGTTGGTGCTCAGGGTTCAAATATGATGTCAGGATTGAACTGAGGGTGGCTGTAAGCAAGGCCACATGCCTTGATCTTTGTCAGTCCTATTTATTGCCTCTTAAAGGGTTTTCTAAAACTAAGATACGAAATTCCAGAAAATTTGGACTTTTCTTTGTGAATACATGGTCTAGGAATCCTACTACATAATAATCACAGTACACGAAGGGAATCATAGCATATGGGCTGGAGTGATAGCACAGTGGGTAAGGCGTTTGCCTTGCACATGACCGACAAGGTTGGCCCAGGTTCAATTCCTCTGCCCCTCTCGGAGAGCCCGGCAAGCTACCGAGAGTATCTCGCCCACACGGCAAAGCCTGGCAAGCTCCCCGTGACGTATTCGATATGCCAAACACAGTAACAAGAAGTCTCACAATGGAGGCGTTATTGGGCCCGCTCAAGCAAATCGATGAATAACAGGAGGACAGTGCAACAGTATTTGCTCACTTTATTTCAAACTTCTGGGACCAAAGAAAGTAAAGCACTTTCCTTGCACACAGCTGACCCGGGTTCCATCCCTGTCATTCTGAATGGTCCTCCAAGCCTGCCAGGAGTAAGCCACAGTACCTCTGGGTGTGACCCAGTAGCCAAACAACAAGTAAAACAAAAACAAAGGTATACCTTCTTTTAGATTGGGGTGAAAAAGGATACTTTATCTTCAGATATTGCTGTAGTTGCTTTTGTTTCTCAATTTGAGAGAAGTTACATCACAGAAGGAAACTTGTGAAGTGTGTGGTGTGTGTGTATGTGTGTGTGTTTACGTGTGTGTGTCTTGGTGCAGAATTTATCTTCCAGATTGGAAAGTGTATCTGCTGTGCTTCTTAGCACTGCTGCCACTTTCTGAGCATTGATAAAGTGGAATTGCTAATTCTGTTCCATGTTTGCTTTCAGATCTGCAGTGTGGGTGATAGTCTGCCTTCCCCAGCTCAGAGAGCCCAGGTACCACCAGTGGTTTGTTCTTGTGTCCGCTTCCATGTCTAACTCATGGGTGCCGGGCAGCTCCGTGCTGCCTTTTTTTTTTCTTTTTGGGTCACACTCAGCAATGCTCGGGGGTTCCTCCTGGCTCTGCACTCAGGAATTACTCCTGGCAGTGTTCGGGGGACCATATAGGATGCTGGGAATCCAACCCAGGTCGGCCCCATGTAAGGCAAATGCCCTCCCCGCTGTACTCTGCCTTCTTGATGGTGTAATTGTGTTGGTGCCTCCTCAGAGCTGGGGTCTGTGCTGCCTTTTCTCCAGTAGCAACATTAGCAATAATCTCAGGGTACGCAGAGACAAGCCTTTGTAATGGGACTCTCGAGCCTTCAGGAAGCCTTGCGGAACTGTGATCCAAATGAGGGGATTTGTATCACTAGAAGTGGACATTGGATGCCTCCCCTCCACCCCCCAGAATCCCTTCCATCCCCCCAAAAATAATAAAAGTAAGGCAAAAATGTTAATGGGAGGGGGTGGAATTGAGCAACAGCTCAGTGGGAAAGCTCAGGTTTAGCAACGTGTGTGCAAGGTTGGGAGTTGAGGCCCCTGCACTTCCGGCATCAGCCTCCACCCCTCTCGGGGTCTGTCCGGGCCACTTCTTGGTCCTCTATTTCAGCTGGCCATGGTGTGATTTGGAAAGCACTTCTTGGTCCTCTATTTCAGCTGGCCGTGGTGTGATTTGGAAAGCAACTTGCTTTGCCCTTCGCTTAGTGAAAATATGGAACAAGATTTGCTGCAACAGTGAAAAAGGCCCAGAGGAATGTACTCTTCTCCAGATCAGTAAGGACTGGTCTTCACCTCACCAATCGAACCCTGGGTTTAGTAATCACTTCCTACAAGGTACTTTTCTTAGTACTAGTTTTTTTGTTGCTGTTTTTTATTAATCACCAGAGTTTCGTATCCTTATTGCCAGAGTAAGGTCCATTCAGAAGCTGCTAAAGCCAGAAATACTGTTGGATTGGGAGGGGGAGCATGGAATGGGCTAGAAGTGAGTCAAAGGGACAGTGGCCGAGGGGGCAGGAGCACTTTGGTGGTGAGGTGACTCTGTACATGAAAGCCATAAACATGGATGCTGGTGTTACAGTATTACTTAAATTATAGTAAAAAAGAGATTGGAAATTGGCCTTTCAGTGAAGACCAGACTACTGGGAAAACAGAAAGCAGAACCAATGAAAGCTGTTTCCTCGCACAGTGAACAGGGCTGAAGATCCCTTATTTGTTCTAGAAGAGTTTGTTTCAAAATACTCTTGGGGTAATGCATGAAAAAACAGAAATTTCCTTCCTTCTTACAAACTCAGTAAGACAGTAGGTTCAGCACCTCCCCTACCGCTGGTTCTGAGTGATTTTGTTAAAATACAGTGAATTGCCTCTGCTTATCTGCTCTTTGGGGGCTACAGTCTTGGTGGTCGGGTCCGTTCTGTTGGTTGTTGGGGGTCCTTCTCTGCCTCGCTGGGGGCCATGTGGGTTGAACCTTAGCCTCCTGCCTGCAGAGCATTGCTCCAGCCTATTCACCCGTCTCTCTGGCCGCCGTGAGATTAGGGGTTTTAGTGGTCCTAAGTACTTTTTATTTTTCACTTAGTTGTTGTTGTTGTTGTTGTTGTTGGGGGAACCACATCTAGCTGGCTCTGTGCTCAGGATCTCCTCCTGTTGGTGCCTAGGGGACCAAGGAGCAAACTGGGATGAGCTGAGTTTGAGGTGCAAGGCAAGCAAGCACCTTAATCTCTGTGCTCTTTTCCCCGTACCCTACCTATTGGTATTAAGATCAGAGCCTTGATAAATGACTTTAATGTTATTGTTAGTGTCTTCATAGCATCGTAAAAACTTCAGATGCAGTCCGCTCTCAGAAAGACCCATGAACTAGATCTGTCTAATCTCGCGTTCTCCTGTATCTACAGCAAAGCACACGTGAGCATTTACTTAGGCCAGGAACTGAAATGGTCAGAAACAGTCATAAGCTATGAATTTCAACTCTAGCCCCACCCCCTACAGTTGTATGTTAAAGTTATCAAATTATAAATGTGTTTACACTTTGCCTAGCTTTAAAAAGAATTTGGGGACCAGAGAGATAGTATATGGTTAAAGCACTTGCTTTGCACAAAGTGAACCCCAGATAGATCCCCAGGAAATCATTTGACTCCCCAAGCACTGTCTGGAGTGATCCCTTAGCAGAGTCAGGTTAGTCAGCCCTGAGCACTGCTAGGTATAGTCCAAAACCAAGAAACTAAAGTGGCATTTTATTTATTTTTATTTGAAGCATTGTGTTTTACAATACTGTTAATGATAGGGCATCATGCATACATGATCCAACACAAAAAAAAAAAAGATCATTTTAAGTCATTAGTCTTACGGAATAACCAATGACTAGAAAAAATTGTACCTCATACCAAGAGGGGAAAACAGATGCATAGGTTGATTGAGTAGGTGGAGTGATAGCACACTTGGGGGGGCTCTTGCCTTTCACTTGGCTAACCCAGGTTCAATCTGAGTCACCCATATGGTCCCCTGAGTACTGCCAGGGGTAATTCCTGAGCACAGAGCCAGGAGTAACCCCTGAGCACCATTGGGTTTCATCCCCTCCCTCAAAAAAGATAAACATAATATCATTTGGTCCTGAGAGATAGTACGGCAGGTAGGGCATTTACCTTGTATGCAGCTGATCTGAGTTCGATCCCCTGGCATCCCGTATGGTCCCCTGAAAACAACCAGGCGTAATTCTTGAGTGTAGAGTCAGAAGTAACCCTTGAGCATCATCGGTGGTCGCCCCAAAACTAACAACACAAAGTCTAGTTCCAAGCAGGCATATTCATTTCATATCCTTCAGGCAAGAGAAAAGTTCAGTTCTTTTGAAAAACGTTGTCAAACTCACTTCTTTGAGGTGCCCTAGTTTGTTTCATTCTCTTCTTTGGTAACAGCACAGCAGTGCTTTGGGGGTCTTTTAGGACAACTCGCTAGTTGGCTTACATTGGAATGACAGGCGTGTGGGATAATAATGCCCCATTCTTCTCCATCATGTCTAATTCTAGAAGACGCAGAGATGGAAACATTCCTTACCTTTCCTGTACTAAGATGTAGCCACTCAGGAATGATGAGGGGTACCATCTGCTCAGGTAATGTTCTTGCTAGTGCTTTGGTCCAGAGCATTATCCCCCCTTTAATTGCATGACAATTCCCTCATACTGAATCAAATTTTTGTTTGAATATACCTTTTCCTTAGTTTTTTTTTTGGGGGGGGGGAGGTGTGCGGGTTAGATTTTGACCCATACCCTGTGGTATTGCTAAGGAGCTGTTTGTGGCTCTGCTTAGAAGTGGTTCCTGGCGGTGCTCAGGGGCCCAGCGGTGGTGCTGGGGATTGACTCAGAGTTGAGGCCAAAGCAGCCCACCTTACCTTACCTCCTGTGCTCTCCCTTTGTCCCTCCAACCAAGAGTTTTTAAAAATAATAAAAAAAACTGGGGGGTGGGTGGGTGGTCTTGGGACCGCATCCTATGGTGTTTGGGGAAGACTATGAACTCTGTGCTTGCAGGACCATGCACAGGGGTGGGGATTCCTCTGCAGAGCCTACACTGGGCTTGGTGAGCTGTGTCTGGACCCTGCCATTATTTCTACAACTCGACCCATTCATCCCAGCACTTTGTGTTCTCTGGTCCAGTGTTTTCTTTGTGCTAGGCAGTAGTCCCATCAAATATGCTACCGTATATTTACCCTGTACATGAATCCATGCTGTTGTATAGACAAAGATTAAGTGCCATTGGAGTGTTCACTGACTCACGAGAGATAAAATACACAGTCAACAGATGACAAATTCAGTTGGGGCTATCGCAGTAAGAGAAAAATTCATTATGGAGAAACATTGCAAAGGGGGAGAAAACTGAGAGGCTGTATAGAGAGGCATGTAAAGAGGGGAATTGGAAGGGTGGGAATAACTTTTTGGTTATGCTTGGGAAACCTGTGCAGAGACAAGGATCTAACTGGGGTCGGCAGCCATGTGCCTTAGCACCTCTCCAGTGGTCATCTTTTCTCTGGCCCTGTAAGTGATTTGGGCTGGGGGGGTTGATTTGGCACTGCTCAAGACTCATTCCTGGCTCTGCACTCAGGGATCCCTCCTGGTGGGTCTCAGGGGACCACATGGGGTGCCTTGGGTCAAGCTTGGCTTCATTGCTACAAACCGTGAACTTGAACTTGCACCTGTGGGCAGGTGCTGTTAGCCCAGAGCTCATTCCGTCCTTGGGCCAGCGGCAGCGCAACTCTTGCTTGGACTCTGTGAGGGCAGGTTTATTCATGTAGTCGGGTATTCATCCGAACAGAAAAGGTAGGGGGATTTCTTAGCCTTCTTTGTGTTCCTAGAGCACAGGGCTCAGATAATATTCCACGGTGCCAACTCCCCAGTAGATTTCAAGTCCGCTCGATGTTTTTAGATGTTCCATTGGTTTATCAGTATATTTTCAATACCTAGTATGTGCTAGAACTCCACTGTAGACAAATGAGTAACAAGTGAATTCAACAGGGCCCAGGATGTGGTTCAGTGGTCAGACGCTTGCATTGTCTGTGTGAGACCCTGTATTTGATTCCCAGCACTGTGTGGTCTCATGAGCACTGCCAGGAGTGACCCCCTGAGCATTGTGCAGAGATTAACCCTGGCAATTGCTTGAGATTGTGTGAATTTGGTAGTGTAGAATTTGCTCTTGCAATAGCTACATTACAAATAGTGTCACGTCCTTGGGGGTATGGTGCCGCCAGCAGGTCAATCTGTACCTGTGAGGCGAGTGCATCAGCAGCCTCATGGCGCCTTCAGACTTCCAGATACCCCAAAAATTGCTGCTGTGCCTTTGGCCAGACCCCAAAAACTTGGGGCAAAGTTTACCAAGAAAGTAAACGGCCAAAAGTTAGGTATGTGGGAAACACACCCACAAACCACCTCTGGCTCAGCTATATAATTGGAGGCAAGGCCTCTTTGGTTCCTGATTGAACTGCTTAATGGACATGATCCCAGAGACTCAGAAACGAATCTCAGAACCCAGTGGCTTTAGGTAGAAATGCGTCTGGTCTGTGCAGTAGGCTACCGGTGCTGGGCCAACCCAGGTGGGAATAGGTTTTGTGCCTTGGCCTACTCCCCCTGGCGGCCCAGTGGCCGCCATCCGTCTGAGGCCACTGGATAGTCACATTTGGGCCCCCAGTGACGAGACACACAGGGCCTCATGGGATGAAGGTGGAGCCGGGTTTGTCCTCCCCACCCCAACGAGACCCCAAGTCATTGCCCACAAATGGCCTCTCTGGCTCCTGATCAAGCTGCTTAACGGCCATGATCCCAGAGACTCAGAAACAAATCTCAAAACCCAGAGGCGTTTGGCAGAAATGCATCTGGACTCCACAGTACGTTACTGTCGCCGGGCCTCCCCAGGGAGGAAAGGGTGTTGTCCCTCCGCCTGCTCCCTCTTGGCGACTTGGTGGCTGTCATCCTGCAGAGGCCATTGGACAGTCAGGCTTGGGCCCGCAGTGACGAAACTTGTTGGGTCTCACGGGATGGGGGGGGAGGTGGAGCCGGGCCTGTCTTCCCCACCCCAATGAGACCCCAAGTCATCGCCCACAAATGGCCTCTCTGGCTCCTCATCAAGCTGCTCAACGGCCATGATCCCAGAGACTCAGGAGCAGATCTCTAAACCCAGTGACTTTTGGCAGAAATCCCTCCAGATTTAAGTGTTAAAATTTCAGAACTTCAAAACCACATGGCCCTACTGCAGCCACACGACATCATATGTTATTCATAACCAGCAATAGAACACAAATTGTCTATTGTTGCCTTTTCAGCAGATCTGAGTGTTGGGGTAAAATCTTAAATAATGGTGGGTCTGGTGTCGAAATAGTAAATGTGATCAAAGTAGAGAGAGAGTAATGTAGAAATCATCTGCCCCACAGGCAGGGGGAGGGTGTGGGATGGGGGTATACTGAGATTTTTGGTGGTGGAGAATGGGCACTGGTGAAGGTACGGGTGTTTCATTGTATGACTGAGACTTAGACCCAAAAGCTTTGTAACTGCTCTCACGGTGATTCAATAATTAAAATTATAAAAAATGGAAAAAGAAAAAAAAAGTAAGGTGGAGTTCATGCACAATTCAATCAGCTAATCAGTGGCTGAATAAATAGCAGTACTCCTACAAAAAAAAAAAACCAAAAAAACAAATAGTGTCACGTCTTTCACTCCCTTCTCTCTCACCCTCTCTTTTTTTTTTGTTTTTTTTTGGGCCACATTGATTGTGCTCAGAGTTTATTCCTGGATTTGCACTCAGGAATCACATCTGGCCAGGCTTGGGGGAACAATATGACGTGCTAGGGGTTGAACCAGGTTGGCAGTACCCGAGGCAAGTATCTTACCATCTGTCCTGTTGCCTGGTTCCCGAGGGCTCTTTCTTATTAAAGGTGCTTGGGTTTTCTTTGAGACAGTGGAAGCCAATTTTCAGTCATTGACTGATCATGATCAGCTTTACCTTTTAGGATAAGCATCATCTGGGTATCCTGAGGAGAACAGTGAGCACTGGTGGGAACTGAAACTTGGCAGAGCTCTGTCAGAGGGCTGCACTGCAGTCCAAATGGGAAATACTGGAGTAGTGATTTAGGTGCGGGAGGGAATGAACAGGAGTTAAGCGTGCCAGAATTTGGGGGTTAAGGTGGTTTTAGTTATCCTAAATCTAGGGTTTGGTTTTGTTTTAGGCCACACCCGCCTGTGCTCAGGGCTTGCTCCTGCCTTTGAGTCCAGTGATCACTCCTAGCAGATCCAAAGGAACGTATGGGACGTTGCGGGTTGAACCTGCGTCAGGCTCGGGCAGGGCCAGCGTCTTACCTCTCTACATCTCACCACCCCTAAATCCACGGTTTTTGAACTAATATTTGGCCAGGATGTTTTGTCTGATGTTATTTCTCAGAGCTGTCAGAAACAGAAAGGTGATTTCAGTTTTGTGGCTGTTTGAAATAGGATCCAAACACCATAGGAAATAGCCACCCAGAGACTTTGGTTGAAGAAACAGCCTTAAGAAAAGGAAGGGGCCAGATTGATACTACAGTGGGCAGGGCATTTGCCTTGCATGCAGCTGACCTGGGTTGATTTCCAGCATCACTATATATAGTTCCCCAAGCACCACCCAGGAGTAATTCCTGAGTGCAAACCAAAACAAAACAAACAAACAAATTTAAAAAAAAAAGAAAGAAAAAAGAAAACTGAGAATAGCAAAAAGCTTCAAGTTTATCTTCTTTACAAAGCTTGAAACTGTACAATTAACTACAAGCAGTACCACTGGGAGTGGGTCCTTAAATAAAACAAAACAAAAAAAGTCAGGGCTTATATGTTTACCTGTAGTCAAGATAATGAGAGAAGAAGCTTGACGGTTCCTCCAGAGTTTTGAGTTCCTTGAGCAATAGTTTAGACTCTGTTACTAAGGGCGTTATTGCCCAGAAATCTGTTTACCTTCCTTACTGAGTGTCTATAAAAGCTCTGTGTTAGGAGTGTGTGTCAGGAGGGCACACAAGCTGTGACAGCACCGGATTCTATTTAAATATTAGATTAGGGAAAATAATAGGCAGTGGGCATGTGAGCACAAAGGGAGTGATTCATTAGCTGTGATGGGAAGGATGGGCTCTGCACTGGGGGCGCTAATAGGACGAGAAGCTCCCTAAGCCTTGTCTTTTTTTTTTCCCTTGATTTTTATTAGTGAAACACCATGAGATACAGTTGTAGACTTTCAAATTTTTGTGCTTGGGTTTCAGTTATACAATGGTCGGGTACCCATCCCTCCACCAGTGCCCATTCTCCACCACCACTAATCCCAGTAACCCTCCTGCCCCCCATCCCCCCATCCCACCCTGCCTCTGTGGCAGGGCATTTCCTTTTGCTCTCTCCTTTTGGGTGTTGTTTGCAATAGAGGCATTGAGTGGCCAACTTCCCAATGAAGTTGGGAGGGGGTTGAAAGGGAGGAACGTTTGGGTCCCTGTGGGAGGGAGGTGAGTACACTAGTGATGAGTGTAGTGCTGAAATTTAAAAGCCTGAGAAATCACCATAAACAGTATTGTAAATCAAGATTCTCAATATATAAAAATTTTATTTTATTTATTTTGGTTTGGGGGCCACACCTCGCCATGCTCAGGCCTTACCCCTGGTTCTGCACTCTTAGCTGGGCTCAGGCAACCATATATAGTTGGGGGTTGAAGTCATGTCTACTGCATGCAAGGTAAGGGCCCTAACCACTGTACTGTCACTCTGGCCCCTCAATAAAAAATGTTTTAGAAAAATGAAAAGATGAAAGTACTAGCTCTTGAAGGCCTTTAGGAAATATCCTGAAGATAGTATGAAAATCTTAAATTTTTTGTTTCTGTGTTATGGGCCTCTTCCAGTGATACTTGGGGACTATATGATGCTGGGGATCAAACAAGGGACTCCTGCATGCAAAGCTCAGGTCTGGAGCCGTATCTCCAGGCCCTTCGTGCACTCTGTTATATTTTCCACCGAGAATTCCCCTTGTCATCTTTCACCATATAACTGACCCCTTTCACCCAGTTTACCCACTTCATTTTCCACCTTCCCTCTGCTCACACCATTTCTTTATAGTCAAAGAGTTTGTGTTTTTCTTTGTCTCCCACACGAGCTTATTTCACTAAGTTCATGTTCACGTTGTTGCAAATGGCAGGATTTTGCCCTTTCTTCTAGCTGAGGGTTGTTCTGTTTGTGTTTACGTGCACTCCACATCTCTCCAGTGCTCACTTATTGATTGGGGGTAGAATCATCTTGGCTGTTGTGAATAGTGCTGAGACATGGCTATAATGCATGCAGCTTTTTGAGAAGAGCTGAATTAATAGGATTTTTTTTCATAGAGCGTTCTTTTATTTCTCCATAGTGCTTTTGATGGCTAGTGCATAATCTTTTTCCTTATTTTACCTGGATGTCAACCTTGGCTTTCCTCTAAGATAACTGACTTGAAGAAAGTGAAAATTTAATTCGAAAAAACATGCATATTAATGTCCCAATTAACCGTGTGTCCTGCTTTCTTTGGAAGTAATGTCTTTGTCTCCTGAGCATTATTATTTTTTTTTTTTTTGGCTCGAACACAAAAGGTCTTTGTCTCAAAGCCCTACCTGCTGTTCTGTTTAGAATGCTTTTCCCATTCATTCTGTCATTTAAATCTGGGAGTTATCCTATACTTTTCTATTTGCTTATTCAATCCTATAAAAAAAAATCATGTGTTTTTAAATATCTTCAAGCCTCTCCTGATCTTTTCCTCATCAGACAAAGCAATTAGGTGTCGGTACTCATTTTTCCATTGACTGTTTATTGCTTTGATGATTCCTCGCTTTCTGGTTGAGGCTTTTTGAATTGTTTCTGCATCTTAATATAAACCCCGTGAAAGATTCATGTTTAGTCTCTTTATTTAAAAATAACATGCTGAGCAAAATGAGTCAGAAAGAGTGGGACAGACAAAGAATGACGACACCTATCTGTGAAATATAAAGTAACAGAATAGGAGAATAACACCCAAGGCTAGTAGAGAGAGATAAGGGCCTGGAGGATCATCCCCCAGGGTTGCAAGCCGATCTCATGTCCTGGGGGAAAAGGCAGCTGAGATAGAGAAGGGACCACTAAGCAAATGAGGGTTGGAGGGATCGAGATGTGTACTGAAAGTAGATAAAGGACCAAACATGATGGCTGCTTAGTGCTTATATTGTAAACCATGATACCCAAAGGGGAGAGAGAGTAAGAGGGAATGTGTCTGCCACAGAGGCAGGGGGCGGGAGGGACACTGGGAACATTGGTGGTAGAGAATGGGCACTGGTGGAGGGATGGGTACTCGAACATTGTTTGATTGAAACATAATCATGAAAATTTGGAGAAAAAAATTAAAATTAAAAAAAAGTAAAAAAATTTAAAAATTACATATTTTCATTTTGGGTCGACATTCGGCAATATTCAGGGGTAGGTCTTGGCTCTGCGTTTAGGAGTCCCTCCTAGCAGGGGTCAGGGGGTCACATGGGGTGCTGGAGTTGAACCGGATCAGCTGTGTGACAATCTTAATGCGAGTGGCCAAGATCCTGTCTTTGAATCACTTCATTCATGCTAGGTGGGCTGCTTTTTTTTTTTTTTTTTTTTGCTTTTTGGGTCACACCCTGCGATGCACAGGGGTTACTCCAGGCTCTGCGCTCAAGAATTACCCCCGGCGGTGCTCAGGGGACCATATGGGATGCTGGGAATCCAACCTGGGTCGGCCGCGTGCAAGGCAAACGCCCTGCCTGCTGTGCTATAGCTCCACCCCTGGGTTACCTTTCTTACAACTTTCACCTCTGCTTTCTCCCTTCTCTTTGCTGCTTTTGCTGCTTGGGATTTCCTTCCAGTTAGAAAACATGTACCAGGCCTGTTGTGCGAAGCACTGCACTGCCCTGATGCGAGCCTTTGACAGCTCTTCTCTCCTGCAGAGTTAATTT
This sequence comes from Sorex fumeus, assembly GCF_029834395.1. Lineage (NCBI taxonomy): Eukaryota > Metazoa > Chordata > Mammalia > Eulipotyphla > Soricidae > Sorex > Sorex fumeus. The sequence goes on along the minus strand of NW_026606086.1, from coordinate 11,841,286 downwards.
TATGGTCTCTGTGTTGACCCATGTGTCAACCCATAATTTTCAAATTGATATAGAATTGAAGTATGAAAAGAACATCAAGCCTTCTTTAATGTGTAAAAATGGTTTCAATGAAAAACTGGTTTTGGGGGGTAGTCAATGAGAAATGATAAAATGAAATTGCTAAGATGTAAAGTTGGTGAATATCCTATACTTATTGCAAACCATAATGCCCAAAAGTAGAGAGTATGGGGAATATTGTCTGCTATGAAGGCAGGGGGAGAAAGGCGGGTGTGGGGGGGGTATACCAGGGAGATTGGTGGTGGGGAATGTGCACTGGTGGAGGCATGGGTGTTTGATTATAGTGTGATTGTAACTCAAACGTGAAAGCTTGTAACTATCCCACGTGTTACTGTTACTGTGTCTGGCATATGGAATACTCTCGGTAGCTTGCCGGGCTCTCCAAGAGGGGCGGAGGAATTCGGGTCGGCCATGTTGGCCGCTTGTAAGGCGAACACCCTACCGCCGTGCTATCGTTCCAGCCCATGATTCAATTAAAAATATATATATACATATATATCCTATCTTAGAATTGCAAAATTATTATCTTTGGGATAATTTCTCCTGGCCAGAGAAGTGTTATCTTAATAGATGTTTTGTAATTTTACTTTTTTTAAAAAATTATTAATTTATTTATTTATTGAATCGCTGTGGGAAAAATTACAAAGCTTTCAAGTTTAGGTCTCAGTCATGCAAATATCAATCACAATTCCCTTTACCAATACTTACTTTTCACCACGAAGAACCCCAATAAGCCCCCCCCCAACCCCCCCCCATTGTCTGTGGGGTAGATGAATTCTAGTTAGCACTCTGTCTACTTTGACTAGCTTCATTGTTTTGATAACAGTTGCACCATTATTATTTAGACTTTACCCCCCCTCCCCCAACTCAGCCATACTGAAAAAGCATTGTGAAATGATCTGCTTTCTACAGCTGGGTTCAAGAATTAAATGATATCGCGCGGCTGCTATTGCGGCCGCGCGGTTTTGGATTTCTGCTATTTTATTTATTAACCCTGAAAGTATTTCTACTGAGAGTCAGATAATTAAGAGATTGGTCTCTGTGCTTCTGGGGCCGTGGCCGTGCTGGAGAGCCACTCGTGGGGGGCAACTGGTGACCTCGGTCAGGTGTGAAGGACGGGCCAGAGGCCCCCCCCCCCCCCCCGTCCCATGAGGTACCTATCGCGCCCCCACCCCCGGCTCAGACCTGCTCTCCACCAGGCTCCCATGCGGCCACCATCTTTCTTTCCAGAGAGGAGAGGGCGTGTAATTTTACTTTTAATAGAGCTCCGTGACATATTCGATATGCCAAAAACAGTAACAAGTCTTACAATGGAGACATTACTGGTGCCCGCTAGAGCAAATTGATGAACAACGGGAGGGACAGTGCTGCAGTGCTATAGAGTTATAAAGCTAGGAGATAGCTCAATGGGTTGGAGGGTATGCTTTTCATCCAGGAGGCTTGGCTTCCGCTAAGCTGAGCTTCTGGATTGGGGCCACATCTGGCAGTGCTCGGAACTTACTCTGGCTCAGTCCTAAGAAATCACTCCTGGTGGGACTTGGGGAGCCATATGGAGTGCTGGGGATTGAACCTGGTCAGTCACACGCAAGGCAAGTAGTACCCAACATGTTGGAACATGCTATAGATGTGTCTGTTCATGTCCCCTATCCCCAACTTTTATACAATTGAAAACTGCCTGGACTCTGATCAGTCTGATCAGTGGTGAATGGGAAATCAAACATCAGCTGGCTTATGTGCATGTCCTAGAAAATGTTTTAGTATGACATTAAAAGTCATAGTATCAGTCATCGCCCTCTCATTTTAGATTTTAAATAATTTGAGAATGTTCAGGGCTGGAGCGATAGTACAGTGGGTAGAGCGCTTGCCTTGCATGTTGCCACACCGGGTTCATTCTTAGCATCCCATATGGTCCTCCGAGCACCACCAGGAGTAATTCCTGAGTGCAAAGCCAGGAGTAACCCCAGTGCATCGCCGGGTGTGACCCAAAAAGCAAAAAGAAAACAAAACAACAAAAAAATAGTGTTCATTTTTCTAATGTCAGTCATCATCAGCTACCTCTGTTTCATCTCTACTTCTTTCTGAAATACCAGCTCGGGGCCTGGAGATATGACTCATAGTCGAGCACTTGCCTTGCACGTGTGAGGCCCCCCGACAAATTATATACACAGGAGCCATAGTACAGCAGGTAGGGCACTTGCCTTGCATGCAGCCGGCCCAGGTTCATTCCTCGTGTCCCATATGATCCCCCGAGCACTACCAGGAATAATTCCTGAGTGCAGATCCCAGAGTAACCCCGGAGTGTCACTGGGTGTGACCCAAACAAACTCAAGCAAAAGTCATCCTCATGTTAATGGACAAGAGCATCCATGCTGGGAGTTTTGCTCTACATTGGCATTTAGGCACAGTTTGTGCTCCTGTGTGCAGCAGCAGAAGCAGGCATTGGGCTCCCGTGTCGGGAAGTGGATTGCTTGCTAGTGTTCGCTTCATCAGCTCGGTCTGATGGTGTAGTCGGCCTTCAGACAGAAAGGGCAGAAGCACCAGTGTCCTGCTCAGCCCTGACTCTGACTCTTGTTCTAGTTCCGCCCACGCACTGCTGATGTGTTGGGTTGTTGTTAGTAATGGTAGTCGTTACTATCATTGCAGTTATTGTATTATTAGGATTACTGGGTTCAAGGCCATATTGGTGGTGCCCAGGAGTTACTCCTGGTTTCGTGTTCAGGGCTGGCCACGCCCCACCTTGCCAGCAGAGAGTCAGGGGACCATGCAGAGCTGGACATTGACTGAACCTTGGCCCCTTGCTTGAGAAGCCTGTGGCCAACCCATGGAGCCATCTTTCTGGTCCCTGGCATGGTTCTTCTTATAGAAACTTGAATCATGTCTCTTCTGTGATTGAAACATCTCGCTAGTTTCACATTGGTGGCACAGTGGAATTTGTTCTGACTCACTGTGCGATGTTGGCGCTTCAGCCACCCCTTTCGCACCTTTCTCACCGAGCACCGGAGGCTCTGAGCCTGGAAGTCAGGCCCGTCTGCTCCCTGGGCAGCTTCCTCTCAGTTCAGTTGGGTCTCCTTCCTGCCAACACTGCCTGTCCAAATCCTGCCCCCCCTTTTTTTTTTCCCTTTTTCAGACCAGTGTTCTTTATCTTAACACAGCTGGGTAGACTGTTCTTGGCCGGGAGGATATTCTTGTCATAAGGCAGTTTGTATTATTAGGTTTTTTGTCTGTTTGGCTTTGGTTTTGGATTTTGTGGCCATACTGGGCAGCGCTCAGGTCTTAGTCCTGACTCTGCACTCAGGACTGACTCCGGCAGGATGGGGTCCATGTAAGGTGCTGGGGGCCGTGGCACAGTGCTTGTGCCCTGCTCACTGTACTGTTGCTCTGGCCCCCTCACTGTTGTGGGAATGCTGTCATGATGTCCTGCATGACCAAGTCCTGGGAGTGGGGCAAGTGGTTTCAGTGTTACCCAGGAGGCAGCAGTTAATACTGGGTTTTATTTGGGAGTGGGGGATGGGGTGAGATGCCGGGGATTGAATGCGGGGCCTCACACAAACAAGGCATGATATGCTCTGCCACTGAGCCCCAGCCCAACTTTTCATATTTAAGCGTCACCTGTGGAATGTTTAAAAGTGTGTTCCAAATGTCCGTATGTTTTTGTATTTGTAGACGTTGAAACATGTCTGAAAATTCCAGTGACAGCGACTCATCTTGTGGCTGGACTGTCATCAATCATGAGGTATGTGCCCTAAGACTTTTTATAAGGCAGTTGGTGGTATTTGAGTGTGGGCAGTGGTGCATGTTCAGTGCATTGAAGATCAGTATTTGTCTTCATTGGAGCATAAGTTTCTATTGTTTGTTGGCTATTTTCCCATATTAATCTTTATGGTTCTGTGTAATCTCAGCTTTGAGATATTTGTTTTTTGTTTTGTTTTGTTTTGTTTTTTTGGGTCACACCCGGTGATGCACAGAGGTTTCTCCTGGTTCTGCACTCAAGAATTACTCCTGGCAGTGCTCAGGGGACCATATGGGATGCTGGGAACCGAACCTGGGTCGGCTGCATGCAAGGCAAATGCCCTACCCTCTGTGCTATTGCTTCAGCCCCAGCTATGAGATATTTGGAGATTGTGTGTGTGTGTGTGTGTGTGTGTGTGTGTGTGTGTGTGTGTATGAGAGAAAGGAGAAAGAGAGAGAGGGGGGGGGGGGGAGAGAGAGAGATTTCATCACAGTTAACAGTTAGTTACTTTTTTTTTTGTTTTGGCTTTTTTTGGTTCACACCCTATGATGCACAGGGGTTACTCCTGGCTCAGGAATTATTCCTGGTGGTGCTCAGGGGACCATATGGGATGCTGGGGATCGAATCCGGGTTGGCCGCATGCAAAGCAAATGCCTTCCCACTGTACTATTGCTCTAGCCCACAGTTGGTTACTTTTAAGAAAAAGAAAAATTGCTCCATATAACCAGGATGGGTTCAGAACTGAGGGTTCCCTGACTGAGGCCAAGCCCTGCCTGGTCTCAGCTGACCTTACTCAGGGCCTCAGACCCGGTTGGCACCCGACAGTTGCATACATAATTAGTAGACTCTGTTGAGGATTTATAATTACTGGTTCCATCCGGTGCTTTGCCTGCCTTCTCGTATTTTATGTAAAGCTCCAAGGGATAGCTCGTTTTCATTCTTATTTCATAGATGAGCAAACCAAAGTTTACAGAGGTTAAGTCATTTTCAACTGTGTTTATGTAACGCGAAACTATCAGAACTGGTGTTAAAGCAAACCAGCAAAAAGCACGAGAGAATCTCACTTACTTTTTGGGCCTATCACAAAATATTCCTAGTTTCTTTCATTTGTTTTCCTCCAGTAATCACTTATCACTTAATCACTTAATCCCCGTTATTCATCGATTTATTCGAGCGGGTGCCAGTAACGTCTCCATTCATCCCGGTTGCGTGCTAGCGTAGCCCAATGGTATCTGTTCGTTTTAGGAACATGTAGAGCCTCAAACCGATCATTTAGGGTCTTGACGAAGAAGTCTGACCATCTTATAGGTGGGCGTCCACGTGATCTTTTGATGTCTCGTGGAATCCAATCAGTAATGGCTCTAGTCCAGCGGTTGTCTGTAAACCTCATTACATGTCCAGCCCATCTGATTTTTGATGTCTTGGCAAATGAGACAGCGTCCCTGATTCTTGAGCGTTGACGAAGATCAGAACTCCGGATTCTATCTCTCATTTGAGTGAATCGTGATATTCCAAGCATAGTTCTTTCGATTCCTCTTTGAGAGACCCGAATAGTGTTCTCATCCTGTTTTCGTAGGGTCCAGGTCTCTGAGGCATATGTTAATGCAGGAAGAATAGTGGAATCAAAGAGATGTGCTCGTAGTTGGAGGTTCTTTGTCCTTTTAGTTATTTCTTCAATGCTCTTGAAGGCATTCCAAGCCGCTCTCTTCCTCCTGCGTAACTCAGGTGCCAGGTCATTCATCATGTTGATTTCTCGACCTAGGTATATATAACTGTTGCATTCGGAGATGGTGGTTCCGTTGAGAGCGAATGGAGCGTCAGGAACAAGGCTGTTTCTCATAAACATTGTCTTCGTAAGATTCAGCTGTAGTCCGACCTTTCCACACTCACGGTCAAAGTCCGCAAGCATTTGTGCCGCTTGGCTGATGTTTGGTGTTATTAGAACGATGTCATCAGCAAAGCGGAGGTGGTGTAGTTGCCGACCATCTATCTTCACTCCCATGTTTTCCCATTCTAGTCGTCGCATGATGTTCTCGAGGGTGGCACTGAAGAGTTTTGGTGAAATGGTATCCTCCAGTAATATATATTTAAAAAGTAAAAGTCATCTTCTGCAGTTACTCTGATCATTTAATTCAGATCATTTGTTAGAAAACATTAACAAAAAAAGTGCTTTTTTTCTGCATTCAAAGTTTCTGAATTTGATAGCAGCTGTTTCAATTGAGATTCAGTTTTTTTTCCCCATAAGTGACTTTTCTATTTTTAACCTGTTTTCTACAAAGCTTAGATCAACACCACCCCCCCCCCCCCCACCACATCTTCTCTTTTGAGGATAATTAACAGTCTGAGAACAGGGCAGCTGGGGCTGGGGCTGGGGCTGGGGCTGGCCTGGGAAATGGGCTCACAGGTCTGTGGGGTGGCCTCGAAGCCAGGGATGTAGCCAGCAAAGGCCTGCCATTGGGAGGGAGCTGTTAATAGCTAGGCTTTGTCTGAAACTGTTATGTTAGCACTCCTCCCCTTCCATGAATAGTTACCAAGTTCTCTCTCTCAATCTCTGTCTCTGTCTCTGTCTCTGTCTCTGTCTCTGTCTCTGTCTCTGTCTCTCTCTCTCTCTCTCTCTCTCTCATTATGGCCTTTTGCACTCCTCTCTCCTATCTTTTGCATTTTTCTCCTTTCCTATTTCACAGTTCTTGTTTGGCCCAGAACAGTTTTGCTTTGAAATCACCAGTTCAATCTTTATCTTTGTTCAGCAAAATTTTCCTTCCAATCTTGAAGGAAAATTTTTTTCCTAAAATTTTTTCTAAAATTTTCCTTCCGATCTTGACCCTAAATTCAGAATTATCTTGAGGGTGGAATAATGCAAACCTCCAGTCTTTCATACTTACTTAGACTACTTGAGTGATATGTATTATATGTATATATTTTGCTATATGTACGCATATAGCAAATATGTATGTATATATAGTGAATCATATATATTTATATATAAAACCAAACATACATAAATCTATAATATATATAATATATAAATATACAATATATTTTTATATATTTATATGTGTGGCTGAACGATAGCACAGCGGTAAGGCGTTTGCCTTGCACACAGCCAACATGGCCGACCTGAGTTCGATTCCTCCGCCCCTCTCGGAGAGCCCGGCAAGCTACCGAGAGTATCTCGCCCGCACGGCAGAGCCTGGCAAGCTCCCCGTGACGTATTCGATATGCCAAACACAGTAACAACAAAGTCTCCAATGGAGACGTTACTGGGCCCGCTCGAGCAAATCGGTGATCAACGGGAGGGCCTTTACTTACTTTACTTATATGTGTGAATGTATACATATATATATATATATATATAGAGAGAGAGAGAGAGAGAGAGAGAAACATAGGCCTTTCTATTTCATGGATCGGTAAACTGGAGGAAAAATTAAGATAGTGGCATGTTTTTGGAAAACAATATGGGCATTCCTTCAAAAACTAGAAATTGAGCTTCCATATGACCCCGCAGTACCACTTCTGGGAATCTATCCTGAGGGTGCAAAAAAGCACAGTAGAAATGACAGCTGTACCTGTATGTTCACTGCAGCACTGTTCACAATAGCTAGAATCTGGAAACAACCGGAGAGTCCGAGAACAGATGACTGGTTAAAGAAACTTTGGTACATCTGCACAATGGAATACTATGCAGCTGTTAGAAAAGATGAAGTCATGGAATTTGCTTATAAATGGAAGGACATGGAGAGTATCATGCTAAGTGAAATGAATCAGGGGCTAGAGCAATAGCACAGCGGGTAGGGCATTTGCCTTGCATGCAGCCAACCCAGGTTTGATTCCCAGCATCCCCTATGATCCTCCCAGCACCTCCATGAGTGATTCCTGAGTGCAGAGCCAGGAGTAACCCCTGTGCATCACCGGGTATGACCCAAAAAGCAAAAAAAAAAAAAAAAAAAACCCACAAACAACAAAAAACAAAAACACAAAAACAGAAATGGGTCAACAAGAGAGGGACAGACATAGAATGACTGCAGTCATTTGTGGAATATAAAATAACATGAGACTGATACCCAAGGACAGTAGACACAAGGGCCAGGAATATTGCTCCATGGTTGGCAGCCTGCCTCATGAGCTGGGGGAGAAGGCAGCTGGAATAGAGAAGGGACCACTAAGTCAAGCATGGTTGGAGGGATGATTGTTCGGGATGGGAGATGTGTGCTGAAAGTAGATAAAGAAGTAAATGTGACAGCCTCTCAGTATCTGTGTTGCAAACCATAATGCCCAAAAGTAGAGAGAGAGTATAGGGAAAATTGTCTGTCATGGAGGCAGGGGGAGGGGTGGGATGTGTGTTGGGGTTATACTGGGGACATTGGTGGTAGAAAATGTGCACTGGTGGAGGGATGGGTGTTCGATCATTGTATGACTGAAACTCAAACGTGAAAGCTTTGAAACTGTATCTCACGGTGATTGAAAAATTCAAAAAAATTAAAAACAAATAGTGGCATGAAGTGGGTAGAGTGAGGAAAATCAACTCAGTAGTTGACTTTATTTCCTTAATTAAGACGCCAGGGGGAACCCGCTCAGAATCATTATTTTATTAAAGGTAGTTTGTCATCAAAGTTGGAAGGAAAGTCTTGCAGCAGTAAAGAGGACAGCAGTCTAAAATTTTCATCAGGAAAGCTTATTACTCTAATGGGTTCATTTCCTTTCTTTCTTTGGATTTGGGGCCACACCTGCAGTGCTCAGGGCTGACTCCTGGCTCTGATTTGGCGGTCACTCCTGGCGATGCTCTGGGGATCCCATGGGAAGCTGGGGTGGAACCAGGCCAGCAGCGTGCACTGCAGGAGCCCTACCAGCTGCACTCTCGTGTCACTGTCACTCTGCCCTTAATGGGTTAGTTGTAATCTTCACTCTGAAGTATTTTTTATATATTGCCTTTTTGTTTTGTTTTGTTTTTGATTTTGGGCCACACCTGTAGTGCTCATGGCATACTCCTGACTCTGTGCTCAGGAATCATTCCTGGCGGGCTCAGGAGGTCCATATGAGGTGCTGGCAATCAAACCCAGGTCGGTCGTGTGAAAGACAAGTTCCCTACCCTCTGTACTATCTCTCCAGCCCCTGCTGTAATTGCTGTATATGGCTGCTTGATTCCGATTTTTTTTTTTTTTGCTTTTTGGGTCACACCCAGCAATGCTCGGGTTACTCCTGCCTTTGCACTCAGGAATTACTCCTGGCTGTGCTTGGGGGACCATATGGGATGGTGGGAATTGAACCCGGGTCATGTGCATGCAAGGCAAACGCCCTACCCGCTGTGCTATCATTCTGGCCCCTTGATTCCGATTCTTAATTCTTAATTCATAAGAACTAGGAGAACACCTTGCTCAGAGCAATTGCATAAATGTTTAGTAGAGGGAAATTAATAGACATAGTAAGTAGAGAAACTTAGCCTGTGTTCAGATTTGTTGTGTAGACTTTATAAACTAGAACAGTTAGGGCATTCAGTGGGATGCTTCCTCTCAGAGTTGAAATCTGTGACTCCAGCCTGCTGTTCCCTACCAGAGGCTTTGTGCTCGCTTGAACAACTTTACATTCTTCCTTTGGTGTATGACAGTATCTGGGGAGTCAAATCCAGTTTTGAGTCGCTAACATACATGTGGTGCTCACTCTTCCCCAGGGGTCTGACATAGAGATGGTGAATTCTGAACATGGCCCAGGCAGCAGCACCTCTGAGCTCGCTCCGGATACGTCACCTGTAGGGCAGGAGCAGATGCAAGGGCTGCAGTTGGAACAGGAAGGTAAGGTGTTCCAGATGCCTGATTGTTGGGAGTTTGAAATGATGGTGATGGCTCTTGCCTTCTTTCTAGGTGAGCAGCCTAGCTGGCTAATGGTCGGGTCTTTGGAGATGAGACCGTTAGCCTGCCTGGGCACAGTGGTACAGAACCACTGCCATCATCTGCTCGGAAGCTGGTTCATTGGTGCCTGTACTACACGTGAGCTTCTAACTCTTCACTATGATGTGTGTGATTGGTAACAAAATCTTATCAACCTTGATGAACTAGAGGAATATGTGAAATTATTTATCTGTTACATAGGAATTCTTTGTTTTGTTTCTGGGCCAGACCCTGCGGTGCTCAGGGCTGACTCCTCACTGTGTACTCTGGGATCACTCCCGGCAGTGCCGGGGGACTATCTGGATCGCAGGGATCAAACCTGGTGTTGCTGCTTCCGGCGAGTCAAGCCCTGCCCTCTGCACCGTCACTCCAGCTCCATGTAGAGTTTCTCCACTGCTTTTCTGGTCTTTGTCTCCTTTCTGAGTGCTTTGGCTAGGTCGGTGAATGCCATTTTACCACTGAATTGTGTCACTGTGTATGTGCCAGCTTTGGTGTTTGATGCTGACTTGAATTACGTGGGGAAGTGTGAAGGTCTGGGGTGATACTGGAGTGGGGAGGACGCTTGCCTTGCACTGGCCTATCTGGTTCGATCCCCAGCATCCCTTTTGGTCCCCCCAAGCACTGCTGGGTTTGGCCCCAAAACAACACAACAAAACAAAAAAAGTGGGGGGAGATACCCAAATAATTAATACTATTTTATATTTCATGATCACGATCATCCTGTTGTTCGTGGATTGCCTCGAGCAGGCACCAGTAACGTCTCCTTCGTCCTAGCCCTGAGATTTTAAAAAGTGCCATATTCAAGGCTCTTTCAGGGTTAGGAGAATGAGACCCATCATTGTTACTGGTATTTGGCATATAGGGAAGGCCACGGGGAGTTTGCCAGACTCTGCCGTGTGGGCAGGTTACATTCGGTAGCCTGCCAGGTTGTCCAAAGCAAGAATGAGATAATAAGATGTCGCGGCCACGCACTTCTGGGAGCTGGGTTTTATAGTCTCTGGGTCTTGGCCGTTGATGGGATTACCTGGCCCCGTGGGCAGTTGGTGGGTGTGACCCCTGCCTACTGGAAGATGGAGGATTTCATTTTATATATTTTTTGTTCTGTATGTGGTAGTGGGAATTGAATGCCGGGCTTCACACATGTAAAACAGGGGCTTTGGAACTGAACTGCACCACCAAGGGTTTACTTGAACCCCCAGAAGTTTTTATCTGTGTGTGTGGGTGGGTGGGGGAGGAGGTGTGGGGGTAGCGGGAGGGAATGTCTTGTGACACTTGCGAACTGTCTGGAGCTACTCCCAGTGTGGTCTGGAGGTCACTCCTGGTGGTGGCACGTATCAGATCCAGGCCTCCCACATGTAAGTCATGCGCCCCAGCCCTCTGCACTGTCTCCCCAGACCCCAAACCAGTCTTAACCATGAGATTCTGCTGGTCTGAAGGCAGTGGTTATAAACATCTGGCATGTATTCTTTGTCTTTTATAAATTTAGTTTCTATGTATTTCTAAGTTCTGTGAGCATTTGATGCTTAGCTTCTTTATTAAAAAGTAAAATATAAATAGTGGGAGACTGGAGCAGTAGAATAGCAGGCAAGGCTCTTGCCTTGGGCCGACCACAGGGCCAACCACAATTTGTTCCCCACGGCTGCACATGGTGCCCTGAGCCTGCCAGCAAGTGACTCTGAGTGCAGAGCCAGGAGGAAGCCCTGAGCACCGGTAGACTGAAACCAAAGTGAATGAATTAAAATTCATGTTAGTTCATTTTTTCTCATTAAGAAAATAGAAAAAATATTTTTTATTGTTGTGGTGGAGGGGCATACCTGGTAGCATTCAGGGCTTACTCCTGGCTCTGTGTTCAGGGGTCTCTTCTACAGGGGTTCAAAAAACCATATGGGGTATTGGGGATCGAACCCAGGTTGGCTGATTGCAAGGCAACCACCTTACCCTTTGTTCTATCTCTTGGTCCTAGTGAGTTTTGTATAACATATCCTTAAGCTGTAGTGAATTTTGTTTTATGTTTTTCTTTAAGCTAGCCCTTGTTTTACCGTCTTCCATTTTTGTGTTTTTTGGGCCTACTCCTGGCTATTGATTCAGGGATCACTCCTGACGGTGCCCAGGGAACCTTATGTGGTGCTGGGGATCCAACTAGGGTTGGCCAAGTACAAGGCGAGTGCCTTACTTGCTGCACAATCTCTCTGGCCCTAGAGTCTTTTCCCCCCTTTCTTATAACCTATTTTTAAACTAACAAAAATGTCTTTTGGAGGCTGGAGAGTAAGTTCAACAAACTGGGTTGTGTCTTTGCATGCAGAAGGCATAGATTTGATCCCTGCCCTTTGATGGTTCCTTCAGTGATGGGGTGGGGTGACCCTAAGCAGCGAGCAGTAGATAGTCCAGAGAACCATTGGGTGCAGTCCCAGAGCTTGAGAAGATTTTCTATTTTGAAATGAAGTTGTTATTCTGGTGTTATTAAGCATTGCTAGTCATCAGTTAGGAATTTTGAATAATAAGTTTTAATAATTTGGGAAATAAGCCACCTGATAGCTAAGAACTGATTTTCTGTATTGAGATTTCTCAGAGACTGGATGGATGAAGGACTTTGATATTGTAAGGTACAGATTATCTTACTCAGAGCTTGCATTTTTTTTTTAAATCATAAATGAAATCAGTTTGTTAACTTATATTCTCCAAGAATTTCAGATAATTTCAGATAGTCCTTTTTAGCAACAGGAGAGTGCTAAATAATTTTTGTTGACATTTTCACACATTCATGTAAAACATTGAAATGCAGTTTATGCACCCAGATTGTTGTATGTGTAGACCAAAGGCTCTTCATCTCTGCTTACTATCAGAGGCTGGCCGGAGCGGTGCGGTGCTGATGGGAGGAGTTGCTCATCCATCTTTGGAGGAAATGAAGCCAGCATTTGAGGTAAGCATGGGATTTATTCTGTAGATGCATGTAAAACAGTGTTCCTTAGCAATACTAACAAAAGCTGCCACTCCCCATTGTCCTTTCTTTTCCTCTTTGAATTATAAACAACTTTCATTGAAAATGTTGAGATTTCACAGACTGGTACTTTCAAGGATCCAAAGTAGCATTTGTTTTAACTCTTTTTTTTTTTTTTTTTTTTTGCTTTTTGGGCCACACCCAGCGATGCTCAGGGGTCACTCCTGGCTCATGCACTCAGGAATTGCTCCTGGCGGCGCTCGGGGGACCATATGGGACGCTGGGAATCGAACCTGTGTTGGCCATGTTGTCTGCGTGCAAGGCAAACGCCCTACCCGCTGTGCTATTGCTCCAGCCCTGTTTTAACTCTTAATTCATAAAAGTTATCAATTAATTACTGTTATTTTTGGTTTGGGGACCACACCCAGCAGTGCTTTGGGCTTATTCTGCACTCAGGGATCGCTCCTGCAAATGGTCAGGGGAACATATGTGGTTCCAGGGATCAAACCCAGGTAAGCTGTGCAGGGCAAGTGCCTTACCCACTGTACTATTGCTACTGGGCCTAACTTTTGAAACTTTTAATTGAATGGTTTTGTGTGTGTGTGTGTGTGTGTGTGTGTGTGTGTGTGTTTAATTTTTTGTTTTGCTTTTTGGGTTACACCTGGTTACACCTGGCAATGCTCAGGGGTCACTCCTGGCTTTGCACTCAGGAATTACTCCTGGCGGTGCTCAGGAACCATATGGGATGCTGGGAATCAAACCCGGATCAGCCACGTGCAAGGCAAATGCCCTACCCACTGTGCTCCAGCCCCAATTGAATGTTTTTATTCAGTTTAGGTGGCGTATGTTACATCAGTTTATGGTACTGATGTACAGTGTTACTCTACGAATGCCAGCACCACCATCACTGCTGATTAATCCCCCCTCTCCCATGTCACACCTATGTTATCTGCAGTCATCTCCTCCCTACAACTGCCTCTAGCTCAGTTTTGTAACCCAAGGCCAAGAGTTTGTTGTTGTTCAATACTGTCTGTTTTCTGGTTCTGTCTAGACTCCACAGATGGGTGGTGTTTATCCTTGTCTTATGGCAGTTTTTGGATGTTTGAGAACAAATTAAATGTTGACCTTGAGTGTTTCACTTGACTTTCTGATAAAACTAGATATTCTGGATGGTCTTTATGTGACTTTGCTACTGAATTTTATTTGTATACATAACCCGGAACATTTAATCCAGTTTTTCAGAGGTTACAGAATTACACTCAAATTTCACAGTGTAACTGGTGAGAAATGAGTCTTCCTTTCTCTGGTCATTAGGATAGGTTTCTTCCTTTCTATATCCTATGACAAGGGGGTAGCAGTTTGAGTTACTTCTTGAGAAAATTGCAAAGAAAGCTGTGTTTTTTTTTTCCCCTCAAACCGACAGATGAGCCTACTATCAAGTAATTATTTCCTGTGGGGCAGGACTTTTATTTATTTATTTACTATTATTATTTTGGGGGTTTTGCGCTACACCCACCAATGCACTGTGGTTATTCCTGATATTGTGCTCAAGGATCTCTCCTGGAAGTGTTCAGGGGATTATATGTGGTGCCTGAAATGAACCTGGGTCAGTCATGTGCAAATGCCCTGCACGCTATAGCTCTGGCCCTCATCTTTCATCTTTTATTTTCAACCCAAGTTCCCATACTCCTTAAGTACCATCATACACTTGGAACTGTGTAGAAAATAAAAGGCCTTCAAATAGTTACTAAACGGAACTGTCTCAAAATTTATAATTTCTCAGGGAGAAGAAGAAAAGTCTCTAGAGGATAATGTCTATTTTGGAACTATCAGTGATGATTCTGATATTGTTACCCTTGAACCGCCTAAAGTAGAAGAAATTGGGAGTTCGGAGGCAGCTCTGACCATGAAGGAAGAGCCGAGTCTAGAGGATCTCAACATGGGCTCTTCCTCCAGCAGCCAGTACACGTTCTGTCAGCCAGAAACAGGTAAGCGCCACCTGGGGCGCGGTGTGGAGAAGCTGGAGGTCACAGGACGCCTAACGGCCGGTTCCCCAACCGTAAATCTCAGGTTGAGAATCTGCTGGCAAAACTCAGGAAGTTTCTTGTAAATTTATCATACCGTGTGCCCTCTTGTGTTCTGGATCCTTGGGCATAGTAGTTCTTTGCTTACCTTCTCAGCATTAAGTAAAAGACACGAAATAACTTCAAAGGAGAACTGTGAATGTTTCGCATACTCCAGAATACATTTCACGTTTGAGGGCAGGGTGGGGGGTGATGCTGGGCTACACTTGGGGACCTCACGTGCTGCTCCTGGTGCTGTGCTCAGAGGCCACTCGGGGCCCTGTGTGGGGTAGTGGGCCGAACCTGAGTTGGCTCCAAGTGAGGTGAGTGCTCTAACCCCGGTACTACCTCTCCAGCCCTATTGAACATATTTTCTGATTTTCAAGAGTAACAGAAGAAATATGTTAGACTTAAGACTTTAATATTCTAGAAATAGTACATTATGGATTTGGGTCCAGACCTAGCAGTGCACAGGTTTTCTCCTGACTCTGCTTTGGGATTATGTCTGGCGGGGCTCAGGGGACCGTATGGGGTCCGAGAGTTTAACCTGGGTTAGTCAGTGTGCAAAGCAAGCTCCTTTCCTGCTGTACTTCGCCGGGTTAATTTCATAATATCTCTGGGTCTGAAAAGGTGGTCAAATTAAGACCAGGAGTAATTTAGAAAGGTTCAATCAAATATGTTATTATTTTTTTTTTTTTTAGGAATTTAAGGGTATATTTTTCTAGTTTTATCTCCTTTCTTAATTTTGACTTGTTGGAGTTTTCATAGGTTCAGATAAGAGTAATGTTATATGAGGTATACTTTGATTTACTGTTTCTTTTTCCCCCCGCCCCCCGAAAAACTAATTTAAAACTTTTATATCATGGGGAAAAAAAACATTTTGTTTGTTTGTTTGAGCCATACCTGGCTGTACTCAGGTCTTACTCCTGGGTCTGTGCTACGCGATCACTCCCAGGAGGTTCGTGGGGGGCCCTCCAGGTTGCTGCCTGCAAGGCAAGCGTGCTTTGCGCTGTGCGCTCTCTCTCTCTCTCTCTCTCTCTCTGGCACTGTTCACGATAGTTAGCTCGGGATGGGTAGTACACAAACAGCAATGTTAACTGCTCATGAAAAGAGTCTTTTTTCTTCTCTTTCTTTTTGTTCTGTATAACGAAGCTTTATATGTCTTTACCCCTGTTTACTTACAAAAGAGACGTGGTGGGAGAAGCTGTGGAAGGTTCCTGAGTGCCTCAGGGGCTGGGATGGCCCGCAGAAACTCCGTGCTCCTGGCCAGCGCTCTCGCCAAGGTGCCGTGACTGCATCTGAGCAGCGTTCCTTGTGCCGGGCGTGCCTGCCTGCACACGGCTCTGCAGTGCTCAGGGTGTGCGCAGTGTGTTGAGTGATGAGCTGACTGAGCCCACTGCATGCCTCAGCATCGCTTGTATCTTAGATGTTGAGCTATATTAATTTTTAATAGAAGCTTAAAAATACCACAGCCATCGGATGACTGGTTAAAAAAAAAGGAAAAAAGCTGATGCTTAGCTGACAGGGGAGATACCATGATCACGAAGGTGGTTTTCGCAAGGTAAGGGTATAGGTTGCATTTGGGATGTGCCGACCCCTGAGGTTTCCCAAATGTGGGTAAATAGACTGCAGAATTTGTAGGAGTGAGAGACTTGTGTATGCGCTCTTCCCTGGCGGTTAAAAAAAAAAAAGCTGAAAACACTGGCTAGACAATACACGTTTATTAGCACAGGTTGGGCCTGTCTTAATATATTTGTGTAGAACTAAAAATGTACTGAAGGCATTTGGCAGGTGGTTTTGTTCTTCCATCTGTCCATCTTAATACTGTCAGAAAACCTGACTTCTACGTTCCAGATGTGTTCACAAATGCGTCTGTCATACTTTAAGTCTTCCTTCCTTTTGTCCAAGAAGTATAACATCCCACAGGAGGCTGCTTGGAAAACACTAGTGATCAGAAGTAGCCAGAGAAGTCTGATGGACACTGGAGTTTTGACCAAAAGGTCCTGGTGATTCTCCATCCCCAAAGATGGGGCAGTAGTGCTGCCTCTGTGCGTTTTGCTGCAATTGTGGGTGTTTGCTGAGTGTTCGCCACAGAATGCTTGTCCACGTCTGTGGCACAGATACACTGCCTGGGGAAGCCTGCTGTGCTTTTTTCGAGCAGCGTGATCTTGGTTGTTTGGAGCTCCTGGCATTGAATTTGGGTGCACATTTTATCCTTTCTTTCAGTAATTCCTTCTAACAGACCAGTGGAAATTTATACTGATTCATCTAATCTGTGTCATCACCAATGCTGGTCATTGATGCTGGAACAGTGTCAACATAGAGTTTGGAAAAATTGAAGGTGATTTTTCCAGTGACTGTTTCTAGTATATGAGATTATTTTGTGATTTCCTCCCTCTATTTTCTTTTCTTCATTACTTCTTTCATGAAGGAGCAGCACTAAATTCTTAATATGGGAGATAGCTTAGACAGCTTTGTAAATGCTTTTTCTCAGTGATTTAATCTTTAAAAAAAGTGAGAAAAATATGAGAGATAGCTGTTTTGTTTCTTTCTCATGCCAACAATATTTACTAGAGGTGAAATGAATAACCATCTAGTAAGAGTGGCAGTCCTGGGGAAGGACTCTTCTGACTTCTGAAAATTTCTTTGAACTTCAGTTGTGAGCTCGTAAGATGGAAATTAAGTTTGGGACCAAATACATCCAAGGACATGTTTTTGTAGTTCACTGTATTTTGAGTCTCAGGAAATGGCTTGTGGACTTTCACACTTCTCTTAAAAAGCTGAGCTTAAGTTACTTGTTTGCAATTGAAGATATGGAGATCATTCCTTCTAGAAATAGTATTTATGGCTTTGATAGCAAAGCCGAGTGATTTCATAGGTTGCAAGAGTGTGGCGTCAACTCTGAGAGGTTTTACCAAAAGAACAGTTCACCAGGTTAGGTTCTCAAAGGCACAGAATATGGTTACAGATTCTTGTGTATCACAGGTGAAAGAAATTTTTGGTGCTTTGGCTTTATGTTGTTATAACCCGAAAACCTGAATGTTTTTATTTTGGTTTTGTTCCTTGGCTGTCTTGTGTAAAAAGGCATGAAGCTATGGCACTGATTAATTCTAAATCATTTGCTGGGATTTTTTTCCCTCTAATCTTAAATGTTTATTCATATTTTTCTTCTTAAAATAGTATTTTCATCTCAGCCCAGCGATGATGAGTCCAGCAGTGATGAAGCCAGTCATCACCCTAGTCCTGCCTTTAAGCGGCGCCGAGCTAAGAAGAAGCCCTTGTCTGCTTTGGACAACGAAGAGCGTCCGCTGGCTGAGCAGGAACTGGAACCGTCAGCGGAGCCGTGTAAGCGCCAGTTCAGCAGTGGCCTCAACAAATGTGTTGTCCTGGCCTTGGTGATTGCTGTCAGCATGGGCTTCGGACATTTCTATGGTGAGGATCTGAAAACCTGCTTGGTCGAAAATGATGTGGGACAGAGGCTCTTAGGTGGAGTGACGATGTCTGGGATCTTGCAGTGAAACAAAATCCTTCACCTTGAAAAGTTCACAGTTTTTCTCATGTAGAAAAGAGAGCGAAAAGTGTGGCAGTGCTTAAAGAAATGTAAGGTTGTTAGCACCTTTTTAATTTTTCCAGATAAGTAGAATATTAAAAGTTTAGAATGCTCACCATGAGGTACATTAGTGAAGAATAAAATTGTTTTAACTGCGACTTTATTTTTTTTTTAATGTTATTTATTTTTCTTTTTTCTTTTTCTTTCTTTCTTTTTTTTTTTTTTTTTTTTTTGCTTTTTGGGTCACACCCGGCATTGCACAGGGGTTACTCCTGGCTCATGCACTCAGGAATTACTCCCGGCAGTGATCGGGGGACCATATGGGATGCTGGGAATCGAACCCGGGTCGGCCACTTGCAAAGCAAACTCCCTACCCTCTGTGCTATCACTCTAGCCCCTTAACTTCAACTTTAATAGAATTATTTAAATACCTCAGTTCTGCTTCAGTGTTTATGCCTGCATTGTTTTTTGTACTTTGCTATTAGACTAGTCTTTATACATATTATCAATGCAAAGCCATTTGCTTAAATTGATAATTGCTATTTCATCTTTCTCATTAATTGGTGGTGCTGGGGATGAACCCAGGGCCATGTACATGCAAGCACTCAACTGCTCAGCTACATCCCAGGCCCTCTGCAAGTCTCTTAAGGATTTAGACATTTATTTTTTTTTTTCAAAATATTGACTCTTACTGGGGGTATATATTTGGTTGATGAATTTTTGTGTGTGTGCAAGGATTAAAGAATTACGTGTACGCTTTTTTGGGAAAGACATCATTTAACGGTGCAATATTAGAGTGAACTTAATGAAGATAATACTTGTTTAGTCGGCTAGTAAAATGCATTTCTTGCATTTAACTTTATATTAATTATTTAGACTCTCAGTGAATGATCACTTGAATTTAATACCAAGATTTAAAAATTTTTTTTAATTGAATCGCCGTGAGAACAGTTACAAAGCTTTCGGGTTTAAGTTTCAGTCATACAGTGATCAAACACTCATCCCTTCACCAGTGCATGTGTTCCACCAAGAACCCCATCTCACCCCTCCCCTTGCCTGTGTGGCAGATGATTTTCACTTTACTCTCTCTTTACTTTGATTACATTCAGTTTTTCGACAGAAGACCCACTATTATTTGAAAATTTTCCCCAACAATCAGACCTGCTAAAAAGTCATCGTTAGATAATTTGTTTTTTATTGCTGATAATGAAGAGCATATGAGGTCTTGGCCATGTGATTTTGGATTTCTGGTATTTTTGTAATTAAGTCCAGAGAAATATCTGCCAGAAGCCTTTGGGTTCCGAGATTGGTTTGTGTGTCTCTGGGATCATGGCCATTCAGGAGTGGAGGAGCCATTTGTGGGCAGCAGCTCAGGGTCTCATCTGGGCGTGGGGAAGAAGATATTAAATTCTTGGTTTGTATCCTACCTTTAGGTTTGTTGTAACAATACTTGACTTGAATTACAGGGCACATGTATCAGTGTTTTTCGAGCATAATTTTTTTCCCCACAGGTCAGTGTGGAGGTAACAAAGGAGAAGTGTTTATCTTATTTTTTTCCTTATTATAAAAGCCAGTTGGACAGTGATACAATGTTAATCTAAAAATGTATTAAAACCCCACTAACCACATGACCTTGGAAATGTTTTGTAGAAATACCATTTAGAGAGACGTGCTTTCAAAATTAAGAAATTATTAGTTATTTTGGTTTTTATAAAATTTACTTTTTTAATAATTAATAAAATATTTATATTTTTAGTTTCATATTCAGTAAAATCTTTTGTTTCAATTTAATGTTATATTGTATTTAATCTACCCGTGACTATTCAATATGCCAAACACAGTAACAAGTCTCAAAAAATAAATGGAGACTTTACTGGGCCCACTGGAGCAAATCAGTGAGCAAATCCATGAACAATCGGGAGGACAGTGCTACAGTGCTACATTGTATTTAGTATTATGCTATGCTAGGGCAGGCTGGAGCAATAGCACAGCGGGTAGAGCATTTGCCTTGCTCGTGGCTGACTTGGGTTCGATTCCTCTGCCCCTCTCGGAGAGCCTGGCAAGCTGCCGAGAGTATCTCTCCTGCATGGCAAAGCCTGGTAAGCTACTGGTGACCTATTCGATATGCCAAACACAGTAACAATAAGTCTCACAATGGAGATGTTACTTGACTTGAAATACAGGGCACATGTATCAGTGTTTTTCGAGCATAATTTTTTCCCCCACAGGTCAGTGTGGAGGTAACAAAGGAGAAGTGTTTATCTTATTTTTTTCCTTATTATAAAAGCCAGTTGGACAGTGATACAATGTTAATCTAAAAATGTATTAAAACCCCACTAACCACATGACCTTGGGCCCGTTTGAGCAAATCAATGAACAACGAGAAGATAGTGTTACAGTGCTACAGTGCTATGCTAGGATGTTTGCCTTGCAAGTGGCCGACCCGAATTTGATTCCTCTGTCCCTCTTGGAGAGCCCGGCAAGCTACCGAGAGTATCCTGCCTGCAGGGCAGAACTTGGCAAGCTATTGTGGCATATTCGGTATGTCAGAAACAATAACAAGTCTCACAGTGGAGACATTGCTGGTACCCGTTCGAGCAAATAGATTACAACGGGAGGACAGTGCTACCGTGCATTTAATATTAAATATATTTAATAAAAGTTTTATCTCTTATATTAACTTTTCATAATATAAAAACCTGGGGTAATATTAATAAGAAGTAAGCCTGTACAGTAACTAGATTGACTCTGTTAAAAAGTTTTGTGAGTCATGTTTTATCCCTATACCTCTTGTCTTTAGGAACAATTCAGATTCAGAAGCAGCATCAGTTAGTTAGAAAGGTTCATGAAGATGAATTGATTGACGTGAAGGATTATCTTTCCCAATGTCAACAGGGACAAGAGTCTTTTATAGATTATGAGGTATGTACTACTAACATTTTATTAAGAATTTTTAACCAAGTTATTGTGTTATTTATATATAACTATAGTATAGCTAGGTAAATCAATAATTGATTGCTAAATCAAATGGTAATTTTTTTCTTTCTCATGGGAATAGTATCTGATATATATATACATATATATGTGTATGTATGTATGTATGTATATATATATATATATTTCCCCCAAATATTTAGGATTGAGACAGTGATTTACCAGTGCCCCTAGTGATGCTTCACACCTCCCAGCACCACACCCCCAAGCCAGAGTGCCCACTTCCCTCCACCAGTGTCCCAAAGTGCCTGCATGTCCCCCTGCCCCAGTTCGGTTAATCTGTCGATGAGCTTAACTCTCAGCTTCTGTTGCCTTTGATATTCTTAATTGGGTTTTTGGAAGAAACTCCTCCCTGCCCCTTTTCCTGGCCTGAACCACTCCTGATACTTTGGCTGTTCTTGCTGGATGGCCCGGTACTAAGACCTAGTGGTGCTTGGGGTGCCCTGTAATGGTGGGGATTGAATTCTGGCCTTCCGCATGCAAATCGTGGGCTGCCATCCTTGACCTGTGTCCCCAGAGATCAAACTCAGACGCTCACACATGCAAGACAATTGCTCCACTACTAAGCTCTTCCTATATTCCTAGCTCTATTAAAAAACATTTTTTTAATGTTTTTGTTCTGCCCCCATGTGTTGTTCAGGGAACATACACTCGGCATGCTCAGGGACTCTGCTGAGCCAGGATCAAACTTGGGCCTCCAAACACCCACTGACAGGGAAAGGAGTGCAATGAACAAACAGTATTTTTTTGAGACTTGAAACTTAGTTTTAGCTGTAATGTTACTTTTTACAAAAGGTGTTCTATCTCAGTCTCTGCCTCCGGTCTGAGGAGAGGAGATAGTCTTCTCAGAGGAGACTATCTTCAGGAGAATACATCTCCTGTCCTCAAAGTTGTTAACTGGGCTGGAAGATAATAAGAATTTCATGACTAAAAAAAAAAATTCCTGGGGCTGGAGCAATAGCACAGCAGGTAGGGTGTTTGCCTTGCACGCAGCCAACCCGGGTTCGATTCCCAGCATCTCATGTGGTCCCCCAAGTACCGCCAGGAATAATTCCTAAGTGCAGAGCCAGGAGTAAGCCCTGACCATTGCTAGGTGTGACTAAAAAAGAAAAAAAAAATTCCTGGTTATGGAAAACTCTCTCAGAAGTACTTCTGTCTCTATTTTTGAAATCTTACTAGAGATAAACTGAACTCTAACTGAACTTTCCGTCTTTAAACTCCCCAAGCACACTCTGATCTTACTTTGACACAGCTTGCTTTCTGCTGTCTGTTGCTCTTGTACATGAAACCTTGTATTTTCCACTCTCTGTATTGAAAATACTACATAAAGTATCACATCTGCTAAAGTAGACATTAACGATATAATGGAGTATATATCTTAAAGATTTATTTTGTTTTTTAATTAATTTTTTCCAATTTTCCCCTTATACATTGTATAAACACAGTGGTTTACAAAGTTGTTCAGGATGATTTGTTGCAGACATTCAATATTCCAACACCAATCCTACCACGGTTACATCTTCCCTCCACCATTGTCTCCAATTTTCCCAATATTTGAATGTTTATAAATAATATAATATACATAAATAATCTTATAAACATTTTTTCTATTTTTTCAAAAAATTTTAGTCATTGAAGGAAAACCTGGCAAGGTGTTGGACCCTTACCGAGAGAGAGAAACTGTCCTTTGAGACTCAGAAGAAGGACCTTCACACAGAAAACCAGCACTTACGGCTCTCTCTGGAGAAGGAAGAAAAAGCCCTGTCTTCATTACAGGAAGAGTTAAGGAAACTAAGAGAACAGATTAGGGTACTGGAAGGTAAAGGAACAAGTCCTGAGTTAGTTACGGAAAACCAGAAACTTAGGCAGCATTTGGAAGAAGAAAAGCTGAAGACACGCAGCTTCCTTAGCCAGAAGGAGACGCTCTTGGCAGAAGCCGAGATGCTGAGGCGGGAGATGGAGCGGGAGCGACTCCTCACCAAGGCCTTAAGGGTGGAGCTCCAGCAGTTAAGTGCTCAGCCTGCCCACGGTGACCCAGACTCGCCGGGTGGACTGGAAGGAAAAAAGGAAATTGAAACGTTGCGGGAAAGGCTGGCAGAGCTGGAGCGGAAGCTGAACTTTGAGCAGCAACGTTCTGATTTGTGGGAAAGATTGTATATTGAGGCAAAAGATCAAAATGGAAAACAAGAAATGGATGGAAAAAAGAAAGGGAGCAGAGGAAACCACAGAGCTAAAAATAAGTCAAAGGAAACATTTTTGGGCTCTGTTAAGGAGACATTTGATGCCATGAAGAATTCTACCAAAGAGTTTGTACGGCACCACAAAGAAAAAATTAAACAGGCTAAGGAAGCTGTGAAAGAGAATCTGAAAAAATTCTCGGATTCAGTCAAATCCACCTTCAGGCATTTCAAAGATACCACCAAAAACATCTTCGATGAAAAGGTCAGTAAAAAAGTTGGCAATTCCAAAGAAGAAGGAGCTAAAGATCAAACCGTTTTTACTGAGTATCTGTACCCCTCGTATAAGGCGCGTACTCAGAATCATCATAGTAGAGGCCCTTCCATGGAAAGAGAGGGAAGGAAAGTCAAGTCTCCTCTCTTTGAAGAATTTATGAAAAGTACAAATTCGCAGAAATGCAGCGCCGAGCGGCGCGCCTGTGGTGAGACCCTCGAGCCCCGCCGGAAGGCCTGTTCTGGTGTCGCTGAGTGTGCGAGGCAGGAGTCCATGAACCTCTTCAACGCCAAACTGTTGAATCCTGTGAGAATCGAGGAATTTCGAAAGTTGATTGAGAGGTATTTACTAGAAAAATTGGAGCGTTTCCATCATTGGAAAGAACTTGATCAATTCATTGCAGCATTTTTCCTCAATGGTGTCTTTATACATGATCAGAAGCTTTTCACAGACTTTGTTAATGATGTGAAAGGTTATCTTAAAGACATGAAGGAGTATCAAATAGATAATGACGGAGTATTTGAGAAGTTGGATGGATATATATATAGACACTTCTTTGGTCACCCTTTTTCCCCTCCGTATGGACCCAGGTCGGTTTACATAGCACCGTGTTGTTATTATTTTTAACTTTCATAGATGGAATTGCATTTTTTTAAAAATCACTGGATAAGTTTCTTGGAATGTTATCATTTATCTAAGACATGCTTTATTGCCAAGGAGATTTTAGAATAAATCAAATGCAGAGATAAAATAGCAATTGCAAATTATATAATATTTGACCAGAGCAAGTGTTCTAATTTCTACCTTAAACTTAAGGTAAGGAGTTGTTAAGGGGCTCACTGGAAGAGCATGGGGTCACAGGAGAGGCCTTGGATCCTATACCTGATATGGCCATCAGTTATCAGGATATAAACCCTGTTTTTTTCTTTTTTCCTATAGGGACCAGGGAATGTCCTGGGGATCAAAACCAGGGCCACTTGTATGCAGCGTATGTGTTCTGCGGCTGAGCTATAGCCCTGTTTAACCTTTATTATTTTTTTTTTTTTTTTGGTTTTGTTTTGGGGCCACTTGGCACTGCTCAGGGCTTTCTCCTAGCTCTAGGCTCAGGGATCACTCCTGGCTGGGCTTGGGGACCTTATGTGATGCTGGGACTCTAGCCCATTCAGCAGTGTCCAAGCAATGCCCTGCCTGCTGGATGATCACTGTGGCCCTAGCCTTCCCCCTCAACCCCACCTATCACTGTTTCACCTTAAGTGAAATTATTTTTCTTTAATCCTACCTTGGGAAGCTAAGCATGAACAACACAAAATTGTTCTAATTGGAAATAAGAGCTAGTAACAATTTGGATGTCCAACTGATTTTCATTGGCCTATTTTTTCATTTCATTGCATTTCGTTTATTTTCATTTCATTTATCAACTAAATTATCATAGTGGTACTGAATATAGAGTATTGTTGGTAGAGGCATGGTCACACAGGCAAACTTAGGAAGGCCTAATAATGTGTTCTTTATTCTCTAAAAGATAACAGTTTCAGCTTTTCTGTATAACATAAAACTCCCCTAATCTCCAAATATTGATTTTTTTTTTTACTCTTAACATAGTCATCTCTTTTTGGATAAATGTAATGTGTCTATAAAATAATGAGACTTGATTTGGGTGTTTATAATCTTTGGGTATCTCGTGCCTACAATGTTCAAAGCACATGAGGCTGCCCAGAGGAAAAAGATTTCAAAAATGAAAGGTTTTTGCTGTCAAGCCGGCTGGTGGCATAGATAAAAGCTAGCCCTATCATGCAGTGTAGTGGTGTGTTTTTGTATGTGGTTGTTTCTGTCTTTCGGGAAGTGTCTGGGGGAAGACTTTATGAGTGAGAGCATTTGAATGGAACCGCTTTTAACTGGGTGTTTGAGCAAGTGAGACATGGCCAAGTGGATAGGTAGGACATTGCAGTTAGAGGGACTTCATGTTAGTCCACAGGAACTTGGAGATGCAAAGAAATGCAACTTTAAGGTGGTGTTGTGCCAAGGTAATTAAAAAAAAAAAAGAACCTCAGGTCAAGAAGGGCTTAATTTTCCACCGAAAGGTTGGTTTGATTGCACTTTCATTCAGTGGAAGCAGCCTTGAGAACTGGTTGGAAAGGCTGAAGCGAGTAGCCGAGATGGTCTCTGAAGGTGAAGGAGCTGGTGAGCGTCTAAACTCGGACAGTTGTAGGAGTGGGCAGATTTGAATGGCAGTTGGTCAAGTAAATTTGGCAGGACGGTACTTCCTTGTTTTGGTTTTGGGTGTTGTGCTCAGGGCACCATCTGCCGCGCGGGGGGCCACACTTGGGCTCCACTGTGTCACACAGACACACAGACACAGACACACACACACACACACACAGAGCTTGTCAGCACTCTCCAGCCTGGCGCTGCCGTGTTTCTTTTGAAAGAGAAATGAAGACATTATTTCGAGATCCCTACATTTTTAGGGCTGACAGTTAACTCTTTATGGTAAGGAACATCAGGTTTAAGTTAAGGGAAGCTGGAAATGACACTGCTTTGGAGGCACCCCTTGACCTCCAGCTGGAGTGATTACGCAGGTTATGCATTCGCTGCGCTTACGATGTCTGAGAGGATACTGTGGGCTGAAGACATTGTCAGGCTGCTGGGAAGCACCAGGTTCTAGGGCTTGCAGTTAAAAATAAACAAAAAAACTCCACAGAAATCCAACAGTTAAGTAAAAGGCTTATTTAAATGTGTGACATTGTTTCTTTGCTGGGCTAACACATGCTTTTAAGACCTGTCTCAGTGAAGTAGTGACTGATTCCTGGTTGGAGACTGTGGGAGGCAATGACGCACTGTTGACGAACCTTAGTTTAAGAGAAATAGGGAGAGACTTGTTTTTAGGAGACGTACATATTCCTGTTGAGGAATCAAGCCAGTGGGAGGGAGTTTTATAGGAAAGGTGGGAAAATAATCGAAATGTATCTCATTATTTTATTGCCACATTTCTACGATTCCCTATTGAGTGTTCCCCCCTTTTGCCAGTAATAATTATGCCTATCTTTTCTTTTTAGAAAAAGTATAATACTGAATTATTTTCATGTGATTGCACTAAGGTTATACTTCAGATTTATTAATATACTTTTTCAGTGTTGATAGTAGATTAATGGAGAAAAACATTAAAATTGTTTCTTGTTTAAATAAATTTTAACTCTAACATGGATGAAAAATGTGTTTACTGCTTTCAGTCGGCCAGATAAAAAGCAGCGTATGGTAAATATTGAAAACTCCAGGCATCGAAAGCAAGAGCAGAAGCACCCTCAGACACAGCCTTATAAAAGGGAAGGTAAATGGCATAAATACGGTCGCACTAATGGAAGATACATGGCAAATCTTGAAATAGAGTTGGGGCAGTTACCTTTTGATCCTAAATACTGACTATCATGGTTAAGTGGAATTAGAAAACGTGTAACAGAAACTTGGATACTTTCTTCAGTGTTTGGTATTGAAGCCAAGATGAAATTATCAAATTAACAGTGCCCTTTTTATTTCCATATATCAGTTTGGTTTCACTGTTGTAATCATTCAGAGGCAGCAAAAGCTTACTAACCCGCACTTTCCTGTAGTTTAGCTGTGCTGAACTGTCTTGGCACTGGAGCTGTACTAGTTCAACTAGTTTCACTCGGGAAGCCAGGCGTGCAACACGTTCTGTGCATGAAACAAGACTTCCTTTAAAGCAAGCTCAGATCATATGCGACAAAGTGCAATGAACACTAATGTGATTACTTGCAGTAGAGCTTGAAAAAAGTACATTGTGATGGAATTTCATCTTTTACATTTTATAACCTTATATTTGCTTCTTGTCTTTTTGTGGGTTCAAGAGCCCCGTTGACTTGTGAAGAATTTGCTGCCTTCTTATGAACTTGCTGACTTGTTCTCTTGTGAAATTTCTTGCACATCTGAATATTGTGGAAGAAACAATAAAACTACACCATGAGGAAAACTGAAGGTCTTTATTTAAAACCCGGCAATGTGTTGCTATGTGATTTTATTTATTTATTTATTTATTTCAATACACCTCACTAGTGATATTTGGTAAGGAAGTGCATAATTATTTTGCTAGTACCACGAATCTTACCCATGTTTATTTGTATATTTAAGCAGGATCTGAGTATTTCAATCTACACACAGTTCCAAATTTCATCTTCTGCTGAGTTTCCCTTTTAATTTCCGTTCATAGACAAATATATGACTTCCAGTTCGACCTTCTGGAAAATGAGTGTGGAAGAAAACAGTAGTTCTTTCATAGTTGTTTGAAATTAAGAAAGTATTTATTTCCTAGAAGTAAATAAATGTTGAAGTGAATAAAGGCTACATTTTTACTGACCAAGGTTTAAAAATTTTAAAATGATCTAATCTTACTGCTCTACAACTATTTTTTCTTATTAAAAAAAATACAATTTATTTCTTTTTGGTTTGGGGGCAACGCCTGGCAATATTTAGGGCTTACTCCTGGCTCTGTGCTCTAAGATCACTCCTTGTGGGGCTCAGGGGAGCCATATGGGGTGCTGGGGATAGAACCCTGGTTGGCTGCATGCAAGGCAAGCACCCTACCTGCTGCACTATTGCTCTGGCCCCAGAATAATACAGTTTTTAAATAAAAGGATTAGTGTAAGTAACATACTTTGACAGGTATAGTGCAGGGGCAGATTCTGACTAAGTTTAAAAAAAGAAAAAAACAATGACAAGGGCTGGAGCGATAGCACAGTGAGGGGGTAGGGCATTTGCCTTGTACTCAGCTGACCCAGGTTCGATTCCCAGCATCCCTATGGTCCCCCGAGCACCGCCAGGAGTAATTTCTCAGTCCATGAGCCAGGAGTAACCCCTGTGCAACTCCAGGTGTGACCCAAGAAGAAGAAAAAAAAAAAAACCCAAAAAAGCAATGACAAAATCCAGGGGTTTAAAGGACCATCAAAACACGTTCTTTACCCAAGTATCTGCCAAACTAACAAAAAAACCAAGTTCTCCATTCTTTTTCATGTTTCCTTACCTCTTCCAAAACGCTGAAGATGAGCAAGTGAGTAGGTAGTGCTGAATCTTTGTGAAACTCTTTATCTAACCAGGTTGAAGGATTCAGGTAAAATGTATCAGCTTCATCAAGATAGTGGCTCTCCCCAGTCAGGTTTGGGGGGCACTGTAGAAACCTCATTGGGAGTGGACAGTGGACATGGCTAGAGGAGAAGGCAAAATTCCGTTATAATTACAAGAAATAAAAAGCCCTATACATGTTTAGTTTCAAAATATATTTCCATAACAAAAATGTGAAATCTGAATCTACACTTGATCTCAGGCGAGATGAGGAGCTTTTATTGCAGCTTTCCGGAGGGTGGAGAATGATTCTCACACCGTGAACTGTGCAGCCAAGCCCTGAAACTCTGTTTCCAGGTGGGCAGCAGGCCCCGGCCTGCTAGCAAACAGATCAGGATGCTCCACGCGCTGCTGCTGCTTCAGCAAGGGCCGGTGCCTATGGCCGGGTGAGCTCCTTACAACTTTGTGAACGCTGACTGGATGGAACACATCCTTAAAGGACAAATTTTTCACGAGGGCTTTTTCTTAAGAGGAGGGTGACGGCACAGCTGGTTGCTGGGGACGAAACGAGGGTTTACAAGACAAAGGCAAGATCGCACCAAGGCCCCGTGTTTTCTCTCTGGCCCCTACGAAATTTAGTAATAGAGCAAGGTGTTCAGTTATCACCACCCACATAAATAATGGTTACTAGAGTATGTAAAAAAGAGGGGTTGAACAATTATGACTGCTACATGTTTGTAACTTTGCAGCAGAAAAAATTAAATGGTATTTGTTTCAATTTCCAATTAGAAAAATGCAATAGGGTTTTATTTTAATCTGTGAAATGGATACAAAGTAAATTTACACAAGACCCAATTTTAAAACTGTATCACACTGTCCTCCCTTTGTTCATCGATTTGCTCAAGCGGGCCCAGTAACGTCTCCATCATGAGACTTGTTACTGTGTTTGGCATATTGAATACCTTACGGGTAGCTTGCCAGGCTCTGCTGTGCGGGCGAAACTCGGTAGCTTGCTGGGCTGTCCGAAAAGGGTGGAGGAATCAAACCCGGCTCAGCTGGGCTGGCTGTGTGCAAGGCAAACGCCCTACTGCTGTGTTTTAAACATTTAAAACAAATTTATCGGATCACCATAAGTTACTATGTTGTTTATGATTTTCAGTCCTGCAAAGTTTGAGCACCCATTCCTACACCAGTGTCCCCAGTTTCCCTCCTGCCCCTGCCTACTTCTGTGGCGGCACTATTTTACTTTTCCCTTTCGGCGCTGTGGTTGGCAGTACTGTTACTGGAAGGGTCTCATGCGCACCACTCTCCTCCGCTCAGCACCCTTCTTGTGATCACTTCCCACGGTCAGTGTTACAGTAGTCCCTTCTGTGGCCTAATTGCCCTTCCCCCATTGTGGCAAATTTTTGACTGAGGACTTTCATTTCTGTTATCTTTGATTGGGTATTATGCTCCAGCTGATTTAAATTAAAAGACCCAATTTTTTTTTCCTTTTTTTTGGGTCACACCCAGCAATGCACAGGGGTCACTCCTGGCTCATGCACTCAGGATTACTCTTGGCAGTGCTCAGGGAACCATATGGGATGCTGGGAATTGAACCCGGGTCGGCTGCGTGCAAAGCAAACACCCTACCTGCTGTGCTATCACTCCAGCCCCAAAAGACCCAATTTTTAATGACAATTTCGGAGATGAAGATCGTTCCACAGGAAGCAGGATCCCCAAAGGGGGCGCTGCGCTGCCTTAGAGGACCAAGTGCACCACTGAGCCTTTCAAAAGAAGTATAAAATGAGGGGCTGGAGCAATGGGAAAGTGGACAGGACGCTTGCCTTGCACATGGCCGACCTGGATTCGATCCCCGGCATCCCATATCTGAACATTCAGTATTAGTTCCTGAATGCAGTGCCAGGAGCAACCCTGAGTCCTGCTGGGTGTCGACCAAAACAAAACAAAACAAACCAAAACAAGGTATGACAGCGGAGAGAGCGACTGTCCTTAGAGAAGATGGACAGGAGCCTCAACTGGAGGGACACTTAAGGTCTCACCCGTAGCCCATGGATTTTATGATTAAATCTGTTTTCCAAATTGTGTGTTAAAGAGTTCCATTACTAATTCCCAAAGCTAAATGAACATACCAATTTTTATATTAATCTGACTAAATTTAGTACACACACACACACACACACACACACACACACACACACACAAATTTCAGGTTTGTAAAGCCAGGTTAACTTAAGAATTTTTTTTTTCTCCCTTTCTGGGTCACACCCGGGGACACACAGGGATTACTCCTGGCTCTGCACTCAGGAATTACTCCTGCCGGTGCTTGGGGGACCATATGGGATGCTGGTAATCAAACCCCGGTTGGCTGTGTGCAAGGCAAACACCCTACCCTCTGTGCTATTCCTCCAGACCCATGTGAAGAATTTTTAAAAGGAAAACTTTTTGCTTTGTCTTATATTAGGCAACTGGAAACACAGCTTCCTGAACTACAAGTACTGGGCTACATAGTGGGTGTCTTTTAACATTTTACATTATAAAGGCAATTTTAATATTTTATATTTGCCACAAACAGTTTAAGCAATATGATATTATTTAACTGAATTTCCTTTCTTGGTTTTTGTTTTTGTGCAATAACTAGTAGTGCCCTGGGGCTATTCACAGCTCAGTGCTCAGGTGTTACTTCTTGGCAGTGTTCAGGGGACATTATGTGGCGCCAGAGGTCAAGCCCAGACCTCCAGCATGCAAAATACATGTTAGGCGTATTTACTGAACTCTTTGGCCCCAAATTTTGTAATTTTTATGGGAAAGATATGTGATGTTCAACGATATTTTAAAATGCCTTCTTAAAATTAGGGGGCCATTCCAGGAGTAAATGTGGACCAGAATTCAGGATCTGCAGATTAATTCAAAATGGCATAAATGATGTATGACAAATATTTATAGTAAAATCAACAACTGGACTTCTTAACTAGGAAGAATCCCATCAAATACCTTTATCATGCTTTATGCTACATGTGAATTTGGTCATTTGAATGTATATTGCATAAATTTGGAAAGACATTAAAGCCTGTGTAAAGCTTATTAAAATTTATGATTTCGCCGATCAGTTTAAAATATTTTTTACATAGGTTGGCGAGATAGTACAGTGGGCAGAACACTTGCTTTGCATGTAGCCAACTTGGGTTGGGTCCCTTGCACTCCCAATGGTTCCTCAGTCCCACCAGAAGTGCTCCCTGAGCCCAGTCGGGTGTGGCCCCAAACCAGAACAAAACAAACAGTTTTATAATAATTTCCAAAATCATTAAAATTAAGTTTTATTTTCTTAATACGCGTATATATGCATATATATATAAATAAATAGAAGAACTTATTACCTATAATAAGGTGTAGAGTGGCAAGGCATCATGACAAATACTGAAGATTTATTGGGATTGTTGTGACACAGTTCTTGAATGTAAGTCAGGACATCAAGAGCACCTCGCTGATGGATTAAACCAGTATAGAGGGCGAGGAGCGTATTTGATA
The DNA here is from genome assembly GCF_029834395.1 of Sorex fumeus. NCBI lineage: Eukaryota > Metazoa > Chordata > Mammalia > Eulipotyphla > Soricidae > Sorex > Sorex fumeus. Next base: position 11,809,023 of record NW_026606086.1, on the reverse strand, counting down.
AAAACAGGAAAGTTAGAGCTGGTTTCTTCCATGTTTTCAAGTGGTTTAGTGAGTACCCTATGTGAAATTAAAAATGATGACTCAATACTGGTGATATCTTGTGGCAATTAAGCAGATGCTACCTGGATACATCTATTTGTAATTTGTTAGGAAGTCAGCCCCTCTATGACAATTCACCCGGCTATCATGGGAAAACCAAAGAGCAGGTTGGGTCCGGGCATGGCTGAGCACTTGCCTGGAATGTGGGAGACCTGGGTTTCATCCCGGCACCGTGGGGGCTCCCCCCACCCGCCAGCACTGTCAGCTAGATCCTTAGAACACTGGAAAGAGACGCCATGAGGCATCTCCGTCTGTCCGTCCTTCTGCCCTCCTCGACTGTTTCTGTCATACAGGTCTGGACTTTTTTCCAAGAAAAAAGAATCACAGGTTTCAGTGGAAAGATTATGGTTTGAGTCTCCAGCAGATTAGTTTAAATTTTAGCTCTGGCACAGGATGCTTTATTTTGCTGAGCTCTAGTTTCAAGTGTTTGGGAAAAATACAGGGCCAGAGGGACAGAGGTTAAGGCACTTGCCTTGCAAGTGGCTGACCCGATTCCATTCCCAGCACCATGTACCATCCTCTGAGCACTGCCAGGTGGGCCCAGACTGCCACACCTCCACCCTCCCACACCCCTGTCCCCCCACAAAGAGAGCATGTCTAGAGCCTGTCTTATACATGCAGTTGCTAGGTAAATACTATTATATTTACCTCTCAAAAAATAATCTCCCCAAGCACTACTAATGGGTATTGCAGTATGTACATTCAATTCTCAGAAACTCTGGACAAAATAAAAGTTTCCTCCAAGTGAAATACACTGCTGGGTTCCTGGGAGAGTGTTAGTGGCCCTCTGAGTTTGGAGAGGGTTTGTGACCCAAGGAGTGATGGCATGAATATATTTTCTGGAAGGAGAGCAGTATAATTTTTTTTCCTTCACTGTATCATCGGGACAATTTGAGATGCTTCACAATTTATTTTCAGCATTTTTGCAGGTATTATCTCTTTTCTGTGTTATAGATGATAAAATTGGCTGAAAATTTAATTTTTATGTAATGAAAATAAGATGCCTTCATTCAGTTTAAACTACCTGAAATCAAAACTGGTGAAAAATCCTAAATGTTTAATTTTTCTATGAATCTTATATGTAATTTCCTAATGGTTTATTCCCATTTAGTACCTGGAATCTTACATTCCTCTCATTGTGTACCACTTGAAATTGCCCTGATTAGAGAAGTGGTATGATAAAAACGTAGCTAAACAGATAAAATTAAGACTACATTTAAAACAAATCTGAATCTATTTATTTGAAGGGCATAATGCAGAAGCTGTTAAAGAGAACAAAATCTCGAATTACCTTTAAAGTACCTGAAATACCATTCTAAAACATCACCAGGTGGAATAATTCCACTCACAAATACAAGAGACCAGCAAATATAGCTTAATAACAAAGTACTTCCTTGGGTTAACAGTTGCATCAAAGAAGGTTGGAGAAGGGAGGGTGACAGAATGGGTGTCAGGGCACTGGAAGCGGGTCGGGGCACTTCGGTGGGATTGAGGCATGGTAACTACATCAAACCATAGAGTTGATACTGTTCATGAACACTGACCAAAAAATAATACAATTATGATCATCAAATACACAATTTGCACAGATAATACAAGGCATATTAAAACTAGTTCCAAGGGGCTGTAGAGAAAATACAGTGGGTAGGGCACTTGCCTTGTACTCAGCCAACACAGGCTCGATCTCTGGCACCCCATATGGTTCCCCAAGCACCGCCAGGTGTGATCCCGTAGCACAGTGCCGGGAATAAACCCTGAGCACCATTGGCTAAGGGTTTATTGGTTAAACTAAGACCAAAACTAATTTTAGTAGCTATAATGTATTTTTCTGACTGTTACTATAGCTATTCTAAAATAGACATGCATATTTATAAGTTTTCAAATAGTTATACCATCACCGATAGGTGCTTTGGATATTATATTCGTATATATTTGTACACACACACATTTGAGGGGGATGGTGGGTGGTCTACCCCCAGCTGTGCTCAGGGATTACTCCTGGTTCTCTGCTTGGGGATCACTCTTGGGGGCCACTGGGACCATACAGTGATGGGGGATCAAGTCATGCACTTTACCCACTGTACTCTCTCTGGCCTGGGAGGGGGCCTTGGCGGCGGGGTTGGCCTATTCCTGGCTTTGTGCTCAAGGATCAGTCCTGTGTTGCTCAAGGGACCACATACAGAGCCCAGGTCTGAATGGAGCTGGCAGCAGGCAGACATGTGCCTAAGGCCCTTCAGGGACTATTTCTCCACCCCAGGGCACATATTTTTATGTCACAAAATAGGACACAGGAAAATGGACGTTTGCCCTACAAAAGAGAGAATACGTCAGTAATGTAATTAGAAGGTAACCCCGCAGGGTGGGAAGAGTCCTGAAGAGAGTTCCCAGGTGTGCATGCAGGAGGCACTGGGTTGAGCCCCAAACTCTTGGGGTTTCTCGGTTCCAAAATAACAGAGTTCATAATTCAGAAGGAATTCTCATTTAGCCCACTTCAAAACAGTAACTTAGAGGCCCGAGTGATAGTACAATGGGTTGGGCATTTGTCTTGTATGCATCAAACCCCGGTTCAATCCCTAGCATTCCATATGGTCCCCTGAGCACCACCTGGAGTAACTACTGAGTGCAGAGCCAGGAAGAGCCCCTGAGCATCGCCGGGTGTGACCCCAAAAAGCAAAATAAATAAAAATAAAGCCAATGCATTAAAAAAATGAACAGTAACTTAGGAGTTCAGTGAGCACTTACTGTCCTGATTCTATTAAACATTTTTCTCTTAAGTAAATATACTTACCACAGAACACCATACAGAATGGTAGAACTGCATAGATAAACCTGAATTCTTTGTGACTCAACATGCTATAATAAAAGATATTAAACATAAATATTACTTTGTCACAGCACAAGTTTGACATATTTAAATGAGATGCAGTAAACATCTGATTTTCTATACTAAGTCTGAATGTCATGCTTCAAGACCAGCCCCCCTATTTAGTTACAGATACTATTATAATGTACAATATAAAGTGATAAGATAATTTAGCATTTGTTATAAAATTCTAGAGTAAAATTACATTCTAAAAATGTAGTTTTTATTTTAAAAATTTTTATTTCAAAAATTCTTAGTACCAGTGCATGTAAACCATGTTACTAACATATATATATATTTTTTTACTTTAAAACTTATAATTCTGAGGGTGCCAGTGGAGCTCAGTTGTACACATGCCTTGCATGTGTGAAGCAAGACCCTGGGTTTGATATCCGGCATTCCCCTTTCCCCCAATTCTGGTGATTTTAAATTTTGTGGAGAGGCCATACCTGGCAGTGCTGAGGGCTTACTTAAGGGCTCACTCCTGGCAGGGCTCATACGGGGTGAAGCCAGGTGTGCTGGATGCAGGGCAAATGTTCCATCCACTGTACCACCTCTCCAGGCTCTGGTAGGTTTTTTTTTTTTTTTAAGCAAATCAAAGTAGTTCCACTAGTTTTCTGTTTGTTTCGGGGGGGCGGGGGGGGACACCTGGCAGTGCTTGGAGGTCATATATAATGGTGTTCTGGGGTCCATGCAGTGATGGGATTGAACGTGGACCTCCCGAATGCAAGGCCTTTGAGCGTCCTTAGTTCCCCCCGGGGTGCCAGAAACTAAACCGAGGGTCTCACATAAGCAAGACGTGTGCCTTACTCTGAGCCCCATCCCTGGCTCTGGTTCAGCTTCTTCAAAGTTCAACTTCCTCAAACCAAGGATGTTAAGCAAACTGTAAACACAGGTATTCATTCAGAGCACCAGAATAATCAGAACTTTCTCTGTCTGCTTAAGTAGTCCCCACCAACAGATCACAAAGATAGCTTACTTTTTAAGAACTCGGTAACGTTAAAAAACAAAAACAAACCATTTGAATAAATAAAGTCTTACCTATAAACCAGCATCGTCCACACCACAGGGACCAAGAGTACCTGACTCCTCCTTGGTGCTATGAAGCAGCCGTGGATAAAGAAGGGCAAGTGTGTGCCCAGGATGGCGGGGAAGCCTTGGCTGAGGTACCAGTGCCAGGGGTGAGAGCCGTAAAAGGCGCCCACATTCTGCAGCACGTTAAATTTCAGAAAATTAAACTGAACCAGGGTCCACTGGCGTAATTGAAGGAAAGAGAAACAGAAACGTATTAGTGCCAAGCATGAATCTTTGGCATTCGAGAACGTGGCGGAATTTTTACATTAAATTAGGAATGAAGTCTAAAAACCAGACAATAGCTTGCATTAATAGTTTTGGCTAAGACATTATGAAATTACATATGGCAAAGAGGACACATAACTTGATAATTTTAAAGGCACTGGGCTCCAAATTTTGGCAGTCTCATTTCAGACACCTTTAAGTGACTTTAAAAGAAGTGAACTCAGAAACAGTGACAGAGAGGCTGGAGGAGGACCCAGGCCAGGGGACATGCCTTGCAATGGCACGGACCTGGGTTTGACTCCTGCCACCACATGGTCCCCACACTGCCAGAGCTGTCCTGCGTGGCTCCAGCTCTCCTGGGTCCTCACACCAAACTGTCCTTTCCTGCCTGGCTGAGTGCTGCCGGGGACCCCAGATCCCTGCTTAGAAGCACCTCGCCTCCCCACCACCCCCCCCCCCAGTCCCAAAGTAAGAATCAGAACATTATCGACAGTCATGAGATCAAAAACAAAACCCTGAAGAATAAAGTATAGTAGTTTTAATACTGAAGTTAACTTTAGGTCATTTACATGTTTTAACTATCTTATAAATTTGCCTCCAAAATGCCTTAAAGACTTCTTTAAGGGCCTTCAGATATGAGACACATGTTCTACCCCTGAGCTGTAACCCCAGGTCCAAAACAGACTCCACAAACATCACCGTGGAAAGAATCATAAATATAGTCCTCACATAGCAAATCGAGCCAAACGCACAGGTTGAGATTTTTGTTGTTTTTTAAATGTAGCACGTAGCATTTTAAGAAAATGATTTGCAAGGCCGAGGAGAGAGCTAAAAGGGTCAGAGCACATGCTTTGCCTGTGGGAACCCTAGGCTTGGTCCCTGAGTGCCCAAGTGTGCTCTCCGCCCAAAAACATTTACAAATTGTCTATAGGTTTGAGGCTCACAACACTCCCTGGTTCCCCAAGCTCTGTGCCAACAGTAAGCTTTGAGCACCAAACAGAGCAGCCACTGAGCACGTAGATGTGGCCAGGGGGTGAGGGCTGGGATGGGTGGGGGAGTCGAGGGTCAGAATAACAATAAATGATTAAACTGAAAATAGTTGTTAATGTATTTTTACATACTTGACCAAAAAAAATACGGTCGATTATCAGAGACAAACTCAAAGCGACAAATCTGAAAAACAAAATAGAGTGGTGGTTAGCATCGCGCCCTCCTGAAGGCCAGTACCAGTGGGAACTCGGCCAGCGCCTTGTCCTCCAAAGCCACGTCACAGCTCACTGCTGATGTTCCAGCAGCTAAGGTCTGACATCCTTCGGCTGTTACGGATGAGAAGCTGTATTAGCCAAACGTACAAAGTCATGAACACTGTATCTGCTGCTGCGTGACAACACACCAGCCCTCCCGCAGGGCACTGTGTGGACACTTCTCTGTTTCTGTGGGCCAAGGATTTAGCTGGGCCTCATGGCTCCAGGACATGGGGGTGGTGACTAGGGTGGCGGTGGGGGGTCTGCTGTCAGCCTCAGAGCTGCCGGTGGGCTTCGGTCTCCCTCTCCTTAAACCGGCCTCATGACATGCTACTCACCCGCCTCGGGGTGAGTCAGCCAGTGAGACTGGCACCCAGAAGTCTTTCTCGTTTCAGTTTTATGAAAGTGAAATTTCTGTATGTGCTTTTGTATCCAGTTTCCTTCAGGCAGGTTTGCAAGGTTTAAGCAGTTTGGGGGAGGGGGGACAGCAAATGCAATGGTTCACTCACCTACAGCAGTGTTTAGTATTTACTTAACATAGCATGACGTGTTTGCTTTGGTAGACACTGAACTTCTTTTAGCTACTGCGAATAGTGCTGTGAACATTGAATTAAATATCTTTTAGTTCCCAAATATGTACCTTTCTGTCAAGTATATATTTAGGATTGAAATTACTGGCACATAATTCTGCATACAAAAGTGGCCAGCATTAGCAAATAATTTCCAGAGTAGCTCTGCCAACTTCTGTTTCCATTGGAACAGATAAGCGTTCTGTATCCTTTCAAGTCATTTGAGTAGACTGAGCAGTTTTAGCAGTTTTAATTCCTTTGATTATTAATGAGGTACCTTTACAATCTCTTCTGAAGGACCTGTTCAGGTCATTTCATTAATCTTCTATTATTTAATTTTTGGGTTTTGGCCACATCAGGCAATGCTCAGAGCTTACTTCTGGCTCTGTACTCAGGGATCACTCCTAGCAGGGCTGAGGTACATGTGGGGAGAGCCATATGGGGCACCAAAGATCTAATCTGGGTTGGCTGCGTGCAAGACAACCATCCTCCCCACTGCTCTAGCCCTATCACGTTTTTTTTTTTTTTTTTTTTTTTTTTTTGCTTTTTGCTTTTTGGGTCACACCCAGCGGTGCTCAGAGGTTACTCAGTGCAGTGCGCACTGCACTCAGGAATTACTCCTGGCAGGGGATCGAACCCAGGTCGGCTGCGTGCAAGGCAAATGCCCTACCCACTGTACTATCTCTCTGGCCCCACATCTTATTATTTTTTAAAGATTTTTTTTCCAACTTCTATATATAATTGATGAGTTTTTTCTTTTTCCTGTGTTATAACTATCTCCTGGTCCGTGACTTATTTTTTCCTTCTGAGTGATGACTCTGATGAAAAAGTTTCGAATTTCACCATGTCCAGGTACATGGTTTCCTTTATAGTTAATATAGGGAAGCTAGGGAAGTGCTGTCTGCCTCAAAACCATAAAAATATTCTAGTATAGTTTAGAATAGAACCATTCTTTTGCCTTTACATTAAAATCTATGATTCCCTAGGATTTTAATTTTTTTTCTGCTTATGTAGCAAATAAAGATAAAAACTGGCCTCTCATAAGGATGGTCAACTGATTCTGTAATTATTGAAAAGACCATCCTTGGGGCTGGAGCGATAGCACAGCAGGTAGAGTGTTTGCCTTGCACGCGGCTCACCTGGGTTTCCAGCATCCCATAGGGTCCCCCGAGCACCGCCAGGAGTGATTCCTGAGTGCAGAGCCAGGAGTAACCCCTGAGCATCGCCGGGTGTGACCCAAAAAGAAAAGAAAAGAAAAAGAAACCATCCTTCTCTATATTTATTGTAATGCTGATGAGTATATACAAATTAGCCATTATGTCTGTTACTGGACCCTTTGTGTTCCACTGCTCCATTCGTTTTATCTTGCACTGATCTACTTGTCTCAGTTACTGTAATTTGTAGTATATCTTTTCTCTACAACACTTTCTCTTGAGGGGGTTGTTGGGGGGTTCCCAAGCTATGTTTAGTGGCCTGAGGTCCGCTCCCAGCAGTGCAATCCCAAACAGCAAGATAACTGGGATATCAGCACCACAGCCCGGCTGCTCTGGGACTTGCTGGTGCTGGGGTGGACCTCGGGGCTTTAAGCCAGGGTGTGCCCCTGCCCTCTGAGCTGTCTCGACAGGTCCCCGGTCGTCTGGTATAAAAGATGTGTTACTGAAGTTCTTAGCTGTCTCCTCTCAAAAGAATGAAAATGTCAATAAAGCAGGGACTTGTTTTATAAACATCTGGGATAGTACCTGTTACATCAGGAAAAAAATATTTGGAGAGTCAGTGTGAAGCTTCCAGAACATCGTGACACAGGAACCTGAGAAGTGACAGCAGCGGCAATTGAGCCCCCAAATGACACAGTCCCTTTTCAACAGCTACCAAAAGAACTGCAGAGTGAATATAGTATTCTGGGGAAAGAGCATGTTTCCAAGAGTCAGGATAGTCTCCCTGTCAGCAAATATTTAGGATGGCACTTGGGACAAGTCTGATTCTAAGAGCTCAAAATGTAGTTCAAATGCCTATTTCAGTCCAGATCATCACAGCAGCCAACACAGTTACTCTGCTTTTGGGGTGCTGGAGACTACTCTGAGTGCTAAAGATAATGAGAGCTATACTGTTCCCCCGGCCACATCCCCAGCTGCATGTATATACATGCAAGTGTACCCTGGCCATATCCCCAGCGCACGCGCATGTGTGTGTGTGTGTGTATGTGTGAATGGTGCAGGAGACCAAACACAGGACCTCGCATATGCAGGGTATGTAGCTACTGCTGACACACACAACCCCAGAACCTTTAAACATTTTACATTTCTCCAACCTCCCTTTTTATTCTTATACAAAATGAAGAGATCTAAATTCCTCATATCCAAAATTTGTGAAAATAATAACAGGTGATCATATAAAATTCCAATACAAATGTAAAATTTTAAATGTATCAGAAATATTTAGGTAATAATGCCTAAAGTTCTAAGAAAAATGGCACAATATTTATAAAGTTAAAACGTATCATTAAAATCCTAGATATAAAAAAATACAAATCTGGATTACTGATTCCTTACTCTGGCAATTCTTACATTAGGAGACAAATTTGCTGAAAGATATAAAATTTTGTCCATAGACTACAATTTACCTGCTATTAAGATTAGTAGATGGAGCACAGTTACACTTACCCTACAGGTAAGAACTGATGCAGAGTAAGGTCAAGCTTTCTCTGTTCTTGCCAGAAATGTCGAAAAAGCAGAGGAACCCACGGAATCAGAGCGGTGGGGCTTACACTTACCCTACAGGTAAGAACTGATGCAGAGTAAGGTCAAGCTTTCTCTGTTCTTGCCAGAAATGTCGAAAAAGCAGAGGAACCCACGGAATCAGAGCGGTGGGGCGGATCAGGAATGCAAGTGCCACTAGTGACGAGTATTTAACACTGGGAACAAGAAAATGTGTGGTCAGGAAAAGTAGGCAATACGTTTAGAAGTCATCCGCTGTTAACTCTGTCACAAAACGACTTTGTTTTTTGGATCTGGAGCCATACCCTGCATCATGCCGGGGCTACTCCTAACTGCTCAGGCAGGGAGAGGAGCTGGGTCCTGGCTGTGCTGGGGAATCATGGTGGTGGGGATCGAACGGGTGACCTACATGGACACCATCTGCTCACCCCTTTGTGCATTCTCTCCAGCCAGAAATAGTTTTTTAAAAAGAAAATGTGCTGGGGCTGGAGCAGTAGCACAGTGGGTAGGGTGTTTGCCTTGCACGTGGCTGACCCAGGTTCGAGTCCCAGCATCCCATATGGTCCTCTGAGCACCGCCAGGGGTAATTCCTGAATGCAGAGCCAGGAGTGACCCCTATGCATTGCCGGGTGTGACCCCCCCCAAAAAAAAAGTGCTTGTCACTATAATTTTATGAGATGCATAGCTCTTGGGCTGGAGTGATCGCACAGCAGGTAGGGCATTTGCCTTGCATGCGGTCGACCCGGGTTCGATTCCTCCGCCCCTCTCAGAGAGCCCGACAAGCTAACGAGAGTATCTTGCCTGCGCAGCAAAGCCTGGCAAGCTACCCGTGGCGTATTCGATATGCCAAAAACAGTAACAACAAGTCTCACAATTTGTTGTGAGATGTTACTGGGCCTGCTTGCACAAATTGATGAACAATGGAGGACAGTGCTACGGTGCAGCGCTACATAGCTCTTAAATTTTTCTCATCCATAAAATGGTAATTTCCAAGATTGTGAGAGGCTTCGGTAATAGCTCAGTATTTTCCCCTACTGGGAAACTCAAAATCATACTTCTGTTTAGATTTTAGCAACTGTTTCTTCTATGGGAACTAAAAGGATGCCCACTTCCTTTTCAGGGTCAAAGGTAACAAACTTTTTATGAACAGTATTTTCTTTTTTTTTTTTTTCTTTTTGGGTCATACCCAGCAATGCACAGGGGGTTAGTCCTGGCTCTGCGCTCAGGAATTACCCCTGGCAGTGCTCAGGGGACCATATGGGATGCTGGGAATTGAACCCAGAGTCGGCCGCGTGCAAGGCAAACACCTTACCCGCTATGCTATTGCTCCAGCCCCTGTGAACAGTATTTTCTATTAAATTTTCTTTACCCAGTTTGAATGTATTTATTTTCCCTGCAGTAATAAATCAAACCAAAAATTTGTGGTGCCCACTGGACAAGAGATCACAATGTGAAAATCTTTTAAGATTTTTCAGAAGCACATTTTAGAGACTTGTACACAGTAACATTCACATATCTCACCTGCTTATCGACTTTGAACCTTCCAGAGGATAGTAGAAAAGGGCAACAATTGTGAGAACAGTTTCCATGGTGTTTGTGAGAGTTCTGGTACAGCAATACCATGTGAACCAAGAGCATAACTGGCAAAAAAACTAAGAACAATTATGAGCAAACATACATGGGGTGGGAAGGGAAGCGAGTCTAAATATTGCAACAGTTAAGTTTCAAGGTAGCTGGTGTGTAAGCAGCCTACCTACACCAGTGATGTCGGGCAGGGAGAGTACCCCAGCAGTGCTCAGGGGCTTGGGAGTACTGGCAGCCTGGGGCCGGCAAGTCAGCATCCAGGCTCGGAGGCCACCAGGACCACACCTGGTGGTACTGGGGGGTCATGCAGTGCCGGGATCAGGTTGGGCCATTCAGCATGCAAGGCCTGGCCTAACCGTGAGCTCATTCTCTGGCATTCTGTAGGCTCAGACTGGGTTTTAGGCAGTTGTTTCCAACAGAGGCCATGCAAGATCAGATCTATATTTGTTAAAGTTATGAAGTTTATACTTCTCGGCCACCCAGGGGTCACACCCATAAGCCACCTCTGGCCGGCACCAAATGATTGTCACTGGCCACTCTCCAGACCCCATGGCTGCTTCTCCCGGAAGGAGCATAAAATGAGGTCCCTATTGCCATGCCATCGGACCCCGCGCCTGGCTGTTTTCACCCGGGGCACCCCAGGGGGGTGGAGGTGGTAGGTGAGAGCCCTCCCCACCGCAAGGGACCCACAGCCCCAGCAGCCAACCTCCACACCCAACCGCCGCCACACTCCAGACCGCTTTCCACATGCTCAGGCCCAGCCTCACATATAAGTGAGCATATTCCTGGACACATTCATGTGATGTGTCACGAGAAAGCGGTCACGCGACCCATCACATTACACTCCCTACCCATTTTCCATAATTACCACATCATATTTGATGGGGTTCAGATAGTACGCAACAAATCACAGAGGGAAAGGAAATATATATATACATGCATATATGCATATTTTCAGATATATATATACCAAAGCTCACATCACCCAAACCATAACAACATGTTAGTGATACCCTATAGAATGTCTTAATGGCTCCTGCCAAAATAGAACCATCTTCACACTGTTTCTTATATGGACACTTTTTTGTAAGCATGTTCAGCAGTTCTTCGTAACAGACAATACAAAATATATTCTTTTGGTTGTGTTTTGGGACAGGGATTGGAGTTTGGGATGGAAACATCCCAAATTTGGTGGTGGGAAGGTATAATGGTGGTGGGATTGGTGTTTGAATATTAAATGTAATCAAATACTGTGAACTAACTTATAAAATAAAAAAAAGTTTAAGGAAAAAGTTATACATGTGAGTACTCTCAAAATAGCATTGCACTGACATCTTATGTCCTAGTGATTTAAGACAAATTGTACGTTTTGGTGGAGGATTTTGTATTTTTTATGGAGGACTGCAACTCACAGCTGCATTCTCCTGGTCGGCAACTGTCTTTTAGTTCTGACAGGTATTTTTCGTCGCCTTGACCTGGATTGTCGCCCTGTTTCTTGATGAAACAGTCAGACCGAAAAGCAAGAAAAAAATGACTATTGGGGCCTAATTAAATTTTAATTTGGAAATTCATATTCAGTTTCTGTAAGAACTTGCAAACACAAGTATCATTAAGTGTAGAAAACAAATTTTGTCTTAAAAGAAACTTATAAGTTGATGAAAGGGTGTTGAAATGTGGTATTTTCTTCCTGTCTCTTCAACTCTAACCTTTGAAAAATGTTACTAGAGGCCTGAGTGATGGCAGGGCTGGTAGGGCGCTTGCCTTGCTTGAAGCTGACCTGGATTGGATACCCAGCACCATGTCTGGTTCCTGAGCCTACCTGGAGTGATCCCTGAGCACAGAGCCAGGAACAAGCCCCGAGTACTGCCCAATGGGACCCAAAACAAACAAAAAGTGCCCAGTTTTTATAAATTAACAGTGTGGCCTAAACTGGAAGAACCTCGGGCTGCCACCTTGGAGGATTTGAAAAGCATCACTCCTTTGCCATTTTAAGTTTAGCCCATAATAGTGTATACAGACACTCAATAAAGACCCTAAGCACCCAGGAATCTATTACCAAGGTCGGTCACAAAACCATAATTTAAGAAAAGGCCAAAATGAAGTAACGATTCTACAGAATCCAGTCACTAGAAAAATGGTATAAAATGGAAAAATCTATTTAGGACTGGATCGGGAAAGCAGAAATATTTCTCGACTATGAAAGATGCAAAAAATCCCCAAAGCCAGCCTTCTCTCCGCGTGCAGCTGCTTCAAACACTAAGGCCAGAGCAAAAGAAGCCACGGCTGTTTCTCGGCTGGTCTCTGGTGCCGGGAGTGTGGGAAGGGCACAGCGTTAAGGCCATCAGTTGGGCAGGCAACACTCAGGGTCATTCCCATAGAACCCAATGGAGGGTAGGCTCGAATTCCAGGCTCGAGGAGTGAAGGTGCTTCCAGGATTAGGGCGTGTCATGTCCTCTACTGCCCGGCTCAGCCAGGAGAGGCACCCCATGCACCACGGGCATCAGATGGTTAATTATGGGAGCACGTCTATCAGTTATGGGCGATTTCCTGAAATTGTTTTGGAAATGACCATTTCCCCCATAGTATGATTCCTCAGGAATAAAGAAACTGGCATTCTGCTTATTCAGCACTTACCACCCATCTGGCCACTTGCTGGTTTTCCAACTGCTTCATTAATGAGTAAAGTCTCAGGTCTGCTATAGCAGACAGAAATGCTTGGGTGAGTCTAGGAATCCAAATCTTCATTAGTCGAGGGGAAAAGAAAAGATTATAAAAACATTTGTTAGTTCACAGTAGAGTATAAGAAATCAGCTGTTCCAACTATCAGCTGAAAGCCTTGTATTTTGGGGGGAGCGGAGTGCTGGGGTAACCAGTGCTGGGGGAACCCCGAGGCTCTCCTGGCTCATGCTCAGGACTAAGGCAACAGTCCTTCCTTGTAGACTAGATATAACATATTCTTTTGGGCAACAGCTAAAATCAGCTACTTACATAATTTTAAGTTTGACAGTAGCCAAATGAAAAAGTAAAACAAACAAAACCTAACACCCAAAACGAATTTGTTGTTTTGTTTAACCTAATGTATCTAAAGCATTATAATTTTAACATTCAATCAATATAAGATTTCTAGATTTTAAATACATTCTTATTTTGTACAAGGTGTTGTGCTCGTTTTTTTCCATTTTCCCACTTGATTTACAAGGTTGTTGACGATGATTTGTTACAGGCATTCCATATCCCAGCCCCAATCCCACCCTACTGTAGCCTTCTCTGCACCACTGTAGCCATTTCCTAAGCAGCTCTCAAGCCGGTCCCTGTAGCAGCTCACAGTAATTCGTTTTATATTGGTTGGTAGCAGTGGCTAATGGAACAACTGAAAAAATACTTCAGTAAGAGAGATTTTATGAAAATTGTTCTATCTACTTTGGAGACTGTAAGTCCCTGTCTGAGGGTTTACTAAGCTGTTGTTGCTAGCTGAGCCTGGATTCGTTTTTTCACTTGAGCTAGTTGGCTTCTGCCTGACATTCCCTTCCAGTATGGTGTGTGAGATGGGATGGGATGTCAGTACTGCAGAGTTTGGGGATATCACATGGCTACAAATGTGGCCACACACTCCAGAAAATCCAGAATGTTTAACAGGGAAGTGAGCTCCCATGGCAGTGGTGGTGATGGAATGCGGGCGTTGATGAAGCATGGCCTCCAGGGCTTCTGGAAGCCCAGTGTTTCCCTTACCAGCCATGCTGCACGTGTTTGGTAGTTGTGGGCGGCTAGAAACTGCCTGAATTCTGAGGCTGGCACAGATTCATGGACTGGGTGTTGGACAGCACAAGTTTAAATAAGCTCTCAGGAGAGGGGCCAGAGAAATAGTACAGCAGGCAAGATGCGTGCCTTGCATGTGGCTGACACAAGTTCAATTCCCAGCACCCCATATTCCCTGAGCACCACCAGGAGTGATTCCTGAGTGCAGAGTCAGGAGTAACCTGAGCATTGCTTGGTATACCCTCTCCCCCCAAGAAAAAAAAAAAGAGAAGCTACTGGGAAGAACACCAAGTTCTGAATATATAAGCCTAGACCTAGTGTTAGTTTTATCTTCCACTTGCTATGACTTCAATCTTGCTTTTTCTTGGACCCCTTCCACCTTCAAAATTACATACCGTTCCTTAGCCTCCGCATGAGGTTAAGGATGACGGAGCACCAACATCCTCAAGATCTCTACCTACCCCATTTCCAAGTAAAAGCAAATGACCGAAAACAACAACCTACAAACTGGTTTTATAGAACTAAACTTCTCCAGCTGGGGAGGGTGGAGAGTCTGACTGGGGAAACATGCTTGGCGGCCGCGACACCTCCGTGGAGAGAAGTGAAACACTCTGGTGGAGAGTATTGGGTTGGAATGTTGTGTGCATGGAGCCCTGTCACGAACGGGGCTGTCAATCATGGTGCTTCACTTTTTAAAAAAGATCAAAGAAAGGGGCTGGAGCGACTGCACAGCGGGTAGGGCATTTGCCTTGCACGCGGCTGACCCGGGTTCGATTCCCAGCATGCCATATGGTCCCCTGAGCACTGCCAGGAGTAATTCCTGGGTGCATGACCCAGGAGTAACCGCTGTGCATCGCCAGGTATGACCTAAAAAGAAAAAACAAACAAAAAATATCAAAGAAAATACATGAACTTAAACAATTTGTTTTAAAGTTTGTTGGGGAAAGAGGTGGGAATAGGGGGAGCTTTCTCTTGACAATAATCAAAAAAGCATACCAGGTGCATCAGCCATGATGCCTCTTAGAGAAATACGAAGTCCTCACGCTTAGAAACTCTTTCAGGAAATAACCTGCTTCCTGGGAGCTATGATCCTAGAGGACATCATCACAAATGGCTGCCTATGGTCCAGGTTTTATGGTTGCCACCCGCCTAATCTGGAAGCTGACAGGTAGCCCTGAGGGAAGACTGTGCTCCTTCCTTCCACCTGTGTCAGCCGCAGCAACTTCATTGCTGCTCTAAATGCTCCTTCCTGGGTGAAGCTTGAGTGTCTCATAATGAGGAACTCCAAACTGCATGTGGCAGAGCAGAGTCCTGGATAAAAAAATTAGCTAGGGGCCAGGTTAGGTGTTTGCCTTGCAAGAGGCCAATCCGGCTTTGATCCCTGGCATCCCCTGTAGTCCCCCAGAGCCAACAAGAAGTAATTCCTGAGTGCAGAGTCAGGAGTAAGCTCTGAGCACTGCCAGGTGTGGCTCCCTCCCCCACAAATTCACCTAGAACCTGAATGTCTTTCCAGACTTCTTTGGAATTCTGAGTCCCTACCCATGCAGAAAACAGAGAAGGTCCTGAGAACAACATGGTGACAGTTGGAGACAGAGCTACGTTTGCACCATTAGTTCTCCCTTTGGACCTTCTGGCAGTCACAGTCTCCAGAGACCCACGATTGAGGAACTGCCACCCTCATTCACTCTGAGGCCTGATTAATAAAGAATACAATGATGGTGTGCACATTAGTATGTTTTTGTCAATTTCCCCCCTAAATTTTAACTTCAGTACTAAATACTGGGGCTGGAGCAATACGGGCTGGAGCGATAGTACAGCGGGTAGGGTGTTTGCTTTGCACGCAGCCAACCGGGCAGATCAGAGTTCGATTCCTCTGCCCCTCTCGGAGAGCCCAGCAAGCTACCGAGAGTATTTGGCCCGCCCGGCAAAGCCTGGCAAGCTACCCATGATGTATTCGATATGCCAAACACAGTAACAAGTCTCACAATGTTACTGGGCCCGCTCAAGCCAATCGATGAACAACAGGAGCACAGTGACAGTGACTAAATACTGAGGGACTTCTGTGCATTTCATCTTAAGAACATATATCAAACTTAAAAATCATAAAAATAAGGCCCCGTCCTCATTAGTATAGTGGTGAGTATCCCCACCTATCACAAATCATAAAAACAATATAAAGGACTGCTCCTAAGTGATTCTTTGGTGAGCTGTACTTCTAAAGTCGAAGTTGTCTATAACGTGGTCACTCTGCACATCTGCAGAGTTTGACAGCACTGCTCATGCCAGCCACTTTCATGTTGTTTTGGCTGAGGCATCACTGTACTTATCTTTGGAATTATGGGAAGTCCAAGATACAGTCAGGATTTAGTAAGAATAGCCTTTTAAAAAAAAAAAACAAGCTTCATACAGACACAGGGAATGGAAAGATAATTTACGTTCATGGCTTGGAAGGATTAACACTGTAAAAATAGGCCTCTTACCCAAAGATTTAGATAGAGTCAGTGCAATTCTGCCAAAATCCTAATGACAGGGGGCTGGAGCGATAGCACAGCAAGTAGGACATTTGCCTTGCACGCAGCCGACCCAGGTTCAATTCCCAGCATCCTATATGGTTTCCCGAGCACCACTAGGGGTAATTTCTGAGTGCATAAGCCAGGAGTAACCCCTGTGCAACACTGGGTGTGACCCAAAAAACAAAAAAACAAAAAACAAAAAAATAAAAAAAACCCCTAACGACATTCTTTAAGAACAAATATAGTGGGATTCCTCTATAATCATAAAATACCCCAAATAGTTAAAGCAATTATGAATGAAAGAGTAGGGTTAGCCGGTTTTCAGATTACGAACTACTACAAAGCTATAGAAATCAAACACATGGTACCGGAATAAAAACAAATTCCATGGTATTGTATGGAACATAGTATGGCATTGGAATCAAAATATGCAGATCAATGGAACAGAACCAAAATTCCAGAAATAAGTCCTCAACTGTATGTACAGCTAATTTATAATAAATCAAGAGCATAAAATGGAGAAAGGAGAATGTCTCTTCAAAGAAACATTGAGAAAATGACAGCCACATTCATGAGAATGAAACTGGACTCTATTCTCAACCATGCACAGAAGTTAACAAATGAATTTGGATTAATTTGAATTAATTTGGATGTTAGGTCTATAATCATGAAATACACAAAATAAAATTTGGACGAAACGGGGCTGGAGCAATAGCACAGCGGGTAGGGCATTTGCCTTGCACGCGGCCAACCCGGGTTCGATTCCCAGCATCCCATATGGTCCCCTGAGCACCGCCAGGGGTAATTCCTGAGTGCAGAGCCAGGATTAACCGCTGTGCATCACCAGGTGTGACCCAAAAAGCAAACACACACACACAAAAATTGGACAAAACATTCCAAGATACTGGCTTTCAGGATGTATTCAGGGATTAATGAATCCCCAAATCTCCATGCCAAGTGAAGCAAAAGCAAAACAGGGTTAAAACAAACTGAAGGTTCTACATAGGAAAAATACTAACTGCAAAAATGAATACTACCACAATGAATGAATACTAATTAATCAGTAATACTAATCTCATGCTACTAACTGGAGAAATGTGTATATATTTGATAATACATAATAATAATAATACATCTGACAAAACACTAAGAACCAAGATATAGAAGGAACTCAAAATTCAAGAAAACAAACATCAAAAAAGGAGGAGGGAGAAGAGAAATACAGACAGGTCAGGAAAGCAGACAGATCAGCAACAAGCACAAGGGGAAAATGCTCATCCTCACCTGGGAAAGAGAATTAGTAAAACAATGGGACCCCAGCTCACACCTGGGAGATGCCTACACCCACCATGAACAAAGTGTTAGTAGGTGTGGAGAAAAGGAAACTTCACACTGCCAACAGGAATGTAAAGCAGTCCTGCCTCTCTGGGAAGCTCTCAAACAGATAAAACTGGGTCTACCTTAGGATTCATACAATACATGAACACTAATTCCCAAAGATACATACAACACACACCCAGATTCATTGTGTGGCCATTTAGCAAGATGAGAGGATAAAGATGCCGCCTATACAGAACAATGGAGTATTACTCAGCTATAAGAGAAGATGAAGTTTTGCCCTTTTGTGACATGAATGGAACTGGAGGCGTCATATTAAGTGAATTGAATCAAGGACAAAGATTGGATGGTTTCACTCACTTGCATACTGAGAAGCAAAGCACGGGGAGACAAACTAATGGGGTCCAAGCACAAAGCTGTGGGCACCAGAGGGGTGGGGGCTGAAGTGGGGAGGGGGTCTAATGGAGTTGGGGGGTGTAAGTGTTACTTCAGTAGTGACTGCCGTGAGAGTATAGACTTTCAAGAAGCATGCATGAAACTGCACCCTTCAAAAAGTCATGTAATTTCAATCTCACTTAAAAAAAACCAACAATCTCATCACAAAACAATACCATTTACTTAATATACATTAGCTGTTAAAAAGCATCACATCTACTTTTAGTATTTTAGTATTTAAACTTACCAGCAACTGGACACTATCTTTCCCCAAAAGATGGAGAATCTTATAAATGCTTGCAAAGATTAGAGGGTAAGTATAGCCCCTCAATCTTTCTGTCCACTCCCAGGTCAAATAGCCGTAAGTACTCATATTAAGGACGAAGGTTCAGTGGCACTGATATAACAAATTATATATATATTTCCATACATAAAACTACTTGGAGATAATGGCTCATTCTTAGAAATTATTCCTTAGTCCCTGGCATCACAAAATAAAACAAAACCAAACCCTCAAACTACTTTATTATTGTTTATTTTGGAGTCACATTATTTTTTTTTCCTTTATGGCTTTGGGCCACACCTGACTGCTCAGGGCTTTCTCCTGACTCTGTACTCAGTGATCACTCCTGGCTGGCTCAGGGACCATAATATGGGGTATTATTGCTCTGATCCCAGTCACATCATCTTTTTTTTTTTTTTTTTTTGCTTTTTGGGTCATATGCGGAGATACACAGGGGCTACTCCTGGCTCATGTACTCAGGAATTACTCCTGGGAACCATAGGGGATACTGGGAATCGAACTTGGGACCACTGTATGCAAGACAAATGCCTTACCCACTGTGCTATCACTCCAGCCCCATTATCTTTTGATAGGCATAATATGGGCCATACCCAGGAGTGCTCTGAGGCAGTCCCAAACTACTACTGGATTGTTTGGGGGGTCACCAGGGCTATGCCAGGCTTGTGGGGAGCAAACTCGGCTGTCATACATGCCAGGCTCATCCTCAATCACTGTCCCTTTTTTGATTTCAAAAGGCTAACTATTAAATTCAACATCTCCAAGGTAAGACTGACTGTCTTACTTCATCCGTCTCCTCAGTACTGAGGCTCATGGCAATACATGCTGATGACTGAACCGAAGACATCAACATCAAAGAAAGACACAGAAACGTCAGCATAAACTAATGGCACCCTCAGAGGAAAAAAAAAATACATCACTCAGTGTGGAAAAGACACTGCAAAGGATATTCGAAAACCATGTGATGTGCAACTTCCAGAGACTGCCAGTATTCATCCGGAACAAAACTTGTCCGCACGAGAAAGCAGTTACAGACTCGGAAGGCGACAGTGAACAGGACCAGGTAAATGCTTTCACCCATCAGATCTGGAAAACAGAACCCAGCAGGTGATGATGGCACTCACGGGGCAAGGTGCGCCCCGCCCTCCCCAGGGCAGAGGGGCCCCGCGGACACCCGGGCCGGCACGGCCCCTGGCTGTGCTCCAGGGACTCCGGGGATGCAGGTGTGACCTGACCTGCCCTGCCCGGTGCTCTCTCTCCAGCAACTGCAACCCACCCGAGCGCGCAACACTGCTCTTTCCTAGAATCCCAAAGCGCTGCCTGCGCCTGCAAAACTTAAAATAAAAAATAATAATAATAAAAAAAGAGGTTGCTTTCAGCTGCAGCCCAGCCCGCGCGGCTCCCGGGGGGGGAAAGCCGGGGGTGGGTCCGGAGGTCCCTGCGGGTGCGCTCTGCGGCGGGGCCGGGGCTGGGGGGTCTCGGCCCCCTCCTCGGTCCCCCACCAGGGCCGCGTGGGAGGGGCGAACGCCGAGAGTCGTCAGCGCCCGCCCCCGACTCTCGGCGCCAAGAACCTTCTGCCCTCGGCGGGTCTCGGGCTCGAGCGGGCATCGCGGGGGTCTCCGGGTCGCGCCGCCCCCGCGCCTCCCGGGGGTCCCGAGGCGGGGGGGTGGGGGGAGGGAGGCGCGCGGCCGACTTGGCCGCCCTCACCTCGGCCGCGCGCCGGGCGCTCCTGGGCGCCCAGGTACCGCGCCGACTTCCTCTTGCGCAGCTTCACCTGCGGGCCGCGGGACGACAGGCCGCCGCCGGCCCGCGCTCGCTGCATGGCGCGGGGCTGGGGGCGCGGAGCGGGGGCGCGGCCAGGGCGGGCGGCGGCGGCGGCGGCGGCGGGAGCGGGGAGCGGCGCGCGGCCGCTGCGGAAGTTTGGGCCCCGCCGGCCGCCGTCGCCCGGGGCGCGAGGGCTGCCGGGAAAGGTGCCTCGTCCCCGCCCACTCGGCGGCCACACACGCGCGCGCGCGTGGGCCGGGCTCATCGCTTCTACCGCGGCCTCGGGGTCCCGGCGCTGGTCGCGGCCACTGCTGGGGGTCGCGGGGTTCAGACGGAGCTGAGACGTGAGTGTCGGCGGCGGGCCGGGACGCTCGCGAGGACGCACGTGCACGAGCACCGGGGCTGAGGCTTCGGGGCGCCCCTCGGCGTCACCCGGCGCAGGCGTTTTCCCCCCGCACCCCCGACGCCTCCCCTTGCTCGGGGGCGCCTCCCCTTGCAGCCCCGGCGTCTCCCCTGGTTCGGGGGCGCCTCCTCCTGCAGCCCCGACGCCTCCCCTTGCTCGGGGGCGTCTTCCCCGGCAGCCTCGGCGCCTCCCCTGCTTCGGGGGGCGCCGTCCGCCCCGGGTGTCCGGGGTCTCTCCCGGTGACGCCCACCGCGAGGATCCGGGCTCCCAGTCCCCGACTTGCCTCCCTGGCACCCCGACCTCATTCCCCCACCCCTTTAAGAATGTTGTACTCGACTCCGGAATAGTTTCTAGAAGCATCTAAGCAGCGTGTCCCGGGAAATCAGTAACCGAGCGGTGCCAGCGACACACACAGCACAGCCCGGTGTGAACTCGTTGAAACCGAGATACCGAGCACGAGACGTTGCATCAGATTTATACGTGACCATTTGGGGTGGAATCCTTTCAGATTAGCAATCGTACATGGGAAGATATTTAATCAGGTTTGCCACTTGCATAGTTGGTTTCCAGCTATGGATCCAGTAGACGTGACTTGAATGAATGTCTTATTTAGGCACCGTGGTCTGTAAGGCCTTTAACAACAGATCCAGGGCATCAACTGGCCAGCCACAAATGGTCACCAGTGTCCGCCTCTCCACCGATGGTCCCAGGGCCCCTCCCCTAGCCTCCATCCTGCTCCTTAGCAAACCCAGTTTTAAGGAAAACTGACTTGGATCACATGCTTACGTGAGCGTTGACTCAGGGATTTGATGTCCTTCTAACCTGGTACCTCTCTGTCACCCAAATCACTGAGACCTTGGCAGGCAGGTCCAGCCCCTAATCTCAGCCATTTCCCTGTCTTCCAAAGGGAAGGGGGAGCAGGGCTTCTCCTCTGACTCAGTTAACCTGACACTGACCCGTTGCATCGGAGTATTCCATTCACACCTTGTCTCTCCTCTCACCTGTTGGATATTTGGACTGTTTCCGTACCCTGGTAGTGAACTCAGACAATGACTATAGATGCACACATCGTTTGTCTTACTTATTTTTTGTTATTTTTGGGCCACACCCCACAGTGCTCAGGGCTTACTTCTAGCAACTTACTTGCTTACTCAGGGATCTTACCCAGGGATCACTGGTGGCAACTCAGGGAACCAGGTGCCCTGAATCCGAGTTGACTGAGCGCAAGGCAACTGTCCTGCCAGCTGTAATTTCTCTCCAGCCCCCTCATACTTCCTTTCTACTCAATGTTTTTGTGTTTTGCCCATCCCTGCTCCCTTGAATCACTTCAGGCAGGTTTTCAACCAAAGCTTGTTTGATTCACTTGTCATTTATCTCATTGCAGAATCCAGAAAAACACATTGGATTGTATTTGAGCATTATTATGGGCAAGCTAGTTTCAGTCTGGGTTCTGCCACACCTTCTGGCTAATAGTGTTCTAGTAAAGAAAATACATAAAAGCAAATCAGCCAGTATCTCCTTTGCATTATTTTTGTCAAAAATGAATAGCAAATGAATTTTATTCAGTGTTTCATTGTAGTGTTTTATCTTTGCATGTTCCTTTCATTTTTCTTAGCAAACGTGTTTCCAGAAGGCTTGAAATAAATAGTAAAGAAAGATTCTTTATGAAAAGTAACTATTCCTACTTCCATGTGATTTTTAGTTGTTAGCTTTTTCAGAAGCTGGCTTTATGGGGTATCTTTAAAGATGGAAGGGGGGGGGGTCAGTGCAATAGTCCATAGGGCACTCGCCTTACACTCAGTTGACCCTGGTGGGTTTGAGTCTTAGCACCCTAGGTGATCCCCTAAGCCTTGCCAGGAGTGGTTCTAGTGCAGAGCCAGGACCAGTGGGTATGACCTAACCCTCCCCCCCAATAAACATAAATAGGATTTGCTTCCACAATACCCCTCACTTTGCCCTGATACTATTCTGTAATAGAAGAGAACTTACTTTTGTCTTCTCCCATCCAGTAACTCTATTTTCAATATTGCCTGTATATTTGTAGTCCTGTTATAATTATATCAGCGATATTTATATATTATCCCTGAAACGTTGTTCATTCTTGAGTGAAGTCAGGATGTGTCAAAGGAGATCATGCTGAATTATTATTTTTTCCCCTATTTTCTTGTGCGCAGATCTGAAGAGATACCCTGACCGTGGCATGTGATTTTTCCAGACAACGTTGGCACCTTGCTGTGTTGAAAATGTTTGGGAGATTGACGTTTCCACAACTGCTTTTTGCCAGCATCCTTGGAATTGCTGGAGGAATATATATTTATCAACCAATATTTGAACAGTATTTCAGAGATCAAAAGGAATTAAGAGAAAACGTGAAATCAGCGCCAGATTCAAAAGAGAAGAAAAGTTAATGCTACATGAAGTTGAATTGTAATTTCTTAATGTTCCTTTGAAAATATACTTTGGTAATAACCTAAAATTTTCTCTAGTACATTTTTAAACCTAAATTATAATGATTTTTAGTAATTTTTGAAACCAGCACTGTTAATTTCTAATGTTTATTGTAATTTTACTTGTAGTGTCTTTTCTCCAGAAAATGATCTGTGATTTCCCTTTAACTAAAAACTTGAATGTCTTGGGCCCGAGCGATTGTACAGCCTTGCATGTGGCCGACCTGGGTTCAATCCCTGGCATCCCATATGGTCCTCTGTGCACTGCCAGGTGTAATTCCTGTGTGCAGAGCCACAAGTAACCCCTGAGCATCGCTGGGTGTGACCCAAAAAGCAAAAATAAAAATAAACTTGAATGTATTAAAAAGTGATTTGTTTCCTAGTCTATGTTAACTTTTCTGGGAATGCAGCATAGACAGTATCTTGAGCTGAATGTTTATAAAATAGCTAGAAATGCTATTGCTAAGTTTATAAATGAGATGAGCCAAGTTAGCTGTTTCAGGAAGAATACCTCTCAAATAATCTGTAATTCAGTATGCTACAGTATAGTCTTTCAACCTTGACGCTTTCCTGTAGGAATAAATTTGGAATTTTTGAATTGAATCAGAATGTGATTGTCGAGGGGACATAGGCTGGCGGTAGAGCTGACATGTGTTAGTCCTGGGTTAAATTCTGGGTCTGTTCCACAGCTTTGTAGAGTATGGCCACAAATAAACAAAAACCTGTAAAGAAGAAAGGAAATGAATATAATTACATGCATTAAAAGTGCTTTCTTTTATTAAGAGCAAATTTTAACTTAGTCTCAGCTATATTGAAAAGGGCTGGAGCGATAGCACAGCGGGTAGGGCGTTCGCCTTACAAGCGGCCAACATGGCCGACCCGAGTTCGATTCCTCCGCCCCTCTCGGAGAGCCCGGCAAGCTACCGAGAGTATTCGATATGCCAGACACAGTAACAACAAAGTCTCCAATGGAGACGTTACTAGGCCCGCTCGAGCAAATCGACGATCAACGGGAGGGCCTTTACCTTTACCTTATATTGAAAAGAAGGTGAAGAAAAACAGAATTAGCACCTGTTCCTTTATAAATGTAAACAATACAGAAATGAACAAAGTAGGGATTATTGTGTGTCTTGGTTGGATCAGTGGCTCTGGGGGATGGGGGGGGGACCCTAATTCATGTGTTCTGACCAAACTGGACCCTCAGCCCAGGTCCCTTTAACAGTTCCCTTGAACTTCCCCCAGGGCTGGGTAATTCAATTTTTTTTTTTAATGTCTGAGCTCATTTATGTAGATCATAGTCCCCGTACCACATGTCTGCTGGGTACCGTGTCATGTCCGAGCTGGCCTGGAGCAGCCACAGTGGAACGGTACGGAGACAGATAGGAGGCGTGGGACTGCAGCTTCTGTCCACCTGGCAAGGCCACTCCTGTTGGTGTCAGACACGCCATGTGGTCCAATTCAAAGACAGGGCAGGACAGAGTTTTCTTCCTAGATGGACTTTCGGGTCCTGTGCCAGTGGGCAGGAGTACATGATTCTTTTCCTATTCAAGGCATGAGATGCTGATGCAATACCAAGCTAAATTGAACTGATTTTGATTCTCCCCTTTTTGTTGGTTTTTACCCGGTGGTCCTTAGGGCTCACTACATAGTGCCAGGGGTCCAACCCCAGTTGGCCGTGTGTAGAGCAAGCCCCTTTTCTGCTGGACTGTCATTGGGCCCACTGATCCCTCCCATCAAAATATATTGGCCATCTGTGGTCATGTACCAGCTCTCAGAGGGTGAGCTGATTTTTTTTTCCGATAAAGATATTGCTGCTTTTCAAATCAAAGCCATGAGATATCATTTCAAATGGACAAGGATTTTATGACAATAGCACTGTAGCACTGTCCTCCTGTTCATCGATTTGCTCGAGCAGGCACCAGTAATGTCTCCTTTGTGAGACTTGTTGTTACTGTGTTTGGCATATCAAATACGTCACGGGGAGCTTGCCCAGCTCTGCCATGTGGGTGGGATACTCTCGGTAGTTTGCTGGACTCTCTCAGAGGGACGGAGGAATTAAACCCGGGTCGGCTTTGTGCAAGGCAAACGCCCTACCCGCTCTGCTATGACAATAAGGAAGACAAATCACAAGTGTTGGCCAACAGGTGGAGAAACAAACCCTGATACACCAGAGGTGGGAATGCTGCTGTTAAGAAAGAACCCGAGGGAAATGGGGTACAGCCTAGTGGCAGGGGACCCCCTTGGATGAAAATGACCCTGCCTCTTTTCCTAAGTGTTCCCACAAAAACCCGTACATAGATGTCCATTCATTGACACTATATATATATATATATATACACTTGATACTTCCAATAGCAAGTGTCATTATTGTAATAGTGAAAAAGGAAATTCTCTGGGCCACGGAGCGCTCAATGGGCTGGACGCGTGCTTTAAAGTAGGAGACCGTTGGTTTGATCTCTGTCATGTTATGGTCTCCTGAGCACTGCTCTATGTAGCCTCAAGAACCAAAAACTAAAGAAAATACAACTATCTGTCAACTGGGGTAAGGAGAGTCAGAAGTTATCGCTAATAGATGGTGGGTTTCTTTTTGGAGTGGTGAAAATGTTCTAGATAGTGGTAACCAACATATAGCTTTTTGTAGGCCACATCTGGCAGTACTCAGAGTTTACTCCTGACTCTGTGCTCAGGAATTACTCCTGGTGGTGCTCAAGACCATATGGGATGAAAGGAATCAAACCTGGGTCAGCTGCATGTGAGCAAGACAAGAGCTTTACCCGCTGTATTATTTCTCTGGCCCAAAACATACATTAAAAACAACTGAATTGTACACTTTAGAAGGGTGTGCTGTTGGGTGTATATCTGGGGATTAGAACCTCACCTGGCAGTGCTCTGAGCTCACTTTTGGCTGTATACTCCTGTCATCCTGGTGGGGCTTGGGGATACTGGGCATCAAACCCACGTCTGCTGCACGCAAGATAAGCCCCTGACCTGCTGTACTATCTGCCCCTCAAAGAGTGACCTTCATTGTATCAACTACATTTCAACAAAGCTGTAGAAGTGTGTCCAGGGGCAAAGTGCTAGTACAGGTGTAGAGTGCCGGCCTTACATGTGGCCAGCCTGGGGCCAATCCTGGCACTACACGATCCCCTATGCACTGCTGACAGTGACCTGGACACTGCTGGGTGTAGCCCCAAGCCCAAAAATATACTAAATGCATCCAAAATACGATTAAGTCCGTCAGTTGTTTTGTGTCACCATATAGCTTTGTATTGTAAGATTTGTGGCCGGTTTGGAGGATAACTAAAGTGGAAGGTCTCACCTGCCTTGTGTGTGGGGGGTCCTGAGTTGAATCCCTTGCAGAGCATAGTGCCTCGACCTCTCCTGGTGACCCCCAAACAACCAGCAGCATCACTGGTTCTGAGCACTGAGCCATCAGCCCAAGGACCGGGCTGTGAGCTTCTTCCTACCCTAGGTTTGGCCGTCTAAAAAATACTTGCCTACAATTTACCACAGAACCATCACTTAATGTACAGTATGTTCACCACAGCATAATCAACACTATCAGCCTTCAAAGAGTTTTTCCGTGGAGTTTTTGCGAGGCCTCGAAAGGTGAGTTGAATGGGGTTATCAGCTCGTGCTCGCAAATGCTTGGGCATGGCTTTCTTAGGGCAGGCAGAACTTCTGACCCAGGGCCCCTCATCCTGTCCTTTCTCTGTGACGACTTGGTGTCTGTAGAATGTGTCTCCAAATTGTTTTGGTTTGGGGGCCGCACCCAGCCGTACTCGGGACTTACTCCTGGCTCTGTGCTCAGGGATCACTTCTGGCAGTGCTTGGGGAACCATGTGTGGTCTGGGGTCAGCTGTGTGCAAGACGAGTCAATCCCCGTATGATCTCTCTGGCCAAAATGAAGATACTAGAATGTGATTAGAACTCTTTTTGGTGGCTGAGGGTGGAGAGGTCATTGGATAACCCTCCGGCAGTGCCCAGTGATTTCTCCTCATTTTGCTCAGGGATCACTCCTGGCAAAGCCGGTGCTCAAGCTGAGTCTGGCTCATGCAGTGCAACGTGCCTTCACCCCTGTACTGTCCAACTGCTTGGTTTGAGGCCACATGTGACTTCGCTCAGGGTTTACTCTCAGCTCTGTGCTCAGGGATCACTCCTGATGAGTTCAAGGCATCGTATGGAAGACCAAAGATCCAGTGCAGAGCAAATGCCCTACCTGCTGTACTAGCTCACTTTCTCACCTGTGTATAGTGAATGTTCCTAGTATTATGAACATTTGTATGTGAGTATCTGAATTCTGTTTTCATGTTTGGGTCCTGCTTTTAGGAAAATACATGTATACGCATATACATGTAAAAATACATCTATTTTTAGGAATTCGTGGGTCCTATGCTAGCTCTCTGTTTAACTGCTAAATTTTTTTCTTCCAAAACATTAGTATCATTTTACATTCCTACCAACGACCATGTAAGGATTTCAGTTTCTCCACAGCCCACTTGTTATTTTTATGTTTCTTAAGAAAACTCTGGCCGGGGGCTGGACAGACAGTGGAGGGGGTAATGCTCTGTCTCACACAGCTTGGTGCCCTGATACCATCCAGGAGGTATGGTCATGGGCTACACAGGGACACAGCCTGGGGACCTAAGCACCCCTGGACTATCCTGGCACGCTCAGACAGCCAGCACCACATCTTCAGGCCTCACGGGGGCACATGGTTTGTCTGAGGGTGGCCAGGGTGGCCTCCCAGCTGCCTGGGCCTGGGGACTCCTCACCAGAAACAAAATAAGGCCAACCTAGTGACAGGGCATTGCGGTTTTGATCTGCATTTCCCTAATGATTAATGACATTAGTTTCTTTTCTTATGCTTGCTAGCCAATTTTGGCATAGCACAGCAGGTAGGGCATTTGCTTTGCACGCGGAAGACCCAGGTTCGAGTCCTCCATCCCTCTCAGAGAGCCCTGCAAGCTACCGAGAGTATCCTGCCGGCACGGCAGAGCCTGGCAAGCTCCCCGTGGTGTATTCGATATGCCAAAAGCAGTAACAACAAGTCTCACAATGGAGACATTACTGGTGCCTGCTCAAGCAAATCATGAACAACAGGAGGACAGTGCTACAGTTAGCCAATTTAAATTTTTTAAAAATCTATTTTAATTCTTTGCTCCTATTTTTTTTTAAAAAAAATTCATCTCAACCAGTTTTTTTCTCCTTTTCCATTTAAATTTGAGACACTGCAGTTCATGATATTGTTCACGATAGGGTTCCCCCAGTCGCCATTCCCTCTGCCATTTGGCTGGGGGGCTCCACGCCTCCTGCCTCCCACGGCCCATTCTGTAGACCAGTTCTCAGGGCCTGGTTGTCCTTGATCACTTGCTGTTTCCTTCCTAGGATCCTTTCTGTCCCACATATGAGAGGTCATTCTGTGTTTGTCCCTCTCCTGGCCAGTGGACCCTGCGTGACACTCTCCAGATCCATCCATATAGGCAGCAAATCATGTGATTTCATCTTACGGCCAAAGAGCATTGCATTGTGTGTATGTGTCATAGTTTCTTTATCCACTTGGTTATTTCCATATCTTGGCTACTGTGTATAGTAGCCTTTTGTTCCTTATTAACTAGATTGTCTTGTCTTTCATTTGTAAGTGATTTTATATATTATAATGCTATATCCTCACCAAAATTTTTTTTATCGTTTTCACTATCTTGATAACCAAAATTCCAAAATTTAAATTCAATCAATATACATTTCTTTTTAAGTTGAACATAATTTTATTTACTTACTTTGGGGGTCTTCCAAACAGTGCTAAGGTGCTAAGGGGGGGTCTAGGGGTCACTGCCCAGTGTTGCTTGGAAGCTGCAGCGGTGGGCCACACCTGGACCATGTGGTCCCAGGGGCCAAAGCCAGGACCTAGGGCATACAAGACATGCACTCTAGCACTTGGCCTTGCTCCTTGACCAACCAGGACAATACCTTTTGCATGTGAGCATCCAGAACATTCTGCCTGGAGTGCATGATTTGCGCATTCTTGTTGAACATCAGTTGACCATAGATTTTTTTTTAATTAATTTCTGGGCTCTGATTTTCTTTATGGACTTTCTGTTTTACACACACACAAACATATATATATATACATGTATATATATATATATTTGTTTTTATGTCAATCCCAACCAAACAAAACCAGGAAGTATTAGTCTATCAGCTTTTTTTTTTTTTACTATTCCAGGTCCCTAGTAATGTTATATAAATTTTATTTTATTTATTTTAGTTTATTTTTGACTTTTGGGTTATACCCGGTGATGCACAGGGATTACTCCTGGCTTTGCACTCAGGAATTACTCTTGGTGGTGTTTGGGAGACCATATGGGATGCTGAAAATCGAACCCAGGTCGGCCGCGTGCAAGGCAAAAGCCCTATCCACTGTACTATCGCTCCAGCCCCATGTTATATAAATTTTAGAATCAATGTTTTCCATTTTACTTTTTATTTTAATTTACTTATTTTGGATCTCACAAGTGGCATTCAGGGGCTTGGGGCCCCTTCTAACAAGTATGTCAACTGGGCCTTTGCTTCACTGCAGGAAGGAACCAAAGGATGTGGTGCTGCTTGGGCCCGTGGGGGCCAGGGGATACCTGGACCACCCCGAGGTGCTCTGGGGACCTCCATGTCACAGCATCCGATGCTTAGGGGTCTCCAGGACTGCACACTGAAGTGCTGGGGGCAGGGTGGAGCGACCACGTGGTGCTGGGACCCAGCCCCCATCTGTGGGCGCAAAGGCCTGAGCCTTAGTCCTTGTGCTGTCTCTGAGGCTTCACTCTTGCTAGCGTGGAAAGCAGCATTATGGCAGGAAGCAGAGAAGCAGAGTGTTTAGGGAGATCAGACTGAGCCAGTTTTCCGGGACAAGGCTATAACTTCAAAGATGATGGAGTTAAGCTACACTGTACGTCAAGGAGAATGTGGGTGGTTAAGAAATGAAGCACAATGGAATACTATGCAACTGTTAAAAAGACAAAATCATAAAATAAAAAAAAGACGAAATCATGACATTTTCATATAAGTGGATGGACATGGAGAGTATCATGCTAAGTGAAATGAGTCAGAGAGAGAGGGACAGACATAGAAGGACCGCACTCATTTGTGGAATATAAAGGAACATAATAGGAGACTAACACCTAAGGATAGTAGAGATAAGGGCCAGGAGGATTGCTCCATGGCTTGGAAGCCAGTCTCATAGTCTGGGGGAAAAGGCAGCTGGGATAGAGAAGGGACCACTAAGTAAATGATGGTTGGAGGGATCGCTCGGGATGGGAGATGTGTGCTCAAAGTAGGCTATGGACCAAACATGATGGCCTTTCAGTACCTGTATTGCAAACCATAACACCCGGGAGAGAGAAGAGGGAATGTGCCTGCCACAGAGGCAGGGAGTGGGAAGGGGTGGGGGCGGTGGGAGGGATCCTGGGAACATTGGTAGTGGAGGATGGGCACTGGTGGAGGGATAGGTACTTGGACATCATATGACTGAAATGTAATCATGAAAGTTTGTAAGTCTATAAATAATAATAATAATATCTTTTTTTTTTCTTCAAAAAGAGATGAAGCATATTTTTGGCTTGCCTTGCATGCAGCTGACCACCAGGTGGGGCCCAAAATCCAAAGAAAAAAACAGACATTTTGAACTGGGAGATTTTGTTTTGTTTTGTTTTGTTTTTGCGGGTGTGGCAGGGGCTGGGAGGTTGGGGGTCACACCCGGTGATGCTCGGGGGTTACTCCTGGCTCTGCACTCATGAGTGACTCCAGGCAAGCTCGGGGGACCATGTGGGATGCTGGGATGGAACCCTGGTCCACCACGTGCAAGGGAAAAGCCCTTTCCACTCTACTATGACTCCAGCCCCTGGGAGATTTTTTTAAAGGCCAAAAGATCTAGTTCTAAACTTTACTTTTTATTATGAAGACTCTAAAATATTGGTTGTGTTCACTTCATTTGGTTACAGTTGGCCTTTGGAGAGAATAATTAACTAGTGTCACCAAAAAAGCCCTTTTAAATAATGCGTGTTGGGGTTTTGATGGGGATGGAATTGAGTGTATACATTGCTTCAGGGAGTATTGTAATCTTTACAGTGTTATGCCTTCCAACCCATGAATGAGGAACGTCTTCATATTTGTCTTCTTTAATTTATTCAATAGTATTTTCTAGATTTCAGTGTAATTAGTTAAATTGACTTGAATGTGTTTTATTCTTTGGAAGTTTATTGTGTACGGTATTGTTTTATTAACTTCTTTTGGGGAGGCTTGCTTACTGCCAATGTAGGAGAGAGGGATTGAAACATAGTACATTGTGATAATACAGAGAACAGGAGTGATAGGAAATATAAATATGCATATTCATATAGAGAGATATATAGATCTTTCTATATATCTATATTTAATATATATATATATATATAGAGAGAGAGAGAGAGAGAGAGAGAATACAGGTTTACCAAAGTGGCAACTTCCTGGTCACTAGTGAATGGTATTTCTGAAAGAAACACACTCTTATAGAGCTTGTATCTTATGGTATAACCTATCCATTCATGAAATTAATCCATGGTTTGCTAGTTTACTATTCAAACTATTTTTTTCAATTTCTCAACTTATCATGCTAATGCCAGACCTCTCTGCAGTAAAAATAGGTTTTAATATTTATGTTGTTTAGTCATTTTAGTTATTCATATCAGTAGTATATCTAGAGGACTAATATGTCATTTAGTTGACTTTTAATTACCTATACTTTTATTTTATTTGATTTTGGGCCACACCTGGTTGTGCTCAGGGCTTGCTCCTGGCTCTGTACTTAGGAATCACTCCTGGAGGTGTTCAGGGAACCATACAGTATGCTGGGGATAGAACCTGGGTTTGTTCAGTTGCAAGGCAAGT
Source organism: Sorex fumeus (assembly GCF_029834395.1). Lineage (NCBI taxonomy): Eukaryota > Metazoa > Chordata > Mammalia > Eulipotyphla > Soricidae > Sorex > Sorex fumeus. Next base: position 11,776,778 of record NW_026606086.1, on the reverse strand, counting down.
GCCTTAACCACTGTACAATCTTTCTTGCCCTAAATTACCTACACCTTTAAATGTATTTTCTGTAATAATCTGCGGGGGGAGCCAACATTGCTCAGAGATCACTCCTTGGTGGTGCTCTGAAAACTATATGTGGTTTTAGGGATCAAACTCAGATCAGCCGTGTGCTTGGCAAATGCCTTATGCCCTCTACTATCTCTCTGGCTTTTGGAATAAACTGTAATACACTGGCTAATTTACTTAAATTTTGTAGTGCCTTTTCAAGATACAACTTCAGTGTTAAATTTTTCTTTTTTTTTTTTTTTTGCTGTCTTTTGAGAACCTTGGATTGCTGCTGGTAATCCAGAATTTTTGTATTTATGTTTTGTAGTATTTCAGAGGACATGTATTGGAAGGAACGTTTTGAGCATTACTGTAAAACTTCAGTGTGCAATAAAGTACCTGGTGATTTTGTTAAAATGTAAACTGGGGTAGCTGGAGCAATAGGGTAGGGTGTTTGCCTTGCATGTGGCCGAACCGGATTCAATTTCCAGCATCCCGTATGGTCCCCTGAGCACTGCCAGGAGTAATTCCTGAGTGCATGAGCCAGGAGAAACCTCTGTGTAATGCCTGGGGTGACCCAAAAATTTAAAAAAATGTAACGTGGGGTTCAGCAAGTCTGGAGGGAGGATCAGATTCCATCATTCCCTTGAGTCACGGGTAATTCCAGTCCTCCTGGAATAAGGGAGAACCTTGACTATAAGGGATCCTCTATCGTGGCTAAACCATGTCCCAGCTACATGGGACCTAGATCTGTTGTCAATGTAGCACTGTAGCACTGTCCTCCTGTTATTCATTGATTTGCTTGAGCGGGCACCAAGTCTCCTTTGTGAGACTTGTTGTTACTCTTTTGGCATATCGAATACGCCACAGGGAGCTTGCCAGGCTCTCCCATGCGGGTGGGATACTCTCGGTAGCTTACTGGGCTCCCTGAGAAGGACAGAGGAATTGAACCCTGGTTGGCCGCATTCAAGGCAAATGCCCTACCCGATGTGCTATCGCTCCAGTTCTCTGTGGTAGAGCATTTGACTACTGTTGTCAATATTAGGGATAAACTTGATTGTCATCTAGGTCAGGACTACACTTTACCCTTTTCCTACCTGTGACCCTGTATTGTAGGAGAAATGCAATATGAGCAAGTGCTGCTGGGAATGCAGCCTTGAACTCATGAGCTGATTAATTTTGAATTAATTTTTGATCACTCCATGTTCAGGAACCTTTTACTGTTGCCAAAAATTTGAACCTCACACATTCAGTTCTTTTTTTTTTTTTTTTTGATCACACCCGGCGATGCACAGGGGTTACTCCTGGCGCTGCATTCAGGAATCACCCCTGACGGTGCTCAGGGGACCAAATGGGATGCTGGGAATCGAACCCGGGTTGGCTGCGTGCAAGGCAAACGCTCTACCCATTGTGCTATTGTTCCAGCCCCCTTCAGTTCTATTAAGACAGGGCTAAGCCTACTCAGGTGAGTACTGTATTGCTCTAGTGCAGAAAACAGAACTTGGAAATTTCTCACGTCATTGGTGATTTTGACTGTCTTTAGTAGAATAGGATTCTCATCAGAGTGAAAAAGTATGCCCAATGCTTCTTGGCAATCTTTCCTTCCTGCTGCTTTTATCTTGCTATCAAGTGACTAAGCAAATGGAGATAAATATTTAATACAGAATCATTGTGCTACAAGTTTGTTTTTAAAGTCCACTCTGCTAATTTTTTTTAATCACCTTGAGATACACACTTACAAAATTGCTCTAGATTGGGCTTCAGCCATACAATGTTCCATCACCTTTCCCTTCACCAGTGTACATTTCCAGCCACCGATGTCCCCAGTTTCCCTTCTGTCACCTCCAACAACCTAAATTAATAAATAAAGTTTTTTTTTTTTCTTCAGGAAAAGTAGAAGATTATTTAGTCATTTGAAGAAGAGTGAACTGAGAGTTAGAATGTGCCTGTGAATGGGAGAGAAAAAGGGAAGGGGAGGGAAGGGGAGAGGAGGAGAGAGAGAGGGAGGGGGAGGGGAAGGGAAGACTTCATGATAGAGAAGAAAGGAGACTATGATAGGGTGATAGGGGAAAAGGAGATGTGGTAACAACTGTACGGACATGTTCTTGATTCTACTCAGTGACTAGGAAGCAATTAAAACAATCTGTTCTGGGAAAGAACAAGAATGGATGAGAAAGTCAAGAATTTCTGGGATTTTCATTACAAAAGAGGTTCCTATGGGAGGAAGCTCCTTTGGTTTCTATCTTCCAATCTCAAGGAAAATGTTTTCTAAAAACTTGTTTTGAGTTGAGGTCACCAAAACCCAGTCTCCCGTGAATTCAGAAGTGGAAGTAACTGAATTCCCAGCAATATGTAAGTGAGGGAGTTTTGACAGTTGAAACAGTCTCTTCATTTTTATAGTGATTCTGTATACTGTATCCCTCGCCATGCTAACTCAGACCCGACTTATCCACCCAAAAAATAGGCCAACAGAGTCCTACCGCATGCAACCTTCCTGTCTTTTATTAAATTCTTCAGAGAAGAGTGGAGATTCACAGAGGAATATGCGGTAAGCTCTCAATCGAAAATAAAACAAAATTCATAAGACAAAAAACTTACAGTCTGAGTAGCTGGTTTCGCCTAAAGTGAGGGAATGAATATTGCAGAGAGCAGTGGGGAATAAAGCTGAGAAGACATATTAGTAATACAGTTTTGGATTTTAAATGCTGGTGCATATTTGTACTGAGATTCAGGAACTATAGAAATAAATCAGTTGGAGATTGGAAAGATAGTGTAAGGGTAAGGTGCTAACCTTGCATATGGCTTACCCTGATCCGATCCCAAGCACCATGTATGGTGCTCCAAGCACTACCAGGAGTGATCCCCAAGCATGGAGTCAGTCCTGAGCACTGCGGGGTGTGACTTCTAAATCAAAGAAGAAGAATACAATGAACCTAGATATCATATCGTGTGTGTGCTAAATCTTAGCTCCACATTGGTGAGGAGAGTTAATATCATCATCTCATTGTGTGGTAAGGATCACAAGAAATGATTTTTGTAGGAAATGCAGCATAGAAGGAACTCGGTACAAAGGGGAATGGAGAGGGAGGGAGGGAAGAAGCAGAGGCTGTGATGGAAGCTTTCAGAGGAGGACTTTACTTTCAAAGATCCAGGGGAAACTATGCTTGTTGTCCTACTTTTCTGAAAATGCGAACGTAAGTGATTTGAAGAGAGGAGGAACATAAACTGGGTGACGGATATGCAGCAAGAGAAAACTTGCATGAGACAGACAATTCCCTTGTATTTGTGGGAAGGAATAAATAGCTGGAAGTGTCAATCCTGGGGGAAAATACAACTTTTCTATCAGGTTACATCCTGAAGATGATGGCGTGCTTCAGTCCCACTATTCCGACCCTCTCGAACCCACTTTCCACATGCAGCCTGAAAAATCTTTCCCCAAAGCCAATTGTATCATTCCCCCTTTGACCATCTCCAGTACTCTCCAGCTCAGACAGCCCTTGCTAGGTCCTGCTCGGTTGGAAATGTGTTTACGGATAAACAGAGGAGCGGGAGCACTGTGATGGGAGTAACCCAATAAACCTTTCATCCTCCCATGCCATGCCCTCGTGTCCTGTGCCAGCCCCCTAGCACAGGTTGCCCCAGCTGGGGGAATGTGTCTCTCCTTTCCACAGGGCAGCACCAAAGCTTCTCTACCTTGGCTCACTCACTGCAGGTCACACCTTCGTCTCCCAATTTTCCTCCAGATGGAAGACACACTTTAATCCCAACGACTTTATCTTCTTTGAATGCAATTGTGACTGTGTTCTTAACTTCCCTCTCCTCTATTTTGGCGTGTGGGAAAATCCAACAGATTTTGCTTACTGACTTTCTTATTGGTCACTCTGCCAAACCCACTAATTATTACAAACAGTTTTACCAACAAAAAACCCAGGGAACTGTGGGATTGAGAAATATACCACAAAGAAGCAGGATGGATGTGCAAATCAACGTGTGACCAAGGATCCGCGGCTCTCTCGCCACTTGTGTTCCGTGGTCTCAAGTTACTTCCCCCGTCTGGGATGGCCAATGCCATGGGCCAAAGAAGGAGGAAATGAGGGTCAGGCTGGTCATTGATCAGTTGCTGTTTATTTCATTCTCCCCACGTGCCTGTCCCACTCTCACTAAGCCCCTCATTCCCGTCTCCTCCTGTCTCCCTCGGCCGTTTCTCTGCTCCAACTCGCTGCCTTGGTGTCTCTCTAGTCTCTCACAAACTCTGCCACACTAGTGGTAGCAGCCACACCCAGGTTCTGTAGCACAATCAACAGATTGTTAATATGTTCCTCAAGGGCGAAAGATCACCTAGGGGTGTTTCTCATCTCCTTTATAATATTTAAATTCTCCTTAGTCCAATAACTTAGTTAATATCTTAATTCTACTACTTAATAATATTACTTATTTTGTATGGACACAGTAAGAGATAACATTAATCTTATAGGATGACTCTCCTGGGAACATCTTGCTATAGATCTCAGACTACTGTGCTCAGGCCAGATTAGTCTTTCCTAACCCTAGCAGTGTCCTAATCCAGTTGTTACTTTTTGGATCATGACAGAATTTGCCCATGACCGTGCTCTTAACTTATAGTTAAGTATTATGGGTCTTGACCTGGCTTATTTCAATGCCAGGGTAGCTCACAGCTTGCCCTGGGTCCATCCAGTCCCTCGTCAGGACCCTGCTTTGGGGGTGCTAGGAAGTAAGGGCAACTGAGGCTTAAGTCAAGAAAACCGATGCCCAGGAGTGAATATTATCTGGAGTCAATTAACTCCCAAGTTACAAAAGCATAGCATTAACTGTCTTACTGTGTCTATACAAAAAGAACTTTGCTCTGAATGCAAAGGACATAAGGAGAAGAGAAAAGCAATATTTACAAGTTAACAGAGTCTGATTAGGAGATAAAGGTGATTGACTGGCTGAGGAAGCAGAGCACAAAGAAAGGGGTTACAAATAAATACAGGAATGGGAGCACTCTGATGGGAGTAACCCAATAAACCTAAGCTCCCTGTGGCAAGGCAGAAGGGACAAACCAATGTTATCCTACAGATGGGTGACAAATTGACATCATAAACTTATGCAGTTTACACTGCAGATGTATGGTTTTACAAGTTTTACATTAGGAAATTTCTCTATCCGACTTTCATTAGCTTATTATTTCTACATTGTCATAGTTTATAATATTTAAATTCTCATTTCCAAGCATAATTTCCACAATATTGTTTGGAGCTAGAAATTCAAATTTTGTTTGTAAGATTTTACCATTTAACTTGTGTTTAGTTGAAGCTGAGCTTCATTATTTGTTGTTGTCTTTTGTTTTGGGGAGACCACACCTGGCAATGCTCAGGGTTACTCCTGGATCTGCACTCAGGAATTACTCCTGGCAGTGCTGGGGGACCATGTGGAATGCCAGGGATGGAACCAGAAGGGCTGTGTATAACGCAAGCACCCTCCACATATCCGCTGTCCTATGCTCTGACTCTGAGCTTCTGCACTTTTATTTATTTATTTATTTATTTTTTAGATTTACAATTTTTTGTGCTTGGGTTTAGATTATACAATGATCAAATACCCATCCCCCCACCAGTGCCCATTTTCCACCACCATGGATAATATCCCTCCCACCCCCATCCCTCCCATCTCACCCTGCTTCTGTGGCAGGGCGATCCCTTGTGTTCTCTCTCTCCTTTTGGGTGTTGTGGTCTGCAAAAGAGGCTTTGAGTGGCAAACATGTTCAGTCCATAGTCTACTTTCAACATGTATCTCCCCTCCTGGGAGGATCCTCCAAACACCCTTTATTTGGTGCTCCCTTCTCTATCTGAGCTGCCCTTTCCCCTAGAATGCCCGGCTGGCCTCTAAGCTAAGGAGTAAACCTCCCGGTGCTGATCTCAGCTATTCTTGGGTATTAATCTCATACTTTGTTACTTTATATCCCCCAGATGAATGCAATCTTTCTATGTCTATCCCTCTCTTTCTGACTCATTTCGCTTAGCATGATACTTTCCATGTTGTACCACTTGTACATAAATTTCATGACTTCATCTTTTCTAAGAGCTACATAGTACTCCATTGTGTAGATGTACCAAAGTTTCTTTAACCAGTCATCTGTTCTTGGGCATTCAGGTTTCTTCCAGTTTCTGGCTACTGTAAAGAGTGCTGCAATGAACAAACAAGTGCAGATGTCACTTCGACTATACGTTTTTGCCTCTCTGGGATATATTCCCAGGAGTGGTATTGCTGGGTCAAATGGGAGCTTCTGCACTTTTAAAGGAAGGGCTCATAGGAACTATATTTCCTGAGTTAATTGTATCATTGTATCACTGTCATCCTGTTGTTCATCCATTTGCTCAAGTGAGTGGGTGCCAATAATATCTCCATTTGTCCCTGTCGTGTGCTAGTGTAGCCTGATGGCATATTGGGGGCTCTTTCAGGGTCAGGGGAATGAAGACCATCATTGTTACTATTTTTGGCATATCCATTACACCGCGGGTAGCTTGCCAGGCTCTGTCAAGCAGGCGGAATACTCTCAGTAGCTTGCCGGGCTCTCTGAGAGGAATGGAGACTTTTGGGGTGGCCTCTAATTGCCTTGGGTGTTCCCAGTCAGGCATATATATATATTTCCCTCTATGATTTGTTGCCTACTCATTTTCCATAATTGCCACACCATATTTGATGGGGTTCAGACAGTAGGCAACAAATCATAGAGTTCATTGTAATATAAACAATAAAAAGGAAATCTATAATTTTCATTTCATTTCATTTCATCATCCTGTTATTCGTCGATTGCCTCGAGCAGGCCCCAGTAACGTCTCTTTCATCCTAACCCTGAGATTATATTCAAGGCTATTTAGGAGAATGAGACCCATCATTGTTACTGGTATTTGGCATATTTGGTACGCCACGGGGAGTTTGCCAGACTCTGCCCTGTGGGCAGGCTACATTCGATAGCCTGCAAGTTTGTCCAAAGTAGGAATAACACAATAAGATGTCATAAAAAAAGTTCTGTTAGGATGTCGCGCGGCCGCGCGGTTCCGGGATCTGGATTTTATAGTCTCTGAGTCTTGGCCGCTGATGGGATTACACGGCGCCAGGGGGCCAGGTGGTGGGTGTGACCCCCGCCTACTGGAATTTGGAGGATCTGGGTGGAAGATGCTCGACTCCAATTCGAGTAGGCTTGGAGGTCTCGGCCCCGGAACCCGCGTGGCTTTGTCCCTCTGCCAGTACCTTCATGTGTGCGGAGAGTGGTCTCAGCATGGTGGTGGCTGGTCCTGGAGGTCTTCGGCTGCCGGAGCCCTGGTCGGGGCGGGGAGGAAAGCTCAACCCGCTCCCCTCCAAGGGACTCCGGGAAGGAACACCCAGGCGCGGGGCAGAGACTGCACTGCTCTCGTCCGGGATCTGGATTTTATAGTCTCTGAGTCTTGGCCGCTGATGGGATTACACGGCGCCAGGGGGCCAGGTGGTGGGTTCAGACAGTAGGCAACAAATCATAGAGTTCATTGTAATATAAACAATAAAAAGGAAATCTATAATAATAGATTTTTAAAAATCTATTTCAAAAATACAGTTGAATGTATACTAACCTGAGATTTATTTGATATGTGATATGACTATAAACTAACTTGTAATCCACAGAAATATACACTAGCTAGTAGAACAATTGCTTCTTTAAACTTTAGGAGTTGGAAATGTCCTAGAGATAAATTGAGAGATTTGTTTTCCCGGGCAGAGAGGCAGTCAAGTGGGTAGGGTGATTGTCTTGCAGGTGGCTCACTGGGATTCCCCGTTTGATCCACAGCACCCCAGGGTTCAGCAGGAGTTATCCCTGAGTGCAGGGCTCGGAAAAAGCCCTGAGCACAGCTGGGTGTGTCCCCCCCACCCAAATGAGCTGGCCCCTGTGGGGTTAGAGAAGTAAATTCAATATCTAGAGTGCCATTTTTGCATGCAGGAGGCGTAGGGCTCAGTTCCTAGTGCCACATGTCCCCCGGCAGTGCAACCAGGAGCAATCCCCCGAGCACAGACTTGGAGAAATCCCTGAGTACCACAGGGTGTGGCCCCCCAAAAAAACCCCAAAATAACAGGGTCCATAAGACACTAGAACCGCGGGTCGGGCGCTTGCTCTGAGCTGGGTTTTGGCTGCTTCCCACCAACTTCTATGGTCCCCAGTAGGGTGTGACCCCCAAACAGCACCCCTCCCCCACCACAAAAACAAACAAACAGGGGGCTGGAGCAATAGTACAGCGGTAAGGTGTTTCCCTTGCACACGGCCTACCAGGGTTCGATTTCCAGCATCCCATATGGCCCCCTGAGCACCGCCAGGGGTAATTCCTGAGTGCAGAGCCAGGAGGAACCCCTGTGCCTCCCCAGGTGTGACCCAAAAAGCAAACAACAACAACAACAACAAACAAAAAGCAAACAACAAACACATGATTTCCGTTGAGGAAACGGAGACTCCTATGGGTCATGTGTAGGCGATCAGATCAATGGCAAATCCGTCTGCAGACTGGAAAGATGCTGGAGGTGGGAGCACGTGGGTTTGCAGGAGACAGGACACCAGGCAACGAGGCGGACGGAAGCTTCGAGAAGCGGGCGCCAGGGCGTCAGTCGCTCGACTTAGGCAGAACCAGGCCGGCCCAGGGCGCTCCGATGTGCAGCCCACCGACTGCCCGTCCACGCCTCGCCCCCGTCTGCGCCCCTTCCAGCCCCAGACGCCCGCGGCCCGGGGCGCTGCGATACGTGGCCGCCAGGGAGCAGCACCGGCCCGCGGGTCCGCTCAGCGCCCGCCGTTTGCCGGGGCTTTCGCTTTTTCGCTTTTTTTCGCGAAACCCGAATTGCTGCTCCAAGGCGCCCCGCTCGGGAGAGAAACCGGGAGGGAGAAAAGAGAGACCCGCGGGAGCAGGGGCGCCGCTGACCGCTCCCCCCCCGAGAGGGACACTGCCCGTCCTCCGGCCGGTGCTGGGCTTCTTCCCCCGAGGATGTCCAGCGCGGGCGCGTCCGTCTGTCCCTCCGGGATGCCCGTGGCCGCGTGCAGGGGGGAGGCGAGGCGGGCAGGGCGGGCGAGGTGACCCCCGCACCGGACTCGGGGGTCAGCAGCGGCCCCGCACCGGATCCGAGCGGCCACGACGGCGGGCGGCGGACCTGACCTCACCCCCACCCCAGCCCCGGGACGCCCCTTCGGGAAAAGCTTCGGGGGCGCCCACCCCGCGGCCCCCGCAGCGCCCCCCTCGGGCTCCGCGGCCCGGGAAGGCGTGTTGGGGGGAGGGAGGGGTCCTCGCTGGGCGCCCCGAGGAGGCCGGGCAGGGCCGGCCCCGCCCCGCCGCGACGGGAAGTGATGTGGGGCCCGGGCCGAGCACCCCAAGGCTGGAGGCGCACGGGCGCGCGGGCGCAGGTGAGCGGGGGGCGCGGGCGAGCGGAGGGGCGCAGGTGAGTGTGAGGTGCAGGTGAGCGGGGTCGCCGAGGGCAGGTGAGCGGGGGCGCAGGTGTGGGACCCCCCCCCCCCGGGGGCACGGGGCAGGGGACCCCGCGGGCAAGGGGACGGACTCGAGTCTTGCCCTGTCCTGTGCCGCTGGCTCCCACCCTGGGTGCCTTTAGCGGGGTCACCGCACTCTCTCCCCTCTTTGTGGGGGGATCTGATGGGCCCGTGGGTGGCGGGGGCTTCCCCAGCCCAGCGAAGCCACCGAAGCCTCCGGGGGTCCGGTGTGATTACAGGCCTTGGGACCTGTTGCGCGCCCGGTCTCTGTCCCAACAGATCCGCTTAGCAAAGCCGGCAGCGGTGGCGATGCTGGGGGCCCTCGTCCCTGCAGGCCCCCAGCCGGGCCCCTGCGCAGGGGTTGGGAGAGAGGAGCAAGATTATGCTAGATCCCCCGCCCCCCTTTGCAGGTTTAACTGGTGATTAGCACCCCTAGTAATTGGGGGTGGAAGGGATAGGGTTACTCTAGACAGCCCAAAGCAAAGGTGAGTCTGATGCCCAAACCATTTGACATCGGTCTTTTCTGTATCTTTTAGGCTGTTTTCCTTTTTCTTGCCTTGACTTCCAGGGCCAGACTGGGTCTTTTACTCCTAATGAACTATCAATAATTCATCGTTTTTTTTTTCTCTTTTGTGGCGTGTGCTTTGGGCGAGAATGCATTTACCAAAGTCATGACGTTGTGTGTCTGTTTTCTTTCCAACGTGTTAGGTTTTAGCCATCAAATTCCAAAACTTCTCATCTAATTTTCATATGTGAGATGGAATAAGGCCCCTCTGCTTGTGGCTGTGCTCAGAGGGCTCTGCTAAATACATCCCCCCCCCCCCCCACACACCCCCTTGTGTGGTCTTGTGTTGTGTTGAAGATGACAGGACTGCAAAGCTGAGGTGTATCTGTGGGGTTTCAGTTCTACTTCTTTGGTCTCTGTCCTTGATTACCATTCTGTAGTTAAGTTCTGAAATCTGGAAGACCAAGTCACCCCCCCACCCCCCCAACACTAAAACTGTCGCCCTCTTTGCCCCAAGATCTGGATGTTCTGATTTCTGATTTCCTTGAAAACTTCCAAGTTTCCTATCTGCTTCTCCTTTTGCTTTGACCTTAGAACAGGTGTAAGGGATTTGGTGTTGGGTGCTGGGAGCTGAACCCAGAGGCCACACACTGAGGGCCGCAGAGCGAGGCCTTTCCAGCCCTACCCCCAGGACTGCAAACTCTGGAGAAACTGGACTCCCTAATTTTCTCCTCCAAACCTGCTTTCCCCTTCCTACCCCACCTCGTATCCGGAAACTCAGCTTTCCCGGTTGCTCCAGCTGGACCCCACAGTGAGCCCCAAGGACCCTCTCTCCCCAGCCCCACACCATCCCACAGCAAATCTCACTGGTTCTACTGGGAGAAGAGCAGAAACACCAGTTTTCACCACTTTCACAGTTTCCATTATTTAGCTAAAACTTTTTCCACTCACGATGCTGTTTCACTTTTTTTTTGTGACCACCAGATATTTAGAGATATAAAATAGGTATATAAATCAAACATTTACTGACAATTTATAGTATTTGTTTTTTGGGGGGGTCATGTTTCCCAGTACTCAGAGCTTACTCCTGGTTTTGTGCTCGGAGGTCACTCCTGGCAGTGATTGGAGGACCCTCTCAGTGCTGGGGATCAAATTGGGGGGCAGCTGTATGCCAGGCAAGAGCTTTAACCTCTGTGCTATCTTCCCAGCCCCAATATGTAGCACTGCACTGTAGCACTGTCGTCCCATTGCTCATTGATTTTCTCGAGTGGCACCAGTAATGTCTCCGTTGTGAAACTTGTTGTTACCGGTTTTGGCATATCAAATATGCCATGGGGAGCTTGCCCGGCTCTGCCATGCGGGCGAGATACTCTTGGTAGCTTGCTGGGCCTCTGAGAGGGATGGAGGAATTGAACCCAGGTTGGCCTCATGCAAAGCAAATGCCCTACCTGCTGTGCTCCAGCCTACCCCCAATCTTGTCACTGTCACTGTCCTCCCGTTGTTCATCGATTTGCTTAAGCAGGCCCAGTAACGTCTCCATTGTGAGACATGTTGTTACTGTGTTTGGCATATTGAAAACGTCACGGGTAGATATTAGTAGTTTTTTTTTTCCAATGCCACATGTCTTTGTCTTTGATCACTCTACCCTTTCCTTACTTATTTTCAGCCATACCTTAGGACCTTTGCTCTTAGCTGTTTTCTCTCCAGAATGCTCTATTTTTATCTATTATTTATTTTGTGTGTGTGTGGAGGGGGATGGGGGGGCCATACTGGCAGTGCTCAGGACTGAACCAGGTTGGCCAGCTTGCAAAGCAAGAGTAGTAGCTCCTGCTTAACTCTCCAGCTCTGCACAGAACAACATTTGGAATCCTTTCCAGTATTATCAGGCATATGTGAAGCACTTGAAAAGTAGGTGCTGAGTGACTGAGGAGGGGATGGAGAGTGAGGAGTGGATTACTCTCCTGTTTCAGTTTCTTTCCATCTTATCTGCAGGAAGCCACGTCCATAGTCAGGCTCATGTCCCAAGTCTCTCCTCTTAGCTTCTGAGTTCCCCTTGGAAGCAGTGTTCTTGTTGTAGAGGAGAAGGTGTTGCGTGGAAGGGGAAGGGCTTGGGTTCCTTCTCATGCAGCAGCAGGAAGTTCTCTCTGTGCCCTGAAATGGGAGGCCACCGGCCATTCCTCCACTACTTGGCTCACCTGGGGAGTGACAGGTATTCTTCGGAGGTAAGGTAAAGGTAAAGGTAAAGGCCCTCCCGTTGATCGTCGATTTGCTCGAGCGGGCCCAGTAACGTCTCCATTGGAGACTTTGTTGTTACTGTGTCTGGCATATCGAATACTCTCGGTAGCTTGCCGGGCTCTCCGAGAGGGGCGGAGGAATCGAACTCGGGTCGGCCATGTTGGCCGCTTGTAAGGCGAACGCCCTACCCGCTGTGCTATCGCTCCAGCCCATTCGGCTAGTCCGAAAGTAGTGAGTGGTCGCAAGGTCAACCTAAAGTCAACCTGCAGCAAACTATAAACTAAACAAATATATTCTTCGGAGATTCAAGAAAAATCCATCTCTGCTCCTACCCTGTAGTGAATTTGTCTTTCTCTGGCTTCTATCTAAAACCACCAACTTAGGTGCTGGAGGTGTAGCACAGAAGGTAGGGTACTTGCCTTGCATACAGCTCACCTAGGTTCGATCCCCAGCACCGCATATGATCTCTTGAGTCCAACAGGAGTGATCCCTGAGTGCACTCTGAAACTTGTATTTTTATTTTTACTTTTTTTTTTTTTGGATCACACCCAGCTATGCTCAGGGGTTACTCCTGGCTTTGCACTCAGGAATTACTCCTGACGGAGCTTGGGGGAACATATGGGATGCCAGTGATCGAACCCAGGTTGGCCACGTGCAAGGCAAACACCCTACCTGCTGTGTTATCGCTCCAGCCCCTGTATTTTTACTTTTAATGACTTATTACATCAGGACTGCCAACTGTTCATGTGTTTATCACCCTATTTCCATGACTAGACATAGTACCCTAGAGGACAAGCATAACTTCAGCTTATTTCTGAACTTGTTTGGGGGCCACACCTAGCTATGCTCAGGGATGACCCCTGCTCTGTGCGCAGGGATCATTCCTGGCAGTGCTGGGGGGATGGAATGTCATGCCGGGAATCAAACCCGGGTTGGCCTGTGTCAGGCAAGCACCTTGCTCGCTCTACTGTCTTGTCAGCTCTTAACACTGAGATTTTCTTAGCCAATCGCTGTATCTTTTTTAGTCCATCTTACTCAGTTGCTGCTGATACAGTTGGTTACTGTTGAGTGAGGTTTCCTCCTGCCCTTTTACACTGAAATCAAATTTATTTATTTATTTTTGAAATCAAATTTAACTAGGTTAATTTATATTAGTTATATAAAATCTGTTTTCCATTGTTTTTAAACTTTTTAAAAACTGATCTTATATCTTCATGGAAAAATATAAAAAAGGATTGCACACATATATAGACTTGAGATATACATAACATATATATCCCAGTGGATTATATATTTTGATGAGTGTGATCCCTCATGAAAAATAACATTTGCTTGTGTAAAGTGTTAGCCCTCACTAACTAGAATTCTTCAATATCATATGTAATATTTTATATTCTTTGTGTATGGGTATAAAATATTTTATATATATGTCGCAAGTATATCAAATCACTGCAGCATATTCTAAACATGTTTTATCATTTAGCTGTCGGTTACACCTCAAAAAAGCTGAAATTGAAATAAAGTATGAGCCCTTAAGAAGCAAGATGGCCCTGTCATAATAAAACAGAAAGGAAACATTTTTTTTCCTTTCACTGTTTTTGCCTTTTCTGCCGCCTCCTCATTTTGCTTGGATAACACTTGGTCCTTGGCTGCTGGGCAGGAAGTGAGAGTTTCTGGTCTGGTTTCCCTTAAGCTGATTAGCTGGGAGCAGACGTGAGCGGGGTCTGGAGGGCGAGATAAAGACTGGCTAATGAACCCTGTGCAGCGTGAACACCCGCTGGAGTGCCCTTTGGTGAGATCAGGCTCAGGCACACCATGTCCCCTCTGCTAACTGCAGAGTTAGCCACAGACAGTCTCTGTCACTTCACTGCCTCTTTAGTAAAATGCAGTGCCTGGCTTATTCAAGAGGAAAGTTGAAAGTTCTTTTTTCCTGTTGGTTTTTCCCCTTGGTGTGCATTGCTCTTGAGAAAGGCTTTAGGTTAGTGTCTCAGCCGCTGCCAGAACCACCCACAGGTATGCAATGAGACTTTTTTTTTTAATTGCATCACTGTGAGATACAGTTACAAGCTTTCATATTTGGGTTACAATCACACAATGATCAAACACCCATCCCTCCATCAGTGCACATTCCCCACCACCAATATCCCCAGTATACCCCACCCCCTTGTCACCCTCCCCCTGCCTCCATGGCAGACAATATTACCCATACTCGTTCTCTACTTTTGGGCATTATGGTTTGCAATACAGATACTGAGAGGTTATCATGTTTAGTCCATTATCTACTTTCAGCACACATCTCCCATCTCGAATGATTACTCCATCCATCATTTTCTTAGTGATCCCTTCTCTATTCCAGCTGCCTTTCCCCCTCCGCTCATGAGGCAGATTTCCAGCTATGGAGCAATCCTCCTGGCCCTGCAACAAGACTTTTGATTCTTATTTATTTGGGGTCTTCCAAGCAGAGCTCATAAAACTTTGGGGCTTGTCTTGGTGGCTCTTGGCCAATCAGGCTATAGGTTCAATACCAGGTCACAAGGATGTGATGCTGTTAGGGCCCTGTGTGCTTGGAGGGGGGAGTGTGGTGTGCGGAGGCAGGGGTTCTGTATGGTGCTAGGGATTCAACCAGGGTCAGCCACATGCCAGACAAGTACCTAAACCTCTGTGCCATCTCTTCTGCTCCCGTAGCTTCAGAGGTAATACACCAGAATGAAAAAGGGTATGTGTATTTTGGATAAATGAGTACATGAGTTAGTAACTTCCATGCAGTGTTTGTGAATTCTTGCACTAAAAAATTATTTTTTTAATTAAATTTTATCATCTTGTTTTTTGGGCTGGAGCGATAGCACAGTGGGTAGGGCGTTCGCCTTACAAGCGGCCAACATGGCCGACCCAAGTTCGATTCCTCCGCCCCTCTCGGAGAGCCCGGCAAGCTACCGAGAGTATTCGATATGCCAGATACAGTAACAACAAAGTCTCCAATGGAGATGTTACTGGGCCTACTCGAGCAAATCGATCTTGTTTTTTGATAACTCTAGTGGCAAATCCAGGATTATATACAGGAAATGCATTGATTTCAATATTTCCCAGTGCCTGATGGAGCACAGACATCTATGGGTGACTTCCCTGGGTTCATCTTAAGGATGGAGAGGACTTGTAAACACAAGAAGTACCAGGAACAGAAGTTGGATGCTGAGTTTTATTCGTCTTTTGTTGTTAAGGACTTTCTCGCCTGGAGAAGTGAGGTCATTTTGTCAAGGACACTCAAGAGTGTTAGGACTCAAGGATCTCTGTGGGGTGCCCATGATTGGACCCTTGTCAGCCATGTGCTGGGCAAGTACCTTACTCACTATACTGTCTCTCCACTCTCCTTATTCCCCTTTTAAAGTCTTTTAATAATTTTTCTCTTATGAGTTTCCCTCTTTTCCCTTGTAGCTGTCATTACTGTGATGTCTGGGCGGTGACTCACACTTGTTGGTGGAAGCGTGGGGGTCCCACTGATGGGATTAGGGAATATCCTCTCTTGAGTTTTTGTTGAGAGATACTTTGAGTCAAACTGAGAGTAATTTCCCAACCCAACAGCTAGACACTGAGAGCTTGTTTGTTCTATTGACCCAGGCCCAAGCAACTCTTCATGCCTTAATTTTTTGTATTTTTTGTATTTATTTATTTATTTATCTATTTATTGCTTTTTGGGTCACACCTGGCGATGCACAGGGTTACTCCTGGCTCATGCACTCAGGAATTACTCCTGGTGGTGCTCGGGGGACCATATGGGATGCTGGGAATCGAACCCAGGTCAGCCACATGCAAGGCAAACACCCTAGCCGCTGTGCTAACACTCCTGCCCCAATGCCTTAGTTTTTCATAGAACAATTTTGGAAGCTTGGGAACGTAAGACTGGAGGTAGAGATGTACATGGCTGGCTCTTCAGAGCTGTGTCCTTCTCAAACATGTGGTTATTGGTACCTGCTTGAGAAATCAACCTGGAAAATAACCAGGCTCCCTTCTGACAAACTCTGGGATACCATAGGGGACCATTAATCTTGTTTTTTCGTAGCTTCACTGATTAATTCATATGAAGCCTCAGCAGATGCCAGGTCAAAGCACAGTCATAAAACTGGTTGCCATGGGACTGAAAAGGCTGCTCATTCATAGAAACCAAGTCTGCCTGGCAAATCCTGATTCCACCCCGTGGGTTCTTGGTCAAGTCTGGGTTGGGTCCGTCTGGTTCCTCCTGTGTTTATGTATCATTAAATACAGAGACTGGGTCTTCATCAGCTCAGGAACCCATAGTGAGTCATCTTCCTTCTTTCTGTACAACCGTAACAGGGGAAGAACGAGACAGAGCAGTAGGTCATGACTTAAACATTGACTTTAAGGAACCTATTTCTCGGGGCCCAGGAGATGGTAGCTTAAAGGGCTGCAGCTTACAGAGGCCCTGGTTTGATCCCTGACCCCATATTGCTCCGAGACTCCATCCCCTGTTCCCGATGCTTCAGCACTGAGTGCTCAGCCAGTGCTCAGCAATACCCCAGCCTTGTACTGAGCACAGAACTGCCAGCCCAGCCAAACCTCATCAGGAGCAGCCCCCAGACTCCTGAGCACTGCTGGGATGACCCCCCACCCCCAAAATGGAAAAGATGCCTAGATTTAAAACACATAATTCCTGCTTGAAGTCATGATTTCTTATCTTGGATGTTTGGTTAATTTGCATCATGGCTCACCGTGCTGTAAAGGCATGCTCTGGAGGATGAATAAGAAGGCCTGGCAGACACTGAAGAAGATAAGATAATGTTCTTCCTTGTAGACGCTGGACACCCCGTAGCCAAACCAGCAGCACTGTCTCTGGCAGGCTCTGCCATCAATCACGAGGTCACCCTTTTGTCACCTGCACCCCAGCATTGAGGGCTGAGATAAGCCTTCCTCAGGGAGTAAGGAAATGCAGAGGACAAATGCAGAGGAACCCACCCTTGCTGGTCTTTGCCTACCAATAATCAATGTATCACTGTCATCCTGTTGTTTATCGATTTACTCGAGCGGGCGCCAGTAAGTCTCCATTCGTCCCAGCCCTGAGATTTTAGCAGCCTCTCCTTACTCATCTTCCCCAATGCTGCTGTATTGGGGACTCTTTCAGGGTCAGGGGAATGAGACCTGTTATTGTTACTGTTTTTGGCATATCGAATACGCCACAAGGAGCTTGCCAGGCTCTGCTGTGCGGGCAGGATACTCTTGGTAGCTTGCTGGGCTCTCTGAGAGGCATTTATATATATATATATTTCCCTCTGTAATTTGTTGCCTACTGTCTGAACCCCATCAAATAAGGTGTAATAATTATGGTAAATGGGTAGGGAGTGTCTTATGGTTTGTCCAGGAATATGTTCACTCATATTTGAGGCTTGGCCCGAGTGTGTGGAAAGTGGCCTGGAGAGTGGTGGCAGTTGGATAGTGGGGCTGTCGGAGCTGGGTCCCTTTGGGTGGGGAGGGCTCTCACACGCACCCCTCTGGTGGCGCCTCAAGTGAAAACAGCCTGGCGTGGAGTCTGGTCGCGGAGTCTGGGGGCCTCATTTTATGCTCCTTTCTGGGAGAAGCAGCCATGAGTTCTGAAGGGTGGCTGATGAGGAGATTATCTGGCTCTGGCAGGAAGTGGCTTATGGGTGTGACCCCTGGGTCGATGTAGACTGTGGGAAGCAGGCAGAGGACCAATGTTATGAGAGGCCAGTGATTCTCAGTGGGGAGAGTCGGTTGGTTGGTTTGGCTGGTTTGGGAGATAGAACTGACTGTGCTCAGGGTTTACTCCTGGCTCTGCTATCAGGAGTGCTCAGGGCTGGCCGCACGCAAGGCAAATGCCTTAACCTCTGTGCTATCTCTCGACCTCATCAGTGGGGATGGTTTTGAATGTCTCTCCTGTGAAGGGCACTGTCCATATCTGGCACCTTGTTCAGTTGTTTCATTGAGGACTGATTACCAGCATTTAATCGTTAGGGGTTAGGGATTCTGCCAAACACCCTAACATCATGGAACAGCCCTAGGTGACAGAGGAGTTTCCTGTCCCAAACCTCCACTAGTTCAGGGTTGAGAAATCTTACACCAGAAAAACCGTTGACTCTCTCTGGCAGTTTATTGAGTTACACTTTCTTTCCATCATGTAAAGGTAGCTAAGCTGAGTTCCACCAAGTGGAACAACTGTCTTTGTCACGAAATGTGAAGTGGCATCCAGATAGCTATAATTAAAAAAAAAATCTCTACCAGGGATTCTGATGGTCTGTTGGGGCCAAAGGCCACTGTCCTCAGGAATCACATGGATGGGTCCAGTAGAGGCAACTGGTCTACTACCAAGGGCACTGGCCACTGGGGACAGCTTGCACAGACAATTGAATTTGGGTGCTGCGCAGGCTAACCTTGCCAGGAAGATCCCAAGGACTGAATATAGACCTAGAATCTTCACAGGCCTGTTCTCTTGCTATTCCTGACTTATCAGGAACAACCGCCTCCACATTTCTAGCTGGCATCTGTGTCTTGGGCCAGAGTTGTCTCTGACACCAGGGTTTCCCAAGGAAATAACACTGTTTCCTGTCTAAGCAGAGCCTCTCTGGGCAACTACACTCCAACAATGAAACCCCCTGCTCTCAGTTGCCAGCCCCTTTGCCACCGAAATAACGGAGCCTCATTTATTACACTGGAGCTGGCATATGACATAGAACCAGCCCTGTGCCCCCACTTCTTCCTCCAAAATGAGCGTCCCAGAACTGAGCCCAGGTTTGTATAACTCAGGATCTTTCTTACTTTCTTTTTTTGTGGCGTCACAGTCAGTGGTGCTAGGGGGACTGTGCCTTGCTGGGGACTGCACCTGGGGCTCTCGCTGGCAAAGGAGATGCTCCAGGTGTGGCAGAGAAGGTTTGTGGGGCTACTGCCTCCCTGCTGTGCATGCTCTATGCCCGAAGGCCCATGTGCTTTGGTTCTTGCTCTTGTCATATGGACCATCCAAAGTGGTCGTGTTTATTGTTCAAAGGAAATGACTAACAAAGGGAAGTTTCACACACAGCCTGTACCCTTCTGAAATATCACAGGAAATGAAAGGGTGTATCATGATTTTCCCCTAAGGCAAGTAGCCTGAAGCGGGTCTCTGCACGACTGGTCTGCCTGTGTATGTGCTGCCTGCCCGTTTAAGGCCAGCTTTCTTGTCTGGATTGTTGCTCTTCCCATCACATTCTCCTGTGGCACTTTCCTAACACTAAGTCAGTGATCTTTGTAGAGGAAACAGTCAATCAGATCACATTCCTCTGTTGTTCCCATTAGAAGCGGCCTAAGACCCGAAGGTTCCAGCCTTCCAGCCAGGAAGACTCACGGGCCCTGTGAGCTGAGCTCTGCTGGGTTCCTGTTTGCTGGATAATATCCTCTCCTGTTTCAGCCTCATCACCTCCTTTCTGTTTCCCAGAAATGCCCAGCTCACTACCTGAGGGTCTTTACATTCACTGCAACTCTTCCTGAGGGCCAATCTCCTTCTCTGACTGACCACCTGAGAGGGACTCAGCTCTTGTCTAGAATTTTTTTTTTTTGCTTTTTGGGTCACACCCGGCGATGCACAGAGGTTACTCCTGGCTCTGCACTCAGAAATCACCCCTGGCAGTGCTCAGGGGACCATATGGGATGCTGGGAATTGAACCCGTGTTGGCCATGTGCAAGGCAAACGCCCTACTCGCTGTGCTATGCTCTAGCCCCCTCGTCTTGAAGTTTTTTCCTCTTAAAGATGTTTCCTTCGTCACTGTTGTAGGGAGACTCAAGTCCCTCTCCCGGCCATTATCTGTCACAATCTCCACAGCCTTCCTGACTGTAATGATTTTGTCTTATGTCCAACATTGGTTTGTTTGGGGGCCACAGCCAGAAGTACTCAGGGACTACTCCCAGCTCCATGCATGAGGGTCACTCCTGGTGGTGCTCTGGGGACCATGAGGTACCAGGGAATGAATCCAGGGCTCCAGCATGATAAGAAAGTGCTCCGACCCTTTGAGCTATCTCTTCGGCTGAGTTCAATTTTTTAATTGATCTGTATCACTGTAGCACTGTCCTCCCATTGTTCATTGATTTGCTTGAGCAGGCACCAGTAACGCCTCCATTGTGAGACTTGTTGTTACTGTTTTTGTTATAATAAATATGCCACACGAGGACCTTGCCAGGCCCTGACATATGGGCGGGATACTCTCGGTAGCTTGCCTGGCTCTCCGAGAGGGACGGAGGAATCGAACCCGGGCCTGCTGTGTGCAAGGCAAATGCCCTACCCGCTGTGCCATTGCTCCCTGCTAAAATTTTCTTGCCAGACAAGAGAAAATTTTCCTGTCTAGTAAACTGCTATCTGCTAGACTAATACCTTACCCATTTATAATAAATTTATAGTGTGTGAATGACAGGAGAAGTAAGAAAACTGTGAAGAATGTTTTGGAGATTCTGTCCTATGTAATTTTTACATTGTCCTACACATCAGACATTTCTATGTAATTTCGGGAGATTAGATCCAGGGTCTCATCCATAAGGGGTATGAGCTTTACTGCTGACAGGAAGCATACCTGGGTTCTATGTTTTATGTTTTTGTTTTTTGTTCATTTGGGGGTTATACCTGACAGTGCCAAGGACTTATTCCATGCTCTATACTCGAGGATCACTCCTGGTGGGCTTGCAGAACCATGTGTGGTGCCAGGGATTGAACTGGGGTCAGCTGCATGCGAAGCAAGCGCCTTGACGCCTGTAGCATCTCTCCAATATCCCTGCTTCAATTTTATTTATCCGGGAAGGGAGTAGACAGGGGAATTCCTCCTCGACTATGCTGGCGAGCCCAGGAGCTGTTCCTGGAAGTACTGGACTTGGTGAAGCTGGCTGATGGCTAGATGCTCAAGAGGCACGTGAGGCTACTGAGCCCGAGGTGTGTGGGGGTCCTGGGCTGACGTTGGTGGTGCTGGGGCATGACCCTCCCGCACACAGACCCCGCCTGTCCCCGTAGCACTCGCTCCTATTGCGGCATTTTAGCTGAGACTAGAATGCTAGTTTTTGGGTACGTGAGAAATGGAAGTGTTAGACATATATATATATATATATATATATATATATATTTTTTTTTTGCAGGGCAGGAAGGGGGCTGTGGTGGGCAGTGTTTGGGCCACACATGCTCAGGGATCTATTATTCTTGACTCTGCCTTCAGGGATCACTTCTGGTAGAGCTTGAGGAAACCCTGTGTTGTTCCAGGGATTGAATTTGGGTCTGCCACGTGCAAGCCAAATGCCCTACCTACTTGGGTCCCAAACTAAATATCCTCCCCTCCCCTCTGCACTCTCCCCTCCCCTCCATTCCTCTCCTCTTTTTTCTTTTCCTTTTTTTCCCTTTCCTTGGAGAACTGATGTATTACTTCCTGTAGTTAAAACTCTGTGGGAAGCAAATATAAAGGAAAGGATTGTTCAATAAACCCAGACCCAGGGAACAGGGGTTTAGAAATCACAAAGCTCCTGTAACTTTAATGCTGAAAGAGACCCAAAGGTACTAAGTACTAAGTACTAAGGTACTAGGTCATTCTGCAGAGTCGGCTACCTGGGAAAACTCCACAAGAGGCTTTCATGGAAAAACGCACAGAGAAAGCACAGCTCAGCCTCTGCTTGGTAGACTGTAACTGTTGAATTTGGGGCTTAGGACTGTTAAGACCATTTTTTATTTCAATTGTTGCTCAGGGGAGTGAAGAACTATCTGGTGCTTAGCACATCTGGAGCCCTTGCTTTGTGCTCAGGAGTGCCTGTTTCCAGCCCTCATGGCCATCTGGGAAGCCAAGAATTAAGAAAACCAGCAAGAGGGGCTGGAGCGATATAGCACAGCGTGTGGGGCGTTTGCCTTGCACGCGGCTGACCCGGGTTCGATTCCCAGCATCCCATATGGTTCCCTGAGCACCGCCAGGAGTAATTTCTGAGTGCATGAGCCAGGACTAACCCCTGAGCGTTGCCGGGTGTGAAAAAAAACAGAAAACAAGCCAGAAAGATCCAGGCTTGAATGCATTAAGGCCAAGAATGCCAAAGTAACATCCTCTTCTGCTTTCCTCAGTGACATTTCTTTCAAATATGGACAACTGCCATCCTTTGGAGAATGCGATGCGTAGGAACAGAGGGGAGCAGAAGAGTATTTCCTGTGTAGCTGCCATGTGGGAGACACCTTTCTGTTCTACAGACTCCTGCTTGGTGGATATTTGGTCACTGTTTTACTGCTTTGGATTCTGCTGTTTTACTGCTTTGGAGGTTGAGGTTTAAAGGGTCTACGCCTGTGGGTCATTTCCTAGCTTGTGGGGATCCGGTATGAGGCAAATGAAGCTGGTTATACATGCAAATGCCCGGCGTCCCTTAGCTCACTGAGAAAACCAGAGGGTTGGGCCAAACCCGGGACTTAGCATCTGCTTTGTGCAGTGCTGCTGCCACCAGGGAGACCACACAGGGAGAAATTCTGTCCTAGATCTGTTCCTTTGGCCGTGACGGGGAAACCTTCATAACCTTCCAGGTTTCTCTGGGGCTCTGGGCTTTTCCAGCACTTTGTGATCACAGGTATTGGGTGCGTGTGACCTGGCAGAAGTCATCTGTGACCAGGTGTAGAGAAATGTTCCCATCTTCCTGCCCTCTTGGCAGTCTCTCTGAGGTTGTGCAGGTCATGATTGGGGTTGAGTGACTACAGATCGTTCAGTGATCTTTTTGTAAAGTTTCTTAGAAGAACCTTGTCCTGGCGCTGGAGCAATAGCACAGCAGGTAGGGCATTTGTCTTGCAAGTGGCTGACCCGGCTTCAATTCCCAGCATCCCTTATGGTCCCCAGAGCACCTCCAGAAGTAATTCCTGAGTGAATGATCCAGGAATAACCCCTGTGCATCTCCGGGTGTGACCCTCCACCCCCCAAAAGAAGAAAAACCTTGTCCTCTTGGTGGGACGCCCACCTTGGAGTAGTTTCTTCTTGAATGCTATTTCATCTGGCAATAAGATCCCTTATTTGGGGGGACATAATGGATGGTCTTAGTGATTGAGTTGTTAATACACCAGGAAATGAAATGATTTGGTTCTTTTGGTGGGGGACACTCGAGAGCGCATATGTGAATCAAATCCTGGCCGACTGTGTGCAAGGCAAGTGCTCTACCCACTGTACTGTTGCTACAGTTCCCCAGCCATGGAACATTCAATATAAATTAAAAATTGGCTCACTATTAGAAACATTTAAAATCCCTTAGCAATCTAGAAGGAAACAAACCTATCTTAATCTAGTGGAGGGCACCAGGAGTGAGTGTCATACTCAGTGCCAAGTGTTGAGAAGTTTGTCTTATCTTTTTTTCACTTTTTATTTTAGGACCATACCTGGTGGTGTTCAGAACTCCCCCTGCTCTGTGCTCCAGGAGGAACTTTAGGGAATCGTATATGGTGCCAGGGATAGAACCTGGGTCCGCCTGATGCAAAGAGAACCCCCTCTCCTCTGTACAATATCTCTAGCCTTCTCTGGTCTTTTAAGGATGCTCCATTAAAGCTGCTGCTGCTGCTTCTTCTTCTTCTTCTTCTTCTTCTTCTTCTTCTTCTTCTTCTTCTTCTTCTTCTTCTTCTTCTTCTTCTTCTTCTTCTTCTTCTTCTCTTCCTCCTCCTCCTCTTCCTCCTTCTCCTCCTCCTCCTCTTCCTCCTCCTCCTCCTCCCCTGGTGATGCAGAGGGATTACTCCTGGCTCATGCACTCAGGAATTACTCCTGGTGGTGCTCAGGGGACCATATGGGATGCTAGGAATCAAACCTGGGTCAGCTGCATGCAAGGCAAATGCCTTACCCGCTATACTATTGCTCTAGTCCCTCCATTAAAGCTTCTTGAAAGACCGGTCTTGAAGCTATGAATTCCCTAAGCTGCTAACAAATTATTTTCGTCAATAAGAAAATTAACATGTTATGGGTTAGGTCTCTAAGAAGAATAATTCCTTTTATTATCAACAGACATGAGAATGGATGTAACTGACTCCAGTTGCTAGAGTAATTTTTTATGGAGAGATTCCCATATGCCAGGGATTATGTAAACAGTCTCACATTTAATCCTTGATAGATGTCTTGTCAAAGTCCTTCATTTCATATACGATGACAAAACAGGCTCAAAGGGACTAGTTCATTTCCCCATGCTGGGACTAACATTTCCCAGCACGTAGGATTTGTAATGTTAAAGCTCAGGTGGACTTGGGGTAGCAAGGATGGTTCGATCCTAGCCTGCAGGCCCACAGGTGAGAGTTAGGAAGGAATTTGAGAGTTAGGAAGGGTTCTGAGTGCTCAGACAGCTGGTTGTTGTAGTAGAACTTTCCAAGATGACTTCCAGAAACACTTCTGAACTATGTCTCAGGCCCCATTTCTTTTTAGGACTCTTACAAAGTCCTAAAAAGCTTGGCTATTTGGTTTCCAGGAGTCAGTTAACAATACATTTCACACTGCCAGATGTGATCCCTAAACTCAGAATTATGGGTAAGACTGGGCAGCTCTAGGTGTGGTCCCCAAATAAAACCAACACAAAATTAAAACAAAAAACAATGAACTCAAGTGGAAGGCACCTGATATGGCAACAGATGAGGTGCAGATGGGACCAGAGAGAATGAAACAAAACAAAATAATAAGAGACCTGAAACCAATATGATGCTCAGAAGGCATTTGTTACAAGGGGCAAATATCCTTTAATGGGAAGAGCTAGTGTGGGGCTGGAGTGATAGTACAGGCTGGAGAACACTTGCCTTGCATGTGTCTGACCCAGGTTCAATCCCTGCACTACATCTATCTAGTCTCTGTAATACTGCAGTACTGAGCATTGCCCTGTGTGTGGTCAACACCCCCAGTTTCTCCCCACCTCCCCCCAAATAGCTGGATAGCTAGTGGTCTGGGATTTAATTCCACCAAAAAACTTGCTCTTACCGAATGTTTATGATATGCCTTCTCTCTATTTTGTGGATCAAACTCAGGGCCTCACACATGCAATGCAAGTTTCCTATTGCCATGCTACATGCTGGCCACAGGCCAACACTTTTTAGCATTTTATAGGGATTACATAATTCAGTCTTACAAAATAATCTTTCTTATTGTTCCTGTTCTAGGGATGAGGAAACAGAGATACAGAGAGGTTAAAGAACTTGCTGAAGCAACGCAGTGGTATCGCTAGTATTAAAGTCACAGTTAAGCCTGAGCCCAAGTCCTCAGTATCCCACCAGTGCTTGTCCTGGGTCCTAAATACGGGAACAGGACAATGAAGTTGTTTGTGATGTCTTGAGTTGTCCAAGAAAAAAACCCCAAACCCAACACTAAAACCCTAAAGCACGAACACTGCATTTTACCTTCTATTCGTTAGCTGAAACTCCTCCAGGAAGGTGCTGTATGAACACATTCTACAGGCACTGATCAAAGAGCCAGCAAAGTCCCCTCCCCTGCCCACTTCCTGTTCTGAGTTAACCACTTTCAGTTCTTGCCCTTAGTAGCTCTTGGTAATTCTCCCTAAACTTTTCTTTCTGTAGCCAATTTTTTTCTCCTCCCGTTTTAGGCTTATCTATAGGAAATAAGATTTTAGCTCATGTCTTCACCTACACTGGCACACGTGCTTTTTATTGTTTCTGTTCCCTCTTTGCAGCAGATTCGTTGACCTCAATCTCGTGTGGGCCCCTTTGGATGTTGAGTCCTCCCTTCCCGGGCCGCGTGTTTTGAACCACCTGCCTGTAAAGGGCGTTCTAGAAGTCCAGTCTGTAAGTGAGTGACGGAGGGGCCTTCGGAGTCCCTGTGTAACTTTGCCCAGCCTCCCGAGCCTCTGCTGAGTTTGGCTACCTCAAAGGCCCGGGAGAGTTTGAGCCTCTGAGTTTTACAACTCCAGAGAGTTGTAAAACTTTGACTTCTGTGGGAGCTAGAGGCGTGGCAAAGCTGGCAGGAGCGTTGGGATCTAAGTGCATTTCCACCATTTTTCAACCCTAACTTGATCCTCCTCCCATCCAAGGGCTATTGGGTCTCTGTATGCTGGAGACTTTGGGGAAAGTCTATGCTGAAACTTCTTGGCTTCTCGGCTCCTCTGGGTTCTGCTAGCCCATTTTTTGGTTTTTTTTTTTTTTTTCTGATCTCCTTTAAGCTGCCCATGTTTCAGTGCTGTTGCTTCTATTCACATTCTTCTTGTCTTAGAAACTTTATTCCTAAAAGAGAAACAGCTCTTTTTTGTGTGTGGTATGAAGGACAGTTGGCGAAGAAGCAGATTTCAGTATTTGATGTGCCATGTCTGTCCTCCAATTCCATAGATATTTCAAAAACATTCAATGCAAACCAGATCAGAAAGTTTTGGGATTTTTTTTCTTTTTCTTTTTGGAAGACACCCGGTGATGCTCAGGGGTTACTCCTGGTTTTGCACTCAGGAATTACTCCTGGCGGTGTTCAGGGGACCATATGGGATGCTGGGAATCGAACCCAGGCCGGCCGCATGCAAGACAAATGCCCTATCCGCTGTGCTATCACTCCAGCCCCTGGTTTGGGATTTTTTAAGGGAAGGATGAATACAGTTCTGTGAAAAATGAGTTTGCCTAGTTTTTTTTTATTTGGGGGCCACACCTGGCAATGCTCCAAGGTTACTCCTGACTCTGTGCTCATGAATTACTCCTAGAGGTGCTCAGGGGACCATATGTGATACCTGGGACTGAACTCGGGTATGCTGTGTGTGCAAGGCACTTGCCCTACCTGTGTACTATCTCTCCAGCCCCATGGGTTGTCAAAGCTTTACTTGCTATTTAAAGTGTACCTTTCAGTACTAGAGCATTACATGTTATGTCGGTTTCATCTGGGTGCTTGGCAGAAACAGATAATCTACCTGTGAATCAGAAGTGGCAAACTACATGGAAGATTGAGAGGGGCTGATAAGAAACTTTTGAAGACTGGAGAGATAATACAGTGGGTCGGGAGTGGGTAGGGCATTTCCCTTGCATACTGTCAACCAAGCTTTGATCTGGCACTGCCTGTGGTCCCTCGAGCACCACCAAGAGTGACTCCTGAGCCTAGAGCCAGAAGTAAGCGCAGATCACTGCAGGGTGTGAACCAAAACTAACCAACAGAAATGAAACTTTACTAGGCTTCAACTTATAATTAGAATAAATAAACTCTAATGAATTTTAATCAGGGATCAAAAAAGTTTTGGTACCTTCCTTACTCAATTATTCTTTTTTAAAAAAATTTTTATTAGTGAAACACCATGAGGTACAGTTGTAGACTTACAAATTTTTGTGCTTGGGTTTCAGTTATACAATGACCAAATACCCATCCCTCCACCAGTGCCCATTCTCCACCTCCAATGCTTCCAGTATCCCTCCCACCCCCCAACCCCCCAATCCCACCCCACCCGTGTGGCAGGGCATTTCCTTTTGCTCTCTCTCTCCTTTTGGGTGCTGTGGTTTGCAAAGAGGCATTGAGTGGCAATCATGTTCAGTCTATAGTCTACTTTCAGCATGCATCTCCCATCCTGGGAGGATCCTCCCAACACCCTTTATTTGGTGCTCCCTTCTCTATCTGAGCTGCCTTTTCGCCTAGCATGTGTGGCTGGCCTCCAAGCTATGGAGTGAACCTCCTGGTACTTATCTCGACTATTCTTGGGTGTTAGTCTCCTATTTTGTTACTTTATGTTCCCCAGATGAATGCAATCTTTCTATATCTGTTCCTCTCTTTCTGACTCATTTCGCTTAGCATGATACTTTCCATGTAGTACCACTTGTGTGTAAACTTCATGACTTCATCTTTTCTAACAGCTGCATAGTACTCCATTGTGTAGATGTACCAAAGTTTCTTTAACTAGTCATCTATTCTTGGGCACTCGGTTTTTTTCCCCCAGATTTTGGCTATTATGAATAGTGCAGCAATGAACATAGAAGTGCAGATGTCATTTTGACTGTACTTTTTGCCTCTCCAGGATATATTCCCAGGAGTTGTATAACTGGGTCAAATGGGAGCTCAATTTCTAATTTTTTTTGAGGATCATGCATACTGTTTTCCAAAGGGCTAAACTGGTTAGCTTTCCACTGGCAGTGAAGGAGGGTCCCTTTATCGCCACATCCACGCCAACACTGGTTGCTTTTGTTCTTTTGGATGTGGGCCAGTCTCTGTGGTGTGAGATGATATCTCATTGTTGTTTTGATCTGCATCTCCCTGATGATTAGTGATGTAGAGCATTTTCTCATGTGCCTTTTGGCCATTTGGGTTTCTTCTTTGGGAAAGTTTCTGTTCATTTCATCACCCCATTTTTTGACAGGGTTAGATGTTTTCTTCTTGTAGAGTTCAACCAGTGCTTTTATATCAACCCCTTATCAGATGGGTATTGGGTAAATATCCTTTCCCATTCTGTAGATTGTCTTTGTATTCTGGTCACTGTATCTTTTGAGGTACAGAAGCTTCTTAATTTAAGATAGTCCCATTTGTTTATCTCTGTTTCCACTTGGTTGGTCAGTGGACTCTTATCTTTGAAGATACTGTTAGCTGCAATATTGTGGAGGGTTTTGCCGACCTTGTCTTCAGTGTACCTTATGGATTTTGGCCTGATGTTGAGATCTTTAATCCATTTTGATCTGACTATTGTGCATGGTGTTAGGTCGAGGTCTAAGCCCATTTTTTGGCATGTGGTTGTTCAGTTATGCCAGCACCATTTGTTGAAGAGGTTTTCCTTGTTCCACTTCACATTTCTTGCTCCCTTATAAAAGATTAGATGTTCATACATTTGGGGTTGTGTGTACAGATATTCCACCCTGTTCCATTGGTCTGCAGCCCTGCCTTTGTTCCAGTATGATGCTGTTTTAATTATTACCGCTTTGTAGTAGAGTTTGAGGTTGGGGAGGATAATGCCTCCCCACGTGTTTTTCCCAAGAATTGCTTTAGCTATTTATGGGCATTTGTTATTCCATATGGATTTCAGGAGTGCTTGATCTATTTCTTTGAAGAAT
Organism: Sorex fumeus; assembly: GCF_029834395.1. Lineage (NCBI taxonomy): Eukaryota > Metazoa > Chordata > Mammalia > Eulipotyphla > Soricidae > Sorex > Sorex fumeus. Next base: position 11,747,546 of record NW_026606086.1, on the reverse strand, counting down.
TTCATGGGTATCCTTATAGGGATCACATTGAATCTGTATAATGCTTTCGGGCTTACTCAATTATTCTGCCAATTCCCGGATGTCTCTATGAGATAATCAAGAGCAATACACAAGTTTTCATTCGAAAATAACCCTTTCCCTTCTAAAAAGCGATGTCTATCCATCTCAATCTCACGAATCTCACGAAGACAATGTTTATGAGAAACGGTCTCATTCCTGATGTTCCATTCGCTCTCAATGGAATGAACATCTCCAAATGCAACAGTTATGTGTACCTAGGTAGAGAAGTCAACTTGATGAATGCCTGGCACCTGAGTTGCGCAGGAGGAAGAGAGCAGCTTGGAACGCCTCCAAGAGCTCGAAGAAATAGCTAAGAGGATGAAAAACCTCCGGCTCCAGGCACATCTCTTTGATTCCACTGTTCTTCCTGCATTAACATATGCCTCAGAGACCTGGGCCCTACGAATACAGAATGAGAATGCTATTTGGATCTCCCAAAGAGGAATCGAAAGAGCAATGCTTGGACTGTCAGACTTCACTCAAATGAGAAAAAGAATTTGGAGTTCTGACCTCCGTCAATGGTCAAGAATCAGGGACACTGTCTGGTTTGCCAAGGTGTCGAAAATCAGGTGGGCTGGACACGTAACGAGATTTGGAGACGACTGCTGGACTAGAGCCATTACCAACTGGATCCCATGGGATGTCAAAAGATGGCGTGGCTGCCCACCTACAAGATGGTCAGACTTCTTTGTCAAGACCCTAAATGATTGGTTTGAGGCTGTTCGTGTTCCTAGAATGAGCAGATGCCATTGGTCTACACTTGCACGTGACAGGAACGAATGGAGACATTACTGGTGCCGGCTTGAGCAAATTGATAAGTAACAGGATGTCAAGTGATCAAGTGATACATCTCAAAAGTCAGCATCCAAAAAATGTGAACCAAAAATCTTTGCCCTTTCCCATAAGACTGGTGTAGACATGATCCCATCCAATCCACCTGGGGTCAGGATGTGGAATTTGAGCAGCCCAGAGAAGAGATGAAAGCTGCAGGAATGTCTGACATTTCTCCAGAGCTCATGGCCTTGGGGAGTGGGACAGAACCATTCCAGGCCCAAGGCTCACTCTCTCACAGCCCTGCCAGCTTGTAGTCACAAGCCACTCCAGTTCCAAAGGCCGACTGTGCCGGTATGCATGTTATCCACGTGTACTACACATGTAACTACCATACCATACCTCCATGTTACCATATTCCCTACACAAGGTCTTTGTTCAGGCATTTTTTAAAATAATTTATTTATTTATTGAATCACTGTGGGAAAAGTTACAGATCTTTCAGGTTTAGGTCTCAGTCATGTAAATATCAAACACATTTCCCTTTACCAATACTTATTTTTTACCACGAACCCCAATAGAACCCCACCTCCCACCCCTCCCAATTCCTGTGAGGCAGATGAGTTCTAGTTAACACTCTATCTACTTTGACTAGATTCATTGTTTCGATAAAAGATTCACCACTATTATTTAGAGTTTACCCTTCCCCCCCAAATCAGACATGCTGAAAAAGCGTTGTGAAATGATTTGCTTTCTACAGCTGGGTTCAAGAATTAAATGATGTCGCACGGCTGCTATCGCTGCCGTGCGGTTTTGGATTTCTGCTATTTTACTTATTAACCCTGGAAGTATTTATACTAAAAGTCAGATAATTAAGAGATTGGTTTCTGTGCTCTGGAGTTGTGGCCGTGCCGAAGAGCCACTCGTGGGGGGCAACTGGTGACCTCGGTAGGGCGTGAAGGACGGGCCAGAATGCCCCCCTTCCCATGAGGTTTTTGTCGTCCCCGACCCCCGGCTCATACCTGCTGTCCACAAGGCTCCCATGCGGCCGCCATCTTTGTTCAGGATTTTTAGTTGCCTATGATTCTGGAGGTCCTTGATGGGAGTTTGCAGGATGGATGGGTTGAACCTGAGCTGACAAGGTGAGGTGGTGTCTCAAAGGTGCAATTCATCTCATGTCCAGATACTATCCCAGTGAATGATGTTCAACAAACCATGTGATAAATATATGCTCAGACACAATTCTTGCCTTCAGGATATTACAAACCAACAAGAAATGGATCATTCTTTTTTTTTTCCTTTTTGGGTTACACTCGGCGATGCACAGGGGTTACTCCTGGCTCTGCACTCAGGAATTACCCCTGGCTGTGCTCAGGGGACCATATGGGATGCTGGGAATCGAACCCAGGTTGTTCAAGTGCAAGGCAAATGCCCTACCCGATGTGCAAGTGCTCCATGTAAAGTCCTTCAGGATATTACAAACCAACAAGAAATGGATCATTCTTATACTTGGTTGACTACTTCTGGGAGAGAGTGAGCCCAGAGACAGATATGAAACTCAGCTTGGCTTGCAGGAAAAAAAAATGGCGCCAAAGGGCTGATTCTTAAGGTGGTGACAGAGTTTGGTGAATGTAGTATAGTGGTGCTCTGAGCAGATTCTACATGGGCAGCACCTGCAGAGACTTCAGCACAGGATGCCTGAGCTCTACCTGGGCACTGATACTGACGACTTTGCCTCGGATGTGCTCAGTGAAGCTGTGTGGCATTAGAAATCATGAGAGCTCCTCTCTAGCGGGTTGGAGAACAGCAGGTAGGATGCTTGTCTTGCCTGCGGCCAAAACAGGTTCTATCCCCCTCACCCTACATGTGAACCCCTCGGTAGTGGCAGGGGTAATTCCTGAGCCAGGAGGAAGCCCTGACCATTGCCAGGTATGGCCCCCAAACAAAACCAAAATTAGCTCTAGTCAGTTGATTAGATGAAAAGTTTGAAGACCTCTGCTCAGACCTGTGGCTGTCACATTGTGGGGACCAGAACCAGATGGGATGCTTGTTAAAACACAGCCAGCTGTGTGCCTTGCCTGGATTTTTCTTGGAGGCCCAGGGGATAGCCCAGGGAGTTGGGGTGCATGCCTAAGGTTTGACCCTCGGCACCATGTGCTCCTATGAGCAGCTCTGGGCGTAGACACCACCAGGCACTGACCAGGCCTGGTCCTGGGGACGCCGGTACCACACTGCCAGGTCCCAGCATTGAAACCACTGGCCTAGTTGGTTGAATGGCCCTTGGGCACCCTGGGCATGACTGAGTAGCACTCCCTTTCCCAACAAAAACATAATTTCTAGAATACTAAGGATGAACAAGTAGGCCTGGAAGGGCCCATATGTGATAAGAGTTTCCCAGGTGGTGCTGATCTGATCCGCTGATTTGCGGTTATAGGTACTTCTGTGTTGGAATCAGGAGCCGGGAACAGGGAGGGCAATGTGGAAAGCAGAGGAAGGAGGTTTTCCCCATGGCTGTGTGGTAGCACTGACAGGTTCTGTAGAGTAGAGCCCCAGACCCACATTTGCTTCCGGAGGAATAACTGTGTGAGGACTGAGGATGGTCGGGCGAGGGAATGGAGAACCAAGGGAGTCAGTTATCTGGCTGAGAAATGTGGAGCACTTGAAATAAAGGCCAGAGCAGGGAGGGAGGTCACTGGAATGTGGGAGGAGGTAGGAAGGGGAGGGAGGGTGGGGCCAGCAGGTTTTCTGGCTGGAGTGTTGGCAGGGTCTGAAGCGGGGTCTGAGGAGAGGAGGGAAAGGAACAAGTTGGCGTTGGACAACAGTGGCTTCATGATGCCAACGCGATCTTTTCCTGAGGAGTCTGGTGCCCGGGAGTGGCACTGCTAAGTCATTCAACCCCTCTCAGCTCAGCCCTGGGCCATTGAATCAGCTATTGACTCTGTCAAGAAATAGGGTTAGGGGAGCTTCCCAGAGCTGTGCCAATGTGGTCTTTGTAGAGTTTTATCTTCAAGGGCTGGTTGGGCTGAATCCCCAGTATTGCATGGACACACAAAGGTGTTTTCAAATGACTGGTGTGTGTGTGTGTGTGTGTGTGTGTGTGTGTGTGTGTGTGTGTCAGCGGGGCTGGCCCTAGGGCTAAGAAAGTCTTGCAGGCTTTGCCCCGAGGCTTTGCTGAATTTTCTGGTGCAGGGGCTTGGGCCCCTGATGGCTTCCCTCAGCACCTGATATGACTTGTCACTCACGACCCGGAAGCCCTGTGGCGTGGGGTCCGCGGGCCTGGGAGCGGCAGGTCAAGGGGGTTTGGGTTTCCTTGCTGAGGCGCTGCAGATGGTGCTGTGGTTTCTGCCCGCAATTCCTTCTCTGCCCCGGAAGGAAGCAGCAGGATGAATAGCGTGCTCTCCAGGCCTGTGGCCAGTGTCGTTCTCTGTCTGTGGCTCACACACACGTCGGTGGTCTCAGGATGGGTGTCTGGGTGGGGACAGGCGGGTAGGCCCCACGTCTGTCCACGCTGCCCTCTGGGAGCAACTGGAAGATGAGCATGTCGGTGTGTCCGGCCTGTGAATACCGTCTCCTTCCCTTCCTGTGGTCATCCCACCCTGCAGCCCTGCTGTCCCCTCCACCCTGCATCCCTGCACCCCGTGCCCTCCACATCCCATCGCTTCAACCCATCTCCCTCAACCTGCATCGCCACAGTCCCATCCCCTCTCTCCCTCCCCTCCAGTGTTCCTTTCACGCTGTGTCCTCTCACCCGCACTCCCTCCATGCCGGTCTCCTCGCCCACGCCACCTTCACCCCGTGTGCCTTCCACCCTCATGCCCTTCAACCCTGTCCCCTCCACCTGCACCTCCTCCATGCCCCATTTTCTCCACCCGTGTCCCCACCACCACCCCACATTCCCTCCACCCCATCCCTCTCACCCCTTGTCTCCAGCTGCAGGGGGCTGGGCTGCAGGGCGGGGCTCCCATAGCAGCCCGGGGCACTCTGAAGACTGGTGGACTTGGCAGTGCCCATCAGCTGCAGTTGCTTGCCTCGCCAGAGGGAGCTTCGCGTGGGTCTCCCTCACTTAGGGAGCCTGCTGGGGGTGCAGATGCATGCAAGACCTGCTCTCTGCAGCCCCCACACCACTGCGGAGTGACCCCTGCAGTGAACCCCCACTCTGCCTGCGTCCCTCAGCAAGTCTGTAAGTTCTTATTGACTGGGACCAAGTTCACTGTCCTGTCTACTGGCACTTAGGGCTGTGGTGTCACAGGAAGGTGTGTGCCAGTCCCTGCTATCACTGGGTCTGTGACTTTGAGCACCAGCACTTGTCTGTAACATATGAGAGGGAAACCCAGATGGGAGGGGTGTGTCAGTGGCTTAAAGAATCGAATGAAAACATAAAGGCATTTTCTCAGGAAAACAGGCAACTCTTTGGAGGGAAAGCGCGGGGCCTCCAAATCCCGCAGAGGGAATAAAGCCTCCCAGCGAGCTGGGGTTTAGCTGCTCGCAACAGGCGATCACTTGACTGGAGAGTGGGCATATGACCAACAGCTGAGACTAATTAGCTGCATCGTGGGTTTTACTGACTTGCCTGGTTTTGAAAGTTACAAAAGACTCTTTGGAAAACCTCTACCAGTACCATCCCAACTTTGGCGTTTCTTTGCATTAGAAGGCAACGTTTTGGAAGAGAACACGTGATTGGAGGTTGTCTCGCTATCCTTGTTAACGGACTCCCATCTAAAACCTCAGAAAAACAACCAACGGTTTATGCTTTGTCAAGGTATGTTTTTCATTTATCTTTTTTGATGGCTTGTTTTTATTGTTTATTTTGTGAAGCAAGGTAGTTTGTATTGATACTTATTTAGGAAGACATGAGGAGAAAGAAAGCGAGAGAGACATATTTGAGAGGGAGAGCACATCTCCAGAGTGGAGATAAGCAGGCAAAAAAACGAAGACAAACGGGTTACTTATTTAAGGGAGAACACAGGCTTGAAGAGCAAGCCTCTTGACTTATTTTAGAGAGACTGGGAAATCTGTTAATCTACTAATATTTAAGGGTTTCCGTTATGTGTGATTCAACATAATATATACTACCACACATATTAACCTTTCCCCCAAACCAACGACCTCAAGACATCTGCCAAGTTTCTTAAGGTAACTTTGAAAAATTAATTTTCACTTGCTATAAAGTAAGAATACTGAATTTTCTCTCTCTCTTTTCTGTATTTTAATAATTTGGGCATTTAAATCCTAGGTATTTGAATAAGAGAGCCAATTAAGGAACTGTATTTCTCTAAGATTTTTGCTCAGCCTCTAAGCATTTTATCCACAAATTCAAATGTACATGGATTTTATTTTTAATGGAGCAATAGCACACCGGGTAGGGCGTTTTTCTTGCACAAGGCCGACCCAGGTTTGATTCCTCCATTCCTCTCAGAGAGCCCGGCAAGCTACCGAGAGTATCCTGCCCGCATGGCAGAGCCTGGCAAGCTCCTTGTGGCATATTCAATATGCCAAAAACAGTAACAAGTCTCACAATGGAGACATTACTGGTGCCCGTTCAAGCAAATCAATGAACAATGGGAGGACAGTGCTACAGTGCAGTAGCTTCAGTAGAGGATTTCTATATTTGTTTTAGTATAAAGTATTTTTTCCCCTATGAGTTAAATTTGCTTTCAAACTGTATTTATTTGGTTTGGGGTCACACCCAGCAGTGCTCAAGGCTTACTCCTGGCTCTGCTCTCAGGGATCGCTCCTAGCCTGGCTCTGGGGAGCATATGGAATGCCGGGGATTCAACCCCAGTTAGTTTTGTGCAAGGCAAACGGATTTTCCACAGTATTAGCTCTCCAGACACAAACTGTTCATTCTTTTAGATTTGGTAAAGGCATAAGGGAAGGTTCACATCAGTTAGGAATGGTTAGTGAAAATATGTTTTGGTGGAAGCTGGGGACGATGAGTATGATGGGATGTTTCATTATACAACAGTGCTTGCTTTGTCGGACTGCTGTAACAAACTGTACAAGCTCATAGTTTGGGAGCACAAATCTGAGATCTCGAGAGAGAGATCTGGCCCTTGGTTTGTAGATGCTTTTCCCCACCCCTTATCATCTTCGTTTGTTTTCAGATTTATTCTGATGACCTTTTTTTTTTTTTTTTTTTTTTTTTGTGGCGAGCACTCCTAGTGGCGATTGGAGGCTCCTGCTAACTTGGTGCTTGTGTTAGCATGAAAGTGGGCTTGTTCCTGAGCTCCCGGTGTCTTGTGAATTGTATGAAGGATTTGCAGACAAAAGTCAGATGCTTGAGCCGGTTTAGGGTGCCTGCCTTGCATGCAGCCAACCTGGATTCTATCCCCAGTACCCTGTATGGGCCCCTGAACTTTACTAGAGTGATGCCTGAGTACAGAACCAGGAGAAAGCCCTGGTTTATTTGGGTGTGGCCTCCAAATAAACAAAACCCCCCAGCAAGTCGGATGCTTAAGAAGTGGAAGCTGATTGTACAGTTTAAGTTGATGGGTCAGCCCAGCTCCAGCAGGTGAGATTTGTATTTTTATTTTATTATTAATATTTTTTTATTTTTTAATCTGAGCTGGAGCGATAGCACAGCGGTAGGGCGTTTGCCTTGCACGCAGCCAACATGGCCGACCCGAGTTCGATTCCTCCGCCCCTCTCAGAGAGCCCGGCAAGCTACCGAGAGTATCTCGCCCGCACGGCAGAGCCTGGCAAGCTCCCGGTGACGTATTCGATATGCCAGACACAGTAACAACAAAGTCTCCAATGGAGACGTTACTGGGCCCGCTTGAGCAAATCAACGATCAACGGGAGGGCCTTTTAATGAATCACTGTGAGATACAATTATAGACTTACAAACTTTCGTGCTCACGTTTCAGTCATACAATGATTGAGTACCCATACCTCCACCAGTGTCCATTCTCCACCACCAATGGTCCCAGTATCCCTGCCACCACTCCCACCCCACCCTCCACCTCCACACCCTGCCTCTGTGGCAGGGCATTCCCTTTTTACTCGCTATCTCCTTTAGGGTGTTGTGGTCTGCAATGCAGGTATTAAGTGGTGATCATGTTCGGTCTAGTCTACTCTCAGTATACATCTCCCATCCCAAGTGGGTCCTCCAAGCATCCTTTACTTGGTGGTCCCTTTTCTATCTGAACTGCCTTTTCTCCTAGTATGTGAGACAGGTTCCCGGGCCTTGAAGCAATCCTCCTGGTACTCATCTCTACTATTCTTGGGTGTAAATCTCCCATACTGTTATATTCCATAAATGAGTGCAATCTTCCTATGTCTGTCCCTCTCTTTCTGACTCATTTCACTTAGTATGATACTCTCCATGCTAATCCACTTCTATGCAAATTTCATGACTTCATCTTTTCTAACAGCTGCATAGTATTCCGTTGTGTAGATATACCAAAGTTTCTTTAGCCTGTCATCTGTTCTTGGGCCCTCGAGTTGTTTCCAGATTCTGGCGATTGTAAACAGTGCCAGCAGACGAGATTTAAAATAACCAATTAAACTAATTAGATTACTTGGTTAATAATAGCACAGTGGGTAGGGCATTTGCCTTGCACAAGGCTGACCTGGCCAACCAGAGTTCGATTCCTCCACCCCTTTTGGAGAGCCCGGCAAGCTACCAAGAGTATCTCGCCCTCATGGCAAAGCCTGGCAAGCTACTCCTGACGTATTCGATATGCCAAACACAGTAACAACAAGTCTCACAATGGAGAGTTACTGGACCCACTCCAGCAAATCGATGAACAAGGGAAGGACAGTACAGTGCAGATTATTTGGTGCCCACCCTCTTGTCCACTGTATCACTTGGGAGACCATGTAGCCCCTGGGTTCGAACCTGGGCCTTGATGCAGAGTATGAGCTCCACCTTTGAGCCAGCTCCCAAGCCGCATAATCTCTTTGACCCTTGATTCCTTTTCTAACCGTCCTATCTTCATATAAGATGATAATCTGAAGGATAGGGAAGTAGGATTTCAACATATGAACTGACGGTTGTGGGGGTGGGGGTGGATGGGGAGAGGAGGGAGGGAAAGACAAGTCAATTTCTAACAGCTATTTGCAAGATTTCTCAGTGTCACATTTGAGAGATTTGTCTCCAAGTGATTGCAATAAACATTTATTAAGTCAGTTTACTGCCCGGCCTATGCTAGCTGTCGTGTTTGTGGAGGTGAACGAGATGTGGGCTCTGCCCACTCATGCTGGTTTGGTCAAGTACATGACTGCAGTTTCTCATGTGCACGTGTGTATTCCCTTATCTCTTCTGCTGAGGAGGGGCTACTGCATAGTTAGGGATCCCAGAGACCTCTTAGGACCCTGACATATGGGCCACCTAATAGCCCTGAGGGGCACATGTACGGAGTCCCTTGCCCCAGCACAGCCTAGAAATGGAAGGGTCTTCACGCACCTACCTCTGGCTTCCCTGCTTACAGGCTTGCTAGTTCTTAGGTGTGTGTCTGAACCACAGAGCCGGGCTTGGTGAGCTTGGCTATGAGTTCTTGCTTTTCACCTCAGAGGGACTTTGGAATACTGCTATCAGAAATCACAGCAGGAAAACATCTTGAGCCAAAGTGCCATTCTCCGCCAAGAATTTTGCAGTAGGAGTATTGGAAAACGTTTTGTGGGAGAAGTGTTTATTCGTGAGCACATCTCATTCATTGAAGCACCAGGTTGCATTTCATCTTTTCTTTGGGAGTTCACCAGCATTAAAATGCAAGAAGCTTTTGCCTTTCTCACGAATTCAGCAGAAACCTGGGCCCAAGGGATGACCCCACATCAGCCAGACCTGTGTGTGTCCTGAGCAAGCCTGGGGCAGCCTTTGTCCTGTCCAGAACTTTAGCCCTTGGTGTCACCCACAGATGTTAGCAGAACCAGCTATAAAGACCCCCCCACCCCAACATACATAGGCATCCTGATGCATAAACACACCCGACGGCTCCTACTTGTCCTGTGACCTCTGTGCTTGCCTTTGAATTACAGATGGTTTCATAGTTGTTCAGTTCTATGTCTTATGTCTCCTTGACTGAATTTCGAGGGGAAGAGTTATATCTTCTTCACATTTGTAGTCTTTAAAAATGGTTAATAGGATGGTGAGTAGATAAAACACAGGAAAAGTAAAGCTGGCTGAAGAGATAGACCAGGGGTGAAAGCACTTGCCTTGCAAGTGGGCAATGATGGTTTGATCCCTGGTATTGCATATGGTCCCCAATTTCTTCAAGGAATGATCCCTGAGCTCAGTGCAGTAGTAAATCCAAGTCCCTTCAGATATTGCACAACCCCTAACCCGCCCACCCCTCATAAGGTTTACAGGTCTTCCTAATACCTGTTAAACTGAAGAATCCTTTTGTACTACAGCTCTTTTCCTTACTCCTCTTCATCTTGCTAGATCCTTACTGACTTAGAAGGTACTCAGAAAAGATCCAGGTTGCTGTCTGAGCCTTTGCTCAGATGGTTCTCATCTTTGACCTTCTGGGGTCTGCCTGTCCTGTAAAACTATCATCTTGTTTTCACACAGAAATTCATGCTTTATAAAATGTGTTCACACAAGAGATACTTCCACCTGTCCAAGAGTCCCGGTGGTTAGATTCCCATACTCAGGTGCTTGGTTGGGAGAGGCGACAGCTTCTCATAGGTCACGCAGTGAGGGAACAAGTAGAGAAGTTCAGTTCTTGTCATTTGAAACCCATTTCCCTTTTGATAACCTGCTGTCAGATGTTCTCTGTGGTATACCTGACAGTATACTTCTAATTAACTTATTTGCCCTTGGTTGAAAATGAGTTCATGGGGCTGGAGTGATAGTACAGTGGGGAGGGCATTTGCCTTGCAGGCAGCCAACCTGGATTCAATCCCCGGCATCCCATGTGGTCCCCCAAGCACTACCAGGTATAATTCCTGAGTGCACAGTCAGGAGTAATCCCTGAGCATAGTTGGGTGTGGCCCCAAAAGAGAAAAAAAAAAAGAAAGAAAATGAGTTCATTTGCTTCCCTCTCCTGCTTACCAACCACTGGATGGATTCTGGATCACCAATTTCTTTCATGTCTTTCCTTGCTGTTAGCTGAGTAGAAGTTGCTTCTGAAATATTATTGAGTTGAACGCACATACAATTTAGTTTGTTGAAAGGATAAAAACAAACCAAACCAACAAACCCAAGCAGCTCTTGGTTGTACTCAGACACCATTTGAGTCACTCTTGAGATAAGTCAGCAGGACACAGAGGGAAGCAGAGGAAGGATGAGACTTCGAGAGCACACCACAGGGCAGATGCGATTAGCATTTGAGTGCCAGCTGGTCCATTGTCAGCCCTGTGAGGAAGGGTGGTGGAGAAGGATGGTCTAGAAAATGTGCCAAAGTCCTGGAGAGTGGAGACACATGTGTGACATGGGAGATAATGCCTAGACGTTCCTGGTCAGTACCCATGTAAGGTCATGGAGAGGAAGGCACTCATTCCTACTGAGTATAGGCCGACAAAGGAAAAACCCAAATAGAATGTGTCTTTTTCAGGAATAGCCCCCACATGAGAAGGAGTGGAGGGGGCAGCATTTGGTTTTGCTCACCACCATCCTATTCATCACTTAAGTGGTGAGAAAGGACCCTTGAGAGTGTTCTGTGAAACAACCAGCCTTTCCCTTTTCCTACGGCCACAGTGGCCTTGAGCGCTTGTGATTAGAGTGAAAAGAACTCAAGACATATTGTAGTTTCTGTGTGAGTCCCTTCCTACACATCTGGTTCAGTTGTGCTAGCCTGACAGTTCTGAGCTCAGGAGGTCATCGGTTGCTGGGGCTTGAACTCAGGGTCTCAAACCTGTCCTGTATGCTAGTCCTTTGGGTTTCTTCCCTGTCCCAGGGAACGAAAATGATTGCATTGTCACCGGTGCATGGAGGTGTGTTGTGAAGATGAATTCGTTCCATGGATTCTTTGCTCCACACAGTGAGGTGGTGTAAAATTTCAGGGTTTTTTTTTTTTTTGACAAGTTGCATACCTACCTCAGCCTTTTTCCTGAAAGGATCATGGGAATCCACAGACTGGTCTGGGTTTTGTTTCAGAAAATAATTCTGCATCTCCTGGACTCATAAATACTTTGCATATTAAAACATTTTTGAAAAAAAATTTCCCAATGGTAGAAGTGTACATATCTTTATTTATGAGCTTTGGTCTCTTACAGGGAACATAAGATTAAGGGTTTTATTTGTTTGTTTTGTTTAGATTGGAATAGATCTTTGAGTTGGAGCAATAGCACGGCGGGTAGGGTGTTTGCCTTGCACGCGGCTGACCCAGTCGACCCGAGTTTGATTCCTCTGCCCCTCTCGGAGAGCCCGGCAAGCTACCGAGAGCATCTCCCCGGCATGGCAAAGCCTGGCAAACTACCCGTGATGTATTCGATATGCCAAACACAGTAACAAGTGTCACAATGGAGACGTTACTGGGCCCGCTCGAGCAAATCAGTGAACAACGGGAGGACAGTGACAGTGACAGAATAGATCATTAATGCCTGTTACTTCTGGTGTCAGCAGTGTTGGTTGTTTAAGAACTGTTTTAGAGGAGTGAAAGGCATGTGTATCTCAACTGTTTAGGAATTTAAGGAAATTCTTTTGAATTAGGAATTGTGAGGGTTAGGGCTATAGCTCAGTGGTATAGCCCATATTTCACATAGGTCCTTTGTTCTGTCCTCAGCAAACCCCACCCCAAAATAAATGAAACTATTATAATTTCTGTGCAGAATAATTTTCTCTCTCACACTTTGCATAGCAGAGTCTAAAATGTAAGTATGTAGAAGCCCATTGAGCTATCTTTCTGGCCCCATATGGAAGTTTCTTTATTCACTTTTTTAAATTTTGTTGTTGTTGTTGCTTTTCATTTTGGGGGTACACCTGGCTGTATTCAGGTCTTACCTCTGGGTCTGTGGTCAGAGAAGAATCCTGGAAGGGCATAAGGAAACATATGGAGCGCCTGAGATCAAACCAGAGTAGGCCACATGCAAGGGCCACTGTACTATCTTGCCAGCCCCACCCACTCCTTTTTAAACAAGTCCTCTAGATTCTTTCTGAATGACCATCTTAGCTATATATATATGGTTTTTTTTTTTGGGTCATACTTGGCGATGCTCAGGTGTTACTCCTGGTTCTGCACTCAGGAATTACTCCTGGCGGTGCTCGGGGGACCATATGGAATGCTGGGAATCGAACCCAGGTTGGCTGTATGCAAGGCAAACACCCTACTGCTGTACTATCACTTCAGCCCCTTAGCTATATTATTATTATTATTATAGCTATATTGCTGGGCTGGAGCAATAGCACAGTGGGTAGGATGTTTGCCTTGCACGCGGCCGACCCTGCCAACCTGGGTTTGATTCCTCTGCCCCTCTCGGAGAGCCCGGCAAGCTACTGAGAGTATCACGCCCCACACGGCAGATCCTGGCAAGCTACCTGTGACGTATTCGATATGCCAAACACAGTAACAACAAATCTCACAATGGAGATGTTACTGGGCCCGCTTGAGCAAATGAATGAACAATGGGAGGACAGTGCAGTGCAGTGCAGCTATATTGCCATAGCTATAATAATATATTATTATATCATTAAATATAATATATTATGAATATATGATACCATGCTAATATCATAGTCATATAATAATATACTTCTATATTATATAGAAATTGCATGCTATTTTGTAACCCCTCTATTTTTGACCTTCTGCCTTAAAACTTCTATCTCAGAGGGGACGTAGAAAATAGGGGGTTGGTTCATGTATTCAACTTTATTTCAGGTGTGACTAAGGACAGGGCTTTATGAGGGAATAGCTTCTGACCTGATGTGGACTTGTCATCTGTCCAGGAAGGAAGAGGAAACCTAGTGGAGGCACGTGGCCGGAGCAGTGTGGGTGGAGGGAGCAAGTACATCTGATCATTTCCTCTGATTGAGAAGGTAAGAGTCTCTCTGACTTTTGGGAGTGGCAACTGCCACTTGTCTTTTATGGGGATTGTTCCTTCTGGCTGTGACCAGGCTTTTCCCAGTCCATGTGGCGGGGTGCCCTGAATTCCTGGACACTCTCCCCCAGATCCATGAACCCTGTCTCTTACTTCTTCATCTCTTTCATTTGTTTGTGCTAGGCTGTGTCTGAAACCTTGATGTTGAGCCCCGTGGCCTGGTGTGGCATGTGGGCATCTGCACAAGGCTCCATGCACTCTAGGGCATGCTAAGGGTTTCTCATTCCTATCTCATCCCGAGCCTTTTCTCCATCTTTTCAGATAGCTTTACAAATAAGAGCTTTAATTTAGAACATCTGTTGTAACTTCATTAGTAGAGATGATAGAGTAAAAGACAATATTATCAATTTCTTCTGAATTTATTGGAATACATCAAACTAGCAGAGAGTATTTTTAATGTTTCTCTATGGGCGTAAGGATTGTTCTTTTCCCCTCTTTATACTGTTCTGTGCGATAATTTAGTATAAAGTAGTGATACTTTAGTTCTGTGTGATAATTTAGTATAAAGTACTAAACTGTATAAAGTATTAGTATAAAGTATTTGTTAGTATAAAGTATTAAAGTACTTTAGTATAAAGTACTAAACTGTGTGTTCTATGTTATAATTTAGTATAAAGTAGTGATGATTTAGTATGAATTATAAAATATAATAGTAGTAGCACTGTAGCACTGTCCTCCCGTTGTTCATTGATTTTCTCGAGCAGGCACCAGTAATGTCTCACAACATATTGTGAGACTTGTTGTTACTGTTTTTGGCATATCAAATACGTCATGAGTAGCTTGCCAGGCTTTGCTGTGCGGGTGAAATACTCTTGGTAGCTTGCCGGGCTCTCTGAGAGGGTCGGAGGAATAGAACTCGGGTAAGCCGCACACAAGGCAAATCCCTTACCCGCTGTGCTATCGCTTCAGCCCCATAATAGTAGTATATAAAGTATATAGTAGTATATATAAAGTATATATTACATAGTATAGTAATATATTCTCAGTTATTTTAAGTTTTTTCTATCAGTATTTCATGCGGTTTTCCAAAGCATATATTTTTGGAGGTGGGGGAGTTGGGCCCCAGTGAGTGGTGCTTGGGGGTGTCTCCTAGCCTGGTCCTCAAAATTCTCTCCCAGGGATATGCACAGAAGACTGTCCGAAAGGTGCTGGAGGTTGAACCTTGGCCTCCAGTGTGCAGTGTGCTCATAGCCCTTGGGACTAGCTTACTGGTTTCTCAAGGCACATCTTGGGCTTCATACCTTCGATTTATCAAGATTCATCTGTGTATATTTTCTTATGGCTTCAGTAGGTCTATTTCGATGCAGAAAAGGAACACCAGTGTAGTTAGTTATCAACATCTTCCCACAGTTTCCTTTTTTAAGGAAATTGGTTTCCTGCCCTGAGGACAGGTTCACTTCCTGTAACTTTAGTAGAAATTTTCCTGGGACTCTTCAGACCCACAGCTGGTTTTCCCCCCATGAGTGAGGCAATGATTCTGGTCCCCTAGATTCTACAGCTTTATTGATCTTCTAAAGTTTAGGTCACCCTTGTAATTCTCGCCAGGGATACCCAATATGGTTCAGATTTTTTTCTTCCCAGGTAATTATTCTTTTCTTTAAACAACATTTAAAAAATGTAGGCACCATGATTTACATATTGATAATGGTATGTTTTCATGTATAAAATATTCTAATACCATACTCTCTACCTGTGTGTCCACTTTCCTTCACCATTGTCTTAGCGCCCCCACCTATATAAGCCCTCCTCACATCTCCCTTGCAGTGATCTGCTTCCCACTAAAGACCATTTCTCAGTTTTTGTTGCATTTGGGCATTTGTTGCTTTACTACTATGTTTATTTATATCCCACATATGAGGGAGATTATTCTGTGTTTGTCTCTCTCCTTCTTCATTCTTTTTTTTTCCTTTTGGGCTTTTTGGGTCACTACCAGTGATGCTCAGGAGTTACTCCTGCCTCTGCACTCACGAATTACTCGTGGTGGTGTTTGGGGGACCGTATGGAATGCTGGGGATCGAACCTTTGTCATTTGCATGCAAAGCAAATGCCCTACCCGCTGTACTACCCCTTAGGTCCCCGTGCCTCTCCTTCTGACTAACTTCACTCAGTATGACACCTTTCAAATCCATTAGTGTAGAAGTATATTGCATGATTTCATCTTTTAGACAAATAGTATAGTAATAAACTTATAGCCAAGAAGAATTCCATTGTGTATATATAGCACAATTTTTTATCAACTCATCTGTTCTCCAGCACTTGGGTTATTTCTGGATTTTGGCTATATTATGAGCCTTGGAGTATAAATGTTTTTACCCCACTTTATTTACACACCATGGTTTACAAAATTTTTCAGGATGGTTTGTTATAGGCATTCAGGTTTCCAATACCACTTCTACCACCACTGTCTCCTTCCCACCATCATGGTCTCCAATTTCCAAACTACCCCCCAAACCTGCCCTCTTAGGCTCACAATAATTTATTTTATATAGCTTGTTATCACTAAATGACTAATGGAATGATAAAAGAAATACTTCGGTATAAGAAAGTTGGTGAAAATTGTTTTATCTCACTGTGGGGACATTATGTTCTTGTTGGAGGGTTTACTAAGCTGTTGTTGCTAGTTAAACCTTCTGTAATTAATGTTTTTGTTAGTAATTAAGGTTTTTGTTAGTCAAGGTTAGTTGGCTTCTATGTTACGTTCCCATCCAATCTGGCGTGCCTGGCAGTATGGCAGCAGCTCGAGGGGTGGGAGGGGGGTGTGAGCGCAGCTGCAGTGGCTTTGGTAGAGCAGGAGCTGCCCCTTCCCTCCTACCCCCCACCTGAGATTGCTCCAAGGTCTCAGCCAGGACTGGGTATCCAAGAAATTTTTCAGCTAGTTGATCTCTTTTGAGATTTATTTATGAGTCTCTGGACCAGAGCTGGTAGATGAGCTTCCATGGTGATGGCAGTGGGACGTGGGTGTGGCTGCCAGGACTTCCAGAAGTACTGGGAGGTGGGCAGAGGTTGTCCATCCCATCTCCAAGAAGGTTGGAGTTCTCAGCCAAAACCTCCCAGTGTACTGGAAATTTTTGGTAGGTTCATCTTCTGTGAAGCTCAGGCAGTGGAGTCTGGCAGGAGGCATGTGGCAGCTGTTGGGGTGAAGTGTGGCTGCTTTTGGGGCAGGAACTTGGCCTATAAACGTCTTTTCTGAATATAGTTTTTGGATCCTTGGGGTAAATGCCAAGAAGTCGAATTGCT
The DNA here is from genome assembly GCF_029834395.1 of Sorex fumeus. Classification (NCBI taxonomy): domain Eukaryota; kingdom Metazoa; phylum Chordata; class Mammalia; order Eulipotyphla; family Soricidae; genus Sorex; species Sorex fumeus. The sequence continues at coordinate 11,730,494 of NW_026606086.1, read as the reverse complement.
AGGTTATATGGCAGATCAGTTCCTAGCTTTTTAAGAAGTATCCGTCCATATTGTTTCCAAAAGAACATTAAACTAGTTGGCATTCCCACCAGTGGTAAGGGTTCCTTTCTCCTACATCCATGCCAACACTGGTTAACTTTGTTTATGATGATCTGTGCTTCCCAGGTAATTTTATAAGTTTGTAGTCATGTGGGAGACATCAGAGATGTGGCAACTTTAGGAGATGCCCAATAAAAACACTTAACATACTTTAAAAAATGAGTTGTCACTTCTTTTCATTTTTAGTTCTTTGGCCATGCCAGGTAGTGCTCAGGAACTACTCCTGGCTTAGTGCTTGGGGGACCATTTAGTACTGGGGATTGAACATGGGGGTCCTGCACGCAAAGGATGTGCTCAACCCTTCAACCCATCTTCCTGGCCCTGTTCTGTTGATTTAAAGTATTTAGGCATATAGTAAGAGTTTGGGTACCAAAATGCTGACCATTGAATGAGATGATTCAATGCTGGCTTGACACCTTTGTATTCCAAACTCACACCCTAGGCTCTTGATGGGTTCTAGTTGGATGGGCCTTTTTTGGGAGCTTCTTGGTGGAATTTTACTTTAATTTCATCTGAAATATTCCTCCCTCATCTTTATTTTGGGAGGAGGGTTGTGTTGTTTTTGAGTCACACCCAGCTATGTCTGAGGGATCACTCCTGATTCTGCATTCAGGGATCACTTCTCATGGGCTTGGGGGACATATATATATATATATATATATATATATATATATATATATATATATATAACTAGGGTCAAACCCGGGTTTGATTGCATGCAAGGCAAATGCCCACTTCTCTGTCCCTCTCATCTGTTTTATATGTAGGAATGCCAGGTAAGGTTTATTTGAAGAAGGAAATGGTTGGTTTTCCATGGCAATGAAAACTTTGCTACTATGATGTTATGTAAGTTCTATTAAGACCCCATGCAGGAAGAGCCAACTGACTGTGAACACATTCAACTGCTGTAGCCAAGGAGTAAAGCAGATTAGGTCTGTCATATTTATGAAAGTCAGTAATAGGTTCTCTAAACAATATAATCTCTATAGTGATCTATAAAAAATGATATGAGGCAGCATATCACACTCATTCCTTATGGCTCTACTACCTGTGCCAACAGGGTGGGAGCAAACATGTGCTCAGCAGAAGTACCTGGACCTTGTATTTTATTGAGTGTGACTCACGCTTGCTTCCTTCAATAATTTCACAAGAGTGGACACATGGGTTAACTTTAAGTTTAGAAAAGAAAGAAAGCAAGAGGTTTCTCAATGAATATTCTGTCGACCAGAATTTCAGTTAAATCATAGGCATCAAAAACAGAAGTAATGAACTTAGTCAAATTGTACAAAGTAAGCAATTTGGAGGTCTCTAAATTGGAAATCTAGAGTTTGTTGGACTATAAGAATTCTTATTCCAGTTTTTATAAATTCAGCGGCTGTAGTGATAGTACTTGCCTGGTATGCAACTGACCTGCTTTCAGTACCCAGTACTCTAGTTGGTTGCCCAAGCCTACCAGGAGTGATCGCTGGGTACAGAATCAGGTCTAAGCCCTAAGTGTGACCTCCCAAAATAAAATATAGTAAAAGAAAAATGAAAGGGGCTGGAGAGATAGTACAGTGGGAAGGGCACTTGCCTTGGAAGTGGCCTACCCAGCTTCCATGTCCAGCATCCCATATGTTCCCTCGAGCCCCACCAGGAGTGATGCTTGAATTCAGAGTCAGGAGTAATCCCCAAACTCTGCTGGGTGTGGCCCCCAAAGAAACAAAAAAAGTCAAGGGTAAAATATTTGAATTAATGCTCACAGAATTCTCTAAGTCTCTTCAGGGTTATATAGAACACAAATTGCAGACCATAAATTTAATAATACTTTTCTGAAGGAAGGTCTGCAGTACTTTGTTCTTTCTATTTTATATTTATATGTTCACTTATATTCTTAAGACATTACTGTATTTTTAACTGAAAATAAATCAATAAATATGGGCCATGGATGTGCCTCAGTTGCAGAGCACTTGCCTTGCCTGTGAGGCTCTGGATTAGAAAGAAAGAAAGAAAGAAAGAAAGACAGAAAGAAAGAAAGAAAGAAAGAAAGAAGAAAGAAAGGAGAAAGAGGAAGAAAGAGAGGAAGGAAATTAAAGAATTGATTTTTCTATTTTTGCGGGGAGGGTAGTGCCTCTAAGCAGAGCTCAGGGGTCTAGAGCTGACCACTTCTGGCAATATTCTGGTAAATAGGCACTTCGTTGATGGTGGGGCCTGAGAATGCTATACTACAAGGATCCTGCTGTTTGGGGGTCTACCAGGGCCACCCCCATTGCACTTGGGGACCTCCAGGGCCATACCTGGTTAAGTTTGAGAGGCCCTGTGTTTCAGGGATCTGATTTGGGTTGGGAGCATGCAAGGCATGTGCGCTAATCCCCAGACTATCTCCCTCGTCACCAACCCATTTACTGACATTTCTCAGGAACTAGCAGATGAATAAAGATAAACTGTTGTTCTTATGCGTGTTGTTCTGGCTGTGCTCAGGGCTTCCTTCTGGCTGCACTCAGCGATCACTCAGGCAGTGCTAGAGGGACCATGTGTGATACGGGCGCTGGACCTCTGATTGATTGCATGACAGGCAAGCTTGTTACTCTTGTCTTCTCTCTGGTCCTTTTGAAGCACACACAAACTAGCTTGAACTAGAATGATGTCATTTTGCATTCAACAAACAGGGTAGACAGAGTCTTTTCACATGATCATGAAAGGTAACAGGTCTTAGCAGTCATGAAAGGTAACAGGTCTTAGCAAATACCCTCAAGTTTGATACCATGCAAATCTTACTTTCTGTCTGTGACCAATGTGCAGTAAGATTAGAAAAAACAATAACACGCCAACTGCCATCTGACAGGCTGAGTTGACAACTGACTGTGTGACTTCACATATTGTCATTCCTCAGTCCTTTTGCATATGTAAACACGAGGCACACCTCGTTCTAAAAAACAGCTGCTGATACAAATGCAAACAGTCCGCGTGAAGACTCCATAAGGAATAGGAGGAACCAGGAAAGTCTTCTTGAGAATCATTAAGAAGCAAATTGATTACATCTTGTCTATTAGGTGAGTTTCTTTCCTTTCCCTTTGATTCTACTGTTAAAGACTCTGATATTTAGGGAGCCACTAAGTATGTGCTTTAAATGAATGGAGAGACAGTCGATATGACAAGGACAAAAAGGACCGTAGCCATCTGTCCCGAACTTCTCAACATCTAAGGAGAGACTCAGAACTCTATCTTTGCTCTTCATTAGGATATTGTTGTATGTGTATTTTGCTGTTTTTTTTTTTATAAATTAAGTAATGTATGATTGAAATATTTATGGATACCAATGTTTTGCCAGGCTCTCCGAGAAGGAGAGTCTGTCAAGCTACCGAGAATATCCTGCCTGCATGGCAGAGCCTGGCAAACTCCCTGTGGTGTATTCGATATGCCCAAAACAGTAACATTAATGGGTCTCATTCCCCTGACCCTGAGAGAGTCTCCAGTATGGCAGTGTTGGGAAAGACGAATAAGGAGAGGCTGCTAAAATCTCAGGACTGGAACGAATACTGGTGCCTGCTTAAATAAATTGATGAACAACAGGATGACAGTGATACAATGATACAGTGATACCAATGTCTTATTTGTTTCATGACCAGAAAATGGAAGGCAAATATTTTGATTGTGATTCTGTGGTTTATAATACTATTAATAATGATTTCTTATGTATATAATTCTATAGGTACTAATGTTTTAAACCCATAACAACTGGTATAAATATACTGCTTTTTTCTGCTAATGAGGTTGGGGGTGGGGGAGTTTTACACATGGCTTTGCTCAGAGATCACTCCTGGAAGGTTTGGGGAGCCATATAGGGCGCTGGGGATTGAACCCGGGTCAGTCATTTGCAAAGCAAGTGCCTTCCCCACTGTTCTATCTCTCTGGCTCTATGCTCCCTTTCCTGAGCATCCTCAGCTGGTGCAGTATTGAGAAGTGTTTGGGTTTCTGAAATGACTCTAGGGGGAAACTCTTCTCCTTATTGGAAAAAGTAGAAGCCCCTGAAGAGTGGCAACAGACGAGCATGTGAAGAAGGGCTCACTGCTTTGAAACGGTCCTGGCAGCATGCGGCCTTTCATGGAACACGTGTGTGAATTGACATGCAAGTGGGCATCAGTTTTTTACATCAACAAACTGGAATATGGCACGAGTCAGCAATGGAGGAAGAAGCAAAGGAAGGAAAGGGAGGGGAGAAAGACCTAACTGTGAAGAGAACAGTTAGGAGCAATGCTGTTAGAACCCAAAACGGGGGTTTGGTGGGGGAGATAGACCATGGAAAAGAACCAGCAACAAAGAGACACACCTCCTCTGGGTTGCTTTTAGTGAACAACCACATACCTGGAGAGAAGGTTTCTAGGGCACAAGAACACTCTGCTTTAGGGCGCTTAGCAGGGAAAGCAGTTGGTAGGCAGGACAAGGGAGAAGTAAAGTCATTCCTGGGCCAGTGTCTCCGCTGTGGAACGGGTCTGTGTGCCAAATGGATGACACAGCCTAGCCTGGAGTCCTCGCCTTTGTTCATGCCGAACATGTGGTCACAGCTGCTCGTCACAGGAGAGTTGGTGTAGTTTTGACTAAAAGGAAATGCTTACTGTGCCCTGTGAACTCAGCCTTCTAAAGCAGTGTGGAAAGAAACACGATCCTCCCATGAAAATGTCTGGGTCTGAAGAAGCAGGGTGGGGTTATATACTCTAGAGTGTTGTTTGTGGTGGGACCCCTCCAAATGGTATTGAGGAGTCTCTGGGGCCACTCTTGGTGACCCGGGGTCAGCTAGACTGGGAGTGTCCAGGGGGTTGGTACTGTTTGGGACCTGGGAGGCCCAGGGAGACTTACTTAACAGGCACAAATTTAACAAATTAACTTCATATTGTTACAACAAAAAGGCAAGTGGGCTTATAAGAAATAGATCAACAGAAGTCAATTTGTGATTATTGTTATATCTCACGGTGGTGTCACTAAAGCCATTTTCTGAGGATTTACTAAACTGACGGTACTAGTTGAGCCTCCTGTGTTATTGTTTTTGCTCCATTACCTTGGTGGCCTTCTGTGGAACTGCCTTTTCTAATTTCAGATTCTTCTGGTGCTACTTGCACTTTAAACTATTCTTGGCCTTGAACTGGAGTGATAGCACAGCGGGTAGGGCGTTTGCCTTGCATATGGCCTACCCAGGTTCAGTTCCCAGCATCCCATATGGTCCCCTGAGCACCGCCAGGAGTAATTCCTGAGTGCATAAGCCAGGAGTAACCCCTGTGCATCGCTGGATGTGACCTAAAAAGAAAAAAAAAAGAATCTCTCTAATATAGTGATCTCCACTGGACATTTGACTCCTTTCTTTGTCAGATGAAAGCATGTGGTTTGGACTAAGGAGACCCTGACTCCAAAGCCTTTTTGTACTCACAATGAGCAACCACTAAGTTTACAGATTTTTGTGCTTCTGTTAAGTTCTTGGACACTTCCAGCTTCATGGTATCATAAAAAAACACATTTAGTCATGGGTTCTACATTCCATTGCAGTGACATCTGGATATGTTCATTATGGGTTGCCTTTACATTATTTGAGAAATTAGTCAGCCAACCAAACAGCCACGCCTATTGCCACTGTATTTAGCATATTTTTTTTTTTATCAAGGACATACTCTAGACTTTCCTTTTTCCTGTTACCATATAAAATGCTGGTACTTTTGCAAATGCTAAGTAATGAGCCACCTAGCATTTTGTTAAATTTGTTTACCATATATTCCTAAGAACATTCATATTATTATCCTAAAAGAAACATGGACAAAGATGTGTCTTTTGAATAATTGAATCAGTTTTCTCCATGAGTAAAAATTGCCAGAATATGATTTGAGTCATGGGTTTCCACAAGGCCAATTCTATTTCTTTCCTATTATACTGTTACATATATTATTTAATTGCCAGATTACGTGTTCTCCTACCAAGGTGATGGTAATATTTCAGAAATAATAGGTTATACAATTTCTATCACTGTTCTAATGACATTTTACAAGTAGAACAAATAACTCTCAATGTTTTATACATCTGCCAAGATGCTGAATAATCAAAGCAATCTAAGAAAAAGGAAGCAAAACAGAGGCATAACATCCTTTGACTTCAAACTATAGTATAAAGCACAATGATCTCACAATCATCCTGTTGTTCGTCGATTGCCTCGAGCAGGCACCAGTAACGTCTCCTTCGTCCTAGTCATGAGATTTTAAAAAGTGCCATATTCAAGGCTCTTTCAGGGTTAGGAGAATGAGACCCATCATTGTTACTGGGGGATGGCATATTGGGTACGCCATGGGGAGTTTGCTAGGCTCTGCCATGCGGGCAGGTTACATTCAGTAGCCTGTCAGGTTGTCCAAAGTAAGAATGAGATAATCATAGTGTGTTTTTGGAATAAAATGAGGCATATACACAAATGGGCTAAAATAGGGAGTCCATCATAGTAAATCCATTCATGCGTGGATGTCCAGTCAATTACAGAGGGGCCAAGACCATACAAAGGAGGAAGGGAAGTCTCTTCAACAGATACTGGGAAAACTTGACAGCCACAGGCAAAGAAGAAAGAAGGGAAAGAAAAGATGAGATTGCCATTTAACGATGGCCACAGAAATGAACTAAAAATGAATTAAAGATTTGGATATTAGGGAGTGGTGAGACAGTATAGAGATTGGGGTGCTTCCCTTAAATGTGACTAACAGCTGTTTGCTTCCCAGTGCTGTATAGTCCCTCAACATCAGTGGGTGCAGCCCTGAGCACCTAAGGGTGAGTCTTTGAAGGCCTCCGAGAACCTCCAGATGGACCCAGGTAATTGTCCACCTGGACATCACAGCAATGTATCCACTTGATGCAGGGCTTGATGGCTGAGAATCACTGGGAGTAACCCTTGAACTTCTGGTCTCAGTTTGAGGAACCCAGAGAAAATGAAAGACTTGGGTTTTAGTTCTAAAACCATAAAATTATATAGAAAAAAAACGTGGATAGTGCGCTCTAGTACTTCAATATTAGAGGTGCATAGCAAGACTCAGCTTCAACATCTTTAGCAAGAGATTTTTTTTTTTACAAAAACAACCAAGAACAGTCAAATGAAAGTGCATAAAATTATAAAGATTTTACAGAGAGAAAGAAATTACCACAGAGAAAAGCGGAAAGGCAGCCCTGCAGTTGAGAGCCAAATATGAAAGTCTTTTGCATGTCTCAAATTGGAGCATCTTGACTTCTTAGAAGACATTTTCTGTGAGGTCTTTGGATACAAGTTATAAGTAGATACGGTTTAAAGAGTTCAAAATTAAACCTTTTGTTTACTCTTCACAGAGCTTCACTATTTTATTACTTTTTATTTAGGGATTCAGTTCCTGAATCCTAGGAAAGAAAGGAATATTGTCTTCATATTAACCCGTGAAAGCCAGATTTCTAGATGATGATGCTAATAGTAGTTAATACTTATAATAAAATTACTTAGTGCCTACAAACCATTACTTTTGGTGTTTTGGTCATTGTTTTGTATTTCTAGTCTTGAACTGTTTGAACATCTGATCATTTATTTTAAGGCCATCTTGAGCCAGCTCTTACAGTCAGTAAAAACCAATTTATCGATGGCTTATAACTAGTTATAAACTATAAAATTAGAGCAAGTATAATCCAGAGAGAGAGAGAAAAAGAAAGTTTTTAAGTCTACACCAATAGCTTTATTCAACAATATATACTTTGTATTTGCCTTTTGTGATTATTCAGGGGCTGGAGCGATAGCACAGTGGAAAGGTGTTTGCCTTGCACGCAGTCAACATGGCCGATTTGAGTTTGATTCCTCCGCCCCTCTCGGAGAGGCCGGCAAGATACCGAGAGTATCTCGCCCACACGGCAGAGCCTGGCAAGCTCCCCGTGACGTATTCGATATGCCAGACACAGTAACAACAAGTCTCATGATGGAGACGTTACTGGGCCCGCTGGAGCAAATCGATGAACAACGGGAAGACCGTGACCGTGATCATTCAGAATCTGCTTTCCCAGGTCTGAACTTATTTGAACAGTTCAAACCAGGCTGAAGAAAGTGATCTCTTAAAATTAAAATTAGACCCAAGTTGGCAACTGGAGTGCTTATTATAGCTGGCAGGGCGCTTGCCTTGCACATGGCGGACCCAGGTTCAATTCCCAGCATCCCATATTCTCCAGAGCCAACCAAGAGGGATCCCTGAGCTCAGAGTCAGTAGTGAACCATGAGTACCCCTAGAACGACCCCTCACCTCCCCCCAAAAAGAAAAATAAATCGGACCAAGTAATATTGGTTGTATACTTTTAAGTGAATGAATCAAGGTAGTTTTTACTGAATGAAACTTACTTAGACAGATGTGAGCTAGGGAGAAGGAAAGGAAATAAGTGTCCAAGAGAGAATACAACAGAACACCATCTTGAAAGAGTAAACAAGCGAAGAGACACAGGGAAAAAATGTATTCAAGGGATAATAAGGGAGCAAGCCCACACAGTTAAGAAACAGAGACATGCAAGTGAGATATGTGTTTAAGGGAGAGTACAGGCTTGTGGAATAAGCTATACATCTTTCTTAGATGTTTCATGACAGGCCCAGAGGTGCCACAAATGGGGCCGCCCTGTGGATGCTGGGGTTGGGGTGGGTATTAGAGATTAGACTTAGGTCTTTATGCATGGAAGGAAAGAGCTCCTGATCAACTTGGCGTTACGGAAATCCTGTAATATTCATTGGTATCTAAACGGTCATTGTTCAGAGAGGAATTCTGTTGTATTAGTGACCACTGACCTACACCTGTGAATACAGAAACTATATATAGCCTAGGCGAGGCATCGTCAGTGAAGTGTCACTCTTTATAGTGTGCAAATATAATTCTGAATGTTTGTTGAGACTCTGCCCTTAGTTCCTGGCCAGGCATATCTAAATAGGAAGTTGCAAGTCTGTCAGGCACCCTGAGGAAGTATACTGAGGCAAACTTTGGTGCTCAGCACTGAGAGATTTCTAGCCAAAAGTTAGTAACTGATGAGGTTGGAATTCTCCAGAGCAAACTATATCTAAATGTGGTCTCCTATCTATAAAATATAACTGCTTTATTTCTGAACTTCTTTCTTTTTTAAAAAAATTTTTAATTTAATTTTTTATACACTTACAAATTTTCATGATTGTTTCAATCAAACAATGTTCAAGTTTGAAATGTAATCAAATTGTCCAACTTTATTGACTTTATGGGTATATAGGAACCTTCATATAGGAGCATTGAATGTTATGGCAAGGTTTCTAGATTAGGAGCTTGTTTAAAAGAAGACAATGAAGAAGACCAGAAACCCCTGTGTAGGGCATGTGTGTGGAAAGGCATCAGTATATTTGAAAGGGCAACTAGATTGTTAGCGGTATTGGATCACTGATTAATCTTCCTGACTTTAGAATGGCTTATTGCATCTGATGGGAGGATACAAAGATGATGATCATCATGGAGACAGACTTTATTTTGGTCGAATATTTTGAATAGCTTGAATTTACTTGGAGAGTAGGAAAGAAATCATGAGAAGTAGTCATTGCAAAGGACAAAAAAAAAAAAAACCACCTTGATGGTCAAAACAAGATTTCTTTTCTATTCTGTGGTAGACTTCTATTTTAATTACTGTCATGATAGCACAGTGGTAGGACGTTTGCCTTGCATGAGGCCTACTTGGCCAACCCGGGTTCTATTCCTCCACCCTTCTTGGAGAGCCTAGCAAGCAACCAAGAGTATCTCGCCTGCACGGCAAAGCCTGGCAAGCTACCTGTGACATATTCTATATGCCAAACACAGTAACAACAAGTCTCACAATGAGACGTTACTGTGCCCGCTCAAGCAACTTGATGAACAATGAGAGGAGGGTGCTACAGTGCTACAGTCGAGGAACTGAATGGTTGGCATTTCTTAATAGAAGACCAAGGCAAGTCTAGTCACATAAGCTCTTTTTTTTTCTTTTTGGGTTATACCCAGTGATGCTTAGGGGTTACTCCTGGCTCTCTACTCAGGAATTACTCCTGGTGGTGATGGGGGGCCCATATGCGATGGCGGAGATTGAACCCAGGTAGGCTGCATGCAAGGCAAATGTTCTACCTGCTGTACTATCACTTTGGCCCCAGTCACATAAGTTTTTAGTTGTAGAACTCTGGTCTCTAAATTGTGTCTGCTCAAATATGACACTTAGCTTTCATCTGAGCATGGATAGTCCAGAAAAATCTGATTTTATAAGGAGGATATAACATATATAAGCTGCAAGTCAAATTTTTTAAATTTTGGGTCGTACCCGGAGATACACAGGTGTTACTCCTGGCTCTGCACTCAGGAATTACTTCTGGTGGTGCATGGGGGACCATATGGGATGCTGAGAATCAAACCCAGGTCTGCCTCATGCAAGGCAAATGAACTACCTGCTGTGGTATCACTCCAACACTGCAAGCCACGTTTTACTTATAAATTTAGCATTATCTTTGGAGGAACTGCAGTGGCTTGTGACATAAGTTGGAGAAATAAAATTACTCATTTAAGTAAAATGGAAAAAAATCTAAAGATATGCTATCAGGAGATATAGTTTGTTCTGGAGAGCAAATACATGGTCTCCTATGTATAAAATATCACAATCACAATCACAAATCATCCTGTTATTCGTCGATTGCCTCGAGCAGGCCCCAGTAACGTCTCCTTCATCCTAGCCCTGAGATTATATTCAAGGCTCTTTAGGAGAAAGAGACCCATCATTGTTACTGGTATTTGGCATATTGGGTATACCAAGGGGAGTTTTCCAGACTCTGCCCTGTGGGCAGGCTACATTCGGTAACCTGCCAGTTTGTCCAAAGTAGGAATGAGATAATAAGATGTCATAATAAGATGTCGCGTGGCCACATTTGCGGCCGCGTGGTTCCAGGATCTGGGTTTTATAGTCTCTGAGTCTTGGCCGCTGATGGGATTACACGGCGCCAGGGGGCCAGTTGGTGGGTGTGACCCCTGCCTACTGGAATATGGAGGATCTGGGTGGAGGATGCTCGGCCCAAATCCGAGTAGGCTTGGAGATTTCAGCCCAGGAACCCGCGTGACTTTGTCCCTCTGCCAGTACCTTTATGTGTGCGGAGAGTGGTCTCAGCATGGTGGTGGCTGGTCCTGGAGGTCTTTGGCTGCCGGAGCCCTGGTCGGGGTGGGGAGGAAAGCTCAACCCGCTCCCCTCCAAGGGGTCCCGGCGAGCGAGGACAGTCAGGCGCGGGGGCAGAAGACTGCCTATATATATAAAATATAACTGCTTTATTTCTGAACTTCTTTCTTTTTAAAAAATTTTTTATTTTGATTTTTATACAGACTTACAAATTTTTATGATTATGATTCAAACAGTGTTCAAGTACCCATAGCTCCACCAGTGCCCTTTCTCCACCACTGATATTCCCAGTTTCCCTCCCACCAACCCCACCCCTTCCCACCCCTTGCGTCTGTGGCAGGCACATTCCCTCTTACTCTCTCTCTCCTTTTGGGTGTTATGGTTTGCAATAAATGCACTAAGCAGTCATCATATTTGGTCGACAGTCTACTTTCAGCACACATCTACCATCCTGGGCAAACCCTCCAACCATCATTTACCCATTGATCTCTTCTCCATCCCACCTGCCTTTTCCCCCCAGCACATGAGATTGGCTTGCAAGCCTTGGGGCCATCCTCCTGGCCCTTATCTCTACCATTCTTAGGTGTTATTCTCCTATGTTACTTTAAATTCCACAGATGGGTGCAGTCATTCTGTGTCTGTCCGCTCTTTTTGACTCATTTCACTTAGCATGATACTCTCCATGTTGATCCACTAATATGCAGATTTCATGGATTCATCTTTTCTAACAGCTGCATAGTATTCCATGGTGTAGATATACAAAGATTTCTTTAACCAGCCATATGTTCTTGGGCACTCATGTTTTTTTCCAGACTCTGGCTATCGTAAATAGTGCTGCAATAAACATAGAAGTGCAGATGTCATTTCTACTGTACTTTTTCACATCTCCGGTATATATTCCCAGAAGCGATATTGCTGTGTCAAATGGGAGCTCAATTTCTAGTTTTTTGAAAAATGCCCATATTGTTTTCCCAAAAGGATGGACCAGTTGGCATTCCCACCAGCAGTGAAGGAGAGTCCCTTTCTCCCCACATCCATGCCAACACCAGTTGCTTTTGTTCTATTGGATGTGTGCCAGTATCTTTGGCGTGACATGGTATCTCATTGTTGTTTTGATTTGCATCTCCCTGATGATTGGTGATGAACAGCATTTTTTCATGTGCCTTTTGGTCATTCAGATTTCTTCTTTGAGAAAGTTTCTGTTCATTTTCTCACCCCATTTTCTGATAGGGTTGGGTGTTTTCTTCTTGTAGAGTTCAACCAGTGCCTTGTATATCCCTGATATTAACTCCTTGTCAGAGGAGCATTGGGTGAATATCCTTTCCCATTCCCTGGGCTCTCTTTTCATCCTGGTCACTGTTTCTTTTGAGGTGCAGAAACTTGTTAGTTTAAGATAGTCCCATTTGTCTATCTCCGTTTCTACTTGTTTGGTCAGTGGCATTTCATCTGTAGGGTAACATTGCTTTGTCCTTCCACAAGAAGCTTAGGTTTATCTGGTTACACCCATCAATCTGGTTACACCCATCACAGTGTTCCTGAAGCACTTCCACTTCCATTGTGTTTATGTGTAAACAGTCTTCCCTATGCTCTCCTTTCCACCCAGTTAATCAGCTTTCCCCTTAATCAGACTCTGTTAATTTGTAAGATCAGTTTCCCAGAAATCTATGATTTTATATGTATGAGAGAAATATTGCCTTTCTCCTCTCCTTATGCCTTATGAACAGTTTACCTTAAAGTAATATCCTTTTTGTATAGATACAGGAAGACCATTAACATCATGCTTTGTAACAGGATTTGATTGGCTTTGAATATTATTCACTCCCGGGCATCTGCTTTCTCGACTTAAGCCTCAGTTGCCCTTAGTTCCTAACACCCCAAAAGCAGGGTCCCGACGAGGGACTGAATAGACCCAGGGCAAGCGGTGAGCTACCCTGGCAGCGAAATGGGCCAGGCCAAAGTGTAAGAGTTTGATCATAGACAAATGCTGTCATGATCCAAAGATAACGACGAGACTAGGATCCTGCTAGGGGTGGGAAAGACTATCTGGCCTGAGCACTGTAGTCTGAGATCAAGATGGCCCTAGGAGAGCAATTCTATAAGTTTAAGATATTTCTTACTGTATCAATATAAAATGATTTATATTATATATGCTTATATGCTTGTCAGACAAGGAGAGGAGAGACACACCCGTGGGATTCCGCTCTAGGGTGGATCCTCCTGCTGAGAAAGGATCTGTCTTAGGAGCGGCTTTCCCTGAGGCTAAGAGTTCTACCCCTATCGCACCTAAGTGTAATTGTTCCCCCAATTCCTCTTGGAGAGAGATATAATGAGACTGTAGATTGGGCAGAGGGGAGCAGAGACAGAAGCAGAGACAGACAAGAGAGATTGGTGTAGATGGAGAGAGGAATGAAATAAACTGCTACTAGTACCAACCAGCCTGGCCCTCGTTCCTTCCTCCGCCTTACCATCGCTATCGACCTCCCTGGGTGGGAGAAGGGTGAGACTACCGAACGCGGGCGGCGGGAGAGATAGAGCACCGCTGCTGGGTGCAGTGCCCCTTTTGTGTGAGTTTATACATCATCTTTGAAGATAACTTTACCTTCAATGTCGTGGAGGGTTTTGCTGACCTTTTCCTCAGTGTACTTTATGGATTCTAGTCTGCTGTTGAGGTCTTTAATCCATTTTAATCTGACTTTTGTGCATGGTGTTAGATAGAGTTCTGAGCTCAATTTTTTGCATGTAGCCGTCTAGTTTTGCCAGCGCCACTTGTTAAAGAGGCTTTCCTTGCTCCACTTCACAATTCATGCTCCCTTATCAAAGATTAGATGATCATATATTTGAGGGTGTGGGTAAGTATATTCCGTTCCATTGGTCTACTGCTCTGTCTTTGTTCCAGTACCATGCTGTTTTAATTACTACTGCTTTGTAGTACAGTTTGAAGATGGGCAAGGTTATTCCCCCCTCCTCCCCTATATTTTTTCCCCCAAGAATTTTTTTAACTATTCGTGGGGAGTTGTTGTTACATATGGACTTCAGGAGTGCTTGATCAATTTCTTTGAAAAATGTCATGGGTATCCTTATAGGGATTCTATTGAATCTACATAATGCTTTGGGGAGTATTGCCATTTTGACAATGTTAATTTTCCCAATACATGAGTAGGAGAGATGTTTCCATTTCCCTTGTGTCCTCTTTTATTTCTTAAAGTCACGTTTTGTAGTTTTCTTTGTACAGGTCCTTTACCTCCTTGGTTAAGTTGATTCCAAGGTACTTGGTTTTCTGCATCATGATTGTGAACAGGATTACCTTTCTCATGTCACTTTCAATTCTCTCTCATTATTTGCATATAGGAAAGCCATGAATTTTGGGGTATTGATTTTATAGCCTGCAGCTTTACTATACAGGTCTATTTTTTCTAGGAGTTTTTTGGTAGAGGCTTTGGGGTTCTCTAAATACAGTATCATATCATCTGCGAATAGTGAGAGCTTTATTTCTTCCTTACCTATCTGAATGCCCTTAATATCTTTTTCTTGCCCAATTGCTATTGCAAGTACTTCCAGTACTATATTGAATAGAAGTGGTGAGAGTGGGCATCCATGTCTTGTTCCTGATCTTAGAGGGAAGGCTCTTAGTTTTTCTCCATTGAGGATAATGTTTTGCCAGATAAAACATGCTCCACACGCTTGGACGAGCCTCACGCATGAAGGAACCGGCAGAGGAATCCAGGTGCGTGGGTCCTGGGGCTGAGATCTTCAAGCCTGCTCGGATTGGGACTGGTCCTCCTCCACCCGGATCCCCCATTTTCCAGTAGTTTGGCAGTCACACTCACAGACTATCCCCAGCACTATGTAATCCCATCAATGGCCAAGATCCAGAGACTATAAAACAAAACTCCCAGAAGCGTGTGGCCGCATATGCGGCTGTGTGACCTCTTAGAGTCTAGTTCTCCTTCTTGGAGAATCTGACAAGCTACCGAGAGTATCCTGCCCATAGCAGAGCCTGGCAAGCTCCTGTGGCATATTCAATATGCCAAAAACAGTAACAGTGACGTTAAGTTATTTATATGGGCCTTTTATTCCTTCCTGAGAAATGCTTGCAGAGCTATAAATTTCCCCCTTAACACTGCATTAGCCATGTCCCACAAGTTCTGGTAGCTCGTGTCTTTATTCTCATTTGTTTCCAGGTATCTTCTGATTTCTTCCTTGATTTCCTTCCTGACCCTCTCATTGTTCAACATTGAACTGTTTAATTTCCAGGTGTTTAATTTGCTTCTCCATTTTTGTGTGTGATTAACTTCTATCTTCAGTGCAGTGTGGTCTGAAAAGAGACGATGCAGTTTATATTTTTTCTGATTTTATTGAGATATGTTTTGTGGCATAGCACATGACTTATCTTGGTAAATGTTCCATGTGTACTGGAAAAGAATGTGTATTCAGTTTTTGGGGGGATGAAAAGCCCTGTATACATCTATTAGCACTCTCACTTAAAGCCAGTACTTCCTTGCTGAGTTTTAGTCTTGCTGATTTATCAAAAGGTGATAGGGTGGTGTTGAGATCTCCGACTACTATTGTGTTGCTACCAATGTCCTTCTTGAAGCCTATTAGTTGTTTTAAGTATTTTGCTGAACGTTCATTGGGTGCATATGTGTTTTACACAGATGCACTATTGAACTTATTCATCAAAGATTATAATATTTTGAATGGATTATTTTTAGTAAATATATATTTATATTTTGCAGGTGAACCACTTAGTTCCTCATGATGTCTGATGGGGACTATGATTACCTTATCAAGTTTTTAGCACTGGGAGATTCTGGAGTAGGAAAGACCAGTGTACTTTACCAGTACACAGACGGCAAATTTAACTCCAAATTTATCACGACCGTGGGCATTGATTTCAGGGAAAAGAGAGTGGTAAGTTCTTCATCTTGCTATACACAATTTTCTCTCTCAGTCAACATTTGCTGTCAATTTAGTTAGTATTATGGTAATTAGAAAATCTGAGGTTGGAATCTAGAGTTAAAGGTGATATACGAAAATGTATTTATGGCAATGTGATTTAAAATGCTGTCTGGGAGATGCAAATGGAAACAACAATGAGATATCTATCATCTAACACCACAGAGACTGGTACACATCAAAAAGAGCAAAAACAACCAGTGCTGGAGTGATGTGGGGAGAATGGTACTCTCTTTCATTGTTTGTGGGAATGCTGACTGGCCCAGCCCTTCTGGAAAGCAATATGGGCATTCCTCAAAAAACTAGAGATTGACCTTCCATATGATCCAGCAATACCACTTCTGGGAATATATCTCAGGTGTGCAAAAAAGCACAGGAGAAATAATATCTGCACCTGTATGTTTCTTGCAGTTCTCTTCACAATAGCCAGAATCTGGAAACAACCTGAGTGTCTGAGAATAGATGACTGGTTAAAGAAACTCTGGTACATCTACAGAATGGAATACTATGCAGCTGTTAGAACAAATGAACTCATGAAATTTGCTTATAAGTGGATGGTCATGGATAGTATCATGCTAAGTGAAATGAGTCAGAAAGAGAGAGAAAGACATAGAATGACTGCACTCATCGTGGAATATAAAATAACATAATATGAGACTAACACCCAAGGACACTAGAGTCAAGGGCCAGGAAGATTGCTCCATGATTGGTAGCCTGCCTCATGAGCTGGGGGAGAAGGCAGCTGGGATAGAGAAGGGATCACTAAGTCAGTGATGGTTGGAGAGATCTCTCAGGATGGAAGATGTGTGCTGAAAGTAGACAAAGGACAAACACGATGATTGCTCAGTATCTGTATTACAAACCATAATGCCCCAAAGTAGAGAGAAGTTAAAAGGAAATTGTCTGCCATAGAGGTAGTGAGAGGGGCGAGGTGGGGGTGTCTGGAGGGATACTGGGGACATTGGTGGTAGAAAATGCACACTGGTGGAGGGATGGTTATTCAATCATTTTATGACTGAAACTCAGTCATGAAAGCTTTGTAACTTACATCTCACTGTGATTCAATAATGTGATTAATGTGATTAAATAAATAAATGCCATGCTGAAGAGAGTGATATAAAGCCATTTTGAAGGCGAAGTAAGTCATGGAGAAGATGATTCTTTAAATTTTCCCTTGGTACACTTGTGTCTTGCATCTTCATTTCTGAACTTTATGAAGTTAGTGTATCATTGTTGTGAAACCTAAAAACCACCCTACCTCTTCTGCCCCTGAGCTCTCTCTCACTTGTTAAAAATAAAATTAATTTTTGACATTTTAAGCTCATTTTTATACTGATATAAAAACATAGAAGTAATCAGTTTAAAAATCACAAACACCACACTAGGAAAGAAAGTTAAATCCTGTTGCTTTTGGGGCTGGAGAGATAGCACAGCGGGTAGAGCATTTGCCTTGCACGCGGCCAACCCGGGTTCGATTTCCAGCATCCCATATAGTCCTCTGAGCACCGCCAGGAATAACTCCTGAGTGCCGAGCCAGGAGTAACCCCTGTGCATTGCCAGGTGTGACCCAAAAAGCAAAAAAAAAAAAAAAATATCCTGTTGCTTTTGAACTTGTCTAGTCCATCTCTCTATAAACCATGACAAAGTGAGTCTTATCATAGCATTGCAAAGTGTCCACATAATTCATTACTATTATATAGTATATGATTATATGCAAAAAGTATCTCCATCCAATTCTATATCCACTTAGAATGCAAAGTTAGAAATTTAGGACGAACTAGTCATCTTTTAATATAAAGCAATTGTGAAAAAAATCAGCTAATAGCATAAAAATAATATTCAATGCATTAAGAGACATGGCAGAGCCTGGCAAGCTCCCTGTGACGTATTTGATATGCCAAAAACAGTAACAACCAGTCTCAGAATGGAGACGTTACTGGTGCCCGCTCGAGCAAATGGATGAACAGCGGGAGGACAGTGCTACAGTGCTACATTTTAAGAGAAAGAGAAAAGGGCACCAAGGTAGAATTAAAACTACCACCATTCATAACCAATGCTCTACTGAACAACTAACATATATATATATATAAAATAAATGTTCCAGGCTCGGCGGACCCAGGGACAGAGCTTCTCTGCTTGCTCCCACCACCACAGGTGACAAAGGGATTCTAATCAGGAGCCCCACCCTACCCTGCCCTGTCTGCTTCCATCAACCACCCAGGGATCGAATTGTGCACAGGAGACCCACCCTACCCAGATAAATACCCCACTGGCAGATTTCCACTCTCGACACTACTTCCACTACCCAGCCGTCGCCACACTCCAGGACGCTTTCCGGACCCGCGCGGCCGCAAGCGGCCGCGCGACACATCATAAGACACTAAATACCCATCTTCTGGAATTGTCGTACCATATTTGATAGGGTTCAAATATGGTAACACCTACAAGGGTGATTAGAGGCCACCCCAAAAGCCTCTATCCCTCTCGGAAAGACTGGCAAGCTACCGAGAGTATTCCGCCCACACGGAAGAGCCTGGCAAGCTATCCGCTGTGTATTCGATATGCCAAAACCAGTAACTACAACTGGTCTCATTCACCTGACCCTGAAGGCTTCACCGACATGGCAGCACTGAGAAGGATGAGAAAGGAGAGGCCGACAAAATCTCAAGGCCGACGTAGTCTGCCACAACGAAGGAAGACAAAAATGATCGTCTGTACTTTCAATGCACGTACGCTAGCATCAGATGCATCCATCGAGGACCTGATGGTACAAGCGCGAATGATCAAGTACGACATCATTGGTCTGACCGAGACAAGAAGGCACGAATCTCACCATGCTGTTTTCGACACCGGAGAAGAATTGTTCCTCGGAACATGCGATAAAAGAGGTGTTGGAGGCGTCGGTGTCCTTGTCAACACAAACTTGGCCAAGAGCATTGATTCATTCGAATGCCTAACAACCCGAATCGGACGTTTACATTTGAATAGATGTGGCTCACTGCCTGCAGTTTCTATCTTCGTTGTCTACGCACCAACATCTCATTATGATGAAAGAGAAATCGAGAAGTTCTACATGGAGCTAGAGAAGTTCTATAAAGAAGACCACACCTTCTACAAGATCATTGTGGGTGATTTTAATGCCAAGATAGGACCGAGAAGATCAGCTGAAGAACTTCACATCGGGACCCATGGCCTAGAATGGAACGAACAGGGTGAGAGACTGTCTGAGTTCATCATGTCGACCAAGACCATTCATGGTAACTCACAGTTCCAGAAGGCAGAATCTAAACGATAGACATGGGAGTCTCCCGGTGGACGATTCCACAACGAAATAGACCACATCATATTCAATAGACGGTTTTGCCTGACTGATGTCGCTGTTGTCCCAAAATTTCGAACGGGATCGGACCACTGTCTCCTTCGTGCAAAATTCTACTTCACAGAGCGAGGAGAAAGGGCTGCAAAGTTCAAAAAGAGAACTCCCAGAATGACCACCAACTGGGAACTCTTTGGTACTATTGCGGCAACATGGGAAGATGCCATTGTTGACAACATTGACGAGGAATCGATCGACTGGTTCAGCACCTCCATGAATGTGCGAGGAACGCCAAGAGAGAGATAGCCACAAAAAGTCGCCTATCTTCGAAAACTCTTGAGCTAATTCGCCAGCGTGGTTTGGCGCATGCCTCAGGCAACTGCAAGCTAACGTCTGAGCTTGCAAAGCAGTGCAGAGATGCGATCAAGGAAGACCTCAAAGAGAGAAGAGCAGAAGTACTGATAGATGCGGCAGAAGCCGGGAAAAGTATTCGTAACGCCCGCCTGTCCTTCGCCAACTATAAGACCAAGATGACTGCCCTCCGACGTCCTGATGGATCCATCACATCCTCCAGAACGGCAATGGAGAAGATTATCCATGACTTCTACTCAAATCTCTTCGATAGCCATGTCCACTTGCCGACATACCAAATTCCACAGGATGGGTATGTCGTTCCTAACGTTCTCCCTTCCGAAATCCGCCATTTCGTTGGTAAAGAAGCAAACAGCACCCGGCCCAGACAAGGTCAGACCTGAACACCTGAAGAACCTGCCGTCAGTACTCATCAATACACTGGCTTGGCTCTTCACTCGCTACCTGTCTGAATGCAAGGTTCCGTCCCAATGGAAAACCAGCAGGACCGTACTACTGTTCAAGAAGGGAGACATCCATGACATTGGCAACTATCGCCCGATCTGCCTATTGTCTGTCATCTACAAGTTGTTCACTCGAGTCATCCTGAATAGGATTGGCAGAACACTAGATGAAGGACAACCATGCGAGCAAGCAGGGTTCCGCAAAGGATTCAGCACCATCGACCATATCCACACGGTAACCAAGCTCATTGAGGTTTCTCGGGAGTTCAAGATGCCGCTCTGCTTAACGTTCATTGATTTAAAGAAGGCCTTTGATTCTGTTGAGACGGAAGCGGTCATTGAAGCCCTAGCCAATCAGGGCATTCAAGCCCAATACATCAGGATCCTCCGTGAGCTGTATTGCGGATTCACTACCAGGATCTCACCATTCTACAAAGAAGTGATCGTTGATGTCAAGAGAGGGGTGCGGCAGGGTGATACCATTTCACCAAAACTCTTCAGTGCCACCCTCGAGAACATCATGCGACGACTGGAATGGGAAGGAATGGGAGTGACGATAGATGGTCGGCAACTACACCACCTCCGCTTTGCTGATGACATTGTTTTAATAACACCAAACATCAGCCAAGCGGCACAAATGCTGGCCGACTTTGACCGTGAGTGTGGAAAGGTAGGACTACAGCTGAATCTTACGAAGACAATGTTTATGAGAAACAGCCTTGTTCCTGACGCCCCATTCGCTCTCAATGGAACGACCATCTCCGAATGCAACAGCTATGTGTATCTAGGTCGAGAGGTCAACATGAGAAATGACCTGGCACCCGAGCTGTGCAGGAGGAAGAGAGCGGCTTGGAACGCCTTCAAGAACGTCGAAGAAATAGCTAAGAGGACGAAGAACCTCCGGCTCCGGGCACATCTCTTTGATTCCACTGTTCTTCCTGCATTAACATATGCCTCAGAGACCTGGGCCCTACGCAAACAAGATGAGAACGCCATTCAGGTCTCCCAAAGAAGAATAGAAAGAGCTATGCTTGGAATAACACGTTTCACTCAAATGAGAGAACGAATCCGGAGTTCTGACATCCGTCGACGATCAAGGATCAGGGACGCTGTCTCATATGCCAAGGTGTCGAAAATCAGATGGGCTGGTCACGTAATGAGATTTAAAGACGACCGTTGGACTAGAGCTGTTACTGATTGGATTCCACGGGATGTCAAGAGACCACGTGGCCGCCCACCTACCAGATGGTCAGACTTCTTTGTCAAGATCATGAACGATCGGTTTGAGGCCCTCCATGTTCCCGGAGCGAAGAGATGCCATTGGGCTACACTAGCACGCGACAGGGACAAATGGAGACGTTACTGGCGCCCGCTTGAGCAAATCGACGACTAACGGGAAGTTAAGTGATTAAGTGAAATGTTCCGTAGAGGTGGTGAGAGAGGATATCCCTGTATTTTTTTTTTCAATGAATTGTATTGGATCACCATGAGGATCAGTTACAAACTTTCATGGGTGATAATGTTTCAGTCATACAATGCTTGGACACCCATCTCTCTACCACTGCACATTTTCCACCACCGTTGTTCCCAGTGTCCCTCCTGCCACCCCCATCCCATCCTACCCACTGCCTCTGAGGCAGGTATATTCCTTCTTACTCTCTCTCTCTTTGAGTGTTATGATTTGCAATACAGATATTGAGAGGTTATCATGTTTGGTCATTGGTCTACTTTCAGCACACATCTCCTGTTCCGACTGATCCCTCCAACCATCATTTTCTTAGAGATTTCTTCTCTATTCCAGCTGCCTTCTCCACCCACCCCCACCCCCTGCTCATGAGGCAAGTTTCCAACTATGGAGCAATCATCCTGGCCCTTGTGTCTACTGTCCTTGGGTGTCAGTCTCATGTTATGTTATTTTATATTCCACAAATAAGTGCAGTCCTTCTATGTCTGTCCCTCTCTTCTGACTCATTTCACTTAGCATGATGCTTTCCATGTCTATCCACTTATATGCAAATTTCATAACTTCATCTCTCCTAACAGCTGCATAGTATCCCATTGTGTAGATGTACCAGAGTTTCTTTAACCAGTCATCTGTTCTCAGGAACTTGGGTTGTTTCTAGATTCTGGCTATTGTGACTGGTTCTACAATAAACCCTTGTATTTTTTTTTTTTTATCGTAGAGAGAAAACCTTCAGACGTTCACCATTAAGTTTATTTATTTATTTATTTATTTATTTTTCTTTTTGGGTCACACCTGGCAATGCACAGGTATTACTCCTGACTCTGCACTCAGGAATCACTCCTGGCGGTGCTCAGGGGACCATATGGGGTGCTGGGAATCGAACCCAGGTTGGCTGCGTTCAAGGCAAGCACCCTACCCGCTGTGCTGTCACTCCAGCCCCTCACCATTAAGTTTAAATTGTGAGTTTTTTGTAGATCCTGTTAATCTAGTTGATGATCTTCCCTTTAACACTAAATTTATTGACTGTATTTAAGCTATTTAATTTTACTTATAAATAAGTAAAGGGGGTGATTCCTACCATCCCCTTCACTTGTCATCATGATTGTTGTTGCAATAGGAAGCTGTTTGAATTTTTTAAAAAATTTTTATTAGTGAGACACCATGAGGTACGGTTGTAGACTTACAAATTTTTGTGCTTGGGTTTCAATTATACAATGATCAAATACCCATCCCTCTACCAGTGCCCATTTCCCACCACTACGGATCCCAGTATCCCTCCCATCCCCATCTTTTGTATCTTTTGAAATATGTTATTGTACTTCACAACTTTAGAACTTCTATTTAATATTCAGAATTTAAGTGAAATTATTCTTCTGATTTTCTTTAATTTTAAATACATGATTTTTGTTAGTTTTTAAATATACTTACAATAACTGATTTAATACATTTGTCTAGTAAGTTCAATATCTGGACTTCCTTAGGAATTATTTCTATTAATTGTCCGTCTCATCTCCAGCAGGAATGGGTCATAGTTTCTTATTTCTTTGAATATCTCATCAATTTTTTTGAAACTGGACATAATATAATGTGGCAACTCCAAAAATCTAGATTTCTCTCTGCTCCCAGGGTTTCTTATATTTGCTGTTTTGTTGTTGTTCCTACTGTTTGCTTAGTGACAGTCCAAATATAATTCTGTAAAGTCTATATTCTTTTTTGTATATAGCTGCTGAAGTGTCTGTTCAGTGAATTTACTGACCAGCAATGGGTGAACAATGTGTTTCTTAATTTCATCAAAATGACATGCCTTTCAGCCTTCTCTGATGGATGTAGTGTGTGCATGGAGCATATCTGTTTCGGTACATATGCTTAATGTTCTTGTAAGTAGTTCAGGGCTTTATCTCAACATTCACTTTCTACTTAAGAAGCTCCTCTCTTTATTTGTGTCTAGTCATATAAAAAATTTCAAGGAATATTTTTGAGTGTTTTAAATCTTCTTGTGTACATTTTATTACCTAATCTTTTTTTCCCCCTTCATTCACTCATTATTTATTTATTTGGAGGGGAGGGTTGTACATTGGGTCACACCCAGCTGTGCTCAGGACTTTCTCCTGGCTTTGTGCGCAGGGATCACTCCTGATGGTGCTTGATGGACCATATGTAGTGCTGAGAATTGAACTGGCACCAGCAGTGCAAGTGCAAGGCACACACTTGAACTGCTTGCCTTATGGTTTGGTCCCCTATTTTTAATTAAAAAATTTTGGGGGGGTTAGACTTATGTCACTGTCACTGTCCTCCCGTTGTTCATCAATTTGCTCAAGCGGGCCCAGTAATGTCACCATTATGAGACTTGTTATTACTGTGTTTGACATATCGAATACGTCATGGGAGCTTGCCAGGCTTTGCCATGGAGCGAGATACTCTCAGTAGCTTGCCAGAATGCTACCTATGGTAGCTGTGGTGTTGAATAATTAATTCCGAATGATTTTTTCCCAAGAGGGTGGGGTCTTCCAAGCAGTGCTGGGGATTGACTGTACCCCAAAATAATAAGGGGACCATGTGGTACAGGGAATTGAACCTGGGGTCTCTGCACAAGAATTACCTCCCTTCTCTTGAACCTGAATGTTCTGAATGAAAATCGGGGAGTTTTCAGATAGTTCTCTGGGGATGAGTCTTTTTTGGCATCTCCAAACCAGTTCTGCTTTCACTACTGACAGTGATTGCCAGGTCAATTATTTTTACAATTACCCTTATGGTGACTCTGTTGATTTTCAAGGCTACTGTGATTAGAACTGGGGCTGGGGAGTGAGGGTAGAACCAGTTAAAACACCGCAAAGCTGGGGCTGGAGCAATAATACAGTGGGCAAGATATCTGCTTGCACACAGTCAACCGGGGTTTGATCCCCAGCATCCCAAATGGTCCCTGGAACCCTGGGTACAGTGCCAGGAGTCAGCCCTGAGCATCCTGCTGGGTGTGACTCCAAAACCTGAAGCAAAACAAAATAAAACCCAAGGAAACAAATAAGAAAACTGGTAACTCAAAGCGTATTGCTTTTTAACTGATATTTAGTCATTTTTCCGCCCCTTGAATAAACATCTTGGAATGTTGCAAGTCTTTGTTAATTCCCAGAATTCTTAAAAAGTTCATTTTGACAACATGTACCAAGAATTACTTAAATGGAGGAAAAGATTTTGAGATTTTTCTCAGCCATTCCAGAAGTGCTTCCTAGAACATCATTTAGATAGGAACAGCTGATTTTACAGATAGGTTGGGGAAAAGCAAATCACTTAATCACTTAACTTCCCGTTAGTCGTCGATTTGCTCGAGCGGGCGCCAGTAACGTAAAAGCAAAAAAATAAATAAATAAATAATACTATTTCCTGACATTAGTGACATCAAGGTACTTTAAGGAAGGGGATTATTACCTTGAATGCAAATTATGGATAATTTGTATACTTCATGAGATATTTATAAAATATAAATATATACTTGGAATGTAAATTATTGTATTATCCAATGACAGGCACTTGGAATAAAATACAAAGAAAGTTGTATTCTAGATGAGATTTTCTTTAGTAGTTTAGGTGTTTAGTGGGGTGCTATTGAATGGAAAAGTGAAAATGCAGTGGCCTCAGAAGTTCTCTTTCTCTCTTTTGTCTTGTGATTTTAGGTATACAGAGCCAATGGGCCAGATGGAGCTGGTGGAAGAGGCCAGAGAATCCACTTGCAGTTGTGGGACACGGCAGGACAGGAGAGGTAGGAGACACTGTGTTCTTCCCAGAGAAAGAGATGACATTTATACTCTTAACACAGTGCCCTGAGCAAGAAAAGCCCAGCTGATTGCTCCTTTGCACCTGGATAAAATATGCTGCCAGATTAGCAGGAATTTTATCAGTTAAAATGATAATAGTGACTTTGTTCTATCTTAGGTCAATCAAAGGAAATAAAAATGAATTCTTTCAAAACTGAAAATCTTATGGACTTTCTTCTTTTTCTAAGTTGCTTCTCCTAACACCTTTCTCTGTTTACTTTTTTTTTTCTTTTCGGGTTACACCTGGCGATGCACAGGGGTTACTCCTGGCTCTGCACTCAGGAGTTACTCCTGGCGGTGCTCAGGGGACCATATGGGATACTGGGAATTGAACCTGGGTGGGCCGTGTGCAAGGCAAACGCCCTACCCGCTGTGCTATCTATCCAGCCGCTCTCTGTTTACTTTTGCTGCCAACTCAGCTACAAAGAAGACTGTGGAATGATATGCATTGTTCTTACCTGATTTTTTTTTTAAATTTTATTAGTGAGACACCATGAGGTACAGTTGTAGACTTACAAATTTTTGTGCTTGGGTTTCAATTATACAATGATTTTTGAAATCTAATGGGATGTACAGTGGTATTAACTCATATGGACAGGAATTGTTTGACCAAAGTAAGCCACATGAAATCATGATGTAAAATTGCTCTTATGAACCACAGTTTATGCACTTGCAGTTTCCTTGAAGGATTTTGTTTTCCTTTTTATTATGGAAACATGAGAACACATATAGAAGTAGAGAGAACAGTATAATGACCCCATCTACTGATTTCCCATTTTCAACAGCTGACAAGTTGTGACCAACCTCAGTTCATGTATACATGTTATCACTTCCCTTCCTCCAGATTATTTTAGACATTGATAATTCTGTGTTATCTCTAAAAGATAAGTGTTCTTTTTTTTTTCTTGGTAAAAAAACAACAACTTTGATTAGGAACAGATGAGAAAGCCTAATGTAGCAGATGATAAATTTATCTCAGTATTTTGAGCTTTTTTTTTTTTTCCTGGAACCTATACCTTTTAGTTCCTGGCTTTGAATGAAGGCAAAGTCTGAGGAAACTGCTGGAGGGAGGAAGTGAGGAGATAAACCTCACAAGTGAGGATAAACCTTGGCAAAAAGAGTGCTGAGTAAATATAAGAACAGAGTTAATGATGGAAGGCCAAAGAAATGATTATTGGAAATCAGATTCTGTAGAAAGTAAGACTTAAAACTTGGACTACATTATAATGTAAGTCAAACCAAACTTTCCCAAGACTCTGCAAATGCAAACATACACACAGCCAGCATCATTGCTTTAGTCCTATTTCACTCTTTCTCTTTGTTTCTGTTTTTTTGAATCAAACCTGGAGATGCTCAGGGATGCCAGGGATTGAACCCTGGCTCGGCTGCATGCAGATTCCCTACCCACTGTACTGTCACACACGCCACTATTTTACTCTTAATCAGACAAAATAAATGCTTGGCTGATACTACAGGATTGTGAGCTAATTCTTGTCATCTCTGTCCACCAGACTAGGCTTTCCAATAAAATGGTATATTGATGCTTGATTTTTAAAAATGATAAATGATATCTATCTTGGGGTCTGAGCAGTAGCACAGTGGGTAGAATGTTTGACCCAGGTTCAATTCTTGGCATCCCATATGGTCACCTGCGCACTGCCATGAATAGTTCCCAAGTGCAGAGCCAGGAGTAACTCCCGAGCATCACCGGGCGTGACCCCAAAAGCCAAAATAATAATAATAATAATAATGATAATGATGATACCTATCTTAAGCGCTTTTGAACTATTATTATCTAATTTGTTTGCAATTTAAAAGAATGTACAGATTGCTTTTTATTTTCAAAGAAAAATTTAAGTGTAAATTTTCATAATTATTGGCATTTTATAAAGTCAGTAATGAGTTTTATAAAATCAGTAAGGATAAATTATAAAATTTTGTAAAATCAGTAATGAGCTGTTATAAGAGACTGAGGGCTTTGTGGGTGGCTTCAGGTTTGGGGAATGACATCACAGTGTAGGTGACTGATCTGCTTTTATGTCCTCAGGTTTCGGAGCCTGACAACAGCGTTCTTCAGAGACGCTATGGGATTTCTTCTGCTTTTTGATCTGACAAATGAGCAAAGTTTCCTCAATGTCAGGCACTGGATAAGTAAGTGTAACTGCTTCTCTGCTCTCCTTTCCTTACTGACAGCAAGGAAATGAAGTTGTTTTTAGGGATCACCTGGTATTATATAAAGAAGCATGGCTCTCAGAGAACTGAAATATCTGTTTTTCACAGTAAAACTTACCTGGGTTTGGGATTAGAGAGATAGCACAGCGGTAGGGCACTTGCCTTGCACATGGCTGACCTGGTTCTATCCCTGGCACTGCATATGGTCCTTTGAGAACTGCCACCAGTGATTTTTGAGTGCAGAACCAGGAGTAAGCTCTGAGGACTGCTAGGTATGTCCCCCCTGCACCAACGAAACAAGAAAAAGAGTGAAATCGTGTGTTTGTATGTTTCTGTTCTCTTCGGGGTGAGAAAGAGTCCTTGTTACCCAATTAAGAAAACTTATATGTAGTTGAGATTTCTTATCTTCAGTGGGAAGAATTTCTCCCCCCTATTCACTGCTCTTTACCTTATCAAAAAATGTATACTCTCAGAGTCAGAGTTTGTTAAAGAATAAAAATATATTAATTATTGGGATCTGAGAAATAGTACAACAGGTAGGCATTTGCCTTGCATGCATGACCTGGGTTCAGTTCCCTAGCATCCCATATGGTCCACCGACCACCTCCAGGAGTACTTCCTCAATGCAGATCCAAGAGTAAGCCCTGAGCACCATCAGGAGTGGCCCCAAAACAAACAAAATGTGTTAATTACATTATGTGTGTTAATATACATTATTATATACAGATATACAAATGTGTTAATATATACTACACTTTTCCCCTGCCCATTAGCCTTATGGTTATTATAGGGTAAGTTAATTTCTTTTTCTTTGTCAAAACAGTAGAGAATTGAAATGGTATAGGTGCCGGAGAGATAGTACAGTGGGTTGGGCATTTGCCTTACCCACAACCAACTCAGATTCAATTCCTGGCTTCCCATGTGGTATCACTGCTAGGAGTAATTCCTAAGTTCAGAGCCAGGCAAAACCTCTGCACACTGGTGGGTGTGGCCCAAAATCCAAAAGCAAAAAGAAAATAAAATTGAAATGGTACATCCCAGATTCCAGGCAGTGTTGCCTTAGGCTAGTGGCTGACTCCTGGGTCCCGACTGGCCTGGGGAAGGCCTCTGTGTCCTCTGAGAGTGGCATGTGAGTTCTCTCAGTCTCTCAGGAGGGCCGGTGAGAGGGCTCTGTGGGCTGAGGGGCTTGGGCAGGTAGGACGCCCAGGTTTAGTTCTCAGAACTGCCCAGTCCCCCAAGCACAGCCAAGAACAACCCCTGAATACAAAGCAAGAGTAGACTCTGAGCACTGCAGGGTCTGGCCCCAACAACCCCCCCCACCCCCCTTCCCCCATACACACATACATACACACACTCACACACACACACACACATACACACAAGGAGACTGAGTCCTCTAGTTCTAAATTTGTTCTGCTAGGGCTGGAGCGATAGCACAGCAGGTAGGGCATTTGCCTTGCACACGGCCAACCCAGGTTCAATTCCTCCGTCCTTCTCAGAGAGCCTGGCAAGCTACTGAGAGTATCCTGCCCTCATGGCAGAGCCTGGCAAGCTCCCTGTGGTGTATTCGATATGCCAAAAACAGTAACAACAAGTCTCACAATGAAGACATTACTGGTGCCCACTCGAGCAAATAGATGAACAACAGGAGGACAGTGCTGCAGTGCTGCAGAAATCAGGTACCATATTCACTTACCTTCCTTCTGATGTGCCAGAGTAATTCCTTGGCCAAGAGCCGTATATTTTGTAAGGAAAATTTAAAGCAGTCTGAAGTTCTAAACTTTAATTCTGCACCACACAAAAGCTACATTTTAATATCCTTCTGCCTTTATATTTTAACTTATGTTATTTTTACAAAATCTTCCCCCTGCGTTAAAAAACATTGATTAGAGTTTCTTTTTAATTTTTTAGAAATTTTTTATTTTATAAAGTAGGTCACAATATTTGATTACACTTAATATTCAAACACCAATCCCACCATCACTGCACCTTCCCACCACTATATTTCAGGTGTTTCCATCCCAAACCCCAATCCCTGGCCCAAAGTAATATTTCCCTCTTAGGTTGTTTCCCTCCTACTTTGGATCCATAAAATGTGGTGTGGTACATTTTGCTCTTCGGGTCACACCTGACAATGCACAGGGGTTACTCCTGGCTCTGCACTCAGGAGTTACTCCTGGCGGTGCTCAGAGGACCATATGGGATGCTGGGAATCGAACCTGGGTCAGCCGCATGAAAGGCAAATGCTCTACCCGCTGTACTATCTCTCCAGCTCCCTTGATTTACTTTTTAATATAAGCAATCCAAATCTTTTTTTTAAAACATAGGAAAAGAGAACTAAAAGCCCCTTATAATTATCTTCCCTGATTTTTCAACATCAACATTTCTAGGGGCTAGAACAATAGCACAGTGGGTAGGGCATTTGCCTTGCACGTGGCCGACCCGGCTTCAATTCCCAGCATCCCATATGGTCCCCCCCACCATCGCCAGGAGTGATTCCTGAGTGCAAAGCCAGGAGTAACCCCTGAGCATCGCCGGGTGTGATCCAAAAAGCAAAAAAAAAAAAATTCTAAATATCATTACTACAACATTATATTATTTATATTATATTATATATATTATACTTCCAAGTGTTTTGCTATATTAATCTAGTGGTTCTCAAGCATGTGTACGCATCCAGATTCCCATACAACTTATTGAAACATAAACTCTAGGGGCACAGAGAGATAATAGAGCAGGTTAGGCACTTGACTTGCACACATCTTACCCTGGTTTCATCCCCAGCACCATATAGGGTCCCCCAAGCACCTTCAGGAGTGATCCCTGAGTAGAGGCAGGAATTAGCTCTAAGCACAGCAGGGTGTGACCCACTTTTAAACTTCCTGACTCCCAAACCAAACCAAACAAACACAAACAGCACAGATTCTGGGGCCCCATACCCAGTGTTCCTGACCCAATAGCCATGGTGTGGGGCCTGAGAATATGCATTGCTCAGATGATGCTAAAGTCATGCCCAGGTGACGCCAAGTCCATTGGCCCATGGGCCTGACTGGAAGACCTTAACTTAATCTGGTTAACTTAATCTTTAACTTGAACCCTCGGAATTAAGTGCCATCACTCTTGCCCTGTTCACATGAAGAAACTGAGGCATTGAAAGGACCATTAACTCCCTAGGAGGTAAATTAGCAGAACCAGGATTCCACCTAAGAATCTAAAACATACCTAGGCTGGTTTCTACACGCTCGGGCCGACCTTCACATATGAGTGAACGTATTCCTGGACCACACGGCCACGACACATCATAAGACACTCCCTACCCATTTTCCATAATTACCACACCATATTTGATGGGGTTCAGACATAGGCAACAAATCACAGAGGGAAATATATATATGCATATATACATATTTTCAGATATATATATATACCAAAGCTCACATCACCCAAACCATAACAACATGTTAATGATATCCTATAGAATGTCTTAATGGTTCCTGCCAAAATAGAACAATCTTCACACTGTTTTCTATATGAAAACTTTTTTGTAAGCATGTTCAGCAGTTTTTCACAACAGACGATCCAAAATTATTCTTTTATTTGTGTTTTGGGACAGGGATTGGGGCTTGGGATGGAAACATACCAAATTTGGTGGTGGGAAGGTGTAATGGTGGTGGGATGGGTGTTTGAATATTGAATGTAATCAACTGTTGTGAAGTAACTTATAAAAAAATAAAAAATTAAAAAAAGAGTTTAAGACACATCCAGTGGGTCTTGTGGTCCTGCTGGTGCCTGAAATTCCGGAGATGTAAGGTATTCACAGAGCACAAAACCACTCTGCAGACAGCCAAGTTCCAAGCTGTGGCAAGGAGACGCAAGACCTAGAGGAAGGGCGGAGAACCCCAGGAGGCAGGCTGTGGTTGAGTCCTGCAGGGTGTGGGTGACGGTGGATGTAACAACAGCCTGCAGGAAATAGGAGCCGCGGCTTCCATTAGCAATATGCCCAGTCGGGTCTTGCTTCTTTTTGTTCTTCAGTTGACCTTTGAGAGCAAATGTCAGTTCAGTGCCCTGAAATTCTCTGCAGAGGACCAGCTCTGTCTCAGTGCTTAGCTCCTGCTTTCTGACCTGATTCTGTCCTGCTAAGAGAAAATAACCTGATTGCATCACAAGGAACTGAACTGTCAACACTTCTCTGGTTAACCATGATAAGATGAAAATTAGGTCATAAACTTTCGGGTATAGGTGATTGTGAAAGTCGGGCTGTTTTAAAAATTTTTTAAAAGGATAACTTATATTTTTGAATTCTGTTGTTTATTACTAGTTTATTTTCTTCTGGGGGGGGTGGTGTTTGAGCCACAAGCTGAGATGCTCTGACCTTATCTTGGCTCTGTGCTCAGGGATCACTCCTGGCACTACTTAAAGGATCATTTGAGGTGCAGCGAATTAACCAGGGTTGACCTTACACAAGGTGAGTGTGCGTTGACCCCTGTACTGTATCTCCGGCACCTGCTTTAACTTCTTATTATAGTTTATTATGAAAAAGAAGATGATTCCCTTTCTTTGGGAGATAAGCTTAAATTAGCGAAGTTACTTTTATTTCTTTTAAAAAACCATGTTTATATGAAGGTTTTCAGATGAAAATCATTACAGTAGTGCTGCAGAAATCCTAATCTGCTTGTTTAGTTTCTGGTGCAGAATCACAATTCCAGGGGTTCCCTCCTCATTTATAGTAATCTTATTTGTTTTAAATGAATTTAGTCTACTTTAGGATTAAAAATGGTGTCTATAACAGATCATATAGAAGTAAATTAGTTTCTAGGAAGACAATTCTTTTTTTTTTAAGTATCATTGTTATGAAAAGAAACTATAGTTTCTGAAAAACAGCTATAAGGTTAGTATGAACACTTGGAATCCTGCCACTTTCAATCTTTTTTTAAATGGTCTTCACAATAACAAGGACTGATGGTGTGTGTGTGTGTGTGTGTGTGTGTGTGTGTGTGTGTATGTGTGTGTTGGGCAAGTTCTCATGCTCACTTGCAGGGTTAGAAAGTTCTCCAATATAAATGAGTTGGGATTTAGATATTAAAAGGACAAGAGGTAGTTTTCCATCTGTCCTGTTCATTCAGTTTGATGGACTGAGGCCTTGAAATCATTATGCCATTTCTTTCTCTCTGTGTATCTAGTTACCATTTTCTAAGCACTTTTGCATGGATTCTCCATTAATTTCTGACTTCAGGTCTGGTGATGTGGGTCAGTGTAGAGCACTTGTCTTGCATGTTTTTGTGATAACTCCTGGTTGATCTCTGGAATTGCAAAATAATAATAATAATAATTTGCTCGAGTGGGCCCAGAAACGTCTCCATCGTGAGACTTGTTGTTACTGTGTTTGGCATATTGAATACATCACGGGTAGCTTGCCAGGCTCTTCCGTTAATAATAATAATAATAACAACAACACTGTAGCACTGTTCTCCCATTGTTTATTGATTTGCTGGAACGGGCCCAGTAACGTCTCCATTGTGAGACTTGTTGTTACTGTGTTTGGCATATTGAATACATCACAGGTAGCTTGCCAGGTTTTGCCATGCGGGCGAGATACTCTCGGTAGCTTGCCGGGCTCTCCAAGAGGGGTGGAGGAATCGAACCTGGGTCGGCTGGGTCAGCCACGTGCAAGGCAAATGCCCTACCGCAGTGCCATCGCGCTGGTAATAATAATAATAACAGCGGCAGTATCGTAGCCAATGAGATGCAATTATTGCTAATTGAAAACTCTTCCCAATAATAATAATAATAAAAATATCACACTTTATTCGTTGTTTTCTTATTATAATTTTTTTCTTTTATTTATAGGTCAGCTACAAATGCATGCCTACTGTGAAAACCCAGACATAGTGTTATGTGGAAATAAAAGTGATCTGGAAGACCAGAGGGTGATAAAAGAAGAGGACGCCAGAGGACTTGCAGAGAAATATGGGTGAGAGTTTTTGTGCATAAAGATAGTAAGAACATTTCTATTGCAAATATCAGTGTATGAATGGGTAACAAAAGAGGCAAATTCAAAACATCAAAACAATGATGTATAGGGACTAGCAAGATAACAATGGGGCTAGGGTCCTTGCCTTGGATCCCACTTGCTCTAGTTCTGAATCCCCAGCACCCAACCCTGCTAGAGTCACTCCTGAGCACAGAGCCAGAAATTATTCCTTCCCCCACCACTAAAAAAATTTCCATCACCATACATAGTTATAGATTTTTTTTTCTTGTGACAAGAACTTGTAAGTGTTGTTCTCTTAGGAACCTTTCAAATATAC
The DNA here is from genome assembly GCF_029834395.1 of Sorex fumeus. Classification (NCBI taxonomy): domain Eukaryota; kingdom Metazoa; phylum Chordata; class Mammalia; order Eulipotyphla; family Soricidae; genus Sorex; species Sorex fumeus. Next base: position 11,696,424 of record NW_026606086.1, on the reverse strand, counting down.
AATACAATTTTATGACTTATAGACCCTTGCTACAAAGAAAGTACTTTCTTTTTGCCTCTAGTCAGTGGGGTTGGGAAGAATGGTGAGAGAGAGGTGTGAGCTGTGGAAGAGGACAATAAGGGACGTCACCTAGCTAGCAGCGGGGGTGGTTAGCAGAACAAGGCGTGGGAGGCCCATCTTTCTCCTGTGTGTTCAGTGCTTTGTTCTCTGTTGGACTGATGGAGAGTCCAACAAAGAATGTGACTGACATTAAAAAGAGGGTGGAGGGAAAGTTTGGTCATGTAGGAAGAAGCCAGAGTGTGAAACTCTTGAGTTCCATATCTTGAGAGTAGATTTCAAGTTTCAGGAGACAGGGAGTCCCGGCAACTGTGAACATGGAGGTTGTTATGGTGTGGAGTTGTTGGTGGGGCGACAGGAGAGTGGGAAGGCTACGTGGAGACTACAAGAGAAAGAGACATACATGGGAACTACAGTGGCTTGTGAGATGAACTCTCGTTTTATTGAAATGAGAAGGACTAAAGCAGAGAAAATATACCCAGGAGGGCAGAACAGGATTCCAGGATTCTAAATCTTTACTTCTAACTCATGATGTGTGTCTGGGGGCGGGGGGGGGGGGGGGGGGCTGGGGAGCGGGGAGGGGGGGATGTGATTTCCGGCAACTAGACTGGCTTACTCTGGCAAGAGCTGGAGCAGATTATGGAGACTTTCACTCTCGTAGGTGGTGAATCATGTTAGAAATACCTGATGAACTTTATGAACATATCTGACCCGATCACATGCTTTCCATCCCTCACTGCATGCTCTGATGCCAATGACGCTCAGTGTAGACCAGGTGTATCCACCCCCAGAACTACTGAGTTTCTCTCTCTCTCTCTCTCTCTCTCTCTCTCTCCCTGTATATATATATATGTGTGTGTGTGTGTATTTGCATATGCATATATCTATATATACATATCTATCTATATGTATCTGGACCTCACTTTTGAGTGTCTGACATAATTGGTCTGGAATGGTTTACTAGTTAGGGTTCAACTGAAGAAATCCATTGACAGGTATAAAGGTTTGTTATAGAACATGACCTTGTACAATGGTGGAGCTGCTTAAGATTCTCTTATGTAAGGGATCTTTGTTTCCATTTGTTTTGGGGCTATACCCAGTCATACTCAGAGTTTACTCCTTGCTCTGCACTCAGGAATCACTCCTAGCGGTGCTTGGGAAACCATATGGTGTGCTCGGGATCGAACCCTGGTCGGCCATGTGCAAGCCAAATGCCCTACCCACTGTACTAACTCTCCAGCAAGATTTCCAGTAAGGAATCATTTGTATTGATGCTGAAGGTGGTGTCCATAGGACAGGATTGGGAAAGGAAACAAGGATGTGAAATGGGAGAAGGCAGAAACCAGCTGGGACCAACAGTGAAAGATGAAGCCCCTCCGACTGCCATCTCACAGAAGTCAGGGTGGTGACAGAGGTCAGGGCTTTTTGTCCAGCAGGACATCCACAGAAGGCTGAGGAACCAGAGGAGTTGGAGGAGGATGCGGGGAACGGGGACAGGTGTGAGTCTGGTTGCTGGTTTCTGACAAGAGCTAAGCCAGTAGATGGCACTAGGTGTAGCACTGTAGCGCTCTCCTCCCGCTGTTCATCGATTTGCTTGAGCGGGCCCAGTAACGTCTCCATTGTGAGACTTGTTGCTGTGTTTGGCATATTGAATACGTCATGGGTAGCTTGCCAGGCTTTGCCGTGCAGGCGAGATACTCTCTGTAGTTTGCTGGGCACTCAAGAGGGGCGGAGGAGAGGAATCGAACCCGGGTTGGCTGAGTCAGCCACATGCAAGGCAAACACCCTACTGCAAACTGTTGGTGACTTCCCTTCCACCCTCCAACTCCCCTGACCTGAACCAGACGGGAATTTTGGAATGTGCTGCTGAGATGACTGGTTTGGCAGCTCTCCTGGGCTTGAGAGCAGTGCTTGAGGTGCTTCTGAGGTGGAAGTGGGTGAGGCCCACAGGTGACGGTTCTGGTGTGCCCACTGTGCCTCTAGAGGCTCTTCTGGAAAGTGGTGCAGAGAGGGAAGGGTCAAACAAAGGCCACAGAGAATATGGAAGTGTTGAAGCCCAGAGTTGTGTCGCAAGGGGGGGTGAGGTGGAAGTGAGGGATGAAGCAATGGAGACGTTCACCTAAACCATACTTTTGACAAGTGTGTTTAAAGAAGAGGCCCAGACCAGGGCAGTTAGCTTCCACATGAGTCCATTTTCAACTACTCGGGGGGACTTAGGGTTGATTTCTCCTTTTTTGGGTTTTTTTTTTTCAACATTTTGCCCAGTTTCCTCCTTTTTTTTGGTGGGAGTGTGTGTGTGTGTGATTATCACCAGTGCCCAGTTCCCAGTGTCTGAGGAATGGTTCACAGGGAGGGTTACAGCTAAAGATTCTGAGTTGGATTAAAATGAGGGAGAAGAGCTTCTTTGATAAGATAATTAAAACTACAGAAAAAGAATGTAGAAGAAGACAAATAGAATTTCTCTAGGATTTAGAAAATGTGAAATGTAGCTCTCTGGGATGTTTGCCACTTTTCGAAAAAACTATGATGGCACAGAGACCTTTGTCATCTTTGATAATCAGCATTTTCGTTGGTGGCAGCACTCTACTGAGTTCTCCCCCATATGTAACAGACTATAGTCCAGCTCATGGAATAACTACCAGTCCTATGATTGTGTGTTATCAAATATACTTAAATTTTTGTGATTATTATTTTTTCTCTTTTGGATCACACCCTGTGGCGGTCAGGGTTTAGTCCTGGTTCTGCACTCAGGAATTACTATTGGCAGGTTTGGGAAACCATATGTGCTGCTAAACCGGGTCAGTGTTGTGTGAGGCAAATGCCCTATCCACTGTATTCGCTCTCCAGCCCCCAGCCCTTGAATTTTTGTTACTCTTGTGCAAACTCTAACTTAAATTCATCAAAAATGGAACATTGGCTCACAAATGGTTCGTTAAAATCTATATACGCTTAGGGAATAGAGTCTGTCAGAAAAACAACACAGTGAACAACTCGTCCTAGAGCAGATGTGGAATATATGCCTGTGTGTTCTGGAGCACATGGAGCTAGAATGAAGATGTGAAGCTGCAGTCAAAAATGGAAAACAACAAAGAAAGTCAAGTCTACAGAATGGGAAAGGATATTCGCCGAATACACATCCGACAAGGGGTTGATCTCAAGGATATACAAAGTACTGGTTGAACTCCACAAGAAGAAAATATCCAATGCCATCAGAAAATGGGGCAATGAAATGAACAGAAACTTTCTCAAAGAAGAAATCCGAATGGCTAAAAGGCACATGAGAAAATGCTCTACATCATCAATCATCAGGGAGATGCAGATCAAAACAACAATGAGATATCATTTCACACCACAGAGACTGGCTCACATCAAAAGAACAAAAGCAAATGGTGTTAGCGCAGATGTAGCGAGAAAGGGACCCTCCTTCACTGCTGGTGGGAATGCCGACTGGCTCAGCCCTTTTGGAAAACAGTATGGACGATTCTCAAAAAATTAGAAACTGAGCTCCCATTTGACCCAGCAATACCGAACAGATGACTGGTTAAAGAAACTTTGGTACATCTACACAATGGAGTACTATGTAGCTGTTAGAAAGGATGAAGTCATGAAATTTACATACAAGTGATACTACATGGAAAGTATCATGCAATGCGAAATGAGTCAGAAAGAGAGGGATAGACATAGAAAGATTGCATTCATCTGGGGAACATAAAGTAACAAAATAGGAGACTAACACCCAAGAATAGCTGAAATAAATACCAGGAGGTTTGCTCCATGGCTTGGAGGTCAGCCGCACACTCAGCTCAGATAGAGAAGGGAGCACCAAATAAAGGGTGTTGGGAAGATCCGCCCAGGATGAGAGATGCATGCTGAAAGTAGACTATAGACTGAACATGATTGCCACTCAATTCCTCTTTTGCAAACCACAGCACCCAAAATGAGAGAGAGAACAAAAGGGAGTGCCCTGCCACAGAGGCAGGGTGGGATGGGGGGATGGGGGGTGGGAGGGATATTGGGATTAGTGGTGGTGGAGAATGGGCACTGGTGTACTCGATCATTGTATAACTGAAACCCAAGCACAAAAATTTGTAAGTCTACAACTGTACCTCATGGTGTTTCACTATTTAAAAAAAAAATGGAAAACAGAAAGGGTGAATCAGTTGCATGCTGCTCAATGTCAAAAAAAATTAATTTTTGAGAATCTGTTGACCTCTAAGTCCTGTCCATTTTTCTTTTTTGTTAAGAGATTTGTGTAAATTGTAACACAAAGCTTATTTATTAACAAAACAGTGATTTAACAGGCGAAGTTTTATTTTTAATTTTATTGAATCACCATGATAGTTACAAGCCTTTATGCTTTTAGGTTACAATCACACAATGATCAGACACTGATCCCTCCACCAGTGCACTTTCCCCACCACCAATCTCCCCAGTATATCCCCCCTTTCTAACTTTCCTCCTGCCTCCATGGCAGACAATATTCCCCATACTCTCTCTCTACTTCTGGGCATTATGGTTTGCAGTGCAGATACTGAGAGGTCATCATGTTTGGTCCATTATCTACTTTCAGCACACATCTCCCATCCCGACCAGTTCCTCCAGCCATCATTTTCTTAGTGATCCCTTCTCTATTCCAGCAGCCTTCTCCCCTCCACTCATGAGGCAGGCTTCCAGCTATAGAGCAATCTTCCTGTACCGTGTATCTACTATCCTTAAATGTCAGCCTCATGTTATATTGTTTTATACTCCGCAGATGAGTGCAGTCCTTCTGTGTTTGTCCCTCTCTTTCTGACTCATTTCACTTAACACGATACTCTCCAAGTCTATCCATTTCTAAGCAAATTTTATGACTTCATCTCTCCTAACAGCTGCATAGTATTCCACTGTATAGATGTACCAAATTTTCTTTAACCAGTCATTTGTTCTAGGGCACTTAGGTTGTTTCTAGATTTTGGCTATTGTGAACAGTGAAAAGGCAAAGTTTTATAAGCCAGTACTAAACAAAGCATCTGAGGATGTGATCTTAGATAATATAATCAATGAAATCAGAGAAGAGTGAGATCGAGGAATATTCACACTTGTGCTTTTGCCAGTCAAAAATAAGACAATTCTTTGTTGTGGAAATACTTCAAATACCTATAAAAAGGGCGAGAGAGAGAGAGAGAAGAGAGAGAGGGGAAGATAAGGTGCTTGCCTTGCATGTGTGGTTCTGTGCACTTCTAGGAGTCATTCCTGAGACAGAGATTGCCAGGATTTTCCATGAGTTCTACTGGGGGTGTCCTCCCAACAACAGTAACCAATTTTTTTCCCTAAACTATATAATGAGTGACAAATACATGAGAGGAGAAAGTGGCATATAGCATTTGTAATAGTTCTTTCAGGTGGTACTTGTGGGCCAGGCTTCAGTGGGTGTAAGAATCACTAAGTGCTAAACACCTGGAGATCACTCTGTTAGTGCAGTGGGGAGGCCATTTGTTTTGCATTCAGCCAACCTGCGTTCAATCCCCAGCATCCCATATGGTCCCCCAAGCTCCAAGTGCCAAGCTGGGAGTCAGCCCTGAGCCAAGTGTGGCGACCCCCCAACCCCCACAAAAGAATCAGTGAGTGCTGAGCCCATAGTTTTTTGATTCAGTAGGTTTGGAATGTAGCCCCGAAATGTACAGGTCTGATTTCCAGACTCCTGCTGAGGGTTGAAGACAACCTTCGAAAAAAAAAAAAAAAACCACTGATACATAGACTCAGTCGATGTCTTCTGTAGGAGTGATGGCTACTATTTTCCTTGACATTATAGTTGGACAGAACCATTTCTGCACAGAATATGCAGTAGGTGCCAAACTGTGCTGTGCAGAGACAAGGGAAATGTGCTCCATGAATTACCAACGAAAACCCAACCTGTGGAGAAAATACTTCTCACCTATTGATTCCCTCAGCTCTGACAGCAACTGGACAAAGATTTAGGATGGACACAGAGCGGGGTTTCAGCCAGAGTGTGGCGCCAGGATACCCTTTCCCATTCGGCTTTGTGCCTGAGGAAGAACTGGGAGTCTTCATAAGCCTTTGTTCCTAATCCAGAGCTTAGGGAAATAGAAAAAAATGTTGAGTTGGAGGAAAGTATGAAAGGCAAGTGTATTTTATATGCTGGCAAAGAAATGGCCAGGAATGTCACTGAAGACTGCTGGCTGTTGAGGAGGAGTAGCTAGAATGAAGGACAAGTTAATAACACTTCCTTATTCTGATTCTGTCCCTCTTTCCAACTCACTCCACCCAGCATTACATATAAAATGCTGTATATCATTTTGTTCATGATAACCTGCTACTTTTCATCCATGTTGAGGGAAACTGCATGATTTCATCTTTTCTTCTAGCCGAGTAGTGTATTCTGTATATGTACCAGAGTTTCTTAATCATGTGTCCTTGGATTCTTGTTTCCAGATTTGGGCTATTGTGAATAGTATTGCAGTGAATGGGCTGGAGTGATAGCACAGTGGGTAGGGTGTTTGCCTTGCACGAGGTCGACCCGGATTCGATTCCTCCGTCCCTCTCGGAGAGCCCAGCAAGCTACTGAGAGTATCCTGCCCACATGGCAGAGCCTGGCAAGATCCCCGTGGCATATTCAATATGCCAAAGACAGGAACAACAAGTCTCACAATGGAGACATTACTGGTGCCCGCTCGAGTCAATCGATGAACAACGGGAGGACAGTGCTACAGTGCTACTGCAGTGAACATAGGAACACATATGTCTTTCAGAATAGTGTTTTGGGGCCCTTGGGAAGAGGCTGAGAAGTGACATTGCTGGGCCATATGGACACTCAGTTCCTGTTTTTTTGAGAAGTGTTCATATTATTTTCAAAATCAATACTACTGTGCTTTAAAAAATCTTTTGAAAGTTATTTGCACACGAATGATGTGAATCCAGACCATGTTTAGTGTTCTAGGGTCCAGATCATGTTTAGTGTTGCAGGGGGCTTAGCTCAACAGAATATTCAGGGTCCTACTGGTCCGAACTAGGTGAGATGTGGTACCAGTCTACCAAACAGGGTTGCTTGACGCCACTGTCAGATACACTTGCCTTCATTGCTGGCCACCCCAAACTAGACTCTGTGATCTTACAGTTGGACTAAAATGAAAAAGAAACAAGCCGGATGTGGATCCCAACCTTGAAAATCTTGGTGAAAAATTGCAAATGGTAATGTGCCGCATTAATGATTTGCTGCTGTATATCATTTCGTTCATGTTATTTTTTCTTAAATTTTGAGATGAATTTTTTAATCACTGTGTTATTGTTTTGCCTCCTGTTCCACATTGCCATTATGCAGTTGTTAATATCAAGAGGGGCTGGAATGATAGCACAGCGGGTAGGGTGTTTGCCTTGCACAACAGCCGACCCGTGTTCGATTCCTCCGTCCCTCTCAGAGAGCCTGGCAAGCTACCGAGAGTATCCCACCCGCACGGAAGAGCCTGGCAGGCTTCCTGTGGCGTATTTGATAGGACAAAACCAGTAACAACAAGTCTCACAATGGAGACATTACTGGTGCCTGCTCAAGCAAACAGATGAACAACGGGAGGACAGTGCTACAGTGCTCTATAGTGCTAATATCAAGACAGCAGTACAGGATGATTTTTGAAAGGGTTGCTGATATGTTTTCCTGGTAATGCTGCCTTGGCGCCACCGTGTGGATAAAAAAAACACTAGCACACGTTCTGTGGTTATTGGTTTTTGCCTGGCAATGATTAGGAATAGGGGAATAATATTATTTTTAGGAGAAAAACCCCATTCAAATAAATGTATCAAACACTTGCTGGACACTAGATGTATTCTAAGCCATTTACTTTCACTATCCCATTTCCTACTCTATGAGATGTAGGATGGTACCCTTTCTCCTACCATTCTAAGAGAAAGGTTCGGATAAAAATGTCAAACACCTTATAAAATTGAATATCAGGAGCTGGAGCGATAGCATAGTGGGTAGGGCATTTGCCTTGCATGTGGCTGACCCAGGTTCGATTCCCAGCATCTAATATCGTCCCCTGAGCACCACTAGGAGTAATTCCTGAGCCAGGAGTAACCCCTGTGCAGCACCGGATGTGACCCAAAAAGAAAAAAAACCCCACAAAACTGAACATTAGAAAGATTGGGGGCCAGAGAGATAGCACAATGGGCTGAGCACATGCTTTGTCTTCTATAGACCAGGGTTCGAGCCCTGATGCTGTGTGCTTCCTCGAGCACCACAAAGAGTGGCCCAGATCACACCTGGTGTGACCCCCAAATCCAAAAGATTTGGAAATAAAATATTTTACTAACTTTACCCACTAGATTTCAGTGCTTTTAGAACAAACTGACCGGCTCAGTGTTCAAACTTATAGCTGAAATTCAAATCGCAGGGCATATTTCTATCTCTAGGTACATTTTAATGATTGGAAGGAAATGGAAGGAATATGGAAGGCAAGTCTTATAGCTGTCCTGTTTAGGGTTGCATCTGGTTATACTATAGGAATGCCAGCGCCTGGTTATGTGCCTGAGGGTTGCTCCTAGCAGTGCTCAGGGAACCATATGGTATTAAGGCTCCAACCCAGATCTCCTGCAAACACAGCATGAAGTTAGGCCATTGACCTCCCTCCAGCCCTCCATATTTTATTTTATTTTTGGGTCTTGGGTCCACATAAGCAGTGTTCAGGTCTCACTCCTGGCTCTGCACTCAATAATCACTCCTTGCAGGCTCAGAGGACCATAGTGGGCTGTGGTGCAGCTGGAAATCGCTGGTAGCACCAGGGATCACGGGCAGAGCTGCCTGGATCGTGCTTAGTGTGTGCAGAGACTCTGGGGGCTGGACTCATGGTCTTACACTTCAAGGCAGACTTTTTTTTTTCTTTTTGGGTCATACCCGGCGATGCTCAGGGGTTACTCCTAGCTCATGCACTCAGGAATTGCTCCTGGTGGTGCTCGGGGGACCATATGGGATGCTGGGAATCGAACCTGTGTCGGCCATGTTGGCTGCGTGCAAGGCAAACGCCCTACCCGCTGTGCTATCACTCCAGCCCCCAAGGAAGACATTTTAAGCCACTGTGACTTCATTCTTCAGATGCTTGTGTGTAGGGTGTGTGTGTGTTGGGCCATATCCAGGGTTGCTCAGAGCTTACTCTTGACTCTCTGCTCAGGGACCACTCCTGGAGGGGCTCAGGGCACCACACAAGGTGCTGGAGATTGAACCAAGATCATCTACATCCAAAGCAAATGCCCTACCCACTGGCCCCTAGTAATGGTTTTTTTTAAATGAAAAGTCTTTTTATGCATATAGTTGGGGAAAAGCATGCTGAAGAAAATGTAGGTATTTAACTGCTGAGAATTTTCAATTTTGCATTTATTTCCTGGAAAACAACGGCACTGGAAACTCTTCCTGGGACTTAAATCAGTAGCATCCAAAGGACTCAGTATATTAATTCTGAATCCTCAGCGGAGATCTTGTCACCCGTGGAGAATAAATACCGCATGTGACCAGGGGAATGGGAAAATCCATTCTCTTCTGTTTATGGCTGAGGCCACAGGGGAAGAGAGCAGAGAAAAAACTGACCGGAAGTAGTGATGGACAGGCGAGGCTGGCTGAAGACCTGAAGGCTAGGGATGGAACTTTGGCAGAGTGTGTGCCGCCCTTGTCTGGGGATCATCTGGGTTCAGGCTCGACACCAAAACAAAAGCACACTCAAAAAGCAAGTAGAAAATTATAACCACCCAAACCACATAGTTTGCCTGACAAACTCTTCGCTGATCACGATAGTTTCCAGTAGCATTTCTCTACCAAGGCGCATGTGGGCTGCCAAGATATTCCAAAGGGGCCACAGGTGAAAATCATCAAAAAGAGGGGCCACAGCACAAGACTAGGGGTCAGTCAGTAGAACAGGGGTCCAGAGGGAGGAAATGAGGCCAGATGGGGCCACAGAGGGAACAAAGGTGGAGACACACTGGTCAGAGTAGGCGCCAGGAGGGTGAGGGACATGGGCACATCCAGAAGAGTGCAGTGACCGAGTCTTGGTGGGTTGCTGAAGTGGGTGTTTGGATAGATGACAGTTCCTCAGCTTGTTCTGAAGAGCCAGAGTAAAGCCTGATTGGATGCAGGGGGCTAGTTGCAAGTTCTGTCAGCATCTCTGCCATGTGTAGGTAATAAGACAGCATCAGCAGCATCACATGAAGTTCTCTTCATTGGTACATCCACAAGTACCAAAATGTGCCTCTTGGTTATATAAAGAAGAGCAGAAGCTGGAGAGAGAGCACAATGGGTAGGGTGCTTATCCTGCACACTGCTGAGCCCGGTTCAGTCCCCAGTACTGCTATGGTACCCCCAGTTCCTGACAGGAGAGAGCTCTGAGCAGAGTCAGGAGTAGCCCCCGAGAACTGCTGTGTAATCTCAGAAGAGAAAGGAAGAAGCAGAACAGTTCTGAAAGTCTGTTAAAGCACTAAGAAGTTTTAAGGAAAATCTATAGAGGCATTTATCTGGATGCTATTCCTAGCCATGAAGTAATGAAAGAGCAAGGAGCATTTAAAACTGAGTCACTGTTATAGTTGTCAATAAAGGAAAACAATTATTCTCAGCCACATAATAGTGGGGGAATTTGGGAGCCCAGAGTGATGTCAGAATGCATCGGTGAATTCAATCACAGCCCCCCTGAAGTAGCAATGTAGCACTGTCCTCCCATTGTCCATCGATTTGCTTGAGTGGGCACCAGTAATGTCTCCATTGTGAGACTTGTTACTGTTTTTGGCATATCGAATATGCCATGGGGAGCTTACCAGGATGCTGTGTGGGCAGGATACTCTTGGTACCTTGCCGGGCTCTCTGAGAGGGGCAGAGGAATCGAACCTGGTTCAGCTTCATGCAAGGCAAATGCCCTACCAGCTGTGCTATCGTTCCCCTCTGAGGTACTAAACCAAATTTCTTTTGCAGTTTTTACATCTAAGAGCATTTGGTTAGATGTCTTACTAAATGGTAAACGGAAAGAAACAGTTTGAGGAAATTATTCTTTCCCACTATATTTCATAACTTTACCTAGAAGCTGGGAGAATGTGGTGTAGTTTAGGTTAATCCTGATGATCCTGTTGCAGACTCAACTGTATAAGGCATGGCCCTCATATGACTGACATCTGAAGATTGGAGTTTGAACTTGTTTTAAATGAGTTCTGTAAAAATTGCACATAGGAGCCTGAGATATAGGATAGTGGATAAGTTGCCAACCTTGCAAGTTACACCAGCACCCCCCTGCAGTCCTCCAGTCCCTACCATGAGTGATTTCTAAGGGCAGAGCCAAGTGTAAGGACTGAACACTGCTGGGTGTGCCCCCCAAACCAACGAATTATGTATGAACTATAGGTTCTTGAAAAACAAAACAAATGTACTTAAGATGAATGCCCTTGAGGAATTCTTAAGTGGCTGAATCCAGAATGTTTTCGAGTTTATAATATAGGAATACAGCCCAGAGTTGCCAAATGACAACGCTTCTGGCAAACACAGTGGCTTCCTTGTATTTCTCTCTATTATCAGCCCCTTACCCCCCCTCATTCTCCCATGCAGCAAGAAAGATTTCTCTCTTTTTAGAATCATACAAAATATATGTTTAGAACTAGTAGAACATAGTTAATTGAATGCATTGGAATCTCATAGCTAAGTTCGTGTTGCTATCTAGGAATAATGAAGCAGTCACTTCATCTGGGAAGTGGCAATAAAAATTTTTACAAAAGTGATGACAGAGAGCCGAGATAGTCTGGCAGTTAGGGCACGTGCCTTGTGTGTGGCTGACTCTGGTTGCATTCCCGATACTACAAGGTCCCCCAAGCATCACTGCATCCTTGGATTCTTATATTGAACCACTGCTCTGATGGCTGAGGATCACAGGTCACTCACAGGGGCTCTAAGGCCTCCTAAAGACTTCCTGGGATAACCCCAACCCATCCCTCTGTATTTAAAAAAACTTTACTTCTCTTGTCAGCCCGAGAGAGAGGTCCATACTCAGAATGATTTCTCCCATATGTGGGCTAGGGAATATCAAATACCCAATGGCTATAGAAACAAAGAGCAGGAGAAGTGCTCTTGTCTTTAGTAGTCTTGTCACTGGAGCAGGGATGGGGGCGGGGGAATAAGTTTGGGAAAGAAACACAGGGCAATGGAGAGGGAAAAAGTGTCTGCTATAGAGGCAGGCCGGGGTGGGAGGGAAGCTGAGGATAATGGTGGAGGGTAGTGGACACTGGTGAAGGAATTGGTGTTGGGATAATATATGCCTGAAACTCAATATCTTTATAATTTTGTAAATCTTGGTGATTCAGTTTTTAAAAAAGCTAAAAATTATTTTCCTTCTGTATCAGGACTTTGGTGTGGATCGTTGACTATATCATGCTTTTTACTTTTTTCCTGTACTGAATGATGGCAGCTTTTAAAGCTGTCTTGCATATTTGTACTCTATTTTGTGTTTTTCTTGTTTTCTAAAATAAATGGTCAAGGGCAAACATCCTTTTTCTCTAACACCTGTCTCTTGTCATTCTCTCCGTCTTCTAGAATTCCCTACTTTGAAACTAGTGCTGCCAGTGGGTCAAACATAAGCGAAGCCATTGAGACGCTCCTGGACCTGATCATGAAGCGAATGGAGAGATGTGTGGATAAGTCGTGGATTCCTGAAGGAGTGGTGCGATCCAATGGCCACATGTCTACTGACCAGATAAGTGAAGAAAAGGCCAAAGGGTCCTGTGGTTGTTGAAAAGTCCAGAGCTATGCCGTAATTTGGATGGGCCCTACCAGTGATCTCCTCTGGGGCCAATGTATGGCCAGAGAGAGAAGCTAAAGGACATTGTGTACAAATAGCTTCTCACCATCCCAGTTTTGCTTACCCAGAGGCAGCGAGCTTTGCAATTAATTTATCGAAGCTTTTGTTACTATTTCTTTAAGATTCTACCTACGTGTTAGACAGGGGTTTCACATAGCCAAAAGTGCCTTTATACAACTTGAGCCCAAGACATAGATCATTCAAGGATTTGGGATTCCATAGCCACTGAACAGTACCTTTATTAGATACAATTGCTGAGAACAAGATTACCTGACTTCATGTAAACATCCCAAGAATCACACATGCAGGTCTTAGGTAAAGTGATAAAACTATATTTATTGAATCCAGATTTTTTTTTTTAGTTTTTGTTTCTGAGTCACACTGAGTGGTCCTCATGGGTTCCTCCAAGCTCAGTTCTTGGCGATCTCTTCCCGTAGGGCTTAGGGAAGTCCGGCACCAGTGTTAGGGTCCCGCATGCAACATATGTGCTCCACCCTGTGAACCTTCTCCCTTGAAATCAAGTTTAAAGATTCTTATTTGTACTATCATTGAAATATCATCTATTTGAAACCAATCGAATGTCTCACAAGAATATATACATGCTGGTTCAACATCCCCGAGTGTTGATTTAAGTAAGGATTCTTTCAGAAATGAAGAGATGACAAATTAATGCTCTATGAATAGATCTTGGGTAGACTGGACTGAGCAACTATAGTCCACTGTCTCTTTCTGGTGGGAGAGAGATTGGTGGTGCGGGGGGCCATGTTTGCTTACCGTAGTATAAGAAGCTGAAGGAGGGTTTCTGCTCGTTGCTAAGTTCCCAAAGCTCTGAAGGGTATTGAGGTTCAGAGAACTAGATTTGTGGCTTCTAATTCACTGTCACCAATGTATTCATATTTCACTATGTCAGCCACATCTGAATAGAACTGGTACTTATGCTGAAGTCTTTTTTGTGATAAGTAAACCTTTAGCTTCTTTGTTCACATCTGTGATGTTTATCTGGCATCGGCCTGCAGTTTCACTTAATTTTGTAAGCTACTAACTTTCTGTCTCACCATTAGGCTTGTATTGTTGTATTTGAAATACAACAACAATAATCTTGTATTGTTGATATTTTAAATCTGCTTTATTTTAAGGAAATTAAGTACATAAAATGTCTCTTTGCTACTTGGTGGATTATAGATGCTTGTATTTAAATAATTACATGTATACTGTAGCTAAGAATCAGAAAATGTGGTGTATGACTTCCTTTTCATTGGAACCATAGCATTTACTTATGGGCCTAAGTTTTCAATTTTATTACATTGTCAAAGCGCATACCAAATTAGAGTAGGTTTAATATATGCTTTATGATTTAGTCATTATAAAATGTTAAGGGGGATATTTCTATTTATTAAAAGTGATGCAAATAAAGTAGATTAAAATGTCCTAAGAAGAACTTAATTGCTATTTAGGAAGAAATGCCACTCATCATATTCAAATAAAAAAAATGAAGTGTTATTTTGTGGTAGCAAATGTTTGCCAGAACTATAATTAGAAAAATAAAACTGTGTTGGGAAATCATTATTCATTGCTCTTACATATCATTTTCAAATGACTTTTTATTGAATGTTGTTATTGTTATTTTGCCTCAGGTCTTTTACCACTTGCATAAAAAAATTGAGGCTGCTAAGAGCTTCTGTGTCCTTGAAATGAATCATGTCAAGTACCGAAATGTCATGTACCTTTGAATTGTGAATTCCATTGAGGGGAAAATTTAAGGGTAAGGCGGTAGTGTTTCCGCCACAGGGCCTTCCAAAGTTGCCCTCAGATTTCAATACAGCAAATCATAATTTTCTAACTACACATCAGGGAACATTTTCTATTTCCCGTCAATTTGTGTGCTTAAAAGAAGTCAGTAGTTCTTTCAAGCATATGTGCAATTTAAATATTGTGCGCATTAAGAACCACAGTTTAAACATACACATTCTGTAACCCTTAAGCATGTGATTAAACATGTACATGATATAATAGTACACACAAGAAATGTCTTTAATTATTGACATAAATAACCTATATTCTCTTTGGAAAGAATTTGTTTAAATTTAATATATAAGTGCCATATATTTGTGCCTTGGTGTATTTTTTTTTATTTACACGCCTATATAAAAATAAAGTGTATCTTCAGTAAAAACTGTTGTCAACTAAGTTACAATACAAGAGTGGTGTTCTAGTCTGTTGAGTTTGTGTAGGAATGTCCCATTTCCTGTACTATCAAGTTTCAGACCTAATGCTACAGGAAACCAAATTCAGGGGCACAGCTTCATGAAGGGCTGACTCAAGTAGGTCATTACTAAATGTTTGTGGAAACCCTACGGTGCAGGAAGTCTAGTCTTAGTTGGTCTCCATGGACAAAACAAGGATTGATGGAGGCCTGAACAGAAATGTGGACTCAACACAGATTCAACAGAACTGGAAACACGAGATCTATGCGGCAACCATTAAAACTCTGTAATGTGCCTGTCGAGTTGACAGGCGGGGGTTGGGTGGGGGTTGGGGTGGGGATGGAATCTGGGAACACTAGTGGAGAGGGGGGGTTGACCCTGGTGGTGGGATTGGTGTTAACATATTATATACCTAAAAACTCAACTATCAATAACTTTGTAAACCACAGTGCTTTAATACATTTTTTTAAAAATTAAAAACAATTAAAGTGCTTAAATTTCTGTGGAAAAATAAATCAAATGTGAGTTCAGAAATGAGTGCAAGAGAAATTGCAAAGGAACTGTGAGAAACAACAAGTGAAAATAACAAGGAAGGAAAGGAGATGATGACGCAGCAAGACTAGTTATTAAAAAAGTTGCAATGAGGGACTGGAGCAATAGCACAGCGGGTAGGGCGTTTGCCTTGCATGCGGCCGACCCAGGTTCAATTCCCAGCATCCCATATGGTCCCCTGAGCACCGCTAGGAGTAATTCTTGAGTGCAGAGTCAGGAGGAACCCCTGCGCATTGCCGGGTGTGACCCAAAAAGAAAAAAAATGTTGCAGGGAGGCTGGAGTGACAGTACAGCGGAGAGGGTGTTTGTTTGCCTTGCATGTGGCTGACCCGGGTTTCATCCCCAGAATACCATATTGTTCCCTGAACTTCACCAGGAATGTTCCCTGAGTGCAGAGCTAGGAGTTAAGCCCTGGCATGGCCCAGACCCTTCTCACCATCCCCCCCCCCCCCCCAAACCCAACCAGTTCCAATGACTGAAACATTCTGGAACCGGCATGTAAATCACTTGTCATCCCATTATTCATTGATTTGCTCAAGCAGGCGCCAGTAATGTCTCCATTCGTCCCTGTTGCATGCTAGTGTAGCCCAATAGCATCTGCTCGCTTCAGGAACACAAAGAGCCTCAAACCGTTTGTTCAGGGTTTTGACGAAGAAATCTGACCATCTCGTAGATGGGTGGCCATGCATCCTTTTGACGTCCTATGGAATCCAGTTGGTAACAGCTCTAGTCCAGTGGTCATCTCTAAATCACACTACATTTCCAGCCCATCTGGTTTTTGACACCTTGGCAAATGAGACAGCGTCCCTGATTCTTGATCGTCGATGGAGGCTGGAACTCCGGATTCCTTCTCTCACTTGGGTGAACCATGATATCCAAGCATAGCTCTTTTGATTCCTCTTTGGGTGACCCGAATAGCATTCTCGTCCTGTTTTCTTAGGGCCCAGCTCTTTCTCCTTTCTGACATCCTTCCCTTAGCATAAACTTCCCTGGTTCCATCCACATTGTCCCAAAGGGCAGCATTTCATTTATCTGACAGCAGTATTTTCTTGTGATAGTTTGGCACACCTCAACAGAAAGGATCCCCTTCTCTTCTCCCTTGATGACTGCGACGAGTGTGGTTGTGTGGGTGACACACACACCTGATGGTGCTTTAGCTGCTGTGCTGGCATACCTGTGTGATAGAGATCACATATTCTACTGGGGTGCCAGGGGGACCCCAAAGAGTATAGGGGCCTGGAACAGGTTTGGCACCAAGAATCAAACGTGAGGTCTCAAGCTTGCAGACAGATGCTTTGCCATGATGCCATCCCTGGACCCTGAATAGTAACATTTGAATTAGAGGGGGGAGGTGATTTCTTCTTCAGCATCCGGTATTGGAAAAGAAATTGAAATATGATATTATGATTCTTCTTAAGTAAAAAAATCCAGCTTAATTAAAAATTCAAATGTGGAAAAAATTCAAATGTGAAAAATGATACTATCAAACAATGGGCAAATAATTAGAAAAAGAATTTTTTTTTGAAATGGAAATGTAAGGTAAAGGTAAAGGTAAAGGCCCTCCCGTTGATCGTCGATTTGCTCGAGCGGGCCCAGTAACGTCTCCATTGGAGACTTTGTTGTTACTGTGTCTGGCATATCAAATACTCTCGGTAGCTTGCCGGGCTCTCAGAGAGGGGCGGAGGAATCGAACTCGGGTCAGCCATGTTGGCCGCTTGTAAGGCGAACGCCCTACCTGCTGTGCTATCGCTCCAGCCCTAAAGTATCAAGAAAAACACTGAGTCCCAAATCATGAAATAATGAGTGACTCTGGGAAAGGAACAAAGTAAAACATTTCTACATGGAACCATCACAATCTGGGTTTGGCATATCAACAAATTGAGAAATAATTTCTAAACATAGGCAAAGGGCTCCCCTGAATAGCACAGATAAAAACAACAGTAACAGAAAACTCTAAAGAGTTTATATCCTTTAAGACATAAATGAGCAATTCAGAAAGAAAAAAAAAGACCTCAAACATTTTGGAAAGTACCAGGAGGTTTACTCCATGGCTTGGAGGCCAGCTACACATGCTAGGGGAAAAGGCTGCTCAGATAGAGAAGGGAGCACCAAATAAAGGGTGTTGGGAGGATCCGCCCAAGACGGGAGATGCATGCTGAAAGTAGACTATAGATTGAACATGACTGCCATTTAATGCCTCTTTTACAAACCACAGCACCCAAAAGGAGAGAGAGAACAAAAGAGAATGCCATGCCACAGAGGCAGGGTGGGATGGGAGGGGGGTGTGGGTGGAGGGAGGAATGGGGGGGTGGGAGGGATACTGGGATCTGTGGTGGTAGAAAATGGGCACTGGTGAAGGGATGGGTATTTAATTATTGTATAATCGAAACCCAAGTACAACAATTTGTAAGTCTACAACTGTACCTCATGGTGCTTCACTAATAAAAAATTTAAAAAAAATTTGGGAAAGCTTTTTGAAGGGGTAGGGGAAGCTATAACACAGTGGTAGGGCATTTGCCCTGCATGCGGCTGGCGTGGCTGACCCAGGTTCGATTCCTCCGCCCCTCTCAGAGAGCCCGGCAAGCTACCGAGAGTATCTCACCCGCACGGCAAAGCCTGGCAAGCTTCCCGTGACATATTGGATATGCCAAACACAGTAACAACAAGTCTTACAATGGAGACATTACTGGGTCCGCTCGAGCAAACCGATGAGCAATGGGAGGACAGTGCTACAGTGCTACAGAGCAGGGGAACCTCTAGCATCCAAGACATGAGACCCCCTCCTGCCCCCCATCCCTCCACCTGAGGCTGACGCTCTTTGGAGCTATTTGCGCTTCGGGGGTCACACTCTAGACCCTGCGCACAGGCTGGCGTGTTTGCCAGGGTTACTGGGGAGTTGGCAGAAGCGCTTGCCTGTGTCACTGCCTGGCTCTCGCGCTTGCTCACCTCTTTTTGGTGGGCTGGGGTACAAGCCCCGGCTGTGCTGGGGGTTACTCTTGGCGGTGTCTCAGGGATCCCTCCTGGCAGGGCGTGGCGACCATATAGGTTGCTGGGGATGGAACAAGGGTCGGCCACATGCATGGCAAGCACCGTCCCTTTTGTGCTATCTCTTTGGCCCACTGCTAGTTTTGTCTTGCGATGTGCTTGCACATGCCCGGCTGCTGGGCTGCGAGCTGACTGGGACACCGGCAGGAGCCGGCTGCAAGGTCTGCAGCGCAGGTGGTGTTTCGAAAGGAATTTGAGCTCGGAGCTTGCAAGGCCTCGAGGTTTGTGTTGTAAGCCTCCCAGTCATTCCTTTGGGTCCCTTGGAAAGTTTTTTTGTGTGTTGGGAGCAATTCAGCGTTACTAAGGAGTCACTCCTGGCTCAGCACCCAGAAATCACTCTCAGCGGGCTGGAGGGACGAGATGGGATGCCAAGGATCGAATGCGAGAGCGAATGTGTGTGCAAGCGTCCCCACGCCCCAAGATTGTAAAGAAAGAAAGATACATATAATAGTTCGAAGGACTGAGCATGTAATTTGCATGCCAGAGGCCTGGGTTTGTTCTGCGGCTCCCCAGGACCCCCACATCTCTGTGGATATTCCCCCAGCAAGGAGCAAGGAGCTGGAGGAGGTGAGGAACACTGCTGGGGGTAGCCCCCAAATCAGAAAAGAAGAAGAATGCAATAATGAAAACATTTTAGTGATCGCAAAGTTGACCTTTGAGGATGATGTGGTGAAGAAAGCATCTGGTTATTGAGTGCTCAGGGAGAAACTTTTGGAAAGCATTTGGTGTTATCCACTAAGTTTTGAAACTCTAATCCAGCATCATTATTTTTTTCTCTGAATAAAGAGCATATCAATATAGCTTATTATGTTAAGGGGTGGAGGCGTTCTTTAGAATACCGTCTAACAATCGCCTAAATTGTGAAAAAGAATGCTAAGTATTCATGATGACTATACTTCTAATAGTGAACTACTTATGAATATACTACTATCCATGTACTGCTAATTTCTTTCTTTTTAAAAATTTTATTGAATCACCGTGAGAAAATTACAAGCTTTTATGTTTGGGTTACAATCACACAATGATCAAACACCCATCCCTCCACCAGTGCACACTCCCCACCACCATTATCCCCGGTATACCCCCCCTTTCCCAGCCCCCCCCCGCCTCCATGGTAGACAATATTCCCCTTTCTCTCTCTCTACTTTTGGGTATTATGGTTTGCCATACAGTCACTGAGAGGTCATCATGTTTGTTCCCCTATCTACTTTCAGCACACATCTCCCATCCCGACTGATTCCTCCAGCCATCATTTTCTTAGTGATACCTTCTCTATCACAGGTGCCACACTGCTAATTTCTGTGTCCCGAAAGTTCTAGGGATTGGGGATACTCAGCAAGCCAAACCCCCAATCCTCGTGGAACTCACATTTCAGTTAAGGGAGATAGGTAGCAGCAAAAGCTGAAAAAAACGCGTGAAGTCAAGTTATCTTGTGAAATCCAGACAGACACAAAAATAGCACAATAGTCTATGTAGGGGACACGCTTGTGAGTGCAGTAAGAGGACAGATCACCTTGGGGAGATCTGGACTTCGGGAGTGGGGGAAGGTCCTTCGAATATGTTTATATGTATATGGCACTGTAGCACTGTCCTCCCATTGTTCATTGATTTGCTCGAGTGGGCTCCAGTAATGTATCTATTGTGAGACTTGTTACTGTTTTTGGCATATTGATTATGGCACGGGGAGCTTGCCAGGCTTTGCCGTGCGGGTGGGATACTCTTGGTAGCTTGCCTGGCTCTCCGAGAGGGACAGAGGAATCAAACCCAGGTTGGCTGCATGCAAGGCAAAGTCCCTACCCGCTGTGCTATTGCTCCAGCCCATATATATGTATATATACGCATAGGTATATATACATATATACATATATACACATACACATATATACATACGCATATGTATGTATATATACATACACACATATGTATATATACATGTGTATATACACATGTAGGGCTGGAGTGATAGCACATCAGGTAGGGCGTTTGCCTTGCATGCGGCCAACCTGGCTGACCCGAGTTCGATTCCCCCGCCCCTCTTGGAGAGCCTGGCAAGCTACGCAGGGCACTATCTATGACACATTCAATATGCCAAACACTGTAACGAGTCTCACAAGGGAGATGTTACTGGGCCCGCTCAAGTAAATCGATGAACAACGGGAGGACAGTGCTACAGTGCTACACATATGTATATGCATATGCACGTATGTATACACATATACATATATGTATCTCTAAAATCAATGCATATAAATAATAAAACAGAAGGCGGGGTGAAGGTGCAGAACCTAGGGCAACCCGGCGACACTAGCTGCTTGACACCCTGCAGCGATTTCCCTGCGAGGCGGGCAGGCTGCGGAGCTGTGGTCAGCCCTGCGAGCAGCTGGGCAGGACAAGAGAGACGGCGAGTGAGCACCGACATCACCCTACATCCTCACGCGGCCGGAGAGCGGTGACGTCACCCGGGCCCGCGGCCTTGCGCCTGCGCCCTAACCGCCGCGCTGCTTTCCCGCGCGTTGCCACCGGGAGGCGCCGTCGCCGGCGCGGGGTTCGGACCCGCGAGCGCAGAGCCGCGGAGACTCCTTCCGGGTCGGGCCGGGGTCAGGGCCGCGACCCAGACGCGTCATTTCCGCTCCGGTCGGGCGCTGGCGGCGGCGCCTCCTGCGGGGACAGCATGCGGATCGAGAAGTGCTACTTCTGCTCGGGGCCCATCTACCCGGGCCACGGCACGATGTTCGTCCGCAACGACTGCAAGGTGCGGGCCGCCGTGCCGCGGCACCGGCCGCCCGAGCTCGGCCGCTCGCGTGTAGCCCACGCGCATGGAGGACGCGGCGGGCCTGGGCGGGTTGAGGAGGGGGCGTCGCGGGGAGGTCCCGCGGGAGGGGGGGCCCGGGCCCGGGTTCGGGTCCCGGTTCCGGCGCAGGAGGTGGCGCGGGCCGGGAGCACCGCCGCGAGAGGCATCTGGGGCGCGGTCTCGGGCGGGGGTCTGCCCGGGCCGACCCCCTGCCGCAGCCCGTCCCTGCGGCTCCCGCGCGGCGCCCCGCAGCGGGGCCTGTGGGTGGGCGCCCCGCCCCGCCCCGCCGGGGCTGGCCGTGGAGGGCGTGAGGGGTCTCTGCATCAGACAGTGATCGGGACTCCCGGCGTCACCGCCTGCTCGTCCTTCTGGGTCGCGTCGAGTCAGAGGTCGGAGTCAGGGGTCGGTCTGGGTCAGCGTGGGGGAGTTGAGAGAGGACGGGGAGGGCACTGGGTGCCCGCGCTCGGGGATGGCACGAGGTGATGAGGTGGGCACTGGGTGCTGGGGAGGCAGGAGGCTGAGACGCCGCAGGTGGCCTGGTCCTGGGCCTCGCTCGGACCGCAGGGGGTGCCCGTCGGCTGCTGTGTGTGTGGGGTCGGCACCAGGAGCTCAGCCCGCCCGCACAGGGAGGGAAGGTTGGTGGGGGAGGAGAGCGGTGGGCTGAGTGAGCTGGAGGGGGACAGTGGGGCCAGGACGCATCTGATAGGGAAGGTAGAATACCCCCTCCCCCCCGCCCCCCAGGCATTGATGGGCGAGTTTCTGCTGCTTTGTGTGATGTGTGTGTGCGTGAGAAATCTTATTAACACCTGGAAAAGAATCCTTTATTACCTCTAGACTGCAGAATGAATTGCCCCATCTTTCTAGAGTGGTTTGCTGGAAGAGCTTTCTTTAAATAAAGTTTCACATCGGGGCCTGGAGCGATTGTACAGCAGGGGGGAGGGCGTTTGCCTTGCCTGCAGCCGACCCAAGGTTCCATCCCGGGCATCCCATATGGTCCCCTGAGCACTGCCAGGAGTGATTCCTGAGTGCTGAGCCAGGAGTAACCCCTGAGCATCACCGGGTGTGATCCCAAAAGCCTAAATAAACAGATATTTAAAATAAATAAAAAGCTTCACATCTTGGGTTTTTGGTTTGGGTTTTTTTTTTTTTTTGTCTGTTTGTTTGTTGGCATTTTGGGTCACATGGGCGATGCTCAGGGCTTACTCCTGGCTCTGAACTCAGGAATTACTCCTGTCTATGATCGGGAGACGATGTGGGATGCATGGAATTGAACACGGATTGGCCGTGTGCAAAGCCCTGTACTGTAGCTCTGACCCCAGATTTTTACATCTTTTATCTAGTACTGAGCCCTATCCATTATCTCTGTAAAAGACGACTTTGCTTTCTTGCTGTCCTCTTGTCTCAAATCCCTTGCACTTGTCATTTAAAGTGATGATGTCAGGGATGAAACACAGGGCCCTAAGCCTGTGAAGTATATGCTCTTCTTCTCAGCCTTTTCTCTGGTCAGCACTTGTCCCTTTGTAGTTCCTTTAATTAGTCTTTATTCCCTGATTCTTTGAGCTGTCATGAAGCTTTATTTTTTCTCTTTTGGGGGGGGAGCGGTCTACACCTAGCTGTTCATTCAGAGACCATACGCAGTGCTGGGTTGGCCCTGTGCAAGAGAAAGCACATTACCTGCTGGTGTCAGTGCTCTGATTCCCTCTATTGCTTTTTGAGAGTACAGTTAGCATTAGTTCTTTGTGTTTATGTATACTTTGCAAATAAGAAGCAAATAAGAAAAAAATCTCCCGTGATAAATGCTTCATTAAATCTGCAGAGAGATAGTAGGTGAATGTTGGTTTGTGTGTTGAATGCGCAGGAGGATGCTAGAAGACTAGATTTTTTTAAAATTTAAATTTGATTTTCTCCTTACACTTAATATAAATGCTGTGGTTTATAGCGTTGTTCATGGTGATTTGCTACAGACATTCAATGTTACAGCACCAAGCTCACCACCATGACACCTTACCACAACCATTATTTCCAGTTTTCCCAACCACTCCTTAAACCTGCCCCCATAGTAGGCTCTCGATAATGTATTTTATATTGCTTGTTATAAATAACAGTAATTTGCTTGAATAGTCAAAAAATGTTTCCTTAGAAGAAAGTTAGTGAAAATTGTTGTGTCTCACTATGGAGTCATTAAGCCCTTGTATAAGGGAGTCCTAGGATGTTGCAGGTTAGGCTTCCCATGCTTTTATTTTGTTAATCGAGATTGGTGCCTTCTGCATTACATCCATTCAGTCTGGTGTGCTGCCTGGTTTATCAGTGGGAAGAGTTTGAGATGATTTGTAACTGTGTGACTGTTGGGCCTTCATGACTATAGGAAGGGGGGGGGGGCGATCGCTGATCCCCTTTCCATGAAAGCTTGGCGATTTCAGTCACAAAACCCACATACCTGAGTTTTTCAACAGATTGATTTCTGGATGAGGCTCATAGAGGACTAGATTAAGGGAGAAATGAACCCGTGGAATGTTGCTTTATACCAATCCACCTTCTCCTCTGTAGGGTAACATTGGCGTGTCCTTTCTCCCTGGCCACAGGGAGCTTAGGTTTATTGAGTAATACCTGTCGTTAGCTAAAAAGGAGAATTTATTTAACAAACTTTTTTTTTTAAAGTAATAATGCTTTGGGATAAAGAAGAATTACTGACAAAATTTGTTAGTAATTCCAGGTAACTGTAGTAGTTCTCACATTCTTTAGCTGCTTTGACATTGTCTCAGGAATACACTGGAGCCTCTGGAGAGGATGTATGGACCAGGTCAGATGGGACTGTCAGTGACCATTTCTGAGAAAACTGCCCTACTGGATGTAACTAGTAATTTTCTTAAAGTTTCTCTTAAAGCAAAATGTACATAAGTGAAAACCATTTTGGCTGGTGATTTTTAACCAATTTGGGAAGGGGACTTAGGGCTATGGTTATAATGATATTGAATAGTCAAAAAGATACTCAATTTCTCCTTAACTTAAGTTTTTAAGTAGAGTTCGGAGCAAGGAGAAGAATTGTGACTGACACCCAGCAGTGCTTCTCAGATTTTATAGTGCACTTTTTCTGTTGATGTTAACACCTTCTAGTAGAACATCTTACTTATTTATTAACTTTTTAATTGAAGCACGGTGAGATAGACCCTTAGAAAGCTGCTCATGATTGGATTTCAGTCACAGTATTCCAACACCCATCCCTCCACCAGTGGACATTTCCCAGCATCAGTGTCCCCAGGTTCCCTCCCATCATCCCCCATTCCCTACCCCCTGCCTGCCTCTATGGCAGATGCCTTTCTCTGTCTCTGTCTCTGTCTCTGTCTCTTTCTCTAAGTCCTTTTGGGCATTGTGGTTTGCAATATTGTCATACTGGTCTCTTCTCTGTTTTACCTGTCCTCAGCCCCCCACAGAGTTGTGGTAAGATCCAACCAGTCCTCCTAGCCCCTGTTTTTCTTGGCTAATATAGTCTTAGTCCATATTAGTCTTCTGTTGTGTATATATACTTTTATATCACAAATGAATGCAGTCATTCTATATCTGTCCCTCTCCCAACTCATTCCACTCAGCGTGATATTCTCCATGTTCATCCATTTGTAGGCAAATTTCATGGCTTCATATCTAACACGGTTTATTAGGGTTTTCTCTCTCTCTCTCTCTCTCTCTCTCTCTCTCTCTCTCTCTCTCTTTCTCTCTCTGTGAATCTTGCTAGTGGTTTATCAATCTTGCTTATTTTTTCAAAGTATCAGCACTTGGTTTCATTGATCTTTTGGATTGTGTTTTGGGAATTCAGCTCATTGATTTTTGCTCCAAGCTTTAGGTAATGGAGACTGAGATATGAGTCCAAAGGGCTGTGACGGGGGAAATAACTGTGGCTGCACGAGTGGCCCCACAGCCACTGTTCCCGTGAGGGTAGGCCGGGCTGGTGCCGGTCCTGAGTTAGAGCTCTGCTTCTAAAACTGCAGGAGTCCCCTCTGGCCTAGGTGCCCGTGTGGGCACTTAGCCAGGAAGGGATCTTCCAGTTCCCCATGGCTGCTTGCTTGAAACACTGCCACAGAGGTGTAGTAGACAATTTTGAAATATTAACTTCACTGTTTTATGTCTTTCATTTTTGTGCTACATCTGGTGGTACTCGGAGCTTGCCTCTAGCTCTGCTCTCAGGGATCACTCCGTGCCGGGCATGGAGGCCTTATGTGGTTCTAGGAATTGAACCCACATCATCCTCGTGCATGGCAAGTGCGCTGTACTCTTTCTGGACCCTGACTTAATTTTTTTTTAGTTGAACAGTTTTGGGGCCCAGAGAAATAGTATGAGGGGCTTTCAACTGCTTGCCTTGTAATTACTCGTCTACAAGTTCGAATCCTTGTTGCCGAGCAGGACCCACACATCTCTGCTGTCAGGGGTCCCTGGTGCCACACTTGAGTTCAGGCTCCCCTCCTTGTGTAAGTGCCACAACAAGGACGCGAGCCTCAGAGATTGCTGGCAAGTTGTTGTGTACACTGCAGTGACCCCTGCACCCCTCTTCTCTCTCCCCCCCTCATCACGTGGTAGCCCTAGAGCTTGTGTCAGCTAAGGGTGCAAGCCCTAGTGAGTGCTGGAATCAGCACCTCGGTCTGATACGCATGTGGCCCCTCTGGCTCTGTGACTCTGTGCTGTGAGGGGGCAGGTGTTGTAGCAGTGACATTGGGAAGAGAAGGGAAGGAAAGAAAAGGACGGGGACGGGGGACGCATCAGGGAGGAAACTGGCATAATGCGCAAAATGCTTTTTTTTTAGGTGTTCAGATTCTGTAAATCCAAGTGTCATAAAAACTTTAAGAAGAAGCGCAACCCTCGCAAAGTCAGGTGGACGAAAGCCTTCAGGAAAGCGGCCGGAAAAGAGCTTACAGTGGTGAGTTCCTTAGCTTTTGGGGTGGTTTTCCTGAAGGAAAGTGATTTCATAAACTGGAATGAGGGTTTCTGGGAGAAGATCGGCGAGTAATTTGTTTGCATTGCCTGTGGCGATAATCTCATTTTTACAGAGTTACCAAAACTGGAAAAAAAATTATGCCGAATCCAGTTTGTAGATGTTGGTTTTTCCTTATTTCAAAAAAGTTTTTATCTCTTGCACACAAGAAGGGAAGTACAATGGATGGTGGGGGGGTGAAGCTCAAAATGGTAGCTCAGGGATTCTGAGAGGAAGCTAAATGGTTCACCCAGCAGTGCTCAGGGCTTACTCCTGACTCTGCTCAGGGATCGCTCCTGGCAGGCTCAGGATCAAACCCTGGTTGGCTGCATGCAAGCAACCCACACTGTCTCTGGTCCCAGAACGCCTGACCATCAGCGATGGCTCAGATGAGATGTATTTAGTGAAGCTCATTTATCCCTTCCTCAGCAGAAATGTAAGTGTATGAAAGCAGAGGAATTTTGTTGTTAGTTTTGTGGAAATCAGGGTGAGGAAATTTTGAGATTTTGAGGGGATGCCCTCATTATGTTATGCAACTGGCATAAGAATCTCATTCTCCTATGACTCCTGTAAAAGGAAGAGGTGGAAAAGTACTGGACAGATCACTTTTGAGGAAGGAGGATTTTTTTTTTTTTAAAGCTTTTTGGGTCACATCTAGTGATGATCAGAAGTTACACCTGGCTCTGTTCTCAGGAATCACATGGGATGGCTGCTTTCAAGGCAAATGCCCTCCCACTCTGGCCTCAGGAAGGAATTATCTTGATTTATTTATTAGCAGTCATTCATTCATTTACTCATTCATATTTTTTGGGTAGTTCTTGGGACAGAACTATTTGTAAGGCATGTGTTGGAATTCTGCAAACCCTAGTCTTGAGGGAGAAACGAGTTATGCATCTCTCCAACACAGAAGACTGTTGAAAGCCTCTAACCTGCCAGTTATTTTCTGGCTTCCGGGACACCAGTGCTTGTCAGTGACTGAAAACTTTCCCTTTGATAAGATGCAAGTCAAATCACACTTGTCACAAAATTAATCTTCAGTGTGGGTGAGAAACAGCTGTGCCTTCAGTGCTAGGGGCAGTGTGTGAATGGAGAAACAGGGTCACCGTAAGTCACTGACCAGTGGCCATTTGGCTAACTGTTCTTCCTGAAGTGCTGTGTCCTGAATGCAGCCATGGTTAATAAATAGAACTGTCTGAACACCCGAGTTTCACTTGAAGGCAAACACCTAGTGTTGGTCTCTTCAGGCAGCCTGCAACTTCCAAAGTCATTCTTCCATGCTTTCTGATAAACCATGTTATTGTCAGAGTACTGAGTGTGTTAGTGGTAACATAGCATTTGAATCGAGTATATGTCATGCCGTGTAACCCCAACAAAGGCCAGGATCCAAAGATTATCACAACAAGCTCCCGGGAGAGCACAAGGCAGAGTCTCCTACCCTGTGTCTGACTATCCTCGCCAGGGCCCAACAGCTGAAGACTTCCAGGCCCCAACCAAGGCCTTACTGGAGCCACTCTCCACACACTTGGATAAGCCTCAGACATAACCGAACTGGCAGAGGAACCCAGGTGTGTGGGACCCGGGACTGAGATCTCTAAGCCTGCACGGTTTGGGACTGGACCTGTCAGTAGCTAAACAGTTACACCCTCCAACTGCCGTGTAACCCCAACAAAGGCCAGGATCCAAAGATTATCACAACAAGCTCCCGGGAGAGCACAAGGCAGAGTCTCCTACCCTGTGTCTGACTATCCTCGCCAGGGCCCAACAGCTGAAGACTTCCAGGCCCCAACCAAGGCCTTACTGGAGCCACTCTCCACACACTTGGATAAGCCTCAGACATAACCGAACTGGCAGAGGAACCCAGGTGTGTGGGACCCGGGACTGAGATCTCTAAGCCTGCACGGTTTGGGACTGGACCTGTCAGTAGCTAAACAGTTACACCCTCCAACTGCCGTGTAACCCCAACAAAGGCCAGGATCCAAAGATTATCACAACAAGCTCCCGGGAGAGCACAAGGCAGAGTCTCCTACCCTGTGTCTGACTATCCTCGCCAGGGCCCAACAGCTGAAGACTTCCAGGCCCCAACCAAGGCCTTACTGGAGCCACTCTCCACACACTTGGATAAGCCTCAGACATAACCGAACTGGCAGAGGAACCCAGGTGTGTGGGACCCGGGACTGAGATCTCTAAGCCTTCACGGTTTGGGACTGGACCTGTCAGTAGCTAAACAGTTACACCCTCCAACTGCCGTGTAACCCCAACAAAGGCCAGGATCCAAAGATTATCACAACAAGCTCCCGGGAGAGCACAAGGCAGAGTCTCCTACCCTGTGTCTGACTATCCTCGCCAGGGCCCAACAGCTGAAGACTTCCAGGCCCCAACCAAGGCCTTACTGGAGCCACTCTCCACACACTTGGATAAGCCTCAGACATAACCGAACTGGCAGAGGAACCCAGGTGTGTGGGACCCGGGACTGAGATCTCTAAGCCTTCACGGTTTGGGACTGGACCTGTCAGTAGCTAAACAGTTACACCCTCCAACTGCCGTGTAACCCCAACAAAGGCCAGGATCCAAAGATTATCACAACAAGCTCCCGGGAGAGCACAAGGCAGAGTCTCCTACCCTGTGTCTGACTATCCTCGCCAGGGCCCAACAGCTGAAGACTTCCAGGCCCCAACCAAGGCCTTACTGGAGCCACTCTCCACACACTTGGATAAGCCTCAGACATAACCGAACTGGCAGAGGAACCCAGGTGTGTGGGACCCGGGACTGAGATCTCTAAGCCTTCACGGTTTGGGACTGGACCTGTCAGTAGCTAAACAGTTACACCCTCCAACTGCCGTGTAACCCCAACAAAGGCCAGGATCCAAAGATTATCACAACAAGCTCCCGGGAGCGCGCGGCCGCATTCGCGGCCGCGCGACTATTTATTTAATAAGTTTCAGGATACCTTAAATATCCTTAAATATCCAACCCACACGGCAGAGCCTGGCAAGCTATCCGTGATCTATGCCAAATAGACCAAATTGATATGCCAAATCCAGTAATAAATGGATCTCATTCCCCTAGCCCTGATTATGCAGAGTCAAGAAGGATATGGAAGGAGAAGCTGATAAAACACCAAGGCAGACATGGGCTGCCAAAACGCAGAAAAACAAAAATGATTGTCTGTACTTTTAATGCTCGTACGCTGGCATCTGCTGCATCCATTGAAGACCTTATGGTACAAGCACGAAAGATCAAGTACGACATCATTGGTCTGACCGAAACGAGAAGACATCAATCCCATCATGCTGTTTTCGACACTGGAGAAGAACTGTTCCTTGGAACATGTGATAAAAGAGGCGTCGGTGGTGTCGGTATCCTTGTCAACACAAACTTAGTCACAAGCATTGATTCATTTGAATGCCTAACAACCCGAATCGGACGATTACACTTGAATAAATGTGGCTCACTACCGGCAGTTTCTATCTTTGTTGTCTATGCACCAACATCCAGTTATGGTGAAAAAGAAACTGAGAAATTCTACATGGAGCTGAGAAATTCTACATGGAGAAATTCTATAAAGAAGATCACACCTTCTACAAGATCATTGTCGGTGATTTTAATGCCAAGATAGGACCAAGAAGATCAGTTGATGAACTCCACATCGGAACCCATGGCCTGGAATGGAACGAACAAGGTGACAGACTGTCTGAGTTCATCATGTCAACCAAAACCTTCCATGGTAACTCACAATTCCAAAAGGCTGAATCTAAACATTGGACATGGGAGTCTCCCGATGGACGGTTCCACAATGAAATAGACCACATCATATTCAATCGGCGGTTTTGCCTAACCGATGTTGCTGTTGTCCCAAAATTCCAAACGGGATCAGACCACCGTCTTCTTCGTGCAAAATTCTACCTCACAGAACGAGGAGAAAAGAATGCATGGTTTAAGAAGAAGACTCCCAGAACAACCACCAACTGGGAACTCTTTGGCTCTGTTGCAGCAACATGGGAAGATGCCGTCATTGACAACATTGATGAGGAATACGATCGAATGATTCAGCACCTCCATGATTGTGCAAGGAATGCCAAGAGAGAGATAACCACAAAAAACCGTCTTTCTTCGAACACTCTTGAACTTATTCGCCAACGTGGCGTGGCACGTGCCTCAGGCAACCACAAGCAAACGTCCGAACTGGCAAAACAGTGCAGAAAAGCCATCAAGGATGACCTCAAAAACAGGAGAGCAGCAGTACTGGTAGATGCAGCAGAAGCTGGGAAAAACATTCGTAATGCCCGCCTGTCCTTCACCAACTACAAAACCAAGATGACTGCCCTCCGACATCATGATGGATCTATCACATCTTCCAGAAGGGCAATGGAGAAGATTATTCATGAATTCTACTCAGATCTCTTTAATAGCCACATCCACTTGCCCACATACCACATACCACATGATGGATATGTCGTTCCCAATGTTCTCCCTTCCGAAATCCAACATGCCATCTCGTCGGTAAAGAAACAAAAAGCACCTGGCCCAGACAAGATCAGACCTGAACACCTGAAGAACTTACCATCAGTACTCATCAATACATTAGCTCGACTCTTCACACGCTACCTGTCTGAATGCAAGGTTCCATCCCAATGGAAAACCAGCAAGACTGTACTACTATACAAGAAAGGAGACATCCACGACATTGGCAACTATCGCCCAATCTGCCTATTGTCTGTCATCTACAAACTATTCACTCGAGTCATCCTGAATAGGATTAGCAGAACACTAGATGAAGAACAACCATGTGAACAAGCTGGATTCCGAAAAGGATTCAGTACCATCGACCATATCCACACAATAACCAAGCTCATTGAGGTATCTCGGGAGTTCAAGATGCCGCTCTGTCTAACGTTCATTGATTTAAAGAAGGCCTTTGATTCTGTTGAGACGGAAGCGGTCATGGAAGCCCTAGCCAATCAGGGCGTACAAACTCAATACATAAGGATCCTTCGTGAGCTCTATTGCGGATTCACTACCAAGATCTCACCATTCTACAAAGAAGTAATCATCCATATCAAGAGAGGGGTTCGGCAGGGTGATACCATTTCACCAAAACTCTTCAGTGCCACCCTCGAGAACATCATGCGACGACTAGAATGGGAAAACATGGGAGTGAAGATAGATGGTCGGCAACTACACCACCTCCGCTTTGCTGATGACATCGTTCTAATAACACCAAACATCAGCCAAGCGGCACAAATGCTTGCGGACTTTGACCGTGAGTGTGGAAAGGTCGGACTACAGCTGAATCTTACGAAGACAATGTTTATGAGAAACAGCCTTGTTCCTGATGCTCCATTCGCTCTCAACGGAACCACCATCTCCGAATACAACAGTTATATATACTTAGGTCGAGAAATCAACATGATGAATGACCTGGCACCTGAGTTACGCAGGAGGAAGAGAGCGGCTTGGAATGCCTTCAAGAGCATTGAAGAAATAACTAAAAGGACAAAGAACCTCCAACTACGAGCACATCTCTTTGATTCCACTATTCTTCCTGCATTAACATATGCCTCAGAGACCTGGACCCTACGAAAACAGGATGAGAACACTATTCGGGTCTCTCAAAGAGGAATCGAAAGAACTATGCTTGGAATATCACGATTCACTCAAATGAGAGATAGAATCCGGAGTTCTGATCTTCGTCAACGCTCAAGAATCAGAGACGCTGTCTCATTTGCCAAGACATCAAAAATCAGATGGGCTGGACATGTAATGAGGTTTACAGACAACCGCTGGACTAGAGCCATTACTGATTGGATTCCACGAGACATCAAAAGATCACGTGGACGCCCACCTATAAGATGGTCAGACTTCTTCGTCAAGACCCTAAATGATCGGTTTGAGGCTCTACATGTTCCTAAAACGAACAGATACCATTGGGCTACGCTAGCACGCAACCGGGATGAATGGAGACGTTACTGGCACCCGCTCGAATAAATCGATGAATAACGGGGATTAAGTGATTAAGTGATTAAGTGATATGTCATGAAGAGTGGAGCACATTTCTTTGGAGGTTCTACCTTGATGCTCTGACACAGTGTGTACATGAAACACTTGGATCTTATGGAAAGGTGAAGGAGTTGTAAGAACTGCTTTCTTTCTCATTAAGCCATATCTTGCCTTTTCTTTCAGGATAATTCATTTGAATTTGAAAAACGAAGAAATGAACCTATCAAGTACCAGCGAGAGCTATGGAATAAAACGAGTAAGTAATAAGGAAATTACGGGAATTTGGGAGAGTGATAAATATGGGATGTTACCATAAAGTTACTGTCAGTTTATCCTTTTAATACTAAAATTTCACCTTTCTTCATGTCATTTATTGGTATCATTGTTAGGTTTTATTCTTTTAAGTTTACTTACTCTTTCAGACTAACATTAATTAATAGGCCAGTTAAAATTTTTTGGTAGTTTGCGCTATTCCTTTTCAATATCCATATAAAAAGAATTAGGTCTGGTATTTGAATTATTTGAAATCTCCAGACATGCTGAAACATGTGAAAATTGGGGGAAGAATAAAGATTAAAAAATTATATATTGGCATAATATTGTCATCTGCAACCTATTTTAGATTACAGTGATCCCAATAATAGCTTTAATTGCAAAAGGTGTAAGAATACCCCATATCATCTTGTCTCTTTACTGCCTCTTCCAGTTTGGATTAGTTTCTAAGGTTTAACATTTCAGGATAATGACAGTCTTTAAAATTGGCCGGGTGTTTGGTGTAAAATTCCACAGTTCAATTTATTTGTGGTATATAAAAATATATATATAGCAGAAGACTAATATCCATGGCCAGGGTAAATGGGTTAGGAGGACTGGCCAATGGTTGGAACTAACCACAAGTGTGTGGGGCTGAGGGTAGGTAAGGTAGAGAAGAGAACAAAATGACAATAATAGCCGGGAGTGATCATGCTGGACAAGAGCTGAGGGTTAAAAGTAGGGAGATAGCGGGGAGGGGAGAGGGAGGGGGAGAAAGAGAAGAGAGAAGAAAAGAGGGTGGGGGTTGGGGGGTGATGGGAAGGAAGCTGGGGACACTGGTGCTGGGAAGTGTACACTGGCGGAGGGATGGGTGTTGGAATACTGTGTGACTGAAGTCCAATCATGAACGGCTTTGTAGTGCTCTAAAAAAAAATTCCACAGTTGGGTTTTGTTGAGCTGGAGATGGGTTGTGAGTGATGCTTCTTGTCCTGACCTGGCGGTGCTCTGCTGTGTGGAGGCCCCACTCCTGGCCGTGCTCTCTGACCCTTGGTCAGCTAGGGTCTGTCAGTTTTTACTTTTTGTAACGAATGAGTGCTTTGAGGAAAGATACTCTAAAATATGGGAGGGGAAATAAGCTAAAAGCAAAACAAAACATGCTTTTGAGGAGATGGGCTGGCTTCTGTGTCACCGGATGGAGCAGCAGTTTAGCTGGACTCGCTGCCAGGCCCTGAGATACGGCGAGTCTGAATTGAGGTGTGAAACACACGAGGGCTTGGGATGAAAATAAACTCTCTCAGAGATAGATTTTTTTTTTATTGATTATATATCAAAACAGCAGCATTTTGTTACATTGGGCTAAACCGACATAAATTTGGTTTCTGAGATACTGTTATCATTAAATTTTAGTTTGGCCTATTGATTTTCACTCTTTTTTCAGGGAGATAAAATTGAAAATACTTAAATTTCAAATGTCCCGTCACTTGACGTATGTTGGACAATGCTCACAAAGTTTCTAGAGAGCAATTGGGCTTGACTCCCTTTTAGATAAGGCCGCTTTCTGAGACAGTTGGGTTTTTAGCAGCTGAGAACCTCGCTTATTGACTGGTTGGCCCGTTACATCATTCTCATCTTGTACTCTTCATGTGTCTTAGCACTTGGAGAAAAAGTGTCCTTTGACCGCAAAACTGCTGTCTTTTACTGTGGAGATAAGTTAAGAGTGGGATTTATTGCCATTTAACCTCTACTCATAGAGGTTATAGAGTAAAATTGAAAAGTTAACTGGACTTGCTTAAATTAGAAGGAAAACCAAGCAACAATAAGGGCTCTGTAGAATAGTCAGGTGACATTTGGGAACTAATCCTGCGGTGTTGGCCCAGAGTGCATGCCTTCTACACTTGCTTTATTTGGGATTCTTTTTTGCAGTGAAGTTTCATTTAGTCTAGTTCTGAATCAATGTTGCAGGTTCTCTTTGGTTGTAGTCATCTCACTTGAACATGCCTGAATTTGCTAACCTTTGGTTTTGTTTTGTAGTTGATGCTATGAAGAGAGTTGAAGAGATCAAGCAAAAACGGCAAGCTAAATTTATAATGAACAGGTAGGTGGCTTTTTCTCATTCCATCACTTCTTCCACATTTATTGATTGGTGTTCCTTACAGAGTAACTCTTAGAAAATAGGCATTGGACTGTAGAGGCATTCTTTAGTTTGTTTCTTGGGCCAGGCCTGGTTGTGCTCAGGGCTTATGCCAGGCTCAGAATGCTGTGCTCAATCCTGGAGGGGGTCTGGGAATTGAGCCTCGTGAGCTGCACACAAAGTGAGTGCCCTACCCACTGTACTGTATCTAGTCCTCCACTATTTTTCTGGCCCCATAGAGCAAGTTTGACTTTACTTTTGCAACTTTAGGTATAAAACACTCATAATATATATTTTTTAATTTTATTTTGATATTGTGGGCTGGACAGCATGATTCCCCTGCAGTGACAGAGAATCCGGATTCATTCCTTCCTTCCTTCCTTCCTTC
Source organism: Sorex fumeus (assembly GCF_029834395.1). Lineage (NCBI taxonomy): Eukaryota > Metazoa > Chordata > Mammalia > Eulipotyphla > Soricidae > Sorex > Sorex fumeus. The sequence continues at coordinate 11,661,241 of NW_026606086.1, read as the reverse complement.
CTTCCTTCCTTCCTTCCTTCCTTCCTTCCTTCCCGCCCTCCCTCCCTCCTCCCTTCCTTCCTTCCCTCCCTCCTCCCTTCCTTCCTTCCCTCCCTCCCTCCCTCCCTCCCTCCCTCCCTCCCTCCCTCCCTCCCTCCCTCCCTCCCTCCCTTTTTGGTCATACCCGGACAGAGAATCCGGATTCCTTCCTTCCTTCCTTCCTTCCTTCCTTCCTTCCTTCCTCCCTCCCTCCCTCCCTCCCTCCCTCCCTCCCTCTCTCCCTCTCTCCCTCTCACCCTCCCTCCCTCCCTCCCTCCCTCCCTCCCTTTTTGGTCATACCCGGACAGAGAATCTGGCTTCCTTCCTTCCTTCCTTCCTTCCTTCCTTCCTTCCTTCCTTCCTTCCTCCCTCCCTCCCTCCCTCCCTCCCCCCCTCCCTCCCTCCCTTTTTGGTCATACCCGGACAGAGAATCCGGATTCCTTCCTTCCTTCCTTCCTTCCTTCCTTCCTTCCTTCCTTCCTTCCTTCCTCCCTCCCTCCCTCCCTCCCTCCCTCGCTCCCTCCCTCTCTCCCTCTTTCCCTCCCTCCCTTTTTGGTCATACCCGGACAGAGAATCTGGATTCCTTCCTTCCTTCCTTCCTTCCTTCCTTCCTTCCTTCCTTCCTTCCTCCCTCCCTCCCTCCCTCCCTCCCTCCCTCCCTCCCTCTCTCCCTCCCTCCCTTTTTGGTCATACCCGGACAGAGAATCCGGATTCCTTCCTTCCTTCCTTCCTTCCTTCCTTCCTTCCTTCCTTCCTTCCTTCCTTCCTCCCAGAGAATCCGGATTCCTTCCTTCCTTCCTTCCTTCCTTCCTTCCTTCCTTCCTCCCAGAGAATCCGGATTCCTTCCTTCCTTCCTTCCTTCCTTCCTTCCTTCCTTCCTTCCTTCCTTCCTTCCTCCCTCCCTCCCTCCCTCCCTCCCTCCCTCCCTTTTTGGTCATACCCGGACAGAGAATCTGGATTCCTTCCTTCCTTCCTTCCTTCCTTCCTTCCTTCCTTCCTTCCTTCCTTCCTTCCCTCCCTCCCTCCCTCCCTCCCTCCCTCCCTCCCTTTTTGGTCATACCCGGACAGAGAATCCGGATTCCTTCCTTCCTTCCTTCCTTCCTTCCTTCCTTCCTTCCTTCCTTCCTTCCCTCCCTCCCTCCCTCCCTCCCTCCCTCCTTCCTTCCCTCCCTCCCTCCCTCCCTTTTTGGTCATACCCGGTGTTGTACAGGGGTTACTCTTGGCTCATGCATGCAGGAATTACTCCTGGCAGTTCTCAGGGGACCATATGGAATGCTGGGAATAGAACTCAGGTCAGTCGCGTGCAAGGCAAATGTGCCCTGCCCGCTGTACCATCGCTCTAGCCCCCAATATTTGTATTTTTGTTAATGTTTTGCCAAATTTATTTTATTTTTGTCTCTATAATTAATAACATCATCTCTTAAGTATATTTCGGAGTATATATTTTTATCCTAAGAATAAGAACATGTTCTTATATAGTTATCTAAGTCAGGAAATTATAATCAACATAATATAATATATAGTCCATAGTTGACGCAGTAGTGTCCTTTGCAGAAAATCCTGGGTTGTGTATTTCATTTAGTTGTCCTATTTTGGGGTGGTGTGTGTGTGTGTGTGTGTTGTCCTTTTTTGGGTGGTTTGTGTGTGTGTTGTCCTATTTTGGGGTGGTGTGTGTGTGTTTATGGCCGGATCCCCAGCAATGCTGGGAGATCTGCTCCCAACTTGGTATTTGGGGGTTATTCCTGCTTTGGGGAACTCTGCAGTGCTGGGCATTGAACCCATGACCTCACAACTACAAGGGAAACATTCTGCTGCTGACCTATAGCTCCTGCCCTGTCCGAGCTTTTCTAATCTAGACAATTTTTTTTTTTTGGATCCCCCACTCGGCATTGCTCAGGGGTTAATCCTGGCTCTGTACTCAGCAATAACTCGTGGCAGTGCCATATGGGATGCCAGGGATCAAATCCAGGTTGGCCGCATGCAAGGCAACCGAGTACTAGTACCTAGTACCCTACCCACTGTACTATTGCTCTGGTCCCAACTCATCTTTGTCTCAAAAGACAAAATTTGAACAGTCCATGCTAGTTATTTTATAGAAAATTTTGGTTTGGGCTCATCTTACTACTTCCTTAAAATTAGACTCAGGTTATGGCCTTTTACTCGAGTGGCGAGGGCCGTCGAAGTGACTGTGTGTTCTGATGCACCTTCTCGGAAGGCATGGATATACTATCTGCCTCCAGCATGAAGCCTGGTTTTCATTTTGAGTTGGTATCTCCTTGGGTAAGATACCTCAGCGAGGTGGCTCTTGCTTTTAAGTTTCAGCAGATTTACCTGGATCTGTTATTAATGGTGAATTTTTAAAAATTTTGCCATTTCTTCTACGTTTAGTTGACTTTAGTTGTGCAAGAAGGAGAGTTTTCCCTCGCTTCTAAAATTTTGTCATAATCTGTGTATGTGTTGATATTTAAATCTGCAGAACGAGAGTTCTGTTAATTTTGTATGCTTTCTAAGTGCCCCCAGTTGGCTGGTGGTGCCTATGTAATTTCGACAGTGCATCATTCTTGGAGTGTGGTTTTTGATTTACAGCTATCAGTTACTCTATACACAGCATAGATTATTTAGAGCATTTTTTTCTGGCTTAAAAAACACAGCTAGGGGCTGGAGCGATAGCACAGCGGGTAGGACGTTTGCCTTGTACGCGGCCAGCCGGGTTCAATTCCCAGCATTCCATATGGTCCCCTGAGCACCTCCAGGAGTGGTTCCTGAGTGCAGAGCCAGGAGTAACCCTTGTGCATCACCGGGTATGACCCAAAAGAAAAAAGAAAACACACACACACACACACACGCACACAACTAAAGCATTAACAGTGAAGGGACTTAAATGTTGCAGAACTAATCTGTTTACTTTTTTGTAGAAGGTGTTTTGTGCTATTGTTAATCACTGAATGATTAAAAAATTGCTAGATAACAGGTTGTTCTCTATTTGAGGATCAGAGATGTAGGCAGTTGAATTGTACTGAGTATATATAATGGATGTGGGCCTCTGAAATTTCTTAGCTTCTTTTTGAATATATGTTGAATTTTTTATTTCCAACAAGGTACTTGGGTGAATGAAGAGGAGGTTGGTGAATAGTGTAAGAATATTATTTAAGCTAATGATTAGAAGTAGAGAACTATTGTTTTTAGTGTGTGGCTACATAATAAAAATTTAAGTAGACTTATAGGTTATAAACTAATGTCTTTGAAGGAAGCTTCAGTGACAGGTTTTGGCTTTGATGTATTTGTAATAGGTTGAAGAAACACAAAGAACTACAGAAAGTTGAGGATATCAAGGAAGTAAAGCAAAATATCCATCTTATCCGTGCCCCTATAGCAGGTAAGAATTGCATTGTACATCCATCTCCACTAAGTAGAACGATGACAAAGCTAGAATTTGTGGTTTATGCAATTAACTACCAGACCAGCCCCCCCCCCTTTTTTAAAAATTTTTTTAAAATGTTTTCTTATAGTACATTTGTGGTACGATTTGGTTTGTTTTTAAGCAGAATTTGGTTTTCGTATCATTGGTTTAGAACATCGTGTAAGTGTTAGGTGTATAGATTATATTTTGATGACTTTACATACGGAGAGTCTACGTGCACCCCTCTGCAGACGAACCCCTTTACCAGCTTAACCTCCCCCTTCCTGTCTTGGAATCACCAGTCTCTTCTTTGCATCTAAGAAGTTTCCGGGGATGGTGGCTGGGCCACACTTGGCAGTGCTCAGGGGCTGTTACTGGCTCGGTGCTCGGGAGTCACCTCTGGCATGCTTGGAAGACTGTAGATGGTGCTGTGGATTGAAACTGGGGTTAGCACATGCGAAGCAATTCCCTTACCCCTGTTCTATCTCTTTGGTCTTTTAGAAGAGTTTGTTTTACTTGTGTCTCCGTCTGCTTTGTTACCACATGCGTGAAAGCAGCTTTTAAAATTTCAGTTTAGCATAATACTTACCTAGTTCCATGTGGTAATTTTTACAGATGGCATATTTTGTTTGTTTGTGGGGTTTTTTTTGCATTTGTGCCATGCCTAGAGGTGCTCAGGGCTTATTCCTGGCTCCGTGCTCAGGAATCACTCTTGGCAGGCCAGGAGACCAGATGGAGTCACAGGCATCTGATCCTGGTCTGTTGTGTGCACGGCAAGCATCCTGTTGACTGTACTTGCTGTACTTTCACTCTGGCCTGCGTAGCATATTTGGAGACCTGTAGACATGTAGTTGTTTTTCTTAAATTTCTTACTGGCTAATGTTATAAAACAGACAAGATTCTTTAAAAAATGTTGATTGAATTCTGCAAGGTAATATTTGATCGATGGTTTTGTTTTTTCTTTAAGGCAAAGGAAAGCAGCTGGAAGAAAAAATGTTACAGAAATTACAACAGGATGTGGACATGGAAGATGTTTCTTAAGAATCCCACTGCCGAGAACCACTTCTATACAGGCATTGGAAAATCTCCTTTGGAGTCTTGAGATTTTGAAGTCATTGTTTCATTTTGTCTTATGTTAGTTCCTTCAAATGAAAGGTTTGAAGATGCTTCTGCCTTGCTATCTGCAAAGCTTAAGTGAGTGTAGATAATAAGTTGTATCTCAGTGTCAACTCTTCACTGACAGATATACTTATGTAAGTCTCGAAAATTCTGTTGTAAATAGAAAAGTGCTTTGAGAAAATAAAGTCATACTGTTTGAATATTGCGGCATTTACAAATAATTGATAAAACTTTTTGACTCAGTATTATATAAAACATTTTTGCTGTAAAATATTTTCTTTATTAATGTTGTAGAAGGAAAATACAATAAGGAACTAACAGTCTGTGATGCTTATGTAACTTTTGATTTCCTTTTCTTTCATTAAGCTCTCCAAAAATTTTAGTGGGCTCCTATATTGAGGGCTAATTATATTGAACTACGTTTCAATATAATTATATTGGATTATATTGACCTAACTTGATTGGTGTGATAGGTCGGGTAACAGTTGAGTTGTGTGTCCCTGGATTGGCACTGCACTGTGTAACTTGACTTGGTTTCTGGTAACAGCTGTTTCTCTAGTTTCACAGTGTTTTAGAAGCAAGGGGGTCATGTGCCTTTAATAAATTTATTTTCCTGTAAAGTACGAAAATTTTTTTTCAAAGTTGAATTTATGGGTTGCATCTTTATATATTGTTTGAATATAAAATAAACTATAAAGATAGTGCATGTATGTACATTATCTAAAAGTGAGAGTAAGCAAAGGTGTGATGAATTGATTAACAAAGATGTGACAAAATAACTTATATGTCGGATTGGTGTTGAAATTAGTTACAGAAAAATAGTTGAATTCTCCATCTGTTTATTATTATTTTTGGTTTGTTTTGGGGCCACACCCTGTGATATTCAGGGCTTATTGCCAGCTCTGCACTCAGGGAGCACTCCTGGCAGGGCCCAGGGCCGCAGATGGGTTGCTGAGGATCAAATATGAGAAGATACTTGCATGTAACCTGACCTAAGGGCCAATGCCCAAAATATATGAAGCACTCACAGAACACAACAACCAAAACAGGACCAAAACCCAAACCAAAAATATCTCTCACAACCCCAACAAAAAATGGGAGTGGGAAAAATAGGTCAGGAGACACTTCTCCAAAGAAGACAGACAGATGGTTGTTGAGGTTGGTATGCTGAGGTCCGTGTTGGGAGGGTGGGCTGTATCCCTTTCCTGCTGCCCCATGAAGTGGGTGTTTAGGGAAAACTACTCATCAGAACAGAGGGACTGAATCTGTGAAGACTGACTAACGTGCCTTGGTCCAGCTCCAGCAATTGTGGGAAATGTTTGGACTCTCAGACTGTGACATTGACAAATGGGGCAAATTGCCTCTAACTCACATCTCCTTGGCATCATCCAGGCAGATCATCAGGAAAAGGCTTCAGTTTTCTTCTGAAAGAGCAAATTTTCTGTTTGTGGGTAGGACAGTGCCACAGTCCAGCTTAGGTATGGGGCAGTTTTACAAGAAGGAAAAAAACAGAAGATGGATTCTTGCATGTGGCCCATAGTAGATAGAATATTTGTCTTCTAAGGACAAATATTCCTTATTTGGTGGGTGTTTGGTGCACTCTTCATGGTTGCATATCTTGAAGAGAGCTCGTTATTTTCAGTTACTATACCAGAACCTCTTCACATAGACCTGTCAGTGTACTTGTTTCTTTCTTTTTAATCACAATGAGATACAGTTACAAAGCTTTCATGTTTGAACACCCATCCCTCCACCAATGCACATTTTCCACCACCAATGTCTCCATTATCTTCCCCTGCCCCCATCCCAGCTCTATCCCTGCCTCTGTGGCAGACAATTTCCCACGTACTCTGTTTTCAGGCATTATGGTTTGCTCGAATTTTCCCACCACCATTCAAGCCTGTCTGCCGGGGCAGATGCTAGGTAACTTATTTTCTATTGCTTATGATGAATATCATGAGCGGTTGGCTTTCGCGGCCGTGCACTTCTGGAATTCTAAAATTGTTAATGGTTGGGGTCCAGAGACATCTCTGTAGGCAGCTAATCCATTTTGAGATTTATTTGGGAGTCTCTGGATCAAGGCTGTTGATGAGATGAGATGGTGCCCGGAGGCTTATCATGGGTGTGGCAGCCAGGACCCCCAGCTGGTGGGGAGACAGAGAGGGATGGCTGGCTCTGCTGCTGCCATGTGGCCTGGAGTCTTAGTCCTGGAACCCGCATACATGGGTTTTGCTCCTGGAAGCTTGTGGCCACCAGAGTTTCATCTGGAGTAGGTGGAGAGGCACGCCCACTCCATCTGAGGTACCTGGTGGAACTGGCTCGGTATAGGGTCTGGAGAGACCTCGGGTGAAGCTGCTGTCTTCCGGGATTCACTACCGTGTCTCTTGTTACCTTAGTTTATTATTGGTAGGCTGTATTTCTTTAGTAAATTAGCATTGAGTTTTGTTTTTGAGTTTTTCTTTTAGTATACTGTCCTGAGTAGCCTAGCAAGCTACCTGTGGTGTATTCGATATGCCCAAAACAGTAACAATAATGGGCCTCATTCCTGAGAGTCCCCCCAATATACCACTGGGCTATGCTAGCACGTGACAGGGATAAATGGAGTCGTTACTGGCACCCGCTCAAGCAAATTGATGAGCAACGGGAAGACAAGTGACAAGTGACTATCCTTGTGGATATTCTCTCTAAGGAACTTGTTTCTCTGAAATCACACTTAATGATGATCTTTCCATATTGAGGTAAAGTGGCTTATTGAAGTGAAAGGGAGGGCACAGAATTTATTCTGGATTATGTCTGAAGTTGTTAGATTGCTAAGTATTAAAAGCATCTAAATGAAATCCTTAGCAATTAGAATACCCACTTTACTAAATTTTGCCAATTATCAATCATGAACTAATGTGTTCCTCTTTCTGAGACTATTATATAGTTATCAATAAAATTCCTCTTATAAAGGCAAAAAGCCAACAAAGACATACAAATGGCCACTAACTGTATGAAAAAGCTGTTCATTATTACTTATCAGGGAAATTCAAATCAGAATGACAATTGGACGTCACCTCACACCAATGAGTGTGGCGTGTTTCAAAAAGGATGGGAATAAGCACTGCTGGAGAAACAATAAAAATGGAAAAAAATTGAAAACATGACCCAGTAATTCTGCTCCTTTGATCTATCCCAAGGGCACAAAAGCACTAATTCAAGATGATATTTTCTTTTTTTTTAAATTTTATTTTTTTGAATCACTGAGATACAGTTACAAGCTTTCATGTTTGAGATACAATCATACAATGTTCAAACACCTGTCCCTCCACCAGTGCACACCCCCCACCACCAATCTTCCCACTATGCCCACCCTTTCCCACCCTCCCCCTACCTCCATGGAAGACAATTTCCCCTATACTCTCTACTTTTGGGCATTATGGTTTGTAACCCAGATACTGAGGCCATCACTTTTGGTCCTTTATCTACTTTCAGCACACATCTCCCATCCCGACCGATCCTTCCAGCCATCTTTTTCTTAGTGATCCTTCCTCTATTCCATCTGCCTTCTCCCCGCACTCATGAGGCAGGCTTCCTACTATGGAGCAATCTTCCTGGCCCTTGTGTCTACCGTCCTTGGGTGTCAGTCTTATGTCATGTTATGCAGTCCTTCTATGTCTGTCCCTCTCTTTCTGACTCATAACACTTAGCATGATGCTCTCCATATCAAGAAGATATTCTCCTGTCTATATTCACTGAAGCACTATTACAATGACAAAGATTTGGAAACAACAAAAGCTTCTAATAGAGGGTCAGTGGATAAAGAAATATATACACAATACTACTCAGTTGTAAGAAAAGAAGAAAACTTGTCTTTCTTTTACAACTTGGATGAAACTTGAGAGTGTCATTTTAAGTGAATAAATCAGAAAGCGACCAATACTGGTTGATCTCACACTGTCCAAACAAACAAACACTGTCTTCCCGTTGTTCATTGATTTGCTTGAGCGGGCCTAGTAGCGTCTCCATTTTGAGACTTGTTACTGTGTTTGGCATAATGAATATGTCACAGGTAGCTTGCCAGGCTTTGCCTTGCGGGCAAGATACTCTCAGGTAGCTTGCCGGGCTTTCCGAGAGGGGTGGAGGAATTGAACCCAGCTTGGCCGGGCTGGCTGCATGCAAGGCAAACGCGCTACCACTGTGCTATCGCTCCTGCCCACATATGTGGTATAGAAGGAAAGAAAGAAGGGGCTTAGACAATGGCCAATGCAAACAAACTTTAGACACTGACATCAGAACTAAAAGTACCCAGTAGAGATGGGGAAAGTGGGGTGTCATGAGGAACAGGGGAGGGAAGAGTTGGGAAAAGTGACCTAGGAAGAGTAGCACTGCACTGTAGCATTGTCCTCCTGTTCCTAGATTTGCTTGAGCAGGCACCAGTAATGTCACCATTGTGAGACTTGTTACTGTTTTTAGCATATTGAGTACGCCACGGGGAGCTTGCCAGGCTCTGCTGTGAGGGTGGGATACTCTCGATAGCTTGCCGGGCTCTCCGAGAGGGACGGAGGAATCAAACACGGGTCAGTCTCGAGCAAGGCAAATGCCCTACCCTCGATGCTGGTGGTATGTTGTGATAATGTGCGTGCTTAAAGCATGAGTATAAACACGACTGTAAAATGATACCTCAGTAAAAAAATACTAGCAAAGACACGTAGAATAAGAATCAAAATACAATTCTCCACAAATATAAAATAAAATCTCCAATGGATTTAACTGCCTTCTCTCAAGTCCTTTCCTGGTGTCTTTGCCCTCCTGGTTCCTTTCTTTTCTCTCTCCTAGGCAGCACTTTCTGTCCTGAGCTCATTTGTTGCTGCCACGCCATCTCCTTCCTTTGACTGTTGCAGTGAGACCGCTGAATTCACGTTCCTTATATTTGTCTTTCTTAGCCCAGCACACATGCTCCTTCAGGAGGGACAGGGAATCTTCCTCATTGAAACGAAGCAGTTCCCAGACTAAGAGTCTATATTTAATTCTCAGCATGTCAGAGAAAATGCTTGCATTGATAATGATGGGAAGCTGAGTACAAATACTGATAGTCAGAGGTGGAAACAAGAAGTGATGGAAATCACATCTCTAATTTCAGTCTGGGTTCAATTCCCCTTTCCTTCTGGGTTCATAGCATAATTTTATGTCTTCTGCTATCATTCAAGTTTATGACGTGTGGGGTTACATTTTTCATGGTTGGATTTTTCAGATGGGGAGGGAGAGTTTGAGCCACCCCTGGAAATGCTCAGGGACTATTCCTGGCTCTGTGTTCAAAGTGACTCCTAGCAGTGCTGGAACTAGGGGATTGAATCTAGGTTAGCACATCATAGGCAAGTAGTATCTCTCCATCCCACATGATTGAATTTTATAGTACTTTGAGTTGAACTATGATAAGGAAAAAAAACTCTGTTTCTAAAATTTTACTTGATATCTTCTGGTAAAAATTGCATAAATTCTAGAGGAGCAGGGTATTCTATAATTGTTATTAAAGGGACTCATTTTTGAAATGCAAAATTGCCATAAATGTTTCCCCCAAGATCCTTATTTTTATTCATTTTGTAAAGGTTTTCAACATATAAAATGGTTCGGACAGTATTATTTATATAAAAATTTTAATTTTGGATTAACATATAAATTTTGACTTGGTGATGAAACTAGTAGCGTACATAGTAGCATTCCAGGGGCTGTAAATACATTGTTTGCTTGTCTTGTTATCACCCTGTATGTCTTGTTATCACCTCTGGGAGAAGACTGTCCATGATTGCATGCTGTCAAGGCTCAGGAGAAGATTTAAAGAAAAAACAAATTTTTATTGCTTTAAAAATTAAGACAATTTCTGCTTATAAAAAACACAAGCAAAAACCCAGGCATCCAAAAATAAACACTCTAGGAGTCACCTTTATTTTGAATTTAATAAATATTTTCTCAGGAAATTACGAGTTTTCTCCCCTCTTCCTCCCATAAAAGATATATATTATTTTTATAAGTTTATTAATAAGAATAAGCACAGATGTAATTTGGCACATGGCATTCCCATTTCTTTTCTCTTGACAATTTAAAATATAAAATAATTTTACTTGTCATTATTTCCTCCAATTATACACTGCTGATCTTTTTATTTATTTATTTATATTTTTTGCTTTTTGGGCAAAAAAAAGGAGTTACTCTTGGCAGTGCTTGGGGGACCATATGGGATGCTGGGGATTGAACCTGGGTGGACCGCGTGCAAGGCAAATGCCCTCCCCACTGTACTATTGCTCTGGCCCCCAGCTGCTGATCTTTTTTTAATGGACAAAAATTCACAGAATTCAGGGAAACTAATTCTATGGACACCAAAGATAAGTTTACTAAATGTTTCATACTAAAGCAATTCTTTGATAACTTTTTTTTATTGAGAGCAGTTGATGTTTTTGACACTTAAAAAATTCTGTTTTAACCTGAGCTTTAGTTATAAGTAAACAGATGTGTCCAATTTACCCTAACCAAAGGAATGATGTCCCTTAAATTAACGGGAGGATGGAGAGAAGCTGGAAGATGATACAACATGAAGCAGTATACACGGAAGTAACCACTTGCTTTTGTAGTGAAGGCCATAAATTTTAATAACTTTGTGTCTTTCACTGTTCATAGCTCCCAGGTCTGTGATTTATGCTAGGCCTGGAAGACAAGGTTAGGGTAGCCAGATGTCGCAGATTAAGACACAGATAAATGGGCAGGTTTTACCAGCCATGGAAACAAAGAATCACTCCATGATTTGGAAAGTAATTACTGGGGTCATAGGATTACTCATTTTTCTATAGTGTAGTTGTGGGCCTTCCTTTTTCCCTCCCAAGGTAATTAGACCCTAGGGTTTTTTTTTTTTTGAGTAATGCTAATAGCCTTGAGTTGATAGCTCCTCAAGGATTATTTTGCATGCATAAAAGACATTGATAAGTGATCTAACAGATCTATGAGGGTTTCAAAAACAAATAGGGAGGGTCCCTGCAGTAGTTCAGGAGTGAGGGCGAGAACTTTACATGAGGCCTGAGTTTGAGCCTTGAAACTGTCTCCCTGGATAAAATGCTTTTGGGATTCCCTGGTGGCTTTTGCCGACAATTTTCATCACAACATTGAATGGGAAGGGAGAAAAAGAAAAAAAAAAGGAGAGGAGAAAAAGAATCTTTAGAATATCATAGTGATTTGCTAATATTTTAGAAATTGCTTCCTGATTTGACTCCACTGACAAAGAAAACAAATCCAAAAATAAAAAATGGGACTCTATCCATTAGATCTCATCTGGCAGAAGAAACTCAGGTTAACATCTAAAGACATTCTACTGAAAGAAGGAAAATATTTGCACATCATAATCTGATAAAGGGTTAATAGCCAAGAAACATAAAGCATTTACAAAGCTTCACAACAACAAAACTAATAGCCCCACTGAAAACTGAGTAGGGGACATGAACTGATAATTCTTTGAAGATGGCATATAGATGGTGAGTAAGCTTATGAAAATGTGCTCATCAACACTTTTATTAAGGAAATGCAAATCATAACCACAATGAGCTACAATCTCATAGTCGTGAGGATGGTGTATATTAAAGACTGGATGTTACCAGTGTTGGTGGTGATGTGGTGAAAAAGGAACTTTTGTTCACTGAGGTGGGGATGTCATTAAGTTCAGCCTGATTGCCAATGACAGATGAATGAATAAAAAAGCTGTGGAATGTATACTCAACGAAATACTATGCAGCTGAAAGATGAAATCATGCAGTTTGCTGCAACTTGGCTGGAACCAGGAGTATCTTAAGAAAATAAATCAGAGGGACTGACAAATAAGGACAAATACCAGATGATCTTACTTCTTTGTGGTATATAAAGAAACAGAACAAGGCAATAGACCATCAAATTATGATTAACCCTTGGATTTGGTCTATAAAACTGAAATTTCCAAACATTATAGGGGAAGGTTTGGGTGGGGAAAGGAAGAAGTACATAGATGGGGGGAGATGGATACTGATGGAGGAAGTTGGATACTGATGGATGGTGATGGATATAGATCGAGGGTGGTGGTGAAGGTGGTGATAATAAGGCCATAAGCATCAGCACTATAGTAATCATGTTATTAAGCTACAGTAAAAACAAACAAAAAAATGGAAAGAAAGTTCTTCTGACAATGTGTCAGAGCACCCACCATGTATAGACTTCCATGTTTACACCTGATTTATCTTTTTGTTTATTTTTGGGCCTCACCTGGCTTTGCTCTGGGTTACCATTGGCTCATTGCTGGGGGATCACTTCACTAGCCCCTTGAGGGTGGGGCCATATAGTGCTGGGATTGAAGCTGGAGGACTCCCAGCCCTTTGAGTTACCTTCCTGATATCACCCCTTTCCCTGAATTTTTTTTCTTTTTTTATAAATTTACTTATTGAATCACTGTGAGAACAGTTACAAAGCTTTCAGGTTTAAGTCTCAGTCATACAATGATGCAACACCCGTCCCTTCACCAGTGCCCATTTTCCACCACCAAAAACCCCAGTAGACACCTCCCCCCCCCCATCCCACACCCTCCCCCTACCTGCGGGACAGATAATTTCCACATTCTCTCTCTCTCTTTGATTTCATTCAATATTTCGACCCCAGACTCACCATTATTATTTGGGATTTTACCCCAACACTCAGATCTGCCAAAAAAGGCAACCGTAGACAATTTGTTTTCTATTGCTGGTTATGAATAACATATTATGTCGTGTGGCCACTTCTGTGAATTTTGGAATTTCAAAATTTTAACAATTAGATCTGGAGAGATTTCTTCCAAAACCTGCTGGGTTCTGAGATTTGTTTCTGAGTCTCTGGGATCATGGCTGTTAAGCAGCTTGATCAGGAGCCAGAGAGGCCATTAGTGGGTGGCAACTCGAGGTCTTTTTGGGGTGGGGAGGAAAGGGCTGGCTCCATACCCATCCTGTGAGGCCCCATGTGTCGTCACTGCGGGTCCGAACCTGACTGTCCAGTGGCCTCTGGAGGATGGCAGCCACCAAGCCACCAGGGGGAACAGGCCAACCTGACTTTTTAATTTTTGTTAAAAAAAAAATCTGTTCTTTTATTCCTGTCTCTTTCTCCCTCTTCCACTTAGAACTCAAAAACAATTAGTTATTTTTACTTCTGTGGATGTTTCTTTCTTATCACTGTTCTGATCAAATCTGTTCTATCACTAATCTCTCTACTCTCCTTACATCCCCCCTTTTAAACCTGAAACCTAGATCTGGGAAATTTCCCTGATTGACTCTTTTTTATGAGAGAATATTCGAAAATTTTCTCACTCTGCTACCTAAAGAAGGGAAAAAAGGAAGAGATTAAACCTTGGAGCTATTGCAGCTTTTTCTCATCTGCCTCCTAAAATCTGGAAACTTTCCTAGAAGAGAAACATCCTCTACTTTGACTTGCTGTTATCTGTAACTTGATTTAGTCCTCTTGTCACTTTCTCGGCATCTTCCTCTGTCTCTTGGAGTAAGTGGCTTAGAGTGCTATCGAGTTAGACAAGAGCTGAAACCTCTTTTTTAGTTCAAAGAGAAAGCGAGATTTGGAAAAGAAACTCAGATTCCCTACAAAGGTAATTTACTAGCAATTGCAGTTATGACTATGTTCTTTGAAGTAGGGAAGACTGTCAATGTAGTTTTGTAGGTTAGTGGGTTTGTAACAGGCAAATTGAACTAAAGTGATGCATTGGATGTGGTCTTGATTGACACCCAGCTTGCTTTCTTTCTTCCTTCTTTCTTCCTTCCTTTCTTCCGTTCTTCCTTCCTTCCTTTCTTTCTTTCTTTCTTTCTTTTTTTCTTTCTTTCTTTCTTTCTTTCTTTCTTTCTTTCTTTTTGCCTACCATATTTCTTGTAAAGTTAAGCAAATTCCTGGAGGAATGGTACAAGGGTTGATAGTAAAACATGTGGTCACAAGTTCAACTCCCTAGGGTCTCACATGTACCAGGCAGCTCATCAGTGGTAACTGTGTTTTTGATGATTCCTGGCACTACATGTTATTTCTGGTTGCACCATAAAAGGAGGTATAATTCCTGGCAAACACCACAACCAGAATGCCATGAGCACAGGCACAAGAATTATGAATAAAAGAGTGTGCTTGTCACTTCAGTGCATGTGCTTGCCACTTCAGTGAGCAATGTGGCTGAGTGTGTAGCCACCACAGTTCAAAATGTTAATGAAATAGTATTATGAACCAATGCCTAAGAGAGAAAAAGAAAAAGGGAAAAAATACCTGCTTAGAGAGGAAGTCTGGGGGGTGAGAGAGGGAAAATGGGGACATTGGTGAAGAGAAGTGGACCCTGGTGAAGGGACTGGTAGTCAACATTTACCCCTGAAACTCATTCATAAAACTTTGTGATTCATAGTTACCACCCTGAACGCGCCCGATTTAATAAATTAATGAAAAATATGTTCAATTCCACATGTTCAATCTTGATCATGGTAACAATAGCAACAATAAAGGAAAAAGGTGAAGGGAGGAAGGATTAAAAATGAAATTGCATTTGAATAATCTTAGTTTATCACTGGTTGAAAACCAGCCAACTTGTGATTTTTCTGCTAACTCTGAGGAACCATCATTGTCATAATTTTTGAAAGTTGCAAACACAATCACAATTCAATAGTTGGAGTGCTAGGGGATAAGTAAAAATGTACAGTTTGAAACTGTAGTGATTTAACAATGTATGACGTGATAAAGAAGCACCAGCAGGTGTTGCTTATATTACCTGAAAACTGCTATAAGATAATATTACCCGGTGTTATTCAGATCTTTATTATATTTCCACTTCCCTGCTTCCTGCACACTCCATGCTATTTGCAGAGAGATAAAGTCTCAGGTTCCAACACCAATTCCTTCGCCAGAGTCCACTACCCTCCACCAATATCCCCAGTTTCACTCCTGCCCTCCAGCCTGCCTTTTTGGCAAGTATGTTCCTCTTTCCCAATATCCTAGTGTTCCCTTCCCTAACTTAACCCCCTTATGCCTGTCCCTATGACCAGCTTCCCGCTGTAAACAAGTTCTTCTCTTTGTTTCTATTGTTATTGGCCATTTGGCATTCCTCTACAAGGTTTATTTATATCCTACATATGAGAGAGATCATTCTGAGTCTGTTCCTCTCTGCCTGACTGATTTCACTCAACATGACACTCTTCAGATCCATCCATGTTGCTGCAAATGGCATAACTTATCTTTTCTTAAGACTGAATAACATTTCATTGCTACACCTTCTAACTTGATAAAATTTCCCTTCTCAAAACTTTAGTTCCTCATATATTAAAAACACAAATGACTCATAAAATTGCTGTAAAGATTCTATAATGTGAGAATAGCCAAACAGATTGGCAGATATTATTCACTCAATAAATGTTTGATATATGGTCTTGGGATCTGTGCCTAAATTCTCTCCCAATTGTGTTAGGTGTCTGTGGTGCTCCTTAATATCTTCTTTTTTTTCTGGGTCCATAGCAGCCTTAGTACTGAAAAATGTTTTCTTTCAGGCTCACATTGCATCTGGGGATAGAGGGACGAGCAAATCCCTTCTGCAAGCGCCTTTTATTTCCTGTATTCCTCTCCAACCGCCACTTGAAATCCTGTGGACTAATCGATTGTTTCTCACTGGTGATTGAAATCTCTTCTGCCCATCTTGGAGTAGACCAATTGTGTGAGAAAATTTGCTCTCAGTCAATGAATACTCCAACTCAGTTCCCTCTGAATAGATTATTTTCTTCCCTTCCTTCCTTCCTTCCTTCCTTCCTTCCTTCCTTCCTTCCTTCCTTCCTTCCTCCCTCCCTCCCTCCCTCCCTTCCCTGCCCTCCCTCCCTCCCTCCCTCCCTCCCTTCCTTCCTTCCTTCCTTCCTTCCTTCCTTCCTTCCTTCCTTCCTTCCTTCCATTTTTGGTTTTGGGGCCACATCCAGTAGTGTTCAGGTCTTACACCTGGCTCTGTGCTCAGTAATTTCTCCTAGTTGGGCTCAGGGGAACATATGGGGTGCTTGGAGTTGAATCAAGATTGACTGAAAGGCACATTAAGGCAAGTGCCATATCCACTGTACAATCTATGGCTCTGGGTAGAATCATTCTGAGATGTGTCTTCTATGCTGTTTCTCAGCATTTCTGAAGGAATTGAATGGAGTGGTAAAGTGTTGGAAAACACCGTCTATATTGGCTGTGCTTCCTGCTTCTAGTGGGAGTTGGGTTCTCTGGCAGGTCACACTAATCATCAGGGATATACAAATCAAAACAACAATGAGGTACCATCTTACACCACAGAAACTGGCACACATCAATAAGAACAAGAACAAACAGTGCTGGAGCGGATGCAAGGAGAAAGGGACTCTCTTTCATTGTTGGTGGGAATGCTGACTGGTCCAGCCTTTTTGGAAAACAATATGAAAATTCCTCAAAAAACTAGAAATTGAGCTTCCATATGATCCAACAATACCACTCCTGGGAATATATTCCAGAGATACAAAAAAAAAAAAAGAAAACCCAGCAGAAATAACATCTGCACTTGTATGTTAATAGCAGTACTATTCACAATAGCCCAGAATCTGGAAAAAAATTGGAGTGCCCAAGAACAGATGTCTGGTTAAAGAAACCCTGGTACACGTACACAATGGAATACTATGCAGCTGTTAGAAGAGATGCAATCATGAAATTTGCATATAAGTGGATGCATATGGAGAATATCATTCTAAGTGAAATGAGTCAGAAAGAGAGGAACAGGCATAAAATGACTGCAGTCATTTGTGGAATATAAAATAACATAACATGAAACTGACAACCAAGGACAGTAGAGACAGGGCCAGGAATATTGCTCCATGGTTGGCAGCCTGCCTCAGGAGCTGAGGGAGAAGGCAGCTGGAATATAGAAGGAATCACTAAGTCAATGATTGTTGGAGGGAATAGTTTCGGATGGGAGATATGTGCTGAAAGTAGATAAAGGACCAAATGCAATAGCCTCTCTGTATCTGTATTGCATACCATAATGCTACGAAATAGAGAGAAAGTATGGGGGAATTGTCTGCCATGGAGGCAGGGGGAGGGATGGAATGTTGCGGGGTGGGGGTATTCTGGGGACATTGGTGTTGGAAATGTGCACTGGTGGAAGATGGGTGTTCCATCATTGTATGACTGAAACTCAAACATGAAAGCTTTGTAACTGTATCTCATGGTGATTCAATAAAATAATAATAATAAAAAATAGAATGATTAGTATGGACTAGAAGGAGGCTTGGATTTCAGAAAGGCAATTTTCTTCATCCAGGTCAGTCTTCAAAAAGGGTTGATGGCTGAGACAGACTTTTCTATTTGGATTTTGGGCCATACCTGGTGGTGCTCAGGGATCACTTCTGGCTCTGCACTCAGGAATCACTTCTGGTGATGATCCAGGCATCTGCATGCCAGGCTTGTGACCCCTCATTATGCCATATTCCTGGACCAATACAGAATTATTACTAGGATTATTCTGTATAATATCAGAATATATTATACTAGGATTATTCTGTATTAATCAATCAATAATAACAAGAGGGGGGCACCCTCTTTAGTGGTGCTGGAGGGACCTGAGGTTCACTCCCAGAGGTACTTGGTCTGGTGCTATGAACCTTATAGGTCATCAATGACACATAATGCTTGGGTCTGGCAGTGTTGAAGGCCACCAGGGCCACACCTAGCAGTGCTGGCAGTGTGTGTGTGTGTGTGTGTGTGTGTGTGTGTGTGAGAGAGAGAGAGAGAGAGAGAGAGAGAGAGAGAGAGAGAGAGAGAGAGAGAGAGAGAGAGAAATGGATGCAGTGCTGGGGATTGAGCTTAGGCCATCATGCATGAAAGTCATATGGTCCAACCTTTTGATTTATTACACTAGCTATATTACTAATTGTACCTTGTTATGGGGACCCATTTTGGCTTGAGGGGTACCCTTGGTACTGCTCAGTGTGGCTGTGTGGTGCTGAAGACTTAACCCAGAGCCTTGAAAGTGTGGCATGTACTCTACTAGGGCTTCCACCTTGGCCTAAAATTTTTTTATAGTTAAATATAAAAGCTTTTTTAGAGGCTGGAGCGATAGCACAGCGGATAGGGTGTTTGCCTTGCATGCAGCCAACATGGCCAACCCAGGTTCGATTCCCAGCATCCCGTATGGTCCCCCAGCACCGCCAGGAGTAATTCCTGAGTGCATGAGCCAGGAGTAACCCCTGAGCATCGCCGGGTGTGACCCAAAAAGCCAAAAAAAAAAAAAAAAAAGCTTTTTTAAATTTTCAAAAACACAAAGGTCCTGTGACAAATTTTGATTCAAGAGGTGTGGGTGGGGACTGAGATTCTGTCAGTTTTTTATTCATAGGGATCCCAGACCATGGGTGGGCAAGAGCACTTGGGAATTAAGCTCTGGACCACACACTTACCTGAGCACTTTGGTCAGGATGCTCACGGAGCTATCTTTTGGGCCACTTTTAAAATTTTTTAATTTTATTTTATAAGTAAAAGGAAAAGGCCCTCCCGTTGATCGTCGATTTGCTCGAGCGGGCCCAGTAACGTCTCCATTGGAGACTGTTGTTACTGTGTCTGGCATATCGAATACTCTCGGTAGCTTGCCGGGCTCTCCGAGAGGGGCGGAGGAATCGAACTCGGGTCGGCCATGTTGGCCGCTTGTAAGGCGAACGCCCTACCGCAAGCTACCGAGAGTATTCGATATGCCAGACACAGTAACAACAAAGTCTCCAATGGAGACGTTACTGGGCCCGCTCGAGCAAATCGACGATCAACGGGAGGGCCTTTACCTTTTACCTTTACCTTTACCTTATTTTATAAGTTAGCTCACAATATTTGATTACATTTAATATTCAAACACCAATTCCACCACCATTACACCTTCCTACCACCAAATTCAGGATGTTTCCATCCCAAACCCAAATCCCTCTCCCAAAACACAACTGAAATTATATATATATATTTTGCTTTTTTGGTCACACCTGGCAATGCACAGGGGTTACTCCTGGCTCATGCGCTCAGGAATTACCCCTGGCGGTGCTCAGGGGACCTATGGGATGCTGGGAATCGAACCCGGGTCGGCCGCGTGTAAGGCAAACGCCCTACCCACTGTGCTATTGCTCCAGCCCCTGAAATAATATATTTTGTATTGTCTGTTAAAAGAACTGCTGAACATCCTTACAAAAAAAGTGTTCATATAGGAAACAGTGTGAAGATTGTTCTATTTTGGCAGGAGCCATTAAGACAGTCTATAGGATATCACTAACATGTTGATAAAGTTTGGATGATGTGAGCTTTGGTATAAATAATAATAATAATAATCACTTAACTTCCCATTAGTCGTCGATTTGCTCGAGCGGGCGCCAGTAACGTCTCCATTTGTCCCTGTCGCGTGCTAGTGTAGCCCAATGGCATCTGTTCGCTCCGGGAACATGAAGGGCCTCAAACCGATCGTTCATGATCTTGACGAAGAAGTCTGACCATCTGGTAGGTGGGCGGCCATGCGGTCTCTTGACATCCCATGGAATCCAATCAGTAACAGCTCTAGTCCAACGGTCGTCTTTAAATCTCATTACGTGACCAGCCCATTTGATTTTCGACACCTTGGCAAATCAGACAGCGTCCCTGATCCTTGATCGTTGACGGATGTCAGAACTCCGGATTCTTTCTCTCATTTGAGTGAAACGTGATATTCCAAGCATAGCTCTTTCTATTCTTCTTTGGGAGACCTGAATAGCGTTCTCATCTTGTTTGCGTAGGGCCCAGGTCTCTGAGGCATATGTTAATGCAGGAAGAACAGTGGAATCAAAGAGATGTGCCCGGAGCCGGAGGTTCTTCGTCCTCTTAGCTATTTCTTCGGCGTTCTGGAAGGCGTTCCAAGCCGCTCTCTTCCTCCTGCGCAGCTCGGGTGCCAGGTCATTTGTCATGTTGACCTCTCGACCTAGGTACACATAGCTGTTGCATTCGGAGATGGTCGTTCCATTGAGAGCGAATGGGGCGTCAGGAACAAGGCTGTTTCTCATAAACATTGTCTTCGTAAGATTCAGCTGTAGTCCTACCTTTCCACACTCACGGTCAAAGTCGGCCAGCATTTGTGCCGCTTGGCTGATGTTTGGTGTTATTAAAACAATGTCATCAGCAAAGCGGAGGTGGTGTAGTTGCCGACCATCTATCTTCACTCCCATTCCTTCCCATTCCAGACGTCACATGATGTTCTCGAGGGTGGCACTGAAGAGTTTCGGTGAAATGGTATCACCCTGCCGCACCCCTCTCTTGACATCAACGATCACTTCTTTGTAGAATGGTGAGATCCTGGTAGACACTACTTCCACTACCCCGCCGTCGCCACACTCCAGGACGCTTTCCGGACCCGCGCGGCAGCTCCGGCCGAGACCCACGCACGACTGAAGACCCACAGAACAAGATAAGCGGAACTCTCTGAGACCTTGGACTCCAGGCTCGGCGGACCCAGGGACAGAGCTTTTCTGCTTGCTCCCACCACCACAGGTGACAAAGGGATTCTAACCAGGAGCCCCACCCTACCCTGCCCTGTCTGCTTCCATCAACCACCCAGGTATCGAATTGTGCACAGGAGACCCACCCTACCCAGATAAATACCCCACTGGCAGACTTCCACTCTCGACACTACTTCCACTACCCAGCCGTCGCCACACTCCAGGACGCTTTCCGAGCTTTGGTATATGTATCTGAAAATATGTATATGTGCATATATATTTCTTTCTGTAATTTGTTGCTTACTATCTGAACCCCATCAAACATGGTGTGGTAATTATGGAGAATGGGTAGGGAGTGTCTTATGATGTGTCCAGGAATACGTTCACTCATATGAGAGGCTCTGCCCGAGTGTGTGGGGAGCAGCCTTGAGCGTGGCAAAGGTTGGGTTGTGGAGGTTTTTGGCTGCTGAGGCTGGGTCCCTTGGGAGGGCTCTCACCACCCCATCTCTGTCTTTTGGGCCATTTTTAAGTGAGGATTCCTACCAGCAGGATCCCTCAGATTTTGCATTTTTGTGGGGGTTTAGAGTCATACCTGGTGATGCTCAGGCATCTCCCTGAGTCTGAGTTTAGGAGTTACTCTGGCAGCCTTTAACGGACAGAGGATTTGAACTAGGAGCTGGTGGGATGACAGCCTCACCTGTTGTACTATCTCTGTGACCCAGATTCGGCACTTTTAATAAGCTCCCAGGTGGTACTTGGCTTGTGGACCATTATTATGAGCAGCAGGGGCCCAGAAGACTTCTTAAAAACCCAGGTGAATTTAAGCAATATGTAAAAGTGAACATTTTTTTCCCCCATAAACTAACTGGCATCAAATTAGGTCAGTCCCTCATCTGCTCCAAGTTAGGGATGAATTCTCTCATGAAATAAAATATGTCCTTGATGGTTGGATGAGTCATTGTGGGTTTTTTTAAATTTTGTGTGTGTTTTTAAGTAGGGAAAATGTTGAAAATTAAATTATGATGCATCCTGATTTCAAAAATGTTAAAATATAAGTTTTATTTTTTAGGCTCACATTGGCGGTGCTTAGAGCTTTCTCTTAGCTCTGTGCTCAAGGATCACTCCTTGTGAACGTGGGGGACTATATGGGGGTGCTGTGGTCATGTGCAAGACAAACACCCTACCCCATTGTCAATCTCTTTGGCCCAAAAGAGGAGTTTTAGCGTTGAAGTAGGATGGTGGTTTCTCTGACACTTTCCCAGAGTCTACTGATTTCCCAGATGAACGCTTTACTGTTTGGAACTTTCTATCTGAGGTTGGTGCTGGGATGGCCACATTTTTCTTAGGAGTGGCTTAGTTGCTGTGAGTGGCACAGCAGAAACTTGGTCTGGGTCTCTGTGATGCAGAGATCTCACAGCCTCAGACTCCATCTCAATAAAAGGGCTATTGTTCTTGAGAAAAACACTCCCCTGTACTGTCGCTCATGGTGTTAACTTAAGGTAATTGCACTCACCTGTTTATGCCTGTTTTTTTTTCTTTTTTCTTTTTGGGTCACACCTGGCAATGCACAGGGGTTACTTCTGGCTCTACACTCGGAAATCACTCCTGATGGTGCTTGGATGACCATATGGGATGCTGCGAATTGAACCCAGGTCAACCGCGTGCAAGGCAAAAGCCCTATCTTCTGTGCTATTGCTCCAGCCCCAGTATTTATGCCTGTTTTGATTAATTCCTTTTACACACATGTCTTCTTTGAGCCTCGGTTCTTATACTTGGTGCACTACTGAAATGGCTTACTTACTGAAGCAGCGATCTTTGTCAAAGCCAACAACCCTTTGCCTTATCTCTCTCTCTCTGACACAGCCCACCAGTCTCTTTGAAATGGCTTGAGTGGCTGGCATTTGATGCTCTTGTGATTAAGTTGACTTTTGTTAGTTTATGTGTTTATTGCAAGTTCTTTCCTGTGCAGCTATGCATCATAAATACATTAGAGGGATCTAGGTGGTCCCCGAATTGTTAGTGAATGAAAATGATCAAGCTGAGGGTACAATACAAGCTGCTACTTTGAAATTATGAATCTTGCTAAAAAACAGTGCTTTTTTTTACCACTCTGCATACTTTTATCATTGAATTTACAGTGTTATATTCTAATAGAGCAAAGCATTATTTCCTGGAGTCACCCCAAAAACTCCATCCCCCTCAGAGAGCCTGGCAAGTTACTGAGAGTATCCTGCCTACATGGCAGAGCCTGGCAAGCTACCCATGGTGTATTCGACATGCCAAAAACAGTAACAATAATGGGCCTCATTTCCCTGACCTTGAAGGAGCCTCCAATTCGGCAGTGTTGGGAAGGATGAGTAAGGAGAGGCTGCTAAAATCTCAGGGCTAGAATGAATGAATGATGTTACTGGCACCTGCTCGAACAAATTGATGAACAATGGGACGTCAGCGATATTGTGATACAGTGATATTCTAATCATACATACTTGCCTTGGTACTGTACTTGACTGAAATCCCTGTGGGCAGAGACTACATTTTTTTCTCTACCTTCAACCCCTGTCCAGTGCCTGGCATATTAATGATTCATTATTGCTCAAGCAGGACCACAATGCATATTTCAGTAGGATGAGAAGCCATTTCCTCATATGTATCTATATTGTGAGACACTTAGGAGATCTCTAGCTCCAGGATGAAATAAGTCTGAAGAGGGCAAAGGAACTCAGTTATAATGAGCCCTTTTTCTCTGTCATGTAAAAGACCTCACTGAATTCAGCCAAACAAACCAAAGTTTCCTATTGCCAGGAGAAAAGAAACCTCTGTCTGGAGCGATAGCACAGCGGGTAGGGCGTTCGCCTTACAAGCGGCCAACATGGCCGACCCAAGTTTGATTCCTCCACCCCTCTCGGAGAGCCCGGCAAGCTACCGAGAGTATTCGATATGCCAAACACAGTAACAACAAAGTCTCCAATGGAGACGTTACTGGGCCCGCTCGAGCAAATCGACGATCAACGGGAGGGCCTTTACCTTTACCTTTAAGATACCCTACAGGGTCACTTAAATAATTGGATGGGACTAGAGAGATAGTACAGCAAGGCTTGCCTTGTACGTGGCTAAGCTGGGTTCAATTCCCAGCACCCTGTGCAATCCTGAGAACTGCCAGGAGTTATCTCTGAGCACAGAACAATTGGAGAGACCTGGAGATAATGTAGTTAGTAAGACATTTGCCTACACATGCACCTATCTCCAGCACCAAATTAGGGTCCCTTGAGCACTGCCAGGAGTGATTCCTGAGCACAGAGTCAGGAGTAAACCCTGAGCATTCGGGTATGGCACAACAAAACAGAACAAAATAAACTCCCAAAGAAACAAATGAAACAATGGATATGATGTATCTCAGAGGTACATCTGCATATATGACTCTAGGTTCAATCCTTAGTTCTAAACCACCTCCTCTCCACCACTATCTCCATACCAAATAAAAACAAAGAAAAGCCCAATTGGGTTAATCAAGGACTCAATGGTTAAAAATTCCAAACAAGAAATGTTTCTCTAGGACTTTGAACTGTTGGCTGAATGGAAAATGCTTAACATTTTCTTCTGAAGGAGCTTCTTCTCATAGCAGTTGCCATAAATTCAATCTTAAGATACTGTAAACCAGGGCAAAGTGCAGTTCCTCTTCAGGGGCCAGCAGGCCACTTTCATCTAACTCTGTCTATTGGATTGCTTTGACTAGATTGGGTTCAGTGTAAGTTTCTGAAGCAGGTATGTCTAGTCACTGTTAAGGGTGATTTAGTCAAGTCACAAAGCTGTTTTTAAGAAAAATCAAATTAGATTTCAGTTTGAAACAGGAAACCAGCATAATCATTGACCCTGCCCTAAACAGTTTTGCTGCTTGATCCAAGAGTTGATTCTATCTAAATACTCCTTTCTTTTGTCAAATGATTTGTGTTCAATCCAAACAATGCTTTTCTTTCTTTCTTAAATTTTATTTTTATAAAGTTATTCACAATATTTAATTACATTTAGTATTCAAACACCAATCCCACCACTATTGGACCTTCCCACCACCATATTTCAAATGTTTCCATCCTGAACCCCAAATCCTGCCCCCAAAGCTGAACTGAAATAATTTATTTTGTATTGCTTATTATGAATGATCTGCTAAAATGATCCAAAAAAGTTTCTTAGAGAAAAGTATATGAAGATTGTTGTATTTCACTCAGGAGCCATTAAGCCCTTCTATCAGAGATTAGTAACATGTTGTTAAAGGTTGAGTCTTGTGTGCTTATACACCTGTATAAATATATTTGTCCCTAAGATGGGTTGTCTTCTACTTTAAACCCCATCAAATGTGCTGTGCTACTCTTGATATATTAGTGTTGTAAAGTGCGAGATGTGTAGCCATGAATGCAGCCTCAAACAATACTTTTCTTAAAGCACTAATTTATCATTGGAGTTACAGCAGCAAAATGTTTAAAAAACATCCGAGGGAGTTACAGAGGCTGGAGAGAAGCAGTGTGATGAGTGAACCAATAGAGGGCACTGGGATATTTGCAATGACTTCAGAAGGCCTGGACAAGTTTGTTTACAGCCTTGAAATTGGGAAGGAAGGAAGAAAGGAAGGAAAAAGGAAAGAAAGGAAGGAAGGAAGGAAGGAAGGAAGGAAAGAAGGAAGGGAGGTAGGGGGGAGGAGGGAGAAAGAAAGGAAGGAAGAGAAAAAGGAAGGGAGTGAACACAGCAGTAAAAAAAAACCTCACTAGTTCTGTTAGAAACAGATGAAAATGTAAAAATTCATCAGATATAACTCTAGTTCTGAATTCTATGCCCTGAACGTTTTCAACATTGGTTTTTAAAATTAGTTTTCAAGATCTGATGCAATTAAACACACCCTTTTCCTCTTGTATTTCAGTTTGCCTGGGGGTAATCATAAATGGCTTAAGTTAACCAGAGTAAGCTTTATAAGTAATAACACTTTTAATGTAGAAAAAAGAGAATGCTTGTTGTATGATATCAGTATCTCTATACTGTTTTGCTTTCTGGAATTCTAATATCCTACTTCCCTTCCCTCCTTCCTATGTTGATTCAGAAGTTGGAGTGGGTTCCTGTTTATTATTATCTTCAGGGGCTGAGGTTGTGTGGCTGGGTGGGAAACTGGTAAGCTGATATGACTTATCCTTCCTTGGTATCCATGGAAATTCCTGCTGACTCCGGCTGATTCTTTTTTTTTTTTTATAATAAGTTTTATTGAATCACTGTGAGATACAGTTACAAACTTGCATGATTACGTTTCAGTCATACAGTGCTCGAACCCATCCCTCCACCAGTGCCCATTCTACACCACCAACATTCCCAGTATCTATCCCACCACCCCCATCCCATTCCCTGCCTCTGTGGCAGGTACAGCCCTTATTACTCTCTCTCTAATGATGGGCGTTACAATTTGCAATACAGATACTAAGAAACCATCATGTTTGGTCTTTGGTCTACTTTCAGCATATATCTCCCAACCCAGGAAATTCCTCCAATCATCATTTACTTAGTGGTTCCTTCTCCATCCCAACTCCCTTTTCCCCCAGCATGGGGGGCTGACTTCCTAAATGTGGTGTGATCCTCCTGGCCCTTATCTCTACTGTCCTTATGTGTGAGTCTCATATTATGCTACTTTATATTTCACAAATAAGTGCAGTCCTTCTATGTCTGTCCCTCTCTTTCTGACTCATTTCACTTAGCATGATACTCTCCATATCCATCCACTTATATGCAAATTTCAAGATTTCATTTCTTTTAAGGGATGGAGCGATATCATAGCTGGCAAGGCATTTGCCTTGCACGTGGCCGACCAGGCTGACCCGAGTTCGATTCCTCTGTCCCTCTCGGAGAGCCTGGCAAGCTGCCGAGAGTATCATGCCCGCATGGCAAAGCCTGGCAAGCTCCCCGTGATGTATTCAATATGCCTGACACAGTAACAACAAGCCTTACAATAGAGACGTTACTGGGCCCGCTTGAGCAAGTCGATGAACAAGGAGGACAGAGCAGACAGTGCATCTCTTCTAACAGCTGCATAGTACTCCACTGTGTACCAGGGTTTCTTTGACCAGGTATCTGTTCTCGGGCACTTGGGTTTTTTCCAGATTCTGGCTACTGTGAATAGTGCTGCTGTGAACATACAAGTGCGGATGTCATTTCTGCTTTTTTTTTTTTTTTTTTGTATCTCCGGGATATATTCTCAGGAGTGGTATTGCTGGGTCATATGAAGCTCAATTTCTAGTTTTTGGAGGAACGACCGACTATATTGTTTTCCAAAAAGGCTGGACCAATCGGCATTCCCACTAACAGAGAACGAGAGTCCTTTCTCCCTGCATCCGCTCCAGCACTGGTTGTTCTTATTCTTATTGATGTGTGACAGTTTCTGTGGTGTAAGATGGTACCTCATTGTTGTTTTGATTTCCATCTTCCTGATGATTAGTGATGATTATCATTTTATCATGTGCCTTTTGGTCACTTGAATTTCTTTTTTGAGAAAGGTTCTGTTCATTTCTTGTCCCCATTTTTGATGGGGTTGGAGGTTTTTTCTTGAAAGTTCTACCAGTGTCTTGTATATCCTGGATATTAAATCCTATCTTATGGGTATTGGGTAAATATTTTTTTCCCATTCCGTGGGCTCTTTCTGTACTTTAATAACTGTTTCTTTAAAAAAAATAACTGTTTTTTTTGAGGTACAGAATATACTTAGTTTAATGTCGTCCCATTTGTTTATATTTGTTTCCACTTTCTTGGTCACTGGTGTTTCATCATTGAAGATGCCTTTACCTTCAGTATCATGTAGGGTTCTGCCTACATTTTCCTCCATGTACCTTATGGATTCAGGTCTGATATTGAGGTCTATAACTCATTTTGATCTGACTTTTGTGCTTGGCATTAGACAAAGGTCTGAGTTCATTCTTTTGCATGGAGCAATCCAATTTTCCCAGCACCACTTGTTGAAGAGGCTTTCCTTGCTCCACTTCACATTTCTTGCTCCTTTATATCAAAGATTAAGTGATTTTTTTTATAATTTATTTATTGAATCAGTGTGGGAAAAATTACAAAGCTTTCAGGTTTAGGTCTCAGTCATGCAAATATCAAACACCTTTCCCTTTACCATTACTTATTTTTTACCACGAAGAACCCCAATAAACCCCACCCCCACCCCTCCCAATGCCTGCGAGGCAGATGAATTCTAGTTGACACTCTATCTGCTTTGATTAGATTCATTGTTGCAATAAAAGATGCACCACTATTATTTAGAGTTTACCACCTCCCCCCAAATCAGACATGCTGAGAAAGCATTGTGAAGTGATTCGCTTTCTACAGCTGGGTTCAAGAACTAAATGTTGGTTTTGGATTTCCGCTATTTTGCTAATTAACCCTGGAAGTATTTCTACTGAGAGTCAGATAATTAAGAGATTGGATTCTGTGCTCTGGAGTCGTGGCCGTGCTGGAGAGCCTCTCGTGGGGGGCAACTGGTGGCCTCGGTAGGGCGTGAAGGACGGACCGGAACGCCCCCCTTCCCATGAGGTTTTAGTCGCCCCCACACCCCCGGCTCACACCTGCTCTCCACAAGGCACCCATGTGGCCGCCATCTTCTTTCCAGAGAGGAGAGGGCGAATGGGGCAACACCCTTTCCCCTCTGGGCAGACATGATGGCCTGGATTAACGCACAGCCCATTCACTTTTCTGCTCCAAGCTGCTGGGTTCTGCATTAAGTCCTTGTACTTCTGGGGCTGTGGCCGTGCTCCAAACTTAACTCTGATTTTCAGGGAGAAACTTTGGGTGGTTTACTTCCCATTGATCACTTTGTATATACAGAGATGTATATACAAATGTGGCCGCGCGGGTTGGAGGAAAAGTCCTAGTTCCCGCATACTTGAGCTATGCTTGTGGAGGCTTCTGGTCACCGGGGTTCCATCTGGGGGAGGCGGGATGTGGCACCTACCCCATTTGGGACTTCCCGGTGATCTCGGCTCTTTTTGGAAGCTGGTGCCTTCTCCAGGAGCTGTGGAGCCAGCACTCCATGTGGCCCTTCTCTGCGGCTATATGCTATAAAGATCAGATTAAGTGATCTTATACTTGAGAAGCTGTGTCAGAATATTCCACACTGTTCCATTGTTCTGTGGGTTTGTTTCTATTCCAATACAAAGCTGTTTTAATTACTACTGCTTTGTAGTACAGTTTGAAGTTGGGGAAGGTGATGCCACTCATCTTCTTTTTCCCAAGGATTGCTTGGTTATTTGTGGGTGTTTATTACTCCATATGAATTTCACAAGTATTTTGTATAATTCTTTGAAAAATGCCATGGGTATCTTTATAGGGACTGCATTGAATCTGTACAATACTTTGGGGAGGATTGCCATTTTGATGATATTAATCCTACCGTTCCATGAGCAGGGGATTTGTCTCCATTTTCTTGTGTTCTTTTATTTCATGAAGTAGTGTTTTGTAGTTTTCTTTGTATAGGTCCTTCAACTCCTTAGTTAAATTGATTCCAAGTTATTTAATTTTTTGAGGCACTATTGTGAATGGAAATGTTTTTTAAAATATCTCTTTCTTCTTTTTCATTATTTGTATATGAGAAGGTCATGAACTTTTGGGTATTGATTTTGTAACCCTCCACTCTGCTATACAAACCTATTATTTCTAGGAGATTTTCTGTAGAGCCTTTAGATTCTCTAAGTATCATGTCTTCTGCGAATAGTGATAGTTTGACTTCTTCCTTTCCTATCTGATGCCTTTGATATTTTCTTGCCTAAGTGCTATGGCGAGTACTTTCAGTAATATATTGAATAGAAATGGTGAGAGTGGGCAACCTTGTCTTGTTCCTGATCTTAGGGAAGGCTCTAAGATTTCCCCTCCCCAAAAATAATGCTTACTATGGGCTTGTGGTAGATGACTTTGACTATATTTAGGAAAGTTCCTTTGAATCCCATTTTGCTGAGAGCTTCTGTCATAAATGGATAATGGATCTTGTCAAATGACTTCTCTGCATCTATTGATATGATCATATGGTTTTTATATTTCCTTTGAGTTACATGGTGTATTATGTTGATTGAATTGTGAATATTAAAACATCGTCGGGATGAATCCTACTCGGTCATGGTGTATGAGCTTTTTGATGAGTTGTTGGATTCTATTTGCTAGAATTTTGTTGAGGATCTTTGCATCTGTATTCATCAGGGATATTGGCCTGTAATTCTCTTTTTTTTTGTGGTGTCTCTGCTTTTGATATGAGGGTGATGTTTGCCTCATAAAAACTGTTAGGAAGTGTTTCCGTTCCTTCAATTTCTTGAAGGAAAAACTTGAACAGGATTGGAAGTCCTCTTTGGAGGTTTGGAAGAATTCACTAGTGAATCCATATGGGTCAGGGTTTTTGTTTTTCGGGAGACTTTTGATTACTATTTCAATTTCCTTGATAGTGATAGGTCTGTTCAGGTAGTTCAAGTCTTCTTGGGTCAGCTTTGGGAGATTATTGGAGTCACTTTGGCTGATTCTTGTCATTTGCCTCTTTTTCCAGAGACTTCAGCTGAAAAAAGTTAGGAAAAAAGGTGAAAGAGGATGAAACCGGGATAGTGGGAGGTTGACTGAGTTTGGAAGGGATCTTCTGTAGCCTGTGATTGCCTGAGTTCCTCCTAGCTCATTCTGCCATTCATTACCATCCCCTCCTTTTCAGCAGTGGCTAAGCCTCTTTTATTTCAATCCCAAACTCTTTCCCTTTTTACTGCACACACTTGTGCTCAATAGGTATCTGTTGTCTCCTGAAATTGCTTCAGATAATGCCTCCCTGTTACAGCCAACTAGGAATAAGGTGAGATTTACTAGCACAGGTTAAAATCATCATATAAAAATACAAAGAAAATTTCAAAAAATGAAAAACCTAGCAATTATCTTTAAATTACCTTTAAACAGCACATCTAAACTGCTCTTAGGCAGAAGATCTTAAAATTCTTCCCAATGAATTCATCTGCATTTCCTCTTTTATTCAAACAGACTCTCATCTCTTTTGAAAAAGTTCAAACATAAAAAAAATCTTACCCAGTATTTGAATTGCACCTTGGACTCAAATTCTGTACAGATAACAATTTGTCCTGAATAATTTATTTTGCAAAGAGTTATCATCTGACTTAAAACTGGAAGACTGGAAGGATATATTCATGTCACATCGTGGCAGATAAGTTGATTAAGGCAAGCCAGCTGAAACAGAGGCCCAGAATATTGAGAAAAGGTAATGTAAAGTCACAGAGGAAGCAGCAGAAAGAAGGACAGGAATGCAAATAAGAGTTGGAACATAAATTAGCATTAAAACAGTAAGAAATGGAAAAAAATTTAGTATTCCTCCGCCCCTCTCGGAGAGCCCGGCAAGCTACTGAGAGTATTGGATATGCCAGATACAGTAACAACAAAGTCTCCAATGGAGACGTTACTGGGCCCGCTCGAGCAAATTAAAATACTAAATTGTTAAATTTAGTATTTTAATAAATTCCCTCCACTCCTAAAGCACACCTACCTGTTGCGCTAAAATCTGACATGTTTCAACTCTAGAGGCTATAAATTTTCTAATTAGTGTGTTTTATAATTAATTTCCAAAAACGTTCTGTCCTGCACTTCACAGAGTGTCGTATTTTGGAGGTCATTAGATCCTTGTTAGTGTACATCCTCCTTGATTTACACAGGGGAGCTCGATAAACTACATATGACCAGATTTGAGTGTGAATTCTGAAAAATCTGAATTCTCAATCTGAATGGAATTTCATCTTGCATGAACTATTCGCTCACAGTTGCTGGGTGATGTTGTGTCAGTTAGGGATATGGTCTGGCTTACAGAGTAGAAGGGTGGTCTGTGAAGAATTTAGAAGTGAGATAGAGGAGCTGGAAGCTACGAGGCCTGACTCAGGAATGGTTGTTGCAGATAGTTGAATGGTTGTTGCAGATAGTTAGTGTCTACAGATGGTATGTGAGTGGGAAGCTTTCCCCTCTATACTGTAAGGAGTCGTGACCTAGAATGGACATAGTTTAGTAAAAAGCAAATTAACCCAGAGTGTCAGAGTTGGATAACGATGCTTTGTGATTAAAGATAAAGAAAAGTTGACTGGTCCCATAAGAATTTTGAGACTGTAAGACTTGGGAACCTCAGACAATCTGTGTAATTTCGTTGGGAGGTTGGGATAGGAGGGCAGTGGATCTGGGAAAGAGAGAAATGTTGACTTCAGGAACCAGAGAGAAAGAGATTTCTCGTTTTGGTGGAAACTTGGAATATTTGGAGGATATGACAGATAACTTGAATTTGGAAGTAATACCTTCACTCTAGATAGAAATGACTTAAGAACTTCCATGAGTAAAGCTGAATATGATGGGAGACAAGAATTGGGTTTTGTAGTGGTGTGCAATGTGTAGGTGGTAGCATTAACAACTTAATTTTTTTATGGGGGAGAGGAGAGAGTTTGAACCTGGTGGGCTCGGAGGCTATATGGGGTGCTGGTGACTGAGCCTGGGCAAGGCAAGTGCCCTACCCACTGTACTATCACTCTGACCCAAGCAACTTTATTTCTTGGCCCTTCTCTCTCACTTACAGACTGGGGAAGGGGACCTTGAAAGGACAATAAGAGATGAGTAGAGTCAAGAGATATGCTAAAAATGGGAAAGAAGAATTCTTGTGTTATCACCATTTCCAAACTAGTCCTGAAGGGCAGAATGCAGCAAAATGTATGAACTGGTCATGTGAGAAGTTATCTGAAATCAAAATGTCTTTGGGGACTAGTGAGAGTGGTGAACCCTAACCCTCTGGCAGAGTGCCTCTGTCTTTGACATGCCGCAGTGGTGACTACCGAGCTCAAAGAAGCAGAAGACGTGGGACAGTGACAGAAGCCGGAAACAACTTTTATTTTTGGTGCCAGAAACCTTGACCTTCAATTATTTGTAGGCTATTGCTGAATGCAGATGGCTGAAGTCACTTTATGTATGACCTCTGCATTATGATGAATCTATTTTAAGGTGTTTTTTAAATAGAATTTGGTAACCAAACACATACATAAATCTATTCCTATCTGGTAGGTACTCAAACTTATTAGTTAGGTAAATGGAATGAAAGGTTAAACTTGACACAATCAAAAGAAATATATATTTAAGTTCAGATTTAGACAAATGAAAGGTTGAAAAATGAAACATAAAATCTACAGTTACTTTAGAATAAACAGAAATAAGCCATGAACTTTCCAAGGATTATGATTTTCCATCATGTCAAAATAAAACTTGGAACAATTATGTATAATACAGATATATTATTATACTAGAGAATATGATTTAAGTTTTATAAGGTTACCTGTGGAAAGAATTTTGCTGCAAATACCCACAATCACTTTTTGGAGTAGGGAAATGAAATAACAAAGGACAGCAAGGTTGAAAGAGAAAAATAGAAAAATAAATAATAGGAGTCAGAATATTACCTGATAGAGCATGCAGGTGCTTACAAGCCACCCGCAGACCCAGGAGAGGTTTCTAATGGCTGAGCATCTTTAGAAAAAAGTGTAATTATAGATTACTGATTGAGGGTAAGAAGAATACAGTCTTTTGTTTTTGGGCTTTTCCTGGCAGGTGTTTAGGACTTACTCTTGGCTCTGAGCTCAGTAATCACTTCTGGTGGTGCTTATGGAGGGCTTATATAATGCCAAGGGTCAAGCCAGGATTGGTTGTGTGGAAGACCTTAACTCCATAGTATCTTTCTGCTCCAGAACACACAGAGACAGAGAAATACAGAGACAAAGAGAGAAACAGAGACATAGAGATAGATACAAGGAAAGAGAGAGAAACAGAGTCAGAGATGAAGACAGAGACAAAGTGAGACTTTAACAGTATAGAAAATCTCCTGAGCTGGAATGTGCATTACTCTAGGATGGAGTGCACCTCGATGGGCACTGTAAAGGGCTTTTTGTTTGTTATTCAGGAATAACTCTTATTTGCCTAATGGTTGAATAACTGGAATGTAAAGACTAACTATTTCCAGTGATGAGTAACTAGTTCCAGTGTAGGTGAGAATAGTCGCATGGAACAGTGAAGAATTGGCTTTATGGACAGAAGACTCTTAAAGGCACAGGAAGAAAAGAGAATTGGTTTAATACAGAGGCACTTAATAATTTCCTGGGATGATTTCATGTCTTAATCTCTTTGAAAAATACTTTTCTTAATTTGGTAGTGTTCTCTAGTTGTGGGGATCACAGATATTTATTCATTATATTAGAAATGCAAACTTTAGTGGTACAATTTTAATAAGAGATTCAGACATCAAGCAACAATTAGTATTATGGTTCTTGGCCAAGCAATATTAATGCCTAAATTCAAGTAATAGTTACTTGCCTGGATTGTAGGATATAGTTCTCTTACAGTAATTTTTCTTGCACCTATGCTGAGCACAACCAGGAGTGGTCCCTGAGCATAGAACTAGGAGTCAATCCTGATTGCTGCCAGAGTTTGTAGCCCCAAAACAGTAAGTATTGTATGGCCCCCAAACAAAAAATAAAAAATAAAAAAATTCATTAAGTAGATAACAAAGGCTTCACATTTAACCTTCTATTTCCCACAGTACTTAGATGTGCCAAGAAATGTTTTGAAGAATGAGACGAGATAAAATATAAAATCATAAATTTGATGTCATAATAATGGACTACTTGAACTTAAAGTAGTAATCAAGAACCCTTGTCCTACCCACTTCCTTTCCCAAGATCTTAGTCAAAGATGACTCTATGGGACAGTTCTACCAAATTTTCAAGAAAAGAAAATCAATGTTTTATAGAAATTTTGGAAGCAAAGAAAGGGAAATTTCCTAATTCATTTTTTTCTGGTTATGACACTGTCACTGTAGCACTGTCCTCCCATTGTTCATCATTTGCTTGAGCGGGCATCAATAACTTCTCCATTGTGAGACTTGTTACTGTTTTTGGCATATTGAATATGCCACGGATAGCTTGCCAGGCTCTGCTATGCGGGCAGAATACTCTCATTAGCTTGAAGAGGGAATTGAACAATGGTCGACCGCGTATAAGGCAAACCCCCTACCCACTATGCTATCGCTCTGGCCCTGGTTATGACTTTTATTTTTTAAATTTTATTTATTTATTTATTTATTTTCTTTTGGGTCACACCGGCAATGCACAGGGGTTACTTATGACTTTGCACTCGGGAATTACTCCTGGCGGTGCTCGGGAGACCATACAGGATGCTTGGGCTCTAACCCGGGTCAGCCGCGTGCAAGGCAAACACTCTACCCACTGTACTATTGCTCCAGTCTTCGGTTATGACTTTTAGCCCAAAAAAATACACAAGGGATGATCGTTCTAGGTTCATTTGAATTACAGTCTGAAAATCCAAAATAATATATTTGACTAAATCTATCAGTTTATTACAAATACTAGATTAAATAAAGATCATATAGGATCAGAAATTGCATGAATGTAATTCATTAAGTTAACTGACTAAACAAGAATTTGTTCATGGTTACCTTGATAAATACAACAAAAGCTTTTGATACATTTAAAATTATTTGTTTGTTTTTGGTTTGGGGGCCACACCTAGCATTACTCAGGGCTTACTCCTGGCACTGGCCTCACTTTTGGCAGGGAGCTGGTGGATCATAGGGGGTGCTGGAAATGAATTTGGGTTGGCTTCATGCAAGGCAAGAACCCAGCCAATTGTACTATCTCTCCAATCTTGCATCTTTTTTTTTAATATATAGGCCATAATTATAGATGTGAAGTAGTAGTTGGGTAGTTGTTGTGATAAAACAAGCATTTTAGTGAATGCTTTCGTTTTTGGATTCACACTTTCCCCCTGAATTTCTTTATTTTTTCATGACTACATTTTACCATTAGCAAATTATTTGTCTTATTGACGTTCATTTTATTCATTTACCAACCAGTCCTGGCTAGATAAGAGCTGTCCTATTATATCTTGTAATACTACCTCAATTCCCAGGATTGAGATTGTTTTCAATCTTATTTGGATGCAAAGAGGACTTGTTAAATGAATTATCTAGCTTGCTGTCACAGCAACACAGCAGATGTGTTGGACTGCCAATGCCAGGATACCTCTCTCTTTGTTTATATTGCCTTCTCCCCTCTCTCCAATTATGAGATACACAGGAAGTCACAGCGTTAACGTCTCAAACTTCTTTTGGGGTCATTTTGACATTTCTGAACCCCCTTTCTTACACTTCTCACCTGTATTTTCCTGAGTACTAATAAATATAATGTCTGAAACCTCTCTTGGTTCTACATCCACCATAGATCTCAGTCACTATGAGAGAGAGAGAGAGAGAGAGAGAGAGAGAGAGAGAGAGAGAGAGAGACGAGAAAGAGAGACACAGAGAGAAGAGAGATTGTTCTTATTGTTGGGGGAAAGTAGCAGCCGCATATAAATCTAGAACTTATTTCTTAGAGCTGTGCAAACTAAATTCAAGTAGTCTCGCCAAAATCAAATTTTTTGAAAACATAGTAAGAAATGTAGCATTTAAAATTTTATTGCATGGTAGTAAGAAATTTTGAAAAAAAATCATGGAAAGTGCTAAATCAGATTGATTCATGAACACATGCACGAACGCATGTATTGGGCTCTTTTGATTTATGTGAAATTTACTTTACCCCTGGAGAATAGAGGGAAATAAAAGGAAATAAAATGGAAGATGGCACAGTCCTAGATTTTTTTTGTAGGTTCTTTTCTCTTTCCTTCTATTAAAAAATCTAACTTTATGTGTAAAAATTACAACATATGTATTATATACTGTCCTTTAGGTTTTTTTTTAGACGATCAGCTATTGTTTATTTTATTTTATTTTATTAGTGAAACACCATGAGATACAGTTATAGATTTACAAATTTTTGTGCTTGGGTTTCAGTTATACAATGATCAAGTACCCATCCTGTTGGAGTACACGGAGCTTAGGTTTATCAGGTTGCACCCATCACAGTGTTCCCGAGTCACTCCCATTACTTTGTCTGTCTGTAACCTCTTCTATGCTCTCTTCCCCAACCAATTTGTAAGGTCTCATCCTGCTTAGACACTGAAGCTGTACTGTAAGTTAATATTGTCTTTCTCCTCTCCTTATGTCTTTTGAGCAGTTTACTTTAATGCAATGTCCTTTTGTGTAGATACAGGAAGACAATTAATTAATATTATGCTTTATAACTTAGGATTTAATTGGCTTTGGATATTATTCACTCCTGGGCATCTGCCTTCTCAACTTAAGCCTCAGTTGCCCTCACTTCCTAGCACCCCAAGGGCAGGGTCCCGACGTGGTACTGGATGGAACCAGGGCAAGCCGGTAAGTTATGTGCTATCCTGGCATCCCGATGGGCCAGGCCAAGGTGCCACGATTCTTAACTATAAGTTAAGAGTTTGATCATAGGCAAATGATGCCAGGATAATATTAATTAAGTTGAGAAGGCAGATGGGGGTGGGGTTTTATTGGGGTTCTTCATGGTAAAAAATAAGTATTGGTAAAGGGAAATGTGTTTGATATTTGCATGACTGAGACCTAAACCTGAAAGTTTTGTAACCTTTCCCACAGTGGTTCAATAAATAAATAAATTAAAAAAAAAAGAAAGAATTGGAAAATAAATAAAAAAAAATAAATGTTAAAGCAAGATTTATGCTGGTACTTACACAAACATATTACTCATACAGACCTCACAAATTTAAATAAAATAATATTAAATATTATATCTATTTTATGTGTAAAATAGATCCACCCAGATTCCCCATCTTCCAGTAGCTAGGCATTACACCCACCCACTGCCCCTGGCGCTGTGTAATCCCATTAAGACCCATAGACTATAAAACCAAGCTCCCGGAAGAGAACAGTGCACTCTCCTGCTTCCAGGTGTAGCTGTCCTCACCCAGACCCCTTGGAGGGGGGACGGATTGAGTTTCTCTCCTTGCCCAGAGCAGAGTCCCGGCAACTGAAGACCTCCGGAACTAGCCATAGCCACACCAAGACTACTCTCCACACGCTCAGATGAGCCTCATGCATGAAGGAACCAGCAGAGGAAACCAGGTGTGCGGGACCCGGGGCTGAGATCTCCAAGGCTGCTCGGATTGGGACTGGGCCTCCTCCATGGCTGCGAGACTTCTTATTGTCTAGTTCTCACTCTTGGAGGACCTGGCAGGTTCCCGAGAGTATCCCATGGCGTATTTGATATGCCAAAACCCAGTAACAATGATGAGTCTCATTCTCCTGACCCGGAAAGAGTCTCCAATGTGGCACTTGATAAAATCTCACGGTTAGGAGGAATGGAGACGTTACTGGTGCCTGCTTGAGGAAATCAATGAACAACAGGATGACAGTGATTCAGTGATACAGTGATGTGTAAAATTTAAACATTATGTGTAAATATATGTAAATTCCAGTAGGCGGGGGTCACACCCACCAACTGGCTCCCTGGCACCATGTAATCCCATCAGCAGCCAAGACTCAGAGACTATAAAACCTAGCTCCCGGAACTGAGTGGCCGCATTTGCGGCTGTGCAACATCTTAATGTCTCATTCCCACTTTGGACAAACTGGCAGGCTACTGAATGTAACCTGCCCACACGGCAGAGTCTGGCAAACTCCCCATGACGTACCCAAAATGCCAAATACCAGTAACAATGATGGGTCTCATTCTCCTAACTCTGAAAGAGCCTTGAATATGGCACATTTTTAAAAATCTCAGGGCTCAGATGAAGGAGACATTACTGGGGCCTGCTCGAGGCAATCGACAAATAACAGGATGGTCGTGATCGTCGTGATATATAAATGTATATTTATGCATATTTTATGAGTCTTTGTTATTGTAAAACAGGGGTAATAGTTTGTATTCTAGGTGTCTTCTAGCATGTATAAGTACTTAATGCACGTTGAATTGGATACATCTCTGAAATTTCTCATATTCATTTCTCATTTTGTTTATGAGCAGACAGACCTGTGCTGTGACCAATGATATCCAAATGATTAATTTGTTCATGCTCATTTATTAAGAATCCATAATAAAGTAGGAGTGTGTTTATAAAAGATTTTTGACTGAAATTATGAAGTATGCTATTTTTACCTGTTATAAATTAAGAAGAAATGGCAGTAAGGTAGCTTTTATTTTGGTGGGTAAGAGGCAGAGCTGGGACTGGGAAACTGTCTTCCACTGTTCCGT
Source organism: Sorex fumeus (assembly GCF_029834395.1). Lineage (NCBI taxonomy): Eukaryota > Metazoa > Chordata > Mammalia > Eulipotyphla > Soricidae > Sorex > Sorex fumeus. Next base: position 11,622,029 of record NW_026606086.1, on the reverse strand, counting down.
AGCTGTGGTAGGTCAATAAATTCTCACTGCTCTGCATCAAGTTACCACTATACTTACTACTATTCATTTCCTGTTATTCATTATTATGAAATAAAGCTGCTGCCAGGGCTGGAGAGATAGCACAGCGGGTAGGGCGTTTGCCTTGCACGCAGCCAACCCAGGTTCGATTCCTAGCATCCCATATGGTTCCCTGAGCACCCCAGGAGTAACTCCTGAGTGCAGAGCCAGGAGTAACCCCTGTGTATCACTAGGTGTGACCCCCCCCCAAAAAAGAAATAAAGCTGCTGTGGACTTTCACACTAATATGTGGAAAAATGTTGTCAATATCTTGATTTAATTAAAAATCAAGATTTTTCAATATCTTGTTTGGTAGATTTGCTGAGCTGTAAGAGAAGTAGAAAGATGAATTTACACAAAATCTGCCAACATACTTTTCAAAGTGAAAGTATCACTTTGTGTCACTATCAGCAATATATGAAAAGAATTAGATTTTATATTTAATGTATTCATTATTGAAATTTTATTTTGTTTTTGGGCCACACCTGAAGGTGCTTGATGGGGAACAAATCTAGATCTCTTGCCTGCAAAGCCTTTAAGTAATCCCTTCTCAAAATGCCTTGGTTTAGATATAGACATAAGTCTGAAATGAACTTGTCTGAGCTTCCTTGTCTTTTTAATCTACTTTATTGGATAAACTTAAATACTTTGTAGATTCACAATTGAATAAATTTGGATACTTCCCTCTTCCCTGGAGAATTTTAAACTGTGGCTAAAACCTAATTTTGACTTTGGGTTATTCAAATAATCTAGTCTAGAGGTAGCTTTGGTAGTTTGTGTTATTCATTTATATTTCCTGTAATATTTTAAAGTCAGTGAAATCTATGGTAATATTCCTTCTTTCATTCCTGATATTTTTAGCAATTTTTTACTAGTTCATAAATTTATCTATCTTTTCGAAGAAGAAACATTTTTGTGTCATTCATTACTTCAAAATAAGCAATACAATACCACTTGGTTCAGAATTTCTTCTTGTGAAAATAAGCCTCAAATGTGTTCTGAGAATGGAACTGGAGCAATATACAGCGGGGAGGGCTTTTGCCTTGCACGTGACCAACCCGGGTTCAATCCTCGGCATCCCATATGGTCCTGTGAGCATTGCCAGGAGTAATTCCTGAGTGCAGAGCCAGGAGTAACCCCTGAGCACTGTCGAGTGTGGCCCAAAAAACCAAAAATGAAAGTGTCTGGAGGTCACAGGCCAGTGGAGTAGCATTTTGGGCATTTGGTGGTGGTGAAGACATAATAACTTTCTGTGACAAACCCTTCAGCTATAGTAACCAGGTTATCTGAACAGCAATAAAAATGAGGGGAAAGAGCAATAAAAATGTAGTGGCTAGACTTTGTGTTTGACTTCTGAGGTATCCCATCTCTTTCCTTTTATTTATTTGTTTTTTGCTTTTTGGGTCACGCCAGGTAATGCTCTGGGGTTATTCCTGGCTCATGTACTCAGAAATTACTCCTGGCGGTGCTCGGGGAACCATAGGGGAAGCTAGGAATCAAACCCGGGTTGGCTGCGTGCAAGGCAAACATCCTACCTGCTGTGCTATCACTCCAGCTCCTCTCTCCCATCTCTTCCCTTTTTGATAAAGTGGAAGAAGAAAGAAGGCAATGAATGGAAAAGGTAGGTAGTGGGTGTTTGAAGTGGAAAAACTCAGCACAAGGTAAACTCCCTAAGTATCTATCACAGTTGCATCTGAAATCAGAGGTAAAGTCAAGAGTTTTCAAACTGCACACTTGAAATAGCTATGGAAATAGTATTATTACCCCCCAGACTTACAGAGTTTAGGTACGTTGGTCAAGGTCACACAGCGAACTATTTATAGAGGAATAGTGATAGAAATCTTTTATACTTTAACTAGAGGTCAAAAGCCTTGCATCTGGTCCCAGCTTACTACAAGTTAGCTTCTGCAAACCATTTAAGCTTTCCAGCCTTGTCTTCTTTAGATATGAAGTTGCAATTCTCAGTATTATTTGCAAGACATGAATTCATTTAGTGTGAAAAGTAGTGGGATCTACAGCACTGATTAGGCAGAGAAGATGCTTATTTCGTACTTGAACAGAATATTTTTTTCTCACAAAGCTTTTCATGATTGGATTTCAGTCATGCAGTATTCCAACACCCATCTCTCCACCAGAGTACATTTCCCAGTACAGTGTACCCAGGTTCCCTCCCATCATCCCCCACTTCCCTCCCTTTGCCTGAATCTATGGCAGGCACTTTTTTTTATCCTTTAGCAGAGTCCAAATGATTTTCCATTTTAAATAGGGAAAGTGTAGCTTATCAAGTATTTATAGAAACTATGCATTGCTCAGAGAAATAATCCAATACCTCATTAGCTGCTGGCAAGAGGCAAATGGTTCCTGAAACTTTAACAAGTGCTGAAGTCAATTCAATGAAAAAACGAGTAACTGAAAGTGGTTCAGTCTGAAGGAAGCAACACATTTCCTGAATGATATGACTTTGGGGGCTGCATGAGAAAATTAGATTTTCTAAAGCATGCACTTCTTTAAATGTTAAGTTTCTTTAGTCATCAATGATTTATTTTGGATCTGTAGTAAATTCGGAAGGCAGGAAAATGGGAAACTGGAGAATGTTGACTTTACTTTTTGAAGAACCTATTGCCGTTATGAAACCCTAGGAATTTTATCCCATCTATTCCAAAAAGCATTTGAAGCACCAATAAAGTGAAAAAGTAATACACATACGACCTGAATTTATAGTCAATGATTATGAACATTTTTCAATATTTATTTAATTTTTTTGTTTTATGTACATGGGGAAAACCATTTTATAAATTCAGTATTCAAAAATTTTATGTTTTTATCAAGATGAAACAGTCAAAATATTATAGGCACTAATTGTCCATTGCAATATTTTAATCTTTCAATATATAATTTTTAAAGTTCAGAGGTCAAAAGTTGATGTTTATAGACATCACTTTTTGAATGGTGATATAATTTTATTATTTATTAATTTTATTGACACAGCATTGCATTATAGTATATGAATTTCAGGTTTGCATTATAAAAAATCAATGTGTGTGCATAAACAACACTCTGTTCACCGATCAGTTCACTTCTGCCCTTCACCATATAATTTTTCCCTTTTATCATATTGCTCAACATCCTTATTCTTCCCTTCTGGTAACTACAATGGGTCTTATAGCCTAAAAGTTTATTTCATTTAATTTGTTTTCTCTATGTACCACATATATTTGAAAGTACAGTATTTGTCTTTCTCCATTTAGCTTGTTTCACTAAACCTAACACCACAGAACTTTCTAGGTCTCTCTACTTTATTTCACATGACAAGAGTTCATCTTTTTTATAGTTTGGATCATACCTGGTGATGCTCAGGCATTACACCTGGCTCTGAACTTAGGAATCACTCCTGGTAGTACTCAGGGGACCATATAGGATGCTATGGATAGAACCTGGGTCAGTTGTGTGCCAGGAAAGTGCCCTACACACTGTACTATCTTATCTCTCCAGCCTAGCTGAGTTCGTGTTTCATTTGTGTCTCAATCTCACATCTTATTTTCAAATCACCTTCAATGATTCTTAGGTTGTTTCTAGCTCTAGGCTAGAAATATTGTGTAATAAATAATGCAATAGTCATGGGAATCTATTTATATCTTTGAATTAATAATTTTTGGGGTGTTTTCAGGTAATTTTCAGGGAAATTTCAGAGTGTTTCCAGAAATGAAATAACTGAATCCTGTAAAATTAAAATCTTAAAGAATTTAGCTCTGGCCATAGCAGTTTTGTAAGAAAAAGTTATCAGTGGCATGCAGATAGGAAAGGAAGAGGTCAATTTCTATTTGCAGACAATACGATACTTAGAAAATCCTAAAGACACTCTAAAAAAGCTCCTAGAAACAATAGGTTTGTATAGGGAAGTGGCAGGCTACAAAATCAGTACCCAAAAATCCATGGATTTCCTATATACAAAAAATAAAAGAGAATAAAGAGATATTTAAAAAAATCACGTTCGCAATAGTACTTTAGAAAATCAAGTACCTTGGAATCAGCTTAATTAAAGAGGCAAAGGGCCTATACAAGGAAAATTACAAAACACTACTTCAAGAAATAAAAGATAACACTAGGAAATAGAGATACATTCCTTGCTCATGGATAGGGAGGATTAACATTTTTAAAATGACAATACACCCCAAAGCACTATACAGATTTAACGCGGTCCCTATTAGGATACTCATGACGTTTTTCAAAGAAATAGACAAAACACTCCTGAAATTCATGCACCGTAGCACTGTCATACCGTTGTTCATCAATTTGCTTGAGCAGGCACCGGTAAAGTCTCCATTGTGAGACTTGTTCCTGTTTTTGGCATTTCGAAGATGCCACAGGTAGCTTGCCAAGTTCTGTTGTGCGGGCGAGATACTTTCAGTAGCTTGCCGGGCTCTCTGAGAGGGATGAAGGAATCAAATCGGGGTCGGCTGCATGCAAGGAAAATGCCCTACCAGCTGTTCTATCGCTCCAGTCCTGAAATTCATATGGAACAATAAATGAATTAAACGAATAGCTAAAGCAATCCTAGGGAAAAAGAAGATGGATGGCATCACCTTTCCCAACTTAAAACTATACTACACAGCAGTAGTAATTAAAGCAGCATGGAACTGAACTAGAAACAGACACGCAGACCAATGAAATTGAATATTCTGTCACAGACTCTCAAATACATGATCACTTAATCTTAGATAAAGGCTTGCCGGGCTCTCTGAGAGGGATGAAGGAATCAAATCGGGGTCGGCTGCATGCAAGGAAAATGCCCTACCAGCTGTTCTATCGCTCCAGTCCTGAAATTCATATGGAACAATAAATGAATTAAACGAATAGCTAAAGCAATCCTAGGGAAAAAGAAGATGGATGGCATCACCTTTCCCAACTTAAAACTATACTACACAGCAGTAGTAATTAAAGCAGCATGGAACTGAACTAGAAACAGACACGCAGACCAATGAAATTGAATATTCTGTCACAGACTCTCAAATACATGATCACTTAATCTTAGATAAAGGAGCAAGAAATGTGAAGTGGAACAAGAAAAACCTCTTCAACAAGTGGTGCTGGGAAAACTGGACAGCTATCTGAAAAATAATGAACTCTAACCCCTATCTAACGCCAGACACAAAAGTCAGATCAAAGTGTATTAAGGACCTCAATATCAGACCTGAACCCATAAAGTACATAGGGGCAGAACCCTCCATGATATTAAAGCTAAAGGCATCTTTAAGGATGAAACACCAAGCAACTGGAAACAAACATAAACAAATGGGACTGCATTAAACTAAGAAGCTTCTGTACCTCAAAAGAAACAGTGACCAAAATGCAGAGACAAAAAAAAAAAAAGAAAAAGGAAAAACCAAACAAACAAAATGCAGAGACAGCCCATGGAATAGAAAAGAATATTTATCCAATAACCACCTGATAGGGATTAATATCCAGGATATACAAGACACTAATAGACTTGTACAAGAAAAAAGCTCCCCCCCCTAAATGGGCAGAAGCAATGAATAGAAGTTTCCTCAAAAAAAAAAAATACAAATGGCCAAAAGGCACATTAAAAAATGCTCTATATCGCTAGTCATCAGGGGGATGCAAATCAAAACAACAACGTGATATATCTCACACCACAGATTTGCACACGTTCAAAAGAACAAAAGCAACTAGTGCTGGAGTGGATGTGGGGAAAAAGTGACATGCTTTCACTGTTGGTGGGAATGCCGACTGTCCAGCTTTTTGGAAAACAATATGGACATTCCTTCAAAAACTAGAAATTGAGCTCCCATATGACCCTGCAATACCACTTCTGGGACTATATCCCGAAGGTGCAAAAAAGCATAGTAGAAATGACATCTGTACCTGTATATTCGTTGCAGCACTGTTCTCAATAGCCAAAATTTGGAAACAATTCGAGTGTTCGAGAATAGATGACTGGTTAAAGAAACTTTGGTACATCTGTACAATGGAATACTATGCAACTATTAGGAAAGATGATGTCATGAAATTTGCTTATAAGTGGATGACCATGGAGAGCATTATGCTAAGTGAAATAAGTCAGAAAGAGAGGTACAGACATTTGTGGAATATAAAATAACATAATATGAGACTAACGCCCAAAGACAGTAGTTACAAGGGCCAGGAATATTGCTCCATGATTGGAAGCCTGTCTCATGAACTGGGGGGAGAAGGCAGCTGAAATATAGATAGAAGGGATCACTAAGTTGATGATGGTTGGAGGAATCGTTTGGGATGGGAGATGTGTGCTGAAAGTAGATAAAGGACCAAACATGAGAGCCTTTCAGTATCTATATTGCAAACCATAATGCCTAAAAGTAAAGAGAGAGTGTGGGTGAAATTCTCTGCCATAGAGGCAGGGGGAGGGTTGGAAAGGGGGGTGGGTTATACTGAGGATATTGGAGGTGAAGAATGTACAAAGGTTGAGGGATGGGTGTTCTATTATTGCATGACTGAAACTCCAACATGAAGGAAAGCTTTGTAACTGTATCTCATGATGATTCAATAAAAAAAGAAAAAAAAAGCAGTGAGGAATTTTTGTACTACTTTCTGCTATGATTCCACAGTTGACAATCCCATCAACAGGTTTTCCCCTCCTCTCTCATCCTCTCCAGTGCCCGTTTCTCATCCTTTTGATATTTTCACAGCATCGAGGAAGTGGAGGTGATATTTCATTATGATTTTGATTTGCATTTCCCTCTCAGTAAGAGGTGATAAACATCTTACCATGTTCCCATTGGTCATATCTATTGGAACAGTGTCTATTTAGAGCGTAGGTTCAAGTTTTGGTTGGGGGTTTTATGAATTCTTTTATATCTTTATATTAGTTCATTGTCAGATTATGAGATTATGATGTTGAAATGTCCTTTTTTAAAATATACTCTTTTGTTCAGTAAAATATCTTTTTTTTGTCTTGGTGCAGGTATCTTTTGCTTTGGCATAAGATTTTAATTCAATGAAGTCTCAGTTACTTTTGCTTTTTTTCCTTTATCAATGTCTCCAAAACTTCTCTATGGTCACTGCACATCACTGGTGTTGTATTCTATGGTCTCAAGTCTTACACACAATTTTAATCCATTTTGAGTGAATTTTTGTGTTTGGAGTTAGGTAGTTTAACTTTATTCTATTACAAACAACTGTCTATTTTTCTGAGCACAAATCATTGTAGAGATTATCCTTGCCCTATTACGTATTCTTGACTATTTATAATTAGTTGCTCATATGTGTGTGTGTTTATTTCTGGGCTGTCAGTTATGTTATATTGATCTATGTGCACTTTTTTCCAATTCCAATACCATATTATTTTAGTTGCTATCAAACTGTCACTGTCAAACGCTGTTCTCCTGTTTATCGATTTGCTCGAGCGGGTCCAGTAATGTCTTCATTTTTTTGAGACGGTTATAGTTTTAAATCGGGGAATGTGATGTTGCCATTTTGTTATTTTCTGCTCTGGAGTGTTTTTTTCTATTTGGGATTTTTTGCTCTAAATCATGATCATGACCATCCTGTTGTTCGTCGATTGCCTCGAGCAGGCCCCAGTAATGTCTCCTTTGTCCTAGCCCCAAGATTTTTTAAAAAGTGCTATATTAAAGGCTCTTCCAGGGTTAGGAGAATGAGACTCATCATTGTTACTGGTATTTGGCATATTGGGTACACCACGGGGAGTTTGCCAGACTCTGCCGTGTGGGCAGGTTACATTTGGAAACTTGCCAGTTTGTCCAAAGTAAGAATGAAATAATAAGGCCGCAAATGCGGCTGCGCACTTCCGGGAGCTGGGTTTTATAGTCTCTGGGTCTTGGCTGCTGATGGGATTACACAGCACCAGGGGGCCAGTTGGTGGGTGTGACCCCTGCCTACTGGAATTTGGAGGATCTGGGTGGAGGATGCTCAGCCCTGATCTAAGCAGGCTTGGAGATCTCAGCCCCGGGACCCTCATGCCTTTGTTCCTCTGCCAGTACCTTCATGCATGTGGAGAGTGGTCTCAGCATGGTGGTGGATGGTTCCGGAGGTCTTCGGCTACCGACGCCCTGGTTGGGGCGGGGAGGGAAACTCAACCCGCTTCCCTCCAAGGGGCCCTGGCGAGGACAGCCAGGCGCGGGGTCAGGAGACTCTAAATAAGCTTCATAAATATTTTCATTCTATGTATATGAAAAATGTTATTGGGATTTTGGTAGGAGTTATTTGAATCTGAATTTTTTTTAGGTAATATAACTTTTAAGAATGCTAATTATTATAATTTATGAACAACAAAATGTTTTTCTGTGTCTTCTGTTTTTTTCATCAATGTTATCTTATTTAATGTCACAATTCTCCACTTCTTTGGTTAAAATATTTTTCAATATCCAGTTATTTTAGATAACATTGAAAATAAAATTTTACTTTTTTCCCTCTTAGTTCATTATTTGCATATTTCTATGCAACAGATATTTGTATATTAATTTTTTAACTTTATTAATTTATTCAATTCTGCTGTTGAACTATTTATTATACTTTGAGTCCAGCTGTTACACTCATTACCGCACTTATTTCTATTTGGAGTATTTTTTCATACTTTCTGGGAGCATATTGGTATCTTTTTCATTGATTTCTTTGTGTCATTGGTTATCAATTGGATTGTTCCTTGGAAGTCTTTCTTGGGGAGTTTTGAAACTTATTTGGAAGACTTCTTGGCTCTTGTCATAATCTATCAATGTGGTTGAATCTTTCACTTCTTTATTATGCCCGGTGCTATGGGAGGGTAAAAGATGAAGATCCATATGTGAAGTGGCCTGAATGATGATCAGGAACTTAATGCTTACAAAATTGAGTCAGCCTGTGGCTCTGTATTTGTGTGGGTCTGGAGGTGTCTGGGAATTTTTGGCTGTAAGAATCCCATAGAAACTGCAATGCCAAGATCTCACAGACCTGTTTTCTGATCCAGCATTCCGAGTGGAGATGAAGTTGTCTGATTAACCTGAACAATGTCTGGGGGGGAGTGTTACAATAACATATTCAGTAAGAGCTGTTCTGTGAGATGGTTTCTGTAGCACTTGGGGATTTGCTTGTGAATGTTCAATCATAGCTGTGGACTTCATTTGTTCAACTCTGGGGTTTGGGTGGTAGGGCTAGCATTCAGACCACAAATGCCCCAGTTTCCTAAGCACTTATATTGGGAGGGCCAGTGGCAGTTGGGGGCTGTTTATCATCAGAGCTGGGCAGTGTCCATCTGGGCTATGTTCACACATGTGTATGTATGGGCAGGTAACGTGTGGTGTCCCAGGCCTGCCTGGAAACTGAAGCCTCTGCTACTACACTTGCCCTGTGGATTTAGCTATCTCTGTAGCTGGCCTGGTCTCTGTGCTATCTGGAAATCCTGATAGGCATGGCCTGTCTGCTGGCTGATGGCAATGAATTTGGGAGGGCTGAGTCCGTTGGCCGGGCTATGAGACTGTCAGCTGAATTAGTTAGCTGCCAACTTGCTCTGCTATTTGCCTGGGAAAGACTTCCCTCAGAAATGTCAGTTCCCACAGAATCACTAGGGGCAAGAGACAATTCCCAGTGCTGGCTCAACCCAAACATTCAGAGGTACTAGTTTCCTATTTAGGGAGTGAAAATGGAGCTAGCTATCTGGGAAGAGTGCATGCTCAGCATCCTCTTAGGAACTTGCAGTTGAAGTGTACAAATTTGGAGGCTAAAACTGAACTTCTCTATATTCCCCATCACATTTCTCTGCTGCCATTGCTGCTTCTAATTCCACAGTGAAGCTTCTTTCTGGAAGGGCATGACTGGATCCAGTGGCTTTTTCTGGCTGGGCTCAGAGAGGTTTCTGGAGGAGGCGAGCATAATGGTCTCTGCAGACAGCTGAATGTGCTGAAGTGGCCACAGCAACGACACCAATGTAGCTGGGACAGACATGTGCTGCATCTGATTTTGTTCTTTGCCTTGTTGAAGGAGTGTATCAAGTTTATTGGTTTATGAAGGTTGAACCATCCTTGTGTCCCTGCAATAATGCTTATGGCCAAGTTCGTGTTGACAAGGACACTGAAACCACCAATGCCTCTTTTGTCACATGTTCTGAGGAACAGTTCTTCTCCAGTGTTGAAAATGGCGTGATGTGATTGATGCCTTCTTGTCTTGGTCAGACCAATGATGTCGTACTTGATCTTTCTCGCTTGTACCATCAGGTCCTTGATGGATGCATCCGATGCCAGCGTACGTGCATTGAAAGTACAGACAATCATTGTTGTCCTTTGTTTTGGCAGCCTACTTTGGCATTGAGATTTTATCAGCCTCTCCTTCTTCATCCTTCATTTATTTATTTATTTATTATTTATTTCGAATACCCATCCCTCCACCAGTGCCCATTTCCCACTACTACAGATCCCAGTATCCCTCCCACTCCCCATCTCCCTCATCCCACCCTGCCTCTGTGGCAGGGCATTCCCCTTTGTTCTCTCTCTCCTTTTGGGTGTTGTGGTTTGCAAAAGAGTTAAGCCTGATTTTCAGGGAGAGATGTTGGATGATTTACTTTCCATTGATCACTTTGTATTTAAAGAGATGTTGTGCGGCTGCTTATGCGGCTGTGCAGTTTGGAAAAATATCCTGGTTCCTGCATGCTTGAGCTATGCTTGTAGAGGCTCATGGTCACCAGGGTTCCATCTGGGGAAGGTGGGATGCAGCACCTACCCCATCTGGGATCTCCCGGTGATGTCAGCTCTGTTTGGGACCTGGAGCATTCTCCGGAGCTGTGAGGCCTTCCAGCGACTTTCTTCTTTGTTGCTGTGTGCTGTAAAGATGGCGCTGGGGGGAAGTTGTGGGCGTGACTTCCAGAATCTTCGTGGGCGAGATACTCTCGGTAGCTTGCCGGTCTCTCTGAGATGAGTGGAGGAATCAAACCCGTGTTGGCCGAGTGCAGGCAAATGCCCTACCTGCTGTGCTATTGCTCCAGCCCATATGTTAAATATATAATATATATATATATTTGCCATGTATTATGCAATATATTTGACATCTATTATGATGAACTTTTCTCTACCCTCTTTGTCACTTTAAAATTTCATTCCTTTTTTTTTGTTTGGTAAATCTGGACTGGCAATTTAGCAAACTGAACTGCTTATCTTTATTTATCCAGTAGGTGGTACTGTGGCTTTATTTAATTAAAATTATTTTCATTTCCTATGGTATCCACATGTACATAGGCCTTGATGAACAGTTACTGATCTTGAGCTCCTGCTTCCCAGACTCCAGGGCCCTGGGTTGTGTTTGTGGTATGTTGATATTTCTGTACTCTGGGGCACCAAATCTGTGGTTCAATAATCTGTCTGTTGTTTGCAGGCAATACTATAGAAGTAAAAGATTCTGGGCTCAGAAGAATAGAACAGACGTGTGGAGTATCTCTGTTGCAAACATTTGATCAGGAATTTAAATTCCTGGTGGGTGTTCCTTTTGCACAGAGTGTGATCCTGAATGCTCAGCTGTGTAAGCCTGGTAGCTTTGCTATCTGTGATTTTCATTGTTGCACATGATATCTGACTGCACTGTGTGAGAGCACCATACAAAGGGGTGTGCACCACCAGTAGAAAGCTGCATGGGACCTGGAAGCATAATGCTTCTGCCCATGTATCTGAGCATGAACATGATCATGTTCTGTGACCAAAGCCATGATACATGTACTTCAGCTGAGTGAGATTCTGAATGATGGCAAGCATGTCTGCATGTACATTAACTAAAGAAGTAAAAACCTTGGTGAGCATTGTGGGCCTCATGAGTGAGCACTGAAATCTGATGTGTATCATGATGAGCACCATGGTTGAGCATCACAGTTAAAAACGTTCAAGCAATCAGTCAGGTGAGTGTGCAATGCCCAGTTATTGCAAATAAAGCAAAGAGAATGAAGAAGGAATGAAAGAATAGTTCTGAGGATAGAACGATTGTCCAGTGGATAGAACAGATGACCTGGGTTTGATCCCCGGCAACACATATTGTCCCCAAGCTCTCTGCTAGGAGTGATTCCTGACCACAAATTCAGGAGTCATCCCTGAGCACAGTAGGTGTGCCCCCCAAACAAAATGAAACCAAAAGTTATGAGTAGTGGAGGAGAGGATGTATCCATAAATCACTCCCTATTGTCCTCTGTGCTAGGATCTTGTCTTCCTTGCCAGGATATGGTCCTGTATCGATAACTATTGGATATTAACCCTAAGTATTTTCATTTCATCAGTGAATTGCCCCCTTTCCCCACTTTCCTCCCAGAGAAGCTTACAGTGCTCTTGTGATCACCCCTTATCCCCAAGTTTATCTTTCACCTTTCCTTTGTGTTTTACCCCTCATTGTCACAGTTCTTCAAGTCAGTCTTGGTGGTGTATAAGCCAAAACTTTCTGGTAAGTCTGAATTTTGTATTTGTAGTGAATTACTTGCTTTTCTATTTCCCCTATAACTTTTTCTTATTTTACTACAGAGCAACGTTGTTCTTTGCTTAAACACCGAAAGACCATTAATGCTGTTCTCCTAATATTTGGGAGTTGATTGACTCTGAAATATGTCTACTCCTGCATATCCATCATAATTACTTGACTCAGATTTCAGTTGCTGTAGTTCATAACACCCCAAAAGGGAGGTCCTGCCACGGGACTGGAATCGACCTGGGGAGAGGGGCAAAACTACCCCAACATTGAAATGGGACACTCTGTCTAGAAAGTATAAGTGGATGGTCTTGATGCAAGCTGCTGTGACTTCAGAGATAGGATCCCCCGCTCCCCCCGTGAGAAGGACAAGTTAAACTGGTCTGAGGACTTAGTCTGGAAGTTATTATAAAAGCCTTGCATGCTCTCAGAGAACTAAGAGCCCAGGGAACTAAGTTTGGGATCTTTATCTCTTTCTGTGTTTATCCAAACAATTGCAAATATTGGTAAGAAGTTCACTTAATTGTTTGATTTATTGTTTGATTAATTGATTTAAAAGTTTGTTATATACAACTAGAAGGAAAGAGAAAAACAATACAGATATCCCTGTGAGACAGAGCAACTCCTTGAGTTTATCTTCCCCAAAGAATTGCCTCTGCTGGAATGTTTTACCTCTGGAAATCTCATGGACATGCAGTCCTACACCTCTGACCCCTTCAGATGTTCTTTAAGTATGTTAGAAACTCTGCATTAAACTGGCCATTTTCAGCATCAGTCTGTGGTCCCCATCTCTTTGTCCCTGTGCTGGGGAGGCCTGGGGAGGACGGAGAAATGGCTCTCAATCACTGAATACATGCAGCATCTCAGCACTCACACTTCGTGAACACAGATAACGTTATCCCAATTCCTTTGTTACAGACTATACTAGGGCCATGGGCCTGTGTTATTTCACAGAGTACTCATTCTTGCATTCCAGAATTCCTGGATTGTAAAAATTGGCTGGATTGTAAAACTTGCCATCTATATAAACTTCTCATATATTTACCGCCAACCATTTTTTCAACCCACCTATATTCAGTGATTATGTCCCCTGTAGGCAGTTTTGGTTTCTGTTTAGGGTGTTTAGGGTGATCTTGTTCCTGTTTAGGGTGTTTAGGGTGTCTTCGACTCATTTGTATTTTTATTGTATTTTATTTATTAATTTTGAGGGCCACATCTGGTGGTGGTCAGGGCTTACTCCTGGCTCTGAGCTCACGGTTTTTCCTGGTGGAACTTGGGAGACCATATGTGATGCCAGGGATCGAACACAGGTTAGCAGGTAAATGCCCTACCCACTGTATTGTCACTCCAGCCCTATATAAATGTTTTGAATCACCATTCTCTAAGTGGGACCTAGTCCTGGCTATTTGACATTGTTCCTCTTGGGAGTGAAGTTCCTCTATGGCCATATTTGTGGTCAGTCTCAGCATGTATCACTTTAGGAATATGAAAGGTTGCAGGGCCAGGGAGGTTGGTGATGCACATGGGTAGCATGTAAAGCAAACTCCAGCTTTGATCCCTAGCACTGTGTGCATGTCCCAGAGCACCATTAGATGTAATGCTGGTGAGCCCCGAGCACCTGGTAGCTGGCCTAGCAGTATCTGCATGTTGGGTCAGAGCAGTGAATTGACGGGTCTGTACCACAACCTGAGCATCAGGGAACGGTCTCAGGACACTCAAGTATCAGTGGGTTGGCTCATATATGTATACACACATATATCTAAAGAATATTTTCTTACACGTGTAGATTGTATTCTATAAGTCTTCTATAACATTTCACATCTAGCCTAATATTTAACATCTAGTTCTATTTCTCCTACTATTCTAAGAGTTTTATTTAAAGAATTAGGATTGTAATTAAGAGTCATGCATTGCACCTGATTTAAAATCTTTTTTTAATTAAAAAAATTTAAATGATTGAATCACTGTCAGGTACACAGTTACAAAGCCATTCATGATTGAATTTCAGTCATACAATGTTCCAACCCCTACCTTCACCAGTGTACATTTCCTGACAACTATGTCTCTTTCCACTCTGCCAGTCTGCCTCCATGGCAAACACTTTTCTTCTCTCTCTCTCTCTCTCTCTCTCTCTCTCTCTCTTTCTCTCTCTCTGCCTCTCTCCCTCCCTCTCTCTTTCTCTCTCACTCTCTTTCTCACTCTCCTCCTCTTTTTCTCTTATTGGCACTGTGATTTGCAATAGTCATCTGCACATTGCTTTAATATATCTCCTTTTAGTACCCAGTTCTTGTACAGAGTGATCATTTCCAACTATCATTGTCATAGCAACCCCTTCTGATATTTAGAATCTCTTGACCAAGAATATTTAACAATTGACATTTGGAGTCCATTAGTTGTATAATACCTATTCCTGTTTTTTTTTTCTGATGTTACTATATGGTTGTATTCAACTTGTACTTCTAATTCTAACATTTTCTGTAAATTGTAGTTTAGCGTTAGAGGCTTTATTAGACTTGGAGTAAGGATTTTTGGCAAGAGTGTTTTGCACATGTTGTATATTTTATATTGCATCAGGTCAGATTGTACTGCTTTTAGAAATTGGTTGGTTATTTGTTTTAGGAAGTGACTAACAAAATTGTTATATTGTAAAAGTATACTTTTTACTTTTTAATTACTGAGTAATTTATGAGGAGAGTCTTTGTACCACAGGACTGCATATACACATATATATGTATCATATATACATATGTATGCATATATAGCACATATGTTTTTATGTACATATATTTTGGTAACCACACTTGGCAATGCACAGTGGTCTCTCCTGACTGGTTCATGGAATCATATGGGATGCTGGGTATTGAACCCAGGTTAGTTGCATGCAAGGTAAGTTCTCTACCTGTTGTATTTATTCTCCAACCCTGATCTATAGGACTATTTTCATTAATGGTTTTAGCTGACAATTCACTGACAATCGTTGTCTAAATCAATTTTTACAATAGGTGTTGAGATCCAATAATTTTCAAATTTCATGACTACTTTTACTTTTAAAAATGAAATATGAATTTTATTTCTTTTCTCTTTCTGCCCTTTTCTCTTTTAATTTTTTAATTTAATTTTTAGAAAGTTGTTCACAATAAGTTATTACATTTAATATTCCAACACCAATCCCACTACCATCACTACCATCCTGGACGGATCTTCCCAACACCTTTTATTTGGTGCTCCCTTCTCTATCTGAGCTGGCAAGGAAATCATCTTAATCCCATTTTATCTTTCCAGTCCCCTCTTGAATCTTTTGATTGTGGTTTTGCAGTTGCTTACTCATTCCCACCACCATATTCAAATGTTTCCACCCAATCCCCAAAGCAGGATCTAAATAATTTATTTTGATTGCTTGTTATGAATAATTCACCAAAAATGATCCAAAAAATTTCCTAAGAGGAAACTGTGTGAAGATTGTTGTATTTCACCCTGCAGCCATTAATCTCTTGTATAAGAGATTATTAGCATGTTGTTAAAGGTTGAGCTTTGTGTGCTAACATATATATGTATATATATATATATATATATATAAAATTTTTTTCTGAGATTGGTTGCCTTCTACTTTACATGCAATCAAATGTGGTGTGCTACTCTTGGTACATCAGGGTGTAGAGTATAAAATGTCACTCCAGGAATTCTAAAATTTTGAATACAGTGTTACAGCTAAAGTTAATTTAATTTTTTTAAAACTAGATGGCCACCTTGGGGTCCAGAGGCAACGCTGTGGTGGTGTTGCTCTCGTGTTGTTCTCTTCTGAGAGATTTATTTGTGAGTCTCTGGATATGGTGCCAGAGGCAGTTCATGGGCATAACTACCAGGCTCCTGGAAGCACAGAGAGAGGGGGACAGGTTGCCCATTCCCGGCTCGAGATTTCAGTCACAAGTCCTGCATACCTGGGTTTTTCAGCAGATTCACTCATGGATGAGGTTCATCTGAGCCCATGGAAACCGGTTGTGAGCACGGGGCAACTGAATTCAGGTGGCTTTTGGCTGCCTGGGCTCTGTTGAGGTGGGTGGGTGAACTCAATTGCCCTCTCCTGGTTTTTCTGGTCGAGACAGCCTGGCTTGTGGTTTGGAGGCGTCTCTGTAACATGATGCTCTCTCGTTATTCTCTTTCAAGAGATTTATTTGAGAGTCTCTGTCCTTCTCTCTCTTGAGTCCTTTTTCTCTTTGTTCTTTTGTGTCACACAAGGCAATGCTCAGGAGTTTTTCCTGGCTTTGTGCTCAGGAGTCAGTTCTGATAGTTTTCAGGAACCTTATGTGATGCCAGGGATTGAATAAGGATAGGCTGCATGCAAGGCAATCATCTTTTTTTTTTTTAATTTTTATTAGTTAAACACTATGAGGTACAGTTATAGACTTACAAATTTTTGTGCTTGGGTTTCAGTTATACAATTATTGAGTACCCATCCCTCCACCAGTGCCCATTCTCCACCACCACTAAGCCCAGTATCCCTCCCACCCCCCATTCCCCCATCTCACCCTGCCTCTGTGGCAGGGCATTCCCTTTTGTTTTCTCTCTCCTTTTGGGTGCTGTGGTTTGCAAAAGAGGCAATGAGTGGCAATCATGTTCAGTCTATAGTCTACTTTCAGCATGCATCTCCCATCCTGGACGGATCTTCCCAACACCTTTTATTTGGTGCTCCCTTCTCTATCTGAGCTGGCAAGGAAATCATCTTAATCCCATTTTATCTTTCCAGTCCCCTCTTGAATCTTTTGATTGTGGTTTTGCAGTTGCTTACTCATTTAGTTATTGCAACTATCTCAGTCATTATTTTTGAAGATATTTATTTCAAGGGCCAGTGGAATCGCTTTCAAGCTAACTTTGGGCTCTTCCTGACTAGTTTTTGTCAATCTTTGAATAATTTCTTGATTTTTTGACTTAGCAAGATTCCCCACTCATTTTATACATTATTTTTTGTCCAATACTTAAAATAAAATTTTTCTCACCCACTCTTCTTGGCACAGGAATCCAAGCATCCATATTAATAGAAAATTAAATACTAAAATCTAGAGTCTAGATATTATTCTCATAGCTGTAAAATTATTCTTGCATTTTTATCCTTTTTGGTGACTTTAGGAATGAATACATTTACAAAATTTTAAGTTCAAACTGATATTTGTAAAACAACACTAAATTTTTCATTTCATCATTACATTTTCTTATGGGATTATTTTTTTCTTGTAGAGTTTATCCGGTGTCTTGTATATCTTTGTACCACCTTATGAGAAGGGTATTGGGTGAATATCCTGTCCCATTCTGTAAGCTGTCTTTGATCCTTGGTCACTCTTTCTTTCTTTCTTTCTTTCTTTCTTTCTTTCTTTCTTTCTTTCTTTTTTCGTATTTTTTAATAATGTAGGAGTACTGCTATTTGTTCAGCCATTGATTAAGCTGATTGAATTGGACATGCACTCCACACCACTTTTTAATTTTATTGTATCACTGCTAGATAGAGTTACAAAGTTTTCATGTTTGAGATTCAGCCATACATTGATGAAACACCCATCCCTCCACCAGTGCACATTTTCCACCACCAATGTCCCAAGTATCACCCCCCACTCACATACATATACATCGCAGTCCACATCCTGCCTCAATGACAGCCAATTTCCCCAATACTCTCTCTCTAATTTGGGACATTAATTTTGCTCTAATTTTCCCACCACCATCCCACTACCTGCCAGGGCAAACACTTGATAATATATTTTTAAATTTTTATTTATTTTTATTTTTTATTTTATTTTATTTAGTTTTTATTTTTTTGCTCGAGCGGGCCCAGTAACGTCTCCATTGGAGACTTTGTTGTTACTGTGTTTGGCATATCGAATACGTCATGGGGAGCTTGCCAGGCTCTGCCGTGCAGGCGAGATACTCTCGGTAGCTTGCCGGGCTCTCCGAGAGGGGTGGAGGAATCGAACTTGGGTAGGCCATGTTGGCTGCATGCAAGGCAAATGCCCTACCGCTGTGCTATCGCTCCAGCCCATTTTTTAATTTTTTAATTTTTTTATTAGTGAAACACCATGAGGTACAGTTATAGACTTATAACTTTTTGTGCTTGGGTTTCAGTTATACAATGATCAGGTACCCATCCCTCCACCAGTGCCCATCCTCTACCACCACGGGTCCCAGCATCCCCCCCACCCCCCATTCCCCCCGTCCCACCTTGCCTCTGTGGCAGGGCATTCCCCCTTGTTCTCTCTCTCTTCTTTTGGGTACTGTGTTTTGCAAGAGAGACATTGAGTGGCAATCATGTTTGGTCTATAGACTACTTTTAGCATGCTTCTCCCACCCTGGAAGGGTCCTCACAACACCCTTTATTTGGCGCTCTCTTCTCTATCTGAGCTTCCTTTTCACCTAGCACGTGTGGCTGGCCTTCAAGTCTCTAATACCAAAAGGAAACAAAGACACCACAAGAAAAGAAAATTACAGGCCGATATCCCTGATGAACACGGATGCGAAGATTCTCAACAAAATACTAGCCAATAGAATTCAACAACTCATCAAAAAGATCATACATCATGACCAAGTGGGATTCATCCCAGGGATGCAAGGATGGTTCAACATTCGGAAATCAATCAACATAATCCATCATATCAACAAAAGAAAAGATAAAAATCATATGATCATATCAATAGGTGCAGAGAAAGCATTTGACAAGATCCAGCACCCATTCATGATGAAAACCCTTGCCAAAATGGGGATAGAGGGGACTTTACTCAATATAGTTAAAGCCATATACCACAAACCTACAGCAAACATCATCCTTAATGGGGAAAAACTGAGGCCCTTCCCCCTAAGGTCAGGGACGAGACAAGGATGCCCACTCTCTCCACTACTGTTCAATATAGTACTGGAAGTACTTGCAATAGCGATTAGGCAAGAAAAAGATATTAAAGGGCATCCAGATAGGGAAAGAAGAAATCAAGCTCTCACTATTTGCAGATGATATGATACTATACTTAGAGAACCCTAAAACCTCTACCAAGAAACTCCTAGAAACAATAGGCTTGTATAGTAAATTGGCAGGCTATAAAATCAATACCCCAAAATCCATGACTTTCCTATACGCAAATAGTGAAAGAGAAGAAAGTGACATGAAGAAAACAATCCCATTCACAATTGTGCCCCAGAAAATCAAGTACCTAGGAATCAGCTTAACTAAGGAAGTAAAGGACCTGTACAAAGAAAACTACAAAACGCTACTTCAGGAAATAAAAGAGGACACGAGGAAATGGAAAAATATCCCCTGTTCATGGATGGGGAGAATCAACATTATCAAAATGGCAATACTTCCCAAAGCACTGTACAAATTCAATGCGATCCCTATAAGGATACCCATGACATTCTTCAAAGAAATGGAGAAAACACTCCTGAAATTTATATCGATAATATATTTTCCATAGCTCATTTTGAACATGAGAGCTCACGTGGGTGGGTGCGATTGTAAATGTAAATTCCTAGGTTGTAAATGGTTGGGTCCCAGAGACATCTCTGTATGGCACTAATCCATTTTGGGATTCAATTGGGAGCCTTTGGGCCAGGGCTGTTGGTGCGCTAAGATGGCATCAGGAGGCAAATTGTGGGCGTGTCACTGTTTCTTTTGACATGCAGAAGCTTCTTAGTTTAAGATAGTTCCATTTGTTTATCTTTGCTTCCACTTGTTTGGTCAGTGGTTTTTCATCTTTGAAGATACTTTTAGCTTCAATGTCATGAAAGGATTTGCCGATCTTTTCTTCAATGTATCTTATGAATTCTGCTCTGATGTTGAGGTCTTTAATCCATTTTGATATGACTTTTTTTGGGGGGGGGTCACACCCAGCGATGCACAGGAGTTACTCCTGGCTCTGCACTCAGGAATTACTTCTGGTGGTGTTTAGGGGATCATATGAGATGCTGGGAATTGAACCGGGTCAGCTGTGTGCAAGGCAAATGCCCTACCTGCTGTGCTATCACTCCAGCCCTTGATATGACTTTTGTGCCTGGTGTTAGGTAGAGGTCTGAGACTGTTCTTTTTTTTTGCTGTCCAGTTTTGCCAGCACCATTTGTTAAAGACGTTTTCCTTGCTCTGCTTTTATATTTCTTGCTCTCTTATCAAAGATTAGATGACCATATATTTGAGGGTGTGTTTAAGGATATTCAACCCTATTGGATTGATCTGTGAATTGGTCTTTATTTCAGCATGCTTTTAAAAATTATTACCATTTTGTAGTACAGTTTGAGGTGGGGACCAACATAAATCCCGTCCATAAGGAATGGATGAAGAAGAGAAACCAGAACCTCTACAGGGAATACCCACATATAGAATCTCTTTGATAAAGTATTCAGAGATGAAATGTTGAGGATGTTCAATGAATTCAAAGAAATGGTGGAATAGAAATTCAGTAAATTAAAGGAGGATATGAAATAAACAGTGGAACAGACAGCCAATAAAAATGAGCATAAATAAGAAAGTTACAAACAGAAGAGTCACTAGTAAAAATCTTCTTAGATGAAATTAAAATCTCAGTGGGTGCCCTCAACAATAGAATTACAACAGCCAAAAACAGAATCAGTGAGCTTGAAGATGAGTTGCAGAAAGCACACAGGCAACAACAAACAATGCAGAAAGACCTCAAAATAGTTCAAGGGCGAATAAGAAACCTAGGGGATGAATTCAAGAGGAAAAACACAAGAATCATTGAAGTACCAGAAAGACAGGGAGGCAACCCCGATTGTGTCACGGTCACGGTCCTTCCGTTGTTCATCGATTTGCTCGAGCGGGCCCAGTAACGTCTCCATCATGAGACTTGTTACTGTGTTTGGCATATCGAATACATCATGGGTAGCTTGCCAGGATCTGCCATGCGGGCGAGATACTCTCGGTAGCTTGCCAGGCTCTCTGAGAGGGGCGGAGGAATCGAACTTGGGTCAACCATGTTGGCCGCTTGTAAGGCAAATGCCCTACTGCTGTGCTATCGCTCCAGCCCCGATGGTGTAGTGACAGTTAAAGGTATCATTGCAAAAAAAAAAAAAAAAGGTATCATTGCTGAGAAGTTCCCAGAGCTGGAGAATGAAGGCATTCAGATCCAAGATACACAAAGGGTTAAAAGTGACCGTAATAAAAAAAACTCCAAGACATATAATAATTAAAGTGATGAATACCACAGATAAGGACACAACACTGCAAGCAGCAAGGTCGAAGAAGGAAATCACATACAAAGGAGCATTCTTTAGATTTACAGCAGACTTATAGGAAAACATCCGAGCCGAAGACAGTGATGGGATAGAGTGAAAAAACTCAATGAAATGAAAACCTCACCAAGAATGCTTTATCCAGATAGACTTTCACTCAGACTCAAAGGAACAATACACTATTTTGTGGATAAACAACAGCTTAGGAACGTCGTAGACTCAAAATAAACCTTAAGAGAAGGCCTGAAGGGGTTCTGTGAGACAAGACAAACCCGACTAGCACAATAAACTTCTACAGAAAGATGGCACAAAACCCCATGACAATAATCTCTCCCAATGTCAATGGTCTAAATGCACCAATTAAGAGACAGAGAGGGGCAAAGTGGATTCAGAAACTGAACCCAACATTCTGCTGCCTACAAGAAACATATCTGAACAGTCAGAACAAACACAGACTCAAAGTCAAAGATGGAAATCAATCCTTCAAGCAAGCAACTCCCCCCAAAAAGTCAGGGTGATCATAGTATTATCCAACAACATAGATTTCAGGCTGAAAAAAATTAGAAGGGACAGAGAAGGCCACACACTCCTAAACATATACACACCCAATGATAGACCAGCAAAATACTTAAAACAACTGCTAACAGACCTCAAAGGGGATGTTGGTAGCAACACAATAGTAGACAAAGACTTCAACAGCACCTTATCACCTCCTAATAGATCAATAAGGCTAAAACTCTGGAAGGAAGTACTGGTTCTGAAGGAAGAAATGGAAGAGAAAGGGCTAGTAGATATATACAGGGCTTTCCATCTCCCAAAACCAATTACACACTCTTTCACAGTGCACATGAAACATTTTCCAAGATAGACCACATGCTGGGTCACAAAACATACCTTAATAGAATCAGGAAGATAGAAATGGTATCAACTCTCTTTTCAGACCATGATGCACTGAAGATAGAAGATAATCACACACAGGAACAGAGAATCAAATCAAACAGCTGGAAATTAAACAGCTCAATGTTGAACAACCAGTGGGTCAGAGAGGAAATCAAGAAAGAAATCAAAAGATTCCTGGAAACAAACGAGACACGTGCTACCAGAATTTGTGGGACACAGCTAAAGCAGTGTTAAGGGAGAAAATGTATAGCTCTGCAAGCGTTTCTCAGGAATGAAGTAAGGGCACACATAAATAACTTGACTTCGCAGCTTAAGATCTTAAAAAATTACTAGAAAAAAGGAGCCCAAACCAGTTAGGAGGAAAAAATAATACTTAGAGCAGAAATCAATGAGCTGGATTCTCAAAAAACAATCAATGAAACCAAAAGCTGGTTCTTTGAAAAAATAAGCAAGATTGATAAACCGCTAGTAAGACTTACAGAGAGAGAGAGAGAGAGAGAGAGAGAGAGAGAGAGAGAGAGAGAAAGAGAGAGAGAGACAGAGAGAACCCTAATAAACTGAATCAGATATGAAAAGTGGACATCACAACAGAAACCAAAGAAATTCAAAAGATCACCAGAGATTACTTTGAAAGTCTGTGTGTCATGAAACAAGAGAACCTAGAAAAAATGGATAAATTCCTGGATTCCTATAACTTCCCAAGGCTGAAGCAAGAAGATCTGGAATACCTAAATAGACCTATCACTATCAAGAAAATTGAAAGTGTAATCAAAAGTGTTTCCCAAAACAAAAGCCAAGGTCCAGATGGATTCACGAGTGAATTCTTTCATTAATGAGAACCTATTGCCAGTCCTTTTCAAGCTCTATCAGGAAACTGAAGAAACAGAAACTCTCCCAAACAGTTTCTATGTGGCACATATCACCCTAATACCAAAAGCAGACAGAGACACTACTTAATCACTTAACTTCCCGTTAGTCGTCGATTTGCTTGAGCGGGCGCCAGTAACGTCTCCATTTGTCCCTGTTGCGTGCTAGTGTAGCCCAATGGCATCTGTTCGCTCCGGGAACATGAAGGGCCTCAAACCGATCGTTCATGATCTTGAGGAAGAAGTCTGACCATCTGGTAGGTGGGCGGCCACACGGTCTTTTGACATCCCGTGGAATCCGGTCGGTAACAGCTCTAGTCCAGCGGTCGTCTTTAAATCTCATTACGTGACCAGCCCATCTGATTTTCGACACCTTGGCAAATGAGACAGTGTCCCTGATTCTTGATTGTCGACGGATGTCAGAACTCCGGATTCTTTCTCTCATTTGAGTGAAACGTGATATTCCAAGCATAGCTCTTTCTATTCTTCTTTGGGAGACCTGAACAGCGTTCTCATCTTGTTTGCGTAGGGCCCAGGTCTCTGAGGCATATGTTAATGCAGGAAGAACAGTGGAATCAAAGAGATGTGCCGGGAGCTGGAGGTTCTTCGTCCTCTTAGCTATTTCTTCGACGTTCTTGAAAGCGTTCCAAGCCACTCTCTTCCTCCTGCGCAGCTCGTGTGCCAGGTCATTTGTCATGTTGACCTCTCGACATAGGTACACATAGCTGTTGCATTCAGAGATGGTCGTTCCCTTGAGAGCGAATGGGGCGTCAGGAACAAGGCTGTTTCTCATAAACATTGTCTTCGTAAGATTCAGCTGTGGTCCTACCTTTCCACACTCACGGTCAAAGTCGGCCAGCATTTGTGCCACTTGGCTGATGTTTGGTGTTATTAAAACAATGTCATCAGCAAAGCGGAGGTGGTGTAGTTGCCGACCATCTATCTTCACTCCCATTCCTTCCCATTCCAGTCATCGCATGTTGTTCTCGAGGGTGGCACTGAAGAGTTTCGGTGAAATGGTATCACCCTGCCGCACTCCTCTCTTGACGTCAACGATCACTTCTTTGTAGAATGGTGAGATCCTGGTAGTGAATCCGCAATAGAGCTCACGGAGGATCCTGATGTATTGAGCTTGAATGCCCTGATTGGCTATGGCTTCAATGACCGCTTCCGTCTCAACAGAATCAAAGGCCTTCTTTAAATCAATGAACGTTAAACAGAGCGGCATCTTGAACTCCCGAGAAACCTCAATGAACTTGGTTATCGTGTGGATATGGTCGATGGTGCTGAATCCTTTGCGGAACCCTGCTTGCTCGCATGGTTGTCCTTCATCTAGTGTTCTGCCAATCCTATTTAGGATGACTCGAGTGAACAACTTGTAGAGGACAGACAATAGGCCGATCGGGCGATAGTTGCCAATGTCACTACAGTTGCCAATGTCACTACAATGTCACAGAGACACTACAAAAAAAGAAATTTACAGACCAATATCCCTGATGAACGTGTCTGCAAAGATCATCGACAAAATATTAGTAAATAGAATGCAACAACTCATTGAAAAGATCATACACTACGACCAGGTGGGATTCATCTCTGGGATGCAATGATGGTTGAACATTCTCAACTCAATCAACATAATCCATCATGTCAGTAAAAGAAAAGATAAAAACCATATAATCATATCAATAGATGCAGAGAAAGCATTTGACAGGATCCAGCACTCGTTTATGATGAAAACTCTCAGCAGAATGGGAATTGAAGGAACTTTCCTAAACATAGTCAAAGCCATGTACCACAAGCCCTCAGCAAGCATTACTTTCAATGGGGAAAAACAAAAAGTCTTCCCTCTAATATCAGGGACAAGATAAGGATGCCCACTCTTGCGACTTTTATTCGACATAGTACTGGAAGTACTCACCATAACAGTTAGGGAAGGAAAAGATATTAAGGGCATCCAGATAAGAAAGAAAAAAATCAAGCTCTTAATATTGCAAATGACGTGCATCCTCCACCCAGATCCTCCATATTCCAGTAGGCAGGGGTCACACTCACCAACTGGACCCCTGGTGCCGTGTAATCTCACCAACGGCCAAGACCCAGAGACTATAAAACCCAGCTCCCGGAAGCGACATCTTATTATCTCATTCTTACTTTGGACAAACTGGCAGGCTACTGAATGTAACCTGCCCACACGGCAGAGTCTGGCACACCCCCCGTGGCATACCCAATATGCCAAATACCAGTAACACTGATGGGTCTCATTCTCCTAACCCTGAAAGAGCCTTGAATATGGCACCTTTTTAAAAAATCTCAGGGCTAGGATGAAGGAGACATTACTGGGGCCTGCTTGAGGCAATTGACGAACAACAGGATGGTCGTGATCGTGATCGTAACGTGATACTATACTTAGAGGAGCCCTAAAGCCTTTACAAGAAGCTCCTAGAAACAATAGACTTGTATAGGAAACTCGCAGACTATAAAATCAATAACCAAAAGTCCATGGCCTTCTTATATGAAAATAACGAGAAACAAATGAAAGTAATATGGAGAAAATAATCCTGTTCACAATCATGCCTCAGAAAATCAAGTAATTGAACCAGCTTAACTAAGCAAGTAAAGGACATGTACAAAAAAAAACTACAAAACACTACTTCAAGAAATAAAAGAGGACAGGAGGAAATGGAAACACATCCCCTGTTCATGTGTTGGGAGAATCAACATTGTCAAAATGGCAATATTCTCTAAAGCATGATACAGATTCAATGCCATCCGATAAGTATACCCATGCCATTTTTCAAAGAAATTGATCAAACACTCCTGAAATTCATGTGGAACAATAAGCCCCCATGAATAGCTAAAGCAATGCTTGGCAAGGAGGTCTTAACTCTTGTAGTATCTCTATAGTTTTATGTCTCTGGCCCCTTACCATTTCAGATTAATGTTGTTGTGTCCTGGGTTAGATGCCCAGGAGTGGAGTCAATAGGACATATGGAGTTTCTATTTGTAATGTTTTGACAATTCTTCAGAACATTTTCTAAAAGTGCTGAGCCATGCAACAGTCCCATCAACAGTGAATGAGAATTTCTTTTTCACCCCCATTCCCATTAACACTATTACTTTTTTTTTTTAAAATTTGTTTTTGTTTTGGGGCCACATCTGGTGATGCTCAGTGATTACTCCTGGTTCTGTACTCAGGAACTACTCCCAATGATGCTCAGGGGACCGTATGGGATGCTGGGAATCAAACCCAGGTTGGCTGCATGCCAGGAAGTGCTCTACCCACTCACTGTATTATATCTCTGGCCCAGTACTTACTATTTCTGGTTTTGTTTTTGTTTTGTTGATAAAGATCCTTCTCGCTGGAGTGATTTGTTTTGATTTGGTCATCTTTATATGTCTGTTTTGTTTGTATTGGGCCACACTCAGCGATGCTCAGGGCTTACACCTGGCAAGATGGTTGGGGGAGAGGGAGGAGAACGTGGATGAAATCCGGTCTAGCCCGTGCAAGTTAAGCACCATACCCCCTATACTATTATTCAGGCCTCTCTTTATGTTATTTTTGAGGACATGTCCATTAATTTCCTCTCCCCATTAAAAAAACGCTGCTCGGTGTGACCCCAAAACAACAACAAAAAATTGTTTTGAGGGATGGTTATATCTAACTATGCTCAGGGTTTACTCCTGGCTCTCCTCTCAGGGCGTCATTCCTGGTGGTGGTCGGGGGAATATAGCACTGTAGCACTGTCTTTCCATTGTTCATCGATTTGCTCAAGCGGGCACCAGTAACATCTCCATTGTGAGACTTGTTGTTACTGTTTTTGGCATATCGAATACACCTCGGGGAGCTTTCCAGGCTCTGCGGTGCGGGTGAGATACTCTCAGTAGCTTGCGAGAGCTTGTTCTGAGAGAGACAAAGGAATTGAACCCGGGTTGGCTGTGTGCAAGGCAAACGCCTATCTGCTGTGCCAGCTGTGGAATATATGTTGAATAATAGTGTTGATGTTAGTCTCAGAGAAACTTCGCGATTCCTGTTTCTTTCACTTCCTAGAAGAACTTGAGGAAATGGGCAATTGATCCTCTGAAGGTTTAAAAGAATTCTCTCATAAACCTACCTGACCATGGGCTTTTGTTCTTGAGGAAGTTTTTGATACTAACCCTACTTCTTTGATGGTGTTGAAGTTTACTTTGATGTTATTGAGGTTGATGGTATTGATAGTATTCAGGTTTACTGCTTCCTCCTGACTTAGTCTTGGAGGTTCCAGGACTCTAGAAATTCATCTATTTCTTCCAGACTTTCCAATGTAGTGGCATAAATTATTCATAATAATCTTATGTGATTTTTGCATTTCTTATGTTTTTGTTGTAATTTCATCCCTTTCCTACCTGATTCAATTTATTAGGGTTTTTTTTCTCTCTTTTTTTGTGAGTATAGCTAATAATTGATCAATTTTATTTTTTCTTCCACAAAACCATTCTTGGTTTCGTTAATCTTTTGTAATGTGTTTTTGATTTTTTTATCATTGATTTGTCCTCATGTTTTATTATTTCTCTACTTCTGCTAACTTTGGGTTCCCCTTTTCTAGTTTCTTGAGGTTTGAAATTAAAACATTTATTTACACCTTTCTTGTTTTATGATGAATATCTATTTGATACTTTTATTCTTCAGACTGTGAAATTCAAAATACATACAGCACAGTAATGCAGTGATTGTCTTCAACTGACTTATTTTACATAGCAGAATGCCCTCTGGATACCTCCAGGTTGTTGAAAATGGCAATATTTCTTGTATTTTGTTTCATATATGCAGTTATTTACAGTTCTTAGCTATTGTAAGTAAAGTTAAAATAAATATGAGGGTTGACATATCTCTGTAGTGTTTAATATTTTTTGAGTGGGGGAAATACTGAAAAGTAAATTAACTGGTATATAAGTCATTTTTGTTTTTAAAGTTTTGAGGAATGTACACACTGTTTCCATAATGACTCATTAATTTACATTCTCATGACAGTATACTTTTGGAAAGCAGCCATCTCACAGGTGTGAGATGATATTTCATTGTGATTTGATTTGCATTTCCCTAATTATAAGAGGATGAGCATATTTTCATGTGAGTATTGAGCACCTGTGTAGCTCCTTGATGTTTTCCTGAATTTGACATCTCTTTCTATGTTTTACTAAGCCTAAAAGTTTGCGTTTTAAATTCTAATATGAATTTTAATTTTATTTTTTATGTACTTCAATTTCTTAATCCAAAAATTCTTCTTCCAGAGATGTGCTTTGTTAGTTGTGGGCAAATATCTTCTCCCAGACTATGAAGTGCCTTTATATTTGAGTTGTTTATATTGTGGTGCAGAAGTTTCTTAATTAGATGCAGTCCCGTTTGTTTATCTCTGCTTCTGTTTGCTTGGCCAACAGGATTAAGTCATTGAAGATGAAGCTAGAGTCTATGTTATAAAGGATTTTGCCTATGTTTTCCTCAATATAATATATAGACTGAGATCTATATCAAAGTCTTTAATCCATCTTGAATTGACCTTTGGGGGGGTCCACACCCAGAAATGCTCAGGGGTTACTCTAGGTTCAGTTTCCAGGAATCACTCCTGGCGGGCCTCAGGTAAACATGGGAATGCTGGGGATTGAACCCGGATCCGCCATGTATTAGGCAAGTGCCCTGCCCGCTGTGGTATCTGTCTTCTTGAAATGACCTTTGTTCTTGGTGTGAGAAAAGGGTCTAAGTTCATTTTTCTACTCATATCATGACAGTTTACCCAAAACTATTTGTTGAAGAGATTTATCATGTTCTATATCATACTCCTTGCTCCTTTGCCAAAGATTAGCTGTCCATAGATCTGAGCATCTGTTTTTGGGCTTTTAGTTCTATGCCATTTTTCTGGGGGGTATATCTTTCTTTATTCCAGTACCACACTGTCTTAATTACTTTATAGCATAATTTAAAGTTAAGGAAAGAGAAATATCACATCTTCTGTCACTGGGTAAAGGATATGAAAGCATTTTAAAAAAATTTTTTATTAGTGAAACACCATGAGGTACAGTTGTAGACTTACAAATTTTTGTGCTTGGGTTTCAGTTATACAATGATCGAGTACCCATCCCTCCACCAGTGCCCATTCTCTATCATTTACATTTTTTTAAAAAAATTTTTTGTTAGTGAAACACTATGAGGTACAGTTGTAGATTTACAAATTTTTGTGCTCGGGTTTCAATTGTACAATTGTACAATCCTTCCATCAGTTCCCATTTTCCATCACCATGGGTCCCAGTATCCCTTCCACCTCCCATCCCCCAATCCCACCTTGCCTCTGTGGCAGGGTATTCCCTTTTGTTCTCTCTCTCCTTTTGGGTGTTGAGGTTTGCAAAAGAGGCATTGAGTGGCAATCATGTTTGATCTATAGTCTACTTTCAACATGCATCTCCCATCCTGGGAGGATCCTCCCAACACCCTTTATTTGGTGCTCATTTCTCTATCTGAGCTCCCTTCCCCCCCCCTTTCCCCCCTTTTCTCCCTTTTCCAACCTCTTCATCTGCTTGAGGTCACAACTCCAGGACATCAGGTGATAGAGATCAATTCCTGTGTGGCTGGCCTCCAAGCCATGGAGCAAAACTCCTGGTACTAATCTCGTCCACGCTTGGGTATTAGTCTCCTATTTTGTTACTTTAAGCACAGCGGGTAGGGCGTCTGCCTTGCACGCAGCCAACATGGCCGACCCGAGTTCGATTCCTCCGCCCCTCTCGGAGAGCCCGGCAAGCTACCGAGAGTATTCGATATGCCAGACACAGTAACAACAAAGTCTCCAATGGAGACGTTACTGGGCCCGCTCGAGCAAATCGATGATCAACGGGAGGGCCTCTCTACATGTTCCCCAGATGAATGCAATCTTTCTATGTCTATCCCTCTCTTTCTGACTCATTTTGCTTAACATGATACTTTCCATGTAGTACCACTTATAAGAAAGCATTGTTTTTAAGGGATATTTGCATCACATTTTTCACAATTGCTAAAATATGAAATCAAACATCATGGCCTTTAGTAAATTACTAGATAAACAAGCCTTGCCCTATGCACTTATTGGATGCTACTATCAGATTTTAAAAAAAGATAGAATCATGATATTTGGAATAAGAAAGATGGAATTTGAGGTGACTTTGCTAAGTGAAACAAAGAATTGAAAGACAAACCCAGACTAAAGCAATTGAACTGCAACCAAACAAATAAACAAACAAACCCAAAAAGCAAAAAAATAACCACTTTACTCAATGCCTTATACAGATTGAATGCTATCTCCTCAGGATATTCAGTAAGAACTAAGTCCTGATATGCTAAATGCAGATGATCACCAGGCTTCGAATGCTTTCTCCTTGATGGTGGCCTCACAGGAAATTCTACTACACAGAAAACTCCCAAGAACCTTATGGAAGCATACTTGGCTAAGCAAACTCCACATTCCGCTGCAAGCATCTGTTCCCAAACTTTCTTTGATTTTATGAAACTCTCTCCTCTCTCTGGAGAAGCCTGGATTGTTTCTTGAGTGAATTTTCTCTTTTCTGCCTTTTAATAAAATTCCTTCATTGTTTTGTTTCCGAATTTTTTTTCTGTGACAGTAGACAATGAAGTGGGGAAACCTGGACAAAGTCTGCACTGATTTCTCTTTTTCTGCAAAGACCAAACCTCTTCATCTGCTTGAGGTCACAACTCCAGGACATCAGGAAAGAGACCAATTCCTGTGCTCTCTGGAGGTAGTGGACCTCACCTATAGCCTGGTCACTGCCTTAGTGGGCTAGCAGGATCCTGGTGTCTATGCCGTGCAGGTTTTCATGGAAAACTTTTTACTAGTCCTAAGCCCTGCAGGACAATTCTGTGGCGAACTGGAGTGGCACCAAAGCAGGAGACCAATAGCTTCCTCGAGGTGACAACTTCCTCAAGCACTGGCTTTCCACGCTTCCCACCACTCCAGGGATGGCGAGAAAATGCAAGCACAAATCCTCCCAACTTGGTCATCTTCCTTCGGATCTTTTTTGTTTGTTTATTTGTTTTTGTTTTTGGATTTTCTCTGGGCTTACTCCTGGCTTGGTGTTTGATGCTCATGGACATTATTTTAAATGGTGTAGTTTTCAATTTCTTTCTCCCATGCTTCATTATTTGTGTATAGAAATGTTTCCATTTTTCCAAAAATTGGTTTTGTAGCAGCTACTTTGCTGCGGTGACAGTTTTTGAGAGTATTGTAGCAGAATTTTTAAGGATCTCTGTAATATTACTGTGTCATCTCATAATAGGATAGTTTAACCCTCTAATTGGGATTTCTTTGATTTCTTTTTCTTGCATAATTTCTGTTGTGAGAACTTTCAATCGATATTATATGAATCACCATGCCCAAGCTGTGGTTCATTCTTTCTATGCCCATTTTGTTGAGGATATTTATTGTCAATGAATGTTTAATGTCATCAAAAGCTTTCTCTGTATCAACTGATATGATCATCTAATTTTTTTTGGTGTATGTAATTTGAGCATATTAGCTGATATTTGCATCCTTGGAGTGAATTCCACTTGATCACGGTGTTTGATACTTTTAATGTATTGTATTCAGCTTGCTAAGATCTAGTTGAGGATATCTGTACTGATCATCAGGGATATTGGTCTGTAATTTTGTTTTTTGGTGATATCTCTGTTTGTTTTGGGTATTA
The DNA here is from genome assembly GCF_029834395.1 of Sorex fumeus. Lineage (NCBI taxonomy): Eukaryota > Metazoa > Chordata > Mammalia > Eulipotyphla > Soricidae > Sorex > Sorex fumeus. The sequence continues at coordinate 11,589,870 of NW_026606086.1, read as the reverse complement.
ATGTTAGGTAATGTTAGCTTCATAGAAACTGTTAGGAAGGAATCCTTCTCTGATATTTTGGAAGATTTGAGTAGGGTAAATAGGTTTCTCTGAAGTTTTGGTAGAAATCACTAGCAAATCATCTGGATCTGGACTTTTGTTTTGAGGAAGATTTTCCATTAACTTTTTAATTTTGTTATTTGTGATCAGAGTCAGTTCAGGTTTTCTATTTCCTTTTGTTTCAAACTTGGTACAATATGATTCTAAGAATTCATCCATTTCTTCTCTAGGTTCTCCAGTTTAGTGACTGGAGTTGTTAATAGTAGCTTCTTAAGATCTTTTATATTTCTGAAGTGTCTTTTGGAAAATTTTTTCCCTTTCAATTCTGAGAGGACATTTGACTTTTCTCTTTTTATCCTCAGTGTTGATATATCTAGTTTATTATCTCTTTCACTGTTTTAAGTAGTGTCTTTGGTTCTTGCCACTTTGATTACAATGTATCTTAGTGTTGTTCTGTTTAAGTTATTTATACAGGGCCCTCTCTGGGTCTCCTGAGTCAGTGCACAACTCTCTCTCATTGGATTGAGAAAATTCTCAACTTTTATCTCTCTTCCCCATTCTTCTTTCCTCTCCTGGAATAGCTGTGATTTGGAGGTTTTTTCTCTTGCCTCTTGGGAGTCCAGATAGATGGCATGGACCTTGTCTGGGCCTAAACGGACTAGGAGGATGAGCTCAGGATGCCCTGATAAGTTATTTGTCAGAACTGGCAAAGAAATGGTGGAGACAAGATTACATAAAATCTTAAAAATTAATTTCTAAATTTTGCAATAATTTTTTGACTGCGTAAAAGATTATGTTTTAACTGGTTAAACGTTTGTCAATTGTGAAAAATGCCAGAAAGAAGAGGCATTATAATGGATGAACATGGTATAAACAGATACCATAATGCAGAATACAAGTTATCAGAAACCTATGTCTGCTTAGTAACTTAGAATGCTAATTTAAGCAATATTTAAAAATTAGTGAAATTAGAATAAACTTTTTTTTGTTGGTACAATAAAGTTGTTGTCGCATGACTAACAGCACCAACAGATTTCAATCAAGTAAGAGGAGCTTAAGTCTAGAAAATACACAATCAACCCATTTCCCTCCTTGCACCACAGGGCATAGCTTCATGCCATCTGGTGATTATTAGGCGTAAAAGCTGCCATCTGCCATGGGCGAGGGGTATCTCTCCCCATCCTGGAATCTCAGGAGATTTTCTTGTGGCTGTTTACATGCCCACAGGCTTTAATTGGTTTTTCTAAATGTGTGCCCACCACATCCAATACGAAAGCAAAACATTCCTTTCATACAATATCTTACGTGGCACAGGAGTCTGTGTTTCAACAGCTTAACTCACCCTACAGAAGCCTTTTCTATTATGTGTGACTCAAAGCCATGAAACAAATAAATACCTACTAAAGTAGGAAAGTAAAAATGGATTCCGAGTCGTAACAATAGGTTACAAAGCAGACTCAAAGGTCTGAAAATAATATGGTAGTCCCTTTGTTTCATAGTTCCTACAGGGAAAGATAGAATCTAAACTTGAAATAAGACTTTCTAGAGAGGGGGAGGGCCAAGGTATCCTAAAGAAACAGTAATGCAAGTGCTCCTGTAAAACCAACGCAAAGAAGGCACTACAACCGAACTGAGCTCAGCATCTGGTGTTGGGTCTTGCTGAGAAAACTCACTGGAGAAAACAGATTAGGGACACTCAACGTTGGAAGGCAGGACTGCAGCCACTCAGAGCTAAGATGCTCTCCCTTGGGTGGAGAAACAGAAGCTGAAAGAGAAAAGGAACAGCCAGTCTTGCATCAGACAGAAAATACCAAGTTAGAGTGGGAGAGAACCAGCACAAAGGATTTGTCAACATCTGTTCACTCTCAGTGCTCAATGAGTTGGAACCAGACTGGGGCCTTGGCAGCATGGCACGGCCAGCAGGGAGCCTCCGTTCCTGAAGTGCGCCATGCTTTGCAGAGTCTTGGATGTGTCTCTGCAACCTTGCCTTCTCAGCTGATGCTGCTACCCAGAGCACTGCCCACCATGCCCACCAGACAAGGCCTTTTTTTTTTGCAATTTTTATACATTTTTTTCACAAAATAGTTCACAATAGTTCATTACAGATAATATTCAAACACCCACCCAACCAGCAAACATCTTCCCACCACAATTAGAGGGAAGTGTGCATAGGTTGATGGTTTCATTCTGGGGCCCTGTAAGCCCATATATAAGAGAATACAAGCAAGTATGTTAAAACCAAACACATGTGTGCTGCTTTAGTTACATCAGTGGGCTAGAGTGTAAGAGGTTGTGGCCACACGCTCCAGGAAAAACTGTTGCTCTCTTCCAGGAGCTTTGTTTTATAGTCTCTGGATCTTGTTCATTGATGAGATTGCATGGCGCCAGGGGCAGTTTGTGGGTGTGACTGCCACGCTACTGGAAAACTGGGGGTCTGGGTGGAGGAGGCCCAGTCTCGATCCAAGCAGGCTTGGAGATCTCAGCCACAGGTCCCGCATACCTGGGTTCCTCTGTCAGTTCCTTCAAGTGTGAGCCTCTTCAGGGTGTGTGGAGAGTGGCCTTGAGCATGGCTGTGACTGGGTTCTGGAGGTTTTCAGCTGCCGGGTCCTGCTTGGAGCAGGGACCCAGTGAAGACAGCTTGGCACATGGGCAGGAGATTCTGCTCAGACAAGGCTTTTTGCAGAATAATTTCAATATTGGTTTTTAGGAGTTGCAAAGTTTCAGGTCAACCAAAGTCCAGCCAATGCTGGGCACAGCGTTGCAGAGAAGAAGTGAGTACAGATCAGTGTTATTCCCTCATCTCCACCCAGCCACGGATTCATCCCATGGGCTCAACAAGTGGGTGACCTTGTCTCCTCTCCACAGCTCTTACCCTTCAAGTTTTGGCTTTCAGACAATACAACAACGCTTAGAACCAAAGAAAGGTCTTGGAAAGTGAGGATATCAGACTTACCCTCCAAGCTAAATTGAGAGATGCCTAGTGCAAATACCCTCTCAAAGGTTGTGTTTTATGCCATGGTGTCAGAAAGAGTGGCAGTATGTGATACTGACAGGGTGTCTTGAGGTTTTTGGGCTACAGCTGATGGCTGTCATTCCTGAGAGAATGACTGGGGTCGGCCATCCTCACGGCACAGGAGACAATAGACAGCTCTGGAGATGGGCCAGCTCATCAGGCTTCTCCAGTCTGGTGCTGGTGGACACAACAATCGGCCTATAGAAGATCAGCTGCTGAACAGCCATGCTTGCTTGAGTACATGTGATGACAGTCCCCAGTCACTGCTCAAATCATTGACACTGTGATGCCATAGTAATTGCCAGACATCAGCAACTGTGAACTCTGACCCAGGCCAGCCAGACTTGGAGCTCTAGCAGTGGAGTACTACTGCCACGAACCCCAGCTTGCCTCCAAGGTGTGTAGAAGTCAGAACCGCAGACACCAGACTGAACTTCCAAGCTTGAGGAATTTCTCGTGGGGCATTTGTGGCTCCCCAAATCAGTGAAGTCATAGGCAGAGCCTGCTGTTGTAATTTGGTGTGAATTCCCTTATGAATAATGGATAATAAAAATATTTTCATGTCTGTTGGACATTTTTGTCTTGTTCAGAGCCTCTGTCCTCATTTTTTTAGCAAGATGTTTGTGTTTTTGTTGTTGAGTTCTAATGCGTTCTTTATATATTTTGGATATTAACTTTTTGTCAGGTCTATTATTTGGAGGGATTTCCTATATTTAGTGAGTTATTTTTGGTTTGATAATAGTTTATTTCACTGTGTATAAGTCTTTTATTTATTTATTTATTACATGACATGGTTATTACACTGAGTTACTGTGAATATGATTTATTTATGCAGTGTGGATTATTTATTTAATTATGGTTTCCATGTTATCGATTTTCTTCATCCTATTTCATTCAAAATCCTTGAATTGCATTTTTTGTACTTCTCCAACTCAACTTCTCCTTTCTTTTTTTTTAGTTAATTTATTTATTTATTGAATCACCATGGGAAAGGTTACAAAGCTTTCAGGTTTAGGTCTCAGTCATGCAAATATCAAGCACATTTCCCTTTACTAAAACTTATTTTTTACCATGAAGAACCCCAATAAAACCCCACCCCCAACCCTCCCAGTCCCTGTGGGGCAGATGAATTCTAGTTAACACTCTATCTGCTTTGATTAGATTCATTGTTTCAATAAAAGATTCACCACTATTATTTAGAGTTTACCCCCCCCCCCCCCCCCAAATCAGACATGCTGACAAAGCATTATGAAGTGATTTGCTTTCTACAGCTGGGTTCAAGAATTATATGTTGGTTTTGGATTTCTGCTATTTTACTTATTGACCCTGGAAGTATTTCTACTGAAAGTCAGATAGTTAAGAAATTGGTTTCTGTGCTCTGGAATCATGGCCGTGCTGGAGAGCCGCTAGTGGGGGGCAACTGGTGGCCTTGGTAGGGCGTGAAGGGTGGACAGAAACGCCCCCCTTCCCATGAGGTTTTAGTCGCCCCCAGTCCCCCGGCTCATACCTGCTGTCCACAAGTTTCCCATGTGGCCGCCATCTTTCTTTCCAGAGAGGAGAAGGCGACTGGGGCAACACCCTTTCCCCTCCGGACAGACCTGATGGCCTGGATTAACGCATAGTCCGTTCACTTTTCTGCTCCAAGCTGCCGGGTTCTGCATTAAGTCCTTGTCCTTCTGGGGCCGTGGCCGTGCTGGAGAGCCGCTCGTGGGGGGCAACTGGTGACCTCGGTAGGGCGTGAAGGACGGACCGGAACGCCCCCCTTTCCATGAGGTTTTAGTCGCCCCCAGTCCCCCGGCTCATACCTGCTGTCCACAAGGCTCCCATGCAGCCGCCATCCTTCTTTCCAGAGAAGAGAGGGCGAATGGGGAAACACCCTTTCTCCTCCGGCAGACTTGATGGCCCGGATTAACGCATGGTCCTTTCACTTTTCTGCTCCAAGCTTCCGGGTTCTGCATTAAGTCCTTGTGCTTCTGGGGCCGTGGCCGTGCTGGAGAGCCGCTAGTGGGGGGCAACTGGTGACCTCGGTAGGGTGTGAAGGACGGACCGGAATGCCCCCTTTCCCATGAGGTTTTAGTTGCCCCCACACCCCCGGCTCATACCTGCTGTCCATAAGGCTCCCATGTGGCCGCCATCTTTCTTACCAGAGGGAGGAGGGTGGAAGGGACCAACACCCTTTCCCCTCCGGGCAGACATGATGGCCTGGATTAACGCATAGTCCTTTCACTTTTCTGCTCCAAGCTGCTGGGTTCTGCATTAAGTCCTTGTGCTTCTGGGGCCGTGGCCGTGCTGGAGAGCCGCTCGTGGGGGGCAACTGGTGACCTCATTAGGGCGTGAAGGACGGACCGGAACGCCCCCTTTCCCATGAGGTTTTAGTCGCCCCCACACCCCCGGCTCATACCTGCTGTCCACAAGGCTCCCATGTGGCCGCCATCTTTCTTTCCAGAGAGGAGAGGCGAATGGGGCAACACCCTTTCCCCTCCGGACAGTCATGATGGCCTGGATCAACGCATAGCCCGTTCACTTTTCTGCTCCAGGCTGCTGGGTTATGCATTAAGTCCTTGTGTTTCTGGGGCTGTGGCCATGCTCCAAACTTAACTATGATTTTCAGAGAGAAACGTTGGGTGGTTTACTTCCCATGGATCACTTTGTATATAGAGAGATGTCGTGCGGCCACGTGAGCGGCCGCGTGGTTTTGAGGAAAAGTCCTCGTTCCCGCATACTCGAGCTGTGCTTGTAGAGGCTTCTGGTCACCGGGGTTCCATCTGGGGGAGGCGGGATGCGGTACCTACCCCATCTGGGGCTTCCCGATGATCTCGGCTCTTTTTGGAACCTTTTTTTTTTTTTTCCTTCGGGATCTGTGGATCCCGCCCTCCATGTTGTCCTTCTCTTTGGCTGAATCTATGAGTCTTTTATTTTGATGTAATTTGTTTATTTTTGCTTTTGTGTCCCTTGCTGTTGAAGCCCCTAAAGTCATCTCAAAGGTCAACAGCAAGGAGCCTGTAACATATTATCTACTATATATTTTATGACTTCAGGTCTTATTTTCCTTTTTTCTTTCTGTTAGCTCATTATTTGTATATGGAAACGCCATAGATTTATAAATGTTAATTTTCTAGCCTGCCACTTTACAGAAGCTATTTATTACTTCAGATAGCTTTTAATTGGATATGTTTTTTTGATTTTCTATGTATTTTTTATATCATCTGGAGAAAATTTTAGTTTTAATTCTTCTACCCACTTAGGATACAGCTTATAGTCTTTACTTTCCTATTACTTTTTAAGAACTATATAAAAAAATAATGGCAAAAATGGGTATTCTTGTCTTGTTCTTGATACCGAAGGAAATTTTTTCAGCGTTTAATATTATTTTGACTGTCATAGATATTTTTATGTTGAGGCACATTTATTTTATATCCATTTTGCTGAAAATATTCATTATAAACGTGAATATACTGGGAGCACAGTGCCACCTAGCAGGTTAACCTGCAGGGCAAGTGTATCTGCAGCCTGATGGTTCCTTCAGGCTTCCTGATACCCCAAAATTGCCACTGTGCCTCTGGCTGGACCCCAAAAACTTGGGATCAAGTTTCCTGAGAAATTAAATGGCCAAAAATTAGGTATGTGGGAGTCACACCTGCAAACCATCTCTGGCTCAGCTATACAACTCATTTATCAGTCTTGCTTCAGAGACTCATAAATCTCAAAAGAGTTCAAAATCAGATCATTTAAGCACATTAATGACCTTAATTCAGAGACTCACAAATGAATCTAGATGGAGAGTGGCACGCTGAAGAGATGTCTCCCTGTCTCAAGCAAGGCTGGTTTAATCGGGGCACCTTGGAGAAGTCAGGTGTGTCCCTCTGCCTGCCCCAATGAGGCCTGGCAGCCACAGACCTCCAGAACCCAATCGCTGCCACACTCATGGTCAACCTTCACAGGCTTGTCTTGAACACCCCACACATGAGAATGAATTTGCTGAAAAACCCAGTATGTGGGACCAGTAACTGAAACTCTAGGCTTCTCGGAGCCAGGAATGGGTGACTACTCCCATTTCCCTGTCCTTTTGGTTTCCTGACAGTCATGCCCAAGAACAACCTCTGGGCACCATTTAAGCACATTAACAGCCATGATCCAGAGACTCACAAATGAATTTTGGAAGAGAACAGCATGTACAGAGATACCTCCAGACCCCAAATATTTAAAAAATTTTAGAATTCCAGGAGCTTGCAGCCACTTTTGCGGCACTGTGACACCTCATACTCTTCATGGCAAGCAATACAGAATAAATTATTTAGTGTCTGCTTAAGGTGCAGGCTGGGGGGATGGTGGGAAGATTCAAAGTAATGGTGGTGGGAAGGTGCAATGGTGGTGGGATTGGTGTTGAACTGTTGATTGCAAACAATTATTGTGAACAACTTTATGAAAACTTGAAAAATAAGAATACTTAAAAAAAGTAATGCAGAGTACATGCTGTTTCATCAGCTTAATCTGTGGCTGAATAAATAACAGTACTCCTACATAAAAATGTGAATATTCCATACATAAAGGCCCTCCCGTTGATCATCGATTTGCTCGAGCGGGCCCAGTAACGTCTCCATTGGAGACTTTGTTGTTACTGTGTCTGGCATATCGAATACTCTCGGTAGCTTGCCGGGCTCTCTGAGAGGGGCGGAGGAATCGAACTCGGGTCGGCCATGTTGGCTGCGTGCAAGGCAAACGCCCTACCCGCTGTGCTATCGCTCTATAGCAACAAATATAGGATAGTCTATATACCTAATCCTATATATAGATGTCACGGCAAAGCCTGGCAAGCTACCCGTGATGTATTCAATATGCCAAACAGTAACAACAAGTCTCATGATGGAGACGTTACTGGGTCCGCTCGAGCAAATCGATGAACAATGGGAGGACCATGATGCCGTGATATATAGATGATAAGATATCATATATATATATATTCAATATTCATTGTAAAAATAAATACTGTTATTATCTTTATTGTGACTATTGAGATGATTTTGGCCTTTTGCCTGTTAATTTTCTATACTGCATTATTTATTTCAGAATCAGGGTAATGTCAAGTTCATAGAATATTTCAGAAAGTTTTTCTCCTTTTTAAATTTATGGAAGAATTTGAGAAAGGTGGATACTCAAACTTTGAAAGTTTGATATAATCCACAGATGAAGGCATCTGGTCTGATTTTGTGTTTGGAGGAACTTTTAATTACAGTTTTAATTATCCCTCCTTTGATCAGAGGGCCTGTGCAGACTATTTTGTTGTTGTTGTTGTTAGGTCTGCACACACCAGTGCTGGGAGTAGAGTCAAACCAGTGGTGTTTGAGGGCTACGAGGCATTCAGGCAGTGATGCTTTAGTTTGTGGGCCACGTGATGCTATATATCAGTTTAGGGCATGTGCTATCTACCACTTGAGATACTACTTAGCCCTATTCAATAGTTTTATTTCTTCTGACACTGTCTTGGAATACTGTATTTTTAAGAGTTTGTTAATTTTTCTAGATTGCCCAATTTGTTGTCTTATAAGTATTCATTCATAACAACAGCTTAAAATCTTTTGTTTCTGCAATATCAGCATCTAGTTTTCAATAGTTAATTTTATTTGAAATTTTTCTTTTTTTGTGATTCAGATCAACAGTTTATCTGTTTTGGAGGGTAGGGGCACAATTGGCGATGCTCAGGGATTACTCTTGACTTTGCACTTAGGGATCATTCCTGGCATTGCCCCAGGAACCATATGGATGCCAGGGAACAAATCCCAGTTGGTCGCATGCAAGGTAAGCACTCTACTCACTGTATTGCCTTTCCATCCCTGATTTGTCTATTGTTTAGTTTTAAAAACAAGTTCATGGTTTCATATTTTTTTGGTCTTTTTCCCTCTCTATATTTACTTCTAGTTTTCATTCTCGCCATTTTTGGTTTCAATTTATTCTTCTTCTATAAAGTTCCTTTAGGTAAAAGCTTAGATTATTTTTTGCTTGTTTGGTTTACTTTGCTATTTTCTTGTACCCTGAGGTAGGACCATATTGCCTTAAACATGCATTAACATCTGTTTTGTTGCATTCCATGGGTTCTGATAAACTGTGCCTTCATTTTCATTTTTTCTAGGTTTTTGGGAGGGACCTTCCAAGCAATGCTCACTGCATATATACATATAAGAAATTTTCGTGTTTATCCATCCACTTACAATTGAGCAGTGAGAGTTATTTACACATTTTAACTGTTGTAGAGTTTTAAAAGGAGAGAAGTGCATGTTTTGAAATTTTGTTTTTATATTATTTATGTTATTGGGACTCCTCGTCAGGCTGTTTTCACTCTGAGTTCCCCAGAGTGGGGCGGGTAAGAGCCCTCCCCTCTCAAAGGGACCCAGCCCTGGCAGTCGACCTCCACTACCTAACCACCACCACGCTCCAGGACGCTTTCTGGATGCTTGGGCAGAGTCTCACGCATGAATGAAGTTCCACAGAACGCAGGTAATGGGGAAATTTGTGACCTTAGACTCTCCAGGCTCAATAGGACCCCGGAGCCGGGCAAGCTACTGAGAGTATCCCGCCCGCACAGGTAGAGCCTGGTGGCATGTGACATATTGGATATGCCAAAAACAGTAATGATAACAGGTCTCATTCCCCTGGCCCTGAAAGAGCCTCCAATTGTTGGGAAAGATGAGTAAGGAGAGGCTGCTAAAATCTCAGGACTGGGAGGAATAGAGATATTACTGGTGTCTGCTCGAGTAAATCGATGAACAATGTGATGACACTGATACAGTGATTATTCAGATAAATACCTCAAAGTGGATTTCTGGGTCTTCAATATTTTGAGAGTCCGTTTTGCTATATTTCGCAGTGACTGCACAAAGCACATGGACATCTTTGATTACAGGCCATTCTTACATGTACGAGGTAATAGCTTATTGTATTTTGCCTGATAATGAATGATAATTAGCATAATTTCTTATTTATTGAGCATATCAATGTTCTTGGATGAAGTATCAAGTTAACTTTTCTGCCAATTTTTGCTTAATTTACTTTTTATTGTTGAGTTTTAAGAGATTTTGTATATATATTTTAAAGTTTATAATTTTTTTTTTTTGTTTGTTTGGAGCCATACCTGGTGGTGTTCAGGAGTTCCTCCTGGCTCTGCAACTCAGGAATTACAGCTGGCAGTTCTAGGGATATCACATTGAACCTGGGTTGGCCACATGGAAGGCAACTTCCCTACCCACTGTACTATTGCTTTGGCTTCTCATTGTATACCTTGAGTATTTTCTCCTTATCAAATGTATGTCACTGTCACTGTCACTGTTCTCCCATTGTTCATCGATTTGCTCGAGTAGGCCCAGTAACGTCTCCATTGTGAGACTTGTTACTGTGTTTGGCATATTGAATACATCATGGGGAGCTTACCAGGTTTTGCTGTGCGGGCGAGATACTCTCGGTAACTTGCCAGGCCCTCTGAGAGGGGTGGAGAAATTGAACCCGGGTTGGTTGGATTGGCCGTATGCAAGGCAAACGCCCTACTGCTGTGCTATTGCTCCAGCCCATCAAGTGTATGATATGAAAATATTTACCCAATTCAGTAGAATGACTTTGTTTGACTAATATTTATAAAGTTCAACTGCCTTTTATATCCCCAATACTAACTCCTTATCTCACGAGAATTGTGTATATATTTTTTTCCCATTCCGTGGGCTCCTTATGTATTTTGGTCACTGTTTCTTTTGAGGGGCAGAAGCTTTTTAGTTTAATGTAGTCCCATTTGCTTATATTTGTTTCCACCTGCTTGGTCATTAAATATTTAATATAATTAAGTATTTCAGTCTTTAAGTATTTCATCCTTAAAGATGTCTTTAGCGGATAGGGGATGGGCTGTTCCTTATCCCATCCCCCCCAGCCCCCTGTCTCCATGGGACCCTGGAATACACACTCACAAACTGCCTCCGGCTGCTACTTAATTTTATTAACAACCATGATGCAGAGACACACAAAAGTATCCAAGCAACTCGCTGCAGAGATGCCTCAAGGCTTTAAGTCAGGCCGACTCTACTGGGATGCCTCAGACTCTATAATTATCTAAAATTTTAGAATTTCATCTAAATGTTATTCATAGCAAACAATACAAAAGAGAGTATGGGGGAGATTGTCTGCCATAGAGGCAGAGGGAGAATGGGGGTGATACTGGGGACATTGGTGGTGGAAGATGTGCACTGGTGGAGGGTTGGGTGTTCGATCATTGTATGACTGATACTCAAACAGGAAAGCTTTGTAACTGTATCTCACGGTGGTTGAATTAAAAAAAAGAAGATTCCTTTAGTTTCAATGTCATGGAGGGTTCTGCCTACATTTTCCTCCATGTTCCTAATGAGTTCAGGTCTGATTTTGAGGTCTTTAATCTACTTTGAATTTTGTGCCTCAGACAGCGGTGTGAGTTCACTTTTTTGCAAGTTGCTGTTCAGTTTTCCCAGCACCATTTGTTGAAGAGGCTTTCCTTGCTTCATTTCACGTTACTTGCACCTTTATCAAAGATTAAGAGATCATATATTTGAGAGTCTGTGACAGAATATTCATTGTTTTCAGGTCAGTTTTTATTCCAACACTGTCACTGTCACTGTCCCCCCATTTTTCATCGATTTGCTCAAGTGGGCCCAATAACATTGTGAGACTTGTTACTGTGTTTGGCATATCGAATACACCATGGGGATCTTGCCAGGCTCTGCAGTGTGGGAGAGATACTCTCGGTAGCTTGCCGGGCTCTCTGAGAGGGGCGGAGGAACTGAACTCAGGTTGGCCAGGTTGGCTGCATGCAAGGCAAACACCCTACCCTCTGTACTATCGCTCCAGCCCTATGTTTTAATTACTACTGCTTTGTGGTACAGTTTGAAGTTGGGAAAGTGATGCCACCCATCTTCATTTCCCCAAGGATTTCTTTAACTATTCATGGGGAGTTATTGTTCCATATGAAATCAAGAGTGCTTTGTTTATTTCTTTGAAAAATGTCATGGGTATCCTTATAGGGACTGCATTGAATCTTTATAATGCTTTGGGGAGAATTGCCATTTTGACAATGTTAATCCTCTCAATCCATGAGCAGTGTCCTCTTTTATTTCTTAAAAAAGTGTTTTGCAGGTTTTTTTTTTTTGTATATGTACTTCACCTCTTTAGTTAAGCTGATTCCAAGGTACTTGGTTTTCTGAGTCAGTAATGAGAACGGGATTGTTTTTTAAAAATATCTCTTTCTTCTCTTTCATTATTTATATGTAGGAAAGCCATGGACTTTTGGCTGTTGGTTTCATAGCCTGCCATTTTACTATACAAACCTATTACTATTACTATACAACCTATTACTATACAAACCTAGGAGCTCTTTTTTAGAGTCTTGATTTGCTATGGATAGTATCACGTCACCCTCAAATAGTGATAGTTTGACCTCTTCCTTTCTCATCTGGATGCCCTTGATGTCTTTTTCTTGCTTAACTGCTATGGCAAGAACCTCCAGTACTATACTGAATAAAAGTGATAAGAGTGGGCAACCTTGTCTTCTTTCTATTGTGAATAGTACTTGCTGTGGGCTTGTGGTAGACGGCTTTGACTATACTGAGGAAAGCTCCTTTATTTCCAATTGATGTTGTTTTATGCTGCTTGATTTGTGAGTGTTAAATCATCACTGAATCCCTGGAATGAATCCGAATAGGCCATGGTGTATGATTTTTTTTGATGAGTTATTGGATTCTGTTTCCTAGGATTTAGTTGAGGATCTTTGCATTTTCTTCATCAGAGATATTGTCCTCTAATTCTTTTTCTTTGTGGTGTCTCTTCTGCTTTTGGTATCAGGGTGATATTTGTGTTATGTAAACTGTTTGGAAGTGTTTCTTATACTTCGGTTTACTGGAGAATATTGAAAAGGATTAGTAAGTCATCTTTAAAGATTTGGAAATATTTACCAATCAGGACCAGGGCTTTTGTTTTGGGGGAGACTTTTTAACTACAGTTTCAATTTCTTCAATGGTGATAGGTCTTCTCAGGTACTATAAATCCACTTAGTTCAGACTTGGCAGGCTGTAAAAATCCAGGAATTTATCCACTTCCTCGAGGTTTTCTTCTTTCATGGCATAAAGATTCTCAAAGATTCTCTGTTGATCCTTTGAATTTCTGTTGTGATGTCCCCCTTTTCATTTCTGATTCTGCTTATTAGGTTTTTCTCTCTTCCTTTCTTTGTGAATCTTGCTAGAGACTTATAAATCTTGTTTATTTTCTCAAAAATCCAGGTCTTGGTTTCATTGATATTTCAGATTTTATTTTGGGCTTTCATTTGTTAATTTCTGCTCTAAGTTTTGTTATTTCCTTTATCCTGCTGGTTTTGGCTCCTTTTGTAAGTAACCAAGATCTTAAGCTGTGAGGTTAGGTTCCTTATGTGGATTTTTATAAGATTCCAGGAATCTTTTGATTTCCTCTTTGATTTACTTTATAAACCACTGGTTGTTCAGTACTGAGCTGTTTAATTTCCAGCTGTTTGATTTGATTTTCTATTTTTGGGTGAGATTCACTTCTATTTTCAGTGGACTATTGTCTGAAAAGATTGTTTATACAATCTCTATCTTCACAATATTATGGAGGTATGTTTTGTGGCCCAGCGTGTGGTCTATCTTGCAGAATGTCTCAAGGTGTTATTCCTTCTGATACAAATGAGATTTTAGCTGGGTAAAGTATTCTGGTGAGGCATTTATTTCATTGAGTTTTTTCACTATATCCCACCAGTGTTCGGTTCCTGAAGGATTCATCAAATTGATTGGTTGTAAATCTTAAGGATGTATAAACAATTTCTTTCTGTGATCTTGCTGCTGTCAGAATTTTATCTCTGTCTATGGTTTTCGTCATTCTCATAAGGATGTGCCTTGGAGTATTTTTATCACTGCACTTAGCTTGATTAATATTTACATATCTACTAGGGTAGGCTTACTAAACTAGTTCCCTAAAAAACAAACAATCTGATTTATACTTACTAGACAAAACAAAGGTTCAGAATACAATGAACAACAACAAATATCAAGCTGAATTTTAATTCAGGCCTCCAGGCCTCCTGATTCTGCTTGCATGTACTCTTTAGCTCTGGGAATATCTCAGCAATTATGTTTTTCAGTTTCTTCTTTATCAGGGTTTTCTTTCTGTCTCTCCGGGATTCCAGTGATTCTTATGTTGGGTTTATCCCAATTTTCTCTTGACAACTGTTGGATTATTTTGTGGCTCTTTTCAATTTTCTGCTGTTGTCTAGAGATTCTCTGCAATTCATCTTGGAGCTCACTGATTCTGTCCTCAGCAGCTGTTACTCTGCTGGTCAGACCTTCCACTTAGTTTTTCATTTCACCTACCAGATCTGTCATTTCTGTTTGTAATTTTATTTGTATTTTCCTCATTTCTTCTCTCAAATCCTCCGTGTTTTATTGGTAGTGCATTCCATCATTTATTTTAGCTTCCTATGCATCCTTAATAGCTCCCTTTTAAATTCCTTATCCAAGAGTTTATATAGTTTACTATTACTGCTTGGGTCATCTGGGCTAGCTTCTTCACTCACTAAGGCTGGTGGGCTTCTGCATTGCTTTACCAAATGACTTATGCAGTTTGGACTTCCACACTCATTGTTACAGTTGTGTTTTTGATGTAATATTAATTGAGGTAGTGCTAATGAATTGACCTAATGTGTTTTTGGTGAATGGGCAAACGCAGTGAAAGTTTCACTTAAGAGGCTAATTTATGTGGGGAGGGGGAGATTAACTTGAGGCTGTAACTCTGGACACCACACCCATTGGGCCTCTAACCTGAATTAGGAGAGATTGGGTCCCTGAGGCTCAGGTCCCAATGGTGGCAGCACCCAGTCTGAGTTGCTGTCCCAGTCTTTTTTTCATTGTATGAGTTTATTATAATTTGTTCAGTTGTTTGAGCCATAACCACAGTGGTCAGGGCTTACTCCTGATTCCATACTTAAGGATTACTCCTGGAGAGTTTGGGGTAACACAGGGTGAGAGGGATTGAGCCAGGCCAATAGCATGCCAGGCAAGTACCCTACTTTTGTACTATCACTCTAGCCCCTAAATTTATTATAAGTTCTTAAAATTTATTTTTTATTGCTCTGTCATTGGTTTAAAAGACTGTAAATATTTGTGCTTTTCAAGGGTATGGTGTAACTAATCCATACCAAATAAGTGCCAATATTTCTTCACCACAGTCCACTGGATTCCCTTCTCTTTTACTGGTACTCATTCCCCACTTTTGGTATTCTCAATTCTAAGGTCAGAGTCTAAGAATTTGCTTTCATTGGAGATTAGTATTCCCCCTGTTAAGCAGTTCTTTTTCTTTTTCTTAAATTTTTTTCTTATTTTAAAGAATCTCCATGATTTTTATAGTTACAGACTTACAAACTTTTATGATTGTGTTTCAGTCAAACAATGTTCGAGTATCCATTCCTCCACCAGTGCCCATTCTCCACCACTAATGTTCCCAGTATACTTCCCCACAACACCCCCTCCCACCCTCTGCCTCTGTGACAGGCACATTCCCTCTTACTCTCTCTCTACTTTTGGGTACTAAGTAAGTAAAGTAAAGTAAAGGCCCTCCCGTTGATCA
The DNA here is from genome assembly GCF_029834395.1 of Sorex fumeus. Classification (NCBI taxonomy): domain Eukaryota; kingdom Metazoa; phylum Chordata; class Mammalia; order Eulipotyphla; family Soricidae; genus Sorex; species Sorex fumeus. The sequence continues at coordinate 11,574,185 of NW_026606086.1, read as the reverse complement.
TCGATTTGCTCGAGCAGGCCCAGTAACGTCTCCATTGGAGACTTTGTTGTTACTGTGTCTGGCATATTGAATACTCTCGGTAGCTTGCCGGGCTCTCCGAGAGGGGCGGAGGAATCGAACTCGGGTCGGCCATGTTGGCTGTGTGCAAGGCGGACGCCCTACCCGCTGTGCTATTGCTCCAGCATGGTTTGCAAAAAGGTACTAAGAGGCCATCATGTTCTGTCCATAGTCTACTTTCAGAACACATCTACTATCCCGAGCAATTCCTCCAACCATCATTTACTTAGTGGTCTCTTACCCATCCCAGCTACTTTTCCCCCCAGCACATGAGATTGGCTTCCAAGCTGTGGAGTGATCCACCTGACCCTTATCTCTACTGACCATAGGTGTTAGTCTCATATTATGTTACTTTATATTCCACAGGGCTGGAACAATAGCACAGTGGTAGGGCGTTTGCCTTGCACGCAGCCAACATGGCCGACCCGAGTTCGATTCTCCGCCCCTCTCAGAGAGCCCGGCAAGCTACCGAGATTATCTTGCCCCCACGGCAGAGCCTGGCAAGCTCCCCGTGACGTGTTCGATATGCCAAACACAGTAACAACAAAGTCTCCAATGGATACGTTACTGGGCCCGCTTGAGCAAATCGATGAACATCGGGAGGGCCTTTACCTTTACCTTTACCTTTACCTTTACCTTTACCTTATATTACACAAATGAGTGCAGTCCTTCTATGTCTGTCCCTCTCTTTCCGACTCATTTCACTTAGCATGATACTTTCCATGTTGATCCACCTATACGCAAATTTCATGACTTCTTCTCTTGTAACAGCTTCATAGTATTCCATTGTGTAGATATACCAAGATTTCTTTAACTAGTCATCTGTTCTTGGGCACTCGAGTTTTTTCCAGATTCTGGCTTTTGTATATGGTGCTGCCATAAACATACAAGTGCAGATGTCATTTCTGCTATACTTTTTAGCATCTCTGGGATATATTCCAGGGAGTGGTATTGCTGGGTCAAATGAGAGCTCAATTTCTAGTTTTTTGAGAAAAAAACATATTGTTTTAAAAAAAAATCTGAACGAGTCGGCATTCCCACCAGCAGTGAAGGAGTATTTCTTCACTGTGTTTCTTCTCACATCCACGCCAAAACTTGTTGCTTTTGTTCTTTTGGATGTGTGCCAGTCTCTCTGGTGTGAGTTCATATTTCATTGTTGTTTTGACCTGCATCTCCCTGATGATTAGTGATGAAGAGTGTTTTTTCATGTTCCTTTTGGCCATTCAGATTTCTTCTTTGAGAAATTTTCTGTTCATTTCATCATTCCATTTTCTGATGGGATTGGATGTTTTCTTCTTGTAGAGTTCAACCTGTGGCTTGTATATCCTTGATATTTTAGCCCTTATTGAAGGGGCATTGAGTGAATATCCTTTCCCAATCTGTAGACTGTCTTTGTATTCTCTTCACTGTTTCTTTTGAGGTGCAAAAGTTTCTTGGTTTAAAATTGTCCCATTTGTTTATCTGTTTCCACTTGCTTGGTCAATGTACCTTATGGATTCTGATCTGATGTCGAAGTCTTTAGTCTTTAGTCTTGATCTGACTTTTGTGCATGGTTTTACGTAGATGTCCAAGCCCATTTTTTGCATGTAGTTGTCCAGTTTTGCCAACACCTCTTGTTAAAGAGCCTTTCTTGCTCCCCATCGCATTTCTTGCTCCCTTATCCAAGATAATATGCTCATATATTTGAGGGTGTGTGTAAGGATGTTCAACCCTATTCCACTGGTCTGTGGATCTTCTTTTGTTCCAATACCATGCTGTTTTAATAATTACTGCTTTGTAGTACAGTTTGAACTTGGGGAAGGTGATGCCTCCCATCTCTTTTTTTCCCTAAGAATTGCTTTAGCTATTCGTGGGGGTTTGTTGTTCCATATGAATTTCAGGAGTGTTTAAACAATTTCTTTGAAGAATGTCATGGGTATCCTTATAGGGATCACATTGTATCTGTATAATGCTTTGGGGAGGATTGCCATTTTGACAATGTTAATTTTCTCAATCCACGAACAGGGGATGTGTTTCCATTTCCTTGTGTCCTCTCTTATTTATTGAAGTAGCGTTTTGTAGTTTTCTTTGTACAGGTCCTTTACCTGTACTACTTAAGTTAATTCCGAGGTAGTTGATTTTCTGAGGCATGATTGTGAACAGGATTGCCTTTTCATATCACTTTATTCTTTCTCATCATTTGCGTATACGAAAGCCATGGACTTGTGGGTATTGATTTTATAGCCTGCGACTTTACTATACAAGTCTGTTGTTTCTAGAAGCTTATTAGCTTCAGGGTTCTATATATATAGTTTCATGTCATCAAGCAGTTATTTTTCAAAAGAACTCTATTATATCTTTGTTTTTTAAATTTTATTTTTATAAAAGTAGTTCAAAATAGTTCATTTCATGGATTCCCCTGTAACTGGTTTTCTGGCCATTCTGCTCTTGAGTGAGGTTCATCCCGTCTTAGGTGAGGCTCGTCTCCTCTTGGGTGAGGCTCGTCTGAGTGTGTGGAGAGTGGCCTTGAACAAGGCTGAGGCTGGGTTTTGGAGGTTTTCAGCTGCCGGGTTTCTGCTTGGGGTGGGGAGGGAAGCTCAACCTGCCCCCCTCTGAGGTGCTCTGATGAAGACAGCCTGGTGTAGGGTCAGGAGATTTTGACAGAAATCTTTTATATTTTTGGGGGAAGGAAAAAAATACATCACGGAGATGATTCCCTTTAAGAGTTTAATATCTTATTCAATATTTTAGATTATAAAATATTTCAAATGGGAGTATTCTGTAATTTAGTTCATAATAATCACAGAGGGAATTTTTAAAGTGGTTAATTCATTGCACAAATCTTTCCTGATTAAATTAAAGAAGATCTTATCTTCCTTTCCTGGGGGAGAGCCTCTATTGAGAATTGCTTCTATAACAAAGTATGACTAGGAAATTCTTGCCTTAGGTCTTATGCTATTGGTCAGTAAATAAGTAATACAGCTTAATTTTTGTTGCTTATCGTTTATTGTACTCTGAAACCTTGCTGTTACACAAAAGGCTTTTGGCTCAGCAATCTTGGAAATATTTATGGAGTTCCTACTATTACGAATTCCTTGATGGTCAATAATGTCTATGTTAATCAATAAGTATAAATTAGATGGTTTGTTTTTCAGAGTACTAGTTTAGTAGGTATAGTTTAGTAGATAGATTGTAAATATTATTCAAAGTAAAATGCAACAATATGGTGGGTGTTATTGAAATATCTGTGCAATATTCAATGAAGCAAATGGGGTTCATTTGTGATTTTATCATTATGAAATGGAGATACATCGCTTACATTTACATTTACTTATTCTTATTTTTTATTTAGGCATCATAATTTATAATACCCTTAACAGTGTTTAGGGCATACAGTATTACTTTATCACATTCACTACAAGAGCATCACTTTTCGTTATTACACAGAGTGGCAGACTTAGGAATAAAAAGGCTTTGTGCACCAGGCTTGGCATACATTGGCTCAGCTAACTTGGAAATATTTATGGAGTTCCCACTTTAAGCCAAGAATTCCTTGATGGTCAATAATTAATTGTAGTGGAACATTATGAAGTTGGTGGGGCCCCATGGGTGGCTTATGTGAGGTGGAAAGGAGAGAGACAGCCACTTTCTCCTGATCCACATCCGCCATCCTAAGACTAGCCACACCTAATGTCCACTTGGTCTTCTTGGCGTGAAAGTTAATCCCCACCACCCAATTTCTCTGAAACTGCAGGCTCAGGCTGGAGCAAGGAATTGCTCTTTGCAGGAAAAGAAAACCAGTCCTAGCTCTTGCCCAGGACCTACAGGTCATTGTCCTATTTCACAGAAAAGAATTTCAGGAGTAGACAAGTAGTGAATTAAAAACGGATTTTAGTTGGAGGCTTTTGAGGAAGGGAAAGAGGGAGGGAAGAGAGAGAGAGAGAGTAACTTATTTGAGAGATAGAGAGAGAGTACTTCTCGAAAAGGTAGATAGAGTCTCAGTATACATCACAAGAGGGATGTGGGCAACACATGTGCTTAGGCAACATTTGTGCTTCACCATGTGGGCACAAGCAACACATGGGCGCCAGCAGCATATGTGCATGTTTCTTTTGTTCAAGGTGGCTTTAAAAGGGTTTTTCCCAAGGGACTTTCACCTAGGTAAAGTCCATTGTCAAAAGGGTAGAATTAGGAGAAGTAGGTGGAACTCTTTGAAATTCCTTTCCTAGACATTGTTCCTGCTAGGGCTTTTCTCCAAGGGGAGGCCCAGACTCCTCTGGGTTTGTTTGCTCCAGGTGAAGTTTTATCACGCCTTAGATCATGAGTCTGTAAAGTGGGCATTTTGTAGTTTCAGGGCTATTGGTTTTATTACTTCCCAGGAACTCCATTGCTATGGGCCCTTTCCAATTTACATGCTACATCAATTACATAGATTGTAATTAAAGGTAAATCAAAGATATTTTCTAAAATAATAGAGAATATGGTAATAAAGAAGTATTTTAAATTCAAAGATATTTAATTTGTATGAAATACTTCGCTGACTAAGGTATTTGTTTAAACATCAAATTAAAGGGCTGGAGCGATAGCACAGCGGGTAGGGCGTTCGCCTTACAAGCGGCCAACATGGCCGACCCGAGTTCGATTCCTCCGCCCCTCTCGGAGAGCCCGGCAAGCTACCGAGAGTATTCGATATGCCAGACACAGTAACAACAAAGTCTCCAATGGAGACGTTACTGGGCCCGCTCGAGCAAATCGACGATCAACGGGAGGGCCTTTACCTTTACTATCAAATTAAAAATGGAAATTTTGAGTATAACATGAAGCCTGCCATAGCCATGCCACCGGGCTCTGCACCAGGCTGTTTCACTTGGGGCACCCCAGAGGGGGTGGGTAAGAGCCCTCCCCGCACCAAGTGACCCAGCCCCGGCAGCCAAAAACCTTCAGGACCCAAATGCTGCCATACTCAAGGCCGTTTCCCACACGTTGGGGCTGAGCCTTGCACACAAGTGAATGTATTCTTGGACACATCATAAGATACTCCCTGCCCATAAGTTCCACAACACATGTGATGGGGTTCATATATTAGGCAGCAATTCATGTATATATACATATTATATATACATAATATATATTTAATATATATTAAATATGTAAATATGTATATACAAAAGCTCAAATCACTCAACCTTTAACAACATGTTAGTGATATCATAAAGAATGTCTTAACGGCCCCTGACAAAATAGAACAATCTACACACTGTTTCCTATATGAACACTTTTTTGTAAGCATTTTCAGCAGTTCTTCATAACAGATGATACAAAATATATTATTTCGGTTGTGCTTTGGGACAGGGATTGGGACTTGAGAGGGAAACATCCCAAATTTGGTGGTGGAAAGGTGTAATGGTGGTGAGATTGGTGTTTGAATATTAAATGTAATCAAATATTGTGAACTACCTTATAAAATAAAAAAAATGTAAAAAATAAAAAAGCAGAAACTTCACTAATACAAGATTTTCAGTTTCTTGTATTATATATTTTGTAGCACTGTAGCACTGTCATCCCGTTGTTCATCGATTAGCTCAAGCGGGCACCAGTAATGTCTCCATTGTGAGATTTGTTGTTATTGTTTTTGGCATATCAAATATGCTTGGGGAAGTTGCCAAGCTCTGCCCTGCGGGCAGGCAGAACACTCTTGGCAGCTTGCTGAGCTCTCTGAGAGGGATGGAGGAGTTGAACCTGGTCAACCACGTGCAAGGCAAACATCCTACCTGCTGTGTTATTGTTCCAGCCCAGTTTATTAAATATTTTATATAAATATATGTTCATATTCTCTGAAAAACATAGCTTCTGTGGATGTGGGGGCTGTGGTAGTGGGTCTCTGTGTTGGTCTATGGTTTCAGGGTCCTTCCATATTTTCAATGGTGAAAATGTCGTGACTCAGATGCAAAAGTTTATTGAAAAGTAAAGAACCTCCCCAGTTAGTATAAGTATTAAGTTAAAACAAGGCTCTTCCTGTGGGTTCTTTTAAATGAAAATTGTTTATTTTGTGTGTGTGATATGAAAAGACAAGAATGTAATAAAGAATGTAGGGATTTATGTTAATTTACAAAGCCTCCTGGTTAAGTTGGTCTTTTGTGCTGCTAAAATAAGAATAACATCCTGTGTATTTTGTATTTCCACTTGAATTTTATTGGTTGACTGTTTATTTAACGTCTTTAGGTTATATGCTTGACCCTCTGCTTGCTGTCACAGTCTCCTGCCAGCCCACTTCCTGGGGCAGAATTGAATTGTCCTTAAACTTCCTCAGTCTCAGAGAGACCCCAGGAATTTTCAGGAACCTTAAAAATGGAGAACAAAGATCCCTTAAAAAAAAAAGCACTCAAGCATCTGCCTGGGGGAAACTGAGGCTTTCTTATTCCTCAGGCCCATTTATTAGCGACATTCATTGTAGTAATTAATATTAGGCATCGGCATGATATATGAGGTCCTGTACATATAACTACAGTTACATAAAATATCATACATTATAATGTGAATGCTTGCTGTCATTTTGCTAAATCTCTGCTTTAGCCAGTGGTCTCTGACTTCTTTGGCTTGCTTGTTTGTAGTGTTACTTTCCTTATTTTCTTTGCCTGTAAGCTGGTTTTAATGCATTCAGTAGAGCAGCTACCTTTTCCTTTCTTGATAGACAGATGAACTTTGTCAATCTATCTAACCTATCCTGCTGGTTGCTGAGAGTCATTGTACATGCTGCTTTTTTGGGGGTTTTAATAGGTTTCCAGCACTTGAGTGTATGTCAAGATCCTTGAATGTTCCAAAGAGAAATCGCCAGCACAGAGATGCAAGCTGATTAGAAACTAAGGCAGCAGCTTAGTCAAGCCCAGGGGAAAAATGGGAGACAGACTTTTTTCTTTTTTATAAAAGCAACTTTTCCCCTCTGCACCAAATTTACAAATATTTGCAATAGTTTTGTGGAACTGATGGAGATGATGCTGGAGAGCTTTCTGTTTTTTTTTTTTAATTTTTTCTGCAATGCCCGGATTCTTTAATATTTTCAAGAATGGAAAAACTTGAATAATAAAGATGCTCAGACTCAGAGTTGGAAGGTAGAAAAGTAGAGAAGAAAAGCAAAGTAGAGAAGAAAATAAAAGGAGCTCCTCAAGTGGGAGGAAATTAGTATTGGAATAAGTTAAAAAGGGAGTTTTGTGTAACCCCTTTTACAGGTTCTCTGGTAAATTGAATTTTTAATCAATTGACAAATGTTACAGTGGGTGCAAGGAAGTTATAGGGAATCTCTTCCTGTAGACACTTTTAGATGGAAATTGGGACCTCTATATTTCTTATCAAATTGACAAACGTTAAAGAGGAAGTAAAGAAGCTACTGGTTTGTCTTTCTAGCCATTTACCTCAGGCACTATGGTCTCCATGTGAGCCTAAACTTCAGGGATAACTTTATGGATTAAGTAATTCCTAGAGTATTAAAACAGGACCTCTGGGAGTAAGTATGTGTTAGGTGGATGGGGGAGAGATGAAGAATCTGGCAAGAGAAAATGGTGGTTTCTTCTCTCACTGGCAAAGGGAAACTGAGGCTACTTCCTTCGAAACCTGCAAATGCAAAGCTCCATGCACTATCAGAATTAGAGGAGAGCCGAGATTCTGTCTCTTAAATCACAGCTTAAAAGTTGGGACATTAGATGTGGGGACAAAATTCTTCCAAAGTGATGCTGGTGCTTTTTTGTTGTTAGAGAACACTGGAGGGAGAAGTTGGGGCAGTCACCAATGGGAGCTATCTCCGGCTGCAGGATAATTGAGACAGCTCGGAGTTATGTGCTAAGTAGATGCTAGACCCTCAGAAGTCAGGATGCCATTGAAGGGGGGGGGCAAATGGGATTATGTGAGGTGCAGAGAAGAGATGGCCACATTCTCCGGATCTACCTCTACCACTCGAGTAGCTGAAAAGTCTAGAACTGATATAGTCTGCAATGAGCACCTTCACAGCATGAATCTTGAGTCCCTTTAGCCCCTCTAGGGTCTGTCAAGACACACCTGACATTCACTTGTTCTCAGCATGGGAGTTAATCCCCACTAGCAGATTTCTCAGGGAGCACAGGCTGGGGGAAAAGAAAAAGAAAGTCAGTGCTAAGCCTTCCCCAGGCCTTTTAGGTCTGTCCTTATCAGAGAATTTCAGGAGGAGATGAGCAGGAACGTTCAACCAGATATTTGGGGGGAGACTTTTTGAGGAAGGGAAAAGGAAAAAAGAGAGTAATAAGCTCAAGAGAGAAGGTGGGCTTCTCCAAAGGTGAAGAGAACCCCAGTGCACAGCTTAAGAGGGGAGATGTGGGCAACATCTGTGCCCAAGTACCCCTTGTGCTTGGCCATGTGAGCACAAGCAGCACATGGGCTCAGCAGCATAAGTGCGTGCTTTCTTTGCTCAAGTTGGCTTTTATAGAGTTTTCCCTAAGCTGTCCCATGTAGGGATTCTGGGCTAGGTTAAGAGTCCATCGCTAGGGTGGTTGCCAAGGGAGTAGAGTTGGGTGTGGTTGATAATCTTTGAAATTCCATTCCTTGGCCTTTGTTCATACTGGAGCTTCTTTTGAAAAAGCAGGATCCAGCCTTCTCTGGTTCTGTTAGTGCTAGGTGGAGTTTTATCAAGCCTTAGTTCCTATATTCACAAGGTGGGCTTTTTGCAGCCTTGAGGCCATTGGTTTTATGACTCCCTAGAATTCCATTGCCACAGGACCCCTTTCTATTTGTTTTCCTACATCACTATCATCACAGCACAGCCTGGCAAACTCGCCGTGGCGTATTCAATATGCCAAAAACAGTAACAATAACAGGCCTCATTCCCCTTTCTCTGAAAGAACCTCCAGTCATTGGGAAAGATGAGTAAGGAGAGGCTGCTAAAAACTCAGGGCTGGGACGAATGGAGACATTACTGGCGTCCACTCTAATAAATCAATGAACAATGAGATGACAGTGATACAGTGATACAGTGATACATCACTATCAAACCTCTTCAAAGGAAATGCTGGGACATGTACAGATTTTTTTGTCTCCTACTGTGCTACTCCAGTGCGGGATGGGGGGTGGGGGACAGGCAAGGTAGGTGTCAGTGTATCTGTTAAGAATTTCTGAACCTCTCTCTTCCTGTTCATCCCCAACGCTGTGCCTGGTTTTCTTCCTCACCCAGGTCAGTCATTATTCAAACCCGGGACTTGGTTTTCTCCACATACACGGCCCAGGCTTCCTCTAGGACAGTGGGACGCTCACCATCCCTGAGCCTCTTCCTGTTCATCCTCAACACTGTGTACAGTCTTCTTCTTCTCCCAGGTTGTACCCCTCCCCTCAACACCAGGTACTTGTAGGGGGTGTGGCCTCTTCAGAAGTGGGCATGGCCTCTGTAGAAGTGAATGTGGCCTAATTTTGGGCCAGGGGACACTCATGCGGCCACAAATACTTTACTCATACCCAGAAATCTTGTGTAACACCTCAGTCTTCATATCTCCACACCAACATGAAGAATAATGCAAATCCCCACCAGGAGGGGAGGACGATGAAAAGAGTCCAGAAGCCCCAGTAGGTGCTAATCAAATAAGGGACCTCTCTGAGAAAGAATTCAGATATGAAGTAATGAAGATGTTCAATGAACTCAATGAAATGGTGAGACAGATATCCAGTAAATTAAAGGAGGACATGAGAGAAACAATCCAGAAAACACAGAAAGAAATGAGAGCAGAAATTGGAAAACTATGCACAGAAATGTCACAAATAAAAGATTCAGTAGATAAAATAAAAAACTCAGTCTGTGCCCTCAACAGTAGAATGGCCACAGTTGAATAAAGAATCAGTGAGCTGGAAGATGATTTGCACAAAGCCTACAGGCAATGACAAACAATGGCAAGAGACCTCAAAATAGCTCTAGAGTGAATCAGAATCCTAGGGGATGATTCCAAGAGAAACAACATTAGAATTATTGGAGTACCAGAAGATCAGGGAAACAATCCCAGTGAAAAAGCCACGGTTAAACAAATCATTGCTGAAAAGTTCCCAGAGCTGGACAATGCAGCCATTCAGATTCAAGGAGCCCAAATGGTGCCAACTGAAAGAGACATGAACAAAAACACTCTAAGACATAACATAGAGTGATGGATGCTGCAGATAGAGACACAATACTACAAGCATAAGGTCAAAGAAGGAAATCACATACAAAGAAGGACCCCTTAGATTCACAGCAGACCTATCAGAGGAAACCCTCCAAGCCTGAAGGCAATGGTGGGATATAGTGAAAAAACTCACTGAAATGAATGCTTCACCAAGAATACTCTATCTGGCTAAACTCTCACTCAAACTTGAAGGAACGGTACATTATTTTCTGGATAAAAAGCAGCTCAGGAACTTCATAGACTCAAAACCAAATCTAAAGAAGGGCTAAAGGGGCTACTACAAGACAAGACAAACCCTACAAGCACAACAGACCCTTACAGAAAGATGACACAAAATTCCATAACAATAATCTCTCTCAACATCAATAGTCTAAATTCACCAATTAAGAGACACAGAATGGCAAAATTGATTCAGAGACAGAACCCAACATTCTGTTGCCTACAAGAAACCCATCTGAACAGTCAGAGCAAACACAGACTCAAAGTTAAAGGATGGAAAACAATCCTGCAAGCAAACAGCTCCCTCAAAAAAGCTGGAGTGGCCATATTAGTATCTAACAACATAAATTTCAGGTTGAAAAAAGATTAGAAGGGACAGCAAAGGCCATTTTCTATTTATCAAGGAATATGTACAACAGAAAGAAATCACACTCTTAAATGTATACGCACCTAAAGAGGAAACAGATAAATATTTAAAACAACTGCTAACAGATTTTAAGGAGGACTTTGCTAGCAACACAATAGTAGCCAGAGACTTCAACATTGCCTTATCACCTCTGGATAGATCAACAAGAACAAAACTCAGCAAGGAAACATTGTCTTTGAAGGAAAAAATAGAAGAGAGAGGGCTTATTGACCTATACAGGGCATTACACCTCCAAAAGAAAGAACACATTCTTTTCCAGTGCACACGGAACATTTTCCAAAATAGAACACATGCTAGGCCACAAAACATACCTCAATAGAATCAGGAAGATAGAAATAGTATCAACAATGTTTTTTTAGACCATGATGCACTGAATCATACACAGACACAGATAACCAAATCAAACACCTGGAAATTAAACAACTCAATGTTGAACAACAAGTGGGCCAGGAAGGAAGTCAAGGATGAAATCAAAAGATACCTGGAAGCAAATGAGAATGAAGACATGAGCTACCAGAACCTATGGGATGCAGGAAAAGCTGTGTTAAGGGAAAAATTTATAGCTCTGCAAGCATTTCAGGAAGGAAGAAAGGGCCCGCATAAACAACTTGACTTCACAGCTCAAGATCTTAGTAAAAGACCAACAAAAGGAGCCCAAATCAGGCAGAAGGAAATAGATCATAAAACTTAGAACAGAAATCAATGAAATGGAAACCCCCCAAAAATCTGAAAGGTCAATGAAACCAAGAGCTGGTTTTTCAAGAAAATAAACAAGATAGATAAATGACTAGCAAGACTCACAAAGAAAGAGAGAGAACCCTAATAAACCGAATCAGAAATGAGAAGGGGGATATTGCAACAGAAACCAAAGAAATTCAAAAGATTATCAGAGACTACTTTGAAAGTCTGTATGCCATGATACAAGATAACCTAGAAGAAATGGATAAATTCCTGGATTCCTATAATCTCCCTAGGCTGAATCAAGAAGATTTAGAATACCTGAAGAGTCCTTTAACATAAAGGTAATTGAAGCAGTAATCAAAAGTCTTCCCAAAAAGAAAAGCCCAGTTCCAGATGGATTCACTGGCAAATTTTCCCAAACATTTAAAGAGGACCTATTACCAGTTCTTCTCAAGCTTTTTCAGAAAATCAAAGAAACAGAAACTCTCCCAAACAGTTTCTATGAAGCCCATAACTCTCTAATACCAAAAGGAAACAAAGCCACCACAAGAAAAGAAAACTACAGGCCGATATACCTGATGAACACGATGCAAAGACTCTCAACAAAATATTAGCAAATAGAATTCAACAACTCATCAAAAAGATCATGTACCACGACCAAGTGGGATTCATCCCGGGGATGCAAGTATGGTTTAACATTCAGAAATCAATCCATATAATTCATCATATCAACAAAAGTAAAGATAAAAATCATATGATCATATCAGTAGATGCAGATAAAGCTTTTGACAAGATCCAGCACCTGTTTATGATGAAAACACTCTCCAAAATGGGGATAGAAGGGACTTTCCCCAATATAGTTAAAACCACCTACCACAAGCCTACAGCAAGCATCATCCTCAACGGGAAAAAAACTAAGAGTCTTCCCTCTACCGTCAGGGATGAGACAAGGATGCACATTCTCTCCACTGTTGTTCAATATAGTACTGGAAGTACTTGCAATAGTGGTTAGAAAAAGATATTAAGAGTATTCAGGTAGGAAAGGAAGAAATCAAGCTCTCACTATTCGCAGATGATATGATACTATGCTTAAGAACATTAAAACCTCTAACCAAGAAACTCCTAGAAACAAGAAACTTGTATAGTAAAGTTTCAGGGTATAAAATCAATACCCAAATGTCCAAGGCTTTCCTATATGCAAACAGTGAGAGAGAAGAAAGTGACATGAAAAAAACAATCTCATTCACAATTGTGCCCCAGAAAATCAACTAAGGAAGTAAAAGACCTGTACAAAGAAAACTACAAAACGATACTACAAGAAAATGGAAAGACATCCCTAGCTCAAGGATCAGGAGAATTAACATTGTCAAAATGTCAATACTCCCCAAAGAATTGTACAAATTCAATGTGATCCCTATAATGGTACCCATGATATTCTCTAAAGAAATGGAGCAAACACTCCTGAAATTCATAAGGAACAATAAGCCCCCACGAATAGCTAAAGCAATTATTGGGAAAAAGAAAATGGGAGGAATCAACCTCCCTAACTTCAAACTCTACTACAAAACAGTAATAATTATAACAGCATGGTACTGGAAAAAAGGCAGAGCTGCAGACAAATGGAACAGGGTTTAATATACTGACATCTCCCCCCAAACATATGATCATCTAATCTTTGATAGGGGAGCAAGAAATGTGAAGTGGAGCAAGGAAAGCCTCTTTATCAAATTGTGCTGGCAAAACTGGACAGCTACATGCAAAAAATGGACTCAATCTCTGCCTAACACTATGTACAAAATAAGATCAAACTGGACTAAAGACCTCAACATCAGACCTGAATCCATAAGGTACATTGAAGACAAGATAGGCAAATCCCTCCAGGACATTGAAGCTAACAGTATCTTCAAAGATAACACGCCACTGGCCAAGCCAGTGAAAAAAGAGATAGACAAATGGGACTATCTTAAGCTTCTGCACCTCAAAAGTAACAATGACCAAAATACAAAGACAGTCTATAGAATGGGAAAGGATATTTGCCGAATACACATCCGACAAGGTGTTGATATCAAGGATATACAAAGTAGTGGTTGAACTCCACAAGAAGAAAACATCCAACCCCATCAAAAAATGGGGTGACAAAATGAAACTTTGTCAAAGAAGAAATCCGAATGGCTAAAAGGCACATGAGAAAATACTCTACATCATTAATCATCAGGGAGATGCAGATCAAAACAACGAGATATCATCTCACACCACAGAGATTGGCCCACATCCAAAAGAACAAAAGCAAGCAGTGTTGGTGCGGATGTTGGGAGAAAGGAACTCTCCTGCACTTCTGGTGGGAATGCGGACTGGTTCAGCTCTTTTGAAAAACAGTATGGACGATTCTCAAAAAACTAGAAATTGAGCTCCCATTTGACCCAGCAAAATCACGCTGGGAATATATCCTGCAGAGGCAAAAAAAGTACAGTCTAAATGACATCTGCACTTCTATGTTCATTGCTACTATTCACAATAGCCAAAATCTGGAAAAAAACTGAGTGTCCGAAAACAGGTGACTGGTTAAAGAAAGTTTAGTACACCTATACAATGGAGTACTATGCAGCTGTTAGAAAAGATGAAATCATTAAATTTACATACAAGTGGTACTACATGGAAAGTATCATGCTAAGTGAAATGAGTCAGAAAGAGAGGGACGGACATAGAAAGGTTGCATTCATCTGGGGAATATAAAGCAACAAATAGGAGGCTAACACCCAAGAATAGCGAGATAAGTACCAGGAGGTTTACTCCATGGCTTGGAGGCCAGCCTCACATGCTGGGGGAAAAGGCAGCTCAGATAGAAAAGGGAGCACCAAATAAAGGAAGATCCTCCCAGGATGGAAGATGCATGCTGAAAGTAGACCAAACCTGATTGCCACTCAATGCCGCTTTTGTGGACCGCAGCACCCAAAAGGAGAGAGAGTACAAAAAGAAATGCCCTGTGACAGAGGTGGGGTGGAATGGGGGTGATGGATTGGTGGGAGGTATACTGGGATCATTGGTGGTGGAGAATGGGCACTGGTGGAGGGATGGGTACTTGATCATTGTATAACTGAAACCCAAGCACAAAAATTTGTAAGTCTACAACTGTACCTCATGGTGTTTCACTAATAAAAATTAAGAAAAATAAAAAGACTTTCTGAGTCAAATGGATAGTACACCAGGTAGGGTGCTTCCTTTGTATGCTTCTGACTCGGGTTCTATCCATGGTAACCAGTATGGTTCCCTGAGCAATACCAGGTGTGATCTCTGAACAGAGAGCCAGGAGCAGGCCTGGAGCATTTTCAGGTGTGGCCAAAAAACAAACACAAAATTTAAAAAACTATGGATTTTACTATGGGTAGTCAATAAAACTCATGATTGTTCTGTTGACTTTCAGAGTTAGTTGATTTGGTGGCTTATCCCTTGGGTGCTTCCTTAAAATCTGAGCTACCCTGTGAGTGGTTCAAACCTTTCAGTCTTCAGTGAATAACTTGAAGTTTGGGATTTACTTTTTGGACAGCTATAGCAGGTAATATGACTAGGTTGGGTAAATGATGATGTTCTATCTCAACTTTTCCCTACCTGTTTTGACATGGTTGTTTTCTTAATCACTCCAATGTGAAACATTGAACTCACATTTTCTCAATTTTTCTCAAAATTTTTTTTCATGGGTAGCTTTACATTTGGTGCATTCATGGAAGAGATTGTGGTAACCTGCCATGTTGTGAGTTTGGTCCTTAAATTTCAGTTTTTTTCATGGAGTTGTGTGCCCAGGGAGAACAGCACTAACAAAGGTTGTACGAGTTTCTGAAGCATGTGAATTTGGATTCACAGAGCGGGGAGAAAGGGCTGCAAAGTTCAAAAAGAGAACTCCCAGAATGACCACCAACTGGGAACTCTTTGGTACTATTGCGGCAACATGGGAAGATGCCATTGTTGACAACATTGACGAGGAATACGATCGACTGGTTCAGCACCTCCATGAATGTGCGAGGAACGCCAAGAGAGAGATAGCCATAAAAAATCGCCTATCTTCGAAAACTCTTGAGCTAATTTGCCAGCGTGGTTTGGCGCATGCCTCAGGCAACCGCAAGCTAACATCCGAGCTTGCAAAGCAGTGCAGAGATGCGATCAAAGAAGACCTCAAAGAGAGAAGAGCAGAAGTACTGGTAGATGCGGCAGAAGCCGGGAAAAGTATTCGTAACGCCCGCCTGTCCTTCTCCAACTATAAGACCAAGATGACTGCCCTCCGACGTCCTGATGGATCCATCACATCCTCCAGAACGGCAATGGAGAAGATTATCCATGACTTCTACTCAAATCTCTTCGATAGCCATGTCCACTTGCCGACATACCAAATTCCACAGGATGGATATGTCGTTCCCAACGTTCTCCCTTCCGAAATCCGACACGCCATTTCATCAGTAAAGAAACAAAGAGCACCCAGCCCAGACAAGGTCAGACCTGAACACCTGAAGAACCTGCCATCAGTACTCATCAATACACTGGCTCGGCTCTTCACTCGCTACCTGTCTGAATGCAAGGTTCCATCCCAATGGAAAACCAGCAGGACCGTACTACTGTTCAAGAAGGGGGACATCCATGACATTGGCAACTATCACCCGATCTGCCTATTGTCTGTCATCTACAAGTTGTTCACTCGAGTCATCCTAAATAGGATTGGCAGAACACTAGATGAAGGACAACCATGCGAGCAAGCCGGGTTCCGCAAAGGATTCAGCACCATCGAACATATCCACACTATAACCAAGCTCATTGAGGTTTCTCGGGAGTTCAAGATGCCGCTCTGTTTAACGTTCATTGATTTAAAGAAGGCCTTTGATTCTGTTGAGATGGAAGCGGTCATTGAAGCCCTAGCCAATCAGGGCATTCAAGCCCAATACATCAGGATCCTCCGTGAGCTGTATTGCGGATTCACTACCAGGATCTCACCATTCTACAAAGAAGTGATTGTTGATGTCAAGAGAGGGGTGCGGCAGGGTGATACCATTTCACCAAAACTCTTCAGTGCCACCCTCGAGAACATCATGCGACAACTGGAATGGGAAGGAATGGGAGTGAAGATAGATGGTCAGCAACTACACCACCTCCGCTTTGCTGATGACATTGTTTTAATAACACCAAACATCAGCCAAGCGGCACAAATGCTGGCCGACTTTGACCATGAGTGTGGAAAGGTAGGACTACAGCTGAATCTTATGAAGACAATGTTTATGAGAAACAGCCTTGTTCCTGATGCTCCATTCGCTCTCAATGGAATGACCATCTCCGAATGCAACAGCTATGTCTACCTAGGTCGAGAGGTCAACATGACAAATGACCTGGCACCCGAGCTGCGCAGGAGGAAGAGAGCGGCTTGGAACGCCTTCAAGAACGTCGAAGAAATAGCTAAGAGGACGAAGAACCTCTGGCTCCGGGCACATCTCTTTGATTCCACTGTTCTTCCTGCTTTAACATATGCCTCAGAGACCTGGGCCCTACGCAAACAAGATGAGAACGCTATTCAGGTCTCCTAAAGAAGAATAGAAAGAGTTATGCTTGGAATATCACATTTCACTCAAATTAGAGAACTAATCCGGAGTTCTGACATCCGTTGACGATCAAGGATCAGGGACGCTGTCTCATTTGCCAAGGTGTCGAAAATCAGATGGGCTGGTCACGTAATGAGATTTAAAGACGACTGTTGGACTAGAGCTGTTACTGACTGGATTCCACGGGATGTCAAAAGACCGTGTGGCCGCCCACCTACCAGATGGTCAGACTTCTTCGTCAAGATCATGAACGGTCGGTTTGAGGCCCTTCATGTTTCCGGAGCGAACAGATGCCATTGGGCTACACTAGCATGCGACAGGGACAAATGGAGATGTTACTGGCGCCCGCTCGAGCAAATCGACGACTAACGGGAAGTTAAGTGATTTTTAAGTGATTTAAGTGAATTTGGATGTCCTGCTATTAGTGCAAGTGGGTCTCTGTGTTGGTTCAGGGTCCCAGGTTCTTTAACATATTCAAGAATGAAAATATTGAGTAATAAATATCCTCATAGATAGAAATATAAAATTTTTTGTTGGAAGAAAAGCTCCCAGAAGAGAGCAATGGAGAATCTCCTGCCCCCACACCAGGCTGTCTTCATCGTGGCCCCTGGGGGTTTGTTGTGTTTCCCTTCCCTCCCCAAGCAGAACCCTGGCAGCTGAAAACCTCCAGAACCCAGCCACAGCTATACTCAAGGCCATGCTCCACACATGGATAAGTTTCGCCCATGAAGAAACCGACAGAGGAACCCAGGTATGTGAGACCCATGGCTGAGATCTCTAAGCCTGCTTGGATTGGGACTAGGCCTCTTCCACCCAGGCCCCCAGTTTTCCAGTAGCTTGGCAGTCACACTCACAAACCCCTGGCACCATGTAATCTCGTCAACGTCCAATATCCAGAGACTATAAAATAAGGATCTCAGAAAAGAGCAATGTAGTTTTTTCTGGAGCGTGCGGTCGACCAGTCAATGAAAAGCTTGCATTCAATAGACCGGGAATACCCATAAAAGCAAATAGAGCTGCCCCCAAAGCTTCCGTTCCTCTTGGAGAGCCTGGCAAGCTACTGAGAGTATCCTGCCCACATGGTAGAGCTTGCCAAGCTACCCGTGGTGTATATGATATGCCAAAAACAGTAACAATAATGAGCCTCATTCCTGTGATCCTGAAAGAGCCCCCAATATGCCATTGGCTATGCTAGCACGTGACAGGAACAAATGGAATCGTTACTGGAGCCCGCTTCAGCAAATCCATGATTCACGGGATGACAAGTGACAAGTGAAAGGTAGAAGTAAAATAAATTCTCCAGGTGGGGAGAAACTTCGTATAGGACTCAGTACGTTAATTTTGTGGGTTTTTTTTTAAAATTAGGAATAACTGGGTTTTGGTGTTACTTATTCAACAAAGAATGTGAGGATATTACAGAGCAGTCTGGGTAGTTCAGGGTCCTTTAGCTTATCTATTTGACCATTTGCAAGGTATTGCCCCTTATCTCTCTCTTAGTTCCTGTGAGTGTTGGTCTGAGGAAGAACCTCTGATTTGGAGGAATTATTAACTTCTCATTGTCAGAAGGAGCCTAGGAATCTGCAGACATGTTAAAATGTAGAATGGCTATAGCTAAAAATGGAACTTTTCAGGCAGCTGGTAAGGGGAAACTGAAGCATTATTTTTTAATGTCAAGCTGTACCTAAGACCTACTTGATCTAAATGGTGTGGGAGCTGGTCCACCCAAAGTTTGAGGAAGCCATGGTATTGGTTTGAGGTAAAGTTATGCTGAGGTTGGGGAAGGGGAAAGTCAGCTCTGACATCAACTCAGGTTTTCTATGCTCTTCATGTTTTGTTTCAGGAAAGAATTTCCAAAGGAAGGAGTAAATTGTTTTCTTAAGGAGAATGCATGATTTTTTTTTGATTTTTGGGTCACACCCAATGATGCTCAGGGGTTACTCCTGGCTCTGTCCTCAGGAATTACTCCTGGTGGTGCTTGGGGGACCATATGGGATTCTGGGAATCAAACCTGGGTCGGTCGTGTGCAAGGCAAATGCCCTACCCATTGTGCTATCACTCCAGATCCAAGAATGCATGTTTTGTGGTATGTGTATGTGTATATATGTGTGTGAGAGAGACAGAAAGACAGAAAGAGAGGGAGAGGGAGAAGGAGTGGACAGAGAGAGAGAGAGAGAGAGAGAGAGAGAGAGAGAGAGAGAGAGAGAGAACCCTTTCTTTAGAGAAAGTGTATGAGGTAGATAGTATTTGAGTTCAAAAAGTAATTTTATCCCAGCATGTGAGGCCAGCTTCTAAGCTGTGGAGCATTCCTCCTGTTCCTTATCTCTACTATCCTTGGGTGTTAGTCTCCCATTCTGTTACTTTTTATTCCATAAATGAGTGCAGTCCTTCTATGTCTGTCCTTCTCTTTCTGACTCGTTTCACTTAGCATGATACTCTCCATGTTGATCTACTTATATGCAATTTTCATGACTTCATCTTTCCTAACAGCTGCATAGTATTTCATTGTGTAGATAGATGCACCAATGTTTCTTTAACCAGTCATCTGTTCTTGGGCACTCGGTTTTTTTTCCAGATTCTGACTATTGTAAATAGAGTTGCAAATGAACATACAAGTGCAGATATAATTTCTACTACACTTTTTTGCATATCTGGGATATATTACCAGAAGTGGTATTGCTGGGTCAAATGGGAGCTCAATTTCTATTTTTTTTGAGAAATGTCCATACTGTTTTCCAAAAGGGCTGAACCATTCCCACGAGCAGTGAAGGAGAGTCCCTTTCTCCCCACATCCATGCCAACACTGGTTGCTTTTGTTCTTTTGGATGTGTAACACCCAAGGATAGTAGAGATAAGGACCAGGAGAATTTCTCCATGGCTTGGAAGCTGGCCTCACATGCTGGAGGAAAAGGCAGCTCAGATAGAGAAGGAACCGCCAAGTAATGAATGTTTGGAGGGTCCACTCGGGATGTGTGCTGAAAGTAGACTATAGACCAAACATGAACGGCACTTAATACCTGTATTGCAAAACACAACACCCAAAAGGAGAGAGAGAGATAGAGAGAGTGTAAAAAGGGATTCACCTGCCACAGAGGCAGTGGAGGGGGGATGGAGAGAGGGTTGTGAGAGGGATACTGGGAACATTGGTGGTGCACTGGCGGAGGTATGGGTACTCAGTCATTGTATGAGTGAAGTGTAGCACAAAAGTTTGTAAGACTGTAACTGTATTTCATGGTGATTCATTAAAAAATTTAGAAAAAAACAAATAAAATTATTTAGTTAAACATTTGGTAAGTGTAATGCCTTAGCTAGACCCAGTTTAAGTTTAAGAGCAAGTTCACTGAATAGGGATATTGTTTTTGTTCTTTTCCATGTGGGCCTGTCTCACTGGTATGAAATGATATTTGTCGTTTGACATGAATTTTCTGGGTGGTAAAGCATGGATAACATTTTTCATTTACCATCTGCATTCTACTTTTCTACTTTGAGGAAGTGTCCGTTCCTCTCTTCTTCCCATTTTTTTCCATTAAATTGTTTGCTTGAATTTTTTTGTTGTTAAAATCTATGAGTGTTTTGTATATCTTGATATTACAAGAGTTTTAATATTACATGTGTTTAAAAAATATCTTGGATATTAAACCTTTGGGCAAACATATTATTGTGTGCAAAAATTTTCTGTGCAATGTTTATCCTTGTCCTCATTAACTTGTTATGAAGAAGAGTAATAATTTGACATAGTCCCATTTAAATGTTCATTTTTGCTTTCATTGTCTTGATCAATGAATTGTGCCTCTAGAATTCTATCTATCAATTTATCATTTTAGAGATGATAGTAAAATTCCATTGCAAGATTTATGCGCCACAAAACTTTCTTTATGTAAAATATATTAGAACCATAAAATCTAATATAAAGTAAGTCAAGGCCCTCCCGTTGATCGTCGATTTGCTCCAGCGGGCCCAGTAACGTCTCCATTGGAGACTTTGTTGTTACTGTGTCTGGCATATCGAATACTCTCGGTAGCTTGCTGGGCTCTCTGAAAAATCTAATATAGAATGATAAATTTTTTGAAAACTTTTTTTAAGTACAATTTAAAAAAATTTCAAACATTAATTTATTTTTAATTGAATTACAGTGAGATATACAGTTACAAAGTTGCTCATGATTTGGTTTTAGTCATATGATGTTCCAACATCTTCTAACCAGTGTACGTTTGCCGCCACCAATGTCCTAAGTTTCCCTCCAAACTCCTCTCCACGGTCTGTGTCTATGGCAGACACTTTTCTTCTCCTCCTTTCTTCTTCTTCCTCCTCCTCCCCTTCCTCCTCCTTCTTTCTCCTCATCCTTATCCTCCTCCTCCTTATGGTTTGCAATACAGATACTGAGATTACCTGTATTAAGTTATCAGGAATATCCCTTTACTTACTACTTTCAACACTCAGTTAAAGAATTTGTCAATTCTTTAACTTAAGACAAATAGCTTGTTTTCTAATGCTGTCCTCTCAAGTCTATCAATCATATGAGATATTGGAAGTAAAACAGAATCCAGCTCCTTCTATACCACCTGCCTCTTTCCATAAAGTAATGGTTTTGTGATTCCTGATGAGTTTTTCTCTCTTGAAATAGTTAAAATGTATATGTGTTTGAACAGAGAACCATGTGAAGCAAATCTTGCTGTATGGCAGATAATTGGGCTGAGATCATTTGGACAAATACAAATAGGCATATGATGGAACATTTGGATTCACATATGTATAAATAGCTATAAAGTATAATGACAAGAATTAATTGCAGCAGTAGTGTATGAAGATTTCAGAATGCATATAGAAAAGTCCAGTTCTAAAAGGAAATACATATTGTAATATTTGGAAATGTGTGCTTTCTTTAGAGAAGGAAAAAATGTAAGCAATAATGAATTGGTGCTCTGGAAAAATCACCTTATAGTTCCCTACTTTAACTTTCAGTAAAATTACCTAGAAACTACCAAGATTTTATGTTATACTGGAGGGCAAAATGTTATGATTTTATGGTTCTAATATATTTTACATAGAGAAAGTTTTGTGGTGCATAAACCTTGCAATGGAATTTTACTATCGTCTCTAAAATATTGACGAAAGTATATGACACCATTTGTTGCTGAAAGGAAGTTTCAAATGCTAGCCAGGAAGGAATCCTGAATAATGGAGAGAGTGACCAGCTCTGCCTCTGAATAGATTTGTCCTGAGGCAGGACTGAGAGCTCTGGTTTTACTGTCTGTATATTGTGAGGGAGTTGGAGTAGGTGTTTTCTAAAACATTCCATCCAGGGAAATATTCAATAACATATAATTTTCCATTTTATTTCTGCAAGGTATTTGTTTCTTTAGTGGGAAGCAAAAGTTTCTCTAAGGCTTAAAGAAAAATATTTCTGTAAAACCAAAAGTCATGGCATGCAAATTCTATAGGGGTGTGAGTTGTATGTGGGGAGGGGGGAGGGATGGAAAAATGAAAGGATCTTGAACATGGTGGAAAGATTTGCATAGTACTCTGCAAATATAAAATGACACTTTCAATACTATTGTAAACTATGACACCTTGATTAAAAAATTAAACGTAGATTACCACTAATGAGACTAGCAAGTCATTTTTTGTGTTTCTAAATATAAATAGGAAGAAAAATGCATAAAGTGTATGGGATGATCTAGCTATTGTTTGAACCTAGTTCGTCTATCTATTGTGTCATTTACAGATGAGGAAGGAATTAGATTCACATCCTAACATCTGTAAATATTATTGATAATGGTATCTATTTTCTGCAGCATAATATTTAAAAATAGCCTAATCTTTGGTCTAATTAGGTGGCTATTACTATTGTAGTTACTACTTGGGTTTTGATTTGTCCCTGTATATTGTTGAAACTGTATATAGATCAAACCTAGCCAGAATGGGTGTTTAGAGAACATGTAAAGAAAGAACATTCCAACTAAAACCAATTTAAGTTTATCCACTTTTAGAGAGAAAAAATAATATCACAAAGTTATTTTAACATACCTAATGTCAAACAGATAAATATTACAGCACAATGACAACAAATAATTAACCTATAGAAGGATGTTGTTTGAGGCTACACTTGTTAATAAGTTGCATCTCACAGTATTATAGTATCTATAAAGTTTTCTATATGACTAACAGATATGTAAAAAAATGGGTTCATAAGTGCTGAACCTAGGCTGATACATGTCCCTTATAGGAATTTTTAGCTTAAGGATAGCAGCTGCTAAGAACTTTCTGAAATATGTATTTCAGATGTGACATTCTTAAATATCCTACCCTCCTCATGCTTTGCTGTTAGGTAATGCGAAAAAGATTCTCGGAATAGATGAACATCAGAATTGCCTGGGAAAAAATTAAAATATCCAGATAACTTTATCTTTGACAGAAATGTCATATCTGAAAGGAAATAGATAGCATCTGTATTTTTGTCTTATATTTTCTCAAAAATTTTTAAATAATAATTCCAAAATGATAAAAATTAAATAACAGAAATACAAACAATATATCTCATTGGCAAGATTTTGAGTTTATGAAGATATAAAAATCCCAAATCTCTGTAGGTTAAAAATACCCTCTGAAACCGAATATGATGGGTACTTATGCAAGAAGGAATTAGTTTTAGAATTTAAAGTTCATTTGAGCGCTACTAATTATTATAAGCCATTTATGGTCACTGCATTAGTTTTCTACCCAGTTGAATATAGGAGCAATTGATAAGAATAAACAAAGTGAAATGAATAGAGTGTTTTTAGTGTCTTAAGAGATCCTTTCAGGTGTGAAATTCTCTAACTTAGGGAATAAAATGTTCCTTATTCAAGTTACTCTGGTGAAAATCATCAGTGGATAACTGCCTAGGGAAGGTGATGTGTCATAGATGAAAGGCAAGTCGGCTTGGAGTCAGGAGGCCGAGACCTCTGGCATCAGCTTCAAACCTTGTGGTTTAATAAGCTCTGTGATCTTTCAAGTTGTTTCACCTTAATTTTCCCAATGTTCATTCTCTTTGGGATTTACTCTGCCAAGTTCTCAAACTTCTTTTCAATAGTGGTAGATATTTTTTTCCTCAGCCTAAATAGAAGCTGATTTTTTCTTTCAATTGGACAGCTAAGCAAATTGTTGTAGTAATGTGCATTGATTCTTCCTGTGTCAGATCAATGTGAGGAATGATAGCTATTATTTTCTGTGCTGCCAGATATATTCAGAGAGAATCTTGGAATCATCATAAAATATCTGTTTCACTTCTAAAATACTTAGACCAGTAATCTCTTTATGCTTGCTTGTAGCCAAGTCATTATCAAAGATCAGAAAGCCTGATATCTCGACTCTAAAATCCAGGAATAATGGTTTTAATTCATGGGTTTTGTTTTTTTTTTTTTTTTTTTTTTTTGATTTTTGGGTCACACCCAGTGATGCACAGGGGTTACTCCTGGCTCTTCACTCAGGAATTACTCCTGGTGGTGCTTGGGGAACAATAGGGGATGGTGGGAATCAAACCCAGGTGGGCAGCATGTAAGGCAAACACCCTGCCCCCTGTGCTAACACTCCAGCCCCCTAACTCATGTATTTTCTTAAGCTTATGAGTATGTGACAAATTCTTAGAAATCTAGATCACCTTGAGCTGCTTGTCCAGAAACATCAAATTTCCTTGAATGAGTTAAATACTTAGATTGGGGAAATGGTAATAAGGAAACTGCGTAGCTTGCTAATAAATAGTTTCACTTCATTATTTTACAACTGAGCAAACAGAATCCAGAGAAATAAAAGCACTTTCCCTAAGATACCATTCTGGTAGAAGGGACTGATCCAAAGACTATATTCCAAAGTTGAATGTTCTACTTCTTTGGTTGTTTAAAGATTCTCAGTGTGGTTGCTGTTGTGAGTGGAAATAGAGTATAGTCTTGAGACCAAGCAATGTTTCTTGCCATGCTAGTGTTTGTTTTATCTTGTATTATAGATACCTTTAAGGAAGAATGAAAGATGTTTGAAAGAAAATGCTTTTTTTCTTGGGAAAGTCTCTAACACCCTTGGTAAGAGATGTGATTCTAAGAACGGTCATGGTCTGTGCAGAGAATGAGGTGGGGTCTTGGGGGTCTAGGAGAAGACGGAAATTTTTGAGTCATGAAGTTCTGGAATGGGGAAAAACATATCCAATCATGCTCAGGGAAATGTTGGAAGATGATAGTCTGTGCTGAACTTAGGGAATAAAACTGTGGCTGAAGGGATTCTAAGGGTGTCTAAGGGAATCTGAGAGATTCTAAGGGTAAACTTCAAGACAAAGTGTCCTGGACTTCCTAAATATGATGGCAGTGCAATGTTGTAACCTTTCCAAATATACCTCTAAAAACTATCAGGTGGTGTTTCATTTATTTATTTAAAAAATTACTGGATAAATAATTTTTGAAGATAATATCACTTTATCACTGTCATCCTGTTGTTCATCGATTGCCTTGAGCAGGCCCCAGTAACGTCTCCTTCATCCTAGCCCTGAGATTTTAAAAAGTGCCACATTCGAGGCTCTTTCAGGGTCAGGAGAATGAGACCCATCATTGTTACTGGGTTTTGGCATATTGAATACGCCATGGGGGAGTTTGCCAGACTCTGCCGTGTGGGCAGGATACTTTTGGTAGCCTGCCAGGTTCTCCAGAGTAAGAACTAGATAATAAGATGTCGCACGGAAACAAATGTAGCTGGGCACTTCTGGGAGCAGAGTTTTATAGTCTCTGGGTCTTAGCCATTGATGGGATTACAGGGTGCCGGGGGCAGTTGGTGGGTGTAGATGGGGGATCTGGGTGGAGGAGGCCCCAGTCTCAATCTGAGCAGGCTTGGAGATCTATGCCCCCGGTCCCGCACACCTGGGTTCCTCTGCCGGTTCCTTCATGTGTGAGGCTCGTCCGAACGTGTGGAGAGTGGTCTTTAGCATGGCTATGGCTGGAACTGGAGGTCTTCAGCTGCCAGGGCTCTGTTCTGGGCAGGGAGGGAAACTCAACCCACCCACCTCTGAGGGGGTCTGGTGAGGACAGCCAGGCGCAGGGGCAGGAGACTCTGCATCGCTCTCTTCCGGGAGCTTTGATATATATATATATATACATATGTATATATATATATATATATATATATATCACAAGGGCTGGAGCGATAGCACAGCGGGTAGGGCGTTCGCCTTACAAGCGGCCAACATGGTCGACCCGAGTTCGATTCCTCCGCCCCTCTCGGAGAGCCCAGCAAGCTACCGAGAGTATTCGATATGCCAGACACAGTAACAACAAAGTCTCCAATGGAGACGTTACTGGGCCCGCTCGAGCAAATCGACGATCAACGGGAGGGCCTTTACCTTTTACCTTTATATATCACAAAATAAAATATATATATTTCTTCTAAAAGATATTATATTATTATATTGCATTATTATTATGGTAAACTGGCTTACACAAGTGCTAAAGTTTATAGTTTTGTACAGTTACTTTATATCCACCACTATCAGAGTGCTAAATCCCTTTCTCACTCTTCTTACCTCATTCTAGTTTGCACTATCACCTCATCTCTATCCATCCTCCTCCATTGTTAACCTTAGTTTCTTGTTGGAGTCAAAGGCCTTATTTTCATTGTTTCATCTATTCACTTTATGTCTTCATATACCTATTATGAGTGAAATCATCAGGCATTTGGTCTTCCAACCAAATGAAGATAGTACTGAAATCTACATAGAGTTCACATTGAATTCATAGGTTAGAGAACTTTAATCGATAAGATTTATTGAGCATTTGCTCATCTGCTAAGAACTATACAAATTCTTCTCTTTAAATTGTCAGTACAACTTAAATGATGAATACACTATTATTATCTTTTACAAGATGAAGAATGAAGTGTTAGAGAGATTAGATTAGTATTTCAATGTCACTCTCACTGTTCTCCCATTGTTCATTGATTTACTTTAGGGGTCCCAGTAAAGTCTCCATTGTGACAATTGTTACTGTGTTTGAGATATTGAATATGTCATGGGTAGCTTGCCAGGCTTTGCCGTGCGGGCGAGATACTCTTGGTAGCTTGCTGGGCTCTCCAAGAGGGGCGGAGGAATCGAACCTGGCTCAGACTGGGCCGGCTGCGTGCAAGGCAAACAGCCTACCCGCTGTGCTATCTCTCCAGCCCATTTCAAAGTCAAAAGGATGAAAATGATGCGTTCAAGACTTGACTTGAAGTCCTTCCTATGCCACAACTATTGCATTTAACCAAAATGTTGTGTTACAAAACCCTCAGAATGCTGTCCCTGGAAACGTTGTCAGCCTTGGAGAGAATCATTGTCCTGCAAAAGGTATTTTGGTTTCAATGAAGTCATGACCCAATCAGTGATTTTGTTCTAAAGGTCATTTGTTATTTCAAGGTTCCCTGCGGCTTTACTCAGACACAGGTTTCTTCTCCCGCCACAGTTTTTCCTGACTAATTTTTTCTTACTCAATCTAAGCCCTTAAAGTCCTGTGTAAACTTACATTTTTCTCATCTGGCTTGTAAATATATTAGAAGTCCGTTCTTGGAAACTCCTCAGGGACTGGTGCCAATATGTAATCGTTTCTTTGCTCCTAAAAATCTGGGCAAATGAATGCAGAATCATTTTATCATGGGTAAAAATATCTACTTCTTTAGTGACACTATGCTATCATTTTTCTTTCTTTTTCTTTTTTTCTTTTGCAAGGGCATCACACCCAGCGATGCTCATGGATTACTCCTGCCTCTGCACTCAGGGTTCACTCCTGGCAGTGCTTGAAGGAGACCACATGGGGATGCCAAGAATTGAACCTGGGTCAGCCGTGTGCGAAGAAATTACCCTATCTTCAGTCCCACTTTCATTTTTTTCTATCTAACCTCAAAAAGAAAATTTTTATTAACACTAAGAATCTCAAGTTAGGACATCCAAATCAGACATAAGACTCACCTAAAAAATGATTAAAAGAAAACTTGATTAAAACATGATTAAAAGAAAACTTCTCATGTTTTCTTCTGTTTATTCTTCCTTTCAAATTTATTTACAAATACTTTCACCCTTCATTAAAAAATTCTATTTTTTTATTGATATCAGCAACAGCTATTTTGAACTTGATTAGTATAGTCTTTTTCATAAATGGGACATGATTGCTTATCTGTTAGATGCCTTTCCTCCCTCTTTTCTGACTTTCAGAGAAGAGGGAGGTAATTTCTATTGGGGGTGGAATTTATGTTGAACCATGAGGGGTAGGTGAAACCAGAAATTCTAACCAATGAAATGCTCTGAGGTGAAACAACCGACAATTGGAATTCTAGAATATTCTTCTTATTTCTTTATAGGGACAGTGTTCAATGGTGCTGAGAGTGGAGTTACTCCCAGCAATAATCCATCCAGTGGTGTCCCTACCAAAGAATGCTGGGGTGGTAGGAATTAGGGTAACCAACAGGATTAGGCTCAGGCCTCATACACACATGTTAGCCATGTCCCTAGCACTTACTTTGAAAGATGTGTTACTGATAGGCACTCCCTGCACTGAACTCTTTCTACCATATTTAGTGTCCATATACTAAATCTTTGGAGCAATAGCACAGCGTGTAGGGCGTTTGCCTTCATGCTACCGACCTGGGTTTGATTCTTCCATCCCTCTTGGAGAGCCTTGCAAGCTACCGAGAGTATCCCGCTGGCACTGCAGAGCCAGTCAAGCTCCCCATGGCGTATTTGATATGCCAAAAACAGTAACAATAAGTATCACAATGGAGACGTTACTGGTGCCCGATTGAGCAAATCGATGAACAATGGGAGGACAGTGCTATAGTACTACAGTGCTGTATTAATCTTTATCACTCCTTCCAAATAAGCAGACTCTTCCCTGTCTCACAAGTAATTTATTATTGAATCCTTTTATTACTGAATCTACTAATTCTGAAACTATTAGGTTGATTACTTTGTTTTAAATAAAATTGTTATAACCTTCTCAGATTCAAAAGTGGATATCATTCCTTTAGAGTAACAATCAAGTTAATTCTCTCATTATGTCTACAGAGACTCATATTTCAAATCATTATGCTGATCATTTCTCAATTTCTCGGCTCTGAGGGATTGAGTCAGGATATATATTTTTTTGAATTATGCAGGAGACCACTTCAAATCCAGTTCATGACTTAATTTCTTTTTTTTGAGTCCTCATGTAATTAATTGTGATCAGGAATAATTTGTGTCTACTCTGAAACTGTGACTTGTTCCTTTACTGTTGAGAGTTTATTTTCTAAATCTATCTATCCATACACGATTTGATATGGGACTATTATGCAAGATTTATGTAGTATTTTAGGACAAATTAGCAATATTTAGAGTTGGCAAAGTCTTACTTGCAGATGGTGGAAAAGGATGGCTCTGTTATCGTTTTCTGAAAAAGGTACCAAAGGTAGCCAGAGTGTTATGTGCAGTCAATATGAATTTTGTTTTAACATTTAAACACAAAAGGACTGGGGCTGGAGTGATAGCACAGTGGGTAAGGGCGTTTTCCTTGCACACGGCCGACCCGGGTTCAATTCTCAGCATCCCATATGGTCCCCTGAGCACCGCCAGGAGTAATTCCTGAGTGCAGAGCCAGGAGTAACCCCTGTGCATTGCCAGGTGTGACCCAAAAAGCAAAAAAAAAAATAAACACAAAAGTCTTATTATATGTATATCATATAAAAAGTACATCATATATGATATGTAATATATGATATAAGTTTATGATTTGTAATGAACTTATAATGATCTATAATGAACACAAGCATTCATTTATACTAACTTCAAATAAAACTTGTTTATTTTTATTTTTAGTTTTTTTGCATTTTGGGTCACACCCGGCGATGCACAGGGGTTACTCCTGGCTCTGTGCTCAGGAATTACTCCTAGGTTTGCTGGGGGACCATATAGGATGCTGGGAATTGAACCCGGGTTGGCCATGTGCAAGGCAAACGTCCAACCCACTGTGCTATCACTCCAGTCCCATAAAATTATTTATAAATTATAATTATTTGAAATCATGATCTTTGAAAATTATTTCACAGATATTTCCAAGGTATGTTTTATCAGTGCATACAAAAGAGATTTTAAAATGCAATATTATTCAGTATTTTAAGGATTATTTTTGTTGTGGTAAGAAATAAAGTCACCTAAAATTTACTTTGAAAAACATTAAACATTTCTGAGAGGATTTTGGGTCACATCTTGCTGTGCTTATAGTTACTCCCAGATCTGTGTTTGGCAATTGTTCCTGGTCAGTGCTCTGTAAATATTGGGGCGCATGAGCTCAAATTCAGCTTCTTGCATGCAAAGTTTGCACTCAGCTCACTGAACTATCTTTTCTTCTATTAATAATTTTTGAGTGTGAAGTTTTATAGTGTTAAATATATTCATTGTTATGAAACAGAGACCTAGAGCTTTTTCCTTCTGAAAATCTGAAAATTAATACCCATTGAACCAAAGCTTCCAATAAACACCATTGTAATTTTGTTCCTATGATTTGATTACTCTAGAAAATTTACTGGGTGATATAGTACCTCTCTATTTGTGACTCGTCTATTTTTCTTAATATAATGTCTTCATATTTCATCCAGAGTATAGTATTGCCAGGATTTCCTTTTTTAAATTTACTTTTGTTCTTCGTGAGGGATGGAGGAATCGAACCCAGGTTGGAGCTATAGCACAGTGGTAGGGCGTTTGCCTTGCACGTGGCCAACGCAGCCGACCCGGGTTCGATTCCTCGGCCCCTCTCAGAGAGCCCAGCAAGCTACTGAGAGTATCTCGCCCACACGGCAAAGCCTGGCAAGCTACCTGTGATGTATCTGATATGCCAAACACAGTAACAACAAGTCTTACAATGGAGATGTTATTGGTGCCTGCTCAAGCAAATCGATGAACAGTGGGAGAACAGTGCTTCAATGCTGCAGTGCTTCATGTTTTTAAGCCACACCTACTGGTACTTAGGGTATACTCATCTAGGCCTGCTGATATTCCTGACTCTGAGCTCATGGGTTACTCCTGGCATGTCTGGAGATCATGTGTGGTGCCTGGGATCGAACCCAAGTTGACTACATGCAAGGCAAGCTCTTTACTTGCCGTACTATCTTTCTGACTAATTTCCTTCTTTTTCTTAAGTATGAATTATATTCCATTTATGTATATGATTATAATTGTTTATTAATTTATCTATCAGTAGAAATTTGGAATGATTCTACTTCTTAACTATAATGAATAATGCTTCTATGACATCAATATTTGAATTTCTATGACTGTGATATCATGTCTTAATATGCTTGTTGGACAGACATTTGCATGCCATTTTTGGATAAGCATCTATTTAAGTCCTTTGCCTATTTTAAAATTGGATTATTTGATTTTTTTGATCATTTGAATTATGAGTTTTCTTTATATCCTAGATAATAATCACTCATCAGATACATGATTTGTAAATCATCTCGTTTCTGTTTCCCTTTTACTCAGTTGATTTTAACCTTTTCATATAAAATTTTTTAATTTCATAGTATCATTTTTCCATTTTGCTTTTGTTGTCAATATATTTGATGTCATTGTCAAACCCAGTGCCATGAAATTTTCCTCCTATGAAAATTCTAGAAATGTTGGTGCTTTTGGCTTGTATTTTTGAGCTGGTTTGAGTCAATTTTGGTATATGGTGTATGATGTGGTTCCAACTTCATGTTTTCCAATACGTGGAAATCTAACTTTCCCAACTTAATTTGTTGAAAAATCTTCCTCCCATTAAATGATTTTGAAATCTTAGTTGAAAAACATTTCATTTATGTACAAAGTTTATTTGGGGTTTTCTATTCCATTACACTGATACTTTTACTTTTTTAAAAAATCCCATTGTTTTTTAAATTTCTGTTATATATATTGCAACAGAATGTGTGTCTCCAACTTCTTTTCCAAAATTTGTTCTGGTTGGAGACTCAGTAGCTAAAGCATCTGCCTTGCAAATGTGATGCCATGAGTTCAATCTCTGTTATCACAGCATAGGCCAAGTAGTATGCTGGCAGCTCGTCTATTGTTTCCTGAGTATCCTGGTGCTACCAGCAATTTCTCACTGCACTGTAGCTGTGTGTATGTATGTGTGTTTGTGTGTGTGTGTGTGAAGCACCACTAAAGAACATTGACATATTGTATATGCCAAAAATGTGACTCCCACCAAGCAGTGTGTGAGTACTTCAGTGACCCACTCAACAAGCACCACAAGAATGTCCATGAGGAAACCAAGTTTGTATTTGGTGAGCATTCATACAAGTGTTAAAACTAAAGGAGTGAGACACCTGAAAACATCTTGGTCTCTTGTGCAAGCATGACAAACTGAATTTCGAACTCTCCCCAATTCTAAAGGGTTTCACAACTAGTTGTCCGATCACAGAAAATAAGCATGTGCGCAGACCTACATAGCAACAATGAAATTAACTGAAAAAAGGTAGGGGGCAAAGTGGTTTTGGTTACACTGGATCACTTGAGAATTTATATAAATTAAAATGTTTTTTTGGAAATCGCCACTGGGAAAATGATAAGGATTGTACTGAATTTGTCAATTATTTTGGTGCTATGGTATCTTAATAATATAAAGACTTTTAATCTGTGAATGGGATAAATTTTCATTTATTTGTATCTTCTTTAAAATATTTCCACAATTCTAAATATAGTGTGTTGTGTGTAGGTCTTTTGCATCTGTTCCTAGCCATTGGCTAGACATAAAAAAAAAACACCAAAAAACTTGCTCTAATTACAGGACTTTAACTTTCAATAATCAATTAAATCTATTTTTATGTCTTCAATTCAGTCTTGAAAGGAATACTTTGTGATCTGCACACAAACACACACACACACACACACATTCACATATTTGGTATAACTTGATTAGACAGAACGTCAATGAGCAGTAGAGAAGGATCCCACAATTTATAGCAAACACAGCCTACTCTAGAGATAAAATTCAGGAGATTTTTCAGAGGCAGCTTCAGGGTTTTGATTCTGAATAATTTTTTTTTACATCTAAGTAATAAGAATGTTCCTTTCAGGTTTAAGAAATTTTTAATAAAGCAGTAAGAGAGCCTGATGCAAGTTAAACTGATCACAAAAGTTTTCTGACATGCCTCCAAATTTAAAAAATGAAATTCTAAAGGCTGGAGAGACAGTATGGTGAGTATGGTTGTTACCTTGCATGCAGCTGATCTCTGGAGCCAGGAACAAGTCTTGAGCACCAATGGGTGTGGTCAAAAACCAAAACAAATTAAAGAAAAAGAAAGAAAAATTCGATAAGGGCTCTCCCTAGTTTAAGACTGAGGCATGAAGATTTCCTCTCCCCTCATGCTGTCCTAGGCTGTTTTTGGTATTTAAAAGATGAGTATTTAACGTGTGGGAAATATGTCGACTAGAATCAGGGAATGGTAGTGTTGATTTAAGACCCCTGAGTAGAAAGGATAAGGTTCCCAGCAGGACAGGCAATGACTATTTCTGATCTTATTGAGGTAAAGATGTCTTGATTTTGTTTACTTATATCTCCCCTCTTTTCACCACCCACACACTTTGTAATTAATATTATTTTGTGGGTGAATGAATATGTGTAACTTCATTGAAAACTGTAAAAATATGTGTTATGTCTCAAAAAGCTATATTTTTTATTAGGATGTTGACTTGATTTATGACTTGAATTATAAAATATATGTGTTATTTAGATCTCTAAATGAGATATGTCTTAAACATACTTTTTCCCATTTAGAATGACTTATCAAGACTATATCCACAAAATTGAATTGAGGAAGAAGGGCAATACATTCATTTTATCAGAAAATTGAGTTGAAAGCAAGGTATATTGACATCTTAGGTCATAAACATGATGAGTATTGGGAAGAGGGATTTAATTCTTTCTAAATTAAAGAAAGTCACTGTGAATATTGGTTTGGTGCATGTGATTCATTTCTCCTATCATTTTCTCCATCACAATTAATTTGAGGGAAAAGATGAAGTAATCATGAACATACAACTATTTACTTGCTAAAAAGAATGATGCCAAACATTACATTTTTCATGGCAAAAGTTGCTTAGATATGCTGACATCAACCATTACAAATAAATAATTTCTTTTCCCATGGGTTCTGGAGAGAATTGGTACTTTGTATACCATAGATCAATTGTATCTCAATTATTCTGGATGATTTCACCACTAATCTCTATATCACCCAAGTGAATTTAGCATTTGAAGGTAGTGCAGACAAACATTTAATTAAAATTCATCTTAAGCTTGGAAAGGTCAATTCTATTTTTTTAAAAAAAATTTTATTAGTGAGACACCATGAGGTACAGTTGTAGACTTACAAATTTTTGTGCTTGGATTTCAATTATACAATGATCAAATACCCATCCCTCCACCAGTGACCATTTCCCACCACCACGGATCCCAGTATCTCTCTCACCCCCATCCCACCCCACCCTGCCTCTGTGGCAGGGCATTCCCTCTTGTTCTCTCTCTCCTTTTGGGTGTTGTGGTTTGCAAAAGAGGCATTGAGTGGCAATCATGAGCCAAACCAATTTTTAAAGGGGACAGAAAACTCGAATTGGAGAGATTGACATAACTACACTGCAATTTTAAACAATGATTTTAATACTGTTGTAAGCTATGCTACTTTAATAAGAAACAAACATAATAAAAAATTTAAAAATCTGTGATAAGTTTTCTTACAATGGCTACAACAAAAAAAAATAAGTAAAGATAACAAATCTGGAAAAGATGTGGAGCACAGAAACAGTTATCTTGGACAAAGTTCTCCTATGGTTTTTTTAATGAGCTAAGAAATAGAAACAAACTAGGTTTCCACTGACGAATGAAGGGATAAGGGAAATATATATAGCATTATTTATATACTATTATATATGTACATATGTATATACAAGGTTCTCTTTAACTTACTAACCAGGCTTCAATATGAAGGAAAACTTGCCACTTGTGACATTAATTGACATTATGTGATTGGGCATTATTTGAAATGAAATAGATCACACAAAGAAAAATACTGTATAATCCCACTAATATGGAAACTCTAAAGCCATCAAGTTGTAAAAGAGTCAAGTTATATTTTTATGGGAGGGGAAAATTGGGAAATCTGCTTAAAGGGTGTGATATTTCAGGGTATAATATTTTCTATTATAAAAAATTTGGTTTCGCGGTCCATGTATTTAAAA
This sequence comes from Sorex fumeus, assembly GCF_029834395.1. Classification (NCBI taxonomy): domain Eukaryota; kingdom Metazoa; phylum Chordata; class Mammalia; order Eulipotyphla; family Soricidae; genus Sorex; species Sorex fumeus. The sequence goes on along the minus strand of NW_026606086.1, from coordinate 11,538,848 downwards.
AAAATACAGAATTGGTAGAAATTTGCTTTGCCACACTGTATTTAAAGTATTTACCTCTTGATGGGCTGGAACGATAGCATAGTGGGTAGGGCATTTGCCTTTCATGTGGCTGACCTGTTGTTCGATTCCTCTGCCCCTGTCGGAGAGCCTGGCAAGCTACCGAGAATATCCCACCCACACGGTGGATATGCCATGGGGAGCCTGGCAAGCTCCCCATGGCATATTCAATATTCCAAAAACAGTAACAACAAGTCTTACATTGGAGACGTTACTGGTGCCCGCTCGAGCAAATCAATGAACAACAGGAGGACAGTGCTACAGTGCTACAGTGCTACCTCCTGATAACAGTAGGGTTTTATTCATATGATGTTCCAATACCAAACCCTCCACCATTGCCTCATTACCCTTCCAGCCACTCCCCATCCTAAACCTCTTCACCTTCCTCATCTCCTCAGTAGTGCTTTCAGTTTTGAATTCTAAGGGCCAGTGTATAAAATCGTGTATAACATGGTGATCACTATAAATACAGTATGCCTATAAACCTAGGGTTCTTATATTCTTACAATAAGAATTGTTGCAAAGCAGTAATTATGAGAAGTAAAGAAAATGTCAACCAACCTTGCTTGAAAAATCATTTTATCATATATATATCTTGAATAGTCATATTACGTGCTTTATACTTACATGATGTCATATATGAATTATATTTCAATACATCTGGAAAAATCTATATGTCAGGAAAACAGACTATTCTAAATTGCAAAGTTGACTGAAAATTAAATGCAAAGAGGATAAACATACCCTATTAGTTGGCAGAAATTACTGTCACAGGTTTCCTGTCTGAACCATGTTCTGGTTGACGATAAGAAGAAGATGGGCCAGAGAGTAGTGCAGTAGCTAGGGCATTTGCCTTACGCACAACTCACCTGGGTTCTATCCCTGGCCCTGCGCATTGCCAGGATAAATTCCTGCATACAGAGCCACTGATTATGACCCCAAAAGCCAAAAACAGTAAGAGGAAGTGCCCTCATGCATTGCCTGCACAAGGATTTGCAGTCTCACTGTGGAATATGTCCAGCAACAGTGAACGTGGTGACTTTTGAATAATCAGATGAGGTATAATGTTACATCGTTCAGGTAATAGGAACTGGGAGTTCAGAGAAGCAAAGTTGATTAAAATTAAGTATGGGGACCTTCATATAGTGAGTAAACAAAACTGACTTTGATAATCAGTCATATTTTATGCACATTCGAGTTCCCCCACTGTAATGGGAGCAGTCTCAGGAGAATAGCTGGGAGGTGAAGTAATTTGTTTCCTTATAACTATGATATTTAACCTGGCAAGGTGGCAGGGTTTGAGGATGGAGGTGAAGTCAGATTTATACTGGTTAACTAACTGTGTAAGAGAAGGTTAAAATCTGGGGCCTCTGATCACAGAGGCAGAGACTCATTTGGAGAGTGTATTACAGGTTGTTCACAGCTCAGATGATGCTTAAGGTAGATTTCAACCTTTCAAGAACTCGAAGGAGGGAAATAAGAAAGATGAAGAATATGAAAATAAAAGAAAACTAGTGAGCAATACAAAAAAGGAAGAGCATGTGAGCAAAAAGAGACCCAGGAAAGAGAAGAAAATTCGAGAAAGACTCATTCAAAAGGAGAAAAGAGACATTTTCTTTTTTTTTTTTATTTAATCATTTTTTTATTGGTGAAACACCATGAGGTACATTTATAGACTTATAAATTTTTGTGCTTGGGTTTCAGTTATACAATGATCAAGTACCCATCCCTCCACCAGTGCCCATCCTCCCCCACCACGGGTCCTAGCATCCCTCCCCCCCATCCGCCCCCCCAACACCCCACCCTGCCGCTGTGGCAGGGCATTCCCCCTTGTTCTCTCTCTCTTCTTTTGGGTACTGTGTTTTGCCAGAGAGGCATTGAGTGGCAATCATGTTTGGTCTATAGACTACTTTTAGCATGTCTCTCCCACCCTGGGAGGGTCTTCACAACACCCTTTATTTGGTGCTCTCTTCTCTATCTGAGCTTCCTTTTCACCTAGCACATGTGGCTGGCCTTCAAGTCATGGAGCAAAATTCCTGGTACTAATCTGAGCCATTCCTGGGTGTTAGTCTCCCATTTTGTTGCTTTATGTTCCCCAGATGAATGCAATCTTTCTGTGTCTATCCCGCTGAAAAGAAACATTTTCACAGAATTTGAGTAGCCTTTTAGTAGTCATCAGAATTTAAGATGAACGTTAAGTGGAATCTTGCTTCTCTGAAAGATGGGACATAGGAAGCGATGTGACTTCGGTTGCATTACCTTCAGAGTCAATTGTGTACTTCAGCTCCATCTTTCCTTAATTCGTAACCATTGCTGCTCCTTGTGTCAGAAAGAGAACAGTTGCTGGATCTAACTGGACTATTATTTTAAAAAAAATAACATAGGAAGCACCAGGAAGGAGAATAAGAATGATTTGCAAGGAACTTAACTTTTCCCTGTCAACGAGCAGCATTTTTTTTTCTTTTTTAAAGCACGTTCATCTTAAATTCTGATGACTACTACAAGGCTACTCAAATTCTGTGAAAATGTTTCTTTTCTCGTTTTGAATGAGTCCTTTCTCGAATTCTCTTCTCTTTCCCAGGTCTCTTTTTGTTCACATGCTCTTCCATTTTTGTATTGCTCACTTGTTTTCTTTTATTTTCATATATTCATATGTTTTTGCACACCCAGTGATGCAGGGGTTATTCCTGGCTCTGCATGCAGGAATAACTCCTGGCGGTGCTCAGGGGACAATATGGGATTCTGGGAATCGAACTCGGGTCAGCCGCGTACCTGCTGTACTATTACTCCAGCCCCACGAGCAGAATTCTTAAGCAAAACCCAAGGTCATATAAATATGAAGTGTTATTTCAAAGGACTAGTCATTTATTTTAAACCCAATTTTCTCTTTAGCATAAGTGGCGAAAAGGCAAAGATCTTTCTTAGACTCTTTGAAGTATTTGTGAAAAAACAACGTGTAAGGTGTCTGAAATGAACTTTTCAGGGAATGGGTTTAGAGATTTTCTTCTTTAATCATATAACAAAGCAGATCTTGGCAGTGTCCTTTTGGATCAATGTGAAGTAGAGAGCATAAATCAATACTCTTCACAATACAGTATAAAAATTCTTGAAAAAAGTATGAAAATTACGAACTATCTTATTGAGTCCTATTTTATTGAAAATAAATTAATTTTGAGCAAATTAAAAATTGTGTGATATAGATGCATTTGTGCTTAGATTTTCTGTTTGTTCAATATTATCAACTTACTCTTTTATAAAAAATGCAAGATTATAAATCAGAATCCAATTACTGATTTCTATTCAATTCTATTAAGTAAAGTGAAATTATTTTAATTTCCTAACTTTTTGTTTCTTTATATTTAAAAGAAAGGAACTCAAAGCCCAGCCCACTCTATCCACAACAGCTTCATAAAGCTGTTGGAGATAGAGGGATCTTTGAAATTGAGTTCAAGAGTTTGAGGAAATATTAGCTTATGTGAAAGTATTGAGATGAGAGGAGGAGCACTTGATTTAAAGAGAGGAAATGTTTATTTGTCTGTATTTTGGAGTAAAAAATCAGTGCGGTGAGTGATTGAACCAATAACAAATCTCCATGCTTGATAGATCAGATAGGATATCAAATATCAAAGAATAGAATAGAGACAGTAAATTATAAAATAACATATAATCCTATTAAATAGCAAAAAAGGGCATGCAAGATCATGGAAGATTTTTCTGACCCTTAGGTTAAAACAGATTTATATACCTAGAGGGTTTTACAAATTAGTTTATATAGAACAAAGAAAATCATTAAGAAGCATTTTTTCAAATCCCAGTTTCTTCTAGAAATGCGTTCTCTAGTGGCTGGCAGAAAGTCAGTGCAAAAATCCTGCTAAGTCTGCAAAGTCATAGGGAATTGTTTGTACTGATGGATGAGTTTTCTGTGAAGGGAGGTCCACAAAGATGCTTTATTCCCAATTGTTTCTGCAAGAGACCTTGGCAATATATCTCAAAAAGTCTATGTATCTAGATGGATTTTGACCCTTTCATTTCCAACCTGGATGGATACCCTCACAGAAGTATCAACTAAACTGGAGGAATTACAAACACTTGTACTTCTATATTTCGTACATTTTTCAAACATTAAAAAATTTCCTGTTTTGTACAGTGTAAAAATAATTCTAGTGTATTCTTATGTTTGAAACCCATAATAAGGAAGGCGTTTTCAATCTGAAAGTCCATTTAAAACCTCTCAAATTTTATAAAGATGACATTATTTTGCAATGATGCTTGAGGTACTTGATAACTTTAAGGTATTTTTAGAAATTCTTGGCATGTTGTAAGTGGAGTGAATGAAATAGAATAGTGTTGTGAATGAAATAGAATCAATATTTTGTTAGGAAGAGTGGAAGACTGTGAAGTCACTGCCAGCATCAAAGCTGTGCTGGATGAGGAACAGGTGAGATTTGCTTTAAAATGCGGCCCAAGCTGTCTTCACCGTGGCAGCTTGGAGTGGGGTGAGTGAGTTTCTCTCCCCACCCCAACAGATCTCTGACAACCAAAAACATCCAGAACTCGCCATCATGCTCACGGGCATGCTTCTTGGGCTCTGAGTGAATTTCCAGAAAAATCCAGGTATGGGGGACCAAAGAAAGAAATCTCCAAGCTTGCTTGGAACAACATGAGCCTACTCCCCACATCTCCAAGTTTACAAGTAGTTTGGCAGTCAAATGCCCCTTGTGCCAAATAATCTCTTCAATGGCCATGATCCAGAGATTCAGAAATAAGTGCCCAGAGAGGAGCATCATAGGCCTCACCCAGGAATGAATCTGATGTTTAATTGCATTCTAAATTTTAGAATTCCTGGAGTGCACGGCCAAAGATCTGGCATGCAACTTCTCATACTTTACACCACTCACGTACCAAAAGTAGCACACAACATTTGATTTGACTTAACAAACATCTTAGATCTCTTATACAAGACCTCCATACTATTGTATAAAACACAATAGACTTCAGACTGAAGAAGATTACAAGAAACAGTGAAGGTTGTTTTTCTATTTTTGGGGGCTTTTTGGGTCACACCTGGTGATGCAGAGGGGTTACTCCTGGCTCTGCACTCAGGAATTACTCCTGGGGGTGCTCGGGGGACCATATGGGATGCTGGGAATCGAACCTGGGTCAGCCACGTGCAAGGCAAATGCCCTACCCTCTGTGATATCGCTCCAGACGCTCATTTTTTTAAATGATCAAAGGAACTGTATATCAGGAAGAACTCACACTTTTAAATGTATATGCACCTAATGAGGAACCAGAAAAAAATACTTAAAACGACTGTTCACAGACTTAAAGAAAGACACTGATAGCAATACAATACTGGTTGGAGATTTCAACACCGCTTTATCACCTCTGAATAAATCAACCAGACTCAAGCTCAGCAAGGGCATAGGGGCATACTTTATTCTAGGGAAGAAATGGAAGACAATATATATATATATATATATATATATATATATATATATATATATTGGGAACTGCATCCACTTGATCAATGATCTTTTCAGATCATGGTGTACAGAAAATAGAAGTGAATCACATACAGAAAGAGAAATTTAAATCAAACACCTGAAAATCAATCAGTAATAGACTGAACAACAAGTGATATAGAGAGAAATCAAAGAGAATGGAAACAAAGGAGAATGAAGACAGGAGTTATCAGAATTTATGGGGAAGAGATGAGCCACACAATAAGCAATGGCAACAATATGACAGGCAGCACATATGAGAAAAATCAGCTAGGCCTCAGGTTCAGTTTCAGGAATTGAAACAGTTTTGGCTTCAACATGAAACAATGGGAAACCAGTCAACCAAGACCCCACTTGAAAAGTCCTTGGGCAGAGCAGGTGGGCTCAATCAATTACTTGTGCTGTATCAGCAGTGCCTAGTGCCAGAAACTGTGTTTTCTTAACCACAAAGAATGAGTAGCTGCTGTAACCTTTCAGAGGGCTATCAAATGCCCTCTGAAAATAGAGTTGGGGTACTTGTCCTGAGGCTGCTGCGTTGGAGGGGACTTGGACCCTAGATCGAACTAGCTATACAATTCCTTGCTTTTGCATCACAGAGTGGCCTTTTCTATCTCGAGCCTGGGTAACAATGGGACATGGCAAAAGCAGTGTTAAGAGGAAAGTTTACAGCCTTGCAAACATTCCTCAGGAAAGAAGAGTAATCCCACATAATTAACTTAAACTCACAGTTTAAGATCTTGGAGAATGAGCAAGAAAAGGAGCCCAACCAAGGCAGGAGGAAATAAATAATAAAACTTAGAGCAGAAAAAATGACAAGGAAGCCCTAAAAATTCGTAAAGATCAATGAAACCCAGAGGTGGTGCTCTGGGAAAATAAACAAGATGATAAAACACTAGCAAGAATCACAAAGAAAGAGAGAAAGAACCAAAATAAACAGAATCAGAAATGAAATGGTGGCTATCACAAGAGAAACCACAGGAAATCTCAAATTATCTTATGAGATGCTTGATACAAAGAAACAAGACAACTTTGAGGAAGTGAATAAATTCTTGGACTACTATAATTTCAAAAAACTGACACAAGAAGACTTGAAATACTGAAACAGACCTATCACTATCAAACAAATTGAAATAGTAGTTAAAGGTCTCTGAAAAACAAAAGCTTTGGCCAAGATCAATTCACTAATGAATTCATCCAAACCTTTCAAGAGGACATTTACCTGATCCTGTTCATGTTATTCCTAGAAACTGAAGTAACAGAAACACAATTACTAGGAGGCAAATATCACCCTCATACATAAAGCATACTTACTGTAAAAAAAGAGAATTACAGGCATATATCCCTGATGAATAGAGTCGAAAAGATCCTCAACAACATACTAACAAATAGAATCCAACAACTCATCAAAAAGATCATACAGCACAGCCAAGTAGAATTCACCCCCAGGGAAGGTTCAACACTCACAAGTCAATCAACATAATACATATCAATAAAAGGAAAGATAAAATCCATATGATCATATCAATAGATGCAGAGAGGACATTTGACAAGAACCAACATGCATTTATCATAAAACACAACTGGTGTTGAAGGAACTTTCCTCAATATAATCAGTCATCTATCACAAACCCATAGCAAGAATTAGTCTCAGCCAGGAAAAATTTCCTTCTAAGATTGGACACAAGACAAGACTGCTCACTTTCATCACACTTCTTTCAATATAGTACTAGATGTACTTGCCATAGCAGTTAGGCAAGAAAACATATTAAGGACATCCAGATTGAAAAGGTAAAAGTCAAGCTATCACTATTTGCAGATGGCATTATATTATACTTAGTAAATCCTAAAGAATCTAACAACAAGATCCAGAAACAACAGGTTTGTAGAGTAAATTGGCAGTTTACAAAATCAATGCCCAAAAGTCCATGGCTTTAATATATGGTATTGAAATAGAAGCAGACCCACAAACTTTTGGAACACAGTTGAATATTCTGACACAGACTTTCAAGTATATGATCACTTAATCTTTGAAAAGGAAAAAGAAATGTGAAGTGGAGCAAGCAAAGCCTCTAAGCCTCTTCAATAAATGGTGCTGGGTAAACTGGATAGCTACTGAAAAAAAAAAGAGAACCCAGACCGATGTATAATGCCAGATCATGGACTAAAGACCTCAATGTCAGACCTGAGTCCATAAAGTACACGGAGAGAAACAGAACCCTCCATGACATTGAAGCTAAAGGCATCTTCAAAGAGAAAATACCACTGACCAAACATGTGGAAATGAATATAAACAAATGGAACTACATTAAACTAAGAAGCTTCTACACCTCAAAAGTAACAGTGACCAAAATACAGAAAGAGAACACTGAATGAGAAAATTTATGTACCCAATATCCTTCATATTTGGGCTTAATATCCACGATACACAAGACATTGGTAGAACAAGGAAAAAACCTCTAACCCCATGAAACGATGATAAGAATTACTCAAAAAGGTATTCAAATGGCCAAAAGACACATGGAATATTCTCTACATTCCTAATTATTATTAGGGAGATTCAAATCAAAACAATAATAAGTTAACATCTCACACCACAGATCCTGGCACACATCCAAAAGAACAAGAACAACCAGTTCTGGCGTGGAATTGCAGGGAGAAAGGGACTCTCATTCATTGTTGGTGGGAATGCTGACTGGTCCAACCTTTTTGGAAAACAATATGGAAATTCCTCCAAAAACTCAAAATTGAGCTCCCATATAAACCAGCAATACCACTTCTGAGAATATATCCCAGGTGTGCAAAATAGAACAGTAGAAATGTCCATCTTGACTTTAAGGAAACTTGAAGCAAGTGCTTTCATGTGTGGAAGCTAAAGTTTCTTGTGGGTGATGCGAAGAACTGTTTTTAAAAGTTCCTACTTGTAACAGTATTTTTTAAAAGAAGTCTTTCAAGAAGACAAAAGTATAAATGGATGCATATAAAACTTGTCCTTCTTGATGAAAACACTGGATAAAAAATTCTAAAGTTTTATTCACTCCTGACTTATAATGTCTTTTGGATGACCCAATATCAGGCAGGTTTTTTTTTTTTCAGACAGGGAAACTTCTCTGACTTTGAAGCTAATTTGACTAGCATCAATTTCAGTAACATAAGCCAGATCTCCTTGGGTTTCTGCTCCTAGGAGGGAAGACCATAACAATTCTGACACTAGGGAATACTATGTGAGGTCACACTCAAGTGACTCCTGTACTTATTCTTCATACACGATGACAAAGACAGGGAAGGTAACCTGCCTTGTTTTGGGAACCCTGTCAAGGAACTGGGCATGGCAGATGACACAGGTGATTTTTTTCTTATTTGACTACAAATGGTAGCCTGGACTCAAGTGCCATCTGCAAGGGAGAAAAGGAAGTCTTATCAGTGAGCACAATGGTGTTTCAGTGACAAGTCCCCTGATTAAATAGACACAAATAGACACAGCATGGTCTTGAGAGCTATTAGTGGTCTGTCTGGGTCTGATGGACAATGAATTGAGCATTTTCTAAAAGACAGATCTGTATGACTCTTGGCCTCTCTTCTCTCAGTTATCAATAGTAAGGCGAGCTTTGGATTTAGACACCTGAATCTGAACATTCCTCCGCTCAGAGAGCCGGCAAGCTACTGAGAGTATCTCGCCCGCACGGCAAAGCCTGGCAAGCTACCCGTGACGTATTCAATATGCCAAACACAGTAACAACAAGTCTCACAATGGAGATGTTACTGGGCCCACTCGAGCAAATCCATGAACAATGGGAAGACCGTGACTGTGACCGTGAATCTGAACATGAACAGTCTGATAGTTTTCCCTGAACATGCATACTAATGACTATTCCTCAGTTTTGTCAGTTGTAACATGTAGCACTGTAGCACTGTAGCACTGTCCTCCCATTGTTCATCAATTTGCTTGAGCGGGCACCAGTAATGTGGTGTTAACTACTGGTTTTTGGGGACCTTTATGGCTGCCTTCAGTTATGTTTAGGTGACCACATGATGGAAGGGTTAAAGGGACTCAGCAAAATACAAGTTATTTGTCCCAACTTCTGCATCTCTCTGACTCTTCCCTCAAGAAAGTCTTGAAGATCAAAGAGTTTCAAAGCTGCCTGATTCAGCACTCGTGAAAGTGATGCTTGCTTCCAATTCTTTGAAGAATGGATACTTTAAAAATGCGAAGAAGATTTATGAATTGGCTTCATTTCAGAGTGGAACTAGCCCCATAACAGGATGAAGAGAAGCAATTGTCTCATCCGAATGAGTACTAGAACATAAAGTCCTGTAATTCCTCAGTGTACTGGCTAGGACTGTTTATGTAGCATGTGAAATGCATTCCTAAAGCAATCCCTTCCATCTTGGAGAACAGGTAAACTTGCTTTCAATTTCCATTAATCATTGCATTTACTACCAAATTTCATTTCATATGTACTGACTCTATATCCTTGTTTTACTTGCCAATGCAATCAAGTTACTGAAGATACCAGTCAAACCAATAAAGACCAGAGAGGTTTACTTACAATTTCTTTAATGTAGTTTATGGATCCAATCCAGATTTAGTATCTAAATCCATTATTTATTATTTATTTTTTAATTACAGTTTAAGTGCATGTTTAAATAGATGTTACTGTTTATGATTTTAATATTCAGTTACCTCCTTTGGACAACTCAGTCAGCCATCACTAAGTTAACCATCCAAGACCTTCCACCCATGGCCTTATGTTATTACTTCCAGTTCCTCCCACCCAAGTTGCCCTTACTTAATGTCATTCTCAGTTCTGTAATTCAGGGCCAACGGTTTATTATTATTTAATAGTCTATTTCCTTGTTTTGTTTCTCTATACATTGCAGATAAGTAAAAATCATCCTATTTTTTTCTCTCTCTCTAATCTGTTTTTCTTAACCTGATACTTTCCAACTCCATACAAGTTGCAGGAAACCTCACAGATTTATCATTTTAATGGCTGCATAGTTTTCCATTGTGTATGACAACACTTTTCCACATGCCTTCTAGCCACCCATATGATCTCTTTTTGGACAAGTTTGTAATATCATCTTTCCATTTTCTGTTAGGATATTTTGTCTTTTGGTTGTTGTTGACCATTATAAACACTTCAATTGTTTTGGATATAAATTTTTTATTATCAAACATCAATGTGTTGTAAAATATTTTCTCCCATTCAGTTGGCAGAAATTGAAATTAATAGAAAAACTTTTAAGTTTTACTCTGAGTTTCTTTTTCTTTGTAAATACTTTAAAACTGATATAGTTCCATTTATTCTTGATTTTGTTATATTTGCCAAAAGAATCAAATCATTTCAGACACCTCTCTAGTCTAGGTCATGGTGGGTTCTGTCTATACTTTTCTCAATGCACTTTATGAATTCTGGTCTAATATAGAGATCTTTAATCAAGTTTATTATTCTTTTGCTGGAGCGATAGCACAGCGGGTAGGGCGTCTGCCTTGCACGCAGCCAACATGGCCGACCCGAGTTCGATTCCTCCGCCCCTCTCGGAGAGCCCGGCAAGCTACCGAGAGTAGTTGATATGCCAGACACAGTAACAACAAAGTCTCCAATGGAGACGTTACTGGGCCCGCTCGAGCAAATCGACGATCAACGGGAGGGCCTTTACCTTTACCTTATTCTTTTGTGGCCACACCCTGTGGTGTTTAGGAGTTAATTCCTGCCTCTGAAATCAGTAACCATTGTTGGCAGGCTTGGGGTACCACATGGGTTGCCAGGTACAGAATATAGTTTGGTCTTGTGCAAGACATGTTTACCCTTTATATTATTGGTGCAATGCCCAATCTACTTTTAATTAACCTTTGTGTATGTTTGAAGATGCATAACCAGGTTCGTTATTTTGCATGGCTAGTTCTCCTCACACTATTTGTTGAGGAGGCTTTCTTTGTTTCACTTCATGCACCAGTTTCTTTATCATGGATTAGATGTACTCATATTGAGGATTGATATCTGGACTCTCAATTGTAGTCCATTCTTCTAATGGGCTGTTTTAGAAATTGAGTTATTATTAACACTGTTATGATTTTTCCAGGGCCTTAGCTTCATACTGCTCTATGTGTATTCCCAGGATACAAGTTCCAGTGCAGAATTTTCACGAGAAAGTCATTTCTGCTATTCCTGTCAGCCTTTCCCTTATTTTCCTGTTTACACTCTGTTTTTCACTAAATCTAGGTCACTTCTTCCCAGTTTCTTTGCATTAGTATTTCTTATTCCACATATGAATGAAACTGTCTGATAATTGTTTTTCTCTTTTCCGATTATTTCACTTAGCAAAATCACATCAGATTTCATCCATTTTATGTTCAAAGGCTTGAAATTTTTCTTTCTTTCCTTTTTTTTGAGGTCACATCAGGTGTTGCTAAAGGCTTACTCCTGACTCTGTGATCAGAGATTATCCTGGTGATGCTTTAGGGACCATATGTGGTGCCAGGGATAGAAGTGTGGCCAGCTGCTTATGAGTTAAATGTCCCTGTATTATCTCTCTAACCCAAATTTTATCTTTCTCAATGGAAGAGTGATTTTCAATTTACTATATTTACTACAGATTTTTAATAAATCATATGCTGATGAGCGTTTAGGTAGATTCTTTGGCTATGTGAGTAATGCTCTATAAACATAGGCATTTAAACATTTTATTTATTTTAAATTTAATTTTTAAAACATATTTTGAATGTTTTAATATCCTTTAAATATATATCCGGGTGATGCATTTTTATTTATTTATTTATTTAAAAATTTTATTAGTGAAACACCATGAGTTACAGTTGTAGATTTACAATTTTTTTTTTCTAAATCCAACATAGTTTTATTAAGTCTATAGGATTTGGAAGAAAATAAGAATCAAAATAAAAGAAACAAACATGCAATTTAGAACTGTAGCTGTGCTGTAGTATATGTGTTATAATATCATTTGTTATACACAAAGGACCTACATGCCTTATATGTATACATACACACAGGATAATAGAAGTACAAAGAAAGTAATAATTATTATCTATTTTCCTCCAGGATAACCTTCACTTTTAGAACACAGTAATAATAACAATAACGACAATGATAATAGTAAACACTTAGTAAATGCCCATTATATACAAGTATTAAGATATTATTTAAGATCAGTTACTACTTGAATATAAAATGATGAATTTTTTTTGAATAATTTATTTATTTATTGAATCACTGTGGGAAAAGTTACAGAGCTAGCAGGTTTAGGTCTCAGTCTTGTAAATATCAAACACATTTCCCTTTACCAATACTTATTTTTAACCGCGAACCCCAATAGAACCCCACCTCCCACCCCTCTCAATTCCTGTGAGGCAGATCAGTTCTAGTTAACACTCTATCTACTTTGACTAGATTCATTGTTTCGATAAAAGATGCACCATTATTATTTAGAGTTTACGACCCCCCCCCCAAATCAGACATGCTGAAAGAGCGTTGTGAAATGGTTTGCTTTCTACAGCTGGGTTTTAAAAATTAAATGATGTCGCGCGGTTTTGGATTTCTGCTATTTTACTTATTAACCCTGGAAGTATTTCTATTAAAACTAAGATAGTTAAGGGATTGGTTTCTGTGCTCTGGAGTCGTGGCCGTGCCGGAGAGCCGCTCGTGGGGGGGCAACTGGTGACCTTGGTAGGGCGTGAAGGACGGACCCGGAACGCCCCCCTTCCCATGAGGTCCCTGCCGCCCCCACCCCCGGCTCAAACCTGCTGTCCACAAGGCTCCCATGTGGCCGCCATCTTTCTTTCCAGAGAGGCCAGGGCGAATGGGGCAACCCCCGTTACCCTCCGGGCAGGCATGCTGGCTCAGTTTAACACATAGTCCGTTTGCTTTTCTGCTCCAAGCGGCTGGTTTTCTGTGCTAAGTCCTTGTGCTTCCGGGGCTGTGGCTGTGCCGGAGAGCTGCTCGTGGGGGGCGACTGGTGACCTCGGTAGGGCATGAAGGACGGACCCGGAACGCCCCCCTTCCCATGAGGTCCCTGCCGCCCCCACCCCCGGCTCAAACCTGCTGTCCACAAGGCTCCCGTGCGGCCGCCATCTTCAGATTTACAAATTTTTGTGCTTGGGTTTCAATTACACAATGATCAAGTACATGGGTATCATCTCTCCACCAGTGCCCATTTTCCAAAACCAAGGATCCCAGTATCCCTCCCACAACCCATCCCCACCATCCCACCCTGCCTCTGTGGCAGGGCATTCCCTTTTGTTCTCTATCTCTCTCCTTTTGGGTCCTGTGGTTTTCAAAAGAGGCATTGAGTGGCAGTCATGTTCGGTCTATAGTCTATTTTCAGCATGCTTCTCCCATCTTGGGAGGATCCTCCCAACACCCTTTATTTGGTGCTCCCTTCTCTATCTGAGCTGCCTTTCCCCCTAGCATGTATGGCTGGCCTACAAGCCATGGAGTGAACCACCTGGTACTTATCTCGGCTATTCTTGGGTGCTAATCTCCTATTTTTTTACTTTATATTCCCCAGATGAACGCAATCTTTCTATGTCTGTCCGTCTCTTTCTGACTCATTGCACTTAGCATGATACTTTCCATGTAGTACCACTTTTATGTAAACTTCATGACTTCATCTTTTTAACAGCTGCAAAGTACTCCATTGTATAGATGTACCAAAGTTTCTTTAACCAGTCATCTGTTCTCGGGCACTCGGGTTTTTTCCAGATTTTGTCTATTGTGAATAGTGCAGCAATGACCATAGAAGTGCAAATTTCATTTAGACTGTACTTTTTTGCCTCTCTACGATATTCTTTTTTTGCGTCTTTTCCCAGGAGTGGTATAGCTGGGTTAAATGGGATATCAATTTCTAATTTTTTGAGAATCGTCTATACTGTTTTCCAAAGGGCTGAACCAGTCGGCATTCCCGCCAACAGTGAATGGTAGTCCCTTTCTCGCCACATACATGCCAACACAGGTTGCTTTTGTTCTTTTGGATGTGGGTCAGTCTCTGTGGTGTGAGATGATACCTCATTGTTGTTTTAATCTGCATCTACCTGATGATTAGTGATGTAGAGCATTTTCTCATGTGCCTTTTAGCCATTCGGATTTCTTCTTTGGAAAAGTTTTTGTTCATTTCATCACCCCATTTTTTGATGGGGTTAGATGTTTTCTTCTTGTGGAGTTCAACCAGAGATTTTATATCTCTGACGTCAACCCCTTATCAGATGGGTATTGGGTAAATATCCTTTCCCATTTTGTAGATTTTCTTTGTATTCTGGTCACTGTATCTTTTGAGATCCAGAAGCTTCTTAATTTAAGATAGTCCCATTTGTTTATCTCTGTTTCCACTTGTATAGTCAGTAGAGTGTCATCTTTGAAGACACCGTTAGCCTCAATATCATGAAGGGTTTTGCTGACCTTGTCTTCAATGTACCTTATAGATTTTGGCCTGATGTTGAAGTTTTAATCCATTTTGATCTGACTTTTGTGCATGGTGTTAAGTCGAGGTCTAAGTCCATTTTTTTGCACGTGGTTTCCAGTTATGCAAGCACTATTGAAGAGGCTTTTCTTACTCCACTTCAAATTTCTTGTTCCCTTATCAAAGATTAGATGTTCATACATTTGGCGTTGTGTGTATGGATATTCCACTCTGGTCCATTGGTCTGCGGCCCTGCCTTTGTTCCAGTACCATGCTGTTTTAATTATTACGGCTTTGTAGTAGAGTTTGAGGTTGGGAAGGGTAATTCCTCCCCACGTCTTTTTCCTAAGAATTGCTTTAGCTATTCATGGGTGTTTGTTGTTCCATATAAATTTCTTGATCTATTTCTTTGAAGAATTTCATGGGTATCCTTATAGGGATCGCATTGAATCTGTATAATGCTTTGTGGAGTATTGCCATTTTTATAATGTTAATTCTTCCTATCCAAGAGCAGGGGATATGTTTCCATTTCCTCGTGTCCTCTTTTATTTCATGGAGTAGTATTTTGTAGTTTTCATTGTAGAGGTCTTTACCTCTTTAGTTAGGCTGATTCTGAGGTATTTGATTTTCTGGGGTGTGATTGTGAACGGGATTGTTTATTTCCTTTCACTTTCCTCTGCCTCTTTATTTGTGTATAGGAAGGCCATGGATTTTTGGGCAATAGTTTTATAGCCTGTGACTTTACTGTACAAGTCTATTGTTTCTAGGATTTTCTTGTTAGAGGATTTAGGATTCTCAAGATATAGTATCACATCATCTGCGAATAGTGAGAGCTTGATTTCTTCCTTTCCTATCTCTGGATGCCTTTAAAGTCTTTTTCTTACCTAATCGCTATTGCAAGTACTTCCAGTACTATATTGAACAGAAGTGGTGATAGTGGGCATCCTTGTCTTGTCCCTGATCTTAGAGGAAAGGCCCTTAGTTATTCCCCACTGAGGATAATGCTTACCATGAGTTTGTCATAGATGGCTTTGATTATCTTGAGGAAAGTTCTTTCAAAACCCATTTTGGTGAGAGTTTTCATCATAAACGGGTGCTGGATCTTGTCAAAAGCTTTCTCTGCGTCTATTGATATGATCATATGGTTTTTATCTTTACTTTTGTTGATAGGATGGATTATGTTTATTGATTTCTGAATGTTAAACCATCATTGCATCCCCAGGATGAATCCCACTTGGTCGTGGTGTATGGTCTTTCTGATGAGTTGTTGGATTCCATTTGCTAATATTTTGTTGAGGATCTTCGCATCCGTGTTCATTAGAGATACTGGCCTATAGTTTTCTTTTTTGTTGGTGTCTTTGTTTGCTTTTGGTATTAGTGAGATATGTCCATCATAGAAGCTGTTTGGGAGAGTTCCTGTTTTTTTCAATTTCCTGGAAAAGCTTGAGAACTGGCAGAAGGTCTTCTTTAAATGTTTCTAAGAATTCACTAGTGAGTCCGTCTGGGCCTGGGCTTTTGTTTTTGGGAAGACTTTTGATTATTGCTTCAATTTCCTTGATATTAATGGGTCCATTCAGGTATCCCAAATATTCTTGGTTCAATCTTGTGAGATTACAGGAATCCAGAATTTATCCATTTCTTTTAGGTTCTCTTGTTTTGTGGCATACAGACTCTCAAAGTAGTCTCTGATGATCTTTTGAATTTCATTGGTTTATGTTGTGATGTCCCCTTTTTCATTCACCCCTGGTTCGGTTTATTAGGGTTCTCTCTCTTTCTTTCTTTGTGAGTCTTGTTAGTGGTTTATCAATCTTATTTTCTCAAAGAACCAGCTATTGGGTTCATTGACCTTTCAGATTGTTTTTTGGGTTTCTATGTCATTAATTTCTTCTCTAAATTTTATTATTTTTCCTTTGGTCAAATATGGGTTCCTTTTGTTGGTCTTTTTCTAAAATCTTGTGCTGTGTGGTTAGGTTGTATATGTAGTCCCTTTCTTCCTTCCTTAGGAATGCTTGCAACACTTTAAATTGTCCTCTTAGCACGGCTTTAACTGCGTCCCATAGGTTCTGGTAGCTTGTCTCTTCATTCTCATTTGTTTCCAGGTATCTTTTGATTTCATCCTTGACTTTTTTCCTGACCCACTCATTGTTCAACATTGAGGTGTTTAGTTTCCAGATATTCAATTTGTTTCTTGTGTCTTTGTGTGACTCGCCTCTATTGTCAGTGCTTCTAATCTCAAAAGATTGCTGATACCACTTTTATCTTCCTGATTCTATTGAGGTATGTTTTGTGGCCTAGCACGTGGTCTATTTTGGAAAATGTTCCGTGTGTACTGGAGAAAAATGTGTATTCTTTCTTTTTGGGGTGTAAAGCCCTGTATGGGTCTATTAGCCCTCTCTTCTATTTCTTCCTTCAAAGTCAATGTTTCCTTGCTGAGTTTTGTTCTTGTTGATCTATGCAGAAGTGATAAGGCAATGTTGAAGTCTCCAGCTACTATTGTGTTGCTAGAAATATCCTCCTTAAAATCTGTTAGCAGTTGTTTCAAGTATTTAGCTAGTCCCTCATTAGGTGCATATACATTTAAGAGTGTAATTTCTTTCTGTTGTATGTATCTCTTGGTAAATATAAAATGGCCTTAACTGTCCCTTCTATTTTTTTTCAACCTGAAATCTGTTATGTCTGATTCTAGTATGGCCACCCCAGCTTTTTTGAGGGAGCTGTTTGCTTGCAGGATTGTTTTCCATCCTTTAACTTTGAGTCTGTGTTTGCTCTGACTGTTCACATGAATTTCTTGTAGGCAGCAGAATGTTGGTTTCAGTTTCTGGATCCATTTTGCCACACTGTGTCTCTTGATTAGTGCATTTAGACCATTGACATTGAGAGTTACTATTGTCATGGGGTTTTGTACATCTTTCTGTAGGAGTTGGTTGTGTTTATAAGTGTTTTCCTCTTTCTCTTAAGGAGCCCCTTTAATCCTTCTCTTAGATTTGGTTTTGAGTCTATGAAGTTCCTGGACTGTCTACAAAATGGTGTGGTGTCCCATTGAGTTTAAGTGAGAGTTTAGCTGGATAAAGTATTCTTGGTGTGGCTTTCATTTCATTGAGTTCTTTCACTATATCCCACCATTGTTCGGGCTTGGAGGGTTTCCTCTGATAGGTCTTCTGTACATGTAAGGGGTGCTCTTTTGTATGTGATTTCCTTCTTTGACCTTGTTGCTTGCAGTATTGTGTCTTTATCCATGGCATCCATCATTCTGACTATGATATGCCTTGGAGTGTTTTTATTAGGGTCTCTTTTAGCTGGTACCCTTCTGGCTCCTTGGATCTGGATGTCTGAATTCTTTAACTCTGAGAACTTTTAAGCAATGATTTTTTTTCACTGGCTTTTTCATTGGTTGCTTCCCTGTCCTTCTGGTACTCCGATGATTCTAATGTTGTTTCTCTTGGCGTCATCCCCTAGGTTTCTGATTCTCCTTAGAGCTATTTTGAGGTCTTTTCCCATTGTTTGTTGCTCCCTATGCAATTTCCCTATGCAATTTTTGTTGCTCTTCTTCAAGGTCACTGATCCTGTCTTCAGCTGTACTCATTTTTTCTGGTGAGGGCAGTCACTGAGTTTTTAATTTCATCCACTGAATCCTTTATTTGTGACACTTCTTTTTGTAGTTTTTTTTTTAATTTCTGCTCTCATTTCTTCTTGTATTTCCTCTACTATCCGTTCCACTGTTTCTTTCATTTCTTTCTTTAATTTTCTGGATGTCTCCTCCATTGATTCTTTGAGTACTTCCTTGAACATCCTCAATATTTTATCTTGGAATTCTTTTTCGGAGAGAGCATATTTGTGGATAACTCTGGTTGAGGGTTTGGGACTCTTTTCTTCGTCCTCTCCTTGTAGTGGAGATTTGCGCTGTTTCTTCATGCTGTTGTGGTTGTCTACAGGTAAAACCTTGGAATTCACTAGCACTCTTCCCTCTTATCGTGGGAAAGGATTCTGAATAAGGTTGGTCTATGGTGGTCACCCTTCTCCCTTTCTACAATCTGACCTTCCTCTCAGGCATTGTTCTGTGGCTTATGATGGGCATCTAGTGAAGCATTGGAGGAGATGCTCTTTAATATTGGGCTTGTACAGTTTCTTGCATACTGATCTTTTGTTAGAATTGGAACAGGTCAGTGGATTATTGTTGTATTGTAGTTGAAGCAGCCAGGATTTTTTCCACAGAATTAGGTGATAAAGGCTGGGATATGAGTTGAGAGAGCTGGGAGGGGTAAACTAAGCCCAGCCTCCTGTCTTGGAGAAAGCCACACACACTTTTGAGGAGGCCACGCCCCCTACGTGTAGGCCACCTCCCCCACCCGGTCCCAGGGACATGCTGACCTAGGAACCTGCACAGGAGGGCAGTGCCCTGAAGAGGTGGGTAGGAGTTCTGGTGGAACTTGGGCAGGTGTTCCCCAAAGTCTCCTCTGTCTTCCCAGAGGTGGGGGCCAGGCGCCCTGGGAAAAGGGGTGCGCAGGAGGGCGCGGGAAAGGGATGCTCTCCCTGACTCCCTACGAACCTGCAGTGGAGCTGCATTTTTGGAATATATGGAATTTGCACTTGATTTTGCTGTTCTTGATTTTTGGCCAAATTTAGTAGTATTCAGGGCTTACTCTTGCCTTTCAACTCAGGAATCACTCCAGGATGGTTCAGGGGACCATATTAGAGTGTCAGAAATTGAACCTGCATGCAAGTCAAATACTATACTCACTGTGCTATTGTTCTGAACCCCTATTAAAAAATAATTTTGTTTTTAAAGGTACTCCATAGGTGTATCAACTTATATTCCTACCAATATGTTCCACTAGAGTCTTTTGTTGCCCTTTTTTCTACCCCCTCACCAATAGTTGTTTATAAATATTGGGGTGGGGGAGGGCGGAAGGGGGAGAGGACAGACAGCGGTGCTCAGAGTATACCAACTTCGTGCTTGGAGTTATTTTTGGTGGTGCTCAGGGGACCACGTTTTGCTGGGGATTCAACATGGGGTTCTTGCATGCACTGCAATGCCCACTGAATTATCTCTCTAGTCCTCCAATCTTTTTGATATAGGCCATTCGCAGAAGTGTGAGATGATGTCTTTATGTTTTTGATTTACGTTTTCCTAGTAATAGATAATGTTGAGCCTTTTTCATGTATCTATGGATCATCCATATTATCTTTTTAATATTAAGGTAATTATTGGAATGAAGAAAGAAGAAACAGACGTTTCATGTCTGTTACCCATTATAAGAAATGGGATTCCTTCTTTCTTGTTTAGTTGTGTGTTCTTTATCATAGATATTATCTAAGTATCTATGATATTTAGATATTAGCCACTTGTCAGATGTATGATGTGTAAATACATTTCTTCTCCAATTAATAAGCTACTTTTAATGCATATTTAATATGTAAAAGTTTTTTAGTTTGATATAGTCCAATTTATTATTTCATTTTCATTGCTGTTAGAGTTTAATCTTTATACACCTCAATGTGGAGGCCCTGGACTACATAATGCATGTTTTATTGATTCTTCTATGATAGCTGAATATTCGATCCATTTTCAGTTAATTGTTGTGTATAATAGCAGTGACAGACTTCACTTTATTGCATGCAGCAGTTTAATTGTTCAATTTTCCCCACACCATTTATTAGAAATTTAAATTTCTATGTTGTATGAACTTTATTTCTTGTCAGAAATTTGATGATAATTTATGTTTGAGGAATTTCTGGGATGCCTTTTCCATTCCATGGCTTGTGATTGTTTGTGTTAAAATATCATATTTCTTTGATTACTATTACCTTTCATATTTTGAAGTTGGGCAGCCTGAATTGTCCATTTTTTCTTAGAATTACTTTGATTTTCAAGGATTTGTTATTCCATCTATGTTTGATATTGTTCTAGCTCTAGTTTACTTTTGTGCTGAAACGATCTTTAAACCAGCACAATAGTATGTCAATGCAACATGAAGTACAAAAGGAGCATTTTTATTGTATTTGGGCAACACCTACTGTGCTCTGGGTTTTCTCCTCAATAGTTACTCTGGCAAGATTGGGGATCATAAAGGGTACAAGGATTGGTTGTTTGCAAGCAAGGTGGCTCACCCACTGTATTATTGCTTCAGCTCCAAAGAAGCTTTTTATATAGAAATATTAGGGACCAGTGGCTCCTTCTTTCCATAGTCATTCATAATAAACATAGCCTCAAAATTTCTTCAACATATCATTCCAATCAATGTTGTGGTATACAAGATATATATCATTAATATTCTTTGTGTTATAATTTCAAAGACTACTCTGACAAGGGTATTTAAATTTGTATTCCTAGAGCGTACTGGTCACTCACAACAGGAAACTTAGCCTTTGGCAAACTTCAGTGTAATTTCTATGTACCCACCACCACATAGCTGTAACTGTTTTGCTGTGGATGTGCATAAAATTGATGTCCAGACGCCAATGTGATTGTCAATTCTCACCCCATGAGGAAACATTACTTTCAATTGCAAATAGGTATTAAAGGCCAATTATTGTTGCTATTAGCTACTAGTACCAGAGAAGACGGTCAAAATTATTCTATTACCTATGGTGTCAGTCTTCTGTAAGACACTGTAAAGAATGTTTTTATATAGAAAGATGGTAGGCTGGGTGGGAGAGGTAATCTGGGGATATTGGTGGTGGGAAATGTACATTGTGAAAGGACAAGTGTTGGAACATTGTATTACTGAAACCCAATCATGGATTTGTAACTGTGTATCTCATGGTAACTCAATAATAATAATAATAATAGTGATTTTTACAGAGAACAATTTTTCATTATGCAGACTCCAAATATTTATTTATTTTTAGGGTTTGTTTTTGATTGTTTTTTTTTTCACCACACACAGCTGTGGTCAGGGCTTATGTAGGTCAGGCCTAGCATAATGTATTAATACTGGGGTACCATATCCTGGGGATCAAATCATAGGCAGCTGCATGCAAGGCAAACCCCTTCCCCACTGTGCAGATCCTTCCTCTGAATATTTACTATTCAGGTATATCAATGGAAACAGAACTTTTCTTGTTTTATATGGAAAACTTCCCACATGTCATTTCAACACAATTAAATCGGTCACAATTATTTTCTTCAGGCAGAAACTCAACTTTGGGTCATTTCTGATTTTTTCTTAGAATCAAGAAAAATAAATTATTATAAAGCATCATAGAACAATAGCAAATATAGCGCTGTAGATATCAACTGCTGATAAGGGTAAAGTAAAGATCCTGAACTAAACAGTACTTTCCATTCACATCTTTCCTAATAGACACTAGTTTGTCTTTTGTATCCTGCCACAAAGGACATTAGATGCTGCTTTTACATAAGTCACTAGGGAAAGGATGGCCAGTAACTGTGGTAGAAATGTAATTAAACAATGAATCTTCTTCCAATCCAGAAATCTTCACAAAGGAGCTATAGAAGGACTCACTTTAATTGTTGAATTAGCACTAAATCAGAATGTGGCACACATCATTGGCACTCCCCTAAGGTTTGTAAATACAGAAAGGAATCACTCTCCTCTTTATTGCCAAACACAGAAACCATTAATATACATACTTAAGATGAACAGTAACTGGTTTCCAAGTACAAGGACTTGACAACACTACTTTTCATATACAATTTAACCCAACTTCATCAGGTTTTTGTTAGCTAAATTCCTTTACCCAGAGGAAATACAAACCTCTTTACTCTATGACTGGAGAGAATTTCCCAATGTGTAACCAAGTGACCATTGAAATCTGGCGCCTAAGTTTGGATGCTATTTTCCTTCATGGTTGCATTTCAAGGCCTTGACTCCCAGGTCTTTGAAAAAGACTTTCTTGGCCAAAAATATAGACAAAAACCTACTGAGAAAATGCCAATGTAGTCTTCAAAAGAATTTACATTCATTAAAAATATATGAAAGTGATGAGAAAAATAGACCTGCCCATAGTTGAACAGGTTAACACCAGTGGGACCAGAGCTACTAAGGAGCAACTGAGTATGGGACAACATGTCAGATGATATGAGATGGTGATACTTTTGCTTTGAAATCTCAGAATGTATTCAAAATGTGTTCATTTTAAAAATGTTTTTAAAAGATGGATTTTCATAGGTGCATAATCCAGAAAATACACTTACACATGTCCATTAAGTATATTATATATGAGAAATAAATGTTGAAATATACAACTGAAAAGATTGGTCTTAATTTTGATTCTTGATTTTATATTCAAAATGGAAAGTTGTAAGTCCTTTTGCACCATTTAATTAATACTGGTTGAATATACCTTACAGTATTTTTCTTCTTCATCCTTCTCAAGAATACAGATGGTATTCTTGAGTTTCTTGAATCCCTTGGCTGCCTCAATTGATTTTTTGAATATGAAGCCTGTGCTCATGTTCTTGAGATGGTCTCATACTTGCTTTGCAGATGTCATGCTTGAGAATTTCAACCGTTTTCCACCAGCTGCCTGAAAATGCCCCATCTTCCACCAGATCTTCCATAAAACAGAACTCTCACTCTTGTTTGGGGTCCAGTCTTTAAAGTACCCACTCTGTTGGGTCAGATGGTTTCTCCAATTCTCAGAACATTTTTTTTAGTTCAACTGTGGCTCATGATGATAATTTTGGCACAAAAGTACATATAATTCCAAGGTTTTTATAAAAGGAAACATGGAAGAGATGGGAAAATTGTGTTCTTGGAATCTTTTGTTGGTAAATACTTACTCAAACACTAGTAAGAGGACAGTTAGAAGTTTGAAAAGAACTAAAAGCACTAGAATGGTAAAAGCATATATATACACACATATACACAATTATGCATATATTTATGGACTTAAATGTACATTTAATATACTAGCAGTATCTAGGGGCCAGAGTGATAGAAGGTAAGGCTCTTTCCTTCCTTGCAGCCTACCTGAGTTCAATCTCCAGTACTTCAGATGGTCCCCAAGACAGCTAGGAGTGATTCCTTGGTGTAGAGCCAGGAGTACGTCCAGAGCACAGTGGGGTGTGACACCCAAGTGAATTCTAAACAAAAAACTAATGAAACTCTAAAACGTCAAGTCACTTTTAAAAATCAGAAAATGGGGAATGAGTGTTAGTTCATTTATTTGTTTAAACTAGTGACTGATCAGTTTTCCTAACACCATTTGTTGAAGAGACACTTCACACTCCGTTTCTTCTTTGTGAAAGAGTAAGTGACCACATAAAATGTTGATCTGTCCCTGGGCACTTAATTTTATTTCACTGGTCTTCATTCTAGTACAGTCTTGATTAATATAACTTTATTGGTATAATGTAAAATCATGGAAAGAAAAGTCTCTCATCTTATTTTTTCCCAGGATTGTTTTGGCTAATCAGAGGTTTAATTACTCCATATAGATTTTAACAGCATTTGGTAAATATCTGTAGCACTGTAGCACTGTCCTCCCATTGCTCATTGATTTTCTCTAGTTGGCACCAGTAACGTCACCATTGTGAGACTTGTTACTGTTTTTGGCATTTAGAATATGCCATGGGTAGCTTGCCAGGCTTTGCCGTGTGGGCAGAATACTCTCGGTAGCTTGCCAGGCTCTCCAAGAGGGACAATATCTATAATGAATATTATGGGTATTTTTATAGGTAGTGCGTTGAACCTGAATAGTGCTTTGGGAATGATGATGTTGATAATATTAATCCTTTCATTTTATGAAGAGTAATGTCTTTACATTTTCTTAAATCTTCTATTAAATTTAGTATTAACATAGTTTCTTTGTATAAGTGTTTCATCACCTCTTTTATTAAGTAGATTTCCAGAAATCTACTTAAAAATTTCTGTTTTTCAGAAACAGTATTGAATTGATTAAATTTTTTTTCTTCTTCTACTCCATAAAATGGCAAGAATTTCTGTGTGTTGATTTTGTAGTACTCTACAAGTTTATTTTCTACTAGAATTTTTTTGGTAGTCTTTATACATTTTCTTTTTTTTTGCTTTTTGGGTCACACCTGGCGATGCACAGGGGTTACTCCTGGCTCTGCACTCAGGAGTTACTCCTGGCGGTGCTCAGGGGACCATATGGGATGCTGGGAATTGAACCCGGGTCGGCTGTGTGCAAGGCAAACGCCCTACCCGCTGTGCTATCTCTCCAGCCATCTTTATAAATGTTTTATGTGTAGTATTTCATCTGCAAATAGTTATAGTTCGGCATCCCTTTTCCTCAATCTGGAGCCCTCTAGTATCTCTTGCCTATGGCAATGGCTTTTAATACACTACTGAATAATGTCATGAGAGTGAGCAGCTTTGTCTTATGCCTGATTTTAGAAAGAAGGCGCTCAGTTTTTCGCCATTGAGTATGTGAGCGTTGATTTTTTTTCTTTTTGGCAAAAGGCTTAATAGAAGAAGATTCTTTATAGGAGAAGATTCAAGTATATATGACTTATTCATGAATAGATCCAAACATATTCTGTGGTATAAAGAATTCTGTGCTATCGCTCCAGCCTCCAAAAATTCTGTACCAAAAGAAATATATGTGATACTATTTTGGTACCCTTAGGGATAAAAAACTACTTAGCAGAGTCCAATTTTTCAATCTTTATAAATTCTTGCTCTCTTGTCTATGAGTTTCGCTGATATTTAGTTGATCCCTTTTCTTTGATACTGAAGACATTCTAATATACAGCATTTTTACATATTCTCAATGATTCTTTGTACAAATTTTTCCTCTTTGGGCGATGGGGTTGGTGCCCACATTCAGTGGAGCATAGAGGTCATTACTGGGGTCCCTGGTATCAAATCTAGGTCAGCTGCATGCAAGGAAAAGCTCCTTACCCTCTGTACTACTGCTCTGGCTCTCAAATTTTCCTGTAAGACTCAAATTGATTTTACACATTCCAGCCAGTTTTCCACTGCTAAAAATAACACACCAATTTTGAAATAATATCTTGGGTCAATATTGCCCTATTTATTTATTTTTGGTCACATCCTGATATCATCAGGATTTACTCCTGGTTCTGTGCCCAGGGACCACTCCTGGCAGTGCTAGGGGCCAATATATGGTGTTTGGACCTGGGTTGTTACATGCACGACACCTCTGCTGTATCTTTCCGGGTCTACTTGCACTATTTAAAATAAATAATTCCAAGATATTTTTGATATTCATATCTGACAAATTTTGTATCATTTTTATAGATTGAGTTTACTAGTATCTCCTAGCATATATCTATTCCAGGTCTTATTACATAAATTCTCTCCTTATCTAGTCTACTTCAAATAATTTTATATAACATTTATTTGAAGATAGTACTTGTCTTTTAAATCAAGGTTTGATATATAATCAGTTTTTTCTAAATCCCTTTCCAACTTTATGAGCATGGAATGGATTTCATCTTTGAAGTCCGGCTTCCCAGGACTGTATATTTTTGTCACCTGTTGATAATTAGCTCAGGAAAATTCTAAGGTGACAGGGATTATTTTTACACTTTATTTCCTAACAGAGAATTACATGTTATACTTTCAGAAATTTTGGAACAAAAGTTCATGGTTTTTCA
Organism: Sorex fumeus; assembly: GCF_029834395.1. Taxonomy (NCBI): domain Eukaryota; kingdom Metazoa; phylum Chordata; class Mammalia; order Eulipotyphla; family Soricidae; genus Sorex; species Sorex fumeus. Next base: position 11,512,325 of record NW_026606086.1, on the reverse strand, counting down.
GATTAGGAACTTAGAAAATGCTTTGCTTATTGCTATATTACAAAACTTGTGCTCATAAACTTAATAATATATGTAAATATTTCATAAATGGTATATTTCTCAAATTGGCATTCTGACTGTGGTGTAATTTTCACTCATCCCCTTAATTTAATTTTGTAAAAATATCATTATTCTCTGCAGCTTTTTTCACTTTCCAGTAGATATACATTTTCTTGACATGAAAATTTATTATAACAGCTCTTCTAATGAGCTGTTTCTCTTTAGCTTTTATATCCTGTGTCCTCCCACCAAATCTTAGTAAAATATACAAAGTAGGTTTACTACTTTCTACCTTATTATTATATAGTTTGCTTTCTGTTGAAGCTGACATAATGGGTAGAATTTGTTTTCTTCAATTATTTCCTATGTGCCTAGCACAATGCTATCTAGGTAGTTGAGAACTTTGTCTTCTATCAGTATAAGTACATGAAAAAGGTTCACAGGCTATTAATACTAAGCATTAAATCAGCATGAATAATATTTAAAAACAATTTTTATTAAGACTTAATAGAGTAATCAGAAAGATAAGAAAGCAGAATAATTAATTTAGTAGCAGAAATAAACAGCCCCAAACCAATTGATAATTTGAAGACAAAGACTAAATGAAATTAATATAGGACTGTGTTAGGGACTAGGAGCAAATAAAGATGGAAGAAAAGTCAAGGGAAAATGATGTATAAACAGAAATTAGCTTAGAACAGATTTTTTTTTAATAATGTAGGAGAACTGCTATTTATTCACCCATTGATTAAGCTGATTGAACTGGACATGAACTCCACATTAATTTTACTGTTTTTATTTAGAATATTAATTTTATTTTATTATTATTTCCCCTCACTCCTTTACTTTGATTCACTGAGATACAGTTAGAAAGCTTTCATGTTTGAGCTTTGGTCATACAATCATCAAGCACCCATCCCTTCACCAGTGTATATTTTCCACCACCAAAATCCCCAGTATTCTCCTACCCCCACCTCTGTTCCAAACCTTACCCAGTCTGTGTGGCAGACAATTTCCCTCATACTCTCTCTCTATTTTGGTTACATTTGATACTTCGACACCAGTCTTACAACCACTCAAACCTGCTGAAAAGGCAATGCTAGATGATTTGTTTTGTATTGCTTGTTGTGAATAGAATATGTTTGGGAAATTCTGTATCATTCTCTTCCAGGAGCTTTAGTTTATAGTCTCTAGGTCTTGGCCATTGATGAGATTAGATGGCGCCCGGGGACAGTTTGTGGCTGTGACTGCCAAGCTACTTGAAAACTGAGGAGCTGGGGGGAGGAGGCCCAGTCCCTATCCAAGTGGGCTTGGAGATCTCAGTCATGGGTTCCTGTGTATCTGGATTTTCCAGCTGGTCCACTCTCCAGTAAGGTTCATCCCATCTTGAGTGAGGCTCGTCCCCTCTTGGGGGAGGTCATCTCAGCATGTGGAGAGTGGCCTTAACATGGCAGTGGTTGGGTTCTGGAGGTTTTTGACTGCCAGGATTCTGCTTGGGACAGGGAGGGAAATTCAACCCGCCCTACTCTGAGGTGCCCCCGTGAAGACAGCCTGGTGTGAGGTCAGAACATTCTGTGGCACTCTCTTCTGGGAGCTTTAGTTTATAGTCTCTGGGTCTTGGTTGTTGATGAGATTGCATGGTGCTGGGGGCAGTTTGTGGGTGTGACTGCCAAGCTACTGGAAAACTGGGGGGCTGGGGGTGGAGGTCCAGTCCTGATCCAAATGGTCCTGGAGATCTCAGTCACGGATTCTCGCCTACCTCCACGCTACAGACCCTAACTGCATCTTTTGATCTCTTTCGAGATTTATGGGTCTCTCAAATATGACCTATAAATAAGCTTATATGGCTGAGCCAGAAGTGGTTTGTGGGTATGGCTCCCACGTACCTAATTTTTGACCGTTTAATTTCTTGGTAAACTTGGCCCCAAGTTGTTGGGCTCTGGCCAAAAGCACAGCAGCAATTTGAGGGTATCTGGAAGCCTGAAGTCACCATCAGCTGCTAATGCACTCGCCCCGCAGGTACAGGTTGACCTGCTGGTGGCACCATACCCATGCCTATTTCACTTTTAACCCTGCATGTACATGCCAGGCAGGAACAAAAGCTATGAATGAGCCTGGTCTGTGGAAGACAATAGACATAAATGAAAGAAATAAAGAAAGTGGCTTTACCTTGTTACAAGATTATGGGCACCTTGTATCACTGTCAAACAAGTGCTGAAAGGGAACACTGCGTATTGCCAAACACAACATCTACGGGCATGTATCTCTGAGCCATTGACGCTGATGGAGCTCACTCCTCAGCTCCTGAACTGGTTCCTGGTCCTCTGACCTCCTTAAGGAACTTTGCTTTTTCAATAGTGTCTCTTTCAGCATCATTTCTCCACTTCACTCTCTACTCCCACCAGTCATTTACATATTAAAAGAATTTCCCATTTGACTGATATACCACTCCACTAAGCCTCTAAAGTCTCAGCTCTCTGTTTAAGAAACATTCCAAAGAACTGTTTTATGAGGTAATTCTTTGAGAATAGTTTTAGGATTTCACTCGCTTTTAGGAAATACTAGGAAAACAGTTACCAGGGAGACACCATCTCTTAGCTAATAATCAATTCTTAGTTGTATTTTTGGCACTTTTGGTGATATTTACTGTCTCTAATGCCCTGCCATTATTTTTTTTTCTTTTGACTTTTAGTATCTCACCTTCATTTAGGAATCCACCATTCTTAATACAATTTATTGGGCTCTCTTGTTGAATCTTCCTCATTTCTTCAAAATGTAAACTTTATACTGTCCTTAGATCTTTAATAGAACCATGTCTAAGTAATCTTATACATTTTTACGGCTTTCTCTTTTTGTTTTTTTTAATTGAATCATCATCGCTCGAGCGGGCCCAGTAACGTCTCCACTGGAGACTTTGTTGTTACTGTGTCTGGCATATCGAATACGTCACGGGGAGCTTGCCAGGCTCTGCCGTGCGGGCGAGATACTCTCGGTAGCTTGCCGGGCTCTCCGAGAGGGGCGGAGGAATCATGAGATACAGTTCCAAAGTTTTTATGATCTGATTTTAGTCATACAATGTTCCAACATCCATCCCTCCACCGTGTACGTTTGCCACCAACAATATCCCCAATATCCCTAACACCACACCCGCTCCTTCCCCAGTCTGTCTCTATGGCAGGAATGCTTCTTCTTTGTATCTCTGTCTCTGTTTCTGGATATTATGGTTTGCAATACAGATACTGAGAGGCCATCATATTTGGTCCTTTACCCACTTTCAGCGCGTAACTCCCATCCAGGGTGAGCCCTTCCAATGTTCCCTTCTCTATCCCAACTGCCCTCTCCCCCAGCTCTTGAGGCAGGCTTCCAACCATGAAGAAATCCCCCTGGCCCTTCTTAATATATATCCTACCTTCAAACTTTCTCTTAAATTCCATATATGCATATATAACTTACTACCAGACACAATCTCTTGTATGCTAGAAACTTACCAGGGGGTACCTGCAGTGCACTGTAGCACTATCCTCCCATTGTTCATTGATTTGCTTGAGCAGGCCTAGTAATGTCTCCATCATGAGACTTGTTACTGTGTTTGGCATATCGAATACGTCATGGGTAATACTTGCCAGGCTTTGCCGTGTGGGCGGGATACTCTTGGTAGCTTGCCAGGCTTTCCGAGAGGGCCAGAGAAGTCGGTACCCAATGACTAAAATTGACAACTACTACTCCTAATTGATTCTATTTCCTGTCTTTGTGCTCATAAGTAAAAGTAAAGTAAAGGCCCTCCCATTGATCGTCGATTTGCTCGAGCGGGCCCAGTAACGTCTCCATTGGAGACTTTGTTGTTACTGTGTTTGGCATATCGAATACTCTCGGTAGCTTGCCGGGCTCTCCGAGAGGGGGGGAGGAATCGAACTCAGGTCGGCCATGTTGGCCGCTTGTAAGGTGAATGCCCTACCGCTGTGCTATCGCTCCACCCCATACATGTGCTCATATCAGTAAAAAACCAGAAAAAGCATACTTGGAAAATTTTATGGTTTTTAATATTTCATATTCTGATTTGATTCACCAACCCCTTTAATATAACATTCAAAATATATCAAATCTACATGTCAAAACTACAACCACTTCTTGCTTACATTTGACCCCTTTCCAGCCCAGAAACAAGTTACTTGCTTCCCTGTGTGAATGTAATGACTTAACTTGTGTTGACTCTACTCTTCATCCTCTGATATTATCCCCATTACAGCCTGAATAAACTTTCTAGACTGACTTCTGTATTAAAGACTGTATTAAAGTTGTAAAGTTAATACATAAACATCTGTGTTAGGGCTGGAGTGATAGTATAGTGTTGGGGGACACTTGTTTTGCACACAGCAAACCCAAGTTTGATCTTGTATCCCATATTGTTCTCTGAATTCCGACGAGGATGATCTTTGAAGAGAGAACAAGGAGTAAGCCGTGAGCACCACTGGGTGTAGCCCCACTCCAAATGAAAATGAAAATAAAAACAAAATAAAATAAAATAAACATTTTTGCTGACATTTCACCTAGTTTCCCTTATGGTTACTTATTAGAGAAAAATGGGAAAACTGGGAATTTCACTTTAAGTCTAAGCACATAGTTGTTCACTGTATCAAATGTAGATTTGAGTAATCTCTACTTTAATCAAGGACCAGACAAAAATAACTTGTCTGCTCTCCTGATACTAGCCTCCACTATCAACACACCCAAGGCCCTGGAAACCATTTATTTGTTCTCCATATCTATTATCTGATCACTTTAGAAGAATATAAATGGAATAGGTGATAGAAACATATGGCCTCTTTCCTTCATACACATTTCTCAAGATTTAAAATACTGAGTATTTTATTGTTGAACAGTGTTTCATTTTATGTTTATACCACACATTGGTTTTTTTGAGGGTAGGGTGTTGGGGCATACTCAGCTGTGCTCAGGGCTAACTTATACCTCTGTGCTCTGAGATCTCTCATAGAAACTCTTGGGGTGCCTGAATCAAACTCATGTAGGTTGTGTGCAAGGCAAACACCTGCCCCACTACGTGTTGAACCACTCAACCTTTCAAGATTTCTTTCCATTTTACCATTTAAAATAAAAATCATATAAAAATTAATTTTAATGGGTATTAGGGTGGGAATTTTATTTCTTGAGATTAATGCTTAATGATTAATGCTCAAGAATTATTAAAATTTCTCAGTCAGATGGTTAAGTACATGTATTAAATTTGAAAAGCTGTCAAACTTCAAAGATTGGGAAACCATTTTATGTTTCACTCTAATTTCTTTATAACATCATAAGTATTCCTGCATAGCCTCAGGTAGTTTAGGTTTATTGGGTTGCTCCCATCACAGTGCTCCCATTCCTCTGTGTTTATTTGTAACTGCTTTCCTTGTGCTCTGTTGATTTGTCAATATTGTTTCTCTCTTCTCCCTAAATCCTTTGCATAGTTTATTCAGAGCAATGTCCTTTTTGTATGGACACAAGAAGACAGTATGCTTTTGTAATGTGACTCTCAGTGATATTTCCCTCCTCGGCATCTGTTCTCTCCCCTAAGCCTCAGCTGCCCTTTCTTCCTAGCGCCCCTAAAAGCAGGGTCCCGATGAGGGACTGGATGGAGCCAGTGCTACCCTGGCTATGTGCTACCCTGGCATTGAGATGGGCCTGGCCAAAGTGCTATAATGCTTAACTATAAATTAAGAGCTTGGTCATGGACAAATGCTGTTATGATCCAAAAAGTGTTAACTAGATTCGGACTCTGCTAGGGTTAGAAATGATTAAACTGGCCTGAGTGCTGTAGTCTGAGTCTGTGGCAAGATTTTCCTAGGAGAGCTGCCCTACAAGCCTCAATGGTATCTCTTACTGTGTCCATACAAAAATAACTAGTAGTAAGATGTTGATAGTTATTGAACTGAGGAAAGGATTAAAACACCTTAGGAGGTATTTTGCCTGGGGCAGTCAGGAAGGGTTTTAGAATATCTTTTAGGTGGGCCCTCAGGAAGGGCTTTCTTATGTTGATTTTGCTACCTGACTGGGTACAGAATGCTGGGGAGTTGGAGTGGCAAGAGAGCTGGAGGAGAGAAAGAGCAGGGCAGGATAATGGAGAGGCTAGCAAAGGGAACAGAGAGAGAAGAATGTAGATGAATACAGGAGCAGGCACGTGGGGAGAGAGAGAGAGAGAGAGAGAGAGAGAGAGAGAGAGAGAGAGAGAGAGAGAGAGAGAGAGAGAGAGAGAGAGAGCACCCAGCCTGGGAGATGGAGAGGAGAGATGAGCAGGAGAGACAGGAGGAGGCGGGAATGAGGGGAGTGTGAGACCAGAATAGGGGGCTGAGAGAGACTGAGGCAGGCGTGTGGAGAGAATGGAATTAAATGGTAGCTGATCAATCAGCCGGCTTGACCCTCATTTCGTCCACAGTCTTCCCCATGTCCCAGGCTGCCCCGGCTCAGGATGCAGCCAGGGCCCACCCCGAATGCGAGCAACTAGGGGAAGAGCCATTGGGGCCTCCCCCTGGACACCCTCATAGTTTATACAATTGTGTTAAATATTTAAAAATGTTCTGTCATGATCTGAAATTCTATTTTTCTAATTGTTACCAATGCGCCAAACATTTTTTCAGTGAAAGTTCTCTATCTTTTCCCTGATTTTTTTCCTGCCAGATTTATTGACAGTTTACATAACATAAATGTTTAAGCTATAGAAAACATTGGAAAATCAACATATTGCAAGATGATTACCACCACAGTACTAGCGAACAGCTACATTCCATCATATAATTTCTAATTTTTTTTTTTTTTTGGGTGGGAGTAGATGACAGGTTACTGTGGTAAGAAAAATTAACATGAAATCTACCCTTTGAAAACACATTTAGAGAACATTGATTGACTATAGGTGCAATAGTTCATTTTGTATAATGGAACAATGGGAGGACCGTGACTGTGTATAATTGAAGCTCCACATTAGTTGAACAGAAACGACCTCTCTCCCCTAACCCTAGTTCTAGAAACTACTCCGTACACATGCAAATGCTGTTTGTGTATATTTGGCTATTTCAGTTATAATATGTAAGTAGAATCATTAATTCTTTTATCTGTGTCAAGCTTGTTTTATTTGAATATACTTGGAAGACATCATACAATTTTTCACATATGCAGGACTTCCTCTCTGAAGCTGAGTGATGTTCAGTGATCTTGTCAATATATAGACCCACACTATATCTGCTTGATCCATTCAAGTCTTGAACATTAGTATTCATCTTTATGAATTGGATATTAAGAATAATGTTAAAAAATTGTGTCATAATGAATATAGGAACTTGGGAATTTTTCCAGGTCTTAGAGACAGCACAGAGTTAGTACATAGCTGACTCTGGTTCTGTTATCAGCATCACATTATCATCCTAAACACCCTAAGCACCAACAATGTGTCCCTGAGCACATAGGCAGGAGAAAGTTCTCATCACAGCTGGGTGTGTTCCTTAATCTAAATTCTCTCCAGTTGCTAATACTAATCAATTTACATGTGAATGATAGATCTCTTTCTTTAAAAACTTTAGAAAAGGTGTGAAATCATTTCAAAACACATGTTTTATAAACCAGTGTGACTTAAATGTATAAAATGAATAAAAATATATTTAATAAATAAAATATCAAAATAACAGAACAAATGAAAATATTTATGAATCAATATAGGGAGAAATTATTCCTGAAGATAATTAAGGAATTGGGTAAAATGTCCAATTCTGAGTCAAATTGGCATGGGTTGCAGTCTCATGTACTCTGATTTGTTGGCTGAAAGGAAACTCGAATATTTTAAATTTAAAAAATTGTGAGAATAAGTGGGTATTGTGCCACCAACAGGCCAATCTGTACCTGTGGGGTGAGTGCATTAGCAGCCTGATGATGCCTTCTGGCTTACAGATACCCCAAAATTGCTGCTGTGCCATTTACCAGACCCCAACAACTTGGGACAAGAAATTAAATGGCCAAAAGTTGGGTATGTGGGAGCCATGGCCACAAACCATCTCCAGCTCAGCTATACAAGCTCATTTATTGGCCTTATTTCAGAGACACATAGATAGATCTCAAAAGAGATCAAAATCCACCATTAATCTCGAACTTGGGCATGGCTGAACAGACTGAGGTAAATTGGAGGGAGCAGGTTGGCCTGGGCCTGCCCAAACAGAGCGCCCAGCAGCTGCTTGCTTCCACAATCCAAAATTGCCACCATACTCCTGGCATGACTCCATCATCTCAGGATGGAACTCACCAAGATATAATCTGCTGAAAATTAGTGTATGTGGGTTTTGTGACTGAAATCTTCAGGCTTTCACAGAGTTGGGGTGGGCTACCTTCCCTGACTTCCCAATACACATGGAAGTACTGGCAGGCATTCCCACGAACCAACTCCAGCACCACACTGTAAACTCTATTATTGACCTTGCTTCAGAGACCCCTAAATAAATAAATAAATAAATCTCAAAATAGATCAAAAGCCAGAGACACAGCAGAGAGTTCCAGAAGTCACCACAGAGCCGGAGATCTCTCGAGGCCCCATACTGAGCCAATATCACCGGGCACCCCAGATGGAGCACATGCAGTCTCCCTGCCTACTCCAGATGGAATCCCAGTAACCAAGAGCTTCCACAAGTAAGGCCCAGGTATGGAGGTTACAGAACTGAATCTCCATGATGCATGGCGCAGAGGTGCTGGGCTGTCCCTCCTGGCTTCCTGCCTGCTCATTGGCCTGGCTGTCACCCCCACGGTGTGCCTCCAGGCACTAGCTTAGCACACTAACAGCTCTAGTCTAGAGATGCCCAGTTGAATCCCAAAATGGATTAGTGCCCTAAAGAAATGACTCTGGAACCCAAACATTTACTATCTAGGTCTCCAGAAGCGCACAGCTTGTGGCACCCATGATATTCAAAATGAGCAATGGAAAATAAATGATCTAGTATCTGCCCCAGGCTTGAATGGTGATGGGAAAATTCGAGCAAAACATAATGACCCCAAATAAAGAGAGAATATTGGGGAAATTGCCTGCCATGGAGGCAGAGTGAGGAGTGGGATGGGGGGGGGGGATATACTGGGGACACTGGTGGTAGAAAGTGTGCACCGGTGGAAGGATGGGTGTTTGATCATTATATGGCTGAATCTTGAGCATGAAAGGTTTGTAACTGTTTCTCATTGATTCAATAATAAAAAAAAGTAATGTGGAGTTCATGCTCAATTCAATCAGCTTAATCAATGACTTAATAAATACCAGTACTCTTACATTAAAAAAATTGTGAGAATAGCAGTCTTTATGATTATATTTTAAGGGTAAAGTATTCACACCACTTCATATGTTACTATACCTCAACTTTCATCAAAGTACCACTATCTATTCATTCGAACCTTCAAAAATCCAAATCTTAATATTTTAATGGGCAAAAGTGAATGTTGTACACTACCCATTCCACATGCATTTTATTTTTGTTTGGGGTCACATACGGCCATGCTCAGGGCTTACTCCTTGGTCTTTGCTTCTTGGATATTTCCTGGTGGTGCTTTGGGTACCGTTTGTGATACAGGGGATTAAATCCCTGTCAGCTAGCTATGTGTAAGTATGCACTCTACTCACTGTAAAGTAAAGCTAAGGTTCCTGTTGAGATTTAAAAAAAATCATGAATAGACATTGAATCTTGTCAAAGATGGCATCAATTGATTTGATCAAATGTTTTTTTATTTTCTTTTCTGTTTATATGATAAATTACATTGATTAATTTGTATATGTTGAACCTTCCTTGCATCCCTGGAATGAAAACCACTCACTCGGGATATATAAAATATTGTTGGATTTGATTCATTAAGGCATTTTGTTAGAATCTTTGTGTCAATATTCTTAAGGGATGTAAGTTAATTTCTTTTTACCTAATTCTCTTTTTGTATTAGCATAATTTTAGATTTGTAGAATCTAGAAAGAATTCTGTTTCTTTGATATTTTGAGAACTTGAAGAAGATATGTAGTCTTTTTAGTTATGCAAAAACGTTTTAAAATTTTTATTTGATAGACCATGATTGATAGTGTTGCTTTTGGTAGAGTTTCATGAATGCCGTATTCCAACACCATACCTTCCCTTTACCAGAATTTCTGTTTTCCTCAGATCTGCTCTTTTTCTTGCACCCCTCACCCTACATCACCATTCTGTGGTAAACTCACACCTTCTGTAGTAAACTAGTTCTCATGTTCTGTTAACGTGATTTTGAGGGAATCCTAAAGTGAGGTCTATTTTCTTTCCTCCCCTTTATCATTAGAGAATGATAGAGAATCTTTGGGTATGTTATCAATAGAGCTGAAAATATCAACACCTGGACTAAAAAATTAAAAATTTTTTGCAGAGTATTTGGTAGGTATTTAAGCTTCTTAATAGATTGAAAATGTTAATTATGAAAATTTTGAGAATTTTTTTCTCATGATGTTAAGTGGATTATCTATTATATCTGGTTTACACTTTGATTTGGTACTGCGGGGTTGTGTTACAATCAATAAATTCTTTATAATTTGTTTTTTATATATATATTTCTCTTAGAAAACTAAAACCAAAACAATCAGTACCCCTTTAGTGATGTGCCGTTGTATATCTACTTAAAAAACTTAATTTCTTTAGTCTGTTTATAACCTTCAAAGAGTTTTAACATAAAGTGAGCTACTTTTACTTCAGTGTGACATATTTCATATTGATGGCATAGGATGGCATCAAGAGATTAGATGACTGGGGAAAGAGGATGAAAAAGGAAGCTAGAAAGAAGGATGAGATATGTAGCTAATATTGCAGCTTTCCCAAGAGTTGCTGTGATACTAACAACGTAGATTCTGGCTTGAAACTTCTCAAACCTCATTATACATTTTTTCCCCATAAAATTCTAAAGACATTTGGAATGGGACAAAAAAGGAAATGGGAGTTGAGAAGAGATAGGGAAATGAGCAGGATCGGAAGGAAATTTTCCATTAGGTGAAGTTTGACCTCTAACTTTAGAGGTCTATAAAAGAAAAATAACAATTCGGGGTAATAGTAATAAATTACATAAACTGTTATATACATTGACTATTTATGCATAGGGCACTCTTCCCTGCCAAATACTGAAATTAACTTATTCAAAAAAGTGTTTCTCTGTTTTGGATTTCTGAAGAATATGACTTTCCACACGTCCAACTTTATATTTCATCTGACTTATTCCTTTCTTCTTAAATTACGTGATAAACAGCTTTATATCTTTTTTTCTTGCATCAAGGAAAGAAGTAAATAAGCTGGATATAAATGAAAAAATTCATTTTTTTTGGTTATTCTAGGTTTTTGCTGAAATTTCTAGTTCTACCTACCACCTCTGACAAGAGATGTCTTTCTTAGATAGACAGCTGTCTTTCTTAGTCACAGAGTGAAATCTTTTGGTATTAGCCTGTAAGTCATATGGTTTTCACTGCTGTCCAAATTCAAACCACTAAGTACCATCCACTGGAAATGATTTATTATAACTACATTTTCTTTAAGATTTTTATGACCCTAAAATCCTATGTCTGTCTGAAACTCTAGTCTATAACTATTAAAGCTTGACAGAAAGTAGCTCATAAAAACTCTTAGATATTTGATAATCCTAAAGTATCCAGGAGGATAGAGGTGAAAGGTAAAACAAAAACTAAATAGAGAACACATGCATTTAATTCTCTACTTTTTCTTTTGCAAGGATTTCTTTAAATACTATTGTTTCTCTAGTGTCACCTACTAATAGGTTTTTATTAAAAATATCACTTGATCACTTAATCACTTGATATCCCGTTACTCATCGATTTGAGGTATACTAAATCAATTGATTTAGTAAATCGTTACTAATTGATTTTTAATATCATATTAAAATATGATATTTTAAAATGGCTTTCATTTTCAGAATTAGTTTTAGAAGAAACTTTTGTTTGAACCACATTCAACCGTATTCAGAGATCACTTCTGGCAGTGCAAATATGGGGTCCCAGGAATCCAAGCCAGGTCAGTTGTATGTAAGCTCAGCACTTTACCTACTCTGACCCCTGAAGAAGAAAGTTTTTAAGTCAACAGGAGATAGCAAAACTCTTTAAGTGGCATAGTTTTAGAGATTCTGTATACATTGTGAATACATAGAGCATACTTGATTGAACAAATCAATGGACACAGACACTAAACTTAGGCCCATTGAATGTCAAATTGGTCCAAGTTACATCAGAAATGGGCATTCTGATGGCTTTCATTCTGAATCTTAGTTTCCTGGAACGTGGAAGTTTTACAAGAATAGTGTTTCTTTGTAGTAAGATCATCAGAGGCTAGACCTATGTGGTAGTTGAAAAGTAATAAAATTGGTGAGAAAAGTCCATTATATGTTTTCCAGTGAAAATAACTTCTGTGCAAGGAGAAAGCATCATTATTTTGACTTTAGGTATTTGATAGCACATATGATGCTCACAAATTAAAACTAAAAATATTCCAGCATGTGGGATGGAACATTGTAGGTGTCTGTGACAATAAATGCAGAAACCAGAAATAAAGCTTCGGAGTATGGGGCGTTGCTTAGCAATACAAATGAAAATGGGTTGAAAATAGAGTTCTTTAGCAGGGAAAAATTGTTTACTAGAAGCAAAGCACAGTGGGGGCAGATTTTATTTTAACTTTGTCTACAGTGATATAGATGAACTTTGTTCTTTGAAGTTGTGTGATGATAACTGGCCACAGAAATATCAGATAAAACTCTTACTTAGTTTTTTTATCTTTATCCTAGGATATGTGAGTATATGGAAGTGACTGTAGACACCAGAGATCTTTAAGCATTTTTTTCCTTTCTTATAGATGTATCATCAAATAGGAGAAATCATAATACAAATGTATAGTTTACATTATCAAGAAGTGAACTCACAATAACATGAGTAAAGATATCTTAAAATAAAGGAAAATGATAAAGCATCTGTGTCCTGAGGGTACTCTGTTAACTTTATTTATCCACTCTAAACATTTGATTATAATAACTCTACTCTGATTTTTTGAAGTTTAAAAGGTATATAAACTCTAAGATATATATATATATATATTATAAAAATAGTTAAAAACTAGGTCAGGTGTTCTGTCTAATATTAGAAGTATATATAGAAGATAAAATTAGTTTAGATGTTCTGGAAGAGCCTAAAATAGTCTTGGTGTTTAGAAGACAAGTTTTGGGTATTAGTCATTGATATTTTTTCTTTCTTTAAGGAGAATTGGAGCTGCTGCTCCTAAAGTTTGGTTTTTCTATGGGGAAATTATGTTCAACAGCTAGATTAATGTTTATACGTTTTTTCTTCTTGGAGTAACACCCAACAGTGCTCAGGTATTTTTCTTAGCTCTGCACTCAAAACTTCCTCTGGCAGTGCACAGGGGACCATATAGGATGCCAAGGATTCAACCCAGGTATGCCATGTGCAAATGCCCTACCTGGTATACAATTGCATTGATTCCTAGATTAATATTTTTCAGTAGAAAATGGTGAAATATGCCTTGGTGCTGTATATGAGGAAATAAATCATTTACTTGATGTCATATTTTTACATATATTTTTTATTTTATTGAGTCACTTTGAGATAGTTACAAAGCTTTCATATTTGAGATTCAGCCATACAGTGATTGAACATCCATCCCTCCACCAGTGCACATTTTCCACCACAAATGTCCCCAGTATCCACCGTGCACCCCCTCACCCTCATTCCAGTCCTCACCCTGCCTCTATGGTAGACAATATTCCCAATACTCTCTCTCTACTTTTGGACATTAAGTTTTGCTCAAATTTTCCCACCACCATTCAAAGCTACCTGCCAGGGGAAGATGCTAGATAATTTATTTTCCATTGCTCATTTTGAATATCATAAGAACTTCGTGGTGTGCACTTCTGGAGTTCTAGATTGTAAATGGTTGGGTTCCAGAGACATCTCTGTAGAGCAGTAATCCATTTTGGGATTCAATTGGGCATCTCTAGGCCAGGGCTGTTGGTGAACGTAGATGGTTCCTGGAGGCAGACTATGGGCATGACAACCGCCAGGCTGCTGAGCTGCAGGGATCCTAGGAGGGGCAGTCCTGCTCCTCTGTTGCCATGAGGCCTGAAGATTGTCCTGGAACCCAATACCTGGGCCTTGCTTGTGGAAGCTCTTGGACCCCAGGGTTCCATCTGGAGTAGGCGGGGGGGGGGCACCTGCTTCACCTGGGGTGCCCTGGTGAAATTGGGTCGATATGGGACCCAGAGAGATTTCAGATGCAGTAGTGTCTTCCAGGACTCACTGCTGTATCTCTGGGCCAGCTGGATGTCATATTAATGCATGTATTCTACAATGGTATAGTCTATCAATAGACGTCAGAATTCTGGTCCCATTTGAAATAACTTGAACCTTAAATTAAATGAAATAACTTGAGTTACATACATTGAGCAATTACTAAATATGACAACTACCAAACTGTCCATGACACTACTGGTCCTACCTTCTTCTCTCACCTTTCCCTCCATTGTTAATTGAGCTATGATTTTTAGTAATACTGATAACTCTCTTTTCCACCACCCATTTATTTCAAACCCTCCACCTGTGTTTCTGAGTTACTTCGAGTCTCCCTAATTGCGTTCCCCAACCCAACTAGTCCCTTATAACTTGGAACTCTTGGATTCTATAATCCAGTGCCTAAAGTATATATATATATATGTATATATACATACACACATATATACACACATATATACATATATAAAGTATATATATACATATATATCCCAAAGTAAAGTATATTTAAAAAGTTATATATATATAACTTTTTAAAAAGGTACTTATTTTGAAATACAAAAAGTAATAATCAGCTAAAATTGCATTATTTTTTTCAAAGCACAAAATAAATACATGAATTTCTTGCACTTTACTCCAAACAACAGTAGAGATCAATGATGAAGGTGAGAGAGACAGCTTTCAGAAAATCTCTTTGGAGGAAGATTCTTAAAAATAAGAAAATTATACCTTTGTATGTGTCATTATATAGAAACAGTTTATATAATAGAATAAAAATAGACGTAAAGCATCATTTTGTCAAAGTGTAGTGAAAGAACAAATGTTGTGCCACAAGATAGGCTGAAGCATAGGGGTCCTAAACTTGCCTTAGTAGGTATCAAAACTTTGGTGATTTTGAACTGGGTTTGAAGTGAGAGGTCATGTCCCCTAGAAGTAGTGCCAGGGGGAGAGTTCTTCCTACCAGCTATCCTTGGTTTTCCTTTGACTGGTAGATGTCTCACTCCTATCATGTATCATGTGGCCATTTTATATTGTGCCTCTTCACATTCTCCCCTCATTGTATATTCTCATTTATTTCTAAGTTTTTTCTTTCTTATCATTGGGCTGGAGCAATAGCACAGTGGTAGGGCATATGCCTTGCATGCCGCCAACCCGAATGACCTGGTTTCAATTCCTCTGCCCCTCTCGGAGAGTCTGGCAAGCTACAGAGAGTCTCTTGCCTGCACGGCAAAGCCTGGCAAGCTACCCATGACGTATTCAATATGCCAAACACAGTAACAATAAGTCTCACAATGGAGACGTTGCTGGGACCACTTGAGCAAATCAATGAACAATGGGATGACAGTGACAGTGACAGTGATCATGTGCAGGAAAAATATGGTCTAATCTGTTTTAATAGAAAGAGGCACTTTTGAAGTGCATCCAGAGACTTTGTTGCTTTCTAGACAGTATTTGCTTAATTGATATACTTAAAGTCAGAATGAGTTCAATCAGTGCCTTGTAAATCCTTGATATCAAACCCTTATCAGGCGGGTATTGGGTGAATATCCTTTCCCTTTCTGTTGATTGTCTTTGAATTCCATTCACTGTGTCTTTTGAGGTACAGAAGCTTCTCAGTTTGAGGTAGATTCACCTGTTTATCTCTGTTTCCACTTGGTTGGTCAGTGGAGGGTTCTCTTTAAAGATACCTTTAGCCTCTGTGTCTCGTGGAGTTTTTTGCCGACCATGTTTTCAATGTACCGAATGGATTGTGGTCTGATGTTGAGGTCTTTAATCTATTTTTATCTGACTTTTGAACATGGTGTTAGGTAGAGGTATGAGCCCATTTTTTTTTTTTTTGCTTGTAGTTGTCCTGTTTTGCAAGCACCATTTGTTATATTACTTTTGTCATTCCTTAATGGATTTTGGGGTTGCTTTCAGTTCAAGCTCTGCAAACCAAGTCAACTAGCTGTCATAGTGCTGCTGAAGATAGAATCTTTTTAAGATTTTGTCCTTAAGAACCTTTTTTATTGAATTATTGTGACATACACAGTTACAAAGCCGTTCATGATTTGGTTTCAGTCATACAGTGTTACAACAAGCATCTCTCCACCAGTGTGCATTTCTCAGCACTAATGTCCCATAGTGTCCTTCCCACCATTCCCTAACTCCCCCCCCTCCCTCTCAGCCTGCCTGTATGGCAGGTACCTTTCTTCTCTCCCTCCCTCTCTCTCTCTCTCTCTCTCTCTGCCTTGTAGTTTGCAATACATATACTGAAAGGTTCATGTATATCCCTTTACCTACTTTCTACATCAGCTCTTGTCAAGATACTGTACTGTCTTCAATTTCCTTTGGAAATCTATCCCACAAGTGGGATTTCTGTATTGTGCAATGTTTCTGTCTTATGTTTTGAGCAACTTCCTTACTGTGTGCTGTAGTAACTGCATCACTTTTTAAATGCTTCAACGGTTTAAAATTACTCCACTTTTTCTGTATTTTTGTCAATACCTTTTTTCCTTTTAAATAATAGAAGTAATGATACAGAAGAAGAAGTATCACATCTCAATCTGTTGTTTATTTGCATATTCTGGATTATAGATAGTACCATTGAGTATCTTTTTATATACCTGAAGACACCTTCAGTTAACTGAAAGGGGTCATGAAGGGGGCCACACAAAATTGCATTTGGGAGATATATTTATTTGTGATGGAGTTAACAGATTCTATCTTATCTAGAAATGCCATGAGAGTTTAGGCAAAAAATAAATTGCTTGTTCTAACTAAATTTTCTAACTGGGACTCTGGAAGAACATCTTCTGGAAGGTTTCTTATTTGGAGAACAGCCAGCCACTGATTTCTCCATATTAATGACAAGTAAAGAACATTGATACCCTGTTCTCTTCGATCTATGAGTAAGACACAGGAAGTCCATTTCTACTGATTGTTGAAAGCAGACTCACTCTGCAACATTAGTCAGCAATTGCAGTCATTCCAGCTAAAAATTTCAAAGAGAGTTTGTGATTCCTTGTTTGATTCTTTAAAATGAACCTATGTGCTTATCCCATAAGAACATACCGGATTATGAATATATGTAGAACAGCATTATATTCCCTTTTCTCTAATAAACAATTTCTCTCTTTCTTTGCCCACCCTCCCTCCCTCCCTCCCTCCCTCCCTCCCTCCCTTCCTTCCTTCCTTCCTTCCTTCCTTCCTTCCTTCCTTCCTTCCTTCTTTCCTTCCTTCTTCCCCTTCCCCATCCTTAGGGTACCATGTAGTTCTAGGGCTCAAACTCAAAGCCTGTCAAATGTTAAGCATGTGCCTTCTACTTGAGCCACACCCCTGATACACTCTGATTATATCTAATTCACAACTATTATGTTTCTGGAAGTATTGAAGCATTGAGGAAAGGGGTATATATAAAGACTCCAGTAGCTTATGAAACAGAGAAAAAATAGAATTAGTTTCTAGAAGTTAACATAATAAAAACATTCTCAAAGTAGATTTCTTTAATTTTCCTTTAGTTGAATCTAAATATTTTAAACAGATTGAAGTCTTTTTTTTCCCTTTATTTTATTTTATTTTTTTTACAGTTGTAGATTTACAATTTTTTGTGCTTTGGTTTCAATTATACAATGATCAGATACCCATCCCTCCACCAGTGCCCATTTTCCACCACCATGGATAGTATCCCCCCCACCCACAGCCCCCATCCCCCCCTGCCTCTGTGGCAGGGCAATCCCCTGTGTTCTCTCTCTCCTTTTGGGTGTTGTGGTCTGCAAAAGAGGCATTGAGTGGCAAACATGTTCAGTCCATAGTCTACTTTCGACATGCATCTCCCCTCCTGGGAGGATCCTCCAAACATCCTTTATTTGGTGCTCCCTTCTCTATCTGAACTGCCCTTTCCTCTAGGATACCCGGCTGGCCTCTAAGTTATGGAGTAATCCTCCTGGTGCTGATCTCAGCTATTCTTGGGTATTAATCTCATACTTTGTTACTTTATATCCCCCAGATGAATGCAATCTTTCTATGTCTATCCCTCTCTTTCTGACTCATTTCGCTTAGCATGATACTTTCCATATTGTACCACTTGTATGTAAATTTCATGACTTCATCTTTTCTAACAGCTACATAGTACTCCATTGTGTAGATGTACCAAAGTTTCTTTAACCAGTCATCTGTTCTTGAGCATTCAGGTTTCTTCCAGTTTCTGGCTATTGTAAAGAGTGCTGCAATGAACAAACAAGTGCAGATGTCACTTCGACTATACATTTTTGCCTCTCTGGGATATATTCCCAGGAGTGGTATTGCTGGGTCAAATGGGAGCTCAATTTCTAATTTTTTGAGAATCGTCCATACTGTTTTCCAGAAGGGCTGAACCAGTGGACATTCCCACCAACAGTGAAGGAGTGTCCCTTTCTCGCCACATCCACGCCAGCATTGGTTGCTTTTGTTCTTTTGAATGTGGGCCAGTCTCTGAGGTGTAAGATGGTATCTCATTGTGGTTTTGATCTGCATCTCCCTGACGATTAATGATGTAGAGCATTTTCTCATGTGCTTTTTTGCCATTCGGATTTCTTCTTTGAGAAAGTTTCTGTTCATTTCATTGCCCCATTTTTTGATGGGGTTGGATGTTTTCTTCTTGTGGAGTTTAACCAGTATTTTGTATAAACAGATTGAAGTCTTATACAGACAATTGGTAATCGTGCAAGAAGAGTGTTATTTCAAGAATACACCAGGCATTAGCAAAGCATAACTTTCTAGAAAACAGCATGTAAAATAACAAAATAAACAAACAACTAATACTGAGAATCAAACCATGGTTTCTTAGCCTTAAGCATTTCTTTTTAAGAATTCTGAGAACAAAAGCAAGGAGTTCTGTAATTTTGCAATTAAAGATAATATACATGATAAATTGTTACATTATTAGAAAGACTTAAGAACTCTAAATAAGGGGGCCGGGGGGTGGGAGGGATACTGGGATTAGTGGTGGTGGAGAATGGGCACTGGTGGAGGGATGGGTACTCGATCATTGTATAACTGAAACCCAAGCACAAAAATCTGTAAGTCTACAATTGTACCTCATGGTGTTTCACTAATAAAAATTAAAAAAAAAGAACTCTAAATAAGGGATAGTTTGCTTTATTCTGCATAGTTTAGATGTCTATTATCACTGTTTCAACTTTAAGCTCTTTAAAATTTATTCCGAAAATTCGCATAGAAAAAAATTTTTTTACTGTATAAGCTATATCTTAAAAACATAAAAAGAATTGTAAATGTTGTTGTATTGAAAACTGTAAGGAAACTGAATCATTTATTTTGAGATAAACATTAAATACTATAGAGTTAATCTAAAATGATCTATCAGGTTCACATATTTCCAAAAATGAATTAGATAACAAATGAATTGAAATGGCATTTTTTTCAGAGAAATGATTTTGAACAAATTAAGTGTGTAATTATATCTTAATTAAGAAATCAAAAGTAAAAATACCTCTTAGATGGTTTTAATTTTGTGTGTACTTGATAACTAAAAAAAATAAAGTTAAAAGATTTCATTGATAAATTACACAAGATTCTATTCAAGATTGTATTCATTAGAGTACAATCTTGAAGAACCACACACATAATTATGTTAAAATTTCAACTACCTGTGAGAGCTACAAACTAATTATAGTAGTAATTAACTACTATATCACTTGACTTATGACTTAGTTTCAGTAACTGATGTTAGCCTCCAAATGAAATTAAGAAGAACCAATTGGACATCATGATATTTTGTCAAGCTTCTTTCAATTGTATGTAGTAAGTGGCTGAGGTCCAAGTAATTAGTAATTTTCTTTTTTTTTTTGTAGGAGTACTGCTATTTATTCAGCCACTGATTAGCTGATTGAATTGTGCATGAACTCCACCTTACTTTTTTTTCCCATTTTTTATAATTTTATTTATTGAATCACCATGAGAGCAGTTACAAAGCTTTTGGGTCTAAGTCTCAGTCATACAATGAAACACCCGTACCTTCACCAGTGCCCATTCTCCATCACCAAAAATCCCAGTATACCCCCATCCCACACCCTCCCCCTGCCTGTGGGGCAGATGATTTCCACATTACTCTCTCTCTCTCTCTGCTTTGATCACATTCACTATTTCGACATCAGACCCACCATTATTTAAGATTTTACCCCAACACTCAGATCTGCTGAAAAGGCAACAATAGACAATTTGTGTTCTATTGCTGGTTATGAATAACATATGATGTCGTGTGGCTGCAGTAGGGCCATGTGGTTCTGAAATTCCGAAATTTTAACACTTAAATCTGGAGGGATTTCTGCCAAAAGCCACTGGGTTTCGAGATCTGCTCCTGAGTCTCTGGCATCATGGCCGTTGAGCAGCTTGATGAGGAGCCAGAGAGGCCGTTCGTGGGCGATGACCTGGGGTCTCGTTGGGGTGGGGAGGACAGGCTCGGCTCCCCGCCCCCATCCCGTGAGACCCAACAAGTTTCATCACTGCGGACCCAAGCCTGACTGTCCAATGGCCTCTGGAGGATGACAGCCACCAAGCCGTCAAGAGGGAGCAGGGGGAGGGACAGCACCCATTCCCCCCTGGGGTGACCTGGCGACAGTAACCTACTGCGGGGTCCAGACACATTTCTGCCAAAAACTGCTGGGTTTCGAGATTTGTTTCTGAGTCTCTGGGATCAAGGTCGTTGAGCAGCTTGATGAGGAGCCAGGGAGGCCGTTCGTGGGCGATGACTTGGGGGGTCTCACTGGGGTTAATTAGTAATTTTCACATAAAAATATACAATGGTTTTCGTCTAAATAAACTTAACATCTGCATAATCTGCTTGCTTATCCACTCATTTTTCTTTTTACTTTTATTCATTTTTATTTTTGTCTTTTATCAGGGCCAGAAAGAGAGTACAGCAGCAGGCTCCTTGTTTGCCTTGCATGTGACCAGCCCAGGATCAATCCCCACAACCCCACATGGTCCTCTGAGCACTGCTAGGAGTAATTCCTTAGTGCAGAGCCAGGAATAATCCCTGAGCACTGTCAGTGTAGTTTTGGCACCATGCTCCACAAAAAATAGAATTTTTATATTACTCAATACAATGTACAGAATAAAAACAATCACCATCAAGTTTCAACAACATTTGGGAAAAAGTAGAACAAACAATACTAATATTTGTGTGTGGGCTGGAGTGATAGCACAGCACATAGGGCATTTGCCTTGCACATGCCCGACATGGCCCGCCCAAGTCCAATTCCTCTGCCCCTCTCAGAGAGCCCGGCAAGCTACCGAGAGTATCCCGCCCACACGGCAAAGCCTGGCAAGCTCCCCGTGACGTATTCGATATGCCAAGCCCAGTAACATCAAATCTCACAATGGAGATATTGCCTGGCCCTCTCGAGCAAATCGATGAACCACAGGAGAACAGTGACAGTGACAGTGACAATATTTGTGTGGAACAGCAAAATATACTAAATAGTCAAAGCAATCATGAGAAAGACCAAAACTGGAGATATTGTACTTCCTGTTTTCAAATGCCATTGCAAAATTATAGTAATCAAAAGAGCCTTGGTGGCATATAATAGACAAATAGATCAATGAGGAGAAAAGAGAATCAGTAGTAGTAAACTCTCTACATATATAGTCAATGAATATTTGACAAAGGAGTCAAGATTAGTCAGTGAAAAATCCTGAAATTCAGTCATGAATAAATTTTGGGATTCGTGGTGATTCAATAAGTTAAAAAAAGACTACTAAATTAGCAAAGGATAGTATGTTTAACCAAATGGTGTTTGAAAAACTGAATTAAAACTAAACTTTTATTGCTTTTTTACAACAAAAATGACAGTGGATTAATAATACAAGACTTGAAACAAACTCAGAACGAGAGCTTCTTGGGCTCCTTGATTTAAGTCTTGACAATGATTTCTGGGGTCTGACACCAAAAGCAAAGGTTACAAGAGCAAAACTAGAAAAGCTTCTGCACATCAAAAGAAACATCAACAAAGTTGAATGGCAAACTGAGTGAGAGAAAATGCTTGCAAATAGATAAGAGATGAAATACTAAGATATATATTCATATAAGTATAATATAATTATAAGAAGTCATGCAACTCAATAGAAAAACACAAGCCAATTTAAAAAGTGGGCAGAAGAATCAAATGGAAATTTTCTCAGGAAAGTACAGTATAGGGATAATATTGGTTTGTACTTTCTGCCTTGCCACAGGGAGCTTAGGTTTATTGGGTTACTCCCATCACAGTGCTCCCATTCCTCTGTGTGTGTTTGTAACCTCTCTCTCTTTGTGCTCTGCTTCCCCAACTGGTCAATCACCTTTATCTCCTAATCAGACTCTGTTAACTTGTAAATATTGCTTATTCTCTTCTCCTTAACTCCTTTGCGTAGTAAATTCAGAGCAAAGTCCATTTTGTAGAGACACAAGAAGACAGTTAATGCTATGCTTTTGTAACTTGGCAGTTAATTGACTCAGAATGATATTCAATCCTGGGCATCTGTTTTCTCGACTTAAGCCTCAGTTGCCCTTACTTCCTAGCACCTCAAAAGCAGGGTCCTGATGAGGGATTGGATGGACCCAGGGCAAACTGTGAGCTACTATGGCATTGAAATGGGCCAGGTCAAAGTGCCATAATACTTAACTAAAAGTTAAGATTATGGTCAGGGACAAATTCTGTCATGATCTGAAAAGTAACAACTAGATTAGGACCCTGCTAGGGTTAGGAAAAATTAATCTGGCCTGAGTACTATAGTCTGAGATCTATAGCAAGATGTCTCAAGAGAGCCAATCTACAAGCTTAATGAAGCTCTTACTGTGTCCATACAAAATAGCTAATATTAAGAAGTAGAATTAAGATGTTAATTAAGATGTTAATTAAGTTATTGGACTAAAGAGAGGAGAAAAACCCTTAACTGGCATTTTGCTCTTCAGCATGATCAGAGATTCTTTGGATTCCATAGCACAGCGGGTAGGGTGTCTGCCTTGCAAGTGGCCAACATGGCCGACCCGAGTTCGATTCCTCCACCCCTCTCGGAGAGCCCGGCAAGCTACCGAGAGTATTCGATATGCCAGACACAGTAACAACAAAGTCTCCAATGGAGACATTACTGGGCCTGCTCGAGCAAATCGACGATCAACGGGAGGGCCCAAAGAGGAATCGAAAGAGCTATGCTTGGAGTATCACGCTTCACTCAAGTGAGAGAAGGAATTCGGAGTTCCGACCTCTGTCAACAATCAAAAATCAGGGACACACACTATCTTGTTTGCCAAGGCGTCGAAAATCAGATGGGCTGGACACGTAATGTGATTTAGAGACAACCGCTAGACTAGAGCTGTTACCAACTGGATTCCACGGTATGTCAAAAGGACACATGGCTGCCCACCTACGAGATGGTCAGACTTCTTTATCAAAACCCTGAACAAACAGTTTGAGGCTCTTCGTGTTCCTGGAGCGAGCAGACGCCATTGGGCTACACTAGTGTGTGACAGGGACGAATGGAGATGTTACTGGCGCCTGCGCCTGCTAGAACAAATCGATGTGCAATGGGATCACAAGTGATACAAGTGATCAACTATTTTGTGTATTCTTTTATCTCTCAGTGACTATTTGTAAGATACCATTTCCTACATTTTTATTGTGGTGATTATTACAACCACATACAGTTATTACATCTTTAGATTATATATTGAAAATGTATGCATTTTATTGTATGCAGCTTATGTCTAACATTATTGCAGAAAAACATGAACTACAATATTGCAAAGAAACACAAAGATAATGGTTGCAAAATATTAATAATAAATAAATGAAATTTAGCATTAAACAAGTAAACAAGGTAAAAAGAAAAATTCACTTGATCACTTGACATCCCGTTACTCATCGATTTGCTCAAGCGGGTAACAGTAATGTCTCCATTCGTCCCTGTCACGTGCTAATGTAGCCCAATGGCATCTGCTTATTCTAGGAACATGAACAGCCTCAAAACAGTCGTTCAGGGTCTTGATGAAGAAATCTGACCATCTCATAGGTGGGCCTCACTATCTTTTGAAGTCCTGTGGAATCCAGTTTCTAATGGTTCTAGTCTAGCAGTCGTCTCCAAAATCTCATTACGTGTCCAGCCCATCTGATTTTCGATGCCTTGGCAAATGAGACAGTGTCCCTGATTCTTGACCGTTGACCAAAGAAAGAAAAGAAAAATTAAGCAAAGTTAAAAGACATTTTCTCTAAGCAATTTATAATGGTCAGGTTTTGTGTTTACTATCTGTTTATAGTAATACATAGATACTTTTCATATATGAGTTTCTACCAGTATTCTATGTGAATAGTGTCATAGATGCTTTTCTAGTAACTGTGGGAATAAAGCAACCCAATTTCTGCCATTAAGGAGACAAAGTTTTGTTGGATATACCTACAAAGTACAGAAATCATCCCAAGCATTGACATTCAAGTTACTGTCTAAAAAACTATGGTTTAATAGCATAGAAATTCTGAAACTGTGAAAGATCTATTCATAAAGTCCCTATGCTGAGAAATAATGATATCACCCGAGATGTCAATTTTTTCTCCCACTCTAACTGGAACACAAGAGTCATCCAGTCTTACCAAGAAGTACTTGGTGCTTGCATTTAATTTAGTGAGAATGAGATGAATATTCTATCATTGGTAACAAATGGCATTCATCATTATTTCATTTAGCACTTAATTGTAGCTTGAAAACAATAAACTCTGCATATGATATTCCTACTTCAATTTGAGCACTACAGTCCAAGTAGACTTCCTGGAGCTCTTGGAATCTGCAAAGGAAGTGACAGTTGTGTCAGTAATTGTTCCTCTTCTCTTCAAATGCAAGCACTAAGAACTTGTATCATGTAAGATCTTCTGTTGCTTCAGCAGATGTCCATAGACCTAAAATATTTTTTCCTATTAATTTTTCTATTAAAAATCGCTACCTGTCTGAATGCAAAGTTCCATCCCAATGGAAAACCAGCAGGACCGTACTACTGTTCAAGAAGGGAGACATTCATGACATTGGCAACTATCGCCCGATCTGCCTATTGTCTGTCATCTACAAGTTGTTCACTCGAATCATTCTAAATAGGATTGGCAGAACACTAGATGAAGGACAACCATACGAGCAAGCCGGGTTCCGCAAAGGATTCAGCACCATCGACCATATCCACACGATAACCAAGCTCATTGAGGTTTCTCGGGAGTTCAGGATGCCGCTCTGTGTAATGTTCATTGATTTAAAGAAGGCCTTTGATTCTGTTGAGATGGAAGCGGTCATTGAAGCCCTAGTCAATCAGGGCATTCAAGCCCAATACATCAAGATCCTCCATGAGCTGTATTGCGGATTCACTATCAGGATCTCACCATTCTACAAAGAAGTGATCGTTGATGTCAAGAGAGGGGTTCGGCAGGGTGATACCATTTCACCGAAACTCTTCAGTGCCACCCTCGAGAACATCATGCGACGACTGTAATGGGAAGGAATGGGAGTGAAGATATATGGTCGGCAACTACACCACCTCCGCTTTGTTGATGACATTGTTTTAATAACACCAAACATCAGCCAAGCGGCACAAATGCTTACGAAGACAATGTTTATGAGAAACAGCCTTGTTCCTGACACCCCATTTGCTCTCAATGGAACGACCATCTCCGAATGCAACAGCTATGTGTACCTAGGTCGAGAGGTCAACATGACAAATGACCTGGCACTCGAGCTGCGCAGGAGGAAGAGAGCGCTTTGGAACGCCTTCAAGAACTTCGAAGAAATAGCTAAGAGGATGAAGAACCTCCGGCTCTGGGCACATCTCTTTGATTCCACTGTTCTTCCTGCATTAACATATGCCTCAGAGAACTGGGCCCTACGCAAACAAGATGAGAATGCTATTTAGGTCTCCCAAAGAAGAATAGAAAGAGCTATGCTTGGAATATCACGTTTCACTCAAATGAGAGAAAGAATCTGGAGTTCCGACCTCCATCGACGATCAAGAATCAGGGACGCTATCTCATTTGCCGAGGTGTCAAAAATCAGATGGGCTGGTCACATAATGAGATTTAAAGACGACCGCTGGACTAGAGCTGTTACCGACTGGATTCCACGGGATGTCAAAAGACTGCGTGGCCGCCCACCTACCAGATGGTCAGACTTCTTCGTCAAGATCATGAACGATCGGTTTGAGGCTCTTCATGTTCCCAGAGCGAACAGAAGCCATTGGGCTACACTAGCACGCGATAGGGACAAATGGAGAAGTTACTGGCGCCCGCTCGAGCAAATTAACGACTAACGGGAAGTTAAGTGATTAAAAATCTCTCTTTTAAATAGAAGTATTAATTGACCACACAAAGTAGATTTGAAGATTACTATCTTCAAACTACTAGAAACACTTAAGGAAAATCTGGTACAATATGCACATTTATTACACATTGAAATGGTAATCTCTGAAATCATCCTATCTCGAAGAACTTAAAATTAGTTATTTGGGGAGAAAAGCAAAACTGTTGGACAGAGAAAAGAGATTTTCATTAAGAGTCAGTATTATGTGATATGAAAAAAATCAGGGTGAAATCATATCTGCTTCATGTAAATGAAGCCATTCAGGAAATAAGGGAGCTAGATAGTATGACGAGGAGAATTAGGGAATCACATAACTTATCTGCTCTCCAGGACAACCATGGCTCCAGAAGCACAAGGACTTAAAGCAGAGCCCAGCAGCTTGCAGCAGAAAAGTGAATGGACTATGCCTTAATCCACACCACCATGCCTGCCCAGAGGGGAAAGGGTGTTGGTCCCTTCCACCTTTTTCCCTCTGGAAAGAAAGATGGCAGCCGCTTGGGAGCTTTGTGGACAGCCAGGTATGAGCCGGTTGTGATGGGGCGACTGAAACCTCATGGGAAGGGGGGCGTTTCCGGCTCGTTCTTCACGCCCTACCGAGGTCACGAGTTGCCCCCCACGAGCGGCTCTCTGGCACAGCCATGGCTCCAGAGCACAGAAACCAATCTCATAACTATCTGACTCTCAGCAGAAATACTTCCAGGGTTAATAAGTAAAATATCAGAAATCCAAAATTGCGCGGCCGCTATTGCGGCCGCACAACATCTTTTGATTCTTGTAACCAGCTGTAGAAAACAATTTTTTTCACAATACCTTTTCAGCAGGTCTGATTTGGGGGTGTAAACTCTAAATAATAATGGCGCATCTTTTGTTGAAACAATGAATCTAGTCAAAGTAGATAGAGTGTTAATTAGAATTCATCTGCCTCACATGCACTGGGAGGGTTGAGAGGGGGTGTTTATTGGGGTTTTTTGTGGTGAAAAATAAGTATTGGTAAAGGGAAATGTTTGATATTTGCATGACCGAGATTTAAACCTGAAAGTTTTCTAACTTTTCCCACAATGATTCAATAAATAAATAAAAAAAAAACCTATCAACTTAAAGAAAATGATAAAGAGAATTAGTGTAGCTCATCCAGGTGGCTTATCATTGTCTTTTGTTGTTCTCCATTATTTTACAACTCTGAAAAATAAAAGAAACTGAAAATTTTATTATGCATTAGTTGCCCATAGAAATTGTCAATTGTGAGCAGTGAAATGCATTCTATTGACTATAAGTAGTCCAATATATGTTACTTGATTGTTTTCAGCATTCCTTTTATTTTGGGAGATGATTGTGGGAGAGCACTTCCAGCAATTTCTGGCCAAGTTGGATAGATGCTTTAGTGTGAGGACCCAAGGATGAGGTGCTGCTTGTGCCCTGTGGTACTGGGCATTACTCAGGGTGTCCCAGCAGTTCCTACAGACCTCCAGAACTGTACCCAGTGGTGTGTGAGAGACCCTATGATACCAGGGGTCAAATCACGGTTGGCCACATACAAGGCATATATCTTGACCTTTCTCCTGTCTTTCTCACCACAGATTCTATTTTCTTCATTCCTATATTTGTTCTCTGGAGTCCCCTATTTTTTTTCCTATTAATGCTTCTATTAAAAAATCTCTGTGACCACACAAAGTAGTAATCTTCAAAGAACTAGAAACACTTAAGGGGAATCTGGTGCAATATGCAAATTTGTTGCACATTGAAATGGTAATCTCTGAAATCATTCTCTCTCAAAGGACTTAAAAACACAATTATATTGTGTTGGCTTCATCATCAGTGAACTATAATCTATAATGCATGTTTATTTTATATTTATATGGAAGTCATGATTTGATCAGTTTGAGAAAAGTCATTCATCTTTTAACATACGTCTGGGGGGAAAATCACAAAATAGAGCACATCCCAAAGATCATAGACCACTAGGAAAGTGATAGTTCCACTGGTTGCTATAGGGGGATTATGTGAGAAGGTGGATAATCAGTTCTTAGACCAACTAAGTATTTGAAATACAGTATCCATTTCTTCATTGCAGCATCTTTTAGTCTTGAAATTCTAAGTTTCTCTATTAATTTCTAAAAAAAAAGATGTGATTGGATAAGTTGTGCCAAATCACTTGGGTAAGGAGTTCTTCTGGAAACAAATACTTTTTTTTTTGGGAAATCTGAGAATTCCTATCTTGGGGGAGTCCTGAGGGAATGCTGATCCTAAGCTAACCTTCCTTCTACTCTGATTTCATGGACACACCATGAATCTATATCTGTCAATATCTGGAGCAGGCTCCCAGACCAGATAGTGATTTTTACCTTCTCAAGCTTTTGAATACTTCTCTGTGATCCCGAGATTGTTCCAAGAGCCTAGAAATACAACTGTACATGTGTTAGTTTTCACAGGTATTGAAAACTTTGTATTTCCAAAAATATCTTGTGATAGCTGCTTTTCTTTTCTATGTGTTCCATGTGGAGAATTTGTGCACCACCACTGGAATTTGTTGGTTTACATAATCTTGGATTCTCCTACAAAAGGAATCAGGGTAGCAAAAGTCTCCTGGAGAATTCAAGTCCTATACATTCTGGTTGATGTGCTGATATGCAGAGTCTGCTGGGGTATGGACATACCCTTCTCTTGTGATAGAAACAAGCTGCTTGCACAGAACTGATGAAAATTTGTCTGGTGTTTTTTTCTTTTTTGCTTTCAAATTTAAAAGGAAGATTGGCTCTAAACTCTCAGTCTTCCAATGTTGTGGAAAAGCAAAAAAATGCTTGTGTTCTTACTTAAAAATTATTTACCACTTAAATTTAGGACAAATACATACAATGTATGCATATACATAAATGTAATATGTATATATACACACACAAACATACAACATATGAACATATGTATCAGCCTTTTGGAAAAATATTGAAAAAAGGTAGGTTTAAATTATAAGTCACTAACCTATCTCATAATGAGAACTGGTCAATAATGAAAAATATTATGTACTCAGTCATTTTCTTATACACAATTGTTTTCATATTTATTGGATGATTTTAATTATATCGTATGTACCATTTTTATTTAATTAATCTATTAAATTCAGTTGTAAACTTTCTTTAAATTTTTTTTTGGGGGGCTAGGGGGGTGGGGCACACTTGGCAATGCTCAGGGGTTATTTCTGGCCCTGCACTCAGTAATTACTACTGATGGTGCTTGGGCGATCACATGGGATGCCCAGGCTCATACAATGGTCAGTCATGTGCAAGGCAAGTGCCCTACAGGCTATACTATTGTTCCAGCTCCAGTACATTCTATTTTTATACTGCTCTTTTTGAGTTATTTTTTAAACATTTCTCCATGATATTGAGTATAGGATAACATTGGTTTCATAGCCTTAGGTAATTTATGCTTATTGGGTCACTCCCATCCAAGTGCTTCCTTTCCTCTCTGTTTATTTGTAATTTCTTTCCTTGTGCTCTGTTGACTTGTCAATATTGTTTTTCTCTTCTCCCTAAATCCTTTGCATAGTTTATTCAGAGCAATATCCTTTTTGTATGGACACAAGAAGACAGTATATGCTATGCTTTTGTAATGTGACTCTCAGTGATATTTCCCTCCTTGGCATCTGTTCTTTCACCTAAGCCTCAGCTGCCCTTACTTCCTAGTGCCCCCCAAAGCAGGGTCCCGATAAGGAACTGGATGGAACCAGGGCAAGTGGTAAGCTATGTGCTACCCTGGCATCGAGATGGGCCTGGCCAAAGTGCCTAATGCTTAACTATAAGTTAAAAGCTTGGTCATGGACAAATGCTGTCATGATGCAAAAAGTAATAACTAGATTCGGACCCTGCTAGGGTTAGGAATGAGTAACCTGGCCTGAGCGCTGTAGTCTGAGTCTGTGGCAAGATGTTTCCAGGAGAGCTGTCCTTCAAGCTTCAATGTTATCTCTTACTGTGTCCATACAAAAATAACTAGTAGTAAGATGTTGATAGAGTTATTGGAAAGGATAAAAACACCTTAGGAGATATTTTGCCCTTGGGCAGTCAGGAAGGGCTTTGGAATACCTTTTGGTGGTGTTTCCTTTGAACTTGGTAGGCCCTCAGGAAGGGGTTTCTTATGTTGATTTGGCTACCAGACTGGGTGCAGTGTCAGCCCAGAGTGCTGGGTAGTTGGAGAGAGAAGGGTGTTGGAGAGACAAGAGAGCTGGAGGAAGGAAGAGAGTTGTATGAGAGAGAGAGCAGGGTGGCAAGATGGACCGCAGAGAGACTAGCAAGGGGGACAGAGGCAGAAGGATGTAGAAGAATACAGGAGCAGGTTCGTGGAAAGAGCGAGCCCAGGTTGCAAGTGGGAGCACAGAGAGATGAGTGGGAGAGACAGGAGGAAACAGAAATGAGGGGCAGTGTGAGACTAGAGTGGGAGGCTCAGTGAGACTGGGGTAGGCGTGTGGGGAGAATGGAATAAACAGCAACTGATCAATCCTCGTTTCATCCACTGTCTTCCCCCATACACTGGACCCCCCTAGCTGGGGGAGCAGCCCAGGCCATCCCAAACATGGGTGGTGAGGGGGAGAGCCATTGGCCCTCTCCCTGGCCGCCCCTTGGAGATATTATACAATTAAGTACTGTTAAGAAGCATATTTTGAGTCTTAGGGGATAGAGAGACTATCAAGAGACCAACCCAGATTTGATCTCTGGCATTCCATATGGTACTGTCAGGAGTAATTACTGAATGCAGAACCAGGAGTAACCCCTGAGCATTTCCGGGTAGACCAAAGAGCCCTGCCCCCCCCCCCCCCGAAAAAAGTATATTTTTTCATGTTTAGTATTTTTTAATTTGTTCTAGTAGAATTTAATAAATTAATTATTTGTGTTTCTAAGTATATTATCTCATAAATAATAATTCAGTTATTATTTATGGACTGGAGCGATAGCACAGCGGCTAGGGTGTTTGACTTGCATGTGGCTGGCCCGGGTTTGATCCTCCCGTTCATCTCTGAGAGCCTGGCAAGCTACCAAGAGTATCCTGCTTTCATGGCAGAGCCTGGTAAGCTCCCCGTGGTGTATTCGATATGCTAAAAGCAGCAACAAGTCTCACAATGGAGACGTTACTGGTGCCCGCTTGAGAAAATCGATGAACAACGGGAGGACAGTGCTACAGTGCAATAATTCAGTTTATGCTCTTTTTCATGCCCTCTTGAACTCTCTCTTCAAAGTTCTTTTCAACTTTCCCTTACGGTACTCCTGCCCCCGCGCCTGTCTGTCCTCGCCGGGGCCCCTTGGAGGGGAGTGGGTTGAGTTTTCCTCCCCACCCCGACCAGGGCTCCGGCAGCCGAAGACCTCCAGAACCAGCCACCACCATGCTGAGACCACTCTCTGTACACATGAAGGTACCGACAGAGGTACAAAGCCACGCGGGTTCCGGGGTCGAGATCTCCAAGCCTACTCGGATTGGGGCTGAGCATCCTCCACCCAGATCCTCCAAATTCCAGTAGGCGGGGGTCACACCCACCAAATGGCCCCCTGGCGCTGTGTAATCCCATCAACGGCCAAGACTCAGAGACTATAAAACCCAGCTCCCGGGTTTATCATCTTATCATCTCATTCCTACTTTGGACAAACTGGCAGGCTACCGAATCTAACCTGCCCACACGGCAGAGTCTGGCAAGCTCCCCGTGGCCTTCCCTATATGCCAAATACCAGTAACAATGAAGGGTCTCATTCTCCTAACTCTGAAAGAGCCTTGAATATAGCACTTTCTAAAAAAAATCTCAGGGCTAGGACGAAGAGACGTTACTGGGGCCTGCTCGAGGCAATCGACGACTAACAGGATGGTTGTGATTGTGATTGTGATGCTCTTTTTCATATCGCTGATGATTTCTTTAGGATAAATTCCTTAATGCAGAATTACCATGTCAAGTGGTATGCTTATATTTTAACACTTTAAAAGGTTGCGTTAAAGAACAATCTCACAGACACAGTATGAAAAGCATATTTTGCTGATTCTAGAAGTGTGTGGTCCACTTGTAAGAATATGATAACACATTATTGTAAAAACGTTGAGCAAGAAAGCTGAGAGGGTATTTTTTGGAGACATACTAATTTTAATTTCTTTAGAGTCTTATTTAGGAACTGTGGTTTACAAACTGTAGAATTTTATGCACAAAACATTCCAGCTCCTCACCCTCCACCAATGCCAACTTCTCACCACCACTGTCCCAAGGTGCCTCCTCACAACCCCACTCTGTGGCCAGCTTCAAGACCAGCTGTCAGTTTCTCTTGCATTTGGGCATTTTTCATTCTTCTCTTATGTTTATTTATATCCCCATATACGAGGGAGATTCTTTAAAAAAAATTTTTTTTTATGAATCACAGTGGGGTACAGTTACAGACTTACAAATTTTCGTGCTTACTTTTCAGTCATACAATGATCAAGTGCCCATCCCTCCACCAGTGCTCATTCTTCACCACTAATGTTCCCAGTATCCTTCCCATTCCCCCCATTCCCCTTGCTTTCTCTCACCCAACCCCCGCCTCTGTGACAAGCACATTCCCTTTTACTCTCTCTCCTTTAGGGTGTCATGGTCTGCAATACAAGTTTGAATGACCATCATGTATGGTTTGTAGTCTACTTTTGGCTTGCATCTCCCAGCCTGAGAGGGCCCTCTAAACGCCCTTTACTTGGTGGTCTCTTCTCTATCTGAGCTGATTTTTCGCTCAGCATGTGAGGTCGTCTTCCAAGCCATGGAGCAAATCTGGTACTTATCTCTACTATAGTTGGGTGTTTGTCCCTCCACTATCTTTCTATGTCTGTCCCTCTCTTTCTAACTCATTTCACTTAGCATGATACTTTCCATATTGATCCACATATATGCAAATTTCATGACTTCATCTTTTCTAACAGCTGCGTAGTATTCCATTGTGTGGATGTACCAAAGTTTCTTTAACCAGTCATCTGTTAGGAGAGAGATTCTTGATGACCTTTCTACTCGATGCCCTGAAACCCATGAAAGTAAGTGCAATGGCAAAGCTCAACCCCAGCTGAGTGTTAGAGCAATTCTCCAGGTACCTGGACAATGGAAGGGAGGCCATTAGTGGCTCCCTTGCCTGTGGGTTTAAAAAATTGGTTCTGGTTACTTCCTGCAAGAACTCTGGGGATTTGTGTCAGTTCCGGTGTATGGCAGAAATTCTGGGGTCAAGGTCTCTTGGGAATTGTTATGGTATTTATTTGAACTGACTTCAGATCATGAATGAGAGGTTTACAGGGATGGCAAGCTTCTAGAAAGGCAAGAAGGCAGAGAACACTCACTCAGAAATGGTAACATCAGCTGGTGGTGTTAAGAGGGCGCCAGGTCACGATTTTCTGCAGCTGTTTGATTTTTGACAGGTCAAAGTTGGGCTATGCATTTGCAACTTCTCCTTTGATTCTGATAATCTTTGAGTTTCTGAACTTGTTCCTCTGTGAATTCAGTCCTGGATAATTGGTGTCACTGTTATGTTATATTTATTTGGTGCAAATGCCTAAGTAAGCACAAAACCGGGTAGAGTATTAAGCAGTTAGTCAGCAGTAACCCATGAGAATTTTGTATGGCAGGTTTGATATAATGTGTTTTCCTGTATTATTTTATTAGGAATATTTTTTTATAAGCTACTGTTTTGACAAGCTACTGTTGCAAAGGCAATTTGCCAGTAAAGTTCATCTTATAATTGAAATGTTATGTTGGGAGAACTTTTCAGTGCTTTTCCTTAAAAAATAATTTTTTTTCTCATTTGCTAAAAGAAATTTTGAAATGGAAGGTTAATTCTATGTTAAGTTATGTAACTTATCTAATCATGTGAAAAACAGGTATAATGTTATTTTATAATCTTTAATCAGTTTGTCATAGGTTTACAACATTGCAGAATATTAAGGGTCTAGATTGCTATGTATGTACTATATCAAATCAATCCCACCACCAAATTTCTTGTGTCATCCATCACCCAAATGATATCTCTTCTCATTCCTTGCACTCCCCTCCTCTTTACTTCTAGAAATCGCAGGTTTTCACTGAATTTAGAAGTATTGTTTATTTTCCAGTGTTTATTTTTGTTTTAATGATTCATATCCTACATATGAGTGAAACCATCTGGCAATTATCTTTAATTATTTTTATTTTATAGAATGTGATCCATTATTTTCTTTTTTTGTTCGTCAAAGCACTGTTTGATTTTTTTTTAAGTGGAAAAGTAGAAATCCATTGCATACATATATCAAGGTTTTTGTATTGGGTCATTTGTTGACAGACACTAAGTTTCATATCCTCTTTTGGGTATTGTGAATAATGCTGCATGTACACAGGAGTGAAATATATTTTTGAATTAGTGTTTTCTTGTTATTTTGAAAATTGTTTAAATTTGTGCCCGCTCGAGCAAATCGATGAACAATGGGAGGACAGTGCTATATATCATTTGTATGATATATAAATTACATATATTACATATTATATATGTTGTTGGATTTATTATTTGTTATATGCCAAACACAGTAACAACAAAGTCTCCAATGGAGACGTTACTGGGCCTGCTCGAGCAAATTGATGAACAACGGGAGGACAGTGACAGTGACAGTTGTGGGATTATGTGAAATTTTAATTCTTGCATTTAAAAGAAATCTTTTACTGTATCCCACAGAGGCCCAGCCAATTTTACCTTACTGCCTTTTTCTCTACATTCTCATCAATATTTGCCATTACCATTCAATTGGATAATGACCATTTCCACCAATGTGAGGTGATATCTTATTTACATTTTCCTAATGTGATGTTGAGAAATTTTAATTAAAACATATGCCCTGGGGGCCCAAAAACACACAGCAGAAACACCATCTGCACTCCTATGTTCATTGCAGCACTACTCACCATAGCCAGAATCTGGAAACAATCTGAGTGCCCAAGGACAGACAAATGGATAAACTATGGCACATCCACACAATGGAATATGATGCAACTCTTAGGAAAAATGAAATCATGAAATTTGCCTATAAGTGCATGGACTTGGAGAGTATGGTTGTGTGCAACAGGAAGCACTGTAGAACTGTCCTCCCGTTGTTCATCAATTTGCTCAAGCGGGCCCATTAACGTCTCCATTGTGACAATTGTTACTGTGTTTGGCATATTGAATACACCACGGGTAGCTTGCCAGGCTTTGCCGTGTGGGCGAGATACTCTAGGCAGTTTGCCGGGCTGTCAGAGAGGGGCGGAGGAATCGAACCCGGCTCGGCTGGGCTGGCTGCATGCAAGGCAAACACCCTACCCGCTGTGCT
This sequence comes from Sorex fumeus, assembly GCF_029834395.1. NCBI lineage: Eukaryota > Metazoa > Chordata > Mammalia > Eulipotyphla > Soricidae > Sorex > Sorex fumeus. The sequence goes on along the minus strand of NW_026606086.1, from coordinate 11,476,324 downwards.
ATCGCTCCAGCCCATGGAGAGTATCATGCTGAGTTAAATGAGTCAGAAGGAGAGGGACAGATACAGAATGGTTGCATTTATTTGTGGCATATGAAAATATATACTAGAAGATTAATATCCATGGCCAGGGAAAACAGGGGTTAGGAGGACTGGTTAATGGTTGGAACTAACCACAAGTTTGTGTGGGGCGGAGGGTAGGTAAAATGGAGACGAGACCAGGATGCCAATAATAGCTGGGAATGATCACGATGAACAAGAACTGAGGGTTAAAAGTAGGTAAAGGGATATTCTTGACAACCCTTCAGTATCAGTATTTCAAACCACAATGCCCAAAAGGAGAGAGAGATAGAGAGAGAGAAAGACAGAGAGAGAAGGAGGGAGGGAGGGAGAGAGAGAGGGGAGAGAGCATACAGGAGACAGAGAGAAGAAATAGGCAGGCAGGGGGTGGGGGTGGGGTGATGGGAGGGAACCTGGGGACACTGGTGCTCAGTGACGGAGGGATGGGTGTTGAAATACCGTGTGACTGAAATCCAGTAACGAACATTTGTGTAAGGGTCTATCTCATCGTGATTCAATAAAAGTTAAATAAAATTAAAAAAAATTATATCATTGGGCCATCTGAATATCATCTTTGGTAAAATGTATATTTAGGTCTTTGCTCATTTAAAAAATTGTTGCTTGGGGCGGGGGGGGGGAGGGGAAGAGGTGAGAACCATGCTACATTGGATTAGCTGCTTGTCTGCACATGGCCGACCTGAGTTTTTTTTTTTTTTAATTTTTTATTAGTGAAACGCCATGAGGTACAGTTGTAGACTTACAAATTTTTGTGCTTGGGTTTCAGTTATACAATGATCGAACACTCATCCCTCCACCAGTGCCCATTCTCAACCTCCAAACAAGCTCTCAAGGCCAACCTGAGTTTGAACTCCAGAATGTCATATGGTCCCCTGAACCCCACAGGAGTGATCTCTGAGCACAGATCCAGAAGTAAATACTAAGTGCAGTTTGTGTGGTCCCAAAAGAAACAAAACAAACAAAAAACAAAACAATAAATGGTTACTTGCTTCTTTGTCATGAAGTTGCATGAGTGTTCTACACATTTTGCATATTAACCCACTATCAGATGTGTGATTTATAGATATTCTTTCCCTATTATTGGACTATCTTTTTAGTTTTGTAGCGGTTAAATCTTTCTAATTTGATGTAGTCCCATTTGTCTTTTTATTTCGGTTCCCTTTATATTTGACACATTCCCAAATGCATCTTTGGTCGCAGAATCATGTGTATGTTTTCTATGGTTTTGGAATCTTTATGTCTTTTTGAGTTAAATGTTGTGTAAGGTGCTAGTGATGTAGTTTTTTTTAACATGAGATTTTTCTCTTTCCCAGCACTGTTTATTGAAGATAATTTTGTTTTTCTATGTATGGTATTGGATCCTTTGATCATGATTAGATATTCTTGTATGTGTGGATTTATTTGGGACTCTCTATACAATTACACCAATCTATATGTATTGCTATATTTTCAATTACTGTTGTTTTGTAATATCATTAGAAGTGAGATGTATGGCAATAAAAATAATCCAAAGCGATAGAATATATGAACTGATGAGCAGAATTGAGCTTATGATGGCAGGGAGACCAGGGTACTGGGGAACGGGTATTGGAGAGGAGTGGGAACCCTTGAGGGAGGATGTGCTGTTGTACACTGTATGCATGAAACCTTAACGTCTACATCATAGCGACTAAAAACAAAGCAACAACAAGAAACAAAAAAAAATCCCAATTTATTAAAAATATATTGACTAAGCAAAATTAAAACATCAAGAAAGACTGAAGGAGCCTTGGAAGTTACCTGGATTAAGAATTCTTGTTTTAACACTCATTTCTTGTCCAGCATGATCATTTCCAACTATTATTGTTATACTGGGTTGGAGCGATAGCACAGCAGGTAGGGCTTTTGCTTTGCATGTGGCCGGCCGGAGTTTGATTCCTCCGCCCCTCTCGGAGAGCCCGGCAAGCTTCTGAGAGTATCCCACCCACATGGCAGAGACTGGCAAGCTTCCCGGGGCGTATTCGATATGCCAAAAACAGTAACAACAAGTCTCACAATGGAGACATTACTGGTGTCCGCTTGAGCAAATCGATGGACAATGGGATCACAGTGCAGTGTAGTGCTACTATCACACTGGTAGCACTTCTCTCTTACATACCCTGCTCCACACACACACTTGTGTTAGATTCAAACCAGTCTTCCTAGCCCTTAAACATAAACCATTTAAACTAATGGGCTATTTTTAGTCACAAATCCATTTTTCTTTTTTAAAGCCTATGGGATACAGAGAAAACACATACCAATTTTTCTTTTGATTTTCATCTTCATACTTTAATTAAAGGATGTTCTGAGGCCCAGGAAGAAGTTCACTCTGGTATCTTTTTCACTAAATTTTCACTTACTGATCCACATAGTTGTCTTTTGACAAATCTTAATTTGACATCCTGAGTCATGTTTGACTTGTTCTTAAATTATATATAAACACACTTTCCAGTGTTTATTTATTCAACATGAGGGAAGTCCTTTCTCTGAACTGCAGGAATTGTTCCTCTGGTGAATTTATATCAGAGTGCCTGTTAGCACAGTTGAATCTGGATTGTCCTGATGCAAACCATCTCCTCTATAAATTTGTGTAAAAATTTGGACCATGTAGAAAGTTATGACTTCAGTAAAAAGAAATAAACCTCAGATCTTACTTTTTCCAAGAACCTAAGCTCAATTTCTGATGCAGATACTCATATGTCATTCCCTGTGTATCAGTTTGGTATTTAAACTTCTTTGCTTTAAACAAAATCCTTTGCTTTTCCTTAGTAATGCTGATAGCTAAAAATTTTCTTTCCATACTTCTTTTTTGTATTCCATTTAATTTCAATTTCCAAAACTTCATTATGTTCTGCATCTATGTATAGGACTTATTTTAGAGGCAAATTCTTTTCCAATGACAAAAGTACCTGTTTTTTTTTTCCATGCAAAACAATCCTACTTCCTCTATCACCTAAAAACAAAAACAAAAGCCCCCACCTCCAAAATTCATTTTGTGGCTTCTAGGAAAGGTGGATGCTCCATATGAGTTCCTGCTACAGGGTATTTACTGACATACTCTCTGACTCACACTGGACCACTGGGCAAACCTTAACTATAGTTCATAAGTGTCACTAAACAGAATTATTTTCTTTTATTCAAAATAACTTAGATTAGGGTCTGAAGATAGTACAGCAGGTAGGGCATAAGAAGTACATGACTGACATTGGTTTGATTATCAGCATCCCCTATGGTCCCCTGAGTATTGCTAGGAGTGAATCCTGACAACAGTGCCAAGAATCAGTGCTGAGCACTGCCAAGGTGTGCTTGCCATGCCAATAATCACTCATCTCTTATAAAAGATGCCCACAATATCTAAAATATGATTGTGAGTCCATGTTATTCTCTGACTTTGGTGAATGTATTGCCAATTGCCCAGGAAGGTAGTAAGGATAAGTCAAAATAATAGAAGGATTTCAGTGCAATTCTCTCACAATATGAATTTTAGGAACTAACTAGTGTAGCTGGATCTTTTATAGGAGACTTATGGGAAAGAATGCAGCTGAAAGTTATTAAATAAGTAACTAGCACAGGTTTTACAATGATCTGTCTCAAAATGAGCCTGTGCCTATTGATCTATTCCAATAATACAGAACCTGAAGTAAATCGTCTTCTATGTCATCAAACATCAAATAGATTTCATAGTTTAGCATTGGTTGAAACGTTTTGTAGATTTTAGAGTGAGACCAATAGATGCAAAGCTCGGCTCTTTGAATGGAGAGAGTATGCTTGTTGGGAGTGGACACTTTCCTGGGTTATTTTTGTCTTTCTTTTTGCTCATTCTGTTCCATATGGGTTTTTTTTTTGCCTGAAACATCTAAACTCAAGCTTCTTAGGTTTGTCTCTACTTGATAAATAAGGAAATTGAAGTTTTTTGAGTTACTGAGTGCTTTTTTCAAGATCAGGAAATGGTTAAGTGAGGAATTGGTAGATAGTTTTAATGATATCCACCAATGTAAGAAAACAAGTCAGCTTTGTTCACATGACTTTTCAAGGTATTTTGTGAGCCCTTGAATAGTGGACTGAATATATGTATCACATATAATTTGCATACGTTATATAGCATGCATGTTTATGTATACTGTATAATCACTGTATATAATATGTATAATCACATATTATAAATAATTTCTCTGTATATAACTATATATAATTTCTATATACATTGTGGGGGCTGGAGCGATAGCACAGCGGGTAGGGCGTTCGCCTTACAAGCGGCCAACATGGCCGACCCGAGTTCGATTCCTCCGCCCCTCTCGGAGAGCCCGGCAAGCTACCGAGAGTATTCGATATGCCAGACACAGTAACAACAAAGTCTCCAATGGAGACGTTACTGGGCCCGCTCGAGCAAATCGACGATCAATGGGAGGGCCTTTACTTTACTTTACTATTGTGCATATATGCCTCAATCCTTTAGATGAATCAACTCTACAGATCAAAGCTCTTCAGATCAACTCTGAAGTCAAAATAGATTTTCAGTGAAAAAGCATGAAAAGGTGTTGAAAAGTTGCAAGCTATGAAGGAAAGAACAGGTAAGTGCTTAATTTCTGTGGAACATAATAAGTACTATTTTAAAAGTCTTACCTAGATAATATAAACCTCATAATAGCTGTGAGGTAGACCACATCATTATACTAAATAATTTTGAAATAATAAGGAATAACCCTAACTCAGGCATGGAGGAAAAACATTTGCTACACAGAAAAGTTTCCGGGAAAGTGGAATCCCCTACTGAAAATAGTTGTCTGCTAATGAAATTAAGTCCAACTATTATTCTGAAAATAGAGCAAAATTGTTCTCCGAATGTTGATTGTAACTCTGAGAAACTGACTGGTGCGTGTATTTTAGATACATTTAGTGAAAAAGAGAAATGTGAACGAAGGAACTTGTTAGTGCCCTTCAAGGTGTGGAGGTCCAGGGACCTTAGGACAGGATAGTAACATAATTGAAGTCAAAGAGGTCTGAAATTCAACACAGGAATATTACAGAATTTCTAGGAGAAGAGAATATGTTATAAAGGAAGGTCAGGGCCCATTGGCATTAAGAGGATAATAGTTTTCTGTTTAATGCTTTCCAGGATGAGATGACAGTTCAGAGACCAATCCTGGGAGGAACTACAACATTAAAAAATTTTTATGGTATCACAGTGATGTACACAGTTACAAAGTTGTTGTTGTTTGTTGTTGTTGTTGCTGTTGTTGTTGTTGTTTTTCTTCTTCTCTTTCTTCCTCCTCCTCCTCCTCCTCCTCCTCCTCCTCCTCCTCCTCCTCCTTTATCCTCCCATAGAAATAGTGACAACTACATACGCTTAGAGATGTGATGATTAGCCCTAAAATTCCACAGTATCATTAAACAATTCTAAATCAAAGAAAAGTAAAAAAAATCTTCACTTTATAGAACAGTTAATTTTCTAGGTACACTTATTTTTTAATAATTTCCAACTCAGTTTTATTGTTGAGTCAATATTTTCAGAACAATTTTATTCCCTTTAATTTCCTTTTTTCTTTGATTTCCTTTTTGTTCTTTAGGCCACACACGGCTTTGTTCAGAGCTTACTCCTGGCTCTGTGCTCAGGGATCACTCCTGGCAGGGATGTGTGGGGGATCCAACCTGGGTCTGCTGCATGCAAAGTAAGCACCTTACCTGCTTACTATTGCTCTGGCTCTTATTCCCATAAATTTCTTTACTTTTTTACCTCATAATATTTTATATTCTGCTCTGTGTTTTAAGTACATTCTCCTTTTGAGTGGAGTGTTTTGTAATTGTCATTTAAGATTATGATATTAATATTTTTCTTTGCTTACATCTATCCATCAGTTCATTGTTAAAAGATGGTGTAGATGATCTCATCCTCAAATTATACTAATTTTGATTTACTTAAAGTTATGTTATTAAAGTTTTGCGTTGAGTCCCATGTGTATTGTATAAAACAAAATGCCTCATTTTATATCTTAACATTTCTTGACCTACTTTCCCCAATATAGGTGCTTTAGTTTTCTTGAGATTCATTTTGCAGAAAATATGTTTTCCATTCTTTCACTTACAAGCTTTGGTATTGGGGTCAAAGAAGTAGTATAGCAGAGGAGGTGCTTGCTTTGCATACTGCCAACCCAAATTTGATCCCTGACACCTTTTATGGCCCCTTGAGCACTACCAGGAGTAATTCCTCAGCACAAAGCCAGGAGTAAGTCCTGTGCAGTCTAGTTATGTCACCTATAAGAGAACAAACAGAACTTTTGGTATCATGATATTGAAAACAGGTTTCCCGAAAATAGGTTAGAACTATAAATTTTGTTCTTCATCCAGTCTGTGAGCCTTGCCAAAGATGATCCTGACACAAATCTCGTGACCTTAATGAAGGAAGAAGGGGTGAAACATCTAAGAGAAGCAATGGGAATTTACATCAGCACCCTCAAAAAAGGTGTCCCTTGAGTAGTTATGTATGCCTTAAGGAGATAGTTTGCCACCTGTCAGTCCTTTCTTGAGAAAATGAAAAAAGGTTTGTTGGGAGGGAGACATATTTTATCTGAAAGTGAGCCTTTAAAATCTGTGGAAGTTCTTGCATTGTCTAATATGTTGGCTCTCAAGCTCTTGAAATATGACGTGCCCACGTTGAGATGTACTGTGAGTACAAAACACTGGATTTTTGAAGACTTGGCATCAAAAAAATGTGATAAGATAATTCATTGATTTTTTGTATGTTAATAATGTGTTAAAATGATTGACTGTTATATTAAATTCCTCCACCTCTCTTGGAGAGCCCAGCAAGCTACTAAGAGTATCTTGCCCTCACAGCAAAGCCTGGCAAGCTACCTGTGATGTATTCGATATGCCAAACACAGTAACAAGAAATCTCACAATGGAGATGTTACTGGGCCCGCTCGAGCAAATCAACAAACAATGGGAGGACATTGCTATAGTGCTACATCCAGTCTGACAATCTGCCCTTCAATAGAATACTCAGAGTATTTATATTCCATATATAATCAAGTATATGATTAGGTTTAAAGACACGATACTATTTGTTTTTTGCTTGTCTGATTTGTTCTTTACCAACAATTTTCACTTTTCTTCTCCTTTATAATAACTTAACGTTTTGCAGAATTCTAGTCTATTTCTACTGTTATCTATAATGAATTACATTGCCTCTTTTGGACCTTTCCTAGAGGTGGCTATTTCATTTCATTTTCATTTCATCATCCTGTTATTCGTCGATTGCCTCGAGCAGGCCCCAGTAACGTCTCTTTCATCCTAGCCCTGAGATTATATTCAAGGCTATTTAGGAGAATGAGACCCATCAGGCAATGTAATTCATTATAGATAACAGTAGAAATAGACTAGAGGTGGCTATTAGAATATTTAAATGTAATTTCCATAGTATATCCTCATAAACTGTTAAAATAAGGTGTATGGCAATAGCTTGGTGGTAGAGCACACGCCTAGCAGGCTCAAGGCCCTGAGTTTATTCACCATCTTGTACTCCGTCCCATTATCCAAATGTCACAGTGTTGTACCTCATGGTGTTTCACTAATAAAAATTAAAAAAAAATAAATAAAAATTAAAAAAAGTTACAATGTTTCCTGGTGGCACCATATATTCCCCAAATCTGGTGTTGACTTGGTAGCTTTTTGCACTACAAGAAATCTGAGTACCTCCAGGGTGGTCTCACATGTCAACACTGCTAGGTGGGGCTCCTATAAATTGTGAAAATAATACTTCATAGAGGAAGCCCTGGAAGAGATTGCTTTATATTTTCTCCAATCTTTTGTTCTATTATTTTCCTAAATGTTCCTCAGTACCACTGAAGAATCTTAATAAAAAGGTAAAGGTAAAGGCCCTCCCGTTGATCGTCGATTTGCTCGAGCGGGCCCAGTAACGTCTCCATTGGAGACTTTGTTGTTACTGTGTCTGGCATATCGAACACTCTCGGTAGCTTGCCGGGCTCTCCGAGAGGGGCGGAGGAATCGAACTCGGGTCGGCCATGTTGGCCGCTTGTAAGGCGAACGCTCTACCCGCTGTGCTATCAGTGATAAATTGTATTTGGGTGCAGTGATTTTAGAGTTAGTAGGTGAGTATTAGTAACTTAGGAGAGGAACTTGGAGATTGATAATTATTTGTGTGCTTTATCCATGATAACTTGTTTTCTTGAAGATATCATAGTGTGATTGTCCCTACAGAAAAATACATTAATATAATTTAAAAGAGAGGGAAAAACATAGTTTTGCAAAGCCTGATATATGCACGATTTGTAATGTGTGATATATTTATATATATGTATATATACTCATACATATGCACATGCATGATATGTGTATACACATAGCACTGTAGCACTGTAGCACTGTAGCGCTGTCCTCCAGTTGTTCATCAATTTGCTCAAGCGGGCACCAGTAACATATCCATTGTGAGACTTGTTACTATTTTTGGCATATCGAATATGCCACGAGGAACTTGCCAAGCACTGCCCTGCAGGCGGGATACTCTCAGTAGCTTGCCAGGCTCTCTGAGTTGGATGGAGGAATTGAACTCTCGAACTCGGGTTGGCCTTGTGCAAGGCAAACGGCCTAACCGCTGTGTTATTGCTCCAGCCCCGCCTTTGTATTTGTTATAATATTTTATATATATTTTTGCTCGAGCGGGTCCAGTAACGTCTCCATTGGAGACTTTGTTGTTACTGTGTTTGGCATATCGAATACGTCAGGGGAGCTTGCCAGGCTCTGCCATGCGGGCGAGATACTCTCGGTAGCTTGCCGGGCTCTCCGAGAGGGGGCGGAGGAATCAAACTCGGGTCGGCCATGCTGGCTGCGTGCAAGGCAAACTGTGCTATCGCTCCAGCCCCAATATATTTTTAAGTTTTTACTTGTAAAGTATTATTCTTCACTTGAAAAAGAGCACTCAGAATATGAGAGGCGAAAACTATCAAAAGGTTGGAATGTGATTGCAGGAAAGATTACTTCAAAGTTAAAGCCAAAAATTTCCCCAGAATGTAAAGATGAGTTGCTATGTAATAGGAAAGGGAGGGGGAAAAAGTAGGAAATCAATACAGAAGGATCTATATATGATTAAGAGATATCCAGAAAGAGTTAAGATGAAGAAAAGAAATAACACAAAAGAAATAGCATGATGTAATTTCTGGGGGTGGTGGGTTGAGGGGTGAGAAGGAGCCTCCGGTAGGGGTCTTGTCTGCCTGAAACCCTATCAATATCAAAGTGCCTAAAATTAAAATATTAAAAATAATAATATAACTTCCCTGAAATGAAGAGCATATATATGAAAGTACACACACACACACACACACACACACACACACACACACACGTACACATTTCTCATTTTTACTTACCCATCTGATCATGCAGCTACTTCAAATACTGAAAAGTTCTTCGGAATTTCTTTCACTGCAGCCTGCCAGGGGTAAAGTGTGGGTGGCTGACCTTTTTGTTTGCTTTCTCCCCTACTCCACCCCAGTTTCCACACTGCATGATTTAATTCCCAGAAAATCTACCAGGTGCAGCCCTGGAGGCCAAAGAGCATGGAGCATTGCTGGGTTTGACTCTTGGGTGGCCCAGGTGGTAATTCTCAGCACTGCAAAGTGTGAACAGCACCTTATTCTTAGGTACTCGTGTTGGGCTACAGCCTATATTCTGATTGTGCTGGCTTTGTTTTCCTTCTTCAGCACCATATTGGTCTCTCCCCTGCTTAAAATCCACTAGAAGTTTCACTATCCTGGAACTGTGCCCAGGCTGTGATGTCTAGCTGTTGTCGGAAACACTTCCTTCTTCAGGAGCTTGGAGGCAGCATCTCCACGAAGATAGCTGCTTTCTGCTTTGTGCTTCTCTTTTTTTGGCCCTTGGGTTTGTGCCAGCAATTCGCCTAAACCTTCAGACACTTTTAAACTTGACACTTTTGATATTTAATATTGGCCACATAGGCTGAGTGGGGGATCATTTTTATTTCCTGGTCTACTCTAATTTTTCTTCTCCACGTCCTCTCCCCCCCGCCCCCCTCCCCCCCAGTCCAATAGCAGACCTAAGTGATGAGCTTTCTGTTTTTCACATCATACAAAGAGATATCTATGTGGCATTGAAGTCTCTATCTGTATTTTGTAAAATTTCAAATTGTTTTACTCCAAGGACACATCCTGGCATATTTCATTTCCTTCTTCATCACCAGCCACCACCCTGGCATATTTGAGCTCATTCGTTCTCCCAATTATGTCTCTCTTTTAGAATTTAATTTTGTACAGAGAGTTTTTTATTCCCCAAGGAGACATGCCTACACTACTGCAGATTCCCATAGAGGGGAGGAATATCATTTATGACAATCTCCTTAAAAGTATTTAGGAATTATTCTATTTAGACGCTTTTAATTAAATTTTAAATTAAAGCTCTTTTAAAATTTAAATGCCAAAACATAAGTTTCAAGATAGAAGTCATAGTTATACTCCATTGTGTTTGATTTTTTAACATAGATTGAGGCTTGTTAATAACTTTCAAAGCAAGTGTAAGTTGTTGTGACTAAAATATCTCCTGGTTCATATCTGGAGGATTACTCTTAACATAGTTAAAAGCTCCTCCAATTATCCCCTTGAAAAAGAAAGAATGATGACAGCAGAAGAGAAATAGAAGGAACAATTTGAATATGAAGGACTTCTTGAATTTAATTTTGATTGTTACAAAGGAGGCTAAGAATTATGCCTATTTCTGTTCCATATTGTATCAAGCATACTTAGACATTTCGCTAAAGTACATTTCTGGTGTATCCTTGCCCCAGAGAGGGAGTATTCTTAAATTAAACTAGTAACTTGTGATCCACACTAGGACAACCTGAGACAGATTCTCAACATATAATCACATTTTGGGGGACTAATGTATTTCCTAAAGTCTGAGGATCCTCTTATGAATCTCTTGAAAAGAAATGAACATTTCTTCAGATTTTGATATGTGAACCTATCTTCACATTTCAAAAATGCTATGGGAGAATAAAACCTTAAATAAAAATCTATCAACTTGGAAGGAGAATATTTTATTTCTCAGAGCTCATCTCTCTGTGCTAGATGAACTTTGAGGTTTGAGAGCAAGAATATGTAAAGTTTATTGTTTGCATTTTCTTGACATTTTCTTGCCAGAGCAGGGAAATTTTTTCCCTGATAAGTCTGACTGTATCTTTTATGATGAGCTGACTGACATGCCTACTTATAAGTAAGACATTTTATGATTTTTACTTTTGACAGAAATTGCTTCTCTTCTTCATAATATGGAAATGTTCTGAGATCCCCATCAACATCTTTTATGTATTTTAAAAATCCAACAAATAAAACAATCCCACAAATTCAATATACCAGAGTAGAATGGAGAATCTTGACTTCCTATGAACAGTGGTATTGGGTTATTTCCTACTGACTGAATGGGAAAGTCATGGAAAAACTTGATGTTTAGGGGTTCTCTGCTTTTTACTCTTAGAAACTGAATTTTCTCTGATTTTTCTTCCAATGGTCGGACCTAAGCTTTAGTCTCTCTTATAAACTGAGTGTGAAAGACATCTTGTGTAGCTAAAATGAAAGCCATCTTATCTAGGTGCTGTTAAAATCAAAAGACTTTTGCTCAAATATTATCAAACAGGTGATAGACTTAACCATTATCTAAGTAAGAAGACTATTATTTTTTTCTAAGTATTTAGCTGCTTAATACTATTTCTAAGATTATATGAGATGGTATATTTTTCATTTTTAGAAGGAACAGGATTACAAGGATTACTTGTATTCTATGTAATTCCATAGAATCGAATCATTATTATGCAAATTGATTCTGATTAAAAAATGCACAGAAATGAATCCCACCTCCTCCCCATGGGGACAGTATTTAAGGGACCACGTGATATAAATGGGAGTTGCCAAAACTCAAATTCAGCTGATGTCATGTTGGAAATATGGGAACAGTGAGGATGACATTTCAAGAAAATCTGGAAATCGAGAATCTTCCTGATTTCTAAATGTCAAATGTGCTTCAGATGAAGGGAAATTCTAATTTATAGACTACTTATTAAAAGTCTGATATAGACCAACCTCAGGAGTTAAAAATTTTATTTTAAAAAATTTATTTTTTAACACTTTTTTACATTTTTAGTAATTTTATTATTAGATTATCACAATCACAATCACAAATCACAAATCATCCTGTTAATCGTCAATTGCCTCGAGCAGGCCCCAGTAACGTTTCCATCATCCTAGCCCTGAGATTATATTCAAGGCTCTTTAGGAGAATGAGACCCATCATTGTTACTGGTATTTTGCATATTGGGTACACCACGGGGAGTTTGCCAGACTCTGCTGTGTGGGCAGGCTACATTCGGTAGCCTGCCAGTTTGTCCAAAGTAGGAGAGAGATAATAAGATGTCATAATAAGATGTCGGTTCTGGGAGCTGGTTTTTATAGTCTCTGAGTCTTGGCCGTTGATGGGATTACACAGCGCCAGGGGGCCAGTTGGTGGGTGTGACCCCCGCCTATTGGAATTATTAGATTATATCTTTAACAAATTAAAACATCCACTGCTGTTTTCTAAAAGATATTTATTGAATCACCATGAGATACAGTTATAAAACTTTCATGATTGAGTTTCAGTCATAGAATGATCAAACAACAAACCCTCCACCAGTGTAGCTTTCCCACTACCAATGTCCCCAGTATCCCTCCCTCTACGCCCATCCCACCTGCTGTCTCTCAGGCAGGCATTTTCATTCTTATTCTCTCTTTTCTTCCTATTATCAGATTACTTTGGGGCAATATGGTTTAGAATACAGATATTGAGAGGCCATCATGTTTGGCCCTTTATCTACTTTCAACACCATCTCCCTTCCCAAGCAATCTCTCCAATCATCATTGACTTAGTGGCCCCCATCTCCATTGTGAGACTTGTTACTGTTTTTGGCATATCGAATACATCACAATGGAGATGTTACTGGTGCCTGCTTGAGCAAATCGATGAACAATGGGAGAACAGTGCTACAGTTCTATTTTGTTAGATTATTTATTTTTGTTTGTTTTTGGGTCACATATGGTGCTTCTCAGGGCTTTTTCCTGACTCACCACTCAGGGATCACTACTGACAGGGCTTGGAGGACCATATGACATGTCAGGGATGGTGGAGGTTGGCCATTTACAAGGCAAGTGACATACAGTTATATTATCTCTCCAGTCCCATATTATATTTTTAACAAGATCCAGTGGATATGAAAAGATATGGACACACCATTCTCAAATCTTATCAGGTATGAAAATTCTTAAATAAAAGACAGCATTTCTTTTACTTGGTAAAATAGTTTTTCTCTATTGAAAAATAACTGGAAAGGAACTTGAGAATAGCAATTCTTATCAGTCTTTGGGAAAAAACAGAATAAACTGTAGCACTGTAGCACTGTCCTCCCATTGTTCATCAATTTGCTCAAGCTGGCACCAGTAACATTTCCATTGTGAGACTTGTTACTGTTTTTGGCATATCGAATATTCCACGGAGCTTGTCAGGCTCTGCCATGCGGGTGGAATGCTCTCGGTAGTTTGCCGGACTCTATGAGAGGGATGGAGGAATTGAACCCAGGTCGGCTGCGTGCAAGACGAATGCCCCAGCACACATTTGAAAAACACTTTAGAGTTCACAAGGTATGTTTTTAGTTACAAAAGTGACAGATGGTAAGCTAGTCATAAGTGGAAAAGATCTGGAAACTGCTGTTTGGGCTGGCGGGTGGTCATAGCAGTGCTACATAGGGACCAATGTGTGTGATATATGTGATGTGAGTAAAAGGGATATGAAGGAAAAAGGTATCATGTACTGACTAAAGAAAGAATTTATTCTATTTTACAACTTAGGGGGATATCAAGGATAGTGGGACTAAAATTATTGAGCAGATGGACTTTTTATTCCCTATTTCTTAAGTTTGTATGAGGGAGCTATTACAAGCACATCCAAAGTGGTCAGGCTAACTTCTTTAATGGACGTCGATTATGGGGCCATGGCATATTGTATAAGAATGCTAGGAAGCAAGTTACAGCATGGTAAATCAGGAAACAAGAAATTTCCCCATTTACATATGTATATATTTAATTAATTAATTTTATTTCTTTGTCACAGTGGCAGTATTCAGGCCTTACTTCTGGTTCTGAACTCAGTGCTTACTCTTGACTCTGCACTCAGGGATCACTCCTAGCAGGGATCAGGGGACTATTTGTGGTGCTGAATATTGAATCTGAGTAGGAAATCTGCAAGTTAAGCAACCTACTTGCTGAACTTTCATTCTGGCTCTTATTTAAGTATATATTTAGTATATTTTTGGTTATGACAAACTTTGTTGACTAATCTTATTAAACATCAGGATATTTAAATTGCATGGAGAAATTAGGGTGTGACATTCATAGAAATGATTTTAGTAGACTCTTCAGAATTACTTGAGAAAATAGCATTGGGCTGTGAACACTTAAGACTACAAAATTTCCACAAATCCAATAGCATGAGAGACTGCGAGGTCAGTCCCGGTCTTGCAGTTAAGGTTGACATGGAAACTGTTGACAGGTGGTTGCTAGACAAAGATTTATTAGATCTATTAAATGCTGGAGCATTTATCTGGCAGGAAGAGAAGTTATCTTGGTCTAGTATGAATTTATTTTCCTGTGAGAAAATGGGAAGCAAGCAGAATATAGGTTTCTAGTCTATCCTCAACTGTGTTTTAGCCTCAGATTCATTCTATTAGCTTTTCCCTTGTTTGCATTAAAATTTGTTTTTCCTTATTCACAAACATAATTGCTATTTTATGTAATTTTTACTTTTACAGTTAAAATACTTGTATTATATATATATATTGTATTAGAGTATCAGGTGGGACTATAAAAATCATAGGCTAGGAGATATCCCAGGGTTTGGGGTGAAAGTTTTGTATGTATAGAGCTCTGATTTGGTTCATGGCACCACATGGCCCTCTTAGAAGTACTAAATGTCATACTTGGTATGTGGTGCTCATACCAAGTGCTCATACCAAGAGCACTCTAGTGGCCCATGAGCACTTAGAGGGTATCCAAGGTGGTTCCCAGCACCTCAGAGCCCAAGAAGAACCACATCTTCAGACTCTAACGTTTAACAATATGACCTGGATATCCCAGTGTTATAGACAATGACCCTAAAGCCCTCTGACGATTATTTGGGAACTTCCTTCCCCCCCAAAAGAATATAAAGAATATAAAAACATAAGACTGGACCTGAGGTGTCTCGGCCTCACTCTGTCCTCACTCCTGTCTTAACAATGACAACAGGCCAATAGAAGCACCAAAAATACATGTTAGGTGAGTAATCATTTTGAATTAACATGGCAGTAATATAACAGAGAACTTGGTAAACTAAAGTTTGAAGTCGGATTGTATTTTCAAAACTATTTTGAACTAATTTTACACTAGAAAGGTTGAGAAAATTGTACAGTATTTGTAAACCTTTTATCCATTTCCCCCTGTTCTACATCCTATATATAAGCATAATTATTGGAACTAATAACTCAATGTAATATTTTCAACTAGTCTATACAATTCATTCCAATGACATCCATTTTCTTATAATTCCTATCACTGTTCTAGGAACAAATTTTGAATACCAAATTACTATTTTTTTATTTTTCAATTTTATTTTCATAAAGTTGTTCAAAGTAATGATTACATTCAGTATTTCAACACCAATCCCACCACCATTATCCCTTCCCACCACCATTATTTCAAATTTTCTCACCACCACTAAAGCCTGCCCCACAGGCCGATGCTAAATAATTTATTTTGTATTGCTTGTTATGAATAGTATAGGATGTCTAAAACTTAAAATAATTGGGGTCCAGAGACATCTCTGTGGCAAAATGCCGTCTTGTGAGATTCATTGTGAATCTCTGGATCATGGCCATTAATGTGCTTAAATGGCGCCCGGAGTCAGTTCATGGGTGTGACAGCCAGAAAACCGGAAACCCTAAATTACTATTAGTTATAAGATCTTAGTTTGTAATCAGCACTATTGTGTGACCTTATATTTCTTCAGACTTGGATGTTTTTGTCAGCTTTTTTTTTTCACTATAAAGTTATCATTTATTTTCTTGCATGAATAATAATCTTCTGAGGGTGATTCTTTATGACTGCATAAAATATTATTTCAAGTAACATTTTTACTTACTCATTTTAATGTTAGATTAGTTGTTTCTTCATTAAAAAGTTATCATTATAAGATTTTTCCTCATGGCGAGTTTTTATTGCTTTCTCTTACATTTACTGATCAGAATTCCTTTATTGCTGCACCCTTTCCTGTATTTAGTATCTGATAAATTATTAATTCATATCAGTTTGTATTCAAGGTTATTTATGTTATTACCATCAATAATACTTTATTGTTATGAATAAACTTAATTTTATTATTGCTCTATTTTTCTATAATATTGTCTTTCAATTTTGGAATCTATTTTCTGGTACAATAAATTATTTAAGAATCATTTTAATTTTCTTTGGTTTTAACTGGATTGATAGCACAGTGAGTAGGGCATTTGCCCTGCATGCGGCTGACATGGCCGACCCGAGTTCGATTCCTCCACTCCTCTCGGAGAGCCCGGCAAACTACCGAGATATCTTGCCTGCTTGACAATGCCTGGCAAGCTACCCGTGACGTATTCAATATGCCAAACACAATAACAAGCCTTACAATGTTACTGGGCCCACTCGAGCAAATCGATGAACAACAGGAGGACAGTGACAGTGACAGCTGGTTTTAATTGAATTAACCAAGGATTTATTTTATTATGAAATGTTATTTATATTGCTCAAATCCCATGATCTTGCTTATAGATTTGACCATTCTTTATGGCATAACATTGTGTCTATTTCAGCAAATAGAGCCAAGAATATATGTGTGAAGAAACTCATGCACAAAAACAATGCATTTTTTCTAACAAAAATCACCAGGTCTGTCCTGATCATTCTACTGTACCTCTCTCCAGCATTTAACTGGAAGAGACTGAGCCTTAAGTTTTCGTCTATATTTTCCCCCTTACCTGTACCCACTCCTTTTTTCTGGATGTCAGAATGTCAGTCTCTCTCTGGAAAGATATATCCTTAACAATTTATTCACAGACATCTCTTTAGAAAAGGACAAAATACAGGTGGAGATAGGCCCAGAACAGATCCAGAGATAGCTCTTATGGAAAATAACCTGTCTGAATCTAGAACCAGTGCTATTTTAGCCTAAGCAGTAGGAAAATACTTTGAAGTCAGCAGGACGCTCTCTAATTTCCTCACCAGAGTTGTGGTGAAAAGCATCTAGAACTTGACCTGATTGAAGTTATTCAGGTTGAATTAACCAAGGATTTATTTTACTATGAAATGGTATTTACAGTGCCAAACTCCCACAATCTTGCTTATAGATTTGATTGTTGTTTCTGGTTGAAATAATTGAAATGTGTGCTGTTGGTCAAAGCCACTTGAGTTTGAGTAAACTCTTATTTTTTTTTTATTAGTGAAACACCATGAGGTACAGTTGTAGATTTACAAATTTTTGTTCTTGGATTTCGGTCATACCATGATCAAATACCCATCCCTCTACCAGTGCCCATTTTCCACCACCAGGATAATATCCCTACCCCCGCACCCCCCATCCCCCCACCCCCCCCTGCCACTGTGACAGGGCATTCCCTTTTGTTCTCTTTCTCCTTTTGGGTGTTGTGATCAGCAAAAGAGGCATTGAGTGGCGAACATGTTCAGTCCAGTCTACTTTCAACCTGCATCTCCCCTCCTGGGAGGATCCTCCAAACACACTCCATTTGGTGTTCCCTTTTCTATCTGAACTGTCCTTTCCCCTAGAATACCCGGCTGGCCTCTAAGCTATGGAGTAATCCTTCTGGTGTTGATCTCAGCTATTCTTGGGTATTAATCTCATATTTTGTTATTTTATATCCCCCAGATGAATGCAATCTTTCTATGTCTATCCCTCTCTTTCTGACTCATTTCGCTTAGCATGATACTTTCCATATTGTACCACTTGTATGTAAAGTTCATGACTTCATCTTTTCTAAGAGCTACATAATACTCCATTGTGTAGATGTACCAAAGTTTCTTTAACCAGTCATCTGTTCTTGGGCAAAGTTTGAGTAAACTCTTAATGTGAAGTTAAAAAAAAAATCCTACAAAGGTGTTACAAATCGAACTTGTCTCCTAAGAGTTCCATATCTCACCCTCAAACAAACAAAAATTTATTTGCTTAACCGATTTGATGTTTCTATTCCGAGCCAGGCCTGTGCTTCTCCCAGGTACTTTTTCCTTTATGGCCACTCTAAAACCAAGTTCCATGAGCCAGTTATCCACATTTTTCATTATGCCCTCTTACCTTCACATGTCTTCATACATAACTCCCAATTTCAGAGGAATTGTACCTTAAAATTCCTGAACCCTAATGGAAAGAGTATGACTATCCTTTAGAACACAACTAAGTCCAGACAGAAAGTCAAAGAGAAAACAGATAAATCTTGGCAGGTGTGGAGGGCAGCGTTTGGCTCGACTGTTTTCCGGGAAGCCTCGCCTATAATGATGTCACTGCTAGAAATCTTAACCCAGGTAATGAGAACCTCGTACTTTCCTGCTCTGGATATACAACTGTGCTGAGAGGAAAGACAAATCTCCTACAGTCCACGGGAGTTTATGCATTTCTATCCCTTCAGAATAGAATAAATACAGGCTTGGTGATGACTGCATTTGGGGACAGAATTGTTAGCGATTTTAATAATTACTGTGGAAGTTGGTGTTACTCTATGTTGTTTTGCCCTATTACTGAAAATTTGCTGCCTATGTTTGAAAAGATCTTCCACAGGAACAATGGAAAAGAGAATCATTTTCTACTCTCTTTCCTATGCTAATCAGCCCGGTTTGACCTGAATAAGAAAAATATTGGCTTTCTTCTTAATATACAGTTTAAATAACTTACTTTTTCACTTGAATAAGCATAAATGACAACTATTTTAAGTTTAATATTTTATTTTGTTTTCAGAACATACCTGGCAGTGCTCAGAGCTTGCTTTTGGCAGATTTGGGGGACTATATGGGATGCCAGGGGTCAAACCCAGGTTAGGTGTATACAAGGCAAACACTCTTTCTTCTGTACTATTGCTTAATCTCTTATTGCTTTCTTGGGGAGATACACAGTGGTGCTCAGGGCCTACTCCTGGCTCTGTGTTCCAGGATCAGTCCTGGCAGTTCTTTGGGGACCATATGGGGTGCCTAGAATAGAACAGCTAGTTGAAAGGCAAGCACTTACCTACTTTACTAAATCTCTGGCCCCACCTAACTATATTGATGTGCATTTATTTAGTCATAAGGTTAGTATTTCTATTCCTCTGTAACTCCTTGGTTCCAGAAGTACTAACTCACCACACTACTGCAATTGGTAACACTGTAACACTGTCCTTTCATTGTTCATTGATTTGCTCCAGAGGGCACCAGAAACGTCTCCATTGCGAGACATGTTGTTACTGTTTTTTTGCATATTGAATATGCCATGGGGAGCTTGCCAGGCTCTGCTCTGCGGGCGGGATACTCTCGATAGCTTGCTGGGTTCTTTGAGAGGGATGGAGAAATTGAACCCAGGTCAGCCGCATGCAAGCCCTACCCACTGTGCTATCGCTCCACCCTGCCATTGGTATTCTTGAGATATTTAGAGAATCTCATCTCACACAGGCAACATCTGATGGCCTCAGTTACAGAAGATTCTTTAAGTTCTTTAAACTTCGACATTCTTAAAATCAGGGGATGACATTTTATATGTATTTGGGGTAGAATAAGGCAGAAAGAATAAATAGTATAAATGCACAACTTATTTATGTAAGAAAGTAACAAGAAAACTGTACTTCTCATAGAGAAAAATATATCTTTTTTTTTGGTGTCACTCTAAATCCTAACAACAGCAACTTTTTGTTTTTTCCCTAAAATATCTATATGCTTTATTAAGGACCAGAAATTATTTTTCTCCATCTTTTAACATGTCAACACCAATAAATTCATCTACAATCATTTATAAGTTCCCATCTTTCATCAGGTTTTTCCTACATACAAAGATGGGAAACCTACTGTTTCTGCCAATAGAATCAATAGTTTACACATGCTAGACACAAGAGATGAAAATTATAAACCTCATACTAGAGAGAATCAAATAAAGGGCAAAGTGACTGATACATATATAAACCAAATTTCAGTGTAAGCTAGTTATAATACAGTTACATTAGAATATATTAGCATAGTTACATAACAGAAATCACAGCCACTAATATCGTATCCATTTTCAATATGATATTATGTTATCCCCCAAAGTGACCAGATGTGATTAGAATTTGAGTGGTGCTTAAACTCCAAGAAATCATTACCCATTTTCCTTTATTTTCTCAGGTATATCATGCATAATATTTCCCTTATTGATTTGTTTCATTTTAATATAACCTCAAATTTTGCATACCAATGACGCTACTTTCTAGAAAATATCTGTACCTATCTTTGATTCTCTAAGTATTTCCTCTTTTAGTAAGCTGTTTGTATTATTTAGAAACAATGATTAGCATTTTTAGGTTATTAATGTATTCCAATTCTTGAGTCTACACTTTAATGAATTGTTTTCTGAATGTGGCGTCTAGACTCACTCTTAAATTATTTTCTGCAGTGAATGAAGAACTTGGACCTCTGATCTCTCTTGATTACTGTTTAGGAGACCAGCCCTCCCTCATGCCCCCAGTAGAAGAACCTGGACTTCTGGGCTTGGCTAACTATTTTAGCCCTGACACTGCTTTCCTTGAAACGCTATGACTTTAGTGTCTGTGCTCTGACCTTTGTTCTTATAGCCACTGCATGTTCAAGATTTTGTCACTGTAGAAAAATTTCTTGCCTGAAATCATGTCTTTCCCTTACAATTCTGACAGATTGGTGACTCATCAAAGTCCGAATCAATACTTTATATACTTTCCATTAAAAAAAAAACATTGCAAAAAGTTTGCTTTACCCTTTTTCCTGTATCTAATTCCAGCTTTGTTTTCACTGCAGTCTTCATTTCCTATCTTCTGTAAAAATGCCAGTAACAAAACAGTTGTTTATGTAACTGATTACTGAGTTATAATTTAGGAAAAGAACTTTACATGAAAAATCTTATTGGTAAGATCTCTGTATTGATGAATCTGACATGAGACATCAAAATTGAATAGAGATTACTAATTTAAAATGTTTTTCATGCAATTTACTGCCCAAAGAGCAACACAAGAATTTTTTTTGAGAAAAATAGTGATGTATTCAGTACAGGGCAGGGCTAGAATCTGAATCCCTGACTTGACTAGAAACCTTCATTCTCTTAATTTCTTCAAACATTTTCCATATTGGAAAATGTAGGCAGAACTCTCCATAACATTGAAGCTAAAAGCATCTTTAAGGATGAAACAGCACTGACCATGCAAGTGGAAACAAACATAAACAAATGGGAATACATAAAACTATGAAGCTTCTTCACACCAAAAGAAACAGTGACCAAAATACAGAAAGAGCCCACAGAATGGGAAAGAATATTTACCCAATACACATCTGTTAAGGGATTAATATCCAGGAGATACAAGACACTAGTAGAATTGTACAAAGAAAAAACCTCCAACCCCATCAAAAAATGGGGAGAAGAAATGAACAGAAGTTTCCTCAAAAGGCACATGAAAAAGTGCTCCATATCATTATCAGGGAGATGCAAGTCAAAACAACAATGAGATATCATCTCACACCACAGAGACTAGCACACATTCAAAAGAACAAAAGCAACCAGTGCTGGCGTGGATGTGGGGGAAAAGGGATGCTCTTTCACTGGTTGGTGGGAATGCACACTAGTCCAGCCTTTCTGGAATACAATATGGACAGTCCTTCAAAAACTAGAAATTGAGCTTCCATATGACTCTGCAATACCACTTCTGGGAATATATTCGGAAGATGCAAAAGAGCACAGTAGAAATGACATCTGTACCTATATGTTCATTGCAGCACTGTTCACAATGGCCAAAATCTGGAAACAATCCAAGAACAAAGGAACTGGTTAAAGAAACTTTGGTACATCTACACAATGGAATACTATGCAGCTGTTAGGAGAGATGAAGTCATGAAATTTGCTTATAAATGGATGGACATGGAGAGTATCATGCTAAGTGAAATGAGTCAGAAAGAGAGGGACATACATAGAAAGACTGCACTCACTTGTGGAGTATAAAACAATATAAGATGAGGCTGACACCTAAGGATAGTAGATACACGGGACAGGAAGTTTGCTCTATAGCTGGAAGCCTGCCTCACGAGCAAAGGGGAGAAGGCAGTTGGAATAGAGAAGGTATTACTAAGAAAATGATGGCTTGAGGAACTGGTTGGGATGGGAGATGTGTGCTGAAAGTAGATAAAGGACCAAGCATGATAACCTCTCAGTGTCTGTATTGCAAACCATAATGCCTGAAAGTAGAGAGAGAGTATGGGGAATATTGTCTGCCATGGAGGCAGGAGGAGGGTGGGAAAGGGTGGATATACTGGGGATATTGGTAGTGGGGAATGTGCACTGGTGGAGGGATGGGTGCTTGATCATTCTGTGATTGTAACCCAAACATGAAAGCTTGAAACTATCTCACGGTGATTCAATAAAAGAAAAAAATTTCTTCTCCCCCCCAAAAAATAGTGATGTTTTCCCATAATTTTAAACATGTTATATATGTTTAGTGAACATTCAAGTACAGATAAAATCTGGAGGATTTTTAAAATGAACCCACACCCTTACTCAAAGAATAACTACTATCATCATATGCTACTGGAGTCTCCGGAAATGCTAATGGTTGATCTCCTTTGAATTTGGTCTTCTTTGAATGCTCATTTTTAGTGATGTATAAAACACATTCAGCCTATTTTAGTTGCTTTAGTAGTTAGAATTCTCCCTTTGCAAGAAAGAAGGGAATGTTTTACATGCATCAATATTTATTTGCTTATCTTGACAAATCCTACACGGCAGAGCCTGGCAAGCTACCTGTGGCATGTTCGATATGCCAAAAACAGTAACATTAGAGTGTCTCTTTCCCCTGACTCTGAAAGAGCCTCTGATACAGCAGCATTGGGAAAGATGAGTAAGGAGAGGCTGCTAAAATCTCAAGGCTGGGACGAATGGAGGCATCTCTGGTGCCCGCTCGAGTAAATCGATGAACAACGGGATGACAGTGATACAGTGATCTTGACAAATATCAGTGATTGATCAAGGAAACTTATCACTGACTCTCTTGGTACTTTCTGAGTGAGAATACTAAAAGCCAATGGGTAACAAGATACTTTAGAAAGATAAAGTACAGTTTCATGTTCAGATATGTGACTTATACACTTATTGCAGAGTGTGTGCTTCTATGAAGTGTGCTTTTGTCTGTACAGTGGGCGTTAGCCAGGCTGTTCTCAAGGCTAACAAGCATAATGGTTGTAGTTCCACACTTAAAAACATAACCATGGACATGATACAGAGTCTTTTCTCAGAGTGGGTACCTTCTGTACTGACCTTTGTCTATTCATCAAGTTGATTTGGAGAATGAGGAACAGTCTTGTTCCTCTTGTACATAAAAGGAAGGTTGCAGAAGCATTGGAAGAAAATGTGCTCTTGGCCTATTGACTGTACAGAGCTCTATAAATATTATTTAAAGTTCAGTTCATTCAAGATACTTACAGACCTTTTCTTATAATCAGTATGGCAGATGTGTCCAGCAGTGTAAATGGTATCTTCATGTCTGTCACTTCTAATGTGTTGCTGTCAATGTGTCTCTAGCTCTATAGTTTTAAATTTTTGATTCTCCATTTGGTACACATATGTCAATAAGCATTACTCAGTCTTGATGTACTGATTACTCAATAAATACAAAAATACCTTATGAATTCTTAAGAAAGTTAGTACTCTAGCTTGTGTGAGATGCTAGGCCTTCCTTGCCTTTTTCAGCTACCATTTGTCTATAGGATTGTTCTCCATGCCTTTATTTTGAGCCTGTATTTATTAATAAAGTTCAGGTGGGTCCTCTATCAGTACCAGAAGGTTTTGTTTTTTTATTTGTCTGCCTAGTCTGTGATTTTTAAGTGATAAGTCCAATTCTTTCACATTTAGAGAAATATCTATATATTAATATAATGAAATTTATTGGCATTTTTCTAATTGAATTTAGATTATTTTTTTTCAGTTTTTCTATTTCCTTAACCTCTTATTTTCAACCCATAGACTTTGAGATATTTCTGTTGTATAATAATCAGTTTCCATTTATATCTTCTTATTTTTTCTTCCAAATATTTTTGTTTTAAGGCTACCAGGCAGTTTAGAGACTTAAATGCATTTTTAATTTAAAGCAAGGGTAAAGGTAAAGGTAAAGGCCCTCCCGTTGATCGTCGATTTGCTCGAGCGGGCCCAGTAACGTCTCCATTGGAGACTTTGTTGTTACTGTGTCTGGCATATCGAATACTCTCGGTAGCTTGCCGGGCTCTCCGAGAGGGGTGGAGGAATCGAACTCGGGTCGGCCATGTTGGCCGCTTGTAAGGCGAACGCCCTACCCGCTGTGCTATCGCTCCAGCCCATTATACTACTTCTAATTTGTTGTTTTTTTAATTTTTTATAGAAAACAATTTAGTAGTTCTTATAGAGCCTGTTCAGTGGTCTTGAATTCCTTTAACTGTTCATTTTTTCAAATTTTGGTTTTAGTCTGAAAATTTTCAATGTTTTTGGTGACATAAAGGTAAAGGTAAAGGCCCTCCCGTTGATCGTCCATTTGCTCGAGCGGGCCCAGTAACGTCTCCATTGGAGACTTTGTTGTTACTGTGTCTGGCATATCGAATACTCTCGGTAGCTTGCCGGGCTCTCCGAGAGGGGCGGAGGAATCGAACTTGGGTCGGCCATGTTGGCCGCTTGTAAGGCGAACGCCCTACCCGCTGTGCTATCGCTCCAGCCCTGTCCCATTTATTGTTTTCTTCTCCCTTGTACATATGTAGTGAAATGTATAAGTAGATTTATAAATATTGGAACATAAGCTTGACCATTAGAGGCTGACAGGGAGACAAGAGCTGTGGATGAATAAGAGAGAGTTGGATGACATTGAATGCAAAATTAAAAGTTCAGAGCAGTAGGAAAAAGCTGAAGTGAATTGATAGGGAAGAGGAGGACAGGATGGAAGAAGGACTCACTGTCTACTTTGCCTATGAATCAGAATTTTGCTAGTGAGTCAAAAGATCGGAACTAGTGGCAAGGGAGAATAGAAAGTGACTTACATGAGCAATATGATTGATGAATTTAGGAGGCCCACAGGCAGCAAGAGTGAGGAGATGCTGGAGAATCCGGATTCGGCTGGGCCTCTGGAACATGTGAAAGAAATAGACTTTGCATCGAGGGAGGAAGTACAAAGGTTAAGGTAATTGCTTTGCATTCACCAACTTCACACTTTACCTATCTTTCCTGGAACCCACCAGTTAGGATGATTTCCCCATAGGGTCTGGGGTTGCTCTTTCTATGACAATCCATTCACTCAGAGTTAGCCTCCCCAAGCTCATACAGATAAAGTCCAGCTGATGTATGCCTTAGGCCCTAATTCCTGACCCATGGACAGATCCATCCTTTACCTAAACAATCTGATGCAGCCAGAGCTACAAACCTGTCTATAACATTTTATGTGCTCTGGTGGTACTTCCAGGATGGCATGTACCACACACCATAAATGACTCTGCTCAGTGTCTATGGATTATAAACTCCACTTTAATATTTGCTGTTTCTTTGGCTACAGTTTATATGGTACATTACTTCAGCATTATTTCATTTAATGAAACTATCAAATTTCAGGCTTTTTTAAAAATCACAGTAACTTTTTATTACGTTTAGTAGCAGGTAGAGTACGATATTCTACAATATAATCTCTTTTTAAAGTTTTCTTTTGACATCTCTTGAATGTTCATTTTCTTTCTTTTTTATTAGTGAAACACCATGAGGTACTGTTGTAGACTTAAAAACTTTCGTGCTTGGGTTTCAGTTATACAATGATCGAGTACCCATCCCTCCACCAGTGCCCATTCTCAACCAACAAGGATCCCAGTAGCCCTCCCCCCTCCCCCCTCCCCCACCCCACCCAGATTCTGCGGCAGGGCATTCCCTTTTGCTCTCTCTTTCCCTTAGGGTGTTGTAGTTTGCAATAGAGGTACTGAATGGCCATCGTGTTCAGTTTATAGTCTACTTTCAGCACACATCTTGCATCTTGAGCAAGTCCTTCAAACATCCTTTACTTGGTGTTCCCTTCTCTATCTGAGCAGCCTTTTCCTCCAGCATGTGCTACCAGCTTCCAAGCCATGGAGCAGACCTCCTGGTACTTATCTCAACTATTCTTGGGTGTTCATCTCCCATTCTGTTACTTTATATTCCCCAGATGAGTGCAGTCTTTCTATGTCTGTCCCTCTCTTTCTGGCTCATTACACTTAGCATAATATTTTCCATGTAGAACCACTTGTATGTAAATTTCATGACTTCATCTTTTCTAACTGCTGCATAGTATACCATTGTGTAGAAAGTTTCTTTAACCAGTCATCTGATCTCGGGCACTCAGATTTTTTTCAAATTTTGGCTATTGTGAACAGTGCAGAAATGAACATGGGAGTGCAGATGTCATTTCGACTGTACTTTTTTGCCTCTCCGGGATATATTCCCAGGAGTGGTATTGCTGGGTCAAATGGGAGCTCAATTTCTATTTTTTTGAGAATTGCCCATACTGTTTTACAAAAGGAATGAACCAGTTGGCATTCCCACCAGCAGTGAAGGGGGGTCCCTTTCTCGCCACATCTGCGCCAACACCGGTTTCTTTTCTTCTTTTGGATGTGGGCCAGTCTCTGTGGTGTGAGATAATATCTCATTGTGGTTTTTATCTGCATCTCCCTGATGATTAATAATGTAGAGCATTTTCTCATGTGCTTTTTTGCCATTCAGATTTCTTCTTTGAGAAAGTTTCTGTTCATTTTATTGCTCCATTTTTGATGGGGTTGGATGTTTTCTTCTTGTGGAGTTCAACCAGTGCTTTGTATATCCTTGATATCAACCCCTTGTAAGATGGGTACTGGGTGAATATCCTTTCCTATTCTGTAGACTGTCTTTGTATTTTGATCACTGTATCTTTTATGGTACAGAAACTTCTCAGTTCAATATAGTCCCATTTGTTTATCTCTGTTTCCACTTGTTTGGTCAGTGGCATGTCATCTTTGAAGATACCATTAGCCTCAATATCATGGAGGGTTTTGCCGAACTTGTCTTCAATAAAGGTAAAGGTAAAGGTAAAGGTAAAGGTAAAGGTAAAGGTAAAGGCCCTCCCACTGATCGTCGATTTGCTCGAGCGGGCCCAGTAACGTCTCCATTGGAGACTTTGTTGTTACTGTGTCTGGCATATCCAATACTCTCGGTAGCTTGCCGGTCTTCAATATATCTTATTAATTCTGGTCTGATATTAAGGTCTTTAATCTATTTTGATCTGACTTTTGTGCATGGTGCCAAGTCGAGGTCTAAGTCCATTTTTTTTGCTTGTAGTTGTCCAGTTATTCCAGCACCATTTGTTAAAGAGACTTTCCTTGCTCCGATTCACATTCCTTGCCCTCATCAAAAATTAGTTGTTCATGCATTTGGAGTTGTGTGTAGGTATATTCCACCCTTTTACATTAGTTTGAGGCTCTGCTTTTGTTACAGTACCATGCTGTTTTAATTATTACTGCTTTGTAGTAGAGTTTGAGTTTGGGGAGGTTGATTTCTCCCATTTTCTTATTCCCAAGAATTGTTTTACCAATTCGTGGGTGTTTATTGTTCCATATGAATTTCATGAGTGTTTGCTACATTTATTTGAAGAACGTCAGGGGTTTTGTTATAGGGATCACGTTGAATTTGTACAATGCTTTGGGGAGTATTGCCATTGTGACAATGTTAATTCTCCAGATCCGTGAGCAGGGATGTCTTTCAATTTCTTCATGTCCTCTTTTATTTCCTGAAGTATCGTTTTGGAGTTTCTTTGTACAGGTCTTTTGCGTCCTGGGTTAAGCTGATTCCTACGTACTTGATTTTCTGGGCCACAATTGTGAACGGGATTGTTTTTTTCATGTCACTTTCTTCTCTCTCATTATTTGCGTAAAGTAAAGCCATGGACTTTTGGGTATTGATTTTATAGCCTGCAACTTTACTATACAAGTCTCTTGTTTCTAGGAGTTTTTTGGTAGACAGTTTAGGGTTCTCTAAGTATAGTACCATATCATCTGCTAATAATGAGAGCTTGATTTCTTCCTTTCCTACATGAATGTCCTTGATATCTTTTTGCCTAACCACTATTGCAAGTACTTCCAGTACTATATTGAACAGCAGTGGAAAGAATGGGCATCCTTGTCTCATCCCTGATCTTAGAGGGAAGACTCTTAGTTTTTCCCCATTGAGAATGATGCTTGCTTTAGGTGTGTGGTAAATGGCTTTAACTATATTGAGGAAAGTCCCTTCTATCCCCATTTGGTGATGGTTTACATCATAAAAGGTGCTTGATCTTGTCAAATGCTTTCTCTTCATCTATTGATATGATCATATGGTTTTTATCTTTTCTTTTGTTGATATGATGGACTATGTTGATCGATTTCCAAATGTTAAACCATCCTTGCATCCCCGGGATGAATACCACGTGGTCATGGTGTATGATCTTTTGGAAGAGCTGTTGAATTCTATTTGCTAGTATTTTGTTGAGAATCTTCACATCCGAGTTCATCAGGGATATTGGCCTGTAGTTTTCTTTTCTTGTGGTGTCTTTGTTTCCTTTTGGTATTAGAGAGATATGGTCGTCACAGAAACTGTTTGGGAGAGTTTCTGTTTCTTCAATTTCCTGGAAAAGATTGAGAAGAACTGGCAATAGGTCCTCCATAAATGTTTGAAAAAATTCGCTAGTGAATCCATCTGTACCTGGGCTTTTGTTTTGGGGAAGAATTTTGATTACAGTTTCAATTTCTTTGATGTTAATAGGTCTATTCAGGTACTCTAGATCTTCTTGATTCAAAGTAGTCTTTGATGATCTTTTGAATTTCTTTGGTTTTGTTGTGATATCCCCCTTCTCATTTTTGATTCAGTTTATTAGGGTTCTCTCTCTCTCTTTTTTGTGAGTCTTGCTAGTGCTTTATCTATCTATTTTTTTTCTTGAAGAACCAGTTCTTGTTTTCTTGATATTTCTGATTGTTTTTTGGGTTTCCATGTCGTTTATTTCTGTTCTAAGTTTCATCATCTCTTTCTATCTGCTTGTTTGGGCTCCTTTTGTTGGTCTTTTTCTAAGATTTGGAGCTGTGAAGTCAAGGTGTTTATGTGGCCCTTTCTTACTTCCTGTGACATGCTTGTAGGGCTATAAATTTTCCTATTTCCATGGCTTTAGCTGCAGTCCATTAGGTTCTGGTAGCTCGTGTCTTCATTCTGATTTGTTTCCAGGTATCTTTTGATTTCTTCCTTGATTTGTTTCTTGACTCACTCGTTGTTCAACATTGAGTTTTTTAATTTCTAGGTGTTTTATTTGGTTTTCTGCATCTGTACATGGTTACCTTCTATCTTCAGTGCATTGTGGTCTGAGAAGATTGTTCATACAATGTCTATCTTCCTGATTGTATTGAGGTATGCTTTGGTCGAGCGCATGCTCTATTCTGGAAAATTTTCCATGTGTACTGGAAAAGAACGTGTATTCTTTTTTGGGGGGAGGAGTATAAAGTCCTGTGTAGATCTATTAGCCCTATGTCTTCTATTTTGTCCTTCAGGGCCATTATTTCCTTGCTGAGTTTTAATCTTCTTGATCTACTCAGGGGTGATAAGGTGGTGTTGAAGTCTCAAACTCTATTCTGTTGCTTTTAATGTTCTTAAGGTCTGTTAGCAGTAGTTGTAGATATTTGGCTGGTCTCTCATTAGGTGCGTATACGTTTAGGAGTGCGATTTCTTCCTGCTGTACTTATCCCTTGATTAATAAAAAATGACCTTCAATGTCCCTTATAATCTTTTCCAACCTGAAATATATGTTGTCCAATACCAGTAAGGCCACTCCAACATTTTTGAAGGGGTTATTTGCTTGCAGGGTTGTTTTCCCTCCTTTGACTTTGAGTCTGTGTTTGTTGTGATTGTTCAGATGTGTTTCTTATAGACAGCAGAATGTTGGGTTCTGTCTCCTAATCCATTTTGCCACTCTGTGTCTCTTAATTGGTGAATTTAGGCCATTGACGTTGAGCGAGATTATTGTTATGGGGTTTTGTGTCATCTTTCTGTAAGGGTTTGTTGTGCTTGTAGGGGTTTGACTAGTCTTACAGTAGCCCCGTTAGGCCTTCTTTTAGGTTGCTTTAGAGTCTATGAAGTTTCTGAACTGTTGTTTATCCAGAAAATAGTGTACTGTTCCTTCGAGTTTGAATGAGAGTTTAGCCAGATAGAGTTTTCTTGGTGAACAGTTCATTTCAGTGAGTTTTTTTCACTATATCCCACCATTGCCTTCGGGCTTGGAGGTTTCCTCTGATAGGTCTGCTGTGAATCTAGGAGGTGCTCCTTTGTATGTGATTTCCTTCTTTGACCTTGCTGATTTCTGTATCGTCTCTCTATCTGTGGCATCCATCATTCTAACTATGATATGTCTCGCAGTGTTTTTGTTAGGGTCTCTTTTAGCTGGCACCCTTTGGGCTCCTTGAATCTGAATGCCTGCATTGTCCAGCTCTGGGAACTTTTCAGCAATAATTTGTTTAACCGTGGCTATTTCATTGGGACTGTTTCCCTGACATTCTGGCAGTCCAATGATTCTAATGTTGCTCCTCTTGGAATTATCCCCTAGAAATCTGATTTGCTCTAGAGCTATTTTGAGGTCTCTTGCCATTGTTTGTTGTTGCCTGTAGGCTTCGTGCAGCTCATCTTCCAGCTCATGATTCTGTCTTCAGCTGTAGTCATTTACTGTGAGGGCACACACTGAGTTTTTTTAATTTCATCTACCAAGTCTTTTATTCGTGAAATTTCTGTACATAACTTTCCAATTTCTGCTCTTATTTTTCACTTATTTTCTTGATTTTTTTCTTTCATGTCCTCTTTTAATTTACTGGATATCTGTCTCACTTTCTTTGAGTTCACTGAACATCTTCATTACTTCATATCTGAATTCTTTCTCAGAGAGCTCCCTTAAGTGAATAACACCTAACGAGGATTCTGCACTCTTTTCACTGTCCTCTCCTTGTGGTGGGGATTTGTGTTGTTTCTTCATGTTGGTGTGGTGGTATGGAGACTGAGATGTTACACAAGCTTGCTGGGTATGAGTAATTTTTCTGCAGCCGCGTGAACATGCCCAGAATTAAGCCATGTCCACTTCTGAAGAGGCCACACCCACTTCTGAAAAGGCCACGCCCCTATGGGTACCTGATGTATGTTGAGGGTACAATCTGGGAGAAGAAGAAGACAGGGCATGGCATTGGGTACGAACAGTCCAATGTCAGACTTTCTGACAGCACTTTTGATAGCACATATTTCCTTACAAAGGAAATATGTGAATTTTATATATTTCACGTGTTAGTATAAACATAAAGCATAACCCTAAAAATATACGCAGAAGACATCAAATAAGTCCGTAGCATTCTCTTTTGATTTCTATTTGTTATCAGCTCATTTTGAGGAAGAGAGAATGGTGAAGAGAGATGGTGCTGTGGTTTTGGGGAGCTGTCATCCTCATCATCCACCCTTCTCTGTTCTTCTCCCTAAACTTTGGGCTAAGGGTGATTTGGGCATCCTGTCTTTCCTACATTACATTTCTCTTTTCTGTTATTCTATATGCCATATATAAGGAGATCATCCTGTATTTGTCTTACTTCTGGCTTACTGCACTTAACATAATAATCTTCCAGTTCCAACCAGCTTGCAGCAAATTGCACGATTTCATCATTCCTTACAGCAGCATAGTATCCCATTTTGTATATGTACCACATCAGGAAGGTGTATTTTAAGACTGATGCCAAAATTAAGCATAATTTTTGATCACAATCACAAATCACAAATCATCCTGTTATTCGTCGATTGCCTCGAGCAGGCCCCAGTAACGTCTCTTTCATCCTAGCCCTGAGATTATATTCAAGGCTCTTTAGGAGAATGAGACCCATCATTGTTACTGATATTTGGCATATTGGGTACACCACGGGGAGTTTGCCAGACTCTGCCGTGTGGGCAGGCTACATTCGGTAGCCTGCCAGTTTGTCCAAAGTAGGAATGAGATAATAAGATGTCATAATAAGATGTCGTGCGGCCGCATTTGCTGGTTTCCGGGAGCTGGTTTTTATAGTCTCTGGGTCTTGGCCTAAAATCAAGGGTGGTCCTAAGAAAGGTAAAGCATGAAGAATACTCTCCAAGTAATATAAATAGAGGACAAGAAGAAGTAAACTGGTTATCATTTTTCAGTCAGTTATCTTCAATATTTCACTGTTATTTTCACTGTTCTGTTATCTTCAACATTACTATTCATTGGGAGTAGTTATAGAAAGGAGCACTAACATAGAAAGGTGAGAACAGTCAAAATATTTTCTAGTCAAAGTAACAGATCCTCTGTAACCTGTCTCTGCTGTCTCTGAATGTCTCTGACAGGCAGCAATATGCCTAAAGCCATACTATTAGCCTTTCATTCCTGACCATTCTTGATAGCTTTCCTTTAATCATTGAAACTCAGGGATAAACCGTGTTCCCTGTGGTTTGCCTGGAAGGTAATTATGAGCAAAATATAGCTTCTTTATAAAATTGATGCGTGTGTGTTTTAAAATTATTTTCCCTAACCAGTGATATTAGAATACCATCGACTGCAGAAGGAAAGAAACAGGAAATATACCTAATTTTAAGTTACTGGCAATATGTCATAGAAGTTGATGAAGTGGTTTAACTTCATACATACATTTTTATTCCTTGATATCCTGCTAGGTAAAAGGATGCGTAAAAGTTGCGTAAAAGGTAAAAGTTGCGCAGGAGGAAGAGAGCGGCTTGGAATGCCTTCAAGAGCATTGAAGAAATAACTAAAAGGACAAAGAACCTCCAGTTACGAGCACATCTCTTTGATTCCACTATTCTTCCTGCATTAACATATGCCTCAGAGACCTACGAAAACAGGATGAGAACACTATTCGGGTCTCTCAAAGAGGAATCGAAAGAACTATGCTTGGAATATCACGATTCACTCAAATGAGAGATAGAATCCGGAGTTCTGATCTTCGTCAACGCTCAAGAATCAGGGACGCTGTCTCATTTACCAAGACATCAAAAATCAGATGGGCTGGACACGTAATGAGGTTTACAGACAACCGCTGGACTAGAGCCATTACTGATTGGATTCCACGAGACATCAAAAGATCACGTGGACGCCCACCTATAAGATGGTCAGACTTCTTCGTCAAGACCCTAAATGATCGGTTTGAGGCTCTACATCTTCTTAAAATGAACAGATACCATTGGGCTACACTAGCACGCAACCGGGATGAATGGAGACGTTACTGGCACCCGCTCGAATAAATCGATGAATAACGGGGATTAAGTGATTAAGTGATTAAGTGATCCTGCTAGGCAAGAAATCATGGAAAACATCCATTTCTTCTGCTCATAGAATTGCCTCTGAACTATAATCTTTGGTTCATAGCAGAGACCAAAGACTCTTAGGTGTCCTATATAGGTGATTATATTTCCTTTTTCTTTTTTTTCACTTTTCGCTCTTTGGATCACACACAGAGATGTACAGGGGTTGCTACTTGCTCATGCACTCAGGAATTACTCCTGGCAGTGCTTGGGGGACCATATGGGATGCTGGTAATCGAACCCGGACTGGCCACATGCAAGGCAAATACTCTACCTGCTGTGCTTTCACTCCAGCCCCGATGATTATATTTTCTTAATGCTATATCATTGATTCTTTCTGCCTACCTATCAATTATCTACCTATTCTGGCATTTTATTTCCACAACCTCTTTAATGACCCTGGTGTTCAATTTCTGACTTAAATTCTTCACTTTTTGTCCTGCAAATTTTTGTTCTTAGTTGAGGATGTATTCTAGTCTGTTGTCAATTGTTGAATCTTTGGTTTAGTTGAGAGTTCAAAGTACTCTCCTTCAGCTTTTACTTTCTTTTTCTTTTTTTTCTTTTGGAAATTTCTTTTTTGTAAAAAATTTTTATTAGTGAAACACCATGTGGTACAGTTGTAGACTTACAAATTTTTGTGCTTGGGTTTTAGTTATACAATGATCGAGTACCCATTCCTCCATCAGTGCCCATTCTCCACCACCAATGATCCCAGTATCCCTCCTATCCCCCCCCCATCCCACCCCACCTCTGTGGCAGGGCATTCCCTTTTTTATATCTCTTCTTTTGGGTACTGTGGTTTGCAAAAGAGGTTTTGAGTGGCAATCATGTTCGGTCTATAGTCTACTTTCAGCATGCATCTCCCATCCTGGGAGGATCCTCCCAACACTCTTTATTTGGTGCTCCCTTCTCTATCTGAGCTGCCTTTACCCCTAGCATGTGCGTCTGGCCTTCAAGCCATGGAGTAAACATCCTGGTACTTATCTTGGCTTTTCTTGGGTGTCAGTATCCTATTTTGTTACTTTATATTCCCCAGATGAATGCAATCTTTCTATGTCTGTCCCTCTCTTTCTGACTCATTTCGCTTAGCATGATACTTTTCATGTAGTACCACTTGTATAAGTAAATTTCATGACTTCATCTTTTCTAACAGCTACATAGTACTCCATTGTGTAGATGTACCAAAGTTTCTTTAACCAGTCATCTGTTCTCGGGCACTCAGGTTTTTTCCAGATTCTGGCTATTGTAAAGAGTGCTGCAATGAACAAACAAGTGCAGATGTCACTTCAACTACACTTTTTTGTCTCTCTGGGATATATTCCCAGGAGTGGTATTGCTGGGTCAAGTGGGATCTCAATTTCTAATTTTTTGAGAATCATCTATACTGTTTTCCAAAAGGGCTGAACCAGTCGGCATTCCCACCAGCAGTGAAGGAGGGTTCCTTTCTCACCACATTTGAGCCAACATTGGTTGCTTTTGTTCTTTAGCTTTCAGTTTATTTATACATTAAGTTCTACACAATGTTATACAGTTACAATTAATGATTCTAAAAAATCCAGTTTATGAGAGGAATATTTATTCAATAAGAATACTTCAAACAGTTTACTCCAATGTTACTATACTGAAGTGTCATTCACCGGCTCACCAAATCTGCTATCTTTACAAAATTCTCTTGTTTTATTTTATTCATTTACTTTTTTTGAGGTACCGTGAGTTACACTTACAAAGTTTTTATGTTTGAGTTTCAGTCATACAATGATTGAACACCCATCCCTCCATCAGTGCACATTTTTCACCACCAATGTTCCCAGTATCCCTCCCACCCCACCTGTCCCACCCCTCCCCTGCCTCTATAGCAGTTTCCTTCTTACTCTCTATCTACTTATAGGCGGTATGATCTGCAATACAGATGAGAAGACATCGTGTTTGGTCCTTTATTTACTTTCAGCACACATATCCCTTTTCAGTAATCCCTCCAACCATAACTTTTCTATTCCAGCTGCCTTCTTCCCCAGCTCATGAGGCAGGCTACCAACCATGGAGCAATATTCCTAGCCCTTGTGTCTACTACCTTTGGGTGTCAGTCTCATATTACGATATTTTATATTCCACAAATAAGTGTAGTCATTCTATATCTGTCCCTCTCTTTCTGACTCATTTAACTTAGCATAATACTCTCCATGATCATCCACTTATAAGCAACATTCAAGACTACATCTTTCCTAGCAGCTTCATAGTGCATATGTACCAAAGTTTCTTTAACTGGTCGTCTCTTCTCAGGCACTTGAGCTGTTTCCAGATTCTGGCTATTGTGAACAGTACTTCAAAGAACATAGAGGTGCAGATGTCATTTCCACTGTGCTTTTATGCACTCTCAGGCTATATTCCTAGAAGTGGTATTGAGCGATTATATGGAAGCTCAATTTCTAGTCTTTTGAGGAATGTCCATATTGTTTTCCAAATAGGCTGGACTAGTCAACATTCCCACCAACAATGAAAGAGAGCCCCTTTCTCCTCACATCTGCACCAGCACTTGTTGTTCTTGATCTTTTTGATGTGTGGCAGTCTCTGTGGTATAAGATATCTCATTGTTGTTTTGATTTGCATCTCCCTTATGATAAGCACTATAGAGCATTTTTTCCATGCCTTTTGTCATTTGTATTTTTTTTGGAGGAAGCTTCTGTTCATTTTTTTCCCTCATTTTTTTGATCGAGATACTCTCGGTAGCTTGCTGGGCTCTCTGAGAGGGGCGGAGGAATCGAACTCGGGTCGGCCATGTTGGCTGTGTGCAAGGCAAACGCCCTACCGCTGTGCTATCGCTCCAGCCCTTTTTTGATGGGGTTGGAGTTTTTTCTTGTACAATTCTATTAGTGTCTTGTATAATCTGGATATTAGCCCCTTATCAGATAGATATTGGGTGAATATTCATTCCTATTTTGTGGGCTCTCTCTGTATTTGGTCTTGCTTCTTTTGAGGTGTAGAAGCTTCTTAGTTTAATGTAGTCCTATTTGTTTATGTTTGTTTCCACTTGGTTGGTCAGTGGTGTTTCATCCTTAAAAGATTCTTTTAGCTTTAATGTGATGGAGGGTTCTGCCTACATTTTCCTCTGTGTACTTTATGGATTCAGGTCTGACATTGAGGTCTTTAATCCACTTTGATCTGACTACTTTTTTTCTTTTGGGTCACACCTAGCAACACACAGAGGTTACTCCTGGCTCTGCACTCAGGAATTACCCTGGCGGTACTTGAGGGACCATATGAGATGCTGGGGATCGAACCTGGGTCGGCTGTGTGCAAGGCAAATGCCCTACCCGCTGTACTATAGCTCAGGCCCTGATATATTTTGCCTAGTGTTAGATAGAGGTCAGAGTTTATTTTTTTCAGGTAGCTGTCCAGTTTTCCCAACACCACTTGTTGAAGAGGCTTTCCTTGTTCCACTTCACATTTCTCACTCCTTTATTAAAGATTTAGTGATCATATATTTGAGAGCCTTTGACGGAATATTCAACTCTGCTCTCTTGGTCTGCAGGTCTGTTTCTAGCACAATACCATGCTTTTAAAATTACTACTGCTTTGTAGTACAGTACTAAGTTGAGAAAGGTGATGCACCCGTCTTCTTTTCCCCAAGGATTTCTTTAACTATTTGTGGGGATTTATTGTTCTATATGAAATTCCCTTGTTTTAACTGGGAGTGCCATTGTCAAAAATTTAAAATTTTATATGAACACTGACATATCACTGAAATTAATTTTGTTTATGCTCTAAATTTCTCCTTTGTTTGAAGCTCGGTGGATGTTTAGATATAGGCGATACCTGCAATTGGCTACCTACAACACCAAAAGTTTATTTTAAACACATTTTAATCCAAAGAGAAGATATAATATTTGAGATCGTCTGGGAATCCCCAGAGTTGTGATGAGTTGATTAAGAGAGGCAAGAATAAAATAAATTACAGTTAATGATTATAAACCAAAGGAAATAAAATTATTCATGTAAAGTAAAATAGCTACATTCATTGTATATGAATTGACTAGAAGAAACAGTATTAAAAGTGATAGAAACTCGTCTCTGGAAAGAAAGATGGCGGCCGCACGGGAGCCTTGTGGAAAGCGGGTTTGAGCCGGGCTCGGGGGGGGGGAGCAGCGGGGACCTCATGGGAAGGGGGGCTTTGTGGGCCGTCCCCCACGCCCCACCGGGGTCGCCAGCTGCCCCCCACGAGCGGCTCTCCGGCACGGCCACGGCCCCGGAGGCACAAGGACTTAGCACAGAGAACCAGCCGCTTGGAGCAGAAAAGCAGATGGACTTGTGTTGATCCGCGCCACCAAGCCTGCCCGGAGGGGGAAGGGCGTTGACCAGCCCGCCCGTTCCTCTCTGGAAAGAAAGATGGCGGCCGCACGGGAGCCTTGTGGAAAGCGGGTTTGAGCCGGGCTCGGGGGGGGGAGCAGCGGGGACCTCATGGGAAGGGGGGCTTTGTGGGCCGTCCCCCACGCCCCACCGGGGTCGCCAGCTGCCCCCCACGAGCGGCTCTCCGGCACGGCCACGGCCCCGGAGGCACAAGGACTTAGCACAGAGAACCAGCCGCTTGGAGCAGAAAAGCAGATGGACTTGTGTTGATCCGCGCCACCAAGCCTGCCCGGAGGGGGAAGGGCGTTGACCAGCCCGCCCGTTCCTCTCTGGAAAGAAAGATGGCGGCCGCACGGGAGCCTTGTGGAAAGCGGGTTTGAGCCGGGCTCGGGGGGGGGAGCAGCGGGGACCTCATGGGAAGGGGGGCTTTGTGGGCCGTCCCCCACGCCCCACCGGGGTCGCCAGCTGCCCCCCACGAGCGGCTCTCCGGCACGGCCACGGCCCCGGAGGCACAAGGACTTAGCACAGAGAACCAGCCGCTTGGAGCAGAAAAGCAGATGGACTTGTGTTGATCCGCGCCACCAAGCCTGCCCGGAGGGGGAAGGGCGTTGACCAGCCCGCCCGTTCCTCTCTGGAAAGAAAGATGGCGGCCGCACGGGAGCCTTGTGGAAAGCGGGTTTGAGCCGGGCTCGGGGGGGGGAGCAGCGGGGACCTCATGGGAAGGGGGGCTTTGTGGGCCGTCCCCCACGCCCCACCGGGGTCGCCAGCTGCCCCCCACGAGCGGCTCTCCGGCACGGCCACGGCCCCGGAGGCACAAGGACTTAGCACAGAGAACCAGCCGCTTGGAGCAGAAAAGCAGATGGACTTGTGTTGATCCGCGCCACCAAGCCTGCCCGGAGGGGGAAGGGCGTTGACCAGCCCGCCCGTTCCTCTCTGGAAAGAAAGATGGCGGCCGCACGGGAGCCTTGTGGAAAGCGGGTTTGAGCCGGGCTCGGGGGGGGGAGCAGCGGGGACCTCATGGGAAGGGGGGCTTTGTGGGCCGTCCCCCACGCCCCACCGGGGTCGCCAGCTGCCCCCCACGAGCGGCTCTCCGGCACGGCCACGGCCCCGGAGGCACAAGGACTTAGCACAGAGAACCAGCCGCTTGGAGCAGAAAAGCAGATGGACTTGTGTTGATCCGCGCCACCAAGCCTGCCCGGAGGGGGAAGGGCGTTGACCAGCCCGCCCGTTCCTCTCTGGAAAGAAAGATGGCGGCCGCACGGGAGCCTTGTGGAAAGCGGGTTTGAGCCGGGCTCGGGGGGGGGGAGCAGCGGGGACCTCATGGGAAGGGGGGCTTTGTGGGCCGTCCCCCACGCCCCACCGGGGTCGCCAGCTGCCCCCCCACGAGCGGCTCTCCGGCACGGCCACGGCCCCGGAGGCACAAGGACTTAGCACAGAGAACCAGCCGCTTGGAGCAGAAAAGCAGATGGACTTGTGTTGATCCGCGCCACCAAGCCTGCCCGGAGGGGGAAGGGCATTGACCAGCCCGCCCGTTCCTCTCTGGAAAGAAAGATGGCGGCCGCACGGGAGCCTTGTGGAAAGCGGGTTTGAGCCGGGCTCGGGGGGGGGGAGCAGCGGGGACCTCATGGGAAGGGGGGCTTTGTGGGCCGTCCCCCCACGCCCCACCGGGGTCGCCAGCTGCCCCCCACGAGCGGCTCTCCGGCACGGCCACGGCCCCGGAGGCACAAGGACTTAGCACAGAGAACCAGCCGCTTGGAGCAGAAAAGCAGATGGACTTGTGTTGATCCGCGCCACCAAGCCTGCCCGGAGGGGGAAGGGCGTTGACCAGCCCGCCCGTTCCTCTCTGGAAAGAAAGATGGCGGCCGCACGGGAGCCTTGTGGAAAGCGGGTTTGAGCCGGGCTCGGGGGGGGGGAGCAGCGGGGACCTCATGGGAAGGGGGGCTTTGTGGGCCGTCCCCCACGCCCCACCGGGGTCGCCAGCTGCCCCCCACGAGCGGCTCTCCGGCACGGCCACGGCCCCGGAGGCACAAGGACTTAGCACAGAGAACCAGCCGCTTGGAGCAGAAAAGCAGATGGACTTGTGTTGATCCGCGCCACCAAGCCTGCCCGGAGGGGGAAGGGCGTTGACCAGCCCGCCCGTTCCTCTCTGGAAAGAAAGATGGCGGCCGCACGGGAGCCTTGTGGAAAGCGGGTTTGAGCCGGGCTCGGGGGGGGGAGCAGCGGGGACCTCATGGGAAGGGGGGCTTTGTGGGCCGTCCCCCACGCCCCACCGGGGTCGCCAGCTGCCCCCCACGAGCGGCTCTCCGGCACGGCCACGGCCCCGGAGGCACAAGGACTTAGCACAGAGAACCAGCCGCTTGGAGCAGAAAAGCAGATGGACTTGTGTTGATCCGCGCCACCAAGCCTGCCCGGAGGGGGAAGGGCGTTGACCAGCCCGCCCGTTCCTCTCTGGAAAGAAAGATGGCGGCCGCACGGGAGCCTTGTGGAAAGCGGGTTTGAGCCGGGCTCGGGGGGGGGGAGCAGCGGGGACCTCATGGGAAGGGGGGCTTTGTGGGCCGTCCCCCACGCCCCACCGGGGTCGCCAGCTGCCCCCCACGAGCGGCTCTCCGGCACGGCCACGGCCCCGGAGGCACAAGGACTTAGCACAGAGAACCAGCCGCTTGGAGCAGAAAAGCAGATGGACTTGTGTTGATCCGCGCCACCAAGCCTGCCCGGAGGGGGAAGGGCGTTGACCAGCCCGCCCGTTCCTCTCTGGAAAGAAAGATGGCGGCCGCACGGGAGCCTTGTGGAAAGCGGGTTTGAGCCGGGCTCGGGGGGGGGGAGCAGCGGGGACCTCATGGGAAGGGGGGCTTTGTGGGCCGTCCCCCACGCCCCACCGGGGTCGCCAGCTGCCCCCCACGAGCGGCTCTCCGGCACGGCCACGGCCCCGGAGGCACAAGGACTTAGCACAGAGAACCAGCCGCTTGGAGCAGAAAAGCAGATGGACTTGTGTTGATCCGCGCCACCAAGCCTGCCCGGAGGGGGAAGGGCGTTGACCAGCCCGCCCGTTCCTCTCTGGAAAGAAAGATGGCGGCCGCACGGGAGCCTTGTGGAAAGCGGGTTTGAGCCGGGCTCGGGGGGGGGGAGCAGCGGGGACCTCATGGGAAGGGGGGCTTTGTGGGCCGTCCCCCACGCCCCACCGGGGTCGCCAGCTGCCCCCCACGAGCGGCTCTCCGGCACGGCCACGGCCCCGGAGGCACAAGGACTTAGCACAGAGAACCAGCCGCTTGGAGCAGAAAAGCAGATGGACTTGTGTTGATCCGCGCCACCAAGCCTGCCCGGAGGGGGAAGGGCGTTGACCAGCCCGCCCGTTCCTCTCTGGAAAGAAAGATGGCGGCCGCACGGGAGCCTTGTGGAAAGCGGGTTTGAGCCGGGCTCGGGGGGGGGGGAGCAGCGGGGACCTCATGGGAAGGGGGGCTTTGTGGGCCGTCCCCCACGCCCCACCGGGGTCGCCAGCTGCCCCCCACGAGCGGCTCTCCGGCACGGCCACGGCCCCGGAGGCACAAGGACTTAGCACAGAGAACCAGCCGCTTGGAGCAGAAAAGCAGATGGACTTGTGTTGATCCGCGCCACCAAGCCTGCCCGGAGGGGGAAGGGCGTTGACCAGCCCGCCCGTTCCTCTCTGGAAAGAAAGATGGCGGCCGCACGGGAGCCTTGTGGAAAGCGGGTTTGAGCCGGGCTCGGGGGGGGGAGCAGCGGGGACCTCATGGGAAGGGGGGCTTTGTGGGCCGTCCCCCACGCCCCACCGGGGTCGCCAGCTGCCCCCCACGAGCGGCTCTCCGGCACGGCCACGGCCCCGGAGGCACAAGGACTTAGCACAGAGAACCAGCCGCTTGGAGCAGAAAAGCAGATGGACTTGTGTTGATCCGCGCCACCAAGCCTGCCCGGAGGGGGAAGGGCGTTGACCAGCCCGCCCGTTCCTCTCTGGAAAGAAAGATGGCGGCCGCACGGGAGCCTTGTGGAAAGCGGGTTTGAGCCGGGCTCGGGGGGGGGGAGCAGCGGGGACCTCATGGGAAGGGGGGCTTTGTGGGCCGTCCCCCACGCCCCACCGGGGTCGCCAGCTGCCCCCCACGAGCGGCTCTCCGGCACGGCCACGGCCCCGGAGGCACAAGGACTTAGCACAGAGAACCAGCCGCTTGGAGCAGAAAAGCAGATGGACTTGTGTTGATCCGCGCCACCAAGCCTGCCCGGAGGGGGAAGGGCGTTGACCAGCCCGCCCGTTCCTCTCTGGAAAGAAAGATGGCGGCCGCACGGGAGCCTTGTGGAAAGCGGGTTTGAGCCGGGCTCGGGGGGGGGAGCAGCGGGGACCTCATGGGAAGGGGGGCTTTGTGGGCCGTCCCCCACGCCCCACCGGGGTCGCCAGCTGCCCCCCACGAGCGGCTCTCCGGCACGGCCACGGCCCCGGAGGCACAAGGACTTAGCACAGAGAACCAGCCGCTTGGAGCAGAAAAGCAGATGGACTTGTGTTGATCCGCGCCACCAAGCCTGCCCGGAGGGGGAAGGGCGTTGACCAGCCCGCCCGTTCCTCTCTGGAAAGAAAGATGGCGGCCGCACGGGAGCCTTGTGGAAAGCGGGTTTGAGCCGGGCTCGGGGGGGGGAGCAGCGGGGACCTCATGGGAAGGGGGGCTTTGTGGGCCGTCCCCCACGCCCCACCGGGGTCGCCAGCTGCCCCCCACGAGCGGCTCTCCGGCACGGCCACGGCCCCGGAGGCACAAGGACTTAGCACAGAGAACCAGCCGCTTGGAGCAGAAAAGCAGATGGACTTGTGTTGATCCGCGCCACCAAGCCTGCCCGGAGGGGGAAGGGCGTTGACCAGCCCGCCCGTTCCTCTCTGGAAAGAAAGATGGCGGCCGCACGGGAGCCTTGTGGAAAGCGGGTTTGAGCCGGGCTCGGGGGGGGGGAGCAGCGGGGACCTCATGGGAAGGGGGGCTTTGTGGGCCGTCCCCCACGCCCCACCGGGGTCGCCAGCTGCCCCCCACGAGCGGCTCTCCGGCACGGCCACGGCCCCGGAGGCACAAGGACTTAGCACAGAGAACCAGCCGCTTGGAGCAGAAAAGCAGATGGACTTGTGTTGATCCGCGCCACCAAGCCTGCCCGGAGGGGGAAGGGCGTTGACCAGCCCGCCCGTTCCTCTCTGGAAAGAAAGATGGCGGCCGCACGGGAGCCTTGTGGAAAGCGGGTTTGAGCCGGGCTCGGGGGGGGGAGCAGCGGGGACCTCATGGGAAGGGGGGCTTTGTGGGCCGTCCCCCACGCCCCACCGGGGTCGCCAGCTGCCCCCCACGAGCGGCTCTCCGGCACGGCCACGGCCCCGGAGGCACAAGGACTTAGCACAGAGAACCAGCCGCTTGGAGCAGAAAAGCAGATGGACTTGTGTTGATCCGCGCCACCAAGCCTGCCCGGAGGGGGAAGGGCGTTGACCAGCCCGCCCGTTCCTCTCTGGAAAGAAAGATGGCGGCCGCACGGGAGCCTTGTGGAAAGCGGGTTTGAGCCGGGCTCGGGGGGGGGAGCAGCGGGGACCTCATGGGAAGGGGGGCTTTGTGGGCCGTCCCCCACGCCCCACCGGGGTCGCCAGCTGCCCCCCACGAGCGGCTCTCCGGCACGGCCACGGCCCCGGAGGCACAAGGACTTAGCACAGAGAACCAGCCGCTTGGAGCAGAAAAGCAGATGGACTTGTGTTGATCCGCGCCACCAAGCCTGCCCGGAGGGGGAAGGGCGTTGACCAGCCCGCCCGTTCCTCTCTGGAAAGAAAGATGGCGGCCGCACGGGAGCCTTGTGGAAAGCGGGTTTGAGCCGGGCTCGGGGGGGGGAGCAGCGGGGACCTCATGGGAAGGGGGGCTTTGTGGGCCGTCCCCCACGCCCCACCGGGGTCGCCAGCTGCCCCCCACGAGCGGCTCTCCGGCACGGCCACGGCCCCGGAGGCACAAGGACTTAGCACAGAGAACCAGCCGCTTGGAGCAGAAAAGCAGATGGACTTGTGTTGATCCGCGCCACCAAGCCTGCCCGGAGGGGGAAGGGCGTTGACCAGCCCGCCCGTTCCTCTCTGGAAAGAAAGATGGCGGCCGCACGGGAGCCTTGTGGAAAGCGGGTTTGAGCCGGGCTCGGGGGGGGGAGCAGCGGGGACCTCATGGGAAGGGGGGCTTTGTGGGCCGTCCCCCACGCCCCACCGGGGTCGCCAGCTGCCCCCCACGAGCGGCTCTCCGGCACGGCCACGGCCCCGGAGGCACAAGGACTTAGCACAGAGAACCAGCCGCTTGGAGCAGAAAAGCAGATGGACTTGTGTTGATCCGCGCCACCAAGCCTGCCCGGAGGGGGAAGGGCGTTGACCAGCCCGCCCGTTCCTCTCTGGAAAGAAAGATGGCGGCCGCACGGGAGCCTTGTGGAAAGCGGGTTTGAGCCGGGCTCGGGGGGGGGAGCAGCGGGGACCTCATGGGAAGGGGGGCT
The DNA here is from genome assembly GCF_029834395.1 of Sorex fumeus. Lineage (NCBI taxonomy): Eukaryota > Metazoa > Chordata > Mammalia > Eulipotyphla > Soricidae > Sorex > Sorex fumeus. The sequence continues at coordinate 11,431,723 of NW_026606086.1, read as the reverse complement.
TTGTGGGCCGTCCCCCACGCCCCACCGGGGTCGCCAGCTGCCCCCCACGAGCGGCTCTCCGGCACGGCCACGGCCCCGGAGGCACAAGGACTTAGCACAGAGAACCAGCCGCTTGGAGCAGAAAAGCAGATGGACTTGTGTTGATCCGCGCCACCAAGCCTGCCCGGAGGGGGAAGGGCGTTGACCAGCCCGCCCGTTCCTCTCTGGAAAGAAAGATGGCGGCCGCACGGGAGCCTTGTGGAAAGCGGGTTTGAGCCGGGCTCGGGGGGGGGAGCAGCGGGGACCTCATGGGAAGGGGGGCTTTGTGGGCCGTCCCCCACGCCCCACCGGGGTCGCCAGCTGCCCCCCACGAGCGGCTCTCCGGCACGGCCACGGCCCCGGAGGCACAAGGACTTAGCACAGAGAACCAGCCGCTTGGAGCAGAAAAGCAGATGGACTTGTGTTGATCCGCGCCACCAAGCCTGCCCGGAGGGGGAAGGGCGTTGACCAGCCCGCCCGTTCCTCTCTGGAAAGAAAGATGGCGGCCGCACGGGAGCCTTGTGGAAAGCGGGTTTGAGCCGGGCTCGGGGGGGGGAGCAGCGGGGACCTCATGGGAAGGGGGGCTTTGTGGGCCGTCCCCCACGCCCCACCGGGGTCGCCAGCTGCCCCCCACGAGCGGCTCTCCGGCACGGCCACGGCCCCGGAGGCACAAGGACTTAGCACAGAGAACCAGCCGCTTGGAGCAGAAAAGCAGATGGACTTGTGTTGATCCGCGCCACCAAGCCTGCCCGGAGGGGGAAGGGCGTTGACCAGCCCGCCCGTTCCTCTCTGGAAAGAAAGATGGCGGCCGCACGGGAGCCTTGTGGAAAGCGGGTTTGAGCCGGGCTCGGGGGGGGGAGCAGCGGGGACCTCATGGGAAGGGGGGCTTTGTGGGCCGTCCCCCACGCCCCACCGGGGTCGCCAGCTGCCCCCCACGAGCGGCTCTCCGGCACGGCCACGGCCCCGGAGGCACAAGGACTTAGCACAGAGAACCAGCCGCTTGGAGCAGAAAAGCAGATGGACTTGTGTTGATCCGCGCCACCAAGCCTGCCCGGAGGGGGAAGGGCGTTGACCAGCCCGCCCGTTCCTCTCTGGAAAGAAAGATGGCGGCCGCACGGGAGCCTTGTGGAAAGCGGGTTTGAGCCGGGCTCGGGGGGGGGAGCAGCGGGGACCTCATGGGAAGGGGGGCTTTGTGGGCCGTCCCCCACGCCCCACCGGGGTCGCCAGCTGCCCCCCACGAGCGGCTCTCCGGCACGGCCACGGCCCCGGAGGCACAAGGACTTAGCACAGAGAACCAGCCGCTTGGAGCAGAAAAGCAGATGGACTTGTGTTGATCCGCGCCACCAAGCCTGCCCGGAGGGGGAAGGGCGTTGACCAGCCCGCCCGTTCCTCTCTGGAAAGAAAGATGGCGGCCGCACGGGAGCCTTGTGGAAAGCGGGTTTGAGCCGGGCTCGGGGGGGGGAGCAGCGGGGACCTCATGGGAAGGGGGGCTTTGTGGGCCGTCCCCCACGCCCCACCGGGGTCGCCAGCTGCCCCCCACGAGCGGCTCTCCGGCACGGCCACGGCCCCGGAGGCACAAGGACTTAGCACAGAGAACCAGCCGCTTGGAGCAGAAAAGCAGATGGACTTGTGTTGATCCGCGCCACCAAGCCTGCCCGGAGGGGGAAGGGCGTTGACCAGCCCGCCCGTTCCTCTCTGGAAAGAAAGATGGCGGCCGCACGGGAGCCTTGTGGAAAGCGGGTTTGAGCCGGGCTCGGGGGGGGGAGCAGCGGGGACCTCATGGGAAGGGGGGCTTTGTGGGCCGTCCCCCACGCCCCACCGGGGTCGCCAGCTGCCCCCCACGAGCGGCTCTCCGGCACGGCCACGGCCCCGGAGGCACAAGGACTTAGCACAGAGAACCAGCCGCTTGGAGCAGAAAAGCAGATGGACTTGTGTTGATCCGCGCCACCAAGCCTGCCCGGAGGGGGAAGGGCGTTGACCAGCCCGCCCGTTCCTCTCTGGAAAGAAAGATGGCGGCCGCACGGGAGCCTTGTGGAAAGCGGGTTTGAGCCGGGCTCGGGGGGGGGGAGCAGCGGGGACCTCATGGGAAGGGGGGCTTTGTGGGCCGTCCCCCACGCCCCACCGGGGTCGCCAGCTGCCCCCCACGAGCGGCTCTCCGGCACGGCCACGGCCCCGGAGGCACAAGGACTTAGCACAGAGAACCAGCCGCTTGGAGCAGAAAAGCAGATGGACTTGTGTTGATCCGCGCCACCAAGCCTGCCCGGAGGGGGAAGGGCGTTGACCAGCCCGCCCGTTCCTCTCTGGAAAGAAAGATGGCGGCCGCACGGGAGCCTTGTGGAAAGCGGGTTTGAGCCGGGCTCGGGGGGGGGAGCAGCGGGGACCTCATGGGAAGGGGGGCTTTGTGGGCCGTCCCCCACGCCCCACCGGGGTCGCCAGCTGCCCCCCACGAGCGGCTCTCCGGCACGGCCACGGCCCCGGAGGCACAAGGACTTAGCACAGAGAACCAGCCGCTTGGAGCAGAAAAGCAGATGGACTTGTGTTGATCCGCGCCACCAAGCCTGCCCGGAGGGGGAAGGGCGTTGACCAGCCCGCCCGTTCCTCTCTGGAAAGAAAGATGGCGGCCGCACGGGAGCCTTGTGGAAAGCGGGTTTGAGCCGGGCTCGGGGGGGGGGAGCAGCGGGGACCTCATGGGAAGGGGGGCTTTGTGGGCCGTCCCCCACGCCCCACCGGGGTCGCCAGCTGCCCCCCACGAGCGGCTCTCCGGCACGGCCACGGCCCCGGAGGCACAAGGACTTAGCACAGAGAACCAGCCGCTTGGAGCAGAAAAGCAGATGGACTTGTGTTGATCCGCGCCACCAAGCCTGCCCGGAGGGGGAAGGGCGTTGACCAGCCCGCCCGTTCCTCTCTGGAAAGAAAGATGGCGGCCGCACGGGAGCCTTGTGGAAAGCGGGTTTGAGCCGGGCTCGGGGGGGGGAGCAGCGGGGACCTCATGGGAAGGGGGGCTTTGTGGGCCGTCCCCCACGCCCCACCGGGGTCGCCAGCTGCCCCCCACGAGCGGCTCTCCGGCACGGCCACGGCCCCGGAGGCACAAGGACTTAGCACAGAGAACCAGCCGCTTGGAGCAGAAAAGCAGATGGACTTGTGTTGATCCGCGCCACCAAGCCTGCCCGGAGGGGGAAGGGCGTTGACCAGCCCGCCCGTTCCTCTCTGGAAAGAAAGATGGCGGCCGCACGGGAGCCTTGTGGAAAGCGGGTTTGAGCCGGGCTCGGGGGGGGGGAGCAGCGGGGACCTCATGGGAAGGGGGGCTTTGTGGGCCGTCCCCCACGCCCCACCGGGGTCGCCAGCTGCCCCCCACGAGCGGCTCTCCGGCACGGCCACGGCCCCGGAGGCACAAGGACTTAGCACAGAGAACCAGCCGCTTGGAGCAGAAAAGCAGATGGACTTGTGTTGATCCGCGCCACCAAGCCTGCCCGGAGGGGGAAGGGCGTTGACCAGCCCGCCCGTTCCTCTCTGGAAAGAAAGATGGCGGCCGCACGGGAGCCTTGTGGAAAGCGGGTTTGAGCCGGGCTCGGGGGGGGGGAGCAGCGGGGACCTCATGGGAAGGGGGGCTTTGTGGGCCGTCCCCCACGCCCCACCGGGGTCGCCAGCTGCCCCCCACGAGCGGCTCTCCGGCACGGCCACGGCCCCGGAGGCACAAGGACTTAGCACAGAGAACCAGCCGCTTGGAGCAGAAAAGCAGATGGACTTGTGTTGATCCGCGCCACCAAGCCTGCCCGGAGGGGGAAGGGCGTTGACCAGCCCGCCCGTTCCTCTCTGGAAAGAAAGATGGCGGCCGCACGGGAGCCTTGTGGAAAGCGGGTTTGAGCCGGGCTCGGGGGGGGGGAGCAGCGGGGACCTCATGGGAAGGGGGGCTTTGTGGGCCGTCCCCCACGCCCCACCGGGGTCGCCAGCTGCCCCCCACGAGCGGCTCTCCGGCACGGCCACGGCCCCGGAGGCACAAGGACTTAGCACAGAGAACCAGCCGCTTGGAGCAGAAAAGCAGATGGACTTGTGTTGATCCGCGCCACCAAGCCTGCCCGGAGGGGGAAGGGCGTTGACCAGCCCGCCCGTTCCTCTCTGGAAAGAAAGATGGCGGCCGCACGGGAGCCTTGTGGAAAGCGGGTTTGAGCCGGGCTCGGGGGGGGGGAGCAGCGGGGACCTCATGGGAAGGGGGGCTTTGTGGGCCGTCCCCCACGCCCCACCGGGGTCGCCAGCTGCCCCCCACGAGCGGCTCTCCGGCACGGCCACGGCCCCGGAGGCACAAGGACTTAGCACAGAGAACCAGCCGCTTGGAGCAGAAAAGCAGATGGACTTGTGTTGATCCGCGCCACCAAGCCTGCCCGGAGGGGGAAGGGCGTTGACCAGCCCGCCCGTTCCTCTCTGGAAAGAAAGATGGCGGCCGCACGGGAGCCTTGTGGAAAGCGGGTTTGAGCCGGGCTCGGGGGGGGGGAGCAGCGGGGACCTCATGGGAAGGGGGGCTTTGTGGGCCGTCCCCCACGCCCCACCGGGGTCGCCAGCTGCCCCCCACGAGCGGCTCTCCGGCACGGCCACGGCCCCGGAGGCACAAGGACTTAGCACAGAGAACCAGCCGCTTGGAGCAGAAAAGCAGATGGACTTGTGTTGATCCGCGCCACCAAGCCTGCCCGGAGGGGGAAGGGCGTTGACCAGCCCGCCCGTTCCTCTCTGGAAAGAAAGATGGCGGCCGCACGGGAGCCTTGTGGAAAGCGGGTTTGAGCCGGGCTCGGGGGGGGGGAGCAGCGGGGACCTCATGGGAAGGGGGGCTTTGTGGGCCGTCCCCCACGCCCCACCGGGGTCGCCAGCTGCCCCCCACGAGCGGCTCTCCGGCACGGCCACGGCCCCGGAGGCACAAGGACTTAGCACAGAGAACCAGCCGCTTGGAGCAGAAAAGCAGATGGACTTGTGTTGATCCGCGCCACCAAGCCTGCCCGGAGGGGGAAGGGCGTTGACCAGCCCGCCCGTTCCTCTCTGGAAAGAAAGATGGCGGCCGCACGGGAGCCTTGTGGAAAGCGGGTTTGAGCCGGGCTCGGGGGGGGGGAGCAGCGGGGACCTCATGGGAAGGGGGGCTTTGTGGGCCGTCCCCCACGCCCCACCGGGGTCGCCAGCTGCCCCCCACGAGCGGCTCTCCGGCACGGCCACGGCCCCGGAGGCACAAGGACTTAGCACAGAGAACCAGCCGCTTGGAGCAGAAAAGCAGATGGACTTGTGTTGATCCGCGCCACCAAGCCTGCCCGGAGGGGGAAGGGCGTTGACCAGCCCGCCCGTTCCTCTCTGGAAAGAAAGATGGCGGCCGCACGGGAGCCTTGTGGAAAGCGGGTTTGAGCCGGGCTCGGGGGGGGGGAGCAGCGGGGACCTCATGGGAAGGGGGGCTTTGTGGGCCGTCCCCCACGCCCCACCGGGGTCGCCAGCTGCCCCCCACGAGCGGCTCTCCGGCACGGCCACGGCCCCGGAGGCACAAGGACTTAGCACAGAGAACCAGCCGCTTGGAGCAGAAAAGCAGATGGACTTGTGTTGATCCGCGCCACCAAGCCTGCCCGGAGGGGGAAGGGCGTTGACCAGCCCGCCCGTTCCTCTCTGGAAAGAAAGATGGCGGCCGCACGGGAGCCTTGTGGAAAGCGGGTTTGAGCCGGGCTCGGGGGGGGGGAGCAGCGGGGACCTCATGGGAAGGGGGGCTTTGTGGGCCGTCCCCCACGCCCCACCGGGGTCGCCAGCTGCCCCCCACGAGCGGCTCTCCGGCACGGCCACGGCCCCGGAGGCACAAGGACTTAGCACAGAGAACCAGCCGCTTGGAGCAGAAAAGCAGATGGACTTGTGTTGATCCGCGCCACCAAGCCTGCCCGGAGGGGGAAGGGCGTTGACCAGCCCGCCCGTTCCTCTCTGGAAAGAAAGATGGCGGCCGCACGGGAGCCTTGTGGAAAGCGCGTTTGAGCCGGGCTCGGGGGGGGGGAGCAGCGGGGACCTCATGGGAAGGGGGGCTTTGTGGGCCGTCCCCCACGCCCCACCGGGGTCGCCAGCTGCCCCCCACGAGCGGCTCTCCGGCACGGCCACGGCCCCGGAGGCACAAGGACTTAGCACAGAGAACCAGCCGCTTGGAGCAGAAAAGCAGATGGACTTGTGTTGATCCGCGCCACCAAGCCTGCCCGGAGGGGGAAGGGCGTTGACCAGCCCGCCCGTTCCTCTCTGGAAAGAAAGATGGCGGCCGCACGGGAGCCTTGTGGAAAGCGGGTTTGAGCCGGGCTCGGGGGGGGGGAGCAGCGGGGACCTCATGGGAAGGGGGGCTTTGTGGGCCGTCCCCCACGCCCCACCGGGGTCGCCAGCTGCCCCCCACGAGCGGCTCTCCGGCACGGCCACGGCCCCGGAGGCACAAGGACTTAGCACAGAGAACCAGCCGCTTGGAGCAGAAAAGCAGATGGACTTGTGTTGATCCGCGCCACCAAGCCTGCCCGGAGGGGGAAGGGCGTTGACCAGCCCGCCCGTTCCTCTCTGGAAAGAAAGATGGCGGCCGCACGGGAGCCTTGTGGAAAGCGGGTTTGAGCCGGGCTCGGGGGGGGGGAGCAGCGGGGACCTCATGGGAAGGGGGGCTTTGTGGGCCGTCCCCCACGCCCCACCGGGGTCGCCAGCTGCCCCCCACGAGCGGCTCTCCGGCACGGCCACGGCCCCGGAGGCACAAGGACTTAGCACAGAGAACCAGCCGCTTGGAGCAGAAAAGCAGATGGACTTGTGTTGATCCGCGCCACCAAGCCTGCCCGGAGGGGGAAGGGCGTTGACCAGCCCGCCCGTTCCTCTCTGGAAAGAAAGATGGCGGCCGCACGGGAGCCTTGTGGAAAGCGGGTTTGAGCCGGGCTCGGGGGGGGGAGCAGCGGGGACCTCATGGGAAGGGGGGCTTTGTGGGCCGTCCCCCACGCCCCACCGGGGTCGCCAGCTGCCCCCCACGAGCGGCTCTCCGGCACGGCCACGGCCCCGGAGGCACAAGGACTTAGCACAGAGAACCAGCCGCTTGGAGCAGAAAAGCAGATGGACTTGTGTTGATCCGCGCCACCAAGCCTGCCCGGAGGGGGAAGGGCGTTGACCAGCCCGCCCGTTCCTCTCTGGAAAGAAAGATGGCGGCCGCACGGGAGCCTTGTGGAAAGCGGGTTTGAGCCGGGCTCGGGGGGGGGGAGCAGCGGGGACCTCATGGGAAGGGGGGCTTTGTGGGCCGTCCCCCACGCCCCACCGGGGTCGCCAGCTGCCCCCCACGAGCGGCTCTCCGGCACGGCCACGGCCCCGGAGGCACAAGGACTTAGCACAGAGAACCAGCCGCTTGGAGCAGAAAAGCAGATGGACTTGTGTTGATCCGCGCCACCAAGCCTGCCCGGAGGGGGAAGGGCGTTGACCAGCCCGCCCGTTCCTCTCTGGAAAGAAAGATGGCGGCCGCACGGGAGCCTTGTGGAAAGCGGGTTTGAGCCGGGCTCGGGGGGGGGAGCAGCGGGGACCTCATGGGAAGGGGGGCTTTGTGGGCCGTCCCCCACGCCCCACCGGGGTCGCCAGCTGCCCCCCACGAGCGGCTCTCCGGCACGGCCACGGCCCCGGAGGCACAAGGACTTAGCACAGAGAACCAGCCGCTTGGAGCAGAAAAGCAGATGGACTTGTGTTGATCCGCGCCACCAAGCCTGCCCGGAGGGGGAAGGGCGTTGACCAGCCCGCCCGTTCCTCTCTGGAAAGAAAGATGGCGGCCGCACGGGAGCCTTGTGGAAAGCGGGTTTGAGCCGGGCTCGGGGGGGGGAGCAGCGGGGACCTCATGGGAAGGGGGGCTTTGTGGGCCGTCCCCCACGCCCCACCGGGGTCGCCAGCTGCCCCCCACGAGCGGCTCTCCGGCACGGCCACGGCCCCGGAGGCACAAGGACTTAGCACAGAGAACCAGCCGCTTGGAGCAGAAAAGCAGATGGACTTGTGTTGATCCGCGCCACCAAGCCTGCCCGGAGGGGGAAGGGCGTTGACCAGCCCGCCCGTTCCTCTCTGGAAAGAAAGATGGCGGCCGCACGGGAGCCTTGTGGAAAGCGGGTTTGAGCCGGGCTCGGGGGGGGGGAGCAGCGGGGACCTCATGGGAAGGGGGGCTTTGTGGGCCGTCCCCCACGCCCCACCGGGGTCGCCAGCTGCCCCCCACGAGCGGCTCTCCGGCACGGCCACGGCCCCGGAGGCACAAGGACTTAGCACAGAGAACCAGCCGCTTGGAGCAGAAAAGCAGATGGACTTGTGTTGATCCGCGCCACCAAGCCTGCCCGGAGGGGGAAGGGCGTTGACCAGCCCGCCCGTTCCTCTCTGGAAAGAAAGATGGCGGCCGCACGGGAGCCTTGTGGAAAGCGGGTTTGAGCCGGGCTCGGGGGGGGGGAGCAGCGGGGACCTCATGGGAAGGGGGGCTTTGTGGGCCGTCCCCCACGCCCCACCGGGGTCGCCAGCTGCCCCCCACGAGCGGCTCTCCGGCACGGCCACGGCCCCGGAGGCACAAGGACTTAGCACAGAGAACCAGCCGCTTGGAGCAGAAAAGCAGATGGACTTGTGTTGATCCGCGCCACCAAGCCTGCCCGGAGGGGGAAGGGCGTTGACCAGCCCGCCCGTTCCTCTCTGGAAAGAAAGATGGCGGCCGCACGGGAGCCTTGTGGAAAGCGGGTTTGAGCCGGGCTCGGGGGGGGGGAGCAGCGGGGACCTCATGGGAAGGGGGGCTTTGTGGGCCGTCCCCCACGCCCCACCGGGGTCGCCAGCTGCCCCCCACGAGCGGCTCTCCGGCACGGCCACGGCCCCGGAGGCACAAGGACTTAGCACAGAGAACCAGCCGCTTGGAGCAGAAAAGCAGATGGACTTGTGTTGATCCGCGCCACCAAGCCTGCCCGGAGGGGGAAGGGCGTTGACCAGCCCGCCCGTTCCTCTCTGGAAAGAAAGATGGCGGCCGCACGGGAGCCTTGTGGAAAGCGGGTTTGAGCCGGGCTCGGGGGGGGGAGCAGCGGGGACCTCATGGGAAGGGGGGCTTTGTGGGCCGTCCCCCACGCCCCACCGGGGTCGCCAGCTGCCCCCCACGAGCGGCTCTCCGGCACGGCCACGGCCCCGGAGGCACAAGGACTTAGCACAGAGAACCAGCCGCTTGGAGCAGAAAAGCAGATGGACTTGTGTTGATCCGCGCCACCAAGCCTGCCCGGAGGGGGAAGGGCGTTGACCAGCCCGCCCGTTCCTCTCTGGAAAGAAAGATGGCGGCCGCACGGGAGCCTTGTGGAAAGCGGGTTTGAGCCGGGCTCGTGGGGGGGAGCAGTGGGGACCTCATGGGAAGGGGGGCTTTGTGGGCCGTCCCCCACGCCCCACCGGGGTCGCCAGCTGCCCCCCACGAGCGGCTCTCCGGCACGGCCACGGCCCCGGAGGCACAAGGACTTAGCACAGAGAACCAGCCGCTTGGAGCAGAAAAGCAGATGGACTTGTGTTGATCCGCGCCACCAAGCCTGCCCGGAGGGGGAAGGGCGTTGACCAGCCCGCCCGTTCCTCTCTGGAAAGAAAGATGGCGGCCGCACGGGAGCCTTGTGGAAAGCGGGTTTGAGCCGGGCTCGGGGGGGGGAGCAGCGGGGACCTCATGGGAAGGGGGGCTTTGTGGGCCGTCCCCCACGCCCCACCGGGGTCGCCAGCTGCCCCCCACGAGCGGCTCTCCGGCACGGCCACGGCCCCGGAGGCACAAGGACTTAGCACAGAGAACCAGCCGCTTGGAGCAGAAAAGCAGATGGACTTGTGTTGATCCGCGCCACCAAGCCTGCCCGGAGGGGGAAGGGCGTTGACCAGCCCGCCCGTTCCTCTCTGGAAAGAAAGATGGCGGCCGCACGGGAGCCTTGTGGAAAGCGGGTTTGAGCCGGGCTCGGGGGGTGGAGCAGCGGGGACCTCATGGGAAGGGGGGCTTTGTGGGCCGTCCCCCACGCCCCACCGGGGTCGCCAGCTGCCCCCCACGAGCGGCTCTCCGGCACGGCCACGACTCCAGGACACAGAAACCAATCTCTTAACTAGCTAACTTTTAATAGAAATTCTCCAGGGTCAATAAGTAAAATAGCAGAAATTCAAAACCGCGCGGCCGCTATCGCGGCCACGCGACATCATTTTATTCTTAAACCAAGTTGTAGAAAGCAAATCATTTCACAACGCTGTTTCAGCATGTCTGATGGGGGGGGGGGGGTGGGTCGTAAACTCTTAACAATAATTGTGCATCTTCTATCGAAATAATCTATCTAGTCAAAGTGGATAGAGTATTAACTAGAACTCATCTACCTCACAAGAATTGGGAGGGGTGGGAGGTGGGGGTCTATTGGGGTTCGGGGTTAAAAATGAGTATTGGTAAAGGGAAATGTGTTCGGTATCTACATGACTGAGACCTGAACCCGAAAGCTCTGTAACTTTTCCCACAGTGATTCAATAAATAAATAAATTATAAAAAAAAAAAAAAGTGATAGAAACTCATAGTATTACATAATATTCCTGGAAAATGATTACAATGTATTTTAAAATAGACTGCGCTTTAGTAAATCCTTTCACTAGAAACTGTAGTATCTATACAACATCAAGAGGTTTAAATTAATTTAGTGGATGCCTACTATATGCAGTTTTGGCTCATTTGGGGAACAGTTTGAGTGATGATTAAACATTAACTAATGTTTGGCATATGATTAATTCCATCTCTTTATGCAACTAGAGTTAATAGAACTGTTTCTTAAGATAAATGTGTGGCAAAAGGAGCTTCTTATTATGACTCATTGCTAAATGAAGAAGCATTGCATCAATAGTACTGCAAGAAGGTATCTTGAGTTCTAACAACAGCATAAGATACTTTATATATTTTATGCAAATTAATAGTTATTTTTGTGTTATAATATGTAAAATGGCATTATTCTTTCTCGAATGGATTAAACTCTATGTGGATAGAGAGTTTAACAGATTTGAGTTTCCTGCTCATTAATCAAAATTAAGTACACTATGAATTAAAATCATTTTTATGATTCAATTTTTCAGTAGAAATATCAGTAAAACAACGGTATTCATAGACAAAGAAGAAAAGTTCGGCAATATAATATTGTTTCTATAAGGGAAAACAACACAAACAACTAAGAGTAAGTAGACTGGAACAAATAGAAATATGTAGGCTTTATAAAAGGTCTTCAATCTTGTTACAAGATTGCATGCATACGATAGAAAAAATTACTACCATATGCATAGTCAGCATGCATATGGTAGAAAAATTTCCAAACTGGCAACAGTTATTAGACATTTGGCTAAACTTTCCAACCACTGAATCTTAGGTACCTTTAGAGGTAATTTTATCTCTTTCCCCCCTTCTTGGTGGGGGGTGATGGGATTGTTTTTGAGCAATAACACTGGGGTAGGGCGTTTGCCTTGCACGTGGCCGACTTGGCTGACCTGAATTTGATTCCTCTGCCCCTCTTGGAGAGCCCGGAAAGCTACCGAGAGTATCTCGCCTGCATGGCAAAGCCTGGCAAGCTACCTGTGACATATTCAATATGCCAAACACAGTAACAGCAGGTCTCACAATGGGCCCACTCAAGCAAATCGATGAACAAGGGGAGGACAGTGCTACAGTGCTACCTTTTATAAGATCTATATCTAGTCTAAGTAGTGGTGGACAAATATTTTCTCCTAGTCTGTGAGGGTGTCATTTGCGGGAGAGCAGGGCACACCTAGCTATGCTCACAGCTTATTCCTGGTGTGTTCGGGGAGACCATCTGGGGTGCCAGGGGTCAAATCTAGGTCAACCACGTGAAAGGCAAGTGACTTACCTAACATACTATCAGTTCAACCCCATGTGGGTTGTCTTTTTGTCTTAGGCATCATTTTTTTTTTTGCATCACACAATGCTTCTTAATTTGATTAATCTCATTTGTTTATTTTTGCTTCTGTTTGCTTGATAGATGGCATTTAGTCATTGAAGATTTAAAGTCATGAAGGATTCTGTGTATGTATTCCTCGATATGCTTAAGGATTCAGATCTGATAAGAAAGTCTTTAATGCATTTTGAATTGACTTTTGTGTAAGGTGTGAGATAGGGGTCAAGTTCACTTATTTATATAGTGGTTGACCAGTTTTCCTAGTAACACTGTTGAAGAAGCTTTCCTTGCTCCAAAAAAGCTGTCCTTGCTACAAAAATTGCCCTTCAAGGGTTGGAAAGGTAGTACACTGGGTAAGGTGTTTGCCTTACATGCTGCTGACCCAGGTCTAATCTCCAGCACCCCATATGGTTCTACAAGCACCACCAGATGTCATTCATGAGCACAGAATCAACAGTAAGCCCTGAACATAGCTGGGTGTTACCAAACAAAAAAATATGCTTTACTACTTATGATCAGGGAAACGCAAATCAATACAACTGTAAAATGTCACCTCATAGCAGTAAGATTGGAAAACACACACACACACACACACACACACACACAAACAAAAACTATAAGGGCCAACGTGAATGTGGAGAAAAAAAGGAACTCTCATCTGCTCAGCGTGACACTCTTCATAATTACTAAGGTCTGGAACAACCCAAATGTCCAATAAAAGATGAGTGGATAAAGTGGTATAGATACATGATGGAACGCTACTAAGAAAAGATGAAAATTCTAAGAAAAGATGAAATCATGCAATTTACTGCTTGTTGGACAGTACTTGAGGGTATCATGCTTGGTGAACTGAGTCAGGAGGAGGAAAATAGATATAGGATAATCACTTTCAGCTGTGGAATATAAAGAACCATAGCAAGGGAAAAACAAATTTCCAAAGGAAATAGAACCTGAGAGTTTGTCTACAGAACTGAACTTAGCTTGGGCAAAATAGGCAGTGTATCTGAGAAGTCCTTGAGACATTGATGGAGGGTAGCAAATACTCTGATAGTGGACATTGTATTGGAATGATCCATACATGAAATTATCAGAAACAGTATTGTAAATCATATTACCTCAACAAAAATGAGAAAAAAATTAGTAGGATGCTAACATGTTTGGTGAAGAGATAAGCTAGCGAAGAAGAATCTGTGATGGATAAAATACATTATGAAACTAAAAAAGGTGGTTTATAGTCATTTAAAAAGTGGGGATATTTTTGCAAAAAAAATTGAGTTCACTGAGGAAAGAATAAGAAAAGACAACAGCTAGTGCAAATGAGGTACACAAAAGATCTAGATGGGGAAGAATAAGAACTTTTCCTGAGGCCAGGAAATAGTGCCCATGTGATGCAGACAGCCAAGACAGGTTAGATTTCTGGCAACATGTATGGCTCTTGAGCACGGTCAGGAATTATGTCTGAGTACAAAGCTAAGAATAAACTCTGAGTCTACTTGGTATATCCCGGAAACACGAACAAAATTAAAAGAAATTTAAAAAATTACTCGATTACTCTCACGAAAAAATATTCCACTGAGTTATTACTACCAATGCAAGTATCTACAACATTCTACTGTTCCCTTATACAAGGAGAAGAAATTACAATGCTCTGTTTTTTAACATGCGAGCATCAATCACTTCCCTTTTCCATCTTTAATAAGTTAGCATCTTTAATTATATTTATCTAATAATCTATTTAAAGTCAGGGAGCTTTACATGTTTCTGTCAATAAAGTTAGCTACACATACTGGACACATGTAAGACTTAAAGACAAGTTAGAACTAGATGAAAGGAACAAGTGACTAATGAATTAGCTGAAACTTCATTATACGCTCATCAGCACACTTGTACATTTAAAACTCACAACTTACACTGCAGCAATTTATACTTGACATGATTGACACTATAGGAAGAACAAATATGGTCATAATATCTATGAAGTATTAATTCTAAGATATCCCTGCCTCCAAAAATTTTATCTCCTCTGATATTTCATTCATGTTCCACCACATAAAAATGTACTAAATTTTCATACCAATATAATATAAAATCTAGTATATAATTGATGCCACTTTCTCTTTAGTATTCTTGCACTCTTTCTGAGTGCATACTCTGGAATTCAATAAACAGCTAGTCCTCTATTTCTGTGATTTGCTCTTGTATCAAGATTCTAGACTCCAAATGCAGAATAAATTCTTTGGTCCTTACTATGATTTTCCTTTATCAAACAGTGCAGGGATAGCCAAATCTTATTTATAATAAACAAAGAAAAATAGAAAGTCAGAATAAAACTTTTTTGGGGGTCTTTTTGGGTCACACCCGGCGATGCACAGGGCTTACTCCTGGCTCTGCACTCAGGAATTATCCCTGGCGGTGCTCAGGGGACCATATGGGAGGCTGGGAATCGAACCCGGGTTGGCGGCTTGCAAGGCAAACGCCCTACCCACTGTGCTATTGCTCCAACCCTGAGAATAAAACTTTCAATTAGAGGATAAATTTTTTCTCTGGATTGAGCATGTAACAAAAAATAGATCACAATATTTTAAATGAAATTAATTCTTCAACGTGTGCAGTAACATATAAAACCAGAAATTTAGATATTAATACTAGAATGCATACTAAATAATGAGAAATACAAAAGAAAATTTTAGGGCTGGAGAGATAATACATCAGGTAAGATTATTATTTGCCTAGTGATTTTCCGTGATCCCCTTAATCATAACCAGCAGTCACCCCTGAGCACAAACTCAGGAGTAAGCCCTGAGCACAACTGAGTGTGGTCCAAAGACAAAACAAGAAAGAAAGAAAGAAAGAAAGAAAGGAAGGAAGGAAGGAAGGAAGGAAGGAGAAAAGAAGGAGGGAGAAAGAAAGGAATAAGTAAATGAAGGAAGGAAGGAAGAAAAGAGAAAATAGAAGGAAAAATAGAAAGAGGAAAGAAAGAAGGAAAGAGAAAGAAAGAAAAAGAATGAGAAGAAAGAAAAAGAGAAAACGAGAAGGAAAGAAAAAAGAAAGGTTAAAAAATAGAATGGATTAAATATCTACAAGGGACTATTGCATATGTGCATGGATATGAATGATCTGGGTTCCATCTCAGGCACTGCAGAAGATATTGGACTCAGTTAAAATATGATGAAAAAAAAGGAGCAAATTATTAAATTCTAAGTTGCTAAGGAAAAAATTGTTGTAAATGAAAATTTAATAAGAGAAATTGAGTAAAGTCAGCAAAAAACGTCAGAAGACTAGAAAGGAGACAATGATGTTGAAACAAAAGTCATGTAAGAGACATTCTACTTATATTTAAAATTTGAATTGATGAAGCAGAAAATCAAAACAACAAAACTGTGAGAGGAACTTTGCAGAAATAAAAGTCTTCCATCTACATGTTAAAATAACCTATAGGAAACCCTAGAAAATTCATAATAATTAATAATCAAGTTCATGACATGTATTAGAAAACCATAGACTTAGTTTCATTTTTGGGGGAGGTTTTGGGCAACACCTGATTGTGATCAGGCTTGCTCCTGACTCTTAGCTCAGGGATTACTACTGGAGAGATTGGGGGATCACATGGGGTGTCGGGGTTCAAAACCTGAGTGGGTTAATGTAAGGCAAGTTCCCTATCCTCTATACTATGTCTTTGGCCCCCAAACAATTAGACTTTCATGATACTTGAAATGTCTCAGACATTTCAGGAAAAAAATATACAAATCAACAACTAACAGCTTATACAGAATTAAGAAAATTCTACTTACATTTGGCTTTCCAGATGCCATGCATAGACAAAAATAATGGATGAATACTTCAAAGAAGCAATTAAAAACATACTTTAAATACAGAATTGGGGTTTGCAAATCTTTTAATAGCAGGAAGGAGATATGGTGGGGGTATAGAGGAAGAAATGGTATGTAACTTACCCAGGATAGTGATGGAGAGTAATGAACACACTGATGGTAAATAATTTTGTACACAGCAAGCATAAAATTGAATATTTGTTGGGACTGGACTGAGCTATCAGGATGACCCCATGCAGACTGTACCATACGAAGGGCAGAAACATAGGGACTCATGGTAATGGGCGAGATTTCTCATGTGTCCTGACTGGGGACGTGCAAGGCAGAAGTCCTAACTTTTTTGTTATCGCTCCAGCAATATGCTAGATGTGCTCCCACATGTATCAAAATTCTGTTTCTGCTCCAAGCATTGTGCAAAGCCCTGTGGAAGTTATAACAAATGAAAATTTGAGCTCTCATCTTTCGAAGATCTGTGAAGTATTTAAAGTAGGGAAGTGTGGGTTGCATAACGCTGCACTCAGGATGTGGGGTGACTGATGACATTATTAGGGTAGATTTTCATCCACCTGATTGATATCCTTATATAAAGGAGGACTTTAGAGATGGGAAAAATCAGAGATAATATCATGTTAAATATTCACAACACCTAGCATTGTTTTGCATTTTCCATCACTCTGGGAACAGCAGTTCTATGCATATGAAAAGGGTTTCATATTCCCTAACCTCTGTGAAGATCAGGCCTTCTTCATGCATTATCCTCATACTAATTGTAGAGTTTGGCAATACCTGTGGTTGGAAAGTCAATAGTGTTTTGAGGAATAGGTTTCATGCTCTGAGGTGTGGGTTTCTCCTTTACCCACTCTTCCACAAATGAACTTCCAAGATCACCCTCGGGCATTTTGTTTCCAGTCTGTTCTCTGTCTTTGTTGTCATGTGTTGCCTAGAGGAAGGAATTAGTATCCTGTTTACGATGTACTGATGTCACTGGGATTTACTTTAACAAATAAAACTTGGGTCTTCTATGCCATGATGATTTAATCAGGGCAGCGCTCAGTGGAGCTCAGGAGCCTGTGGTACAGAGGCATGACCTCAGGACTCCATACGTGCGGGGTGCATGCTCTGCCACTTAAATTCTCTCTCTGGTCATGTGTCATGATTCTGTTTTGTTTTTGTATGGGGTCACACTTGACTGTGTTCAGGGTTTTCAGTCCTGGATCTGTGCTCAAGGATTACTCCTGGTGGTGTTTGAAGGACCGTAGTGGGTGCTGGGCATCAAATCTGGATTGGCCACATGTGAAGCAATTGCCCTACCTCTTGTACCATCTATCTGGCTCCTATGCCAAGATAAAAATAAATTAATTCCTTTATTGATGGTGGTTTACAACCATATTATATAACATATCAGGCTATGTATTTGGGCTATAATGTAATTTAGTTGAAATTTAGTCCCCTCCCAAGTTAAAATGCTGACACGGCTCAGGTTAAAACAATTTTTCTGTAATTTTTAGCTACTGCATCAGAGCTATGCCATTTTCAGAAGTAGTTTTCAGCTATCTGATGTGTTTAATTTTTGTAGACTAAATTTTGCATTTTGTAGCCTTATGCCTTGTTCTGTGCCCAAGGATCTTCTGGTGAGGCTCACGGAGTCCTAGGTGGTTTTGGGGATAAAAATCGAAGGACTCTTTATTTAATAAAAGAATAAATCAACTTTTACATAATGCAATGGATTAATGGATTTCCACATTAAAGGAAAGAATATGGAACTGGAATTCACCTACTGAGGGACTAGCTAAATACTTGAAACAACTGCTAACAGGTTTTAAGGAGGACATTGCCAGCAATACAATAGTAGTCAGAGACTTCAGCATTGCCTTATCACCTCTGGATAGATCAACAAGAAAAAACTCAGCAAGGAATCACTGGCTTTGAAGGAAGAAATAGAAGAGAGAGGGCTAACAGACTTATGCAGGGCTTTATACCCCCAGAAGAAAGAATATACATTTTTTCCAGTGCACATGGAACATTCTCTAAAATAGATCACATGCTG
Source organism: Sorex fumeus (assembly GCF_029834395.1). Lineage (NCBI taxonomy): Eukaryota > Metazoa > Chordata > Mammalia > Eulipotyphla > Soricidae > Sorex > Sorex fumeus. The sequence continues at coordinate 11,413,931 of NW_026606086.1, read as the reverse complement.
TGTCACAGAACATGACTCAATAGAATGAGGAAGATAGAAGTTGTATCAACTATCTTTTCAGACCACAATGTGCTGAAGATAGAAGTGAATCACACACAGACGTGAAGAACCAAATCAAAAACCTGGAAATTAAACAACTCAATGTTGAACAATAAGTGGGTAAGGAAGGAAGTCAAGGATAAAATCAAAGCGTCTTTAACAAATGGTGCTGGCATAACTGGATAAGTACATGAAAAAAACTGGACTTAGACCTCAACTAAATACCATGCACAAAAGTCAGATCAAAATGAATTAAAGACCTCAACATCAGACCAGAATCCATAAGGTACATTGAAGACAATGTCAGCAAAACCCTCCACAATATTGAGGCTAACGGTATCTTCAGAGATGACATGACACTGACCATCCAAGTGGAAACACAGATAAAAAATGGGACTATATTAAACTAAGAAGCTTCTGTACCACAAAAGATACAGTGACCAAAATACAGAGACAGTCTACAGAATGGGAAAGGATATTCACCCAGTACCCATCCTACAAGGGGTTGATATCAAGGATATACAAAGCACTGGTTGAACTCTACAAGAAGAAAACATCCAACCCCATCAAAAATGGGGTGATGAAATGAACAGAAACTTTCTCAAAGCAGAAATCTGAATGGCAAAAAGGCACATTAGAAAATGCTCCACATCATTAATCACCAGGGAGATGCATAACAAAACAACAATGAGATATCATCTCACCACAGAGACTGGTCCACATCCAAAAGAACAAAAGCAACCTGTGTTGGCGGGGATGTGGAAAGAAAGGAACTCTCCTTCACTGGTGGTGGGAATGCCGACTGGTTCAGTGCTTCTGGAAAACAGTATGGACAATTCTCAAAAAATTAGAAATTGAGCTCCCATTTGACCCAGCAATACCACTCCTGGGAATATATCCTGGAGAGGCAAAAAGTATAGTCAAAATTATATATTCACTTCTATGTTCATTTCTGCACTATTCACAATAGCCAAAATCTGGAAAAAACCCAAATGCCCGAGAACCAATGACTGGTTAAAGAAACTTTAGTATACATCTACACAATGGAATACTATGCAGCAGTTAGAATTGATGAAGTCATGAAATTTGCAAACAAGTAGTTCTACATGGAAAATATCATGCTAAGTGAAGTGAGTCAGAAAAATAGGGACAGACCTAGAAAGATTGCACTCATCTGGGGAATATAAAGTAACAGAATGGGAGATGAACACCCAAGATAGTTGAGATATGTACCAGGAGGTCTGCTCCACAGCTTGGAAGCCGGCAGCACATGCTGGGTGAAAAGGCAGCTCATATAGAGAAGGTAACACCAAGTAAAGGGATTTGGAGGACTTACTAGGGATGTGAGATGCGTGCTGAGAGTAGACTATAAACTGAATATAATGGCCACTCAATACCTCTAATTGCAAACCACAGCACCCTAAAGGAAAGAGAGAGCAGAAGGGAATGCCCTGACATAGAGGTGGGGTGGGGTGGGGCGGGGGAGATGGGGGGGTGAGAGGGCAACTGAGTTCATTGGTGGTGGAGAATGGGCACTGGTGGAGGAATGGGTACTTGATCATTGTATAACTGAAACCCAAACACGAAAGTTTGTAAGCCTATAACTGTACCTCATGGTGTCTCACTAATTAAAATAAAAAAGAATATGGAACTGGAGAAGAATGTATTGGATTAGGAATTAGTCAATAAAGACAGTATAAATTCAGTTTCATAAATTAAGTTTACACATAAACTGGGATGTTGGAATAAGGATATCACATACAAATTTATTGCTAGTTAATGTGGAAATAGTTTTGTTTTAAGATTAGTTTTATTTTATAACATGTGGAAGTATTTTAATGAAAAATGATTATATGACTGTTACATTATTGTAAAAAAATTTAAACTGTAAGTAGATAATATGACCATTTCCTTTTACCAATTCTTCTCCCAAATTTCCTGTCTCAGTTCTTATCTCTGAATAAAACTACTCCTATTTGAATCACTCATATTTATTCTATATTCATTTTAAAATGTTGAAAGATAAATGTTGTTTTATGCCTTCAAATAGAATTTTGTCATGTTATTTGTTTTGCAATTAGCTTAAAAAGCTCTCCAAGATCTTTTTTTAGTGCGGCTTATTGTGAATTCATAGGCTGTGTATATGCATTTGTTTAACCATTCCCCTTTATGTGGAAAGATTGCATATATTTTTTAGTTAATACAAAAAGGAATGAAGTCTATTTGCAAATATGTAAAATAAACACATACAAAAATGTGAAATTTCCAGGTTGAAATGAGTATTTTATTAAAAATATTAATCAAACCCAACAAATTGCTTTAAAATGTTTTATCATTGGATTGGAGTGATAGGACAGTAGGTAGAGTGCTTACCTTGCTCTTGGCCAACCTATGTTCAATCCCTGGTGCCACATATGGTCTCCCCATGCCAATTTCACCAGGAATGATCATTGAGGGGAGATCCAGATATACGCCCTGAGCACAGCCAGTGTGGTCCCACTCCCTTAAAATGTTCCATCTTATACTACCTCAACAACAACATATATTTATTTCTCTATATCTTTTCCAGGACTTTATAATTTTCTAATCTTTGCAATTTTTATCAAATGGATGGAAAAAATATTAGTCATCAATGCCCCATTTACCTGCATCATAATAGTGATCATATTTTCAAATTTATTGAGCAGTTTGGTTTTGTGAATTCCCAGTTTTGATGATGTACTCGATTTTATATTGTGTTACTGAAACATTTGTTTTTAATCAGAAGAGTTTAAAAATATGTACACTAAAGAAAAAATATTGTGATTCTGTAGTAAACATTTTCTTCCAAATTCATTTCTCTCTTATCTTGCTGTGAATTTTGAAATTAATTTTTTGATGTATTAAATTTCAATGGGCTGGAGTGATAGCACAGTGGGTAGGGCATTTGTCTTGCCGACCCAGGTTCAATTCCTCCATCCCTCTCGGAGCGTCTGGCAAACTACCGAGAGTATCCTGCCTGCACGCAGAGCCTGGCAAGCTTCTGCTGGTGTTTTCAATATGCGAAAACCAGTAACAACAAGTCTCACAATGGAGACATTACTGGTGCCCAGTCGAGCAAATCAATGAACAACGGGAGGACAGTGCTGCAGTGCTAAATCTCACTGGCATGGCTCATTATGTTCTGGAATATATTTAAGAAGCATTGATCTTTCTCTGTACTTAATGAAATAAATGTTACTCTTTCTAACACTGAGCTCAAAACTAATGTGAATATTTCAAACCAATTTTAAAGTTAAGGAATTTCTATGAATTCCTATTATCACATACTAAAATAACATAGAATATAAGGGAAGGCATAAAGTTTAACAACTACATATTATCCATCTGTTTAAAAGAACTCGCTGAATGTATTTATATCAGTGACTTGAATTAATGAGTCTCAATGATGATTTGACCTACTTTTTCAAATTCCTTTCTCTATTTTTTCTACCTCAGGATGTAAAGGAAAATCTATGTTTTAATTTTATTAATAAATGTAATAACAATAATAGTTTTTACAAAAACTTGTAAAAATGTTTCATGTAAATTTTGAAAGTTTTAAAAATTCAATATTACAAAACTACTTGCAAAACTGAGGTGTCAATATCCCTTCACCATTCTACATAGGATCCTTCACTTTCACTCTTCAACATCCTAAATTTAGTCGTAACTCTATGGTTTATATTCATTGGACTATTATTTTTTAAATAATAATGTAGGCGGGGGTCACACCCACCAACTGGCCCCCTGGTGCCGTGTAATCCCATCAACAGCCAAGACTCAGAGACTATAAAAACCAGCTCCCAGAACCGCGACATCTTATTATGACATCTTATTATCTCATTCCTACTTTGGACAAACTGGCAGGCTACTGAATGTAACCTGCCCACACGGCAGAGTCTGGCAAACTCCCCGTGGCGTACCCAATATGCCAAATACCAGTAACAATGATGGGTCTCATTCTCCTAAAGAGCCTTGAATATAGCACTTTTTTAAAAATCTCAGGGCTAGGATGAAGGAGATGTTACTGACCCTGCTTGAGGCAATCGACGAATAACAGGATGGTCGTTATTCGTGATTCGTGAATAATGTAGGAGTACTGCTATTTGTTCAGCCCTTGGTTAAGCTGATTGAATTGGGCATGAACTCCACATTACTTTTTTTTTAAATTGTATCACCACGAGATAGAGTTACAAAGCTTTCATTTTTGAGATTCAGAGTCTTCTATCCTAGAGTTTTAAGGCAAGTATTGCACTTGCTAGGATGGTGATGGGCAACATCCTTATGATGTTGGGAAGACAGGAGGAGTAGGTGCTTTTCACTTTGCCTTGGTGGATGCAGACGCTCAGTGGTGGAGCAATAGCATATTGGGTAGGGTATTTGTCTTGCATGTGGCAGACTTGGCTAACCCAGGTTTGATTCTTCCGCCCCTCTCGGAGAACCTGGCAAGCTACCAAGAGTATCTCGCCCGCATGGCAAAACCTGGCAAGCTCCCCATGGTGTATTCCATATGTCAAACACAGTAACAACAAGTCTCACAATAGAGTCTTACTGGTGCCTGCTTGAGCAAATCGATGAACAACGGGAGGACAGTGCTACAGTGCTACCTTCCAGTTTGGGGACTGAAGGAACGCTTTATTTAATTTCTTGCAGTTTCCTATTTTCTGGTTGGAATGATCTTATAACCTCAATTTATGTTTCCCAGCACTTCTAGAAATTAAGCAATAACAATTTCGCTATGTTAAATTCTACCCACTTGAAACATGAGTGAACTCTTCATGACTCAGAGGACTTTTCTACTTCTACCTGCCGTGTGGTAGAGGTGCCAGAAGTAAATTTGTCCTATCCTCAACTCTGATTCAAATCCTTATTCTCTTGAACTTTCCAGAGATGAGTACTTTGCAGACAACCTCCTCTGGCCAGAATGAAGGCCAGGAAAGGAGTCGAATCTTCTTATTTACATCTGCATTCTCTATGAGCTTTCTGAGAGTTTATACCTCTTCAAGTCTGTTTGGTGTTTCTGGGGAAGGAAAATACATTGTGGATTTCACTAAACATATTATAAATTCATAAATTCATGAATTTAAGTAAATTTATGCAAGCATAAATTCATTGAATTACTAGCTTTAATGTTGATTATAGAGAAAAATGTGAATGAAAAACAGAGTTGAGGAAAGTTTGAAGAAGTCCCGTGGATTTATAAAGCTAATAAAATAGATCTAAGATCTGAAGTCAGATTATCAGATTCCTAGCCAGGTATTTTTATTTTTCTATTTATCCTAAGCAAAACAAAACAAAACAAAAAAACAAAAAAAATAGCTGCAATGTTGGCGGAAAGAAGACTGGATTTGACTGACTGTAAAGTTGATAGCATTATAAATAAATTTGTAACACTTATTTCTCGAGAAGTGTAGTATACCTAATGTTGTTATAGTTTCCTACTTTGCCTATAATTAAGATAAATGCAAAGCAATTATCTGAACAAATAACTAAAAACTATGTTGCAGCAATTATAACTTGAAATATTGGTTTTAGCATCTACTTAAATAATCTATTGATTATTTCATAATCAATCTATTCCTGGGACTTGTTTTTAAATGATAAACTAAGAAAAATAGGCTATACCTAGTGGAGTTCTGGGTTTGGTGCCACTTCAGGGGATGCTCAACACCCAGCATACAGTGCTCAAGAGTGAACAGAATCACACGTGACAGTATGGAGGGGTTATGAAGTGCCAGGAGTCAAACCCATCCATATACATGCCAGGTACCACCACAAGTGAGACTTCTCCAGCTCCCCAGAACATTTTACTGAGATAAGATGATTGTAAAGCTTGAAGGAGTCATGGGGAAAATGGTCAAATTCAAGTTACAGAAGTATAAAAAATATTATGGTTTTGTGTTTAATAAATTCAAAGGAAGAAAACTAAAATATACAATTTTTTTCTTTATGTGTTTTAATTCAATAATAAAATTTAATGTGAAATTCACTTTATCCTGATCTTTCCTGGTTTTTGAAATTCTTGATAGAATTTCATGTTTATTTCAAATAAATGTTCCTAAATTTGATTGACATTGTTGCAAATAACATGCAAATTAGGTATTTTCAAAATGAAGGCATTTGTTTTATGTTCAAAGCCTTCATTTGTTTGCTCTGTATACTGTTTTTCCGTTATGTCCCTTCATGATGATAATAACAAAATACTATTTTTTCTTGCTTTTAAGGCTATTTATTTGAATCAGTTAAACTGATTAGCTAGGATAATATTTTTTCCTCAAAATTAGTTATAATTCTGTTTAGTTATAATTAATTTATTATATTATATAAATTATAACTAATTATAATTAGTTATAATTCTACCAATTATGCACAAATGCTTACAAAACACCTCTCAGTAATATATAGATTAGTGGTTGATTGTACAACTATACAACTGAGAACTCTAGCCAATAACTTAACAAATACAAAGACAGTTACATACATATTCAGTGTTCATTCATTAAAACCCTGAACTTAATACAATAACAGCATCACTTTTGAGACAGTTCTCATTATTTTATGTTTACACACAATACTAAGACAGTCACTTTTGAAATTCTTATCTCAAGAATTGTACAAATAGTGTGTGTCTTACAAAGTTTCCTAACATATTTTTATTACACTTTAAAAAATTTTAGGCATGTGATTTACAATAACATTTCAGTATCAGACTCTCTACCAAAGTATCTTCTTCTTCCCATTGGTGGTGACATAAAATTTTACCCAAATTTATTTTAATTTTACAACTGGGATACACAGCTACAAAGTAGTTAATTTTCTGATATTTGGCAATGATCTAACTTAGCCATAAAATATTTATATCTTTTAACATTATGTAGCAGTTGAGTAGCATGGAAAGGAATTATCAAATCCACGGTTCCCTGATTCTACAGCCCTGTCTAGATCAATAATCATTCACCACTCTTCACCAGAGACTCAATAAGAGCGTGCATATGGAAGTATTAGTGACCTTTACAGTAACATTAAAAATTAGGATCATATGCATCAAATATGTTATTAATTTCTGAGTATTTTTATAATCCCTTTTTGTGATCACTGCCTGTGTGAAGTCATATACAGGTAAACCAACTTAAAAAAACACTTCAACATGTTCCTTGTGATAAAATTTAAACTTAATTATTTCATGCATAAGCGCAACACAGGGCCTCAATTTTTATATACTGTGGATTTCTAGAGAGTTGTATAGGAGGTTTTTCTATTCATAGAATGCTTAATATAAAATCAATACTTAATTTTAATATTTAGATAGCATTTTAGAGAATGTCTTCCAATATTTTAATTTACTATTTAAAAATATTTTTAATTGAATCACTGTGAGATACACAGCTACAAAGTTGTTCATGATTGAGTTTCATCAAAGTGTACTCAATTCTTGTCTAGAGTGAACTAAGTTCTTGTCTGGTGTGATCATTTCCAACTATCATTTTCATTGTGGTCTCTTCTCTGTCCTGACTGCACTTCTTTATGGCAAACTTCCTACCATGGACCAGTCCTTCTGGCCCTCATTTCTATTATCTATTGTTCTAATGCTATGGTCTTTTTAATATCACACATTTATTTAGTATTTTTAACTTTATTCTTTCTCATACTAATGAATGCATAACTACCTGCTTAAATCTTATGGTCCTCCATGAACACAAAAATATTCAGCTTAGAATTAGAAAGTGGTAACCTTATTTATCCAATATATATCTGAAACCTACTACTAGAAGACATTTACAGTTCTAAATTACACATCAGTAACATGAGGTATGATGTCATATTACTTGAAAGAATTGCCACAATGATTCATTATTCAAATATTTTGCAAAAGTTGTGAATTTTTGTATGACATGTAGTGAGCATGGCACAAACTATTTATAAACTACGTTGGGGATATTAGGTTATCACAAAATCAATGGCAAGAAATCTTTATTGGTTTCTTGATGAATGACATATTTTGCTTATATATAATGGAGGAAAGTAAATTGCATAAGTGGTGAGTGGTAGACCTAGACTTCACGTTTAGGTTCTTAATCTGAAGACTACTCTCATAATTATACTTTCCTGAGAAGTTCAACCACCCAAACATGCATTTTTTTTTCTTTTTGGGTCACACTCTGCAATGCACAGGGGTTACTTCTGGCTCATGCACTCAGGAATTACTCCTGGCAGTGCTCGGGGGACCATATGGGAAGCTGAGAATCAAACCGGGTCAGCCACTTGCAAGGCCCTACCCACTGTGTTTTTGCTCCAGCCCCTAAACGTGCTTCTTAAGCTTCTCTTTGCCTCAAAATATTCCTCTAATGCCATTTTATTTACCATCAAAATTTTCTCTCGTATCTCAGGAGGCTGTATCCTCTCCTAAGGTAACTTCTGTTTATGGGCAATTCCTTCTTCTGTCATGTCCATCTCTTTGATTATATATTTAGTTTGCTTTTTATTTACATTGATTATACCACCATGTGGTTTCAGAGGTATAGTATTATGAACCAACATCTCTCTATATATAATAAATTATGACAAAAAGGGAACTAATAAGTATATTAAAACTAGTTTCCATCGTTACCCAGGGAGTTGACTACTTTTATTAGATTTATACACTCCACTTTCTCCTCTGTGTGAAATAAAAAATCAGACAGAGACCTTGGGCTCTGCTTATGCTAAGAGTCATATATAGTTGAACATATAGGTACTCAAAGAATATGTAAGAATAGGTAGTCTTATCTGATTTATACACCCCGATTTCCTCAATTTTATGCTTATAGTTTTTTACGCTTATTTTACACTTATAGTTTAAGATTTTATGTTGTGTGTTGTTTGTATGATTGTTTCTTTATCTACTAGGTTCAAACCATGTTGTCCTGTGCCTGTGTTTTTCCATGTGCTTGTTTAACTTAGCATAATAGTCTTTAGCTAGCTCCATCTGTTGCAAATGACAGGATTTCATCTTTTTAAGAGCTGAATGATATTCATTATTTTTAAAAAACTATACATTTATCTACTCATTCATTAATGGACACTGGGGTTTTATTCTAACCCTGGGCATGTAGGAGATGCTATGATGAACATAAAGGGAAGCATATATTTTTTAGAATTGTATATTTTGTATTTTTAAGTAAATGCCTGAGGTAATATAAAAAAATTGAATACAATTTTAATTTTTTTTTACTTGTTTTTTGGGGGTCTGGAGCTATAGCACAGAGGGTAGGGCATTTGCCTTGCACGCAGCCAATCTGGGCTTGATTCCTCTGTCCCTCTCAGAGAGTCCGGCAAGCTACTGAGAGTATCCTGTCTGCATGGCAAAGTCTGGCAAGCTCCCTGTGGCATATTCGACATGCCAAAAACAGTAACAAGTCTCACAATGGAGATGTTACTGGTGCCCGCTTGAGCAAAAAAATGAACAATGGGAGGACAGTGCTACAGTGCTACAGTGTTTTTTTGCACCACATCCAGAGTGAGTGCTAGAGTCTGTTCTCATCTTGGTACTCTGGGATCATTCTTGTCAATGCATGGGAGTATCCTGTGGTGTTAGGAATTGAGATTAGTTCTTCTACAGGTAAAAGTATGTACAGCTGCTCATTGAACCACCTGGTCTGGCCCTATTTCTAAATCTTTTGAGGACTTTTCATACTTTTTTTACTTAATAACGGTACAATTTTACATTTCTACTTATACTACACAGTGTTATCTCCACATGTTTTCTAACATGCTTCTTTTTGATAATAGCCATTCTCACAAGTATATCTGTTATTTTGATTTCTCTATAAAATAACGTCTTTCCTGTGAATCCTATATCTCTTCTCTGGAGAAGTGTTAGTTCAGAACCTGTGCTTATTTTTTTTAAAATTGTTGTTTTGAGTTCTATGAGTTGCATATTCTCTTGTAATCACTTGTAGTAGTTGTAGTAGTTGCATATTCTCTTGTTAATCTCTTGTAGTGAAAATGAGAATACTCAGTAGAACACACTTTTTCACTTTGATTTTTTTCATTCATTCATCATCCTGTTATTAGTCGATTGCCTCGAGCAGGCCCCAGTAACGTCTCTTTCATCCTAGCCCTGAGATTATATTCAAGGCTATTTAGGAGAATGAGACCCATCATTGTTACTGGTATTTGGCATATTTGGTACGCCACGGGGAGTTTGCCAGACTCTGCCGTGTGGGCAGGCTACATTCGATAGCCTGCAAGTTTGTCCAAATTAGGAATGAGATAATAAGATGTCATAAAAAGATGTTCTGATAAGATGTCGCGCGGCCGCTGGATTTTATAGTCTCTGAGTCTTGGCCGCTGATGGGATTACATGGCGCCAGGGGGCCAGGTGGTGGGTGTGACCCCCGCCTACTGGAATTTGGAGGATCTGGGTGGAGGATGCTCGACTCCAATCTGAGTAGGCTTGGAGATCTCGGCCCTGGAACCCGCGTGGCTTTGTCCCTCTGCCAGTACCTTCATGTGTGCAGAGAGTGGTCTCGGCATGGTGGTGGCTGGTCCTGGAGGTCTTCCGCTGCCGGAGCCCTGGTCGGGGTGGGGAGGAAAGCTCAACCCGCTCCCCTCCAAGGGACCCCGGCGAGGAACAGCCAGGTGCAGGGGAAGGATACTGCACTGGTCTCGTCCGGGAGCTGGATTTTATATTTTGTTCGTTTTGATTATTGTTTCTTTTATAATATTGATGAACTTGTGTGTGTTTCTGTGTGTGTATGTGTGTGTGTGTATGTAGACCTTGGGCTATGAATCATATTTAGTTGAACAAATAAATACTCAAACAACAGGTAAAAAAGGTAATAGCTACTGATTGCATTGAATCTGCATATGGCTTTAAGTAATTTTGTTATTGCTATTTTTTAATCCATGAACACAAAGTATCATTTTAGTTCTGTGTATTTTTATTTATTTAAATTATATCTTACAGTTTTCTCTGTCTATATTGGTTTTTCACTTAATTGATTAAATTATCACCAGGTGTTTTATTCTTCTTGATGCTGTTGTAAAATGCGATTTACAGATTTCTCCTCTTTCTGCTACCTTGTTTGCATATAGAAGAGTAACAAGCTTTTACATATTATTTTGCATTCTGCCTATCTAATATGCTCAGATATCTTAAAAAACATGGCATAGGAGTCATGTATTAACTCAAAAGCTGCCTCCATCACTTCTTCATTTAGACACTGACTCAAAATATTCTCATGACTCTTGCTGAGGCAGTAAAAGGCAACTCCAAGTTTATTGTAATTCGCTTACGTAGAATAAGTTAGCTCACAATCTAAACATCAAAGTCGAAAGGGATGATCTCACCACCGATGACCAGGTAGTTCTCTTATTGCTGCTACTTAGATAAAATGGAGATCCCTCTCAGAGTATTCTGACATCCTTCTTTACCAATTTGCTCAAACTACAACCATCTTTATAACTGACTGCATTTTCATGTAAAAGATTTTGAAGGCACAAACTTCTAAGACCTTGAGGTGTATTAGAAAATTAGATTTTATGAAAATAAAGAAATTCTTTCCATTAGAGCTCATCTGCCATGGCACTAGCACACTAGCATTTCCAAAATAATTTGCCCAATGATCCTCTTTTTGCCCTTGTATTAGGTTCTCCTAAAGAAACAGAGCTAGAGATAGGGGAAAGAGACACTGAGAGAAGATTTTTTATCACATTCACTAGAGATGAAGATTTGAGTACATTCACTCAAGCAACGGTGGAGGTTGGCAATCCAAAATCTACAGCGTATGATGATGGATTGGAGACAAAGGAGGAGCACTTTGAGCCCAAAGACTTTTTCCTAGCAGAATTCCTTCTTACTCTAGAGAGTTCCATCTTTGTTAAGGATATTGGGTAGACCTAACACATTCACTGTATCACTGTCATCCCATTGTTCATTGATTTGTTTGAGCAGGCACCAGTAAGTCTCCATTAATTTCTGTTACGTGCTAGTATAGCCCGATGCATACTGGGGGCTCTTTTAGGGTCAGAGGAATGAGGACCATCATTGTTACTGTTTTTGACATATCGAGTATGCCACAGGGAACTTGCCAGGCTATGCTGTGTGGGTGGGATTCTCTCAATAGCTTGCCAGGCTCTTTGAGAGAGATGAAGGCTTTTGGGGAAGACTCTAATCACCTTTACAGGTGTTCCCAGTCAGGCATATATGCAGACAGGATACTTTTGGTAGCCTGTCGGGTTCTCTGAGAGTGAAAACTAGACAATAAGAGGTTGTCTAGAAAATTAGACAAGCTTCTGGGAGCTTGGTTTTGTAGTCTCTGGATCTTGGCTGTTGGTGGGATTACATGGTAGTTGGTGGGTGTAACTGTCTAGCTACTGGAAGATGAGGGATCTGGGTGGAGGTGGTCCAGCCCTGATCCAAGCAGGCTTGGAGATCTGAGCCCCAGGTCCTGCACACCTGGGTTTCTCTGCCGGTTCCTTCATGTGTGAGGCTTGTCTGAGCATGTGATCTTAGCATGGCTGTGGTTGGGTTCCAGAGATCTTCTGCTGCCAGGGCTCTTCTCGGGGCCGAGAGGGAAACTCAACCCATCCCCTCCAAGGGGCCCTGGTGAGGACAGCCAGGCGTGGGGGCAGGAGATTCTTTGTTGTTCTCTTCAGGGAGATTGGGTTTATAGTTTCATTAAAACCCAACACATTAGAGAAGTTAATCTGCTTTACCCAAATGACTGGTTTAAAAGTTAACCTCATCTGAAAGGATAACCTCACAGAAACATCTAGAAAAATGTTTGAACAAATATTGTGACTTAAAACAAATAAACGCATGAAGTTAACCACTACCACAAAATTATTTCTTGAAACTTGCATTTTTTAGAAAATTTGGATAATTATGGACAACATATTTTAGAAATATAGGTAAAAACTTCTTTCATACCAGTTTAAGAAGTTTTGGGCTTTATTCTATAAGAAAAAGATTCTAAGAGCTATGAGATGGAGTATGGTAGAGTGTTGAACAGACAGTGATATGTAAGATGGGTGAGACATGAGGAAATAAACACATGTACGGTTGTTTCTATAGTGAGGGCAAGTTTTACTATGTGATAATTAATAAAAGAAATGGGCAAGGCAGCATGAAGTTCAAAAACATTTTGGAGTTGTCATCAAGAGATCGAATCAAATGATTAGAGTTGGGAACTGGAGAAGAAAAATGTACGGTCATATTGAAGCTTGACGTCTTGATATTTGAGAGATTGGTAGTAATACATGAGGAAGCAGAAATATTGGAGGAAGACAAAACTTGATAAGGACTGGTGGGACCTCATATTTAAATTAAAATGTTTGAGGCTTCTAAATAGTTAACATTTGATAGTTTATAAAGACAATTGTGAGCTGGGGTTAAAAACTTTGTGAGAATTCCATAGAAAGTTCAGTTCTGCAAATGTCTTGATTATAGTGTTATGCCAAACTTTTTTTTCTTCTAAAAATTGTCAACAAAATAAAATAATCTCCTGCCTGCGTTGTACAAAACTGGTGAATACTACTGAGAAGACATTCAGGACTCTGTTATCCAGTAGAGCTACTGACTGCATCACAGTAAACATTTCTGAGATCCTCATTTTGGATCAAAAGACTTCTCTGGATATGGTAAAGAATGTCAGGGTACCAGAGTAATAATAGTCCTAATTTTCTTTTCATTTGTTTCATCTTCATTTGTCTTCATTCTTTGTGATGATAGACAAGTCCCCTGTTTTGACTTAACCCGCTGATTCCAGGAGAAATACTATTCTCATTGTTTTCTTTTATTTTACTTTTTTAAGGAATCTTTAACTGACCAAGAATCCTATTAGAAAATTTGTAGAAATTTGTACCAACCTTGTAGTTTTTAGAAAATGGTCAAAACATTATTTCATACATTTATTACTATGAATGGGCGTGAGTTTTTTTTTTTAAAGAAGGCAACAAGTGAGTTAGGAATAGTCATCTAGGTTGTTTTCAGTGCTACAGCACGATCAATAGAAGCCCAGAGAAGTTAAAAGAAAACCTTGAAAGGAAATGTAGAGCTTAAAGCAGGAAGCATTATTGATTTCCCATCCAGGACTCTCTGAGCTCTGAGCTGGAATTGAAGCATTCAGTATTGCACAAACTTTAAGGAGGATGAGAGGAACACAGACATGCTCTTTGTCTTATTATAATTAGATGCTTCAATAGCAGCAAAGGCACTTTAACATGATAGACAATCTTGTTGTAATACTTCACAAATTGGGAGACCAATTGAGTCTAGTTATTTTATTTTTTTTTCAAAAAACCCATATTTACAAACTTGTTACATAAGTATGACGTATAAGAACCTTTCTCTTATTAAATCCCTAGATTAAGGCCAGGGATTGTGACTTACTATGATTTGGCTTGCAAAAATTTGAATTGCTGCATTGCTACATAATCTTTCCATTTAAAGAGTAAAATGTTACCATTTTTTTAATAACCTTTGTGCTGCCTGAAATGTTTGTGTTCAATAAGAATTAATCTTCTTAGACATATTGATGTTCCTGAAAGGAAGTTATTTCTGAATTGTTTAATATTTTTCAATTTTTGGAGATATTTATAGTTGCTGATTTCTATTGACATGGTTATTGGGCTAAAACCTTGTCCATTCCATAAATGGTAGCTGTGTGTTGTGCCTGCTGGTAGCATATGATCAATTATGAGTGTGTTACCTGGAAACAGAGCAAATCGCACAATCTTTACAAAGGATAAAAACACATCAAGACATCCTTTTAGTTGTGGTTAGGATTTGAAATGTGAATTGTTTGTATAGAGAAAAAAATTGAACAATTAGAGGTGTATCAGAGGAGATGTATGAAAGCTCTCGAGGTTCACGAAAAGCTTTTATAATAAAAAAATTGGCCAAAAATGTGAAAATGGGAACATGCTAAACTCTTTCTAAGTGTTTCATTTAGGGCTTTAGATAAGGAAATAAAAGCCAGGAGAGAACAAACAGGCCAAGAGTGACATAGACTGGGAAAGATAAAAAATGAGGTCTGAGCCCTGTGCAGCTTCTGAGATGTGGAAGCACAAATTGGATGGGTAGTGAGGCTCTGTTCCTGAGGTTACTAAAGCAGGAGGAGCAAGTTCAGGCAGCAGGACCCAGAAAGCACAGATGGAAAGATGAAGGAACATTTTATTTGATGTCTGTGACTTTTTCCATAATGGAGACAGGCTCTGGGTGGGGTATGAAGGGTACTAATATCAAGCTGATTGGAATCCTGATAGAACAGAATTTTAGGTTTCAGTTCTAGCTCTTAGTACATACAACTCTGTGACATTAATGGATAATAAATATGAGCTCTGGGAAAAGTCTTAGCTTCTCTGAATCTCAATACTCTCATTTATAAAATGAGTATGCTGATGCTCTTCTGAATTGTTAACAGAATTAAATGAGATTCTGTATGTGGAATCACATTTTGTCTATAAACAGACTGTATGAAGAGGAGATAAATTTTATTATTATAAATAAAGGTGAGTGATAGGCTATTATGTGGTGTCATAATTGCAATGAAACAGTTACAAATTAATTAGAAATTTTATATATTTCCATGATAAGGTGAGAACACAGTTGTGAAAGACTTGCCCAAAGTCTTCTTACTTAATGGTTTGTTACTTGCCCAAAGTCTTCTTACTTAATGGTTTCTAAATTTTGAAAAGCAGTTCTTATTTTAGAATATACTTATTTTACTCCCTAACCAAGAAAACATAGGTGTAAGATGATAATTTATAGACAAAATTTACGTATTTCTTCAGTACACAAGTCATCAGACTGCCAGTGTATTGGTGAAATCTATCATCTACGTATTTTTTATAGACTCATTTGGGAAATGTCATAGTTTATAAGAGCCTCATAAATCAGAGTTTGGTCAGTTTAATTCAATCTTTAAATGTCACTTGGAGATGAGGGAATATTATTGAATCAGTTTTTTATATGTAATATTAAGTAAAAGAAATCAAAGTAGATAGAGAAATCAGCGAAAATTTGAGCAAAAATTGCTTGAGCTAAGAATAGATTCTGCTGGATATAAGTGTTTGAAATAAAATACTGGTTAAACTCAGCAAGCTTCTTTCTCTGTTTATATAACTTAAAATTGCAGTTTTGAATTTTTGCCCTGCTTTATAAATGTTTCTGGAGTCGCTGAATTCTGTTTATTTTTATACAATCTCTCTCTTGACACATATTCAAATGGTGTTGTTCCAGCGAAGATAGAATCAATTAAATGCTGTAACCATAAAAATGCCCAAATCTCAGGGGTTTATGATAGCAGCAGTTTATTTCCTCACCTCCAGCCCCTATAACCCTGATAGCTCAGGTCCATCTATTTATTCTTATTCCTTGACCAGAAGTTGCGTTTGGGGTATGAGTAAAGTTGACTTGGCAATCCCTATCCTGATAGGAAAACCATGGTTTTAGGGTGCAGCCGGGGGAGAAAGGAAAGCAACTGATCTTCTCTCTGGTAAGTGGTAGCTGATGATGTAGCCTCCATTTGAAGGTCTGAAAGTATCCCCACATGATAAAGGAGTAAAACCCAAGGCAAAGAACACAGACGTTCACTTTCATTCATAAGCAAAGCAAGTCACAGGACATTCTCAATTGAACAGGAGAGGAAGGTAATTAAATCACATCTGTGTGGGAAAACTGAGGACTACTGTAATCATGAACAATATTTTCACCTGTCCTTCAAGTGTTTTCTCAAGTAACTTTATATCCACAAAGCAGTTTCTTGGCTTCTACAAAAGCTCTTAAAAGTTCTACTTTCTCTGGACATCTGTACGATTTTATACCCCCTTATCAGGATGTATGTGATTTCTTATTTTTAAGGTTATTTTTGAATGTTTTGCATTATTCTTGATAAACAGTGAATGGATTTTTAAATTGACCCATATCTAGTAACAGACATTTTGTATTTAGAGAAAAGTCTATCTAATATTTTCAATATACTAGTGGGTCTAAATAAGAAAAGACTTGGTCCTCACACATGAACAACAACAACAACAAAAAACAACTTAGATCACTCAAACCCAGGTATTCTGAGTTGGGAAAGAGGGAAGTTGTCTTAAGAAAATGGAAATGAGCCAGGTTTCTGGAACAATGTTATAACATATAGTGCATTTGTCTTGCACAGCCAACCAGGGTTTGATCCCGAGTATTTCGTATGGTCCTCCAAGTATCATCAAGAGTACTTCCTGAGTGAAATAATCTATTAGCATTGCTGGGTGTGGCACAAAAACAAAAACAAAAAATAAAATTTGAAGAGACTCTCTACCCTCATTCCAATACTTCCCCTTTTTATTGCAGTGTGATTGATAGAATGTATCATATTAACATGTATGGTTTGATGATTTGCTATATATATGTATATGCATTATAAAAGAACTCTCATTGCACATTTAATTGCATAGTACCATTTATTTCTCTATTTCTACGTGTGTCTCTGTGTGAATACACTTAGGGTATGTTCTCTTAATAAATTTTTTTATGGGACAATATGTAAACTAGTTTTATTTATTTATATTTTTAGTATTTTTTTTTTATTAGTGGGCTGGAGCAATAGCACAGCGGGTAGGGCGTTCGCCTTACAAGTGGCCAACATGGCCGACCTGAGTTCGATTCCTCCACCCCTCTTGGAGAGCCCGGCAAGCTACCGAGAGTATTCGATATGCCAGACACAGTAACAACAAAGTCTCCAATGGAGACGTTACTGGGCCCGCTCGAGCAAATCGACGATCAACGGGAGGGCCTTTACTTACTTACTTACTTACTTATTAGTGAAACACCATGAGGTACAGTTGTAGATTTACAATTTTTTGTGCTTGGGTTTCAATTATACAATGATCAGATACCCATCCCTCCACCAGTGCCCATTTTCCACCACCACGGATAATATCCCCCCCACCCCCATCCCCCCATCCTCCCCCGCCTCTGTGGCAGGGCAATTCCTGTGTTCTCTCTCTCCTTTGGGGTGTTGTGGTCTGCAAAGAGGCATTGAGTGGCAAACATGTTCAGTTCATAGTCTACTTTCGACATGCATCTCCCCTCCTGGGGGGATCCTCCAAATACCCTTTATTTGGTGCTCCCTTCTCTATCTGAGCTGCCCTTCCCTCTAGAATGCCCGGCTGGCCACTAAGCTATGGAGTAATCCTCCTGGTGCTGATCTCAGCTATTCTTGGGTATTAATTTCATATTTTGTTACTTTATATCCCCCAGATGAATGCAATCTTTCTATGTCTATCCTCCATTGGTCTGCACTTCTGCCTTTGTTCCAGTACCATGCTGTTTTAATTATTACTGCTTTGTAGTACAGTTTGAAGTTCGGGAGGTTGATTCCTCCCATTTTCTTTTTCCCAAGAATTGCTTTAGCTATTCGTGGGGGCTTATTGTTCCATATAAATTTCAGGAGTGTTTGCTCCATTTCTTTGAAGAATGTCATGGGTATCCTTATAGGGATTTCATTGAATTTATACAATGCTTTCGGTAGTATTGCCATGGGTATCCTTATAGGGTTTGCATTGAATTTATACAATGCTTTCGGTAGTATTGCCATTTTGACAATGTTAAGTCTCCCGACCCATGAGCGGGGGATATCTTTCCATTTCCTCATGTCCTCTTTTATTTCCTGAAGTAGCGTTTTGTAGTTTTCTTTGTACAGGTCCTTTACTTCCTTAGTTAAGCTGATTCCTAGGTACTTGATTTTCTGGGACACAATTGTGAACGGGATTGTTCTTTTCATGTTGCTTTCTTCTCTCTCACTGTTTGCGTATAGGAAAGCCATGGACTTTTGGGTATTGATTTTCCAGCCTGCAACTTTACTATATGAGTCTATTGTTTCTAGGAGTTTTTTGGTGGAGGTTATTGGGTTCTCTAAGTAGAGTATCATATCATCTGCGAATAGTGAGAGCTTGATTTCTTCCTTTCCTACCTGAATGCCCTTAATATATTTTTCTTGCCTAATCGCTATTGCAAGTACTTCCAGTACTATATTGAACAGCAGTGGAGAGAGTGGGCATCCTTGTCTTGTCCCTGATCTTAGAGGGAAGGCTCTCAGTTTTTCCCCATTGAGGATGATGCTTGCTGTAGGCTTGTGGTAGATGGCTTTAATTATGTTGAGGAAGGTCCCCTCTATACCTATTTTGGCTAGGGTTTTCATCATAAAGGGGTGCTGGATCTTGTCAAATGCTTTCTCTGCATCTATTGATATAATCATATGCTTTTTATCTTTTCTTTTGTTGATATGATGGATTATGTTGATTAATTTCCGAATATTGAACCATCCTTGCATCCCTGGGATGAATCCTACTTGGTCATGGTGTATGATTTTTTTGATGAGTAGTTGGATTCTATTTGCTAGTAGTTTGTTGAGGATCTTTGCATCTGTGTTCATCAGGGCTATCGGCCTGTAATTCTCTTTCTTTGTGGTATCTCTGTCTGCTTTTGTTATCAGTGTGATATTTACTTTGTAGAAACTGTTCGGAAGTGTTTTTGATATTTCAATTTCGTGGAAAAGCTTAAAGAGGGTTGGGAGTAAGTCCTCTTTAAAGATTTGGAAGAATTCACTAGTGAATCCATCTGGGCCAGGACTTTTGTGCTTGGGGAGACTTTTTATTACCATTTCAATTTCCTTGATCGTGATAGGTCTGTTCAGGTATTCCAGGTCTTCTTGGTTCAGCCTTGGGAGTCTGTAGGAGTCTAGGAATTTATCCATTTCCTCGAGGTTTTGATGTTCCGTGGCATAAAGCTTCTCAAAGTATTCCCTGAGGATCCTTTGAATTTCTGTAGTTTCTGTTGTAATGACCCCATTTTCATTTCTGATTCGGTTTATTAGTGTTTTCTCTCTCCCTTTCTTTGTGAGTTTTGCTAGAGGCTTATCAATCTTGTTAATTTTCTCGAAGAACCAGCTCTTGGTTTCATTGATCTTTTGGATTGTTTTTTTGGGTTTCCATCTCGTTAATCTCTGCTCTGAGTTTTATTATTTCCTTTCTCCTATTCAGGTTGTGCTCCTTTTTTTGGTCCTTCTCCAAGCTCTTAAGCTCTGAGGTTAGGTTACTTATGTGTGCTCGCTCCTCCTTCCTGAGGAATGCTTGTAGAGCTATATACTTTCCTCTTAAGACAGCTTTTGCTGTGTCCCATAAGTTTTGGTAACTCGTGTTCTCATTTTCATTCGTTTCTAGAATCTTTTGATTTCCTCTTTTATTTCCTGTCTAAGTCACTCGTTCAATAGCACACTGTTTAATTTCCAGGTGTTTGGTTTAGTTTTCTGTTTTTGTGTGTGATTTACTTCTAACTTCAGCACATTATAGTCTGAGAAGATTGTTGATACAATCTCTATCTTCTTAATTTTATGGAGGCATGTTTTGTGGCTCAGCATGTGGTCTATCTTGGAGAATGTTCCATGTACGCTTGAGAAGAATGTGTATTCAGCTTTTTGTGAATGAAGTGTCCTGTATATATCTACTAAGGCCCTTTCTTCCATTGTTTCTCTCAGATGAAGTATGTCCTTGCTAAGCTTGAGTCTGGTTGATCTATCAAGAGTTGACAAAGCGGTGTTGAAGTCTCCCACTAGTATTGTGTTGCTATTGATGTCTTTTTCCAAATCTATGAGTAGTTGTTTTAAGTACTTTGCTGGTCTCTCATTAGGTGCATGTACATTTATTATTGTAAGTTCTTCCTGTTGTACAGATCCTTTGATCAATAAGAAATGGCCTTCACTGTCTCTTATGACCTTCTTCACTCTGAAATCGATGTGGTCTGATATTAGGATGGCTACCCCAGCTTTTTTCTGGGAGCTGTTTGCCTGTAGGATTGTTTTCCAGCCTTTGACTCTGAGTCTGTGTTTGCTTTGACTATTGAGATGTGTTTCTTGCAGGCAGCAGAATGTTGGGTTCAATTTTCTAATCCATCCTGCCACTCTATGTCTTTTAATTGGTGCGTTTAGCCTGTTGACATTGAGAGAGATTATTGTTATGGGATTTTGTCCCATTGTTCTGTTGAAATTTGGTGTTTTTGAGGGGTCTTTCTTGCCTTAAAGTAGCCCATTGTTCTCTTAATAAATTTTAATCTTATAATACAACATAGCAATTGCAACTACCATGTTATTCATTAAATCTTTAGAATTTATTCGTCTTATGAGCCTGTCTACTTTTTTGTTGCTGTTGTTGTTATTGTTGTTGTTTTTGTTTTTTGCTTTTTGGGTCACACCTGGCGACTCACAGTAACTCCTGGCTATGCTCTCAGGAGTCACTCCTGGTGGTGCTCAGAAGATCATATGGAATGCTGGGAATCGAACCCGGGTCGGCCACATGCAAGGCAAATGCCCTACCCGCTGTGCTATCTCTCCAGCCCCAAACTGTCTACTTTTTGAGTTTCTTCTTATTGTCTCTATCCCATAGCTCTTAAAAAATTATTCCATTGTACCTATAGACTGAAATTTTTCTTTAAATTTTTTTAGTTTCCACGTATGCATGATGTTGTATATAAAAGTGAGATGGAAGTCCTTTGGTTCAACATTTGGTGGGAAGTCACCTTCCTGGAGGGGGAACAAATATATGGGTACCACTAAAACTTATGTTCAATTGAAGTGGACATTCAGCACTGAATAGCATACTTATAGAACATCTGAGGGAGCTCAAGGTAGAGGAATGCACATAGGTGTGATTGATCATTTAGAGGTAAAGCATTTGACAGGCAATTATTTTGTGGTGATTAACTCAAGGAGACACTCTGAAACTATATTAAGAAGTTAGCTCAGGAGTGACAAGCTTCTATGCAGCTTTTCTCTTTCCCTTGCCACTAGTACATAGTCAGCAATTAAGTTTAATATTTGCAGTTATTTGAATAAACACAATAAGAGATCTCTTTCTTTTCTTCTTTCTTTCTTTCTTTCTTTCTTTCTTTCTTTCTTTCTTTCTTTCTTTCTCTTTCTCAATAGATTCCAAAACTTAGTTCTCTGGCTCTGGGGGCTCAGATTAAAACCCTATTGTGTTTTTGATTTCTAGACTGTCCCATTTCAAATCCTGGATAGCTTTGCATCTTGCCTTGAGTCTATCCAAAGATCCCTCAGTGGGACCCAGATATTTTTGTTTGTTTCTCTCTCTCTCTCTCTCTCTCTCTCTCTCTCTCTCTCTCACTTTTGCTTTTTTGGTCACACCCAACGATGCACAGGGTTTACTCCTGGCTTTGAACTCAGGAATTAACTCCTGGCGGTGCTCAGGGGACCATATTGGATGCTGGAATCGAACCTGGGTCGGCTGCGTGCAAAGCAAATGCCCTACCAGCTGTACTATTGCTCCAGCCCTAAGGACTCAGATTTTTGGGTATTAGGGACTATGGCGACTGAAAGCTAAATCAAGTAATTATGACAGCTGCCCAAACATATTTCAGAGTCAATAAAATCCCAAGTATGAGGAACTTAGCGTTAATAGTCTTTCTTTGTTTAAGCAAAAAACATTGTTCTACAGTAAAATATAAAAAGATTATAAGGGAAAGAAAAGCAAATAATTCACTAGAGATGCTAAGACTAGAGTCACCACAAGGTTTGACTTTATAAGTAACCAAGTATAACTTGGGGAATTTAGTAGCTAATAGAAAGGTGAATCACAAGGGAAAGGTTAAAGATAAACTCGGGGGATTAGCAGTGCTTGTAAGAGCACTGTAAGCTTCTCTGGGGTGAAAAGCTTACAGGAAAAGGGGTAATTCACTGATAAAGACTTCAACATTTGGGGTTAATATCCAACATGATACCGTGGAGAATGTACTTTTTAGTAATGTTAGGCTTATATGTATTGTTACAAATATCAGGAATTATTTTTTATTTAAGACTGAACAATATTGCATTGTGTGTGTAGAATAGTATAATTTCTTTTGTTCTTTCATTCATTCTTTCTTCCTTTCTCACTTTCTTGATCTCTTTCTTTCTTTCTTTCTTTCTTTCTTTCTTTCTTTCTTTCTTTCTTCTTTCTTCTTTCTCTTTCTCAAAATCAGCAGTGCTCAGGGCTTACTCCTGATTCTGTGCTCAGGATCACTTCTGGCAAAGTTCAAGGGATCATATGTGGTACTGGGGATCAAACTTGGGTCTATTGCATATAAGGTACAGCAGCTCTACCTGCTGTATCTCCTTCCTGGCCTACTTTTTGTTTTCTTTGTATATTTGTAGACATTTAGGTTATTTTTGTATTTCAGACCTCGTGCATCGTGATCAGGATCATCTGGTTGTTCGTTGATTTCCTCGAGCAGGCACGAGTAACGTCTCCTTCTTCCTAGACCTGAGATTTTAAAAGAGCCATTTCAATGCTCTTTCAGGATTAGGAGAATAAGACTCATCATTGTTACTGGTATTTGGCATATTGAGTACAACACGGGAAGTTTGCCACACTCTCCCATGCCGGCAGGATACTTTTGGTAGCCTGCCAGGTTCTCCAAAGGAAAAGTAAGATAATAAGATGTGGCGCAGCTGCAAATGCGGCCACGCGCTTCTAGGAACTGGGTTTTATAGTCTCTGCCTCTTGGCCATTGATGGGACCAACCTGGAGCTGGCGGCAGCTGGTGGGTGTGACGCCAACCTACTGGAAGATGGGGTCTAGGTGGAGAAGGTCCACCCCCAATCCGAGTAGGTTTGGAGACCTCAGCCCCAGGACCCACATGCCTGGGTTCCTCTGCCAGTTCTTTCATGCATGAGGCCCGTCCGGACGTGTGGAGAGTGGTCCCAGCATTCCGTGGCTTGCTCCGGAGGTCCTCAATTGCTGGGGCTCTGCTTGAGGTGGGGGGGGGAGAGTAACTCAACCCTCCCCCCTCGAAGGGGCCCTGGTGAGGACAGCCAGGCACGGGGGCAGGAGACCTCATGCTTAATTCTAATATATACACAGAAAGACAAAAATCTTGACATATATTTTTATTCCTTCTGATTTATAATGAGTAGAATTGCTGCATCACATACACTTCTAATCTTTTTTTTTTTTTATCACACCTGGCGATGCTCAGGAGTTACTCCTGGCTCTGCACTCAGGAATTACTCCTGCCGGTGCTCAGGGGACCATATGGGATGCTGGGAACTCAACCCAGGTTGGCCGCGTGCAAGGCAAACACCCTACCTGCTATGTTATTGCTCCAGCCCCATATACTTCTAATTTTTAATTATTTTCTAAACCTCCACCCTATTTTTTGTAGTAGTTGTACTACTAGTTTTTATTTCTATAAGTAACATAAAAAAAATTCCCTTTTCATACATTTTGCTAGCATCTACTTCTTGTCATTTTAAAAATAGACACCCTAGGAGGACTTTTCTTTATGATTTTGATTTAAATTTACCTGATATTTAGTGCTATTGAGCATCTTATTTTCATAAACCTGTGATTAACTGGTACATTTTCTTTTGTTAAATATCTGTTCATGTGCATTTTTCATTTTCAAATTGAACTGTTGCACTTATATTATTGATTCTTACAAGTTATTTTTATATATTGGATATTATTAAATCTTTATCACAGGGTTGGAGTGATAGCACAGCGCTAGGGCATTTGCCTTGCACACAGCCAATATGGCCGACCCAAGTTCGATTCCTCTGCCCCTCTCAGAGAGCCTGGCAAGCTACCGAGAGTATCTCGCCCACACGGCAGAGCCTGGCAAGCTACCCGTGACATATTCAATATGCCAAACACAGTAGTAAGTCTCACGATGGAGACGTTACTGGGCCCGCTTGAGCAAATCGATGAACAACGGGAGGACCATGACCGTGATTAAATCTTTACTATGTTGATCTGTTTTGATCTGATGAGGAAGAGGGATGTGAAAAATCTGAAAAGGTAAGGTAGATGGTTTTATATGGTACGAATGAAAGAAACCCAAATCTGCACTCTTTAGATCTCCCATTTTACTAGACATGAAACTTCAGGATAGCGAGACAAATAACAGCAGATTTAGAAGACAAATTCAGAAGCATTCTAGTGACAGCTTAAAGACAGGATTTTCTAAAATCATTCCTTTGGAGTACAGAATTAAGAATCTTTCAAATATAGTGCATGGTTGAAGACCATTGACTTGAAACAGATATGCTAGAGGAGCTGATTATTGCTTTGGCTGGCTAGGTATAGATCACGGATGTGGTGCTTTCAGCAAGATCTAAAACAACTCTTCAATAAAAGTTTGAACTCAAGGGGCTGGGCCTATAATACAAAGGGTGGAGTGTTTGCCTTGCATGCAGTGGACAAGAGTTCAATTCGAAAACGAGTTCAATCCGGCATCCTATATGGTCCTCAAGCAGCGTCAGGAGTAATTCATGAGTGCAGATGAGTGCAGAGGTAGGAGTAACCCCCAACCATTTCTGTATGCTACCGCAAAGGCAAAAAAAAATTGATTTTAATAAACAAGGAGTATTTGCACCTTAAAAACACTGTCTGAATTCCATAGGCTTCCCTTTCATTTGTGTATAATTTTCTTTTCCATGCAGTATTTATTATAATCTTTCCTGTTTATTATTGCTTATACTGACTTTATAATTACCACCAAAAATATCACCAAAGTTTATATCAGGGAATATTCCATTTATTCTTTCTTCTAATTTTATAATTTTGAACATTACATTAAAGATATTAATTCATTTTATGTTGATTTTTATTTCATTTTTTCATTTCATCATCCTGTTATTCGTCGATTGCCTCGAGCAGGCCCCAGTAACGTCTCTTTCATCCTAGCCCTGAGATTATATTCAAGGCTATTTAGGAGAAAGAGACCCATCATTGTTACTGGTATTTGGCATATTTGGTACGCCACGGGGAGTTTGCCAGACTCTGCCGTGTGGGCAGGCTACATTCGATAGCCTGCAAGTTTGTCCAAAGTAGGAATAAGACAATAAGATGTCATAAAAAAAAATTTATGTATGATATAAATACAGGGGACTTATTTTATTTTTCTATTTTTGGAATCCACTTTTTCTCTAAGAATATTTATTAAAGGAAGTATACATTCATCATTGTGTAGTTTGGAGAATTTGGTGAAGGGTAATTGACCATATAGGTAAGAGTTTTATTCCTATTCTTTTCCAATAATCTGTGTTAACTGTTTTATACTAATAACATACTCTTTTATATTATGGCATTATAATAAATTTGAAATCAGGAAGTATATCAAGCTTGGTTATTCTTATATGTCTCCATAATTGTGCTGAATCTGTATATTGATTTTGATACTACAGACTTTTGAATAATACACATTTATCCACTTCATGGACATAAAAATCTCTTGTGATTTATTTGTGACTTCCAAATTATTTTTTATCAGTGCCTTAAGTTTTTTAGTGCATAGATATTTTACCTCCTTGCTTAAATTATTCCTAAGTATTCTATTTAGTATTTTAATAAGATTGTTTGGGGCTGGAGTGATAGCACAGCAGGTAGGACGTTTGCTTTGCACACGGTTGACCCGGGTTTGATTCCTCTGTCCCTCTTGGAGAGCCCGGCAAGCTACTGAGAGTATTCCGCCCCAATGGCAGAGCCTGGTGAGCTCCCTGTGGCGTATTCAATATGCCAAAAACAGTAACAACAAGCCTCACTTTGGAAATGTTACTGGTGCCCCCTCAAGCAAATCAATGAACAACCGGAGGACAGTGCTACAGTGCTAATAAGATTGTTTTATTATTCTTCACTTTCATATAGTTGTTTGCTTTGTACAGAAACAAAATTGATCATGCTAATTTTGTAAATTTTGTAAAATTTATGAAATTTTTAAAAAATTGCAACAAAATTGTAACTTTTTGTCGAGTGCATAGGGACTTTGATGTCTTTGTCATAGCTGGCGTTTTCTTCTAATTAAATAACTAAACAGGTGAAAAATTTACTTCTTTTATGATTTTGATAACATTTTTTATATCTCTTCCCTAATTGTTCTTATGATCTCCAAAATCATGGTGAGAATGAGCATCCATATCTTGTTAACTTTAATCTGAAATATTTTCCCCATTAAGTATAATGTAACTGATGGGTTTGCCTTTATATCTGTAATGAACTCTTCATAGGGCAACCCCTGTATGCACTTTGTTGAGTTTTGTATCAGAATGGATGTTGAATTTTGTCAAAAGTTTTATCTGTATACACACACATATAAATACACATATACGTTTTATTTTTATTTTCTCTAATAATGGCACCATACTGATTTTCATATATTTGAACCATTTCTTACATCCCTGGAATAAACATCACTTCATCTGTTGTATGATCCTTTTAATATAGTGCAGATTTAGGTTCACCAATATTTTTTAAAGGATATTTGTATCTATGTCCATCAGGAATATTTCACTGAACATTCTTTTCTTTATTGTGTCATTGTCTTCTTTTGTTATTTTTTTTTTAACATTTTACTTTTATGGGTGGGGCACACTTACTGGTGCTCAGGGATTATTCCTGGTTTTTGTTCAGGGATTACTTCTGGAAGGCTTAAGGAAACATATGTGGTGTGGAGGATCTAACCTGCAAGGCAAACACCTTCACGATTATGATCACCACCATCCTGTTATTCGTCGATTGCCTCGAGCAGGCCCCAGTAACGTCCTCTTCGTCCTAGCCCTGAGATGTTTTAAAAAGTGCCATACTCAAGGCTCTTTCAGAGTTAAGAGAATGAGACCCATCATTGTTACTGGTATTTGGCATATTGGGTATGCCACGGGGAGTTTGCCAGACTCTGCTGTGTGGGCAGGTTACATTCGGTAGCCTGCCAGTTTGTCCAAAGTAGGAATGAGATAATAAGATGTTGCGCGACCACGCGCTTCCAGGAGCTGGGTTTCATAGTCTCTGGGTCTTGGCCGTTGATGGGATTACACGGTGCCAGGGGGTCAGTTGGTGGGTGTGACCCCTGCCTGCTGGAATTTGGAGGATCTGGGTGGAGGATGCTCAGCCTCGATCTGAGCAGGCTCGGAGATCTCAGCCCCGGGACCCGCATGCATTTGTTCCTCTGCCGGTACATTCATGTGTGTGGAGAGTAGACTCAGCATGGTTGTGGCTGGTTCTGGAGGTCTTCAGCTGCTGAGGCTCTGCTCGGGGCAGGGAGGGAAACTCAACCCGGCCCCACCTCCAAGGGGCCCCGGCAAGAACAGCCAGGCGTGGGGGCAGGAGACTCTGCGCTGTTCTCTTCCGGGAGCTGGGTTTTATAGTCTCTGGGTCTTGGTCGTTGATGGGATTTCTGGTTGATGGGATATTCCTGGTTTTTGTTCAGGGATTACTTCTGGAGGGCTTAAGGAAACATATGTGGTGTGGAAGATCTAACCTGGGTCAGCTGCCTGCAAGGCAAGCATCTTACCCATGGTATTATCACTCTAACCTGATTTTTCATTGTTGCAATTCTAGACTCACAAAATTTTGAAACATTCTCTCTGCTTCAGTTTTTTGCAAGATTTGAGAGAGTGTTTTTAGCATTTGCCAGTGTAGATATTTGGTTCTTGTTCTCTGGAAGAGTTTTGATTACTAGTTTAATCTCCTTAGTCTATTCAATCTATTAAGATTTTCTATTTCTTTATGATTGAGTCCTGGAAGGTTGTGTATTCACAGGAATTCAGTCATTCTTTCTGGGTTGTCTTATTTTTTGGCATTTTAACTAGTGCTCTATAATTCTTTGAATTTCTGTGATAAAATT
Organism: Sorex fumeus; assembly: GCF_029834395.1. Taxonomy (NCBI): domain Eukaryota; kingdom Metazoa; phylum Chordata; class Mammalia; order Eulipotyphla; family Soricidae; genus Sorex; species Sorex fumeus. Next base: position 11,385,232 of record NW_026606086.1, on the reverse strand, counting down.
TACAATGTTTCCTTAGATTGCTTATTTTGTTTGAACCCTCTCATTTTTATTCTCAGCATACCTATCTAATGGCTGTCATTAGAGAAACAACTAGTTTCATTGATATTTTCTATTTTTAGTCTCTAATTTAATTTTACTTTTGCCTTTGATATTTTCTTTCCTTACTAACATTGTAGAATGGTGAGATCTTGGTAGTGAATCTGCAATAGAGCTCACGAAGGATCTTGATGTATTGAGTTTGTACGCCCTGATTGGCTAGGGCTTCCATGACCGCTTCCGTCTCAACAGAATCAAAGGCCTTCTTTAAATCAATGAACGTTAGACAGAGCGGCATCTTGAACTCCCGAGATACCTCAATGAGCTTGGTTATTGTGTGGATATGGTCGATGGTACTGAATCCTTTTCGGAATCCAGCTTGTTCACATGGTTGTCCTTCATCTAGTGTTCTGCTAATCCTATTCAGGATGACACATTCATCTACAATAGTTTGTAGATGATAGACAATAGGCAGATTGGGCGATAGTTGCCAATGTCGTGAATGTCTCCTTTCTTGTATAGTAGTACAGTCCTGCTGGTTTTCCATTGGGATGTTATAAGCTTTCATGTTTGGGTTACAATCACACATTACAATCACACATTACAATCACACATTCTACAAAGAAATAATCATCCATATCAAGAGAGGAGTTCGGCAGGGTGATACCATTTCACCAAAACTCTTCAGTTCCACCCTCGAGAACATCATGCGACGACTGGAATGGGAAAGCATGGGAGTGAAGATAGATGGTCAGCAACTACACCACCTCCGCTTTGCTGATGACATCGTTCTAATAACACCAAACATCAACCAAGCAGCACAAACGCTGAACGACTTTGACCGTGAATGTGGAAAGGTCGGACTACAGCTGAATCTTACGAAGACAATGTTTATGAGAAACAGCCTTGTTCCTGACGCTCCATTCGCTCTCAACGGAACCACCATCTCCGAATGCAACAGTTATATATACCTAGGTCGAGAAATCAACATGATGAATGACCTGGCACCTGAGTTGCGCAGGAGGAAGAGAGCGGCTTGGAATGCCTTCAAGAGCATTGAAGAAATAACTAGAAGGACAAAGAACCTCCAGCTACGAGCACATCTCTTTGATTCCACTATTCTTCCTGCATTAACATATGCCTCAGAGACCTGGACCCTACGAAAACAGGATGAGAACGCTATTCGGGTCTCTCAGAGAGGAATCGAAAGAACTATGCTTGGAATATCATGATTCACTCAAATGAGAGATAGAATCCGAAGTTCTGATCTTCGTCAACGCTCAAGAATCAGGGACGCTGTCTCATTTGCCAAGACAACAAAAATCAGATGGGCTGGACACGTAATGAGGTTTACAGACAACCGCTGGACTAGAGCCTTTACTGATTGGATTCCACGGGACATCAAAAGATCACGTGGACGCCCACCTATAAGATGGTCAGACTTCTTCGTCAAGACACTAAATGATCGGTTTGAGGCTCTGCATGTTCCTAGAACGAACAGATACCATTGGGCTACGCTAGCACGCAACCGGGATGAATGGAGACGTTACTGGCACCCGCTCGAATAAATCGATGAATAACGGGGATTAAGTGATTAAGTGACTAACATTGTAATATTTTCATTTTATAGTTCCTTGAAGAAGAAGGTTAACTTCTATTTAAATAATAAAGAAAGGGTCACAACCTAGGTATAGCATAGTTGAGAGCTATAATGTTCTTGGCTTTGTACAACAATGTAAAACTATCGTATTGACACCAGAGTACCTTAGTAGATTCTGCCAGAGAAGAGAGAAATACTGTTAACTTTGTTTGTTTATTTAATTTATTTTTCTCATTGCATATTTTTTATTTTTAATCACAGTAATATAAACATTACTATAAGTTTTTGTGATTGGATTTCAGTCATATAATGTTCCAACACCCATCCCTTCACCAGAGTACTTTTCCCACTACCAATAGTCACAGTTTCCCTGTCCCCACCCTCTTGTCCCACCACCTGCCACAGTGGCAGGCACTTTCCCTCTCTCTCTCTCTCTCTCTCTCTCTCTCTCTCTCTTTCTCTCTCTCTCCCTCTCTCCTTTTGGGCCTTATGGTTTGCAATACAGATAATGAAAGATTATCAGGCATATCCCTTTAACTGTGCCCTTCTCCTCACACACACTCTTTTTTTTAAATTTTATTGAATCACCGTGAGATAGTTATAAGCTTTCATGTTTGGGTTACAATCACACAATAATCAAACACCCATCCCTCCACCAGTGCACATTCCTCACCACTAATATCTTCAGTATACCCCCCCTTTCACACCTTCCCACTGCCTCCATGGCAGACAATATTCCCCATACTCTCTTTCTACTTTTGGATATTATAGTTTGCAATACAGATCCTGAGAGGTTATCATATTTGGTCCTTTATCCACTTTCTACACACATCTCCCATCCCGACCGATTCCTCCAGCCATCATTTTCTTAGTAAAGCCTTCTCTATTCCAGCTTCCTTCTCCCCTTTGCTCATGAGGCAGGCTTCCAGCTATGGAGCAATCTATCTATCCCGTGTATCTACAATCCTTAGGTGTCAGCCTCATGTTATGTTGTTTTATACTCCACAAATGAGTGCAGTCCTTCTGTCTGTCCCTCTCTTTCTGACTCATTTCACTTAGCATGATACTCTCCATGTCTATCCATTTATAAGCAAATCTCATGACTTCATCTCTCCTGATAGCTGCATAGTACTCCATTGTGTAGATGTACCAAAATTTCTTTAACCAGTTAACTGTTCTAGAGCACTTGGGTTGTTCCCAGATTTTGGCTATTGTGAACAGTGCTGCAATGAACATATAGGTGCAGATGTCATTTCTACTGTGCCTTTTTGCATCCTCAGGATATATTTCTAGAAGTGATATTGTGGGGTCATATGGAAGCTCAATTTTTAGTTTTTAAAGGACTGTCCATATTGTTTTCCAGAAAGGCTGGACTAGTGGGCATTCCAACCAACAGTGAAAGAGTCACACACACTCTTGTGGCAAACTTCCAACATTGACTTGTCCTCCTGGCCCCTGTTTACCCTCACCTTGGATATTAGTCTTGGATATATATATGTAAATATATATATACATATGGTGTATATATATACATATGAAAATGTATATATATACATAATATGCCACAAATGAATGCACTCATTAGATCTGTCCCTCTCATTCTCACTCAACATTAGTGAAAACTCAACACGATACTCTACATGTCAATCCATTTGTAAACAAATTTCATGATTTCATTCTTTCTTACAGCTGCATCGTATTCCATTGTTTCTTTGTCCAATAATCTGTTCTCAGGCACTCAGGTTGTTTTCAGATTCTGGTTATTGTGAATAGTGCTGCAATGAACATTGAAGTGCAATTGACATTTCTGCTGTGTATTTTTGAGTCCCCAGCGTGTTTTCCCAGAAGTGGTATTGGTGGGTGAAAAGGGAGCTCAATTTCTTGTTTTTTGAGGAGTGTCCATATTGTTTTCCAAAAAGGCTGGACAAGTCATCATTCCCACCAACAATGAAGGAGAGTCCCTTTCTCCCACATCCGCACTAGCACTAGCTGATTTTGTTCTTTTGGAATGTGTGCCAGTGTCTGTGGTGTGAGATGGTATCTCATTGTTGTTTTGATTTGCATCTCCCTGATGATTAGTGCTGTAGAAAATTTTTTATGTTCCTTTTGACCATTCAAATTTCTTCTTTGAAGAAGTTTCTATTCAGTTTCTCTCCCCATCTTTTGATGGGGTTGGATTTTTTTTCTTGTAAAGTTCTACCACTGTACGATATAACTTTAATATTAAGCCTTTATCAGAACGGTATTGGGTAAATAATTTTTTTCATTCTGTGGGCTATCTATGTATCTTAGAACATCATTTCTTTTGAGGTGCAGAAGCTTCTTAGTTTCATGTAGTCCCACTTGTTTATCTTTGTTTCATTTGCTTGGTCAGTGGTGTTTTATCTTTGCAAGATGCATTTAATACTTGATAAGGGAGCATGAAGTATAAAATAAAGCAAGGAAAACCTCTTCAACAAGTGGTTCTGGGAAAACTGAGGAGGTACATATAAAAAAATAAACCCAGACTTTTTTCTAATGCCATGCAAAAAAGTCAGATCAAAATGGATTAAAGACCTTAATATAAAAGTGCATGGAAGAAAACGTAGGCAAAACCTTCCATGACATTGAAGCTCAAGGCATCTTGAAATACTATTTGTATATTTAAGGTTGTTTTTCAATAATTTATCACATCAAATATTCCAACACCAATCTTACAATAATTACACCATCCCATCACCATTATTTCAAATTTTCCCACCATAACCATGCCTGCTCCAAGCAGTCCTAAATAATTTATTTTGTATTGCTTGTTATAAATGATCTGTTAAAAATGATCCAAAAAATTTCCTTAGAGGAAAATGTGAGAATATTGTTGTATCTCACCTGAGTGCCACGAAGCCCTTGTATAAGAGTTTACTAACATGTTGTTACATGTTGAGCCTTGTGTGCTGATTACTTATTTTTGAACAGGATCAGTTGCCTTCTACCTTACATCCCATCAAATGTAGTGTGCTATTCTTGACACATTGGTGGAGTAGATTTGTGGTCGCACACACCAGCGGCTGAGCATCCTCCACCCAGATCCTCCATATTCCAGTAGGCAGGGGTCACACCCACCAACTGGCCCCCTGGTGCCATGTAATTCCATCAATGGCCAAGACCCAGAGACTATAAAACCCAGATACTGGAAGAGAACAGCGCAGAGTCTCCTGCCCCCGTGCCTGGCTGTCCTTGCTGGGGCCCCTTGAAGGGGAGTCTGTTGAGTTTCCCTCCCCGCCCCGACCAGGGCTCCAGCAGCCGAAGACCTCCAGAACCAGCCATCACCATGCTGAGACCACTCTCCACACGCATGAAGGTACCAGCAGAGAAACAAAGGCATGCGGGTTCCGGGGCTGAGATCTCCAAGCTTGCTCGGATCGAGGCTGCGCATCCTCCACCCAGATCCTCCATATTCCAGTAGGCAGGGGTCACACCCACCAACTGGCCCCCTGGCGCCATGTAAAATTTTACATAGTGTGATAAAAGTGAACTTTGAAGTCCGGAGGCATCTCTGCAGCTTGTGGCTCTCTTCCAAGATTTATTTGTGAGTATCTCAATCATGAGCTTATATGGGTCTGGGGGCAGATTGTGAATGTGACCACCAGGCTCCCAGAAAGACAAGGAAATGGGGGAAGGTCACCCATTCCAGAATCCAGGAGAGCCTGGAGATTTCGGTCACAAAAGTTGCATACCTAAGTCTTTCAGCAGATTCATTCTCATGAATGAGGCTCGTTCTGAGCCTGTGAAGATCGGTCTTGAGCATGGCAGCAATTGCGTTATGGAGGTTTATGGCAGCCAGGGCTCTATTGGGCAAGTGCTGGGCTCACCAGCCCCCCTCTAAGTCCCCCCAAAATGAGGTTCAGCCTGACATGGTGTCTGGAAACATCTCTGAACCTCATGGCTTTCTTCTGAGATTTACTTATGAGTCCACTGTTAACTTTGTTAAACTGTGAATACCTTTACACTAAATTGAATCTGCTCCTAGGTGGTCTATCTGTTTGGTAATTTATAAAAACAACAGTAGTTTATATCACAGGTTCCTTATAGAGATATTAAAAATTCATACAGTTTAGGGAATCTTTAGAATCTTTAGAATAGCTCAGACTCCTGTCTCTGCGTTCAGGAATCTCCTTTGAAAGGACTTCAGGAAACTCAGGAGTTGCTGGGATGGCATTACTGCTGGGGTCAGCATTACTGCTTAGGCCCTATTCTATACCATTGAAGCAATAAATCTAATTTTCTAATCCCTTATTATTTTGAGGAGGTAGATTTTTAGTGACTGCATTTTGCTTTCTCCATAGAGAAGAGAAGGAGGAATTGACCTGCCTTACTGAGATTCACACAGCCCAGAGAAAGACTCCACTGTGGAATATCTTATTGCTCTGTGCAAAGTTCCAGTCACATTTCCAGATTGAATGAAAGCTGATTCCAGGAGGGGTTGGCCAGCTCACTGTCCCCCTGCCCCCCCAGCTCCAACCCCAACCAAACAAAAAGTCCTATTTGGATTTTCAGTTTTAAGTATCTTAGGTGATTTTATTTTTGTGTTTTTGGCTGAGTTTTTTTTTCAATCATAGGTGACCAATAAATTAATATGGTGATACCTGAGACCGAATCTTCTTTCTTATACCCCTGCCTTCCCAACAGAATGAGTCATGCAGTTTGAGGTGACACTGTATTTGCTCATCTACCTCATTAAAAGAAAGAAAACATTGAATATTTTTCCCCCCACTGATTTAGCTCACTAGTCCTCATCTTATCACCCTTTTCTGGGTCTGAAGCTACTGCCTGTAAAAGTACTATTTCACTGTGATTTGCATTGATTGGTGCAGGAGAAATCTTGAAGAGTTTAAGCACAAGACGTTTCTTATTATTTTGAAGCATTGTGATAGCACAGTGGTAGGATTTTGCCTTGTGCGCAGTCAGCCTGGCCGAGCCGGGTTTGATTCCTCTGCCCCTCTCGGAGAGCACGGCAAGCTACTGAGAGAATCTCGCCCACATGGCAGAGCCTGGCAAGCTACCCATGACATATTCAATATGCCAAAAACAGTAACAACAAATCTCAAAATGGCTCGCTTGAGCAAATCGATGAACAACGGGAGGACAGTGGACAGTGACAGTGCTTCTATAAGGTTGGGCACACCACTACAAAGTGGGTTGGCACTGTGATCTTTGAAAATGTTCTTCCCCTAAAGCAAACACCCCCTTTTCAGTGAGGGTTCTGTCAAATCAGTGAAATATGCAACAGCCCTGCACCTTATTTTCTTAAAACACACTCATTGTCCTGCACTATGGTCTGTTTGGGTACCAACTGGAAGAAGTAAAGTGAAGTAAAAGTAAAGGCCCTCCCGTTATTCATCGATTTGCTCGAGCGGGCCCAGTGACGTCTCCATTGGAGATTTTGTTGTTACTGTGTCTGGCATATCGAATACATCACAGGTGGCTTTCCAGGCTCTGCCGTGTGGGCAAGATACTCTCAGTAGCTTGTCGGGCTCTCCGAGAGGAACGGAGGAATCGAACTTGGGTAGGCAATGTTGGCTGTGTGCAAGGCAAACGCCCTACCGCTGTGCTATCGCTCCAGCCCAACTGGAAGAAAGAAGAACCAATATGCAACTGACATTTATTTATTTATTTTTCTCAAAAAGTATATGGACTAGGTTAAGAGATTTATAAATGAACAAATGAATTTAAAACACAACAAATAACTGTAAGGCATCTATAGATAATTTGATGGAATAAAAAGCAAGTAAACACAATTCTAATAAATAAGTAAGAGTGAAGATTTACAGAGGAGGTAAACAACTGACTCTTGAAATTTTGTAAGATGTAAGAGTATAAGGTAAATTTGTATCTAAGAGATGATAGAGATCTGGAGTTATGACACAAAATGACATATTATTGGAAATTTAAATATTCTGGCATTTCTCAGTTACTGTGAAAGTTATATGATTGCTAGAAATAGCTCAGAAAATTTTGTATTTGGTTAAAATAGTTCCTATATCCTACTATTGCTTTTTTAAGTTGTCCACAGAGGAAAAGGTATATCTTCTGTGTCATATGCTTTAATAAAGATTCAAATTTTGTGCACGTAGTGTTTGTATGTAGGTTAAAAAGTTGTTAACATTTAATGAGCACTCTCTCTGTGTCAGAATTAGTTACGTACTATAACATTATTTCTTCTAGTACCAACAGTGATACTTTTGGGTATCATTGTCATGCCCATTTTATGCATGGGGGTATTACATTGAGAAACCAAAAGTAATTTGTCCAGAATTATATATTCAATTCAGCAATAAAACCGAGATTAACGTTCAGGCTCTCTGCTTTCGCAGAACAATTTCATAACTCCTAAATTCAAATAAACTGGCTGACTACTCACACTTAGCATCTCCATATAAATCTCTACATTATTTAATAAAAGAAGATAATTTTTTTGAATGTCAGATGTATTAAAGATGGATGGGATTGCAAGGAAATTGTTCTTACAAGGAATTCAGATATTTCAAAAGTTGACGAATGACCATTCATCTATTGGTCATTTCACTTAGAAATTTAAGAAATATTTTTGGAACAATCTTGGTGATTTAAGAAAGGCGTCGATCTCTGTGTCTGTCTGTCTGTCTCTCCCTCTACTGTGTGTGTGTGTGTGTGTGTGTGTGTGTGTGTGTGTAAGAATAACAACCGAAACATAGAAGGAAACTTATAGACCAATATAGTAATTCTTCAAAGCTTTAGGAAAACAATTTCATATTCAAATATAAGGTGAATTTCTGATGACCAGAATACAAAGATAGTCTACAGAATGGGAAAGGATATTCACCCAGTACCACTATAATAAGGGGATAATATCAAGGATATACAAAGCACTGTTTGAACTCTACCAGAAGAAAACATCCAATCTCAACAGAAAACGGGGTGATGAAATGAATAGAAACTTCCTCAAAGAAGAAATCCGAATAGCCAAAAGGCACATGAAAAATGCTCTTCATTACTAATCATGAAGGAGATACAGATCAAAACAACAATGAGATATTATCTCACACCACAAAAACTGGCACACATTCAAAAGAACAAAAGTAACCTGTGTTGGCATGGAAGTGAGGAGAAAGAGACTCTCCTTCACTGCTGGTTAGAATGCCAACTGGTCCAGCCTTTTTGGAAAACAACATGGAAATTTCTCAAAAAACTAAGAAATTGAGCTCCCAATTGACCCAGCAATACTACTTCTTGGAATATATACTGGAGATGCAAAAAAGTACAGTAGAAATGACATTCACACTTGTATGTTCTTGACAGCACTATTTACAATAGCCAGAATCTGGAAAAAAATTGAGCACCTGAGACAGATGACTGCTTGAAGAAACTTTGGTATATCTACACAATGAAATACTATGCAGCTGTTAAAAAAGATAAAATTAGCATATAAGTGGATCAGCATAGACAGTGTCATGCTAAGTAAAATGAGTCAGAAAGAGACATAAAATGACTGCACTCATTTGTGGAATATAAAGTAGCATAATATGAGACTAACACCTAAAGATAGTAGAGATAAGGGTCAGGAAGATGGCTCCATGGCTTTGAAGCAGATCTCATGTGCTGGGGAAAAATGGTAGCTGGGATGGAGAAGGGACCACTAAGTAAATGATGGTTGGAGGGATCACTTAGGATGGTAGATGCATGCTGAAAGTAGACTATGGACCAAGCATGATGGCTGCTTAGTACCTGTATTGCAAATCATAACACCCAAAAGGTGAGAAAGAGAGTAAGAGAGAATGTGCCTGCCACGGAGGCAGGGAGTGGGAAGGAGTGGAGGTGGCGGGAGGGATACTGGGAACCTTGGTGGTGGAGAATGTGCACTGGTGGAGGGATGGGAACTTGAACATTGTTTGTTTGAAATGCAATCATGAAAGCTTGTAAGTCTGTAACTGTATCTCATAATGATTCATCAAAATAAAAAAATAAATTAAAAAAATTGAAAAAAAGGATGAATTTCTAAATTTTTTTCCTTGACAAATATATGCACTAATAAAAACCTGTGGAGAATTTCCAAAGTACAGACATGATTCATTGATTTATTGATAAAGTCATTTGGAAGCATTTATAAAGTCATAAATAATGCATTTAATGAACATGCGAAGTGATTCATGATAATTATTCTAAGCAGTGAAGAATGTCCACAAATGGTATTTTTATTTACTTAAGGGATTTCACTCCTAAATATTTTCATGGGAAAAATTATAAATGAATAGTTTTACTTTTGAAAAAAATCATTCTCACCCAAATTGGGACAGTTTATATTCAAAACCACAAAGGTAAATTGAGGGTATGTTATGAAAATGATACAACTGTGGTTATGACCTTATCTTCTACCTCAAGCAGTTTTCCACCTCTTCCACTTCTATGGAGACAGTGGCTTACGAGAAGCCATCCAGAAAAACTTGTGGGTCAAAGACAGGTCACTAGATGCCATGCTGATAATAGAGAATTTGATCTGCACATTGAGAAACTTTCTTCTATTCATTTCCAGAATTCCACTTTCGTTCATTTCCATTCTCACGATTTAGCTGAGACACTCTGGTGTGGGCTCTCATTCTTTCTCCTGTTGACTGAGCCCTTTCCTGGCCCTGATGATTAAAGGGATGGGGTTGGCAAAGCATGGGACTTCACTTCAGCCCTCTAAGCTGTGAGCATTTTGATCAGCTGATTCCTGGGTTATCCTAGTTAAATATTTTTATTATCTTCCTTCCCTTTCGTTCATATTTCTTGCATGCAACAAGAAAAAAATTTCTCTGGAGATGTACTTTTGTAGTAAATATTTATAGAAATAGATACTTGCATATGTATGTGTATCCAGTTTCCCCTCCAACTTTTATCTCTATTGTCTGTCTCTATTATCTGTCTGTTGGTCTATCTATCTATCTATCTATCTATCTATCTATCTATCTATCTATCATCTATCTCTCCATTACATATCCCTAGTATAAATATTATTTATTGGTGGAAAAATGCTTAATACTGGTGATAGGTTTCGAATGGGAACTTTGTATGCCTGAAACTCTATCATCAACTCTATCATCAGTGTTGTAAATCATGGTGTCCAAATAAATATTATATAAATTCAAATGTGTAATGTAATAAAATTAGACCCCTAAACTCTTCTATGCAGCCTATATTTTCCTCGAGAGTAGCTCTGAGAAGAAGGCAGGCAGACTGAGGAGGCAATAGTTCAAAAAGGGGAAATTTTCTGTAGACAATATCCAAATTCAGTCAATAATCTTTATTTGGAAAAAGGAAAAGGAGGAAACACATTGTAGGAAAAAACCCATCTGCTTCTCCATATCCCTTTTCCTATAAATCTTCATCAATGAGGATTAACTTTATGGCTATGAATCTAGGCTATGGGTACCCAATTATTTTTTCATACAAGACCCTACTGTGAGTTTTTTGTAGATGTAACTAATTGTTAGATTATAGTTCTAAACATTTTAGCTTAACATTGGTTCATCCTTTCTCCTGCACTGCCAGAAAGAGTTTAGGTTTATTGAGTAACACCCATCACAATGTTTCTGATACACTCCCATTCCTTGTCATTCATCTTTAGCTTCTCCTTTGTGCTCTGCACCCCTGTATACTAGTAACTCATTTTCCCTAATCAGCCCCCATGACTTGTAAAGTCAGATTCCTCAGAAGATTTGGATTTTGTATTTGTAAGTGAAATATTGCTTTTCTCTTTTCTTCATGTCCTTTATGTCCTTTGCAATTTATTTTAGAGTAATGTCATTTTTGTATAGAAACAGGAAAACAGTTGATGCTGGAAGGAAGGGCTTTACATATGTTGATTGTACTACCTCACCTATGTGTAATTGTTACCCCCAACCTTTGAAGTTTGACTCTTAACTAATGCTGGGGGATGGGCATGAGAGAGAATGAAACAGGATGCGCTGTGTGAGACTGGAATGAGAGGCAGTGCGAGTCTGGAATGGGAATGGAGACTGGAATAATTAGCTACTTATCACCAACCAGCTTGGTGGTCCTGTTCCCCCCCTCCACGTGTCCCTTGGCAGCGGCTGGCCAGGGTGGGGAGACGGCTTATGGCCACTGAATGCACGTGCTGTATGCCCACATTTTTTGAACACACACCACAATATTTTATTTTAATTAATAAAATTATCCTCTACAATGTGGTTGGTCCTCATTTCATTAGTTGCCTTAAGATGAAAACATATATCATTACGACTGGTGACCATATAAGATATTCACGTGAAAAACAAAACACATGAAGAAAAATAATAGATAAATAAATGGGTGATTTTTAAAAATGCTATTCTAACAGCTACATACAGAACTTCCAATCCTTTGGTTAATGTATCTAATAAGACTGGAGGAAAGACTAATAAATATTAATTGTTTAGTAGAAAAAAGAGGAGGAAAAAGACAAGTTAGTGCAGAATAAAATAAAGATCAGTATCTACTTAAAGAGAATACAATTCTGCCTTCAATGCAGTATACACAGAATTTTATATTAAAAGATTAAGAAAACCATAAAGGGCTCCCAGAAGCTGAAACTGTAAACCCTAAAACAAAAATCCATCAAACATGTTGGAAGAAATATTTAGCATGTTTATTCACTGTCACTGTCATCCCATTATTCATCGATTTGATCGAGTGGGCACCAGTAAAGTCTTCAATTAACCCTAGCCCTGAGATTTTAGCAGCCTCTCTTTACTCATCCTTCCCAACGGTGCCACATTGGAGGCTCTTTCAGGGTCAGGGGAATGAGACCCATCATTGTTACTGTTTTTGGCGTATTGAATATGCCATGGGAAGCTTGCCAGGCTCTGCCGTGCGGGCAGGATACTCTCGGCAGCTTATTGGGTTCTCCAAGAGGGAGAACTAGACTAGAAGAGGTCGATTCTGAAAGCTTTGTTCTATAGTCTCTGGATCTTGGCAGTTGATGGGATTACATGGCACCAGCGGCAGTTTGTGGGTGTGACTGCCTAGCTACTGGAAAATGGGTGATCTGGGTGGAGGAGGCCCAGCCCCTATCAGAGCAGGCTTGGAGATCTCAGCCCTGGGTCCCACACACCTGGGTTCTCTGCCAGTTCCTTCATGTGTGAGGCTCGTCCGAGCGTGTGGAGAGTGGCCTTGAGCATGGCTGTGGCTGGGTTCCGGAGGTCTTCAGCTGCCAGGGCTCTGCTCAAGGTTGAGGGAGAGAAACTCAACCTGCCCCTCTCCAAGGGGCCCTGGTGAAGACAGCCAGGCGTGGGGGCAGGAGATCCTGCATGTTTATTAGCTCGATGGAAATACTACACATGGTTAATAAGACAACAGCATTTTGTAAATTAACACAAACATTAAATTCTTGAAGGTTTAAAACTGGGATTAGAGGAAATCATTGGGGAATAATTATCTAAGAAGCATTGCTAGAAAAATTTTAGCACAGCAAGAAATATGTGAGTTTTCAGATTATGAAGGCCCAACAAGTTCTTATTTAAAGGCTATTCATATTTGTGAAACAACGTGCATTGTATATTATATATAATGTATACATATATATACTAATTTTGTTCCTTTTATTCTAGACTCATCACAGAAAAACATCTGAGATTGGAGGAACCAAACAACTTTCCTAGTTTATCTAATAGGAAAAAATCTATTAACTTTCCATTTACTTATCACTTGTTTTGTTTTGTTTCATTTCAGACCTAATGCCATCCCATTGTTCACAGTACTGTTTCTGCAACACACTCCTCCAAAGTCTCCACTTCCACTCCCTTCTACCACTGTACCACTTGAGATTTCGCCCCCGCAGTGAAGGAGGGTCCCTGTTTTCTCCACATCCACACCAAAACTGTTGTTTCTATTCTTTGTGTATGCCAGTCACACTGGTCAGAAGTGATATCTCATTGTCGTTTTGATTTGAATCTCTCAGGTGATTAGTGAGCATTTTTCCATATAACTTTTGGCCAAAGTATGTCTCCTTTGAGGAAGTTTCTATTCATCTCTGCTTCCCATTTTGTATGGGTTAGTTGTTTTTTCTCTTATAAAGTTCTATCAGTACTTTTTGTAGCCTGGATATTAAATACTCATTTTCTGTTTTTGTCAAATTTCTGTGTAAAAATATAAACCTAAACTCATAAAAGTAACTTTTCTTGAAAAAAATTCTTTGTTGTTTCAGTTAACACCTGAAATTGTGATTAAATATTTACAAATTAAATGCATCTTTAGGGAGTTTATATCTGGGAACATATTTATTCCATAGACATCTGCTACTGTCTAAATACATTTTATTATCTAGATGTAAGGTATTTTTTAAACCATAGTTTAAAAAATTAAAAAAGGGACATGAAATAGTTTGTTGATATTTATTGCATATTTTAAATTGCCAGGTAAACAAGTATAACAATATAAATATTTGACTAATTATGCATCCATAATTAATTATATGAAGGGTTTTTCTTAGCACAACTTTATAAATCATGAAAATACAATTGGCCTACTTAAAAATAGACAATGGAAAATTAATTGAAGTTATTTTCATCATATTTGTATCTGGTCTAAATTATTTGACATACATAAAGTGTTTAAAAAAGTACCAGGCACATAGTCAGTATTTCATGAATTATGTTATGATAAAAATTATTTTTACCTTATACTAAATACCCCAACTGTCCCCCCCCCCCCCCCCCCCCCCGGTGCTGTGTAATCCCATCAATGGCCAAGACCCAGAGACTATAAAACCCAGCTCCCGGAAGAGAACAGTGCAGAGTCTCCTGCCCCCACGCCTGGCTGTCCTTGCCGGGGCCCCTTGGAGGGGGGGGGGGGGCGGGTTGAGTTTCCCTCCCCGACCCGAGCAGAGCCTCAGCAGCTGGAGACCTCCAGAACCAGCCACAACCATGCTGAGACCACTCTCCACACGCATGAAGGTACCGGCAGAGGAACAAAGGCATGCAGGTCCCGGGGCTGAGATCTCCAAGCCTTCTAGGATCGGGGCATCCTCCACCCAGATCCTCAATCTTCCAGTAGACAGGGGTTACACCCACCAACTGCCTCCCGGTGCTATGTAATCCCATCAACGGCCAAGACCCAGAGAATATAAAACCCAGCTCCCAGAAGCGCACGGCTGCAAATGCAGCCGTCGAACATCTTATTAGCTCATTCTTACTTTGAACAACCTGGCAGGCTACAGAATGTACCCTGCCCACACGGCAGAGTCTGGCAAACTCCCTGTGGTGTACCCAATATGCCAAATACCAGTAACAATGATGGATCTCATTCTCCTAATGCTGAAAGAGCCTTGAATATGGCACTTTTTAAAATCTCAGGGCTAGGACGAAAGAGACATTACTGGTGCCTGCTCGAGGCAATCAACAAACAACTGGATGATCGTGATCATGACTAAATACTCCTTTTATAGAATACATTTTTCTTCATATTGTAAAGTTCAAAGATTTTAAATTACCATGGAGATGCACAGAAAAAGTGTAGATAAAACATGATTTGAAAACTCTGAAATTATATATTAATTAAATTATTACTTTTGCAGGGTAGAAGTGCATTTTAGAAGAGGAAAATTTCAGCCTTGGAATCAGGGCAAGACAAAAAATGAGTGATCTTGGATAATTTTCTTAGTTACCTTTCTCAAAATTAACTGCTACTTTGCAAGGTTATTGGTGAAAATTAAAAAAATATATATATATGTATAAACACAGCATTTTAAATTTCCAGAATTTAAAATTCCAGACATATAGAACACAGTAAACACTGTCCTCCCATTGTTCATCGATTTGATCGAGCGGGCCCAGTAACGTCTCCATTTTGAGACTTGTTGTTACTGTGTTTGGAATATTGAATATAATCTTGGTAACTTGCCAGGCTCTCTGAGAGGGGTGGAATTGTTGAACCCAGCTCGGCCGGGCTGGCTGCCTGCAAAGCAAATGCCCTACCACTGTGCTTTCACTCCAACTTCAGACATATAAGAAATTCTGTTGCTAATTTTACTTATTATATACTGTATGCCTGTGTATTATTTTTCTGTTGCTGTCATAAATTACTACGAACTTGATTATTTCAAAGACCATTAACATACAATCATTCTGTAGGTCAGATGTTGGAGGTAGTTTCCTGGACTAAAACCAGGATGTTGAGATAATCTCATCAATTGCCACAATCCAGATACTCATTGTCATTTTCTTTTGGAAGAGAGCATGAAACAACTTGCTATCATAGCCACGTGGCCAGAGCCTGAGACAGTTTGTTTCATTCGGGGTACCCTGGAGGGGGGCAGGTGAATCCCCTCCCCACCCCAAGGGACCCAGCTCCTGCAGCCAAAAACCTTCAGAACTCAACCTCCACCATGCTCAGGGCTGCAATCCACACACTCAGGCCGAGCCTCACACACAAGTGAACTTATTCCTGCACCGACATCTCATACCTCACACCACTTATATTCCAAGAGTTGTACACCATATTTGCTGGGGCTATAAAGTAGAAGGCAATCAATCTTAGACGAAAATATATTTTTACAGATATAATATATATACATATACACACACACACATATACACACACACACACACACAAGGCTCAACATTTAAAACATGTTAGTAATCTCTTATATAGAAGGGCTTAATGGCCCTTGGATGAAATACAACATCTTCACACACTCTCCTCTAAGGAAATTTTTTGGAGCATTTTCAGCGGTATATTCATAACAAACAGCACAAAATAAATTTTTTTGGTTCGACTTTGGGGCAGGAGTTGGGGTTCAGGATGGAAGCACCGAAATATGGTGGTGGGAAGGTGTAATGGTGGTGGGATTGGTATTCAAATATTATGTGTAATCAGATATTATGAACTACTTTATAAAAATAAAATTAAATTAAAAAAATTAAAAATAAAATAAAACTAGGATGTCAGAGAACAGTCTTCTGTTCTTCAGGTTCTGAGAGAGACCCCATTATATGCTCATTTATACTTCTGGTGCTTTGCATTTCTTGCAGCTGTAGGACATCGTCCCATTTCCTGCTGGGTGTCATCCCTGCCTCGTACCAGCCACCTCTTTACCCGGACTCATGGTCCCTTTTCTCTGTCCTAAAAGTCTGCAACAGCAGGTACGAGTTCCTCTCAAGCTTTCATCCTTCCTCCCTTGCTTCCATTTATTAAACTACTTCAAGGATTTTTTATTAGATCAGGATCGGATCCTCTAGATAACAAAAAATGTATCATCCCATTGTTCTGTATCCTTCATCAAATCTGCAGAACACTTTTTGCTGTATAAGATAACACACTCTTTGATTCTTGGGATTAGAATATATTCTCCTAGCTAAGGGGTAGCACTGCAGCACTGTCTTCCCGTTCTTCATTGATTTGCTTGAGTGGACACCAGTAACATATCTATTGTGAGATTTGTTCCTGTTTTTGGCATATCAAATATGCCACGGGGAGCTTGCCAGGCTCTGCTGTGTGGGCGGGATACTCTCAGTAGCTTGCCGGGCTCTCAGAGAGGGACAGAGGAATCGAACCCAGGTCAGCTGCGTGCAAGGCAAATGCCCAACCTGTTGTGCTATTGCTCCATCACAGGGTAAAAAACGAAATAATTGCAGGTACTTCAAGGACAATTCACAAGGGAGAATACAATTTTTTTTAAACGGTGATCTATCGTATACAAGGATGATAAGGCGAGAGATCCAAAGTGTCCAGGGGGTGCTTATTTCCTTTCTCTGTTTCCTTCTTTATCATGTTGGGTGTTCTTTCTGATGTCCTTGTGGTGTTGTAGAGCTGTGTAGCTCACTCTGAACCTCAATTCCGCTTTCTTCCCTGCACACCAGATTCATGAGGTCTGCACAGCAGCCCTGAGACACAAGATGAAAGACTCTCCACTTTCAACACTGTATTTTTGGAGCAGTTTTTAAATTCACAGCTAATAGCATTCAGACTATTAAGATTTTCCCATATACCTCCTGCTCTCATATTCCCACACGTTCAAGCATCATCAGTCTCCCTCACTCAAGGGACCATTTACTATAGTTGATGAATTTACATTGAAACTTTATATGCACCCAGAGTTTTGTAGGGTTCACTCTTTTTTAAAGGCTTTTTGGGTCATATCTGGAGATACACAGGGGTTACTCCTGGTTCTGTACTCAGGAATCACACACACTCAGGGGACCATATGGAATGCTGGGAATTGAACCCAGGTTGGCCGCATGCAAGGCAAACATCCTACCTGTTGTGCTATTGCTCCCACCCTGTTAGGGTTCACTGTTGATGTACATTCTATGGTTTTGTGTAAATGTAAAATGACAATATCTCCCACTACAATACTTCACAGAGTAGTGTTCCTAGCCTACAAAAGCTGTGTCCTGTCATTTCAGCCATCTCTCCCTCTAACAGGATATTTTGTTGTCCCCATGGTTTTGCCTTTTCCAAATTCAGGTAGTTGGAATCATCAAATACATAGCAGATTCAGTTTGACTTCTTTTATTTACTAATGCACATTCTCTCCTCCTCCAAGTTGTTCCTAGATTTATGGTTTATTTCTTTTTAGCAACAAGCAGCATTGTATCTTCTGTTTGTTTAACAATTTATTCATTCGCCTAATGTAGGATAGACATCTTGGTCTCTTCCAAGTTTGCGGCACTATGATTAAACCCATAAAACATATGTACAGTTTTTTGTGTTGGAGCAATTTTTATTTTTTTATTTTTATCACCTTTATACATTTTATTTTGATAAAATAGTTCACAGTAGTTCATTACATATAATACTCAAACACCCACCCAACCAGCGAGCATCTTCCCACCACAATAAGAGGGAAGTGTGTAAAGGTTGTTGATTTCATTCTGGGGTCCTTTAAGCCTGTATATAAGAGAATACAAGCAAGTATGATAAACTCAAACACATGTGTGCTGCTTTAGGTACATCAGTGGCCACATGCTCCAGGAAAAACTGCGTCGCTCTCTTCTGGGAACTTTGTTTTATAGTCTCTGATCTTGGCTGTTGATGAGATTCCATGGCACTAGGGGCAGTTTGTAGGTGTGACTGACAAGCTACTGAAAAACTGGGGATCTGGGTGGAGGAGGCCCAGTCTCCCTCAGAGCAGGCTTGGAGATCTCAGCCCCAGGTCCCGCATACCTGGGTTCCTCTGCCGGTTCCTTCTTGTGTGAGGCTCGTCCCAGCACGTGGAGAGTGGCCTTGAGCATGACTGTGGCTGGGTTCTGGAGGTTTTCAGCTGCCAGAGCTCTGTTTGGGACGTGGAGGGAAACTCAACCTGTACCCCTCCGAGGGTGCCCCAGTGAACACAGCCTGGCGCAGGGGCAGGAGATTCTGCTGACACAATTTTCAACATGTTTGCCTAAGTATCATAGTGTATGACTGCTGGTATTCAATTTGGTATTCAATTTTGTAGAAGACAAAAGTGTCTGTTACAAAATAACAAAGTATTGTCAATGCTTGCTATATAACTTTTATATTCCCACCAGCAAAAATTAAAAGTTCCTACTACAACACATCCTGCCCATTGTTTTGTCATTGTCTTTCATTTTGGCCATTTTAATAGGTTTATAGAATTGTTTTATTTTTTATTTATAGTCATTTCCCTGATAACATATGAAATGGAGCATCTTTTCATATACTCACTTGCAAGATACCTATCTTCTTGGCATGGTCTTTTTGGTAGCAGGGTGGAAGCCAGGCTTAATAGTGCTCAGGGACTCTTCTGGCTTGTTGCACTGGGAGTGACTCCTGGCTTTGCTCAAGGTACCACAAAATTCAGGGGAGAAACCCTGGGACTACAGCATGCAAAACTTTCACTCTATCCTTTTGAGCTACCTCTGTAGCCTTTTTGCTCCACTTTAAAATCAGTCCACTTTCTTTTGGTGGGTGGGTTTCACATCCGGTAGTGCTAAAACTTACACCTGGTTCTGTGCTCAATGATCACTTCTGGTGGGGCTCAGAAGACCATATGGGGTGTCAAACATGGAACATGAAACATTCTATCATTATTCCAGACCCTCAGTTCTCACCCTTCCTTCCTTCCTTCCTTCCTTCCTTCCTTCCTTCCTTCCTTCCTTCCTTCCTTCCTTCCTTCCTTCCTCCCTCCCTCCCTCCCTCCATCCTTCCTTTTGTTTCTTCTTTCTTTCTTCCTTTTTCCTCCTTTCCTTTCTTTCTTTCTCTTTTTCTTTCTTTCTCTTTTTCTTTCTTTCTTTATCTCTTTCTTTCTTTCTTTCTTTCTTTCTTTCTTTCTTTCTTTCTTTCTTTCTTTCTTTTTCTTGGTGTAGACCATATCCAGCTTTGCTCAGGGTTTATTTACTTCTGACTCCTTATTCAGAGATTACTTCATAGGGGAAAGAGATTTAGGGGACCGTATATGGTTTGGGGGATTGACCCTCAGTTAGCTGCCTGCAAGGCAAGTGCCTTAGCCACTCTGCTATCTCTCTGGCTCTATATACTTTGAATAGCAGTCTTTATCAAATATATCTTTGGCAAATATTTTCTCCCAGACTGGGCTTGTCTTTACACCCTGGAGTAATTTTTAAAAGGTTCCTCATTTGAACATCATGCTCAAACAAACATAAGAAATATTGATACAGTGTCATAAGTCAGTGATTCTTAGCCTTGACTGCATATTAGAGTCAGCAGGTATTTCAAAAAGTGACATCATGGTCTAGTATAAGACTATATCTCTATATACTATATTTTATATCAGTATCCCTGTGAATTGAACCTGTGAACTGATATTTTAATAAGTTATTATAATATGCAGTCAATAGCAGCTCTCAACAGTTCTAGGATGCAAATAAAACAGGATAAGTTGGATTATAAACTCAAAGATATTAAAATATATAAAGTAACTAAGCAACTGGATCCACTCAGATGTTTTCAACTGTTACTAAGTTAATGTATTAAAATTATATTGCTTCTTCCAGCAGAAATGATTGTATCAAATATTGCACACCTGCTTTCTTTAAATCTCCAGCAGGGCACATTCAATTTAAAGAACCTTTTTATAGAAAGAAACAACATTCAATTAAAGCAAATGTAACTTTGAAAATAACCAAGTGTGTGCTGTGGTGTTATTTACAGACTAACATCACTAGACTAAGGCAGAACTATCATTTCTTTATTTAAATCTTCCTGTTTTTTTAAAAATTTTGATTGACATATGATTAATTTGCAATATTATGGAAAATCAGACGAGATCGGGTGCGTTCAGGGTGGAATAGCATAGCAGTAGAGCACTTGTCTTGCATGTGGCCGGCTCGCTGACCAGGGTTCAATTCCTCCGCTCCTCTCGGAGAGCCCGGCAAGCTACTGAGAGTATCTTGTCTGCACAGCAAAGCCTGGCAAGCTCCCTACATCTTTCCCTGAATTTGTTTCCAGGCTTGTGGATATAGGCCATTTTTATTTTATTATCCCATTGTGGTCATAATATGTGCGATTTTGAACATTTATTTATGTGTCTTTGGGCCATGTTATAGATCTACTTTGGAGAAATTTCTATTTAGATTCTTTCTCCATTTTGTTGTTGTTGTTGTTTGTGGCGTATTCGATATGCCAAACACAGTAACAACAAGTCTCATAATGGAGACGTTACTGGTGCCCACTCGAGCAAATCAATGGATAAATCAATGGACAATGGGATGACAGTGCTACAGTGCTATGGAAAATCAAGAGTTTACTTTCAAACTCTGTATGTTATCTCCTTTTTTGGTGCTACTATATTGACCTCTGAGTCTCAAAGTTAGTTTTGTTGTGTCTTCTTATCATTTAATTTTTCTGTTAACTCATATTCCATGTAAGTGAAGCCATTCAATAATGTCCTTTCATTTCATAACTTATCCCACTATCAGAATTCCTTCACATTCTATCCATTTGTCACACAGTATCTTGCTTTTTAATTATTTTTTAATTTTCGAGGGGTAGTTTGGGGACACACCAGAAACAATCAAAGCTTATTCCTGGCTCTGTTCTCAGAACTTACTCCTGATAAGGCTCTGACAAACCATGGGGTATCGGGGATCAGCCCTGATTGGTCATGTGCAAGGGAAATGCCATACCTGTTTTACTCTCTTTCCAGTCCTATGGTTTTTTTGTTGTTGTTGTTGCTGTTTTAATGGCACAGCAAAATTACATTGACTATATGTACAACAGCTTCTTTACCCATTTGTCTTCCCATGGTCATTTAGGTCAATGTCTATCAATGTTTCCCTCTTTGTGATGAATAGTGCTGCTATGAGCACAATGGTTGATTTGTATATAAATAAGTGTTTTATAGCATTTTATAAATACCTATGAATAGAATTGCGGAATCATATGAAATTTGCACCTTAAAAGAAATACGCATACTGTTTTCTATAGAAGTTATATCAATCAATTTATATTGAAATTCCCAAGTCCTTCCCTGAATTTGTTTCCAGGCTTGTGGATATAGACCATTCTTATTTTATTATCCCATTGTGGTCTTAATATGTATGATTTTGAACATTTATTCATGTGTCTTCGGGGCATGTTATAGATCTACTTTGGAGAAATTTCGATTAAGGTTCTTTCTCCATTTTTTTTTGTTGTTTTGTTTTATTTGGATTTCTAACTTATTGTTGCAGTGTTGTATTAATTATCTTAT
Source organism: Sorex fumeus (assembly GCF_029834395.1). Taxonomy (NCBI): domain Eukaryota; kingdom Metazoa; phylum Chordata; class Mammalia; order Eulipotyphla; family Soricidae; genus Sorex; species Sorex fumeus. Next base: position 11,362,952 of record NW_026606086.1, on the reverse strand, counting down.
GTTTTAGCTATTACAACTTTTGCAGGAATATGATGTACAAATATGGGTTTTATTCCTTTGTTTTTCTTTATTTTTATAATACTAACTTTATTTTGTTTTATTTTGCTTTTTTGGTCACACCTGGTGATGCACAGTGGTTACTCCTGGCTTTTTACTCAGGAATTACTCCTGGCGGTGCTCAGGGGACCATATGGGATGCTGGGAATCAAACTGGGGTTGGCCATGTGCAAGGCACTCTACCTGCTGTGCTATCGCTTCAGCCCCTGGGTTTTAGTTCTGTTTTGTTGTTGTTGCTGTTGTTGTTTTTGCTGCACATAAGCTTTTTATTTAATATAGTCCCATTTGTTTATTCTTTATTTTGTTTCTTTGTCTGCTATCAACTATGTTATCTATATTTGGTGGTATAACATTTGAGTTTTTAACCTATTTTAAGTTAATTTTCACGAATGATATTAAATAGTTTTCTATTTTGTTCCCATTTGTTGACGTTGATTTCTTTTTTCTGTTGTTATATTTTGATTCTTTTATTGCATAGTATTTAGCATATGTATGTTAGTGTGTTAGCTTATTTCAGGGCATTTTGTTCCATTGATTGGTATCCCTTTTGTATTAAGATGCCACATGTTTTAATTCTTATTTCTTCATAACACATTTAGAAATGAAGGAGCATGACAGCTCCAACTTTCTTCTTTATTTTTAAAATTGCATTGCTGGGAGAATTTGCCATTCAGGGTCTATTGCATTTTCATACAAATTTTAATATTGTTTTATTAAAAAAGTTTCTGAATTCTGATAAAGTATTGAAAAGCACAGTGCTTCATAAAAATTGAGAGAAAAATAATGCTATTCCTTTGTTGAATTGGAGTGATAACCGAGCAGGGAAAGTATTCTTGATTGGAGAGCTTTCCATTGAGAAAGTTGTAGATTTCATGTCACTTCCTTCTGGCCTGTAGTATTTCTGTTGAGCAATCTGATGGTAGTTGTGTGGGGATTCCTTTGCAGACTTTTTTGTTGTTGTTGTTGGAGGTGCTTTCTTCTTGAAACTTTTAGGATTATGTCTTTGATTTTTGAAATTTCAATTATAATGTATATTGGTGTCTTTTATTTGTCTGTTTCTTTTTTATTTGTTTAGAGCACTGAACTTCATGGATCTGGGAGTTTAATTTTTTTATTAAAAAGTTTGGGAAATTTCTGGTGTTTCTTTTTCCAATAAAAATATTCATATTTTTCACTGTCTTTTTCTGAAACCCCAATGATGTAAATATTGTTTCTCTTGGCATATCATAGATCTCATATCTCTGATGTTACATTTATTTATTTATTTATTTATTGCTTGTCTGGATGTTTTTATACTTTATCTGAATTTACTGATTTTTATTTTTGCTTCTTCATTTTGCTGTTGGGCTACTGTATTTTTCATTCAGCCACTCTATTTTTCAGAACCATCATTTATGTTTGGAGTTTTAGCATACTCTATCTCATACTTTTGCTGACTTTGTCAACATGTTCTTCCTCTGATCCCAATTGAGCAGCATAATTTTAGTAGTTTTCAAGTAGCTTTCATAGCTCTGTTGTCTTTGGAGCCCTTTCATAGATGTTGTCTTATTCTTCTGGTGCCAGTAAGTTTCTTTTCCTCCCATTTATGTCTACAACCACACAGGAGACTTTATGGGGATGAAATCAATCTGTGTTTGAGTGGGGCTTAACCAGAGTCAAGATTTCATGTTTGTGAATACCTTTGCCAATAAAGCTGAGTAAGACTATATCAACTATATCTTCTTATATCATGATGAGAATTACGGTGCCATATTTAAGAAGGCTAAGCATGCCTAAGGAATTCAGAGTCACATGTGCCTATCAGTCACCAGCTCTGGCTTTAAGTTCTAATGAACATAGCTTATGATTGAAAATATGTGTTTGTGAAAGACTGTACTACCAACCTCATATAGACCTTTGAGAGTGACTAAGAAGTTCTCAGTCAAAACTGGCTGCTACTAAACTGCCACCATCATACTTTTCCAGATGACTGGCAAGGAGACCATGAAATCTTGGATCCAAGACTACCCTCAGATCCTGGTCCAAGCTGGAAGCAGAACTCATGCTCAGCGACTACCAGGAGACTGAGTCTAAGTTGAATCAGGAGACTGAGTCTAAGTTGACTGCATGACAGACACATAGCAGGTATGATGATAACAGGGAATGATTTTCATAAATTCCCGGGTTCCCTGCATGTCAATCAGAACTGCTGTGATCAGTAGTCAGCTGTGTGCCCTCTGAGATTCCAATATCTCTGTGACAGAAGTTCAGTGACTGGGAATAGCTTTGTTCTACATTGTTGATCAGCCATTGGACTGTCATGGTCATGAACACCTTCGGGAGAGCTCAAAAACCTAGGTTGAGGACACATGTATCAGTGCCCAATAGGGAGAGACTAGGACTGAGTTAAGCTGTTGAAAATTTCTTGGTTATTAGTTTTCAGTAGAATTTAGCAGCTCCTAGAATGCAGAAGACACAGAGTACTTAGCAACTGCCAGAGATCTGTGCAAGAAGAGGCTGTAGCTCTAGTCTCAAAAGATCATGCTCTCTCAGGCTGATCAGTTACACAGGTGCACAATCTGGCTGAATATGGGAAGGCAACAGAGCTCATCAGGCAGGAGGGTTCATTACCTAAGTCTTCTCTGAGAGGTATGCAAGGAACTTTCTCTTCACATGGGTACTGCTTGTTTGCTAGCAATTAGATATGAATCTGTTTGTCTGCCAAAAGCATAGTCTTACTAATTGCCTCTCCACCCCCAGATATCTAAGATACTTACTTGGGGTGGTGAGAACACTCACCAGAATTTGCCCTTTGGATCTGTTGCTATGGAGAATAGAATCTAAAATGGCATTCATCAGAGCTGCTGGCAGGTAACATCCTGGATACCACTCAGTTTGTGAGAGGTATCTAGGATGTCACTTGCCAGCAACTATGGCATATGCTCATCCTATAATATCTCCTCTCCTGTTCTTATGCTGTAAATATGGAATACCATGTGTTCAATGTCATCTTCCTCATCTTCAAAGTAAGGTACCACATGCTAGAAATCACCCAAACCCTTATTGACCTGGTTTCTTTTCTTTTTTGGTATTGCATTTCTCTCTCTCTCTTTCTCCCCAAATATTTCTGTTTTATGACCTTTATGAACCTTGCTGCTGAGTCTTTGTTAGGTTTTCAGGTCAGATTTTGCACAGGAGTTCCATCTCTAAATAATTTTTCTCTAGCAGAGATCTAAAATATGAAGGGGACAAGAAAAGGGATCCCCATATATCTCCATATTGTCAGAAGATTAAATTTTCTTCCAGAAATCCAGCACCCAGCTAAGCTAAATGGCAGAAAAGCCATGGCAAGATATGGGACTCCTGCCTGCCTCCCATAGAGTACAGCTGTTTCAGTAGGCTCAGAAGGTCACCTTGAAGGAGTTATACTCATTTTACTCTTTCCTTCCGTATGCCAGACTCTTGACTGAAATAGGAACTATTGTAAACAGTTCCTCTCATACCCTGTTGCCAGTTTCTGTGTGCATGGAAAAATAGGAAAGGGAAAAGCAGCCAAATATGAGCAGCAAGTGAAACCAGATGGTATCCAGGGCCCCACTGAGGGTATTTCATTAGCACCCAACATGTGCAGCTGTCATGTAAGGAGCAGAGGATCAGGGACACAAGCTGGCACACTGTGCCCTCCTATCCAGACTGGATGTTCACTTCTATTTTGTATCTTTAAAAGCGAAGTTAATTATTCAAATCATTGTGAAATGAGAGTGCAAAGATAAAATTACATTTAGAGCTGTCAGGAGACAAGTGATAGAAAAAACATCTTTTCAAAGCTTTAATGTTATTGATAGAAGCTTCATATTCCACAAATATAAAGTGTGGCTTTACATACTTACGACTGCTGAGCTATGCTTTACATACCTTTGGGGCTGAAGCGGTGGCACAGCGGGGAGGGCGTTTGCCTTGCATGCGGCCGACCCGGGTTCGATTTCCAGCATCCCCTATGGTCCCCTGAGCACAGCCAAGAATGATTCCTGAGTGAGAGCCAGGAATGGCCCCTGTGCATCGCCAGGTGTGACCCAAAAGCAAAAAAGAAAAAAAAAAGACTATATACCTTCTAAAATTATTGGGTGTGCTTCTGAATTTAGTCATTCTTTTTATTTGAATTCATGAATTGTACTTCACCTCTGCATTTATTTCAATTCTGGAGCAGATATAAAATTCAAGTACACACATGAACACTAATTCTAGCTACTCACTGGGTTATTTATTCTCTCATTGGCAACATATTGAACAAAAGTGACTTGAAAATGTTTACTGCTGAGAGGCAAGATGCAACTCTAATGCATTTGATTTTTTAAAATATTATCAAAAACCATGTTGCCAAAATTAATTACTGATTGAATTTTAAAATGGCACATAAATGAGGTGCTAAAATGAATCCATATAATTAACTTGTAGTTGACTAATCCAGTACTCACATTATAAACTATTGACATCGTGATTGAATTAGTACAGCTGTGTTAATTTTTCTCATGTTTAAAGTGTGCCCACAGGGAGAGATTTCCTTATGATATTAATGAACCAAGAAACATATGGTGGGACTTTACTGCCACAGTTGACATGATTTGTAAAAATATTGATATGTTTACATGAGTTAAATTGTATGTTTACTATTTTTCTTTGGCGTGATAATTCAGTCACTAAATTAATATGAGGCTACTTTGAGAGTCAGTGTCCAAGCAAAATAGAAAAATAGAAACCAGACATAAACTGAGAATAAATTAGACTAGGGTTGGAGAGATAGCACTGAGGGGATGGTGTTTGCCTTGCATGCAGCTGACCTGGGTTCAATTCCTCCACCCCTCTCGGAGAGCCTGGCAAGTTACTGAGAGTATCCCACCCACAAGGCAAGCCTGGCAAGCTACCTGTGATGTATTAGATATGCGAAAAACAATAACAACAAGTCTCACAATGGAGACGTTACTGAGCCCACTCAGCAAATTGATGAACGATGGGAGGACGGTGCTACATGCTGCAGGTCCTAATACATATGATCACGATCACAATCATCCTGTTGTTTGTTGATTGCCTCGAACAGGCACCAGTAACGTCTCCTTCTTCCTAGCCCGGAGATTTTAAAATAGCCATATTCAATGCTCTTTCAGGGTTAGGAGAATGAGACCCATCATTGTTACTGGTATTTGGCATATTGAGTACGACACGGGAAGTTTTCCAGACTCTGCCGTGCGGACAGGATACTTTTGGTAGCCTGCCAGGTTTTCCAGAGTAAGAACAAGATAGTAAGATGTTGTGCGGTTGTGAATGCGGACGCACACTTCTGGGACCTGGGTTTTATAGTTTCTAGGTCTTGGCCGTTGATGAGATCAACCTGGTGCTGGTGGCAGCTGGTGGTTGTGATGCCTACCTACTGGAAGATGGGGGATCTTGGTGGAGAAGGCCCTGTGTATTACATACATAGGTGGAAATTTGTGGAAAGGAAAATGTGACTTGAAACAATCTGGATGAGTTCCAAAAGTCATATGAAACAACTTTAGAACAGGACTTCAGCTAGATACTGGAATTCTCTAGGAGAGTAGAATGGCTTTTCCCTCAGGGCCTTGGAGTTTTGCTCTGTCAGCATATTTCTAGTTGAATGGAATGAGGTATTTAAACAGAATATGTTTTCATTTATTTTCTATGTTTTTCTCTATTTTTCTTCTTTTTTCAGAGTTTGGAAATAATTAAGTTTATTTACTGCAAAGTAGAAGAGAAAGCAAAAGAAAAACTCCCCATGTGAGGAGAAACTTAGTATAGAACTCAGGAACTAACCATAGAACTAAGTTCTTAAACATGATAGTTTTAACAAGATAATGTGCCCCCTTGAAAGAAAGTCAAATGCTTCAGTGTGATTGATTCAAATGCTAGAAGGAAAAAATAATAATATTGATACACTTATTGACATACAAATACAAATACATTTAATTTTTACCAGTAAAATTTAATTTTACTAGCAACATATAAAAAATTTTATTTTTACTACTAAAAATTTTAATTTAAAACTATATTTTACTAGAAAAGTTAATTTTTCCTAATATTATGTAATTTTCAAGAGACGTATTAATAACACATATTTGTAGCTTATAGACTGATATTAGAACTTAATCAGGAAATGAACTCTTACTCCACTTATAATTAAGAAGAAATACAGTTGGCAATGACAAGGCATGAAATTAATGCAGACACTGAACAGTGCTGGATAGTTAAGTCAATGTAGAGGATATTTTAAGTCAGTGGATAGCTAACAAGTAAAATCTGACATCTCCAGATACAGTCTCAGGAATAAACAGTTACAGGTAGAATAGTTTCCAGGATTTTAGGTTTGAAGTTAATATAGATAAAACAGCTAAGCAGAGACAGAGAAGAGAAAACAACAAGGAAGGTCTAGAAAACAGTTTTTTTTTAACTAGATCCTATTATAAAAATTCTTAACATCAATCAATTGGATCAATTCAAGGTTATGTACAAATAACTAATTTCAGTAATTTCTTTTCTATAATGACTCAAATAGTCTTCTCCATAATAAGATTTTTTTCTACTTGGCATGACTTTTTTGTGGATATTTTGCTGTTATTGTGTAATCAAGGATTATTTCAGAGATAATTTTATATAGTGATGCTATTGAGGTGAAATGAAATTTTCATTTGCTCTTTAAGGGATATTTACAGGAGAAACATTTTAAAGACAAAGGGGAAATGTGGTCTAAGTAAAATAGTAAAATTTTTTACTATTAACGTTTTCCATTTGCTTTTTTAATCTGGCAAGGATACATTTGAGTTTCTTTGAGGATAAGTTATTATTGCAGATTGATTACCCAAGGAAGCCTATGTTAATATGGAAATGAGTGTCCAGTAACTCTTACAAATTGGTCTTAGGATCGTTGCCTGCAAAGAGAAGGGAAGAATAAGAAGCAAGATAAAGCAGAAGAAGAATTCGAGGTCTGTTGAAAACCCAGGTCTCATCTTTGGAGCTGGGATAGCCTCTCAGAGTTATTTGGGTGAGGAGGGAATCTTCACTGAGGCCATTCTGAGCTGGGAAAATAGGCCCTTCTGACAGGGTGAGTGGAAGGAAATCTGGGCAGCAAAGCACTGAAAATCAACTCTTACTCTTCTGCCTCCATCTCTCACTGAAAGTTTTGAGTGCTGAACCACTTGCGGGGCAGAAAGTTCAACTAGGAAAGTCAATGAGAAAAAGTGAACCCAGTGGTCTAAATTTGGTTTCAGGATAACTTTCTTCGTGTTCTATTTTTAGATTCTCTCCACCCTATCAGTTTCCTCCTTTTCCTTGTGGGTAATCCAGATCCTCATCCCTACAAGACTCTGTGTTTACTATACTGTCCTCAGATATGTCAATTGTTGATTTCTCATTAAAATTGGGTGCAAATATTAAAAATGCCATTCACCTGAGTGTGAAACATATTTCCTACCTACCTCACTGTGTCACCAGCCCTGTCTCCTCTGGAGAGTGAGGTCAATAAACCTTTCCAGGAAGTTCATTTGCTTTACCTCAATTTGTTAGTACCTGGTACAAGATGCCTAGAGTACCCTATTGGTAGCCACAGCTCATGTCCAGTGGAAGACTTGCTCTATCAGAGGATTCAAGGGTTCTCCTTTGAAGTCTAAGGAGCCCAAAGTTTTGGGAAGAGGAACAACACATTTCCCAAATGAGTGTCTGGTGGTAATGATAATGGGGCATTATTATTTCTATACTTTTTATTTGAAAACAACAGGTATTCTGTGAGTACAAGGAACCATACAATCAATAGTCATTGCTTTTGTTGTTATACTATGTGTTGGAGGGTGATTCCCTACGCAGGCCTTCAGAAATTTCATCAGTAGGCTCTTTCAAATACTCTGGTATGTCAGAAGTTTCTGGTCATGAAACTCATATTCCTACTGTTACATTCTTTTTTAATGTAGTTATCCGTGTCTGATGGAAGAACAATAGGCTATGTTAGGGTTCTGTACCAATTACTGAGATACCTTAGAATCCTTAGGTAGTAGGGTTTTTTTCAGATGTTTCTGAAATGAGATAACTCTTGTCAGAATTATTTTTCAGGGGTCAAAGAAATAGGGTAGCAGGTAAGGTGTTTGCTTTGCATTTGGCCCACCCAGGTTTGATCCTGTGCATTCCATGATACCCTGGTATCCTGAGCACTGCCAGGAGTGATTTATGAGTGCAGAGCCAGGAGTAATCCCTGAGTATCATCAGGCATGGTCTAAAAACCAAAAAATAAAATAAAATATTTTTTTGTCATTTTGGAACAGAAGCACTGTCCTGCACTGTCATTTCATTGTTCATCGATTTGCTCAAGCAGGCACCAGTAACTTCTTCATTGTGAGACTTGTTGTTACTGTTTTTGGCATATTGAATATGCCATGGGGAGCTTGCCAGGCTTTGCTGTGTGGGCAGGATACTCTCGGTAGCCTGCCGGGCTCTCCGAGAGGGATGGAAGAATCAAACAATTGTCTTGTTCTTTAAATCTGGTAGAGTGGGGAGATAAAATCTAGTAGATAAATTTGAAAATCTTGTCCACTATGAGTAGATATTTTAAAATATGACTTTAAAATGCTCAGCTTTGAATATGATTTTGAACTCATAGAAAAGTTTAAAATTATTTACATTGAAGATTCATATACCATTCACTTAGGAATATAAACTGCTCATATTTTCTTGGGTTAGCTTTGAGGGTTTTTTCTCTACCCTCAGTCTCTCCATCTGTACCTACATTTACCCATATACAAACATTTAAGATACCGTATTTATTTATAGTAAGTGGTAGATATCAAAAAACTTCACCCCAAAATATTTCAGATATTTTACCTAAGATCAAAAAAATTCTGTTATGTAACCCAAAAATTAATCATAGACATTTCTTCCTGAAATTCAATGTTACATAATATAAAATTTAAATTTAAACATCTCCAATTAGTTTCAAATATCCTTCATAAAAACAGGGATTAAACTTTAGATTCTCTTGCCATGTTTATCATTCTTTTAATCTAAAACACAGCTCAAGTCACATGAGTCTTTCTTTTATTTTGTCTTTTCAAGACACTGATATTTCCAAAGAATTCAGGACAATTGTCTTGTTCTTTAAACAGGGTTTGTAGAAATGTTTTCTTTGGATGAGATATGTTTAAAAGGTTTTGACAAAACTTCTATATAATATTATGTACTTTCTATTGAATCATGTCAGGAGATTATAATGTTAGTTTGTCTTAGTATTGGTAAGGCTATGTGTGATCTCCATATTGTATATGTAACTTCACAATAAAAACCTTTGTGATTAAAATCTGATGAGTAGAATTATGATGGTGGACAGTGAAAATCCATTTATTTCCATATCAGAATTTTAGCTTATAATGTCAATGTATTATTTAACACTAAATAAAATAGAACATGAATCTATAGTCATACATGCATACACAAAATATAAGAAAGAAAACATTGTCTCTATGATCTAAATAAGTATCAGTAAATTATTGTCCGTGACCTCAACTTGCTGCAGTCAATTCTTGTACAGTCTTTTCTCTAGTGCTATATCCATGTTTAAAAAATTTAGGCTCACTATTGAGCCACAAGCCTAAGTTATTTACTACTACACTAAAATCTTTTAAGACTCTAATTTAGAATAACAACTTCATTGAAAAATTATCATCATCTTCCAACACCAATATGATGGAGGCAAGGAATTCTAAGATTTTAAGCTAAAAGTCTGATATGGAGGAAAACAATTTCATGGTCAGGGCTTACTATCTTAGTTAGGAATAACACCCGGTGGCTCGTGGGCATATGTGGTGCCAGAGATTGAACCTGGGTCAGCTGTGTGCAAGGCAAATGCCCTGCCTGCCCTTCTATGGCTACCTGCTGTTTTAAATGGAATATTGAAAGATAGAGTCTGTATTTTGAAGCTGTCTTAAATGGAATATTGAAAGATAGAGTCTGTATTTTGAAAAGCTCTCTATGCTTTGATATTGCATTTATTCAAAATTAAACTAGAATGTTATTGAGATAGTTGTAAATTCATTTTGAAAACAAGCTCAAACATTGTATGTTAGAGAACTCAAAACCATTAGCAGTGTAGTAAAGTTTATTGGCATTCTTAACATTTTTATTAATCTCTTTAATGATGAAAAGATGGATTTTTTAAATCTGCTTCTGCACTGAATTTTTTGCCACATAACATATCACATGAATCTGGAAAATACTATGCAGTGAAAATATACTATATAATGAAAATGACTAAAAATCTCAACACTCAAATACTATTATGAAGACATCTGGCTTTTTGAATTTACTGAAAGTGTCCCTGAACTCCTTGAAAATTTTTGTCTGTACTCTCGCCAATTTGAACAGTGTGTATTATTTTTAGAGAAGGCATTCAGAATGTTATGTGAGAATGGAGTTGCATCAGACACAGAAGAATTAAGAGAACTTGGTGATAATCTAAAATGTATTTACTTAATTGGGTGTTTGGGGGTCACAAATGGTGGTGTTCAGGGCTTACTCCTGGCTCTGGGCTCAGAGAACACTCCTGGCAAGGCTCAAGGGGACCATATGCATCGCTGGACATCAAACCCAGACCAGCCGTGTGCAGCACACACACCCTACCCTCTGTACTATGGTTCTGATCCTGTAATGGAAATTTGAAACCCACCATGTAGGATAACTGATGCCTACTAGTAAGACTCCCAAGGGCCTTTGTTTCTCTGTAAAATGAACATACAGCTTTTTCAGTTTCCTCTGTGATAACAGCAGGTGACACAGCAGAGTCACAGTGCCCAGAAGAAAAGTCAGAAGAGAAGAGAGACACATGCCAGACACTTCTTCTCCTGATGACTTCCTTTTAGGGGGATTTAGGTTTTACTGTTTTTTGTTTTTGTTTTTTAAATTACGTCCTCAGTGATAGAGGAAAAGTATTAAACTGAGCAACGGTTTTGTAATTAACTATTCTGATGGGAAAGTATAGATGTAGGGAAATTCTGCATTGATTTTTAGAAACTCTATTTTTGAGTGTGAAAATTAGTTATATATGTAATAGAAAGCCAGCTTCACTCTCTTTCATATTGATTCTTTATTCACTAAAAAATAAAAGATTGTTACTGTTTCAGCTATTTAGCAGTCCTTATCAACCTTTCTCCTCCAGCAAGAAAATCTATTCTAACAATGTGTTCCCTGTGCAGACTCAGAGACAGTCATGAGAGTTATCTTGTCTTATAGCCTCACAACGTTACCATCCTATCTTGCAAAATATTGCTCCTGGTAAAATTGAGAGGCTCATCATAAGTAACACATTTGCAAATCACTAGATTTGTAGGGAAATGAGAATTTCAATCTTTCGATTGCAAGAGTTATTACTTCTGCAAGTATTTGTGGAGTTTAAAATGTGGACAAAATTGTGTTAATATCCAATGACTAGGTTGTAAACTAGATGTGTGCCCAAATTGCTTGATTTTCACAATAGTCTTGACTAAATAATAAAATGAATAATAATTCTAGAAGCATTTAAAATGAAGAAAGGGTTTTAATACTACAATCATAGGTTGACTATTCATATATACTCCCCTCGCACACATACACATGTGAATAGAATTTTTAAAAAATTACACCAGAGTTATTCTGCATTTATCGTGTTGTCATTAATCTGAGAACAAATCCAGAAAGTAAGCAAAGAGATGCTGCAGAACCCATGTATAGATCCTATTTTCAGAATGTGCAATCAGCTCAGACACAGAACACTTCAAATATCTACTTATCATATTACATAGAGAAATTTTAGTTCTTTGTTACTCAACTTATTCCTTAGGATAGCACTGTAGCATTGTTAATCAATTTGGTTGAGCGGGCACCAGTAATGTCTCCATTGTGAGACTTGTTGTTACTGTTTTTGGCATATCAAATATGCCACGGGGAGCTTGCCAGGCTCTGCCATGCGGGCAGGATACTCTTGGTAGCTTGCCAGACTCTGAGAGGGACGGAGGAATCCAACCCGGGTCAGCCACATGCAAGGCAAGCGCGCTACCCGCTGTGCTATCACTGTAGCCCTTCCTGGGGATAATATATGTAAATGTTGAAAGGAAATGGCAAGTGTTACATGGGATAAAGGGGTTAAGACCGGTGTCTGCACTGGTGTTTGATAGTTTTTCTTTCTTTTATCAGTTCTCTTTAATATGCATTCTCCATGTGTCTGAAGTGTGAACATTCTACATGGGTGGCTTAAAATATTCTATATATTTAAATACTCAATTAACAGATGGAAAGTCTTATAGTGCAATAAAAATGGGATGGCTTATTTCTTCAATGTAAGGGAGGGCAAATTATGTATTATATATGTTTATTTTAACCACAATCATAATATTAGCTATTTCATAGACCTCATGATGTTATGGCTCAAAATAAACAAAATAATGCAAGTTCTTTAGCATTATTTGATAGATCAGACCTGCTTTTTGTTTTGTTTTGTTTCATTTGGGACCCACATTCAGCAGTGCTCAGGGTTTACACCTGGCTCTGTACTCAGGGATCACTCCTGGCGGTGCTTGAGGGACCACATGGGATGCTGAGGATCAAATTTAGGTTGGGTGCAAGCAAGGCAAGCATCTTACCTGCTGTACTATTTCTCTGGCTCCATATTTATTTTTATATGTTTTATATTCTCTTATTAAACATGGTCTCTTCTCTAGCTTTTATTCTGTCAAGAATAGGAATAGAAAGGGGATCCCGGGGCTTTAAATATTCTAGTTAATTTTTTTCTTCCCTTTTCACTGAAACTCATTGCCTTCAATTCTTGCTTATGGAGTCAGAATTAATCCCATTATGCTCTTCTTTCTTGTTTTATTAATTAATAAGTTGTAATATCCGCAAGTTAGCCCATTACTCATAGTCATCATGTACTTTGTGTGTGTTTGTGTGTGTGTGTGGGTGCTGATGTAAATCTTTTATTATCTTCTTTCTGACATTTAGTTTTTTTTATGCACAGCCAACTGTTCCAGAGCTTACTCCTGTATCTTTCTTCAGAGGTCACTTTTGGCGAGCCTTAGGGGACCTTATGTGGTGCATGGACTTGAATCTCGGTCAGTTGTGTACAAGGTAAGAGTCTTCTTTGCCTGCTGTACTCTCTTTCCAGCCCCTAAATGTATTCTTTTTATAAAACACTTCTCTCTCTCAATTACCAAAACTTTCCAATGAATTCTCTGGGAGTCAAGATCTACTATTAACAAATCCCACTGAATTCTTATTCTATTTTCTTTTTATATTATTTATTTTTTTAAGTCAGTTTCTCCCTCTCAGAGAGCCGGAAATCTACAGAGTACCCTGCCTGCACGGCAGAGCTTGGCAAGCACTCATGACATATTCAACATGCCAAAAACAGTAACTATAACAGGTCTCATTCCCCTGACCCTGAAAGAGACCCCAATACACCATTGCTAGTATGCGACAGAGATGAATGGAGATTTTACTGGCATCTGCTCGAGGAAATCTATGAACAACAGGATGACAAGTGATACAAGTGATTTAAAAAATTGTTTTATTGAGTCACCGTGAGATACAGTTGTAAGCTTTCACGTTTGAGTTACAATCATACAATGATCAAACACTCATCACTCCACCAGTGCACATGTTTATTTACATTTCATTTAGCCTGAAATTTGATCTTAGCATCCCAAGAATTAATATTAACATTATTTTAAAATACTCCCAAACTAGGTAGTACAGGAAGTTTTTTACTGAGGGAATTTTTTCCATTTTTTTCTCTTATGAACTTTGGAGTTCATTGATATCCTGTCTTTAGTTTATTATCCTTTTTATACTCATTAAAATATTCAAGTTTTATTCAGTAACAGAACTCTAAAGAAGGACCAACCATTGCTTTAAAAAGTGACCATCAGTGACCATGGCCTTTACCTATATCAGGCATTCACTTATATGAGAATAGGCTATATACTGACATTGCCAGTAATTTCTCTCCTACAATCTTCATTTTTAAGCATAATACGCCATGAGAACCATTCTTACGTTCTTCAGCTAACTCCTATTTGTGTGGTGTTCGGTCCCAAGCCCAACCCATTTGCTTGGCTACTGCACTCCACCTTTTTTTCTGTTCATGGATCCAAGTAATTATTCTGCTCACTCTTGTATAACCAATCTCTTCCATTACTGATTTATGCAAATGGATTTTTTCTATAAAGATAAATAAAGCATGAACAGTTTTCTGTAGTTCACGTTCATTTTGTTGTGGATGGGAGAGGTGACTCCTACCAAAAAGAGTCGAGTTCCCTGGATGGCTTATGTGGGGCTGGGAGAAGCATCTCCTTAAGAAGGGGATCTACCATGCCCATGTTGTCATACAGGGAAGTGCCTGGGGAAGTTTAGGATTGATGAAAGTTTGCTATGAGAATTGGCACAATACAGACCTTAATTCTCATCTGCTTCATTTGGCAATTAAACTGCACCTGAGACACGTGTATTTTACCTGCTGTGGGAAATGATCCCTGCCACCCAGTTTCCCAAGGAATCATGAAACTGAAGCAGGAGCTAGGAATCGCTCTTCTCAGCAAAGGAAAGTCAGTCCTAAATCCCATCCAGGCTTCCCAGGCCCATTGGCTTCCTTCACAGAAAGGAATTTCACAAAATTTCAGGGGGATATAGTGAAATAAATTTAGTTGGGAAATGAGGAGAGGGAAAAGTAGACTGAGATACGCATTTAAGAGAGAATGAAGAGAGTAAACAGGTTTAATCAGAGTGGGAAAAGCAAAAGACATATTATAGAAAAGATGTGGGCCACTTCCTCAGAATGGTAAATTCACCATAAATTAAGAAATTAGAAAGTTAGAGTGATAGGACAACAGATAAAACATTTGTCCACCCTATTTCAAATACTGAGACCACGCATGGTTTCCAAAGCACTGCTGGGATTGAACGCCAAGCATAGAGAAAGTAGTTAACTTTGAACATACACCAATGGGTGGGAAAATGTGCTCTGAAATTATACACATCATAGGCAAAGAAAAGGGTCATTTCTACAGGATGGAGAAGTATGTCCTAAATTTAGAAAATACACATCTCAGGCACTTTTTCATCTGCTAAGTTGGTTTTCTCAAAATGTTCCCCAAAGTCTGCTGCTAGAGTGGTTGCCAATGGGGCAAAATTGGAGGTGTTTTTCTTTGGATATTCATTAACAAATTTTTCACACTTTATTTAAGTGCTGTGCTCTACAAAGTTGTTCATAATGATTTTTTACAGGCATTCAGTATTCCAACCCCAAACCACTGTGACCTTCCCTCCACAATTGTCCGCATTTTCCCAACCACCCCTCAAGCATGCCCCTGTAGCAGGCCCACAATCATTTATTTATATTGCTTGTTGCCACTACATAGTGAATTAAATTATCAAAAAAATAATTCAGTAAAAAATAAATTTTGAAAATTGTTATATTTCACCATGGGGGTGTTAGGTCCTTGTCTGAGGATTTACTAAGCTGTTATTGCTAGTTGAACTTTTTTGTTAATGTTTTTGTTAATCGAATTTGTTGGCTTCTATGCTAAATTTCTATCCAATCTGCTATAGAGTTTGGAGAATCAAATGCATATGCATGCTACAGAAAATACGGAATATTTAATTGGGCAGTGAACTTGTAAAGTGACAGTGATAGAATGTGTTTGTGGCTGATGGGTCTTCCAGGAGTTTAGTGGGCAGGGAGGAGGTCACCCAGCCCCTCACAGAGATGGACTGGAGTTCTCAGCCAAAAAGTCCCAGTATACCTGAAATTTTCACCAGTTTGGCATCTCTGTGGAGCTCACTTGTGAGGTGGTGGAGAATGGCTGTAGGGATAGCAGCAGCTATAGAGGTGTTAGTCTGAGGACTTGACCTGCTCACCTCCTGAGGGCACCTCCGAGGTCTGAGCTAGGCACTGGTGTATCTGAGAAATTTTTATATCTAGTTGATTTCTTTTGAGATACAATCATGGGTCTCTGAAGCTGGGCTGATAGATGAGCTTACAAGGCTGTGGTGGTGGAATGCCATTATTTGGATATTTTTAGCATGGCCTTTGTTTCTGCTTTGAAACTTCATCTCCCCAGGGATTTAGCCATATTATAACATATTAGAATAGAGTTGTCAATTTTCTCCTTTGGGTCTGGTCCTATGACTCAAAGACCTTCATGCCTATGGGCTAGTTTAGGGTTTAGATAGTATTTTCCACAATATAGAGTACCAAGACTCTGCCATCTCTCCACCAGCAACAATTTCTTTGAATATCTTTTAACACAATTCCTCAAAAAGAGTCTGTTGCACTTGTTCATAATGACATCTCTTCCCATTCTTGCTGAAGATACTTTCATCAGACCTTACTTCTACTGCTCTACAAGTCCTATGATGTTAAAGCCTGCATAACTGTTAATTTCTAATACTTCTCTTCTAACTTAAAATAATCACTAGATCACTTCATTACTTTAAAAAAATATTTGACTTTATACAGGCAAGTCTTTTCTTTCCCTACTTTGGCAGTTAATCTTTAGTTTGCTGTTTTTTTTATAATGTCTAAAACCTTCTCAATATAGACATATTCTAAGTTTTATCATCATTATCTCTATTAGTTTGTTTTCATACTGACTAGGAGTTCTTATCCAGTAAAAAAACTTTATATCAATCACCAGATGACTTCAGGATTTACATCCCATAGTAAAAATTCATATATTTTATGGCATGTTCAACATCTTATTATATACAATGTCAATTGCTAAATTTTATTCTGTCTAAAGTGAACTCAGCCATACTATATCTAGTTTAATTCTTATTTATATTTCATATTTCAAATGGTAACAACCTCATCCTTCTGTGTCTAAAGAAGGATGAAGGATGACCCAAAATTGAAGTCATCCATCACTATAACTTCAATTTATCAGCAAAAGTTGACAACTCTAGCATAAAACTTACAATCTTACCACATCTCATCACTATTATGTCAATAGCCTAATTAAAGCACCATCATCTTTTAGCTGAATTATGATCTTCGACCGGAGTGATAGTATAGCAGTAGGGCGTTTGCCTTGTACATCTGGCTGGCCCGGTCGACCCGGGTTCAATTCCTCCGCCCCTCTCAAAGAGTCCGGCAAGCTATTGAGAGTATCTCTTCCGCATGGCAAAGCCTGGCAAGCTACCCGTGACGTATTCGATATGCCAAAAACAGTAACAAGTCTCACAACGGAGACGTTACTGAGCCTGCTCAAGCAAATTGATGAACAACGGGAGGACAGTGCTACAGTGCTACAGTACTACATGATCTTTGACTTCCTTCTACTTGCTGATAAGTTTGGACATGGAGACCTATACTTTCATTTAACAATATAAATCATGAGATTTTATTTCTCTACTTAAACTTTTTTAGGGGCTTCCAATACTCAAGAATTAAAGTTGAAGATTTTGTAATAACCTCAAGACCCTAATAATATTGCTGCCCATTTTTCCTCCTTGTAAATTTCATTTAGCTCACATATGTTCTGTTTTCCCTGCTGGACCTGATGGTATAAGTGCAAAAGATCAAATATGACATCATTGGTCTGATTGAGACAAGAAGGCATCATCACATCAGCTGTTTCCCACACTGGAGAACTGTTCCGCAGAACATGCGACAAAAGAGACGTCAGTGGTGTTGGTGTCCTTGTCAACATGAATTTGGCCATAAGCATTGATTCATTCAAATGTCTAAGAACCCGAATTGGATGATTACACTTGAATAGATGTGGCTTACTGCCGGCATTTTCTATCTTCATTGTCTACGCACAAACATCCAATTATGATGAAGAAGAAATTGAGAAGCTACATGAAGCTGGAGAAGTTCTATAAAGAAAACCGCACCTTCTACAAGATCATTATTGGTGATTTTAATGCCAATATAGGACCAAGAAGATAAACTGAAGAACTCCATATCCGGACCCATGACCTAGGATAGAACGAACAGGGTGAGAGACTGAGTTCATCATGTTGACCAAGACCATCATGGTAACTCAAAATTCCAGTAGGCCGAATATAAACGTTGGACATGGGAGTCTCCCGGTGGACGGTTCCACCATGAAATTGACCACATCATATTCAATCGATGGTTTTGCTTGTCTGATGTCGCTGTTGTCCCAAAATTCCAAATGGGATTGGACCACCGTCTCCTTAGTGCAAAATTCTACTTCACAGAGCAGGGAGAAAGGGCTGCAAAGTTTAAGAAGAGAACTCCAGAAGGACCACAAACTGAGAGCTCTTTGGTACTATTGCAGCAATGTGGGAAGATGCCATCATTGACAATATTGATGAGGAATACGATCAACTGGTTCAGCACCTCCATGCTTGTGCGAGGAATGCCGAGAGAGAGAGGGATAGCCACAAAAAGATGCCTGTCTTTGAAAACTCTCAAGTTCATTCACCAACGTGGCTTGGCAGAAGCCTCAGGCAACTGCAAGTGAATGTCTAAGCTTGCAAAGCAGTGCAGAGAAGCAATAAAGGAAGACCTCAAAGACAGAAGATCAGCAGTGCTGGCAGATGTGGCAGAAGCCAGGAAAAGCATTTGCAACGCCCGCCTGTCCTTGGCCAACTAAGAATCAGGTATGCTGTCTCATTTGCCAAGTCATCAAAACAAAAATCAGATGAGCTGGACATGTAATGAGAGTTGGACATCAATGCTGGACTAGAGCCATTACCAAATGGATTTGATGTGACTTCAAAAGATCGCGTGACTGCTCACCTACGAGATGGTCAGATTTCTTCGTCAAGACCCTAAACAATTGGTTTGAGGCTGTTTGTGTTCCTAGAATGAGCAGTCTCCATTTGGCTACACTAGCACGCAATAGGGACAAAAGGAGACATTTCTGTCGCCTGCTTGAGTAAATCGATGAGTAACGGGATGCCAAGTGATCAAGTGATCTTAAATTTTAGTCACCATGATTACAAAGTTATTCGTGATTGTATTTCAGAAATGCAATATTTCAACACTAGTTCCTCCACTAGTGCCCAACTTTATCCACCAATTACAACACCAACACCACTTCCCACCTCCTCTTCCTCCCACTCACCAGTTTGCCTCTATAAGAGGTGCTTTTTTTTTTTTATATGTTTGCCTTGTGTTTTTTGCTATTGCTGATAGGATATCATGCATAACACTGTACCACCTTTTAACACTACCTCCTCCTTCCAGTAGAATACTTCGTCCACCATAGTTCTAGCTCCCTCCCTGATTTATTCCCAAACCACCCAAGTGCTGTGTTCCTTCATTGTTCCATCATTGTGTTTTTTTCAATTTTATATATTTTATTTTCATAACATAGTTCACAATAATTCATTACAGATAATATTCAAACACCAATCCCACCACCAAGTACCTTTCCACCATAATGGGAGGGAAGTACATGAAGTTTGTTGTATTTCATTCTGGAGCTATTTAAGCTCTTATATATAAGAGACTATAAGCAAGTATGTTAATACCAAACAAATCTGTGCTACTTTTGGTACATACGTGAGCTAGAGTATAAGAGGTCATGCGGCTGCACCCGTGTGCTTCAGGAAATTCTGCATGACTCTCTTCCAGGAGCTTTAGTTTATAGTCTCTGGATCTTGGCCATTGATGAGATTACATGGCTCCAGGGGCAGTTTGTGGGTGCTGCTCTCTTCATTCTGCGCAACTCAGGTGCCAGGTCATTTGTCACTTGTCTTCAGTCACATATTTTTATTTAATGTCATAAAAAGTGAGTGATTATGGATTAACGATGTCTGAAAACTTGGTTGATATCTTTATAGCATAAAAATTCACTATTTAGCACTGTAGATGTTTTTGCATAATTAAAGGTAAAAGGTAAAGGCCCTCCCGTTGATCGTCGATTTGCTCGAGCGGGCCCAGTAACGTCTCCATTGGAGACTTTTGTTGTTACTGTGTCTGGCATATCGAATACTCTCGGTAGCTTGCCAGGCTCTCCGAGAGGGGCAGAGGAATCGAACTCGGGTCGGCCATGTTGGCCGCGTGTAAGGCGAACGCCCTACCCGCTGTGCTATCGCTCCAGCCCATAATTATTCAATATAAATGATAGGGAATTCTAAAAAAAAATAGATAAACTCAGATTAAGTGGATCTAGTGTTCTAAAGATTTTATTCTCCAATTTTATTCTAATGTGTATTTATCAGTGAGAAAAATGCAGCTAGAATTAGAGGCAAAATTACAGAACGTGCCAGAGACTGTTTTTAGGTGCTAAATTCATTAATAATTATTTTCAACTATTTTTCTGCCTTACCATATAGAAATCAAATATCTTTCATACATCCTCATATATGCTCCTATTCCTAAGGGCAATATATTCATTATTAATTTAAATAAAACTAATAAATAAATGAATAACAGGTTTGTAAACAATGAAATTTTAGCGGATACAAATATGTTTCTATAAGATACTTTCATGTTTTTTTTTCCTCCCTGCCTCCCCGCCATCACACCTGCCTATATGATAGGCAACTCCCTTCCTCACTCTCCTTTTGGGCGTTATGGTTTGCAATATGGGTACAGAAAGGCTATCATGTATGAATTTGATTTCTTTTATTTTAAGTAATCATAGTAACTGTGCCTGAATGGAGAAACATCTGGGGAAAAGTTGAATGCACATATACCAAATTTCTGTCTATGAAACTGTATTTCAAATGATTTTGGTCCCACTGGAACACAAGGATTAGCTTTATATTTCAACCTGCTACTAAGAAAAAACTAGTTTGAAAGTTGTGAAGGACTGGTTTTCTGATTTTTGACATTAAACAATATAATTGCTGGATTATATCCTTAAGTAAAGTGAAGCAGAGTTAGGTGAAGTTTAAATTTAAGTTTAAGTAGCTTGAGTCAGTTTAAGAGCTTAGGGAAAATTCTAGGACATAGTATTTAGAGGAAAGACACAAGTTGAGGAATCTTCCTGGCCCTTATCTCTACTATCCTTGGGTCTTAGTCTCCCATTATGTTACTTTAGATTCCACATATGAGTGCAGTCATTTAATGTCTGTCCCTCTCTTTCTTACTCATTTCACTTAAAACACAATAAAGTATTGAAAAGTATTCAAAAATTTTTTTTTAAAAAAACACAAGTTGAGTGTCACAAGATCATTAAGTTGAAGTGATCACTGTCACTGTATCACTGTCATCTTGTTGTTCGTCTATTTCCTTGAGCAGGCGCCAGTAACATCTCCATTCGTTCTAGTCC
The DNA here is from genome assembly GCF_029834395.1 of Sorex fumeus. Classification (NCBI taxonomy): domain Eukaryota; kingdom Metazoa; phylum Chordata; class Mammalia; order Eulipotyphla; family Soricidae; genus Sorex; species Sorex fumeus. The sequence continues at coordinate 11,341,644 of NW_026606086.1, read as the reverse complement.
TGAGATTTTAGCAAATGCTAATTGGAGGCTTTTTCAGGGTTAGGGGAATGAGACCCATAATTGTTGCTGGGTTTTGGCAAATCGAATACTCCATGGGGAGCTTGCCAGACTCTGCCGTGCAGGCAGGATACTCTCAGTAGCCTGCCGGGTTCTCCGAGAGTGAGTAGACAATAAGGAGTCTCGCGGCCGCTATTGTGGCCAAACTTCCGGGAGCTGGGTTTTATAGTCTCTGGGTCTTGGCCTTTGATGGGATTACACAGCGCTGAGGTCAGTTGGCGGGTGTACTGCCTAGCTACTGGAAGATGGGGGATCTGGGTGGAGGAGGTCCAGCGCCGATCCGAGCAGCCTTGGAGATCTCAGCCCTGGATCCTGCACACCTGAGTTCCTCTGCCAGTTCCTTCATGCGTGAGGCTTGTCCAAGCATGTGGAGAGTGGCCTGAAGCATGACTGTGGCTGGTTCCAGAGGCCTTCGGCTGCTGGGGCTCTGCTCGGGGTGGGGAGAGAAACTCGACCTTCCCCCCTCCAAGGGGCCCTAATGAAGATAGGCAGGTGCGGAGGCAGGAGACTCTGTTGAAGTGATACAAAATGAATATGTTAGGGAAACCAAATATGACTGACACTTATTGGACTAAGTACAAGAGAGGTTGGGTTGTAGAGAGAGATTCTGGAGAGATGCACATTCTTTTTACTCATCTGCACAAGCAAGAGAGAATCCTGAGGAAATAATTGGCAGAAATCAATAGGCTAAACAATTCTGAAACTCATGCCAAAGTATACAAACTGGGTTAATTTAACAAGGATAAGAAACAGTTTGTAGAAGTCCTTAAAAATTAAATTTATCACAATGGGAAATAAGTAAGAAGATTTTATTTCAAGAATACGTACCCCGGTATGTAGACAATCCTACATGTTAACTAGCCAACACACCAGGTCATATGGGTCCTATGCTACTCACAGAAATTCATGTTATAGTTATATTTTTATCTTTTCCACACTGAATTTTCTGCAGATAACCAAGTAAGGGATATTTAGGTAATCACATAACTGATGCCTCAAAAAAAAAGTGAAAATGTTTTAATATGTGTTTATCTAGTAGAAAAAAATATAGAATAGAGAAAGTTAAAAAATAAAATAACCAACAAATGTAACTATGTAAGATATAAAATATAAATATTTATATCAGCTCAAAGAAACAAACACTTATTCAAAAGCAAAGTAACTCAGAAATAATAAGCTTGGATAGGAAAATTGATGGTGATGAAATGGCTATTTTTTTTGGTTTTTGAATATGTAATGAAATGACTATTTTTTGTCCTAAGTTTAAAGAATTAATGCAGTTGTGTAGTAGAAAATGTCAGTCAATTTCTGTGAAAAAGATTAAAGAAATAGATATGCCTCTGGACCCCTTGTCAGGTGATTTCTTCTGGGGCAGCCCAGAGGAAGGTGAGTTAGTCCTCCCACCTACCACAACAGAGCCTGGTTGGCCATAAACATCCAGAACTCAATCACCACGAGGCTCAGGGCTGATTTCCAAAGACTAGAATGGACCTCATCCATGACTGAATCTGCTGAAAAACTCAGGTATGTGGGTTTTGTGACTGAAATCTCCAGGTTTTCCTGAAGTTGAGAATGGGCATCCTCCCCACATCTCCCTGTTTTTCCAGGAGGCTGGCAGTCATGCCCATAAACTGCCCCTGCAGCCATATCAGCTCATTAACGGCCATGATCCAGAGACTCACACATAAATCTTTGGAAGAGAACAGAGATGTCACTGGACACCAAAGTCACCATCTAGTTAAAAATTTATCTACAGCTGTATCACCCTAAAATTTTAGAATTTTCAAATTTTAGAATTACTGGAGCAGATGGACCTATTTGAGGCCATGCAATATCTCATACTCTCCACCACTGATGTACCAGGCGTAGCATACCACATTGGATGGGATATGTAAAGTAGACATCAACCTATCTAGATAGAAAGAATATAGCCCACAAGGGCTCAACCTGTAACAACATGCTAGTAATCTCATACAAGGGCTTACTGGCTTCAGGGTGAGATATAAAAATCTTCACACATGTTCTTCTAAGAAAGCATTTTTGGATCATTTTTAGTGGGTTATTCATAGTAATCAATACAAAACAAATTATTTAGGTACAGCTTTGGGGGAAGGCTTTGGAGGTTGGGGTGGAAAAATTCAAACTATGGTGGTAGAAAGGCGTAATGGTGGCAAGATTGGTATTGAAGAATTGAATGTAATAAATTATTGTGAACAACCTTATAAAATTAAATAAAAACCAAAAAATTGAGGGAATATAATCTAATAAATATGAAAGGAGAGACTTTGACAGACTCACCAGCATTGTTATCCAGATTCATGACCAAATCTAATTCATGACTGATCTCCAAGGAGATCAAGTGGATATACTGTTCTCCTGGCTGAAAACCTTGGGGACCCTTGTGAGTGGGGGCAGACTGATTCCAAGTCCACTGAAACCTCAACAGTCACACTCACAATCCACAGCTGCTGCTACACAAACAGCCCAGGTCTACTTTATCATAAATAATCTCTGCAGAGACAAAAATTCCAGGTACACATGTTTTTTTCAGGCTGAGAACTCTGGGGTCTTCTAATAGTGGGGGCAGACATCTTCCCCCTTACTTACAGAGTCCCCCAGCAGTCACACCAAGTTCGCACAGTTGTCACCTTGTCAATTCATGGCCTAGTTCTAGAAATCCTGAAGTTCTGGCCTTCTCCAAATTCCTCTGTACTGACATCCCAGTAGGGGCTCACCAATATGTGAGATAGCAACTGAGAAGCTGAATGAACTCAACAAACAAAATCAGTAACACAAAAGGCTCAGCTATCAACAAACAGCTTAGTTAAGTGGCAGATAAGGACTTAACGACCACATGGTGGGATAAAAAAATTCAGACAATTTTTCTTTTACTGAAGTATTTTTGATAATTTGTTTGTTTAGTTGTAAGAAGTAATATAAAATAAATTGTCGTGTGTCTGATAAGGCTTGGGAGATGGTTGGGAAAATAAGGAAGGAGGGTCACTCTCATGAAGGATTTATTGTTAGAACATTGAAAGCCTGTATCAACTTCATCATGATCTACTTTGTAAACCTTGGTGTTTAAATAAAAATAAATAGAAAAAAGAAAAATATTAAAAGAGAAAACACATACATGTATATAATAAATGGATTTGTTTAGGTCCAGCTAACACAATTTAACACTCATAAGGGAACATCCCTTCCCTCTTCTGGAAGTCATGGCAGCCACACCTACATCCCAAAGTCACCATCATGTAAACTCATCCATCATTTTAGGTTTACAGATTCATGACTAAATCTCAGAAGATGTTCAAGCCATGCTGCTAAAATTGATGGGTACACGGGTCTCCCATTGAAAACTTTGGGGTGCCCTCCAGAGAGAAGTGGGTTGAATTCCCACCCTGCCAAAGCCTGGAAGCCACATCCACACCACCCCACAGCTGCCATTATGCCAGTGGCCCAACTCTCCTGCTTCTTGACTAATCTTTGTAGAAATATCAAACCAACGAAAATTCTAAGTACACTGTTTACTCAGATTAAGAACTCTCAAGTCTTCTCAGAGTGGGGGTGGGCAATATTTCCCCACACCTCCACCCCATACTTCCAGAAGCTCCAGAAGTCACACCTACATCCCAGAGAGACCATCATATAAGCTCATTGACCCATTTCTACAGACCCTAGTTTCTGGAGTATGTGACCAGATACAAGTTCTATAATACTGACATCCCAATAGGAACACACCAAATTAGATGGTAAAGTAACATGGAAGTCAACTAAGCTCCATAAACAAAAACAATAAAACTGAAGGCTCAACTGGCAACAATAGCTTAGTAAACTCACAGACCAGAAATTAGTGACCCATGGTGAGGTATAATGATTTTCACAAATTTTCTTTTTCTTTAGGAATTTTTTGATAATTGTATTAGTCATTTACTTGTACTAAGCTACATAAAATAACTTTGTGCCTGCTAAGTGGAAAAGTGTTGGACGTGGGTAGAAATATGGGGACAAAGATCACTCTGGTGGTGGGATTGGTGTTGGAACACGCCCAAAACAAGGGCATTATGAACAACTTTGTGAACCATGGTGTTTAAACAAAGAAAAAAGTCATATAAAAGGAATACAATTGAGGGAAAAAAAGTTCATGGAGGAGTCAAAATTATTATTTATCCTTTGTGACACAAAAGAAATGAAAAATAAAGTAGGAAAGGAAGTAAATTCATGGGGAATTTTTAAGCTTCTAGAAAGTGATGATACAACACTAGAATCCCATTACAACCAGTTTGCAGCGACACAGATTCTTAGAATCCTATGGAAAACAGGGCATCTTATGCCAAAAGGATCATTTTATATGTTAAAGTTGAAATAAAAGGCAGATTATACAAAATCAGTAGAGTTAGATGCTTCTTGCTAAAGAAGTTTACTCCATATTCTATTTGCCAGTTTTAAAAGACTAATATACATATTTTCAACTACAGATAAGGCATTTTCACAAGGTAAAAAACTATGCATGTTTGAAGTTATAGCCTGAGAATTTAGAGATTACTGGGTTACACAAAAAAATCTCAGGGAGATTTCAACACGCAGAAAATGGATATCGCGTATAACGTTCTTAGGAATTAAGCTAAGTGTTGGAGATAACTCAGAACCAATAATTTCCAATATAGTGTATTAAAGATAGATCTGGGGATTTAGCAATAGTATAGCACGTAGGACCGTTTGCCCTGTATGCGGCCAACTGAGGTTCAATCTCCAGCATCCCATATGGTCTCCCATGCACTACCAGGAGTAATTTCTGAGTGAAGAGCCAGGAGTAACCTATAAACATCACCCGGTGTGACACCCACACCTCCCAAAGATAGATCTAGCTAGAACTAAGTTCTAAATTTCTGAGATAGAAAGAGAGAACATGGCACAGTAAGAGAATCTGCTGTGCAAATGCAATGCCATTATACCAATATTCTGGAAACAGTTAAAAATTAACTAAAACTCCAAGAAAGAATAAGACCCAGAATCAGCTGATCGGGTGATATTTATATTCAGGTCATTTATATCCAAAATATAACATAATTAAACATCATGAATTAGAGAATTTCCAGAATTGTTTCTTGCTCTTAACACTTAAGGGTATTTACAAGTGTATGAAAGAGGGATGATAGGAGGGAAGTTCATGGGCACAAATTAATAAGTAGGTAAACACATGTGGCTGGATGTTAGCACATCTACTTTATGAAAGTGTACTTGGTTCATTGCTTTACTTCCAGCTTGGATATGAATTAGTATTCATCTAATGAATGAGTGGAAAAGCAAGTATTTTTCTAAAGATAGTAGTAAAAATATTTTCATGCTCATTATAAAATACACATAATGTACAAGCAGAAAATTTGATGTTGACAAGATGGTAATAGAATTGAATAACATAAATGTGGAATGTATTAGAGAAGAATTCATGAGGATAAGACTTACTAATGGGGATCTAGAGTGATCGTACAGCAGGTAGAGTACTTGCCTTCTATGTAACTAACCTGGGTTCAATCTCTGGCAGCCCAGATGGTCCCCCAGCAATGCCAGGGGTGATCCCTGAATGCCGAGCCAGGAGAAAGTCCTGTACACCACGGGGTGTCGACTCAAAACAAAGAAACAAAAAGACATTAACCAAAAGAAGAAAATAATTAGAAGGAAAACTATCAGCATTTTCACAGCAGGATGATAAAATTTCAAGTATGGTATCACAAAAGACTTTAAATATCTAAAGCGATTCTGAGAAAAAAGAAGAAAAATGTAGGTACCATGTACTTGACTCAAAATTTATACTACAAAGCAACCATAATTAAGACATTGTGGTTTCAGAACAAAAATAGGCACATGGCCTAATGAAATATAACAGAGAACTCATAAATAAACACTTCAGTATGTATATCTAACCTATGACAGGAGCTAATACCTAACAGAAAAGAAAGCCTCTTGAATAAATGGTGCTGGGAACACTTCATTGTCACATGAATGAAAATCAAACTGTTTCTCTTAGTATCCAGGAGACAGACCACAAAAGTTTTTAAAAGGCAGAGGTGGGAGAAGAGAGGAAGTTGGGCTTGCTAATGTAATAAACACAACTTCTGCATGTGTACTGTGTCTCATTCACTTGTTCAAGCTCTCCCTACCACCATGCATAGAAGTTTTAGTACCAAAACAAGGGTGAAAGTTAGTAAAGAACAGGCATGGGGCCCTATGTTGGCACCATCTGGTTGATCAGGAACTTCTGCCAACTTCCCTTCTGTGACAAATGTTTCATTACTTCATTCCTAACTGCTCAACAAGTACAGCTTTGGCTTTCCTTTAATAAGCACAGAACAATGGTCTCTGTTAGGTAAGAAGGGTGCCACAAACATAGTCATTGTTCCAGTTTAATAATATTATACTTGCAGCTTTAATGCAAACTTTAAGCATTTTGACTACATTGAAGGAGATTCAGTGTTCAAAGAATAGTTGCAAATAGAAACAATATTGATAAAATGACCTCTGAATATATCACCCAAACATACAAAAACAAGAAAAAGCAAATTAGTTTTATATAATGTGGGAATCTACTTCCTCAGGCCACATCTTAGAATCCAAACTCTAAGCCTGGAAATGATGGGGAGAAAATCAGGTGTATAGTAGCTACATATAAGGGATATCTGCATACTTAGCTTTGTAGTTCTTGGGTCACTTTGGTAGTACGTAGTTAACAATGCATCATGTTCCTTTGCTTCCAGTGGTCTAGTGATATACAAATAATGCTGCTTTATGACTGTGCTAAGATGTGAAAATTTGGGAAACATTGGTCTAAGAATTATATTTTCACTATATATGCCTACAGATTTGAAAGCACAGAAGATATAATAATTCAATAAACCATTTTTAGCAACTTAAATTATTTTCTGCAGCTTACCTAGTTTTGCTTTTGCTTTTATTTACTTTTAGGTAACACTGCTAGAAAAAGTAATTAAAACTTAATCTATAACAAGTTATAATAGGTGATACTAAACCAAAGAATTATTTTCCTTCACAGGATTTCTCAGTGGGAAGTAGCTTTCTCTTGGTGCATTTTTCACAATAGAAATCTTTCTACCCAGAATGGAATTGATTTTTGTATCCAACTTGCCACCTGCTTGCTGGAGATTCCCAGCAGGCATGCACACACTAGGTCATTGATTTTATTTTTTTCATTTCATTTCATGCATATAATGGATTGCTATTGGTTGTAGTTTCGGGGTATGAGTGAATTTCAGCTGTCACCTCTAGGGTAGCTTACCTAAAATTAGTTCCTGCCATTTTCAATGCTATTTGTCTTCATTAATCTTCACTTTTGCTCCATTTGACCTACATAGTTAACGTGACTTGAATAATTTCATGTGCCTGTTTGTTACAGATTAAGACTAAAAGACAAACATATGCTCCAAACACAATTTCCTACACATCCGGATAACATGAAATCTTTGTCATTTCATTATGCTTGTTAATTTAACCTAGTCATGATCTTTTTGGTAATTTTGTACTGACTTTTAACTGTTCATACTTTAATTTTCATAGCATAAAAGTATGATTTTACAAAAACACCTCACAGGCTCCTGAAATCTAAAACTTTAAAAAAAATTCTGTGTAATTCATCAAATCTTTCAAATTCCATATATTTTCTTGGTTAATTATTTTATTTTATTGAAAACTCTTGAGGTCTGCTAGCATGCCTTTGTTATACTCAAACTTAACTCTTACACAGTACTTTATGTAGATAAGGACCATGATAGATTAGGTAAATTTTAAGGATTAAAAATAATACAAACATTCAAATGGTTAATGGCTTTTAAGAGATTTTAAGAAAATCCATTCCAGAGGAAATAATCCCTTAAACTAGAAATTTTCTGTGTATTTTCTATTTTAATACTTTTACCATGACTTTGAGGTAGTCAATCTTTTATAGATTTTATAGATTGATAACAGGGTTCAGAAAGGTGAAGAAATACAGCACACAATATTTTGATAGAAGAACCATTGTTTATAATATATTTCATACAATAAGACAGGTTCGATGTTCATTTCCCCATTTGCTTGCGTTTTATAGATGAATGAATTGGCAACCTGTCAACCTCCCCAAGGCAACTGATATTTTTATTCTGTTTATTTTATATTATTTTTTGAAGTGGCTTCCTAGTGTTCAAGAGGTCCAAGAGTCCTATTGATGATTCTTGGTCAATGTAAGGGCCTAAGAACACAAAGCTTCTCAATCCTATGAGGCCAGTATTCGTGGTTAAACTAAGGAAGAGGTGATTCAGGTGTTCCGGGGCATGCCCAGTATGCTCCTTGGCCTCCAGGGATGCATCCTGCAATGCTGGGGAAATTTGCTGCTGGGAATCAAACCCTGGTTATGTACCCCACTCACATGCTAGTCATGCATTCTAACCACTGAAATATTTTATTTTTAAAAATATCACTATGAATTCATGAGTTTTAGTAAGTATATTTGCAGTTATATTCAGTTATAGCCATTCTTCATTTTTATTTATTTATTTTTTTTTGCTTTTGGGGTTACACCCGGTTATGCACAGGGGTTACTCCTGGCTCATGAACTCAGGAATTACTCCTGGCAGTGTGCGGGGGACCATATGGGATGCTGGGAGTTGAACTCGGGACTGCTGCTCTACCCATTGTGTAAGGCAAACGCCCTACCCGCTGTGCTATCACTCCAGCCTGCATTCTTCTTTTTGATACAGTATTTACTTTTAGCCATTGTATTTGTTCAATAGCTTTGTTGTCCTTTTGATACTAGTCCAGAAAGTAATTATCCATATTGTTTCTTGCAGAAAAAGTATGTACCATGCTTATCCTTTTGTAGTTCCTAGCCAAAATCTTGAATCAATGATTTCTTCAAGGAGTCCTGGAATATTTTTTGAGATACTGTAATTTTTATAATTATCCTGTTCATTGCTACTAGTTTTTCTAAGCTATTATTGTGGTGAGAATTAGCAAATACAGTTTCTTAGGAAAAAAAGTAGTTATGAGATAGACATCCATATATCTGAATAAGAAGGCTGCTTTTCTTTAACTTAAAAGTGTTTATCTGCTTTTTTTCTTTAAATTTACTATGTTTGTAATGCATACTAACAAACTAAGTGAAATTAGCTCTTTAATTATTAAATGTACTCATAACTGCAAAATGATAATACCAATATTATTAGTTATATGTCACAACTTATCTGTGTTTTACATTTCCCTAGACATATAACCTTGTACTTTTCATTATTTTTTGTGTTTATTTAAAAATATTTTCAAACTCACTTAAAAGTTGCAATAATAAAATACTATCATATTCCCATATTATTCATACATGAATACCTGTTGATTATCATTTTTCTTCACACTCACACTTATTTCTCTCTTTTTCCATATAAAACATATTTTTCACATGTATTTTATGGTCATGGTCAGTTTTGTTTCTTAACCACTAAATTCCACTATTTCTCCTGCTCTTTTTCATAAACAAATACAATTGCCCAAATAGAAAGTCATTACTGCTTGAGTCATTACTATATCCAACTGTTCAACCCACAGAAACCAGTTTGACAAGACACATTAAATGATCTTCTTTAAAAAGGCATGACAAACTTCGTGGACACGCAAAACTTCCACAAAATTATGGCATTAACTATCGTTAATTCAATAATCTAACTCAATATCAATGTTCTGAACTCACATTCATGAGGCAGATTGGTAGATTTGATCAGAAAATTAAACTCAACTACCTGCTGTCTATAAGAGACACATCTGAAGTTATGGTAAACACAAGTTATGATAACCTTGGAAAGCAGTGTCACAGGCAAAAAATCTTCCACTAAAAAGACTGAAGTGACCATACTTAGCATAGAATTTAAATTTAAAGAGGCTTTTAGGAGGCACTTGAAAAAATGCTCTACATTTCTAAACATCAGGGAGATGCAAATAAAAACAGCTATGAGACATCATATCACACCACAAAGACTGACACATAACAAAAATAACAAGAAAAATCTGGCATGGATGTGGGGAGGAAGGGACTCTCACTGTTGGTGGAAACGCCAACTGGTCTATTCTTTTTGGAAAACAATATGGACATTCCTTCAAAAACTAGAAATTTAGCTTCCATATGACACTGTAATCCCACTTCTGTGAATATATTCCAAGGGTGCACAAAAGCACAGTAGAAATGACATCTGCACCTGTGTTCATTGCAGCACTGTTCACAATAGCCATAATCTGGAAACAACCCAAATGCCCGAGAAGAGATGACTGGTTAAAGAAACTTTGGTACATCTACACAATGGAGTACTATGTAGCTCTTAGAAAAGATGAAGTCATGATATTTGCTTATAAGCGGATGATCATGGAGAGTATCATGCTATGTGAAATGAGTCAGAAATAGAAGGACATAGAAGGACTGCACTCATTTGTGGAATATAAAATAACATAATAGGAGATTGACACCCAAGGACAGTAGACACAAAGGCCAGGAATATTGCTCCATGGTTGATAGCCTGCCTCATGAGCTGGGAAAGAAAACAGCTGGAATAGAAAAGGCATCACCAAGTCAATGATGGTTGGAGGGATTGATCGGGTGGGGAGATGTGTGCTGACAGTAGAAAAAGAACCAAATCTGATAGCCTCTCAGTATCTATATTGCAAACCAGATTGCCCCAAAGCAGAGAGAGAGTAAGAGGGAAACTGTCTGCCATAGAGGCGGGGGAGGCGTGGCATGGGGAAGGTAGGGATACTCCGGACATTGGTGATAGAAAATGTGCACTGGTGGAGGGATGGTTGTTTGATCGTAGTATGACTGAAATTCAATCATGAAAGCTTTTTAACTGTATCTTATGGTGATTCAATAAAAAAGAAAAGACTTTTAGGGAAAGACACGGTTACTTCTTAATGATCAAGGGTCAATACATCAAGAAAACTCACGCTCCTAATATATATGGAGCATCAAATTATTTGTTAAAAGACATGAAGAAATTGGCAGCAATGCAACAATAGTAGGAAATTTCAACACTCCCCAGTCCTTGAAGAATAGACCAATTAGGCAAAAATAAATAAATAAATAAATAAATAAATAAATAAAACCCTGGCCTTGAAGAAAGAAATGGAAGATATGGGCCTAGCAGATATCTATAGAGAACTTTACCCCAAACAACTGAGTACACATTTTTCTACAGTGCACACAGCTTTCTCCATTATAACACCAGAGCTGCAATGCTGGGTCATTAAACTTACCTCCATAAAATTAAGATGATAAAAATCATATTAATTGTTCAGTCAGACCAGAATGCTTTGAAAATGTCTGTTAATTGCAAACAGAAACTGGTGATGGTGGTGGTGGTGGGGGGGAACCTCAAACACTTGGAAATTTAACAAGAGAAAAAAATGGTAAAGCATTTTCTAAGTAAAACAACCAAAAATCAAACAAAACCAAATGGAATCTCCAACTAAAACTGACCTGACTTTGTAGAAATGATTTTATGCTAAAAAAAACAAAAAGAGTTTAGAGCTGGAGATACAGTACAGAGCATTGGGCATTTTCCTTGCATTCAGCTGACCTGGGTTCAATTCACAGCATCCCATGTGGCCACAGGAGCACTGCCAGGATTACAGAGCCAGAAGTAATCTCTGAGAATTGCTGGGTGTAGTTCCAAAATAAAAGCAAACAAAAAGTTTGCAGTTTTTTGTTCTAGCTTGTCAGTAAGAGCTTGGAAGTTTGACAAAACTATTTTATTCAGTTTTATGTCATCCCAAAGTCTTGCCAATAGTTGATACTTAATATATATTATTTGAAGACTGAAAAAAAATTGCTCACTCTGGGGTGAAAGACCAGATAGGAGGTGACCGTGTTGAAATGGGGGGGGCACTTGGTATTTGTGGTGGGATACAGAAATTTATTCATCATACCATAAGCTTGGGCTGGAGCAATAGCACAGCGAATAGGGCGTGCTTGCGCCAAGCCGACCCAGGTTCGATTCCTCCTTTTTTCTCAGAGAGCCTGGCAAGCTACCGAGAGTATTCCACCTGGGCGGCAGAGCCTGGCAAGTTCCCTGTGGCGCATTCGATATGCCAAAAACAGTAACAACAAATCTCACAATAGAGACATTACTGGTGCCCGCTCGGGCATATCGATGAACAATAGGAAGATAGTGCTACAGTGCTACTCTGTTGTATTCTCTTTGTTGGTGATCATATAATCTGTGAATAAATATGGTGTTATTTTTCGGCTATGTCAGTCTACATCAGTTTCTTATTACTTGTGCCTTACATATTATTTATTTCATTTTGATGACACATCTGGAATTATTTAGGACTTACTCCTGGCTTTACATTCAGGGATCACTCTTGGTGGTGCTCAGGGGACCACATGGGGTGTTGGGGATAGAACCAGGGTCAGCTACATGCAAGACAAGAATCTTGCCTTCTGTACTATTTCTCTGGTGCCTTGCCTTATGTATTTAATGTTTCTTTCATAGAATCACATAGTATTGATATGTTGATATATATCATGTCATCAGTACTTTGTCATTGTCTACCTTCAACCTACCACTTCAAATACAGTTTAGAAGCTTACAAAATTATATACTTTCATCTCTACCACCATTCATGTTTTTTGAGCTGCAGAATATCAGAATATCTTTCTTTTCACCCCAATTTTTTATTAGTGAATCATCGTGAGGTAGTTAAAAACTTAACAAACTTTTGTGCTTGCGTTTCAGTCATATAAAAATGATTAGTACCCATCCCTCCACCAGTGCCCATTCTCTACTACCAATGGTCCCAGCATCCCTCTCACCACCCCCACCTCACCCACCCTACCCTACCCTGCCTCTGTGGCAGGGCATTCCCTTTTGAACTCTCTCTCTTCCTCTCTCTCTGTCTCTTTCTTTCTCTCTCTCTCTCTCTCTCTCTCTTTCTCTCTCTCTCTCCTTCTCTTTCTCTCTCTCTCCGACTATTTTTTTTGCTATATTACATCTATATGTTATAAATTTACAATAAATGTTTGCCATTTTTTGTCTTAGGCTGATATTTTCACAATATTTTTGGAAATAATTTTATTTGTATTTTTAGAATTGCTGGGAATTGATCTCAGGGCCTCATGTAAGAAAGTTAAGAGGTCTTCTGCTGATCAACATTGCCAGACTGGAAAAAGTCTTAGGCTGACATGATGTTGCAAAGGGTATCAAGTTCCTGTATACCTTTTATAATGCTTCCCATAAATCTCACCTGTGGGAAAAAAACATTATATCCCAAATCAGGAAGTTAATACGTATTTGACACAAGTTAAAATGTATTTAACATGTATTCCTATAGATAGGAATCAAAAACTAGAATCAAATAGCATTTTCTCCTAATGTACATTCTTTTTGGATTCAGCAAATTATTTAATATTCCACATTTGGTCTAGTGAAAACAATCTATAAACTCCTATCTGTGGGGCTGGAGCGATAGCACAGTGGGTAGGGCGTTTGCCTTGCATGCGGCCAACCCAGCCAACCTGAGTTTGATTAATCGCCCCTCTCGGAGAGCCCAGCAAGCTAACGAGAGCATCCCACCTGCACAGCAAAGACTGGCAAGCTACCCGTGATGTATTCGATATGCCAAAAACAGTAACAACAAGTCTCACAATGTTACTGGGCCCGCTCGAGCAAATCGATGAACAACATGAGGACAGTGACGGTGACAATCTCCTATCTGTGGGTTTGTGTTTCTTAATATTTTATATAGTTGACACTTTTGAAATAATATAATGACTTACCTACAACAATTATAGCTATCAACTTTTCTTTCTGAAAATTTTCTCTATCCTTCATTCATTTGAATTGCCTGCTACTCAGGTGGAATTCTAGTGTAAGAAATGTTTCTTCCTTATCTATGAATGCATATGTGTATGTATCAATTTACTGATCATCTATCATCTACTTATGCAGCTATCAGGATGGATTAGGGATATTTACTTTGTTATAAAGGTAAAGGTAAAGGCCCTCCCGTTGATTGTCGATTTGCTCGAGCGGGCCCAGTAACGTCTCCATTGGAGACTTTGTTGTTACTGTGTTTGGCATATCGAATACTCTCGGTAGCTTGCTGGACTCTCCGAGAGGGGCAGAGGAATCGAACTCGGGTCGGCCATGTTGGCCGCTTGTAAGGCGAACGCCCTACTGCTGTGCTATCGCTCCAGCCCACTTTGTTATAGATTATAATTTAATACCATGATTTTTTTTTTATTACACAGCTTTTCCCCATTTTAATCTTTGGCAAACCCTGAAGGCTCTTTTTTTATCCCTTTATTGTGAATCAGCTGACCATTATTTCATCTATTTCTCTACTGGGTTTTTATTCCTTTGTGTGAGTTCAAGCGTGGGCATGCATGATGTGTGCATTAGGTGACCAATAACTGTTCCCCTGATGGCCCACGGCAACAAAAAAGTGGAAGGAATGGAAGAATGGGGAAATAGAGGAACAGGGCCCCAGGCAAGTTGGTAGTCATGGACCTTTTATTTTTCCTTTCTCTCTTCACTTCTCTTTTACACCATAGTTAGATAGAAATAATAAAGGGTGGGGGTACACATAGGTGGGCTTGAACATTATCATCATAATAAACAGATGTAACTCCCCTCCTTCAGTGGAAGTTCTTCTAGGAGATTAACTCAAGGACAAAATCTCATCTGGGAGTTCAACACTCTAGATTACTAGGAGATCTGCTCAAGGTGGAATTCCATCTAAGGGTGTATTGTTTTCTCCTTTCCTTATCTAGTAATCCATTTAAACAATCATACTGAATACTAATATTTCTAGTTATTTTTTATGAACACAGTAAGAGATATATGAAACTTAAATAATGGTTCTTCCTGGGGGCATATCACTATATATCCCAGACTGAGTCCTCAGGCCAGGTTAGTCTTTCCTAACCCCAGCAGGGTCCTTATTCAGTTACTTCTTTTTGGTCATGACAGAGTTAGTTCCATGACCAGGCTCTTATTATACTTCTTATGATGCTTAGCTTGTCCGTTTTTGATGCCAGGTAGCTTGCCCTGGGTCTATCGTTGTCCCTCGTTGGGACTCTCCTTTTGGGGGCATTAGGGAGTAAGGGCAACTAAGGCTTAAATCAAGTAATTATGGTGGATGCCCAGGAGTAAATATTATTTGGAGTCAATTAACTCCTATGTTACAAAAATATAGCATCAACTATACCATGCTAAAGCATGTAAAACACATAGAGGAAAGAGAAAAGCATCATAGGATTATTAGTGCCTGGGTGTGTCTTGGGAGCACTGTTGTGGGAGTAACTCAATGAACCTAAGCTCCCTGTGGGAGGAGCAAAGACAAACCAATGTTATCCAACACCTTTGCCCCTGAAGCTTTAGTTTGAGTTCTTTACATATCAGGGATATTAATGTTATATCTGTTATATGTGTTTCAATTCCGTTCTGCCATTTTGTAGCTTGCCTGGTAGAAATTGTAAATTTTTTCATAAAGTCTTAAAAATATGAGTCTATTTTTCATATATCTTATTTGAATTGTTAAATTCACAACATAGAAGTTTTTCTCTAAAAATAGGTCATGGAAGTTCTCATCCATGTTTTGTTCTTGTCCTTGTAAAATTTATGTTTATATTAACACCTCTGATTAACTTGTATGACTTTATGCATAGTGTAATAAATTTTATTTTTTTCTAACTGCTACTTAGTTGTCAAGCTTTTGAAACATCTATATTCTTTCACAGTGGTTTGAGGGATATAAACTATAAATGTTATTTTGTTATATACTAAAATCATGTGCAGTTTTGAAATTATTTATACAAATTGATATGAGTTTCTTTGTGAGTCAGAGAAATATATATTCCAAGTGAGTCAGTGCATTTCCTACTTGAACCCATTGAATCTAATGTTGAATCTAATGTTGAATCTAACCCACTGAATCTAATATGCTGCTGTTTTTTTCAATCAGATACTAAATTTTCTTCTACTTAAACTGTCATACTTACTAATAACTATAGCACTGCACTGAACTCCCACTGTTCATCAATTTGCTTGAGTGAGCCCAGTAACGTCTCCATTGTGAGACTTGTTGTTACTGTGTTTGGCATATCGAATACATGATGGGGAGCTTGCCAGGCTCTGCCGTCCAGGCTGGATACTCTCAGTAGCTTGCCAGGCTCTCCGAGAGGGGCGGAGGAATCGAACCCGGGTTGGCTGCGTGCAAGGCAAATGCCCTACCCACTGTGCTATTGCTCCAATAATCCTCTAGTCTTGTAATTTAATCCTTATAAATCAATGAACAACGGGAGGACAGTGCTACGGTGTAATTCTGTTTTATTTTATTTTAAGATACATTATCATGGGAAAATCACTTAAAATTTTATATATATATATATTTAAAGATTTTAAATATTAAACAACATATTTTCTTGCTACTAAGGGTACCAACTGTATGGTGAAGGATATTATTAGAACTTAGTGGTAAAATTAATGTAGTATAAAGATAAGTTAATATACATAACATACAATGTTCTTTCAAAAAATAATCTTAAAGTGCCATATCCTTCTGATATGTTATATCACATAGTATGGTATAATATATGTCTAGGCTGTTTGTTTTCATTATTATTTAATATGCTATTTTTAAAAGTAAGTTAAAATTTATTTCAGACACTGTGATTTACAATATGGTTTTATGCATACAATTTCCCAGCACCACACCCTCTGCAGAAGTGCCCATTTCCTGCTATTATTGTTCCAGTGTCCCATGTTCCCCATTCTTACGCTACCACATCCCCCATTATGTCAAGTTTCCTACTGAACACCAGTTCCCAGTTTTGGGTGTCTTTGAGTATTTGATAATTCATATGGTTTCTTACATCTCACATACGAGAGAGATCATTTTGCATCTTTCTCCTTCTGACTTCTCTCAGCATGATACCATCCAGGTACATCCTCGTAGGAACAAATTGCATGTTTTTTTGTTTTTCCTTGTGTCTGAGTGTACGCCATTGTGTACGTGTACCATAGTCACTTTTTCTTTGCTTCCACTTGTTTGGTCACTGGTTTTTTATCTTTAAAGTTGTGTATGACTTCAATGTCATGGAGATTTCACCTGTTTTCTATCTGTGTACTTTATGGATTAAGGTATAATATCGAGGTCTTTAGTACATTTTGATTTGACTTTTTTATATGGTGTGAGAAAGGGGTCTGAGTTTAATTGTTTCACATGTAATGACCAATTTTTTCAACACCATTTGTTGAAGAAACTTTTTTTGACTCCACTTTATACTCTTAACAATTAGGCAAGAAGGATTTATTTAGGGTATCCAAGTTGGAAAGGAGAAATAAAAGTCTCACTATATTTGGATGACATGATACTTAGTGTATAATCTCCAGACGACTGGGAAAGTCCAGGTGGTTTTTTCTCACTGCCTGCGTTCGGTGGTCTCTAGCAACTTGCCCACCCAGGATGGTAATGCCATGGGCGGAACAAGGAGGAAACAAGGGCCAGGCTGGTTGGTGATCAGTTGCCGTTTATTCCATTTTCCCCACGTGCCTGCTCCAGTCTCTCTAAGCTCCCCATTTCAGTCTCACACTTCCCCTCATTCCTCCTGTCTCTCCTGCTCATCTCTCTGTGCTCCATCTCGCTGCCTTGGTCTCTTTCTAGTCTCTCACCAACATCCCGCATTGGGGGTAGCCACCATGCCCCATCCAGTAGCACAATTAACATATGAAATCCCTTCTTCTGCTAAAGAACAAAATACCACTTAGAGGTGTTTCTCCTCCCCTTTGTCCAATAACTTAATTAACATCTTAATTTTACTTCTTAATATTAGTCATTTTGTATGGACACAGTAAGACTTACATTAAGCTTGTAGGGTGGCTCTCCTGGGGACATCTTGCTATATATCTCAGACTACAGTGCTCAGGTCAGGTCAGTCTTTCCTAACCCTAGCAGGATCTTAATTCAGTTGTTATTTTTTGGATCATGCCAGAATTTGTCTGTGACCGTGCTCTTAACGTATAGTTAAGTATTATGGCTCTTGGTCTGGCCCATTTTGATGCCAGGGTAGCTTACAGCTTGCCCTGGGTCCATCCAGTCTCTCAGTGGGACCCTGTTTTGGGGGTGCTAGGAAGTAAGGGCAACTGATGAATTAGTCAAGAAAACAGATGCCAAGAAGTGAGTATCATTTGGAGTCAATTAACTCCCAAGTTACAAAAGCATTAGCATTAACTGTCTTCTTGTTGTCTATACAAAAAGAACTATGCAAAGGACTTAAGGAGAAGAGAAAGCAATATTTATAGTTAACAGAGTCTGATTAGGAGGTAAAGGTTATTGACCAGTTGGAGAAGCAAAGCACAATGAAACAGGTTACAAATAAACACAGAGGAATGGGAGCACTGTGATGGGAGTAACTCAGTAAACTAAGCTCTCTGTGGCAAGGCAGAAAGCACAAACCAGTGTTATCCTACATTAAGAAAACTCCCAATAGATACAGAAAAGGTATTAGAAACAATAAAGTTGTAAAGTGGCAGGCTATAATATCAATACACAGAAATTCATGGCTTTTCTATATGCAAAAAATGAAATAGAAGAAAGAGAAGTTAAAAACAAAATCCCTTTCTATGTCTGTCCCTCTCTTTCTGACTTAGCATGATATTTTCCATGTAGTACAACCCAAGCACAAAAATTTGTAAGTCCACAACGGTACCTCATGGTGTTTTACTAATAAAAATTTTTTAAAAAATCCCATTCACTATTGGGACTCAGAATCAACAAAAAGGTGATAGATTTTTGAAAACTGTAAATATCTATGCCCTTCAATTTAAATGCCAATTTGGAGATTTCTTCTTTGACTATATTAGCTAAATTTTATGTTGGAATCTCTTTCTGATCTTGCTGTTATTTTTCAATAAACACCATTGGATTTTTTGGTAGTACTTGTCATATTTTAAAGTTGTATGCTGTTCTCAGTATTTTTTAAACTTAAAAATAATTTAAAATTGGCTTACCCCTCACCAGAGTACCAGATACATGACCTTGGGACTTTGCACTTGTTATATTTTAAGTAGATTGTCCTTTAATAAATATTCAAGAGGGATTTTCTCAGTAACTAAATTATTAATGTTGGTTATAAATTTTTCTTTTGTGAAAGCTACTAATCTCAAACTTGATTTAGAAATTCAATGTTTGGATTTGAGTTCTTCTGTGACTAACAGCATTTCACTAGTTCTCTCTGATTCCCATCTTCTGCAGCACATATGTTTGTGTTCTCTGTGTATTCGGGTTATTCTCCCATCAACCAACAGGGTTTTGTATTCTCCTTCCCCTTGGACTTCTGGAATCAGACTTTATCATGGTCTAAGCCCACTTCCAAAAGGGAAAAACTAGGAAGGTAGCCGAACGATAGTAAGTAGGTAGAGCATTTGCCTTGCATACAGCCATCCTGGGTCTGATCACATGGTACCACACCGCCTGAGCATAGAGACAGGAGTAAGCCCTGTGCACCACTAGTTGTGGCCAACTGAAAGCCCTTCTCCCCACAAAAGGAAAGCTTTATAATTATTTTCTACATTCAATAATACTTATTTCTAAATAATTTTAATTCATATAACAATGGGTAGAAGAATGCCCAAATGCCTATTTTCCCTTAGTTTTATCTTTGACATTTTATGATTGCTGACTTAATAAAGAGGTTATGGAATGCTATATTTTATATTTATACCAAACATTAAAATTCTTGTAACTTGTATTTTACATGTAGCTAGGGAATTCTGAAACAGTATCCCAGGCACTAGAGGAAGCTTTCAGCTAAAGGTGCCCTTTCAACTCCATAATTCTTTGAAGACAGAAAATCAGAAAATAAGTGAAAAGTAGACTAAGGGTCAAGCTTAGAATGCACTTCAATTTTATTTGAATACTTGACTTCATAATTAATATCTGAACTTTGCTGTAAGAGATCTTTGAAATTTTGAATTCAAAGTTGGAATATCTAACTTCTAGAGATATGTCTTTTAAGCATAACTATTTTAGTCACCTATAAAATAACATTTTTTATAAAACTGAGTTTTATAGTTCTCTAGAATAAAAGTCCAGCAATAATAATGCATATTTGGTGACATTTCAATTAAACTATTTAGAAACAAGTGAGAATTATGGAAAAAAAGAGGAAGAGGTAGCATAGGGCTTAAGTTATTCAGCCAACACTAGTTTGACCCTCTGTTCCACATGCACTTGCAAGCGTTACCAGGTATGACCCTGGAGGCCCCCTTCAAGCACCTCCAGTTCAGTGGTTTGGGTAATCTCTGGTACTGTAGGACCAGAACATTGTGTCATCAGCCTTCACAGTGAACTACCAGCCAGGCTGGCTAAGAACGACTGGGAGAGCAGCCTCAGCCTACCAGAACCTCTGGGGAGACAGCTCCCACCACAAAAAGAAATATGGAAAATTACAGAGAAGTGAGTTCTAGAGGGCAGGATTATATATTACAATTGTGCTATAGTGGATAAAGAATATACTTTGAAATAGGACAAACATAGAGTTTCTATGATTTAATAGATGGCTTTGAAATAATTAACTGTTACATTGTATGCCCTCTAATTGATTCTTGTAGATATTTTAATTTTATTTTACACTTAAAAAATTAGTTAGAACTTTCACCCAGTATTACGCATTATTTTAGTGATATGTCTATGGTTTAATGATTCTTTTTATTGCTCCTCCTAGGTTTGCACATTCCTTATGCTAGTATTTGTTTTATTATTTAAATTGTACTTCTAAATACCTTATCTGGGGAAATGACTCTCAGGTATGTATTAAATATATTATAGTTTCATCCAATCACATAAATTGCCTTTAAAAGGGGTATTATAAATAAGATTTTGAAGTTGAAAACTCAAATTTATACCAGACATGCATTTTTTAGTAAAATTAATAATAATTTGATTTGTGTAGCAGACAAATCAGAGTATTATTATAGTTGATATCTCAAAAATTGGAATCAGAGGCTGAGGTATGAATCCTAGCTTTGTTCATTTCGTTACCTGTTTGGGTGAGCATTTTGATCAAATGTGTGAAAAATACTACTCTTCTCAAATTATACATTTATTGATTGGGAGAGGAACTAAGTAGTCTGCTCCTTACCACAAATAGTGTTGTCTTAATTACAGAAAAAGTTACATATTTTTCTGTATGCAACCTCAAATGTTAATAGCAAAGTCTAACTGAAAGCAACATGGTCAAGGTCCAGTCCTCTTCACTTGGACACTATCAACCAGGGAACTTCTTGATCAATTTCATGCCTGTTATCCTTATTGAATGTCTTGACTAATATAGAAAAGGTATATTTTACTCTAATGCTTATGTTAAAGTAGAATTTCACTATTTTTAGCACTTAGCACCTGGGAGTTGGCCACAGAACATTGTTATTGTATATTCCAACCTATTTATGTTTGTGGCAGGAAAGCTAAGTATACTGTGAAGAATGATTTTTCAAAGGAAGTTCTGGAGCAGTGGAACATACTTCTTTGAAGGTACTTTTTGTACATTTCAAATAAAATAATTAGTCAATCTTTTCCTCCCTGACTCCTCTTGATCTGACATGAACTCTAAAGCTTTCTAATTTAGAAATCTCTGAAAAGGTACTCCCGTTTAGTATATTTCTGATGGATAACATTGGCTTGTTCTTTCTCCTCTGCAGCAAGGAGCTTATACACTCACTAACAACCATCACAATGTTCCCGAAGCCCTCTCATTTCCTTGGTATTCGTCTTTAATTTCTCCTTTGTGTTCCTCTTCCCCTATCTGTTAATCACTCATTTTCTCTAATCAGAACTTGTGACTTGTAAAGCTTTCTTAGATTCTTCAGAGATCTCTGGATTTTGTATTTGTAAGTGAAACACTGCTTTTCTGTTCCTTTATGTCATTTGCAGTTTACTTTAGAGCAATGTCTTTTTGTATAGAAACAGGAAGAGAGTTGATGCTATACTCTTCTAACTCGGGATTTAATTGAGTCCGAATACTATTTTACTGACATCTGTCATATTTACTTGACTTAGGCCCTCCTAGTTTCCTTTAGTTCCTAAAAAAACAGGGTCCACACAAAGGGACTCGATGGACCCAGGGAAAGCTGTGAGCTATCCTGGCATCGAAAAGGGACAGGCTAAGCACTATAAAACTTATAATAAGTTAAGAGCACAGTCATTGACAAATTCTGTCATAACCCAAAGAGAAGTGACTGGACAAGGACCCTGCTGGGTTTAGGAAGGACTAATCTGTCCTGAGAACTGTAGTCTGGAATATATAGCTAGCTGTCCCCAGGAAAGCCTTCCTATAAACTTAATATTTCTCTGACTTTTTCTGTAGAAAATGACTAGAAAGATTATTAAGAAGCAAATTAAAGATGACTTTTAAATGGATATGGACTAAGGAAAGGAGAAATACACCCTTAAATGAAATTCTACCCTTGAGCAGATCTCCTAGCAGAAAGAGATCTTTGTCTTTGAAGAGTTTCCCTGGAAGGAAGGGCTGTACATATGTTGATTGTGCTGTGTGTAAATGCTACCCCCAACCCTTTGTTCTTCTCTTTAAGTAGGCTGTGAGATAGAGTGAGAAGATGGGGAATAAGAGATACGAATCTAAGACAGGGGCAGACAAGCAGATAAGTTAGCATGAAGGACAAGTCTGCCTGCTAGCATGAAGAGATAGGAATGAGGGGCAGTGGAAACTGGAATGGGACAAGCAATGACATTGGAATATGCGCGGGGAGAATGGAATAAATGGCGGGACTGAGATTGGAATAAATGACGATTGATCACCAAGCAGCTTGGCAGCTCTGTTTCCTCCTTCATGCGTCCCTCAGTGGTGGCCAGCCAGGGTGGGGAGGCAGCTCATGGCCACCAAATGCACGTGGCATGACCCCCCACCCCCCATTTTGTGAAAACACATTTCTTTAACATTCAAATATCACATGGTTTAAAAAATAATTTGTGAGATGTTCTGAAATTAATCCCTACGAATTTATTTTAGATCTGTAGGATGATATTGGTCTATTATCTCTATTTACAGTTATCAGTGAATTTTTTATTCTCACATTAAGTTCTGAAAATCCTGTGACTACTTATGTCAATTAACAGTATATAAAACTATTATTATTGATTTCTTGAAGTTTCTAAAACCAGTGAGAAGAGTAAAATATTTGAAAAGGGGCCAGTCCAAGACAGAAATGAGCTTAACTTCTGGTGGTCATTTAATACTCTTCTCTTTTAAAGGAAGGCCAGAATTGATTAGTACTCATTCCTGGAAGGAAACTTGAATTGCAGCAGCTGCAAATCATCTTCTAATTTCACAGCAGCTAGTAGTTCCCAGACAGGCATATATTTATCAGCAGTTAGGATGGACTGGACATAGTACTAGAGCACTCACTCCTTTAATAAGAGAAAATGAAGTGCAGAGACACTCCATATGCCAGCATGCCCTGGGTATCTGCTGGCCACCAGAGAACTTTTTCATTTTGGAATATATATGAATCCATAATAAAGAACAAGTGTCCATGAACATATTAAATCCTGGTTTACTTATGGCCTGAAAGTAAAAACCCAACAGAGTATAGTTATCTAACTATGGGGGTTTGGTTATCATTATCTGTAATGAATTTGAACTGAAATAAACCCCCTATAATGGAGTGAAACAAGTTTTAAAGGAGGAGAAAAGGTCACTCAGGATTTCATCATAGATCCTGTGTCAGTCACCTGGCTGAAAGGACCCAGAAAACAAAGTTGAGATAAAGAAGTCCATGTTAAAATAAACACTATCTCTTGATTGTGGGTATCAATTTGGTAAAAAAGATATGTCTATGGAAATAGTCTCATTATCTTCTATCAAGTCTTCAGAAGCAACTAAAATTTGATGCTAGGAATTTATAGCCGGTGCCCACATGGCAAAGCCTGGCAAGCTCCCTGTGACGTATTCAATATGCCAAACACAATAACAACAAGTCTCAAAATGGAGACGTTACTGGGCCCGCTTGAGAAAATCGATGAACATTGGGAGGACAGTGACAGTGAAAGTGATAGTCTATGTTAAATATTTTCAAATTGCTTGTCAAGCTTTGCTTTCCAGCTATCTTGCCCTCTATTACAGAGGTTGATTTCTTTTTAATTTTTTAAATTTCGAATTAAATAACTGTGGTTTGCAAAGTTATTTGTAAACTATTGATAGTTGAGTTTTAGGCCTACACCAGTAACTCAACACCAACCAACACCAGTGTCAACTTACCTTCACCAGTGTTCCCAGATTCCCTCTCCACCCCACTTCCCACCCCATCTCTGTCTGTCAGTTTCAGTGGTAGCAGCTTAGATTTCATGTTTTTAATTTTGTTGAATCTGTGTTTCAGGTATATGACTATACCTCACACTCATATCACATGTATCACAGATATAACTGAGGCCCTGATGCCTATTCCTCCATTACTTCCCAATCTCTTCTTCCCCTCTTGATTTCTCTCCTTATCTGTCCTTCTATAGAGGTTGATTTCTATAGATTGTGTAAACTAGGTTTCCTTGACTATTAATTTTGGATTGGATTGTCCAATAGGAGGAACTCAAAAGAAAGTCATGGAGCGGAAGAGAGAGAAGAGATTTTATGATCTTCCTTTCCTTTTTTTTCTGCTGCAATCAAGTTGAATGAGCCTTTTTATAAAACTTTCATTAGTTTCTACAAACCATTCCCTACTCCTGTTGTTGCTTACCACAGGATTTTTCACTGTCTTTTGTGGTTCAATTAGTCTTCCGTACCTGAATAGTTCATTTATTCACTTGATCACTTAACTTCCCATTAGTTGTCGATTTGCTTGAGCGGGCACCAGTAACATCTCCATTTGTCCCTGTCGCGTGCTAGTGTAGCCCAATGGCATCTGTTCACTCTGGAAACATGAAGAGCCTCAAACAGATCGTTCATGATCTTGATGAAGAAGTCTGACCATCTGGTAGGTGGGCGGCCACGCGGTCTTTTGACATCCCGTGGAATCCAGTCGGTAACAGCTCTAGTCCAGCGGTCGTCTCTAAATCTCATTACGTGACCAGCCCATCTGATTTTTGACATCTTGGCAAACGAGACAGTGTCCCTGATTCTTGATCGTCAACAGATGTCGGAACTCCGGATTCTTTCTCTCATTTGAGTGAAACGTGATATTTCAAGCATAGCTCTTTCAGTTCTTCTTTGGGAGACCTGAATAGCGTTCTCATCCTGTTTGCGTAGGGCCCAGGTCTCTGAGGCATATGTTAATGCAGGAAGAACAGTGGAATCAAAGAGATGTGCCCGGAGCCGGAGGTTCTTCGTCCTCTTAGCTATTTCTTTGACATTCTTGAAGGCGTTTCAAGCCGCTCTCTTCCTCCTGCGCAGCTCAGGTGCCAGCTCATTTGTCATGTTGACTTCTC
This sequence comes from Sorex fumeus, assembly GCF_029834395.1. Lineage (NCBI taxonomy): Eukaryota > Metazoa > Chordata > Mammalia > Eulipotyphla > Soricidae > Sorex > Sorex fumeus. The sequence continues at coordinate 11,316,123 of NW_026606086.1, read as the reverse complement.
GACCTAGGTACACATAGCTTTTGCATTCAGAGATGGCTGTTCCGTTGAGAGTGAATGGGGTGTGAGGAACAAGGCAGTTTCTCATAAACATTGTCTTCGTAAGATTCAGCTGTAGTCCGTAATTACAATGTAGTCAGTAATTACAATGGGTCTCATTTATTATATTTTAATTATTCCTTTTGAGTTGGCAAAGTAGTTCTATTTTTAGGATTTATTAAAGGTAAGCTAAAAGATATGGCCATATTAGGCTTGGACCCCAAGATTCAAAGTATTGTCTGTATTAGCTCCTAACAGGAAACAGTTTGCTTGTATATCAGCATGTAAAAGGATCAATCAGGTCCATGTTACAGAATACTTTTCCATAATAAAAATGGGCAGTTTTATTCCTAATAAAATAGATTAGTGGATTAATTTTAAACACTTACACAAAAGGTACATTCTGTTTGTATTCTACCTATCTAAAATTTTATAGCACACAATTTCTAGTTAGAAAGATCATATAATGGGGCCTGTGAAAAAACAGGAATGACGGGATTGACTAGGGAGGGGTACAAGACAATTTCAGGGATCATGGACATGTTCTATATCTTCATAATCATTATAAAGTCATAATCTAATTATAAAGTTTGTCTGAGGTCACCAAAATTTATAATTAGGATGGTACATTTTATTATGTTTAAATTTCTTTAGGATGATTAAATAAAATTTAGAATGCACATGCTTGTCTTTATTGTCTATTTTATGTATCAGTGAGTAATGGAAGGAACTGAACTACATTTGGCTTTTATATTAAATAGCCACATTGTAGTTGAATGTATATTTCTTTTGAAACTGAGAAAGAAGATTTCTCCTAAGAAAAAAGAAAGCTACCTGATAGATTTTGCCAGTTAAGCTTATTTAAAATTTAGTGTACTTTATGGAGAGGAAAGATAGCAAAGGGCAAGGAGCTATATTTATGATCTGAATAAATATAGGCAACTAAGTAAGCATGTGCAGCTCCTCCATAAACTATCTAATCGTTATTGTAAATGAGCAATTCAGTCTTTTTTCTCTCCTCTCCATGTCTGAAATCCTTTGGCTGCTATTTGTTCCTCTCATGTCTGATCCAACTTTCTCTGTCACTCAAAAGTTGCCTTTTTTCTAAGATGTCACTGTCCTCTGAAGTACCTGAAATATGTTTATATTTAAAATTTTTTAATAAAATAAATCTTCATTACCAATATATGTGCTTGTTATAATTAAAATAAGGTGGGAAATGATAGTGTTTTTCTTTTCTCTATTAATTTACTGTTTGCTGTATATTTTTCTGGGCTGGAGCGATAGCACAGAGGGTGGGGCGTTTGCCTTGCAAGCAGCCAACATGGTTGACCCGAGTTCGATTCCTCCGCCCCTCTTGTAGAGCCTTGGAAGCTACCGAGGGTATCTCGCCCACATGGCAAAGCCTGTCAAGCTACCTGTGATGTATTTGATATGCCAAACACAGTAACAAGTCTCACAATGGAGATGACACTGGGCACGCTCAAGCAAGTCGATGAACAATGGGAGGACAGTGACAGTGACAGTATATTTTTCTATGTATCTACGCTGTTTGCTGCATACCACTGTTTGTTGTATACTTTTCTCTATATATACAGAAACATATAAAGATGAAGCTGTATGAACAACTTATACATTAAAGACTGGAGAGTTAGTTCAATGAACTGATAACAGGTTTTGGATGCAGGAGACTGAGTTCAATCTCTTAACATCTCTCAAAGTACCCCAAATAAGTTGTGCATAAAATAGCTAATGGAAAATACTTCATATAGTATTACACAACTTATTATTTTTTAAATTATACTTTAGATAATATTCTTCCAATAGTATTGAAGTTCAGATTATTGATTTACAAGGTCACTAAACATCACTATCAAAGTGCCTAGAACCCTCCTCTTCCAATTTAACATGGAATTGTTGTTTATGTTGCTGAGTCTTGTGAGTGATTTATAGATTTTAAATGTTAATCCTCTGTCTTATGTATTGTTACAACTTTTATTTAATCAGATAAATTGATTAAGCACCTTTCTGTGTGTATCTATCTCGCATTATTGATATAATTATATATGCTATATATAATTTCATTGATATTTTATATATTGTAAATGTATTATATAATTATTTATGATTACTGTACAGTACTTTATAATATGCATGAATCAAAAATTATTCAATCATTTGCTCATGAACATTTTTTGATTCTGGTTTATTTGTTGTCTATTATAAAGCTGCTTTAAACGTCTATCTGCATATACATTTCATAAATTTGTATTTTTATTGAGATATATTTCTAGAGATATGAAAGTCAGCTTACACACATTTATTCATTTGCTCCTAACTTAAAAAAATTAAGGTTTTTTTAAACTAATTAAATTAAAGTACATTAAAAGGTAAAGGTAAAGGCCCTCTCGTTGATCGTCGATTTGCTCGAGCGGGCCCAGTAACGTCACCATTGGAGACTTTGTTGTTACTGTGTCTGGCATATCGAATACTCTCGGTAGCTTGCCGGGCTCTCCGAGAGGGGCAGAGGAATCGAACTCGGGTCGGCCATGTTGGCCGCTTGTAAGGCAAACGCCCTACCCGCTGGGCTATCGCTCCAGCCAAAGTACATTAAGTTGAAGTTAATTTAATTAAGTGCATCTGTGATTCTTTTAAGAAAGTTCACTTTGAGCTAACTTTTGTGAATGACATGAGATAGGAGTTTAATTCTTTTTTTGGTCATTTGTTATCAGTTTTCTGAACACCTTTTGTTGAATAGTGTTTCCTTGCTTTATGTTGTGCACCCGGTTCTTCTGTTATAAGTAAACAGAAAAAGATCCCAGGAAATGAAACAATTTTCCAAGTTCATGAGTTGAAGAATTATTATTATCAAATTGACTATCCTACTCAAAGGATTATACAGATTTGTTGTAATTCCCATAACAATACTGAAGATATTCTTCAAGGAACTAGAATAGACACTGTTAAATTTGAAATGAAAACCTGTGAAAATGTTTTTAATTTCAACAGCTCCTATCTGCTGCACAAGCATCAGAACTGTGTCTTTAGCTTTCCACATAAACGAATGTCCCCACTGAATTTATTTTTAAAAATTGAGATAAAATTAGTTTATGCTGGTGGCTCTTAGCCTTTTATATACCTGCAGACCAGTACCTTTCTGTAGAGCAGTTATTGCAAACCATTGTCAGTTAAGTAGCATTCATAAATGAACAGAAAGTATCTCCCAACTGGCACTGGAATGTCAGTTGACAACTATGGTTTTTCATAACTATGTGCATCTTAGGGATACAGTGCCTCTTCAAAGCAGCAATGTGCATTTATCAACAGTATGGAGATTTCTCAAAATATTCTTGGAATTAGACTTATGAAACAATGTAAGTCGCTTCTCCAAACAAGTTGAATTGCACTTCCTGAGTTTCAGTTTCCTCATATGCCATACTAGAGTGTAAAATCCTCCAGGGTAAGTAGTTTTCATTTACTTAGTTCACTGATATATCTGGTGAGCTATGTTTGATACATAAATAACATGGAGCAAACATTTGATCAGGAGATCTGGAAAATGTGTTCATTGTCTATTGCAGATCACTTTAAGATTTTAACACAATATTGCATCTGACATTACTATATATTGAAGTTTCTTAGTGAAAAGAGTTTTCATCTCCCTTGAAGTTTCAGTCACTATTGCACACAATTTTTTAGCTATCATTCAGTCTTATTTAAATAAAAGGAATTGTGATCAATCAGAAAGATGAGTTCAGTCATTCAATAGTATAAATATGTTTCTGTAAGATGACATTGGTTTGTCCTTCCTCCCTTGCCACAAGGAGCTTAGGTTAATCAGGTTACACCCATAACAGTGCTCCTCAGTCACTCCCATTCCTTTGTTTATCTGTAACCACTTCTCTATGCTCTCTTCCTCAACCAATTTATCAGCTTTTACCCCTAATCAGACTATTAATTTGTAAGGTCAGATCCTTCTAGGACACTGAACTTGTATCATAAGATAATACTGCATTTCTCCTCTCCTTTTATCTTTTGAATAGTTTACTTTAAAGCAATGTACTTTTTGTATAGATACAGGAAGACAGTTAGTACTATGCTTTTGTAACTTGGAATTTAATTGACTTAGAATATTATTCACTCGTGGGCATCTGATTTCTCAACTTAAGCCACAGTTGCTCTTAGTTCTTAGCACCCCAGAAGCAGGGTCCCGACGAGGGACTGAAGATATGGAACCAGGGCAAGACGTGAGCTACCCTGGCCAGGCCAAAGCACCACTATTCTTAACTATAAGAGCTTAGTCATGGACAAATGCTGTCATGATCCAAAAGTAATGACTAGACTAGGACCCTGCTAGGGATGGGAAAGACTAATCAAGCCTGAGCACTGTAGTCTGAGATCGAGATGGCCCCAGGAAAGCAATTCTATAAGTTTAATGTATCTCTTACTGTGTCCATACAAAATGATTAATATTATGAATGCTTATATGTTTATTGGACAAGGAGAGGAGATACACACCCATGGGATTCCACTTTAGGGTGGGTCGACCTGCTAAATGAGAGTCTGGCCTAGAAGCCGCTTTTCCGGAGGGAAAGAACTTTAACCCTATTGATTGTGACCACACCTATGTGTAAGCCCCAACCCCTCATGGTTTTGGGATTTTAACTAGACTGTAAGAGTGGGCTGGAGGATCCAGATTCCAGAGCCAAAAGGAGAATGAAGGGGGATTGGGGAGACTGAAGTAGCATGGGGGAGGAAGAAGCAGGAGGAGAATCAGAGGAGAATGGAGATGGGAGTGGAATAAACGGCAACTGACACCAACCAGCCTGGCCCTTGTTTCCTTCCTTCGCCTGCCCATCGCCATCGACCTTTCCCAACTGGGGGAAAGTGGTGTTAGACTACTGAATGAGGGCCGCGGGAGAAATAGAACGCCACTGCTGCTGTCTTTTTGTGTTTACACATGTTTCATCTTAATAAAAGCCTATATAGATCAGTTCACTCTGTGACCTTTGTTTTGAAGCAAAGATTTAAGACAGGCATTAACTTGTTTCAAAAGTTCTTTGAAATTTTGTCATAGAATACTATGCTGCTTTTGTAAATCAAATTATAAAAGCAGAGTGATATTTCTGAGGATAATGGGTAATCTATTCATATTTCAAAAAAGATCAGACACAAAACAAGAATGTCCACTTTATCACTACTATTCAATATAATCTTGGAAGTCTACACTGAATTCATTAGGGTGGAAGAAGAAATTAAAGAGGTCCTAACAGGAAAAGAACTCAAACTATCATGAATAATAAGTGACATTTTATAAACATTGAAGCCCCTGAAAACTCCACTAGAAAATTCTCAGAAACCAGTACAGCAAAGTCACAGGCTATGAAATCAGTACACAAGAAAGGTCTTTTTCTTTTTTAACATTTCTCCATGCAAATAATGAACCAGAAGATCAATAATGAACTAGAAGAGACAGTGTTCCTGGGGATAGAGAGATAGTACAGAGGTTAAGGCACTTGCCTTGTATAAAGTTTACCCTGTGGTTCAATTCCTGACCCTGCATAAGGCACCCAAGCACTGTCAGGTATGACCCCTGAGCACAATGCCAGGAGTAAACCCTGAACACTGCCAGTTGTGGCCAGAAAACCAAAAAATAAATAAAATAAATAAGTCAGTATCCTCAAACATCAATACCAAGAATCAATTTAACAAAGAATGTACAAGACCTATACATAACTATTAATCACATAATAAGGAACAGAAGATGTCAGGAAGTAGAACAATATTCCAAATTCATGAATTGAAGAATTATTAATATCAAAAGGACTATTCTATTAAAAAATTACACAGATTTGTTGTAATTTCCATCAAAATACAATGAAATTCTTCAAGGAACTGGAACAGACACTATTAAATTTGAAATTAATAACTAAAATGTAACAAGATATTTAGAAAGTTAAATATATATATATATATATAACATATATTGGAGTTATATTCTGGCTGGAATAGGGCTCAACCGGCTACAGGCAAGGCATATGTCTTATTCACTACAATATCTCTTTGGCCTCTTATATGTCACATATTAAGGCTTTCTGTATGTCTATTATTCTTGTAGTTCAACAAATTATAAGGGTCACGGTCACGGCTACGGTTCTCTCGTTGTTCATCGATTTGCTCAAGCGGGCCGAGTAACGTCTCCATCATGAGACTTGTTGTTACTGTATTTGGCATATTGAATACATCACGGGCAGCTTGCCAGGCTCTCTGCCGTGCGGGCGAGATATACTCGGTAGCTTGCCGGGCTCTCCAAGAGGGGCGGAGGAATCGAACTCGGGTCGGCCATGTTGGCTGCTTGTAAGGCAAACGCCCTACCACTGTGCTATTTTCCCTTTTATTGAAAAGTAAATTGGGCCACAGAGATAGTATTAGAGTTAAGGCACTTGGCCAAACCCAGTTCAATTCCTGATATTATAATTTGCATTTAAAAGTAACCAAAGGCCCATATTTTCATTTATCATATGATTTTTAAAATTTCTGTACAAGATAGCTTATATTTTATGTTTAGCACTCTAGCACTGTAGCACTGTCCTCCTGTTGTTCATCGATTTGCTCAAGCGGGCACCAGTAACATCTACATTGTGAGACTTGTGGTTATTGTTTTTGGTATATTGAATACATCACGGGTAGCTTGTCAGGCTCTGCCGTGCGGGCAGGATACTTTCAGTAGCTTGCCGGGGTCTCCGAGAGGGATGGAGGAATTGAACCCAGCTTGTCTGCATGCTAGGCAAACGCCCTACCTGCTGTGCTGTATTTAAGCATGATATTTTTAAGATTTTATATACGAAATCCATGTTTTATTGCACTTTTGTAGTAGTGTGAATTAATACCTGGTTTTAGCAAATACCACATGTGAAACTAAAATCTCACATATTCATGAATTATTTTTAAGAATTATGTTCTATTCAATTGTTTATCTAGAAGCACAAGATAAGTATTTAGTACTGCTTTATGATAAACCTTATTACAAGCTACCGAGAGTATTCGATATGCCAGACACAGTAACAACAAAGTCTCCAATGGAGACGTTACTGGGCCTGCTCGAGCAAATCGACGATCAACGGGAGGGCCTTATTACATGGCAGAGAGGTTATACCTAGGGAAATTCTTGGTCAGTTTTCTAAAATCCACTTCTTTTGGTCATTATGCATTTTTAAAGTTATACAAAAATGTGTTGGCTTTTATTGGAATGTTATGAAAGCAGGCTAAGTTGAAAGAGCTATCATCTTATAATATCTATGAAGATATAGATTTACTTTTCTTCATATCATCCTCCATACTTTTAATAGAATTTTACAATTTCCTCATAAAAGTTGGATCATTCTTGGGACCAGAGAGGTAAGGTGCTTGCCTCGCAAGCTGCAGACCCAGCTTCAATTCCCGGCACCATATATGGTTCCTTGGGCCCTAATTGATTCCTGAGTAAGGAGCTAGGAGTAAGCTCTGAGTAACACTGAGTATGCCAGACCTCCCCAATCATCTACCACAAAAAAGTTTTATGCATTCTTTCTTCATTTAAAAATTTTGCTAATTTGTTTTTTGAGCCACCCCAGATGCTTACTACAGACTCTCTGCTCAGGGATCACCCCTAGAGTCATTCGGGGATGTTATGTGATTCTGTTATGTGAGTCTCCTGCCCCCCGCGCCTGGCTGTCCTCACTGGGGCCCCTTGGAGGGGGGCCGGTTGAGTTTCCCTTCCTGCTCCAAGCAGAGCTCCGGCAGCCAAAGACCTCCAGAACCAACCACAACCATGCTGAGACCACTCTCCACACGCATGAAGGTACCGGCAGAGGAACAAAGGCCTGTGGGTCCCGGGGCTGAGATCTCCAAGCCTGCTTGGTTGGGGCTGAGCATCCTCCACCCAGATCCTCCATCTTCCAGTAGGCAGGGGTCACACTCACCAACTGACCCCCTGGCACCATGTAATCCCACTAAAGGCCAAGACCCAGAGACTATAAAACCCAGCTCCCGGAAGCGCGTGCGTGGCTGCATCTGTGGCCATGTGACATCTTATTATCTCATTCTTACTTTGGACAACCTGGCAGGCTACTGAATGTAACCTGCCCACACGACAGAGTCTGGCAAACTCCCATGGTGTACCCAATATGCCAAATACCAGTAACAATGATGGGTCTCATTCTCCTAACCCTGAAAGAGCCTTGAATATGGCACTTTAAAATCTCAGGGCTAGGATGAAGGAGATGTTACTGGTGCCTGCTCGAGGCAATTGACGAACAACATGATGATTTTGATCGTGATATGATTCTGGGATCAAACCCAGGATAACCAGGGGTAGGTTGTACAACCCTACCCACTGTATTATCTGGCCCACATTCTACCTTCATTTCTTCATAATGCCTTAATTTTTTAATGGTAAAGGTGTAGTGTTTTTATTAATATATATTTATGTACGATCAACGGGAGGGCCTATGTACTCTTTAATTATTCTTATTATATATTTGAACTTTTTTTATATATATCTTTATATAAGTACTGTAGCATTGTCCTCCTATTGTTCATCGATTTGCTCAAGCAGGCACTAGTAACATTCCATTGTGAGACTTGTTACTGTTTTTGGTATATAGAATACGCCATGGGGAGCTTGCTAGGTTTTGCCATATGGGCGAGATACTCTCGGTAGCTTGCCAGTCTCTCTGAGAGGGATGGAGGAATCAAACCTAGATTGGCCCAATGCAAGGCAAATGCTCTAGCAGCTGTGCTATCACTCCAGCCCATATAAACACAAAAAATTATATATATATATATATATATATATATATATATAAGGTAAAGGTAAAGGCCCTCCCGTTGATCGTCGATTTGCTCGAGCGGGCCCAGTAATGTCTCCATTGGAGACTTTGTTGTTACTGTGTCTGGCATATCGAATACTCTCGGTAGCTTGCCGGGCTCTCCGAGAGGGGCGGAGGAATCGAACTCGGGTCGGCCATGTTGGCCGCGTGTAAGGCGAAAGCCCTACCCGCTGTGCTATCGCTCCAGTCCTATATATATATATATATATGTATATATATATATATATATGTTTAGTCAAGTCATTTAAACTCCTCAGGGCTTGGTTTAATGCAAATCAAGATTAAAATAGATAAAAACAATATAAGAGAGTTCAAAATATATGTATTTCATAGAATTATTGTGAGTTCACAAAGCCTGAGTGCTGCCATGCTGTGTGCATTTGTGGAGCAAGGCGACGGGCACTGGAGCAGGTAAGACCTGTCCTTGCTTGCAAAGCGGCCCAGAAACAAAGCCTCTCAAGAGGGAGTTTCTGGGTAAAGTTGGCAAGAACAGAGTGTCAGCAGGCAGTGTTTGGCCTTGAACCTCACTCAATCTCCTTGTCAAATGTGCCAAAGACACAGAAACTGTCACGATTAGCAGGTCATCCTAAATGCATATCAAATACTCCACAGGGAGCTTACCAGGTTTTGCTACAGGCAGGATACTCTCAGTAGCTTGCTGGGTTCTCTGAGAAGGATGGAGGAATGGAACCCGGATTGGCCGAGTACAAGGCAAACTCTCTACCTGCTGTGTCTTGTTTGGGATTGGACTGACGCAAAGCAGAGAAGAAAAGGTAATAGGCCAATAATGCTGAACTTCATGTGATTGGACCCTCCTGTAAGCTGAAACCCTCTATAAAATATGTGTGTTTTTGGCAATAAAGTGAATAGAAATCAGCTGCTCCTGGAGGGTGTTTCTCTATGCTCCCATCTTCCTTTGCTTCATGTCTGCCCAGATCTGGTGTGCAACGTGTCTGGGCACGTTGGGGAGAAACTATACCCCAGTACAATATTGTGAGTTCACAAAACCTAAACACTGTGTGCTTTCAGTGAGATCCCCTTCCCATTCCCCCCTGGTATTCCCAAAAGCAGAATAAAGAGGTGGGGGACCGCAGCCTAATGGTGAAAAAAGGCCCATTTAATGCATAACTGCTAGCATACTTAGAGAATATCTGAAGGGCTAAGGGTATAGGACTACATGTCCTTGTGATTTACAGCATTAAAATATTCCAGCAGAGGCAATTCTCTGGGGGAGATAAACTCAAGGAGACGCTCTGTCTCCCAAGGGCATCTACATTGCCTCTCTCTTTCCTTCTAGTCTTATATATCAAACAATTAAGTGAAACAATCAAACAATCAATTAAGTCAACTTCATACCAATACTTGCAGTTGTTTGCATAAACACAGTAAGAGATAAAGATCCCAAACTTAGTTCTCCTTGCTCTTGGTTCTCTGAGAGCAAGCAAGTCTTTTACCGTAAATCCCAGACTAAGTCCTCAGGTCAGTTCCGCTTGTCCTTCCCCGTGGGGATTCTGTCTTAACAGCTTGCATCAAGACTATGTATTTATGCTTTCTAGACTGTCCGATTTCAATGCTGGGGTAGCTTTGCCCTCAGGTTCAACCCAGTCCTGGCAATCACTTCCTTTTGGGGTGTTAGGAACTATAGCAACTGAAGCCTATGAAGTAGTTATGATGGATGCCCAGGATTAGATATACTTCAGAGTCAATCTTCACTTAATCACTTAATCACTTAATCCCTGTTATTCATCGATTTACTTGAGCAGGTGCCAGTAACGTCTTCATTCATCCTGGTTGCGTGCTAGCGTAGCCCAATGGTATCTGTTCGTTCTAGGAACATGCAGAGCCTCAAACCAATCATTCAGGGTCTTGACGAAGAAGTCTGACCATCTTGTAGGTAGGCGTCCACGTGATCTTTTGATGTCCCGTGGAATCCAATCAGTAATGGCTCTAGTCCAGCGGTTGTCTGTAAACCTCATTACGTTTCCAGCCCATCTGATTTTTGATGTCTTGGCAAATGAGACAGCGTCCCTGATTCTTTTTTTTTTTTTCCTTTTTTTTTTATTTATTTATTGAATCACTGTGGGAAAGGTTACAAAGCTTTCAGGTTTATGTCTCAGTCATGCAAATATCAAACACATTTCCCTTTACCAATACTTATTTTTTACCATGAAGAACCCCAATAAAACCCTACCCCCCACCCCTCCCCGTCCCTGTGAGGCAGATGAATTCTAGTTAACACTCTATCTGCTTTGATTAGATTGTTTCAATAAAAGATTCACCACTATTATTTAGAGTTTACCCCCCCCCGCCCCCCCCCCCCCCCCCCCGCAAATCAGACATGCTGAAAAAGCATTGTGAAGTGATTTGCTTTCTACAGCTGGGTTCAAGAATTAAATGTTGGTTTTGGATTTCTGCTATTTTACCTATTGACCCTGGAAGTATTTCTACTGAAAGTCAGATAGTTAAGAAATTGGTTTCTGTGTTCTGGAGTCGTGGCCGTGCTGGAGAGCCGCTCGCGGGGGGCAACCGGTGGCCTCGGTAGGGCGTGAAGGGCGGAGCGAAACGCTCCCCTTCCCATGAGGTTTTAGTCGCCCCCACACTCCCGGATCATACCTGCTGTCCACAAGGCTCCCATGTGGCCGCCATCTTTCTTTCCAGAGAGGAGAGGGCGAATGGGGCAACACCCTTTCCCCTCCGGCAGACTTGATGGGTTGGATCAACGCATAGTCCGTTCACTTTTCTGCTCCAAGCTGCTGGGTTCTGCATTAAGTCCTTGTGCTTCTGGGGCAATGGCCGTGCTGGAGAGCCGCTCGCGGGGGGCGACTTGTGACCTCGGTAGGGCGTGAAGGACGGACCGGAACGCCCCCCGACCCATGAGGTTTTAGTCGCCCCCACTCCCCCGGCTCATACCTGCTGTCCACAAGGCTCCCATGTGGCCGCCATCTTTCTTTCCAGAGAGGAGAGGGCGAATGGAGCAATACCCTTTCCCCTCCGGCAGACTTGATGGCCTGGATCAATGCATAGTCCGTTCACTTTTCTGCTCCAAGCTGCTGGGTTCTGCATTAAGTCCTTGTGCTTCTGGGGCCATGGCCGTGCTGGAGAGCCGCTTGTGGAGGGCAACTGGTGACCTCGGTAGGGCGTGAAGGACGGACCGGAACGCCCCCCTTCCCATGAGGGTTTAGTCGCCCCCACACCCCCGGCTCATACCTGCTGTCCACAAGGCTCCCATGTGGCCGCCATCTTTCTTTCCAGAGGGAGGAGGGCGGAAGGGAGCAACACCCTTTCCCCTCCGGCAGACTTGATGGCCTGGATTAACGCATAGTCCGTTCACTTTTCTGCTCCAAGCTGCTGGGTTCTGCATTAAGTCCTTGTGCTTCTGGGGCCGTGGCTGTTCTGGAGAGCCGCTCACGGGGGGCAACTGGTGACCTCGGTAGGGCGTGAAGGACGGACCGGAACGCCCCCCTTCCCATGAGGCCCTAGTCGCCCCCACACCCCTGGCTCATACCTGCTGTCCACAAGGCTCCCATGTGGCCGCCATCTTTCTTTCCAGAGGGAGGAGGGCGGAAGGGAGCAACACCCTTTCCCCTCTGGGCAGAAATGATTGCCTGGATTAACGCATAGTCCTTTCACTTTTCTGCTCCAAGCTGCTGGGTTCTGCATTAAGCCCTTGTGCTTCTGGGGCTGTGGCCGTGCTGGAGAGCCGCTCATGGGGGGCAACTGGTGACCTCGGTAGGGCGTGAAGGACGGACCAGAACGCCCCCCTTCCCATGAGGTTTTAGTCGCCCCCACACTCCCGGCTCATACCTGCTGTCCACAAGGCTCCCATGTGGCCGCCATCTTTCTTTCCAGAGAGGAGAGGGCGAATGGGGCACACCCTTTCCCCTCCGGCAGACTTGATGGCCTGGATCAATGCATAGTCCGTTCACTTTTCTGCTCCAAGCTGCTGGGTTCTGCATTAAGTCCTTGTGCTTCTGGAGCCGTGGCTGTGCTGGAGAGCCGCTCGTGGGGGGCGACTGGTGACCTCGGTAGGGCGTGAAGGACGGACCGGAATGCCCCCCTTCCCATGAGGTTTTAGTCGCCCCCACACCCCCGGCTCATACCTGCTGTCCACAAGGCTCCCATGTGGCCGCCATCTTCCTTTCCAGAGGGAGGAGGGCGGAAGGGAGCAACACCCTTTCCCCTCTGGGCAGAAATGATTGCCTGGATTAACGCATAGTCCTTTCACTTTTCTGCTCCAAGCTGCTGGGTTCTGCATTAAGCCCTTGTGCTTCTGGGGCTGTGGCCGTGCTGGAGAGCCGCTCATGGGGGGCAACTGGTGACCTCGGTAGGGCGTGAAGGACGGACCAGAACGCCCCCCTTCCCATGAGGTTTTAGTCGCCCCCACACTCCCGGCTCATACCTGCTGTCCACAAGGCTCCCATGTGGCCGCCATCTTTCTTTCCAGAGAGGAGAGGGCGAATGGGGCACACCCTTTCCCCTCCGGCAGACTTGATGGCCTGGATCAATGCATAGTCCGTTCACTTTTCTGCTCCAAGCTGCTGGGTTCTGCATTAAGTCCTTGTGCTTCTGGAGCCGTGGCTGTGCTGGAGAGCCGCTCGTGGGGGGCGACTGGTGACCTCGGTAGGGCGTGAAGGACGGACCGGAATGCCCCCCTTCCCATGAGGTTTTAGTCGCCCCCACACCCCCGGCTCATACCTGCTGTCCACAAGGCTCCCATGTGGCCGCCATCTTCCTTTCCAGAGGGAGGAGGGCGGAAGGGAGCAACACCCTTTCCCCTCTGGGCAGAAATGATTGCCTGGATTAACGCATAGTCCTTTCACTTTTCTGCTCCAAGCTGCTGGGTTTTGCATTAAGCCCTTGTGCTTCTGGGGCTGTGGCTGTGCTGGAGAGCCGCTTGTGGGGGGCAACTGGTGACCTCGGTAGGGCGTGAAGGACGGACCAGAACGCCCCCCTTCCCATGAGGTTTTAGTCGCCCCCACACCCCCGGCTCATACCTACTGTCCACAAGGCTCCCATGCGGCCGCCATCCTTCTTTCCAGAGAAGAGAGGGCGAATGGGGCAACACCCTTTCCCCTCCGGCAGACTTGATGGCCTGGATTAACGCATAGTCCTTTCACTTTTCTGCTCTAAGCTGCTGGGTTCTGCATTAAGTCCTTGTGTTTCTGGGGCTGTGGCCGTGCTCCAAACTTAACTCTGACTTTCAGCGTCCCTGATTCTTGAGCGTTGACGAAGATCAGAACTCCGGATTCTATCTCTCATTTGAGTGAATCGTGATATTCCAAGCATAGCTCTTTCGATTCCTCTTTGAGAGACCCAAATAGCGTTCTCATCCTGTTTTCATAGGGTCCAGGTCTCTGAGGCATATGTTAATGCAGGAAGAACAGTGGAATCAAAGAGATGTGCTCGTAGCTGGAGGTTCTTTGTCCTTTTAGTTATTTCTTCAACGTTCTTGAAGGCATTCCAAGCCGCTCTCTTCTTCCTGTGCAACTCAGGTGCCAGGTCATTTATCATGTTGATTTCTCGACCTAGGTATATATAACTGTTGCATTCGGAGATGGTGGTTCCGTTGAGAGCGAATGGAGCGTCAGGAACAAGGCTGTTTCTCATAAACATTGTCTTCGCAAGATTCAGCTGTAGTCCGACCTTTCCACATTCACGGTCAAAGTTGTTCAGCATTTGTGCCGCTTGGCTAATGTTTGGTGTTATTAGAACGATGTCATCAGCAAAGCAGAGGTGGTGTAGTTGCCGACCATCTATCTTCACTCCCATGCTTTCCCATTCCAGTTGTTGCATGATGTTCTCGAGGGTGGCACTGACGAGTTTTGGTGAAATGGTATCACCCTGCCGAACCCCTCTCTTGATATGGATGATTACTTCTTTGTAGAATGGTGAGATCTTGGTAGTGAATCCGCAATAGAGCTCATGAAGGATCCTGATGTATTGAGTTTGTACGCCCTGATTGGCTAGGGCTTCCATAACTGCTTCCATCTCAACAGAATCAAAGGCCTTCTTTAAATCAATGAATGTTAGACAGAGCGGCATCTTGAACTCCCGAGATACCTCAATGAGCTTGGTTATTGTGTGGATATGGTCGATGGTACTGAATCCTTTTCGGAATCCAGCTTGTTCACATGGCTGTCCTTCATCTAGTGTTCTGCTAATCCTATTCAGGATGACTCGAGTGAATAGTTTGTAGATGACAGACAATAGGCAGATTGGGCGATAGTTGCCAATGTCGTGGATGTCTCCCTTCTTGTATAGTAGTACAGTCCTGCTGGTTTTCCATTTGGATGGAACCTTGCATTCAGACAGGTAGCGTGTGAAGAGCCGAGCCAACGTATTGATGAGTACTGATGGTAAGTTCTTCAGGTGTTCAGGTCTGATCTTGTCTGGGCCAGGTGCTCTTTGTTTCTTTACCGACGAGATGGCATGTTGGATTTCGGAAGGGAGAACATTGGGAACGACATATCCATCATGTGGTATGTGGTATGTGGCATGTGGGCAAGTGGATGTGGCTATTAAAGAGATCTGAGTAGAAGTCATGAATAATCTTCTCCATTGCCCTTCTGGAAGATGTGATAGATCCATCATGATGTCGGAGGGCAGTCATCTTGGTTTTGTAGTTGGTGAGGACAGGCGGGTATTACGAATGCTTTTCCAGTTTCTGCCGCATCTACCAGTACTGCTGCTCTCTTGTTTTTGAGGTCATCCTTGATGGCTTCTCTGCACTGCTTTGCCAGTTCGGATGTTCGCTTGTGGTTGCCTGAGGCATGTGCCAAGCCACGTTGGCGAATAAGTTCAAGAGTGTTCAAAGAAAGGCGGTTTTTTGTGGTTATCTCTCTCTTGGCGTTCCTCGCACAATCATGGAGGTGCTGAATCATTCGATCGTATTCCTCATCAATGTTGTCAATGACGGCATCTTCCCATGTTGCCGCAAGAGAGCCAAAGAGCTCCCAGTTGGTGGTCGTTCTGGGAGTCCTCTTCTTAAACCTTGCATTCTTTTCTCCTCATTCTGTGAGGTAGAATTTTGCACGAAGAAGACAGTGGTCTGATCCCGTTTGGAATTTTGGGACAACAGCAACATCGATTAGGCAAAACCGCCGATTGAATATGATGTGGTCTATTTCATTGTGGAACCGTCCATCGGGAGACTCCCATGTCCAACGTTTAGATTCAGCCTTTTGGAACTGTGAGTTACCATGGAAGGTTTTGGTTGACATGATGAACTCAGACAGTCTGTCACCCTGTTCGTTCCATTCCAGGCCATGGGTCCCGATGTGGAGTTCATCGACTGATCTTCTTGGTCCTATCTTGGCATTAAAATCACCGACAATGATCTTGTAGAAGGTGTGATCTTCTTTATAGAACTTCTCCAGCTCCATGTAGAACTTCTCAGTTTCTCTTTCACCATAACTGGATGTTGGTGCATAGACAAAGATAGAAACTGCCGGTAGTGAGCCACATCTATTCAAGTGTAATCGTCAATCTACTCCCAAATATTAGAAGCATAGCATTAATGGTCTTTTCTGTGTTTAAGCAAAGAACAACATTGCTCTATAGTAAAATATGAAAAGGCTATAGGGGAAATAGAAAAAGCAAGACATTTACTACAAATACAAAATCCAGAATTGCCAGAAAGTTTTGGTTTATAAGTAACCAAGATTGACTTGGGGAACTATAAAATCTCCCGTAGTAGCGGGGATGGGGGGGTGGAGGGGAGAGGGGAGGGCTGACGGCTTTCCCCCTTGCCACCCAGGTTCTGGTGGTCCTCGAGCAGCTCCCCCAGCCAGGGCAGCCCAAGCCAAGGGGCAGATGGAGGAGGAGGAAACGAGGGCCAAGCCAGTTGATTGAGCAGCTGCTGTTTATTTCAGTCTCCCTACGCATCTGTTCCAGTCTCTCTGAGCCCCCCATTCGAGTCTCATGCTGCCCCTCATTCCGTCTCCTCCTGTCTCTCCCGCTCATCTCTTTGCGCTCTATCTCACAGCCTGGGTGCTCTCTCTCCACGTGTCTGCTCTTGCATTCTTCCCCTACTTTCTTCTCTCCCATCCCCCTTGCTAGTCTCTCCATGCCCCATCTTGCTGTCTGCTCTCTCTCCCAACTCCTCCAACTATCTCATCTCTCTAACTTCCCAGCACAGGGGGCAGGCACTGCACCCAGTCTGGTAGCAAAATCAACATAAGAAAGCCCCTCCTGATGGCCCATTAGGAACACCACCTAGGGGTGTTCCTCTAATCCTTAGTCCAATAACATAATTAACATATGATTAACATCTTAGTTCTTCTTCTTAATATTAGTTACACAGTAAGAGATACATTGAGGCCTGTTGGGCAGCTCTTCTGGGAACATCTCGCCACAGATTCAGACTACAGTGCTCAGGCCAGATTAATCATTCCTAACCCTAGCAGGGCCTGAATCTAGTTATTACTTTTTGGATCATAACAGCATTTGTCCATGACCAAGCTCTTAACTTATAGTTAAGCATTTTGGTACTTGGGCCAGGCCCATTTTGATGCCAGGGTAGTCCATAGCTTACCTCTTGCCCTGCGTCCTTCCAGTCCCTCGTTGGGACCCTGCTTTTGGGGTGCTAGGAAGTAAGGGAAACTGAGGCTTAAGTCGAGAGAACAGATGCCCAGGAGGTAAATGTCACTGAGAGTCAATTAACTCCCAAGTTACAAAAGCATAGCATTAACTGGCCATTGCTTTGAATTAACTACAGCAAATGACTTAAGGAGAAGAGAAAAAGATATTTACAAGTTAACAGAGCACAGAGAAAGAAGCTACATAAACACAGAGGAATGGGAGCACTGTGATGGGAGTAATCCAAAAAAACCTAAGCTCCCTGAGGCAAGGAAGAAAGAACAAACCAGTGTTATCCTCCAGAAAACTATGACAATGAGATGTAAAACATAAAGGAAAGGTTAATGATAAACTCAGGGGATTATGGATGCTTGCAAGAGCACTGTAAGCTTCTTTGGGAGGAGGAAAAGTGGCAGTTCACACAAAGCTTAAAAAATTTAGGGTTAATATACAACAAATATGAATTATTAAATATGAATGTAGAACATAATATGTCACTGTCACACACTGTCCTCCCGTTGTTCATCGATTTACTCGAGCAGGCCCAGTAACGTCTCCATCGTGAGACTTGTTCTTAGTGTGTTTGGCATATCGAATACGTCACGGGGAGCTTGCCAGGCTTTGCTGTGAGGGCAAGATACTCTCAGTAACTTGCCGGGCTCTCCGAGAGGGGCAGAGAAATCAAACCTGGCTCAGCCTGGCGGGCTGCGTGCAAGACAAATGTCCTACCGCTGTGCTACCACTCCAGCCATATGAATTAGAATTAAATATGAATGTAGAGCATTACTAACTTGCATTGATGTTTTTAATTTCTTTTTTCTGTAAAGCTACATTTAAAGGAATAAACTTCATCTAAGATCATATCTATAAAAATATGAGGACTTCCTGCCACAGAGGCAGGGTGGGGTGAGGGGATGGGGTGAGAGGGTTACTGGGACCATTGGTGGTGGAGAATGGGCACTGGTGGAGGGATGGGTACTAGATCATTGTATGACTGAAACCCAAGCACGAAAGTTTGTAATCTGCAACTGTACCTTATGGTATTTCACTAATAAAAATTAATATATATATATGAGGACTTAGTGTTTATTTAGAATTCATTTTTGAAGTATAGTCACAATTTGGCCTAGCTTAATCCTCTGCTTTCTGACACCAGTCCTTAACCCAGTCTTAAATTAATTAGAAGTGCCTTAGGTAATGTGTAGGATATACATTAAGAGAAGGTAATTTTACAAGTATGTTTCAGTTACTGGTTGAAATTGTCTATTTTATTTTTTACTTCTGGATCTCAATTTCTTAATCTTAAATGGAGAATTTTGATTTCATTATTTGCATAATTATTTTTAGCTCTCAAGTTTAATGATGCTATTATTTTTTTTTCTGGAGATACCAATTTATATTGTTACAACTTGGACCTTTTGAAACTTTAAAACTTAAATGTCTTTTCTGTAAATGAAGCCAAAACAGAATCCATTATGAACTTATTTATTCATACTTTCTCAGATTAGGATCTGAATAATTAAAATCTATAACTGATTAACTTTTTAAAATGCTATAAATTTACCAAGTTAGTATTCAAATTGGAATTTTTAGGGATTTTATTAGATAATAATCTTTATTAAGAAATAAAATATCTGTTAGAAAATAATGCTAGTGTTTTATTTATTTTATTTTATTTTTATAAAGTAGTTGACAATATTTGATTACATTCAATATTCGAACACCAATCCCACCACCATTACACCTGCCCACCACCATATGTCGGATGTTTCCATCCCAAACCCCAACCCCTGCCCCAAAACAGAACTGAAATAATTTATTTTGTATTGGTTGTTATGAATAGCTACTGAAAATGCTCCAAAAAAGTTTCCTTAGAAGAAAGTATGTAAAGATTGTTGTATTTCACCCAGGGGGCATTAAACCCTTCTAGAAGAGATTACTAACATGTTGTTAAAGGTAGAGCCTTGTGTGCATATATATGTATATATATATGTATGTGTATATATATATCTGTAAAAATATATTTCACTCTAAAATTGGTTGTCTTCTACTTTAAACCCCATCAAATATGGTGTGCTACACTTGGCACTTGGAATATGAGTGGTGTGAGGTATGAGATGTTGGTCCAGGAACAGGTTCACTCACAGAGGGGCTAGATCCGAGCATGTGGAGAGTAGCCGTGAGCATGGTGGTGGAGCATGGTGGTGGTGCTTGAGTTTTGGAGGTTTTCACCTGCTGGGGCTGTGTCCTTTGGGGTGGAGAGGGACCACAATGCCCCTCTGTGGTGCCCCGAATGAAACAGCCTGGCACATGATCTGGCGGCATGACTAATGGCCAGTCGTTTTATTCTCTCTTCTGAGGGAATTATAATGAATCTCTCATGCTAATGCTTTAAGGTTGAATTTTTACCTTCACTTTTTACTAAGCTTTACAATAAGGCTTTTATCAAATTACACTTTAAAAAAAGACCCATGCATGCATTGTGTTTTGGTATTACTTTTTATAGTGATTTTGAGAGTTCAAAAGAAAAACAATGGAAAGTATATGTCGGCCTGTGCCACTGTTCTTCTGTTATTCATTGCTTGCTTGAGTGGACACCAGTAAAATCTCCATTATGAAACTTGTTGTTACTGTTTTTGGCATATCTAATATGCCACGGGGAACTTGCTAGGCTCTGCTGTGTGGGCAGGATACTCTTGGAAGCTTGCGGGGCTCTCAGAGAGGGATGGAGGAATCTAACCCGGGTCGGCCATTTGCAAGGCAAATGCCCTACCCACTGTGCTATTGCTATATCACACTAACCCTAATAAAATATGTTTACTAAACTAGAGATTTTAAGAACAAGGAAAATTACCAGGAATGAAGAAAAATTATTTAATAAAGCAGAGTGAACTCGGCAAGAAAACATTACATTCCTCAGTTTGTATTGACTAAACAATAGAGCTTCAATATTTTATAAAGAAAACAGAGGGGCAGGAGCGATAGCAGAGTGGGAAGGGTGTTTGCCTTACAACCCGGATTCGATTCCTAGCATCCCATATGTTCCCCCGAGCACCACCAGAAGTAATTCCTGAGTGCAGAACCAGGAGTAACCTCTGATCATTGCTCATGTGACCCAAAAAGCAGCACAACACAAAACAAAACAAATATAACTGAAAAGCTAAATAGAAAGTTTCATGATTACATTTGGAGAAGTTATCACCCTGATCAGAGTAATTGGTAGTTTTAAGTGGAAGCAAGTGCCCAAGATCTGGAGCACACACAATCAAAACTGAAAGCAGGAGATCAAGTCGCCCAACTCAGAATAGCAAAGGGAAAGGGGGGGGGAAGGATGCTGGGGAACCTTAGATTATGGGAGGGGTCCCCTAAATTAGTATTCCAGAGAAGAGCAGAAACCTTGCCTGCATATCTTCCCTTTTGTCTTTTTAACAAAGGAGAGTGGGTGAGCTTTTTTATTGTCAGCTAAGAATTTGGGCCATTAATTTGGGTCATTAAAACTGAGAGAGGGTGCTGAGATTATTCTCTTCTGATGTCCAGGAGGGCCTGAATTATCAAGTTATCAGGAACCACTCTTCTGACAGTCCATACCCAGGATTACCTTTCTTTAGGGCCCTAGTCCCAATCTTGCCCTTCCTGCTCCCCTCGAATCTTAAATCAGAAATTTGGTAAGATGCTAAAAATCTGAAGTACACTATAAACCAACTGGATTTTTTTGGGGGGGTGGTGTGAGCTGGAGATCAAAGTACAGTGTCAAATAAGTGTCTATCAACAAGTAGAACATATTTTATCACCAAACCACATTCCCAGACTGGACAACTTGATTATAGAACATTTCAACCAATAACAGCAGAGTAGATTATTTCCTGGTACAGTCATCATTCATAATTTAAGGCAAAAAGTCAATATTATCAATATTAAAAGATGAAAATCACACAAGGAACCTTATTACAATATTTAGAAATTCCCTCAACTACTTGGAAATTCAATACATTTTAAAATGTAACCTGTAAGGTCAGGGACGAGACAAGGATGCCCACTCTCTCCACTGCTATTCAATATAGTACTGGAAGTACTTGCAGTAGCGATTAGGCAAGAAAAAGATATTAAGGGCATCCAGATAGGGAAAGAAGAATTTAAGCTCTCATTATTCGCAGATGACATGATACTATACTTAGAGAACCCTAAAACCTCTACCAAGAAACTCCTAGAAACAATAGGCTTGTATAGTAAAATGGCAGGCTATAAAATCAATACCCAAAAATCCATGGCTTTCCTATATGCAAATAGTGAAAGAGAAGAAAGTGACATGAAGAAAACAATTCCATTCACAATTGTGCCCCAGAAAATCAAGTACCTAGGAATCGCCTTAACTAAGGAAGTAAAGGATCTGTACAAAGAAAACTACAAAACGCTACTTCGGGAAATAAAAGAGGACACGAGGAAATGGAAAAATATCCCCTGTTCATGGATGGGGAGAATCAACATTGTCAAAATGGCAATACTTCCCAAGGCACTATACAAATTCAATGCAATCCCTATAAGGATACCCACGACAGTCTTCAAAGAAATGGAGCAAACACTCCTGAAATTTATATGGAACAATAAACCCCCACGAATAGCTAAAGCAATTCTTGGGAAAAAGAAAATGGGAGGAATCAACCTACCTAACTTCAAGCTCTACTACAAAGTAGTAATAATCAAAACAGCATGGTACTGGAACAAAGGCAGAATTGCAGACCAATGGAACAGAGTTGAATATACTGACATCTCCTCCCAAACATATAATCATCTAATCTTCGATAAGGGCGCAAGAAAAGTGAAATGGAGCAGGGAAATCCTCTTTAATAAATTGTGCTGGCAAAACTGGATGGCTACATGCAAAAAAGTGGGCTCAGATCTCTGCCTAACGCCATGCACAAAAGTAAGATCGAAATGGATTTATGACCTCAACATCAGACCGGAATCCATAATGTTTATTGAAGACGAAGTTGGCAAAACTCTCCACGATATTGAAGTTAGTGGTATCTTCAAAGATGTCACGCCACTGGCCGAGCAAGTGAAAACAGAGATAGACAAATGGGACTATCTTAAACTAAGACGCTTCTGCACCTCAAAAGAAACAGTGACCAAAATACAAAGACAGCCTACAGAATGGGAAAGAATATTCACCAAATACACATCCGACAAAGGGTTGATATCAAGGATATACAAGGTACTGGTTAAACTACACAAGAAGAAATCACCCAACCCCATCAAAAAATGGGGCGAGGAAATGAACAGAAAGTTTCGCAAAGAAGAAATCCGAATGGCAAAAAGGCACATGAGAAAATGCTCTACATCACTAATCATCAGAGAGATGCAGATCAAAACAACAATGAGATATTTCACACCACAGAGACTGGCCCACATCCACAAGAACAAAAGCAACAGGTGCTGGCGTGGATGTGGCGAGAAAGGGACCCTCCTTCACTGCTGGTGGGAATGCAGGCTGGTCCAACCCTTTTGGAAAACAGTATGGACGATTCTCAAAAAATTAGAATTTGATCTCCCATTTGACCCAGCTATAGCACTCCTGGGAATATATCCCAGAGAGGCAAAAAGGTATAGTCGAAGTGACATCTGCAATTGTTTGTTCATTGCAGCACTCTTTACAATAGCCAGAATCTGGAAAAAACCTGAGTGCCCGAGAACAGATGACTGGTTAAAGAAACTTTGGTACATTTACACAATGGAGTACTATGTAGCTGTCAGAAAAGATGAAGTTACGAAATTTACATACAAGTGGTACTACATGGAAAGTATCATGTTAAGCAAAATGAGTCAGAAAGAGCGGGATAGACACAGAAAGATTGCATTCATCTGGGGAACATAAAGCAACAAAACGGGAGACTAACACCCAGGAATGGCTCAGATTAGTACCAGGAATTTTGTTCCATGACTTGAAGGCCAGCCACATGTGTTAGGTGAAAAGGAAGCTCAGATAGAGAAGAGAGCACCAAATAAAGAGTGTTGTGAAGACCCTCCCAGGGTGGGAGAGACATGCTAAAAGTAGTCTATAGACCAAACATGATAGCCACTCAATGCCTCTCTGGCAAAACACAGTACCCAAAAGAAGAGAGCGAGAACAAGGGGGAATGCCCTGCCACAGCGGCAGGGTGGGACGGGGGGGGGGGGATGGGGGGTGGGAGGGATGCTAGGACCCGTGGTGGGGGAGGATGGGCACTGGTGGAGAGATGGGTACTTGATCATTGTATAACTGAAACCCAAGCACAAAAATTTATAAGTCTATAAATGTACTTCATGGTGTTTCACTAATAAAAAAATGATTAAATAAAAAAATAAAAAAATAAATAAAATGTAACCTGTGTCCAAAATATAAAGTTGTATGTTTATATTTAAAGATAAAAGAGGTATAAAATCAATCTCAAACCCTGCATTAACATATTAAGAAAAAAATAAAAATAAACTGAATTAACCAGATGGAAAATTGAAAGCTAAAAGACAGTGAAATTCAAAGCAAAATATAAAAATAAATCCGTGAAATTATACCTATCTTTAAAATAATAAAGTAAAATTCTTAGATTGGGCAATAAATGAACATCACACAAAATATAAATCTAAAGATTAAAAAATATAATAATCAGCACAGTTTATAAAGGGCATTTAAAAATTTTATGAAGTATCAATCAGCATGACTATCTGCTAGATTGCTTTTATTTAGAACTGGAGATAGAAACAATATGTTAAACACTTGCCATGAGGTTCCATAATAGTCAGGGAATTCTTTAGGTTCAGCAATGTGTGAGGGAGTTCTTGCAACAGGGCATATGATGCTCGAGAGAGCTCTTTAGGACCAGGTTTCCAGTCTCATATAATCTTTTCATTCCCACCCTGTGTCAGGCAATCCTTTATACCTTCAGTACCTTCAACCTGCCTTCTATTTTTTTTTCTTTTTGGGCCACACCCAGTGATGCCCAGGTGTTACTCCTGGCTCTACACTCAGGAATTACTCCTGTCGGTGCTCGGGGGACCATATGGGATGCTGGGAATTGAACCCAGATCGGCCGGGTACAAGGCGAATGCCCTACCTGCTGCGCTATCACTCCAGCCCCTCAACTTGCCTTCTTAAGCAAGCTGATTGGAGGGGTTAGGAACCAACCCTTCATTGAACCAATCAGATTGCCTCCTGGTGTGGAAATCAAGATTTCTAGAAGCTATTGGATGATTAGGACTAACACAAGAAGAATAAAGCAAGTGCTGGGGAGAGCAGCACTGAACGGGGCCCTCGTAGGCCTAAGTGCATCCAACCCCATTAAAAAAAATGGGCAGAAGAAATTAAGAGAAACTTCCACAAAGAAGAAATACAAATGGCAAAAGGCACACACAAAATTGCTCTACAATGCTAATCATAAGGGAGATGCAAATCAAAATAATAATGAAGCATCATCTCACACCACAAAGACTGGCACACATCAAAAAGGAACAAGAACCAGTGCTGGTGTGAATGTGGGGAGAAAGGGATGCTCATTCATTGTTGGTAGAATGTCAACTCATCCAGTTTTTTGGAAAACAATAGGGTATTCCTCAAAAAAACAGAAATTGAACTTTCATATGACCCAGCAATAGCACCACTGGGAATATACCCTGGGGACACAAAAACACAGCCAAAATGGCACCTGCAGTTCTATGTTCGTTGCAGCATATACACAATAGCCAGAATATGGAAACAACCCAAGTGGCCGAATACAGACAACTAGATGAAGAAACTATGGTACACAATAGAATACTATGCAACAGTTAGGAAAAATGAACACATGAAATTTGCTTATAAATGAATGGACATGGAGAATATCATGCTGAGTGAAATGAGAGGGAGAGGGGCAGACATAAAATGATTACACTCATTTGTGGGATATAAAAAATCATAGTATGACACTAATACCTAGTAGAAATATTATTATGAATATGAGTGTGAGTAATATGAGACAACCCAGCAGTATGAAACTAATACTCAGCAGAAATGAGGATTGGGTGTCCTGGTCCGTGGTTGGAAGCTTGTTACAAGTCGTGATAATGGGAATGAGGGAGGGCAATTAGGACAGAAAAAGTTTCACTAAGACAATGACAACTGGAAATGGTCACTCTGGACAAGAACTGAGTGCTGAAATTAGGTAAAGGGACAAGCATAACCTTTCAGAATTTGTAGTGCAAATGCAAACCATAATGCCAAAAGGAGAGAGGGGGTAGTGAGGAGGAGAGAGGGAGTGAGTTAGAGAGAGGGAGGAGAGAGACAGGAAAGAGAGAGAGAGAGTGTGTGTGTGTGTGTGTGAGAGAGAGAGAGAGAGAGGGAGGGAGGGAGAGAGGAGAGAGATGGAGGGAGAGGGAGAGAGAAGTAACTGAGTGCCTGCCATAGAGGTACTGGGCAGTGGTAGTGGTGGTGGTGGTGGTGGGAAATATATACTGGTAAAGGGTTAAGGAATGAGTGCTGGAACATTCTGACTGAAACCCAATCACAAACAACTTTGTCTCTGTGTATCTCACGGTGAGTCAATAAAAAATTTTAATAGAGGACTAGTGTCATAATTATATTAAATGATTTTATTTTAAAAATGCAAAATTTTCTTCAGCAATGAAAACAGCCATTTTAGTGTATTGAATTAATAGATTAGAGAGAGAAATTATATCTGAATATCTGAATTGATGCCTTCTCATTTCGGTCAGACCAATGATGTTGTACTGATCTTTTGTGCTTGTACCATCAGGTCCTCGATGGATGTATCTGCTGCCAGCGTACGTGCATTGAAAGTACAGTCATTTTTGTCCTTCGTTTTGGCAGCCTAGTTCAGCCCTGGGATTTATATTTTTGAATTTTTTTTTAATTAGTGAAACACCATGAGGTACAGTTGTAGATTTACAATTTTTGTGCTTGGGTTTCAATTATACAATGATCAGATACCCATCCCTCCACCAGTGCCCATTTTCCACCACCATGGATAATATCTCCCCCACCCCCATCCCCTCATCCTCCCCTGCCTCTGTGGCAGGGCAATCCCCTGTGTTCTCTCTCTCCTTTTGGGTGTTGTGGTCTGCAAAAGAGGCATTGAGTGGCAAACATGTTCAGTCCATAGTCTACTTTCGACATGCATCTCCCCTCCTGGGAGGATCCTCCAAACACCCTTTATTTGGTGCTCCCTTCTCTATCTGAGCTGCCCTTTCCTCTAGAATGCCCGGCTGGCGTCTAAGCTATGGAGTAATCCTCCTGGTGCTGATCTCAGCTATTCTTGGGTATTAATCTCATATTTTGTTACTTTATATCCCCCAGATGAATGCAATCTTTCTATGTCTATCCCTCTCTTTCTGACTCATTTCGCTTAGCATGATACTTTCCATGTTGTACCACTTGTATGTAAATTTCATGACTTCATCTTTTCTAAGAGCTACATAGTACTCCATTGTGTAGATGTACCAAAGTTTCTTTAACCAGTCATCTGTTCTTGGGCATTCAGGTTTCTTCCAGTGTCTGGCTATTGTAAAGAGTTCTGCAATGAACAAACAAGTTCAGATGTCACTTCGTCTATACATTTTTGCCTCTCTGGGATATATTTCCAGGAGTGGTATTGCTGGGTCAAATGGGAGCTCAATTTCTAATTTTTTGAGAATCGTCCATACTGTTTTCCAGAAGGGCTGAACCAGTCGACATTCCCACCAACAGTGAAGGATTGTCCCTTTCTCGCCACATCCACGCCAGCATCAGTTGCTTTTGCTCTTTTGAATGTGGGCCAGTCTCTGAGGTGTGAGATGGTACCTCATTGTGGTTTTGATCTGCATCTCCCTGATGATTAATGATGTAGAGCATTTTCTCATGTGCTTTTTTGCCATTTGGATTTCTTCTTTGAGAAAGTTTCTGTTCATTTCATTGCCCCATTTTTGGATGGGGTTGGATGTTTTCTTCTTGTGGAGTTTAACCAGTATTTTTTTTCACCTTTATTTTATTTTATTTTTTTAAAGTTGTAGATTTACAATTTTTTGTGCTTTGGTTTCAATTATACAATGATCAGATACCCATCCCTCCACCAGTGCCCATTTTCCACCACCATGGATAATATCCCTCCCACCCCCATCCCCCCATACCCCCTGTCTCTGTGGCAGGGCAATCCCCTGTGTTCTCTCTCTCCTTTTGGGTGTTGTGGTCTGCAAAAGAGGCATTGAGTGGCAAACATGTTCAGTCCATAGTCTACTTTCGACATGCATCTCCTCTCCTGGGAGGATCCTCCAAACATCCTTTATTTGGTGCTCCCTTCTCTATCTGAACTGCCCTTTCCTCTAGGATACCTGGCTGGCCTCTAAGTTATGGAGTAATCCTCCTGGTGCTGATCTCAGCCATTCTTGGGTATTAATCTCATACTTTGTTACTTTATATCCCCCAGATGAATGCAATCTTTCTATGTCTATCCCTCTCTTTCTGACTCATTTCGCTTAGCATGATACTTTCCATATTGTACCACTTGTATGTAAATTTCATGACTTCATCTTTTCTAACAGCTACATAGTACTCCATTGTGTAGATGTACCAAAGTTTCTTTAACCAGTCATCTGTTCTTGGGCATTCAGGTTTCTTCCAGTTTCTGGCTATTGTAAAGAGCGCTGCAATGAACAAACAAGTGCAGATGTCACTTCGACTATACATTTTTGCCTCTCTGGGATATATTTCCAGGAGTGGTATTGCTGGGTCAAATGGGAGCTCAATTTCTAATTTTTTGAGAATCGTCCATACTGTTTTCCAGAAGGGCTGAACCAGTCGACATTCCCACCAACAGTGAAGGATTGTCCCTTTCTCGCCACATCCACGCCAGCATCAGTTGCTTTTGTTCTTTTGAATGTGGGCCAGTCTCTGAGGTGTGAGATGGTACCTCATTGTGGTTTTGATCTGCATCTCCCTGATGATTAATGATGTAGAGCATTTTCTCATGTGCTTTTTTGCCATTTGGATTTCTTCTTTGAGAAAGTTTCTGTTCATTTCATTGCCCCATTTTTGGATGGGGTTGGATGTTTTCTTCTTGTGGAGTTTAACCAGTATTTTTTATATCCTGGATATCAACCCCTTGTCAGATGTGTATTCGGCGAATATCCTTTCCCTTTCTGTACAGCCCTGAGATTTTATCAGCCTCTCCTTCCTCATCCTTCTTAATGCGGCAGTATTGGCTCTTTCAGGGTCAGGGGAATGAGATCCATTGTATTTACTGATTTTAGCATATCGAATATGTCACAGATAGCTTGCCAGGCTCTGCCGTGTGAGCGGGATATTCTCAGTAGCTTGCCAGGCTCTCTGAGAGGGATAGAGGCTTTTAGGGCGGTCTCTAATCTCCCTTGCAGGTGTTCCAATGGTTCAAACCATATTTAAGCCCTATCAAATATGGTGCGGTAATCTAGGAAGATGGGTTTTAAGAGGTGTGATTAAAACCAGAAGACCCACCCTACCCTGTCCTGTCTGCTTCCACCAACCTCCAGCGACCCAGGGATTACACACAGAAGACCCACCCTACCAAAACCAGATAAATACCTCATTGGCAGACCTCTACTACCTCCACTACCTCCACTACCTCCACTACGAGAAGACATCAATTACATTACACCGTTTTTGACACTGGAGAAGAACTGTTCCTTGGAACATATGACAAAAAAGGCATCGGTGGTGTCAGTGTCATTGTCAACACAAACTTGGCCATAAGCATTGATTCATTTGAATTCTGAAAACCTGAATCGGACAATTACACTTGAATAGATGTGGCTCACTGCTGGCTGTTTCTATCTTCGTTGTCTATGCACCAACATCCAATTATGATGAAGGAGAAATTGAAAAGTTCTACATGGAGCTGGAGAAGTTCTATAAAGAAGACCACACCTTCTACAAGATCATTGTTGGTGATTTTAATGCCAAGATAGGACCAAGAAGATTAGCTGAAGAACTCCATATCGGAACACATGGCCTAGAATGGAATGAACGAAAGAGAAACTGTCTGAGTTCATCATGTCGACCAAGACCATCTATAGTAACTCACAATTCCAGAAGGCTGAATTTAAACGTTGGACGTGGGAGTATCTGGTGAACGGTTCCACAACGAAACTGACCACATTCTATTCAATTGAGGATTTTGCCTGACCGATGTCACCGTTGTTCCAAAATTCCAAATGGGATTGGACCACCGTATCCTTCATGTAAAATTCTACTTCACAGATTGGGGAGAAAGGGCTGCAAAGTTTAAGAATAAAACACCCAGAACGACCACCAACTGGGAACTCTTTGGCACTATCGCGGCACATTGGAAGATGCCATCATTGACAACATTGATGAGGAATACCATCGACTTTTTCAGCACCTCGATGATTGTGTGAGGAATTCTGAGAGAAAGATAGCCACAAAAAAAAATGCCTATCTTTGAAAACTCTTGAGTCATTCGCCAACGTGGCTTGATGCAAGCCTCAGGAAACCACAAGCGAACGTCTGAGCTTGCAAATCTGCAGAGAAGTTATAAAGGAAGACCTCAAAGAGAGAAGAGCAGCAGTTCTGGAAGATGTAGCAGAAGTCAGGAAAAGCATTTACTATGCCCACCTGTCCTTTGCCAACTACAAGACCAAGATGACTGCCCTCCGACATCCTGATGGATCTGTCACATCTTCCAGAAGGGCAATGGAGAAGATTATTCATGACTTCTACTCGGATCTCTTCAATAGTCATGTCCACCTGCCCACATACCAAATTCTACAAGATGGATATGTCGTTCCCAACATTCTCCTTTCTGAAATTCGACATGCCGCTTCGTTGGTAAAGTAACGAAGAGCACCCAGCTCAGATAAGGTCAGACCTGAACACCTGAAGAACCTGTCGTCAGTACTCATCAATACACTGGCTCGACTCTCACACACTACCTGTCTGAATGCAAGGTTCCATCTCAATGGAAAACAAGCAGGACT
Source organism: Sorex fumeus (assembly GCF_029834395.1). NCBI lineage: Eukaryota > Metazoa > Chordata > Mammalia > Eulipotyphla > Soricidae > Sorex > Sorex fumeus. The sequence goes on along the minus strand of NW_026606086.1, from coordinate 11,285,668 downwards.
GTACTACTGTGCAAGAAGGGAGACATCCACAACATTGGCAGCTATCGCCTGATCTGCCTGTTGTCTGTCGTCTACAAGCTGTTCACTCAAGTCATCCTGAACAGGATTGGCAGAACACTAGATGAAGGACAACCATGTGAATAAGCCAGGTTTTGAAAAGGATTCTGCATAATGGACCATATCCACACAATGACCACACTCATTGAGCTTTCTCGGGAGTTCAAGATGTCTATCTGTCTAATGTTCATTGATTTAAAGAAGGCCTTTGATTCTGTTGAGACTAAAGCGGTCATGAAGCCCTTGCCAAACGGTGTTCAAACTCAACACATCAGGATCCTCTACGGTCAAGAATCAGGGATGCTGCCTCATTTGCCAAGGTGTCGATAATCAGATGGGCTGGACATGTAATGAGATTTGGAGATGACTGCTGGACTAGAGCCGTTACCGACTGGATTCCACAGGACGTCAAAAGATCACATGGCCGCCCACCTATGAGACTTCTTCATCAAGACCCTGAATGATCGATTTGAGGCTCTTCGTGTTCATGGAGCTAGCAGACATCATTGGGCTACACTAGCATGCGACAGGACAAATGGAGACATTACTGGCCCTGGCTCAAGCAAATCAATGAGTAACAGGATGACAAGTGATAAAGTTATCTGAATTTACTCACAAAGTATTAGGAAAGATCCAAAAAGTCATTCTTGATGGAAATTCTCATTAAAGCAAAAGGAGAAGAGAAAGTGTTTAAGATGGTAAAACAATAAGAATACCTGTAGGTAACTTCTTAAAGTCAAAGATGTTTTACCTCTAAGATTGAGTGAAAAGCAAAATTAACTTTCCTATTCAACATTGTACTAGAAGCCTATAGTAAGAGCAGAAATAATATGTGCATGAATAGTAGAAGAAGGGAAAAAATGCTTATTTGCATCATCAATTTTAAGAAATCTAAAGGAAGTCCTACAAATAGTTTAGTGAGATTTTAGTGTACCATTCAAAAAACAAAATGAGATTTTCTATATAAGGAATGAATAACTTGAAATTGAACTTTATTCTCAAGGTACTACTGTAGAGTCAAGAAAATAGCTAAAAGAACTGGTTCACGTGTATTGGATCCTTGGCCTCACAGGATTTCCTGAACCACATCCCGGAACATCACAGAGCGCCATGCCAGGAGCAGCCCCGAGTACTGCTGAGTCCCAAGACAAAACAACAAGAACTAGTGCCACTTGCATAATCATCCATGCAAACACAAAAACATGTTTGTTTGGTGATAATACATGTACTGAAAAACATAAAATTTTCTTCATTGATTAAAAAAAACTCAATAAACATTTAAGGAAGATAAGTGTTGTATTCATGAATTGGAGATGTAATTTGCTGTCCCCTTGTTCTGAAACTGATTAATAGATCCAATAAAAATCTAATCATAATCCCAGTAAGTAAATCATTTGTACAGAATGATTAAATACAGAAACAGCTATATATACATATATATATGTATATATTTGCTAAAATATCAACACAGGGAACTCACATTGCCTGAATTCAAAACCACATAAAACTTAACTATAATAATTAAAAATCTATTTGGGAAAGATATTTTAAATTTTGTTTTAAACAAAACAAACAAAATGTTTCAAAACTCTAGAATAAAAACACAAAACAACCAATTAAATAAGCCGGCATAAAAATTGCAGATACTTCAATGAAGACATCTGATTACTTATTTTTAATAGTCATTCATCAGAATTCCATTGAATATTAAATATTCCACTATGGTTGCAAATAATTTTCTCCTAAATTCGATCAAAATGTATCTTTGAGAACTGCTAATATCAAGTTCATCTGTAAACAAATGACTGAGCTTTTTTTTTTGACTGAGCTTTGTTTTTATGCATTTTATTTGGAGCAAGATAAATAAATTTCTGCACAGTTAAATACCACCTTATATAGGTGACAGAGAATCATATCAGATTGATTACTTATTTGGTATATAAATGCAACAGGTTTTTTTTTTTTGGAGGCATATGCTTGTATCTAGGGACAAAGACAGAAGAATTTATAAGTATTTAAAAATTAACACCTTTAGTTTTTAATAGTAATAAATAGACTCAATTCACAATGACACCATTTTAATTTGAAATGTTATGTATAAAGTAAACTGCACTGAATTTCCACTGCACTGTCCTCCCATTGTTCATCTATTTGTTCATCAAACGTCTCCATTGTGAGACTTGTTATTACTGTGTTTGGCATATTGAATACGTCACAGGTAGCTTGACAGGCTTTGCCGTGTGGGAAAGATACTCTCGGTAGCTTGCTGGGCTCCCTGAGAGGAGCGAAGGAATCGAACTTGGTTCTGCTTGGTTGGCCACATACAAGGCAAACACCCTACCTGTTGTGCTATCACTCATAGATTAAATTAAAAATACCAAAAAAATATAAAAATACACTACTTCCACTACCCAGCCATCGCCACACTTCAGGACACTTTCCGGACCTGCGCGGCACATCATAAGACACTAAATACCCATCTTCCAGAATTGTCGTACCGTATTTGATAGGGTTCAAATATGGTAACACCTACAAGGGGGATTAGAGGTCACCCCAAAAGCCTCTATCCCTCTCGGAAAGACTGGCAAGCTACCGAGAGTATTCCGCCCTCACGGAAGAGCCTGGCAAGCTATCCGTTGTGTATTCGATATGCGAAAACCAGTAACTACAACTGGTCTCATTCACCTGACCCTGAAGGCTTCACCGACATGGCAGCACTGAGAAGGATGAGAAAGGAGAGGCCGACAAAATCTCAAGGCCGACCTAGGCTGCCACAACGAAGGAAGACAAAAATGATCGTCTGTACTTTCAATGCACGTACGCTAGCATCAGATGCATCCATCGAGGACCTGATGGTACAAGCGCAAATGATCAAGTACAACATCATTGGTCTGACCGAGAAAAGAAGGCACGAATCTCACCATGCCGTTTTCGACACTGGAGAAGAATTGTTCCTTGGAATATGTGATAAAAGAGGTGTTGGAGGCGCCGGTGTCCTTGTCAACACAAACTTGGCCAAGAGCATTGATTCATTCGAATGCCTAACAACCCGAATCGGACGTTTACATTTGAATAGATGTGACTCACTGCCTGCAGTTTCTATCTTTGTTGTCTATGCACCAACATCTCATTATGATGAAAGAGAAATCGAGAAGTTCTACATGGAGCTAGAGAAGTTCTATAAAGAAGACCACACCTTCTACAAGATCATTGTGGGTGATTTTAATGCCAAGATAGGACCGAGAAGATCAGCTGAAGAACTTCACATCGGGACCCATGGCCTAGAATGGAACGAACAGGGTGAGAGACTGTCTGAGTTCATCATGTCGACCAAGACCATTCATGGTAACTCACAGTTCCAGAAGGCAGAATCTAAACGATGGAAATGGGAGTCTCCCGGCAGACGATTCCACAACGAAATAGACCACATCATATTCAATCGATAGTTTTGCCTGACCGATGTCACTGTTGTCCCAAAATTTCGAATGGGATCGGACCACCGTCTCCTTCGTGCAAAATTCTACTTCACAGAGCGGAGAGAAAGGGCTGCAAAGTTCAAAAAGAGAACTCCCAGAATGACCACCAACTGGGAACTCTTTGGTACTATTGCAGCAACATGGGAAGATGCCATTGTTGACAACATTGACGAGGAATACGATCGACTGGTTCAGCACCTCCATGAATGTGCGAGGAACGCCAAGAGAGAGATAGCCACAAAAAATCGCCTATCTTCGAAAACTCTTGAGCTAATTCGCCAGCGTGGTTTGGCGCATGCCTCAGGCAACTGCAAACTAACGTCCGAACTCGCAAAGCAGTGCAGAGATGCAATCAAGGAAGACCTCAAAGAGAGAAGAGCAGAAGTACTGGTAGATGCGGCAGAAGCCGGGAAAAGTATTCGTAACGCCCGCCTGTCCTTCGCCAACTACAAGACCAAGATGACTGCCCTCTGACGTCCTGATGGATCATCACATCCTCCAGAATGGCAATGGAGAAGATTATCCATGACTTCTACTCAAATCTCTTTGATAGCCATGTCCACTTGCCGACATACCAAATTCTACAGGATGGATATGTTGTTCCCAATGTTCTCCCTTCTGAAATCCGACACGCCTTTTCGCCGGTAAAGAAACAAACAGCACCCGGCCCAGACAAGTTCAGACCTGAACACCTGAAGAACCTGCCATCAGTACTCATCAATACACTGGCTCGGCTACTCACTCGCTACCTGTCTGAATGCAAGGTTCCGTCCCAATGGAAAACCAGCAGGACCGTACTACTGTTCAAGAAGGGAGACATCCATGACATTGGCAACTATCGCCTGATCTGCCTATTGTCTGTCACCTACAAGTTGTTCACTCGAGTCATCCTAAATAGGATTGGCAGAACATTAGATGAAGGACAACCATGCAAGAAGCAGGGTTCCGAAAAGGATTCAGCACCATCGAACATATCCACACAATAACCAAGCTCATTGAGGTTTCTCGGGAGTTCAAGATGTCGCTCTGTTTAATGTTCATTGATTTAAAGAAGGCCTTTGATTCTGTTGAGACGGAAGCGGTCATTGAAGCCCTAGCCAATCAGGGCATTCAAGCCCAATACATCAGGATCCTCCGTGAGCTGTATTGCGGATTCACTACCAGGATCTCACCATTCTACAAAGAAGTGATCGTTGATGTCAAGAGAGGGGGGCGGCAGGGTGATACCATTTCACCGAAACTCTTCAGTGCCACCCTCGAGAACATCATGCGACGACTGGAATGGGAAGGAATGGGAGTGAAGATAGATGGTCGGCAACTACACCACCTCCGCTTTGCTGATGACATTGTTTTAATAACACCAAACATCAGCCAAGCGGCACAAATGCTGGCCAACTTTGACCATGAGTGTGGAAAGGTAGGACTACAGCTGAATCTTACAAAGACAATGTTCATGAGAAACAGCCTCGTTCCTGACACCCCATTCGCTCTCAATGGAATGACCATCTCCGATTGCAACAGCTATGTGTATCTAGGTCGAGAGGTCAACATGACAAATGACCTGGCACCCGAGCTGCGCAGGAGGAAGAGAGCGGCTTGGAACGCCTTCAAGAACGTCGAAGAAATAGCTAAGAGGACGAAGAACCTCCAGCTCCGGGCACATCTCTTTGATTCCACTGTTCTTCCTGCATTAACATATGCCTCAGAGACCTGGGCCCTACGCAAACAAGATGAGAACGCTATTCAGGTCTCCCAAAGAAGAATAGAAAGAGTTATGCTTGGAATATCACGTTTCACTCAAATGAGAGAAAGAATCTGGAGTTCTGACATCCGTCGACGATCAAGAATCAGGGACGCTGTCTCATTTGCCAAGGTGTCAAAAATCAGATGGGCTGGTCACGTAATGAGATTTAAAGACGACCGTTGGACTAGAGCTGTTACCAACTGGATTCCATGGGATGTCAAAAGACCGCGTGGCCGCCCACCTACCAGATGGTCAGACTTCTTCGTCAAGATCATGAACGATCGGTTTGAGGCCCTTCATGTTCCTGGAGCGAACAGATGCCCTTGGACTACACTAGCACGTGACAGGGACAAATGGAGATGTTACTGGTGCCCGCTCGAGCAAATCGACGACTAATGGGAAGTTAAGTGATTTAAGTGATTAAAAAAATACTTATCTGATAATTTTAAGTAACTAATTCAAACCCTAACTAACTACTGTTGTTCAAGTATATTATATCTGATGATATTAATATGTTAGTTCCAGTATCTTAAATAATTATAAGATACATTTAGTGTAGGATAACGTTGGTTTGCCCTTCATCCCTGACCTCTGGGAGCTTGTGTTTGTTGATTTCACCAAATATGTCAATTACCTTTGTCTCCTGATCAGTCTCTGACTTGTGAATATTGTTTTTCTCTTCTCCTTACTGTCCTTTGCATAGTTAGTTATTTCAGAGCAATTGCTTGTTGTATGGATACCGGAAGACAGTTAAAAAGACAAACCTGTGGCTTGGGAGTTGATTGACTCCAGATATTATACCTCCTGAACATCTGCTCTCTCAACTTAAGCCTCAGTTGCACTTTCTTCCTAGATCCAAAAAGCAGGGTCCTGAAGAGGGACTGGATGGACCCAGGGCAAGCAGTGAACTATGAGCTACCCTGGCATTGAAATGGGCGTGGCCAGAGTATCCTAATGTTTAACTATAAGAACATAGTCATGGTCAAATTCTGTCATGATCCAAAATTAATAACTAGATTTGAACCCTTCTGGGGTTAGGAATGATTGATCTAGGCCTGAGCACTGTAGTCTGAGTCTGTGGTGAGATGTCCCCAGGAAAGCCACCCTATAACCCTAAAAGTATCTATTCTGTGTCCATACACAATGGTAAATATTAGGAAGTAGAAATAAATATGTTAATTAAATTGCAGGTCTAAGGAGAGGAGAAACACACCATAAGGTCTGTTTTGCCCTTGTGGGATGCAGGTGGTCAGGAAGACTGGAAAAATATTTTTGATGACGCTTCCCGTGGGGAGGCGTGTTTGGGGAGACGTGTTGAGATGATAAAAAAGAATGGATGGGGGGAGAAGGATGGATTGATTGAAGGTTGCTGTGGGGGGATTGAAGGTGAGACAGTTACAGAGATAGCAGAGAGACAGCAGAGAGAGATAGAGCAGATGGACACAGTAGGAAGAAAGAATTGCATGGTTAGAGAGAGATAGACACACACAAACACACACACAGAGGGTTGGAGGGAGCTGGGAGATATGAGAGAGAGAATAAATGGCAACTAATCAGCAATCAGCTTGACCCTTATTCCTTCATCTGTCCAAGGCAACAGCCACCCTGGATAGAGAAGTGACTCAAGAGCACTGAACGCAGGTGGCAAGAGAGATCAGAGATCCGCCCGGAAAGCCCATGAACATCCTTTCACATGTAATCCCTGCGTTAGCGAGGGGCTTACACAGCTGGGGAGAGAGGATTTTATACAATCTAGAATAAAATTTTCAACAAGATAGCAAAATATTTTGTAATTCAAGTTTTTATTTAATGTTATTTTCTGTATATATGTTGGTTAATAATTTTTTTTATGTGCTCAGCATTTCTCAGATAAGTTACAAAGTTTTCAGGTTTAAGTCTCAGTCATACAATGATCAAACACTTTTCCCTTCACCAGTACTCATTTTCCACCACCAAGAACCCCAATATACCCCCCTCCCACCCCTCCCCATGCCTGTGAGGCAGATGATTTCTACTTAACTCTCTCTCTACTTTGATTACATTCATTATTTCGTCAAAAGATGCACCATTATTGTTTAGAGTTACCACCCAACAATCAGAACTGCTGAAAAGGCATTGTGAAGTAATTTGTTTTCTATAGCTGGTTATGAGAACCATATGATGCCGTGGCCATGCAATTTTGGATTTCTGATATTTTACTAATTAAGTCTGGAGGGATTTCTGCCAAGAGCCAGATAATTACGAGATTGGTTTCTTTGCCTCTGGAGCCATGGCCGTACCAGAGAGCCGCTCGTGGGGGGCAACTCGTGGCCTCAGCAGGGAGTAAAGGACAAGCCGGTACTGCCCCCCTTTCCATGAGGCTGCAGTTGCCCCGTCACTGCTGGCTCATACCTGGCTTTCCAATAAGCTCTGAGGCTGCAGCCACCTTGTTGCGGGGGGTGAGGGTGGTGAAGGTGGAAGGGAGAGACACCCTTTCCCTCCCAGGGAGGCATGGCACTGTAGTTTAAGGCATAGTCTATTCACTTTTCTGCCACAAGCTGCCAGGCTCTGGTTTAAGTTCTTGTTCCTCTGGAGCCATGGTCATGCCAGGGAGCCGCTCATGGAGGTCAACTCATTGCCTCGCTAGGGCGTGAAGGACGAGAAGCTATTTCTTATTTCAATGTCAATATCATGTAATATGTATATCTCTTCCATGAATAAAAGTAGATTTCCCCCCCCATTCTAAGAGATATTAAATACAAAGTGTGAATTTTCCTGGAATTTTTATTTGTGAATAATGAAATGATGTTTTATCAGTAAAACAAAAAGGCAAAAGGTACAATAAAGTATTTCATGTGCTCAGTTACAACCATTTATTAACGCATATGCCAAAGGATTGCATTGAAGAAGTCATTAACAAAGCAAGTTCCTAACATTTTAACATGAATTAGTGATTCTCACTAAAATATGTTTTTGTATCCAGCAACACAAAACGGTTCTGAGTCAAGATACTATTCATTTCTGTTTCTATCAGATCTTACTAGCTTGTTTACAGAACAGGCTCTTGTTCCTGCATTTGTATGCTGTCCACTAATAGTTATGACCATAGTTGCAATCTCAAAGTACTGCTGACAGCCAAATCTTTAGACACAGGCTCCAAAAAGTCAAACCATAAAAATAAAGAAAGCTCAAATATTCATAAACTATTTCATATTCAAAAACAAACCTAGCATAATTTTGTGCTATATTGTTTTCTATTGAGTCAGATGCATCTTTAGTTGATAAATAACAAAAATTGTAAAATTGTTAGCAATTTCTCAGGCTTTATTTTATATTTGTTACTAAATAGAAGAAGACATGACTTTTTGCTCCAGTGCAATATATAATAATGCTTCATTCAGTTTAAATTGCTGAATATTTTTAAAATAAAAAGCGTTTAACTGATTATAGAAATGTGTAAATAAGGAGAGAGTCATAACTGTTAGAGGGAAAACACTTAACAATGTACATACTCATAATAGGTAATTTAAAAAATTTAACCTGCTACATCCTTTCTAAACCACTGATCCTATGATCTTCTAACGTATGAAATTCAGAAAGCCAAGACAAACGCTAGATGACAAATGCATCAACTTACTTTTTTTTGCAAATGCAATGTGATCATGGCAGTTTTAAAGAGCAAAGTTTTTTAATATATTAAACATTGTTAACAAACTATTTAGCATTGCTTTGTATAAGTTTGCTTTAATAGCATTTCTTCACAGTGATATTTCAGAAAGGCTGGAAACTGGTCAGCATAAAATATTCTACCTTGTCTATTTTAATTTGTATGCAAAATTCATCACAATATATCTGCAACTATAAAATTACAAACTCTAGATGTAATTGCATTTCTATTATGATAGAAAAGGGTTTTGTAAGACATCTACAATACGGCAAGTCTAAATAAAATAGAATTAAAGTAGAATTTGAGAAACACATTTTGAAATATGGCAATATAAGTGAATTTAACAAAGACAACTGACAAACTCAAAAGGGTAATTAGTTTTTAGCAAACTTAATAGAGGAGAAAGTGGTAGTGAAATGAAACAAGTATTTCAAAAGAGATAATATATTTTACTTGAAATAATTTTGGCACTTCATGGAACATTTATTTCTCAAGGACCAGAACAGTATAAAAGTTCATCGGATTTTCGCATACTTTGTAGACATTGCACTTAAGTACTGGCAAACACTGAAACAGTGAAATAAACATTCCCATATATGTGCACGTGCATGCAATAGTCAAACAAAGAGTTTACTTTTGAAGATGGTACCTTGAAGTACTTGTTTTAAGCACTCTCTTCGGCAGATCTAATTTCAGACTTAAGTCTGACAAATTCTTTAGCCACATCATCACTGGTTCTCTGAGAAAGTATCCTAAGAATAGTCAAACCAGTTTCATCCATAGAGACATTTTTCAAAAGAGGATACCATGCCCCATAGCTCCCTTTTTCGGCTATATTCTGTAGCTGAATGACTGTCATTCCAATGATTCGATCTTCTCGGGCAAAGCAGTAATCTTTCACGGAGAGATGCAGTTCATAGACCCCTGGACGATTTTCATTACCCAGAATGCTGTGTGAATTAAAACCAGAAATTTTTAGTTTATTTCACATAGGTATCAAAAGACTTCTAAACTACCGCTGAAATTTGATATATTTAACAGTCACTGTCACTGTTCTCCCATTGTTCATTGATTTGCTTGAGCGGGCACCAGTAATGTCTCCATTGTGAGACTTGTTACAGTTTTTGGCATATCAAATAAGCCACGAGGAGCTTGCCAGGCTCTGCCGTGCGGGCGGGATACTCTCGGTAGCTTGCCGGGCTCTCCAAGAGGGATGAGAGAATCAAACCTGGGTTGGCCGCGTGCAAGGCTAATGCCCTACCCACTGTGCTTTCACTCCAGCCCATATTTATCAGTATATCAACAAATTGAGTAGCATTATATTTTAATCCTGATGTAATGCCCTTTAAGTTTCACTTACTTTTTACATAGATATTTCTTATAATGTAAGGAAATATAACTTAAAGTTTCTCCTTTCTTAGACAGGCATAGAAAATTAATCTGAGTATGTATTACTGATTGGGTTAACAATATATTAATAGAAATCAGAACCAAAATATTACGAGATACTGAATCATATGATGGTCTCCATATTGTTACAGGATTAGAATGGCACTGATTCAAGGAAAAAGATTCTTGGAGAATCTTCTGTGCCATTTCAGCATTAGTTTCTGCATTTTTTCCCTTTACCTCATATCTGTAGCTATTCTAGTTGATCTAGGAGTCTTTCCTTGGATGTGAAGGAAAACACTTCTCACTCATCAAAGCACTATTCTTAGGAAGCTAAGTTTAATACAAAAATCCAGAGTAAATTAGTTAGATCTAATTTCAGAGCCTGGTGCGTCAATGACAATTCTTTCATCACTAAAGTTAGACCTGTCAGTTCTAACTAGGGTCTGAAGATTGTCTCTACTAATATTAACCTAAGACAAGTTGTTGGTGTAGAACTAAACAAAATAAAGCCTGAGTGATGAGATCCCTCCCCTGCCCTTTACTTTAGCTCATCCCTAGATACTGACTCTCTAACAAATTTCTATTAGTCAGTAGTATATAAGTTTCCAAAATTCCTTTTTTTTGGTCACATGACATTTTCTGCTCTAACATTTTGTAGAAAGTGTCACTTCAAGGCAGCATTGATACAATATACTTTATAAATAAAGATGGACTATGTACTTTATAGCTAATCTGACATTTCTTTTACATTGCAAAAACTTGTTGGGTAAGAAGAAATTAGAATAACATAAGAACCAGATATTTTCTTTGTAAATAAAATTACATCAAAATTCTACCTTTTCTGGGACTGGCGTGATAGTGTAGTGGGTAGTGCATGTGCCTTGCATGCGACTGACCTGGGTTTCAGTCAATACCTGGCTTTCAATAAGGTCCACTGACCCCTGCTAGTGGTAATCTCTAAGTACAGAGCCAGGAGGAGTGTGCCAGATGTAGCCCCCAAAAACAAACAAAAAAATTCCACCTTTGTCAAAATCATAGTCTTGGCAGCTTGAAGAGTTGATGAATATTGAAAAATATGTGAATTTTGTGTGAATCATAAATTTCTAATGCCTTTTGAAAAATATTTAACGTGCTTATGTAATAAGGTAAGTAAGTAAATAGGTGAAATTTTGTGAAATTTTATTTGCACAGATGATTTTATAGTTATATAATTATATGGTAACCTTTTATGATATAAAGAACCCATTAATGGATGTGGAAGAATAGATAAGTTTTAATAGGTAATAAAACAATGCAAGATAAAGAGTGTGCAACTGGAGGGAATTGAGCTGAGCGAAATCAGGCAGAAGGAAAGGACAGATATATCATGCTCTCTTTCATATAAAGGATATAAAGAAAAAAAGCAAGAGAACAGAACCAAGAGCTGGTATTGGGAGGGATACTAAGATAGTGAAGACTCTGAAGGGTGTTGTACTGGAATGCTGTATGCAGATAAGGCTGTCAATAATATGGTAAATCACAATGACTGAAATTAAAAAATAATTAAAGTGTGAATAACAAACAAACTAGTAACAAACTATTTTTAGGTTCATGTGTTAGCACCAAGGATGTAGTCTTATGACCCCTCCCCCAATTTTCTCTTTCAATCCCAAAATCAGTTACTTTCTCTAATTTATGGAGTTAATTATATTTTTATATCCAGATAACTATCAAGTTATATAGAAATTAGTATTTTATATCTCCTATTGGAAGGGCTGTTTAAAAGATAAGGATCTTCAGATTAAACAAAAATTCTTTTGCCCCCGAGCTTCTAGTTTCTTCATCTCAGTCTATGCCTGTCTATGCAATCCTAAAACTATTCTACCCAATCCAAAATCCTCTCTAGCTAAAGCCAAAGCCCTCTGGGTCATTGTTGATTTTACTCAATGATAGATATATTCAATTTTCTCTATTTGAGTTTACCCTTCTACCTCCTCGCTACTCTTTGCAATAGGAGGCTGACTTGTAAGAACTTCACCAATAGAGTTTCCCAGGCTTTGGCTTCTAATTGAATTTGGTCAAAAAAGAGCACTCTTTGGAAATCACCTGCTCTTCATCTCTGAAATGGCCTCAAATAGTCTGTTTCAAACTATGTAGTCACTTCAGACTACATATGAAGTTTTCTCTCTCCCAATTAAATAGCCCTTCCTTCAGGCACAGAAACCTAACTCCTGATGTGGCCCAAGACACATCACTGTTGCTTGAAGTCTCTCTATTTCCTACAAATTCTGTTGTAAATAAACCCATCTTGAATTATTCTTAAATGAATGTTCTTGGTAACATATTTTATAGACTCTTTCATGTTATGCCTACAGTCTACTTTAAATGTTATGAAATTATTTCCAAGGCATATCCAGAATTTCCTAACATATTTTCATCTCCCTGCTACTGATATTCATTTCCCTACTGAAATATCATCACCCCACTATTACTTCATGTTTGTTGTACTACCAATAATGGTCTTCTAACTTCTCTTTGAGCATTGACCTTGCCTCACTATAGTTATATTTCTGTATATAAATATATTAATCATTTGAATATGTAAAGCAGATTCATCATCTGCTCACTTAAAAACTCTTTCAAGACCTCCTATTTAACTTAGAATGTAACCTTGTCTCTGTGGATGCTACATGCTAAACTTTTGCAATGTATTGATTCTGTGAACCCTGACAACCTCATCAAACTATTCCATCTCATTCCCTTGTTTACCTTTGATTTTTTCTTAAAAGTTCTAGGCATGTCCCACATTTGCTTCTTAATACTAGCAATAATGAGTGGCCTAAGATGCTCTCAATTCTCTTCCCTGAATTGCCGGCTATATTTACTTATTTTTTAAATAAAATTATTTTTTATTCACTTTTTTCAGGTTTCAATTTTAAGTTACGTGTTCTGTCAAGTTATTCAGTATAAGATGTCAGCCTTCATTCCATTTAGAGTACCCGAGTTCAATTCTTTCTTTTGTTTGTTTGTTCTATGGGTAAAACTGGCAGTGCTCAGGATTTACTCCTGACTCTGTACTCAGGAATCACTTCTGGTGGTCCTTGGGGGACTATATGGAATACTGGGGATTGAATGCAGGTTGGCAGGATGCAAAGCAAATGCCCTACTATGGTTTAGGTCCCTAACTCTTTACATGGTACTCACTATCGTGTGATGAAATGTATTTATTCATTTGTATGGAATCAATGACAAAGAGTAATAGAGAGTTCTATGTCAGTCCTACTAGATAGCCTGGTTGAACAAATTTGTTGGGATCATAACTTACAACTGAAATGTCTCATTGTACTTTGGTGACCACGTGTTGCTCTTGGTTTTTGTGCCTTGTTTTCTCTTCTTGTCACTGAGGTTGGGTCCCAGCATCCAAACTTCCACAAAGGGACGGAACATTGCTGTTGTCTGCCAGTGTAAGTCATTAATAGCAATCACTAAAAGAAAGAGGAAAAGGGAAATGAATACTAAGTATCAGTTAGAGAAAGCATAAAAAGTTGGCCTCTCCTTTTGGTTATTCACTTTAACAAATAAAGCTATGACCTGAATTATCTAAAGCCTAGAACACTTATAGGAAAAACACCTGGGACAAAAAACAATTTTAGTTATAGAATCCACCTGATGGAATTTTCAGTTTAAGCAATGTGATATTGGTGTGATAGTTTACTATAATTGAAATGATAAAATTATGTATTAATAAAAGTTTGTTTAGGATAAGAGATAATTTCTGTATTGAGAATATATATTCTTTATGAACTATCTCTAAATTTTAAAGAAAATAGTTTACAATAAATTCTATAACTTTATTACCTTGTAAAATGCTCTGATATGTCAACATATAAAGTATGTGATCAATATCAATGTTATAGTCTAAAATGATTGCATTTATTAAGTTCAACATAGACATCTTTATAACTCATTAGATATATTTCTACATGTGGTTATTGGATTCAATATGGAACATATAGAAATATATTCATATATATTTATTTTTGTATATATTTAAAATATGATATACATTATGTTTGTATGTTTACATGTTATATATCTCTATATTAAAGTGCATAAATATATATTTATATGTGTTTAAAACTATAGATTCACTAGAAATATTCACATGGATTCATATTTAACTAAAAATTGTTAAATATAGAATCTAATCTAATCACTAATTCTTATATGGTTATTATCTAATTTTAGGCATCATAAACAAATTATTTGAATATTCTTTCTGTGATTTGTTTCATTTATTGCTTGTATGTGGGAAGTCGGGTGTAGGGGACACAATCAGTTTTGCTCAGGGCTTACTCCTGGCTCTCTGGTGGTGTTCTGGGTGCCATATATAGTGGTTCTATCTGGGATTGGCTATGTGCAAGGCAAGTGTTTTAGCCCCTCTACCATCTCTCTGGTGCCATAGACACTCTTTTTTTACCCCTGTGCCTCTGACCACCTCCATTAACATTATTTTTTATTTGTACACTTTACATATCTTTTGTTGATGATACATGTAAAAAAAAACCTTACTGCTAGAACTGCCACATGGTATGTTAATAGAATTGGAGCATTTGATATACATTGGTATATTTTTAAAAAATATTAAAGACCAATGATTGTATCCTTAAACGAGCACTCATCTATGTTCTCATCATCCATCATAGATTGTGCCAGTTCTACTTTTATAATAAAAGTATATTAGCTATGCCATTAACAGCATATTTGGGTATAATGTCTTGAATAAAAGTAAGTATTATTAGTGGTTCCTTCTTTATCACAACTGCCTTTTCTTCCGGCATGTGAGGCATGTGAGGCCGGCTTTTGAACCTTGGAGTGATCCTCCTGGCCCTTATCGCTTCTATCCTGGGGGTCAGTCTCTCATTATGTTAATTTACATTCCACAAATGAGTGCAGTCATTCTTTGTGTGTCCCTCACTCTCTGACTCATTTCACTTAGCATGGTACTCTCCATGTAGATCCACTTAAATGCCTGCCATCATAGTGGGGGGTTGAGAGGGGCTAGGTGGGGTGGCGGGAGGGATACTGGAAACATTGATGGTGGAGAATGGGCATTGGTGAAGGGATGGCTATTCTATCATTGTATGACTGAAACGTAATCACAAAAGTTTGTAAGATGTAACTGTATCTCATGCTGATTCATTAAAAAAAATTTAAAAACCCCCAAAAAGTAAGTATTTAATATAATAAATACAAAAGTACATAAAATTTAATATGGTTCTACTGAACTATTATCTATAAGCCACCTTTGAAATGACCACTACATTCAGCTGTACTTTTATTGTTGCTGTTGTTGTTGTTGCTGTGTATATGGTATTTGGTCAATACCCCACAATGTTCAGAGCTTACTCCTTGCTCTGCAGTCAGGGATCATTCCTGGAAGTGCTTAGGGCACCATTTGTAGTGCTGGGGATCAAATCCGGGTCAGCCAGAGGCAAAGCAAGTGCTTTACCTTCTCTACTCTTTCTCTGATCCAAGATTGTATTTTTAAAATACAAAACCATTATATTTAACCACTTACAAAAAAATCAAACCAGTTGTTAGAAGTCATATATAAAAGAAGTTTGTCAATAAAACGTATTGACTTACTAGAACAATAATAGAATCTATTTGACAAGTTACAGAGCCAATCATGGCACTAATATTCAATAAATATTATTGATGATAATAACAGAAATTTTCAGATTGTAAGGTTCTGAAATTTAATCAACAATCTATTTAAACCATTTAGGTACTTTAAACAATCTGGGCTAGTTCCCTGAGTGATATTACAGGAGATAGGGCTCCTACTCTGCAGGATTCTGAACTTGGATCATACCAGCACCAGACATCATCCCCTGAGCACTGTCAGGGGTTACTTTCAGCACAAAACAGGAATAACCCCTAAATCATAAGTGTGACCTCCTATCTTCTGCCTCAATGTGGACATTAATAGTACTGTACCACTGATTTTTCTTTTAGTTTTAAATAGAAAGCCTGATATCCAAGCACTCCCTATAGTATTTTAACATACATTTAAAGAACATAACCAAGAGGAAAATACATTGTAACTATCATTATTACTTTGAAGTTCTAAAGGATATCTAATTTATCTGGATCAGAAATGTACCTTTTACAATGACTTTATATTCTCCAGTTCCCGGCATAGTAGTGATGTCCACATGAACAGATATCTGACCCACTGAGTCTTTGGAAGAGCGACCTGCAAATCAGCAGAATTTTACTGGCTTGAACTTTCATACAACCTGATAATGGATAGATGTATTCTCTGCCCAAGGGACTTTAAGGTATGGTTATGCAAGTGAATGCTTCCTTTAATTTCACACATTAACTTTTTTTTGTCTCCTTTTGTTTTTTATTAGTGAAACACCATGAGGTACAGTTATAGACTTACAAATTTTTGTGCTTGGGTTTCAGTCATACAATGATCAAGTACCCATCCCTTCACCAGCACCCATCCTTCACCACCACAGGTCCCAGCATCCCTCCAACCCCCCATACCCCCCTTCTCACCCTGGCTCTGTGGCAGGGCATTCCCCCTTGTTCTCTCTCTCTCCTGTTGGGTCCTGTGGTTTTCAAGAGAGGCATTGAGTGGCAATCATGTTTGGTCTATAGTCTACTTTCAGCATGCTTCTCCCACCATGGGAGGATCCTCCCAACACCCTTTATTTGGTGCTCTCTTCTCTATCTGAGCTTTCTTTTCCCCTAGCACGTGTGGCTGGCCTCCAAGTCATGGAGCAAAATTCCTGGTACTAATCTCAGCCACTCCTGGGTGTTAGTCTCCCATTTTGTTGCTTTATGTTCCCCAGATGAATGCGATCTTTCTGCCACTCATTAACTTCTGATAGAATTTCAATAGATCAAATTTCCTATGCAGGTGTGGGGCTGGAGCGATAGCACAGCGGTAGGGCGTCTGCCTTGCATGCAGCCAACATGGCTGACCCGAGTTTGATTCCTCCACCCCTCTCAGAGAGCCCGGCAAGCTACTGAGAGTATCTCGCCCGCACGGCAGAGCCTGGCAAGCTCCCCGTGACGTATTCGATATGCCAAACACAGTAACAACAAAATCTCCAATGGAGATGTTACTGGGCCCGCTCGAGCAAATCGACGAACAACGGGAGGGCCTTTACCTTTACCTTTATGCAGGTGTGAGGCTTGACTATGCTTAGCTATCTAAGTTAATTTTTTATCCGGTTCCCAGTAATCATAACACATATATTATAATTGATATTATTATTTAAAGATCTTGCAACTGCCTTCCCAGACACTTAATAAATCTCCACTCATTTCCCATATACAAGGATGCACCTTCATCTTTCACTACTTTGCTTATATTTTTCTACTGTGATACACCAGAGCCCTAGGGGTACAAAACTGGTTGTCTCTCAGAGCACCTGTCTAAAGATGCTCATCATAGGCCAGAAAAGACTAATATGCAAAAGCCTATTGCAAAATAGCACACTAAGTTCAGTACTAAACTCTGTATTGACAAATGTACTGATGGCACAAAATGGAGTAGAAAATTTTATCCTTGTTAGTCAAAATTGGACAAAGCACCATGATTTCAACTCAGGTAACTTTAACTCAATTGTTTTATATATATATATATATATATATATATATATATATATGTGTGTGTGTGTGTGTGTGTGTGTGTGTATGTGTATCAATGCAATAGGAGTACAGTGATATTATATATATACATATGTGTACAATATAAAATGTATATAGCACTGTAGCACTGTCCTCCTGTTGTTCATGGATTTGTTTGAGCAGGCACCAGTAATGTCTCCATTGTGAGACTTGTTACTATTTTTTGGCCTATTGAATATGCCCTCCCGTTGATCGTCGATTTGCTTGAGCGGGCCCAGTAACGTCTCCATTGGAGACTTTGTTGTTACTGTGTCATGGGAGCTTGCTAGGCTCCGACATGCAAGCGAGATACTTTTGGTAGCTTGCCAGAGGGATGGGGGAATTGGACCCGGGTCAGCTGTGTGCAAGGTAAATACCCTATCCGCTGGGCTATCGCTTCAGCCCAAAATATATGTAAATATATGTAAATAAATCATCGCATTGTTTATGAACTTAGACTTTTCCCCCTACACATAGAAGTATATGCTTTTGCTAGAACTTATCTCTATGCGTATGCTAAGTATATGCTCTAGCTAGAACCTTATCTTGTTTTTTCACCTAAAATATAACCTAGAAATCATTCTATTTCATTGTAAATATATATTTTTGTGGGGTGAAGCTCACCCAGAGTTTCTCACTCTTGGCTCAGTAATCTCTCCTGGTGGTGTTCACGGAACCATAAGGGATGACAGAAAACAAATCTGGGTCAGCCACATGTAAGACAAATGCCCTACCCACTGTCCTATCACAACAGCCCCTGAATCTCATTCTTCAGTGTAGTCTGGGATATCACAACACTAAAGAATTTCATAGTATCCCTCAAAAGATGCTAGTTTAATGATATGAAATTTTCCTACTCATGGGTAGAATATAGCTTCCCTTTACTCAGTCTCCTTTTGGTTTTTCAATATTTTTTTATACTTTAATTACTGTGAAAGCTGTGCATCTGAAAAATCTATTCAAAGTTCTTTTAGCTTTCGCTAAGTGAAACTATTTTACATTAGATGGCTTCGTAGAAAGATGAATGAACTTTGCTTATGTTTTCATCAAAGAAACAGACTAAACACTATTAAGATAAGTTTTATTTATTAAATTATTTTGAGATTTTAAAGAATACAATTGTAGTATTTTCAATCAATGATACACTTAAATCTTCCATTTTTATATCTCTTATTTCTGGCATTGCTTAATTTTACTGCTTTATATTTCTAGTGGAATGGAGCAACAGCACAGCTGATAGGGCATTTGCATTGCACGCAGCTGACCCGGATTTGATTCCTTTTTCCCTCTTGGAGAGCCTGGAAAGCTACTGAGAGTATCCCACCTGCACAGCAGAGCCTGGCAAGCTCCCTGTGGTGTATTCGATATGCCAAAAACAGTAACAACAAGTCTCACAATGGAGATGTTATTGGTGCCCACTCGAGCAAATTGATGAACAACAGGAGGACAGTGCTACAGGACAGTGCTACAGACAGTGCTATATTTCTAGTGTCATATGAATGATGGGGATAGGCTTGATACTCCTCATTTGGTTCTCCAAATTCACTTTTTCACTTTCCTCTCTGTGGAAAAAAATATCTTATGTAGAGATTGGTGGGGTAAAACAAGAAAGAACTCATTCACGTAGGTCTGAGGAATCCAAATATAGTAGTAGGGTTCAGCATCAGAGTAGCAGAAGCCAAAAATTGCACAAGTGACCCTAAAGACAAGTCACATGACATCATCAATAAATAAGAAATAATAGAAAAAAATTAGACAAATTAAGAGAAACAAGAGAGATGCCACAAAGGTAAAGCACTTGTGACATCATCAATGAATGAGAAATAATAGACAAAAATTTAGACAAAGAGGAACAAGAGATGCAACGAAGGTAAAGCACTTGCCTTGCAAACACCTCTTCCTGGTTTGATCCCTCTACCATATATAATCCCCTGAAGACCATCAGGAGTGATCCTTGAGCACAGAGCCAGCAACAGGTCTTGAGCATATCTGGCTGTGGCCCAATACCTCCCTCCACACACACCAAAATGAAAAAATATTAGGTATGTATAAGACAGTAGCAAAGAGAACAACTCACAAATCATAGAAATAAGTGAAGAGGAGGAAGGAGAAAGGGGAAAAATTGCTAGTGGAAGAAATAATAATAGCTGAGGGTTTCCTCGGTCTAAGGAGAAGCACAGAATGACAAACAAAGTAAAGTGAAACAGGGAACACCAAGGCTCACTGTAACCAAAGTGACAAGAAGGAGAGAGAGAGAGAGAGAGAGAGAGAGAGAGAGAGAGAGAGAGAGAGAGAGACAGAGAGAGACAGAGAGAGACAGAGAGAGACAGAGAGAGAGAGAGATATTAAAGTAACAGGCCTAGATTTAATCTTGGGCACAACCAACAAACCGTGAGTAGCCTCTAAGCATTATCACATGTGGTCCACCCCAAACAAACAAAAGTTTTGTTTTTATTATTCTAGTTATAATCTAAATTTTTATTTCCTTGAAGAACACACTAAAAACTATATCATGGGCAATAAAATCACGCTGCACTTTTAATGAATTGGGTCTCAGCCACAAATAGCTAATTAAAACTCAAGAAACTTTTATTTATTCTAAAAGTACAGATGAAACCACTTTCCTGAAAGCATTGTGGTGAGGTAAAAAAGCTATCATTTAAAAGCTATCACTATAGAGTGTGATAATGTATGCCTAGTAAATGGATCCTAGTTTATCCTGTCACTGTCCTCCCGTTATTCATCGATTTGCTTGAGTGGGCCCAGTAACATCTCCATTATGACACTTGTTACTGTGTTTGGCATATATCGAATACATCATGGGGAGCTTGCCAGGCTTTGCTGTGCAGCGAGATACTCTCGGTTGCTTGCCAGGCTATCCAAGAGGGGCGAAGGAATCTAACCTGGGTAGGCCAGGTCAGCTGAGTGCAAGACAAACACCCTAACCGCTGTGCTATTGCTCCAGCCCCCTAGTTTATTATTATTATTATTTTTATGTTTTAATTTTTTTTAAATGTTATTAGTTACTTCACAATATTTGATTACATTTAATATTCAAACACTAATCCCACCACCATTACACCTTCCCACCACCAAATTTGGGATGTTTCCATCCCAAGCCCCAATCTCCATCCCAAAACACAAACAAAAGAATTTATTTTGTGTTGTCTGTTACGAAGAACTGCTGAACATGCTTATAAAAAAGTGTTCATGTAGAAAACAGTGTGAAGGGACTGGAGCGATAGCACAGTGGGTAGGGCATTTGCCTTGCATGTGGGAGTTTCTTTCTCTTGTTGAAATACATTCAACAAAAACTTCCAGAAATTCTTTTGTGTCAGGAAAGGCAACAGACCTGGAATGCCTAGGCTGATTAAGGACTGATTTTGCCTTTCTTGCAAAGAACAATTTCTTCCTCCAGTCAGAGACCATGGCTCCCAGAGGAATTGGGCTGCGTGGGTCATCTGGCAGAATGAACGGCTTCAGGAGCAGCTCCCTGGCTACTCGGTCTAACAGTAACCATGCAGTGTAGGTACGTGATGCAGACTTGACCAGTCCTGACCCAAAACAGGCATTTCCTGGGAGATTGGGGTAGGGAATTGGGTCAAACAAAACAAGATGAAAACACTTTTTTTTTGCTTCTTGGGTCACACTAGGGAATGCTCAGCTCTGCACTCAGGAAGTACTCCTGGTGGTGCTCGGGGGACCATTTGGGATTCTAGGAATTGAGCCCAGGTTGGCCGCATGCAAGTCAACTGCCCTACCCACTGTGCTATCATACCAGCTCCGAAAACACTCATTTCTTTTTTTTATTTAATTTTTGGGCTGGAGCGATAGCACAGCGGGTAGGGCGTTCGCCTTACAAGCGGCCAACATGGCCGACCCGAGTTCGATTCCTCCGCCCCTCTCGGAGAGCCCGGCAAGCTACCGAGAGTATTCGATATGCCAGACACAGTAACAACAAAGTCTCCAATGGAGACGTTACTGGGCCCGCTCGAGCAAATCGACGATAAACGGGAGGGCCTTTACCTTTACCTTACCTTTAGTGAAACACCAAAAGGTACAGTTGTAGACTTACAAATTTTGGTGCTTGGGTTTCAGTTATACAGTGATTGAGTACCCATCCCTCCACCAGTGCCCATTCTAAGGCGACATATCTCACTCCCCATTCTACTAAGACACCAGCAGCATTAGGATTCTGGGAGAATGCTAGAGAGATGTTCCCTTTGCCTCACTCTCTTATTTCTTCATGTAGTTACCTCCTGTTTCTTCCCTGTTTTTGCTCATCATTCTCATGTTACTGAATTTGAAGGAATTCATGATAATACTAACCATGGTTATTCTTTTTTATTGATTGCTTTTTTGGGGGGTTGAGTCATCATTGATAAAAAATGTCAGAATATCAAGCTAAAGTTTAACTCTTCATACATGGGCAAGTTTCCCCATACACCCAGTGCCCTATCATCACTAAAAGGATTTGTCAGCTAATTCCTCCATCATTCTCTCTCATTTTCACCAAAATTGGAGACAAGTAGCATTCAGGGATTCTGGGAGACCTGCCCAGACATTCTTGATCATTTGGACTGGTAATTCAGTGAAAGGACCCAAGAATAAGGGCTGAGTGGACCCTGGAGTACCAGTGATTCTTCTGACCACCTAGGTGGTGTTCAGGAGTCTCCATGGCTACACCAAATGATTCTTGGGGGACCACAATATTTGGGGGCCCAGATCAAACTGGGTCCTCTATATCTCTTTAGTATCACAATTTTAATCTTCTTAATGACAAAATAGTATTCTTTATACACACACACACACACACACACATATATATATATATATGATTATACACATGTATCACAGCTTACCTTTCTCATTATATATACCACAGCTTTATCTGTCAATGAACATTTAGATTAATTTATTTGGCTAATATTGCTACGAACATAGTGGTGTAACTATCCTTTCAGATCAGTGTTTCCATATTGGATAAATAAGTGACTGTACATTTTGACCACTTACATGTGTTAGCCGTTGGACTCAGTGCTTTAGATCTGAGATCTCATTTTGGTAACTGATAAAGGTATGCTGTACATTTTACAAATGATGAAAAAATGGGTCCTAGAGGTTAATTATACACGTTAACAAATGTAAAGACAGTTTCAACCAAAGATTGAATCCATGTAAGGTATTTTTTACATCCATATAAGCTAAATATGATAGCAATATGCATTTTACAAACAAGATGTTCTGTGATGCTCATTGAATAGCTTCTATTCTACAATTTCTCTCTCATCTCATTTTACACAACAAAGAGGTAAAGCAGACTCTCTTATGTTGTGGCCATGCTATGTTTAAAATCTCGCTGAACTAAAATAGAGAAGAGGTGGTAAAATTTAAGATAGAAAACATATTATGGAGACAGGCAATGTTTCAGTATATCATATAATTTTTTATTGGTAATATTTAACTTGCCTTGATAATTTTTCATCATTTAACCCACAGTAGTCCTTCAAATATATATTTAAATTAATTTTGCCATCAAGGACTCCATAGTTTTATAGATCACTGTGACTTTGTCTTAATCTTACTACTGATTGAGACATCTTATACTTTATATCATTGTGTCACCATGGTTACAAAACCCTGAATATGTTGATAAGTTAATTGTGATTAATATGATTTGAACTAAATGTTAAATGCAAGAAGTAAATTCTTATGCCCACTGGGCATCTTTTTAGAGTGGTTTATAAAAGTTTAGTTATCCTATGATTGATTTTAAAAAATTCTAACCAATAGCACAGCGGTAGGGCATTTGTCTTGTACGCAGCCTGCCCGGCTGAACCGGGTTCGATTCCTCTGCCCCTCTCTGAGAGCCTGGCAAGCTACCAAGAGTATCTTGCCCTCACGGCAAAGCATGGCAATCTACCCATGATGTATTCAATATGACAAACACAGTAACAACAAGTCTCACGATGGAGACATTACTGGGCCCACTCGAGCAAATCGATGAACAACGAAAGGACAGTGACAGTGACAGTGACAGATTATTATTATTTTCTTCCTAAAGACAAGAATCCATACTGCTTTTTCCCATTTGGAGAGAAACTAGAAATTTTATTTTTTAAAAATAAATCCCAAATAATCTTGCTGTTTAGAAACTCTGCCATTATCAAGTATGAACAAAACTTATCACTCATTCCCACAATAATGATTTTTCACAATCCTTACTTCCATCTATTCAAATACTAGACCAATATAGGTTATGCCCTATTCACATAGATTTCCCTGTTAGTCCAATGCACAATCTTTAACTGTCACTGCAGACAGTCCAATGACACAGAGATACATCTGTGCTCTTTGACACCTCTTTTAGTATTTAATAAGGTTCTATTTCATCATCTATTTATGTTTTTCCCCTATTAATTAATCTTCTCTCTCTCACCACATCCAATGATGTTCAGGGCTTACACCTGGATCTGAGCACAGGAATCAGTTCTGGTGGTCTTTTGGCGACCAAATGGGGTGCCAGAGATTAAAGGTGTGTTGGCTGCATGAAAGGCAAATTCTACTTTACTATTGCTCTGACCCTTATTGAAGTTTCTTGTATCATGAGGTTTACTGGCATTAACACAGTTTTATTGTTAATTTGAAAAAAAAAACTAGATAAAATTATTAATAGAAGTCATCATTAACAATGCTGATAGTATAACTGACACACACAGAAAAGTGTTGATTGGTAAGTAAGTTTGGGAGATGCAACATATTATGAAGCAAAGTGCTTGGAAGGTAAGGTCTCGAACTCTGTGTCATATTGTCTGGATTCAATGCAAATCCCATAACCTGGGTGAACTTGGAACAGTTATATAATATTATCGTCAATTTTTTCATCCAAACACTGGGACTCTGAGCCAGCCTGTTGGTTGGGTGAGAGCTCTTCCTACTCAAAGGACCCAGCCCCAGCAGCCGACCTCCATTGCCCAACCACTGCTATGCTCCAGGCCACTTTGCAGACTGCTTCGATGCCATGTGACACATTATAAGACACTTCCTACCCATTTCTATGGTTACCACACCATAGTTGATGGGGTTCAGACATGAGTCATATACTAGTATCAAATATGAATTTATGCTAGGAGAATGAAGGGAATCTGTATCTAAGACATGAAAATATGTGTCCAACAATGAAATAGCATAATTATCATTAATATGCACACAATCCTATTTAGAGGCAAGGAGGAAATATATGTTGCATAAGTTCTCATCAGAGATCAAAAGGGTACACAGTATGCATAGAGTCAAGTGAGTATTTTTCCATGGCATACGTTCACATGATCTGATTTGTTTGCAGCAAGCACTCATCACTTTTAACTAAAATCTTTAAATATACAAAGTAAAACAAGATTCCAGCAAAAAATGCAGATTGGAGTTCAGGCCATTGATTTAGAGCCCTATAACCTCCTGATCTATGAGAATATATACTAAATGATGTGCCTCAGTCACATTAATCAGAGGTTATCCACCCCGCCAAGCAGATATCGTGAACAAATTGCTGAATACAGCATGTGTGCAAGTAATTGAACAGTGTCGAGAGGAAAATTGATAATGTGCATTGATGGGTGGAGAGAGCAGCATCCACAGTGAGATGGTAATAAGTGCTTGGGTGACAGCAGAAGACAGAAATGACTTCCTTGCAGTAATCAATCAAGAATGCTCACCCTTGATCACTCTCAAGGAGAAGCAGTAAAAACCTTTATAAAAATAAGCTTCGCAAAGACAACTATGCACTAAGGATTCAAGAGCTGAACATAGCCACAACAGCAGGGTCAGAGAGTCTCCGTGAGAGCTCATTGAATACCAAACCCTTCAGTGCCAAGCAAAAGACGGAAGAATCAACAGCTACTCTGTAGGAGGCAGACATTCACATATTAACTCCTCTGCAGACAACGTGACAAGGGCTTGGTTATATATTGCTCTGACCTTTTTATCCAGGACTTGTCTAATCTAATAAAATTCAGAAAGGACAGCAGGAGAAGATAGAAGAAAATGTAATGGACAGAATGAGTAACAGTCTTCAGAAAAGCAATAGAGACTAGATATGGTTTCACTTTCCAGCAGATAAACACAGAGAATTAAATGCAAGAAACAATACACATTTCATTCCCTTCTCCTGTTCTTTTTGGCCTGATTTCACAGTACTGAGTACGACTCTGGTTTTTCAGTATGCAAAAATAGAATCACATATAGACTATAAAAATACACAGAAAATTTTCATTTGATTATTAGTATTTTACAGCTACCACTTTCATAGATGTTAGAATCAAAACCACAGAATAAATCATGTTAATTTACTTCCTTCATAGAAATGAGTAAGATATATGCATAAATTATCATACTTGAAGACCTCATTTTTTATGATTTGAAGGATTTGAGTTTGAATCCTAACCTGACTGTATTTACTAGATGAGGTCTTGGGCAATCATTTTAACAGCTCAGTAACTCAGTTTCTTCATCTGTGGAACTGAGTTAATGACATATTTTAAAATGAAATTAGTAGAATAAAATGACATAACTCTGGTTGAACTTTGTTGCAAATTTATTAGGTACTTAAAATGTTTACTTATGTAGTTTCATTTTAATTTGGGTTACTGGTCAATCTAATATTTCTTTGGCTCATTTTTGTTAAGGGTCACACTTTACTGTGCTCTGGGCTTACTCATAGCTCTGTGTTCAAGGATCACTCCTATGGGGCTTGGATCAAACCTAGATTCGCTGTGTGTCAGGCAAGTAAGTGCCTTAGCCTCTGCACTATCTCTCAACCATGAATCTAGGGTATTTTTAAGCCCACTGAATTTTTATAGCAAAAATAAATAAATTATTTCCAAGAAGAATGTCAGAAATATATTGATTTCACTTTGTTAACCCAAAATTTAGATTTGATTAAATGATAATAATTCAAATTTCTTTTCTTGTCTAATATTTGTTTTCTCGCAAAAAACTTGAACTTCATCATACCAGAGAAGAGTAGTTGACTTTTTTGTCATCTGAAGAGGAACAAAATAAACCTTTGAGGGGTCTCTAAGTTTTGCAATGAATGGATATAACATACAAATACAAAATCAACTGTATGTCTGAGACCATAAAAAAAAGAAAAGGGGATTAAAAATAATATCCCAAAACTATATTTTTTATAACTACTATCTCTCAGATTATTTCATATGTTCAAAGAATTCTGGGAACTGCTGGATAGGGTCCAGGATTAAGACTACTCCTTGCTTTCCCCTAAAAAAAATATGGGATCTGACTGAAAGAGTCAAGCATAGGGGAAAACAGATAAGGCAGTGTATTAAGGGGATTCTGATACTGATGGACAAAAATTTCCATATCCCAGTTATACCTGGAACTGTGCTTTTGTTTTTGTTCAAGATTTCCCAGGATAGTGACAATTAATTTTCTTCTTTACATTAACAAATCTCACAATGGAGACGTTACTGGTGTCCACTCGATCAAGTCAATGAACAAAGGGAGGACAGTACTACTGTGCTACTTAGACTATTTAAGATAAGATCTCTGTAAAACCAATCCTTGGTTATACCTATAATGCTGAATTTGATATGGAACTATCCACTACCTATCATGTTAAAACCCAAAACCAAAATGTCAAGCTTAAGGCATGATGATTTACAAAGATCTTAAAAACAAAATACATAGACTCTGATGTTGAGGTTAAATGCCATTTTCTCTACAAAGTTCTTCATGATCTTTCTACCAGAGAACAGTATCTCCTCTGATACATCCTTTATAATTAAAGGTTTGGGTATTTACTAATTATTTGATAATAATAATTTGTACAAGATGCATGTCTTTCTTTTGTGTATGGTTTTTGGGCCACGCCCAGTATATCTCAGGGATCACTCCTAGTGGGGCAAGGGATTGAACTCAGGTGAGCTACTTGCAAGACAAATGCCTTACCCTTTGTGCTATCTCTCTGGCCCCCAACATTTTTACAGATTAGTTAATAGTAGAGCTGGAGCGACAGCACAGTGGGTAGGGTGTTTGCCTTGCATGTGGCTGACCCGGGTTCAATTGCTCCATCCCTCTCCAAGAGCCTGGCAAGCTACCTAGAGTAGCCTGCCCGCATGGCAGAGCCAGTCAAGCTCTCAATGGCATATTCAATATGTCAAAAACAGTAACAGTAAGGATCACAATGGAGACGTTACTGGTGCCCGCTTGAGCAAATGAATGAACAATGAGAGGCTAGTGCTGGAGTTAATAGTAAATTTCCTATGGAAAAATTTAAATAAATTCCTTTGTGTAACCCTTATGCTTGCCTCTCAAATAGCCAAGAACAGAATCCAGCAAATAGTCTGAGAAGAAGCCTCGGATGTCTGAAATCCAGCTCCTAACTCAGTGTGTGACTTTGAGCAACACTTTAATTAAATTAATCTTTTTAACCTGTGCTTCCTCATCTCAAAACCGTGATGATAGCATTGTACTACCTCACAGTGTAAATATTGAATGGCATAAAACATTTAGAAGAGTGCCTGGCAAGGAATAAATGTTCAATTAATATTAATGGGTAACATAATTACTAACTTAT
Organism: Sorex fumeus; assembly: GCF_029834395.1. NCBI lineage: Eukaryota > Metazoa > Chordata > Mammalia > Eulipotyphla > Soricidae > Sorex > Sorex fumeus. The sequence continues at coordinate 11,257,088 of NW_026606086.1, read as the reverse complement.
TCTCCTTTCAAAAGCATATGCATGCAGAACTCTAAATTTGGGGCAGATGCTTTTGTAATGCAAACTTACCTTTATATGAAGAAACTGAAGCAGACAAAATGACAAACTAAGTATAATTCCGTAATTTCTCCTAAAGGCACCATAAGCAGCTTATAGGATTTATATAGTTTTCTCTTAGTGACAACCCAACTTTGACATGATCTACTGATCAAAGGAGCCCAGCATTCCTTAATCTGTTTTTCAATAAGCTCCTAAGTAGAATGATATCTTGGGGAACTCTTGAAAATTTTTGTAATGTTCTATGTATCATATTCTCAATTATGCTGAAAGAAATTGCAAACCCATTAGCCTTTGGTGAAATTTGTATTGAAAATGAAAGATGACTGCCCCAGATCATGTGACTGTAAGACAGGGAAACTGAGAAACACAATCTATGCTTGAGTAAGACGACAATTCCTGTTATAATATCAGATGAAGGTATCCGCTTAATAAACACTGTTTATTAAACACTGTCCTCCCATTGTTCATCGATTTTCTCAAGTGGGCCCAGTAACGTCTCCATTGTGAGACTTTGTTGTTACTGTGTTTGGCAAATCGAATATGTCACGGGTTGCTTGCCAGGCTCTGCCGTGCGGGCGAGATATTCTCGGTAGCTTGCCGGGCTCTCCGAGAGGGGTGGAGGAATGGAACTCGGGTCGGCCATACTGGCTGCGTGCAAGGCAAACGCCCTACTGCTGTGCTATCGCTCCAGCCCTTTTACCAAATAGTGATAGCACAGCGGTAGGGCGTTTGCCTTGCACGCAGCCAGCCTGGCTGAGCCAAGTTTGAGTCGCTTAATAAATAACATATTTATCTATAACTTAATGAAATAACAAAGCATTCATGGAAAAGTATTTTGTTTTGTTTTCCAAAGTTCCTTTCCCAAGAAGGACTTCTGAGTGACAACTGGTGGTGTGTTCCTGTGAAGATAAGGGAGAGTGGTAATGTTTCATCAAGGACACACAAAGTATCCTGCTTTATTCTGTGTGTCCTGTTAACAATTCTTGTGGGCAATACGATCCAGCATCCATGAAGAAACTTGCACTGAGTGGAAATTATTCAGTAGAAAATTGACTTTTTTCTATTAACCAGGAGTAGAATGAACTAGTGAGACACTTAAACCAGAGAGTTACATGGGTCTAACCAATCCCTATTCTATTCTAGCTACATCCTTAACTAAGTAATGAATCACTCATTAATTTTCACTCATGCAGACCACACAACATTTACCGGAAACCTATAGTTCAGACAACGAAAGTTATTTCAGGAATTTGTAGCTAATTGCTGTAAGGGAGTAAAAAAAATTAATATGGACTCCAGTGCAGAGCAATAAAATCAGAATCACTGCGGTGGAACTCCAGCGTGTAAATATTTTTGAAACTCTGCAGGTGGTTTTTTTATACAAGACCAAAGAAGAGAACTACAGGTTTGGTGGCTCCTACGCAAAGCATAAAACCTTCACAGATCCTCAAAACCCAGTGGTATCAGTGATTTGACTGGGAGATGGTGGCCTGCACAGTGTAGAGGGGTTGTAGAAACAGATTATTTTAAGACCTAGTTCTGGAGCTGAGCCTGGAAGACTCATTTTCAGGGATCTTGCTCTGTCCTGGTGAAGATTCTTTCTCGTTCCTAGTGTAGAGATCTCAGCTTTTGACCCAAATTATGAAAGAAATGTGGCTGCAGGGATGATGTGAATAGACTAAGGATTGCGGGATCTTTCCTCCAGACTCAGCTTTGACACAGTAGATTTTACTGCTCACATCTCAATCAGAGGATCTTAATTTGCAGCAGGGAATCAACTCCTTTTTTTCCTTTTTGGGTCAGACCCAGGAATGCACAGGGGTTACTCCTGCTCATGCACTCAGGAATCACTATTGGCAGTACTCGGGGAACCATATGGAATGCTGGGAATCAAACCTGGGTTGGCCGCATGCAAGACAAATGCCCTACCCGTTATGCTGTCACTCCAGCCCCTCAACTATTGACAAATCACCCTGCCAATGCAGTACTCTTTGGAGACAAAGAAACTTATTTCACCATAAAGAAAAAAGTTGTTTGAGAATTAGGTGGGCCCCAGGTTAAAATAATTGATCAGATGTTCACCTCTAATTTTCCTTACAGCATGGAGAGAACTATAATTTGCTTGATTTTTCTCATGCTGACTATTTTAATGACATCCTTAATGAAAACTTAGAATAATAGCATCTCTGAGAAAACCAAGGCCTCCAGGACATTGCTGCCATCCTTGCCCTTTTCTGCCCATGAAAGGAGGTTTTGAATGGAAATATTATTCTACCAGAAATAATGTGGCTTTGGTAGAGAATGCTAACCTTCAAGTGTTTGCACCCTCAACTATTTTGACCCATGGTATTTTTGACATTATTAGAAAAAACATAGCAAGTTAAAAATTGTCAGAGAGAAGTTTGCCCTCATAGGACTGACCCCCTTCTTTTCTGGAATCGACATTTTGAACTAGGTTAAACTAGAGCTTCTTCTGGGGAGGCAGGGAAAAGAGGACAGTTATACACAAAAGTAACAGCGATTCCCAACACCTATACCACCTGAGTCAAAAATAGCTTGCAAACAAATATATACCCAAACTCAACTCAGAGGTGATCAAGTTGAGAGTTTTTTTTTCTGGCCTGAGACTTTATTAAATGTTATACTAGGAGTTCTTTTCTTTAATCAATTTAACAATAACTCACATCCTTTGGACCAATATTTATGACAGTATTATGTTAGATGTTTCCTAAAGTGGATGTTTATGCCCTTAGAAAAAGTAGGTTTCTTGGGGCTGGAGTGATAGGACAGTGGGTAGGGTGTTTGCCTTGCACGCAGCTGACCTGAACCGGGTTTGATTCCCAGCATCCCATATGGTTCCCTGAGCACCGCCAGGGGTGGTTCCTGAGTGCAGAGCCAGGAGTAAACCCTGTGCATCACCGGGTGTGACCCAAAAAGGAAAAAAAAAGAAAGAAAAAGTAGGTTTCCAGAGGATAATTTTATTTTATATTTTTCTGAAAAGGGGATTGGTGGTAAGTCAGATAAATTTGGAAATCTTTTTGTTAGGTAATGCTACTGGGGAAAATCACACTCTGATGCACAATATGCTTGACACAATGACAGGATGTGAATGACAATGGAGGCAAGATAGGCGAATATGGGATTGTAGTTTACTCCATAAAGTGATGGGCAGGGGTCCAGGTCATAGATAAGATGAGATCTAAAATATCAGAAGCAAATTGAAAGTCTAGAAACCTAGTGTCAGTGGCAAAGAGAGATGAGATGACAGGAGTCACATAGGAATAAACTGGTTGGTAAATGCAGACAGTGAAATGTTGTGTCTGGGATTGAGTTTTTAGCGAGTTTTATTTAAAGAGAAAGTTTCTTTGTATCTTTATTATGTATCCCTGAAACAATTTTCTGGTTGTTGATGCAACAGAAGTGATCTACTGTATATAGCTACAAATAAGCATGTTCTCCTGAAATTGTCAGTAAAGAGATTCTATGAATATCAACTATATTTTTTCTCATTAAAAATTCAAAAAACTATTCTTTAAAAAGTATTCAATAAGAGATGGGACTGGAGTGGTAGTATTGTGGGTAGGGTGTTTGCCTTGCATGCGGCTGACACAGGTTTGATACCCAGCATCCCATATAGTCCCCCAAGCACTTGATTCCTGAGTGCAGAGCCAGAAGTAATCACTGTGCATAGACGGGTGTGACCCAAAAAGCAAAAAAAAAAAAAAAAAGAAGTATTCAATAAGATAAAAATAACCACACAGAAATCAAGCTCTCACTATTTGCAGATGATAAAAGTAAAGGTAAAGGCCCTCCTGTTGATCATCGATTTGCTCGAGCGGGCCCAGTAACGTCTCCATTGGAGACTTTGTTGTTACTGTGTCTGGCATATCGAATACTCTCGGTAGCTTGCCGGGCTCTCCGAGAGGGGCGGAGGAATCGAACTCGGGTCGGCCATGTTGGCCGCTTGTAAGGCAAACGCCCTACCCGCTGTGCTATCGCCCCAGCCCTTTGCAGATGATATGGTACTATATTTAGAGAAACCTAAAGCCTCTACCAAGAAGCTCCTAGAGACAATAAACTTGTACAGTAAAGTCGCAGGCAATAAAATCAATATCCAAAAGTCCATGGCTTTTCTATATGCAATTAATGAGAGACAAGAAAGCGGTATGAAAAAAAGAAATCCAGTTCACAATCATGCCTCAAAAAATCAAATACCTCGGGATCAGCTTAACTAAGGAGGTAAAGAACCTGTACAAAGAAAACTACAAAAACACTACTTCAAGAAATAAAAGAGGACACGAGGAAATGGAAACATATCCCCCGCTCATGGATTGGGAGAATTAACATTGTTAAAATGGCAATACTCCCCAAAGCATTATACAGATTCAATGCCATCCCTATACAGATACCCATGACATTCTTCAAAAAAATTGATCAGACACTCGTGAAATTCATATGGAATAACAAAACCCCATGAATAGCTAAAGCAATTCTTGGGAAAAAGAAGATGGGAGACATTACCTTCCCCAATCTCAAACTCTACTACAAAGTAGTAATAATTAAAACAACATGGTATAGGAACAAAGGCAGAGCTGCAGACCAATGGAACAGGGTTGAATATTCTTACACACACCCTCAAATATATGATTTTCTAAGCTTTGATAAGGGAGTAAGAAATGTTAAGTGTAGCAAGGAAAGACTCTTTAACAAATGGTGCTGGCAAAACTGGACAACTACATGCAAAACCGTGGGCTCAGACCTCTACCTAACACCATGCACAAAAGTCAGATAAAAATGGATTAAAGAATCATGCTAAGCGAAATGAGTCAGAAAGAGAGGGATAGACATAGAAAGATTGCATTCATCTGGGGGATATAAAGTAACAAAGTATGAGATTAATACCCAAGAATAGCTGAGATCAGCACCAGGAGGATTACTCCATAACTTAGAGGCCATCCGGGTATCCTAGAGGAAAGGGCTGTTCAGATAGAGAAGGGAGCACCAAATAAAGGATGTTTGGAGGATCCTCCCAGGAGGGGAGATGCATGTCGAAAGTAGACTATGGACTGAACATGTTTGCCACTCAATGCCTCTTTTGCAGACCACAACACCCAAAAGGAGAGAGAGAACACAGGGGATTGCCCTGCCACAGAGACAGGGGGGATGGGGGGATGGGGGTGGGAGGGATATTATCCATGGTGGTGGAAAATGGGCACTGGTGGAGGGATGGGTATCTGATCATTGTATAATTGAAACCAAAGCACAAAAAATTGTAAATCTACAACTTTAAAAAAAATAAAATAAAATAAAGGGAAAAAAATTAAAAAAAAATGGATTAAAGAGCTCAACATCAGACCAGAATCCATAAGGTACATTGAAGACAAAGTCGGCAAAACCCTCCACAACATTAAGCAAGCAAGTGGAAACAGAGATAATCAAATGCTACTATCTTAAACTAAGAGTCTTCTGTACTGCTAAAGAAACAGTGACCAGAATATAAAAATACTCTGCAGAATGGGAAAGGATATTAATCCAATACCCTTCAGATAAGGGGTTAATACCAAGGATATACAAGGCACTGGTTGAACTCCACAAGAAGAAAACATCCAACCCTATCAGAAAATGGGGTGATGAAATGAACAGAAACTTTCTCAAATAAGAGATCAAAATGGCCAAAAGGTACACAAAAATGTTTTCATCACTAATCATCAGGGAGATGCATATCCAAACAATGAGATATCATCTCACAGCACAAAGACTGGAACACATCCATGAACAGGTGTTGGCATGGATGTGGGAAAAAGGGGACTCTCCTTCACTGCTGGTGGGAATGCTGATTTTTCAGCCCGTATGGACACTTCTCAAAAAATTAGACATTGAGCTCCCGTTTGACCCAGCAATACCACTTCTGGGAATATATCCCAGGGATACAAAAAAGTAGAGTAGAAATAATATCTGCACTTGTATGTTTATTGCAGCACTATTTACTATTTACAATAGTCAGAATATGGAAAAAACCTGAGTGCCTGAGAACAGATGACTGGTTAAAGAAACTCTGGTGCATCTACACAATGGAATACTATGCATCTGTTAGAAAAGATGAAATCATGAAATTTGTATATAAGTAGATGAACATGGAGAGTATAATGTTAAGTGAAATGAGTCAGAAATAGAGGGACAGACATGGAATGACTGCACTCATTTGTGTAATATAAAGTAACATAATGGGAGATAACAGCCAAGAATAGTAGGGATAAGGGCCAAGAGGATCCCTCCACTGCTTGGAAACCGGCCTCACATGCTGGAGGAAAAGGCAGTTGGGATAGAGAAGGGACCACTATGTCAATGATGCTTGGATGGCTTGTTCCGGATGGGAGATGATGTTGAAAGTAGACTACAGCCAAAACATGACGAACACTTACAACCTGTATTGAGAAACATATCACCCAAAAGGAGAGAGAGAATAAAAGGGAATGGGCATGTCACAGATGCAGGGGGAGGATGAGGTGCTGATGGTAGGAGGGATACTGGGAACATTGGTGGTGGAGAATGGGCACTGGTGGAGGGATCGGAACTTGAGCATTGTATGACTGAAATGTAATCACAAAAGTGTGTAAGTCTGTAATTCTATGCATGGTGTTTCATTAAAAAATTAAAAAATCACACAGAATTCTAGGAAGATGACCATGATAGTGGCAGGCTAATTTTATATCTTCCTAAATTTACATTAATACAGAATAAAGAAATACATATGTAGTGAAACCAAAAACCCTGAAGTTACTGGCAATATTTTTGTTGCAAACAAAGTGATAAATGCAACAAAATATTATGCAACAAAATCTGTTTTAGAACAAAAAAGAAAAGTGTACTTAAAGCACCCCATTTATTGATAATATAACATAAAAATTAAAATATGTTGCTGACTGTTAGAATGGTAAAGGGCACTTTCAATGTATTATTTCTGTAAGTATGTCAAAGAATTCTTTTTTTCTGAATTGTTCTCACTTTCAGCCCAGTAAAATTAGTCTATTGTTCTCATGAAAACCAGGAAACAATTGTGTTTATTACTAGTACATTAAAGAGCTATTACAGTAATTATGCATTTCAGAAATAAAGCCACCTCCAGGTGGTAAGACTCCCTGGAAACTACCTGGGGTGTAGCTTCCTTTGGATACACCCTGGGCCTCAGAGACCAGTGTGGAAGTAATCTCTCCTCAATAGCTGCTAACTCAGAGAAAGGATTTCACACTGAAGTCTTAAACCTGGCTTAACCAACCGAGAAAAAAATTTTTAGGAAGCAGGAACAGATGCCTGTTATTGACAAAAACAAAAGCATGCCTTTTGGGACAAATGAAAGACTCAACAGGATAATGCACAGTGAAATAAGTGCAGAAGCAATAGAGAGCTGCCAGCTGGTTCTAATCAGATTGGAATATAAAATAACTACAACAAACTTGCAACCCATAATAAAGCTAACCCTCAGACTTGGTAAAAACTATAGTGGTTACAAGAGGGGAAGGATGAGAAAAGGGGCCAACTCAGGATACAATGGCTTAGTGACTTCGGTGACAGGTGTAATATATCCTGAAATGTATTGCAAACCAATGATACATTAAGATCCACTGTCCACTCTCCTCCCGTTGTTCATAGATTTGCTTGAGAGGGCCCAGTAATGTCTCCATCATGGCACTTGTTGTTACTGTGTTTGGGATGTTGAATATATCACTGGTAGCTTGCCAGGCTTGCCAAGATGTGGGCAAGATACTCTTGGTAGCTTGCTGGGCTCTCTGAGAGGGGTGGAGGAATCAAACCCGGCTTAGCCAGGCCGGCTGCATGCCAGGCAAAAGCCCTACCAATGTGCTATCTACATTAAGATATAAAAATTAAATAGAAAATAAAAAATAATCTCTGTTCTCCTTTGAGTTGTATACATCCACCCAAATTTCATCCTAGACTTCTCTTTTAGACAAAGTGAATGTAGGATAACAACTCTGGGGATTTCGAGAGTTCTTATTCTAATGGGATCCCAAAACAGTTCAGGGTCTGCCTGCTCCCACATTCATTTTTAGTGCTTTGAAATTATCCTCTTAGGTTGTCCTGCTTATCTAGAATGCTCTAGTTAAATCTGATAGACTACTCTGAAATTATAATGACATCAGTGAACCCTTTAGTCCAAAGAATTCTGTCGAATAAAAAGATATTGCATGCTCCTCTTTCTGCTAACTTACACCTAAAAATCTTTCCTAAAAATAATCATAATCAAAATACTCAATTACTTTACAAGCAAAGGAGTGTGTTAATTTTGTCAATGTGTGTCCCTAAAATAGTAAAGATATTTATTGTTTACTTGAAATAGCTGAGAAAATCCAAGCAAGGAAAAAAGAAATTGAAGACTTATTTTTTCTTCCAGATGTTAGTAATAAGCAGGAAGAAAGAACTCAATTCTTTTCATTTCAACAAAGACATGTATTTAGATAAAAGTGAATTTAACAAAAACCTACAGAAAATTTATCTAGATACGAAGCAGAGTTTTCACTGCACAAAATGACTCAGTAAGTATGTAGGTTGCTTAAAAGGATTTCTTTTTCTTAAAGGTGACGCAGACCAGGGTTTTTAAAACTTTTTCCACTTGTAATCCCCTTTAGCCCAGGAATTTTTCTGTTACCACAAATATAGAAATATGTATATAAAACAAATATTTGCTAATAATAATAATAACTTATATAGGGGGTATTTCAAGTGGTGTTCATGAGAACTAGGGACCCTACCAAAAGTCCTCTGCCAACAAGTCGAGAGGTACGGTATAAGGGACTGAGGATGTAATGTAGCTCAGCTCTTGCAGTATTAAGGGTTTCCTGAACCATCCCTGTGCCAGGGCAATGGTCAGTGATGCTGGGGACCACATATTGTTGGGAAATGAACCTGGGGCAAGCACGTGCTAGGTGTGTGCCCTAACTGCTATATTATCTTTTGGTGCCTCACACATTTATTTTAAGAAAAAAGTTTTGAAACACTCATATTCAGTTATGCAACCCTGTGTAGGTGTGTGATCCCCAGTTTGAGAAGCCAGGGTAGATAATGATTACTGAAACAACAAACAATAGGTTTCCCTAAGAACTTATTTTCCAGTGCTGTGGATTCAGCATGGCCAAATATGATTAGAGAATCTTAATTTTAAAAGCTAGTAATTACATGGAGATCCTGAAGAAATATAAACTGGCACTGCTAAATTATATAAAGCTCAAACAAATGGAGGGAAGGAGTTGAATGCAGAAGGATTCGTTCATTCTTAATTGATTTTTTTCTTAATGAGCACCTCAGACACTGGCATTGATGCAGAACAAAATAGAGGACATTTTGGTTGTGGAATAATAAATAAAAATTTGTGTAATAGTCACTTGTGATGTGACTGAGTACACAAAACTTGGAAATCTCTATTTTGCCTGATTTTAAGGTGGGAATAATATTTTTCTACCTTTATGAAGATCAAATAAAATCAGGAATACAGGTATGTTTGATAAACTTTAAAATAAGGTATTATTCTATTATTATGAGAGGATTTGGTAGGAAGAAGTGAGTATGATTATAGAATAGAAAAATTGTGTTTAGTTTTTTTCTATAACACAATTGATGATTTTTCATTCAGTAAATATGTGTTTAGCATCAGGTATTATAGATACATCGATGAATAAAATACACAAATACACTGTTGTCATTGTTTGAAGTTAGACTTCAATGTTTTGAAGACGTGTGCATATACATGTTTCAGTTTAAACAATATTTATAGAAGCTTGAGAGAGAGAAGAGTGAGCAAGCTGACTTGGATCAAACTCCTAGAACCTTATTATGATCTCACAAGAAATGCCAGGAGTGATCCCTGAAATAGAGTCAGGAGTCAACCCTGAGCACCACACCAAGTGTGACCCCCTTCAAAGCAAAAACAATTGTAAGTGACATTATGAATTGTAGGATAACGTTGCTTTGTCCTTTATGCCTTGCCACAGGGAACTTAGGTTTACTAGGTTACTCACATCACAGTGCTCCCATTCCTCTGTGTTTATTTGTAAACTCTTTCTTTGTAAACTCTGCTTCTTCAACTGGTCACTCACCTTTATTTCCTAATCAGACTCTGTTAACTTGTAAATATTGCTTTTCTCTTCTCCTTAAGTCCTTTTCATAGATTATTCGGAATAATGTCCTTTTTGTATAGACACAAGAAGACAGTAAATGCTATGCTTTTGTAACTTGGGAATTAGTTCACTCCAAATGATACTCAGCCTTAAGCATCTGTTCTCTTGACTTAAGCCTCTGTTGCCCTTACTTCCTAGCACCCCAAAAGCAGCGTCTCGACGAGGGACTGGATGGACCCGGGGCAAGCTGTGAGTTACCCTGGTATTGAAATACTCCAGGCCAAAGTGCCATAGTACTTAACCATAAGTTAAGAGCATAGTTATGGACAAATAAAAATTCTGTCATGATCCAAAAAGTAACAGCTGGATTAGGACCCTACTAGGGTTAGGAAAGATTAATCTGGCTTGAGCACTGTAGTCTGAGATCTATAGCAGATGTCCCCAGGAGTGCCATCCTACAAGTTTAATGTATCTCTTATTGTGTTCACACAAAATAACTAATATTAAGAAGTAGAATTAAGATGTTAATTAAGATGCTAATTAAGTTATTGGACTAAGGAGAGGAAAAACACCCCTAAGTGATATTTTGCCCTTGAGCAGAAGAAGTGTTTTCCTATGTTGATTGTGGTGGTTACCCCCAAGGCAAGAGATGGATAGGCAGTGGATGGAATTGCAGAGAGACAAGCGGGAGAGACAGGAGGAGACGGGAATTAGGGGCAGCGTGAGACTAGAATGGGGGCCTCAGAGAGGACTGGGGCAGACGCGTGGGGAGAATGGAATAAAAAGCAACTGATCACCAACCAGCCTGGTCCTCGTTTCCTCCTTCATCTGCCCATGGCATCAGCCGTCCTAGGTGGAGGAGCGGTGCAGGACCACCGAACGCAGATGGTGAGAGAGAGCTGCGAGGGGCTTCCCTAGCTTCCCTATGAATATCCAGTGAATCATTGAATTTTTAAGTAAAAGTGGTTTTTATACCAACTATATATGGGGCTATACTTCTTTACACATTACTTCTTTCTCAAAAATAACAGTAACATATGAAAACTATGGGGAAGTTGTGGTTAAATTGGAAAAAAGAAACAAATTTCAGTGAGCACTCCTGTATGATTAGCACAAAGAACTGAATTCCACAGGAGACTCATGAATACATTTCAATGGAGAAAAGAGTCACAACCTCAGGAAGACCCAAGTCTGGAGAAGGCAAATTTGCAGACAAGTCTTGAACTAAAGGTGAGGGGATGAAGCAAAAAAGAGACTGAGATAGAGGAGGGAGCACACGTTTGTTAAGCTAGAACAGGGTGGGTGAGTGCTGAGTGCAAAGGACTGAACAGAACATCTATTTTATACCTGCATTAGCGAAGTCAGCCTCAGGTCTTATTGAGGCCAACACTTGCGCTGCTGCTACTTCTGGGGTTGGCCAAGTGCTACAATTTAGAGGTGAGACAAGCCCAATAGGGTTGAAATCTCGGCCCGGCCCTTGACAGGCTCTTTACCTAGGCTGACACCACCCTATCAGGCAGACCCAAAAGAAATCAATGATATATTAGCATCATACAACCTCCCAAGATTGAATCAGGAGGAAGTATAAAACCTGAATAGAACAATCACAAGTAAGAGTATTGAAATAGTTATTTAAGATCTTTTTAAGAACAAAAGCCTAGGTGCAGATGAGTTCAATCACATTTTCTTTCTTTTATTTATTTATTTTTTGCTTTTTGGGTCATACCCTGTGATGCTCAGGGTTAGTCCTGGCTCTGTACTCAGGAGTTACTCCTGGTGGTGCTCGAGGAACCATACGGGATGCTGGGAATTGAACCTGGGTTCACTGAACCAAGACAAATGGCCTACCCACTGTACTATCGCTCCAGCCCCTCAATCATAATTTCAAAGAATTACTGTCTTATTTTTAAGCTCTTCCAAAATATCAAAGACACAGTAAACCTTTCTAATAGCTTCTATGAAGCCAACATTACCCTAAAAACGAAAGCATACAATTACTAAAATTACAATTTGATATCCCTGATGAACATCAATGTGAAGATCATGAGTTTTAGTGAAACAAGTCCACCAATATATTAAAAACATCAGGGTCCAGAGAGATAGCACAACTGGTAGAGTGACTGGCTTGCATGCAACTGACCCAGGTTTCGTATAATATGCTTTCTCAAGCTTGAACCCCAAGACTTTCAGGTCTGATTCATGAGAGCAGAGCTAGGAGAAAACCCCGAGTACTGCCAGGTGTGAACCCCATATCTTATACTTCATGACCATGTGGGATTCATCCCAGAAATTCAAAGATGGCTCAATATACCAACCAATTTGATAGATGTTAATACATCTGTCAACAAAAGAAAATATAAAAATCGAGAGCCTGCCAAGCTACCGAGAGTATTCCGCGCACATGGCAAAGCCTGGCAAGCTTGCTGTGGTGTATTTGATAAGCCCAAAACAACTAATCTTACAATAGAGACGTTACTGGTGCCCGATCAAGCAAATCGATGAACAATGGGAGGACAGTGCTACAGTGCAGTACTACATATCAAAAGATGCAAAGAAATATTTTGCAAGATTTAACATATTTTTTATGTTTAAAAACTCCAACAAAGTAGTGATAGAAGCAGTATACCTTAAAATATTGATAGACACATACAAGAAATTCATAGCCACCACCATAATCACTGGTGAAAAACTATAAGCCTTTTCTCTAAACTAATATATAAGGCAAAGATATCCACATTGTCCATTATTATTCAACATAGTTTTGGAAGTTCTCATCCCAGCAAATAGGCAATAAAACGAAATTTAAAAACATCTAAATTGGAAAAGTAAATTTGAAGCTATCATTATTTCCAGATGACAAAATATAGAGGACCCTAAAAGATTAACTCCACTAAAATAATCATAGAAACAATAAATCAATTTAGCAAAGTATCAGACTAAAAAATCAATATATAAAAATGTGTCACATTTTCATATGCAAATAATGAGAAGAGTAAAAAAATCTAAAAGACAACTTGATTTAAAACGTTATTAATTCAAATATAAAATAATTTGGACTTAGAATGTGAATGTGCTATTTAATGTGCTATCGCTCCAGTCCAACCAAATATATGTAAAGATGAAGGCATGCAGTTGGCTGCAAGTTAAATAGAGGGTATCATGTTAAGTGAATTAAGTCCGAGGTATCACTGTATCACTGTCATTCCTTTGATCGTCAAATTATTTGAGAAGGCACCAGTAATGTCTCTATTATTCCCAGCCCTAAGATTTTAGCAGCCTCTTCTTACTCGTCTTTTCCCAATGATTGGAGGCCCTTTCAGGGTCAGGGGAATGAGACCTGTTGTTGTACTGTATTTGGCATATCGAATACACCACGGGGAGCTTACCAGGCTCTGCCCATGCAGGTAGGATACTCTCAGTAGCTTGCCAGGCTCTCTGAGAAGCATAAATTTATAAGCTTGAGGTAGGAGGACAAACACCGAATGACCTCACTCATCTGTGGTATGTACAATAAATTACACAAGAGGATAGTTACCACTGAATGAGGATGGACCCTAGAATTTAGCTTCCAAAGGTGAGATTTACCTTGCAGTGGGCAGAGAGAATGGAAGGAAAAGATGTGAAAGACTAGAAATTTTACAATTTTACAGGTAATGTTAGTAGAGAGTGTTGGACACATGAAGTAGTCAGGAGATGTAAATTTGTTCATTCAAACCAGAAGCATTGACAACATTAACCTAAGTTTCCTAAACTGCAATTAAATTATAATGAAAATATACTTAAAACTATACTTACTTAAGCCCAAGACACCAAATTTAATTTCACCACATAATCCATTTTGCCCCCTCTCATATAGCTTATCATAAGAAAAACAATCTACTTTAGCCTAAAAAAAGTAAAGTCTAAAGAAATAAAAACACTTCATTTAAAGAAACAATGTTGTTTTCTGGGTAGCTGTTAAGTAGAAGGACTTAAATAGTCTTTCTATTTAAGTTAGCAACCTAAAATCCCTGTCTCTTTATGGACACATGTAGGGATATTCTCTGAAAGTCTGTACTTACATAACATATTACTAAGGGACCTGCATAGTTTCAAATCTGTATGACTATTTTTACATAAACACTGGTGCCTATTCTTTAATGTTTAATGTGGTGTCTGATATGGAAACAGCCAATTATTTCTAAAACTAGAAGGGAAAATGAGGAAATTTTGTTATAACATCAAATAAAGAAATCATCTCAATTTTTAGAACTTGAATTTTATAGTGCTTGAGCAAAGTTAGGTTAAATTAAATTAAATTTTTTAGAGAAGTTTTAATAAACTTTTTCTAGTATTTTTTTCCATCAGACTTTCGAGGAGTGAAGGAAAATATTATTTTATAACATAAAGGCAAGTATTGAGTAATATGTAAACACACATTTAATTAAAATCTATAGCTGCCCAGCTATGTTATATTGTACAAGGTTTCTATTAGATATTGTTTATATCAAATAACCAAAGATAGATTGGTGATAAGGATTAGAGATTATTGACAAAATTAATTTTTACATGTTCATAGAACTGATTCTAAATGCTTGGAAAAATTTTCTGATAAAAGATTGTGGAACAGAGTTTTGGGAAGAGCTCTTGATTGAGTACGGTTTGCCACTTACTACCAACACAGCTACTCTGAGTTATCTGTTCATATTCAGAGTCCAGTGCCCTCATCCCAAAATGGATATAGTCACATGTTTTTAATGAGATTACCGCAAGGGTTCAGTGTAATATACAGGAGTACACTGTGCAATGGGCATTTGGGCCACAATATTTTAGTATTTACTACCTTGCTAACTCAATATACTGAAATATCTAACCACTAGTGACCAAATTAAAGAAAAGAAAAAATTACTTTTCTTAACGCTGGAGCAATAGCACAGCGGGTAGGGCGTTCGCCTTACAAGCGGCCAACATTGCCGACCCGAGTTCGATTCCTCCACCCCTCTAAGAGAGCCCGGCAAGCTACCGAGAGTATTCGATATGCCAGACACAGTAACAACAAAGTCTCCAATGGAGACGTTACTGGACCCGCTCGAGCAAATCGACGATCAACGGGAGGGCCTTTACTTTACTTACTTAACATTGTAATATGAAATTCCTCTGCACAGGCTTTTACCCTTTAAAATTTTTGTTTCCTAGAAGCATGCCTAGCATAGCGGGTAGGGCGTTCGCCTTATATGCGGCCGACCTGGGTTCGATTCCTCTGCAATTTGCATGGCAAGCTACCAATATCGGATAGCCCGGCAAGCTACCAAGAGTATCCCATCCACACGGTAAAGCCTGGCAAGCTCCCCGTGATGTATTCCATATGCCAAAAACAGTAACAACAAGTCTCACAAAGGAGACGTGATGTTACTGGGTCCGCTCGAGCAAATCAATAAACAACAGGAGGACAGTGCTACAATGCTAGATGCATGCCTACTTTTCAACACCATTTTCTCTGTTAAGTTTCATGAAGTACAGCATAAATCTCTGCTCTAATTCAGTTCTACCTTGGAGGTTTATCACTGAAAAGAGAAGTGCTCTACTAAGTCACCTGGACTTCTCAAGTTGAAGAGAATTCCAGGTATTTATAAACCAAGGAAATGAAATATCTTCAAGTGGAAAATAATGCAAACCAGGGCATGCTACATGCTACAAGATGGCAATATATAGATGACCTAGAGTATATCTAATGTGTTTTAAATCTATTATAGAAGCTTAATGTTATGAACATACATGTAGCCAGCTGAGTTTTCTCACAGAAACTGGCTTTAAAATTATTTTTGTATATTCATTATGAACAGGTAAAGGTAAAGGTAAAGGCCCTCCCGTTGTTCGTCGATTTGCTCGAGCGGGCCCAGTAACGTCTCCATTGGAGACTTTGTTGTTACTGTGTCTGGCATATCGAATACGTCACGGGGAGCTTGCCAGGCTCTGCCGTGCAGGCGAGATACTCTCGGTAGCTTGCTGGGCTCTCTGAGAGGGGCGGAGGAATCGAACTTGGGTCAGCCATGTTGGTTGCGTGCAAGGCAAACGCCCTACCGCTGTGCTATCGCTCCAGCCAACAGAAGATGAAAATATGAATTCTCAATGGCACCTTGTTTGGAATGACAGGAAGGACTCATCACTATGTTTTTCTATGTTGTGTGTAAATACAACATAGAAAATACCATTTATTTTTACTTTTGGTCTTGGCTCCATGCCTGGTGGTGTACAGTGCTTACTTGTGGCTTTGTGCTCAGGTATGACTCCTAGCAGTAGTCAGAGAACCATATGCAGGGGTACCTGGGTTGGTCATGTGCAAGGCAAGCATCTTAACCCATGGTACTATATTTCTGCCACTACAATGGCATTTTAATTGAAAGCAAAATATGAGAATGAACTTGAGGAAAATATCTAGGCCTGATGTCATCTTCATCAAACGTAAAAGTGCTTTTGTTCTCCATTCAAAAATTTATTATTTAGCTTTCAGGGACTCATTTATATGTGATAATGTGTGTGAGTGAGTGTGTGTGTGTAATTGTAATTACACCAATGCATCCATGCATAAATGAATGTGTATACCTCTATACTTTGCACTTATTATTTTAGAGTGTGTCTTTTATCTATAGGTTTTGGCCTGTAAACACATCGATGGAAATTTGCCTATAATTACACATTGCAGCCATTCATGACAACATAGCAATTACCTTGAATGGTTATGTTCATGTCTTGAATTAGCTCCTCTTTATAGGGATTGCCTCTGTGTGAGGTTCTCCAAGTGTGTTTTCTGGATAGGGAACTTGTTATAAATTCAATTTCTCTGATTCCACGCTAGCCCTAATGAATCAGAAACTCAAGGTTCAGTATTTGATGGTTCAACAAGCCCTCAGGTGATTCTGATATGCACTTAAATCACTGACACAGCAATTCGACAGGGCTGACATTTCAGTCTATATAAAATGGCTAACATCCATACCAGCCTTTCAGATATATGCTGGAGGCCAGTGCCCCGGTTGACAATGAGTCAAACTAATAGCCACTATGGCTATGAGTCACATGTGTTCTAGTTAGCAATGATTTGAAGCATAGAAGTTACTCAGAGAAGTTTTCAGACTCAATTAAAAGTGATGGTCTAGGAGCAAAGACCCAAACTGTTGGTCTCTGCCTAGTATCTACCCTGTTCTGCCGGGCTTCTCTGTTTCTAGTCCACTCCTTTCTTTGAATGGTGGCCAGCTGCCAGGGTGGCTTCACTTCCCTGGGTCTGTGCCCCACTCCAGGACTAAATAATCACTTTCGGAATGTAGCATTGCACGGTAGCACTGTCCTCCCATTGTTCACCGCTTTGCTAGAGAGGGCATCAGTAACGATTCTATTGTGAGACTTGTTACTGTGTTTGACATATCGAATACGCCACGGGTAAATTGTCAGGCTCTGCCGTGCAGGCAGAATACTCTCGGTAGCTTGCCAGTCTCCCCGACAGGGGCGGGGAATCAAACCCGGGTCTGAATGTAGTGACAGAAAAAAACTATTCTCTTACCTACATTGCCCATCTGCCCAGTGTTCAAAGCTACCTGGATGCCCTGCTCCCATGATAATTGAGAAGCATTTCTCTTGTCCCCTGATGACATTTCTTGTCACTTGTCACAGTGCGTGCAGACATGCACTCCCCTTCTCTTCTTGGGATCTCAACTCATACCTCTCCAAAGTCTAACTCTTTTAATGATTTTACCCTCTAGTCTACTCTGTAACCACGTGTAACAGGGTAGCTGCAATAGAAAAAGAAATCAGATATTTGTTACCTATAATGTAAAAGTAGTGTGCCATTTTCAGTTTTGAAAATATCTATCTTATCATGAAGCAGCAACTGCCTGTTTGATTTCAGTGCTCTGAGAAATTTCTTCATAAAAGAAGATTCAGTTCATGTTAAGGATATAGTATTAAAGTATATACTAACATATAATGTCTGCATTCCTATAAATATGTGAACATAGACTACACTAAAGACATTTCTCTTTCCACAAGAGCAATTTTGAGATCTTTGGAATCCCAAAGAGAGTTTAATTGGACTGTTTATTTCAGCACATAGACTGAACCTTAAGGAACTTCAAAATCTAAGAGTTTGAATTAATTATATCTTGATATTCGATGAAAGCAATTTACTTTGTTTGGAAAAGTTTCATATGTAATAAAATCTTATTTCAAAAAGAATACATGGAAATTTTTGGATAACTTGACAAAGAAAATTATATGCATATGTAAAAATCAATGACATATATTTTCTTATTTTTTCTTCTCAGTCTTTTAAAAATAAATTCTACATACATGTTCAAATCACTTCAATAACAATGATGGTTCTTGGGTGAAATGAGTCACAAAAGCACACCCAGAAACAGTGTGGAATATTAGGCCAATAATCTAAAGACCTCTTCTTGATGTTGCAGAGTTGTTATGAGGCCTGTTAGAAAAAAGTTCATTGAGGATGACTATAAACTATGGGAAACTGCAAGTTTGAGTAATGATTCAATTTTCCTTGTAATATCTTCTACTAAGGTTGCTTTGTTTATTTTTCATAGAAATAAAATGACTTTTATGATGCTTAGTGTTATCATTTTTTACTTTTAGAAAAACAATTGTATCACTCAATTTCAGAGTTACTTACATAAAGCTTAATCTTGGAGAGGCAAAGAGCAAAGGACACAGTATATGAACAAAAAGCAAGCAAGGTTGTAATTCTGTTGACAATCTGTATGGTCTTATAATAAAATATGATTACCACCAATTTGAATAATAAATAATCCACCCACCACCCTCAGATACAGTATACACAGGTACTGATTTAAAATTTGTAGAATGATGAAACATTAATCTTTCATGCCAAAAAATGATTAATCAATGAAAACATGCATATCTTAACTCAGGGCACTAGTAAAACTATACTTAATTCTAAGAATTAAAATTTCTCACAGGACTCTCTACTAAACACCTGATCATTCTGTACTCTGAGAACTCTTCAGTTTTATGAATGATTTCACCAATGTTTCCCACTTCTCTAAGTCAGACACTGGATTTTCAGAAAAGATAAGATCCTGGGAAAAATAACCTCCATTGTGTACAAGGTATGGGTTTCTGGTGTTCTAACCAGAATGTAATGAGAATATTCCTATGCATAAAAGTTCAGATATTATTTTATTCACTTTGGACAGCTCAGCAATAAAAAGGCAATGTTTTCTTTCACCCCAGAGAATTATCATATAGTTTGGTTTGCTTATCTTAACACATCAGTTTGTGATGACCCAAAATAGAAATTCATGGAAAAGAAACACCTCAAAGCCATGTAAGAGTCAGGGATTCCATAGAGTATTCTAGAGGCAAATTGAAAGTTGGAAACTTGAAAAGAGCTTAATAAGCAACATTAGATGATGATTAGGAGAAACCCATTGATAATAAGCTTTTATACCTATAATACAAAGAAAGAGATATTAAAATAGCTACTAGAATTCAGAAGAAAGCTTTTTAGGGAAAGATTCAGATTAAACAACAGAATATCAGCATGAATGCTGCATGATTTGAGGGATTCTAAAGAAACCCTAACTCTACTCCCACGAAGCTTTCTAGGGGCTGACCCAACTTGATCTCCAAAGTAGGGACTACATTGTCTTTGTATAATTTTTCAGTCAATATCACTACTTTGACAACATTAATCCTTCCAATCTATGTACAGGGGACGTCTTTTTATTTCCTTTTATCCTATTTTACTTAGTTTAGTTGTGCTTTATAGTTTTCCTTTTATAAGCCATTTACCTCCTTCATTATGGATACTTCTCAAAAAAGTGTAGGAAGTGAGTATCCACAGGATGTAAGCAGTCCCACTTCTTGATATCTACCCCGAGGTCCCAAAAATCTATTCAGAAAAAAAATTGCACTCTTATATTCATTGTATTACTATTAACAGTAACTGGAATTTGGAAACAACTCACATGTCAAAAAACAGATGAGTGGATAAAGAAACTGTGGTACATATACACAGTGGAATACTACTCAGTTGTGAGAAATGATGAAATCATAAAATGTGCTGCTAAGTGGATGTAACTGAAGTGTCATGGTAAATAAGGTCAGTCAGAAGGAGAGAGACAGACACAGAATGATCTCCCTCACATGTGGGATATAAAGAAACATGGCAGGGGAATTAACAAATGCCAAAAGAAAACAAAAACTGAGAATCAGTCTTCAACAGGAAGTTTACCAGGATAGGGAGATTTGGGGAAGAAATGGCACCATGACAGTATTGGAAGAAGCCAACACTCTGTAAGGGTTTGATATTGAATTGCTTTATAAATGAAACCCCAAAGAATTGCTAACGATTATAGCATTGCACTGTCCTCCCATTGTTCATCGATTTGCTCGAGTGGGCCCAGTAACATCTCCATCATGAGACTTACTGTTTCTGTGTTTGGCATATTGAATGCATCATGGGTAGCTTGCCAGGCCTTTCCATATGCAAATGACTATGCCTAAAAAATAAAATGAAAAGAAATTAAAAATTATAAATGTTACGTGAATCAGTGATTCATTCCACCCCTTGACATCTATCTCAAGAAAAAAAAACATTAATGTATACCTATGTTCATTGCTGTTCTACTTACAATATTTAAGATATGGGGGGCCTGCTCGAGCAAATCGATGAACAATGGGAGGACAGTGACAGGAAAAAATCCATTGAAGAATCTCTGGTATATGTACACAATGGAATGCTACTCAACTATCAGAAAGGATGAAACCTTGCCTTTTGTTACTACTGGGATAGAGGTTGAAGGGATTTTGTTAAGTGAAAAAAGAGAGGGAGGGCAAATGCTAGATAATATTACTCATGTGATGGATAAGGAAACAAGTAAAGCAAGGTAACGGAAAATATCTAATGACAGCAAACTCTTGCACTTTGTGTACAGAACTGAGGTTCTCAGCAGTGTGGGAAGGATGAGAGTGGAGGAAGAGGCAGATCGGAAGACTTGAACAATTTGATGGTATGCGGGGTGGGAGGGAACTGGGAACAGTATCTTTGTATACCAAAGGAATAAATGAAAATGCTATTATTATCGCATTACTTTAATTATAATTACTAAAAATAAGGATTGAAATACCTGGCAAGCAAATAAATAAATAAATAAAAGGTAAAGGTAAAGGCCCTCCCGTTGATCGTCGATTTGCTCGAGCGGGCCCAGTAACGTCTCCATTGGAGATTTTGTTGTTACTGTGTTTGGCATATCGAATACTCTCGGTAGCTTGCCGGGCTCTCCGAGAGGGGCGGAGGAATCGAACTCGGGTCGGCCATGTTGGCCGCTTGTAAGGCGAACGCCCTACCCGCTGTGCTATCGCTCCAGCCCAAATAAATAAATAAATAAATAAATAGAAGCACATGAATCTATTGGAAATAAACTGAATGTATTAGCATATTTAATTTTTGCAGATTGTTTTTGAATTTTATGCAACTGATTAAATTTCTAGTTTGGTAAAAATTAGTAACTCTCTTTTATCTAACTTTACATGCTCTTTTGTATTTATTCAATAAAATTGTCTTATGCATCACATAAAAATAACTGGTTTTTTTTTGGCAAGCTACTCTCAACTTTATTTATTTAGTGAATCATAGTGAGATACACAGTCACAAGGTTGTTCATGATTGGGTTTCGGTCATGTATTATTCCAACATCCATGTCTTCACCAGTGTACATTTCCCACCACCAATGTCCCAAGTTTTCCTCCTGCACCTCCCCACCACCTGCCTCTGTGGCAGGTACTTATCTCTCTCACTCTCTCTCTTTCTGACTGGTTGACTTTGAAAGATAAAAACATCTCATCTCATCATAAAATGGGGAGAAGAAATGAACAGAAAATTTCTTAAAGAAGAAATTCAAATGGCCAAAGGCATCTAAAAATGCTTTACATCATTAGTCATCAGAGATATGCAAATAAAAACAACAATGAGATATTATCTCACATCACAGATACTGGCCCACATCCAAAAGAACAAATAGTAAACGGGAACGTTCACTGGTCCAGCGTTCTTGGAAAACAATATGGACATTCCTCAAAAAGCTAGTCTCCTCCATTTGACCTAGCCATACTAATTGTGGGAATATATGCTGGGGTACCCAAAACCCAGCAGAAATGCTCCCTGTATTTCTATGTTAATTTTACCTATCCACAAGAGGCAGAATCTGGAAACAACCTGACTGCCCAAGAACAGGCAACTGTATAAATTAACTATGGCACATCTACTGAATACAATACTACGTAGCTGTTAGGAAAAATAAAGTCATGAAATTTGCTTATAAACGGGTGGGCATAGTAAGTATCATGCTGAATGAAATAGGTCACAATGAGAGAAACAGAAATAGAATGACTACACTCATTTGTGGAATATTAAAAAAGTAGTATGAAACTAATATCCAAGGCCACATAATACAGGGGTCAGAAGGACTGGTCAATGGTTGAAAACTACCCACAAGTGTAGTGTGTGGGGGGCAATGGGTAGTTAGGTTAGAGAAGGTTCTTGTATGACAATAATACTTAGAAATGATCACTCTAGACAAGACCTGAGTGTTGAAAGCAGGTCAAGGGTTATACATGATAACCTTTCAGTATCTGAATTGCAAACCACAATGCCCAAAAGGAGAGAGGGAGTGAGGGATGGAGAGAGAGAGAAAGAGAGAGATTGAATTTTATTATCAAGAAAACCTCAAGCTTTTTTCCTGGAAGAACAGACAAAAACATACACACACTCACCTGTAAATCTCTGCAAGACTTCAACTATATTACTTTTCAATAAATATTTGTTGAAAGGGTTATAATCACATCAATGTAAAGATAGAGGAGCTGAGACATTGGACTGACCTCTGATTGATTCCTACATGATCCTCCAGCATCAACAAATGCATCCCTGGAGATTTCCAGCACCAGTCAGTCTACATAATCCCTGGCACCTCTGGGTCCAAGCAACATCACATTGTCTAGCTCTATCATTGAACTACCATTCCTATTGGCTGGAAGAAACTCTTGGTTTTCCGAGTACTGCCTGAAAACACTACCCACTGTCAACAAAAAAAATGGAGACTCAAGCCAAAGTGGTAGTACCGCAGATAGGGAGCTTGCCTTGCTCACAACAGACCAGTTGGATCCCTAGAGCCCCAAATGGTCCCTGAGTCCAACCAAGAGTGATCCTTGAATTCAGAGATAGAACTAAGCACTGGGTACTATCAGGTGTGCCCCCACATTACCCCCAAAAGACGGGAACTGTCATACAGAAGATATTTAATTGCCTTCATTAAATTTTCTAACATCCATAAATTCACCAAGCTCCCCCATTGCAGCACTAGTTAAATGCTTAATTAGTTTTTAACAGTAAGTAAGCAAGGTCCCTGTCTTTGGGGATTACTTTGCACAAGAAGTAAAATATAAACTGTTCGTACTATCCATTATGACCAGGCTCAATGTGCAGGGGAGTGTAAAAAAATGTGCTCTGGGAAACAAGGTTGGATAGGGCAAGAAGAACAATCCCACACATGAACACCGCAGATGCTAGAGAAATGAAATCAAGTATGTTAGAAAGGGTATTCTGAAAAAAGGATGCATTTTCCTAAGACACAAATTACAGCCATGAAAAATATTTCAATTAGTATTCAAAAGAGCGACCAGACAATGGGTGTGCCTAATAACCAGGGCAAGAGAACTAGGAAGAAAAATAAGAATAACAAGTTTGGGGTTGGGGTTTGTTGCTCTAAAAAAATCAATTAAAATATCTCATGAACATAAGGGAGATTTAATTCATGTTTACATTAATAGTAAGGATGTATAAGTTAATTCAGTTATTCAATACTGTAAGTATGGGGTTGTAGAAAATAATAATTAATAATAATAATAATAATAATAATAATACCTTTTGGTTTATTGCTAATCAAGATGACAAAGATAATGTGTAGGTCACTGTACCTACCGCTTTCTAACATGATATTCAGATTTTATAATCTATTTGGAATTCAGTTTCTTAACTTGAAAGAGGACTGCTTAGTAATACTGAGAAGTACTACTCAGTAATACTCAGTAATGCTCAGTAATACTCAGTATTACTCAGTAATACTGAGAAGACTAGCCAGAGGCTCAAAACTTTGTCATACATGTTTCTTGCTGTTATTGTACACATATTTAACACTTGTGATTTCCTTTTGTGGGAGGGATTGATTGTATCCAAACTACAACAGAATTGTTCAAGTTACTGCTTTTATTAAAGTCATTTTCCCACAACTTTTTGATTGCAGTGAAGAACCTCATCAACATTGGAATTTCATTATATCAATAACAATATTTAAAGAGACAAACTACATAAACTGTCCTTTACTGCTCATTATTGACTTTGTTGTTGCTTATAAGGAATGCCACCTTGCAAGGAATTCTAGCTACTTTAGTCTCCTGTACCAGGTATAAGACAGTGACATCTATCTGTTGAATAATGGGATTCTGGGTATCCTGTATCTCTGAAAGGCTTATTGACAAAAATGAGAAATTGTCCTGTTTCTGTTTTAAAATGAATATTAAATCAAGACGGCCCAGCAAAACTTAATATTTCTCTTCTATTTAAGCTGAGGACATTTTTCAGTGATTTTATTTTTATTTTTAGCAACCCATGGCACCAACTAGAGGTTTCAGCTGGGAGCCTTAATCTGAAAGCAGATTTATTTTGATACCAGTTCTTCCACTAACCAAATAGTATTAAAATCATGTTATCCCATAATTTTAAGTTTAAAAAAAGTTTCTCTTGGAAAAGTACTTTTCATCAGTGAATGGAAAATTTCGGAATGTTTCCTTTTCTACTTTTAGACATATCTTCTATCGTATCTGTAACTAGAGATAATTGGGACTCTTTATATAATGTTATGAGTATACTCAAAGATTCTAAAATGTGAAACAGCAGCTTTCTGATTTCAATTTTATATTAAAAATTATTATATTCCACTTAAGCAGGAAACAGTTTATTAAAATGACCAAAGTATCAAATTTAAAGAAACATCAAATAATCAGGTACAAAAGAACTTTGCTCATATAAAGTTAAAATAAGATAATCAACATATCCTATAATAGAATTAATCATCATAAAGTATCATATATAGTGTAAATACATAGATAATACTTTATGAGCAAGTCTTATCAATCATAACATAGCCCTTAGTTTTCTGAGAAGCTTTGAGTTTCAGATCCCTAAGTTGTAATAAAATCTCAGATAAGGAAACAAAATATAGCATGGAATAACTCAGCAATCAATCATTCTGTACCTCATTTCAAATTGTGTTACTGCTTTGAAAAAACTCTAATGTGTTTTAGTATAATTTATTTTTCATTGCCTGCTACTGTAAGAAATATTCAAAGAGCCTTTGGTATAATAAAATAGTTGTTGGATAAGCTTTCTATGATGAACATAATAATGAGAATCTGATAAAAAAAATTTACACTTGTCTCTTAAACATCCTTGAGAAGTAAAAGGAAGTATAGTTTTTCAAGCTAACAGCTAAATCTAAACCACTGGGACAATTTTAAAGGGAAGAATGTAACAATTACTAATAATAGTAAAATTACTTCTACTAGTTGAATAGAAAATCTACTGTACTATTCTGTATGTTTTCATCTAAAATACTTAAACTATTAATTTAAACAAAGGTACTGGTGTAGGGAGTATGGATTTGAAAGCAGTGGGTCCTAGAAAAATATATCATGAATGTATCTGACAACTGCGAATTTAACATTGTATGTTCAATTATACACTTCTAGGACAGTTTGTATTCAGACTTTTCTTTGCATGGCTCAATCAACTACAAACTCCTCTGCCTTCTATTTCTACTTAAACCAATTTTTTCTACTTTCTATATGACTTCATTTTGTAATTTTCACTTGTCATTCTAGTACTCAAAAGAGGGTCTATCTGAGCCCTATTATATTGAGAGTAAGATAATTTGTTGTTGTTGTGGGAAGCTATGAGAGATATTTAGCATCTTCCTGGTGCCTGTCCACTAGCTGCCAGAAACAGGACCTAGAGATAAAAGGAAAACTCAGATACGATCAAATATTCTTTATCACTCCTAGAGATAAAAGGAAAACTCAGATACGATCAAATATTCTGCTGGGGGGACAGAACATCCTTCTTGAGAACCCAATATTAGAGGAGGTGGTGTACATGACACCATGTTTACTTCTAAATATGTGATTTATTGAATGTGACTTTGTTCATATTAATATTTGTTGTGAATTTAGAGTAAGGATTTATTCTGTTATTGCAGCACAATGCTAGAATATTAAACTATTATAATTTGAGCTATTTTTTCACTCAAGAAGTTGACAATATTTTTATTTCATATTAGTTTGTTTACCAATATATAGAAGAAGCGAAGAACATAGCATTTTTCCAACTGACAGGCTTCATTTGAACTCTGGTTTATAACTTTATAATGGAGTTAAATCCCTGCATTTTTTAAACTATTACAAAAGAATGTTTGTAAATCTATTTAAAAAAGAAAAAAAGTAAAATTGGGGAGAAAGGACCAATATTTTAGAAATGGAGAGAACAAAAAGAAAGTAAGTATATAGACCTTTAGAACTGTTTTTTTTTCTTTTTCTTTTTCTTCTTTTTTTCCCCTTCGGTCACACCTGGGGAAGCACAGGGGTTACTCCTGGCTCTGCACTCAGGAATTACCCCTGGGGGTGCTCAAGGGACCATATGGGATGCTGGGAACCAAATCCAGGTCTGCTGTGTGCAAGGAAAACTCCCTACTAGAACATTTTTAAGACAAAAGATCATGAAAGATACTTTATTTACATATTTTGAATTGTTTTGCAAGGCTATTATAATTAAAACTGTGTGGTACTGGAATAATAATAGACTTGTAGACTAATGACACAGAATCAAAGGTCCCAAGACAAACTCAAATTTATGGATAGATAATCTATGACAAAGGAGCTGAGTGCATGAAATGGAACAAGTAAAGTCACTTGTGCATATGTTTGGAAATCTGGATAGCCATATGCAAAAGTATGAAGCTGCTACCATGTCTCACACTACTCAAGTTAAATCAAAGTGAATTAAAAACCTCAAAATTAGATCATAAACCATTAAATGCATTGAAGAAAACATGTAAATACATCCAGGCAAGATAAAATAGAAGAATTTTCAATGACTTGACTCTACATACAAAGATATATTTGTACACTAGCCAGAATATAGAAAAAAATACAAATATCCAAGTACAGATGAATGGATCAAGAAGTTGTGGGACATGTCTTTATAGCTGCAATGTGGATAGAACTAGCTGTCTAGTTGTGCAAAATAAGGAAGAAGGGAAGAACAAATATGGTATGTTCTCACTCTTCCAAGGCCTATAGTGTGTAAAAATAAGAACATAGTACTGAACAATGATACAGTGGAATATAGAACCAAATTGGAGCAGGGAGAGATAAGACCAAAAAAGACAAAGACAGTGGGAAAGGGTTGTGGCCCTTTGGTGAGGGGTACACAGGAACTCTGTATACTTGTGTATGCATAATGTATACAATCATAAATTTTAACACTATCATAACTCCCTAAAGTGAGCAAAATAAAATTTAAAAGAATAAACCAAAGAAGCTTTCCATACTTACAAATCCTAAAAGTTAAATTAAAGTAAAATGATTCCATAACATGCTGCTGAAAATTGTATTTCAAGTTACATATGGTTACTATATCAATATTTGAAAGCCACTAAATTAAACAAAAATAATTGGATTTTGAGTCACAGCTGGCTGTGCTCAGGGCTTATTCTTTGTTCTGTGCTCAGAGATCACTCCTGGCATAACTAGGGGACCTTATGTACTGATGGATATCAGACCCAGATTGGTTGTGAGCAAGGTAAGTGGTCTGCACCCTGTACTTTTGCTCCAGCCCCTAAAATAAAAAATAATTAAAAAATAAATATTTAAATCAAAAGGCAAAAAACTTCAAAAGTCATTCTTTTTTCTTTAGACTTAGTATCTACACAAATTTTCTAGCACAGACAGAGAAAAAGACAGAAAAAAGGTTGAGACTGAAATTTTTATCAAAAGAGAAGTGAAACAGATAAAAATATTTAATAAAAATTAAAGAAGTAAAGTATAAATACTTTTAAAAGCATATATATGTTTCTAACTCTGAATCTTTATACATAAAACATTGATTGGTTAAATAACATTTTAATAATTCCCTGTTGGACCTGCATGATAGTACAACTGGGAGGGCCTTTGCCTTGCACACAGCCGACCTGGGTTCAATCCTCGGCATCCCATGTGGTTCCCTGAGCACCACTAGGAGTGATTCCTGAATACAGAGCCAGGAGCAATCCCTGAGCATCACTGGGTATGACCCCAAAATTTAAAAAAATTAAAAAAAATTAATTCCCTGTAGTTTTAGACAATAATATCACTGTAAAATGTAAGTTAGAAATTAAGAAGAACAACAAAACTCTGCATATTAATGGTCATAAAGTAAATGGTAAGTTGTAAGTTTTTTCCAAATAATGTTCACTTACTCTTCTGCATTTTATTAATTACTTGAAAAATATATATGTTCACGCACACATATATATGAACATAGGACTTTTTCTAGAGAAAAAGCTTAACTGACACTATTCAGATGTGTAAACTTATCAACAAGAAATTATGCACAGAATTCATAAGCGTACAGAATATAAATAAAGCTGCGGAAGAAAGGAAGGAAAATCCCTACAACTACATCCTTCAGAAAGCCAGAATTTGAAGACAGTTATAAAGGGAACATTAATGCTTTCCTCTTCCCTGTCAGAGTCTGCACTCCCAAATCTGGAAGTAGAAAGGCATTCAGAAGAGGGTAGGGAAAGGATAAAAATATTTAAATCCTTAGTCTTCAGGATGAAGGCTCAGACTCTCTCAGGCCTCTTTTCTTTTATATTTGATGGAGTCTTCCCGAGGCATTTGTAGGTGATAAGGAAGACACGGAGGAAATAAAAACAAGTATCTGTGGAGCACGACTGAACAGTTATTGGAGGAAACGCAGACACTTCAAAGTCAGAAAGCATGAGTAAAAAGGAAAATAAAAGAAAATAAAAACCAAGACTTAAGTGTTGCATTAAATTGGGGAAGTTATTGGAATAATAACATTAACAGATCTTGTTCTTTTTTACTCACATCCAAATGTCTTTTATGTTGCTATATAGTACATCTAATAAAAAAGAGCTAAATTCCACTTGCGAAAATTATATGCAAATGTATGATTTTGAGCCAAATTTATGATAAACCCTGAGCTGTATATCTTATGAGAGCAAAACAAAAGTTTTAAAAACACATTCACTGGGAGCAAAGCTATGACATTATGCAGTGTATTAGAACTGCATTCAGATTGATAAAGTTCAGAAGATCCTTGATGGTTAATGAATTCAGGGAATATTTTGAACATTACTGTATAACTTGAAAACTCATCTTGAGCTGAGCTCAGTTCTCATCTTCTGTAATATCCAAAGATGTGACTTGAGTTCCCTTATCTCAATAAAAGGAACATTTTTGCTGTTTAATTGAAAGTATGGGAAAGGTTAAGTGACCTACTTTGGCAATTTGTATGCAGTTAGAAAAATAAAGGTATCCATGAAGAAGTACAAATAATTCTGGAGCATTTCCATCACAGGAAACAAAATCCAAGGATCTCTCATGAATGATGACATCACCCTCATATAGTTTCATTATTTCTATAGTGAAAATTTTTTTATGGTCTTTCTTTGAATAATATGGACATTATTTGTTATCTTCCAGAATTTCCAGATATCAAATGCCTATAACTTCCAATAAATAATAAATGACAAAACAACTTGAAAAAAAAAGGTTTTTTAATGGTAATATCTTAGAAACTTATGATGTGAAAATTTTGTCACATGAAAAGAATTTGAATTTCAAATAAAATATTTTGTCTTGGTCTCTTTCAAAATAAAAGATGCATAATTTTTCTATATGGAATCAAATACAGTGAAATTCCCTTTTTGGAAGTCTACAGCAGGAAGTCTTACATTTTAAGTCAGACTTTGGAAACAAATGCCACTTTTAGAAGTTACGAAGATCAGCAAATACTAAATATTTTATTTTAATTGAAAATAATTTTCACAATTATGCATATACAAAACTAGATTTTACTAAATTTATAGTAAACCACTAATCTGAGTCAACCTTTCCATATAGTTTTACTATTAAAATATTCAAATGTAATAAAAAATTATTTCTACATGTATGATTGATGTATGTTATAAAAACCTGGTAACAATCCTCATTATTCTTATGTTACACTTCATCATAGTAAAATTCAGTAGTATTACTTACAATAATTTTTATGCTGAATTTTAGGTAAGTATTCAGTTTGCTTTTTTCTCACATTTGATACATTACTTACTCTGGGTGGTTTGTGTGTCTATGAATTTCTTTATCAAGGCATCGGTAGTTTGAGTATAAAGACTGAGAGCATATTTCAGGGACTGAAGATCTGGGCTTTTCTCCAAGAAAGTCTTTTTCAGACCATTTCCTCCTGCATGGAAGTATTGCTAGAAAAGAAAAAAAAAATAACAGGAGAGACATTTAAGAAGATTTAATGAAGTAGGGATTTTCTTGCTCACATAGTGAAGTTCAAATGGAGTTGCACAGTTTGATCAATGTAAATAAATAAAAAGAGATAGTGTTACTATTTATCCATGGCTAAGTCAACACTAATTCAGACTGACTATATCTCAGAAATTATGCACTATGTCACAAAGATCCATGAAGCTTAAGATTTTCCTTCTCATTCCAATTTTAGTTAGGCAAATGGGATAATGAATGATGGTTCTAGTTAATAATCATGGAATTCATTTTTGATTTCTCTTTTCAGAACATAAAATATACCCAGAATTATCAAAAATTCACATAAGGTAGCTTCTTTCTTTGTATTTTCCAGACATTAGTTCTAGATTCTAGGATAGCTATCTGCTGTTACTATCATCACCCCCTCTAACAGTGTAATGGTGCAGATATAAGCTCTCATAAAGATGCAAGAGTGATCCTTGGAAATTCAGAAATCTTAAACTTTGAGACAAATGAAATATGCATGTTTGACAAACGTAGTAAAAGACCCCTTTTGGCTACTACAACATACTAAAAGAGAAGATAGTAAGATGTTTGCTTTTTGGTAATATGGCCATTGAAGAATATTAGTGCTCTGCATGGTAGATATCTATAGATACAGGATAAATCTAAAGATTTTTCTATCCATGTATAGCTGTATGTATAGATGTATAGATGTATCCATGTACACATCATCCATGATGTACACATCCATGTACACATCATCCATCATCCATGATGGGGCTGCAGTGGTAGGATAGCAGCTAAGGTTGCTTTGGATACTGCCAATTCTCCTTTGATGCCTAGTACTGCATAATTTCCTATAAACACTTCCAGGAGTTGTTCATGAGCACAGCAGGATGTGGCCTACCACTCAATAAATAAAATTATCTTTTCTGTTAAGTTTTCATAAGTGGTTGTCTCAATCTTTGTGCCAACAGTGCTAAACTATTCTCATTGAAACCTACTACTATGATAGATGATTTTCATAGAATAAGTGCTTTGAGACAACCAAATGTATCATTTTGATACTCCTAAATGAGTATTTATCATCCCTCTACCTAGCTCCTTGAACATTTTGATGTGAAACAACTCAATAAACTGATAAATAATAATGATCTCAATTTTCTTTCCTACTTGAAGAAACATGCAGGAAAAAATGGCACTTTAGGCATCTGAAAGTACTATCTTTTATTTTTTTTCTTTTTGGGTCACACCTGGCGATACTCAGGGATTACTCCTGGCTTCGCACTCAGGATTAACTTCTGGCGGTGCTCATGGGACCATATGGGAGGCTGGGAATTGAACCCGGGTTGGCCGCATACAAGGCAAACACCCTACCCACTGTGCTATTGCTTCAGCCCCTGAAAGTAACTTTCAAAGAGAAGATTCAAAAGGAAGACCAGAGAAAGTAGACAATGGGACGATGACTTGAAAACTATCTGTGGCAATTCTTTTCAAGGCTAAAGCTTATTGCCATTTAGAATTCCATGACTGTAGGTCTGTGCAAAAACAAGCAGTGATAGAAACTACATACGGTTGTGATAGGTTGGCACAGAGAAACAGAGGAGCCCTTTCTTTTAAGATGTAACAAAGACATAGTGTCTGAAATTTTATTCTGCATCATCATCTCATAAAAATATTGTAATGTTTTCACATATATAACACATGGCTGGAGCAATAGCACAGCGGGTAGGGTGTTTGCCTTGTATGCGACCAACCCGGGTTCAATTCCTCTGTCCCTCTCAGAGAATCTGGTAAGCTACTGAGAGTATCCCACCCGCATGGCAGAGCCTGGCAAGCTCACTGTGTTGTATTTGATATGCCAAGAACAGTAACAAGTTTTACAATGGAGACGTTACTGGTGCCCGCTCGAACAAATTGATGAACAGCAGGAGGACAGTGCTACAGTGCTATATAAAACATATTGAAGGCTGTGAGTCCAAGATAATGTCTTGAGGAAGGAACTTTTGCCAGTGTTTTTGAGTCTTGTTCTGAGACTCTTAGAAGAATGGAGAGATACTTTCTGGAAGTCTGTTTCCTGGAACCAAGGGGCCATCATATGAAATAAATCCATCTAAAAAGACTGAACAAACAAAGCATTGCCTCTGAGCAAACATAGCACAACCAGATTCTTTGAATGGAAGCCCATTCTCTGGCATAATGTTGCCAAGACAGTCTCCAGTCTTATCAAACTGGAGCATAAATGATTTGAAAAAGCGATAATTAATAAAAGAAGTTACATTTCGGGATCATTGAGTTCTGTGAAAAATTGTGAAAAAGTGCTAAAATGAGCAAAAATTACTAGTGGATTCTTTCCCAATACACCCAACCATGTATCTTCATTGTTTTACTCTATCCCCTACCACTATTTAAAGTTCTATAAATCATACAAAATTAGTAATACCATTATTATTATAATAATGGAAAAACTGTGCACAGACATTGAATTGACTATTTCAGGTTGGATGCCTATTGACTAATGTTCTTAGATTTGCTTGATCTCCATATGTACATGTACTTTTGCTTTCTTTGTTGATTGTCATTTTGTATGGTTTCGGAACTTTCCTTTGAACTAGGTCTAAGATGTTACTGGTATCCTTAACTGATGATTCAAATCAGTGGTTCTCTGTAAACTGCTAGAATATTTTCTGAATCAGCAAGACAGTGAGGTGAACAGTAAGATGTTTGTAAGGACAGAAATGATGCACTCATCTTTTGAACACAAGATGTAAAGGAGAGAGTTAAAGGTAAACCCAAGACAGAAGATAAAGTGCTTGAAGAGAAAGCAAATTAGTTACAGGTACTAAGAAGAAAGCTCCTTCAGTGAATACAGACCACTTATTCCAGAGACGAGTCATCCAAAGTGTGAGGAAATGATTCCTATAGTTACAAAGAGGTAAAAGGTAAAGGCCCTCCCGTTGATCATCGATTTGCTTGAGCGGGCCCAGTAACGTCTCCATTGGAGACTTTGTTGTTATTGTGTTTGGCATATCGAATACTCTCGGTAGCTTGCCGGGCTCTCCGAGAGGAGCGGAGGAATCGAACTCGGGTCGGCCATGTTGGCCGCTTGTAAGGCAAACGCCCTACCGCTGTGCTATCACTCCAGCCAGAGGCAAACTCATTAAAACACTATAGAAGGTTTCCACAGTGTTCTGAAGCCGGGCCATCTTTCAACACATTATCCTCTTTCAACACATATCATCAGCAAAACAGAGATCAAGTTATTGTATTTAGTTCTGACACTGCTAGAGCTCCTAACAAAATGGAGAATGGACCTGCATTTTACTTAGGCACAGGTTATGCTTTCTTTGAACGTAATAAATGTGAGTCTTCTGTGGGGAATTGAGTGTTTGGGTTATTTTCCTTGTCTCACTATTTACAGTTTAGTGTAGTTGAGTTGGTCTCCAAACATTATATGAAAGAACTGTGTGCTAGAGAGGAATTCGTAAAAGTGGAGATCAAAAGTATTCTTATGTCTACGTACAAGAGAAATTTTATTTAACTGTGATGATTATATATCATTATGATGATATTGATTTATGATATCTATATTGTGTCTGATTTTCTATTCTTTTATCTTTTCCTTTTATTAATATTAGGTAAAGGTAAAGGTAAAGGCCCTCCCGTTGATCCTCGATTTGCTCGAGCGGGCCCAGTAACGTCTCCATTGGAGACTTTGTTGTTACTGTGTCTGGCATATCAAATACTCTCGGTAGCTTGCCGGGC
Source organism: Sorex fumeus (assembly GCF_029834395.1). Taxonomy (NCBI): domain Eukaryota; kingdom Metazoa; phylum Chordata; class Mammalia; order Eulipotyphla; family Soricidae; genus Sorex; species Sorex fumeus. Next base: position 11,222,508 of record NW_026606086.1, on the reverse strand, counting down.
TCTCCAAGAGGGGCGGAGGAATCGAACTTGGGTCGGCCATGTTGGCCGCGTGTAAGGCGAACGCCCTACCCGCTGTGCTAAAAAATAATGTAAAAGTACTGTTATTTGTTCAGCCATTAATTGATTGAATTTGGCACAAACTCCACATTACTTTTTTATTTTACTGTATCACCATGGGATAGAGTTACAAGACTTTCATATTTGAGATTCAGCCATACAATGATGCAACACCCATCGCTCCACCAGGGCACATTTTCCACCACCAATGTCCCAAGCATCAATCTCCCTCCCCCTCCACACACATACACATTGCAGTCCTCACCCTGCCTCTATGGCAGACAATTTCCCCAATACTTTCTTTCCAATTTGGGACATGCTCTGCTCAAATTTTCCTACCACCATTCAAGCCTAACTACCAGGAGCAGATGCTAGACAATATATTTTCCATAGCTCATTTTGAATATCACGAGAGCTTGCACAACCACAATTGTAAATGTAAATTTCTAGATTGTAAATTGTTGGGTTTCAGAGACATATCTGTATGGCACTAAACCATTTTGGTATTCAATTGGGACTCTCTTGGCCAGGGTTGTTGGTGCACCAAGATGGCATCCGGAGGCAAATTGTGGATGTTACAGCCAGTCTTCTGGGCGGGCAGGGACCCGGGAAGTGACAACCCAGGTCTTCTGCCACTATGCGGCCTGGAGATTTATTCCTGGAACCCACATATCTGGGCCATGCTTGTGGAAGCTCTTGGTCACCAGGATTCCATCAGGAGTAGGCGGGGAGACTGCACCTGCTCCATCTAGGCTGCCCTGGTGATATTGGCTTGGTATGGGGCCCGGAGAGATCTCTGACACTGTGGTGCCTTCCAGGACCTGCCTCTGTGTCTTTTGGCCAGGGCTGTTGGCATGCTAAGATCCACATTATAAAATTTTCAGCAGATTATCCATCCTGAGCAGAGGAGTCATGCTTGGGATATGGTGGCAATTTTGGATTGTGGAAGCAAGTGGCTGCTGGGGGCTCTGCTTGGGTGGGCACAGGTCAACCCACCCCCTCCAATTTATTCCAGTCTGTTCAGCCATGTATGGGTCCGAGCTTAACTGTGGCTTTTTGATCTCTTTTGAGATTCATTTAAGGGTCTCTGAGGCAAGACCAATAGTAGAGCTTACAGGGTGGCACGAGAGTTGGTTCGTAGGGTTGACTGCCAGTGCTTCCATGTATGTTGGGAAGTGGGGGAGGTAGCCAATCCCAACTCTGAGTGAGCTTGTATAGCTAAGCCGGAGGTTGTTTGTGGGTGTGGCTCCCACATACCTAACTTTTGGCCATTTAATTTTTTGGTAAACTTGGTCCCATGTTGTTGGGTTCTAGCCAAAGGCACAGTGGCAATTTGGGGATATCAAGATGCCTGAAGGAACTATCAGGCTGCTAATGCATTTGCCCCATAGGTACAGGTTGACCTGCTGGTGTCACCATACCCCCAATTACTTTGTTTAAAAAAAATTGTTTATTATAGCTTAAGACATGCTTACAATAGTGTTAAAATTTATAGTTTTGACTGACAGCCCAAGAGTACAGATACATCACAATTTAAAAGATTTATTAGATAAAAAATACACGAGTTTTGTTAAGGGGAAAAACAGAATTTGTATTCCTTTTACTTACTAAAATATTTTGATGTTTGGGGGTACTATTTCAAATGGAGCAGTCATTACATTTATTTCTCTTTGGGGTCACTAATTTTATAGATGAATGAAAAGATTGTTTTGTATAGATCTTGTAGACTGCTACTTGCTAAACTGACTTATTGTAACTGAGTGATTTTTAATAGTTTCTATTTATATTATCATTTCATCTGCAAATAGTGGTAGTTTAAGTTTGTCTTTTCCAAATTGGATTCATTTGTTCTTTTTCTTGCTTGATTTCTGTGGTGAGGGTACTAGATGTTCTGAGCATTAGTGAAGAAATTGGACATCCTTGCATTGTTCCTGTCTCAGTTTTTCAGCATTAAGTATGAAGTTGAATGTAGGATTGTTGTAAATGACTGTTATGATGTTATATCCATATTGTTTGGATTTTTTTTTGTCTTTTTGGGTCACACGCAGCAATTTTTAGGGGTTAATCCTTGCTCTACACCAGGAATTACTCCTGGCAATGCTCGTGGACCATATGGATTTAGCATGAATGGATGTTAAATCCTGTCAAAAGTTTTCTCTCTATCACTTGAAGTAATTATATATTTTCACCTTCCCTTTTGATAATATTGTATTACATTAATTGATTGGCATCTCTGGAATTCACCCATTTAATGATAGTATATTAATCTTTTATATATTTTTGAATTACGTTTTATAAAGTTATGTTAAGGATCTTTGCATCAATATTTTTCAGGGATATTGGTTCTATAATTTCTTTTTTTTTTTTTTTTTGCTTTTTGGGTCACACCCAGCTATGCTCAGGGGTAACTCCTGGCTCTGTACTCAGGAGTTACACCTGGTGGAGCTTGGAGGATCATATGGGATTCTGGGGATTGAACCCAGGTCAGCCGCATGAAGGCAAATGCCCACCCCGCTGTATTATCACTGTGGCCCTGTAATTTCATTTTTTTTTTCAGGAAGTTCCACTTTTATTGAGAAAGCCCATACATGATTATCCTTAGGATCACTTAATTTCAAATAGGAGTTGAATATGGAACAAAAAAACATAACAAGAAGCAAGTTATTCAGAAAGGTTAAATAATATAATACATACATCTTTGCTTTTTGACGAGTATTCTGCTAGAGTTTAGGTCACTGATAAATTTTGTCTTGAAAATCTCTGAACAGTTGCTTACATTCTTACCATTAAAAAAAAATTTTTTTTAATAGTGAGACATCATGAGGTACAGTTACAGGCTTACACATTATTGTGCTTGGGTTTCAATTATACAATGATCAAATACCCATCCCTCCACCAGTGCCCATTTCCGACCACCACGGATCCCAGTATCCCTCCCACCCCCCATTCCCCATCCCACCCTCCCTCTGTGGCAGGGCATTTCCTTTTGTTCTCTCTCTCCTTTTGGGTTCTGTGGTTTGCAAAAGAGGCAATGGGCGACAATCATGTTTGGTCTATAGTCTACTTTCAGCATGCTTCTCCCATCCTGGGAGGATCCTTCCAACACCTTTATTTGGTGTTCCCTTCTTTATCTGCGCCCCCTTTTCCCCTAGTATGTGTGGTTGGCCTCCAAGCCATGGAGTAAAATTCCTGGTACTAATCTCGGCCATTCTTGGGTGTTAGTCTTCTATTTTGTCACTTTATGTTCCCCAGATGAATGCAATCTTTCTATGTCTATCCCTTTCTTTCTGAGTCATTTCGCTTAACATGATACTTTCCATGTAGTACCACCTGTATGTAAATTTTGTGACTTCGTCTTTTCTAACAGCTACATAATACTCCATTGTGTAAATGTACCAAAGTTTCTTTAACCAGTCATCTGTTCTCGGGCACTCAGGTTTTTTCCAGATTCTGGCTATTGTAAAGAGTGCTGCAATGAACAAACAATTGGAGATGTCACTTCAACTATACTTTTTTGCCTCTCTGGGATATATTCCCAGGAGTGGTATTGCTGGATCCAATGGGAGCTCAATTTCCAATTTTTTGAGAATCGTCCATACTGTTTTCCAAAAGGGCTGAACCAGTCGGCATTCCCACCAACAATGAAGGAGTGTCCCTTTCTCGCCACATCCATGCCAGCACCGGTTGCTTTTGTTCTTGTGGATATGGGCCAGTCTCTGTGGTGTGAAGTGATATCTCATTGTGGTTTTGATCTGCGTCTCCCTGATGATTAATGATGTGGAGCATTTTCTCATGTGCCTTTTACCCATTCGGGTTTCTTCTTTGTGAACGTTTCTATTAATTTCATCTCCCCATTTTTTTGATGGTGTTGAATGTTTTCTTTTGTTTAATTTCATTTTTAAGTATTGTATTTGTCTGATTTCAGTATTAAGGTAATGTTAGTTTCATGGAAGTTGTTAGGAAACATCAAAATCAAATTAACAAAGGATGTTTACTTACACACAGAAAATTACGTGATACTAATGGAAGAAATAAAAGAGGAGCTCTTCCTGTTCATCCCCAACGCTGTGCCCGGTCTTCTTCCTCCCTCAGATCAGTCAGTGCTCATATCCGGGACTTGGCTTTCTTTGTGTAAGCGTCCCTGGTGTCCTCTAGGACCTTGGAACACTCATCATGTCTGAGCCTCTTCCTCTTCGTTCCCGATGCTGTGCCCACTCTTCTTCCTCCTCCAGGCTGTGGCCCCCACATACACCAGGCACCTGGGCATGGCCTCTTCAAAAGTGGGCGTGGCCTCTGTGGACGTGGACGTGTCCTAATTTTGGGCTGGCGGCTGCTCATGTGGCCACAGGTAGTTTACTCATACCCAGCAATTTCGTGTAACATCTCAGTCTCTATACTTCCAAACCAACATGAAGAAAAAACGCAAATCCCCACCACAAGGGAAGGACAATGAAAAGAGGCCAGAGCCTCAGGAGGTGCTACTCACCTAAGGGACCTCTCTGACAAAGAATTCATATATGAAGTAATGAAGATGTTCAATGAACTCAGTGAAACAGTGAGATAGATATCTAGTAAATTAAAGGAGGACATGAAAGAAACAATTGAGAAAATACGAGAAGAAATGAGAGCAGAAACTGGAAAGCTACACACAGAAATGCCATGAATAAAAGATTCCATAGATGAAATAAAAAACTCAGTCTGTGTGCTCAACAATAGAACGGACACAGCTGAAACCCGAATCAGTGAGCTGGAAGATGAGATGCACAAAGCTTACAAGCAAGAACAAACAATGGCAAGAGACCTCAAAATAACTCTAGAGTGAATCAGGGTCCTAAGAGATTATTCCAAGAGGAACAACATTAGAATCATTGGAGTACCAGAAACTCATGGAAACAATCCCAATGAAAAAGCCACGATGAAACAAATCATTGCTTAAAAGTTTCCAGAGCTGGACAATGCAGCCATTCGGATTCAAGGAGATTGAAGGGTGCCAGCTAAAAGAGACTATAACAAAAACACTCCATGACATATCATAGTTGGAATGATGGATGCCACAGATAGACACAATACTGCAAGCACTAAGGTTGAAGAAGAAAATCACATACAAAGGAGCACCCCTTAGATTCACAGCAGACCTCTCAGAAGAAACCCTCCAAGTCTGAAAGTAATGGTGGGATATAGTGAAAAAAACTCACTGAAATGAACGCTTCACCAAGAATACTCTATCCGGCTAAGCTCTCACTCAAACTCGAAGGAACGGTACACTATTTTGTGGATGAACAGCAGCTCAGGAACTTCATAGACTTAAGACTAAACTTAAAAGAAGAGCAAAAAGGGCTACAATAATACAAGACAAACCCTACAAGCACAAAAGACCCCAACGGAAAGATGACCCAAAACTCCATAAAAATACTGTCTCTCAACGTGAATGGTCTAAATTTAGCAATTAAGAGGCACAACGTGGAAAAATGGATTCAGAGACAGAACCCAACATTCTGCTGCCTACAAGAAACTCATCTGAACAGTGAGAGCAAACACAGCAGATAAAGATAAAGGATGGAAAACAATCCTGCAAGAAAACAGCTCCCTCACCCTCCTTCACTGTTGGTGGGAATGCAGGCTGGTCCAACCCTTTTGGAAAACAGTATGGACGACTCTCAAAAAATTAGAATTTGATCTGCCATTTGACCCAGCTATAGCACTCCTGGGAATATATCCCAGAGAGGCAAAAAGGTATAGTCAAAGTGACATCTGCAATTGTTTGTTCATTGCAGCACTCTTTACAATAGCCAGAATCTGGAAAAAACCTGAGTGCCTGAGAACAGATGACTGGTTAAAGAAACTTTGGTACATTTACACAATGGAGTATTATGTAGCTGTTAGAAAAGATGAAGTCATGAAATTTACATACAAGTGATACTACAAGGAAAGTATCATGTTACATGAAATGAGTCAGAAAGAAAGGGATAGACATAGAAAGATTGCATTCATCTGGGGAACATAAAGCAACGAAATGAGAGACTAACACCCAGGAATGGCTGAGATTAGTACCAGGAATTTTGCTCCATGACTTGAAGGCCAGCCACATGTGCTAGGTGAAAAGGAAGCTCAGATAGAGAAGAGAGCACCAAATAAAGGGTGTTGTGAAGACCCTCCCAGGGTGGGAGAGACATGCTAAAAGTAATCTATAGACCAAACATGATTGCCACTCAATGCCTCTCTGGCAAAACACAGTACCCAAAAGAAGAGAGAGAGAACAAGGGGGAATGCCCTGCTACAGCGGCAGGGTGGGATGGGGGGGGGGAAGAGGGGAGGGATGCTAGGACCCGTGGTGGGGGAGGATGGGCACTGGTGGAGGGATGGGTACTTGATCATTGTATAACTGAAACCCAAGCACAAAAATTTATAAGTCTATAAATGTACCTCATGGTGTTTCACTAATAAAAAAAATGATTAAATTAAAAAAAATTTTAAAAAAAAGAAAAAAAAGAAAAAAAGAAAATAAAATAAAAGAGAAAACAGCTCCCTCAAAAATGCTGGTATGGCCATACTAGTATCTGACAACATAAATATCAGGTTGAAAAAGATTAGAAGGGACAACGAAGGCCATTTTCTATTTATCAAGTGATACATACAACAAGAAGAAATAACACTCTTAAATGTATATGCACCTAATATGGAAACAACTAAATATTTAAAACAACTGCTAACAGATTTTAAGGAGGACATTGCTAGCAACACAATAGTAGCCGAAACTTCAACATCATCTTATCACCTCTGGATAGATCAATAAGAAAAAAACTCAGCAAGGAAACATTGGCTCTAAAGGAAGAAAGAGAAGAGAGGGCTTATAGGTGTATACAGGGCTTTAAACCCCAAAGAGAAAGAATACACATTCTTCTCCAGTGCACATGGAACATTTTCCAAAATAGACCATGTGCTAGGCCACAAAACATACCTCAGTAGAGTCAGGGAGATAGAAATAGTATCGACACTCTTTTCAATCCATGATGCACTGAAGATAGAAGTGAATCATACACAGACACGGAGAAGCAAATCAAACACCTGGAAATTAATTTTGAACAACGAGTGCATCAGGAAGGACAAAATCAAAAGATACCCGGAAGCAAATGAGAATGAAGACACGAGTTACCAGAACCTATGGAATGCAGCTAAAGCCATGTTACGGGGAAAATTTATAGCTCTGCAAGCATTTCTCAGGAAGGACGAAAGGGCCCACATAAACAACTTGACTTTATTGCTCAAGATCTTATAAAAGGACCAATAAAAGGATCCCAAACTAGGCAAAAGGAAAAAGATCATAAAACTTAGAGCAGAAATCAACTACATGGAAACCCAAAAACAATCTGAAAGATCAATGAAACCAAGAGCTGGTTCTTCGAGAAAATAAGCAAGATAGAAAAACCATTAGCAAGACTCATGAAGAAAGAGAGAGAACCCTAATAAACCAAATCAGAAGTTTATTGATTACCAGTGAGATGGGGGATATCACAACAGAAACCAAAGAAATTCAAAACATCGTCAGAGAGTACTTTGAAAGTCTGTATGCCACGAAACAAGAGAACCTAGAAGAAATGGATAAATTCCTGGATTCCTATAGTCTCCCAAGGCTGAATCAAAAATATCTAGAGTACCTGAATAGTCCTATTAACATCAAGGAAATTGAAATTTTTATTCAAAGTCTTCCCAAAAACAAAATCCCAGGTCCAGTTGGGTTCACTAGAGAATTTTTCCAAACACTTAAAGAAGACCTATTGCCAGTTCTTCTCATGCTTTTCTAGGAAATTGAAGAAACAGAAACTCTCCCAAATAGTTTCTATTAAGCTAATATCTCTCTAATACCAAAAGAAAAGGCAGACACCACAAGAAAAAAAAAACTACAGGCCAATATCCCTGATGAACTCGGATGCGAAGATTCTCAACAAAACACTAACAAACAGAATTCAACAACTCGTCACAAAGATTATATACCATGACCAAGTGGGATTCATCCCGGGGATGCAAGGATGGTTCAACATTTGGAAATCAATCAACATAATAGATCATATCAACAAAAGAAAAGAAATAAAACATATGATCATATCAATATATGCACAGAAAGCATTTTACAAGATCCAGCACCCGTTTAAGGTGAAAACTCTCACCAAAATGTGTATAGAGGGGGACTTACCTCAATATAGTTAAAGCCATCTACCACAAGCCTACAGCTAGCATCATCCTCATTGGAGAAATACTGAGACCCTTCCTTCTAAGATCAGGAATGAGACAAGGATGCCCATTCTCCCCACTGCTGTTCAATATAGTACTGGAAGTACTTGCAATAGCATTTTAGGTAAGAAAAAGATATTAAGGGCATTCATGTAGGAAAGGAAGAAATCAAGCTCTCATGTTTGCAGATGATATTAAGGGGGGAATGGGGGGAGGGAGGGCTACTGGGATCATTGGTGGTGGAGAATGGGCACTGCTGGAGTGATGGGTACTCAATCATTGTATAACTGAAACACAAACACAAACATTTGTAGGTCAACAATGTACCTTCATGGTGTTTCACTAATAAAAATTTTAAAAAAAACTAAAAAATATTAATAAAAAGAAAATAAAAGAAGATAGAAAGAAATGGGAAAAATATTTTATTCTATGAACTGGAAAAACAAATTGTCAGAATGACTATTCTACAAGTGCACTATACAGATTCCCCCATAAAAATTCTTATAACATAATAAATTTTACTAAAATTGTATAGAATGGTAAATTTTACCAATTAGTCAAAGCAATTTCAAGAAAAGGAAATGGAAATGGCAGTCCATGGCTTTAAATTACATTATAGGTCCAGAGAGATAGTACAGGCTTAAATTGCTTTCCCTGTACACAGATGAACCTCATTTCATCCCTTGTATGTCGTGTCCTGAGCACTATCACAAGTGGTCGCTGAACAGAGTTAGCATCAACTCTAAGCACTTTTGGGTATAAGCCTAGTCCCGAAAAATAAAGAAAACAGAGAAAATCAAAAAGCTGCAAAATGAAAACTGTGTGGATCTGGAATAAAGAAAAGACTTGCAGACCAATGTAACATAATTAATAGATCAGAAATTAAGTCCTCAGAAAATACATACAGCTAATCTATGGCAAGATATCTGAGTACATAAAGTGGAGAAAGAAACCTCTTTTGTGAATGGTGTTAGGGAAACTGGACATTTATTTGCAAAAACAACAACATAATCGACAAAGATATTGGAATAATATCTCACACCATTCACAAAACTTAATTCAAAGTGAAATAGAGTCCTCAGTGGTAGACAAGAATCAGCATACTATTGAGGAAACCTTAGATAGAATTCTCTAAGCTATGATCTCAGAGGAATATTAAATTATTTGATACCAGTATCCATAAAAACAGTAAAAATATAAATGGGTTATATTAAATTATGTTTTTTTTCCCAACTAAAGAAACAATACATAAAGGGCTAATAATTAAGATAATGAAATATTCACAAAGATCAATAACAACAAAATAATAATCTCATTTAAAAAATAGGAATGTGGTGTTTGGGAAAATTTAAAATAATGGGGGAGGGAAAGTGTAATGTTGGTGGGATTGGTGTTGGAATAATGAATGTAATAAATTATTGTGAACAACTTTATAAAAATAAAATAAAATTTTAAAAAATGGGAATGATGAACAGACTGAGGAAGATATTGGGATGTCCAATAGGCATATAAATATATCAGTTGTTATCAGGAAATATCAGTCAGATATTAATTTATACTAATGATAATAATGGTTTGTATTAAAAAGACTGAACACAACCAGTGCTGACAGGAATGTGGTTTAATGGAACCCTCATACACAGTTAAGGGTTGAAATAATTCAGTTCACTCTAACTTGGGTAGAAATGGAGGGCATCATACTAGCTTAAATAACTTAGCAGAAAAATAATAAATACTGCTCTCTATTAGTAACCTGTAGTATACAGAGGGACAAAACAAAGGAATCAACATAAAAACCAAAGAAATACATCAAAGAATAACAAACCCTTAGCCTTGTCTTTTAAACTTCAAGCAGTTGTTGGAGTGACATGAGTGAAGGCTGGTGAATGAAGAGGCAGATTCATGGTGACACAGGGACATTGGTGGAGGGTCTTTGCATTTAGTACCTTTTTATAAATCAATAGCATAAACTTTTACACTATCATACCCTGTCACTTGGGCCTGAGCGATGGCATAGTGGGTAGGGCATTTGCCTTGCACGTTGCTGACTTGAGTTCAATTCCTCCGCCCTTCTTGGAGAGCCCGGCAAGCTACTGAGAATATTCTGCCCGCACAGAAAAGACTGGCAAGTTACCTGTGACATATTCGATATGCCAAAAACAGTAACAAAAAGTCTCACGATGGACACGTTACTGGTGCCCACTCAAGCAAATCAATGAACAACGGGAGGACAGTGCTACAGTGCAGTGATACCCTGTCACTGAAAGTATAACACTAACAAACAATAAAAAGTAAAATGTATAATTGATTATAAAGCTTATTTTAAGTTGACAGTTGGAAGAAAATTAATAGCTCTAAATATTAATAAAAGACTTGGAAGAACTTGGAAAATATATTTGAAAATGTATTTGTAATGTTTAATCATTTATATTAAAATATAAAAGTTTATTTTATGTTGTTTAAATGTGGCAAAGATTTACTCATTTAGGTAGCAAGCCTCTTGCTTCAAGCATTTTCAGTGAATTCATTGAAAAAACTTATAAATGTATCGAGAATGTTAAAAAAGTAAACATAAATGAAAAGTAATTTCAGAAATAAATCACATGTACTTGCCATTGTAAATGAAAAACTTTTTCTCAAATACTGAGTTAGTTTCCTGTCCTTCCTTTGCAACCTAGGCATAATCCAAGAAAGCAACTCTTTCTGAGGACAGGAGTGGGGAGATGATGGGTTATATTCCTAATTCTTAGATTTTGGGTCACACTCAGCTGTGCTCAGGGCTTACTCCTGGCTGCACTTACAGATAACTACTGGCAGGCTTGGAGTACCATACGGGTACCAGGGTTTGAACCAGTGTTGGCTGCATGCAAGGCAAGTGTCTTACCTGCTTCACTATATATATATATATACCCAAAATTCTGACTCTGCTCTGTGCTTGTAATGTGATAGAAAATGTAATTAACTTTTCTTCTGTGTAGTATGAATTTTGCAGAGATTACTTAATTTCATGGTGTAGTAGTTCATTCACTTATAAAAAACATCCACCTTGTCTGAGTGTAAATACCTTTGCTAACTTGTTTTCTAATGAAATTAATTTTTCTGGAAAAGCTTTGTTATCTATACAGTTTTCACCACATATAATAATAACTAAGTGTTACATGTTAAATATAATGTTAAATTAATATGCTTAACTGAACTTTAGCACTATTTTGTTTTTCTAAGTACTACCCTCTGTTGCCACATGTTCCTCACATTTAATGCAATAGCTAGACATCCCTCCTGCCTGATTTTCTATTTTACTCAGTGGAAGGGTGTTATACCGATCACTGGAATGAAACCTCTCAGTACCCTGGACAACTGACTCGCTTTTTCTTCAATTTCAGATGCCTGGGAGAGTCACTGCCAATTTTAGTGATTCTTGTAACTACTCAGGGCAATCTTTCACCCCGGTGATAGCACTTATCTTATGATGGTATGTATCTAACTGTCATTGGTCTCTGGTACTACATTTTGAACGGTTTAATTCTCCATGCATTTCCTGTAAGAAAACTCTCCTCTGATGTGTAGGTATTTTCAAAATCCTCAGTGATTTCTCATTAGTGGGATAATCAGAGGGTGCAGAAGATCTTGTACTTTCAATGGAAACATTTCCTGTAGTCTCATTTTCCACAGCTTTATATGCAAACTTCAAGTTAAATGCAGTCCACTTAACAGAAGGTCTAGTCACTGAATCCTGCCTGATTGTTGTTCATTCTCTCAGAGTGTTTAGTACAGATTAAAAATACAAATGGCACACAGAAATAAATCATACTAAAACTCTACTTATTAAAAAATTACTTAGAAGCAGTTAGCAAAATTGCCTCATGATTAAATTTAGAAAAATACGGTGGGTTCTCAAGGTAAGAATGGCAGACATATAATATAAATGGCCCTGGTATTGTTTAGTCCTGAGTCACCAAAATGATATTATATAGGTTTTAATAATAAAGTACTGAATTATAAAGATATATTTCAGTGGACACTCATATTTTCTTTAAGTTAACTGCATTAGAAATGAAGATTTCTAGTGACCACTCACTGTATCACTGTCATCCCGTTGTTCATCAATTTCATTGAGAAGGCACCAGTAACATCTCCATTGGTCCTAGCCCTGAGAGTTTAGCAAGTGCCACATTGGAGGCTCTTTCAGGGTCAGGGGAATGAGATCCATCATTGTTACTCAGTTTTGGCATATCAAATATGCCATGGGGAGCTTGACAGACTCTGCCGTGCGGGCTGAGAACTAGACAATAAGAGGTTGCTTCCTGGAGTTGGTTTTATAGTCTCTGGTGAGCACTTGTTTACTTTTATTCATTTTTAGAATAACCTCACTATTGCCCCTTTTGATATCAAATACATCTGCAATGTATAATTTTAGTGTCCTAGTAACAGTTGTTCCAGGGTAATTTGAAAGGGTGGAATAAAGAAAGCTACCCACTTTTTTTTCTGGGTAATTCAAATTTAACATAATGTACCAAGATAATTGTTCAACACCTGCTCAAGAATTTCCTAAACTTTTTGAATTCAGGCTTATAGCTAAAGTAACTGTCTTATCAAGGAAAAAGAAAGATGTGAGGCCATTCCTTCCCCAATTTAAAATTATACTATTAAGCTACACTAACCAGAACAGCATAGTATTGGGATAAGGGCGGACTTCCAGACAGAAGGAATAGAATTTGTAATCCAGAGACAGATTCTAAGGTAACCTTCAACAAGTGAGCAAAATGTATGAAGAGGAGTAAGAAAAGCCTCTGCACATATGGTGCTGGGAAAATTGGCTGGCCACATATTGAAAGAAAGATGAACTCATACCATTTCTAATACCATGCACAAAAGTCAAATCAAAATGTATTAAAGGCCTTGCTTCCAGATCAGAATCCATTAATTATATTGAGGGAAACATATGCAGAACATTTCATGACACTGAGGCCAGTAGCATCTTCAGTGACTCAATACCATTGGCCAAGAAAGCAAAAGTGAACACAAACAAATGAGACCATATCAAACTAAGACAGTCTGTCACTGCAAAATAATTGGTGACCAGAATCAATAGACACCACTTAGACTGGGAGATAATATTTTTCCACCACCTATTTGATAAAGGGTTAACATCCAAGCACTGGCAGAACTTTACAAAAAAAATGATACCTGTAAAAATGGGTTGGGGCGGGGGAAGATGAACATTCTCAAAGAAGATATACAGGTGTCCAAAAGGTATTTAAAAATGCTCAGCATCATTTATCATCAGGGAGCTGCAATTCAAAATAACATTGAGATATCATCTCACACCAGTGAGACTGGCGTTCATCACAAAAAAACAAAACAACAATCAACCGGTGTTGACATGGTTATAGGAAATAAGGAACCTCATTCACTGCTGGTGGGAATGTCATCTGGTTCAAACTTTTTGGAAAACAAATGTGAACTACTGAAAAAATCTAGGAATTGGGTTTCAGTACGACCTAGCAATTCCATTTCTTGGTATCTATCCCAAGTTTCCGAAAACTTTATTCAGAAAAGATATTTGCATTCTATGTTCACTACAACGTTAGTAATAGTAGCCAAAGAAGTCTGGGAACAATATACATGTCCAAACACAGATGACTGGGTAAAGTACCAGTGGTACTTTGTGGCATAACTCTTCATACACAATGGAATACTACTCATTTGTGAAAAAAAGATGAAGTCATGCAATTTGCTGCTTAAGTGGGTGGATCTGGAAAGTGCTATGCTAAATGAAGTTAGTCAGAAGAACAGGGACAGATATAGAATAAATTCCCTCATCTTTGGAATATAAAGTTACGTAGTAAGGAAATAAAAGCTCAAAGGCAACAGCAACTGAGAACTAGTCTTTATTAGGAAACAGATCACTCCAGGGAGGGTGGGGGAACAGGAGATGGACAATGGTGAAGGAAGCTGATACTTTCGTGGATTTTGTTATGTTGAAATATTTCATGAATTAAACCTTGCCATTACCGATATTATAAATCATGGGGCCTAAACGTATATATTTAAGACATAGCTCAAAGGACTGCATGCAAAGCATTCAGGGGACCTGGCACTAAGCCCTCAACAGGACAGTATATGCCCAAAAGCAGTGCTCAGAGTGACACAAAGAACAAAACCAGGAACACTCCTTAAATTCCAGGTGTTGTCAGAAAATAAAACCATAAAACACACAACAAGACCAACTATTTTCTTTATAAGCTTTCATATGTTGATTAAACAGTTGGGTGATGATCTTTCTCATAGCTATCACTGATGTATTTTTATTTTCAAATTCTATTGATTTTTATGGCAGTACATGAATGGGATGTTTGAAAGCCCAAGCAAGCTGTAAATCCTTGTAATTTTTGCCATATTTGATTTATAATTCAAACTCCATGTTTTGGATATGACAAATCCAATTAAAACTACAGGATTTAAGAGACCTAATAGTTAATAATCTTCACAGATATTTAATATTGAAATATAATGATCAAATAATATAGCATAATAACATAGTTAATATTTAAATATAGCACTTAATAAATGTTTTTACTTAATAGTTAATTCCATTTAATAATTAATAATCTCTATGGAATTTAATTTAAAAGTCAAAAATTTAAACAAGACTTTTAATGCAAAAATATATTTCTTAAGAAATAGTATCCATTTTGATGTGATAAATTTTATCTACCCTTTGTCAACAAATTTGATAGAATTTGCCTATTCTTGCTTTCTCACCCCAGACTACCTAGTTAACTTGGGCTAAAGGGAATTATAGATCATCTTCTTGACAACCTTTGGGAATTTTCCAGGGTAGCTATATTTGCTGCTTGTTCATCTTCTCATAAAACCCTTGTTTTCCTTATCTCCCTCCCTTTGCCAGTGTCTAGAAAAAAATCACATCTCCAGTTCTTGAGTTTATAATTATGTCAAGCAGAATTTCTCTCCCCAAATTTCTCTGTAAGCCAAAATAATCAATAGTGCTTGTTGGGAGTCAGTAACAGCAAATCTCAGAAGCAGATAAATGAAAAGGACTCCCAGTTTTCACAAACTGAAGATAGCTGAAAGAATGTAGCAGGAGACTGTGGAAATTAGTGATGAGGGGAAATGGAGATTTGACCTAAAATTCCAAGACAAGAAGAACAGGAACAGACTCCAGTTCTATCAAAGGGAAATAATATCCCTGATGCTTTCTCTAGATCTTGGGCACCAGGCAGTAGTTTAGCAAGGCTGATATGTCTAGTGGGTGAGTCTAAAATAAAATACTGTAAATTATTTAGAAGATGGGGACGGTCTTAGTCAAGACCTAGTCTTGGAGTGGGGGAATCAGAATGGTTCCAAAATTTGAATAAAACTCAGCTTGTAGGGGGGCAATCATATACAATCAAAAGTTTTTTTTAAGAGAGATATTGGGGGTGTCAGAACAATAGTATAGTGGGTAAGCTGTTTGCCTTGCATGTTGCCTACCTAGGTTGTTAACCCCAGTATCCCAGAGGGTCTCCCAAGTCCACAAGGAATAATCCCTGAGTGTAGAGCCAGAAGTAAGCTCTGGCCTTAAACAAAAAACATAAAAAAAGAGGGCTTGAGACTGGGAAAAGGAGTGAGATCTTTCATTGACTGCCGTTCTCTATTTTCACAGGTTGCATTTTTCTTCTCTCTTAAAGTCAGACTTTGGCTTATAAAATTGATAAAGGCCTGCATTCATATCAACCTTTTTATGTTTTTTCCTCTTAGTGAGCTCCAGAGATTGTATTTATTCATAAACATTTTGCCATATGTAGCCATTAGAGTTTCTAAGTTTCCAAAGGTTGATCATTTCTTATTCATGTTCAAGAAAATAATTTTGAAAAAACTGTTTGTAATGTTTCCTGTATTCATTTTTCATATTTCCATTTTCACTCAAACATATTTTTGCAAAACCTTCGTATTTTCAGAAAGTATTCTCTGTATCTTTTGACACTCCATTTTTGAAATATCACTGTCTAAATTTGCAGCAGGTGTCAAAGAATTATCACCTCACAACTTTCATTTTGCAGTTTTTTGACATTGAAGTAGCAAAGACGGCCATATTCAATGCTGAAACAGCAAAACAAATATCATGGAGAAGGAGTTTTAAAAAATATCTAATTATTATGCAAGCAGAAGTAGTTTTTCGTAAATACTGTTGAAATGTTGTTTCTATACAATTCTATTCGAGTCTTGGATAAAAGATGCTTCCTCCAGCAAAACATGGAGACATGTACATAATTTTAGTTTAGCACTGCACTGTAGCACTGACCTCTGTTGTTCATTGATTTGTTTGAGCGGGCACCAGTAATGTCTCCATTGTGAGACTTGTTGTTACTGTTTTTGGCATATCAAATATGCCACGGGGACCTTGCCAGGCTCTGCTGTGCAGGTGGGATACTTTTCATAGATTTCCAGGCTCTCCAAGAGGAACAGAGAAATCAAACCCTCGTCGATCACATACAAGGCAAATGTCCTACCCATTGTGATATCACTCCAGCCCATGATTTTAGTTTAGGAGACTTAATTATTTTTTATCTTAAATAAACTTTCACATATAAAGTCATTTATATAAATATATAAAGAATTATGTATAAAGGAATGTCTTAAGGGGTCAGAATGATAGTATAGCAAGTAGGGCATTCACCTTATACATGGTTAACTTGGGTTTAGTCCCTGGCATCCCATATGGTCCACTGAACCCACCAAGAGTCAGAGCAGAGAGCCAGAGCAAGTCTTGAAAACCTCTTGAGTGGCCCCCCCAAAATCAAACAAAATATGACTCCTAAGTTGCATTTGTGCTCTGCCCACATTTATTCCACACCTAAACAACTTTGGGCTATATTTACTTATATAAAAGATAATGAACAGAACACAATACTTTTGGTTTTTCAGCAGAAAATTAAATGATTATGCTTACAAGAGAAAGAAGACTGAGTATTTTAAAAATAATTCAACAAATATAGACAACATAGAAATTCTGTTAAACTCAAATTCCTGAAGGCATACTTGTAATTGGTCCTTGGGTATATGTCTTTTTCTTTAGAAACATATTTTACAGCGTGGGTTTCATGCACAATTTCTGAAGAGCAATGAAGGATGCGAGAATAAGAGTATAGTGATAATAGGAGATGTGTATAGTGTAATATGTAATAGTATAGTGTAATAGGAGATGAAGTGGGCCAACTCTGATCTGCTCCAAGAATTCATCTCCACAAATATATGTTGGATCCATAGATGGTAGAGCACCAGGAGTATCTTTCTTTTTTTAAAAATTTTATTGAATCACCATGAGATAGTTATAAGATTTCATGTTTGGGTTACAATCACACAATAATCAAACACCCATCCCTCCACCAGTGCACATTCCCCACCATCAATATCCCCGGTAAATTACCCTTTTCTATACTTTCCCTGCCTCTATGGCAGACAATATTTTCCATACTCTCTCTCTTTCTACTTTTGGACATTATGATTTGCAATGCAGATACTGAGAGGCTATCATGTTTGGTCCACCAGGAGTATCTTTCTTTGAGGATACATAGAAGATTCTGTATGCATATCCAGGGACACTATGATCTTACCTTGATGGTAGCCAGAATCACCTCCATTATAGCACACTGCCTGGGAGTTAGACCCTTGGCATCCTCTCGAATCATATGCTCCTGGAAAACAAGGTAAGAATTTCTTCAAAATGACTCATTCATTTTATTTAGCAAAAGCCATTCATATAATCCCCACACAGAAGCATCTCTCTCTGAAACATCTTCGTGTGAACATGTCTTAGATGATTATTTGGACTAATGTTTACTTAAAGGGTAGTATTTTGATGATGAATGTCTTTATTTTACAATTGCATGCTAATGTTAGAGAAAAATGGAGAGAGAAACGTTGCAAAAATATTTCAAAGTTTTTTCCTTTAATTTCCTGCTTATACTTTGTCACAATGAGGAAAGTCAATCATGGGATTTAAAAAGTGAATTTGACTGTCTCTTAATCACAATTCCTAAAACCTATTTTAAACTTAATCTCAACTAGGGAGCTTAGCTCAATCGTAGAGTACATGCTTCGTATTACTGGGGACCTGGTTTGATCAGGTTTGTTTGAGGCACCCAAACAAACAAGAAAAAGCACATAATTGTTGCTTCTACAAGTATGGGAGTAAAAGAAGCCTTTACACTCAGATAGTGGGTATATAAACTTGTTAAACTTTTATGGGAAATGGTATTAGGCCTTTCATTATGCTAAAATATAGCACTGTAGCACTGTCCTCCCGTTGTTCATCGATTTGCCCAAGCAGGCACCAGTAACGTCTCACAACAAATTGTGAGACTTGTTGTTACTGTTTTTGGCATATTGAATACATCACAGGTAGCTTGCCAGGCTTTGCCTTGCAGGCAAGATTCTCTCGGTAGCTTGCCAAGACATTGCCTATAAAATATTTACAGGGTAAAGAAAATCTCGTAATTATATATCTATGCATATGTCTGAAAAACACTAAAAATGTGGTTATCTGAGCTTATATAGACTTTCCTATCTTCATTAAAGCATTATTTACAATAACTGAGCCATAAACCAACTCTCTAACAGCAGATGAATGGATAAAGCTTGATCAATATACACATAGGAAATGAGTTAGTTATAGAAATATGTGATTTTATTACTGGAGGTGAGTTATGCTAAGCAAAACTTGTATATGGTATATAACACAAAGAGCCAGTGAACATACCAAGTCAAATTTAAACAAGTCTTTGGATTTTGACTGGATAACTGGGATTATTAATGAGAGAGGGAGATAGGGCTAAAAGAATAGAGGAAATATATAATTATGCAATAATACCGTCAATATTTAAGTAAAGTAAAGTAAAGGGCCCTCCCGTTGATCATCGATTTGCTCGAGCGGGCCCAGTAACGTCTCCATTGGAGACTTTGTTGTTACTGTGTCTGGCATATCGAATACTCTCGTTAGCTTGGCGGGCTCTCCGAGAGGGGCGGAGGAATCGAACTCGGGTCGGCCATGTTGGCTGCGTGCAAGGCAAACGCCCTACCCACTGTGCTATCGCTCCAGCCCGTCAGTCATTCCTAAAACAAGTCCTAGAGGTAATTGAATTTGGCTCTTGAAAGTTTAATATTTTAAATAATTTTTCAAAATTTTACAATTTTACATATTTTACAATAGTTTTTCCTTATTGTCCCTTTTCAACAGTCTCAGCCAATCATTCAAAAGTTATGTAGGGAAATCTTGGTAGAAAACTGAAGCTATATTAATACATATAAATTTGTCTAAAAGATTAGTTTGATATATTGACTCTCCCTTGTCCTAATTAATTCCATCTCCTCAGGGCTTCCAATATCTTGAGAAAATTCATTAGATTGACAACATCTGTCCATCTTAATTGACAACACCCCACAGATTGAGTGCTGGTAGCATTATAGGTGATTGAAAGACACTATTCAATTAAAAAAAGACTTTCATCTTTCTGAATCTAAAGTTCTAACCTCTATTGATACCTAAATGTAAATTTGAGAAAAACCTATATGTGTAGGTATGATTTGATTGGGCCGGGGCCGGAGCGATAGCACAGTGGGTAGGGCATTTGCCTTGCACCTGAACTGACCCAGGTTCAATTCCTCTGCCCCTCTTGGAGATCCCAGCAAGCTACCGAGAGTATCCTGCCAGCACGGCAAAGCCTGGCAAGCTACCCGTGATGTATTCGATATGCCAAAAACAGTAACAACAAGTCTTACAATGGAGACGTTACTGGTGCCTGCTTGAGCAAATCGATGAACAACTGGAGGACGGTACAGTACAGTACAGATGATGTGATTACAGTGCCTTCGGTCTGTAATCAAAGTTACCTCTTTTCATATAGACCACATTTTTTCACATCAGCACACATGGCTTAGTTGGTGGAACATTGGTGCTATTTTACTATTCTTTGTTCTCTTAGCTATCTTTTTGGTGCAATATACAAATTGCTCAATTATACTCAGTACCTCCTCCTTTTATTCCAGGCTTTGATTTATTTTATTTTTTAGTAGATGCTGTGATTTCCTGAAGAAAATCTCTGTCTAACGTTAGCTTCTGAGCCCATGCCAGGCTGTTTTCACCGGGGCCCCTCAGAGGGGGGTGGATTGAGTTTCCCTCCCCGCCCCAAGCAGAACCCTGGCAGCTGAAAACCTCCAGAACCCAGTCACAACCATGGTCAAGGCCACTCTCCATATGCTCCGAAGAGCCTCAGGCATGAAGGAACCAGTAAAAACTCAACTGCCCTACTCAATAGAAAACATCTTAAATTTGAAGGAAAAGAAAAAATAGTAAAATTCAGTCCTAAATTTTTACCTGATTGATACTTAATCAGATTGTTAGATCACTGATCCACATTTCCATTGTATGTGGATGGTTTCTTGCAAAGTTGTAGTTAGCATATTATTTTCTACAGACTAGGCTTAGTAAAGATAAATTCTTATTACCTTCAGTTTGGATAATTGTCCAAGATCTTTAGCTGCACTGAAAATCATCTGGGGTCCCTGGAAACACAGAATATCTTGTGAATTTAGGTAATCTCAACAAAACTCAGAGAAACAGCTTCATGATATCAAAACAGAACATGGTAGTGATGAGAGTTATGAAAGAAATTGTTATCAAAGAAATTGAAGATACTTTAAAAATCTGAAGACAAAAGTAAAGTAAAGGCCATCCCGTTGATCATCAATTTGCTCGAGCGGGCCCAGTAACGTCTCCATTGGAGACTTTGTTGTTACTGTGTCTGGCATATCGAATACTCTCGGTAGCTTGCCGGGCTCTCCGAGAGGGGCGGAGGAATCGAACTCGGGTCGGCCATGTTGGCCGCTTGTAAGGCGAACGCCCTACCCGCTGTGCTATCGCTCCAGCCCTTTTAAAGGCCCTCCCGCTGATCGTCGATTTGCTCGAGCGGGCCCAGTAATGTCTCCATTGGAGACTTTGTTGTTACTGTGTTTGGCATATCGAATACGTCACGGGCAGCTTGCCAGGCTCTGCTGTGCGGGCAAGATACGACAGATGCTAATATACAAATTAGACAGATGCTAATATACAAATCATTATTATCATATGATGAATGATATTGTATTTCATTAAGTGTGTTTTTAAGTTATGCTAGCACATTTAAAAATTAAAACAAGAAAGTTTTACATTATAGTCACAACTCAGCTTTTTATGAAGAAAAAAATGAGACTTAGAAATATGAAAAAAATTATTGGACATACCAGACTAGAGTTAGCTACCAGAACAATAAGAATTCCAGAAGGGCTGAGAGTGAATAGAGTGGAGACCGTACTTAGAGAAATAATGTTAGAGATTTTCCCCAAACTAGGTGGAAAACCAAACAAAGCTATTCAAGAATCTAAGAGAACACCCAAATATTGGACTCCAAAAGGTCACAGTATTATTTCCATTTACATCACATCCATTTACTTAAATGAAACATAATTAGATGAATTTTTAAAGTATATCAAAGTTTAGCTTTAGGAGCATTTAATAGGAAATACTCACTGTTTGATCTGCCAGAGGGGGAAGAACAATTTGCTTTTCTATTTTGTTAAGAACTATCTTCCATAGTTCTTTCAAAACTCGCTTAAGAACTGTTTTCTCACAGATTTTTGCTGAGAGGCTTAATCTGAAATAAAAAATATAATCACTTGTTTATCATACATTAGGGGTAAGCTTATTCCCAGATAAGACGTTTTATATTTTCAGTACTCACTGTTCAGTACACGAATAGGCTTTTAAGAGCTAACTCTGGGGCTGGAGCGATAGCACAGCGGGTAGGGCATTTGTCTTGCATGCGGCCAACCTGGGTTCAATTCTCAGCATCCCATATCGTCCCCCGAGCACCGCCAGGAGTAATTCCTGAGTACAGAGTCAGGAGTAACCCCAGAGCATCGCTGGGTATGACCCAAAAAGCAAAACAAAACAAAACAAAACAAAAAACCCTAACTCTAATTTAAAGTAGTACAAATTTCCAGTCTGACTCAGGTTTGGTTCTTCCGCCCCTCTCGCATGGCAAAGCCTGGCAAGCTACCCATGATGTATTCGATATGCCAAACACAGTAGCAAGTGTCACAATGGAGATGGTACTGGGCCTGCTCGAGCAAATTGATGAACAACGGGAGGACCGTAACACAGTGAAATTTCCAAGTCTATTTCATCAAACTATATATTAGTTTATCCGATATTTGATAGAACATAAATGCTGATAATTATTTTCTTAAATTATTCCCTAAATTGACATCAAGCCCCTAAAGAACATGAAGTTCACTTGCATTCCTGCCTTAAATATAATGCATGTTCATGGTAAACACCATGCTCAGTCTAAACACCAAAATATGGTCTTCTTTTTGCTACCAATGTGAGGTAATAACAATGCATTTTTGTCATTACCTCATAGTGGACTAACATGAACACACGGGAAAATATGCTTAATAATAATTCCACTCAACCACCACAATTTGCCATTGTCTCATTGTTTTTAAACTTTTTGAAATAAAATATGTGAGGGACAGGCCCAAAATGGACCACCACCAAAATTAATTTAGCTTAGCTTAATAGGAATCTGCATTACAAAATAACTGGTTTTTCAAGAAACAGGTCTAGATAAGGTTTTTCAGATCTGCTTTACAGGAGCCTGCACTGCAAAATAACTGGTTTTTCTGCCCCTGAGCAAGGCATTCAGATACATGTACTCGAAGGGTGAGGGTCAGACCAGTTAACTGGATGTCTCTCACAAGACTCATGTTGCAAGACCCAGGACTGCCCTAAAAACCAGGAGTTTCCTAAGCACTGATGCAAATGCTGATCTTTAAACTATAGGCTAAGAAGTGACGTACCCTTAATTGGATTGGTTAGGAAAGTATCTGTTATTACAAATCTATTGGCTATGAAATGCGTGGGCTCTGCTGTAACTGTCAGTAAAGGCCTATGTAAGATCTCCTTTGAAGAAGTTTGGAGTCTTTACCCAACCTGCCAGACCTGCATGTCTGTGTAGGTGGTTGGACCCTGGCTAACCAGTCTTACAATAAACCCTGCTTGCTGTTTGCAGTCTCTGAAGTCTCTTTGTCGTTAAAGGGAGATTTCGATCTGCGCTCAAACAACTAAATATGTAATTGTTTTTATTTATTATTTAGCTGGGCTGGAGTGATAGCACAGCGGTAGGGCATTTGCCTTGCACACAACCAACATGGCCTGAAAGGATATATATTAGGGCATTAAATTCTTGTATGCTTCAGCTAACTTGCAACATTGCTTTCTGTAAAACTGCTTGGCTGCTTTGCACCTGGGGGAGGGGGGGAACTTGGAATGTGAACAGGGCATAACTTCTTTCTAAACCAAGTGTGACAGGATTCAGGTGTATTTACTGTTCCTGAAATGTATTGTCTCAGTAAAGCACCCTGCAGACTTGGGTAAAGGATAACTCAGGATGCAGGTAGATTGCCCATTCCGGGAATGTATTGTCTTAGCAAGACCCCTGCAGATGTCTTGGGTAAAGGATAACTCAAAATGTGGATGGTTGAGGGAGATCACTTAAGGCTTAATGATTCCGGCTATAACTTTGCTTGTGCTGACAATCAATGTACGTAAATGCTGATCTTTGAATCTATAGGCTAAGGAGTGAGGTACCTTTAAATGGATTGGTTAAGAAAGTATATGTTGTTACAGGTCTATTGGCTATGAAATGTGCGGGCCTTGCTGTAACGGTTGATGAAGGCCTATGTAAGACCCCCTTTGAAGAAGCCCGGGGCTCTCAGCCACTGCCCACTCTGGGGTATGCTGTGGAGCCCCAGCATGCTGGTCTAAATAAACCCGATTTGTACTCCTGCAGGAATTGTGTCTGTCTGGTTTCTCCGCGCCTCCTAGGGCCAGGGGACTCCCAATCCCAACAGGCCAACCCGAGTTTGATTCCTCCGCCCCTCTCGGAGAGCCCGGCGAGCTACTGAGAGTATCTCGCCCGCACAGCAGAGCCTGGCAAGCTACCTGTGATGTATTCGATATGCCAAACACAGTAACAACAAAGTCTCCAATGGAGACGTTACTGGGCCCGCTCGAGCAAATCGATAAACAACGGGAGGACAGTGACAGTGACAGCTGAAATTATTTTTTTCCCTTTATTTTATTTTATTTTTTTTTAAAGTTGTAGATTTACAATTTTTTGTGCTCTGGTTTCAATTATACAATGATCAGATACCCATCCCTCCACCAGTGCCCATTTTCCACCACCATGGATAATATCCCTCCCACCCCCATCCCCCCATCCCCCCTGTCTCTGTGGCAGGGCAATCCCCTGTGTTCTCTCTCTCCTTTTGGGTGTTGTGGTCTGCAAAAGAGGTATTGAGTGGCAAACATGTTCAGTCCATAGTCTACTTTCGACATGCATCTCCCCTCCTGGGAGGATCCTCCAAACATCCTTTATTTGGTGCTCCCTTCTCTATCTGAACTGCCCTATCCTCTAGGATACCCGGCTGGCCTCTAAGTTATGGAGTAATCCTCCTGGTGCTGATCTCAGCTATTCTTGGGTATTAATCTCATACTTTGTTACTTTATATCCCCCAGATGAATGCAATCTTTCTATGTCTATCCCTCTCTTTCTGACTCATTTCGCTTAGCATGATACTTTCCATATTGTACCACTTGTATGTAAATTTCATGACTTCATCTTTTCTAACAGCTACATAGTACTCCATTGTGTAGATGTACCAAAGTTTCTTTAACCAGTCATCTGTTCTTGGGCATTCAGGTTTCTTCCAGTTTCTGGCTATTGTAAAGAGTGGACAGCTGAAATTATTATAATTTAGGTAGTAGTGTTTAAATTTATGGAATTGATGTACAAAGCTATTTACTATAAACCACTACTTACCAAAGTAAGATGTTCCTTCATCCTACCCCTGTGTCACTTTTGGTTCACCCTTCCTTCCCCTCATCCATACACCTATTCTTTACTAATTGACAATTATGGTAACATACTGTTACCACCCTTTGCCACCACCCATGTGTTTCAGACCCTCTATCTGTGTTCATCTGTAACTTCTTCAACTCATTTGTGCCCTCCACCACAGAAGCTAGATCAGATGACATTCCCACCAATAGTGAGTGAAGGTTCCTCTCCTGCCCCACTTATTTCCAGTTTTATATATCAATATCTTTGCTTTCAGCTAAAGCCATCCTGAAAGTTATCTCTATCATCTTTATCTAAATACATTACTCATATGTGTGACAATATAGATAGAAGACCCTAAAATTTTCACAAAAAATTAAAAAAATTAAGAGAAAAAAACCAGTAAAACCAAATAGCAGGTTGCAATATTAATATGCAAAAATGTATTCCACTTCAACATGAAAACATTTAACTGGGAAAGGTATAAATCAAACTATCTACCTCATTTAAAATATTGTGCCCTGGTGCAGGAGAGACAGTATAGCAGGTAGGTGTTTCTATTGTACCTGGCTATCTGGATTCCCCAGCATCCAATATGGTCCTCTGATTACTGCCAGAAGTGATTCCTGAGTGCAGAACCAGGGAGTAACCTCTGATCACCATCGGTTTTTGCCTCAAAACTGATAGATAAATAAATAAAAATAATGTGTCCAAATATCAAATACCTAGGAATTAATTTAACAAAGGGCATGAAAAACCTAAACTGTGATAACTATTAGAGACTTTTGATAGGAATTAAAGAGAACACCAGAGTATCCTATCTTACTCAAAGCACACAATATAAGCTTGATGTTATTTCCATCAGATTCTTGATGACATTCTTTAAGAAATAAGAATGAGCACTACTGTAGGATAACACTGTTCAGTCCTTCCTGCATAGCCTCAGGTAGTTTAGGTTTATTGGGTTGCTCCCATCACAGTGTTCCCATTCCTCTGAGTTTATTTGTAGCTTCTTTTTTTGTGCTCTGTTACCTTGTAAATATTGTTTTTTCTCTTCTCCCTAAATCCTTTTCATAGTTTATTCAGAGCAATGTCCTTTTTGTATGAACACAAGAAGACATGCTTTTGTAATGTGACTCTCAAAACATGCTTTTGTAATGTGACTCTCAAGACATGCTTTTGTAATGTGACTCTCAGGGATATTTTCCTTCTGGGCATCTGTTCTCTCACCTAAGCCTCAGCTGCCCTCACTTCCTAGTGCCCCTAAAAGCAGGGTCCCAACTAGGGACTGGATGGAACCAGGGCAAGCCATAAGCTATGTGTTACCCTTGCATTGAGATGGGCCTGGTCAAAGTGCCATAATGCTTAACTATAAGTTAAGAGCTTGGTCATGGACAAATGCTGTCATGATCCAAACATAATAACTAGATTTGGACCCTGCTAGGGTTAGAAATGATTAATCTGGCCTGAGTGCTGTAGTCTGAGTCTGTGGCAAAATGTCCTCAGGAGAGCTGCCCAACAAGTCTCAATGTTATCTCTTACTGTGTCTATACAAAAATAGCTAGTATTGATATGTTGATAGTGAGGAGAAGAGGATAGTGAAGATACTGAGGAGAAGAGGAAAATACTTTAGAAAGCATTTTGCCCTTGGGCAGTCAGGAAGGGCATTAGTATGCCTTTTAGGTGGTGTTCCCTTTGAACTTGATGGGCCCTCAGGGAAGGCTTTCTTATGTTGATTTGACTATCTGATTGGGGGCAGTGTCAGCCTGGAGAAATAGGGGAGTGAGAGAAAGAGAGGTGGGGGGACACTGGAGTGAATGAAGAGAGGATTGGAATAAACTGTAACTAAGACCAACCAGCCTGGCTCTCCTCTCTTCCTTCATCTGCCCTTGGCCAACAGCCATCCTGATCCAAGCCACACACAGTGGCTCTAGGGCACCAAACGCAGAACGCAGACAGACGGTGAAATAGAGCCGTCTGGAGAGCCCGTGAACACACAACCTTCTGTGTGCATAGTTTTTTACACACTGCTAAATTGTACGAAGGTCTAAAAACCCATGAACAGGCAAAGTCATCCAGAAAAAAACTATTATTTTAATGTGTACTTGATTGATCTCTTTGTATATATTGTAAGATGATTAAGTTTAGCAACGTTATCACAACACTGTTATACTTTTTCAGTTTGTTTGCTTCTGGGTCAGACCCAGCAGTGCTCAGGGCTTACTCCTAGCATTTTGCTCAAGGATCACTCCTGAAGATGCTCAGAGAACTGTGGGTGGTACTGGGAATCAAACCCAGGTTGATCACCTGTAAGCCAGATTCCATACACCCCAATAACTCTCTGGCCCATGAATATAAATTTTTATAACTATTGTTGACAAATTGTACACTATATCGTCAAGACCTCTTTATCTTATAACTGAAAACTTCTACCTTTGGACCACCTTCATTTCTCTTCCACTGCCACACACACATACATTTGAATAATCAAAAATACTTTTATTTTTAAAAATGGAAAATTTATCAATTTTAGTAGGTGTAAATCATGTTCCTAAAATTCTCTTGAGAAAAAATGATAACAAGATGTAGCCTTTGTGTAACAGGTTAGAGAGAAATCTCTTCTGTTCTTATTTCTCTTAATTCTCCTACCATTTTAGAATGAAAAATAGGTCCAGAGAAAGGAAAGAACTGTTCAAAGAAGTCAAGCATATGGTAAGGGTTGAGATTCAGTTAGCCTTTACCACTAAATCAAGTAAACTTCAGTACCTAAAGCTGCCCTTGTAATAAGCCACAGGGATATAAGAAGAAGCAGTGTTTCATATGTACTTATGAAGTATGTGCTTACTATATGATAATACAATACTGAACTGCTTGAATATATCTGTTACTCAAAGGGCCAAAGATTGGTCACATATTCCAGAACAACCCAATTGAGTCCCTAAGCACTCTGCAAAATTGTGGACAAAGAAATTATAACCTGAGTTTGGTTATAACAGTCAGAATTAAAATATATACTATTTAAACATGCATATTAGTGTGGAGCGATAGGACAGCAGGTAGGGCATTTGCCTTGCACATGGCCGACCCGGGTTTGATTTCTCTGTTCCT
Source organism: Sorex fumeus (assembly GCF_029834395.1). Classification (NCBI taxonomy): domain Eukaryota; kingdom Metazoa; phylum Chordata; class Mammalia; order Eulipotyphla; family Soricidae; genus Sorex; species Sorex fumeus. The sequence goes on along the minus strand of NW_026606086.1, from coordinate 11,194,171 downwards.
CTCGGAGAGCCTGGCAAGCTACCGAGAGTATTCCGCCCACACAACAGAGCCTGGCAAGCTCCCTGTGGCGTATTCGATATGCCAAAAACAGCAACAACAATTCTCACAATGGAGACGTTACTGGTGCCTGCTGGAGCAAATTGATGAACAATGGGATGACAGTGATACAATGATACAATTATAGTTTTTATGGAGATTTTCCAAAGACTACCTTGAAGATCTTCAAGCCATGATTAGTTATTTTAAATGTAAAAAGGGTGGACATAATAACTGCTTACTTAATTTAATTAGAGTTAGCTTACTTTATAATGCAAAATGCATAGCAAATAATTTGAAATATACTGTATCACTGACCACAGAACCAATTAATCAATTTTAAATGACCAGTATTTCAGTTATAGTGACTTCCTGTCTTGGAAGTGACAGATTTCCTTGAAATATTAACTAATGTTTCTCTTCCATAATTTGAATGTCTATCCCTGTTTTTCATAAATCCAAACTCTATCCTTTTGTCAAAATCCAATCCAAATAAAAGTTTTAGTATCTGAAGAGAAAACTATACCTTTATATTTTCCTGTCTATGTTACTTTGATTATTATTATTATTATTTTCATAACAACAGACATCACCAAGAACACTTTATCCAGCAAAATTCTCACTCAGACTCAAAGGAACAATACAGTACTTCATAGATAAACAACAACTCAGGGACTTCATAGATTCAAAGCCAACCTTAGAAGAACTGAAAGGGCTACTGGAAGGCAAGACAAACTGCACAAACACAAAAATCTTCTACAGAAAGATGGCACAAAACTCCTTGAAAATAATCTCTCCCAGTGTCAATCATCTAAATGCACCAATTCAGAGACATAGTGTTGCAAAAAGGATTAAAAAACGGAACCCAACATTATGCTGCCTACAAACAAACACATCTGAATAGTCAGAGAAAACACAGACTCAAAGTCATAGAATAGAAAATTCTTCAAGCAAACAACTCCCTCAAAAAAGCCAGGGTGGCCATACTAGTATCCGACAACCTAGATTTCAGGCTTAAAAAGATTATAGAAGGCAACATGAATGGTATTTCTTAATAATCAACGAATATGTGCATCAGGAAGACATTACACTCCTAAACATATGCGCACCCCAAGAGGGGCCAGCAAAATACTTAAAACAACTGCTATAGACTTCAAGGAGGACATTGGTAACAATACAATAGTAGTTGGAGACTTCAACACTAGCTTATCATCTCTTGATAGATGAACAAGACTAAAACTCAGCAAGAAAGTACTGGCCCTGAAGGAAGAAGTGGAAAAGAGAGAGCTAGTAGATATATAAAGAGTTTTTCATCCTCCAAAAGCTGAAACATGTTCTTCTCCAATGCACATGGAACATTTTCCAGGATAAACCACATACTGGGCCACAAAATATATCTCAATAAAAGCAAGAAGATAGACATTGTATCAACTATATTTTCATACCATGACGCACTTAAAATAGACGTTAATCACACATAGAAATGGAGAATCAAATCAAACATGGAAATTAAATATGATTATTGCCGAACAACCAGTGGGTTAGAGAGGAAATCAAAGAAGAAATCAAAAGATTCCTGGAAACAAATGCAAATGAGGACACCAGCTACCAGAACTTGTGGGACTAAAGCAGTGTTAAGAGGAAAGTGTATAGCTCTGCAAGCATTTATCAGGAAGGAAAGGCCCACACAAATAGCTTGATTTCAAGCTTAAGATCTTAGAAAAGGACCCAAAAGAACCCAAACCAGGCAGGGGGAAAGAAATAATAAAATTTAGAGCAGAAATCAACGAGCTGGATTCCCAGAAAATAGTTCAAAAGGACACATCAAAACAGAAAACACAGAAATTCAATAGATCATCAGATATTACTTTGAGTATCTGTATGCCACAAAACAAAAGAACCTCAAAGAAATGAATAAATTCATGGATTCCTATAGCCTCCCAAGGATGAACCAAGATTTAGAATACCTAAATGACCTATGATCATCAAGGAAATTGAAATGGTAATCAAAAGTCTTCCCAGAAACGAAAGCCCAGGTCCAGATGGATTCACTAGTCAATTCTTCCAAACCTTTAAGGAGGACCTATTGCCAGTCCTTTTGAAGCTTTCCAGGAAACTGAAGAAACAGAAAAACTCCCAAACAGTTTCTAAGATGCACATATCACCCTGATACCAAAAGCAGACAGAGACACCCCCAAAAAAAAATTACAGGCTGGTATTACTGGTGAACACAGATACATAGATCCTTAATAAAATATTAGCAAATAGAATCCAATGACTCGTTGAAGAAATCATACACCAGATCTGTCCATTTTGGCAAATTTTATAACTTCATTTTTTCCTAACAGCCAAGTAGTATTCTATTGAGTAGATGTGCCATTGTTTCTTTATCCATTTGTCTATTCTTGGGCACTCAGTTGTTTCCAGATTACGGTTATTGTGAATAATGCTGCAATAAACGCATGGGTGCAGATGGTATTTCTACTGTGTGTTTTGGGACCCCTGTGGCATACTCCCAGAAGTTGTATTTCTTGGTCAAACGGGAGCTCAATTTCTAGTTTTTTGAGGAATTTCCATATTTTTCCCCCTGGACAGACTTGGAGAGTATCATGCTGAGTGAAATGAGTCAGAATGAAAGGGACAGATATAGAATGACTAAAGTCATTTGTGGCATATAACAAATTCAAAGACACATCCATGACCAGGGACAAAAGGATTTAGGAGGACTGGTTAATGGTTGGAATCAACCATAAGTGTGTGTGGGGTAGGTAAGAATGACAAGGGACCAGGATGACAATACTAGCTGGAACTGATCACGTGGACAAGTAATGAGTGTTAAAAAATAGGTAAGGGGATACACCAGATAACCTTTCAATATCTTTACTGAAAACCACAATGCCCAAAAGGTAAAGTAGCAAGGGGGAGAGAGAGAGAGAGAGAGAGAGAGAGAGAGAGAGAGAGAGAGAGAGAGAGAGAGAGAGAGAGAGAGAGAGAGAGAGAGAAAGAAGAAAACACAGGCCATAGAGGCAGGTGGGAGGAGAAGGTGATCGGAGGGAAATTGGGGTCAGTGGTCCTGGTAAAAGTGCACTGGTGGAGGGATGGGTGTTGGAATACTGTATGATTGAACCTACCTCATGAACAACCTTGTGAACATCTATCAACGACCTTTTGAACATCTATCTCACAATGATCCAATAATAAAATCTTAAAAACCTCACAGTTGTATTTTTATCCTTTTGTACTACTTTTCCTGGTAATAATTGAAAATACACATATGATAACATAAGTTGTAATTAGAAATAGATATTAAAAGTAAAAAGAAGTAAAATAAGAATCCAATGATACTGAAAATAAGAGTCGAAATATTTGAGTCCTATTTTATAGATGATGCACTCTGTTCAAGGTCCTCAAGCTAGTAAATGCCAATCAGACTAACAAAATTTTTCCTTGTTCTACAATTTAAGGTTGTAAGATATGAAAAAAACTAATCATTTAGTTATTGATAAATGGCAAATATCCAAACTGTTGCTTCAAATTCTGAAAAAAGAGTGCTCCTTAAGTAGGAGTGTTGAGAATTGGATTTGCTTGGAACAGTTCTCAGCATGCATTTGCAATCAAGTTGTGGTGTGTTTATTTAAATTTGTATTGTTTACAGAAATAAAGCAATGAAACAATAAAAAAATGCTAAGGGTTATTTAGGAAATTAGTGGATAAGAATGAAAGTCTACATTAAGAAACTCAACAAATGAAGAAGCCTTTATTTTCTCTTTTCATATGAAAATTCCTCCCTTTTCCACCTTTCTTTTATTTCTCCTATATATAATTCCCTTCCAATTTCCTGCTAAGCCTTATAATTGGCTATCTGTCTATTATCTAGATGTTTATACAGAGAGAACAAAAACTAAGTCAATTTTTCCAAATATTAAAAAATTTATTTTTAAATAGTCTCCAAATTATTGCCAAGCAATTTTTAGCTAATATTGAAATTGAAGAATAGACATTAATGTTATCATTAATGTTATTTATCAAGTGTAAGGAAAGAGAATTAAACATTCTCTTTGTAAAGAGTAAAGTAAGTAAAGGCTTCATTTTAATTCTTTTTTGTTTTTTATTTGGGGGTCAGGCTGGCAGTGTCAGAGGTCACTCCTGGTGGGGCTCAGGGAACTAAAAGGGATGCTAGAGATTGAAACCAGGTCAGCTGCATGTAGGGCAAGCATGCTACTCACTGTACTGTCTCTCTGAACCCCAATTTACTTTTGTTTGTTTGTTTTTTGGCTTTTTGGGTCACACCTGGATATGCACAGGGGTTACTCCTGGATGTGCACTCATGAATTACCCCTGGCAGTGTTCAGGGACCATATGGGATGCTGGGAATCGAACCCGGGTTGGCCACGTGCAAGGCAAATGCCCTACCTGCTGTGCTATTGCTCCAGTACCCTCAATTTACTTTTGAACTTTCAGTAACTACTTGAATAAAACTGTCCAAGAAGTCATGTCTCCCATTACTTTTATTAATGATTTCTAAGTTTGAACCCATTTAAAGATTCCTTTGCTTTGACCCTACTTCAAACTTAGAGTCAGAGCTTTTATACTTGGAACTAAGTAAAAAATATTAGAAGTCAACCAACCAGGATGATCTCAGTTATCTGTAGAATATAGACTACCAGATCAGGAAACGCATTGCAGTAAGAGGGAGATGCTTCAATCATCCCTGAGCCCTGTGTTTGGAGAGGAAGACAGACAGAAGGAAAGAAATCAAGGGGTAAAGATGAACACAAGAAGTAATTGGTTAATAGGCATAAGGGCTTCATTAAAGCAGTGATATGAGTGAGTGATACAGTCACATATCCAAAACGCAGATTCAACAGAAATGAAAACATGAGACCTAAGTGGCAACCACTGAAACTCTGTAACGTGCCTGTCAAGTTGACAGGCAGGGGTGGAGCGGGGCTCTGAAGGAGAGGAAATCTGGGAACACTGGTGGAGGGAAGTTGACACTAGTGGGAGGTTGGTGTTGAATTTTTGTATGTCTAAATTGTAACTATCAGTTATTTTTTAAATCATGGCTCTTAAAAGTTTTTAAAATTATTCATCAGTTGGGCCAGAGCGATAGCATAGTGGGTAGGGCATTCACCTTGCACGTGGCTGACCCAGGTTCCATTCCTCCGTCCCTCTCAGAGAGCCTGGCAAGCTACCAAGAGTATTCTGTCTGCACTGCAAAGCCTGGCAACCTCCCTGTGGTGTATTCGATATGCCAAAAACAGTAACAAGTCTCACAATGGAGACGTTACTGGTGCCTGCTAAAGCAAATCGATGAACAACAGGAGGACAGTGCTACAGTGCATTCATCAGTTAAATGCACCCTTTTCTTTAAAAATCACTATTTTTTTTGTTTGTTTATCTATGTAAAGATTCCCATTACTGTGGCTCTAACCTATTCTATTGCCTCCATAGAGTCAGTACTTTGTGTGTCTTTTCACAAGTCCAGTAACTAAGGTAAAAGGTAAAGGCCCTCCCGTTGATCGTCGATTTGCTCGAGCGGGCCCAGTAACGTCTCCATTGGAGACTTTGTTGTTACTGTGTCTGGCATATCCAATACTCTCGGTAGCTTGCCGGGCTCTCCGAGAGGGGCGGAGGAATCGAACTTGGGTCGGCCATGTTGGCCGCTTGTAAGGCGAACGCCCTACCCTCTGTGCTATCGCTCCAGTATATGGTTTTATATAGATGGATACTCAGTAATTACTGAAGGTTGAATGAGGGCAGTAATCCTGCTTGCTTCTGAGCTGAGCTAACCTGAGTCACATTTCTCTTAGTCTCTTCTTCAACAGAAATATAGTCAAATATTCTGGACTCACCTCAGGCTTTAACAAAACACATTATATTATCTGAGGAAACTGAAATGACAAATCACTTCCTATCTCAGAACAAGCAATCATTTAATCACCAACATTTACATGCCTTTTTTATTTCTTTTTCTGTAGCACCAGTGCATTTTACCCATGGAACAATGTATTTTACTTTAAAAAATGATTTAATATTTATGTAGAAACCCCTTTGATAATATCTTACAGAGAATAAAACAACTTTAACGTTAAACTCGTATCAAATTAGGTAAAGGAATCAAGAGAAAACTGCTAAGGCTGGAGTGATAGTACAGCAGGTAGGGAGTTTACCTTGCATGAGCCTGACCCTGGTTCGGCCCCTTATTGTCCCCTGAGCATCACCAGGAGTGATCCCTGAGTGTAAAGCCACGAGTAATTCCATTCCTGAGCACTGCTGGGTGTGCCACACCCCATTTGAAAGAGAGAGAGAGAGAGAGAGAGAGAGAGAGACAGAGACAGAGACAGAGAAAGAGAGACAGAGATAGAGACACAGAGATAGAGACATAGAGAGACAGAGACAGAGAACTGCCTAGAAAACTTACGTTTTGTCTAAGAAGTCCATGAGAGCTCTTAATGCAATCTCTGCATCCATTGTTGCACTGTTCTTATTAGACGTAGTGTTTCCATTTGTTCTCATTTGATTTAGTTCCAAATTCATCTGCCTTATACATTCTTCAATGATATGCTGGAAACTAAAAACAAGGAATATAAGTTCTGGTATAAAAGAAAGCATTCATGCTTCTTTTGACTATATTTCGAATTAAACCACAAGTGACTTGATCTGTTTCAAATAGTATGAATTCTGTGGTAAAGGGATTTCAAAATGAGTTTTCACCCTCAATTTATTGTTTTTTTTGCAATGTAATCTTACTCAGAATTCAAATGCACAAAGCAAATAAAAGTAATGTTCTTCCAATTGAATGAATTAGAGTGGTCTTAACTCTGGCAACACTTTTTAATAGTATTAGCTGAGGTGTTCTGAGCATTGCATGCAAAAATAATTGTTCTTCAGTGATTCTTGGAGTCTAAATAGGTCTCCTAAACTTAATTTCTGGAGCTGCACACAATTTGGCTGTCCTCAATCCCACTGGCTACTTTTCTCATCTGTCTGACTCTTAACATTGGAGTTGCCAAGTTGCAAATGAAAACAATGCCCTGGTAATTTGAATTTCAAAATGGTGATTTCTTGAAGGTATGGAGCGATAGCACAGCGGTAGGGCGTTTGCCTTACAAGCGGCCAACATGACCAACCCGAGTTCGATTCCTCCGCCCCTCTGGGAGAGCTCGGCAAGCTTCCGAGAGTTTCTTGACCCCACGCAGAGCCTGGCAAGCTACCCGTGACGTATTCGGTATGCCAAACACAGTAACAACAAGTCTCATGATGGAGACGTCACTGGGCCCGCTCAAGCAAATTGATGAACAACGGGAGGACTGTGACCGTGATTTCTTGAAGTATTATCAGCATTTGTAGGTCCAGTAAAATATGTAAAACATAAGTTTTGGCCAAATTAATCCATTTTTTACACCAAGTTAAATTTTTATTTGACAAATTCTGTACTTTACATTTTACAACCTTTTACATTGAATTCCTCTAAGTTCAGTCCTTGGCTCTTCTACTTCTTTAACAAAAATCAGTTCCTTGACAATGAGATATGGTCAATGACTTAAATGTGACCCATGTACTGTTTGTTTGGGGACTACTCCCACCTGTGGTCAGTTGTTACTCTAGCCTTGGCACTCCAGCATCACTCCTGGTAGTGGTCAAGAGATTAAATGTGCCAGAAATCAGACAGTTCAGCAAGTATATATCAAATGCACTACATATTGTTCTCTCTCTTCAGTTCAGTACACTTGTTTTCTATTCCAAATTCTGGACTCATATTAAACTGCCTGTGTAACTTTTCTACTTAGAAATCTAATGACCTTCTCTCACATTCAACCCCCAGCTTTAATCATGACTTGTACAAAGTCACTATTTCTGAACCCACCATTACTTTTTCACCTAAATTTGTGGACTGATTTCACGTCTCTGTGTTCAACCCTCTACAGACATATTGTTAGAGCAGTGATCATAGCATACTCTCCTCTGCTAAAAGTCCTCATGACTTCCAGATCTACTTAGAACAAAATCCAGAATGTACTTTATGAGCCTTAATTAAAATAAACAAAACATGACTCTGAAAAACTTCATTATCCCATTTTTGGAGGGACCATTTTTTTCCCTGCAGCTAAGCCACAGTTATCTTTTTGGGGTTCTGAGATTTTTCTGAGAACACTCATCCTGTGACCAATATGTTAGATTCCTGCTCCATGCAAATTTTTATGTTTGTCGTGGTCTCTCTTTATTTTGGGTCACAACCTCAGAGATTTTTTCCTTGGACACTCTAACCTGAACTGAGATTTCTATTATTCTTCATTCCCTTGCAGTTCTTTTTTGTCCCACTTACATTCGCCATTGCACACTTTGATGTACTTGTTTATTGCATTGTCCCAAGAGTGTTCTTTATTGTCTTCAGTACTTTACCTTCTCCATAAGTTTCTGAAAAAATATTGGCTGAACATATAAATAAATCATACAAATTCTACTCCCACCCATTGCCTTGACACTCTAATGAGTTAAATGAGTTTCTAAAAAAAGACCCCTAGTATTTTCAACTAAATTTTTAATGCCTATGGAAATTTTGGTGCTCTCAGAAGAGAGCGATGCAGTATTTCTTCTCGGAGGGCCTAGCAAGCTACCAAGAGTATTCCACCCACAGGGTAGAACCTGGCAAGCTACCCATGGCGTATTCGATATACCAAAAACAGTAACAATAACGGTCCTTATTCCCTGAACCCTGAAAGCCTCTAATACGGCAGCATTGAGAAGGATGAGTAAGGAGAGGCTGCTAAAATCTCAGGACTGGGACGAATGGAGACGTTACTGGCATCCGCTTGAGCAAATAGATGAACATAATGACAGTGATGATCATGATGGAAATTTTGGTGGTTTTTACCTAAGTTTCATAAAATAGTAAGAAATTTAAAGAGTGGAGATACCCAGCATATCCAGATTTCCTTTATATTGTATTCACCATATTGCTAACAACAGCAATGATTATAAAAAATATGTAAAACTTAGGAGTCTAGTAAATGGCCCTCCCGTTGATCATTGATTTGCTCGAGCGGGCCCAGTAACGTCTCCATTGGAGACTTTTGTTGTTACTGTGTTTGGCATATCGAATACATCATGGGGAGCTTGCCAGGCTCTGCCGGGCGGGTGAGATACTCTCGGTAGCTTGCCGGGCTCTCCGAGAGGGGCGGAGGAATCGAACTCGGGTCAGCCATGTTGGCTGCGTGCAAGGCAAACGCCCTACCGCTGTGCTATCTAGAAGTAAATGAAAGCTTGGAAGTTGTCACATGACTGCAATAGTGAAAAGAGGGTTGAAATATTATAATACTGCAATCCAATCCATCTCATTCTCCCTAGTCTACACACAAGGAACACTAACATTTCCAAATGCATATATATATATATATTTACATATATATACACGCACACACACACATACATGTTTAGCAATTTTTACTACTCAGTGTTTTCATTATTAATTAAATATCAGCATCATGGTATGTATTAAGCACACAATCTATGAATTTTTAATCAATATTATGTATATATTTCAGTAAGTAGGTACACAGATACATCCACAAACAAAAGATAAAATTTTAACTTTTTTTTTTGGCACAGGGTGATAGGAAAAGGTTTAGTGTGAATGCAATGTGTATGAGATTTGACCACCTCAATCCACCACCACCATGTGGTGTCTACAGCATCACCAGTTGTGGACCTGAAGGCTCCTGAGCATTGCAGGCTGTGAAGCTGCAGACCCTTGGCTCCAAAGACTCTGACAGTATTTCATATTTGGGCTCTAGCACCAAAGCTATACAGTCTCTGAGTAGCTATAAGAGCATACCCACAGCCACCTGAGCATGTCTTGGGATCCCCTTCACTTCCTCCCCACAAATTTTATTATCTGTGGTACATACAAGACTATTTTTCTAGTTTTATCAAGACATAACCAGTTTAATGTGTAAAACTTAATGATTTTACTGGAATGTATTGCAATTTATCATGATATATTGAAGTAACAATATATTAAGTAATAATTGAATTAAAAATATATTGAATATATTGTAAGTTTATTTTGGCATTTATTATTTCGTAGAGATACAATGAAAACTTTTCCTGTGGTGAGATCTCTTGAGGATTCACCCCTTAAATATTTTCTCTATTGTGCAGCAGAAACAGCAAGTCATTTTATGTATCACTATTAGTTATTTATCTTATATCAAACAGTTCATAATCTCACCAACAAGATTCTCCTTTCTATGTACCTTCTATATCACTTGTTATGTGACTTCTATATCACTTGTACTTTTCTACTTGGACTTGTTTTATATCACCTGAACATTTTTATTTTATTTATTGGGATCTTTCGAGCAGTTCTCAGGGACTCCAGATTCACTGCAGTCAATTCTTGGTCAACTAGGCAGGTTGGTTCAACATAGAGTCCAAGGATTTGGTTACTACTTGGCTGTTTACTACAGTACTAGGGAACACCAGGACTGTACCTTGTAGTGTTGAGGCTTTCAGGATTAATTCATTGGTGTCTGTGTTCATTTCTGTCCACTAGGTGATCTCCTACAACATTTGCTATTGTCTTTCCAATCATTACCATTATACCAGACATGAGGAGATATTTTACTGTATTTTACTCTATTTCTCTGATGACAATTTTATGAAGCCTCTTCTGCACCTATTAGTCATTCACTGATCTTCTTTGAGAAATTTATCCATAGATATTTTCCACATTTTAAAACTAAACTACAATAATTATTTTTATCCTTTGGGTTTTATGATATTACCTTATCAGATAGATATATAACTTAAAATATATAAGATTTTATATTCCAGATTCTCTTTTCCTTGGGTTGTCATTTAACTGCTGCCTATTTGTGGTCTTACTTGTTAGTTTTGTTTTTCACTTTGTGTTTAATGTGTCATACTCAGAAAACTCACTGAAAAAAACATGCCAAGAAGTTTCTAATATATATATTTTGTGGTTACAGTTACTACATTTACATCTTTAATTTATTTCTTGTTCACTTGTGTGAGTGGTATGAAAGATTTATTCTTTTAAATGTAAGTGTCCAACTTAACCAGTGCCATTTATTAACGGGGTTATTTTTTCCAATGAGTATTCTTGATTCCTTGTCAAATATTAAGTGACCACACATTAAATTCATTTCTGGACTCAATTTCCATTTATCTATTTGTCTGTTTTTATGCCAGTGTCATAGATTAAATCTCTGTAACACAGCTGCAAATTAGAAAATATGAAGCCTAAAGCTTAATTCTTCTCTTATAAATTGATTTGAAACATAAATATAAAATTTGTTTCTATAAACATCATTGAATTTTGATATGGATTGAATTGAACCTATGTTTTAAGATATTTAATTTATTTATGGCTTGATAATTAAACGATATTAATTCTTTCAATACATGAACAGGAATTTCTTTTCATTTATTTGTGCCTTTGTTATTGGCAAAATTTATATTTGTGTTGCTTTGTAATTGGTATTAGCAGTTGGTTCCCTGAGATTTGGATGTTTGCTCACATAGATATGAACCATTTCTTGGTTGTTTATATTTTTTATTTAATTCACTGATGCATCCTTTTTTTTTTTGCTCTGATCAGGATAAATAAAAGTGCCTGGCCATTGATTTTGATCTGACTGACTGGATATTCAAGATAAAGGTGTCAGCTGATATGTAAACTCAGATTAAAGGGTCAGCTGGACCTGTCTTTGGTCTTCCATCCAATAGAAGTTGTGAAGGACAGTAGCAATGGGGATGGTGGAAAAAGTGGAAAGTGGTCTGGGAATATATCCCAAAGATGCAAAAAAACTCAGTAGAAATGACATCTGCACCTGTATGTTTATTGCAGCACTGTTCACAATAGCCAGAATCTTGAAACAACCCAAGTGCCCGAGAACAGATGACTGGTTAAAAAAAACTTTGGTATATCTACAGAATGGAATACTATTCAGCTGTTAGGAAAGATGAAGTTATGAAACTTGCTTATAAGTGGATGGTCATGAAGAGTATAATTAAGTGAAATGAGTCAGAAAGAGAGGGACAGACATAGAATGACTGCACTCATTCGTGGAATATAAAATATCATAATATGAGACACTTAAGGACAATAGAGACAGGACCAGGAAGATTGCTCCATTGTTGGAAGCCTACCTTATAAGATGGGGGAAAAGGCAGCTGGGATAGAGAAGGCATCACTATGTCAGTGGTGATTGGAGGGATTATTCGAGATGGGAGTTATGTGCTAATAGTAGATAAAGGACCAAACATGATGGCCTCTCATTATCTGTATTGCAAACCATATTACCCATAAGTAGAGAGAGCAAGAGGGAAACTGTCTGCCATAGAGGCGGGGGGGGGAGTGGAATGGAGAGATAGGGAGACATTAGTGGTGGTAAATGTGCACTGGTGGAGAGATGGCTATTTGATCACTGTATGACTGAAACTCAAACACAAAAGCTTTGTAAGTGTAATTCACAGTGATTTGGAAGGTGTTACACCTAAAAATTCTCAGGGACCATGTTGTGCTGGCTTTTTCCTCATAATTCTACCACAAACAGAATTATTTTCAGATTTTAAATAAAACTGAATAAAATGAATATTAGGCATTTCATTGTGTGCTTAATTTTAAGACCCACAACTGCCATTTTAGACTCAAAGAAGAATGGATTCAGACAGATTATCTAGTTTGATTTCACAGCATGGTCATACTAATCACAAATGGACTTTTGATTACCTTATGTTTGTGATATAGACCTGGTAGTCTGTGTGGGAAATAAATCCATAGCAACAAGAATATAAATAGCTTTTGCAAATAAGAAAATCGTGACATGCAGGTTGTTTACTCCAATAAACCTAGCCCCATTTGAAATAAGTATTAAATTCTTTCCTATAATTAGAATTAGTCAAGAAACATAAGATATTGAATATTCCAGAACTTTATGAGCTATTCTAAAATAGCTAATTATACAAGTAAAGTTACTTTTATTGCCTTCCTCACGGGAGTCTTTCATAGCTTATTTAGCTATAATAAGAGGTTTTTGGCTATAATTTATGTCTGTCCTTGTTACCTAAAAATCTCACCTTTTAAATAAGAATAAAGTAAAATAAAAAATAATTACACTGTTTAGATAATATTTATTCATTTAATTGTAGTTTCTAATTTGCTCAGTAATCTTATTTCTCATTTTGTTTTCAATATTCATAATTATTTATTCCTGAATCTGCACTCAAGAATTACCCCTGCCAGTGCTCAGGGAACCATATAGCATGGTGGAGACCAAACTGGTTGGTTGCTTACGAAGCAACAGCCTTACCCACTGTACTATCTTTCTGGCCCTAAAAGCTTTCTGTTTAATACATATGAATTCGCCTCTACAATAGAGATAAATCTAAGATGAATGACAATAAACCCCCTTGAAAACCTCAATCCAAGTTAGGAGAATGGGAACGAAATAACACCAAATCTCTAAAATCAAATCTGCTTTTCCAAATCTATGTAAAGAGAAACTTTAAGGCAAAATGAGCAGTATCCTACACATACGCTAACATATGCACCTCAGAAGGCACACTGATTACCATGGTCATAGGTAGGCACAAATGCATTTAGTTCAGCAGCTGAGCTTAGAGGTGAGATCCGTGAAGGAGCATACCTCTGCTCCGACATGGTATTTTGATTTACTAATCCTCATTACTAAAAAAGTTTAAGAAATCAATGTCTTTTTACATTTTCTAATTTAAAATTAAAATGCCTAACAATAAATACCTTTGTTCACTTTTGAGTGTTTTATTATTATTATTCATTGAGGTAACTATTGATGTTTTCTGAATAAAATGTTACCACACTATAAATAGAACATTTTTCCAAATTTTAAGAGACAGTTCTGACATGTCTACAAGAATAACTTTTGTCTCATTTGAGAACTGAAACATAGTGAAAAAACAACAAATTAATATTTATTGGAATATTTAAAGCAAATAACGTGTGAAATTAATGAAACTCTGAAGATATATTTTTTTGAATTTTGAATTTTACCATTTCCTAATGAGGTTATAGATTCTTCTTATAGATGAAAAATGACGTTTGTATGGTATACATTTTTCTCTTTAGAAGTGTATCAAAAGCAACAAATTAACTGGGGATGGGTGATGTGAGGGGCCACACCTGGTGATGCTCAGGAGTCACTTCTAACTTTGCACTTAGGAATTACTCTTGGTGGTGCTGTGGAACCATATGGAACGGAGATTGAGCCCAGGTCAGCCATGTGCAAGGCAAGTGTCTTACCCACTGTACTATCTCTCTGGCCATACAAATTGATTTTTAAGCCCAAAACAAAACACAGATATATCAACAGTCTCCTATGAGAGGTTTCCTATAATACAAATTCTGAAGTACTAACTTGGAATACTAGCAATTCAGTTATGAAGTTGAACAGCAGTTATTTGGGAGTACAATTATACTGAATGTAAGATATGGATATACTTCTTATGTATGAAAAGACTTTTATCCACCAGAGCACTGCACTCCCCTGCCAGATGTTGACCCCAATGTGCTGATCTAACTTCTCAAACCTGGTGTGTGTACCCCCAGTGTTGCCTACAGTTCTAGGTAGGCATACCTTTAAAATATCTAACTACAAAACTCATGGCATACCTTTAAAATATCTAACTACAAAACCACACAGATGCTGCAGCATCTGTGCAAAGAACTATTTCATCTACACACTAAATTTGAGGTATAATTGACCCATAACTCATATTTCTTTACCTATAACTAATCCATGATAATACACAAAGATAGCTGACTGCAGGGTACAAAATATACAACAACACATAGGGGAAAAAACTATAAAACACAAAAATCACAATGGTAAAATAATGCAGAAACTCATGAGATCTAGTGAGTGAAGTTGATTCTGTAGCAATAATGAACTATATAACCTCTCAGATAAGGAATTTAAAATGGAACTTTTAAGGATGTATAAGGAGCTCAAAGAAGCAATGGAACACACTACTGACAAAATACAGGAGGATATGAGTGTAGAAATGAGGAAAGTGCAAATAAAAATACAAGTAGAAATGACAGACCTAAAAAAGTTGATAGGTGAAATAAAAAACTCAGTGGAAGGCCTGAGCAGCAGAGTAACAGCTGCTGAGGACAGAACCAGTGAGTTCCAAGATGAGGTGCAGAGGATCTGCAAACAACAGCAGAAAATGGAAATGAGCCTCAAAATAAACCAACAGATATGAAGAGATAATCGGGATGAAGCCAAGAGGAAAAACATAAGAATAACTAGAGTCCCAGAGGGACAGGAAGAAAACCCAGATGAAGAATAAACCCTCAAAGATATAACTGCTCAGCCATTTCCAGAGCTGAACAGCACACAAAAGCAAATTCAGGAGGCCTGAAAGTTGCCAACTAAGAGAAATCCCAATAAAAATACTCCAAGACAGATTCAAAGTGAAAGGATGGAAAAACAATTCTACATGAAAACCACTCCCTCAAAATGGGAGTGGTCATACTAGTATCAGACCACATAGACTTCAGGCAAAAGAAGGTTACAAAAGACAGTGAAGGTCATTTCTTAATGATCAAATGATCTGTACATCAAGAAGAACTCACACTCCTAAATGTATATGTACCTAATGAGGAACCAGCAAAATAACTTTTAAAAAATGTGCAGAGACTTAAAGTCTTTGATAGCAACATAAAATAGTTGGAGATTTCAAAACTGCTTTATTTCCTCTCAAGAAATCAACCAGACTCATGCTCAGAAAGGACATACTTTATCTGAGGGAAGAAATAAAAAACAAGGGTTTGTGTGTGTATGTATGTATGTGTGTATATATACATATATATGTACATGTGTATATATGTGTATATATATATGTATAATTTCATCCCCCAAAAGCTGAATACACATTCTTCTCAAGTGCAATGGGACATGCTCTACATGCTAGGCCACAAAACATACACCGATACGATTAAGACAAATTTTTTTTCTTTCGATTTTTGGGTCACACCTGGCAATATACAGAGGTTACTCCTGGCTCTGCACTCAGGAATCACTACTGGTGGTGCTTGGGAGACCATATGGGATGCTGGCAATTGAAGCTGGGTCAGCCTTGTGCAAGGCAAACGCCCTACCCGCTGTGCTATCACTCTAGCCCCAAAGACAGATTTTTATCAGCAATCTTCTCAGACCATGATACACTGAAAATAGAAGTGAATCATACACAGGAACAGAAATTTAAATTAAACACCTGGAGGAAATCAAAAGATTCCTGGAAACAAATGTAAATGAAGCATGAGTTACCAGAACTTATGGAACACAGCAAAAGCAGTGTTAAGAGGAAAGTTTCTAGTTCTAAAAGCATTCCTCAGGAAGGAAGAGTGAGTCCATATTAGTAATTTAACTCACAGCTTAAGATCTTGGAGAATGGCCAACAAAAGGAGCCCAAACTAGGCAGGAGGAAATAAATAAGAAAACTTAGAGCAGAAAGTAATGAAATGGAAAGCAAAAAAAAAAAAAAAAAAAACCAGAAAGATCAATGAAACAAAGAGCTGGTTCTTTTAGAAAATAACAAGGTTGAAAAACAACTTCTATGAGTCACAAAGAAAGAGAGAAAGACCCCTAATAAATAGAATCAGAAACAAAAATGGGAACATCATAGTATAAACCACAGAAATTCAGAGAAAAATCAGAGATTATTTTGAGAATCTTTATGACAGGAAACCAAGAGAACCTTAAAGAAATAGATAAATTACTGGACTCTTATAATCTACCAAAGGTGAACCAGGAAGATTTAGAATACCTGAACAGATCTAACACCATCAAGGAATTAAAATAGTAATAAAAATTCTCCCTACCTGAACAGATCTAACACCATCAAGGAATTAAAATAGTAATAAAAATTCTCCCAAAACACAAAAACCCTGGCCCAGATGGATTCACTAGTGAATTCTTCCAAACATTTAAAGAGGACCTATTCCCAATACTCTTAAAACTTTTCCAAGAAATTAAAGAAACAGAAAAACTTCTAAACAGTTTGTATGAGGCAAATATCACTCCTGTACCAAAAGCAGAGACACCATAAAAAAGAGGACTACAAGCCAATATCCCTGATGAACACAGATACAAAGATCCTCAACAAAATACTATCAAATATAATCCAACAACTCATCAAAAAGATCATATACCATGACCAAGTGGGATTCATCCTGGGATGCAAGGATGGAACAACACTCACAAGCCCTAATCAACATAATACACTATATAAATAAAAGGAAAGATAAAAACCATGTGATCATATCAATAGATGCAGAGAAGGTATTTGACAGGATTCAGCACCTATTTGTGATTAAAAACTCTTAGTAAAATGGTAGTCAAAGGAACTTTGCTCAATATAGTCAAAGCCATCTACCACAAGCCAACAGCAAGCATTATTCTCCGCTGATTTTCCCCACAAATGGGGAAAAACTAAGAGTCTTCTCTCTAAGATTGGGAACAAGACAAGGTGCCCACTCTTGCAGTTTCTATTAAATATACTACTGAAAGTACTTGCCATAGAAGTTAGGCAAGAAAAAGATATCAAGGGAATCCAAATAGAAAAGGAAGAAGTTAAACTAACACTATTTACAGTTGACATGGTACTATACTTCAAGTATCACGGTCCTCCCGTTGTTCATCGATATGCTCGAGCGGGCCCAGTAACGTCTCCATCATGAGACTTCTTGTTACTGTGTTTGGCATATCGAATACATCACGGGTAGCTTGCCAGGCTCTGCCATGCAGGCGAGATACTCTTGGTAGCTTGCCAGGCTCTCCGAGAGGGGTGGAGGAATCGAACTCAGGTTGGCCATGTTGGCTGCTTGCAAGGCAAATGCCCTACCCGCTGCACTAAGACTCTACAGAAAAACTCATAGAAACAATAGGTTTATATAGTAAAGTGGCAGGTTACAAAATTAAAACCCCAAAGTCCATGGCTTTTCTATATACAAATAATGAAAGAGAAGAAAGAGATATTTAAAAAAACAATACTGTTCACAGAAGTGTCTCAGAAAATCAAGTACCATGGAGCCAGCTTAACTAAAGAAGTGAAGGATCTATACAAATAAAATTGCAAAACATTACTTCAAGAAATAAGAGGACACTAGGAAATGGAGATACATCCCTGCTCATGGATAGGGAGGATTAGCATTGTCAAAATGGCCATACTCTTCAAAGCATTATACATCCTTATAAGGATGCCCAGGACATTTTCAAAGAAATAGACAAAACACTCCTGAAATACATATGGACTATACCCCTCCCCACTAATAGCTAAAGGAATCCTTGGGGGAAAGAATATGGTTGGCATCACCTTCCCCAACATCAAACTGTACTACAAAGCAGTGGTAATTAAAACAGCAAAGTACTGGAATAGAAGGAGATTCACAGACCAAGGGAAAGAGTAGAATATTCTGACACAAACTATTAATCATATGATCACTTAATCTTTGACAAAGGATCAAGAAATATGAAATGGGGCAATTAAATCCTCTTCAACAAATAGTGCTGGGGAAACTGGACAACTACATGAAAAAAATGAACTCAGACTTCTGTCTAAAACCAAGCACAGAAGTCAGATCAAAAGGAATGAAAGACCTCAATATCAGACCTGAATCCATAAGGTACATGGAGGAAAATGTAGACAAAACACTTCATGAAATTTAAGCTAAAGGCATCTTCAAGGATGAAACACCACTGACCAAGCAAGTAGAAGCAAATATAAACAAATGTGACTATATTAAACTAAGAAGCTTTAGCACCTCAAAAGAAACAGTGACCAAAATACAGACAGAGCCTACAGAATGGGAAAAATTATTTACCCAATATCCATCTGGGATATACAAGACACTGGTAGAACTTTATAAGAAAAAAATATACAGCCCCATCAAAATATGGGGAGAAGAAATGAACAGGAACTTTCTCAAAAAAAATAGAAATTGCCAAAAGGCACATGAAAACATGCTCTACATTCTACATGCTCTACATGCTCTACATTTGCATCAGGGAGTTGCAAATCAAAACAACAATGAGATATCATCTCATACCACAGAGACTGGCACACATTAAAAAGCACAAGAACAACCAGTGCTGGTGTGAATGAGAGGATAAAAGGACTCTCCTTTATTGTTGGTGAGAATGCACCTTTTTGGAAAAAAATATAGACATTCCTCAAAAACTTAGAAATTTTTCCTCAAAAAATGAGCTCTCATAGGACCCAGCAATATCACTTCTGGAAATAGATCCAGGGAATGCAAAAAAGCACCGTAGAAATGACACCTGCACTTGTAGGTTTGTTTCAGCACTATTCACATTAGCCAGAATCTGGAAATAATCCAAGTGCCTGAGAAGAGATGACTGGTTAAAGAAACTTTGGTACATCTACACAATGGGATACTATGCAGCTGTTAGAAAAGATGCAATCCTGAAATTTGCATATAAGTGGATAGACATAAAGAGTATCATATTAAGTGAAATGAGTCAGACGAGAGAGGATGGACATAGAATGACTGCACTAATTTGTGGAATATAAAATAACATACTTTGAGACTAATATCTAATGACAGTAGAGACAAGGGACAGGAGGATCATTCTGTGGTTTGGAAGCCTGCCTCATGTGCTGGGGAAAAAGGAAGTTGAGATGGAGAAGGGACCACTAAGTAAATGATGGTTGGAGGGATCATTTGGGATGGGAGATGTGTGCTGAAAGTAGACTAAGGACCAAACATGATGGCCTCTCAGTATCTGTATTGCAAACCATAATGCCCCAAAGTTAGAGAGACAGTAGGAAGGACGGTGCCTGCCACAGATGTAGTGGGTGGGATATGGTGGGGGTGGCAGGAGGAATACTGGGAGCATTGGTGGTGGAAAATGTGCACTGGTGGAGTGTTGGGTGTTGGAGCATTGCATGACAGAAACTTAATCATGAAACCTTTGTAACTGTGTCTCACAGTGATTCAATAAATATTTTTAAAAAGATTTTCATCTTTCTTTCCTCTATCATTTCTTTCTTTCAATATGCACATGATACTATAATGACTCTTCGAGTTCCTGGAACGAGCAGATGCCATTTGGCTACACTAGTACATGACAGAGAACAATGGAGATGTTACTGGCACCTGCTCGAGCTAATCGATGAGCAACAGGATGACAAATGATACAAGTGACCCATAACGACAAGAAATAAAAATATGAATGAAATGTTGTTTCTGCTTTTAAGAAGTTTTTAGTAAAAAAAAAAAGCAAATTCACGAATGCAGGTAACTAAGAACTAAGGCAGAGATGAAGGAAATGAAGTCTGGGAAGATTGTAGCAAGACATTAAGTTGGATATATTGTCCTGGAAGATTACTGAGAGGAAATGATTGAGTCTTACAATCAAATGTATTTGAAAGTCAGGGAAAAGAGAGAGCACTGAAGACTTATTTGCTACTAAGACCCAATATGTCTTCATAATAATTACTTAGAACACTTACCTTTCACCATAAGTAATGCTGAGTTCATCCAGAACCCCACTGAGTTTAACTTGAAGTTCTTTTAGAATAGTACTAGCTTCAGGATCCAGCTGCATAGAGACCATAAATAATACTATTTTGGTATTTTGAGAAAACGGTGCTGTTGATTTCTCAAACATTTGTCATAGTGTAATATAAACATCAACCAATGTAACACATACATCTGCTTTTCCTTCATTTCCTTTTCATCTCAAAAATCAAATGCAACAATTAGGACATTCTCAATAAATTGAAAAGGTTTTTAAATACGGATAAGTAAAATGAATGCAATGCATAGCATGCATACAAATTAGAGCTGGATAGCAAAGCCTTTGTTGGTTACAGCAATGAATTGCAAGGCATGATAAAATAACTTCCAGAACATAAATTTATAACAAAGAGGATATAAC
Source organism: Sorex fumeus (assembly GCF_029834395.1). Classification (NCBI taxonomy): domain Eukaryota; kingdom Metazoa; phylum Chordata; class Mammalia; order Eulipotyphla; family Soricidae; genus Sorex; species Sorex fumeus. The sequence goes on along the minus strand of NW_026606086.1, from coordinate 11,173,160 downwards.
ATGTTATATATTACTTAGATATATTTCAATCTTTTATATCCAGTAAATAACAAGGCCTATGATAAATTTTAAAATAGAAATAATCTTCTAAAAATTATTAAATGGCCAGTTAGATAGTAAAGTGAGTAGGGCTCATGCGTCAGACACCTTCAAATTGTGTTTGATTTCCAGCACCATATGGTACCCTGAATCCCTGGGTGCAGCGCTGTAGACTCTTGAATGTTATCAGTGTGGCTCTGGAGACATTCAGGACTGCTGGACTTGCCACAAGTGTCCACAGTATCATAGGGCCCAGGTAGCATCCCATCCTTGGATGCTTGAATGAATCAATAACTTACTTGGCCAAGTATCGCTTTTGGATCTCTGGCTCTCCTGAGCACTGTTTGGGAGACCACTACGTTAGCAACAACAAAATGCTCCTTGAATATCAAATTATTTCTATTCTGAAGGTATTTTTATATTTTTCTAACTATGGAATTAGCAGTAACAGAATTATGAAATAATTTAAAACTTTTTATGATTCTTTGGAGCTAGTAAGATTGGCTTCTTTTGAATACCAATTTGCAAAAGTTCAAGATTCAAAGTTTCACATTTTTATTTTTCCCTAAATATTTAAATATTATGTCTTGGAGCTTGGCTACAAATTTCTGGTAAAAAGGAAGCCTATATTTGATGGCTATTTTTACAAGACACACCTTTGTTTTCTGATACCTTAGTTCTCCTTAAATAAATGCCTAAAGCCAGAGAATAGTGGCCTCATAATTTTAGAATCATTTTAATATAATTTTTACAGAAAAATAAACTTGTTCAGAAAATAAATGTTAATATACTATTATGCAGTTATAGATCTAATTCAAAATTTTACCAATAGCCTCCATGATATCCATTATCTGATCTGATCTACTTATCCCAAATCACACATTGCATTTGTTATATTTCTTTTCTTACTTTTAACTCCTCAGTTCTTGCCTTCATGGACCTTTTGATGATTCAGTTTTTATTTTCTGGTGATACTGAGAAGTGAGTCTTGCAAAGCCAGTGACCTATGAGCCAATTTTCTGACTAGCTATTTTATATTATGTCTTTTTGTTTTAATTTGTCCATTGAATCCTATTGCTAAAATTTAGGTAATACAAATTTTTATCTAGGTAACTTTAGTAAGTCACTACAAAAAGAGGGCATAATGTCAAACCTTCTCAAAATGAATGTGACTACAACACTAACCACCAAAGTATCAATATGCCTCCTTCAGAGTCACTTTTGATGAGTTTAGTTCTGAAACTGGTAAGAGTCAACATCACAAAAGAACTTTAATAAATACAAATGAACGTATCTATCACTTGGAAGATATTTTGTGATTAAAATTAAACTGAACTAATTTTCCAGTTTTAGGAAGCTTTATCCTATTTGTTGTATTTTGACAAACTATTTGTTAAAAGGGCTAATTTAAAAAAAATCTTAAAACATTGTGATTACTGTTAATTCTATGGTGTTATGCATACAACATTCCAAGACCATACCTTCCACCAGAGTGTCCAATTCAACCTATCATTATCTCTAGGTCCCTCCAAACCATTTTCTAATCCCTGTCATTGGTAATCACCATTCTGTAAACCAATTCTTAGGTACTCTTGCTTGGCTATTTGTTATTCCCAAACAGTTTTTTTTTTCTAAATATCCCACACATAAGGATCTGTCCCTTTCCTTCCTAATTTCTCTGATGATGCCCTCCACTTCCAACACTTTAGTGACAAATTGAATTATTTCATTTTTTCTTATACCATTGTGTATATATATCCCACAGTTTCTTTATCCAGTCACAGGTTCTTAGACGGGCTGGAACGATAGCACAGCAGTAGGGCGTTTGCCTTGCATGTGGCTGGTCCGGCCGAGCTGGGTTTGATTCCTCCACTCCTCTCTGAGAGCCTGGCAAGCTATTGAGAGTACCCACACAGCAAAGCCTGTCAAGTTCCCTGTGACGTATTCGATATGCCAAACACAGTAACAACAAGTCTCACAATGGAAACGTTACTGGGCCCGCTCGAGCAACTCAATGAACAATGGGAGGACAGTGCAGTGCTAAGGTTCTTAGACACTAGGATTGTTTTTAGATCTTGGTTATTGTGAATAATGCTACAATAAATATAGGAGTCAATGTATTTTCTTTTCTTTCTTTCATTCTAGTCTTTTTTTTTTCATGTCAGACTGGGAAGTGCTCAGGGATGACTTCTGACTGTGTTCAGGGATTATACCTGCTGGAGCTCAGGAGACCAACGGAGTGTTGGGAATTGAACCCTGGTTGCTTCATGCAAGGCAACTGCTTTCCTCACTGAGCTCCCTCCCTCCCCCATCTCTGGTTGATGAATGTCTTTTTTGAAATTATGTTCTGGACCTTTTCAGGTAGATGCCAAAAAGTGAAGATGATGGTTTTCATGGAAGCTCAGTTATTACTTTTTAAAAACTAAGTAAAATCAAGTCAGTAGTTTTGCACAATGCCAATCCCAGTCAATCCCAAGTACCACCAAGTATCACTCCTGATTACCATGAGTGTGGCCTAAACTTCCCCCCTTCAAAAGAAGTTCTGTTAGAACCTCTATTCTTTTAATAAATTATGTCCTGAAAAATGTCTGTTAAAAACTCAAGTATTGTAACTTGTCAAGGAATAAACTTATGTACAATGTGACCATATCCATTATATATCCATTATATAAGTATCAAGAATTGAGAACCTGCTGAATACCACTTTGTGTGGGTCAAAATTCATTTCAGGAGTCATTTTCAGTAGGTTCCTGAGGATTTCTTTTCCAAGGAAGAGAAGTGGGAGGGTTGGCTGAGCTAAAGAAGTAAGTTGGCTGTTTTTTGCATTGACACAGCAACAAATGTGGAAGCAGTAGATCTTGACAAGGAGGCCAGAGAAGAACACACACAAAGCAACTCTTAGTACACTGAACAAATGAGCTGGGGGACAGAACAAGTGACTCTGTCTACTTGAAAGGGAAGAGCTGAAAAGGTTAGGACAATGAAATTGTAGATGGCAGAGGTGGGGGAGAGAGAGAGAGAAAGAGAGAGAGAGAACTTCAGGGGAGGAAATTAGAAATATCTGAACCATATAATAAAAAATTTTTTTTCATGTAAGCATCAAGAGTTTTGTTGCCTAGTTTTACAAAATTCTAGCATTCACTTTGAAACTAATCATTTTCATGGAAAAACTCTCTCTGTCACCTGATTTATCATATTGGATGGCACACAGGACAATGAAATATGTTTTTCAGAGCCAATGTCAGAGTAAAACTCTATTTCTGTCCCCTACTGTTCCTTGGGCTGGAGTGATAGCACAGCAGGTAGGTCGTTTGCATTGCACGTGGCTGACACAGCCAACATCGCTGACCTGGGTTCGATTTCTCCGCCCCTCTCATAGAGCTGGGCAAGCTACCGAGAGTATTTCCGCCCGCATGGAAAAACCTGGCAAGCTACCTGTGACATATTCGATATGCCAAAAATAGTAACAACAAGTCTCACAATGGAGATGTTACTGGGCCCGTTTGAGCAAATCAATGAGCAATGGGAGGACAGTACTACAGTGCTACTGTTACTTGTATTTTCTCTTGGAAAGTTTTCTTTAGGTTTGGAGAGAGGTTACTTTGAAAAGAGATCTATCAGTGAGAGACTGATCTTAGTAACTCTTGGGAATAATCTGGAGAGTAAGGTTAACAAGCAAAAACTGCCCTCATCTTTTTATCTTAACATGCTTTGGCAGCTCAAACTCCCCTCAACCTTTCACATCGCTTCTTTTCTTCATTTTACAAGCAGTTAGCCAAACATTTTTATGGTAGTGTTAGATTTTTAATATTTTTTAGTCTGCCTCAATGCAATTTTCCCTCTGGCCCTTGTTATTCTCTTCATCTTCTATTAAATTCAATTTGCTAAATTAATTGCAGAAATGATAAGGAGGAGAAAGAAAACAGCAATATCTGCATCCTGCCATGAGAAAGGCCAGGGCTTCAGACATGCGATTCTGTTCATTATACACTATTGAGAAACTAAAAATAACCAGTTGCTTTTAGAAGGTCAAACAAATTTTGAGCCTTACTTAAAAAATACAAAGAGGTTTGGGTTAATTCTTTGAATTGTTGTTAGATAAAATATAACAAATACTACTTTCCTTTGCAAGATATTTTTAAGTTTATAAACTTGGGTGGTGGCATTCTCCAAATCTTGTCTCTTCAGTTGTTCTTACCTTCTTAATAAACTCTTTTAGCTGTTGGCAGTGTTGTCTGTTATAATAATTTTAGATAATTAAAAATTAGTATAGCTTTGGTAATATGATTGCCATAGTTTTGAACTTTATATTATTGATGTTCCAAGTTACTATACCCCACCTCCATCAGTGTTTATAATCTTCCACTGTCCTTTTATTATGGTTCAGATGTTACTATTGTATTGCTGATGCCTAGTAAAATTTATGATGTATAAAATATGATCACAAGCTACCGAGAGTATCTCTTCCGCTAATATATTAATGAAAAGTAAATTCTGCCTTCATGTTCAGTGTGCTCTAACTTCTGTTTTTTCAGGAGGCCCCATGATGGAAAGACACTTAAAGTGATGGGTCTGGGCAGGATATAGAACCTTTGGTTTCCAATTATTTCCTTTAATAATGTGAAATGGTATCTTGTACAAAGCCTTACTCTATGTAAATATCAAGAGGTCAAAACATTAAGAAAAGTTTTATTTCTGGGGACTGGAGAGATAGCACAACAGGTAGTGCACTTTCCATGCACCAGGCCAACCTGGGTTGATCCCCGGCATCCCAAATGGTATCTGAGCACCACCAGGAATAATTCCTGAGTGTAGAGCAAGGAATAACTCCTGAACAATGAGTATGGCCCTGAAAAAAAAATAAGTGTTTGGATTCATTTTGTTTGAAGTTTTGTTTTTTTTACACGGTTTTTACTCCCTCACAGAGTAATTGTTAGTGAATGACAGTAACACATTTACAGGGAGAACTTCTGCAAATTGTTTTGGAAAATCAAAAGGAAACTATAAATTGTCATTTATCTAATGGCTTATAACAAAATTTGTTATGTTGAATCTGTTGGATGTCAAGAGATTATAGATTATTGACTAATTGCTATTGTAATTGCTGAAAAAATGTATTTATCTATTGCTAAAAATTAGATCAAAGCAACAGGTTAATTTATATTGTAGTATCAACCATTGGATTATAAAGTTTTTGTCACATCAAGGAGAAAAGTTGAGGTAGAAAGTTGAATATAAAGTTTAGCTTCTTCACAAGTATTATACCTCTTTATTATATATATATATATATATATAATGTAAACATAATGTTGAGAATATTTTAATAGTAATGAGTTTGTATATGACTCAAAATTGGTCATGCATCTTTTGGTCCATTAGTTTAATGATGGCTTTATGTATTCTTTAAACAAGATATTCTCAGAAATCTTGACTGCTAGGAGAAAGCTGCATGTTCAAGTTGGTGGAACTGTCCAGAGTGAGGGTCATCTTTCATCTAAAGCTCTTTTGGAAAAGGAATTCTCTCTCTCTCTCTCTCTCTCTCCCAGCTTTCAGTGGGGCGTTTTCTATTGCATTGTATCCATTGTTGTGATTTTATTTATTTATTTTTTAATAATGCTATTTGTTCAGCCATTGATTAAGCTGATTGAATTGGGCATAAAATCCACATGGCTTTTTTAAAAAATTGTATTATTGTGAGATATGCTGGAGCGATAGCAAAGCGGGTAGTGCATTTGCCTTGTACGCAGCTGACCTGGGTTTGATTCTTCTATCTCTCTCGGAGAGCACGGCAAGCTACTGAGAGTATCTCACCCACACGGCAGAGCCTGGCAAGCTCCCCATGGCATATTCGATATGCCAAAAACAGTAACACCAAGTCTCAAAATTTGTTGTGAGACTTTACTGGTGCTCGAGCAAATCGATGAACAACGGGAGGACAGTGCTACAGTACAGTACTACAGTTTAATGACAAAGTTTACATTCTTCAATTCATACTTTTGCAGTATTAAGATTCATTCATTCTTGTCAGTCCTATCCATTCGCAAGAATTAAAATCCATTAAATAGGTTGGTTAGAGGGGCCAGAGGATAGTACAGTGGCTATGGTGTTTGCCATGCATGTAGCCAACTTGACTGAGACTCCAGCACTTCCTGTTGACCCCAAGTTCTTCCAGGAATGTTCCCTGAGCACAAAAGAACCAGGAGTAAGCCCTGAGCACCCTGGTGTGTGACCCAGTAAATCTAAACCAAACCAAAACCAAAACAAAAACAAGTAGGTTGGTTAGGTAAGATAATGTAATACTCTGAGAGTCTTTATTTACTATCAAAAATTCAAACAGTGAAAAACAGTTATTTTCAAAGTGTGATTGATTCATTAGAATCACCTGGTAATTTGTTAAAAATGCAAATCATTGGGCACCATTCCAGACCTACTGAATTAAATAGTCCAGGAGAGAGTTCAGTGATGTGTATTTTAGCAAGGTTTCCAAGCAGTTCTGAGGTATGCTAAAGAGTAAGAACTATGGGCATGGAATATTAGTTATTTTAGATGAGGAATCTTTAGGCTCATGTAGCCCCAAAGTATAAAGTAGAGAGAAAAGTGAAAATAAAACAGAAGGTAATTTCTACCCTCTGTTGTAGGAAGTTCTTAGCTAAAGACTTAACAAATCTGACTAAAGAGTTTTTCAAGAAAATTAATCAACTAAAAACATACTACATTTCTGGGCAGTCAGATGCATTTTCTAATTAACACAAAGTTAATAATTATGATTGCATGATACAGACAGGCATAATTAGGACAAAATAATTAAGTTATCCATAAAAGTATATGAAAATATAATAAAACATTGTTAAATTGGATAGAATTGCATTCCAAATTCCTTAACTTGTTCAAGAGAGTTTATTACAACAAGCTAAATGAATCAAAAGATTTTATTCTTTTTGAGACATATATTATTGCTTTTTGGTCAGCAAAGAAAATTTAGGTAAGCAAACAAGTCCCCTCCATGACTTTTTTCTAGATATTTTAGTAGTACCTAATTTCTAGCATTTGGATACCTATCAATAGGTTAACAGACCTGTGAATAACGATGCATTCTTCTATTTAAGGAGAGTGTACCCATATAAGATTGTGAAGGAGTAAGGCATATTCTGCTTATACAGCATAGTCATAATAATTCTTCTAAATAAGTTAGTATAAGTGTTATAGATTTCATACCAAGTACCTTATTACTTGTTCCAATTAAGTTTCGATTATCTGATTTTATTTGTATGCATAAGATCATAAACTTTAGAAAAAGACTACTAAACATTTGTATAGGCCATAGTCATGTATTTTTGTGAAGATGAACACAGACCAGTATTTATTTTTAATTCATGTTCACTGAGTAGACCCATGAAACTATTAAGCTATTAAAATAACAGTACCCCAAATATATTTAACTTGAGTTATTTGACTCACTAGCAAAAATGCCCCCAATCTTTTATCAGTAAATGAACATTAATAACTCATCCTTATAATCTTTTTGCTATTTTGTGTCATAAAGGGATAAACAATTTAGACTAGGGATTGCTTTGGGTCTAAGCCACCCGTTAGTCAATCTAAGCTACTGCTTGATAATTTTATCTTTTGGTTATAATGATTGCCAAAGTAGTAGACACAAAAAAAATCAACTGGGATATTTTTAGAGATAGACTTCAGGATTCATACATAAATGGGCTTTTTCTTCATTGTATCTGTAACTAAAAAATGTCCTGAGGAATAATCAGAGAGGATCTGACAAAGATTTTGATTTTTATGCAAGAAAACATTTTGGAAAGTCATTTGACAGGAGAAATAATTTAATGGTTTGTGTTCCTCCTTTGATAATTTTTTAATAGGCACAAAAGAATTCATGATGCTGTTCAGGGTATTTTCCAAGGGGCTGTTAAAAGTGACTCAAGAGGTATCTTTGAAACCATGCAATAGCACCACTATCCCCAAATTGTTATAATATTAGACAATGGTCTCACCATTGGATTTTTCTACCAAAAATCAAGGATCGAATCATTCTTTCTGCATTCAATGAAAGAAGCTACTGATCCTGTAATGATCTGCTGGTCCAAGAGTGATCAGGTTAAGTGGTAGACACCTGCTGTAGCAAGCATGCAATCAGGTCTGCAAACAACCAGCAGTTTGCAGCACTTTCAAAGCAAGCATCCCCGAGGTCAGAAGCCAACTAATAAAAACAAGGCATTACAAACTATTTTGAGCAAATGCACAAGCGATCATTTGTTAAGTCAATTTTATAGAATCCTAGTACAGATGGTGGGAGATAATATAATAACCGACTCCTAAAAGGAAAAGTGAAATGTAAACTGGAGAGCTTCCCTTAGTAATACCAAAGTTTTATAACCATATCTACTGTGAGAGAAAAAAAGCCCTGAAAATTGAAATTAGTACATAGCATATTACCTACAAAAGTTACTAAATAGGCCCATTTGAAGAGCTGTCTGTAATTTTCAAATCAAGTGGGGGCAATTTTGTAATTCTCATAAAAACATCTTCATCTTCATAAACGTTCCCATTTAAAAAGAAACCCTTAATACTATATGTAGATAACTGAATAGAAATGATTCTTCTTATTGCTTTGAGAGTCTGATATCCAAATAAGTTTGATGTAGCAACTCCAATATTATTCTCTATTAATAAAGCTGATTTGGAGCGATAGCACAGTGGTAGGGCGTTTGCCTTGCATGCAGCCAACGTGGCCGACCCGAGTTCGATTCCTCCGCCCCTCTCGGAGAGCCCGGCAAGCTACTGAGAGTATCTCGCCCGCACGGCAGAGCCTGGCAAGATACCCGTGATGTATTCGATATGCCAAACACAGTAACAACAAAGTCTTCAATGGAGACATTACTGGGCCCGCTCGAGCAAATGGATGAACAACGGGAGGACAGTGACAGTGACCGTGCCCTTCCACTTGTGGCAAGCTTCCATCTCTGGGCCAGACCTCTCTGGGCCAGATTTGTGTCTAGGAAACTGCATGTTACACTCAAACTTGAGTTCAAATATTGCTTCCTCCTCCTGCCACTACACTGATCCTATTGCTAGTTTTGACTATCTAAAAACCTTCTCTTTGACAAATAACAAAAGATGAAAATTTAAAAAAATAGAGATAGAAATTTACATGGAAAAAGAAGAGGATAGGTCAAAGAAAAGGGCAAAAAGAGGGAAGGCTGAGAATATTAAAATGTCAGTAAAGGAAGTAACTGGGGTCAATGCTGTTCTGCTAATAAATTACATAACTTCAAAGCTAGACATTAATGTCATGCTTAATTGAATTTTCCTCTGTAAGTTTTCTATGAGGAGTTTAACAATTGACATGGAAGGAGTTTTGAAAGGAGATGACACCAAGCTCATTATTTCTCATCAAATGTTTTCAGGTAGGAAAAGTTCTATGTCTTAATCATAGGGACATAGAGACTAAATTTATATGAAGACTGTACATTTGAATTTGGATATTTTATTTGAATTAAGGAGTCTATTTATGATTAGTGAGCATGCCATGGTACAATATTTTGCTTAAGAGGCAACTTGACTCACAGTTTCCTTTAAGAATAATTCTAACTTTGTCATTAATATTCATATATATGTATATACATATATCACTCACATAAAAGTCCAACTATAGAATAATAAAATGTAAGTAGTAATTTAGTAGTAGTAATTTATGTAGAAAATATTTTAATATATATATCTTCACCCATGAATGACTTGTGGTTTTTAAATTTTAATAAAAGGAGATAGACCCTCCCCCAATCAGTATTTTTTTCATTCTTTTCAAAACCAATAAGTGAACTTGCAGTTAGAATCTAACGCATGACTTAAATTTAAAAGTGTAATATACATTTATGATCCCCATTTGCTTTTGCTCACCCAATTAGGTCAAAGAATTCTAAAATTGAGATTGATCTATCAAACCAGGCTACAACTATTAACAGAGAACAGGTCCTTATTATTTTTATGCAAATTAAGCTGAGACAGTATTGGAAGCAGAGCTTCTAAAAGTTCATTTTTCAAGGTTTGTACCTTCATAATTCATCCTATGATTTTTATTCACAGGATGATAAATAGCACATTTAATTTCAAAGGACTGAAGCTTGAGGATTATGAATCAGGTACCATAAAAAATGGATAAGTTTCTCTTCAGGGCAAAAACCAAAATAAATTCTGAGAAGGCCATATCATAGAACACATATTTCAACTATTGCAATTTGGAAATTAAAATTAATTTAATTAAAATTAAAAATAAAAGGTGGGTAGGGCGCTTACATTGTATGTGGCCAACCTAGGTTCAATCCTTGGCAGCCCGTATGGTAGCTCTGAGCTCACCAGGAGTAACCCCTGAGGACAGAGCTAGGATTAAGTCCTGAGCAGAGCTAGGTGTGCATCCTCCCCCGACAAAAAAAAGGGATCTTTGCTCTGAAATCTAACTTAGGTTTACATACATCTCTCAGGCTTACCAGAATAATGAATGAATGAATGAAAGAACGAATAAAATTCTAAACAGCAATGATCCCATGATGTATCTGTCCTTGGGATTGTTTTTCAGAAAAGACTGTAGAGGGAGAAGGATGTGATCTTCCCTTTTGGCCCCAATTTCATCCTCCTCTCCACATGCTCATCTTTCTTTGTTCCAGGAAATACTATGCCACCATGAGAAAAGAAGTGGACAGCTAGTATTCCCCTAATCCAAAGAAGCGAATGAGAATATGTAGAAAGTGCAATGGTCTTTAGGCTAGCAGGGGGCTAGGGTGGGGACAGCCAGGTAAAGAATATGATGCTTACTATCACAAACCTCATAAAAGAATCTTTCTCCTTCCTTCTTCTGCTCATGGATTTGCAAGTCAAAGATGTTGGACAGAGACATGGCACATTACAGAAACAAGCACACAACACGTTTTGGACAGAATTTTACATATGGACAATAAACAACTGGTACATTCATTAAAACACACAGTACCACAAAACATCTTTAAAGTTGACATTTCAGAGTAGCATTTAAAAATTAACTACAACCTGAGGAACTGTAAAGGTTATTAGCACATATAGTTGTACATAGAATAAGACATACATGTAATGCAAAGGCACTACCTCCTCCCTCCCATTCACACTTAAAATGTTTTATACACAAACTTAAATTAATACTTATAGATAATAATTACCCTAAATTTTATGAAATATTCAATTATCTTTCCAGTTCTTCAGATAAATTATAAAACATGGAAAATATTACTATGACATTCTATGGCAAAAAGATAAACTACTAATCATCTCAAATTATCCACTTAATAATAGTCTTAAAACATACTCACCTCCTTGCCTCCCATGGATTCAAACATTTTTTCCAGTTGGACTCGCAATTGTTGGATATTATTCATCAATATACAAGGCTTTAAAAAAGATGAGAATTTATTCCATTTTTGAATGAATTTATCTTAAAAGTAATAACATAAAATTATGACTATATATCATATATAACATGAAAAAATTATGTACCATAATAATACATAAATATTCAAGCCATACTGAAAAACAAAATAATTTTGTTGCAAAATGGATGTTGAAAACTTATATGCATGAAACTCTGTTATGGGAAAATTTGCAAATCTCTGTGATGAAAGATAAAAAGATTATTTAACCATGAAAAAGGATGCTTAAAATTTTTTTGAAACACAAGAGATTACAATGTTGTTAGTGATAGGTCCTGCATACATCATTTAACACCACATCTACCATCAGAGTTCCCACTTCTGCTCACAAATTCCCTGATGAACCCTCTCATCCACTGCCCCATCCAGATAAGTTAAGAATGGTTGGTTGCTTTCAGCTGGGTGTGAAAAAAATGGATGGGGAGGGCTAAGGGTGCTTCTCCGTGGCTATCTGGCTACAGACTTGGAGTAGCATGTGAAACTTTCTCTCTAGTCAATTTTCCTTTTTTGACTTTGCTTCATGTGAGAAAGGCTCTGGGTTCAATTGTAGGGTTCACCTCTAAGGAACAAACAAACAAAACAAATGAATAGGGAAGATATAACTTTGGAGAAATCTAGTCCATTATCAGTTTTATGGAGAGCCACTATATAATGACTGTTTGAGAAAATTAGATTTAATAAAACACTCAATAAATCACTGGGGACATACTACTAAAGTTTCTATTAAATGTTGTTTTTAAATATTTTATTTATTTATTTATTATATTTTTGACCACACTCATATGTACCCAGAGCTTACGTCCTTCTGACTCTGCACTCAGGAATTATTTCTAATGGGGCTTAGGACCATCTGTGATGCCAGGGTTTGAACCCAGGTTGGTGATGTACAGTGCTAGTGCCTTCCTTGTTGTACTATTTCTATGGCACCAAACTTTTATTTTAATTAAACCACATGTTATTTCACTGACTTAAGAAACAAAAAAATCTTCATTTAACAATTACCAAACCTTCCCCCGCAAGAAACCTAAGAAAAAAATCCCCAAATCCAAAATACCACACTGGAGCTATAAATTCATAGGTTCTTTATGAATCTGACTTTAATGTATGTTTTATTCTTCTCATCATACCTTTTACTGGTTATTTCTTTCTTGTCTATTAATTATTATGAATTCTCTGAGCCATCTCGCTATAGACTTGGATTAGCATGTGGAACACCCCCTCAAGTCTATTTGCCTTTTTGACTTTTCTCTTTTCCCAATATTCTCCTTTCACTAGCTTGAAATTTGATTTATTTTACATTTGAATTATTTTTACTGTTTCACCAGCTACTATTAGATGCACTGATTGGGATGACTTGTCAATCTGTTATTCTCTTACAGCCTTTTCTGCTGTTTTCTTACAGCCTTACACACAATATACATTTCTTACTTACAGATCCTTACTTACACATAAATTCTTAAGAAAGAAAAATAAGTTCAATTGTATAGTGAAAGATAGAATTGAATGATTAGTAGAGAACTTAATGAATATACATATCATTGCGTGTAATACTGTACACCTGAAACTATAATATTGCTTAATCTGGCTTCAATAAAATAATCAAAGTTAATTAAATTGATAACGTAAAAAGAACTTCTTGATTTGTTTTCAAAGTAGCAGATATTAGAAGTGAAGGCTGTTTCTAGATGGAATCCAATAACAGTAGTAATTAACTTATAATTGGACAATATAATTTAGAATAATTTAATATTTTCTGCTGCATACTGACTCCAAAGAGCCAACAAAATTTTACCAAGGGAAAGAAAACCAAAAAAGGAAGGAAAATGGATCTATCTTCCAAGTTTCTGGGAAATAAGCCAATAGTGAATCAGGGAAAGGCTTGTAAAGGTCTTATAGGACATCAGTGAGGTGTTAGCTTTCGTCAGTGGAAAGATTTTATTATTGCTTTAACCTTTAAGAAACTTTCTACTTGATTCTGAAAGTGACCACATCCTTAATTGAATTTACCAAAAAGCAATTGAAAAGTTATACTTTGTACTCTTGATTCTAGCCTCATCTCAGATACCTGCGTTTAAAAAGGAAATATTGATCTCAAATTCTATTCAATAAGCTCAACCACATGCTCCATAAATGATTTTCCAGCATGATTGAGAATCACTTTATCCAGCCACCTAAAATCCCTTCTGCTTCATGGATGGTCATCGTCTTAATCTGAAGTCAACACGCTAAACCAAGAGACACTGCCACCAGAATAAGATTCCCTGAGATTTTTTTTTTCCCATTGCAAAGAGGGCATGATTTGGCTCAGATTTGTGTGGCTTAGCAGAGAGAAAACAAGTCAAAGGAAGATCATGATTAATGAGAACTGGGAGACTGCATCAGTGAACGGATGAAAGCAAGTTATATAGGCTCCGTGTGCTGACTTAATTTCCATATTTAAACTGAATAGTTTTGAGCCCATGAAAAATTACTCTGGCATTATATTTACAAATAAAAATTAAAAATCCTTATTGATATGCTCGGGTTGCCAGACACAGTAACGACAAAGTCTCCAATGGAGACGTTACTGGGCCCGCTCGAGCAAATCGACAATCAACGGGAGGGCCTTTACCTTTACCTTTATTGATATGCTCATTTTTAATGGAAAAGAACTACTAAGAAACAAGATAAACACAGGCCTACTGGCTCCTCACATGAATTTCTCTAGATCCCAGGTAACTCTACATAGAAAAAAGATGCCGTTATCTAGAGGTAGATAATCATAAGACTTTCCTATTCTTTTATTAGTTTGCCTTGAACTTGAGATGCTCAATTTGAATTTTATTGAGTCAGTTTATCAAATTACTACAGAGAATTGAATTACACGTATCTACCTTGAACCTAATTGTGAAGCAGGTTTTGCTTTAAACACCTATAGAGCAAATAATAAAAATTGAAAGAACCCATAGTAAAGGAAACATAAAGTTATTTAACTCACAAATATATGAGGGGTTTGAGCACCATAGCAGCAGTGCTTGGGGAATAATCCTATTTCTGTGACCAGGGGACATTAACAGCATTGTTTTGAGACTATACACAGGACAGTGCGACAGTGCTACACAGTATTGAAGATAAAGCAAGTGTCTTGTATTCTATCTCTCTGGCCCAGAAATAGAAATTGCTTAATTGTCTCAGATAATTTTATTTAAGGCAACATACTTTAAAGTCAAATTGTAATGTTTCAATTTGCATATTTGCCCCTAACATACCAAAATATATATAATTGTATTTAAGACACAAAGAAAATTAGGAATCTAAATACAATAAATATGGAATCTAAATACAATAAATACAAAAAATTAGTTTTTTGAGAAAAATGGTAATTTCTTAATTGACTTGAAAAAGAAAATTATGTTTAAAAGTTTCTAGCTCAAATGCAGATAAAAAGATAAATTGAAGAACAAATACTGAGAATTTTTTAAAAAGTTTTCATGTTCTTCTTATTCCGAGATGAGGAAAGGAAAAGTAAATCCCCGAGCTGTGTTATTAGCATTTTTTTCTTAATAAAATTTTAATTTTGAAAAGTGTGAGCCCTACAGGAAAATATAAAAAGAATTATACAATAGGCACTTATTTAAATTTCTCCAAGACATACAAAAATAGATATATACAAATATATGTACTAGAGAATATTAACAAAATATTGTTACAGGGACCTTTTAATATTCATTTCAGAATGTTAAGAATCAACCTCTCTCCTTTTGGGTACACTGGTGGAGGGATGGGTACTAGATCATTGTATAACTGAAACCCAAGCACAAAAATTTATAAGTCTACAACTGTACCTCATGGTGTTTCACTAATAAAATTTTTTTAAAAAAGATAAGTGATCTGAACACTAAAATTAAAAAAAAAGAATCAACCTCAGCCACCTTTCAAAAACTTAAATTTGACTAATAAATTAATTTTTTATTTTGTTTTTTGGGTTGCTATATCTGGCAGTTCTCAAGACTTACTACTGGTTCTGTGTTCAGTAATCGCTCTTGGTAGTGCTCAGGCATCACCCCTGGCAGTGCTCAGAGGACCATATGTGACACTGGGGAATAAACCCAGGCGGTCAATCATATGTCAGGCAAATGTTCTGCCTGCTGTACTATCTCTCCACTTAAACTAAATCCTTACTAAAATTTCTAGGAAGAATTTGATTTAAAATATATTACTATTTATGTCTTATGAATATTTAATTAAAATATATGCTTCAAAGAAATAGTCTCCTCAGAGTATTTATAATCAATGAAAGTTAGAGATATGTGCTGATATAATTAATAAAATCTCTGGACAGGTGTTAATTTAAGGGAAAGACAAATCTTCTAGGACCTTTAAGAACCAATATGACTCAATGAGCTGTCAGCAAGAGGTCAGTGAGACTTCAGGAAGACTGTTAAGTTTTATCAGAATCTTCTCTTATATTTGCCTAATAAAATTGATTTTCAAGAGTAAAAAGAAGATATTCATTTTTAACGTCATTGTAGAGAATTTAGGATGATTTTTCAGTGCTATTCTCTTTCTATTCTATGAACAATATATTTTTCCTAATATTGCATATGGTGAATAAGAAATATTTCATCTTCCACTAAACTAAATCTAAGTGATTTCTCAATTTCTCAATCATCTAAAAATAATAATTTAATAACTCAGAGTAATGAGCATTATCTCTTTAGCTAACTTTCAATTTACTTGAAAACTGAAAAAGCAAATTCTTTTATTTTAGGAGTAGTACCCAAATTAAATTAGTTTATGTTAATGGTAAACTCTCTAGTTTTCAGTGCCAGTGATTTATGAGTATGTGGGCCTTCAATATTTTATGAAGTTTTTCCCGTGTTATGATGGAAAAATACAAGTTGGCAAGCCTTAAGATGCTCTTGATCCTACGAATTCCGTACTGTAACCAGCTTAGACCATTTCTTGATATTCCCATTTCTTATCATTTAATATGAAACAAAATAGAGAAAAACATTTTACCTTGCTTATTTATTAGTTTGAAGAAGTGACTCTGAACTGAGGAATAATTGAAAGTCAGAACATTCTTACTTACCACATTTTCTTTGTCACAATAGGAACTGAAATCACTTGATAAAATTGCAGCATACTGGAGCAGTATTTTATTGATAGTCTAGGGGAAAAGGGAAAATGTTTCCAAGTAAGTATGCAGCTATATATGTACATCCACACACAAATGCATGAACACACACAAGTACACACACAGAGTCCAGGCTAATGCTAATAATAAATTTTCATATCTTTTTTCAACCGAAAGAGGGCTGGCATTCTTTTGACCATGCTTTTACCATGTGTCTTAAATTACTGTATTTAGATAACAATGGGTAATTTTTCCTGCGGATGTTTCCTTTGGTGAGGGCGCACCAAACAGTGCTCAGAGTACCCAGGGACACTGCTGTTTTGGGGTCAAGTAGGTTGATATTTATTTATTTATCTATTCATTTTATTGAGTCACCATGAGATAGTTATAAGCTTTCATGTTTGGGTTACAATCACGCAATGATCAAACACCCATCCCTCCACCAGTGTACATTCCCCATCACCAATATCCCCGATATACCCCCCCTTTCCCATCCCCCCTTGCCTCGATGGCAGATATTATTCCTCATAATCTCTTTCTACTTTGGGGCATTATGGTTTGCAAAACAGACACTGAGAGGTTATCATGTTTTGTCCTTTATCTGCTTTCTGCACACATCTCCCATCCCAACCGATTCCTCCAGCCACAATTTTCTTAGTGATCTCTTTTCTATTCCAGCTGCCTTTTCTCCTTTGCTCATGAGGCAGGCTTCCAGCTATGGAGCAATCTACCTGTCCCGTGTATCTACTCTCCTTAGGTGTCAGCCTCATGTTATGTTGTTTTATACTCCACAAATGAGTGCAGTCCTTCTATGTCTGTCCCTCTCTTTCGAACTCATTTCACTTAGCATGATACTCTCCATGTCTATCCATTTATAAGCAAAGTTCATGACTTCATCTCTCCTGAAAGCTGCATACTATTCCACTGTGGAGATGTACCAAAGTTTCTTTAACCAGTCATCTGTTCTAGGGCACTTGGGTTGTTTCCATATTTTAGCTATTGTGAACAGTGCTGCAATGAACATATAGGTATAGATGTCATTTCTACTGTGATTTTTGGCATCCTCGAGATATATTCCCAAAAGTGGTATTGTGGGGTCATATGGAAGCTCAATTTCTAGTTTTTGAAGTCCGTATTGTTTTCCAGAAAGGCTGGACAAGTGGGCATTCCCACCAACAGTGAAAGAGTGTCCCTTTTCCCCCACATCCACACCAGCACTGGTTGCTTTTGTTCTTTAGAATGTGTGCCAATCTGTTTGGTGTGAGATGATATCTCATTGTTGTTTTGATTTGCATCTCTCGGATGGTTAGCGATGTGGAGCTCTTTTTCATGTGCCCTTTGGCCATTTGTATTTCTTTTTTGAGGAAACTTCTGTTCATTTCTTCTCCCCATTTTTTGATGGGGTTGGAGGTTTTTTTCTTGTACAATTCTACTAGTGTCTTATATATCCTGGATATTAATCCCTTATCAGATGAATATTGGGTAAATATTCTTTCCCATTCTGTGGGCTCTTTCTGTATCTTGGTCACTGTTTCTTTTGAAGTGCAGAAGCTTCTTACTTTGATGTAGTCTCATTTGTTTATGTTTGCTTCCACTTGCACGGTCGGTGCGGTTTCATCCTTAAAGATGTTTTTAGCTTCAATGTCGTGGAGAGTTCTGCCTACATTTTCCTCTGTGTACCTTATGGATTCATGTCTGACATTGAGGTCTTTAATCCACTTTGATCTGACTTTTGTGCCTGGAATTAGACAGAGTTCATTTTTTTTTGCAGGTAGCTATCCAGTTTTCCCAGCACCACTTGTTAAAGAGGCTTTCCTTGTTCCACTTTATATTTCTTGCTACTTTGTCAAAGATTAAGTGGCCATATATTTGGGGGTCTGTGACAGAATATTCAATTCTGTTCCGTTGGTCTGCAGGTCTGTTTCTAGCCCAGTACCATGCTGTCTTAATTACTACTGCTTTGTATTAAAGTTTGAAGTTGGGGAGGATGATGCCACCCATCTTCTTTTCCCCAAGGATTTCTTTAGCTATTCATGGGGGTTTATTGTTCCATATGAATTTCAGGAGTGCTTTTAGAAAAATGTCATGGGTATATCCTGATAGGGACTGCATTGAATTTTATAGTGCTTTGGGCAGTATTGCCATTTTGATAATGTTAATCCTCCCTATCCATGAGCAGGGGATGTGTCTCCATTTCCTGGTATCCTCTTTTATTTCTTGAAGTAGTGTTTTGTAATTTTCCTTGTATAGCTGATTAAGCTGATTCCGAGGTACTTGATTTTCTGAGGTACTATTGTGAACGGGATTGTTTTTTTAATTATCTATTTCTCTTTCGTTATTTGTCTATATGAAAACCATGGACTTGGGTTTGATTTTGTAGCCTGCCACTTTACTCAACCGACCTATTGTTTCTAGAAGTTTTTCTTTAGAGTTTGTAGGATTTTCTAAGTATAGTATCATATCGTCTGCAAATAGTGATAGTTTGACCTCTTCCTTTCCTATCTATATACCCTTGATACCTTTTTCTTGCTTAATTGCAATGGCCAGGACTTCCAATACTATACTGAGTAGGAGTGGCGAAAGTGGACAACCTTGTCTTGTGCCAGATCTTAGAGGGAAGGCTTTTAGTTTTTTCCCATTGAGAGTGATACTTGCCATGGGCTTGTGGTAGATAGCTTTGGCTATATTGAGGAAAGTTCCTTCAATGCCTATTTTGCTGAGAGTTTTCATCATAAACAGGTGCTGGATCTTCTCAAATGCTTTCTCTGTGTCTATTGATATGATCATATGGTTTTTATCTTTTCTTTTGTTGATATGATGGATTGTGTTGATCAATTTCCGAATGTTAAACTAACTTGCATCCCTAGGATGAAGCCTACTTGGTCATGGTGTATGATCTTTTTGATGAGTCGTTGGATTCTATTTGCTAATAGTTTGTTGAGTAGGTTAATATTTAATATTGGGGCTAATGATGCTGTTCTGCTAATATCTGCAATGCCAGAAACACCTCAGAACCAGTCTAGAGGTGCTTAGGGTTTTGAAGGCTATACTCAGAGAAAGTCACATAGTGCTAGGGGGTCACAGGCATAATCCTTTGCTATCTTTTTGGCTCAATATATTTTTAATTTTATTTTTTAATTTATTTTCAGTTTTGGGCCCCCAAAACAAACAGGCAGTGCTCAGGGCATATTCCTGGCTCTGTGACCAAAGATCACTCCTGTCAAGGCTTAGGGACAATTTGGATGCTGAGGATTGAACCCAAGTTGGCAATATGCAAGGAAAGAACCTAGCTTTGTACTATCACTCAGGTCTGCTAAATATTTTTTGCAAAATAACTGTAAGAACATGAAATTTGAGATGACATAAAAAAAGGTGATAATATTCATTAATTTAAATTAATATATCAGAAAATATAATTTTGTTGCTTTTTCTTTTTGTTTTGGGGGCTACATGTAGCTCACTCCTGTATCTGTGCAATGGGTTACTCCTGGCAGTGTTTGGGTGACAATATGTGGTCTTAGGGACTGAACCAGTGTTAATCATGTGTATCTAAGGCAGGTACCTTAGCTCTCTGGCTCTGAAAAATATAAATATTAACAGCAGAAGGCCAGCTAAGAAAACATGACTCATCAGACTGAGGTATTTTCCAAATGCAGCTCATTATTTCATTCAAATTTCAAATTTCACTTTAGACTAATATTGAAAATTTGGGATTTACCTATGGGACAATAAATAATCACTGTGTATATAAATACGAATTTTAAGTTATAGGTTCTAATAACAGCATAAACTGTAGAAATTGTTTCCTCATATTGCAAAAATAACAACAAAAGCCTGACCTTAGAAGCTTTAGCAACTCAAACTGTGTAACTTGTTCAAGGTAAATTTTGGGTAGAAAAACTCACATATCCGTTTCTGTTTATACTTAAGGTGTCCTTGTGATACATTTCTCAGTTATTCATAGAAAACTGTAGTCTCTTGAGTTCCTGCTTGTAGACTACAAATTTAGAATCTCATAATTATGAGGCTTCAAATGTTAATGTTTAGCAAATTAGTACGTTTCAGGTAAAGAAAAGTGCTCAGCTAAATGGGAAATAATCAGTTTTGTGCCCATAAGTGTGGGTAGACTGGATGTAATGAAATTCATTTCTTTACTAACATACTAAATATTTTTTTGCAAAATAACTGCAAGAACATGAAATTTGAGATGACATAAAAATATAAGGTCATAATATGCATCAATTTAAATTAATATATTGGAAAATATAATTTTGTTGCTATTTCTGTTTGTTTTGGGGGCTACATGTAGCATTGGTTAAAGATATCATTGCTGAGAAATTCCCAGAGCTGGAGAATGCAGGCATCCAGATCCAAGGAGCCCAAAGGCTACCAGCTAAAAGAGACCCTAATAAAAATACTGCAAGACACCTCATAATCAGAATGAAGGATACCAGAGATAGAGACTTATTACTGCAAGTAGCAAGGTCAAAAAAAGGAAACCACATACAAAGAAGCTGGTCTCACGAGCTGGCAGAAAAGGAGCTGGGATAGAGAAGGGACCACTAAGTAAAGATGGTTGGAGGGCTTGCTCTGGAAGGGAGATGTGTGCTAAATGTAGGCTATGGACCAAATATGATGACTGCTTAGTACCTGTTTTGCAAACCATAACACCCAGGAGAATAAGAGGGAATGTGCCTGCCACAGAGGGAGGGGGAGGGAAGGGGTTGGGGTGACTGGAGGGTTACTAGGTACATTGGCGATGGAGAATGGGCACTGGTAGAGGATGGTTACTTGAAACTAGTATGACTGAAATGTAATCATGAAAGTTTGCAAGTCTGTAAAATGTAAAAAAAAATCAAAAGCAGAAAAGAGGTCCAGATAAAATTCTAGTAGGATTATGACAGCGAAGAGAAAGCTTCTGTCACAGTTACAGGATTAGACATGATGACTGAAACATCCAGTAGCCTAAGTCTACTTTGATTTGGTCTGCATTTGTTATTTTAATGAGTGGAATGTTCTTCCAGTTCGCATTATGTTTTCTTAAGAACATGCTCATAATAGTAGTGGTTAACATTTAAATATGCTATTAACACTACCCTATAATCCATCTAGGCTCTGAGTCTTCAGTTAGTGTGCTAAGATTCTGTTTCACAATTCATTTTTTAGTCATATTTTATTCATGATACAATACAGGATTAGAGCAACAGACAAAAGAAGAAGTGTGTAGTAACTGTTATATAACATTAGAACCATCATTTTAATGTTACATAACACTGCATTTTAACACATCCAACACAAGACAGAATACCCTAGAATGCAAAAAGACTGAAAATAAATCTGCTATCCAACTTACTAGAGTCAGAGCATAATGCAATAGGATGAAAGTATCATTTAGGGAGTTAAAGATGTTCACCCAAGCCACTTCTAGTTAACTTCATATTTTGTGTTAAACTTTTAATTTGTGCATTGATTTGAATAATTAATTAAATTAAGAGTCTGGACCAAAAGGCCTTTTGTAAAGAATAATACAGCCTATATTTATATGGAGAGTGATAGTTGTATAATGATACTCAATTTGTTATCATCATTAAAGTTAGTAGTAGTATTACTACTACTGGGTTAGTTCCCCAGAGAAAATCACTGTATTTCTAGACCTAGAAAACAATCATATTCATTGCCAAGACACAGTAGTCACTGAATTATTTTATGTTTGCTTGCATGCTTGTTATGGGGCCACACCTGACCATCTTTAGAGTTTATTTCTACCTCTGTGCTCAGTAATCACGCCTTGGCAGAGCTCAGTGGACCATAAGCAATGCTGGAATGAACTGGAGTCAGTCACATGCAAGACTGATTTGTTTTTAAGGAATATTGAAGATATCACTACTTCATATCTCTAGTTTAAAAATTAAATTGCTTATATTTGTTAGTTTGGAGGAATAGCACAGCGGAGAGGGCAATTGCCTTGCATGCTGCTGACACGGGTTCGATTCATCCGTCCCTCTCGGAGACTCCTGCAAGCTACTGAGAGTATCCTGCCTGCACAACAGAGTCTGGCAAGCTCCCTGTGCTGTAGTCTATATGCCAAAAACAGTAACAAGAAGTCTCACAATGGAGATGTTACTGGTTGCCCACTCGAGCAAACTGATAGGATAGTGCTATGTAGTGCTAGGTGCTCTAATGAGTAGAAACTCGTTAAGTTCAATTTTAGAATGATAAGTCTTCTAAAATACCTGCATATATAACTAATATGTCTTTTTTCAAAAGAAGATTTGTCAGTTTATCTCAGAAATAGAATGTATTTTCAGGATATTTTGGGTTTTGGACTACACCCAGCAGTTCTCAGGGCATATTCCTAGTTCCTGTGCTCAGGGATTACTCCTGATGGGACTTGAGGTACCCTATGAGGTGCTATGGATTAAACCCGGGTCAACCACATGAAAGGTAAGTGTCCAACTCACTGCATTGTTGCTCTGGCTCCATGATTTCAGTATATTTTGATACAAGTATCCAAACCTAAGAAGAATAGGGATTCTCAAGATCAATGGTAACATCAGATGCTATAAAACAAACACTGAAACTTGACGAATATTGGAAAGTAGTTAATTATATTTACCACAAAGTTTCATTTTTATTATTTTTAAATCATTCCAATAAGATAGAATTTACCTTTCTCAGAAAATTGCTAATTTCTACTTTAGCCAAAAATGATCTTCTTTGTTGTGTATTTTATTTCTTTTTGATTATATTTGAGTAGTATCGCATTTTCATGGACTGAAACTGTTGTTCTTAACTGAACATTCAGAACAAAATGCCACTAAGATCATATATTTCCACTGTAACACAGTGAGTTTAATTTTTTCTTATTGCTCCAGTGAATTCATTTTCCTGGGTATAATTTTTTAAGATGAGTTCTGCTGTGCCCTTTCTTTCTGGCTCCCTCTAGTTCATTTGGTTATATTCCCAGAAATCTCAGCGAGGACAGTTTTAACTTTATAGTGAAGGAAGGTTAGAACCTCTAAGAATTTGAGGTTGGATTTCATCTCAGGGCAGAGTGTTCCCTCTCCAGATTCCGTATCAAGAAGCTTAAATCAGCTTTTCTTTTATGTTTGCTCAGTATTGAATGTTTCCAGTTTACATCATCTGCTACCTGACTATTCTGAGGGTGAATTCTAGTTCCTTACTTGCCTAATAATGTGCAAATTATAAAAGTGTGTTACTAAAGACATTAACTCTGAAATTATCCAATTCTCATATAATCCTGCTTCCATACTCTTCATAGAGTTCCAAAATTAACATGTGGCACACGTTTTTGCACATTATCCCTAATGACCCCTTTTCATTCAGTTCTTGGCAGTGATACAAAATGCAAGTCAAGAAAAAACCTACAGAATTTTTAAGAATAACTTTCTTTCAGAATATACTGCATTTATTACCATATCAGGAAACTTAAATCAGATACTGTCAAGAAATCCTTGTGGAATGATTCAAATCAATAACCTTTAGTATTATTTTAAAAAGTGGTAGATTGCTTTATTTTTTTATAATTAAAAGATATCAAAATGAAAGTTCAAAATATGATATTTTGAAAAAAATCAAATTATTTATCAAATGACAATGCATTTTAGACTAATTCTTTGCAGGCTCATGACATTCTATTAACATTCTAATATTTTAATTTTTCTTCAGGACTTTACAATATGACTCTTCAACATTGATGGAGCCAACATTTCATCTGCTTTCCATGAACAGTATGTGCTGTCCTCACTGGAACCTAACAGGAAGATTATCTATGACTTCTACTCTGATCTCTTTGATAGTCACATCCACCTGCCCACATGCCAAATTCACCAGAATGAATATGTCGTTCCCAATGTTCTCCCTTCTGAAATCCGACACTCCATTTCGTTGGTAAAGAAGTGAACAGCACCTGGCCAGACAAGGTCTGACCCAAACACCTGAAGAATCTGCCGTTGGTACTCATCAATACACTGGCTCAGCTCTTCACACGCTGTCTGAATGCAAGGTTCGAACCCAATGGAAAACCAGCAGGACTGTACTTCTGTACAAGAAGGGAGACATCCATGACATTGGAAACTATCTCCCAATCTGCCTATTGTCTGTCATCTACAAGCTGTTCACTTGAATTATCCTGAATAGGATTGGAAAAACACTAGATGAAGGACAACCATTCAAGCAAGCTGGATTTTGCAATATATTCAGCAAAATCCACCATATCCACGCAATAACCAAACTCATTGGATTTCTTGGGAGTTCAAGATGCCACTCTGTCTAATGTTCATTGGTTTAAAGATGGCCTTTGATTCTGTTGAGATGGAAGCAGTCATAAAAGCCCTAGCCAAACAGGGCGTTCAAACTCAATATATCAGAATCCTTCGTGAGCTGTATTACAGCTTAACGACCAGTATCTCATCATTCTACAAAGAAGTGATCATTTATGTCAAGAGAGGGGTTCAGCAGGGTGATACCATTTCACTGAAACTCTTCAGTGCCACCCTTGAGAACGTCATGCGAAGGCTGGAACAGGAAGGAATGGGAGTGAAGATAGATGGTTGGCAACTGCACCACCTCCACTTTGCTGATGACATAATTCTAATGACACCAAATATTAGCCAAATGGCACAAATGCTGACTGACATCTTTACCAACGAAATGGAGTGTCGGATTTCAGAAGGGAGAACATTGGGAATGACATATTCATCCTGGTGAATTTGGCATGTTGGCAGGTGGATGTGACTATCAAAGAGATCGGAGTAGAAATCATAGATAATCTTCTCCGTTGCCCTTCTACAACATGTGATAGATCCATTAGGACGTCAGAGGGCAGTCATCTTGGTCTTGTAGTTGGAAAAGGACAGGTGGGCGTTGCGAATGCTTTTCCCGACTTCTGACGCATCTGCCAGCACTGCTGCTCTTCTCTCTTTGAGGTCTTCCTTTATTGCTTCTCTGTACTGCTTTGCGAGCTCAGACATTTGCTTGTGGTTGCCTGAGGCTTGCGCCAAGCCACGTTAGCAAATAAGCTCAAGAGTTTTCAAAGACAGGCATTTTTTTTTTTTTGGTGGCTATCTCTCTCACAGCATTCCTCACACAATCATGGAGGTTCTGAACCAGTTGATCGTATTCCTTGTCAATGTTGTCAACGACAACATCTTCCCATGTTGCTGCAATAGTGCCAAAGAGCTCCCAGTTGGTAGAAGTTCTGGGAGTTCTCTTCTTAAACTTCGCAGCCCTTTCTCCCCACTCTGTGAAGCAGAATTTTACATGAAGGAGATGGTGGTCCTATCCCTTTTGGAATTTTCGGACAACAGCAACATCGGTCAGGCAAAACCAGTGATTGAATATGATGTGGTCAATTTCATTGTGGAACTGTCCACCAAAAGACTCCCAAGTCCAACGTTTAGATTCAGCCTTCTGGAACTGTGAGTTACCATGGATGGTCTTGGTCGACATGATGAACTCACACAGTCTCTCACCCTGTTTGTTCCATTCTAGGTCATGGGTCTCGATGTGGAGTTCTTTGGCTGATCTTCTCGGTCCTATCTTGGCATTAAAATCACTGACAATGATCTTGTAGATGTTGTGGTCTTCTTTACAAAACTTCTTCAGCTCCATGTAGAACTGCTCGGTTTTTCCAGATAGAAACTGCGGGCAGTGGGCCATATCTATTCAAGTGTAATCGTTCGATTCAGGTTGTTAGGCATTCAAATGAATCAATGCTTATGGCCAAGTTCATGTTGACAAGGACACCGACACCTCCAACGCCTCTTTTGTCACATGTTCCAAGGAACAGTTCTCCAGAGTCGAAAACGGCATGATGTGATTGATGCCTTCTTGTCTCTGTCAGACCAATGATGTTGTACTTGATCTTTTGCACTTGCACCATCAGGTCCTTGATGGATGTGTCCGATGCCCATGTATGTTCATTGAAAGTACAGACGGTCACTTTTGTCTTTCTTCGTTTTGGCAGCCTTGAGATTTTATCAGCCTCTCCTTCCTCATCCTTCTTAACGCTGTCCTATTGGTGGCTCTTTCAGGGTCAGGGGAATGAGAGTCATTGCATTTACTGGTTTTGGCATATTGAATACGCCACAGATAGGTTGCCAGGCTCTGCCGTGAGGGCAGGATACTCTCGGTAGCTTGCCAGTCTTTCCTAGAGGGATACAGGCTTTTAGGGCAGCCTCTAACTGCCCTTGCAGGTTTTTCCATAGTTCAAACCATATTTGAATCCTATCAAATATAGTGCGGCAATCCTGGAAGATTGGTATTAAGTGTCTTATGATGTGTCTGAAAAGTGGCCTGGAGCATGGAGGCAGCTGGGTAGTGGAGGTAGTGGAGGTCTGCTGTTGAGATATTTATCTGGTATTGGTAGGGAGGTTCTTCTGTGTATAATCCCTGGGTCGCTGGCAGTTGGTGGAAGCATAGGGCAGGGTAGGGTGGTGCTCCTAGTTTTAATCCCTTGGTCACCTGTGGTTGGTTGGAGCAGGCAGAGGATCTCTGTTCCTGGGTTCCTTGAGCCTGGAGTCCAAGGACTCAGAGTTATGCTTACCTGGTTTTGTGGGGCTTCACTCAAAAATAAATAAATATATGATCTTCTACAAGAAGGCTTTCCTAATCCATCTGCCCATCAATCAAGACCAATACCATATCAGTCTTAAGTCTTCCTTTTGTAAAGGATTTTAATTTAGACATTTTGTGATAATGCAAATGAACTTATATATACTTGTGTTAGTATATGTAATTAAATGTAATAAGGGTTACATATATACTCACTATGTATAGAATTAAGTTCCATAAATTGTATATGTTGAAACCCTAATCTCCAATATCTCAGAAAAGAACTTATTAGGGTATAGGGTCTTTAAAGAGGTAATTTAAGTGGTACTACCTGGAAAGTATCATGTTAAGCGAAATGAGTCAGAAAGAGCGGGATAGACACAGAAAGATTGCATTCATCTGGGGAACATAAAGCAACAAAACGGGAGACTAACACCCAGGAATGGCTGAGATTAGTACCAGGAATTTTGCTCCATGACTTGAAGGCCAGCCACATGTGCTAGGTGAAAAGGAAGCTCAGATAGAGAAGAGAGCACCAAATAAAGGGTGTTGTGAAGACCCTCCCAGGGTGGGAGAGACATGCTAAAAGTAGTCTATAGACCAAACATGATTGCCACTCAGTGCCTCTCTGGCAAAACACAGTACCCAAAAGAAGAGAGAGAGAACAAGGGGGAATGCCCTGCCACAGCGGCAGGGTGGGGCGGGGGGGGGATGGGGGGTGGGAGGGATGCTAGGACCCGTGGTGGGGGAGGATGGGCACTGGTGGAGGGATGGGTACTTGATCATTGTATAACTGAAACCCAAGCACAAAAATTTATAAGTCTATAAATGTACCTCATGGTGTTTCACTAATAAAAAAAATGATTAAAAAATAAAAAAAAATAAAATAAAAAAAGAGGTAATTTAGTTAAAATAAGTCCAGATATCAGAGAGAGATAAAGCACTCAGCCAGCTGAATACACACTATGTATGTGGGTTACCCGGTTTAGGCCCTTTCATTTTTTGTTCTCTGAGCACTCTACGGATTGACTCCCAACCAGAAAGAGACAGCAGTAGCCCCTTCAGTTCTGCCAGGAGTGGCCCTAAAATCAAAGCCTAAAATAAATAAAATAAGAACATTAGTGTTGGCTCTGATCAAAACTTACTGGTGTCTTTATAAGAGAAGTGCAGTTGTATACACTTAGAAATATTGAGATGCTTGTACAAGATGAAAGATCTCGAGAAGACAGCCACCTGGCGGGACACATTAGAGGAAACCATGCCTGGTCCCAGACTTACATCTGATTTCAGACTTGTATCTCCAGACAGTGAGAAATGGAATTTTTGAAGTGAGGTATTATGTATCCATGACGGCACTCCTAAAAGTGGCTAGTGAAGTGAGGCAGTGAGTGCAAAGAGGCTATAGGTACCTGGGCGAACAGTTGTGATCTCAGTCAACCCCTAGCTCACAGAACCAAAGTATTTCTTGAGCCACATTATAATTGGCCCCCTCAATACTACATGTATCATGTCGTTGTGCTCTAAATAATCACCAAGTGTTCAGCGTGTCTTATTATTATTCACAATAATAATCTTATAATTATTCACAATATTCAGTATAACATTCTCAAACTTGAAAACACAGCACTTCTACTACTGTGGGTTTTTCTTCACTTTTGTAATCTTTCCTACAATTTCTCCCAGATGGTTGCTGGAATATTATTGCTCCTTCTGCTTTAGATACATCAAGATTAGTTTAGCTGCCTACTCTTTTCTGCTACTCTTTACGGCTTTGGAAATTTTCCTAATGTTCCCTGTCTAAGCTGATCTCTGCTTTGTTCAAAAATGGCTCTGTCTATTTAAACTCTCTGGAGTTTCTGATCTACTCACTTTTCTGTAGTTCCCTTGAGGACAAAGAAGATGGTCTTCTTCCTATAATCTTTCAAATAGTTCATGCATAAAGTTACAGAATAACTTTAAGGATTTGAAGAGTAGTGACTACAGCTCTTATTTTTAAAATTTCATAAAAATCTTTGTTAATAAGAAAGCCCTTTCCAAGACCTCTTCCATTCTAAGTGAAGGAAGGGGACTTAAGAGGAAAATGGTTGATCAAGTCTCATTTGTGAACTAAAAAAACTGAATTAACAAAAACATTAGAAAACAGTTCAGGCTCAGCTTTGTTTATTGACTGATTTGAGATTAGAATTCACTTTTCATGATTCCAAGTTCAAAGGCAAAGGCAAAGGCCCTCCCGTTGATCGTCGATTTGCTCGAGCGGGCCCAGTAACGTCTCCATTGGAGACTTTGTTGTTACTGTGTTTGGCATATCGAATACTCTCGGTAGCTTGCCGGGCTCTCCGAGAGGGGCGGAGGAATCGAACTCGGGTTGGCCATGTTGGCCGCTTGTAAGGCGAACGCCCTACCGCTGTGCTATCGCTCCAGCCCATTCCAAGTTCAAAATATTTTATTGTATTACAGTGTCCGAGGAAAACATATTTGCAATGTAAACATAAAATACCAGATGTATTTTCAGTCTAAAAACACCACTCCTCAAATAGAAATTATTTTCCCTTCTCTGGTATTCATTTCAATAATATTCATGCGAATAAGTAGCTTTTAAGCAATTAAATTTATATTTTAGAAACAGGAAGTGGGGGAACCTTATACTTTAGAAACAGGAAGTCAAATGGAACGTTTTAAACTGAACTCCTTATTATAAAATTAGAAATTAAAGTTGGTTAGTGACAAATAGTACAAAACAATATTTTCATTCTACTTCGCCTACCTTTGCAAATCTTCTCATTAAGTGAGATAATGCTTCTGGATTAGGGCATTCCAGTTTCTTAATTATTTCAAAGCTCTGATTAAGCTGAGCGAAGACATCAACCACAGAACAAGAGAAGAGGGCATGATCAGAAGTCTGCTGAAACTGAGGGGAGAGAACATAAAACAATCCTGATAAAATCATGGAAGGGATTGTGAAAGAGTCTCTGAAGTGTTACCTAAACAGCAGATTCTCCTTTCTCAAATTCTCCCCTCTCAATCTCTATTACCTTCATAATTCTAGGTAATAAAAGCTTAAAATCATAAAATGAAAGTTAAAATAATTCATGTTCATTTTTGGAAATTGTAGCAGAACCCACATGGTAGGGCAGGATGCTGTAAATTAGTTCCTTTGATGAATCCTCTTTCTAGTTACCCAAGGCAGTAGGGTCATTTAACAATCCAGTTGTGTCTGAAGACTTCTGAGCTTATGATTTCAGAGGAACTAGGATGGTCTCTCTCTCTTTTAAAGTTATTTACTTTTGTTTGCTATTTATCTTTATTGATGAATGATAATTAAAAATACTGAGATCAATGTTCTATACTTGGCGTGCTGCTATAGCAATTCCTCCATGAGTGTGTCAAGATCCATTCACCATTGTCTCATTATCCCTTCCCATTGCCCTTATCACCCTTGAACTCTTTAGTTTGTAGTCTGTCTCTTTAATCTCAGTATCCCAGGAAATTTCCAGAACACCAAGAGAGTCTGCCTCAACCAGCTTAATTTACACATTCAGACCAAGTCAAGAATTAGGACTTGAGGGAAAAGGCAAAAAGGCAAGTTGTGTTTAACATTTAAACAACTCTTTCAGCATCCTGCCACTCTTCCTTAAAAGTTATATATATTTATAATGAAGCACAAGTGAAACCTATGTAATGTCCTAGTATAATTTTGCTATGATAAAAATTTAAAAATAATGTTTTAATTATATAATTAAAGCAAATCTTAGTTAATAAAATGGAAATAACAATTGCTGATAGCTTATGAATGTGCAAAATAAATAGATCTTGATGACAAGCAATAAAAGTAATTGAACTCACCCCATCTTTTTTGTCTCTTCCCAGTGCTCCATGAAGGAAGTCCATTGATACATCCTCATTTTCATCCAACCATTGCATGACAAAAGGCTCAAACCACCTACAATTGAATAAAGAAAAATAGTATAAATGATGCTATGTTCATGCAATTAATAGGACACTGCTCTTTTACTATAAAGGTAAAAGGTAAAGGCCCTCCTGTTGATCGTCGATTTGCTCGAGCGGGCCCAGTAACGTCTCCATTGGAGACTTTGTTGTTACTGTGTCTGGCATATCGAATACTCTTGGTAGTTTGCCAGGCTCTCTGAGAGGGGCGGAGGAATCGAACTCGGGTCGGCCATGTTGGCCGCTTGTAAGGTGAACGCCCTACCGCTGAGCTATCACTCCAGCCCAAGGTAAAGGCCCTCCCGTTGATCGTCGATTTGCTCGAGCGGGCCCAGTAATGTCTCCATTGGAGACTTTGTTGTTACTGTGTCTGGTCTACGGCCATACCACCCTGAACGCGCCCGATCTCTTTTACTATAATGATAGAAATCCAAGATCCCCAAGATCTCTTTCCTCTTTATTTTTCCAGTTCTACATCAGGAGGGCTGGAGCAATAGTACAGTGTTTGCTTTGCATACGGCTTTCCAGGGTTCGATTCCTCTGCCCCTCTCAGAGCCTGGCAAGCTACCGAGAGTATCTCGCCCACAAAGCAAAGCCTGGCAAGCTCACAGTGGCATATTCTATATGCCAAAAACAGTAACAAAAAGTATCATAATGGAGACGTTACTGGTAGGGCACAGTGGGTAGGGCATTTGCCTTGCACATGGCTCGAGCAGATGGATGAACAATGGGAGGACAGTGCCAGTGCTACAGTGCGACATCTTCAGATACCTTAACTTTGACCTTATCACATATATATTCACTCTTTAACTGTCAACCTCTTTTTCTTGATTTCAAATGTTGCTTTAGTGTGCTTAGTTTATAATCCCCACACCTTTATGATTCAACCTTTATGATTCAATATCCAGTTAAATGTAGACCTCCTTTGTTATGCTTGCTATCATGCTATTCTCTCAGTTCTTAACACTTTTTTCACATTTGGATGAGTCTTTTTGTAACTATTTCTGGTTATAACAAATAGCCTTTGACTGGCTATAACAAATGGCCCATCCTGAGCTGGGTTTTACCAATGAGGTGGCCGAAGGAGCAGGTAGGTTTCAAAGTTCTTGTTTTTCAGGTTGATGTGCATATGTCTAGCGATAGCACAGTGGGTAGGGCATTTGCCTTGCATGTGGCTGACCTGGGTTCCATTCCTCTGTCCCTCTCACGGGTTCCCTTCCTCTGTCCCTCTCAAGAGCCCGGCAATTGATGGAAAGTATCCTGCCCGCATGGCAGAGCCTGGCAAGCTTCCCATGGCTTATTCGATATGCCAAAAACAGTAACAACAAGTCTCCAAATGGAGACGTTACTGGTGCCCACTCAAGCAAATTGATGAGTAACAGGAGGACAGTGCTACAGTGCAACAGTGTGCATATGTCTAGTACTATGAATCTAGAAGACCCGCTATCTCACACTACCTTGAATTGCTATCTTTGAAGCAATTCAAGTAAGTTTGTATTCTGGAATTTTGTATTCCACTAGACAGTTTGTGATGCATTAACATCACACTGTGTGGGGGTGGGGAGAGGGAGGCTGGGGGTTTTGGACCATGCCTGGCAGTGCTCAGAACTTACTCCTTCCTCTGTGCTCAGAGTCACTCCTGGTGGTGCTAGGAGGTCCATATGTTGTGTTGGAAATTGAACCCAGGTTGGTCATATGTGAAGCAAATGCCTGACCTGCTGTTCTATCTCTCTGTCTTCATAGCACACTCTTTGATTTTCTAAATGTTTTAGGGCCACACTTGGCTGTGTTCAGAGCTTACTCCTGGTTCTGCACTCAGGGATTGCTCCTGCTGGGCTCCTAGGACCATATGTAGAGCAGGGAAGGAACCTGGATCTTCCACATTTACAGAAAGCACCCTACTCTCTGTACTATGGATCTAGCCCCTTAACCATTCATCTTGTATTTGGGAAGGGCTGGAGGATCTCTCCAATAATATGGCTAAGGGCTGGTGTGTGAATTACAGGATTGGGTTCTTATATATGGTGGTGTGGCCCTCACCAGTAAAGGGTTACCCTGATGTGCCCAGAGACCACCAAGATCACACATGGCAGTGCTTGGTAGGAGAATGTAATTCCCTTGTGTGTGCTAGGAAAGTATTCTAGCTCTTGAGCTATTTTTCTGAGCTATATAAGTCAATGTGAGAGAAACTGGTAGAATAATGATGCACTTTTTTATGATCACTGTGAATTTTGTTTAGTTAATCTCAGATATTTTTTTATAATTGGAACGATAGCACAGCGGGTAGGGTGTTTGCCTTGCAAGCGGCCGACCCAAGTTCAGTTCCTCCGTCCCTCTCGAAGAGCCTGGCAAGCTACCAAGAGTATCCCACCTGCACAGCAGAGCCTGGCAAGCTCCCTGTGGCATATTCAATATGCCAAAAACAGTAACAACAAGTCTCACAATGGAGATGTTACTGGTGCCCGCTCAAGCAAATCGATGACCAATGGGAGGACAGTGCTATAGTGCTACAGTCTTAATTGAAAGCCCACATTGTATTTTTACTGTGGTGTAGTTTCATTGTATTTGTGTTTTATGGCTTCAATGGTATTTAAATGGTATTGTTTGTATGCAAATGTTCCTGCATGGAGGTATTCTAGAGGTCCAGGGTCCCTTGCCAAAATTCTTAACCAACAGGCTGGTGTTCAGTGCAAGAGCCTAAGATGGTCCTTTAATGCTAGAGATTAAACTGAACACCTGGGGTGGTGCTTGTGGTTCTCAAGGATCACACTTCACTCGAGACCCTCCATATCCACACCTAGTGATGCCCAGGGACCAAGTATTTCTGGTGATTGAACCAGGGCCTGCTGTATGCAAGACATGTGCCTTAGGTCCTGTGCTATCTCTCTTACTTCCATAAATGCAATTTTAAATAGCAACTATTATGTAGAAATTCAATAAACTTTGTCTTAATTGAATTACAGTGAATTGAAAATTTACAAAGTATTCATGATCGAGTCTCTGGTGTACAATGTTCCAACATCAATCCCTTAGTCAGTGTTCTCTCCACCCATGTCTTCAGCTTCCCTCCTCCCTCCCAGTCATGTACATTTTACCACCTTCACTTTTTATTTCACTTTTTCTTCCTCTCTTCATTGTTGTTCTGATTAGGAATAACATATATAACAAAGCATTTGCCTTGCATGCAGCCGACCCAAGTTCGATTCCTCTGTCCCTCTCTGTCCCTCTTGGAGAGCCTGGCAAGTTACCAAGAGTATCCCACCTGCACAGCAAAGACTGGCAAGCTACCTGTGGCATATTTGATATGCCAAAAACAGTAACAAGAAATCTCACAATGGAGATGTTATTTGTGCCCGCTCGAGCAAATTGATGAACAAAGGGAGGACAGTGCTACAATATATGCTTGACTGTGGTGCTTACACATTATTTTCAGTTGTTCGCTTACCAGGGGTGCCATGTTAGGTGGCTGTGCTCACCCTCTTGGTCAGGGACAGAGCACCTTTGGTTGATGTCCCTATATATGTGCTCTTGAGGGGCTCCATCCTTTTATTTTTTTATTTTATGTTTTTATTTTTATTAGTGAGACACCATGAGGTACAGTTGTAGACTTACAAATTTTTGTGCTTGGGTTTCAATTATACAATGATCAAATACCCATCCCTCCACCAGTGCCCATTTCCCACTACCACGGATCCCAGTATCCTTCCCATCCTCCCACCCCCCAACCCCCCATCCCAGGCTTTCCCTTTTGTTCTCTCTCTCCTATTGGGTATTGTGGTTTGCAAAAGAGGCAATGGGTGGCAATCATGTTTGGTCTACAGTCTACTTTCAGCATGCTTCTCTGCTCCAACCTTTTAGTTCTTGTGGATGCTCACATTCTGGTTGCAGTGTTGAGTGCTTAGCATACTGTATAATTCCAGGGACTAATGTACAGCCTTAAAATGCCCTAATCCAGTGCTCGTCTTCTGGTCTTGGCACTCACCTATTCATTTCAGTTTTTTTGACAGCAGTTTCTTTTGGATCTTCTATATGCCATTTCTTTTTTAATTGTGAATAGATGTGTGTGTGTGTGTGTGTGTGTGTGTGTGTGTGTGTGTGTGTGTGTTCTTATCACTCTTGGAAGGTTATGGCGAACCATATTGTTCCAGGGATTGAACCCACATCAGCTGTGTACAAAGCAAGCACACTATAAGCTGCACTGTTTTTCCAGGCCCTATTTTATGTTTTTGTTTTCTTTTTGGGTCACACCCGGTGATGCACAGGGGTTATTCCTGGCTCTGCACTCAGGAGTTACCCCTGGCGGTGCTCAGGGGACCATATGGGATGCTGAGAATCGAACCCGGGTCAGACGTGTGCAAGGCAAACGCCCTCCCTGCTGTGCTATCGCTCCAGCCCCAAACTATTTTATCTTTTAAGAATATAATTTGATTTAATTGCCACCATTATCGTTACTTTTTGAGTATCATAAAGCTTCTTAAAGCTATAGTTAGGAAGTGCATGATGTTAATTTCTACTTAATGTCCTCCTTATAAAGACGCTGGTCTACTTGAGGACACATGTTTATTTACAATTTTTAAATGCTTATGAATTATTTAGGAATAATATATGACGTCTCTTTTTTAAACTTGAATCACTGCTAAGACACTTTTGATTTTGAATTTTTTCAAAAGTCAATTTTTCACTTTGTAGTTTCTCCTATTTAATTTTTTTTAATTTCAGAATGTTTATTCATCTACAGTTCTTTGTGTCAGGAAATAGAGAGACTGAAAGGAGAGCCCCATCTAGAATATAGCAAGCATTTGGTGAGACTATTGCTCTACTATTATGCCTGGAAGTTTGGAGAGGTAGATGAAGTCGACAGGCTACAGAAAGATTAAGTTTTCTATCTTAGAGAGCAGAGTGAGAGTACAGTGGATAGAGCAATTACTTTGTACATGGCCAATCTGGGTTCTATCCCTGACATCCTATGTGGTCTCTTGAGCACTGCCAGGAATAATTCCTGAGTACAGAGCCAGGAATAATCCCTGAGCATTGCCTTGTGGAACCCAAAAATCAATAAGTAAGTAAATAAATAAATATATATTCTGTTCTGCTTTTATGGCCCAGATCATAATGATTTTCTTGTGCTTTCTTTAGAGTTAGTTTGCTATTAAAATTTTTCTTCTTAAAATTATATTATTTTCAGATTTTTTGTTTATATAGAATCGGAGCTACAAAGTTATATTTTCAATTTTAGCTGAAATTCAAGTTTCATTGTCTCATATTTCAATTTTCATTTCAAAATGTTTTTGCATTTATAGTGATTTCTTTGATTATGAACCATGAAATTTTAAAAGTGCTTGGCGTAATTTTCCTATATTGTCATCTTCTTGATATCTTCTATGAGTTGAATTTTAGCTTATTTATGCATAGTTCTGAGGTGATATTTAGCATATGTTTTTATATTTGAGTCATCAGAATTGTTTTAGAATCTAAGAAATAGCCAACTTTTATTAATAAACACATAATGTGTATCTTATAACAATGTTTTTTTCATTTTAGTTATGAATTGTATATAGTATATGTGTTTGTCTTTTTAGGAATAATTGTGAAATATTTGGTGCGCTGATGTAATTTTAATAGTGCCAAGATTAACACGTGGTGTCAGGGATAAAACCCAAGATTTCTACATGCTTTGCTCTCCTTGCCCCTCTAATGGAAAATTTTCTTCAGAATAAAATAGAATCCTGGCAAATATCAAATGCATATATTATACATTTGCAATCTATTATACATTTGCAATTATAACTGTATCATATAGAGAAATGTTTATGTGAAAGTTACCTGTTAAATAATGACTGTCTTTTTAGAAATACAATTTTCTAAGATATGCTTTCCAGTTTGAATTAAAGGTACTATCTGATCAAGATCATTATATGATTTCTATCATATTCCCAGTAAATGTTTGAGTACTTTCACAGAAAATAATCTCATTGCATGAGCCATATCATATGTTTCTTTTTCAGTTGAATATTCAAATAAGACACACTTGGAGAATGCAACATGATTCAATTAAATGTGGTTCTCAAAGATATGCAAATCACCGAATGTAAATTTTATAATGAAATGTCTGCATTCAAATGACTACTATGTGCAGAGATTTTAAGGCTGCATAAATCAGGTGTTACTTTTATGCAATTATGAATTGAGAACAAACCAAGGGGTGAAAAACACTACTTACAAGGAGTATTCAGGAACAGCATCCTTGAAGGCAGGAAGTTCTCGAACATATTCATTATAAAACCATTTCACTTTGAAATGCAAATTCATATAGTCGGTGCTCTTGCATAATCGCTGTTTCTCATGTTCTATAACAGATGAAATCAAACATTTAATAAAGTTTAGTTTGCCAACAAACCTGCAGGTTCCAATTTTCTTTGATTATAAGTATTTCAAGGAGGAAAAACAATTGTGTATTTGAGGAAAAGGCACAGTGAATTGCTAAAGACAGACTTGCAGTTTTATGAAAGGCAAAAGAAATTGGTGATAACTATTTGGTCATGTGCAAAATAACGGGAATATTCTAACATGCTTCTAAATTAGGTGAGAATTTTGACAGTGAAATGGTGACTCTATACTAATATTTTTTTTATCTATTACCAAACTTTAATATCTTGGTATTTGTTAGACTGATATAAACTGCCAGAAAGAATTCAAGTTCTATGCAAGGTTAAAGCATGAATCAAACTTGGACACAAAAGCACTGATTAATGCTGGAAATTGGAATGAACAGATTGCATTTCTGGCCTGGATATTTATACTTAAAATGTTCAAAGAGAGAGGAAATATGTCTAACTTTCATGTCACATGCTTTTTTTTCTTTGTTTTATTATGATCAACTAAACTAATTTTGTACCCATGGATTATTTTGCTACTTCTTAGGTAGGATTTTTGAATATGTGGCATTTTTATTTAAATCAATAAGTACCTTAAACTTATTATTCTATTTTTGACTTTAGACTGGTTAACAGAAATAAATAATCATGTGACTCAATATATTATTTGTCTTTTCTTCAATTATTACATTTTTGGCCAATTCTGAATATAAATAACTAACACTAAACGATGTTCAGAGTAAATGTGCCCTATCAGAAGTTTTAATTAAGATTTGTGACTCACCTGTAAGTTTGACTTAAAACAGATAAGTTTGGTTTATAGTAGAAACACCCTATACTTTACTCTGTACCTAATATTCTAATTTAAATAACTATTAAAAAATTCAGGCCATTCTTGCTTTATACGTTTTCTTTTTCTTTTTTTAGAATAAAGAAAATAACTATATGATATATAGCAAATCACTCAAAAAAGTATCAACCTAATAAGATTAAAAATATATCATATACATATTAATTGAAAGAAAGAAGTATTAACATAAACTAAAAAAAAGGTAAAAGGTAAAGGCCCTCCCGTTGTTCATCGATTTGCTCGAGCGGTCCCAGTAACGTCTCCATAGGAGACTGCTGTTACTGTGTTTGGCATATCGAGTACGTCACGGGGAGCTTGCCAGGCTCTGCCGTTTGGGCGAGATACTCTCAGCAGCTTGCCGGGCTCCCCGAGAGGGGTGGAGGAATCGAACTCGGGTCGGCCATGTTGGCTGCGTGCAAGGCAAACGCCCTACCACTGTGTTTTATGTTTATGTTTTATTAACATAAACTAAAAAATAGCAGAAAAATCATAAAAATAATAATGCAATTCCCCAAATTGGTAAACCCACAACTGTAAAGATATAAGCACATTTCTTAACAATTGATAAATTAATGAGGCAAAAACACCAGTGAAGATATCCACGTATTAAATATTATCAGTTAATAAGATCTAATTAGTATTTATGGAATATTTTTTCTAAAACTTAGTAAAATTTACATTCTGTTTAAATGTCATAATTTTTAAAACTTACATGACATTGTAATCAAGATAGATCATATTCTAAGATGTGAAAAAGTCTAGCAAATTAAGGAAAAGCAAATTATATAATGTGTTTTCACTAACTAAAAGGTATCAATTTATAAATCAGCAACAGAATTTTCAAATAGTAACAATCTGAATTTTTTTTTACAGTTCATATTTTTATTTATTTATTTATTTTAGTGAATCACTGTGAGGTACAGTTACAAGACTTCCACCTTTTCAAAAGTTGACAGAGGAACTTGAATTGCAATGATAACCACCAGCACAAACACAACTCCTTTTTTTGATTTAGTTAAGCAGTGATTAATTAATTGAAGCCAGTTTGTAGAGCCCAAGATAAAGAGAGACTGAGAATGAACACAAACATGGCCTATACACAAAGAAACAATAGAAATAAGTATTTCTAGTATTAACTTAGCAAACAAAATTATAAACTCAGTGGTGTATTGCTCTTTTTCCAAATTTATTTTTTCCTTTTTTTCCTCAATGTTGATTCTACCTCTACTTATAACCCCTCAGTTTTCTCCCTAAGGTGAAGCAATTATTGATCATGTCAAAGGGATAAAACCCAACAAAGGGCTTTATTTACCATAAGTTCAATGCCTAAATCACTTTTGAAATCTTCTGTCACCCGGGATTCCACACCTAGAGCTGCAGAGTGAACCGGAGAATTAAACATCTGCTCTGTGCCTTCCACCAGCTGCTCTTATAATTAACACCTCAAAACCCACATAAACACTGTGCACTTTCTTTTGTTCTACAGCCTAGAAACAAAAGTGATTGTGTTCAAAGTTTCTGGATTGCCAACAAACAAGACAAGAAGATACTACTTTGGAGTATGGAAAAGAATTTGAGGTATGAAAACACTGAGTAGGTACAAGGGAAAATAAATTAGTCTACCAAGTTCTTTTACTGGGAAGTATATCCAGTAGATCATTTCATAACCAAACAACTGGGATGCCTCTTCCCTTCCTTTTCCTTCCTTTCCTGTCTCCTCCACTTCCCCTTTCCCTTGCCCTTCCCTTCTCTCCCCTACCCTCTCTCCCCCGCTTCCTAATTTTTCCCCAAGTTTTTAAAAATATTTTTTATTCCTAAGGAAATAATGCATTGCATGATTGTATATGTTTTAAAAACGCGATTTTACACCTCTTCAAAATGCACTCCACTTCAGATATCAGAAGTGCTTTGCTACAGTCCATTAGACTAATTTCCCACTTTGATCCCTTTTCCTCCTTCCCTCTCTGGTAATCTCAATTTTGTTGTCAAAATCCAAGAACAGCTTTTCACTGGGTGTGTCTGTTGTATATTAATCCCAATTGTTTAGGCTTCATCAGTCAGTTGCCCCTCTCACCTTCCATAAGAAGCTTACAGTGCTCTTATGAGCACTTCTAATCCCCTTTATTTTTAATCTTTACTTTATGCTTTACCTCTCATTCTGTTAATTCTGTTAGCTACTACATTCTCCAACTCAGGGGTGGTTACTTAGAAAGTCAAACCTTCTGGCGACTCTGGACTTTGTATCTGTAGTGAATTATTTGCTTTCTCT
This sequence comes from Sorex fumeus, assembly GCF_029834395.1. Classification (NCBI taxonomy): domain Eukaryota; kingdom Metazoa; phylum Chordata; class Mammalia; order Eulipotyphla; family Soricidae; genus Sorex; species Sorex fumeus. The sequence continues at coordinate 11,132,518 of NW_026606086.1, read as the reverse complement.
TTCTCCTATAACCTTTTTTATATTTTACTATAGAACAAAGTTCTTTGCTTAAACATACTTGACTCTCTCGGAGAGCCTGGCAAGCTACAGAGAGTATCCTGCCCGCACGGCAGAGCCTGGCAAGCTTCCTGTGGCATAATCCATAAACCAAAAACAGTAACAATGACAGTCCTCATCCCCCTGACCTTGAAAGAGGCCCAAATATGCCATCGGGCTACAATAGCAGTGACAGGGACAAATAGAGATGTTACTGGCGTCTGTTAGAGCAAATCGATGAACAATGGATGACAGTGATACTTGACTTTAAAATATATTTACTCCTGCGCATCTGTCATAATTACTTGACTAAGACTTCAGTCGCTGAGTTACATCCACCCAAAAAGTTGGGTCCCAAGGAACCTCTGGATAGACCCAGGGCAAACAGTAAAGCTACCCTGGCTTCAATATGGGACAGTCTAGAAATCATAAAGCACTGTTGTGAGGCAAGCCTTAATGATGTAAAAGATAAGATCCCATGGGATAGGGAAAGCTAAAAGATCCTGAGGACTTAGTCTGGGATTTATGGTAAAAGGCCAGAGAACTAATTTTTGGAATCTATATTTCTTACTGTGCTTATTCAAATAACTGCAAATATTAATAAGAAGTAGACATAATATGATTGCTTAATATGTGTAACAGCAAGAGAAAGAATAAAGCAATAAAGATGGAATGTCACCCCTGAGTAGGTTTCTTAGAAAAGCCTTTAGACAGACTGCATTCTTGAGTTAATTCCCCCCACACACCCAAATTACCTCTGTCAAAATGCTTTACCTCTGTAAATGATTGATCACACCTCATAAAGTTCTGTACCATGAATCTCCTCATATATTTTATAATAATGTTGCTCGGTTCTGAATAAACTGACCATTGACCATTAGTCCATGGTCCTCTTGTCTTTGGGGAGGCAGCTCTTGGCTAGCGATTGAATTGTACCAACGTACCCCCGAAACACTTTTCTCACAGTGTCTGTTCCCTTAGTTAATTCTCCTTATCCAGTACATAAGTTACACTATCTCTATTTTTTTTATTTATTCCACTTGGTGTGACCACCCACATAACCCATGTTGCAACTGACAAGATTTTATTTAATTTTTTTAATTCATGCACTGTAATGTCAATACTGTTGATAGAGTTTGAATTATTTGTTGTTCCAACATCATACCCACCAACAGTATGTCAGTGTCTCCATTAACATGTTGAAGTGCCCTTTAACCCATACCCCCTGGACAATTTACCATTATCCATTTGTTATTCAATTATTTTGTTTCTATAGGGCTGGAGCGATAGCACAGCGGGTAGGGCGTTCACCTTACAAGCGGCCAACATGGCCGACCCGAGTTCGATTCCTCCGCCCCTCTCGGAGAGCCCGGCAAGCTACCGAGAGTATTTGATATGCCAGACACAGTAACAACAAAGTCTCCAATGGAGACGTTACTGGGCCCGCTCTAGCAAATCGACGATCAACGGGAGGGCCTTTACCTTTTACCTTTACCTTTGTTTCTATATATCATATATATGGATATGAGAGATCATTCTTTATTTGACTCTGTTCCTCTGACTGATATCACCCCATATGATACACTCTAGTTCCATCCAAGTACTATTGATTTTCTTGATTTCATTTTTCTTTTAGATTACTTGTATTATGAGTGAGTATATATAATGCAGTTTCTCTAATCACTCAATTGTCCTTAGATACTTGAGTTACTTCAGGATATTGGCTATTTTTAATAATGCTGCACTAAAATAGATGTAAACATTGGGTTTTTCTTTGAAATAAAGTTTTTGGGTATATGACAAGAAGTGGAACTTGTATATGACCTTTGGGTATATGACAAGAAGTGGAACTTCCGTGTCATATGAGAGCTCGATGTTTTAGAAGCTTTCATATAGCTTGTCTTAGAGACTGAAGTATATGATAATCCCACCAGCAGTAGATGGGGTTTCTTTATCCTCATATCTGCACCAGCAACTGGTTGTTCCTACTTTTCTTGATATGTACTAATATATCTGGTGTGAGGCAATATATCATTGCCATTATGATTTTAATTTCATTTGTGATAAATGATGGGGTATACTTTATTATTATTATTATTATTTCTTTTTGGGTCACACCCGGAGATGCACAGGGGTTACTCCTGGCTCTGCACTCAGGAATTACTCCTGGCAGTGCTCAGGGGACCATATGGGATGCTGGAAATTGAACCTGGGTCAGCCACGTGCAAGGCAAACACCCTACCCACTGTGCTATAGCTCCAGCCCCGATGGGGTATACTTTTTAAAATATACTATTGAACATAAATATTATAGGAAATTTTTGTTAAGTTCTATTCCCTAAAGCAATACTGTAAAAAGTTGAAAGCTACTTTACCCCCACTCGCAAGGGGACACAGAGAGTCAACCCAACTAAATAGGATCATGGATTAAAAGAGGAGAAATTATAAGAGGGATTTCAGAAATACAAATGATCAGAAGTGGCTGCTGTGAACAACTCTCTATACCATCAAGTGTGAGATCCTAAAATAAAAAAGGGATGAATTTTTGGAATCATACAGTCTCCCGAGTACTCACTAGTGAGTTCTACCAAAACAACATAGAAGTCTTAGAGCCCACACTCACCAGAAACATGCTGCCAGGCTGTTTCATTCAGGGCACCCCAGAGGGGGTAGGATTAGACACCTCCCAGCCCCAAGGGACCCAGCCCCAGCAGCTGAAAACCTCCAGAACTCAACCACCACCATGCTCATGGCTGTTCTCCACACGCTCAGGCTGACTCTCACCCACGAGTGAACGTATTCCTGGACATCTCAGACTTCACACCACTCATATTCCAAGTGTTGCACACCATATTTGCTGGGGTTTAAAGTAGAAGACAGCTAATAGTACAGGGAAATATATTTTTACATATATATTTTACATATATATATATATATATATATATATATATATATATATATATCACACAAGGCTCAACCTGGTAGCGATCTCTTATAAAAGGACTTAATAGCCCATGGATGAAATACTATAACATTCACATACTTTCTTCTAAAAAAACTTTTTTTGGATAATTTTCAGCAATATATTCATAACACACAATACAAAATAAATTATTTCGGTTCTGCTTTCAGGCAGGGGTTGGAGTTCAGGGTGAGTATATCGCAAATATGGTGATGAGTAGGTATAATGGTGGAGGGATTGGTGTTCAAATATTGAATGTAATAAATGTTGTACACTACTTCATAAAAATTAAATTAAATTTAAAAAAAGACTTAGAGCCCATTCTCATCAAGCTCTTCCAAAATATCAAAGAAACAGAAAATCATTGTAACAGATTTTATAAAGCCAATATTAACCTATTACAAAAAGAAAATATATTACTAGAAAAGAAAATTATAAACTTACATCTCTGGTGAAAACTGATGAAAAACATCCTTGACAAAGTCTTAGCAAATGAGCCCAATAATATATCAAGAAGATGATACATCATGATCAAGTGGTTTTCACCCAACTCACGAAAGGGATGCAAGGATGCTTAAACATATACAAATCAAACAATGTAATAAACCATATCAACAAAATGAAAGATAAAAATTATATAATTATGCTAATTGATGAAGAGAAGGCTTTTGACTAGATTCAATATATGTTCATGCAGTCACTGTCACTGTCCTCCCATTGTTCTTTGATTTGCTCGAGTGGGCCCAGTAACATTGTGAAACTTGTTACTGTGTTTTGCATATCGAATATGTCACAGGTAGCTGGTCAGGCTTTGCCGTGCAGGCGAGATATTCTCGGAAGCTTGCTGGGCTCTCTGAAAGGGGTGGGGTGGAGGAATTGAACTCGGGTCGACTGGGTCAGCTGCTTGCAAGGCAAATGCCCTACCCACTGTGCTATCACTCCAGCCCTTTTTCATGCTAAAACCCTTTAAAATATGGGTGCAGAGATAGAACAGTATGTAAAGTGCTTGTACACTAACAACCCAGGTTGAATTTCCTATTCCCTATAAAGTTCCCAATCACACCAGCACAGAACCAGGAGTAAACCCTGAACACCACTGGGTTTTGTCTAAAATCAAAATAAACTTATATTTTTAAAAACTCCTTAAAATAGAGATGAAGTAATGCAACTCATAATAGTTACAAGCAACTACACTAAACCCACAATCTACATGTACTCAACGGTCACAAACTGAAAGCCTTCTCCCCTGCAATAAGACACATGGCAAGGACTTCCACTTTCTCACTCTTATCAACATAGCTTTGGAAGTCCTGAACACAGAAATTAGACAAGAAAAGGGAATCAATGGGACCCAACTTTGAAAGGAAGAAGTTAATCTATAACATTTCCAATTAACACAACATGCATAGAAAACCCAAAAGATTCTACTGCAAAACTCTTAAAAATAATAAATCGGTATAGCAAGGTAGCATGTTACAAACTAACAAACAAAAAACAAAAATCTACATTTTTGTAAGTAAATCATAATGAATCAGAAGAGAAAAAGTAGAAAAAGACAAGCCCCCTTTAAAATAGTGTCCAAGACCTCAAATACCCAAAATACAAATTAACAAAGAGTTGAAGGAATTATGCAGTAAAAAATATCAGTCACTACTGAAATAGATGGTACTTGGAAATGCAAAAAAAATCCAAGTTTCAAGAATTATCATTGTCACAATGACTTTTCTACTTGTATCATTTACAGATTCAACATGAACCCCACTAAAATTCCAATGACATTCTTGTAGGAATTGAAACAAATTTTACTGCAATTTGTATGGAACCATAAAACTGCCTGAATATCTAACAAATTATAAGAAAAAATAAATATAAGTAGGGTGTTTGCCTTGCACACAGTCAGCCTGGCCAAGCCGGGTTTGATTCCTCCGCCCCTCTCAGAGCCCAGCAAGCTACCGAGAGGATCTCTCCTGCACAGCAAAGTCTGGCAAGCTCCCCATGATGTATTCGATATGCCAAACACAGTAACAACAAGTCTCACAATGGAGACGTTACTGGGCCCACTTTAGCAAATCAATGGACAATGGGAGGACAGTGTTCAGTGTGTTCAATTAATCTTCAAGACATTGAATTACAATAAAAAATAACTATGATGATCAAAACTGTGTGGTACAGAGATAAAGATAGACTCATAGATAAATAGAACCTAATTGAGATCCTGAGTTGAACCTTCAGGTGTATGTGACAAAGGAGCCTAGTTACATGTATTGGAGCAAGGAAAGTCTCTTCAACAATCAATGCTGGTAAATCTGGATTGTCACATGTAAATAAGAAATAGAAGTATAGCTCAAACATTTACAAAATTTAACCCAAAGTGGACTATAGACTGTGAGATTAGACCAGAAATAATACTATACATTGAGAAATACATTACTGATTGGTCCAGAAAATGGATCTTAAAGGCAACTTCAATAATTTTTATTCCAAGGGAAAACAAGAAAAACAAAAATAAACAATTGATAATACATCAAGTTTAAAAGTTTTTTCAGATGGGAGTAGCATGCTGAAAGTAGACTACAGACCAAACATGATTGCCATTCAATACCTCTTAGGCAAACCACAACACCCAAAAGGAGAGAGAGAACAAAAGGGAATGCCCTGCCATAGAAGCAGGGTGGGAAGGGGGGTTGGAGGGTGAGAGGGATACTTTGACCCATATTGGTGGAAAATGGGCACTGGTGGAGGGATGGGTATTTGATCATTGTATAATTGAAACCCAAGCACAAAAATTTGTAAGTCTACAACCGTACCTCATGCTGTTTCACTAATAAAAATTAAAAAAAATAAAAATAAAGTTTTTTCATGACGAAAGAACATGAGCTATATTTATAAAAAGACACCTATTGAATGGGGGAAAATATTTGCATTTAAATTTATTATTTAAAGCATGGCTAGAGCGATAGCACAGCGGGTAGGGCGTCTGCCTTGCATGCAGCCAACATGGCCTACCCAAGTTCGATTCCTCCGCCCCTCTCGGAGAGCCCGGCAAGCTACCGAGAGTATTCGATATGCCAGACACAGTAACAACAAAGTCTCCTATGGAGACGTTACTGGGCCCGCTTGAGCAAATCGATGATCAACGGGAGGGCCTTTACTTTACTTTTACTTTAAGATAAAAGATTTATAAAGTACTCACAAAGCTAAAAACCTAAACAACTTTTACACAAAGAAAACCATACTGACGGCTAGAAGACATATGAAAAAGTACTCATCATCATTTAATATTAGGAAAATACAAATCAAAACAACAAGGAGCTATCAACTCATACCACTGAGAATGACATGTATGAAAAGGAACTGGAAACAACCAATATTTATGAGAATATGATGAGAAAGACACCCTCATTCTCTTATTCACTGCAGATGGGAATATAATCTGGTTTAAACTTTGTCAAATGTTTCTCAGAACAGTAAAAACAGAACTTCCATTTAACCCACCGATACTATTTCTTGACATCTACCTCCAAAATTCAAAACAAAACCCAAAAAAATCCAAACCATTTATTTGAAAAGATATATGCACACCAATATTCATTTTGGCATTTAGTACAATTACCACGATATGGAAACAACTCATAGATCCAACTCCAAATGAAGGAATTAAGAAGTTGTAGTAACAGGGCTAGAGAGATACTACAGGGGATGAGGCAATTATCTTCTTTGTGGCTGACCCAGGATAGATACAATGCATCACATATGGTCCCCTAAGGTCTTCCAGGTGTGATTTTTCAGCACAGAGCCAAGTATAAGTCCTTAGCCAGACCAGGTGTGTCCCCCCCAGAAAAGAATAAAATAAGTTATGATATATATACACACATATATGTACAAACATATATGTATATATGCTTATATGTACATACATATACATATATATGCATATACAAAACGGAACATTGTGTGCTCTAAGAAAAGATGAAATAATGCAGCTCACCACTACGTGAATGGAATGAGATGGGATCATGGTAAGTGAAATCAGTAAGGAGAGGGACAGATACAGAATCATCTCACACATAAGTTGTAAATAAATATACGCAGTACGGAAACAGCAAATTTACAAAGACAACAGAAATCTAGACTTGTTCTACAGACAGAGTTTATCTGGGGGGCAGAGGGGAACTGAGAAAGTGGGAGAGAAGCAGGAATTCTGGTGATGGATGTAAGCTTGGAACAATCTATTAATGAAATTATAATGAGCGATATTGTAAGTCAATAAATAAAAAATGGGTAAAACATTTTAAAGTGAATGCTATAGAGTTATAATAGCAGACTCTATGGTACTAGCAAACTCAGTAAATGGAATAGAATTGAGAGCCCAGAGACAGATCCTCAGGTAAATAAAAAAAAATCTTTAAAAAAAAAAGTAGAGCAAATAAAACCTGTTCAGAAAATGGTCGTGTGATAATTGGCTAGCCATATGCCAAAAATAAACTTGGATCTCTATCTTACACCACAAAAGTCCCTTAACTGCATCAAAACTTCGATAGTAGACCCAAATCCATAAATTACATTGAGGAAAGCAGGCAGAACATCACGTAATATTTATTCTACATGCAATGACTCAGTGCCATTGTCCAAGCAAACAGAAGGCAAAAATTAATTAGCAGAACTACATCTTTTTATTTCTTATGGCTGTGGAGTGTTCCACTGTGTATATAGATCACGATTCTTTATTCACTCATCTGTAGTGGACACATGAATTGTTTCCAGAACCTGGTTATTACAAATTATACTCAATGGACATCAGTGTACATATAAGGTTTCAAATTAATGTTTCTAAACTGGAATTAAAATTAAAAATTAATTAATCATCCTGTTATTCGTCGATTGCCTCGAGCAGGCCCCAGTAACATCTCTTTCATCCTAGCCCTGAGATTATATTCAAGGCTCTTTAGGAGAATGAGACCCATCATTGTTACTGGTATTTGGCATATTGGGTACGCCACGGGGAGTTTGCCAGACTCTGCCCTGTGGGCAGGCTACATTCGATAGCCTGCAAGTTTGTCCAAAGTAGGAATGAGATAATAAGATGTCATAAAAAGATGTCCCGATAAGATGTCGCGCGGCCGCGCGGTTCCGGGAGCTGGATTTTATAGTCTCTGAGTCTTGGCCGCTGATGGGATTACACGGCGCCAGGGGGCCAGGTGGTGGGTGTGACCCCCGCCTACTGGAGTTTGGAGGATCTGGGTGGAAGATGCTCGACTCCAATCCGAGTAGGCTGGGAGATCTCGGCCCCAGAACCCGCGTGGCTTTGTCCCTCTGCCAGTACCTTCAGGTGTGCGGAGAGTGGTCTCAGCATGGTGGTGGCTGGTCCTGGAGGTCTTCGGCTGCCAGAGCCCTGGTCGGGGCGGGGAGGAAAGCTCAACCCGCTCCCCTCCAACGGGCCCGGCGAGGAACAGTCAGGCGCTGGGGCAGACTGCATTGTTCTCGTCCGGGATCTGGATTTTATAGTCTCTGAGTCTTGGCCGCTGATGGGATTACACGGCGCCAGGGGACCAGGTGGTGGGTGTGACCCCCGCCTACTGGAATTTGGAGGATCATTCCAAACTCTAAACTGGAATGACTAGGTTATATTGCTGGATTAAGAAGAAAGATCAAAGTATTTTTCATTGAACTGCACAAATTTACATTCCCACAAAAAATCTATGATTGTTCCTTTTCTTCCACATCAGTGGGGCACTATTTTAAATACTGAAAATACATATGACTCAGTTTATATGTTTGTAGTTCTAGACATAGTTTATATGACATTTGATCTTGATTATTAGTCTACTAGACTGTATTGCCAATAAATTGCAAAATTTTCAACTGTTTTATTTTTTTAATTTAACTTTAAGATTTAACTGAATTGTATATTACTGAAATTATTTATAAAATGTTTAGACAGAAGAGTAATAATATGCATTTTATATACATTATTAAATTCACGGTCATGGTCCTCCTGTTGTTCATCGATTTTGCTCGAGCAGGCCCAGTAATGTCTTCATTTTGACACTTGTTACTGTGTTTGGCATATCAAATGCGTCACGGGGAGCTTGCCAGGCTTTGCCATGTGGGCAAGACACTCTTGCTAGCTTGCTGGGCTCTCCGAGAGGGGCAGAGGAATTGAACTCAGGTCGACCATATTGGCTGCGTGCAAGGCAAACGCCCTACCGCTGTGCTATAGCTCCAGCCCATTATTAAATATATCTTAAATATTATAAAATGTTCTCTAAAACTGCGTAGGAAACATCTGAAAATATCAACAATATAATTTTAATTTTTACTTTTTCAACCATGAATAATATGTATAAACTGAGATTGAGTAGAAAAACTTTGACACTGATGGTGGGATTGGTGTTGAAATATTATATGACTAAAATGCAACTATTGATAACTTTGTAAATCACAGTTCTTCAATACTAAAAAAAGTTAATGGATCTCTGAAACTTTATAAAAAGTGTTCAAAGACAGGTTGTGCTAAGTATTTGAAGCTTTGTGCTTTGAACCTAACCTGTCACTACTCAAATTCAAGGACAGAACTGCGTATGACCATTCGCAAGGGAAGAGTCTTGACCCCGTGCTACTCTCTGGACACATACTTAAAACGTTTAAGTAAGAGAGAAAATACAGGAATTTATATAATGTAATTTTGAAAAGGTCATATTTTGCACCACTGCAATAGAACACTGTTAAGTGTTTAATGTTTTTATAACTATAAATTTAATAATTTTGATAAAGCATGAAAATATAACTTAGGAAAAATATAACTTTAGGAAATAAAAATAAATGTTTATCATTTATGTTTGAAATCCAAAACACTGCTGGGAAAATCAGAATACATAGCTTTGACCATTGCTAAGTAAGTTGCTTTTCCTGATATTTTGTGAATTTTTATCATTATTTGAAACATTAAACAGAGTTTTAATTTTATGTATATAAGGTTTATTGTTGGAGTTAAATAATAAAGTATATCTATTTAAAGTTGGTGAACTTGATTTAGAGATAGTAAATATTTAAGATACTCAGTGTTATGTACTTTTAGAACATAAAAGGCTTCAAAGGCTGCGTTCACTTATCAACCAAGCAGCAATCTATACTGATTTATACTTACCTATTTAGTTTCATTTATTTATCCCTTTCATACATAGTATAGGGCTGGAGCGATAGCACAGCGGGTAGGGCGTTCGCCTTACAAGCCGCCAACATGGCCGACCCGAGTTCGATTCCTCCGCCCCTCTCGGAGAGCCCGGCAAGCTACCGAGAGTATTCGATATGCCAGACACAGTAACAACAAAGTCTCCAATGGAGATGTTACTGGGCCCGCTCGAGCAAATCGACGATCAACGGGAGGGCCTTTACCTTTTACCTATACATAGTATACATAATTTATCCACCAATAGCAACAGAGGAATATTTATAATTTCAAAAATCACTGTCACTGTCACTGTCCTCCCATTGTTCATCGATTTGCTTGAGCGGGCCCAGTAACGTCTCCATTGGAGACTTTGTTGTTACTGTGTTTGGCATATTGAATACATCATGGGTAGCTTGCCAGGCTTTGCCGTGCGGGCGAGATACTCCCAGTAGCTTGCTGGGCTCTCAGAGAGGGGCCGAGGAATTGAACTCGTGTTGGACATGTTGGCTGCGTGCAAGGCAAGGCCCTACCTGCTGTGCTATTGCTCCAGCCCAATTTCAAAAATACATTAGATTATGTCTATTACATATTTAAATATGTATTTCATGCAAACAATTTATTGTTAAAATAAACCAAATCATTAGAAACTGAAAAGGCCATACTTTTGCATAGTGGGGAAACCTGTGTACTTATATGAGTGTACTCAAAGCATATGTAATACAACTATGTATCTATCTATACATGAGGATGTATATTAAGGTTACAGTCACGGTCCTCCCATTGTTCATCAATTTGCTCTAGTGGGCCCAGTAACGTCTCCATTGTGAGACTTAATTGTTACTGTGTTTGGCATATCGAATACGTCATGGGTAGCTTGCCAAGCTTTGCCATGTGGGCGAGATACTCTTGGCAGTTTGCCAGGCTTTCTGAGATGGGCGGAGGAATTGAACTCGGGTCGGCCATGTTGGCTGTGTGCAAGGCAAACGCCTTACCTGCTGTGCTATTGCTCCAGCCCATATAAATATATTCACATATATTTATAAAGTCCTTGAATAATGTCATTTCATTCAAGGTTGTTACACTTTTAAAATTAGCCCACCATGTATTAAATGTTTTTCATAAGAGCATGAAACTCTCTTATTAATAGCATTGGAAATCATGGTGACTAAATAAAATTTGAAAAATATGAAAAATCAAAACAGAAATCTCTCCAACTTCTAGAATTTGTGTATGGTTCTTATGAAAAAATTTTATTTATATTTTATTTATTATATTAGGGGCTAGAGCGATAGCACAGCGGGTAGGGCGTTTGCCTTGCACGCAGCCAACATGGCCGACCCGAGTTCGATTCCTCCGCCCCTCTCGGAGAGCCCGGCAAGCTACCGAGAGTATCTTGCCCGCACGGCAGAGCCTGGCAAGCTCCCTGTGACGTATTCGATATGCTAAACACAGTAACAATAAAGTCTCCAATGGAGACGCTAAATGTAAAAGATTCTTATATAAAAGCAAAATAACTTCTTATCTTTATATTGGATTATTTTTTGCTTAATAGGTAAAGGTAAAGGCCCTCCCGTTGATCGTCGATTTGCTCGAGCGGGCCCAGTAATGTCTCCATTGGAGACTTTGTTGTTACTGTGTCTGGCATATTGAATACTCTCGGTAGCTTGCCGGGCTCTCCGAGAGGGGCGGAGGAATCGAACTCGGGTCGGCCATGTTGGCCGCTTGTAAGGCGAACGCCCTACCCGCTGTGCTATCGCTCCTATTAGACTATATTGAAAAACTTGCATTTATCTAATGATGTGAATGACTTAGAGTTTATTGAGTTACCAATCCACCTACATTCTAAGCTTTAACAGCAAAGATGAAACTATCTCATTATATTGCAAAATAAAACATTTAATTAGTTTTCCAAACTAGATATATAATTATGCATGGAATTTAATATTTTAATTTGACTGAGAAATATTCAAATTTCTCAAAGAAATATAAAATAGAGAATGCAATAAAATTACAAATGAATATTTTAGTACCAAAATAAAAATGCTTCATTAAAATTGTATAAGAAAAAAAGAATGGCAATTGAGAAGAATAGTCTTATTTTCCTATCAAGGTTATGTACTGGAAATTACTTGGAAAGGATAAATTTTCTTCCGAGAGTCATTGGTTAGGCATGGGACTTCATGTATAATTATGCATTGGTTTAGAAGGCAAGCCTAGTCACAGTCAACCCATTATCATGACAGAAATAAATTTGCTGCCATCAGCCATCACAGTGACACTTTGGCCCTTAATTAATGACATCATAAACACTGTATACTACCCTGTAGTTGGTTATACTCAATTTTACTATGATCATCTTCAGTATTTATTTGAGTGTTTTTATAGCTTTATAGTCTGTAGTTTCTCTAAGAAATGATTATATGGAAATCTGGAAAAAACATCCGATACAAAGTCAGTGTCAATGAGGAAGTTAACATGCCCTTTCACTAACTATTGTGTGCTCACAATCCTCAAACATATTATACAAAGACTTTGGTTCAAAATTAATATGTTTAGTTTCATGCCTCTTACAGCATATGTTATCATATCACAACTACCAGAAAACTACTATTTCCCACTACTCCTAAAATACAGACATTTATATTATGTCAATGAAAATATACATTAAAAGCATAAGTATGTATCAGTCTTTTAGAAATATATTAATATTTAACATTCATCAGAGAAAACTTTAACTCTAATTTATGATTTATGATATGATGATCATTAGATATTTTATATACTAAGAATTCTGTCTTACAACGAGAAGTTAAAAAAGTTAAAGGATGTTTCGATTTTAGATTTAGACAAATCTACAGTTTTAATTTTGAATTTTACACAAATTCAACAAATTATTCTTAGTTCATAAAAAATGATTCTGATTTATTCTTATAATATTAGCACATTATTTATATGGTACAGGAAAAAAACTAGGGCCTTAGACAAGCAAACATGTGCTCTGCTACTGAGACACACTTCTACCCAATATTAGCATGTCCCTAAACTCCAGAAATTATTTAAATTTTAGGCTGCCAAACTAAGCTACTGGACTAACAGGGCAGAAATCCTAAATTAAAAAAATGAGAAATACAACTAAAATGTAACATGCCCAAAAAATGCAAATTGGTTCAATGTATTGCTTTCAGAGTAGAAAACACATTAATAATATAAATTCACAGTCATAAGTAAATAACCATAAACTCGTATAATCAAATTGAGATAAATCCAAATAATAAATTATTATAATTAAATTTTTTTCTCAATGGTATGGTGCAATAACAACACCAAATGAATTAACATGAACTCTTCTGTAATGTTTAAAATTTTATATAAAAATAATGAATGTACAAATACCAATTTTTTTTAGAATAAGAAAGAAAATCTGAAATCTTCTTTCATGTGACATTTCTGTAATCAATTCTTAGCTCCATACTAAAATTAAACAAGCAAAGTTAATAAAATATTGTATTTTTATTTCGTTTTGGGGTCAGAGCTGGTGGTGCTCAGGGTTTACTTCTGGCTCTGCACACAGGGATTGCTTCTGGTGATGCTTGTGGGACCATAAGATGTGCTGGGGATCGAACCCAGGTCAGCCTCATACAAAACAAGGTCTCTACCCTCTATACTATTGCTTCAGTCCAAAATATTGTATTATTGAATCTCTGTTGACTTTGAGAAAGAAGCAGTAAACCAAAGTCCTTGAGAGAAATAATTAATTGTCCCGCTCATAGTTATAATCAATCACTGCAGTATTTCAAAATGAACTCAAGTCTTCATCTTCAGTAAAATCAGAATTATGTGATTTCAGAATACTTTATTCATATGCTTCTGATATGTCTGTGCGTAATATGATGTTTTACAGTGCACAAAGCAAGGTTTTGACTCTGCATTATTTGATTGTATTTTTTGGAACAATGATGCTTGACTGTCTGAACCACAAGTACAAAAGCAAAGTAAAAGTTAAGAACACAATCTATGATGATAAGAAACCTGAGAATAGAGAAGTGGGCCCAGAGTGATAACACAACAGGTAGGGCATTTTTGCCTTGCACACAGCTGACCCAGGCTTGATGTTTGGCATCTCATATAGTCCCCCCAACACTGCCAGAAGTAATTCCTGAGTGCAGAGCCAGGAGTATTCCCTGAGCATCATTGGGTGTGACTGAAAAAGCCAAAAAAAAAAAAAAAGAAAAGAAAAGAAAAAGAAAAGAAGCTAGTAAAGGACATTTACCAGGAGGAAAACAAACATGTCGTAAGCAACCTGAAGATGACAGTAGAAATAATTGACAATTAGAAAAAGCGTATAAAATCTTTTTTAAAAAAAATGGAAGCTTTACTTCTCTTTTAATTTTATCCACCATTCTACTTATAGAAAACACTTATGTGAGGATGAGAAATGAGGACTAAAATGTAAATTTCATTTACTTATGTAATATAAATTACTGATCATCTACTACAAACAAGGTACCAATTCTCATACTAAGGATACAAGAAGAAAGAAAGCGTTTCCAAATTTTGAATTCAAAGTTTAATGAGGAGACCTCTGGTGCTGCCATGCAAGCTCATCTACCATCCTTGCTTCAGAGATTCATTTAAAAATCTTGAAACAGGCCAATGGGATTGGGGGGGAGGGGGAAGGGATACTGAAATCATTGGTGGAGAAGAATGGGCACTGGTGGAATGATGGGTACCCAATCATTGTGTAACTGAAACCCAAGCACAAAAACTTGTAATGTCCACAACTGTACCTCTTGGTGTTTCACTAATAAATTTTTTTTAAGTCTTGAAAGAGATCCATAAACTGCAGTAAATATTTTTTGAATACCCACACATGGTGAGATATCCTGGGTAGCCCAGTATGAGGCGGATCAGCCCCAAAATGATCCCTGGTAGCCACTGTTCCCCATACTCCAAAATTGCCTCTATGCCCCGGTAGGATTCCATTGTCTCAGGATGTACCTCATCAAGAAATAAACCTGTTGAAAATTAAGGTATGCAGATTTTGTGACTGAAATTTCCAGACTTTCTCAGAGTCAGGGTGGGTTACCACCCCCCACTTCCCTATACTTCCAAAAGTCCTCAAAGTCATGGCTGCAAGGCTGCCACCCGGTTAAAAATTAAACTCCAGCTGTACTATCCCTTTAAAAATTCTCAGCTTCTTTGAGTGTGTGCCACAAATGTGTCCACACAACATCTTAAACTACAACAATGATAAAACACAGCAGCGTTTGGTTAATTTTAAATTTGCAAAAGCTCACTTGGGTGGCAGGCTAGATCATAACAATCTCGTGGTGATGTCAGGAAAGTAAACAGGCAGCCACGACAGCTACTACAAGTAATAAATGAGGCAGTTTATAATTGGGAGGAAACTGTTGATTGTGGAAATATAAGGTCTGATGTCAAATCTTGATTTATATATACATATATAGCACATATTATATAAACCCAGTGATTTCTTCCTCTACATAAATGCTCTGTGGGTGTTGGCAACATTAAAGATAAATGTTCTGTGGGTATTGGCGACATTAAAAGAGTGATTCCTTATCCACCTTTTCTATTTGTAATCAGACAGCTGGATGCATGGATGGATGGATAGACAGATAAAATACAAAGGTTATATTAAACTTTTTATCCATGTCTGTCTTCTCCTTTTATTCTCAGTCTTGCTGAGAACACAGTGATACTTCAATCAGATTTGAAGAGTTTTATCCTGGTTTTAGTGTAAAACCACTATTTTACACTGGTTTTAGTGTGCAGTTTTGCTGGTTTTAAGTATACTCTTGGGGAAGGGGTATAAGTAGTGCTTTTTAAAAGATTCAATTTTCTGTGTTCAAGTAAAGGCACTCATTTAGGCTAATCAAATTATTTATTGCAGATTGTCATTACATGCAAAAATATTTTCCATACACACTCACAGAGCTTATATAAACCACTCACACACCTTATATTAACCACTCACAAAATCAGTTTTATTGCCTTTCTCAGAAGTGTGCAACATTTATTGTAAAATCGTTGTTTGTAGTGTATTCTTGAAAATCTGAAATCTTTATTAATTTCAATTCTTATAGCTTTCTGTATGTTTTCTTATTATTTATTTAAGTATATCTGTAATTTAATTTCCTTTTTTGGATAAAATTGATTCCTATAAATTATTTTAGTGTAAAAAGCACTATTCAAAGGATTTTTCCTTTTGGTAATTTCGGTTAAGGTAATTTTTCTAATCCTCTTAGTTGCTATTATCTTACTTCTTACAAAGGAAATAAAGCTAATTAATAGTATGAATATAGGCTAAAAGCATGAGTTCATTTTTATTTTAGATGGAAATAATCAAAACATACTAATACTTGATTCTTTTTAACTTTAGTATCAAAGATATATGGATATTTTATTATTTTTTTGTTGCTTTCCTAGGGAATTTTATTTTTTAAAAACTACAATGGCCTCTGAATATGTGAAAGATACATAACTTCATTAATAATTAAAAAAATAAAATTATATTGTATTTAACTACTATATTGCAAAGAATAGAAAACTTGAAGCTAGGTTTTTCAAGGAAAGATTAACAATATGTGTCAAATTAGTAAAGGAACATGTCCTTTAGCAATTCTATTTCTAAGTATATTTGAATAAAAATATATGTTTAGAGGTATTTGTGTTATAAAAATATGAAAAATAATATTATATGTGTAACGTTATAAGAACAAATGCATTTCCTAAAAGTGATAAAATTATGAAAGAGAATGAAGTATAAATGTGGTTATGTTGACTGAGACCCAAATGATAATGTTCTGACTCAGAAAATGAATAATGTTACCGTTTTCTAAAGGAAGCATATTTTCATATGCTTAGAATATTTCTAGAAATATGCAAAAATTGGAAAAATGATTATTTTTAGGGAAAAGACTGGTATTATCAAAGTGAAGATATTCACAGGATATTATTTTATATTGATTGCTTTAATTATATACTTATATAATTTGATATAATATATTATTTGATATCAGCTGTTACTGACTGGATTCCACGGGATGTCAAAAGACCACGTGGCCGCCCACCTACCAGATGGTCAGACTTCTTCGTGAAGATCACGAACGATCGGTTTGAGGCTCTTCATGATCCCAGAGCGAACAGATGCCATTGGGCTACACTAGCACTCAACAGGGACAAATGAAGACGTTACTGGCACCCGTTACTGGCAACCGCTCGAGCAAATCGACGACTAATGGGAAGTTAAGTGATTAAGTGATTATATTATTTGATACCACTTTAAAGAGACTTTTGAAAATAATTCAATAATAGTAAAGAGGGACATGGGTAGTTTAGAGAAACAAATAGTAATTTAAAGAATAGCTTTAACGGGGGTATGGTGCCACCAGCAGGTCAATCTGTACCTGTGAGGCAAGTGCATCAGCAGCTTCATGGTGCCTTCACTTCCAGATACCACAAAATTGCTGCTGTGCCATTGGCCAACAACTTGGGGCAAAGTTTACCGAGAAAGTAAATGGCAAATGTTAGGTATGTGGGAGACACACCCACAAACCACCTCAGGCTCAGCTATATCATTGGAGGCATGGCCTCTCTGGTTCCTGATTGAACTGCTCAACGGCCATGATCCCAGAGACTCAGAAACTAATATCGAAACCCAACGGCTTTTGGCAGAAATGCGTCCGTTCCTTGCAGCAGGTTGCTGGTGCTGGGCCACCCCAGGTGGGAATAGGTTTCGTGCCTTGGCCTGTTCCCCCTGGCGGCCTGGTGGACACCATCCTCCAGAGGCCACTGGACAGTCAGGTTTGGGTCCGCAGTGATGAGACATGTGGAGCCTCATGGGATGGGGGTGAAGCCGGCCCTTTCCTCCCCACCCCAATGAGACCTTGAGTTGCCGCACACGAATGGCCTCTCTGGCTCCTGATCAAGCTGCTTAATGACCATGATCCCAGAGACTCAGAAACAAATCTCGAAACCCAACGACTGTTGGCAGAAATGCATCAGGACCCTGCAGTAGTTACTGTTGCTGAGCCACCCCAGGGGGGAAAAGGTGCTGTCCCTCCACCTGCTCTCTCTTGGCGGCTCGATGGCCGCCATCTGAACAGTCAGGTTTGGTCCCACAGTGACAAGACACAAGGAGCCTCACGGGATGGGGGTGGAGCCGGCCCTTTCCTTCCCACCTCAATGAGACCCTGAGTCGCCACCCATGAACGGCCTTTCTGGCTCCTGATCAAGCCATTTAATGGCCATGATCCCAGAGACTCAGAAATAAATCTTGAAACCCAACGGCTTTTGGAAAAAATGCGTCCAGTCCCTGCAGTAGGTTACTGGAGCTGGGCCAATCCAGGTGGGAATAGGTTTTTTGTCATGGCCTGTCCCCCCAGGCAGCATGGTGGCCGCCATCCTCCAGAGGCCACTGGACAAACAGGTTTGAGCCTGCAGTGATGAGACAGATGGAGCCTGGGGATGGGGATGGAGCCGGCCCTTTCCTCTCCATCCCAACGAGACCCCGAGTTGTCGCCCAGAACGGCCTTTCTGGCTCTTAATCAAGCTGCTTAACAGCCATGATCCCATAGACTCAGGAACAAATCTCAGAACCCAGTAGGTTTTGGCAGAAATCCCTCCAGATTTAAGTGTTAAAATTTCGGAATTTCAAAATTGTGCGGCCACTACTGCAGCCATGCGAATCATATGTTATTCATAAGCAGCAATGGAAAACAAAAAAATTGTTTACTGCTGCCTTTTCAGCAGATCTAAGTGTTGGGGTAAAATCCCAAATAATAATGGTGAGTCTGGTGTCAAAATATTGAATGTAATCAAAGTACAGAAAGAGTAATGTGGAAATCATCTCTCCCACAGGTAGGGGGAGGGTGTGGGATGGGGGTATACTGGGGGTTTTGGTTGTGGAGAATGGGCACTGGTGGAGGTACGGGTGTTTAATTGTATGACCGAGTCTCAAACCAGAAATCTTTGTAACTTTTCTCAAGGTGATTCAATAAATAAAATCATAGCACTGCAAAAAAGAAAAAAAAAAGAATAGCTTTAAAATTTTCTACAATTCTGGGCTGGAGCGATAGCGCAGCGGTAGGGCATTCACCTTACAAGCGGCCAACATGGCCGACCCGAGTTCGATTCCTCCGCCCCTCGCAGAGAGCCCGGCAAGCTACCGAGAGTATTCGATATGCCAGACACAGTAACAACAAAGTCTCCAATGGAGACGTTACTGGGCCCGCTCGAGCAAATCGACGATCAACGGTAGGGCCTTTACCTTTACCTTACCTTTACAATTCTGGGATAATTCGGAGCATTAAACTAGAGAATAAAATTTCTATGTAGATGTCAGTGTCTTCTGCTCCTAAAGAATAGAGGCCAAATATAAGGGAATAGATTCAAACAAATTGAACAGAATCAGTAAGAATAGGGATGAGTAAGAATATTATCTTGGAAAGAGAGAGAAAAGCATAAAGTTAAGAAATTTTCTACATACATGTGAATATTATTGAACAGATCGAGTTGTCAAAGTGTATGGAGGACAAAGTAAAGTGGGGATGGAAAGTATAAGAGAGCTGTATCACTGTATCACTGTCATCACGTTGTTTGTTGATTTACTCAATCAGGTGCCAGTAACGTATCCATTCGTCCCAGCCCTGAGATTTTATCATCCTCTCCTTACTCGTCTTTCCCAACACTGCCATATTGGAGGCTCTTTCAGGGTCAGGGGAATGAGACCCGTTTTTGTTACTGTGTTCGGAATATCAAATACATCACAGAAAGCTTGCCAGGCTCTGCTGTGCAGGCAGAATACTCTCGGTAGCTTACTGGGCTCTCCAGTTTGCCATGGACCAGAGGTTTTCCCATCAAACCTCTGGTGTGAGCAGGACAGTGCATGACCAACCCTTTGTCTCCTCAGAGGCCCACCATCTGTTTCCAGTTTTGGTTACCTCTTCTTATTAACCAAAAAAACTTAGTTGGAGAGCACAGTAGTTTTAGAGAAAAGTACTGCATCTACTGAATCTTTTTTCAGATTAAAAAAAAGACTATTTATCATATACCAGCTTTTTTTTTAAATCTTTCCAACTTTGGCCTTCAAGTTCTAGTAATTTGAACTTGAATTTAGAAACATAGTCTTTTGAACAACAAGAAAAAAAATACATTCATATGACTCTTCCATTCATTGGAAGCTTTAGGATAATTAGATAACATCTACAGAATTATAAAAGAAAAATTTGCCAATGTATATTAAGTTATATTTTCAAATGAAGCAAGATATATACAATTAAAATGGTAACACTGATAAATACACAGAATTAAGTGATTGGTTCCTTCTTTCATAACAGTACGTAGGTTAAAGTTTAAATATGATTCATCTCACAATTAATCATTGTTTTCATCACAGAAGGAAACCTATTCATTACATGCAGTGACTTCTCTATTAAACCTATTTGTCACTCAGGACTAAACAGAATAATGCATAAATATAACGCATAGAATAATGCATAAAAGTAAATAGGAATTACAATATTCATTAAAGGGTTTGCTAGCATCAATCTATGTCAAGATTGATTTATCTGTGTCAAGATAAACATTGAAGAAACAATCCAAAAAAGTTAACATGGTTTTCATTGCATAACATTTTTCCTCTGAATTTTCATATATTACTTTGGAAATTCAAATGCATATTAATTAATAATTCAAATGATACGTTTCCATATAAACTTTAAAACCATTTGCTCTAAGTTATTAGTGTTTTATTGGGATTTTTATAAGAACCCTGAATGTTTAACTTTTATAAAGCTCCTGAAATTGCAAAGTCATTCTGAAAAAAAAGATACTAGGAGATACCACGTATTCTGAGTTCAAGCTAGACTATTAAGTGACAGTATTCAAAGTGTAGTAATGGAATAAATATAGAATCTCAGATCCATGGACCAGAATAGAGTCTACATATAAACCTTCAAAATTTATGGTCAAATAAGCTTGAAGCATGAAGTGACCAAAGAAAATCCCTTTAACTCAAATGATACTGGGAAAATTTTATAAGAATATGCTAAAAAAAGAAAGGGTAAGAAATTGGATCCATACGTGAAAGTTAATTCCAAATGCATAAAAGTTTTCAAGATTAGACCAGAATCCATAAGACACACTGAGGAAAAATATAAACAAAATAAATCAAAATATGACTCTTAGCGGTGCTTCTGACTCAATATGCCAAACACAGTAACAAGAAGTCTCACAATGGAGACGTTACTGGCCCTGCTCGAGCGAATCGATGAACAATGGGAGGACAGTGTTTGTTTGTTTGGACATTGGCAAAGATTACAACAACAAAAATAAAATTTCTCTACATCAAGTTAAAAAAGGTTTTATATAGCAAAAGAAACTCAGACTAAAATAAAGAAACCTTGTTGAATAGGAGAAATTATTTTCACATGACATATCAGATGACAGCCTAGCATTCAAAACATAAATCTCAACAACAAAAACATAATAAGCCCTTCAAAAACTGGGGAGAAAGGATGAACAGACACACACAAAGCAGGCATATAGACAACCAAGAAGTCATTATCACTTCTTATCAGAGAAATGCAAATTAAAACAACAGTGAGATGTGATCTCATCACAATAAGAAAAACACAGATCACAAAGACTGAGAATAATCTATATTGGTGGGAATTACCAGATCCCGGAAGAGAAGAGTGCAGTCTTCTGCCCCTGCGCCTGACTGTCCTCGCTCGCTGGGACCCCTTGGAGGGGAGCGGGTTGAGCTTTTCTCCCCGCCCCGACCAGGGCTCTGGCAGCCAAAGACCTCCAGGACCAGTCACCACCATGCTGAGACCACTCTCCCCACAAATGAAGGTACTGGCAGAGGGACAAAGTCACGCGGGTTCCGGGGCCGAGATCTCCAAGCCTACTCGGATTTGGTTCAAGCATCCTCCACCCAGATCCTCCAAATTCCAGTAGGCGGGGGTCACACCCACCAACTGGCCCCCTGGCGCCGTGTAATCCCATCAGCGGCCAAGACTCAGAGACTATAAAAACCAGATCCCGGAACTGCGCGGCCGCATATGCGGCTGCGCGATATCATATACAGCCACACAACATCTTATTATGACATCTTATTATCTCATTCCTACTTTGGACAAACTGGCAGGTTACCGAATGTAGCCTGCCCACAGGGCAGAGTCTGGCAAACTCCCATTGGCGTACCCAATATGCCAAATACCAGTAACAATGATGGGTCTCATTCTCCTAAAGAGCCTTGAATATAATCTCAGGGCTAGGATGAAGGAGACGTTACTGGGGCCTGCTTGAGGCAATCGACAAATAACAGGATGATTTGTGATTTGTGATTGTGATTGGTGGGAATGTGGTAAGAAAGGAACCCAAGTTCACTGAGCCAGGAAATGTTCAACATCTATGGAAAACAGTACAGACATTTCAAAAGAATATAAGAATAAAGTTTTAATATGATCCACAGATTCCACTTTTTTTAAAAAAAAAATTGGGTCACACCCAGCAGTGCACAAGGGTTGCTCCTTACTCTGCACTCAGGAATTACTCCTGGCAGTGCACAGGGACTATATGGGATGCTGGGAAGCAAATCCGGGTTGGCCTGGTATAAGGCAAACACCCACCCGTTGTGCTATTGCCCCAGCCCTCAGATTCCACTTCTTGATATTTATATCCTAAACACAAAACAATTGAATCAAAAAGATATACACACACCGATGTTTATTAGAGCATTAAGTACCAGGATGTGGAATAAACTAAATGTTAATAATAGATGAAAGCATAAAAGTATTCATATATGAATATCTTTATCTATATCTAGCTATTGAACTATGCATACAATAGAATACAGTGCAGCTATAAGATAAGATGAGGGGCCGGAGCGATAGTACAGTGGGTAGGGCATTTGCCTTGCACACGGCCAACCTAGGTTCGATCCCAGGCATCCCATACGGTCCCCCAAGCACCTCCAGGAGCAATTCCTGAGATCAGAGCCAGGAGTAACCCCTGAGCATTGCTGGGTGTGACCCAAAAAGCAAAAAAAAAAAAAAAGGACAAGATGAAATTGTGCAGTTCATTGCAATTTGGAAATTGAGTGCCATGTAAGGCAAAAAGTAAGCCAGAGAGAGAAGAAGAAATACCAGATGATCTCACTCATTTGTGGAATATAGAGAAACAAGACAAAAGAATTGGAAGTATCAAATGATGATGAATGCTTGACCTAGGATTACAAAAAACAGAGTGCAAGTAAGGGATAGTGTGGGTGGTAGTGGAAGAGATGACAAGCATGTCAGTCTTAATACCAATCTGTAGGTGGAAGGTCTTGAGAATTTTGGTTGGATTAAGGTGAGATAACTGTGGATACCAAAACCATAGTGTATACACAATTATAAACATGTGACCCTAACTATAATAATACAGTGAGAAAAAGTTGGCTAGGAAATTGGGAGATCCTGACTGAGATAATGATGGAGGTTCATCAACACTGGTGGTGGAGTGGAGTAGGGACACTGTACGCCTGAAATTCTATTACTAACATTATTTTAATCATGATGCCTAAGTAAAAGTTGAAAAAATAAAATTATACAGAAAAATTCAAAGAATAAAATAAAACTCAAATTCCATAATGCATGGGCATGACGTTAAGCTATGAATCTTTTTCAGGACAGCATTCTATAAATTTATGGATTCATAGTTATTTATGTGTACATAATTAATATATTTTATGTACTATTACCTCCTTTTAATTAACATTATGTACAAATGAAAAATAATTAAATAAATTATATTACCTATATTATAACATATTTGCATATTACTATTACAAATTATTTTTACTTTTGTCAGACTTCAGAGTCGAAACTCATTCTATTATACTACATAACTGTCAAATATGGTTGAATGCATGCAATTAAGTTTAATGGCTCATGAGCCTAAATTAGAAAGGTAAAACAATAAATCTTTTGCAAGAAAATATAAAAGGCTAATAATACAATCTTGAGTAGACAAAAATTTCTAAAATAGAACAAATAGCACTAATTATAAAGGGTGCTATTAGTAAATTACACCATTAACATCCAGAACTTTACCAGATATATTTTTAAAAAGAATCAAAAGCAAGGCATAGATTGAAAATAATGCACAGTAAATATTCAATAAAAGGTCAATAAATGTAATATACAAAAAATTTAGTATTAAGAAAAAATCAAACAACTCAACAAAAAAAGGCCAAATAGTTTTAAAGGTAATTTACAAGACTATCTCTAAAGAGCCAATAAGCATGTATAAAGGTGCATATTTTATTAGTTACCAGGATCTGCAAATTAATCACAAACCAACTTTATATGATTACTACAGCAGCTAGCGTAAAAAAGACAGATATCAAGTTGATGAAGATGTCATGCATCTAGAACTTTTATTTGATATTATTGAAGTTAAGTGGTATAACCACTTTGAAATTTATTTTTGTATTATAAATGAAGGACTGGAGCAATAGCACAGCGGGTAGGGCATTTGCCTTGAATGTGGACGACCTGAGTTCGATTCCTCCACCACTCTCAGAGAGCCGGACAAACTACTGAGAGTATCCCACCCTCATGACAGAGCCTGGCAAGCTCCCCGTGGTGTATTTAATATGCCCAAAACAGTAACAACAAGTCTCACAATGGAGACGTTACTGGTGCCTGCTCATGCAAATAGATGAACAACGGGAGGACAGTGCTACTATGAATGAAACAAAATATTTATCGTTTTGATCTGATGTACGATCTAATCAATGATGTTTGCATTTAAGAAAGTTTGCAGCAGCACTGTTCAAAAAAGCCTCGGACCAGAAACTTCCAAAATGTACCTTGACAACAATATGCATAAATTATGGCACATTTGTACACTTTATTTCATTACTCTCAGTAATTAGAACAAATTATCATTTGATGCAATAATATTATTAGATTCTTGCTGAAAACAATATGAATGCACAAAATAGTATATACTTGATGATTTGACCTAAACAAAGTCATGAGACAGTCAAAACTAATCTGTGATAAAAGAAGTCAAAGTACTCAGAAATTTTATTACAAGGGTTAGGGAGAGGCTGGGAAGAAGTTTGATGGAGATTTCCTTCTGATTTCCAGTTCAGAGATATATTCACTGCATGGAAATTCTCCCCAACTAAACACTTAAGCAACAAGGCACATACCTCATTTATGCTACAGTTCAACAAAATGTCTACTTAATAAAAATCAACTTCATCCTTCAGGTAATAGACATTTTGCTAACTAAATAAAAGTACTGTATGTATGTAAGGTAAAGGTAAAGGCCCTCCCGTTGATCGTCGATTTGCTCGAGCGGGCCCAGTAACGTCTCCATTGGAGACTTTGTTGTTACTGTGTCTGGCATATCGAATACTCTCGGTAGCTTGCCGGGCTCTCCGAGAGGGGCGGAGGAATCGAACTCGGGTCGGCCATGTTGGCTGCTTGTAAGGCGAACGCCCTACCCACTGTGCTATTGCTCCAGCCCTCATGAATATACAAGTTCCTTGATGTTGCCTCACAGATTTGGAAAATATTCATCAAAAAGGAGTGTGGAAAACAAAAGCATGTTGGCATGATTCTCCTATTGAAAACTAAAGAATCTAAAATAAACCCTAGGACAAAACAGTGATGAACTAAGTAGAAGAAAAATTATGTCAATTTAAATAGAAAACACACTGGGGAAAATATGTGTAACAATTGTTTAAAATGATGCTATATTTTATAAAAAAATCATATATATAAGTATCATAAGTATATGAAATGATCTGAAAATTCATGAATGTCATGATGACTCATTATAGGATAGACACATGATTTAAATACATTAAGAAATAAAAATAGTCAATTATCATATTTTAAAATGCTTTGAGAGTATAGTAAAGAAATTAAAAGTATAAACAAACAAGGAGATACCACTTTATCACTGAGATTAGTGTTCAGATATTTGTGGGAGGCCAATTAGCAATTAGTTTCAGAAAGTCATAAAACCAAGAAATACTTAGAGAGCAAGGGTATGACATCCTGGTCTCATTCAAAGATTCAGGACACTCACAATACCCCTCAGGAGATAAAACTCAGCAAAAACTACACCATTTCTTCTGGTAACTCAATGAGAGAGAAAGCCCAAACAGAAGCAGGTTGAAATAGACTCGTTATAATCAACTTCCCAAAACAATGAGTAGTGCTCCATTTCTGAAGGTGTACACATTCCTATAATGATTGTCTAAATTCCTTAAACTTTATGTTCTTTCTTTTTCTGAGAAAGTCCGAGCTTCTCCTGAAAGTGTTTCATTTTTCTTTAAGACAACTTTTATAAATAAAAATTTTAATAAAAACATAAAGCTTTAATAAAGCTTCACTATCTTCTTAAATAAAATCAGGTGGGTTTCTGGTACAGATTGAATGTTGCCTTCCTAATGCTGGCAACAACTTAGTTTCCATATCAGCAGTAGCTGGTGTAGACCAACCTTCCAGTCCTGATCTCCTCAGGCACTTGCCTCACCAACAACATAACTATTGCAACACCAACAACATAACTATTGCAACAAAACCCAAATTTGTTATGATATTCAGTTTAATATTTCCTCACTATCTAGCCATAAGTTGATTATACAATGAGACATATAGCATTGTTCACTCTAAATTCCGATCATTTGAACCTATATACAAATAATGAGGAAAAAGCCAATAAAAAGGAAAGACTTTAATTTCTATATTCTTAATAATACTGCAAAAGATGCTGATAATCCCACAATAGGGAGCTGGTTAAAAGGTTAAGCTTACTGGATTTGGTAGAATGTTATCTAAGTATTGTTATATTGAAATTCTGGACCAATATTCCATTGTAAGGAAAAAAGTGGTGAAATGCAAAAAAAAAACTACACAAAAATTATAAGAAGAGGAGGATCATGGATAAGTAAAGCTTTGTATTTGTGTAATAAATTGTCAACAAAAACTCAAATAAGTCTAATCTTTTCCAAATTATTACTACAGGAAATAGTTTTTATATATTCTAAACAGTCAATTTTTAGTGTTTCTATTTTAGGAATTACTCAAGCTTTAACCAAACAAATGAATAGTGCAAAATCTTGAGGTACATCTGTCTATAAGTAGATGAATAGATAGATAGATGTTCACATAAATGAATTTTTCACAAAGCATTATGTATCAGTGCAAAGATTTTAATTTAATCTTGGCTAGTATTTGAAGTGTTTTGTGTTTAAAGCAATCCCTTCCTTTAAGGAAGTTTACCTGCAATATGTTGGAAATTTAGAGGTCTCTCTTGGCAATACTCAACCCAGTTATCTAAGCCAGAGGGTTTTGTCCTGGGCTGATCTGTACCATATTTTGTACTGGGTATTTCTTGGTAATACTCAGTCCATTTAACAAAGCCAGAGGGTTTTATACTGTGCAGATGAGGCTGTGCTTCCCAGGGTCCACAGTGCTGGGGATCCACCAGTGGGAATCCAGGGTCCTCAGAGAACCATATAGTGCCTGGGAGGGACCAAAGTCAGAGCTGACTCTGTCAGATATGTACTCCCACCCTGGGAGTTATCTTCCTGGCCTTAATTCCTTCTAAAGAAAGAAGAAATAGAGGGGGGAGGGAGAGATATCAATAAGAGAAGTGGTGGTGTGTAGGATAACTTTGGTTTGTCCTTTCTGCCTTGCCACAGGGAGCTTAGGCTTATTGGGTTCCTCCCAATACAGTGCTCCCATTCCTCTGTGTTTATTTGTAACTTCTTTCTTTGTGCTCTGTTAACCTGTAAATATTGTTTTTCTTTTCTCTTTAAGTCCTTTGCATAGTTAATTCAGAGCAATGTCCTTTTCATATGGACACAGGAAGACAGTTAATGCTATGCTTTTGTAACTTGGGAATTAACTGACTCTGAATGATATTATCTCCTGGACATCAGCTCTCTCTATTTAAGCCTCAGTTGTCCTTACTTCCTAGATACCCACAGGGTCCGATGAAGGACTGCACGGACCCATGGCAAGCGGTGAGCAACCTTGGCATCGAAATGGGGCTGGCCAAAGCGCCATAATACTTAATTATAAGTTAAGAGCATGTTCATGGACAAATTCTGTCATGATCCAAAAAATAATAACTAGATTCAGACCCTGCGAGGGTGAAGAAAGATTAATCTGGCCTGAGCACTGTAGTCTGAGTCTGTGGTGAGAGATCCCCAGGAGAACCACTCTACAAGCTCATCTCTTACTGTGTCCATACAAAATAACTAATATTAAGAAGTAGAATTAAGATGTTAATTAAGATGTTAATTAAGTTATCGGACTAAGGAGAGGAGAAACATCCCTAGGTGGTATTTCCACTTTTGTGCCTGATGAGTGATCAGGAAAGGCTTTTGATATGTTGATTGGCTACCTCCAATGTGGGGGAGATGGAGAGAGAGAGACTAGAGAGAGACCAGGGCTGCAAGATGGAGCATGAAGGGACTAGCAAGGGGGACAGAGGGAGAAGAATGGAGGGGAAGAATGCAGAAGCAGGCACGGGAGAGACAGGAGGAGACAGGAATAGGATAAGCCTAAGACTAGAAGAAGAGGCTTAGTGAGAAAGGTGCGTGGGAAGAATGGAATAACCGGCAACTGATCATCAACCAGCCTGGCCCTCTTTTCCTCCTTCGACTGCCTGGGAGGGGGAGCTGTCTGAGTCCACCAAAGCTGTCCTGGGAGGTGAAGCGGCCTGAGTCCACCAAAAGGGGTGGTGAGAGGGAGAGCCACCGGGATCTCCCTAGCCACCCGGAGATTACACAGTGGTGGGTTAAGCAGAGCGGAGTGCATTTTGAAATTCCTGACACCTAGAATGGAATCTATTGAGAAGTGATGTTTTCCTGAACTACTGTGGTTGTGTGTGAATATGAAAAGCCAGAAAAACAAGAAGAAAAGTACTTGAGAAATGTAGAGACTTACTGGTAAGCGATGGATAGGGAAGAAGGGAAAGCCTCCTCTGACTGGAATATCTGGTTAATTTACTTGAGTCAGAGGAAGATGTGAAATACCATAAAGAAGGATAATAGAGAACAATGTGTGTAAAACAAAATCATGAGTGACATTTTGGATTTTAGCTATAACTTGATTAATAACTTACTAAAGAGGCTCACAGCAACTCATAAATGTGTGAAAATAAGCAGCCAATTATTGAGAAAATGTATCTAGATAGCAAATCAGATATTGTCTGCCTTTTGGGCAATAGAATTTATATTAAGGTATATTGTTTTAATCAATTACCATTGAATCTAGGAACTTGGAGTACTTGTTATTTTAAATGAAATAAAGGGGTCAACTACATGTCTATGTATTTCAAATAGGTAAAAGGTAAAGGCCCTCCCGTTGATCGTCGATTTGCTCGAGCGGGCCCAGTAACGTCTCCATTGGAGACTTTGTTGTTACTGTGTCTGGCTTATCGAATACTCTCGGTAGCTTGCCAGGCTCTCCGAGAGGGGCGGAGGAATCGAACTCGGGTTGGCCATGTTGGCCGCTTGTAAGGCAAACGCCCTACCCGCTGTGCTATCGCTCCAGCCCAAATATTCCTATTTAAAATTAATAGGCTGGCTGGAGCGATAGCACAGCGGTAGGGCATTTGCCTTGCACGCAGCCAACATGGCTGGCCCGAGTTCGATTCCTCCGCCCCTCTCGGAGAGCCCGGCAAGCTACCGAGAGTATTCGATATGCCAGACACAGTAACAACAAAGTCTCCAATGGAGACGTTACTGGGCCCGCTCGAGCAAATCGATGATCAACGGGAGGGCCTTTACCTTTACCTTTTTTTTAAAATTAATAAGTGTGAATCCTTGAAAACATGGGGATTGTTTAAAATTCAGCCCTTTTGTAGACCTGGGATTTTCTTTCTTTCTTTCTTTCTTTCTTTCTTTCTTTCTTTCTTTCTTTCTTTCTTTCTTCTTTCTTTTCTTGTCTTTCCTTTTCTTCTTTTAGATGTGGCATTTTCTTTTTTTTCCCTTTATTTTATTTTATTTTTTTTACAGTTGTAGATTTACAATTTTTTGTGCTTTGGTTTCAATTATACAATGATCAGATACCCATCCCTCCACCAGTGCCCATTTTCCACCACCATGGATAATATCCCTCCCACCCCCATCCCCCCATCCCCCCTGTCTCTGGCAGGGCAATCCCCTGTGTTCTCTCTCTCCTTTTGGGTGTTGTGGTCTGCAAAAGAGGCATTGAGTGGCAAACATGTTCAGTCCATAGTCTACTTTCGACATGCATCTCCCCTCCTGGGAGGATCCTCCAAACATCCTTTATTTGGTGCTCCCTTCTCTATCTGAACTGCCCTTTCCTCTAGGATACCCGGCTGGCCTCTAAGTTATGGAGTAATCCTCCTGGTGCTGATCTCAGCTATTCTTGGGTATTAATCTCATACTTTGTTACTTTATATCCCCCAGATGAATGCAATCTTTCTATGTCTATCCCTCTCTTTCTGACTCATTTCGCTTAGCATGATACTTTCCATATTGTACCACTTGTATGTAAATTTCATGACTTCATCTTTTCTAAGAGCTACATAGTACTCCATTGTGTAGATGTACCAAAGTTTCTTTAACCAGTCATCTGTTCTTGGGCATTCAGGTTTCTTCCAGTTTCTGGCTATTGTAAAGAGTGCTGCAATGAACAAACAAGTGCAGATGTCACTTCGACTATACATTTTTGCCTCTCTGGGATATATTCCCAGGAGTGGTATTGCTGGGTCAAATGGGAGCTCAATTTCTAATTTTTTGAGAATCGTCCATACTGTTGTCCAGAAGGGCTGAACCAGTGGACATTCCCACCAACAGTGAAGGAGTGTCCCTTTCTCGCCACATCCACGCCAGCATCGGTTGCTTTTGCTCTTTTGAATGTGGGCCAGTCTCTGAGGTGTGAGATGGTATCTCATTGTGGTTTTGATCTGCATCTCCCTGATGATTAATGATGTAGAGCATTTTCTCATGTGCTTTTTTGCCATTCGGATTTCTTCTTTGAGAAAATGTTTTGAGAATTACAAGTTTTATAAATTTGGAGCATCTGCTGAGTGAGTTTCTTTGCAGCTTGCATAATAGATGCAACAACAATAATTAGATGCTGTTGAATATGTATGCCAGGCTTTCCAGTTGGAAATATTTTTGTGAACACAATAAAATCAAATCATGAACATAATCAAATAGTTAAATATGTACACACACATTTCCTCTTTTGGAAATTCCCAGGGACCTGCCAACACACACTCACTCACACATACACACTCACACACACACAGTTGAAGCTAAGCAGTGGCCAATGAGAGCTATTATCCACATGAAAACAAATTTTACAATGATGAAGAAGTAGGTTTTTCTCTCATCAGAAATGCCAATTGGTGAATGCATATGTACATAATCCAAATACTACCACTGAAAACAAGATGACAAAGAAATAAGAATTCTCAAATTTCACAATTTTTTATACATTCACTGATTTAAAAAATTATTCATTAGGGGTTAGAGATTGTATAGTGGATTGGGTGCTTGTCTTGCACATGACTGATGCAGATTCCACCCTCAGAACCTGATACAGTTCCCTGAGTCCACCATGAATAGTGTCTGAGCACAGAGCCAAGAGTAAACTGAGCACACCCAGGTGTGGCCCCCAAACCAAATACCAAATCAAATAAAGTATAATAAAATATTTCATTAGAGCCCAGAAAGAGCTTGATGATTGACAAGGCAGGAAGCTGCAAGTTTTATCTAGGCCACTGCCTCACATACTGTGTGTGTTAATAGACACTGCTGCCTGGGGTCCACAGCTCCACAACAAGCAAGTCATTATCAGTCCCCTGCAACCAAGTGTAGAAACACCGCAACTGAAGTGTGCACCCCCAGTGAGCATCACACACAAGTACTCAGGAATCACAAAGGGGGCATGCAAGCTCCAATTAACACAACAACCCCCAAAGCATGCAAACACTCTAAGCAAGTGTGCAATCCCTAATAGGAACTACAATCGAAGTATGCAATACTGAAGTCAACTGTGTGTGACCCTTGGTCAGTACAGGAACAATGACAAAGGAAAGGATTGTGAAGAAAAATAATCAAAATGAGTAAAATAACTCATTAGAACCAATCTTCCCTCAGTTTATAAATCACTTCCTAGGGAACAATTTTCTGGATCAGTAGACAAAATAAAATAATCCTACCAAATGTTCTTACAGCACAACATATCTTTTATAGCCTCCATCACAGTTACTCAGTTATTCCTACTGAAAGAATCAAGAATATTTGATCACTGCCTTTCTATTTGACATGATTCTGAGCTGTGTATTTGTTGCCTTTGGTCCTAAATCCTACCACATGACCTTGATACAGAATTGACATTTAAGTAACACTGGTAAAATAAATGGTAACAAATTGGTAAAATAAATGCATGTAACTTTCACTGTGGATGTTAGAAATTTATTACACAAATTATAGACCAGCTTTCATCTGCAAAATATTCTTGCAGCAGATTAAAAAAAATCTTCTTGAAATGTTATTGAGAAGTCTTCACTGGGGCAACTCGGAGGGTTGCTGGTTAAGTTCCCTCCACGCCCCAGCAGAACCCAGGCAACCAAAAACCTCCAGAACTCAACCACAGCCATGGTCAAGGATGCTCTCCACAAGCTTAGATGAGCCTCACCCATGAGGGACCCTGCAGAAAACTTAGGTATGCAGGACTCGTGACTGAAAACTCCAAGCTCACTCGAAGTAGAACTGGGCCTCCTCCCCCAGCTCCCAAGTTTTCCAGTAGCATGGCAGTCACACCCACAAACTGCCCCAGAGCCATATAATCTCATCAATGGTCAATGTCTAGAGACTCTGAAATAAAGCTCCCAGAAGATAAAGACATGAGCTTTACCCATGAGTGAATCTGCTCTATAATCATATTCTAAATTTCAGAATTCCTGAATCATGCTGATGCATTTATGGTCAGGCAACCTCTCATAATCTAGCCCACTGATGTACCAAAACATACACAACTGTTTGGGTTTAACATACATGTTTGCAATCTCTCATAAAAGGGCTTAAAGGCTCCAGGATGAAATACAACAATCTTCACATATTTTCCTCTTATGGTAGTAGAAAGTGCATGGTAGTGGTCAGATTGGTGTTTGAATATTAAATGTAATGAATTATTGTGAACAACTTTATAAAATTAAAATTAAAGTGAAAAAGAGAAATATTATTGACAGTTCTAGTATTCTAGAATATAGAGACCACATGATTTGAATTATTTGAGACTTCTAATTCAAAGATGGTATTCCACTTTATAGAAACTTTGCAGCTACTAGAGTATCCTGTTGTTTTGGTTAGAAGATAAATTCATCATAATTATAGGAGATTCTGAATTCCAAAAAATACCATATTACTAAAGAAATGTGCATAATATAATTAAAACCTAGTCTTAAAATTACTTATAAATGCAGTCAATTCACGTTACATTAGTATCTGATAGTTAACATTATATAAAATGTGAATCTTATAAAATATAAAACAATGAAAACCATTCAACCAAACTAGAATAAAATAAAGCGAGATGAATGCACGAATTAATATAACGTCATGTGCAGACAAGGTGCGCTATTGCGTACTAGACACAATGAGATAATCTAAAGAGTCAATCATTATAAAAGATAGTAGATATGTTCTGGGCACTCATAAAAACTACTAGGGAAAACTAAGGATCCTCCGAAAATAAAAGAATACTGTAACTCAAAAAAACCAAAACTAGTCAAGTTACCGAGAGTATTCGATATGCCAGACACAGTAACAACAAAGTCTCCAATGGAGACGTTACTGGGCCCGCTCGAGCAAATCGACGATCAATGGGAGGGCCTTTACCTTATCTTTTAGTCAAGTTAGGAAGACAATGGAAATCTGTGATTTAAAAATCAAAACTATTTCCGGAAACTTGATTATGTTATAAAATTCAAGGAAATAAGAATTGCATATTTCTTTCTTAATACTTAATTCTTATCTGCATATTGTGGGTAGGGCTCTTGCCTTTCACGCTGCTGACTATGGTCTAATCTCTGCATCTCATATAGTCCCTGAGTCTGCCAGGAGTGATCCCTGTGCACAGAGACAGAAGTAAGCCCTGAACACTACTGGATGTGGCCATCGGACAAAAACATAGGACAGAACCAAAGTATCTAATATAACAAAATCAAGAACTCGTCTATTTAGATGAGTTTATTTTTCTAGTTATTTAAATCTCGCAATCCAGGTCTCTGTTAATGATCATTTTCTTAGTGATCCTTCCTGTGTAGTGAAGTAACAGGTTTGTTTGCAAGGATCATAGAAATCAAAAGTACATACGCATTAATGTTGCTTTATCAGGTGTTATCCTCCCTTTCTCAGATTTCCTTAAAGGAGAA
Organism: Sorex fumeus; assembly: GCF_029834395.1. Lineage (NCBI taxonomy): Eukaryota > Metazoa > Chordata > Mammalia > Eulipotyphla > Soricidae > Sorex > Sorex fumeus. Next base: position 11,097,888 of record NW_026606086.1, on the reverse strand, counting down.
CTTGCAACATGGTTCATAATTCTCAGATTACCCACGGGAAGACTTAGATCACTATGCATACAAAGACTTGAATGTTCAAGCCCATTCACCAAATGTTCCCTTGGCTACATTTGCTATTGAACACAGCTGACAAATTCTAGGAACTATCAGTGGAATAAATGAAATCAAGACCCCATTACCCAGCAGGCTCATTCTGCATTTTGAAATTCCTGAGACAGTAGTTAATGCAGTTATAAATCTCACAGGATTCCTTTTTTCATGCTGTGGAAAGAAAATGTGACTTGAATTTCCAGTGCAAACTGTTGTTATCATTATGAATAAATTTAAACAAAGAAAAACACAAAAGGAAAGACAAAGAAGATATAATCTGACTGGTCATTTAAGCTGTGTCTCTTAATTTCTCTTAATTGCATTTAATACTGACTTATCTCTGAACTTGTGGAGAGTGGTCTTAAGCATGGCTGTGGCTGGGACCGGCAGTCTTCAGCTGCCGGGGTTCTGCTTGAGGTGTGGAGGGAAACTCAACCCACCCTCCTCCAAGGGGCCCCGTTGAGGACAGCCAGGCACAGAGGCAGGAGACAAGCCTCACACAGGAAGGAACCGGCAGAGGAACCCAGGTGTGCAAGACCCGGCGTGCAGATCTCCAAGCTTGCTTGGATTGGGACTGGGGCCTCCTCCACCTAGATACCTCATCTTCCAGTATGTAGGCGTTACACTCACCAACTGCCCCCTGCACCATGTAATTCCATCAATGGCCAAGACTCAGAGACTATAAATCTCTGCTCCCGGAAGCGACATCTTATTATCTATTTTTTACTCTGGAGAACCTGGCAGGCTACCAAAAGTATCCTGCCCACACGGCAGAGTCTGGCAAACTCCCCATGTCGTATTCAATATGCCAAAAACCAGTAACAATGATGGGTCTTATTCTCCTGACCCTGAAAGAGCATCAAATGTGGCACTTTCTAAAATCTCAGGACTAGGACAAAGGAGATGTTACTGGGGCCTGCTTAAGGCAATCGATGAACAACAGGATGACAGTGATACAGTGATACAGTGATACAGGCTTATCTCATAGCCTGTTGGTAAGCTGAATAGGCTAATGAGTATGAGAAAGTAGCATGTTTTAAAAACATTGTCTAGGGTCAAAGAGATAGTGCAGTTGGTAATACACTTGCCTTGCATGCTGCTGACCAGGGTTTGATTCCCAGTACCATATGATTCTCTGAGCCCTGTACACAGAGTCAGGATAAAGTTCTGTGTACACTACTAAGGGTGTCCCCCATACAAAACCAAAGATAAAAATAAAAGTATTGTTTAAATGATGAAAAGAAGTGTACACTCTAGTGAAGGGTATATGGCAAGCATTTTGTGTGAGCAATATTCATCATTAATGTACATTTACAGTACTTGTAAGTCACTTGACTAAAGTCTTTAAAAATTCTAAACATATATGAAAGGCAAAGTTAAAATGAAAAGACTGCAAAAGTAAAAATTATATAATATTAGGGTTTATTTATATTTGCCTTTCACATAGCCAACCCGGGTTCAATCCCCAGTCAGCACAGCGGTAGGGCATTTGCCTTACAAGCGGCCAACATGGCTGACCTGAGTTCGATTCCTCCACCTCTCTCGGAGAGCCCGGCAAGCTACCGAGAGTATCTAGCCCACACGGCAGAGCCTGGCAAGCTCCCCATGACGTATTCGATATGCCAAACACAGTAACAACAAGTCTCATGATGGAGACGTTACTGGACCCACTCGAGCAAATTGATGAAGAATGGGAGGACAGTGACAGTGACAGTGACAATTTATATTTAAACATAATAGTTCATGCTAATTAAGTTTGACTATCAAGCACAATAAGACATTTTATGGAATGCTTATAATTTGAAAAGCATAAAACTAATTCTGGTAATGAATTATTATCCTAAAATGACTAAAATAAGAATTGATAAATTCTAAGTTAAAGGGTGAAATGGACAGATTTTTTATGTTTCCTAGTTTATAAAAATGTGAATATGGAATCGAAGAGAAACCCTCAAAATGATTCTCCATATTAGATTAGACTATCATAAATTATAGATTTATATGTCTTAATCTGAAGTGTGCCTTAAAACTAAAGTGAGAGTGAGACAGACACACTTGTTAAAATTCCAAAATCATATGTTGCCTTATTTTTGCTAATTATATTACTTATCAACAAATGTACATTACAGTATAATATATGCCTAAATATGAATAATAAATTCCAGTAAAGGAAAAATTTTACTTATAAGTAAATCTCATATTTTTATCCAGAATTATGTTACTCTTTATTTTCTAATATATACTTATAAAGTGACATAACAGACCTCTCCTTTGTAAACTAAAAGTAAATTAATTTGAAAGAGGTTTTGGGGATATACTGGCTGGGTTTAGGGCATAAGTATCATGTCTGCAATGGTCAGGGACCACATATAGTGCCAGAGATTAAACCTGAGTCAGTTGTGTATGAGGCAAGTGCCTTACTTGCTGTATTATCTGTCCAGTGAGAAAAATAAATTTAAGAAATTGTGAAGTGGCAATACTGTCACCACATTTGCTTTAAGTTTTCAATAATAATTTCCCATACAGAAGACTAGGAATTAATGAATAAAAACACGAAATTCCTAAACTTGTGTAGTATTCAGCTAAAGAAAAAATAATTAAAACAAGTGAAAAAATATTCACATATAATAACTATCTCTGTTTTAAATGGAAATAAGACACCTATACTATCCTCTTTATGAATTAATTCAATAAAGAGAAACGCTGGGAAAATTATAAAGCATAGTTCATATTTAAGCACAGATTTAACTATGGGTTTCCATCATTGCTTTTACAGAATTATCTTTTACGGTTTATGAAAATCAACTGTTACCATCTGAGGGAAATAGTGGGCAGCATGTTGAAATTAGAGGTAAAGATTATAAAGGTAAAGATCACTGGAAGATGTGACCCAAAAAGCTGGAGCCCATGCTTTGCTTTGGGATGTTTGGGTTTGAGACCCAGTACTTCATGGTCCCTTGAGCCATCTGAAGTGACTCCCCAAGTCCCTAGGCAGGAGTAGTCCCTGAGAACCACATGGTGTTGCCCAAGCCTTCCCACCATCACGATAAATTTAAAAGGCAAAGGACTGTAGAAATTTATTTGTGAAAAAAATATTTTAACTTGTTGCCTTCGGAGGCTTTATTATTCCCTCTCCACCATAAAGATGAACAAATGAATCCATACAAAATTTCTGTTTATAAATCAACTATATAAAAACGTTGCTTCTTATAAAAAGTTCCAAAACAGCTCTATTGGGATATAATTTACATGTGGTGGCATTCAACTATTAAGTGTGTATAACTCAGTAAGAATGAAAAAGAAGAATGAGGAGCAGGAGGAGGAGGAGGAGGAGGAGGAGGAGGAGGAGGAGGAGAAGGAGGAGGAAGAGGAGGACGAGGAGGAAGAGAAGGAGGAGAAGAATAGAAAGAAGAAGAAGAAGGAGGAGGAGGAGGAGGAGGAGAGGAGGAGGAGGAGGAGGAGGAAGAGGAGGAGGAGGAGGAATGACTTTAAGGGGTGTAAACTTTCCTTTTTTACAATGACTAAAAGTTTCTAAATTTAGATTAGAAAGAATGATTGCATGTCAAGTGTACAAAGTGCTCCGTGTTACCTCATTTCATAGCTACAAAAATCCTTACGAGGGATGAAGACAGACTAGCAGTTAGGGCTCATGCTAGCAAGTGTTGAACCTGGTTTTGATTTCTGGCAACACAAGTTTCCCTGAACACCACTAGGTATAGCCCTGGAAGCACCTGTACCAATAAATAGGTCCTCGACGCTCCTAATTGCTGCCAAGGTGACCCGGAATTTTAATTCTGGGTATCTCAACTCTGGAGGAGCACATCATTCTTGCGTCCTTGAATAGAGGCACCAGCTCACCTAGATCATAATCACTGCAGTGCCAGAACTTCATGTCTCTTGAGTACTGCTTGGAAGACTCAAATGAGAAAAAAAAAGAATGAAAGAATAATAAGAACTTACAAACCCATACTCAAGGGGATGATGATATCAATACTCAAGAAATTTAAGCACTGAAACAAGATGTGGTAAATGCAACTATGTGAAAGAACTCATAAGTAACAGCCACAATTTGGCAAAAGACAGAACATCATCAGTTCTTGATTAACCCAGACCTCAACTTGGGTAAGTAGTCTGGAAGTAGTAGTGGCACACTTAGAAGCTGTCTATTTGTGGAATGTCCAGAAGGGTCAAAGGACACGTTGCTAGGGGACCCTGAACTTGCACTGGTTTCCTCCCACTTCAGATCTGGTATGGACATAGTCAGAAGGAAGTCGAATCTGAGAAAAAGCACTCATTGTGGTATGTATAAATTGAATCTAGCATGCAGGTGTATAGTAACTTTTGGAGATTCTTGAAATACAAAAATGGAAAAGTCTTACTTTACTGGATTTATATTCAAAAGAAGAAATACACAAAATAACAATATTTAGCATACCTCTGGATAATGGGCTGGGGCCATAGCACAGCGGATGGGGCGTTTGCCTTGCACATGGCCGACCCGGGTTCAGTTCCTCCATCCCTCTCAGAGAGCCTAGCAAGCTACCAAGAGTATCCCGCCCATACAGCAGAGCCTGGCAAGCTCTCCGTGGCATATTCAATATGCAAAAAACAGTAATAACCAGTCTCACAATGGAGATTACTGATGCCCGCTCGAGCAAATCGATGAACAACAGGAGGACAGTGCTACGGTGCTACCTCTGGATAATAACTTGCCAGTGGGGCACTGTTTATCTTCCTAGTTCATATAGTGGTGAAAAGTCTTTGCTCTAAGAAAAGGAAGTCTAGATGGCTAGTGCTATAAACAGAAGAAGCATTAAATTCATAGGACCTCAGGGAGGACAATGGCTGATGTGATGTGGGGGAAGGCAAGAAAGTCACAGAAGTAGAGGCTAAGGATCAGACTGACAGGAGCTCTTGCTGTGTTCAGAGAAAGACCTAAGAGTTATTTAAGGTTTCAGCTCAGGCTTAGGGTTAAATTTCACTGGAGTGTGAACTGTGTGTTAGCTACAGAAGCATGAATGATTATAATTTTGTCGGGTCACAGTTAAAGAAATAGAATAACATTTTAAAAATTGATGAAATATGTGAATGCACGAAAGAAATGCACTCATGGGTTGAGTTTCCCTCCCCACCCCAAGCAGAACCTCAGCAGCTGAAGACCTCCAGTTCCAGCTACAGCCATGCTTAAGACCACTCTCCACATGTTTGGACGAGCCTCATGCATGAAGGAATCCGCGGCAGAGGAACCCATGTGTGCAGGACCTGGGGCATAGATCTCCAAGCCTGCTTGAATTGGGACTGGGGCCTCCTCCACCCAGATCTCCTGTCTTCCAGTAGGTAGGCGTTACACTCACCAACTGCCCCCGGCGCCATGTAATCCCATCAATGGCCAAGACCCAGAGACTACAAAACCCTGCTCTCGGAAGCGCGCGCAACTGCATTCGTGGCTGCACGGCATCTTATTATCTAGTTCTTACTCTGGAGAACCTGGCAGGCAAGCAAAAGTATCCTGCCCACATGGCAGAGTCTGGCAAACTCCCCGTGGCGTATACAATATGCCAAAATCCAGTAACAATGATGGGTCTCATTCTCCTGACCCTGAAAGAACTTCGAATGTGGCACTTTCTAAAATCTCAGGACTAGGATGAAGGAGACGTTACTGGGGCCTGCTCAAGGCAATCGATGAACAACAGGATGACAGTGATACAGTGATACAAAAGAACTTGGTAGTGGGGAGTTCCGGTGCTTAGGAGTCGTGTGGTGCTAATGAGCTGGCCTCATGCAAGGCAAGTGCCTTGATCCTTGGACTATCTCTCCAGACTCTGCTCAAAATTTAAGAAGAGCATGAGGCAGTTTAAGAGGGAAAAATGTCAACATTTTTAATACATTTTAAATCAAATAATCATTTAACCTGAAACAAAATGTAATAGATTGTGAATAATAAAAAGAATATTTCTAATATAATTATGTTATAACCCTTAAAGTCACAAGAAAGTAAAGAAATAATTTCAAAGAAAGTAACCTGAAACTATGTACTTAGTCAAATTGCTACTAAAATGCATCAAAAAGACATTTTTAGACATGGAGGAATGTAAAAAAGACTTAATCAAGAACATTTCTTAAAAATTATTTCCTATACAGGCTTGACAAATTATTAATCAAAATCAGAGTAATATTAAAAATAAGAATGCAGCAATCATATCATAGAGTGCAGCATAATATTTTCAAATAAAAACTCCCTGGCAAGTTATAATGCTAAGTCAACTTAGAGAACTTGAAGTAATTGGAGCGATAGCACAGCGGTAGGGCGTTTGCCTTGCACGCAGCCAACATGGCCAACCCGCGTTCGATTCCTCTGCCCCTCTTGGAGAGCCCGGCAAGCTACCGAGAGTATCTCGCCCTCACGGCAGAGCCTGGCAAGCTCCCCGTGACGTATTCGATATGCCAGACACAGTAACAACATCGTCTCCAATGGAGACGTTACTGGGCCCGCTCGAGCAAATCGATGATCAATGGGAGGGCCTTTACTTACTTATTATTTGTGAATAATATTTAAATAATTATACATGGTCATATGTGCATATATAATAAATATGTTTATGACTGCTGAACAATGAAGATTGGAAGATATTTTGGGGGTGTCAAATCCCAGGCAGTATTGATAGGGTAAAGGGCCATTCCTGTGGATACATACCATGGTTGTTTTGACCCATCGTTAAAGTTTGGGCGCAGAAGTTTGGGTGAACTAGGGACATATCCTTAGGTATCTGAAAGAACATGCATTTCTCAGGATATACACAAGGTCTAGTGTATGTTCTTCATGTGCACAAGCCTTTTAAATTAATTTCCAAGTTCTGAGAATGATGGCTTTAATACCCTTCATTAAGATTGTTTGTATCTTTTCAGCTTTCCATAAATTCAAACAATTATGACACTAATTTTTCTGAGTAGGGACCAGAAAGATAGTATAGTTGGTAAGGCACTTGCTTTAAATGCAGCTAGCCTGGTTTAAATCCCTGGCACCCCATAGTCCCCCAAATACAACCAGTAGTGGTTGCTGAGCAGAGAGTCAGTAGTAATCCTTAAGCACAATTAGTGGTCGCCAAAAAAAAATTAGAAGGAGGAGAAGGAAGTGGAGGACGGGTCCATGAAGAGGAGGAAGAGAAATAAGAGGAAGAATTTTTCAAAATAATGTAATTAATTGACCAGTTAAACAAATCAAGGCATAGAGTTGACATAACCATTGCATAGTATCAGGAAATGTTACATCATGATGAAAAAAAACTGTGTTCCTCTAACTAAAGCAGGTCGGGTGCTTGCTTTGTATACAACCAACCAGGGTTCGATTCTTGTAACCCCATATGGTCCTCCAGAACTGCTAGAAGTCACCCCTGAGTGTAGATCCAGTAATAAATCTTGAGCACAGCTAGATGGGGCCCTGTCACCACTTACCAGCAAAGTTGACCCCGATGTGTTTCCAGCAGGATACAGTATTAAAAATATGAAGACTAACTTCTCAGCCAATTGGGAATTTCCTTTTAAAGTACCACTAAGGGAATTTTAATCACTGAGAAAAGAACTCACTATCATAGGCCTCTATTGAATTTGATACTATTAATAAACCTAGTTTGTCTCTTTTTTTGACACTGCAAAATGGTCATTTTACTTCAAATCCATCACTCTATGCCTATCTTTCATTCTTTGAAGTTTAGCTTTTGTATTCCTTTAAACTAGAACAATGTTTCTTGGTAATGGCATTTTGACCCTTTATCATTTACACAGTGAATTGTGACATTTGCCACAGTTCACTATGCTAAGGACACTAGAGTTTAAAGTAATTTATTTCTTTGCTTTTTTTTTCTTGGTCCTCACTAGTTGTGCTGAAGTCTTACTCTTGTCTCTGCACTCCTGGGAATGCTCGGGGATCATATGGGTTTCCAGAATCAATCCCTGGTTGGCTGAGTGTAAAGCAAGTACCTGACCCCCTGCACTATCACTATGGCCCCTATTTCATCGTCTAAAACAAGAAATGAACCAGATTCCATTACAGATACAGAAATGGTTTCTGCTGGGAGACATCTCACATGGTATTTGTGTGTTTTGCTTGTCAAACTCAGCTCTAGTCAGTCTCTTCTGAAGTAAGAGATTTTAGAGAATCCCTAAGAAATTGTCAAATGAAAGATATGTGCACTGATGTTTCTCAGGAAGACAGAGAAGAAGATTGACAGCACAGAACATAATGTGAGGCAAATTATTTCCCCATTAGCTTTCTCTGATTTTTCAAAGCATTCCCCATACATCCATGTTCTCTTTCTTCCTCTTCTGACCATCAGGTAAAATGACTTGTTAGCATTTCAACTAACTGTAGCACTGTCTGTCTGTACTCCCATTGTTCATCCATTTGCTCAAGCGGGCACCAGTAACGACTCCATTGTGAGACTTGTTGTTACTGTGTTTGGCATATCGAATAAATCATGGGTAGCATGCCAGGCTTTGCCATGCTGGCGAGATACTCTCGGTAGCTTGCCAGGCTCTCCAAGAGGGGTGAAGAAATTGAACCTGGGTCGGCCCAGCCAGCCGCATGCAAGGCAAATGCCCTACTGCTGTGCTATTGCTCCAGCCTGCAAGTATTAATAAGAAGCAAAATTAATTGTTTAATATTTACTTTTTTCCCAGTGGTTAATAATATATTTAAGGAAGAGAATGTGAGGTAAAATAAACTTTTATTTATTTCCTTACAGCATAAAATTAAAAGAACTATGGTCTCTCTTCTTATTAAAAGTATGGTTACCGAAGATTAAATGTAAGCTAAATTTTTATAAACAAAATCCCATTTTAATTGTAGAGACGTCAACAGGAATTTATAACTTTCAGGTTTGTAAATTCACTGAAAGAAATTCACTTGATCACTTGAAATCCTGTTACTGATCGATTTGCTCACGGGCACCAGTAACATCTCCATTCATCCCTCTCACGTGCTAGTGTAGCCCAATGGCGTTTGCTTGCTCTGGGAACATGAAGAGCCTTAAACCATTTATTCAGAGTCTTGACAAAGAAGTCTGATCATCTCGAGGTGGGCGGCCACGAGATCTTTTGACGTCCTATGGAATCCAGTTGGTAACAGCTCTAGTCCAGGGGTCATCTCCAAATCGCATTACGTGTCCGGCTCCTCTGATTTTTGATGCCTTGGCAAATGAGACAGTGTCCCTGATTCTCGATTGTTGGTTGAGGTCGGAACTCCAGATTCTTTCTCTCACTTGAGTGAAGCATGATACTCCAAGCATAGCTCTTTCAATTCCTCTTTGGGATACCCGAATAGTGTTCTCATTCTATTTTTGTAGGGCCCAAGTCTCTGAGGAGAATGTTAATGCAGGAAGAACAGTGAAATCGAAGATATGTGCCCAGAGTCAGAGGTTCTTCATCCTCTTAGCTATTTCTTCAACACTCTTGAAGGCATTCTATGCCACTCTCTTCCTCCTGCTCAGTTCAGGTGCCTTCAGGGCATAGTGTTGTGTAAAGTTGCGCTTTGGAGTTCAATTATTATTAAAAATTAAATTTTCTAGAGATTTGGGTATGGGACCATTGCATTGGACAAACTCCGACCATACAAATCATACAATAGTTTCTGTGAATGCTCATAAAACTTCTTGTGCAATCAAAGCTTGCCTGGCTATAAGGGAGTAAGTCTGGTCAGGTAATAATTTTAAGTCCACTTGATGTGTTCCATAAACTTTTGAGACACAACAAAAGTTTATTGACATATACTTTGAAATTTTAAATAAATTTTGACCCAAGAAATAAAAATATTTATTGCTAAACAATCACTGATATTAGTGTGTTTTAGTTTGGGAGGCCCGTGCCTGTTATTTCATCACCTTGTTGGAAATGACTGGAGTGAATGAAGGACCCTTGTTATTTAATACTCAAAAGTAAATCAGCTTCACTGTTTGGGATTTGGAACACATCACCCCCCCCCCACCCCGTATGACCCCTTTGGTGGACTGAGTATTTTACAGAGGAACCTGAGAAACAGCATGAGCAGGAAGAGGGACTTTCTCTCCTCCTCTTGATACAGATAGTGCCGTGAGTGGAGGTAGGGAGCTGTCCTCTCTCCCCATATCCAGCAGACAGGGGAATCTTCGCCTAGGGATGGATGGGCGCTGAGGGGAGTTCAGAGCTCAGGCCTTGCCAAATCTTCCTGTTCACTACCCTCAGCTCCTTTGGTTCTGTCTGCATTTTCAGCAACTCTGATGGCCATGAGCTTTACAATAAAAAGTCTTAACTGTGGCTGGAGCAATAGCACAGTGGGTTGGGCATTTGCCTTGCATGTGGCCGACCCTGGTTTGATTCCTCTGTCCCTCTTGGAGAGTCCGGCAAGGTACCGAGAGTATCCCACCCGCATGGCAGAGCCTGGCAAGCTACCTGTGGCATATTTGATATGCCAAAAACAGTAACAAGTCTCACTTCGTGTTCCTGGAGCAAGAAGATGCCATTGGCTACACTAGCATGCGACAGGGACACATGGAGACATTACTGGCTCACTTGAGCAAATCGATGAATGGGAGGACAGTGCTACAGTGTAGTGCTAATATTTACTAGTAGCAAGGGAAGGATCAAATTAATATAGATTTTCCTGAGATACAGAACATCTCCTTGAGTTAATTGGCCCAAGAAAATTGCTTCCATCAAAAACACTTTATGTCTATAAATGATCAATCACCCCTATGTGAAATTCTGTACCTCAAACCCCCTCAGATGCTCTATAATTATGGTAACAGCTCTGTATTAAATGGACCACTTTGACAATCAGTTTGTGGTCCTCTGTATTTTTATTCCTTTTCTGGGGAGGCTGGGGAAGTGGTTCTCAACCACTGAATGTATGCATTGTGCACCCACTCATGAACTCACATTGATTCATTTAAAAAAATATGTCTTGTCAACTCCTTTTTAATCTCATTTTTGATAGATGAAATAGAGCTAACACACTTATCAGGATAAAAGAAACACAATGAAGTGCTGGATACGTGATTTTTATAAGGATTTATTATTCTATTATATTTATGTAGTAAAACTTATTACTTATTTTCTATCAAATGACCTTTTAATTTTTTTATTGTACTCACAGTATACTTTCCTCCTAGCAGTTATGATCCCTTGTAAGTTTCTATATTCAAGTGTTTCATTAAAGTACCTCACACAAGAGATGTGGTAATTTGCCAAGAATACTGTAATTACTCTTTAGGGATAAAAAAGCTCATGCTCCAAGAGAATGAGCTTGAGAGTGTCTGGTCAATTTCCTCTTAGTGAAAAAAATTTTCCTTTCCAGGAAGACTAAGCTAGAAAAACTAGAGAAGGCCGCAAATAGCTTTAAAATCTTAGATATTAAAATAAACTGTTAAGATTTGGTACACTAATAGCCTTTCTGGTGGAAATTAACAGAAAATGGTTCTGTTTGGTTATTTTTTAGTTAGAATCAATACAAACAATAAAGCTCCATTATAATATGAAAATTCACTAAAAATTTTGTTCATAAAAATGCCCAATGACAATATCTATAATGTACCTACAAACTGTAGGTCAACCTACAATGAAACACCAGTTCCCTTTGCCTCTAGAAGACCACATGCCTGAGAATTACTTTGCATACAAAATAAGCTGAATCTGGTGAACAGTAAAGTGATCTTGTGTAACTTGTCAGTCCAGTCATAAAAGACACTGCCTCTTCTTTCTTTTCTTTTACAAGGCTCACTCTGGAAAATGATAGTTTAGCCATATCCTAAGAATAGTGAAATAATTTGTGGAGAGGTAAAGACAAAAAGACTGAAGCCTCCAGCACAAGAGAATAACATGAAAGTCTTGAGAGAAAACTAACCTTATACATAGTCTCTTACTTCCTTCACTGTGGGTAAGGAGCCCACATCATGGGGTTGCATACCTGTGTGCAGGAAGGGAGGATCTTCAACAGTCGGCAACAGTAAAAGTTTCTGAATATGCAATGACCCCAATTTAATCCAAAATCTATACTGTTTCTGGTAGTGCTCAACTGTGTTGTATGTCTTGGGTGAAAAGAGGTTTTCATATCGAAGTTTAAGAAGCTCTGCAAAATTTAACTCTTGCTGTATTCAAAAGTTTTAAATTTCTGGAGAATGCAGATGCAAAACATCTCAAACTCAACATCACTGATAAACCAGGAAGTACCACATCAAATTGTAAAGTAGAAGTCAACCAATCTCAATTAAGAAAATATAAACAGACTTAACCTGTAACAACATGTTAGAAATCTCTTCTACAAGGACTTAATGGCTCCATGGTAAGATACAATGATATTGACGGCCTCTCTCCTAAGAAAATTTTTTGATCAATTTTAGCATATTATAACAAGCAATATAAAATAAATTGTTCAGGGTCTGCTATAGGGGCAGGCTTGAGAGGTGGTTGGGAAAATTGGAATTAATAATGTCGTGAAGGTGAAATGGTAATGGGATTGGTGTTGGAATATTGAATGTAATAAATCATAAACAATTTTATAAAAAAAAGAAGCAGTTCTGCTCTAGTCAGGCAAATCTTTAACAAATGCAACCTGGATCAACATATTAACTGTTATCGCAATAAAACCTTACATCCAATCCCACTGTACTAGCATAGCATCTCTGGATTCAAATTTCTAGGCTAAATTGTTATTGAATGATAAATAACAGGCTCTGAACTTAAAAGAGACTATTTTTTCAGACATTAACTGAGCTTTGTTTAGCTGTGCCATGCAGGTAATTTATTCATTCTATTCTTTCCCAGCCCTCTAAAACCACCTACTATCTATCTATCTATCTATCTATCTATCTATCTATCTATCTATCTATATCACTGTATCACTGTCATCCTGTTGTTCTTACAGTTTGTAGGTACATTATAGATATTGTCATCCTGTTGATTTACTCAAGCGGGCGCCAGTAACGTCTCCATTCCCCCCAGCCCTGCCTCTCTTTACTTGTTTTCCCCAACAATCGGAGGCTTTATATATATATATATGTATATATATGTATATGTATATATATATGTATATATATGAATATGTATATATATATGTATATATATGTATATGGAAGAACTGAATTTTTTTCCTTCTTTTTTCTTCTTTTCATGAATCTTCCAGAGCAAAAGAATGTCAAAAGGCAACTCTTGGTTTATACCTTGTTCAAAACTTGCTCATGACGGGGGTATGGTGCTGCCAACAGGTCAACCTGTACCTGCGGGGCAAGTGCATCAGCAGCTTGATGTTGCCTTCAGGATTCATACCCCCAAATTGCTGCTGTGCCTTTGGCCAGACCCCAACAACTTGGGAACAAGTTTACCAAGAAATTAAACGGCCAAAAGTTAGGTATATGGGAGTCACACCCACAAACCACCTCCAGCTCAGCTATACAAGAGAATTTAGAGTTAGGATGAGCTACCTCCCCCACTTCCCAATACACATGGAAGAACTGACAGTCACCCCCATGAACCAAGTCCAGTGCCACCCTGTAAGCTCTACTATTGGCTTTACCTCAGAGTCACGAATCACGACCATCCTGTTATTCGTCGATTACCTCGAGCTGGCCCCAGTAACGTCTCCTTCATCCTAGCCCTGAGATTTTTAAGAAAGTGCTATATTCAAGGCTCTTTTGGAGAATGAGACCCATCATTTGTTACTAGTATTTGGCATATTGGGTATGCCACGGGGAGATTGCCAGACTCTGCCATGTGGGCAGGTTACATTCGGTAGCCTGCCAGTTTGTCCAAAGTAGGAATGAGATAATAAGATGTCATAATAAGATGTCGCGCGGCCGCGAATGTGGCCGCACGGTTCTGGGAGCTGGTTTTTATAGTCTCTGAGTCTTGGCCGTTGATGGGATTACATGGCGCCAGGGGGCCAGTTGGTGGGTGTGACCCCCGCCTACTGGAATTCGGAGGATCTGGGTGGAGGATACTCAGCCCCGATCCATGTAGGCTTGGAGATCTCAGCCCCGGGTGGGACCCGCTTGACTTTGTTCCTCTGCCTGTACCTTCAGGTGTGCGGAGAGTGGTCTCAGCATGGTGGTGGCTGGTCCTGGAGGTCTTCTGCTGCCGGAGCCCTGGTCGGGGCGGGGAGGAAAGCTCAACCCGCTCCCCTCCAAGGGGCTCCGGCGAGGACAGCCAGGCGCAGGGGCAGGAGACTGCACTGTTCTCTTCCGGGAGCTGGTTTTTATAGTCTCTGAGTCTTGGCCGTTGACCTCAGAGACCTCTAAATAAATCTTAAAAGAGATCAAAAGCCACAGTTAAGCTCAGACCCATGCATGGCTGAACAGTCTAGAGTAGATTGGAGGAGGTGGGTTGGCCTGTGCATGCCCAAGCTGAGCCCTAGCAGCCACTTGCTTCCACAATCCAAAATTGCCACCATACCCCAAGCCTGACTCTACCATCTCAGGATGGATCCCACCAAGATATAATCTGCTGAAAATTCTGTAATGTAGATCTTTGTACACCAACATCCCTGGCCCAGAGACACAGCAGCAAGTCCCGTAAGACACCACAGCATCAGAGATCTCTCCGAACCCCATACCGAGCCAATATCACCGGGCACCCCAGATGGAGCAGGTGCAGTCTCCCCGCCTACTCCAGATGGAATACCGGTGACCAAGAACTTCCACAAGCAAGACCCAGGTATGCAGGTTCCAGGGCTACATCTCCAGGCCACATAGTGGCAGAGAACCCAGACTGTCCTTCCCCGTGTCTCCACCCACCCAGTAGACTGGCTGTCAGACCCACATTTTGCCTCCAGATACCACGTTAGTGCACCAACAGCCCTGGCCCATAGGCTCCCAACTGAATCCCAAAATGGATTAGTGCCATAAAGAGATGTCTCTGGAACCCAACCATTTACAATCTAGAAATTTACGTTTACAATTGTGCCTGTGTGAGCTCTCGTGATATTTGAAATGAGCTATGGAAAATATATTATCTAGTATCTGCCCCTGGCAGGTAGGCTTGAATGGTGGTGGTAAAATTCGAGCAAAATTGTTGCTGTCACGGTTCTCCCATTGTTCATCGATTTGCTTGAGCTGGCCCAGTGATGTCACCATTGTGAGACTTGTCGTTACTGTGTTTGACATATCAAATATGTCATGGGTAGCTTGTCAGCCTCTGCTGTGCTAGCAGGATGCTTTCGGTGGCTTGTTGGGCTTTCTGGGAGGGACGGGGAATCAAATCTGAGTTGGCCCGGTCAGCTGTGTACAAGGCAAACACTCTACCCGCTGTGCTAATGCTCCAGCCCCGAGCCAAATTAATGGCCCAAATTAGAGAGAGAGTATTGGGGAAATTGTCTGCCATAAAGGCAGGGTGAGGACTGCGATGTGTATGTATGTGAAGGGGATGATACTTGGGACAATGGTGGTAGAAAATGTGCACTGGTGGAGGGATGGGTGTTTCATCATTCTATGGTTGAATCTCAAACATGAAATCTTTGTAACTCTATCTCACAGTGATACAATAAAATAAAAAGGTAGTGTGGAGTTCATGCCCAATTCAATCAGCTAAATCAATGGCTGAACAAATAGCAGTACTCCTACATTATTAAAAAAAAAAACCTTGCTCATGAAACAACAGAAAGCCTCAGTTGAATCTGTAAAGTATTAAAATTATAGAATAATATTGAAAGAAAAATATGATCAGACAGTATAGTTTTTAAGCTAGGTTGTCTATATAAACTCTTGACTTGGTATGATAACTTTTCCTTTTTTCATAACTAAATAACTAGAATTATGCGAGAAGAAACTAGAACATTCTTCTTTGATGTAAGTTTAGGCAGATCAAAAATGACCATGAAGAACATTATAGGCATTTTACAATTTGTCACTTAACAACTTACATCATCTTAATAGGGGATGCTTTATCACTTGGTTTTAATGACCATGTGATTTGGAAAATCATTTCTGTTAAATTGATATTTTTCTAACATTCATCTATGTGTGGAAAAGAGACTCAAGAGCCATTTACGTTAAACATTTAACTTAATATCTTTATTTTTTTTAAATAAGTTTTCTTTTAATCCTAGTGTTATATCTATGGTCAAAGTGAAAATAGACTTATTTCTTTCAAAAGGTAAAGGTAAAGGTAAAGGCCCTCCCGTTGATCGTCGATTTGCTCGAGCGGGCCCAGTAACGTCTCCATTGGAGACTTTGGTGTTACTGTGTCTGGCATATCGACTACTCTCGGTAGCTTGCCGGGCTCTCCGAGAGGGGCGGAGGAATCGAACTCGGGTCGGCCATGTTGGCCGCGTGCAAGGCAGACGCCCTACCCGCTGTGCTATCGCTCCAGCCCATTTCTTTCAAAATGATTATATTTTTAGTTTGGGATTTAGGAAATAAAAGATACATTCAGTCTATTGAAGAAACATAATATGCTTTTCAGCTTCTATTTTAATATTTTAATCATCTTTTTTTCTGAAAAAAGATAATATGGTAGTTTACTTGATAACTAAAGTTTAAGGTGAATAATAGCATTACAAATAATCCAACAAGCCTATTTTTTCCTGCTTTTTTAAAAAGCTAAATATTTAGTGAGCATGATACTAAATTAATTACACATACATGTTTATCTCGATGCCTATTCCAGAAACATAAAATGAGTAATTTTTAACCTAATAACAGAGGCTGAGAGGACCTTATATCTCAGAGGAAATGTTGAGATGTATTTTACTAGTGTGAATGAGGCTTTCCACTTTATCACTGGCATCAACACTGATTCTTTTCTTTCAAGTCAAGAAGAAAATAGGGAAGTCTTCCCAGTCTGAGAAGTGCTATGGTTAGAAGGTGAATGCGAATGATAAGATGCCTTATTTCTAGTTTCCGTTTTATTTTCTTTTAAACTTCTATGCACGGAGCCACTTTTCATTCACTAGAGGAAGCCAATTTTTGTGCCATCCATACCTCTCCTAACTTTTAATGTTAATGCATTTACTTTCTTATTTTCACTCCAACTATTTTGGATGGGCTAGCCAAGACATTCCAATTACCTTAATGCATTCACTCTTCTGCAATATGGCTATTCAAGGGATGATAAAGTAGGAGGAAAGGGGTAGTTAGGAAGTAGAATGAAAATAGCAGAATAAGTAAAGGGAAGTAGGGTGGAAATATCTGTCTCCCTTGGTTCTGCTCTGGTTTTTAACATCTATCATTACTAATATCTAATTATTTATTAAGTGCCATAGGGAATAAATGCATCTAGACTTTAGATAGTACTATCTGACAAGTGATTTTCTATTATCCAACTTTTGAAATCTGTGTGATGACTTAAATTTGATTCTATTTCAAAAAAGCAGAATTTTCCCATATGTTTTTTTGTTCTGTGGTTGTTAATGTAAAATACAGGTTTAGATGTTCGAGTGCCTTAGACTAGAATTAAATCATGGATTAATTTCATGAAAGGCAGTTTGAGTAGTTAGTTTCATTAATTGTTGTCCAAACACAGACAATTAAATTGATGAGTAAAATAGTTTAATACTGAATACACTGGAAAATACATAATGTGTTTGAGAGAGAAAGACAGAGAGAGAAGAAAAAGAGAGAGAGAGTGAGAGAGAGAAGAGAAAATATATGCCAAACCTTGGTGATGCTCATGGATCACTCCTGTCAGCGCTCAGGGAACCGTGTTTCCTGAGATCACATATAAGGCCACCAATCCCTATGCTATCTCTCCAGTCCTAGAAAATGTACAGAAGTTTTAACATTATCTAGATATTAATATGGTTCTATCTAGAACATTATGAGATTAACCTACAACCCTTCATAAGAATGCAGTTAGAATACAGAGTAGTTTCTCATTCAATGACTAGTTTTTGAGCAGTAATTTTTGAGAAATATTTATGTTTATGATTGGACATGAACACAGACCCTTCTCAAAGAAAAACTATTTTATTTGTTTGAGAATATCACAATTAAGGCAATTGCCTTTGCTTAAAAACAACAAAATATTTAACTCCGTAGTTTATACAAAATCAGCCAAGGAAATAAATATAGAAAATATTTTAGGCCAAGCACTCAAAGTCATACTGAATCATGATCCAGAAAAGTACATATTCTTTCAAAACATATCAAGTTTGGTAGTTCAAAGAACAATGACTATATTAAAAAAAAAGAGATTAAATATTATGGGAAATTTATTGACTGGAGTTGGATTTTGAATTTAAGGAAAAAATTTCAAAGTTGTCACAAACGTAATAAATGTTTTTAATTTTTTGCTTGCATAGATTAAACACATTGCTATTAATCCTTTTAAAATGGACTTTTATTTGCCTTCCTGATAATGAGCACTCTCTATACTTTCTTTTTCTAAAAATTTTGAAATAAATTAAGGAATATGAGTATTTTGAATGAGGGAGATATGTGAAGTACACTCATTTACTCAGCAGAGGTATACACAATTATTTATATTTTTTATTGAATTAACATGCTATAATTGCACTGAATTGCTACTTTTACAATCCTTCCACCACATAAACTTTTCTTAACCTCAACTGTAAGTCAGCTTGACAAGTCATCACCTCCTTTCCTTGCTCTCCCATTGAATTTTATTAATTTTTTGAATTTTTTTTATTTTTTGGAACCATACTCAGCTGTGCACAGAACTTAACCCTGGCTCTGAACTCATGGATCACTATATGACAAGCTTAGGTAACAGGGATCAAACCCAGGTAGGCCTGCATGCCAGGCCTTACTCACTGTAATATCTATCTGGCCCACATCACTGAGTTTCATTAAAATTAATCTACTACAATCCATTTATTGCTATATATTTCCTTGAAGTTTGTTTGTTTTGATTCTATTATCATATTTAATTTATAAAATTTTAAAAGTCACATATTAAAGTTGTTTGTTAACTATTTTCTTCTATGATTTTTGTCCTTTCTCATTTTGTTCTTACATGGCTAATGCACAAATTTTAGAGTCTTGCCTTTAATTTTCATTATAAGGAACATATTTTGATACATATAAGTGTCTCAAAAAATCCTTGACTGTTCAGAATAATGGTGGGACAAGGTCCTAGCTGATTATATATTTCGTAGAGTAGGGTTCTCAAACTTTAGTAAGGATCATAATCACAGTACCCAAATATGAATCAATAAATCTGACATTTACAGTGGTTACCAGGTAAAGCTTTTTTTTTGTTTTGTTTTTATATGTTTTGGAGCCATGACCTGTGGTGCTTAGGGCTTAATCCTTGCTCTGTGTTCACTCCTAGTAGTATTTAAGAGACTATATGTGGTGCTGAGGATCAAACCCAGATCTACTACATGCAAGGCCTTACCCACTGTACTGTCTTTATGACCCATGGGTGATGTAAATGTTGGTCTGAGACTTAC
This sequence comes from Sorex fumeus, assembly GCF_029834395.1. Classification (NCBI taxonomy): domain Eukaryota; kingdom Metazoa; phylum Chordata; class Mammalia; order Eulipotyphla; family Soricidae; genus Sorex; species Sorex fumeus. Next base: position 11,078,426 of record NW_026606086.1, on the reverse strand, counting down.
ACATCAAGAATCATTGGGAAACAAAATAGTACTGTAACACTGTCCTCCCATTGTTCAATTTGCTCGAGTGGACACCAGTAACATCTCCATTGTGAGACTTGTTGTTACTGTTTTTGGCATATCGAATATACTACAGGGAGCTTGCCAGGCTCTGCCATGAGGGCAGGATACTCTCAGTAGCTTGCTGGGCTCTCTTAGAGGGATGGAGGAATTGAACTCAGGTCGGAGGTATGCAGGTCAAATGCCCTATCTGCTGTGCTATTGCTCCAGCCCAGTAAACAAAATAAGTCATGGAAAATATACCTCTACTGGGAAAAGTATCATTTAAGATTATCAAAGATAGGGCTGAAGGAATAATAAAGCAGGTATGGTGTATATCCACTTGTGTTGCGTATGACTGACCCAGTTTTAATCCACAGCATCCCATATGATTCTTCAAGCACCACCAGAAATACTTCCTGATTGAAAAGTTAGGAATAACCCCTGTCAACTGCCATGTGCGGCCCCCAGAACCAAAAATAAATAAATGATTGAGATAATTATTTAAGATCAGTTCTATATCTCAAGCACTGGTACCAGATTGCCACTGAAGAAGGATTTTGACCAACCTAAGATCTGCATTTTTGAAGGTGGTTGTTGCAGAACCTGTGCTATTATCAGAAAACGGAAAGGAAAATGAGAGTCTAACAAAGAAGGTCTAAGCCACCTAGCAGGAATGGTAGGTCAAACAGAGAGAAGCTCAAGACTGTGGGCACCCAAAGTTTTAAGATCCCATTGAGACTCTGAAAATGGAAAGATCTTCAGCTCTCCTTGGCTGAGGGCTATTGATTGGGCTCTAAACATAGGCACATGACAGACACAGTGGTACCAAAACAACCTCCATGTCAGAGCTTATGTCTACCTTTCTCTGCCTGTGAAAGCTGATAACATCCACTGGGTTGATTTGAAGTCACATAGAAGAAACTCTGGACACTGAAGATATTCCAGTCTCTGGGGCACTTATAGACTTCTTCAGGGATGAATGAAGCATGCACATGTCCACAAAGGTTGTTGTATGTACTTAGAAATCCCAGAAATATCAGCATATGTAGTATGCTGGGGAATAAAATTCTCCCCAGGGTTGCTAATGAGAAGTGGCAACATCAGAATCTTGTTATTAACCAACAAATAAACAAACAAACAAACAAAACACCCATTGACTCAGACTCCACAGAGGGAGATCTGGTGAGCTTGAAAGGTTGAGTCCTCTACATGCTTCAACTCAAGAAAATCTATCCCCAGTATACTTTGCCACCAGTAGCAAATTCTCATGGCTAGCCAAGAGGAAAAGCCAATTGAATGCAGAAAGAGAACAGGATTAGTAATTAGAGAAAAAGAAACAGCATGTGATTTCATATTCAAGTTCCCCATCCAGGATAATTACAGACATCACTTCTTTTTTTTTTCTTTTTGGGTCACACTCGGCAATGCACAGGGGTTACTCCTGGCTCTGTGCTCAGGAATTACCCCTGCCAGTGCTCAGGGGACCATATGGGATGCTGGGAATCGAACCGGTCGGTTGCATGCAAAGTGAACACCCTACCCACTGTGCTATTGCTCCAGCCCCGAGACATCACTTCTTCAACACAATTGAGACCCTCAAAAACAAAACAGATATACAAGATAAGAGTAATAGTCCTTTCTAGTAGAAAACCAAAGCAAATGACTTAAGAGGTGAAGTCCAGTGAGACAGAATGAGAAAGAAATGGGTGGGATTGTTATCGAATTTTGCATGCCCCAAATTCAACTATCAGTAACTTTGTAAATGATGGCTCTTTAATAAAAATGTAAAAATAAAATAAATAAACAAAAGAGGCTAAAAAGAAAAAAAAAGACAGAAATTTTTCTCAGGATCAGACTGGTTATGGATGCCAATGAAAAGAGGAGTTTAATATATGATGGATTTTAAGCAACTAAGATGAATAAAGTTAATAAAACATACCAAAGGCTCACTAATACATAACTACACATTAATGGATGAAAAGGAAATTCAGGACAGAGGGAATTAATCACTAAAAAACTGAAGCTATAAAATGCTTAAACAGTGATGTTAGATATGAAAACACATTAATGAAATTAAAGTCTCCATAAGAAGCACAAACATAGATTTAATCTCCCAAATGAGAAGATAAATAAGTTAATGATAAAATTCTAGTCATGTTTGAATAGAAGGAGAAATAAGGTGCATAAAAAATGAAGAAAACTTTGAAGAAATATGACTCCATTGGAAGACTTAGTATTATGATATCAGGAATAATAGAAGGTGTATAGAACAATTACCTGCAAAAAAATATAATGGCCAAAAAATTCTTACACCAAGGAGTGAACTAACATTAGTAGCATAGGTATCTGAGAACACCGGAATATCTATATGAAAAATATTATAAATAAAAATGTCATTGTTATATTAGTGAAAGTTAAAATAGAGAAAAATTTAAAAAGCAGAAAGAGATAAATTAACAACAAAGGCATCCTAATGAAAGTATTATCATACATCAAAGAAATCCTCAGGCTAAGAAATTAATTCTCCAAATTACTGGAACTATTTAATGAGTAAGCTGTAGAATGCAAAATATACATGAATAAATTTATAAATGCAAACAATCTACAGGCTAGGAAATAACAAAAAAATTCAATTTATTGTTGCACTACAAGTAATAAAATACTGGAAGTAAATGAATAAAGATGGAGAAAATGTATACTCTGAAACTAAAATATTAAGAAAAATAAAAGCTATAAAAAATGCAGCCTGTGTTTATGACAGCACTATTCACAGTAACCAAAGTCTGGAAACAACCTAAGTGTCCAAGAAAAGATGACTGGATAAAGAAGTTGCGGTATATATAAACAGTGTAATACTATTAGGATATAAAAAAAAAGGTTAAATCATGCAATTTTTTTTTCTTTTTAGATAGATCTGAGAATACCACACTGAGAGAATTTAGTCAGAAGGAGAGATAAAGAATGATATGATAAAGAATGATCTTTCACATGTAGGGTATATATGTATATAGAAAGTCTATATCTATATCTATCTATCTATCTATCTATCTATCTATCTATCTATCTATCTGAATAGCAAATGGCCAAAGAACATAAGCTAAAAAGTGGTCTAAAGTACTAGGCTTACTCTGAAGGGGAAAGGGTTACAGAATAGGGAGGTGGGCATAAAGGTGGAGGTGAGCTGGTGGAGGGTTAGAATGGTGTATGCACAAAACCCATTATTAACAGGATTGTAAATAATCGTGCCTGAAATTAGGCCAAATATAAAAAGAAGCCAACCATTAATTCTCAAGATTAACTAAGATGTTGATTATAATGTTATTTAATAAGCTCAGGAATGTGGACTTTCCTGAAAGTACTATTTAACTATCTCTGCTTAGTTTCGTGTTAATTGTCAGGCCTAAATCTTAGTAAATAGTGTTCTGAATAGGAAAATCACTCCATTATCTGTCACTTGAAATAAAGAATTAAACTTTTTAAAGGTATCTTACATTAATGTCAATGTATAATAAATTAACATGGGGGGCAGTGGAATGATAGTACAATGAGTTGGATGTTTGCCGTGCACGTGGCCAACCTGGATTTATCTCTGAAACCTCAGATGGTCCCCCTAATCTGCCAGGAGTGATCCTTGCGCACAGAGCCAGGAGTAAGCCCTGAGCTTTGCACCCACCCCGCAATACCTCTCAACATTGTGTTATTATGTTTTTCATTTGAGCATTTATCAGTTGTTTGTCTTTGAATGGACAAAAGTAATATTGATGATTCTCAATTAAATGAGAGAGAGAAACTTGCCTCTCCCCTTTCTTAAAAAACACAACCACAAATATAACTGTTACTTAATTTTTTAATAACTGTTAATTATAAGAGTTTCCACACCTTTGTGATATAAAGGGATGGGGGAAAGAAATCAAAGAAGTTTTGAATGATTTTCACAAGAAAAAGTACAAGACAACTAACCTTTGTGCCATTTCTAGTATCTGAAGTAGACTAAAGAGGTAGATTGGTAACTTCGTCACCCTAATAAATGTAAGGAAATTTGAAAGCAGCAAATATTAAAAGAAAGAGATCAGTTTCCACGTAACTTATACCCTTCACTGTAAAAATCTGTCTGAAACCAATTATCCTATTAGTGATTTGTGAAAACAGAAATGAAAATCAGTAGAAAATTATTTATGAGCAGACTAGAAAGAGGACAAATTAGAAGATAATAGTTTGAGGTACACCACAATAAGATACACCAGAACATATATTTTACATACCACTCTTCAATTTCATCAACCTATAAATATGGATTTAACTCGAAGATATGACTTGAAGCCCAAACACAAATTCCTAGTTAAGAAACAGTGTCATAAGTAATTTCAAACAATCTTGAACAGAATTATTAACTATAAATGAGGTGAATACCAGTGCATCCTATAAACTATTCACTTGTCGTTTTGTGGAGGAGCCGAATTTGCTCTTAATAAAGACTTTGAAGACACATGCAAATATTACATAATTGGTGCCCTAAATCATATTGTCCTGATTTAAGAAATGATAGCCAGAGAACTGTTTTGTAGATAACAACATGACAAATAAAATTTTTATGGTCAACTGGAGTTACTAATTAAACATAAATTATAGGCACCTAGATATTTAAAACGGTTCCATAAATAAGTTCTTGTTTATTAAATTATAAAGTAAAGTAAAGTAAAGGCCCTCCCATTGATCATCGATTTGCTCGAGCGGGCCCAGTAACGTCTCCATTGGAGACTTTGTTGTTACTGTGTCTGGCATATCGAACACTCTCGGTAGCTTGCCGGGCTCTCCGAGAGGGGCAGAGGAATCGAACTCGGGTCAGCCATGTTGGCCGCTTGTAAGGTGAATGCCCTACCGCTGTGCTATCGCTCCAATATTTTCATAACAAATAATATTTGATAAGCATTTATGTGCTAATAATGTACTCCCTTTTGCCTGCATATCTGACTTTCTTCTTCTTACACAAACATGATAAAGTGGGCATTTTCCCCCTAGTTTATAGAAATTAAAATTGAGACTTACTGAGTTTAATAAATTATCCAATATAACACTATTGAGTAAAAGGAAAGTATGCTACCTGAAATAAAGCTTAGTTCTAAATGATCATAAGTTCATTATTACCTGCAAGCATACAGAATAAATTTATCAGAAATATATGTTGCAAAATCAACTCTTTCTATATAATGCAGTATTTCCAGTATTTTTCTTTCTATGATATTTTTTTCACAGGAAATACTCTATATTGATGTAGAATGAATACAAAGATAAGTACAATCTTTGTACCGAAAAAAAGCCTTCTCCCATGGCAGGATGAAGAAAACACATAGACCTTAATCTGCAACTCAATTGTTTTATTACATTGATTATGATTTAATGAAAAATGTATATGAATATGAAAGCATAAAAATGATTAAATTGTGAATTCTTTCTCAATTCAATCTCAAAAATCTCAAAAACTTTGTCAAATGGAATATTTATATCAAAGAAATTTTTGCCTAAGAATAGCTAAGGAGAATCACAAGACGACTCTTTATTCTGTACTATTATTTCTTTTTTAAATTTTCCCCCCACACACTGGTGGTATGAACTCTACCACAGAGCTCCAACCCAGGACCCAGTCCTTTTTTTTATGATACAGACTCAGAAATTTTAGCATTCTTTATTGGATAGAATTATTAACCTGTTTTCAGAGGCTGGAACAATAAGTTGATTGAGTAGGGAGCTTGCCTTTCACGTAGTCAATCTGGATTCGATCGCCAGCATCTCCTATATGGTCTCCCAAGACCTGACAGTGTGATGCTGATGCATTGCCTAGTGTGGCCCAAACTGTATACATATGATTATGCAAACTTGCATATATATATGTAATCATATATATGCAAACATATATACGCTTACATATATGTGTGTATATATATTTATATAGTGTGTATAAACATTTTCAGTATCTGATCAAAGCTATTGATGTATAACACCTATATTTTCACTGTTGCTTCAAGTACTAATTTTCCAGGTTTGTTTTTTAACATGAATGCTCTATTTAGATATCTAAAATCAGTAATTTTTTTTGAGGGGCTGCGTCTGACTGAACTTGGGCTTGGGTAGGAACCTCTTAGCTCAGGCATCTCTCTTGGTGGGACTCCACAGGATGATGGGGATTAACTATAATCAGAGCATTCAAATCAAACACCTTACGTGCTGTAGCTCTCTGGCCCAGTACTTATTTTTTTTATTAAGTAAAGATAATATAAAATAATCGCTATAACAGTTACACAAATATTGCTAGTAAGCAAAAGCAAAGGTTCTACCCCAACAAAATGCATGCTGGCAACCAGTGCCACCTGGAACTGCTCCAATCTGGAACATTCTTTCCATTTCCCAGTTCTCCAACCTAGGAAGAAACAGTCACTTTACAGGTGAGCCCAATGAAACACAAAGATGTTGATCTCTTGAAATCGTCCCTAAATCACACAGTAAAAGATTAGAAGATAAAATTTTCTCCAATGTCTTTTTCACTAATCGATTTCTGATGACCTGGCAAAGTAATTATTCAACAGTATGTTAGGTTCTATTTCAAGGTATCATTCTAAGTGACAAAACTACTGGTAAAAAGTTGAACAAAACACTTGCAAAGCAGTGAAGAAGACAGAAAAAATGTTATCAAATGAATGACTAAAATACACAAACATGTAAATGTAATAATCAGTTGCTAGCTTTTTTTTAAATAAATAGGGAATTAAAACAAGGTTATTCCTGGGGATACTATATCTAAGAAAATAATGCAAAGCTGAGCTCTAATAATGAAACTTCTAATAATGAGAAGTACAAGAATTAAAGTTATTGGCAGGAATGAGCTTGGAGTTTGAGAAAAAAACATATTATTCAAACAATAAACATGCAAAAGTTGTGGTTGGTAGGAGACAGATCTGAAGGTAAAGGAAGAGAATGTAGGGCTGATTAATGAAAAAGAGCTGAAACAGATGAGTACAGTAGAAATACACACTCTGAGTAATAGAAATATAAGTTAAAGAGGGAAATTGGTATGAAGTTATCAGAAAAGTAATACCTCTAAAGAAATTTTCTACATTAAATGTGAAGTATCACCATCTCAGGTGATCCTGCTTAAAGACACTCCATTCCCCAGATTTCCTGTCCTTTCCTTCCTTTCTGCAAATAGTTTCTGCTTAACCAGCCATCTTGTATCTGGTCATTTGTTTTCAGTCTCATGACTGCTTGAAGTCAAGAACTGAGCACACTCTAATATGAGCTATAACAGAAATATCTGGTTTTGATATAATTTAAGAATTAGAAAAATAGCTCCATTTCTAGGTATTAGGTCCACAGTTCAACAGTAAATCAAGTATTATAGGTAATACATATTAGTGTCTTTCTTGCTTATTTATTTCCAGAATTATTTTCCATTTATACTTTACATTTGTATATATTCCTGACTGGGAACACCTGTAAAGGTGACTAGAGGCTGCCCCAAAATCCTCCATCCCTCTCAGAGAGCCCGGCAAGCTACCAAGAGTATTCCACCTACACGGCAGAGCCTGGCAAGCTACCCGTGGCATGCTTGATATGCCATAAAAAGTAACAATGATGGTCCTCATTCCCCTGACCCTGAAAGAGCCCCCATTATGTAATCGGGCTACACTAGCTTGTGACAGGGACAAATGAAGATGTTACTGGCGCCTGCTTGAGCAAATCGATGAACAACGGGGTGATAGTGATAGTAATAATGATTACACTTTACATATTTGTCAAGATAACACTCTCTCAGGAGAATTTTCTCTAAGAAAGCAGTTCTTATACTGTGGTCCTAACCCTGATGCAGGTGCTACTTCTCCATTTACTACAAATTAACTTCCAAAACCAATAACCTTCAAAACCATTAGCTCTTACCACCCAATTTTCTATCATTTGCTAACTTGTAACTATCCCCATGGTATTGTTGAGATTAGAGAGCATGTCTTGTTGATTGATGCATTCGTTAGACTGAGTGAATTGATGCACCTTTAGCATTTCAGAATTCAGTATGTATTTATTCAATGATTGCACAGAAAATTATTCTGAGGACAGGAAATTCTTCTGAAGGACAGGTTTAGAGTCTATTTCCAACCGGAACTATAATGAAGATAATCAAATACTGGTAAAATTGTTAAACAGGGCCTATACAGTTCCCCTATTTACATTGCATGCTGGTGAGTAATTGATACAACTCTGTTGTACAGCCTTTCCATTGACCTTCCACAAAATATTATCTGCCTAATCATAAATTTCATTTCCAATTTACAAAGACAAATATTCAACTTAATATTCACTCACACCATAATTTCATCTGCTTTGGTAAACAAACTGCTTTAAAGTATTCTTGTTTCTATTCTGTAGCTAAAATACTCACTCTGATCTTACAAGTTACACAACTTGATTAAAGTTGAATTAACTTCTTTTGTGATTTTAAATGCTCTGTAATCTTATATTTACACTAAGTGAAAATCATTTGAAAACTCAAATCATTATAGCAGCATTTTGATACATCAAGTATCTTCATTCAAAATGAGCACAGATTTTCAAATTACCTAAAATGTACAATGAATATAAATGCATGTAATTACCTTCTAGAGCATATTTCATATCCTGAGCAAAAAGGGTCCACATAATTTCAGCACTGATTTTTCCCATGTTCAGTTCTTGAGGAAACCTAAAACAAAAAGCATATATAATTATATGAAAAAAGAGAAATGTGCATAAAATAATGCTTGTTTTACTTGTATACATAATAGGTATTTTAAAGTAATTAAATTCATTTATGCTGTAATTCATTACAGCATAAATTCATTATGCTATAATTCCTTATAAAGTAATTAAATTCATTATGCTATATCTATTTATAAATTTTCTGAGGTAAGGAACAAAGTGCAGGCTGGAGTGATATAACAGTGGGTAGGTTGTGGCTGACCTGGGTTTGATTCCTCTGTCCCTCTTGGAGAGCCTGGCAAGCTACTGAGAGTATCTTGCCCGCATGGCAGAGACTGGCAAGCTACCTGTGGCATATTCTATATGCCAAAAACAGTAACAAGTCTCACAATGGAGACGTTACTGGTGCCCGCTTGAACAAATAGATGAACAACTGGTGGACAGTGCTATAGTGCTAAGGAACAAAGTTACACACCAGAGTATTGTGATTAAAAAGTTATGGTGGAAATCAAAGACTCCACTGAATTTCTGAATTTCTGAATTTCTCAGTGGCCAGAGAGATGGTAGATAGGTGGAAGTACTTGTCTCACATTATCTGATGCTAGTTTGGTCCTGGACACCAGATATAATCCCCTGAGCACTGTCAGCAGTACTGAAATAAGCCCTGAGTAGCACTGGGCATACTTGCCTCTCCACCAAATTAAAAAAATTCATTATTTCAGTTCCAAAGTAATAGTACTGATGCTTGATGAAACTCCTAAGGTTACTTGGATGTGTTTTTGTTAGTATATAAATAACCTTTTCAGTTTTACCAAGAACATTATTTTTCACAAGGTTCAATTCTAAGGCTAGATAAATTTTTATTACATTGTAAACAGTCATAGGAGGTCAACAAGACAATGTGTATTCTGTTATTTTCTTCAATTTTTCCTGTTCTATAAAATACATTATATTTATATGCAGTCATAAAATATGTACTAAGAAGAAAATATATAATGGATAATTTGAAGTAATTCACATTTGGTCATACTACTTGGTTGAATTAATGAAACAATAAAATAATCCTTAATGATACTGAGAGGTTCCTAAGTAAATACGAATTAAATATAAATTTTGTTCGTTTGTTTTTGGACCCATGACGTATTCGATATGTCAAACACAGTAAAAACAAGTTTCACAATGATGTTACTGGGGCCACTTGAGCAAATCGATGAACAACGGAAGGGTAGGACTGGACAGGACAGGTCAGTGCTTTTTGGCTACAACTGGAGATGCTCAGGAGTTGCTCCTGGCTCTGTACTGATGGATTACTCCAGTGCTCAGGGGACTATATGGGAGGCGGGGATCAAACCCAGGTCAGCTACATGACTACAGCTACAGGTAAGTGCCCTACCTGTTATACTATGGCTCTGACGCTCACAATGTAACTATTAATAATATCACTGACACTACACAAAATTTTTCTCCTCAAAATCCAGTTGTGTGTTTTATTAGATGTTCTGTCCTAGTTGTCATATAAGAATCTAAAACATTCCATTTTCAAAGTTTATAGAAAATAAGAAAATGCAGAAGTTATATTAGTGAATAAATCCAGAAAACAGAATATTTTTAAAAATAATACAACCTAAATATTTGAACGAAATATATGAATGAAATTAGTTCAGCATAGATATAAAAACAACATTAAGCAAATGATTTAAATGTGTTCATTTTTGGATGCTATTCAATGAAAAGGCATTTTGGATTTCCTAAGGGAGAACATTGGGAATGACATATCCATTCCATGGAATTTGGCATGTGGGCAGGTGGACATGGCTATAGAAGAGATCCGAGTAGAAGTTAAGGGTAATCTTCTCCATTGCCCTTCTGAAAGATGTGATAGATCCATCAGGAGGTTGGAGGGCAGTCATCTTCGTCTTGTAGTTGGCGAGAGACAGGCGGGCGTTGCAAATGCTTTTCCCAGCTTCTGCAGCATCTGGCAGCACTGCTGCTCTTCTCTCTTTGAGGTCTTCCTTGACTGCTTCTCTGCACTGCTTTGTGAGCTTGGATGTTCGCTTGTGGTTGCCTGAAGCTTGCGACAAGCCACGTTGGAGAATGAGCTCGAGAGTTTTCAAAGACAGGCATCATTTTGTGGCTATCTCTCTCTGGGTGTTCTTCCCACAATCAGAGAGGTGTTAAACCAGTCGATCGTGTTCCTCGTCAATGATGGCATCTTCCCATGTTGCTGCAATAGTGCCAAAGAGCTCCCAGTTTGTGGTCGTTCTGGGAGTTCTCTTCTTAAACTTTGCAGACCTTTCTCCCCACTCTGTGAAGTAGAATTATGCATGAAGCAGACAGTGATCCGACCCCATTTGGAATTTTGGGACAGCAGTGACATTGGTCAGGCAAGACCGTTGATTGAATATGATGTGGTCAATTCCTTTGTGGAACCGTCCACCAGGAGATTCCCATGTCCAACGTTTAGAGTTGTCCTTCTGGAATTGTGAGTTACCATGGATGGTCTTGATCTAATGATAAACTCAGACAGACTCTCCCTGTTCGTTCCATTCTAGGCCATGGGTCCTGATGTGGAGTTCTTTGACTGATCTTCTCGAGCCTATCTTGGCATTAAAATCACCAACAATGATCTTGTAAAAGGTGTGGTCTTCTTAAAGAACTTCTCCAGCTCCATGTAGAACTTCTCAATTTCTCCATCATCATAATTGGATGTTGGTGCATAGACAACAAAGATAGAAACTGCCGGCAGTGAGCCACATCTATTCAAGTGTAATCGTCTAATTTGGGTTGTTAGACATTCAAATGAATCAATGTTTATGGCCAAGTTTGTGTTAACAAGGACACAGACACCATCGACAACTGTTTTGTCTCCATGTTCCGAGGAACAGTTCTTCTCCAGTGTCGATGGCATGATGTGATTGATGCCTTCTCATCTAGGTCAGACCAATAATGTCAATAATGTCGTACTTGATCTTTCATTCTTGCACCATCAGGTCCTCGATGGATGCATCCCATGACAGTGTACGTGCATTGAAAGTACAGAAAGTACAGTCATTTTTGTCCTTCTTCGTTTTGGCAGCCTAGTTCAGCCCTGATATTTTATCAGCCTCTCCTTCCTCATCCCTCTTAATGCTACCATATTGGCAGCTCTTTCAGGGTCAGGGGAATAAAACCCATTGCATTTACTGGTTTTGGCATATCGAATACACCACGCATAGCTTGCCATGTTTTGCCGTGTGGGCGGGACACTCTCGATGGCTTGTCCGCCTCTCCAAGAGGGATAGAGGCTTTTAGGGTGGCCTCTAATTGTACTTGCAGGTGTTCCCATGGTTCAAACCATATTTGAACCCCATCAAATATGGTGTGGTAATCTTGTATTTAGTGGTTTATGATGTGTTGCGCAGCTGCAAAGCTGCCGTGACGTCTGGAAAGCATCCTGGAGATTGGAGGTGACTGAGTGGTGGAGGTAGTAGAGGTAATGGATTTCTGCTGGGCTGCTGGGAGCAGGCAGATGATCTCTGTTCCCGGATCTGTTGAGCCTGGAGTCCAAGGTCACAGAGTTCCGCTTCCCTGTTTCTGTGAAGCTTCACTCATGAGTGACTCTTGACCTGAGTGTCCGGAAAGCGTCCTGGAGAGTGGCGGTGGCTGGAAAGTGGAGGTAGTGAACAGACGCCAGCCCAGACAAGGTCAGACCCGAATACCTGAAGAATCTGCTACCAGTACTCATCAATACACTGGCTCGGCTCTTCACACACTACCTGTCTGAATGCAAGGTTCTGTCCCAGTGGAAAAACAGCGGGACCATACTACTATACAAGAAGGGAGACATCCACGACATTGGCAGTATTGCACAATATGCCTGTTGTCTGTCTTCTACAAGCTATTCACTCGAGTCATCTTGAATAGGATTGGCAGAACAGTAGATGAAGGACAACCATGCGAGCAAGCTGGTTTCTGAAAAGGATTCAGCAGGATCAACCATATCCACATGATAACCAAGCTCACTGAGGTTTCTTGAGAGTTTAAGATGCCGCTCTGCCTAAAGTTCATTGATTTAAAGAAGGCTTTTGATTCTGTTGAGACGAAAGCAGTCATCAAGCCCTTGCCAAACAGGGCGTTCAAACTCAATACATCAGGATCCTCCATGAGCTGTATTGCAATTCACTACAAGGATCTCACCATTCTACAGGGAGGTGATCATTGACGTCAAGAGAGGGGTTTGGCAGGGTGATACCATTTCACTGAAACTCTTCAGTGCTACCCTCGAGAATGACATGCGACGACTGGAATGGGAAGGAATGGGAGTGAAGATAGATGGTTGGGAACTATACCACCTCCGCTTCGCTGATGGCATCTTTCTAATAACGCCAAACATCAGCTAAGCGGCACAAATGCTGGTCGACTTTGACCGTAAGTGTGGAAAGGTCGGACCACAGCTGAATCTCACAAAGATGTTTATGAGAAACAGTCTCATTCATGATGGTCCATTTGCTCTCAACGGGATGAACATCTCCGAATGCAACAGTTATGTGTACCTAGGTCGAGAAGTCAACATGACGAATGACCTGGCTCCTGAGTTGCGCAGGAGGAAGAGAGCAGCTTGGAATGCCTTCAAGAGCGTTGAAGAAATAGCTAAGGGAACGAAGAATCTCTGGCTCTGGGCACATCTCTCCAATTCCACTGTTCTTCCTGCATTAACATATGCCTCAATATATGAGATAAGGACATTAGGGCCTGGTATAGGAAGTATAGCAGATCTCTTCTTGATATTAATATTTCCTAGAAACGATTTATTTTTTCTCCTGACAGTAATGCTCTAAGGTTTGAAGAGATGCTCTTACTGCAATTAGGGGTAAAGCTCATTAAATGTTTTATTCATGTTTACTTAGAAGAAATGGCACTTTATCAACCGCAGAAACTGCATGGATAAGGATCCATGATATTTCAGTTGTTGATTTTTAATTTTGACCCTGTTCTTTCTCCCCTCCTCAGTATTTCAGCTAGTTTTCTATTTAGTCTCACAATACTTCTGCTCAAGTTAGGTATTCCCTATAGGGGAGAGAGTTGGCATTTACTTGACAGACATTTCTAGTAGATAAACACATGGTTATAAGTATATAAAAATCCGTGAGGAAAAAAATTATTAAATTCATTCCAATAGCTGTGTTCAGGCAAGGAATAAAGAAAGGCAAATGGACACATAAGATTTCAATCAAATTTATTTTTTTATTTTAAAATTCTAATAATTTGTAAATTTTCTGTAAACTCTATACATAAAATAGTCATCATATAAGGATAACAAGAATCAATATATTAAAAATTAATAATTGTACAAGCTACTATAAACTATGATATCTTAATGAACAAAGAAAATTTGAGTAAAAAGTAAGGAAATAGGGCCAATGCAATCGTGCAATTCCATTGCAGGCCACCAATCCTGGATTGATCTCTGGAATCACATATGATTGACTGAATATTATCGGAGTGATTCCCAAACACAGAGCTAGAATCAAATTCTGAGCACAGCTGGGTGTGTTCTAAAACCACAAAATATAACCCCAAACTAAAATCACAGAAAACTACAAAATCCACATAAATAAACAAATCTCAATAGCAGACAAAAAGCGTAAAGTAGATCAAAACAGGTCTGTGATATTTCAGCTTTGAGCTGGAATTACATATTGTTAAATGAAACAGACATAGTCCCTGCTTTTTTTCAAGTTCACAGGTTAGGATATTGAGAAAAAATTATACTATAACATAAAAGTTATGATAAGCCCCAGAAAGAAAACTACAAAGCAATAAAATGAGGATGGTCATAGGGAGCAGATTATTTTTTATAGATCAAAGTTTTTAGAAAATGACTGTTACTCAAAGGTTCTCAAGAGCTCATACAGCAGCTTATCTTTAATGAAGAATAACTCTTTGCAGCCTCTTCAGAAGTGAAGAAGAGCAACATGAACAATTTTGGCAATTAGGCATTTGGAGCTTCTGTTATGTGGCAATAGCAATGAAAGGAAAGTATTTTTTAAAAAATACTTAAGCGGGGGCTGGAACGATAGCACAGTGGGTAGGCCATTTGCCTTGAACGCGGCTGACCAGGGTTCCATTCGTCTGCCCCTCCAGCCCCCATGGCAGAGCCTGGCAAGCTCCCCAGTGGTGTATTCGATATTCCAAAAAGAGCAACAACAAGTCTCACGATGGAGACGTTAATGGTGCCCACTCGAACAAATCGATGAACAACAGGAGGACAGTGCTACAGTGCAATACTTAAGTTATGGTGACAGTAGTGATATTCAAAGGAAACAGAACAAGAGCATCACGGGAAAGTGGAATATATAGGAAATAAATAAATAGGAAATGAAAATTAATAGTATACAATTTTCTGACACTGAAGAAGTCACTGAAATAGCAACGACTAAAAAGGTAAAAGGTAAAGGTAAAGGCCCTCCCGTTGATCGTCGATTTGCTCGAGCGGGCCCAGTAACGTCTCCATTGGAGACTTTGCTGTTACTGTGTTTGGCATATCGAATACGTCACGGGGAGCTTGCCAGGCTCTGCCGTGCGGGCGAGATACTCTTGGTAGCTTGCCGGGCTCTCCGAGAGGGGTGGAGAAATCGAACTCGGGTCAGCCATGTTGGCTGCTTGTAAGGCGAACGCCCTACCGCTGTGCTATCGCTCCAGCCCTAAAAAAAGCTACCATTGGCAGCAACGACTAAAAGAACAACAAAAAAGCCAAAGGCTGATTTCTTCTAGATATGAGTCCAAGAACCATAGGTTAGAATTGAACAGGCTATACAGTGGCAGTAAGAGAAAACTGTGGAGCATAGTAGAGATAAGTGTATATGACGCAGATGAATGTGCTGTAATCATTCACAGAAAAATCGAGTATAGTCAACTGTTCATTGAAAACAGGATCATGACTTTTAGGAGAAGAGGAAGAAAGCGAACGCTAGCAATGGCTGTAATTACTTAAGGAATGACTTTCAAAATGATATCTGAAATAGTTTCTAAATCTTAAAGCCTCAATCAGATAATCAAGGAATAGTAAAATAAACTATAGGACTTTGTGAGACAAAAGTAATGTCACAAATTTCATTTCAATTCTTGAAAATTTTTGAGTACTGTCACCACTATTGTTAAATCCAAAATCTGGCGAAACCTAAAACAAAACTACTCTACCATTTAAAATAAAAAGAAAACACTAGGAAAATATATACAACACAATACATATGTGCGTGTAGTTAAAAGTATATTGCTATTAATATGATGGAACTTATAAATCTGTAGAAAATAGATGAGAACTGTAAATGACTAATGAAAGAAATAGGTGATGTAAAACAGATCAAAAGAGTAATAAGCAGAGGGAGAAGGTGCTTCCGGCTTCTACAATTTTAAGAAAAATCCAGCTAAAATAGTGAAATTATAATGTTGCTAAAAGTGAAATTATATACTGATTAAAGTTTTTATACTGGAAGCGATTTCTAAAATGGATGAAATTCATTGTTTATTTGGTCCTGATTTCTAAAAGTCATCTAAAGATTCTATACTCAGCTGGTTCTGACATTCTAGTGCCTACTTATTTCTACCTTTCTCATAAAGTCAAATCTGTGAGCTGAATATCCCTGGTATTATATGAAAGAACAGAATAATTTGAAACAATGAAAAAGAATAAGGTATATTTGCATGTACTGTCATGAAATGATGTGTCTTGGGCAATATTAAGTGAATAAAACAATTAGTATCCATAAGATGACTCCATATTTTATAATTGACACACAACACAAAATTAGCACTATTAAATAAATTTTCTATGCACGGGTGCAGAAAGTATTGGCTGAGAAGGTACACAGCCAAGTACTGAGAATGAATAAGGTTTGAATGAGACAACAGTCTTATTTTGATTTTTTAAAACATTTTCTTCACAAAAACACAACATGTAAATCAGGGTTTTTCTTTTGTACTTCATATAGTCCTGTAAAACTTCATTTAAAAAAATGTTTGAAATAAAATCAATGGTAAATTTACTATATCTGTAAGTTTTTTGTGCTTTGTGGGCAAACCCAGCAAGCCTCAGGGGTTAATCCTGACTTTGTTCCCAGAAATTACCTCTTGTGGTACTTGTGGGGTCATAAAGGATTCTGGGGATAGAACCCAGGTGGGCTGCCTGCAAGATAAATTCCCTACCCAATATATGATCACTCTGGGACCTAACCTTTTTTAAAAAAAGAATAACATTAATTTATTACACACAAATACCAATAGTGTTATTACTGTTCTAATATTATAAATAAGAAACTTGTGGTTAGGAATTTAGCGTTGTTTTTTTTCCCCCCTCAAAGTCCACAATCTCTTTTATGAAGAGACAGTAAATAGTATTATTTTTATACTGAGTAGAGTAAAAAGGTAAGTTTCAAAACACATTCTAGACTCAGGAAAACTAGAGATTAAGACATGTGTTACTTTATCATTTTTGGTATTAATTTTGCTTTAAAATATTTACATTTGGGGGGATGGAGCAATAGTACAGTGGGTAGGGTGTTTGCTTTGCACGTGGCTGACCCGGGTTCGATTCCCAGCATCCAATATGGTCCCCTGAGCACAGCCACAAGTACTTCCTGAGTGCAAAACCAGGAGTAACTCCTGTGCATTGCTGGGTGTGATCCAAAAAGAAAAAAAATACATTTTAAATTATTAGCTTCAAAATCAAAACCTGCTTCTTGGTAATATCTTATTTTATAGAAAAGCAGTCTTTCATAAAATTATTCCATTTATTATAGTTTAAGGCCAGAGAGATGGTGCAGTACTAGGGTGCTTGTCTAGCATGTGACTGAGCAGGATTCGATCTTCGGTACCTCATATAGTCTCTCCAACCCGCTAAGAATAATCCGTGAGAGCAGAGCTAGTATCAAGCCTTGAATCCTTCTTGGTGTGACTTAAAAACAAAACAATTGATGGGGTTTGGTACACCAGTTGGTACTCAGGACTTACTCCTGTTATTGCATTCAGGGATTACTCTTGGTGAGGCTTAGGGGATGATATGCCTTGCAGGAAATAGAACCCAAGTCAACTGCATGCAAGATAAATGCTCTACTTACTGCACAATCATTCTAACTCCCTCCCCGCCCCTCCCCCCCCCAGCCACATACACACATACCGCCAATAAAGACAGACCCACAGATCAATGGAGAGGAGTTGAATATACCGATACAACACTCTAATATATGATCACATAATCTTTGTTAAAGAAGCAAGAAATATGAGATGGAGCAAGGAACACCTCTTCAACAAGTGGTGCTGGACAAAACTGGACAGCCTCATACAAAACAAAAAAAAATGAACTTAATAAATTATAAAGTTCAAATCATAGTCCCATCAGGATATTTTTATACTTTTCAAAGTTATATTTTGAAGATTTGCAAATACATAATCTTTCCACTAAATAATGATTCGAAATGCAGAGTAATTTTTTTCCCACCACACAGCATATCTTCTGGACTGGTAACAAAGTTTGTATCCTCTGCTTACTTGCTATGGCCTTTTTGACAGAATTTTGTGCTGAGTTTGACACAATTCTGGCAATTTCCACTGAACAAACCAAAAAGCACACTGAAGTGGTTAAACCTCAACATAATCTAGAGAATAGATATTTTTTTTCTATTCCACTTAACTACCACATAGTGGTAGCACTGTGGCATTGTCCTCCCGTTGTTCATCGATTTGCTCGAGTGGGCACCAGTAATGTCTTCATTGTGAGACTTGTTACTATCAAATATGACATGGGAGCTTTCCAGGCTCTGCCGTGTGAGTGGGTTACTCTTGGAAGCTTACTGGACTCTCTGTGAAGGACAGAGGAATCGAACCCGGGTCAACCGCGTGCATGGCAAATGCCCTACCTACTGTGCTATCGCTTTGCCCTGTGCTAATTCTCCACCATGCCTATCCTCATGGTGTAGTGACTAATATCTTTAAAACTCAACTTCCTCACCGATCAAATGAGAGTGATCATTCTATAAATCTGAGAGTTCTTCAGGGACTGTTGTGAGGTTTAAATGAGCTTTACATGTAAATACCCTGTACAGTCACCAGCACAGAATGAGCACACAATAAGTACTTGCCACTGTAAACAATGAAATTGAAATGACAAATAAAACATATAGGACATTATAATTTAGATATTATTGATTCTAAAAACAAGATATTAAACAGAAATCTGTGCTAGATTTCAGTCACCTTTAAAATGAGTTGGTAATAAAATCAGTGATGATAAATTTGATTGCAGTGAGAAATTTTTTATATACTCAGGAGTAGACAGCTGTAACTGTTTAAGTAAACAGTAAACTTCAGAATTCCCAAGCTAATAATTTATATGCTAATTACAACTAAATCTGAATTAGAATATATGCAGAATTAAAAGAGGTTTCCAACATTCCACTTCTTCATCTGAAAGGACTATTATCTATTCTTAAATTTTAATTTCCAGAGAGAGAGTACTGGTGTTAAGGTGCTTGCCTTGCCTGCAGCTGTCTTTGGTTTGGATCCTGGGACAATTTATGGTTCCTGAGAACCTCAAGGAGTGATCCCTGAGCCAGGAGGAAGCACAACGTACCAAGAGGCATGGCCCAAAGCCACCTTCTTCAAGTTTAAACAATAAAAGACAACGTATGAAAATTTCATATTCATATTTAATTTTATTTATTCACATTTTAAATTTCAGTTGGCCCCCTTAGGCTTATCTGAATTCAAGAGATCGTCTGTACACTGCTCGATGTAACTCCCCCAAATAAATTAAGTGTAACGTTTAAGGCAATAAATGATCCATTTTTACATCATCTGGATATCTTCTATTTTTAATTTGCAACAATTAATTAGAAGTTAAAATGTGATGTCTTAGAATTCGATGAGACACAAAGATTTAATAACCCAATTTATTATCTTGCAAATCTCTTAGTGCAATAAGGAAAACATAATCTACCACTGCCAAATTTGTTAATGCTGATTCATTAATCACACAGATAAAATTAGACTCCATTAAATGTGAAGTATTATTTTGATATGCAAAGTTTGTCTTTGAAGAAAAGTGTGTTCATTGTTACAAATGAGTAAGCAACCATTCTGTATTGTGTGCCACTTACTCAGCTGAAGTTTGATTATCATAGCCATAATACAGCAGACAGTTAGTTTGCTTTGCTCCTTTTATATTAATAAAATAGTCCAGTTTTTGTTGATATGTTCTATAGTTAAGAATATTTGACATGCTTTGATGCTGCTAAATGCCATACTCATCAAGAGAGAGAATGGATATCATAAAGAGAAGAATGAAGTTTATTCAGCACTAAATTGTTAAGGGGCCTTAAAAATTAAAGCTTTGTTACAGGGGAATCAGATCATATCACAAATTGAAGTTAAATGTGAAATAATTCTTTAAGTGTGAATGATTAAATGATTAAATGGCTTAATCATTTAAGTGTGAGCTCATTTAATCAAACATTTTTTTAGTGACAATTTCTCTTTTTGGACTCTTATGTTCATGTAGACTATGAAATAAGTTGATCACCACTGTCAATTAAATTTAATCACTCTTTGTTCTTTTTCTTTGTTTATACTCATAACCTAAGTCACTATTTTAGTAAACTCTGGTCTTTAAATGTGTATTCAATTTCAGTATGAAAATAAGGGAAGTTCTAGTTTAGCTTTTAAAATGATCAAAACTGAAAACAAAAACTTGAGAGGCACTATGGATGGTCAGGGATATCTTAAAACATATCTTAAGGCACTATGTGCCTTACTAAAAAAAAAAGCATAATTTATACAGTCCAGAATATTCACTCTCAAGCTACCCAAATACTCTCAGCTTAGAGTTTGGTGAAATCAAATGCTCATATAAATACTGCAAGACAGTAGTAGAACAGAAGGCAATTCACAACTGCAGAGCATTTAGTTGTATAATATATCTTCAGAAGTTCTGACAACGTTCCTATGCAGTAAGCGCATCTACCACTTTGAAGATGAAGAAAACAGTCTGACAGATGCTGCAAAATTTATCTATTTTCTCTGTTTGTCACTGCCAGTGTGGCCCAGGAAAACCTGATTCTGCAGGACCTGAGCAGCATCACATGCTCAGCCCCTTGCATTGTGACTCTGACCTTGTTGGTTGAGAAACCAGGAAAGGGGATCTTCTACCACCACCCAAAACCCTGGAGGATCACTCCACATCTTAGAAGCTGCCTCGAATGCTGGGGGAAAAGGCAGCTCAGATAGAGAAGGGACCACCAAGTAAAGGGTGGTAAGAGAGCCAGCTCAGGATGGGAGATGCAAACTGAAAGTAGACTATAGATTGAACATGATGGCCACTTAATACCTCTACTGAAAACCACAACACCCAAAAGCAGAAAGAGAGCAAAAGGAAATGCCCTTCCACAGAGGCAGGGTTGGGTGGAGGGGACGGAGTTGGGGTGGTGGAAGGGATGCTGGGACCACTGGTGGTGGAAATGGGCACTGGTGGAGGGATGGATACTCAACCTTTGTATGACTGAAACACAAGCATGAAAGTTTGTAAGTCTAACTGTACTCCACAGTGATTCACTAATGAAAAATTAAAAAGAAAACACCAAATAAAGCTTCACTAAATGACACACGTCACCTTTATATTTTCTGAAAGTGCAGAGGTCTCATTGTTTGGATCCTAGTTATACAGTCATCATATTCAGAATATTAATATGGCTAAGAAAATTAGCTAATAAAATATGGAAAAATTATTAGGGTATACTATAAAATAATTCTAGACACAGAAATGTATTCTGTAAATTATATCCCTTGGACTCCAGCCTAAAGATATAAATTATTGATTTTAAAAGATATGCATATAGCTATGTCCATGGCAGTGATTTTTCAGTCGTTTCGATATGGAATCGACCATAGGGCCCAGTGAAGTATCCGTATATAAAATGGATTTTTCAGTTATATCAAAAGATGAATATCTTTTACTCCTCTACCTCCACTACCCAGCTGCTGCCACGATCCACGCCACTATCTAGACTGCGCAGCTGCAAGCGGCCGCATAACACATCATATGACACTTACTACCCATTTTCCAAGATTACCGCAACATATTTGATGGGGTTCAAATATGGTTTGAACCATGGGAACAGCTGCAAGGGTAATTTGAGGCCGCCCTAAAAGCCTCTATGCCTCTTAAAGAGCGTGGCAAGCTTCCGAGAGGATCCTGCCCCCACGGCAGAACCTGGCAAGCTATCTGTGTCGTATTTGGTATGCCAAAAACAATAAATACAATGGGTCTCATTCCCCTGACCCTGAAAAAGCCACCGATACGGCAGCATTAAGAAGGAAGAGGAAGGAGAAGCTGATAAAATCTCAAGGCCTAACTAGGCTGCCAAAATTAAAAAGGACAAAAATGAACAAGACCCTCCATGGTAACTCACAGTTCCAGAAGGCCAAATCTATTTGGACATGGGAGTCTCCAGGTGGACAGTTCCACAATGAAATTGACCATATCATATTTAATCCATGGTTTTGCCTGACTGATGTCACTGTCGTCCCAAAATTTCAAATGAGATAGGAACACCTTCTCCTTCGTGCAAAATTCTACTTCACAGAACAGGGAGAAAGGGCTGCAAAGTTTAAGAAGAGAACTTTCAGAACGACCACCAACTGGGAGCTCTTTGGCACCATTGCAGCAACATGGGAAGATGCTGTCGTTGATAACACTGAAGAGGAATACGACTGACTGGTTCAGCACCTCCATGGTTGTGAGAAGAATACAGAGAGAGAGAGAGAGAGAGAGAGAGAGAGAGAAAGAGGAGGGGGGGAGATAGCCACAACAAAGACGCCTGTCTTTGAAAACGCTTGAACTCATTCACCAATGTGGCTTAGCGCAAGCCTCAGGCAACTGCAAGAGAACGTCTGAACTCGCAAAGCAGTGCAGAGAAGTGTTAAAGGAAGGCCTCAAAGAGAGAAGAGCAGCAGTGTTGGCAGAGGCAGCAGAAGCTCAGAAAAGTACTTGCAATGCCTGTCTGTCCTTTGCCAACTGCAAGAACAAGATAACTGCTTCCGGTGTCCTGATGGCTCTTATCACATCTTCTAGAAGGACAATGATTATTCATGACTTCTACTTGGATCTCTTCGATAGCCACATATACATACCAAATTCCGCATGATGGATATATTGTTCCCAAGGTTCTCCTTTCCAAAATCTGACATGCCATCTCATCAGTAAAGAAGCGAACATCACCTGGCCCAGACAACGTCAGACCTGAACACCTGAAGAAGCTGCTATCCGTACTCATCAATACACTGGCTTGGCTCTTCACATGCTACCTGTCTGAATGCAAGGTTCCGTCCCAATGGAAAGCCAGTAGGACCATTCTACTGTACAAGAAAGGAGACATCCATGACATTGGCTACTATCGCCTGATCTGCCTGTTGTCTGTTATCTACAAGCTGTTCACTTGAGTCATTCTGAATAGGATTGGCAGAACACTAGATGAAGGACAACCCATGCGAGCAAGCCAGGTTCCGCAAAGGATTTAACATGATCGACCATATCCGCACGGTGACCAACCTCATTGAGGTTTCTCGGGATTTCAAGATACCGCTCTATCTAACATTCATTGATTTAAAGAGGGCCTTTGATTCTATTAAGACTGAAGCGGTCATGGAAGCCTTAGGCAAACAGGGCGTTCAAACTCATACATCAGGATTCTCCATGAGCTGTATTGCAGATTCACTACCAGGACCTCACCATTCTACAAGGAAGTGATCATCCATGTCAAGAGAGAGGTTCAGCAGGGTGATATCATTTCACCGAAACTCTTCAGTGCCACCCTCAAGAATATATCATGTGACGACTGGAATGGGAAGGAATGGGAGTGAAAATAGATGGTCGACAACTACACCATCTCTGTTTCATTGATGATATTTTTCTAATAACACAAAACATTAGCTAAGAGGCATAAATGCTGGCCAACTTTGACCGTGAGTGTGGAAAGGTCAGACTATAGTTGAATCTCACAAAGACAATGTTCATGAGAAACAGTCTTGTTTCTGATGCTCCATTTGCTCTCAACAGAATGACCATCTCCGAATGCAAAAGTTATTTGTACCTAAGCCGAGAAATCAACATGACGAGTGACCTGGCACCTGAGTTGCGCAGGAGGAAGAGAGTGGCTTGCAATGCCTTCAAGAGCATTGAAGAAATAGCTAAGAGGATGAAGAACATCTGGCTTCAGGCACATCTCTTCGATTCCACTGTTCTTCCTGCATTAACATATGCCCAGAGACCTGGGCCCTACGAAAACAGGATGAGAATGCTATTCAGGTCTCTCAAAGAGGAATCGAAAGAGCTATGTTTGGAGTATCACACTTCACTCAAGTGAAAGAAAGAATCCAGAGTTCTGACTTCTGTTGATGGTCAAGAATCAGAGACGCTGTCTTGTTTGCCAATGTGTTGAAAATCAGATGGGCTGGACACGTAATATGATTTGGAGATGACTGCTAGACTAGAACCATTACCGACTGGATTCCACAGAATGTCAAAAGATTGCGTGGCCACCCACCTACGAGATGGTTAGGCTTCTTCGTCAAGACCCTGATCAATCTGTTTGAGTCTCTTCATGTTCCTGGAGCGAGCAAACTCCATTGGGCTACACTAGCATGCAACAGGGACAAATGGAGACGTTACTGGTGCTTGCTTGAGCAAATTGATGAGTAACGGGATGTCAAGTGATCAAGTCATTAAAAGATAAAATATTGCCTTTTAATGATATATAGAATAATTGACAGAAATAATACTTAGAGGAATGTCAGAATTTGATAAACAGGTACTTGTAATGCACTCATTTGTGCAATATAAGGGCTATAACTTGTCCATTGACAATAAACCTGAGTGTTCGAGAAGATAACTAAGGTTGAAGAAGGGGTTTGGTCAGGAAGTGTTGGATGAATCTTGCCACTTGTTGATAAAAATGATATGGAAACATTATACTGCTAAAACATCTACACCCTTGCAAATCAATGTTACTACAATTTTAAAATGTTTTAAAAGAAATTTATAGTATATACTCTATAATAGGTTGTAGGAGCTAGAATGATAGCACAGTAGGCAGGGTGTTTGCCTTGCATGTGGCTGACCTGGGTTCAATTCCTCCGTCCCTCTCGGAAAGCTCGCATGCTATCGAAAGTATACTGCCCTCACAGCAGAGCCTGGCAAGCTCCACATGGTGTAATCGATGTGCCAAAAAACAGTAATAACTCTGACAATGGAGACGTTCCTGGTGCCCGCTCAAGCAAATCGATGCACAACTGGAGGACAGTGCTACAGTGCTACAGTGCTATAATAGGTTGTTAAATGTGGGACTATAGTCTAGTATTTCTGGTAACAAAGTCAGAAAAGGAAAGTCGTTCAAATTTTTAATTCAAGCAGTTCTAAGCAGTGAATTCTGAGAAAAGGCTTATTTAGTCATTTCTTGTGAGGCTGCTAATGAGTGTATGACAAGTATAAACATTTTTCCCATGATAAATATAAAATTACATACAAATTGCATAAATGTTTTCAGTTGGTTTATACATGGGTGTGTAAGATTAGAAATGTTTGAATTGAACAGGAATAAACCAACCACTTCACCCATTAAGCTTTCCCTTAAGGTTAGTACTGTCATTAATTTAAAGGGGTGCTTAGATTATGATAAGTCCATTGACTTCTTACGTAATATTGGGGAAATTGTTTAACCCCTCTGTGCTTCAGTTCTACCATCTAAAACTTGGGAATGTTAATACTAATGCAGTTAGAATTAAATTTAGGATTGATTAAAGTAGAAAATATATTTAGTTTGGTGCTTCAATCCAGTTAATTCTCAATAAAGGCCCTCCCGTTGATCGTCGATTTGCTCGAGCGGGCCCAGTAACGTCTCCATTGGAGACTTTGTTGTTACTGTGTCTGGCATATCGAATACTCTCGGTAGCTTGCCGGGCTCTCCGAGAGGGGCGGAGGAATCGAACTCAGGTCCGCCATGTTGGCCGCGTGTAAGGCGAACGCCCTACCCGCTGTGCTATCGCTCCAGCTATTCTCAATAGCACCTATAAAATTATGAATGTATTTATAACATGAAAGATATCCACTTTAGCTGAAACCATCTGGTTACAGAAAAATAAACCATAAAATAATAATGTGAACTGTTTTATAGCTCTATGGCATGTGTACCGGGAGGCAGAAAATTGAAATCATCAGAATTGACTGAGAATGTAAAACTCTTATTAAATATTCTTGTAATTATTTCTCTTGTGTTTTTTAAAAAATACCCGTTTTGTTTCGGAAAATAAATTATTGCAAGAATTTTGAGAAGCATCTGATCTATTTAAAAATTCAAATCGACTAACGAGTAAAAACTTTTGGAAAAAATAAATTTTCTTTACTTCGCACCTTTCTTGGTCACTGTCACTGTCCTCTTGTTCATTGATTTGCTTGAACGGGCACCAGTAATGTCTCACAACAAATTGTGAGATTTGTTGTTACTGTTTTGGGTATATTAAATACGTCATGGGTAGCTTGCCAGGATTTGCGTGTGGGTGAGATACTCTTGGTAGCTTGCTGGGCTCTCTGTGAAGGGTGGTGGACTCAAACCTGGGTCTGCTGAGTGCAAGGCAGAAGCCCTACCTGCTGCACTATCGCCCCAGCCCATCTTTCTTAGTAACGTAGCATTTTAGTACAACATTTTGGATTTTTCCAATGACCCATTTCCCCTTTATAAAAACGAGCAAGCAAAATTGATTTAGTGTAAAAAATAAATTGCTCACTCAGGTTTCCAGGTTTAAAATGGAAATATTACTTAGAGGAATCGAACTTGGGTCGGCCATGTTGGCCGCTTGTAAGGCAAACGCCCTACCCGCTGTGCTATCGCTCCAGCCCTATAATTAAATAGCAATCTAAAAGTGATAACTACAAGATACATTTATCAATCCATTAAATATATTGGGTTAGTTTTCCTATTTGGTTTCAAGCACAGACTACATAAATGGACAGTTAAAAGCTATTTTTTTTTACTTACTTGGGGGCCATGCCAAGTGGTGTTTAGAGGTTATGTCTGGCCCAGGTTTAGCCCTTAGTCATGCTTAGGTATTACCACAGATTTGAACAAGGCCTGGCCTATGCATGGCAAGTGATTTATTTCACGTCCTATCCCTCTAGCCCCTGAAGACAATTTTAATTATGTTGATTTATTTTTTAGGTTGGGGGGTCCATGGTGATGCTTAGTTTTTACTACTAGCTCTGCCCTCAGGAATTCCTCCTGGTGGTGCTTGGGAGACCATAAGAAATGCCAGAAATCAAACTTGATTGGTCATGTGCAAGGCAACTGCTCTACCCACTTTGCTATTTCTCTGCCCCTGTTCCTGAAAATGTTTATCTGAGTAATGAAACAATTTTTATGTGATTATGTACTCATATATCTTTACATATATATAAATTATATATGTGATTATATATACACATAACTTTACAAAATTGTGTAATATAATTTTATATATTACCTACTATAATATATTTAACTCCAACAAAAACTAAAGTCAGCTTTGTGGGAAATTGCTCCCTTCGTTACGCACACCAAGGACAGAACCTGAATAAATAAATTTAGAATAGTTTAGATAATGGGAGTCTGTAAATACACAGCCAAGTAGGAAACTTCTGGCTTCCATAATTTTAGGTTACCATAACCTCAAAGCAATACATTGAAAACTTGTCTCTCTATATCCAGTAATAAATATTCAGCCTTAGTTCCTAAAGCATATGTTCAGTTCTGAAAAATGACCCAAGTAATGGGAACCAGACAGCATAAATAAGCCAAGTAGCCCTTTCTCAGAGCTGTTAATGATACCTTGCAGGCTGATCTATCACTGTTTCTACCTCATTGTTGTAGATCACTTTGCAAGACAGAGTTAAAGATTCAGTCCTCTGGGCTCAATGGGGGAGGGGCAACAGAGCTCCTCTGCCTGTTTCCCCCACAAGTCTCCAGCAACCCAGGGGTCATGCCCATCAGCCACCTCCTCCCGCACCAAATCATCTCCTCATTGGCCACCATTCAGATCACATGGCTTTTTCTCCTGGAACGGAGCAACATGAAGCCCACCATAGCCATGTCACGGACTTCTTGCCAGGCTGTTTCACTCAGGGTGCCCCAGAGAGGGGCGGATGAGAGTTCTCCCTGCCCCAAGGGACCCAGTCCTGGCAGCTGAAGATCTCCAAAATCCAAACACCACCACGTTCAAGGCCATTCCACACACGCTTGGGCTGAGCCTCATGAATGAGTGATCATATTCCTGGACTGCACTGCCACATTTGTGGCCATCGTGAGACACTCCCTACCCATTCTCCGTAAGTACCACACCACATTTGATGGGGTTCAAATAATAGGCAACAAATCATAGAGGGAAATATATTATAAATATGCATATATACATATTTTCAGATTATATATATATGAAAGCTCACATAACTTTAACAACATGTTAGTTATATTCTAAAGAATGTCTTAATGGTGGCTGCCAAAATAGAACAATCTTCACACTGTTTCCTCTATGGATACTCTTTTGAAGGATTTTCATAACAGACAATACGCAATATATTATTTTGTGCTTTGGGACAGGAATTGGGGCTTGGGAAAGTGACATCCCAAATTTGGTGGTGGGAAGGTGTAATGGTGGTGGGATTAGTGTTTGAATATTAAATGTAATCAAATATTGTGAACTACCTTATAAAACAACAACAACAAAAAAAATAAAAAAGATTCAGTCCTGTCCGGATCCATCCAGGTTCAAGGGAAGGGATCCATCATACAACTTAGTGTAGAGTTATGTTTGTAACTTTTAACAAGTGGATTCAGGTTTTAGGAAGCCAAGAAGAAGAAATTCTTTTGGAGCAGAAGGCAGTTAGGGGAGTTCAAAAGGAGGACAGGTAGGTAATCATTCACCAAGGTAAAACATGTAGTGGTTGCTACTTTCATTATTTCTTATTTTCCTTCTAAGATTATTGTTAGAGTCCATTCTTGTGTTGATACCTGTCTTGTCCCCTTTAACCCTGCTTATCTCTCAGCGTTTCTTCATCAAATTTTAATTTATTCTTAGTTTGGGATCACTGATGACACACTCATTGCCTTATAACCTTTCAATCTCCTAGCCATCGTTTTCTGGGTGACATTTACCTGCACACCTCCTAGGTTGCTGCTTAAGTGACTGGAGATATAGAAGAGCGATAGATAGATAGATAGATAGATAGATAGATAGATAGATAGATAGATACATAGATAGATACATAGATAGATACATAGATAGATAGATAGATAGATAGATAGATAGATAGATAGATTGACTTTCACATGCCCGACCCAGATCCAATTTCTGGCTCCCCACAGGGTCCCCTAAGCAGTATAGGAGTGATCCTTGACCGCAGAGCCAGGAACAAGCCCTGTGCACAGGCCTGTATGGCTCAAAAACAAAGCAAACAAAAGTAAAACATGAGCAGAAGATAGATTTATTCCCTTTTGCAACAAGGTAGATGGAATAGGAGGGATTTTTGCTAATTAATCAGAGGGGAAAACAATATGGGGGAGATAATCATTTTACTCATCTGTGGGATATAGAGAAGAGAGAAGACAAGACCAAGGGTAGGCACGTCCCTGGAACGAACTCCAGGCTGAGGTTATGGAAGGAGAGAATGAGACTCACAGCAGGGAGAGGGCTCCATAAACAGTGGTAGGTTAGAGTAGCAACTATTTTTAACAGTACAAGACAAACTTATGAGGTATATGCAGTCAGAGGTTGCATATCAAAATAATTACTTTGATGAATTACACGAGATACTTAAATTCACTTCTATAATTGGAATTTCAACTGTGTACAACATAAACTCTGTTACCCTGTATAGACCAGTATAGAGAACGATAACAGTTATTTATGTATGGCATCTTAAGTTGGAATCTACTTCATATTATATTTTAGTATTTGTCTGCTTCTATGATGCCTGCTGCCTGTTGTATCTCAGATAGTACCAATAAGTCAGAAAAGCCTCACAATTAACAAGATTGCAAATGCCTGCGCTCAGAGTCAGCTGTTACTTTACTTGTACATTTCACATAGCACTGGAGCACTGCCCTCCTGTTCATCAATTTGCTCGAGCAAGCACCAGCAACGTCTCCATTGTGAGACTTGTTGTTACTGTTTTTGGCATATTATATATGCCACGGGGAGCTTGCCAGGCTCTGCAGTGTGGGTGGGGTATTCTTGGTAGCTTGCCGGGCTCTCCAAGAGGGATGTAGAAATAGAACCTGGGTTGGTTACATGCAAGGCAAACGCCCAAACTGCTGTGCTATCACTCCAGCTCACATCTCACATATGAAACATGAAAATTAAATAAATTATAAATATGAAACCTTAAAATTGAATAGAATATTATCTAGAAATAGTGTCTCATTGAACATAGGATGAAACTGAGTCCCAGAGAAATCAGGCAATTCACCAAGTGTTCTAGTAATACTTTGATATAATGATTTTAGATTCCTCCACAATGTTTTTCTAAGACATATATATATACATATATATACACATATAAAGAATAGGTTTATATTGCTATCTCAAAAATAGTCTTTTTACCTTCAAAAATATTACATTATCCCAATTCATACATACAAATTCTTGGAAACTTTTTAGGGCTAATAATGATTTCTAATATTAATTTTTAAGATGCCTGATTTTTAAATATTGTTTTAAGTTTTGGAATGGAGTACAGTTTATTTTTCTTGAGACAATAGAGTACTTGTGAAGTAAAATTTGAAAACTGAGGGAAAAAATAAAACATTTCTCTACATAAAAATTCAGTTTAGGGATGTATATGTGTACATGTCAAATATTTTAGCTTGAATAAGGAGTCTTATAACAGAATTTATATTTACTGATAAAACAAAAGATATGTGTTTTATAGTATAAGTTTAAAATAGTTTGTCATTACCTTGAGATTATGATTCACACTTAAAACATTTTAATATATTCTTAATCTTATTGCAATGAAATTCATCAATTTTCAAAATTGTGTACTCACTGATTTAGAACAGGTGTGTAGGCTGTTTTATCCTCATCAATGATAGTGACCATTAGTGTAATAAGTTGTGGCCAAAAATCCAAATTTTTGGTAGTTGGTCCTTGATCTTCTTTAGGGATTTCCTGTTTCTTACTCTGCTCACAAGTTCACAGGACATGCAAAAGAAAAGTTGAAATATTAAGATTTTAGTTAAATGTCACTAATGGAGAGAAATGTCAGAGTTATGTGGTAATGGAAATACTCTAAGATTATATATTCTAGTTTCAGTGAAATCGTATCACCCTGCTGAACCCCCCTCTTGATATGGATGATTACTTCTTTGTAGAATGGTGAGATCCTGGTAGGGAATCCATAATACAGCTCATGGAGGATCCTGATGTATTGAGTTTGAACGTCCTGTTTGGCTAGGGCTTCGATGACCACTTCAGTCTCAATAGAATCAAAGGCCTTCTTTAAATCAATGAACATTAGACAGAGCAGCATCTTGAACACTCAAGAAACTTCAGTGAGCTTGGTTATTGTGGGACTATGGTCAATTGTGCTGAATCCATTGCAGAACCCGGCTTGCTCGCATGGTTGTCCTTCATCTAGTGTTCTGCCAATCCTATTCAGGATGACTCGAGTGGACAGCTTGTAGACGACAGAGAACAGGCAGATTTGGCGATAGTTGCCAATGTTGTGGATCTCTCCCTTCTTGTACCATAGTACAGTCCTTCTGGTTTTCCAGTGGGCTGGAAGCTTGCATTCAGACAAGTAGCGTGTGAAAAGCCGAGCCAGCATATTGATGAGTACCAGCAGTAGATTCTCTAGATGTTTGGGTCTGATCTTGTCTGGGCCAGGTCCTGTTTGCTTCTTTACTGACGAAATGGCATGTCAGATTTCGGAAGGGAGAACGTTAGAAACGACATATTCATCCGGTGGAATTTGGTATGTGGGCAGGTGGACTTGGCTATCAGGAGATCTGAGAAGTCATGGATAATCTTCTTCATTGCCCTTCTGGAAGATGTGATAGATCCATCAGGCCATTGGAGGGCAGTCATCTTGGTCTTGCAGTTGGCGAAGGACAGACAGGCGATGCAAATGCTTTTCCCGGCTTCTGCCGCATCTGCCCAGCACTTGCGCTCTTCTCTCTTTCAGGTCTTCCTTTATCAAAATTCACCGAAACCCTTCAGTGCCACCCTCAAGAACATCATGAGACAACTGGAATCGGAAGGAATGGGAGTGAAGATAGATGGTCGGCAACTACACCACCTCCGCTTTGCTGATGACATCTCTCTAATAACACCAAAGATTAGCCAAACAGCATAAATGCTGGCAGACTTCAACCATGAGTGTGGAAAGATTGGACTATGGCTGAATCTCATGAAGACAATGTTTATGAGAAATGGTCTCATTCCTGATGCTCCATTCACTCTCAATAGAACGACCATCTCCGAATGCAACAATTATGTGTACCTAGGTCGAGAAGTCAACATGATGAATGACCTGGCACCTGAGTTGCACAGGAGAAAAAGAGAGACTTTGAATGACTTCAAGAGTGTTGAAGAAATAGCTAAGAGGTCGAAGAACCTTTGGCTCCAGGCACATCTCTTTGATTCCACTGTTCTTCCTGCATTAACATATGTCTCAGAGACCTGGGCCCTAGGAAAACAGGATGAGAACGCTATTCGGGTTTCCCAAAGAGGAATCAAAAGAGATATGATTGGAGTATCATGTTTCACCCAAGTGAGAGAAAGAATCCGGAGTTCCGACCTCCGTTGAGAGTCAAGAATCAGGGATGCTGTCTCGTTTGCCAAGGCATCGAAAATCGCATGGGCTGGACACATAAAGCAATTTGAAGACGACCGCTGGACTAGAGCTGTTGCTGACTGGATTCCATGCGACGTCAAAAGACCACATGGCCACTCACCTATGAGATGGTCTGACTTCTTCGTCAAGACCCTGAATGACTGGTTTGAGCCTCTTTGTGTTCCTAGAATGAATAGACACCATTGGGCTACACTAGCACGCGACAGGGACAAATGGAGACGTTTCTGGTGCCTGCTTGAGCAAATTGATGAGTAATTGAATGTCAAGTGATCAAGTGATATATATTCCGAGGAAAACACTTAAATTATGCATGTAGAAGTTGCAAGGGGGGTAAGATTGTATATTTTTGGCATATTTAACACAATTAAAAATCTCTAATTGTGGTGGATGTGTAATTGAAATTCTATGCTTAAGTCTTATAATAATTAATTTCAATATTTGATAATTATAATATGTTATCATGCATATAATTTCAATTACACATTCACCGAAATTAGAGACTTTTAATTGTATTCAATATGCCAAAAATAGTAACAATAA
Source organism: Sorex fumeus (assembly GCF_029834395.1). Classification (NCBI taxonomy): domain Eukaryota; kingdom Metazoa; phylum Chordata; class Mammalia; order Eulipotyphla; family Soricidae; genus Sorex; species Sorex fumeus. Next base: position 11,045,212 of record NW_026606086.1, on the reverse strand, counting down.
CGGGTCTCATTACCCTGACCCTGAAAGAGCTCCCAATACGCCATTGGGCTACACTATCACACAATTCAGATGAATGGAGATGTTACTTCTGCACGCTCAAGCAAATCTATGAACAATGGAACCACAAGTGACAAGTGATTATAATAACTGTTATAGCAATAATATTGTAATCATATTGTAAACAAAAAATTTCAGTCAATAAATTAAAAAAAATCTCTGAATAAGAGTTTTGGTTCATATGGATTCACTACTAAGTTCCAATGAACTTTCAAAGACTTATTATGCATATTTATCAGCCTTTTACAAAATATTGAAAAGATAAGAATGCTTCCTTATGTCTTATATGAAGCCAACATTACCATAGTACAAAACCATATATAGTACAAAGAAACACAATAAACATTGTCCATGATGAATATTGATGCAAAATCTTCAACAAAATGTTAGAGAACAGGATGCAACAATATACAAAAGAATCATGCACCGAAATCAAGTGGAATTTACTCCAGAGATGCAATAATTATTCAATATATGCAAATAAATTAATAAAATATAACATATCAAGAAAAGAAAACATTAAAATAATAATATCATGTTCATTGCCTCACTGTTCACAATAGCCAGAACCTGGAAGCAACCAGAGTGGCTGAAAACAGAAGACTGGTTAAAGAACCTTTGGTACAGAATTCCAAACAGGTAGAGCCCGCCCCCAAGGGCCTGGGACCCTCTCTGGGCATGCACAGCTAGATCCAACTCCTAGAAAGCCGTTTTTCTCCCCTGATCTGCGCGGGACGGGCATGGAGACCCAGCTCTGGGCAACAAAGCTGAACGGTTCCAATTCCAAACAGGTAGAGCCCGCCCCCAAGGGCCTGGGACCCTCTCTGGGCATGCGCAGCTAGATCCAGCTCCTAGAAAGCCGGTTTTCAATCCCTGATCTGCGCGGGACGGACACGGAGGCCCAACTCTGGGCAACAAAGCTGAATGGCTCCAATTCCAAACAGGCACAGCCCACCCCCAAGGGCCTGGGACCCTCTCTGGGCATGTACAGCTAGATCCAGCTCCTAGAAAGCCGTTTTTCTCCCCTGATCTGCGCGGGACGGGCACAGAGGTCCAGCTCTGGGCAACAAAGCTGAACAGCTCCAATTCCAAACAGGTACAGCCCACCCCCAAGGGCCTCGGACCCTCTCTGGGCATGCACAGCTAGATCCAGCTCCTAGAAAGCCGTTTTTCTCCCCTGATCTGCGCGGGACGGGCACGGAGGCCCAGCTCTGGGCAACAAAGCTGAACGGCTCCAATTCCAAACAGGTACAGCCCGCCCCCAAGGGCCTTGGACCCTCTCTGGGCATGCTCAGCTAGATCCAGCTCCTAGAAAGCCGTTTTTCTCCCCTGATCTGCGCGGGACGGGCACGGAGGCCCAGCTCTGGGCAACAAAGCTGAACGGCTCCAATTCCAAACAGGTACAGCCCGCCCCCAAGGGCCTCGGACCCTCTCTGGGCATGCACAGCTAGATCCAGCTCCTAGAAAGCTGTTTTTCTCCCCTGATCTGCGTGGGACGGGCACGGAGGCCCAGCTCTGGGCAACAAAGCTGAACGGCTCCAATTCCAAACAGGTACAGCCCACCCCCAAGGGCCTCGGACCCTCTCTGGGCATGCGCAGCTAGATCCAGCTCCTAGAAAGCCGTTTTTCTCCCCTGATCTGCGCGGGACGGGCACGGAGGTCCAGCTCTGGGCAACAAAGCTGAACAGCTCCAATTCCAAACAGGTACAGCCCGCCCCCAAAGGCGTCAGACCCTCTCTGGGCATGCGCAGCTAGATCCAGCCCCTAGAAAGCCGGTTTTCACCCCTGATCTGCACGGGACGGGCACGGAGGCCCAGCTCTGGGCAACAAAGCTGAACGGCTCCAATTCCAAACAGGAGACGTTCCCAACACCTCGGTCAGTGCCAGGGACTCTTTCCGGAGCCACGGCCGCTAACGCGGCCACAAAATATTTTCCCACTACGTATGCCATAGGAACCATAAGCTACCTTCTTAGATGGAAACGTCTCTATTTTAGCTCAGCCACTAGAAACACAGTAGCCAATAACTCATAAGCCTATCTTAACTCACACTGCATATCAAGCAGAATAGTAACACTGAACGTGAAGGACTAAACCACACCTCTCAGAATGGTAAAGCAACGCAAAAGCCCACCAAACTTTCATATGGAAGAGTCTAGCCCAGATGACACCAACAGTACTGTAGTGTTAGACAACCTCTCTGACAAGGAATTCAGAAGGGAGCTACTTAGGATGCTTAGGGAATTAAAAGAAACAATGGAAAGCAATGCCAATAGAAGACAAGAGGATCTGAAGGCAGAAATGAGGAAAATGCAATCAGAAATGTCAGACCTGAAAAATCTCGTAGGCGAATTGAAAAGCTCAGTGGAAGGCCTCAGCAGCAGAGTAAGAGCTGCTGAGAACAGAATCAGTGAGCTCGAAGATGAAGTTCAGAGACTCTCCAGAAAAGAGCAGAAAATGGAAAAGAGACTCACAATTCGAAGAAAGAAATCTCTTACAAAGGAGCATCCTTAAAATTCACAGCTGATTTTTCTGATGAAACCCTCATGGCCCGAAAACAGTGGTGGGACATAGTAAAAAAACTCAATGAAATAAATGCCTCCCCAAAAATACTTTTCCCAGCAAGACTCTCATTCATAATAGAAGGAAAAACACACAGTTTCACAGACAAAGAACAGCTCAGGAACTTCATAGACTCAAAACCATGGTTTCAATAACAACTAAATGGGCTACTTTAAGGCAAGAAAGGCCCCTCAAATACACCAAATTTTAACAGAACAATGAGACAAAATCCCATAACAATAATCTCTCTCAATGTCAATGGGCTAAACTCACCAATTAAAAGACATAGAGTGGCAGGATGGATTAGAAAATTGAATCCAACATTCTGCTGCCTGCAAGAAACGCATCTCAATAGTCAAAGCAAACACAGACTCAGAGTCAAAGGCTGGAAAACAATCCTACAGGCAAACAGCTCCCATAAAAAAAGCTGGGGTAGCCATCCTTATATTAGACCACATCGATTTCAGAGTGTGGAAGGTTATAAGAGACAGTGAAGGCCATTTCTTATTGATCAAAGGATCTGTACAACAGGAAGAACTTACAATAATAAATGTATATGCACCTAATGAGAGACCAGCAAAGTACTTAAAACAACTACTCATAGATTTGGAAAAAGACATCAATAGTAACACAATACTAGTGGGAGACTTCAACACTGCTTTGTCACCTCTTGATAGATCAACCAGACTCAAGCTTAGCAAGGACATACTTCATTTGAGGGAAACAATGGAAGAAAGGGAATTAGTAGATATATACAGGACACTTCATCCACAAAAAGCTGAATACACATTCTTCTCAAGCGTACATGGAACATTCTAGAAGATAGACCACATGCTGAGCCACTAAACATGCCTCCATAAAATTAAGAAGGTAGAGATTGTATCAACAATCTTCTCAGACCATAATGAGCTGAAATTAGAAGTAAATCACACACAAAGACAGAAAACTAAATCAAACACCTGGAATTTAAACAGTGCACTATTGAATAATGAGTGGATTAGACAGGAAATCAAAGAGGAAATCAAAAGATTCCTAGAAACGAATGAAAATAAGAACACGAGTTACCAAAACTTATGGGACACAGCAAAGGCTGTGTTAAGAGGAAAGTTTATAGCTCTACAAGCATTCCTCAGGAAGGAGGAGCGAGCACACATAAGTAACCTAACCTCACAGCTTAGGAGCTTGGAGAAGGACCAAAAAAAGGAGCACAACCCGAACAGGAGAAAGGAAATAATAAAACTCAGGGCAGAGATTAATGAGATGGAAACCCAAAAAACAATCCGAAAGATCAATGAAACCAAGAGCTGGTTCTTTGAGAAAATTAACAAGATCGATAAGCCTCTAGCAAAACTCACAAAGAAAGGGAGAGAGAAAACCCTAATAAACCGAATCAGAAATGAAAAGGGGGTCATTACAACAGAAACTACAGAAATTCAGAGGATCCTCAGGGAGTACTTTGAGAAGCTTTATGCCACGGAACATCAAAACCTCGAGGAAATGGATAAATTCCTAGACTCCTACAGACTCCCAAGGCTGAACCAAGAAGACCTGGAATACCTGAACAGACCTATCACCATCAAGGAAATTGAAATGGTAATAAAAAATCTCCCCAAGCACAAAAGTCCTGGCCCGGATGGATTCACTAGTGAATACTTCCAAATCTTTAAAGAGGACTTACTCCCAATGCTCTTTAAGGTTTTCCACGAAATTGAAATATCAAAAACACTTCCGAACAGTTTCTACGAAGCAAATATCACACTGGTACCAAAAGCAGACAGAGATACCACAAAGAAAGAGAATTACAGACCGATATCCCTGATGAACACAGATGCAAATATCGTTAACAAACTACTAGCAAATAGAATCCAACTACTCATCAAAAAGATCATACACCATGACCAAGTAAGATTCATCCCAGGGATGCAAGGATGGTTTACCATTCGAAAATCAATCAACATAATCCATCATATCAACAAAAGAAAAGATAAAAAGCATATGATTATATCAATAGATGCAGAGAAAGCATATGACAAGATCCAGCACCACTTTATGATGAAAACCCTAGCCAAAATGGGTATAAGAGGGGACCTTCCTCAACATAATTAAAGCCATCTACCACAAGCCTACAGCAAGCATCATCCTCAATGGGGAAAAACTGAGAGCCTTCCCTCTAAGATCAGGGACGAGACAAGGATGCCCACTCTCTCCACTGCTGTTCAATATAGTACTGGAAGTACTTGCAATAGCGATTAGGCAAGAAAAAGATATTAAGGGCATTCAGGTAGGAAAGGAAGAAATCAAGCTCTCACTATTCGCAGATGATATGATACTCAGAGAACCCAATAACCTCCACCAAAAAACTCCTAGAAACAATAGACTCGTATAGTAAAGTTGCAGGTTATAAAATCAATACCCAAAAGTCCATGGCTTTCCTATACGCAAACAGTAAGAGAGAAGAAAGCAACATGAAAAAAAACAATCCCGTTCACAATTGTGCCCCAGAAAATCAAGTACCTAGGAATCAGCTTAACTAAGGAAGTAAAGGACCTGTACAAAGAAAACTACAAAACACTACTTCCGGAAATAAAAGAGGACATGAGGAAATGGAAAGATATCCCCTGCTCATGGGTCGGGAGACTTAACATTGTCAAAATGGCAATACTACCGAAAGCATTGTATAAATTCAATGCAATCCCTATAAGGATACCCATGACATTCTTCAAGGAAATGGAGCAAACACTCCTGAAATTTATATGGAACAATAAGCCCCCACGAATAGCTAAAGCAATTCTTGGGAAAAAGAAAATGGGAGGAATCAACCTCCCAAACTTCAAACTGTACTACAAAGCAGTAATAATTAAAACAGCATGGTACTGGAACAAAGGCAGAACTGCAGACCAATGGAACAGGGTTGAATACACTGACATCTCCCCTCAATCATATGATCATCTAATCTTTGATAAAGGTGCAAGTAATGTGAAGTGGAGTAAGAAAAGCCTCTTTAATAAATTGTGTTGGCATCACTGGACGGCTACATGCAAAAAAAAAATGGGCTCAGAACTCTGCCTAACACCATGTACAAAAGTAAGATCAAAATGGATTAAAGACCTCAACATCAGACCAGAAACCATAAGGTACATTGAAGATAAAGTTGGCAAAACCCTCCATGACATTGAAGCTAATGGCATCTTCAAAGATGCCACGCCACTGGCCGAGCAAGTGAAAACAGAGATAGATAAATGGGACTATCTTTAACAAAGAAGCTTCTGCACCTCCAAAGAAACAGTGACCAAAATACAAAGATAGTCTACAGAATGGGAAAGGATATTCACCGAATACACATCTGACAAGGGGTTGATATCCAGGATATACAAAATACTGGTTAAACTCCACAAGAAGAAAACATCCAACCCCATCCAAAAATGGGGCAATGAAAGGAACAGAAACTTTCTCAAAGAAGAAATCCGAATGGCAACAAAGCACATGAGAAAATGCTCTACATCATTAATCATCAGGGATATGCAGATCAACACCACAATGAGATACCATCTCACACCTCAGAGACTGGCCCACATTCAAAAGAACAAAAGCAACCGATGCTGGCGTGGATGTGGCGAGAAAGGGACACTTCTTCACTGTTGGTGGGAATGTCCACTGGTTCAGCCCTTCTGGACAACAGTATGGACGATTCTCAAAAAATTAGAAATTGAGCTCCCATTTGACCCAGCAATACCACTCCTGGGAATATATCCCAGAGAGGCAAAAATGTATAGTCGAAGTGACATCTGCACTTGTTTGTTCATTGCAGCACTCTTTACAATAGTCAGAAACTGGAAGAAACCTGAATGCCCAAGAACAGATGACTGGTTAAAGAAACTTTGGTACATCTACACAATGGAGTACTATGTAGCTGTTAGAAAAGATGAAGTCATGAAATTTACATACAAGTGGTACAATATGGAAAGTATCATGCTAAGCGAAATGAGTCAGAAAGAGAGGGATAGACATAGAAAAATTGCATTCATATGGGGGATATAAAGTAACAAAATATGAGATTAATACCCAAGAATAGCTGAGATCAGCACCAGGAGGATTACTCCATAACTTAGAGGCCAGCCGGGTATCCTAGAGGAAAGGGCAGTTCAGATAGAGAAGGGAGCACCAAATAAAGGATGTTTGGAGGATCCTCCCAGGAGAGGAGATGCATGTCGAAAGTAGACTATGGACTGAACATGTTTGCCACTCAATGCCTCTTTTGCAGACCACAACACCCAAAAGGAGAGAGAGAACACAGGGGATTGCCCTGCCACAGAGACAGGGGGGGATGGGGGGATGGGGGTGGGAGGGATATTATCCATGGTGGTGAAAAATGTTCACTGGTGGAGGGATGGGTATCTGATCATTGTATAATCGAAACCCAAGTACAAAAAATTGTAAATCTACAACTGTAAAAAAAAAAGAAAGAAACAAACAAACAAAAAGAACGTTTGGTACATCTGCACAATGGAATACTATGCAGCTGTTAAGAAAGATAAAGTCATGAAATATGATTATAACTGGATGGAAATGGATAGTATCATGCTATGTGAAATGAGTCAGAAAGAGGACAGACATAGAATAACTGCACTCATTTGTGGAAAATAAAATAATATTGTATGAGAGCAACACCCAAGGACACTAGAGACAAGGGCTAGGAAGATTGCTATTTGGTTGGAAACTTGCCTCAGGAGTTGTGGGAGAAGACAGATGGGATAGAGAAGGGATCACTAAGTCAGTGATGGTTGGATGGATCACTCGGGATGGGAGATGTGTGCCAAAAATAAATAAAGGACCAAACATGATGGTCTCTCAGTGTATGTATTGCAAACGATAATGCCCAAAAGGAGAGAGTCTCAGTATATGTATTACAAACGATAATGCCCAAAAGGAGAGATAGAGAGGGGAGGGAGGGAGGGAGAGAGAGAGAGAGAGGGAGAGAGAGAGAGAGAGAGAAACCATCTGCCAGAGGGGCAGGCGTGGGGGAGTTGGGGGTGGAGGGAGGGATACGGGATATTGGGGACATTGGTGGTGGAAAATGTACACTGGTGGAGAGATGGGTGTTTGATCATTGTATGACTGAAACTCAATCATGAAAACTTTGTAACTGTATCCCACGGTGATTCAATAATAAAAAATCATAATATCATATTATTAAATGTGATACAAGTTTGAACAAGATTTGACATCCATTCATGATAAACAGCATCAACAAAATAGAGACAGAAAGAGCATCCCTAAAGATAGCAATGGCCATTTGCAACAAATCCAAGTTAACATAATATTCTATAATAAAACCTGGGAGCCTTCCTTCTAAGATCAGGTACAAAGAAAGGAAGCCCACTTTCTCCATTAACGTTTAATGCACTTTCGAAAATCCTTTCCACATTATCAGGCAAGAAAAATAAATCAAAGGGATTCAAATCAAAAGGGACTTAAAACTATTACCATTTGTAGATGGGATGGCACTATATATATAAATTCTTAAAAAGTCTGCTAAAAATCTACTAGAAACAATAAGTTAATGTGCAAAGTATCAGGCTACCAAATTAAAGCACAAAATTTGATGCATTTTTATATGCAAGTAATAAGCTAAAAGTTTAGGAAATAATAAAAATAGACAACCACATTTATAAGTGTCCAAAACCAGAGAGATCATACAGCAGATGAGTGATTTCCTTGTGTGCTGCTGACATGGGTTTGATCCCTAGCCCAACATGTGATTCTCCCAAGCACCATCAAGAGTGGTTCCTGGATACAGGATCAAGAGTAAGCCATAAGTAAATAAATAAAAAAATAAATAAAATGGTATCGCAAACATCTAAGAATCAACATTTTAAATTTACTTTTTAATTTTTGAAACTTTCAAATTATCATTTTATAATAGTTTATATTCATGTTCCTGTTTCTAGATTTTTTTTGTTTATTTTTGGGCCACACCCAAAAAATGCTTAGGGCTTTGCTCCTGATTTGATGAAGTCAGGAATTATTTCTGGTGGAACTTTAGGGACAATACTGGGTGCCAGGATTGAACCCAGGTTGCCTGTGTGCAAGGCAAGCACCCTACTCACTGTACTGTCTCTTTAGCACCTGAGTTTCTAGTATTGATGTACAAAATTACTGTACACCCCACCACTGAAGTGCTCACACCCACCTCCTCCATGGCACTTCAACCATATATTCTCTCTTGTAAATTTTCCTTCTCTTTTGTCCCTCTCCCCACTATTAATTGACAATTAGGGTTTTAATGCATATTGTTACCTTCCTTACTACTACCACATGCACAAAAATTTTCACTATGTTCCTTGCTACTTCCTGTAAAGCAAGTATCCCCTCACACCCCCCAAATTCTGGCTCTCTTAGGATTATGGTATTGAGTTTTTTTAATAATTGATGTTATCTATGGAAGATGAAATATTTATATGCCTAGACTATGGGTCACTACTAAAAAAAATAGAACTGGCGACCCTAAAATTACAAAATGTTTCAAATTCATGGGTTGGACTAACTAAAATCTTAGCTAAAGCATTTCACTGATTAATGAAATCCTCAATCAAAACTCCAATGACATTCTTCAAGCATTTAAGACAAACACTATTAAAATTTTGCAGAATAATAAAGATCACTAACAGCTAAAGCAACTTTGAGGAGAAAGGATGAGTGGTATTGTATTTTTCGACATTGAGTTATAATATACAACTATAGTAGTTAAAACTGTGTGGCATTGGAGTCAAAATAGACTCTCAGGCTAGTGAAACCGAATTCAGAGTCCAAAGATAAACCTCAGGTCTGTGGACAATTAATCTATGAGAAAGAAGGTGGGAGTAGGAAGTGGAACAGGAAAAGTCTCTTCAAATGGGGCTGAGGAAATTTGATATCCATATGAAGAAAATAAAACCTGAAACTATTTTATACCATTCACAGATGTTCAGAAACGGTAATTCAAAATGGATTGATTGAGAACCTCAAAATTAACTCAAAATACATAAAATACAAGGAGGAAAACACAGGCAGATCTCTACGGATACAAACCCCAAAATCATCTTCAGTGATTTCACGTCAGTGTCAGAGAAAACAAATGAACAAACCCCAAGCAGTGGCATTACATCAAGAAGTTTTTGCATGGCAAATAAATTCAGAATAGGGTCCATTTAAATAGAGAAACCCTGCTACATCTACATAATGGAATACTATGCAGCTGTTAGAAAAGACAAAGTCATGAAATTTGTCCATAAGTGGATAGGCTGAAGAACCTGCCATCAGTACTCATCAATACACTGGCTCGGCTTTTCACTCGCTACCTGTCTGAATGCAAGGTTCCGTCCCAATGGAAAACCAGCAGGACCGTACTACTGTTCAAGTAGGGAGACATCCATGACATTGGCAACTATCGCCCGATCTGCCTTTTGTCTGTCATCTACAAGTTGTTCACTCGAGTCATCCTAAATAGGATTGGCAGAACACTAGATGAAGGACAACCATGCAGGCAAGCAGGGTTCCGCAAAGGATTCAGCACCATCGACCATATCCACACAATAACCAAGCTCATTGAGGTTTCTCGGGAGTTCAAGATGCCGCTCTGTTTAACGTTCATTGATTTAAAGAAGGCCTTTGATTCTGTTGAGACGGAAGCGGTCATTGAAGCCCTAGCCAATCAGGGCATTCGAGCCCAATACATCAGGATCCTCCGTGAGCTCTATTGCGGATTCACTACCAGGATCTCACCATTCTACAAAGAAGTGATCGTTGATGTCAAGAGAGGGGTGCGGCAGGGTGATACCATTTCACCGAAACTCTTCAGTGCCACCCTCGAGAACATCATGCGACGACTGGAATGGGAAGGAATGGGAGTGAAGATAGATGGTCGGCAATTACACTACCTCCGCTTTGCTGATGACATTGTTTTAATAACACCAAACATCAGCCAAGCGGCACAAATGCTGGCTGACTTTGACCGTGAGTGTGGAAAGGTAGGACTACAGCTGAATCTCATGAAGATAATGTTTATGAGAAACAGCCTTGTTCCTGATGCCCCATTCGCTCTCAATGGAAGGACCATCTCCGAATGCAACAGCTATGTGTACCTAGGTCGAGAAGTCAACATGACAAATGACCTGGCACCCGAGCTGCGCAGGAGGAAGAGAGCGGCTTGGAACACCTTCAAGAACGTCGAAGAAATAACTAAAAGGACGAAGAACCTCCGGCTCCGGGCACATCTCTTTGATTCCACTGTTCTTCCTGCATTAACATATGCCTCAGAGACCTGGGCCCTACGCAAACAGGATGAGAATGCTATTCAGGTCTCCCAAAGAAGAATAGAAAGAGCTATGCTTGGAATATCACATTTCACTCAAATGAGAGAACGAATCCGGAGTTCTGACATCCGTCGAGGATCAAGGATCAGGGACGCTGTCTCATTTGCCAAGGTGTCGATAATCAGATGGGCTGGTCACGTAATGAGATTTAAAGACGACCGCTGGACTAGAGCTGTTACAGACTGGATTCCAGGGGATGTCAAAAGACCGCGTGGCCGCCCACCTACCAGATGGTCAGACTTCTTCGTCAAGATCATGAACGATCGGTTTGAGGCCCTTCATGTTCCCGGAGCGAACAGATGCCATTGGGCTACACTAGCACGCGACAGGGACAAATGGAGACGTTACTGGCGCCCGCTCGAGCAAATCAACGACTAACGGGAAGTTAAGTGATTAAGTGATTAAGTGAAGTGGATAGGCATGGATAGTTTTATGCTAAGTGAAATGAGTCAGGAAGAGAGGAACAGACATAGAATGACTACACTAATTTGTGGAATACAAAATAACATAGTATGAGAGTAATACCCAAGGACACTAGAGACAAGGGATAGGAAGATTGCTCCATGGTTTTTAGTAGCCTGACTCATGAGCTGGGGGAGAAGGCAGCTTGGAAAGAGAAGGACCACTATGTCAATGATGGTTGGAGGAATCATACAGGAGGAAGATGTGTGCTGAAAATAGACAAAGGACCAAACATGATGAATCTATATGTATTGCAAACCATAATGCCCCAAAGTAGAGAGTAAAAAAAAGATAGTGCCAGTGGGTGGGGTGTGGTGCAGGTGGCCTGGTACTGGGGACATTAGTGGTGGGAAATGTGCACTGGTGTACCGATGTATATTTGATCATTTTATGACTGAAACTCAATAAGGAAATCTTTGTAATTATATCTCATGGTGATTCAATAAAAAAATAAAAAAGAAAGAAAGTAAATAGTACAGTAAGCAGGGTGTTTTCCTTACTTGTGGACGACATGTGTTCAATCTCTGGAACCCCATAAGATCCCTGAGCCCCACCAGAAATAATCATTAAATTCAGAATTAAGTGTGTGCCCTGAGCACTACTGGGTGCAACTCAGAGCAAAAACAAACCCTTAGAATAAAATTAAAATACATCTTTATAAGTGTTATAAAATATTTTACATCATGAATCAGGTAATAATCTAATAAGTGATATAATAATGAAACATCAACATCAAACATCAACAATAACAACAAAACAATCACTGTATCACTGTATCACTGGCATCCTGTTGTTCATTGAGTTGCTCGAGTGGGCACCAGTAACATCTCCATTCGTCCCAGCACTGAGATTTTAGCAGCCTCTCCTTACTCATTCTTCCCAACAGTGCTGTATTGGAGGCTCTTTCAGAGTCAGGGGAATGAGATCCATTACTGTTACTATTTTTAGCATATCTAAGAACAACACAACAATAGCTCCATCAAATAATGGGTCGTGGAGATTATTAGACACATTCCAAAAAAAGACAATATTAATGGAAAATAGGCATAGGGAATTTTCCAGGGTTACTATCAAGGAAATGCAAATAAAAATAACAATAAGGTATCATCTCACACCAATCAAATTGGCATTTACTAAAATGATTGGAAAGAACCAGTGTTGGTAGTTTTGGGATTAAAAAGGAGCCCTCATCCACTGTGATGGGAATTTTTGGTTTAACTTCTAAGAAAAACAGAATGGAGATTACTCAAAACAGTGATCCAGCAATCTCACTTCCCTTAAAACTAAATTAGAAGCATTAATCTGGAAAAATGTATGCACAATAGTGTTTTTCACAGTGTTTAGCCAGGATTAGCAAACAACCTAATGTTCGATAGCAGATGAATGGAACATAAAGTTTGGTATAAATATACAATGGGATACTATGGAACCGTCAGCAAAGATAATGTCATGCAATTGCTGCAATATGAATGGAACTGAAATGTATCATTTTATGTGAAATAAATCAGTGGGAAAAGGAAAATACCAGATGATCCCACTCATCAATGAAATATAGAGAGGCAAAACAAGGGAATAGAGAGCAGTGAACAATGACAAACTCTTGGCCTTACATTTGAAACTGATTACCATGCAGTAGGGGAAATAATGGGTGAAAGAAGATCAGACAATATATTGACATGAAGATATTGGTAGAGTGTTGTGAGCACTTTGCCGGTGATGATGGGGTTCACTAAATTTGAAAATCAATACTGTAAACTTTAGAACAACTGGACTCATGTAATTTAAGTTATAATAAAAACAATGTAAAATACTCAGAAACAGTATATGACTACTCCTGAGTAGTACGTATCTAGGAGATACATACGGAATACTTTCCCTATTCCATAAATGTTGCCTGACCAGCATACTTCTTTATAACACTTCAGATGTGAAGTGAAATTTCTGCCTTTAGATATGTATTTCAGAATGCTTCCACTATCTAAAACAAACCATTACACATATTACGTGGGGATGGGAGAATGATGATGCAGAAAAATATATTTAGTATGATTAATTTCTATTTGTTTTCAAATAAAATAAGATGCTACCTTAATGTAGAGATTTATTTTAATGGGTAAAACTGTCAAGAAAAATAAAAAATTATCAAAATATGTTTCCAAAGATTTATTTCTGGGGAAAAAAATGCTATCAGGATAAACTCTTCTTTGAGTTATCTCCCCAGTTCTTAAGTTAGCTACTTTTAAACATGTATGTTCACTGTTTTATATTTCAGAGATTTTTAATTAAAATAATTAAGATAATAATCTGGACTTACAAGGAAAAAATAAGTTGATTATGTCTGTATTATTAGCAGATAATATGTACAAATGATATAGAGTGCATTAATACGAAATACTACCATTATTAAAGAGTCTTTAATTTAAACAAAACTGTAGTAAAGCCGTAGACAAATAAATCCTGTGAATGTGATAAATACATGTAGAAATAAGATTATGAATATCAGACAGAATTTAAGATCCCACACTTAATGACATCACATCAACATTTTAAAATTTCTTTTCTGCAAGATAGGGCACACTTGGTAATACTCAGGGGTTACTCCTGGCTCTGCACTCAGGAATACCTCCTGGTAGTGGTTAGGGGACCATATGGGATGCTGGGGATTGAACTCCGGTTGGCTGCACGCAAAGCAAACTTCCTCCCTGCTGTAGTGTAGCTCCTGCACACATCAACATTTTTAAAAATGTGATTTCTTATCCAAAGTAGATCAGTGTTGGTTCTTATTGAAAATAGGCTAGGGAGTGCCAATAAATCTCAGACAAGATAAGGTAACAAACATGCTCAACTAAAGTTTGAGACTGGTTGTTCATGTTCATTAATTTGGGAAATTAGCAAGTTGTCTTATTCATAAAAGACCAAATGAATGAATAATGTGTGGAAGATGGGGACTGTATGTGTTTTATTGGACATAAGGGCCTCTCTTCAGAATATATTTTTTAAATAATTATAATAATTCCAACTAGAGAAGTTAATGGTTAAAAAATACATTTTATGAAGAATGAGTATATAAATGAGAAATTTAGTATTAAAGAGATATTTTTAAGTTTTCTTATACCTATGAGAAATTTTGGTGCATGAATCTTGTTCAGATACTAAGGTTGACTTATTTTTAATATAAAATAAAAGCCAGTAAGTTTTAAATAGTCTCTGAAAACCAGAGACACAAAAATGTGTAAATGAAAACAAGTCAAGATGTTAGTTAGAACGTGGATGGGTTTCTGTTATACACCAATGCAAAATTCATTTAGCAAATAAATGTAACTTGAAATTAAAAAAAAAGATGTTAGTTAGAAATCAGAATGACCAGAAAAAAAAAACTACACCAAATTCCTCTTTTGTCAAAAGCAAGGCAGACAGAAATGTGAGGATTAGCATTTATGTGTCTGCAGACATTGTCACAAGATAAAAATGTCAGATGTCTCAGAGTTTGAGAGTGGTGACTTAAGATTTCAAGTCTTACTTTCCTCTAGGATCAATCACATGTAAGCAAGCTGTTGTCTATAATGCTTAAATGTCTATATTTCACTATAAGACTTTTTTCATTTTTATGTAGTGAACAGAAATCATTTGCAGATAATTTAGAGTTCAAAATTTAGGTCAGACTAATCAAAAAACACAGTTACAAGACCCTTGCTTTTTCTAAAAGAGACTATTTTTCAATGTTTAACGGTCATTTTAAATGGGGTGAGTATATCAGTTCACTTATATTACTAACTGGAAATAGTACTTACTTCCATTACTAATGTAAAAAGATGTAGCAATTCCCCACACTCACCCTTAAAAGGATGGATTACTGTAGAGAGAGAGCAATGAAAGTAGTTCACATGGCACTAAATAAATATTGTAATTAAAATGGCAACAGTTAATTCCACAGCAGTGCAATAATGGATCAGTGATAATGGCACAGGAAAACTCAAGGACAGATAATAAGTACAACCAATGAGTTCTTAAGAAACAAATTTTGCCAATTACTTCTTATCAGCTTTGTAAACACACAGAGATTATGTAATCAACACTAACTGAAGACACTTGACTTGTCAGAGTTTCCATTATAACAAACTCAAATTTTATTTCTTAAAAGAGTAGAAAAAAGATATGAATGCAGAAATGAGAAAACTACAGTAAAAAAGAACAGAAATGCTAGGGAATATATATAAAACAAAACTCAATAGATAGTCTGAGGGAAAAAGATCACTGAGCTCCATGATGAGATATGGAAAACCTGTAGAAAATAACCAAAGACAGGGCTAAAGTCTGGGGAAAAAAATCAGCATACCAGATAACTATGGGGTGAATTCCATGGAGAACAGGAAAGCAAATCTGATAAAGAACCACTAGTTAAAAAAATCAGATAAGAACTTCCCAGAGTTGAGGAGTGCAGGGACTTCAAGAGGCCTGAGGGGTCCTAATGCAAAAAAATCTACCCAAATAAAAAATCTCTAGGACACATCATTCTCAGAATGACAACAGCCAAGGCTAAAGACAGAATACTGAAAATAACAAGATAAAAGAGTGAATTTGCATACAACAAAACACCCATAAGATTCACAATATGTCTATCAAATGAGACTTTAAAAGCCAGAAGAGAATGGTAGGTAAATATAAAAATAAAAAAAAAATCACAGAAATGAACACGTCATGAACAATACTCTATCCAGCTAGATGATCTTTCAGAATTAAAGAACACTTCATAAATAGGCAACAGTTCAAGAAGTTTGGGTACTTGAAATCAGTTTGCAAGAAGCATCAAAGGAGCTTCTATAAAAGTGAAGATAAACCTCTCAGCACTTTGCCATTGAGTATCACATTCATTCATGCAGTTTATGGCTGCCCTCAACTTAAAAGAGCTTAAGAAAAGTCTGCTTATTTTTAGCTGGCTAAGGAATTTTAAACCTTTTTGGTGTATTTATGCTTCATTTGCATTGAATGTTCTATGTATGTGAAGGTTATATTTTTACATCTATATAGATTTTTATTACAATATTTTCTTTATTACTATTACTTAAGCATCATGTATTATATATGTACACCCACAACCCCCCACAAATAGGTGTATATTTCTGGATCTGCACTCTGCACTTAGGAATTATTCCTCTTGTTGCTCAGTGGACCATTTGGGGTACAGAGAATTGAACCTGGGTCTCCCACTGTACTATCTCTCTGTTATATTTTATAATGTAAATGTTAGATATATAAGTTAAAGTAAATGTTATATTTAATATATTATTAAATATATAGTGGCTGGAGTGATAGCACAGCGGTAGGGCGTTTGCCTTGTACACAGCTGGCCCGGCCGATCCGAGTTCGATTCCTCCGCCCCTCTCGGAGAGCCCATCAAGCTACTGAGAGGATCTCGCCCTCACGGCAGAGCCTGGCAAGCTACTCGTGATGTATTCGATATGCCAAACACAGTAACAACAGTCTCATGATAGAGACGTTACTGGGCCTGCTCAAGCAAATCGATGAACAAGGGGAGGACCGTGAAGAAGACCATGAACAAATAATTATTAACACTGTAGTACTGTCCTCCCATAGTTCATCGATTTGCTTGAGCGGACCCCAGTAACGTCTCCATTGTGAGACTTATTACTGTTTTTGACATATTGAATACACCAGGTAGAGCTTCCAGGCTCTACCGTGCGGGTGGGATACTCTCAGTAGCTTGCTGAGCTGAGAGGGACAGAGGAATCGAACCCAGGTCGACTGCATGCAAGGCAAATGCCCTACCTGCTATTTTCTGACATAAAAAGCCTATATTCCTTTCTAAGGATAAAACACACTTTTATACTCATACCTTTCCTTAAAATTTTCTTAATTCTTCTATTTCACTAAATTTTGTATTTGTTATATTTAGCTATTTCATGCTAATTTGAAATGTATTAGGATAGAATTATTATAATTATAATTGGCATAGAACTATGCTGTGGCACTGTAGCACTGTCCTCCCATTGTTCATCATTTTTGCTCGAGGGGGCACCAAGAAAGTCTCCATTATGAGACTTGTTGTTACTGTTTTTGGCATATCAAATACACCACGGGGAGCTTGCCAGGCTCTGCTGTGTGACCAGGATACTCTCAGTAGCTTGTTGGGCTCTCCGAAAGGGACAGAGGAATCGAACCCGAATCAGTCACATGCAAGGCAAACCCCCTACCCACTGTACTATGACTCCAGCCCGTAAAATTATACATACTATTAATTTTAAAATTTATATATTTTTGAAATTTTATTATCTTATTTTTCCTTTGGAGAACCTGGCAGGCTACCAAAAGTATCCTGCCCGCACGGCAGAGTCTCGCAAACTTCTCAAGTCGTACTCAATATGCCAAATACCAGTAAGGTCTCATTCTCCTAATCCTGAAAGAACATTGAAATGGCTCTTTTAAAATCTCAGGGCTAGAAAGAAGGAAACATTACTGGTGCCTGCTCGAGGAAATCGATGAACAACAGGATGATTATGATTGTGATATTTTTGAAAAATGAAAGATTTTGTTCTTGAATAAATTGTCAACTTAGTATTGGGCTGGAGTGATAGCACAGTGGGTAGGGTGTTTGCCTTGCACGCAGCCTACCTAGGTTCGATTCCTCCGTTCTTCTCAGAGTCTGGCATGCTACCTAGAGTATCCCACCAGCACTGCAAAGCCTGGAAGCTCCCTGTAGCATATTCGATATGCCAAGAATAGTAACAACAAGTCTCACAGTGGAGACTTTAGTGGTGCCCCTTCGAGCAAATCGATGAACAATGGGAGGACAGTGCTACAGTTCTACTATAAAACATATCCAAGATTAAATGGAGGAGTTGGCTGGGAGGTCACCTTCAAGACACTGGTAGAGCAAAGAGATCACTCTCTTGATGGGGACAGTATGGGAATTACATATACACGAACAGTATAACTAGCAGTAGTATAAATCCAGGCACCTCAGTCAAGATAGTTAAAAATGTCATTTTAATAATATGAAATAGCACAATGCGTAACTAGAACGCATAGTCAAGATCTCTTTTCCTTTTGAATTTTTTCATCTTTTTTATAAACCTGAGTTGACTAATTGCAGTGTCACTTTTCTTCATTGCTTATCCACCCATCAGAGAAGTAACACATTAATGAAATTACTATGAACAAAAAAGAAATGCAGGGAGAGAAATTTAACTAGTTTTGTAACTAGATAATGAATTTGCAAATAACCCAAAGGAGTTGTAGCTTCTTTATACCCTCTCTTTAATTTTACAGCTGATAGCACCCATCTAGAATTTCCTTCTGGATTTATCGATTCATTGAGTAAACATAAAATTACTAGTGCATTCTTGAAAGTGTGTAGTGTCTTATTAATGCTTGAATCATTACTTAGGAGTTTAGTGTTTACATGGGGAACATTATGATCTAAATAGTCAATTATCAATTTAATTGTAAATGTGACTGTTGTGCTAGATTGCCAAAACCAAGTAAAGAATGAACTTTTGCAAAAGTAGGATTTTTGTTAGTTTTTTTTTAAAAAAAATCCACGTTTACGTAAACTTAAATATTTATATCTCAAACTACCAACATTAAAATTAAAATATATTGCCCTATCATCAAATAATGACTGACACTCAAGTTTCAACATCTTTTTAAAGAAAAATTTTCTTCTTTTGTTTGTTTTGTGAGGGTCTCTTAAACATTCTAAGAGGTACCAAGGGTCAGTCCTTATATATTCCACCAATCCAGTCAGTGGTGCTTTAATGCTGGAGCCCAAAGATGCAGTTATGTTAGTGTTCTGGGAAACCACCAGCATCTCCTTGGCCATATATGGAGGAATGCAAGTCCATACCCTATATATTTAGAAACCATGTAGTGCTGGGTATGGAACCTCATATTGTTTTCTTGACTCTGCCTAGGAATCCTTCCAAAATCACATAATTCATTTTTAAACTTACCTTCTGGATATAAAACACAAGGATGTTCAATTTTATCAATTAGACAACAATTTTATTTTTCATTATTTATAAATCTGGAAAATACTCTCAAATATATACAATGACTCATCCTTTATCAACAGGGTAGTGAAATGAATCTATAAGAACTCATAAGAAAATATATAAGAACTAGAAGCTTCTTAGTTTAATATAGTTCAATTTGTTTATCTCTGTTTCCGATTGGTTGGTCAGTGGCATGTCATCTTTGAAGATAGCATTAGCCTCAATATCATGGAGGTTTTTGCCGATCTTGTCTTCAATGTACCTTATGGATTCTGATCTGATGTTGATGTATTTAATTCATTTTGATCTGACTTTTGTGCATGGTGTTATGTAGGTAGCTTCTGCACTGAAAAAGATACAGTGACCAAAATACAAAGACAATTTACAGAGTGGGAAAGGATATTAGCCCAAAACCCAACCAATAAAGGGTTGATATCAAGGATATACAAAGCACTGGTTGAACTCCACAAGAAAACATTCAACCCCATCAAAAAATGGGGTGATGAAATGAACAGAAACTTTGTCAAAGAAGAAATCCGAATGGCTAAAAGGCACATGAGAAAATGCTCTACGTCTCTAATCATCAGGGAGATGGTGGGGGGATGGAAGGGTGGGAGGGATAATGGGACACGTGGTGGTGGAAAATGGGCACTAGTGAAGGGATGGGTACTTGATCATTGTATAACTGAAACCCAAGCACAAAAATTTGTAAGTTTACAACTGTACCTCATGGTGTTTCACTAATAAAAACTTTTAAAAAATGAGATATCATTTTACAGCAGAGACTGGCCCACATCCAAAAGAACAAAAGCAACCTGTGTTGGTGTGGATGTGGTGTGAAAGGGACTCTCCTTCACCGCTGGTGCAACTGGTGCAGCCCTTTTGGAAAACAGTATGGACAATTCTCAAAAAATTAGAAATTGAGCTCCAATTTGACCCAGCAATACCACTCCTAGGAATATATCCCAGAGAAGCAAAAAAGTATAGTCAAAATGATATCTGCACTTGTATGTTCATTGCTGCTCTGTTCACAATAGCCAAAATCTGGAAAATCCCAAGTGTCCGAGAACAAATGACTGATTAAAGAAACTTTGGTACATCTACACAATGGAATACTATGCAGCTGTTAGAAATGATGAAGTCATGAAATTTGCAAACAAGTGATTCTACACGGAAAGTATCATGAGAAGTGAAATGAGTCAGAAAGAGAGGGACAGACATAGAAAGACTGCACTCATCCGGGTAATATAAAGTAACAGAATGGGAGATGAACACCCAAGAATAGTTGAGATAAGTACCAGATGGTCACAGCAGCACATGTTGGGGGAAAAGGCAGGTCAGATAGAGAAGGGAACACCAAGTAAAGGGTGTTTGGAGGACTCGCTTGGGATGTGAGATTCTTAGACTACAGACCGAACACGATGACCACTCAATTACCTCTATTGCAAACCACAACACCCTGAAGAAAAGAGAGAGCAAAAGGGAATGCCCTACCACATAAGCGGGGTGGGATGGTGGGGTTGAGGGGGAGAGGGCTACTGGGTTCATTGGTGGTGGAGAATCGGCACTGGTGGAGGGATGGGCCCTTGATCACTGTATAACTGAAACCCAAGCACGAAAACTTTGTAAGTCTACAGCTGTACCTCATGGTGTTTCACTAATAAAAAATAATATAAAATAGCCAAATAAAAATAAATAAAAAAGAAAATATGTAAGAACTAGATTAGAATCACAATATTGAAAGATAGGACTGAAACAGAAATGTTAAATCAGTCTGTCTAATTTACATTGCATATTCACTGGGTAAACTCACTTTGGTTAGGAAACTATACAAAGTATTAACAAACCACTTCACAAAGGACACAAAATTTGATTCGCTCATAGAAAGGAGGTCTGATATTTGAGAAGCTACCAAGAAGAAAGGATGAGTTTTTCTTAAATACATCTTGATTCCCTTGGTCTTATTCCAAACTGAAGTGTTTTAGTGAACAAAATTTTCATAGTTCTAAATACTAGGGCTGTGATTTCTAATTTGGTGGCCTCTAGCCACATGCAGTTATTTAAATGCAAAATAAATTTGAATTTAAAAATTCTACTGGGAAGAGCTGTCATAGCTCAATTCACAGTCTGAGAAGAAATGCTCTAAATTGAACAGACGCAATACAAAAATGGACCCCAAATCAAGACAAAGATAATGAAAACTTTATGGTTTTCATTTTTGGTTTGTTTTTCATTTTTGAGACATACCTAGTTGTGCTCAGAGTTTACTCCTGACTATATATTTAATGATTAATTCCAAGTGATATTGGAGAGGACCATTTGTGATGTTGAGGATTGAACTAGGGACAGCTCTGTGCAAGGCAAGTGCTGTAATCACTCTTAGAGTTCTGGTCCCAATAATAAAAGTCTTTTTTTTTTTATGAACCTTTGATATCTCGAAGTGTTTTTAATTTTCCCCTAGGAAATTTTAAATATTTATTTCTAGTTCATTAAATATTTATTTTTAAATATTTATTTCTAGTTCATTAAGAAGAAACCTGTGCAAGAGTATATAGATGGGGTAAGAGTTCTCTAGAAAAGAACTGGGGATTTCTAAGAAAATGTTCTCCACAATGAACCAGACTCAAATATCCCCAATGGTCTGTGTTATAATTAAGGTAAGCAAATATTTGAAAAGTGTTACAGATGAAGAGAAGAAATTTTTTTAAATAGGAATTTAGTGTGGAGAGGAATTTTTTATAGTTAGATCTGTCAAGAAATTCTTATAGAAAACTGATGTTTGCTTATTTTTTGAACACACCTGGAAGTGTTCAGGACTTATTCCTGACTCTGTGCTCAGGGATCACTCCTGGTGATGTTTGGAGGACGCTGCATATTCCCAGCTTTCAAACTAGGGTTGGCCATATACAAGGCAAGTGCCTTAACCTCTAAAGAAAAGTGATATTTAAGACTTAAGGGACAAGTAGGTTAGGATACTTGAGTAAGCTACAGAAAAGCACTTTATGAAAAAGCTATGATGTGTTAAATGTGAACCAATGAAAGAAGAAAATTTCTGGGTTAATTAAATATTAAGAAAGTTGGGGGGATAACTTAATTTTTAATTTTTAATTGTATCACTTGTATCACTGGTCATTCCATTGTTCATTGATTTGCTTGAGTGGACACCAGTAACATCTCCATTAGTCCCTGTCGTGTGCTAATGTAGCCCACTGGCGTACTGGGGGTTCCTTCAGGTCAGGGGAATGAGGCCCGTTATTGTTATTGTTTTTGGCATATCGAATATGCCATGGGTAGCTTGCTAGGCTCTTTGAGCAAGACAAAGTAACCTTTATTTTGGTAACTTCTCAGGAACAATTTGAATATAAGTTTTAATGTAAATAAATAAATTATTGTCATTATATTAGCAAATACCTGAATTACAAGCTTCCATAAATTAAAGGGTTGCTTTTATCTGTGATGCTGAATGATAAACACCCAGTTTTGCTGAGAGAATATCTATTCTCAGCCCAGCGATTCCTGATATGACTGACTCCTAAGGAATGGCACTGCTTTGCTTAATGGGAACTTTATTGCTTAGAAATCTTTGATGACTGGATGTACACACACATCTAATGGAGTACTGTCAAAATATGCTGAAAGATGGGTAAGCCAGTCTCCAGGAAAGTGAAGAAAAATGTCTTTCATAAATTTTCTGTAAAATAGTTGTGAAATATCAGGCCTACTGGCACAGTAAATCACCATCCATTTTCAAGATGTTTAATAGAAATATCACTGAAAGCCTTTCTCTCCCCATGTATCAATGGTTTATTCCAGAAAACCAGAATTACAATTCAAGTCACTGTCATGGATCAAAGAGCTCATTATTTTGAACAATTAAAACATAACATTCACAATTTTACAACACAAATCTTGTAAATCCAAGATACCAAACAGAAAAAAGTATATTCCAGCTACAAAATGAGTGTCAAAGTGTACATAAATAACTTATAATAAAATATTTCGCACACAAATCAGATAAACCTGGGGATCTGACTTTGAGCGGAGGAGTAGATCTCAGACAAAATACAAAGCGGAATTAAAATATGTATCTGTAAAGCCATAAGGGAAATCTGGAAGGGCTAATAATAGCTACCGTAGGCTGCCAATGTCTTTACAACATTTTGCCATATTGTGGAGCAAACTCTGTGATACTGCACGTAGATAACACATCAACAAAACTATATGTTGATGAAATATCAGTAATAAATATTAGATAGGACAATATTTTAAATAGGCTTTTAAAATAATATCAAAACATTTTTATTTGAAGAAGAGGTGCTTGATTTTAAAGAGACTCATTAGCAAAAGGGGAAAAACTCACATCTACTTAGACTACATTTAAATTGTTTTTATTTTATTGTAGCTAAATATAGTCTCCTAAAAATCCTTTGTCAAGGTGTTGAAAAGGTGAGACAAGTAATATTTAGCATATTACTAAATACTTTTATTGAGTTTTCTTATTTTATTATAGTTTAGGTAACGGTAATAACGTTAAAGTTTATGGTATCAATGTACAAAATTACTTACTGTACCCCGAGCACCAGAATACCAGGGCCCTTTCCAATTACCCTCATCCTTCCTCTATCTCTCTCACCTCTGTTAGTTAACTTTTGTTAACTAACAAATCCTTCACCTTAGATTTATAAAGCTAACTACAATTGCATATGGATTTTAAAATTTTATTTTTCCTTAAAAACAATGATATCTTTATAAGAAAATACATCACATACTGACCCTTTTGAAAAGACAGTGTAACTGAAAATCTTGTAAAGACTGTTTTGACAGTGCTCATAAAGATGGTGCTGCTACAGCACTCAAGTGTTTTGGGGGCAGGACGAGGGAAGTAATACATGGAATGATCAATGAGAAGTATTTGCCTGAGTTCTTTTTATAAAGGATTGAATATCACAGAAGACATTGCTGACACATGTCAAGTTTCTCTCCCAATTGCTCTCCCAAATTATTTGACAACAAAAATTATATTTTGGAAACATAAGAAATAAATTTGGGCAACTAAAAAGAAATGTTAATTAGAGAATCTATTTTTCCAATACACTACACAGATGAGGAGTATTTTGGTGTATAGTATGGGCTTAATCTTTGAAGAAAAGCTGGGCCCATAAGGAAGAATGATGCTAAGTTAAAGATCTTAGGAAATCACAGCATTCACTGAAACCAGGAGAAGAATAGAGATGAATATGATGAGAAAACTTATCCAACCCAACCCAACAGCCTGCATTGTGATCAGCTTTTGTATCACTGATAGGGAAAAATATAGATATCTAGATGAGACCTCTTCTGGTGGACAGTGAAGAAAGAGGTCACAAAATGAGTAGTATAGTTAGGAAGTACCATTTAGTCTCCAGAGCTTTGGGGAAGGATTAGGTGTTCATGACAGAAACAGTCTGAATAGGAATTTGAACACTGTTTTTGGTGTTTTTTTTTTTAATTTTTTATTAGTAAATCACTGTCGGGTATAGTTACAGACTTAGAAATTTTCTTGCTTGTGTTTCAGTCATGCAATGATCATTTACTCATCCCTCCAATACTGGTTGTTCTTATGTAAAACTAAAAGTGGGTCTAGCATCCTATTTTTTCAGGCAGTGCAGAAACAGCAATTTTATCATTTATTTACTTTATTTTTCAAAATCTCCATATATGTGGGAGCAAGCTGTCACAGTGAACTGGAAGACCCTTCTCAGCTAAGGTGCCCACATGAGCACCTAGGTCAGAGGGGACTCCTGAAGTTATAAAAGTATGGCAGAAGTAGAACTGTAACTAGGACTAGCACCAAAGTGGGCCCACCCCCCACAGGTAGAGCGGTGGTGGGGGGCATGGCCTCAGGGGTGGCTACTTATTCAACTGCAGTTATTTTTCCCTTTCTTAGCACTTTGGAGTCATATCTCAAGCTCCATTACCTAATTCTTATGAGGACAACCTGGCTATCCCAAACACATTAGGATAATAGGCCATTAGCCTATTTCAATCAAAATACTCCTAAAAATCACAAAATAAATGTGACCACAAAGATCTGGACCAGCCAAATGTAAAAGAATATATCACCTGAAGCTGCACTAGAGGCTCCATGTAAGTGAAACAGGAACACCAAAGAGAAAGTCAGTATTCTTGAGGGAGGTAAAGGAGATCACCATCCAGAGCTCACCCAAAATTCTCCCTCGCAGTGAGAGGACAGTGATAGTGAACTGGAGTGGTCCACCTTCATACTTCTACAGAAACATGAGTAAACAGCAGAGATCCCCACCACTAGAAGTGGATAGAAAAAAAGAGCCCAGAAGCTTCAGCAAGGAAAACCCAAATATATAATCTCTCTGATAAAGAATTCAGAGAGGAAATGTTGAGGATGTTCAATGGGCTCAAAGAAACAGTGCAACATACACCCAGTAAACGAAGGAGGTAATGAAAGAACAGTCAAACAGACAAGCAATAAAATACAAGAAGAAATGAGACAGAAATTAGAAGCTACAAACAGAAGTGTCACTAATAAAGAACTCTGTAGATAAAATTAAAGACTCAGTGGGTGCCCTCAATAGTAGAATGACAACAGCCATAGAAGGAATCAGTGAATTTTAAGATGAGCTGCAGAAAGCATATAGGCAACAACATATAATTGAAAAAAAACCCTGCAAAATAGCTCAAGGGTGAATCAGAGACCTAGGGGATGAATTTAAGAGGAACAACATAAGAATTATCTGAGTACCAGAAGGACAGGGAGGCAACCCCAATGAAGTAACAGTTAAAGGTGCCATTGCTGAAAAATTCCCAGAGCTGGAGCATGCAGGCATTCAGATCCAAGAAGCCCAAAGGGCACCAGGTAAAGAGACCCTAATAAAAAGACTCCAAAACGTATCATAGTTAGAATGATGAGTACCACAGATAGAGACACAATACTGCAAGCAGCAAGGTCAAAGAAGGAAATCACATACAAAGGAGCAACCCTTAGATTTAAAGCAAACTTATCAGAGGAAACCAGCTGAGCCCCAAGACAGTGGTGGGATACAGTGAAAAAACTCAATGAAATGAATGCTTCACAAAGAATATTTTAACCAGCTAGATTTTCACTCACACTCAAAGGAACAATACACTATTTCAAGGATAAACAACAGCTCAGGAACTTCATAGACTCAAAACCAACCACAAAAGGACTGAAAAGGCTACAGTAAGACATGAAAAACCCCTACAAGCACAACAAAGCTCTACAGAAAGATGGCACCAAACACCATGACAAAATCTCTCTCAATGTCAATGGTCTAAATGTGCCAATTAAGACACACAGAGTGGCAAAATGGATTAAAAAAACCTGAATCCCAACATTCTGCTGCCTATAAGAAACATATCTGACCAGTCAGAGCAAACACAGACTCAAAGTCAAAGGATGGAAAACAATCCTTCCAACAAACAACTTTCTCAAATAAGCCGGGGTGGCCATTCTAGTATCTAACAACAGAAATTTCAGGCTGAAAAATATTGGAATTGGAAGGGACAGAGAAGGACATTTTTTAATAATCAATGCATATGTACACCAGAAGAAATGTATGAATGAAGAAATCACACTCCTAAACATATATGCACCAAATGAGGGGCCAGCAAAATATTTAAAACAACTTCCAGTAGACTTCAAGGAGGACATTGGTTCCAACACAATAGTAGTTGAAGACTTCAACACTACCTTAGCACCTCTTGAGAGATCAGTAAGACTAAAACTCTGCAAGGAAGTACTGTCACTGAAGGAAGAAATGGAAGAGAGAGGGCTAACAGATGTATACAGACTTTTCATCCCCCCAAACAGAATACACATTCTTTTCCAGTGCACATGGACCATTTTTCAAGATAGAGGATATGCTGGGCCATAAAACATACCTGAATCGAATCAAAAAGTTAGAAACTGTATCATCTAGATTTTCAGACCACTGAAGATAGAAGTTTATCACACATAGAAACAGAGAATCAAATCAAGCACCTGGAAATTAAATAGCTCAGTGTTGAACAACCAGTGTGTTAGAGAGGAAATCAAGGAAGAAATCAAAAGATTTCTGGAAACAAATTAGAAAAAAAGAAAAAGGTAGTAAAATTTCCAGTTTGGAAACAATAGCTCCTATCTCTCTCTAACCCCCTTAGAATTGCTTTGGGTATCCAGGGAGTTTTATCATTCCATCCAAAATTTAGTAGAATTTTTATCAAGTTCTTGAAGAACGTAATTGAAATTTTAATGGGGGTTGCACTGAATTTTTATAATGCTTTGTTGGGGGAAGTTCATTTTGACAGAATTGATTGTGCCAACCCCACTGTTTTATGGATTCCTAGTTAATCACAAAACTATTTAATAAGAATCAGTCACAAATGAAAAGGGTTATCAGCCAAACACATATTATAATGTCTATCATATCATTGAATATTGACAACAGTAAGTGCAATTAAAACCACATTACATTTTTAGTGACATAAGGTGAATCTTAGATAGGGCACCTCTATTTTCGAGAAATACTTTAGATTTCTTTTGAAATAGGAATTTTAATTTAATCTTATTTAACATAACTTTGTTCCCATATAATATCACTATATTCTTTGTAAAAGAATACATTCTGTCACTAGCTCAAATTATAAAACCATCCCAAAAGATGAACGAAATTAAACTTGTATGTAAATAAAATGATATTAAGGCCCGCTAAACTCCTTGTGATCTTAAAAGAAATTGAGATGTTAGAGACATAGGATAGTTAGGAGAGCACTTGCTATCATGCAGCTAACCTGAGTTTGATCTGCATATGGTCTTTGAGACTGCCAGGAATAATCTCTGAGCACAGAGTCAGTAGTAAGCCCTGTACACTACTAGGTGAAACCCCAGCCCCACCAGAAAAAAAAAAAGAAAAAGAACAACAAAGGAACATTGAATTGGGGTTCTCTTCAAATTCCAGACATAAAGAGGATTCATGGAATTTGGTACATTTCCTTTCATATTATTTCTGAAAGCAATTGCTTACAAATATGATTTTATCTTAAAAATAAAAATCTTCACGCTATTTTTCTTTTTAGTCAGCGCACCATCTTTCTGTATGGTGCCTGTGTACCTGTCCTGTCCTGTCCTCCCGTTGTTCATCGATTTGCTCGAGCGGGTCCAGTAACGTCTCCATTTTGAGACTTCTTGTTACCGTGTTTGGCATATTGAATACTCTCGGTAGCTTGCTGGGCTCACAGAGAGGGGTGAAGAATCGAACCTGGCTCGGCCGGGCTGGCTGCATGCAAGGCAAACGCCCTACTGCTGTACTATCGCTCCAGCCTGTGTAGCCATGTAATTTACTTGTATCTAGGTGTATTAAATAAATGATGACATGCCACATCTTACAATCTTCAAATATCACAGATAATCATTTAGTTTTCTTCCATGGAGCCTACTTCTTTTTTTTTCTGTACAGTATTGGTTAGGCAAAAAGCAATATTTTTTCTTGTTTTATTTTTTTATTGTGTGTAAAAGTCAAACTGGAATTTTGTCTGCATTAAATAACAGGAATGCCTATAGTAGATTAATATAACCAGCCCAAATAAAAGAAAAATGACATTTTTACTAGTTTTTCTTTGCAAATAATATATGATCTCTGGATATCTTAGTGTACTTCAGATAATTCGTGATTTCTTCTTGCTTCCTTTAATACAGTGTTTCTTTACCCACAAATTGGCAGTAATTATTTAAGAAGATGAGTCTTTAATCTTTCTGTATACATGTCTGTTATGCAACATTCACTGAAGATCTAAGGCATAATTTTAAAATAAATTATTTTACTGACAACAAGGCAGGGTGTTGTTAGAAAATTAAAATAAATCAGACTACCTAACTAGTCTATTAGCTACTCTCACCCTCTGAAGTAACATCTATTTAATTAATAATTCTCTATTCTGCAACCAGGACCATTTGTAAAAAGTACAATATGGTCATACTGCGATCTTAATGAAAATTCTTAGTAACTGTATTTCCTACGGCAACATCCCAAACTCCACAGTTTACAAAGAACCTTATTTCCTCTTCACACTTTATCACTAGGGCTGAATTCACATTTATTAATATCAAATTATTTATAAGACCACTTCTCCTTTATGAAGCTCCATCTTAGCACTGTGATTGGTTACAGGGTATACAGCCTACAACCCTGGAAGAATTCAAACTCTGTATTTCACTGAGTTATTGCATATACCTGACTTTCCTTTATCTGAAATACTTTTTTTTTTGCCTGTTCTCTTTCACTGTGCCCCATGGTTCCTCCTTTATTTATTTTTTGTTCGCAATTTTATTAATTTATTTATTTTATGTTCACAATATTTGATTATATTTGATATTTGAAAATCCCCACCATCATGACACCTTTGCACCACCAATTTCCGATGTTTCCATCCCGACCCCAAACCCTGCCCCCAAAGCAGAACCAAAGTAAACTTATTTCATATTCCTTGTTATAAATAATCTGCTAAAAATGATCCAAAAGGCCCCTCCTTTTTAAAAGTTATAATATTCTTTTTAATATATTTTACTAATTTTTCTTTATAAAATTAAAAAAATTTAAATTTCTATTATCTTATAAGTCACTTTTCCCATCAGGCCATATCTTAGAAAAGATGGATAAGCTCCACTGAGTGATTGAATTATGCAGACAACACAAACTCTTAAACATAAGTATGCATAGAATGACCTGAGGTATTAAACTCAACCTTTAAAGTTTCTGTGTTAGAAAATTCCTGGGAGCTGAAGGAGAGTAAACTTTCATTTCTACTAGTTTCCAGGTGACATTGTTAATACAGATTTACACTGTGAACTTTATTGAGGAAAACAAAGTTTCAAAGCAAGGCTTTGAGTCTTATACCATAATATAATTAACTTCTAGCCCAATTCATTTGATATAAGAATAAACATTTATTTTTCTCATTGAGTGACTATGCCAGATGCTTAAAGTGACCATACGTGTAGAAATAATTATGATGAAAAAATTTTACCTTTGACAGCTCCTGAATACGTTTCTTGGTATTTCAGCATTTGTCATTATCTCCATTAAATTTTCACATCATCAAATATTCAACATTTAAATTAATTATGAAAATGACAAGACTGCATACTGATTAAAAATAGAATCTCAATTCTTTTTGTGTTTTAAGATTAAAAGGAGTCAGATATCTTTAGGCAATGCAGTAATTAGTTTAGCCAGTGCTACAAGGCTTTTTGATGATAACTGCAGGAAGACTGACATTATTTAGAGGAGGGAAACTGTTTTATAATAAAGGACTGTTATAGAAAAAGAATAATTTGTATGTAGACCACAGAATAGCTTTACAGAAATCATGAAAGCATTTGTCTCTGAATTTTTCTCCTGAATTTCTCAGTATTTCTCCTAGTCACTTTCTTCTAAACATTTTTATGCCTAGTAATTTGTACCCTAATTTTGGTGGCATTTTTGTTTGTTTAGAATATATAGAAAATAAGAAAATGACTTGACATAGCCAAAGTACTGAATAAAAAATGAACTCCCAACAAGAATATTTTCCCAGCTATCACTCAGATTCATTCAAGAAAGACAAAAAAAAAGAAAGAAACTTCTTCATATAAGCAGTACTTAAATGAAGTCACATTTATTAAGTTGTTTTAGCAAGAAATAGGTCAGAACGTTCTATAAAAGACAAACCTCTTCAGAGTATCAAGGTATTTTAAAGGCATAAAATTTTAAAAATGGAAAAGAAGTGTAATAATATAGTATCTGAGAATGAACTAGAAACCATAAATTTCAAAAGGGGGTTAAACATTAGAACTATAGATATCAACTTCAGATTATATTTCAGACAAAAAACATAGAAGAAAGTAAAAAAAAAATGGGTGTTCTATCATTGTTACTGTGTCTGGCATATCGAATACTCTCGGTAGCTTGCCGGGCTCTCCGAGAGGGGCTGGAGCGATAGCACAGCGGTAGGGCATTCGCCTTACACGTGGCCAACATGGCCGACCTGAGTTCAATTCCTCCGCCCCTCTCGGAGAGCCCGGCAAGCTACCGAGAGTATTCGATATGCCAGACACAGTAACAACAGTCTCCCATGGAGACGTTACTGGGCCCGCTCGAGCAAATTGACGATCAACGGGAGGGCCTTTATCTTTATCTTTTATCATTGTATGACTGAAACTCAAACATGAAAGCTTTGTAACATGTATCATCTCATGATGATTCGATAAAAATAATAATAATAATAAAGAAAAGAAAGAAAATAAAACCAAGCCTGCAAATGTAAGTGGATTACTGTACATCAGGAAGATACTAATGTTCAAGTAAAGAAAGTAAGTTAAGATGAAAGAAAAAAAGACAACCTACAAAATTACCCAGAATTCAGAGGGAAAATGGCAATTTACTATTTCAATCATTTATCAATAATGTTTTTACAGCAGAAGCAAGGAGACGGGTGCCTCTAAAAGTACTGATATAGTGGAGTGGAAGGGTGGAGTGCTAGGTGAACAAATTTAATTTTGTTCACCTTTATAAATATCACCCACCCAGTCATTCCAGTCTAAATAGAAAGTTGGAGCATCAGATGAAAGGAGGACGCATTTAGATATCACCTTCTCTTGGCCCTTCAGCTATGCCCAGACAGGCAGAAGGACAGCACACTACTGTAGGTAGAGACTAAGAAAAGCCAACGGATGCTGGCTGACATGGCCCTCAAAATGCCCAGCTACACATTAAAGAGCAGCATGTTCCAGCAAGAAACACCGGTGGCAGGGTTCTAGTGGCCGATTTCAGACTAGAAAAGCATACACTGGACAGTGAATGGTGTAGGGTCAGACCAGCTCATCATATACCAGGGGTGAGCAGACGACAAGGGACAGAACTTTAGACATTATACACCAGACTTAGGATCAAGGGACAGAATGAGTGATATTTTACATGGGATATTTTACATGTGAGAGGCCAGGATATTGGGGTGATACCCAGACCCATCTACTTGAACTGAACAAATAAACTCTAATTTCATAACCTTCTAAGTTTTGTATGCATATCTTTCAAACAATTTTCAAGAACTCACAAACTCAGGAGCAAATTTATTTTTGTGCTGCCAATAGCATCTGGGTGGTCTGTGTAAGAGGCTATCAGACAGGTGTTCATCTAGGTCATCTGATTGGTTCTGTGTAATGAATCAGCTAGATCACTTTTCCTAGACGTGTTAATATCAGTTAGCACTGTTAGCACGGTTCTCCCGTTGTTCATCGAGTTGCTCAAGTGGGCCCAGTAACGTCTCCATTGTGAGACTTGTTGTTACTGTGTTTGGCATATCAAATATGTCACGGGTAGCTTGCCAGGCTTTGCCGTGAGGGCGAGATGCTCTCGGTAACTTGCCGGGTTCTCCGAGAGGGGCAAAGGAATCGAACCTGGATCAGCCAAGCTGGCCATGTGCAAGGCAAATGCCCTACTGATGTGCTATCACTTTAAGAAAACAGGGTTGGAGATATATAAAGTATGAAAGAGTTGGTTCTTTGAAAGGTTAACTAAGATGGAAAAGCTATTAACAATATTCACAAAGAAAGAGAAAACCCTAGCAAACTGAACCAGAAATAAGGGCAAGAAATTAGGACAGATACCACTAAAATTAAATATATCATCAAGGATTATTTTGAAAATCTTTATGTCACGGGCTGGAAAATCTTACATATATTATTACATTTCTTAATTTCAATAACTTTCCAAGTTAAAGCTCTCTACCACAAAACGACAATGGACATTATACTCAATGGTGAAAACTAAAATCCTTTCTTCTAATATCAGGAAAAAGACATGAAGCTTCACTTTCACGACCAATATTCAACAGGATATTGGAAATCCATCAACAATCAGGTAACAAAGAGATATTAAGGGCCTCCAGATAAGAAAAGAGGAAGCCAAGCTCTCACTATATGCAGATATTGTATGTAGAAAATGATATTATATTTAGAATATCCATATATTATACAGAAAGCTTCTATAAATAATAGATTTATATAATGACATGTCAGGCTACAAAATAAACACATGGAAATCCATAAAGAAGAGACAAAAATTTAAGAAACTAAACCAAAAAACAAAACTATTTACAATTGTTCCTCAGAAAATTAAATATTGAGAGTAAATTTATAAAAAGAGAAAAAATATTTTTACAAAGAAAACTATAAAAAACTACTAAAGAAAATTTAAAAAATGACATAAGTAAATTGAAATATTTTTTGTTCATGGTTTAAGATGATTAATATACCAAAATTACAATCTTGCCCAAAGCATATGCACATTCAATGCAGTTCCTGTAAAAATACACATGACACTTTTTCAAAAGCATAGATAAGAGCACTGTAGCACTGTCCTCCGGTTGTTCATCAATTTCCTCGAGCAGACCTAGTAATGTCTCCATTGTAAGACTTGTTGTTACTGTGTTTGGCATATCAAATACGTCACATAGCCAGGCTTTGCTGTGGGGGTGAGATACTCTCGATAACTTGCTGGCTCTCCAAGAGGGGCAGAGGAATCTAACCTGGGCTAACCAGGTCGGCCATGTGCAAGGCAAATGCCCTACCTGCTGTGCTATATTATTATTTAGTTTTAAGGTTTTTTTTGGGGGGAGAGGATTCACATTTGGTAATTCTCAGGGGCTACTACTGGTTCTCAACTCTGGAATCAATACTATTGGTGTTGGGGGACCATATAGGATGCCAGGGATCAAACCTAAGTCACTTTCTTCATCATTGTCATAGTTATTTATTTATATCATTTTTATATTTATCATTTAGTCATTATATATTTATTATATTTATCAAATTAAGAAAAAATAAAAACTTTTAAAATAATAGTGTGTGATATAATTTAAGAAAACATTTGTGTATTGTTAGAGGCATTGAAGATTCATTAAAATGTCTTTGAAGGAGAGTTTTTCTACCATAAACCAGCATTACAAATCTAGATATCTTTTGTTCATCAATTAAAACACTTGGGATTTTGTCCAGCAGTTATAGTTTCAAAAGTTACCAAAAATGCATGAGGTTTTATTTGATAGCACTGTTTTCGATAATAGAAAATAAGATAAAACTTGAATTATCACCTATATGGAAAAGTCATATAAACAATATCCATTGACTTGAATACTGAGGAGACTTAAAATGGGAACAACTTAGGGCCAGAAAGATAATACAGAGGGAGGAGACCAAACACCACCATTACCTCACTCAAAGAGTATATATGCATTGATGTGAAAGCATGTACATCAAATAAAAAAAAGCACCTTACATTATGCCATTATACAATTGTATAGTGTAATGCAATATAAATGAGTATATATATATTTACAATATATATACTTTACATATATATTTAAAATATATGCAAAGCAAATGAAAGTGTTTAAGAGCTTTGTATATGTATGTCTCTTCATATGCATATATCTATGTAAGAATATATTCACTGTATATATATTATATATGTTATATATTATATAAAACACAAACATCTACTTATTTGGAAAGCAACTATAAGGAGGAGACTTAAATACTTGGAAACAGTGTGAACAACAGAATTTTTAATTCTGTTCATCCCATATGGTCCCCTGAGCACCGCCAGGAGTGATTCCTGAGGGAAGAGCCAGGAGTAACCCCTGTGCATTGCTGGGTGTGACCCCAAAAGCAAATAAACAAACAAAAAAACAAACAAAGAACAAATTAATGAGTTAAATTGTAGAAAAAATGCTGGTGACACAGAAAGAGTCTCAGACTTGTCCCGGAGATATACAAAATTATGCCATATGCAAATATAGCAATCTCTTCCCAAGAGGCATGAACTACTCACTGATTAGTTCAGTCTTATGAGAACATAAAAAGTAAAAACAATGAAAAATACCAGCAGAGATGGCAGATATACAGATTCACTGAGAATTCCACCCTTCCTCAATAGGAACCCACAAGGGAAAGAGTCCTTACAAACTCCAAGATGCTCCTAGGTGAGTGAGACATTTGGTCTAAAATTAGATGTTCAAAACTTGGGACCTAAATGAAAGAGATGAGTTCCTTGAAATTGTCTAACTGAAATTAATAGGATATATGTCTGTGGAAATCAAGGGATGCTGGAGAATGGAAAAACTCCTTTTAAATGGTTCACATATGACCTTATTTTATTCTCTCACCCCCAGTAGACAACAGAATCAGACTCGTCCATGGGAAGGAAACAGTAATGAAGGCTTTGGCATGACAAGGAACAGGTGGAGGTGAAAGGGCAACGTGGAGCTCCTCAATAGTAATATAATGGTTGGTTAAAGTTTTCTCTTTCTTCTTTACCCACCACTATCTTATATGGCAATAGGACCAAGGGATAATTCCATCATTAAATCCACCACACTCTGCCAGAAAACAGATGGAGCTCACCCAGATACATAAGTGAAATATTTAGCAGAAAACTGTTGAAAATCTCTGTATCACTGTCATCCGGTTGTTCATTGATTTCCTCAAGCAGGCACCAGTAATGTCTCCTTCATCCTAGCCCTGAGATTTTAGAAAGTGCCACATTCAAGGCTCTTTCAGGGTCAGGAGAATGAGATCCATCATTGTTACTGGTTTTTGGCATATTGAATATGCCACGGGGAGTTTGCCAGACTTTACCATGTGGGCAGGATACTTTTGGAAGGCTGTCTGGTTCTCCAGAATAAGAATAAGATAATAAGATGTCGAGTGGCCACAAATGCAGCCGCACTTTTGGGAGCTGGGTTTTATAGTCTCTGGGTTTGGCCGTTGATGGGATTACACGTGAAGGAACTGGCAGAGGAACCCAGGTGTGTGGGACCCGGGGCAAAGATCTCCAAACCTGCTCGGATTGGGACTAGGCCTCCTCCACCCAGATCCCTCATCTTCCAGTATGTAGGTGTTACACCCACCAACTGCGCCCAGCGCCGTGTAATTCCATCAATGGCCAAGACCCAGAGACTATAAAACCCAGCTCCCGGAAGAGAACAGCTCAGAGTCTCCTGCCTCTGCGCCTGGTTGTCCTCACCAGGGCCCCTTGGAGAAGGGTGGGTTGAGTTTCCCTCTCCACCCTGAGCAGAGCCCCCGGCACATGAAGACCTCCAGTTCCAGCCACAGTCATGCTTAAGTTGAAAACATAAGATAAAATTTCAGAAACAAAATATCAAGCTTCCAAAGGGTAAGTAAATGAAACAAAATTGGAAGAGGTAACAAAGAATTGAGAACAACCATAATAGGAAAACTAGAACATTAAAATGAAGTGGGTCCAAGAACATCAAAAGGATTGGAAGAGAGCACAAAGGGTTGTTTCCCAAAGATGAAAGTTACCGTTGTTGGGGAGGTTAGAGTCCACAAAGGACTAGAGTAAATGCCCTACATGCATCTGGCACAAGATTCAAACCTATGATCTCAATCACTACCACTAGTTGAAGACTATAGGAGATATCCTGGTGGATCCATGCACTCATGCCCAAGCATAATACGATAGTTGTGTGTTCAAACCAAAAGGCCCAGAACTCTGGGACTAGTAATCTTGGGAGCCTCTTGGGACACCATGAAAAATAGATCATTAGACATAATTAAGGGCAGGAGCGACAGCACAGCGGGTAAGGCATTTGCCTTGCATGTGGCCGACAAGGGTTTGATTCCACCATCCCTTTCAAAGAGCTTGGTAAGCTACAGAAAGTATCTCACCCGCACGCCAGAGCCTGACAAGCTCCCCATGGCATATGCCAAAAACAATAACAAGTCTCACAATGGAGACATTACTGATGCCTGCTCGAGCAAATCGATGAACAATAGGAGGACAGTGCTACAATGCTACAGATATAATTAAAAACTTAAAACATAAATACTGAGCATAAAGTGGACATCTATACAATCCAAACACTAAAAGCATATAAAGTAGAGTAAACATCACAGAAGCAAGAAATGAGAAACCACATGAGACTAAATTGATAGATAAAGAAAATGAACAAGCAGTGCGTGAAGAGAGCAATAGGTGGAGAAGATGAAGAAAGGGGTGGGCAGAGACCATATTCAGAGAAAGGAAAGCTGAAGTCTTTCTGAACCTACAGAGAAAGCAATGCCCAGGAAGCTAGGAAATATATGACAATATTAAAACTAATTCAGACTGGACATATACATTGTATTACAAATAATAAAATACATTGAGAAAAACAAAGGTTCTAAGCTCCTTGCTATTGCCTTAGTCATCTTTGTGAATTTAACCCTAACTAAAAAGGAGACTAAAAGCAAAATATAAAAAGTTTCAATACGATGAAAGATATCATGATTAAAAAATAAGATAATCTTTGAACTGCAAAATATTTAAAGATCATATACTCTTCAATGGATTTTAATATCTAAATATGTATTTTAAGATGCATATAATATAGCAGTAATCACAAGAAGTGGGGTAAAAATCTGGATATTCCTCCAAGTAAAATATAGAGATGGCCAACAGGCACTGGAAAAAGATGTTCATTATCATTATTAGAGAAACGCAAATAAAAATTACACACAGAAACGGCTATTAATCAATGAGACATAATATATTCAGGATGTTTTCAAGGATATTGATAAAAGGAAACCCTTGTAGACTGTTGGGAAGAATGTAAATAGGTAAAACACCTATGGTAAAATGCATGGAGAATCCTCAAAAAGTCAATAAAATTGCTAGATGATCTAGCTATTGCATTTTGGTTATTTATTCCCAAGTTCATTTTGGATATTAACAGAAACTCTTTCTATATATTTATGTCTATCTATCTATATGGGCTGGAGCGATAGCACAGCGGTAGGGCGTTTGCCTTGCATGCAGCCAACATGGCCGACCCGAGTTCGATTCCTCCGCCGCTCTCGGAGAGCCCGGCAAGCTACCGAGAGTATTCGATATGCCAGACACAGTAACAACAAAGTCTCCAATGGAGATGTTACTGGGCCCGCTCGAGCAAATCGACGATCAATGGGAGGGCCTATCTATCTATATATGTGCATGTGTGCACGTGTGTGTGTGTTTTGGAGTCCAGGCCTGGCAGTTCTCAGGCTCTATTCCTGGTTCTGTACTAAGGAATCATTCCTAGTGGTGCTTAGGGGGCCTTATTTTTGGAGACTTGAATCTGCTTGGGGCCTGCCTCATGCAAGGAAAGTAAGCACCTTAACCTCTGCACCCTCTCTATGGATCTTCAACCTTATTATTACAGCATTATTTATGTTAGTAAAGATATATAATAGCACCGTTGCACACTGTCCTCCTGTTGTTCATGGATTTGCTCCAGTGGGCACCAGTAACGTCTCCATTGTGAAACTTGTAGTTACTCTTTTTGGCATATCAAATATGTTACGGGGAGCTTACCAGTCTCTGCCGTGTGGGCGGGATACTCTCAGTAGCTTGTGCTCTCCTAGAGAGACGGAGGAATCGAACCCAGTGCAAGGTAAACACCTTACCTGCTGTGCTATCGCTCTACCTTTAGATAATGATGCTGCACACCATCATCTAAAGGTAGAGATCTGTTTCCATCAAAGTATAAATACTTAAAGAAACTGAACGCTTTTGCTTTGACAGAACTGCAGGCTTTGCTGCTTGCTCTGGCCCACCTCTGTCTTCTGCCTCCCACCTCAGCACCCACCCACTCACCCTTTGTTTCAGCAGGTGATTCACAGCAATTTCACTTCACCCTGTCTCCCGCCCACCAGCCTCTGTGCCTGTCTCAGGAGCTGAAGATTGGGTAGCTTGCTCTTTCCTGACTCCTGTCTCCTACTGCAGAGTCATCAGTGCTTGCCCAAGTATCTTTGCCTTATAAAGTGAGCTGTGTGCCTTGCTGCTCACTACTGCTCTCCATGCTTCTACCTCTTGTCTCTCTATTAACTGATCATTTTAAGAATGTTAAAGATAGAGCTCCAATCCCCCCATTTCCATTAGCTAAGCCAGTAGGGGCCTGCTATGGTCCTTGCTGATCCTAGAACTTCTGTCCATGACCATGTTGTTTGGATGGAAAAATTGTTATATGAGCATCAGCCTGATTATGCAGTCTGGAACTTAGAGTTCTAACCTTATTATCCACAAGCACTGGGGATAATAGTAATATCTACTTTAAAGGATTTGTTTATTTCAATGTATGGGAACAGAAGTAGATCAGAGCTTATGATGCTGCATGTAGATGACCACAGGACTACAATTGCCTTGATTCTCACTATAATAAAAAAACTGGAAGAGATATTTAATAAATTATAAGGATTATTGATGGAAAATCTGAAACAATTTAAACAGAATTAAAGGAGGATCTAGAGAATACAGAGCTAATTGAATCAGTGACCTTGCACACAGGCAAACAATATCACTAATAGAAAAGAGATAAAAGAACTTGGGAGAGAGTACAGGCGTTCAGACACTTGCCTTAATGCAGTCACCCATTTCAGTCCCCAGCAGTGCATGTAGTCCCCAAGCATATCAGTAGTGACACCTAGCCAGGAGTAAGTCTTGAGCACCACTAGGTGTGTCCTCCAAAACAAAAATAAAAATATAAGCAAGGTATAATAAAAAATAAAATTAGTATCACTAATAGATCTCACAGTTAAAACAATTCTGAAAATGCCAAGAAAGAGAAGATGAAGAAGAGTGTTAAGTAGAATACGTAATAGCAGAAAACTTCTGCATTGGAAGAGGGAGACTGGTGCACTACTGGTCCAGAAGATCAAAGACCACTAAGCAATACATACACAAACATGTATACACACACAAGCACAAAGACATACAAAGCAC
Organism: Sorex fumeus; assembly: GCF_029834395.1. NCBI lineage: Eukaryota > Metazoa > Chordata > Mammalia > Eulipotyphla > Soricidae > Sorex > Sorex fumeus. The sequence goes on along the minus strand of NW_026606086.1, from coordinate 11,004,959 downwards.
TGAGACACAGTAATCAAAATGTCAAAATCAAAGGGGGTGAGAGAGAGAGAGAGAGAGAGAGAGAGAGAGAGAGAGACAGAGTAAAAGAGATGTGTAAATTCTCACATGCAAGGTAAAGAACTTAAGATGCACATCTGATTTTCTTAAATGAAAGACTTCAATCAAGAAGGGAAAGGAATTACATATAAAAAATAGTAAGCAAAATGAGTTGTTCAAGAACAATCTGTCCTGAAAAATTGTCATTCAGATCTGAGGAAGTGCTACAGAGACAAACAAAAACTAAGGGTATTTGTTGTTTCCAAACCAGTTTTTCAAGGGAAACTGAATGATCTGAATTGTTTTAAGGAACAGAAATTAAAAGCAAATTGCATGGAAGAATGGACAAAATCCTTCTCAAAAAATGAAAGCTTTCATGGTAATGTGAATTTCTTTAAATGTCAGTGTACTGAACTCTCCTAGTAAAAAGCACAGAGTGGAAGGATGGATCAGAGAACAAAATCCAATTTTGTGCCGCTTATAGTAGCACACTTTAACTGTCATGGGAAACATTGGCCAGATGAAATGAGGAAAGCAGTTATAGTAGTTTTAAAAAGGCAGAAAAAGCCATGCTTATATCAGTCCAAATAGCATTCAGGCTAAAGAAAATTATGAGATAGAAATGATCAAGTAGGTCAAGAGGCCTCAACCCTTACCTATGTACAGGCATCAAAGTTTATAAAAAAAGAACTTTCAATTCACCTGGAAGAAACACTTATTTTTGCACAATAGTACTTGAGATATACCCCAAATTCATCACTGGACAGATAAACAAGACAGAACACTAATACAGAACTAAGAGTCTTGAATGTGTAAGTTGAAGAACAGGGATTAATATTCATAGAACCCTTCACCTTCCCCCAAACTGAATACCTATTCTTCGCTGTTTCTCAAAAATTATACTCCAGAATAGAGCACAGGCTGATTCACAAAGTGAATATCCCACAATGCTATGTGGACATAAAGTGACCATGAAAAGAGAACTGGTAAAATCTCCAACATTTGCAAACTAAACAATATAAGGTTAAAAAGTATTAGTTCAAAGAGAAAATCAAGGAAGAAATAAAATGGTTACTCAAAAAGAATAATAATGAAGAAAGAAACTATAAGAATCTATAAGACATAGAAAAAAAAGTTCAGAGTAATATAGGCTTACTGTCAGAAAAATAGAAAAAGCTCAAATGAATAACCTAGCACTACAATTTGAGAAACGAGGAAAATAACAAGAAAATTCCAAAATAAGTGTAACCAAAGGAAATAATAAAATTAGCATAAATTACTCTCATAGAAACAAAGAAAAATCTTTGTTTTTTGGGGTAAAGAATCCAGGAATATTTTTTTAAATAATAGTATTGATAAATGACCAAAAGACACATGAAAAGTGGCCAGTATCTCTAATTATCAGGGAGATGCAAATCAAAACAGCAACAAGATATGATCTCAGGTCACAGAGACTGGCACGCATGGAAAAAAAACAGTTAGTTCATGCATTGAAGTGAATAGAAAGAGACTCTCATTCATTGCTGGTGGGAATGCCAACTGGTCCCAACCTTTCTGTAGAACAATACGACATTCCTTAAAATACAAGAAACTGAGCTTCCATATGACCCACAAATAAAAATATTTCTTGGAAATACCTAGTGCCTCAAAAACACAATGCAGTGAAACCATCTGCAGTCCTGTGTTCATTAGAGCACTCTTCACAAAAATCAGAATCTGAACACACATGTGCTGAGAACTGATGAGTGGATAAAGAAGCTTTGCTACATGTACACAACGGAATACTAAGCAGCTAGTAGGAAAAATGAAGTCATAAGACTTGCTTGATGAACATGGAGAGCATCATGTTGAATGAATTGGGTAAGAGGGAGAGGGACAAACATAGAATAATTGTGCTAATTTGCATGGCATAAAAGATAATGTGGAATTATAATTATACAAATGTAAAACATACAATATTAAGTAAAATTATATTTTCTAAAAGTTTATTTCAGAGGTGGGCTGGATTGATAACACAGCGGGTAGGGCATTTGCCTTGCATGCGGCAGACCAGGGTTCCAGTCCTCCATTCCTATAGGAGAGCCCAGCAAGCTACCGAGAGTATCCCACCCAAAAGGCAGAGTCTGGGAAGTTCCCTGTGGTGTTTTCCATATACCAAAAACAGTAACTAGCCTCGCAATGGAGACATTACTGGTGCCTGCTTGAGCAAATCGATGAACAAGGGGAGGACAATGCTACAGTGCTTATTTCATAGGTAACCAAATGACATTTCTTGGTTTTATCATTATGGAAATAATTCAATTTCTTGTCATTGCTGCTTGAATAAATTTTATTAAAATACTTTATTTGAATCTTATGCAAAACCTTAATGCATTTTTATCTTTAAATTGTTTTTCTTGAATAGTGGTAAAGTTGATTATTTCCTTGAGTTAAGAATGATTTTGTTGATCTGTACAATCTTATTCTTGTTACCATATCTATAATATTACACCATCAACAATAAACAAATTAAAATTAAACACATTTCCAGCAGTACTAATTTTGATGTAGCTTCAATATCAAATTTATTTAGAGTCTAACCAGTTGTATGCAAATTTCTACAAATACTTTGTAAGCAATTGAAAAGAAATAATATGTATTTCATAGCAAACAAAAGGTTTCAGCAAACTGTACTTTGTGTATTTCAACTCCCCTCTTTCTTCTAGGGCTAACAGTCAGCAAAAGAAACATTGAAACAAACAAACAAAAAAACTTTATACTTTCAAGAATATATAACACAAAATCCTTTTCCACAGTGAGTGTCATACAGGATCAAGCCAGTATTGATGGAATAAAGTAAACTAAAAAAATTCCCAAAAACCATGACATAGTATTTATGGTGATTCATAAATACTACTTCATTTAATTGTAAAAACTATATTAGTTTAACTGTTTTTCTCTCTGTTAATCCAGAGCAAATTGAGTCTTAAAGGAATAAAAGCTTAGCCTAAGATCCAATGTCTTTCCAGCTGATGGAGAGAGGGTTGGAAGTTTTAGTTGAATTCAGAAAAATCTTATTTCAGAACTTCATCTTGGGGGTGGAGAGATAGTTCAGGGGTTCAGGCACTTGCCTAACACTTGCCTTACATAGACAATCGTAGTTGGATTCCCACATCACATCTTCGGGCTTCCAGGTACCGTCAAAAGTAATCCCTGAGCACATAGCTAGGAAAAATACTTGAGTACTTCTGGGTATGGTTTAAAACAAACAACAACAACAAAATTCATCTTTTTCTAAAATAGCCCACTTCTTTTGCTATTGTTGTTGTTTCATCTCTTGGTTTCAAGCTACATTCGTGTATGCTCAGGGCTTACTCAAGGCTTTGCGCTCAGGAATCACTCATAGTGCTGCTCGGGTGACCATATGATATGCCCAGAAAGCTGTTCTGTCTCTCTGGCCTGTCTCCAAATTTAAAAATAAGGCTTTGGATATCTTATCCTGGCCCACACCCAACTCCTGTTTTGCAACGAATTGTTATGTTTGCACAAGAGTTTTGTTTTTCTGAAAATACTTTGTAAGCAGTTGAAAAGAAATAACACATATTTCAGGGTAAACAAAAGGTCTCAGCAAACTGTACTTTGTGTATTACAATTCCCCTCTTTCTGCTAGGGCTAAAGTCAGCAAAAGAAGCATTGAGATCAAGCAAAAAACTCTTGAGCTCATTCGCCAACATGGCTTGGCGCAAGCCTCAGGCAACCACAAGCGAACGTCCGAGCTCACAAAGCAGTGCAGAGAAGCAATAAAGGAAGACTTCAAAGAGAGAAGAGCAGCAGTACTGGCAGATGTGGCAGAAGCCGGGAAAAGAATTCGCAGTGCCCCCTTGTCCTTTGCCAACAAGACCAAGATGACTGCCATCTGATGTCCTGATGGATCTATCACATCTTCCAGAAGGGCAATGGAGAAGATTATCCATGACTTCTATTCATATCTTTTGATAGCCACATCCACCTGTCCACATACCAAATACCACAGGATGAATATGTCATTCCCAATATTCTCCTTTCTGAAATCCGACAGGCCATTTCATCAATAAAGAGCAAACAGCACCAGGCCCAGACAAAGTCAAACCTGAACACCTGAAAAACCTGCCCTCAGTACTCATCAATACACTGGCTCTGCTCTTCACACACTACCTGTATGAATGCTAGGATCTGTCCCAGTGGAAAACCAGCAAGACTATACTACTGTACAAGAAGGGAGACATCCATGACATTGGCAACTATGGCCCAATCTGCCTGTTGTCTGTCATCTACAAGTCGTTCACTCGAGTCATCCTGAATAGGATTAGCAGAATACTAGATGTAGGACAACCAAGGGAGCAAGCCAGGTTCTGAAAAGGAATCAGCACGATTGACCATATCCACATGATAACCAAGCTCATTGAGGTTTCTCGGTAGTTCAAGATGCCACTGTGTCTAAGGTTAATTGATTTAAAGAAGGCCTTTGATTCTGTTGAGACTGAAGCAGTGATTGAAGCCCTAACCAAAGAGCATATTCAAACTCAATATATCAGGATCCTCTGTGAGCTGTATTATGGATTCACTACCAGGATCTCACCATTCTATAAGGAAGTGATCATCCATGTCAAGAGAGGGGTTTAGCAGGGTGATACCATTTCAACAAAACTCTTCATGCCACGCTCAAGAACGCCATGCATCAACTGGAATGGGAAGGAATAGGAGCGAAGATAGATGGTCGGCAACTACACTGCCTCTGTTTCGCTGATGACATCGTTCTAATAATACCAAATATTAGCCAAGCGGCACAAATGCTAGCTGACTTCAACCATGAGCGTGGAAAGGTTGGACTACAGCTGAATCTCACAAAGACAATAGTAAAAAAAAGTAAAGGCCCTCCCGTTGATCATCGATTTGCTCTAGCGGGCCCAGTAACGTCTCCATTGGAGACTTCATTGTTACTGTGTTTGGCATATAGAATATGTCACGGGGAGCTTGCCAGGCTCTGCCGTGCGGGCGAGATACTCTCGGTAGCTTGCTGGGCTCTTTGAGAGGGGCGGAGGAATCGAACTCGGGTTGGCCATGTTGGCTGCGTGCAAGGCAAACTCCCTACTGCTGTGCTATATCGCTCCAGCCCTAACAAAGACAATGTTTATGAGAAATGGTCTCATTCCTGACGTTCCATTCACTCTCAATGGAAAGAATATCTCCAAATTCAACAGTTATATGTACTTAGGTCAAGAAGTCAACATGATGAATGACCTGGCACCTGAGTTGTGCAGGAGGAAGAGAGCAGCTTGGAATGCTGTCAAGAGCATTGCAGAAATAGGTAAGGGAATGAAGAACCTCCAGATCTGGGCACTTCTCTTCGATTCCACTGGTCTTCCTGCATTAACATATGCCTCAGAGACCTGGGACCTACAAAAACAGGATGAGAATGCTATTCGGGTCCCCCAAAGAGGAACTGAAAGAGCTATGCTTGGAGTATCATGTTTCACTCAAATGAGAGAAAGAATTGGAGTTCTGACCTTCGTCAATGATCAAGAATAAGAGACACTGTCTCATTTTCTAAGGCATCGAAAATCAGATGGGCTGGACACATAATTTGGAGATGATTGCTGGACTAGAGCCATTCCTGACTGGATTCCACGGGACATCAAAAGATCGCGTGGCTGCCCACCTACGAGGTGGCCAGACTTCTTCATCAAGACCCTGAAAGATCAGTTTGAGGCTCTTTTTGTTCCTGGAACAAGCAGACACCATTGGGCTACACTAGCACATGTCAGGGATGAATGGAGATGTTACTGGTGCCTGCTCGAGCAAATAGATGAGTAACGAGATGTCAAGTGATCAAATTATGTTTGCAGATCAGAATTTTGTTTTTGTTTATTTATTTGGGTTTTGTTCACACCTGTGGTGACCAGGGCTACTCCTGGTTCTACATTCAGTGATCACTACCAGCAGGTTTGCTCAGGGGACCATATGGAGTGCCCTGGAACCAATTGTGATCAGTCGACTACAAGGAAAATACCCTACCTGCTATAATTATTAACCCAGTTCGCAGATGTTTATGGCACTGTCTGTGTTTGAAATTTTAGAGAGAATCACTAAGTATATTAATCACTAAATGTAAGAGGCAAGCACACATTCCTTAGGTTTCCAATACTGAAAGGCCTGATAGGAGAAGGATATTGTCTAAATAATATACATAAATAATTTTAGGGGCTAGAGTGATACCACAGCGGGCAGGGTGTTTGCCTTGCATGCGGCCGACCCGGGTTCAATTCCTCCACCCCTCTCATAGAGCCCAGCAAGCTACTGAGAGTATCCCACCCACACGGCAAAGACTGGCATGTTACCTGTGACATATTCAATATGGCAAAAACAGTAACAAGTCTCACAATGGAGATGTTACTGGTGCCTGCTCGAGCAAATTGATGAACAATGGGAGGACAGTGCTACAGTGCTAAATAATATTAGAGGTAACAGATAAAGGCAATTAAATACTAAATAGGGTTTCAGAGGAGAAAGTAAGCTAAAGGAAGTTTTTCACTATATGAAATATTCAAAAAATGAAACAACACACAGGTGTACTTTAATAAGATAGTGTAAAATGTGTAAGGGAATTGAAATGCTCTGAGTTGTATGAGTCCATATTTGAGGAAAATAAATTGCCACATAGAAACAGAAAAAGGAAGCAATTCACTATTTTTTTGTTTGTTTTTTGGGTCCCACCCAGCGATGCTCAGGGGTTACTCCTGGCTCTGCACTCAGGCAGGAATTACTCCTGGGGGTGCTTAGGGGACCATATGGGATGCTGGGAATTGAACCTAGGTCGGCCACGTGCAAGGCAAGAGCCTTACCCACTGTGCTATCACTCCAGCCCCAGAAACATTTACTTCTTTGTGAGATTCTATTATTCTTGCTATGAAAATGCTGAGGGAATTTGGATTATCAAATTATTACTCTCCATTTCATTTTCCCTAACCATGAATTAGAGAATGTGTAGAAACTCCTTATGAGTGATGTTTAAACTATAATGTATTCTAGAAGTCAGTTCAACTGATACTTTTCTTCCTTTTATGCCCTGGGGAAATTTGATGGTGTCACTGATAGAAACTTTGAAAGACATTTTTACTACTAAACATAAGATTCTTAAATGCCACATTACTAATGTGGAACAATTTTATTCATATCACTGTTCTTTATGAATAATTATTATGATGAGAAATATTCTTAGGAAGACAAATTTTGTTTGTCTATATTTGTATTATATATTTCAGAGGTTGTAAATACTTGTTTAAACATTAATTTAGCATCAAAATGTGGGTGTGCTTTTGGGTGGTAGAAAATTGTTGATATTCTCTTTTATAATCAGACCTTTGTAACAGTGGTGGTGTGTGTGGAGGAGGAACTCTCATCCACCGCTAGTGGGAATATTGACTGGTGTAACATCTTTGGAAAACAACAAGAACATTTCTCATAAAACTAAAATTGAGTTTTATTCTCACCCAGAAATTTCAATTATTGGCATCTATCCCAAGGACCTAGGAACACTATTATAAAAAGAGATCTATGCCTTTTGTTCACTGTAGCACTATACACAATAGCCAATATCTAGAAACAACCCAGTGCCCAAGAATAGATGACTAAATAAAAAAATGCATCACATATACATGATGGAATATTATTGAACTGTAAGAAAAGATGAAGTAATGCAATTTGTTGCTATGTGGATGGAACTAGAGGATACCAGGGTAAATGAAGTCAGTCAGAAGAGGACAGAGACAGAATATCTTTCATATGTGGGAAGTAAGGGAGAAAGGGAGAAAACCACAAGGGAGCAACCAAGGACCAAAGACAACAGAACTGGAGAGCTGATCCATAAAGCTGAGCTTAATTTATAGAGACACATGGGGCAGGGGATTTAGGGGCATTTGTGGAAGGAAGAAATGAGCACTTTATTGATGGGTGTGGTTGTATTGGAAAGTTGTATGCATGAAGCTATGATTAATAACATTAAAAATCACAATATCTCAATAAAAATTGGGGCCAAGTCCTTGTTCCAAACCCTGTTTGTGGCTTTCCCTTGAGAAGCCTGTCCCCATATCTGGTGAGTAAATGATTTTCTTAACAAGTTGATCTAATATCATTACATAGTCTTGTCATTAAATTCTTTCTCTGACAAAGATAACTGAAAACTGGTGGGTACCTTTCTTATATTACTGATTTCATACCTATCTTCCTGATTATATTCATATCATCTAAGTATTTAATATATTAGGTATCACTGTCACTGTCACTGTCCTCCCGTTGTTCATTGATTTTCTCGAGCGGGCCCAGTAACGTCTCCATCATGGGAAGTGTTGTTACTGTGTTTGGCATATTGAATACATCACGGGTAGCTTGCCAGGCTCTCCTAGAGGGGCAGAGGAATCAAACTCGGGTCGGCCATGTTGGCTGCGTGCAAGGCAAATGCCCTACCTGCTGGGCTGGGAGAAAAACAGTACTTGAATTTTTTCATACTTATGAATAAATATATTAGGTATATATTTATCAATTTCTCTATCTATATCTATACACACAACCATTCTTTTTTAATCAGCAGAAATTCCATCTCCTCCTGATCTGTGTACCATCATATCACTTACTCATTTTATTTTTCTGATACTATAAAATGTTTATTATTGTGTGGCTACTTGTTTACTTTTGCACTGAAGAATCAAAACCATTGCCTCAAACCTACAAAACGTGTACCTTTCAATGAACTACTCCTTCAGGAACCAAATGTGAGTGTGTACTTATTTTAAACGTATATTACTCATTTTGTGGTACATACTAGCAACTTCCCTTAGTACCTCCTTTAAATTATTCATCACTGATTTCAATTTCTATGCATGTGCAAAAGGCAAACATCTTCCCTATTAATTGTGTGTATACTCTACAAGTATAGTATAACAACGGCCAGGATCCAGAGATCATCACACTCAGCTCCTGGGAGAGAACAAGACAGAGTCTCCTACCCTATGCCTGACTGTCTCCACCAGGGCCCAACAGCTGAAGACCATCGAGGCCCAGCCAAGGCCATGCTGGGAGCACTCTCCACACACTTGGATGAGCCTCACGCATAAAAGAACTGACAGAGGAACCCAGGTGTGTGGGACCCGGGGCTGAGATCTCCAAGCCTGCACAGTTTGGGACTGGACCTGCCAGAGTTACTGACAGTTACACCCACCAACTGCCGTGTAACTCCAACAACGGCCAGGATCCAGAGATCATCACACTCAGCTCCTGGGAGAGAACAAGACAGAGTCTCCTACCCTATGCCTGACTGTCTCCACCAGGGCCCAACAGCTGAAGACCATCGAGGCCCAGCCAAGGCCATGCTGGGAGCACTCTCCACACACTTGGATGAGCCTCACGCATAAAAGAACTGACAGAGGAACCCAGGTGTGTGGGACCCGGGGCTGAGATCTCCAAGCCTGCACAGTTTGGGACTGGACCTGCCAGAGTTACTGGCAGTTACACCCACCAACTGCCGTGTAACTCCAACAACGGCCAGGATCCAGAGATCATCACACTCAGCTCCCGGAAGCGCGACATCTTATCATCTCATTCCTAATTTGGTCAAACTGGCAGGCTACCAAATGTAACATGCCCACACGGCAGAGTCTGGCAAACTCCCCGTGGTATACCCAATATGCCAAATACCAGTAACAATGATGGGTCTCATTCTCCTAACCCTGAAAAAGCCTTGAATATGGCACTTAAAAAAAAAAAAATCTCAGGGCTAGGACGAAGAAGACGTTACTGGCACCTGCTCGAGGCAATCGACGAACAACAGGGTGGTCGTGATCGTGGTCGTGATACTCTACAAGATTCCATTGCATTCTGTGTGATGAATCCATCATAATTTATTCTCTTGGTTTGTGTCCAATTCCATAGTATAACAACAAATCTCTATTGAATTTTCTAGTAAATAATCCCTTATGGAACTTTGTGAGAATGTGTCTAAAATAGATACCAACATATGGGATTTTCTGCTTCTTCCTCTGCATGCCAGCCCAAAGTACAAGTGGCTTGTAGTGTACATGAAGACATTTGCATTTATTGGTGGGTGTGGTTTACTAATTTTTTGCCAACCTCCTGGATATACATTAGTATTTCAGTCCTTCTTTAATTATATTCACTAATGAGTTTAATAATTTCATAATAATTTTAGCCTCCTGAGAAGTCATTTTAATAACTTATCTATTCTTATTTTGTTACTACTTTTTTAATTGAAATTTGTTTCCCCCAAAGAATGATATTCTGGATTTCCTTAATGCTTTGTTAGCTGTTTAATATCACAAATATTTTATTTACTTATTTACTTATATTATTATTAATCACCATGAGATAGAGTTATAAAGCTTTCACAGTGAGGTTTCAGTCATACAATGTTCCAATACCCATCCCTCCTCCAGTATACATTTTCCATAAACAATATCCCCATATCACTCCTGCCATACCCTCCTCCAGCATACTTCTATGGCAGATACTACTCTCTCTTTCCCTCCTTTTGGGCATTATGGTTTGCAGTATAGATATTTAGAGACCATCATTTTTGATCCTTTATCCACTTTCAGCACACATCTACCATCCAGAGCTATCCCTTCCAATCATCATTGTCATAACGGTCCCTTCCCTATTCCTTCTCTATCTCGATTGTCCTCTCCCCTAGCCTGTGAGGCAGGCTTCCAAAATGCTGGCCCTTGTTTCTACTGTCCTTGGTCTTTTGTCTCATGTTATGTTCTTGGTTTTTTTATATATCCCACAAATATGTGCAAATATCACTCTGGTACCAAAAGCAGAGATACCTCAAAAAAAAAAAAAAGAATTACAGGCTGATATCCCTGATGAACACAGATGCAAAGATCCTCAACAAAATACTATCACATAGAATCCAGTGACTCATCAAGAAGATCATACACAATGACCAGGTAAGACTCATCTGGGAGCTGCAAGGATGGTTTAACACTTGAAGGTCAATCAACATAATATACCATATAAATAAAAGATTAAAAACTATATGATTCTATCAATAGATGCAGAGAAAACATTTGACATGAACCGAAACCCATTTATAATTAAAAACTCTCAACAAAAAGGGAGTTGAAAGAACTTTCTTCAGTATAGTCAAAGCCATCTACCACAACCCCAGAGTAAGCATTATTCCAAATGGGAAAAACTAAACCCTTTCCCTCTAAGAACAGGGACATGACATGGTTAACCACTCTTACAACTTGTATTCAGCATAGTGCTGGAAGTGCTTGTCACAAATATTTTTAAATCTGTAAATCTTTCTTATCTTCTTCACAGTAAATTCTTGATTTTACCATGAATGCTTGAATTTAGTTAAAATAAAAATTATCTGGGGCTGGAGCAATAGTACAGTGGACAGAGTGTTTGCCTTGCATGTGGCCAACCGGGGTTTGATCCACGGCATCCCCAAACACCATTAGGATTAAGTTCTGAGTGCAGAGTCAGGAGTAACCCTTGAGGATTGCCACATGTGACCCAAAATGCCAAAAGAAAAAAGAAACCCAAACGACAAAAGCAGTTAAAATTGAAATTCTCAATTTTAATTTAATGAAATTGATCAATTTCTCTAAAATTTGTTCTTTACATCTTTAAGAAGACTTTCCTATCTTGCCATAGGAACTTATTTTGATCTGTACTCTCATTACTAGTTACATTTAGGTTGGGGTTTCTCACATTCAAATTGTATCTTACATTGGAAAGAATTCAGTGTCTTCACCTCTTCTTCAATATTTCTAACAAATATGATAAATCGTTTGTCACTTTCCCTAATATGTGTCACATTTTCTAATGTAAATAAGTTCTGTTGCTCTTGCACTTGTAAAATGAGATTTAATGAGATTTATTTTCATCTGAACCACTATTTTTGGTAGTTTTCATTATGTTTTTCTATATATTACACTGATACCGCCTATTGATTTTTCTTTTATTTCTCAGTCTTTCATATTTTGAAATCCATGTTACAAAGAAATATATATATGTTTTACATTAATGTTTCTCATAAGTTAATGTACCTAAAGTTTATCTGTGAAGTGTGGAAATGCTAGTAATATATTTTAGAGTAATAACGAAACTATAAATCATTTTAAGGAGGGTGGAACAATAGTACAGTGGTCAGGGTGCTTTCCTTGCATACAGATGATTGCAGTTTGATCCTGTCACCTCACATCCCACCAAGAGTAATCCCTGACTGCAGAGTCAGGAGTAAACCCTGAACACACCAGACAATAATCCAAACACAATCAGAAAAAGTTAATAATTTTGAAATTTTATGCAAATAAGTAAGCAAACATATCATCTTTCTTTGTTTAGTTAATTAAACTACCTTGTTAGATTTTTCTAAACTAAACTACCTTGTTAGATTTTTCTAACTTTGGGTCATTCTTATAGTCCTTGGATATAATTTTTATCAGTATGTTTTATAAATTGTTGTTACTGTGTTTGGCATATTGAATACTCTCAGTAGCTTGCCGGGCTCTCCGAGAGGGGCGGAGGAATTGAACTCGGGTTGGCCATGTTGGCCGCTTGTAAGGCGAACGCCCTACCCGCTGTGCTATTACATACATATTACATGAGCTTTACTTTAGGGAATTTTTATCCATGCTCATTTACAAAATGTGTTTATGAACTTTTCTGTATAGTCATAATCCAGTTCATAACTGCAGTGGTCTCACAACTTCACTGAGCACCGTACTTTCGATTCTATGTTGCAGTGAAATGCAATTTTTACACTATATTAAAGCCAATTTATAGTTAAAAATTTTATCTTGAAAAAATTGCAGGGCCCTTCAGGGCAGTCCTCAGGGGTTTGGAGCCATTCCCAGTAATATTAAGCCCACTCAGTTGGGCTTGAGGACACGGTGCCCCGGTCATCTATGTTGCCAGACCACCAGATCCACCTTGTCAGTTATGGGGAGCCTCCAAGACTGTATCAACAATGCTAGATGTAGCCTCTTGAAAAATCTTAGTTACTTTGTTAGGTTTGGGATATCCCAAATTGTTGCTGGGAACTGACAGCCCCCCCACATCTCCGCTCCTGATCTGTATTTAGGGGTCTCTCCCATTTAGAACCAGAAAAGGGATCCAAGGCCTCTTGCTTTATGCAAAGCATACTTTCATTTGGCCTCTCTATGTATTTATTCCTCTCCTGAATTTTAAAGCCATATTTTATGTAACCTTGCTTTAATTACTTATTTTAAAATGACTGGAGTTAAAAAGAAAACACAAAAGAAACAATACAAATCAGTTATTTTGGTTAAAATCACGGAAAAAATACATATTGACAAATGAAAAAATATTCTTAAATTTGATACAAGTAAGATAATTTTCAGTTTTCAAAGGAAAGTATTCTTGGAGGGGATATTTTTTTCTCAAATGGTTTTTAGAGAATTTCCTTGCCAACACTTTCAAATGAATACCTGCATACTTATCATCTTCTGTATAATTGCCTATGCTTTTCTTTGATAATATAATTTTATTTATTAAAGTAATTTACAGTGTCAGTAACATATACACAATTGGGACTGTAAAGGTAGTACAGTGGTTACATCACTTTCCCTGCACATGGCCAACTAAGGTTTGATCCTTTGGTCCTTTGGTCCCTGAGTATCTCTGATCCCTGAGCACAGAGCCAGGAATAAGCTCTGAGCACCATCTGGTATGACCCAGAGCCAAAAAACAAAAACACATAGACACATCTCTAACTGAACTTTACCTTAAATACATTTTCATGTAATATTTAGCATTATTAAACTTGAAACCTGTACACTATTTTGTTGGCATTAAACAATGATTGATAATTACTTAAGATATAAAATTTTAGAGTCACATATAATTAATAAGACTGATAGAAACATAGGTGCTCTCACATTTTCAGGGGAAAAGGCACTGAAGAAAGTACATTTCAATTGCTTCCCCTACCTTTCATTACTCTAAATCATACTTAGAGTTAAATCGAGTGTCTTAGTATTACTCCTACACCTAAAGGCAAAGGCATCTTTTAACTGAACCATTAGAAAAGGTTACTCAGTTTCTCCTCAAATACCAAGACATAATGAGAGTGGTTTGTTTTCACTTTCTCCCGATTAGCGACACTGCAATTTGCAATGAAAAGCAGGAAAAAGGGACACCGATGACTCTTTCATCTTAGAGACTAAAACTGATATTATGACAATTGTAGATATTTTAGATATAATGGAAATTCAGTGGCTGAATGACATTTTTCTTGAATTTCATATGGCACTGATCTGTACTATAATGTCTTTAAAAGACTTTTAAATGCTGCTGTTTATAGTGACCTTTGAAACTGTCCTTCAGTTCACAGCAGACATACTTTATATTTTCTGTTAAGTATGATCAGCCTGTTTATACTTTCTTTTCACAACAGTTATTTGTTTAAAATTGAAAGTTCTCTTGATGCAGTCAACAAAACAATGTAAAGTAAGAAATGCCACATTTCCTCAAACACAGCATTTTAGGAGATGAAATTAGATGGAAATTACATACTGGGTAAGATGCCCATGATGCTAACCATGCTTATCGAGGTTTGAGGGTCACTGCATATGAGTAAGAGATGAGGAGAATCTTAACTTCATAGAATTATTTGCATATTACTGGACTAAGTAGTCTGCAAATGCAACTGTTTAATTTATTGTTAGTGAGCTTTAACCTCCTCCCTGGTTTATGCTGACGCCAAGCGCCCTTCTGAGTAGAAACATTAATAACGGTAGAGTTTAAAAAAGGGGGGGGGGAAAGAGAAATAAAATATGCCTTCAAAGAGGCCAGCTGAAGTGAGCAGAAAAAGTAGGAATATTGGCGTAGGCAAGCGGATACTGGTGAAGGGATTGGTATTGGAACAATGTATGCCTGAAATTCAGGCATTAATAGCTTTGTAATTCATGGTGACTTAATAAAAATTAAGAAAATGATTAGCTAAAACGAATACTGAAAATATATACATTTTCACACACTCATGCAATCTGGAACTAACATGTCTTCAAATCACATTCAAATTTTAAAATTCTCCATTGGTAACACACATGCTCACATGAAATAAACAAATACATGCATTGACAGATACATAGCATAATAAAAAGTAAGAACATAATCTGAAGGTCACAAAGAAACACTTGTAAATATTTTAAGGAATATCATTTTCTCAAACTTGAGCTCTCTTTATTGTTTAAACACATGATTGCAGAGGATTTTTCAGATACATGACGCAGTATGGAAAATTCTCCATGGTTTTCACCTGACCTTATAGTTTTTAGCATTTAAGCGTAAAGCAAGTAATCCTTCATCTTGTGCAGTGAGAGCTACATCTGAACTGCAGTGGTTTATGTAGGTACTATGGAGATCTTTGTGGGGGAGGGGACAAAAAGCTACAATAAGTCGTTTGCCTGCCAAATAAGCCCGAGAAGACATTTAATGTGAAAATCATACCAAAAGTAAGTTACTCAGACAGCAACAATTTAAAGTTTTTATCCTAATGGACAGCTTTGGTTTAAATAGGAACAAAATACATTTAATAGAAGCATGCAACTCAAGTAAAATGGTTATCCAAATATGTAGAAAGTCAATTTAAATAATTATAAATTATCTACATGTTATGACAAACCTGTTTTGGCTAGAAGTCATGCTTAGTTAGCAAGTATATAATGAGGTCTGCTACTGTTATGTGATGCACAGTGTCTCATACTTAAAAAATCAGTAATAAGTTTTTGTAGTTAGTAAGGGAATAAGAGAATTTAAAGAGTAATTTTAATAAGTGTGTTAAAATAAAAAAGTGATCTTTGACCTCATGGATCACAGTCAAGTTTACTCATAGAGTTTATTAATTAATGTTAAACAGGAAAGGAAGTGTTCTGTCCACATTAGATTTTGTACACAACACCACCACCACAAAAAATATCCATCCTGGGGGCTGGAGAGATAACACAGCGGATAGGGCATTTTCCTTGCACGTGGCTGACCTGGGTTCGATTCCCAGCATCCTCTATGGTCCCCTGAGCACAGCCAGGAGTAATATCTGAGTGCAGACCCAGGAGTAACCCCTGTGCTTAGCCGGGTGTGACCCAAAAAGCCAAAAAAAATTCACCCTAGCATTATTTCTAAAAGCCAAATTATGAAATTGATATTTAATCTGTGTTATGTTATGTAACAAGCAACTATAATAAAATGTACAAAGTTGTCATTGTAGTCAATACTTTAAAAATAATATTGATTTTCGTAATTAAAGAATTCATACCGGGGCTGGAACAATAGCACAACGGGTAGGGCGTTTGCCTTGCACGCAGCCAACATGGCCGACCCAGGTTCGATTCCCAGCATCCCATATGGTCCCCCGAGCACCACCAGGAGTAATTCCTGAGTGCAGAGCCAGGAGTAACCGCTGTGCATTGCCGGGTGTGACCCAAAAAGAAAAAAAAAGAATTCATACAAAAGATAACATTTAGTAGTCTGATGCAGTAGTTTCTATGATGACCATGCCACTTTAAGCAGTGTGGTATATGAACACTGATGAATGTATCAATGGTACCAGCAATGGCTAGTAGGTGTGGAATACTAAAAGTCCACATCTATGAGGGCCAAAGCACTTGGATATCCAGTGGTAAGAGACAGGAATCTAATGCTGTGTTCTCAAGAGAAGGAGCCAGCAAAATCAGTTGAGTAAATGGAATAGAAGGAGGGACAATGGGTTGTCTCTGGTAACATAACTGTGATGGTCAGGTATCTTAATCACACCAAGGCTATATCAATATATACAATATATTGCCATAAACCATACAGAGCAAAGGCAGAGAAAAAATAATTCAGGAATAGCAGGGGGAAAGTTAGGGGTGGGGGGCCACAGTTGTGTGCTATTCTACATATGAAGATATTGGCTGGGCAGTCATATACATTGCTGAAACCAAAGATAGTGACAGCACCTTATTTTTATGGTTTAATTATGACCATGTTCAACTATTTGAACATTGTTCAACTCTAGATTCCCACCTAGTAAGGTGCAGAAAGGCAGCTGGCATCTTTCATTTTGTTTTTCCCCCAATATGCGTATTAAGTGGGCAAAAGATAAATCAGAAAATAATATCTAGTACTTAGTGCAGCTTACCTCACTGGTATAAAACAATTTGATTTGAAGGGAAGCAAAGGAACTCTACACATATATAATTATTTATCAATAGATACTAGATAGGTAGATGATAGATATTCTTCCAGTTAGGCACTGTCATAAATCTAAAACAGAGCATTATTCAAGATATTGTTCTGTAGCTTAACTTTTATTTGGCTATATCTCCTCTTGTCTTTGCTTATAAATGAAGGAGAAAAGAAGTGAGGAGGATAGAAAGTGCATTGTGAGTCCAATTCTGTAGCAACTTGTAGGCCACTATAAAGACTTTGGGTTTAATTGAAATGAGGGACTTTAGAAAATTATCTGAAAAGTAATTGTGACAAAATATGATTTGGTTTTTAAAGAGAATGTTCTTCTGTGTAGAGGATAAATGTTAGGTTAAAACTGAATTCTCTGAGAAAGCCATGACACAATTGAGCAAAGACGATAGCTCAGATCAGTGTGGAATGAGGAAGCTGATGAAAAAACTCTGGGGATATTGTGAAAAAAAAAAACTTTAATTTTGCATTACTTGCATCAGAACTGTAAAGTAGATAAGATTTGTGATGAGAAGAAAAAAAAAGAAGTTTTAACTTGGGGTCCCAGGAGAATAAAGTTGTATTCAATCAAGGGAAATAAGACATAAACTAAGATTGTTTCAATTAGACTCAGTTGCGATCTAAGTAATATTAGGCACATATGTTATTTAGATGAAAACAAATGTTTCTTTAGTGCTGAAATGAAGATTATATATTCATAACTGTCTCTTTCTTTTTTAAACAAATCATCATGAGATAAGTTTACAGACTTACAGACTTTCATGATTATGTTACAGTAAAACAATGTTCAAGTACCCACCAGAGCCCATTCTCCACTACCAATGTTCCCAGTATCCCTCCTCCTTCCCCCATCCCTTCCCATCTCCTGCCTCTGTGGCAGAACAATCCCTCTTACTCTCTCTGTCCTTTTGGGTGTGATGGTTTGCAATACAGGTAACAAGCAGCCATCATGCTGGATCCATAGTCTACTTTCAACATGCATCTATTATCCCGAGCGATCCCTTCCACCATCTTTTATTTAGTGTTCCATCCCAGCTACATTTTCTCCCAGCACATGAGATTGGATATCAAACAGTGGGGCAGTCCTCCTTACCCTTATTTCAAATGTCCTTAGGTGTTAGTCTCCTATTATGTTACTATATATTCCACAAATGAGTGAAGCCCTTTTATGTCTGTCGCTCTCTTTCTGACTCATTTCACTTAGCATGATACTCTCCATGTTGATCCACATATATGCAAATTTCATGACTTCAGTTATATTTGTGCTTTTTGGGGTCACACCCAGTGGTGCACAGGGTTTACTCCTGGCTCTGCACTCAGGAATTACCCCTGGTGCTCAGGGGACCATATGGGATGCTGGGAATTGAACTCCGGTCGGCTGGGTGCAAGGCAAATGCCCTACCTGTTTTGCTATCACTTCAGCCCATGACATCATTTTTTAACAGCTGCAAAATATTCCATTGTGTAGATATACCAAAGTTCCTTTAATCAGTCATCTTTTCTCAGGCACTCGGGGTTTTTTCCAGGTTCTAGCTATTGTAAATAGTGCTGCAATTAACATACAAGTGCAGATGTCATTTCTACTGTACTTTTTCTCATCTCTGGGATATATTTACAGAAGTGGCATTTCTGGGTCAAATGGGAGCCCGATTTATAGTTTTTTTGGGAAACATCCATATTGTTTTCCATAAAGGCTGGACCAACCGGCATTCCCAACAGCAGTGTATAGTCCCTTTTTCCCTGCATCCACATCAACATCAGGTGTTTTTGTTCTTTTGGATATGTGCCAGTCTCTGTGGTGTGAGTTGATATCTCATTGTTGTTTTGATCTGCATCTCCCGGATGATTAGTGATGAAGAGCACTTTTTTATGTGCCTTTGGCCGTTTGGTTTTCTTCTTTAAGAAAGTTTCTCTTCATTTCATTGCCCATTTTCTTATGGGATTGGATGTTTTCTTCTTGCAGAGTTCAACCAGTGCCTTGTATATTCTTAATATTAACGACTTATGGGAGGTATTGGGTGAATATCCTTTCCAATTCTTTAGACTGTCTTTGTTCTCTAAGTATAGCATCATATCATCTGCAAATAGTGAAAGCTTGATTTCTTCTTTTTCTATCTGGATACCCTTAATATCTTTTTTTGCATAGCCAATATTGTAAGTACTTTCAGTACTATATTGAACAGAAGTGGCTATGGTGGGCATCCTTGTCTTGTCCCTGATCTTAGAGGGAGGGCTCTTAGTTTTTCCCCATTGAGGATAATGCTTACCATAGGCTTCTGGTAGATGGCTTTGACTTTTTGGGGAACTTTGGGGAAAGTTCCTTCAATTACCATTTTGCTAAGAGTTTTCATCATAAACGGGTGCTGGATCTTGTCAAATGCTTTCTCTGCATCTATTGATATGATATATGGTTTCTGTCTTTTCTTTTATTGATATAATGGATTAGGTTGATTGACTTGTAAATGTTCAACCATCCTTGCATCCCTGGGATGAATCCCACTTGATCTTGGTGTATGATCTCTTTGCTGAATTGCTAGATTCTATTTGCTAATATTTTGTTGAGGATCTTTGCTTCCATGTACATCGGGGATATCAGCCTATAATTTTCTTTTTTGGTGATGTCCTTGTTTGCTTTTCGTATTAGGGTGATATGTGCCAAATAGAAACTTTCTGGGAGTGTTTCTGTTTCAGCAATTTCCTGGACAAGCTTGAAAAGGAATGACAGTAGGTCTTCTTTAAATGTTTGGAAAAATTCGCAAATGAACCCATCTGGACCTGGGCTTTTGTTTTGGGGAAGATTTTAAATTTTGTTTTAATTTCCTTGATAGTGATAGGCCTATTCAGGTATTCCAAGTCTTCTTGGGTCAGCCTTGGGCGGTTATAGGAATCCAGGAATTTATCCATTTCTTCTAGGTTCTCTTATTTCGTGGCATACAGACTTTCAAAGTACTCTCAGATGATCTTTTGAATTTCTTTGTTTTCTGTTATGATATTTCCCTTCTCATTTCTGATTCGGTTTATTGGGGTTCTTTCTCTTTTTCTTCATAACTCTTGCCAGTAGTCTATCAATCTTCTTTTATTTTCTTAAAGAACCAGCTCTTGGTTTCACTGATCTTCTGGATAGCTTTTGAGTTTCCATGTCATTAATTTCTACTCTAAGTTTTATTATTTCCTTCCTTCTGCCTGGTTTGAGCTCCTTTTGTTGGACCTTTTCTAGAATCTTGAGCTGTGAAGTCAGGTTATTTATGTCTGCCCTTTCTTGCTTCCTGAAAAATGCTTGCATAGCTATAAAATTTCCCCTCAACACTGCTTCAGCAGAGTCCCACAAGTACTGGTAGCTCATTTCTTCATTCTCATTTGCTTCCAGGTATCTTTTGATTTCTTCCTTGATTTCCTTTCTGACCCACTCAGTGTTCAACATTGAGTTGTTTAATATCCAGGTGTTTGATTTGATTCTCCGTATCTGTGTGTAATAAACTTCTATCTTTAATGCATTGTGGACGAAAAAAAGAGTTGATACAATTTCAATCCTTCTGATTCTATTGAAGTATGTTTTGTGGCACACTGTGTGGTCTATCTTGGAGACTGTTCCCTATGCACTGGAAAAGAATGTGTATTCGGTTTTGGGGGGATGTAGAGCTCTGTATATATCTATTAGCCCACTCTCTTCCATTTCTTCCTTCAAAGCCAGAACTTGCTTGCTGAGCTTTAGTCTGGTTGATCTTTCAAGAGGTGATAGAGTGGTGCTGAAATCTGACTACTATTGTGTTGCTACCAATGTCCTTCTTGAAGTTTTTAAGCAGTTGTTTTAAAATTTTTCCTGGCCCTTTTTTGGGTGCATATGTGTTTGGTCATGGTCACGGTCCTCCCATTGTTCATCAATTTGCTCGAGCAGGCCCAGTAACGTCTCCATTGGAGACTTTGTTGTTACTGTGTTTGGCATATCTAATACATCACGGGTAGCTTGCCAGGCTCTGCCATGTGGGCGAGATACTCTCGGTAGCTTGCTGGGCTCTCCGAGAGGGGCGGAGGAATCGAACTTGGGTCGGCCATGTTGGCTGCATGCAAGGCAAACACTCTACCTCTAACTTATTTGCCCTTGGTTGAAAATGAGTTCATGGGGCTGGAGTGATAGTACAGCGGGGAGGGCATTTGCCTTGCAGTTGGCCAACCTGGATTCAATCCCCGGCATCCCATGTGGTTCCCCAAGCACTACCAGGTATAATTCCTGAGTGTACAGTCAGGAGTAACCACTGAGCATAATTGCCTGTGGCCCCAAAAGAGAAAAAAATGTGTTTAGGAGTGTAATTTCTTCCTGATGTACGTATCTGTTGATAATTTAAAAATGGCCTTCATTGTCCCTTCTAATCTTTTTGAGCATAAAATCTATGTTGTCAGATACTATCCTGGTCACCCCAGCTTTTTTCCCTTTTGTTTTAACATGCATTTTATTTTTCAGTTCATTCTGTAGAAACTGCAAATATCATAATGCAGAAATTTCACTTTTTCAGTTTCCTGAGCTCATAGGTCACATTTTTTTTTTTATAGTGAGACATCATGAGGTACAGTTGCAGACTTACACTTTTTTGTGCTTGGGTTTCAATTATACAATGATCAAATACCCATCCCTCCACCAGTGCCCATTTCCCACCACCACGGATCCCAGTATCCCTCCCCCCCACCCATTACCCCTATCCCACCCTGTCTCTGTGGCAGGGAATTCCCTTTTGTTCTCTCTCTCTTATTGGGTGTTGTCGTTTGCAAAAGAGGCAATGGGTGACAATCATGTTTAGTCTGTAGTCTACTTTCCGCATGAAGGATTGTTTTCCATCCTTTGACTTTGAGTCTGTGTTTGCTCTGACTGTTCAGATGTGTTTCCTATAGGCAGCAGAATGTTGGGTTCAGTTTTCTAACCGATTTTGCTACTCTGTGTCTCTTAATTGGTGCATTTAGACCATTGACATTGAGAGAGATTATTGTCATGGGGTTTTGTGTATCTTTCTGTAGAGGTTTGTTGTGCTAGTAGGGGTTTATCTTGTCTTACAGTGGTCCCTTTAGTCCTTCTTTTACGGTTGGTTTTTAGTCTATGAAGTTTCTGAGATGTTGTTTATCCAAGAAATAGTGTATGGTTCCTTTGAGTTTGAGTGAGTTTAGCCAGATAATTATTGGATTATTTCATTGAGTTTTTTCACTATATCCCCCTCATTGTCTTTGTGCTCACACAGTTTCCTCTGACAAGTCTACTGTAAATCTAAGGGGTGCTCTTTTGTATGTGATTTCCTTCTTTGACTTTGCTGCTTTCAGTATTATGTCTCTATCTGTGGGATCTATCATTCTGATTATGAGATGTCTTGGAGTCTTTTTATTAGGGTCTCTTTTAGCTGGCACTCTTCAGGCTCCTTGGATCTGGATGCCTGTATTCTTTAGTTCTGGGGACTTTTGTGTGATGATATCTTTAACTGTTGCTACTTCATTGGGGTTGCCTCCCTGTCCTTCTGGTATTCCACTGATTCTTATGTTGTCCCTCTTGAATTCATCTCCTCAGTCTCTTATTCACCCGAGTTCTATTTTGAGGTCTTTTTCCATTATATATTGTTTCCTGTATGCTTTCTGCAGGTCATCGTCAAGCTCACTGATTCTATGTTCAGCTGTTGTCATTCTACTGCTGAGGGTACCCACTCAGTTTTTTATTTTGTCTACTGAATCTTTTATTAGTGACATTTCTGCTTGAGCCTGGCACACTACCGAGAGTATCTCGCCCACACGGCAGAGCCTAGCAAGCTACCTGTGACGTATTCAATATGCCAAATACAATAACAGCAAGTCTCATAATGGAGACGTTACTGGGCCCGCTCGAACAAATTGGTGAACAATGAGAGGACAGTGCTACAGTGATACAGTGCTACTTCTGCTTGTAGCTTTCTGATTTCTTTTCTCATTTCCTTCTGTACTTGTTGGTTGTCCGTTTCACGGTTTCTTTCATTTCATTCTTACATTTACTGAATGCTTGTTCCACCATTTCTTTGAGCTCATTGAACATCCTCAACATTTCATCTCTGAATTCTTTGTCTGAGAGATTTCATTTATGGGAGTCTCCTGTTGTGGCTTCAAAACTCTTTTCTTCATCCACTCCTTGTGGGAGGGATCTTCGCTGTTTCTTCATGCTGTTGTGGTAGTATGGAGGTGGGTCCCTCAAGGTCACTATCAGTGACCACCTCTCGCTGCAAGGAAGGAATATAAATGGGCTCGGTAGATGGTGGTCTCTTTTTTCCCCCTTTAAGAATGCTACCTCTTTGGTTCTCCTCTGTGCCTTATGTTGGGACACTAGTGTAGCTTCAGGGGATGTATTCGTTTTCATTGGAATTATTCAATCTTTGTGTTCACTGTTATTTTGGTGTTTGGGGGGAGTATTTTAATTGGAATAGGTTAGTAGATTATTGGCCTAATGTGATTGGGAAAGCCAGGATGTTCTCTTCAGAATTAGATAATGGATGCTGAGCTGTTAGTCCAAATGCTGGGAAAGGGAAAAATAACTGCGGTGTCCCAGAGGCCACACCCACCAGCCATTTTACCTTTGCAGGAGGAGGGGCAGTGGGTCACTTCCGTGCCTCTGTGGGGTTTGGAGCTCGCCTCTGGCACACCGGGGGCTCACAGGGTTTCCCCGAGCCAGAAACTCCATGGAGGCCTTGCCTTGGAAAGGGTAAGTGTCTCTTTCTTGGATTTAAATATTGGTTTCAAATATTTCCCTACACAGACAAGATTTGCTATAAAAATATCAGGATTTTTTAATCAAAATAAAACTATGAAACATGCAAAAATGCTACTCAGCAAATAATGCACATATCTTTTGTAAACTAACTCAACAAACATTAAATGATAATATTAGATTAATCTTGACAGAACACATCGATTTACTATACTCTTTCTTTTTCATTTTAATTTATTCTGTTTTGTGGGCCACAGTCAGTGGTGTTCAGCGACTCTTCTTTATTCTGTGTTCAAGAGTGACCAAATAATGTATCAAAGATTCAAACCATGGTCTAGGATTGGCTACATGCAAGGTAAGCACTTTAACCTATGTGCTATCGTCTCTCTGTCCCCAATTTACATTTCCTAAGTCATACTTCGTTTATAGAAACTGTGCATGTTTGTTTCTATTACTGAAGAAAAATGCTTTATTTAATTTATTACCATCATGGCCATGTCATTGTTAATACACTAGAAGACATTAAATGAGATGTTATCACTTGTCTACCGTGATTTGACCAACGCAATATGTGAATGAGCAGAGCAAAGATGAATGTTTTAATTAAATTTTTGATGTACAGAAAATTGGAGAGAGGAATTTAAGTCTATTGA
Source organism: Sorex fumeus (assembly GCF_029834395.1). Taxonomy (NCBI): domain Eukaryota; kingdom Metazoa; phylum Chordata; class Mammalia; order Eulipotyphla; family Soricidae; genus Sorex; species Sorex fumeus. The sequence goes on along the minus strand of NW_026606086.1, from coordinate 10,980,317 downwards.
TTAGCCAGATATATAGATGGAAAAATGATCACCAGTTCAGTGAAATAATTGAAAATAGGTTCATTTTTTATTTGGAGTAAAATAATTAGAAAATTAAGGCTCTATGGTTGATTAAGATTGATTATGAAATTATGTTTGGGTGGGTTCTATGGTATAATGAAAAGTTTTGATTTTGTATGTTAGGCAAAATAGATACAATGTTGGTGAAAGTATATAAAAATATGTATATGAAAAGTATAGAAATGTAGAGTATAGAAACCATACAGTATAAAAAGTATAGGAAAATAGAATTTTGTGATAAGAAGATAGAAATTAGGCAACAAACAATGGAAAGATTTTAGAAAGTCACTAATTGATATTTAATAAATAAGTGATGATTCAATTTCTAGAACGCCCAGACCACCAAGTTTCTGACATAGAGCACATCTATAACCACACTAAACCAAGGTGAATGAATCAGAAGAAGTTGTCTTTAACTGCTCTTTGATCATGGCAAATCTACACCAAATCTCGGATTAATTTATAGAAATTGAGCTGAAACCCCAAGTGAACAAAGTTTTCACAGAAAGGGATAAAGGGAGGGCATCCAGACCGATTAGAGATAAAGATGTCTCACTAAGAAATAGTCCCCCCCTCTGACCCTCCCCCCCCCACCCCAAACACACACACACAAGGCAACAGACACATTGGAATCAGAAAGAAATTTATCAGGTGCAGTATATCAATCTGGAAGCAGGAGGGCGCACTTATCACCCTTGCACTTTAATCCAGCAACCCCATACATTCATTACAAGAACAAGAGGCAAGAAGCCCAATATTGTAAGTAGGGGTTGAGTCACAGGCTGATGTCAACTTAAGGATCTCTAACAACATTGTTGATAATGCTGAAGGACAGCATATGCCACCGCGTTCTCCACTGTAGCAAGTACTGAGGAAGACTCCATCTACCCCTAGCCAGTAGTCCAATATGGTGAAGGTTAAGAAGAAACCATTATACATTACACCTAGGAATCAAATTAAGCACCTTATATCTCAACAGTAGACATCTGACACCATGCAAGTACCCCCCCCAAGAATCTATCTTGCAGACCTTACAAAAGCATCACCAGTCAGTAAGGGTTGCCTCTATTGGCTATGCTCCCTGATGTTCCATAGCCAGCCAGACTGTTCCTGGACAGCCCTGGGGTACATCATCAAAGAGTTTCTGCCTCAGAACAGGCACTACAAAATGTAAAGTCTAACTTGTACTACTGTCTCCTGTAAGAGGGGATGATCTTCTAAAGTTTACTTGCATGTTTGTGCATGAAAATATTATAGTTTTAACTATGGTTTTGTTTATATTGGGTATGGATTACAGTTGTTCTGCCATAGAGCTGGTGTATGGATTTATTTCACTACAGAAGTGGCACTCTCATTTAAAACATAAATTCCTTATAATAATATATAAGAAATCTTAGAACCTGATTTGTCTACCTCCCACATCACATTTCTTTGCTTTATTTTTTTCACTTCTTTTGGTCTTCAATAAATAATAAAAATCAGTCCTCATTCTGGAATTTTTGTTTAGTTTCTGGATCACCCCAATGCTCAGGGCTTACTACTGGCTCTGAACTTGGATCACTGTTCATCGGACTAGGGGTATCTTATAGGGATCCAGGATAGAACTGGGCCAGCTGTATGCAAAGCAAGAGCCCTACCCATTTTTCTGTCTCTCCAGCCACTAATTTAGGAACTTTTTAACTGTTTTTTTCTTCCTTATATTTCAATCCAAATTGTTTACTCAATTGTCCATTTTCATTGTTTAATGAAATAATTTTATATTATAGTTAATGGTTCTATAAAATAATAATATAAATGCACAAGAAATACTAAAAATTATAAGATAAAATTATGACAATTATGTTAACATATTGGCTTTTTTTTCACAGACTGAGACGGTCGCAGCTTTGAGTTCCTTTCTACTATCAGTGACAGCAGAAAAAAATACATTATATAAGATACAACTTGAAATCTAGTTTCAAGAGTTATACTTGCCTTGATGCCCCATCAGATACTCAGAAACTCAGAAAGTTTCATAGATAATTACACAGTTTTCTATAAATAGTGGAGCAACTGTGTCCTTTAGGGAAGTAAGTGAATGTTGAATAAATACATAAATTTCATCCCCAAAGATAATTTTGTAGAAGTTGATAAAATAAAAATCACAGTGCGCATTAGTGAACTTTGTGCAACAAAAAGACTCAATATGGAAAGGAAATAGATAAATTCTATAAAAAAGATAAAATAATAAGTAAAATAAACAAAGAACTAGTATCTAGATAAATCTTAGACTTTTCTAAAATGTAATAGAAGATTAGAAAGCCAAAGAGAGAAAACATCAAATGACAGACATGTCACAGAAAATAAGCATATATTTGAACGAGTGTGAAAAAGTTAAAACCACCATTATTATTATTATTATCCTGACCATCTTTTTGTATGTAAGACAAAGGAATGAATCTGCATTATTCACCTGAAAATATTTATTCTACTATATTAGGTCTTTCACTTTGCTTCTTATTTTTCACAATAGTAAGAATATATGATTTACTTCTTATAGTCATGGAAATACTATTTTTTGAGTATAGTGAGAAATAATAGAATAATGTTCCTCTGAAGAGAAGAGTGGGGGTCATGGAGTATGAAAGTAGTGCAAAGTGAAATACCTTTTCATTAGTAATATCAAATGCCTTTAAACAACAGTTGGAGTAAGTAGTGATCACGATTAACATTTAGTAAGTATATACATGCTTGTTTAATTTTATGTTTTGTCTTTTAGTTTTGGTATATTTCACAGTAACAGATTTACTTACACCGCAATTTTACCATCCGATTCTATAAAACTTTGCTCAATTAAGAAATATGAGGCTATTTGATCAGGGTTTCTCATCCTTTCTCTAACCTTGTCATCTTCCAACCCTCCACGTGTATTTCATTCCTGTGGTAACCCGGTCACAGTGCTTGACCTCTTACCCACTCTATGCTTCCGCACATTAGAAATAGTCAGACATGGTCCATTATCAAGACAAGGCTTTTAATTGTCAATAGAAAAATGAGTGACAGTGTGCCGATATGATGACTCAAGGATCAACAGTGTTTGACCAAACAGGATAGTAAGATGGTGTTGAAAAAGAAACTATCTACAAACTAAAAACCACCTATCCCAGGGGATCCTTCTCTCCAGAAGAGAACAAAGTGGGGTGGCTACAACCCAAACTTGCTGTTGATAAAAACAAAAGAAGAAAAATGTCTAATCCCAAGAGGTGAATGTATCAAAATATTCAATAAAACTTAGGTAAGAATTAGAGACTGTTTGCTTCGTTGTACTTAGCCAGTGAAGGGAGTTACAAACTAAGGAATGCAATATCGGTCTGACGACTGTAATTGCACTGCTTCTCAGGCAGTGCAATTACAGGGATCAGTTGTTATCAAAGCCATTCTTTCCCTGCTCTTCTACTTTCTGAGTCTATGCATATTTAGACAGATGGGATATTTCTCACACCTATTTATATATTTTCATCTGAAAACCCCTTGGACTATAAGGGGCCTGGCCCAGATAGCCCACAGTTGAGAAGTGCTAAGTTTAGAATGGAAACATGGTGTGGAAATTGGATTTCTAAGCCTTAGTCCAGATTCTACTACTTAGTTTGAATTTTAGCAAATCACTAAAGCTTCTCAAATATACTCCCATTCAGGATATATAAAATAATAATGTTTCTCCCCCCTTTTTTTCATAAAGTTATTGTAAGGAGTAAGTGATTTCAAGTCTACGAAGGAGATGCTCAAATGTGAAGAGGAGATATGGAAAAATTCAAAACCTGTTGTGTGAAATTACATAAACATGGTTTTCATTCACTGACAGTATCACAGAACTTATAGAAACTGACATTAAAGCAGAGGGAGTAGACTGTAATATTTTCTTACCGTGTCTATTAGCTGAGAATAGAGTTCATGACAATTATCAAAAATATATTTATATGTAGAATCCAGGCAAGCTCTGACACAATCTTTCACCACCATGCTGGCCTTGGGAGGATTTTGCAGCTCCAGAACCTGATAAATAATTATTTAATTCAATTTTTAACCCAGTTACAAATAACTCAAATCTATTTAATACAGCACAAATAACTCAAATACTATTCTAAAATGATATTAGTTTATCTCCCTATGTTAAGGGAAAAAATGTGACCTTTGGAATATTGTAACTGTGTAAATATAGGCATTTTAACTTTCAGAGATCACATTATAGTGAAAGTCACCATAGTTGTAAATATTCAAGTAGAGGCACAAAACCTAAGGCTCTTTGAAAAGGCTCCCGTGTGTATTTTAAAGTTAGGTTATGGGACATGTAAGACCATTATGAGACTAATAATCATTTAGTCAAGAACAAATAGTGCTGGGAATTGCTATATAAAATTACAATCTGGCTAACTTTGGAAGGGCTAACAGAAGTTACTGGCATATTGAAAGGCTTGTTGTGAGAAATAAGTTTTAGGTTTTAATAAAGAAGTGCAAGGTTTTAGACAATAATTAGTACAATGGATGTGGTCTCAAATTAGATGTGATTTGGAGACCAGGAGTACAATTTCAAGAGATTTAAAACTACTAAGCATAGAAGTAGATATCAAGTATATGTCTCGGTTAAGTAAGTCTATAGTCATGGAAATTAGTTATAAAATTTGAATTTATTAGGTTATATAAAATGTAAAGAAAGTGCGATGAATATGCTTAACGGAAGCAAGAAAAAAATTGTGGGCAATTAGAGCCCAGTGACATAATAAGAGTCAGAAAGAAGAGCACAATGAATACCAGGGGGAAAAAAGAAGTCAATGAGATAGCAAAAAGTTTAACAAGAGGGTTTGGGGAAAACCTGGAAAAGGGGATTTTATAGAGTAGAGTCATAAAAATACATGCTAAATGCTGCTGACCTTCCTCCACTTGACTCTTGGTCCTTGACATTGTTTTCTTTAAATGTTTAAAATTTACCTCAAGGAGAACCCTATACAGTAGTTGAAAGGCATTTTCCGGAAGGTGCAAAGGCTCAGAAAACAATTAATTCTCCTATTTGGATTAAAACGACAAAGAACAGGTAGCAGGAAAACTCCTCATTCAAGGAAAAGGCTATGCTTTTGTTTCAACAGATGGTAACCCACTAAGAAACTTTGGGTCCCGTTGCATCTCTTCAGGAGTCGAATTCACCCATCTAATTTGGCCCTCAGACCGTCAAAGACTCCACCACCCTAAAAAATCCAACTCCAAGCCATCATTAAACCTGTACTGACTGAAAGTCAGGAAACAGAGGATCTGCCGAAAAAAATGCAATCCCTATAGATCAACAGAAGACATCTCTAGATAAAGGTCTCTAGCTCCTTTACATATCATGAACATTCCTTATACCCTTCTTTTACAGTTTGTGGATTGGACAACACCAGGAGCCCATATTTTGGATTAACAATTCTTTACTTTTACCCTCTCTTTGGAATTCACAGGTGCCTCAGCTCCCAAAGGAGGAAGGAGTGACTTTTAATAGGAACAACTTTTCATCCCTCTCATGGATCCTCCTTGATTCTCCCCTCACCCACTCTTCTCGCCTTCTCCTCCCTCTGGTCCTCTTACAGCCTTAGTTAGCTCCCAAATCATGAGGGGTTTGGGGTAGCAATTACATATAAGTGTGGTCATATAATTAACAGATATAAGTTCTCCCCCTCAGGGGAAGCTTCTAGGACAAACTCTTGTTCAGCAAGAAGACCCACCTAAAAGCAAAATACCATCAATGGGTGTGTGTCTCTTTTCCTTAGTTCAACAACCATTTAAACATTTACCTTAATTATACTTCTTAATAATATTAGTCATTTTGTATGAATACAGTAAGAGATACATTAAGCTTATAGGATGGCTCTCCTGGGTACATCTCGCTATAAATCTCAGACCACAGTGTTCAGGCCAGATTAGTCTTTCCTAACCCTAGAAGGGTACTAATCCAGTTGTTACTTTTTGGATCATGGCAGAATTTGTCCATGACCATGCTCTTAACTTATATTTAAGTATTATGGTGCTTGGCCTGGCCCATTTTGATGCCAGGGTAGCTCATAGCTTGCTGTGGGTCTATCCAGTTCCTTGTCGGGTCCCTACTCTGGGGGTGCTAGAACTTAGGGCAAGTGAGGCTTACATTGAGAAAACAGTTGCCCAAGGAGTGAATATAATTCGGAGTGAATTAACTCCCAGTTACAAAAGCACAGCATTAACTGTCTTTCTGTGTATATATAAAAAGGACATTGCTTTAAAGCAACTATGCAAGAACAAAAGGACAAAAGGAAAGCAGTATTTCACTTACAATACAAATCCAGTGTCCTTAGAAGGATATGACCTTACAAGTTAACAGAGTCTGACTGGGGATAAAGGTGATTGACAGGTAGAGAAAGCAGAGCAAAAGAAAGAGGTTACAGACAAACACAGAGGAAAGGGAGTACCTCAAGAACACTATGATGGGTGTAACCCAATAAGCCTAAACTCCCTGTGGCAATGGAGAAAGGATATACTAAATGTTAAGCCTAAAATCTATAGAGCAATATTCAAATAAACAGAGAAATGGGAGTGCCTTGGGACCATTGTGATGGCTGTAACCCAATAAACCTAAGCTCCCTGCAGCCAGAGAGAAAGGACAAACCAATGTTATCCTACACTAACCAAGATCAAAAAGTGAAAACTAGATTTTGCAAAGTGATGGAGAATGGCGTTTTTGATGCGATAGAGTAGAAGTTGAGAATTGGTATAAGAACTAAGCATGGGTTTTAAGATTTAGCATTGTTAAGCATGACTCATATTTTAAAAAAACAAACATTTCCACAATGAGAAATAATCTAAAGGAAACTGAATGAATTTTCTGCAATGTATTACCTACAAAAGGAATACCAACGAGAAATAACTGAACAAAATTAAAATCCAATCAGATACAACTTGATTCCTATAAGATGAGCTAAAATTAAGAATGAAAGTAGGGAATCTTTCTTTCCAGTTTTCACTAGAGTCTCACTAGAAGTGCAGAGGAACAGAAACATCTTTTATATTTCCACTAGAAATGAAAATTGTCTATGTGTTTTGAAAAATATTTTATCTCTATTCAATTTGAACATACATTTGCCAAGTGACTCAACAATCACACTCTTAAGAAAATGAAAACTTATATATACAAGTATGAATAATTATTTACAAGAATGAATATAAATGTGTTTTAGTTATAATAATACCAAACTGGAAGAAAATTGTGTCTGTAGTACACACATAACTAAGATTACTAATCTTTAAGAAAATGAAATGTACTATTGATAACATAAACATGTGTTTTTATTTTATTTGCATGTTCTAGAACAGGCCATAAGGACCAAACATCCATGGCTACCAGAAGTTGATAGAGGTGCTTAGTATAAGAGAATTTGGGAGGTTTAGTTCTGTATCTCTTTGTTCTTGTTGTTTACTTTTGTTTGGGGGTCACATCTGGCAGTGCTCAGGGATTAAACCTGGCTTAGATTTTAGGGATCATCCAGGCAGGCTTGGGGAACTATATAGGATGTGGGGTTAGACTTCAACTTGGCTGCATGCAAGCAAGTGCCCTACATGCTGTATTATGACTCCCCTTAATTCTGTATCTTGACTGTAGGGGTAATATTATGCAACTACATATTTATCAAAACAGAAACAATTGTACAACAAAAAGAATGAATTTCACTACTATAGTAAATATTGAAAAGAAGACAAAACATATTTATAATAGGAGAAAAGAAATTGGAAATAAAATGTATAGAGGATTATTTAGAGAATTTAGATATTAAAGACTAGATACATTAAGGTATAATCTGTAGATGACTGTAGCATTGTTTTAAGATTTAAAAATGAATCATATTTTGGGTGGAGTGCATCTGAGAGGAAAATATATAATTAAATGAAGTGGGGAGTAAGTTCTCTCATGTTTGCCACTAGTTTCTTGTAACAACTTTATATAACATTGTTATCTGGTACTGTGTGTGTGGCTTGTGGTTAAATAAATTTTAGATTTTATTTGTTCAACAATTTAAGGTTGGTGATTGAGAAATGGCATTTGTACAGTCACTTTCTTTCCTCTCTGGTTATCCAACCTCTCAGTTGTATTAAAAGGCACCATTTAGGAATTCTAGAAAACTTGTTTCTGAACCTTGATTACCACTGATATTCTCTAAATATTAGTTCAGTAGCTTCAGCCAGTTGATAAGATGTTAGGAGCTAAGTAAAAATAATTGTTTTTTAAAAATTGACATGAAGTCTATTTCAATGACAATCGCCCAATTTAACCGCAATTGAGAACAAACTTGATTTTAATTAAACATTGAAGAATCTAAGTGACCGTTCGGACCCTATATATTTTTCTTTCTTTTTGTTAATTACTGATAGAATGCCACACTGCTATTTTGGATAAAGTATCATTGACAATCATTGAGCTGGAGCGATAGCACAGCGGGTAGGGCGTTTGCCTTACAAGCGGCCAACATGGCCGACCCGAGTTCGATTCGTCCGCCCCTCTCGGAGAGCCCGGCAAGCTACCGAGAGTATTCGATATGCCAGACACAGTAACAACAAAGTCTCCAATGGAGACGTTAGTGGGCCCGCTTGAGCAAATCGACGATCAACGGGAGGGCCTTTACCTTTACCTTTATCATTGACAATGGGAAAAAATGCATTCTTATTTCTCTTCAGAATTTTTCTCAGTAAACATAAAAATCTCTTTCAAAGAGCAAAATAGGCTAGTCCATGGCTTGCCAAGTAATCAAATTATTATCAAGTAGTCAAATTATTGCAGACACCATGGCACTGAAGTAGAAGAAAAATAGCTAGAAGGAAATGCCTTAATACTTTGGTAGACAGTAAGTAATTATACTAATGTATTAAGTGATGAATATATTCCTACATAGATAGGGAGGCGTATTTAATTTCCCACAAGTGAGGTGAATTTAAAAGAGTAGACAATACTTTTAATATAAAAATGAGGAAAATATCTCTGTTAGAACTAAGTAATAAGTAAATTTCATTTCTAAAATAGTGTTTTTAAGCTATGTAGCACTGTCCTCCCATTGTTCATAGATTTGCTCAATTGGGCCCAGTAATGTCTCCATTGTGAGACTTGTTATTACTCTTTTTGGCATATCGAATACACCACGGGGAGCTTGCCAGGCTCTGCTGTGCGGGCGAGATACTCTCGGTAGCTTGCCGGGATCTTCGAGACGGGTGGAGGAATTGAACTGGTCTTGGCTGGGCCAGTTGCGTGCAAGACAAACGCCCTACCATTGTGCTATCGCTCCAGCCCAGTGTTTTTTTTTTATATCCATAAAAATTAATTAAAATTAAATTTAAGTTAAATGTATTGGACTATCTTAACTATGTTCAGTATAATTTGTATCTGATGACTCATTCAGCTCAGACAAAGACACCTCAGCTTAGTTGCTGGGTCTGAACAGTGGAGCTCCAATGAAGAGTAATGCCAGAATTTTTCAGGGAGCAATTCTGCTGCTTGTACTGAAGCAGGGAAAAAGATAAAACAAGGTACCTTCATCCTGAAAAAGGCGATACTTGTTAGCAGGTCAACAGTTGACTTCAGGTCTTGGAGTCTTTCAGCATTGCTGGCAGGAAAGTTTTCCTGTATAACCAAAGGGGTGGGGAAAATATCATCATTAAATTCTATTTGGAAGTCATCATAAAACCAGATTTTAGTGAAAAAGTCAGAACTTCCAAGTATTAAAAATAACCCTAGATGGTTTTTACTTTACCATAAGACAGAGTATAAAAATTTTGACAATGTTTCTTAGTGTTAGAATGTCATATCAGTCTAATTATTCCCAAGTTAATAAAAATATGCATAACATCATTTTTAAAAATAATTGTCTGAAAATTTTGCTACTAAAAGAAGGGAGAAAGTCTATATTTGGATAAGTTTATAATATTCTCAATATGGATAATTCTTTGCTTTTTTACAAAAATGCTTGGGGAAGTCAACATGTTTCACAATTACTTTCAGCAAGAAACAAACTTAAGAGTTTTAAAGATTTGGACAGTAGAGACAGTACATTGGGTTCGTCACTTGCTTTGTACAAGGCCTGCCCAGATTTTATCCCTGGCATTCCATATGGCTCCTGAGCCCTGCCAGGAGTGATCCCTGAGCGAAAACTCAGGAATAAACCCTGAAACAACCAGTATGCCCTAAAACCAAACACACACACACACACGCACACACACTCTCTCTCTCTCTCTCTCTCTCTCTCTCTCTCTCTCTCTCTCTCTCAGAGTTTGGTACGTTTGGCAGAAATTTTTGTCAATAAGGTTTGGTGAGAAACACTATAAAATGCAAATGTTCAGAATTCTGAGGAAAAGAATTGTTTAACTATGAAAATATCTGAAGAAACAGTTTTGACATTGAAATTTTCTCATATTAACAACCTCAAGAACACTTCTTACCATATATATTTTTCAAGTTATAGAGTAGCATTTTGTTCTCACAGTGTTTGCCCCAAAATGAAGAGTAAACTTGAGAAAAATTTGTTTGGTTCTGGTTTGGGGGCCACATGTTCAGTGCTTGAAGTTTGCTCCTGCCTCTGTGCTTAGCGATCATTCCTTCTGGGGCTGGGGATAACATTAGAGGTGCCAGGGATCAAACCTGGGTTAGTTGTGTGCAGAGCCCTACCTGCTGTAGTATCTCCCTAGTTTAAGTTTGACAAGAGATGGTCTGACAAATTTTAGCACCATACAATTAAGATATACTTAAAATCAGACCCAAAGAATGGACTTAAAAGAAATAGATGTATCTTTTAGCCAGAGAGATAGCCGAGCCTTGGTAATTGTGCTGGGAAAAGTAATCTTGAACCTAAAAGAGCCCAATAGCATAAAGGCCTTTGAGGCACAGAATTCCTCTGAGGAAAAGCAGAAAACTATTGAGATGAAGAATTCCAGGTCAAGAGTAAGGCTGGGCCACTGAGAGGAGAGGCTCCAATGATGGAACAAAGGCCATACTAAGAATATCAAAGGGTCATCAACTCCCAGGCTCCCTCCGTGGCAAGGAACCTAGCAGTAGATGTTGAGGAGAAATTTGAGAAATCTGTACATTTTCCACAGGCATTTTCCCTCATGTCTCCCTGAGATATGGACTTCTTTACTTTACTTTACCTCTCCCTATTTCCCCACTCTGAGGAGACATCCGGCATCCTTTCTTATGATGAGTGTTTTCTTTATGATGTTTTCTCCACCTTGGGAACTCAATGCAAATCTAGGTGAGCTGTGTACTTGATCTTTCCACTATGGAGAAGCCTGCATTCTCTTTTAAGAGCATTTTTCAAATAAACTTCCTCTTCACTATTCATCTTCTCCTGAAATTCCTTTCTGTGAGAGAAGGGGGATGGCTTGGAGAACCTAAGTTATGTTTAGGAATCATTTTCCAACAAACAGTAGCTCCTTGCTCCAACCTGAGTTCTACAGCTCTCAATAAATAGGGCAGTGGGGATCATTTTACACACCAGGCAGAGCAACTGTGACAAGGGTCAAACATAAAGTCTGTACCAGGCGGGTGCTCAACATATTCTCTCATCAGTCCAAAATTTCCCCAGACATTTTCTGAGCTGTCAAATATGGATTGAGAGGGAAGCTTTTGATAACCATATGCAGGCTGCTAGCTCTCTCCACCCCTCCACGTAAACCACTAAGGAATGCAATTTAGCTGGGTACCCAGTGCCTCTCCTACCAGTAGCAAGTAAATATAGAAAGATGTTTAGGACAAACTGATACATAAACAATGTGTTATTATAGAGATTGTGGTGAGATGTTTTAACTACTTGCCTTTGTGACTAAGTCTTTGTATTTTGTAACAAATTTAACTTGCAATTGTACATGTATGTATACACATACATATACATATAATTGACTATATTTGTGCATATATAAATCTTATGTATGTATATTTTACTTGGAGATGAAGTACAAAATTATAGTTAAGCATTTACTGAATAATTTTGAACATACCCTGTACTTTGACAGATCAATCCTTAGTGAGTTATGCAACTGGTCCAGTAACTTTATGAATTTTTCTCTCTGTAGAAAACACACCAAAAAAAAGTGAATGAAAACAAATGGCTATTATATTGCAGCAGTCACAAAACTCCAGTGAACTGTAATTTGATTTTATAATAAGGAAGAGTCGAAGATGTCCATAACTTGTCCAAGATTATACAAATCATATTTTATAACGCAGTGATTCGAGTTCATGTCTAACTCCCAATCCTTGCTCTTTCAAATAAGCACCCCCTCTGATGAATGAGAATTATCCAGAGAGTTGTGTTCTATAAAAAGTGCACTTCTCTACATCTAATCTTTCATTGCAAGATGAGTCAGCACAATATTGTACAACCCACTCTTCCCTCTCCCCACACACCACCAACCCACGGGGAAACATGAATTTTTTTAAACTTCTCCCACCTATGGAGTGGGAACAACTTTTGTTTTTATAAAAAAAAATCATTTTCATTTTAGTTACAATCCAAGCTTTATAATCTGAAGCTGTTGGCTACCATTCTGATTTATCGCAGAAAAGTAATGTTAAAATACCAGCCACACTCTCTCCCCCCAAACTTAAGCTTTTTAAAGCACATCAGTATAAAACTGAACTTCATAAAGAACTTGAAGATGATAATGAGAGAAAAAGCTTCAGTTTCCTCCTTGCCCACTGGTGTTTTAAGGCTCCATTTTTAGTTACTTGATTCTACATTTTAAATATTCCTGCAAATTTCTGGACTCCTTCTCAGAAGGAGGAAGCTTAAAATTTCCCAGGACCATGAATTCTACCCCAGATTGGGCTCACAGGAAATTAGAATAACATGGCAATACTTGGCGATCTGGTGAAGTCTAGAACCTAAAAGGTGTTAAATAAACACTGCCTCCACCAGCCTAAATGAAGATGAAAGATGTTAATCTTGTTTTGTTTTTTGTTTTTGGTTTGGGGCCACACCCAGCGATGCTCAGGGGTTCCTCCTGGCTCTGTACTCAGGAATTACTCATGGATTTTTATCAGGTTGATGCCAGGGTCTGAATGTAGTCAGCTGTGTGCAAGGCAAGAGTCCTGTTCACTGTACTATCTCTCCAGCACTTGGGAATATTATTTTAGATAAACAGACCCTAAATTAACAAGGTTTCTCTGGGAAATTAATGGGAATCCTCTGGAACTTGGATAGCACAAAGGCCCACTTTTCCTATAAAAGCCCACAATATGAGGCATACTTAACTTGGTCCTATACTAGGTTTTCCCCTTTTGGGCCGCTTCTTTCTCTTCTACTTTCCAATAAACTTTTTATATTCTAACTGAGTCTGAGCATCTTTATTAATCATACTCAATAAAGATGTTTTTCACTATTGAAAACATTGGAGATCATGGACCATGGATGAACAGAAACCTATCATCACTGCTTCTGCATCAAAAACTTGTTTTATGTATAAGAATAAACTTGTTTGGTTGATTCACTATAACAGAAGAAAATAAAAAAAAACATCAAAGTCACATAAAAAATTTACAGGTATCAAATTCACCACTTGGTCTTAGATCTTGAATGAAAATGATTTAAAAAGTAAGGAAGGCGATATAAATGAGAGTAGAACTGGATGGAATACTGAATGAGCTTTGGGAGGTAGCGATGGGATTAAAACATTTTCTAGAAGTTTCATATATATGGAAGATATTTTTGTTCTTGTTTTTGTTTTTGGGTCACACTTGGAAATTCTCAGGGCTTAATTCCAGTTTTGCACTGAAGAATTACTCCTGGCAGTGCTCAGGGGATCATTCAGGACGCCAAGGATGGAACTTGGGTTGGCCATGTGTAATGCAAGCACCCTGCCCACTGTACTATCACCCTAGTCCCAGATATGAAGTGGATTCATGACATATGTACTCATTATTGAAGTCACTAATCTTGAGAAGTAAACTGAGTATTAACTGAAGTTGGTGGGTTGAAACTCCAATTTTCAGAATAAACTGCCTTCAGAAACCTTTGAGCACTGCTTGTGTTAACCCCATGGAGGTATAAAGATGCCTTTCTGAAACTTGCAATCTTGTCAGGCAGGCGAGGTTCAGCTGAGGAAAAGTAAAACTGAGTTAACAAAAGTATTAGAGTGCTTTTCCACTCCCCAAATCTTCCCAGGGGAAGAGGCAACATGTACTGTCCTTTAAAATCCCACATCCTGGATAATCAAAGGGATGGAGAAGGTTCTCTCTTGAACACCTCACTCGCTCTCTCTCTCTCCCTCTATCTCCCTGTCTCTCTCTCATCCCCTCTCTCTCTCATCGCTGGAGAAGGACAGGTTCTCTCTTGAACACCTCTCTCTCCATCTCTATGTCTCTGTCTTTCACTCTCTTTTGCCCACCCCTCATTTTCCAAATATACTTAGTTTATTTTACTTTTCTCTTCTCCTGAACAGAGCGATAGCACAGCGGGTAGGGCATTTACCTTGCATGTGGCTGACCCGGCGGACCTGAGTTTGATTCCTCTGCCTCTCTTGGAGAGCCCGGCAAGCTATCGAGAGTATCTCGCCCACATGGCAAAACCTAGCAAAGCTACCAGTGACATATTCTATATGCCAAACACAGCAATAAGTCCCACAATGGATATTTTACTGGGCCCGCTCGAACAAATCAGTGAACAACGGGAGGACAGTGCTACAGTGCAGTGCTCCTCCTGAAATTCTTTTCTCTGAGGGAAAGTGAAGGACCTAAAAAGCCTGGCTAGAATTAAGGACTGGTTCTTCATTGTCAGCAAAGAGCAATTCCTCCCTTCAGAATGAGTCCAAGGCTCTCTGAGAACTCAGGCGGTGGGGACAGCTCCCACACCATCCTTCAGGTGCAGTTTGATTGTGCCTAAAGGGAGCTGATGTGATGCCAGCTTCTGTGCTACATACGTGCACAGAGCAGATGCTCATCAGTTCTAGATTCCCCCACATAGTATCCCAGGTAACCCAGGTGGGGCAAGAGGGAAGCATCAGAGCCACTTCTCCAGCCTCTCATCTCCCTGTTTCCTGTTTCACACAAGCCACAGAGAGTCCCCGCTTTTTTGGGTGGGAATCACTTCTCCCACTAGCAATAATACTATCATAAATTGTGTTACTTCAATTAAAAAAATCCTAAGCAGGTGCACTAGCCCTGAATTCCTTACCTTTGGAACTAGGTAACACTGGGAAAATGACTCAGTTGTGTTTATTTAGTTGACTCCTATTCCATGCAGCTGAATATTAGAATTGTGAAGTATCCAGTACAGATCACACAGTTGGTTTTCCTACCTGGAGCTTTAATGCCCAGTTGGAAAATTTACTTTCAAGAAAAACAAACAAACAAAAAAACTGAAGAAAACTGCCAGGCTTCTTGTCACTAAATCGCAAACATTATCAGATGGTGTCAAATGTGAAGTGTGCTGCTGGTTGAACTTTCACAAGAATTCAGGTCTCATCAGGAAATCTTGAAATTTAAATCTATTTACTACCTCTCTATTTAACTAGAGTGCAATGACTTTTTGATAGCAGAGAAGACTTACAGTCTGTGAGGTGTGATTTGAAGAAAAATAGATGACTAGATGGTTAAAAAATGTCCCTCCTTGTAGCATATCTCAATATCTGAAATCAAAAATTGTTCATCTTTGCATCAGGTAAGTAGTATAGATTCTGGGTATTTGCAAGGAGCCAAATCCAATAGAAAGAAGTATATAAAAATTTAGGTTTAATAAATTGATAAGAATAAAACTAGCCCAGGGAAAAACACTCTATATAGAAGGTAAAAAATGTTTTATTTTCCACCTTGAGGTCTTGGTCACAAATAAGCTCTGTCATTGTAACACATGATAGGTCCCAGAGCAATATGTAAAAAAAAAAAAAGAAAGAAATTAAATAGCTCTGTTTTCAGGTAATATATCTATTTTAAGGTAATATCTAATGAACACTAAAATTGGATTTCTAAAATCTTTCACATTTTTAAAGTAATGGGTTTCTTTGGAATTTTTTTAACTATTTAAAATATTAAAAAAATATTCTAAATGGGTGGGTCACACATGGCAGGAGAAATCAGGAGTCACTCCACACTTCAGGAGGACAGAAACTTTCCATAGAGTCTGAAAAATCGTGGAAGGGAAATCTATTTGGGTTTGGCTTTGGATTTGGGGGCTACAGTTGGCAGTACTCAGGGCTTACTCCTGGCTCTGTGCTCAGTGATCAATGCTGATGGGGCTCAAGGAACTGTATGGGGTGCTATGGATTGAACCCAGGTTGACTGCATGCAAACATGGCAAGCACCATAGCCACTGCACTGTCTCTCAGGTAGTGGAAGGAACTCTTATAAGAAAAATGGTAAGTGCATCTCTTCAGCATATTCCTTCCATTTTTTTTTTTCTGACACACTGTCTTGCTCTAAACAGTACGGCCACATGTAAACAAAATTCATGATCCCTGCTCTCTCCCTCTTCAGTTTTCCTGAAAAGAGCTCTAACCAAATATGTATATGATCTTAGATTTCTAGAAAATTTGTAAAGAAAAAAAAATCACATGAAAATTGTTCTGCCCTGGCCCAGCAAATTGTAAAATTATTACCAAATCTAATAAGTCATTAAAGGTAAGAGGAACATTTCAATAAAAATAATGCAACAATTATTTTAATATTATTTGTGATTTAATTAATCTTTATCACCATGTTAAAGGGATCTACTCTCTCCCATAAAGCCGTGGATAAAATTTTGATCAGTGCCTGTAAGTTTTGTTTTGACATGACATATATAAAACTATAAATGGTGTCTTTAAAGATTTTATTAAAATTTTTATAATTAAAATTAAAAATTTTAAATGGTACCTGTTTAATCTTCTGGGGACAGCCTAGGGAGGGCCCCGAAGGCTCTCCCCCTCTCCACGCGAGTTCAGGTGGTCCTCGGGCCACTCCCCCACCCGGGTGGCCCAGGCCATGGGGCAGACAGAGGCAGAAATGAGGACAAGGCTGGTTGACTGATCAGTTGCCGTTTATTCCATTCTCCCCTTGCACCTGTTCCAGTCTCTCTGAGCCCCCCATTCTAGTCTCACACTGCCCCTCATTCCCGTCTCCTCCTGTCTCTCCGGCTTATCTCTCCGTGCTCCATCTAGCTCCCTGCTCTATCTCCAAACTCTCTCCAACTCTTCTCGCCTCTCTACCTCGCAGCTACACCCAGTCCTGTAGCAAAATCAAAATAAGAAAGCCCTTCCTGACTGCCCATCAGGCTTAAGGGCAGAAACCCCACCTAGGGGTATTTCTCTTCTCCTAATATCTTAATTAACATCTTAATATTAGTTATTTTTGTATGGGCACAGTAAGAGATACACTGAGCCTTGTAGGGCTGCTCTCCTGGGAACATCTCACCACACTCAGACTAGAGTGTTCAGGCCATATTAATCATTCCTAACCCTAGCATGGCCCGAATCTAGTTATTGCTTTATTGGATCATGACAGCATTTGTTCATGACCAAGCTCTTAACTTATAGTTAAGCATTAGGCACTTTGGCCAGGTCCATCTCTATGCCAGGGTAGCACATAGCTCATCACTTGCCCTGGGTCCATACAGAGGCTTAGGTCAAGAGAACAGATGCCCAGGAGGTAAATATCATTGAGGGTCCATTAACTCCCAAGTTACAAAAGCATAACATTAACTATCTTCCTGTGTCCATACAAAAAGAATATTGCTCTGAATTAACTATGCAAAGGACTTAAGAAGAAGAGAAAAAATGAATTTACAAGTTAACGGAGCACAAAGAAGTTACAAATAAACACAGAGGAATGGGAGCACTGTGATGGGAGTAATCTAATAAACCTAAGCTCCCTGTGGAAAGGCAGAAAGAACAAACCAATGTTATCCTACAGATACCAACTGATAAATAAAACATGAAATTAACATTTTTCAATAAAAAATATCTCAGACTATTTTTATGTTACCTAAAGTCCACAATCAAACACTTATAGTAGTGTGTCAGGCATTATATAAAAATTTAGAATGCTTTTCTGGAACTTCTATTTTTTTCTGTGTTTTCACATTATATCACACTACTTATGGTTTATTTTTTACTATCAATTAAAAATATCTTTTGACAAAAGTTCTATTGACAAGTTTGTGGGATTGAGTAAGGTCCACGAGACACAAATGTTAGGTCCACTTCTGCCCAACTCTGATCATTTGTTGTGTTTTTTTGTTTGCGTGTTTGTGGGCCACGCCAAATATTGCTCAGGTCTTACTCCTATCTCTGTGCTCCCTCCTGAAGATGCGCAGGGAACCATAGGTGATGCCTCAACCACTGTGCTTTGTCTCTGGCCGCAGGAGCTGATCAAGGACAAAACAAAAACATAAACAACTGTCTCTCCCCAATCGTTTTTCACATCAATTCTCCTCTCAGTCACATCACTTCATTTCTTCAAATCATGTTCTAGATGTAGCATCAGTGAGCTTGGCCAGGCCTAGAATATCAGCCTTCTCACTAATTGACAGCTTGTCCTGCAGGGTCTAGTGGTAAGTAGAGTTGCTTCATTCATTCTTTCTTCTGAGAACATTCCTGCAGTTCTGAGAATTGAAAATCAAACACTATTTCCTCGAGTCCTTTGCAGTCAGGACTTGGTCATAATCTCTTTTCCTGCCCACTACACACAGGGGCATACCTACATTTGCAAAAGAGCCATGATGTGTCTCACTCTCTAGCTGACTTCCACGTCTAAGCATTATCCTAGAGACATTCATTTTCCTGTCTCATCTAACTCTGATATTTCAACCACTTAGTTCCACTGGCAATAGAAGTAGTCTGAATCTTCACTTTCCTGACTCTAAGGAAACTTGTCTTGCAAAAAACAGTTGCACTGTGATATTTTGAGAATTATTACAGAAGGATCTACTTCCAGCACTTCAGATAACATGTGCTATATCTTTCTGGATCAAACACTTTTCTATTTAAAGGTGACAGGATTGTTTCCATTACTACAACTGAACTCAGATAATGCACCCTCTCTCTTCCTCTAATATCTATAATCCTTCTAAATCTGAAATTCTATTAGAATTAACTCTATGTCTCAATAATGGTGTTTAAACATCTTAGCGGACATTAACTCCTTAAGAAACCTAATGCCAACCCAGTAACTCAGTCTTCTTTTATACTTCATCTTTTCAAACTGTCAAACTCAAAATGTGTGTTGCCATGCATAGCTTTATTTAAACTTTTATTTTAGAAAATCTTTACTCCTCATGTCTTTTATTTTTTCTCGGGAGGTCACACCTGGCGATGCTCAGGGGTTACTCCTGGCTCTGCACTCAGGAATTACTCCTGGCGGTGCTCAGGGGACCCATGGGATGATGGAAATCGAATCCTGGTCGGTCGCATACAAGGCAAATGCCCTACCCACTGTGCTATTGCTCCAGCCCCAATCCTCATGTTTTTACTCATGTATTATTCTGGGTCTAACAGAGATTCCATACTTTTGAACTTGGAAAAATATTATGCATTCCTAAAAGGCCTATTCATCATCTCTGTGCCCCTGGAGATAATAAATTGTTTCTCTTTAATATCAGATCAAATTTATAAGAATAAGCCCTTGATTCAAAGGCACTTTAGGAGTTGTGTGTGATAAGACACAGTGATGTAACTATGCCATTTAAAGTGTATTTCCTAGGACAGGATTGCAGAATATCCACATACTGTATAAGGTCTGTGAAATCATGTAGTTTGGCGTTAGAAAAGGCAGAACAGTTGCTTCTCATCAGCTGCTCACAGCCTTGCTCCCTGTATTGTGTGTCACATGAAAGATGTAATAAATATGCAAAAAGCTTTTGGAAGAAAAAACATTTCCTTACTCATACTTGAGATAGTAAATTAACACTCGCCTTCCATTCCTCTCACTAAAACCTGTCACAGTGGCTTGCATGTTATCATTCTGAGTAGGCATTAAATGTACAAGGGAACAAATGAAAGAATATGTCTTCCAAAGAAATATTGACGAGTCTATATATTTAAGTCTGTGGTACTATCTGTGTTAAAAAAAGTATGTATGAATAGAAAAAAAATGACCAAGAAAAACATTAATCTTGCTAAAATTTTACTTACTAGTTGTGACTTAAGATTGTTCATTAAGTAAATTTCCTGTAGATTTCTCATTTGGTTTGAAACATTCATTCCCACACCACAGAGGTTATTCACCTGATCTACCTGTGATCCTTTCAACCTATGGAAAAAATTTCCCAGAAAAGTTATTTTCTTTCCCTGACTCTAACCAGCATTTATTCTTTGTGGTTAATAATTAAGCTATATGTGTGTGTGTGTGTGTGTGTGTGTATGGCTTGATATATATGGCTTAATATATGTGTGTATTTAAAACAGTTGCAAATTTTAGTTCTTGTCAATGTCCATTATGTCAATATTCTCTCTATGTCTAGTTACAAGACAAATTGTGTTTAACAACCCAGGATTTTCCCAGAAGTACCACTTGTATTTGAGATTTCCCCCTTTGTAGTCTTAACTTAAATGTGAAATTTCTTATCTAAATCTCACTCTCTTGCAGGAATATTTAGATAATAACATCAGAAGTATACAAATAAGTAAATAAAAATAAAGAAACTCACTTTTTACAGATAACATGATAATATGCATAGAAAAAATTAGGTCAGTAAAAAAATGATTAAACTAACAAAAAATTAACATATAAAAATTCACTTTATTGCTACATGTAAATGATGTACAAATAAAAAAATAATTATGAACGTTCCATTTACAATGATAGGAGATAATTGAATACTTTGAACAAATTTAACCAAAGAAGTCAAGGACATCAAAAATCATGTTACTGTTGACAAAATAATTTAAAAAGACATGTACTGATGGAAAGACATTGTTTAAGTAAATCTTTAACTTTGATAACATGGGTAAAATCTTAAATTTTGTTAATGTGTAAAATACCTAAAGCAAATATACAAAATCAGTGCAATTTTGTCAAAACAGAAATGGCATTATTCAGACATAGAAAAAAAATTATAAAATTTATTTAAAACTTTAAAAGATCCTGGATAGTAGAAAGGATACTGAGGACAAAATAACAAAATAGCAACCTTAGTTTTAGCCTTAACTAACATCTTAGCCTTTTAATTGTGCTACAGAGCAACAGTCACCGAAGTAAAATTGTACCGGAATAAAAATAGCCACAGAGGTCAATGGACAGAATTAAGAGCCCAGAAGTAAAATCAGCAATATTGACAGTTGTTTACAATAAAGGAGTCAAGAGCTAGTCAAGTTTCTTCAGTAAATGGTTGAGTTAAATCTCATTGTACACAAAATTTAATTAAAAATGGGTAAAAGATAGGGACCGCAGAGATAATCCAGTGGGAAAGGCACTGCCTTTCAAGCAGCCAACCGAAGTTTGATACCTGTTACCATATATGGTGCCCTGAGCCCTGTCAGGAGTGGTCCCTGAGCACAAAGCCAGAATTTATTCCTGAGTACAACAAGGTGTGACCATCCTCCACTAGGTTAAAGACTTTGGTTTATGCATATATAGTTGTATATAAGTAAAATATATATAATAGAATGTAGGATAACCTTGGTTTGTGCTTTCTGCCTAGCCACAGGAAGCTTAGGTTTACTGTGTTACTCCCATCACATTGCTCCCAATCCTTTATGTGTATCTGTAAACTCTTTCTTTGTGCTCTGCTTCCCCAATTGGTCAATCACCTTTATCTCCTAATCAGCCTCCATTAATTTGTAAATGTTGCTATTCTCTTCTCCTTATGTCCTTCACATAGTTAAGTCAGAGCAATGTCCTTTTTGTATAGGCACAGGAAGATAGTTAATGCTATGCTTTCGTAACTTGGAAGATAATTGAGTCCGAATAATATTCACTCCTGGGTATCTGTGCTTTCGACTTAAGCCTCAGTTGTCCTTACTTCCAAGCACCCCAAAAGCAGGGTCCTGACGAGGGACTGGATGGACCCAGGGCAAGATATGAGCTACCGTGGCATTGAAATGGGCCAGGCCAAAGCACCATAATACTTAACTATAAGTTAAGAGCATGGTCATGGACAAATTGTGTCATGATCCAAAAAGTAACAACTAGTCTAGGACCCTGCTAGGGTTATGAAAGACTAATCTGACCTGAGCACTGTAGTCTGAGATTTATAGTGAGAAGTCCCCAAAAGAGCCACCCTACAAGCTTAATGTATCTCTTACTGCATTCATACAAAATAACTAATATTAAAAAGTAGGATTAAGATATTAAGATGTTAATTAAGTTATTGGACTAAGGAAAGAAGAAAAAACATCCTAAGTGGTATTTTCAACCCAAGGCCTGATCTCCTGGCTGCAGATGATCAGGAAGGGGTTTGATATGTTGATTGTGCTACCCCCAATGCAGAGGAGTTGGTGAGAGACAGAGAGAGACTGAACTCATTTGTGAGATTGGAACAGGTCTGTGGATAGAATGAAATAAATGGGAACTGATCACGGACCAGCCTGGCCCTCATTCACACCTTTGTCTACGCATGGCATGGGCCTTCCTGGATGGAGGAAGCTGCATAAGACCACCAACGCAGGTGGCAAGAGAGAGCGATGGGGTTCCTAGTCTCTAGGTGATTACACAATAGAACTTTATGTTGTGTTTAAGAATGACTTCACCTGATTTCAGTGACAAAAGCAACAACACATAAAAAAGTTTCTGCACAGAGAATAAAGCTTACAACAAAATTAAAATAGATTCTATATACTGGAAGTGATACCGGGACATCATAACCTGACAATGGGTTAATATCTAAATATATATGAATAATTCATAAAAGCCGATCAAAAATAAATAATAAATGATGGATATGAATAAGGGATGTTGAACATCATTTCATGATTTCATTCTATATGGTTATTTGCAGATGTATGCAATAAATTATTTCTTATTTTAAAAGTATTTATCAAAAGTCAAAGGAAATATCAACTCATACCTGTGTGAATAGCTATTATCTTATAACAAGAAACAAATGTTGGACTGAGTGTAAAGAAAAGGGAATCTTTACTCACTGCTGGTGTAAATGTAAATTGGTGCAACTAATATGGAAATAATATGGAAAATAGTATGGAAAATTGTCAAAAATTAAAACTCCATATAAAAGAAATTCTATATGATCCAGTTACCACATATTAGGATATTTATGTGAAAAAAATTTAAAAATACTAATTTAAAAAGATATATGCAGTCCTATATTTATCAACATATTTTTATAATAGCCAAAAGTAGAAATAACACAGTTACCCATCACTCATAAACAATTTTAATATATGTAAATATAATACACATGTGCAATGTAATTATAACCTATGAAAAGATGAAATATTGCTGGGTGGGACACAGTACAAAAAGTAAGGAAGTTTCTGTACATGTGGCTGATTTGAGCTCAATTCCCAGCGCTGCTTATCATTTACTGAGTCCCACCAGGAGTGACCCCTGAGCACAGAGCCATTGTAAAGTTCTGAGAACAGCTGGTGGTAACAAACCCTCCAAAAAATAAATTTCTGTCATTTGCAAAAACATGGATGAACCTAGAGCATTATGTTTAAAGAAATAAGTTAGAGAAAAACACTATATGATTGTATTGATATGTGATATACAATGAAAACAACTAAACAGAAGTACTAAATAAGACAAAAATAAACTTTAGTCTATGAGACTAATTAATGGCTTATTGATGAAAACTAAGATGAACAGAGGTTGTAAATCAGGACAGTAGAACAGGTGACTTCTTAGGAGTGAACTTAATGTAGTATATAAATGTTTGCTTTCAATAATACAGAACTAAAACTGCTATAATCTTATAATACAATGTCTTTTCAATGAAAACAAAGTTATAATAATGAACTAATTTATATAATGCTAAATAAACTATAGTAGAATCTATAGTAGGAGACACTATGCTTAAATATTTGATTCATATTATTTTTATTTTATTACCATTATTAGCATTCATATTAGTTATTATTTTATTTTATTAACATTATTTTTATACTAACTGATAAAGTCTTGTCAAATTTGCTTACCAAATCAACAATTATCACAGTTTAATGTGAAGAATATTTTTTCTATTGTAAGAGCATTTCTTGTTCTACTCTAAGATATTTTATTTACAAAATTAAATTTGTTATAATCATTTTCCACTTAAACACATGGAAATCAATTTGGTCTCATCTCTTTGGGTCAGCATGGAGTAAAGGAGTCACTATCACTGTCCTCCCGCTGTTCATCAATTTGCTTGAGCAAGCCCAGTAACATTGTGAGACTTGTTACTGTGTTTGGCATATCGAATATGTCACGGGTAGAGGAGTATTTTATATAATTTTCCTCTAGGTAGATTTTATGGTGGGTATTATTCATATAAATGCATATATTTCGGAGGGAGAAAAGCATCAGTGTTCCACAACACTGACTTATTCACAACAATATACACAAACAGAATACTAAAAGCAAAACAATCTCATACAAGTAAAGAAAAAATGGAAATATAATGAATACAATTACCGAGATCAATTTTTTTATAACAAAGTTATTGGTACTGCATTATGTTGCTGATTAGACTACAGTTTGGTCTTTGGTCAAGGTTTGTGCAATGTCAATTTGATAAGAGTAGCAGATGTTGACCAATGTTGGAACTGCAGGTATGACAAGTGAGGCCAGAAATACTCAGATCTTGTATTCGTAGAGAACTTCTATTTTTACAAATTGGTTTATAGTATGTTACCTTATTTTTCATTAAAACTTTAAGCAATAGGCAATTTAATGAAAAATTTAAGCGATAAATTTGAGAGTGCTAACCACATACCTCATTAAGAACACTAATGCTTCAGGGACAGAACAAACTCACCAAATTTAAGCACAAACTCAAACTCCACAGCATCTCACAAAGAATGGTTTCTTTCAGGAGTACTGTTTTTGGTTTGTCATTAGTCAAGTGATTTCATGCACTTGACATGCAATATATTTTTTTTGATAAAAAAAAAACAGTGCCCACGAATGAGCCCTCTGGCTACTCAACAAGCAGCTTAAACCATGATCCCAGAGGCTCAGAAACAAATCTCGCAACCCAGCAGCTTTTGGCAGAAATCCCTCCAGATTTAATTATTAAGATTTCAGAATTCCAAAATCTATTGTATACTATTCATTATCAACAATAGAAAACAAATTGTCTAATGTTGCCTTTTCGGCAGATGTGAGTATTGGGGTAAAATCCCAAATAATAATGGTGGATCTGATGTCAAAATATTGAATATAATCAAAGTAGAGAGACAGTAATGTGGAAACCACCTGCCACACAAGTAGGGGAGGGGGTAGGATGGGGGCATATTGGGGATTTTGGTGATGGGAAATGTGCACTGGTGAAGGGAGGGGTGTTTCATTATTGTATGACTGAGACTTAAACTGAAAGCTTTGAAACTGCTCTCACGGTGACTCAATAAATAAATTTATAAAAGAAAATAAGTAAATAAAAGAACAGAGAAAATGGAAACATAACAGCACAATTGACTGCTTCCCACTGGCTTTAATACCATTTTCACTTTTTGGATTTCATTTTACCTCTACTTTGTGACACAAATCCCAAAAACTATTCAGGAAATCAATTTTGAAACTTTTATGGGAAAAAGTAATTGTGTGGATCTTTGTTTACACAATGTCACTGTCACTGTCACTGTCCTCCCGTTGTTCATCAATTTGCTCGAGCAGGCCCAGTAACATTGTGAGATTTGTTACTGTGTTTGGCATATTGAATACGTCACAATGCAAAAAATAAAAAAGAATAAAAATATCAATGAGCAGGACTAACACCTACCTCTTTGCCCAGGGTAAAGCACTGGGAATTGTGGCAGAAACTTTATGTTGCTTTTCTTCACTACCCATACCAATAAGGACAGCAAGTGCTTGATCCTATCTAAGTTATCTTTTCTACTTCTCTTCTGCTAATTCTATGTTAGATATTCAACACTGCCATGAAATAACATTTAATTCATATCAAATTATAATCCTGTGGTTTTTGTTTCATAACACACTCAAACTAAGGGTTTTAATGACTAACAACATGAATAAATAACTGGAATACCTAAAGAACCCTGATTTTTCAATATAATCTTTCCCAATATATTCCTGCAGTATTTAAATACTTCAGACAGACATTCTTATTTAGAAAATTACTAGAGACTCTTGTGTGTATACAATATTTCACTTAAAGATGTACTGTTATTCATAAGTACCAGTAAGAAAAAACCGGAAGTACGAATGTGGTTTAAAAGGCTCCACGGAACCCAAGAAAGATCCCATTTATCAGAGAATAGTTTCAAAAGAGGTAAATATCAAATTTACATCATACATAGAGAACTTGCTATAAAATATCATTACTTTTTCATAAAATTTATGTTTTCCCCCCATTGGCAAAGGTCATTCCAGATATGGAAACTTAACCTAATAAAGATGCTTATTGACTGTCAAATAAAGATACTTTACAGGATATTATTCAAACAAATCTTTAGGTTATCCTATTATGCTAAGATATTCCTTGAGATATGCCTTCTACAATAAGGCTGCAAGAATATCTTAAATCAATATCTTAACTCCCGTAACTTACTAGGAATTTTAAAGTTAAAAAAAAATACCTACCCCAAAATTGGTAGCAGCAAAGCGATCTGAGGCAGAGAGCTGCACATTGGTTGAAACTGTCGTGTGAGCATAGAAAGCATTTATGTTTGCCAGCAACGTGCTCATGACAGCGGGAACACCAGGACACATGTACTTAGAAGACAAACAGGAAAAGTGCCTATAAGACAAATACATGGAACATGTTCAAAACTGAAACCAAGTCATTCACAGAACTTTTAATGCCCGCAATTTAGCAATTTCTCAACTGCATCTATAAAAAAGTAGAGAAAAATGTCTACAACTAATTGAAAAAGACAGTGATAAAAATTAAAAATAATTTTCATTCATCAGTGTCATGTGACTTAATTAAAATGCTATTTGCCTAAGGGACATGCACATAATTCCTTTCAACTGTGATTTGGTCTGGAAAAGCAATAACATAGGAGCTTTCCTTCACTACTCCAACATTGTCCTCATTTTTTAACGTCAGCTTCTGAAATGCTATATTCCAACTAGAAATATTTTTAAGAAACATTTTCACTGAATCAATGTGAGATAGACCATTGCAAAGCTGTTCATGACTGGATTTCAGTCTCAGGGTATTCCAACACTCAACCATTCACCAGTGTACATTTCCCAGCACCAAAGTCTCCAGGGTCCTTCCCATCATCCTCCACCCCCGGCCTGCCTCTATGGCAGGCACTTTGTCTCTCTGTCTTTCTATGTCTCTCTCTTTCTCTGTCTCTCTGTCTTTCTGTCTGTCTCTGTCTGTCTCCGTCTCTGTTTCTATCTCTTTCTCTCTATATATCTCTATCTCTCTCTTCTTTGGGGCATTGTAGTTTGCAATATGGAGAGTGAAAAGTTGTCAAAACTATCCCTTACCTAATTTCAACCCTCAGAACTTGTCCACCATGATCAATCCCAGCTATAATTGTCATAGCAGTCTCTTCACTATATTACCTAACCTCAGCTCCAATACCTAACCCCATGAACAAAAGTCAGATCAAAATAGATTAAAGACCTCAATATCAGACCACACTCAATATGGTGCATTGAAGTAAAAGTTGGAAAAACCTTCCACAATATTGAAGCTAAAGGTATCTTCAAAGATGATATGCCATTGACCAAGCAAGTGGAAGCAAAGATAAACAAATAGGATTATCTTAAACTAAGAAGCTTCTGCACCTCACACGAAACATTGACCAGGATGCAAAGAGAGCCTATGGAATGGGAAAGGATATTCACCAAATATCCTTCTGATAAGAGGTTGATATAACAAAATATACAAGGCACTGGATGGACTCTACTAGAAAAAAATCAAATCCCATAAGAAAATGGGGTGATAATAGAAGAGAAACTTTCTCAAAGAAGAACTTTGAATGGCACATGACAAAATACTCTTCATCACTAGTCATCAGGGAGATGCAAATCAAAATAACAATGAGATATCATCTCACACCACAGAAACTGGCAGACATCCAAAAGAACAAAAAGGAACCAGTTTTGGCATGGATGTGGAAAGAAAGGGACTCTCCTTCACTGTTGGTGGGAGTGCTGACTGGTCCAGCCGTTTTTTCGAAAACATTATGAACATTTCTGAAAAAAACTAGAAATTGAGCTCTCATTTGACCAAGGAATACTAGCAATACCACTTCTGGGAATATACACTGGAGGCCCAAAAACACATAGTAGAAATCTTTTGCACTTTTTAGAAAAATATATATTGATTTATTTATTTCAGTTTGGGGATCACACTCAGTGGTGTTCAGCCAGAAGCTCACTGCTCCTGTGTCTGAGTCAGGAATCACTCCTGGCAAACATGGGGAACCACATATGGTGCTGGGGATTGAACCTGGCTTGGTTGCTTACAAGGCAAGTGCGTGCCTGGCCTGCTATACTAGGTCTCCAGTCCAATCTTTTTTCATTTTTACTCTTTTAACACTGATAAACTAAGCAAAGGTCATTACTACAGTACTTGTTGATTGAACTGGTAAATTTTACCTCTGCATTGAGTGCAGTCTGTAAGAATTTTTCATTAAGGAAAAATCTTTTATAAACAGTTGTGTTTCTAAGTTTTGTATTAAAACTCGAATTTGATTGGGAAAATTGATAAATAATGAGTGCAAATCAAATTATTTTAGCATTATGCTAAATGGTCTTTAAAGCTATGAATAATTTTATCATTTACAAGAAGACAGAAATATCAAATGGTCAATTCAATTAATTCTTTCCCAAAAGTCTGTTTTGCTTGAACAATAAGAAAATTCTCAAAAATTGAAAGAGCAATTTATTGAAAAGTGAAAAGTTAAAAATGTTCAAGGAGCACAGAAAATTTCAGTATATAACTTATCCTATTTTGCTATCATATCTAAAAAAATGAAATGAGCAGATACTGGAAACAGAAAAAAATATGGAAGATATAGAGGGAACAAAATTACATATTTTTCTCTGCTTTCACTATAACTGAGTACTTCACACATCCAAGTCAGAAATAACTATTTGGCACTCAAGATAATCGAAAAGATTACACAATCATACCCATTCTGATCTCCAAAATGTAAACTTTGAAAAAGTCTCCAGTACCTGGACTTCCTAACAAAACAATTTGAACATGATTTTCCCATTGCATACAAAAATTTATTATGATCTCTGAAAATACAAATATCAAGGGGAAAGCTGCCATTTCCACTAAGAGGAGAAACAGATTTATGAAGCTTTTAGCATTAGAAACATATGTCTAATTTTTTTGTTTTGTTCTTTCCCAGCGTTTCTGAAGTTTGATTCCCTCCTTGCACTTATAGTAGCAATCAGATATTTTTTTCTTTTCATAATATCTTTCCATAAAGTAATTGAACAAATAAGGTGAATAAGATTGGGTTCATGCAATGTAAGTTCAGAACCATCTATCTCTTTTATTTTTATTTTATTTATTTTTTGTTACTTTTTTGGGTCACACCCGGCGATGCACAGGGGTTATTCCTGGCTTTGCACTCAGGAATTACTCCTGGTGGTGCTCGGGGGACCACATGGGATGCTGGGAATTGAACCATGTGAACCGTGTGCAAGGCAAATGTCCTACCAGCTGTGCTATCCCTCCAGCCCCACCATCTATCTCCTTTAACCACAAAAAGTAAGCATACTTTTAATTTATTCTCTTCCTTTCTACTATGTTATTTTTTATATGTGTGTGTATGTGTTTCTTCTGAGACACTGTATCACTGTCACTGTCATCATGTTTTTTGTCGATTTACTCTAGCAGGTGCCAGTAACGTCTCTATTCATCCCAGGCCTGAGATTTTAGCAGCCTCTCCTTACTCATCTTTCTCAATGATTGGAGGCTCTTTCAGGGTCAGGGGAATGAGACCTGTTATATAAACTGGTTTTGGCATATTGAAAACGCAACAGAGAGCTTGCCAGGCTCTGCCTGAGTGGGCAGGATATTCTCGGTAGCTTGCCGGGCTCTCTGAAAGGCATAAATATATATATATATATATATATAAATTTTTATCTATAATTTGTTGCCTACTGTCTGAGCTCCATCAAACATAGTGTGGTAATTATGAAAATTTGTTCACGGCCCTGAAGTCCAGAAAGTGGCCTGGAGCATGGCAGCTGCTGTTGGGTAGTGAAGGTTGGCTGCCCAGGCTCCGTCCCCTGGAGCGGGGAGGGCTCTCACCAGCCCCCCTCTGGGGCACCCGGAGCAAAAACAGCCTGGCACAGAGTCCCTTCTGAGATACATTGTTTAATGTTTTAGTTGTATTTTAAGCTTGTGTTCCTGTACATATGGGTTGACAATAGAACTTATAAATTAACAAGCATGAAAGTGATATGATGCAAAGTTTTTTATGTAATTTTCTGAATTTTATAAAATGTACTATATAAAATTTAGCCGAGATAATTTTGAGGGTATGATGGTAAGTAGCTAGATGCACAAAATTAATTCCCTTGCAAATATCCATGAAAACAAAATTAATGTAAGATTGAAACAGTACTGGAAACTAGGAGTACTGATAAAAGATGCCCTGGAATCTCTGCCTCACTTTAGAGCTGTTGTCTAGATTGCAAGATGTTCTGCTGAACTAATGTCAAAACCTCTAAATTATTCATTTGACTACAGAGAAAATGGACACTCTTTCGAGGGATCCAATGACCCTGATTGTGAGAGGGGGCCTAGTACACTGACCAACAAAGTTGTTAATCAGTCCCTTACTCCAGAGTAAAGTCTCTGTGAGGCACAAGTGTTGGATACCTTTTCCTGCCCCTTCTCCTCTGTATACAATTCCCAAACACAGCAGCTTGTAGCACAGAAAATGGGCAGAGGTTGTAAGGCTAGTTAGAATAAAAGGCTGCCAGAAAATTGGGAACAGTATCTTTATCCTGGGGATTATATGTTTATTTTATGCCTCAACCAACATAAGAATTCATAAGCTCTTGTCATTAGACAATCCTTCACAAAAGCAGGTGATACTGTTCCTTGCCTAAAAGGGAATTGCATTCGAATAAAAACATCAAAACATCAAAACATCAAAACACACACACACACACACACACACACAATTATTGGCAGGGGGGTTATTGAGTTCAGAGGCTACTCCTGACTCTGCACTCAGGAATTGCTCCTGGCGGTGCTCAAGAGATGATACGGGTTGCCAGGGATGGAATCAGTCACAGCAGTGTGCAAGGCAAGCCACCCTACCCATGGTACTATCAGTCCAGCCCTGGAGTGAAACATTTTTTTAGACTTGTATTCCAGTTAAAGTTTAAGCATAAGCATAAGCATTGATCACACCTACAAAGTCAGCAAGTATAAATTCAAAAGAACTCTGGAGGGTGCCAAATCAGCATGGGGAAAACATCTTTGTACATTTCTCTACATAAAAACGTGAACAAGCACACACACGAACATAGCAAAAACAACCAAAAATTGCTGGGTAATCTTAAATAGTCGTAGTATTTTCTCTAGGTAAAAATATGAAGCATCTTGGAGTTAACAACTGTTCTTTATTTTGAATAATTTACAAATTTACTTAATTATTTAACAATGTATTTTAATCATTTTTATTGTAGTTATGTAACATGGTTACAATATTGGTAATACTTACAGTATTCATGGACACACTATTGTACCCTCCACCAAAGTGCTCAAGAGTCTTCACCTCTAACTCACTGTCAAATGTTCTTTCACCAATGTATGCCCTAACAATGATTATAGAAGACCTTTGTAATGCTATGTCCTAATAATAAACCTAGATAATGCAATTCTTGTGAACATTTTATTTGACGAAATGAAAACACTGATTTTTCTTTTTTAAAAAAGCACAGACTTTAAAATATTTAAATGTAAAACTATAGAACCTGAAATAATTCTCTTTGTTTGTTTGCTTGGGGAGGAAAGGAAGGCTCACAATAAGAGCTTAGCAGGACTGGCAGAGACTTGCACTGACCATCAGCCAGGTGGTTCAGTGTGAAAACCTGAGGATGCGATGCTTCTCAGACCTGGTGGTACTGTGGACCACTAGACTCACCTTAGAAGTACATGGGGCTCAGAAAATCAAGTACTTAGGAATCAGCTTAACTAAGGAAGTAAAGGACCTGTGCAGAGAAAACTACAAAACGCTACTTCAGGAAATAAAAGAGGACATGAGGAAATGGAAAGATATCCCCTGCTCATGGGTCGGGAGACTTAACATTGTCAAAATGGCAATACTACCAAAAGCATTGTATAAATTCAATGCAATCCCTATAAGGATACCCATGACATTCTTCAAAGAAATGGAGCAAACACTCCTGAAATTTATATGGAACAATAAGCCCCCACGAATAGCTAAAGCAATTCTTGGGAAAAAGAAAATGGGAGGAATCAACCTCCCGAACTTCAAACTGTACTACAAAGCAGTAATAATTAAAACAGCATGGTACTGGAACAAAGGCAGAACTGCAGACCAATGGAACAGGGTTGAATACACTGACATCTCCCCTCAATCATATGATCATCTAATCTTTGATAAAGGTGCAAGTAATGTGAAGTGGAGTAAGGAAAGCCTCTTTAACAAATTGTGCTGGCATCACTGGACGGCTACATGCAAAAAAATGGGCTCAGAACTCTGTCTAACACCATGTACAAAAGTAAGATCAAAATGGATTAAAGACCTCAACATCAAACCAGAAACCATAAGGTACATTGAAGACAAAGCTGGCAAAACCCTCCATGACATTGAAGCTAATGGTATCTTCAAAGATGCCACGCCACTGACTAAGCAAGTGAAAACAGAGATAGATAAATGGGACTATCTTAAACTAAGAAGCTTCTGCACCTCCAAAGAAACAGTGACCAAAATACAAAGACAGTGTACAGAATGGGAAAGGATATTCGCCGAATACATATCTGACAAGGGGTTGATATCCAGGATATACAAAATACTGGTTAAACTCCACAAGAAGAAAACATCCAACCCCATCCAAAAATGGGGCAATGAAATGAACAGAAACTTTCTCAAAGAAGAAATCCGAATGGCTAAAAGGCACATGAGAAAATGCTCTACATCATTAATCATCAGGGAGATGCAGATCAACACCACAATGAGATACCATCTCACACCTCAGAGACTGGCCCACATTCAAAAGAACAAAAGCAACCGATGCTGGCGTGGAGGGGGGGAGAAAGGGACACTCCTTCACTATTGGTGGAAATGTCAACTGGTTCAGCCCTTCTGGAAAACAGTATGGACGATTCTCAAAAAATTTGAAATTGAGCTCCCATTTGACCCAGCAATACCACTCCTGGGAATATATCCCAGAGAGGCAAAAATGTATAGTCGAAGTGACATCTGCACTTGTTTGTTCATTGCAGCCCTCTTTACAATAGCCAGAAACTGGAAGAAACCTGAATGCCTAAGAACAGATGACTGGTTAAAGAAACTTTGGTACATCTACACAATGGAGTACTACGTAGCTGTTAGAAAAGATGAAGTCATGAAATTTACATACAAGTGGTACAACATGGAAAGTATCATGCTAAGCGAAATGAGTCAGAAAGAGAGGGATAGACATAGAAAGACTGCATTCATCTGGGGGATATAAAGTAACAAAATATGAGATTAATACCCAAGAATAGCTGAGATCAGCACCAGGAGGATTACTCCATAGCTTAGTGGCCAGTCGGGCATTCTAGTGGAAAGGGCAGCTCAGATAGAGAAGGGAACACCAAATAAAGGGTGTTTGGAGGATCCTCCCAGGAGGGGAGATGCATGTCGAAAGTAGACTATGGACTGAACATGTTTGCCACTCAATGCCTCTTTTGCAGACCACAACGCCCAAAAGGAGAGAGAGAACACAGGGGATTGCCCTGCCACAGACGCAGGGGGGATGGGAGGATGGGGGTGGGGGGGATATTATCCATGGTGGTGGAAAATGGGCACTGGTGGAGGGATGGGTATCTGATCATTGTATAATCAAACCCAAGCACAAAAAATTGTAAATCTACAA
The DNA here is from genome assembly GCF_029834395.1 of Sorex fumeus. Taxonomy (NCBI): domain Eukaryota; kingdom Metazoa; phylum Chordata; class Mammalia; order Eulipotyphla; family Soricidae; genus Sorex; species Sorex fumeus. Next base: position 10,946,110 of record NW_026606086.1, on the reverse strand, counting down.
CTGTACCTCATGGTGTTTCACTAATAAAAAAAAGAAAAATTAAAAAAATAAAAAAGAAGTACATGGGGCTCCATAATGGCACCTGGTAAACACCTGGCAGACTCTGTGGTGACAGGATTGAGCCTGTGCTTTGCACATGCAAGTTAGGTCTCCTAGCCTCTGTATTCTTTGCAATCCCTATAATGATTCTTTTCTATTATTTTTTTTCTTCTTGGATCACACCCAGTGATGAACAGGGGTTACTCCTGGCTCTGCCCTCAGGAATTACTTCTGGTAGTGCTCGGGAGACCATATGGGAGGCTGGGTATAGAATCTGGGTTGGCCACGTGCAAGGTAAATATCCTACCTTCTGTACTATCTCTCCAGCCCCTATAATGATTCTTTACAATTAATAAACCTGTTAATGGAAGGAAACAAAGAAATTACCCATAACTGTCTTTAATTTATCATGACTAATTTTTGGTTATTGAGTAAATATAAAATATTTATATGAAAACAGTATGGGAACTTCTCAAAAAATTAGATATTAAGCTCCCATTTGACCTAGCAATACGACTTTTGGGAATATATCCCAAAGATGCAAAAAAGTATAGTAGAAATGACATATGCACTTATATGTTCATTGCAGCACTGTATTCAATAGCCAGAATCTGGAAAAAACCCAAGTGCCCAAGAACAGATGAAATTTTGGTACGTTCGCCTTACAAGAGGCCAACATGGCCGGCCCGAGTTCAATTCCTCCGCCCCTCTCGGAGAGCCCGGCAAGCTACCAAGAGTATTCAATATGCCAAACACAGTAACAACAAAGTCTCCAATGGAGACATTACTGGGCCCGCTCGAGCAAATCAACGATCAATGGGAGGGCCTTTACCTTTACCTTTACACAATGGAATACTATGCAACTCTTGAGATGAAGTCATGAAATTTGCATAGAGATGGATCAACATGGAAAGTATCATGTTAAGTGAAATGAGTCAGAAAGAGAGGGACAGAGAGAGAGACTGCACTTATTTGTGGAATATAGCACTGTCACCCCGTTGTTCATCGATTTGTTCGAGTGAGCACCAAGTAATGTCTCCCTTGTGAGTCTTGTTGTTACTGTTTTTGGCATATTAAATATGCAATGGGGAGCTTGCCAGACTCTGCCATGTGGGTGGGATCCTCTCGGTAGCTTGCCTGGCTCTCTGAGAGGGACAAAGGAATCTAACCTAGGTCAGCCACATGCGCCCGTTGTGCTATCACTCCAGCCCCAATAATTACTAGAGGGACAAAAAAGAATATTGTTTTTTGAAAGGTCTCTAAGTGAATAAGAAATTGTTGAAAACATCAATCAAAGAAATTATTAACTGGTATAAGATGCCATATTAAGTATAAAAATAGTTTAAGATTGGGGCTGAACACTTCAATCAGCTTAATCACTATCACTATCACCTTGTTGTTTTTCAATTTGCTTGAGCTGGCCCAGTAACGTCTCCATTCATCTCTGTCATCTGCAGGTGTAGCCCAATGACATACTGGGGGCTCCTTCAGGGTTAGGGGAATGAGGATCATTCATTGTTACTGTTTTTGACATATCTAGTAAGCCACGGGTAGCTTGTCAGGCTCTGCTGTGCGAGCGGTATACTCTCAGTAGCTTGCCAGGCTCCCCGAGACAGATGGAGGCTTTTAGGGCAGCCTCTAATCACTTTTACAGGTGTTCCTAGTCAGGCATATAGGTGGGTATGATACTCTCGGTAGCCTGCCAGGTTCTCTCAGAGCTGGAGAATAAGAGGTCACGCAGTCGTATTCGCGGACTTGATTTTATAGTCTCTGGATGGCTGTTGATGGGGTTACAAGGCAGTTGGTGGGTGTAACTGTCTAGCTACTGGAAGGTGGGGGAGCTGGGTGGAGGAGGCCCAGTCTCAAACCGAGCAGGCTTGGAGATCTCCGCTCCGTTTCCCAGGGCTTAATCAGTGACTGAATAAATATTAATACTCCTATGTTTAAAAAAAATGGGGCTGAAGCAATAAAACAGGAGGTAGGGCACTTGCCTTGCACTTTTAGTCAACACAGGTTGATTTCAAGCACCCCATATGGTCCCCTGATTCCCACCAGGAGTGATCCCTGAGCAGAGAGCAAGGAGTAAGTCCTGAGCACCACTGGGTGTGACCCCAAAACAAAACAAAACAACAAAAAAATTTAAGATACAGTTCTTGAATTATTTTTATGCTAATTAGGCTGATTTAAAATTAGCATTTACTAAAAATGAGGTAAAAGTAAAGGTAAAGGCCCTTCCGTTGATCATCGATTTGCTCGAGCAGGCCCAGTAACGTCTCCATTGGAGACTTTGTTGTTACTGTGTTTGGCATATCGCTCTGCCGTGCGGGTGAGATACTCTCAGTAGCTTGCCGGGCTCTCCGAGAGGGGTGAAGGAATTGAACTCGGGTCGGCCATGTTGGCCGCGTGTAAGGCGAACGCCCTACCCGCTGTGCTATCGCTCCAGCCCAAAAATGAGGTATTAATGAAAATTTGAAATCGGAGACGATGAAAACAACAACAGCAATGAAAAACTTGGGAAAAAAGAAATCATTTAGGGGGCTGGAGAAATAGCATAGCGGGTAGGTAGGGCATTTGCCTTGCATGCGGCCAACCCAGGTTTGATTCCCAGCAACACAAATGGTCACCCAAGCACTGCCAGGAGTAATTCCTGAGTGTATGAGCCAGAAGTAACCCCTGTGCATCTCCAGGTGTGACCCAAAAAGCCAAAAAAATAATAAAAATTTAGGGCTGGAAATATAGTATTGCAGGTAGAGCACTTGTCTTACATATGGCCCACCAAGGTTCAATACCTGGCATCCCACATGGTCATTTCCTGCCACCCTCCCCCCCAGTTCCACCAGGTGTGATCCCTAATTACAGAGCCTAAACTAAGCTCTAAGCACTACTGAGCGTGGCCCAAAAGAAAAAATAGTTATTTAGATGATTAAATTCAGTGCTATCAGACTCACCTTCCTTTCTCACTAAAATAGTCTGTAGATGACTCTTTTTTAAGCACTGCCTGCCACTTCCAAGCTCCCCACCCAATCTCTAAACATCAAATGTAAGTAAACACAGATGAAGGCAAATTTTCTCCCCAAAATGATGACTTTGGAAGTGGCCTTGCCCAGCAATGTTGAAAGGCTCAGGGTCAATCCTGGCAATGCTGCACCCTGCCCTGCTGTGCATGTCTGACTACTCACTCTCTGGCCTTGACTTGGTGCTGCTCAGGTCTGTCAGCACCTAGGTACCACCATACCCAACCTAGTGGTGCTTCAGGGGACCATGTATATTACCAGGTCCTCATGTCGGAGCCACAGCCCTTTATACTGTCCCGAAGGACACAAAATTATAACTTTTTTTTTTATCCTCCTCAGTTGAAATGGCTTAGAGAACACAAGAAAAACCCAAGATGGCCATCATAGGGATGGAGCAATATTACAGTGGGTGGGGCATTTTCCTTGCATGTGGACAACCCAGGCTCAATACCCTGAATTCCCATATGGTCCCCAGAGCAACACCAAGAGAGTAATTCCTGATTACAGAGCAAGGAATACCCCTGAGCATTGCCACGTGTGACTCAAAAAGATCAAAATAAATAAATAAATAAATAAATAAAGTGCAGACAACTTCTCTTTTAAAAGAAAAATCAACATCCTTCTATTTTGCCCAGTTTATGGTACAAAAATAAACTTTAAACTTGACATCTAATGCCAACTATTCAGAGAAAAGAGAGCTTCAATTTAAAAAACCCTAGATAGGGGCTGGGGAGACAGTACAGTGGGTAAAGTGCTTTGCTTGCTGCCCCATGTTTGGTCCCTGTCATCCCATATGGTCCCTGACACACCAACAGGAATGATTCCTGAGTGCAGATCTAGAAGTAAACCCTAAGCACCACTGGGTGTGACCCCAACTCACCCTACTCCCCTCAAAAGCAGGAAAACTCCATTTAAGAACAACTACAGGGGCTGGAGCAATAGTACAGTGGGTTGGGCATTTGCCTTGCACGTGGCTGAGCTGGGTTTGATTCCCAGCATCCCATATGGTCCCCTGAGCATCGCTGGGAGGAATCCTTAAGGATTACTCAGAACCAGGAGTAACCCCTGTGGATCGCCGGGTGTGACCCAAAAAGAAAAAAAAAGCTACAGAAAAAGAAGTGACCATTTAGAATGAGTGTATGTTATGTTTTGACCACGGATAAGTGAGAGTAACTTTCCCTTTATCTGTTCAAATTAAAGAACAAATACAAAATATTACAGGTTTTTTTTTTTTGCTTTTTTGGGGGGTCACACCCAGCAGTGCACAGGGGTTACTCCTGGCTCTGCAATCAGGAATTACTCCTGGTGGTGCTCAGGGAACCATTTGGGATCCTGGGAATGGAACCCGGGTAGGCTGCATGCAAGGCAAATGTCCTACCTTCTGTGCTATCGCTCCAGCCCCCAAACGTTATGATATTAAATGGACAGATATGGAAAAAAATTAAATAACAATTTAAAAGGGATTGAAGAGATAGTTTTACAGGCTTGAGGGCATATTTTGCATGCTGGAGTCTGAGGTTACATCCCCAGCACCATACCAGAAGTCACATTCAAACACAAAACAGGCAATAGCCCCTTTGCACTCCCAGGTGTGGCCCAAACAAACAGATTAGAACACACTTCAGTGTTGTAGAAAACCCAAATCTGCAATCTGCTTTTTCTCTTCACAGGACAACTCAGACTGACTTACGGAGTTCATTTCCTTCGCTGAGAATCTCCACGCGGCTACAAACTGCTCAAACAGATTGTGGAATATAAAGTAACAAAAATGGGAGACTAACACCCAAGAATAGTAGAGATAAGTACCAGGAGGATTACTCCACAGCTTAGAAGCCTGCCTCACATACTGGGGAAAAAGGCAGCTCAGATAGAGAATGGAACACCAAGTAAAGGGTGGTAGGAGGGCCCGCTTGGGATGGGAGATGCGTGCTCAAAGTAGACTATAGACCCAACATGAGGGCCACGTAATACCTCTATTGCAAACCACAACACCCAAAAGGAGACAGTGAGCAAAAGGGAATGCCCTGCAATAGAGGCGGGGTGGGGAGGAGGGGACAGGGTCATGGTGGTGGGAGGGATAGTGGGACCACTGGTGGTGGAAAATGGGCACTGGTGGAGGGATGGGACTTGATCATTGAATGACTGAAACGCAAGAATGAAAGTTTGTAAGTCTGTATCTGTACCTCACTGTGATTCACTAATAAAAAAATTTAAAAAATTTATATAAAATATCACTAGCTTGATTTCAATAAATAAATTATTTTAAAAAACTAATTTAAAATATACCTAATGGATTGATCTTGGATCATAACATCATAAGGCCAAATATAGAGCTCAGAATGGTGAGATATAAAAATACTATGCATAGGAGGATAATTAGAAACTCACCAAATTTTATTTATGGCTACCTTACTTTTCATCAGATTTAATCATTTTTATAGAATTTTTCTTGTCATATGATTCAAATTATAATCAAGGGATGCCTGTTGTTTGGTAAGAGTCTAATAATAAAATTATAAATATTACCATCCTAAATTTGGTCAGAGTTAAGTTAAACACTTTTCAATATACCCAAATCTCAAACACAACAAACTTAAGCCTGGGACAGAGGGACAGTACAGTGGGTAGGGACCCTGCTTTGCATGCAGACCACCTGGATTTGATACTCAGCATTCCAGATACTCGCCTGAGCTCTATAAGGACCAGGTGTGAGCCCTTGTCTTTGAGCTAGTTGTTATCCATGACCACTGTGGGTGTGGCCGCAAAACACAGAAGAAAAAAATTAAAAAATGGAGTATCTGTTGCCTCTAAGAATATAAGTAAGTAAGTAAAGGCCCTCCCGTTGATCATCGATTTGCTCGAGTGGGCCCAGTAACGTCTCCATTTGGAGACTTTGTTGTTACTGTGTCTGGCATATCGAATACGTCACGGGGAGCTTGCCAGGCTCTGCCGTGCGGGAGAGATACTCTTGGTAGCTTGCTGGGCTCTCCGAGAGGGGCGGAGGAATTGAACTCGGGTCGGCCATGTTGGCTGCGTGCAAGGCAAACGCCCTACCGCTGTGCTATCGCTCTAGCCCTAGAATATATATTTGAATATTATTAGCAAGAATTAGAAACTCTGGACTTGTAATACACTTGTAATCACTTGTAATACGAGATGAAAATTTTAATAATTTGATTTTAAGTAAGAAGATAAAACACTGAACCTCAGAAACAATTTCAGTTCATTTGGATACTGAAATATTTCCCCTGGTTGATAAGAATACTTATCTTTTTTAAAAAAACTGCATAGTTAAAGATAGTGCTTTCTGTGAGGAAAAGAGGGATTCTGAGTAAGCAATTTGTGAGTTGCTTACTCACACCATGGTACAGAAGTGATTCATCTAATCCTAGCCCTTCTCTGTTACCTTTAATGATTTCATTAATCTCTTGATTCACTTTCTCTATTTTCACAGTGGAATATTTAAGATACAATGATAACAAGCTTTAATATACTATGCCTCTCTGACTGACTACAGAGATTATGTTGTATCCGACCACATGCATCACTTCCTCTTGTTACCAACATTTAACTTTTCAGTGCAGGATGAGTTGTGATCATCAGGAAGCTGGAACAAGGGAGTCAGCCTATTGATTCTCCTCCTGTTGAGAGATAATCTCTAGTAGGGCTCTTCAAGTAACAGAGGGTCTGCTCTGGATGTATATGTGTCTTTGTATGGTTGCTGCCATGGAAAACTCAGAACTTATACCTGGCTCTGCCTTCAGATCACTCCTGGCTTGACTCTGGTGACCGTAGTGGGAATGGAACCCAGCTCAGCCACATGCAAGGCAAGCGCTCTACCCGCTGTACTGTTGCTCCAGCTCAAACTTTCAACTTTCGAATATTTCTTTAAAAATCATTTTCTAAGAGCCAGAGAAGGACTGGAGCAATAGCACAGCGGTAGGGCATTTGCCTTGCACGCAGCCAACATGGCCAACCCGAGTTTGATTCCTCCTCCCCTCTCAGAGAGCCCGGCAAGCTACCGAGAGTATCTCGCCTGCACAACAGAGCCTGGCAAGCTACCCGTGATGTATTCGATATGCCAAACACAGTAACAACAAAGTCTCCAATGGAGATGTTACTGGGCCTGCTCAAGCAAATCGATGAACAACGGGGGCACAGTGATATATTTATTTATGGAGTCAGAGAAAGTACAGTGGGATGAACTTTCACGTTCTATCCATGGTTTTGAATGAGGTCTTCCCCCTATACCCACTAGGGATGATTACTGAGCACAGAGCCAAAAGCAAGCTCTGAGCACTGCATCTGTGCCCCCCCCCCACCCATAAACAAATGAAGATGAACCAACCAACAAGTGAAAATACATCACCTGGGTTTGCTAATGGTAGAACAAATACTTATTTCCTGGATGAGATCCAGGGTTCAATCATTAGCACCAAAAATAAATAAGTTTATTTTTAAAGGCTACAGTTTTTCAGTTCCAATGCTGCTTAAATTATTATGAGCCAGAGTGTGGAGAAAACTGAATTAGAGTAGATAATTTAAAATGAATGCAGCAAAGGATTCCTTCAAATATTTATATAAAATAGGTCAAAAGATTACTGTAATCGCTACACAAGCTCAACATATCCCCACAAATGCATGGTTTAAAACAATAGATTAATATTATTAAAATTATTTGATTTTCCTTTTGAAGAAAATTAGTTTACTCTCAAAACAATTTAACAAATGAATCTTCAGTTACAGGAAGCAAAACGCATTTAAAAATTATGCTTAAAACACATTCATTAGTTACTAATATACTCTCAGTGAATGTAACTATAACATTATCAACTGTTAATTATTGAAATATTCTTTGGAAAAAATATTGGGAAATTGTACTGAATATCACACATTTAAATTTAGTTCATTCACTCTTAGTTTTTATAAATGTGTTGTAAAATAGAAGACAATCACCTAACTCAGATACAATTTCTTAGAAAACAGTTTCTACTCAACTCCATACTCTGGTTATTAAGGGATGGAAATATCTTTTATCCAAATATTTTTAAATTAATTATTTTGTTGTTTAAGCCACAACCAGCTAACTCCTTTCTTTCTGCTCACGGGTCACTCTTGGCAGGGCTCAATGGACCATAAGAAGTTTCAGGAAGAGAACCTAAGTTGGCCACATTCAAAGAAAGTGTAATATCTCTCAAGCCCCCCAAAGTGAATTTTTCAAATAAAAATGAGAGTATGCTGACTGGAAATAACTAGTAAAAAGAATATGCCGAGATCCTATGGGACTTCAGAGAAATAGATAAGAGAAGAATACTATCTGTATTTTTGGTATAAAAAAATACACTGAAACAGTTGTTTATTTTGGTGTAAACAAATACAATCGTGCAAACAAAAAATTTGTTTTGTTGCATTTGTTCCTAAGAAGTCAGACCTGTGATTTAGTTTCGTCCTACTCTCTGGTTCTTACATTGCTCACATGCATTTCTGTGTAAATTAGCTTGCTGTCTTTACTTAAAATAAAAACTATCTTGTTATTTAATTTCTTCCTTTTTCCTCCCAGATAAGGAGCTTATTTCAGACAAAACTGTACTTTTGTTTTCCAGGGTTTTTTTTTTTTTTTGGTACCATGATTTTCAGCACTGTCCATGCATTCATATTCCAATACTGCATCCTCCACCAGTTTGTCAGTGTCCAGCTCTGCCAGTTTTCCAGGGTTCCTTCCCACCAAGCTCTCTTTCACTCTGCCCACTACTAGCTCCCACTTGTTAGACTCGGTTCTGTAGGCTGACTCTTAGGGGCTGTTGCCTTTTGATCATTTGTTATTTTCGTTGTATGTTCCTTTATATTCCACATACTAGAGAAATCATTCTGTATTTTGAAATCATGCAATTCATCACCATTTGAATGGAACTCAGGGGTATCGGGCTGAGAGAAGTCAGTCAGAAAGAGAGGAACAAGCACTCAATAAAAGAAAAGTTTCTTGAAAAATAGAAGGGAAAGGAAAAGAACCTCCCGACATGTGGAGGAACTGAGTATTGAACTAAGTTCAAGAACATAAAACGTTTCAGGGCTGGAAAGAGAGCATAGCATGTAAGATGCTTGCTTTATGTATCACTGACCCATATATACAGCATCTATTTGAACCAATACCATACGATATTGATTTGATGGTTCTTAAATAAATATTAGTTTTAACTAAACTTACAGCACAGATATAAATTTGGAAAGAAAGTCTATGGAGATTTATATGGGCAGGATACATCAATTGTTATAGATAGGTCTTTGATACTAATAATATTATAAGCCTAGATTAGTGTTTCTCTAACTTCTTCCAACAATGTCTTCTTCTGACCTTTTATCCACCTGCCCTACCACTCAGCCTCCGAGTGCCCCCAACCACCCCCACCCATATGACTTGAAATATCACAGGGGTCCATGGGGTGTCACAAGGTGCCCAGTTTGAGAAATGATGCCTTAGACACTGCATTGCATTTCAATCACTGGGCAGTGATGTCCTCAGAGTTTAGCTATGGCATTGGTTTCCAGATATATATATATATGGGCTGGAGCGATAGCACAGCGGGTAGGGCGTTTGCCTTACAAGTGGCCAACATGGCCGACCCGAGTTTGATTCCTCCGCCCCTCTCGGAGAGCCTGGCAAGCTACCGAGAGTATTCGATATGCCAGACACAGTAACAACAAAGTCTCCAATGGAGACGTTACTGGGCCCGCTCGAGCAAATTGACGATCAACGGGAGGGCCTTTACCTTTACCTTTACCTTACCCAGAGAGTTTGTAAAGTACAGATTGCTGAACTCCACCCACAGAATTTCCAGATAACAAGACCTTGATGGAATAGGGAACTTGCATTTTTTGGCTCCCAGATACTACTGAAGCTGCTTGCCAAAGAACCATATTTGGAGACCAGAATAAAGATTGGGAAGAAGATGAAAGAAATTACCAAATTATTAATTCTTTGTAACTATAGAGATAAGTTTAGTCAACAGCAAACTCGTTACAATGGAGTTGCTTTTTTTGAAATAAGAGAAATAAATGTCTTTCTTTTGATTTCAACAGAAACTTTTAAAAAAGGTAAATAGTCTACAATACTTACGTCATGGCTTGATAAATGGATTCAATCCCATAACGCATGGCAAATTCATCAACTATTTCTTGTGAAGCATCATCAAAGAAAACTTTCCAGGCTTCATCCCCTTTGACATCTGGGATTTTCACTCCACCATTAGATTTTACTTCAGTCCAGTAATGGAACAGATTCTAAAAGTAAGTGGTTTTCAATTTTTAAGTAACTCCTCAGAATAGGCTGGAACTATTTAAATATAACTTTCAGTAAATAACACTTGCAGTACTATTGCCTTCAATATTTTATCAGGACATATAATAAGAGGAATATGTGGATTTTTGTTAGAATTAACCTCATCTTTATGCAAATTCACCTATTACTTCTGCCTGAGTCTTTATAGAATTGATGATTCATATGCTTCATACATTGGAAATCATTTCAGAACAAGTGAAACATCATGCTCATAAACACTCCTACTAGGTATATTATATTTTATATTCATAGATTTTTTTAAGTTATAGAGACCTGGATTAAAAACATAACTTGGGATGGAGCGACAGCACAGTGGGTAGGGCCTTTGCCTTGCACCCGGCCAACATGGCCGACCCCCGAGTTCGATTCCTCTGCCCTTCTTGGATAGCCCAGCAGGCTACCGAGAATATCTCGCCCACATGGCAAAGCCTGGCAAGCTACCCATGATGTATTAAATATGCCAAACACAGTAACAAGTGTCACAGTGGAGACATTACTGGGCCTGCTTGAGCAAATAGATGAACAACAGGAGGACAGTGACGGTGACAGGATGTGTTAATATAGAATTTGGGTATATAATTATAAATGTTACTGAAGGTTTTTCACTGTAAACTGGTAGGAAACAGAATAATCAGTATAAATTGGAAAAGAAAATTTGAGATAATTGTAAATAAAAAATCAGCCATTACCCAAATTACTTTAATAACTCCTGCATAGGTGCACCCTAGGATACTAAGAAAGTTTGTTTTTGGATTTCCTTCTGATCTTGATAAGCAAAAATTATTCTAAAATTGTACATCATAATACTATAGTTAGACCCAAAATAGTTCCAAATACATTAAGATCAGGGTTTCCTCCCCATTCTGTCAATACAAGGGGTTTCTTTTTACCAGTCTGATAAACTGTGGCACCTTTCTTGAAGGAATAATATTACGTATTACAATGAGATTAGAATATAGATTATGAGATTATAATGTGATTATAATAAGGAAATGAAGCGTAGCACCTATATTCACTATCGCGTGTTGTGTAAATGATTTATATTGTTTTTTAATCCTTCTTTATGAAACAGAGTTGCTATTGCACATAAAATTTTACACAGAAAAATGTTATGGGAATTTTAGGCAAAGAGTATGGAAAAGGAAAGATTGTTTTAGCCATCTTTGTCTTAGAAAAGCAGTTTCCTTTTACCTCTTTGCTATCTCATATCTTTTGATCTGGGAACAAAGTCCTTTGCATCAAGGAAAGGCTGTAGTGACACAGATAAAATGTCTCCAACTACTTAGGTTACAAAGTACCCAAGAGAAGCCACCATTATTTGTTTATATGTTTACATATTTGAGTAGAAAATAAAACTGACCAGTAAATGACCTCCTTGGATTTCATCTGGGTGTTCCTTACCATCCTGGAAGCACCATCTTTTGAATAAGTTCATTCTCTACTATCCTGGGTGAATACCTGCATTCTATTGCACACTTTTGTGAAAAGAGTAATTAAATGAAAGAGGGTTCTATATACATGAAGTCCTGTCTGTGGTACTCAGAAAAAGAAGGAATGTAAACTACAACATACTTCTTTTATTTCTTTGTTCCCCCAAAAGTTAACATCAGCATCTCCCCAACCTGCCACCATTTGACTTTATTATAGTTTTGGTTAAATGGTCACATTAGGTTAGTTAACCTAGAGAAGGTTCTATCTAAGAGGGTAGCTTATGGTTCCTATGGCATATGTAGTGGGAGAATATTTCGCGGCCGCTAATGCGGCCGTAGCTCCGGAAGAGTACAACATGGAAAGTATCATGCTAAGCAAAATAAGTCAGAAAGAGAGGGATAGACATAGAAAGATTGCATTCATCTGAGGGATATAAAGTAACAAAATATGAGATTAATACCCAAGAATAGCTGAGATCAGCACCAGGAGGATTACTCCATAGCTTTGAGGCCAGCCGGGCATTCTAGGGGAAAGGGCAGCTCAGGTAGAGAAGAGGCACCAAATAAAGTGTGTTTGGAGAATCCTCCCAGGAGGGGAGATGCATGTTGAAAGTAGACTATGGACTGAACATGTTTGCCACTCAATGCCCCTTTTGCAGACCACAACACCCAAAAGGAGAGAGAGAATAAAAGGGAATGCCCTGCCACAGAGGCAGGGTGGGATGGGGGGTGGGGGGAGGGATATTATCCATGGTGGTGGAAAATGGGCACTGGTGGAGGGATGGGTATTTGATCATTGTATAATCGAAACCCAAGCACAAAAAAATTGTAAATTTACAACTGTACCTCATGGTGTTTCACTAATAAAAAGAAAAAAATAGAAAAAAAAGTCACTTTAGTGTCAGTCTATGGCACTAATGTACAAAGTTACTGCACCCAAGCATCACAATAGTGCCCAAGACCCTTCACCACAGCTCTGTGCCACATCTAATCCTCTCCTTTTCTCCTATCACTCCCCTCTGGATTAAGTCATCAGAATTGTAATCTGAGGTGAAGGGTTTTCCGTTGTTTCATATTATCTTTTACAATCTTTTTTTTCCTCACTGGATTCTGCAGATTTATGGTTTCATCTGTATTTATTCTCTTCGTACTTGTTTTGCTCAACTTATTCCCTCAACAGCAGCATTTTACGATTGCTAGTTATGAACAATAGACCTAAATAAACCGTCAATAAAATGTGAACACTGAATTAGATTCCTCAAAACAGTCATGGGTTGTATCCTCTCCTGAAATACTATCATATGTTTAATGTTTCCACGTATTTGCCAGGACTCACTTTTCCAGGGAATGATTCTTGAAATTTTCTTCTTCCTTGACAAAATAGTGATTTAACTTGGTTTATTGATTCATTATCATCTGTGGCTTTGTTTATAAATGTCCTCTTCGTGTGTCTATGTTAAACTCTTCTTAGAAGTGAATGATGTTAAAGCACACAGCACACGGTATTAAATAAGAACTCCAAAACAACTGTTCAAACTTATTTCAATTATATTTTAAGTACACTATTTTGTTGTATGATCTACAATAACATCAATTTATAGGTTTAAATTTTATTATTAATAAAGTGTAATTGACTTACCTCATGTAAACATGTATACTGTATGTGATATGGAGCCACCTTCTCTTCTCCTTTTATCTCCACATTGATTTTTAGTCGAATGGCCCCAGAGACAGCTGATTTATCTGTGCGTTTCTCTGATGTAACAAGGACGTAACTGGTCATTATTTTGACAATAGAATGTTTCTCATACATGTTCTTCAAAGTTTATAATCTGCTTACACAACCAAGTTCCATATTTTCTAGATCAGGTTGATTATTACATAATCACTGTTCTTCTAATTACAATTTAAAATGATGTGCTATGAAAATTCAGATTTTCAAACTGAATAATAAATACTTTCAATTGAAACACTTAATCAGAAGCACCTGCCATTCTGATATAATTCTATGTGTGCTTGATCATGTCGGTGCCATGAAATTAATTATTTAGGCAATTAAAGCAAGATAAATGAGATTTAATATGAACCAGGGACATATTTAAACGTTTCCATTACTCAATTTTTCTTTTGTGTTTGGGAACAATGAGGCCAAGTTCTGACTAATGAAAACAAATCTGTTAATCTTATTTGTCAGAGATTTATAAAACTCGAGTCTACAGCCTATTTTTGTTAGTGCTATATTTAACGTTTATGTGAATGTAATATACATATAGTCAATTTAGTCAAATAAGATATGTATATATCTGACATAAAATCTATCATAGCTCTGAAAGATAGGAAAGATTCATCAAAAATTCTTAGAGTGTAAATGTAGAGAGGAAACTCTATTTGACACCCACTTCACAGATGCAAGAGACAAGCTAATGTACATCACAAAGGACAGGTGACAGAAAGTGGAAAGGCTTCCTTAAATGACAACCATCTAAACATAGCTAAAATTTTAGACATAAAATTTGTAAATCATGATGGCTACATTCTTCCTGTGGTATATGTATATGTGTCAACTTATCATTGCCAACATTTACCTTATCTAAATATTTTAACCTATTTATCTACTTATTGTTGATCTACTTTATGAACTTGTGTAGGTGACATGCAAATTGCTATGTTATTCTTGTCATGCTAATCTTCTCTGTATAGTTCCAGTGCTAATATGTGTGCCATAGGATAAAGCTCCACTGTTAATATCATATAAATATTGTGAAAATTTTTTTCTCTTTGAGTGCAAAATTAGTTTCTCCTCTTGGCTTTGAGACAGCTGATTCCCAACAAATGTTAAGGATTTATGAGGAGATGAAGAGAAATATAAGTCCTGGGATCTTTTAGTTACTAACTTATTGCAAGATTCCCAAGGTCTGCTGGTATTTAGCTATCATTTTGCTTGTTTGTTTGTTCTGGAGTCACAACTGCTGTGCTCAGAGCTATTCCTGGCTCTGCGTTCAAGGATCAGTACTAGGGGCATCTAGGGACCATAAGGCAGGCCTTCAAAGCAAATGTTCTCCGTATTGTACTATCTCTGTTCCCATCCGTAGTCCTTGATTTTAACGATCACCAACCCAACAGATCAAGGGGACACAGATTCTACTCGAAGGACTGAGAATTTTGGCAAGTTTTAAGAAGGAAAAAAAAACAGGTTCTTGGAGGCATAAAGTTAAGGTGTTTTCCTTATATATTTTTAACAAATCAATGAACTGATGGTAAGTAAGGGGAAATTATTTTATATTTTCCCTTTTATAGACAGTTTCAGAATAAGAATTGAACAGATGCTTATATTAACAGTAAATTCAAATTTCTTGACTAATTTAATATACTCATCTGCATTCTATCACAAAAACAAATTAGAGGAATTTATATTTGGGATTCTAACTACATCAATTCAAGGAAATACCAATTTACTATTAAATATTTATAATGTATAGATATGTGTGTGTATATAGGTTAAAGACTTAAATTAGAAATCAATTTGTAACTATTACAGAGTTAAGGGCCAGAAGTTTATTTTCTGTGTTCTCATGCATAAATCCATTATTAGTATAAACAAGATATTAGAGAATGATAATTACAACAGGAAAACATTCTATGCCCAAATTCACAAGTGAAAACTTTATTTAGGATTTACTTAAAATTGTTTAGAGAGTCAGCTCATAGTATAGCATGAATCATTTGTAACCAATTAAGGTTTATATTTTTCTTGAAATTATTGAATAATTTAGTTTCATTTATTCTATGTGATTTTATGTTGTTTGAAGTGCTTGCAAAAACATCAGTCTCTGATTCTGTAATATAATGTGTTATCTTAAAATGAAAACATTTTAAAATCCTAGGACAATATAAAATTCTTTCTAATAATAATAATAAGTCCTTACATGAAAGGTAATATGATTAAGAAATTTGCATCATATTCTTTATAGAAACTGACATGATGGAGATATTTTTATTACTATGAAATCAATACTAAGAAGCCAAGTTGTTAAATTATTCTAGTAAACATCAAATAACATTTAATTTATTTATTCGTCCTATAACAAAACTCATTTAGCAAGTCATGCCAAGTAAACATGTTTCAAAATCTCTATGATCAAAGGAAAATATTTAACATATCTACTCAATTTTAACATCTGAAATCTATGTTTATATCAACATATAAATAAACTACATTTCCTTTACAATAAAAATTCCACTGAGAGGGGCTGGAGAGATAGAACAGTGGGTAGGGTGTTTGCCTTGCACGCAGCCGACCTGGATTCAATTCCCAGCATCCCATATGGTACCCAGCACTGCCAGGAGTGATTCCTGAGTGCACAGCCAGGAGTAATCCCTGTAAATCACTGGGTGTGAGGGTGTGACCCAAAAAGAAAAAAAATTTCATTGAGAAAACAAAAGAAAATAATTCCGTCATTATTAAAAATATATTATTTGTTATTGAAAGGAACAATTCATTTCTTATACATTGTACAAAAATTTCTGAAGCTATGCTTTTATAATTAAGAAAGGGATGTGTTTTTGTCTCCTAAAAGATTCCCAATTAATTGAAAGCTTTCCCCTTTATGTATCAAATTTATTATACTGAACTTAATAGTGATGGTTTTAGTTTATAGTAAAATTAATTACTAGATTCCCCAAAAGTCCTAGATAGTCGTTAGATATTTTGGTGAGGACATAATACATGACATGGATATTATGGAAATTGTTATGATTATGATTTTCTTTCAACTATACATAAAAAAGATAGTCACCTAAATTGTACCAAACGTCCATTTCTCCACTCAGGGTCCTCACTTCTACGATTGTTTGTCCTAAAAAGTCATCTGATTCCTTTTTGAAATGTTGCTTCACTCTGGATTTAATGTCATCATCTTCATCCCACACTCTGACTTTGATTCGATCGGTGGAGTTATGACATTCACTGTAAACAAATGTGTGAATACATTAACGACCATCCATAAGTGCTTTAAATTGAATTTGATAGCAACAGCTTATTTGACTTCTGCCTAAATCAGAATGGCTTAGTTTATTATCTGGTAAACAAGATATTATTGATTCATCCCATCTATGGGATGTTCTGGCATCAGGGATATTGAAGGAAAGTTGAATTCTTATCTCACATTATACTACTAAATAAAATATTTAAGTAATACTGAACTGGATCTAGAACAAATTCATGTTGAAAATTATGACAATAGGATAATATAGAACATACCAAAATATTCTGCAGTATAAATACAATTTTATTATGTAGGGCACTGAGAAAGTGAATGTGAAAGAGTTTTAAATGGCAATATAATAATGTATTTTATAATTCCATTAAATATCACTGTCACTATCAATGTCCTCCCATTGTTCATCGATTTGCTCGAGCGGGCTCAGTAGCATTGTGAGACTTGTTAGAATAGAATACATCACGGGGAGCTTGCCAGGCTCTGCCGTGTGGGCGAGATACTCTCGGTAGCTTGCTGGGCTCTCTGAGAGGGGCGGAAGAATCGAACTCGGGTCAGCCATGTGGGCTGCATGCAAGGCAAATGCCCTACCCGCTGTGCTATCACTCTAGTAAACATATGAAATATTATTAAATAAAGCAAAAATTAAAGGAAAATTTCTTCTCTTCTTGAAATTTAAGTGAACAATTTTTTGCCCTCTATCCCTTTGTTGAAGTAAAACATTTAATTACTGCCCACATATATCAACTCATCACTTGTTATATATAATTTTTCTATGACTTATTAAACCAACTGGAATGATAAATACTGAGCTCAAAATTTATCTATATAAGCATTTGAACAAGCACCTGAAGTTAGTAGATAAATTCTGAGCACCTCTAGAACCCTGATTATGAAAAAGTGATAAAATGATTTAATTTTTCTCAATAATAAAAACAGTCAATACACCACAGCAGTATTATCAGCACATATATACATATATGTATGCATGTATATATATGATATTATAATAAACAAAGTCATAGATATTTCTGTAAACAGTGTTGGTGTCATGGGACTTTAAATATTATTGTAACATACCATACTAAAATCATATTTCTTTACAATACCCAGAATCTGGAAAATGCGTGAGTACCTGAGAACAGATAACTGGTTAAAGAAACTTTGGTATATCTACACAATATGATACTTTTCAGCTGTAAGAAAAGATGAAAACATGAAATTTACATATAAGTGGATCAACATGGAGAGTATCATGCTAAGTGAAATGAGTCAGAGAGAGAGAGACAGACATAGAATGACTGCACTCATTTGTGGATTATAAAGTAATATAATATGAGACTAACACCTAAGGATAGTAGAAATAAGAATCAGAACCATCTCTGCACAGCTTGTGCTTGTGGAAAAGGCAGCTGGAATGAAGAAGGGTGCACTAAGTAAATGATGGTTGGAGGAATTGCCAGATGAGTGCTGAAAGTAGACTATCGACCAAACATGATGTACTCAGTACCTGCATGACAAACCATAACATCCAAAAGGAGAGAGAGAGAGTAAGAGGGAATGTGCTTGACCTGGAGATAGGGGTTAAGAAGGGGTGGTGGTTCGGGGAGGGATACTAGGAACATTGGTAGTGAAGAATGGGCACTGGTAGAGGGATGGGTACTCAAACAGTTTTTGAGTGAAACATAATCATGAAAGTTTATAAGTCTGTAATAGTATCTCATGGTGATAAAAAATAAAAATATGATAAAATAAATCACATTTCTATATCTTGTCATTACTAAAACTTAATTTTAATAACATTTTTCTATATGTATTTATCTAAAACAATTCTGAAAAAGGATATAGAGGTGTCATTAAATTCCTAAATGAGTTTTGATAAAAATTCTATTAAGAACTCTTAAAACAATATATTTTGTAACATGATGTATTAGAAAAATAATCGTAAAATTTGATTAAATCATGAGATCTCCAATTGAAAAACTAATCTAGAATAGAAAAAGCAAATCTGTAGGAAGTGCAGTCCAGTTTCAAACTATATTGCAGATATTTAGTAATCAAAGCAGCATGGTATTAGCATCTAAGTAAGCACAAAAGTCAGTGGAAACAGAATATAGAACCCAGAGACAATGTTATACCTTTATGGCCAACTAATGTAAGAAAAAAAATCAGTAATATGCAAAGTACAATTTCTTTAATATTGTGAAAACATGGCAGTCAGTTATAAAATGATGAAACATGATCATTGTTTTACAGTATAGACAAAAATTAACTCAAGGATTAGAGAGATAGTACAGAATATAAAGCATCTTTTTGCATATAGCCACCTCAAGTTTAATCCTCTGCTCCACATATGGTCCCCTGAGGACCACCAAGAATGAATTTTGAGAAACACAAAGAGTGGCCCAGATCACCACTAGACGTACCCCCAACTCCCAGCCAAAAATCATTTAAATGGACTAAAGATTTGAACATAATTTATAATTTCTAAAAGAAAAAAAAACTAAATAGTAAACTCTTTTTTACATAGGCTTGATGATAATGTTTTAGATGATATTTAAAATGAAAAAAAGAGAAAAGCAGGAATAAGTTCTTTTTTGCCATTCCCTGATAAAAACAATTCATCTGAATTACGTATCTCCTATGGCACAGAGGGCTATTTTAACTTTTATTTGCAAATAATAGTTACAATAGATAGCAAGAAAATTTATTAAGGACAAGGGAAATGGTGAAGTGGTTGATAGTATTCCAGTTGAATTTTACTTGTAACATAGGCCTAAGCATTGCTGGAAGTAGCCTCTAGTATTGTTAGATTGTTATTTATAGCCCAGAGGGCCCCAAGCACTGCTGGGGTTTTGATCTCCAGCACTCCAAGACCCATGTAGTACCATATACTCATATCTTAGGATTCAGCTTTTTAGCTTGGTTGCCAAGAATGACCAGAAGAGCATCACTTGGGAAGCCCTCCTCAAAAAAAGAAATTTTCTTTTCTTAGTAATCTTTTTGATTACTAAGAGATTTTGCAATATAGTCTTTAAGAGAATAATATACGTTGCCTTATTTTGAAAAAAACTGGCCAGTGGAGTGTATGTTTGTGTGTGTGTGTGTACGTATGTTGTGTAGGGGTCTTGTTTTCTCATATTTGTATAGATGAACTTCTCTTATTTTTAATTTAATACACACATAGACATTATATATTTATGCATTACTTATATTGCACATAACATATACAACGTACATGTTGGATACCAAGAGGAGATAGGAAGAGGACTTTTTCTTTTTTTTTCTTTTGTTTTTATTTGGGAGTCAAACCCTACTGTACTTTGGCTTACACCTTTTCTATGTTCAAGGATCACTCCAGCAGTTCTTTCAGGACTATTTGTGGAGCCAGGAATGTAACCAAGGTTAATTAACTGCATGCAAGGCATATACCTTAATGTCTTCCATCTCTCCAGTTCCATGTTTCCAATTTCTAATAAAAAAATTTTTGTATCATGTTCCTACCTCACAGCAAACTGCTCACATCCTTATCATTAAGTTGTCCTCCTGAACTGTTTAGCAACTTTTTGATTTTGCAATTACATCAAGTTTCAATGTCCTCATGAGCGTGCGCGTGCACACAAACACACACACACACACACACACACACACACACCACCTAATGACTAGGTCACCTATTTTATGGTTACATGTTATACATTTACATGTATAACACAATTGAAGTTCCACAAGGTTAGACAATTCAAACAAATAAAACTTTCATTCTTAATGGCAAAATAAAATATATGTGATATTAAAGAATTCAGGAAAAATACAAATAGTTACCTCTGTAAATTTACTCATTATTTCCCTGAAAGCATTCCTTATCGATTTTATGTTGGTTTTTTAAAGCTAAATTTGGAATAATTTTAGATTTACAAAAACATTAGCAAGAAGAATAGGGTTCCTAAAAGTCTAATTTCCAGGTAATTATTATTTAGTATTTCTAAGTTTCCCATTTTTATATCATAATTAACTGATGATTGTTATGTTATTTGTATTTCAAAACAGCTACTATTGAGGAATATTAAACTATATTTGCTATTATGTTTCAGGCATAATAAATTATCAGAAACTTTATTTTACAGTACTGTTTGACTCCCAAATAAAAACAAAAGAAAAATGAAAGAAAAATTCCTCTTCCTATCTCCTCTTGGTATCCAATATGTACGTTATATATGTATATGCAATATAAGTAATGTATAAATATATAATGTCTATGCATATATTAACTTGAAAATAGGAGGAGTTCATATGATGCATCTATACAAAGTAAAGCATTGGGAATGAAGCTTTATACACTAGAAACTAGGACAGGAGGGACATACAGGGTTCTTAAGTGCTTCCCTCCATGCAGCAGAAGATTCGATCCTCTGTGCCATATGTGGTTCCCAGAGCACTGCCAGGAGAGATCTCTGAGCATGGAGCCAGAAAAAATCTCCAAGGACTGCCAAGAGTGACCCCAAATTCAAAAACCCAAACAAAACAAGAAATTAAGTACTGAAAAATATACAAGGATTTAAAATGGGTGTAAACTAGAGACTTTGGATACTGAAAGTAGTAGGCCCTCCCGTTGATCGTCGATTTGCTCGAGCGGGCCCAGTAACGTCTCCATTGGAGACTTTGTTGTTACTGTGTCTGGCATATCCAATAGAGACTTTGGATACATAATAAGCAAATCCAATTCTGAGTCCTGTGCCCTCATTTGGTTCTACACTGCATCTTCTCAAGACTTAAAGTAAGTAGCCCATATACATAGATTCCTTTGTGCTATGATAAAGACTTTGGATCTGCACTTGCGAAGTGTATAAACTAAAATTAAAGTGAAATGATATAGTTGTCTGGGGATTTGCTCCTTTGGCAACATTGATTGGAGAAGCTTGATTAGATATAGAGTTTGATGAGTTTGATTCTGAAGGGCTTTTTAATTTTTCTTTAAAGAAATCCCTTATTTAATCAGATGTTGGTCCTGAATTACATTCTCAGACACTGGCATTTGTACCACTCCACTTTGAGCTACTGCTTCAGAATCTGGTATATTAGACAGAGTTTGGCATAAAAGTGCATTCTGTGGTTAATAACAAAGAACTCTGAAATAGTAACTCTTAAAGAATGAATGGAGTTATAATCACAAATCTTCATCTGTCTTACTCTTTTTTTTTACATATTTTTAATTTAAAAAGTATTTTACAATATTTGATTACATTTAATATTTGAATTAATACCAATTCCGGTTCCTCTCTGGGCCCGCGCAGCTAGAAACAGCCCCGAGACAGCCGGTTTTCAACCCCTGATCCGCGTGGGACGGGCACAGAGGCCCAGCTCTGGGCAACAAAGCTGAACGGCTCCAATTCCAACAGGTACAGCCCGCCCCCAAGGGCCTGGGTTTCTCTCTGGGCACGCGCAGCTAGAAACAGCCCCGAGACAGCCGGTTTTCAACCCCTGATCCGCGTGGGACGGGCACAGAGGCCCAGCTCTGGGCAACAAAGCTGAACGGTTCCAATTCCAACAGGTACAGCCCGCCCCCAAGGGCCTGGGTTCCTCTCTGGGCACGCGCAGCTAGAAACAGCCCCGAGACAGCCGGTTTTCAACCCCTGATCCGCGTGGGACGGGCACAGAGGCCCAGCTCTGGGCAACAAAGCTGAACGGCTCCAATTCCAACAGGTACAGCCCGCCCCCAAGGGCCTGGGTTCCTCTCTGGGCACGCGCAGCTAGAAACAGCCCCGAGACAGCCGGTTTTCAACCACTGATCCGCGTGGGACGGGCACAGAGACCCAGCTCTGGGCAACAAAGCTGAACGGCTCCAATTCCAACAGGTACAGCCCGCCCCCAAGGGCCTGGGTTCCTCTCTGGGCACGCGCAGCTAGAAACAGCCCCGAGACAGCCGGTTTTCAACCCCTGATCCGCGTGGGACGGGCACAGAGGCCCAGCTCTGGGCAACAAAGCTGAACGGCTCCAATTCCAACAGGTACAGCCCGCCCCCAAGGGCCTGGGTTCCTCTCTGGGCACGCGCAGCTAGAAACAGTCCCGAGACAGCCGGTTTTCAACCCCTGATCCGCGTGGGACGGGCACAGAGGCCCAGCTCTGGGCAACAAAGCTGAACGGCTCCAATTCCAACAGGTACAGCCCGCCCCCAAGGGCCTGGGTTCCTCTCTGGGCACGCGCAGCTAGAAACAGCCCCGAGACAGCCGGTTTTCAACCCCTGATCCGCATGGGACGGGCACAGAGGCCCAGCTCTGGGCAACAAAGCTGAACGGCTCCAATTCCAACAGGTACAGCCCGCCCCCAAGGGCCTGGGTTCCTCTCTGGGCACGCGCAGCTAGAAACAGCCCCGAGACAGCCGGTTTTCAACCCCTGATCCGCGTGGGACGGGCACAGAGGCCCAGCTCTGGGCAACAAAGCTGAACGGCCCCAATTCCAACAGGTACAGCCCGCCCCCAAGGGCCTGGGTTCCTCTCTGGGCACGCACAGCTAGAAACAGCCCCGAGACAGCCGGTTTTCAACCCCTGATCCGCGTGGGACGGGCACAGAGGCCCAGCTCTGGGCAACAAAGCTGAACGGCTCCAATTCCAACAGGTACAGCCCGCCCCCAAGGGCCTGGGTTCCTCTCTGGGCACGCGCAGCTAGAAACAGCCCCGAGACAGCCGGTTTTCAACCCCTGATCCGCGTGGGACGGGCACAGAGGCCCAGCTCTGGGCAACAAAGCTGAACGGTTCCAATTCCAACAGGTACAGCCCGCCCCCAAGGGCCTGGGTTCCTCTCTGGGCACGTGCAGCTAGAAACAGCCCCGAGACAGCCGGTTTTCAACCCCTGATCCGCGTGGGACGGGCACAGAGGCCCAGCTCTGGGCAACAAAGCTGAACGGCTCCAATTCCAACAGGTACAGCCCGCCCCCAAGGGCCTGGGTTCCTCTCTGGGCACGCGCAGCTAGAAACAGCCCCGAGACAGCCGGTTTTCAACCCCTGATCCGCGTGGGACGGGCACAGAGGCCCAGCTCTGGGCAACAAAGCTGAACGGCTCCAATTCCAACAGGTACAGCCCACCCCCAAGGGCCTGGGTTCCTCTCTGGGCACGCGCAGCTAGAAACAGCCCCGAGACAGCCGGTTTTCAACCCCTGATCCGCGTGGGACGGGCACAGAGGCCCAGCTCTGGGCAACAAAGCTGAACGGCTCCAATTCCAACAGGTACAGCCCGCCCCCAAGGGCCTGGGTTCCTCTCTGGGCACGCGCAGCTAGAAACAGCCCCGAGACAGCCGGTTTTCAACCCCTGATCCGCGTGGGACGGGCACAGAGGCCCAGCTCTGGGCAACAAAGCTGACCGGCTCCAATTCCAACAGGTACAGCCCGCCCCCAAGGGCCTGGGTTCCTCTCTGGGCACGCGCAGCTAGAAACAGCCCCGAGACAGCCGGTTTTCAACCCCTGATCCGCGTGGGACGGGCACAGAGGCCCAGCTCTGGGCAACAAAGCTGAACGGCTCCAATTCCAAACAGGAGACATTCCCAACTCCTCGCCCAGTGCCAGGGACTCTTTCCGGAGCCGCGGCCGCTGACGCGGGCCGCGAAATATTTTCCCACTACATATGCCATAGGAACCATAAGCTAACTTCTTAGATGGAAACTTCTCTATTTTAGCTCAGCCACTAGAAATACAGTTGCCAATAACTCATAAGCCTATCTTAACTCACACTGCATATCAAGCAGAATAGTAACACTGAACGTGAAGGACTAAACCACACCTCTCACAATGGTAAAGCAACGCAAAAGCCCACCAAACATTCATATTGAAGAGTCTAGCCCAGATGACACCAACAGTACTGTAGTGTTAGACAACCTCTCTGACAAGGAATTCAGAAGGGAGCTACTTAGGATGCTTAGGGAATTAAAAGAAACAATGGAAAGCAATGCCAATAGAAGACAAGAGGATCTGAAGGCAGAAATGAGGAAAATGCAATCAGAAATGTCAGACCTGAAAAATCTCGTAGGCGAATTGAAAAGCTCAGTGGAAGGCCTCAGCAGCAGAGTAACAGCGGCTGAGAACAGAATCAGTGAGCTCGAGGATGAAGTTCAGAGACTCTCCCGAAAAGCGCAGAAAATGGAAAAGAGACTCACAATTCGGGAACAGATGGCAAGAGAAGATCGTGATGAAGCCAAGAGGGGTAACATAAGAATTATTGGAGTCCCAGAGGGACAGGAAGAAAACCTCGATGAAGAAGAAACTGTCAAAGACATCATTGCTACAACATTTCCAGAGCTGAAGAAAACTTGTGACCACATTCAGGAGGCCCGAAGGGTACCAGCTAGAAGAAATCCGAATAAAAATACCCCAAGACACATTCTGATCAAAATGACCAAAACCTTAGACAGAGACAAAATTCTGAAAGCAGCAAGATCGAAGAAAGAAATCTCTTACAAAGGAGCATCCTTAAAATTCACAGCTGATTTTTCTGATGAAACCCTCATGGCCCGAAAACAGTGGTGGGACATAGTAAAAAAACTCAATGAAATAAATGCCTCCCCAAAAATACTTTTCCCAGCAAGACTCTCATTCATAATAGAAGGAACAACACACAGTTTCACAGACAAACAACAGCTCAGGAACTTCATAGACTCAAAACCATGGTTACAAGAACAACTAAATGGGCTACTTTAAGGCAAGAAAGGCCCCCCAAATACACCGAATTTTAACAGAACAATGGGACAAAATCCCATAACAATAATCTCTCTCAATGTCAATGGGCTAAACGCACCAATTAAAAGACATAGAGTGGCAGGATGGATTAGAAAATTGAACCCAACATTCTGCTGCCTGCAAGAAACGCATCTCAATAGTCAAAGCAAACACAGACTCAGAGTCAAAGGCTGGAAAACAATCCTACAGGCAAACAGCTCCCATAAAAAAGCTGGGGTAGCCATCCTTATATCAGACCACATTGATTTCAGAGTGAGGAAGGTCATAAGAGACAGTGAAGGCCATTACTTATTGATCAGAGGATCTGTACAACAGGAAGAACTTACAATAATAAATGTATATGCACCTAATGAGAGACCAGCAAAGTACTTAAAACAACTACTCATAGATTTGGAAAAAGACATCAATAGCAACACAATACTAGTGGGAGACTTCAACACTGCTTTGTCACCTCTTGATAGATCAACCAGACTCAAGCTTAGCAAGGACATACTTCATTTGAGGGAAACAATGGAAGAAAGGGACTTAGTAGATATATACAGGACACTTCATCCACAAAAAGCTGAATACACATTCTTCTCAAGCGTACATGGAACATTCTCCAAGATAGACCACATGCTGAGCCACAAAACATGCCTCCATAAAATTAAGAAGGTAGAGATTGTATCAACAATCTTCTCAGACCATAATGCGCTGAAATTAGAAGTAAATCACACACAAAAACAGAAAACTAAATCAAACACCTGGAAATTAAACAGTGCACTATTGAACAACGAGTGGATTAGACAGGAAATCAAAGAGGAAATCAAAAGATTCCTAGAAACGAATGAAAATGAGAACACGAGTTACCAAAACTTATGGGACACAGCAAAGGCTGTGTTAAGAGGAAAGTTTATAGCTCTACAAGCATTCCTCAGGAAGGAGGAGCGAGTACACATAAGTAACCTAACCTCACAGCTTAAGAGCTTGGAGAAGGACCAAAAAAAGGAGCACAACCCGAACAGGAGAAAGGAAATAATAAAACTCAGAGCAGAGATTAACGAGATGGAAACCCAAAAAACATTCCGAAAGATCAATGAAACCAAGAGCTGGTTCTTTGAGAAAATTAACAAGATCGATAAGCCTCTAGCAAAACTCACAAGGAAAGGGAGAGAGAAAACCCTAATAAACCGAATCAGAAATGAAAAGGGGGTCATTACAACAGAAACCACAGAAATTCAGAGGATCCTCAGGGAGTACTTTGAGAAGCTTTATGCCACGGAACATCAAAACCTCGAGGAAATGGATAAATTCCTAGACTCCTACAGACTCCCAAGGCTGAACCAAGAAGACCTGGAATACCTGAACAGACCTATCACCATCAAGGAAATTGAAATGGTAATAAAAAGTCTCCCCAAGCACAAAAGTCCTGGCCCGGATGGATTCACTAGTGAATTCTTCCAAATCTTTAAAGCGGACTTACTCCCAATGCTCTTTAAGCTTTTCCACGAAATTGAAATATCAAAAACACTTCCAAACAGTTTCTACGAAGCAAATATCACACTGATACCAAAAGCAGACAGAGATACCACAAAGAAAGAGAATTACAGGCCGATATCCCTGATGAACACAGATGCAAAGATCCTCAACAAACTACTAGCAAATAGAATCCAACTACTCATCAAAAAGATCATACACCATGACCAAGTAGGATTCATCCCAGGGATGCAAGGATGGTTCAACATTCGGAAATCAATCAACATAATCCACCATATCAACAAAAGAAAAGATAAAAAGCATATGATCATATCAATAGATGCAGAGAAAGCATTTGATAAGATCCAGCACCCCTTTATGATGAAAACCCTAGCCAAAATGGGTATAGAGGGGACCTTCCTCAACATAATTAAAGCCATCTACCACAAGCCTACAGCAAGCATCATCCTCAATGGGGAAAAACTGAGAGCCTTCCCTCTAAGATCAGGGACGAGACAGGGATGCCCACTCTCTCCACTGCTGTTCAATATAGTACTGGAAGTACTTGCAATAGCGATTAGGCAGGAAAAAGATATTAAGGGCATTCAGGTAGGAAAGGAAGAAATCAAGCTCTCACTATTCGCAGATGATATGATACTCTACTTAGAGAACCCAATAACTTCCACCAAAAAACTCTTAGAAACAATAGACTCGTATAGTAAAGTTGCAGGTTATAAAATCAATACCCAAAAGTCCAGGGCTTTCCTATACGCAAACAGTGAGAGAGAAGAAAGCAACATGAAAAAAACAATCCCATTCACAATTGTGCCCCAGAAAATCAAGTACCTAGGAATCAGCTTAACTAAGGAAGTAAAGGACCTGTACAAAGAAAACTACAAAACGCTACTTCAGGAAATAAAAGAGGACATGAGGAAATGGAAAGATATCCCCTGCTCATGGGTCGGGAGACTTAACATTGTCAAAATGGCAATACTACCAAAAGCATTGTATAAATTCAATGCAATCCCTATAAGGATACCCATGACATTCT
This sequence comes from Sorex fumeus, assembly GCF_029834395.1. Lineage (NCBI taxonomy): Eukaryota > Metazoa > Chordata > Mammalia > Eulipotyphla > Soricidae > Sorex > Sorex fumeus. Next base: position 10,918,062 of record NW_026606086.1, on the reverse strand, counting down.
TCAAAGAAATGGAGCAAACACTCCTGAAATTTATATGGAACAATAAGCCCCCACGAATAGCTAAAGCAATTCTTGGGAAAAAGAAAATGGGAGGAATCAACCTCCCGAACTTCAAACTGTACTACAAAGCAGTAATAATTAAAACAGCATGGTACTGGAACAAAGGCAGAACTGCAGACCAATGGAACAGGGTTGAATACACTGACATCTCTCCTCAATCATATGCTCATCTAATCTTTGATAAAGGTGCAAGTAATGTGAAGTGGAGTAAGGAAAGCCTCTTTAATAAATTGTGTTGGCATCACTGGACGGCTACATGCAAAAAAATAGGCTCAGAACTCTGCCTAACACCATCTACAAAAGTAAGATCAAAATGGATTAAAGACCTCAACATCAGACCAGAAACCATAAGGTACATTGAAGATAAAGTTGGCAAAACCCTCCATGACATTGAAGCTAATGGTATCTTCAAAGATGCCACGCCACTGGCCGAGCAAGTGAAAACAGAGATAGATAAATGGGACTATCTTAAACTAAGAAGCTTCTGCACCTCCAAAGAAACAGTGACCAAAGTACAAAGACAGTCTATAGAATGGGAAAGGATATTCACCGAATACACATCTGACAAGGGGTTGATATCCAGGATATACAAAATACTGGTTAAACTCCACAAGAAGAAAACATCCAACCCCATCCAAAAATGGGGCAATGAAATGAACAGAAACTTTCTCAAAGAAGAAATCCGAATGGCAAAAAGGCACATGAGAAAATGCTCTACATCATTAATCATCAGGGAGATGCAGATCAAAACCACAATGAGATACCATCTCACACCTCAGAGACTGGCCCACATTCAAAAGAACAAAAGCAACCGATGCTGGCGTGGATGTGGCAAGAAAGGGACACTCCTTCACTGTTGGTGGGAATGTCCACTGGTTCAGCCCTTCTGGAAAACAGTATGGACGATTCTCAAAAAATTTGAAATTGAGCTCCCATTTGACCCAGCAATACCACTCCTGGGAATATATCCCAGAGAGGCAAAAATGTATAGTCGAAGTGACATCTGCACTTGTTCGTTCATTGCAGCCCTCTTTACAATAGCCAGAAACTGGAAGAAACCTGAATGCCCAAGAACAGATGACTGGTTAAAGAAACTTTGGTACATCTACACAATGGAGTACTATGTAGCTCTTAGAAAAGATGAAGTCATGAAATTTACATACAAGTGGTACAATATGGAAAGTATCATGCTAAGCGAAATGAGTCAGAAAGAGAGGGATAGACATAGAAAGATTGCATTCATCTGGGGGATATAAAGTAACAAAGTATGAGATTAATACCCAAGAATAGCTGAGATCAGCACCAGGAGGATTACTCCATAACTTAGAGGCCAGCCGGGTACCCTAGAGGAAAGGGCTATTCAGATAGAGAAGGGAGCACCAAATAAAGGATGTTTGGAGGATCCTCCCAGGAGGGGAGATGCATGTTGAAAGTAGACTATGGACTGAACATGTTTGCCACTCAATGCCTCTTTTGCAGACCACAACACCCAAAAGGAGAGAGAGAACACAGGGGATTGCCCTGCCACAGAGACGGGGGGATGGGGGGATGGGGGTGGGAGGGATATTATCCATGGTGGTGGAAAATGGGCACTGGTGGAGGGATGGGTATCTGATCATTGTATAATTGAAACCAAAGCACAAAAAATTGTAAATCTACAACTTTAAAAAAAAAATAAAATAAAATAAAGGGGAAAAAAAAATACCAATTCCATCAATTGAATACCAATTCCACCACCATTACATCTTCGCACCACTATATTTTGGATGTTTCCATCCAGAACCCCAACCTCTGCCCCAAAGCAGAACCCAATTTGGTTTGTATTGTTTGTTGTGAATACTTGATCACTTGATCACTTGACTTCCCGTTAATTATCGATTTGCTCAAACGGGCGCCAGTAACGTCTCCATTTGTCCCTGTCGCATTTGTTATGAATAAGCCGCTAAAAATGCTACAAAAAACTATCCTTAGAGGAGAGTGTGTGAAAATTGTTGTATTTCACCCAGCAGACATTAAGCCCTTCTATAAGAGATTACTAATCAGTTGTTAAGGCTTGAGCCTGTGTGCTTTTATATATGTGTGTATATTTGTGTGTGTGTGTGTATATGTATACACAAATATGTATATATGTATATATATATCTGTGAAAATATATTTTCCTCTAAGATTGGTTGCCTTCTACTTTAAATCCCATCAAATATGGTGCGCCACTCTTGGAGTAAAAGTGGTGTGAGGCATGAGATGCAGCCGCGCTGTCCAGGGATAGGTTTGCTAACACTTATGATGGGTTATACACTTAGGATTTAATTAAGAGGTTGGAAAACCAACACATTTTGAACAGCAATAGTGAAACAGTTGATGGAGGCATTATTTATTTCATGACAGAAACATAGCCACATGCCAATTGAAGTTTTTTATTCATGTGGATGATAAGAATGAAATCCATAATGCTAGCTATCCTTATAAAATTTAGTCGAATCTTCACGTCGAACCTCTAGGCCAGATGGGTCCAGGACAGCTCAGAGGACCCCACTTGCAAATATTTTCTTTTTTTTTTGTTGAATTCTTACCCAAGTGAAAATATTTTTTCTTTCTGTGCTCAAGATTATTAGGTTTGTCTCTTTATTTGGGTGTTGATTTGACAAATACTGTATTTCTGGAGAGATGATCACTATGTAGCCAATTTTCTTTTGGCAGTGATCCAATGACAAATTTATAATTGTTTATCCAACTTTGCAAATGGTTTCACTGAAAATATTTTTAAACAAATTTCCTGAATTTAAATGAAATATGTGTCTCTCATTCTTCAATGATAAAACAAACCAAAAATATTCTCCCCAAATTTAAAAATTATATGTCTTTCCCAGTCAGAGTTTAAACCATTTAGAGAGTTGCTAGAGAAACTAGACTTGCGAGAATTGTTAGAACGATGGAGATTTCGAATTTCATTATAAAGTTTTATTTTAATGAAAAAACGGGCTTTTGCTTAAGTAATCTCACCCAGATTTTAAAAATACTACTAAAATAGTAAATAAGCAAAAACTGGTAGAAAAAAAATTTGATCTAATAAAGCAACAAAATTATCATGTGAATACTGTGTCAGAAAAATCTTAAATAATATTACAATTAAAAAACATCACATTCCTTTAGAATGAGTAAATTTTAGCAACCAATTTTTAAAATTTTTAAAAAAAAATTTTAATGAGTCACCATGAAATAAAGTTACATTTTTACAAACTTTCCTGATTACATTTCAGTCATACAATGATCAAGTACCCATCCCTCCACCAGTGCCCATTCTCCACCACCAATGTTTCCAGCATCTCTCCCTGCCACCTCCGTCCCCCTGCTTCTGTAGCAGGCACATTCCCTTTTACTCTCTCTCTCTCCTTTGGGGTGTTATGGTTAGCAATACAGGTACTAAGTGGCAATCATGTTCGGTCCATAGTCAACTTTCAGCACACATCTCCTATCCTGAGCGAGCCCTCCAAGCATCATTTACTTAGTAGTCCCTTCTCTATCTGAGCTGCCTTTTCCCCAGCATGTGAGGCTGGCTTCCAAACCATGCAGCTATCTTCCTGGCCCTTATAGCTACTATCCTTGGGTGTTAATCTCCCATTATGTTACTTTATTTTTCACAAATGAGTGCAGTCATTCTATGTCTGATCTGTTCTTCTCTCTCTGACTCCTTTTACTTATCATGATACTATCCATGATGATCCATGTATATGCAAATCTCATGACTTCATCTTTTCTAACAGCTGCATAGTATTCCATTCTGTAAATTTACTGGAGTTTCTTTAACCAGTGATCTGATCTCGGGCAGTCGGTTTTTTTCCCCCAGATTCTAGCTATTAAATAGTGCTGCAATAAACGTACAAGTGCAGATCTCATTTCTACTGTAATTTTTTGCATCTCTGGCATATATTCCCAGAATGTATTGCTGGGTCAAATGGCAGCTCAATTTTTTAAGAAACATCAATATTGTTTTCCAAAAGGGTTGGACCAGCAGGCATTCCCACTATCAGTAAAGGAGAGTCCCCTTCTCCCCCACAGTCATGCCAACACTGGTTGCTTTTGTACTTTTGGATGTGTGCCAGTCTCTGCGGTATGAGATGATATCTCATTGTTGTTTTGATCTGCATCTCCCTGATGATTGGTGATGAAGAACATTTTTTCATGTGCGTTTTGGCCATTCGGATTTCATCATTGAGAAAGTTTTTTTCATTTCATCACCCATTTTCTGGTTGGGTTGGATATTTTCTTCTTCTAAGTTCAACCAGTAGCTTGTATATCCTTGATATCAACTCCTTATCAAATGGATATTGGATGAATATTATCTCCCATTCTGTAGACTGTCTTTGTATTCTGGTCACTTTTTTGGAGGTACAGAAGCTTCTTAGTTTAAGATAGTCCGACTTGTTTATCTCTGCTTCCACTTGCTTGGTCAGTGGTATGTCATCTTTTTTAACTTATTTATTAATTTTATTTCTTAAATTTTTAATTTTTTTATTTTTATTGTTATTTTTTTTTATTAGTGAAACACCATGATGTACAGTTATAGACTTACAAACTTTCATGCTTGGGTTTCAGTTATACAATGATCGAGTACCCATCCCTTCACCAGTGCCAGCTCTTGGTTTCATTGGTCTTTTGGATTGTTTTTTGGGTTTCCATGTCGTTGATTTCTTCTCTAAGTTTTATGATTTCTTTCCTTCTGCCTGGTTTGGGCTCCTTTAATTGTTTCTTTTCTAAGATCATGGGCAGTGAGGTCAAGTTGTTTATGTGGGCCCTTTATTCCTTCCTAAGAAATGCTTGTAGAGCTATAAATTTTCCCCTTAACATGATTTTAGCTGCATCTGATCGGTTCTGGTACTTCATACTTATTTGTTTCCAGGTATCTTTTGATTTATTCCTTAATTTCTTTAGTGACCCACTCATTGTTCAAAATTCAGTTGTTTAATTTCCAGGTGTTTGATTTGGTTTTCTTCATATGTACATGATTAACTTCTATCTTCAGCTCATCATGGTCTAAGAAGATAGTTGATACAATCTCTACCTTCCTGATTCTGTTGAGGTATGCTTTGTGGTCCAGTGCAGGGTCTGTTCTGGAAAATGTTCCATGTGCACTGGAAAAGAATGTGTATTCTTTTTTTGGGGGGGGGGAGGTATAAAGTCCTGTATAGATCTATTAGCCCTCTATCTTCTATTTCTTACATCAGAGACATTATTTCCTTGCTAAGTTTTAATCTTCTTGATCTACTTAGGGGTGATAAGGCGGTGTTGTAGTCTCCAACTACTATCGTATTGCTTGTAAGGTCGGCTAGCAGTTGTTGTACGTATTTGGCTGGTCCCTCATTGGGTTCATATATTTTTAGGAGTGTGATTTCTTCCTGCTGTACATATCCCTTGATTAAAAAATGAAATGGCCTTCACTGTTCCTTTTAATATTTTTCAACCTGAAATTTATGTTGTCTGATACTAGCAAGGCCACACCAGCTTTTTCGAGGGTATTATTTGCTTTCAGGGTTGTTTTCCATCCTTTGACTTTGATTCTGTGTTTGTTCTGATAGTTCAGATGTGTTTCTTATAGGCAGCAGAATGTTGGGTTCTGTCTCTGAATCCATTTTTCACTCTATGTCTCTTAATTGGTAAATTTAACCATTGACGTTGGGAGAGATTATTGTTAAGGGGTTTATTGTCATCTTTCTGTAAGGGTTTGTTGTGCTTGTAAGGGGTTGTCTTGTTTTATAGTAGCTCTTTAGACCCTCTTTTAGGTTTGGTTTTGAGTCTATGAAGTTCCTGAGCTGTTTTTTATCCAGAAAATACTGTACCATTCCTTCGTGTTTGAGTGAGAGTTTAGCCGGATAAAGTATTCTTGGTGAAGCGTTCATTTCCGTGAGTTTTTTCACTATATCACACCATTGCTTTCCAGCTTGAGGGTTTCCTCTGATAGGTCTGCTGTGAATCTAAGGGTGCTCCTTTGTATGTGATTTCCTTCTTTGACCTTGCTTCTTGCAGCATTGCGTCTCTATACATGGCAACCATCATTCTAACTATGTTATGTCTTAGAGTGTTTTTGTTAGGGTCACTTTTAGCTGGCATCCTTCAGGCTCCTTGAATCTGGATGCCTGCATTGTCCAGCTCTGGAAACTTTTCAGCAATGATTTGTTTAACTGTGGCTTTTTCATTGAGATTGTTTCCCTGACCTTCTGGTACTCTAATAATCCTAATATTGTTCCTCTTGCAATTGTCTCTTAGGACTCTGATTCATTCTAAAGCTATTGTAAGGTCCTTTGCCATTGTTTGTTGTTGCCTGTAGGCTTTGTGCAGCTCATCTTCTAGCTCACTGATTCTGTCTTCAGCTATAGCCATTCTACTGTTGAGAGCACACACTGAATTTTTTATTTCATCTACCGAATCTTTTATTCATGACATTTCTGTGTGTAACTTTCCAATTTCTGTTCTCATTTCTTCCTGTATTTTCTCGATTGTTTCTCTCTTATCCTCCTTTAATTTACTGGATAGCTCTTTCACTGTTTCATTAAGATCATTGAACATCTTCATTACTTCATATCTGAATTCTTTCTCAGAGAGCACCTTTAAGTGAGTAACACCTGATGAGGCTTCTGGACTCTTTTCATCGTCCTCTCCTTGTGGTGGGGATTTGCAATGTTTCTTCATGCTGGTGTGGTGGTATGGAAACTGAGATGTTACACATGATTGTTGTGTATGAGTAATTTACCTGCAGCTGCGTGAGTGCCCACTGGCCCCAAATTAGACCACGGCTCTCTTCTGTAGAGAACACGCCCCCTACGAGGACCTGGTGTGTGGGGAGGATACAACCTGGAAGGAGAGGAAAACTGGGCATGATGTTCAGAATGAACAGGAAGAGTCTCAGTGATGGTGGGCAGCCCAGGGTCCTAGAGGATGCCTGGTGCGCATAAGTGGCATGTCATGTTTAAAGATACCTTTAGCTTCAATGTCGTGGAGGATTTTGCCGACCTTCCTTCAATTTACCTTATGGATTCTGGTCTGATGTTGAGGTCTTTAATGTCAGCCTTAAGCTTCACTTGACCTCGTAGTCACATGCGCCCAAGACATAGAAACTGTCACATATACTTTGCAGGTCATCCTAACCATAGCATCCAGCCTTGAATGGGATTGGATGAGGGCAAAGCAGAGAAGAAAAGGCAATAAGCCAATAATGCTAAACTTCATATGACTGGACCTTGTAAGTCAAAACCCTCTATAAACTATGTGTGTATTTGGGGCTGGAGCGATAGCACAATGGGTAGGGCATTTGCCTTGCACACCTCTGAGCTAGGTTTGATTCCCAGCATGCCATTGGTGCCCTGAGCACCGCCAGGAGTAATTCCTGAGTGTAGAGCCAGGAGTAACCCCTGAAAATTGCCGGATGTGACCCAAAAAGTGAAAAAAAAAGTTGTGTATTTGATAACAAAGTGAACAACCATCTGATGCTCCCAGAGGGTGTTTCTCTGCATGTTCATCATCCTTTGCCCCGCCTCTGCACGAACCTTACACAACGTGTCTGGGCACATTGGAGAAAAACCGTTCTCAACAGTCCCCAGAGCACCACCAGGAGTAATTCCTGAGTGCAGAGCCAGGAATAACCCTGAGCATTGCCACGTGTGACCCAAAAAGCAAAAAAAAAAAGAGAAAAGAAAGAGAAAAAAGAATGTGACATAATGCCTTCATTTTTAATGACACATAAACCTATGTTTAACTGTCAATGGTCTAAGGTCAGGCTAAAATGGACAAATATGGTAAAAGAAGGTTGCATTTCAATAAAAACTAATTTTGAGTTCCTTTTCATAAATAGAAAGACTCTTAACTTGCCATTAGCTTCTGCCAGTATTAAAGGTATATTAGGATACATCTTTGAGATCTGGAGAGCTAGCAGTTCAATATGCCAGCAACTTAATTTTTACATAATTCACTATTTTCGTATTTTCACCATGACTTTCCTCCATTACATAATAGATTCAAATGGAATCAAGTAATCTAATTTCAATTTATTATATATTTTTTTATTTGGTAGGGGGGTATACCCAGCAGTGCTCAGGGCTTACTCCTCACTCTGTGCTCAGAGATCATTCTTGGCAGGACTTGGGGAATCAAAAGCAGCTGAGAATCAAACTGAAGTCCACCACATGTAAGGCAAGCACTTTAACTCTTGTACTATCTCTCTGGACCTCAGTCCATTTTAACACTGGTAAATAACTATAAAACTTTAAAAAATATGTTATGGGCGGGAGAAATAGTACTTTGGCTAGAGTGCTTGCCTTGCACATGGTGAAGCTGTGTTCAATCCTCAGCCCCACATAGTCCCCTGAATCCTTCCAGAAATGATCCCTGAGCACAGAGTCAAGAGCAGAGTCAGAAATGCACAAAACATATATAAGCACATGCGCGCGCGCACACACACATAGACACACACACACACACACACACACCAAAGACAAAAAAAATACTCAGTCGCTTCAATTAGAACAAAAGTGTATATAAAAAAGTTAAAAATTCAATCAAGCAAACATTAAAGCATTTTAAATATATCTTTATATTAGCAATGCTAAGCATAGGTTCCTCTCTTTGGTAGTTATTTTATTGAAGTTTTATTAGTTCTTAAGACTATTTCTGTTTAGACATATAATTTATCACTTCCTCTAACTACATGTTGACTAACCATACCAACCACCAAAGCACCAATATTGTTCTGTCATAGTCGACTGAGCCAAGAGAGCTTTTCTTTTTCTCTATCTCCAGTAACATCAGTTCTGCAGTAGGTATAATGGTCCTGTTTGCAGGTTTCATAATGCCCTTTTCCGCAGACATAAACTTAAGTATCTGTCAACAATAATATTCCACAAAATAATGGATCTATGATGTTAAGAAAAAATATAACTCTGGGTAACAACTAGTAGAATTACCCTTGCCCCCACTCTGCCACTAGTTACTGGTACTTTTCCATGCTGAATTTTTCCAACATTACCATAAATCCCATGAAGACCTAATGAGAAAGGATGGAAAGATCTAATTATAGTAAATCTCGAGAAGTTAATTCCTACTGCTTATTTCAATTCTTTATCTCAGTCAAAAAGGAAAATTCATTTTGTCCCTTTTATTGTAGTTTTAAATACAATTCTAATTAAAACTAGAAGTAAAGTAGGATCAGGAAGAATAACTGCTAGAAGTCTAAATTAAGTAAAGATAAAAATAAAAGAAAATAAACAGTACAAAACCAAAATCGCTGGAAAGATTCCATCATGCAGAAGTTTCTATCCTGGATATACACACAAAAATGTAAATGACCAAGTTCACCAAAATAATACTGAAGTAACATAGAAGGGCCAGAAAGACATAGTTTTGGAATTTTTTTCAAGGGGGGATGGGAATGTCACTGAAGAAAGAGAAAACAAGTAGATATTATTTATTTTAATAAATAACTAAGAAGTGGACTGCCCACCCACTTCATCATGGCACCACCCTCCTCTGCAGGTTTCTCAGGGAGCCAGGGAGTGTGTCTCTTTCCTGCACCACAGGTGCAAATGCCCCTTTCCTAGTGCTGCACCCCCCACCACCAGGCAGCTGGAGGAGACATTGGGGAACACCTGCCAAGTTCCACCCATCCACTCATCACAGCCCCACTCTCCTCTATAGGTTCCTAGGCAAGAAAAAGACACAAAGGCATCCAGAGAGGAAAGGAAGAAATCAAGCTCTCACTATTCGTAGAGGATATGGTACTATATCTCAAGAATCCTAAATCCTCTACCAAGAAACTCCTAGAAACAATAGACTTGTACAGTAAAGTTGCAAGCTATAAAGTTAATGCCCAAATATCCATGGCCTTCCTATTCGCAAATAATGAGACAGAGGAAAGTGACAAGAAAAAAATTATCCCATTCACAATCATGCCCCTGAAAATCAAATACCTCAGAATCAGCATAACTGAAGAGATAAAGGACCTCTACAATGAAAACTACAGAACACTACTCCATGAAATAAAAGAGGACACAAGGAAATGGAAACATATCTCCTGCTCATGAATAGGAAGAATTAACATTGTCAAAATGGCAATAATCCCCAAAGTATTATACAGATTCAATGTGATCCCTATAATGATACCCATGAAATTTTTCAGAGCAATAAATCAAGTACTCCTGAAATTCATATGGATCAACAAATGCCCATGAATAGGTAAAGGTAAAGGTAAAGGCCCTCCCGTTGATCGTCGATTTGCTCGAGCGGGCCCAGTAACGTCTCCATTGGAGACTTTGTTGTTACTGTGTCTGGCATATCAAATACTCTCGGTAGCTTGCCGGGCTCTCCGAGGTAGCTTGCCGGGGGGGCTGGAGCGATAGCCCATGAATAGTTAAAGAAATTCTTGGGAAAAAATATGGGGGGGCATTACCCTCCCCAACTTCAAACTCTACTACAAACCAATAATAATTAAAACAGCATGGTACTGGAACAAAGGCAGGTCAGCAGACCAATGGAACATGATGGAATATCCGTACACACAACCCCAAATATATGAACATCTAATCTTTGATAAGGGAGCAAGATATGTTAAGTGGGACAAGGAAAGCCTCTTCAACAAATGGTACCGGCATAACTGGACAACAACATGCAAAAAATAGGCTTAGACCTCACCTAACACCATGCAAAAAAGTCAAAAGATCTTAACATCAGGCCAAAATCCATAAGGTACATTGAAGACAAGTTCGGCAAAACCCTCCACGATATTAAGGCTAACGGTATCTTCAAAAATGACACTTCACTGACCTACCAAGTGGAAACAGAGATAAACAAATGGGACTTTCTTAAATTAAGTAGCTTCTGCACCTCAAAAGATACAGTGACCAGAATACAAAGACAAGCTAGAGAATGGGAAAGGATGTTCACCCACTACCCATCTGATAAGGGATTGATATCAAGGATTTATAAAGCACTGGTTGAACTCTACAAGTAGAAAACATCCAACCCCATCAAAAAATGTGGTGATTAAATGAACAGAAACTTTCTCAAAGAAGATATCCGAATGGCAAAAAGGCACATGAAAAATTGCTCTACATCATTAATCATCAGGGAGTTGCAGATCAGAACAAAAATGAGATATCACCTCACACCACAGAGACTGGTTCACATCCAAAAGAACAAAAGCAACTGGTGTTGGCACTAATGTGGCGAGAAATGGACCTTGAACAGCAGTGAAGAACACTGCTGGTGGGAATGCAGACTGGTTCAGTCCTTTTTGGAAAACAGTATGAACGATTCTCCAAAAATTAGAAATTGAATTCCCATTTGACCCAGCAATACCACTCCTGGGAATATATCCCAGAGAGGCAAAAAAGTATAGTTGAAGTGAAATCAGCACTTCTATGTTTTTGCTGCACTGTTCACAATAGCCAAAATCTGGAATAAACCTGAGTGCCCGAGAACAGAAGACTGGTTAAAGAAACTTTGCTATATCTCACAATGGAGTACTATGCAGCTGTTAGAAAAGATGAAGCTATGAAATTTATATACAAGTGGCACTACATGGAAAGTGTCATGCTAAGTGAAATGAGTCAGAAAGAGAGGGACAAACATAGAAAGATTGCAATCATCTCAGGAATATTGAGTAACAAAACAGGAGACTAAGACCCAAGAATAGTCGAGATAAGTACCACGAGGTTCATTCAATGGCTTGGAGGACAGTCGCACATGCTAGGGGAAAAGGCAGCTCAGATAGAGAAGGGAGCACTTAGTAAAGGGTGTTGGGAGGCTCCTCCCAGAATCGGAGATGCACGTTGAAAATAGACTATAGACCAAACATGATTGCCATGCAATGCCTCTTTTGAAAACCACAGCACCCAAAAGGAGAGAGAGAATAAAAGGGTATGTCCTGCCACAGAGGCAGAGTGGATGGGGGAATGGGAGGGATACTGAGATCATTGATGGTGGATAATGGTCAGTAGTGGTGGGATGGATACTCAATCATTGTATAACTGAAACCCAAGCACAAAAATTTGTTAAGTCTACACTGTACCTCATGGTGTTTCACTAATAAAAATTAAAAAATAAATAAGTGAATAAATAAGAAATAAAGATGAAACAATAATCCAAAAAAAGTTTGTATTAATACTTTCATTAGTGAAAAATTTTCTTAAGAAACAATTATTAAAATATTAGGGAGAGTTACATAAAGATACATACAGAGTCTCCTACCCCTATACCTGGCTGTCCTCTCCAGGGCCCCTTGAAGGGGGGGGCAGGTTGAGTTTCCCTCCCAGCCCCAAACAGAGCCCCAGCAGCTGATGACCTCTGTAACCCAGTCACAGCAATGCTAAGGCCACTCTCCATGTGCTCAGACAAGCATCACACATGAAGGAACCAGCAGAGGAGCCCATGTGTGCTGGACCTGGGGCTGAGATCTTCAAGCCTGCTCAGATAGGGACTAGGCCTCCTTCACCCAGATCCCCCATCTTCCAGTAGCTAGACAGTTACACCTAAAACTAGATTACACAATCTTACCAAGGCCACGATCCAGAGACTATTAAACCAAGTCAGAGCAACCTTTTATTTTCTAATTTTCACTGTCAGAGAACCCGACAGGCTACCGAAAGTATCTTGCCTGCATGTATACCTGACTAGGAACACCTGCAAAGGTGATTAAAGGCTTCCCCAAAAGCCTCCATTGCCGGGAGCCAAAAGGTCAGTACAGCCTGATATGCAATTTAGAAACTAATTTCTTCTTGGAAAAATGTTAAAGTGTGTTGTGTAAGTTTCTGAGCTATGCCCGAGATAACTGCCATGAGCCCGCTGTTAGGGCTCACACCCTGATTCACTGAAAATCTGCATGCTTTGTTAATTCCCCATTTTGCCCACTTCCTCATGTAATCAATTATAAAAAGCTAGCTTGGCAGAAATAAATCTGAAGCTTGATCAGAGTCTTGTCTTGCTCCCATTTTTCTGTCTCTCTCTTTTTCCCACTCAAGCACCATCTCCCGGTTATTCACGTTGTCTACTCCTGCGGGTTGGGGCAGGTGGGGTCCAACGTTTGGCCGGGCACGAGGGGCCTCTGCGATTAGCACTGCTGGAAAGTGGCCATGCTCACAGGAAGCCAGGGACTTCGAACAGGTAAGCAGTGATTCTTTTCAACCTCGGCCCATCAGGTGAGGTGGTCGACTCACTGACCGAGATACTAACTTATGGCCTGTCTTCAGTCTGTTTCTTTTGTTTGTGTGCACTCTTTTGAAGTTCCTTTTTTATACTAATTTTATACTGATTTTTATACTGATTCACTGAAAATCTGCATGCTTTGTTATATCTCCATTTGCCCACTTCCTCATGTAATCAATTATAAAAAGCTAACTTGGCAGAAATAAATTTGGAGCTCGATCAGTGTCTTGTCTTGCTCCCATTCTTCTATTTCTTTCTTTTTCTCACTTGCACACCCTCTCCCGGTTATCCAAGTTGACTAGTCCCATGGGTCAGGGCACTTCATCCCTCTCAGAGAGCTCGGGAAGCTACTGAGAGTATCTGGCCCACACAGAAGAGCCTGGCAAGCTACCAGTGATGTACTCGATATGCCAAAAATGGTAACAATGATGGTGCTCATTCCCCTGACCCTGAAAGAACGCCCAATATGCCATTGAGCTACACTAGCTCATGACAGGAACAAATGAAGATGTTACTGCCGCCTATTTGAGCAAATCGATGAACAACAGGATGACCGTGATACAGTGATACATAAGGATATTAATTAAGGAGGCTTACTTGTACCAGATATTATTTTACCAAGACCTCATCTTCAAGATTCTCACAACTTTGGCAGTAAACAATGCAAACATATAAAATATATAGAAATTTTTATGAACTGTAACAGAAAAGCTCTGAATTGGACAGCTAATGGGTGGTCCAATACAAAATGTGCCTGAGCATATTTTTCTACTTTTAAGCAATGATTTTTTTGTATAGTACTCAATGGATTTTTTGAATAATGGATTAAAATCAGTTTATCATATACCAATATAACTAGCTCCTCCAGTAACCTCTGTGGATGAATCAATTAGACCAGAGGGCAAAGGTGTGGTTCTGGCCAGTACCAGATCAGTTCAGAGATTTAGAATAAATGCAAGGGTATGACTGCTTGTGGTGCTGGATTTCTTCTAGAATTTATATGATAGAAGAACATTATAAATGATAAATTTCCAAAACATAAAAGTGGTGATGAAAGGTGATGAAAGGGTATTTATCAATCAATACTTGGCATTATAGCATGAAGTCCCAAATGGAAGAACTACAAACAGACTATTGTAAAGACTTTATACAAAGTAGGTGTTGATTGGAACTTCAAACCAGGTTAGTGAGAAAGGACAATAATATATTGATTTCTTTTTTCTTTCTTCAAAAAGATTTCTTTGTGCATGGGATCTGTCTAAAGATGGAAGAAAGAACCAAACAGAAGTTTATTGACAGTACAGCATTTGGTTCTTAAAAGTGTTAACAGATCTGGCTGGAGATAGCATCCTTACCAGATATAATCTACTGCAAGCAAATTGATTTGGTCCACATGCCAAGATGAATGATCAATAGCATGACAGAGTGTCCCTCCTCTCCTTCACAAACAAAAAAACAAAATAGTAGCTTAAGATGGTCATGTCCTAGTCTGCTCCTGTAACTCATAACATGTAAGGTTTATTTCATAAAGATTGACTGGGGATAATTGGACAAACAAAAATATTTTTTAAGAGTTAGTTATGAATGAATGGGAGTTGGGAGTAAGGAGATATATCACAGTAGAGCTAAGCCTATTATGAATCATGCAAATTGTTATGCTATGTAAAACCATTGAGAATATGGACCTATTTAAATGTAGATATGTTTTTGTCTCACCAAGAAATCTTCACAAAATGGCTAAAACTTCCTCAGGGAGGTTACTGATTGTAATCAACTACTCCCTGAAGGTTTGAGGGATTTTGTTTATATTCATTTTGAACCTTACTTTAAAACTAAGTTAATACATAGAGTCCAACATTTCAGCCCATATAGCATCCCTCTGCTATATTCAAGATCTGTCCTGAAGTGATATTTTTAATTAAAATCATATTTTGTGGTCACCAAAGTTCAAATTTTACTGAATTTAGTTCACATTTCCTTCCTTTCCCACTCCTGAACCTTATTACAAAGCCCCTTGGTTCTGGAATCAAGTTGTAATGATATAATTTCTTCATCTGGCTGTGCTGTGTATAGACTTATGAAAGCTCAATCTCATTTATTACATGAATGTGAGTCTTACTATTGTAACTGTCTATTGACAGAAATATTCACAAAGATCATAATTGCAAAAAAAATTTCTAATCTCATCAGGTATGACTAAAGCCCTTGCTTTAAAAAATTGTGGAATACAATGCCCAAAAGGAGAGAAAAGAAAGATAGAGAGAGAGAGAGAGAGAGAGAGAGAGAGAGAGAGAGAGAGAAAGTGCCTGCCAAAGAAGCAGGCACAGGGTGGGGTGTGGGGTGTGATGGGAAGGAACCTGGGGACACTGGTTAACATATGGTTCAAAATGTGCAAGGTAGCCATGTCTCTAGAAACAACAAAACTATGAATTTCAGGTCATTAAAATTTAGAAAAAATATCTTATGCACTGCCTCTTAACTATAACATTATTTAGTCAGTAGAAAAATGATTATTCATTTACTTGTTTATATATTTTCTGTCCCTCTCGGATATTCCAGCAAGCTACTGAGAGTATCCTGCCTGCGTGGCAGAGCCTGGCAAGCTCTCTGTGGCGTATTCAATATGCCAAAAACAGTAACACGTTTCACAATGGAGATGTTACTGGTGCCCGCTCAAGCAAATCGATGACAAACCAGAGGACAGTGCTACAGTGCTAAATATTTTCTGATGTAAGTTAAATTTTGTAGAGGTTGAAGGGTATCTTTCCCAGCTCACAAAACATATAAAAACTAGAATAGTTCTCGAATTTGGGTATAAAAAATTGTATGTCAGGTACTTTTTTGGTTACACATGAAATCACTCCCCAACCTGGTAATTAAGTTGAGACTAAGCTAGTGAAGCTGATTGTCTAGTCTATAACATTAATAGAACATTTGGACACACCATGTTATCAATAGCATCACAAGAAATGAAGGACAGGGGTGGAGTGATAGCACAGCAGGTAAGGCGTTTGCCTTGCACACGGCCAACCTAGGTTCGATTCCCAGCATCCCATATGGTCCCTCGAGCACTGCCAGGATAACTCATGAGTGCAGAGCCAGGAGTAACCCCTGAGCATCGCTGAGTGTGACTCCAAAAAGCAAAAAAAGAAAGAAAGAAAGAAAGAAGGAAGGAAGGAAGGAAGGAAGGAAGGAAGGAAGGAAGGAAGGAAGGAAGGAAGAACATGTTTGCAATTCCTATCTTGGTGGTTATCCAATATCCTATCCTGTTGGTTAACACAATATCCTATATGTGTTGGTTAAACTTTTGTCATTAAAATTATTATTCACTCCAATTGTTCACACTAGTTTTTAAAGTCTTTACCAGGACAGAGTCAGAATGAACTTTTGTCTTTGGTTCAGAAATTACCAAAGATGAGACAAATATCAACGACCAACTGTAGAGTTTTCTACCATACATCATACAGGATTCCCCTCCTATTGGAAAGTAGAACTTGCTATGATTTTGTAGATTTGGGGTGGGGGGTAGTTGGGGAACTGATCCATATTTTCACATGAATTTAATATTCGAGTATTCTCGGTTACCCAAAATAACCAGCTACTTCACACAAAAGGGGATTTTCTATTTCCACATGACAGATATGTGTATACACATATACACAGATCTGCATTTGTCTCATTCTCTGTGACCTTGGCACGGACTTAAAGACAACGACTTGGTGAGAACCAAGGGCAAAATAACATTCACTAAACAGATGTATATATGCACACACATGCACATCTTCCTTAGCTACACTTGTGTGAAATATAAAGAAATAAAACAAATGAATGAAATAACTAAAAAAACTATAACATTTTAGATTATAAAACACAACAGAGATTACCAAAATGGTAAGAGGAAGGGAAATAGGAAATTGGCTAAATAGGGACAATTATTGTATGGGGAAATATTAGACTTTTTATAGTGACTGTGACAGTCTACGGAGATGTTGTTTTATAATGTCGCACACCTTTTATTATGAAGTATGTACATGTTGTTTTACTATGTTGCACCTGAAACTTATAGATCTTATAATGCAATAAAACTTCTAAAACTGAATAAAAAATGGAAAATAAAAAGTATAAGTGATATAGTCATGGAATTAATAATAGCTATAGGAATACTATCCTTATTTGGGGTATGCATATTGAGTAGCACTTAGAGTACATTCCTGGTTCTGTGATTAGAGATTACTTCTGGTGGTGCTCTTGAGACCATAGACAGTGCTGGAGTTTGGTGCAGGATTGACTGCCTTCATCCCTAAGCTGTATTTCTGTGGCCCAACTCTCTACCCCTTTTTTAACTGAATTACCCCTTGATTAGAGGTCTTCGGTTGTGAGTTATTTACACAAACTCAAACCCCAGAGACATCTACACATGCTGAGGTGGTCCTGACAGCTCTGATATTCAGGATCCTTGGCTAGAAAGGACATGGATGAGATTTTATAATTAAATATTTAATATTTAATGCATTAAATATTTTCGTATAAATTTACAATAAACTCATTTTGCTCAGCCAACAAAAAACCCTATACAATAATTATACATTTGTAATTGTTTATTCTATTTTTTCAGTAAAATGATAGTGAGCAAACGTATATTCAAAATAATAGTTCTGGAGGAGTATATAACTCAACAATAAGTCTGGAATCTTGAAAAAACAAATAACCACAAAGAAACTAGCATTAGAATCTTTCGACTTTCCTTTCACATTCTAGGAGGAGATAGAGCAAAAGCAGTTATAATCCCAATTAAAATTATAATACTTTTCCAGTAAAGTAAAATATATAGTAGACAATTATACAAAGTATATACATACAAAACAAAAATAAACTTCACTATATAAAATTAAAATCAGCCATACTAAGACGCTGCAGCTAAACCAGAAATAAAATCTATATATAGGGAGAAAATAGTCCACAACATTCATCTAAAAATGGAAAATATTCATTTTACAAAGCATTTACAAACAGCAAAAAAGAAAACACAAGTAACTGCGTCACTAAAGCAAGGAGCAGAAATTCCTCTATAGACAAACAGGTACCCAAGAGGCACAGGAAAGAGTGCTCATCATGCCAGACCATCAGTGAAATGGCCGTAAGATATCACCTCACACCTATGATAATGACATGTCAAAGACTGATAGGGAATAATACGGATAGGTGATAATAGGTGATATGGATGATGACATGTCAAAGACTGATAGGGATATGGTAAAAGGGAAACCTTCAATTGTTGGTTGGACAATCAATTTATTCATATCAATGAAAAAATATGGAGAGTCCTCAACGTTTAAAAATGGAACTACATATAATCCAGGCTGGAGCGATAGCACAGCGGGTAGGGCGTTTGCCTTGCACGCAGCCAACATGGCCAACCCTAGTTCGATTCCTCTGCCCATCTCAGAGAGCCCGGCAAGCTACCGAGAGTATCTCGACTGCATGGCAAAGCCTGGCAAGCTGCCCGTGATGTATTCAATATGCCAAACACAGTACCAACAAGTCTCATGATGGAGATGTTACTGGGACTGTTCAAGCAAATCGATGAATAATGGGAGGACTGTGACCGTGACCATATAATGCAGTAATTCAACTCCTGGACATCTACTTTAAGAAGATAACATTGTTAAGATTCAAAAGGTATGTACACATCCTTGATTATTGCAACACTATTTACAATAGCCAGGATCTGGGGAAATTTGTGTAAAAAGAGAGTGGAGAAAAAGCATTTATTTTGTCTATTTACACAGTGGAATACTACTCAACTATGAAAACATGAAATATTGCAGTTTCCTATAACCTGCATATAACTTCAAAAAGCCATAAGTAAGAAGAGAAAATGACTAATGATTTTCTTACTAATAGTTGGCATATAATTATAAAGTAAGGAAATAGACATTTTCTAATGAAATAAGACCATTAAATGTTGACAACAAAGCAAAAATTACCTAAATAGGGTGGGAGGAGTGTCTAATGGACTGTGCTGGACAGATACTGGAATTTTGGTGGTGTGTATAGATATTTGCAACACTAACATTTATAAACATGTGACTCTTATATACCAGTAGCACTGTAGCACTGTCCTCCCTTTGTTCATCAATTTGCTTGAGTGGGCACCAGTACTGTCTCCATTGTGAAATTTGTTGTTATTGTTTTTGGCATATTGAATAAGCCACGGGTAGCTTGCCAGGCTCTGCCGCGGGCAGGGTACTCTCAGTAGCTTTTCAGGCTCTCCAAGAGGAACGAAGGAATCTAACCCAGGTCGACTGCATGCAAGGCAAATGCCCACCTGCTGTGCTATTGCACTAGTATTACCTAAAAATAAATATCAGTGGCTTTATGTTGAGGTTGGTGAAAAGGGGAAGGGTTCAATACATAGAAAGCATTTAAGAATTTTTAAGGAAGTGAAAAATACCCTATCAATACATATGACAGAATCTCCTGCCCCCATACCAAGCTGTCTTCACCAGGACTCACTCGAGGGGGACAGGTTGAGTTTCCCTCCCCACCCCAAGCAGAGCCCCAGCAGCCTAAATCCTCTAGAAACCAGCCACAGCCATGCTCAAGGCCACTCTCCGCAAGCTCAGACGAGCCTCACCTATGAAGGAACATACAGAGGAACCCAGGTATGTGGGATCTGTGGCTGAGATCTCCACGCCTGCTTGGATCGGTACTGGGCCTCCTCCACCTCAACTGCCCTGTTTTCCAGTAGCTTGGCAATTAGACCCACAATCTGCCCCTGGTGTCATGTAATCTCACTAATGGCCAAGATCCAGAAACTATAAAACAAAGCTCCCGGAAGAGAGCAACGCAGTATTTTCTGGAATATCTCCCCCAGGAGAGCCCAGCAAGCTACCAAGGGTATCCCAACCACACAGCAGAGCCTTGCAAGCTACCCGTGGCTTATTCGATATACCAAAAACAGTAACAATAATGGGCTTCATTTCCCTGATCCTTGAAAGTGCCTCCAATACGGCAATGTTGGGAAGAACTAGTAAGGAGAGTAAAGCCTCTCTTGCAAAACACAGTACCCAAAAGAAGAGAGAGAGATCAAGGGGGAATACCCTGCCACAGAGGCAGGATGGGACTGTGGGGGGGATGGAGGGGGATGCTGGGACCCGTGGTGATGGATGACGGGCACTGGTGGAGGGATGGGCACTTGATCATTGTATAACTGAAACCCAAGCACAAAATTTGTAAGCCTATAACTGTACCTCATGGTGTTTCACTAATAAAAAAATTTTTAAAAAATTTAAAAAAAATTTCAGGGCTGGGATGAATGGAGATGTTACTAGTGCTTGCTTGAGCAAATCCATGAATGGATGACAAGTGATACAAGTGAAGGGATCAGTACCTATAATATTATTAATATGACCCAAAATTAAACAGTAAGCATAAATAATAATCTAATCTACAGTTTTGCAATTGTTATAATTGGTCAACATCAGTTCAATGATTGGGATAAATTTATCAAGCCTCAGGGAAATATTGGTAATTGGGCATATATGCAAGTGTGGTGTGGTGACAGATGTTATATGTGAAATCACTATGTCCTCTCTGAACTTTGCTGTAAAAGGTAAAATAAAATCTCATAAAAAATGTTAACTCATAGAAGTTACCGCTTTCAACTTCATGAAATCCAAGCTGAAATGTTTGAGATTTAAAAAATACAATGGACTGCGCAGAATAGACACAATTCAGGTAAAAGGGCTAGTGAATTTCCAAAAGGCATAGAATAGAAATGACTAGAAGTAAAACACAAAGCAGAAAAGAGACAGAGGAAAATTACACCACCCAAGGCTTCTTTGTCAGTGGGATAATTCCAAGGCATTTAAAATACAGATGTATAGATGAAGTGTTCAAATAGTAGGAGCATAAAGAGGACCGAAGGAAATAATGGCCAATGTTGTCCAAATCTGAAGAAAAAGTACACAGTTGCAAGTATCTCCATAAGCCCCATGCATCAGAAACAAAAGAAAAATACATCATGACACCACAATCAAATTGTCACTGTCACTGTCACTGTCCTCCTATTGTTCATAGATATGCTCGAGAGGACACCAGTAATGACTCCATCGTGAGACTTTCTGTTACTGTTTCTGGCATATCGAATATGTCACGGGTAGCTTGCCAGGCTTTACTGTGCAGGCGGAATACTCTTGGTAGCTTGCCGGCTCTCTGAGGGGGTGGAGGAATTTAACCCAGGTCAGTCACGTGCAAAGAAAACACCCTAGCTGCTATGCTTGTACAAATGAAAAATAAAAACAAAGTCTTAAAAGTAATTACAGGCCTTAAACCATATGAAATGAGACCATAAGAATTGAGAATATAGAAGAGATATAGAATAGTGAAACGAGACCATAAGAAACCACAAGAAATGAGAATAAATTTTATTCCTGCCAAAAGGAAAGGAAAATAATCATAAAGACAATATTTTTAAAACATTCAAAATCATATGATCAACTCAAAGATGTAAAGCAAAAGACAAAATGCAATATTTGCTTCTGAATAAAGTACTCAGTGGTTAGGGAATAGGATGGCTTAACAAAACTAATATCATCTAATATATATCTACAGCTAATATCACCTACAGTTCATAAATAAAGGGATGATTCAATGTCACATCATGATTTCTGGTATTATTTTTATCTGATTTTATGCAATGAATCTGAGCCAAAGTAAAAAGGCCACAGAAGTTAAGCCAGGAGAGACAGAAGAATTGGGCTTAATGGACATTTAAATGGCTCTTTATTCTTAAAAAGCTGCCTACAAATTCTTTTTTCAGTGCACATGGATCATTTTCTGGGATTGATCACATGTTGATCAGAAACAAACTTATGTAAAATCTAAGAAATAGAAGTCATACCAAGTAACCTGTCCAATTACAATGTTCTAATTATGAAAATTAACCAAAAGCAGGATGAAGCGATAGCACAGTGGGTAAGGCATTTGCCTTGTACGTGGCTGACCAGGGTTCAATTCCCTCTTGGAAAGCCCAGCAAGCTACTGAGAATATCTCACCCACACAGCAGAGCCTGGCAAGCTCCATGGGGAGCTTGGTGTATTCCACTTGCTGAAAACTGTAACAAGTCTCACAATGGAGATGTTACTGGTGCCCACTCGAGCAAATCGATGTACAACAGGAGGACAGTGCTACAGTGCAGTTCATTGAATCACTGTGAGCTACAGTTACAAAACTTTCAGGTTGGAGTTTCATTCATCCAGTGATTGAACACCCATTCCTCTACCAGGGTAGTTTGTAAAACTTTTAAAACATTACAAAATCTTCAGTCTGGACTAGTGGTTTTGATTCTGTGCATTCATTCCAAAATCACAAAACATTAAGACATATGTATACTTATGCTCATTGAAGCACTATTTATTGTAGCCAATATCTGAAATAACACAAGTGTTTAATAAGAGATAAATAAATTTTAGTACATATGCGTTGCTTGGAGCGAGTAGCATTTGCTTTGCACATGGCTAATCCAGGTTCTTTTCCTCTGTCCCTCTTGGAGAGCCCAGCAAGCTACCAAGAGTATACCACCCTCACAGCAGAGTCTGGCAAGCTCCCCGAGATGTATTTGATATGCCAAAAACAGTTACAACTCTCACTCCGTGTTCCTGGAGCAAGAAGATGCCATTGGGCTACACTAGCATGCGACAGGGACAAATGGAGATATTACTGGTGTCCACTCGAGCAAATCAATGAACAATGGGGCTACAGTGCTATATATGCACTATGAAATACTATTCATCTATGAGAAAATATGATTTCTTTTTTCTGTTTTCTGAAACTCAGATGGGATTTTACAGTGCTACGCTTAGTGAAGTGAGTCAGAAAGTGAAAGAAAGATACCAGATAAGGCGGATGTAAAGAAAAAAAATGAGGGGATTAAAAAGTCCCTCAGTAAAATAAACTATGAAACATGATTAATAGATGTGGGGACAAAGGATGCCAGGAGGAAAGAGAGCAGAGAGGAGATTTATGGAATAATGGTGGAGAGGTCTTGAAAGACTGGAGGAAGGAATTGGTGTAGTTTATCTGTAAATAAAAAACAAGCGCTTTTATTAGATTTAAAAAATATGATACCAAAATGAAATGTTATTAAAACAAAAAAAATGAGCAATCATAGTATTACCCAAAAGTAAATTGAGTCCATTTTAATTTTTATATGAAAAAATTCAAACTGGGCAATAAATTTAATGGAAATGAAATTTGACAGTTAAAAATAGTAAAAATAATAGAAAAGTTTTAAGGCTTATTATAAAGAGATAGTAATCAAGAATATGAACATTATCATTCAGACGAACACATAGAAAAATGGAAAAAGATACATATTTAAGAAATAAGTGCATAGAAAATTCAACACTTGAGAGAAAATAAAGTTCTTTTAAAAATACTACAAATCCCCACATACTTTGGGAAGTCAAGCAGTCACATCCAATCCCTTATTTATAGTCAGTTAAGCTTATTGATAGCCCCAGCTTTACAGACTCATGACTAAATCTCAGAAGATATCAACTGGCTGCAAAAAATTCACAGATACACCATCTCCTGTCTGAAAACTCTGGAACACCTTTGGTTATTGGGGTAGGATGAATTGAAGCCGACTGTCAGGCATACTCACATCCTCACAGATGCTGCCATGACAGGGACCTGACTCCGTTCCTTTAGGACTAAGCTCTGTAGAGACAACAAACTGCTAACAACTTCAGGTACAGTGGTCTTCAAGCTGAGAACACTACGGTCTTCTGCGAGTAGACACAGAATTCTCCCCCTACCACCCTGTACTTCCAGAAGCCCGAGCAATTGCACCACTTCCCACAACACAACTGCTGCCATGCTAAACTCATTGCTCACTTAAACATTCTGGAGTTTCTGGAGCACATGGCTGCATTCATGACTGACACCTTGTGAAACTCTACAATACTGACATCTCAGTAAGCACACAACAACATAGATGTTTGACAACTAAGCTCAGTAAATGAAAACATTAACACAGAATGCTCAACTAGCAAAAAATAGTTTAGTAATATAACAATTTTCACAAATTTTCTTTTACTAAATTATTTTTTGATAATTTTATCAGCCATTTAGTTGTGACAAGAAATATAAATTAAATTGTTTTATGCATGCTAAGGACACAGACTTGGGTGTGATTAGGAAAATGGGCACAATGGTAGATGAAAGGTCACTAGTGGTAGGGTTGTTTTGGAATATTGAATGTCTACTACAAATGCATCATGATAACTTCGTAAAACATCGTGTTTAAATTAAGGGGGGACATAGTACAAGAAGAAATGGAGAGCGTAAATCAAACAATGACCTTTGATGACTTATGCTTGCATTACAGAATTACTTCAAAGTCCATCATAAATATATTTCGCCTGCACAGCAAAGCCTAGCAAGCTACCCATAATGTATTCAATATGCCAAAAATAGTAACAACAGTCTCACAATGGAGACAATTTCTGGTGCACGCTTGAGCAAATTTATGAACAACAGGAGGACAGTGCTACAGTGCTACTAAAAATTGGATTTTATTTAAACTTTTCACTAAGGTACAGATATACCAATACATCAAAAATTTATTGTAATCACTAATCATTAGATCATTATAAAATCAAGTCACTAGAAAATAACCACTACACACAAACTAGATTGAATAAAATTTAAGTGTATCCTACTGACTGGTTTAATAAGTTTCAGAAGGAAATATTTAACCAGATACTCTAGTACCTTGGTGGTAGAAGTAGAAAATGCTACAGTCACCTGGGAAATGTATCCTGAAAAACACAAATAAATAAACAACAACAAACCCACACCCAACATAAAAGCAAAAACAAAGTTTTCTAGTATGTTTATATTGTAAGAATTTCATACTACATACTCACAAGTAAAATTTCTCATCCCATACTGGATTCAAATTTCCAAAAATAGTTTTGGTCCTTCTTTTGTTCTTTCCAACTTGAACTGTGACATATGGATCACTTGATCCTGTTTTGTCTTTTGCCTGTAAGCCTTGGGCAGAGACCACTGAAATAAACCAAAATATAAGTGTTGTCTTTTTTTATAAAAATATAAAATAGCGATTTCATCATAAATAATAAATTAATAAAGCATTTTGCATCTCTGTCCATTTTGTTAATGGATCCCCCATTGCTTTCATTTTTAAGAGCAACAAAAGTTGGAAAACAGTAAATAAATACACTAATCATTAAAACCTTGCTCTGATATTTTCCTTTACCTCTTAAGAACAGTGACTGAACACATACACATGCATATATTTATAGTTATATACTCACACAGATACTGAAAAAGCGACTTCATATTGAAATGATAAAAGCTTCCCAAAGTAATGTAAAAATCTGTTACTTCAAATTAACATATTTGTAGACTGTTAATAATGATTGACTTAGTAAGAGGAGGTTCCTTATTTTAACTTTATAAACTCATTATGCCTAAGTTAAGAGGTTTGGTAAATTTTAACATAATATGCACACACTTCGTGTTAATGTTATAAGCAATATCAGGAGTTCAAATTAACTAGAGATCACTAAACGCAAATTGCTTAGTCTCAAAGATCAAATGGAAGAAGGCTATTGATCCAAGAGAAAGTATGCCAGCATTTGTTTTCTCGTTAAGAAAAGATAGCAGGAGAGATTATTTTCACTTTTGTAATTTATCAGTAGTGGCAGCAATAACAGAACTTAAGTCTTGTAAACTTCAAGGTACTGATGAATTTGTTGTAAAACAGAAACTTCTTCCTCTGGAAGAGCTTTTGATTAGAAAAAAGCACAGACTGGAATTACCCCAATTATCTATTAAGGCGGCTTTCAGTCTTTCTACACCTACAAACTAATAAAAAGAGGAAATGTTTTGGGCTAATCAAGAGGGCAGAAATTTAAAAGTATATATGTTTACAATAGTATTTTGCATAATTTTAAATGTAATATTACAAAATAAAAATTCATGGGGCCGGAGCTATAGCACAGCGGGTAGGGCCTTTGCCTTGCACGACGCAGACCTGGGTTCGATCCCCAGCATCTTATATGGTCCCCCAAGCACCACCAGGAGTAATTCCTGAGTGCAGAGCCAGGAATATCCCCTGAGCATCGCCATGTATGACCCAAAAAGCAAAAAAAAATAAAATTCATTAGTTAAATGTTAAATAACCAGGAACTGTGCAACTAACAAAAATCTCAACAGAATGTCTTGAAGTATGACAAGTAAAGTTAAGTAAAGTAATACTTAACTCAAATATGGTTTGACTCTGCGGCTGCTTCTTTGCTCTGTTCTTTTGATGCATGTTGACATAGGAAATAATTGGCTAGGCCCAGAAAGACAGCCCAGGGGTTAAAGCAAATCTCTTGCACGCCACCAAGCCCTATTCATCCTTGGCACAACACAGTGCCCCATGCTTCACTGTCGGAGTGTTGGCCGGAGTAACTTCTGGCACTGCAGTCCCAAACAGCACCCTCACATTGATGTTGAACTATTATCCCAAGAATCATAGGGACCCTTCCATCCTTCCTGTCACTTTGGCATCCTGGGGGAAAGCCCTGTTTGCACCCATCTCTTCCTCTATAACTTACTTTCTGAAATACCACTACACAGTATTAGCAAACGATTTACATGAATGTGGTGAATATAAGGATGTTTGAGGACAGCACACAGGATATGACTAAGACTTATGGATAGGAAAGCTGATATAATAGGTACTTGCAAAACCATGTCTGAATCACACTGAAGAATAGATGCATCATGAGCCCTTTTAGAAACCCAGCCTGATCACATTATTCATCAATCACTTCTCTCACAAACTAAGAGTCCCATAGCACAGTTCCATGAACCATCAGTTTAGAACTCACTGATCTAATTCATATTTAAAATTTAAAAGCAGCAATTGGACTTCTTGTCAATTTTGACAAGATTAAACGTTCTATACTCTAGTGATGGTTATTAACATGATTCTAAGACCTGTACAGTTTCAAGATGAAAAGAAAAATGGTAAAGGCTTATTATACCTGTTATAGTAATTTTTGCTGACCACTTAGATGTCCCATCCAGTACACTCTGTTTGGCTGCCTTACTGTATTTCACAAAATCTTCTTTAGAAATATGAAACATTTCCTGAATTACTTCAAATACCTCTGGCCTGTTTTTCTCCCTGATCTTCATTCTTTCTTTCATAGCCATAATAATAGTTTGAGTCTTATCTTCAGCTCCATGCTTAGAACTCTTTTCTGCTGCTCCTAGAATAGAAAAGTCCATGGTAACATAAGTACATATGGAGTTACTTATTGATCGGGAGAGAAAGGGAGAATGAGAAACATTGATCAAGAAAGAGGGAGTGAGGAGAAGGAGGAGTAATATAAGAATGAACAAATGCTTTCAAGGCAGGTGGTTTTGGTTTGTTTTTAGAAATTGTCAGAACAATTCATTAAACTGAGACCCAAAACAGCTATCCTTTGAAATATTATAAATGAATCCATCAGTGTTCTCACTTCCTTTATTGGATTTTATCAGGTGGGTCAGGGGTTGTGAAAACATTGGGTTGAGTTTTCAAAAACAAAAATTGGAATGGCCATAATCAAATGTGATATATATATATATATATATATATATATACACTTTAATGAATGTGTTAGATACTAATTGGGTAGCCAGAACAAAACCTGAGAAATCACAGTAAATACAAAATAACTTTCACTTAAAATATCAAAATTTCAAATATTTGGGTTTATCCAAGGTAACTAATAATTATTATAATGAAATTTACAATAACAAAATTATTGCAAATTTACCGTTTCTTATTTTTAAAAGGTAACATTAATATTTGTTGATACTCAGAGTAAATACACTTGTTTAGGTGATCTCTGAAGTTCTTGAGGGATCACAGATTCAAATTCTCTGATAGAATCATATTTCGGAATAGGTTCAACTTTCACACAAAATCCTTTTCAATTTTAAGACACTGCTTTTTATGGTTAATCCCAATATTCTGAAGATTTTACTTCAAACACAAATCCATCTGTCAGTAAAAGATTTCCATAATTCCATTCTTCTTCTTTCCCTTGTATTCCTAGCAAACAAAAATTGTCCCTGTTGTGTGTGGATTTGGGGATGCTCAATATTTTATGATAAATTTAATCTTCATGGTTTCTTAGTATAAAAAGAATTAAAAATGGGAAAGGCAATGCTTATAGATTGGTTTCTATAGGAATTTTCACTGCTGAAGCATTTTTTTATATAGAAAAAACTGAAATGTAGAGAAAAGCAGCAAGCATGTCTTGTATGCTCAGCTTCTACTTATTCTAGTGTTCATCTACATGAATTCATTGTTTGAGTTGCTATTACTTGTTCTGAGAAATTACATTTCTGAAATGAGCTTCCTGTATCGTAAAATTAACTAAGGGTAATTTATTTCCATAATTCCTACCACAAAGACAGTCTCAATTATGTTTTTCTGAATCTAATTCTGTAAATATTGAACCCATTTTAAGAATAAAAATGAAGACAAAAGAAGCAAGGCCAACTATTAATTTTCCTTAAATGAATTTCAACATAATTCGACAACAATAATTTAGTGAAAATCTTATTTATCTTAAAACATTTGCTTCCTAATTTAACAAATACATTAAGAAAAATCAAGGTGTAATTAGAGGAACCCAAAAGAGTTGAATATTATAGTGGTAAAGACAAGCAGATTTCTTGTCTTTACTTTTAACATTTTAGTACATTTTATAAAAGAAATACTAGAAATTAATAGATTCCATTAAGGAACTTGAAAGAAACATTCTAAATGTCCTAGTCATCTAAAAAACATGCCCTTGAAAAGCTAGTTACACATTTATAAATTATATAACTACCCTTTAGCAATTAAGCATGTTTGCAATTTAACAATAATGGCTTAACTACACAGTATATAATTTTTTATATGCTAAAATTGGGATAGACTTGAATAAATGCAAGTACCCCATAGACATACTTTACTTTCATTTAACAGAAAAGACATTGAAAGAGAGTTATCAGCAAGATTTAAAGTACCTCAAAAGTTGGGATTGTAAAAGCCATACTAATATTTTTCAAAGGTGATACAAAATATTGACTCCTATCTAAGCAACTATTGTGTGACTACTAGTGTTTTTATTTATTTTTTGAGAAGGAATTTGCCATTTATTTTAAATTTAGTTAGGGATAATGTGTCATCTTTAAAGTGTTATCATTGTTCTTAATACAATTTCTTGAGTTTGAGGACATAGATAACAACAACAAAGAATTAAGAGATATTAGTGTTTTTAAAGGCTAAGGTGAGACTGTTAAAGTCCCTGAGAATTAAACTAATTTGGGGTTCTTTTTCTAAATTCCAAAAGAGTTAACTCTCACCACTTATATGATAAATGATATTTTTGGAAATAGCCATCAAAAAGTTAAAATGTCAAGAGCTTTTTCATGCAAATAAATAAAATCTTTGTTCTTAAAGAATGCATCTTGAATTATTTCAGAGACTCATTAAGAATCAGGTTGACCTTTTTTGACCAGGATTCTCTTTTTTTTAGTTTAAATCTTTCCTTGCAAGAGACCAAAGTCTTTAAGGCAGTCAGCTGTAAAAAACTTTGGGGATGGCCAGGGGGGCCCCCTATGGCTCTGCCCCTTGCCACCCAGGTTAGGGGTGGGCTCCCGCAGCCATGGCGGCCGGGGCCCTGGGGGAGATGGTGGGTGAAATGAGGACCATGCCAGTTGATTGATCAGATGCCATTTATTCCATTCTCCCCACCTGCCTGCCCCAAACTCTCTGAGCCTCCCATTCTGGTCTCACGCTGCTCCTCATTCACATCTCCTCCTGTTTCTCCCGCTTATCTCTCCATGCTCCATCTCGCAGCTTGGGCTCTCTCTTCTTCACGTACCTGCTCCTGTATTCTTCTTCTACATTCTTCTCTCTCTGTTCCCCTTGCTAGCCTCTCTGCGGTCCATCTCGTGGCCCTGCTTTCTCCTCTCTCCAGCTCTCTTGCCTCCAACTCCGATCACTCTGGACTGAAGTGGCACCCAGTCAGGTAGCAAAATCAACATAAGAAAACCCTTCCTGAGGGCCCACTTAAAAGGTATTCTAAAGCCCTTCCTGACTGCCCAAGAGCTAAATACCTCCTAAGGTGTTTTTCTCTTTTCCTTAGTCCAATAACTATCAATACTAGCTATTTTTGTATGGACACAGTAAGAGATAACATTGAGACTTATAGGGCAGCTCTCCTGGGAACATCTTGCCACAGACTCAGACTAGACTAGATTTGCCACAGCACTCAGGCCAGATTAATCTTTCCTAACCCCATCAGGGTCCAAATCTAGTTATTACTTTTTGGATCATGACAGCATTTGTCCATGCCCAAGCTCTTAACTTATAGTTAAGCATTATGGCGCTTTGGCCAGGCCCATCTCAATGCCAGGGTAGCACATAGCTTACCACTTGCCCTGGTTCCATCAAGTCCCTCATCGGGACCCTGCTTTGGGGGGCACTAGGAAGTAAAGGCAGCTGAGGCTTAGGTAAGAGAACAGATGCCCAGGAGGGAAATATCACTGAGAGTCACATTACAAAAGCATGTCTTCTTGTGTCCATACAAAAAGGAGATTGCTCTGAATAGACCATGCAAAGGACTTCCAGAGAAGAGAAAAACAATATTTACAAGTCAACAGAGCACAAAGAAAGTTATAAATAAACATAGAGGGATAGGAGCACCGTGCTGGGAGCAACCCAATAAATCTAAACTACCTGAGGTTATGTAGGAAGGACAAAACGGTGTTATCCTACAGTCAGCATTCTCTTAATATATATATATATATATATATATATATATATATATATATATATATAAAGTAAAAGTAAGTAAAGGCCCTCCTGTTGATCATCGATTTGCTCGAGCGGGCCCAGTAACGTCTCCATTGGAGACTTTGTTGTTACTGTGTCTGGCATATTGAATACGTCACGGGGAGCTTGCCAGACTCTGCTGTGCGGGCGAGATACTCTCGGTAGCTTGCCGGGCTCTCCGAGAGGGGTGGAGGAATCGAACTCAGGTCAGCCATGTTGGCTGCGTGCAAGGCAAACGCCCTACCTCTGTATATATATAGTGCCTTGGACACTTTTTAATCCATCAAGCAATTTTTTGAGCACTTTCTCTCTGGGATCACAAATAGACAGCAAAATTATCTTGATTACATTAGTACATGAGGTGGTATTGGGTTTTGAAAGCCTTTTTTATACTAGCCAGATAAGGGTTTTAAACAACAGAGTCATCTTTCAGGTTCAACAATTAATCTTTAAATCTTTTATCAAATGGTATTGATATTAGAATAAATAGTCCTTCTGATAGCTCAAAGGCTTCAAAACGATCCTTAAATTATGAAACTCTGATGAGTCATGGTCACCTTCTTTTGAAATATATCTACGTGTTTTATGGTTTGCTTCTTGGTGGGCTTGGAGCATTGTAGCAGGTACCAGGGGTCAAGCCTGGGTGGTAACAGGCAAGGTAAGCACTCAGGCCACTATGCTATCTCAGACCTCAGATATCTAGCTTTTTCAAAGTTGTGCTTTATATTTTTGATCTGAAGAAAATAGTTCAACTTGCAGCTCTTAGTTCAGAAATAGATGCAGATCCATAATAAACTTTTGTCCCTAATCTGCAAGAACTCAACGATATTTAGTGTTTTTAAACCCATATAACCCATTTTATTTTTCTAGTAAAACTATTTCTTAAATAGATGCAATTTGTCATGAGTTTCTAATTCTTTTGGTTTCAGTATTTTTTTTAGGCCTATTCTATTTATCTTAAAGTTTTCAGAAATAAGCTTAAATTTACATTTATATGAATATACCTACAAAGTTTGCGGGAGAAGTCTATGCAGCTTCATTAATATTCAATAATATCTTAACCATAGATCAGCAAAAGAGACAACATGCAGTAAATACACTTTATACAATAACATACATTATGAAAATCAAAGACACCTCTAATTATTTTAAAAAAAACACTTGATGGACAGATCAGCCAAAACACACACACACACACACACACACACATTGGAGAAAAGTTCCTTTTGGTCGGCTTTGAAGTGTCACAAGCCTGTTGCAATGCATACTTATCATGGGTCAATGTGACCAGGGGACAGGACATATCTGGCAGATATGTCATGACTGTTTAATCATTGTAATCACGCAGGAGAGGTGTAACCCTATCTATAGAAAACATGTTTGTTCTGACTACTGTGAGCATGTGATGTCCGCATTTCTCCACTTTATGCCCAGCCTATATAAGTTATGCTGATTGTCTAATAAAATTGGAACTGCTTAACAGGAGTCCCGACTGTACTTGTGTGCTCCTGTCTCCGTTAAGGAGGTGGCAGCAGAGGGATTTGCTCTTTTCCCCAGAACCCTCTCTTTACAGGAAGGGTAGATAGGCCCAGGCCAGGAGGAGACCGCAACACACACACACACAAACACACACACACACACTTCATGCAAATGAATTAAGAATAAGAGAAAAACTTAGCTTACAGGACTTCATTCTACATAACGTAACATAGGAAAGTTAATTAATAAAAAATAGTTTAACTTTCATATTTATTTATTACACAAAATATTTCATAGAAACTTCACAAATGTATCACCTTTACATGCAGAGTTACAACATTAGGCGTTACTCCCCCAAATAATTATTTATTCCAATCTAACAACTGCAGTATTCTCCATTGTTCTCATTCTATTATCATCCCTATTTTTTCTTAACTCTTATTACAAACATTTTTAATCTCTTCAATTCATCTCCCTCTCAATCTTAATTCCCTCCATTCTCAGTATATAACCTTATCCTTTTTGAAAAAAAACAATACAAATAAATTTTCCTATGAAAAATCAAAACAAAGTCAGTAAAAATAAATCTGATTTGTAGAATTATCAGCTTTCTATGGTGTAAAGAATATTCATCATAGCTTGTTTCAAGTAAATACCTTACAAAATTTCTGAATACTTAATAATCATCAATGACACAACTATCTGATGTGGTTTATCCTCCATGATGGTCTAAAAATACAGGTTCCAGTGAATGTGTTTTCTAAGTAATAGAAACATAGCCCAAGGAACAATAGAGAGCACAAAACATTTCTTGGGAAAAGCTAAGATTAAACCATTACTTATAGGTGATATTTAATTTGCCTCATGGTTTAGCTTAATGCATTAAGGAGATTTTTTTATAGTCTGAGCCTATGGCCAAAGTTCAGCAAGACACAAGAATAATTGCAATGCAAAATGATAAATATAATGTAAAATGTGCATTATAAATAGACCAAAAAAATAACCCTGATCCTTGACATCAAATTAGGAATTTTTAGAAAACAAGAACTGTTTGGCTTTTACTGGACAGCAGAATTTTGCCCAGATAATACAATCACTTAGTAGCATAAAACATGTGTACAATATAAATATGATAGAAATAATCCCACCAACAAAATGTTTTAAAGAGGACAAACTAACACAGTAGTTCATAGTGCTTTGGATATGGAAGTATTCTGTCTCATTTAAATTCTAATTTAACACTTCCTAGTTTGTGGCATTTGAATTTGAGCTTATTACTTGCCTAAATTTTAAGGTTTTTTTTCATCTGAAGTATAATGAAATGGCCAATAGTGGCTCCCTTACCAGGAGAGCAAACAGATATAGTCATAGCAACAAGAAAGGAATATGTACAGATTTTAAAATGCCAGAAAGTAGAAATCATTTTTAAACAAGTTTCAGATTAATAGGGAATATTAGAGTTTCAAACTCCATAGTTGCTTGATCAATGGAAACCATTGTCCGGTGAAAAGTGTCATACTTGGTCTATAACTACTGGCTAGATGGAATCACTAACATAACAAAGATAAGAAGTTAAAGGTTTGGGGGAAGTTATTAACATCACTTTCTTTAATATGTGTAAGCCCTTATCTACACTGGGGGCTGATGACTCCACAGGATGGTAGGTAGGTGGTTAGCATAGAGGCAGATGATCTGATACTGAGACATTTCTCTCTCTTTACGAAGGAGTCCTGAAAAAGAAAAATTGTATTTCTTGTCTTTCATTTCCCACTTAAATCCTGTAGGAGAGCCTACTTTCAGTTTCTCTCTATTTTAATTTCCTGTGAGACGACGTAGGTGGGCATGTCGTTGGAATTTTCCTACCCATTCCCATCTTCAGTTGGCGCATAGCCAAGAACATCTGAACACTCCTCTTCCAGCAACGCTTTCAATCTTTTCAAAGATAAGAACCCCCGCTCCCTCGGGCTTCAAATCAGCCGCCTTCTTTTCTTATAGAATCAAAGACACACAAGCCAAAAAGCCTTTCTACAACACAAAGTTAATGTTTATCGCCAGGATGAGTGGAGGACCGCTAATGTTGCACGGAATCGCCCTGCTTCTGTAGAGGGTCCATTCTTGCTGGGGAAGCTTGTGGGCAGGTAGAGACTAGGAATTGCCATTTTCAAGAAAGTCTTTTTCACTGTCAGTGAGCTGGAAACCAAAACTAAGATTACCAGCCAAACCAAAAATCAGCCACCTTTTCCTCCCTCTCTGCTTCTGCCACCAGCATCCTAGTCCATAGTCGCATAGCTGCTAAAATAGAAACCTTCAGAATAAATTGGAAATAGGTCTGTTACAAAGGTAAAAATTAGGAAATCAGTCTCCTAACTGTTAGCTAAATCTGCCTCGTAGGAGCCTTTTCTAGAATTTTATTTTCAGGGACTTACCAATTATTTTAATAAAAACACTACTTATTTGGATTAGGAAAACAAAATTATAAATCTTTGATAAATAAAAATATTTGATAGATAAAAAATATTGTAAAAGAATAAAATGAAAGCTAGGAAGATCAGAAGAAGAAATATTTTTTATATCACTGTAACTGTCACTATCCTCCCTCCGTTCATCGATTTCCTGGAGCAGGCCCAGTAACGTCTCCATTGTGAGATTTGTTGTTACTGTGTTTGGCATATTGAATACGGAGCTTGCTAGGCTTTGCTGTGCGGGTGAGATACTCTAGGTAGCTTGCCAGGCTCTCTGAGAGGGGCGGAGGAATCGAACCCGACTTGGCCGGGCTGGCTGCGCGCAAGGCAAATAAATGCCCTACCTGCTGTGCTATCGCTCCAGCCCACTTTTTAAAATTTATTATTTTATTATTATATATCACTTTTAATCACATGCAAACAGAAATAAAAATTTAACAAAGGAACATTTTGAACACATGATGTCTTTTGATTTATAGCTATGTAATTAGAAGCTGGTCTGGTGCTAAGTGAAGTCCTATTAGACATGAGGACACCAACCTCATACTTGGTCACTCAGTGAGGGTGTTGTAGTGACACAAACAAGCCGCTTTATAATTCTACGTAGAAATGCAAACAAGGTCATCGTGTAAACCACACATCACTAAACATAACCTTTCCTGATCAATACGAGCAACCATTATTTTATTACTAAGTGAAACTAAGAGCCTCAAGCTATTTTGCCCTACTTGTACATAAGAGTTTTCAGCAATGAAAGCTATGAAATTGTCCTCACTTGAAGATAGCATCAGGGCCAGAAAAAACAAAAACAAAAAACAAAACCTCTGCCTTATGTGATTCTAACACTCCCTTACTGAGATACTACGATACTGAGATACCCTGGTCATTTTCCACTGAAACACATGTAATAAATGAAACTTTTAAACCACAGGATATACTAATGATCTTTAGCTAGAGGATATTTGACAAGTACTTTAAAATTCAAAATATATACATTACATATTTCTTCTATATATGAAATAATGATGTATTGATAAAATTCTAAGAGCAAAAGAAATAAAAAAGATCTTAGCCAAGTAACCTCAGAATTATAATATTGATCCCTCCTTGCCTTCCTTTCTCTGCCTTTTCCTTCTTCCCCTCCCTATGGAGACAGACATTCATACTCACATAGATGAGTATGGATAGATAAATGAATTCATTATATATTGAGACTTTAAGTAAGGCACTTTGACCTTTTTGTTCCCCTGTATCAGCCTATATTCAAAAGCTGTTATTAGTTTATTCACTTTATTAATGCAGCAATCATTGATTCCACTTTTACCCAGATTAAATTCTGGGTAAATTCCAGAACTTAATCCCAGAACTTAATCCAACTTAATTCCACAATTTAGTCCAATTCAATTCCTCCTTATTGATGCTGAAAAGTCTGTGTATCAATTATGCTGGGAGGCACAGCGTGGATTGAGATACAACATAAGTGCAATGGATTGACCACAGAGGGTGGACTTTAAGTAGTCATCATAGTAAGAAAATAATGTCTGAGCAGTACAAGTATTGAAGAGGCATGATACTATGTGGAATAGTGAAGAGTACTAAAAACAAAATTCCACAACTTCCCATTTTTCCCAAGGATGATTTTTGTTTATTTTTCTTATAAATCAGGAGAGATCTAGGTGGGGAGTTCAAAGATTGGGGTTAGAAATGCAATCCAGTCCTTGTGGTAAGACACCCAACTATTTGAATACTATACATGAAATAGACTGTATTCTCAAACTACTGATTTCGAAGGATCTCTCAAAAATCTATGCTACATGGAAGGTGATTTTTAAACCATTATATGCTATATCTACTTGTCATTTCTCTGTCCACATTTGATCCTGAAACCAATATTTAGAAAACAGACAATGAATCTGAGGAAACTGAGAACTTACATCTGCTGGACAGCAGTGAACATCCACAATCTAGCTTCTATGATCATGAGAAATCAATATGTAACATATTCTATATAACTGCATCTTAAGTGTTAGAACACCAAGTTTCAGTGGATGTACTCACATATACCTGTTTCAGTTAAGTTTTTCAAAGTCCACTTGAATCTGAAGACATAACTTAATTTCTCTCCAGCACTGAAAGCCCAGATTAAAGCCCTCACTCACAGCATCTGTTCAATACGTACAAATAGCTTCAAGCTATTGCAGCTGCACGGTATGATAAATGAATACAAATAAAGAGAATCAATATCTAGTTTGCAGACAGAACTGCACTAATGAAATCGTGTTAATGGCAGCAGTTTGCAATTTGTTCACATAAATATAATATAATGTATTCAGAAAATACACAAAAATATTCAGGAAATAAACCAAAACACATTCATAAGATTTCATATTCCTGAAACTTTTGTGAAGAAATATTTCGCTGTTCTTCTGCAGATCCTTGAAATTTTAGATAGAAGTGAAAATTAGGTGGTGCAAAGAGAGTGAGTACAGAGGGTATGGTGCTTGCCTTGCAACCCAGGTTTGGTTCCCCCAAGCACTGCCACAAATGACCCCTGAGCACAGAAAAAGGAGTAAGCTCTGAGTACATCTGGGTGAGACCACACAAATAAAATAAAAAGAAATTAAATTGGAAAGAATTTGTATTCACTAAAATTGTAGGAATTCTTTGGAAATGTATAAGAAAATAAAGATCAGTTAGAATAGGCATCTTGATCATTTGCATAGTTTGTCTTTCTATTGTGAAGTACTATATTTTCAACTTAAAAATATAATCAAGGCAATGACTTCATTTATTATATCTTATAAAATTCTCACTCTGAATACATTATCTCCGCATACATATAAAATGCATGTATTATATATTATATTTACATATATATCTATCTTTTTTCTTGTTAAAAATTGCTAACCATACTGTTTTATACGTAAATGTCTTTTTCGGTTACTAATATCATTCAAGGTCACAAATCGCTTCCTTTTTTTCCTGCCACCCTCCCCCCAGTCAGTTTTTATGGCAGATATTCCCCTCATCTCCCTTTGATCATTATAGATTTCAATATAGATACTGAGAGGTTATCGTATTTGTTCCTTTATCTACTTTCAGGACGTAGTTCTTATTCAGAGTGATCATTTCCAACTATCTTTGTTCCTTCTCTATCCCAATTGCCCTTTCCCCAAGCACTTGAAGCAGGATTTCAACAGTGGATGGATCTTAAATAGCAAGACAGAAGAGAGCTAATAAAAGATGGCAGGTAACTGGTTACTATTACAGGTCTGAAACTGAAAGAGAAGGAAACTCAGTTAATCTTTCCAACTCTTTATGTTTCTCTTTGGTCTTCTCTCTTCCTATTTGTACTCTGTGATTGTCAGGTTTGGGACTGGAAGGCAATTTGGCGATTTCCTTCAAATCAACTGGACAGAAGCTGAGATGAGACTCCTTGAGAAATAATTGACACCTCTATACAATCCCAGCCATCAAGGATGAAAAAATAGCATTAAATGGGATTTCAAAATCAGCTGGTTAAATTCCACTTTCCTATATGCATATCTCAGACTAAAGATTTAATCAGAAAAATAACAAATTCAAATAAATGTAAAGTAATTTTATAGCACGTCTATATGCAAAAAAGGAAGTAGGAGAGAAAGAAATTTTAAAAATCCTGTTTAGAAATGTATTAAAAAGAGTCAATTAAGTAGGAAACAAATGGTAAGGATAAAAAATAAGAACATATTAGAAACTATGTCTAGTAACTTAGATCCTTACTCATGAAACCATAAGTCTAGTGACTTTTACAAAACAAAAACATAAAACATAATTAATAAGAAAAGATATTCTATGCTCAGGAACCAAGATTGTTAAAATAATCAATATATCCAACGCATTATACAGATTCAATACAATCGCAATTCAAAACTCATTGGAATTCTCCATAGAGATAGGAAAAATACTGTTAAAATTTATCTGGCAACATAAATCCCCTTAGAAATTTCCTTAGAAAAAGGAAGATTAAAGATATCATAGGTCCCATCTGTAAATTGTATTAAAAAGTTTAGTAATCAGATTAGTATGCTGTTAGAATTGAAATTGATGTTCAGATCTATTGAATAAAGTTACAAAACACAGTTAATTTATGACAAAGAAGTCAAAAACAATTGGATAAAAGAAAGACTTTTCAACAAATAGCTCTGGAAACTGGTTAGCCCACATGTAAAAATGAAATTGGATCATTATCTTACCCTGTGGGCTGGAGCGATAGCACAGTGGTAGGGCGTTTGCCTTGCATGCAGCCGGCCCAGCTGAGCTGCGTTCAATGCCTTCGCCCCTCTTGGAGAGCCCGGCAAGCTACCGAGAGTATCTTGCCCGCACGATAAAACCTGGCAAGCTACCCGTGACGTATTTGATATGCCAAACCAGTAATAATTGTCACAGTGGAGAAGTTACTGGGCCTGCTCGAGCAAATCAATGAACAGGAGGACAGTGACAGTGATCTTACCCTGTGCACAAACTTGAACTCAAACTGTATTAATGACACAGTGTTAAACATGAAATTATAGTATACATAGTAAAAAAAAGCAGACAAGGAACACCATGATACTTCACCCACTGGTATCTTCGATGATTTAGCTCCATAGACAGAGAAAATAAAAGCAAAAATAAACAGGTAAGATGCTCCTGTACTTCAAAAGTAACTATCACTAAAACAAAAATGTATACTACAGAATGGAAAAAAAATCCCACAACGTTAGTTTAACAAAGATGTAGCACCGTAGCACTCTTCTTCCATTGTTCGCCAATTTGCTTGAGTGGGCACCAGTAACGTCTCCATTGTGAGACTTGTTGTTACTGTTTTTGGCATATCGAATACACCACAGGGAGCTTGCCAGGCTTTGCTGTGCAGGCAGGATATTATCGGTAGCTTGCTGGGCTCTCCGCAAGGAATGGAGGAATTGAACCCGGGTTGGCCATGTGCAAGGCAAACACCCTACCCACTGTGCTAATAACCAAGATATTAACAGCAATGACAAAATTTAACAAAAAATATGGAGAACACACAGACTCTTAAAGAAAGCATACAGGTTATCAACAGGCACATGGGAAAGTTCCATCGTCATAGATTTCCAGGGAAATAAATGAAAGTCAAAAAGACAATTAGAATGAATGCACTTGAAACAGAGTACCCGAGAATCCATAGAAAGTAAATACTTAGATCTTAACCACAGAAATGGAGCTACCTAAGAATGGGGATGAACTGTAAGAATCTGATAGATGCTTCTGAAGGGATACTGGCACTTGGTAGGGAGTGGTATGGTAACAATGCAATCCTAAAACACAGATACCCGGGACTTCAGTAACAGTAAATAAAAATTGAGCAATTATAAAAATAATCTCTTAATGCATGGATGACCAACGGGTAGAGTTTATTTTTTAATTTTTCTTCTACTTTGCTTTATTCAAGCTTGCAATTATGTATATGATTGTGAAATGACAGCGTAATGTCTTCAGAAAAAGATTAGTGAAATACTGATAATTCTAGAAACCCTAAATCTGGTTGTCAAGTGTTTAAGAACTATCATATGCAATTATTTAATTTAGTAAACAGTTTCTTCAGAGGTAAGATTTGATAAGAATAGCAGTTTTCGAGAGTTGGACCTAGATTCAAATTTTAATTTATAAGCTAGTACTTTTAAACAATGAATTAAATTGCCTGCCAAGATTTTTAATTTCCTTGGAGAAACTTAAACATTAAAAAAATGTTTTGAGAAAAAAATATAACTTTCTTAAAATTACATAAGGGTATATAGCTATTTCTCCCAGTGCTTATTTTTCTTAACTTTTAAATTTTTCCTGTAATATTACTATACATGGAAACATTTTACATAAGTGGCCAGAGTTAAAATTTCTTGCTTAATGAATAAGAGAAATTTCTTAGGAAATATTGTTTCTGCATGAAAAGTTTTAAATGCTGATAGTTATTACAGAAAGTGGTGAAGTGAATCCTTATTCTTGGGAAGATTTATGTTCACTGTGAGAGTCAAGTTTTATGGGGGAAAACTCAAGGGTAATATTAAAGAAAACAATCCCTTCCTGAGGTATATATTATATATACTTGTTTTTCTACATGATTTATGATTCCTTCAATTAAAATTGCATTTTAATTGACTAATCTCAATGAAAACATTAGCCTAGATGATTTAACCAACAATTAGTAATCCATGTCATTTTATGAAATGTAAATAGATTTTAAAATGTTTTTAGTATAAAATAAACAGGAGGCATCTTTATTCAGAGATGAAGAAGACTGAGCTCATTTCTTATGCACAATCTGCATCATTTTTGTCTAAAGAAATTAAGCTTTTTATTTTTAACATGGCAATATTTTATTTCCTTAATAGAAATAAAACAATTTCCATTAACACTATTGATTCCTTAACACTATTGATTGTTCGATCCCTGTTTTCAGTTTTGTTTTTTAAAATTATCTTATTTTGGTTTGGGGCCATACTTGGGGCAGTAGTCCAGGCTTACTCCTGCTCTGTGCTCAGAGATAAAACCTGCTGTTGCTAGGGACAGCCCATGTGGCGCCGGGAATCAAAGCAGGGATAGCTGCATACAAGGCAAGCCATTGTCCTCTGCATTATTTCACAGACCTTAGCATTTTGTTTTGGTATGGCAAACTTCAAATTAATTTGATGTGTTATTTTTAACAGTAATAAGTTAATAATAATAAGTTAATAATAAGTCAATAATAAGTTGATAATAATTAGTTAATAAGTTAATGATTAGTTAAAAATAAATTAATAAGTAATAAGTTAATAATAAGTATCGTGCCAATTTTTCTTTTAATGCAGTACTTTCTTAATTTACTTGTAATAAGTTAATAAGTAAATAATAATATATAAGATAATAAGATAACATAATAATCATATATACAATATAATTTATTATAATATAATAATACATTTTAATAAGTTAATGATAAGTTAATAGTAATAAGTTAATAATAAGTAATAAGATAATGATAAATTGATCACATGACATCCCATTACACATCGATTTGCTTTAGCGGGTGCCAGTAACGTCTCTGTCCCTGTCACATGATAGTGTAGCCCAGTGGTGTTTGCTCGCTCCAGGAACCCAAAGAGCCTCAAACCAATCATTCAGGGTCTTGAAGAAGAAGTCTGACCATCTTGTAGGTGGGTGGTCACACGATCTTTTGACGTCCTGTGGAATCTATTTGGTAATGGCTCTAGTCCAGCGCTCATCTCCAAATCTCATTTCGTGTCCAGCCATCTGATTTTCGACGCCTTGGCAAATGAGACAGTGTCCCTGATTCTTGATCATCGACGGGGGTCAGAACTTCAGATTCTTTCTCTCATTTGAGTGAAGCATGATACTCCAAACATAGCTCTCTTGATTCCTCTTTGGGAGACCCGAATATCGTTTGCATCCTGTTTTCGTAAGGCCCAGATCTCCGAAGCATATATTAATGCAGGAAGAACAGTGGAATCGAAGAGATGTACCTGGAGCCGGAGGTTCTTCATCCTCTTGCTATTTCTTTGATGCCCTTGAAGGCATTCCAAGCACCTCTCTTCCTCCTGTTCAACTCAGGTGCCAGGTCATTCGTCATGTTGACTTCTGGACCTAGGTACACATAACTGTTGCATTTGGAGATGTTCGTCCCGTTGAGAGTGAATGGAACGTCAGGAACAAGACCGTTTCTCAGAAATATTGTCTTCGTGAGATTCATCTGGGGTCTGACCTTTCCACACTCACGGTTGAAGTTGGCCAGCATTTGTGCTACTTGGCTAATGTTTGGTGTTATTAGAACGATGTCATCAGCAAAGTGAAGGTGGTGTAGTTGCCGACCGTCTATCTTCACTCCCATTCCTTCCCATTCCAGTCATCTCATGACGTTGTGTTGAGGGTAACACTGAAGAGTTTCGGTGAAATGGTATCACCCTGCTGAACCCCTCTCTTGACATGGATAATCACTTCCTTGTAGAATGGTGAGATCCTGGTAGTGAATCTGTAGTATAGCTCACGGAGAATCCTGATGCATTGAGTTTGAACTCCCTGTTTGGCTAGGGCTTCAATGACCGCTTCAGTCTCAACAGAATCAAAGGCCTTCTTTAAATCAATAAACGTTAGACAGACCAACATCTTGAACTCCCGAGAAACCTCAATGACCTGGCTATCGTGTGGATATGGTTGATCATTAATAATAATAACTTTTACGCCAATTTTACTTTTTAATGCAGTATTTTCTTAATATACTTTCTTATTTTTGCTTAGTTTTTGTTACCATATTAATACAGCAGCAATCTGACCATTCTGGTTATTGATAGAGATAGACTAATCAGGTAGAGAAATCTGTAGATGTATGTGAATATTCTAAAAAATAGCTTTGATGACACTTCTGATTTAATATTCATTTTGACATTGTCCTCTGCCCCCTTATTTTCATGCAACACCTTACATTGCAATTCATATAATCAAAAAGGAAATAATATGTAGATTTGAAAATAAACA
Source organism: Sorex fumeus (assembly GCF_029834395.1). Classification (NCBI taxonomy): domain Eukaryota; kingdom Metazoa; phylum Chordata; class Mammalia; order Eulipotyphla; family Soricidae; genus Sorex; species Sorex fumeus. The sequence continues at coordinate 10,874,441 of NW_026606086.1, read as the reverse complement.
CAATTTTAAGTGAAAGCTTTGTTTCAATAGATTTCTTTGGGGAGCCAGAGCAATAGTACAGCAGGGAGAGTTTTTGCCTTGCATGCAGCTGATCCAGATTGGATCCTTGACATCCCATATTGTTCCCTGAATAACTCAGGAGTACTCAGGAGTAACCCAGTAAGCAGAATCAGGAGCTTACTGGGTGTACCTCCCACCTACCCTGCTGTCCCCACAAAAAATTAAATAAATAAAACATAGATCACTTTGGAAATTTGAACCATGTCAAGACCAAATAGTGGAATAGTACCAAGTTAATATGTATTTTTTTGGCTTGACATTGTAGCACTTTGAAAACTAAACTGTCAGTATAAAATATCCTTACAAAAATGAAAAGTTTGGGTAATTTTAAAGGTCAAAGGAGCCCATTTTCAGAAATGAAAGAATTAAAAGGTTATTGATATTAGCAAAAATCACAGCAGTCAATAATTTAGTTATTCCAATAACCCTTTGAAGCCAATTTTAGTATTTCTGAAAAGTAAAGATATAATAACAAAATCAATAATAAAGTGTACAAAGAAATGTATTTGTGGCCTCTCAACTCTGAGGTTTTTGTATTAGCTCTAAGAGAATGTCTCCTTTGGAAGGCACCAGACTGGAAAAAACATTCCAGTTACCATAATTACAGTAATGTGCATCAACCTTGTTTGATAGCAACTATGCATATTCCCACTTACCTCCCGAGGTTATTATGAGATTCAAATGAGTAAACCAATTGGAAGTCACTGGGAAGTTAACTTGATGAGACAAGATTGCACACCAGACACTTGTTCTGAGAAATCTAAGTTACTGAGTTCAAAAACCTCAGGAATTCATGATCAACTCTCTAACATAATGGGCACTCTATGTACCACTGTTATATGAGTGGAAGTAGAGGGGAATGGGTGTGGAAAAAAAGCAGGTGCTGAGGTCTGAACAAAAACTGTACATGATAAAGAAAGCTCTGCATAACTACTTCTTCAGCCTAAGCATGTACTCACTTTGCAAACAGTCAGCATTTAGAAGGTCCTGACACTTTTCATGGCACTTCACTCCGCACTCCAAACACTTCATGCCTTGCCGGGCAATGCCCCATAGGAGCCCTTCACATTCATAACAGTAGGTGGGTGCCGTAGCCGTCCAGACCTCAAAATTGTGTGGGGTGGTGGAAGACATGGGGTAGATCAATGCCTGCAAGGTCTTCTTGAAGACATGCATTTTCTGTGAATATGAGAGAGGTTAACCAATGCAAGCTAAGTCAGTGGACTTGGAAAATTTCAACATAAATTACGCAATATTTTATCACTCTTTTCTGATAATAAAAAATTTTATCAACTTCAATGATGATAGTGAACACATTAGCTGTTTACATATTCTCTCCATGTTCCAGGGCACGATTCAATTAAACACATACACACACATACCCACCCCCCCCACACACACACACTTCTTTAATCTTTCAAACTGGAACACCGTTATGTGAACTCGGCTACACTGTTATGTGAACTCATTTCACGGAGACACATTCTAGTTACTTGATGATTTCTGCTTCCCTGTTATTCTGTTTAGTTCATGATAGTGAAGATGATAAAGATATTACCTAAAGTTATTGCAAGGGCAGAGTATAGGCTAGTTTCTGGATTGAGGTAATTTAGAAAAAATAATTTAAAAAATAATCAACTTTATGACACTCACCTTGGTCTATGCCTATGTTGGTTTTGAGGGAGACTGATGTGTGGAGATTTTCATTGCTGAATCAAGCCCTCGAGAGAGATTCCCCACTTTCCTTCTGTAATCTGCCCAGGTTGTTCTCTGTTGCATATACCTTAGGAAATACCTCATAAACTAATTCCTAAGAAGTACTAGGGGCCAGAGCGAAAGTACAGTGGGTAGGGCGTTTGCCTTGCACCCGGGTTAGATCCCCGATATATCCTAGGGTCCCTTGAGCACCATCAAGAGTAATTCCTGAGTGCAGAACCAGGAGTAACCCCTGAGAACTGCTGGGTGTGACCCCCCCAAAAAAAGCAAAAAAAAAAAAAGTACTAGTAATAAAGGGTAAGTGTGACAATCTTCTAGAATGAGTCTTATTTCAAAGAGAGATATTTTTTTTTTGCTTTTTGGGTCACACCCGGTGATGCTTAGGGGTTACTCCTGGCTCATGCACTCAGGAATTACTCCTGGCAGTGCCTGGGGAACCATATGGGATGCTGGGAATTGAACCCAGGTTGGTTGTGTACAAGGCAAACACCCTATCCGCTCTGCTATCACTCCAGCCCCAAAGGGAGATAATTTTGATGGCATTTGAGAGGAAGGATGAAAAAGTTCATTCAATGAGAAGCAAGAAAACCATATCACATTTAAAATCTGCTTCTGTAGGCAAGAACTGTCATCCTACTTCCCGGCTTAATGTGTAAACAATGTTCATCGTGAACATTGATATGCCAGATCCTCATATAGTAATAGAGATTAATCTTTATGTTCATTAATCATGATACATTAACCGTCACATGTTAGGGCACAGCGCTTTCTAGGGGTCATTTTCTTTGCACCTGATGTGACTTAGGGGGACTACCTTCAATTCAGTGTTCAGTAACTGCATGTCTGGTGGTCCTTGAGGAACCAAGTGATTCTTGGGATTAAAGTCAGAGCTACAACATGCAAAGCATGTTCACCAATCCTTTGAGTTAATATCCCAGCACATTTTCTGTGTGCAAGATTAATCAATGTTCTTCAACTTTAATAATCTTATAATCTACAGAAAGGCTTAAAGTTTCTAGGGTTCACTTTCTTTCTCTACTTCCCAGTGACACTAATCGTGAAAATAAAATTGAATCTGGCAATTTTCATGAGGATCTGGCAAAAGACTTTTATATTTTGATTGTACTAAGCACTTTCCATACGCTTCAAAACTCAAAATAAGTACTAAGTGTTAATATCAATCGTGAACTTGCAAACGTAACCATACATCAATGAAAAGAGACTTTTTTGGGTGATTTCTTCTCCATGCCCCTCATATTCCACTATGCAGGTGATTTCCTGAAACACAAGCTCTCCATGAAATTGCATTTACTAGTAATTTCACACAAGTGCCAGCTGCATAATGAGTGGATATTTGCATAAATCCCACAGGATCCTATCTGGTAAGTAATGCTAGAAGAGAACATTTATGTTTTACATTAATCATCCTTAAATCTCATTTCAGAATATCTTCCCACATTGTTAGAATAGCCAAATTTCCATTATTTTCAGTTCCACATTATAAAATCAGCCTTTTTCATTTATTTGTGGTTTTCACTCACTATGTGCTTTCTCAGAATGTTTGATGACACTACAGGAAATTCCTGTTAGGTAGTTAAACTTTAATAAAACATTTTTCTTGATTTTCAACATCAAGATTAATCCTTATTACTACATGAGGATCTGGCAAAAGACTTTTATATTTTGATTGTACATAGTGGTAGTGTGGTCAAATAGAGCAATCACTCCAGAGGGAGTTACCATATTAATATTATATAAAGAAAATAACAGTATTCATCAGTTTTCAATATAACGTGAGCTTGTAAGTTTCTTGGTTTGAGTTTATACTGAAGATATTTTACCAAAAATTGCTCTGCATCAAGGATCAGCAAGATGAAAATCAAAACAACAATAAGATATCTCACATCACTGAGACTGGCACGCACCACAAAAAAACACAAATAAACACATCCCCAGTATTGGCTGAGATATTAGGAGAAAGGGGAATCTCATCCACTGTTGTTGGGAATGTTGACTTGAGTGCAGTCCTTTTGGAAAATAACATGAACATGTCTTAGAAAAAAAAAAACAGGAATTAATCTTCTAGCAATTCTACTTCTTGGTATCTATCCCAAGGCTGAAACCCTATATTCAGAAAATACATTTGCATTTTTATGTTAATTGCAGCTATTCACAAAACCAAAGTTGGGAAACAGACCAATTTCCCAAGAGCAGATGACTGCATAAATAAACTGCATGCATACCTACATGCAATGGAATACTACATCCTATAAGGACGAAATCATGCAATTTTCTGATACCTGCATGTATCTGAAGAAGATCATGCTGTGTAGTTACTTCGAGAGACAGACACAGAATGAGGTCTCTCGTATGTGAAATATAGAGAAACATAGGAGTGGAAGAACAAACAACCAAAGGCAACAGAAGCTGAGAACTCATCTTTTATAGGATGCTTATCACAGGGGAAGGGTGGAAGGGGCAGCAGTAAGAGAGCAGAGACACTGAGGCAATGGCAGAGGGTGGGGTGCGGGAATGTACCTACATAGAGCCCTGTGATTAGCAGTATTATAAACCACATTCATTATCACTATCACTATCACCCTGTTGTTCATCAATTTGCTCAAGTGGGCGCCAGTAATGTCTCCATTCATCCCTGTCACTTAAGAGTGCAGCCCGATGGCATACTGGGGGCTCTTTCAGGGTCAGGGGAATGAGGATCATCATTGTTACTGTTTTTGGAATATCGAGGATGTCACAGGTAGCTTGACAGGCTCTACTGTGCAGGCGGAATACTCTCAGTAGCTTGCTGGGCTCTCCAAGAGGGATGGAGGCATTTTGGAGCAGTCTCTAATCACCTTTACAGGTGTTCCCAGTCAGGCATCTATACGGGCAGGATATTCTAGGTAGCCTTCCGGGTTCTTCAGGAGTGATAACTAGACAATAAGAGGTCGCGCGGCTGCAACTGTGGCCGTACACTTCCTGGAGCTTGGTTTTATAGTCTCTTGATCTTGGCTGTTGATGGGGTTACATGGCAGCTGGTGGGTGTAACTGTCTAGCTACTGCAAGATGGGGGAACTGGGTGGAGGAAGCCCAGTCCCAAAGCGAGCAAGCCTGGAGATCTCAGATCATTACAAAAATAAAATTAAAATTAAAAAGAATTGGGGATCAGAGACATAGTACAGCTGCTGGGTGCTTGTCGTGCATGTGCCTGGCATGGTTTTGATCACTAGTATCTCATATGGCTCCCAGGTACCACCAGGAGTGATCCCTGAACACAGATCCAAGAGTGAGCCCTGACCACCAACAAGTGCAGTCTAAAACCAAGAAGTACCAGTAAAAGAACGTTTAAGAATTCCTTTAGGGGCTGGAGAGATAGCACAGTGGATAGGGCATTTGCCTTGCACGTGACTGACCTAGGTTTGATTCCCAGCATCCCATATGGTCCCCTGAGCACCGCCAGGAGTAACTCCTGAGTGCAGAGCCAGGAGTAACCCCTGTGCATAGCCAGGTGTGACCCAAAAAGCAGGGAAAAAAAGAATTCTTTAGAATTAGAAGGACGAATTTTGCTTTCCATTTATTGTCATTCAGAGTAGTGTCTTTAATAGCAGTAAAGTGAATCAAATCACCCTGGCACCCCTGATCTCCACAGAGATAGTGGAGATCTGTCCAGAGACCATTTCCTGTACTATCTGGGTTGCAGTGAAAAGTGTAAGAGTGTGTGTGTGTGTGTGTGTGTGTGTGTGTGTGTGTGGTGTGCTAATGTGACATTTTTTTAGTTTACTTATAAATAAGAAGTAATTTTTTCCCTTTTATGAGGGGGCGTTGGGGGGATTTGGGTCACACCTGGCAATACTGAGGGATTACTACTATCTCAGTACTTAGAAATTACCCCTGGTGGTATTCAGGGTACCATTTTCTGGGCCAGGAATCAAACCCTGGTAGGTAGTATACAGGGCAACCAGCATATATGGTATGCTGTACTTCTCCGGTTCTCGAAGGAGAAATTTTAATTGTATTTACAATTCTATCAGGAATTTTTAAATTTGTTTTAGTAGTGAAAACAAGTTATTACTAAATGGATCATCAGATCATGAATAATCTATATTCTACAAAACAAGAAAATAAATACATACAAAATGAGAAAACAGAGTTGATGAAGGGATTTTTTAGAACAAATTTATCCATGTGAGTAAGGGAGTAATGCATTGTACCTAAAATCATCCATCCAATTTCTTTTTCTTAAACCTAAGTGATATATAGTCAGTCTTCTATGTCCTTGGGCTATAGTCAGAGTGAAAAATATATGGAATACTTGCTAAAAAATTAAACATGCTGGAGGAAAACAAATAAATGATAGTTCTGAATAGGAAACTAAAAAGTTTTCACTCAAATGTTTTATTTTGTTTGGTTTGGTTCAAGAGACGTGATCCATTTCATGAGAAGAGAAAGTGAAGCTAATTTCCAAAAACAAAGAGAACATGGAAAATTTACTAGACAGCATATGGAAAATCGATTGAATATGGCATTTCAAAAATTCCAACATTTAAAAGTCAGAGAAGCTGTAGAAAAACATTTTATAATTCATTAGAGGGTAGGTATTTTCAGTCTCAGGGAAATGAGTCTTTTCCACCCTTGAATTGTAGAATATGGCCATGAATTTATCAAAGCTAGCAGTTACTTGAGAATAAATAACATTGAAACTCTTACTCCTAAAAAGATTTAAGGCAACGAAGGTCAGTATAGAAATTCAGGAATCAATGTTTAGGAAATAAGCACTGTAGCACTGTACTACTGTCCTCCCATTGTTCATAGATTTGCTCGAGTGGGAACCAGTAACGTCTCCACTATAAGACTTGTTGTTACTGTATGCTACTGTTATGGCTGGAGCAATAGCACAGCAGGTAGGGCATTTGCCTTGCAGGCGGCTGACCCAAGTTGATTCCTCCATTGCTCTTGAAGAGCACGGCAAGCTACCAAGAGTATCCTGCCCACACAGCTAAGCCTGGAAAGTTCCCAGTGGCATATTCAATGTGCCAAAAACAGCAACAACAAGTAGGAACTAAGCATGTAGACAAATGTATCTCATAAGAAAATTTTTAATTCTTAAAAAATACTGTAGCTTGAGGAAATAAGGTGCTTTCTTAGCATGAAAATAAGACCAGATAAAACACTGTTACAAGGACAACTAAAGGTATTTGGGGGACTAAGTAACATAGAATAAGGAGTACTGCTAAAATTAGCCATGGATCAAAGGGGATAAAAGTTTGGAATGAACCATTATGATATATCAATGAAGGAAATATATGTTTGCTTGTTTGCTTGCTAAGGGAGGGGCTCCCACAGTGTTTTCAGTAAACCTAATGGGTGATCTTCCAAATGAACCCACATTTTTCAGTTCCTGAGTCTTGCAATACCAAATTTTAACTGGGCCACCCTAGCCATGCTTAGGGAACTCTGGGATCAGACCAGCAGTACTTGGGGGACCTTGTGGTTGTGGAAACCAAATTGGGTGAACCATATGCAAGATATGCACCTAACCCAGGGCTGTTTTTTACATAGTTCCTAGCAGAGAAAGAAAAATCCCTGTGTAGCTAATAGGAGCCAGCAGAAGTAAAAGGATTGGTTTTGTGTGTTACTAAGAGAATCAGAAACGTGGACGAGATGGCCATTAAAACAAGGGAACATTATTGGGATTAAGACCAAAGGACAAAACATATCTGCAATATGGGGGGACTGGCAGATAATCAATTTTAATCTTCCTAATTTTAAAAAAATCCTCAAGTAAACCTCCTTAGCAGAATCTCTATCATAACATGGATACTATGGGAGGCTTATATTTCCTTCCCATTCTCTCCCCCATCCTCCACCCTCCAGCCCCCTTCTCTCTCTCTCTCTCTCTCTCTCTCTCTCTCTCTCTGTTTTTTTGGATCACACCTGGCTGTGCTCAGGGCATATTTCTGACTCTGTACTCAGGGATCTCTACTGGCAGTGCTTGAGGAAGCAGATGGGATACTAGATATAAAACTCGGGGCTGCCTGGTGTTAGTAAACTATCTACCCCCTGTACTATAGATCTGGCCACAGTTTTATTCTCTTAAATAAAGTATCTTTTGAAGATAACATGATACAATACACAAATATTTACACAAACATATAAATTATATGATTAAAATTAAATACTTGGTAACGTTAAAATCATTTTTTAAGTTTTTAAGTCATTCAGTTTTAGATTTTAATTTAGATTTAGATTAAGTTTTAGATTGTTAAAGGAGTGTTAAAATTTATGGTATCTAGGGCAGGAGTGATAGTACAGAAGGCAGGGTGTTTGTGCCTTGCTCCCAAACTACTAAGGTTCTGTCCCTAGCACCCCTTATGGTGCCTCAAACCCACCAGGGGTGATCCTTGAGCCCAGAGACTGAAGTAAGTCCTGAATACTGCTGGTGTGGCTTCCCACAAAAATATTTGTGTGGATCCATGTACAAAATGACTGTGCCTACTTTTATCAACATACCCTCAACCCTCCACCAACACCCAAGTGTCCTCTTCATTTTTTAATCCATGATTTTCTCTAATTCCCACTCACCACCACCACCACCACCACCACCACTTCTATCTCAAAAAGTCTGAAATATGAGGCCAAGGATTTGTCATTGTCTCTCTATCCCACAGGTAAATGATATCATTTAGTATGTGTACTCCCTCAGACTTATTTTGCTTTAATACTACACTTTCTAGTTCCATTCATGTTTTTGTGAACTTCATGTATGCTTTAATAATTTTGTACAGCTTCTTTTTTTAATTTTTGGTTTTTGGACTACACTTGTGAGTGCTCAGGGCATGCTCCTCACTCTGAGTTAAGGGATCATTCCTGGTGGACTCAGGGAACCATAAGGGGTGTCAGGAATAGAACACAGGTGGGTGGCTTGAAAACAAGTGCACCGGTCTCTCTATACTGCACGTTCTTTACTTATCTGTTGAACTTTTTGGTTTTTCCATATCCAGGTTATTGTACTAAGTAAGCACTGCAATGAAGACAAGAATATATATGTATATGAATATTTATGTATATGTATATATATGTATACATACATGTATATTTCTGATAGAAATGGAAATACTGGGTCATGTGGGACACTATTCTCTACTCTTACATTTATTTATTTATTTATTTATTGAATCGCTGTGGAAAAAGTTACAAAGCTTTCAGGTTTAGGTCTCAGTCATGCAAATATCAATCACATCTCCCTTTACCAATACTTATTTTTCACCACGAAGAACCCCAATAAACCCCCACCCCCTACCCCACCCCAATGCCTGTGAGGCAGATGAATTCTAGTTAACACTCTATCTACTTTTGACTAGCTTCATTGTTTCGATAAAAGTTGCACTATTATTTTTTAGAGTTTACCCCCTCCCCAAATCAGCCATGCTGAAAAAGCATTGTGAAATGATTTGCTTTCTACAGCTGGGTTCAAGAATTAAATGATGGCTGCAATAGCGGCCGCGTGATTTTGGATTTCTGCTATTTTACTTATTAACCCTGGAAGTATTTCTACTGAGAGTCAGATAATTAAGAGATTGGTTTCTGTGCTCTGGAGTCATGGCCATGCCGGAGAGTCGCTCGTGGGGGCAACTGGTGACCTCGGTAGGGTGTGAAGGACAGGCCGAAACGCCCCCTGTCCCATGAGGTTTCAGTCGCGCCCCCACCCCTGGCTCATACCTGCTGTCCACAAGGCTTCCATGCGGCCGCCATCTTTCTTTCCAGAGAGAAGAGGGTGGGAGCTACTCTTACATTTTAAAGAATCCTCTTTACTATCTAAAGAGGCTGAACAAGATGACATTCCCACCAAAGGTCAATCAGGATTTCCTTTCTATCATATCTACCTGACCAGTGCTGGCTATTTCCAGATTTATTTATTTTATATGCCATTCTCACTGGTGTGAGAGGCTATCTCATGTCGTTTTAATTTACATATTCTGAGTAATAGGTGATAATGAACAATGTTTCATATATCTATAGTCATTTAAATGTATTCTTTGGAAAGGGTCTGATCTTTTTCTCTCCTCATTTATTTTTTTGATGTGGACAGGGGATTGATTTTGTTTTTGAGCTTTGAAAGTGCTTTATTTATCTTGGATATTAATCCTCATCAGATATATTTTGTATAAATATGTTCTTCCATTCGGAGAGCCCGGCAAGCTACCGAGAGTATTCGATATGCCAGACACAGTAACAACAAAGTCTCCAATGGAGACGTTACTGGGCCCGCTCGAGCAAATCGACGATCAACGGGAGGGCCTTTACTTTATGTTCTTCCATTATGTAGGACATCCATTTATTTATTTATTTATTTATTTATTTATTTTGCTTTTTGGGTCACACCTGGCGATGCACAGGATTTACTCCTGGTTCATGCACTCAGGAATTACTCCTGGCAGTGCTCAGGGGACCACATGGGATGCTGGGAATTGAACCTAGGTCTGCTGTGTGCAAGGCAAACGCCCTACCCGCTGTGCTATTGCTCCAGCCCCCGGACATCTTTTTATTTTAACTGGAGTTTCTTTTGCCATGAAAAAAATTTTTAATTTTATATAGTGCCATTTGTTTAAACTTGTTTTGTTATCTTTGACTATTGAATCAAATTACTGAACAGACCTCTAAGGTCCATATCATGGAGAGATTTGGCATATGTTCTTCTCAACATATCTTAAATGGATTCTAGCCCTATGTTCAGGTATTTAATCACTTACATTTGACAGTATGAATTGCATGAAATATGGTTCCAGATGCAAGACTTTACATGTGAGTATCAAGTTATCAGCAACACTTGTTGAAGAGACTTTCTTTGTTACATTTCATCTACCTGCATTCTCTTTCTTAGATTAACTATCCTTAAATCTGAGGGTTTACTTATTTTTCCAGATTTGGACATGTTTTAATCTGTATTCTCGCATGAATATTCTTGATGGGCTAGTAAAGGTCACTTTTAATTAGAAAAGCAATAAATGGGGGCAGAGAGATAGTATAGTGAATAGGCCATTGCCTAATATGCCGTTAACCCAGGTTTGATTCCTGGCACTGCATTTAGGATGCTCTCAAGCGCTGCCAGGAATGATTTCTGAGTGCAGAGTATGGACTAACCCCTGAGCACCACCAGGTGTGCCCAAAAACTAAAAGGGAAGAAAAGCAACAAACATAATTTTTTAAATTACTAAAGAAATTTCAGGAAAGAGGACCACTTTTGTGTGTGGACGCTTCCAATTTGTAGGAATGAAGGTGAGTGATTATTACAGTCTAATCATCTTGTATTTATATTTGTGTTGATTACAGGGTAAAGGGTGAGGAGATAGATGCTAATATCCTAGATAAATATTTTGTTAATTTTCTACTCCAAGAAAATTAATTTTACTGAGATTTCCAAATCGATTATTTCTGAAAAATTTGGGACAATTGAAGGAAATTCATTTTCACATTAATTAATAGTAATCAAACTGAGTTCAAGAAACAAAGAAATCAGATTTCATACCATCAACATTCCACTATACAACCATTAATACTTGTACATAAGCATGCCTGCTCTTAGTACCTTTGCTGTGTACCTTTTCCTTTTCACCTATGATACCCATTGATTTGCTACAGAAGTTCTATTTTTCTCCTTAAAATTGTTTTTATTGAGAATAAGTAAAAAATTACATTTCAGAAACTAAAAAAAAAAAACTATTTTAAGACATTTTATTTTCTTGGTGAATGACTTTAATAAAAACAACCGGCTGTTTTATAGGTACCATTATGATCTCTCTGGTGGGGAAAAAAGCACAAATAATTTAAATAGAGCAAAGATTAGTCACAAATTGATGTTGGATATTAGGTTTAAAGGACAGGATATAACAATAATAGAATATGTTTATTAATATATAAACAATGATAGAATATGTTCATGATAAAAAATATTATTTATACTAGTGAGAATAGTAACCATGTAAGATTAAGTGCAAAAAGTTAAAATTTCTCTGGCATATTTAAGAAGAAAGCATAGTAACTAAAAGTTATGTTCTTATTAATGAAATACTAAAAGTTTTATTTTACTTGTATTATCTTGTAGCATAGCTAACTGTTACTGTTTTAAAATGGGGGTGCATTAAATAAAGAAATTTAAGCAATGATCAAAAGGCCAGTGCAATAAATCAAGGAGAACACAATACAGGGCATACTCTTCTGATTAATCATAATGTGATAAGCATCACTTGTTCTCTATTTTAATAGAGAATAAATGTCATTTTATCTATTTTTTATTTTAGTGAAAGGTGAAAATTGAATGCATGTGTACGTGTATAATTTTTTTCCAGTTGGGATAGAGAATAAGGTCTGGGTTATAATAAATATTTTGACCGAGAAGGAAGACTAGGGAAAGAGTTAGGATAGTTTTTAATGAAGCATAGAAGGGGATAAATGGCATTTTAAATGAAAATCTATTCAGTTATTGATTCTAGGTGTGTGAGCAAAATTAGTAATATAACCTTGGAACTTTGTGTGATTAAGCTAAAGCTAAAGGTAAAGGCCCTCCCGTTGATCGTCGATTTGCTCGAGCGGGCCCAGTAACGTCTCCATTGGAGACTTTGTTGTTACTGTGTCTGGCATATCGAATACTCTCGGTAGCTTGCCGGGTTCTCCGAGAGGGGCGGCCATGTTGGCCGCGTGTAAGGCGAACGCCCTACCCGCTGTGCTATCGCTCCAGTTAACCAAAATAAAATAGGTTTATTTAATTGTATGTGTCACAATGGTAAAGTGAGCATTGAGGGCTCAAAGTAAGTGTAAGTTTTCTTGGACTTTATATTTCTTTTTCAGGACATCATTATTGATTAGTTTTAAATTTTTAAATATAGGATAAATATTTAACATTCAAACTATAATAAAGGCAATAAAGTAGATCATTTAAATACATTAAGTACATTGCTATAAAATAGAAATAATATAGAAAATTAATCAATTGAAAAAATCTTGGAAATGAAGTCAACAGACACATAAATAGCCCCACGATAGTAGCACCCATTTACTAACATCTAATTCCATACTCAGTGAAGAAAAACTGAAAGCCTGCCCTTTGAGAGAGGACATGAGCGAGACAAGGGTATCTATTTACTGCTATTTAATATAGTAATGGAAGATCTGGTCATAAAAATTAGACAAGTAAACAAAATATCTAATGGCAAACGGGAGAGGGAGAATTTAACTAGCAGAGAAAAATACCAAAAGGACCAAATTTCAAATATTGTCCAAGAACACCAAATACCAAGGAACTAAATATGAAAAAACATTTTATGTTAATGGATGGGAAGGATTAACATGTCAAAATGTCCATCCACCCTAAAACATTATAAAGAGTTAATGAAATCCCCATTCAAATTATAATATTAAAATGGTAATATTCTCAGGGCATTTGCCTTGCACGCGGCCAACATGGCCGACCTGAGTTCGATTCCTCCGCCCCTCTCAGAGAGCCCGGCAAGCTACCGAGAGTATCTTGGCCGCACGGCAGAGCCTGGCAAGCTCCCCATGACGTATTCGATATGCCAAACACAGTAAAAACAAAGTCTCCAATGGAGACGTTACTGGGCCCGCTCGAGCAAATCGATGATCAATGGGAGGGCCTTTACCTTTTGTGCTCGCTTCGGCAGCACATATACTAAAACTGGAACGATACAGAGAAGATTAGCATGGCCCCTGCGCAAGGATGACACGCAAATTCTCACTAAAGTTAGTAACGAATAATAAAACTCCCCATAGAATGATGTTCAGGAGTTACTCCTAGAGGTGTTTGGGGGAATCATAAATTTGTAATTGAACAGTGGTTCAAAGCTTTGCATAGTACTGACCTTGGAGTATCAGCAGGTATAGTTATGGAGGTCTCAACAGCTCCAAGGATAGCTATTGAAGCCCTGAAAACATCTGACTGTGGTCATCGTGGTCCATAGCATCACAGAGTCTGGGTGATGGTCCTCATTGGTCCCTGGCATCACAATGTCTATGTGACGGTCCTCAAGGTCATTAATATCACAAGGTCTCTGCAGTGCCATATAGCATGCCCTATTTTTTAGCCTTCTTGTCTGCATGGCCAAATTTTGATAGATGTGGCCCTGGATTTCAATAAGCAGAAATGGGAAAGTCCTGAATTCCTCCACTAAGAAAAAAATTGGATTAAAAATTTTAATTATATGTATGGAATCATTTTGCAAAAGGAATGGTATTTTAAGCAATCAATAGAGTGTATCTTAAGGAAATATGACTGAAGAAATTAATGTGACTCTTACCTAAAGATGAAGGAAACAATTTATAAGAACACAAAAGCCATAAAAATAACAATCACAAGCAATGCCAATAGAAGACAAGAGGATTTGAAGGCAGAAATGAGGAAAATGCAATCAGAAATGTCAGACCTGAAAAATCTCGTAGGCGAATTGAAAAGCTCAGTGGAAGGCCTCAGCAGCAGAGTAAGAGCGGCTGAGAACAGAATCAATGAGCTCGAAGATGAAGTTCAGAGACTCTCCAGAAAAGAGCAGAAAATGGAAAAGAGACTCACAATTCGGGAACAGATGGCAAGAGAAGATTGTGATGAAGCCAAGAGGGGTAACATAAGAATTATTGGAGTCCCAGAGGTACAGGAAGAAAACCTCGATGAAGAAACTGTCAAAGAAATCATTGCTACAACATTTCCAGAGCTGAAGAAAACTTGTGACCACATTCAGGAGGCCCGAAGGGTACCAGCTAGAAGAAATCCGAATAAAAATACCCCAAGACACATTCTGATCAAAATGACCAAAACCTTAGACAGAGACAAAATTCTGAAAGCAGCAAGATCGAAGAAAGAAATCTCTTACAAAGGAGCATCCTTAAAATTCACAGCTGATTTTTCTGATGAAATCCTCATGGCCCGAAAACAGTGGTGGGACATAGTAAAAAAACTCAATGAAATAAATGCCTCCCCAAAAATACTTTTCCCAGCAAGACTCTCATTCATAATAGAAGGAACAACACACAGTTTCACAGACAAACAACAGCTCAGGAACTTCATAGACTCAAAACCATGGTTACAAGAACAACTAAATGGGCTACTTTAAGGCAAGAAAGGCCCCTCAAATACACCAAATTTTAACAGAACAATGGGACAAAATCCCATAACAATAATCTCTCTCAATGTCAATGGGCTAAACGCACCAATTAAAAGACATAGAGTGGCAGGATGGATTAGAAAATTGAACCCAACATTCTGCTGCCTGCAAGAAACGCATCTCAATAGTCAAAGCAAACACAGACTCAGAGTCAAAGGCTGGAAAACAATCCTACAGGCAAACAGCTCCCATAAAAAAGCTGGGGTAGCCATCCTTATATCAGACCACATCGATTTCAGAGTGAGGAAGGTCATAAGAGACAGTGAAGGCCATTTCTTATTGATCAAAGGATCTGTACAACAGGAAGAACTTACAATAATAAATGTATATGCACCTAATGAGAGACCAGCAAAGTACTTAAAACAACTACTCATAGATTTGGAAAAAGACATCAATAGCAACACAATACTAGTGGGAGACTTCAACACTGCTTTGTCACCTCTTGATAGATCAACCAGACTCAAGCTTAGCAAGGACATACTTCATTTGAGGGAAACAATGGAAGAAAGGGACTTAGTAGATATATACAGGACACTTCATCCACAAAAAGCTGAATACACATTCTTCTCAAGCGTACATGGAACATTCTCCAAGATAGACCACATGCTGAGCCACAAAACATGCCTCCATAAAATTAAGAAGGTAGAGATTGTATCAACAATCTTCTCAGACCATAATGCGCTGAAATTAGAAGTAAATCACACACAAAAACAGAAAACTAAATCAAACACCTGGAAATTAAACAGTGCACTATTGAACAACGAGTGGATTAGACAGGAAATCAAAGAGGAAATCAAAAGATTCCTAGAAACGAATGAAAATGAGAACATGAATTACCAAAACTTATGGGACACAGCAAAGGCTGTGTTAAGAGGAAAGTTTATAGCTCTACAAGCATTCCTCAGGAAGGAGGAGCGAGCACACATAAGTAACCTAACCTCAGAGCTTAAGAGCTTGGAGAAGGACCAAAAAAAGGAGCACAACCGGAACAGGAGAAAGGAAATAATAAAACTCAGAGCAGAGATTAACGAGATGGAAACCCAAAAAACAATCCGAAAGATCAATGAAACCAAAAGCTGGTTCTTTGAGAAAATTAACAAGATCGATAAGCCTTTAGCAAAACTCACAAAGAAAGGGAGAGAGAAAACCCTAATAAACCGAATCAGAAATGAAAAGGGGGTCATTACCACAGAAACCACAGAAATTCAGAGGACCTCAGGGAGTACTTTGAGAAGTTTTATGCCATGGAACATCAAAACCTCGAGGAAATGGATAAATTCCTAGACTCCTACAGACTCCCAAGGCTGAACCAAGAAGACCTGGAATACCTGAACAGATCTATCACCATCAAGGAAATTGAAATGGTAATAAAAAGTCTCCCCAAGCACAAAAGTCCTGGCCCGGATGGATTCACAAGTGAATTCTTCCAAATCTTTAAAGAGGACTTACTCCAGATGCTCTTTAAGCTTTTCCACGAAATTGAAATATCAAAAACACTTCCAAACAGTTTCTACGAAGCAAATATCACACTGATACCAAAAGCAGACAGAGATACCACAAAGAAAGAGAATTACAGGCCGATATCCTTGATGAACACAGATGCAAAGATCCTCAACAAACTACTAGCAAACAGAATCCAACTACTCATCAAAAAGATCATACACCATGACCAAGTAGGATTCATCCCAGGGATGCAAGGATGGTTTAACATTCGGAAATCAATCAACATAATCCACCATGTCAACAAAAGAAAAGATAAAAAGCATATGATCATATCAATAGATGCAGAGAAAGCATTTGATAAGATCCAGCACCCCTTTATGATGAAAACCCTAGCCAAAATGGGTATAGAGGGGACCTTCCTCAACATAATTAAAGCCATCTACCACAAGCCTACAGCAAGCATCATCCTCAATGGGGAAAAACTGAGAGCCTTCCCTCTAAGATCAGGGATGAGACAGGGATGCCCACTCTCTCCACTGCTGTTCAATATAGTACTGAAAGTACTTGCAATAGCGATTAGGAAGGAAAAAGATATTAAGGGCATTCAGGTAGGAAAAGAAGAAATCAAGCTCTCACTATTCGCAGATGATATGATACTCTACATAGAGAACCCAATAACTTCCACCAAAAAACTCCTAGAAACAATAGACTCATACAGTAAAGTTGCAGGTTATAAAATCAATACCCGAAAGTCCATGGCTTTCCTATACGCAAACAGTGAGAGGGAAGAAAGCAACATTAAAAAAACAATCCCGTTCACAATTGTGCCCCAGAAAATCAAGTACCTAGGAATCAGCTTAACTAAGGAAGTAAAGGACCTGTACAAAGAAAACTACAAAACGCTACTTCAGGAAATAAAAGAGGACATGAGGAAATGGAAAGATATCCCCTGCTCATGGGTCGGGAGACTTAACATTGTCAAAATGGCAATAGTACCGAAAGCATTGTATAAATTCATTGCAATCCCTGTAAGGATACCCATGACATTCTTCAAAGAAATGGAGCAAACACTCCTGAAATTTATATGGAACAATAAGCCCCCACGAATAGCTAAAGCAATTCTTGGGAAAAAGAAAATGGGAGGAATCAATCTCCCGAACTTCAAACTGTACTACAAAGCAGTAATAATTAAAACAGCATGGTACTGGAACAAAGGCAGAACTGCAGACCAATGGAACAGGGTTGAATACACTGACATCTCCCCTCAATCATATGATCATCTAATCTTTGATAAAGGTGCAAGTAATGTAAAGTGGAGTAAGGAAAGCCTCTTTAATAAATTGTGTTGGCATCACTGGACGGCTACATGCAAGAAAATAGGCTCAGAACTCTGCCTAACACCATGTACAAAAGTAAGATCAAAATGGATTAAAGACCTCAACATCAGACCAGAAACCATAAGGTACACTGAAGATAAAGTTGGCAAAACCCTCCATGACATTGAAGCTAATGGTATCTTCAAAGATGCCATGCCACTGGCCAAGCAAGTGAAAACAGAGATAGATAAATGGGACTATCTTAAACTAAGAAGCTTCTGCACCTCCAAAGAAACAGTGATCAAAATACAAAGACAGTCTACAGAATGGGAAAGGATATTCACCAAATACACATCTGACAAGGGGTTGATATCCAGGATATACAAAATACTGGTTAAACTCCACAAGAAGAAAACATCCAACCCCATCCAAAAATGGGGCAATGAAATGAACAGAAACTTTCTCAAAGAAGAAATCCGAATGGCAAAAAAGCACATGAGAAAATGCTCTACATCATTAATCATCAGGGAGATGCAGATCAACACCACAATGAGATACCATCTCACACCTCAGAGACTGGCCCACATTCAAAAGAACAAAAGCAACCGATGCTGGCGTGGATGTGGCGAGAAAGGGACACTCCTTCATTGTTGGTGGGAATGTCCACTGGTTCAGCCCTTCTGGAAAACAGTATGGACGATTCTCAAAAAATTGGCAATTGAGCTCCCATTTGACCCAGCAATACCACTCCTGGGAATATATCCCAGAGAGGCAAAAATGTATAGTCAAAGTGACATCTGCACTTGTTTGTTCATTGCAGTACTCTTTACAATAGCCAGAAACTGGAAGAAACCTGAATGCCCAAGAACAGATGACTGGTTAAAGAAACTTTGGTACATCTACACAATGGAGTACTATGTAGCTGTTAGAAAGATGAAGTCATGAAATTTACATAGAAGTGGTACAATATGGAAAGTATCATGCTAAGCGAAATGAGTCAGAAAGAGAGGGACAGACATAGAAAGATTGCATTCATCTGGGGGATATAAAGTAACAAAGTATGAGATTAATACCCAAGAATAGCTGAGATCAGCACCAGGAGGATTACTCCATAACTTAGAGGCCAGCCGGGTATCCTAGAGGAAAGGGCTGTTCAGATAGAGAAGGGAGCACCAAATAAAGGATGTTTGGAGAATCCTCCCAGGAGGGGAGATGCATGTCGAAAGTAGACTATGGACTGAACATGTTTGCCACTCAATGCTCTTTTGCAGACCACAACACCCACAAGGAGAGAGAGAACACAGGGGATTGCCCTTCCACAGAGACAGGGGGGATGGGGGTATGGGGGTGGGAGGGATATTATCCATGGTGGTGGAAAATGGGCACTGGTGGAGGGATGGGTATCTGATCATTGTATAATTGAAACCAAAGCACAAAAAATTGTAAATCTACAACTTTAAAAAAAAATTAAAATAAAGGGAAAAACAAAACAAAAAAAAATAACAATCACAACTGAAAATGCTCTTATGGAATAATTAGAACTGATTATGTACTTTTGATTCGGCCTTCTGAAACTGTGAGTTACCATGGATGGTCTTGGTCAACATGATGAACTCAGATAGTCTCTCACCCTGTTTATTCCATTCTAGGCCATGGGTCCCAATGTGGAGTTCTGCTGATCTTCTCGGTCCTATATTGGCATTAAAATCACCCACAATGATCTTGTAGAAGGTGTGGTCTTCTTTATAGAACTTCTCCAGCTCCATGTAGAACTTCTCAACTTCTCCTTCATCATAACTGGATGTTGGTGCATAGACAATGAAGATAGAAACTGCCGGCAGTGGACCACATCTATTCAAGTGTAATCGTCTAATTCGGGTTGTTAGGCATTCGAATGAATCAATGTTCATGGCCAACTTCGTGTTAACAAAGACACTGACAGCTCTGATGCCTCTTTAGTCACATGTTCCGAGGAATAATTCTTCTCCGGTGTCGAAAATAGCATGATATGATTGATGCCTTCTCATCTCAGTCACACCAATAATGTCGTACTTGATCTTTCAGGCTTGTACCATCAGATGCTTGACAGAGGCATCTGATGCCAGCGTACATGCACTGAAATTACAGTCATTTTTGTCCTTCATTTTGGCAGCCTAGTTTGACCTTGAGATTTTTTCAGCCTCTCCTTCCTCATTCTTCTTAACGCTGCTGTATTGGTGGCTCTTTCAGGGTCATGGGAATGAGATCCATGGATTTACTGGATTTGGCATGTGGAATATGCCACGGAGAGCTTGCCAGGCTCTGCCATGTAGGCAGGATATTCTCGGTAGCTTGCCAGGCTCTCCGAGAGGGATAGAAGCTTTTAGGACAACCTCTAATCGCCTTTGCAGTTGTTCCCATGGTTCGAACCATATTTGAATCTTATCAAATATGCTGCAGTAAACTTGGAAGATGGATATTAAGTGTCTTATGATGTGTCTGGGAAGTATCCTGAGCGTGGTAGCAGCTGTGGAGTAGAGGTAGTAGAGGAGTACATGGGATCTCCCAGTGGACAGTTCCACAACGAAATTCACATCATATTCAATCGATGGTTTTGCCTGACCTATGTCACTGTTGTCCCAAAATTCCAAATGGGATCAGAGAACCGTCTCCTTCGTGCAAAATTCTACTTCACAAAGCAAGGAGAAAGGTCTGCAGTGTCTAAGAAGAGAACCCCCAGAACAACCACCAACTGGGAGCTCTTTGGCACTGTTGTGGCAACATGGGAAGATGCTGTCATTGACAACACTGACGAGGAATACGATCTACTGGTTCAGCACATCCATGATTGTGTGGGGAACGCTGAGAGATAGATAGCCACAAAAAGATGACTGTCTTCGAAAACTCTTGAGCTTATTCAACAACGTGGCTTGGCACAGGCCTTAGGCAACCACAAGTGAACGTCTAAGCTTGCAAAGCAGTGCAGAGATGTGATAAAGGAAGACCTCAAAGAGAGAAGACCATCTGCCTTTTTGCCACTTGGTTTCTTCTTTGAGAGAGTTTCTATTCATTTCATCCCCCCATTTTTTGATGGGGTTGTATGTTTTCTTCTTGTGGAGTACAACCAGTGCTTTGTATATCCTTGATATCAACCCATAGTTGGATGGGTATTGGGTGAATATCCGGCTTCTGCCGCATCTACCAGCACTTCTGCTCTTCTCTCTGTCTTTTTTTAAAAAAAATTTTATTAGTACCATGAGGTACAGTAGTAGACCTGACACCTGAGTTGCGCTGGAGGAAGAGAGCAGCTTGGAACGCCTTCAAGAGTGTCAAAGAAATAGCTAAGAGAATGAAGAACCTCTGGCTCCGGGGGCACATCTCTTTGATTCCACTGTTCTTCCTGCATTAACATATGCTTCAGAGACCTGGGCCCTACGAAAACAGGATGAGAATGCTATTTGGGTCTCCTAAAGAGGAATCAAAAGAGCTATGCTTGGAGTATCTCACTTCATTCAAATGAGAGAAAGAATCCCAAGTTCCAACCTCGGTCGATGATCAAGAATCAGGGACACTGTCTCATTTGCCAGGCCGTCGAAAATCAGATGGGCTGGACATGTAATGCGATTTGGAGATGACTGCTGGACTAGAGCCCTTATGGACTGGATTCCATGGGATGTCAAAAGATCGTGCGATCGCCCATCTACGAGAGAGTCAGACTTCTTTGTCAAGACCCTGAATGATCGATTTGAGGCTCTTTGTTTTCCTAGAATGAGCAGACGCCATTGGGCTACACTAGCATGCGACATGGACGAATGGAGACCTTAC
Source organism: Sorex fumeus (assembly GCF_029834395.1). Taxonomy (NCBI): domain Eukaryota; kingdom Metazoa; phylum Chordata; class Mammalia; order Eulipotyphla; family Soricidae; genus Sorex; species Sorex fumeus. The sequence goes on along the minus strand of NW_026606086.1, from coordinate 10,852,936 downwards.
TGGCGCCCACTCGAGCAAATCGATGAGTAACAGGATGTCAAGTGATCAAGTGATTATGTACTAAGGCCACAAAACTCTATCTTTAGCACTGTCCTCCCGTTGTTCATCAATTTGCTCAATCAGTCCCAGTAACGTCTCTATTGTAAGACTTGTTACTGTATTTGGCATATTGAATATGCCACAGGAAGCTTGCCAGGCTCTGTCATGTGGGAAAGATACACTCGGTAGCTTGCGGGCTCTCTGAGAGGGGCAGAGGAATTGAACTCTCGTCAACCTGGACGGTCGTGTGCAATGGAAACTCCCTGCTTGCTGTGCTATCGCTCCAGCCATGAAACAATTATAAATTAAATATTAAAGACTTAAATATAAGTCAAACTCCCTGAACATCCTGTAATAATAAAAGTAAAGAATTTATGATGCATCTTTGAAAGTTAAAGAAAGTGCTTTCTAAATAATTGATGTACTAAAATATTAACCAAGGGATCATTTATCTCAACACATAATCACATCTCAACAAAAACGAAAGCATTATTTGTCAAAATTTGTAATATTGAAAGCAAAATGAAATCTTTAAATACATATATTAGAAAACAGAAAATGGAAATGAAACATATAGGTATGGTAAAATATAAAGAAAAACAATGAAATAATAGAACCTGAATGTTGGAAGAAAGAAAAGAAAAGAGAAATACATGGGTATGTAATATCATCTTTTTAAAGCAGAATCAAGGAAATGTAGGTTTATAAATCATCATTTATTAACCTTGTCCATATCATACTCTTCCTTGTGTATTTATTAATTAATAATAAAAATTAAAATCAATAAACCATATATCAACTCAAAACATTAGAAAAAATATCCTCATGGTGAATACAAAGAGAGTAAAGGAGGTATATAAAAAAGAAAACAAGGACTTTAGAGATAGTACAGCTGGTATGGTGCTTGCCTTACATGCGGCCAACCAAAGGGGATGCCATATGGTCCCCCAAGCCCACCAGAAGTTATTCAAGTAGTAAGACCTGAACACAGCCAAGTATGGCCCCTAAATAAACAAACAAGAAACAAGTTTAAATATTAAAAAGTATACAACTATGAAACAATGTGAAGTAAATAAAATAAAGCTCAGAAAAATCACTTGCAATGCTGATTTTTATAAAAGAGAAAAAATTAAGTGATGATAAATAGAAAACAAAAATTGTCATCACTTTTTACTAGTAGAATGAAAATCAAAACAAAAAGGAGATAACAACATCTCACAATGATCTGAAACAACTAGTATTGGCAGGAATGTAGTTAGAAAAGAACCCTCATTCACTGTTGGTAGGCATGTTCTTTAGTTTCAACACCTATGGGAAACAATTTGGAGATTTCTCTAAATTAAGAATGAAATTCCCATACCACCCAGCAGTATCACTTCTTGGAATCTTTCACCAACACTATAATAATATCCATTCAATAGGACGCATATACAGCTATACTCATTGCAGTACACTAGCCAAGAGCGTAAAAAAATCCAAACATCTAGCTAAGGATCAAGTTGTGATATATCTATGTAGATATAAAAAAACACACATACATACACAATGGAGTACTAGACAGCTGTAAGAAGGAATGAAACCGTAGTTTGCTGCGACATGGGTGGGGAGTTAGAGAGTAGCATGCTGAGTGAAATATGTTAGATAGAAAGGGACATACAGAGTGATCATATATGTGGGATATGGAGATATAAAATCATGGAGAAATGTAGGATAACATTGCTTTGTCCTTCTTCCACAAGAAGCTTAGGTTTACCTCTTTACACCCATCCATCTGGTTACACCAATCACAGTGCTCCTGAGGCACTTCCATTGTGTTTATATGTAAACAGGCTTCCCTATGCTCTCCTTCCCACCCAGTTAATCAGCTTTCCCCTTAATCAGACTGTTAATTTGTAAGGTCAGTTTCCCAGAAATCTATGATTTTATATGTATAAGTGAAATATTGCCTTTCTCCTCTCCTTATGCCTTATGAATTGTTTAAGGCAATATCCTTTTTGTATAGATACAGGAAGACCGTTAACATTATGCTTTGTAACTTAGGATTTGATTGGCTTTGAATATTATTCACTCCCAGGCATCTGCTTTCTCTATTTAAGCCTCAGTTGCCCTTAGATCCTAACACCCCAAAAGCAGGGTCCCAACGAGGGACTGAATGGACCCAGGGCAAGCGGTGAGCTACCCTGGCAGCGAAATGGGCCAGGCCAAGGTGCCAAGATTCTTAACTATAAGTTAAGAGTTTGATCATAGACAAATGCTGTCATGATCCAAAGGTAACAAAGACGAGACCAGGATCCTGCTAGGGGTGGGAAAGACTATCTGGCCTGAGCACTGTAGTCTGAAATCAAGATGGCCCTAGGAGAGAAATTCTATAAGTTTAAGATATTTCTTACTGTATCCATACAAAATGATTTATATTATATATTCTTATATGCTTGTTGGACAAGGAGAGGAGAGGCACACCCATGGGATTCTGCTCTAGGGTGGGTCCTCCTGCTGAGAAAGGATCTATCCTAGGAGTGGCCTTCCCTGAGCCTAAGATTTCTACCCCTATTGATTTCTACCCCTATTGATTGTGACCGCACCTATGTGTAATTGTTCCCCCAATTCCTCTTGGAGAGAGATATAATGAGACTGTAGAAGGGGCATAGGGAGGCAGAAACAGACAAGAGAGACTGGTGTAGATGGAGAGAGTAATGAAATAAAATGCTACTAATATCAACCAGCCTGGCCCTCATTTCCTTCCTCCGCCTGACCATCGCCTTCAACCTCTCCGGGTGGGAGAAGGGTGAGACTACCGAACGCAGGCGGTGGGAGAGATAGAGCCACCGCTGCAGTATGCTGCGACCCCTTTGTGTGAGTTTACACAGAGAAACACATATCAAAGGCAACATAATTAAAGATTTTGTATACAGAAGTGAGTTTACAGATTGGAGGTGGGGTGTGGGAGGCATAAATAGGAGTTTGGGGACATTGGTAGAGATAGTAGACAGTGCTGGTGAGTGTGCTGTTGGAATCATCTACACATGACACTCATTAATGGTGTTGTACATTACAGTACATCAAAAAGATGGAACGTACCAAGAAGCACAAACTTTTATCAATTTTTAAATCAAATAACCTCCTTAAATATAGACATGAATTGGTATTACAGGCAAAATTTCCCATCTTCCAAGGGGTACCAGTATTTGCATTATGAAAATCACACCAAAGAATAAAAACTGAAGCACCTTAACCGATTTCATGAACTTAGTGTAAAATTAATGAGCAAACTGCTGAAGGATAACAACAAACCATGGTCCACTTATTTATGAACTTAATTTTTTTAAATATTATATGATGTATGGAAAAATAAAGTCAAAGAGTGTCAGTAACTTGCTCAAATTTTCAGTTAGTAAATGGTGAGCCAGCAGACCATAATGCGCTGAAATTAGAAGTAAATCACACACAAAAACAGAAAACTAAATTAAACACATGGAAATTAAACAGTGTGCTATTAAACAACGAGTGGCTTAGACAGGAAATTAAAGAGGAAATCAAAAGATTCCTAGAAATGAATGAAAATGAGGACACGAGTTACCAAAACTTATGGGACACAGCAAAAGCGGTCTTAAGAGGAAAGTTTATAGCTCTACAAGCATTCCTCAGAAAGGAGGAGCGAGCCCACATAAATAAACTAACCTCACAGCTTAAGAACTTGGAGAAGGACCAACAAAAGGAGCACAACCCTAACAGGAGGAAGGAAATAATAAAACTCAGAGCAGAGATTAACGAGATGGAAACCCAGAAAACAATCCGAAAGATCAATGAAACCAAGAGCTGGTTCTTTGAGAAAATTAACAAAATCGATAAGCCCCTAGCAAAACTCACAAAGAAAGGGAGAGAGAAAACCCTAATAAACCGAATCAGAAATGAAAAGGGGGTCATTACAACAGAAACCACAGAAATTCAGAGGATCCTCAGGGAGTACTTTGAAAAGCTTTATGCCACGGAACATCAAAACCTTGAGGAAATGGATAAATTCCTAGACTCCTACAGACTCCCAAGGCTGAACCAAGAAGACCTGGAATACCTGAACAGATCTATCACCATCAAGGAAATTGAAATGGTAATAAAAAGTCTCCCCAAGCACAAAAGCCCTGGCCCAGATGGATTCACTAGTGAATTCTTCCAAATCTTTAAAGAAGACTTACTCCCAATCCTCTTTAAGCTTTTCCATGAAATTGAAATATCAAATACACTTCCGAACAGTTTCTATGAAGCAAATATCACACTGATACCAAAAGCAGACAGAGATAACACAAAGAAAGATAACTACAGGCCGATATCCCTGATGAACACAGATGCAAAGATCCTCAACAAACTACTAGCAAATAGAATCCAACTACTCATCAAAAAGATCATACACCATGACCAAGTAGGATTCATCCTAGGGATGCAAGGATGGTTCAACATTCGGAAATCAATCAACATAATCCATCATATCAACAAAAGAAAAGATAAAAAGCATATGATCATATCAATAGATGCAGAGAAAGCATTTGACAAGATCCAGCACCCCTTTATGATGAAAACCCTAGCCAAAATGGGTATAGAGGAGGCTTTCCTCAGCATAGTTAAAGCCATCTACCACAAGCCTACAGCAAGCATCATCCTCAATGGGGAAAAACTGAGAGCCTTCCCTCTAAGATCAGGGACGAGACAAGGATGCCCACTCTCTCCACTGCTGTTCAATATAGTACTGGAAGTACTTGCAATAGCAATTAGGCAAGAAAAAGATATTAAGGGCATTCAGGTAGGAAAGGAAGAAATCAAGCTCTCACTATTCGCAGATGATATGATACTATACTTAGAGAACCCAATAACCTCCACCAAAAAACTCCTAGAAACAATAGACTTGTATAGTAAAGTTGCAGGTTATAAAATCAATACCCAAAAGTCCATGGCTTTCCTATACGCAAACAGTGAGAGAGAGGAAAGCTATATGAAAAAATCAATCCCGTTCACAATTGTGCCCCAGAAAATCAAGTACCTAGGAATCAGCTTAACTAAGGAAGTAAAGGACCTGTACAAAAAAAACTACAAAACGCTACTTCAGGAAATAAAAGAGGACATGAGGAAATGGAAAGACATCCCCTGCTCATGGGTCGGGAGACTTAACATTGTCAAAATGGCAATACTACCGAAAGCACTGTATAAATTCTATGCAATTCCTATAAGGATACCCATGACATTCTTCAAAGAAATGGAGCAAACACTCCTGAAATTTATATGGAACAATAACCCCCCACGAATAGCTAAAGCAATTCTTGGGAAAAAGAAAATGGGAGGAATCAACCTCCCAAACTTCAAACTGTACTACAAAGTGGTAAAAATCAAAACAGCATGGTACTGGAACAAAGGCAGAACTGCAGACCAATGGAACAGAGTTGAATACACTGACATCTCCCCTCAATCATATGATCATCTAATCTTTGATAAAGGTGCAAGAAAGTTGAAGTGGAGTAAGGAAAGCCTTTTTAACAAATTGTGCTGGCATCACTGGACGGCTACATGCAAAAAAATGGGTTCAGAACTCTGCCTAACACCATGTACAAAGGTAAGATCAAAATGGATTAAAGACCTCAACATCAGACCAGAAACCATAAGATACATTGAAGACAAAGTTGGCAAAACCCTCCATGACATTGAGGCTAATGATATGTTCAAAGATGACACGCCACTGGCTGAGCAAGTGAAAACAGATATAGATAAATGGGACTATCTTAAACTAAGAAGCTTCTGCACCTCCAAAGAAACAGTGACTAAAATACAAAGACAGTCTACAGAATGGGAAAGAATATTCGCCAAATACACATCAGACAAGGGGTTGATATCCAGGATATACAAAATACTGGTTGAACTCCACAAGAAGAAAACATCCAACCCCATCAAAAAATGGGGTAATGAAATGAACAGAAACTTTCTCAAAGAAGAAATCCGAATGGCAAAAAAGCACATGAGAAAATGCTCTACATCATTAATCATCAGGGAGATGCAGATCAAAACCACAATGAGATACCATCTCACACCTCAGAGACTGACCCACATTCAAAAGAACAAAAGCAACCGTTGCTGGCGCGGATGTGGCAAGAAAGGGACACTCCTTCACTGTTGGTGGGAATGCCGACTGGTTCAGCCCTTTTGGAAAACAGTATGGACGTTCCTCAAAAAATTAGAAATTGAGCTCCCATTTGACCTAGCGATACCACTCCTGGGAATATATCCCAGAGAGGTAAAATGTGTAGCCGAAGTGACATCTGCACTTGTTTGTTCATTGCAGCACTCTTTAGAGTAGCCAGAAACTGGAAGAGACCTGAGTGCCCAAGAACAGATGACTGGTTAAAGAAACTTTGGTACATCTACACAATGGAGTACTATGTAGCTCTTAGAAAAGATGAAGTCATGAACTTTACATACAAGTGGTACAATATGGAAAGTATCATGCTAAGCGAAATGAGTCAGAAAGAGAGGGATAGACATAAAAAGATTGCATTCATCTGGGGGATATAAAGTAACAAAATATGAGATTAATACCCAAGAATAGCTGAGAGCAACACCAGGAGAATTACTCCATAACTTAGAGGCCAGCCGGGTATTCTAGGGGAAAGGACAACTCAGATAGAAAGGGGAACACCAGATGGAGGGTGTTTGGAGGATCCTCCCAGGAGGGGAGATGCAGGTTGAAAATAGACTGGACTGAACATGTTCGCCACTCAATGCCTCTTTTGCTGATCACAACACCCAAAAGGAGAGAGAGAACAGAAGGGAATGCCCTGCCACAGTGGCGGGGGGGATGGGGGGATGGGGGGATGGGGGGGAGGGATATTATCCTGGTGGTGGAAAATGGGCACTGGTGGAGGGATGGGTATTTGATTGTGGTATGACCGAGATCCAAGCACAAAAATTTGTAAATCTACAACTGTACTTCATGGTGTTTCACTAATAATAAAAAAAATAAAAAAATAAAAAAATAAAAAAACAAAAAAAAATGGTGAGCCAGAAATAGCACTGCAGCATTGTCCTATTGTTCATCAATTTGCTTGAGCGGGCGCCATTAACATCTCCATTGCGAGACCTGTTGTTACTGTGTTTGGCATATTGAATATGCCATAGGGAGCTTGCCAGACTTTGCCGAGTGGGCGAGATACTCTTGGTAGCTTGCCGGGCTCTCCAAGAGGGGCAGAGGAATCGAACCTGACTCGGCCAGACCGGCTGCATGCAAGGAAAACACCCTACCCGTTGTGCTATCGCTCTGCTAGGATAATGGTGGAGGATCATGAGCACTTTGGGAGTGTTGGGGGGTTCAGTAGCTGTCCTCCAACACATTGTCAAGACCATACTGCCTAAACTATAATAAAAATAAATTTAATCGCAGAATAGGACCCACATGAAGGGCTGGGGGCTGAACAAAAATACTTTATAGGCAAGAGATAATCTTGATATTTGGTCATTATTTACTCACTCATATGAGTATCTTTTGGCATTTGATCCTCATCTGCAAAGGCAACAGGAATGTATAGATTCATGGCCTAAACTTCTTGGCCCACGTTATTGCCCCACAACCCAGACTGCCATCTGCTCTGCTGTATTTTGTTTGCAAGTAATTTTACAAGATGAGTAAGTCTTAGGGTGGCAACGGAAATGTGGAGTTAAGACTAAAATTCAGGTTCATATCACTTTAAAAAATTAATTAACTTTTCATCAGCTATCTCATTTGTCTAGTGTCATGGAATGACAGAAACTTACCTTCTCTTTTCACCCTATGTGTAATTGTCACTGTCCCACTGCCAAAGTTTCAGACCATCCCAGCCATGAAATGAACCTGTTTCACATTCTTTCCATTCCCCCCCCCCTTTGTCCCATAACAAGTCTAGCTTTTAATGAATGTAGGAGTTAGTTTTGCCCAATTTGTCAGCTTGCTTATTCTTCAACACTTGGCCAGGTTTGTTGGAAGAAACACTACACTGAATAGGAATTCAGAGGACCTGGTTCTATAGTGAACATTCACTTATTGATTGAACCCCAAGTACACATTTCTTCTGGCCATCTTTTTCTTTAAAGGTTATCTTCATCATGTAATTCATGGATGAGAATCGTGGAGTGATATCCCGAGTACTCCTGCATCTAATTCTTACCAGTCCCTATAATTAAACCTCAATTCTGTTACTAAAAGGACTCCGACTCTCAGAATCAAACCAATTCTTCTTGAGAACTGAGAATTGAAACTTTCTGGAAACATGATTTTAGATCACATCTTTACCTTGTAATAAAGTCAGAAAAAAAAGCTAGATAGAAAAAATCAAGACTCCAAACTCCAGTTTTAAATTTAGTGACTTGGATTCCTCACTCAATACTTGAGTTTCTGATAACCATCATCTGAGACTAATTTTTCTTAAATATCCTGGCTTTCTAAAAGCCTCCATTCTGACTTACAGCAGTAGTGAATAAAAAACATAGTACCATAAGTGCCCTGCAACCAAGTTCTTAAGAACAGAATCTCAGTCACTACCATATTTCCATAATCTAAATCAATGCCTAAGACATAGTAGACAATCAATTAATATTGGTTAAAAAAATCAAATGGATTTTCTCTAACTGAAATCTGTTGGATTCACAACTGAGAAACTATTACTTTAGGAAAATAAACACAAAATAGGACAGTGTAGTGCCCTGCAGATCAATGTTGTTCTATATTGAAATTGCATAACTATCCCTTCTGCTATTAATTCAGATAAACCAATGTACAAATCTTAGTCCTCAGAATTTATTGGAATGACATTCAACTCAAACCCAGGTGCTCCTCAGGTTGGATTGAAATTGGCTTTGGAGAGGTCACTAGAAAGTGTGTGAACTGGGTTGAGCCAGATGGCCAACTCATACCTTGTACCACATAGTACATTTTTTCTTGAGATTTTTTTAATTTATTCTTTTTTAATTTAGCACATAACCAGTGGCACTCAGAGAGTACTCTTTACTCTGTGCTCTTGCTCAGGGATCACTCCGGCTAGGGTGTGTGGGGGAAACTTAGAGCCCCATATGTGGTGCCAGGGATCAAACTTAAGTAAGTCTTGTGCAAGTCAAGTGCCCTAAGCACTGTGTTCTCTCTTCTACATCAATAACTGATATTTTTAACAAACATTTATTTAATTAAAAGTGAAGTTATCATTTGATATTTTCCATATGGCCATAACATTCTTCCTCATAGAGAACTATTTCATGCCTTAACACTGAGGTGTCTGGAAAGGCTTTCTTTTCTTTAATTTTCTCTTCTTTTTTCTTTATGAGTCACACCCGGTGATGCACAGGGGTTACTCCTGGCTCATGCACTCAGTAATTACTCCTGGCAGAGTTCAGGGGGCCATATGGGATGCTGGGAATTGAACCCAAGTTGTCTGTGTGCAAGGCAAATGCCCTCCCCACTGTGCTCCAGCCCCTAGAAAGGCTTTCAATACTGGAAATGGACTTTATTCACTCCGTTTTATTCTCTTCATGTTTAGATTAGTTGCCCATGTAGCTACTTACTGTGACAGCTTATCAAGGGTGAAATTTTATATGGTTTCCAGATAGCCATAATCGTTGTCAAGTCATGTCATATGGATTTTGAAAATGTTCCAAAGGAAATAGGTTTTCAAGTAGTTGTAGGGCATGTTAAACTTTATTGATCTACCAATACTCACAAAGAGAAATCTTTTATGGAATAGCAATAAAGTAATAAAATACTATTTTTACTTTGGTGAAAAATAGATCAGACATTAACTTAAACACAAAGGGAAGGAAGGTTTGCTCCCTCTTTAGAGTGTCATAAAATGAAGTAGCCTTCTGACAATTCTGATTACATTGGCTTTTAAGTAGAAGATGACAATGATAGGGAAAAAAGGCACATGAACCGGCATGGCAATATTTAAAGGTTTTGTGCACAGAAACATCAAACAAAATTATGCTATTGGGACAAAGAGAAATAGCATGAATGGCACACATGCTTTGCATACAGCCTGGGCCTGACCCCAGGCACTGCATGGTTCCTTGTCGGCCACCAGGACTGACTCCTAGACACTCAACTGGAATTATTGGCTGAGTGAGCTCTGAGCACTGCCAAATATAATGCCCTACTGCCCTGCCTCCCCCATCCGCCGAGTAAAAGAATGACTGTCAAATTTGAGAGTCCAGTTTTTCAGTTCCACAAAGTGATGAATTGTCTTGAGTAAAATCCCCAGCCAACTGTCCATGCATAATGAAGTTCTCTGGCACAGTATCCAATGCACTTTAGATTTGCCCAGGAGATTTTTTAAAAATTCTCTTATACCTATGCTACACCTGCAGCCAATTAAATCAGAATCCTGGGAGATTGGTATGTTTTAAGGAGCCCCCAGGTGATTCTAATGAGCCAAATTTAAGAATTCATGACCTATATTTTTGCAGCCTACTCATATCTTCTTATCACATTGGTTCTTTCATTCAGTAATTACTCACAAAGAAACTACCTCTATATCATGTCAGTGTACTAAAAAAATGAAAATATTTAACAAGAACAACAAGCAGTAAAGAGTACTATCTTCAAAGAAATGAAAGATTTAAAGAAGAAAATCCAATTCATGGTAATAATAACTATAATAGAAAGTACCTTGTGTTAATTGCTTACTGGATACCCTAGACAATACTCAGTGTTGAACATGGATCCACTGCATTCAATCCAATTTACTACTTCTATTGATGTGGAGGACTCAGTGCCAGGCTGTTTCCACTCAGGGAGCCCCAGAGGATGGCAGGTGAGAGCCCTCCCTGCCCCAAGGTATCCAGCCCCAACAACTGACCTCCACTACCAAACCACCACCAACCTCCAGGACACTTTCGGTCCGTGCAGTCATGACACATCATGGGACACTTCCTACCCATTGCATTGTCCACAATTACCACACCATGTTTGATGGAGTTCAGACAGTAGGCAACAGACTATATATATATATATATATATATATATATATATATATATATAGTCCCTGCAAGCTACCGAGAGTATCCTGCCCACACAGCAGAGCCTGACAAGCTACCTGTGTCATATTCAATATGCCAAAACCAGTAACTGTAACAGGTCTCATTTCCCTGACCCTGAAAGAGCCTCCAATTGTTGGGAAAGACGAGTACGGAGGGGCTGCTAAAATCTCAGGGCTCCTTTGGAGGTGGTCCATCGAGAAGATGGCATTGCCCTTAGAGGTCTCCTTAACCCTTTTTCTATGTTAGGTCACATATTTATTTATATGAAAGAATATAATACAATTAAAGACTTTACTTGGAAGTAAATTTTGTCGTTCACCTTTCAAAATCTCAATCTAGACTATAGAAACTATCTTTATATGTTTTAATATTGAAGATCAAACTATTGTGTGCCATTTATAATTTTAAATAAAATGTTATTCAATTAAAAATCTCAGGGCTGGGATGAATAGAGATGTTACTGGTGACTGCTCTTGTAAATTGACAAACACTGGGATGACAGTGATACAGTGACAGTGATTGATGTGGACTCTCAGTTTCAGAGAAGTTTTGTAACTTAACTGCTAAAGCAATATTTTTCTATATACATAGATAGGGTTCACCCTAAGAAGCCCATCTCTTAACCATATATACGATGGAGGAGTGGGTTAAAATGCTACAAAATCCCAGAATAGGAAGCTTATCACTAAGTCAGAAAAGGAGGATGTTTGTAAGTGCCTCATGAAAAATGAAAAATGTAAAAATTTATGTCCAGAAACAGAGAAATGGATAAAGAAATTTTGATATACACACAATGGAATACTAACCAGGCACTAGGGAAAAAAGTCATTGAGGGCACAAAATTTTAGATGGAATTGGAGGGCACCATGATGAGTGAAATAAGTCAGAGGCAGAAAAAAATTGAGATTGATCTGACTCATCTGTGATATAAAGAGTAACAAATCAAGGATATGGATGAAACCAATCAATAATGAACATCAAATACCGGAATACTGACCTGAGAGGGCCAGGTTAGTGGCATGGGGAGAGGAGAACTGGTAGGCTGTGAAGTAAACTTAAGTGGAAACTTATGTGGGGGGTGTCCAGCACATGGGTGGTGCTAAGGGAGGTAACAGTATGCACCAAAACCGTAACTGTGAATTAACATGTAATGGGGAAGGTTTGGAGAGAAGGAATGTTGGATAGGAAGTGACATAAGAACAGAGTGAAGGTCATGGACCTGCAGAGGCAGGGGTGTGCAGTAACTTTTTAGATCAACACCAGAAGTTTGAACATTATTGTCACTCTATCAACAAACCTATAACCAAAACAATTTTGTAAGATTTTTATCAGGAGAAAAATTAAGTTATACTATAAAAGACAAAAGAGCATTTCTATATGCGGAAGTTATGTCAGTATTGGAGCAACATACAATTATTTGTATGATGGTGAAGCTGATGTTAAGAAGAAATTTGTCTATGGTATGCCTTTTACCTTTGCCATAATTATTCCTGAAATTTAGGAATAAACATTCTAAACAAGTAGCTCATGTAGAATGGCATTGACCCTCAATTATGACTAAAACATAGTAACTGACACTGTACTTACCAGCTCCTCATTGTTTAGTGAGGTTCTGATCACCATTGCCAGAGAGAGTCCAGACTTCCGGGCAGCCAGGGTCTGAAATAAATGGAATCAAGTAATGGATACAAGAGGTGAATCAAGACCCTATTGCTCGACAGATAGTAGAAATGCAAAATAATCTTTCTGGATATAAAAGATAACTTTGGGACTTAGAGCTCTTGTCAGGCACGCACAAGTATGCAAGTTCAAAGTCAGTGTCATCAACAAGTGCTCACAATGTCCTGATGGCTCTGCTATATAGGGACCCTCAGTGATAAGGGGCCAGGAACACGACTCAGGGACTTAGAAAGCACTCAGGCTAAGCATAAGGTATTAAGTATAATCATAGAATCACTCATACACTCAACAAAAAACTTCATTTTCCCCCCAAGGTGGTCATGGATGAATGCCTTCATAAAACAAGACTACTCTCAGTTGGTCTGTGTGTGAAGCACACTGGTTCAGTTTTGTCAGTTTTCACAGTTCTTTGGAATAGTCTGCCACATATATAATCAGGACATGTTCTTACAACTGCCAATTTTTATCAGCTGGGAATCAGGAGAGACATATTTGTTTTTTCACTCAGTAAGGGTAACAGAAATTTAAGATAAAAGCCAGGTCTCCATGGATTCCCCACTGAAAAATAGAACCATTACACTCTTGCTATCAGAAATATATGCAGTCTAATACACCCAACAGGACTCTACAGAACTTTGAAATTCAGACCTCTATACAGTAATATTAAATCTGTTATCCCATAAGGAGGCCACAATGGAGTAGCTTATCAAGTCTGAAGCATAGCTTCTTGGAACGACAAAGCCAAGCATTCAGAATTGGAACAATCTTGAGCAAGCACTCTCTGTGCAGCTTCACTCCCACTGTGTAAACCTAAAATTATGTTTGTGTTCTATTTTAGTCTGCTTCTGCACCTGTTGTAGACACAATTTGGTTTGTCTTTCAGAAATGAACTAGAGGTTGAATTCTCAGACAACCCAAGTTTTCTTATATTTTTATGTCTGATTTTTAATTCCCCATATGTTCTGCTTTTTGCAAAGCATGAGTGCAATATATATTTGCTAAGAGTGGTAAAAATACAACACAAATCAATTGAAAAAAATTCACTCACCATGGCCTGAAGATTCCAAATGCCAGAGGAAGCAAAGTACAAATGATTAGACAAATAAAAAGTGAAGAAAAAATATAAAATGCTTAAGAAACCCAATACTCTGAAAAAATTGACTGCATAATGGCAAAAATCTCAACTAATTATATGAATGCATCATGCATTTAAGTATAAGGTCCTTCTAGTAAAAAATATAATCTTACTGATTTAAAAACAGAGATATGAACTTCAAATAAAGGTTTTTGTAGCAAAATATAAAATAACATATAATAAAATTTGTCCTTTCTTGTTGTAAAAAATTTCTGCTCTCTGGGAAAACTCATTTTTATGTCACAAATCATTTTGTAAAAGTCTACAAAAAATGTGAATACATTGTAGGTGATAGAAAATGCTCTTTTACATCAATGAGTTTATTTTTTATAATGTGTATAAAATTCCTTACAGTTCTAGGTTATTTCTGGCACAATTCAAAATTGAATACTTTGAGTATACAAAGTAATCTTTAGTGTTAATAGAGATTTGGTGACTTGGATACCATGGTTTTCTTTAGATGGTAGAATTACTTATTAATTCTGCTAGATATGATCTTTTAACTTAATTTAAACTTTTTGAGTGTGAGTTTCCAAGTAGTTCTAAAGCCTTTTAGGGCTGCACTGGTATGTGGGTGAGGAAAAGGGTGCCAACCACATGGTGCTGAGGTCAATTCTGGAACCTCAAAAAGGCAATATATGGTCATCATCTAATGAAGAAATAAGGGGTAGGAGCATCGCCCAGAGAGCTGGAGAACATGCTTGACATGAATCAGCTTTCCACGGTAGCCAAAATACTGCTGTGAAACCATTCTATGAAAAAAGAATTAGTTAATATCATCTGCTTGTTTCATAAAATATTAAAGTCACTGGATTAAGGGATGTTAAAAAAAAGTCTTAAACTGTTCATTGATATGGTTCTCATTAATAATGCACCAAAGCCCAGTTGTAGAAGCCAGATTAGCATGCATTGCAACCATTTTCACTTAATTACAGGGTCCTTTGCTGTCTCAATAAATATTAAAGTTCAGAATTATTTCCTCTACTTAGAAATCTTAAAAAAAATATGTTCTGCTTAGTAGAGTTCAGATTCCTAATATACATATAGTTAGACACCTAATGGGAAGGAAAATATGTCGTCTTATGAAAAGAAAAAAATATGTAATCAAAGAAATCTAAAACTTACCACATCTCGTACAATAGGCAAGGTTTTTTTCCGGCGGAGATCAGGCATACTGTCAATGCCATAAAGACCCCTTCCAGCCCTGACAACAGGAGAGAAAAAGAGGAGCATGATTTTAGTAGATAACTGGCTTTCTGTGTATAAACCTTCTGTTCACAGTAAAAAATATGAGGTAAATTAAATTGTTAATTAAAAAAAGATTAAACAATAAGGAGATTAAAAGTCACTGTTATTGTTTCACTAACAAGGTGGCAAAGATGCAAGATCCTGGGAGCTCACCAAAAAAGGAGAAAGACTATATCTACCACACCCAGTTTACCAGACCATTTGGATAGTTCTAGGTAATTGTAGATAATCTAGATATTTGTAGACTTCTATACTGTGCTCTTTCCCTTTTTGTATGACTGACCGAAAAATTAACAACACCATTAGGTGTGTGGAACTTTGTGTTTTCAGGGAAAAAGAAAACGTGAGTAGGAGAGACAGTAATGGAATTTAGACATTTTGCCTTGGATGTAGCCAACACTGGTTAATGCCCAGAATAGCTTATAGTACCACCAATAGCAGTCCCTGAGCACAGAGTCAGAAGCAAGCCCTGAGCACTCTTGAATATAGCCCCAAAATAACACACACACACACACACACAAACCCACACACACGCACACACACAAACACTCACAGAGAAATGAAAGATAAAGAAAAACAAGCAGTTTTTGTGGAAGTATGATTTGACTTTACAGGTAAAGAAACTATTTTGGGGGGTCCTGAGATATACACCAGGGTTAAGGCACTTCTCCCATCTGTGGCCAACCCTACTTTGATCCCCAATATCACATTGGATTTCTGAGCACTGACAAAAGTGATTCATGAGAACAGAGCCAGGAGTAAGTCCTAAACATTGGCAGGCTTGGCCCACGCCCTGCTCAGAGAAATTATCTTCATTATAAAAATATAAAACTTGTGTGCTTTATCATAGATTAAAAACCCAAATCTCAACAAACAATAGGCAAATTTAAATTATTAGGGATAATAATTAAATCAGAATTTCACTTATCTGAATTTATCCCACAGATAAATTTATAAGATTAAAATAATTTGTTGTGAGGTGACAGGCACTCTCCTTGTATGCCACTGACCACATGTGAATCCCTGGTACTACATGATTCCCAAGAAAACTAAAGGGCCATCAAGCATAGAGTCAGAGTAGCCCCTGAGCACCACTGGGTATGGCCCTAAAACTTGGCACCCCAGTAATAATTTGTTGTATGGGGGCACATTGTAATTTTTTTTGTTACAGTAATCTAAATATTCAGTAGAAGGATAAATAATTGAATTATGGGCTGGAGTGATAGTACACCGGGTAGGGCGTTTGTGTTACATGTGGCTGACCAGGGTTTGATACCTCCATCCCTCTCGGAGAGCCCGGCAAACTACCGAGAGTATCCCGCCTGCACAGCAGAGCCTGGCAAGCTCCCTGTGGTGTATTCGATATGCCAAAAATAGTAACAACAAGTCTCACAACAGAGATATTACTGGTGCCCGCTCGAGCAAATTGATGAACAATGGGAGGACAGTGCTACTACAGTGCTACTACATATTAATGTATATAATGGTATAAATATGATAATTAGATGAACTTGTTTAAGTATACTTAAGTATTTGAAGGCTATTTGAGCATTTAAGCTTGAAGTGTTTATTTAACTATTTAAATAAACAGAATACAAACACAAATGAACTTTAATTTAATATAATCTCATCTTGTCATTTTGACAGCACTAATACTTCCAATCCATGAATAGATGATGTGTTTCAATTTTCTAAAGTTCCCCTGTTACATTTTTTAGTAGTTATTCATGGTTCTTTTTGTGTGTCTTTCACTTTTTGTTATGCTGATTCCCAGGTAAATGATATTTCAAGGCACAATTATGAATGGGATTGTTGGTGTTTTTGTTTTAAATTTATTTCTCTTTCTATTTCATTATTTGCATATACAGAAGTCATAAATTACTGTATGTTTATTTTGTAACCTACTAATTTCTGTACAAGTCTAATATGTCCAGGAAGTTTTACTGTGGAGGCTTTAGGATTTTCTAAGTAGTAGCAGGTCCTCTCAAAATAGTGACAGTTTAACTTCTTTTTTGATCTGGATGCCCTTAATGTCATTTCTTGTATAATTGCTATGGCAAGAATCCTCAACACTATATTCAACAGTAGTGGTGAGAGTAGGTAACCTGTCTTTTAGCTCAAAGCATTATATAGATTCAATTTTTTTAAGACAGAGGTCAAATACTATCAAAATTTATATGGAGAAATAAAACCCCTGAAAAATCAAATAAATCCTAGGTAAAAGAGAAAATGGGAGGGTTTCTTTCCCCAACATCAAACTATACTATAAATCTGTAGTAATAAAATATGCAGTACTGAAAATTCTCAGGCCAATGGAACAAAATTGAGAATTCAGAGACAGATACTTAGGTATATGGGTACTAATCTTTGATAAGGAAGCAAGTAGTATAAAGTGGAGTAAGGAAAGTCTTTTCAATCAATGGTATTAGGAAAATTGGTCAGACACATGCAAAATAATCCAGACCCCTTTCTAATACCATGCAAAAAAGTCAAATAAAAAATGAATTTTCAATATATAACCTTATTGAGAAAACCATAGGTAGATAACTTCATGATAGTGAATCTAAAATTACCTTCAATTATTAAATGCCACTGGCCAAGCAAATAAAAATAAAATAAACAAATAGAACTGCAACAAACCAAAGAAGCTTCTGTCTGGCAAAATGATGACCAGAAAAGCAAGACACCTCAGGAATGGATAAATATTTGCTAACCATTAATCTGAAAATGGTTAATATATGGGATATAGAATGCACTGATAGGCCTTTAACAGAAGAAAATAAAACATCCCATCTAACAATGGGAGATAGTGATGAACAGAAGCTTCCTCAAAGAAGACATCAGAAGGCCAGAATACATATGAAAAAAATTGCCTGCATCACTTATCATCAGGGAAATGCAAATCAAAACAATGAGATATGACTTCACACCAATGAGACTGACACACATTACAAAGAACAAAATCAACCAATGTTGGTGTGGATGTGGGGGGAAATGAACCCTCATTTACTGCTGGTGGGAATGTTGACTGGTCCAGCCTGTTTGGAAAGCAACATGAAAACTTCTCAAAACACTAAGAACTGAGCTTCTAAACGACCCAACAATTCCACTTCTTGTCATCTACACCAAAAGTTTAAAAATTCTATTCAGAAAAAAAAAAGATTTACACTCTTTTGCTCATTTTAGGACTATTATCAATAGTGATAAAAATCTGAAAACAACAAAATATTCTGCCATATATATATATATATGTATATATATATATATATACAGTGCAATACTACCCAGCTTTAAGATGAAGTAAAATAAATATAGCACTGTAGCACTGTAGCATTTTCCTTCCATTGTTCATCAATTTGCTCAAACGGGCACCAGTAACGTCTCCATTGAGACTTGTTGTTACTGTTTTTAGCATATCAAATACATCACGGATAGCTTGTCAGGCTTTGCCCTGTGGGCAGGGTACTCTCGATAGTTTGCCTGACTCTCCGAGAAGGAGAGAAAATAATATATAAATAAAAGAGAAAGGCTGCAGTCATTCAATAATATGCTATGCGGATGGATCTGGAGACTATTATGCTAAGAGATTTTGCTCGAGCAGGTCCAGTAACATCTCCATTTTGAGACTTGTTACTGTGTTTGGCATATTGAATATGTCATGGGTAGCGAGATACTCTTGGTAGCTTGCCAGGCTGGAGAAAGACAAGCTGAATTATTTGTTTCACATCAGATAAATAAAGAAATACAATAGGGTAATAAACAATGCCCAAATGCAACAGAAACTGAGAACTTCAGTAGGAAGCTTCCAATAAAGGGTGTATGGGGGACAGATTAGAATGGAGGAGGATACTGAGACAATGGTAAGGGAATACATGTGTAATTTTACCTAGAACAGTATCTAGAAGGATACTTGTAAGTTTAATAGCCATAGTTGTTTATGCAAAATGGAGTAGGACAAAAGAGATTTTCGCTGTTGATTTTCAATTTTCAACATTCTTATAAGTATTCCCAATTATTTTTCAATTTAAAGCACTGTCCTCTCGTTGTTCATCAATTTGCTCGGGCGGGCACCAGTAATGTCTCCATTGTGAGAGTTGTTACTGTTTTTGACATGTAGAATACACCCTGGGAGCTTGCCAGGCTCTGGTGTGCAGGTAGGATACTCTTGGTAGCTTGCCAGGATCTCAGAGAGGAACAGAGGAATCGAACCTGGGTCAGCCGCATGCAAGGCAAACACCCTACCCACAGGACTATTGCTTCAGCCCTTAAATTTAAAATAAATTCAAAATCAAAATTCATTACTTTTATGTTTGTCGAAATAAATTTGATACATTTAATTGAAATTTTGTGTCAGCTGTTATGCTAGACAATCAGTAAGGTGTTAAGTTCTCCTCTGCCAACTTGAAGGAAATCTCCTGGGGGGCCTCTAGCTCAAAGTGAGTTTTTGCACCACAAACAACTTTGTCCATACTTTGAGCAGTTCTTTCATTTAAACAGGGTACAAAAGCCAACAAAAGGTTATCAGCACATTATTGAACAGTTTTTCATTGACACAATAATGGCCTCTGTTCTAGCTGCCTAGCTTAGCAGGAATAAACTTTTCTTATTGGGTTTTGTGATAGTCATGATCTTAACTCTAAAAGTCCTAGTTGTTTCAGTAATCAGAAAGGTGATCAAGTACATCAGAGACGTCATGTGAAAAAGAAATACATGGTAAATGCATGGTAAGAGTAGCAAAGCCGCCATAAATAAATTGGATTTAAATTGAGGATCAAATATAATAAGTATAACATATTAAAGCCATTGCATAAGAGTTGGAAGGCTATCTATACTGAACAAATTATACTGAAGATCATTCACTTCATTTCTAAATTCTAGCTGTTATAAAAATTTAAAAAAATACTTAGGGCTGTAGCAATAGCACAGCGGGTAGGCCGTTTGCCTTGCTTGCAGTCAACCAGGGTTAGATTCCCAGCATCCCATTACCAGGAGTAATTTCTGGGTGCATGAGCCAGGGGTAACCCCCGTGCATCGCTGGGTGTGGCATCACCCCCCAAAAAATACTTGTGGGTGATCAAAGAAGAGAAAGGAATTAAAATTAATGGAAGAAATGTTTGGTGCTCACATGGTGCCAGGAAACTGGACTCCTCCATGCAAAGAAGTGCTCAGCTCAAAGACCTGTTTATAACACCTGCACTGTCTTTTAAACTTGAAAAAATCAATTTTGCCCAAATTTTGCTAGCTAGTAGTAAATGTGTGTATATATTAAATATAAATATATATAAATATTCACACATACATATATAATGTATATACCATTTCTGTTAAACATATTTTAAATATGTAATAGAATTTTCCTTATGATCAGTTATTTACATTATATGTTTTATTCATAATTTAACCCTTTTCAGCAACTATTATTTTCTATTAATGTTAATACTGAATGATATTTATGTCTGTGTAATTGAGGATCCCATTCCCATTAACTCATGATTCAATTCAGCCCCAATCCCTTTAAAAAATGGTACTTAGTTTAGCAAGGGCTGGAGTAATAGTACAGTGGGTAGAATGTTTGCTTTGCAAGCGGCAAACCAGGATTTAATACCTGGCATCCCCTTTAGTCCTCCAAGCCTGCCAGGATGATCACTGGGTACAGAAGTAGGAATAAACTCTGAACATTGCTGGGTGTTCCTTCACCAAAAATAGTCAAAAAAATAATAATTTCAGAACTATTCTACTAATTTTTATAAAAATAAAATTAACCCAATGTCATTTTTCTGAAGAATTAACCTGTATATTTTGTAGATATTAATGTAAATAATAGCTGGAGCGATAGCACAGTGGTAGGGCGTTTGCCTTACAAGCGGTCAACATGGCCAACCCAAGTTCGATTCCTCCACCCCTCTCGGAGAGCCCAGCAAGCTACCGAGAGTATCTCGCCCGCACGGCAGAGCCTGGCAAGCTACCCATGATATATTCGATATGCCAAACACAGTAACAACAAGTCTCATGATAGAGACGTTACTGGGCCCGCTCGAGCAAATGCAAATAAAATTTCTTTTTAAAAATTATTTCACTATGACACTGTTTTAGTAAATACCTAAAAGGTAAAATATGAACAAAATAATTAAGTTATTCCAAATTTCTCATTCAGAGCCCAACTTTCTAGAGTTGCTCTTCACCTAAAAATTGTTAATGTATGGGATTTATCTAAATTATTATTCTGTAAGATAAAGTTTTTTATTTTATTTTTAATTTTTATTATTTTGTATTTTTACATTATACATATTATTCATAACTTGACCTCTTTTTAGCATCTATTCTTTCCTATTAATGTTTAATATTGAATGATATTTATGTCTGTGTAAGTCTGTGTAATTTTTCTGCATTATTTTTTATTTTTCCCTAAGAAATATTTTTCTCTGATGCAAAATTTGACATGAGTGTGCATTAAACCTTAACATAAAACACCAAAGCAAGCAAGCAGGACTGATAGATGTCATTATGTTTTATTTATTTTTTTTAATTTTTATTTAGAAGATTGCAGTTGTGCTACCCATCCTTGGAAGTAACAGTCAAACTTTTTCAAGGACACTTTCAACTAAGTTGGTAAGAATAAAGGTAAGAATAAAACTGTAATAGCAGCTTGACTGCCAATGCTTTAAAGACATCACTAGTTATTAAGATGAATCTCAATTTGCTATAAGATGTAAAATTAGATATTAAATATTAGAGTGATAGTATACTGAGTATGGTGCTTGCATAAAAATAGGTATTGTGCAACCAATTAAGTATAATAATATAGTAATCTAGTAATCTATAGACCGCCCCCCCATACACCCCTACACTGCCCATTCTGGGTCTTTTTATTTTTGCTAAGCTGTTTGATTTTTTTTTAACTTTTACTAATTTTTTTTATTAGTGAAACACCATGAGGTACAGTTGTAGATTTACAATTTTTTCTGCTTGGGTTTCGATTATACAATGATCAGATACCCATCCCTCCACCAGTGCCCATTTTCCACCACCATGGATAATATCCCCCCCACCCCCATCCCCCGCATCCCCCCCTGCCTCTGTGGCAGGGCAATCCCTTGTGTTCTCTCTCTCCTTTTGGGTGTTGTGGTCTGCAAAAGAGGCATTGAGTGGCAAACATGTTCAGTCCATAGTCTATTTTCGACAAGCTGTTTGATTTTTTGCCTATTTTCAAAATTGCCAATAAAGTCGCTTTTCTAGAAAACATATCTAAAAATGTCATTTTTCATACTCAAGATTACTTATTACTTAAAAGATATATTACAAACCCCTTTCTACTCCAATAAATCCTGGTGGCTTCTTCAATTTCTTATCTTAGGATTCTTGCTCTGCTTGTACTCCTGTTAGATCCTGGGGCCATCACACCATTCTCAACCTGTCTGATTCTCTGTGCTTTTCTCTCTGGAAGCTGCCTTCACTGCTTCAGAGACCACCATGGCCTAAGGTTTACATATTTCTGAAATGGAAGCTAACATAACTAGTGATTTTATAAAGTAGATGGAATTCCTCCCATCTCAACCAAATAGAGTTATTCAGGCCTTTTGGCACATGAAAAGATGCTCTTCATCACTAATCATCAGGGAGATGCAGATCAAAACAACAAAGAGATATCATCTAATGCCACAGAGACTGGCCAACATCCAAAAGAACAAAAACAAGCAGTGCTGGTGTGGATGTGGGGAGAAAGGGACTCTCCTTCACTGCTGGTGGGAATGCCGACTGGTTCAGCCCTTTTGGAAAACAGTATAAACGATTCTTAAAAAACTAGAAATTGAGCTCCCATTTGACCCAGCAATACCATTTCTGAGAAAATATCCCTGATTGCCAAGGCATCGAAAATCAGATGGGCCAGACACATAATGCGATTCAGAAACATCTGATGAACTAGAGCTGTTACTGAAGCTGGATTCCATGGAACGTCAAAATAATGCCTGGCCAGCCACCTAGGAGATGGTCAGGCTTCCTCATCAAGACCCTGAATGAACAATTTGAGGGTCTCCGTGTTCCTGGAGTGAGCAGATGCTGGGCTACACTAGCTCACAGGAGGGGTGAATGGAGACATTACTGGTGCCTGCTCGAGCAGATCAATGAGAACAGGATGACAAGTGATACAAGTGACATCCCAGAGAGGCAAAAAAGTATAGTAGAAATGACATCTGCACTTGTGTGTTCATTGCTGCAATAGCCAAAATCTGGAAAAAAACCCAAGTGCCCAAGAACAGATGACTGGCTAAAGAAACTTAAGTACATCCACCCAATGGAATACTAGGCAGCTATTTAAAAGATAAAATCATGAAATTTGCTTATAAGTGGACCAACTTGGAAACTATCTTGTTAAGTGAAATGAGTCAGAAATAGAAGAACAGTCATAGAAAGATTGTACTCATCTGTGGAATATAAAGTAACAGAATAGAAAATTAACACCCAAGAATAGCAGGGATAAGGACCAGGAGGATTGCCCCATGGGTTAGAAGCCGGACTCATATGCTGGGGGAAAAGACAGCTCAGATAGAGAAGGGAAAACCAAGTAAAGGGTGTTGGTAGGGCCCGCTTGAGTTAGGAGATGCCTGCTGAAAGTAGACTATAGACCAAACACGATGGCCACTCAATACCTCTCTTGAAACCCACAACACCCAAATGGAGAGAGAACAAAGTGAATGCCCTGCTACAGAGGCAGGGTGGGGGGAGGCGGGAGGAGGGGTAGTGGGAGGGATACTGGGATCATGGGTGATGGAGAATGGACACTGGTGGAGGGATGGGTACTCAATCATTGTATGACTGAAATGCAAACACCAAAGTTTGTAAGTATGTAAATTACAGTGACTCACTAATTAAAAAAATAGATTTATTCAATGCCCGAGTTTGATTCCTCCACCCCTCTTCCAGAGCCTGTCAAGCTACTGAGAGTATCTTGCCCACAGGGCAAAGCCTGGCAAGCTCCCCATGACGTATTCAATATGCCAAACATAGTAACAATTGCCACAATGGAGACGTTACTGGGCCTGCTCGAGTAAAATCGATGAACAATGTGAGGACAGTGACAGTGACAGATTTATTCAACATCAACTCTGTGAATGTTTGGGATGGGCAGAACTATGACTCAGCGAGGAGAGAATCATGTCTCCTATTTTTCATTAGTTTTTGTTTCTTTTGGGGGCTAACGCCCTGATACACTGAGGAAGGGTGTGATGTTGGAATTATGTGCAATACGAATCATATTGTAAAGCACAGAATATCAACCAGTGAAATTTTTATAAATAAATAGCAGTCCTTTATTGGGCCAGAGCAACAGTACAGTATGAGGGTGGTTGCTTAACATGCAGAATTAGCCAGATTTGGGCTACTGAATTCCTCTGAAACCTGCCAGAAATGATCTCTGATTGCAGAGTCAAGAGTAAACCCCAAGTATTTCCAACTGTGAACCCAAAACAAAACAACACAAAAAAATAACAAGCAAGCAAAAAAGTGTCTTTATCCTCTCAATTTTCTAAGCCCTATCACAAAGTAGAAATAAAAAACTCAAAGAATAAAGTTCATCCTAGAACACATCATTCCAGACTCCTATATCTACTCTTCATGACCTCCAGATTAGTTTTAAGCATTTCAACAAAGTATGATGCATATTTGTACTGGAAATTTCCCAGTATCCTCTAATCTACCCTCAATGTTCTCTTTGGAGGTAACGATATTAAGGTCTACATTTTATTGTTCAATAAAACTAGTGTGTGTGTGTGTGTGTCTATGTGTGTGTGTGTGTGTGTGTGTGTGTATATGCATGTGTGAATTTTTTATTTTTTCCCATATAATGTTAAGTAATTCTTGGCTTAAACATGATAAAAAAACTGAATTAAAGTTAATGGCTGTACAAAAAAATTATGTTCAACGGAGTAACACTATTCAATCTTAAAGTCAAGTGCAAATGAAACTTCAATAGTATTCAGCATTTCACATCTCCCATTTCTTGCTCACTTGGGGCATGTGTTAGTAAATTTATATACTGAAATGGTGAAGTTCCCATCTCTTTAGAATGGTTTCTTGGGGCTGGAGGGATAGCCCAGTGGGTAAGGAGCTTACTGTGCATTCCATCAACCCATCTTGGATCCCTGACATCCCATAGGGGACTGGTGCACCTCTAGGGGTAATTCTTCAATGCAAAGCCAGGAGTAAACCTTGTGCATTCCCAAGTGTGGCCCCCAAACCAATAAATAAATAAATAAAAATAAAAGGTTCTGCTTTTTTCTTTCTCTTTTATAGTCACCATCTTGTCCCTTCTCCAATTCATACAGCAATTCTGAGTATCAATGAGCTCCATAAAAGTAGAAAGGAAACATATATTCTCTGAATGCCTGGAGCACAGTATTAATAAGTAATTTTCAATTTTCTTGATTATTCCTACACTCTTCTCCACATTTTCAAGACAAGTCATCCATTTTCAAAATTTTTCCCTGAAAACATTTTTCATGTCTCATTTTGATTTCCTAATTTTTATATTGTCATTATTTCTCGAGTCACAGAGTATTAAAATACTAAATAATAACTAGGGCAAGCTATAAAACTCAAACGATCTAAGAAATGGTATATTCCATTTCAATGTCTGTAATTTAGGGAAATTAAAACTAAGATACAAATAATTAAAAACTTGTCTGAGTATCCAGATTAATTCTGGAAATACTCTGAACTTTCATCCAGAATTTCTCAACCAGGGGCTATGTGGGTCCCCACAATATTTCAAAATGTGATATGGGTGAAAATTATACAAAGACACACTGTAACATGAGACTTAGGATCCAACTCTAGGATAGGAGGCCTCATCAAAGAAATAACATGATAAGGAGTCACAGTCTAAAAAAGGCTAAGTAATACTGCTCTCGCCCATCATCACAGAGTTTCTCTCTTGTATTCTGTATAGACAAGATACATCAAGCTTTGTACACTTTCCTTCATTATATATCATGACCCATATTTAAGTTAAGAGTAGAGAAACACCCCCAACTCAATGGTCTCACTTTGATAGGTAGTTCCTCAAGGCCTGAGGCATGGCTAACCTCAAAGGAAAAAGAGCAAGGAATCACAAAGAAAATCACTTCTATATCTCAGGTGCTGCTCTTCTTTATGGATAAAATAACAAAGTTGAGATATAGTTGTATATTAGCCCATGTAGACTTATTTTAAAGGGTATTGCATATTTATTAGAGCAGAAATAAAATTTCTAATTTTAGTAAAAACAATGGGGGCTGGAGTGATAGCACAACAGTAGGGCATTTGCCTTGCGCACAGGCAGCCCGGCCAAGCCGGGTTTGATTCCGCCACCCCTCTCGGAGAGCCAGGCAAGCTACGGAGAGTATCTTGCCTGCACAGCAAAGCCTGGCAAGCTACCCGTGCTGTATTCGATATGACAAACACAGTAACAAGAAGTCTCAAAATGGAGATGTTACTGGGCGCACTCAAGCAAAATCGATGAACAACGGGAGGACACTGTTCTGTTGGACAGTGAAAACAATAAACAAATTCTAACAACCATTTTTCATGAATTAACAATGGGGTAGGGATGAGTGGATTTTGGGATTATGCAGGTTGAACAAAACATTCAGGTATAGGATATGATGATATTATAGTACCAAGTTTATATTTATTTTTTTCCTGATCAGTGGGGCTAAAGCGATAGCACAGCGGATAAGGCGTTTGCACTGCATGTGGCCGACCCAATCAGCCCAGGTTCGATTCCTCCTCCCCTCTAGGAGAGCCTGGCAAGCTACTAAGAGTATGTCGCCCACACGGCAAAGCCTGGCAAGCTACCCATGACGTATTTGATATGCCAAACACAGTAACAACAAGCCTCACAATGGAGACGTTACTGGGCCTGCTCGAGCAAATTGATGAACAATGGATGGACAGTGCTACAGTGCCTGATCAGTGATTCCTGTTTGTTACTTCTCTCCTCAGTAGCTTCATCTGTTCTCAGACTCTCTGGATATATGATCTGAAGCAAGTCTTATAACTGGCTGTCTAAGTAACATCACTGAATTAGCAAGCAATCGCACCCTCACCCAAAGTTGCAAGAATAGCTTGCTCTGTTCAGAAGTGACTTTAATTAGTTTACCCATCTGTTGGAAAATAATTATTTTGCAACCTATATTACTTTGCAACTTATACAAATACTTAAAAGAATAGTGTCCCAGGAAAGGCACTAGAAGTGAACAGACCCAGTTTTTAATGCCTAAGTACAAATTTTACCTAGTTATCATTACACCCAAATTATTTCATGTATATAACACACATGAAACATGTTGCTACAACTGCCTATATCTGACTTCCCCCCATATTGCAGACACTTTAAAAATAGGAACTGATTTATGAAACATGTCCATATTGATTTCCAAATAGGTTCAAACACTTTAAACTCCCACCAATAGTGGATGAGGTTTTTTTTTTTACCCCATGTCCAGTGCAACTTTTCAAAAAACTAAGAATTGAGCTTTCCTAGGAACCAGAAATTCTACTTCTCTGTATCTACCTTATGGGCTGAAAAACCCTATCCAGAAAATTACATATGCACTCCTATTTTCATAGAAACATAATTCACAATTTGAAAAACCTAGGAAAAACCCAAATATTTCAGAGAAGAGGACTGGAAGAAGGGGATGACTGTGGAGCGAACTTTGAACCAGGCAGGAGCACTCTGATGGAAGGTCTGATGTAGGAAAACTTCTTACACTAATGTAAATCATGGTGCCTAAAACAACAGCAACAAAATTTTAAAGGAACTCGGAGCCCAGGAACATTACTCAGTGGTAGAGCCTCTGCCTTAAATGCATGAAGATGGGAGTTCATTCTTGCACTTCTCTACATCTGTGTTGAACATGATGGTATATATACACACCAGAGAACTACTTTTCTAAAAGAAATGATTAAATCATGAAATTTACTTCTATGTGGCTGGATTTGGAGGTTATCATGCTGACTGAATTTAGTCAGAAAGACAGGGATAGACACACTATGGTAACTCTCATTAAAGAAACATATTAAGGGAACAATAAATAGCCAAAGATAACAGAACTTGAGAACCGATCTACTCTACAGAGTTGAGCTTACAATGGAGGGGAATAACGACTGGAAGATGGTGGGAAGATGGTGGGAAGTGGGGAGGACAGTCTGGTGGAGCATGTCGTATTGGGATGCTGCGTGCAAGAAACCTTCTCATTAACACTCATTAAAAAAATGACACACATACACACACAGAAAAACTTTCCTAAAGGAACTAGCATCCCAGGGAGGTAACTTACTGTTGAAGCATCTGACTTGAATGCATGAAGATAAGAGTTCAACCCTGCACTTCTACATATCTCTGCCAGATGTAGTCTTGTTTCACCTGCATAATACTCAGTATCACATGCTCCATGATGCAAGTACCAAAAACAGGCATATGTATCACAGGGCACTAGGACAATCACTACAAAGCTAATGGATAAAAGTGGAAAAACTAGTATTTGGAAGATAGACACACTCCTCATACATGCTATTCCTTGCATTTGAACCACAGAGCTGCATAGCCCCCTGAACCAAGACTATCTGGCCAAGTTCGTTATTTACTGAGCCCAAACAACCACAGAATGATAGGTCTCACCAGAGAAACTTTACCAGGAATCAGCCTGGAAGTTTTTGGAATCTTTTTTAAACAAGGAACTAGATGAAGCTTACTTTTAATGTGTGATGTTTCATATAGATTTTTGCATATATCAGTATTTGTGTGCATACCACTTTGTAAATAGTACTGTCCTGTAGCTCTGTCTGCCCATTGTTCATCAATTTGCTCGAGTGGGCACTGGTAACATCTCCATTGTGAGACTTGTTGTTACTGTTTTTGGCATATCAAATATGTTATGGATAGCTTTCCAGGCTCTGCCGTGCAGGTGGGATACTCTCGGTAGCTTGCTGGGCTCTCCGAGAGAGGCAAAGGAATCAAACCCAGATTGGCTGCATGCAAGGCAAATGCTCTACCCATGGTGCTATTGCTCCAGCCCTTTGTAAATAAAAAATAATAAAATATACTGCGGGTAGGGCGTCTGCCTTGCACGCAGCCAACATGCCCGACCCGAGTTCGATTCCTCCGCCCCTCTCGGAGAGCCCGGCAAGCTACCGAGAGTATTCGACATGCCAGACACAGTAACAACAAAGTCTCCAATGGAGACGTTACTGGGCCCGCTCGAGCAAATCGATGATCAACGGGAGGGCCTTTACTATGTTTGAAAGAATTTCAATGCTATTTTAGGGAGCACTAATTTTTGATGTGAAGCACTGTGATTTACAAAGTGTTAATGATAGCGTGCCGTGTATGCTACACCCTCAATTCTCCTCCCAGCAGCCCTTATCCCACCCACACCCGCCCTGAAGTCCTTGGTAAGTTTAATTCCTTAAGCAAGTTGAGTGAAGTCAGCCTGGAGAAGAAAGAGATGCAGAATGATCTTGTTTATATGTGGGGCATAAAGAAACAGTATGGGAATGTTCACTGGCAACAGAACCTGAGGGTGATATATAGACAGATCTTTCTAAAGCCGATAAATATGCACTTAGAAGCTTGAGAAATTAGAGATTAAAATGCGTACCTATCTTACTGTCTATTTCATGATTTGGAACAGAATTACTATTCTGACAGATATGCTTCCTTAAAATTTCTGAAACAAATATTTAATTCTCTAATCCAAAATGTTGCTCTTACTGTTCTCAGACCAAGAGCATTTTAACAACTCAGCAAAATTAGGGAATAAATAGAGAATAACCATTGTCTATTTATAACAGGTAAGCCTTTCATTTTCAGAGAGTGTCACTGAATCTGAAATGGAGCTTTATTTAAAAGCACATACTCAGCTGCAAGATAACAACTGTAAGTTAAATAGAGACAAATACATTTATGTTTATCTTAAGGCACAATCAATTCTACTAGTCTCACTTAGTGTCAAACAGAAAAAAACTGTCAAACAGTTCTAGAAACATTTTTGCACCAAATATTTAAAAAAAAAAAAAAGAAAGGTCTAATTAAAGTGGAGGATAGGGATTGGGAACCAAACAACATAAATTTGGAGATTTTGTTTTACTGATAAGAGAAACAGAAAGAGGAATGGCCTTGTATATTCTGCTCAGCTCCTAAAAGGAGCTACTCACGCTTATATAATCAGTAGTATTTTTTCTATGGGCTGTGAGTATTGGGACTATTTTTAAATGATTGCATAGAATTTTCTGGATTGGGGCAAGATCATCTAGTTAAGCGGGCCCAGTAACATCACCATTCTACAATTCTACAAATTCCCATTTCAAAAAGGGGTTTTTTCAGGATCGTGTCTGTAATGCACAGAAGGTGAAGTGTTCTGTTCTGGGTGCTAGCCTGTTTACTGCATGCCCCCGCTTGAGCAGTTTGGGATGAGAAGACTAGCTACTTACATTTTTGAGTTGACCTCATCATGGAGATGACACAAAAAGAATACAGGTCAAGTGTAGTGATAATCTCACACAAGATAACAGACTAAAGGTCAGACTTTTCTCCCAGGTAATATGTGATGGTCACAGAATAAATTTATTCCCAAAATCATAGAATGATCGATTTTCCTTCCCAAAGTAGACTAAAGCATTGAATGAACAGTAATTAGAATTCCATACTTTTAAAGCAGATATTAGGGGGAAAATGAAGCTAATTAGAAATGACTTCTTGGCTTCGATAATCAGGGAACAGTGTATAAAGGAAGAAACATATTTGACCAATTATTATACCATTGTAGTTAAAGTTGCCTCCTGACCTGAATCTGGTTTAGAACCTATTACACACTCATTTAATTTATCTAGTGAAGCAAAAGCAATTCAGACTAGATATACCAATGTGGCGAATCCCAAACACTGAACCATTTCTCTTTTCATATAAAGGTAAAACATTGAGATAGGAAGTGTAAGGTGAGATAGTAGGCATTGGGCATATTAATTCTGTTTTACCCAATGCTCTTGAATAGACTGCATGGCTCTAGAGACCAATTTTACACAACTTTTCGTAGTGCAAGATGCCATAATAACAGCTTAAAATTGGCCATGATGGTTTAAATTAGACCATGAAAACAGGCAAATACCACAAAACAGAATCTTTCCTTACTACCATTCATCAGTTGTACATTCACCTGTGTCCTAAGAATAACATCTCTTGCTGATATACCAAGTAAGGATTCTCTTTAAATTGTCACATGAAGAGTAAAATATATATTTTTATCTGTTTTGGGAGTCACATCCTGCATGGTTCATGGGCAACTCCTAACACAGTGCTCAAAGGTCATTTCTGGCAGTATGTAAATGAACATGATTGAGCTATTTTTCTGACCCAACTAAGAGAATACTATTATCTAAGTACAACAATCATGTAAGTACAAATAGTAAATTAGATATACATGTGAAAATAATTGAATTCATCACTTATCACTTATCACTTAACTTCCCATTAGTCGTCGATTTGCTCGAGCGGGCGCCAGTAACGTCTCCATTTGTCCCTGTCGCGTGCTAGTGTAGCCCAATGGCATCTCTTCGCTCCGGGAACATGGAGGGCCTCAAACCGATCGTTCATGATCTTGACAAAGAAGTCTGACCATCTGGTAGGTGGGCGGCCACGCAGTCTCTTGACATCCCGTGGAATCCAATCAGTAACAGCTCTAGTCCAACGGTCGTCTTTAAATCTCATTACGTGACCGGCCCATCTGATTTTCGACACCTTGGCATATGAGACAGCGTCCCTGATCCTTGATCGTCGACGGATGTCAGAACTCCGGATTCGTTCTCTCATTTGAGTGAAACGTGATATTCCAAGCATAGCTCTTTCTATTCTTCTTTGGGAGACCTGAATGGCGTTCTCATCTTGTTTGCGTAGGGCCCAGGTCTCTGAGGCATATGTTAATGCAGGAAGAATAGTGGAATCAAAGAGATGTGCCCGGAGCCAGAGGTTCTTCGTCCTCTTAGCTATTTCTTCGACGTTCTTGAAGGCGTTCCAAGCTGCTCTCTTCCTCCTACGTAGCTCGGGTGCCAGGTCATTTCTCATGTTGACCTCTCGACCTAGGTACACATAGCTGTTGCATTCGGAGATGGTCGTTCCATTGAGAGCAAATGGGGTGTCAGGAACAAGGCTGTTTCTCATAAACATTGTCTTCGTAAGATTCAGCTGTAGTCCTACCTTTCCACACTCACGGTCAAAGTCGGCCAGCATTTGTGCCGCTTGGCTGATGTTTGGTGTTATTAAAACAATGTCATCAGCAAAGCGGAGGTGGTGTAATTGCCGACCATCTATATTCACTCCCATTCCTTCCCATTCCAGTCGTCGCATGATGTTCTCGAGGGTGGCACTGAAGAGTTTCGGTGAAATGGTATCACCCTGCCGCACCCCTCTCTTGACATCAACGATCACTTCTTTGTAGAATGGTGAGATCCTGGTAGTGAATCCGCAATACAGCTCATGGAGGATCCTGATGTATTGGGCTTGAATGCCCTGATTGGCTAGGGCTTCAATGACCGCTTCCGTCTCAACAGAATCAAAGGCCTTCTTTAAATCAATGAACGTTAAGCAGAGCGGCATCTTGAACTCCCGAGAAACCTCAGTGAGCTTGGTTACCGTGTGCATATGGTCGATGGTGCTGAATCCTTTGCGGAACCCTGCTTGCTCGCATGGTTGCCTTCATCTAGTGTTCTGCCAATCCTATTCAGGATGACTCGAGTGAACAGCTTGTAGATGACAGACAATAGGCAGATCGGGCGATAGTTGCCAATGTCATGGATGTCTCCCTTCTTGAACAGTAGTACGGTCCTGCTGGTTTTCCATTGGGACGGAACCTTGCATTCAGACAGGTAGCGAGTGAAGAGCCGAGCCAGTGTATTGATGAGTACTGACGGCAGGTTCTTCAGGTGTTCAGGTCTGACCTTGTCTGGGCCGGGTGCTGTTTGCTTCTTTACCAACGAAATGGCGTGTCGGATTTCGGAAGGGAGAACGTTAGGAACGACATACCCATCCTGTGGAATTTGGTATGTCGGCAAGTGGACATGGCTATCGAAGAGATTTGAGTAGAAGTCATGGATAATCTTCTCCATTGCCGTTCTGGAGAATGTGATGGATCCATCAGGACGTCGGAGGGCAGTCATCTTGGTCTTATAGTTGGCGAAGGACAGGCGGGCGTTACGAATACTTTTCCCGGCTTCTGCCGCATCTACCAGTACTTCTGCTCTTCTCTCTTTGAGGTCTTCCTTGATCGCATCTCTGCACTGCTTTGCAAGCTCGGATGTTAGCTTGCGGTTGCCTGAGGCATGCGCCAAACCACGCTGGCGAATTAACTCAAGAGTTTTCCAAGATAGGCGACTTTTTGTGAGAATTTGTATTTTCTCAAAATCTTAGTTAAAAGAAAAGTCAGCTTAGAGTACCATAAAGTAAAGCAACTCACAGTTATGACTTCATTTATCTAATTAGTCAAGCTAAATCACATAATTTACTGAGTTCTAGTATGTTCATAGACTGCAAAGTGTTATTGAATCATTAGATCCAAATGCACACTCTGTGAATAAAAAGTAACTTTTAATCTATCTTGTCACAGACATTTGTAGATATACTGAAAGATAGTCACCTATTCCAAAGCGAAGGTAAGATTTTTGCCTGACTGGTATAGTACATATAATGTCGCAGTCTTGGGCAATGTTTTGCTTCTTTTGCTTTTAAAAGATATCTGAGCTCCAAAAATTATTGTAAGTTATGTTAGACTTTGATCTTCCAAGGCCAACCTCAACACTGGTCTCTTGAGGTGAGAGAGATAATATAGCAGATAGGGCATTGTCCTTGCATGCAACTGACCTAGTTTCCACTTCTGATATACCAGATGGCACCCCAGTCTCTTGAGGCATGATTTCTGAGCACAGCTGGGTATGGGAAAACAGCAAAATAAAATAAAAACTGTCCCCCACCCCCAAGTGCTTGAAGGCCAAGAAACTTAATGCAACAAGAAATTGATGCTACATGGGATGCCAGGAGTAGGGAAGTCCTTTGCCTCTGATTATATAGTTTGTCTTACACCATTATCTATGAAACTGGAATAATAACTTATCAGTTAGTAATCAGAGTAATAACACTGACCCCTCATAGTTCTTGACTTACTGAACATAAGAGAATTTTATTTGGGAACTGAAAGAAACAAACTTATAGGAGTCATATGTGACTAGATATAGATAATTATAATCTATTGAATGTAATGTAATTAAAATGTATAAAACTATATCAAATAGTTTATATGGGGAATGTTTTTATCATAAATACTTTATAACTAGAAAGTAATAAATGGTACAGGTTTGACTACACATTTTTGTTAATTTTGGGGGGTCATACTAGCAGATGTCAGGGCTTATTCATGCCTCTGTGCTCAGGGATAACTCCTGGCAGGGACTCTATGTGATGCTGAGGATCTAACTGGAGCAGGCTGCATGCAAGTCGTGCACAATAAGTGCTGCGTTATTTCTCTAACCCTAGCATTGACTTACATTTAAAAAGATATTATGTCATAAATATATGTTTGTGCCTGATAGATGGAAAAATTAATATGTAATGGTGGCAAAGAAATTAAAGAAGTGACTTAACAAACTCAATGGAAAAACTAACACTTGTTTTCTAGACAAAAAAGGTTATTTATTAATAAGCTTTTCTTGTTTAATATAATAAATGATATTAACATTTGTTCAATATTATGAATACCAACTATATGTTTGATAGTTTATTTTTGACTGTATACTTATTCTTTGTCCCACACAGCAGAGCCTGGCAAGCTCCCCGTGGCATATTCAATATGCCAAAAACAGTGACAACAAGTCTCACAATGGAGATATTACTGGTGCCTGCTTGAGCAAATCGATGAAAAATGGGAGGACAGTGTTACAGTGCTCTTTTTCTTTGTAAAAGCATTTCAAGTAATAATTATTTCTATATTGGAGAAGAAAAATTGTAATTCTGAAAATTTATAAATTTGTTTATTGTTAATACAGCTATTTAGAAGAAAAAGTATGACAGAAAAGTATTGGTCAAGTAGTTATGAAATACTGGGTCTTACACATTTCATTGATAAACATATTGATTGACATGTGTCAGACTCGATCTCTGAACCATTTGAGATCATTTATAACAGAGCATAGAATCTAATTGAAAACAATGTGCTCTTAAATCTCAAATAAATATGATAATTAACCCCAAAAAGGAGTGCTGCATAGTACCTTTCATGCTTGGGGTCTCCAGAATATCTCTCCCACCCAGCCCCACACCTCTGATTCTATTCTGAATCTTTTCACTTAAATATCCTATCAAGTAACTAGAAGTGGGCACAGTTAGGGCAACAAGTAGAAGAGTATGGGGCATACAGGAAGAATAGGAGGCAGAAGTATATGAGGATAGAAATATCTGATATGTAGCATCTTGGGAATATTGGCTTTTACCAAAGCAATGCTGGTTACCAAGTAGTCCCAGGGCAAGGCGCTCAGGGTCTGGTAAACTTTCAACCTTACCATGGATTCAGTTTAAAAAAGAAGATGTTTCTTTCTTTAAGATCTTCAATCTAACAGAACATTGATCCATTTCCACTCAACTCTCACATCAGAGTGCACTAATGTATCAGGGCCAAAGTCAAACATAAGTGAAAGATGAATAGTGATTTTGCTTTCACTTGATAAAACATAATAACTTAAAAAGCAATCATTGGTAGGATACATATGCCTTCTTTTAAATCTCATTTCAAATTCTCTTCATATAAACTTTACCAATATAATAAAAACTGTCCTATGGAATGATCTCCCCCGACCACACCTGGGTTCCAAATCTCCCTTATCCTGTTTTCCCTTTGTTACCATTTTCAGAGCTCTTATAATTATGCATTACATTACTATATTCATTTATGTTAATGTTTTATACCTTGTATCATTGGGCTGGAGTGATAGCACAGTGGTAGGGCGTTTGCCTTGCACGCAGCTGACCCAGCCGATTTGGGTTTGATTCCTCTGCCCCTCTCGGAGAGCCCACCAAGCTCGCCTGCACGCCAAAGTCTGGCAAGCTACCGGTGATGTATTTGATATGCCAAACACAGTAACAAGTCTCACAATGGTGATGTTACTGGGCCTGCTTGAGCAAATCAATGGACACGGAAGGTCAGTGACAGTGACAGTGACCTTGTATCATTATAGAATTCAAGTTCTACAAAGAGCAATAGTCTTTGTACTATTCATAGGTGCATTGAAAAATGTTTTTGAAATAAATATTCTGTAACAAATGGATCAGTAAACAACCTTCAACTGTCCAATAAGCATCCATATTGAGCCATTGCTATGTTGTAGGCAGTGTTGTACCTGCTTTTCAAATATTAACTCATTTGGAACACTGGAACACCGAAATCCTTCTTTCACAAGTCAATATACTGAAATTTATCTTGTTCTTTAGTATTTTGTACCAAAGATATCCAATCAGTGGTCAACCCTTGTTGGATTCCAAATCTGGTGTCTAGTTTAAGAGTCAATCTTGTACATGATGTTAGAGGGCTGAGTTCATTTTGTACAAGTAGATGAAAAGTTTTCTTAGCACCACTTGTTGAAGAAGTTTTCTTTGCTCCACGTCATATTTTTTGTTCCTTTAGCAAAGGTGAAATGGTAGTATATTTTAGGGTATGTGTTAGAATATTCAACTCTATTCCACTGATCTGCAGATCTGTCTTTATTCCATTACCCTGCAGTTTTAATTACTACCAATTTATAGTACGGTTTGAACTTGAGGAAAGTGATGCCTCCAGTATTTTCCCCAAGGACTGCTTTAGCAATTCATGGGGGTTTATTGTTTCATATGAATTTTAAAATTATTTGATCTATTTTTTTGAAAAATGTGCTGGGTATCCTTATAGAGACTGCATTGAATCTGTATAAAGTTTTGGGAAGTATTGCCATTCTGACAATATTAATCCTCCCACATGCTTCCATTTTCTCATGTCCTCCTTTACTTCTTAAAGCAGTGTTTTGTAGTTTTCTTTGTATATGTCCTTCACTTCTGTAGTTAAACTGGTTCTGAGATACTTGATATTCCTATGCACAATTATTGAAGGTATAGTTTTTTAATATCTTTCTTCTCTTTCATTATTTGTATATAGGAAAGCCATTAACTTTGGGGTATTTATTTTGAAATCTGATACTTTATCAATGTATTGTTTCTAGGACCTTTGTAGATTCTTTGGAATTTTCTAAGTATAATAGCATGTCATCTGCAAATAGTAAAAGCTTGACTTCTTCCTTTCCTATCTTTTATTTTTGCAAATTTTATATATTTTATCTTCATAAAGTAGTTCACAATAGTTCATTACAAGATAATATTCAAACATCAATCCCACCAATGAGCATCTTCCCACCACAATAAGAGGGAAGTGGGTGAAGATTGTTTTATCTTATTCTGGAGCCATTTAAGCCATATATAAGAGAATACAAGCAAGTATGCTAAAAACAAACAAATGTGTTCTACTTTTGGTATCTAAGTGGTGTAGAGTATAAGAGGCCATGCAGCCATGGAGATTCTGTGCCACTCTTTTCCAGGAGCTTCAGTTTATAGTCTCTGAATCTTGGCCATTTGATGAGATTACATGGCGCCAGGGACAGTTTGTGGGTGTGACTGTCAAGCTACTGAAAAACTGGGGAACTGGGGGAGGAGGCCCAGTTCTGATCTTAGCAGACTTGGAGGTCTCAGTCACGGGGCCCACATACCTGGGTTTTTCTACCAATTCTCACTTAGATGAGGCTCATCCAAGCATGTGGAGGGTGCTCTATAGCATAATGGTGGTTGGGTTCTGGAGGTTTTCAGCTGCCGGGGTTCTACTTGGGGCAGGGAGTGAAACACAACCCACCCCCCTCCAAGGTGCCCTGGTGAAGACAGCCCGGTATGGGGTCAGGACATTTTGTGTCACTTCCTTTCCTTAGGTATCTTTTTCTTGTTTCACTTCTATGGCAAGTACTTCCAGTAGTCTATTAAATAGGGATGGTGGGAGTAGGCACCCTTATTTTGTGCCTAATGTTAGAGGAAAGTCTTTTAGTTTTTCACCATTGAGGATAATGCTTGCTGTGGGCTTGTAGTTAGATGACTTTGACAACACTGAGTAAAATTTCTTTAACTCCCATTTTGTTGAGCTTCTTTTTATCATGAATGGATGCTGGATCTTGTCAAGTGTTTTCTCTGCATCTACTGATATGATCATATGTTTTTATTTTTTTCTTTTATTGATATAGTGCACTATGTTGATTAACTTGTGAATGTTAAACTATCCTTGCATCCCCAGGGTAAATCCTACTTAGTCATGGTGTATGATTATATTGATGTGTTGTTAGATTCAATTTACTAAAATTTTGTTGAGCATCTGTGTTCACCAGGAATATTGGCCTGTAATTCAATTTTATTGTGGTGTCTCTGTCAGCTTTTGGTATCAGCATGATGTTTGCCTCGTAGAAACTGTGTGGCCGTGTTTCTGTTCCTTCAATTTCTTGGAAAATCTTGAAAAGTGTTTTCAGTAGGTTCTCTTTAAAGGTTTGAAAAAAAATCACTAGATAATCCATCTAACCTGGACTTTTGTTTTCAGGAAAGACTTTTGACCTCTACTGCAATGAACGAAAGTCAGATTAAAAGATTAGAAATCACAAATTCAGACCTGAATCCATATGATACATAGAGGAAAATGTTGTCAAAACCCTCCATGACATTGAAACTAAATGGATCGCCAAAGATGATGTTCTCAAAAAACTAGAAATTGAACCCTCATTTGATCCAGCATACCACTTCTGGAAATATACCATGGGGGTCAAAAAACACAGAGCAGAAAAACCATCTGCACTCCTATGTTCATAGCAGCACTATTCACTATAGCCAGAATCTGGAAACAATCTGAATGCCCAAGAATAGACGAATGAATAAAGAGACTCTGGCACATCTACATATGGAAATACTGTGCAGATATTAGGAAGAATGAAGTCATGAATTTTTCCTACAAATGAATGGACATGGAGAGTATCATGCTGAGTGAAATGAGTCAGGAGAAGGTCAGGTATAGAATGACTGCATCCATTTGTGTTATATAAAAGTATGTTTATAGTAGAAGACTAATAGCCATGGCCAGGGAAAACAGGGGTTAGGAGGACTAGTCAATTATTCGAACTAACCATACAAAACACAATTGATATTACAAAATGTGAGTGAGTGGGAGAGAGAGAAGAAGGAGAAGGAAAAGGAGAAGGAGAAGGAGAAGGAGAAGGAGATGGAGAAGGAGAAGGAGAAAGAGAAAGAGAAGGAGAAGGAGAAAGAGAAAGAGAAGGAGAAAGAGAAGGAGAAGGAGAAGGAGAAGAAGGAGAAGGAGAAGGAGAAGGAGAAGGAGGAGAAGGAGAAAGAGAAGGAGAGGGAGAGGGAGAGGAAGAAGAAGATGAAGAAGAAGATGAAGAAGAAGAAGAAGAAGAAGAAGAAGAAGAAGAAGAAGAAGAAGAAGAAGAAGAAGAAGAAGAAGAAGAAGAAGAAGAACAACAACAACAACAACAACAACAACAACAACAAAAGTACCTTCCATAGAGGAAGGCATGTGTTGGGAGGTGGGGGAGGTGTGATGAGAGGGAACCTGTGAACACTCATGCTGAGAAATGTACCCTGGTAGGGGACAGGTGTTGGAATATGTATGGCTGAATTCATGTCATGAACAACTTTGTAAGAGTCTAACTCACAGTGATTCATTTAAAAAGTTTAAAAACATCAATGAGCAATCAACAACGAAAACCTTGCCCCCCAAAAAATGATCAAACACCAAGAAAATGCAAGCAAATACTAAAAAACTAAAAAGGACTTGATTAAACTAAGAAGCTTCTGCAGCTAAAAATAAAACAACAAGAACAACAACAACCACAACAGCAAAAAGATGACCAAGATGCAAAGACTTTCCACAGAATGGGTATAATTACTTAACCAATACTTATCTAATAAATAAAGGGTTATAAACAATTTTTAAAAAGCACTGATAGAATTTTAGAGGAACGAAACACCCAAACTCATCAAAAAATGGAGAAAAGAAATGAACAGAAATCTACTTAAAGTAGAAATATAGATGACCCAAAGGCACATGGAAAATGCACTATGTCACTAATACTAACTAATACACTAATCACTAACCAGGGAGATATATATCAAAACAACAATGAAATATAATCTCACACTGCAGAGACTGGCCCACATCCCAAAGAACAAGAATAACCAGTGCTGGTGCGAATGGGGTATAGGGACTCTCATTCTTTATTGTTGGGAATGCTTGTGTGATCCAGCCTCTTTGGAAAACAATATGGACATTACCCTAAAAACTGAATATTGGTCTCCTATTTGACCCAACAATATCACTTCTGGAAATATTCTATGGGGTTACAAAAACACACTGAAGAAATGCCATCTGCATTTATATGTTAACTGCAGTTCTATATAAAATATCCAGAATCTGGAAACAACCCAAGTGCCCCCAAACAGATGACTAGGTAAAGAAATTATGGTACATTTCCACAATGGAACACTAATACATCTGTTAGAAAAAAATGAACTCATGAAATTTTCTTGTAAATGGATGGGCATGAAGAATGGGCATGCTGAGTGAAATGAGATGGGAAAGGAACAGATATAGAATGACTGCACTCATTTGAGAAACATAAGAAAACAATATTGAGACTAAAACTAATTCCAGGAATACGGGGCCAGAAAATCTGGTGAATGGTTGGAAGCTTTCCACAATTCTGTAGGAAGCGAAGGGCAGTAAGTATAGAGAAGGTACCAGTATGACAATGATTGTTGGAAATAATCATGGGGACAAGAACTGAATGTTTAAAGTAGATAAAAGGATACACATAGTAAGTTCTCTGTGTCTGTATTACAAACATAATTATCAAAAGGAGGGAGAGACAGAGAGGCAGAGACAGAGAGACAGAAGACAGGGAGAGAGAGAGAGAGAGAGAGAGAGAGAGAGAGAGAGAGAGAGAGAGAGAGAGAGAGAGAAAGTGCCTGCCATAGAGACAGGCTAGGGTAGAGAGTCAGGAAGGAAACTGGGGACACTGGTGATGGGAAATGTACATTGGTTAAGGGATGGGTGTTAGAACATTGTATGATTAAAACCCAGTCATGAACAACTTTGTAATTGTGTATTTCACTATGATTCAATAAGAAAATTTTTAAAGAAAAGAGTTCATCTTTAGAACTACTGTGACAGTCAGTGGCTAAGTGACTGACATTCATAAAGGTGACCTGAACTACTTTAAGCACTGTAGCACTATCCTCCCATTGTTCATTGACTTGCTCAAGTGGGGGCCTGTAATGTATCCATTGTGAGACTTATTTTTACTGTGTTTGGCATATCAAATACATCACGGGTAGCTTGCCAGGCTTTGCCGTGCAGGCAAGATACTCTCGGAAACTTGCTGGGTCTCTGAGAGGGGTGGAGGAATTGGTCCTGGGTCGGCCGGGTGGGCCGCATGCAAGGCAAATGCCCTACCCACCGGGCTATCGCTCCAGTCCTATTTTAAGAAAAATAAAATATGCTGGAGCAATAGCACAGCGGGTAGGGCGTCTGCCTTGCACGCAGCCAACATGGCCAACCCGAGTTCGATTCCTCCGCCCCTCTTGGAGAGCCCGGCAAGCTACCGAGAGTATTCGATATGCCAGACACAGTAACAACAAAGTCTCCAATGGAGACGTTACTGGGCCCGCTCGAGCAAAATATGCACTGAACATTGTAATAATTTATTTTTTTTAAATGTGCTATTTAATATCCTTCTTCAGATATAATAATTATCTGTACAATTCATTTTGTAATCCCTTTTCCATCAATACTGTAGAAATCCAGTGTGTATATTTTTAGTTCCAATCTTTTTTCTTCTTTACTCCCTCCAACACCTCTCTTTATCACTTCATTCTGATTCCTCCTATTTTTTTATTTGTTGCTGACCGTCAACCTTATTATTATGCCATCAACTAGTTTTCAGTAATACCTCAACAGGCTCATTGTATTATCTGAGAATGCTGCTTCTTTAAGAGGGTGAGAAGGTTTGGACCGTTTAGTCTAAACTTTTATTTAGGTCTCAGGTTATTCTTGTTACTTCAAATACCTTGGGCTTTATTTTTCATTAGAAGTGTGTTATGTTTTAATAACCCCAGCACAATGCTTTATATTGGAAGTTATAAATGTATCCAGAAGTCACCACATTATAGACAATGACATTCGTGAACTGTGTTCTTGCCAGAGTAATTTCATAAGCCCTTGCCTTGCAGTTTCACTATGCTGTAATTTTCCAGACTGTGACTGTTTGACCACAATAAGAGTTTAGTACTTAAATTCACTACAAGTATGTCTATTAGATGCACCACAAGGTTTCCATTTCTACATTATACTTGCTGACAAGTGCCACCAATACCTTTAACACAATTTACTCAGGTCTAGATAGAATCATATCTGACAGATATTTCCCTGGCTGCTCCTGATATACTGTCCAGCTGTGAAGATGATAATGCATTTACTTAGTAATTAAAAATGAAGTGATAAAGTCCTTCAGTACTGTTAGATTTGATTCCTGACCCACGCTCTAGGAAGCATCACTCATTAAACCATGTAAACAGAGGAAATTTAATATTCCAGTTAGCTAGAACCTTTTAGGGATGCTAGGCTAAATTGAACTACTTCAAATAGATGAGATTAAGTACCTAAAGAATTCGATGAGAAAAAGTTTAAGCCTTTTCCACTATAGAAAATATCTTAATTCATGTAAATGAGTTAAAGTTGATTAGGGAAATGGGGTAGGGACCATAAAGAGATGGATTTAGGCATTGCAACAAGAATGTAAATAGTAGAAATACTATTTCTGGACCAAAACAAAGCACTGTAGCACTGTTGTCCCGTTGTTCATTGATTTGCTCGAGCGGGCACCAGTAACATCTCCATTGTGAGACTTGTTACTACTTTTGTTTTTTGGCATATAGAATACTCCAAGGGTAGCTTGCCAGGCTCTGCTGTGCGGGCTGGATACTCTCGGCAGCTTGCCAGGCTCTCCAAGAGGGATGGAGGAATCAAACCTGGGTTGGCCATGTGCAAGGCAAACACTCTACCCGCTGTGCTATTGCTCCAGCCCAACCAAAACAAAAGAAACCAAAAAAATGTTTATCTATGCATATTTTTAGGAATAAATTTTTAAGTCTCTGTAACATACACTCAGGAATAATAGAACTCTTAAAACTTGAAATTTACCACAAACCCCTTCTGTTCTGCATGGTGTAAATATCACTGATTCAGTTATATTCTGATTTCTTAAATTATACTAAGGCTTAATGAAAAGTTATAGATACACCCCGATTCTACAAAAAAAGAAAGAATAGTTCCACTAGAGAAATTTGTCAGAAATATGCCCCATTTTTTTTAAGAGCGTGTTTTCTCAAGTGGTAGTCACGGGTCTGGCACCACTTATGGCAATGCTCTGTGCATTCTTGCTGGAGCCTAGAGCCAAGGTACTTCTCAGACCCAGTGATGCGGCTTTGGCACAGAAGTGCTTCAATTACCAGAATCACACCTGGACATGGGGCATGGAAGCATTCTGTGCTGGAAATGAAACTCAGGGCCTCACACATTTGATCTCTGGGCACTCTTCCAGACCCAACCATGCCTCGTTCAATACAGTAGCACTGTAGCACTGTTGTCCCGATGTTGATTGATTTGCTCAAGCGGGCACCAGTAATGACTCCATAGTTACTGTTTTTGGCATATCGAATATGCCACGGGGAGCTTGCCAGGCTTTGCTGTGTGGGCAGAATACTCTCAGTAGCTTTCTGGGCTCTCTGAGAGGGGCGGAAGAATCGAACCCAGGTTGGCCACATGCAAGGCAAACACCCTACAGGCTGTGCTATTGCTCTAGCCCTAGCATTACTTGGAATCAAATACATGGTACTGTGGCACTGTATCACTGTGCTCCCATTGTTCATTGATTTGCTTGACCGGGCACCAGTAATGTCTCCATTGTGAGACTTGTTGTTACTGTATTTGGCATATCATTACGCCACGAGGAGCTTGCCAGGCTCTGCAGTGCAGGCCGGATACTCTGGGTAGCTTACCGGGCTCTCTGAGAGGGACGGGGGAATCAAACCCAGGTCGGCCATGTTTAATAAAGTACTGGTCAAAAATTTTCAGAAGTAAATCTGCAATTTCTACTGACTTGATGTTTTTGTCACTAGACTGGTGATTGAATTTTGGAAGAATACTATTAAATAGTCCCTTCCTGCACTGTTATAGCCTGTAGAGTGCTCTAAGAAGACATTTAAAGGATATACATGTCAAATCATCCTTTAGTAAATGAGACTGATTCAAAGTTCAAAACCTAAGTGTGTTAGCCCGGCCACTGGTAAATAGACAAGGCATTGCATTTTAAAAGCACATGGAATCAGGGGCTGGAGCAGGGAGGACATTTGCCTTGCATGCAGC
Organism: Sorex fumeus; assembly: GCF_029834395.1. Classification (NCBI taxonomy): domain Eukaryota; kingdom Metazoa; phylum Chordata; class Mammalia; order Eulipotyphla; family Soricidae; genus Sorex; species Sorex fumeus. The sequence goes on along the minus strand of NW_026606086.1, from coordinate 10,808,236 downwards.
CAACCCAGGTTCAATTCCCAGCATCCCATATGGTTCCCCAAGCACTGCCACGAGTAATTCCTGAGCCAGGAGTAACCCCTTTGCAATGCTAGCAGTGACCCAAAATTTAGCAAACAAACAAATAAAAAGCACATGGAGTCAAAGACTCAGCCCCTGCTGGTTATTCTTTCATGCATGTGTATTCCCAGCCCAGCCCACGCATCTTAATTCTTATGTTTTTTTTCTCTGTGGTCTAGGGCAGAGATATTCTTTGAAGCTTTCCAAATTTTCCAATACAGGAAGGAAGAGCAAACTTTTAAGTAACTTTCCCCACTTGAAAACAATATTTTTTACAACTAACCTTTTCACTTTCCACTTTTTCTCCCTACATAGCGGGTAGGGTGTTTGCCTTGCCAAATATTCAATATGCCAAAAACAATGACAGCAAGTCTCACAGTGGAGACATTACTGGTGCCTGTTCAAAAAAAAATTGATGAACACTGGGAGGACAGTGCTACAGTGCTACATATGTACCTTGAGATGAATAAAATTCTCAAGTGTTTTGCTCTATGATTCCCCTGGGATAAGAATTCCTGTGTCTGCACTGATTCACATGTCCTCATTAAATTAACTTACCTTAATTATGTTTAAAAAAATCTCTGCTTACTCTTTCTACCGCCTCCTTTTCTTTCTCTAATCACTATAGTTTTATTGAGTCTTACGTTTTTGCCAGTTTGTTGCTGCGATTCCTATTTCATATGATTGAAATTTGAGAATTGTTTTTCACCCCAATACTTATTTCATAGTATATTCATCTTAAATGATGTTCATTTTTTTCCAAACTCACAATTTTATTTTTTTAAATGTCAGAATGTTATTCCATTGAGTAAGACACCACACTGACTGATTCTGTAGATGAGCATTGAGGTTAATTCCATGTTATTTCTAATATAAATATTTTTGCTTTGATCACAGAATTTTAAAAACATAATACTACTCCACCAAGCATAATTCCCTTTATCATCTTTCCTTACTTGAGATCTTATGTAACTAGATTCCGATGATAGCAATCCAGAGTGCCACTGTAAGTATTGTCACTTGTCACTTGTCATCCCATTGATCATTGATTTGCTTGAGCGGGTGCCAGTAATAACTCCATTCATCCTTGTCATGTGCTAGTGTAGCCCGATGGTGTCTGCTTGCTCCAGGAACACAAAGAGCAGAAAACCGTTCATTCAGGGTCTTGACGAAGAAGTCTGACCACCTAGTAGCGGCCAGGTGTTCTCTTGACATCCCGTGGAATCCAGTTGGTAACATCTCTAGTCCATCAGTCATCTCCAAATTGCATTACATGTCTGACCCATTTGATTTTCGACACCTTGGCAAATGAGACAGTGTCCCTGATCCTCGTCATGCCAAGTCATTCATCATGTTGAGTTCTCAGCCTAGGTACACGTAACTGCTGCATTTGGAGATGTTCATTCCATTTGAGAACAAATGGAACGTCAAGAACTAGTTCATTTCTCTTGAACATTGTCTTTGTGAGACAGTTGCACTCCGACCTTTCCACACTCATGGTCAAAGTTGGTCAGCATTCGTGCTGCTCTGCATAAATATGCTGTAAGTATATTTTTAAAATGTCTTGAGTGCTGTGATTATAAATCAGGACAGTGTAGTTATCATATAACTATGGGGACACTGGTAATAAGGAGATGGTCCATTGGTCTAGGGCAGCAGATGCTCAAAGACTCTCATGTGCTAGGTTGCCCATGGTGCATATGACAAAGTTTATTAGGAAAGGCAATGGTTAAATAGAAGCTAAGAGAGAATGCCTACATGTACTAAACAAGCAGGTGTGGACGGAGGTAGGGCATGGTTATAGCTAGGAAGAAAGAAGCTGCTAGAGCACTGTCCTTATTCTCTAAGAGAGGAAAGTTGAAGTTTTGCTGACACCCAGAGAAGTCTGTTTCCCACATCTCAAACCACCAGCCACATTCAATTCAATACAAATTAATCTATATTATTCTTATTCTTGGAAATGTCAGGTTCCACTGATAACAGCCCATTTCCAGAGAAGTTGGGAACCAGTATACTTCCTGCAGGCCCAGCGACATACAGTGGTGAAGGAGTCGTGCCAGGGAGAACTCCAACACGACGGCATTTTTATCTGTAATACTCAATAAGTGTGATAGAATATAAAGGCCCTCCCGTTGATCGTCGATTTGCTCGAGCAGGCCCAGTAACGTCTCCATTGGAGACTTTGATGTGAATATATTAAGTCAAACTTAGATTTCTCTTTTCTGTTCTTTCATTACTTTTTTCTTATGCTGCCAAAGAAAGCACTCTTTTTTTGGGGGGTGACCACACCCCACTGTACTCAGTTCTTACTCCAAGCTCTGTGCATAATAATCACTCCTGGTGGGCAAGGGACCCTATGTAGTGCCAGGGCAAGAAGCACCCTACAAGATGTACTCTGGCTCCTGGCCCAAATAAAAGTTTGTACAACTGATGGTTTGTTAGTTAGTAGGCCCAAACCAGTGATGCTCAGGCCACTCCCCTGGCTTTATGTTCAATGATTACTCCTGCAAGGCTTGGTTGACCCAAATGGTGTTAAGGATTCAAAAGGGTTGTTGTCAGCAATGCAACTTACCCTACTGTATTTCCAACTCATGAACTTCCATTTTAAATACAAATTTAACTTGGCCATGATACATTGTATTTTTTGATTGTATTTTTATTCATTGCCAATGCAATTTAGTACTATAGTAATTTTTTAATCTAATAGTGTACATGATCTGTATCTATCAAGCTTCTTTTTTAAAGGTCTCATTTTGGTACCAACACTATAGAAATTTCATTAAAAAAAAAGAATTGTATGATGTTTTCTCATTTTCTGGTAGCACTGTAGCACTGTCCTCCTGTCCATCTATTCGAGCAGGCAACAGTATATCTCCACTGTGAGACTTGTTGTTACTGTTTCTGACATATCAAATGCGCAATGGGGAGCTTGCCAGACTCTGCCGTGGAAGGTATATTCTCAATAGCTTGACAGGCTCTCCTAGAGGTATGGAGGAATTGAACCCGGGTTGGCAGCATGCAAGGCAAATACCCTACCTGTTGTGCTATAGCTCCACCCCACATTTTCTGGTAACAGCAAAAATCAATGTAGCATTAGTTCTTCTTGGTCCCTGCACTTTGACAGGTAAAGTCTCTGCAAAGTCTCCTTTTGAAACACCTGGATCTCATTCTCTTGTGATTTGTACTCTGCTGACGCTAAGGACTTAAGCTTTGGGGGTCAGCAGATACTATAGGGAAGGTTATAACTGATATCTGCTTGTCTCCCTGAATTTTCACTCACACATTATCTGAAACTTAACAGGAGTCTCTTTATTCTCTTTCCATGAATTTAAGAGAATAATTTTATATTTGATTTTTTAAGGAAAGTGTTGGTAAAGAAAAAAGATCTATTTTATTTTCTATTTATAAGAGCACTTTTCCATCAGATTTTGTTGAATCTGCTTGGAAACAATATAAAAAATACTTATTGAATTGCTGAATTTGGTATAAACTAAGAAGACCCTATTTGTGAAGGACTAGAAAAGCAAAGTGCATGCTTTGCACAAAGTGCACATTTGCACAATGGCAGGAGCTGAAATGAAATTAATTGCTGCTAGCAATAGCACAGCAGGTAGGGCGCTCGCCTTGCATGCAGCTGACCCAGATGACCCAAGTTCTACTCCTCTGCCCCTCTCGGAGAGCCTGGCAAACTACTGGGAGTATCTTGCCCATATGGCAAAGCCTGGCAAACTACCCATTACATATTTGATATGCCAAACATAGTAACAAGTCTCACAGTGTTACTGGACCCACTCAAGCAAATCAATGAACAATGGTAGGACAGTTCTACAGTGCTATATTACAAGTTTTGTAGTTTTTTTTTAAATTAACTTATCAGAAGTTCATTATAAGTGTACAAGAGTATTTCCATAGCACAGCAGGTAGAGCATTTGCCTTGTATGCAGCTGACCTAGCCAACTAGGTTTGATTCCTCCGCCCCTCTCAGAGAGCCGGGCAAGCTAGCGAGAGTATCTTGCCCACAAGGCAGAATCTGGCAAGCTCCCCGTGACATATTCGATATGCCAAACACACTAACATGTGGCACAATGGAGACGTTACTGGGCCCGCTCGAGCAAATTGATGAACAACGGGAGGACAGTGACAGTGACAATGACAGTACTATGTGAAGTGAAACATCAGGAGAGGAACAAACATAGGATCATCTCCCTCATTTGGTGATAAAGAGAAAAGCTGTAGAAGATTAATGCCCAAAGACAAGAAACACAAAGGGCAGCAGCAGAACTGGTTCTTAATAGGAATCTCCCACAGTGTAGGAGAGCATTGGTTTGTCCTTTCTGCCTTGCTACAGAGAGCTAAGGTTTATTAGATTGCACCCATTCACAGTGCTTCTGGTTATCTCTTTCTTTGTTCTCTGCTTCCCCAACTGATCAATCACCCTTATCTCCTAAACAGACTGACTCTGTTAATTTGTAAATATTGCTTTTCCCTTCTTAAAACCTTTGCATAATTAATTCAGAGCAATGTCCTTTTTGTATAGACACAGAATAACAGTGAATGCTATGCTTTTGTAACTTGGGAGTGAATTGACTCTGAATTATATTCACTCCTGGGCATCTGTGCTCTCCACTTAAGCCTCAATTGCCCTTACTTCCCAGCACCCCAAAAGCAAGGTCCCAGTGAGGGACTGGATGGACCCAAGGCAAGATATGAGCTATCCTGGCAATGAAATGGGCCAAGCTAAAGCACCATAATACTTAAATATAAATTAAGAGCATGGTCATGGACAAATTCTGTCATGATCCAAAAAGTAACAACTAGATTAGGACCCTGCTAGGGTTAGCAAAGAATAATCTGGCCTGAGCACTGGAGTCTGGGTTCTGTAGCGAGAGGACCCCAGGAGAGTCACTCTACAAGCTTAATATACCTCTTATTGTGTCCATACAAAATAACTAATATTAAGAAGTAGAATTAAGATGTTAATTAAGATGTTAGTTAAGTTATTGGACTAAGGAAAGCAGAAAAAACACCCTAAGTGGTATTTTCAGCCCTTGAGCCAGATCTCCTGGCTGCAGCTGATCAGGAAGGGCTTTGATATGTTGATTGTGCTACCCCCAATGTGGGAGGAGTTGGTGAGAGACTAGAAAAAGACCTAGGCGGCAAGTTGGAGCTTGGAGAGACAAGTGAGGGAGACAGGAGGAGATGGGAATGAGGGGCTTAGTAAAATTGGAACAGGCACCTGGGGAGAATGGAAAAAATGGCAACTGATCACCCAATCAGCCTGGCCCTCATTTCCTCCTATCCACCCATGGCATCAGCTATCCCAGGTGGGGAAGCGGCAAGAGAGAGCCACAGGATTCCTAGTCATTTGGTGAATACTCACCACAGTCGGGTGAGAGGGTTAGGACAGGGAAGAGGCCAACAGGACTGATAAGTGGAAGTGGTTAATCTGGATGAAAACTGGGTACTAAAAGGAAGTAAAGTGATGTGCATAAAAATATCTTTGTAATTAGATTACAAACAACAGTGCCTTAAAGGAAAAGGGAAAAGAGCCAAGAGCCTGTCATTAGAAGCAGGCTGGGAGCAGGAGGAAAACTGGGAGCATTTGTGGAGGGAAGGGAACACGGCTGAAAGAATGGGTGCTCAATCATCACAAGACCGAAACTCAATCATGAATAACTTGATTCAGTAAATGTTTTTAAATAAGTATCACCTTTGGCTTCAAATCCCTGAAAGTTTCCCATACTTTGCACTTAAAGCAAATACCACTGCTAGGTAAAGGCCCTGCACTCCTAAATAAAAAAACTCAAAAGCCATAGCAATGAGATTGATCCTCTACAAGAATGGAGACTGAGGATCAAATCATAGAGGATTTTAAATATCCAAAAGAGGAATTAAAATTAAAATAAATTAGACTCACTTTACCCCGGAGGCATGGGGAGAAAACGGAATGGCCCTCAGAGACCTGGGCAGTATGAAAACAGGACAAGAACGCTATTCAGATCACCCAAAGAGGAATGAAAAGAGCTATGCTTGGAGCATCATGCTTCACTCAAGAGAGAGAAGGAATCTGGAGTGCCAACGTCCGTAAATGATCGAAGATCAGGGATGCTACCTCGTTTGCCAAAGCATCGAAAATCAGATGGGTTGGACACGTAATGCGATTTGGAGATGACTCCTGGACTAGAGCCATTACCCACTGGATTCCACAGGACGTCAAAAGATGGCGTGGCCGCCCACCTGTGAGATGGTCAGACTTTTTCGTCAAGACCCTGAACTGATGATTTGATGCTCTTCACGTTCCTGGAGTGAGCAGACGGCATTGGGCTACACTAGCACATGACAGGGTTGAATAGAGGCATTATTGGTGCCCAATTGAGAAAACAAAGGGATGACAAGCAATTACAAGTGATTACCCCTGAGGATCTTCCTTTGAATGACCTGTATTTATTGACCTATTGATTTATTGATACAAATGAGATTCTTCTGTCCTTCCCCCATCACTCTACTATTTATCACAATGTAAAGTTGAGTGTTAAATTTTGTGAGTAAAAACAGGAATCATATACTCTGGTCATCTCCAAAGTCAGTATAATATTTTATAAACTGATTCTACTAACCCATGTTGTATTTCTCAGATCCAAAGTCATCATAAATGGAAAGAATTTAAATACCAGTTCTCTAGACTAAGGAAGTGTTGGTTTAGACGAAGCAGGGGGAAGTTCAGATGATCATATTTGAAAGTCACTAGTCAAATATTATTTTATTAAATTCACTTTTTTGAGGGGGGCAGGAAGGATAAATTACACCCAGCAGTGCTCAGAACTTTCTCTTGGCTCTCAGCTCAAGGATTACCCCTGGCAGGATTCAGGGGACTATCTGGAGTTCTGGTTATAGAACCTGCTCTGTAGTATGCAAGGTAAGTGCCCTGCGCACTGTACTATCTTCCAGCCCCTCACACTCACCCTTTGTTTTCCCCTAACATCTATCATTAATTTTCCTTCTGGAGTATTGCAATGCTTTTGCACTTATAGTAACAGCTTAGATTTGTCTAATACAGACAACTGATATTTTATTCTGATAGAAGATTGATATTTTAAATATTCTGATATTTTATTAATCATGACACAATATTGTTAATGTTAACCTTTATTTGTATTCAAAATTGCTTTATCTTTACCACCACTAAAATAATAAAGGCTTTTCAGTATTTTAACCACTGTCCTTTAGACTTCTTATCTACCTCTCCTTTCAACAGACATCTAAAGGACGTCTAAATCCATTTCTAAATCCAGACGTCTAAAGGACGTCTAAATCCATTTCTTTTCAATTTGTTTCCAACAAATAATTTTCATCCCCTTGCTAGGTTTGACATGTAAGATCTGGTCTTGTCAGGGACTGAAGTGAGGTTAGCTCCACACAGTTTCTTTATCCCTCTATGAATTCTATCCCTATGTGGCTGGTTTTGAATTAAATTTACATCACATTCAGAAAACATTTGCTGTTGACATATATTTTGTGACTTCCACCTTCAGTTATGTGATCACATATGGGGTCATAGTTCACAATTTAAGAAGCTAGGGTTTAGATTATCATAGTTTCTGTGTTGTGGGGAGAGTCAGAGTGATGCTTCACTGAAGTGTTATTCCCAGGCTAAACTACCCTCCTTTCTTCTTAAACTGAGCATAGAATTCAGTCAATACAACTTCAAAAGGCTCACCAATTACTTAGTACCTTGGCCGCTCTCTCTTAAAATTTATCCTCAATCATACTTTCTCTTAGTTCGCCTAAGTTTAAGTCAAAATGTTAGCAAGATACCTTTATTTATTTTGTTTCCTATATTTAGTCAGGCTTATTCTTAATTCTTGCCTTTTTCCTAGATGCTTTTTGCTGACAGAGCTCATTTTTCAAATAGAAAAGAGTTATCTTAAACAGCAAAACAGATGTCAACCTGACACTCTCTAGCACAATGTCTTCTTTTTTTTTTCTTTTAAAACACTTAAACCGCTTGCCGATTCTTGGTTTGTTTCTCCATATTTTTTCTATATTAAAACTTTAGTTCCATGAAAGTGGGATCTTACTTGACTTGTTTGTGACTATGACAGCAGAGTCTAAAATAGCAACTAAAACATTGGGAAAGTTAATGTTGTTTTTTTGATAGAAGAATTTAAAACAATTCCCTAACATTTTGTAGAGAACTTCTGTAACTTCTGAGCAAGGGATTGATATGACAAATAGTTCACATACATACAGCACTTGTGTGAAAATATAATTAGACTTAGAAGAATTTAAAATAGACTGTCTCATAGAAATCACAGTGAGTTACTTCTGAACTGAAGATGTCTCAAAGAATTTATACAGTCATGGAAAATTCTAAGAACATTTACAGTATTTGCAGAATCTTAATTCAAGGAACAAGTGAGTATGGTTGCAAGTACTAGAAAAAATAGCTTCTGTATATGGATATAGAATAAAGAAGAAAAGTGTATTTTTACACATTGAATTTGTGTGAAAAAATTAGGTAAAGGTAAGGTAAAGGCCCTCCCGTTGATCGTCGATTTTGCTTGAGCAGGCCCAGTAACGTCTCCATTGGAGACTTTGTTGTTACTGCGTTTGGCATATCGAATACTCTCAGTAGCTTGCCGGCTCTCCGAGAGGGGCGGAGGAATCGAACTTGGGTCAGCCATGTTGGCCGCTTGTAAGGCGAGCACCCTACCGCTGTGCTATTTATTAAAAATAAGAGACCTAAGTAGGGATAATAAGTAAAGTCATGGTCTCATAGTGTGCAGCTGCCCCAGGTTCAATTTTCAGTATCCCATGTGGTCCCCTGAGGCCACAAGGAGTAATTACTGAGCATAGATGCAGGAGTAAGCCTTGAGCACTGCCAGGTGAGAACCAAAAACAAAAAAAAAAACAATAAAAAATATAAAGCCTGGGGCTGGAGCAATAGCACGGAGTAGGGTGTTTGCCTTGCATGCAGCCAACCCAGGTTCGATTCCCAGCATCCCATATGGTCCCCTGAGCACCGCCAGGGGTAATTCCTGAGCGCAGAGCCAGGAGTAACCCCTGTGCATTGCATGGTGTGACCCAAAAAAGCAAATATATATATATATATATATATATATAGCCATATATGTACATTTAGGCATCACTATCACACATCTAGAAGGAGATCTTCACAGAAAGGTGAGTTTTCTTTAACAAGAAAGCCTCATTATGAGGTAGATTGGTCAAATGAGCTCTAAAAGCCTTCGTTTTCTTGTCACTAAAATGGAGATAATATACACCAGTTTATTGCCTAACTTCTTGATTAGTTTAGCTGTTAAGATAAAATAGCGCTGGGAAAGTAGATATAATGAACTGAATATATGAGTGCAAATTTTTCATGAGTACCACAATTGAAAGGGTTGACAATCAGCAAGTTTACTCAACATAGACTCAACAATTTCAAGTATATAAGAGAAGGAGAAAAAGGAGGAAAGGTTAATAACATGATGGATTATAAGGAATAAGTAAAAACATATACTCTTGATAAAACTAAACAATTTCCTCAACAGAGAGGAATCAACATGTACTGGGTAGTAATAAGAAATGTGCTTTTCCACCTTCTTCGAGAAATCTGGAAGAATTCAGACAAGCACCTTATATGATTAGTAGGGAGCAGTGGCAACTGAAGCTGAATTTCTGATTCCTAAGAATTTACAAGACTATTATCACAACCCCCCATTTTTAAACTTCTCAGAGGGCCATTTGTTTAGGACCATACCCAGTGGTTCTCAGGGATTACTCTTGGTTTTAAGTGCAGGATTCATTCCTGGAGGGGGTGTGGGGAACATATCATACATATACAACTGAATCTGGGTAGCCACACGTAAGGTAAGTGCCCTATTCAGTGCACTATCTCTCCAGCCCAGCACTTTATAATTTTTAAAAAGAATTGTAAATATCTGAATTCCAAATTATAAAGATCACAAATAAGATGATATATTGTTTCTAACAACAGTAATAAGGGATTGATAATGCAGTGTAATTGTATAGTAAAAAACAGTAAGTGTGAACTTTGTGTTTCTTCATTTTATGTTTTTAATGGAATTTGAAAAATGATAATTAACACTGACCATGAAGAGAGTACAGAGGTATAGGTGCTTACCTGGCATGTAGCTACAGTCATGATTCTGGTTCAAAATCCAGCACCATCTATGATCCAATGAGCACTACTAGATGTGACCGCTCAGAGCTACCAGGTAACATTACTCCAATTAAAAATAAAAATAGAGTTTCCTACTTTCCCCTTCATCTAAGATTAATGAAAGGGAAAGAAATAAGCAAATATTCTAACAAATAAAGGCAGGAGACATGTATATTTCAAAACAAAAACAATGAGAAGGAAAGACAAATACAGTGAAGACTGAATAAGGTACAGGACATAGCTGGCAGAGACGTCTTATATCCTCTGGTGTCAGAAGAAACTGAGTCTAATGACCAAGTTTAGACATCTCACTTCAAGCCATGATCTCCTTTAATAGCGAAAAATGTTTGTCTCAAACCTGTTTAATAGTAGAGCACTATTAAAGAGTAAAGCACCAGAGAGAGCCAACAAAAAGAATTACCCAGATGTAATAATTTTAGTAATAAAGTGTTGAAGCAGGCTGTTAGTCAAACAGCTGGTGAAGCCAATCTCAGTTTTCTAGGGAGAGGTAAAAGCTAAAAGAATTCATGTGCAGATCTCAAGTAGACTCTGTATTAAGGAGACTCTATTCTTGTCTGCAACATCCTTTTGTGGTAGGTTATCCAAAAAGAATGCATCTACTTTTTTAAAAGACTGAATAATAAAATCCATAATAGCACTGAGCACTGTCCTGTTGTTCATCAATTTGCTCGAGTGAGCACCAGTAATGTCTCCATTGTGAGTCTTGTTGCTACTGTTTTTGGCATGTTGAATATGCCAAGGTAGTTTGTCAGGCTCTGCCATACAGGCAGGATACTCTCAGTAGCTTGCAGGGCTCTCCGAGAGCAACAGAGGAATTGAACCCAGGTCCACCGCGTGCAAGTCAAAAACCTTACCTGCTGTGCTATCATTCCAGCCCCTCCCCAAAATCCATAATAATAATTAAAAATTAACAGAACTATTCCAAATGCACTAAAGGAAAGGAAAAATAAATGACAATCCTACAAATAGCACTACAAATACAATGAAAACAAGGCCACATAAATGAAACACAAACTCAAAGAACAATTAGCCTCTACTGATAAACCACTGGCACATAAAATTAGTGAAGAATAAAAGAAAGAGAAGTACAAAATATATATGAATATATATCATGCCCTATATATATATAAAGTACACTATGTTTAAGAGATACTTATGAAAATAAGAGAAAACTCCTTCAAGCTTACAAACAAAACTTCCAGTGATCTAAAAATTTTAATCTAAAAAAATATATATATACGCCCTCTCTTCTCTGGAAAGAAGGATGGCGGTCGCATGGGGGCCTTGTGGACAGCAGGTATGAGCTGGGGGTGTGGGGGCGACTAAAACCTCATGGGAAGGGGGACGTTCCAGTCCGTCCTTCACGCTCTACCGAGGTCACCAGTTGCCCACCATGAGCAGCTCTCCAGCACGGCCACAGCCCCAGAAGCACAAGGACTTAATGCAGAACCCAGCAGCTTGGAGCAGAAAAGTGAACGGACTATGCGTTAATCCAGGCCATCAAGTCTGCTGGAGGGGAAAGGGTGTTGCCCCATTCACCCTCTCTTCTCTGGAAAGAAGGATGGCGGCCGCATGGGAGCCTTGTGGACAGCAGGTATGAGCCGGGGGTGTGGGGGCGACTAAAACCTCATGGGAAGGGAGGCGTTCCAGTCCGTCCTTCACACCCTACCGAGGTCACCAGTTGCCCCCCATGAGCGGCTCTCCAGCACGGCCACAGCCTCAGAAGCACAAGGACTTAATGCAGAACCCAGCAGCTTGGAGCAGAAAAGTGAAAGGACTATGCGTTAATCCAGGCCATCATGTCTGCCCGGAGGGGAAAGGGTATTGGTCCCTTCCGCCCTCCTCCCTCTGGAAAGAAAGATGGCGGCCACATGGGAGCCTTGTGGACAGCAGGTATGAGCCAGGGGTGTGGGGGCGACTAAAACCTCATGGGAAGGGGGGCGTTCCAGTCCGTCCTTCACACCCTACCAAGGTCACCAGTTGCCCCCCACGAGCGGCTCTCCAGCACGGCCACAGCCCCAGAAGCACAAGGACTTAATGCAGAACCCAGCAGCTTGGAGCAGAAAAGTGAAAGGACTATGCGTTAATCCAGGCCATCAAGTCTGCCCGGAGGGGAAAGGGTGTTGGTCCCTTCCGCCCTCCTCCCTCTGGAAAGAAAGATGGCGGCCACATGGGAGCCTTGTGGACAGCAGGTATGAGCCGGGGGAGTGGGGGCGACTAAAACCTCATGGGAAGGGGGGCGTTTCGGTCCGCCCTTCACTCCCTACCGAGGCCACCAGTTGCCCCCCACTAGCGGCTCTCCAGCACGGCCACGACTCCAGAGCACAGAAACCAATTTCTTAACTATCTGACTTTCAGTAGAAATACTTCCAGGTTCAAAAAGTAAAATAGCAGAAATCCAAAACCAACATTTAATTCTTGAACCCAGCTGTAGAAAGCAAGTCACTTCACAATGCTTTTTCAGCATGTCTGATTTGGGGGGGGGGTAAACTCTAAATAATAGTGGTGAATCTTTTATTGAAACAATGAATCTAATCAAAGCAGATAGAGTGTTAACTAGAATTCATCTGCCTCACAGGGACTGGGAGGGGTGGGGGGCGGGGTTTTATTGGGGTTCTTCATGGTAAAAAATAAGTATTGGTAAAGGGAAATGTGTTTGATATTTGCATGACTGAGATCTAAACCTGAAAGCTTTGTAACCTTTCCCACGGTGATTCAATAAATAAATAAATAAATAAATAAATAAATAAATAAGAAAAGAATATATATATAGATGATGTTCATCATGGTACTATTTACAATATCAAATATTTGGAAGCAAACCAAGCACTCAAAATTGAAACAAAGGATAAGGAATTTGAAATGTATATACAAAATAATATACTATTCAGATATAAAAAATATAATTTTGGAATTTGATAGAAAATTAAGGGAGTGTAAGGGAGCCATAAAATAAATGATAAATACCAGAAAATCTCACCGAATATATAAATACACCAAGAAAGTTATTAGACAATCCCCAGTGGAAACAAGTTCTGGTACTTGGTCAATATAACCTGGAACTGTGGGGAGTCTGAGAAGGGGGGTAGAGACAGAGGGATAATGGTGAACAGATTGGAAACCACTGGAGGAAGAACTGGTGTGATGTCTTGCATATAATTTTAAAATAATGACCCCCCCAATTCGCCTAAAAAGAAAAAAATGGAATATAAATATTCATCCAGATAAATTTAAATATTTTGGTTGTGGTTGGCAGAGCACTCCGTGTTCTCTCTTGAATACATATCTCACTTGCTTGTCCCTGTTTCACTGCTTGCTGATTTCTACTCTGAAGAAGCCTGTGTTCTCTCTTAAACTATAATTCTGCTTTTCTCTTCCCTCACATCTTTCTAAATAGGTTTCAGTAAAAATTATCAGCTTTACCAAAAATAAGAATAGTAAAGTTTTGAAAAATTAAAACAACAAATAAACATGATTTCTAAAAATGTAAATGATATCATATTCCTTATATAGCACTGTTCTCCCATTGTTCATCAATTTGCTTGAGCAGGCACCAGTAACTTCTCCATTATGAGACTTGTCACTGTTTTTGGCATATTGAATACACCACGGGGAGCTTGCCAGACTCTGCCATGTTCACGGGATACTCTCGGTAGCTTGCTGGGCTCTCTGAGAGGGACAGAGGAATTGAACCTGGGTTGGCCATGTGCAAGGCAAACACCCTACCCGCTGTGCTAACGCTCCAGCCCATCCTTTATAAAACTTACAGAAATTGGCAGTGGAAGGAAAACAGAAAGTGAAAAGCAATATGATTTTCAGAACTCATTTTATAAGGAAATCTTGCACTTAATGTGAGTACAATGTTGAAGGTATGACCATATTGGAAAGAAATAAGATTATATTTGGCTGATGGGAAATAGGCAAAGAAATCACGATCATGAATCACGACCATGCTGTTATTCATCGATTGCCTCAAGCAGGCCCCAGTAACATCTCCTTCATCCTAGCCCTGAGATTATATTCAAGGCTCTTTAGGAGAATGAGACCCATCATTGTTACTGGTATTTGGCATATTGGGTACGCCACAGGGAGTTTGCCAGACCCTGCCCCCATGCCTGGCTGTCCTCGCCGGGGCCCCTTGGAGGGGAGCAGGTTGAGTTTTCCTCCCAGCCCTGAGCAGGGCTCCAGCAGCCGAAGACCTCCAGAACCAGCCACCACCATGCTGAGACCACTCTCCGCACACATGGAGGTACCAGCAGAGAGACAAAGCCATGCGGGTTCCGGGGCCGAGATCTCCAAGTCTACTTGGATTGGGGCTGGGCATCCTCCACCCAGATCCTCCAAATTCCAGTAGGCAGGGGTCACACCCACCAACTGGCCCCCTGGCACTGTGTAATCCCATCAATGGCCAAGATTCAGAGACTATAAAACCCAGCTCCTGGAAGCGCGCAGCTGTATTCGCGGTTACGCGACATCTTATCATCTCATTCCTACTTTCGACAAACTGGCAGGCTACCGAATGTAACCTGCCCACACGGCAGAGTCTGGCAAACTCCCCGTGGCGTACCCAATATGCCAAATACCAGTAACAATGAAGGGTCTCATTCTCCTAACTCTGAAAGAGCCTTGAATATGGCACCTTTTAAAAAAAATCTCAGGGCTAGGACAAAGAGACATTACTGCGGCCTGCTCGAGGCAATGGAGGAATAACAGGATGGTTGTGATTGTGATTGATTGATTGCCATAGGCAAAGAAATAAAGTAGAATAAACCTAACTCTATTATTGTTTACTATTGGATACACGTAGATAATGTCTCTTGGTCTAGAAGATAAATTTGATTATAATTTACGAACAAACTTTGTATGACTAGAGAAATAAATAAACTACAAGAGAGAGATATATTACAAAAGAGAGAAAATGTAATAAAAAAGAGGAGAGATTTTTATGTCAAAGCAAATGACTTAAATACTACAATACTGGGACACACAAAAGGTCAAGTCTATAGTATTTTCAGATATATATACTTTTAATTATTAAATTATATATAAAATACTTTTATAGAATATTTAGTAATAAACTGAATGCAGGCTATACCACATCTTCTAGAAAATGTGGATAATTTCACTATTTATTGGTATGCAAGCTCTATAACACATAAAGTTAAAAAGATACCCCCCCAAAAAACTATGCCTGATAATATTCATGGTATTTTTTCTCAAAAATATACTAAGATATAGAATATATAAGATATTTTTATATGCAGATTTAGAATACTATGCCTAGGATGTCTCCAGAAGGATAACTAAAGCCACTGGGTTGTTCTCCTCTAAAGAAAAAAATAGACCAAATTAGGAGACTTAATTTTAGTGAATTTGAAATTTTTATGTAAATGAATTGCTTGTTTTGCCATACAACATGTTTTGCCATAAACTTTTTGATTTTTTTATTTTATAAAGTAGTTCACAATATTTGATTACATTTAATATTCAAACACCAATCCCACCACCATTACACCTTCCCACCATCATATTTCAGATTTTTCCATCCCAAACTCCAATCCCTGCCCCAAAGCAGAACTGAAATAATATATTCTATATTGTTTGTGATGAAAAAACACTGAAAATGCTACAAAAAAGTATATTTAGAGGAAAGAGTGTGAAGATTGTCATGGTGAGGGCCCATTTAAGCCCATAAGAGATCAATAGCATGTTGTGAAAGATTGTGTCTTGTGTGCTTTCATATATATGCATACATATATATATCCAATATATATACATATATATCTGTAAAAAATTATTTCCCTATAATATTGGTTGCCTCCTACTTTGAACCCCATCAAATGTGATCCCGTACTCTTGGAGTGTGTCATATGAAGTGTATAGGAATGGGTTCACTCTATGGAGGCCTTTGATTTCTGGAGGTTTTTGGCTGCCAGGGCTGGGTTCCTTGGGACGTTGAGGGGTCTCACTCACCCCCATCTGAAGTGAAGCAGCCTGGCACCAGGTCCTGCAGCATGGTTATGGCGAGTGTCATGTTATGCTCCCTTCCTGGAGAGAAGGACAGGCAATCTGGATGGTGGCCAATGATGTGATTATCTGGCTGCCATAAACTTTTAAAGCGCAACGTTTTAAGTTAGTAGATTTCTGATTGGCCTTGACTCTGGCACTACTGTGAGCTTGAGTCAATTAACTATTGCAGTAGAGGTGTCTTCATGAACTGGAACTTTTAAAGCAAAATACTATAGACTGGGTGGTATATAAATAATAAAAACCTCTTTTTGTTTGTTTTTTGTTTGTTTGTTTGGGGGCCACACCTGGCAATGTTTAGGGCTTAGTCCTGACTCTGCACTCAGGAATTTCTTCCATTGGTGCTCGGGGGACAAGTAGAGTGTTGGTGATTGAACCCAGGTCTGCTGCATGCAAGACAAGCACCCTACCTGCTGTACCCTTCATGTCCAGAAGCCTCTTATAGTGTGGAGACTGAAAAGTGCAAGAAACGGGCAATGAAAAATTTTGTAGCCATAAGTGGCTGTCTTTCACTGTAACGTCACATTGCACAGGTTCTTTGCCCATTCTTGGGTATGATGATCTAATTCCCTTCTAAAATCTTCACCTTCCAATACTGTTACATGGGAATTTATTTGTGTGAGCAGAGAAGAAAGCACAAACATTTGACTTACAGTAAAGAGTAATATCAATCAATGCATGCAGTCAATGTAGCTCTCCCTGAATTTATAGGTATATAAAGATTTATAAAAGTGATTGCATTGGTACCTGAAAAGATCAGAATAATAGAAATTTATATTCTATTTACTTAACACAGTATTCTATAAGACTAAAAAGAAAGACGTTGTCATACTGGATATTTTTATAGAATGATGTAGAGTAATCTTTGATGACCCCCTAAGCTTTCTTTTCTTTTTTTTTTTACAAATGCAAAACATCAGACCATTTATCTGAGAAGTGTTGCAATAAATTCATGTGATATTTCCAAGCATCTCTGTCAATTATATCTTTGTAGTGCTTTTTCTTCCAAAAAGAGAATTGTTTTTATAGAAATAATACTAATGGCATTAAAGCATAAATATACTATAATGAATCAGCTGTAACAGGACCAAAAATTTTATCTTTAGATGATTCACAAATTTTGTTGTAAGTGATTGACTCATAAGAGAAACCTCTTATGTAACAATTTATCTTTTTTTCTTTCTTCTATTTACCCAAAATATCTAGCACAGCTGGTAAGGTGTTTGCCTTACAAGTGGCCAATATGGCCGACCCAAGTTCGATTCCTCCTCCCCTCTCGGAGAGCCTGGCAAGCTACTGAGAGTATCTCGCCCGCACCGAAGAGCTTGGCAAGCTTCCCGTGATGTGTTCGATATGCCAAACACAGTAACAAGTCTCATGATGGAGATGTTACTGGGCCTGCTCGAGCAAATCAATGAATAACGGGAGGACTGAGACCGTGACCATGATCTAAAAACAATATTTGATTTACCTCCTTCATTCTGCTCTGTTGATATAGGTCAAAATATAATAAACTATTTGAAAGGTCCTAATAATTGAAGTACTTACTTACAAAGTTTATTTTCCTAAAAGTTATGAAAGATTCAGTAGGAAACTGGTGTTATAAAGCTGCTGTTTTCATGAATTTTTTAAAAAAGTAACGAAGCATTCATTGTATAAAAAAAGAAATTCCAAATAGGATCCGAACAGGCAAGCTGAACACCTACGTTTCCATTCATTTCTCCATTGAGTGTTTAAGAAAAAACTTATTTTCTGGATGAGGAGAAAAGAAAATAGAATCTTCAGAGGCACATTACTATTATATACACTCTCTTCATCCAGATACTAGAGGGGAAAGAAAATGAGCTTTTTCGACAGAGAAACTAGGAACAGTAGTTATAGTACCAAATGGAATTAGCCTGAAATTTTGATTATATTTCTTGGTTTGGAAATACCCCACTTTGTTTTAGCAATAGTCAGTTTTTAATATTGGTTAGCTAAAACCAACTCTCCATTCGACACTAGTGATATTCATGTAGAATATTCTTGTACATATTCATATAAATATTTGTGTAAACATTCATATAAAAATATGAATGAAAAGTCGTATTATATAAATTTTATCATTTTAAAAATATACCATATCTAAAGTATAAAAATGAAAGTGAAAACTTGAGTTACTTTGCATGAAAAATTTCTACTTTCAAATGACAATAATTTTTAAGTCCTATTTATTTTTACCATGCATCAACACAAAGAGGTTTTTCATAAAATAGCAATGTACAGTTGTTCAGCTATGAGGATTCAGTTATATCACATTCATCAAGCTTTAGCATAGTAACTGGCCCACAACAGAAACCATTAAATAGTGATTATAATTACCTGCATATAATTGTTACATCAAAATAGTCGCATCACTGAGAGATAAGATTCTGGAGAATGCAACCTGGGTTTGAAACCTATTCATAACTATACTTAGAGAATTAAATATATGAATAAAACTCCATCAATCTCTAAGGAAACTTCTATTCACATAACAAATTTAAATAAGTGATTTGTTATGTTCTGTCACCATTATCTAAAAATATTTTAATACTTCTATTAAATTTATAGATTTTTGCAATGATATATAAATGTAAAATTACCATTGGTTGTTGAGTTTTCAGTATAGGAGTAAGAAAAATACAATAAATATTTTACTTTACATACAACTGGCCCTCCCGTTGATCGTCGATTTGCTTGAGCGGGCCCAGTAACGTCTCCATTGGAGACTTTGGTGTTACTGTGTCTGGCATATCGACTACTCTCGGTAGCTTGCCGGGCTCTCCGAGGGGAAACCTAATGAGCAAATTTGGGGTACTTGAAAATAAAGTCAGTTTATGCGTTTTTGTGCTACTAAAAATAACATAAGAACTTCTTAAAGTTTAACCGATGTAAGAAGATTAACTGGTAGTTTGTTTTGAGATTATTTTTGTACCAATTATACTGGCCTATGCAGGTAGTAAGTAAAACACATTGTCTATCCACGTGGTTCTCATTGTCTAGTGGAGACAGAATACATTGATCTAATATTAGGTATTAGTCTCGCTTTAAGTCATTTATCATTATAGGTATAAATATAGATGGTTGTGTAATGTGGGAAATACTCCTGCTGCTCTGATAACTTACTTTATTGAAGAATAATATTGTCACAGTGTTCAGAAAATGCTGTTAATAGTGTTCAAAAATGCTATTCTTGGGGACATATTGGCAGAAAATTGAGGGAGAAGTTAACTATACAAAGAGAAAAGTAGGGAAAAATTCTATAAAGAGGAGTATAAAAAGAAAAATTCATCGATGACATATATGACATATATATGACATATATGACATATATGCTATATATGTATATAAGTATATATGGATTTTTTTCATGGCGGTGCACACCCAGTGATACTCAGGAGGTATTCCTGGCTTTGTGCTCAGGGATCCCTCCTGGAGGTGCTCAGGGGATCATCTAGGATGACAAGGATCAAACATGGGTTGGTGATGTGCAATAGGCAAACACCATATCCACTGTACTATTTCTACAGCCCAGAGGTAGACATATTTTAAAATGAAAATTTATTGCAAAGAGTAATCCTACAGAGTTATGGAGCAGTGTCAGTCCATTTTATGTAGATGTTCAACTTTAATTTTAAAAGTAATATGAGGTTATTAAGGAATTCTACACAGGAAATCCATGACATATTCACGATTGCATTTTGAAATACCCACTCTCACTATGATATGGAGAACATCTTCCTGTGAAGCAAAAACAGATACAGGAAAACTACAAGAAGACAATAGCAGATGTCCAGATCAAGTGAAAATATTGTGGTGAAATGTTTTTACATGGTGAATCCATGTTGGTGAAAACATTGGAGCTAAGGTGAGTTTGTATTTAATTTGATTTTTTTCTCTTTTTGTTAAAAAATTTATTCACTATGATTTTCAATGCTGTCAATGAGAGGATTTCTGGCACATAACATTCCAAAACCACACCACAGGGTACACATCTCCAGATACCCACAACAAACAACTCCTTTACTCAAACTCCCTACATGGTAAGCATTTTCTGTAAACTGGTCTTCAGATTCTGTTGTTTGGTGTCATTTTTAATCCTCTTCTATATTTAATTATCACTTGATCACTTGACATCCCATTACTCATCGATTTGCTCGAGCGGGCACCAGTAACCTCTCCATTTGTCCCTGTCAGGTGCTAGTGTAGCCCAGTGGTGTCTGCTCGTTCTAGGAACACAAAGAGCCTCAAACGGATCATTCAGGGTTTGACGAAGAAATCTGACTATCTCATAGGTGGGCGTCCATGCGATCTTTTGACGTCCCGTGGAATCCAGTCGGCAATGGCTCTAGTCCAGCAGTTGTCTCCAAATCTCAGTACATGTCCAGCCCATCTGATTTTCGACGCTTTGACAAAGAAGACAGCATCCGTTTGTTTGATTCTTGATCATCGACGGAGGTCAGAACTCTGGATTCTTTCTCTCATTTGAGTGAAGCGTGATACTCCAAGCATAGCTCTTTCGATTCCTCTTTGGGAGACCCAAATAGTGTTCTCATCCTGTTTTCATAGGGGTGAGGTCTCTGAGGCATATATTAATGCAGGAAGAACAGTGCAATCAAAGAAATGTGCCCGGAGCTGGAGGATCTTTGTCCTCTTACCTATTTCTTCAATGCTCTTGAAGGCATTCCAAACCGCTCTCTTCCTCGTGCACAACTCAGGTGCGAGGTCATTCGTTATATTGACTTCTCAACCTAGGTACACATAACTGTTGCATTTGGAGGCGTTCGTTCTATTAAGAGCGAATGAAACATCAGGAACGAGACCGTTTCTCATAAATATTGCCTTCGTGAAATTCAGCTGTAGTCCGATCTTTCCACACTCATGGTCGAAGTTGGTCAGCATTCGTGCTGCTTGGATATTATTTGGTGTTATTAAAACGATGTCATCAGTGAAGCAGAAGTGGTGTAGTTGCCAACCATCTATCTTCCCTCCCATTCCTTCCCATTCCAGTCATTGAGGGTGGCACTGAAGAGTTTCAGTGAAATCGTATTACCCCGCCGAACCCCTCTCTTGGTATGGATGATCACTTCCTTGTAGAATGGTGATATCCTTGTAGTGAATTCATAATACAGTTCAAGGAGGATCCTGATGTATTGAGTTTGAATGCCCTGTTTGGTTAGGGCTTCAATGACCGCTTCCATCTCAACAGAATCAAAAGCCTTCTTAAAATCAATGAACCTTACACAGAGCTGTATCTTGAATACCCTAGAAACCTCAATGAACTTGGTTATTGTGTGGATATGGTCGATCGTGCTGAATCTTTTTCAGAACCCAGTTTGATTGCGTGGTTATCCTTTATCTAGTGTTCTGCCAATCCTATTCAGGATGACTCGAGTAAACAGTTTATAGACGACAGACAACAGGCAGGTGTGGCAGTAGTTGCCAATGTCGTGGATGTCTCCCTTCTTGTACAGTAGTACAGTCCTGCTGTTTTTCCACTGGGATGGAACTTTGCATTCAGACAGGTAGCATGTGAAGAGCCAAGCCAGTGTACTGATGAGTACTGACAGCAGGTTCTTCAGGTGTTTGGGTCTCTCCATGTCTGGGCCGGGTGCGGTTCACTTCTTTACTGACGAAGTGGCATGTCGAATTTCGGAAGGAAGAACACTGGGAATGACATCCTGCAGAATTTGGTATTTGGCAGGTGGACCTGGCTATCGAAGAGATATGAGTAGAAGTCATGGATAATCTTCTCCATTGCCCTTCTGGAAAATGTGATAGATCCATCAGGACATCAAAGAGTGGTCACCTTGGTCTTGTAGTTGGCAAAGAACAGGCAGGGATTATGGAATGTTTTTCCCAGCTTTTGCTGGATCTGCCAGCACTACTGCTCTTCTCTCTTTGAGGTCTTCCTTTATGGCTTATTTGCACTGTTTTGTGAGATCGGACATTCGCTTGTGGTTGCCTGAGGCTTGTGCTAAACCACATTGGTGAATGAGCTCGAGAGTTTTCGAAGACAGGCGTCTTTTTGTGGCTATCTTTCTCTTGGCGTTCCTCGCACAATCATGGAGGTGCTGAACCAGTAGATCATATTCCTCGTCAATGTTGTCAACAACGGCATCTTCCCATGTTACCACAATAGTGCCAAAGAGCTCCCAGTTAGTGGTCACTCTGGGAGTTCTCTTCTTAAACTTTGCATCCCTTTCTCCCTGCTCCATGAAGTAGAATTTTGCACGAAGGAGACGGTGGTCCTATCCCATCTGGAATTTTGAATCGAGAGTGACATTGGTCAGGCAAAACTGCCGATTGAATAAATTGATGCACCAGGGATGTAGCTCAGTTGTATGATACTCACGTGTTTAATTTCTAGCAACACAAAGGAAAAAATAGAGGACATAAACTCATTCAAAATCCTAAAGTATTGCATAATTGAGAAAAATATTTTACAATCACTATATTTAATTGATGTAAGTTATTCTGTGGCTTAAGATATTGTTATTATTTAAGGTTATACACCAGGACTCATTTTATTCTCTCCATATATTATCAGAGAAATTAATGACTGATAATAGGAAATAATAACTGAATAAAGAAATATTAAAATTTTCAGCTTAAGTAAGCATCAAGATTTGTGTTTTTTATTTTAGCATCTAAGACTCATAGTTAAAAATGCTCTGTAAGTGCTACACAGAATTTTTCATCATTTATTTTTTGTTGAAAGAAGGCTGATTATTAATTCATAAGAAAGTGGTAATTTTTTAGGGAAGGAAAAACTGGTTCAACTTTCACCTTGATATGTAATGGTCCCTTGAAAATTGTTTATTTAATACTCTTTGGAATTATTAATTTATTCTTAAGGAAATGGTTGTTATATATCATGACTATCACCAAGTAGGTGGAATCTCGCTATTACAGTCCAACTTTCAGCCCACAACCTGGCCCCCTTGGTAACCTCAGTTCTTTTGTCAAAGTCTCATGGTTAGCTTTCAATGAGTCCTTTTTATTAATTTTCTTTATTTCCTTATGTAGTACAATAAATAAGAACAGCTGGATTTGTCTTTCCTTATTTCTCATAGCAAGAACCCTCTCTTATACCGACAGTTTAGTGACAAAAGGCAAATATCTTTTCTTAAACCTGAGTAGCATTCCATTGTTTATAAATACAAATTATTTATTCATGCATTGGACACTTGAATATTTTCATAGCTTGACTATTATAATTAGCACTACAATAAAAATAAGTAAGCATGTACTTGGTTTTTTTTTTTTTTTTTTTTTTGCTTTTTGGGTCACACCTGGTGATGCTCAGGTGTTACTCCTGGCTCTGCACTCAGGAATTACTCCTGGTAGTGCTTGGAAGACCATATGGGATGCTGGGAATTGAACCTGGGTTAGCCGCATGCAAGGCAAACGCCCTACCTGCTGTGCTTTCTCTTCAGTTCCAGCATGTACTTTTTTGAATTCATGCTTTTATGTTCTTTGAGTAGATATTTGTGTTCTATTTTCCAATTTACAAACGTTTTCTTCCCTTTTTTGGTCAAAATTCTTTGGCCAGGACTTGGAATATACTATTTTGAAAATTTCTCCTGGAAGGTGATACCCTGTATTGTATCCAAATATAGATTAAAGGTAACTTTTTGCTGAGATTGGTGTTTAATGTAGATTTGTTATGTTTCACCGTTACTATGTTCAAGCAGATAAATACTATTCCAATGGCGTTGAGTTTCTATCTTAAACAGTTGACTACTGTTCAAAATCTTCAATCCATCTATTTATACACACACACACACACACACACACACACTCACACACAAAATACATATCTTCACCTTTGGAATAAGTGCTATTTGTTTATGGTATGTAATTCTTTTAAAATATGGCTGATTCAGGGGCATTGCAAGTGGCCTACTGGAGTTCAATCTCTGGCATTCCATTTGGTCCCTGAGCACAGTGAGAAATAATTCTGGAGAGCCAGGAGTAACACCCAAGCAAGTCTGGGTGTTGACCAACCCCAATAAAAATGAGTATTGCTTATTTTATTTCATTCATATTTTGTTAAGAATGTTTTGCATCTATGTTCATGAGGGATCTTGTTCTAAAATTTATTTTCACTGACGACTCGATCTGCTTCTGGCGTTATAGGAATCTTGGTCTCATAGAAACGATTTAGAAGAATTTCTGTCTTTTCAATATTTTGTGTGGTTTTGGTCTGGGGGTCACATCTAGCAGTGTTTAGGGCTTATTCCTGGCTCTGTGTTTAGGGCTCATTCCAGGTGGTGCTCAGAGAACTGGCCGACCGTATGAAGTGCTATGGAATGAACTAGCCACATGGAAGGCAAATGCATTACCCTGAATATTAGGGAATTTTTGCCCTTTTTCATGATCTATGTAACTAAATTTTTCTCAATCTTGCTTATTCTTTTAAAGAACCACATTTGGCTTTTTTTAATATTAGTATTAACTTTTCATCTCTACTATGTTTCTTGTTTTACTCATTTTTGTGAGGTCCCATGATTTATTAAACTCTTAGTCACAGTTTCACACATCTATCATTCCAAATACACCCACTACCAGAGTGCCTACTTCCTTCCACCAATGTCCCAGAGACCCCCCCACCTTCACTCTATCCCTCCTTCCAGATGAATTCCTCCAGATCTGTTGCCTTTGGCCATTTATTGCTTTCTGACTATCATTTTATACCTCACATGTGACAGAGATCATTTTCTATATGGCCAACTCCTGATGTACTTCAATCAGCATTAGATCCTTTAGTTCAATTCATGTAATAGAACATTACATGATTTCATCTATTCTTATAACTATTGTGTACTATGTGCCAAAATGTCTTTAACCAGTCATCTGTTCTTAAATACTCAGATTGTTTCCAGATTTTGTCAACTGTGAGTAATGCTGCAACAAACATAGGTGCACAAATTTATAACTCCACTGTTTGGGGGTCCTTGAGGTAGATGACACAAATTAGAGTTTCTGTGTCATCTGGAAATGCAATTCTTAGTTTTTTGTGAGGAGTGATTATGTTGTTTTCCAAAAAGGTTGAAATGGTCAATATTTTCAGCATCTGATGATGGTTCCTTTTCCCCACATCCATGCCTGCACTGACTGTTTCTGATCTTTGTTTTGCTTTGTCCTTATTTTTCCAGAGTTTCTCTTAAATGTTCTCTCAGGGTTTTTTTTAGTTGTATTTTCATTTTTCTGAGTGTTTTCTTTCATTAAAAAAGTATTGGTTTATGTTTAATTCTTGAATAACCCTGTTTGGTTTCACTTCTTTCCTATTTGGGATTCCTACCAATGTTACCTTAGTATTTGTTTTGATGTCATTGTCTATTTGGATGGACCTTTCACCAATCCAATCTGTGACAAAAGTTTCAGCAGTAGAAATATGTCATATTTTCTGTTCTTGGTGGTCAAATTTAGGAATGTTCCAGCCATATCCTTAGTATACTTCCATTTAATAAATCATTTTTGTTGTCTAACTTTGGTCATTATTAACAAATATCCTTCCAAATATTTGTATTATCAAAAAGGATGTATTAAATATAATAATTATATAATTTAAACTGCATTTCATTTTGTTTCCAATTTAGTCTTACATTATTGTTTTCTAAGTTCTTAAGTTTTAACACCCTTTCTGCTGTTCAGTTGAACAGATGTGTTCTGGTTATTATATTCATAAATCATCTAAAAAATAATCAAGCACAAAAAGCAAGTCATAGTCTGAATTACCCAACAACAAAATAGCTGTAAAAAAATTAACTCCATACATTATCAATGCTCATGGTTACATACTTTGGAATATGTTAAATTTGGAAGACAGGAAACTCTTAATTATCAGTGTGTCTTTTACTGGCAACAATGAGAATAAAAATGAATGTGTGAGTACAATCGAACAAGGAATAAGGTATCTAAAAATCAAGATTTTAGGGTCTAAACATCAAGAAAATGTGTAGTAACTAAAGTAATGTTTATCCTGGATGACAAGGTTATATAAAAATACTGAAAGAAGCAGAAATGGTTTTTATCCCTGAGTATACACTTGCTTCTAAAGGATATTGACTTTTTAGGAATGATTTGTTACTTTGGGCACGTGACTCTGCTGTTGTTAAAGGATACAACCTGGTGACTATAAATTCATGCTTCTTCCTTCTGTCGTGATCATAATTATTAGTTAGTATCGGTTCACTATGTTTCTTAAAATTTAGGTCATTTACTCAATATGCAGGTATTCAATGCTATACATATTTTATGCGTATTAATATCTGCAGTCAGGCACTCAACTTACCTGTTCAAATACATCTTCCACTTTGCTCTGTCATAGACTCTGACAATCCTTTACCCAACACACTTTCCTGCACATAACGCAAGTAAAGTTTTTACATTGCTTTCTGCTTTGCCTTCTTTGTCTACACTAACATATCAAAGTTCTATTCAAACTTCAAATCCTAGTTCAATGAAACTTTTATATAAAATATTCCTTAAAACTCTTAATCGGACATCCTGACCCTGTGCCAGACTGTCTTCACTGGGGCAACTCAGAGGGACCAGGTTGAGTTTCCCTCCCTGCTCCAGCAGAACCCTGGCAGTGGAAAACCTCCAAAACTCAACCACAGCCATTCTCAAGGTTGTTCTCCATGGGCTTGAACAAGCCCCAGCCACAAGAAAACCTGCATAAAAACCCAGGTATGTGGGACCTGTGAAATTTCAAATCTTGCTCAGAGTGAGACTCAACCTCCTCCCCCCAGCTCCCAAGTTTTCCAGTAGCTTGGCAATGACACTCACAGACTGCCCCGGGGCTATATAATCTCATCAATGGCCAAGAAGAGAGTGACATAGGCCTTACCCATAAGTAAATCTGCTCTAAAATCATACTCTAGATTTCGGAATTACTGGAGTGGCCTCTCAGACTCTAGCCCACTAATGTACCAAAAGTAGCACACATTTGTTTGGGTTTAATATAGAAGGGTTTAATGGCTCCAGGATGAAATACAATAAATATTAACACACTTTCCTCTTATGGCGGTGGTAAGTTGCGTGGTGGTGGGATTGGTGTTTGAATATTAAATGTAACGGATTATTGTGAACAATTTTATAAAAATTAAATAAAAGAAAAATTCAAAAATTCAGATATGTCTTCCTTTCTTAAACTTTTAGGGTAGTTTGCTTGCTGGAACTTAGCCCACTATTTTTTCAACTTGATATTCACTAATTCTTTTCCCAATAAAAAACACTCCCCCCCCAAAAAAAAGGTTCACTCTATATTTTCTAATACAGATGATATAATTGAATAAATATTCCAAATGAGATTCTGGTGGGGTTTTAAATATGCAATTGTTATTTTTTATTCCAAGTACAGATAAAGCATTTTTAAATAGATAAATATATGAAAATCATTTAATATATATTTGTCTATTTAAAATACTTTATCTATTCCTTTAAGTTAAGAAAAGTAGGTAATTTTAAATAATACTTAATTGTAGGGTTAAATGATTATGGTAGATCATAAAAAATGGTCTCAGTGCTTTACATCTCCTATAAAGAGGCAAGATCTTGTTATAGGTTCTGTTAATCTAAACTGATCTATGACATACTGTATGAGCTTTCACAACACAAGAAGATAAAAGATAAAGGATGAAAGGTTTGCATTTGGTGGGTAAGAGCCGCCTCCCCAGGATCTTCCAGCTGGCAGGTGGGCAGTGGGCGGACTCCCCAGCGTCGTCTGATCTCTCCCTTGACAGCACAGAGTAGTCATCGTTTGGCCATACTCCCGGTCATCAGAGTTCCATCATCCAAGTCTCCTCGCAGACCTCAAAGTTTCCAAAGTCTCAGTTTTCCTCCTCACCAACATCTCATCTACCTTCAGTCCTCAACGTCTAGTCCTCAGCATCTAGTCTTCAGCACATAGACTTCAGCATCTAGACTTCAGCATCTAGTCTTCATCTCCTTCCCAGAGTCTAGTTCCAGAGCCTGTCCTCACCATCTTCAACAATTTTCTCTTCAGCAACTCTCCTACAAGTCTTACGTCCACTCCACTCTGACTCTGTCGTCTCTTGTCTTCCAGCCTCTCTCTGTCCTCTCTAATCTCTCTCTGGCCTTCTCATGTCTCTGGTCTCTCCTACAAGTCTTACTCCATCATCTCCAGTCTTCAATCTCTCCACAACCCCTTACAGAACAGTTAAATAGGAATCCTGTAGGATGGGTATACAAAGATGGGGATGAACATTAACAAATCAACATAGAGAGGTAAAGGCCACTCCTTCTCAAGGACAAAATCTCATCTATTTTAGTCAAGATTACTAGAAGATCCATCCAAGGGCAGAATTCCATCCAGTGTGTATTACTTTCTCCTCAGCTAGTAATCCACTTAAATAGTCATAGCAAATTTACTTCTTATAGTATTTCTAGCCATGTCATTTTGTATGAGAACAGTAAGAGATATATACTAAGATTAAAGTTTGGTTCTACCTGGGGACATCTCACTATATATTCCAAACAACAGTCCTCAGGCCAGGTTAGTCTTCCCTAACCCCAGCAGGGTCCTTATTCAGTTACTTCTTTTGGGGTCATGACAGAGTTCGTCCATGACCATGCTCTTAACTTATAGTTAAGTATTATAGTGCTTGGCCTGGCCCATTTTGATACCAGGGTAGCTCACAGCTTACCCTGAGTTCATCAGTCCCTCATTGGGATCCTGCTCTTGGAGGGCTAGAAACTAAGGGCAACTTGACTTACTTAAGTCAAGTAAATATGGATCACCAGGAGCAAATATTATTTTGGAGTCAACTGACTCCCATGTTACATAGCATAGCATCAATTGTCTTCCAGTGTCTATACAGAAAGAACATTGCTAAATAAACCATACAAATGATATAAAGGGAAGAAAAAAGCAACATAGAATTATTAGTGCCTGATAGAATTGGGTGTGTCTCAGTTGCACTGTTTTGGGAGTGGCTCAATTAACCTTAAACTCCCTGCAGGAACAGCAAAGACAACACAGTGTTATCCAACAATACTGGACAATTAAATGTAGCAGAATGCATGGCCTTAAATTCCAGATTTGGCTTTAGGTGGCCTTGCAAACTTGCTCTATTTTCTTAAAAACTTGTCACTGCCAAAGAAACAAGCTGGTTGGACCTGTTGATCACTGATTGAGTCATAGCTTAGATAAAGGTCACCTCCATATCTACATGCACAGAAGAAATTAGCATCTGTCCTGCTAACTATGCAGATATTAGTGGATTTAGACAAGATTAGCAGAATTATTGTTTAACATTCAGCTGGAGCGATAGCAGAGCAGGTAGGGGTCATGCAGCCGACCCAGGTTCGATTCCTCCCTCCCTCTCAGAGAGCCTGGCAAGCTACCGAGAGTATATCGCCTGCATGGCAGAGCCTGGCAAGCTCCCCATGGCGTATTCGATATATCAAAAACAGTATCAAGTCTCACAATACGACATTACTGGTGCCTGCTAGAGCAAATCGATGAACAATGGGAGGACAGTGCTACAATACTATTGTTTAACATCAGCGTTAGGGTGGTTCGTTATATGCACCTGACTCAATGTTTATACTGAGATAGATTGGAATGGGCTTCAATGAATATGCATCTATGTTTTATTTATTTATTTTTACAAAATATCTAGCAACAATTGACGCAACCTATTTAAATATCTCTGAAAAAGAAGTCAAAAATTTTCATAATTTCATATCTTGTATGTGAACATATCTATCATATTATTCACATTGTCATCCCCAAATCCAGAATTCATGGTTAGTTCTGGGTTTTTGTAGTTGAACCCATTTTTTATCCCTGTGTTTTATCTCCAAACTGTCTCATTTGTGCACACACTGAGCACAGCTGTCAAACCATTATTGCCCCATCTCCTTATACTCACTCCTCTTAAGGCTGAATGAAGGAGGTAGAAGGGAACCTGGGGACACCGGAGGTAGGAAGCTAATACTAGTCACAGGATTGGTGATTCCTATGCCTAAGATTCTACTTTGAACTTTATACATCATGATGCCTCAATGGAAAGTGTCCTGGAGCATAGCAGCGACTGAATAGTGGAGGTAGTGGAGGTCTGCCAGTGAGGTATTTATCTGGTACTGGCAGGGAGGGGCTTCTGGGTGTGATACCTGGGTCATCGGAGATTGGTGGGAGCAGGCAGAGGATCTCTTTTTCCAGGTCCCATTGAGCCTGGAGTCCAAGGTCACAAAGTTCCACTTACCTGGTTCTGTGGGGCTTCACAGGAATGTGAGTTTTGGCTCGAGAGTATAGACAGTGGACTGGAGTGTGGCGGCATCTGGGTAGTGGAGGTAGTGGCTACTATCACCCGATCTGCCTGTTGTCTGTCATCTACAAGTTATTCACTAGAGTCATCCTGAATAGGATTAGCAGAACACTAGATGAAGGACAACCAGGCAAGCAAGCCGGGCTCTGGAAAGGATTCAGCACGAACGACCATATCCACATGGTAACCAAGCCCATTGAGGTTTCTCAGGAGTTCAAGATGGCGCTCTGTCTAACGTTCATTGATTTAAAGAAGAACTTTGATTCTGTTGAGACTGGAATGATCATCGAAGTCCTAGCCAAACAGGGCGTTCAAACTCAGTACATCAGGATCCTCTGTGAGCTGTATTACATATTCACCACCATTTGAATCTTACCATTATACAAAGAAGTGATCATCCATGTCAAGAGAGGGTTTCAGCAGGGTGATACGATTTCACCAAAACTCTTCAGTGCCACCCTCAAGAATGTCATGCGACAACTAGAATGGGAAGGAATGGGAGTGAAGATAGACAGTCGGCAACTACACCATCTCCGCTTCACAGATGACATCATTCTAATAATACCAAACATTAGTTAAGTGGAACAAATGCTGGCTGACTTCGACCATGAGTGGAAAGGTAGCACTACAGCTGAATCTCATGAAGGTAATGTTTATGAGAAATGGACTCATTCTTGACATTCCATTCACTCTCAATGGAATGAACATCTCTGAA
This sequence comes from Sorex fumeus, assembly GCF_029834395.1. Taxonomy (NCBI): domain Eukaryota; kingdom Metazoa; phylum Chordata; class Mammalia; order Eulipotyphla; family Soricidae; genus Sorex; species Sorex fumeus. The sequence goes on along the minus strand of NW_026606086.1, from coordinate 10,776,906 downwards.
TGCAGCAGTTATATGTACCTAGGTCGGGAAGTCAACATGATGAATGACCTGACACCTGACTTGCGCTGGAGGAAGAGAGCAGCTTGGAACACCTTCAAGAGCATGGAATAAATAGCTAAGAGGATGAAGAACCTCTGGCTCTGGGAAGATCTCTTCAATTCCACTGTTCTTCCTGCATTAACATACACCTCAGAGACCTAAGCCCTATGAAAACAGGATGAGAACACTATTTGGGTCTCCCAAAGAGAAATCAAAAGAGCTATGGTTGGAGTAGCATATCTCACTCAAGTGAGAGAAATATTCCAGAGTTCCAACCTTCATCAACAATCGAGAATCAGGAATGCTGTCTCGTTTGCCAAGGCATCGAAAATCAGATGGGCTGGACACGTAATGAAATTTGGAGATGACCACTGGACTAGAGCCATTACTGACTAGATTCCACGGGACGTCAAAAGATTGTGCGGCTGCCCACCTATAAGATGGTCAAGACCCTGAATGATTGGTTTGAGGCTGTTTGTGTTCCCAGTACAAGCAGATGCCATTGGACTACACTAGCACGCGACAGGGACAAATGGAGACGTTACTGGCACCTGCTCAAGCAAATGGATGAGTAACGGGATGTCAAGTGATCAAGTGATGCCTCAATACAAAATAAAATCTTAAGATAAACAATTACAAATATAGTATGTGAATTTAATGAATGTAATAAATCATTGAAATATTAAAGAGTTTCCATGATACAAAATATTAATTAATGACTATTTTAGTTTTTCATTCAATCCATTGGTAATTTTTATAGGTGATATTTTAAGGGGATGTTTTAAAAATCTTTAGCAGCATGTTTCTGAAATCTATGTAGAAATGGCTACAAGATTTTTCACACATAGGAACTGGAGCAATAGCACAGTGGGTAGGACATTTGCCTTGCAAGCGGCTGACCAAGTTCGATTTCCAGTATCCCATATGATCCCCTGAGAACTGCCAGAAGTAATTCCTGAGTGCATGAGCCAGGAGTAACCCCTGTGTGACTCAAAAAGTGAAAAAAAGGATTCTTCACATGTAGAAATTTATAAAACAATACATGATTTATACTAAATAATCATAATTAAACTGGATTAATTTGTGAATAAAATCAACTTTCCCTCTCTTTTAAACTGGTAACACAGTAAACTCCTGGAATAATCGAGATTAAAATCTCAGTTCTAATGCTTTTGAGGGAGATGGAAAGATCAAGCCACATCCAGCTGTAATCATGACTCAGTCCTGGGTCCGTGCTCGGGCATCACCCTTAGCAGGGCATGAGGCACCACATATAGTTCTGGATCAAACCCAGGTTTACTGTATGCAAAGCAAGCACTTTACCTGTTGTATTATATTTTTAACCACTTAGTTCTAATATTTAATTGAATAAATTTATTTAATTAAATAAATTAATTTAACTGTTTAATTTAACTATGAATAATGTCCCAACGTTGTGCATGTTATATCATTGTAAAAATTATAACTTTTAAACATCATTCTCATTCTAAAATAGGCATTTGAAATACCTCATTATCTTCATATATCAAAATTCATTAAGTTTACAAATCCTAAGGAAAATTCAAAGTTAAGAACCATGTTAATTTGGTCAAATCTGAGAGGATATGGTTCTAACAGCAAGCTTTATAATATTTAAGGAAGCAGTGTGGTTTAAACAAACCTGTTACTTTAAAATGAGTAAGGCACGGGTAATAGCATGTTAGAAGCCTGCTGTTCTGTTAGCAGTGATTATTCAAGTGTTCAATCATACTATTCAATAGTCTACCTATAAGAGAAATACCTTTATTATTTAGCCTCATGCAATATGATATTATTTTATTTCAATGTATTTAAAACAGTCAATTTATGCTTTATGGGAAATATGATGATCCATTTCAATGCCCCTCTTTTTATTTCTATGTTAGATGTACTCCATTGTCCTATCAATTATATTTTAGAAAGTCACTAGGTTTATGAACCATGGTGCTCATTATAATTGCCATCGTATCTAGTGGGGAAATTTTCAGTGTTTTTTGACTAATAGCTGGTAATTTTCTAATGCAAGTTATTATTCTGCTCAATGTAACAGATGATACTTTCCATAGTTACTGAGTTGGCACTGCTTTAAAACTGACTGCTTGAATGTTGCCTTCATAATGAATATATCAGTGATTTTAATTTGCTGTTGCTCAATCTCATAAAATATCTAGAAGACACTGGAAGATTAAGTTTGATTCTGTTTGGTGTATCCTTGAAGATTCATTGATTTTTCAAAAATTAATTTAAGCCAAGCTAGATATTTAGAGACCATGCATGATTAAAGGTCTGTTTTAAATAACTGGAAGTGTATAGTAATAAATAAAAGTTCAATAACTAAATTGCATACCCAAAAAAGGCTTTAGAAAGATAGGATTCTACATAGCACAGTTTTGTCCAACAAAGTGAATCTCCTCTGGTTTCTTAATAGTTTCCTGAAGCTGGAATATCCCCAATAACTGCTATGTTATTGAGATGGCTTACCTTTCTAGCCTCTGAAACAGAAAAGAGTTTAACCTGAGAGATATTTTGACTTTTTGACTGAAAATTGAAGTGAGAAATAAAAATCTTCAATTGTGTCCTGGAATATAGTAAATAAAAAAAACAATGTGGATACATAGTTGTACCTATATAATTGGGCTGGAGTGATAGCACAGCGGGTAATGTATTTGCCTTGCAAGCAGCCCACCAGGGTTTGAATCCTCCATCCCTCTTGAAGAGCCCAGCAAGCTTCTGAGAGTATCCCCTCTAATGGTAGAGCCTGGCAAGCTCCCCGTGGCATATTTGATATGCCAAAAACAGTAACAAGTCTCACAATGGAGACATTACTGGTGCCCGCTCAAGCAAATAGATGAAAAACAGGAAGACAGTGCAGTGCTGCAGTGCTACCTATATTATTAAAGGCGGTTGGGGGTGGAGATCTCAGTGGCTAAATGAATAAATAACATAGCTAACTTTCACTAAAATTGAAGTAGACATAGCAAATACAAGTCATTGGAAAGCACTGATTTGGGATTCCATCTAAAGTGAATCGCGATGACTGTGTTAGTGTCCTCGGACACTGGGTAAAGGCAGAGTTCTTGAGTGGGGTCAAAACTGGTGCTCATCTAAAAATAAAAGCAAAGAAAGTCTCTTTCTAAGCTGCTGACATAGCTGTGTACAACTATGGACAATTCTAGTGCTTGGAACAGGCTAGAAAATTTCTAACTGAATTGTAGCTATGTAGCTTTTCAAAAATATAGTCATTGTACATCTTGTTACTAAGGACAGAGAGTCATATGCATCCTCTGGAACACAAATGCAAAACTTAAGAATAAATGCTAATAAATAAAGGACTAAATGCAAATCTTAAAAATACTGATTCATATGCAATAAGTGAAAATTTGGGGGTTTTAAAACTGTCTGAAATTAAGGGTGACTCTGAAGTTAAATTATATTAAGTAACAGAAGAAATCAAAGTGATTTGGAAGAAAGAATTTCTATGATCTGTCTTCTGAGTATAAAATATTACCGTCTCTTAGACATCAGTGTGTATGTATGCATGCTTCTGTGTATGTGCGTAAAGATGAATGTATTATATAATTTATCAGATGATTCAAAGCCTATATGGTATCCCAGATTGCTGTGGGTGATACTCAAGTTTCCTTTCTCTATTTATCATTTATTACTAGGTCTGGAGTGATAACAGAGCGGGTAGGGAGTTTGCCTTGCACGCAGCCAATGGGGCCAACCCATGTTCCATTCTTCCGCACCTCTCGGAGAGCCCAGCAAGCTACCGAGAGTATCTCACCAGCACGCCAAAGCCTGGCAAGCTACCCGTGACATATTCAATATGCCAAACACACTAACAAGTCTCGCAATGGAGACCTTACTGGGCCTGCTCGAGAAAACTGATGAACAATGGGAGGACAGTGCTCCAGTGCTACATTACTAGGTCAAGAAATACTAAGCTACAAGATCAGGCTAGAATGGAAAACGGAAAAGTTGTGAAACTTTAATTCTCTAATTTTAGTACCTTAAAATAAGTAATCAATTGTACTAATCCTTCTGGAGAATTTTATGAATTTTTCCCTCTGTATATACAAATAGAGTCTAGCAAAATATATGTGTGATCCACCAAAAGGAAGTGGAGCTGAGAGGCCTGGTGGTGGCTCAGTTACTAAATCAATCACCTTCTTTGCATCAAGCTACTAATTTAATCTCTGGTGCTGCCCACATTTTCCAGACACAATCCTGGTTGCTCTCTCCTTGGATCCCATGTGCCAAACACAGAGTTTGTGATGTCTCATACACAGACAGACAGTTGTGGACACTGCATTTGCGATGCACAAGCCCCACTGAGCACAGCCACTAAATCACATAAGAACACCACACTGAAATGGGAACCATCATTGAGTGTTACAATCAGAATGAGCATGAATACCACATCTAGAGGAGTGTGAATCCTGGCAAGCATATGAAAAAGGCCCCAAAGAAATTCATCCAGCTTTCCACCCTCAGTACTGCAGTCTAGTGTTTGAGCACCATAACCAGATGTGTGACAACTGGTCCCAGCAACAACAGGAAGTGAGGGGGTTAAAATTAAAGATTAATTTTCAAAACTACAGAGTTTATAAATGTAATTAAATGTTAAATTGTAGTTAGTAAGGTTGACCTTCCAGTCACAGATCTGCTGCCAATTTAGTTTCCAAGCACAAAAGCCCATGTTATTGTATTATATCCACACATTGAAGGTGTCATCCGGTGGTTAGTGTCTGGGGCTAGTACAAATATGTATCCCTTGACTTTCTAAATAGAAATATAGCATCTTATTACTGAATAATTCCAAAAGAAGTCTAGTGAAACATTCATCTGACCCTAGATAAGAGAAGTGATTATGAATGGAAGGTCATTTAAAAAAGCAGTTCTTGGTTTTTGTTTGAACTTTGATTTTCACAGAAAGCTACTATCTTGAGAAATCATTTCTATACCTTTCCATTGGATTAAAGAAATATGATGATCTTACTGTTGTCCCATTTCCCTAACAGAGAGATTCTGTGTCTAAACCAATATTTGATAGTACTCTGCCATGTTGAAGGAATGTTCAGACAACATACTGAGAGCATCAGGTATAATTAGGAGACTGTGAACAGGTTGGGTCCCCTCGTGTGAACTCTTTCAGCGCTTATAAAATTACCTGTGGCATGACTGAGTCTTACATAAGAAATGACAAGTTTGGAAGTTTGGAGAGATAGTATGCAAGGCACTAGGCCAAGCTAGGTTTGTTCCCTGGCACTGCATATGGTTGTCAAACCCCACCAGGAGTCATCCTTGAATGTAGAGACAGAAATAATCCCTGAACATTGCCACGTGTGCCCCTTCCCTGCCTTAAAACAAAACAAAACCAAAAAACGCCAATATTTATTCAATCTTTGATAGATTAAACAATTCAATTACCTTTATTACTTACTTTTATAAAAAAACTGGTGTTGCATGAATATTCTTTCAGTTGGAGGCACAGAGACAAGACATGTGAGAGGAACGTAGAGAGCACAGAGGGCCAAGGCATCAATCTGGCTCGAGGCAAAGAGCGACTGCCAGAGGCCTCCTTTTATTCTATTTTTTATCAGTTACATCCTAATGACTTCACCACAAAGAAAGACTCACTAATGAGAGTACAAATAGTTATAGGATGAGCATTAGTCAAGAGAACATCATTGTCCTGTCAAAGCTACGCTGTCAAAGCTATGTTGTTATGATTAAAACATCAGAAGAAGATATGGAACTGGATGTGCAGGCTCTACAGATTACGTCCCCCACAGTCTTGTGCTTGGTTATACATAGGGCAAAGAGAAGGCTCATACTGATACTTGAAGGTCAAACTAGATCAAGGATGAGTAAGAGAGGGGGAAACTACTGCCTTGTAATGCCAAGATAATGTATGACCAGACGGATATATGAGAGCATGTTGTACTTCTCCAGATCATCCAGAATCACAAGTTTTAGCTTGCCCTCTTAATGTAAAAGTGGGACCTCATTTCTGCTTCCTGCTAGCAGGGCAGCCTCCAGGGTCTTGTCCTAATGTTCTGGCATAGCACCAAAATATCAGGTACAAAATTAAAAGGTCATTCAATCATTAGTCACAAAAGTTTAAGTTTCTTTCCTAAAGAAGTGATAATCCGGCTGAGATAAAATCTTTAATTCAGTGTGAATTTATAAATAGGTAAGTCTAAAGTGACATTTTAATATGATAAAGGATAAATGTGTATCTTAAATAATTATAGTAATATTTTGATAGATTTATTCAAATTAGAGGAAAAAAGAATTTACAAAAAAAAAATAGGGACCAAAGCAATAGGACAGAGAGTAGAACTCTTGCTTTATACTTAATGCCAGGAGCAATTTCTGAATGCAGAACCAAGAGAAAACCTTGAACATTTATGGGTGTGGCCCCCAAGCCAAAACCAACCAAACCAAAAAACTTAATAAATAAAAATAAACAAGGGAAAGAATGTGGCATCATGACAAATTTATAGCCAAAGTAAGTAAAACCCCTCCTTTTATTTCATGTAGCACCTTCATGACTGTAAGTTGTGGGTTTTGTGACTAAAATCTTTAGGCTTTCAGAGTCAGAGTGTAGGCTACCTCTCCTAATTTCCTGGTACTTCCAGAAGCACTGGCAGGCACACACATGCCCAAAAGCCGCCATCCAGTTAAAAATTTAACTCCAGCTGTATCACCATATTAAAAATTCAAAATATTCTAGAGTGACATCTCAAACGCTACAACATTGATAAACCAGGATTATCACACCAGGTTGGATGGAATATAATGTAGAAGGCAACCAATCTCAACAAACTACACAGAAGGCTTAACCTATCATAATATCTTATAGATGGACTTAATGATTCCATGGTGAGATACAACAATCTTCACTAACATTCTTCTAAGGAAACATTTTTTTATCATTCTGTCAACAAGTTTATAACGAGCAATATAAAATAAATTGTCGAGGACCTGCTATGGAGGCAGGCTTTAGGGGTGGTTGGGAAAATTGGAGACAACTGTGGAGGAAAGGTGTAATGGTGGTGGCACTGGTGTTGGAATAGTGAATGTCTGTAACAAATCATCATGAACAACTTTGCAACCCATAGTATTTATATAAAGTGTAAGGGAAAAAATAAAATTTAGTTTAAAAATGAAGCGTAATAAGGGAATAACAATAGACAAAAAGCAAAAGAATCATGGTCTACAAAATTTAGCATGGCAGTGAGAGGGGTTTGGGGGATTCGGGGATGATTGTGAGGATTACAGGATTACATTGAGACAATGGTGGAGTGAAATGAAAACATTCTGGTGGGGAATGGAGGGGTGTAGTGTTGGAATCTTGTATGCATGAAATGCTATCATAGACAGTAATGCAAATTACTCTAACTAAAATAAAATTTAAAAGATAAAAAATAAATTAGTCCTTAAAAGAAGCTGTGTTTCTAATTTATGGACAAAATAGGAAAAATGAAACCAAAGAAATCTCCTATCAGAGAAATTCTCTGAATATCAAAAGAGATTAAGAGTTCTTGAACTTAAAAATAACCTTAATGTCCATGTTGGATAGATAATTTTAGGATTTTTTACACATCGAGAGCAAAAGAGAGGAAGAGGATATGAAGAGAGTGAATGCCTAATCCTTATAGGTAAATACAGAGAAGCATGTCAGGATGATGAAAGAAATATCAAAAATATATATTATACTTACAATATTTATTTATGTGTGATATAACAGGTCATTTTTTAAATGATAAAAATGTCACTATTTTAAATCTACATAAACTTATTCATAGAAGAATTATATAAAGCATTGGCCTATAGTTCACTTACTTACAGTCACCATTTGAATTTGATCCTACTAATAATTGTGCAATCTTGAAAACAGGACTTTGACCATTGTACCTCCTTGAAAACTAAGTGCAACCAGAAATTTCCTTTTCTATTTGTCATCCTTCTGTTTTTTTCCCCCAAAATTAACTCTTGATTTTCCTCTCTTTCCATTTGTTCCTTGCCTTTTACAGATGCACTTCTTCTTTGACAGGTGCAGTAATCCTGGGAACAGTTGTTGGGGGGAAAAGCCAACAGTTCCTGGAGCTAATCTAGAGCTAGTGTAGAACCATGAACAGGAGATAAACTTTCCTGACTGGGAGAGGAAATGAGGTTTTTGACAATTACCCTGCAAAGATTTTGAACTGTTATGAAAGAACGGGAGCAAAGATGAGCATCTCTCCTAAACTACCTGTCTCTCTCTATCCCCATCACTGTCTGATACATTTCTCAGAATTCTGGAAAAGAAAATGCTTGTACCTTTAGCGCAATAAGAAAAAAAATTGTTCAAAAACCATATATGTGATATATATGTATACTGATATATACTTTAATATATGTCAATACAATAATATATTAAAGTATATATGCCTTGAAATATTCTTCATCAGGAAACAATCGGATTCTGGCTACAAATGTTTATAAAGGAGTAATTAAAGTCATATGGAATCAGAGAGGCATTATTATTATTATTATTATTATTATTTAAAAGATTTTCATGAACCGGAAATAAGACACCTAGCTCTACACAGCCAACCAACAGAGCATACTGATGTTGCAACTGGTATGACTCACCACATTATTTTCAAGCACTACTTTAAGGAATTGCACAAAGAGAATAAGAAATGAGATACCAATATCACCCAGTTCATTATTTGCTTCAGAGTACATAGACTATTCTTTTATTGACATTTAGGAAGGGCAGAAGTGTGGATGTGGTTTAGCTCTGAATTCCTAAGAGAGGATCTGAACTGATTAGAAGCAAAGTGCTCAGTGGCACTAATATGAAGGAGTAACGGCTCCCTATTTTGAAAAGTCTGCATTGGTCTTAGCTTTCCAACATTATAGTAGTCACGTTATTTAAGAGAAATATGGTAATACTGCATTTATTTAAAATGCTTTTAAAAAATGTCAAAAGTCAAATTTTTCTGAAACAGGTTGTGAGTAAAGGCTTATATTTAAAATATGGCCTCAGATTCTTCAAGAAGAAATAATTAAAATCAATTTGCTTAATAACTGGAAATCATCACCCTTTTCTTACATACTCATAGTTCAAAAATCCCTTGGGAAGTCTTTGAAATAGACAATATCTGGAAAATGATGTGAAAGGGATATATTACAAATGCAAAGATATTCCCTGTTTGAATCAGCATTTCAAAAGCATGCAATTAAGAAAAGCATTGACATAGATTAGGTTTGTGCTTTGTTGCTTTGACAGTGATAAAAGTCCATATTGAGTAACAAATTAGGAAAGCAAATTAGTGTGAAACTATCATAGCTGCAGGTGTTGCAGGAACTATACAGTCATAAAGTCATATACGTACACAGATCATAGCATAAACATTTTTCTTAAATTATAATCATCTGTACTATAATCTAAGATAGCCATTTTTATTTCATCAAGTTATAATTAACTTAGTAAACGCAAAGAGAGACAATATTGTGGGAAGAAGAGAGTATTCTATTTGTTATCTAAATGTTCTATAAATAGTCCATGATGGTCATTTATCACAACTGTTTTATAACATTTAAATCATTGTTACATAATAATGAGAATAAGAAATAATTTTCACATGTGTATTTTGAAATACATAGACTTAAAACTTATGTCTAACATTTTTTAAACATTTTTTTTATTTGGACTGGAGCAATAGCACCGCGGGTATGGCTTTGCACGCAGCCGACCTGGCCAATTCCTCTGCCCCACTCAGAGAGCCCAGCAAGCTACCGAGAGTATCTTGCCCGCACGGCAAAGCCTGGCAAGCTCCCCGTGGCGTATTCGATATGCCAAACACAGTAACAACAAGTCTCACAATGTTGCTGGGCCCACTAGAACAAATCGGTAAACAACGGGAGGACAGTGCTGCAGTGCTTTTTATTTGGGAAAATAAAAATTACTGTTATTTTCTTAGAAATTTAAACTTGAAGTCCAAAACTTTCACTTATTTTTAATTTAAAATAAGTAACATGTGGAAGTACATATGTAACAAGAAATGCATTTAAAAGAATAATATGATAACTGAAATTATTTCTTTGCCTATAAAAATAAATCCAAATTTTACATCACTTATACAGAAACACTATAACAATTTTATTTCAAGTAGGCTGTTAACCTTGCAGTTTGGGTGACTTGTGTTTAATCCCAGCCCTCCATATGGTCCCCTGAACCCCACCCGGAATGATTTTTTTAACACAAAATCAGCACCGCCAGGTGTGGCTCATTACAAAACAAACAAACAAAACTTAATATCAATATATCTATACAAGTGTTTTTATATCTATAAAGAATATTGGTCCACAAATTATACTCCAAAAATCAATTAAATTTATTTGAAATATCCTTTACAAAACCGCTATCTAGAAATAGTGTTAGGTAGTTCATTAGTAGAATAAACAATAGTATATAAAGGTTTTGAAATATTTATTCCACTTAGAAAATGAAGTGGAAGGTTTTTCAAGTAATTTTTATATGGTAAAAGAAAGTTAAAATATCCCATTAATCACTCGTATGACAAAGTGATTAAGATCCCAAACTCTGGAATTAAACTGTGTTTGGATGCTGACATTTTTACTTACAAGGATTTTATTTGCTCGAGTAAAGTAAAGGCTCTCCCGTTGATCATCGATTTGCTCGAGCGGGCCCAGTAACGTCTCCATTGGAGACTTTGTTGTTACAGTGTCTGGCATATCGAATACTCTCGGTAGCTTGCTGGGCTCTCCAAGAGGGGCGGAGGAATTGAACTCTGGTAGGCCATGTTGGCTGCGTGCAAGGCAAACGCCCTACCCGCTGTGCTATTGCTCCAGCCCAGGATGACCGAGCAGACTAAGGTGCTGCGTTCAGGTTGCAGTCTCCCCTGGAGGCGTGGGCTCGTATCCCACTTCTGACAAAGGAGAAAGAAATAAGCTACAAGGATTTTGTAAAGAGAAAATTTGGAGGAGTAGGGAGGGAGAAGGCCACATTCATTGGTGCTCATAAATGATTCCTGGCTCTGTGTTCTTGGGGATGTGGGGTGGGGGGAGAGGGTCAGCAGTAGGGTGGGAAGGGGAGAGGCATACTCAGCTTCAGGGTTTGAACTGTGGTCTGTGGCATTGAAGGAAAGAACCTTAGACCCTGAACTATCTCTCTGACCCCAAAAGAAAATTTTAAATTGCCTCATACACAGGTTTCAACATTTACAATATGGAGATAAATACAGTACTTACCTCGCAAGGCCACAGAAAAGATGAAATAAATCATTATATATTAAGCAACTTTATCATACCTGCTATAATATAAGTATTTGCTGACTATGTACATATAATGTAAAATTGTGTATGTGTTAATCCAGAAATACACAATACAAGCTTATTTATTCAATATGAACATCACTATATAGGCAAACAATCAGGACAATGCTTATAAAAACAGAAGCAATATTGTTACTAATGTCTAAAGATGGGCATTAAAGACAATCTTTTGCTCTTGAGTACTTTACATCAAGAATATATTCATATATTATTTTGTAGGTAAATTTTAAGTATTTTCTACTCTCATTAAAGGTATATATAAAAACAATGAGAGGAGACTGAAATCATTAACATATTGCTATAGGAAAATATTCAAGCACACATCACCAAGTGTAAAGAGAGAAACATAATAGTCATTGTATTATGTGAACTGTTAATGTAACTTAATCACTTAACTTTCAATGCACGTTAATGTAAAATTCTTTTATTTAATCCGTGTATGGAATGATAGTTCTAATGACTAATTTAGTGAGTAAAGTATACATACAAACACAAATAAACTATAAAATCTACTTTATTGTGAATGAAAGAAAGCAACTGTGGGACTAACTAATTACCCCATTATGCAACATTCTGCATCCAAAATACATAGGCTGAGAACTCAGCCAATGTCGAATTAAATGATTGAGAAAGGTTATGAATGTACTTACCCACCAAATGCCTGTAGTGCAGCGAATTTGGAAGCATCCAAATCATTGCCACTTACTATTCGTGCCTTAAGTGAGAAAGAAGAAACAAAACAAAACAAATAAGTTTTTTTAGCATACCATAGTTGTGTTTATCTGTAACACAGGTCAACTGCACTAGACACGTAACACCTACAAGGACAGATGCTAAGCAGGGTCAGCTCCAAGTCAAAGCTGTTATGTTTTTGTGCGTGGAAGTTTTGATATCAGCTGTCAGCATTGAAACAAAAGCACTGGCAAAAATTCGGAAAGTATAGCAGACTCCAAATTCTATTTTGCCCTTAAAATTGTGTATGTGCAGTGAAGATCATGAATTAGTCAGGAGATGATGATTGGCCAGACTTAAGAACAGATGCTGAGCTTGACAGTAGCAGACCCCCTAGGTTGGCAACTATAAGCTAAAGAGAGCACAGCTGGGAAGGTGTGACCCCTTCGTAAATGCAACATACAGGGCACACCAAAGGACAACCAAAGGATGGGTAGCTAGCATAACATGCACATTTCACAACTGAAGCAGAAGAACCAAAACAGGTCTAACATGTCACAAACAAACATGTACAAAAGACAAGGTCCCTCAGGAGGGAAGAAAAAAGTAGGATTTAAAACCTTTTCATCCATAGCATTGTTGTCTGAAAGAGAATCAGGAAAAGAAGGAGTAAAGGTTAGATGGAGCACTTGGCAAACATTTCATCCTATACACACATAGTGCTATAGTTACATTGCTTAAAAATCATAAGAATACAATTTCAAGTCCCAAAAGCAAAAAGAAAAAAAATAATGGTTGCTATTTCACATTAATTTAAGATCTGGAAAGTGTTCCAGAATGTTTCTAAAGTATAAATGGATGATTACAGAACTTAATGAAAGGTAATGTGCCATTTAAAGAAAAGAGTATAATTCAGAAGTCTTGGGCTGCAGCTGGATTTGTTCACTTGTCAAACTTAATGGGCAAACTATAAGACCCTTGTCCAGAGTACGCCCAATTCTGACCATCCATTGAGTAAAGATAGTCTTATTAAAGTCAATTATTTTTCATCACAGAGCATGGCCCAAAAATTAAACAAAAATTTTTAAGTCCACAACTTGAGCTACTAAGTCTGGTTAGAATAGTTTGACTTTTCACTTATAAGTGCACTCAGTGTTTATGCAACAAATAGGTTTTTTATCAATCACTAACAAGTTATTTCCCTCATTTTGGCATCTTTATTTTGATCTGCTATGTTCTTCTCCTCGAAATTTCAAAAATATAGCTGTAATCCACTACTCTCCTTTGTGAAATTCACCAGTTTACCCCTCCACAGACACATGCATGAGAGAAAATGAGATTCATATGTACTACAGATTCACAGTTCATTAGTCTTTCTTTTTTGGGGGCAGGGGGTTACACTGAGCGATGCTCAGGTGTTACTCCTGGCTCTGCACTCAGGAATTACTCCTGGCGGTGCTTGGGGCCCATATAGGATGCTGGGAATTGAATCTGGGTTGGCCGCGTACAAGGCAGACACCCTATCTGCTGTGCTATTGCTCCAGCTGCCCAGTTCATTAGTCTTTATTCACACCCTACACTGGCCACTATTAAACTCCTACCATCTAAGGTTAATGTCGTGCTCTTGAAATCTGAGTGCACTTGCACTGTTAGTGTTTTATCCCGAAAGCAAGCGGCCTCGACATCTAACTAATTCTCAATCTCTGAAACTCATTGCAAAGTACAGTGATCTCTGTACTTTGTGCTTAAGGCACTGCAGAATCTTCTTAACTAATTCTCATCCTTTGCCACTTTCTTATCTCTGACTTCCTTAAACATAAATTCCTTGAGAAAAATCAAATTTAATGTTTTTATTCTGTATTCTGATAAAATAAACGTATTACTCGATTCCTAAAAAATAATAAATGACCCATAAATATTTGCTGAACATTGAATAAATGACCAAAAGTAAGCTAAATAACTTCATATGATTATCTAAAAGATTGGGAAGAAAAGAATTATCATTTAATTATTTTTTACAGAAGATGAATCATTTTCTCACAGATAAATTTAATAGATAAATTTATTACAACTTTGAATCATCCTAAATTTATATTTAACTGCATTAATAAGTGAAACATAAAACTTTTTATAGAACAATTATGAGGGTCTTGAGAAACATTACAGTGAGTGAGGCATTTGTCTGCCTTGCATGCATCTGACCTAGGTCAATCACTGGCACCCCATATGGTTCCCCAAGCCCTAACAGGAATTATCCCTGAGTACAGATGTACAGAGAGCCAAGAATAAGCCTTGAAAACTACCAGATGTGGCCCCAAATCCAATACATACGTGTGTGTGTGTGTGTGTGTCTGTGTGTGTGTGTGTGTGTGTGTGTAAGAAGGATAAAGAGAAAGACACAAAATAGTTATCCGGCTAGTATAAACAGGTAATAAAACTGAAATAGCTAAAATATGGTTTGGGCAAAATAAGCATTGAAGATTAATGACATTTAAAATATAACTAGTCTATATACTAAAAAAATATAACTAGTCTATATGTCCTTAAAAATTTATGAATAGGAAAGGACACACAGATGTTAAAAAGAGAAGTATCACCCAATAAATAATGCTATACCATAAGTTTTTATATTTGTTTGTATCTTATGTTTATATGAAACCCATAAAATTTCATGTGTATAAAAGAAATGTGTATTAATTTAAATAAAAATCAAACAAACTGATTTTTATACACCTAAGGAATATGATATATCCAAATATAGAAGTAAAAGAAGATACTACAAAGAAGTCTGATAACTTTCTATGCTCATTCATAGTAATTTTGAGCATAAATATAATTTAAAAGAAAACTGGGGCCAGAGAGATAGTTCAGTGGGTAGGGCATCTGCCTTGCAGTGGCCAACTCAGATTCCATCCTTGGTACCCCAAAAGGTCCGAAGAACCACACCAGAAGTTATCCCTAGGCTCAGAGCCAGCAATAAGTTCTGCCAGACTTAGTGCCCAGGATTTGCATCAGAAATTATTGCTGGGGGATCTGGGGAAACTAAGTGGGATTCTGGGGTTCAAACTGGGTGAACTGTGAGCAATACAAGTGCCCTGGGTCCACTGTATTACCTCTCTGATCCCACAAGTACTTTTAAAAGAAAATTAGAATTTTTTTTACTGCAAATATGTTAACTGATGTTAGTATAAACAGAGTTCATATAAAATTAGTTTTAAAACCTCAATAATTGGGGGCTGGAGCAACAATACAGCATTGAGGTCACTTGCCTTGCATTTATATGACCTGGGTTCAATCCCCAGCAGTTCCCAAGCACTGCAAACAGTGATTCCTGCACATAGAGTCAGGAGTCAGCCCTAAGCATCACCAAGTATGGCCCAAAATTTTTTTTAAATTTCTTAAACTCATCAACAAATAACTTAATAGTTGAATAAATAATTGTCCGAGAATATAATTAAGTCACAAATAAGATGTAAAAGTTGTAAATAGCACTGTAGCACTGTCCTCCCATTGTTCATCAATTTGCTTGAGTGGGCACCAGTAATGTCTCCGTTGTGAGACTTGTTGTTACCATTTTTGGCATATCGAATAAGCCATGGGGAGCTTGCCAGCTCTGCCGTGAGAGAGGGTAAATCTCAGTAGCTTGCCAGGCTCTCTGAGAGGGGCAGAGGAATCGAACCCGGGTCAGTCGTGTGCAAGGCAAATACCCTACCTGCTGTGCTATCACTCCAGCCATAAGAAGAAATTATTAAAGCAATAACTAATCATGGTTATAAAATCAAGACGGATTAGATTAGAATAATTACACACATTTTATTTGTATTAAAAATAATTCATGTCTGTGGTGGGTATGTAGAATCAGCTTCAGTGATGGTTGCTGACAATAAAAATTATATGCATTTTTCAGGAAACAGTTCTACTAGCAGTACTCTGTTTTGATGAGGAAATTCCTTTTTGGAAGCAAATGCTAAGGAGGTTATTTCCATTATTTATTGAATTGTGCTTTCTGAAGCATTGTTGACTTCTGTTTTTGTTTTTTTAGGGCCACACACAGAAGTACTCAGGGCTTCTTCCAGGATCTGCATACAGGTATCACTCCTCATAGGGCGTGTGGAACTATATGAGGTGCCGGGATTAAACCTGAGTTGGCCAAATGCAAGGCAAGTGCTTTAACCACAATACTATTTCTTCAGCTGCACCTTCTGAGTTTGAATATGTCTTGAGATTCTAACCCCAGTAGCTAAGGTTGTAGCTTTATCTAAAACTAGAGTTGCTAGAGACATAGTTAATGAAGATGAGACTATACTAAAGAAGTGTGGTCCCTAATACAATACGAATAACATCCTTATAAAGAAAAGAGAGGCTTGAGGACAAGGGCGCATGCAAAAAAAAAAATTATGTGGGGGTCTGGTGCCACCAACAGGTCAACCTGTACCAGCAGGGCAAGTACATCAGCAACCTGATGGTGCCTTCAGGCTTCCTGACACACCAAAATTGCCGCTGTGCCTTTGACCAGACCCCAACAACTTGGACCAAGTTTACCAAAAAAGAAAATAGCCAAAAGTTAGGTATGTGGGAGCCATGCCCACAAACCACCTCTGGCTGAGCTATACAAGCTCATTTATTGGCCTTCTTTCAGAGGCCCATAGATAAATCTCAAGAGACCAAAAGCCACAGTTAATCTTGACCATGCATGACTATACAGACTGGAGTAAATTGGAGAGGGGCCTGTTGGTTGGCCTGTGCCGTCCCAAATAGAGCCCCCAGCATCCACTTGCTTCCACAATCCAAAATTGCCACCATACCTGCAGCCTAACTCCTGAGACAGACCTCACCAAGATATAATCTGCTGAAAATTTGGATATGCGGGTTTTGTGACTGAAATCTTCAGGCTTTCCTGGAGTTGGGGTGGGCTTCTTCCCCCCACTTCCCAATACACAGGAAAGCACTGGCAGTCACCCCCACAAACCAACTCCAACACCACCCTGTAAACTCTACTTCTGGCCTTGCTTCAGAGACACATAAATAAATCTCAAAGAGATCAAAAGCCAGAGATGCAACAGAAAGTCCTGGAAGATACCACAGAGCCAGAGATCTCTCCATGCCCCATACCGAGCCAATTTCACCGGGGCACCCCAGATGGAGCAGGTGCAGTCTCCCCTCCTACTCCAGATGGAATCCTGGTGACCAAGAGCTTCCACAAGCAAGGCCCAGGTAGGTGGGTTCCAGGATTAAATTTTTATGCCACATGGTGGCAGAGGTGCTGGGCTGTCCCTCCCTGGTTTCCTGCCTGCTCATTGGCCCAACTGTCACACCCACAAACGTGCCCCTGAGCGCTATCTTTGCGCACCAACGGCCCTGATCCAGAGATGTCCAACTGAATCCCAAAATGGATTAGTGTCCTATAGAAATGTCTCTGGAACATAACCATTCACAATCTAGGATTCCAGAAGCAGATGGCTGCAGCACCCATGATATTCAAAATGAGCAATGGATAATAAATTATCTAACATCTGCCCTTGGTAGGCAGACTTGAATGTTAGTAGGAAAATTAGAGCAAAACATTAATGCCCAAAAGTAGAGAGAGAGTATTGGGAAAATTGTCTGCCATGGACGCAGGGTGAGGACTGGAATGGTGGGGGTGGATAGGGCCTATACTGGCAACACTGGTGGTGGAAAGTGTGCAATGGTGGAGGAATAGGTGTTCATTCACTGTATGACTGAATTTTGAACATGAAAGCTTTGTAACTTTACCTCACAGTGATTCAGTAAAAAAAAAAAGGAACAAGGAATTCATGCCCAATTCAATCAGCTTAATCAATGGCTGAATAAATAGCAGTATTCCTACATTAAAAAGAAAGAGAAAGAAAGAAAGAGAGAGAGAAAGAAAGAGAGAGAGAAAGAAAGAAAGAAAGAAAGAAAGAAAGAAAGAAAGAAAGAAAGTATGTAAGGAGAGCATTTCTTCTTCCACAACAAAGAGACTACCTACCAGAAGCTAGGACAGAGATAGAACAGACATTGCCCCAGTGATATCTAAGAGTCCATTCTCCTGATGACACACCTTTATAGCTCTCTGCTCAACAGAACTGTGAGACAAAGCAATGCTGTTGCTTAGAGTTGCTCAATTTTTGTTCTTTGTTACATGCTCCTTAACAAATCTATACTATTTTAAATACTGAAAAAAATCTTCATCTTCATGTAAGTAAAGTAAAGTAAAGTAAATTAAAGGCCCTCCCATTGATCATCGATTTGCTCGAGTGGGCCCAGTAACGTCTCCATTGGAGACTTTGTTGTTACTGTGTCTGGCATATCGAATACTCTCGGTAGCTTGCCGGGCTCTCTGAGAGGGGCGGAGGAATCGAACTCGGGTCGGCCATGTTGGCTGCGTACAAGGCAAACGCCCTACCCGCTCTGCAATATTAAAGCATTGGAAAAACACGCATGATCAAGCATAAAAGTAGGGATTAAAAGTGAAGTACTCTAAGGCTAAAGTTCAATAGTATTATAATACAAGAGGTAACATGATTGACTTTCAGGGAGCCAACCTGGTACTGTATGTGCCCTCTGAGCACGCTATGAGTGATCCCAGAGCACAGAACCAGGAGTCATACATGAACACAGTTAGGTATGGCCCATCCTAACCTCCCTCAATTATCTATCTTGATGCAATATTTTGTAACCATTAAAATAGGTTTCAAGATTGTATAAAAAGAGAAATTGTGTGTATGCTCTATATGCATATATGTAGGTGCATAATGTATATATATTCAATTCTCCATGTAGTTGTTATGGTTGGTCAAATTTTAACTAAAGCTTTTTAATTACATTTTGAATATTCTCTAATAATGCTTCATCATACCAATTATAATATGTGTCTGCAAGGTAATTTTGTAGTTCAGTGACTTAATGTCTTTAATATAGGACCATGGTTCATTCATCTATTTATAGTGAAATCCTGTATGAGATTAAAATAAACTTTGAGTGACTTTAACCCTTTACTGTCTCAAAATTCCACATACAAATTATTTAAAAAAATTAAATATAAAATATTTTCTTGATGGGGCCTGGAGCTATATATAATAAAGCATGTAGGGCATTTGCATTGCATGTAGTAGACTGGGAATTGATTTATGGCGTCCCATATGATCTCCTGAACACTCCAGGATTGATTCCTGAGCAAAGAGCCAGGAATCCCTGAGCAAAGAGCCAGGAGTAATCCCTGAGCATTACCTGGATAGACTCAAAAGCAAATACCTCTGAGTCTGAGAGTCATGGACCATTATGTATGACTCTGAATCTAAAACCAATGAAGTGCATTGATACAACTGAAGTTCAGCAGGCTCAGCCTACAGTGTACTTCTCTATATTCTAAAAAAAATATGCTGTTTACGATGCCTGTCCAGGGCTGCAAAAGAGGACAATTATACACGATGACTCTGGGCAGAACTTTAAAGTTGCAATCTGTTTAGAGTTGAATGTGGTAACAGATGCCCCCATCCTCCGTTATCTACAGCATGTGTCATGCCTATGCTCTTGGATTTGCAGTGTCAAATGCCACATTACCCACCTCCTCACCTTCTACCCCAGAGAGTAGTTTCCTTGACTCCCATCCCATGCTAGTTTTCGAGCTTCTCATCATGTTTGATAACAAGGCTTCATCCTGTACAACAGAAAGCCTATCGTTCAAGATCAAGATCAGCACCCAAGATCAAAGCCAGGACCAATACTCTGGAAACTTCAACTCTATCACAAGACAGTTACGTGAGAACTTGGAAGGAAAGGTAGTTGGACTAATTAACGCAGGGATTTTTAAAAGCACAGAACATAATAAAACAGATTAATTCAAACCAACTGATGGATAAACATGAAACTCCAGAACATATTCCTAAAACACAGAGCTAACTCCCTGAAAAACAACCTCAAAGCCAGACTCAGTGAAGCTCAATGAATTTAAGAGAGGTTGAATAAAAAATGAGAATACTAGCCCTGTTGTTAGTGTTAGGGCTAGTGTTCTTATTTTTTATTCAACCACATAACTCAAAAGACTGTAATGCACGCTCAAACCTCAGGTTTAATCTTTGGTGTCACACTATCATCCCACAAGCATTTCTGCATTAGACAGATTCCTGAGCACTTAGCTTGGTGTAGCATCTCAACACCACTGGATGTGACCCCTCAAAAGAAAATCAAAAACAAAATTTTAATATGGAATAAAGAAAGGTAAAAACAGTCCATAATGAAATTACAACATGTAAAGGATATAGATTATCATTAGAGGGAGCTGGAGCAATATTAGAGCAGAGACGACACTTGCAACTGACACAGGTTCAATCCCCAGCACCCTACAGAGTCCCCTAAGGCAAGCAGGAGTGACCCATGAATTCAGAGCCAGGAGTAAGCCTGAACACTCTAGTGTGTCCCCACAAATAAGTACAGATCGATATATAGAAGAATATTACAATAAAATATCATAGAACTCAATAGCAGCAAGAAATCAAGGGTTGAGTAAGTAAACTATAAGATAGGGTAAAAAAAAGTATTCCAAAAGACCAAAAAAAAAGTAAATATTAAATAGCACTGTCTTCCCATTGTACATCAATTTGCTCGAGCGGGCCCGGTAATGTTTCCATTGTGAGACTTGTTACTGTATTTGGCATATTGAGGGTTGGAGCGATAGCCCAGCAAGTAGGGCATTTGCGTTGCACAAGGCCAACCTGGCAGACCCAGGTTCAATTCCTCCGCCCCTCTTAGAGAACCTGGCAAGCTACTGAGAGTATATAGCCCGCACAGCAAAGCCTGGCAAGCTCTCCGTGACATATTTGATATGCCAAATATTAAATAAAGTTAATAAAAAGATGCATGCAGTGGCATCAAGAAGAACAACAATCACATCATAGGAGTTACAGAATAAAAAAGAGCAGATAGGAGCAGAAGACTTTATGAAGAAATAATCGCTGATAATATCCATGTGTTAGGAAAGAAACAATCATCCAGACATAAATTCTTAAAGATATTGAAAAATTAATCCTAAGAGATTCACACAAAGATATATTAAAGTTAGAGTAGCAAAAACAAATGATAAAAATCAAATAATAATAAGGCAAGAAAAGAAAATCAGAGACCACGTATAAGGATTCCCTCATAATACTAGTGTGTTCTCCAATAGATACTTTACAGAGAAGAACACGGAACAAAATAGTCAGAATGTCATTGGAAAAAAGTGAAAAAAATATATAAACTACCCAATCTACATTTCTATATTTAAAGAAGTAATAAAACATATCCTTAGACAAATGGCATTTAAATCAATCATTAAAACAAATTATTTCAAGCAAATAAAAGCAGCAATTTATCATGTGCAGAAAACATCATATAATCTTCTTTGTAACTGTAAAACAAAATTATGGAATAGAAACATATCGAAGGTAAAAGAAAGAACCGAACACTTTTTCCAGGACAATTATTCTAGAAGTAAATACAGGAAAAAACATGAAAGATAGCAATAAAAATTTACAAAATAAAGAAAAACAGAAAACAAACATAAGTTTGCAGCAAGCTAAATATATCAAAATGTGAATGGTCTGAACTCACCAATAAGAAGACAAAGCAGTTTAATGGATACAAAAGAAGACAAAAACAATATCCAACTATGCTATGCAAGCAGGCTCTAAAAATAGATCCAATGTCAAGAAAGACAACCAACAAAAAACAAGTTCCTTGTTTTTATAAACACTCTGCCTCCTTGATCCAAGGGAAAGCCTTTTTCCTCCCGGGACTAACGTTTTCTTAAAATACTGTTGTCTAATCTACATGTTTTCAATTTTAGACTGACAATTCAGAAATCCAATAAACCATTGCCTGGACTCCATTAATACTAAATTAGCATGACACTTCACTCTTAGATAGGCAGAGTCAGTGTCTTTTGTCAGCATGAAAAAGCAACAGAAAATGAACCTTCACCCATGTACCTCTTAAAGATTTAAAGGAGTGAAATCTCTAATTGAGGGAGAAATGTTGCAGGCAGATGATAGGGGATGCCACAAAATGAGCTTTGAGAAAATAAAACTTAAGAAGAAATTTTCCAAAGGTATGAAGAAATAGACCAAAGGTATGAGGAAAATATCCCTTTGAAATGCAAACCCTAAACTCTTTGAGATAGAGAAATGTACTGTAGTCAGGATTTACTGTGACCAAGATCTAGAAATAAGCTAAATGTCCCCAGAGTGGATAAAGAAGCCAGGGTATGAACTTACAATAATGAAATATTACGTCTACTGTAATATAGATAGAACTTGAGGGTGGCTATGCTCAGCGAGTTAAGAAGGAAGGCATCAACACAGACGATGATCTCAGAGGTGGTACATACAAAGAAATAAAGCAAGTGATTGGGCTGTGATGGCTCAAGTCACACCACACACCTAGAAAGTCAGGCATCTGAATTCAATCCCCAGCACTGCTTGACACCCCTGGTACAGCCTCTGAGTATACACACCCCCAGGTTTCAACACCACTAAGTATCACTGGGAGTAACAGGAAACATAAAAGGAAAACACTGGCAAATAAAAAACAACGCCTGGACTCAGATGACAGAAGTTAGGTTACATAGCAGGGCAGAGCAGAAGAGCCATGGTGTGGAAAGTAATATTGGCACTTCATTGGGGTGGTAGCAAAGTGACCTTAAAATAAATAAGCACACACTCCAGGAAGTCAATATTACATTTATCAAAAGAGAATTCCCTTAGAACACCTTCAGTACAAATCTCCCACTGGGAATATTACTACTTTCCCTGAAAATAGCATTCTGCTATTTCTTATTAATATAAACATGGGCTGAAGCGATAGCACAGAGGGTAGGGCATTTGCCTTGCATGTGGCCGACCCAGGTTCAATGCCTCCGTCCCTCTTGGAGAGCCTGGCAAGCTACCAAGAGTGTCCAGCCCGCATGGCAGAGCCTGGCAATCTCCCCGTGGCATGTTCGATATGCCAAAAGCAGTAACAACAAGTCTCACGATGGAGATGTTAACTGGTGTCTGCTTGAGCAAATCTATGAACAATGGGAGGACAGTGCTAGACTGCTACAGTATATATATATGATATATATATAATAATCATATATATAATATATATAATCATATATATGATATAACCAGAGGCCTGATGTATTGTCATCTACCTTTACAGAGTTCCTTCTAAGTTCTAGGTATTACACAGCTTACTCCATATATTTTTTAAATTTTAGTCTTATCATTGTGCACTGAGATATCTATATTTATTCATTCTAGTCAGGATAGAGGAAACCCTTTGGCATAAAACATTTAGAGATTTAATTCTGATGTATAGGGATAGGTATTGGGAGAGAAATCATTGTGAATCTAACTTGTAACTCAGCATTTTCTTGCTCGTTTATAGTATGAATGATAATAAAAATTTGAGTCAAAATGACAACGTTATATGTTAAAGATACTTGGAATATAAGAACAAAGTGACATGGGAACACATGTATCCTATCCCTGTATTAAGAGAATATACTGAGTTTAGAAAGAATGCATGGGACACAAGATTTATGAGTGAGTGCTTGTCAGTGAATGAAGCTATTCTTGACAGGAGACAATTTTCAAAGGCACTGAAGCTTGAAAGAGTTTGTCAGGAACTGAAATTTGGAAATGTGACAGTAAAGAATTATAAGATAAGAGTTGAGGAGGTAGCACAGGTCATATGTGCTTGCACATACTCAAGTCAAGTTTGAATCCCAGCACCCCAAATGGGCCCCAGGCATGACCAGAAGTGAAAAATGAGCATAGATCCAGGAAATAAGTCCTGAACACAGCCAGATGTGGCACAAACAAACAAACAAACAAAAAAAAAATAGATGCAATCCCCCAATCTCCAAGAACAAAATGACAACACAAAATTAGTAGGGCTTTCAATAAAATTCATATTGCTCACAGGATTATTAGATTGATTCATTCATTCATCAAAGTGAGACTGAATCCCCTAATTTCTAGGCTTCACTTAGTACAAAGAACTAGGGATACACGACTTAAAAATAAATCTGTCACTATTCCTCATATAATTTTAATGAAGAGCCTATATCATAAGATCTATACATGTGGAATGTGAAAACACCTATTGAACCTACCTGGAGGAAATACAAAGTCAATTTGTATAATATACTCATGTCTGTGTGCTAAGTGAAAATTATGTAAGGGAATGGAGTAGCAATACAGATCTTTAATATCCACTCAGAGAAAGACATTGAAAATATTTGCCTTTGAAAAATGGAAACGTAGGGACCAGGAGCTAATACAACAATTAGGGCATATGCCTAGCATGCAACCAACCTGGTATGATCCTAGCACTGCTGCAGAGATCCTTATCCAATATCTCTAGATTCAGCTCCAGAGATGCCGAGCACTGCTGGGTAGTTTGACAATCCCAATGGAAATTATATAATTCATAACTCAATTAAGATTAAGCATATACAGATACGCATATATACTGAACCATATGGGGATGAATCTTACGCAAAAAAAGGGGGAGAGTAGCAGCCTTAAAAAAAGAGAATATGCTGTAGATATCGCACATGGATTATGCTGATGGCTTTGACTCTCCTATTCAGGCTCTTGGTTTTGC
Organism: Sorex fumeus; assembly: GCF_029834395.1. Lineage (NCBI taxonomy): Eukaryota > Metazoa > Chordata > Mammalia > Eulipotyphla > Soricidae > Sorex > Sorex fumeus. The sequence goes on along the minus strand of NW_026606086.1, from coordinate 10,752,186 downwards.
CCAACTTTTCCAAACTGCACAGTAATCTTAGATGGACTTGCAGTTTCATTACTAATTTTCAAAAGAGGAGTGAAAACTCAAGCCACAACAATTAGGAAGGAAAAATTAAAAAGTATAATAGTAAGGAAACTCATGGGATGCAAGCATAGCTCAGTTGGAATAGCAACTGCCCTACAAATGTAAGATCAAGAGTTTGATCCTGACTGGAGAGACAAGGCCATGCATGCAGTCAACCTGGTCTCAATCAATCCATGGCATCCCATTTGGTCTCCTGTACACCATCAAGACTCCTGAGCACAGAAATCAGAGTAAGCCCTGAACATTCCCAGGTGTGACCCAGAAACAAACAAACAAAAAATTAAAACAACAATAAACAATTTGATCACTGAAAGTTCCTTGTACTGAGTGAAAGCCCAGCATAATCACTGCCATCTATCTTTGCTGTCACAACAAAATGACCTCTTTTGTGTTCACCACTAAGCTAGTGCCAAAACCTAGTGTGTGACCTCTAGTAATCACAGAAGCAACAACAACAGAAAAAAATGCAAGGAAATATAAATAAAAGGTAAAAATCAATTAAAAGGAATTCAACTGGAAAAGTATGAAACAATATCGATTTAGAAAGGGCACTACAATATACATAGAAGATCCTAAAGATCCTAAATGATCCAAAAATCATTTGGTAGTAAACCAATACAGTAAGGAGGCAGCCTGCAAAATCTCTCTATAAACATCTATACATCTGAGTGCAAATAATAAATTAGGATTGAAATTAGTAAGACTATTCGATTGACAATTACATCAAAATAAATCAAGTACCTAGTGATCAACATACCAAAAGAAGGTGAAAGACTTATTTATAGAAAACTATGTCACTACAACAAGGATTAGAAGAATGGAAGTATAAAAACTATTCTATGCTGACCTAATGGAAAATTTTATTTTCATTAAAATGAATATCCTACCAAAAGCAGTGTACTGATTGAATGTAATCCCTATCAAAATTCAATGAATTTAAGAACACAGACAAATACTGTTAACATTTTTAAGGAAACACAAAACTTTCTGTGTAGCCAAAGAAATTCTGGGAGGTGGGGGGTGGATAGAAGGTATCACATTTTCTAAATATACATTATAGACAGAGAAATCAAAATATTTTGTTAATGGAATCAAAAGAGCAATACAGACCAATGAAAGAGAACTGATAGCCCAGTAGTAAACACTCAGGTATGTGGATAGTTAATTTACTTGAAAGAAACCATTTTTTTTTAAAGTCAAGAAAGAAAAGCCTCTTCAACAAATAGTGTTAGGAAAAACTGGTTGACCAAAGACCAAATGACAAAATCAGTCCATTCAATCACATCATTCACCAGAGATAACTCAAAAAAGATTAAGGACTTGGATTGTAGGCTAAAACCCATATAACACATGGAAGGCAACAAACACTCCATGAGAATAGCTTAAGAAAAATATTCAGGGATTTGTCTCTACTGGCAAAGAAAACAAAAGTAAATGTAGATGAATGGGATTACATAAATTTAAAAGCTACTGAACTGGGAAAGGAACTGTCACTCAAACTAAAGGATAATCTACTGAATGGATGAAAACATGCATTACTCTACCATGAACTATAGCACTTATAGCACCTGCCTCCAGTTGTTCATCTATTTGCTTGAGCAGGCACCAGTAACGTCTCCATTGTGAGACTCGTTACTGTTTTTGGCATATTGAATATGCCATGAGGAACTTGCCAGGCTCTGTTGTGTTGGCAGGATAATACCAGTAGCTTGCCGGGCTCTCCAAGAGGGACGGAGGTTTCAAATCTCGGTCAGCTGAGTGCAAGGCAAATTCCCTACCAGCTGTGCTATCACTCCAGCCCTTGAACACTTGATCACTTGATATCCTGTTACTCATTGATTTGCTCAAGCGGGCACAAGTAACGTCTCCATTTATCCCTGTCACATGCTAGTGTAACCCAATGATGCCTGCTCATTCCAGAAACATGAACAAGCTCAAACCAATCGTTCAGGGTCTTGATGAAGAAGTCTGACCATATCATAGGTGGACAGCCATGTGATCTTTTGTCGTCCTGTGGAATCCAGTCGGTAATAGCTCTACTCCAGTGGTTGTCTCCAAATCGTATTAAGTGTCCAGCGCATCTGATTTTTGATACCTTGTCAAACGAGGCAGTGTCCCTGATTCTTGACCAACAATGGAGGTTGGAACTCCGGATTCTTTCTCTCACTTGAGTGAAGTGTGATACTCTAAGCATAGCTCCTTCGATTCCTCTTTGGGAGACCTGAATAGTGTTCTCATCCTGTTATCATAGGGCCCAGGCCTTTGAGGCATATGTTAATGCAGGAAGAACAGTGGAATCAAAGAGATGTGCCTGGAGCCAGAGGTTCCTCATCCTCTTAGCTATTTCTTCAATGCTCTTGAAGGTGTTCCAAGCTGCTCTCTTCCTCCTGTGCAACTCAGGTGCAAGGTCATTTGTCATGTTGACTTCTCAACCTAGGTATACATAATGTTGCATTTGGAGATGTTCGTCCCGTTGAGAGTGAATAGAACATCAGGAACAATACTGTTTCTCATAAACATTGTCTTCATGAGACTCAGCTGTAGTCCAACTTTTCCACACTCACAGTCGAAGTCAGCCAGCATTTGTGCCACTTGGCTAATGGTTGGTGTTATTAGAATGATGTCATCAGCGAAGTGAAGGTGATGTAGTTGCCGACTGTCTATCTTCACCCCCATTTCTTCCCATTCCAGTCATCGCATGATGTTCTTGAGGGTGTGACTGAAGAGTTTCGGTGAAATGGTATCACCCTACCAAATCCCTCTCTTGATATGAATGATCACTTTGTAGAATGGTGAGATCCTAATAGTGAATCCGCAAAACAGCTCATGGAGGATCCTGCGTTTGAATGCCCTGTTTGGCTAGGGCTTTGATGACCACTTCAGTCTCAACAGAATCAAAGGCCTTCTTTAAATCAATGAATGTTAGACAGAGCAGTATCTTGAAGTCCCAAGAAATCTCAGTGAGCTTGGTTATTGTGTGAATATGGTCTATTTTGCTGAATCCTTTTCAGAACCCAGCTTGCTCGCATGGTTGTCCTTCATCTAGTGTTCTGCCAAACCTTTTCAGGATGACTCAAGTGAACAGCTTGTAGATGACAGACAACAGATAGATCGGGCCATAGTTGCCAATGTCATGGATATCTCCCTTCTTGTACAGTAGTACAGTCCTGCTGGTTTTCCACTGGGACGGAACCTTGCATACAGACTGGTAGTGTGTGAAGAGCCGAGCCAGTGTATTGATGAGTACTGACGGCAGGTTTTTCAGGTGTTTGGGTCTGGCTGGATGCTGTTCGCTTCTTTACTGATGAAATGGTATGTCGGATTTCGAAAGGAAGAATGTTGAGAACGACATATCCATCCTGCGGAATTTGGTATATGGGCAGGAGGATGTGGCTATCGAAGAGATCTGAGTAGAAGTCATGGATAATCTTCTCCATTGCCCTTCTGGAAGATGAGATAGATCCATTAGGATACCATAGGGCAGTCATCTTGGTCTTGTAGTTGACAAAGGACAGGCATGCATTGTGAATGCTTTTCCCAGCTTCTGCCGCATCTGCCAGCACTGCTGCTCTTCTCTCTTTGAGGTCTTTCTTTATCTTTTCTCTGAACTGCTTTGTGAGCTCAGGTGTTTGCTTGCAGTTGAGTGAAGCTTCGCCAAGCCACATTGGTGAATGAGCTCAAGAGTTTTTGAAGACAGGTGTCTTTTTGTGGCTATCTCTCTCTCTGCACTATTGTGGCAACATGAGAAGATGCTGTCATTGACAACATTGACAAGGAATACAATCGACTGGTTCAGCATCTCCATGATTGTAATTGTGCATTCCAGCCCATAAGGGACTAATGTGTAAGCTATAAAAGGAACTAAGAAAAAATCTATTAAAACTGCTGAGAGGGTTGGAGAAATTATACAGCATGTAAGGTGTTTGCCTTGCATGCTGCTAAAGGTTAACAGGGGATTGATTCCCTGGACCACATGTGGTTCTCCAAGCTCTGCTGAACTGGTTCCTGAGCAGAGCCAGGAGTAAATTCTGAGCACAGCTGGGTATGGCAACTTTCAGTCAAAAAACAAATAAATAATGTTTCCCTGAAGCAGAACAACAACAAAATAATTAAAAAAAAAACCAAAATAGACATTGCATGTTGTTGCTGAAGCACCATGGGGTGCAACTATGGAGGCTTCTGAGCACTGCTTAAGTGGCCCTGGTAATTTCTGACACCACAGGATTTCAGCAGCATCTCATCCTGTAGCCCATCCTTGAACCACTGTGTTGATGGGCAAGAATCCAGGGAGGGTTTTTGCTAGAGTGATAGGACAGTAGGTAGGGCACATGCACATGGCCAATCTAAGTTTGATCTCTGGCATCCCATAGAGTTTTATTCCTGAGCACTACCAGAAGTAATGCTGAGTGCAGAACTAGGAGTAACTCTTGAATATCATCAGGTTTGGCCCAAATGTTAACAAAAAAAAAATCTTGGGAGGGGCCCTAGGACTCCCCACCACCATAAGTTTTGGGGAAAACAATATAATTTTCTGTATAAAAACTCAGTACCTACCAGAACGCCTGGTAATTAAGAACTCTGATAATTGGTCTAGTGTAATATTGCCAAAGAACAAATAGAAGAATCACAGAAATAAAAAACAAATACACTCACCCACTCCCACACAGGTGAAGGCTTATTTAAAAGAACACGACAAAGTCTTTAAAAATAAATCCACATGGAAAAGATAAAATCAGAATTTCTCAGAATAAGTACATGAATACATTTGCCCAAATAATACCACGCTTTATGACAAGAAGATACTTATTAAAGACTCATGAGAAAAGTATAGATCTAATAATGTGGAAAGATCCAGTAATTACTTTTTGGAGCCGTAATATCTCAGAAGCAAAGGGATTTTTAGAGATCAGATTACTTACTGGCTTTCAACAGATGTTGTTATCTGCTACTATAATTAGAGTTTCAGGTAAGACCTTTTTTTTTTAAATCACGTAATAGTTTCTCTCTTTAAGATGAAAGTGAAAAACACTAAACATAAACAGTTATTTAATTAATCAATCAATTTAATGTGGGGGTTTTAGCACACATCTGGCAGTGCTATGGGACTTACTTCTGACTCTATGCTCAGGAATCATTTCTGGCAGTGCTTGAGGGCTCTGTGTATCAGGGATTGATCTGGGGGGTAGGTGGTGAGCAGACAAACACTAACTCCTGAACTATCTCTTTGGCCCCTCACTAATTTTTACCAAAAAAAAAACCCTAAAAATTAAATAAGGACATTTTCTAACAAGGTAGCATTTGCTTGATTTGATGTTTACCAAACTCTTGGCACCAGAAAGTTGCTAAGAGTTGTGGGAACCATTATTTCTAACATAGGTTTCATCACCATTTTCATCAGTTTTATCACCATAAAAGCAGGAGGCTATTTCTCCATGCTTTCTTGGGGATAAAACAATAGCCAAACCGATTAATAGCATAGGAATTCTAGTATCAATTAAAGGACACAAGGGGTGTAATTTGTTTCATTTTTCAGTACGTTCTAGCTTGTTCCCCAAGCTAGAAGAAGAGTCTTCACTGACAGGTTTGGGCATAACATGAATTTATTTAACCTGGAATTAACCTTGCAAACAAATGGGTGTAATTAAGCATGTCATTAAAGAAAGCATAGTCAAGTATGAGCTTTTGAGAGCAATTTTTTTGAAATTGCAAGAAGAACCTAAGTAATCTATTTCCTATTCTGGCCTCTGATAGCATGATGACCTCTAATGAAGGATAGTCAGTGGATAGTAAGCGATCTTCATGAAAATAACTAAAAAGGGAACAAATATGTACCAAAACTCAAAAGGAGAAGAGTCACAGAAATCATTTTATTTTTAAGTAGGTGACCTGCAAACTTCACTGGAATGAAATCTACAGTAGCCCTTTCTTCACTGCTGGTGTTCAAGACAAACAGAAAATGGATTGGTTGCCAGGGTTACCAGGTATTTGTTTTAATTGGGAAAGAACTGATACCGTTTATCTGACTGTATTTTGTAATAGAGAGAATGAATCAAAATGGACCCATCTCGACAGTTCACATTACTTCATGATTCCCTCTCTTATCAGGAATAGGGTTATGTAATGGATGTTCATTACTTTAACATTTATTAAGTACAGCAGTTTATATTCAGTACTAGTCAGAAAATAATTTGTAAAAGCTACACCTCTGCTGGCATTGATGTTACTAACTAGATTTAGCTTTTGTTTTTATAAATTACTAGTTGGGGGCTGAGAAAGCCTCAGGAGAAAACAATTTTTGACACTAGAAATATCTGTCAATGGATTAGTGCAGAAGAAACAAAAGATAGGTAGAAAAACTCCAGGGTCAGGATAGAGTACTTAATCCACATCAAAATTAAATAATAATAATAATAATAATAATAACAATAATTGAATACCTGCATTCTACTTCTACTCTCTGGTCAATCAACTGGTCAATCAAATTCTACTCAATTTGAAAGTAAGTCAGCCCAAATGAAACAGCTACATTTTTGTGTTTGCAAGAGTCCCTTTGAGGTGCCTGAGTCTATAGTACCCTCCATAGCAGATTCCTTCTTTCAAAATAACTAAATCAAATGACAAGGGAAATAAATTTAGCTATCTGCAAATCTTTGACTTCTTTTTCATCTATATCCATAACTGTAAAACAAAGTAATAGAAATGAAGAGAAAAGTTCAGCCTAAAGAAAAAATGGTCCATACTATCGGTCTTCAATAATTATTTCCTAGCTGTGGAAGGAAATATTTATGCTCTAGAGGAGGAAAATTAAGATAGTTGATAGATTTGAAATTTAAAATAAAATGAACAGGAGTCAGAGAGACAGTACAGAGATAGTGGGAGGGTACTTGTCTTGTACATAGTGAACCCATGTTAGATCCACTGCCTTGCACATGTCCCCTCAACCTTACAAGCAGTGATCCTAAGCACAGAGCCATTAGTTAGTCCTGATCACTGAGGTATATCACCTGAAAATAAATAAATAAATAAAATATAGAAACAAATCAAATAAACAACACTGAGATTATTAAAACAGGTAACATTTCTTGATTATATTCTTTGACACATACTATAATAAAAGCATTTAGTAAAATGTGTTTTTATTGAAACATCAGAAAAGGTATATCTGTCAAATAAATATCTTCAAAGTTTGCTGTAATTGAGAAATAAAAATATACCTTTCTGTTTTGTTAGACATTTGAAAATTATTTCCTGGCATATTTTTTCTTGCCTTAAAATGTGTGATATCAGTCACAGAAACCATGGTTCTCTTCCCTTTGTTCATACCCTTTTTGGTAACTCTTAGTGTGAATTATTAACATTTTAATTTTCTTAAGACTAATAATTAGTTAATAATCATTAATTAATAATAAATAATTAATTAATTAATCGAATCATTAGTAACACAAAGTTTCATTTCAAAGGATTTTTTTTCCAGTTAAAGTAATTCTGGAATAAAAAAATGAAGAGAATTTAAGAGATGATAAAATCTATTTTCATATTTTCTTAAAGGAGAATTACAAAATTGTCCCAAAGCAGAAGAAACAAAACTAATCTAATATGAAAAAAAGAAAAAGATTCTACTTTCCTTAAATACTGCACATTATTCTACATCTCTTGAAACTAATCTCTTCTCATTTCATAAGAAAGAGTAGTGAAAATTATGTGCCTGCTTGACTTGTGTCCCAAAGATGAATCGATACACTTATTTTAAAGATGGTCTTGTTTGTTTCTCCTACAAATTGCAAACTTCTCACAAAATATAAATCAAATTAACCTCTTTGTAACACACTATTTTGTTCTTTTAATAGGTTTATCATTAGTTTGCAGTGTTACAGAATTTCAAGGATGTAGCTCAATATTTTCATATGTATAAAGGTACACCAAGCCTATCAATAAAGTTCTAGCCCCATACCACTTTTTCTACCTTCCACAATATCCTGTCTCTCTAGAAACAAATAGAGTTTACAACAAAGCCAGTAATTGATCATATTTTTATTACCATTGTGCTTAATATCTTTATCTATAGCCCACATTTTAATGGGGAAACAGGAAGATGATTTTCTCTTATTTCCTTCTTTAATTCACATAATCATATCCAATTACATCCATTTTGCCCCAAAGAGCATGGTCACTTTCACGTGTTTTTCTTGGGGGGCACAAAGTACCCTCGGAGGTTTTTCCTTGTTGTGTTGAGCAGGGGTCATTGGAAGCAGGGTTTGTGATCGCACCATGCCAGGGACTAAACCCAGCGATTCCATATGAAAAGCATGTGCTCTAGCCTTTCAAATCATCCCCAGCTCCTGGTTTTATATTTTAACAACAGAGTAGTCTTCCATTGCATTTATACATGTAGATATATTGTATGATATATATAGAAGATTCTTTATCTCGAATTTATCATCTTCATAGAATTTATAATCTTTATCTGCATCCATCAGTGACCATTTGGATTGATTCTGTTTTGCTTATTGTGTGCAATGCCGTCATGGGTTGCGAATATTCTTTCAAATTAGTGATTTTTATTTTATTCTATCCCTGGGACTACTATTTATGAGTCAACTTGACAACTCATTATTTTAATTTCTTGGTTTGGGAGTCACAAATGAGTGTGACCGGAGGTTATACCTGAATCTGTGCTCAGGGATTAATCCTGGCAGGGCTCAGAGAATCTTACAGGGCTCCAGGGACTGAACTGGGTGGGTCATATGCAGTGGAAGTGCCCTTTCCACCAGTCCATCCATGGCCTTTTTTAGTATTTTATTTTGTTTTTTAATAATTTTCAGTTTATTTTTTTAAATTTATTTATGTATTTATTTATTTATTTTGTTTTTTTTGTATCACACCCAGCGATGCACAGCTATGCACTCAGGAACTGCTCCTGGCAGTGTTCAGGGGACCATGTGGGATGCTGGGAATAGAACCCAGATGGGCCGCATGCAAGGAAAATGCCCTACCCGCTGTGCTATTGCTCCAGCCCCCTTTTTAAAGAACTCTCGAAACCATACCATTTTCCATGGACACTACACCAATTTGCATTACTACCAACAGGTACCAGTATTCCTATTTCTTCTATATTACCACTGCTATTAGTTGCTTCCATTTTTTTAATGTAAGTGATTCTCATAGGTATTAGGTGACCTATCAGTGTGGTTTTGCTTTGTATGCTGCCTAATAATAAATGATGTGAACTATTTTTCATGTGTCTGTGGTACATAAGTATCTCTTCCTTAAAGAAGTGACTATTCATTTCTCATGGTGGAGAGTTGAATTCCCGGGATAGCAACACTTTGTAGAAGTACTATGTGATTTGCTCCCAAATGCTTCATTTTCTTTGTGGTTTTGTGTTGTTTCTTTCACTGTATAGAAATACTTCCATTTAATATAGCCCCATCTGTTTGTTATTATTTTGTTTCCCTTGTCATTGGAGTTAAATCTGCAAATACATCTTGAATATGGAGGTCCTAAAGTATATTCACTACTTAGGTTACTTAGGGACTAATACACAAGTACTTAGTCTGTGATTTGTGGTCTTATCCATGATTTGGTATATGATATACAAGTCCTCAATCCATAATGAGTTAAGCTTTTTAGACAGTGTAAAAAACATTATGCTAAATGGAACTTAGTCTAAAAACTTGATAAGCAGAAACTGATTTTTCTCTCTTGCCTGTCTACTCACTCTCTACTTCCTAAATTCTTACTGTTATCCAATTGCCATTTAACCCCACCATGGAGTGATGTGATATTTTAGTCAAAACTAGGCATACGGTGAGTAGCTAACAAGTGTCTTTTCAGAGGAAATATTAAATGAAGGAATGACTCGATAAAAACTGAAGTAGGGAAAGTGATACAAGGAGCTGACATATGTAATAGGGAAAAAAATCAACTGTATTTGAAAAGATAGAAGAAGATTGTATGTGGAATAATGCCTGCTTATATGTACCCTTATTCTGATCATATGCATTGTAAATCATTTATGCAAATGTAAATTTCAATCACTTTTCAGAATAAACAATATTCTTGATCTGACTTTGTAAGATTTGGTATTTTTTGGGTGGTCACTAGGGATATTTCAAAATTTTCTTTTAATGCTAATTCTCTTCAAGGATACTTGAGGTTCTGTAATGATTTAAATATACCTGTAGCACTGTAGCACTGTAGCACTGTACTCCCATTGTTCAACCGTATGCTCGAGTGGGCACCAGGAACGTCTCCATTATAAGAGTTGTTCTTACTGATTTTGGCATATCAAATACATTGCAGGGAGCTCTTCAGCTCTGCTGTGCAGGTGGGATACTCTCGGTAGTTTGCCGGGCTCTCCGAGAGGGATGGAGGAATTGAACCCAGGTTGGTCGTCTGCAAGGCAAACACCCTACCTACTGTGCTATCGCACCAATCCTATATACATATCAGAAAGAGAAATACTCACTCTTCATTCAAATTTGTTTTGTTCTTCTTTTTTTCATTTTGAGGCAAATCCTGAAAGTCTTCAGGGCTTACTCCTGGCTCTGCATTCAGGAATCATCCTGATGAGCTCCAGGGACTGATTATATAGTGCAAGGATGCCAGGGATCAAACTGGGGTCAGCTGCATGCAAGGGAAACGCCTAACCTGACTAACCAACTCCAAATTACCCAATCTTGATAAAACCAACTTCTTGGCTTCACTCACTCACACACACACACACACACACAGGGAAAGAGAGAGACACAATTATCTATGCAATTTTAACTATGTATGATTTTCTATTCTATTGATTTTCTTTTCTATTTCTATTATCGGGACCCATGGCCTAGAATGGAACGAACAGGGTGAGAGACTGTCAGAGTTCATCATGTCGACCAAGACCATCCATGGTAACTCACAGTTCCAGAAGGCAGAATCTAAACGATGGACATGGGAGTCTCCCGGTGGACGATTCCACAACGAAATAGACCACATCATATTCAATCGACGGTTTTGCCTGACTGATGTCGCTGTTGTCCCAAAATTTCGAACGGGATCGGACCACCGTCTCCTTCATGCAAAATTCTACTTCACAGAGCGGGGAGAAAGGGCTGCAAAGTTCAAAAAGAGAACTCCCAGAATGACCACCAACTGGGAACTCTTTGGTACTATTGCGGCAACATGGGAAGATGCCATTGTTGACAACATTGACGAGGAATACGATCGACTGGTTCAGCACCTCCATGAATGTGCGAGGAACGCCAAGAGAGAGATAGCCACAAAAAGTCACCTATCTTCGAAAACTCTTGAGCTAATTCGCCAGCGTGGTTTGGCGCATGCCTCAGGCAACCGCAAGCTAACGTCTGAGCTTGCAAAGCAGTGCAGAGATGCGATCAAGGAAGACCTCAAAGAGAGAAGAGCAGAAGTACTGGTAGATGCGGCAGAAGCCGGGAAAAGTATTCGTAAGGCCCGCCTGTCCTTCGCCAACTATAAGAGCAAGATGACTGCCCTCCGACATCCTGATGGATCCATCACATCCTCCAGAACGGCAATGGAGAAGATTATCCATGACTTCTACTCAAATCTCTTCGATAGCCATGTCCACTTGCCAACATACCAAATTCCACAGGATGGGTATGTTGTTCCCAACGTTCTCCCCTCTGAAATCCGACACCCCATTTCGTTGGTAAAGAAACAAACAGCACCCCGCCCAGACAAGGTCAGACCTGAACACCTGAAGAACCTGCCATCAGTACTCATCAATACACTGGCTCGGCTCTTCACTCGCTACCTGTCTGAATGCAAGGTTCCGTCCCAGTGGAAAACCAGCAGGACCGTACTACTGTTCAAGAAGGGAGACATCCATGACATTGGCAACTATCGCCCGATCTGCCTATTGTCTGTCATCTACAAGTTGTTCACTCGAGTCATCCTGAATAGGATTGGCAGAACATTAGATGAAGGACAACCATGCGAGCAAGCAGGGTTCTGCAAAGGATTCAGCACCATCGACCATATCCACACGATAACCAAGCTCATTGAGGTTTCTCGGGAGTTCAAGATGCCGCTCTGCTTAACGTTCATTGATTTAAAGAAGGCCTTTGATTCTGTTGAGACGGAAGCGGTCATTGAAGCCCTAGCCAATCAGGGCATTCAAGCCCAATACATCAGGATCCTCCGTGAGCTCTATTGCGGATTCACTACCAGGATCTCACCATTCTACAAAGAAGTGATCGTTGATGTCAAGAGAGGGGTGCGGCAGGGTGATACCATTTCACCGAAACTCTTCAGTGCCACCCTCGATAACATCATGCGACGACTGGAATGGGAAGGAATGGGAGTGAAGATAGATGGTCGGCAACTAAACCACCTCCGCTTTGCTGATGACATTGTTTTAATAACACCAAACATCAGCCAAGCGGCACAAATGCTGGCCGACTTTGACCGTGAGTGTGGAAAGGTAGGACTACAGCTGAATCTTACGAAGACAATGTTTATGAGAAACAGCCTTGTTCCTGACGCCCCATTCGCTCTCAATGGAACGACCATCTCCGAATGCAACAGCTATGTCTACCTAGGTCGAGAGGTCAACATGACAAATGACCTGGCACCCGAGCTGCGCAGGAGGAAGAGAGCGGCTTGGAACGCCTTCAAGAACATCGAAGAAATAGCTAAGAGGACGAAGAACCTCCGGCTCCGGGCACATCTCTTTGATTCCACTGTTCTTCCTGCATTAACATATGCCTCAGAGACCTGGGCCCTATGCAAACAAGATGAGAACGCTATTCAGGTCTCCCAAAGAAGAATAGAAAGAGCAATGCTTGGAATATCACGTTTCACTCAAATGAGAGAACGAATCCGGAGTTCTGACATCCGTCGACGATCAAGGATCAGGGACTCTGTCTCATTTGCCAAGGTGTCGAAAATCAGATGGGCTGGTCACGTAATGAGATTTAAAGACGACCGTTGGACTAGAGCTGTTACTGATTGGATTCCACGGGATGTCAAAAGACCGCGTGGCCGCCCACCTACCAGATGGTCAGACTTCTTCGTCAAGATCATGAACGATCGGTTTGAGGCCCTTCATGTTCCCGGAGCGAACAGATGCCATTGGGCTACACTAGCACGCGACAGGGACAAATGGAGACGTTACTGGCGCCCGCTCGAGCAAATCGACGACTAATGGGAAGTTAAGTGATTAAGTGATTAAGTGAGGAATATGAATCTCAACAAAATTATACTTCCTTGTCATTCAAAGCTTCTAAAATAAAATTGCTATCTTTTATTCAATAAATTAGTTGAGGGATCAATATGTCTAATAATATACTACAATTACACTGTAATTAGGGATGAGTTTATGTGTTTATGAGTCTGGGTTTATGTATATTGGTATATTATACTATTGAAAGAGCAGGCAAGAAGTCCGGCATGAACAGGGATGGTTATGCAATCAAAGGGGTTGTCCAGTCACTGACACCATCTTGCCGCCTCAAGACTGGATCCTTTTCCTCCTCCTGAGTCAATACCAATTAAAAAAATCTAAATTACTTTCCCAACCAGCCTATATGAGCCCCTAGTCCCAGCATAAGACTTAGATGAATTGGAGGGCAAATCCACCACCTAGCAACTGAACAAGCCTGTTTATTTTTTTCTGAACCAATACTTGGTGCTTGAGAAATTGGCTTTTGTATGACAAGCACTCATAGTTGGGTTTAGTAGTAATAATACTTTAACATTCAAAATGGGGCCTTTTCTCCTCTGGAGAAGTCCTGAGCCTCTGACTATATATTGCTCTCTTTACTTCTCTCATAATTTTCTAAATTTCTTTGTATAAAAACTGGATTGCAGATAAATAAATAAATAGATAAAAATTAAAATACAAATGGAATGTTGCTTATACTAAATGAATTTGCAAAACATATGCCTCTTTTACTTGTTCTTTTGAGATCTTACAAAAGTAATAACAAAAGACTAAAATATACAAAAATCTTCAAGACAAAAAGCTGAAATGGGTAGTTACTCTAAGTTGCAAACTTATTTATATTTCAAGAAACCCTGACAAACCTCCACATTGTAAGACTCCAAGTGCCAAGGAATATGTATATGGTGGGAGAGGCTAAATCAAGAGAATGATCATCAGGTTAAGAGGCTAAAATCAAGAGAATCGTTGACCATCAGAACACAGCATTTTGCCCATCTACATGTTCCCCATCACAGATTGTCAAGCTGTAACTATCTCAGGAAGAAGTGTCAAGGTTAATTTTTATCAGAAGTTCAGTCTGAGAAGTTACAAGTCTAAAATTTCCAGACAAATTGTAGGTATAAACAGGAAACAGCAAAGTTAATAAAATCTTACAGATAAAACTTGAGCTGTCCGACCCTTTACTCCTACAACCTCAGAAATAGCAATGTCTCCAGGAACTGAGAAGAGGTAGAAATTTTTCCTCTGGACAAAGTGGACAGCTTCAAAACTCAAATTTACAAAAAGAAAGGTAAAAATCGTGAAAATCAGACTCTCTCTCTCTCTCTCTCTCTCTCTCTCTCTCTCTCAAACACACACACACACACACACATCTCAGGGAAAATTCATGCATATCTTCATGTTATCATGTACTTATAACTTTCCAATGGTCACACCCCACCTAAGCTTACCATCATTCTTCCACCCTAAGCTTACCATCATTCCTCCAAGATTTGTTTCATTCTTATACATGAACCAATAGGACAATATTTTGAGGTTATCAGAAAATTAATATACACTGGCAATACGAAAGGTGGAGAGGGACAAACAAATTAGAAAAAAAACACAAAATAATCCTATTTCAAATATGTAAGATTATAAAATGTAACTAAAAACTAATTATTGAGAGATGATAAACTATATTTCATCCTAAACAACAAAATGTTATGGAAGTTTAATTATAAAAAAAAGTAAAGTAAAGGTCCTCCCGTTGTTCATCAATTTGCTCGAGCAGGCCCAGTAACGTCTCCATTGGAGACTTTGTTGTTACTGTGTCTGGCATATCGAATACGTCACGGGGAGCTTGCCAGGCTCTGCCGTGCGGGTGAGATACTCTCGATAGCTTGCCGGGCTCTCCGAGAGGGGCGGAGGAATCAAACTCGGGTCGGCCATGTTGGCTGCATGCAAGGCAAACGCCTTAGCGCTGTGCTAAGCCCGGCAAGCTACCGAGAGTATCTCGCCAGCACGGCAGAACCTGGCAAGCCGCCCGTGATGTATTCGATATGCAAAACGCAGTGACAACAAAATCTCCAATGGAGACGTTACTGGGCCCGCTCGAGCAAAGTTTAATTATAATTATATAAAAATAATATTTGGATATTAAAGATATACTAGCTGAAATACATCTATTTATTTATTTTATTGAATCACTGTGAGATAGTTACAAAGCTTTCATGTTTGAGTTTTAGTCATAAATTGATTGAACACTCATCCCTCCACCAGTGCATATTTTCTACCTCTAATGTCCCCAGTATCCCCCCATGCCAACAATTCCCCTGCCTCTGCAGAGAGAGAGAGAGATGATACTCTCTCTCAACTTCTACGCTTTATATTTTGCAATATAGATAATTAGAGGTTATCACGTTTGGTCCTTTACCTACTTTCAGCGCACATTTCCCATCCCAAATGATTTCTCCAACCATCATTGACTTAGTGATCCCCTCTCTATTCTAGCTGCCTTCTCCCCCAGTTCATGAGTCAGGCTTCCAACTATGGAGCAATATTGGCCCTTGTGTCTACTGTCCTTGGGTGTCTCATATTATGCAAATTTATGTATCACAAATGAGTGAAGTCCTTCTATGTCTGTCCCTCTCTTTCTGACTCATGTAACTTGGCATGATACTCTCCATGACCATCCATTTACAAGAAAATTTCATGACTTCATCTTTCCTAACAGCTGCATAGTATTCCATCGTGTAGCTGTTACAAAGTTTCTTTCACATATCTATTTATTTAAAGTATTGAAAAATAAGAGGCTGGAGCGATAGCATAGCGGGTAGGACGTTTGCCTTGCACGCAGCCGACCCAGGTTTGATTCCTCCTCCCCTCTCGGAGAGCCCGGCAAGCTACCAAGAGTATCCCACCCGCACGACAGAGCCTGGCAAGCTCCCTGTGGCGTATCTGATATGCCAAAAACAGTAACAACAAGTCTCAGAATGAAGACGTTACTAGTACCTGCTCGAGAAAATCAGTGAACAACGGGAGGGCAGTGCAGGACAGTGCATTGAAAAATAGAGCTTAGAAAATATCTCAGTAATCAGAATAGGGGAAAAAATGTGTGGGAAAGAAAAGTAGAATAATAAAGTGTTCCGTATCCAATCTCAAGGAAAAAGAATTTCAGAGAAAAATATTGTAAGGAAACAAATCAAGAGCTTTTTAAGAACAAATTTTTTCTGGGAAACACATCTCCATACATGAATATGCATACACACAAATAATAGTTAAAAAGTGAGTGTCATATAAATTCCTTCTAAGGATGCAACTGACCACCATGGTAACAGAAGAAACCCCCAAAAAAGATCAAAAACAGGCAGAATATGATGACAATGAGGGGAATTCTCAATTACCCATGGGAATTCTAGGAGAGCAATTTCAGAGAGATATTCTCAAATCTGTTCTAAAAGGAAAATGTGTATTACCACACATAATTTAACTCGGAGTAGACCATAATAATTTAAATTTATAATCACACTCATTTCTACAAATAGATGTGTCATCTTCATTTATAGATAAAAAACTCAAACTCACATAGTTATTCCTTATCACCCAGTAAACTGTGGATCTGAAGTGGTTGGAAATTATTGTTTATGTCATTATGTTCTTTTGACTACATCTCACTGTTAGGATGCAAGTGCAACAACAACAGAAAAAATATTGTAGTAAGAATCTGGGTGAAGCTAAGAGAATAACCACTGAAGCAAAATAATGTCCTGATGCTTCAGTTAATTCTAATTTACTGATTAAAATAGTAATTTTTCAGTTTTTCAGATTCCCTAGCCTATCTCAAATAATTCCGGGCAGTTATCAGTGACCTGTGACACACAAACAAATGATGAATTATATAATAGACCTATTTGATGAAACCAAAATCCTGTAGTAAAAAATCTCAGTTGGGCGAATGAGATAGTACACTGAGTAAGGTGCGATACTGTGTGTTTTACCTGGATCCAATCTCTGGCACCCTGTATGCTCATATGGTATCCTGAGGCCTCCAGGAGTGATCTCTGAGAATAGCTTAGTGTGGTAAAATATTTTTTAAAAAATCATAAATTTCTTTACGCTAAATGTAAAATTTATAAATGAGGAGAGATTTTAATCCAGAGTATAAAGAACTAAAATTCACGGAATATCAAGAACTTCTATAATTCATACCACAAAGAAAATGAAGTTATAAATTGACAATCCCAGACTATAGGCAGAAATTAGAAAATTATATAAAAGTTGGCAAGGATAGGCATCATCTTCTCACGAATTTTCATATGCTGCCAGTGGGAGTGTTGGTGGGTCTAAACACTCCAGGGAGCAATTTGGCAGTATCAAGTTAGGCTGAAGATGCACAGCTGCAAGACTGGGTATTTACAACCTTCAATCCATCCCACAAAGGCTCTCTTACATGGAGAAGATCCAAAACACAACAGCTTTATTTAAATGTAAAAAGTACAAAAACCTGTAGTGATTGCATAGAAGTGACCAAAAATTAGGGAGATAATAAACTAGGACTACAAATGGCAAAGTGTATGAATGACACAAATACCTGTTAAATACAAAATAAATAAGAAAAATGAGACCCAAGGACAGTAGAAACATGGGCCAGGAAGATTGATGCATGATTGGAAGCCTTTCTCAAGTGCTAGGGGAGAAAGCAATTGGAAAAGAGAAGGAACCACTATGACAGTGATATTCGAGAATGATCACTCTGGATAAGAACTGTGCAGAAAAGTAGGTAAAGGAACAAACATTATAACCTATCAGTATCTGTATGGCAAACCATTAATGCCCAAAAAGAAAGAGAGAGAGACACAGTGAGAGAGGAAAAGAGAGAGAGGGGAAAGAAAGAAATATGTTTTAAACATTAACAAAACTTCACTATATTTCACCTATGCTTATATATATGTGTATATATATATATATATATATATATATATATATATATACCAATTTATCTGTACCTTCAATACTCTGATTAATTGGACTTCATTAATTCCCATTTTAAAAATGGAAAATCAAACACTGAATGGTAAGCTCTTAAGAAAATAATAAATAAGGCACTACACAATTTTTTGCACGTCAATAAAATGTTAAGAGATGTAAAAAAGCGATTAACAGCAGATACATAACAGTGATTCCATATGGGATTCAATTCCATAAGCACTATTTTATTTCTTTATTAGGCCATGGATGCATACTACTTGTTGCATTTTTTTTACTGGATTATTTTTTTTTAATTAGTGAAACATGCATTTTTTTATTGGAAAGTAAAAAAGAAAGGAAAAGGGATGCCTCAAGTGAGGAGAAACTTAGCAAAAGACTAAGTTCATTATATTTTTCTTTGACATTTTTAGTCTGAATACTTGGCTGGAGCGATAGCACAGCGGGTAGGGCATTCGCCTTACAAGCGGCCAACATGGCCGACCCGAGTTCAATTCCTCCGCCCCTCTCGGAGAGCCCGGCAAGCTACCGAGAGTATTCGATATGCCAGACACAGTAACAACAAAGTCTCCAATGGAAACGTTACTGGGCCCGCTCGAGCAAATTTCCAGAAAAAAAATTAATTTAAAATAATAATGCTAAGGGCTAAAGTCTATTTGCATGCTGAAGCACCAGCCAACAGGCTTGATACCCTGCACCACAGCCCACTGAGCACTTCAAACACTTCCCCAAAAGAAAAGAAAAAGAAAGTGCTCTAAGCTGGGACAATGTACGAAATAGAGTGAGAGAAATTTTTTTTCCATTTTAATGTAGTTGGTGTTTAGGCATGTCCCTTACTATCTCTAAGTCTGGGTTTTCTTTTTATCTATAGAAGGAAAGTATTGCCACTATTTTTTCAGTAAGATTATCACGTGAACAGTCTTGTAAGCCTTAAAATTTTCTACACTCACCACAAAGCTTATCTTCTTTTTTTTGTCAATGAGACAGGTACCCTTTAGATGTAAAAAGGTAAGATTTCAGCTCTAGAGCCCGAATGTTACCATGGAAAATGAAGGGCTGTATTCTGTCACTTTGATGTTATCTATTAGGAAAAGCAGAAGTGTATGTGTTTCTCTGTGTGGGCTGCAGAGACAGAGGTGTCTCTGTGAATGTGTTACAAGAGTGTTTGTCTATGTTAGAGCATGAAAGTGTTATTCAAGAGTCATATTGGATGCACCTTGTATCTGCAGTGGCTGGAAGCAACTGCTATGGAGTAAAACAGCTTAGAAAGATCTTTGGAGTGGGACGGAGCAATAGTATAATGGATCGGGCATTTGCCTTGCATGCAGCTGACCCCGGTTCAATCCCCAGCATTCCATATGGTCCCCTAAGTACCCCCAGGATTAATTCTTGAGCACAACACAGAAACAGGAGTAACGCCTGAACATCGCTGGGTGCAACCCAAAAAGAAAAAGAAAAATGGTCTATGTAGGGCCAAAAGATATTACAATGGTAAAACACTTGCCTTGTGCTCTATGACCACTGTTCAATCCCTGGTGCTACATAGGGTCTCCTGAGTACAGTCAGTAGTGATCCCTGAGTATTTCCAAGTGTGGCCCAATATCCTCCACCCCTCCCACCAGTAA
Source organism: Sorex fumeus (assembly GCF_029834395.1). Taxonomy (NCBI): domain Eukaryota; kingdom Metazoa; phylum Chordata; class Mammalia; order Eulipotyphla; family Soricidae; genus Sorex; species Sorex fumeus. The sequence goes on along the minus strand of NW_026606086.1, from coordinate 10,732,329 downwards.
AAGCAACAGGTCTTAACAGGTCTTTGTATTCAAATTACACCCAGTAAAACTGACAAACCATGAATGTCAGTCCCAGATAGCATACTCAGTCTTCCTTCTGGAACAATAGGTAGCATGGCAAAAAGTATTGATGGGCTTACATCACCTACAGGCTTCCAACAAAAAACTTCTTGTACTGCCCCTGATGGAGAGAGGTGCATTTTCTACCAGAACAGTTACATGTGGCAGTAGCAGAGTTAGAAAACTCTGTTCTTCACAAAGAACAATTCAATTTTCTTCTTATTTACCCCTGAAGCAATGGTCATCAGTATTGCAAAATGCCCACAGGATTCTCCCAGCAAAGTAAGGGAACAGCAGTAAAGATGTACACAAAGGATGAAAGACACAAATTAGAAAATATTGAATATGCATTAAGAAAGTTTGTTATAATTTTTATTTATATTTTGCTTTGCTCTGGCACTTGCCAAAGGGAAGATGGCTTTGTGCTTTTTGTTTGTTTTTTGTTTTGTTTTGTTTTGTACCCACACGTGGTAGTAATAACACATGGTAGTAATAGGCAAATACATTCTTCTATTTCAATCTCTCAATTGAAGACAACTGCCCAAGGCCCCAGGTTTCTTAATGAAATCCCTGACAGTATCTACTCTAGGAATAGGACATAAATAGAAATAGAACAATCTTTAGTGTTAAAAAATAGAACTTAATCAACTTTAACTGTATCCCAAAAGAACAAAACATAACTATTAGTACTCCTCATTCTCTAGAACATTCTCCTGTGTGATTACTTTATCTTACGGAACAGAGGATTTTATATCTTGAATATTATTTTCTCTCTAAAAAAGGTTGTGTCCTCCCTTCTCTCTCTATTCCTAGTTCTCGCTCACATGCACAAACATTCACAGCTCTCTGTTTTTCTCCCTTTACTCTCTTCATTATTTTCTAAATAAGAGGTTTTATATCAAAACCAAAGAAAAAAGAATTAGTTACAAAGATAAAATAATCTGGAACTTATACATAGCAACTTTAATTTATATATAGTAATTTGTACTATAATGATCCTATATATTAACTATGGGGCTGGAACGATAGCACAGCGGGTAGGGCATTTGCCTTGCATGCGGCTGACCCGGTTTCGATACCTCCGTCTCTCTGGGAGAGCCCGGCAAGCTACCGAGGATATTCTTTCCCCACAGCAGAGCCTGGTAAGCTCCCTGTGGTGTATTTGATATGCCCAAAACAGTAACAACCAGTCTCACAATGGAGACGTTACTGGTGCCCACTCCAGCAAATTGATGAACAATGGTAGTACAGTGCTACAGTGCTACTATGATTCCATCATAATCAACCCAGCATGCTGTGAAATCACTGTATCACTGCCATCCTGTTGTTCATCAATTTCCTCGAGCAGGCACCAGTAACGTCTCCTTCATCCTAGCCCCGAGATTTTAGAAAGTGCCACATTCGAGGCTCTTTCAGGGTCAGGAGAATGAGACCCAACATCGTTAGTGGGTTTTGGCATATTAAATACGCCACGGGGAGTTTGCCAGGCTCTGCCTTGTGAGCAGGATACTTTTGGTAGCCTGCCAGGTTCTCCAGACTAAGAACTAGATAATAAGATGTCTAATCAACATAAAATGCTGGCTTTACTCTCAGCACATCAGTAAATAAATACCATATTTTTAATGGTGACAAAAGAAGGCAGAGAATAGTATTCATGCAACAAACTAACATCGATACCCAGGAATAATTTCATTTTGATAACTGAGAATGGAGATGAAGAAAGAACAGACTAATAGGACCTAACTAACTGAACAGAAGAAATGAAGCCAGGTTTTTTTTTTGGGGGGGGGTAACACCCAGCGATGTACAGGGGTTAATTCTGGCTCTGCACTCAGGAATTACTCCTGGCAGTGCTTGGGAAACATATGGAATGCCAGGGATTGAACCCAAGTTGGCCGTGTGCAAGGTAAATACCCTACCCAATGTACTATCACTCCAGTCCTGAAGCCAGGTTTTTAATCCAGTAAAACCCAAACCTAAAACTCAGCTTTAAGTATCAACAGAAACAGCATACAAATGCAATCAATCAGAAAAAAAATGGTTGCAACTGCTACCTATGTTAGGGGAAATTACCTTAAACTAAATCACTTGAAAGATTACTGACCTAACAAAAGATTACTGATCTAACACTTTTCCTAAATTCCAGAAGTACAATCTAACAATCTTTACAACCTATAAAATAAGCTTTTGGGGCCAGAAAGATGGTGAACATGCCTTGCATGCTCAAACCCATATGGTTTTCTGTTAACCAGGTTTCGGTCGACAAAATGCTATGAAATAGGACAAAGTAACTAAAACTTATGAGAAAAAGAAGAAATAATGGAAGAAATTGAATATATTATCCAGTTTTAAGAGTTGTCAAAGGCAAGACTTTTATAAAGGGGATGGAGCAATAGCACAGTGGGTAGGACATTTGCCTTGCACACGGATGACCTGGGTTTGATTCCCAACATCCCATATGGTCCCCCGAGCGCTGTCAGGAGTGATTCCTGAGTGCATGAGCCAGGAGTAACCCCTGAGCATCTCCGAGTGTGACCCAAAAAGCAAAAAAAATAAAAGACCTTCATAAAGCATGATGAAAATATTGGTGGTAAAGCTTAATAAGCTGAGAAAGTAAGAATGATAGTTTACATTAACACAATCCTTCAAGTCAGATTGTATTTTAAAGTCACAAAATTTATAAAATAATCTAAACAAGTGAGTTAAACTGTTATTACCATTGTATGCTAATAATGTTTGGTCAAATGAAAAAATAAATAATAAACAAGGAACAGAAAAAGTACAAACACTAATGTGCATGCTGTAAGAACAGGTCACCAGGTGGATCCCTGGCATCACATGTGTTCCCTCAAGCACAGCTAGGGGGCACTCCTGAGTAGAGTCAAGAATAGCTTCAAAATATCTCCAGGTGTATTCTATCCCCTCAGTAAAACCATTTTTTCTTTTTTCCCAACTTATTCTGTGTGCTTATGTTGAATCCTGCAACTTTAATGAATGTATTAATTCTAACGTGCTTTAGGCTTTTATGTACGAATACATCTGCCAACAGAAGAAATTTACTTCTTTCTGATTTTAATTTCATTCTTTCTCTATTTTCTTCTTCCTTCCCTTTCTTTTTTCTTCACTTTTTGGATGACACATGGCAGTTCTTGGGATTTACTGCTGGCGCTATGCTCAGGGATGGACCTCCTAGTGATGCTCAGGTGGGCCATACGCTGTGATGGGGATGGGATGCAGATGGCCAGCTTGCAGCATGCTGCTGTCTGACTCCTCCCTTCTTCCCTCTAATACTCTAGCTAGAACTTCCAATTTATCAGTGAGAATCACTGATAAATTGCAGTGGTGAGACATAGAAACAGATAAATGGTTCAGTGGAATGCATGCAAGAGGCCTGATCTTGATCGATGATACCACATGGTCTCCTGAGCACCACTGGGAGTGTGCACAGAGTACAGGACCAGGAGTAGTTGCTGAGCACTGCCAGGGATGTCCACTAAACCCAAATCAAACAAAATAAGAGTTCTAAGGAGGTCTCATATTGTTATTCTTAAACTTTTAGAAAAAATCTCAGCTTTTCATAGTTTAGTCTGATACTAGAGTGCTCATCATACTTTCATAAATTATATTAATTCTAAATATTAATAAATATATTAATTTATAAAATAATTCATTAATATTTATTTTATTTTTATTAATAAATATTTGTTGATGTTTATTACTATAAATATATTAATTTTTAACATTAACACATTAAAGTTCAATGTTCATTTAATAATTCAATATTCATATAATGTTTGTTTAATAGGATGGAGCAATAGCACAGTGGGTAGAACATTTGCCTTGCACATGGCTGACCTAGGTTTGAATAGTCCGTCCTTCTCAGAGAACTCGGCAAGCTACCGAGAGTATTCCGCCTGCACGGCAGAGCCTGGTAAGCTCCCCATGGCTTATTTGATATGCCAAAAACAATAACAAGTCTCACAATGGAGACTTTACTGTTGCCCGCTAGAGAATATCAATGAACAATGGGATGACATTGCTGCAGTGCTATTCATTTAACATCCATTAATTAAATATTGAACTATCAGGATCTTGTGATCCTACTTCTGTTTAGGAAATTTTGAAATTGTCAACTTGGAAATTTTCAATTTTGAAATTTTCCATTTCAAAAAATTGAATCAAGATCTCAAAATATTATCTGCACTCACGTGTTCTTTGAAGCATTATTCATAAAAGCCAATAATCAGAAGCAAAATATCGTGAATGGATAAAAAGCAAAGTGTATGGATACAGCAATATAGAAATGTTATTCAGGCTTAAAAATGAAGAAAGCTTCCCATTTATTGAAACATAACAAACATTATGATAAATGAAATGTGGTCACATAACAATACACTATTTGATCTCATGTGAATATAAAATAGTGAATTTCTTAGAGGAGATTAGGATGCTGGCTGCCACGGCTGGAGGAAAGGGGAAGAGCATCTTATAAGCAAAGCATACTAAGTATCAGTAACAAAAGATGTTCTGGGTACCCACTCTCGGAGAGCCTGGCAAGCTACCGAGAGTATCTCGCCCACACGGCAAAGCCTGGCAAGCTACCCATGACGTATTCAGTATGACAAACACAGTAACAAGTCTCACAATGTTACTGGGCCGCTCGAGCAAATGGATGAACAATGGGAGGACTATGACAGTAACAGTGACAGTTCTGGTTAGAATACTATTTTGTCCGTGGCGTATTCGATATGCCAAAAAAGGTAACAATAATGGGTCTCATTCCCCTCACCCTGAAAGAGCCTCCAATATGGCAGCGTTGGGAAAGACAAGTAAGGAGAGGCTGCTAAAATCTCAGTGCTGGGCTGAATGGAGACGTTCCTGGCGCCCACTTGAGTAAATCGATGAACAACCGGATGAGAGTGATACAGAGATATAAAATGTACTTAATTTTAGATTAAACTAATGGGGTGTGAGTAGATGTAAGTGATGCTGATGATATTTAATATCACATATGTATATTAAATATACAGATTTTTACATAACAATTATGCCTTAACATAATTGTTTTCATACATAAAATTATTTTATCTGAAAACAGTTTATAATAGAAACAATGAAACAAGGAAATACTGTAAAGAAGGACCAGAGTAAAATCAGATACATATGACATTAAAGGTGGTAGGAAAGGAATTTGGTAACAAAAGGAATGTTTTTATTTTATTTTATTTTATTTTATTTTAATACAGAGTATATTGTGGCATGATTTAATTTTATACTTTTAAGAATATCAGAGTTGCTGGGTAAAGAATGTAAAATACAAAGAAAGCGTTTTTCCTAAGTTTTAATCAGTAGATGAACACCTAGGTGCAGATGTTTATAGCATGAATTTAGTAACGAAAATCATGGGTTTCATGCTTGAAGGCTTCCATTTTGTCTTTGAAAATTTTTATCATTGTGGCAATGTATAATGAAGATATAAAGATATTAAAAGGAGATAAAATGGGAAGAAACTTACTGATAAAATGCAGCAGAGTTTCTGGAAAGGGGTCATAAGATATACTTAAATATAAGTAATTAGTTTTTATTTTCTTCTCAAGAGCAGGGGGGAATGTTAGAGTTTGCCAAAACCCAGATTTTTCTATCAGGATCATACTAAAGAAAAGGTGACATGTATCAATTTTCTTTTCTACAACCTCTTAAACTAATGTGATGTCACAGTAGGAATAAAGTAATCTTTGTTTGGGCCAGGATATGTGGATTTGCAATCACCATTGTTCATGTTTCTACTCTGCCAAGGCAATTTTTTGTGGCTATCTCTTTTGGCTTTTCTTACACAATCATGGAGGTGCTGAACCAGTCGATCGTATTCCTCGTCAATGTTGTCAATGACAGCATCTTCCCACGTTGCAGCAATAGTGCCAAAGAGCTCCCAGTTGGTGGTCATTCTGGAAAACCAGCAGGACTGTACTACTGTACAAGAAGAGAGACATCCACGACATTGGCAACTATCACTCGGTCTGCCTATTGTCTGTCATCTACAAGCCGTTCACTCGACTCATCCTGAATAGGATTGGCAGGACACTAGATGAAGGACAACCATGCGAGTAAGCTGGGTTCCCCAAAGGGTTCAGCACAATTGACCATATCCACATGATAACCAAGTTCATTGAGGTTTCTCGGGAGTTCAAGATGCCGCTCTGTCTAACATTCATTGATTTAAAGAAGGCCTTTGATTCTGTTGAGACTGAAGTGGTCATCAAAGTCCTAGCCAATCAGGGCATTCAAATTCAATACATCAGGATCTTCTGTGAGCTGTATTGTGGATTCACTACCAGGATCTCACCATTCTACAGGGAGGTGATCGTTGACCTAAGAGAGTGGTTCAGCAGGGTGATAACATTTCACCGAAACTCTTCAGTGCCACCCTTGAGAACGTCATGCAATTACTGGAATGGGAAGGAATGGGAGTAAAGATAGACAGTCAGCAACTACACCACCTCTGCTTCGCTGATGACTTCATTTTTATAACACCAAACATCAGCCAAGTGGCACAAATGCTGGCCGACTTCAACCATGAGTGTGGAAAGGTCAGACTCCAGCTGAATCTCACGAAGACAATGTTTATGAGAAACGGTCTCATTCTTGATGTTCCATTCACTCTCAATGGGATGAGCATCTCTGAATGCAACAATTGTGTGTACCTAGGTCGAGAATTCAACGTGACGAATGACCTGGCACCTGAGTTGCAAAGGAAGAGAGGGGCTTGGAATGCCATGAAGAGTGTCGAAGAAATAGCTAAGAGGATGAAGAACCCACAGCTCCAGGCACATCTCTTCGATTCCACTGTTCTTCCTGCATTAACATATGCCTCAGAGACCTGGGACCTACAAAAACAGGATGAGAACGCTATTCGGGTCTCTCAAAGAGGAATCGAAAGAGCTATGCTTGGAGTAGCACGCTTCACTCAAGTGAGAGAAAGAATCCGGAGTTTCGACCTCCATCAACGCTCAGAATCAGGAACGCTATCTCGTTTGCCAAGGTGTCGAAAATCAGATGGGCTGGACACATAATGAGATTTGGAGAAGACCGCTGGACTTGAGCCATTACTGACTAGATTCCATGGGATGTCAAAAGACCACATGGCCACCCACCTATGATATGGTCAGACTTCTTCGTCAATACCCTGAATGATAGGTTTGAGGCTGTTCGCGTTCCTAGTATAAGCATTGGGCTACACTAGCACGCGACAGGGATAAATGGAGACATTACTGGCACCCACTCAAGCAAATCAATGAGTAATGATAAGTCAAGTTATCAAGTGACTCTGACAAAATTACCTTTAATCATATAAAACATCTTAAATTTAACAAGAAGTATCAAACTGAACATTTTATTTAAGCAAGGATGGGAGAGACAAAACAGCAAGTAGGGTGCTTGCCTTGCTCACAGCCGACCTATGATCGATCCCCAGTATCCCATATGGCTCCCAGAGCACCTCTAAGAGTGATCACTGAGCACAGAGCCAAGAGTAAGCCAGGAGCACCACCGTTTATGGTTCCAAAACAAAAATAAAATAAAATAAAACAAAGGGATTGCTGAGTTTTGATGGGTTTTCCCTCAGAAGATTTATTTAGGCCAATAAAATAATAAGACACTCAGAAATAGTAAAGTTATGAAACAACAATCCATTTGCTAAACCTTCAAGAGTCAACTGTGTTTGGAAGTATATCTTTTAGTAATGAATTATAGTATGAAATGAGAGTAATTTAGGTATTCACTGATGTTTGAAGAACACAAATATCTATTAGCAAAATAAGTGTTGACAAATTGTTAAAAAGATAATATTAAAAGATAAAAAAGTTAATTTTTTTCTGATAAAACATATTTTAATGTGCCTATAGAAAGGCATATTATTTACCTAATACGATATAATTGGACGTCAAAAGAATGCCTGGCCTCCCACCTACGAGATGTTTGGACTTCTTAGTCAAGACCCTGAATGAACTGCTTGATGCTCTTCCTGTTCCTGTGAGTGAGCAGGCTATACTAGCATGTGACAGGGACAAATGGAGACATTACTGGAGCCCACTCAAGCAAATCAATTAGCAATGGGATGACAAGTGATACAAGTGATAGAAGAATATGATATAAACTGGAAGAGTATTTTCTTGGGAAGGGTGTATACATGTGTGCACGCATGCACATATTATAATCAATTGAAATAAATTGACGTAAATTAAAATATACAGCATCTTTATTATGAGTCTCCAAAAGAACGTGTCGGGATATGTATAAATGATGATAGAAAGTTGGAAGAAGAAAGGAAGCTACAAATGGACGTGTGAAAGACAGAATTTCCTAGAATTTTCCCAAGCCGCTTTGACTGGCTTTGGGTTGAAACTGTTATTCCTTGCTAATGACATCTATACTGGTGAAAACTCATTTCTGTTACAGTGTGGCAAATTTTAAACCAGTATGTTGGCTAAATTTTTATAATCATTTAGCATATATAAAATGGGGGCCTAAAGGAGGGAAGTTATTTTGTTTTCTTAAAACCTCCCTGGCATAACAAATGAATGTATGCTGTTAACTTCATAACACCAATTTTGCCAGTAAATTATTTAAACAATGACCTTAGTATTTTTTGATAAATTCTCTTCAAAATGTATTATCCATTGAAGAATAACTGGTTTATTATTGGTTACAAGAAACCACTTCAAATTATCAAGAGGGATGAAAATGTTGAACAGATAGGTGAAACTTTAGATAATTTACAGGTAGACTCGGGCTATTGGGGTCTACTGCCATGAATATGAGTACATTATTTGCAATTTTTAACCTGAGTTATTCTGTCTAGAGAGGAATTCATTACAGTCTACGTACCAGATTTCTGTGATAGTAATAAAAGTAATAAATTGAAGTACCTGTAAGATGCCACACTACAAAAATAATAAGCATCTCATTATATTCTCACATAGAGAAGTTTCAAGTTCTGCATTAATATGGCTGTCTTCTTTCATTTTGAAAAAGGAGATCTGTGTCTCTTTCCATAGTAATGCCTCTGAGGTATATGGCTTCAATTTTTAAAACCTAACCAAACAGCACATGTGGTAAAACAGTATATTCAGTTTTGTAAGACAATGATACCTCAATAAAAATTTTAAAATAAATAAAAGAGTAATATTTAACAAGTTATAAAAATGCACAGCAAATATTATGGAAAGTTAACTCATTCAGATAACAAATAGTGACTAACTTATCCAACTATATAGTTTTTAGGTCTTTCAGAAATATTTGAAGATGAATGCAGTGTTAAAATAAAAGGGTAATCAAGCAACACTTGACAACACAGAAGAGGTAGAATCTAGTTATCTCTACTTAGGTCATTTGGAGTAGAAAAAAATGATGTCTTTTTTAAACATTACTTAAAAATTGGGCTGGAGGGATAGCACAGAGGGTAGGGCGTTTGCCTTGCAAGCGGTCAACATGGCCGACCCGAGTTCGATTCCTCTGCCCCTCTCGGAGAGCCCGGCAAGCTACTGAGAGTATCTTGCCCTCACGGCAAAGCCTGGCAAGCTCCCTGTGATATATTCAATATGCCAAACACAGTAACAGCAAGTCTCAAAATGAAGACGTTACTGGGCCCGCTCGAGCAAATGTATGAACTAAGGGAGGACAGTGACAGTCACAGTGACTAAAAAATTATTGGATTAAGGCTCTTGCCTTGAACGTGGCTGGCTTCAGTTTTGTCCCTGGAACCCCCTATGGTTCCCTCAAGCATCACAGGAATGATCGCTGAACACAGAGTCAACATTAAACCCTCAGGCTGCCAGTTATGACCCCCGAACAAACAAAAGTTTTCACATTAAACAAGAATTAATGCTAAAGATAATATCAGTTGATGGAATTTACATAAAAACAATATAAAGGATATTATTTATCATATAAGATTTATGATATGCAACACATTATCACATAATGTCATATACAACATATCTATTTACATTTTAGCTTTTATATTATATATGATAAACCATAAAGGTTAATTATTATATATTCTAATATAAACATTTGTCAATACCTGGAGTTCATTGTATAATCTCCCAGGGTGGCCAGGGAAGGCCCCCGTGGCTCTCCCCCTCGCTGCCTGGTTCAGTGGGCCTCGGGTTGCTTCCCCAGTCAAGGGGCAGTCCGGGCCATGGGCAGATGGAGGAGGAAACGAGGGCCAAGCCAGTTGATTGATCAGTTACCTTCTATTCTGTTCTCTGGTCTCCGCCATCTCACATACTCTTCTTTCCTTGCCCCTCATTCTTGATCCCAGCTCTCCGGATTCTGACTCTCCCCAACTCCTCTCTCCACCCCAACTTGTCTCTCCACACCTTGTACTCTGGACCCATGCTACACCCCAGTCTGGTAGCAAATCAACATCAAAAAGCCCTTCCTGACTGCTCATCAGGCTCAAGGGCAGAAACACCAACTAGGGGTATTCCTCTACTCTTACCGTCTTAATTAACATCTGAATATTCATTATTTTTGTATGGACACAGTAAGAGATACATTGCTGCTTGTAGGGTAGCTCTCCTGGGAACATCTTGCCACAGACTCAGACTACAGTGCTCAGGCCAGATTAATCATTCCCAACCCTAGCAGAGACCGAATCTAGTTATTGCTTTTTGGATCATGACAGCATTTGTCCATGACCAAGCTCTTAACTTATAGTTAAGCATTATGACACTTTCACCAGGCCCATTTCGATGCCAGGGTAGCATATAGCTCACCGCTTGCCCTGGGAACCATCCAGTCCCTCGTCTGCACCCTGCTTTGGGGGTGCTAGGAAGTAAGGGCAACTGAGGCTAGGTTGCAAGAACAGATGTCCAGGAGATAAAAAATATCATTGAAATTCAATTAACTTCCAAGTTACAAAAGCATAGCATTTACTGTCTTCCTGTGCCCATAACCAAAGGACATTGCTCTGAATTAACTATGCAAAGGAGTTAAGGAGAAGAGAAAAACAATATTTATAAGTCAACAGAGCACAAAGAAAGAAGTTACAAATAAACATAGAGGATTGGGAGCACTGTGTTGGGAGTAAACCAATAACCCTAAGCTCCCTGCGGCAAGGCAGAAAAGACAAACCAATGTTATCCTACAGTTCATACCATAGAACTCCAAAAATTCTCATAATTACTTGTGATCTTGTTCAATAAGAATCAGTAGAACTGTTTTCAGAAAGTTTAAATTTTCTTATTTGCATTTTCATTGGGATGGAGCAATAGCACAGCAGGTAGGGCATTTGCCTTGCACGCGGCCAACCAGGGTTCGATTCCTCCACCCCATCAAAGAGACTGGCAAGCTACTGAGATTATCTCACCCGCACAGCAAAGCCTGGCAAGCTACCTGTGACATATTTGATATGCCAAAAACAGTAACAGCAAGTCTTATAATTTGTTGTGAGATGTTACTGGTGCCTGAACAATGGGAGGACAGTGCGACAGTGCTACAATGCATTTTCATTTATTATGTAAAACTATCAAGTTCCTCCTTAATATGCTAAATAAATGTTTTGAATATCTCTTGAATCTAATGGTAGTCTATATACTTACTAACTAATAAATTGCAATAGAATGTTGCAATTCAGTTTCAATAGAATGTTAAATAGGATGTTACATAAAAACCTCTGCCTAACTGAGAAATATAGGCTAGTTCTCCTCCAATGTTTAAAATTACAAATCAGCTGGAGAACACTTTAAATCATAGATATGATTCAGTAGATATGGGACTGAATTAGAATCTGAGATTCACCATTTATACAAACCCTCAAATAATTAACTAGTACTTGAACCATATTTTGAGTATTTGTTCTATTGCTGATGCAAATTATCTCTGCATTCCAAAGAGGGACCACAAAATAGGAATGAGGGCCAGAGTAATAGTGAAGTGGGTAGGGCCCACCTGCCTTGCATACGGCTGACCCAGGTTCGATTCCCAGGACCCTATATGGTCCTCTGAGCATACCAAGAGTGATCCCTGAGGACAAAGAAATGAATAGCCCCTGAGCACCACTGGGTATGACCCCCTCCCCTAGAAAAAAAAACAGGAAAAAAACATTTAATTCTGCTTGAGTGAGACAGAGAAGAAAATGAACTACTGACTTGTAAAAAATAGATAAAATCAAGTGAGGGATTTAGAGCTTAGAATAATTGTACTGTTTCAATTCTGGACTCTGTCCACTTCACCCCACCTCAACCTGTGGCAATGAAAGAAAATCTATTTTTTAATCCCTCAAGAGTTGGGAAAAGATTTTGATTGGTACTAAAATAGAGTTTATTTTGCATACCCTGGAATTAAAAGACCCAATGAATAATAAATCGAATGGAAAGACAGTGGCAGTTTAGTTACCAGAGTGGACAGTTTTGTTCAATGGTCCTGCCAGATTGGGACAATCTGTGTGACATGGATTGGTCAGAAAAAGAATGAGAGTTTGGTAGAAAATTGATGGGAACATAGCTGTGAAGCAGCCAGTATGAGTTGTTTTAGGAACATCAGAATGAGTTTAGGAACTCACCAGAAATGCCAAGGTTACTTCCACAGCCCCCCCCCCCCCCCTCAGAGATGAAGGGGAATGTGAGGAAATAAATAGAAGTACTGTCCACAAGAACACAAGATTGACATCTGTATCTGTATGTTCATTGCAGCACTGTCCACAATAGCCAAAATCTGGGAACAACCCAAGTGCCCTAGAACAGATGACTGGTTAAAGAAACGTTGGTACATCTACACAATGGAATACTATGCAGCTGTTAGGAGAGATGAAGTCATGAAATTTGCCTATAAGTGGATGGACATGGAGAGTATCATGCTAAGTGAAATGAGTCAGAAAGAGAGGGACAGACATAGAAGGACTGCATTCATTTGTAGAGTATAAAATAACATAACATGAGGCTGACACTCAAGTACAGTGGATATAAGGGCTAGGAGGATTGCCCCAGAGCTGGAAGCCTGACTCATGAGCGGAGACAAGATGGCAGATGGAATAGAGAAGGGATCACTAAGAAAATGATGGCTGGAGGAATCAGTTGGGATGGGAGATGTGTGACCAAAGTAGATAATGGACCAAACATGATGACCTCTCAGTGTCTGTATTGCAAACCATCAAAAGTAGAGAGAGAATATGAGGAATATTGTCTGCCATTGAGGCAGGAGGAGAGTGCAAAAGGGGGGGTATACTGGGGAGACTGATAGTGGGAATGTTCACTGGTGGAGGGATGGTTTGATCATTGTGTGATTATAACCCAAACATGAAAGCTTGTAACTATCTCATGGTGATTTAATAATTTTTTTTAAAAAAAGAACACAAGATTGAGAGGTTCCCAGTAATTACAGATTTTCCTAACCAGCGAAGATAAGAGAACTCAGCTTTGTACACATATCAAATCTCAATGCTAGATAAGTCTAAACTAAAGGGGTTTAGGAATTTTGACAGACCTTTTGATTATTATGTGGCAGTAAACATTTCAACTGATCATCTGAAACTCTTTGATAAATCAAAAGGTACAAAGAACTTTTTGTTTCAAGAGACTGACATAAGAAAATCAATGACATATGCCTAAGTTTTCATCTTACAGGATAAGAACAAATTCAAAACACAAATCTAAAGAGGCAATAGGAGACAGTAATAAAGGTACTCAAATGTTTTCCCCCATGACACTAGCTTGTTTGAAGATATCATTACACAATGGTGGCTTCAAAGCGCAGTAGACAATGCAACAATCATAAGTCCAGCTTGATCTTAAAATTAAGCCAGTAATGCTAGTTTGGAAAATGATAATCTTATCATTTTCCTCTAAGAATTATGTAACAATCTGAGATTGATAACACACAGAATGATTTAATGTGATTTACGGAAAATAAGTAGGAAGTGAGAGATGTAGACCCTGCCCTGATCCTGGGTAAAGGGGAGAGGAATGTTTAAAGTATCGCAGAGAACAGTGGAGCTCTAGGATAATTCAGCAAAGCCTTTAGAGAGTTTTGATACCCTTGGAGGAGGGGGAGTGGGATGGCAGGGGCACATCTACCTTTACATCTCAGAATTTCCAGAAGAACTTAAGAGAATCGTGGTCTCAGTAAAAACATAAAAATAGATTTCAAATCACAAGAACTGAGACTGTAAATCAGTTATGCTCCTTATAGCCAGAGATTCAACAAGTCCACTCATAGCTTTTACAGTCATGAATAAAAGTTATAATTTATTCACTTAACAATTTTACCATGGTACCTTGTAGTAGTAAAATGACATTTTGATGATGAACCATGTCTCATACTATCATATTCTCAGAAGATATAATTTAATTGCTATAGGGTGATGTTTCACTGAATGTAACTATTATTGTGCAACAGAATTAAAAAAGTACTATTACATGAGTAAACAGCCAAACTCAAACAGAGTAAACATCCAATACCAAACAGAAAAACAGTCACATTGAGTCTAAATTACACCAAAATGACAGTGGGGAGAATTTAAATATGATCTTCTAAGGACAAATCACGCAAGAAAGCATGCTGAAATAGCCTCTACAACTTGTTATTCATGTGCATGAACAAGATCTGGAAATAAAAGCTCATTTAAAAATGAAACACAGGGATGGAGTGATAGTACAGCAGTTAGGGCATTTGCCTTTCACACAGCTGATCCCAGCATTCCATATGGTCCTCCGAGCACCGTGAGGAGAAACTCCTGAGTGCAGAGCCAGGAGTAACCCCAGAACATCACCAGGAATAACCCAAAACTGTAGCACTGTAGCACTATTGTCCCATTGTTCATCAATTTGCTCGAGCGGGTGTCAGTAACATCTTCATTATGAGACTTGTTATGTTTTTGGCATATCAAATACGCCATGGGGTGCTTGCCAGGATCTGCTGTGTGGGTGGGATACTCTCAGTAGCTTGTCGGGCTCTCCAAGAGGGACAGAGGAATCGAACCCAGGTTGGCCAAGTGCAAGGCAAAAGCCCTACCCACTGCGCTATCGCTCCAGCTCTAAAATAATAAATAAAGAAACAAATAAATAAGATGAAACATTTGTGACCAGAGTTCAGCAGGTAGGGTGCATGCCTTGCAAATGGTCAACCCACAGGTTTGATCCCTGGTATCCCATATGGTCACCTGACCTGGCCAAGAGTTATTCCTGAGTACAGTACCAGGTGTAAGCCCTGAACACCATCACATGTGGTGCAAAAAGCAAAACTGATATAAATCTAAATATAAATTTAAAATAAAAATATAATAAAATTAAACATATTCTCATTAAACTATAATTTTGTGAAAATAACATTAATATCTAGCATGACAAAGGTTGTAACCTATGTTTTATATTAGTTGTTAATCATCAAATTACACCATTTCATAAAAGCAAAACCTAACATCAGTAGTTTTAATCAAACCGATATACTGGATATAAAGAGAAAGATCCTCTGAGAAACTAAACAATTAACTCAGTCATTACTTCTGCAATAAGAGTAAGTATATTAAGCATATTTGACTGACTCAATTATTTGTTTGGAAACAGTCTTTGATTGTTTTGCCAAAATAGCTAAGATTAACATATTTTTTAATAAAATTTAAATCCAAATATTTTAGCATCCTGTAAACATAACCATGAGGATGAGTAATAGCAGCACAAATATAATTTGGAATAGAACTACTTGTACAGAATAGATGCCACATAAGGAAAGTATCTTAAGTAATCTTGACTGGGTTCAAGGAGACCAAAGGAAACTGACATACTTCACTTCTAAACCCAAGAGATTCTTCCAAGATGATTCGACCTTTTTCTGAAAAAAAAAAAATATATTGTATATACTTTTTTTTTGGCTTTTTTGGGGCCACACCCGGACATGCACAGGGTTTGCTCCTGGCTCATGCACTCAGGAATCACTCCTGACAGTGCTCGGAGGACCATATGGGATCCTGGGAATCGAAGTCAGGTCGGCCGAGTGCATGCAAGGTAAACACCCTACCCACTGTGCTATCACTCCAGCCCCTGTCATATATTTATTTTTAAGAAAAGAAAAGAAAAGACAAGAAAAGGAAAGAAAAGAAAAGAAAAGAAAATACTTCTTTTTAAGAAAAGATTTCTTCATCTTAAAATAACTGGGCACTTAAACATTTTCTGGGGCCAAAGCAATAGTATTGCAGGTAGGGAGCTTGCCTTGTACAGTCGGTCTGGATTCAATTCCCAGCTCCCCATATGGAACCCTGACCAAGGCCAGAAGTGATCCTTGAGCACAGAGAAGGTATTGAGCCCTGAGCACTACCAGCTATAGCCCCAAAACAAAACAAATTTTCCAGAGACATTTCCATTAAAATAACTTCAAAAACCTAATTAAAAGACAATTATAGGCAGTAGTACAGATAATTTGTTATACAATAATATAATAGGGTTTTTTTGTAATTTTATTTACAGCACATTTATATCCTATGTATAATCTTACTGATTTGAATGCTAGCTATCCAACAGTCTTCTCAATTAAAAGTAGTGAGCACTCTTCTTCAACTTTTTTATATGCCTGGAAATTAGCAATGTTTTCAGTAAGAGAGTTACGAAGTAAACCTTAAACAAATGTAAAAATATCAAATAGGAATAGGAAATGCTCATCATAATAAAGGTACCAATGATACCCACATTTATACACTGCAGCAATGTCATCCCATTGTTCATCGATTTGCTTCAGTGGGCACCAGTCTCCGTTGTGAGACTTGTTGTTACTGTTTTTGGCATATCAAATACGCCATTGCCAGGCTCTGCCATGCAGGCGGGATACTCTTGGTGGCTTGCCGGGCTCTTTGAGAGAGAGGGAAGAATCAAACCCGGGTTGGCCGCGTGCAAAGTAAACACCCTACCCCCCACTGTGCTATTGCTCCACTCCTGCATTTTATACACAAATTTAAAAATATTCTTGGATACTGGAGAGATAGTGCAGTGAGTAGGGAGCTGGTAATGCACATAGTCAACCTGAGTTCAATTCCTGGCACCCATATGATGCCCCTGCCAGGAGTTATTCCTGAACACAGAGCCAGGATTACCCCTGAGCATTGCTGGGTATGGCCCCCAACAAAGAAAAACAAAAATCAAAAACCAGTTCCAATATTAAAGTCACTTGATGATTTTCAACTTAGGAAAAGACTAAAAGATCCCTCTTAAAGAAAAAAACATAAAAAAAATCAATAAGAATGTTAAGTGTGGAGCTCTCCAAGGACACTTTCTAAAGAAACAAAACTAAGCTGAATGTCAGACGAGAGATTAACACTGGGAAGTGATGTGTGGAACCCACTCAGTAGCAGTGTTATAAAAATGGTGTGAATACTGTTGTTAAAACAGTGTTGTAGGGGTGGAGCGATAGCACAGCGGATAGGACATTTGCCTTGCTGTGGCCTACCTGGGTTCGATTCCCAGCATTCTATGTGGTCCCCTGAGCACCACCAGGAGTAATTCCTGAGAGCAGAGCCAAGAGTAACTCCTGAGAGAGAGAACAAAAGGGAATGACCTGCCACAGAGACAGGGTGGGATGTGGGGGATGGGTGTGGGAGGGATAATGGGATCCATTTTGGTGGAAAATGGGCACTGGTGGAGGGATGGGTAATTGATCATTGTATAATCGAAACCCAAGCACAAAAATTTGTAAATCTACAACTGTACCTCATGGTGTTTCACTAATAAAAATTTAAAAAAAAAAAAAGAGTAACTCCTGAGCATTGCCGGGTGTAAAACAAAAAGGAAAAAAAGAAAACAACAACAAAAAAAAACTGTTGTACCAGTGTACCTAAGGGGACAAACAAAACAAATACTGCCCTCCCGTTGTTCATCGATTTGCTCGAGTGGGCCCAGTAAAGTCTCCATTGTGAGACTTACTGTTTTTGGCATATTGAATACTCTCGGTAGCTTGCCAGGCTCTCCGAGAGGGGCGGAGGAATCAAACCCAACTGGCTGCGCACAAGGCAAATGCCCTACTGCTGTGCTAAGAGAAAAGTGTCTGTCATCCTGGCAGCTGAGGGGCAGGTAGGGAACTGGAGACATTATGGGGGGAGGTGGACACTAAGGAAGGGAAGGTACTGAACACGGTGTGCTTTCTGAATACCTTCAATGGACAGAAATACAAAAGGAGCACATACAGAGTTGGAGTTCAGAGTGAACCAGAGGAAGTTGACCCAGTAAGGGAAACCCTATGGGGCCACTTGGGCAGCCCCTGCTGAACTTTTCCCAAAATAAAAAATTCTGGGAGAGTTCTGTGTCACTTTATAGAGCTTCACAGAACCAGTGCAAGTAGAGACAATAGCAATTCTCTCTTACCTGCTCGGACTGAAATTTGTTTTTATGCATCTCAGTCTCAATCTCTAGCTCCACACTGACGTGCCTGCATGAGCTCTCAGGCAGGGGAAGCAGAAGCATCAGGTGCATTCCAGAGCTGCCTAGGTTGGCACCTGTCTCAATTTTCCACAAAGTAGCCCTGAGTCAGGGTCTTGCATGTTGACGGCTTCTTTACAAGCAGCCACCAAATGCACATCACCTGCCACCTCTAGAGGATACCATTATCCAGATTGAAACAGGGGGTGGGTAATTACTCCCCTTCAGATGTTTGGAAGATTTCAGTGGTCATGCTTAGCAGTGAGCAGGAGAAACTTCTTGATGATTGGCTAAATCTAATGGGAAAAGAGCATAGAATTGAATTGGGATGTGTGATCAGTCAAACCTTAGGTGTTGTTTCCTCAGTGAAGAGCATTCTTAATTTCTCTAGATCTATCTTGGGTAAGCTGGACTTAATATCTCATAAGACAGGGCTGGAGCGATAGTACAGTGGGTAGGGCATTTGCCTTGCATGCAGCCGACCTGGGTTCGATTCCCAGCATCCCATATGGTCCCTCAAGCCCTGCAGGGGTAATTCCTGAATGCAAAGTGAGGAGTAACTCCTAGGCATAGCCAGGTGTGACCAAAACAGAAAAAAGAAGTATATCACGATCACGGACCATCCTGTTATTCATCGATTGCCTCAAGCAGGCCCCAGTAACGTCTCCTTCATCATAGCCCTGAGATTTTTTAAAAAGTGCCATATTCAAGGCTCTTTCAGGGTTAGGAGAGTGAGACTCATCATTGTTACTGGTATTTGGCATATTGGGTACGCCACAGGGAGTTTGCCAGACTCTGCCGTGTGGGCAGGTTACATTTGGTAGCCTGCCAGTTTGTCCAAAGTAGGAATGAGATAAGATGTTGCATGGCTGCAAATGCGGCCGTGCAGTTCCGGGAGCTGGGTTTTATAGTCTCTGAGTCTTGGCCGTTGATGGGATTATACGGCACCAAGGGGCCAGTTGGTGGGTGTGACCCCTGCCTAGTGGAATATATATATATCTCATAAGACAGTTAGTCAAATGATAGTACAGCATGTAGGGTTTTTACCTTGCATGCAGATAATCCAGGTTAGAATTCTGGCACCCCATATGGTCCCGCAAGCCCTGTCATGAGTGATTGCTGAGTGCCGACCTAGGAATAGGTCCCAAGTACCACAAGGTGTGGCTCCAAAACAAACAATAAACAGCACGTAAAATAGTAATCAGAATTATCAGCAAGTATAAAAAATATTTAGAAGTGTGTTTATTACAAAATACTAGGCCCGAGCGGGCCCAGTAACATCTCCATTGGAGACTTTGTTGTTACTGTGTCTGGCATACCGAATACTCTCGGTAACTTGCCGGGCTCTCCGAGAGGGGCGGAGGAATCGAACTCGGGTCGGCCATGTTGGCCGCTTGTAAGGCGAACGCCTTACCCGCTGTGCTATCGCTCCAGCCCACAGCCGGTAGGGCGTCTGCCTTGCATGCAGCCAACAAAATACTAGATTTTTTTAAAAAGCATTGTTCCATTTTATATAGATCATTTGTTACTGGGTAGTTTCTTGACTCTTTATCCTTACACCTTTTTTGTCAGTACTTTTTTAACACAAATATTGGAGTCCTGACCACTTTTAAAGAATAAAATCTAAAAAAATCCTTCAGCATGACCTATTTTTTAAAAAAATTAAAAATGGATTCTCCTGCTTAATCCAGAAGTAACTTCATTTCCAATGAACTGCTTCCCTAGGGTTTTTTGTTTTTGTTTTTAATAACTTGACGTTTGCAAGGTGACACATATCCTGTGTTTTATATTTTATCAACATCAAAATTCTTTGGTACCTAAGTGCTGGAAACACATTTGAGCTCCAGACTCTACGTATCAGGTCCACAATCTTTCCCAGTACAAAGAAGTTATGGGTCACGTTCTGCAACAATTCATGGGTGCATTCCTGTGCATTCCAAACAGGACTGAAGCATCACATCTGAAAGTCTCACTGTTGGTCATCACCCTGTTCCTGTAGTAGCATGAAGGAGGATGGAAAGGGAGATATTTTAGGTAGAACAGTAGAAGAGAGAAGCAAGAGAGCTGAGAGTAAGGGCATGAAGCAGTGATGAAACTGTAGCACTGTAGTACTCTCCTCCCATTGTTCATCGATTTGCTTGAGCGGGCACCAGTATTGTCTCCATTGTGAGACTTGTTATTATTGTTTTTGGCATATCGAATACATCATGAGGAGCTTGCCAGGCTCTGCTGTGGGGGAGGGATACTCTAGGTAGCCTGCCGGGTTCTCTGAGAGGGGTGGAGGAATCGAATCTGGGTCTGCCGCATGCAAGGCAAACACCCTATCCATTGTGCTATTGCTCCAGCCCCAAATGATGAAACAATATAATGAAACCATGAGACAGTCAAGTTCATGTATCTGGTTTTCCATTATATTTCTCACTTTAACTGCCCCCAAAGCCCAGTCAGATAAATCCTATGTTTTTTTTTTCTCTTTCACTGATGTTATACTTTTTCTTCTTATTCTTCCACCCCAGCTCTGAAAGAAGAGTATATTACTCAGGGGAAGAAAGCAGAAAATGTATAAATTGTCATTGGTTGCAATCAGCAAGTTGAGTCGAATACATAAATGGTATTTGCTTCCTCTTTTAGAAATTAAAAATAAAAATAAAGAGGGAATGCATTCCATTCTTCATCTACAAATTTAATTCCATGTGAAGTTTAATCTTAGAAGAATATTTTGGAGGAAGAAACATGTCTTAGTAACAATTAAAGACCTAGAGTAGGCAAATATGTTTGCTTTAACCCCTCATTTAAGTAATAAAAAACACAATGGCAATAAAGACAAAGAGTTTTGTAAGGAAAATTACAATTTATGTTTATCAGAATACCCCGCCTCCCCCCACCACCACCACACCAATCTATTTTAAAGCTTGGCCTAGCTACAAATCCATTTTGATCAATGCTGTGTGAGAAAATAAGTTCTTTCTCAGTTCTTGTCTAAGAATGTAGTACTAACTTGCTTCAATCTAAAACTTAGAGATATAGGTGAGCGCAGGGGATAGATCTCTGAGGAAGGGTTCTAAGGACCAGAGCCATAAAAGGATTTTAGTGATTAAACCCCCCCAAAAAAAGAAGAAGAAGAAGGACAAAGAAGAAGTTCAAAGCTCCTTTTGCATCTATGTGTACATATTGGCAACTCAGGAGAAGTGAACCCTGTAAGAGTTCATTGTAAAGTCATTTAAAAAATCAAAATATGTATGTAATACTCTGTATTCCTAATGATATATTTATAGTGTTTTTAGAAAAATATGTGTTCTTAAGTGCATGTAATTTTAAGTAAATAAAATTATGTCCTTTTTGTTGGTAACACATTTTAATGACTTTTTCTCTAAGTGATACTAGAAATTGTCTTTAACTTCTTTCTCTCCAAATGTCCAAGAATTTAGTATATCTGACATGTATTTAAGGATTTCCTCTCATGGGGAAGATGATAATAGCATTGAAAGCTTTGGACACTGAAGAAAATCATTTTCAAAAATATGAAACAAAAAGTTTCACATTTGATTTGGCTTTTAAGTGCCTGAGATAATTTCTACTAATTTTATTTCTTTCAAGACAAGAGAAGCTAATGCAACTTCTCTGTTGGCACCTCTTAGAGGTAGCTGAAATAGTTTCGGCATATGAAAGTCACCAGTGCTGATAACATTCATCAAAATCATTTAAGTGTGTAACTTTAACAGCTGTGAATTTAGAGGTGATTTGATCATATCTCTGCAGTACTTAGCATATGTATTACTGAAAAAATGTAAATACAAATTATCATGAATATAACAGAAAAAGATTAAGAAAAAATTGCACATCAGTGTCATTTAGAAGATAATTTTCTCATATAGCTTTACAAAAAAAGGCAAACTCTCCCTGACTTTAGAAATATTAAAGTACAGGCTAGAAATCCATCTGTCACATTGATGAACCAGAGTATATCCATAGATTATCTATAATGTAAGATTCTTTGATTCTACAACACATTTGATTTCTTGCCCCCTCAAGGAAGCATAGCACATGGTTGGACAAATGACATGCCTCAAGAAGTCAGAATTCACACTACAATTGTTAATCCAAAGAGAAGTAGACATTAAACTGTTACACTGTAGGGAAATGTATGCATTAAAATAGTGCTTGAAATGGGAACTTGAAACAGTATTTGAAATTGGAAAGAATACTGAAGAGGAGATGAGTGACACTTGTCTGTAAGTTCCGTTTATGTTGCCAGAGAAAAGGAAATAGTGTTTACAGCAACTGAATCGAATTTGGGTGGAAAATTTTACAATGTTTTAAACCTACACCAACTAAGAAAATTTCCATTCTGCTATATTATAACAGATTTATTATTTACTTTACACCATCTCATTGTAGGTAGAATGCAAAAAACCAAAAACAAACAAAAACCCACAACAGCTGAGGAAAGAGTTATATCCTTTGTAACCATTTTTTATTTTAATTTTTAGAGAGTTGTTCACAATAATTTATTACATCAATATTCCAACACCAATCCCACCACCATTACACCTTCCCACTAACATTATTTCAAATTTGATTGTTGTATCTCACACTGGAGACATTAAACTCTTTATAAAGATTACTAACATGTTGTGTACAGGTTGAACTTTGCTTTTATATAGATATGTATATATATACATACACATTTATGTATATATACATATACATATATGTGTATGTATATATACATATATATATTTTATCGAGATCGTTTGCCTTCTACTTTACACCTATCAAATGTGGACTGCTACTCCTAGTTCATCTTTCTTTGTTCCTTGATTATCTAGACTACCCATTTCTGATATCTCAGTTGTAAAATAAGTACTTGAAAAGAATTTGTGTGATGAGAATAAATGCATGAATTTGGGTGCTGCAGAAACAGTACAACTGACTGGGTATTTGCCTAGCACATGGGAGACCCAGGTGAGATGTCCAGCATCCCATATGGTCCCCTGAGGCCACCTGTGATCTTTCCTCTCAGAACCCAGATGCCAGACTTTGAGAAAGTTCAAATAGAGACCCACCTAAGAAGGAGTTATTGGCTCCTGGCTCACAGAAACTTCTGGCTGCCAGCCAATATTTATACCAACCTGCAGATACGTGAATGATACTTCTTGAAAAAAGATTTAAAATACCAACTCTTAGAACAAAGATAAATTGTCTCTGCTCTGTTCTGTTAGAATTCTTCATCTACAGACTCTGAACATAATAAAATGGTTATTTCATTCCACTAACTTTGAGAATGACCTGTTTCAAAACAATAACTATATTAATTTATCAGAATCTTACTAGATCAACAACATTTTTTGATTTATAAAAATAAATCGTGAGGATTTGAGTCATTTTACTTTCTTGCTGGTTTGTTTGGAGGTTCTGGCTGAGGAGCACAGCACCTGGTAAAACCCCAACCAAAAAAAAATACATACCTTTTAGGGGCAGGGCAACCTTTCCAACCTAGAGTGTTGCTTCAGGAAAGATTTCAGGAAGGTGAGGAAGTGAGGAGATACCCAACTCACAGGAAGACCAGTCAGATCAACCCTGGCCATCAATGGGCTGACAGATGTCACAGCTACAACAGTCTCAAATCCTGAATCATTGAATTTACTGGACAAGTCTCAGATCTACGCACCATTCAATATGCTTTCTGAGATGCCTAATTTCTTTTTAATATGCCTTATAATACTATGAGTAATGTTTCATAGTCAGTGGTCATTAGAACTAAAGTTATCACTTTCTCTATCCTTATTCTCTGTGCTTCCATATGAGATCATATTTTTTTCTCCACCTAAAAATTATCCCCAAAAGGCAAGAAATCTGTCTCAATTGTTCAAGCTCAAGTCTTGCACAAACAAGGTAACAGGTTCAATTCTGGCGCACCACACTCCCAATCTACCATAGTAACACTGGGCTGAGCACTGCCAGGCATGACTTTCCCACACTAATAAATAAACTATACATGTAAAATAAATTGTGGCACTGTGCCACTGTCCACCTGTTGTTCATTGACTTGCTCAAGTGGGCAACATTAACATCTCCATTGTGAGACTTCTTTTTTTGTTTTTGGCATATTAAGTACGTCATGGAGAGCTTGCCAAGCTCTGCCCTTTGGGCCAGATACTCTGGGTACTTTGTGAGGCTCTCCAAGAGGGAGGGAGGAATCGAACCTGGGTCGGCTACATGCAAGGCAAATGCCCGATCCACTGTGCTATCACTCTAGCCCGTAAATAAATTGTTCACAGTAATCCTTCTCTCTGAATGAGACAAATTCTTTTTCCCTTACATTTCTAAAATTATCTTTTTTTCTCTCACTCTTTAAATGATTTTCCTGTGGAGATAGTAGAGCCATTAGGGTGCATGCATAGGATGTACGCAACCTGGACTCTATTCCCAACACCAGATTCCTCCCAAACAGCATCAGTGCAACAATGGTGGCCCCCAATATGTCCAGTTGTGTCCCTGGATGTTCCCAAGAATCACCAGGGTAGACTGGATATCCCCACTCTGCAGGTCTGAGCAGCGTCTCATTCCCAGACTTTCTCAATGAATTACTGACCCAATTGGCAGAGATTCATCAGTGGGGATCCTTGCACCTCCTGGGCATCCTTGGAAGTCATTCAACTTCTTTTCATTGGGTAATGGTTCCAGATTAGCAGCTACTTAATTTTGGTACACTGAAAATATTCACTTCTGTGTGTGTGTGTGTGTGTGTGTGTGTGTGTGTGTGTGTGTGTGGCGGTGGGGGGAGGGGGGAATCTTCCAGGTTTCTATTGAAAAGTTAGATACCAGTCTAGTTGTTATACATAAAACTTTAAGATTAGCTCATAACTCATTTCATTTTTTTTTACTTAATTTTGCACTTTTACTATGCTGTTCCCAGGTTGGAGTCTTGTTTTTGTTTGGGGGCCACACCCAGCAATTTTAGGGGTTACTTCCTGTGTGTTCATATTGCCCAGTGCTGCCTCCCCACCTCCCCACCTCCCCAGGGCTCCCCAACAGAGAGACAGAGAGGGACCACAATCTGATGGTGAAAATGTCCTGTTTAATGCAGAGTTGCTAGCGTACTTATAGAACATTGGAGGTGGGGTTGAGGTAAGGGCATAGGTGTGATTGGTCATTTACATAGATAAATATTTGGCAGAGGAAATTCTCTTGGGGAGATCAACTCCAGAAGACACTCTGTGTTCCAGGGACATCTACATTGCTTCTATCTTTCACTCTAGTTGCATAAGTTATCAATACTTGCAGTTGTTTGGATAAACACAGTAAGAGACAAAGATCCCAACACTTGGTTCTCTGAGCTCTGAGAGCAAGCAAAGCTTTTACCGTAAATCCCAGACTAAGTCGTCAGGCCAGTTCAGCTTGTCCTTCCTCATGGGGATCCTGTCCCTTAGGTTGTAACAGCTTGCATCAAGACCATGCATCCATGTTTTCTGGAATGTCCCATTTTGATGCCAAGTAGCTTTGCCAC
The DNA here is from genome assembly GCF_029834395.1 of Sorex fumeus. NCBI lineage: Eukaryota > Metazoa > Chordata > Mammalia > Eulipotyphla > Soricidae > Sorex > Sorex fumeus. The sequence goes on along the minus strand of NW_026606086.1, from coordinate 10,706,361 downwards.
TTGCCCCAGTTCCATCCTAATCCCATGGCAGGACCTCTCTTTTGGGGTATTAGGAACTACAGCAACTGAAGCTTGAGTCAAGTAATCATGACTAAGTAATTATGCTCAGGAGCAGATATATTTCAGAATCAATCAACTCCTAAATATTAGGAGCAGAGCATTAATGATCTTTCTGTGTTTAACCAAAGAACATTACATTAAAATATAAAAGACTACACAGGAAATAGAAAAGCAGGTACAAATATGCAGCACTTCAAATACAAAGTTCAGAACTACCATAAACTTTGAGTTTGTAAGTAATCAAGAATGACTTTGGAAACTGTGACAATAAAAGGTAAAACACAAAGGAAAGGCTGAAGATAAAGTTTAACTTTAGGGGTGCTAACCAGAGCATGTTAAGTCTCTCTGGGAGAAAGAAAGGACAATTCACTGATGAAGTCTAAAACATTTAGGGTTAATATCCAACACAAAGGAAAGGTTGAAGCTAGACTTTAACCGAATTAGCAAGTGCATGGGAAGCTTCCCTGGGAGGAGGAAAGGGGCAATTCCCTGGTGAAGCCTAAAACACTTAGGATTGATATTCAACACTTCCTGCTCTGCACTTAGAATTGCTCCTGGCAGTACTCAGGATACCATATGAAATGCCAGATTTTGAAACTGATCGGCCATGTGAAAGGAAAATGCCCTACCTCTATAATATCACTCCAACCCCTATAGAGGATTTTTTAACATACAATACTAGTCGCTGGGCTGGAGCGATAGCACAGTGGATAGCGCATTTTCCTTGCTCACGGCAGGCCTGAGTTCAATTCCTCTGCCCCTCTCAGAGAGCTTGGCAAGCTACAGTATCTCGCCAGCATGACAAAGCCTGGCAAGCTCCCCATGATGTATTCGATATGCCAAACACAGTAACAAGTCTCACAATGTTACTGGACCCACTTGAGAAAATCGATGAACAATGGGAGGACAGTGCTACAGTGCTACAATACCAGTCATTCATGAAATTTATGAATATGAAATTAAATGTCTTTCAACAGGATTGAAAATTGTCAGCCATGATCTCTTCAACTAATATTATTTCTGGCATATTATTTCTATTTTCTCTTTCAAACACTCTAATATAAACTGTTAGGACTACTCACTGAAGTTAAGCATCTTTATTCTCAATTCTAGATAAATCTTTAATTAAAAAAAAACCCATTATGACTACTTCTTACTAATATCTATCTTCTACTGCACAACTCTTTTCGGGGGATGACATTTGTCTAATATTCTTGCAAAGCATTTACTGAGTTGATTTTATACAGTTTCATTTCTAGAATTTCCATTTGGTCTTTTTTTCTAATAGCTATTATCACTTTTTTGTGTGTGTGGATTCTGGTTCTCAAACATACTTTTTATTTCCTTTTTTAATCTTTTAAATCTATTCTAATACAACTGTATTTAATTTATATGTCTGCAAATTATTTTTATTGTTTTAGTACGGGGTCTTGTTCCCAAGTTTAGCTTTTTGCCAGCTGTACAGTTTTTCACCTCCAGCTGGGAATTCACTGATTTTTTGACTGTGTTGTCCACAGTTTCTGTCCCTCCACAGTAGTATGATCTGACAGTAGTATTATTGGTGATTGGTAAACACATTGGTGTAATTTACTGTGTCAACACAGTAACATTGGTCTTCAAATTCCTCATCCATTTAGCCCCCACCTCCAGCAAATTCACATTCCACAACTACTAGACTTCATACATATGGATACACAAAAGTCTCTCAAGCTAAACCAAGCTATGAGCTCGTGAGATTTTCCTGTGATCTACAGCTGATTTTATAGTTATCTGTTTTTCAGCAGGGAGCTTGGCTTGGCTTTCCAGTGATTGCTCAACCACGCCACTGCTTTTCTTCTCCTTTTTCTCTATCCCTAGTGATCTTAGACAATAAATAGGGTAGTGGAGACTGCATATGAACATTTGGAGGCTCTGGGATTAAGTTTCTGACTTTACAGCTGGGTTAGGCACATTTAAATCAGTGAGCCACCATGAAAGTGACTGGGAGGAAATGAGGGTTTGAATTCTATGTCTTTAAACAAAAAGATGTTTTTTGTTTTGTTTTTGTTTTTATTTGGGAGCTGACTCCTGACTGTATTCATGGATCAACCCTGTTGGGTCAAGTTTTAAATAACCAGGTCAAATTCTGGGTCAACTTCTTTTATTTCTTTGAACATGGAAATATATTAAATCTATACCTTATAGCTTTAGTAGTTGATATCATGGGATATTCTGATTGATTTCCCCTCACTATTGGTTCATAGTATCTTGTTTCCTCTAGTGTCGGTCTTTTTTTTATTTTTATAATTATATGCAGAACAGCCACTTTGAGAGAAATTTTGGAGAGATAATTTGAGGCCAAGGATAGCATGCTTTCATCCTAAAATATTCATTTGCTCCTCCCAGGCATCAGAGTATTAGAGAATCTCCTTTATCTATTTCATGACTGAGATGACTGAAAATACCATGAAATACAGATGAAAATTTCATCTGTCCTGACCCAAAACTTAAGGACGACCAATTTAGAAAAAGAAGTGTAAAGTCAACTTAGAATCCTTTGTTACAAGACTCTTAAATTCAATGTTTTTCACTCATAATTTGGGATGCCCCTAAAAATGCAACTAAAGTATTGGGCTGGTGAGAGAGTATGGGGGTTAAGGCTCTTGAGTTGTACATTGCCAACCCTGTTTCTATCCCTGGCACTACATGTGTTCCATGAAGCACCATCAGGAATGAGACTTGATCACAGAGTCAGGAGTAAAACCTCAGCACATCAAAGTATGACCCATCACCCCATTCCTGGGCTTTACCCCACAACACATTCTACTAAACCTCATCCTCATGTTGGTTCCTTTTAGAACTCACCAAATATATCAGAAAAAAAACTGATCCTCAATTTTGAGCACAGTTCACTGGGCTTTGTGCTCTTAGTGCCTTGTAAATCTGTACTAGATAGTTTTCCTAATAACTTCATTTTGATAAAGGCATCTAGCTTAAAAGAGTCAAAATTACTAACGTGCTTTAATGTTTCCTAACCTAATTTCCTAACTTACCATTATTTGCCAATAATAGTATCAGAAATCTACTATAAATCTAAATTAGATTTATATTATTCTTTATATTATTATATTAAATATAAATACATTATATATTTGTAATATAAATATAATTATATAATATACCAAATAACATCTATTATACCAAATAATAATATTATTTTTATAGTACATTTTGAATAAATAAACTTTCATAGAAAAAATTATATTCTATTAATTTATCACTTTATCAAATGGTATTTATGGCACTATAAAAATAACTTAATATTAACATGGACATTATTATAAAATACCTCTCTTGTGGGATGGAAGTTCCATCCCAATGGAAAACCAGCAGGACTGTACTACTATACAAGAAAGGAGACATTCACGACATTGGCAACTATCGCCCAATCTGCCTATTGTCTGTCATCTACAAACTATTCACTCGTGTCATCCTGAATAGGATTAGCAGAACACTAGATGAAGGACAACCATGTGAACAAGCTGGATTCCGAAAAGGATTCAGTACCACCGACCATATCCACACAATCACTTAATCACTTAATCACTTAACCTCCCGTTAGTCGTCGATTTGCTCGAGCGGGCGCCAGTAACGTCTCCATTTGTCCCTGTCGCGTGCTAGTGTAGCCCAATGGCATCTCTTCGCTCCGGGAACATGGAGGGCCTCAAACCGATCGTTCATGATCTTGACAAAGAAGTCTGACCATCTGGTAGGTGGGCGGCCACGCGGTCTCTTGACATCCCGTGGAATCCAATCAGTAACAGCTCTAGTCCAACGGTCGTCTTTAAATCTCATTACGTGACCAGCCCATCTGATTTTCGACACCTTGGCATATGAGACAGCGTCCCTGATCCTTGATCGTCGACGGATGTCAGAACTCCGGATTCGTTCTCTCATTTGAGTGAAACGTGATATTCCAAGCATAGCTCTTTCTATTCTTCTTTGGGAGACCTGAATGGCGTTCTCATCTTGTTTGCGTAGGGCCCAGGTCTCTGAGGCATATGTTAATGCAGGAAGAACAGTGGAATCAAAGAGATGTGCCCGGAGCCGGAGGTTCTTCGTCCTCTTAGCTATTTCTTCGACGCTCTTGAAGGCGTTCCAAGCCACTCTCTTCCTCCTGCGCAGCTCGGGTGCCAGGTCATTTCTCATGTTGACCTCTCGACCTAGGTACACATAGCTGTTGCATTCGGAGATGGTCGTTCCATTGAGAGCGAATGGGGCGTCAGGAACAAGGCTGTTTCTCATAAACATTATCTTCGTAAGATTCAGCTGAGACCAGTAACTACAACTGGTCTCATTCATCCACACAATAACCAAGCTCATTGAGGTATCTCGGGAGTTCAAGATGCCGCTCTGTCTAACGTTCATCGATTTAAAGAAGGCCTTTGATTCTGTTGAGACGGAAGCGGTCATGGAAGCCCTAGCCAATCAGGGCGTACAAACTCAATACATCAGGATCCTTCGTGAGCTCTATTGCGGATTCACTACCAAGATCTCACCATTCTACAAAGAAGTAATCATCCATATCATGAGAGGGGTTCGGCAGGGTGATACCATTTCACCAAAACTCTTCAGTGCCACCCTCGAGAACATCATGCGACGACTGGAATGGGAAAGCATGGGAGTGAAGATAGATGGTCGGCAACTACACCACCTCCGCTTTGCTGATGACATCGTACTAATAACACCAAACATCAACCAAGCAGCACAAATGCTGTATGACTTTGACCGTGAATGTGGAAAGGTCGGAATACAGCTGAATCTTACGAAGACAATGTTTATGAGAAACAGCCTTGTTCCTGACGCTCCATTCGCTCTCAACGGAACCACCATCTCCGAATGCAACAGTTATATATACCTAGGTCGAGAAATCAACATGATGAATGACCTGGCACCTGAGTTGCGCAGGAGGAAGAGAGCGGCTTGGAATGCCTTCAAGAGCATTGAAGAAATAACCAAAAGGACAAAGAACCTCCAGCTACGAGCACATCTCTTTGATTCCACTATTCTTCCTGCATTAACATATGCCTCAGAGACCTGGACCCTACGAAAACAGGATGAGAACACTATTCGGGTCTCTCAAAGAGGAATCGAAAGAACTATGCTTGGAATATCACGATTCACTCAAATGAGAGATAGAATCCGGAGTTCTGATCTTCGTCAACGCTCAAGAATCAGGGACGCTGTCTCATTTGCCAAGACATCAAAAATCAGATGGGCTGGACACGTAATGAGGTTTACAGACAACCGCTGGACTAGAGCCATTACTGATTGGATTCCACGGGACATCAAAAGATCACGTGGATGCCCACCTATAAGATGGTCAGACTTCTTCGTCAAGACCCTAAATGATCAGTTTGAGGCTCTGCATGTTCCTAGAACGAACAGATACCATTGGGCTACGCTAGCACGCAACCGGGATGAATGGAGATGTTACTGGCACCCGCTCGAATAAATCGATGAATAACGAGGATTAAGTGATTAAGTGATTAAGTGATCTCTCTTGTGATCTAAAATAAATTACTTTTCTTCTTGATTACTGAAACTATGGTATTAGAACTTAAAGGCCATGAATTTAGGTAACAAAATAGAGTTATAGAATAGTATTAGCATCTCACCTGTATGAGGTCAGAGAATCTTTTTCCAGAGAAAATGCAAATGTCTCTGAGTCACTAAACTTTCAGGAAGATTTATGGGGTCCTGAGTATATGACCTGATGTATCACATTTCCAGAATGCCATCATTTATGCATACATATACATACATGTACAAACATATACACTAAAACATTATTAAAAAGATTATTAACCCTCTTTTGCTAATAAAAATGCCAGGGAATTCAAATAACACACCAAGAGTGTGGATCTGAGAAAGGCACTGATAGAACCAGAGAGATAGTAGAGTCCAGTGGAAGGGCATTTGCCTTGCAAGTGGCTGACCCAGGCTCAAACCTCAGCACCCTATATGGTACCTTGAGTCGCTCCAGGAGTGATCCATGAGCACCTTAGAGAAGAGTTATTCCTGAGCACCACTGGGTGTGGCCAAAAAACAAACCAAAAGAAAAAAAGAAGAAAAAACGGCAATGGTATAGAAAGTAGATTCAGATCCACAGTTATTGAATTTAGTAAATTAGATGAAACATAATCTACAAAGGAGGTTAAAAATAAAAAACCCAACATCAATAATATAAATGAACTTAAGAATAAATACAGGTTTGTCTTATTATTAATTCTTATGAGTTATAAGATAATTCATGCTACTGGTCAAAAAAGTGGTTTTGAGAAAACCAACCCATACCCACTCTTTTAGATATGAGCAATGTAGATAAAATTTATTAAAATGAAGAGACTACTATAATATAAATAGCACAAAGATAGAGAGAAAAAGATGTTAAGAAAAGGAAATTATACAGTTTTGTTTCTTTAGGTAGTAATTTCTTATTTAACAAGTTGGTTTATAATTATTATTATTAAAGTTAGTTGGATATTATGGGACCAATAAAGCAGCAAATAATTGAGCCAGTTACTGAATTAAATGTTTTAAGATTAAGTATTGCTGAAGAAATTATAATTTGCAAATAGGAAATGCATTAAAGTGTATACTCTAGGAAAGAAAATATTTAATAATTTGAATTATGAATGCATAGTTTGTATTTTATAAAATCAAGGAATTGGTGAGAAATACTCTATTCATTCTAGATGCCTTTGCCCCAAGAGCTGAATAAGACCTATGAAAACAGTAAAGAAATGGTTTCATGATCGCATAAGGTTTCTGGATTCTTTTTTAAAGATCAAAACTAAGACCCAATTTAACTACTGACAAGCTGTTGGCCCTTCTCTGATGCTGCTTTCTTGTACATAAGTATAGGGATAAAATATCCATTCTATGGCTGAAAATATGACTTAAATAGTAGGACACAAAATATGCATGTGTAATGCCCTGATTATCATATCATACCACATGCACCCCAAAATCACCAAAAGTGACCTCCACATCAATTATAATAGCTATATATATATATGCATATATATACATACATGTATATTTATTTGTCTATTAGATACTTATAGGGCTGGAGCGATAGCACAGCGGGTAGGGCGTTTGCCTTGCACGCAGCCAACATGGCCGACCCGAGTTCGATTCCTCCGCCCCTCTCGGAGAGCCCGGCAAGCTACCGAGAGTATTTGATATGCCAGACACAGTAACAACAAAGTCTCCAATGGAGACGTTACTGGGCCCGCTCGAGCAAATCGATGATCAACGGGAGGGCCTTTACCTTTACCTTTATTAGATATTTATACATACATGTAAATATTCTACCATATAATTAAATGTATTAAAAGTACTTATAATTGATAATAAATATCATTATTAAGCGTTAATACATTAAAATTTTTAATGTCAATAGTGTCGTTTTGGGCTGGAGCAATAGCACAGCGGGTAGGGTGTTTGCCTTACATGTGACCAACTTGGGTTTGGTTCCTCCAACCCTCTCAAAGAGCCTGGCAAGCTACTGAGAGTATCCCGCCCGCATGGTAGAGCCTGGCAAGCTCCCTGTGGTATATTCAATATGCCAAAAATAGTAACAAGTCTCACAGTGGAGGCATTACTGGTGCCCACTCGAGCAAATCGATGAACAATGGGATGACAGTGCTACAGTGCTAATGTTGTTTTAATGATATTTATACATTAATATACTACAGTAATATACTAATATAGTGAAAACATTCAGAAAAACTGAACTGCAAAGTGGATTTTTCCTGATTCACTTTTATACTAAAGTTTCATGGAAAATAATGGAATATTTGTTCAGGATTGGTGTGGTAGCTCAGCTAAAGAGTATTAACTAGCTTATGTGAGACCTTTCACTGTAGCACTGTCCTCCCATGTTCATCAATTTGCTGAAGCGGGCACCAGAAATATCTCCATTGTAAGACTTGTAGTTACTGTTTGTTTTGTTTTTTTTTTTTGCATATCAAATACGTCATGGGTAGCTTGCCAGGCTTTGCTGTGCTGGTGGGATACTCTCAGTAGCTTGCAGGGCTCTCCAATAGGGGTGGAGGGATAGAACTCAGGTTGGCCCAGGTCAGCTCCATGCAAGGCAAACATCCTACTCACTGTGCTATTGCTCCAGCCCTCTTCCTTAACTCCTTCACCCTATGAATGGTATAACAATGAGAAAACTAGGCTCAGAAACAATTGCATTCCAACTACACCATACTAATAGCTCTGAAAACCAAAATTACCAATCACGGGCCTCTCTTTTCCTCACAGTGACTGAGCCCCCCTCTCTGTTGTTCTTGTTTGTTCTTTTCATAGTCACAGTCAGCAGTGCTTAAAGGCTTAACATTGGTTCCGCAGTTAGGGGTCACTCCCAGATGTGTTTAGGGAAGCTATGTAGCAAAGAAACCCAGGCCTTCCATTTTTAAAGTATGTGCTTCAGGCTGGTCACACATTCCTTCACTTGACCAATTCTTAAAGAACGCTGATGTGAAGATTCTGCATATCAAATGTAGTTGAAATTGTTGGCAAGCTCTTTGAGGTTGATTAGTAAACTCATTATTCAGTTATCCAATTACACCTACAAGTAGTAAAGTTTTCTTTTGTACAGATCAGCTTGGAAGGCTTGAAAGTGCACATTATCCATGAGAAATGAGAACAAAGCGCTCTTGTTAAGAGTTCCTCGATAATTTAAATCCTTTCTCAATTTACCTCCACCTACTCAAGCTGAACTTTTCATTAAAATCACCGCAGTATGAAAAAAATAAAATAAAATGCAGTAGGCTGAAATAAAAGGAGGGACTATATAAGTTTTGTCTATGCAAATCAAAACCCTCTTCACAGTAACATGGCGAACTCCCAAATTTGAGGGGTAAACACAGTTTTTCTATTCTTTGGCACTATTGACTTCAAGTTAGAAACGCATAAATTGCATCTACAGCTGCTAGGAAGGCAGAGACTCAAATTGACAAGTGTAGATCATAACTTTACTGCGTGAACATGCCTGAAAATCTCTGAAAATTTCCTTGGAAAAAAACCTCAAACCCAATATTTCTGTGAATTGACCTCAAAATTTAAAGCAAAACAAAAACCTATGCAGCAGACACAACAACAGGCGCAGAATCTCCTGCCCCCGTGCCTGGCTGTCCTCACCGAGGCCCCTTGGAGGGGGGCAGGTTGAGTCCCCCTGCCCCCCAGAGCAGAGCGCCAGTAGCCGAAGACCTCCAGAACCAGCCACAGTCATGCTGAGACCACTCTCCACACGTCCGGACAAGTCTCATGCCTGAAGGAGTCGGCAGAGGAACCCAGGTATGCGAGTCCTGGGGCGGGATCTCCAAGCCTTCTCGGATTGAGACTGGACCTTCTCCACCCAGATCCTCCATCTTCCAGTAGGTTGGAGTCACACCCACCAGTTGCTGCCAGCGCCAGGTTGGTCCCATCAACAACCAATACGCATAGACTATAAAACCCAGCTCCCGGGAGAGAACAGCGCAGAGTCTCCTGCCCCCGTGCCTGGCTGTCCTCACCGAGGCCTCTTGGAGGGGGGCAGGTTGAGTTTCCCTCCCCCCACCCAGCAGAGCCCCAGCAGCCGAAGACCTCCAGGACCAGCCACAACCATGCTGAGAACACTCTCCACATGTCTGGACAGGCCTCATGCATGAAGGAACTGGCAGAGAAACCCAGAAATGCAGGTCCTGGGGCTGAGATCTCCAAGCCTACTCATATTGAGACTGGGCCTTCTCCACACAGATCCCCCATCTTCCAGTAAGAAGGAGTCACACCCACCAGCTGCCACTGGCTCCAGATTGGTCCCATCAACGTCCAGGATGCAGAGACTATAAAACCCAGCTCATGGAAGCGTGCGGCCACGAATGTGGCTGCACGACATTTTATTATCTCGTTTTTCCTTTGGAGAACCTGGCAGGCTACTAAAAATATCCTGCCTGCACGGCAGAGTTTGGCAAACTTCCCATGTCGTACTCAATATGCCAAATACCAGTAACAATGATGGGTCTCATTCTGCAAACCCTGAAAGAGCACTGAGTATGACTCTTTTAAAATCTCAGGGCTGGGAAGAAGGAGATGTTACTGGTGCCTGCTTGAGGCAATTGAACAACAAGATGATCATGACTGCGATCCTGATGCAGACAACAAAATAGGTGTCTGTAGAATAAGCTGCAATCCTCAAGAAACTAATAGAATATAATACTGTCTTATCCAACATTCAGATTCAAATTAGAAGTGACTTTCCTTTCTCAAGGAAGCCCGGAAAGCTACCGAGAGTATTCGATATGCCAGACACAGTAACAACAAAGTCTCCAATGGAGACGTTACTGGGCCCGCTCGAGCAAATCGATGATCAACGGGAGGGCCTTTACCTTTTTTTACCTTTCCTTTCTCAAATGCCTATAGCATTTACATATTCCATTTGGGTAGCCATTGTCATGAATTACCTTCCATTTTCAGTTTACCCCTATAGTCACGTCTTTATCTTGAACTAGATTATAAGATCCTAGAGGGTACTTGAGGGGGGCAAAGTATTTCAGAATTTCCACAATTGCCTTGAACACAGCAAGGGCTTAATGAAAACTTTTGAATTAATGTTAAAACTGACTCTAAATAGCTATGGCTAAATCAGCACAGTTCCAAATCTGAATTACTTGGACCCTTCATCCCTTCATTGCCAGTGGGAGATACTGTGATAAAATCACCTATTTATTAGGGGGTTTGAATAAAGCATACCTAAGCTAGAAACCAGCTTCTTTCCTTCAAGCTATGTGGCCTTAAGTTTATCACAGCATTTCCTTGATAATCAATGCATATTGGTATCTCAATTATATTTAACTCATTCTTTTAATTAAATAACATATAGTATAACCTACAATAGATGTCAGCAATTGTAGATACTTTTCCTTGTGTACTTAAAAATAAGGAACATTTCTTCAAGAAACTAAAGTCCATCCCCGTTCCTTTTATGACCACAGTAAATTGAGTCCAATAACTGCTACAGAATCCCCAGGTGTTAGACAGATGTCACAATAACTCAGGACACATAGTTTATCTTGTGGGATTAAAAACAAACTTTTGAATTGTCTGGAGGGGGGGAAGCATTTCTTTCTTTCAAAACAACTAAAATACTTCTCCAAATGTAGGAGCTGTACCAAGATAATTTACAGTTTCAAAACTTGTAAGTTTGAAGTAAGCAAATCATCAAGCCATGTATGATTTTTCTATATCTTAATGAGAGAATGCAATAAAAAATGTGGGTTCCAGGGCTATTTCATCTAGAAAGTAGTGGATTTGTAAAAGAAAAAAAAATGGTCTCTTAGGAAAACACTTGCAAATGACTGTTGTTACTGACATACTATGATGTTCTTAATATCTATTCCTTTAAGTTGTATGAATCAAAGATGGTCAAAGATGGCCAAAGACTACAACAGGAAAAAATTAGAATATAAAATGAACTCTTATAATGGCAATGACTGATGATCATAGAATTTCAATGGTGAAGGGACTTTAATAGACATCTCTTTTGCTCTTATTTCACAACTTTCAAATGTTCATCCTGGAGCTGCTTAGAAACTTTTGACCTGAAAGGGGACTCACCTATTCCAAAAGATAAACTTTCCTATTTTGAGAGGAATAAGCACAAGACAAGATTAGCATTCTCAGACATTTTTCCTATTGCTTCTTAATCTTATTTCTTTACTTAACACAGTAAACTACTGAACGGATTGTAAACTTCTATATTTGTCATTATCTATATTATATGGTTGTGCTCCTGGAATTATTGAAAATGTGACAGTGGATATAAATTTAATGTTCCATGTACAGTGACCCATCTATAATTTAATTTACTTCTGTCATCTGCCTCTGTATGGGATCAAATGTACAAAAGTGCTCAGTTCTGACACAACTGGTGAACCTTATTGAAATTCAGTATGGCAGTAATGCTAATTCATCTTTGATTACGTGCAGATTGTCCTTTGTGATGTTTGAAAAGGAAATTATATATTAAGTATGATCTGTTATGATAGTTAGAAGAACAACTTATTACTAATAACCATGGGGGTGAATAAAGTGCCCTATTTCACTATCATTAGACATTTTTGTTAGTAGAAAGGTGATACTATAGTTATTGCAATACATACGATCTCTGTTGCAGCGATTTAACTCTATATTGCATACAGAATTCAATCACACACTATCTACACAAATGATAACATACATATCAACGCTTGTTCTAGCATGTTGGAGAGAAAAAAATCAGTAGTTCTGTTAGAGAACAGAGATCTAGGCATGGTCCATCCCGTACAAGAATGATGGCAAATAATCACTTCCCAACTTCAAAATTGGATCCTCATCTTCAAACGTTGAAAATTAGGTGATTTAACTCTCATTACAAAATATTCATTTGCCATTTCTTCAAACTTCTGAATAGCTATTGCAATGAGCATTGAGATTGCTGCAGTCACTTTCAGAATAGCTTATCAAAGCTCTCCTGAGTGTTGACTAAGAGGTTCCCCTAATTCTGGAAAATTAGTCAGCATTGTTGGTAACTGGAAAGGAGAAGAAATTTATTTTCCCCTTGGAAAGTGAGAGAAAGTATCCTTTTCAGTCTGTTGAAGGATTACCAGATTTAGCACTTATGAATTGTTTCTCTTAAAATTAAATTTGGGCTGGATCAAAAGAACAGTGGGTAGGGTATTTGCCTTGTATGCGGCCAACCCAGGTTTGATACCTCCATCCTTCTCGGAGAGCCCGACAAGCTACTGACAGTATCACACACACACACACACACACACACACACACACACACACACACACACACGGCAGAGGCTGGCAAGCTCCCTTTGGCGATATGCCAAAAACAGTAACAAGTGTCACAATGGATATATTACTGGTGCCCACTCAAGCAAATCGATGAATAAAGGGAGGACAGTGACAGTGACAAAATGAAATTTAAATACAGGGCATCCTGTATTTCTTCCCCATTTCTCAACTTGAGAAAGGAATTGCACTGTAGGCGTTTTGACAAAGGGATTTTGACTTACTGATTTTATTGTATCTTGTGGATACATTACTTAAAATAGTTAAGTCACTGTGCTTAACATTCCTGTTAATGATAGGGTTCCATGCATGCAACATTTCAACACCACCACGCCCTCCATCAGTGTCCACCTCCCTCCACCAGTCTCAGGGTCCCAACCCAAAAGCTTCACACTCATCTGTCTTCCCATTATGTTAAACTCAGTTCTGTAGAATAGTTCTCATGTTCTGTTGCCTTTGGCCATTTTTATTCCCTTACTAAGTTTCTTTATAATCCACATTTGAGAGGGACCATTCAGTCGGTCCCTCTCACTGGCTAACTTCATTCAGCATGATACACTCGAGACCCGTTCAGGCAGTAGAAAATTGAATGTCTTAATGTTTTCTTATATCTAGTCACAGAGTACTACATCATCATATGGACCATAGTTTCTTTATCCAGTTCTTGGACACTTTATCTGTTCTTGGACACTTGGATTGTTTCCAGATTTGGGCTATTATGAGGAGTGCTACAATAAACATAGGAGCACTTTTTTTTTTCAGAACTGTCTTTTCAGAATACATGCTTTTTAAAAATAATTTTTATTTACAGTACTACAGTTTTCTAAGGGTTAATATTACTAAAAATATTAGGGATATTATCTCCATTCTAATCCAGCACAAATTGAGGTCAAAGGGCCTAATGAATTATCTTAAGTCCCCGAGTTAATAATAAATCCACTTAATTCACAGAAATATAAGTATTTAATTTATTATATCATTATCCACTGTATGTAATGTACGCTAATAAAAGAAAAACTGTCAAAAGTGTAAAATTTCTCTTTTATTTGGGGGTGGTTGGCTGACCTTGCAATGAAGTGCTCAGGGGATCATAAGTATAAAACCAGGTACTGCAATATACAGAAAAAGCACCTAAACCTTTTCCTATCTCTCTAGCCCTCATTTTTTTCTTTGTTTTGTGCCAACAATTACAGTTATTTCCTAAAATGTCATTTAAGTGAGTTGAGAACCTTTCTTACTAACTGAAACAAAATTTCCTTCTCTAAGGTTTCCTTCTCTAAGATAAAATTTACTTCTCTAAGTATTTATTTTAAATCAACTGAGAAAGTAAAATATTTAACAAGTTTAAAATACATTACATTACATTAAAATGTGAGACTGGAGAATAAAAGATTAGATGTGAAATAGGTTATCCTAAAATAGATGTATGCCATATATATATATATATATATATGCTTATTGTACCACAAGATTAACTAAATGTTTAATGAACCTTCTAATAAGCCATTATTTAAATACCCAATAATGTTTATGTGAAGACAATCCAGTTTTCCGGGAATTAAAAGTAATTACTTGAGGCAACATCACTTTCAGGAATACTCAACCATGCTTAAGAAAACAGCCGGCCATCAAATTGAAGTAAACGAAGATGCTGGGAAGAATTACCACCTTCATAATCTTGGAAACTCATTTGCCTGGAGAAACATCAGCATTAGTCAAAACTAAAAGCTAGAACTACTGTCAAAAAGGCAAGTGTTATCTGGAATGAGAGTAGTAAGAATGCATGGTAAAATCTAAATTTAGAATTAAAGTAGAATCTACTAGTCTAGAATTAAAACAACCAAATGTAAATTTCTATATCCCCCTTCAACATTTATACCTAGATCCCAGGGATTAAATTTAGACATTTCAGTGGGAGAAACTCTGCCTTCTGAAACATCAGACTGGATACAGTCAGGGGCATCCTGACACCAACTTGGCTCACTTTTCTTTTCCTTTTCTTTAATTGTGAATATGCATGATTGCCTCATTTCTGGTGTCCATTTGTAAAGAAAGAAAGAAACAATCTGTTACTTGGTCATTAGTTTCTTAAAATAATGCTCTGGAGGTCTCTAGAATGTCTTCTCATCACAGATCTCACTATTCAGTGGTTCTCAATTTTCTTAAGTGAAGAATGCTCTTAGATACAGTTGGACCCCTTTGGGTTATGGCTAACATGTGGAGACTAAAAGAAATCTTTGGCAATTGACAACTCTCTATTTGTCCCTTTCACAAAATACGTGTGCAGAAAACATTAAATTGAAACATAAAAATTCAGTTTAGGATAATTGCTAGGAAAAAATTTAAACACAGGAACAAAGTGGACTGACTCTAAGTAAATGGGAGCACGGACTCTACTAGTAAAATATTTTCAAAGACCACCTCAAATAAACTGGAGAAATTATATTTTTAAAAAAGGGGAAAGAAGTAAATTTTTATCCTGAATCTTTTACTATCTGTAAATAATTGGTTAATGCAGCAAGAATTTAAACCTTACATATATATGAGGCAGAGTCTCCTGCCCCCATGCCTGGCTGTCCTCACTGGGGCCCCTTGGAGGGGGGCGGGTTGAGTATCCCTCTCTGCCCTGAGCAGAGCCCCAGCAGCTGAATACCTCCGGGACCCAGCAATAGCCATGTTGAGACCACTCACCACATGCTAGGACGAGCCTCACACATGAAGGAACCAGCAGAAGAACCCAGGTGTGTGAGACCTGGGGCTGAGATCTCCAAGCCTGCTTGGATAGGGTCTGGGCCTCCTCCACCCAGATCCCCCATCTTCCAGTAGCGAGACAGTTACACTCAGCAACTGACTTGTAATCCCATCAACAGCCAAGATCCAGAGACTATAAAACCAAGCTCCCGGAAGCACGCGGCTGCATTTGTGGCTGAGCAACCTCTTATTGTCTAGTTCTCACTCTCAGAGAACCTGGCAGGCTACCTAGAGTATTTGGCCACATATATGCCTGACTGGGAACACCTGTAAAAGGTGATTGGAGGCTTCCCGAAAAGCCTCCATCCCTTTCGGAGAGCCCGACAAGCTACCGGGAGTATTCTGCCCGCACGACAGAGCCTGGCAAGCTACCCGTGGCATACTTGATATGCCAAAAACAGTAACAATGATGGTCCTCATTCCCCTGACCCTGAAAGAGTCCCCAGTATGCAATCGGGCTAGACTAGCACGTGCCAGGGATGAATGGACACGTTACTAGCGCCCGCTTGAATAAATTGATGAACAAGGGGTGATAGTGATTTCTATGAGAGTTTAAACCTTACTTAAGAATTTAAACTTTACTTAAACCTTACATATCTATGACTATCCACTTACTAGAAGACCTATTACTATGCTGTATTGACACTGATCATACAAGTGATACAAACTATTTCCAGAAGCTACCCTCGGTTTATTACTGGATTAAGAGATGTGGGATCTTGGGCTGGGGGGAGTAGTATGGAATGTAGGACATTTTCCTTGCACACACTCAGCCTGGGTCCAATATCCAGCACCACATAAGGTTCCCTGATAAACCCTACCAAAATTAATCTCTGAGCCTGAAGCCAGGCATAATACTTGAGTACTGGCAGACATGGCCTAAAAGCAACCCCCCCAAAGAAGGCTCTCTATGTGCTTAAATTGCTACATGCTCAAGTGACATTAAAGTCATAATTATAGATATGATAATCTGAAGGATGACATTAGGATCATTCTTCCTCCCTGGCTCCTAGGGAACTCGGGTTTGTTGATTGCTCCCATCTCTGTGTTTGTATATAACCTCTCTCTGTGTTTTGCTCCCCCAATTGGTTAAATACCTTTTCTTTACTGATCAAACTCTGTTGACTTGTAAATATTGTTTTTCTCTTCTCTTAATGCCTTTGCATCGTTAGTTACTTCAGAGAAGTTGCCTTTTATATAGACACAGGAAGACTGTTAAAAAGACATGTTTTTGTAACTTAGGAGTTAATTAATTGCAGCTAATATCACCTCCTGGACATCTGTTCTCTCTCAACTTAAGCCTTAGTTGCCCTCACTTCCAACATCCCCAAAAGAAGGGTCCCAATGAGGACCTAATAGAACTTTACATGGCATTCATATCGCTAAGTGTTCATTGTGGGTATGCATAATTAATGACTTAGACAAAATAATTAATTCAAGTCGTGCTTGCTTTTCCCACAAACCCAGTTCTGCAATCACTAATATCACCTACAATAAAGTAATAATCATTCAGTGACAAACCTGGGAGAAAGTAGCTAGATGTCTCTGATAGGATTTACTCTTTCTAGTTCAGAGGAAGAACACACTTCTAAGGCATACTTGCAGCTAGAGTGGGTCATGGCTAATGGAACAAGGCTTCTCAAGTTTTTTGTGAGATCCCTGAGTTTCTCTGAAAGTACAAGACTCCAAGCAATGAAGCTATCCTAAATGAACAGGACAAGAGCAATAGTATACCAAGTAGAGCACTTGCCTTGCATTTAGTCAACCTGGATTCTATCCCCAGCATCCCATATGATCCCCTAAACATCTCTAGGAGTGATTCCTGAGCCAGAAGTGACCCCTGAGAATTCCTGGCTCTGGCCCCCCAAAAATGAAGAATCAAGAAAAATCAAGGAAGAAAGGAAGGAGGGAAGAAAGGAAGGAAGGAAGGAAGGAAGGAAGGAAGGAAGGAAGGAAGGAAGGAAGGAAGAGAAAGAGGAGAAAGAAAGAGAACAAAAAGAAAGAGAGAAAGAAAAGAAAGAAAAAAAGAAAGAAAGAAAGAAAGAAAGAAAGAAAGAAAGAAAGAAAAAAGAAAAAGGAAAGAATGCTTATTTGTCACTTGAATAACAGCCTCCTAAATGACACTGGGTGTCATGTTAACAAAATTTTATTTTCACTGTTTGTTACAACAACTTAACCATATTACCCTAAAATACCTTCCATGAGGAAGGAACTCTCAGAAAACCAGTATTCTGTAACCATTTTAAGCAAGGAACAATTAATGAGGGGAAGTCTGACTCAAAAGAGAGCAGAGGTGAAATGGTGAATAGTGAAACTTAGCAGTAGAGATCTGTCTGGCAGAAATAAAGCACAAGAGAGAGCCAGTTGTAAACCAAGAAAAGCTGGGATTATTGGCAAATCAAAAGCAGAAAGAGCAGAGGTTGAGACAGAACCGGGAAAATGTTTTAGAGCTGGCTCTCTTGTTAGAACAAAGAAGCTGGGCTGTCAACAGGGAAGAGAGTCCCTGAAGGCTCTGCTGACTGCACTTGACATGTAGCTCTCTAATCCCTGCTGAAAAGTGTGTTCCCGTACAGCCAGCTCAATTTAACATGTATTCTGTAGGCCAAAGCTTAAAGAAAGACATGAGTGTGCTTGTATAATTTGGGGACCTAACTATTAGCTGAGAATTTTCAAGAGTATCATGAAACTAGAACAGATGCATCTTAATAAACCCAGGCAATTTTCTATAATAAACAGAATATTACTTATCCACAAATCCTTCCAGAATGAGTTGTTTACAGATTCTGCTTCTCAAATACTCTCACTACTCTCCAATTTTGAGAAGGGAGTTGAAGGTTTTCTTCAATGAAAGCCTACTCCCCTGATGATGGCCAACAATGGCTAATGAAAAACTAACATTTTGGCAAGCACAGCCACAGAAATGGGAATTCTTCAATTACAATTCATTTCCTGAAGGCAAATGAAAAAGTAACTCTGGTTTTTCGTATTTAACTATTCTTAACAAGATTTTTAGGTAGCGTTTCCTGCTGACAGACTGCATGCAGAGCCCAGAGCACAGAAAACGGAGGAGGAAGTGGTAGATGAGAGTAAATATGTATTTGGAGGATTTCCACTTCATTCTTCTGAATGAGCTTCTGGCTCCTATTAGCATCATCCCATGGGAAATCAGCTGCCTTGCATTTGTTTCACTGTTTCCACCTGCATACTGAATGAACCAGTGAGAAAAATAATATACGTTTATTCTATGCTGAGGCTAAGTACAAGTACAATGGAAATTTGAAGCATTGACCTACCGGTCCTACAAGAAATTTTAAAATAAGGAGAGTTCTCACCACAAGTCACTTGTTTTTAAGCAAACTACTGACATTTTATCAAGTTTCAGCACTGTGATTGTTTCACACACACAAAATATTATCTTATTAATATAGGTCATTAGGGATATTTATAGATAGAAATAATAAAAGTAATATTGCAAGGTTATGAAGCCATGGATTTTTATCTTTCCACAAACTATTTCTCTTATTTTGAAGTAGGATATATAAAATATTGCCCGTTCCTTATTTTGTTCTCAGAAATTTGTGACAATTGGAACTGGGAAGATAGGTCATGGCTTGGAACACAACTTTGCCTGCTGAACCCAGGATCAATGAGTCCCTGATTCCTCAGCCAGTCAGTTCCGGAAGTGACTGCTTTCTCTATCAAACTCCTAATTGTTCTTTTTCCTTCTGAAAAATCTTTCATTTTCAGGTTGTAGTATACTAATTACTGCACAATAAGACACTGGTAAGCCTCAATGGAAACATAGCACTTCTAGAAATTTAATGCAAAGAGTTCTTCATCATGATTATTTTTTAAATTTTGTTTCCATTGACCTGTCATTGAAATATACTGTTATTTAATTTTAGTCGTTTAGCTTGTATGAATGTATAGTTTTCATCACTCCCCCCACCTACATTTCTGTGCCATCCCACCACATAAAGGGTCTGAACCTCCTTCCTTACACCCACCCCACACCACCCCTATTCCTCTAGGAAACAGAATTTCACTGAGTCCTTTATGGTTCTTTAATTGAATTTTCTTTAGTCACCGTGGATTACAAAGCTACTCATGATTGGGTTTCAGGCATAAAATGTTTCAACACCAATTCCTTCACTTACCTCCACCGATCCTCCCCATTCCCACCTCCCATTTCCCTTCAACCCATGAGCCTGCTTCTATGGGCAGCATTTTACTTTCACAACTGTGGTTTACATTACAGTCACTGATAGAGTTCCAAGCATGGAGTTTTAAGAGTTCATTTTCTATCTTGCTAGCTCGTTGTTCTAGTTACTTATACTCCATATGAGGATACTATTCACCAGATAGTTACCTTTCATTTTAATACTTATTTTTCTTAGCAAGTTCCACTTATTTTCCTCCCAAAAGGTACAGTTTAATTGTTGTTAATGACTTGTTCAAATTCCTTTGAGCATGAATATGTGAGTTTCTTTATTATTCATCAGCTGATGAACTATTTAGGTCGATTAGTGTTTGGGCTATTGTGAAAAAGTGTTGTTCTATGAAAATAAGGGTATAAATATCCTCCTGAATGCCTAGTAATAGTATTTCTGAATCATACAGAATTTTCTTTTTTGTTTTGTTTAGTCTGATTTGGTTTGAACGCATACCTAGCTGGTCTTAGAGTTTACTCCTGACTATGCACTCAGGGATCACTCTTGAGCTCAGGGATCAAGGAACCATATATGGTACCAGGGACTGAACCAAGTACCTTGAATGATGCAAGACAAGTGTCTTACTCACTGTACTAAATCTCCAGCCCAAGAATTTGTATTGTTTAAGGACTACCCACACGATTTTCTATAGCATCACATCAATTTATAGTCCCATCAACAGTGCATAGAGTTCCTTTTCACCCACCTTTACATTGATGATCTTTTTTATAAGTTGTTCTCAAAGGTATGAAGTGACATCGTATGGGGTTTTGATTTTACATTTCTCTAATAATAAGTAGCATTGAGTGTTTCCCCTGTGTATGTGGGACATCTGCATGTCCCAGGAGATGGCTATTTGTGTCTTCTTTATTGTTTTCCATTAGCCTATGTCCCTGGTTTTCTTTCAAAACCATGGACCAAGTTAATAATTATTATATAAAAAATAATTATCATATCTTTGTAATATAGTTTGAAGGAAGAAATCATGATACAACCCTTTTTATTTATTTCTTCAAAATCGCTTGGTATTCAGGGTCTTTTGTGGACACATACACAGTATAGAATTCTTTGTTTTATTTCCTCAAAAAATAATATTAGAATCTGTTAGAGAATGCTTTGGAAATATAAGTTGCTTTAAGTAAGATGACCTTGTTAATAATTGGGCTTTCTTATTTGTTTTGGGGTCATACCCAGTGGTGCTCAGAGGTTCCTCATGACTCTGCACTCAGGAATTACTCCTTGTCGAGATCAGGGGAAAATATGGAATGCCAAGGATTAAGTCCAGATTGGCCTCATGCAAGGCAGACACCTCATGCACTGTTCTATAGCTCTGACTCTGGTAACATTTATTTTTATAATCTATAAATACAGAATACCATCTACTTCTTTGTACGTTCTCTTATCTGTATTACTAATGTCAGTTTAAAAGTATATTATGCCATTTATAACGTCTACTTCCAGGAATTTATTTTTTCTTGGTATTGTTGCCAATGAATTTTTTTCTTAATTTCTCTTTTTATTGTTTGAATATAAAAATGCAACCAATTTATGTGTATTTTCTATCCTGCCACTGTACTAAAATAATTTCCAATAGTTTTTATATTGTTGTTGAACCTTTAGAATTTTCTGTGTATTATCCTGCCAGTTTCAAGTTAATAATCATTCTACTTTTGCTTTTCAACTTTGATTTCTTTTATATCATCTTCTTGGCTAATTTCTTTGGCTAGAACTCCCAAAATTACATTAAAGAGTAATGCTGAGAGTGGACTTCTTTGAGTTACAGATTTTAGGGGAAATTTTTCTGAGAGTTTTATAGAGAATAACCACCCTTAATTTTTCCCTTCTGGGATATTGCTAGAATATAAATTAAAAAATAATATCTTGTTCCATGAATTACTACTTTCTAAATTCACAAAAATGAAAAATAAGAAGAAATGCTTAGAAAAATTAAATGCTTGGGAGTTAATGATTTTACAAGTATTCTAAAATAGAAGAGAGAACAGATAGTACATGCCACAAACCTTAATGTATCATCAACAACTCTGGCCTCACCCTCGTGCCCTCTCCAATCTCATAAAGCCCCTAACTGCCTGACATGCCCCGTCCCACCTATGAATCCACACTTCCTACACAGTCTCATGCATGTCTTGCTTTAGAGTATTCCCCTAAATCAAATTTCTGATCACTTTAGACACATCAGCTTGATTATAACAAAAGCTAATTAAACTAGCTTATGCTTAATTTATGACTAATAACCTCCTAACATACTTTTCAACCTAATCTGGAATATTTTCTTACTACACAAAATGAGAAAATTCCAGTTGATAAAGTAAAAGAACTTGGGGTAGGAATGATGTAGGCATAAAACTCAAATAGCAATATTATAAAGAATGGTACTATAGGAAAAAAATGGGAGTATAAAAAAGGAATGTTGGACTAAATATCTATCCTTTCTCTTCCAGAAATGAGACGATTAACAACTACAAACACCATATGAATACATCCCTACCACAATTTCTTAGATCTATCTTAGGTAGGTAAAAGTAAGCCCTATAACCCTTCCCACCCCAATTTTCTGAATCAACAGCAATCTGCCTTCCAATTTATATTTTGGTCTCTAAAAAGAAAGGGGCTATAGTAGAATTGGAAATTTTAACCTTATATCAAATTGCAGCTTCTAAATTCCCAATATTTGCTTTTGCCAACAATTACACAAAAGTTCTTAAAATGTATAGTTAACCATAATCCCCTTGCTGAAACACAGATCACCAGTACAATTTTGGAGTTCCTAATTTGTTGTTTGTGTGGATCCAACATTTAGTCATTCATATAAGCTTCCAGAGGTTGTTATTGGTCAAGAGAAAACTGTCAAGAGCCATCGCCTTATATAAAATTTCACCACTGCATAAAGTCTTTCTTTTCAGAGATTTGAGAGAACATGATATGTTTAATAATGATATCATTTTGCTTTTATTGAGAATTTAACTTCTTGGAAGCTTTGAAGAAATGGCGGTAAGGGACTGAAGAACTATATCATTTTAGAATTTGGGCATTTTACAATAATCACTCTGTAGGAAACTGGGGAGTAACAGAATAAGAATATCACAGATATATAGAGTCATCTTGAGAATTTTCTGAACTTGGCAAAAAATAGTAATAAAGCAACTGGTGTCTAAAAGACCTGGCCTAAACTCAGACTTGTATTTGTTTTAATTTATAAATACTAATAATCCAAATTTAACTGAAATATCTAGTAAAGATAAAAAGATGTCCACCACATTTGTGTCCCATTCCCTCCAATCCTCAATAATTCTTTCTGCATCCAGGGTATTCTAAAATTTTAATAGGACTTTACTGTATGTACAATTTTTAAATGGCATGGAAAAAATTAATGAAATATTAATTAATAATTTATTTGTGAGACCCAAACCCATGAACAACTGAGAAGACACAGTGATGCACTCCCAAAATTTAAGATCAGAGATACAACTCTGATTGTATTTGGAAATGTCTCTCCATTATCAAAGAAAAAAATAGATAATAAACAAATGAGACTGTGTTGAATTTAAATAAATTTACATGGGTAAAGAAACCATCTCAAAGCAAAATTTTTAAAAGACAACTTAACAACTTGGATAAGATATAACCTCTTGCACATTATAGACTGACAGGAACTTAGCTTCATATATATATATGTATATATGTATATATACATATACATATATGCATACATATATAACTCAAACAACTTGACAACAACAAAGCAAACAGCCCAATCAAAACATCACCAAGAGATAGGAATAGACACTTCTCCAAAGATTTGCAGATGGCCCAGAGACACATGAAAAAGTGCTCAGAATCTGTTATTATTAGGAAAATTCAAATCAAAATTACAATGAGAGATCACCTTTCACCAGTAAGAGTGTCCTACACCCAAAGGATTGCCCTCCCCTTGCTCATCGATTTGCTCCAGCAGGCACCAGTAATGTCTCCATTGTGAGACTTATTGTTTTTGGCATATCGTATATGTCACGGGAAGCTTGCCAGGTTCTGTAGTGAGGGCAGAATATACTCGGTAGCTTGCCGGGCTCTCCGAGAGGGATGGAGGAATTGAACCCGGGTCAGCCGTGTCCAAGGCAAATGCTCTACCCGCTGTGCTATTGCTCCAGCCCAAAGGATTAGGGACAACAAATATTAGTGTGATTGCAGAATGAAAAAACTCTGATGCCCTGCTTGCAGACTATAATTTGGTACAGTTGCTAGAGGAAATGGTATGGATATTCCATTTTATAATAAGAAACACTGCGTATTCCAGGGGCAAACTTTTTTTTCAAGCAGTATTACTCACAATGGGTTGGAGCGATAGCACAGCGGTAGGGCGTCTGCCTTGCATGCAGCCAACATGGCCGACCAGAGTTCGATTCCTCCGCCCCTCTCGGAGAGCCCGGCAAGCTACCGAGAGTATCTCGCCCGCACGGCAGAGCCTGGCAAGCTCCCTGTGATGTGTTCGATATGCCAAACACAGTAACAACAAAGTCTCCAATGGAGACGTTACTGGGCCCGCTCGAGCAAATCGATGATCAACGGGAGGGCCTTTACCTTTTACCTTTTATTACTCACAATAACTGCAACACTGAATCAGTCTAAATGTCCATCTCGAGATGACTGTCTAGGTCCAGAAGGTAAGGTGCTTCCCTTGCCTGTGGCAGATCACCTGTGATCTCCAATACCCCATACAGTCCCTGAGCCTAGTGATTTCTGAACACAGACAGAGCCAGGAGTAAGCCCTGAGCACCACCAAATGAGGCCCCTAAATTTAAATAGTAATATTAATTAAATCTTACTGTATAAAAAGCCTAGATATTTATCAGCAGTAAAAGAAGGCAATCATACTTTGTTGTGGGTTCTAATACATTAATAGAGATATGAAACTGTACACCTGAAATTTTAGTATTGTAAACTATAAATCCGGTAAAGAACTTTGTTCTGAGATAAATAGTCCTTTCTACATAAAACTGAAATTCAGAAAGAATAATAGGTCAATAATTGTGGCAACTAAAGTATAAAATCTGAATTCAGGAAGAAAATTACAAGATCACCTTTCCTAAAACAACATGACACTTCTCAAAAAGAATTAATAATGAACTTACCTATAACCCAGCAATCCACGTCTTGGTATCTACCCCATGGTCCTAAAACTCAAGTCAGAAAAGACATCTATATCCTATGCTCTTTGCAAGACTATTCATAATAAGCAAAATCTGGAAACAGCCACAGTGTTCAAAAACAAATGACTGGATAAAGAAAATATGGTGTATATACAGACAACAGCTCTAACAATGGAATACAACTCAGTTATAAGAAAAGATAAAATTGTGTAGTATGTTGCTGTATAACTGGAACTGGAGGGAATCATTCTGAGTGAAATCAGTCAAAAGGAGAAAGACAAACACAACGTGATCACTCTCATTTGTGGGATATAAAGAAGCATAGTAAGGAAATAAGAAATGGTCCAAAGCAACAGAATCTGTGTAATGCTCTACAAAACTGTGTTACCATAGTGAGAATACAAGAAAGTGAATTTTTGAAGGGGGCTGCTTTGAAATGTCTAATAGCAATGGAAAATAAACAGCCTAGTTGGTGGAAGGAGTGTCAGAACATTGCATGTATAAACATCATTTACAGCATCAACATATATTATAGGCAAGGGTATACTAGTCAACACAGGAAATTTTCTTAAGGATGGAAGAAACAATTATAGTTTAAAAGAGTCAACAAAAATTAAAATATAAATAACTTGTATATATGAAAGTATGGTTACTTTCATTCATATTAAGAAAAAATATATACTAAAATTATACTGATGTGTTATATCTATTGATTGGCAAATACATTTATTTGAAAGTTCATCCTGCTGGTGAAGCTTTAATAAAATATGCATGTTCATATATCACTTGCAAAAATCTCTGCTAAGTTTACAACTACAGATATTTACAATTTAAATGATAAGCTTATAATTTACTACTGTTACTAATTTACTAATGTTAAATTCCAGGAAGTGTGTTTATAGATTACTCTTTAAAGATAATATTTTTAAATATAAAAAACAATATGAAAAATCTGGCAATTATTTTGATCTAAAATTTAATACCTGGCTAATACTCAATACTAAAGTATTATTATTATTTTGCATGACAAGTTCCAATGGTAGAGCGCTGAACTGTGAGATATTACAACAGATTTTGAAATATTACAGTCCTCTTAATAAATCTTACATAAATCTTACCAAGTAACCCTCTAATCACTAGCAGCATTATACTTGCAGGATAGTTAAGCCTTCTTAGGGATGAAGTACTACAAATGCTCGAATACTCCAAATTATGTCCACAGTACCTTCTCCCAGAGATGACAGCAAATTATGCAAATGAAGATAGATGATCTTTCGCGTTTGCAAATATTTGTTTCATCACCTCTCTCCTAATTGTACTAAGTCATTTCACCTTGGAGAGAGTTACAATTAATCTCCCTGTTGCTTAGAAATATCAGAGGGTATCTTATATCATCTATCTGAGAAGCATTTCATTGGAAAAGCATTGTTTTCAAAAAGAAAAACAGAACATATCACCCTTCCTAAGGAAATTCAGGTCACTAAAGCTTCCAGGGCCTGAGTTAGAGAATTGAATATGGGATATGTTTTTCAAGATGTTGCACTAGAGAGAACATGTGTGTACATCATCTTGGAATAGCAAATCTAAGTCAAAATTGTATTTTTGTACACATATTCTTACGTAAAATCCAAATAAATACAAAATGCTCCAGAAAAGTACAAATAAAAAGTGTTTTATTGCATTGGAGATGCAGAAAAGCTCTCTTCAAAAAAGAAATTCCTTCAAGGGGCAACAAGCTGAGTTGGGAATAGATTTCTTTGCAGTGGAAAGTGGTGCACACCAGGCTGTTCTCAGGGTTTACTTCTGACCTTACTTCTGGTAATACTGGCCCTGCACCCAGGCATTACTCCTGGTGGACTTGGAGTCTTATGGTGTACTGAAGATCAAACCCAGGTCAGTCCTGTATTATAAGGCAAATGCCCTACCTGCTATACTATCATTCTGGCCATAAGAAGAGATTTCTAAGGTGCAGAACCTTGCTCTGGAGACCTGAGCTGACCTAAGCACACAGCACCCTGAAACCACAGTCTTATTCCAACATAGGAATGGAAGTTTAAAGAAAAAAAAAACAACTAGAGTGTATAAACAGGGGCTACTTCACTGGCAGGCATCACTTCATCATTTGGGTGACCTCACAACCTTGCAGTTAGCCATGCTGGTAAAAACCATTTGGGTTCTCACTCTCCATTACAGAGCCTGCATGAACATCCCAGAGGAGAGCGCCAGCAATGCTTACCAAATAGTGGATCTTGCTACAGGCTGAGAGGCCATTATCAAGAGCTCTTATTCCTTATAAACTTTCTACCACACATATAACTGCAAACTATTAGCCAGGGGAACCCATTATTGCTGTGATCCCTAGCTGATTCCTTGCCAGCCAGATATTGTTTTCTGCTAGTCCCTAAGTGCATGCTCTGTCATTAGTTTGGGCTAAGTGCTAGTTTCCTCTAAAACCCACCAAGTTACTGTTCCCTAATCAAAAACAAAGCCACACATCTCATGACAGTAGGAGTCTGATGCTGCTGCAGGTTAGAAATCTGTCATTGCCCTCGGTAAACTTTGGAATGTGCTGCACAATCATAGTAGAAAGTTCACACCCCTGGTGGTTATTCAGATCTATTCTCTCCAATGGCCTGGAGTAATAGCACAGTGGATAGGGCGTCTGCCTTGCACGCTGCCCACCGGGTTCGATTCCTCCACCCCTCTCAAAGAGCCTGGCAAGCTACCAAGAGTATCCCACCCGCACAGCAGAGCCTGGAAAGCTCCCCGTGACGTATTCAATATGCCAAAAAAAATAACAAGTCTCACAATGGAGACGTTATTGGGCCTGCTCAAGCAAATCGATGAACAACGGGAAGACAGTGCTACAGTGCAGTGCAATAACCATACTTTATAAATTTATTGATTAGTTGAGCTTTAGGCATAGCATACTTCAATACCAATCCCACAACCAGTGTCACCTTTCCTCCACCAGTGTCCCATGTTGCATAATGCATACTCCTCACTCCGGCTACCTGCCACCTTGACAGGCACATTACAAAGTTTGGTGGTTGTTGCTTAGATCTCTTGTTTGTTGTTGGATCTGTGCTTTGGGTACATGGATATGTCACTTTTCTATATCACCAGTATAACCAAGTCCTGACCCCTATTCCCTATTACTTCCCTTTCTCATCTTCCTTTTCCCCTTACTTTCTTTCCTTCTCTGTCCTTCTCCTCCTTAATCTCTGGGATCAAGGTTGATCTTGGCATCCCAAATTACTACATTACATTTTTTCATCCAGTTATTCTAAGTGAGACCATACTACATTTATTGTTTTTCTTCTGGCTTACTTCAGACTATGCAATTATGGTTTGCATAATCCCTTGGAGTGTTTTGAATGTTTTCGTTTAAATCTTAGGGTTAAACACCCAAAAGTAGAATTGCTAGGTTGTATATCAGCACAATTCAAGTTTACTGAGGTCTCCCCATACTGTTTTCATAGGAGTTGAACCAAACAACATGTCCACGAGCAGCAGATTGCAATCACTTTTTTCACCACATCCCCACCAACACGGATTGTTCTTTATTAGAACTTATTCCTAGTTTTGAGAGGTCTCTTTATTTTCTCAGCTTGTGTCAAGCATTAAGAAATACTTATTTAAAGACCGGGACAATAGTACAGTGCATAGGGCACTTTTCTTGCATAGTACAGACAGGGTTTGGTCCCTGGCACCCCAGAAGATCCCCAAGCCTTCCAAGATTGATATTTGAGCACAGACTCAGGATAAAGTCCTGTGTACCACTGGGTGTGGCAAAAAGGGAAGTCTGGAGAGAGACTATAGCAGGTAGGGCCTTTGCCTTGCATGTGGCTGACTTGGGTTCCTGTTCTAGGTACCTTCTTCTAATTTTAAAGTCCTTTCCAGTGTACATTCACATAATTGCTAATAGATATTTAGATATATTTATCAGCACTAATTTGATAATTAAATTGATTGAATTGATAAGCCATAATGCCTCTTTCAACAAATAACTGAAAAAAGAATTTTGAACTGACTTCAACCAGTCTCTTAGGAAAAATTTTGACATAGTGCATTCTTCTCCTCCTCAGGACACTAATCTTGATGACACAGTTCCAGCACTCCCATAAGTGCTGATGAACTTTTCTGCTTCTCAATGCAGAAATTGCCCAAAAGTGAAGCAGTTAACAAGGCAGGGAGTTCAGGCAAGTGCATATTTCTATGTTTCAAGAAAACATTAATAACTGCAACTAGTAATACTGACTTGAGACATTTGTGCCAAACTGACAGTGTGCCTGAGTCGTTCAAGGGTTCAACCCACAAAATTAATTACATAATCGATCATTTCCAAGAATAATTGTGGGGAACTGTTTTAGTTTAGTTAACAAATCCACAGGCTGATAAATGGGAAATAAAGCATTTGCCTTCTGACTCATATTTCTCAGGAACGATTTAAGATCCAAGAAAGAAATCTTTCTGCTTTTTTTTAAGGTAGGTGGTCTTACTACTGATTCTTACTTGTTAGCAGGAAGCCAACTGTATTTGGACTGATTAATTTATTTAATTGTTATTATATAGATATTATTATTTTTTAGAGATATTATTATTTTCTGCAATTTTTGTGAGCAAACTGAAACACAGAGAAATTAAACTTGCTTAAGAGCCCAGGACTTGTAGCCAGAACCCAGAGCCCATGCCCTATGTCATGGTTTATCTTGCTGCCTTGCCACTGGTCACTGGTGGTCACAGTTGGATACAGTCCAGTCCAGACTCCCAGGAGTTTCCGCCTAGTGAGGGATGTAGAAGAATGAAGCATTTTGGCACAATGAACTCACTGCTTGTTTATATCTCATCCTAAACAAAATTAGAATTTTTGATTGTTTTCTTGCCTCCAGCAGATTTCAATATATCTTTTTTATTGAATCACCTTGAGAAACAGTTACAAAGCTTTCATGTTTGAGTTTCAGTCATACCATGATTGAACACTGATCCTTCCACCAGTGCACATTTTCTATCGCTAATGTCCCAGTATCATTATCCACCCACTTCCAAACCCTCCCCCTATTTCTTATGGCAGACAATTTCCCCCCTATTCTCTCTACTTTGGGGCATTATGGTTTTCAATACAGATACTGAGATGCTATCACGTTTTGTCCTTTATCTACTTTCAGCACACATCTCCCATCTCGAACGATTCCTCCTTCAACCATTATTGACTTAGTGATCCCTTCTCTATTCCAGCTTCCTTCTTCCCCAGCTCAAAAGGCAGGTTTCAAACTATGCAGCAATATCCCTGGACCTTGTGTCTAAAATCCCTGGGTGCATATTATATTATTTTATATTCCACAAATGAGTGCAGTCATTCTATGTCTTTCCCTCTCTTTCTGACTCATGTCACTAAGCATGAAACACTCCATGATCATCCACTTATAAGCAAATTTCATAACTTCATCTTTCCTATCAGCTGCATATTATTCCATTGTGTACATGTACCAAATTTTCTTTAACCAGTCATCTGTTCTCGGTCACACTGGTTGTTTGCAGATTCTGGGTATTGTGAACAGTGCTGCAATGAATATACAGGTGCGGATGTCATTTCTACTGTGCTTTTTTGCACCCTAGGGATATATTCACAGAAGTGTTACTGCAGGGTCATATAAAAGCTCAGTTTGTAGCGTTTGAAGGAAAGCCCATATTGTTTTCCACAAAGGCTTTACCAGTTGACATTCCCACTAACAACAGAAGACCTTTTTTTTCGCCCCACATCTGTGCACTGGTTGTTCTTGTTCTTTCTGATGTATGCCAGTCTCTGTGGTGCGAGATGATATGTCATTGTTATTTTGATTTGCATCTCCGTGATGATTAGTGATGTGGAGCATTTTTTCATGTGCCTTTGGCGATTTGTATTTCTTTTTGAGGAAGATTCTGTTCATTTCTTCTCCCCGTTTTTGATGGGGTTGGAGGTTTTTCTTGTTCAATTCTACTAGTGTATTGTATAGAGTCTTTAGGATTTTCTAAGTATAGTATCATATCATCCTCAAGTAGTGATAGCTTGACCTCTTCCTTTCCTATATGCATGTCCTTGATATCTTTTTCTTGCCTAATTGCTATGACCAGAACTTCCAGTGGAACTCCAAGAGGAGTGGCAAGAGCAGGCAACCTTGTCTTGTGCCTGATCTTAGAGGAAAGGCTTTTAGTTTTTCCCCATTGAGAATGATGGTTGCCGTGGGTTTGTGGTAGATGGCTTCAACTATATTGAGGAAAGTTTCTTCAGTTCCCATGTTGCTGAGAATTTTCTTTATAAACAAGTTCTAGATATTGTCAAATGCTTTCTATGTATCTATTTATATGATTATATGATTTTTATCTTTTCTTTTATTTATATGATAGATTATGTTGATTAACTTGTGAATGTTAAACCATCCTTGGACTCCAGGATGAATCCTACTTGGTCATGATGTATGATCTTGATGATGCATTGTTGGATTCTGTTTGCTAAGATTTTGTTGAGGATCTTTGCATCTGTATTCATCAGGGATATCGACCTGTAATTCTCTTTCTTTGTGGTATCTCTGTCTGCTTTTGACATCAAATTTTAATGTATCTTTGTACACGTAAGAGTGCCAAATCAGGTGAGGTACTATAAAGGGAGATGCTAAAAAGCAGACTCAGAAAAATTCATTTAAGAAGTTCTAACAATAGTCCTGGGAGATAATATTAAAGAGTGTAATATCAGGGAAAACAGGTGTAAGAAGGACTGGTCAATGTCTGGGAGCTACCAAAAGTGTGTGTATAAGGGGGAGGGTGGAGGGCAATTAGGATATGGAAGGGAGCAGTATGACAATAAGAGTTGGAAATTATCACTCTGGACAAGAATTGAGTGTTAAAAGTAGGTAAAGAAATATGCATGATAGGTTTTAATCATCTATATTACAAGCCCAAAATGAAAGAGAGAGGAGAGTGATAGAGAGAAAGAGAAGGAGGGAGGAAAGGGAGATAGAAAGAGAGAGAAGATAAGTCCCTGCCATAGAGTAAAGGGTGGAGACTGGGGACACTGGTGGTGGGAAATGAACACTGTTGAAGGGACAGGTGTTGGAACATGATATGATTGAAATATAATCATGAACAACTTTGTTACTGTATATCTAACTGTGATTCAATTTTAAAAAAACAAATGACTTTTTTTTCAAAAGGAGAATTGCTATATTTGAGAGGTAAATAGATGGCGAACATATTAGGAATTTAAAAATAGCTAAATTTGGAATGGTAGTACATCCCAAATAAAAAAGTCCATTGCAGCTGAAAAAGGAGAAAAGGGTAGTGTCATTGGACAAACCCCTGGAAATGTGAAGATGGGTTGAAATATAGGGGTCAAAGTGATATAACTATAGTAACAATGAGATCACATAAATAAATGTGGCAATTTTGACTTTAAAATAAATTTATGATTTAATATTTTATCTCTGTGCTCATTTTATATTTTATAAGTGTCTCTATACTTATATATCTATTGCATAATTGCACAAAATTTTCTAGTCCAAAATGAGCATAAGTGAAGGAAAAAAAGAATGAAATAATTTCTCAGGTGAATTGCGGTAACCAGTGGAAACAATGTTCTAAGAAGCTGTGATATATATAAAACATAGTCAAGGTTTTATCTGGTTAGTTTGCCACCCCTTCTCTGAGCAAATGTAAACACCACCCTGAATTCACCAGCTTTTAAATTATACTACATTGCATGTTGTATGCCAGTGTGCATTTTCTGGTTATCCATCTGTTAATTTCACTACAAAATCAAAGTCCTGAGTAAAAGCCTTCAAACAACCTCAGCCAATCATATACTAAAGTTGTGGCTACCAGGGACATAGAAAAGGGATGTGTAGTTCCCTTTGATTTCTAGAACAAGACATATGGAACTCCCAACCTCCAGGGTTTATCTACTCAGGAAGGATACTTAGAAAGAAATTCAGTGGTTAACTAGTCAAAGAGGTGTGCAAATGTTCATCACAGTGTGGTAAGAAAAAATAAATAAGAAACATGGATATCTTCTTTGATCAAACAGGGAATTGGTGTCATTATTGAGATAAAGAAGTAGAATTAGGGGACAGAAAATTCTGCACAAGAGGAAGAGAGTTCGATATTAAACATGGTATATCTTTGAGGCCTCGGAATATTTTATTTGCCAGAAGTGTGACAAATGTTTAAGATAATCCCTGCCAATATTACTAAGAGATACACACACACACACACACACACACACGTACACACACAATCTGCAAGTGACCTACAAGTTTTATAAGTTTTGTTTCCTACCTTCCTCTAATGTGTTACACTTTAGCTACACCTGATTTTCTTTAAGTTTCTCCAGTAATCCAAGTCGTCTGCCTCAGAACACTTGTCCATGCACTTTCCTTTCCTTGTAAGAGATCTCTCTTTTCTTACTCTGTAGCACTGTAGCACTGTCCTCCTGTTGTTCATTGATTTGCTCAAAAAGGGCACCAGTAACGTCTCATTGTGAGATTTGTTGTTACTGTTTTTGGCATAATGAATACACCACCGGGAACTTGCCAGGCTCTGCCATTCTAGGGGATACTCTCAGAAGCTTGCTGGGCTCTCCAAGAGGGGCAGAGGAATCAAACCTGGGTCAAACAAGTGCAAGGAAAGGGCTCTACCCACTGTGCTATCGCTTCAGCCCATTTTTTATTCTAGTTCAATGTATTTATTTTTCAGATTTTAGGTCAAGAATTAGTACCACAGGGATACCTTTGCTAACCTCAAATTATAACATTTTTTCTTAACATTCTGTCCATATTTTCACTTTCTGGTAGTTTTTGGTTGCGTGTGTTGCACGCTTTTTTTTTTGTCGGAGCCACACCTGATGCTGTGTCAGGTTCTGACAACACACAGGGTGCTGGGAATTGAATCCAAGTTGACCCTTCTAAGGGAAGCATTCGACCTGCTGTACTATCAGTCCTTTCCTTGGGCTTATTTATTTTCATGCTTTCATTGAGGCCATATTATTGGGCATGAAGTGATATCTGACTTTTTAATTTTATTTATTTTTTTATTGAATCATCGTGAGATATTGTTACAAGGCTTTTGTGTTTGAGTTTCAGTCATACAACGATCAAACACCAATCTCTCCACTAGTGCACTTATTTGTGGGATCAATTGATCACTTGATCACTTGACATCCTATTACTCATCAATTTGCTCAAGCAGGCACTAGTAATGTCTCCATTCATTCCTATCACATGCTAGTGTACACAATGGAGTCTGCTCGTTCCAAGAACACAAAGAGCATCAAACCGTTCTTTCAGGGTCATGACAAAGAAGTCTGACCATCTCGTAGTTGTGCAGCCACACAATCTTTTGACATCCCATGGAATCCAGTCACTAATGACTCTAGTCCAGCAGTCATAGCCAAATCACATTACATGTCCAGCCCATCTGATTTGTCACTCCTTGGCAAATGAGACAGTGTTCGTGATTCTTGATTGTCTATGGAGGTCGGAACTACAGATTCTTTCTCTCACTTGAATGAAGCATGATACTCCAAGCATAGCTCTTTCAATTCCTCTTTGGAAGACCCTAATAGCATTCTCATCCTGTTTTCGTATGGTCCCGGTCTCTGAGGCATAAATTAATGCAGGAAGAATAGTGGAATCAAAGAGATGTGCCTGGAGCCAGAGGTTCTTCATCCTCTTAGTCATTTCTTCAACACTCTTGAAGGCGTTCCAAGCTTCTCTCTTCCTACTGCGCAACTCAGGTGCCAGGTCATTCATCATGTTGACTTCTGGACCTAGATACACATAAATCTTGCTCAGAGATATTCATTCCACTGAGAGTGAATGGAACATCAGGAACGAGACTGTTTCTCATAAACATTTTCTTCGTGAGATTCAGCTAGTCTGACCTTTCCACACTCATGGTGGAAGTCAGCCAACATTGTGCTGCTTGGATAATATTTGGTGTTATGAGAACAATCTCATCAGCAAAGCAGAGGTGGTGTAGTTGCTGACCATCTATCTTCACTCCCATTACTTTTCATTTCAGTCATCACATGATGCTCTCGAGGGTGGCACTGAAGAGTTTCGGTAAAATGGTATCACCCTGCCAAATCCCTCTCTTGACATTGATGATCACTTCCTTGTAGGATGGTGAGATCCTGGTAGTGAATCTGTAACACAGCACACAGAAGATCCTGATGTATTGAGTTTGAATGCCCTGTTTGGCTAGGGCTTCAATGACTGCTTCAGTCTCAACAGAATCAAAGGCCTTCTTTAAATCAATGAACATTAAACAGAGTGGCATCTTGAACTCCTGAGAAACCTCAATGAACTTGGTTACCATGTGTATATAGTCTATCGTGCTGAATCCTTTTTCAGAATCCGGCTTGATAATATGGTTGTCCTTCATCTAGTGTTCTGCCAATCCTATTCATGATGACCCACATCAATAGCTTGTAAACAACAGACAACAGGCAGATGGGGCAGTATTGGCCAATGTCATGGATGTCTCCCTTTTTGTACAGTAGAACAGTCCTGCTGGTTTTCCACTGGGATGGAACCTTGATTAAGACAGGTAGTGTGTCAAGAGTTGAACCAATGTATTGATGAGTACTGATGGCAGGATTTTCAGGTGTTTGGGTCTGATCTTGTCTGGGCTGGGTACTATTCGCTTCTTTACCAAAGAAATGGCATGTCAAATTTCTGAAGGGGGAACATTGGGAACGAATCCTGTGGAATTTGTTATAGGGGCAGGTGGATGTGGCTATTGAAGAGACCTAAGTAGAAGTCATGTATAATCTTCTCCATTGCCCTTTTGGAAGATGTGATAGATCTATCAGGACATCGGAGGGCAGCCATCTTGATCTTTAGCTGGCAAAAGACAGGCAGGCATTGTGAATGCTTTTCCTGGCTTCTGCTGCATCTGCCAGCACTGCTGCTCTTCTCTCTTTGAGGTCTTCCTTTATCACTTCTCTGCACTGCTTTGTGAGCTCAGACATTCACTTGTTGTTGCCTGAGGCTTGTGCCAATCCATGATGGTGAATGAGCTCAAGAATTTTCGAAGACAGGCATCTTTTTGTGCCTATCTCTCTCAGAGTTCCTTGGAACCATGGGAACACCTGCAAGGGCTATTAGAGGCCGCCCTAAAAGCCTCTATCTCTCAGAGAGACTGGTAAGCTACTGAGAGTATCCCGCATTCACTGTAGAGCCTGGCAAGCTATCCGTGGTGTATTCAATATGCCAACACCAGTAAATACAATGGATCTCATTCTCCTGACCCTGAAAGAGCCACCAATACAGAAGCATTAAGAAGGATGATGAAAGAGAGGCTAATAAAATCTCAAGGCTGAACTAGGCTGCCAAAACAAAGAAGGACTAAAATGACTCTCTGTATTTTTAATGCACATATGCTAACATTGGATGAATCCATTGAGGACCTGATGGTGCAAGTGCAAAAGATCAAGTGCGACATCATTGATCTGACCAAGACAAGAAGGCATCAATAACATCACACTGGTTTTGACACTGGAGGAGAACTGTTCCTAGGAACATGCGACAAAAGAGGCATAGGTGATGTCTGTGTCCTTGTCAACACAAACTTGGCCATGAGCATTGATTCATGCAAATGCCTAACAACCTGAATCAGATGATCACGCTTGAATAGATGCGGCTCACTGTCAGCAGTTTCTATCTTTGTTGTTTACACACCAACATCCAATTATGATGAAGAAGAAATTGAGAAGTTCTAACAAAGCAGGAGAAGTTCTATTAAGAAGACCATGCCGTCTACAAGATCATTGTTGGTGATTTTAATGCAAAGATAAGAACTGAGAAGATCAGCTGAAGAACTCCACATTGAAACCCATGGCCTAGAATGGAATGAATAGGGTAAGAGACTATCTGAGTTCACCAAGACCATCCACGGTAACTCACAATTCCAGAAGGCTGAATCAAAATATAGGACATGGGAGTCTCTTGTTAGATGATTCTACAACGAAATTGACCACATCATATTCAATCGACTGTTTTGCCTGGCAACCTACTGATGTTGCTGTTGTCCCAAAATTCCAAATGGGATCGGACCACTGTCACCTCCGTGCAAAATTCTGCTTCACGGAATGAGGAGAAAGGGCTGCAAAGTTTACGAAGAGAACATCCAGAACGACTACCAATCGGGAGCTCTTTGGCACTATTGTGTCAACATGGGAAGATGCTGTCATTGACAACATTGGCGAAGAATATGATTGACTGGTTCAACACCTCCATGATTGTGCATGGTTCAAACCACATTTGATTTCCCATCAAATATGTTACGGTAAACTTGGAATATGGGTATCAAGTGTCTTATGATGTGTCGCGCAGCCACAAAGTGGCCGAGTGGTCTGGAAAGCAGCCTGGAGTGTGGCAGCGGCTAGGTAGTGGAAGTAGTGGAGGTCTGCCAATGAAGTATTTATCTGGTATCAGTAGGCTGGGGCTTCTGGTTATAATTCCTGAGTCACCAGAGATTGGTGGGAGCAGGCAGAGAATCTCTGTTCCCGGGTCCCATTGAGCCTGGAGTCCAAGGTCGCAGAGTTCCACTTATCTGATTATCTGGGGCTTCACTCATACATAAGTCTCGGCCTGAGTGTCCAGAAGCAGCCTGGGGCATGGCGGCGGCTTGGTGGTGGAGGTAGTGGAATATCTGTTTTGTGATTATTTTTGGGATATCTGATTTTTTTTAATTAGGCACCATGATTCACAAAATGTTTCAAGTCCAGTTCCATCACCAGTGACAAAATCTTCTCCAATGTTCCTATGTTGCTCCCATTCCCAGCCTGCCTCCTTACCAACCATATTTTAGGTTTAATCATTGATGTTTGGATCCCATGCTTCTAGGAGTATCGGCTTTAATGATTTATATAGAAACACTGACCTCACCTCTCCACCACCAACATGTTCAAGACTCCCCTAGGCATTTCTAAATCACCTTTTCTTAATTCCCCTCTCTCTTCCTCTTCTCTTGATATTTTAATTTCTGTAGTCTGAGGCCAACATTTTGTCCAACTTTGATAATTGCAATACTCTTGTTATTCTATATAACATAAACAAGTGAAAATATCTGATACTTTTCCTTTTCTCGCTGATTTATTTCATTTAATATGATATGCTTTAGCTCCTTCTAACTTATAGCAAATTGCACGATTGTTTTCTTAATCTCTACTTAATATCTACTTAACATCTATTGTGTATAAATACCACAACTTCATTATGAACTCCTCTGTTTTTGAATATTTATATTTATCAGTTTCAAAGCTTGAAACTATATATTTTCATATTTTAACTGAAATTCATCTTAGCTACTAACCAAAGACAAAAATTTTCCTAGGGACTGGAATGATAGCACATCGGGTAGGGAATCTGTCTTGCACATGGCTGACCTGGGTTCGATTCCCAGCATCACATATGGTGCCCTGAGCATGGCCAGGAGTAATTCCTGAATGCGTGATTCAGGAGTAACCCTTGTGCATTGCCAGATGTGACCCCAAAAGAAAAAAAATCTTGCCTATACTATATTTCAGATATCCAGTCAGATAACAGAATGTTCACTAAAGAATGAGTAAACTAAGTAGTTAATTAATATCTGAAAAAATGAATGTATATAATAGACTGAGTCTGACGATATGGAATTATCACCAAAACACTGATTTAGGACCATCAACACACAGATGGCATTTCAAGTCAATTATGTAATTAAAAAAAATAACAAAAAGAGTTAAGATTTGGATATCTTAACTTAAGGCCCCTACCTTGCTTGTGGTCAACTCCCCAGTTCAATTCTCAAAGTCACACAGTCTCTCAAACATCAATAACTGAAAGTCTTGCTCAGCACGGAACAAGAAAAAATTCCTGAGCACTGCTGACTGCACACAACAATCATCCCAAAACGACTTAAAGGGGAGAAAAGCACATAGGGAATCCTGCTAACAATGAACTAGCATTATTTAATGTGACTCATGGATCATTCTGTATTAGAATCAACTTTAGTTTAAAGGAAGAAATTTACGCTTTGAATCAGTGCCCCCAGATGATTCTCATGCATCCTTAAATCTGTAAACCACTCAGTTTAGGAATCAGCTAAAAAAAATGTCAGAAATTTGCATCCAGGTCAGGTGTTGTAATGGTACTGACCAGGTGTTCCCAGAAAATAAGCGTAAGTTAAATGAGTATGTGTATAAACATTTTGCAAAAGAACATGGGAAATAAAAGATTTTGATTTCTGTAAGTCAATACTAAGCATCAAATAAAACATGAAAATATCAGGAAGTGACATCTCTAAAATCAGATCATATTTGTTGCATTATATACAATCAATGATTTCTTCATCACAAGTTACACAGAAATGGCAAATAGGTAATCATATCCCCTGTAGTAATATCATGCAAAATGGGAAAATGATCTGATACCCTGGATTATGATAGAAGTGAAGTGCTTGTCAATATAGCTCCACTGGCAAATCAAAGATCTGTTAGATAACCTTTCAAAATTATTTTTTAATTTTGATTTTGGAAGAGTTTAGCTTTTCTTAACATTTGACTTTTCTTTCTTTTTCCTCCTTTTTAGTTTTGGTTTACTGTACTATTTATAATGGTTTCTCACAGACATAATCAAAGCATCATACTCTTCACCCATATTCTCCTACTCCAATGTTTTTGCTCCTTGAGTGAATCCCAACACCTAATTTTAAAAATCTTAAATATTGTGAGTAAGCATGCAGAATTTAGAATATCAATGCCTATTTTAAAGATCAATGTTTTCCAAAATCAGAGATAGGGGACAAAAAGAGCAAGCATGGGAAATGGACTGAACAGGAACTGAGGGGAAGTTTTGAAGTAATGGAACATTATATATTTTATTTAATGGTATTGTACATATATTTATTTGCTAAAGAGCATGAAATTATATTATTCGAACAGTTGCATTTTACTGTTTACAAAATATACCTTGATGTATTTTATTTGTTGGTACATTTTTATGTACCCAGGGCTGAGATCCCCAAGCTTGCTCAGATCAGGACTGGGCCTCCTCCACCCAGATCCCGCATCTTCCAGTAGCTAGACAGTTACACCCACCAACTGCCGTGTAATCCCACCAATGGCAAAGATCCAGAGACTATAAAACCAGGCTCGCAGAAGCAACCTCTTATCTAGTTTTTGCTCTCAGAGAATCTAGCAAGCTAGCGAAAATATCCTGCCTGCATATATGCCTGACTGGAAACACCTGTAAAGATGATTAGAGGCTGCCCCAAAAGCCTCCATCCCTCTCAGAGAGCCTGGCAAGCTACTGAGAGTATCCCGCCTGCAAGGCAGAGCCTGGCAAGCTACCCGTGGCATACTTGATATGCCAAAAACAATAACTAATGATGGTCCTCATTTCCCTGACCCCGAAAGAGCCCCCATTATGCCATCAGGGTACACTAGCACATGACAAGAATGAATGGAGACGTTTCTGGCACCCGCTCGAGCAAACTGATCAACAATGGGATGACAGTGACAGTGACAGTGACATTTCTATAAACAAACAAAAGAGAAGTCCGTCTGTTTTATATCCTAGTTCTGCTACCTCTTGGCTTTTATTACTCCCATTTGGTTATGTAATGGCTTTTGTTTCTGATATATAATCTGGAGATATTATCACCACCCATGTTACAGAGTATTATGAGTATTGTATGAAGGTATAATGTAAATGACTTAGAATAATATCTGATAATATCTGGGCCATATACAAAGGACTCAATAGGTGTTATTGAATATTAAATAACTACCGTTCAGGGTTCTTAAGAAAATTAATTTATTTGTGCATGTTGAAGCTACATTTATAAATGCATATATAAACATAAAATTTAATAACTCATAATGGGGCCTATGCATTTCTTTAAATTTTTATTAGTGAAACACCATGAGGTATAGTTGTAGACTTACAAATTTTCGTGCTTGGGTTTCAATTACACAATGATCAAATACCCATCCTTCCACCAGTGCCCATTTCCAACCACCACGGATCCCAGTATCCCTCCCACCCCCCATTCCACCCTGCCTTTGTGGCAGGGCATTCTCTTTTGTTCTCTC
Organism: Sorex fumeus; assembly: GCF_029834395.1. Classification (NCBI taxonomy): domain Eukaryota; kingdom Metazoa; phylum Chordata; class Mammalia; order Eulipotyphla; family Soricidae; genus Sorex; species Sorex fumeus. The sequence continues at coordinate 10,665,190 of NW_026606086.1, read as the reverse complement.
TCTCCTTTTGGGTGCTATGGTTTGCAAAAGAGGCATTAAGTGGAAGTCATGTTCGGTCTATAGTCTACTTTCAGCATGCAACTCCCATCCTGGGAGGATCCTCCCAACACACTTTATTTGGTGCTCCCTTCTCTATCTAGCTGCCTTTTCCCCTAGCAGGGGCTTCTGCATTTTAAAGTAATAAGCATGGTAAAGTGTACATGAGACATACTGCCATTTTAAATAAATATAGTATAATACATAAATCCTTAGATCCACATGAAAAGTTAGTATTGTCATATTCAATAAAGCTAAAGGTTTCAAACTCAACATATAAAAATCTGCTATGTAGTAAATTACCAAAGTGAAAATAATAATCAAAAAGGTAGGAGATGGACAAAATATAAGAATGGATGTAATGACGAGTAGGTATAGAACATACAATATTTAAGTTTTTAAAAGACAGTGAATGAACAGGGAAGCTCAGCATTTTAGTATTGTTGAGTATCTCTGGGCAAGTGTATATGTGTGATCGGTCAGGATAGAGGGGTCTTAGGGAAGGTCCAAAAACATCCTCTCCTGCCTATACTTTCTCCTAAACTCATATATTTGAATAAATTATGGGTTTGTTCTAGGGCTGGAGCGATAGCACAGCGGTAGGGCGTTTGCCTTGCACGCAGCCAACATGGCCAACCCGAGTTCGATTTCTCTGCCCTTCTCGGAGAGCCCGGCAAGCTACCGAGAGTATCTCGCCCACACGGCAGAGCCTGGCAAGCCACCTGTGATGTATCGATATGCCAAACACAGTAATAACAAAATCTCCAATGGAGACGTTACTGGGCCCACTCGAGAAAATCAATGAACAACGGGAGGGCCTTTACCTTTACCTTTTATGGGTTTGTTCTAAAAGTATTACTTTATATGAACCTTAAGATCATGAGGGTTTGTGGGCCTTTTACTAGGACATCTACAATGTTCCCCATATCTTTACCTTGGGATCTCCTAGATTTTCAGTTTCCTTTAGTATCCCTGTTCTTTTAAATCCTGTAAGACTTCTCTCACTTTCTCTCTCTCTCTCTCTCTCTCCACACAAACAGACACACACACACAATTTATTATGTATTTACCAATAATGAACCATCAGAAGTTACAAGCAAGTAATTGCTCATAATACTAATATATTATTAGCAAATTATTACTAGCAAATAATAATAATCCAAAATTTGTTTGAGTAAATTTATTCAATGAGATAAAAGAGTTATACGCTGAAAACTATAAAGTACTGGTTAAAAAATTAAGAAAGTGAATACAACACAAATAAATGGAAGCATATTCCATATTTTTGGATTAGAAGAGTTAGTAATGTTAAAATAGCTAAACTGCCCATAGTAACCTACAAAATCTGTACTACGCCCCACCAACACCAAAGCATGTAAGACTCTCCACAAATCATGCCTTTTTGTTACTTTCAGTCTATTTCATCATTCGATTTATCTACTTGCTTCATTACCTGGTATTCAGAATTTTGCAAGCCATAGTTGGTAGTTATCAACTGACAATCTTTACTCATTTTATTTCTCTGTGTACTACAAAGTGAGATCCTCTAGTATTTATACTTCCTCCGACTTTTTCCACTGAAGATAATGCCTTCCAGCTTTACCCATGGCACAACAAACTGCATGATTTCATATTTTCCTGTTTTTTTAAATTTTTTTTAAAATTTGAGGCACCATGATTTCCAAAATGGTTGATTTATTGTTTCGCACATACAATTTTTCAACAGCAGATCCTCTACTAGAATGTCTGCATTGTGGAGCATGGTTATGGTCACTAGAGTAGATAAGATCCAACCTTGCAAAGCAGTCCTAAAAAGAGGTCCCACTGAAGGAAGTATCTGGGCAAAGTTGGCAAGAAGAGTGTGTTAGCACCAGGTGTATGGCCTTGAGCCTCACTAGACCTCCTAGTCACATAAGCCCAAGACACATAAACTGTCACTTACACTTAGCAAGTCATCCTAACCGCTGCATCTGGCCTTGATTGAGATTGGACCAGGGCAAAAGAGAGTAGGAAAGGTAATAGATCAGTAATGCTAAGCTTTATGTGACTGGACATTCCTGTAAAGCTGAGACCCTCTATAAAATATTTGTGTATTTGACATAAGTGAAGAGCGATCAGCTGCAATCGGAGAGTGTTTCTCCACACGCCTGTCATCCTTCACCCCACATCTGCCCAGAACTGGTGTGCAATGTGTCCCAGCACCTTGGGAAAAAACTGTTCCCCAACACTGCATCATCTTTTTCTTCAGGCTTCCTGGTATTCCATTACTAATCAGTATTTTTATCTCCTAATTGACATAACCTTGCCCCTAATCCTGCCAGAGAGATAGAGACAAAGGAGGATTTCAATATAAAACTACAAAGACAAATGAAAGAATAAAATAAGCTAATACATATGCATAAGAATAAAAAATTATGCAGACAACCATGCAAAGCTAACATGGGATTCCATCAAAAGAGTGACAAGTCCCCAGAGAGCAAACCTAAAGAGGCAAAACTGGAGGAGGGAAAGAATGAAAAAAGCCACAATAAAAAACAAAAAATCAACAAAGCTAGAGAATTTGCAACTGAATACAGAGCGAGGGAGAAACATCCTTTTTAAATTAAGAGACCATGAGATGTTCTTCATCAAATAAATTAAAAATATTTAAAATTCCAAACACAGATAAAGAATACTTTGAATGGAATATCTAACAAAGAGACTCAGGCTCAAAGGAGAAAGAAAATACTCGGAATCAAAGATTTAATCATAGCAATGGCTATCAAAAGACAATGTGTCAGTAAGACCTGTAAATCAATAATCACAGTGAATGCAAGTAGTGTGAATTCATATAGCAAAAGAAAATGAGTGACTACATTAGAGTTTGCCAAAGTTAGCTGCAATGCCTCAACCTGGGGGTGTGCTGGAATAATCCAGGAACAGAAGAAGCCTCTGTGGAATTAGGTTTACTTTTGTTTGCTCGCTTAAAATAGATAGATGTCCAGGGGGGCTGATCTTTTTCTAAAAAGTGTGTGGTGGGCAAAAGTAGTTTGGAAACCTTTGGAACAAATGGTTCAAAGAATTAAGAAACATCGGTGTTATGCATAAAATTGTCTCCATCAGATATAATGACACATAAGCTCAAACTGAAAGACTAGAACAAGACATTTCAACCAATAATGCATAACAAAAGTCAGGGCATATTACTACCCTATCTGATAAAACAAAACAAAAATGGCATTAAGTGATAAAAATGAAAGAAAAATAACAAAAACTATATGACTATCAATGTATGCATTTAGAGTCAGACTGTCCAATGGTTAGGCCTATAAGTCCAGCATCACTGGGTTCATCCCCGTAGGCCTTCCAGGGTGTGGTCGGTTGGGGGGGGGTGGTAGATTGGGTAATTATTATGAGACAACAAGCAATACATTCATCATAGACAATCTCATACCATTTACAGCAATAGAAAGATCTTTCATTCAGGGTCCAGATAGTACAGCAGGTAAGGCTTGTACTATCTTTCCTTGTACACAGCCAATCTGGATTCAATCTCTGGTGCCCCTGTGCACCACTAAGAATAATCCTTGAGTGCAAAGCCAGGAGACTCTGCTCTGAGAACCAATAGGGTGGCCCAAAACTCAAAATAGGGAATCATTCAGTCAAAATTATAACAAAGAGGGGCTGGAGCAACAGTACAGGGGGTAGGGTGTTTGCCTTGCATGCGGCTGACCCTGGTTCGATTCCCAGCACCCCATATGGTCCCCTGAATACCGACAGGAGTAATTTCTGAGTGCAGGGCCAGGAGTAACCCCTGTGTATCTCTGGGTGTGATCCAAAAAGAAAAAAATATAACAAAGAAATAATGACATTAATTGATGACATTTGATGAGATGCACTTAATATTCTCAAGTATACACAAAAGATTCTCTAAGATAGATCAAAATTTGGCATACAAAAGAAAGCTTATTAAGTGTGTGAATATAAACTGATTCTTATATTTTATGAGAGGAAAAGAAGAAAAAACACCATGACAAAAAGAATAAATAATTAAGAGGCAAGGTTACAACTGTTACTGCAGATAAAGAAAAGAACATATGAGTTTACTGTGAACATCTATGGGCAAAAATATTGGGCAGACTAAGAGAAGTTAATATATCTTATTGCCTCCTAAAAATAAAAGTCAAAACCAGAGTCTGCGCTTGTTTGTTCATTGCAGCACTGTTTACAATAGCCAGAATCTGGAAAAAACCTGAATGCCCAAGAACAGATGACTGGTTAAAGAAACTTTGGTACATCTACATAATGGAGTACTATGTAGCTGTTAGAAAAGATGAAGTCATGAAATTTATATACAAGTGGTACTACATGGAAAGTACCATGCTAAGAGAAATGAGTCAGAAAGAGAGGGACAAATATAGAAAGATTGAATTCATCTGGGGAACATAAAGTGACAAAATAGGAGACCAACACCCAAGAATAGCAGAGTATCAGATTTTAAGTACCAGGAGGGTTACTCCATGGCTTGGAGGCCAGCTGCATATGCTGGGGGAAAAGGCAGCTAAAATAGAGAAGAGAGCACCAAATAAAGGGTGTTGGGAGGATCCTCCCAGGATGGGAGATGCGTGCTGAGCATAGACTCTAGACCAAACATGATTGCCACTCAATGCCTTCTTTGCAAACCAGAGCACCCAAAAGAAGAGAGAGAACAAGGGGGAATGCCCTGCCCCAGAGGAAGGGTGGGATGGGGGGGAAGGGGGTGGGAGGGATACTGGGATCAGTGGTGGTGGAGAATGGGCACTGGTGGAGGGATGGGTACTCGATCATTGTATAAGTGAAACCCAAGCACAAAAATTTGTAAATCTACAACTGTACCTCATGGTGTTCCTCTAATAAAAATCCAAATAAATAAATAAATAAATAACCAAATGAAAGTCTAGAACCAGATGGATTCATAGTTAAATTTTTCAAAATTACCAAAGAACTAAGACCCATCGTGGGACCTTGAACGTAATTTAAAGTGGAAGATCACAATTCCTAAAATAAGAATGTTCTGAATTTGATCCTCATGATAGCATGGACCTCTGAGCACAGCTAGGGGTGACCTTGTTGCTCCTAACATTGCCAGGCTCCAAGGACCTCTAGAGTCTGGACCATGTGGATAGCTCTAATTGATGGTACAGGGTAAGATATGACTTGCATGCAGCCCACACAATTTTAATGTCTGGCATCACATATGATCCCCCAAGCAGTGCCAGACATAATCCCTAAATGCCAAACCAGCAGTAAGATCTGAACAGAGTTGAGTGTGACCCAAGCAAACAAAAATAAAAACATATAGCAGGGAATGACCCCTGTCATCTTCGCCACAAGTACTACTGCACATGGTTCTATTAGCACTGTAGCACTGTCTTCCCATTGTTCATCAATTTGCTCGAGTGGGCACCAGTAACGTCTCCATTGTGAAACTTGTTGTTACTGTTTTTGGCATCGAATATGCCACAGGGAGCTTGCCAGGATCTGCCATGCAGATGGGATACTCTCGGTAGCTTGCCAGGCTCTCCCAGAGGGGTGGAGGAATCGAACCCAGCTTGGCTGCGTGCAAGGCAAACACCCTACCCGCTGTGCTATCACTCCAACACATTCTTTAAAAAGATTTAAGAGGGAGGACACTCCCAAACACATTATGCAAAGTCAAAAGCACACTAATCTCCAGATCATAAAAGAATACCACATAGAAAATAAAAAACCACTGTTTCTAATAAGTATAGATACAAACATCCTCCCTCTAGCCACTCAGCTGTGTTGGGTCCTGACACCACAGATGAAGTCTGATTGCTAGTTGACCACAGACGTGTATTTTTGCACCACAATCAGAAGTGTGACTACAGAAGTGTGTGTTTGCACCACAACCGGTATGTAAATTCTGCAACCAAACTGATCACAACTCAGTGTACAAGCACTGCAAGGAAATGTGTAAGCAGAATGGCCAAGTGTGCAAGTACCACAAGCCAAGTGCATTTGACCCTGGTTATAGCTACAACAGCAACTACTGTAGCACTGTCCTCCCGTTGTTCATCGATCTGCTCGAGTGGGCATCAGTAACGTCTCACAACAAATTGTGAGATTTGTTGTTACTGTGTTTGGCATATCGAATACGTCATGGGAAGCTTGCCAGGCTCTCCGAGAGGGGTGGAGGAATCGAACCCGGGTCGGCCATGTCGGCTGCATGTAAGGCAAACAAAATTCTTACCCGCTGTGCTATCGCTCCAGCCCCAAGAGCAACTACAAAGGAAGGAAATTTTATACCTAGAGTCAGAGTATCCTGGCACCTTGGAACTCAACATGAAAGCATTTTGTCTATAAATAAGAACAAAAAAATCCTTTTAATTCATCTATTTTACATAACACTTTCCTGAATCACTGGAATTGGAAATTTACAATGTAGTCTCTGAGGTAATACTCTTAATGCGATCTGAAAATCAACATCTTTCATTGTCAACTAATATTTCCCTTGCCAAATGTGCTAACAGCTTGTAGTTTTCCTAAAATACAAGTTTTCCAGATGTAAAGTTTGGGAGTCAATAATTTTAAATAAAATCTTAAAGTAGCATGATACAGAAAAAAAATCGACTCCACGATTCTGTCCAATGCGTATCATATTCTATCAGTTATTATCTTCTCTGACAATACTCTTATTAGCTATATATAAGCTTAGCCTTTCTTTGACTTCTCTGAAATTGTAATTAAATTTGTGATATTTGGGAGACTAATATTCCTCCCAAAATTATTGTGATTTTAAATATATACTTAAATTTTCTACAACTCAATTTAATAGAAAATATTAAATAGATTATTTTCCATCCCTTTCTCTAAATTCCATTCCATACCAAAATATGCTTTGAGACATTCAGTTCTACTTAAAACAAATTGTCTTATGCACATCATGAATACATGATAACATGGATGTTAAAGGAAAAAAAGTCTAGAAAAGCGAAAGAGATCTCTCAGAGAACTGGAATACATGGCCAACATGTACATGGTCTTTGGATTGATCTTGTCAGGAATCCTGAGCACCACTAAGTGAAGAGCTGATAGACCCATGGAGACACAAAACAAAACAAAATGAAACAAAAAAAGAAAAAAAGAAAGATAGTATATGTTATTCCTGGATACAGCATATCAGAAACCAACTAACTCTTTTAAAAATGAAAGATATTAAAATTTTACTTTTCCTTTTGACAAATTGTTACTTTACTACTTTATTCATAAAAACTTGCTTCATTGTATCAACAGTATCTATATAATTTGGATCAAATCTATATGATGTGGGTCCATATCTATACCTGTGAGTTTCATTATAATTCTAAAAATCAACAATATTTAGTGACAAAATTCCAAATAATTTGCAATTTTACACAATCACCATAAGACTAACAGTAACTATCACAAAGCTTTCTACATCATACTATGAGCTACCGGGTCTATGAATTAATCTTTCCTTTTTTACCATTATCTGTCAACACATTAGACCATGTGTAATTTTTAACATGAGAAAATTTCAAACTCAGGAAGAATATTGCAATAAATTCCATGTCCTTACTTGGAGCCAAAATATCCCCTTAGGAAGTTCTATAACTTCAGAAACAAACTAAACGTCATGATAAAAGTACTATTGATTATGCTAATTATATATATTTACTGCCAGGAAGAAAATTTCAAAACAAAACATTTTTGATCTTGAAAAACTTAGTTCAAGCCTCAAGCCTCAAATTCCAGATGAAATATACTCATATTTGAAGTGAATCATTGAAACAGCAGTTTATGGTAACTACTACATTAGATAATCCTTGATTCATAAGATAAATTAAAGTTATAAATTATAAGAAGTGAAAATAAATTATTTAAATCAAATATCAGTTTCTTTATAGAATTTTCTTTGTCTCATGAAAATCCTTTACTTGGCATGATCCTTGTGACTAACGCTATCCTCCATCTTAATCGTGTTTTTCTACACTAAGATGCAAAATAAAAACCCAAACCTTTGAGTTAAGTAAAGAAATAATTTCTCTAAATAATGGAAATAGCCATGACTTAATACTGGAGACAACCCTTACTATGATTTGAGGATGTTACTTAAGTTTTCAGCACTTCTTCTATCAAATTAGGAAATTGTGTAATCAAATTCATCGTGGTGGTAAGAAATCAGAGAATAAAGCAAATAACCTGCCTGGAAAGAATCCGGTATGTAAAAGGTGATTAATAGCTAATGTTTACTTCTAATCATATCTCCAAATGCTCAGGGCATAAGCTACAGTTCTGGCAGATTAATGCCACACTTTGAATTTGATTTGGCTTTGAAGTGTGTTTTTAATGTAGCATCCCATTTCCCTTAATTCAGGCATTACATTGAACCCATTGTTTCTGATTAGGTGCAGTGCAAACGGAAGAATGCAAACGATGTTTTGATTTCCGTCTAGCAGAGAAAAGGAGAAATGGGCTCAAATTTACATTACATAAGATGATGCTGGTGCCATAAAATACATATGAGAATTCAGGTATATGGAAATTCCAGTGGACAGATGGTAAAGGGTTGACAGTGGGGGGGATTGGATAGTCACATCCACGGGGCGGGTTAGGGCCAGTTGCACAAAAGGTTCTACCCAGTAGGGTGCAGCAAGAAGGACAGAATATAATCTCCAAGAGGTTTCTGTATATAGCACTCTAAAATCCCCTCCTTGCACATATGGGGAGAGATAAGGTTAACACTTTCAGAAACATCATCAACTTAATATCCCTGAATAGAAGCGTCGGGGTCTTTAAAGTCCTTCTTTAACCAGAAGACAGAAGTTAAAATAAATGATTCCATATATCATCTTCTCCAGAATTTACAGCAAACGATCTGCAGCCCAATCTCGCCAGAGTGGAGGGAACCATGTCTGTCTCACGGAGCCCTGGTAGCTGTGGAGAAGAAGATCTCTTGGCACCTCCCAGAAGCCCAGTTAACAGATGGCCCACAAACGCAAAATTCATCAGGGCGATTGGCACTTCATTGACATGCACCGTGCAGGAAGGGACCTAAATATGCCCTCACTTGGCTGCCCTTTCTCTACAGGCATATTGACAGCACCAGAGAGAGAAAATTGTGTGAGTGCTGCCAAGGGAAAAGAAGATGGCCTTTCAAATCTAGGCCACAGCAAACGCCTGGGGAGGAAAATGTGGTGCCTTTCAAAGAAGCAGCATAGAGACGTGTGTCTGATTTCCACTAGGAAAGATTAGATCCTGGGGAGTCCACTCAAGGTTGGCTCACAGGCTAACAAGCAACACTTGAAGATGATAAGGGTGTCTAAGATCTCTGTAAACAAGATTGATATAGCAGATTTCTTTTCTTTTCTTTACTTTGGTTTCTTTACTCCTAGTTTTGTGCTTAGGAGATTCTGGAAAGTCTCCAAGATTTATAGTGCCTGGATCAATCCAGGGTTTATTTACACCATGCAAGGAGAGCACCTTGCCCCCATCACCCTCGTACTACCTCTCTGGCACACATCAGATACTGCTTCCATCTATTTTAGAATTCTTGAGTCAGTCTTATGTGGACAATCAAGTGCATCATTGTTTTCTAAGGTTAAGTAACCCTGGATGGCTAAAGTTGTTAAATCTTTGAAGTGTAATTTCCTTTATCGACCTACTTTGCAGAGGTCTGCTACCTTGGGCTCGTCAAAAAATTGATGAAGATGCATTTTTCCCTCAGATATTTACAACCCCATCATATTAATAATATTGCCTAGTATTTCTGTTTCCTTAACCAACTTGCATAACACATCCATCAAAAACACATATTGCTTACTCTTCGTATGTCTTTGAATATACCTGTATTCACAGCAAATAAAATACAGTATCAAACTGATGGCCTGTATTACAAGTAAATATCAAGTTTTAATGATGATATCTTATTATTAAAAGTTACTCTGAAACAAAAAAGACATTATTCTAATATTTATTTACATAAAATTTTGACTACTTTGCATTTTTAAAAAATTCCATTAAAAACAACAAAAAATTACACCCAACATACCCAAGGTCTCTTTTTTTGTTTGTTTATTTTATTTTTTTGCTTTTTGGGTCACACCTGGCGATGCATAGGGGTTACTCCTGGCTCTGCACTCAGGAGTTACTCCTGGCAGTGCTCAGAGGACAATATGGGATGCTGGGAATCGAACCTGGGTCTGCCGCATGCAAGGCAAACGCCTTACCGGCTGTGCTATCTCTTGAGCCCCCCCCCTCCCAAAGTCTCTTTGACATGAATTTTTCCTTAAGATATATCAAGTGAGTTATTTTATATAGACTTATTTTGAGAGCAAAGAATCTTGTTTACTGTTTTACAAGAACCTTGTAATTTTAGTTTAGAAACTAAAATGATAATGATATAGTTATCAGATTCAATATTTTACCCATTTAAGTAAAAAAATAATCATACTAGAGGGCTGTCTGATGGCAATTTTGACAAAAAATGAGTAGTTACTAATAATGGAAGCTGTTATATTGTTTCATGTCAGTAGCAGTTGATCACATAAGTATGAAATATACAGAGTAAATATTTTCATTGAATATTACAATGCCATACTCAAGAAAGATATTAACAATATATAATTTAATGAGATTTATATTATATTAAACTGTCCCAAATATAACAAGTGTTAAATAGTAAGGGATTAGGATAAGCACAAATAAATTTTGGTTAAGTAATAAAAAATATTAACAAATTATTTTATTTGTTGGAGCCACTTTTCAAAAGTACGTCATCTTTTGGGGCCAGAGCAATAGTACAATGGGTAGGGCACTTGCTTTGCAGGTGACTGACCAGGGTTTGATTCCTGGTAGCCCATGTGGCCCCCCAAATTTGCCAGGAATAATCCCTGAGTGGTAGCAAGGAATACGCCTTGAGCACTGCAAGTGTGGCCCCCGAAACAAGGTAAAAGGTAAAGGTAAAGGCCCTCCCGTTGATCGTCGATTTGCTCGAGCGGGCCCAGTAACGTCTCCATTGGAGACTTTGTTGTTACTGTGTCTGGCATATCGAATACTCTCGGTAGCTTGCCGGGCTCTCCGAGAGGGGTGGAGGAATCGAACTTGGGTCGGCCATGTTGGCCACTTGTAAGGCGAACACCCTACCCGCTGTGCTATCGCTTCTTAGTTGGTGGCCCCCGAAACAAAACAAAACAAAATATGACCTTTAAGTTGTTCACATAAATGTCATGTAATTGCTGAATAAGTTATTCTGCACTTTATACAGAAGACTTCCACTCCTTTGGAAGAAAGTTCTTGATTGTTTTCCCTACCAACTGATCAGCAAAGAGGTTCTTTAAAAAACTCAGACATGGCTTAGGGTTTTAGCTCTGCTGCATTTCAGTGAGGGAGGCTTTGATATCGCTCCACCCCATAGGACTGCCTCGATTTGGCTACGCTGAACCATGACCTGCTTCCTACTGGCTCATAGCTTACTTCTGAGGTAAAATGAAGTAATAAGCTGAACATTTAGACATTAGTAATCTAATTGACTTTAACTTCTCACTCAGTCTCACTGTTAACCCTAGACAGGATTCCAGAATACTCTAGTGTTTCTCACTTTTTGATACTGATGCCTTATAATTGGTTAATATAAAATAGACCTTGTACCTAATCCTAGCAGGGAACTTTTATTTCACTGAGCTTACATGGTTTTATTTGTGGGGATTTTTTGGGGGAGGGTGGGTACCAGTCTGAGTTCAGGGCTTACTCCTGGCTCTCTGCTTGGGGATCACTCTTGGCAAGACTCGGAACTATATGTGGTTCCAGGGATTGAACCGGGGTCAGCTGTATGCAAGGTAAGCACCTTGACCACTCAACCATCTCTCCACCCCCTTTAATGTTCATTTATGTATGATCTTCATACTTGAAAGCACTTTCACTTTGTAAGTCATCAAACCCAACTTGTTAATAAAAAATATTATTTATTTTACTCATTGAGTAAATTAAGAATGCTTCTCAGAGTAAACAAATTCCTAGCAGGTAAGTTCTACCTATTAAGAGTATAAAGAAGAGCTGTCCTAAAGAAGTTTTACCAAATATTAAAACACAATTACTTCATAATGTAGTATTTAAATATGGGTACCTCCAGCTAGGATCTTCTCCTCCAACTCTGCCATTTGCTTTCTGTAGGCACGTAAAGCTGCTTCTTTGAAAGAGGGGTGAAGTCTTTTTGGCTTTGTGGTTTCCACTGGTTGCTCAGGAATGTTTTGGTTTTCATCTTCTATTTCTATTTCATCCGAGATTTCATTTAAAGGTTCCAATCCCCCTTCGCTCACCAAATCATCTTCCTGCCCATCGTAACCCTCATCTTGTGGGGTTTCATAAGGTGTTTCATATGAAGGGTGATCATATTCCTGCACTTGTTCATCCGTTTCAGTGATACTGGTCCTGTTCTCTAGCTTAGCAAGGACTTGTTCCATCACTTCAACATAATCAGTTTCACTATCAATTTGCTCACTGTAGTCTTTCTCATCCTCTGCTTTGTAGTAATAGGGCTCTGTGTAGATGTCAGAGTCAAGGGTGGTACTTGATTCATTTGCAGTTGACTGGGATAATGTCCTAAATCTCCCCATTAAAGAAGAACTACTGTCTTCATACCCACTGAGACTCTGTGTGCTTTTGTTCCACACGACTTCCAAGGCTGATTTAGCCCTTTGGAGTGTAGATCCAAATTTTGGAAAGCTGAAAGCTTTATCAGAAAGGTCAATGCTTAATCGACTCTGCCAAGATTTGGGTGGAGCTTCCTCGGAGTCATCACTTTGCATTTCACTTTGACTCCGGTACATCATGGTCAACTGGTTCTGATTTGGGTATGGTTCTTTAGCTTCGGTATAATCATATTGACTGACCCATTCAACCTGTGGTTCATTATCCAGCCCTGGACATGGAGATGAATTGTCATCTTGGGTTAAATCACAGCTTTCAGAGTCTTCCTGAAGGTCACTGTGGCACTTCCCTGAGTCCTCCAGCTCTCTATTGGTAACATCTAGTTGTTGATCAGAGAGGCTGTTTGTTTCAAAATCAACAGTTTCCTTAACAGATGAATCCAAACCTAACTCAGCTACTTGCTCTCTGTTATCCCATTCCTTCCATGGAGAAAGGTCGTGTAAAGAAACCTGAGAATCGCTGTTATGACTCTGGCTTCCAGAGGCACACACCAGACTGTTACTCACTCCACGATCATCAGTTTCTGTGCTCACAGTTTCACTCTGCCCTTGAACACCCTGCCCAGCTACATGTGAAGGCTGATTCTGAGGACTACTAAATAAGGCAAAAATGCCCTCTTGTTTCCGCTGCCAAAGTTCCCAGTCTGAACATGACAGGAGGGAGATTCGATTAGTTCTAGTGAAAAACTGATTTTCTGAAAAGTCCTCTGAGTAATATTGGCACAATTTTGAAAAATCAGACTCAGAACGACTAAGATTAGCAGTGAAAAAATCACTCTGAGAATGGCAGAACAGTGTTCCATCTGTGTAATGAGCTCCAGTTTGCTGGTCCACTCTAGTTGAGTCTGGTGACTGTGAACCCTTTTTGTAATAGTTTGATTTATTTGAAGTTCTGCTGCTGTTAGTACTTTTATTCTTGGATCTAGCACTGTGTGATTTTGAACTTGACTTGGAAGAACTTCCCTTCATTGGAAACTCAGACTTGGAAAGCGTGGCATAGCTGTTTTTGTTGAGATCAGATTCCAGCTCTCCATCACTATCATTTTGTTGCAACCAATTAGTCTTGATTTTGGGTTCTGGAGTGGACAGTTTTATATCCATGCTTTCATATGTCTGGGAGGATGGTATTGATCTCTCTTTTCTTTCTCTGATATCATGAGCAAGAATATCTGTGGAGATTCCAATGCCTGTTCCTTTAAGTTTATAGGATTTCTTTAAAACAGAATCCCGTTGTTGAGGAGTTTCAAAGTACACAAGAATGGGCCGAGGTTTTGCATTGGGACAGTCCCGCTGATGCCCTATCCTCTGAGCAAATTCAATTTTAATAGCATTTAAAGTGTCTGAAAAGCCCAGCTTGTCTACTAGAATTTGGTACACCACACTTTCAACATGCTCAAATCTTTCCTCCGGCACGTTTAAAAATCTTAAGCTGGTCTTGCTGCCCATTTGACCTAAGCGTTTAATATAATCATGGATGTCTCTAGTCTCTCTTCTAGACTGGATGAAACCTGTTCGAAGCTGTTCAATCTCACTCTGCACAACCTCCACGCTGCTAGATATCTCATCAATGGAATGCTTGAGAGCATTCACATGCCCTCGCAGTTCAGAAAGTTCTACTTCTATCTGACTTATTCCCTGAAGTTCCTTAAAGATCATTTCCATGACATCATGCGTTTGGCTAATGCAGCCAGAGGAACTGAATCCTGGCTCCAGGGCATTTGTCTTTGAGTGGCGGGAAGTTCTGTCCAAAGATTTGCTTCGGATTCCCCAAGTTTTCTTCATTGTGCTCAACTCTGAATCCGAGGAGACACACTCTTGACTCTTCTTCCATTTCCTCAGCTTGCGCAGTGCTCCTAGTTTTAAGCTGTGGAGCGTGCGCTCCCCATCAGAGCTGCCCTCTGAAGGAGCCAGGCTGCTGGAACTCTTTCTGTTGCGTCTGACCGGCATGGTGGGCGGGGGTAGTGCCTGCTTTTCAGTACTAGTCCTTAGTTCACTTAGTGATTCTGAATAGGAACTCTCAATTGAAGATAACTCTTGGAGCAGGTCCTCATGATCACTGTTGGTTACATTAATGTTCTTCTTCAGGCCATTGGCAATAGCTACTCGATAACTGAATGTCGGTGAGAGAGAAAATTCTTTATTAGCTTCCACTTCTTTAGTAGAGAAGTTGTAAGTAGATGAACACTTTGCAATTTTCTTTACAGTGCTTTTCAGGGTATTAGAAAATTTGGGGGGTTTGGTTTTAGCCTCCAGAAGGAAGTCCTGTTCCTTTTTCTGTTGCTGCCACTCTTTTTTTTTGGTTGTATGGCCCAATTTCTTTGTAAACATTCCTTTGCAAAGTTTATGTATGTAAGGTAAAATCAAGCTCTTGAAAAGATTAGCCACCATGGAGGGCAATGAGTGCAAGCTTTTCGACCCCAAAGTAAACAAGGGATCAGGATGAAAATCTGTAAATCCAAGGCAAGCATCACTGTTCAGATGTTCTGTGAATCACTGAAAACAGAAGTAAAGGCGGCTGTGGCTCTACCACAATGTGGGTGGCCTGAAACAAAGAGAAGCACATCTCTGCTGCTGAAGTATATTCCTTCCTGAAGGAGGGTTCTCATGGTTTTCTCTCATTTCCATATAACTTCAGGAAGTGTCTGAAAGAAAAGTGAAAATCTCTATCAGCATCCAAGTTGAGATTCATTTGCTTTCCAGCACTTTCCAAAATTATTCCAGGTAAAGAATACATAAACATTTGCAAGAGTGAGCAGGGAGTTACCTGAATTGCAAATGGTTTTGAAAATAGTTACTTTCACAAAACAACCAGTTTAAGAAAATAAGTACCAAAACTATGACTAAATTATAATTTTTCTCCTAATCACTTATTGGTGGATACAATTAAAATGATATTGAGTGCCAGAGAGATAGTACAAGGGGTATGTCACTTGCCTTGCAAGCGGTCAACCCAGGTTTGATTCCCCAGCATTGCATATCATCTCCTGAGCACTGTCAGGAGTAATTTCTGAGTGCAGAGCCAAGAGTAACCCCTGAGCATCACTGGGTGTGACCCAAAAGGCCAAAAGAGAAATAAATAAAATAAAAAATATTGAGACAGATGATTATTTAGAAAATAACCTGTTTAAAATGACAGATAAACTCAATAAATTATATTTATTGCATGATATTACCATTTCCATTTTTGTGGCTTTGTTTTATTTCTTAAAATTCCATTTACTTATGCAAACATAGAATCAGTGGAGAAGACAAATTCAATAGTAATGAATATTACTATAGTTTTGACTAGTAATAACAGACAAATAAAATAGTATATCTCCCAGATACTGAAAATTAATTTAACAATATTGATCTTCATTTTCTTTTGCTAATTTTCTCTCTTTTCTACACATTCAATGGTTGACAAATATGAGAATGTCTCTTTTTGTATTTGTTTATTTGCTTTTGGGCCACATCTGGTGGTGTCCAGAGCTTAATTCAAGTTCTGTGCTCAGGTATCACTCCTAACACTGCTTGGTGGACCTTATGGGGTACAGGAATTGGGTAAGATTAGACTATGTGCAAGGCAAGTTACTTAATCCCTTTAATATCTCTCTAGTACTCTGGAATTTCTTAGTGATTAAAATAATAATAGAGGAGTGGGACAAGGACTGTGCAGACCCGAAAGATGGAGCACTGAGATTTTCAAGACAGTGTCGGCCCCAAGATGGCAGTGTCTCCAAACTACTAATGCAATCTGCAAGACTATAATATTCGGACATTTCAGGATAGAAAGTCAGAGGGTGTTCTCTCTTGAGCTGTGGATGCTGAAGCAGCCACCAATTAATACCTCCCCTCACCCCCCACATACACACCATCATACCCCATTAGAATCATAAAATATCCTCCTATTCGGTACTCACTAGGGCAGCCTCACCACCCCAACCACAATAGGCCAATAGTCCGTTAACCCCTACTCAAATCAACATTCTCCCTAAAACACAAAAGCAATGGTGAGTGCAAATATCCAAACTGTGAAGGTAACAACGGTAAAACAATGCAGAAACCACCAGACTTAGTGAGAGAAGATGCTAGCCTAGATGGTACAACAAGTAATAATGAACTAGAAACTCTTTGACAAGGGATTTAAAATAGAGTTCATAAGGATGTATGAGGAAAACCTAGAAGAAATGAATAAATGAAAAAATTCCTGGGTTACAATAACTTTCCAAAGCTGACCAAGAAGATTTGGAATACTTGAGCAGACCTATAATCATCAACAAAATTGAAATTGTAATTGAAAGTCTTCCACAAAACAAAACTCAGGCCCTGAAAGATTTACTAGTGAACTCTTTCAAACCTTTAAAGAGGACACACTGCCAATCATTTTCAAGATGTCCGAGGACACTGAAGAAGCAGAAAGACCCAAGTTTCCATGAAGCAAATACCACCTTCAGAGCTGATAGAGATACCACAAAAAAAGAATATTTCAGGCTGACCTACCTAATGAACACAGATGCAAAAAACCTCAACAAAATGGTTGTAAATAGAATCCAACAATTCAAAAAAATCATACACCATGACCAAGTAGGTATCATTCAGGAGATGCAAGGATGGTTTAACATTCTCAAATCAATCAACATAATGCATCAGATCAATAAAAGAAAAGATTTAAAATGATGCAATCATAGCAATTTATGTGCAGAGAAAATATATGACAAGATTCAACAAGCATTCTTGATAAAAACTCTCAACAAAATATTGTCAAAACCATCTACCACATGCTCATAGTAAGCAATATCCTCAATGGGGGAAAAAATAAAGTCTTTCCCCCTAAAATCCAGCACAGGAGAAGGTTACTCATTCTTGCCACTCCTATTCAATATGGCACTGGAAGTACTTGCACAACAGTTAGGCAAGAAAAAGTTATCAAGGGAATCCAGATAGGAAAGAAAGAACTCAAGCTTTCATTATTTGTAGATAACATGATATACTTAGAAAACCACAAAGAATCTAGGAAAAACTCTCAGTAACAATAGATTTTTATGGTAAAGTGGTAGGTTACAAAATCACTACCTAAAGTCCACAGCTTTTCTGTTTACAAAAAAAAAAGAAAGAAAAGAGAGAGATTAGAAAAACAATCCCATTCAAAATCGTGCCTCAGAAAAACAGGTATCTCAGAATCAGTTTAACTACAGAGGTGAAGAACCTATAAAACAAAAACTGAAAAACATTAATTCAAGAAGTAAAAGAGGACATGATAAAATGGAAACACATTTCTTGCTTATGGATTAGAAGAGTTAACATTGTCAAAATGGCGATATACTCCAACACATTGATAAAGATGCAATGCAGTCCCTATAAGTATATCCAAGCCATGATATTTTTTTTCTTTTGGGGTCACACCCAATGATGCTCAGGGCTTACTCCTCGCTTTGCACTCAGGAATTACTCCTGGCGGTGCTTGGGGGACCATATGGGATGCTGGGAATTGAACCTGGGTTGGTTGCATGTGCTACCCGCTGTGCTTATCACTCCTGAGGCAACATCTTCCTTAACTTCAAACTGTACTACAATGAGGTAGTAATCAAAACAGCATGGTATTGAAATAAAGACAGACCCACAGATCAATGGAACAAAGATGAATATCTTGTCACCAACTCTCAAATATATGATTACCTAATATTTGATAAAGGAGTAAGAAATACTGAGTGAGGCAAGGACCATCTCTTTAGAAACTGGTGCTGGGAAAACTGGGCAACTGCATGCAAAAAAATGAACTCAGACCTCTTTCTAACACCAGCCACAAAAGTCAGATCAAAATTCATCGAAGACCTAAATATCAGACGTGAATCCATAAGATACATGGAGGAAAATATGGGGAGAACTCTCTATGACATTGAAGCTAAAGGTATCTTCAAAGATGAAACATCACTGACCAAGCAAGTGGAAGCAAAGATAAACAAATGAGATTATATTAAAACAAGAAGCTTTTGCACCACAAAAGAAACAGTGGCGAAGACACAGAGACAGCCCACAGATTGAGAAAAATTATTTACCCAATAACCATCTGATAAGGGGTTATTATCCGAAATATATAAGGCACTGGTAGAATTTTACAAGAAAAAAAACAATCCCATGAAAAGATGGGGAGAAAACAATGAACAGAAACTTTCTCAAAGAAGAAATACAAATGGCCAAAAGACACATGAAGAAATGCTCCTGCTTGCTAATCATCAGGGAGATGCAAACAAAAACAAACAACAACGAGATATCATCTCACATCCTAGAGATGGGTACACAGCAAAAAGAACAAGAGACTCTAGTGCTGACACGGAAAAAGAGACTCTCCTTCACTGTTGGTGGGAGTAGTCTGGTCTTTTTGCAAAACAATATGGGAATTCATCAAAAACTATATATTGAGCCTCCATATGACCCAGCAATACCACTTCTGGGAATATGCCCTGGGGACTCCAAAACATGAACATAAATGCCATTTATACTTCTATGTTTATTTCAGCACTGTTCACAATAGCCATAATCTGGAAACAGGAGTGTCCAAGAAAAGATGACTGGTTAAAGAAACTATGGTACTTGTCACATGCTATTCATTATTAATTATATCCTACAAAGGAATGCAGTGATTTTGTCTCTCACTTTCTGACTTATTTCACTCAGCATGATACTCTTCATGTCTATCAATTTATAAGAAAATTTCATGACTTCATTTTTCCTAATGGCTGCAATATGAGACTAATATCCAAGGCCATAGAAAACAGAGAGCAGGACTGATCAATGGTTTGAAGCTTGCACAAGAGTGTCTTGGGGACAAAGGCCAGTTAGGATAGGAAAGGGACAGTATGACAATAATAGCTGAAATGATCATTTTGGAAGAAATTGAGTGTTGAAAGTAGGTAAAGGGATATTACCTGATAACCCTTCAGTGTCTGTATTGTAAACCATAATGTCCAAAAAGAAGTTGGGGAGGGGAGAGAGAGAAAAGTGTGTTCCATAGAGGCAGTCAGGGGGTCAACGTGGGAGGTGAACTGGGGACATTGGTGGTGCAAAATATACACTGGTAAAGGGACAGGTCTTGAAACATTATATGACTGAAGCCCAATTATAACAACTTGTAACTGTGTATCTCACTGTGATCCAATTTAAAAAAAAAAACATTTTTTTTTCAAAAAAGAAACTATGGTACATCTACACAATGGAATAGTATACAGTTGTTAAGAAAATCAAGTCATGAAATTAGCTTATAAATGGGTGGACATGGAAAATATCATGCTTAGTGAAATGAGTCAGAAGAAAAAGGACAGACATAGAATGACAGCATTCATGTAAGATGTAAAAGTACATAATGACTAATACCCAAGGACAGTAGAAACAAGGTTCAAGATTGGTCCATGTTTGGAAGTTTCAACTACTGGGGGAGAAGACAGTTGGAATAGAGAAGTGGAGCACTATGACAAAGATGGTTGGAAATGAGCATTCTGGATAATAACTGCATTCTGAAAGTAGGTAAGGAAACCTATGTGATAATCTCTCAGTATCTGTATTGCAAGCAATAATGCTGAGAGAGATAGAGAGAGAGAGAGAAAGAGAGAGAAAAAAAAGTGTCTACCATAGATAAAGGCTGAGAGTTGGGGGGCGGGGAACTGGGTACATTGGTGGTAGGAAATGGACACTGGTTTTAATCATTAAATTTGACAATGGGATACCTGAACTTAGAAAAATAAAGTTACCTTAGATTTTGTGACAATAATAAAAATGCATAGGAAACTATACCTGAAAGTACATATAATACATCTAGTGTTAAAATGCCATGAACTGGAGAGAAAGACGCCGATATAGTCAATTGATAAAGTCCTGGGGAAGATGCAATAAACCCATCCCTAGAATTATGGTTTGTGATATAGATGTTGAAAGGTCATGAGAATTGGTCTTAAGCAGGAAACGTGCCTCTTAAGGAGCTGGGGGATAAGACATGGAGGGGACAATGACTGTGGTAGAAGAAAGCTTCAACTGGGAGGAGGATATGGTACTGAAAGGTGGTAAAATTTTGTGTGACTGGTGGGGGGGCAAAGTTAAAGGGGGGCATTTCTGGAGGGAAGTGAACAATGAACATTGGTGAAGGGTTTGGTGTTGAAACACTATATGCCTGAGATCCAATCACAAATAACTGTGTAATTTCACAGTGACTATTTTTTTTTAAAAAGCAATACATACTATTAAAGATAAAAGCAAACTGAGGCAGGAGCATAAAAACATAAAATAATAAAATAAATTAAAATAAAACCATCCCTGAAAGTACATGACTCCACAGAGTCGCAAAGAAGGAATCAATGGGTTGGAGCTATAGTACAGTGTGTGGGGCTCTTGCCTTGCACGCGGCCAATCTGGATTCAATTCCTGGAATGCCAGGAGCAACAGTAGAAGTATTTCCTGAGTACAGAGTCAGGAGTAAACCCTGAGTATCGCCAGGTGTAGCCAAAAACAAAACAAACTAAAAAATAAATAAATAAATATAAAAGAAAATGAAAAATATATATTTACCACAAATAAAGTGTTCCTGCAGAGAATTACGAATTGTATGAATACAATGCAGCCTAATCTGATGTTTTATAATAAAAATGGCACACACCTAAATAAATGTTATGACCGAGTTTTAAACCCTATAGGAGAAAAGGAGAATGAAAAGAGAAGGAGAAAGAAAACAAAGAAAAGTAGAAGAAAGTTTACATTAATTTCAGTGGTTCATTTATATCAAGTAAATAGAAGTTTTATTAACTAAATTTTGTTAAATTGAATTCACTATTTTATCTTTAACACTTATTACAGACTAATTGTGGTTGCTGAATCATGCATCTGTATACATAACCTATTTAATTATTTTAAGAATACATCATAAGGGAACAGCAGTAGCACCACAGGAAGTCACCACAGAGCCGGAGGTCTCTCTGGGCCCCATACTGAGCCAATATCACCGGGCACCCCAGATGGAGCAGGTGCACTCTCCCCGCCCACTCCAGATGGAATTCTGGTGATCAAGAGCTTCCACAAGCGAGGCCCAGATATGCGGGTTCCAGGATTAAGTCTCCAACCCACAGGGCGGCAGTGGAATCAGGCTGTCCCTCCCCAGCTCCCCATCCACTAAGCACACTTGCTGTCACACCCACAACCTGCCTCTGGGCGGCCATCTTAGCGCACAAACAGCCCTGATTCAGAAACTCCCAGTTGAATCCCAAAATGGATCAGTGCCCTATAGAGATGTCTCTGGAACCCAACCATTTACAATCTTAGAATTCCAGAAGCGTGTGGCCGCTTCTGTGGCTTCGTGACCTCTCATGATATTCAAAATGAACAATGGAAAATAAATTATCTAGTACCTGCCCCTGGCAAGCAGGCTTGAATGGTGGTAGGAAAATTCAAGCAAAATACAATACCCAAAAGTAGAAAGAGAGTATGAGAGAAATTGTCTGCCATAGAGTTAGGGTGAGGACTGAGATGGAGGGGGTGGGGGGGGAGATGGACAACGGAGACATTGGTGATGGAAAATTTTCACTGGTGGAGGGATGGGTATTCAATCATTGTATCTCAAACATGAAAGCTTTGTAACTGTATCTCATAGTGATTCGATTAAAAAAAATGAATACATCATAAACTGCATATAATTTTAGGAAACCAAAGACTACAACTTTATTCACAGGGAAAGTTGCCAATTTCTCTTCATTCAAACTTTACAGGGACTTGGGAAACAAAAACTCTAGCCAGAAACCAAACTTTACAATAGAAAATGCAATGTAAAAAGAGATGTAGAGGAGAAACAATTGACTCTAAAGAAATCTATGTCTCCTGGGTTTTATTAGCTGTCAGAACCTAGTTCTTCTTGTCTGAAGCAAATTGTTATTCATTAACAATTACAAGTCATGTCATATTTTCTCCTAGTAAACATATCAAGAATTTGGCTTCTGAATTAAAATTAGAAAACACGTGCTGTACTCCTTATGCAACCTTTCCTTTGTGAAGAATAGACATTCAATAGCTAAGTAGCTATAGGTAGGTAATTTTTTTCATCTAACTTTGACAAAATAAACTATTCTACTTAAGTCAATACGCTAGTTCTCTCAGATGTAGAAAACTGATACTTTTAATTTTTCCTTTAAACTTTTTTATTTTCCTTTAAACTTTTTATTTTTCCTTTCTTTTCCTTTAAATCTATCAGTGATTCTGATGTTATTATAAAATTCTGTCTAGACCTCCTGAAATGCATTACTAGTTTATAACTATTACTCTAGGCAATTGTTGTTGACAAATTTATAAACAGGAAAATTTAATGTGAATTAAGGAACTGCCTCAAAACACACAAAACCAAGGGCATATGTATATTGTTTATGTACAGACTCACTTGCTCTACGTCCAACCACATAGAATAGTTCATTATTCTCTGAGGGCTCCGTGTTATTTCACACCTCAGGAACTTTGTATTCTCTCTACCAAAAATGTGTCCTTCATTTCCAGCCCGTCTTCTCCAAAAATTGTGTTTAATTTCCAAAGTCATTTATCTCATGAAGACTTTACTTCTCCTTCTCTGGGACTTTTTCTCTCTTTGACATATTTTCCTACAACTAGTTCATAGACAATTGTAATTCTTCTATTTGTAATCCTATTTCTGTCTTCATCCACTGTATTTTGACCTCTTTAGGAGCAAAATATTAACATACCATAGATGGAGAGTTGGGATATACCTTACCTGCAAGCAGTTGGCTCTGGTTCAGTCTCTGTCATGTTATACGGTCACCTGAACAACACTAGGAGTAAAACCTTAGCTCAGTCTGGTGTGATCAAAACCCAAACAGAACAAAACAATTTTTGACTTGTCCTATTTTTAGCACTATAACTCAGAAAACGTAGATGTATGCAATAAATGCTTCCAGAGGAAATGTTTCAAAGAGTCTTAAGTTTCAATTACTCAACATAATTTCAAAAGTTTCTAAATATTCCTATACAATGTACAGCATAACGCCTATAGTTAATATTGTAGCACTGTAGCACTGTCTTCCCATTGTTTATCAATTGATTTGCTCGGGTAGACACCAGTAACATCTCGCAACAAATTGTGAGACTTGTTGTTACTGTTTTTTGGCATATTGAAAACCTCACGGGGAACTTGACAGGCTTTGCTGTGCGGTTGAGATACTCTTGGTAGCTTGCTGGGCTCTCCAAGAGGGGCGGAAGAATCGAACCCAGGTCAGCCACGTGCAAGGCAAATGCCTTACCCTCTGTGCTAGTTAATATTATATATAATAAATCAATGTTGAATACTTAAATTTTGGTAACAGGATATATAGATTCTATTAATTTTTCATATCATAATAGAACAATCATTGCCATCATCATCATCACTATTATCACTAATAAAGGAAATGTTGGAGAAAATATTTGGAGATGAAGGATATGTTTGTAACACATTTTAGTGATAGTTTTACATGTGTGTTCTAATCTCTATACTTGTAAACATTACAATAATTAGCTTACATTTCAGCTATATATATTAAATATTTTCACCTAATTGTGCAAAATTAAGCTCAATCCAAAACTGACTTGTTTTCCTGAACTACTCATCGTATTCAATTTCATTACAATTACATACTTTTCAAGACACAAAGTCTTAATTGGCATGGGGGTGGGGCACAGGTAACTGTAGTCTGTCCTGGCTCTGTGCTCACGGATGTTCTGGTGAGGCTTGGGGACCATATGAGAAGCCAGGTTGGCTGTATGCAAGGCCTAGTCTTCTAGACCTCATGACAAAAAGTCTTGAAATGTTCCAGAAGTAATTCTAAATTTCATATGATCCTTCCTATCCTCACACTCTTCTCATGTGTTACCTGATTTTACTTAATAATTCACCGGTTATACATGCCATAATTTCTCATCTGAACTACACAATTGAATCCTATATAGGTTTGCCTCTCCCTAATTTGATTCTTCTCTCTTACTAAAGCTAATATATGCTTTTTAAATTTATTTTTGTTTGGTTTTGGCACAACACCCAGTAGTTCTACTGACTCTATACTCAAGGATCACTCCTGGAAGTGCTCAGGGATCATTTTGGGTTCCCAGGATAAGACCTAGGTCAGCCAGCTACACACAAGGCAAGCACCTGACATGCTGTACTAGTGATAATGCCCCCAAATTTATACTTTAAAAAGAATTAACCTTAAAGCACTATCTTAGCAATGTTATTTTCAATCATTCTCTCAAGCATATCTGCCAGTTACCTTGAGTTAATAGCAGTTTCCTGACTATCATGTCTTTGCCTCACACGGGTCCTATTTCTATGCTGTTTGTTCCCTCTATCTCGATTGGTTTCCCATTCTCCCTATACTTACTTTTCTCTTATTTGGATCATGGCCATCTCTAGGGCATCTTTATGTCTTCGATCCAGCAGGGAATACTTGGTCTAACCTCCCGAGAGTCCAGAACTCTCTCTGCTATGCTTCCCCAGTGCTTTAACTGGATTTCTGCTATGTTCACACTCACAACACAGTGATGGTTTGTGTGAAATAAACCATCTATTATTCTATACATCTATATATCTATACATCTCCCAAGTATGTGAATTTTAAAAGATTGGGTCATTTTCTATACAGTTTTAAATAACTATGTTGACTGCTCTATAGTTGGCATAAAATATTTGTTGGACAAGCCAAAACTAAATGTACAAATAAAAGGGTCAAACACTAATAAGTGTTCTAAAATTCTAAGAAATCATTTTAAAGCTCCTTTGGACCTTTAAAGATGCAGTATAAGCAGAGGCAGCACTGACAGTCATTCATGCTAAGTACAAATATGAAAAAAACATCTAGGTTGGAAGAATTTGAGGACTAGAGAGAGAAGTCTTAGGGTGGAAAAAATAGAGAGATAACACAAAAAGTTTGCATTTGGTGTTGATGAGTAGATATTAATGATTATTGGTTTACTATGTGATTCCTCAGACTGGATAAGTCTTAGAAAATGAGCAAGATAGAAAAAAGAGTCAAGGAATCCTACTAGGTTGGAGAGTGAAATGAAGAGCAAAGGCATTCTTTAAAAGTTATTAAGTGGAAAATTATTAGAACTTTGGTGGTGGATGTGGTATAGTGACCCTATCATTATAGATAATGACCCTACCTTTTAAAATTCACATACTTGGGATATGTATAGATATATAGATGTATGTTACTGAAAAAAATATTATTTTAATGGACATAAAAGAAAATATACTCAACAATAAACAATGTTTTTTTTTAAAGAGAAGGGTTTTTGAAGTAAAGAAAGGAACTACGCACAGCAAATTGAGGTGTGGAAATTCCAGCATGGAATACTGGAATTTGAAGAAGTATGATGCTGTCCCCCTAAAAAGCTAAAGTGTGGCAAGTCGATGTTAACAATTTTTTAAAAAATACTACGTAAGTGAAGCTGCTTTACAACTGTATGGAATAATAATAATTTTCCAACATTTGACTCATCCCAATTTACTCTCTCCTCTCTGCCTCCCTCTCTGTCTGTCTTCCATATTCCCATCTGTCTCTCTAGATCTCTATATCTTCCCTCTCATCTTTACATGACTGAGAAATCATCTCATCCCCAAACCAAAGATGTCCTAGCTGTCTGGAAGCAGAATTATTGGCTTTCAAAAGTCAGCTCCGGAAGTTCTTTTAGACACAACAACCAAAACAAGGAACGAAGCTGCCACATACTTAACATCTGTTTATGTTGCATACCATCAAATCACACCAGTTAGTACTAATTGATACTCTCTGTAAAAATACATGTTATTATTACTTGTATTTTTTTAATGTAGGACTACTGTTTATTTACACTTATTTTATAGATAAAACAAAAAGATCCGGGGGTCGTGTGCCAAGCAAGCAGCCACAGCGAATTGGAAGACTATTTCTCAGCTAAGGTGCCCAATGAGCACCTAGCCAGAGGGGAAACCTGCAGTGTTAGAAGTGTGCCAGATGTGGGACTCTAACCATGCACCAGCACCAATGCGGCCCCTCCCCCACAGGTACAGAAGTGGCCGGGGGGTGTGGCCTCTGGGCAGCCACTTTTATTTTCACCTTTCCCAATGCTTTGGACTCATATCTCAACTTCCATTACCTAATTCTTGCAAAACCAACTGGCTATCCCAAACACATTAGGCCAATTGTCCACCAGCCTATTCCAATAAAACTGGCATTAATACTGCTAAAAGGGTGTTAATATTCCTGAAAGGAAAAAAGGAGATCACTATCCACTGAGTTCATCCAGAATTCTCTCTCCCAGGGAGAGGGGCACACTGATAGTGAAATGGAGGGGTCCACTTTCATACTACTACAACAACATGAAGAAACAGTGTAGATCCCCACCACAAGGACTGCATGAAGGAAAGAGCCCAGAAGCCTCAACAGGGGATACCCAGAAATACAATCTCTCCCTTAAAGAATTCAGAGATGAAATGCTTATGATGTTCAATGAGCTCAAAGAAACGATGGAATGGATATACAGTACATTAAAGGAGGATATGAAAGAAACACTGGAACCGTCAGTCAATAAAATATAGGAAAAATGAGGGCAGAAATAAGAAAGCTACAAACAGAATTGTCACTAATAAAGAATTCTGTAGATGAAATTAGAAACTTGTTCCCATGGTGGGGGGCAGGCAGGAGGAGTACGTTGTTTGTTTGGAGATCACATTTGACTGTGTTCATGGCTTACTCCTGGGTCTTCACTCAGGGATCACTTCTGATGGAGCTTAAGAGACTGTGTGTGATGCTGGGAATAGAATCAGGTTAATCAAATGCAAGGCAAGAGCATTGTTCACTGGACTATCTGTCTGGCCTCTACAATTCAACCTTTTTGATAAAAATAATAAAAAATAATAAGCATACTTCACATGATTATTTTGGGAGTGAGATGAAATGAGTTGTAATGAATATATGCAGAATTTTAGCTTATAGAAAGGAATAAATCTTAGTACCATGGCTTCCTGTCACATTTTAAATCATTCAAAGATTTCTTAAAGAAAACATTTTTTGTAATATTTTTGTAATATTATTATTTCAATTATTTTTACTGTAGTTTAGGTAATACAATTACAATAGTGTTAACTTTTATGATTACAATAGTAATTATAATTACAATAGTACAATAATTGCAATAGTAATCATAATTACAATAGTGTTAACTTTTATGATTTTGATAGATAAAGGATTTTGATAGACAAAGATTTGATAGACAAAATTCCTGCATCTTCACCACTACCAAAATGCCCAAGATATTCTACCACTTGGGTCAGAACGATAGTAACGCAGGTAAGGTTCTCACACTTAGTTGACCATGGTTTGATCCCTGGCAACCCATATAGTTCCCTGAGCCTTATTAGAAGTGAGATCTGAGCACAGAGTTGAGAGTAAGCCCTGAGCACTGCAAAAGCAAAAGTAATGACAATAATTGCACTGTAGCACTGTCCTCCTGTTGTTCATCAATTTGCTCGAGTGGGCACCAGTAACGTCTCCATTGTGAGACTTGTTGTTACTGTTTTTGGCATATCAAATACGCCACAGGGAGCTTGCCAGGCTCTGCCATGCGGGCAGAATACTCTTGGTAGCTTGCTGGGCTCTCCGAGAGGGAAATCGAATTTATATATATATATATATATATATATTTATATATAACAAATATATTATACATAATATTATATTAATTATATTAAATGTAATTAATGTATTATTAATTATAATAATAAACAAAATAAAATTTAAAGGCTATGGTTTATAGTTTTTATAACCTTTGAGTTGTGTAGTCTTGACTCTTCACTCCTCAGTTCCATCTTTCACCTAGGAACTCCAGCTTTATCCCCTGAGGTTTTTATCCTGTATCTAATACTATCTGCATAATCTAATCTCAGCTCTCAGTCTGATAAAATAAACTCACGGCTAGCTGATCCTTCATTTACTGGGAGTTTCTACTATTGTATTTTAGTTTATAATCATCACAGCCTCTTTCTAGTTTTTAAGTATGCATTATGAGCACAATGTTTTCAAGCTTCACATAATAGTCTTACTTTTTTTTCTTTCTTGCATTTGGGCCACATCTGGTGGTGCTCAGAGCTTAGTCCCAGCTTTATGCTCAGGGATCTCTTCTGTCAGGCTCAGGGGATGTTATATGATGCCAAAGATAGAACCAAGGTCAGAGCTGAAGTGGCCGTAGGCGAGGAAAGTCTTACCTTAGCTGTACTATCCCTCTCACCTCACACTTTTGGGGAAAAATAGCATAAAATCTGTGAAAATTATGTAGTTTAAAATGGTAGTCATTCCCCACTAAGTTTGGTGATAATAGCTCTGCAGAACATGGCAAAAATAAAACAAAAAAAAATCTCTGCTTCTCAATTCAACCATATTTTAGTACATATCCTTGACTGGGACTTCTTAAGCATTTTCCACTTTGGAGTCCTTTTCTCCAGAGCAATCACAATATGTACTAGTTGAGTGGTACTAGAAACACCTCAGATTCATCTCTTTGTTTGAGTCATCTTTCAGTTGTGTTGCTCAGAAATCTCTTACTGTTTCCACATTTTCCCATAAACCCAATTTTAGTTACTCTGTCACAGTTTTAAAAGCTAGATCCAGGGGCTGGAGCAATAGCACAGCAGGTAGGGCGTTTGCCTTGCACTCAGCCAACCCGGATTCCATTCCCAGCAACCCATAAGGTCCCCAGAGCACCGCCAGGAATAATTTCTGAGTACAAAGCCAGGAGTAACCCCTGTGCATAGCCGGATATGACCCAAAAAGGAAAAAAAAAAAAGAAGCAGATAGATCCAATCTGATTACTAGGTTTTTTTAATTTTTTGCTTTTTGGGTCACACCCAGTGATGCTCAGGGGCCATTCCTGGCTCTGCACTCAGGAATCACTCCTGGCGGTGCTTGGGGAACCATATGGAATGCCAGGGATTGAACTCAGGTCAGCCACGTGCAAGACAAATGCCCTACCCGCTGTGCAATCGCTCCGGCCCCTCTGATTACTAGTTTAAAAGAAAGGAAATATATTAAAGGGAATATATAAACATAGTTCCCTGGCATCTGTTCATCAGGAAAAGTCTTAATGAATTGAAAAGTGACAGACAAAGAAAATTTCCATAAGGAAAGTGCAATAATCATAATTACAATAGTAATTATGTAATTACTATGTAATTCTTCTCTGCACGAATGGCAGAGAAGAAAGCTAACCATATGCAGGAGCCAGAAGAGATCAGCAGCAGTAAACACCGGCTAGCACTTGATTCAGTTACTTTACCAAGGAGAAAAATCAGGATAGCTAGAAATGGAAGGGAAAGTCACCTACCCAGCGAGGCTCCAGGAAGGAGTAGTGGAGTATTTAAATGTGACACGTGATGGGAAAATTAATAGTAGCACTGCACTGTAGTACTGTCTTCCTATTGTTCATCGATTTGCTCGAACGAGCACCACTAACGTATCCATTGTGAAACTTGTTGTTAACAGTTATTGGCATATCGAATATGCCACGGGGAGCTTGTCAGGCTCTGCCATGAGGGCGGGATACTGTCGGTAGCTTGCTGGGATCTCCGAGAGGAATGGAGGAATCAAACGCGGTCGGCTGTGTGTAAGCAAACCCCCAACCTGCTGTGCTATCGCTCAAGCCCCAGGAAGGAGTAGTGGAGTATTTAAGATGTGACACGGGATGGGAAAATTAATAGTTAATATCAATGAACATTTAACATCAATTCTCAAAAAGCATTTTTAATATTGTCTTTATGTTGTGTATCTACATAAAATATATCATTTGCATAATTTAATGATCTCAGGGATGACTGAGTTAATGAAAATTATTGAAACAGTAGCATGGAAAATACTCTTTTATTACTGGCAGTCGATTATCAGCTACACTTACTTGTGCTCAGAAATCATTCCTGATTCTGTGATCAAGAATAAGTCCTGGCATATTTAGTGCCAGGAATTTAATCCTGGAGAGTCATCTGCAAGGCAAGTGCTTTACTCCATATAAGTATCTCCAGTCCAATGCGCTTATGAACTATTATTTATGCTTTGCCTTTATTAAGACAAAAATTAAATATGCATATTAAGTGCTTGCCCCCAAAAAACACAAATGCAAATCTCTATGTTTAAAGATTTATAAGCCACTTTGTATCTTGGTAGGGGTGATCTATGAGATCATGCCTAAGGGAAGAAATTCAAAAAGCTACAAAGGAGAACAGACCAAAAATAACAGATACAGGAGTTTGAAATAAGCATCTTTTGCTTATTGGGTGGCCAAGTCCTAGCCCTAATACCAACAAGAGGGCACAGCTCATGAGGATGAAAACTATGTCTGCATCAGTGATGACAACTTCTACCCACACATATGCACAGCAGTACTGAATCAGGACCTGGTCTTTCCAGGTGAGCCATTTGGAAACTAGGGTTATTCTAGACCTAGACTGTCTGTTATGTGTGCATTATGTGTGTTTGTTATGTTGTGTTGTGTTGTGCTGTGTTGTGGTTTAGTTTCTCTTTTTGTTTGGGGACCACACCTGGGTGTATTCAGGCTTCCTCTTTATTTGTGCTCAGGAATCATGTCTGGTACTATTCAAGAGACTAGGTGACTCTGGGGATCAAACCAGGTTTAGCTTCATGAAATAAAAGCACCTTAACCCTGTACTCTCTCCCCAGTTCCAATATAGTCTCAAAAATCACAATCACTCCTTGTTTTCAACAAAATTAGATATGAAACCCCAATAATATAATTGATGAAAAGCAAAATCCCATTGGTGAAGAGAAGGGGACAGGACTAGATATTCACCGTATCCTGTAGTTACCACATCGCTGCAGCCTGCTTAAGGAGAGTCATTTAAACAGTGCTAATCCACAGCACAGCAGGAAGTCAAAATTCCAGAAGGTCCAAACACTTGCCTGAGTTCAGAGTGGAACTAGGATAAAATTCATCTTCTTGGCCTCTGCCCCCTTCCCCTGACAATCACACCCAGGGATTCACATCCTCCAACATTCTCTTCTATGGCAATTGACTCTCTCCTTCAATAATTTTACCTACGGTCTTCTTCATTCTTCCAATAAGTGTGCTTTCTACAACTGTAAAGCCGTTCAATATTAAAAGAGATTTTTGAGATAAAATCTTGTGAGCAGCAAAATGAATAAAGAAAGGGCATGGAGGAAGAACATCATTTGAAGGGAAAAATCACGCCAGTTCTATTATTTCCCAAGTCTTCTGCTCAATCAAGCAGGTTCAGACACAGACCCATTGCTGAGTGGCAGGCAGGGGTCAGATCACTAGGAGGACAAAATGCCTTCTCTGACCTGTGCTACCTAATGACTTCAAGTTATTGCATTCCTTTTTTTTTCAATGTAGGAGTACGGTTATTTTTTCAGCCATTGATTAAGCTGATTGAATTGGGCATGAAATTCACGTTACTTTTTTTAAAATTATAATTAGATATCCATGAGAGAAACCATTACAAAGCTGTTAATAATTGAGTTTCTTTTTTAAAAAAAATTTATTAGTGAAACACCATGAGGTACAGTTGTAGACTTACAAATTTTATGCTTGGGTTTCAGTTATATAATGATCGAGTACCCATCCCTCCATCAGTGCCCATTCCCCACCTCCAGTGCTCCCACTATCCTCCCACCCCTCCACCCCACCAACCCACCCCACCCCTGTGGATAAGAATACCCATAAAATTCTCCAAAGAAATAGATCAAGCACTTTTGAAATTCATATAAAACAACAAACGCCCACGAATAGCTAAAGCAATTCTTGGGAATAAGACATGGGGAGGCATTATTCTCCCCAACCTCAAACTCTACTACAAAGCGGTAATAATTAAAACAGCACAGTACCGGAAGAAAGCCAGGGCTGCTGATCAATGGAACAGGGTGGAATATCCGTACACACAACCCCAAATGTATGAACATCTAATCTTTGATTAGGGAGCAAGAACTGTGAAGTGGAACAAGGAAAGCCTCTTCAACAAATGGTGCTGGCATAGCTGGACAACTACATGCAAAAAAAATGGGCTTAGACCTCGACCTAATGGCATGCACAAAAGTCAGATCATAATTGAGTTTCAGTCATACGATGATCCAGCACCCATCTCTCCACCAGTGTTCATTTTCCAACACCAATGTCTCTCGTCTCCCTAATACCATCCCCCAACCTCTCACCCCGCACCCCAGCCTCCCTCTATGGGAGGCACTTTCCTTCCTGCTCTCTTTCTCCTTTTCCTTTTGTGCATTATGGTTTGTAATACAAGTGCTAAGAGATCATGGTGTTTGTTCAGGGCATTTGGTATTTTTATCAGGATGGTAAAGCTGGAGTGGCTTTTCAGATGAGTAGCAGCTTTGGGGAGTGTACATGCCAAGGCTTCTGGAAGGATAGGGAGGTGGGGGGAGGTAGACTATCCTGACCCCAAG
Organism: Sorex fumeus; assembly: GCF_029834395.1. Lineage (NCBI taxonomy): Eukaryota > Metazoa > Chordata > Mammalia > Eulipotyphla > Soricidae > Sorex > Sorex fumeus. The sequence goes on along the minus strand of NW_026606086.1, from coordinate 10,631,988 downwards.
AAAGTCTGGAGATTTCAGTCACAAAACTCGCACAGCAGAATTTTCAACAGATTCTATCTTGGTGAGGTTCATCCCAAGACGGTGGAGTCAGACTGAGGATATGGCAGCGATTTTGGATAGTGGAAGCAAGAAGCTGCCAGGGACTCTGCTTGGGCAGGCACCGGTCAACCTGCCGCCTCTGATTTACCCCGATCTGTTCAATCATACACAAGTCTAAGCTTAAATGTAGCTTTTGATCTCTTTCAAGATTTATTTATGGGTCTCTGAAGCAAGATCAGCAGTAGGGCTTACGTGGTTGTGCTAAAGTTAGTTTGTGAGGGTGACTGCCAAGTGTTTCCATGAGTATTGGAAATCTGGGTGGGAGAGTAGCCCATCCCAACTCCGAGAAACCCTGGAGATTTCAGTCACAAAACCCAAATACCAAAATTTTTAGCAGATTCTATCTTGGTGAGGTCCATCCTGAGGCATGGAGTCAGGCCACGGGTATACTGGCAATTTTTGGATTGTGTAAGCAAACAGCTGCCAGGGGGTTTGCTTGGGTGGACCATGAGGCCAACCCAACCCCCTCTGATTTACCCAGGTCTGTTCAGTCATGTGTGGGTCAGAGATTAACTGTGGCTTTTGATCACTTTCAGGATATATGTATGGGTCTCTGAAATAAGGCCAATAAATGAGCTTGTATAGTTGAGCTGGAGGTGGTTTGTGGGTGTGGCTCCCACATACCTAAATTCTGGCCTTTTAATTTCTTGGTAAACTTTGTCCCAAGTTGTTGGGGTTCAGCCAAAGGCACAGCGGCAATTTGGGAGTATCAGGAAGCCTGAAGGCACCATCAGGCTGCTGATGTATTTGACCCACAGGTAGAGGTTGACCTTTTGGTATCACCATACCCCTGGAGTTACTACATTTCTAATAGAAAATGTCGACAAGGTGTTTAACATGAACATCATTAAATCTGTTCCTTCCAAACAACCTCAACTGACAAAACATATTCCTCATTTTAATAACAAATCATGAGACTCAGAATCCTAGAAGATTTACTCAAGACTTGCTCAAATGTCAAGAAGTGGTCTTGCTGGGTCATATGGGAATTTTCCACTACATGGATGGATCTAAAAGTCATCATGCTGAGTGAAGTCAGTCAGAAGGAGAGGGACAGATACAGAAATGAGCTCTCATAAGCAAAATATAAAGAAACATAGTAAGGGCGTAATCAATGGCCAAGAACATCAGAACTGGAGAACTGGTTCACAGACCTGAGTTTGTGGGGGGCATGAGGTGGTGGTGGATTATTCGATGGGAAGGTCCTGCCAAAGACCAGCTGTGCACAAGGAGAAAACTGTTTTACTTCTCCATTCTTTGTTTCTTTGATGGACAAATTGGTAATAGTAGTGGTTTCCTCATGCTGCCTTAAGGATTGGGTAAGAAGTAACTGAAGCAACGCCTAGAACATCATAAGTTTTCCTAATTGCTAAAACTGTTTCACAAATAAATGATAGCAATATCCACCTGAGTAGATACTTCCTCCTTTTTGTCATCATAAGAGCAACACAGAAAAACCCATAACAATGTAGTTGCTCTTTTGTGTTAACTTATACTAATGTATTTTATTTGTTTTTTCTTTCATGTTATTTCCAGCTGTGCTCAGGGCTTACTCTTGTTTCTTTGCTCAGGGATCACCCCTGATGGAGCTCAGATAACCATAAAAGGTCTCAGAGATTTAACTCATGTGGGTTGTGCTTAAGGCAAAAACGTTACCCGCTGAAGTATCTTTCTGGCAACTTAAACTGCCCAATATATTTTTTTTCAAGACAGTGAAATGCACTAATTCTAGTGATAGGTAAGAAGATAAAAGTCTTTGATTTTGTATGAGGGTAAAGTTCTCTCTTTAATAAAATTGCCAAAGCAATAAAACAGAAGGAAGGGTGATTCCCTTGCCTGGGGCAAACCCAGGTTTGATTCCTGGCATCCCATTATGGTCCCCAGAGTCCACCAGGAGTTATCCCTGAGCACAAAGCCAGGAGTAAGTCCTGAGCACTGCTAGCTGTGGCAAAAAATAAATATATAAAATAAAATAAATAAAACACTATGTATTCTAGAGGAAGGATAAGTAAGTAAAGTAAAGTAAAGGCCCTCCCGTTGATCATCGATTTGCTCGAGCGGGCCCAGTAACGTCTCCATTGGAGACTTTGTTATTACTGTGTCTGGCATATCGAATACGTCACGGGGAGCTTGCCAGGCTCTGCCGTGTGGGCGAGATACTCTCGGTAGCTTGCCGGGCTCTCCGAGAGGGGCAGAGGAATCGAACTCGGGTCAGCCATGTTGGCTGCGTGCAAGGCAGACGCCCTACCCGCTGTGCTATCGCTCCAGCGAGGAAGGATAAACAAAACATAATTATTATACATATTTTTGTTATTTATAAGACATTTTAACATTTCTGAACTAGAATGTGTATCCACACTTTTTCTTTTCCTATTTCTCTCTTACCCCAGCAAAGCATTATTTATATCCAAACTCATAAATACAGCTAGAGGATCTTGAATTCTTTATTTGCAAGTTGGATTTTAGATCCAGGTCAGGCAATACCTCACTCACCGTAGAAGTCTGCCTCTTGAGGGCTGGAGCCATAGTACAGTGGGTAGGGCACTTGCCTTGCAAGCAGCTAACCCTGGTTCGATCCCCAACACCCCTTATGGTTCCCCAAGCCTGTCAGTCATAATCCTTGAGCACTAAGCAAGAAGTAATCCCTGGGCCCAATCCAGTCTGGACCCAAAACAGAAAAAAGAAATTTCCCTTTTGGCCTAGCAGGAGTTCTTCCATCTGTGTTCTTCCATCTGTGTCTCGAGCATATTTCAACATTACAGACACATATTCTCTCTCTCTCTCTCTCTCTCTCTCTCTCTCTCTCTCTCTCTCTCACACACACACACACACACACACACACACACACACACTTCATTTACTGATCACATTGGATTCTTTAGCAGTGAATCAATAGGCTCCCTCATTTTTGCAACTATTTTCCCTAAAGGGGATATTATGGTAATGTTTTACAACTAATTGCTATTCAATTAATTCTCACTCCAAAAAATAATAAATCGATTTACAAAATTCTTCATATCATTTCAGAAACTGCTCAACTAAAAACAGAACTTAAGCTAGGTATTAATAGTAAAGAAAGGGAAAGTAACCTTCATATTCTTTATCTAAAGTTAATACCCGACATTCTAAAAGAATAGGTGACTGAATGTGACCTATTTAAAAAGTCCAAATGAAATACTATTTCACACAGATTAAAATCATCACAATTTAAAGTTTGTACACCAAATTCTTGAGGAAAACATGGAATAATTACAAATGTTATATATATTACAGAGGGATAATATAAAATAATCAATTTGGTTTTTGACAAATACCCAAAAAGTCAAACCTACATATAAACTATGACTTATTAATTTAATTCATAAATATTATTTACCCAAGATAATTGAGCAATAGTTTCTCAATAAAAATTATGTAAGCTTTTAATGAAAGTGTTTTTAATAGTAGTAAAAAAGTAGGAACCTGCTCATTAAAAGGAGAATAAATTTAAATTAATTAAAATATAACCTGCTCTTTGATAGTGGAAGTACCATGCAACAAATAATTTCATGGAATACAGAAAGATGATTTGGTTAAATGTCGTATGAGGAGTTGGAACGATAGCACAGGGAATAGGGAGCTTGCCTTACATACAGCCAACCTGGGTTCGATTCCTGGCATCCCATATGGTCCCATGAGCACTACCAATAGTGATCCTGAGCGCAGAGCCAGTAATAGGCTCAGAGCATTGCTGGGTACAGCCAAAAAGCAAACCAAAAATTTTGTATGAAAATTATCTCTTGTTTTAGTCATCACATTTAATAGCATTACAAAACATGAAGAACACACACAAAAAATAATTTGCTATAAAATCAAACATACAAGGGTCTAAGCAAGTTTGGAAAACAAGTAGTTGTTTTGACACCCAATGTCATCATAGAGACAAAATCTCAAAGTTCTCATGCCTGTTTAAAAATCTTCTAGCTCATACAGTCTCTTCTAACATACTGAAGTCTAAACATCCAGAGGTTTGCAGATCCTCCGCTGAAACAAACACGTATGTGCAATGCTAGTGTTTTCATCACATATATTTCCTGAGCACCTTATCCCCATGTTATCTTTCCAGCACTCTTGCTCACATCTTTTTCTCCACTGTGCCATTAACATACACACACAAAAAAAAATAAACGTGTTTGCATCTAAGCCTATTGAAAATTAAGAAACAATATAGGATTTGAAAAAAAAAGACAAAAACTACTTTTAAGAAATAAACTAAAGACAGACTACATCTTTCAGTGATCTTCCTTAAATAATCTTCTAAGCATAGAGGTAATGGGTGATTTAGTTTCTGGTTCCAGGCCAAGGTCTGGAGCCATTTAATCTGAACAGTCAGTTTAAATAAATATTATTCTTTACCAAAAACAAAACAAAACAAAATCCTCCCAAAGCCCTTCACTAACTCTCTTCCTCTTTGAACAATTATTAGCATCCCCTTCTAACTACCAAACCACTGTGTATCTTTTTATTTGCATTAATTCCTAGTTGCAGTTGACCAATTTGATTTACATGATAATTAGCATCTCATATTGGGTCTTTTCAGATTAATCTTCATTTCATAAACTGTAGGGATAGTACAGTGGTAGGGCATTTGCCTTGTGCGCAGCCGGCCCGGCGGAGCTGGATTCGATTCCTCCATCCCTCTCGGAGAGCCAGGCAAGCTACCGAGGGTATCTTACCCACACAGCAAAGCCTGGCAAGCTATCCATGTCGTATTCAATATGCCAAACACAGTAACAACAAGTCTCAAAATGGAGACGTTACTAGGCCCGCTTGAGCAAATTGATGAACAATGGGAGGACAGACAGACAGTCATAAGCTGTAATACTTTCTTAAATATCTCAAATTTTAAAGCAACCAACATTTTCTTAGTTTAACTGAAACCCTTGATCCCGCTTCATTTATTTGTTCCAAAGTTCTAATTAAGTCTTTCTAAAGAAAATAATCTTTCTTTTTAAAAAACAATTTAAAATTATAGAAATAAAATAAAATTATTTTAACAATTAAAAATAAAATCTATTAAAAATCATTTAAAAATTATACATAAAGTTATGCTTTTCTAACTCCCAAAATATTCCAGTAATAATTATGCTTACATTAAAAAACATAAATTCTTTTGTTTCTCAACACAGTCTAATAGCCTTGATTATTGATATGACTTTCTAGTTGTTCTTCTCACCTCAATGATCATGTCTACATCTTGATGTGTCCTTATTTTATGGTAAAAGTCAGAATATTAAGTTTTAATGAATGTTGTTCAGTATGAAAACAGGCCCAACTAAGATGCATAATTATTATCCTCTATCTTACACTTAAATGCAATTATCCTCACACAATGGAACCTCATTTGATTCCAACTCTCAAGTGAAAATCAATTACTTATACTTTAAAGCATGCGAGGTGAATGGGTGTGGCACTTATAACTAAAATTAAAATTTGTGTCTCACTATACAGAGTGGTAATTCCATCTCTTTCCTGTACCAAATAGTGTTTTAGAAATAAATTCATACAGTATTTCCAAGATGATATCTTTTAACCTTTTCAGAAAATGAACAGCACATTTCAGATATGCCCAGTAATGGGATACTAAATAATATATGCTAAATCTGTTTTGCTTAAAACTAAAACATGCTTAGCATCAGCCAGCTTTTATCTCAACGAGTAATTGGGAATAAATAAGCACAACAGATGTAGTTGGTAAGAGTTGATGGACTGCAAAAGAAACTAAGACAGCAGAATAGGATTGTGTATCTACTACTGACAACAGGTGTAAGTTATATAAAATATCTATTCAAATTTAAATTTTCCAAAGTCCCTTCTCACAACGCAGTGAAAGTACTTCCATTTTCCCATTGAAGTTATGTTATTCAGATGCTTGTACTTAACTTGTTTTATCTGATCTTCTAATTCAGAAGCTTTTCTTAAAAACAGCTATAAAGACAAAATTCAGAAAAATGCTATGGAGATTTGGGAGACTATCCTTCTCACCTAAAAACCACCATCTGCTATTATATAACATAATTTAAATATATAATTTAAATATAACTTCTTTACAAAGTTGTTGAGAATGCCCGTTGAGTAAACTTTTGTACCTTAAGAGGAAGAAGAAACTAGAAGCAATATACCAGAGAACATATATGACCTGTGTATCTTCAATATTAAAGTCAAAGTCACCAGTACTTGTACTCCATCCTTCCACTAAAACTCTACCCTCAGAATGAGTGGGGACATATGGTATGGCTGAGAGAATTGAATGCTGAGAGCATTGAATTCATTGATGAAGCACATTGCTGAGTCACTCAATTAGAACTTATATAATCACAAATTGTCTAATCTTCTCTGGGGAAGCCCATATTGAAGATTAATAGATATGGGTGTTTGACTACCAAGCTTTCTAGTTTTAATACTAGGGCCTGTCATCCCACTATCAGCATACCCCATGGTGTTAACCAAGTTCTCTGTTGCAAATGCATTGCAATCAAGCACCTCCCTCTACTTTATCCTCAAGATATGCTACATAGATCTACATAATCTTTTTCCAGAAAATCTAAAGAATGTTGTGATTGTTAAGAAAAGGATTACAAATAATGACATTTTAATGGAATCCTTTCTGTTGGGTTGGAACAATGATTTAATAGGATAAGATTTGAGAAATCTCTAGGGTAGGGTAGACTGTAATTCTGAAATTGATGAGATGTACTCTAGTGGTGGACCATGGTGGGATACCACTGGAAAGGTATGATACTAGGAGTACAATGTCTCAAGGTATGAAGAACTTGAGGGGAGGAAATAATGGTAAGAATGAAAAATAACAGCTATTGTTGAGATGTCTTGATGGAATAAAGAGAGAAATGAGTGGCTAAGAGAATTCAGTCATTAGTTTAAGGAGAATGGATATCAGTGTCAACAGATAAGAAAGTCCTCTTCTCTTACAATGGATACAAGAGATCCAGGAACTAATCATATGAATTTCAAAGCTCTCGAAAAGATTTAATTACAACTTAGGCAGGTTAGTTATGCCAACTTAGGAGGGGAAATGGACCGTGAGTCAAAGATGTGGGATAAATCACTTGAAACTTTTAAGTCCCCTGTTCTCCACCAATCTTCTGAGACCGACAAAATGGTTCTTCACTACTAGTAACTACTATTTAACTCTAACTTGGAAGAATATCTATGAACCTTGTCATTGATCACTGTCACTGTCCTCCCGTTGTTCATCGATTTGCTCTAGTGGTCCCAGTATCGTCTCCATTGTGAGGCTTGTTGTTACTGTGTTTGCCATATAGAATACATCAAGGGTAGCTTGCAAAGCTTTGCTGTGCAGGAGAAATACTCTTGGTAGCTTGCCAGGCTCTCTGAGAGTGATGGAGGAATTGAAATTGGGTCGGTCAGGTCGACCACATGCAAGGCAATCGCCCTACCACTGTGCTATCGCTCCAGCTCCTTGTCATTGATATTTGCCAAAAATACTCCCATGAACCTCCAGACCAATAATTGCAATAAAGTCTTAAGGTAATCCAATTTAGTAAAGTGAAATGTGTGAAGAGAAGTAAGAAACAATATTCTGGGGAAACTGCAGGACCTCACGAATATTTATGTACCAATAAGAACTTGAAAATGGATTCATTTCTATCAACTAAATCATGAGAATCCTAGATGAATAAGAATATATTACCTGTCTCTATCTTTGTAAGTTAAACAGGGAATTTTTGCAATGGAAGGGCTCATCTATTAAATTTAATTCTTTGCAGGGACTATGGGAGATAGAATTAACACAAAATGATGGTGTTTCTTAGAAGCATGGAAAAAAACTGCACTAAGTATAAATAGAAAGGCAAACAGTGTAGGAAAAGGCTCATAACTCTCAAGTCTTTGAATGTGCTAGAGCAGATACACTACATAAATCCAGAATATTCACTAGCCAAAAATGCTCTGTGGAGGATAAAGCATTTACCCATGACATAAATAATATAACTAGTTTCTCAATGGCATCACTGAAGACCTCGTGATGATTGTATCTTATAGAGCAGGAATTTTACAGAACAAGGCTCTGTGCACAATGGAAGTGATATGATCCTGAAACTGCTGAGGTAAGATTTAACTGCATAAAAAATGTAGGACCTATTTCATAATAAACTGTAATACTGAAATGACAACCAAGATACAATTTTGGGGCACAGGGGAGTACACCTGGTGGTGCTCAGAGCTAATTTCTGGCTACTCAGGAATCACACCCAGATGTGCTCAAGGGACAATATGTGATGCTGGAGACTGAACTCAGGTCAGCCTCATGCAAAGCTGTATGCCCTGCATGCTGTACTCTTTCACCAGCAACCAAACATGCCATTGAAAGACAGCTATGGAGATGATTCTGATGGATGTGCACTCCTCCATGGATATTAATTTATAAAAGCAAAATAATCATGATATATTATTAAGATATTGAGAACTGGAGCGATAGCACAGTGGATAGGGTGCTTGCCTTGCACGCAGCTGACCCGGGGTTCAATTCCTAGCATCCAATATGGTCTCTCAAGCACCACCAGGAGTAATTTCTGAGTGCATGAGCCAGGAGTAACGCCTGTGCATTGCCCGGTGTGAACCCCTGCCCCCCGCCAAAAAAAAAAAAAAGATATTGAGAACAAATTTTCCAATGACAAAATAAAATTTTTATTCAAGTCTTAGCTAATAATCAAATTGAATCCATTGACTCAAGCAGAGGTAAGATCTCAGATATACACTCCATTTAAATCAGAACAAATAAATGTGCTAATTGTCATAGTCCTTTACTAAAAAAATCTACTTAAATAACCATGTGCATTTTTAAAATGTACAAACATTTTTAGGACTTTAAGATATGAGTATGGGTTAACACTGACACCCATTTTGTATCATCATATTTTAAAGAAGGAGCATGTAAGTTCAGATACTACATACAGTCTTCAATCAGAACTCTTAGGAGTCTCACAGGTCTACAGAATGGCACAGTGATCGTTTCTTCACATTTCAAATCAATATTTAAATTAAACACACACAGCCGTTAACAAAACCTTTACAATTATTTGTTGTCCCATGAGGCAAGAAAGGTTTCATTGAGATAGGCCAAAAAGTGTTCAGTGGTATATATATGAGCGACAGCAACTCACTGGGTTAATTTCTTAGGAACCTGTAAAAGTTGTGGGCAGGAAAATATATATCAGTGAAATCTAGGGATGAGGCATGTGATGTAAGTTAAAAACAATGTTTCCAAATGTAAATTTTTTGTGTCACATATTTTAAGGGGCACCCAAGAAAATATACCAAGAAAGTGACAATAGATAACCAAAGAAACAGAATTATTTGTTCAATTGTGTTTGACATAAAGATTATGTATTGACTCAACATCATAATATCCAGGTTGACACAGGTACAAGACGGTCAACCTACCAGTAAGAGAATAGCACTGAGTACTGATACAATTTTTTTCAAAAGATCTGCTACGTGGTAGCAATTTATCACTTTGAAATTCAGCTTTGAAATTTGAAATATTTCATTTTAATTTCATGAATACAATTACAGGAATGTGGCTTCCTGTCCCCAGACCAGTGGGGAGAAGGACAGTGTAATTCACTATAATGGAAGTACAACAGTGGAGTTATGACCGTGGATAACTCTGGTTTGATGTTATAACACAATCTCCAGAAGCTTCCAGAGAAATTAAAATAAATACATGACCCTAGAAGACATTTCAATCATTAGAAATTATTCTTCAACAGGATAGTTTAACATACTTCAAAAGACAATATGTACTCTAAATATATGACTACCACAGATATTCCCAGTAGAGAAAATACATGAAACTAGGAACCAAGACATTATATGATCATTAACTTAATAATTATTCCTCTCAATATGCCATTCAGAATATTTGTACTTCTTACCCCTACAACCATGTTCCCTGTGATTACAGAGCTCTCAAGGCGGTATTTCTTCTAAACGTATACACAGTGAAAGTACCCTAAAATCTTTTACCCTGACATTCTATGGATTTCTTTAGATATCTGAAAGGAGAAATTAATTCTAATAATTAGAAGAATGTAGGGCTGGAACTCTACAAAACTCTACCAAAATAACAATAAACAGTGTTTGGCACTGTTCCTTGCCAAACATTCCATGTACTGTTCCTTGCCAAACAAGATAAGCTACTGAGGAAACTCTTCATAAGAGTTTATTCAGTTTGACAATACATGGATAAGAATGACAAAATTACCAAGAGCTTAGATTCCCTCAGAGAGAATAATCTGGGAAGGTCATCAGGCAAACCAACTTGACCTGCAGAAGTGCTAGACAAGGGTAGCACTGCAGCACTGTAACACAGTCCTCCCATTGTTCATCGATTTGCTCGAGTGGCCACCAGTAACGTCTCCATTGTGATACTTGATGTTACTGTTTTTGGCTATCAAAAATGTCACGGGGAGCTTCCCATGCTCTGCCATGCTGCGCGATACTCTTGGTAGCTTACCAGGCTCTCCGAGAGTGATGGAGGAATCGAACTCTAGTTGGCCGCGTGCAAGGCAAACGCCCTGCCTGCTGTGCTATTGCTCCAGCCCAGCCAAGGATAGACGATATCTAAAATGGGAGGTATACAAAGGAGATGACCTGCTGTGATCTGGCGAGTAGGAGCAATTGTAGAGACACTCCAGTTCACACAAAGAGCCTTCCTGAAAGAGTCCCCAGGAAAAGAAACTAGCAGCCAGTCTAGATGGTATTAACTTGTCATAGGAAGAAAGTGGGTTTGAGTGACAGACAGGTAGACTGTAATGAATGCCATGCTGTCATGCTTTTGGGACCAAGGAAAAGTTGCCCCCTGAGGATGGCAGACAGCTGAAAGGAATCTTGACTCCTGGGTGGACACATATTCCTGTTTTTCCTTACTACCTCTGACTGTGCCATGGGTTTTGCCTTCAACTCATGCAACATTGGATCCAGATCAATAAAAGATATTTATATTCACATCACAGAGATAGGCATGGATAAAAAGAGCAAATCTATGAGTTGCATTTAATATTTTCTCATTTTTCTCCCTGGCACTACACTATTAATTGTGACAATGATTCTCAAAGTAAAAAAATAATAATAATTGTACTCTACAATTTCTGTTGTAGAAAATAAGAAGCAGCAACCTGCCACAATTTAGAATCTTGCCTCAATACCACAATTCTAGAAAGTGTTCTACCTACATCTGGACACATAATTTGAAACCCCAAAGGCTTTGATTCTAAAGGTGTCAAATGATATCATGATATTATATTCCCTAAAATAGAAAATGTAAATTCTATGGTGAGTTAATACACAATTTAAATTTAAAACACTTGCTTATTCTTCTGAATATACTGCTGACTGCTAAATAAAAGTTTATTAAGTATTCTGTATAAATCTTTCATCGATGAATTGTACAGAACTTTAAAAAATCATTCTTTTTGGATTATTATTAAAAATAACAACTACAAGGCAGCATCTCCACCTCAAAGCTGAGCTCGGATAGGAAATATTTCTTTAAATCAATGGTTTTCTAGAATCTAATTGATCTCTTATCCTGTTGATTTATGTTGTGAAGCCAGTACAGAATTACTGAGGTTGAAAATACAAAGTTTGTGAACTAAATAGATTCCATTACCAGTAATGTGGCGTCTGTGGTGACTTTTGGTTCCATTTGCTATCTTCTCTGCCTCCAATGTATGAATTCTCAGGTCTTCTCTGCCCCACTCTAATTTCCAGGAAAGAATCTAATGTTACATCTGACATCAAATAGTGTACATTCCTTTTTGGGATATTTGTTAAAATGTTTGAGTAATAATTACAAAGCTAATCTAGAAGGAAAGATATCCCCTCAGCAAGTATTAATACTTCATAGCCTTGAAATTTTACTGATAAACTATTTGCTACTCTGACCACACTTAACTCATTTTCCTTGAAACTATTTTACATTCGCTAGAGATTTAAACTTTACTAGCCATAGAACTGTAGGCCATTGTTTCTCTATTTTGAATATTAATTTTGCATGATAGAATATTCTTGGCTAGCAGTTTGTATCTTTTTGTTAAACATATGTGTCATTCCACTCTCTCCTAAGCTATGGGGACTCACGTGAGAATTCTGTTAAAAGTCTGATAGAACTGTCTTTCTTGTCATTTTCTATTTTATTTTGAGGAGCTTTTCAAACTGTGCTTAGGGAGTTGAGAAGCTAGTCCTAGTAATGCTTGGTCCTCGGAGCCAAATAACTCAGTCTTAGGGTCAAAGACACAAGGCCTGCAGTTCCAAGGACCAACAGGGTGACAAAGGACAGTGGTGGGACCTCCAGAGCTCTGCCTGCCAATGTGTTGTGGAGATCAAACTAGGGTAGGGCTTATGTAATGTCTGCACTCCTAAATTTTTGTTTCATTTTAATAAAAACCCTCAATATTTTGTCTTTGTTGTTGACTTTTGACAATTGCAAAATGCATATTGGTATAACTGCTTCCAAGTCAAGAATTTGGGTGTCCTCTATACTTCCAGGATATGGTAGATTAGTTATTTGTTGAGATTTTGGAAGCTTTTTATTATTATTTATTTGAATAGAATCTCTATTTCTTTTCTTTTCTTCATCTTCTGAAATGCCTTTTAAAAATCTTTATATTTAGTAATAATGAACTAGGATATTTTACATAAAACATTTATTTATTTTACTCTAAATCTTGGGCTGGAGCGATAGCACAGCGGTAGAGCATTTTGCTTTACAAGCAGCCAACATGGCCGACCCGAGTTCGATTCCTCCGCCCCTCTTGGAGAGCCCGGCAAGCTACCGAGAGTATCTTGCCCGCAGGGCAGAGCCTGGCAAGCTACCCGTGATGTATTCAATATGCCAAACACAGTAACAACAAGTCTCACAATAGAAATGTTACAGGGCCCGCTCGAGCAAATCGATGAACAACGGGAGGACCATGATGACTGTGATGACTCTAAATCTAATTTTTCTCCTCTTCCATTTGAATCATCACTGTGATTTTATTTTCAATACCTGATCGTTTTTTCTTTACAAGATTGAATAGACTCCTGATTCTCTTTGTGTAATGTTGGAATTAAATCACTGTCTTAAATTCTTGGAAATCTTCAGTTATTTTAAAGACAAATTCCTGTGCTAGAGACTTTTTTACCCTGGATGTTCTTATTTTCCTTTTATGTTAAACTGTTAGTGAATTTAAAGTTTATCAAATTTAATGATACATTTTTACCGGATACATTGCCCCCGAGCCTGGCTGTTCCTCGCCGAGGCCCCTTGGAGGGGAGCGGGTTGAGCTTTCCTCCCCGCCCCGACCAGGGCTACGGCAGCCGAAGACCTCCAGGACCAGCCACCACCATGCTGAGACCACTCTCTGCACACATGAAGGTACTGGCAGAGGGACAAAGCCACGCGGGTTCCGGGGCTGAGATCTCCAAGCCTACTCGGACTGGAGTCGAGCATCTTCCACCCAGATCCTCCAAATCCCAGTAGGCGGGGATCACACCCACGACCTGGCCCCCTGGCGCCGTGTAATCCCATCAACGGCCAAGACCCAGAGACTATAAAATCCAGCTCCCGGAACCGCGCGGCCACGAATACGACATTTTTTTTTATGACATCTTATTATCTCATTCCTACTTTGGACAAACTGGCAGGCTACCAAATGTAGCCTGCCCACAGGTCAGAGTCTGGCACACTCCCCGTGGCGTACCAAATATGCCAAATACCAGTAACAATGATGGGTCTCATTCTCCTAAAGAGCCTTGAATATAATCTCAGGGCTAGAATGAAAGAGACGTTACTGGGGCCTGCTCGAGGCAACCGGCGGATAACAGGATGATGAAAAAAAAATGATACATTTTTTATTTCTTTCATTTTTATTAAAGGACCTTGATTTACAAAGTTACTGAGTGTTTTAGGCATACAATATTTCAATGCCAAATACTCCCCTCATCAGTGTCAACTTCCCTCCACCAGAGTTCCCAGATTCCCTCCCCATTCCAACTCACACTCCACCAACTTCTGTCAACTTCACAGGCTCATTACAATGTTTCAGTGGTTGCTGTTTAGATCTCATGTTTTCAGTTCTGTTGAATCAGTGGTTTGGATATACGGCTAAATTCCTGACTCATATTACTAGTATAACTGAAGCCCTAATGCCTATTAATCCGGTACTTCTTGTTCTCTTCTTTCCTCCTTGATTTTTTTTCTTTTCTATCTGTATCCTCTCTAAACACTGGGATCAAGGATGGTCTAAACATCCCCCTTTTACTACAATACATTTCCTCTTCTGGTATTCTATATGTCAAAGATAGTGGGATCATCCTGTATTTGTCTTTCTTCTCCTGGCTCATTTAACTCAACATGCTATCTTTCAGTTCTAACCAGATTGCAGCAAATTGCATGATTTTGTCACGGTATTATTGTCTTTTATTTATTACTATTTTTCATAGTTACATAGCATTCCATAGTGTGTATGTACCACCTCTTCATAATCCACTCATCTGTCCTTGGAAACCTGGGTTGATTTCATGGCTTAGCTACTGTACTGAATTTAACAATGAATAATGGTCTGCATATGTCCTTTTGAGAGAGTATTTTTAAATCGTGGGGATAGAGGGCCAAAAGTGGATTTTCTGGGTCAGATGGAAGTTCAATTAAAAGTTTGCTGAGAACTCTCCATACTGTTCTTGGCAGGGGTTGTACCAGACAACATTCCCACCAGCACTGGATAAAAGTTCCTTTCTCACCACATTCTCGCCAACACAGATTTTCCCTATTTTTCATATGTGCCAACTCAGTACTGTGAGATAGTATCTAGTTGTCTTGATTTGAATTTCTCTAGTGATAAGTAATGCTGAGAAGATTTTAATATGCCTACTGGCCTGTGTTCCTCTTAGAAGTGTATTTATTTCCTCTCCCCATCTGTTGATGGAGTTTTCGCTTTTCATTTGGTTGACCTTTGTGAGTATTTTATATATCCTGGATATCAAACCTTTATCTGATGTGTTGAAAACAAGTATTTTTCCTTATTCCATTAGTTGTCTTTTAAGTTTATCCCATGTTTTGGGGGTTCTGTTGTGGGTTTTTGGGTTTTGCTTTTTGTTTTATTTTTTGCCATGTAGAAGCTCTTTAACTTTATGCATATCATTTGTTTATTTTTATTTTGTTGCCTTTGCCAATGGTATCAGATCATTGAAGGTCCTTTGAGGTCCAAATAGTAAATTTTTCTGCCTATATTTTCTTCAGTGTACTTAATAGTTTCTGGTCTTATCTCAAGGTCCTTGTTCTATTTGGATTGACTTTTGTATGAGGTGTAAGATATGGATCCAGCTTTAGTTTCTTACATATAGTTATACAATTTTCCCAGTACTATTTGTTGAAGAAGGTAGTTTTACTCCATTTAATTTTCTCTGCTCCTTTAAAAAATTAATTTCCCATATATATGGTGTTACATCATATCTATTATTGAATAAAGGATTTATCTAAGGATAACTTCATTTCAGTACCATGCCATTCTGATCACTATAGCTTTATATTATAGTTCAAAATTAGAACCTGAAATACCCCCCAATTTCTTATTTTTTAGTATGTCTCTGACTACTACTGTTCTTTTCCGATTCCATACAAACTTTACATTTGATTTTTCTAGATACTGGAAGAATGTCATCTGAAATTACATAGGAATTGCATGTAATCTATATAATAGTTTAAGTAGGATAGTCATTTTAATAACATTGATCCTTTCAATCCATGACCATGGGATATTTTTCCACTTTTAAGGGGTTCCTTTATCTCTTTCTCAGGTGATTTAAAGTTATCATGGTATAGCTTTCTCATGTTTTTTGACTCCTAGAAACTATGTTTTTGGTTACTATTTTAAATGGGATAGACTCCTTGATTGTTTTCCTCTTTCATTCTCATACAAAGATTCTCATACAAAAATTTTAGTCTGAATTCCTAGGTACAGAGCCAGGAATAATCCCTGAACATCATAGGTGACCCCCAAATCAATAATAATAATGGTAATTTTTTTTTCTTCAAGTTCGATCCTCGGTACCATATATGGTCACCCAAACCCTCCAGGAGTAATCCCTGAGCAGAGCCAGGAGCCAGGAGTAAGTTCTGTGAACCACCAAGTGTGGCCCAGAAAAAAATTGACAAAAAGTAATTAATCTGGTGCTGGAGTGATAGTACAGTGGGTAGGGCGTTTGACTAGCACGCAGCCAACCTAACTTCTATCCCCAGGATCCCATATGGTACTCCATCCCATATGGTCTTCACGCAGAGGTAATTCCTGCATGCAGAGCCAGGAGTAATCCCTGAGCATCGCCAGTTAGACCCAAAAAGCAAACAAAAAAAGTAATTAATCTTTTTTGTAACTCCAGTAATTGCAAGGTATTGTATAGAGAATAAATATTACTATCACTTGTAATCACTTGCAATCACTTGTCATCCCATTGCTCATTGATTTGCTTGAACAGGAGCCAGTAAACTCTCCATTCATCCCTGTCTCGTGCTAGTGTAGCCCAATGGTGTCTGCTCACTCCAGGAACACGAAGAGCATCAAACAGTTCGTTCACAGTCTTAGGGCAACCAGGTGTTCTTTTGACGTCCCGTGGAATCCAGTCAGTAATGGCTCTAGTTCAGCAGTCATTTCCAAATCGCATTACGTGTCTGGCCCATCTGATTTTCTACACCTTGGCAAAGGAGGCAGCATCCCTGATCGTTGATCACTGACAGAGGTCAGAACTCTGGATTCCTTCTCTCACTTAAGTGATACTCCAAGCATAGCTCTTTCTATTCCTCTTAGAGATACCTAAATAGCGTTCTCATCCTGTTTTCGTATGGACCCAGGTTTTTGATGGGTATGTTAGTGCAGGAAGATGCAGGAAGAACAGTGGAGTTGAAAAGATGTGCCCGAAGCCAGAGGTTCTTCATCCTCTTAACAACTTCTTCAATGCTCTTGAAGGCATTCTACACCACTCTTTTCTCTGCAGTTCAGGGGCCAGGTCATTCATTTGTCATGTTGAGTTCTCAACCCAGGTACACATAACTGCTGCATTTGGAGATGTTTGTTTCATTGAGAGCAAATGGAGTGTCAGGGACTAGTCCATTTCTCATGAACATTGTCTTCATAAGATTCAGCTGCAGTCCAATATTTCCACACTCACAGTCTAAGTCGACCCACATTTGCGCCAATTGGCTGATGTTGGTGTTATTAGAATGATGTCATCAGCAAAGTGGAGGTGGCGTATTTAGGAATGAGCCCCATAACAATAATGGGTCTCATTCCTAAATATTACTAAAGCCAAAGAAATAGAAGATATATCAAGAATGAATCCAGCAAGTCAGAAATTTCCATTCATTCACCCAACAAATACTTGTTATACACTACATATGTGTTGCAAAAATAACGCTCTCTTCATAGCCACAGCCCTTCATAGGGCTTGTATTTATCTGAAAAATCAATGTCCCAATCAACAGTAACTGTTTCTTTCTTACCCCTTCCACCAAAAAGTGACCATAAATGCTTACTCTATGTGATTCCAGCATACCAACAGTCTATTTGTCACTATATACTATCTATTCTAACTCAGGATGCTCTTTTTCTTGAATCAAATTAATTTCTATTTAATGAGCACACTATCATCTGTCTTGCAGTATGGGAACTTATGATTCATTCTTTTTGTAGGACATGAACATTCAACATTCACTAGTTTAACAACCTATCCCCCTAATTCACTCCTTGTATAAATATTTATGCTCATTTCTTTTCACACTTCTATTGTTAGAGAAGTGTTTGAATGACTTAAAATTTTTTTAAAAAATCCCCAGCTACATCTTAACTTCTTGTTTCCCCAGAAGCATTTACAGCGATTTTATCTCTGATGAATAACCGAAATCTGATACATGCCATTGCCTCTCCTTTAAAATACTAAGAAAATTCTTCTAAGCATTACACTGTGATATTCACAACACAAAACATAAAAAAGGTGAAATGGTATAGCATCAGAATGAGAATACGGGCACACACAACCAAAAACTCAGCTTAGTTAGACAAATAGGGAGAGAGAGAGAAAGGGATAAAGACAGAGAGAGAGAGAGAGAGAGGCCCTGGGGCCAGGAAAGTCAGAGCTATAGTACAATGTGTAGAGCATTTACCTTACACTTCACCAACCCATGTTCCAGGAGCATTGCCTGAGTGCAGATTGAGCAATTAACTATGAGCACTGCTATATGTGTCCCTAAAAAAGAAGAGTTGGTGGAGACAGGGAGGGCCCTTACAGCACTAGAAATTCAGAATAGACTAAATAATAAGGCAAAAAGCAGCTGCAAAGCAAGGCATCTTATCTGAATTTGAATTTGTTTCACTTTTGCAAAAATCGGGCAAAATTTGCGCACAGCTCAGTAATTAACCTAAAAATAATCCCCTGGAATCCATCTGATCCATTTAGGGCAAAGGCACACCCATTTAAAAAGGTAAGACACCTGTATCTCAGAAAGGTACAAGAGATGTCTATTCCTCAGGCAGCCTAAAGCATATGGAGAGAACAGAAAATGTAAGTACTGACTCCTTGATGTTTTGGAATTTCCAAAATATGAACTGTGTGGTCACCTCTTCGAATGGAAGCTTGTTTGGGGGTCTGATTATTGTGGTATTCTATCACAGTTATTTTCTGAGTCCTGAGAACCTAGATACAAATCCCCAGAGTGACCTAAACAAAACCTAATTAAGATGAACCTACTAATATAGTAAATGTGATGAAGGTACTATCCTTCAGGTACAGAGTAGACATTTTAGTTTTCAATTAGTAGGGTGCTAGATTTGAACTACTTTTCTGGGAAAAGAGATATATTTGGCTTAACAATAATTTTTTTCAGGGCTAGAGAAATAGTACCAAGGGCAAGGCACTTGCAGCAGACCCGGGTTCAATCCCTGACACCCCAAATTGTCCCCAAATCATGAGAAATTATCCCCAAGTGCAGAACCAGGAATGATCCAACAAATATTACCAACAAATGTGGCCTCAGAAAAGAAAACAAAAACCAATAATTTATTTTTATCCTTTATCAATGATCAGTTACAAGATGATGTACAGAGATCTGCATCAGTGATCTGACAACAAATTATTTCTTTCTGTGCTAATGATCAATCAATTCTACCTATCAATAGCAAATAATTAGAAAATGTTAAATATCAATATTCTGCGCATAGCTTAATGTTTGATAATTAGAAAGTTCTAAGAAGCCTTCAAAGCCTCTTTATACCATATTAATGAATATATATTGTTATTGCTATATCATTTGACACGATTTAACTTATACATAGTATCATCAACTATAAATGTTTATTAAACTTATCCTTATTCTAAAGCTACTGGCAATAGATAGATCCTTGTTCACTAAAGTTTAAATTTCCAATAAATATCATTTAGATATGGTGTTTAGAATAATCGGAGGTTTTAAAGGGGATGCCCAGATCAATCTTGGCCCCAGAGTATAGAAGAAGGAAAGAGTGGAGGGGAGGGGGAAAAGAGACCGGTGAGAAGAAATGGGGGTGCAGGTCAGAAGATTAAGATACAAAGTGGTGTAAAGGCATAATAAAGCCAAAGATCCAAACAACAGAGTCAACACTCTGAAATTAACAACTGGACTTATAAAGGTGTCTGTCAAGGGGATAGGCTGGGGGAGGTGGGAGAGGGGGTTTTGGGAGGGAACCTGGGAAAAATGGTGGATGAAAGTTGATGCTGGTGATACCACTCCTGGGAATATATCCCAGAGAGGCAAAAATGTATAGTCGAAGTGACATCTGCACTTGTTTGTTCATTGCAGCCCTCTTTACAATAGCCAGAAACTGGAAGAAACCTGAATGCCCAAGAACAGATGACTGGTTAAAGAAACTTTGGTACATCTACACAATGGAGTACTAAGTAGCTCTTAGAAAAGATGAAGTCATGAAACTTACATACAAGTGGTACAACATGGAAAGTATCATGCTAAGCGAAATGAGTCAGAAAGAGAGGGATAGACATAGAAAGATTGCATTCATCTGGGGGATATAAAGTAACAAAATAAGAGATTAATACCCAAGAATAGCTGAGATCAGCACCAGGAGGATTACTCCATAACTTAGAGGCCAGCCGGGTATCCTAGAGGAAAGGGCAGCTCAGATAGAGAAGGGAGCACCAAATAAAGGATGTTTGGAGGATCCTCCCAGGAGGGGAGATGCATGTCGAAAGTAGACTATGGACTGAACATGTTTGCCACTCAATGCCTCTTTTGCAGACCACAACACCCAAAAGGAGAGAGAGAACACAGGGGATTGCCCTGCCACAGAGACGGGGGGATGGGGGGATGGGGGTGGGAGGGATATTATCCATGGTGGTGGAAAATGGGCACTGGTGGAGGGATGGGTATCTGATCATTGTATAATTGAAACCAAAGCACAAAAAATTGTAAATCTACAACTTTAAAAAAAATAAAATAAAATAAAGGGGAAACAAAAAAAAAAAAAAGAAAGTTGATGCTGGTGGTGGGATCAGTGCTTCAGTATTGTATGTCTAAAACTCAGCTACGAATAATGTTGTAAACATGGAACTTTTAAATTTTTAAAAATAAAGAAAAAGAAAAAAGGTGGGACTGTATAGTAGCACTCGACTGAGTTTCTTATTTTCTTAATTTATCACTAATATATACAGATATTCATTGATAAATATTTTTGCATCAAACATCAATATGGAGCCAGAAAGCTAAGGATAAGACACTTGTCTTGCATACAGAAAACCTTAGTTCAATCCTTGGTGCCACATACAGTCTTCTGAACACTGCCAAGAGTGATCCCTCAGCACAAAGCCAGGAGTAAGCCGTCATCACAGCCAGGTGTGGCTCCAGCTTTCCTGCCCACCAATGAGCCCCCTAAATAAAAATATTAGTATTTTTAAGATACAGAGACTATAAAACAAAGCTCCCAGAAGAGAGCGACGCAGTTTTTCCTGAAGCAACCTCTTATACTCTAGCCCACTGATGTACCTCCTCTCGGAGAGCCCTGCAAGCTATCGAGAGTATCCCGCCCGCATGACAGAGCCTGGCAAACTACTCATGTCATATTTGTTATGCCAAAAATAGTAACAATAACTGGCCTCATTCCCCTGGCCCTGAAGGAATCCCCAATACGCCATTGGGCTATGCTAGCTCACGCCAGGGATGAAAAGAATTGTTACTGGTACCCACTTGAGCAAATCGGTGATCAATGGAACAAGTGACAAGTGACAATAGTTTTTACACTTCAGTATCTTTTTATTTGATATTAAGCAATATGATAAATCAATGGACTTCAAAGAGGTTTAGATTACTGTAGTAAGATATAGGGCTGGAGCGATAGCACAGTGGTAGAGCGTTTGCCTTGCCCGCAGCCAGCCCAGCCATGCTGGCTTCAATCCCTCCGCCCCTCTCAGAGAGCCTGGCAAGCTACCCAGTATATCTTGCCCGTACGGCAAAGCCTGGCAAGCTACCTGTGACGTATTCGATATGCCAAACACAGTAATAAGAAATCTCAAAATGGAGATGTTACTGGGCCCACTGGAGCAAAATCGATGAACAACAGGAGGACAGTAAGAGGTAGGGTTCATAATTGAAAAAATGAGGTTATATATGGATTAACTGAGAAAAAAATGAAAAGCAGGGATCCAGAAACCATCTTTTTGCAACACGCATAAACTGACTGCACTAACAATTTATAAAATCTATATCTAGTCATAAAACTTTCAACATAAGTGATGTTAATTCATTATTGGAAATGTGTAAAATTCTCTTCATTCTCTTGACTCTTACTCATTTTTACATTTGTAGAATTTACCCATTCCATGTAAACCCCAAACTATATTACTAAAGAATTTTTTTAAGGTTTTAGTAATGACTGTTTTTGGCATATCGAATACACCACAGGGAGCTTGCCAGGCTCTGCTCTGCGGGCGGGACACTCTCAGTATATGCGGGATACTCTCAGTAACAATAAGAGGTCTCATTCCCATGACCCTGAAAGAGCCTCCAATATAAGAGTGTTGGGAAAGACGAATAAGAGAGGCTGCTAAAATCTCAGGGTGGGACAAACGGAACCATTACTGGCACCCGCTTGGAACCATTACTGGCACCCGCTTGAGTAAATCAAGGAACAACGGGATCACAGTGATACAGTGATACAGTGATTGTAATGACATATTAGACTTGATGATTACTATAATGAAATCCAAGTACATAATAAAATTCAGTGCAATATAATTTAGATGCCAGAGTTAAAAAACTTATTCATGCAAATGAGAATAGGTGTTATATTATGTTGTATCAAGTGATTTAAATTTCTTATTTACATAGGTTAAATCATATAACAACCAGTCATAACAAATTGACTTTCATTGATTCATTTTCTGTTAATTTCATTTGCCATTCATTTAAGCTTTGTTGGAACAAGAAATATGAAGTAATCTTTTTATGTGCCTGCTGAGGTTGTGGGGTGAGGGGTGAGTGGGAAACTGGGACATTGATCACAATGTTAGTGAGCTTGGTGTTAGACCATTTTATGCCTGAAACAACTGTATTTTGAATGACTTTTTAAATTTGGGCATTTTAATGAAAAATAAAGTCTTGAAGTAAATAAATAGCCCTTTTTCAATAAAAAATCTAAAACTATATCTGGGTACACACGTTCCCTGCATTTTCTCTCTTAAAGTAGTTTCGGGTACATTTCCCTATGGTTCACCCACAAACCCCTGCTTGGGATGTGACTTTTCATGATCTGTATAGGGTTCACATCCTGCTGTTTGACCATAAAGTCTCCTTAAGTCAGAGCTCTGAACAGTAAGAATAAATCAGGGTCACTGACCATATTTTAATTTCCCTTCTTCTTCCCAGGAGCATTTTACAATGAGAGATTGAATTCATAAGACCAGCAGCAGCTGCTGCAATATAAAAAGGTTTAATTTGCTGCCTCATATAATACTATGAAAAATACATGTAAGAATATTGGGATCTCACAGTATTTAACTTTATTGAAAACAAGGTGCCCAGAGACTGGGATGACAACTTAAAGACTGGAGTGTACACATTGCATGCACCAAGCTCTAGAACCTCAAGACCCAGAGCACCAGTAATGTGGCCCTACTGACTCCCTGCAGTTGAATTGTACCAAATCACCTGCAGACCAGTGAAATATGTGCCCGCTTAAATGGCCTGGTGGGAGTGGTCTCCAGCAACCCCGGGGAATAAATGTGAATCTCCTCTTCCTCACATCCCCACCAAAAGCATGGTAATGGGCTGGAGAGATAATATAGTTGGTTGGGTGCTCACCTTGCATATGCCACTAGGATTGATCCCTGGCACCACATCTGGTCCCATGAACCCCACGAGGAGTGAGCCCTGAGTGCCGAGCCAAGAGTAAACCCTGATCATTACTGGGTGTGGCCCAATAACAAAAATACAACAAAAAAGGATCAAAGAAAGAAACAAACAAAAGAGGTATCCAAATTTACTCCAATTTGTTCAAATGTACTTACCAAAATTTTAGATCACAACAAAACCTTGAGTTTTTTCTTCCTCTGACCTTATTTTACTACTTTGCCTATCAATAGGCTGGAGTTCGATTCCTCCGCCACTCTCAGAAAGCCTGGCAAGCTACCAAGAGTATCCTACCCACATGGTAGAGCCCGGCAAGCTCCCCGGTGTATTCAATATGCCAAAACCCATAACAAGTCACACAATGGAGACGTTACTGGTGCCCGCTCTAGCAAATTGTTAAACAACAGGAGGACAGTGCTACAATGCCTATCAATGTCTCTCCTTCCCTTATTAAAATGTCCTCTATTATTCAGTAATCTTAAAAAATTCTAAAAAGCAAGGACTAGGAAGTTAAGCTATTTGCCTGGAATACAGCCAATCCCAGTTCAATTCCCAGAATCATACCTCCAAGCAGAGGCTAGAGTGACCCCAGAATTCCACTTTCTGTGCCCCACATCATCTGCCCAAATTTATAAAAGAAATCAAATTTAGTGTGCAGTACCCACTTCTATATAAAAACCTTGATTAATATAAACACAAGTACAATTAGTAATAGTCAACATTCTTCCCAAATTTTATATTATATCACTCAATCTTCATGAAAATCCTAAGAAGCAATGTTTTCTGGGGCCATTATATCTCTACTTGAGACATTTAGATACAAAAATCATCTAAGCAACTTGCCAAAGTTTTATATAGATATTGAATTTAACAGGCTCACTTTCTTGTTAGGATACTTCTAAAATTATATGCAATCACATCAAGGGAAAACTTCATGAGACAGGACATTAGGAGTAAACAAATTAAATGTGGCGTACTTTCATATCACATAATTATGTAACATTTCAATATTTTGAAACCAAAAGCTACTGGAGAAGACACCTGTAAATTACAACCTGAAAATCTGGTTGAAAAAGTTATTTTTCCTCATAATTACATTGGTCTTTGTTTCATATACAATTTGATGGACTTGAAAGTTTTGGAATAGGGAATGGCATGTGCTGTGACTGAAACAGTTTCTTTAATGAGCACAATGAATCTGGTAGTAGAATGCAGGACGAGTGCTCAGAAGAAAAACTCAGCAGTGCACAACTTTAAGACCAAGGCAGCATTTGAGCCACAGAAGGATGAGGATTTGAACAAAACAGAGTACTGACAAGAGGAAGAGGTAAGAAGAAATATGTCGCCACAAAGAATGGGTATGGTTCTTAAGGAAGAACAAGGAAGTGAAGCTTGATCCTGAAAGACTGAGGAAATCAGAAAAGGAGGTGGTTATTGGATAACTGGAAGAGTTCAATCTACTGAATCTGGTGAGATACCTTATTATGAATCCTCTTAAAATAATAAGGTCACTAAAGAAATGCAGTTAACCTCATAAAGAATAGACAGGGGATTTCATGTGAATGCTACCTCAAGGCTAAATCAAAGAATACAGCAATAAAATATGATTTTATTATAATATGTTATACTTCTATATCTTTATCTCTTTATAACTTATAAAATTAAAATTATATCTTTACTTCCCAACAATGTAATGCCTTACTCAGTAATTAAGCATGAGTTGAAATAAACTTTAATTTTTACATATATGAAATTATCTCTTGCCAATCAACCCTTTTTGAAATTAAGAAGAGGGCCAGAGAGATAGTATAAAAATAATGCACTTAGCTTGCATTTGACTGCATTGACTGAAACCCTAGTTTAAATTCCTGGCATCACATACGATCACCTGAGTACAGTATGGGATCATTCAGAAATATTCAGAGTACTACTGATGGATATATCCCAAAATACAACTATCACCGCCATAACCAAAAAGTAATAAGAAAGAAAGAAAGAAAAAAAGAAAGAAGGAAGGAAGGAAGGAAGGAAGGAAGGAAGAGAGCAAAGGAGAGAGGGATGGAGCGAGGGAGGGAGGGAGGGAAGGGGGAGGATTTTTACATAATAATGTAAATTTCTTCTGGTCTGAGAAATCTCCATTGTTAAATTTTCCCTTCCATTAATGAGCTTATCCTGTAATCCCCTTCTTTCTAACATTTTATCATGAATGTGCCCAGCCAAAATAGAGCTAAAAGGAAAGTAAATCTGATGACCAAGTAAAGTGTACCTTTTCTTTTTGAAAGTGCTCAATGAAACTGTTCTATAAACAATTTAAATAAAGTGTGCAGCTAAGTGTCCAACTCCATCTGTTTCTCTCAATGAAACTACAGGATTTGAACATTCATCAAAGTTACAGCAAATCGTCTATGACTCACAAACAGAGGGCCTTATACAAAATATAAAGTTGACTGAAATACAACTGAACTGATACTTAACATTATGAAATTGTGCAAAAGACAACACACTGATAAGCTAATTCTGAAAGGGTTAATACTGTTCTTCAGTTATGTAGTTAGCAAATCAGAGACAAGTAATTTTGAGGCTATGTTTTCAATGGACATGAGCCTATATATTTGGCATTTATGTAAGTTTTACAGAGTTCCTGAGTCAGAGCTGGGAGAGTCTACCAAACATCAGTTTTTATTTACAGATGAGAAAGTCAATACTCAGAAAAATGACAACTCAAACTTGCCTCTGCATTCACTCACTAATCCACCAAAAATCACCAAATTCTTGACGGGTTCTATACATTAATTCTCTGTTTTTATACCATTAGCTACTTTTACTAATGAGATTTGATTGATAAAACCATCATTTAGATTTTTCCAGCTACTTGTCCCTGGATAATGCTGTGATTCAAGACATATCAGTTCTTTTTCTAGCTTTTCCAGGATCAGATTACCTCTTGGGACCTGAGATATAATGTCTAAATCACTAGTTCTTCTTCCCACTTATAAAATAGAAAAACAATCATTCCTGACTGAGAACTACTCCTCTTTATTCTTTTTTTTTTTTGGCCTTCCAAAAATTGTTCTATGCCTGGAAAAACTACTCCTCAGTATGTTGTTCCAATCTGTAAAACACACAAAGCAAAAATATTTTCACACAAAATACTTTCCATCTCTCAAGAGCACATTATGTACCCTAGATTTCCAAAATTCTCATATAGCAGGTACTTGCAAATAAAAACAATTTTACCCAGAACATTGATGTTCAGCTAATAGAAACTGGCTATTAGTACTAGGGACAAGTTAAAGGAGAAGTGGTGCCAGTTTTCTTTTGAAAAAAGAAAATCCATTTTCTTTTGCAGTAAGAGCCCATCTTTTCTAATAGTTTTTAAATGCATTGAAGACCATTTATGGTGTTGAGTTTACAACATGTTAGACAAAGTATTTTCTTATCTATCTAGGTAAGTAGAATAATATAATATGTTCTCTCCTAGTAAAATATATTGAGTACAACAAGTTCATTGGGCTGGAGCGATAGCACGGTGGTAGGGCGTTTGCCTTGCACGCAGCCAACATGGCCAACCCGAGTTCGATTCCTCTGCCCCTCTCGGAGAGCCCGGCAAGCTACCGAGAGTATCTCGCCCACACGGCAGAGCCTGGCAAGCTTCCCATGACGTATTTGATATGCCAAACACAGTAACAAGAAAGTCTCAAATGGAGACGTTACTGGGCCCACTCGAGCAAATCCATGAACGATAGGAGGACAGTGACAGTGACAACAAGTTCATTAAGCTGAGGCTAAACTCTCAACTATGCCAAATAAATAAGATATGTAAGAGGAAGGACACATTTATGCCTTTTGAATGACAAGGCATATCATAGATAAAAGAAGAAATAACTCAGCATGTCTTCAATTCTGCTTCTCCTCTGAAGACCTTTTGATTGAGAGGTTAGAACACCTTCCATCTTCTTCATTGTGCCTTAAGAGAATCCAAGTGGAGTCAGAACTGCTAAGGGATCCATTATCTCTAAGTAGATGACAGAACCAGATGCTCAGTTTTCAGCTCAAAAGCTGCAGAATGAGAAGGCTAATCAAATATAGGGAAGGAAACTTTTTTTAAGCTGGAAAGAGATGAAGCCAATCCTATAAGCACAGTTAATTGGAGGCATCAGGAAGGAGTTGCAATCACAACCAAGATCAAATTTACTTCTTTCAATTTTCAGTTTCTATCTGAGTTATATCATTTCAAAATTATGTTATAAAATAAGCTGAGATCAGATATAAACACAATAGTGACAAGATGACTTTCTGTTTGTAAAAGTATATGTATATATACATATATATACACATATATTTGCTTTTGGGGTCACACCAGGTGATGCACAGGGGTTACTTCTGGCTCTACACTCAGGAATTACTCCTGGAAGTGCTTGGAAACCATATGGAATGCTGGGGATCGAACCCGGGTTGGCTGCATGCAAGGCAAACGCTCTACCCGCTGTACTATCGCTCCGGTCCCTGTAAAAGTATATTTTTGAAAAAAATTAGACATTGATCCAAATTTTTTATGATTTCTAGAAAGGGAAAAAAAAAGCAGAAATGTTTTATCTCAAGTAAAAAAGTAATTCTTAGTTACTTAGTTTCAAAGTTCTAAAGAAAGCCTTTCTTAGTAAGAACTATAGGATTGGCTGTCTGGCCTAGGATGATAATACAGCAGATAGGGCATTGCACACAGCAGACCTGGTTTTGATCTGCCATACCCTGTATGGCCCCCTGACCTGTGGCCCCAAAATAAAACCAATCCAAAAGACTACAGGATGAAAAGAGTGAATAACAAAAGCTAATGGTATTAAAACTAGAAGCCAGTATACAGGTGGCATAATGTCACAAAAAACGACAGATATTTAGCAGATATTTAAAGACTAACAGCCATAAGAGGTATTATTAGATGGCAAAATGATGTAGGAAGGAAAATAGTTTACGTTGTTAATAATAACATGAAAAGTGAACCTTCTAGGCTTATCTAACATGTTTTACTTGTGAATAGACTTATATTTTACTTGTGAATGGACTTATCCAAACACAGAGTGATGACAGTTTCTAAGGAAGTTTCCAAATCTATATATTTTAACAGTTTAACTACAAATAATCAAGTGCTAGGGAATAAACACACAACAGGTTATCCATCTTCAAGTCTAAATCTGCAACTCTATTAATAGTACTTACTTTAAAAAAAGTTCCATATGTAAGTTTAAAAAATCCTTTCAAATGATCTTAACTCAATGTATTTATAAGTTTGAAAAATAATCAGTGCATTCAAAAAAACTACTATGATTATAACTATGATTATAATGTTCCATGTTCAGATATTTCAAATGCCCCATACAATATGTACACAAAGAGAAATTTATATATATATTTTTTCTGTATCAGGCTAATGAATACAAGTTCAACTT
Source organism: Sorex fumeus (assembly GCF_029834395.1). NCBI lineage: Eukaryota > Metazoa > Chordata > Mammalia > Eulipotyphla > Soricidae > Sorex > Sorex fumeus. Next base: position 10,602,996 of record NW_026606086.1, on the reverse strand, counting down.
TTTGACCATCTTCTAAATTACTCTTTCAGCCAAGGGATTACTTATAGTGAGTTACACAATATTTTGATATTGTTTACAATATGTAAAATATTCAAACAACTTATTTCCTCATTTTTGTATGGTTCAGATTAGGTTTCCTGATACTTACCATTTGACAAAACTGAGGTGATCATAAAGTGCACAAAATATTGTGTAAATTCCATTTCCCTTTATTCTGTTTCCATAAAATGTAGGACCAGCAGTAATTAAAGATCCAAGTGCTAGAGCTTTAGCATTTAACTCCTTATATTTATGAGACATTTAAATACATGCATATATATTTTCATTGCTACAAATGTGTAGCGAACTTCTTTTTTCTCATTTCTCCATAGCCAACAAAAACTCATTGAATGTAAATGAATCTATGCTTAATTTATTTTAAAAATGTGTATAGAAGTGGAAGTAATGGCAAGATCATTTATTAAAGCACAGCATTCATTATTACTAAAAACCTAATTTTCTTAGCTTTCCAATAAAATGCAGATAATTTGCAAAAACTCCTTTTTTTAATGTCTGTTACTTTTTTCTTTTAAAAGCCTAATAAAGAAAACTGACTTTTACCTTTGTCCTTTCAGCCTAGGGTTCCCAGGCAGTCCCATTACTATTGTTGCCATCTCTCTTTATTATACAAGTGCATTGATGATGTAATTGCAGAAGTTAGGGTTTACTAGCAAAGGGATATTTTGACAGAGCAACTGTAAAATCGAGCCAAGTCCATAAAATATGCAATTCATCTCTTGAAAGCAAATCTGCAGAATCTTTTGATCCTGAATAACCAAACACGAGCTTGAAACGCAGAACCACTTGGTAAAGCTCAGTTTGCTCCAGATTCTAAGCTGATCTGGAAAAACACTTGGGCGGCACACAGTGCTGGTGTATAACGCATCTTGGCTTTTAACCCCTTCCTAGAAGCCTTTAATTTATTTTTATTTGGCCCCGATCTACCCAACCGCTGCCCGCCACCCCACCCCCCCGCCCCAATCCCAAAAGAATTCGGAACTTGCCCATCCTTTGATCTGGTCTCCTAAACAGAGCTCCCCCCAAACAGAGCTGCAATTAAAGCGCTCCTCTGCTCGTTCTCACTCAAAATAAAGCAATAGCTGAGAAGTCTGCGATTATTCCTAGAGCCATCCATAGCTAAAGCCCGGGACTCGGAGCTCTTTACTACAACGGGAGGAAGAACCCCGCGGTTTCCATTCAACAAAGTGCAAACAAAACGAGTCCACGAGAAAAGACAGACGCAAAATTGCATGCAGATGAGGTGGCGCAAAGCCGGCAAAGAGCACGTACCTGAGGAATTCACCTTAAAAGAAAGAGAGAAAGAAAAGTGCACAGCAGCGGGGCTGTTCCTCGCCCGGGTTTTGGAAGTCTCGGTTTTCCTTCCAGGAACCACTTCTCGGCTCCTTCCCCTGATGCTGCTCCCGACGCCGAGCGGGCGGCGGCTGCTCCCAGCGGTGCCCGGGATGCGGTGGGCGACGCTCGGCGCCCGCACGGGTCGCTCTGGGCAATCCCGCCGCCTCCCGGGGCTGCAAGCCCGCAAATCAATTTGCACAACTTAGCTGCGGGCCCCCAACTGCCTTTTGCGCTCCTCTGGGCCAAAGTCCTTCGGCGGCTCAGGTCCCGGCACCGGGTCCAGACGAGCCCCCTGGGCTTTCTCCGGAGCCTTCCGAGGGGCGCAGGCTCCCCCCGCAGCGGTCCGGTGAGCGCGGGAACTTGAGCGGGCGCTAGCCCGGCCGCGGCTCCGGGAATGCAGCAGCGACGCTGCGATCCCCGGGCTGGGCGCCGGGGCGCGGGGGCTCCCTCTGCTGCCGCCGAGGCCGCTGCACAGCGAAGCTCCTCCAACCTCTGCCTCGGTCCCCGCTAGCCGGAGATGCGCTAGATGACCGCGGCCAGGTGTGGCCGGCACTAGCGCACAGACCAGTGGTGTGGTGCAGTTTCAAGGCTGCGGGAAGACGCCAGGATGCTGGAGCGAACTCAGCCGGATCTACCCTTTGGCACTGGTGGGGGAACCTCAGAAACCACCTTGGGGCAATTTGCTAGCCGCCCTGACCTTCTCTGTAACGGAAAATTCGATATAACGGGTTTAGGTATAGATCCCTCTGCTTGGAATTGAATTCCCCAGAGACAGCCAACGGGACCCCTGATTTAGAGAGGATGCTAATATCTCGCCCCTGGCTGCTTGCTTCTTTTAAATGCATGAGTAACATATTGAGGGGACACCCCAAATTTGTGACCATGTACACACATCACAATGAGGTTTCGCTTCTCACTCAGACATAATATCCTACCCTTTGATGTTTTCAATAATGGCTTGGAATGGACTTGCTTTTTCACAATTTCAGCTTAGTTTGGCTAAGCAGAGGAGGAAGGGGGCGTGTAATAGTTCCCACTTTCCATCAATAAAGTGTTTTCTAGCTTTGAACTACCTTCTGAAGAAAACACGCTCAAAAGATTTATATATATATATATATATATATATATATAGTGTGTGTGTGTGTGTGTGTGTGTGTGTGTGCTTTTTAACCTGGTTCTTTAAACCTTAAAGAAGTTCAAATTGTGGGGAAATGATTTGCAGTTTTTAAATAGCATCTGTTCTTCTGGATTTCTTGTATATTGCTTTCTTTGCTTTTTAGAAAATAGAAAGATGTTTCCAGGACTGAATAACAATATTCAACTGTCAGATCAATCGATATAAGAAACACAGATTTGTATGGAATGTTTCAGTACAGTTAAATGATGGTTAACGATGAATACAAGATGCCCAGATCAACTTTAGAATTGATTCTAAGTATTTTAACATGAAGTAGCTGCCAGAGAAATAAAGTGAAACTGGATATGGTATTTAAAAAAAAATGTGTAGCAAAACACATTCCTCCTACTTTGTAACAACAAACAACTTCTGAATGGTTAAAATAAAAAGCAGACTCATTTTAATGTGATCATATGTCAGGCACAGGTACTGTTCACACCCTGCCCACCCATTCTATCTTCCAGCCCACCTTTAACTCAGAGCAGCACATCTTTCTCCACCTGCTGTTTAAATGACTATTAATGAGCTTGAGCAGCTGCTCACAGACTAATGAACTATATCAGGGAAAAAGCACTGTGGCTAACACTTTAGCAGCCATTGAGTAGCTGGCAACAAACACCAAGCTCTGCAGATCTGGGCCCCACTCGCTTAAGAATAGCAAAGGGAAGTTGTTTAGACCTAAAAATAATTGATAGAGCAAATGTTTAGCTTTTTTAACAGAAAAATTCGGCACACGAAGCAAACACCTCTTTATAGACTATTTTTTTTTCCCTTCTTGAGTGCAGTACCCACTACAAAGTACCGAGGCTGGGTTCAGCTGAGGTCCCCTGTCCCCAGTCACAAGTATGTTGCAGTGTTGTCAATAAATTGTCAGAGGTGTAAAATATTGAATTAAATGCAAGGGATTTGATGCTAACACCGAGTGGTCTCTGGAACATGTATATAGCATCATGGAAGAAAGTATGAAAAGTATGAAAATATTTTCTAATCCGTCTGGTTTTGGGGAGAAACAATGGTTCATGAAGTTTTCAAAGTTAGCATTCGTGTTCAGTTAAATGCATTGCATACATCTAATTATCAAGATTATAGCTCTTTATTTTAAAATGGAAATTGTTTACTTTTTGGAAAGTGGCAGAAATCGTTTATCTAAGGGACACCAGCTGCTAGTAAAATATGTCACTACTGGAGAGAGAGTGACTTAATGACTTTATTGACCTCAGAGACACCAAAATCCATGAAAGAACTTCCTGGACCCTGATGGGTAATTTTCCCCTACTGAGCACCTAATTTGAATAGACCACACTCACAATTAAATGAATCAGCAATCATTTAGACTCCTCCACATTCTCATCATTAAGATATATTCTATTTGTTCAGAGAGCTTTACAAACTCCTGATTTAGTAATATTAAACAACACTTGGCAGAAAAATGAGTAAAATGAAGATGACTAGGGGAGTAAGATCAACTCCATCCACAATAAAAGACCAAAAAAAAAGAATCTACAAAACCAAGGCAGTGAGATAATTTCTACCCTCTATCATTCGGCAGTCATTTCAGAAGGAATAGGACCTCTAGGGGATCATTGACTTCCCACATCCCAAGACATAATGTGCATCACATCATTTATCTCTTTTATGTTTCAAGTAAGAAGAAAGCAAGATGTCTAGATTATTTGTTATTTTTTATTGGTCATAAACCAAGTAGGTCAAGCAAAAGTATCACTCTTTTATAATTTTGCCACAGGCTGCATGCACTTGGCTTTTAGTGATAAGGAAATTATTTAAAAAGCATAAATCAACCTTGAAGGCATCAAGTTAAGAAGCCCTCATTCTGGGTGGGGAGAAATAGTAAAGCACTTAGGGCACTTAGCATGCATGAACCCAACCCAGTTTGATCCAGCACCCCTCACGAGAATGATGACCTGAGCCCTACCAGGAGTGATCCCCAAGTGCGGAGCCAGGAGTAAGCCCTTAGCATGTCTGATGTGACCAAAAACTAACTAAATAATAAAAGTTAAAACAAAAGAAGCTCTTACTGTTTCAGAAAACTAGTAACCAATCACTGAACCTCACTATTTTTTGTGTGTGACCAGTTTAAGTACCTGTTAAAATACTTGTATTTAAAAAGGAAAAATAAAATGTTTCAAGCCATTAAAGTGAGTTTGTAAAATAGATTTTCTATCCAAGAAAACTAAGGACAAATATATAATTTTCTTTTTTTAATGTAGGAGTGCTGCTATTTATTCAGTCACTGAATTGGCTGAATGAATTAGGGATAAACTTCACTAATTTTCTTTAAAATAGCAAGTTGCAGAAGCCGGAGTGATAGTACAGAGGGTAGGATGTTTGCCTTGCATGTGGCTGGCCTGGGTTCAATCTCCAGCATCCCACGTCCCCCAAGAAGTGCCAGGAGTCATTCCTGAGTGCAGAGCCAGGAGTAACCCCTGAGGATCACTGGATGTGATCCAAAAAGCAATCAATCAATAAAATAAAATTTTAAAAAATAGCAAGTTGCAGCTCTAACTAACTGAATAACCTATACTGTCAATGTCCTCCTGTTATTCATCGATTTGCTCGAGCGGACCCAGTAACGTCTCCATTTTGAGACTTGTTGTTACTGTGTTTGGCATATTGAATACGTCACAGGTAGCTTGCTAGGCTTTGCCGTGCAGGCGAGATACTCTCGGTAGCTTGCCGGGCTCTCCGAGAGGAGTGGAGGATTCAAACCTGACTCTGCTGGGCTGGCTGCGTGCAAGGCAAATGCTCTACCACTGTGCTATTGCTCCAGCCCTATACAGGAACAAATATTTGGATATAAAACATCCAGTAATATTCTGAAAAATTTTCAAAATGATGCGATAATTATAAAGAATATACTAAAATCTGTTCTTAAATTTTCCATTACACTGTTAGCTTACAAATTATTGTATCCTTAAGTGAGAATGACTCGAAGGGTGGGTTACAGAGCTCACAGCAGTTTTCTCTTGTCCGCTCATTCTTTTACACTGTGGGGAAGATAAACTGCCAAATCACCCTGAGGACTCTCAAGAAATTTAGAAGGAAACCTATAGTACAAGGAACCAACAGCCAGCTAGAAATTCAGAGTTGAGTGATAGACAAGAGTTGTTTTGATTTGGGGTTTGGGTGTTGAGGATGTAGGAGGGCTGTGCCACATCCACTGGATGCTGGGCTTACTCCTGGCTTTTCACTCAGGAATCACTCCTGGGAGGGTTGGAGTTCTGGGAATCGAACCTGGGTTGGGCACAGGCAAGGCAAGTACCCTGCCCACTGTACCATTTCTTTGTGTCCAACAAGAGCCATTTTGAAATCTCTCTGTCTAGTATAGTCCAGCTCCAAGACACCTGTAGCATCACAGGACATGCTGAATGCATCATGAGAAGTCAGCCCTCAGGCAGACCACAAGTAAGTAGGTCGCCAAATCTTGCTTTTGAAATGGAAACCCAGGCAAATCCTCAAGAAGCCCACTGAAACTCAAGCCTGGTCAATGAGGACCTGAAATCAATAGTAACTATGTTGACAATCAAATTAATTAAGCACTGACAAGAGAAATAGGACAGTCACGTCCTTCCCCCACTTTGGCCAAGGTGCCCTCCCCAAGCACCCAGGTCAGAGGCGATCCCTGGCAAGTTTTAGGACCGCATCAGAAGTGGGACTTTAAATCTGCTCAAGCACCAATGTGTCCAACTCCCCCACAGGTACAGTGGCAGTGGTGGATGTAGGCTCCGGGATGGCGGCCACTCATGTGGCCACAGTTATTTCCCCCTTTCCCAGAGCTTTGGACTAATGTCTCTATCTCCATTATCTAATTCTAAGGACAGCCTGGCTGTCACAAACACCTTATACCAATAGTCCCCTGTCCTATTCCAATCTCACCAAGATAATGGTGAACACAAGAAACTGAACAAGGCTATTATTAAAGAGTACACCCTCTGAAGCTGCACTAGAGGCCTCACATAAGACACAGAGGAGCACCTAAGAGGAACTTAGTGTTCTAGAACAGGTAAAAGGTGACCACCATCAGCCGAGCTCATCCAGAATCCTTTCTCGCAGCAAGAAGGGAACACTGATAGTAAACTGGAGGGTCCCACCTCCATACTACCACAACATGTAGAAAAAGTGCAAATCCCCACCACAAAGAGTGGATAAAGAAGAGTCTGGAAGCCTCTGATAAAGAATTTAGAGATGAAATGTTGAGGAGGAACTCAAAGAAACAGTGGAACAGGCATGCAGTTAATTAAAGGAGGACATGAAAGAAATAAGTGGAATGGACAGCCAATAAAATGCATGAAGAAATGAGAGCAGAAATAAAAAAGGTACAAACAGAAGTGTCACTAATAAAGTATTCACTGTATCACTGTCATCCCCTTGTTCATGGATTTGCTCAAGCGGGTGCCAGTAACGTCTCCATTTGTCCTAGCCCTGAGATTTTAGCAACCTCTCCTTATTCGTCCTTCCCAACACTGCCATATTGGAGGCACTTTCCGGGTCAGGGGAATGAGACCTGTTGTTGTTACTGTTTTTTGCATATTGAATATGCCACAGGGAGCTTGCCAGGCTGTGCTGTGTGGGCGGGTTACTCTTGGTAGCTTGCCGGGCTCTCTGAGAGGGACAGAGAACATATATAAGAGCAAATATGTTAAAACCAAGCACATGTGTGCTGCTTTAGGTACGTCAGTGGGCTAGACTCTAAGAGGTCTTCCCGGAGCTTTGTTTTATAGTTTCTGGATCTTGGCCATTGATGGGATTACATAGTGTTGGGGTCAGTTTGTTGGTGTGACTGCCAAGCTACCAGGAAATGGGGGATCTGGGTGAAGGACGCCCTGGGTCCCACATACCTGAGTTCCTCTGCCGGTTCCTTCATGCATGAATCTTGCCTGAGCATGTGGAGAGTGGCCTTGAGCACGGCTCTGGCTGGGTTCTGGAGGTTTTTGGCTGCCGGGGTTCTGCTTGGGGTGGAGAGGGAGACTCAATGCGCCCCCCTCTAAGGGGACCCGGTGAAGACAACCTGGCGTGGTTGCAGGAGATTCTGTGTCCAATAAAGGATTTCATCTACTGAATTAAAAATTTATTTAGTTTTAAATAAATTTAAAACTCAGTGGATGTCCTTAACAGTAGAATGTATGAGTGAAATGTAGTCACGAAAGTTTGGAAATCTGTAACTGTATCTCATGGTGATTCATTAATAATTTTTAAAAAAAGAAATTAAATAGTCACTGATGAAAAATTTGACCAACTCAATGAGCTGATTCAGACAATGACTCATTCCATACAAAATGAACTAACGGAACTAAAGAATACAATTGCGAGTCATAGTAGCAGAATTGCACAGGTATATAACCATACAGATGAACTTGAAAATAAAATATAAGCTATATTGATAGGGAACTGGCAAAATAGAAGTGAAGCAATATAATGGAAGAGAATGTAAGCTAATTAATGGCTAACAGGAAGAAAAACAATCTATGAGTTATAGGATTACGAGAAAAGGAGTAAAATGGGAAATGGGAAGAACAAGTGGTAGGAGAGATCATAGGGGAGAATTTCTCCACTCTCTGGAGGGAGGCTGATTATACAGATTCAAGACTACCAAGAAAAATAAAACCAATAAGAACAACACCAAGACATATAGTAATAAAAAGGGCAAACCCAAAGAGAAAGTCACACTTTTTAAAGTTAGTACAGAGAAGAAAAACCTTAAATATAGGGCAAACAACAGAAGAATCACAACATCTCAGATGAAATGGTACAGGAAAGAGAAGAGTGGAACGATATACTTACATTATTCACTGTAAACAAAGCAAAACAAAACCCTTTTAACCTAGTTCACTACCCTGCAAAAATCTCATTTAGATGGGAGGGAAAGATAAAAATATTCTCAGACATACAAGAGCTGACTGAATTTTCTATAAGTAAACTTGCCCTGTATCAAAAACTGAAGTACCATTTACGTAAACTGGACAGTCAATTGTAGAAGCAACAAGTCCACACAGTAAAATGTCAACACAACCCTTTTACATCAATCTCTGAACGTCAATGAACTGGACACTCCTATCAAAAGACATAGAGTGGAAGAATGAATCAGGAAACAAAATACATCCATTTGCTGCTTCCAGGAAATGCATGTAAGCTCACAGAATAGACACAAGCTCAGAGTCAAAAGATGAAAAAAAAAATCCCACAAATACCAATGGTAAACAGAAATAATCCGGGACAGCCATATTTACATTAGACCAAATAGCATTCAATCTAAAGAGAGTAATTTGAGATAGGGATGGTCATTACTGATTGATTAAGAGAATAAGGAATCAAGAAATACAAACTTCAATTAACATATATACACCAAATGTAGCATTGGCAAAGTTTATAGAGCTTTTGCTCACAAACCTAAATAAACACATAAATGGAAACACAATAATAATGGGAAACTTCAACACTACAATGTCACTACTTGACAGATTAACTAGACAGAATATCAGTAAAGGCATAAGTGAACTAAATGGAGGACAAGATGATCTGGGACTAGTTATACTGGATATATATAGGGCCTTATATCATAAAAAACAAAAAGTTGAGTACACATTCTTCTCTACTGCACATGGCACATTCTTCAGGATAGATCACTTTTTATTAGTCCATAAGAAAAACCTACATGAATTCACAAAAATAAAAATTATACCAAGTATCCTGGGCTGGAGCAATAGTACAGCATGTAGGGTGTTTGCCTTGCATGCAGCTGGTCCAGGTTTGATTCCCCTGCCCCTCTCAGAGAGCCTGGCAAGGTACCGAGAGTATTGCACTGGCAGGGCAAAGCCTGACAAGCTCCCTGTGACGTATTCGATATGCCAAAAAAATAGTAACAAGTCTCACAATTTGTTGTGAGACGTTACTGGTTCCCACTCGAGCAAGTTGATGAACAATGGGAGGACAGTGCTACAGTGCTACCAAGCATCCTATTGAATCAAACTGTCAGATATAGAAATTATTCATGAAAAGAAGATGTGGAGAGACTCTAACACCTGGAAACGGAACAGTACACTACTAAATAACAGCTGGATCAAAGAGGAAATCGAGGAAAAGATAAAATATTCCTTGAGATTTATGATAATAAAGAAACAAGATATTGAAACCTCTGGGACACAGTAAAGGCTGTACTTAGAGGGAAATTCATAGCAATCTTGGCCCACAGTAGGAAAGAAAACAATATAAAACCAGCAACCTAAATGGACATCTCAAGCATCTGGAGAACCAATAACAAGTGAATCCAAAGACCAGTAGAATGAATGAAATAAAAAACAGAGAAGATATCAAAAAATCAATAAAATCAGAAGCTGGTACTTTGAAAGAATAAATAAAAGGTAGACAAACCTTTGGCTAGACTTACAAGTAAAAAGAAAAAGAAAGAAAAGGATCAGAAACAAAAGGGAATAAATTACAACAGCACTGTCACTGTAGCACTGTCATCCCATTGTTCATCAATTTGCTTGAGCAGGCACCAGTAACATCTCCATTGTGAGACTTGTTACTGTTTTTGGCATATCGAATATGCCACGGGGAGCTTGCCAGGCTCTGCAGTGCAGGTGGGGTACTCTCCATAGCTTGCCAGGTTCTCTGAGAGGGAAAATTACAACAGACACCCCCCCCCAAATTTAAGACATCATGAGAACATCTCTATTTAATTAAGTTGGAGATCTTACAATAAATGGATAGATTTTTATAAATATGCAATCCCAAAACTGAACAAAGAAGAAATAGAAAGCCTGAACAGGTCAATCACAGGGAAGGAAATTAAAACAATAATCAAAAATCTCCCCAAAAACTAAAGTTCTGGTCCAGTGAAGTTTATGGAGAGTTTTATCAGATTTTCAGAGAAGACTCATTTCTGTTGATCCTTAAGCTTTTCCAAAATTTTGAAGAAAGAGGAATAATACTTTGTACAGGAATAGCACCTTCTATTGAAGAAACAGAAATAGTACTTAACACTTTCTGTGAAGCTAACATTACACTGATACCCAAAGCAGACAGACATACTGAAAAAGAAAACTTCAAACCAATCTCCTTGATGAACACAGATAAAAAAATCCTCAATAAAATCTTAACAAACCAATTCCAACTGCATATCAAAAAAATCATATACTACAATCAACTGGAATTGATCCCAGGGATGCAAAAATGGTTTAATATATGGAAATTAATTTACATAACACACCACATCATTAAAAAAAAGTAAAAACCAATTGATCATATCAATCAATGCAAAGAAAGCTTTTGACATGATCCAACATCCATTTATGATTAAAAAAAATGTTAACAAAACAGGAGTAGAAGGAACTTTCCCAAGGATAGTAAAAGGTATTTATAACAAGCCCATGGAAAATATTAAGAATAGAGTGAAAACCTGAGAGCATTCCCTCTGAGATCAAATACAAGTCAAGGATGTCCACTGTGTCTTCTCTTGTTCAACATTGTGTTAGAAGTTCTAGCATTTGCAGTCAAGCAGAAAATGAAATCAAACGGGTAAAAATAGAAAAACAAACAAATAAAAATCAAAAATGAAAACAAATTGTGCTCTTTGCACATTAATGTTTTTTTGACTTTTGCTTTAAAAAAACAAAAATTCTTACTAAAAGACAAAAGCAAATAAGATAAGAAACGTGGATCCTCATACAACTTCAATTTCTATTTTTAGAAAAGTATTAAATCTTTTTTCATTAAAAGTGGGAATTTCTGAGACCCTGGACTTAAGATCTTTTTTAGATCGACATCCTTTCTGGTATTTCTCAGTATTTATCAACAGCTTCCAATGTCTACTGTTCTTTTATAGACTTTATTTTGAAAGCTTTTCTCATACAATTTCAATAATTGTATTAGCCCACCTCATGAGACTTCCTGTTCCCATTCAATTCTAGAATCTACCTACTTCCCTTACTATGTTCATTAGGATTGATCTTCCTCTTGCTAAGTACCAGTGAGATCAGTTCCTAAAAATTTTTAAGATTCTTCTCAGTTTCCTTTAATAAATTTGCAGTCCTCTTGCTTTTGAAAGTCTTTCATTCTTTTGTTTGTTTGGTTTTTTGTTTTGTTTTGTTTTGTTTAGGGAGCAACACCCGGTAGTGCTCAGGTCTTACTCCTGGCAGGCTCAAGGGATAGATATGGTACTGGAGATCAAACCTGGGTGAGACATATGCAAGGAAGATGCCCTATCCACTGTACTATCTCTCTGACCTAAGTCTTTTTCAATCTTAAAGTAGCATACAGAAAAAAACAGTGAGAACATGGAAGACATGGAGTACTTTGCATGGAGGGGTGAGGCTGGCTGGATTTCATTACGAACTGCCTCATGTTTCCTTTAAAACCACAAGGAATAGTAACTAGAATAGCAAAATCCAAAATCTGCATCCAAATAATAAACAAAAAATTGTCAGTAGAGTTTTATACAAAACATAATAAGCTATAAGACCATTCTATATCGGATTGGACAAAACAATAGGAAATGGATAAAATTTGAGAACAGGAAAACCCAATATAAATATAGGAGTTCACTAGAAATCACAGAGTCATTTGAGATCAGCAACTGCACACTTCTACACAGTATAATTGCAAAAATCCATTGTCCTCAAAACAAATTTTCAAAAAAGGAATTTTTTAATTTTTTTAAAAATTTTTATTAGTGAGACATCATGAGGTACAGTTGCAGACTTACAAATTTTTGTGCTTGGGTTCCACTTATACAATGATCAAATACCCATCCCTCCACCAGTGCCCATTTCCCACCACCACGAATCCCAATATCCTTCCCACCTCCCATCCCCCCCATCCCGCCCTGCCTCTGTGGCAGGGCATTCCCTTTTGTTCTCTCTCTCTTATTGGGTGTTGTGGTTTGCAAAAGAGGCAATGGGTGGCAATCATGTTTGGTCTATAGTCTACTTTCAGCATGCTTCTCCCATCCTGGGAAGATCCTCACAACACGTAAAAAAGGAATTTTTTAAAAAAAAATTTTTAAAGTGAGGAGCAGAACACATATTCAAATTCCACACAAAGATGTTACCTGAATAAAAATAAGCAAGCAAACAAACGTATATAAAACAGAACAGCATCTCTTCAGAAGGCAAAAGTGATCTAATGTGGTCCCCACTTACATATGGACATGGGAAGACAAAGGCACAAAGTATATTACTTAAAAAGGAAGTTTAGGCACATTCCTCACATTTACAAGCCTTGAGATCAAATCCTGGCACCTAAGGTTCTTCTAAACACCATCATGTATGGCCCTACTTCCCCCAAGTCCCCAAGTAGTATTGTATCTGAGTCTGAGCACTGACCCTTACGACCTAGGTGTTGACTCTGGGCCTCCTGAGAAAAATTAACTAAAAAGGTGGGAAAAATATTAATTAAGGAAGTAAGTAGCTTCATAATGCAAATGGCTAAAATAAATTTAGAAAATGGTATCTATAAAAGAATAATGAATTGAAAAACAAAAATCTTAAGATAAGAGAACTCAAAAATGACTTGGAAGTAATAGCAAAATATTTCTATGAATAAAGGAATGGAGATTACAAACAGAATTGTATTGCCTTAAGAGAATAGAAATAAAAAGAGTAAGATAATAAAAATAAATTGGGGTTGAGATATCACCCATGTAGTGCTCAAGAGATTATCAACCTTTCTCATCTCATTGGACCAGCAGTTCATGCAAGTTCAGTGGACACAGTACTGTTCAGACCCTATGGCACAGAGATTTCTTGGACCATACCTATTGGTACTAGTGGGTCTCCAGGGGAATACCAATATTGCTTAGGGATCATTTGCTCTTGGATATCATAGTGAAGTTGGATGCATACAAGGCATTTACCTTACTTCTGGGCTACCTCTCCGAACGAAATAAGTGCCATAATTTTTTGTTTTTGTTTGTTTTGTTTTTCACAATTTGGATCACACCTAGTGGTGTACAGGATTTAATTCTGGCTCTGTGCTCACCAATCACTACAATCACTCCAGGTGGGGCTCTGGGACCATATTGGGCACCAGGGATAGTACCCGGTTCAGCCACATACAGGGAAAGCACCCAGTGTACCATTTCTCTGGTCCCAAAAGTATAGTTTTTTAAAAATAAAAATATGTCAAATAGTCAAAATAAAAATAAAAACACGTTAAGAAAACATTTATATAGCAGAAGACACTGAAAGTAATTTTTTTCTTTTGAAGAGTCAATGCTTGATTTCCACAAAAGTTTTTTAAAACTTAAAATAAAAAATTAATGAATAGATTTTACTTGAGAAAGCATACTGCATGCCCAGGCACATGAACTGAAATTATCAATACCAGTGCATATTCTATCAATTTGTTTTTCTATATCAAAAGATCAAGATAATTTTAAAGGAAAATAATAGTAATTGTTAAGAGCTGTTGACTAGATTTTTATGCTTGAAAGCAATCAAGCAACAAAATTAAAATACATAAGGAAAGAAAGTCCGATCCATTAATTTTATATTCACACTGATATTCAAAAGTCAAAAAGTACAGAACACTTTAATTATACAAATCTCAAGTGATAGTATTTTTGGAATATGTGATGACAAAAATTTCAGATATCCAAAACAAATGGGAAACATTGCCATAAAAACTGGTGGCACTGAGAATCAAGAGTTGTTAGTCACCCACCAAAAAGACACATCTGGTATCTGGTGCCTTCTTAAGGAAAACTACATACGACCACCTATGAATCAGTTCTACTAAAGAAAATTGAATGTTAGAAAATTGAACATAGACTAATTTTAGTACATCTGCACATTCAACTGCTGCTTATAGAAAATAGAAGTTATGAATTGTCTTTACTCTGTCTTTGGGATCTATCCAATCAACAAAATTCAGAATGTTGAAATTATCATACTAGTAACAAAAACTAGTAACTCTTCAACAACTGAATATCGGAGGAAGACAGAGAAGGATGGGATGAAGAAAGTTAGTGAGGGGAAGGAGAGAGAGCAAGAGAATGAAGGAAAACAAGAAGAGAGAATTCTGAGAGGTTGTGCACATGAAACTCTACCATTGAAAATAATGTAAATCAAGGTGCTACAATAAAAATCAAAGAAAAAGCATGAATCTATAAACTGAAGCATACTTAAAAGTCATAGAAATGAATGCAGCATTTAATATGATTTGATTTCTGATAAAATGAGCAAATGAAAAGTGAAAAAATAGGAAGTGAAGAAAAATTTTTGTGAAGTGACTGAAATTTTAAGTATTCAACTGAATATTTAATAATATTCCATAATTGTTGCTAGTTTAGTTTGTATTTAAAAATAGATAAAACGTGGGGCTGGAGTGATAGCACAGCAGGTAGGGCGTTTGCCTTGCACATGGCCGACCCGGGTTCGATCCCCAGCATCCCAAATGGTCTCCTGAGCAATGCCAGAGTAATTCCTGAGTGCAGAGCCAAGGAGTAACCCCTGTGCATCACCGGGTGTGACCCAAAAAAAAAAAAAAAAAGATAAAATGTTCTAAAGATTTATCCTGATATATTTAAAGGTACAATGAAAGTATATAAATATTATTATTTATATATCCTGGCTTAAAATATATGCAGTTGGGGTCAGAGATAGTCAAAGCTATCGCACTTATTTTTGTTTTTTGTTTTTGTGGCCAATCCTTGCTGTGTTTGTGGCTTATTCCTGTCTCTGCACTCATGTATCACTTCCGGGTGGTGCTCAGGAAACCCAAAGGTGTGCCAGGGAACAAACCCAGGTTAGGTGTATACAAGGAAAGCACCCTGCCCACTATACTATCTCCTCCCTGCAAAGCTATCTCAATCTTAAGACAATAAGAAACCATCCCTATGAGATATGGATTTTCTGGCTCTTGGAGCCATAATTAACAATCTTCACTTCGAATAATGTTGACAATTATATTACAATAATGGCATTAAATGACAAATAACTCTCCAATATTCACAGATCACAGATCATCCTGTTATTCATCGATTGCCTCGAGCAGGCCCCAGTAACGTCTCCTTCATCCTGGCCTTGAGGTTATATGCAAGGCTCTTTAGGAGAATGAGACCCATCATTGTTACTGGTATTTGGCATATTGGGTGCGCCACGAGGAGTTTGCCAGACTCTGCCGTGTGAGCAGGCTACATTCTGTAGCCTGCCAGTTTGTCAAAGTAGGAATGAGATGTCATAATAAGATGTCGCGCGGCCGCAAATGCGCAAATGCGGCCGCGCGGTTCCAGGAGCTGGTTTTTATAGTCTCAGAGTCTTGGCCGCTGATGGGATTACACTACACGGCGCCAGGGGGCCAGTTGGTGGGTGTGACCCCCACCTACTGGAATTTGGAGGATCTGGGTGGAGGATGCTCGACTCCAATCCGAGTAGGCTTGGAGATCTCGGCCCTGGAACCCACGTGGCTTTGTCCAATATTGAGAGAAGAAAAATCTTTTCCAAGGTGCTGCCTCCCCCAGAAAACCTGGTAATCCAGAAATCCTCCTAGCATAACATATTCAGATATGATTGCAGCTGACAGCATGGCTTTAGGTCTTGCCACTACCACCCTGAATTATAGTGACATCAGCTGATCCCCAAAGGGTTAGCTTTTTGCTTGTTACTAGTCCTAGAGCTGATTCTAATGAGGCTGCTATTTCAAAAGCACAATTTGGAGTTTTTAGAAAAGCTCAGTTTTTTGTCTATCCATTTTCATGATGGAATTGAAATTTGGGTTTGAGGGAATAGTTTTTGGTGTACAGACCTGTTTCATTTAGATGTGTACCTCGGAAGGTTATCTGAGCATCAGTTCAGAATTTATTTTACCTGATTGAAATGCTTGACATGTCCTCAGAGTGGAGAGACAAATGGGATAGTCGGCAATTATTTGAAAGCGGGTACTTTTTCCTATTTTTACAAATTCATATAGAGACAGCTCTATAGAAAAGAAAGTTGTAAACAAACAGTCACAAAAATATAGAGGGTGTGTGCTAAATGCAATGCTGAGACTTAAAATACTGCTTCCACAGGGTATTCAAGATTTAGGAAGACGGATCAACACTATTGACTCTTTCCAGCAAGATGAATGTCCCTATAAAACTGTGCATTTGCTTCCAAACTCTTTTTATCAAGCTCTTTGATTTAGTGGCCTCAGGGATGCACAGTGAAGGAAGAGGAGGTAGAGAAGACTTTCCTGTGGTATGTCTGGGTAGTTTTTCTACTCCATAAACATGTTGGTTCTTTCTGATTTCATTTCCTACAACTGTAAACCACTTTTGCTCCCCCAAGCTTGCATTTTTCATCCTTGGAGCCTCCAAACCGTAAAAGAGCAGTCAGTGAAGTCTATTTCCTTACCGAACAGATGGGCTTGTTTGTGCTTTGCCAAACTCCGAAAGCTATGTTCTTCCCTAAATCCTGCCAGAAAGAACTTGGGCTCAAACAGATGCAGAGAATCTCTTGTCCTGATACAATTGCTTGGCAGTAAATTAAGTTCCTGGAATAAAAACATCTAGCCTGTTTTATGTCTGTTTCTGTGTACAGCACTCAATTCCCCAGGCAATTTCTTAGTCAGTTTAGCTTTGTGAACTGTTAACGCTAGTCATTGGTTCTAGAATCCTGAAGAGTCACCTCTGTTACCCGAATATGCATTAGACTTCCTGAAACATCTCTCTTATCCTTCACTTCTGCAGGCTCATCCTGTAACGCATCTTTCCAGATCCACTCTTAAGAGGGATTCTCCAATATATATTATTTCTCTTTTCCATAAGGACCTTCTTAACAGTGATCAAGAGCCTGGTGCTGCTCCCAGTTCTACTGAGCCCAGATCTAGAGGGTCAGTGATTAGATGCTTAGCCAGGTGCTGCTGGGGAGGGCAACGTGGTCAGACACCCCTAGGACCACATCAAACTGCTTGGTGGTGAGGTGGGAGTAGGATGCTTAGAATTAAACTAGGTCTTGGAAATGCTGGGCATGTTCCCTACCACTCTGTTCCACAGCTCTGTTTTACTATTTTCATTTTGGTGTGTCTACCCCAGACTTTGTGCTTACTACTAGTGATTATCTACTGAATACCCAAACTTCACTGTGTGACTGAGAGTGTTAAATCGTTCACAGGAATTTGCTTACACAGTATCTCAAGAAAACAAAGATACAGGTAAATTTTCATGCATATGGCTCTCATTAGGAAAATGAAACCCTGAGAAATCATGAAATTTGCTTCAGGTTGCACAGCTCCAAGCGGTTCAAGCAGATTAAATTTATTTTTATTTATTTTTGGTTGGGCTGGAGTGATAGCATAGCAGGTAGGGTGTTTGCCTTGTTTGCAGCTGACCCAGGTTCAATTCCTCTGCCCCTCTCGAAGAGTCCGGCAAGCTACCGAGAGCATTCTGCCCACGTGGCACAGCTGGCAAGCTCCCCGTGATATATTTGATATGCCAAAAACAGTAACAACAAGTCTCACAATGGAGACATTACTGGGCCCGCTCGAGCAAATCGATGAACAACGGGAGGACAGTGAAGTGCAGTGCTGTTTTTGGTTTTCAGGTCATGTCTGCATGTGCTCGGAACTTACTCCTGGTTCTGCACTTAGAGGTCACTCCTGCTGTGCTCAGGAGGACCATTCTATGTTCTGGAGATTAGCCCAGGTCAGTTGCATACAAGGCAGCACCTTACCTGCTGTTCTATCTCTCCAGCCCCAGGTTAGATTTAATTTATTATCCCTGCCATCTCCCCCAAAGAGAAAATATTTCTACCCAAGGCTGGATAAAATTTTACTGAAGACAACAGTGGATGATGGTTTTTATTGAACACTGGATATGTGATTTAAAAAAAAAAATATGGCCCATGGAGTTCATGCCCAATTCAATCAGCCTAATCAGTGGCTGAATAAATAGCAGTACTTCTACATTAAAAAATGTAAAAAATAAGGCCCACAAAATAATTAAGTATAAGGATTCTTGCACACAGAGGAGAGTGTATTTGCCAAAACAAATAGTAATGCTGATCTGAGCTATTCTCATGGGTAGTGCTCGCCCTCTGCTGGTGAATCTAACATGCTTTCAAAGCTTTCTCTGCAAAAGCCTTCGTGATTAAAACATAACCTCCCTTCTGTTGGTTTGGAATTAGGACAGGGAAAACAGCCTTCTGACCTCCTTTAGTCACTGTGGAAAATATCAAGAAATGAAATGAGAATAGAATGGAAATAGAGAATGAATAATCTCTATTATGATTTCTTTGCCGATGTGGATAACTTGTCATCTTTGATTTCCAGATAGTCTGAATTTAGTCATGTAACAAAAATAGCAGGAGAATGTTTATCTGTGGTTCCCTTAGGATGTTTCTTATAAAGGAAACAAGAGAAAGTTGTTGGTCTAAGCAAAGCAATAAATGAACTATATCCAGAGCTCATTCTCTATTGCCCTTTATGTCTTAAGACAGAGACATCAAAAATCTTGGCATTTGGTCCAATCTTCTCTCTTCTCTTTGATAATGAAGTTCTTTTTTTCACAGGCAGGTTCTTGATGAACACTACCATAGTAAAATGGAACAGTCAGAACCTTAAAAGAGTTTTTTTGCTTCTGAATACTATCAAGACAGTTGCTAAAGTCTCTGCTGGAACTAAGAACAATTTGTCCACTTAGAAATAAGAGAGGGAGCAGAATATAACAAACACACAATCAGACACACTCATGTGAGCTGTCTAAGCACAGAAACTGTAAATAAAGTTTTAAGCATCAAATTATATAATTGAAAGAAGTCAGACATTTATATAGATGATGAACATACCAAAAATTAATTTACTGAAATATCAGTCTACTAGAAGGATAATCCATAAAACAAATTATCAAATTAGTAGCCTTCAATATGTGCTTCCTCTTCTATTTCTCATATAATGACTTATACATTAATTTGTCTGATATTCTCATTAAAGCTATCAGTGTGGGAAGTTATATTCCCTAATCCATCAAAAGAATTAGAATTATGTGATATTAGCAAGCTACCCATGATATATTGGATATGCCTAACACAGTAACGAGTGTCACAATAGAGATGTTACTGGGCCTGCACTAGCAAAATTGATGAAAAACAGGAGGACAGTGATAGTGACAGTGAGAGAATATGTTTTGCAGAAAATATCAGAGCATGAATCTAATCATACTATTCCTAAAGTATGATTATAAAAATAGAATTGGAAAGAAAAATATCAAAAATAGAAAAGAATTATTGAAGAGCTGGTTATGAGTTTATAAGTTTTGTTTGTGTTTGTTTTAGGACATTCCTGGGAGTGCTCAGAGCTCACTTCTGTCTCTATGCAAAGAAATCGCCCCTAGTGGGGTCTGGGAGACCATGCCAGGGATGCCAGGTATTGAATCTGGGTCGGTTGTGTGCAAGACACGTGCTGTATCCTCTATATTATTTCCCAATATGCTTTAATTTTTTATTTGATGCTTTAATTTTTATACTTTTCTTTTGAGGGGTGGGACTGAATTAAGCCCCCAAGTGTTATGCATGAGACCTGGAGACTACTCCCAACAACTCCAGCTCAGATGGACTGGATAATTGAACAGTAGTCCACAAGAATGTGGTACTTCTTGGGTTCCCTGATGCCTGAGGTCCACATACAAGGCATATGTCCTAGCCCTGTTCTATCCTCTCCCAGCCCATTTCTGTGTCCACTGACTTTCTCCAGTGAAATATCTAATTGAGAGTTATTTATAGATCTCAAATATTATTGTCACACACAAAATGTAGTAGATAGGGGTGCTAACTCGCCTAACTGGGAACCTTTTTTTATTTTTTGCAATACATGTATTAAATTATTATGTTATTCACAGTAAGCCTGCCTATGTTATGTGTCAATAAAATCTCAATAAAAGTGAAGGTGAAAGGAGGAAAAGTGAAAAAGAAAGTTCAGGAAAATGCTAGGATGTGCAGTTGATTAGAGGTTGAGAAAATCCATGTAACAATAAATTCATCTGACTATCAATAAAACCTATTCCATGTTACTTATTCTTCCTTATTATTATTTTTATTTCATCATGTCTGTTTAAATGATCATATTTCAAGAGTAATCATAGATCTTTCATATTTTTCTAAAATCTATTTTCTAGTTAGGACCCTACATTGCCCAGTATTTTGATTGATTTAGAAATATAAATGTCCTAGCAACTGCATGCTCAAAGTAGGTAAAGGAACAAATATGATAACCTCACAGTATATGTTGCAGACCATAGTGCCCAGAAGTAATGAAACAGAGAGAAAGAAAGTGGGAGAGAGTGGCTCTCTGGCACGGCCATGGCACCAGAGGCACATGGAACTAATCCAGAGCCCAGCAACTTGCGGCAGAAGTGTGAATGGACTATGTGTTAAACTATGGCACCATGACTCCCCGGAAGGGAAAGGGTGTCTGTCTCTTCTGCCTTTTTCTCTCCCCCAGCAGCACGGTGGCCTCTGCCTTGAAGCTTACTGGACAGCCAGGTATGAGGTAGTGGTGATGGGGCAACTGCAGCCTCATGGGAAGGTGGGCAGAACCGACTCATCCTTCAAGCCCAACTGAGGCCATGAGTTGCCCCCCATGAGTGGCTCTCTGGCACAGCCATGGTACCAGATGCACAGAAATCAATCTCGTAATTATCTGGCTCTTGGAAGAAATCCCCCCAGATTTAATGAATAAAATATCAGAAATCCAAAGTGACATAATATGGTTTTCATAACCAGCAATAGAAAACAAATTATTTTATAATGCCTTTTCAGCAGTTCTGATTGTTGGGGGGGAATTCCAAACAATAATGGGGCATCTTTTGTTGAAATAATGAATGTATTCAAAGTAGAGAGAGAGTTAAGTAGAAATCATCTGCCTCACAGGCATTGGGAGGGGTGGGAGGGGGATATATTTGGGTTCTTGGTGGTGAAAAATAATTACTGGTGAGGGGAGGGGTGTTTGACTATCATATGACCGAGACTTAATCTTGAAAGCTTTGTAACTTTTCTCATGGTCATTCAATAAATAAATTTAAAAAGAAATAAAGAAAAAGAAAGTGGGGGAGAGAGAGAGAGAGAGAGAGAGAGAGAGAGAGAAAGAGAGAGAGAAGGAAAGTACCTTCCATAGAGGCTTAGAAACAGACAGGAGAGGCAGGGTGGTGGGAGGGAAATGGGTCACTGGTTAGTAGTGAGAAATGGATGTTGTTGGTGGGATGGATGAGGATTGGATCATTGTATGACTGAAACCCAAACATGAACAACTTTGTAACTGTACCTCCTGGTGACTCAATTGAAAAAAAAAGAAATCTAATTTTCCACATTAATAGCTTGATTTCATGCTAGGACTAATTGGAATAAACATGTAAATCTGGTTATTAAAATGAGAAATGAAAAAAAATTATACCCTCAAATAATCTACTTTAGTATCTAAAATGTGTTGGTCTTTAGTTACCACTGAACTCACAATCTGATCCTTTTCCAGACTAGATCCATACCTCACATTACATGTTCATAAAAATCTCAAATAAAAGGTTATATATTTTTTGAATCGATCTTTTATTAAAAGAGCTGTGCTGAACTAGTACACTGTGACAGAAAAGTTAATAAAATTTCAAACAAGTTAGAGAGTGCAAAGTAACTAAAAATGGGCAGAAATTTTAATATGCATTCTTATAAAAAGACATAGATGGTCAACAGAAACATAAAAATATTCATCATCTTTTTTAAAAAAGCATATCAAAGTATTACTGAGATATCTCATCCCTGAGATAATGGTTACTATCCAAAAGACAAGAAACAAGTATTGGAAAGGATGAGGAGAGAATTACTGTGAATGTAAATTGATGCAGTCATTGTGGAAGGTCTATCAAACATTTTTTAAATGTTATTAAGATATCAAAACTTGAAAGAATATATATCAATAGGAAAATTTCCCCATTAATAAAAAATCAACTACAGAGTTCATTTAACACATCATATTATCATGTGATGATTTCTGATGATATATTTTCATAGGGCATTCACTCCCAGAAGTTCTCAGAAGGATGCAGAACTACCTCCCACAATGTTAAACCCAAGGGTGAAAACTCACCAGGTTTGATGCTTGGATCTTATGGTGTTTGGGGCCTACCGTAATCACCCCAATACCCCAGTAACTACCCCCACATTTCTACTTTCATTCATTTCATTTCATTTCATCATCCTGTTATTCGTCGATTGCCTCGAGCAGGCCCCAGTAACGTCTCTTTCATCCTAGCCCTGAGATTATATTCAAGGCTCTTTAGGAGAATGAGACCCATCATTGTTACTGGTATTTGGCATATTTGGTACGCCACGGGGAGTTTGCCAGACTCTGCCCTGTGGGCAGGCTACATTCGATAGCCTGCAAGTTTGTCCAAAGTAGGAATGAGACAATAAGATGTCATAAAAAAAGTTCTGATAAGATGTTGTGCGGCAGCGAATCTGGATTTTATAGTCTCTGAGTCTTGGCCGCTGACGGGATTACACGGCGCCAGGGGGCCAGGTCGTGGGTGTGACCCCTGCCTACTGGAATTTGGAGGATCTGGGTGGAAGATGCTCGACTCCAATCCGAGTAGGCTTGGAGGTCTCGGCCCCGGAACCCGCGTGGCTTTGTCCCTCTGCCAGTACCTTCATGTGTGCGGAGAGTGGTCTCAGCATGGTGGTGGCTGGTCCTGGAGGTCTTCGGCTGCCGGAGCCCTGGTCGGGGCGGGGAGGAAAGCTCAACCCGCTCCCCTCCAAGGGGCCCCGGGAAGGAACACCCAGGCGCGGGTTCTACTTTAGAACCACATTTCCTCAGTAATGTGGTTCTGAAGACCACCAGAACTATGTTTTGTAAGCATCTGTTTTTCTGGGGGCGGGACTGGGGGTTGTGTGGGAGGGCATACCCAGCTGTGCTCTGTTTGGATTGGAGCACAACAAACTGTGCTCCAGTATCCCTCCATATGAAGTGCTGGAAATCAAACCCATTTTGGTCTTGAGCAAGTAAAATTACTTAGGTAAGGTGAATATACCAAAAAGTGAATAACCTAGAAGCAATGAGTAAATTATTCTCTTTTTTTTGGTGTTTACTTTTTACTTTTTTATTTTATTTTATTTTATTTTTTTATTAGTGAAGCACCATGAGGTACAGTTAAAGACTTACAAATTTTTGTGCTTGGATTTCAGTTATACAATGATCAAGTACCCACCACTCCACTAGCGCCCATCCTCCATCTCCATGGGTCCCAGCATCCCTCCCACCCCTCATTTCCCCCATCCCACCCTGACTCTGTGGCAGGGCATTCCCTTTTGTTCTCTCTCTCTCCTTTTGGGTCCTGTGGTTCGCAAGAGAGGCATTGAGTGGCAATCATGTTTTGTCTATAGTCTACTTTCAGCATGTTTCTCCCATCCTGGGAGGATCCTCCCAACAAGCTTTATTTGGTGCTCCCTTCTCTATCTGAACTTCCTTTTTCCCTGCCACGTGTGGTTGGCCTCCTAGTCATGGAACAAAACTCTTGGTACTAGTCTTGGCCACTCCTAGGTGTTAGTCTCCCATTTTGTTATTTTATGTTCCCCAGATGAATGCAATCTTTCTGTGGTTATCCCGCTGTTTCTGACTCATTTTGCTTAACATGATACTTTCCATGTAGTACAACTTGTATGTAAATTTCATGAGTTCATCTTTTCTAACAGCTACATAGTACTCCATTATGTAAATGTACCAAAGTTTCTTTAACCAGTCATCTGTTCTCGGGCACTCGGGTTTTTTTTCCAGATTCTGGCTATTGTAAAGAGTGCTGCAATGAACAAACAAGTGCAGATGTCACTTCCACTATACTTTTTTGCCTCTCTGGGATATATTCCCAGGAATGGTATTGCTGGGTCAAATGGGAGCTCAAATTCTAATTTTTTAAGAATCGTCCATACTGTTTTTCAAAAGGATTGGACCAGTCGGCATTCCCACCAGCAGTGAAGGAGGGTCCCTTTCTCGCCACATCCACACCAGCACAGGTTGCTTTTGTTCTTTTGCATGTGGGACAGTCTCTGAGGGCAAATCATTTTAACCATTCAACTTCCCAAAACTGAGCCAGGAAGAAAGATATCCTAAACAGACCAATAACAAAACTCTGTCTTCCGTGTACTATTGAGTCACTGCTACCACCCCTTTTAGCTCATAACCTCTATAATGACCACCCCTAATTTTATAAAGGACATCCCATCTGCTTTTAAATGCTTTATAGATAGAATTTCAACAATCCTGTAATTTTGACATTTCAACCAAAAGTACATTGCTTTGATTACCCACATCAATTTGGCTGGAACAGCTTCGATTTTTCTTATTTTCAAGTTCTTTTTTGTTCGAATAAGATAACAGAAATAAAGCAGCTGAAAAACTATAAATCTTCCTAACTCTGTTTCTCATAATCTTTTACTACTTAATTTTTCATGTTCTATATTAAAAAATATTTCTAGGTCGTGCTTTTTTCCATTATAACTTTAATCTTAGTTACATTTGATATTTATAGTCTCTGAGTCTTGGCTGTTGATGGGATTACACTATAGACTATAAAATCCAGCTCCCGGACGAGAACAGTGCAGTCTCCTGCCCCCGCGCCTGGCTGTTCCTCGCCGGGGCCCCTTGGAGGGGAGCGGGTTGAGCTTTCCTCCCCGCCCCGACCAGGGCTCCGGCAGCCAAAGACCTCCAGGACCAGCCACCACCATGCTGAGACCACTCTCCACACACATGAAAGGTACTGGCAGAGGGACAAAGCCACGTGGGTTTGGGGGCCTGTGCGGCTGGAATGCGGCCGCGCGACATCTTATCAGGACATCTTTTTATGACATCTTATTATCTCATTCCTACTTTGGACAAACTTGCATGCTATAGAGTGTAGCCTGCCCACAGGGCAGTCTGGCAAACTCCCCGTGGCGTACCAAATATGCCAAATACCAGTAACAATGATGGGTCTCATTCTCCTAAAGAGCCTTGAATATAATCTCAGGGCTAGGATGAAAGAGACGTTACTGGGGCCTGCTTGAGGCAATTGACGAATAACGAATAACATTTGATATATGCAACTAAAAATAATTAATTTGTTTCAATCATGCAAAAATAAAGAGGCACAAATCTTTATAGAAGTCTAACATCTCTGTCTACACTGGGGAAATATAATAGATAATAAAAGATACCTAGAAAAATTCACATTCAAAATACATATTAACCTAATACTGCCTTGCACTTAATAGAACTGATATTTTGGTGCTACTGTAACTGAACATATATGCTCTATCTTTTTATATTTGCCAATCAGAAGTAAATCCAGGTAGTGGCTGCAGACATCTTGGCCAGTTCCCCCTAGTATTATATCTGGACTATGAAAATATGCTTATTTCTTTTTACTTCTTGACCTTTAACACTGGTCTTTCATCTTGATTTTGGCATAGACATAATTTTGAGAGACTTGAAGTAAAAAAGCAACAATATAGTGACAGTATATGCAATGTTATGAAGATCATTTATTATATTTTTATATTCAAATTTAGACATGATAATTTTACTTTTTATGAAGTTTCTCCATTAAGTTTGAGTGTAAGGATTTCCTATTAAATACAAGCCAAAGCATTGAAAGGGAAATGATACTTCTCTTTCATAAGCTGGAGAGTCATCTAAATTCATAGTTCTATAACTGTCAAATCTAGGTCACAACTTCATTTAAAATCTATAGTTAGAGGATAAAACCTGAAAATCCCATTCAATAACAAGTTTCAATGATGTACAGTGACATGAAATTTTTATATTTTATCTTTTTAACAATTTTTGGTGGGGGGCACACCTGCAGTGCTCAGGGCTTACTTTTGGCTCTGAACTCAGGGATTAATTCTGGGGGCTTGGGAAACCATATGGGATGTCATGGATCCAACCCCTCATGCAAGCAAGTACCCTACCCACTGTACTATATCTCCTACCCCTAGCCTTCATCTTTATTAAAAATCTGACTATTTTATATAGTACCAGAAAAGTCCTAACACCTAAATTTTTTTTTTAGACTTACAAATTTTTTTCCCTTTATTTTATTTTATTTTTTTTTTACAGTTGTAGATTTACAATTTTTTGTGCTTGGGTTTCAATTATACAATGATCAGATACCCGTCCCTCCACCAGTGCCCATTTTCCACCACCATGGATAATATCCCTCCCACCCCCATCCCCCCATCCCCCCTGTCTCTGTGGCAGGGCAATCCCCTGTGTTCTCTCTCTCCTTTTGGGTGTTGTGGTCTGCAAAAGAGGCATTGAGTGGCAAACATGTTCAGTCCATAGTCTACTTTCGACATGCATCTCCCCTCCTGGGAGGATCCTCCAAACATCCTTTATTTGGTGCTCCCTTCTCTATCTGAACTGCCCTTTCCTCTAGGATACCCGGCTGGCCTCTAAGTTATGGAGTAATCCTCCTGGTGCTGATCTCAGCTATTCTTGGGTGTTAATCTCATACTTTGTTACTTTATATCCCCCAGATGAATGCAATCTTTCTATGTCTATCCCTCTCTTTCTGACTCATTTCGCTTAGCATGATACTTTCCATATTGTACCACTTGTATGTAAATTTCATGACTTCATCTTTTCTAACAGCTACATAGTACTCCATTGCTAACACCTAAATTTTGAGCTTTGCGATATGTCAGGTTGATCAATTTATAAATCTGTGTACCTTTGGACAAACCACTTTGAATTTCCTGGGGTTTAGACTTATTTGTTTGATTACCATGTTTTTGGGAAATCTCAATAACTAATTTAAAATAAATGTATAATTATTCAACTATCTTTAATATAAAATTTTATGATAAATAGTAATTGTTCAGGGGCCAGAGCAATAGTACAGCAGATTTGCCTTGCATGCTGTCAACCCAGGTTCCATCCCAGGCATCTCAAACATTTCTGTGAAAGCCACCAGGAGAGATTATTAAGGGCAGCGCCAGGAATATGCCCTGAGCAATTCCATGTGTGGACCAAAAATACCAACAAAAAAAGGTAACTGTTCAAAGAGTAGCATTATCTCTGCCCTCAAGAAACATCTGGCTAGTGAAACGGATAATGAAAACATTGTCAAAATAAATTTAGATGGAGAATGCAGGTAATACCTGACTCTGACTTTGGTTGGAGGAAGTGATGACAATAACTTCCATCAGGTCATTTGAGTTCAGTAAGATGGTATGTATAAAAATGACAGGCATATGATAGTTATTCTTCCTACTGCCTATCAATTTACTACCAGAAATTCAAGCACTTTAATGCTGTGTGGGTGCAGATCAATGGGAAAGAAAGGAGACAGTGGTATAGGATGAGAACTGACTGTGTACCGTCCTTCCCTGAAGGTAAGAGCCATTCATCTTTCCCTCCCCACTGCATGTTCTTCCGGAGCCACAATACCTGTCTGTTCACACCCAATCACTTATGGCATCTGCTGTCCATTAATGAGAAGCTCTGCTCTGACATTGCTTCCAGGTGTGTAAGAGTAAGCTAGGAGGGATTTTTAATGAGGAAACCTGTCATTTCCAATGTTTCAGAGACAATTCGGTTGAAAACCAGAACATCATAAGATGTCATCATAATCCTTTTACTCTTACGATTTCACAAGCAAAATTTACAAGTAATGTATCAGCGTGCATCAGAACAAATACTGTTATTAACATAGAATTGTATTTAAATAGCTGTTCTTCCAGTCTCTGCTGCAAAGCAACTGATCAGAATTTGTGATGCATCCATTTTCACAACAAACTTGCTCAAGTTTTAATGAGGACCAAAAGGAAGAATCTTTATATTGCTTGTCTTGCAATACTTTGATGGGGTTATATAACATTGCTCTTCTGAAAATATCCCCAGGTTTACAGAGTCCAGAGGGTTGAAGTAGACAGAAGCTGGAGACTCATTGCTAATGTGCCTTGACTTCTTGCAGTCATCATAGGGGAAACCCCTGGAGTCCAGCAAAGTAGCTCCTGCTGACATAGGTCAGCTCCTCACCAACCCATCATGCTCTGAGAAAGACAGTCACGAGTTTCTATTTTCCCTCAGGAATTAAGAGTGCCTGCTTTGCATCAAATTAACAAGGATTGTACGTGCAGGAAAATAAAAGTGATCTCTGATCATTTAAGCATGGGAATCCAAGGCAAAGAATTCTCAAAGCTCATTTCAAAATCTTCTCATCACATTATAATTTGAAGCATATATAAAAGGAATCCCCAACTACTTCCTAAGAGCACTGTTGTGAAGTGTTAATTTGCTAACAATATGTCCTCTTCACATCTACTGTTTTACAAAGCATTCCAGCAATTTTATTTTCAGTTTAATATGCATGTCACTCTTCCTCCGCTCTCTCTCATTCTCTCTCCCTCTCAAAAAGAACAGATTTTATGATACTGTAAAATTTCAGATTTATTATAGGTAGTCTGAATATTATGAACATAGTGGTTTCTGTGCTTTGACAATTTCTCTATAAATTTGGAGATAGATGGATTTTGAGTACTATGTTTATATCTATTTTTAGATATTTCAATTTGCTTAGGTTATTTTTAGCTTCTAGAATTAGAAAAGCAAGTGCCTAGCATAAAGAATTCCTTATTTGGTCATAAATTAGACTCGTCTGTAAGTTTTTAGCAAACCTGATGCCGAAGACACAGCTCATCAGTTAAATCAGAATATGACAGACAGACAGGAAGCAGTATTTCTAAAATATCCCAAGTTTCCTCAAAAAGCTAGAAATTGAACTTTCGTATGACCCAGCAATACAACTTCTGGGAATATACCCTGAGGGCGAAAAAACACAACGCAGAAAAGCCATCTTTCTATGTTCATTACAGCACTATTCACAATAGCCAGAATCTGGAAACAATCTGAGAGTCTGAGAACACATGATTGAATAAAGAAGCTATGGGACACTTACGCATGGAATATGTACTACAAAGCCATCGGAAAAAATGGAGTCATGAAATTCACATACAAATGGATGGACATGAAGAGTATCATGCTGAGTGAAATGAGTTAGGAAGAGACAGACATAGAATTATTAGACTCATTTGAGGGATATAAAAAAAACATACTTATGAGACTAATACCCAAGGGCAATTTCCCAGTGGAAAAACGGGCCAGGAGGAATGGCCTACAGTTGGAAGCTTGACACACATGGTGGTGGGGGAGGGAAGCTTGAATAGAGAATGAGAATCACTATGACAACAATTATTGGAAATGATCACTTTGGACAAGAACTGAGTGCTGAAAGTGAGTAAAGCAAGAAACATTGAAAACCTTTCATTACCTGTTTGCAAACCATAATGCACAAAAGGAAAGACCAGAGAGAGAGAGAGAGAGAGAGAGAGAGAGAGAGAGAGAGAAGAAAAGTAGGCTGGGGGAAGGACACCAAGAGGGAAAAAGGGAACATTTGTGGTGGGAAATGTACACTAGTGAAGGGATTGGTGATAGAGCATCGTGTGACTGAACAACTTTGTAACTGTGCATCTCACGGTGATTCATTTATACATATATGAAGATATATATATATATATATAAAGTTAATGAAAACATAAATAAAAGATTCCATTGTTTCAAAGAGGCATCAAAAAGTTGTAATCACAGGTCTAGCACAATTTTTCTATAAAGTAAATGTTCTGTAATAACTTGTATCAATTGCATCACTTGTCATCCTGTTGTTCATTGATTTGTTTGAGTGTGCACCAGTAACATCTCCATTCTTCCCTGTCGCAGGCTAGTGTAGCCTAATGGCTTCTGCTCACTCCAGGAACACAAAGAGCATCAAACCGTTTGTTCAGGGTCTTGACGAAGAAGTCTGATCATCTCATAGGTGGGTGACCAGGTGTTCTTTTGACATCCATGGAATCCAGTCAGTAATGGCTCTAGTCCAGCGGTCATCTCCAAATCACATTATGTGTCCAGCCCATCTGATTTTCGACGCCTTGGCAAATGAGGCAGCATCCCTGATCCTCAATCATAGATGGAGGTCAGAAGTCTAGATTCCTTCTCTCACTTGAGTGAAGCATGATATTCCAAGCATAGCTCTTTTGATTCCTTTTTGGGAGACTCAAATAGCGTTCTCATCCTGTTTTTGTAGAGCCCAGGTCTCTGAGGCATGTTAGTGCATGAATAACGGTGCAGTCGAAAAGATGTGCCTGGAGCTACAGGTTCTTTGTCCTCTTAACAATTTTTTTATCTTTCTTTCTTTCTTTCTTTCTTTCTTTCTTTCTTTCTTTCTTTCTTTCTTTCTTTCTTTTTGCTTTTTGGGTCACACCCAGCGATGCACAGGGGTTACTTCTGGTTCTGCACTCAGGAAGTACTCCTGGAAGTGCTCAGGGGACCATACGGGATGCTGCAATTTGAACCCGGGTTGACCGCATGCAAAGCAAACGCCCTACCCACTGTGCCATCGCTCCAGCCCCTTTTGACACTCTTGAAGGTGTTCCATGCCACTCTCATCCTTCTGCGCAGTTCTGCAGCCGAGTCATTTGTCATGTTGCATTCTTGACCAGGGTACACATAACTGCTGCATTCAGAGATGTTCATCCTGTTGAGAGCAAATGGAACATCAAGAACTAGTTCGTTTCTCATGAACATTGTCTTCGTGAGATTCAGCTGCAGCCCGACCTTTCCACACTCACGGTCGAACTCGGCCAGCATCTGTGCCACTTGGCTAATGTTTGGTGTTATTAGAAAGATGTCATCAGTGAAGCAGAGGTGGTGTAGTGGCTGACCATCTTTCTTCACTACTATTTCTTCCCAAAACCAAGCCCCCGGAAGAGAACAAGGTAAAGTCTCCTGCCCCTGCGCCTGGCTGTCCTCACCAGGCCCCCTGGGAGGAGGGTGGGTTGAGTTTCCCTCTCCACCCCGAGCAGAGCCCTGACAGCTGAAGACCTCCGGGACCCAGCCAAAGCCATGCTGAGACCACTCTCCACACGCGGACAGGGAACTGACAGAGGAACCCAGGTGTGTGGGACCTGGGGCTGAGATCTCTAATTCTGCTAGGTTTGGGACTGGGCCTCCTCCACCCAGCTCCCCCACCTTCCACCAACTGCCATGTAACTCCATCAACGGACAGGATCCAGAGACTCTAAAACCAAGCTCCCAGAAGCGCACAGCCGCATTCATGGACTTATTCTCTAGTTCTCACTCTCAGAAAACCTGGCAGGCTACTGAGAGTATCATACCCGCCTATATGCCTGACTGGGAACACCTGTAAAGGTGATTAGAGTCTGCCCCAAAAGCTTTCATCCCTCTTGGTAGCCCGGCAAGCTACCAAGAGTATCCCGCCCACACGGCAGAGCCTGACAAGCTAACCGTGGCGAACTTGATATGTCAAAAACAGTAACAATGAACGGTCCTCTTTCGCCTGACCCTGAAGGAGCCCCAACATTTCATTGGGCTACACTAGCACATGACAGGGATGAATGGAGACGTTACTGGGCCCATTCAAGCGAATTAATGAACAATGGGGTGATAGTGATAGTGATGGTGATATTTCTTCCCATTCCAGTCATCACATGACGTTCTTTAGGGTGACACTGAAGAGTTTTGGTGAAATGGTATCATCCTGCCTAACCCCTCTCTTTACATCGATGATCACTTCCTTGTAGAATGGTGAGATCCTGGTGGTGAATTCGTAATACAGCTCACGGAGGATCCTGATGTACTGAGTTTGAATGCCCTGTTTGGTTATTTGCAACAGCCTCCTGTATAAGACCAAGATGACTGCCCTCCGATGGCCTGATGGATCTATCACATCTTCCAGAAGGGCAATGGAGAAGGTTATCCATGACTTCTATTCATATCTCTTTGATAGCCACATCCACCCGCCCACATACCAAATTCCGCAGGATGGATATGTAGTTCCCACTGTTCTCCCTTCCAAAATCCGACATGCCATTTCATCAGTAAAAAAGCATACAGCCCAGGTTCAGACTAGGTCAGACCCGAACACCTGAAGAATCTGCTGTCAGTATTCATTAATACACTGGCTCAGCTCTTCACACACTACCTGTCTGAATGCAAGTTTCCATCCCAATGGAAAACCAATAGGACCGTTCTGTTATACAAGAAGGGACACTTCCATGACATCGGCAACTATCACCTGATCTGCCTGTTGTCCATCGTCTACAAATTTTTCGTTCATGTCATCCTGAATAGGATTAGCAGAGCACTAGATAAAGGACAGCCATGTGAGCAAGCCGGGTTCTGAAAAGGATTCAGCATGGTTGACCATATTCACACAGTGACAAGCTCATTGAGGTTTTGTGAGAGTTCAAGATGCCACCCTGTCTAATGTTCATCGATTTAAAGAAGGTCTTTGATTCTGTTGAGGCTAAAGCAGTCATCGAAGCCCTTGTAATAACTAATGATACAAATTTTAACAAATTTATATGAAAAAAGTTGAATGGAAAAGTTAATTGATAAAAGAAAAGGAAAATTAATAGATTGAACTAGAAGCCCTAAATTCAATCTCTTGCATGTTAATTTTTAACAATGATCAAGTAAAAAATATATTGTGTAACTCTATTGCTTTTTTGATAAAATGGAGATTACGATTTGTCCTAACAACACACATAATCATCAAGTTAACCACCTTAACCACATTTGCTTCTAAACCCCCTTCTGAATCTCCCTCTTTGGTTCTATATAACACTCAGTCAATCCTTCTCTAGACCATGTGTTCAAGGTTCATTGTCACTAATATTAATCAAAGATCCCTCTTTTATTCTCAAGAAAATGACTGCTCAAGGAATCATTTTCTATAACATTTACATTTAGAATATCACCTAAACTGACCTTACAAGCCTCAGTATTATCTAGGCTCAGGCTCAGTCCTAGAGGTCTAAGGACCGGAGATCCACATTATCCCATGCCCCATGTATCTTTTGCTCTTTATGGTCATGGTTTTGTTGTGGTCACTTTTTATTTACTAAGACTTAAATGGCAAATATATTTTGAACAATGACAAAGTTATCTTGACTAATTAGCCTCTTGTTCTACAGGGATATGGCTAAAGGCATCACTTAAACTTGTGATCAAAAGTGTTTGAGTTCAACATCAAGAAAAAATAGTTTTGGAGGAGATTATTTGCACTGGAAAAGTAAAAAACTGAAGACCATGGCTCACTTTTCATATTACATTGTGGGTTACTTTCATCTAGCATTTGATAGGAAAGGAGGTACTTGAAGGGTAGTGAATCAGAACATGAATTTTGGCAACAGACAAAACTCTAGCTACCCCACTTGCATCCTCATGCAAGTTGCTTAGCCTCTAAAATCATAATCTGTGGTGTTAGGGATCAATGTTTCACATAATTTGAAGAATAGAGTAACCAAATAATGTTGATGCTAAGCCAAGACATTAGGATTAGCCTCTGGACGCTGCCCTGCAAGCAGGAAGCAGAACCGAGGCCCTACTTTGAGTTATATGGGCAAGCTAAAGCTTGTGAGTATGATTGATCTGGAGAAGTACAGGATGCTCTCAAATGCCCACCTGGTCATACAATTATTATCTTGGCAGTACAAAGCAGCAGTTTCCCTCTCTCTTACACTTCCTTAATCTGGTTTAACCTTTAAGTACCAGTATGAGCTTTCTCTATGCCCTATGTGTATCTGACCACAAGAATGTGGGGGGAGTGATCTGAAGAGCCTACGTGTCCAGCTCCATATCTTCCTCTGTCATTTTAATAATGACAGCATAACTTTGATAACATAGCTTTGACAAGACAATGTATACCCTGATGTTCTTTAGATGAATACTTATCCCATAAGTATACTCTTATTAATGATTCTTTCTTTGTGATGAAGTCATTAGGACATAACTAATGTAAAATAGAATAAAAGGAGACCTCAGGCAGTCACTCTCTGTCATGAGCCTGAGTGATGCCTTGACCTCTCGTGCCTTGCCTCTGCGCCTCCAACCGACTGATATATATCACTTCATGCAACATCATGAAGTTTATGTTGTATCCCTCACAACATAAGTTTGAAAGTGAAAAAAAACAGACTAAACTAATTTATAGATTTTAATAATCTACACTCAAAAAGGTATGCTCTTGGCAATATTAAATGTGTTGTCAATCTACATAGTGGATATCCCAAAGTGGTTTTGGATGTATACATACTGCTTTAAATGCCTTAGGAAGCTGTAATGAATAAGACATTTGAAATCAGAATCAAATGTTGAAATGAATCAAATGGAATTCAGTCTCTCAAGTTTGGTTTATATGTTCATTTGGCAAAACATATTTCATTCCAAGTCACCTATCAGTACAGGTTTATTGAGTTGAATTGAGTTGAATCATGACTAAGAAAAAGGTAGATATTTTCAATAAGTTTACATATAATCCTTAAAGACAGCTAAATTAACAGAATTTTAGAAATTATCCAGTTTAGAGCCCATATTTAACACTTTTAAAGTTTATGTATTTATTTATCAGTAGACAAAGGAAACTCAAAGTTTCTTATAATCAGGTTAATGTATTGTGTTTTAAATAATCACATTAATTTTCATGTGGTCCAGGGAGATAGTATAACAGGTAATTAATTTTCTTTGCATGAAGCTGACTAAAGTTTGATCCCTGACACCCCAGATGGTCTCCCAAACTTGCAGAAGTGGTCCTTGATCTCAGAGCCAGTAGAAAGCCCTGAGAACAGCTGGCATGTTCTCCAAACAAACCAAATAATACCACAGAAATAAAACAAAAACAATTTTTACAAAGGAAGGTCTTAAACTTTGGGGAGCATTCACAGGATGGAAACACTCTCACCTGAGCCAGTTTGCTAAAGCCTCTTTGAAAACCTAAACATAACAAAAAGTTGTAGCCTAACCTAACACTAAGCCTCAAAAATATCTATCCACTAAAGAAAACTACTTGTATCCTATGTTTTACATTCCAAATCCAGAATCATATGTGTTTCTTCCAGTCAGAATCCTCTCTTACAGATACATTTTACAGGTTCCACCCATAGCTTACAAGTATGGATGGAGGCTAGAAGTGGATTTATTAAGTAAAATTCAAAATTAAATACAAAAGATAGGAGTGTCAGCTGAAAATTGACACAAACTGACATAAATCCCAGCCATTATCTTCTTTTGACAAAGATGAAAAATTGCTACAAAATGAAGGCACTACAGAATTACACCAGAAAAATGATACTAGACATAAATCCATATAGAGTCAAAATCTACATTAGTTTCTGTCTTTATTGTTATTACTATGTCTTAAATAGGCAACAGAAAAAGAGGAAGTGAGGAAAATGTCAACTTATTTAAGAAAAAAGGAAAGAGTCTTTCAGGAAAATACTTGACCTTGAAACATCTCAATTTTTTATGTAAGGTAAAGGTAAGGTAAAGGCCCTCCCGTTGATCGTCGATTTGCTCGAGCGGGCCCAGTAACGTCTCCATTGCAGACTTTGTTGTTACTGTGTTTGGCATATCGAATACTCTCGGTAGCTTGCCGGGCTAAAATTAATTACCAAAATGAATATTGCAAAAAGCAGGCTCACAAATTTATGATATGTGTAACTTGGTCATCTGTCAATATTGAATCATCTTTGCCAAGCCCCTTTCTCATATTTTAGGCTTAGGAAGTTGCTACAGAGATGACTTTCAATTGACTGACTGAAATTCCTGTAATTTCCCCCCAATATATACTGGCACTATGTATTGAGGTAAGAAGACCAAAAGTAATTTTCATATACATTTCTGTGCATTGACATTTCTGTCCTTTGCTGCCTTGTGTTTATGACACTAAGGATAGTGATTCCAAAAATATGATAAGAACAAAAATAGATACTGGTGTTTCTAAGGTCAGATAAAATTTTCATTAGACTGAATTTATCCTGAGATATTTCTTCACTCAAGAAAAATAAGCTCTCAAATTTCAGTATAGCAACAAATCTTTCACTAAGTCTTTCTTAAATGTGTTTCAGATTTTGTTGTACATAAAAAATACTTGGAGGTCATATTTAACATGAGATTTCCCAAGTCTTTCTAATAAAATCTGATTCATTATCACAAAAGCTGAGATCCAAGAATCTACATTTTTTGCATGTCTCTTGGGTTACTCTGGGGAGATGGTTTAAAAAATATATCTCTTTGGAGTTCCAGGTCATCTGCATAGAATTCAGCTTGGAGTCCAGAAGTGTGCACAATCTGCTAACCAAAGAATCACTGTATCACTGTCATCCCATTACTCATCAATTTGCAGGCACCAGTAACATCTGCATTCGTCCTAGCCCTGAGATTTTAACGGCCTCTCCTTACTCGTCCTACCCAATGGTGCCGCATTGGAGGCGCTTTCAGGGTCAGGGGAATGAGACACATCATTGTTACTGTTTTTGGCATATCAAATATGCCACAGGGAGCTTGATGGGTTCTCTGAGAAGGAGAACTAGACTATAAGAGGTCATGAGGCTTGCTGCTTCCGGGAGCTTTGTTTTATATTCTCTGGATCTTGGCCATTGATGGGATTACATGGGCCAGAGGGCAGTTTGTGGGTGTGACTGCCAAGCTACTGGAAAATGGGGGATCTGGTTGGAGGAGGCCCAGTCCTGATCTGAGCAGGCTTGGAGTTCTCAGCCCCAGGTCCCACACACCTGGGTTCCTCTGCCGGTTCCTTCATGTGTGAGGCTCATCCGAGCATGTGGAGAGTGGCGTTGAACATGGCTGTGGCTGGGTTCCAGAGGTCTGCGGCTGCCAGGGCACCACTCAGGGGGGGAAGGAGACTCAACCTGCCCCCCTCTGAGGGGCCCCGATGAAGACAGACTAGCGGGCAGGCAGGAAACTCGTTTTTCCTCGGTTGGAAAAACCAAAGAATATGCAAACAAAATATTACAGGACTACAGAAAATACTAATGGAATTCTATACAGAAAGTAATGGGAAATAGCTACTTCACATCATAATTAGATAAATTCTTGAGAAGTTATTCAACAAAAATTACTTTAGACAACTTTATAGTTGCTTTTGTATTTCTCACTTAAAACAGTAAATTAACACAATGCAAAACCAAAAATTATCTTAATGGTTTTCCTGTGGCACCTCAATAAATAATTCTTAGTAAACTTTATTTTAATAAATTTTTTAAAAATAAAACTTAGTAAAATTTTTTACTCTTTTGGGGTATGTTTGTTTTTTCGTTTTCACCACACCCAGCAATTCTCAGTGGTTACTCCTTGCTCTTCACCCAGGAACTGTTCCTGGTGTTGTTCAGGGGACCATATAGAATGCCAGGAATCAAACCAGGTCAGCCATATGCAAGTCAAACACCCTACTCACTGTACTCCTGCTCCAGTCCCAGATTCTATTATAATTTTTTTGCTTTTTGGGTCACACCTGTGATACACGGGGGTTACTCCTGGCTCATAAACTCAGGAATTACTCCTGGCGGTGCTCAGGGAACCATATGGGATGCTGGGAATTGAACCTCGGTCAGCCGTATGCAAGGCAAATGCCCTACCCACTGTGCTATCATTCCAGCCCCAGCTTCTACTTTTTTTCAAACATCTGAAATCGATCTTCAAATAAGCAGAAAATGAAGGGGGGGGGCTTCCCTTGCATGCAGCAGACTCAGGTCCACCCCCCCACAGCATCACATATTGTCCCCCAGCACCTCCAAGAGTAATTCCTAAGTGCAGAGTCATGCATAATTTCTATGCATCACTGGGTGTGACCCAAATACACCTCACCCCTAAAACTAGAAAGCATTTGGAATTTAGAACACTAAGTGACTGCTACATAGTAGGAGGCTACTTATTTAATACAATATAATATCTTATATTTTGCCAGCCTGTATCAAGTGAGAAATATCCAATATCCACAACTCTTTCAAAATGTGCTACCTGACTGAAACTTCCTGGGTACCAATGAGAGTGGAGTGGACTGGATACCCATTCTGTTGAAGCCCTGGCAGCCTACCCACCCACCATGACTACAGTTACACCAAGGACTCAACTCCACCACTTCATGAAACTACAAACAATTTCAGGCAGTCCACTGTCCGTAACTGCCTCTAACTCTGGGATCTTCAAACCTAAACATATGTTAAAACCACATAACAATGTCATTTGAAAACAAGTAAAAACAGAAAAATTTAAAAATAGAGAAAGAATTAGGATGTTGAAGAAAGAGCGATTGCTTGCATAAATTTTAGAGATAAGAAATATTTTTGAATAAGAATTTTTGGTTTGGTCGATACAGTCAGCCTTTTATTGTTTTATTGTTTTTGCTATTTTCAGTTTTCTTACTTATTTACTTTTAGAATGTATTCACCTAGTTCCACTCCTAAAATACAAAGCTCATCAACCTGACAAAGCTAAAACAACAGCTACTCTTGATTCTAAACATTGTCATAATATAGTTCTGAAAACAGTCATTATTATATACAACTTTTGGTTCTTTATATGTTTCTGTGCATTTGTTCCTTTTTTTGCTTATTAAAGTAGCATTTCATTATAGAATTAAATAAGATTCAGGTGTGCATTATTATAAATGAATATATTCTTAATGTTTAAGAATTCTGTCTCTCACCATCTACTTGAAAATTTTTCTAATTTACCTTTGTCTGGAAACCTAAAGGGTCAACTTCTAATTCTCATTGTCCTCCTAAAACAAGTCTCAGATGACAAAAATTATCTCATTATGGGTATAACTTTCTGTTGTAGACATCTAACAAGAGGCTCCTGTAAATACAAAACAGAAGGGGTCTGCAGTGCCAAGATCAAAGACACATATAGATCATTGCAAGGTCTTAGATAGGTAAACAAATATTTTCAAATGGAGGTGTAGAATGATCAGTGGTTGGAGAAAGTACTTTAATAGGGAGAAGACATGAAAAATTCAGTAAAGACTTGAAAATTTTTGTACCTTGAAAATAGGGATTGGGTATAGACAGGAAAAGATGCAATGCAGATTATTCTAACAACCGAGAATTGTTTTTGAGTGGATGACTAATGTACCCATTCTACTACATCTGTTCACTCATTCATAAATATTAATCAAATACCTCAATAGCCACACTAGTCTGTGCGTTAATAAATCCGTAAATAAAAGGAACATAGTTACTTTAATAAATAAATAGCATATAGCAAAATTCCCCTGTTTATTCCCTTTCCTCATTTTCACTGAAAGTTCAATCCTTGTACAAACCTGGTGCAGTAGAGATTGTCAATTGTTTAGTGATTGTCACTTTCTTAGGTTCATAGCTCATGCAGGTTTTATGCCTGGTCCCCCAGGCATCACCAGGAGTGATACCTAAGCAGAAATAACTGTGTCATTCACCCCTTTTTCAAAAACAAAAACAAAAACAAAAAAACAGCCTTGAACTTAACAGAGCCTAGGTAAGGTGCTGAAAACAGGTCATATGGATTGTTACTGAATAATTCATCACTTTAAGTCTAATAATTCATCACTTTAAGTCTAATATTAAATTTTATACTTTAATGTGATAGGGTATCCCACCTGCACAGCAGAGCCTGGAAGCCCCTATGGTATTTGATATGCCAAAAACAGTAACCAGTCTCACAATGGAGGCATTGTGCCTGCTGAAGCAAATCCTAGTACCACTGGGATTGATCCCCACCATGGAAGCAGAAGTAGTCCCCTGAGCACCTCTAGGTGAGGTTCAAAACACAAACTAAATGAAAATAAGCCTCAAAGGAAACTTTCAGGAAAAAAATCACTGAACAAAACAAAAAATGGAAAAAAAGATACTCTTAGCTAGAGGAGAATGGAGAGAAAAATGTATAGCAATTAATGTATTCAATACCAAAAAAGCCCAAAATTGATAAATCTAAGCTCCAACTTTATATACCTAGTAAAACAAGAGTAAAATTAGCTTAAAGTTCACAAGAAAGGATAAGAGAATAAAAGATATCAATGAAACTGGGAGGGAAATAACAGAAAATTCACAAAGCACAGCACTTGTTCTTTGGGAATAAAATTCACAAATTCAGCAAGATTTACCAAGAAATATGGAAGACAGCAATGACAGGAATGAAACAGAAGAAAGTATTACAGGTTCTAAGATTCTTTACATATCATATGAACAAGTAAAATATAATATAAATTTCCACAACTTTGATAAATGTTTACAAAATTATCAGTTTCAAAAAAATTCAAACTGGGGGTATGGTGCTGCCAGCAGGTCAATCTGCACCTGTGAGGCGAGTGCATCAGCAGCCTGATGGTGCCTTCAGACTTCCAGATACCCCAAAATTGCTGCTGTGCCTTTGGCCAGACCCCAAAAACTTGGGGCAAAGTTTACCAAGAAAGTAAACGGCCAAAAGTTAGGTATGTGGGAAACACACCCACAAACCACCTCCGGCTCAACTATATAATTGGAGGCATGGCCTCTCTGGTTCCTGATTGAACTGCTTAATGGCCATGATCCCAGAGACTCAGAAACAAATCTCAAAACTCAGTGGCTTTAGTCATCGCCCACGAATGGC
This sequence comes from Sorex fumeus, assembly GCF_029834395.1. Classification (NCBI taxonomy): domain Eukaryota; kingdom Metazoa; phylum Chordata; class Mammalia; order Eulipotyphla; family Soricidae; genus Sorex; species Sorex fumeus. Next base: position 10,561,976 of record NW_026606086.1, on the reverse strand, counting down.
CTCTCTGGCTCCTGATCAAGCTACTTAATAGCCATGATCCCAGAGACTCAGAAACAAATTTCAAAACCCAGTGACTTTTGGCAGAAATGAGTCCAGAACCCACAGTAGGTTACTGTCACAGGGCCACCCCAGGGGGGAAAGGGTGTTGTCAATCCGCCTGCTCTCCCTTGGCTGCTCGGTGGCCGTCATCCTCCAGAGGTCATTGGACAGTCAGGCTTGGGCCCGCAGTTATGAAACTTGTTGGGCCTCACAGGATGGGGGTGGAGCCGGTCCTGTCCTCACCATCCCAAAGAGACCCCAAGTCATTGCCCACGAACGGCATCTCTGGCTCCTGATCAAGCTGTAACAGCCATGATTCCAGAGACTCAGAAACAAATCTCAAAACCCAGCAGCTTTTGGCAGAAATGCGTCTGGACCATGCAGTAGGTTACTGTTGCCGGACCACCCCAGGGAGAAAGGGTGTTGTCCCTCCGCCTGCTCCTGCTTGGTGGCACGGTGGCCATCATCCTCCAGAGGCCATTGGACAGTCAGGTTTGGGCCCTCAGTGATGAGACATTTTGGGCCTCACGGGATGGGGGTGGAGGCTGTCCTGTCCTCCCTGTCCCACGAGACCCCAAGTGATCGCCCACGAATGGCCTCTCTGGCTCCTGATCAAGCTGCTTAACGACCATGATCTGAGACTCAAGAGCAAATCTCAGAACCCAGCAGGTTTTGGCAGAAATCTCTCCAGGTTTAAGTGTTAAAATTTCAAAATTTCAAAATCGCACGGCCATAACTGCAGTCACATGACATCATATGTTATTCATAACCTGCAATAGAAAACAAATTGTCTACTGTTGCCTTTTCAGCAGATCTGAGTGTTGGGATAAAATCTCAAATAATAATGGTGGGTCTGGTGTCAAAATATTGAATGTGACCAAAGTAGAGAGAGAGTAATGTGGAAATCATATGCCCCACAGGTAGGGGGAGGGTGTGGGATGATGGTATACAGGGGTTGTTGGGGTTGGAGAATGGGCACTGGTGAAAGTATGGGTGTTTCATTGTATGACCGAGACTTAGACCCAAAAGCTTTGTAACTGCTCTCATGGTGATTCAATAAATAAAATGATAAAAAATGTAAAAAAAATTCAAACTACCACATCTCATCAATAACTAGCACCTTATGCTATATATATTTTTTAAAAAATGGATCAATAAATTTCACACTTATCCCCTAAATTTATCTTTAGGTTGGGATGACTTCACTAGAGAATTCTACCATACATTTACAGAATTGACACCAATTATGCAAAATTTGTCAAAAATAGAAAAGAATGCATTTCTGAATTCATTTTTCAAAGCTATTATTTGTCTGAACCCACTCTAAATCACACGGTGCAAAAAAAGAGAAAAAAAACTACAGAACATTACATTCAACATTACATTGAATTGAAATGCAATGATTATTTTAAAAAATGTGCCCATAGCATTTAGCAATATATACAAATCATGATCAACTCTTATTTATCTCAAGTATGAGGATGGTATAATATTTGAAAATTAAATGACAGTATTATAAAAATGGCTCTAGAGCGCTGGAGAGATAGCACAGGAGATAAAGTACTTGCTTTTCATGCAGCTAACCAGTCTGGTATCAATATGTTTCCCTGAGCACAGCCAGAAATTATTCTTGAGGACAGAACCAAAATTATCCCCTAAGCACTACAGTTTGATTAAAAAGAACAAAGAAAGAACAAAAGCACAAAAGGAAGGAAGGAAGGAAGGAAGGAAGGAAGGAAGGAAGGAAGGAAGGAAGGAGGGAGGGAGGGAGGGAGGGAGGGAGGGAGGGAGGGAGGGAGGAAGGAAGGAAGGAAGGGAGAGAGGGAGAGAGGGAGGGAGGAAGGGAGTGAAGGAGGGAGGAAGGAAGGAAGGAAGGAAGGAAGGAAGGAAGGAAGGAAGGAAGGAGGGAGGGAGGAAGGAAGGGAGAGAGGGAGAGAGGGAGGGAGGAAGGGAGGGAGGAAAGGAGGGAGGAAGGAAGGAAGGAAGGAAGAAGAAAGAAAGAAAGAAAGAAAGAAAGAAAGAAAGAAAAAAGAAAGAAGGAAGCTATATGGGCTGGAGTGATACCACAGTGGGTAGGGCATTTGCCTTTCATGCGACCGATCCAGGTTCAATCTCTGGCATCCTACAGAGTCCCCCAAACCCCCCAAGAGTGATCCCTGAGCAGCATCAAGTGTGGATCTCCCTAAAAACATATGCATAGGTTTTGAAAAAAATTATTTAAATTATTTTATCAACTTTTCATTGATTTAAAATTTTATGGAATTTCAGGAGTTTAGATCTATTGATCTATATGTGTGTAGGTATCACCACCTTGCAAGTACTATTTTTTAAGGATCAGAAAAACAAATGGTCAAAGTCATTGGAACTGGAGTTTTTGAGGAAAATAATTGTTTACTGCTGAAAGGATGATAGCAAAACGCAAGCAGAGAAAGTAAAGCAAAGCTAAAGAAAAAAAATGACAAAGATACCCAAAGTTTTGCTAGGAAAACACCAGTAGATTCCTTTATGTTAACAATGTCACCAGTAGATTCCTTTATGTTAACAATGAACTGCAATGACAACTGTTGAATAAAGAAGCTGTGTCCTTCTTGTATACACAAGGTTTACACATTGTATCTATGCAGTTTTAAGAAAAGATGAAATCTTATAACTTGGATGAAATCATTGCAACTTGAATGAAACTGGAGGGCATCATATTAACAGAAAAAAGTCAGAAGGAGAAGAAAAATATGGAATTAGCCCCTTTACCTGCGGTATATAGAGAAGCAAGCCCGGTATTGAATTTTAAACTGAGATCACCAACCAGTGATGAATGAAGTTGAGGGAATGGGGAGGCAGTCTGTAATTAACATAAAGTCAGTGTTGGGGGCTGGACACTTTGGTGGCTGTCATGTTCAGTAACTGTGTTGGAGAGATAGCCCAGAGGATAAGGCACTAGCTTTGCATGTGACTTACATGTGTTGGATTTTCCAGTACCATAAAGTTCCCTGAGCACTACTGGAAGTGGCCCTGGGCATAAACCCAAGAGTAGCCCTTAAGCACCACCAGATGTGTCTTGAAAGCAACACAAAACACCCATAGAACTTAATACTATTATAAACATGTTACCTAAAATGCAATGATAAAAAATAAATATCAAGAGACTGAACTTCCCAGTCAAAAGGCACAGAGTGGATAGATGGATCAGGAAATAAAAGACAGCCTTTGGCTGCTAACAAAAGACATGCTTCATTTTCATGGCAAGCACAGGATGAGGATAAAAGCCAGGAAAATAATGACAAGGCAAATGGTACCCTAAAAAAGCCTGAGATGGCCAGTTTTGCAGAAGACAAAATAGAGCTCAAACTAAAGATGGTAATAAGAGAAAATGATAGACACTACAGACATTATAAACTGATTAAAGGATCAATACATCAAAAGGACTTAACGCTTATCAAAATTCTTAGAGTAAGTACTGTTTGACCCAAAGAAAGACAATGACAGCAACATAAAATTAGAAGGAATCCAAAACTTCCCAGTCTCATCATTGAACAGAGCAACCAGACAGAAAATCAATAAGGAAACATCAATCTTAAATGAGGAGTTGGAAGAGCTGAGATTAATAGACATGTACAGGATGCTTCACCATCCCCCTAGAAAATTACATATTATTCTTCAGTGTGCACAGAACAGCCTCCAAGATAAACCACATGCTGGGACACACTTTAAGTATTCATAAAGTCATGAAAATAGAAATCATGTCGTTTCTTTTCAGACTACAATGCTATGAAAGTAGAAGTTAATCATAAAAAGATACCCAGGAAAAACTCAAACATGAGGAAACAGAAAACATACTATAAAACAAACATTAGGTCAAAGAGAAACAAAAAAAATTACTGGAAAGGAATGAGAATAATGATATGGAATACAGTACAAGCAATAGTAAAAGGAATTTGTTAGGTAAACATATGAAGAAATACAAAAAAAGGTCAAATAAATAGACTAATCTAATTTAACTCACGATCACGATCACGACCATCCTGTTATTCGTTGATTGCCTCAAGCAGGCCCCAGTAACGTCTCCTTCGTCCTAGCCCTGAGATTTTTAGAAAAGTGCCATATTCAAGGCTCTTTCAGAGTTAGGAGAATGAGACCCATCATTGTTACTGGTATTTGGCATATTGGGGACGCCACGGGGAGTTTGCCAGACTCTGCCGTGTGGGCAGGTTACATTCGGTAGCCTGCCAGTTTGTCCAAAGTAGGAATGAGATAATAAGACCACTCTCTGCACATATGAAGGTACCGGCAGAGGAACAAAGGCATGCGGGTCCCGGGACTGAGATCTCCAATTTAACTCCAAATCTTAAAATATTAGAATAATAATAACATTGAAATCCAAAGTAAACAGAGGAAAGATAACATTTAAAATTAAAGCATAAACCAATGATATAGAAATTAAAAATACAAATGTTTAGCAAAACCAAGAGCTGGATTTTCAAAAGAAAAAATAGGATAAATCCTTGGCTAGACTCAGAAAAAATAATTTGAGAAATTATAGCACTGTAGCACTGTCCTCCCGTTGTTCATTGATTTGCTCCAGCGGGCACCAGTAATGTTTCCATTGTGAGACTTGCTGTTACTGTGTTTGGGATATCGAATACACCACAGGGAGCTTGCTAGGCTCTGCCACGCAGGCAGGATACTCTCCGTAGCTTGCTGGGCTCTCTGAGAGGAATGGAGGAATCAAACCCATTCTTTTGGGTTTGGCAAGGCAAACGCTCTACCTGCCGTGCTATCGCTCCAGTAAAAGAGAAAAATTTATAACAGATAGTAAAGAAATATAAAATATGGTAGGTGATTATACAAACAACTTTCTGCCACAATATTGGTAATTTAGCAATCAAAAATTGCCACAAAACAAAAGCCCAGATTTAGACAGGTTTGCCAAAGTTTCAAGCAGGACACATTACTTGTTTTTTACACTCATCCAACAAATGAAAGAAACAGGAGCTGAATAGACAGTTCCTCAAAGAAGACCTACAGGTCTATGAGAAAAAAAGTGTGTTCATCACTTGTTATCAAGAAAATGCAAGTCAAAACAGCAATGAGGTATAACTTCATACTAGTGAAAATCGCCTATTTCAAAAAAGTTCAGAAATCACCAATGCTGGCAGAGACGTGGTTTAAAAAAAAACCTCCTTATTCATTCTTTGTGGGCCGGTCCTTTAGTTTAGCCTCTAATAAAGAAAAGGAGACATTTCTAACATTAAATTATAAAATCTTGCCAAAATATTATAAATATAACCTCTATCAACAATTCTACTCCTTGACATTTATCCCAAGAGCATAGAAATATTAATTTGAAAAGATTTAACCTCTCCAGTGTTCTTGTCAGTGCTATTTACAATAGCCAACATATGCAAACATTCCAAAAGCCCAATTACAGATGACAAATACTAGTATATATAACAATGGTAAAGTACACCAGCATAAGATGAAATCTTGCCTTTAATCAAAATTTGGATAGAATTAGAGGATGTTATGTTAAGTGAAATAAGGCAGAGGAAGAAGGAAAGTGCCATATTATCTCATTCACTGTCAAGAAAACAGAGAACATCTAATGAACAAAACCCAAACATTTTTTTCTGTCAATAGAACCAAATTTACCACATGTTGGGTAGAATGAGTGTGGATGGAATAGACAAGACAGAACCTAAGGGCAGCAGAAGAGACTTCTGTTATGTTGTTGATGGTGATTATACACTTATTTTGTACACATAAACATTAAAACTACTGTAATGTATGTTGTCTTAATTAAATTAAATATAGAAAAAATAGACATATAAATTAACTTCATTAAATTTTCTTGGGCTGGAGTGATAGCACAGCAGGTAGAGCGTTTGCCTTACATGCAACCGACCTGGGTTCAATTCCTTCGTCCCTCTTGGAGAGCCTGGCAAGCTACCAAGAGTATCACACCCACACGGCAGAGCCTGGAAAGCTCCCGATGGCACATTTGATATGCCAAACATAGTAACAACAAGTCTTACAATGGAGACATTACTGGTGCCCACTCAAGCAAATCAATGAACAATAACAGGACAGTGATACAGTGATAAATTATCTATGTTTGTTATTTTTGCTTAGCAATGTGATTTTAAATTATAATGCTATTTAGGAATCACAAAAATCCAAGCATAGCAAAAATACTTCAAAAGGATAAAAGCAAAATGATATATAATTTGTCCTATTAGATGACAGATGCTAGGAGAATATGATTTTGACCTACATATATATAAATTGACTAACAGAATAGAGTTTCAAGTCCCAAAATAGATCAACCTAAATTTTATATTTTTTAAAATTTTCAGTTTAAACTCTCTATGAATAAGCATCAATGTCAATCAATGGGATAAATAAAAATATTTCAAGAAATTAGTCCAGAACTCTTGTCTTAAAATGAAGGTAAGTGGCAAATGAAGGTGTATCTCTTACACCTAAACTGAATTCTAAATGGGTTAAAAAAACCTGTTATTTAAATGGGAAAAATTAAACTTTGTGATAAAATATAGTTTAAACTATGTTCTCAGATGAAAAATATATAAATGAAATATCAATATAGAAATGAGGCAATAGTATGTTATTGTATAATAGTACAGCTGTTATGGTACTGTGGTATAATAGTACAGCTGTTATGATATATGCTTGGCAGATGTCTGACCCAGGTTTGTTTCTGGCACTACATGGTCCCTCAAGCATCATCAGGTACACCCTAGAGCCCCCAGAACTGCCAGTGTAATCCAGTTATCCCAGTCACTGAAGGGCCCAAGCAACATTACATCCCTGGACTTTTATGCTGAACTACTGGCCCAGTTGACTGAGAGTTGCTAGTGGGACTCCTCAACTTCCTAGGCACCACGTGGGAAGCCCACTGTTTCCAAGAAAAGAAAAATGAGGATAGTGCTTACCTGGAGAAGAGCACATAGGTGAAACCTAGGGGAAAATATGCAGAACAAAATGCACTTTTTAAAATGTGATGCAAAAATTTAGCAAGGGCACAGTTGTTTTTTTAAATCTATTTTGTGTATCTTCTTTTAAAGTATTTAGAAAAAAACATTTTTGGCTCTTTTCAATCCCCAAGTAAGTTTAGAATCAGAAACTAAGATTCCTAAATAACCACAACAGCAATTAAACAAAAGTTCCATTATCATGGCTCTAAAGAAGTCATTCAGCATCACCCAGTCAGATAAACACAGGACACTGTAACTAAAACTAAGAGCTGGCCTTCCACAAACTGAGATGTCTTGATCTTGAAATATATATATATAGTTCCTTGTTATTAAGCAAATTCATAATGAGTGACTCATCTCAAATCAGAATTCAGTGATAAGCTTAAAATCAATAAAGGAGAAGTAAAAGTTATATAAGAGAAAGGGGAAATAAGGAAAATCACCAATAACAATATATGTTCTTGATCTTCATGGATAATATTAAGGAAATTCTTCTGTGCATCTCAATTCTTTTGGATGTGAAATGGAATTGAGAGTATAACTTCTAGAACTTTCAGGAATTGCAAATCATGTTGAGTTAAAATATATTGTAACTATCTATGTCTATCTTCTCCTCTCTACTTTTGTTCTTATTCCAGGGATTGAATTAGTATTCTAGATTATCAGAAATATTCATTCCTTTCACAAACATTATCATTAATCTACTACATGTGAGTGAGACATTTGGTAGATACTTGAGAATGGCAAGACAAAAAAAACTACAAAGACATAAGAGTGAAATGTTCTGTTGTGTAAGTGAAGTGAAATACAGTAGACAATTTCAGAGTCAAGCAAATGCAATAAGGTCATGTGGATACCCTTTCAAAAGCAGTGCCTGGATTATTGTTGGGTGAAGTTTCAGGAACGATATTACTGATGAGTTGGTTATGAACTATGAACTGAATATTTAACAATGGTCATCAAAGAGACAAAGCTGGGAAAAATGTTCTAAACTAGAGAAGCATGTGAAGCAAGGGCACAAAGGGAAGCAAGAGGAAGCAACATCAGGGAACTGTAGTGTGTCATGTAGTGTAGTGTGTCATCACAACTAATGGTTGGACAGACAGAGACACATTAAAAACTAAAGCAATCCAAGAGCATCAAGATACTCAAGGGATCTTCAGCCTTCCCAGTGCTGGAGTGTGGTAAATAAATAGTAGAATGTGTCATAATATCTATTTAACTTTATTCTTAATTTTTAGGGGCCATTCCAATGTCTGGGGGCCAGTCAATGTGTTGAGCATGAAGAGTCAAGAAAGGTAAGTGAATATTAGCCCAACAGTGCAGACCTGGACAAATCAATGTATCAGCCAAATGCTCTGGTATTCAGGCCCCATGTTACATTACCGAGGGCTACCAGAGCCACACCCAGCAATACAGAGAGTGGGTACATGTGTTGTGGGGATCAAACTCAGGATTTAGCACATGCCAGGACAGTTCTCTACCACTTGAGCTGTCTCCCAGTCCCATAATTTCTGTTGTTGTATATGTTTTATATATTATGCAGTAATGCTGCTATTTTATGTCAAAATTAGTATTAGGAACATTTATTTCAGATTTTTCTTTTCTGATGAGGTGCATTATCTACAAATTTGTAGCAATGTTATTAAAATATTAAGGAGGACCATTAAAAATGAGAGACTTCTGCATTAAAAAAGTCTTGTGTTGAGGGCTATAGGAAAGTCTATAGTAGGAACAGGGACACTGATACATTGTTGTTATTTTTCAGGAAGGAAGGAACTACTGTGGGAATGTTTACATGGGGAAAAAATTAGAAGTTTTTTGTGGGATTAAAAGTGTGAGTAATGCATTTGTAATGACCCATGTGTTCTTATTGGACAGCTACCTGGATGGAAGAATCAATAATGGAAGCAGTCATTGGAACAGAGCAATGAACTGGAAAAGTAATGAAACCCAACAGCCCAGTGACAGAAAGGTTAAGGCTGCTTTAGGAATCTCCTAGGAACAAAATGAGCAAAGATGGGTGCCATGGCTACCTTGGATAAACAAGTCCTCTTGCTCTCCCTCCTATTCACATGTTTAAGTAGCACCATAGCACTGTCCTCCTGTTGTTCATCAATTTGCTCGAGTGGGCACCAATAATATCTTCATTGTGAGACTTGTTGTTACTGTTTTTGGCATATCGAATATGCCACAGGGAACTTGACAGGCTCTGCTGTATGGGCGGGATACTCTCAGTAGTGGGCTGGAGCAATAGCATAGCAGTAGGGTGTTTGCCTTGCGCACAACCAGCCTGGGAGAGCCGGCTTCGATTCCTCTTCCCCTCCCGGAGAGCCTGGCAAGCTATCGAGAGTATCTCGCCTGCACGACAAAGCCTGGCAAACTACCCGTTACGTATTCAATATGCCAAACACAGTAACAACAAGTCTCAAAATGGAGACGTTACTGGGCTCGCTTGAGCAAATCAATGAACAACAGGAGGACTCTCGGTCGCTTGTTGAGCTATTCGAGAGGGGCGGAGGAATTGAACCCGGGTCAGAAGCACACAAGGCAAATGCCCTACCTGCTGTGCTATTGACTCAATGCGAGGAACGGAACCCGATCTGAACCCGGACAGGATTGACAGATTGATAACTCTTTCTCCATTCCATGGATGGTGAAGCATGGCCGTTCTTAGTTTGGTGGAGCAATTTGTCTGATTAATTCCAATAATGAATGAGACTCTGGCATGCTAACATATTTAAGTATTAATTGAAAAGCTGGAGGTAACAAAACAGCATGTATTTTTACACTTCAGATTATGAGACACAGACCAGAATGTACAACAGACTATGTGCAGATAGTGAAATCAATGTCAGATACATTTATCTGTAGTTGAACTAAGTCAGCATTGTTAATTTAGCATATGATAAACTAAGAGCAGCATGAGATACAATCATGAATGTTAAGATCTCCCATCCCTGACAATAGACCAGATGTTAGCAAATGGCCTGTATAATCATTCCCAGTTTGGTAAGTTGCATTACTTCTACTCCATGAATCTCCGACAGCGTCATTCCATCAGAGGCCTAATTTTACATGCAGTCGCCTGCTCTCTGCACCACCAGCATATACTCTACCTAGAAAAATGGGAAATGCTCGGAAACAAAGCATAACTCAGTTAGTCCTATATCTCCTAACAGAAGGATCCCAGAGTTTGTCAAAACTCCTCCAGATACATAATTTGTTTGTTTTGCTTGTCTTATTTTTTTGTTTATATATATACATATATTTTACCTTTTTATTGAATCACCATTACAAAGCTGTTTATAATTGGGATTCAGTCATACAGTATTTCAATACCCATCTTTCCACCAGTGTACATTTTTCATCACCAGTGTCCCCAGATTGCCAGATTTCCTTCCATCACCCCACCACCACCACTACCCCCTGCCTACCTCTATAGCAGGTGCTTTTCTTCTCTCTATCTCCGTCTCTGTCTCTCTCTCCCTCTCTCTTTTTTGGGGCATTGTGCTTTTCAATATTGAAAAAAATCCCTTACCTACTCTTAGCCCTCAGATCTTGTCCAGCCTGATCATTCCCAGCTATTATTGTTATAGCATTCTCTTGTCTATCTATCTACCCTCAGCCCCACACACACTTGTGGTTAGCTCCAACTATTGGCCCAAATGGGTGGACATGGGGAGTATCATACTGAGTGAAACAAGTCAGAGGGAAAGAGACAGATATAGAATGACTGCATTCATTTGTGGTATAAGGTAAAGGTAAAGGCCCTCCCGTTGATCGTCGATTTGTTTGAGCGGGCTCAGTAACGTCTCCATTGGAGACCTTGTTGTTACTGTGTCAGGCATATCGAATACTCTTGGTAGCTTGCCGGGCTCTCCGAGAGGGGCGGAGGAATCGAACTCGGGTCGGCCATGTTGGCCGCTTGTAAGGCAAACGACCTACCCGCTGTGCTATTGTTCCAGCCATGGTCAGGGAATTTTTTTATTTTAATAACACATTTTAAAATTTGGCTAGACGCATACATAGAGAAACAGTCTAATGCTCTATATACCAACTTTTCCTCTAAAGTCATATGGAAAAGTATAAATGATAAGGAACAAGGAATCAAAAAAGCACACACACACACTCTATATGAAATAATCTCTAGCTTTCTAAATCACACATATGTTGTAACTAATAAGCTAAGAATAAAAAGAAAGCAAATACAGGCGGGAAAGATAGTACAGATGTTAGGGTCTTTGCCTTGCACTTGGCCAACCCAGATCCAATCCCTGGCATCCCATATGATCTCCCAGGCATGCTAGGATTGATTCTGAGTGTAGACGCAGGAGTAACCCGTAAGAATTGTTGGGTGTGGTCTCAAAATAAATAAACAACTTTATTTCATGCCTAATATGACTATTTCATTTCACTTTAAAAAAAGCCGCCCTCAGTGAATGCCATTAGACAGTTATCAGCTGTGTGTTCTTGCCCACGGAAAGCTCTTTATTTATTGCTCTTTTCTATTAGAACCCATCAGACTCATTCAACACAACAAAGTGTTCTCTGCTGATGTTAACACCAACTTTATCTTGATTTATGTCTTACTTTAAGTTTCTCTTTCTAAAAATTCTAATAGCACTAAAACAGTATCTTGTGATCTCAGAACCAAAGTGAAAAATGGTATTTGTGTTTGCTCTGAATATTTCTGCAACATTGAACAGGAAGGTAGTCAGAATTGCTGAATGAAGAAATCAGAGTCTTCGTCCAATACTTTATATCAGTTGTCAGATAATGACTATATTATGAAGCAAAGAGAGTGAAGAAACACAATTCAACAAAAAATATAGGGAAACAAGTTTCTTCAGCATAAATGAGTCTCCTGCCCCTGCGCCTGGCTGTCCTCACTGGGGTCCCTTGGAGGGGAGCTGGTCGAGTTTCCCTCCCCGCCCCGACCAGGGCTCCGGCAGCCAGAGACCTCCAAAACCAGCCACAACCATGCTGAGACCATTCTCCACACGCGTGAAGGTACCAGCAGAGGAACAAAGGCATGCGGGTCCCAGGGCTGAGATCTCCAAACCTGCTCAGATCAGGGCTGAGCATCCTCCACCCAGATCCTCCATATTCCAGTACGCAGGGGTCACATCCACCAACTGCTCCCCGTGCCGTGTAATCCCATCAGCAGCCAAGACCCAGAGACTATAAAACCCGGCTCTCGGAATGACATCTTATTATCTCATTCTTACTTTGGACAAATTGGCAGGCTACCGAATGTAACCTGCTCACACGGCAGAGTCTGGCAAACTCCCCGTGGCGTACCCAATATGTCAAATACCAGTAACAATGATAGGTCTCATTCTCCTAACCCTGAAAGAGTCTTGAATATGGTACTTTTTAAAAAATCTCAGGGCTAGGATGAAGGAAACGTTACTGGGGCCTGCTCGAGGCAATTGAAGAACAACAGGATAGTTGTGACTATTACCGTGAAATGAACCTATAGCTTTTAATTTTTAAGAGCAGGATTTTATTTATTTAAAGTTAGCACTTCCCTACAAAAAGTCAAAGCAACCCTATTTCTAGAAGGTCTTTTGTATTGTTTGCTTTTGTCTTAGGGCCACCCTCAGTGATGTTCAGGGTTTACTCCTGGCTCTGTGTTCACAGATCACAAGTCGTGGGTTAAGGGAACATATGGAGTGTTGGGAGTCAAACCTGAGTCAGGTGTATACAAGGCTAGTGCCTTGCCCACTGTGCAATTTCTCTAGCCCCCAGAAAATCTACATTTAATGATTAGGATGATTATCTCTAAAGATAGTGATCCTCAACTCTGCCTACCCTAGAATAGTCACCTTCCCACCAAGTCTATAGTCCACTGCTTCTTAAAATTCACTTAGCAATTAGTCATTCTTAGTAAACGAGTGTTAGCATCTTGTTAATAGAATAATTAATAGTTAATCACTGTCACAGTCACTGTCCTCCCATTGTTCATTGATTTGCTCGAGAGAGCCCAGTAACATCTACATTGTGAGACTTCTTGTTACTGTGTTTGGCATATCAAATATGTCATGGGTAGCTTGCCAGGCTTTGCTGTACGGGCAAGATACTCTCAGTAGCTTGCCAGGATCATAGTTAATTGATAGTTAATAGAATTGTAACTACCTCCCCAGGAACACAAGATTTTCTTCCTCCAAACACTTCAGTCAGTCCCCTCTGATCATTACCCATTCTCTAGGAGGGTGGGTTCACTGTGAATCCTCTCTTGCACCTTACTGACATGTCCTCTTTTTTCTGTACAATAGTCAGTAAAGACTTGTGTGCCTAGTGGTTTTCTTTCTTGCCTCTGGTCCCAACATTTCCCCAAGGCATTTCTTGCAAAGCTTCCTGGGGCATCTTTCTAAAACAGAAGGAATTCTGAGTGGCAGTTTAGAACAGTGGTTTAAAATGTGGATCCCATATCCTTGTCTTATTAAGTGTGCCATTCAGAAAATATTTGTTGATCTTCTCTATAACTCACATTTGTTTATTTATTTTTGCTTTTTGGGTCACACCCAGCGATGCTCCGGGGTTACTCCTGGCTCTGCATTCAGGAATTACTCCTGGTGGTGTTGGGGGGACCATATGGGATGCTGGGAATTGAAATCGAACCCAGCTTGGCCACATGCAAAGCAAATGCCCTATCTGCTGTGCTATTGCTCCAGCCCCACCACTGGGTATTTTTTTTAATCTTGGCTTTGTCAACACAAATAATAATGTCAACACAAATGGATATTGTTGTTTCAATGCAAGTGTGTTCTGTGAGGGCTGAGAAAAAAATATCCTTGAGCCAGATAAGAAAGTTCTGTGATGACAATCCAATATTTTACAGACCCAGGCAGGAATACCCACAAAACCAGCATCTGATCAGGCATGCATGTCTAAACAAGGAAGGTCTTCCTTTAAAATAGAGGGTTTTTTTTGAGGCACCCGAAGATTACGCTCAGAGCCAGTGAGGGTGGTAAATAATAGTGTGGTGTTTACATTTTCACTGGGGATTGCTTCTCCTGACTCCACAAATTAAATGAGGCAGCCAGTCTCTCAGAACCTGCAATTTCACAAAGAAAGCCACATGCTGAAAATATAAACAAGACAGCCTGCCTGCCTTTCCAAGGTGCTTTAAGCAAAGTCAAAGTTTTAAAATGCCAGAGAACTTTTATTTCTTGATTGCGATCATCTACGGGGCTTTATACCAGCGCTCTATAAATGAGTTTGCTCTCTTACTTCAGAATTCCTTCCAAATTCTGTTGTCTGGCAAATGCTAATTGCCACAGAGAAAACAAGCCTTTCTCTTGGGAAGGAGAGAGAGAAGCTCTATAACCAAACACAGACCCTTTGGGGTTTGAAATCTTGACAGGTTCCAAACCAAAGTTTCTTGTTTTGATCACCTTTTTATACGTTGTCATTAAATTTATGTGCTATGAAAAGGAATAATGTGATATACTTCTATTTCATCTTCATTTTAGACATCTATCCTGTGAATGACTATCTGAAATAAGAATCTAAAATAACTGCTTTAAAAGTCCATGAAAATACTATCAAATCCGTAGGTGACATTTATCCTCTCCATTGTAAAAGCAGAACAATGCCAACAAAATCCCTTTGTAATAGGACATTCCCCAAGAGTTATATGCTATTTTCTCTTTACAAAAACCATAGAATGAGATGGTTTGCTATTTGAATCTGATTTAATATATGGCCTAAAAGAGATGTGGAGGCACAATTTTTGACTGTAGTATTAATTTCCATCACACCTTCAAATTCACAGCTATAAGCATCTCACAGACATATATGGCCATAGAACCTTTAGCATAAATTGTGAATAATGATTAAATCAGAAGCATTATTTTTTCAAATCAATAAAGTCTATCTACTTAGATTAAAAGTGCTCAATTTTTATTTTCTATAATAGATGAGTCACTGCTTAAAAGTCTATGATTTACTAAAATAAAATTAGGCTTTTCACTAGTAGACCTTTATAAGAATACAGCAACCACAGAAATCTCCAGGCTCTCACTGAGAAGGGGTACCTCCACTCCCCCATCCCGTTCTTCAGGGAGCCTGGATGTCATGCCCATGAATGGCCTCTGGCACCATATAAGCTCTTTAACGAGCCATGATTCAGAGACTCATAAATAAATCTCAAAAGAGAGCAACAAGCTGCAGAGTTGCTTCCAGACCCCACAGTCGTCATCCAGTTAAAAATTTAACTCCAGCTGTATCACCCACTCAAAATTTAAAATTCCTGAAATACATGGCAACACCTCACACTCTACATCACTGATATACCAGGAGTAGCACACCACATTGGATGGGATGTAAAGTAGAAGGCAACCAATTTCAATCAAGAAAATATTAGCACACAAGGGTTAACCTGTAGCAGCATGTTAGTAACTTCTTATATAAGGGCTTAATTGCTCCAGGGTGAGATACGTCAATCTTCACACACTTTTTTCTAAGGAATTTTTTTGATCATTTTTAGCAAATTATTCATAACAAGCAATACAAAATAAATTATTTAGAGACTTTTATTGGCAGAATTAAATGGGGGTTAGCAAAATTGGAAATAATGGTGGTGGGAAGGTGTGATGGTGGTGGGATTGGTGTTTGAATATTGAATGCAAAAAATCATCATAAATACTTTATAAAAATAAAAAAAAATTAAAAATTTAAAAAAAGACAAAACCAACCAATATTATAAAATAGAGGGAAGAGATAAGCAGAAACATCATCAAAAAGGACAGATAGCCAAAATGTATATGAATAAGGCTCTGAATCACTTATCATAAAGGAAATGCAAATCAAAATTACGAGATACCATTTCACAGCAGTAAAACTGGCACACATCACAAAGAATAAAAACAACTAGTGTTGGCATGCATGTGGGGGAAAAGGGAACTTCAATCACTGCTGTTGGAATTTCAACTGGGTTAGTCATTTTGGAAAACAATAGCAACACAATACCAAAAAAAAATGGAAATAAAGCTTTTATATTACCCAGCAACACCAGTTCTTGGATAGCTGATAGTTCCTTCAGATAGCTGAAGGACTCAAAAACTCTATCAGGGAGGCATTTGCACTCTGTTCCTTTGTTCATTGCAACTATATTCACAATAGCCAAAATCTATCCATGTCTAAGAGCATATGATTAGAGGAATTGTGGTACATATGTACAATGGAATATTATTCAGCTAAAAGAAAAGATGAAATCATTTAATTTGTTGTTGTGTAGATGGATTTGGAGAGCATTATCCTGAGTGAAATTAATCAGAGAAAGAGGGACAGACAGAGAATGATCTCCCTCATATGTGAAATGTGAAAAAAAAACATAGCAAAGAATAATAAATGCCCCAATACAAAAGAAACTCAATTCTGGTATTGAGTAGGAAGCTTACCATGTGGAGAGGTGGAGTATGGGTGGGAGACACTGCAACAATGATAGAGGGAAGGGAACATTCTGACACTCTGGTGGGCGGGCTGGTGCTAGAACGTTGTATGCATGAAACCCTACCATTAGTAGTAAAGGAATCACTGTGCCTAAAATTGAGTTTTTAATTAGGCTGTATTTGGGATTAGAAAAGGATATATATATGACTTATTAATTTTCTGAAAATGTATAGCATAGCAAATCTTGTAAATTTTCCAGAAAACCTTAATAATCATTTAGGTTTATCTAAATATAAGATTTTAAAACTGTGTTATTATATAAAGTACCTCAAACTTAAATATATTCCTAGCCACAAGTTAAAGGACAATAGTCTGTTTTCTTACAAAATTAAATATAAACATAATAGTAAGCTATGCTATTTTCCAACCATCTATATATTTTCTGAATTGAGTCTCTTTACAGTGCTATGGACGTTAAAGAAAGGAATCATTGGCCTTTTTGACAAACAAGGAACTGAGTCTCTGAATAATGGAATGGCATCTGCAAGGCCATCCATCTGGTAAATGGTAGAATTAGAAATAAATTTCGTTGGCACTGAATGACACTCTGCTACCTCTCTTGACTAAACTTCACTCTTACCTAGAATAATTCAGTTAGTAGCCAAACCACTATTCAGAGTCCTTTAAATAGACAGTTGTGTTAATTCTACAATTTAGTGTGTGGGGAGAGTTTCTGATTTTGTAGAAATATTTCTAAGTGAAGAGAAGATAGTTCTAGGCCAAGGAAGAACAATATTCCCCTTGAATATGCCATGGTGTCTCTGCACATATCACTTTCTAGATGAATCCTATTATCTGCAGTTTTGCCTTTTAATACACCCCCCCCCCCAGAAAGTAATATGAGCTCAATAGTGACAATAATGAGGAAAGATGCAATGTATAGGGTTGCAGAGTCTCTTTTAACTATCACTTAAAGGACCAGGATGGTTTCCTGCAAGTCAGTGGTACAGTTGGCTTCTTGCATTGTCATGACCTTCTTCAGAATGGTTTTTAGCACGGATATTACATAGCAAGACAATTCTAGGGTAATCTGTTACATTACTGAATGCACTACCTGGACTACTAAGTTCAGCACTAAAGTTGCTCCATTTAGTGCATTCAGTGACAGACACCTGTTAAAATACTCCATTGTCCCCAAAGTTCATCTAGTTCTTCCAGGAAGTAACTACAGAGTAGCTGTTGTGTGCCAGGCTATAGACTAGATCCTGAGGATGCATCCGTCGAGTACAGGAGACAGAGAACCTCAAGCAGGCATACTGCTTTCTGGAATATGGCACAGGAACGTGCTAGGGCACAATGGCATACTCTTAGTTGAGTGGGAATATTTCACAAAAAGGATTACATTTAATCTTGTCTGATAGTTAAGTTGCAATTCAGCAAAAAGAAGAAGGGGTAATAAGTTGTTCTCCCAGCAGTTCACAAATAAAAAAAAACTTAAATATCTTAATTTCATGTGAAATATGCACTGCTTATGTCAAAAGAGCTCAATAGAAATACAACAGAACAATATATAGAAAAATCTAGTAAATAATAACAAATAAATTTCATAACTTATAGCTGTTTCTGAAAAATAACTTATTATAATTATATATATATCTCCAATACAATCTCAAGCACTGAGAGAGAAGCTATAAGCTATACCTCAAATCAATATCTTATTTTAGCTAAAATTGGAAAGATTTATTTTAAGTAACATAATTTTAAAATCACATCATTAGTAATGAACTTTTATCATTTAGTATAAGAATACAATTGAGATTTCTTGACAACTTCTTTCTGTGAAATTGTAAACTCTATTGTTCTAAGTTAATAGCTTATAATTACAGACATCTTTTCCATATGATAAGAAAGAGGTTGTTCAAGGTCAGGGTTAATGTTAGCATATACCATAAGTCCTGTTATTTGTTTAAGTCTAATATGAAAAAAAAATCCCTGAAGAAGAGAAAAGCAAAACGAAAGGAATTTCAAAGATGAAGGGAAGAATGGAAGTGGATAGAAGAAAGTCATGGATTGGTACATAGGTTTAGTGAAATTTATTTTTATTAAGTTGACTTAAATAGGTGACACTTTCATTTCATCACCAGTACAACTGGGGCAAGAATATCTGCCTAGGAACCATTCTTGTGTGGTTTCTGTCTGAATTTCTGTATAAACATTTGCTCCATTTCTAAAAAAAATTTTATACCTATCCTCACTACTGCTCAAATATGGCTTACACATTTGATTAATGTGATCCCCTGTTTTCAAGGAAGAGATTGAGTTGAGAAGTGTTACTGTGACTTGTCCAAAACCACTTAACTAATCTCTTAAAGAATTTTTTTCAGTTCTTTAAAGGAGCCATTTTTCTAGGCCCATTGCTTTTTTTTTGTTTGTTTAAACTACCTAAACACCAAACAACCTTTAACATCTGAACTAAAAGTTCGCTTTGGATCCAATAAGAAATTTGAATGTATTTTAGAAAAATTAAAGAGTCACATAAATACAAGCCACATAAAACACCCATTGATTCTATCTCTGCATCAATATGGGCCTAATAATTAGTGGAATTTGACTACAGATTCCACTAATATTATCCACATGACCCAGGGAGAGAGGAGGCATTTTGAGTTCTTCAAAGCCCAGACAAGACTAAGTTATAAATAATTGTAATTTGTCTTGACATTTAGAAAGTTTATATTCATCTGAAGAAGTTATTAGATTGGAGAGCTTGGAGAATAATAAGAGCTTAAGGATCTTGACTTCATTTCAAATTCAATATATAATCTCTACAGAGATTAAATTAACTTTAATGTCAAACAACATATTTATATTTGTCTTGCTTGTCTCAGAAGTCATATGGAAAATAAAATGCCTTTTGTTTACATAAAGCCAGAGAAGTAAATTTCACTCCTTAAAAAGTTATGTGGGGATGATAAAGTACCAAATATGTGAAATAAAATTTTAATCCAGCATGATTGGAATTGAACACAAAGTTAAGTTGATTTCAAAGTAAATGAAAATGATATTTCCTACATAACTAAATTTGTGAGCTCAGTTACATACCCACTATTAATCCTTTGAGGATTTTCAATGCAGCTGCAGACACAAACTCTTTCCCCTTTCTTTATTCTGTCAATGTTATTCCAGTGTTCTTTCAACTTCCTACATTAGCATCCCAGTTATACCTTTATTCCACTATTCTCCTCTGAGTTCAACTCTCAAATAGCCAGGTACCTATTTGTATGTTTGTATGATGCATCAGATGCAAATTTGAAAATTATCAAAGAAAAGTTCAAATCTTGATTGGCGTCTTCCAGTCAGTATCCCACCTTTTCTGCTCTCTGTTAAATTTCAGCAAATTATGAAGTGTGGAAAGAAAATATCAACCTCCATCTCTTTAATTATTTATTTATGTGTAAATTATAAGTATATTATATTAATTTCAGGTGGTCATAATAATTCAACATTTGCATATTTTGAGAAATCTTTAATACAGAGTCTAGTTAAACAATAGTTCCTTTGGAGGACTTATGATGAAAACCTTCAATCTCTATTCAGCTAACCACTTTCAAATAAATAACAAAAAGAGCTAAATGCATAATCTAACTCATTTTTATTTATCATAAATGGATATCATAAAATAAATAGTATTTCTAAGAAACTTATAGAGACTACTAAAGCGACTGTGAGAACTTGGCACCAATATCAGAACCAGGTTTTCTAGCATCAGTGAGAAGTTTACAGAATAAAATGCAATAACAACATTGACTCTATTCTCCCATTCACATCCAGAGTAAATTTTCTAGAACAGTGTGTCTTCCAGTCTCTGAAATAAAAGAGATATTTCAATTTCTGCACTCCAGCTACTCTGGCATAGTTTTCTCATCTCCGATGAGTTTTCCCCTTCCTGCCCCAGGGCCAGTTCAAATCCTTTCCCTACTGTCTAATTTAATTTCTATTTCTCCTTCACAACTAAAGATAAATATTACTTCCTCAGAAATTTACCCCAGCTTCTTGTCTTAGTTACTGCCCGTAGTTCAACCTTCATGGCGATACATGTATCTATATCTTATTGTTTTTATTGCCATTACACTTGTGATTTATTACTTATTTCTACAAGTTTTTGATGAAAAATATCCCCGAAAACCAAATACTGTTCAGTGGTCTCAAGACTGCCTGTTAGGCATGTGACAGCACGCTTGATGCCTGGTATCATCCCCCATGGTGAGTGTCATCCCATGGGCAGTGCCATTTTGGTGCCCAGTGACACAACCACATGTGTAATTCCTGTGTATGTAAACCAAGCGTGTAACTGGAGCAGACACTGCTTGCAATCTCCAGTGAGCAACACAGCTAAAGTGTGTGAGCACAGCAACAACGTGCTCAACCCTCATCAACACAAAAACAAAAGGGAAGGCATGGGGAAAATGCCTCCAGAGATTCAAACTCTAAGAAAATAGGAACCATGTGTTCTTGCTCACCAATATATGCTCAGGGCTTAGAATGATTGGGACAAATAAAATACTAAATTAAACTGCTTTCAAGAGAACAAATGCATTTTTTGTAGAAAAGACCATCAAGTTCTAGTCACTATGCTTCATGCGCTTCTTCAAATTCTGTCTATTGTCTTCATTCCTAATGGGTTTTACACACCAAGGAGAGAGAATGCTTTAAAAGACTAAACCATCACCATTGATAATTATCAATATGACCACTGAAATTAATAGCTAGAGAAACTGTCCAAGAGTAGAAGAAGTAATAACATGCAAAGATGTTTTCTTAACAATAATATGAAAATTGACTGTTTATTTCAAGAAGAAATGAAAAAATATACCATCTGAATATCATCTCCTACCAAATGAATTATTAGAAAGATCATATTATAAAAATAAAACTTTTCAAACAAGTTAGACTAAGTGAATAAGAATTTAATGCAAAAGTATGTATTATCCAGGCTGGAGCGATAGTACAGTGGGTAGGGCGTTTGCTTTGCACATGACAGATTTCCAGCATCCCATATAGTGCCCTCAGCACCACCAGGAGTAATTCCTGAGTGCAGAGCCAGGAGGAACCCGTGTACATCGCCGGATGTGATCCAAAAAGCAAAAAAAAAAAAGTAAATATTATCTGACATACAAAGCATACATTTTTGGTAATTATGGATTGGAAAACTTATGGGGGAAAAACAAATTGATATGGGCTAAATAAAAATTTATATTATATTATAAGATTATAATTAATACTTTAATTGTGTGTTGCTATATCATTTAAATCAATGCAATAAGTTAAAATATGCATTGGGATTTTATAAATTGTGAATATATTTGAGATAGACTTTAGCTAGTCTAAAGGTAATAGAATTAAGTTTGAAAATCAGTACCAAAGCAGCTACAAAGATCCATCATCTGAGGATCTTTTTTGATTCTAAACAGGGAGTAAATTTATTGCCATCAAAGGCAGCTCTAATAATTCTGATTTATTCAGATAGGCAGAATCTCCTAGGAAAAAAGTCAGACCTTCTGATAGTCATACTAAGCACTAGTATATTTGTTTACAATGCTTGCCAACCATGTGACCCCCATATCATCCTCACACCATCGCCGCACACCAAGACATTGTCATGGACCACATAATCTACCAAGTACACGACACTATATAACCTACCATGTTCATAGAGCTATTGGGTGTCTGAATGTGGAACTGGCCCATATCCAACACACTGAACCATTATACTGCTCTCTCATGAAAAGATGCAAGTTGAGGAACTTGATCCAAATTTGGCAAGTTGGAAAACATCTGCTTTGACTCTCTGTACTATTAAATTTGCATGCCTTATAAAGGTTCATAAGAAACTAGGATCAGAGAGGAAAAGAAACCTCACTGTTCATTTCTCTCTGCAGAGTTAAGGAACTACAAATGCTATGACTACAGAAAAGTCACCAGCATCTCCATTTTTCTAAATAACACTACACAAGCCCCAGAACTCAAGTCCTTTACTTACAACAACAGCTAAATTCCAGAGTGCAAGGGAGGCTCTCAGATGACAGCCATTCACAGCAAGAAGCGTCTAGCTTTGTGATCCTTATTTTCCAAGACTTTCTCCTGGAAAACTGCCAATTTGTGATTGCCTCCAGGTGTCTGCGGTCACCAGGTAATGTGAGGGTACAGTCTCAAGGAGCCCCAGCCAGTGTTTAATAGCAGACAGCACGAGTGAGACCGTGCCTGGGCTTGGCATTGGCTTGTCTGTCATAACAGGAAACAGACATAAACAAGACTTACTAGCTAGGGACAAAAAAAAAAATCACAGTATCACAAAGGGAGACTCCTCTGGGAGAGAGGAGGAATCATTTGCAAGCAATGGATGAGATGTGATTTTCACCTCTGCCTTAATCAAAAAGACTGTTTGTTAACCAGCTATGCATCACTGGGACTTGTGACAATAGAGGAAAAAGAAAATAAAAGCATTCTGAGCTGGGAAATAAGTCCTTGATCACAAAAAGAGGAAAGAAACTGGGCTTGAAGCCAAATACCTGCTCCAATCCCCAGAGCCCAGAGCGCGGCTTCCTGGGGGAAGATAACACAAACAGGGCCTCAATTCGCCACCGATGAGCCGTGTGGCTCCTTCAGAAATTTCGCCATTCATAAGCCAAATCAAACCAAACCAGACAAAATTAAACCCCCCAAAGTCAGGATGGAGAGTGAATAATCAATCACTCTTATTACAAAAACAATTGTAGAACCTTCCAAGTTGAAGAAAACAAAATTGTGGCAGAAAACTCTTGCTAGGGGGAAGCGGAGAATTTACCATGCAACTTATTGGAACAGTCTGAGAATCTCATTTCCCCTTCTAATTTCTCTGCCTACTGCCACCTCCATAATCAGCCCCAGGAATTTTTTTTTCTCCATAAACCTGTTAAGCTACCTAATACTGAGTAACAAACTTTTATTCTTCTCTCAGCAGAGATGGGTAACTGTCCTGATTTACCAAACGTCAAAAGGGAGAGTAAAAGAAATAACATGAAACTAACACATAGTAAAGTACAATTTCTCAAATATAATCCATGAAAGCAGTTAAGAACTTTACATCAGGGGACAGAGCAATAGTACAGTGAGTAGGGTGTTTGCCTTGCATGTGTTTGACCCAAGTTTGATCCCCAACATGATATATGGTCCCCCAAGCCTGCCAGGAGTGATACCTAAGCACAGAGCCAGGAGTAAACTCTGAGCACTGATGAGTGTGGCCCTGACACAAACAAGCACAACAACAACAACAAAGAGAGTTCCAAATTTTTTCTCTAAGTCTATAAATCAATGCCTGAGTACTACAGATCCTGCCTATTCTCTAGCGTTCAAGGAGAAAAAATAACAATGATAAAATATGTATGTGGTGTTTTGATGTGTGTGTATGATGGCAGTGGGGTTGGAATGGCAGTGAGATAGGAATGACGGAAGAAGATAGAAAACAGTAATTTATCTGGGTCAATGTCTGGTCTCAATTATCACTGAAGTGTATCTCCTTAAATGCAACATTTTTTTGTTGTGATAGTTTTGAAGTTCTCATCTTCCTGAATCTCCATCAATGTAATGATGCTTTCAGACCAGATGTCAACCAGCAAATATCTGTTAGCAAAGAACTGGCATATCTATTTATGTGAGCTTTCTCCAGAGCCAGTTACAGAAGTCATTATTTTTCATTTGTTATTTTCTTCATTGAAATATCTTGAAGCCTAGTACTGGTCCATTTTGTTCAGGTTTTCAACCTTCTTTTGTCTGCTTATTTATAACTCATGTTTTAGGTGCAGAATTTCACATTGCCTCAAAACTTCTGGACTTAAAGCATGAACCCTTGGAAAGCCCATGAGCTTCCAGCTCAGCCATAAACTCACATTCAGGTCAAAAGTCTGAACTACCCCCTAAGTAGAAGACCTAAATAAAGATATTATGGTTGATGTGTCCTACCCTCAGCATTCAAGACAGAATAGGGTGTTTGCCTTGCACATAACTGACCTAGGTATAATCTCTGATACCCCTTATGGTGTCCTGAGCCCACCAGGCGTGATTCCTGAGTTTAAAGCCAGGAACAAGTCCTGAGCACCACTAGGTATGACACCGCCCCCTGCCCCCAAGAAAGAAACTCCAGATGCTCAACTGGATGAAATAAATTTATACATTCAGGAAATGAGATCTCAAAAGTCTCCTCCTTGCAGGCTTACCACCTTCCTTGTACACAGTAGTGATGGTGTGAGTGTAACAAAGGGAAAGATTTTGGCACAAAGGTTCCCATTCTGTGCTAAGTATTAAATGGGTTCATCATATAGAGAGAGGAGGAGGAAGGAGAGAAGGTGCAGATTCAGAATTGAGTCATAGAATAGCACTCAGGTCATTTGCTTCTTTATTTTCCCAATAATCATTTACTTCATTCAGAGACCTTAAACATGACCCTAAAGTGCAGTTTGTAAACTACCTGCCCCAAAGTTCTTCCTCACAATGCAAGTTTCAGACACTTTTACAGAGAAAACATACAGTAGGTCATTAACAACATGAAGATATATCTTATATATTTTATATTATATTGGGCTGGAGGAGTGATAGCACAACTGGTAGGGCATTTACCTTGCATGCGGCTGACCCGGGTTTAATTCCCCCTTCCCTCTCAAAGAGCCCAGAAAGCTACCGAGAGTACCCCACCCACACAACAGAGCCTGGCACACTCCATGTGGCGTATTCAATATGCCAAAAACAGTAATAAGTCTCACAATGGAGATGTTACTGGTGCCCACTCGAGCAAATCAATGAACAAAGGAAGGACAGTACTACAGTGCTATAACATGTCATCTAAAATATATTTTATACCATGAAAATATATCAATATATTGTGCCTTTATTTTCTTTTTTCTTTCCCTTTTATTTTTTTCTTCTGTATGTACCAGAAATCAAAACCAGGGCCTCATACATTCAAGACAACTCTTCTATTGCTGTACTACATTCCTGGTCCCATAATCTCTTATTATTATGAAGGAAAGCAAATCTAAACAATATTTAAATCACAATTATAAAAATGGCTATTATCCCAAAGAGACAATTGGAGAAGGCATGGAGAGAAAAAAGTCTCTGTATACTGTTGCAGCTATAAGTTGGTGGGCTAGAGAGATAGGACCTGAGTAAGGCAAATATCTGGGTGCAACAAATTGAATTGCTGGTACCACATAGCCTCCTAAACAATACTGCAGTGCCCCTGGCCCCCTGCAACCACCACTACACACTGTCTGGTTGGTCCGATAATCCCTGGAAGTTTACATCCTGAGCACCGCCTCATCTTCAGACTTTCATATTAAACTGCTGCTAACTAACTGCTAATAATCGCTAGGAGGAGGTCATGCAGAACCGCAGAGCACTTCATAGGAGGAATACCCTGCCAAAAGAAAAAAAATTCAGTGCATCTATATGGAAAATAATGTGGAGGTTCCTCAAAAATATTCATTCATTCATTCATTCATCATCCTGTTAATCGTCGATTGCCTCGAGCAGGCCCCAGTAACGTCTCTTTCGTCCTAGCCCTGAGATTATATTCAAGGCTGGTAACTTCTCCATTTGTCCCTGTCGCATGCTAGTGCAGCCCAATGGCGTCTGTTTGTTCTAGGAACACAAAGAGCCTCAAACCGATCATTCAGGATCTTGATGAAGAAGTCTGACCATCTGGTAGGTGGGCGGCCACGTGGTCTTTTGACGTCCTGTGGAATCCAGTCGGTAAGGGCTCTAGTCCAGGGGTCGTTTCCAAATCTCATTACGTGTCCAGCTCATCTGATTTTTGACACCTTGGCAAATGAGACAGTGTCCCTGATTCTTGATCTTCGATGGAGGTCAGAACTCCAGATTCTTTCTCTCATTTGAGTGAAACGTGATACTCCAAGCATAGCTCTTTTGATTCCTCTTTGGGACACCCGAATAGGGAATAGGGAATAGTGTTTTCATCCTTTTTGTGTAGGGCCCAGGTCTCTGAGGCATATGTTAATGCAGGAAGAACAGTGGAATCAAAGAGATGTGCCCGGAGCTGGAGGTTCTTCGTCCTCTTAGCTATTTCTTCAACACTCTTGAAGGCGTTCCAAGCCGCTCTCTTCCTCCTGCACAACTCAGGTGCCAGGTCATTCATCATGTTGACTTCTTGACCTAGGTACAAATAACCGTTGCATTCGGAGATGGTCGTTCCATTGAGAGCGAATGGAGCGTCAGGAATGAGGCTGTTTCTCATAAACATTGTCTTCGTAAGATTCAGCTGTAGTCCTACCTCTCCACACTCACGGTCAAAATCGGCCAGCATTTGTGCCCCTTGGCTAATGTATGGTGTTATTAGAACAACGTCATCAGCAAAGCGGAGGTGGTGTAGTTGCCAACCATCTATCTTCCCTCCCATTCCTTCCCATTCCAGTCGTCTCATGATGTTCTCGAGGGTAGCACTGAAGAGTTTCGGTGAAATGGTATCACACTGCCGAACCCCTCTCTTGACATGGATGATCACTTCTTTGTAGATTGGTGAGATCCTGGTAGTGAATCTGTAATACAGCTCATGGAGGATCCTGATGTATTGAGTTTGAATGTCCTGATTGGCTAGGGCTTCAATGACCGCTTCTGTCTCAACAGAATCAAAGTCCTTCTTTAAATCAATGAACGTTAGACAGAGCGGCATCTTGAACTCCCCAGAAACCTCAATGAACTTGGTTATTGTGTGGATATGGTTATTGTGTGGATATGGTGCTGAATCCTTTGTGGAACTTGGCTTGCTCACGTGGTTGTTCTTCATCTAGTGTTCTGCCAATCCTATTCAGGATAACTCGAGTGGACAGCTTGTAGATGACAGACAATAGGCAGATTGGGCAATAGTTGCCAATGTCGTGGATGTCTTCCTTCTTGTACAGCAGTACAGTCCTGCTGGTTTTCCACTGGGATGGAACCTTGCATTCAGACAGGTAGCGTGTGAAGAGCCGAGCCAGCATATTGATGAGTACTGACAGCAGGTTCTTCAGGTGTTCTAAACATAGAAAAAAATTAGAACAGCAACTCTGTTTCCCACTTCTGGTTATTTGTCTGAAAAATTTAAAAGGCAGCAGTTGGCTCTATGCACCACCAAGATTATTTCAGGATTGTTTATAATAGACATGCACTGGAAACAACCTAAGTGTTCATCAAATGTTGAATAAATAAAGAAATTGGTATATACACAAGGAAATACTACTCAACTATAAAAAGATAAATCTACTGTTTATAATAATGTGAATGAATTTAGAAGTTTTATTTCAATTCATTTTCTAATTGAAATGAGTCAGATGGACAAAGATCTACTCATATTCATAATCAAATAAATGAACTATACAAAATAAAATTAAAATTTTAGACTACAAGGTCAATTAGCGGTTAACAAAAGGGAAGGAGAAAGAGAGAAGGGTAATCAGAATCAAAACACTGTCCTCTTGCTGTACATTGATTTGCTCAAGCGGGCCCAGAAACGTCTCCATTTTGAGACTTGTTGTTACTGTGTTTGGCATGTTTGGCATATTGAATACATGATGGG
Organism: Sorex fumeus; assembly: GCF_029834395.1. Classification (NCBI taxonomy): domain Eukaryota; kingdom Metazoa; phylum Chordata; class Mammalia; order Eulipotyphla; family Soricidae; genus Sorex; species Sorex fumeus. Next base: position 10,533,941 of record NW_026606086.1, on the reverse strand, counting down.
TAGCTTGCCAGGCTTTGCCGTGTGGGCAAGATATTCTCAGTAGCTTGCTGGGCTCTCTGAGAGGGGCAGAAGAATCGAACCCAGCTCAGCTGGGTTGGCTGTGCTCAAGGCAAATGCCCTACCTGCTGTGCTATGGTCCAGTCCAATCAGAATCAAAGGGAATAATTATATGGTGAGTGATAATTGTGCACTTTGAGTAATAACCTTAATTTAGGTTATACGTGCATCACTTTTCAGTGACATATGCTTGAAATTATGTGTCATTGAAATAATGCAATGTTTAGTTATTAACTTATGTAATGTTAAACTTATGCAATGTTTATTAATATTTTTCAAAGAATTAAATTTTAAAAGAAGCAGATTTCCTGATAGTTCCCCGTCTGTAGTACATAATAATCTCTATAAATGAGATCCAGGAATGGGTAATTCCTTTATAATCTTCCAGATGTTTCTTATGCATCATGACATTTGATGGTTCTAAACCTTTAAAGTGCAAGTAAATCAATACAAAGAGGCATACATTCTTCGGAACTAAAATACAGTCGTTATGGATCAGATCCAATAATCTATATTTTTAGGAGACAATTATGGAAAGTCTGATATCAGAGCATATTTTTCACAACACTTCTCGAAGTTTCTAAGTATTGGACAGTATAGATAGACGTTGCTCCCAAAGCAGACTACTTCTCTCTTAGATTGCTTTGTTTTGCAATCCCTGCCTAAGATGATATTTTCTGATCACTTGAATTAAACAAAGAAGTCAACTTCATTAGAGTTGGGCTTTATCAGGGGATTAGTAACAAGAATACAGATATCACAGAGGAAGATTCTTATTTTCCAGGATGTTCTTCTAAGGGGAATCATGGTGTACTACCCTTGATTGGCCTGAAAACTTTGCCACTATTGACTTGAATTATTTTTTTTTTAAATTTTACATTATTGTTTAATTTTTTAATTTTATTTTTATAAAGTTGTTCACAAAAGAGGGCTGGAGTGATAGCACAGTGGTAGGGTGTTTGTCTTGTGTGCAGTCAGCCTGGCCGAGCCAGGTTCGATTCCTCAGCTCCTCTCAAAGAGCCCAGCAAACTACCGAGAGTATTTCGCCTGCAGGGCAAAGCATAGACAGCTACCCATGAGGAATTCAATATGCCAAACACAGTAACAGCAAGTCTCAAAAAAATGGAGACATTACTGGGCCCGCTCGAGCAAATCGATGAACAACAGGAGGACAGTGGACAGTGACAGTGTGTTCACAAAAATTGATTATATTTAATATTCGAACCCCGCTGTGAGTTTCCACCTAGAATCCAGGGTGGGCTGGTCCACTCACCTGCACTGCCAGGAAGCGGTGCTCCTTGTCTTCCTGGGCCGCGATGGGCATCAGCTCCTTCTCTGCAAAGTCCCAGCATGTCTGACGCAGCATCTGCTGTGTTTCGGGCAGTTCCATGGACTGGTAGATGGTGTGTAACTGATGCCAGTTGTGGGGACACAAGGTTACCAGTGCGAGGGGCAGGGGGAGCAGAAGGGGTTCTTGAAACCTGTTGCCCTTGAGATTTTTTAATTTTTAAACAATTTTTGTCTTTTAATTTAAAAAAAGTGGTCTTAAGAAGGGCTGGAGCGAGAGCACAGTGGGTAGGGCATTTGCTTTGCACATGGCCAGCCCGGGTTCAGTTCCTCCTTCCCTCTTGGAGAGCCTGGCAAGCTACCGAGAGTATCCCACCCGCATGGCAGAGCCTGGCAAGCTCCCCATGGCATATTCGATATGCCAAAAAGAGTAACAACAAGTCTCACAATGGAGACATTGCTGGTGCCCGCTTGAGCAAATCGATAAACAACGGAGGACAATGCTGCAGTGCTACAGTGATAATATTAGAACACCAACACCACCACCATTACACCTTCCCACCACCATATTTCAGATGTTTCCATTCCAAACCCAACCCTTGCCCCAGAGAAGAAACGAAATAATTTATTTTGTATTGTTTGTTATGAATAAATCACTGAAAATGATCCAAAAAATTTCCTTAGAAGAAAGTGTGTGAAGATTGTTGGATTTATTCCAGGGGCTATTAAGCCCTTCTATAAAAGATTACTATCATCTTGTTAAAAGTTGAGCCTTGTGTGCATATATATATATATATATATATGTACATATATGCACAAATATATTTCCCCCTAAGATTGGTTGCCTTCTTGGGGTCATTGGCTGCCGTGGCTGGCTTCTAGGGATAGGGAGGGGCCTCATCCACCACCCCCATCTCCTGAAATTTTATTCATATTGATCATAGACTTTTATCCTGTCCATTATTGGACTTCTGCTATGTTGAGTATTTCCAATCATAGCATATTTTTTCGCATCTCAACTATTTTTCTGGCATTCCGTCAGTCTTTGCAGTTGGTCTTCAAGATGAAACGCCATGGTAGAGTTTATGATATAAATGGTGAGTAAATTGATTTGGCCTAGACAGGAAATAATGGGTTAACACAATAGAAAATGATTTTCTCGAAAATGATCTTGATAATGCAAGATCCCTACAGATTCCTAATTTAACACTGCCTAATTAGACAGAGTAGTTCTGTGAAAAGTACCCCAAGAGTTCTGATTGGTGAACTGGACTGATTTGGGCTCAAACGCAGAGTTGAATAACCCTCAGTAGAACTGGCAAAGGCTCTGAGCAACTCCAGCGTTTGGCATCTGGGGGCAAGTCACAGTGAGGGCTAGAGAGGAGGAGGCCTGATTCTCTTTCCACTAGCTCCAGAAAGCTTACAATTGCAGCAGCATTTCATTTTGCTCAAATCAAAACCAAGGCAAAATTCTAGTGAGTTCTTAACATATGCTTCCAGTTTTTATCAGAAACTCAGTCAAAAATACAATCCACTCAATACAAATTTTTAACAACGAAAAAGAACCTTAACTTCTCCCATTCATTACAGTGAATGATTCACTACAATATTTTCTGTGGTGTTTCTCTGTCTTTCAGTATTTTGCCTTCACCTATGTGTCATCTGCCAAGGTTTCTGTGAACTCACACCCTTGCCCAAGTGTAATGCAGAATCCTGGATTTGAGAGCCAGTCTCTGTGCTCTCCATGAATCCCTTTCATATGCCCTGCTTGAGTCTCTATCTCCACTTAAAGAAAATTAAAGAGTTGGACTATGTCAACAGTAGGATCATGTTTGAGTGGTTCAGAGATTCTTATTTTTTATGCCATGTTCATTATTAACTATGCAATCAAAATCTTCAATATGAGGTGGTTCAGAAACAAAGAAATACAGTGTAGAAGTGTCTAAAGTGAAATTTAAGAAACAACAGTTCAACTGTTTTAACATTAGCCTAGTTTACAAAACTATATGTTCTATAAATTTCAAAAAAAATAATACACAAAATTTTCTCATACCAATTATTTTTCCAAAAAATGTGGAGACTATCAGTAATGGTATTGTCCTATGAGAAGTAAGACTTGAGTTATTTTGGGTCCTCTGGGCATGAGATCTTGGTAGTCTGCATTAGAAATTAACCTTATTGAATATACTTTTAGTGCTTGTATTTTATCATGCATGCATTATCTTTCCTATATCTATCCTTTTTATGTAATCACACATGTAAAAAAAGAAAGACAGTTTTTTCTGAATTGTACTAATCTTTAGCAGTGCATAGGATAATGATGAAATCCTATTTCATATTTTCACCATTGTGTTGATACAGATTTTTACTGTTCTAAAATTAGAGTGTATTTTATATGAGGTTTGCCAAGCTCACTAAAGTTTCTCTCTCCTCCATCTTAGAGGGATGGATTCTGTTTTGCCTTAAAGGATTGTCTCCTCTCCCTCCTTTAATGCTGCTTTTAGTCACAAGATGCAGTGGGCAGGCTTCACCCAATCAGTAGTGCAACAACTCAACCCTTGATGGGCTGGGGCTCTCTTCAGATGTAAACAATCGTACAATACCTGCTTGTCCTTCTCCCCAGTAGTCCTGTGTCCCTTTCCTACAGTTTTATATTTTTCTTTTGTTTTTGTTTTGTTACTGTGCCAAACCCAGCAATGCTCAGAACATATGCCTGTCTCTGTGCTCAGAAATCACTCCTGGTGGAGTTCAGGAGTCCGCCTATGATGTCTGGGATCAAATCCAGGGGATCTGTGTGCAAGACTGATGTGCTTCTCTTTGAATCCAAAATTTTGATCCTTTGAATTTGAAGGATTTACTTTTGGGAACAGAGTTCCTAGAGATGAAAACACTTTGCATTTGCTGGTAAAAACATCTGAACTCTCTTCCACAGCTTTGTAGGAGTCAGAGTCACCATCCCTAGAACCCTCAGTTCTCTTACTTCAGATCCAAAGCCCTAGACTGAATACTCACCTCCTGTGAGTGGCCTGGGGATAGGACTATGAAGTGTTTGAGGTATGTGAAATGCATGAGGTGTGTGATGTGTGTGAAATGCATGAGGTGTGTGACGTGTGTGAAATGTGTGAGGTGTGTGTGGTGTGTGAAGTGTTTGAAGTATATGAGATATGTGAGGTGTGTGAAATGTGTAAGGTGTGAGAGGTGTGTGAAGTGTTTGAAGTGTATGAGATATGTGAGGTGTGTGAAGTGTGTGAGGTGTGTGAGGTGTGTGAAGTGTTTGAAGTGTATGAGATATGTGAGGTGTGTGAAATGTGTGAGGTGTGTGAGGTGTGTGAAGTGTTTGAAGTGTATGAGATATGTGAGGTGTGTGAAATGTGTGAGGTGTGTGAGGTGTGTGAAGTGTTTAAGGTGCGTGAAGTGTATCAAATGTGTGAGGTGTGCGAGGTGTATGAAGTGGGTAAGGAATGTGAGGTGTGTGACTTCTGTGTGGTGTGTGAGGACAGGACAGTGTCTTGCAGGGGGTCAGCAAGTGCTTTTCTTATTCCCTCCACTTGGTTACCACTCCTGGTTTTCCTCTGCAGATTTGACCAAGGAGGAAAGGAGTCAACAGGTGAAAGCTCCCCTTTGGAGACCATGTTTGACAGAGGGGCAGGAAGATACCTCTGATCAAATAACTATCATAGCCATCATTGCTGAGAAGTTTCCAGAGCGGAAGAGTACATGCACCCAGACATGGAGGCTCAAGGGATATCAGCTAAAAGAAATCCAAATAGAAGTACCCTAAGACACATCCTAATGATGAAAGCCTAGATAGAGATGGAATACTGAAAAGTATCAAGATCAAAGAAGGAAATCGTTTATAAAAGAGCATCCTTAAGATTCACAGTGGACTTATGAGATGAAACCCTCCAGGCCCCCAAACAGTGGTAAGATATAGTGAAAAAACTCAATGAAATGAACATTTCACCAAGAATACTTTACCCAGTCAGACTCTCATTCAGATTTGAAGGAACAATATACAACTTCACAGATAAAAAACAACAAGGAACTTTATAGACTCAAAATCATTGTGACAAGAAGAACTGAATGGGCTACTTGAAGATAAGACAAGCCCCACAAGTACACCAAATTCCTACAGAAAGATGGCAGAAAACCCTTCACAATTCTCTCACAGTCATAGAATAAACACCAATCAAGAGGCACAGAGTGGCAAGATGAATAGAAAATTGAACCCAACACTCTGCTGCCTGTAAGAAACACACTTAAGCAGTCAAAACAAATGCAGATTCAAAGTCATAGACTAGAAAATAATTCTTCCAGCAAACAACCACCTCAAAAAAGCCAAGGTGGCCATAGTAGTACCAGACAACAGAAACTTCAGGCTGAAAAATGTTATAAGAGAAAAAGAGGATCATTTCTTGATAATCAGTGGGTCTGTACATCAGAAAGAACTCACACTCCTAAATGTATACAAACCTAATGAAGGACCAGCAAAATACTCAAAACAACTGCTAATAGATTTGAAGAGAGACATTGATGGCAACACTCTGGTAGTTGGAAATTTGAATACCTCTTTGTCATTTCTCAATAGATTAACTAGACTAGAGCTCAGCATGGAGATCATGTTTGAGCTGGATTATCACTACCTCAGAGAAGCAAGGTCTCTGGCCCATGAAAGTTCACTATTTTGTTATCCCACTGTCCCCTAGAGCCACAGAGCACCCACTCCAGAGACAAATCTCAGGACAGAAACAGGTTCCCTAAGAAAGAGTTCTTGGAGATATGCCCCCAGGGAGTTATATGCACACATAGTCTTTAGGGCTCTGGGGAAGTGGTCAAAGTGATTACAGACCAAATGAGGTCTCTTGTGAAATAGAGTCTAGCACACACAGCATTCTCATCTGTTGTGGACATGTAGTGTGAGGGTCGAGGAGTTTGATTCTGACACGCAATGGATGGCATAAACATAATGAGCTGCAGTCTAGCACTTCATGGCAGTACAGGGGCAGAGTTGGAGATATTTAGGGTCAGGGTAGATGATCTGTTCTGATGCCACCTCCCCAGTCTCTTTTAGCAGGTTTCACTTTCAAAAGGAGCACATCTTGGGAGAAACTAAGCAGGGAATTGCTGGGTGAGGTGGCAATACAGATTCCTCCTGACAGAGAGCCAGGATCTTGCTGTTGTTCTTGGAGTCATACCCAGCGATGCTCAAGAATACTCCAGGCTCTGCACTCAAGAATTACTCAAGCTGGTGCCCCAGGGACTCTATGGAATGCTGGAGATTGAACCCAGGTGGGTTGTGTGCCAAGCAAGAGCTGTACTATTGTTCTAACCTGGAGAGCCAGGGATTGTCACAATTGTCCACAAAACTGAGTTCCAAAACCAAATCCTCTTGTCCAGCACCATGAAGATTCCAGACTCTTCCCAAGAGCTTCTATGGAGAGACCAACAGACAGGCTCTGGTGAAAGCAGAGGGTACATTGGGAGCTGGCTAGAGCAATGAATGTGAAAGTGGAGGATGGGGAATGGGAACATGAAAAATTTTATTAAACCTGAATGGGAAGGGGATGGGTGTTTGAAACCATCAAAATAGAGAACTGAGCCTGGGGGATGTTCCATGAGGTAAAGAGCCCCCATAGATGTTTTATACCCATTAAGAAAGCCCCACTTACCTGAGTTATCCCCCTGGAGTGAAGAGAGACTCTACTTAAAAATTCATTAAAGAACTGTGATTTACAAAGTTGTTGATAGTTCAGTTTTGGGCATATGATATTTCACCGAAATAGACCACATCATATTCAATCGACGGTTTTGCCTGACTGATGTCGCTGTTATCCCAAAATTTCAAACGGGATCGGACCACCGTCTCCTTCATGCAAAATTCTACTTCACAGAGCGGGAAGAAAGGGCTGCAAAGTTCAAAAAGAGAACTCCCAGAATGACCACCAACTGGGAACTCTTTGGTACTATTGCGGCAACATGGGAAGATGCCATTGTTGACAACATTGACGAGGAATATGATCGACTGGTTCAGCAACTCCATGAATGTGTGAGGAACGCCAAGAAAGAGATAGCCACAAAAAATCACCTATCTTCGAAAACTCTTGAGCTAATTCACCAGCGTGGTTTGGCGCATGCCTCAGGCAACCGCAAGCTAATGTCTGAGCTCGCAAAGCAGTGCAGAGATGTGATCAAGGAAGACCTCAAAGAGAGAAGAGCAGAAGTACTGGTAGATGCGGCAGAAGCCAGGAAAAGTATTCATAAGGCCCGCCTGTCCTTCGCCAACTACAAGACCAAGATGACGGCCCTCCGACGTCCTGATGGATCCATCACATCCTCCAGAACGGCAATGGAGAAGATTATCCATGACTTCTACTCAAATCTCTTCGATAGCCATGTCCACTTGCCGACATACCAAATTCCACAGGATGGATATGTCGTTCCCAACATTCTCCCTTCCGAAATCTGACACGCCATTTCGTCGGTAAAGAAACAAACAGCACCCGGCCCAGACAAGGTCAGACCTGAACACCTGAATAACCTGCCGTCAGTACTCATCAATACACTGGCTCAGCTCTTCACTCGCTACCTGTCTGAATGCAAGGTTCCGTCCCAATGGAAAACCAGCAGGACCGTACTACTGTTCAAGAAGGGAGACATCCATGACATTGGCAACTATCGCCCGATCTGCCTATTGTCTGTCATCTACAAGTTGTTCACTCGAGTCATCCTAAATAGGATTGGCAGAACACTAGATGAAGGACAACCATGCGAGCAAGCCGGGTTCCACAAAGGATTCAGCACCATCGACCATATCCACACGATAACCAAGCTCATTGAGGTTTCTGGGGAGTTCAAGATGCCGCTCTGTTTAACGTTCATTGATTTAAAGAAGGCCTTTGATTCTGTTGAGACAGAAGCGGTCATTGAAGCCCTAGCCAATCAGGGCATTCAAGCCCAATACATCAGGATCCTCCGTGAGCTGTATTGCGGATTCACTACCAGGATCTCACCATTCTACAAAGAAGTGATCGTTGACGTCAAGAGAGGGGTGCGGCAGGGTGATACCATTTCACCGAAACTCTTCAGTGCCACCCTCGAGAACATCATGCGACGACTGGAATGGGAAGGAATGGGAGTGAAGGTAGATGGTCGGCAACTACACCACCTCTGCTTTGCTGATGACATTGTTTTAATAACACCAAACATCAGCCAAGCGGCACAAATGCTGGCCGACTTTGACCATGAGTGTGGAAAGGTAGGACTACAGCTGAATCTTACGAAGACAATGTTTATGAGAAACAGCCTTGTTCCTGACGCCCCATTCGCTCTCAATGGAATGACCATCTCCGAATGCAACAGCTATGTGTACCTAGGTCGAGAGGTCAACATGACAAATGACCTGGCACCCGAGCTGCGCAGGAGGAAGAGAGCGGCTTGGAATGCTTTCAAGAACGTCGAAGAAATAGCTAAGAGGACGAAGAACCTCCGGCTCTGGGCACATCTCTTTGATTCCACTGTTCTTCCTGCATTAACATATGCCTCAGAGACCTGGGCCCTATGCAAACAAGATGAGAACGCTATTCAGGTCTCCCAAAGAAGAATAGAAAGAGCTATGCTTGGAATATCACGTTTCACTCAAATGAGAGAGAGAATCCGGAGTTCTGACATCCGTCAACGATCAAGAATCAGGGACGCTGTCTCATTTGCCAAGGTGTCGAAAATCAGATGGTCTGGTCACGTAATGAGATTTAAAGACGACCGCTGGACTAGAGCTGTTACCGACTGGATTCCACGGGATGTCAAAAGACCACGTGGTCACCCACCTACCAGATGGTCAGACTTCTTCGTCAAGATCATGAAGGATCGGTTTGAGGCCCTTCATGTTCCCAGAGCGAACAGATGCCATTGGGCTACACTAGCACGCGACAGGGACAAATGGAGACGTTACTGGTGCCCGCTCGAGCAAATCGATGACTAACGGGAAGTTAAGTGATCAAGTGATTAAGTGATATTTCACCACAAATCCCACCATCCGTGTCAACTGCCCTTCACTATTGTATCCATATTCCCTCCCAATCCCATCTCCCAGCCCACCCCCAACTGTCAATTTGACAGGCACATTACAAAGTTTAAGGAGTTACAGCTTAGAGCTCATGTTTTCAGTGCTGTTGTGTCTATATTTTGTGTATATGTCTATATCCCTCACTCATATCATCAGAACACCAAAAGCCCCGGTACCTTTTCACCTATTAATTCCTGTTCTCCACTTTCACCCTTGATTTTTTTCCTTCTCTCTTCTTCTCTAGAGAATATTGACTATTAGGTAGATACATCTTTATCTTAGGAGCTATTATCACTGTATCACTGTCATCCTGTTCATCGATTGCCTCGAGCAAACCCCAGTAATGTCTCCTTCATCCTAGCCCTGAGATTTTAAATAGTGCCACATTCGAGGATCTTTCAGGGTCAGAAGAATGAGACTCATCATTGTTACTCGTTTTTGGCATATTGAATATGCCACGGGGAGTTTGCCAGACTCTGCCATGTGGGCAGGATACAATAAAATAGAAATATATTTTAACCTAAATAATAGCATTCCTGGAAGGATATTCAATAGCTGATATATATTAGAGGCAAAGTTGAGAAACAGTCTCTGAATAAAGTCAAAGTAGAAGTATGTGTCATTCTCAGTTGCAAATAAATACATATTTTAAAGGTAAAGGCCCTCCCGTTGATCGTCGATTTGCTCGAGCGGGCCCAGTAACGTCTCCATTGTTGTTACTGTGTTTGGCATATTGAATACGTCACGGGGAGCTTGCCAGGCTCTGCTGTGCGGGCGAGATACTCTTGGTAGCTTGCCGGGCTCTCCGAGAGGGGCAGAGGAATCGAACTCGGGTCGGCCATGTTGGCCGCTTGTAAGGCAAACACCCTACTGCTGTGCTATCGCTCTAGCTCCCTGTGTATAAAAAATGTATAAAAAATACATATTTTATATATATATTCACATATAGATTTGCCTATAATATATGTGTGTTGTGTGTCTGTGCATGCTATCGGAGACTAAAAATACAAAGAGGTATGAGTGCTAGAGTGTGTCGGTATTTATTTGTGTAAGAGAAAGAGAGTCAGAGAGAAAGAGAGGAGAGAGAGAGAGAGAGAGAGAGGGAGAGAGAGAAAGTAATATCCATCTGGAAGAATCAGTAATATCTTTTTAGTTCTTAACCCAGTTCCGCTGAAGATCCAGTATTTTGGAATGAAAGTGCCATTGAGCTGGCTGATCACTATAAGATAATGGGAATTTTGAATGACTAATTTTTCCATCTATATGCCATGAAAAACTGGAAGAGAAGACCTTTAAACATTAGAAAATCATTGAGACAAGATCATCAGTTGCCAGCTAGGCAGATGCTCTAATTAGATGTTGAATTTTGTAAATACATAAATATATTTGTATATATTGTAAATATTATATATACTACATGTCAGATATACAGTATATGTAATGTACAATGTAAATAGTACATTAGCTTTAGAGACCTGAGCAGTAATAGGGCAATTCACACAGCTTCATTACTGAGATTTTAAAAAATCTCTTGTGATTCCCTTGGTCTCTAAACATTTCACTATAGTAATAGCTTTGGGACCATAGATGTTTACATGCTCTCTAAGTTTGCATAGCAATATTTGCAAACTAACCTTCTTACTATGTTAGAGTGAAAACATGCCATCTATTTGTAGTACTACTACAAGAAGCAGAGTAACATGTACCATGTATTTGTTACCAAAGAAATATAAATCATTTTTTCCTTAGACTTTTTCTCTACTCATGCCTCAATCCCAAAGTCCTTGAAATCTATTTCCCATGACACAGTTTTATAAAAATATTAAATATCTATTATGCATAGTTTATTTTCTGTTTTCCTTCTCACACTAATCCTTACAGCAACACACGGAGGCCTAGCCTAATGTTGCAAGCAGGAAGATGGGATGCTCTGGTAATGTATGTTTGGGAAAAACAGTCTGAAACCGAATCAGCCCAAAGTCATGGAGGCCTTTGACACAAATAACCCTTCTCAGGAGCCCAGAAAGCAATTGAAATGCTGAATTCCAGGCCCAGTGCAGAAAGCTTTTAGGGAGGAGAGAGGGGCTGGACCCGTTCAGAGAAGAACCAGTTCTGCAACAAAGGCCACAGATGGAGAAAATCAAAAGACTATCAAACTCCCAATGGCACACTGAACTAGGGGTAGGTATTTTGGGAGAAGAGTACATAACAAAGCAAGTGCCTATAAGTGCTGCCATGCCCATGTGTGACTGCCAAACACGTGTGTTGCTGCTGGACCCATGGCACTCAAGTACATGCTACTTGCATGTCCTCTTCAGATGTGTTTTCATATTTTCTAGCTTAAATACTAGGGTAAGGACTGGTTCCCTCCACTCTGGAGAACCCTGCGTTCTCTCTTGAGCACGTATATTACCTCTCTCCTTACTTCCCTTCATTTTCCAATAAACTTGTTACATATGTCACTGTTCATCTCCTCCTGCAGTTCTTTTTTGAGAGAGAAAGTTAACAGACCCAAAAGGCCCGGGAAAGATCTAGGATTAAAGATTTTTTCCTGCAAAGGGCAAGTTCTCATTCCAGCCTAAAATCCATGGCTTCCCAAGGAATTGGGTGGTAATGATAATGGTGCAAATGGAAGGGTAGAGGAGCAGGTGAATTTAGTCATCTTAAATTTTGACTTGGGCTGGAGCAATAGCACAGCAGGTAGGACATTTACCTTTCACGTGGCCGACCCGCATTTGATTCCTCAGGTTTGATTCCTCTGTCCCTCTTGGAAAGCCCAACAAGCTACCAAGAGTGTCTCGCCTGCACGGCAGAGCCTGACAAGCTCCTTGTGGTTTGTTGAGATGCCAAAAACAAAAACAGTAACAAGTCTCACAATGGAGATGTTACTGGTGCCAGCTCAAGTAAATCAATGAACAACGGGAGGACAGTGAGTGGAGCAGAAATAAATCCCTTGCCTGAATATAAAAGTGGGCAAAGGCCTTTCTATGTCCCATCCAAAGGATCATTCCAGTGAACTAAGAAGGGAAGTCTCATTCTTTGCCCCTTCGTTATAGTCAATCTCACAGATTTTAACCTCCCTATTTTTAATATAGCTTGACCTCCCAAGAAATGTGGAAACAAGTTGCAAATCATTTATCATGATTAAGCTGTTCTCTGCAGTATTCTTTCAAAAGCATTACAGCAGTCCTATAGATATTCAAAAGGTCTACAATGCTCACAATTAAAGATCTTATAGCATAGAATTCCAAATTCTAGAAAAATATGGATAAAAGAGGGTTAAAAGAGGGTTTCGCATGGCTAATATATTTCATTTACCTATATTTTCTTTCAATCTTTGCCCACTTCATCACTTCCAGTGGATTGCATTTTTATTTTTTAAAATAACTTTGGGCTGGAGCAATAGCACAGCGGGTTGGGCATTTGCGCATTTGCCTTGCACGCAGCCAACATGGCCATCCCGAGTTTGATTCCTCTGCCCCTCTTGGAGAGTCCGGCAAGTTACCAAGAGTATCTCGCCGACATGGCAAACTCTGGCAAGCTACCCGTGATGTATTCGATATGCCAAACACAGTAACAAGTGTCACAATGGAGATGTTACTGGGTCTGCTCAAGCCAATTGATGAACAATGGGAGGACAGTGACAGTGACAGTCAAAATAACTTTAGCCTCAAATCTTATTTTTCCCTGGTATACAATTTAAATAGCCTTATATGTAGTTTAAGCTTGTATTTTTAAACAATCCTTGAAAATCACATAATATAGAGAAAGGAAACAAAGTTTTAGATTGTCTATATGTACCTTAGTATGAAGGTCAAATATTCCTCCTAGTTTTCTGTTTTATCTCCTTTTTCCTTTAATTTTTCTTGACATGAACTTCTTCTGCTAGAATACTTTAAACCTTAAATCCCATTTTACCACAAATACAAATTTTGTTTTCTGATATACTCTATCTGCGCTGTTCTCTTCCGAGAGATCCTCCATATTCCAGTAGGCAAGGGTCACACCCACCACTGGCCCCCTCGCGTCATGTAATCCCATCAACGGCCAAGACCCAGAGACTATAAATTCCAGCTCCCGGAAGTGCAAATGCGGCTGCGAGACATCTTATTATCTCATTCTTACTTTGAACAAACTGGCAGGCTACTGACTGTAACCTGCCCACAGGGCAGAGACTGGCAAACTCCACATGGCGTACCCAATATGCCAAATACCAGTAACAATAATGGGTCTCATTCTCCTAACCCTGAAAGGACTTGAATATGGCACTTTTTTTTAAATTTTATTTATTTATTTTTTTACAGTTGTAGATTTACAATTTTTTGTGCTTGGGTTTCAATTATACAATGATCAGATACCCATCCCTCCACCAGTGCCCGTTTTTCACCACCATGGATAATATCCCTCCCACCCCCATCCCCCCATCCCCCCCTGCCTCTGTGGCAGGGCAATCCCCTGTGTTCTCTCTCTCCGTTTGGGTGTTGTGGTCTGCAAAAGAGGCATTGAGTGGCAAACATGTTCAGTCCATAGTCTACTTTCGACATGCATCTCCCCTCCTGGGAGGGTCCTCCAAACATCCTTTATTTGGTGCTCCCTTCTCTATCTGAACTGCCCTTTCCTCTAGGATACCCGGCTGGCCTCTAAGTTATGGAGTAATCATCCTGGTGCTGATCTCAGCTATTCTTGGGTATTAATCTCATACTTTGTTACTTTATATCCCCCAGATGAATGCAATCTTTCTATGTCTATCCCTCTCTTTCTGACTCATTTCGCTTAGCATGATACTTTCGAATATGGCACTTTTTTAAAAATCTCAGGGCTAGGACGAAGGAGACATTACTGGGGCCTGCTTGAGGCAATCGATGAACAACAGGATGGTTATGATCGTGATCGTGATATACTCTATTGAAAAGGTGTTCAAAACTTTTAACACTTAGATATCAACTTCTTAACTTCAAAACTGGAATCAGCATAAGGCTGTGATTTATCACCATTCTCTGCTCTAATTGGCCTCGGTTGAAAAAAGGTGGAGGGGAAAAAAGGGGGTGAGGGGCAGCTGCCTCTGTTCAGCTGCAAGGTCACTAAAGCCAAAGGGGCAGTTTTTAGCCACTTGGATTTTAAAGTGATTCACTTTTTTTCCTTCCTGAAGCTGGTCTGAAATTTCAGCAAAAAGGCCTGATATATTTAAACTCTGATGGGATGAAAGTTTTGCAACCAATTAAATAACTCTAGAAAGCATATTAATTTTTCATTAAAATTGGCTGAGGCTTGTAAGATAAAGCCTTGCATGCTTTGGGCTCTTAATTTCATTTTAGTTTCAGGTTATAGTTCGGCAGCTCTTTCTAGATAGTACAGATTCTGAAGCTCAAAAGAATTCCAACTGTGAATAACTATTAATGTTTTTCCAATAAGAAATTTAGATTGAGAATTTCAATTTCTCTGTAGGCTCATCATTCTGATGAGAAATCTTTGTTTAAACTTGGCCTAAGAAGTTCCAAAAATACCTAAACCTTTTAAATTGCTGGATTGCATATCACTCTGACATCATGATAATGCAGCTTGACCATGTCTCAGGATTTCTACTTCTGATTTCAACCTGGCTCTGACATTCGAGTGTTCCACATTCAGACAGACAGATAGACAGCGAATTGACTACAAAAGCCACATGCACATGTGCACATATTTACAGTTGGTCCATCAAGCTGACTCTTCAAGAATGGCAGGGAGAAAACTAACAGACTGGGAAAGGAAGGGACAGTCCCCAGGGCAAAATTAGCCCTGCCGACCAATTGGGAACCTTGTCCACTGTTTCCCAGCCTGACCAACCTGTTTTCTGCTTGTTAAAAATGGGTCAAGAAAGTACTTTTGATAATGCAAAGCCAGCAAAATAAATTATGACAAAGTTATTGTAAGCCAAAGGTGGTTTAGGCTAAGATGCTACCATTTTTTTAAAATTTGACTTTCCTAGTTCTGAGGCAGAGAGTTGGAATTTTCTTATCAGACATGGGGATAGGCAGGGGTTCTGGACTATTGGGATGGTCCAGAAAATTTTTTGTGGGAACAGCAAAGGTGGGGGTGCAAGTGGAGACTGTTCCCTTTGGGTAGGGGCTGGAGTTGCCCCTCCAATAGTTTAAAGGCTTCAGAGGGGACCCATTCTTGTGGGTTTTGGACATACAATCCTTCTTTCAAAGATATCCTTTCTGACACTGAGGACAGAGGGTATTAGGTTTGGAAGGGTCCCTTCTGGGAGGGTCCTTCTGGAGACAGGTTTTCTTTCAGCGACTTAATGCACGGCCTTTAAAACAACGAGGGTTACTCATGCCGTTGTTCTGCAAAGTGGCAGCTCTTGCTGCAGCATTTAAAAAAGGATGAGCCCACATCTTGTGTTTTTGTGATCCAGTCCTTAGAATGAGCATGCCGCATTCCCTTGCAGGCATGCTTACATTCAGGAGTCATTCCATCCCAGACCAATTGGTGTACCATCTCATCTTGAATAAGAGTTCTGAGACTTTGTGCTCAATACTTCCTTTGAATCTCTGAACAAAGTCTGGAAAAAGCTCTGCAGCTCTCTGAGGATCCGTAAGCACCAGGGGCTAGCCTTTCACAGGACTGATTAGCACACAGGCATACTTGGGCAAAGTACCCCGGGGTTGTTGCAACCGGGAGTGTGGGTCTCTAGCCACTCCCTCCCCCAGCAGGTGATCAAGAGTTCTAGCTCATCTCTATTGAAAGCTTCCCTTGGGAGGAAAAGGAAGCCTGGCAGGACAGACTGAGCAACATCCTGCCAATCATGGGGAGTGTTTGGCAGGATGTTGGGAATTGGTGTACGGAATCGATTTGGTCCAAGGCACCTGAACGCCATCCTCATTAACTTTGGTGAGCAGATACTTAAGTTTATGAGAAGAATAGGGGGTCCACGCACAAGGTGCCCTAGGTACAACACGCACTGGATAGATAGGTTGTCATTGGGTAGGGCTGCAAAGTTTACACCTGATGGCTCAGTAACTGGATATGGGTGTGGGTGCAGGGTGGGGGCAGTTGGAACTAATGGCAGGAGCTGAAGAGGGAGAGTAGTAGCCCAGTAGGACAAAGGAGAGGCGTGTCCTGGGGTGTCAGTTTTCAGAGAGCAGCTCTCAACCGCAGTATTAGAAGCAGATCCCTCCCACCTGGGCCCTCCAGCCTGGGGATGTATCAGAGGCCCCTGTGGGGTTCCCACTTACTCAAAAGACCTGAGGAACTGGCAGGGGGCCTAAAGAATGACAAAAATTTCAGGGGAAAAAGCTTTCTCATCCCTCGCCTGAGCCCCAGTGGCCAGGAACTGAACTTGGGATCAGGTGGACTTAGAGATCCAGGATGCAATATCACACACATGTCCCCAGAAAGCCTCACCTTGAGATCGGCTAGAGGTACATGCCCCGAGAGTGTAAGATCTCTCTCAGGATGCTTAGAATAAGAGAATCCTTGGAGCTGGTAGCTCCCATGGTTGCAGATTATGTATCACTCATCACTCTCATCACTTTGATCATCAATTTACTCGAGCAGGCACCAGTAATATCTCTATTCCTCTCAGCCCTGAGATTTTAGCAGCCTTTTTTTACTCATCTTTTCCCAACGATTGGAGGCTCTTTCAGGGTCAGGGAAATGAGATCTGTTGTCGTTACTCTATTTGGCATATCAAATACGCCAGGGGGAGCTTGCCAGGATCTGCCTATGTGGGCAGGATACTCTCCATAGTTTGCCAGGCTCTCTGAGAGGCATATGCTTCTCAGAGGTGGTTGCAGATAGAGGGAGGAAAATGAGACAAGGAAAGATTGTTGAAGGGCTGAAGAAAACCAGTATTTCCCCAGATCAGGTCAGGGGAACTCACCCATAGAAAATGTCACTGATTACTTTCATAGGTTCTCCACGTGTTTCATAGGGCACCATGTTGGGGAACAGTTTTCCCAATGGTGTGCCAGGACACATTGCACACTGTGTCTGGGCAGGCGTGGGGCCGAGGATGACAGGTGTATGGAGAAAACATCCTCCGGGACCAGCTATGGCTGTTCACTTTATTGCCAATTACACACATATTTTATAGAGGGTCTTGGCTTTACAGTAAGGTCCAATCACATAAAGCGTAATTGGCCTATTACCTTTCCAAGTCTCCTTTGCCCTGCTCCAATCCCAATCAAGGCTATATGCTCCAGTTATAGTGACTTGCTAAACATACATTATAGGTTGTAGGTTGGCTCTCCTGGCAACATCTCGCTATAGATCCCAGACTACAGTACTCAAGCCAGATAAGTCTTTCCTAACCCTAACAGGGTCCTAATCCAGTTTTTACTCTTTGGATCATGACAGAAGTTGTTCATGACCATGTTCTTAACTTCTAGTTAAGTATTATGATGCTGGTCCTGGCCTGTTTTGATGCCAGTGTATCTCACAGCTTGCCATGGATCCATCCAGTCTCTCATTGGGACCCTGCTTTTGGTGTGCTAGGAAGTAAGGGCAACTGAGGCTGAAATCAAGAAAACAGTTACCCAGGAGTGAATATTATTTGGAGCCCATTAACTCCAAAGTTACAAAAGCATAGCATTAACTGTCTTCCTGTATCTATACAAAAAAAAAATGCCCTGAAGTAAACTATGCAAAGAACATAAGGAAAGGGACAAAGCAATATTTCACTTACAAATACAAAATCAGAGATTTCTGAGGAATTTGACTTTATAAGTCACAGATACTGCTTAGGGGAAATGAGTGATTAACAGGTAGAGAAAACAGAGCACAGAGAAGGTAAAGATGAATACTGAGAAAATGGGAGTGCTTTGGGAGCACTGTAACGGGTATTACTCAGTAAACCTAAGCTCCCTGTATCCAGGAAGAAATGACAAATCAATATTATTCAACACAGTACTGTGGAATTTTTTTAAATTATTTTATGCTCCTGATCACAAGAAGGAAATGATTCAAGAAGCTAAATTGGGAAAGATATTTGAAGGAAGAGACTGAGGAAAAGATGACAGTGAAACATTTATAACTGTTCACATTTATTCTGTCAATAGGTTTTTTGTGTATGTGTGTTTCTGTGTGAGGGAGGTTTTTTTTATGATTTGTTTGGGGATCATGCCTAGTCAGTTCTCAGGACTTACTCCTGGCTGTGTGCTCAGAGACCGCTCCTGGTGGTACTCAGAGGACTATTTGGGTTACAGGGATTGAACTCAGGGCAGATGTGTGTAAGGCCCTACCTCTACACCATTGCTCTAGCCCCTGGTCAAGAAGTTCTTACAGAACATTACTATAAGACCCTTTTTCTTAAGAAATACCCAATAGCCAAATCCCTTTCTAATATACTTTTTGACTTAATTCTAGCTCTCTGTTAAATGAGGCAATAAAGTTTTATTTGGTGAAAACCAAATAGTTTGGGCTTTTGTTATCTATGAAGATTGTAGATATAATCTATCTTCTTTTTCTAGAGAAATTTATGGCATCTTATCCAATATCCTTTTCTTCCTTTTTTAATTTTGCATCCCATCCAGTTGTGCTAAGGATTAGTCCTGTTCTGTGCTCAGGGGTCACTCCTGGAGGGGCTCAGGAGACAATATCGAGTGCTGGCGATAGAACTCAAGTTGGCTGCATGCAAGGCTAGCTCCTTGCCCATTGCACTATGTCTTCAATCCCCCAATATTATTCTTTCTCAAGGGTCATAAAATCAACTGAAATGCTATATTTATTTTTTTCACTAATGTCGACATGAGAATCTAACTTTTCTGAAGTTAAAGACTAGGGCTTTGTTCCCATTGCTCTAAACCTGCCACCTAGAACAACAAGGAGAGTGTCTCACACAGCAAAGGCATTCAATGTTCATGGAATCAGTAAGTAAATCAGTGAACTGAGGAGGAGCCCTATGCCTAATCAAGGAAAAAGGAATAATAAGGACTAAGTATTCTATTTCAAACTCCCGCCCCCTCAAAATATTCAACCTCCTACCCCCGCGCCAGGCTGTCTTCACTGGGGCCCTTCGGAGGGGGACGGGTTGAGTTTCCCTCCCTGCCTCAAGCAGAACCCGGCAACTGAAAACCTCCAGAACCCAGACACAGTCATGCTCAAGGCCACTCTTCACATACTTGGATGAGTCTCACGCATGAAGGAACCAGTACAGGAACCCCGGTATGCGGGACCCATGGCTAAGATCTCCAAACCTGCTTGGATCAGGACTGGGCCTTCTCCACCCAGATCCCCCATTTTCCAGTAGCTTGGCAGTCACACCCACAAACTGCCCCTGGTGCCATGTAATCTCATAAATGGCCAAGATCCAGAGACTATAAAACAAAGCTCCCTGAAGAGAGAGACGCAGTATTTCCTGGAGCACTCAGACGAGCGTCACGCATGAAGGAACCGGCGGAGGAATCTATGTCACCAAAACTCCGTTTCCCTTGGAGAGCCCTGCAAGCTACTTGAGAGCATCCTGCCCACAAGGCAGAGCCTGGCAAGCTACCCGTGGCATACTTGATATGCTAAAAACAGTAACAAATGAAGGTCCTCATTCCCCTGACTCAGAAAGAGCCCCCAATATGCCATCGGACTACACTAGCACATGACAGGGACAAATGGACATGTTACTGGCACTCACTCAAGCAAATCGATGAACAACGGGATGTCAGTGATAGTGATACACTGAAATATTCAATGCTTTGATCAGTAATGTGAAAATCATTTCCCCACAGGTAGTGGGGGGTGTGGGATGGGGGTGTATACTGGGGTTTTTTGGTGGTGGAAAATGGGCACTGGTGGAGGAATAGGTATTTCATTGTATGACCGAGACTTAAACCTGAAATCTTTGTAACTGCTCTCATGGTGATTCATAAGTAAAATTATAAAAAGGGAGAAAAAAAGCAAGGTGGATTTCATGCCCAATACAATCAGCCTAATCAATGGCTGAATAAATAGCAATACTCCTACATTAAAAAAATTAAATTAAATTAAAAATTAAAAAATCAATTTTACTAAGGTTAAGATAACATTATTTTATAACGATATTCAAAAGTTAGTGAGTGAACTTTTTCATTATCTTTTCTAAATATCTTATGATTTAATCAAACTATTAAAATCATATTTTATAATTATTTAAAATAATAAATTTAACTATGTATTTATTAAGCAGAGCAATAGCACAGCGGTAGGGCATTTGCCTTGCACTCAGCAGCCCGGCTGAGCCGGGTTCGATTCTTCCGCCCCTCTTAAAGAGCCCGACAAGCTACCAAGAATATCTCGCTCCCACGGCAAAGCCTGGATTCAATATGCCAAACACAGTAACAACAAGTCTCAAAATGGAGACATTACTGGGCCCACTCGAGCAAATCAATGAACAACAGGAGGACAGTGTTTTTTTTTGTATTTATTAATTTATCTACATGGAGGTATTATAGTTTTCATGGGTTACAATAGTTGCCTTGAGAAGTTAAGAAAAAAGGAAAAGGTTTGGGGGCTTAAAGGGCTGGAGCATATGCTTTGCATGATGGAGCCTCATGTATCCTCTGGTCTCCTAAGGACCACTGGGAATAAAAACCCTGTCCTAGCACAGAGTGGGAGTAACTCCCAACACTGACAGGTGTGCTCCCCTACAAAGGGGTGAGAATAGAAATGGAATAAACATCTACTCTGCTTAAATATACAAGTAAATAAATATGTGTCCCCTCATAACCTTATGTTATTACTGCAGTAATAATATTTACACCAAAGTATTTCTTAGTAGCACTGTAGCACTGTCCTCCCATTGTTCATTGATAGTAACGTCTCCATTGTGAGACTCATTGTTACTGTTTTTTGCATATCGAATATGCCATGGGGAGCGTGCCAGGCTCTGCCATACAGGCAGGATACTCTCAGTAGCTTGCCGGGCTCTCTGGGAGGGACGGAGGAATCAAACCCTTGTCAGCCATGTGCAGGCAAATGCCCTACCCGCTGTGCTATTGCTCCAGCTCCAGCTCTAATTTGCTTCAAATGTATTAATAACTAAAATTAAAAACGTGTTTATTAAATATTAAAAAATACTAGCATAGAAGTGTTTACAAGTGATACCTCTGAAAACAAATAATCCAGGAAATCTCAGAAAAATTACACTAAACTATACTCTTTATATTTCTGATTAGGTTTATTAAAGATTTAGCAGTGAAAAACTAAAATTCCAGTGCACAGTTCAATGTTGAAAAAAGCGTTACAGTCACTTGGTTGCATTTGCGAAATATTTTGTCACAAAAAATTGAAAATCAAACAACCACCAAAGTAAAATGATAGTTACATGTTCTTCAATTGAAAATTTGAATATCTTTAAAAGGAGTGATCCTGGGAATCATCGAAAATGTATTGTTCTAATGACTCCCCAAAAGCACAAAATTGCATTATTTGCCTTAACTAACTTGCTTGCTAAATATCACTAATGTGTCATATCTAATATTAACCCATCAAGGTTTAAGTGGTTTTTTTTTTTTTTTTTTTTTTTTTTTTTTTTTTTTTTTTTGGTGGGCTGGAGCTGCAGCACAGCGGGTAGGGCATTTGCCTTGCACGAGGTCGACCAGGCTGAACTGAGTTCGATTCCTCCGCCTCTCTCGGAGAGCCCACAAGCTACTGAGAGTATCTCGCCCACACAGCAAAGCCTGGCAAGCTACCCATCACTTAAATCACTTAACTTCCCGTTAGTCGTCGATTTGTTTGAGCGGGCGCCAGTAACGTCTCCATTTGTCCCTGTCGCGTGCTAGTGTAGCCCAATAGCATCTCTTCGCTCCGGGAACATGGAGGGCCTCAAACCGATCGTTCATGATCTTGACAAAGAAGTCTGACCAGCTGGTAGGTGGGCGGCCACGCGGTCTCTTGACATCCCGTGGAATCCAATCAGTAACAGCTCTAGTCCAACGGTCGTCTTTAAATCTCATTACGTGACCAGCCCATCTGATTTTCGACACCTTGGCATATGAGACAGCGTCCCTGATCCTTGATCGTCGACGGATGTCAGAACTCCGGATTCTTTCTCTCATTTGAGTGAAACGTGATATTCCAAGCATAGCTCTTTCTATTCTTCTTTGGGAGACCTGAATGGCATTCTCATCTTGTTTGCGTA
Source organism: Sorex fumeus (assembly GCF_029834395.1). Classification (NCBI taxonomy): domain Eukaryota; kingdom Metazoa; phylum Chordata; class Mammalia; order Eulipotyphla; family Soricidae; genus Sorex; species Sorex fumeus. Next base: position 10,511,439 of record NW_026606086.1, on the reverse strand, counting down.
GGGCCCAGGTCTCTGAGGCATATGTTAATGCAGGAAGAACAGTGGAATCAAAGAGATGTGCCCGGAGCCGGAGGTTCTTCGTCCTCTTAGCTATTTCTTCGACGTTCTTGAAGGCGTTCCAAGCCGCTCTCTTCCTCCTGCGCAGCTCGGGTGCCAGGTCATTTCTCATGTTGACCTCTCGACCTAGGTAGACATAGCTGTTGCATTCGGAGATGGTCGTTCCATTGAGAGGAAATGGGGCGTCAGGAACAAGGCTGTTTCTCATAAACATTGTCTTCGTAAGATTCAGCTGCAGTCCTACCTTTCCACACTCACGGTCAAAGTCGGCCAGCATTTGTGCCGCTTGGCTGAGGTTTGGTGTTATTAAAAGGGTGATTAGAGGTCACCCCAAAAGCCTCTATCCCTCTCGGAAAGACTGGCAAGCTACCGAGAGTATTCCACCCGCACGGAAGAGCCTGGCAAGCTATCCGTTGTGTATTCGATATGCCAAAACCAGTAACTACAACTGGTCTCTTTCACCTGCCCCTGAAGGCTTCACCGACATGGCAGCACTGAGAAGGATGAGAAAGGAGAGGCCGACAAAATCTCAAGGCCGACCTAGGCTGCCACAACGAAGGAAGACAAAAATGATCGTCTGTACTTTCAATGCACGTACGCTAGCATCAGATGCATCCATTGAGGCAAGCTACCCATGATGTATTCAATATGCCAAACACAGTAACAACAAGTCTCACAATGTTACTGGGCCCGCTCGAGCAAATTGATGAACAATGGGAGGACATTACTATAGTTATAATTCTAATTTACTTTGGGTGTATTAATAACTAAAATTAAAATAAAATGTTTGCAGAATTCAGGAGAATCTTAGAATAAAAATGCTAAAGCTTAAACAATATTAAACCAAATAATTTTAATTTTACCCTCAGGCTTAGATATTCTTAACTTTAGTATATTATAAGAATACTATTTTTGTTAAAGACACAAATAACTTTGTAGTACTCTTGGCTGGTCTTTAAATACTTATAGAAGAGCTGTTATTTCTTAAACCTTTGAATAAATATGGACTATGAATTTAAAATGCAGCAAAAATATTAATGATATAATAAAACCAGACGTGGGTAAATCCTTCTCAGCTGTAACTCCTAAGACACACAGAACATGATATTTGTTCTTCAACTTTATGCGCACACTTCAATCTCACTGATGCTGAAAAATATAAAATTCATCTTCTTGAGATTATATGTATTATTAGGCAGCTATATGGCTTATTTAGGCAGGGATATAGCTTAATTATGTTTATTGAAATATTCCAAGATATGTTTTACAGAAAATATTTTTATTATGTCAACTGTGATCATTCAATTACTTAAATAAAATTTAGTTTAGACTATCCAATTATGCTAGATCTTCTACAACACAGCTTTCAAAAGACAAAGACAATTACTTAGTAACTGATAATTTATTATTGAGGAATCACTTTTAAGAAAAAATCGTAGCACTGCACTGTCCTCCCGTTGTTCATCAATTTACTTGAGTGGGCCCATAAAGGCTCCATTGTGAGACTTGTTCATAGTGTGTTTGGCATATTTTAATACATCACAGGTAGCTTGCCAGGCTTTGCTGTGCAGGCGAGATACTCTTGGTAGCTTGTTGGGCTCTCCGAGAGGGGCTGAGGAATCGAACCTGGCACAGCTGGGCGGCTGCATGCAAGGCCAACGCCCTACTGCTGAGCTATCGCTCCAGCCCAAGAAAAAATCATAAGAATAACGTCCAGTAGATACATAATATTTATTGTGAAAGCTCTAATTATCAGTATAGCATTCTGCAAAGCAGAATGAAAATAACAGAGTTATAGGAATATAGTTTTAAATTTACAGAATTGAGAAAATGGTATAAAGAGCTTTCATGTTATAATTTCTTTTCTCATGATTATTAGAATAGAATTATAGGTATTGGTTTTCGGGATGAGAATCAAAGATAAAGAATCAATTTGTTTGTATCATACCATACCATACTTGCTATCGAGACAATTTATGACTGGTGATATTGACCTTGATAATCTGGCTCTGAGAGTGTACATTAATTTTCTGCACTGAAGCTATAGAAGCTATAGCTATTCTTGTACTCTTTGTAAAAAAATGGCTATATATAGTGAGTACTAAGAGGCAGGTAATCTCCACTTCCCTTGGGTAGTGATGCAGCAGGAGCTGAGGTGTAGAGCACAAGGTTCCTTGAAATCTCAGCCCTTGCGACAGGTAGCCGATCAGAAAGATAATGGGATGTCTCTAGCTGGGATTTGGCATCAGACAAAAAGGAAGCCCCCGGCCTGCCCTCCCCCCACCTTCTCAGCTGCACTCCTCTCTCATCCTCTCTCAGATAGGGCTGTGCACCCTGGAGATACAGTACAGGTTAGGGAGTCCTCATAGCCCAGACAGGAGCAGAGTATAGGAAGGGCTTAGGTGCCCAGGAAAGTTCAGTATAGGCAAGTCTCTGACGGTCAAGATAGCTCCGGTGCAAGCAGGGTTTGGACAACCAGTATTGACAAGGTGCTGAGCACTGGTATCTCACCCACAGGCTTCTGGCTGTGCCCAGAGACTAGGAAAGACAAAACAGAATGACAGACACTGCTGGGGTACATCAGAGGCCCAGCGATGGGTACAGAGAGCACAGAGATCTCACCCACATGCCTGTGGCTGTTGCCAGAAACTGGGGAAAGCATCCACAAGATAGAGAGAACAATGCAGGGGCAGAACCTTTCATCGTTCATGGGAAATGACTAATCTTCATGGGACCAGGCAGGGAAGTCATTCACGGGACTGGGCACTTTTGGGGACAGGGCTGGTGATGTCATTCATGGGTAAGAAAGAGGCCTAGACATCTCTGGAGAGATCCAGAGTCATCTACTTTATCTGTTCAATAAATTTTAACCTTTAACCTACCGAGTTTCGAATGCAAATCTTTTATACATTTCTCAAGAACCCACCATTGCAAAAAAATTCACTTTCACACTAACAGTAGAATATCTTCAGAAATTTTAAGTGAAATTTCTGCATTATCTGTGATGTCTTCACTTGTTAATTTACTCAATTATTTTTATATCTTTAGGAAGTCTAAGATAGTTGCTTTAGACTATGGGTTATAATCAAATATTGTTTTATTTTATTTGCCAACTTTCTAGCATTGTCCATTAGGAGCTCATTCAGTTGGCTCCTAGGCTAGCAGACAAGTTTATGTGTCTGCTGAGTTCTTTCGCTAGACCTGAGAAGAATTTTATGGTAGAGTTGCGCTTGTAAAAAGTGATTTCGTATGCCCAAGCCAAGTGGAATACAAACACTAGTGATAGACACACAGGGCAGGACAGGTTTCTCAAAATGATTTCTCAGATTTCTCCTCCTACTATGCAGGAGCTTTGAGAACTAACTGGGGACCGGCCCAGGAGGCGACTGAGTTTAACACCGTGTCTTTCTAAGACTACCAGGTGGGAGTAGAAACAAGGGACACAGGTGGAAGAAGATGTCACTGGTGGTAGGCTTGGTATAGGAGCACTGTGTTCACAAAACTTACTGCTGATTAACTTTGAAAATCGTGGTGCCTTCATAAAAAATTTTTTTTTAGTCTCTGATCAATTTCTTCCCTTGAAAGGGATAAGAATAAAAAATGAACATCGTTTAACAAAACCTTTGTTTGGCTTTTTCCTGCTTTGCCACTTCCCTTTGGCTATCACAACCCAGAAGCCACAGGCAATGGTTGCCATTTTCCCACACTGAAAAGGGTCCCCAGTCACTGACATAATAAATGCCAAGGGCAACTGAAGACATGGAGCATAATGAAATCCTAATAACACTGACACTATTCCCTTTGGCCATAATCCTATCACGGTGGGTCTGGATTTGCTATTTCTTGTTTTGTCTTCAGACTAATATCCTTTATGAACACAGAGGGATTAGAGTTGAATGAGGACAGTTTCTAATTTTAATTTTGGTTGTTTTCGTAATATTGTAGCAGCTGGAGGCCCAGAGGAGCCCTTGACCCCAAATCTGCCAATTAAAGGTGAACCCAAGAGCAGGATCGTCACAGAGAAGAAACTGTTAGGGATCTAACCCCTGCCATGACCACAAAGCTTGCTCTTTTGTGCACATCATCTCAAAGGCAAAACTGAACTACAGTACTTGTGTTAAATTGTTTTATTTGTGTTAGGTTGCTATAGTGATAGAGACTTCACTAATAGGAAATTTACTAATCTTTACCTCCCCTCCTTTCGGTGAGATTAGTTCTTGGTTTTACATTAGGTTCATATTTCTTTTACTGACTCTAGGGTGTGTAGTAGACCTGGAGGAGACCAGTGCCCATGGGTAAGGACTCTGACTCACTCTGAGTGACGTAAGAAGCCACTGTCAAGTTTTGAGAGGAATAACACGACCTGACCCATATGTTAAGGGATTTATTTTGCCTACTTTTTTGAGAATGGAACAAACAAGAACAAAATCCAAGCAAGGAGGTTTTGTGGAGACTATTGGAGTAATTCGAATGCAAAATAAGATGCTGTGCACTAGACTGGAAGAAAGGAGAGTGAAGATGAGAGTCAATGGCATGTGAAGTCTGGGGCAGGGGTAAGGATCCAGGACTCACTGTGATTTTGTTTGTTTGTTTGTTTGTTTGTTTTTCCTTTTTGGGTTACACCAGATGATGCTCAGGGATTATTCCTGGCTCATGCACTTAGGAATTACTCCTGGCAGTGCTCAGGGGACCATATGGAATGCTGGGGATTGAACCCGGGTCAGCCGCATTGAAGGCAAACACCCTCCCGGCTGTGCTATTGCTCCAGCCCCCTGATTGTGATTTTGGCCTAATCAATTCGGAACCTGGTGTTCCCATTAGTTGAAATGAGAAAACTTGGTGGGGCCAGAGGAAATCAGTTCAATTTTTTATGTGCAAAGACACAAACCCAATCTCCAAATTTGTTTTCTACATGAATCTCTGTAATAGGAGGAGACACAGGACAGAATCACCTTTCCACCAAGAGGGCCACTGCTGTATTTTCCAGAATGAAAGAATAAACTTCATTAAGTTTAATTTATTTCAGCCAATCAGAGAAACATACTTTCCCTGCACATATTTTCAGTTTCACTTTCTGTTTTTCAGGTAAAGAATTTCAAGTTTAGAAGGGCAATCTGAATTATAAAAAAAAATAAAATAAATGACCTATCTTCACCTTTATAGAAGGTAAGTATTATAAATATTTTTGATGACCTTTCCTATTCTTTCTCTCCCCACAACTATACTACCCTAGAACTCTGGGAAACACACACACAAAGGCTATAATAATTATTTATTGAGTAACTTGTATTATCCACTGTTACCATACTCTCATAAAGCAGAGAAAAATACAAGATGCCTCCCATAAATATCTTGCATGTTAAACATTCAGCAATTATAACCCATTTTGCAATCTCCTATGAGTTATATGAGCTCTTCTAGACACAATAGCATGTTATAGAAACAAGAGCTGAAATAATTTGGTATGGTCCTCTGTCATTCTGTAATGTATTTATGCTTCTCCTAGTAGGAAGTACAGCTTTGAAAACAACTTCCTGAAATTCATTTATCCCATTATGTATTAATAGGTCTCATATTTATTTATTTGTTTACATTTTTAGGTTTCATGTCTAAGGGATACAGAGATTTTTAAAAAATGTTTTCAATATAATAGCCCCCTTTAAACTGTAACTTCTTAAATGTTCTCAATAGAAACAACTTATTCAGTGTTGGTCATAGCTGAATCCAGGTAGGGCTCAAAGAGAAGGATAGTCTTCCTACCGGTGCTAGATCCAGCAGATAATTTGTTAGAAATTTAACAGTATCTTAAAGACATTGCTCCCAACACTCTAAGAGACATTTCTGAAGTCATCTTAAACCTGGGTGCTCTCTGTTTCTCTCTTAGAAAAAGTTAAAATAATTAAATTAATAATTATTTCACTAGACCTCAAAGTCCATATGTATCATTTAACTTCTTTGGCTCTTAAGTTTGTTATTAATTTTTTTTAATTCTGGTCATTTTGATGTACAATTTTTGCAACAGTGTCAGTGACAGGGTTTCATAAATACAACATTCCAACGCCACACCCACCAGAGTGTGTTTCCCTCCACATCTGTCTCAGGGTGCCCTCCCATCTCTCCTTCCCCTCACTTCTACACCTTCCACCACACACACACACACACAGACACACACACACACACACACACACACACACACAGCCCTCAATGCCAGAATAAGCTGTGTAGACAAGTCCATGGATTCTGTTATTCTTGGCCTTTTGTTATTCCTTGCTGTTTCTTTTCTTTTTTTTATTTAAACATAATAATTTATAAAGTTGTTCATAATATTGTTTTTATGAGCTTTTGATGTTCAAACACCAATCCCATCACTAACGGGATCTTCCCTCCACCATTGTTCCCATTTACCCAAGGACCCCACAAGCCTGCCCCCCCTAGCAGGAACACAATAATTTGTTTTATATGCCTTGTTACAACCAGCTATAGGAATTATCCAAAACACTTCACTAAAAATCATGAAACCTTGTGGAAGAAAATAGTAGGAACAAAGATTTTGTTCTAATTGGAAGAATTTAACTCAATTGAAGTGGCCGTATAACTTAAGAAAATACGCAGATTCAATGCAACCCCTTTAAGAATCTCAATGGCATTTTTCACAGAAACAAAATAGAAAAAAAAAAATTCTTAAACAGTGTAAAGAAACCTGAGGGTAGCAGTCAAAATGAAAATATCACACCATCAAGTCATATTATAAAGTGTTACCAGATTAACACTTTATAATAAAGGATACCAGATTAATGAAACAGAGTTGAGAGATGAGAAATAAAGACACTCATGTAAGCAGCTGTTTTCTGACTACAGAGACATGAGCATTCAGTGACCTCAAGAGTTTCTTCAATACATGGTTTGGAAAACTGAAGAATTCTGTAAACAAGAATGAAAATGAGTCACTAGCTAATGTCATAAACAGAAATTAATTAATCAAGGGTTAAAGTTCTAGGAAGATAGCTCAGAGGGTAGAATGCTTTCCTTGCAAGCATTGGATTCTGCAATGAATGACCTGGCAGGGTACCAAATGTAAACTGCCCACACGGCAGAGCCTGGCAAACTCCCCATGGCGTACCCAATATGGCATATAACAGTAACAATGATGGGTCTCATTCCCCTAACCCTGAAAGAGTCTTAAATATGGCATTTTTTAAAAAATTTTCAGGGCTAGGATGAAGGAGACGTTACTGGGGCCTGCTCGAGGCAATCAACGAACAACAGGATGGTTGTGATCGTCGTGATCATATGGATTCAATGCGTCGAATCCCTGGACTGTCACTTGTGCTGAGCAGGATCCTGGCAGTTACATACAAATATCATTCACTGCAGTCTTTGGCACCAGAAGCAATTCTAACCATCCCCAAAAGCCAGATACGTGTAAAAGTGAGCACTACAGCTAATATGATGTATCAACTCCACAAAGTACAATCTCTGGGAATGTGTGAATATCACAGGGACTCATGGGCAAGCATGTCTCAGCTACAGAGGGCCACCCCCAGGGAGCATTCAGAAAGCATTGCTATTAAATGAATGCATATCTCAGCAAACACCATGACCAAGTGCTCAAACCCTGTTGTGGCATTTGCAACCACCACAGTCAGGTATGGGTGTGACCACTGCAGTTGCTCATCACAACAACAATACTAACCATAAGAAAGAGAAAAGGGTGGACAGAGGAAAAATTCATTCAGACATTCTGCTGAATAGGAGAAGATATTTGTATGTACAAATATGGTACCATAACTCAGACAAGGAGCAAATATGCAAACTCAATAATAAAAACACAAACTATCTGATTGAAAAACTAGAGGGTCTAAATAGTCACTCCACCAGTAGACACACAAATGACCATTAATAGATCACTGCATCATTGTATCACTATAATTCCGTTGTTCCTTGATTTATTCGAGTGGTCGCCATTAATGTCTCTATTCGTCCCAGCCCTGATATTTTACCAGCCCCTCCTAACTCATCTTTCCCAATAACTGGAGGTTCTTTCAGGGTCAGGGGAATGAGACCTGTAATAGTTACTGTTTTTAGCACATTGAACACTCCACAGGGAGGTGTGGTAATTATGGAAAATGGGTAGAAAGTGAAGAAATAGAGATTCATCAAAAAATAAAAATTTATGAAATCTAGTTATTCCACACAGGAGTATTTAACCAAAAACACAGAAGCACTAAATAAAAGCAGTATTTGTACTACCATATTTATTGTAGCATTAGTTACAAACCCCAAGTACTAGAAAGAAACTAGGGACTGTCTAAAAATGAAGATTCAAAGCATACCAGCACTAGAGAGCAAGGGGACAGACTATGATATTGCATTAGAGAGAGCCTTAGTGGATGAGAACAAGAAAGTGAAATAGTTATTAATAGAAGTCTCACTCTTTCAAAGGGTAGCTCTGGACTAAAAACTAGTATTGACACGAATATGGAGAGAAAAGGAGCTCTCATTTAGTACTGGTGGGAATGCTTAGCATCTATGGAAAACAGTATGTTGGAAACAATCCAAATGTCCAATGACAGATGGAATAAAGAAACTCTGATGCAAATCTACACAATGAAGCATTATGTAGCTATAAGAAAAGATCAAATGTTGCTGTTTGCTGCAAGACAGATAGAACTGGAGGGTAGTGTGTTAAGCAAAATAACTCAGAGGGAGGATAAATACCAAATGATATTATGCACCTGGGATAGATATAGAGAGAAAATAAACAAGGGAATAGGTAGTATGGAATGATGATAAACCCTTGGCCGCAGGTTAGAAAACAGATTATCAAGCAGTGAAGTGGGTTAAGAATAGGAAGGGTAGGGCTAGAAGTGACATAAGGAAAATAGTGGAGGGTCCTGGGAACTTGGGTGGTGAAGGTACAGAAATTTTACACATAAAAATCATAAACGTTAACACTGTTATAACTATATTACCTAAATTACAATAATTTGTAATTTAAAATATTAAGTTCAGGTCTGTAACTGTTGATCCACAGAAATAAGAAAAACCCAGCTTTGGTAATCAGCAATCTAGGTTGTTTTATCTTCTTGGTACTCAGCACAGATACTGAAGTGATACTATCTTGTTTCCACCAAACTCCCAGCTAGAAGAACCTGGTGGGTATTGCAAAGGAGAAACAGTGTCAAACTTTGTAGTTCCACTGTAGTAGCAGACTGAAAGGATTGTTCATTTTCCACTCCATGAATGAACTGTGTGTGTGTGAGTGAGTGTAAGTGTTTGTGTGTGTGTGGGGGGGGGGGGGGGAGAGGTGGAGAGGAAACTGTGGAAAAGCATAATTCTAATTTAGACTCTAAGCAATCATGGTAATACACACAAAGTGAATCTCATCAACACACCCATTTCTAATGATTGATCTTGAATAAGCCATCCAGCTTTTTTCTAAACTAAGAATTAAACTCTGTGTTTTATACTAAAGGCCCTCCCGTTGATCATCGATTTGCTCGAGCGGGCCCAGTAACGTCTCCATTGGAGACTTTTGTTGTTACTGTGTCTGGCATATCGAATACTCTCGGTAGCTTGCCGGGCTCTCCGAGAGGGGCGGAGGAATCGAACTCTGGTCGGCCATGTTGGCTGCGTGCAAGGCAAACGCCCTACCCGCTTAAAACTTTGGTGGTATATGTAAAAATTTCTAATATATTTTGTACACATAATAAGCACTCAATAGGGTCAGTGCATAGCACAAAGGATAAGACACTTGTCTTGCATGCATCCAGGAGTAAGCCCTGAGCAGACCAGAGTGTGGATTCAAAACCAAAGGTAGCAACAATAAAAATAAGCACTCAATAAAAATATTTTTTTGTTTTCTCTCAATGCAGAAACTGTCCCACCAGAGAATACCTAATGAAAGACTGACTCATGATATAACTACTGTTAAATCTTACACCCTGCTAAGAAGACAAAGCAAAGTAGATAGCTATCAATTCTCTTTGCCAACAAGGCAGTACAAGTGCCTTTGGGCAACTGTTGAAGCAAATGCTGCCACAGACTCTGACTCAGATGCCTTCTTGAGAGTGGGTATTAATTGATCGTCGAAAAGGAATTTTTATCTTGAGTTAAGAAAGTAGCACTGTACTGTTTCACTATCCTCCTGTTGTTCATCGATTTGCTCGAGCGGGTACCAGTAATGTCTCCATTGTGAGACTTGTTGTTACTGTTTTTGGCATATCCAATACGCTATGATAGGAGCTTGCCAGGCTCTGCTTTATGGACGGGATACTCTTCATAGCTTGCCAGGCTCTCTGAGAGGGATGGAAGAATCAAACCTGGGTCAACCACGTGCAAGGCAAATGCCCTACTCACTGTGCGATCGCTCCAGCCCGAGTTAAGAAAGTAGAGAATAAAATGGAAATATTGACTAGTGTTAGGTCAAACATATCAGACATTTTAAAATTTTGAGGTTCATTTTTAGCTAGACTTTCAACCAGCAAGTAAGAATTTAAGAAGTATTTTTTTTTGCCAATAGTGTGACACTTGGTGGTTTGCATTGTCACTTTTGAGAATCATGACAGAAAGCAATATTGAACAGAGTCCCTGGAAAGGAAATATAGGGAACTTAGCACCGAAGCTCAAAATGGAAGCTGCAAGTGATAAGAGCCAAGAAGTTTGCAGAGATTAATGGAAGTCAGAGTTCCCTAAACAGTGCAACTTAAAAAAACATTACACAAAATGTGAGATTCAAGCATTTCAGATAGCAACTAGATAAAGTAGCACTGTCCTCCTGTTGTTCATCAATTTGCTTGAGCAGGCACCAGTAACGTCTCCATTGTGATACTTGTTGCTATTGTTTTTGGCATGTCGAATACACCATGGGGAGCTTGTGAGGCTCTGCCATGCGGGTGGGATACTATAGGGAGTTTGCCGGGCTCTCTGAGAGGAAAAATAGATAAGGTATGGATAGGAAATTGGGCCTGGACATTCCTGGGTTTAGGTCCATTTTAAGATGAAGGAAAAACTATTTAACCACTCTGAGCTATAGTTTTGTCAAATTCAAGGAGACTTAAATACACATCTTACAGAACAGTTGTATGGAACAAATGAGTTTGTGTTTATAACATGCTGACATGTTGCTGACATGTTGGTATACTCTCTATAACATGCTAGCAAAGTCTTGATCACTTGATTACTTGACATCCTGTTACTCATTAATTTGTTTGACTAGGTGCCAGTAACGTCTCCATTCATCCCTGTGGCGTGCTAGTGTAGCCCAATGGCATCTGTTCACTCCAGGAACACGAAGAGCATCAAACCAATCTTTCAGGGTCTTGTCGAAGAAGTCTGACCACCTCATAGGTGGGTGGCCACGCAATCTTTTGATGTCCCATGGAATCCAGTCGGTAATGGCTCTAGTCCAGCGGCCATCTCCAAATCACATTACATGTTCAGCCCATCTGATTTTCAATGCCTTGGCAAAGAGACAGCATCCCTGATTCTCGATCGTCAACGGAGGTGTAAGTCCAGATTCTTTTTCTCACCTGAATGAAGCGTGATACTCCAAAAATAGCTCTTTCGACTGGCCCATATCCACAAAAACAAAAGCAACCAGTGCTGGCGCGGATGTGGTGAGAAAGGGACACTCTTTCACTGTTGGTGGGAATGCGGACTGGTTCAGCCCTTTTGGAAAACAGTATGGACAATTCTCAAAAAATTAGAAATTGAGCTCCCATTTGATCCAGCCATACCACTCCTGGGAATATACCCCAGAGAGGCAAAAAAGTATAGTCGAAGTGACATCTGCAATTGTCTGTTCATTGCAGCACTCTTTACAATAGCCAGAATCTGGAAAAAACCTGAGTGCCCGAGAACAGATGACTGGTTAAAGAAACTTTGGTACATTTACACAATGGAGTACTATGTAGCTGTTAGAAAAGAGGAAGTCACGAAATTTACATACAAGTGGTACTGCATGGAAAGTATCACGTTAAGCGAAATGACTCAGAAAGAGAGGGACAAACAGAAAGATTGCATTCATCTGGGAAACATAAAGTAACAAAATAGGAGACTAACACCCAAGAATGGTCGAGATTAGTACCAGGAATTTTACTCCATGGCTTGGAGGCCAACCACACGTACTAGGGAAAAAGGGAGCTCAGATAAAGAAGGGAATACCAAATAAAGATTTTGGGAGGATCCTCCCAAGATGGGAGAAGCATGCGGAAAGTAGACTATAGACTAAACATGATTGTCACCCATTGCCTCTTTTGCAAACCACAACACCCAATAAGAGAGAGAGAACAAAAGGGAATGCCCTGCCACAGAGGCAGTGTGGGATGGGAGGATGGGGGGTGGGAGGGATACTGGGATCCGTGGTGTTGGGAAATGGGCACTGGTGGAGGGATGGGTATTTGATCATTGTATAATTGAAACCCAAGCACAAAAATGTGTAAGTCTGCAACTGTATCTCATGATGTCTCACTATTAAAAAAAATTTTAATAAAAAAAACCCATCTCAAAAAAAAATAGCTCTTTCAATTCCTCTTTGGGAGACCCAAATAGCATTCTCATCCTGTTTTCGTAGGGCCCAGGACTCTGAGGTGTATGTTAATGCAGGAAGAACAATGGAATCGAAGAGATGTGCCCTGAGCCAGAGGTTCTTCGTCCTCTTAGCTATTTCTTCAATGCTCTTGAAGGCATTCCAAGCCACTCTCTAACTCCTGCACAACTCAGGTGCCAGGTTATTTATCATGTTGACTTCTCGACCAAAGTACACATAACTGTTGCATTTAGAAATGTTTGTTCCATTGAGAGAGAAAGGAATGTCAGGTAGGAGTCCATTTCTCATAAACATTGTCTTTGTGAGATTCAGCTGCAGCGCTGACTTTCCAAACTCATTGTCCAAATCAGCCAGCATTTGTGCTTGTTGGCTAATGTTTGATGTTATTAGAACAATGTCATCAGCAAAGCAGAGGTGGTGTAGTTGCCTACCATCCATCTTCACTCCCATTCCTTCCCATTCCAATCGTCTTATGATGTTCTTGAGGGTGGCACTGAAGAGTTTTGGTGAAATGGTATCACCCTGCCAAACCCCTCTCTTGACATTAATGATCACTTCTTTGTAGAATGATGAGATCCTGGTAGTGAATCTGTAATACAGCTCATGGAGGATCCTGATGTATTGACTTTGAATGCCCTGTTTGGCCAGGGCTTTGATGATTGCTTTCATCTCAACAGAATCAAAGGCCTTCTTTAAATCAATGAACGTTAGACAGAGCAGCATCTTGAACGCCCGAGAAACCTCAATGAGATTGGTTACCGTGTGGATATGGTTGATCGTGCTGAATCCTTTTCCATATCTGGCTTGCTCATATGGTTGTCCTTCATCTAGTGTTCTGCCAATCCTTTTCATAATGACTCACATGAACAGCTTGTAGATGACAGAGAACAGGCAGATTGGGTGATAGTTGTTAATGTTGTGGATGTCTCCCTTCTTGTGCAGTAGAACAGTCTTGCTGGTTTTCCATTGAGCTGGAACCTTGCATTCAGACAGGTAGCGTGTGAAGAGTTGAGCCAGTGTATTGATGAGTACTGACGGCAGGATCTTCAGGTGTTAAGTTCTGACCTTGACTGGGCCGGGTGCTGTTTGCTTCTTTACCAAAGAAATAGCATGTCGAATTTTGGAAGGGAGACAATTGGGAACGACATATCTATCCTGCGGAATTTGGTAAGTGGGCAGGTAGACATGGCTATCAAAGAGATCTTAGCAGAAGTCATGGATAATCTTCTCCATTGCCCTTCTGGAAGATGTGGTAGATCTATCAGGACATTGGAGGGCAGTCATCTTGGTTTTGTAGTTGGCGAAGGACAGGTGGGCGTTGCTAATGCTTTTCTGTCACATTGGCCAGCACTGCTGCTCTTCTCTCTTTGAGGTCTTCCTTTATTGCTTCTCTGCACTGCCTTGCGAGCTCACACAAAGCCACGTTAGTGAATGAACTTGAGAGTTTTCGAAGACAGGTGTCTTTTTGTGGCTATCTCTCTCTCGGCATTCTTTGCACAATCATGGAGGTGTTGAACCAGTTGATCTTTATTCCTCATCAATGTTGTCATTGATGGCATCTTCCCATATTGCCGCAATTTTGCCAAAGAGCTCCCAGTTGGTGGTTGTTCTGGGAATTCTCTTCTTAAGCTTTGCAACCCATTCTCCCCAGTCTATGAAGTATAATTTTGCATGAAGGAGAAGGTGGTTCGATCTTGTTTGAAATTTTGGGACAACAGCGACATTGCTCAGGCAAAACCGTTGATTGAATATGATGTGGTCAATTTCATTGTGGAACCGGCCACCAGGAGATTCCCATGTGCAATGTTTAGATTCAGCGTTCTGAAATGGTGAGTTACCTTGGATAGTCTTGGTCGGCATGATGAACTCATACAGTCTCTCAGCCTGTCCATTCCTTTCTAGGCCATGGGTCCCAATGTGGATTTCTTTGGCTTATCTTTTCAGTCCTATCTTGGCATTAAGATCACCACCACTGATCTTGTGAAGGTGTGTCTTCTTTATAGAACTTCTCCAGCTCCTTGTAGGACTTCTCAATTTCTTCTTCATCATAATTGGATGTTGATTTGTAGACAACAAAGATAGAAACCGTTGGCAGTGAGCCACATCTCTTTAAGTGTAATCATCTGATTAGGGTTGTTAGGCATTTGAGTGAACCAATGCTCATGGCCAAGTTTGTGTTAAAAAGGACACAACACCACCAACGCCTCTTTTGGCTAGCAAAGTCATAACTGAATAAATCGTGAGTGTGGGAGAGAAAAGGCAGCGGCAGTAAGAGTGCAGGTCCATAGGTGTGTAATCTCCAGCTGGCTAGGGAGACCCCTGCAGCTCTTTCTTGCCACTTTCATTCTGTGGATTTGGGCTGCTTGACCACCCAGGGGGTCAATGCCATGGGCCGAAGAAGGAGGAAACAAGGCCACCAGGCTGGTTGTTGAATAGTTGACATTTATTCCGTTCTCCCCACAGCCATGTTTCAGTCTTACTAAACTCCCCATTCTAGTCTCACACTGCCCCTCATTCATATCTCCTCCTGTCATTCCTGCTCATCTTTCTGTGCTCCCTCTCGCAGTTGCGTCTCTCCTCTCTCCACATGCTTGCTCCTGCATTCTTCCCCTACATTCTTCTCCCTCTGCCCCCCTAGTTAGTCTCTCTACTCTTCATCTTGCTGCCCTGGACTCTCTCTCTCATCTCCCTCCAACTCCCAACATTGAAGATAGGCACACCCTCCAAAAATCAACATATCAATAGCCCTTCCTGATCTTCCATCAGGCTCAAGGGAGAGAAATACCACCTAGGGGTGTTTCTCCTATCCTTAGATCAATTACTTAATTTAACATCTTAATTCTACTTTTTAATATTAGTTATTTTGTATGGACACAGTAAGAGATACATTGAGCTTGTAGGGTGGTTCTCCTGGGGACATCTCGCTATAGACTCAGATTACAGTGCTCAGGCCAGATTAATCTTTCCTAACCGTAGCAGGGTCCTAATCTAGATGTTACTTTTTGGATCATGACAGAATTTGTCCATGATCAGCTCTTAACTTATAGTTAAATAGTATGGCACTTTGCCCAGGCCCATTTCGAGGCCAGGGTAGCTCACCATTTGCCGTGGGTCCATCCAATTCCTCATCGGAAGCCTAATTTTTGGGGATCTAGGAAGTAAGGGCCACTGAGGTTTAAGTCAACAGAGCAGATGTCCAGGAGGTAATATTATTCGGAGTCAATTGACTCCCAAGTTATAAAAGCATAGTATTAACAGTCTTCCTGTGCCCATACAGAAAGGACATTGCTCTGAATCAATTGTGCAACGAACTTAAGGAAAAGAGAAAAGCAATACTTAAAGTCAACAGAGCACCAAAAAAGAGGTTACAAATAAAGAAAGAGGAATGGAAGTGACCCAATAAATCTCAGCATCCTGTGGCAAGGCAGAAAGGACAAACCAATGTTATCCTACACATAGAGAGGAGTAGAAGGAGACCTTTTCAAGATCATCAGGAACTGAAACTCCAGATAAATCAGGCTACCTCAAAACCACTCAGAGAATGACAAGTCTTTAGCTAGGGAAGCCCCACTCAGTCTGAATATTGAAAAGGGTGCTAAGAAGGTCAAAACAACACAATGGGAATAAATCAGTTAGTGAAGTTAAAAAAGCCAAAAAAATGTGGGTAATTACTGAGAAAGTTTTGAAATGATGAATCATGCCTTGTCTCTCTCTAGTTGACCTTGACAATCCCTTCAGATCCTCACGCCCCACCTTCCAATTTGAAAGTGACAGAATTAAGAGGTAGACTGGATGATGACTTTTTCAACCTTAAGCTCAGGTTGACTGTAATGATGTCAACTCTCTTAACTAGACCTGATTGTCCACAGAGTGAAAACATTAACCTAGACCTCTATATATACCTCAATTTGGAAAGCTGGAAATAATGGAGGAAAAAAAAGGATGTTTATCCTCAGGTTTTCCCTAGAATATTATGCCCATAATTACAGGGGGAAAAGATAAATACTAATGTGCTGAAATCTTTCATAAGTTTATCCCAAATGTTAGAACGCATTGGGGAATTCTGGGATTATCAAAGTCAGAACAAAACCTACTTTGAAAAAAAGGGGGGAAAAGTACACTTCAGGTTTATACACTTCTTAAAAGCAAAATGAAGCTTTGGAATTTTTCCTCTGAGATTTCTGCAGCAGCCCAAAACAAATATAACTTCTTCGACAAAGAACACTTCTGTATTATGACTTTAAAAAAATCCCTTCCTAAAAAATCTAATCTTGGGAAAACACATATTCTGTCTACATAAAATAGCAGTAATGGAACTGGTATCTATCATTTTTGTCATTTATTTATCTAATTGTTGTACCAACAGCTCTATTAAAGAGCATGTGATAGACCAAATTGGTATTTGCCTCTCTCCTTTTGGGTTAAGAAAGTTTAAGTAATTCCTAAATTTGACAGAAAAATACATTATCCTTTAAAAGTTATTTTTGCTTGTGATTTTGATGTAGGCAGGCCCCTTCCCAAGGCAATGGCAATAAATCTCCTGGGAAGTAATAGCCCTGACCTCATGGAGAACCGGTCCCAGTCTGTAACAGACCCTGAGGACGTTAAACCAACACACTCCAACAGCAGCTCCTGCAGATACAAAAGTCAGAAAAGGAATTTCAAAGAAGACCATCACCACTCCAAACCCCCTTGGTAACCTCCCTAGCAATGGACTTTTACCTAGGTAGAAGCCCACATGGGGGGCAGGTTGGAGAAACCTTATAAAAGCCACCTTAAACAAAGGAAGGGCTTGCATATGCTTCCTGAGCCCATGTGGCCAGCACATGTGGTGCCTGAGCACATGTGTCACCCGCATCTCCCCTCTCGAGATGTGTAATTTCATGCTTTCATGTCTAATGCTGGAATGTGTGTAGGGACTCTCTGTACCCTTGGAGAAGCCTGGGCTCTCTCTGTGAGCAGGTTACTCTTCACTCTCTCCCACTTTCTCTTCCTCATGCCCTTAAAATCCTCCAAATAAAAACTGTGTAATTTCACTGCTCTTCTACTTCTGAAATTCCTTTCTGCAGGGCAAGACAAGAACCCAGTAACCCTGGGTCCCGGGTGACAGAGGCTGATGTGGAGAAAGTGACCGTCTTTCTCCTCCTGGCTCACATAAATCACCCGTGGGGCCCACCGACATTAACTTCACCCCAAACCTGTTAACCCATAGATACCTATGACAGCTACATACATGAAAGATTTCAAGGTAATTGGCAACAATATTTGACATCAGAAATGAAAATAAACCAATTCCCCATTTCTTCTACCTGCCAGCATTATAACGTGCGATTCATAGCTGCTCCCAGTTGCCTTAACCTTTTCTAAGTCTGGTATGCATATATGGTAAAATAATAAATTGAGATTACTTTAAGCTTTAAACAAGTCGTTTATTGGTTCTCCATTACATCTTTGGTTTTATTAGATATTGCCACTATACAGATTTTTCCAGATACTCTGAAATTTAACAAATATATATAATCAAGTGGTATTTACCAAAACGGAATAGTACTGATTATTATAAATAACATCAATCAATGGAGAATAAAAATTTTCCCAAAGGCTGCCTGTTTTATTTTTCATAGCCTCTATAGATATCATGCCAGTGAGTCAGAGCCTCAGGAGTGCTATATTCACATCTTCATCCAACTTTTTGTGAATATAACTATTAGAGAAAATTTTCACTAAAACAGTGAACCACCATCACAGAATTTATTTTTTAATAAACATAAATCATGTCTCAGTGAATTCTGTTATCCTCTTGACACAGGTGAGCACTATCTGAAGAGATGTGGACTAGTGATGTCTGCATTTGCTTTGCCTGGCTAGGACACTAAAGTCCCCCAGCCTCAGCCTCAGGCTACACCCACTTGGTCTACATGACTGAGAGAATTAGTCTCTGAAACCCAGATTCCAGATTTCAGGGAGCTATGGTCCTCAGGCTGGAATGTGATTATGTTCTTTGCAAAGGAAGAGAACTGCCTCAGTCTCTACTTGGGGGCCATGTACTTTCTTCACTGCAGAAAATAATTTGATTCCTGAATGCAGAGACAATTGAAAAATGTTTCTGGTCCACTTTGAATTAAATTTATTTGGGCTTGGAGGTGTGCTTACAGGTTACTCATGACTCTGAACTCATGAATCACTCCTGGTGGGTTCGGGGAACCATCTGGGTGCCAGAGATCAAAACCAGGCTGGTCGTATGCAAATTAAACATGCTACCCACTGCACTATCTCTCTGGCCCCGAATTAACTTTTGTGTATCAATCTGACTTACACACCCAATTTTATATTTTTGCAGCTTGGTTCAGCCTCTAGGAAACAATATGAAAATTTCTCAAAATACTAAGAATACAGTTTCAATATAACCCAGCAATTTCACTTCTTGGCATCTAATCTCCCAATACATTATATTACAAATACATCAATTCAGAAAAATATATGCTCACCTATGTTCATTGCAGTACTTTAGCATAATTTCCAGGTTATGGAAATAATTCAAATGTCCAAAGATATGGACAAATAAATGGATAATAAATGTCCAAAATAAATGGATAATAAAGGTGTGGTACATATTCAAAATTGAATAGAATGCAGTCACAAGGAATGTCATCATTTGAATCCAAGTGAATCTTTCAATTCACTGCAACTTGGAGGAATTCAGAAGGACAAACACCAGATGTTCTTACTTGTGTGTTGCATAAAGAATAACATGATAGAGGAATGAAAAATAGCCACGCTGGGCAAGTTCTTGATCCTAAACTACAGAGATGGAAAGGCCAGAGATGGAAAAAATGGAGGTGAGGGTTAGGGAGAGTAAGAATAGGTGGTCTGGAGGTAACATAGAGGAAAGGATCAGGGGCCTTGGACACATCAGTGGTGTGGAGGCGAGGTATCTATATTTATCTAAACCAATAGAGCCAATACAACTAAACTTCAAAATGTGTTTGTGTAGCCAGAGTGATAGCAAAGAGGGTAGGGCATCTGCCTTACATACATGCAACCCAGGTTCGATCCCCAGGTTTAACCTGCCAGAAGTGACACCTGAGCATAAGCCAGGAGTAAGCCCTGAGTATCACAGGGTGTTATCTCTCTCTCTCTCCCTCTCTCTCTCACTCTCTCTCTCTCTCTCTCTCTCACACACACACACACACACACACACACATGCACACACAGAATAATGTGCTTATAAAGGAGGGAAGCTTGTGGGGGACGGGTGTTGTGAGGTGAACTGATGGTGCCTGGAGGCATTGGTAGAGGAATATTAACACTGTTGGCAAATTTGATGTAGACCATTGTATGGCTGAATTTCTAGTGTTGACAGCATTGTAAATCACAATGCCTAAATTTGAAAAAAAAAAGGAGAGAGAAAGAAAAAGAGAAAGGAAAAAGAGAGAAATACACAATGGAATACTCATGTACAACTCCAAGACAGGATGAAATCATGCAGTTTGTTGCAAGTTGGAGGATATTATGTAAAGTGAAATGAATCCTAGGGACAAAAACAAGTACTAAGTGATCTCACTTATCTAGGATACATAGAGAAACAAAGCAAGAGAATAGATGCAGAGCCAACTTTTAACAAATTCTTGGGTAACAGAATCGAGAATGCCAAGACAGGGGAGTTGTAGAGACGGTGGAGTGAAGAGGTAGACTGAGGTTGCAGCGGGCATTGGAGGTGGGTCTTGGGCACATGGGTGAGGTGAGATGAGAAATTGGTGTGTAACAACACCATAAACATTAACAATATTGTAAACACATGAGCTAAACTATAATTAAATTTAAAATTTAATTTTGAAAACTTAAGTAGGGAAAGAGAGTAATTCCATATACTTAGATGTCAGAGACTTTAGCTGTGTAATACACAAATCCAAGTCTCTCACTGATTTTAGCAGTAAGGCACTCATTTTTATTTTTATTTATTTACTTGGTTTTCGGGTCATACCCAGAGGTGCTCAGGACTTACCCCTGGCTCTGGCAGTGCTTGGAGAACCATGTTGGGGATTAAAACCTGATCAGCCGCAGGTAAGGCAAGCATCCCACCTGATGTACTAACACTCTGGACTCATGTTTGTTTTGTTACTTGTTTGGGGGCCACCCCCGACTGTGTTCAGGGCTTACTCATGGCTCTGTACCCAGAGGTCACTCCTGGCAGGTCTGAGGGAACCATATGGGGTACTGGGGTTCAAACCTGAATCAGCTACATACTAGGCGAACACCCAACCCACTGTACCATCTCTTAGATCCCAATTACTGTGCTTTTAAAGTACTGCATTGTCTTCCTGTGGTCAGAAACTGCTGATATCTTCACTTACACTTTGATGCATTGACAAGGTCACATCACTTGGGCAATGCAGAACAAAAATGTCCTTTCTTCCTATAGTGTTCCCTAATTAGCCCTGAGAGACTGCTCTCTCCTCTTTTTTTTTTTAATTGCCTGCCAAATTCAGACACTCACTCTTAAAATCCTTCTTCTATCCAGGAGCACTAAATGCAGACCTTTGTTGGCCTAAAACTGGCCTGGTTATTCTCAAGTCAGAGTATCAAACAATGGTACTGGGAGGGGCCAGGGAATAGTGGCCTGAATTTGATTCTGTTTTCTGCCGCAGTGGCTAATGCAGAACAACACTTTCTAAAAACCCTCTTTTTTTGGAGATAAGGTAAAGGTAAGGTAAAGACCCTCCCGTTGATCATTGATTTGCTCGAGCGGGCCCAGTAACGTCTCCATTGGAGACTTTGTTGCTACTGTGTTTGGCATATCGAATACATCACAGGGAGCTTGCCAGGATAATTTCAGTAAAGAAAGGGTGATGCCGTGGCTTGATTTAAAAGTGAAGGAAACAAGGTCATGGTTAATTCCTGTTAGAAATCTCTTTTCAAGAGCAGACAAGGTTATCCTGACCATCAATCAGGCTTTCTTCCCAGGAGAAACCCTCTTGACCAACCTCACAGAAGGTTGTACAAACTCCTTCCATCGAAAGCCCTTTCAGACTGTCACCAAAATGCTGAGCTGCAGATGCATAATAAAGCACAACAAACAGTCTTCTGTGAAAACCAAGCGTACAGCTCAGACACTGTCACTGGGCTATTTCCCCGGCATCTTCATAAGCAATCATGAAGCTGCTGCAACAAAAATTAGCTTCTCGAAAATTTAAGTGATTGGTCAATAAAGTTTATTCTAGATGAATATTGATTTTCTATCTAGTTAGTTCAATATTTATAGTAGTTTTTCTGCCAGAATGCTAGTTCTCAGATCTGAGTCAAATTACCCTTCCTCTAGAGCTCCCATTATGCCATTTTCAGATACATTCTGTTCCTGTGTTTCTGGCTTCACTTCTTGTCTTTCCACTGGGTAGGTTTACCAAAACCTAAAGACAAGCAAATAAAGCCCCCAAAAGTATAGCAGGGAAATCACTGGAAAATCTCTCGAAGGGGTGCATTTTAATTCCATCCTGACCTCCCTCTGACTATTTAATATTACATAACACCTTCTTTGTCACTGTATCACTGTCATCCCGTTGTTCATAGATTTACTTGAGCGGGCACCAGTAACGTCTTCATTTGTATCAGGTCTGAGATTTTAGCAGCCTCTCCTTACTCGTCTTTCCCAATGCTGCTATATTGGAGGCTCTTTCAGGGTCTGGGGAATAGTAACCTTACTGTTACTATTTTTGGCATATTGAATACACCACAGGGAGCTTGTCAGGTTCTGATCACCTTCTTTGTTTTTTTGTTTGTTTGTTTTGTTTTTCTTTTTGGGTCACACCTGGTGATGCACAGGGGTTACTCCTGGCTCTGCATTCAGGAATTATCCCTGGCGGTGCTCAGGGGACCATATGGGATGCTGGGAATTGAACCTGGGTCAGCTGCGTGCAAGGCAGACGCCCTACCCGCTGTGCTATTGCTCCAGCCCCTGATCACCTTCTTTAATCTGGGAGAAATGCACCTCCTCAAGATGTTAAGACCAGGCTTCCCTCAAACACGCCGATTTGGTGTGGAGATTTTTTTCAGGCTGAAATAAACAAAGATCTTGAAAGCTCAGGAAAAACTCCTAGCGCTCCTTACTTATCTGGAGAATGAAAATTGGGCATCTCCATCCAGAATTAGCATTATTATGAAAAACAATCTTCCCACAATCATCAGGAAAGTACAAAAGAAAGACCCAGACTCAAAAATAAAACCAGAAAACTCTGAGTATGTGAAGAACACTTCACTTTCCTTTATCTTGTCTTCCCCATAAAATCCTATCAGGGAAGAAAACACAACTGAATCCTTCATCAGACGTTTTTATTTAGATTTACATGACAGGTACTTTGGAGGATTCATCAGAGTATGCATTAGGCCAGCCCAAGTCCAAAACAGTATTTAATTGCCCGCCCTGGCACCTACTTGCACTGTGTGAAAATTGACTTCCCTGTTCTTTTCCTATATAAGCTTCTTTTTGTGAGTGTGCAGACAAGATGGTTGTTTAGTATGTGTCAGACATTTTTCACACTGCAGGCTTGTTAATAAAGCCCCTTCTCTATTAGCTTGTCTCTCTATTCACTGGGTGGAACAATAACACAGTGGGAAGGGAGCTTGCCTTGCATGCCGCTGACTCAGGTTTGATTCTCTGTCCCTCTCGGAGAGCCCGGCAAGCTACCGAGAGTGTTCCGCCCACACGGCAGAGCCTGGCAAGCTCCCAGTGGAGTATTCTATGCCAAAAACAGTAACAACAAGTCTCACAATGGAGATGTTACTGGTGCCTGCTTGAGCAAATCGATGAACAATGGGAGGACAGTGCTACAGTGTTGTAGTACTCTATTCGCTGACCTCTTCAAGTAGCCATGGAATGGGGCTTTTGTCTTTCCATTCCTACTTTAATCATTTATCTATATGGCAGGGTAAGTATTTTATTACAAAGCATTTGGTCTCTGTCATATGAGTGCCCTCTCTCTCCTTGAAGACCTATGTTTCTATCCCTTTCTTTATTAGCACAGGATATGACTCACGTTTTACCTTTTCTTCTTTGAATCCCTCACGAGGTCCAAGACTCATGAGGTGCTCAGATGAACAAAATCATATTTTTCGTCTGATCAATATTTATTATTTAATTTTCCCAAGATAGAAATCAGAGTGGTAGGGGATGGAAACAAGCAAACAAACAAACAAAATGCTTAAAGTCAAAGGATTCACAGCATAATATATTAAAGGTAAAGGCCCTACCGTTGTTCATCGATTTGCTCGAGCGGGCCCAGTAACGTCTCCATTGGAGATTTTGTTGTTACCATGTTTGACATATCGAATACATCACGGGCAGCTTGCCAGGCTCTGCCATGCGGGCGAGATACTCTCGGTAGCTTGCTGGGCTCTTCGAGAGGGGCGGAGGAATCGAACTCAGGTCGGCCATGTTGGCTGTGTGCAAGGCAAATGCCCTACCGCTGTGCTATCGCATGGCCCTGCGCAAGGATGACACGCAAATTCGTGAAGCATTCCATAATATATTAAATTTCCTAAATTCCTCTATTCCTCTGGATAGGAAACAGTTTGTATATGCACTTTCATTGATCCAGAGGTTCATTTGTTCTCTGGTTCAATGAAGAAAAACTGTTAGACTTTCAGCATCTCAGCAGAGCAATAGCACAGCAGGTAGGGCAATTGCCTTGCACGTAGCCAACATGGCTGACCCGAGTTCGATTCCTCTGCCCCTCTCGGAGAGCCCGGCAAGCTACCAAGAGTATCTCGTCCGCACGGCAGAGCCTGGCAAGCTACCTGTGGCGTATTCAATATGCCAAACACAGTAACAGCAAAGTCTCCAGTGGAGATGTTACTGGACCTGCTCGAGCAAATGATGAACAACGGGAGGACCATGACCGTGACCGTGATTTTAGAACTAAGTTGAATTGAAATTATCTTGTTTTCGGGAGTCAGAGTGGCTTGGAACCACACCCAACTGTTCTTAGACTTACTGCTGGCTCTATACTCTAGCTCCATTCCTGGAGGTGCTCAGGGAACTCCGTAGTGATGGGGACTGAACTGGAGTAGACTCTGGTCTAGGCAAGCACCTTAATCCCATTCTCTCTCTGTCTCTCTGTCTCTGTCTGTCTCTCTGTCTCTGTCTCTGTCTCTGTCTCTGTCTCTGTCTGTCTGTCTCTCTCTCTCTCTCTCTCTCTCTTTCTCATCTGGATTGACGGTAGTAACTTGTGCCCTTTTGTCATTCCACAAAATCTTCCAAATGATAATTGTTTTTAAAAGTGAGCTGGAATGATAGTATTGTGGGTCAGGTGCTTGCCGTGTTTGCTTTGCATGAGTCCCACCTGAGTTCAATCCCCAGCACCCCATATGGTCCCCTGTGCACTGCCAGAAGTGATTCCTGAGTGAAGAGCCAGGAGTAACCCCCGAGCATCATTGGGTGTGGTCCAAAAAGCAACTAACCAAAAATAAACTGCATAAAAAATATGAGGAAGAAAAAGGAAAAAGAGACCAGTTGAAAGCATAGACAAGAACCACGTGGCAATAAATAGGTAATTAGGGTCAAAATACAACAACTCAGCAGTAGAGAAAATATCTTTCATGTATGAGGCTCTGGGCACAAGACATACCATTTATGTGTCTGTGTGTGTGTGTGTATATGTGTGTGTGTGTGTGTGTGTGTGTGAGAGAGAGAGAGAGGGAGAGTGGAGAGAGAGAAAAAGAGAGGGGGAGAGAGAGAGAAGGTGGAAGGGGTAATGTGTTAGCAAAGCAGTGGGTTTCCATGCACTCAAACTCTGCCCCAGCCCTTCCTTACACCCACGGAGAATGTATTCTTTTTATAGACCTAATAAATCTAATGTCTTATAAAGTAATAATTCCTGATCACAGATTAGACCAGAAATAAAACCTGAGAAATACTAGGTATGGCCAAAGACTTGGGAAAAAAAGGTTCTGAGCAAAGGATTTAGAAACTCCATATACCTGACCTTCCACTTTAACATATGGTACTAGAACTTTGAATGATTAAAAGAAAGGAGAATGCTGGTACAAAAAATTGTTTTGTGAACATTAGCATGAACAATAGAATACAATAAACATTTATTACCAAGCAGACCTCCCTAGATCATTCAGAGGAATTGGTTTCATTTTGAAGTTTCTTGTTAAAAAGATGATGATGATAACAAGCACCAATGACATTTTTTTAATTAACTGCAGATTTTAATTGCCATTCATTTAAGAACAGTGGGCTTTTCAGGCCAGAGAGATTGTATAGAGGTAAAGACACTTCTTTTGCATGGAAGTGACCCTGGTTTGGTCCCCAGAATTATATGTGCAGTCTTTCTGCTACCCCCAGCATGACAAGGAGTGACCCTGACCACATTACAGGAATAGGCCCTGAGCACCACCAGGTATGGCCCATAAAGCAAAAAATAAATAAATACATAAATAAATAAATAAAGTAAAACAAAAGATAACATGGTCACTCATTGTTAAGAATATATGCATTTTCAGCTCAAATATTGAAATGTAGAAACCAGAAAATTAGGAATAACCAAGCAAAAATTATTAAAATATAAAACAATATTTACACTTCGCGGTATCTACCTCCAGGACACTGAAATATTCATTCAAAGGGACATATGAGCATCACTATTCATTGCAGCACTTATTGCAATAGCTAAGACATGGACTCACCTAGGTAACCAATGACATATGAATGGATTATAAAGATAAGATAAATGCACACAGTGGAATACTATAGGCAGCTGAAGGGACGATGGAATCGTGCAATTTGCTACAGTCTGCTGTAAGAAAACCTTGTTGAATCATTGACTCAGAAGAAGGACAAGCAGAGGATGATATCACTTATCATCAGAGGATGATACATGGAATTGTCCCTGTAGTACAAGGGAATGCAATGTAGTAAAGAGGGTAGATCATCCAGATCCCAGGGTAGAGAAGGACAGAGAAGCAAAGAAATTGAGGGATGAAGATGAGAAAGGGAGGTAGTGGGAAGAAGGGGTCAAGAGCTGTGAGTTCACCAACTGTGGCTGCAGTGACCTCGGCATTCCATGCATTCGGTGGCTGAGAGCTGCCTCCCGTCCTCCCCAGGTCACCTCAGCAGAGAGACAGAGAGACAGGCGACCACAGACTGATTATGAAAATGGCCCTTTCACACAGGGCTGTTAGCCTACTTATAGGGCATCTTAAGGCGTTTGAGGTATAGACCTGCATTTGATTATTTACAGAGGCAAAACATTTGGCAGAGGCAATTCTCTTGGGGAGATTAACTCAAGGAGACACTTTGCCCCCAGGGATGTCTAGATGGCTTTTTTCTTTCCCTCTAGTTGTATATGTTAAACAATTAAGTTTACTTCTTATCAATACTTAGAGTTGTTTGAACAAAAACAGTAACTTAGCTCTCTGGGCTCCGAGTGCAAGCCAGGCTTTTACTTTAAGTCCCCAACTAAGTCATCAGGACGATTCAGCTTTTACTTCCCCATGGGGGTACTGTCTCTTCAGTCATAACAACTTGCATCAAGACTATGCATTTATGCTTTCTAGGCTGTCCCATTAGGATGCTGAGGTAGCTTCGCCACTCGCCGTGGGTCCATCTCAGTCTCACAGTGGGACCTCCCTTTTGGGGTATTAGGAACTACAACAACTGAAGCCCTGAGTGAAGTAATTATGATGGATGCCCAGGAGTAGATCATTTTAGAGTCAATCAACTCACAAATATTAGGAGCACAGCATTAACAGTCTTTCTGTGTTTAAGCAAAGAACAACGTTGCTCTATAATAAAATATGAAAAGGACAGGGAAAATAGAAAAGCAGATACTTCACCACAAAAACAAAGTCCAGAATACCAGAAAGTTTTGGCTTATAAGCAACCAAGACTGACTTGGGGAACTATGACAATGAGAGGTAAAACAAAAAGGAAAGGTTAAAGATAAAGCCGGGGAAGTAGGGATGCTCACAAGAGCACTGTGAACTTCTCTGGAAGGAGGAAAAGAGGCAATTCACTAGTGAAACCTAAAACACCTAGGATTAATATCCAACAAGGACCCTTAGGCATATTGGTAATGTGGGGAAACAGTATAGCTATATATACAAACGACAGGCTCAACAACACTGAAAATATGAAATCCAAACTACAACCACCAAACTTTAAAAGGTTCCTGTCAAGGTTGCAGATCAGTAGAGAACATGGGAATGCTGGAAGAGGGAGTCTGGAACTGGTGGTAGGATCAGTGCTAGAACTTTATGTCTAAAACTCAACTATCAATCATTTTGTAAATCAAAGCTCCTTAATTAGCTGTAGCACTGTCCTCTCATTTTGCTCAAGTGGGCACCAGTAATGTCTCCATTGTGAGACTTGTTGTTACTGTTTTTGGCATATTGAATACAGCACTGGTATCTTTCCAGGCTCTGCCATGAGTGCGGGATTCTCTCGGTAGCTTGCCAGGTATGGAGGAATGCCATCCAAGGCAAACACCCTACTTGCTGTGCTATCACTTCAGCCCTGCTGTGCTGGAGCGATAGCTCCTTAATTAAATTTTAAATTTTAAATTAAAACCAGTAACTTCAAGATTACTGCAACTGTGATACCTCAATAAAATAAATTTTTAAAACATAAAAAGAAAACAGACTCGTTTTATTGATACATAAATGTGGTATGTTGATAAAGTAAGGCATATTCCATATGAAAATAGGAAAAATTATGATGCATGGATCACCCTCTAAAATGTTTTATGGACCAAAATATGCACATTTAAAAGGGAACAGACTATATGATTCCATTTATGTGAAGTTCAGAAATGGTCAAAACTAATCCAGAGTGAGAGAAATGACTGTAGTTATTGGAAAGAGTTGACTGAAAGTGGAGTGAAAACACTGTCTGAGGAGAAGAAAATTCTATCTTGATTTGGTATAATTTATACAGGTGTATGTAAGTGGCAAACTTCACTCAATTTCATACTTTAGATCTTGAGACCAGAAAATCAATCCCCAGACAGGGATTTAGGAGCTTGCCTTGCCAGGAGTGATCCCCAGGAGTGATCTTTGGTGATCCCTAAACACAAAGCCACAAGTAAGCGCTGAAAACTGCTGGTGTGCCCCAAAACACGGACCCCCAAATCCACATTTATCTGTTACACATATTTGACCTGTAATGTGCTTTTTATTATAAATAAAAATAAAAGGCCCTCCCGTTGATCGTCGATTTGCTCGAGCGGGCCCAGTAACGTCTCCATTGGAGACTTTGTTGTTACTGTGTCTGGCATATCGAATACTCTCGGTAGCTTGCCGGGCTCTCCGAGAGGGGCGGAGGAATCGAACTCGGGTCGGCCATGTTGGCCGCTTGTAAGGCGATCGCCCTACCCGCTGTGCTATCGCTCCAGCCCTATTTTTATTATTTGGGAAATATTGGGGGGGGGGGTTGTTTGTCACACCTCGCAAAGCTCAGAACTTACTGGTTCTGTGTTTCCCTATTTATAGATTATTCCAGAGACTCTATGCGATACTGGGTATCAAACCTGGATTGCAAGAGAAGTGACACATACAAGATAACTGCCTTACTGCTATACTATCTTTCAAGCCTGTAATGTATGTATATATTTTATATATAAAAACAAAGGGGGAAATCACCTATTACAAATATACATATATATTATTTGCAGAGGGCTGGAGTGATAGCACAGCGGTAGAGCATTTACCTTGCACTCAGCCAACATGGCCGACCAGAGTTCGATTCCTCCGCCCCTCTCAGAGAGCCTGGTAAGCTTCCGAGGGTATCTCGTCCGCAGGGCAGAGCCTGGCAAGCTACCCGTGATGTATTCGATATGCCAAACACAGTAACAACAAAGTCTCCAGTGGAGATGTTACTGGGCCCGCTCGAGCAAATCGATGAACAACGGGAGGACAGTGATTATTTGCATATATGTTACAAGTATATATACATATATATATTTGTAATAGGTGATTTTCCACTTCATTTTTTCTTCAATAGTCTCTCTTACCTTTTCCTTGCTCTCTCCTCTCTTCCTTCCCGTCCTCTTTCTCTCCCCCCCTTATTCTTATTCTTCTTTTTTCTCTTTACAAAGAATAGCTTATTGATGAATTTGTATTAACTAGTGCTTTCTTTTTAATTCCTTTGTTTTTGCAGCTATTTGTATTTTTGGAGTATTCCTGGTGGTACTAAATGCAGAACTGTCAGGACTCTGGCTCTGCACTCAGTGATCACTCCTGGAGGTCTAGGGCGACCATATGGGGTGCTAGGGATTGAACCCAGTGAAGCTGCATGCAGGGCAAATGCCTTATTGCCAGTAAAATTTTCCCAGCATTTATGTTTTTGTTTTAACATTAGGTATAATGTTTTTATAATCATAAAAAATGATTAAAAATGTAATAAAAATGTTTCTATGCTGATACAGAGATTATTGGGTAAATGCAGCACTTTACATTATGTGCCTAACTTTTTGTTTGTTTATTTAAGGTCCACACTAGGTAGTACTTGGGGACTGTTTGTGGCTCTGCACTTAGGGGTCACTCCTGACAGGTGTTGGGGACTTTATGGAGTACTCGGTATCGAATCCTGTTAGCTGCATGCAAGGCAAGTATCTTACCCACTGTAATATTACTCTGGCCCCATGCATAGATTTTAAAAATATTAGTAAACCTGGATAGCTTGTTCAAAGATAAGACTTTTTAAAGACATTTGGTAAAATGTCTTTGGGAAAAATGGTATTGACAGAGTTCAATGTTCTTGTTTTATTTCAAGGAAATCTCTGCACTATAAGACTTAAAGCTTTCACAAAAAAAGCTGTCAATGCCTACAGCATGGTATTAACATCTTAACTTCCTAGTTCTAATAATATGGTAGATAGCATAGGGCAGCTGAACTGTCAGATCTATTCACTATTCCTACAAGGATCAAGCTACTATTGGAACACTCTTTCAAGCCTTAATTTTTAAGTCTAATACAGAGAAAACCTTTGTTTTTAAAAGGTCTAAATCGAGACAGTGTCTCTTTGAAAGTCAGTAGAAGATCTGCCATTTGACATGTTGCCTATGCTTTAATTTTTCATTGAATTAGGAAAACAAGTTCCAATATATTGATGTCTTTAGCACCCTATTATGCCAAATTGCCTGTGCATAGTGGGCTCCAAACTGCAACATGAGCAAAAGCTAAAAATAGTCATGAATAATTCAGATCATATCACATATGTCAGACTAGAAAACAAAATATATTTTATCTTGAACATGAAAAATTATTTAACATAAAAGGTCATTGTATAGGCCAAAGCCAAACAATGCATTTGCAAATGCATGCTCTGTGCTCAGATCGCTGAGAGAAGTTTTAGTAATTTAAAGTGATGAGGTGAGGGCCACAAAGTGAATGTTGGATCCTCATCACCTCTTATTCCAAAGAAATTCACTGAGAATCCAAATCGCTTTTTCATGAACTGCCTATGATGGGTCACCGTTTTGTGATGCTCAAAACATAAAAAAATACAAAGCTACAAGCCACAACTCCAGCTTCAGTGCTTGAATAATAAATGCCATCGTATAAAAACTAGAAAATACAGGACAGCGCTATCTTATGTAACAAAGATCACAAGAGCTATGGGAGAAAGGCAAATGTCCTTTGTCAAATGTTGCAAGGGAACACAGGGAACTGTGATATTTCTTGTTGGACACACAATTCTTTCTGCTCAATCCATCCGACATCACTGGCAAATTCATCATCCCAAAGTACGGTTCAGTCACATTACTCTCTTACTCAATGACTTAACTGTTTCTTTCCCCAGTGACCTAACTGTTTAGTTAATCTTTAGCAGCCTCTGATATATTTTATCATCACCTCCTTGCTATCTCCCTCCTTCAGCTGTTCAAGAGCTAGGAAAACAATTTTTTTTTAAATGTGTGCATCATCCTTTTGAAAATCTATAGTAAGCATAAAGACTAGATACATCCCACATATAGTGTATTACACAAATACATAAGTTGAGTCACCTTGCAGGTCAAGAAGGAAGGGTGTGTTAGCAACAAGAGGCTACAGGGACATTTTGATCCACGAACCAGTGGAGGGTGCAGAAGAGGCGACTCTCTTCTGAGAATCCCAGTAATTCACACTCCTCCCCAAATTAATCCTTGAGAATTTAAAACACAGAAGATGTAGATAATGGGTTACTATTAAACAGAGAAAGATGGACAGTCCCAGAGAGAAGATATACAATGGCCACAATTTCTTCCTTTAAAGATAACAAAGGATATAGATTGAGGAAGGAAAAGGAAAAAATCTGCAGCTAAAAAGAAAATCATTGTATTCTTCCTGCCTTGTGGCTCTTTGTGCAGTGGCTGCCTTGTGAGACAGTGCAGCCTGTGGCTTATATAGGCTTCCCTAAGGGATATTGGAGGAAATCCTTTGAGATGGAAATTCGTATCTTCCTACACACAGTCCCAAACCTTAGGTTCCAGACAGCGGTGTGGGATGCCATTGTGAGCCCAAGAGCACTGTGGCCAGAGTTAATTATTGACTGAGTCATTGTGTCTATTTCTAGCAAGACTCTGGAGCATGTGATGAGACTATGCTGGGTCAACTTCAAGTTACCTGGCCACCAGGTACTCGGAACTACATCTCCAGGAAGTGGTACTCTATCAAATTTAATGATGATGAATTCAAATAAAATATATTTGCTGAAAAGTGACTAATCCCAGGTGACAGTGGAGCAAGCCTATTCCTAAGAGTGAGTTAAGTCTCTGAGTGAATGACAGAAACTGCTCCTTGGAGCCTTGCAAGTTCCCCTCCTGAGACCCCGCTTACCACTGTTCTACATACCACCCCAGTAAAATTCTGCTTCATATCTTAAAAAGAAGGAGGGGATGAGTAAGGAGGAGATTGCCTTATTTTCTAAAGATCTCTGTAGTACAAGTTGAGTCAATGAGAGTAAAATGTAGAAAGAGTTTTGAGTTGCTCTTGATATGGTTTACTGAAAATTTGAGAGATTCCGTGGAACCTGATCACTTAAAGAGCTTTAACGTGCTCAAGAAAGTAACTGTAAAAAAGAAAATGACTTATTGTAAGTTGCCCAACAGGGCCAGTTAGTGGCATAATAGACTTAGGGGAACAGAATGACATGGTATAGTAAAGGTACACTGAAAGCAGATCGTGAGAAAGTTTGAATAAGGGCACATATAAAATTTATCCTAAAGTAAATAGAAAATATTCAAGGTTTGGGTACAGGTAGAGAGCTTGATGAGAGTTAACTGAGCTGTAGTAGAGGAGGTTGATTCAAATATGAAAATCCTAGAGATATAGACTGGAAAAGAAGCTGTTAAAATTATTCTGATGACTCATAGTCACTGGATACTTTTGATCAGACAGATATTGGCAACCATCTAAATTTAGGGAGTAAAAATAAAGAATTGAATTAATTCAAAGTTCTTGAACAATTGACGATGACAATGACACCCTCCTGCTCAACACATACCCTTTATCGGAAAAGAAAAAAAAAATAATGGATTGAGTGACTTTAGGAGAAAATACAGAGAAATCAATATATTCTACTGCATCATACTTCAACCATCTTACACCTATGGGCAAGGACCTGTGAATTAGAATTCACTCATTAGTAACTCAAAATGTATTTATTTAAGAGCTGCTATTTCAGGCACTGTGCTCTTAACTGGGATACAATAAGCACAACCAACCTGCCTTCAAGACTCTCAGAACCTTGAGTATGTTGAGGACACTAAGACTAATTAGCATAGCTGATATAAATGAACAAAAATTGTAACGGTAGTGGCAAGTCAAATTAGACTTGACCAACCAGGTAACATTTTCCAAAATCCAGACATGAACCTGAAGTAAAAGGCACACTCAATCAGGGGAAAGCAAGAAGTTATTACTTTATTATATTATATTTTACATATAATATATAAATATAAGTTATTATATGTCCCAGGTATATGCAAAAGTCCAAGGCAAAAATATGCAGAACATGGCAAGAGCACAAAAGCTTTATAAGAGGAAGCCTCAGTTTACCCTTGTCAGCTGCTGAAAGAAGTCGCTGTTTTTTGCTGTTGTTGCTCTTTTGACTTCCCCATTTTTGACTTCTTGTGACTTCCTGTGCTTTTTCTGATAAATAAGAAGTTAACAACTGTCCAGCATAAAATTCTGCCCCAGACCTCCACACCTTAGACTCACAGGGAGGCTGAGATAATGGAAAATACCTAAGGCAAAAGGATCTTTTAGATCCTTGCATCCTCTGTAGCACTTGTCAAAGGCCCAATTTTCATTAAAAAGGCTCCACAGGAAAACCTTTATCTTTAACTTCCCTGCATTCTCTGTAACACAGAGACCCAGTTTTCCTGTTAAAAAAAAAAAGCTCATATAAAGAGTTATAGTTGACTTAGTCCTGTTTCAAATTCTCAGCATTTGGAGAATTACTTTTCCTTTCTCTTGGACTTTCCAATAAAATTTTCTACTTTCCATTTCTGAGTCTGGGCATCTTTATTATTTTTTTCATTCTTGAAGAAATTGGAAATCAAACAATTGGACAAACAAAGAGACCTGCCATCACCTCTCCTGCATCAGCATCACTAGGACCTAGAGATTGGAAGGAGGGAAAATGTTGCCAGGGAATAGGGAAGGAATAAGGAGGTCATAAAGTTAAAGGAAGACCTACAGCATAAATGAAGACCCATGTCAATAATTTGATATAGAACTCAAATACAGTATATTGCAACCAGATGTTTTTTTGTAGCAGGTACAAAAAGTCTTGGAGGTTGAGAATGAATTGAAATGATACAATATTGAAAGAGGAAGCCACAGTTTCCCCTTGCCAGCACGAGGGGAGTCCAGTTTCCCTTTGCCAGCAGTTCCGTTTCTCTGCATGGACCCACCACACCTCATCCCTAGCTCTATCTTTAACATTCCTGGCCTTCCCCAGGGACCATAGTATTCTGTCCTAGAACTAGGAGTCACAAGACTAAGATAATGAACAATACTTGAGCCAGGTAACCAGAAAGGCAAAGTAGCTGGTCCACCCTGTAGATTCCCTGCAGCCTCCGTGACACAAAGACCCGGTTGGTTTTCCTATAAAAACCTCACAAAAAGAGCCACAACTAACTTAGTCATCCCCAGTTGGGGAGCTCCTTTTTCTTTTCTCTTCTACTTCCTACTAAACTTTTCTGCTTTCCAACTTTGAGTATGAGCATCTCTATTATTCAATATTTTCTCTCTTGAAAATATTGAAGAACCTGGGAATCGGGAATGAACGCAGAGACCGACCGCCTCTGCTTCTGCCTCGCCTGCAGCAATATCATTAATAATTGGAAAAGTATCTCAATGGAGCTGTGCTAGTGTAGATTTCAATAGTCAAGAGTGATTTTCAGCCTTTGGTCTTGATTGTCTGTGAGGGAAGGAGTGGAATAAAGTCTGTGGGTCCGAGGCATATCAGGGTAGTAAGAACGCGGTGGCACATTGAGTAATTAGGCTCTGGTGCATGAAGTGATTGATCAATCTGTGGGAGGCGCGGAAATAAGACACGCGAGAGGAATGTAAAGAGCATTGGAGAGCCAAGGCTCGATCTGGCTGGAGGCGAAGAGCGACTGCCAGAGGCCTCCTTTTATTCTATTTTTTAATCAGTTACATCCTGATGACTTCATCACAGAGAAAGACTCACTAATGATAGTACAAACAGTTATAGGATGAGCATTCGTCAAAAGAACATCAGGGTATACATTGTCTTATCAAAGCTATGTTGCAATGACTAAAACATCACAAGAAGATATGGAGCTGGACATGTGGGCTCTACAGATTACGTCCCCCACATTCTTGTGGTTGGTTACACATAGGACAAAGAGAAGGCTCATCCTGATACTCGAAGGTCAAACCAGATTAAGGACATGTAAGAGAGGGGGAAACTGCTGCCTTGTACTGCTAAGATAATGCGTGACCAGATGGGTGTATGAGAGCATGCTGTACTTCTCCAGACCATCGGACTCACAAGTTTTAGCTTGCCCACTTAATGCAAATGTGGGGCCTTGGTTCTGCTTTCTGCTTGCAGGGCAGTGTCCAGAGTCTCATCCTAATGTCCTGGTTTAGCACCAATAGGCTCATACCCTGACTAACTGTGTGACCCTGGTCAAACTGGTTAGACCACTTTCCCTTGCATAGAGGGTAACTTGGGAGAGTGGGGAGCAAGGAAGTCAGCCTTGAGGAAACCCACTTCTTTCCAGGAAATACCTAGCATGGAACTGTCACTGTATCACTGTCCTCCCGTTGTTCATCGATTTGCTCGAGCGGGCCCAGTAACGTCTCCATTGGAGACTTTGTTGTTACTGTGTCTGGCATATCGAATACGTCACGGGGAGCTTGCTAGGCTCTGCCGTGCGGGCGAGATACTCTCGGTAGCTTATCCGGCCTCTCCGAGAGGGGCGGAGGAATCGAACTCGGATCGGCCATGTTGACTGCGTTCAAGGCAAACGCCCTACCGCTGTTCTGGACTGGTAAAGTCTGCTCTGAGCGCCTATGGGGGTGCAGATGCTTGCACCCCACCAGTGCCACAAAGCACCTGATGAGCCGTGCCTGAAGCTCATCTTTTCTTTCTTTCTTTCTTTCTTTCTTTCTTTCTTTCTTTCTTTCTTTCTTTCTTTCTCTCTTTCTTTCTCCCTTTCTTTTTTCTTTTTTTCTTTTTGCTCTTTGGGTCATATCTGGTGATGCTCAGGTACTGCACTCAGGAACCAACCCTGATGTGCTTGGCTGGGGGTAGAAAACACACACACACACACACACACATCTCTCTCTCTCTCTCTCTCTCTCTCTCTCTCTCTCTCTCTCCCTCCTTCCCTCCCTCCCTCCCTCCCTCCCTCCTTCCAGTTCTCTCCATACTCTTGATACAGGAGGGGCAGAATCAGCAGCAGTAAGTCTTCAAATATTTTTAAGAATGAAATTATTGAATAATAAAGATTTTATTGGAAAGTAGAAAGTTTATTGGAAATAGAAGAGAAAAGAAAAGAAGCTCCCCAAGTGAGCAGGGACTTAGTATAGAACTAATTTAAAAGTAACGGGGTCTTATGTAGGCTCTTTTGCATCGATCAACAGTATCACAGAGAAGGGGGGTTGGGAATCTGCAGGGTGCTCTGGCTGGGTTTTCTTTCTGGTCACTGGCCTCGGGTATTGTTCATTATCTTAGTCTTGTGACTCTGAGTTCTGGGACAGAATACTATGGTCCTGGGGAACACCAGAATGTTGGTAAGGGGAAACTGAGACTTCCTCTTTCATTATCTCTCTTCATCTCTTTCATTCACTCTCTCCCTCTCTCCTCAACTATCCCCAGATGGAGGTGGGAGAGAACAGCAGATGAAAGGAAGCCTCCAGAGACTCTCTCTGTGTCTCTCTCTCTTTTCCTCTCTCTCTCTCTCTCTCTTTTCCTCTCTTTAACTCTCTCTCCTTCTCTCTTCTCTTTCCCTCCCACCCCCCTCCATCCTTGCACAGTACAGGCAGAC
Source organism: Sorex fumeus (assembly GCF_029834395.1). Classification (NCBI taxonomy): domain Eukaryota; kingdom Metazoa; phylum Chordata; class Mammalia; order Eulipotyphla; family Soricidae; genus Sorex; species Sorex fumeus. Next base: position 10,474,328 of record NW_026606086.1, on the reverse strand, counting down.
CTCCTATGTCAAGACAGAGTAGAATATAGTTAGGGTCAAGTAGCACTCTAATGCCAGGGTCGTGACAAGATGCTGAACACAAGAATCTCACTCACCAGCATGGTGGTACTAGGAAATCTGGTATAGGACTACAGAAACTACTGGGGCACACTGGGGCACAGCTGAAGGAGGCCTCACAATGGGGAGAGAACACAGAGATCTCACTACAGGTGCATGGCCCTGGCCAGAAATGAAAGAAAGCTAACACATCAGGGAACCATTTGGGTACAGTCTAAGAGAGACCCAGAGACAAAATTTCAGGTTATGAAAGCATATATAGGATAGAGAATGACATAGGGACAAGATCATGTCATCCTACACTAGAGGTGAACAGATGGCAAGTGATAGCAAAGAAAAACCTTAGGAAGTCCTGGACCTCTGAACCAGAGGCATCCTGAGACATAGTGAGTGTCTCATACACAGGGAAAAGAAAGGTCCTGGACATTGGGAAGAATCTGGATCCATCTATTTGAACTATACAATAAACTCTAACTTTAAAAAAAACATTTATTAGTGAAACACCATGAGGTACAGTTGTAGACTTACAATTTTTTGTGCTTGGGTTTCAGTTATACAATGATCTAGTACCCATCCCTTCACCAGTGCCCATTTCCCACCACCACTGATCCCAGTATCCCTCCCACCCCTCATTCCCCCCATCCCACCCTGCCTCTGTGGCAGGGCATTCCCTTTTGTTCTCTCTCTCCTTTTGGGTGCTGTGGGTAAACTCTAACTTTTAACCTTCTAAGTTTTGTATGCAAATATTTTATACAATCCCAACAACTCACATGCAGAAAAATTAACATTCACACTGACATGAGAATTGCTCTTTGCAGAAAAGAAAAGTCAGTCCTAAACTTAGCACGGATGGTCCAAGAACATCCCCTTTCCTTGCAGAAAAGAATTTCAGGAGACAAAGTAGTAAAGTAAAATTATTTTCATTACAGAAATTCACTTAAAGAAACGTGAAGAGAAGAAGAAAGAAAGATAAGGACCATATGGGATGCTGGGAATCGAACCCAGGTCAGCCACATGCAATACAAACGCCTTTCCCGCTATGCTATCACTCCAGCCCCTTCTGGAGCTTTTCTGGGGGTTCCATCCTTCCCAGGGTAGGTCCTCATTTTCTCCATCTTCAATCACAATTTGCATCTCAGTGGTTCTCATCCAAGGATAGGCTATTTCTTCTTAGTTTTATTATTTCCCAGAAAAATTCCTTACTAGCCCCCCATCTGCCTATAACACTTGGTTAACTTATGTAAGTAATGGCAAGTTATACCTTGGGTGGTGATCATATTAAATATGATAAACTACAAAAATCTCACATTTTATGTAACACATATTAGATGCCTGGATTCTTATTAATTCATCAGTGTTTGTCACATTACAGAATTTTATGGGTATAAATTAACTATTGAATTCACCAGGTCAATCACTAAAATTCCATTTTTTGATGGTAAAAGTGTTATTTTACCATCAAAAAGATCCCTCTGCTTATCCCCACTTCCAACAGACTTTTCTGTTGGTAGCTACCATAATTTTCAGCATGTCTTGTAATTATGTGGCATTTAGTTAATTTTGTGGTGTTTCCCCCCCTTCCAGTTCATTTTTTTTTCATTTATATTCCACATGTTAGTATGTTGCACTGTAGCACTGTCCTCCCGATCGTTGTTCATCGATTTGCTCGAGTGGGCACCAGTAACCCGTTGTGAGACTTGTTGTTACTGTTTTTGGCATATCAAATATGCCACAGGGAGCTCGCCAGGCTCTGCCCTTAGGGCAGGATACTCTTGGTAGCTTGAGTATACCTCCATACCTCTCCAGGAGGGATGGAGGGATCGAACCTGGGTCAGCCGCATGCAAGGCAAAAGCCTTATCCACTGTGCTACCTATCATGTTACTTAAATCCTGTTGTAAGCAATCCTCAGAAGATCAACTGTATGGCAAGGATCATCTGATTTGTAAGAGGAGGAAGTCATTCTCACCTCCAGGACACTGGGGGGAACTTGGGAGAACTTAGGGGTTGTGTCATTATAGAATCAGGACAGTGCCCATCAGAGCAAGGTTATCAGTAACTGTTATTCAATTTTTACTAATGCTATGAGATAAAGGTAGAAATTGCTTGAAGGAGAAATGCAGCTCTTAAATTTAAATTCAAATCACCCAACTTTTCACTGAAGGAGGATTTAGACAAACCATATTCTACAATGAAAACGAGGAACAGGTCATAGTGAATCACTGTGTAACAAGGACATTACAAGATTTAAAGTATTTAATTTTTTTAAATTTTATCAAGTAGTTCACAGTATTTGATTACATTTAATATTCAAACACCAATTCCACCACCATCACACTATCCCACCACCATATTTCAGATGTTTCCATCCTGAATCCCAAACCCTGCCCCAAAGTAGAACCGAAATAATTTATTTTGTATTGGAAAAACTGCTGAAAATGCTACAAAAAAGGATTCTTAGAGGAAAGTGTGTGAAGATTGTTGTATTTCACCCAGGGGCCATTAAGCCTTTCAATAAGAGATCACTAACATGTTAAAGATTGAGCTTTGTGTGCCTTTATATATATATATATATACATATATATATATAATATATGTGTGTATGTTGTATATATATGAATGTATATATCTGTAAAAAAGAATTCCCTCTAAGATTGGTTGCCTCCTACTTTGAATTCCTTCAAATGTGGTGTGGTACTCTTGGAGTATGGGTATGGTTTGTGATATGAAGTATATAGGAATAGGTTCACTGGTGGTTACAGCTTGACCAGAGCATGTGGAGAGCGGCTGTGAGCATGGCGATAGTTGAGTTCTGAAGGTTTTCGGCTGCCGGATTTAAGTATTTTGAACAAAACTGCTTTAATATTATTTATGAACTGTTTTGAATGGAAGTGTAAATGTATTCTTGAAACGAGATAAAAAGTAAGCCACTGAGAATTTTTATAAATTCCTTTGTTCTTCAGTGGAGTAATGTATCATGGAAGAAGTCATCAGTGATTTTATTTACTCATAATGTATCTTATGAAGAGAACAGAGCCATGATGATTTAAGCCCATATTTTGGCCCAAACGTATGAGCCTTTACCACAGAAGCTATTAATAGTTTCCTGATTGTAAATGTCTGCTGCCCCCATATGGCAGCCTTGGTGAATGCAGTTTACCTGCTGCTCTAAAGAGTTATTGCTTCCCATACTCATTTCTGATGCAGAATCTATCTCATCATGATGGTAGATTATCATTTAGCTCCCATTTTTATCAGTGTTTTTAATGATTTCTGTTTTAATTGTCCTTATATAGAAAAATTAAAGAGCTTTTCACACCCCCAGTAATATGATCCAGTCTCTATTTAATATTTTGTTGTTGTTTGTATTTTTGGATCACACCAGCTTTGCTCAGAGGTTACTCTGTCCCTGCACTCACGAATCTCTCCTGATGGTGCTCAGGGAAGTATATGGGATGCCAGGGACCTAACTTGGGTCCACTGCATGCAAGGCAGATGCTCTGCCCGCAGTAATATAAGGCTCCAGCCTTTTAAGGCTCGCTAGTTTAGAAATCAGCTCATTTTCAAACTTTCAGACCTTAGAATTTTTGTTTAGTTTTCAATGCTGACCAAGGGTCTCAGAAATGCAAGCCATAGTCGAAACCTAAAAATTATTTTTAGCTTTTGGTGGCTGGGTACTCTACTGGGGGCTCTGAGCACTGCCATTACTGAATAATTTTGTTTTTTAAATGAATCCCCTTATCTATTTTTATCGTTATTGTATTTTCTTATAAGGGCACCATGATTTACAAAGTTGCTTATAGTTGAAATTCAGGCATACAAAGTTTCAACAGCAATACCCATACCAGGGGCAAATTCCCTCCATCAATGTCCCAAGGTTCCCTCCCACTCTCCAATCTGCCTTCTTGACAGGCATATTTTTAAGTTTCCTTCTTGCAATTCTGGTCTCCTGCTTATAGTAGTGTTAGTTTTACTGGATTAGATATTATATCTGTACATACTAGTTGAATCCAAGGCCTTTGATACTTGTCCCTATATTACCTCCATTCCATCTCTTCCTGCCCCCAGTCTTCATTTATCTCCCTTTGGCATGTCCATAATCTGGTTTTTATATACATGGCCAAGAGTTTGCCCACTTTCAATATCTTCCATTCAAGATTTATTACCAAGTTGAGTTATACTGTAAGCACTGGCTGGTGCAATAGCACAGCGAGTAGGGCATTTGCCTTGCATACAGCCTACTCGGGTTTGATTCCTTCATCCCTCTCGGAGAGCCTGGCAAGCTACCGAGAGTATCCTGCCCTCATGGCAGAGCCTGGCAAGGTACCGTGGCATATTCAATATGCCAAAAACAGTAACAATGTCTCACAATGGAGATGTTACTGGTGCCCACTTGAGCAAATGGATGAACAATGGGAGGACAGTGCTGCACTGCCAAGTTATACTATATACCAAAGATTTGTGAGAACATTTTGTATTTGTCCTTGTTCTTTCGGGTTTCTAATTAAATGGGAGTGGTATCCAAAAAGAAATGTGGGGAAATAGTTTCTCTTGTCTAAGCCTCCAAAAATGTGACCTTTATTATGACAGCCCTAACTAAGTTATCAATCACTTATGAACTGCATTCCCCACCACAGCCTCCCTATCTCTATTCAGATCATATGGACATATGATATCTATACCTGCACCACTACTTCTCTTTAAGTAAAACATTCTTTTAGTGCCTCTGTCCCTCTCAAAAGAGAAAAACAACACAGACTGGGGCAGATCACATTGGTCAGTTTATTCCCAACAGACATTACAAACTCATCCTTTTAATTTACTTGCTTTGATCTGAACCTGACCCCCAGCTGCACAAATAGGTCTAGAGTTGGTGCAGCGCTGAGAATTCAGGTGTCAGTGTCCTTCCCTTGTCATTACTGGTTGGTATGCATGCTCATTCAGGGTGTAATTCTTTTTTTTTTATATAATTTATTTATTTATTGAATCACTGTGGGAAAAGTTACAGAGCTTTCAGTTTTAGGTCTCAGTCATGTAAATATCAACCACATTTCCCTTTACCAATACTTATTTTTAACGGGTGTAATTCTTAGCACCACTGATCTGCTAAGCACAAACGTTTTGACCAAAAAAATTACAGGCAATTTTAAGTATAGCCAGCATTCACTCAAATGCTGAATTTGAAGTTCTATAACCAGGACACACGTAGTATCGACCACAATTAAAATGTTCCATGTCCCCTCCCCATTTTCACACCTTGGCTTCCAAGTTCTGCTTATCAAGCTTCAGGAAAGGGAAGCAGAACGTAGGACCATGGATAGAAATCTTGAATCACTGACAGAAGGACTTGTGCAGCAGCACTGCAGCTCTAGAATTCCATTATTACGCTAAACGATGACACTACAAAATTCATTTAAAAGCAATAGAGTGAACCTTGATAACTTTTTTAATTATAAATTGAATTTTTTACATGTCATCAAATATCAGAAACATTATGTGATTTCATTTCAGTGGCACTGTCTGTAGCACTGTCCTCCAGTTGTTCATTGATTTGCTCAAGCTGACACCAGTCATGTCTCATTGTGAGACTTATTGTTACTGTTTTTGGCATATCAAATATGCCACGGGGACCTTGACAGGCTCTGCCGTGCAGGCAGGATACTCTCAGTAGCTTGCTGGGCTCTCCAACAGGGATGGGGGAATTGAACCTGGGTCAGCCGCATGCAAGGCAAATGCCCTAACCGCTGTGCTATCACTCCAGCCCACCAAGTAATTTTGGGTGGGAGGATTATTGCTCTTAAGGTATCCTCAGTTGGCATGGGAGCCACATATAGCAATCTCAGTTAATTAGCCCAAAAGTTTAATGCTAGGGCTGAGGATGCAACATTGCTTAGACCCAACTCTGTCAGAGACCACGAGGGTTACCTGGAGGAGCTTGGGAACTTCTAGAGTTCCACCCAGTGATGCCCACGTGTTGTTGTGGGCCCAGCACATGCAAAGCACGCATCCCACTGAGCTTTCTCCCCAGTTATGTAATTTTTGAAGTTAATTTAAAAAGTCACTGCAAAGACTGGCAAGCTACTCAATTGATGTATTCAATATGCCAAACACAGTAACAACAAGTCTCACAATGTTACTGGGTCTGATCGAGCAAATTGATGAACAATGGGAGGACAGTGCTACAGTGCTCATTTAAAAAGCAATTTTGAAAAGTAATTTTTTAAACTCAAATCCAAATGTGAAAACAGCTAGAGAGCTGTGAAATTGAATAAGATGTAATCTTATTTGAGAGCTCATGGACAATAAAGAAGAAAGAATTAGGATTCAGGAAAAAAAAGATGCAGAACTGAAATTTGATTTCAGGTAGAGAATACTAGGTCTGATTTTTGTTTTAGCAAAGCTATTACAATCATACTGGGTAGAGTTCAAGGGGCAGAAGGCTTGCAGAAGAATTTCTCACCTAAGTGCAGTAGAAATTGGTCAAACAAGAAAACTTTAGTCACCATCACCAAAAACATGAGTGAAATCAGAAGATTAAGCCAGAGATAGACGATGCAAATAGCTTGCCAGAAGTAAGGTGTGGAGCCAAGGTTCTAGCCAAGAAGATAAACACGGGATCTGGGCCAGGGCCTAATGTTGTATTCCCCTGATATTTCTATAGAGGTTTCTGAGTGGGAAGTTGGAAGTTTTTCATTTCATTTATTTTTTATTGCAAGGAAATGAAAAATAAAAAATAAATCTGAAGGAAAGAGAATATTTCTTGTAAAACTGTTTCTTCTCAAAGAAATCTATATGAAATTCTCACCTTCCTTTTTGGTGTTTCACATTCTCTCTTTTATAAAACAATGATAATCTTACATAGTTTTGTTTTAATTGTTAAATGTTCTCACTGGGAGTAGAAAATACTGACAAACTGTGTCAACCTCTTTGTTTTCTCTTCATTTCCACAGTGAAATTTAAAAAAATCTGGAACCTAGTTCAGAACATCATCCATCTATGGGAGCAATAGTATTTTGAGAGGATAATAGGTCACACCTAAGATAAATGTTTGCCTAATAAGCACAAGAAATTGCTATACAAATAATTTCTTTTGTATCATAGTTTTGTTTGTTTGGGGGTCACACCCAGCAGTGGTCAGGGCTTACTCTTAGCTGCTAAGATCAAATTACACGGGGCATGTTCAGGGTGCTATGGCTGTAGATGCAGGACTTGCTCTTGGCTCTACACTCAGGGATCACTCCTGCTGTGACTTGGAGAACTATACGAGGTTCTGGGGATTTAACCTGCAAGGCAAATGTATTCGACCCACTGTATTATCTCTTCCAGCCCCGCAAATAATACTTTCTTAATGTTCCAATATTTTAAAAATAATTTTAGAATGTTATAGAGACTTCCTAGAGTCCTTTTTGTTTAATTTTGTTTAGCTGTTTTATTATCTTCTTTGATGAATGTGTGGGGTCTAGGTTTAATGTTCTGTGAGTAGCACTAGCAATTTACAAACTACAAAAAGGAAAAACAAGTTAATAATGTTCATATTTAAACTTAGCAGACTTCAAATATAAGAGGCAATGTGCCAGAGGTTATTTTTCAACCCTATTTACAACTCAGACAAGCATTATTTTTCCAACCCCATTTCCAAAGTACACTAGGAGGAAAAATTGAAATACTGGATGAGATACCACTGTGAGTTGTTTGAAAATTATATCAGCTATGTCACAACACTAAAATAAAATCGGGCATAAATTAGTTTAATTATATTTACAAGCAAGTGATTGAAAACATATCAAATGCATGTGAAATATATATCATATTTTTAAATATCAAAAAATTTAAAATACACATTAAAATTTTCTATTCACAGTATATGAAGATATTGTAGACCAATTTCAATTGATAGAGTACTTGATAATATGTTACCTAATCTCATTTCTAGCTAACAAATAGTTTATAGAGGTAGATACCAAATATGAAGAAATTAAACAGGACATGACTTTCACATATGCTTAGAAATACCAGTTCTGCAAGTACTAAATTAGAAGGCTCAAAATAATGTGTCCTTTTTTATACTAACATGTTCCAAATTCAGAATGCAGCATGGTAAGTATAAATTTTAGTCTATACTTAATTTGGGGGAATAAAATAATTCTGGATGACTAAGTAGTCTTCAAATATAACTTTGCACTTTTATTTTAAGGAACATTGAGGATAACCTTCCCACCAACTCACCACCATACTTTCAGCCTGATTATGCAACTGTGATTCAAAGAGAGCTAGTTTATCACAGAAGGTGTCATATCAATTCATTTCAAATTTCTCTTTCTAATCTAATCCAATCAAGTATGAGGAAGAAATGGAACATTTTGCTTGCATCTCCCCATAAGACTGTCACTGTCACCAGCAGAAGGTAACATCTATTAATGGATGTTCCAGAAATCAGACTATTCTGATGTGGGCCAGGAGAGAATCTGGGGTTAAAAGAGGTCACATGTGATCACTAAGCTCAGCAAACAGGCAGTAGTAAAAGATTGTTAAATCTCTTTTTCATGGAGTTGAAAAGTTTAATATCTTCCCTCAGAATTCTGAAAATTCCCAAGAGCTTATGTTTCTAAAATCCTAACACCAAGCTTTTGTTTCAAATATTTACTGAGTTCAAGGTAAGCTTTTCATCACACACCTGCTATTTCTGTTCTTCCTGAGATCAAAACAAACATAAGAAACCAACCATCAAAAAAAAAAAAAAGAAAAGAAAAGAAAAGAAACCAACCATCTTCCTCAATTTATAACATTTTACTTATTTATTTTTCTGGCTAGCCAACTGTAATAATTATTTGCAATATCAGAATAATTTATATCAAAGAAACACAAGCAACTTAAAATTAAATAAAAGGTATTTGTTTAAGACGGTCACTTTCTCCCAATCCGCCTCTGCAACTCAGGACCCAGGGATGCTTGGCTCTTGTCTCACCTTGCAGAAAAGAAGTTCAGGAGTAGATGATCAGTGAAGTAAAACAGATTTTATTTGGAAGATTTTGCTTGGGAGTAGAGAAAAGTGGGAGAGAGAGAGAAGAGAGAGAGAGAGAGAGAGAGAGAGAGAGAGAGAGAGAGAGAGAGAGAGAGAGAGACTACCTGGCTCAGGAGAAAACCAAGGCTTTTCCAAATTTGGAGAGAGCCCCTTACACACATGCCAGACCAGATATGAAAGCATGAAAGTACATCTCTTAAGAGGGGAGGTACAGTGGTGACATGACACATATGCTCAGCCAAGCACATGGACTCAGGCAGCATATGCACGCCTCCCTTTGTTCAAGGTGGCTTTTACAGGGTTTTTTCAACCTGCCTCCGTATGGGGGTTCTATCTAGGTAAAAGTCTGTTACTAAGGGAGTTGCCAACAGGGGGTAGGGTTGGGAGTGGTGATGGTTTGTTTGAAATTCCTTTCATGGCCTCTTGTTTCTGCTGGAGCTTCTTTCTGAGGGCTGTCCGGTCCAGCCTTCTCTGGGTCTGCTGCTGGCCAGGCAAAAGGCTTATCAGGCTTTAGTTTCTGTTTTCTGCAAGTTTGGCTTTAGCAACTTCAGGTCTATTACTTCACAGAAAATGTATTACCATTGCCTTGGGAGGGGGCCTTCCCTGTCTGCCTACCTGAATACACCACTCCTTCTCTTCCTCTTTTTCTCCCACCATCCTCCTCCTGACCTCTTCCTCCTCCTGTTTTTCTCCTCCTCCTCCTCCTCCTCCTTCTGCTCCTCTTCTGCCTTCTCTTTCACCTTTTTTTCCACACCTGCATCATTTTCTTCCTCTTCTTCATTCTTCATATTAAGCAGCTATTTAACAACCTGAGTTCCAGCCTTCCCTGTGCTATTTTGTCTTGCCTTTAAACCTCTGTGCAGACATCTCTTCTAAGATCTATCTGTTTCTTTGTATCTCACTTGATCACCTAACATTCAGTTACTCATTAATTTGCTTGAGCGGGCACCAGTAACATCTTCATTCATCCCTGTCAAGTGCTAGTGTAGCCCAATGGCGTCTGCTCGCTACAGGAACACGAAGAGCCTCAAACTGATCGTTCAGGGTCTTGACGAAGAAGTCTGACGATCCTTTGACGTCCCATGGAATCCAGTTGGTAACAGCTCTAATCCAGCGGTCATCTCCTAATCGCATTATGTGTTTAGCCCATCTGATTTTCGATGCCTTGGCAAACGAGACAGCATCCCTGATTCTCAATTGTTGACGGATTCTTTCTCTCACTTAAGTGAAGTGTGATATTTCAAGCATAGCTCATTCGATTACTCATTGGGAGACCCGAATAGCATTCTCATCCTGTTTTTGTAGGGCCCAGGTCTCTGAGGCGTATGTTAATGCAGGAAGAACAGTGGAATCAAAGAGATGTGCCCAGAGCCAGAGGTTCTTCGTCCTCTTAGCTATTTCTTCAATGCTCTTGAAGGCGTTCCAAGCCGCTCTCTTCCTCCTGCGCAACTCAGGTGCCAGGTCATTTGTCATGTTGACTTCTCGACCTAGGTACACATAACTGTTGCATTCGGAGATGTTGTTCTGTTGAGAGTGAATAAAAGGTCAGGAATGAGTCATTTTCTCATAAACATTGTCTTCGTGAGATTCAGCTGCAGTGAGACCTTTCCACAATCATGGTCGAAGTCAGCCAGCATTTATGCTGCTTAGCTAATGTTTGGTGTTATTAGAACGATGTCATCAGCGAAGTGGAGGTGGTGTAGTTGCCGACCATCTATCTTCATTCCCATTCCTTCCCATTCCAGTCATCACATGATGTTCTTGAGGATGGCACTGAAGAGTTTTGGTGAAATGGGATCACCCTGCCGAACCCCTCTCTTGACATGTATGATCACTTCCTTGTAGAATGGTGAGATCCTGGTAGTGAATCTGTAATACAGCTCATGGAGGATCCTGATATATTGAGTTTGAAAGCCCTGTTTGGCTAGGGTTTCAATGACTGCTTCAGTATCAACAGAATCAAAGGCTTTCTTTAAATCAATGAATATTAGACAGAGCAGCATCTTGAAATCCCGAAAAACTACAATGAGCTTGGTTACTGTGTGGATATGTTTGGTCGTGCCGAATCCTTTTTGGAACCCAGCTTGCTCACATGGCTGTACTTCATCTAGTGTTCTGCCGATCCTATTCAGGATGACTCATGTGAACAGCTTATAGACGACAGATAACAGGCAGATCGGGTGATAGATGCCGATGCCATGGTTGTCTCCCTTCTTGTACAGTAGAACACTCCTGTTGGTCTTCCATTGGAACGAAACCTTGCATTCAGACAGATGTGAAGAGATAAGCCAGTGTATTGATAATTACTGACGGCAGGATCCTCAGGTGTTTGGGTCTGACCTTGTGTAGGCCAGGTACTATTTGCTTCTTTACCAAAGAAATGGCATGCCTTTTTTCAGAAGGGAGAACGTTGGGAACAACATATCCATCCTGCAGAATTTGGTGTGTGGGCAGTTGGACGTGGCTGTCAAAGAGATCAGTAGAGGTCATGGATAATCTTCTCCATTGCCCTTCTGGAAGATGTGATAGATCCATCAGGACATCAGAGGGCAGACATCTTGGTCTTGTAGTTGGCAAAGGACAGGCGGCCGTTGGGACTGCTTTTCCCAGCTTTTGCCACATCTGCCAGCACTGCTGCTCTTCTCTCTTTGAGGTCTTCCTTGATTGCTTCTCTGCACTGCTTTGCGAGCTTGGATGTTCGCTTGTGGTTGCCTGAGGCATGCGCCAAACCATGTTGGTGAATAAGCTCAAGAGTTTTCAAAGACAAGCGTTTTTGTGTGTGTGTGTGTGTGTGTGTGTGTGTGGTTATCTCTCTCTTGGTGTTCCTCGCACAATCATGGAGGTGCTGAACCAGTGGACCGTATTCCTCATCAATGTTGTCAATGATGGCATCTTCCCATGTTGCCTCAACAGAGCCAAAGAACTCCCAGTTGGTGGTCATTCTGGGAGTTCTCTTCTTAAACTTTGCATTCCTTTCTCCCCACTCTGTGAAGTAGAATTTTGCATGAAGGAGACGGTGGTCTGATCCCATTTGGAATTTTTGGGATAACAGCGAAATCAGTCAGGCAAAACCGTCAATTGAATATGATGTGGTCAATTTCGTTGTGGAACCATCCACAGGGAGACTCCCATGTCCAACGTTTAGATTCAGCTTTCTGGAACTGTGAGTTACCGGTCTTGGTCGACATGATGAACTCAGTCTGTCACCCTATTCGTTCCATTCTAGGCCCTGGGTCCCAATGTGGAGGTCTTCGGCTGATCTTCTTGGTCCTATCTTGGCATTAAAATCACTGACAATGATCTTGTAGAAGGTGTGGTCTTCTTTATAGAACTTCTCCAGCTCCATGTAGAACTTCTCAATTTCTCTTTCACCATAATTGTATGTTGGTGTGTAGACAACGAAGATAGAAACTGCTGGCTGTGAGCCACATCTATTCAAGTGTCATTGTTAATTCGGGTTGTTAGGCATTTGAATGAATCAATGCTCATGGCTAAATTTGTGTTGACAAGGACACTGACACCACCAATGCCTCTTTTGTTCACATGTTCTGAGGAACAGTTCTTCTCCAGTGTCAAAAATGGCATGATGGGAGGTATGGTGCCTCCAGCAGGTCAGTCAGTACCAATGAGGTGAGTGTATCAGCAGCCTGATGGTGCCTTCAGACTTCTAGATACCTCAAAATTGCTGCTGTGCCTTTGGCAAGACCCAAAAAACTTGGGGCAAACTTTACCAAGAAAGGAAACAGCCAGAAGTTAGGTATGTCAGAGACACACCCACAAGCCACCTCCGTCTCAGCTATAAAATTGGAGGCAAGTTTTCTCTGATTCCTGATTGAACTACTTAATGGCCATGATCCCTGAGACTCAGAAACAAATCTTGAAACCCAGAAGCTTCTGGCAGAAATGCGGGTGGACCGTGCAGTAGGTTACTGTTGCCGGGCCACCCCAGGGGTGGAAAGGGTGTTATCCCTCCGACCTATTCCCCTAGGTGGCTCAGTGTATGCCTTCTTCCAGAGGCCATTGGACAGTTAGGTTTGGGCCCAAAGTAATGAGACATGCGGGACCTCATGGGATGGGGGTGGAGCCGGCCCCTTCCTCCCTGTCCCAACAAGACCCCAAGTTGCGGCCCATGAATGGCCTCTCTGGTTCCTAATCAAGCCACTTACCGGCCATGATCTCAGAGACTCAGAAATAAATCTCAAAACCCATAGCTTTTGGCAGAAATGCATCCAGTCTCTGCAGTAGGTTACTGGTGCTGGGCCACCCCCAGTGGGAATGGGTGTCGTGACTTGGCCTGTTCCCCCTGGTGGCCCGGTGGCTGCCATCCTCCAAAGGCCACTGGAAAGTCATGTTTGGGCCCTCAGTGGCAAGACACATTGGGCCTCACAGGATGGTGGTAGAGCAGGCCCTTTCCTCCCCATCCAAATGAAACCCCTGATCACAGCCCACGAATGGCCTCTCTGGCTCCTGATCAAGCTGCTTAATGGCCATGATCCCAGAGACTCAGAAACAAATCTTGAAACCCAGCAGCTTTTGGCAGAAATGCGTCTGGGCCACACAGTAGGTTGCTGTCGCCAGGCCACTCCAGGAGGGATAGGGTGCTGTCCCTCTGCCTGCTCCCCTTTGGTGGCTTGGTGGCCACCATCCTCCAGAGGTCATTGGACAGTTAGGTTTGGGCCCGTAGTGACGAGACACATGAGGCATCATGGGATGGGGGTAGAGCCAGCCCTTCCTTCCCCGTTCCAATGAGACCCTCAGTTGCCACCCACAAACAGTTCTCTGGCTCCTGATCAAGCTACTTAATGGTCATGATCCCAGAGACTCAAACAAATCTTGAAACCCAATGGCTTTTGGCAGAAATGTGTCCGGTCCCTGCAGTAGGCTACTGGAACTGGGCCACCCCAGGTGGGAATGGGTTTCGTGCCTTGGCCTGTTCCCCCTCTCGGCCAGTGGCCACCATCCTCCAGAGGCCACTGGACAGTCAGGTTTGGACCCTCAATGGCGAGACACACGGTGCCTCATGGGACGGTGGTGGAGCTGGCCCTTTCCTCCCCACTCCAACGAGACTCCGAGTCGCATTGCTGCCTATGAACAGCCTCTCTGGCTCCTCATCAACTTGCTTAATGGCCATAATCCCAGAGACTCAGAAACAAATCTTGAAACCCAGCGGCTTTTGGCAGAAATGTGTCCGTTCCATGCAGTAGGTTGCTGTCGCAGGGCCACCCCAGGTGTGAAAGGGTGCTGTCCCTCTGCCTGCTCCTCCTTGGCGGCTCAGTGACCGCTGTCCGCCAGAGGCCATTGAACAGTAAGGTTTGGGCCCACAGTGACGAGACACACAGGACCTCATGGGAAGGGGGTGGAGCTGGCCTTTTCCTCCCCATCCCAATGAGACTGCTAGTCACCGCCCACAAATGGCCTCTCTGGCTCCTGATCAAGCTGCTTAATGGCCATGATCCCAGAGACTCAGGAACAAATCTCAGAACCTAGCAGGTTTTGGCAAGAAATCCCTCCAGATTTAATTGTTGAAATTTCGGAATCTCAAAATCGCGCAGCCACTACTGCATCCACGCAGCATCATATGTTATTCATAACCAGTATTAGAGAACAAATTGTCTACTGTTGCCTTTTTGGCAGATCTGAGTGTTGCGGTAAAATCCCAAATAATAATGGTGGGTGTGGTATCGAAATGTTGAGTGTAATCAAAGTATAGAGAGAGTAATTTGGAAATTATCTGCCCCACAGGTAGTGTGGAGGGTGTAAGATAGGGGTATACTGGGGATTTTGGTGATGGATAGTGGGCACTGGTGAAGGTATGGTTGGTTCATTGTATGACCGAGACTTAAACCCGAAAGCTTTGTTACTGCTCTCATGGTGATTCCATAAATAAAATTGTAAAAAATGTGGAAAAAAAAGTAAGGCGGAATTCATGCACAATTCAATTAGCCTATTCAGTGACTAAATAAATAGCAGTACTCCTACATAAAAAAATTAAAAAAAGAAAATAAAATAAAATAAGTATTTTAAAAAATGGTGTGATGTGATTGATGCCTTCTTGTCTTGGTCAGACCAATGATGTCGTACTTGACCTTTCACACTTGCACAATCAGGTCCTCGATTGATGCATCCAATGTTAGCATACATGCATTGAAATTACAGACAGTCATTTTAGTCCTACTTTGTTTTGGCAGTCTAGTTCGGTCTTGAGATTTTATCAGCCTCTCTTTCCTCATCCTTGGGCTGGAGCGATAGCACAGCGGGTAGGGCGTTTGCCTTACAAGCAGCCAACATGGCCGACCCAAGTTCGATTCCTCCACCCCTCTCGGAGAGCCCGGCAAGCTACCGAGAGTATTCGATATGCCAGACACAGTAACAACAAAGTCTCCAATGGAGACGTTACTGGGCCCGCTCGAGCAAATCGACGATCAACGGGAGGGCCTTTACCTTTTACCTTTTACCTCTTTCCTCATCCTTAACGCTGCCATATTGGTGGCTCTTTCAGAGTCTGGGGAATGAGACCCATTGTATTTACTGTTTTTGGCATATCTACTACACCACGGATAGTGTGCCAGGCTCTGCCGTGTGGGCAGGATACTCTTGGTAGTTTGCCAGGCTCTCTGAGAGGGATAGAGGTTTTTAGAGCAGCCTCTAATCGCGCTTGCAGGTGTTCCCATGGTTCATTTAAAATTTTTTATTCATACACTATCATTTGCAAAGTTGTTTATAATAAGGCCACAACGGTAGTTTGCAGGTAAGGCTTGTATATGGCCAACGAGACTCAGTTCCCAGCATCCCATATGGTCCCCCGAGTACGACCAGTAGTAATTCCTGAGTGCAGAGCCAAGAATAACCTCTGAGCATCATCAGGTGTGGTTCCAAAGAAAACAAACAACAAAAGTTGTTCATAATACATTTGTTTCAGGCATACATAATCCCACAACCAGTGTTCCCTTCCTTCCACCAATGTCCTTAAGTTCCCTCCCATGTATCTACCAGTCTTTTTCTTTGGCAGACATACAATTTCTTATTGTTTGGTCTAGTAAGTCTAATAAAATTTAAAGGAGTGGCTCACAAACTTATCACAAAATAAATCAATAAAAGACAATTTGTGATGTTTAATTCCTATATTTTGTTTTTGTTTTTTTGTGGGGGGGTCACACCCAGCGGTGCTCAGGGGCTAATCCTGGCTCTGTACTTAGAAATCAACTCCTGGTGGGCTACGGGGACCACATAGGATGCCGGAGTTTACTACTTCCCTGCTCTTTTTCTTCTCTTTGTTGTTGTGGTGGCCCGAGGTCACACCCTTGGTTGGATGCTGAGCCCGGAATCCACACTTGTTGGGAGATTCATTCAGGGATGGCACTAACAGTGCTGATGACAGCACTGGATGCTATGGGGGGGGGGGGGGGGCGGTACAGAAGGGGACTGAGCTCCTGGATGGAGCCTGTGCCCTTACCTGTACACAGCTCTATAACTGAACCCCATTCCTACCCCAGACCCAGCCCATTATTTCTTGTTTTTAATTTCCTTTTGGGTTTTGAGCTACGTTCATCAGTACTCAGGGCTTACTTCTGGCTCTGTGCCGAGGGATCACTCCTAAGACAGGGACAACAGAGAATGCTGAAGATAGAACCAGGGTCGGATATGTGTAAGACAAATGCTCAACCTGCTCCAACTTCTACTATTTATTTCTTACCCATAAATTTTCAATGTAAGCTCAACTCTCATTTTATAATATTGACCCATTTCTAATTTCACTAAAATGATCTCAATAATATCAATAATCTTCAATAAATCTCAGCTTGTTAATTTCACTAATTATCTCACCCATTTTATGGTATCTGAAACATTTCAGATATTCTCTATTTTATTCAAACATATAGACTGATAAGAAATTCCTGAATATTTTATTTACTCCCTTGTTTCCACAGGACATGAGACAATACACTTTGCATTTGTAGGGAAGAAGGCGAATTTCCCCAGCTCTACTGGGTTCTTCTCACACTGGTCAAGTGATCAAATTAATACCAGGCTAAATGATAAGAAAAAAATAATGTTATGCCAACAAGAATGCAAATAGACATGTGTGAATTGGGGAAAAAAAGATAAATTAGCGGCTAGAGCGATAGCACATCAGGTAGGGCATTTACCTTGCATGCAACCCATCCAGATTCGATCCCCAGCATCCCATTTTGTCCCCCGAGCACCGACAGGAGTAACTCCTGAGTGCAGAGCCAGGAGTAACTCCTGTGCATCTCTGGGTGTGACCCCAAAAATAAAAAAAAACAAAATAAATAAAGAAAGAAAAGAAACATTCTAAAGAAAATAAAGATTCAATCCCAAGTTCAGTCTTAAAAAAAAAAGATAAAATAAAGAATATTACCTGAATAAGAGATAGGAAAGTAGCTTATGGCTTCAAGAAGAGAAGAAATCCCAGAACAAAAATAAAAAGGTCTGTATTTAGACATTTGCTCTGCCATAGAGACAGGCTATTCAGATCATGTTGATGATGATATCACTGTGTCACTGTATCACTGTCATCCCGTTGTTCATCCATTTACTGGAGTGGGCACTAGTAACGTCTCCATTTGTCCCAGCCCTGAGATTTTAGCAGGTTCTCCTTACTCATTTTTCCCAATGCTGCCATACTGAAGGCTCTTTCAGGGTCAGGGGAATTGATCCATCATTGTTACTGTTTTTGGCATATCGAATACGCCACGGGTAGTTTGCCAGGCTCAGCCATGCAGGCAGGATACTCTCGGTAGCTTGCTGGGCTCTCTGATATATATATATATATATATATATATATATATATATATATATATAGGAACATCTTGCCACAGACTCAGATTATAGTGCTCAGGCCAGATTAACCATTCCCAACCCTAACAGGGTCCGAATCTAGTTATTACTTTTTGGATAATGACAGCATTTGTCCATGACCAAGCTCTTAACTTATAGTTAAGCATTATGGCACTTTGGCCAGGCCCATCTCGATGTCAGGGTAGCACATAGCTTATCACTTGCCCTGGTTCCGTCTAGTCCCTCATCAGGACCCTGCTTTCGGGGGTGTTAGGAGTAATGGCAGCTGAGGCTTAGGTCAAGAGAACAGATGCCCAGGAGGTAAATATCACTGAGAATCAATATACTCCCACTTTACAAAAGTATAGCATTTACTGTCTTCTTGTATCCATACAAAAAGGACATTGCTCTGAATAAATATGCAAAGGACTTAAGGGGAAGAGAAAAACAACATTTACAAATTAACAGAGCACAAAGAAAGAATATACACAGAGGAACGGGAGCATTGTGATGGGAGCAACCCAATAATCCTAAACTACCTGAGGCTATGCAGGAAGGACAAATCAATGTTATCCTAACCTGTGGTAATTATGGAAGATGGGTAGGGAGTGTCTTATGATGTGTCCAGGAATATGGAGCATTGTGGCAACTGGGTAGTGGAGGTTGGCTGCTGGGGCTGGGTCCTTTGGGGTAGGGAGGGCTCTCACCCACCCCCCTCTGGGGCACCCAGAGTGAAAACAGCCTGGCATGGAGTCCGGTGGCATGGTTACAGGGGCCTCATTTTATGCTCTCTTCCAGGAGAAGCAGCCGTGAGTTTTGGAGAGTGTCCAATGAGGAAATTATCTGGTGCCAGCAGGAGATGGCTTATGGGTATGACCCCTGGGTCACCAGAGACTGGGGGAAGCAGGCAGAGGATCTCTGCTCCCGGGTCCTGTTGAACCCAGAGTCCAAGGTCACAAAGTTCTGCTTTATCTGGGTTCCTTGGTACTTTACTCATGCATGATAAAGTAAGTAAAGTAAGGCCCTCCCGTTGATCATCGATTTATTCAAGCAGGCCCAGTAACGTTTCCATTGGAGACTTTGTTGTTACTGTGTCTGGCATATCGAATACAACACGGGGAGCTTGCCAGGCTCTGCCGTGCGGGTGAGATACTCTCGGTAGCTTGCCGGGCTCTCTGAGAGGGGTGGAGGAATCGAACTCGGGTCGGCCATGTTGGCTGCGTGCAAGGCAAACGCCCTACCACTGTGCTATCGCTCCTGATAAATAAATCAAATTTTAAATCTGATTATAATGTTCATTCTTGGTGAAATCTCTATTTTAACTTTTCTAAGCGGTTAAGAAAGAGTTGCCAAAGTTTTTCATGTTAACCTAAGTTCAAAACCTAACCTAAGCCTTGCATTGTTAACCTAAGTTCAAAACCATCTACAGACAAGTCAGCATACCTTGACGAAGTTGTACTGAGCATGCTAAGGAGGTCTGCTCTGAAGACCTACTGCTGATTTTCAGTGTCCTGCATGCATTCTTCTCTTTTCTCTTACATAACATGTGCTTTCCATCTTGAGCCTATTCTCAGCCTTTTGCCTCTCCAGGACAATATCAAGGTTTGATTACATACAGCTAAAAGAGAGAGAGAGAGAGAGAGAGAGAGAGAGAGAGAGAGAGAGAGAGAGACTAGAGAGAGAGAATATTATTAAAAGAGAAATAGCACTAGGAGATGACTCAGTGGCGGCAACACTTGCATTGCAGATGTGAGGCTGAGGACTTAGTGCTCACAATCCAGAAAACTCTGCTGCTTGTGTCAGGCAGCTTTGCTGTCTGCTCTCTGACATCACAAATGATTTCTGGCTACACAAAAGCCTTGCAGATTCCAAAACTGCAACTAATGGGTGCGAACCTTTCTAAACATCACAACTAAAAAATTGTGCGGGCACCATCACCAGGAGAGTGATCCCTGAAGAGCAGCTGTGTGATAATCATGACTAAATGAGTCCAATACCCAGGATATGTACCAGTGCCCCCACCAAAAATGTGTGACCCTGAAAAGATCTTCAGCCATGTGTGTGAGCACTGTAGCCTCATGGGTGACCCCCAGTGAATATGCACCACACTGAATATGCAAGTACCACAACCAAGCAAACAGTCAATCCTCAGTCACTCAAGCTCAACAGAGGAATGGGATGGAAGAAAAGTTAAATTGAGGCATATTTTAAAAAAATATATGAGCAGGCTAGAGAGAAAGTGCAGGGGATAAGATACTTACCTGGCATGTGACCAACCCCAGTTCAATCCCCAGCACCCCACAGAGTCCTCTGAGCACTGCCTGGAATGATCTATAAGCATAGAGCCAGGAGTCAGCCCTGAAAGTGCCATTTGCCAAAAATAAACTTCAAGAGCAGCAGAAAAATGGGTTAGTGAACATGTGGCAGTAAAAGAGACTAGGAAGAGAGCAATCGGCCTGGAGCTCCAGTGGGCTGGGCCCAGAGCTCAGTTCTAAGCACCTAGGATACTTTTAAAGAAGGTTATGGTTGAAGTCTATTGATTGCTCAGATTCCCTGGAAGCTTCACTCTAAGTGGGGGGCAAGTGATTGCCAGTTGATGGGAGCCAGGGTTGGCCGGGTCTCTGTTGCAAGCGATAACATGGCTGGGACCAACATACCACAGTAACCCTCATCAATCCATTACAGGTCTGTGGCAGAGCAGACTGGCAGTTGATGAACACTTGCTTAATGTGGCCAACAGACTCAGCCCGAGCAGCCCTAGGGGATCAGCCATCAGACATCTGAAGCACTGACACTTAGCAACGGGTTCATGCCTAGACCTGGGCAATGGAGCAGGTCGATGGATGTCTGGAGTCTACCAGACACTAGTGATCTCATCAGGCCCACCGGGTAAATGCGCTTAGGCAGCCTGGGCATCTTCTTCTCTGAGGCCTATTCCTCCAAAGTTGAATGATTCTGTCTCACATCTGTCCTTGGTTGGAACCCAAATTCTCTGATCACCACTGCCCAGGTCCATCAAAACTAATGATATGGTATATCCCTGGCTACCAAAAATCTAGTAAATTAGGCATCTTAATAGATCTGATAAAACATACATAAACATATTTTAAGACAGCAGGAATGGTGCTTGCCTGTTCAAATTTCATACCTGCTTAAGGTCTGAAGTGCAATGAGGCCTAGCTGGACACCTAGGAATTATTTTGTTTTCCCCCAGGAAATAATCATTCAAACTTGGTACACAGATATGTCAAAGAAATTGCAGGTTCACTCAACAGGTCTGTTGAACTCTGGTTCTACAATGCAGCCAGGTACTAGCAAATGCAACCTCTGGAGTAGCTACAGAGATCAGCTCACTGAATGGGTATCACTGAGTCCTCATTACTAGTCTCCAGTGACTGCTCAAGTGAGGCAGATACATATTCCATATCTGCTACAAGACTCTAGAGACTGTGAATCTTGGTACAGTTCACAGGTCTAGACCTCAGCATTCTAGTGGTTCCTGGGCACAAATTCCCAGCAGCCATCTGGTGCACACACATTTAGAGGCAGAAGAAGAAGATTGATTTTGTGAAAACATTGCCCAGTCCAACTACTACCTGGATCTCCACTCCAACCCTCACATAGAATATGGCTTAATGAGTAGTTGGACCAATTCCCAACAGCACCAATTCCCAGAAAGGTCTTTAAACATATCAGAATATTCTAAATTTTCCCAAGGAAAATTTCAAATAACAATATTATCAGTGTTCAACAAAATGAAGGAATCAATGAAGGAGACCATTAGCAAGTCTAGGAAAAGTAAGGAAGAAAGTATGAGAACAACACACATAGAAGAAAATGGGTTAAAGGGCAGAGTATCTGAGATTAAGGTCACATTATCAGGACTTGATAGAAGAATATGGGAGAATCAGGGATGAGAATCAAATCAGTGACCTTGAGGGCAAGGTCGATAAAAAATCATCAATAAAGAGGAAAAAAGAATAATGACTTTTTATGAAGAAAACACAATTTCTGAGACAATATGAAGGAAAATATTCACATCATAGGTGGTTCAGAAGGAGAGTAAAGAGAGAAAGGGAAAAAATTATGGGGGAAGGAGAAATAGATAAGAATTTCTTCAGTATGAGGAGGGAGACATCTACTGTGATGCTTAGAAAGCTCAAAGTTAACACAAACAAACAAACAAACAACATGTTATAATCAAAATTGCAAAGAACACACAAAAAGACTTCTAAAAGCAGCAAGAGATTATTTCTGTCTCTTGGCTACTGTATTAAATGCTTCAGTGAACTTAGGTGTGCTTATGTGCTTATGTCCTTTTGTCCTTCTGAATTAGTGTTTTTGTGTTTGGAGAGATTGGCAAAAAATGTGGTATTATGGGGTGATATGGTAGTTTTATTTTCAATTTTATGAGAAATCTCCACAGAGGAAAGGAGCACCCTGCTGGTGAGTGTGGTGCTGGAATGATGTATTCACGAAACTATCATTATATTGTATTTTATTGTAAATTGTATAAAAAATAAAAATAAAATTAAATGACTCTGGATGAGGGAATAAAGGTAAAAAGATTAAAAAGCAAGAGAAAACAAAGATCCAACGAAACCCAAAGACCCAAATAAAACTCTTCAGGCCAGAAAAGTATGAGATTAGATAGCGGAAGTCTTGCATGAAATAACTTTTAACCAAGAATCCTCTATTCTGCCAGGTTATTACTCAGATTTGAAGCAGTGATTAAAAACATTTCAGACAAAAATCAGTAAATGGCATTCATTACCCATTGAGTTAGCCCTGTGAGAAAACTAAATGATTTTATACAAAAGGACAAAAAAACCCCTAATAGATAGCATAAGTATACAAACAAAGCATAAATAGGAGATAGAAGGAGGATAACAATGGCACCACACCCAAAAACTGGATATATAATCTCTTATTACAACAATCAACTCTGGGACTGTTCATTATTTGTTATCATTGGACAGATCAACCAGATAGCAAAACTTAAGAATAACCCTAAAAGTGGAATTGAAAGAGCTGTGAATAATAGACACTTCCAGGGGGCTCTCCACACCATCACAGCATCCTCCCTCTTCCAAAAAAGTCACATAATCCCTGTACAGATGGCGTACTCTCCAGGACAGACCACATGCCAAGACCAAAGGATGAGTGTCCATAAAATTATAAAAATAGAAATAATGTCAAATTTTTAAAACCACAATACTTTGAAAGTAGAAATTAATAATTAAAAGAAAGGAAAAACACAAATGTTGAAAAATAAATAACATATTGTTGAACAATTGAGTCACAATAAAATCAAGAATTTAAAAAGATTCGTAAAAGTGAATGAGAATGAATGTACCAGTAGTATATGACAAAAACAATATTAAGAGGGAATGGTCATAACAATACAGAGTTACATATGGAAGCAAGAAAATCTCAAAAGAAAAAAATGGCATAATCTCATATTTTAAGAAACTAAATAAGAATAACAAATGAAACCTGAAGTAAGTAGAATTATGAAAATAATACAAATTAGAATATGAACAAAACTATATAGAAATCTAAAGATGGTATCAAAGGTCAGGGGACAGAGCAATAGTGGGTAGGGGGTTTGCCTTGCATGTGTCTGACTTGGGTTTGATCCCAGGCATCCTGTATAGTCTGAGCATTGCCAGGCGTAATTGCTGAGTTCAGAGCCAGGAGTAACCCTTAAGGGTCACCTGGTGTAACCCAAAAAGAAAAAGAAGCAAACAAACAAACAAAAAATGGTACCAAAGCTCAATGAAATTAAGAGCTGACTTTTTGAAAGAAAAAAAATAGGGATTGGCAAATCCTTCACTAATCTCATAATGAAAACGAAAAGTAAGAACTAATAAATCAGATCAGAGATGAAAGGAGAGAATGAATAACACATTTCTCAGAAGTAAAAGGTATAATAAGAGATTATTATGAACATTCTGATGTCACAAAATTGAA
The DNA here is from genome assembly GCF_029834395.1 of Sorex fumeus. Taxonomy (NCBI): domain Eukaryota; kingdom Metazoa; phylum Chordata; class Mammalia; order Eulipotyphla; family Soricidae; genus Sorex; species Sorex fumeus. The sequence continues at coordinate 10,450,479 of NW_026606086.1, read as the reverse complement.
ACTCCTTGAAGAAAAGAATAAAAGGTAAAAAGGCCCTCCCGTTGATCATCGATTTGCTCGAGCGGGCCCAGTAACGTCTCCATTGGACATTGGAAACTTTGTTGTTACTGTGTCTGGCATATCGAATACTCTCGGTAGCTTGCCGGGCTCTCCGAGAGGGGCGGAGGAATCGAACTCGGGTCGGCCATGTTGGCTGCGTGTAAGGCGAACGCCCTACCCGCTGTGCTATCGCTCCAGCCCCTTGGATAACTGTGGTAATTCTAGAGCTAATACATGCCGAAGAAAAGAATGGTATTTAAAAATCACAAGATTTCCCCAAGGTTGAATCTGGAGGAAACATAAAACCTATACAGACCAATTACTAGAAACTTAAAGGAAAATGAACTAAAAATCCACCCCCTACACCAAATAAAGGTCTAATTCCAGACTCACAGTGTTAGTGAGTGCTACCAAACTTTCAAAGAGGATACATAACCTATCCTTCTCAAGGTCTTTTAGAAAATCAAAGAAACAATAATTCTTCCTAACAATTTCTATGAGACTGATATTATTCCAACATCAAAATCAGATATAGATAACTAAAAAACAAAATTAGAACTGTATCTCTGATGAACATACATGCAATTATCCACAATGAAATCTTAGTAAACAAAATTCAACAATATATCAAATAAATTATAAGCCACAACAAGTTCAAGTAGGATTCATGCACTGTCCACTAAAATATGTTAAACAGAAGAAAAAAACTATGCATTTTAAAATATTAGCCACATTCACTTTGAAAGTAGAAATTGATAATTAAAAGAAAGGAAAAAATGTAAAGATCCAGATGAAATGAATTGTTTGTTTTATTGAGAGATGTCAGAACGTACTATGAATTTCACAACCTATAAAATATTGGTACTTAAATGTTAGCTCCCTTGATTGAGAAATACAGAGGTCAAGTAGCTTAACCCTCTTAATATTCTTCACATAAAATAGAAATGAAAAATGCCCCAATTTTCCAAGAGTCTTGAGAATATTAGAGGTAATATATATATAGGAACTGTCACACAATAGGAGATCCCAAAACACAAATGAGAGCCAAACATCATTACATGTGAGCTCCTCTGTTCATTATTTTGTGTCAGCACCTGAATTTTCAGACTTATATATATCTAATTTGCTTAAGACAGCTTATGAAACTCAGAGACAGGTGCTCAAGCTTGCCACACTGAAATCTTGACATATATAATTTTTGTTTCTGTGATCGCAGTAATGATTCCTACTTTGCTCTGTTCACAGATCAGTAATGAATACGGTTCAGTCATCTCCAATTTTCTTTGTTTTCCCACATTGTTTTTTAAGGATAGGACACTGTGACTTCACTGCTCGCATAAACCACAATGGAGCTAACAATGCAAGCAGAGCAATTAAGTAACTGGAGATTAAGGCAAAGACAAGTTCTGGTAACGACCTGCTGCTCACCACCATTTTCTCCCTTTCTTCATCCACCTTTGATGCGTAGTATCCTAGCTTATGGTACCCAAATTTGCAATCCTTCATTTCAGTCTTTGCTCTATACTTCTTTCAAATAAGTCTAATTTAATTGGGCTAAAAACAAATATCAGATTAATGTCATTCCAGAGAATATTGACAAGCTCCATTGTAGTAAGTTCTCAATAAATTACACATTATCTCTCCTTGATAGAACTGAAATTTTATTGACATGTTTCTCTAAAATTTAGAATGAGAGAAATGGCTCACAGGTCATCAAGTTCATTTTATATACCTAAAAAAAAATACAATCCTCTGCTTTCAAGTGTATTTTCATTGTAAGAAGCAATTCTCCATGCTTTAGAGTTAAAATTACATTGTCACTGTCACTGTCCTCCCGTTGTTCATCAATTTGCTTGAGCGGGCCCAGTAACGTCTCCATTGGAGACTTTTGTTGTTACTGTGTTTGGCATATTGAATACATCACGGGTAGCTTAATTGATGATTTTTATATAGTGTTTAGGGAGTAGGATCTTCGAAGACACACAGCTGACTGTATAGTGGAAGAGGATTTACAAACCTATTATTAGGTTTGGGACTCCACACCAAGCTATTTTCACTCAGGGTTCCCCAGACTGGGGTGGGTGAGAGCCCTCCCCGCCCCAAGGGACCTAACCCCAGCAGCCAACCTCGCTACCCAACTGCTGCCATGCTCCAGGCCACAGCCATGCAACACATTATAAGACACCTCCTGCCCATTTTCCATGATTACCACACCATATCATATACGTAGCTGGAGCGAAAGCACAGTGGTAGGGCATTTGCCTTGTGTGCAGCCAGCCTGGCTGAGCCGGGTTCAATTCTTCTGCCCTTCTCAAAGAGCCCAGTAAGCTACCGAGAGTATCTCGCCTGCACAGGAAAGCCTGGCAAGCTACCCGTGACGTATTCGATATGCCAAACACAGTAACAATAAGTCTCACAATGGAGACGTTACTGGGCCCGCTTGAGAAAATCAATGAACAATGGGAGGACAGTGCTACAGTGTTACCATACCATATTTGATGGGTTTCAGACAGTAGGCAACAGATCATAGAGAGAAATATATAAATATATGCCTCTCAGAGAGCCTGGCAAGCTACCGAGAGTATCCCGCCTGCATGGGCAAAAACTGACAAGCTCCCTGTGGCATATTCGATATGCCCAAAACAGTAATGACGACAGGTCCCATTCCCCTGACCCTGAAAGAGCCTCCAATCATTGGTAAAAGAGGAGTAAGAAGAAGCTGCTAAAATCTCAAGGCTTGGAGAAAAAGAGATGTTACTGGCACCTGCTCGAATAAACCAATGAACAACGGGATGACACTGATACAGTGATTATTAGGTTTATAAATATGAATAGGAGGAGAGAGTGAAATTAAGTACAAAAGTAAAAATGCTTGCTAAGGAAGCATGTAAGATAATAGTTAAATATCCACGGTCACGGTCCTCCCGTTGTTCATCGATTTTGCTCGAGCGGGCCCAGTAACGTCTCCATCGTGAGACTTGTTGTTACTGTGTTTGGCATATTAAATACATCACAGATAGCTTGCCAGGCTCTGCCATGCGGGCGAGATAATCTCGGTAGCTTGCCGGGCTCTCCGAGAGGGACGGAGGAATCGAACTCGGGTCGGCCATATTGGCTGCATGCAAGGCAAACACCCTACTGCTGTGCTATCGCTCCAGCCTGTTAAATATCCAAGTGTGCTCATATAGATTTATTGATTAACATAAAGTATTTAAAATTGTAAGTACATTTTCAGATTTGACTCTAAACTTCAATTTATATGTATTTATTATATATAACTTTCAAAAATAACTTCAAGGGAGTGACAGTACTACAGGTAGGGCACTTTTCTTGCATGCAGCCAACCTGGCTTCAAGCCCCAACATCTCATGTGATTCCCAGAGTGTTCGCTGAGTACAGAGCCAGGAGTAATCTCTGAGCACTGCTCACTGTGGACTAAAATACAATTTAAAAAATAACAGCAAAATAAGTCAATGAGACATGATGACAAGGAATAGCATAGAAGAAAATAAAACAAAGATTTAGTACCATATAAGAGAGTAGAATTAAGTTAAGAATCCCACAACCATGATATATGTACATAAATTAAAATAGCATATTCCATATAGATTATCCCAATTAATAACACTATAATCACTGTCACTGTCCTCCCATTGTTTATTGCTATGCTCAAGCACCAGTAATGTCTCACAAGAAATTGTGAGTTTTGTTGTTAATGTTTTTGGCATATTGAATACACCATGGGATTATATAAACACTATAATATTATGTATAAAATTGATGCTAAAATTGATGTATAAAATTGATGGTGAAAAATTATTGAAAGGATAGGAAAAAAAGATAAAGATTAGTAAAGCTACATTTCTAGCAGACAAAATTATCTTTAGGACCAGAAGAGCATTTTTAGTAATAAATAGTGTCACTCAATCAAATAATGAAGTGATTCTAAATTCCAAAATTTTCTTGTTGTTTTTTGAGGCCCACAGCTGACTGCTTAGGGATCACTTTTGGCGAGGTCATATGGGGTCCTGGAGATCTAACCTGGGTTGACTGCATGCAAAGCAAGTGCCCTACCTGCTATACTCTCCCTCTAGTCCTTAATTTCAAATATTTTTACAATTTTTTTTACAAATTTCTCCAAAGAATAAAAATTAACACATTGCTGTAACCTTAAAGTTCCATTTGCACTGTCATTGAGCATAGTAGTCAAATGAGAAATGATACTGCAGGAGAAGAAAATTTTATTAGCAATAAGTTGGAAGGTGGTGAACCCTCATCCTAGAGAACTATCTTGTTTGTGTGATCTCAGGAACCAGCTTTTACAGAAAAGAGACAGAACATACATCCTTAAAAAAATTCAGACTGGGTACCAGAATGGTCAATAAATCTCCTTCTGCACTGCATTGCTTCTGCAAATCTAAACAAATATTTCTAATTAAGTGATTTATTCCTAGCATTAGGCATTGGGGAGAAGATAACTGAAGAAAAGCAATGCATATATTCTCAGCTGTTCCCTGCCCAGAAAAGTCCCCTCATTTTATTTTTTAATCTAGTTATTAATTTCCTGTGGGCTAGTTTATTGTTCACTACACTATTTTATGAAAAGATGAAACTCTTGACTTAAAGTCGGACAAGAAAAGCACTCTTAAGAAAATTATAAATGAATCCCTCATGAAACAATGCATATGTCCTAAATCATAATAAAGCTATTTTTTAAGCTGAATATTTATTAGATACGTTATATGGGTTTAATATAGAAAGTGAATCAGTGGAGTTTTCTACATTAACGTTTATGGTGGGGGGTTCTCCACACACACACCCAGCAGTGCTCAGAATCTACTTCTTTTATTTTTTAATTTTTTAAAAATTTTTATTAGTGAAACACCATGAGGTACAGTTGTAGACTTACAAACTTTTGTGCTTGGGTTTCAGTTATACAATGATTGAGTACCCATCCCTCCACCAGTGCCCATTCTCTACCACCAATGATCCCAGTAGCCCTCCCACCCTCCCAGCCCCCCATCCCACCCCACCTTTGTGGCAGGGCACTCCCTTTTGTTCTCTCTCAGAGGCTACTTCTAGGTCTACACTCAGTGTTTGCTGCCTGTGCTGATTGAGGGACCATTCAATGCTGCAATGCTGAGGATGGAACCTGAGTCTTTCAGATGCAAAAAATATATTCATCCCTTAGAGTTATCTCTCCATCCTCTACATGAAATTTTAGGAAGAAAACAATACAGCCATGTCAATACGCTAAGCCATTCCATAAATTTTAGTATCAACACTGTCTGCATTGTCCTCCCATTGTTCATCGATTTGCTCGAGTGGGTCCAGTAACATTGTGAGACTTGTTGTTACTGTGTTTGCCATATCAAATACGTCACGGGTAGCTTGTCAGGCTTTGCCATGCGGGCGAAGTACTCTTGGTAGCTTGCCGGGCTCTCCAAGAGGAGTGGAGGAATCAAACTCGGGTCAGCCGGGTTGGCTGCGTGCAAGGCAAACACCCTACCGGCTGTGCTATCGCTCCAGCCCTGTAGTTAGTATCAACACATAATCACAAATCAGACTTAAAAGTTTAGACTTAAATTTTGACCGTGTAGTGCTGGCAAAGTCAAATATCATGCAGATTAAAATCAGATAAAGAACTGTGGTTAGAGGACAAACCTACCAAGCCCTCCACCATTGGTAACCTTTGAAGCTCTGCCTTGTACCACACTTGCTGGGGACCTCAGCTTTCATGGAGACTGGTACTTAATGTTCCAGGGATAAAATAGAAGTTGGTGAGAACACAAAGGAATCCCTGTTGCATTGCAATATAAGATCTTCCTAGACCAATGCCCTGCAGCCTTGTAAACTATTCCACCTTCAGAACTGAACTGTAGGCTTTTGATAATTCCTTGATAATAGAGACATAGAACCTGCAGAGAAAATGCTTTGTAGAGCTCCAGTTACTCCACCTTAAGATGACCCACCCTTCCCCAACCCAGACTCCACACGTTTCTTTTCACTATTAAAAGAAAAAATATGGGGGTATGGTGCCACCAACAAGACAACCTGCACCTTCAAGGTGAGTGCATTAGGAGCCTGATGATACCTGACAGGCTTCCTGACACCCCAAAATTACCCCTGTGCCTTTGGCCAGATCCCAACAACTTGGGACCAAGTTTACCAAAAAATTAAATGGCCAAAAGTTAGGTGTGTGGAAGCCACAACTACAAACTACCTCCAGCTCAGACCCATTGATAAATCCCAAGAGAGATCAAGTCACAGTTAATCTCGACCACGTGAATGGCTGAACAGACTGGGGTAAATCAGAAGGGGGTGGGTTGGCCTGTGCCTGGCCAGGCTGAGCCCCCAGCAGTCGCTTGCTTTCACAATCCAAACTCGCTGCCACACCCCCGGCCTGTCTCCACCATCTCAGAACAAAGACACACACCAAGACACAATCTGCTGAAAATTTAGTTATGCAGGTTTTGTGACTGAAATCTCCAGGCTTTCACAGAGTTGGGGTGGGATACCTCGCCCTACTTCCCAATACACACGGAAGCACTGGCAGTCACCCCCATGAACAAACTCCAGCGCCACCCTGCAAACTCTATTAGTGGCCTTGCTTCAGAGACCCATAAGTAAATCTCAAAAGAGATCAAAATCCAGAGACACAGCAGTGAGTCGCAGAAGACACCACAGAGCTGGAGATCTCTTTGGGCCCCATACAGAGTCAATATTACCAGGAGACCCCAGATGGAGCAGGTGCAGTCTCCCCGCCAAGAGCTTCCACAAGCTGTGCCCAGGTATGCAGGCTTCAGGAATAAATCTCCATGCTGCATGGCAGCAGAGGCGCCAGAGTGTCCCTCCCTGAGTCTCCTCCTCCTCTCCTCCCATTCATCATCCTGACTGTCACACCCACAATGTGCCTCTGGGTGCCATTTTAGCACACCAACAGCCCTAGTCCAGAGATGTCCAGCTGAATCCCAAAGTGGATTAGTGCCCTACAGAAATGTCTCTGGAACCCAACCATATACAATCTAGGACTCCAGAAGCATGTGGCTATGGCACCCAAGGTATTCAAAATGAGCAATGGACAAGAAGTGATCTAGCATCTGCCCCTGGCAGGCAGGTTTGAATGATGGTAGGAAAATTCAAGCAAAATATAAGGCCCCAAATAGAGAGTGTTGGGGAAATTGCCTGCCATGGAGGTATGGTGAGGACTGGGATGAAGGTGGGTGAAATATACTGGGAACACGTGGTGGAAAGTGTGCACTGATGGAGATATGGGTGTTCAATCATTGTATGGCTGAATCTCGAACATGAAAGCTTTGTAACTGTATCTCATGGTGATTCAATAAAAATAAAAAAAAAGTAATGTGGATTTCATGTTCAATTTAATCAGCTAAATCAATGGCTGAATAAATAGCAGTACTGCATTAAAAAAATAAAAAGAAAAAGTAAAATAAAAAGTATAAAAGAGTTTACTAATAACACAGATAACTCCTGTATGCATAGTAGGTTCCCAGAGAAGCTAAGAAACTCATCCACATGGTTTCAGACACTAAATTTAAAACACTAAGACAGGGGTCAGAGCTATAATAGGTGGATAGTGTGCTTGCTTTGTATGTGGCTGACCTGAGTTCGATCCCCAGCACCATTTGTGGTCCCTGAGCCCTGTTAGGAGTGATCCTGAGCATAGAAACAGGAGTAAACTCTGAGCACAGCTGGATGTGCCCTCCCTCCCCAAATTACTAAAGTTTATCTCATGATGTTTCCAAGAGATATTTTCACTTAATCACTTAATCACTTAACTTCCCGTTAGTTATCGATTTGCTCGAGTGGGCGCCAGTAACATCTCCATTTGTCCCTGTCGCGTGCTAGTGTAGCCCAGTGACTTCTGTTCGCTCTGGGAATATGAAGAGCCTCAAACCGATCGTTCATGATCTTCACGAAGAAGTCTGACCATCTGGTAGGTGGGTGGCCACGCGTCTTTTGACATCCTGTGGAATCCAATCAGTAACAGCTCTAGTCCAGCGGTCATCTTTAAATCTCATTACATGACCAACCCATCTGATTTTTGACACCTTGGCAAATGAGACAGCGTCCCTGATTCTTGATCGTCGACGGATGTCAGAACTCCGGATTTTTTCTCTCATTTGAGTGAAACGTGATATTCCAAGCATAGCTCTTTCTATTCTTCTTTGGGAGACCTGAATAGCGTTCTCATCCTGTTTGCGTAGGGCCCAGGTCTCTAAGGCATATGTTAATGCAGAAAGAACAGTGGAATCAAAGAGATGTGCCCAGAGCCGGAGGTGCTTCGTCCTCTTAGCTATTTCTTCAATGCTCTTGAAGGCATCCCAAGCCGCTCTCTTCCTCCTGCGCAGCTCGGGTGCCAGGTCATTTGTCATGTTGACTTCTCGACCTAGGTACACATAGCTGTTGCATTCGGAGATGGTCGTTCCATTGAGAGCGAATGGGGCATCAGGAACGAGGTTGTTTCTCATAAACATTGTCTTCATAAGATTCAGCTGTAGTCCTACTTTTCCACACTCACGGTTAAAGTCGGCCAGCATTTGTGCCGCTTGGCTGATGTTTGGTGTTATTAAAACAATGTCATCAGCAAAGCGGAGGTGGTGTAGTTGCCGACCATCTATCTTCACTCCCATTCCTTCCCATTCTAGTCGTCACATGATGTTCTCGAGGGTGGCACTGAAGAGTTTCGGTGAAATGGTATCACCCTGCCGAACCCCACTCTTGACATCAACGATCACTTCTTTGTAGAATGGTGAGATCCTGGTAGTGAATCTGTAATACAGCTCACGGAGGATTTTGATGTATTGGGCTTGAATGCCCTGATTGGCTAGGGCTTCAATGACCGCTTCCGTCTCAACAGAATCAAAGGCCTTCTTTAAATCAATGAACGTTAAACAGAGCATCATCTTGAACTCCCAAGAAACCTCAATGAGCTTGGTTATCGTGTGGATATGGTTGATGGTGCTGAATCCCTTGCGGAACCCGGCTTGCTCGCATGGTTGTCCTTCATCTAGTGTTCTGCCAATCCTATTTAGGATGACTCGAGTGAACAACTTGTAGATGACAGACAATAGGCAGATTGGGCGATAGTTGCCAATGTCATAGATGTCTCCCTTCTTGAACAGTAGTACGGTCCTGCTGGTTTTCCATTGGGACGGAACCTTGCATTCAGACAGGTAGCGAGTGAAGAGCCGAGCCAGTGTACTGACGTCAGTACTGACAGCAGGTTCTTCAGGTGTTCAGGTCTGACCTTGTCTGGGCTGGGTGCTGGTTGTTTCTTTACCGACGAAATGGCATGTCGGATTTCGGAAGGGAGAACGTTGGGAATGACATATCAATCCTGTGGAATTTGGTATGTTGGCAAGTGGACATGGCTATCGAAGTGATTTGAGTAGAAGTCATGGATAATCTTCTCCATTGCCGTTCTGGAGGATGTGATGGATCCATCAGGATGTCTTAGGGCAGTCATCTTGGTCTTGTAGTTGGCGAAGGACAGGCGGGTGTTACGAATACTTTTCCCAGCTTCTGCCGCATGTACCAGTACTTCTGCTCTTCTCTCTTTGAGGTCTTCCTTGATCGCATCTCTGCACTGCTTTGCAAGCTCGGACGTTAGCTTGCGGTTGCCTGAGGCATGCGCCAAACCACGCTGGCGAATTAGCTCAAGAGTTTTCGAAGACAGGCATTTTTTTGTGGCTATCTCTCTCTTGGCATTCCTCGCACATTCATGGAGGTGCTGAACCAGTCGATTGAATTCCTCGTCAATGTTGTCAACAATGGTATCTTCCCATGTTGCCACAATAGTGCCAAAGAGTTCCCAGTTGGTGGTCGTTCTGGGAGTTCTCTTTTTGAACTTTGCAGCCCTTTCTCCCCGCTCCGTGAAGTAGAATTTTGCATGAAGGAGACGGTGGTCCGATCCCGTTCTAAATTTTGGGACAACAGCGACATCAGTCAGGCAAAACCGTCGATTGAATATGATGTGGTCTATTTCATTGTGGAATCCTCCACCAGGAGACTCCCATGTCCAACGTTTAGATTATGCCTTCTGGAATTGTGAGTTACCATGGATGGTCCTGGCCGACATGATGAACTCAGACAGTCTCTCACCCTGTTCGTTCCATTCTAGGCCATGGGTCCCCATGTGAAGTTCTTCAGCTGATCTTCTCGGTCCTATCTTGGCATTAAAATCACCCACAATGATCTTGTAGAAGGTGTGGTCTTCTTTATAGGACTTCTCCAGCTCCATGTAAAACTTCTCGATTTCTCTTTCATTATAATGAGATGTTGGTGCATAGACAATGAAGATAGAAACTGCAGGTAGTGAGCCACATCTATTCAAATGTAAATGTCCGATTCAGGTTGTTAGGCATTCGAATGAATCAATGCTCATGGCCAAGTTTGTGTTGACAAGAACACCGATGCCTCCGACTCCTCTTTTATCGCATGTTCCGCGGAACAATTCCTCTCCAGTGTCGAAAATGGCATGGTGAGATTTGTGCCTTCTTGTCTCGGTCAGACCAATGATGTCACACTTGATCATTCGCGCTTGTACCATCAGGTCCTCGATGGATGCATCTGATGCTAGCGTACGTGCATTGAAAGTACAGACAATCATTTTTGTCTTCCTTTGTTGTGGCAGCCTAGTTGGGCCTTGAGATTAGGTCGGCCTCTCCTTTCTCATCCTTCTCAGTGCTGCCATGTCAGTGAAGCCTTCAGGGTCAGGTGAATGAGACCAGTTGTAGTTACTGGTTTTGGCATATCGAATACACAACGGATAGCTTGCCAGGCTCTTCTGTGTGGGCGGAATACTCTCGGTAGCTTGCCAGTCTTTCTGAGAGGGATAGAGGCTTTTGGGGCGACCTCTAATCACCCTTGTAGGTGTTACCTTATTTGAACCCTATCAAATATGGTACGACAATTCCGGAAGATGGGTATTTAGTGTCTTATGATGTGTCGCTCAGCCGCAAAGCAGCCGCGCGGGATCCAGAAAGCATCCTGGAGTGTGGCGATGCTGGGTAGTGGAGGTAGTGTCGATAGTGGAAGTCTGCCAGTGGGGTATTTATCTGGGTAGGGTGGGTCTTCTGTGCACAATTCGATCCCTGGGTGGTTGATGGAAGCAGACAGGGCAGGGTAGGGTGGGGCTCCTGATTAGAATCCCTTTGTCACCTGTGGTTGGTGGGAGCGAGCAGAGAAACTCTGTCCCTGGGTCCGCCGAGCTGGAGTCCAAGGTCTCAGAGAGTTCCGCTTATCTTGTTCTGTGGGTCTTCAGTGGTGCGTGAGTCTTGGCCGGAGCTGCCACAGAACAAGATAAGCGGAACTCTCTGAGACCTTGGACTCCAGCTCGGCGGACCCAGGGACAGAGTATTTCTGCATGCTCCCACCAACCACAGCTGTTGCCACACTCCAGGACGCTTTCCGGACCCGCGTGAGTATAGTTCATAAGTGAAATGTGAAAAATAAAATCCTTAAAATGATTAGGAGGTGAACAATGAAATGGCTCAAAGAATTGGAGCACATGTGATGTATGAATGAGACCCTGAGTCTGATCTCTGGCACTATGCCTTCCAAGCATCCTTGAATGTAGCTCTGGTGGACCCGGGGCTGGGTCTATGTGGCACCACATTACTGGGGCATACTTACACATACTTACTTGCACTTACTTACACTTATACATTAGGCTCAGCTCTCCCACCCAGCATGCAGTGGAGAATGATCTCCAGATTCCCAAAACTGCTGGGAGGTCCCCCCAAATAAAAATAAGAAATTACAAATAATGATTAGGAGGGCTAGTGTCTGAAGTCCACAAAAATTCATGTTACTAAAACATACTATTTTCTCTTGACATTCATCCCAGTTCTCCCAAATGATGACAGCGAAATTAATTTGTTGGCAAGTTAAATCTAGATCCAATAAATCTAACCAAAACAGTTATTTTGGAGTAGTAGAGTAAAATGACAGATAGCCATAATTACTGCAACCATTGGCTTTGCTGGAAATTTCCTTCAGCAATCTCAGATTGAGCTCTCAGAACTCAGGAACCACAGTGAAGCCTCAACATCAAACTGTACCTGGTGCATCTATATTTGGGGGCTAATTTTTCTCCTCAAGAACCCCAAGATTTCTGGGATTGCCCAGGTGCTAAATTTTATGTCTGCCTGGTAGACAGCATTCTGTAAGCAAATTACCAGGCCATTTTCTTTTTGAAATTCTGTTAGAGTCATCTTCATTCCTGGAGGGAGAGGAGGATGCATGATCCCTGATGTTCCAGCTAGAGCTTCTATTATGTCAACAGTTTCCAAATCACCTATTGTAGCACTGTAGCACTGTCCTCCCATTGTTCATCGATTTGCTCAAGCGGGCGCTAGTAACATCTCCATTGTGAAACTTGTTGTTACTGTTTTTGGCATGTTGAATATGCCAGGAGGAGCTTGCCAGGCTCTGCTGTGCGGGCGAGATACTCTCAGTAGCTTGCCAGGCTCTCTAAGAGGGAAGCACATGAATAATAAAATGAGTAATAAAAACGCTTAGTAAAGGTTTTCATGTTCTTATGGTGACACTGAAAGAGAAAAGCAAACATTTGCATTCCATTTGCAAAAAGAGACATTTGCAATCTAAAAGGGATGCATCAAGCTGTTCAGAAACCTGAAAAACCACTTTTAAATTATTTAAAAATCATTTTAATCTTATTTTATTGATGCTTGGTTGTTTTGGGGCCACATTCAGCAGTGTTCAAGGCTTACTCCTTGCTCTACTCTCAGAGATTGCTGCTGAAGTGTCCTGGGAACCGTAAGTTTACCTAACTTTTGGCCGTTTAATTTCTTGGTAAACTTTGCCCCAAATTTTTTGGGTCTGGCCAAAGGCACAGCAGCAATTTTGGGGTATCTGGCTGCTGATGCACTCGCCTCACAGGTACAGATTGACCTGCTGGCGGCACCATACCCACAGTCTCCATTTTTTTTAAACAAAGTCATTAAAAATATAGATACATCTTTAGTATTTTTCATTCTAAACTAGAAAAGTTCTATATTTTGTTAGCAATTTTTCTGAATTTTTTGTTTTCTATAATCTCTTCAAATTCTTGTTCCACGATAATCCTGTATTTCTAGAAGTTTGTTAAAGTCCTTTGATGATAATTCTCCTAATCAGAGAAATTTAGGTTAAATTACTGTTTCTGAAAATGGCTAAAGGTCTTAAAATGGTGAAAATTAAAGATATTACTATAACATAATAAAGAAGGAGGTGTTATAGATTTTGTTGTACATATTTCACTTTTAGTGAGTTTTATTTAATTTTGATACCCCCACCAATATTCACTTATGTGTTAAGGTTAAACACTTGTTATGAACAACACATTCCATGAAATTTCAAAAGGCAAAATGACCTAATTCATGTTTCCTCTTGTTAACAAGAGGATAAAAAAACTAGTATAAGATGACTTAATAATGAAATAGCAACTCTTGTAGAACTTCTTATATTTATGTTTAATTTATTCCCTCAAAAACTATCTCTTTACAGAACAGTTTTGATTTCTAGAAGGTTTTGTAACTCAAATGATTACACAGATAGATATAAAACATTTCATTACTCATTTAACCAAATAAACAACGTTTTTAAAGGGCTGGAGCGATAGCACAGCGGTAGGGTGTTTGCCTTGCACGCAGCCAACATGGCTGACCCGAGTTTGATTCCTCTGCCCCTCTCGGAGAGCCCGGCAAGCTACCGAGAGTATCTCGCCTGCACGGCAGAGCCTAGCAAGCCACCTGTGATGTATTCGATATGCCAAACACAGTAACAACAAAAATCTCCAATGGAGATGTTACTGGACCTGCTCGAGCAAATCGATGAACAACCGGAGGGCCTTTTAAAGCGAAATAAAAAATTCACTGTTAAAACATAGGATTTTTTGCATAGGAAAAGAAAACTGGGGAGATAGTCCAGGCTTTAGGGTACATGACTTAACCTGAGTTAACCCCCAATACTGCATTGCCTCCACACACTGCAGAAGGTGGACTTGGAGATCCCCAAGTAGGACCACAGGCCTCTTGACTAAGAATATTCAGGAGTGACCCCTGGGCCAGCTGAGTACTGCTTGGAAGGCTCAAAAAGTAAAACAGAAAACTAAGTTTCATAAAGTAATAAAGGACTGGGAGTGAAATGACATGAAGTACTTGAAGTTATATGGTGATACTTAAAGTCTTGATAGACTTCTTAAACCATTTTATATTTGTTATCAAAACAACTGTCTTAAGACTTCTCCTTCCATTTTGAAACTGAAAGAAATGAAATCCTGCCTTTTACAGTAATTACTACAATTACTAGTAATTAAGCTTAAAAAAATTCTTATCGCTGATGTAAAGGAATGGTGCAATAATACTGTATGCCTGAAATTCAATCATTAAGAACTTTGTGATTTGCAGTGACACAATAAAAAAATCATAAAGTATTTAAAAAAATGTCTTGTAAGTCGTTCATTAGGGCTGAGTAGTATTTCATTATATATTATATATGTATATATTTCTTTAACCAGTCATCTTTCCATAGACATTTGGGTTGATTTCAAATATTAGGAACTCTGAGAATGCTGCTTTGAACATAGGAATACAAATACCTTTCCAGGGTGTTTGAGGACAAAGCTTTTGGGATAGACATCAAAGTTTTAGAATTTCTGGGGCATACGTGAGCTCAATTTTAAATTTTTTTGAGGTTCTATACTGTTCCTATAGATGATGCCACAAGGATGCAACTAGAGGGTTAGCTGAGAAAAGGCAGACAGAGAAGAACAAACACAGAATGATTTCTTGCATACCTGGAATATTAATAAACCTAGTAAGGGAACAACAAATGGCCAATTGTAACAGACCCTGGCAGTCTGTCTACAGATCTGAGTTTTCCAAAAACACTGTGTGGAAGCTTAGGAAACATGAAGGGACTTTGAGATATTGAAGGAACATAACTCATGGTGCCTAAATAAAAATGAAAAGACATTTAAAAATTTTTGTAACAACTTAAATCAGTACATTTGCTTTTCTCTAGTATTCCTTTATTGCAAATATTTTGCACATTTTTACGAAATATGCACCTTGATCCATCTTCATCACATCCCCCAAATAATTTTTTACATGGTTACTTTACTTTTCTATGAAGATAATATTACTTCAATATGTCTTTCTCACTAAAAACACATATGAATTCTCTTTACACTGAACATATGGTTTCCTTCATTTCCATTCATTTTAACTTTATAGAATTTTCAGCCCTGAGATTTTTTTAGAAAGTGCCATATTCAAGGCTCTTTCAGAGTTAGGAGAATGAGACCCTTCATTGTTACTGGTATTTGGCATATTGGGTATGCCACAGGGAGTTTGCTAGACTCTCCCGTGTGGGCAGGTTACATTCCGTAGCCTGCCAGTTTGTCTAAAGTAGGAATGAGATGATAAGATGTCGCGAGGCCGCATTTGCGGCCGCGCACTTCCAGGAGCTGGGTTTTATAGTCTCTGAGTCTTGGCCGTTGATGGGATTACACGGCGCCAGGGGGCCAGTTGGTGGGTGTGACCCCTGCCTAGGGGGCTAGGACGAAGAGATGTTACTGGGGCCTGCTCGAGGCAATCGACAAATAACAGGATGGTTGTGATTGATTGTGATTGAATTTTCAGAGATCGGGCGCGTTCAGGGTGGTAGGACGTTTACCTTGCATGCAGCCAACATGGCCAACCCGAGTTCGAGTCCTCCGCCCCTCTCAGAGAGCCCAGCAAGCTACTGAGAGTATCTCACCCGCTCGGCAGAGCCTGGCAACCTACCCATGACATATTCGATATGCCAAACACAGTAACAACACAGTCTCCAATGGAGACATTACTGGGCCCGCTCGAGCAAATCGATGATCAACGGGAGGACAGTGACAGTGACAGTGACAGAATTTTCAGAATGATGAACCCTTAAAACCTTAATTTCTGATTTCAAAGTTGTGATCATACTAACATTACATTAAACTAACAGAGCATTCTTTTGATTAGAATACTTGCAAATACATCCTCATTTCTTAGACATATGCTTGCTTCGGGTATAATTTTCTAGGTGACACCACACAGTTTGTAGATCTAAGTTCTCAGTTTTAGAGGTAAACCTAAGAGCTTAGGAAGTGGCTCAAAGGTAAAGCCACTTGTATGCATTCAATTCGCGGCACTGCCCACTTAGCTCAGTGAGAAGCCTGACATGGCTGTGGTTCCTGGAGACACAATAAGCAGGTCACCCCATCACATCACAGTTAAGTGTGGTGTGACACTCGATTGCGATGTTACAGAGTTACTGCTCTCACTGGAGTCCAGTGCATCAGCTCCAAACCTCACACCAAAAACAGCAAAGGGAAGGAAAGGGGGTGAGTTTCCACTATTTAATTTAGAAAAACTTTTACTTCCTGAGAGTAATTGTTCAAGAATTCAGAGTCTTTTATGCTAAACTGCTACCAAGATTTAATGATGCAATTTTAGCTTCTCCTGGAGGTAGAGTTCCAATCCAATCAATCTAAAACCACTATTAGTAAGATTTTATTGCTTATTCTTTCTTAATTTAACCTACCACTAAAATTTCAAATCACCAAGTATCTCTTGAGACTAATTATTGCAGAGATTGATATTATTTAAATCTTTATCTCTCAAGCAAATTTACCTTACAAGAAAAAAATAAATCAGTCCATTTATGTTGACCTTAGGTTAGCACAAATTACTATTTCTTGACTCCTATTCACTCCACATTAATCACAAAAAGTTTTTGAAACAAGATCATTTGTTTTTATGGTTCTGCTAATTTTGATTAATTATAAATAAAATTAATTTCAATAAATAAAGAATGGTCAGTATGTCTGATGCTGGGTATTTAACCCACAATGTTTGGATAATATCTGAGGTAACAACATCCTGACCACTCTGCTCTTTCATGAGCACTGGAGGAAAATTGCTATTGGCATCAACATGTGTACAATTAACATGGCCAGGAGAGACAGAGCAAAACAAACCATTGGGGGCATTAGGGCACTAGAAACTGGAGTGACAGTACAGTGGATAGGATATTTGTCTTGCACACAGCTGGGCCTGAATCAATTCCCAGTATCGCCTATGATCCTCTGAGCCCTTCAGGAGTGATTCCTGAGTGCAGAGCAAGGAATAAGCCCTAAGTACTTCCGGGTGTGGCCCCCAAATGAAAACAAACAAAAAGACCCCACTCTCTTCTGGACAGATTGACTAGAGAACCAACAAGAAATATCAATATTATACAAGAATTTCATCATTTGGGTTTACTAGATATTTACAGATGCTCCATTCCCCAAAATTAAGTGCACATTCTTTGCAGTGCACAAGAACCATTGCTGGTGATAGATCACATGTAGGGACACAAAAATAAAGTGCAAGTAAATTCATAGACATTAGGATCATATTTTTGGATCTCAATGATAAATAATTAGAATGTTGAATAAATCATTGGTCCTTGTAATTGTAAGGCTATGGTTCAATATATGAGTTCAACACCTGATGCCTTGGCATGCGCTAAGTGCAACAACAGCTCTGCTGTCTGCCTGAAGCTCTACTGTCTCTAATGTCCAGCCCCTCTGCAGCCAGGTGTGTGCAAGCACCCCAGCTAATGGTGTGGGACACTTATGAGGACTACAACTAAAGGATGTATGAGAACCACGGGCAAAATGCATGATCCCTGGTGAATACACGTGTAAGCATCAAAGCAACCCCCAGAAAACACTTCAACAAGAATATGGGCAACACCACAGTCAAAAGACTGTGATTCCTCCCACCCCATGAGCACCACATCTGAGTGTGAGAGGGCTATAACCTAATGTAAAATCGTCAATAAGCTAAATGTGTAACTACCACTGCCAGTGTTTTGCGTGTGTGTGTGTGTGTGTGTGTGTGTGTGTGTGTGTGTGTGCATGCGCGCACATGCCAACTGGTCACTGCAACAAAAATAATTGGAGAGAAAGGCAGAGAAATCCTAAACACAGTTGACAAACCTATAACCAGATTCACTAAGGATTCACTAAGAAAGTATGAGGGGTAAAAAACCAGTAGGATCATAGACGAAAGGGAAGATGTTACACACATAACATAGAAATAAGAGGTTTAAAAAATGTCCAGCCATAAAAGGCTTCTATGAATATCTTTTTTCTTCTGAATTTGATAATCTGCAAGAAATAAACAAACTATTAGAATCATGCAGCTTCCTAAGATTGAATCAGGAAGGAATAGAAAACTGAACAGAACAATTATAAACAAGAAAATTGAAACTATGACTAGAATAAAAAAGGGTTTGCAATCTGGGAGAAAAAAATGCTTATTACACATCTGACAAATTGTTAATATTTAAGATCTACAGAGAACTTGAAAAACAACAAAAACTGAATGCTTCATCAAAAACTATAAATGTCTTTTATGCATGCTATAAAGCTAGAGTAAGCAAATCATCATGGTACTGGATTGTCTGGCCAATGGATGAGAATTGAGAGCCCAGAAATAAACTCTCAAATCTATGGACAGTCAGTCTCTGACAAAAGAACTAAGTGTGTGGAGCAGAGCAGGGAAAGCCTCTCCAAAAAATGTTGCTGGAAAAACTGGATAGTAACAAAATGCGAAAAACATGAAATAATCTCACACTATATACAAAGGTTCATTCAAAGTGAATTAATACCTCAAGATTAGAACCCAAACTTGTAAAACTCATCGGGGTAAAAATACAGACAGAATGTTTCAGGATCTAGACCTCAGGTTTTCAATGACATGATTTCATTGGCAAAGTTAAGGAAACAAAAAGATAAACAAAAATTAATAAATCGCATTAAATTAAAAATATTTTTATGCATAAAAACCTCTCCAGTTAAAATTAAAAAACAGGGGGTATGGTGTCGCCAGCAGGTCAATCTGTACCTGTGAGGTGAGTGCATCAGCAGCCTGATGGCAATGTCAGACTTTCAGATACCCCAAAATTGCTGCTGTGCCTTTGGCCAGACCCCAAAAACTTGGGGCAAAGTTTACCAAGAAAGTAAGTGGCCAAAATTTAAGTATGTGGGAGACACGCCCACAAACCAACTCTGGCTCAGCTATATAATTGGAGGCATGGCCTCTCTTGTTCCTGATCGAACTGCTTAATGGCCATGTTCCAAGAGTCTTAGAAATGAATCTCGGAACCCAAAGGCTTCTGGCAGAAATGCGTCCTGTTTCTGCAGTAGGTTACTGGCACTGGACCACTACAAGTGGGAATAGGTTTCGTGCCTTGGACTGTTCCCCTGGCGGCCTGGTGACCACCATCCTCCAGAGGCCACTGGACAGTCAGGTTTGGGCCTGCAGTGAGGAGACACACGGGGCCTCACCACATGGGGGTGGAGCCAACTCTTTCTCCCCATCCCAAAGAGACCCTGAGTCACCGCCTACAAACGGCCTCTCTGGCTCCTGATCAAGCTGATTAATAGCCATGATACCGGAGACCCAGAAACAAATCTTGAAACCCAGCGGCTTTTGGCAGAAATGCATCTGGACTTCATGCTAGGTGGCCGCCGACTCAGAGCTTATTGGAAAGCCAGGTATGAGCCCGCAGTGAAGGGGCAACTGCAGTTTCATGGGAAGGAGGGTGGTATCTGCTCGTCCTTCACACCGTACAAAGGTCATGAGTTGCCCCCACAAGCAGCTCTCTGGCACGGCCATGGCTCCAGAGGCAAAAGGACTTAAACCAGAGCCCGGAAGCTTGCAGCAGAAAAGTGAATGGACCATGTGTTAAACTACGGCACTATGCCTCCCTGAGATGGAAAGGGTGTTGCTTCCTTCTGCCTTTTTCTCCCCTGGCAGCAAGGTGCCCGCCACCTCAGAGCTTATTGGAAAGCCAATAAGCCGGTATGAGCCGGCGGTGAAGGGGCAACTGCAGTCTCATGGGAAGGGGGACAGTATGGGCTCGTCCTTCACGCCCTATAGAGGTCATAAGTTGCCCCCCACAAGTGGCTTTCTGGCATGGCCATGACTCCAGAGGCAAAAGGACTTAATCCAGAGCCCAGCAGCTTTCGGAAGAAAAGTGAAAGAACCATGCGTTAAACTATGGCGCCATGCCTCCCCAGGAGGGAAAGGGTGTTGCTTCCTTCCACCTTTTCCTCCCTGGCAGCAAGGTGGCCGCTGCCTCAGAGCTTATAGGAAAGCCAGGTAGGAGCCGGCGGTGATGGGGCAACTGCAATCTCATGGGAAGGGGGGGTGGTACTGGCACATCCTTCACACCCTACCGAGGTCACGAGTCACCCTCTGCGAGCGGCTCTCCAGCATGGCCATAACACTAGACACACAGAAACCAATCTCGTAATTATCTGGCTCTTTGCAGAAATCCAAAATCGTGGCCACGTGACATTATATGATTCTCATAACCAGCTATAGAAAACAAAATGTTTCACAATGCCTTTTCAGCAATTCTGATTGTTTGGGGGGAAATTCTAAACAATAATGGTGCATCTTTTGTCGAAATAGTGAATGTAATCAATGTAGAGAAGAGTTAAGTAGAAATCATCTGCCTCACAGGTATTTGGAGGGTTGGGAGACGGGGTATACTAGGGTTCTTGGTGGTGAAAAATGGGTACTGGTGAAGGGAAAGGTGTTTGATCATTGTATGTCCAAGACTTAAACCTAAAAGTTTAGTAACTTTTCCCACCGTGATTCAATAAATAAATATAAAAAGAAAAAAATAAATAAATAATTAAGGTGGAGTTCATGCCCAATTCAAACAGCTAATCAATGGCTGAATAAATAGCAGTACTCCTACAAAAAAATTAAAAAACAACTTACTAAACGGGAGAAGATATTTAGATGTATTTACATCAGATAAAGAATTAATATCCAGAGTCCAAATAGCACTGAATTTGCCTTGCACTCATGAGTGGGTAAAAAACTAGTTGATATACACAATAGAGTGTTAATTGATCGAGTAATAGAAAATAAGAAAACATGAAATCTTGTAATTTGTGACAACATAGATGGAACTGAAAAATATCATGCAAAGAAAAATAAAAGTTGAAAAACAAGTTCCGGATAATCTTACTCATGTGGGACATAAAGAAACAAAATGGGACAGGAAAGAGTACAATGAGTAGAATGCTTGCCTTGCATGAGGCTAACACATTTGACCCCAGCTCCCACTTATTATCTCCCCACTCCCCTAAATCTTCTCAAATTATCCTGATCCAGGTGTCAAAATTCTCTTCTGAACTCTGATTCATGCATTTACTTTCCCCATAAAATATTGGGAATTTGTGAAAAATATTCTCTTTCTTCTCTTCCAGGAGCTGGTTGAACAGTGCAGTCTCCTGCCCCCATGCCTGGCTGCCCTTGCCAGGGCCCCTTGGAGGGGAGCGGGTTGAGCTTTCCTCCCCGCCCCGACCAGGGCTCCAGCAGCCGAAGACCTCCAGAACCAGCCACCACCATGCTGAGACCACTCTCTGCACACATGAAGGTACTGGCAGAGGGACAAAGCCACGCGGGTTCCGGAGCCGAGCTCTCCAAGCCTACTCGGATTGGGGCCGAGCATCCTCCACCCAGATCCTCCAAATTCCAGTAGGCGGGGGTCACACCCACCAACTGGACCCCTGGCGCTGTGTAATCCCACCAACGGCCGAGACTCAGAGACTATAAAAACCAGCTCCTGGAACCGCACGGCTGCATTTGTGGCTGTGCGACATCTTATTACAACATCTTATTATCTCATTCCTACTTTGGACAAACTGGCAGGCTACCGAACGTAGCCTGCCCACACGGCAGAGTTTGGCAAACTCCCCATGGCATACCCAATATGCCAAATACCAGTAACAATGATGGGTCTCATTCTCCTAAAGAGCCTTGAATATAATCTCAGGGCTAGGATGAAGGAGACGTTACTGGGGCCTGCTCGAGGCAATCGACGAATAACAGGATGGTCATGATTCATCGTGATTCTTTTTCTATTGTTTTTGTTTTTTTTATAATGGTTTAAACAAATGAGAAATTATCATTTCTCAGTAGCAGCAAGAATTCCTTATGATTGTCCACTGGTTGGCGTGATGTTTTCTTTTAGAGGCCTAAATCTGAATCCTAAGAGAGGATATAGCTGGCTATAACTCAACACAGTTCATATAAGGCCCTGAGAATGTTTCTAGACTTTAAGAAGAAAAGTAATAAAGTGAATTTCAGGACCTGCCTTTATAAATTGTGAATCACAATTCCATACAGAACCATGTCACTTAAGGCTGAGGTTGTGATCATACAGATATCTTTAAAATCTTATTTTTTAAAATTTTTGTTTGTTTTTTTTGGGGGCTATACCCATCTGTGTTCTAAGCTTATTCCTGGTATAGTCAGGGATCATTTATGGGGGGGCGGGTCTTGGGGTCCATATGGGGTACAAAGGATTAAACTAAGGTTAATCATATGCAGAACAAGTGCCATACTCTTGTACTATCTCTCCAGCTTTTAAAATCTGTTTTGAGGGCTGGAGTATTAGTACAGCAGGTAAGGCATTCTCATTCCATGTAGCTGAACTAGGTTGGAAATCTGGCACCCCATTTAGTTCCTTGAGCCCTGACAGCTGTGATTCAAAAAATAAACAAACCAAAAAAACTTGTTTTGAAATAAGTTTCGTTGTGATTTATTATAAGAAAGTATTTTATTTTTTTGAATGGTTATTTTATATATCTAGCTAACCAGGGCCACATATATATTTTGGAATAATTGGTCTGGAGAGGACAAAGTATATGAATTTAGTCCCCCCAAAATTGCAGTTCTACACATAGAATGTGTTCTCATAAAAAGTAGCAAGTAGTAGTGATAGTACAGCAGGTTGGGTGCTTGCCTTGGGCACGATCACCCAGGTTAGATGTTGGCATCCCATAAGGTCCCCAGATCCCCCCCCCCCAGGAGTGATCACTGAGTGTAGAGCCAGAAGCCCTGAGCACCACTGAATGCGGCCCCTAACACTGCAGCACTGTCCTTCCGTTGTTCATCGATTTGCTCAAGTGGGCGTCAGTAATGTCTCCATGGTGAGACTTGTTGTTACTGTTTTTGGCATGTAGACTATGCCACGGGGAGCTTGTCAGGCTCTGCTGTGCAGGCTGGATATTCTCTGTAGTTTGCCAGGCTCTCTGAGAGGGATGGAGGAATCAAACCCGGGTCAGCCGCATGCAAGGCAAAGGCCCTACCTGCTGTGCTATCCCTCCAATGTGGTCCCTAAATAAAACAAAACAAAGACATCCAGAACAATATTATAGCCGGTCGGGCTTCCCCACAGCTGACACCGGTTCCATCCCTGGCACCCCATATGGTCCCCTGAGACCACTGCAGTGATCTCTGAGCGTAAAACCAGGAGCAAACCCAGAGCACAGCCAGGTATGACCCCAGAACAAACAAAAGTAATTAAGTAAATACATTCTCCCGAGAAATTTCAGAGGGATAAACTTAAAAGAATATAATGAGACATGAAAATTTTATCACATAATTTTATATACTTCAATTTGTAAAACAAAAACCATAAAGTATTTGTAAACATTTAAAATCTGTGCAGATTCAAGACGTACCTTTGTAAATTCCCACTGCTTGGCACACTCTCAGATTCAACGGGTGAAGGAAGACAGTGCTAACAAAAGGTTTATCAAAGTGATATGTTACCATTTTCTAGTATATAAAGCAATCTAGGTTCACATTTTTTTCTTTACACTTCAGAAAGTTTTATCATAGATTTTCTATCAGTTTGGTACACCTAGTTTTTATGTTTCACTTTTTAGAACTGACGTATCTATTTGTCATCAAATAAATCAAACTTGGAAACAAGGCCTTAAGCCAAATTTTCAACCAGCTCTTTCTTTTTAAAATTTTGTTTTGTTTTGGTTTGGTTTGAGATACACCAAGCAGTGCTCAGGGCTTGCTTCTAGCTTTATAATTACTCTGGTGGGGCTCAGGGAATCACAGGGGTTGCTGGAGAGATTAAACCCAGATTAGCTGTATTCAAAGCAAGCATCTTACCAGCTGTTCTAATTCTTTGGCTTCAGTGTTTTTTCTGGCTCCAAAATATTCACAGTGAAAATGTTTGCATCAAAAAACTTAGAGTGAGCCATTTATGGTATATGAAGCAACAGAATGGGAGACTAACACCCAAAAATAGTAGAGATAAGTAGCATGAGGATTACTCCACAGTTTAGAAGCTGGCCTCACATGCTGGGGGAAAAGCAGCTCAGATAGAGAAGGGACCACCAAGTAAAGGGTGCTAGTAAGGCCCACTGGGTTGGGAGATAAATAGACTATAGACCGAATATGATGGCCACTTAATACCTCCACTGCAAACCACAACACCCAAAAGGGGAGAGAGAGCAAAAGGGAATGCCCTGACACAGAGGCAGGGTAGGGTAGAGGGGATGGGATGGGGTTGGTGGGAGGCATGCTGGGAACATTGGTGGTAGAAAATGGGTACTTGTGGAGGGATGGGTACTTAATCATTGTATGACTAAAATGCAAGCATGAAAGTTTGTAAGTCTGTAGCTTTATCTCACAGTGATTCATAATAAAAAATTTTTTTAAAAATAAAGTTACATACCAATATCTTGCCCACAAGGTAAAGCCTAGCAAGCTACCCGTGAGGTATTCGATATACCAAGCACAGTAACAAGTCTCATGATGGAGACATAACTGGGCCCACTCGAGCAAATCAACGAACAATGAGAGGACAGTGCTACAGTGCTACCAATATCATTAATGCCTGCATATTTAAAATCCTCCAGAGCACTTTAGCAAATAAAATTCAACAATATATTAAAAGAAGCATATGTTATAAGAAAAAAAAACTTTGAGTGAGCTTACCTAAAACTACTGGGTGTGGAAGGTCTCTTCCTTTTTACTGAAGTCTTTTTTAGCAGGCGAGACTTAATATTTTCTTTCCACCCCATACAGCTGAATCATCAAAGAACTCCAGTTTCAGGGACCAAGTTCTTTCACTCTTCCAGGGTAGTTGATGTAAGAGGGTGATGTCTTCTCTGTCCTAGAATATTGCACTGGCTTTTAATCACCCTGTCTTTCATGTTGTGAATGCTTATTGTGTTCCAAATATCCTGCTAAGCTCTGACAGTGTTAAGACTTCTGAGGTGTGGGGCTGGATCGATAGCACAGCGGGTAGGGCGTTTGCCTTGCAAGCGGTCAACCCAGATTCAATTCCCAGTATCCCACATGGTCCCCTGAGCACTGCTAGGGTGCACAGCCAGGAGTAACCCCTGTGCATTGCCAGGTGTGACCCAAACAGCAAAAAAAAAAAAAAAAAAGATTTTTGAGGTTGAAAAAAGAAAAAAGTACAGAGGTAGGAAACAAATAGCTATTGTATAAAAGTTCATCTGAGAGGCTTTGCAAAAGGCTGTGAGAACACCAATGCAATAAAAATATGTAGCACTGTAGCACTGCACTCCCATTGTTCATCGATCTGCTCGAGCGGGCAGCAGTAATGTCTCCATTGTAAGACTTGTTGTTACTGTTTTTGGCATATCAAATACACAATGGAGAGCTTGCCAGACTCTGCCATGTGGGTGGGATACTCTCGGAAGCTTGTTGGGCTCTCTAAGAAGGATGGAGGAATCAAGCCTTGTTTGGCTATGTGCAAGTCCCTACCTGCTGTGCTATTGCTCCAGCCAAGAAAGTGCAATCTAAAAATAATACGTATTGCACTTGGAAGATAGTTCAAAGGGTGGGCAGCCATGTCTTGCAGGTCAAAAGCCCTGAGTTGGATCCCTGGCACCCCATGGCCTGGTACAGCCCTGATTCCTGTGGTCATCGCTGGGCCCAAGCAATGAACTGGTTGACCAGCTGCTGGTCTTTTTAGGAGGGGTCCCCAGGACCCACTGAGAACTACTTGGGAGGCAAAAAAAAATACAAATGATGCCAAGAATGCCAGGAAGATGTCTATTTTACCATCCCTGGTTATGAAAGACCATGCACTATAAGGAAGAGTTAAAGAGTTTATGTTGGTCCCAACCTGCTGATTATTATTGCAAAGCCACATTCATACAATTTCAGTTCATTCAGGAGAGAAGACAAAAGAATGAGATCTTCCTGAAGAAATATTCTTCCTCAGAATCATAGGGAAAGATGGGAATCCCCTCTAAGAAAGAACACAAGGGTGTTCTTGCCTAGAACCCATCTGGGAATAATCTAGTTATTCTCTCACGTCATCTTTATAAGAACTCTATCTTTAAGTATGTAGCACTGTAGCACTGTTCTCCCATTGTTCATCAATTTGATCGAGCGGGCACCAGTAACGTCTCCATTGTGAGAATTGTTACTGTTTTTGGCATATCAAATACGCCATGGGGAACTTGTCAGCTCTCTGATAGGGACGAAGGAATCGAACCCAGGGTGGCCTCATGCAAGGCAAATGCTCTACCCACTGTGCTATTGCTCCACCCCTTTAAATATGAAGTGACTGAATTTAAGAGCTGGAAAGCGAACTTGATATTTGAATCCAAAGTCTGCCTGGCCTCGCTGCAGCCGCTGTCTTCACTGTACTTAGAGTAAGATCTATTCGCTTAACATAAGAGGCTGTTGATTTTAGCAGGGACTGGAAACAGCAAACAGAACCAAGAGTCCTATTCAGCAAGTCCATCTCCTACTGAATGCAGAAGTACTGATTCCTGCCACTTTCTACTCTATGACAGACTTGCCAAACAAGAAAACTATTAAGTCAATGATGGCAAATTTGTTAAATGAAATACTAATTGTGATAAGTTTAGAAAAATAAAAAGAACTATGCAGATTATTAGATTAAGAAGTCTGATTAAAAATAAATTATATTTTTTAAAATATTGTAAGAATAGTCTATAGACTATAATTTAATTTTGTTAAAGAATATTTTGCACAAATATATGCACTGTAGCTTGCCAGGCTCTCCAAGAGGGATGGAGGAATCAAACCCAGGGCAGTTGAGTGCAAGGCAAACACCCTACCTGCTGTGCTATCGTTCCAGCCTGCACATATATATATATATTTATATATATATACTTATATATATAAAATAATATACATATATATTATTTTTCTTTGGGGGGCCACACCTGACAGTATTCAAAGCTTACTCCTTACTGAACTCAGGAATCACACCTGGTGAGGCTCCAGGGTCAATATGGGATGCCAAGGATCCAACCTGAGTTCGTAGTATGCAAGGTAAATGCCCTTCTTGCTGTACTATTGCTCCAGTCTCTGAATATATATTTTAACAAACAGATTACACACAATTGAGAATGACATACACCAAAATGCCAAAACAATTATGGATAATAGAATTATGGCTGTTTCCCTATATTTGATATTTGGTATCTGTAGTAATTATCATATACTAATTTAAAAACTCACAAAAATGTGTGATAGGTATATGAATAATATTAAATATATTTACTAAAATATTTACAGTGATTTTTTTCTCTATGGTAAATGGGTTTGTTAATTTTCTTTCTATATTAAACAATTAACACAAAGCCTTATAACTAAAATAAATTAAATTTACTCTTCAAATGCTTTGACAATACTCAAATTGCAAATACCCTTTTTTCTTCCCACTTTACATAATTCTGCTACCCAAACTGGTGCTCTCGGAAACTATTCCTAACATATGTTCGCAGTTGCATTATAAAAATGTATATATGTACATATATACACACACAGACAAATATAATTTTTTCCCCAAAATATGTTCCCCAAAATAGAGAATTGTTCTTCATAAGTTCCTGAGGAAGCACTAAATTCGTTTTCATAGCCAGGTTTTGAATTTTTGGCTGTCCCATTTCCTGGCTGCATTCCCAGACTAGGTCTTGGCTAGGAGTCAGCCAACTGCTAAAAACGAAGACTTGGAAGCGAAAAGACTGGAAAAGAAGGAGCTGAAGGATAAGCCCACGTGTCAGCAGTCAACAGACTGTCCTGAAATGAAGCAGAACAGAAGCTGTTGCTGATGTCCAAGGTAATTCAGGACAGACTAGAGAACATCTGGGGTCAGCCGCAGAGAGTTCTGGAGAGGAACTTGGATCTTGACTAGAACCTAACCACAGTTCGATACTTCTTGTTTAGTTCTAGCCCAATAGAGTGGCTTACCTTTTCTTCCTCCCACTGTTCTTTCTTCTATTCATTAGCAGATCATTTCAAACACCCTGAGTAGCTCAGAAAGTTCCTTTCTGCCTTATTAATTGTGAGAGAAAATATGAATTAGTGCAATACAATTTCCAGAATGACCTTCAATCCTATTCAAATTTGATGGAAGTCAGAGCTTCTATGAATGGTAAGATCTGGACCGGGGACTTCTTTTAACTAAATCTATGAGTGGGGTCATCAGGACCAGTTCACAGATAAGAAATTGGGGCCATTGGACTGGAGAGATAGTGCAGCCCAGAGGGCGTTTGCCTTGCATAGGGTTTGATGTTAGGCACCCCATATGGTTCCCAAGCCTACCAGGAGTGATTTCTGAGTGCAATGCTAGGAGAAAGCCCTCACACTGCCAGGTGTGACCCCAAAATCAGTAAAATCGAATTTAATAAATGGAAGCTTTGAAATTATGACCCACATAGGTCTCTAGGCACATCTGCTGAGCTTGTTGTAAACATGAATAAAATGCCCATTTTAATTTCCGTTGGTGGTCCTCCAGGTCCTTGCTATCCTTACAGGTGTAATTATGTTGGCTGTCCACGTTGCTCTTGGCATCCACTTAATGAGGGGCTTCTTTTTTACTGAAAATGAATTCAGCAGGCATTCATCAGGAACCTATGTCACAGTTGTTTAGACACTACTTGGTATTTGTGAAGATAGTTCATTAATCTCAATTAATTCCGGAGCCAAGTTTACAACATAATAAAAAAAAAAAGCAGGTGCCAAATTTAACTGTATGTGTTATGTAATCATCATTCTAAAGAGCAATGCTTTAGCACTTGTTTTTTCTGCTCTATTTTTTAATTGTTTCCAGCTATTTTTTTCTAGCTCTTCAGGAACAGATTAAGGATGATGATATACAAAAATAACCCTCCCTACCCCATTTATAAAGATGGAAAAATGACCAAAAAAGGAAGTGGGACTTCAGGGAAATGAAAAGTAAGAGAGTAACAAAAAGCTTAAGATTAAGAAATTTTTTCTAAATTTTCATCTATAGTTCTTATCTCACTTTTAAACATTTTTTTAATGTAAGCTATATCCTTGCTCTCTCTGATCAGAATATCCTAGCTATTTTTACAAGAGACCCTAATATTTCCAGCTGATGAAGTAGTTTAGACTTTGTGAAACTGACATCACCTTATGTCAGGCTAAATGTGCTGAATAGTCCATGACATAAGTTGGGGAAAGACATTTTTCTTTGCGTTCAGTGGGATAAGAAGCCAGATGTCCAGAAACAAGAGTGCAGGAAATACACAGGATCTGGGACTAAAACTCCAGGCCACATGGTGGCAGCGGAGATGGACCGACCCTTCTTGCCTCCCTACCCACTTGGGATCCTGGCTGTCACTCCCACAAACTACCTCTGGGTGCAATTTCAGTGCATTAACAGCCTTGATCCAGAGACTTGTAAATTAATCTCAAAATGGATTAGCTCCCTACAGAGATGTCTCTGGACCCCTACCATTTACAGTTTTAGAATTCCGGAAGCATGGCCGTACAACCTCTCATGATATTCATAATAAGCAACAAAAAATAAATTATCTAACATCTGCCTCTAGCAGACAGGCTTGAATGGTGGTGGGAAAGTGTAATGGTGGAGGCATTGGTGTTGAAATATCGAAAGTAATCAATGCGAACAACCTTATAAAAATATTTTTTAAATTAAAAAAATAAAGCAGGAAAATCTTTTTGCCACAAAGCAACTGGATATTTATCAAGGACCTCTGCTGTAGGTCAGTGATGGGAAAGAAGCTGGAGGCTGTGTGGGACTTTGGACAAGACTTGGGACACCTTTTCTGGCACCCAAGGAAATATTCTCTTCTGTTCAGAGTCAGAAATCTTCAGATAAGAATAAAAAAGTCACTTTTATATATAAAAATTGTAAAATAAAACTAAGAAACCAATCTCAAAGCAATGGGCAGAGAGCCATGCCTAAAGCATTGTTAGGTGTGACTCCAAAATACAAAAAAAAAAAAAAAAAACAAAAAGTGAGAGATTTAGACTGCCCAAAACTAAAGGGAAAAGCTCAGTTCCTTGTTTCTTTATTTTGTTTTGAGGGTGCACCCCATTGAGGCTCAGGACTTTCTCCAGGCTCTGTGCTCGGAGAATCACTCCTGGCAGAGCTGCTTGGGATCCAACCTGGGTAGGCTACATGTCAGGTAGGCACCATCATGCTGTACTTCACTCCAGTCCAGCTTGATCCATACAGTATCTGGTCAGGACTAGGACAACTAATTAGGCCCCCAATAGGATGCAAACTTTCTGTGGCCCATGTAAGAAAAAAAATTGTTTTGTTTTGTTTTGGAGTCACACCAGGCGGTACTCAGGGTTTACTCCTGGCTCTGCACTCAGGAATCACTCCGGGAGGTGCTTGGGGGACCATATGGGATGCCGGAAATCAAACAAGGGTGGGCCATGTGCAAGGTGAGTGCCTACCTGGACCCACAGGGGGAAAAACATTCTAAATTAGTCAGAGAAAAAGAATAGAAAATATTGAGGGGCCAGAGGGAGAGTGCAGAGCGATTTGGGGTTGGAGAAATAGGACAGCAGGTGGGGAACTTGCTGAAATCAGTTCACTCCCTGGCACTCCAAATGGTCTTTCCAGCACGAACAGGAGTGATCCCTCACACAGAGCCAGGAGTAAGCCCTGAGCACTAGTGGGTGTAACTAAAAAACAGAAATACAAAATTAAATAAAACAACTTAAAGTTTTTTTCTTGATCACTTGATCACTTGACTTCCCGTTAATCGTCGATTTGCTCTAGCGGGCACCAGTAATGTCTCCATTTGTCCCTGTCGCGTGCTAGTGTAGCCCAATGGCGTCTGTTCATTCTAGGAACAGGAAGAGCCTCAAACCAATCGTTCATGATCTTGATGAAGAAGTCTGACAATCTGGTAGGTGGGCGGCCACATGGTCCTTTGACATCCCGTGGAATCCAGTTGGTAACGGCTCTAGTCCAGCAGTCGTCTCTAAATCTCATTATGTGACCAGCCCATCTGATTTTTGACACCTTGGGAAACGAGACAGCGTCCCTAATTCTTGATCAGCAACGGAGGTCAGAACTCTGGATTCTTTCTCTCATTTGAGTGAAACGTGATATTCCAAGCATAGCTCTTTCAATTCCTCTTTGGGAGACCCGAATAGCGAATAGCGTTCTCATCCTGTTTGCACAGGGCCCAGGTCTCTGAGGCATATGTTAATGCAGGAAGAACAGTGGAATCAAAGAGATGTGCCTGGAGCCAGAGGTTCTTTGTCCTCTTAGCTATTTCTTCAATGCTCTTGAAGGAGTTTCAAGCCGCTTTCTTCCTCCTGTGCAGCTTGGGTGCCAGGTCATTCGACATGTTGAATTCTCGACCTAGGTACACATAACTTGCATTCGGAAATGGTCATTCTGTTGAGAGTGAATGGAGCGTCAGGAACGAGGCTGTTTCTCATAAACATTGTCTTCGTAAGATTCAGCTGTAGTCCGACCTTTCCACACTCACTATTTTTTTAGACATAAAAAAATATGTCATAACCATGCTGCTAGACCCTGCACTAGACTGTCTCATTTGGGATGGCCCAGAGGGTGGCGGGTGAGACCCCCTCCCTGCCCCAAGGGACCCAGCCCTGCCAGCTGAAAACCTCCAGAACTCAACCACTGCCATGCTCTTGGCTGCTCTCCACACACTCAAGCTGAGCCCCACCCACGAGTGAATCTCCAGAAAACCCAGCTATGCGGGACTTTGTGACTGAGAACTCCGGGTTCAACGGGATAGGGAATGGGGATCCCCTGCCTGTATTCCCCTGTTTCCAGCAACTCATCAGTCATGCTCATATTCTACCTCTTACTGGTGCCAGATAATCTCATTATCAACCACCATCCAGATTTGCATGTCCTCTCCCAGAAGGGAGCATAGCAAGATACTTGCCATAACCATGACACTGGATCCCACACCAGGCTTTTCATTCAGGGCACCCCGGAGGGGGGTGGGGGACACCCCTTACCACCGCAAGGGATCCAGCCCCAGCTGCTGAAAATATCTAGAATTCAATCATCGCCGTGCTCTCCACACACTCAGGCCAAGTCTCACCCACAAGTGAACCTAATGCTGGTCTGCGTTGACCTGTCACACACCCTATCCATACTCCAAGAGTATCACACCACATTTGACGGAGTTCAAAGTAGGAGGCAACCAATTAAAGGGAAATATTTTTTACAGAAATATACACACACACACAAGGCTTAAACTTTTGTTTTGTTTTGTTTTGTTTTTGCTTTTTGTGTCACACCCAGCGATGCTCAGGGGTTACTCCTGGCTCTGCACTCAGGAATTACTCCTGGCAGTGCTTGGGGGACCATATGGGATGCTGGGAATCGAACCCGGGTCGGCAGTGTGCAAGGCAAACACGCTACCTGCTGTGCTATTGCTCCAGCCCCAAGGCTTAACTTTTAATAACATGTTAGTGATCTCTTGATCTCTTATAGGAGGACTGAATGGCCCCTGGGTGAAATACAACAATCTTCACACTCTTTCCTCTAAGGAAACTTTTTTTGTAGCATTTTCAGCGATTTTTCATAACAAACAATACAAAATATATTATTTTAGTTCTGCTTTGGGGCAGGGGTTGGGGGTTGGGATGGAAACATCGAAATATGGTGGTGGGAAGGTGTAATGGTGGTGAGATTGCTCTTTGAATATTAAATGTAATCAAATATTGTGAACTATTTTATAAAATAAAACCAATATTTTTAAATAAAAAAGATGTATAAAAAACAGTAAGAACAGTAGTACACGTACTGAGTACTGAGTGAAAGTGTGGGAATACTCCAGAGATCTCTAGACAAATTTCTGGTTTATGTAAGAATAGGTCGTCAGCGTGGAAGGCAAATGCCCTACCCACTATTCGATTCCTCTGCCTTCGATTCCTCCGCCCCTCTCAGAGAGCCCAGCAAGCTACTGAGAGTTACTTGGCCGCATGGCAAAGCCTGGCAAGCTACCATGGCGTACTCAATATGCCAAAAACAGTAACAACAAGTCTCACAATGTCACTGGGCCCGCTCAAGGAAATCGATGAACAATGGGAGAACAGTGACAGTGGCAATAAGAATAGGGCAAATTAATTAGGAGTGGAATATTAGTGATATTTTATGGAAAAAGAGGACTCTGGGTGGAAGTTTCCTGAAGTCACAGCACTACACAGATTCTGAACATATTTGTTCACTTTTCAGGGGTGCTGTGGCAATTGAAAACTGTTATAGAGCAGATGGGTGCGATAATTATTATGCAAATATATTATAAACAGCTAGTAGTTGTCCATTAGTCATCTATTCTTTTGTCCCAGATTCTCTTGGCGTCAACTCGTATAGTATGAGCCTTAGTCTTAATTGTTCTCGATTCTCAGGGTGCTTATTACATATAAACTCATTGGGCAAACAACGTGGTTGTTAACACAGAACAGGTGTAATTTTGGAGTGGTGATCTCTGCATAAGAGAATATATGAGTTGAAAATAAGCTAGTTAGATGGCAACGAAGTCTTTTTGTTTTGATGTATTTTATTTTGTTTGGGGGCCACACTCCACAATGGCCCAGAGGTTACTCCTGGCTTTGCCCCCAAGGATCAGTCCTGGTAGGGATCGGGGGACCATATGAGATGCCAAGATAAAACCCCAGTCAGTTGCATGTAAGGCAAGCCCTACCCACTGTACTAACACTCCAACGCCAGATAGTGACTAACTTTCATATAACTTTATAACTCTAGTCATCCATACATTATACTTATATTGACTAATTTTTTTGTCTTCTTTTTACTTTAAAATCAGCCAGTAACATCAGCAGGATTACAAAAGACTGACTAAGTGGGGTGGGGGTGGAAGGGAACCTGGAGATACTGGTGGAGGGAAATTGACACTTGTGGTGCAACAGGGGCTGGAATATAGTATGCATAAATCTCAGCTATGAATAACTTTGTAAATTATGGTGTCTTAATTAATAATAAAACTTTACATTAAAAAAGCAAAATTGCCATGAAGTACTAATATTTTCTTCAAATAGAACTGTTATCTATGTAATAACTATTAACTTTTACTTATCAGTGATCACCTTACAAGGTGTCAGAGGGGCGGGAGCAATAGTACAGTAGATAGGGTGTTTGCCTTGTTCACAGTCAACCCGGGTTCAATCTGTGGCATCCCATATAGTCTCCTGAGCACTGTCAGTAGTAATTCCTGAGGGCAGAACCAGGAGTAATTCTTGAACAACACCGAGTGTGACACAAAAAACAAACAGAAAAAGTTTTATAAATGTAGTAACTGTATTAGAGTTTATAAACAAGAGAGACTTTTGGAAATTCATTAAATTATTTCATAAATGAAAAGATAAGTACTTTCAAAAGACATTACTCATAATCAATAAAATAAACTTAAATTGGCTGGAGCGATAGCACAGCGGGTAGGGCGTTCACCTTACAAGCGGCCAACATGGCCAACCCGAGTTCGATTCCTCAGCCCCTCTCGGAGAGCCCGGCAAGCTACTGAGAGTATTTGATATGCCAGACACAGTAACAACAAAGTCTCCAATGGAGACGTTACTGGGCCCGCTCGAGCAAATCGATGATCAACGGGAGGGCCTTTACCTTAAATTGTAAAAAAATGCTAACAATTAGCAGAATTTGTATGTGGAGTAACTCACCTTATAATTGATTAAGTGTATATCTTATTTCTAACAATTATATTTATATTTTACATTTATGTAATTTCTAGTGTTTGTAGGACTGCATTATATTAAAGGGATTAAAAATCGTGGTTTAAAAAAGAATAAGTGGAAAGTTGATGGAAGAAGAATGTATGTCATACATAACAGTGAGCTAGGAGTGATTCTTCTAAACCCAACTTTGCAACAGCTAACTACATCTTCTGCCTCCATGGTTACCTATAGCATTCTATTTTCAACCCTTACCATCAAATATTTTTTATTTACAAAAATAAACTGAGGTACCAAAGTGATAATACTGAGAGTTGGAGTGCTTGCCTTTCACGTGGCCAATCCTGGTTCAATCCTAGGTTATCACATCTGGTCCTGCAGCCTGCCAGAAGTGATCCCTGAGTGCAGAGCTAGGAGTAGACCAAAACAAAATCAAACCAAAAAGAAACTAAATATTCCTAGATTTTGTATATCTGGACCCTGGTTATCTTTTCACTTACATTCTTCCCACTTATTTATTTCACAAATCCCTTAATCATCTTGCACTGTAAGAAGTTTGCATTTGCTCTACCCTCTATCTGAAATTCTTTTTCCTCTCTCTTTTGTTCTTTCTTTCTCTCTTTCAGGAAAAGTGAATTTCCTTCTTTTTAAAAATTTTTAATTGAGATATTCGGTTGTTTACAATATTAATGATAATTTCTCGTACATATAATCTCAAAACCATGCTCATCACCAGTATACCCCTTCCCTCTCTCTAGGACCTCAAGACTCCTGGAATTTTCTTTCAAGACAGTTACAAAAACTCTTTT
The DNA here is from genome assembly GCF_029834395.1 of Sorex fumeus. NCBI lineage: Eukaryota > Metazoa > Chordata > Mammalia > Eulipotyphla > Soricidae > Sorex > Sorex fumeus. Next base: position 10,414,769 of record NW_026606086.1, on the reverse strand, counting down.
TATTTTTTTTAATTTTTTAATTTTTTTATAATTTATTTATTTATTGAATCACTGTGGGAAAAGTTACAAAGCTTTCAGGTTTAGGTCTCGGTCATGCAAATATCAAACACATTTTCCTTTACCAATACTTATTTTTCACCACGAAGAACCCCAATAAACCCCCACCCCCCTCCCCCCAATGCCTGTGAGGCAGATGAATTCTAGTTAACACTCTATCTACTTTGACCAGATTCATTGTTTCGATAAAAGATGCACCATTATTATTTAGCATTTACCCCCCCCCCCCCCCGCCAAATCAGACATGCTGAAAAAGCATTGTAAAATGATTTGCTTTCTACAGCTGGGTTCAAGAATTAATTGTCACACGGCTGCTATCGCTGCCGCGCGGTTTTGGATTTCTGCTATTTTACTTATTAACCCTGGAAGTATTTCTACTGAGAGTCAAGTAATTAAGAGATTGGTTTCTGTGCTCTGGAGTCATGGCCATGCCGGAGAGCCGCTCGAGGGGGCCAACTGGTGACCTAGGTAAGGCGTGAAGGACAGGCCGGAACGCCCCCCTTCCCATGAGGTTTTAGTCACTCCATCACCCCCGGCTCATACCTGCTCTCCACAAGGCTCCCATGCGGCCGCCATCTTTCTTTCCAGCCAAAAACTCTTTTTAATTATTCAAGGCCCTACTCAAATGTCTCAGTCATGTAAGCAAACTTCCATGCCCACATATGTGCAGAGCATGTACATTCATCTAAATAGCAGTGGACCACTGTATACACCCCAGTGGAAGTACTAGACTTGGGAAGCTAGTCTGTTCTGAGTCCTAAATTTCAAGAGTGAACCATAACAGCAGAAGAAAACCACAACGGCATGAGGCATTGTCTTTGAAAACAATAATTATGTTACAACCATGTTTATTTTCTTAAAGCATTAAGTAAATTTATTAATTTCTTTTGCTAGTTATTTGGTTTGTTTTTGAACCCTACCCTCAGTGCTCAGCTCTTACTCCTGGCTCTGAACTCAGAGATCACACCAGGTGGGGACTGGGTGACCATAGAGAGAGCCAGGGATCTAACCCAGGGTTGAGTCACATGCAAGGTAAGTGCTCTACCTACTGCACTATTTCTCCATAGCCTGTATTTAAATTTTTAAGCAATGTTTTGGAAAAAAGAGAATATTGTAGACATACGGAATTTTGTATCTCAACTTTCTGAAAATGACACCAACCCTTTCAACTAGATAATTTCTAAAAACAAAAAAGAATTGAGCTGAATTATTTGAGGGAATGGGCCACAACAAGCGGGCCCAAGGCTCTATACTCATAGCTCTATCCTCAGGGGTCAATCTGGGTGATATTCAGGATACCAGGTATCCTGTGCCAGGTACCACTGCACTATAGCACTGTTCTCCCGTTTTTCATCAATTTGCTCAAGGGGGCCCAGTAACGTCTCCATTATGAGACTTGTTGTTACTGTTTTTGGCATATTGAATACGCCATGGGGAGCTTGCCAGGCTCTGCCTTGTGGGCGGGATACTCTTGGTAGCTTGCCGGGCTCTCTGAAAGTGACGGAGGAATCAAACACGGATTGGCTGTGTGCAAGGCAAACGCCCGACCTGCTGTGCTATCTCTCCAGCCAGGTACTAAGGCAAAATTAAAAATCAGCAAAACACTCTGGGCGAAAGCTATTGAGAATTAGAATGATGTCTCTCTAGTCTTGTCCTGCCCCCAGAAACCTTTTCCAAGGAAGTTACCATATAGGCTAAGCTCTTCAGAAATGTTTGTTTAGTTATGCAGATGTCACAGGGGACAAACCCATGAGGTAATTTATTGGTTACTTTGGTGCGCATTAATCTGTAGCCTGAACTTTTCAAAATACATGTCTGTGGAGCATGGTAACAGACATCAGAGCAGACGAGATCTGTCCCTGCATAGAAGATAAGACCTGTCCCTGCATAGAGACCCAGTAGGGAGTGTCTGGATACATTTTACAAGCACCAGTATCAACGCCCCTTCTCCCCCAACCCCCCCAGCCAAGAATTGTCACCTAACTGCAGCATCTAGGCCTATTTGGAATTGGGCCGGGGCAAAGCAGAGTTGGAAAGGTGATAGGTCAGTAATGCTGAACTTTATGTGATTGGACCATCCTCTTAATCCGAGATCCCTTATAAAATATGTGTGTATTTGGCAATAGAGCGAATTGGCTATCTCCCTGAGTGGTTTCTCTGAGCACCCGTCATCCTTCTTCCCACGTCTGCCCAGACCCAGTGCACCACGTGTCTGGGAATGTTGGAGGAAAACTGTTCCCCAACATATATTCTGCTTTTTTCTGAATAAACTGTGTCTTGTGGTTGTACGGGGTAAATGGTCCTATAGGTTATTCACTTAGTGTAGGACAAAGTGTTCCCAAGCTACAATCTAGAATTTTATTTTCTGAATTATGGAAAACCAATGTTCAATTAGGACAAATTCCTAAATTCAAAATGCTCATAGGACATACCAGTTCCATCAAAATTATAATTTCAATTTCTTTTAAGTTCATTTAAATATAATTATATGTGTGGGCAGTCTGGGCTAGTTAATATTAAGAAAGTTCTTGTCCTGGGGACGTGTTGTCTAAAGGTTGGCTTATTAAAAACCATTGTCTTGGGGTTACACAATCTAAGGGCTGACTTTCTTATTTTTCTAGCAGACTCTTCCCCATTCTTATGGCAGAACATATTGCTAAGGTGTATCAATATATAACCAAGGAAATATTATTGAAACGATGTAATTATAGAAAAACATCAATGACATCTAGAAGCCCAGTACATTCTAAACTTATGTATCCTGAACATTCCTGTATATTTTTCCAATGTATGCTTCCTTCTAGAGACCTATAAAAGTCTGTTGCTTCTTCAATAAAGAAGCTGCATGAGCATTGCTTGTCAGCTCTCCTTACCCCATTGCCCTTCTCCCTCCACCTCGGAGACCCCGTTCAGCTTAGCCATGTGGGGCATGGCACATATAAAGCATAATTCTAAATTTCTTAACCATAAAATGAACATGTATGACAACTGGGCTGGAGTGATAGCACAGTGGGTAGGTCATTTGCCTTGCACGCAGCCAACATGGCTGACCCAAGTTCGATTCCTCTACCCGTCTCGGAGAGCCCAGCAAGCTACCGAGAGTATCTCGCCCGCATGGAAAAGCCTGGCAAGCTCCCTGTGACGTATTCTATATGCCAAACACAGTAACAAGTCTCACAATGTTACTGGGCCCGCTCAAGCAAATCAATGAACAACGGGAAGACAGTGACAGTGCATAAAGCAAAAGTGAAGTCTTTTTAAATATTTTTTTTAGAATTTTTTTAATTGAATCACTGTGAGATACAGTTACAGAGCTTTCATGGTAGAATTTTAGTCACACAGTGATTAAACACCCATTCCTCCACCAGTGTACATTTTTCACCAACAATAACCCAAGTATTCCCCACATTCCAACCCTCCTCCTGCCTTTATCGCAGACAATGTGCTCCATACTCTCCTGAGGAGTATGACAACAGCTGCAAGAACAGATAAGATCTGTCCCTGCAGAGCAGATAAGACGTGTCACTGCATAGTGACCCAAAAGAAGTGTCTGGACACATTTTACAAGCATCATGTAGTCAGCCTTGAATCTCACCCTAAGGCCAAAAAATTGTCTCCTATGATTATCAAATCATTTCTAACTCCAGCATCTAGCCCTAATTGGGATTGGGCCAGGGCAAAGCAAAGTTGGAAAGGTGATAGATCAGAAATGCTAAAGTTTATATGATTGGACCATCCTCTTAACCCAAGACCCTCTATAAAATATAGTGTTTCTCTGCGAGCCTGTTATCCTTCACCTCAAGTCTGCCCGGACATGGTGCACAACGTGTCTTGACACATTGGGGAAAAAACTGTTCCCCAACACTCTCTATACTTTTGTCATTATGGTTTGCAATATAGATACTGAGAGGATATCACTTTTGGTCCTTATCTACTTTCAGAACACATCTCTCATCCTGAACAATCCCTCCAACAGTCATTGACTTAATGATCCCTTCTCTATTCCAGTTGTCTTCTCCAGCTCATGAGGCAGGCTTCCAACTATGGGACAATATTCCTGGTCCTTGTGTCTACTGTCTTTGGGTGTCAGTCTCATATTATGTTACTTTATATTCCACAAATGAGAGCAGTCATTCTGTGTCTGCCCCTCTCTTTACATCTCATTTCACGTAACATGATACTCTACGTGACCAACCTCTTATAAGCATATTTCATGACTTCATCTTTCCTAACAGTTGCATAGTATTTCATTGTGTAGCTGTACTAAAGTTTCTTTAACCAGTCGTCTGTTCTCAGGCAATCAGGTTGTTTTCAGATTCTGGGGACTGTGAACAGTGCTGCAATGAACAGACAGGTGCTGATGTCATTTCTACTGTGCTTTTTTTACACCCTCTGGATATATTCCCAGAAGTGGTATTGCAGGGTCATGTGGAAGCTCAATTTCTAGTTTTTGAAGAAATACCAATAATGTTTTTCAAAAAGGCTGAACCAGTCAGCATTCCCACCAACAGTGAAGGAGAGTTCCTTTCTCCTCACATTCACACCAACGCTGGTTGCTTTTGTTCTTTTGGATGCGTGCCAGTCTCTGTGGTGTAAGATGACATCTGATTGTTGTTTTGAGTTGTATCTCCCTGATGATTAGCGATGTAGAGCAATTCTTCATGTGCCTTTTTGATCACTTGTATTTCTTTTTTAAGGAAACTTCTGTACATTTCTTCTCCCCATTTTTTTGATGGAGTTGGAGGGTTTTTTTCTTGCACAATTCAATAAGTGTCTTGTATATCCTTCATATTAACCCCTCTTCAGTTGGGTATTTGGTAAATATTCTTTCCATTCCATGGGCTTTCTCTGTATTTTGGTCACTTTTTCTTTTGAGGTGCAGAAGCTTCTTAGTTTAATGTAGTCCCATCTGTTTATGTTTGTTTCCACTCGCTTGGTCAGTTGTGTTTCATTCTTAAAGATGCTTTTAGCTTCAATGTCATGGAGGGTTCTGCTTACATTTTCCTATGTGTACCTTATGGATTCATTAATAATATTAAAGTATTTTTAATTCACTTTGATTTGACTTTTGTGCCTGGCATTAGACAGAATGTCAAAGTTCAGGTTTTTTTTTTTCAGGTAGTTGTTCTGTCCAGTTTTCTTAGCACCACTTGTTGAAGAGTCTTTTCTTGTTCCACTTTACATTTCTTGCTCCCTTATCAAAGTTTAAGTGATCATATGCTTGAGAGTCTGTGGCAAAATATTAAACTATGTTCCATTGGTCTACATGTCTGTTTCTAGCCCAACACCATGCTGGTTTAATTACTACTGCTTTGTAGTACAGTTTGAGGTTGGGGAAGGTGATGCCACCCATTTTCTTTTTCCCAAGGATTGCTTTAACTATTTCTGTAGGTATTCAGTGACCATTTTGCTGAGAGTTTTATCATAGTCAGGTGCTGGATCTTGTCAAATGCTTTCTCTGCATCTACTGATAAAATCATATGTTTTTTATCTTTCTTTTATTGATATGGATTTTATGGATTATGTTGATTGACTTGCGAAAGTTAACCCATCCTTACATTCTGGGATGAATTCTACTTGGTCATGGTGTATGATCTTTTTGACGAGTCGTTGGATTCTGTTTGCTAATATTTTGTTGAGGATCTTTGAGTCTATGTTCATCATGGATATTGGCCTGTAATTCTCTTTCTTTCTTGTATCTGTCTGCTTTTTGGTATCAGGGTGATATTTGCTTCATAGAAATAATTTGGAAGTGTTTCTGACTCTTCAGGTTCCAGGGAAAGTTTAAAAAGGATTGGACATAAGTCCTCTTTAAATTTGGAAGAATTCACTAGTAAATTCATCTGGGGCAGGGCTTTTGTTTTTGGGGAGATTTTTATTACCATTTCAATTTCCTTGATGGTGACAGATCCGTTCAGGTATTGCAGGTTTTCTTGGTTCAGTCCCAGGAGGCTATAGGAACGCAGAATTTTATTCATTTTCTCAAGGTTTTCTTGTTTCGTGGCATTAAGATTCTCAAAGTAACCTTTGAATTTTTGTAGTTTCTGTTATGATGTTCCCCTTTTTGTTTCTGATTCGGTTTATTAGGGTTTTCTTTCTCCAATTCTTTCTGAGTCTTGTATATTGATCTTGCGTATTTTCTCAAAGAACCAGCTCTTGGTTTCATTGATCTTTTGGATTGTATTTTGGACTACCATCTTATTATTTCTGCTCCAAGTTTTGTTATTTCCTTCCTCCTGCTTGGGTTGGGCTCCTTCTGTTGGTCATTCTCCAAGATTGTAAGCTGTGAGATTAGGTTACTTATGTGAGCTCGCTCTTCCTTCCTGAGGAATGCTTGTAGAGCAATAAACTTTTCTCTTAACACAAATTTTGTCGTGTGCCATAAGTTCTGATAACTCGTATCTTCACTTTTATTTGTTTCCAGGAATCTTTCGATGTCCTCTTTGATTTCCTTTCTCATTGTTCAGTAATGAGCTGTTCAATTTTCAGGCGTTTGATTTGGTTTTCTTTTTGTATGTGTGATTCACTTCTATTTTCAGTGCATCATGGTTGAGAAGATTGCTGATACAATCTCTATCTTCTTAATTTTATGTAGGTATTTTTTGTGGCCTAGTATGTGCCCTATCTTAGAGAATGTCCCACGTACACTTGAGAAGATGTGTATTCAGCTTTTTGAGGATGAAGTGTTCTATATACATCTACTAAGCCCCTTTCTTGTATTTCTTCCCTCAGATAGTGTATGTTCTTGCTAGTTTGAGTTTGGTTGATATATCGAGAGGTGATAAAGCAGTGTTGAAATCTCCCACTAGTATTGTGTTGATATTGATATCTTTCTTCAAGTCTATGAGTAGTTATTTTAGGTATATTGCAGGTCCCTCATTAAGTGCATATACATTTAGGAGTGTAAGTTCTTCCTGATATACAGATCTCTTGATCAACAAGAAATGATCTTCACTGTCTCTGATGACTCTGATGACCTTTTTGGTCTGAAATCAATGTGGTCTGATACCAGAATGGCCACCCCAGATTTTTGGGGGGAGTTGTTTTCCAATCTTTGACTTTGAACCTGTGTTTGTTCTAACTGTTCAGATGTGTTTCTTGCAGGCAGCAGAATGTTGGGTCCAATATTCTGATCTATCCTGCCACTCTGTGTCTTTTAATTGATGTGTTTAGCCCATTGACATTGAGAGAGATTATTGTTATGGGGGTTTATTCCATCTTTCTGCCTAAGTTTGGTGAATTTGAGGGGATTGTCTTGTCTTAAAGTAGCCTATTTAAGTTGTTCTTGTAACCATGGTTTTGAGTCTATGAAGTTCCTGAGTTGTTGTTTGTGAAACTGTGTATTGTTCCTTCTGTTATGAATGAGTCTATTTGGGCAAAGTATTTTTGGTGAGGTGTTTATTTCATTGAGATTTTTCACTATCTACCACCACTGTCTTTGGGCCCTGAGGGTTTCATCAGATAAGTCAGCTGTAAATCTTAAGGATGCTCCTTTATGGGCAGTTTTTTTCTTTGATCTTGCTGCTTTCAGAATTTTATCTCTGTCTATGGTTTTCATCACTCATATAGGGATGTGTCTTGGGGTATTTTTATTTGGATTTCTTCTAGCTGTTACCCCTTTGGGCCTCCTGAATCTGGTCGCATGTGCGCTTCAGCTCAGCGAATGTCTTAGCAACGATGTCTTTGACAGTTTCTTCTTCATCAAGGTTTTCTTCCTGTCCATCTGGGACTCTAGTGACTCTTATGATATTCCACATGGCTTCATACCAATTTTCTCTTGACATCTGTTGATTCAAGAGATTTAAAAGGATGGATATGTCGTTCCCAATGTTCTCCCTTCTGAAATCCGACATGCCATTTAGTCAGTAAAGAAACGAACAGCACCCGGCCCAGACAAGGTCAGACCTGAACACCTGAAGAACATGCCGTCAGTACTCATCAATACGCTGGCTCGGCTCTTCACACGCTACCTGTCTGAATGCAAGGTTCCATCCCAATGGAAAACCAGCAGGACTGTACTACTGTACAAGAAGGGAGACATCCATGACATTGGCAACTATCACCCGATCTGCCTATTGTCTGTCATCTACAAGTTGTTCACTCGTGTCATCCTGAATAGGATTGGCAGAACACTAGATGAAGGACAACCATGCGAGCAAGCCGGGTTCTGCAAAGGATTCAGCACCATCGACCATATCCACACGATAACCGAGCTCATTGAGGTTTCTCGAGAGTTCAAGATGCCGCTCTGTTTAACGTTCATTGATTTAAAGAAGGCCTTTTATTCTGTTGAGACAGAAGCAGTCATTGAAGCCCTAGACAATCAGGGCGTTCAAACTCAATACATCAAGATCCTCCATAAACTGTATTACGGATTCACTACCAGGATCTCACCATTCTAAAAAGAAGTGATCATTGATGTCAAGAGAGGGGTTCGGCACGGTGATACCATTTCACCGAAACTCTTCAGTGCCACCCTCGAGAACATCATGCGACGACTGGAATGGGAAGGAATGGGAGTGAAGGTAGATGGTCGGCAACTACACCACCTCCGCTTTGCTGATGACATTGTTTTAATAACACCAAACATCAGCCAAGCAGCACAAATGCTGGCCGACTTCAACCGTGAGTGTGGAAAGGTAGGACTACAGCTGAATCTTATGAAGACAATGTATATAAGAAACAGCCTCGTTCCTGACTCCCCATTCACTCTCAACGGAATGATCATCTCCGAATGCAACAGCTATGTGTACCTAGGTCGAGAGGTCAACATGACAAATGACCTGGCACCCGAGCTGCACAGGAGGAAGAGAGCGGCTTGGAACGCCTTCAAGAGCATCGAAGAAATAGCTAAGAGGACAAAGAACCTGCGGCTCTGGGCACATCTCTTTGATTCCACTGTTCTTCCTGCATTAACATAAGCCTCAGAGACCTGGGCCCTGCATAAACAGGATGAGAATGCTATTCGGGTCTCCCAAAGAGGAATTGAAAGAGCTATGCTTGGAATATCACGTTTCACTCAAAAGAGAGAAAGAATCCGGAGTTCTGACCTCTGCAGATGATCAAGAATCAGGGAAGCTGTCTTGTTTGCCAAGGTGTCAAAAATCAGATGGGCTGGTCACTTAATGAGATTTAGAGACAACCGCTGAACTAGAGCTGTTACCGACTGGATTCCACGGGATGTCAAAAGACTGCGTGGCCGCCCACCTACCAGATGGTCAGACTTCTTCATCAAGATCATGAACTATCGGTTTGAGGCTCTTCGTGTTCCTAGAGCGAACAGACGCCATTGGGCTACACTAGCACGCAACAGGGACAAATGGAGACGTTACTGGCGCCTGCTCGAGCAAATTGACGATTAACAGGAAGTCAAGTGATCAAGTGATCAAGTGATCTGTTGGTTCATTTTGAGGCTCCTTTTCATTTTCTGCTGTTGTCTGAAGATTATCTGCACCTCATCTTGGAGCTTGCTGATTCTGTCCTCAGCAGCTGTTACTCTGCTGCTGAGGCCTTCCACTGACTTTTTCATTTCACCTACCACGTTTTTCAGATCAGTCATTTCTGTTTGTTATTTTGTTTGCTTCTTCCACATTTCTGCTCTCAAATCCTCTTGTAAATGTGCATTCCATTTTTTTTTAACTCTCTCAATAGCTTCCTTCTAAATTCCTTATCAGAGAGGTTGTCTAGCACTTCATTACTGGCTGGATCTTCTGGGCTAGTTTCTTCACTAACTAAGCTTGGTGGGCTTCTGCATTGCTTTACCATTGTGACCTTTGTGGTTTAGTCTTTTACGCACACTGTTACTGTTGTGTTTTTAGTGTAATATTAATTGAGATGGGGCTAATGAATTATTGGTTTAAGGTGTTTTTGATGATTGGGCTGTCCACCTAAAAAATAAAAAGTTCCACCTAAGAGGCTAATTTATGGTTCTTATGGGATATGGAATGGGGAATAACTCCCGCTGGTGGTTCTAGAGGCCACACCCATGAAACTTGTACCTGGGTTGGGGAAGATGAGTGAGTACTTGAAAGTTGGCTGCTAGTGGCATGGCCCACCTGGGTTCCCATCCCAGTCTTTTTAAAATTTAGTAATGTAATTGGAAGCACTTCACATCAGTTTCCAGAGATATCATTCATACAGATAGGCCAGAGTTTATCCAATTGTCCTACAGATGGGCATTAGATCTTTTTCTAATGCCTTTTGCTTAAAGTAACGCTCAGATGAATAACTATGTGCTCTTTTTTTAATAGAGTTAATAGAGTTCTACCTTATGGATAGATTACTAGATGCAGTTTTGCTACATCATAGGCTACAGGAAAACTTGGTGTGTTTTCATTGGGCGTGGGGGTGTGGGGGAGGTCACAACCCATGATACTCAGGAGTTGCTCCATCTCTGCACTCAGGAATTACTCCTAGCAGGTTCTGGGAACCATAAGGGATGCCTGAGATCGAACTTGGGTCTGATGTGTGCAAGGTAACCATCTTACCTGCTGTACTATAGCTTCAACTCCACGTGGTTTTCTTTCTCTCTCTCTCTCTCTTTGCTTTTTCCTTTTTGGATCACACCTGGTGATACTAAAGATTTACTACTGACTCTGTCCTCAGAAATTACTCCTGGTAGTGCTCAGGGGACCATATGGGATGCCAGGGATCAAACCTGGGTCACCTACTTGCAAAACAAATGCCCCATCCACTGTACTATGCCTCTGGCTCCTTCACATGTAATCACTTGTAATAATCACTTGTCATTCCATTGTTCTTTGATTTGCTCAAGCGGGTGCTAATAATGTCTCCATTCATCCCTGTTGCATGCAGTGTAGCCCATTGGCATCTTCTCACTCCAGGAACACAAAGAGCATAAAACCGTTCATTCAGGGTCTTAAGGAAGAACAACCATCTCGTAGGTGGGTGGCCAGGCATTTTTTTGATATCCAGTGGAATCCAGTCGGTAACAGCTCTAGTCCAGTGGTCATCTTCAAATCTCATTAAATGCCTGGCCCATCTGATTTTAGACACCTTGGCAAACGAGGCAGCGTCCTTGATCTTCGATCGTTGATGGAGGTCGGAACTCCAGATTCCTTCTCTCACTTGAGTGAAGCATGATACTCCAAGCATAACTCTTTCGATTCCTCTTTGGGTGACCCAAATAGCATTCTCATCGTAGGGCCCAGCTCTCTGAGGCGTATGTTAGTGCAGGAAGAACGGTGGAGTCGAAAAGATGTGCCCTGAGTCAGAGGTTCTTCATCCTCTTAACAACTTTTTCAATGCTCTTGAAAGCATTCCATGCTGCTCTCTTCCTCCTGCACAGCTCAGGTGCCAGGTCATTTGTCATGTTGAGTTCTTGACCCAGGTACATGTAGTTGCTGCATTTGGAAATGTTTGTTCCATTGAGAGTGAATGGAGAGTCAGGAACTAGTCCATTTCTCATGAACATTGTCTTCATAAGTTTCAGCTGCAGTCTGACCTTTCCACACTCACAGTCGAAGTCGGCCAGCATTTATGCCGCTTGGTGTTATTAGAACGATGTCATCAGTGAAGCAGAGGTGGTGTAGTTGCTGACCATCTATCCTCACTTCCATTTCTTCCCATTCCAGTCATTGTATGACATTCTCGAGGGTGGCACTGAAGAGTTTCGGTGAAATGGTATCATCCTGCCGAACCCCTCTCTTTACATCTATGTCCTCCACATACAGTTTTATTAATTATTGGCACATTCTCTGACATGAGGATTCCATCATTTTACAATTCCCACCTATAGTGAACCTCTTTCTCCATTGACTTGTTAGCGAGGTATTTACTTTTATTTAAGAGATGGAAATAATTGTGTTTAATTTCCATTAATTTCATTAATATGAGTTGAGCATATTTTATATACTTAGGGACCATTAAAAGTATTTTCTATGAATTCCATACTTGTATATTTTTTCTGTTTTTTGGGGGGAGGGTGCCACAGTGGCTGTGCTCATGGCTCACTTCTAACTCTGTGCTCAGGGGTCACTAGTAGCAGAGCTCTGGTGTTCTTATGTAGTGTCAGAGATTGAATCCTTCTCTGTACTATCTCTCCAGCTCCAATCTATTTTGTCTAGTTTTGATAAACGGTTGATTTTTGCATTTTTCTTTTCTGTTTTTGAAGCTTATTATAATGAATAAAGCATATAAAATTGTTACTTTATGTTTGACGTTTTGTAAATACTTAGTGCCTAAGTGTCATTTCAATTTGCCTATTACTTTTTTTTCAGGGCCATATTTGGGTCACACCTGGCAGTGCTCAAGGCTTACTTCTGAATCTGCATGCAAGGATTATTCCTATGTGGAGTTCTATGAATCGAATTGGGGCAGGTGAGTTCAAAGTAACTGCTCTACCGATTGTATTTTTTGATGTTTATGTTGGGGTTAGGGGGAGATCTGAATGCTGAAAATAAAAGTGGAATCACAGCATCATTGTTTATTTTATTTTGTCAGTGTTTTAAATCATAAAACATAATTTTTATCAATTTATAAAATTTTAAGAAATCAATCTGACTTTTCTTCTAACATATATGAATTCTTTATACAGATACCATTGATACATTGTAGTTTATTTTTCTATATAACATAGAGTGTGGGTTCAATGATCATTAAATTGCCACATTGCCATTTATTTAAAAATCTATTTTCCCCCACAGAAATTTGAGTGGTCATTGGGGCCAGAGACTGATACCAACTTATCACTGACACAGTGTATGAGTGTGTGTGTGCCGGTGTGTGTGTGTGTGTGTGTGTGTGTGTGAGAGAGAGAGAGAGAGAGAGAGAGAGAGAGAGAGAGAGAGAGACTTTGCTTAGGTCTGAGGTCTATTACTGTATCTGCCAAGATTTTTATAATTTTTTTGGTAGTTTTTGTATGGTCTTGTTAGGTTTACTTCAAAGAATATTGTATTTTTTTATTTCTATTCTTAAACAGATTTTCTTTTCTTGTTAAATCAATAAATCAACTCTTAACTATCAAAAGCAATCTATTACCTCTATCTTGGAGTAAATAATTTTAATTCAGTGAGAAGAAAAATGTAATCATCCTCCAAAACATATGGTTATCCAAGTTGAATGGGCAAAAAAATTATGTATTGTACATGAGAAGACAAAATAAAGCATCAACTATCTTTTTTTTTAATTGAATCACTGCATGATAGATCCTTTCAAAGCTATCCATGATTAGATTTCAGTCTGTTCCAACACCCATCCCTCCACCAGTGTACATTTCCCAGTTTCCCTCCCATCACCCCCCCACCCACGACCCCCCAGCCTGCCTCTATGACAGTCGCTATTCTTTTCTTTGATATCAACTACCTTGAAGGAAGTGAGCTCACCCTGTTTTCTGGGTCCGTTAAAGGAATTTCTGGGCTAGGGTGCCACCTAGCGGTATACTCTGATATGGACATTGTTAAAGCCTATTCTATTAAGAATTAGGGGGGGCTATATTTTTTTAATGTCACATGGAAAATATCATGCTAAGTGAAATGAGCCAGAAAGAGAGTAACAGACATAGAAAGACTGCACTCATCTGGGGAATATAAAGTAACAGAATGAGAGTCGAACACCCAATAATAGTTGAGATAAGTACCAGGAGGTCTGCTCCATGGCTTGGAAGCTGGCAGCACATGCTGAGGGAAAAGGCAGCTCAGATAGAGAAGGGAGCACCAAATAAAGTATGTTTAGAGGACTTGCTCGGGATGCGAGATGCGTGCTGAAAGTAGACGATAAACCGAACACGATGGCCACTCAATACCTCTCTTGCAAACTACAGCACCCTAAAGGAAAGAGAGAGGGAAAGGGAATGCCCTGCCACAGAGGCGGGGTGGGGAATGGAGTGGGGGGTGGGAGGGCTACTGGGATCATTGGTGATAGAGAATGGGCACTCGTGGAGGAATGGGTACTTGATCATTGTATAACTGAAACCCAAGCATGAAAGTTTGTAAGTCTACAACTGTACTTCATGGTGTTTCACTAATTAAAAAAAAATAATATGTAGATCACATATAAAATCTTACTGTAGAAAATGAAGACCTTAGCATTTCAATCTCTTAGCTGCTTAAGAAACACTCTGTGATTTTAATCTTTCACATAAAGTTCACTCTCACTTCTCACTCCTAATTACAAAGCCTAACTTAATGTTATCAAAACAAATACCATAAGTAACACTAAATCCTTGCTGCTTTCGTTTCTTTATTTTGGGATCCACACGGAGAGGTTCTCAGACTTATTTCTTAACTCTGTCTCAGGGATCACTCCTGGCAGTGCTCAGGGAATCCTAAGGGAAGGTGGGGTTTAAATTAGGTTCAGCCTCCTGTTAGGCAAGCCTCTTACTCATCCTAGTATCTCTTCAGACCAACACCAAGGCCGTTAAAGAAAACAATCTCAATTATTACTTCTTAGAGCACCTTCATGGCACAGGATATTGTGATCTTAAAACCTTGTAAGGTATGGCAAGCCTAAGGGCTTATACCTGGCTCTGCACGGAGGAATGACTCCTGGCAGTGACCAGGGAACCTTATGTGGTTCCAGGGATCAAACTAGGTCAGCAGAATACAAGGCAAGTGCCTTAACTGTTATGCTATCTCTCCAGCCCCGCCATCATTTTCAAACCCAACAAAAACAAAGTCATGCCTCCCAGGTACCACATGAAGCAGAAAATCTTGTACTTTCTAAAAGCATATGTAGGTGGGTGCAGTTTCTTAAGTGAAACATTGCCTTGTTACTATCCTCAGGGTCCCTAAGACACAATATCTACAATACAGCCAAACTGAGAAAACAGGATATACAGGAATATCTCCAGTTCCTTCTACTTTATTGTACTGTTGATAGAAATTGTATAATTTGGTCTTACATCCATCTTTTGAATTAAACAACTTATATAATTAAAGAACAGAGTTGCATGTTCTTCTCTCCTCAGAGGGAGCATAACATGACACTAGCCATAACCATGCTGCTGGACCCTGCACCGGGCTGTCTCATTCAGGGCGCTCCAGAAGGGACCCATCCTAAGGGACCCAGCCCTGAAAGCTAAAAACCTCCATAACTCAACCACCGCCGTGCTCATAGCTGCTATCCACATGCTCAGACTGAGCCTCACCCACGAGAGAACCTATTGCTGGACTGCTGGCTGTGTGATACTTCATACCACACATCTGACCCATACTCCAATAGTATTGCACTGCATTTGATGGGATTCAAAGTAGGAGACAACCTATTTTAGAGGGAAATATTTTTTACAGTACATACATATGTGTATATATATTTATATATACATATATATGCACACAAGCCTCAACCTCTAATAACATGTTAGTGATCTCTTATAGAAGGGCTTAAAAGCCCCTGGGTGAAATGAAACAATCTTCACACTCTTTCCTCTAAGGAAACTTTTTTGTAGAATTATCAGAAGTTTTTCATAGCAAACGATACAAAAGATATTATTTTGGTTCTACTTTGGGGCAGGGGCTGGGGTTTGGGATGGAAATATCCAAAATATGGTGGTGGGAAGGTGTAATGGTGGTGGTATTGGTGTCTGAATATTAAATGTAATCAAATATTGCAAGCTACTTTATAAAATAAAAAAAATCCCATTTTAAAATTTTGCCTTAAACGGAGGATCCTTTTTTCTCTAATCACAATTTGAGAAGATATGATGAAAATTCTTACATTTGGACATTTGAACAAAGAGAAATGTATATAATACTGAAAAAAAATAGTTAAAGAACCACACCATACATGGTAATACCTGAAGCCATAATCTTGAATGCTAAGTAATTTTACATATAGTTAACTTCTAAATAATCTTTGGGAGAAGAAAAATAATGTCCATTTATGGAACAGCAGAGAAGAAAGATTTATAGTCAATAAGCAGAGTATGGGGACCCGGGAAGGAAAATTTCTGTGAAGAAGCATAAAAAATTGGTGGATTCACACTACTCCAACTATTCAGACTTCCTTCTAACAGAAAGTTAGGGCAATAACCCATCAAGCACGGAATTCCCTCTAACATAACAGGGTTGGGATGTAGAGCACTTGCATCGCACTGTGATGTCTTGAGGACTCCCCCAGGATAGCCCCAGCCCCCACCCCTCACACACAGGCACGCCAACAAAATTCACGAAGTTAGCAGGATTCTCTAGACCACCTAGGCCAAAAATAAAGAATCCCAAATGGGATCTCAGTGAAACTACGACCCAGAGATTTTGTTTAAAATTTGATTAAGAGTCTTTATCATAATCCTCTGTTCATTCTGGATGAGGTTTGAGTGCTGCTCAAGAAGGATCTCTCCTTGATCCAGATAGGGACTCTATATTTTAGAATTATTTGTAAATTGCTATATTTTCATAAATTGATTACTGCAGAAGCTATATCATAGCTAAGTTGCGCAATAAAAATTTACAATGTTATACAAAAGAATGCAGAAATGTGAAGGCCTGAGCTTCACATTCAAGTCTGCCTACCCGAACCAGTATATTAAGATGCTACTTCAGTTTATAGATGCACTAAAAAAAAATCTACTTATAGAAGGCAGGCTTGCTCTTCAAGTTTTCTAAGGATTCTGAGATGTTAGAGTGACATCTGGTGGTTAGGCACCTTATCATGTTTAGAAAGTGACTGCAAATTTCTACCTGACTCCCACTTCTTCAAAAATTATGAAAAAGTTGGAAATTTTGATAGGAATGTTTTCCTCAACTTGTCATAACACAATGATTAACCCCAGTTCCACATGTTAAGGTCAGATTCTCACAATTGAATGATTGGATCTATAAACACAACAAATATTATGACTACATGTTATAGAGATAATGTCAATGGAAATTTTTTTCATTTTACCTTGCTACAGGGCAGTCTGTATAGAAGGGCATGATCACATATATCACAAAGACATAAAATGACATTATGTCAAAGATTTACTTGTCTCATTAATGAGGAAGTCAGTAGGCTCTTGAAACCTGTTCAAAGCAAAAGTCAAAGATACTAAGTCCACGGATAGATAACTCAACGGAAAGACAATTAAGACTGATCACTATGACAACCTGTTTGATTCTTGTGATAACTCAGATACTTGCATGCTCCTAACCACAAGCCCATGGAATATACAATGTAACCTCACCCCTCTTTGTGGGGCCTTTCCCAGAAATACAGGTATCTGTAAGGGAATGAGGTGTGCTATGTATTAATGTCCTTGAGACTATTTGAATTGCACACATGACTGAACACAGCTAATTACCCTATATGAACTTCTGCAGTTTGGGTTGGGAGTAGTGAGCAGTGGCGTTGATGTGAACTTCTGTCTTGTGACTGACCGAGATTAGACTCTTCTAAGTAAATTTCCTTGCTCAGTAAAACTACCACCTACCAGGCTGCCTTTTTATTGTGTTTCTGCGTATCCTGTGTGAGTAGGGAGGTCTACTTCAGATGACATCCAGGCTCTTGAGGTTATAACCTAACAATAAAAAAAAATTATGATGAGCCATAGACATAATACAGCTGGCAGGGCACTTGCCTTGCATGTGGCTGACCCAAGTTTAATCTCTGGCACTGCGTTTGTCCCCAAGCACAGTCAGGAGTGATCCCTGCACACAGAAACAGAAGTAATCCAGGTATGGTCCCCAAAACTATACAAAAAATTGTTTTAATGGAATAGGAAATCACATTCATTTAGCCAGTACAGCAAATTTACATTTCATTTCAAATAGTTGTATTAATTTTTCTTGTAGTTTTAAATAGTTACTAAACATTTTCTACACATAGTACCAGGGAACTCAGACAGTCTCTCACCCTGTTCATTCCATTCTAGGCCATGGGTTCCGATGTGAAGTTCTTCAGCTGATCTTCTCGGTCCTATCTTGGCATTAAAATCACCCACAATGATCTTGTAAAAGGTGTGGTCTTCTTTATAGAACTTCTCTAGCTCCATGTAGAACTTCTCGATTTCTCTTTCATCATAATGAGATGTTGGTGTGTAGACAACGAAGATAGAAACTGCAGGCAGTGAGCCACATCTATTCAAATGTAAACGTCCGATTCGGGTTGTTAGGCATTCAAATGAATCAATGCTCTTGGCCAAGTTTGTGTTGACAAGGACACCGACGCCTCCAACACCTCTTTTATCGCATGTTCCGAGGAACAATTCTTCTCCAGTGTCGAAAACGGCATGGTGAGATTCGTGTCTTCTTGTCTCGGTCAGACCAATGATGTCGTACTTGATCATTCGCGCTTGTACCATCAGGTCCTCGATGGATGCATCTGATGCTAGCGTACGTGCATTGAAAGTACAGACGATCATTTTTGTCTTCCTTCGTTGTGGCAGCCTAGGTCGGCCTTGAGATTTTGTCGGCCTCTCCTTTCTCATCCTTCTCAGTGCTGCCATGTCGGTGAAGCCTTCAGGGTCAGGTGAATGAGACCAGTTGTAGTTACTGGTTTTGGCATATCGAATACACAGCGGATAGCTTGCCAGGCTCTTCCGTGCGGGCGGAATACTCTCGGTAGCTTGCCAGTCTTTCCGAGAGGTATAGAGGCTTTTGGGGTGACCTCTAATCACCCTTGTAGGTGTTACCATATTTGAACCCTATCAAATATGGTACGACAATTTCAGAAGACGGGTATTTAGTGTCTTATGATGTGTCGCGCGGCCGCTTGCGGCCGCGCGGGTCCAGAAAGCGTCCTGGAGTGTGGCGACGGCTGGGTAGTGGAAGTAGTGTCGAGAGTGGAAGTCTGCCAGTGGGATATTTATCTGGGTAGGGTGGGTCTCCTGTGCACAATTCGATCCCTGGGTGGTTGATGGAAGCAGACAGGGCAGGGTAGGGTGGGGCTCCTGATTAGAATCCCTTTGTCACCTGTGGTGGTGGGAGCAAGCAGAGAAGCTCTGTCCCTGGGTCCGCCGAGCCTGGAGTCCAAGGTCTCAGAGAGTTCCGCTTACCTTGTTCTGTGGGTCTTCAGTTGTGCGTGGGTCTCGGCCGGAGCGGCCGCGCGGGTCCGGAAAGCGTCCTGGAGTGTGGCGACGGCTGGGTAGTGGAAGTAGTGTCCATCCATGACATTGGCAACTATCGCCCGATCTGCCTATTGTCTGTCATCTACAAGTTGTTCACTCGAGTCATCCTGAATAGGATTGGCAGAACACTAGATGAAGGACAACCATGTGAGCAAGCAGGGTTCCGCAAAGGATTCAGCACCATCGACCATATCCACACGATAACCAAACTCATTGAGGTTTCTCGGGAGTTCAAGATGCCGCTCTGCTTAACGTTCATTGATTTAAAGAAGGCCTTTGATTCTGTTGAGACGGAAGCGGTCATTGAAGCCCTAGCCAATCAGGGCATTCAAGCCCAATACATCAGGATCCTCTGTGAGCTGTATTGCGGATTCACTACCAGGATCTCACCATTCTACAAAGAAGTGATCGTTGATGTCAAGAGAGGGGTGCGGCAGGGTGATACCATTTCACCAAAACTCTTCAGTGCCACCCTCGAGAACATCATGCGACGACTGGAATGGGAAGGAATGGGAGTGAAGATAGATGGTCGGCAACTACACCACCTCCGCTTTGCTGATGACATTGTTTTAATAACACCAAACATCAGCCAAGCGGCACAAATGCTGGCCGACTTTGACCGTGAGTGTGGAAAGGTAGGACTACAGCTGAATCTTACGAAGACAATGTTTATGAGAAACAGCCTTGTTCCTGACGCCCCATTCGCTCTCAATGGAACGACCATCTCCGAATGCAACAGCTATGTGTACCTAGGTCGAGAGGTCAACATGACAAATGACCTGGCACCCGAGCTGCGCAGGAGGAAGAGAGCGGCTTGGAACGCCTTCAAGAACGTCGAAGAAATAGCTAAGAGGACGAAGAACCTCCGGCTCCGGGCACATCTCTTTGATTCCACTGTTCTTCCTGCATTAACATATGCCTCAGAGACCTGGGCCCTACGCAAACAAGATGAGAACGCCATTCAGGTCTCCCAAAGAAGAATAGAAAGAGCTATGCTTGGAATATCACGTTTCACTCAAATGAGAGAACGAATCCGGAGTTCTGACATCCGTCGACGATCAAGGATCAGGGACGCTGTCTCATTTGCCAAGGTGTCGAAAATCAGATGGGCTGGTCACGTAATGAGATTTAAAGACGACCGTTGGACTAGAGCTGTTACTGATTGGATTCCACGGGATGTCAAGAGACCGCGTGGCCGCCCACCTACCAGATGGTCAGACTTCTTTGTCAAGGTCATGAACGATCGGTTTGAGGCCCTCCATGTTCCCGGAGCGAAGAGATGCCATTGGGCTACACTAGCACGCGACAGGGACAAATGGAGACGTTACTGGCGCCCGCTCGAGCAAATCGACGACTAACGGGAAGTTAAGTGATTAAGTGATTAAGTACCAGGGAACAAGAGGGAAAAGATAAAAAGTTAAGGATATACACTTAAGGATCTTAAACACATTTCATTAGGGGTAATGACTAAGTAGGCCTTTTTCTTTTTGTAATTTCAACAATTATCTTGCAATTTCTTCCTTCCCTATTTCCATATATGTTTATGGAGTAGTTACTAATTATAAATGGTAACAATTTCTAGGCACTTTTCAATGTGAAATGACAATTTCTCTTCTCCAGTGATGCTTTACTTCCACTGGGGATGGGAAATATAAATAATTAACAGGTGACATAATTTAGATCAATATTCCTTTTAACATCTTGACATTATAACTCCTCAAATTTATCAAAACTAGATACTTTAACTTTCACCAGTTATTCACCTACAGTTATATTGCAAAGTAGTATAACTGTCACAGTAGTTCAGGCAGAAAGAGCTGAAGGTCTGCAAAAGTCATGCGTGGGAAGAAGGTTCTTGGAACCTTGGAAGAAGGTGTCAGACTAATTGTAATCAATTTTTGATTCTAACTTCTGCTTGACAAATTGATTTAAGCAAATTAAAATTTAAGCACACTGTTCCAACGCTTTCATTTCTGCTAAATAAGCGTAATTTCCTATTCATAATAAGCAATACAAAAGAGAGTTAGGGGAGATTGTCTGCCAAAAAGGCAGGGGGGGGGGGTGGATGGGGGAAATACCAAATACCTGGGACCCTGGTGGTGGAAGATGTGCACTGATGGAGGGCTGGGTGATTGATCATTTTGTGACTGAAACTCAAGCAGGAAAGCTTTGTAACTCTATCCACAGTGATTAAAAAATAATAATAATTTTTAAAAGAAAGCATAATTTCCTTTTTCATACAATTGTCAGGACTAAAGGAATGTTACAATGCATCTTATGTCAAGAATGCCTGATACACAATCAGTGTTTAACAAAATCTAGTAAGAGTTACTAATAGTATTTAGTAATGGTACTATTATTTTTTAATATTGCTATAATCTTGAACTGCATCAACTTTTAGAGATGGCTGCAACTTTTTCTCTGCATTCAGACTCAGAGAAGAAGTGAATTGGTTTTGTCTGTTTAATTATTCAAGGAATATTTATTAAGTATCTATGATATGGGCTGTAGCGAAAGCACAGTGGGTAGGGCATTTTCCTTGCACACAGCCGACCAGGGTTTGATTTCTCCATCCCTCTCAGAGAGCCCAGAAAGCTACCAAGAGTATCCTGCCCACACAGCATTGCCTGGCAAGCTCCCCATGGCATATTCGATTTGCCAAAAACAGTAACAACAAATCTCACAATGGAGACGTTACTGGTGCCCGCTCGAGCAAATCGATGAACAACCGGAGGACAGTGCTACAGTGCTATCTATGATATGCACAGACATAATTATCACACAATGGATCAAATGTTACAGAAGCAGTTTAAATGCACACAAAAGTGCACGATTAGCTCATAAAAATGCAGTTTTATGTAATTAGAGCAGAAGGGGCAGGATGGGAAGTCAGAATGAAAGGTTTATGCTGGATGACAAGTCAAATCGCGAATTTGAGAATTGAAAATTATAAACAAAGGAATGGCATAATCTGGTGCCACTGAAAATCAATCAGATGCTCATGTGGAGGAATAGGTAGGGGCTGTATGAAGAAGGAAAAATTCAATTTAAGAAGCTGTCACAGTAGTTCAGGCAGGAAAAGCTGAAGGTGTAGATGAGTCAGGCATGGGAAACAAAGAGACAAACACAAGAGCCATCTCTATTCCTGTGTTTATCTGTGTACATCAAAGCTACACATTCCCAAATTTCACTTTGCCTTCACACTAGCTACTACATTCTAATCTTGACAGCTCCAAGCCTCAAACCAGGCTTCCCTTTGCACATGCTCTGAAATATTTCTGTGAGTTTGCATTTCTTTCATATGTTCACAAAGTAACAACAATTTCAGAACACTTCTGGAACTGACACCTCTTCCCTTGGATACCAGGATATTTGTGTGTGTGTGTGTGTGTGTGTGTGTGTGTGTGTGTGTGTGTGTGTCAGATTTCAGGGAAAACTTAGCAAACTTTTATGAAGCAAGAAAGAGTCACTAATTCAATGTTGTAGTATTTAATTTCATGGTATTCATCATCAAGGTAAATTGAGCAGTCACGTGCAATAAATACACCAAGGGTTTCAGAATATCTGCCAGCCATTTTGCCACACACAGAAGCAGGTGTTTATGTAAAGACAATATTCTCAGCTTGAGTTACATTTTGCAGAGTAGAAGAACATTTAATGAGGTATCAAAAACCAGATGGGCCATTCGGTTAATTTGATTTAGAGATGACCGCTGGACTACAGCTGTTACTGACTGGATTCCATGGGACGTCAAAAGAAAGCCTGGCCACCCGCCTATGAGATGGTCAGACTTCGTCAAGACCCTGAACAAATGGTTTGAGGCTCTTTGGGTTCCTGGAGCGAGCAGACACCATCGGGCTACACTGGCACACGACAGTGATGAATGGAGATGTTACTGGTGCCCGCTCGAGCAAATCGATGAGCAACAGGAAGACAAGTGACACAAGTGACCCAAAAGGACCTAAGGAATATCAGCCATGTGCATATCAGATTTCCTGGAAAACCTTAAAAACGTCTATAGATCCAGAGCAATAGTACAGTGTGTATGGCATTTGCCTTGCACAAAACTGACCAAGGTTCAATTCCAGCAGCCCATATAGTCTCCCATGCCTAGTCAACAGTGATCCCTTAGTGCAGAGCCAGGATTACTCCCTGAGTACTGCTAGATATGTCCCCCAAAATAAGGTAATTAATTTAGTCAAATTAAAAATGCATCCAGGGAACATGCACCGGGCCCAGCTCTCGCCCATCCTCATTTCCCTTCACTTATTGTTGTCCTAATTGCAGGTCACACATACTGGTGACACAATGGTTGTGAAGGAGAGGCACCAGATAAACTCCTTAGTTTGTTGCTTTCACTCTTGTCCACCAAAGAAGGATCCAAACACAATAGATACTGTGATGGGGTTTGGGAGATTCAGCAGATAAAAGGAAGGCCTCAAAGGCAAGGCACTTTACACAACAAAAGTGTGATGGTCTTAAACATAACAGGTATTTATTTTAAATAAATTAAATAGTTAATATAATCTTTTATATTTTATCTGATTTGGAAGCCATACCTATCAGTCAGTGCTCAGGGTTCACATCTGGCAGGGTCCTGGGCACTATCCTTAGTTCCAGGTATAGAAGCCAAGTCAGCTGCACACCTTGGTTGCTGGACTATCTCTCAGACCATTTTACATAATCTGGTATTAGGAACACAAAGATTAAAAAAAAAAAAGGCCAGCTCAAGAAACCAGGAACAATGTTCAAAACCACCCCAAAATGGGTTCAGTGGAGGGACTGACATGATAGGACAGCAGGTAGGCATTTGCCTTGCATGTGGCTGACCTAGGTTGGATCCCTGGCACCTCATATAGTTCCCTGAGCCCCACCAGAAGTGATCCCGAATCCCGGGCATGATCCCAAATCTCAGATCCCAGAGTCAGTCCTGAGCACTTCTGGTTGTGGCCTCCAAACAAAATTAAATTAAAAATTAAGTCACTAATCTTTTACTTACTTATTTATTTATTTACTGTGTCTGGCATATCAAATACGTCACGGGGAGCTTGCCAGGCTCTGCCGTGTGGGCGAGATACTCTCGGTAGCTTGCCGGGCTCTCCGAGCGGAGGAATCGAACTCGGGTCGGCCATGTTGGCTGCATGCAAGGCAAACGCCCTACCGCTGTGCTATCGCTCCAGCTGATTTTTAGGTCACACCTGGTGATGCACAGGGATTACTCCTGGCTCATGCACTCAGGAATTACTCCTGGTGGTGCTCAGGGGACCATATGGGATGGTGGGAATCGAACCCAAGTCAGCAGCGTGCAAGGCAAATGCCCTACTTGCTATGCTATCACTCCAGCCCTATCACTGATCTTTCAAAAAATGAGTTCAGTGACGTCCTCCCTGTTCCATTTGTCCAAGAACTCTCTCAATATCCAAATATGATGAGAGATGTCAAAGTACAGCTTCCAAAACTCACTCAATTCCCATATCAGCCGGACAATGGGTACAGGGTAGGCTTCCCCAGTGCTTCTGATCTATCTCTGGCATCACTGCTTCATAGTACCTGACTGGTACTCTCTAGGCCATACCAACTGACTGTGCGGATTCTTCTGACCCTGCCATTCCTGTTTGCAGTTCCTAGTTTTGTCAGAGAGCCCCAGTTGTATCAATTCTCACCCGTAAGGAAGTTGGGTGCCCAATATTTCTTATATAGTTGAGGAACATTGCTTTTTGCTGACAAGGGCTTCTTAGCTATTTAGAACATCATACACTGGCTTTACAATACTGGCAGATGGCCCATGCGCGGTCAGGGAGATGTTTACCATGTCTGATCTGTGTACCAGACTAGACCACATGATCTCCCAAGCCCTAATTACAGGCTAGCAGACTGACATTCCCTATTCTTGCCTCACAAGTGAGGTTGCCATGAGGAATGACAAATGTTTACAACAATGATGTTGTAGGTGACATACTTCTTCTTTATACTTTTCCATATGTCCTACAATTTTATAATCATTGATTACATATAATAAGAAAATAATTTTAAATCAATGTTTTACACTGTATATTTCCTTTTTTGGTTTTTTTGAACTCTCTCTATTTGGTAGTACTTTCCCTTATGGTGAGGACAGAAAGGGAATGCACAGATGCATGATGTTTTTAACTTTTTGTTTTTTCTGGGGTATATCATGAGAGTTCAACATACTCACATTCTCCTAAATTCACAGATGAATCAATGGGGCTGAGAGATGAGACAAGATCTCACAAATGCCATGCATTTAAGTTAATTAAGTGAAGTTAACCCAGCAATTAGGATATATTCATATACATATTTATTTACTTGGAGAAACTATAAGGAGAAGTTTTATGTTGTGATTTGTGGGAAATTCAGAATCCCTGTGTCCATAAAGCAGAATGAACTGTAGCTAAATAGTAAGTTGGATTTGGAAGTAAGCCCATCTACTGGATGTGTAAACATTGGTAAAAAAAGTAAGTAACTTAAACTCTCTTTGTTTCAGATTTAAAGTTAGCAAATGAGAACAAGAAGAGAGGTGGACCTATTTTTTTAATATAAGCAATATTGAATCTATTTGTATTTGCAAAGAATTTGAAGAGTTTCTTGGATGTAGTAAGCACTAAAATAATACTTATGCAATAAAAATGTCAAGAGGGGTCAGAAAGATGGCAGAGAGGTAGAGTGTTTGCCCTGTATGAGGCGAACTAATGTTTGATCCCCAGCATCTTGTATGGGAAGCATCATCTCCAGGAATGATCCTTGAGTGCAGAGCCAGAAGCAAGCCCTGAACATCACTGGGTGTCTCCCTACCCCTCTCACCACCACCACCACCAGAGATGTCTTACATTTTACTGGCTTAAAACTTGACTGACTGCTTATCTCATAATGGTGGAATAGCTTGGATAGAACAAACAACACACAGGTTAAAGTTTTAAATATTAAGTGAAACACATGCTAGAGGAGAAGGCAGCTCAGATAGAGAAGGGAGCACCAAATAAAGGGTGTTGGGAGAATCCTCCCAGGATGGGAGATGCATGTTGAAAGTAGACTATAGACTGAACTTGATTGCCACTCAATGCCTCTTTTGCAAACCACAGCACTCAAAAGGAGAGAGAGAACAAAAGGGAATGTCCTGCCACAGAGGGGAAATGGGGGGGTGGAAGGGATACTGGGATCAGTGGTGGTGGAGAATGGGCACTGGTGGAGGGATGGGTACCTGATCACTGTGTAACTGAAACCCAAGCACAAAAATTTATAAGTCTACAACTGTACCTCATGGTGTTTCACTAATAAAAATTAAAATAAATAAATAAATAAATATTAAGTGAAATTATATAGGAAGAAATCCCATGTAGAGAACAACCCAAACCAGGTTGAAACTGGAAGTTTATTCTGGAAAAACAGGAATTGCACCAAATTAAACTGGGAGATTTGTTGTATCTTGTCTGAAGACAAGATTATCAGCACAACTGCCCAAGGCAGCAAGCACAGAGTGTTTCTGCTTGGAAAATTGAGTCCAGAGTTCAGGATTTGAAGAATAATTTGAAAGTTAGAGAGGAAAATCTGGAAAAACGAGTCTCTTAGGTCAGGGAATGGACTTATGACTGCTGATAACTTTTTTTAGGGGTGTGGCATTTCAGTCGTACCTATTGGTGTGCAGTGATCATTCCTGGCAGGCTTGGGGACCATATGAGGTGGTGGGAATTGAACAGGGGTTAGCCACATGCACGACCAGTGCCCTAGTCACTGCACTCATGCCCCTCCCTTGCTGACTTTATATGAGATTGAGTAACTGCCAGAGACTGAGGCCTGGGGGTGGGAGTGGGGGCATGGGGACCCTCACAATTCCGTGTGTTTTACTTCTAAAAACAAACCAGATTTCCAAAGCAAAGATCTGGATAAAATGGCTCACTTGGGCCAGAGAAAGGAAAAAATATTCCTGGTGAATTGCTGGTGGAGAAAGAGTAAGCACCTGGAAAACTCCCAAGACAAAAGCCCCATGCTCCTTAGTTTAAACAAGAAAAAATGGGGGGAAATAATTGCTCAGGGTCCTCAAAACAGAAGGCATGGCAGTTAGACAGCTCTTGTCTATCCCAGTTACCTGTTGATTATAAGGATAATGGACAGTGGTAATGGAAACAAAGGACTTGAGAACAGGTCTTAAGCTGGGATCTTGCCACTTGGGGAGGCAGGGGTATAGGACAAGGAAGGGAACACTACAATATTGGTGGCTGGAAGTGTTCTACCCAGATGAAAAGAGGGATCTGAATAATGGTAAAGTGTCATGCAGCAACCCCTGCCAGAGTTGTACTGTAAGCCACAGTGCCAAAAGTTATTTTTAAAAATTGGGCAGGGGGTTTATCTTTGAAGCAAACTGGTGGGTGGGAGAGAAATGAGTGTGGTGAGACAATTGGTGGAGAGAAGTGGACATACGCCTGTAAAGGGGTTTATGTTGGGACATTGTACACCTAAAATTGTAGGTCAATTGTAGGCCAATCATGAATAACTTCATAATTAGAATTTGCAACAAGAGACTCCTCGAAACAAGAAGTGTGGGGGGAAAGGTTCCTATAAAACAGCAATGTGTGACACTCAGAGCTACAGATGTCCTAAGTTCACCAAGAGAATTAGCAAGTCTCACAATGGAGACGTTACTGGTGCCCGGTCCAGCAAATCGATGAACAACAGAAGGACAATGCTAAAGTTTTATCAAAAAGTTTGACTTCTTCATGAAATTTACATACAAGTGGTACAATATGGAAAGTATCATGCTAAGCGAAATGAGTCAGAAAGAGAGGGATAGACATAGAAAGATTGCATTCATCTGGGGGATATAAAGTAACAAAGTATGAGATTAATACCCAAGAATAGCTGAGATCAGCACCAGGAGGATTACTCCATAACTTAGAGGCCAGCCGGGTATCCTAGAGGAAAGGGCAGTTCAGATAGAGAAGGGAGCACCAAATAAAGTATGTTTGGAGGATCCTCCCAGGAGGGGAGATGCATGTCGAAAGTAGACTATGGACTGAACATGTTTGCCACTCAATGCCTCTTTTGCAGACCACAACACCCAAAAGGAGAGAGAGAACATAGGGGATTGCCCTGCCACAGAGACAGGGGGGATGGGGGGATGGGGGTGGGAGGGATATTATCCATGGTGGTGGAAAATGGGCACTGGTGGAGGGATGGGTATCTGATCATTGTATAATTGAAACCAAAGCACAAAAAATTGTAAATCTACAACTTTAAAAAAAATAAAATAAAATAAAGGGGGAAAAAAATGAAAAAAAAAAAGTTTGACTTCTTCTGTCTGTTTTTTTGTTTGTTTTTTATGTGCCTTTTGACCATTTGTATTTATTTATTTATTTATTTTTATTAGTGAGACATCATGAGGTACAATTGTCTGTTTGTTTTTAAAGTCACATCTAGCAGTGTTCAGGGCTTACTCCTGGATCTATGCTCAGGATTCACTTCTGGCAGGGCTCAGGGAACCATATGTGGCTTTGAAGATAATTATAATATGGCTATTAAAACATACTTACTATTATTATAAAAATAAGAAAATAAATAGAACATGACAGTTTTTTTGTCGCTTAATGTCCTACTCACTTGTATTTACATGGCATAGAGGTGTACTCAGTATATTTTGCCCTAGTTCCATCATACAGATGAATATGAAAAATGAGGAATCACTTTGTATACTAGATGTATACTAGATGTGTACACTAGGTGTATAGTGCTCATGATTAAATATAAATCTAAGAGTTCTTAAATTCATAATAAAATTGTTCTATACTACGTAAAAAATTATAGTTTAAAAACCATAAGAGAGTGCCAAAGAGTGACTTGAAAGGTCGGAGTCCAGGACAAGAGATAGTACAGTACAGTAGGCAGGACACTAGCCTGAATGCAGCAGACTCAGTTGAATCCTGAGCACCACATAAAATCTCCCAAGCCCACTAGGAATGAGTCCTGAGCACAGAGTCAGGAGTGAGCCCTGAGCACCACCGGATGTGACCGAAAACCCCAAACATAAAAGAATACCGAGCACTGTCTAATGGCTCCTGAAATTTTAGCCCCCCAGCACTACCAGTGAATACCCCAGTGAATACTACCAGTGAAGAGAAGCAGTCATAAGACTCTAAGAAGCCATGATAAGAATGATAGCAGCAGTCTTGTCAGTAACCATACAGCCAAGAAGAGTGTGAAATAAAATATTCACAGACGTAAGTGAACAGAAAATACCAATCTAAAACCCCCTATACAGTAAATTTGTCCTTCAAAAGTAAAAGGAAAATTTTACTTTATCCGAATAATAAAACTGAAGAATCATCAATAATAGACCTCTCCTCCAAGAACCTATAAGGAAGTTCTTTAGAGAAAAAGGAAAACACGAGGGTCAGAAATTCAAATCCACATAAAATAAAATGCAATTTCCTGTCTTCCTTATTCTTCATTGATCTGAGAGTTGACTGTTCAATATAATCTTTGTACAATATTGTGTGATTATGACCTGGAGAAGTAAAATGAGTGACATGAACTTTATAAACAATGGGAGGGAGGTCTTAGGAGTATCCTTATAAGCTATCTGCTCTATCTGTGAAGTTATTTAAAAGCAGTTTGATGATCTATCAATGTATATTGGTAACTCTAGACAACCACTGAAAATAAGGGAAAGAACTAGAACTGACTTGCTGAGAGAGAAAGTAAAGAGAATAGGCTCATAGGCTGCCCGAGCCCATGTGCTGCTTGCGCCTACGTGGCCCAGCACATGTGGCGCCCAAGAACATATGTCACCCGCATCTCCCTTCTTGAGATGTGGACTTTCATGCTTTGGCGTCTAATGCTGGGATGTGTGTAGGGGCTCTCTCCGCCCTTGGAGAAGCCCGAGTTCTCTCTTGAGCACGTTACTGTCTCTCTTACTCTCCCCTCCTTCATACCTTCAAAAACCCTCCAAATAAAATCTATTTGCTGAGAGAGAGAGAGAGAGAAAGAGAGAGAGAGAGAGAATAATGTGAAGTATTTCATCAAAACCAGAAGTAGGAAAAGAAAAGATTGATTTTTTAGGTTAGAACTAAGAATAAGTATGATGAATATGAAATAGTTATATGTTTTATATTAGTTTATATTAGTTTCAGTATCTTAAGGTCACTTTAAATATGAATTTCTTCATTCATCTAGTGAATGACAGTGTGGGATAGAGACATTATTCAAAGGACTGGAATGCGTGGTTTGCTTAAAGGAGGGTAAGTTTCCATCCCTGAAACCTCGTGGTCTCCTGAGTGCTGCCAGGTATGGTTCAAAAACAGAACCAAAAACATTACATACTTTTCTTACTAGATAAAAACACAAAACACACAACTAGATGTTATCTACAGAAATTCAGTTTATATATTAAAGCACAGACTGGTTGGAAAATAAAAGATGTAGAAAGGCATGTACAATACTAATGCTAATGAAAGGAAAGTTGGAATAAACTTATATAAAGATAATCATATATTATAGAACTTGAGAGACAGTGTAGTGGCTAGGGCACTTGCCTTGCATGCAGCTGAATCTGGGTGTATTAATCCCCCCTGACATCACATACAGTCTTCCAAGCTTTACCAGGAGTGATTCCTGAATGAAGAACCAGTAATAAGAACTGAATGCCACCAGGGGATTCCCAAAGCAAAACAATTAAAAATCACACTGCATTGGGTTAAGTATAGTGGTAAGGCACTTGCTTTGCACATCGCCAACCCAGGTTTTATCTACAGCTCCCTATATGGTTCCCTGAGTCCTGCTAGGAATGATCTCTGAGCATAAGGCCAAGAGAAAGCTCTAAGCACTGCAGAATGTGCCTCCTCCCCCAAAGCCATTTATCATATTAAAAACTATATATTATATTTTCAGACAAAACTGACTTAAAAACAAGAAAAAGTAGATGACAAGGACCTTACACAACAGTAAGCTGGTCAATAATCGAAGACGTAGCAACACCTAGTATACCAATAGCAGATAATTAAGAATTTTTCCACTCTAAAGCTGTTTGGGCCTCCTAGAATTCATCAGGAACCATGTGATCTTCCCTGTTTGTGGTTCTGTGCTTTCTGACTCATGGAAACTGATCTCAGCAAAATTCTGTACCTTACCCATCTCTCCAGAATTTGTCCTGAAGTTTCAGTTCTTCAATGCAACCAAAATAAAAAAAAAAGATGCTCATTGTTTTTCCTAGCATTGTTTCTTATCACAGAATGTATAATGCTTCCCTCCCTCCCTCCCTCCCTTCCTTCCTTCCTTCCTTCCTTCCTTCCTTCCTTCCTTCCTTCCTTCATTCCTCCCTCCCTCCCTCCCCCCCTCCCTCCTTCCCTCCCTCCCTTCCTCTCTCCCTCCCTCCTTCCCTCTCTCTCTATCTCTCTTTCTTTCTTTCTTTCTTTCTTTCTTTCTTTCTTTCTTTCTCTCTCTCTTTCTTCTTTCTTTCTTTCTTTCTCTCTCTCTCTTTCCTTCTTTCTTTCTTTCTTTCTTTCTTCTTTTCTTTTTTCTTTCTTTCTTATTGGATCTCCATGAGGTACAAAGTTATTCACAATTCAGTTTTAGGTGTAATATGTTCCATCACCCATCCCTCTACCATGTCCACTACGCTCCACTAATGTCCCCAGATTCCTTCCTGCCCCCCATCCTGCCTTTATGCAGACTTTTTTCTTTTCCTCTTAGGCACTGTGGCTTACAATGCTGTTACCAATAGTGTATCATGCATACCGTTTGCCTCCTTTCAGCACCCAGTCCTTGTTCAGAATGACCACTTTCCTCTATCATTATCATAGTGGTTCTTGATCTGAACTATCTCCCCTCACTGCTGACTAGCAAGCTTTCTACTCAGGACCAGTTCTCCTACTCTACACTTCTATTGCCTTCAGGAGTCAGTTACTCCCCTAACATGCTCATTCTCATTCCCGACTATGAGTGTCATCTTTCTGTCTGTCCTCCCTCTCACTCACTTCCTCAGCATGAAGAGAGTGAAGGCTTTCTACCCCTTTACATCTCAGAACTGAAATCATAAGCTTCAATCCATAAACTATTTTTCACTGATTTTATTTCCTTATTTTTATTTCCTTACAATTTATTTATTTAAAGAAGGCCTTTGATTCTGTTGAGATGGAAGCGGTCATAGAAGCCCTAGCCAATCAGGGCGTACAAACTCAATACATCAGGATCCTTCGTGAGCTCTATTGCGGATTCACTACCAAGATCTCACCATTCTACAAAGAAGTAATCATCCATATCAAGAGAGGGGTTCGGCAGGGTGATACCATTTCACCAAAACTCTTCAGTGCCACCCTCGAGAACATCATGCGACGACTAGAATGGGAAAACATGGGAGTGAAGATAGATGGTCGGCAACTACACCACCTCCGCTTTGCTGATGACATCGTTCTAATAACACCAAACATCAACCAAGCGGCACAAATGCTGAACGACTTTGACCGTGAATGTGGAAAGGTCGGACTACAGCTGAATCTTGCGAAGACAATGTTTATGAGAAACAGCCTTGTTCCTGACGCTCCATTCGCTCTCAACGGAACCACCATCTCCGAATGCAACAGTTATATATACCTAGGTCGAGAAATCAACATGATGAATGACCTGGCACCTGAGTTGCGCAGGAGGAAGAGAGCAGCTTGGAATGCCTTCAAGAGCATTGAAGAAATAACTAAAAGGACAAAGAACCTCCAGCTACGAGCACATCTCTTTGATTCCACTATTCTTCCTGCATTAACATATGCCTCAGAGACCTGGACCCTACGAAAACAGGATGAGAACACTATTCGGGTCTCTCAAAGAGGAATCGAAAGAACTATGCTTGGAATATCACGATTCACTCAAATGAGAGATAGAATCCGGAGTTCTGATCTTCGTCAACACTCAAGAATCAGGGATGCTGTCTCATTTGCCAAGACATCAAAAATCAGATGGGCTGGACACGTAATGAGGTTTACAGACAACTGCTGGACTAGAGCCATTACTGATTGGATTCCACGAGACATCAAAAGATCACGTGGACGCCCACCTATAAGATGGTCAGACTTCTTTGTCAAGACCCTAAATGATCGGTTTGAGGCTCTACATGTTCCTAAAACGAACAGATACCATTGGGCTACGCTAGCACGCAACCGGGATGAATGGAGACGTTACTGTCACCCGCTCGAATAAATCGATGAATAACGGGGATTAAGTGATTAAGTGATTAAGTGATTACAATTTATTTATTGAAGAAAATGAGTCATTATTTTATGAATTGCTCACATTTGAAATGCACTGACTGCTCACCTGACCAATACAGTCAAGAGACTTAGAATCTGCTCATTGGGAATTACAGAGAGAGTACAGTGGTTTGGACAATTTCCTTGCACACAACTGATGTGAGTTGGATTCCAGGCACCATGTATGATCCCAGAGCACCAACGTGAATGATCTGAGTGCAGAACCAGGAGTAATCTCTGAGCACCACTAAGGGTGGCTGCAAACTGCCCCCTCACTAACAAAAAATTCTGCTGATTTCCTTCCTATGAGAAATTTTCACACATTCTCTTTGCTTTAATATTTTCTATAAAGCTAGTCTTGATTATATTCAGTTCAAATTAATGACATGACCATTTTATAGGGGTGTTGTGTAGTTCCATTAGGAAGCACATAATGTCAAGTTATTTCTTTTTGTGTCACATTAAGATTGGGCAGTAGGTTGCTGTTGTCAGCCTGATCCACTATTATAAAACTCACCATCAGCAATTCACCTAATGGTTTTAATAGCCATTGATGATCATGGCCTAAATCCATTATTTCATTAAGGGTTCAATGATGATATTCTAATTTTACCATTGCTTCCATATTTATTTGCTAAAATTATTTTAAAAGGTCTCACCCAAATTAGCAAGTTGGCACCCTGAAATGCTATTTATGCAGAAATGTGATTTAAGTGTTGTGTGCTCCATTTAATTTACTAATTTTTGGAATTAAGGATTGGTTCCAAAGCATCTTCCAAATGTGACTACGAGTTTTGTTTCAATAAGAACTAATGGATTTTAACATATTTGATATATTTCAATCCATTATCATTATTATTCTTGTTGATAATATTACCCAATCATTGGTAGGTAAAATTCCTTTCATATTGCCTCTTGTATCCATTTGATGAGAGCTTAGTTATGTCTAATAGTTTTCCCATCTTTCAGAATGACAAAATTTCTAGACACATTTTATGCATTTATTGACCCAGAATTAATAGAGATCATTTCTCCTAGATCAGATGATCTAGGGTTGGAGCGATAGCACAGCGGGTAGGGCGTCTGCCTTGCACGCAGCCAACATGGCCGACCCGAGTTCGATTCCTCCGCCCCTCTTGGAGAGCCCGGCAAGCTACCGAGAGTATTCGATATGCCAGACACAGTAACAACAAATCTCCAATGGAGACGTTACTGGGCCCGCTCGAGCAAATCGATGATCAACGGGAGGGCCTTTATTTCTCCTAGAACCCTAGATCCTACAACCTCTGCATGTGTAGTTCAGATCACACACAACAATGACTAGGCAGTTTGAAAAATCAGTGATGGTGGACTGCATTTTATTAACATTGCTGGTATCCTTTTAGTGTCTTCGACAATGTGTCAAATGTTTGCCTTAATCATACATCTTCACTATATCACTGTATCACTGTCATCCCGTTGTTTATCGATTTACTCAAGCAGGCACCAGTAACATTTCCATTCCTCCCAGCAATCCTTGCTTGCCTTTCCCAATGTTTGGAGACTCATTCAGGGCCAGGAGAATGAGACCTGTTATAGTTACTGTTTGGGGCATATCTAATACACCTAAGGGAGCTTGCCAGGCTATGCCCCTGTGGGAGGGATATTCTTGGTAGCTTGACAGGCTTTCTGAGAGGCATATGTGTATATTTCTCTCTATGATTTGTTGCTTACTGTCTGAACCCCCATGGTGTGGTAATTATGGAAAATGGGTAGGAAGCATCTTATGGTGTGTCTGGAAAGCAGTCTGGAGTGTGACAGAGGTTGAGTAGTGTAGGTCAGCTGCCAGGGCTGGGTCCCTTGGGGCGGGGAGGGCTCTCACTTGCCCCCCTCTGGAGCGCCCCGAGTGAAAACAGCCTAGCGTGGAGTCCGGTGGTATGGTTATGGGAGCCTCTTTTTATGCTCCCTTCAGGGAGAAGCAGCCATGAATTCTGGAGGGTGGCTGATGAGCAGATTATCTGGCCCCAGCAGCGGGTAGCTTATGAGTGTGACCCCTGGGTCACCAGAGACTGGGAAAAGCAGTCAGAGGATCTCTACTCTCACTCCTGTTGGGTCCAGAGTCCAAGGTCGCAAATTTCCTCATTACCTGGGTTCCATGGAACTTCATTCATGCGTGAGCACCAGGAAAGCAGCCTGGAGTAATGGCGGCAGGTGGGTTAATATGTGTTAATACAAATTATTTATGTAGATTACAAGCGAAATGTCTCACTGAACAATCTATTTGCTTTCAGTCATATAATTCTCACATCTAGTCCACCAAAGTTATTGTTTTCTCTCCGAAAATGTACTTGGTCTTCTCAGTTTCTGGTTACCATTTATTTAGATACCATATTTAGGTATTTAGAGAGCATTGTTCATGCCTTCATAATATAAACTCTAATTATTCCACAATCTTTGTGATTCTTAAACCTCATCCATTCTCCATAACTCCCACTTCTTTTGGATTTGATGCCCATCATTGGATTGGATCAAATTCCACCCATGTTCCCAACACTCATCTCTTGTCGATAGATGCGTAAAATTTCCCAAGTTCAGAAGATTTCTACTATATTTAATTTCCTTGTTCTCAGACATTGTGACACTAATTCTAAAAGAAATAGACATGGCATAGTCTAATTGTGTCCCCAGTTTTCCTCCCCCACCTGCCTCTATGACAGGAGTTTTTTCCTTCTCCCTTCCAGTTAGGCACTGTAGCACTGTAGCACTGTCCTCCCATTGTTCATCGATTTGCTCGAGTGGGCACCAGTAACGTCTCCATCGTGAGACTTGTTACTGTTTTTGGCATATTGAATACTCCACAGGAAGCTTGCCAGGATCTGCCATGTGGGCAGATAATTCTCGGCAGCTTGCCGGCTTCTCTGAGAAGGATGGAGGAATCGAACCCAGGTTGGTTGCATGCAAGGCAAACTCCCTACCCACTGTGCTATCTCTCCAGTTAGGCACTGTGGTTTACAATCCTGTTACTTATTTGATAGCATGCATGTACTTCACCTCCTTTCAACATCTAGCCCTAGTTTTCTGAAGAAGTTTTGACATATCAAGGAAAGTCACATCCAAGCAGGATATTGAATATGGGAAATGATATCTAAGGAAAACAAAAATGTAGAAATTCAAAATCTCCTTCAGATGGGATAATGTTCCTTTTACTGTATGAGAGAAAGTTACACAGAAGAGTGATTCAAATGGAAAAAAAAACAAAATCCTGATAACCTCTCAGTATCTGCATTGCAAACCATCATGCCCAAAAGTAGCGAGAGAGAGAGAGAGAGAGAGAGAGAGAGAGAGAGAGAGAGAGAGAGAGAGAGAGAGAGTATGGGGACTATTGTCTGCCATGGAGGCAGGGGGGAGAGTGGTAAAAGGGGGGTATGCTGGGGAGGTTGGTGGTGGGGAGTGTGCACTGGTGGAGGGATGGGTGTTTGCTCATTGTGTGATTGTAACCCAAACATGAAAGCTTGTAACTATCTAACAGTGATTCAATAAAATTTTTTAAAAAGAAAGAAAAAAATTCCACTTAAAAAAAAAAGAGAGAAAGAAAGGAAAAAAATCCTGGAATGGTGTCACAGGTCTGTCTTCAGCTCTTTAGCTGCAGGGCATATGGCCTTGGGGAGAATATTCCATATGAGTTTCCTCAATGTCAGCAAAGGCTTGGGCTAACAGCACTGCTACTTATCAGCCCTACAGCACTGTGAATGTTCTGGATCTCTGACATTACTAAGCGTGAGGAACACCCCAGGCACTATCACAATCAAAACTGTCCTCCCAAATACTTATACCTTGACTTTTCCCTTTTTCCTTTTGAATGACCATCCCTCCCTTTCTCTTCCCTCTTTTGATGCTGATTTTATGTCACATACATGCCTGGTTGTCGTCTTTACACATTTTGGTGGTGGTACTTGCCTGGAATCACATATCAGACTTTAGTGCTCACACAGCCACTTTTGCTTGCTGGGGCTATGCTTATAGAGAGGTCCCATGCTCATTTAGTCTTGTTCATTTGAGGGGAGGGAGAGGTTAGGCCACACCCTGGTGTGCTCAGGGTTTGATCCTGGTTCTGTGCTCCTGGTAGGGCTTCTGTGTCCCAAGGATTAAGCTGGGCTCAGCCACCTGCAAGGAATGGTTTAGGAACTCTTGGCCTAAAGCAAGTCAGGAGTTTCAGTCACTGACTCACTTATCAACCCTCCTCCCAGTTGAGTTTTCATGTTCTTTTCTGTACTATCATTCTACAAAGACAAGATGTCTCCATTTGAGCAGGCTTTTGTTTTTTCTTGTTTGCATTTTGAAGACCACTGTTACTTTTACTTGTTTTTGAGAAAGATTCTTAGGAGACTCAGGCAATTAAGTCACTATTTTATCTTTATGTGAATCTTTCTTATCATTTGGACCCTGTCAGGCTATCTGAAATCTCATTATTAGATTTTTGTTTTATATTATTCAAGTGCAGTTGTAAGAGAGTTAGGTAAATCCAAGTAAATCCAAGAGTTCTATTTTTACTTTGCCATAAATAGATGTTAAATTGATCTTGAGGTCACTCACTCACTTCAGAGTTGCCAAGATTTTTAATTTGAGTTGAAACATTTACATTCTGAAACTTTTGACTATTCAGTAGCTGCTTCTAAGACTCAAATTAATTGTATTACTAAAGTTTAGTTGTTTGTTGTAAATAAATAAGTAAAGAAAAAGTACTACTC
This sequence comes from Sorex fumeus, assembly GCF_029834395.1. Classification (NCBI taxonomy): domain Eukaryota; kingdom Metazoa; phylum Chordata; class Mammalia; order Eulipotyphla; family Soricidae; genus Sorex; species Sorex fumeus. The sequence continues at coordinate 10,376,736 of NW_026606086.1, read as the reverse complement.
TGTATGTGAATGAGGTTAAAACTAGAAAATTCTTGATGAATTTTTAGGAATGAAGGCACTTCACTCCGTCCCTCTCAGAGATCCCAGCAAGCTACTGAGCGTATCTCACCCGCACGGTTACCTGTGACGTATTCAATATGCCAAACACAGTAACAACAGGTCTCATGATGGAGACGTTACTGGGTCCGCTCAAGCAAATCGATGAACAGGAGGACTGTGACCATGACCGTGAAGGCATTTCCATCCTAGAAGGAAAGTTATAGATAGTAAGTACGGTTCATGTAACAGCTAAAAGAAACTTGCAGTGATATTATTTGATGTAGGCATCATCCTGATCAGTTTAGGGGACCATATGAGGTGCCAGGGATTGAACCCAGGTTGGCCATTTGCAAAGGCAATCGTGTTAACCACTATGTTATCTCTCAGCTCCTATTTATTTCCACTTTTAAATCTTCAATTTATTTTGAATTTACTTTGGTAAGATCTGATCTACCCTTAATATTTTAAAATATATGCTTAAACTGGTAATACAAATTTTATTCAATTTGTTATTAAAAATTCAATTTGTTATTAAAATTATTAAATAGCTACTGGGTACAAACACTTTGGCTATGTAGCAGTAAAAGAATCTGTGTCTGGGAATTATCATGGCACAATAAACAAACAAATGTATACCTAGATACAATTTTGATGTGTACCAAAAGGAGCAAAAATGGATGGTCAAAGACTTAACAAGGAGGAAAATGATGGAAGTGGAAACCTCCACCAAACAGGACACAGGTGAAGTGGCGGACATTGAAGAGACAGGGAATGTGGAAGGGTGGGTGAGAACAAGCAAACCAAAGTGATTCACACCATTTCTGAGAAAGAGAAGTTCCTAACTGATGAGAAGCTTATATTACCTCCAGAGTGAGCTGGATTGAGTTTAACAGACCAAGACATGAAAGGGAATCCAAAGAAATAACTGCTTAAGAAGAAACCGAGGGTTCATCTCAAAATGACATCACACAAAATTGCCAAAAGCAATCACTGCAAAGCCAAGAACCAATAATGTTGCAGATCTGGTTTCTGTTACTAGTGCATCTTCTTCTCTCAATGTATCTGCTCAAATAGTACATATCAGATCTCCTTGTATTGCAGATCTCAGAGTGTGTTGGGGTTGGCAGGAGCACGGGGGCGGGGGGATGGTTATTTTTAGGACAGAAATCACAAAGAAGTAAATTAGTACTAGAACAGTTTTTCTAGCAAAAGGGCTTTTACTCTAGCAAGAGAGAGACAATCATGGGACAGACCTCCCTAGTGGGATCCCAGGAGAGAACTTCACCAGCTTTTTAATTGTAACCCAAAAAGAAAAAAGATGAATAGAGGCATCAGAGTATGTTCAGGAAGCTCTCTTATACCTGTGTCATTTTCTTTGTTTCTCCTCATCATATATGCCAGAAGTGGCATCTAAGAGGGGTAGATTTTATGATGATAACAAAAAAAAAGAACATGTGAGCATAGCCAGGGGCTAGAATCTCCTGAAAAGCCCAGGCAGGAGTCAAAAAAAAAAAAACAACAAAACAACAACAACAACAACAACAAAAACTCCTGGTGCCTTTTGAGATAGCTGGCCGGACATAATCTGTCTTTCTGGTCTGTGCTATTTCCTGGCTGGCAGCAAAAGCCTGAATCCTGACAGTTCCCATTCCCTGAAGGTGCTAGAAGCACTTTTCAAACGTATGACACTGTTGCTATTACAAACTCAAGTTCAGTTCTATTTCTTGAAATGATTTTCTCAAGAAGTGGAGGAAATTGTGGGTCTCAACTATTGCCTCGACCCTTTCTCAGATGTTAACCTGATTAAGTTCTGGGATCCAATCTTCCCTCTATTCTAGAAACTTCATTTGCTGATGATTAAAGTAAGTGGTGCATTAGCATAGAACAGTTGAGCTAAATTCACAAGAAGATGACAAAATTTTTTTTTTCCTTAAACTTTTATTAGTGAAGCACCATGAGGTACAGTTGTAGACTTACAAATTTTTGTGCTTGGGTTTCAGTTATACAATGATCGAATACCCATCCCTCCACCAGTGCCCATTCTCCACCACCAACAGTCCCAGTATCCCTCCCACCCCCCCTTCTCCCCATCCCCCACCCCACCCTACCACTGTGGCAGGGCATTCCCTTTTGTTATCTCTCTCCTTTTGAGTGCTGTGGTTTGCAAAAGAGATATTGAGTGGCAAGATGACAAAATTTAACTCTACCTGGTTCATTTATTTTTCCAACATTGTCTCAGGACAAACATAGAACATTTCAACTCTCTTACTGTGAAATAGAACATAGAAAATAAGTTTGGTCACTGTTGTAGAATCCACTTCAAATAATTGCTTTTGTATCTACATTTCTAAGATCTAGAATTTTATTTCGTATCAGATATTTTGCTGTCCGTTTTTCTTTTGTTTTTATCAAACAAAAGGCATAATCTCTGAACTCAGAGACAGAGTAAACCCTAAACACCACCAGGTGCAGATCCAAAACAAAAGTCATTCTTCTTTCTTCATTGTCACTGTCACTTCTACACAAAACACCACACACACACACACACACACACACACACATGCACACACACGTGCATACACTCACACACACACGCATGCGCACACACACACCTAATTTTATTTATGTTTTGTTTTTTGGACTATACCCATCTGTTACCTTTGGCAATGCCCAGAGGTAATTCCTGGTGTGACTGGGGAACCATTACATTACCTCTTGCACTATTTCTCCAGTCCATTAATTTTCTTTTTTTTTTTTCTTTTTGGGTCATACCCAGCGATGCTCAGGGGTTACTTCTGACTCTTCACTCAGGAATTACTCCTAGAGGTGCTTGGAGAACCATATGGGATGCCAGAGATCAAATCCAGATCAGCCACATGCAAGGCAAATGCCCTACCCGCTGTGCTATTGCTCTGCCCCTAATCCATTAATTTTCATTTAATAATATTTCTCCAAATATATGAATGTAAAACCACTGTGTTTGATTTGGTAAGTAAAAAATTCAAGGTATCACTTACATTTACAAGAAGACAAATTTTTGTTTAGATGACACTATGGGCTGGAGCGATAGAACAGCCGGGTAGGACATTTGCTTTGCATGAGGCCGACCCAGGTTCAATTCCTCCATCCCTCTTGGAGAGCCCTGCAAGCTACCGAGAGTATCCCACCCGTATGGCAGAACCTGGCAAGCTTCCCGTGGTGTATTCGATATGCCAAACACAGTAACAAGTCTCACAATGGAGACGCTACTGGTGCCCACTCGAGCAAATGGATGAACAACAGGAGGACAGTGCTAGAGTGCTACAGATGACATTATAGATGTCTATAGATGTCACTCAGGCTTAGAAATTCATATAACTCAACATCTGTCTACAGCAGGACCTAAATCTTCACACATAAGATATGGAGTTGAAGCAAAACATTGAGCTTAAAGGTTGATGTCCTGAGGCTAGTTCTGCTATTAAAAAAAATGTACAACCTTGGGCTTGAGAGTTACTACAGCAAGTAAAGCCCTGCATATGGCCAGCCTCAGTTTGATCTCTGGAGCCATGGAAAGGGTTCCCAGTGTTCCACAACACTTGTGCACTGCCAGGTGTGACCCTAACACCTCCTCTAAAAAAACAAAAAAAGTTGTTCTAGTTTTGGTAACATTTAAAATTTTGGTGGTTAATGAACAAATTGGTAGTAAGGAATGGAAGGAACTGGCCCTGATGCCATATAATCTCATTAATGGCCACGATCCAGAGACTCAGAAGTAAATCTCTCAGAAGAGAGCACAAAACAATATGGCGGAGAGATTCCTCCAGGCCGAATGACTGGCTATCTCACCCTGGGCAACCTGTAGGGGGTCAGGTGAAATCCACCTGCCCCTGCCCCAACAGAGCCCACTGGCTGAAAACCTCTAGAACTCAATTGCTGCCATGCTCCCAGCTGATCTTCACAGGCTTGGATGAGCCTCACTCACGAGCAAATGCACCGAAAACCCAGGTATGCGGGACTTGTGACTAAAATCTCCAGGCTTTCTCAGAGTCAGGAATGGGCGACTTCCCCACCCCCCCCCCCCCCCCCCCCGCCCATCTCCCTGTATTTCCGGCAGCCTGGCAATCACATCCAGAAACTGCCTCTGACTACATACAATCTCATTAATGGCCATGATCCAGAGACTCAGAAACAAATATCTTAGAAGAGAGCAACACAAAATGATATACCAGAAAGATGCCCTCGGGCCCCAAAGTCACCATTCAGTTAAAAAGAAATTAAATTAACCCCAGCTGTATAACAGTATTTAAGATTTTAGACTTCCTGGAGTATGCAGCTGCAGTTGCAGACACATGACATTTCATTCTTATACAAGATAGCTCCTGAGTGAAATACAACCACCTTCACATACTTTCCTCTAAGGAAGTTTTTTGTATCCTTTTTAGTAGATCTCACCCGCATGGCAAAGCCTGGCAAGCTACCCGTGACGTATTCGATATGGCAAACACAGTAACAAGTCTCATGATAGAGTCGTTACTGGGCCCGCTCAAGTAAATCGATAAACAATGGGAGGACAGTACTACAGTGCTACTTATAACAAGCAAAACAAAATAAGTTATTTGGGTCCTGCTTTGGGGGCAGGATTTGGGGGTCGGGTAGAAACATTTGAAATATGGTGGTGGGTAGGTATAATGGTGGTGGTACTGGTATTGGAAAAAAAATGGAATATTAAACGTAACAAATTATTGTGAACAAGTTGATAAAAATTAAATTTAATTTAAATATAAAATAAATAAATGTTGGTGGTTAGAACTTTTGCTGAATAGCACTAAAATTAAAAATGCCCAAACTTCACTCCTCAGTGACTGATTAAAAAGACTCAGTTTCTACAAATATTGGCCATTGTCAAGTATAACCATGCTAAGCAGTGGCTGAAGCGATAGCACAGAGGTAGGGCATTTGCCTTGCATGCAGCAGACCCGGGTTCAAGTCCTCCACCCCTCTCGGAGAGCCCAGCAAGCTACTGAGAGTATCTCGCCCACACAGCAGAGCATGGCAAGCTCCCCGTGGTGTATTTCATATGCCAAACACAGTAACAACAAGTCTCACAATGGAGATGTTACTGGTGCCCACTCAAGCAAGTTGATGAACAATGGAAGGACAGTGCTACAGTGCTAACCATGCTAACAGTAAATGCTGAAAATCTTAATTCATATTGTTGGGTTTAGATGTAAGTGACAGAGACTCACTCCAGAACTTTTAGCAGAAAATTAACATAGTTAAGTATATTGTGAATACAACCAAGGAGAGAAGCTAATGATTACTGGGTTTATACAACTTTCGCTGCAGTGACTGTGCTGAGGGGTGCAAGGCCCTACTCAGGACTGTAGCTCGCTCCCCCTGCTGCTGCTATGTCTGAGTCTGATCTGCATTCTCATGCTGCAGCCACCAACCAATATATATCTTTTTTTTTTTTGCTTTTTGGGTCCCACTCAGCAATGCACAGGGGTTACTCCCGGTTGTGCTCAGGGGACCATATGGGATGCTGGGAATCGAACCTGGGTCTGCTGCGTGCAAGGCAAATGCCCTAGCTGCTATACTATTGCTCCAGCCCCATCCAATATAGATCTTAATTTGACCAATTTTAGCTAGTCTTCTTGCTCTGTTTGTCTGTCTGTCTGTCTCTGTCTCTGTCACTCTGTCTCTCTGTCTCTCTCTGTCTCTCTCTCTGTCTCTCTCTCTCTCTCCTCTCTATTTTCTCTCTCTTCTCCTACCTTCTCCTTTAAACACTAAAACCACAGATACCTTGAGGAAGAGATCTTGTTCCTCAGCGCATGAACTTCCCACTTTATTTGTAAAAGTCTACAAAATTGTGATTTTGTGTATGAATTTTCCCAAAGGGACTAGCTCATCTTAGAGGACTTGTTAGGTGTCCTCACTTTAAGCAGTCCCTAAACTTTAAGATTTTACAAATTAACAAAAATTTCAAAGAAAATTGAGGAAAACAAACATAAGGTTGACAATTTTAATTTTACCAAATAAAATCATCAAAGAATCAGATGAGATAGCCTTATAAAATGTAGAATAAAACTTATCAAATATTACTAAATTATGATATACCAAGGATTAATAAGCAGATTCTAAAAATACTTAGAAATAAAAGAAGAAGGGTCACTGCTTAGATTTATCATCAACTGTATGGATCAGCTCTTTACATTTGGTAGGAAAAATTATTTCAAATTAGGGGTTCCATGTCCTGCCAATGCGGCAAGGTAATGTAAGAATTTTTCATGCAGGCAAGAATTAGAAGATAAATCTCCCAAGGACTTTCTTCAAGTAATGACAAAGGTTATCTGTAGCAAAATTAAACAAAATGTTGTCTAAGAAAGGAAAATGTGAAACTCAGGAGATAAGGGGACAGGTAGTCAACAGAGACCACAAGGCATGTGGCCAATCCGTGCTGGAGAAACATAAAAGGAACCAGAAGAGTCTTTGGTACCTCTGGAAGTGGAACTCTGAAGTGAGTGGAGTTTTCCACCATCAGTGTGACTGAATTCCAAAACATTCACTGCCATATTTTTCTTTCTCTCTTTCTCTCTCTCTCTTTCTTTCTCTCTCTCCTTCCTTCCTTCCTTCCTCCCTCCCTCCCTCCCTCCCTCCCTCCCTCCCTCCCTCCCTCCCTCCCTCCCTCCCTTCCTTCCTTCCTTCCTTCCTTCCTTCCTTCCTTCCTTCTTTCTTATTGAATCACCATGAGAACAGTTACAAAGCTTTCAGGTTTAAGTCTCAGTCATACAATGATCAAACACCCTTCCCTTCACCAGTGCACATCAAACACACATCCCTTCACCACCAAGTACCCCAGTATACAACCCCGTCCCACCCCTCCCCCGACCTGTGTGGCGCACTGCCATATTAATGCTATTCTTCTACTCTGTCTTTAATGGATACACCTTAGATGAGTCTAGGACATGTACCTTTACCCTGACTTTAGGGTAACCTGCATATGAACATTTATTTAGGTAAGATAGTCCATCTTTATGGTAAACTGGATAAGAAAGACAAGTTCATCTTTAGGAAGCAGAAATTGGTCTTGTGAACTTAATCCTCCTTAGGAAAAGAGTTTCAAGAGCCTGAGAAATTCCAATGGAATTAATGACTATTATAATATAGAACTTGAAAGAGAGGAATTCTGTTTCTAATTTTTTTGACTCATGAGAATTAGCCATTATTACCATCATGTTCCTTGCCCCTCCGATTATGTTAAGTTCCTATTTCATTTGCTCAATTTTTAAAGCAAAATTACCCCTGATATTCAAACAACAAAAATCTGTAAATTTTTTTAAAAAATTTTGTATTGTTGCTAGGCTGGAGGAGCACAGTGGGTAGTGCACAGTGGGTAGTGCCTTGCATGCAGCCGACCAGGGCCAACCCCAGTTTGATTCCTCCGCTCCTCTCAGAGAGACCAGCAAGCTACTGAGAGTGCCCCGCCGCGCCCACATGGCAAAGCCCGGCAAGCTAACCATGACATATTTGATATGCCCAAAACAGTAACAAGTCTCACAATGGAGACGCTACTGGTGCCCACTCAAGCAAATCGATGAACAACGGGAGGACAGTGCTATACAGTATTATTGTGACACCTGGCACTGCTCCCGAAAAATTCGTACACAGAATCATGATTTTGTAAAAGAAAGTGGGAAGTTCTTGCCCTGAGGAATAAGATCTCTTCCTCAAATTATCTGTAGTTTTAGTGTTTAGAGGAGAGGGTAGGAGAAGAGAGAGGAAATAGAGAGGAGATGAGAGAGAGAGAGAGAGACAGACAGACAGACAGACAGACAGACAGACAACAGACAGACAGAGCCAGAAGACTAGCTAAAATTGGCCAAATTAAGATCTATATTGGGTGGGGCGGGATCAATAGTACAGCAGGTAGGGTGTTTGCCTTGCATTTGGCCATCCCGGGTTCGATTTCCAGCATCCCATATGGTCCCCAAGCACTTCCAGGAGTAATTCCTGAATGCAGAGCCAGGAGTAACCCCTGTGCATTGCTGAGTGTGACCCAAAAAGCAAAAAAAAAAATCTATATTGGTTGGTGAGTCCAACCAGGGCAGCTAATTGTTTACGTTGCAAAGAGTAGGAGTGCAAAGGACATATGATATAGATAAAACCACTCTTATGAGTTAGTCTTATTTAAGTCATTTGGGAACAATGATTCCTTGCAGAAAAATATTTCCTTCCTTCCTTCCTTCCTTCCTTCCTTCCTTCCTTCCTTCCTTCCTTCCATCCTTCCTTCCTTGCCCTGAGGTGCAGTGAAACTGAGGGTCTTAAGGATCCCACACCACTTATGGCAGAGTTCAGACAGGAGGAAGCCAATTTAGTGCTCTCCCCACAAAGACACCTTTCTGAAGACTCTTCGCAAAGTAAATTTGGGATGGGAGCAGAGGTCTTAAACTCGTCTAGGTCTTACCCCTACAGATTTAGAAGGGGTAAATGAGGGAACGCCTCTAGGAACTGGAGAGGGAGGTGTGACTTAACAGAGCTATTATACGCATGCCATCATTAATTATTATGCTTGCTTGGTTTGGGAGCCAAATCAAGCTTCTGATTAAACGAGGGAGGGAGAACAGTGCAACCAGAAATTCCAATAAGCTGTGAAGAGAATTTCTATAGTAAAAATGAGGTTATTAGCTGGAGCACCCCAGCCCACATGGGGAAGTAGGTTGGAACTTCCCAGATGAACCATTAACAGGAGATATAGATACGAAGGACGGTGAGGGAATTGTCAGCCAGAGATGTACACATTGAAAGCTCTGGGCCATGTGAGGTTTGACCTCAGAGGACACCAAAAATGTGTGTTTGATTTGCGTCTAGCCAAGGATCCTTGGTATCTGGGAAGCTGCTCTGTGTTGGCAGGATAGGTGGAAGATCTAGGAGTGGCTGGAACTGAATCCTTCCCATGTAAATGAGAACAGGCATTATATGATTTGAATTTCTTCACATAGGTTCAAATCCTATAGCAATCAGTCATCACAAAATGGCTTTTGATTTATTTTCTGGTAACTCCATTTGCCATTCCTTTAAGTTTTGTTGGAACAATCTGAAATAAATTTGTGTCTGCTAAGGGGGAAGGCTGGGGAGGGTGGGAGGGAACCTGGGGACATTGGTTGAGGGAGGGTCACACTGCGGGTGGAATATTGTATGTCTGAAAACGACGCGTTATGAACAATCTTTTTCATGGTGTTTTTGTTTTTGTTTAGGGCCATGCCTGCCAGTGCTCAGGGCTTCTTCCTGGCTCTGCACTCAGGAATCAAGTGTGGTGGTACTCCAGGATCATATGGGATTCAGAAGAGAGGAACCTGAATGGTTCCAGGCAAGCACCATTTTCACTGTACTAGCTCTTTGGTCCAAATCTCTGACTAAAAATTAAAGAGAAAGAAAGAAAAGAAAGAAAGAAAGAAAGAAAGAAAGAAAGAAAGAAAGAAAGAAAGAAAGAAGAGAGATGAAGGAAGGAAGGAGGGAAGGAAGGAAGGAAGGAAGGAAGGAAGGAAGAAGAAAAAGGGAAAGAAAGTAAAGAAAGAAGGAAAGAGGAAAGAAAGAGGAAGGAAGGAAGGAAGGAAGGAAGGAAGAAAATAGGAAAGAAAGTAAAGAAAGAAGGAAAGAAAGAAAGAGAGTGAGAAAGAGAGAGAGAGAAAGAGACAGAGAAAGAAAGAAAAGAATTTGGTGGTGACTGAAAACTCCCCTCCCTTGGTCTTTGGAATCCATGCCTTAATCGCCTGCAGGGTTTGGCTGGTAAAAATAATCAAATAATAAAAAGCCAAACATTCTGACTGTTTTTCTCTTTTTTTAGGGGGGCGATGGCAAGGGAGGTAGTGGGGGGCGGCGGTGCTCGGTACTCTGCACTCAGGCTCATTCCTGGCGGGCTCAGAGCACCTTAAGGTGTGGGGGAACCTTTGGGTCGGCAGGTGGAGGCAGATGCCCCATCCGCTGTGCAATTGCAGCGCGGGGGGAACCCACTTTTTTTTTTAAGGGACTCAGCTCTCCTGAGGTCCTCGAATTTCGGAGTCCCAGAACCTTTTCCTTCCCTTGGAGACTCTCCCGGCCGCGGAAGCAGGTTTTTGAAGGGAACGGCTGCTCCAGCCCAGCAGAAAGTGCTGGAAGTCCCCGCCCGGGGCCTCGGGGCTGCAGGCCGGCCGCAGGCGGGGGGAGGGCGCGGGCCGGCGGGTGCGCCCCGTCTGCGGGCGGCGGCGGCCGGCGGGAACCGGGCCGGCGGGCGGGCGGGGCGGGTCCAGGCGGCTCCGCGCTCCGGCCGGGCAGGTTCCGCTGCTCCGGGAGTCAGCGCTCCGCGACCCAGCAGGAGCAGGTGAGCGCGCGCCGCAGGGAGCCGACAGCCTCTCCCCGGGTCCCGGCCGTCGAGACCACCGGGACCCCGTGGGCCTTCCCCTAGAGGCCTTGGGCAGTTTGGGCCCGAACTTTCGGGGCCCCACTTGCCGCTCGACAGAGCCTCCCGACCCGCGCTGATAGGGAGAGGGAGAGGGGTGCAAAGAACCGAGCTCCGCGGGAGAGCGGCATGTGGTCGGGTCTTGGGGTCCAGGGCGGCCGGTGGTCGGGGCGCGGGTGCAGGGTGCCAGGACAAAACTCGGGAAAAAGGCGGAGAGCTTGGAACGCGGGCTCCGGGCCAGGGTTCTGCTTCCCCCGGCGTCCTCCGGATAGCGTTTCTGTGTGCATACCCGTTTTTTGGTTTGCATTCAGTATTTGTTTGCACAGTAGTATCTTCTGTTGGCACAGGTAAACTGTTAAGGCAGGTGCAGTCGCTGAGCTGCTCCGTGGCAAGCTCACATTTTTCTTCCTCCGCTTCGTCTTAGGCTAAAGCACTCAAGGTCACCTGCTGGAAACTCTAGCTATTTAATTTTATCCTGAAAAAAATTATTTATTTTGATTTGGCGGCCACATCCGGCAGTGCTTAAGGCTTACTCCTGGTTCTGCGGACTGAGGGGCTAGGGATGGATCGATTGCATACCAGGCAAGTGTCCTGTCACCCCGACCAAACTCTATTTTCAGGCCAAACCTGGAAAAAAAAAAGATTTAAAACCTTGGCTTTGTTTTTCAAATCCTCTTTCCTCAACACCCTTGGTATGACTCTTCCTCATTCTTAGGACTTAAGGACTCACTGGATCAAATAGAGGGAAATAAAAGCCACCACTTGCATCCCCATTTACTTGTGGTTAATGTGGTCTCCTGACTTGAGCCTTGTCCTTGTTTTAGCTCCTTCATTTCTGAAATGCACCGGGATGTTTTCTGTCAAGAATGCCAGGGGCTCAGGAAAGGTCCTTCAGTTTCCTAGTGAAGGGATGGTTAGCCTTCTGTAATGAAAAATAAAAAGGGGGAGGGGGTTGGAGACTCGCTTGAATTCCAGTTTTTCTAGTTCCTTGTTCCGTGTCTGTGTGTGTGCGGAAAGATGTTTCTTTTTCGAAATGGGAATTTTATCAATGAAATATCAACTTTTCCCTGTGCGTGAAAGGTGACAACAGACATCATATCTAGACATATAATGGTGTCAATTCCTTAGAAATCTGAGTTCTAATATGAAGCAACTTTATGGAACCCTGGTAACAGTGGTGCTGTGAATATTTTAAGGTTTCCAAATTGCTGAATTTAGATTATCTCAATGCCTTAATGCCTTGACAACTCATTTATTCAAGGTTGTTCATAACATGTGATGTTTTATTATATATAATAATAATTTTTTTGATGGGGCTACACCTGGCGGTGCTCAGGCCTTTCTCCTGACTCTGTGCTCAGAGATCACTCCTGGGAGTGTGGGGTACCATATGTGGCATGGTCCATCTAATGAGATAGATTCAATGCAAAACAAGTGCCTGAAACCCTATATTATCTGATTCCTATGAGACATGATAATATCAAACAGTGCATCTCTCTGGAGCCTTGTTTGGGTTTTTTTTTTTTTCCATGTCAGCAAAACCTGGATTTTCAATGCAGTTCTCCTCTAGTTTGCATTGGAAGCTGGGGGATGTTGGAATCAGGACTAAAGAATCTGCACATACAGCACCCACCTGGACAAAGTCTAAAGTCCCTGAACTTGTCCCTGCCTTTTTTTTTTTAATCTTCAAAATAAGGGGATTATTTTTGGTTCTTCATTCAAATTCCTTTGAATTCCTCCCCCCAAAGGAAAATTATCTTTTCTAGAAGTAGGTATCACAGATAAAGACCTGGGCTTCTTAATTTGCACTCCCCACACCTCCTCCCCTATTCCTAGCCCAATTTTTTGCTTTTGAGGGACTGGGAGCCATAGCTTTTGAGGGACTAAGAGCCATAGCTCCTAGGCGGTAGGGCGTTTGCCTTGCACGCGGCCCACCTGGGTTCAATTCCTCCGCCGCTCTCAAAGAGCCTGGAAAGCTACCAAGAGTATCCTGCCCACGGCAGAGCCTGGCAAGCTCCCCATGACATATTTGATATGCCAAAAACAATAACAACAAATCTCATAATGGGAGCATTACTGATGCCTGCTCGAGCAAATCATGAACAAGAGGAGGACAGTGCTACAATGTTATGGAATCAAATATTTGTTCTTGTTTGTTCAGAAAACTTTCACTGTTGCCAAAATGTTTTTGGACTCTCTCCCTCACACTTTAGGCCTCTAGGCTCTGAGGTATATTACTTCTGAAAATTTCTCTCCCCATCAGAAGTTCTTGCTTCCTGTCTTGGCCAGACCACACAGGACAGTGGTAAAGAACATAAGTTTTAGAGACTGGGGGAGTCAAACTCTGTTTTCTGGTTCTGATCTGGTCAAACTGCATATGTTCCCCAGGCCTCATTTTCTTCACATTTAGAATCACTGTATCACTGTCATCCCATTGTTCATCTATTTGCTTGAGCGGGTGCCAGTGACGTCTCCATTCGTCCTAGCCCTGAGATTTTAGCAGCCTCTCCTTACTCGTCTTTCCCAATGCTGCTGTATTGGAGACTCTTTCAGGGTCAGGGGAGTGAGACCCGTTATTGTTACTGTTTTTGGCATATCAAATATGCCACGGGTAGCTTGCCAGGCTCTGCCATGCCACATTTAGAGTGGAGAGGATAGTAATGCTGGGACCATAGCGATAGTACAGCAGACAGACTTTAGTTTGATCTCCAGAATTCCGTATGGTTCCCAAGCACTACCAAGGAGTAATTCCTAAGTGCGGAGCCAGGAGTAACCCCTGAACATTGCTGGGTTGCAGCCTATATGGAAACAAAGAACAATAGCAAAACAATAATGCCTATAGCAAGAGCATTCTATTACTTGTGCATGAGACTGTAATGAAGTAAATCACATAGTGAGAGCAGAACAGTATCTATGGTTTATTTTTCAACTCTGATTTTCTCTTCTTTTTAACTACCTTAACTCTAGCTCTGAAAAAAAAAGTAAAGTCCTTTGACATAGACATTTGAAAAATAAGCAAAAACTGGATGAGGAGAAAAAGGGAAAAAAGGAAGAGGGCAGTTGTTGACTTGATGCAATGAAACTGGTTAATTGAACTCATCAACCTCGTGGTTAACTGATAATGTGTGTCCTCTTAGTCACATAATCTGTGAGTTATGAGTACTCAGAAAGCGAGTATGATTTTGGTCTGCTAAAATGCAAATTTGAATTCACAGCAGCTGCCTTTGGTTCTTGGTGCAGATCTGAAAATCACATTGAAGATGACCATTGGTATATTGTCTTCTCTAAGGTCAGCAAAAAAGGACACTTGTGAAGCAATAGCATATTTATTTATGGCTGATACATTAATTCTTTCACTTCCTTGTCAACATTATTTTTTTTTCACCTTTTGTTAAAGGTGAGCTGGAGCGATAGCACAGTGGGTAGGGTGTTTGCCTTACACATGGCCAACCCAGGTTCAATTCCACTGTCCCTCCTGAAGAGTCCTGCAAACTACCGAGAGTATCCCATCTGTAAGGCAGAGCCTGGCAAGCTTCCTGTGACTATTTGATATGCCAAAAACAGTAACAAGTCTCACAGTGGAGACATTACTGGTGCCCACTTGAGCAAATCGATGAACAACGGGAGGACAGTGCTACAGTGCTACCTTTTGTTACATGTAAAACCTCCCTATCAGGAGAATGTAAGATTCTCTGTCTATGCCACTCATCACCCCCAAGCAGCGCATCACCTTTTGGTGCCCAGGTATATTCATGTGGTGTGGAGGTTGAACTCAGCCCTGCCCATACTTGTGTGTTCTACCACTGGAACATGCCCCTGGCCCTACATATAGTTTTTATCACTTAAAAATAAACAGTGTGGAAAAGAAACAGACCAAGAAATGTAGTTCCTTTATTTATTTTGGTAGAGAAGGGCCCATACCTGGCCGTGCTCAGGGCGTCCTCAGGTCTCTGTGCTCAAGGACCCCTCTTGGGAGGCCTCAGGCCTTGCTCCCTGCTCTGTGCTCAGGGACTCCTCCTGGTGGGGCTCAGTGCTGGGGATAGATCAAAGCTTGACCATGTGCAAGGCACGCACCCTATCAGCTGTCTCTTTGGTCCCCAGAAATCTAACTGTTAGCATTATTTGTAATGTAATTCTTTGCATTATTTAGAATGTAGCATAGAGTAATACATATTTGCACCATTACAGCCACCATGTATTTTCCTTCAAGGAAGGCTGTGTAGTTAGCTAACTGTTTGAGGGCCAGATTATGGAAAAAGGGCACCACTTTTGAGAACTCTTTGCTGGCAAAGGTTAATCTTCTAATTGCATGATGGTTTTTTTTTTTCAGATCATTTTAGACCCTAACTTCCATCATTGTTTAAGTCTAAGTTATTCATACCAGTCAATTTTGGGGCCAAGGGATATTAATAATTAATTATGTTTTTTTTTCTTTCTTTCTTTTTTTTTTTTTTTTGGTTTTAGAATCCTAAAATGAAAACATAACAACATTTGGGGAGGAATTTGCTATAGGATTTTTACCCTCTTACAATTTTTCACTGGTATTGTTAATTCTTAAATGTTTTACATGTGGAAGATTTTGCCTGAAAATTCCACTTTGGTCATGCTTGATTGGCCTTGCAAGCAACATGCAAAGTTGCTGAAGATTGAACATTCATCCTTTTCCCCTGTAAGTCCCCATTTCCCATTTGGGTTTTGAAGGAAAGATTTCAGATAATTTCATCTCATAATCTTATAGAGCATGGTAGAATTCTGTAGGGTAACGATTAGCTTATTTAGAGCTGGGAGATTTTGTTATTTATTTGGCACTATGATTTACTCAGGTGATTATAGCAGAGTTTCAGGCATTCAGTGTTTCAACTCCAGACCCACTACAGGTTATTCATTTATCTGGCTTTTCCTGTTCCCTTTCATGTTGCACTGACTGGAGTGTTGCATACGTGGTTGAAATGGTCACACAACCTGGTTGTGGTGCTAATCCACTTATTTTTCATGTCACTTAGAGTCACACATTCTGTGGCATAGTGGGATCACCTTGTCACTTGGGCAGCTAATGGTCAAACCTGCACCCTCACACCTACAAGGTACTTTACCTTTGAGCTCTCCCTGGGCCCCCTATATGCCACATTAATGCCACAGAAAACAAAATCATTGAACTACATTTTTTGTTTGGGAGTCACACCCAGTAGTGACTTAAACTAGTGGCTTACTCCTGGCTCTGTGCTTGGGGAGCCATATGGGATGTGGGAGATTGAACCCAGGTCAGCTTAGTGCAAGGCAAGCACCCTACCGGCTATACTGTCTCTCCAGCCTAAGTTCTAATTACTCCAGGCAGACCAAGCATGGAGTAAGAACTTTGTGAGAGAATTATTCCTTCTGGCCAATTTTTTTAGGACTGTGTTTTAATTCTGTTAACTTTAATATTCATTAGTTATGATTTCACAGGAGATGACAACACTGATTCAAAGTTGCTCAAATGTGACTAAGAATGTCTTCAGAGAGTCAACATTCAGTTATCTGGCCCAGTGTTCTGTTGCCTTAGCAGGTAGGGCATTTGCCCTGCATGCGGCCTACCCGGGTTCGATTCCTCCATCCCTCTCAGAGAACCCGGAAAACTACTGAGAGTATCCCTCCTGCACGGCAGAGCCTGGCAAGCTCCCCTCGGCGTATTCAATATGCCAAAAACAATTACAAGTCTCACAATGGAGACATTACTGGTGCCCGCTCAAGCAAATCGATAAACAATGGGAGGACAGTGCTACAGTGCTATTTTATATCCTGCATATGAAGGTGATCATTCATATACAATGGAGACCGTGTCATCTCTCTGGGCTTAATAGTTTTTCCCCTTATTTTTCTTTTTTCTTTGGGAGAGGAGGGTCTTAACAATGTATTCAAAGATCAAACAAATGCAAACTTGAGTCCACTTTTTGCTTTTTAAAAATTACCTTTCTGAGGTTGTGGTTTTTAATCTATAAAATAAAAACTTCACCAAGACTTGTATAGATTCCAATGTTATTCCTAAATTTGATAATTTTCTTTTACTCATCACTGCTGAATTAGTCTAAAGAATATTCTTTGAACAATTGTAGTTTAAGATCTCTTACTGAACAGTTGGGACAGAAAAGGTGAATCAGTAGTGAGACGCACGTGTCTTGTATGTGCAGGGATCTAGCTTTGAAAGCTGGTGCCTCTTCCCTTGCCACACCCTGACTGGAGCACTGTGGGGTAGCATTGAGCTAACTGGCCCAATTGGCTGGTATCACTGGGGGTAACTCCTGGTCTCTTGAGCACTGCTTGGAAGGTCGCTCCATAAAAAAAATAAGTAAAGAGCCCAAACCAACCAACCAACCATACTACTGAATGATGTCCTCTCAAAGTTCTGTGAGTCCCCGAGGCTCCTGAGGCTGTCAGTGTACCCATATTCTTTATTGTCACCTTCTTAGGCTAAGATGTATTATGACTGGTAACGCTTTTATAACCAGGCATTTTTAAACAAGAATGTAATGGGTGGATGATTTCAACATGAGATTTATTCTAGAGAGGCCTAGTTGGACACTAAGCTCCCTTCTTTTTCAGTACTAGATAAAATTTGGCAGCTTTCTATTTCCATTATGGAATCCCAGAGTCTGCCTTGATCCTTTGGGCAGGTGGGGCCCAGTGTAGACAGTTTACCTCTATGCCTTAGTACTCTCCTGGTGGTGATAGAGCATCTGGGAACTGTGTATTACAGAGGAACTGGGGCCTTGCTTTTGGACTCAGCACTAAGGAGAGTCTTCAGGAGTATTTATGAACTGCATTCATTGCTTCTTTTTAAAAATGCAGTTAAAACAATTTATTGTTCATAATACGTCACCTCATTTTGTTTCCTTGTTTTTTTGGACCACATCCAGCAATGCCCAGGTGTTACTCCTGGCTCTCTACCCAGGAATTACTCCTGATGTTGCATGGGGAACCATATGGGGTGCTGGGGATCGAATCCAGGTCTGCAGCATGCTAGACAAATGCTGTACTGTTGTACTATCACTCCGGCTCTCTTTCCTTGTTGAAATGTAAAACAGCTCTGTGCTGAATCTGTTTGCTTGGTTTAGAGTAACCCTGTGTGTTCCACTGTGATCATTATTTAGAAATTGGAAATAAAAAGACTTTTTGATAGCCCTGCAATCTTTTTTAAAGTAGAGAAATAGGGACTATAATTCTTAATAGAGCATCTAGCACTCTGTCACACAAACACTTCTGTTCTTGAGGCCCAAGGACTCAAGCTTGTGAAACCTAGTTTTTATGTGCATTTTGATTTCCTATTGATCACAAAAGTACAGTCAGAAAGAGCATCAGTTTTTTTCCAAGTGAAATCATAAAGATTAACCAATTTTGAGCAACTCCTTGAATAGCTAATGTTTCCTGCCGAAAGAGAAAATTACTTTTTGCCCTCCATGTTGATGTAGATAGAACATATGTTCTGAGCAGCTGCTATTTTCACCACTTCTTTTTTCAGTTGAAGTGCAACATAAACTATTTTAATTAATATTGTGTCACCAAAAGGGATTGAAAGAGCCAATTGAATTCTACCAAGATAGAGTCTTTTGATGAAAACATATCTTTATTGATTGGGGGCAAAGAAAATCATTCTTAAAATGAAATCCAGAGAAAAATCATATCCCTGGGAGAAAATTTCTGAGTGGCAGGCTAAGATTAACATCATAAAATTGAATTTGTGCTGCAAGCCTTTGGTGTAATCAGCAGCTGGGAGATGGTGTTGCCCTCGCTGTGCTCCCTCTGATTGTGGTGAATTATTGTGTGGAATGAAATAAGTGCTTCTTGGGTCCCTCCTCCAAGAAATACAAACAAGGTATTACTAGGTACTTTCTTGCTAGTTAAAATGGGCTGGATCAATCCCAGACCTCTTAGACTCTCCTCTACTCATGAACTATGAGAGTTGGTCATTTTTAATACACCTGTACAGACTTTCTTAATATCACTAGTCAACTTTGGTCAGTTGAAACCAAGCAAGTCATGGGCAAGAGGGGTTTCCCTAGCTAGGAACTTCTTTTCCTTTTTTTAGAATAAGTGGAGGCCAGGATATGGTGCAACGGACTATTGTTGGCTTCCTTTCTGTTGTTTTAGAAGGTCTGGCAAACCCCTCCCTTTCTCCTGCAACCTCCTTTTACTATATTGAAGTCATCACCATGTTGACATGTCTCTTTGTACTGAATATCATTCCCTGTATGGAGCTTTCTTCTTACACAATGGGTTTTTTGTTGTTTCTGTAGTCTGTCTTGGTGCTCTGCAAAACATTCTTGCCCATGCATGTAATTTCACACATGTAATGAATAGGTTTTTTCAAATTCAGTAGAGAAAAATCTACTTACACATTTGCTCTCAGATAAAGGGTAATTTGGCCCCTTAGTCATCCTTGTGGTTGAACCTAAGTTTTGTTTTGTTTATGAACAAAAGGGTGAACTGGACTGTTTAGGAATAGCTTTCAACTGTATACAGGTACTGCTGTCTCTGCTCTGTACTCATAGCTATCAGTCTCCCTGAGTAACAGGATAGACTGTGAAGTCAGACAAAGCTAGAGGTATAATTCTAGCCCAGGGCTTTTGGTGTGCCAAGCTGCCCTCTCCTAATAACACTGATGTCTTGTGTGTGGAGCAAATGAGGACCCCAGCACATGCCCAGGAATCTCCTTCTCATTTTGTAAGTACTTGTTGTATTGAGTTTGCAACACAGTGTTTTAAAATGAAGGGAAAGTGGGCTGGAGCAGTAGTACAGTGGGGAGGGTGTTTGCTTTGCATGTGGCTGACCTGGGTTCCATCCTTGGTATCTGTTATGGCTGCCTGAACACCTCCAGAGGTAAATTCCTAAGTACAGAGCCAGGAGTAACCCCTGAGCAGGGGGTGTCCCTCCCCCCAAAAAAAAAGAAAGAGAGAAGAAATAAAGGGAAAAGACAGTTAATAAAGGCAGAGGTAGGGGCAGAGTTTAAATTAAAGGAGAACAGGAAGAGACTTGACTAGGAGAAATGATATGAAAAGTCGAATTAGAGGGACGTGAAAGGGATGTCAGGCTTGTCTTGGCACATGACAAAGATGACAAAGTCCACAAATATGACAAAAATGGTTGCAAACAGCTCACCTTCTAATTATTCAGTAATTAATACTAGAATGGACTGAAAATTCTGGAACGTTTGTTATTAAAATGAATATTTGAAGGGGGGCACTCTCAGAAGTGCTGAGGGCACACTCCTGACTCCTAATCAAGGATCAATCTTGGTGGCGATTGGGGGAACATATGGGGTGCAAGGGATTGGACCCATGTTGGCTGCATGCAAGGCAAATGCTTTCTGTGTGCTGTGCTTTCTCTCCAGCTTTGAAAATAAATATTCTTACTTCCTTACCTAAATATTAAAATACTGATGTGTTCTTCCTAAAAAATCACGGTCCTCCCGTTGTTCATCGATTTGCTTGAACAGGCCCAGTAACGTCTCCATCATGAGACTTGTTGTTACTGTGTTTGGCATATTGAATACATCACGGGGAGCTTGCCAGGCTTTACTGTGCGGGTGAGATAGTCTCGGTAGCTTACTGGGCTCTCCGAGAGGGATGGAGGAATCGAACTCGGGTCAGCCATGTTGGCTGCATGCAAGGCAAACGCCCTATCCGCTGTGCTATCACTCCAGCCCTTCCTAAGAAATAGACTAGGCAATTCTAAAATGTGTATTGAACATAAAAAAATTCCAACTACACAAAGCATTTCTGAGAGAAAGAAGAAAGCTGGAGGTGTCAAATTTCCTGACTTCAAATATTGCAAAGCAATGCTAATTAAGATAGTTTGGCTCTCAAATTAAACAGGGACAGTCCAAAATTATATGGCATCTCTCCTCTCTCTCTCATTTTTTTAAAAAATTAAGTCATTGTGAGATACAGTTACAAAGTTTTCATGTTTGAGTTTCAGTCATACAATGATCGAACACCCATCCCTCCACCAGTGCACATCTTCCACTACCAATGTCCCCAGTATCTTCCCCATCCCAACTCTCCCACTGCCTCCATGGCAGATAATTTCCCCCATACCCTCTCTCTCTCCTTTTGGGATTTATGGTTTGCAATACAGATACTAAAAGCCCATCACATTTGATTCTTTATCTAATTTCAGCACACATCTCCCATTCTTTATCTACTTTCAGCACACATCTCCCATCTCTCCAACCATCATTGACTTAGTGATCCCTTCTCTATTCCAGCTGCCTTCTCCTGCAGTTTATGAGACAGGCTTCCAAATATGGAACAATATACTGGTCCTTTTCTCTACTGTCCGTGGGTGTCAGTCTCATGTTATTTTATATTCCAAAAATGAATGCAGTCTTTCTATGTCTGTTCTTCTCTTTCTGACTCATTTCACTAAGCATGATACTCTCCATGACCGTTATTGTGGTGGAGGTTAAACTGAATGGCCACATGTAAAAGCATGGTGTCATATTACACATTCTACACATAAAAATAATCTGAAAATAGATTCAGGATTTGGATGTTAAAATTTATAACATATAAAATTCATAGAAGAGGTAGTTACTTGAAGTATTAAGGATATGTTTGGAGAGAACTCTAAGCATAATCTTTAGGAACACAGAAATAAAATATGGAACCTATGAAAATATTATATTACTTTGCCACTAAGAAAGAAATTCTGCCTTTTGGGACAAAATGGATTGTGGAAGACAATTATTGATAGTGTGAGTTTGATATGGACGAAGGATCCTAAAAGCAAATAAACTATCAAAAAAGAAGCCTAACTCCTAGACTTCGTGAAACTCTGTTGGTTACTGGAGGCAACCCTTTCCTCTGTGTGGCAAGAAAGAGTTAAGGGTGGGACTTTTGGTGGCAGAGTTATAGTGAAACTTTGCTGGTGGTTGTGGTGAGTCTTAGACCTTTGCTCTGGAACCTGGAGGGGTATGTTATTTATAGATTCAGTTATTTATGGATTTAGAATTAGATCATGAGGATGTTCATTTTTAGAGGTTAGAAGGCTGTATTTTTTTTTCTTTGTGTCTGTTTTTTTGCTTGGGGGCAATTCCTGATGGTGCTCAGGACTTATCCTGGCTATGCTGGGGGACCATACAGAGTGTCAGGGATCAAATCAGGGTTAATTGCAAACAAGGCAATTCTTAACCCCTGCACTGTGTTTTCAATCCTTATTCTTTTTTCTCCTATTAAAAATTATTTTTTAACACCTTGTTAGTGATAGGGCTTCATGCTTACAACATTCCAACTTCCCTCTGCCATTGTCCCAGTATCTCCACATCTTATTTCCACCCCACCCCTGACTGCAGTGATTTGCTTCCTACTAAAGGCCAGTTCTGGGGCCCGGAATGATAGTGCAGCAGGTAGGGCATTTGCTTTGCACAAGGCCATCTGGGTTTGCTCTTCAGCATACTGTATGGTCCCCTGAGCATCACCAGAGGTAAATTCCTGAGCTCAGAGCCAGAAGGAACCCTTGAGCATTGCCAGGTATGACCCCAAAACTAAAAATGCAAACAAACAAAAATAATAAAGGCCAATTCTGGTGGCATTGGGCATTAAATCTCCTTCCTATGCTTCTTTATCTATCGGGCTGTTACCGATAGGGAGCCTTACATTCATTCTGCTTCCCTTTTCCTGCGCCATTCAGAACCATCTCAAAGCTGCTGGAGCATTTGGTGTTTGGTGTTTGCTTCCTGTAGGAGCGATGGTCACTCAGCTGGGCGTCAGGCTCTCACTGATTGTTTCAGAGCTCAAACTTCTGACGAAGAGCTTCTGCCATGCGCCCAGCTCTTTGGTGTTTGTTTTTGGTTTCTTCCATTGTGCTTAGGGCTGGAGTAAAGCCTGCACTCTGTTCTGAGCTAGCTCCATGCACATGGAGCAGTTCTGTCTGGCAGGGCTCAGGCGACCTTATGGGGTGACAGGTCATGTGCAAGGTGAGCACCTTACGTGCTGTACTACTGTCTCCTATTTCTGGTATTTTCCTAAAGCTCTTCTCTCTAAAATTAATGCTAAATAAAAGATACTTTGCCTTACTTAGGATGTGTTAGATTTTCGTTTTGCGGCAGGGGGTGAAGGGTTTATATAATATATATGTATATATATATACATATATATTATATATGCGTATGTATATATGTGTGTTTGTGTGTGTGTGTTTGGAGAGCACATCTGCTGGTCAGGGCTTACTCCTGGCTCTGTGCTCACTCCTGGTGGGTGGGGTTGTCAGGGGTAGAACCTAAGTCGGCCGCATGCAAATTTAATCATTAGCAAATTTAATCATTCCTCTGATTTCTGAGCTATTTTTACATTAATGAAAAACATAAAACTTTCTGGAGTGTCTTAAGTAGCAGTGAGTCTTGGAAAAGCTTTGGCTTTGACATTGGTTAAGGGTTAATTCTGAAATAGTCCTGCTTCGCTGGGCAGAATTTGGTGCCATTCAGATATGCCTGGGAAGACTCTGACTTTGTAGAAGCCGCGTCTTATATTTTTTACCTTTTCTAGGGAGAAATCTGTTTATAGTCTTTTGATAAAATAAGTGTTGCTTTGGGGCTAGAACAATAGCACAGCGGGTAGGGCATTTGCCTTGCACATGGCTGACCTGGGTTTGATTGGAGGCATCCCATATGGTCCCCTGAGTACCTCCAGGAGTAATTCTTGAGTGCAGAGCCAGGAGTAAACACCCCACCCCCCCCCAAAAAAGCGCTGGTTTCAGGAGCACATGGGAACAGGAGTTTGAGAGAGTTTGGGAAGATGGGACCGACCTCTGCAGCATCCACACCAGATTTTCAGGGCCTGGAGGCTGCCAGAACTTCCCTTGGAGGCTCCCAGTCTCCCGGGCATAAGCAGCTCCCCCCAAGCTGCTCCGAGTGAGGCCCACACATTCTCTCTCCAGTTAGTTTTCACATCTTATTTTTTAGATGTCCTTATTTTTTTTTCTTTTTGGGTCACACCCGGGGTTGCTCAGGGGTTACTCCTGGCTTTGCACTCAGGAATCACTCCTGGCGTTAGATGACCTTATTTTAACCCTCTTCCAGCTTGTTGCTATCTGTGATATTATCCA
Source organism: Sorex fumeus (assembly GCF_029834395.1). Taxonomy (NCBI): domain Eukaryota; kingdom Metazoa; phylum Chordata; class Mammalia; order Eulipotyphla; family Soricidae; genus Sorex; species Sorex fumeus. The sequence continues at coordinate 10,353,203 of NW_026606086.1, read as the reverse complement.
AACTGCAGTGATCTCCAGTTTCAGTTTTTCTCAGCTTAATGAGGTGTAACTTGCATACAACACACTGCATCTGTTTAAAAGATGTAAAATTTGATCAACATTCCAGGCACTTTAAAGCTAAACTGTTAACTGCTACCCTGGTTTACTTTTCTCAGAGGTATTTACTTTGGCCTGGAAGTTTATGTCAAAATTCATGCATGGTCACTGAAGACTTTATTTTTTTGCTGGGTTGTTCTCAAGCCAGGGTTAGAGATTTGTCCATGTTTGGTTGGATCGATGAGTCATAGACTTGTTGTCTAGGTGTGTGTACCTAAAAAAGTTTTTTATGACAGGTAAACAGATCTAGTGTCTAATACGCACCAGCCACAAAACCACATTTGCATGACACTCATTTTTCTGCTGCCTCAGACTAGTCAAAACATCACAACACAGTTTCACAGAAGAAGGTGTGGGAGGGAGGAGGGACACTGTAATGATCTTTCTCTTGTACTTGACAGGTATTATCTATATGGAGACCATTACAAGATCACTGTATCGCTGTCATCCTGTTGTTCATTGATTGCCTCGAGCAGGCTCCAGTAATGTCTCCTTCGCCCTAGCCCTGAGATTTTTAAAAGTGCCATATTCGAGGCTCTTTCAGGGTCAGGAGAATGAGACCCATCATTGTTACTGGTTTTTGGCATATTGAATACACCACTGGGAGTTTGCCAGACTCTGCCGTGCGGGCAGGATACTTTTGGTAGCCTGCCAGGTTCTCCAAAGTAAGAACTAGATAATAAGATGTCTTCCAGGAGCTGGGTTTTATAGTCTCTGGGTCTTGGCTGTTGATGGGATTACACGGTGCAGGGGGCAGTTGGTGGGTGTAATGCCTACATACTGGAAGATGAGGGGGTATCTGGGTGGAGGAGGCCCTAGTCCCAAACCGAGCAGGCTTGGAGATCTATGCCCCGGGTCCCGCATACCTGGGTTCCTCTGCTGCTTCCTTCATGCGTGAGGCTCGTCTGAAGAAATTGGTAGCCTTGATTTAATGGGCACAGTAGTCATGCTAGAGCCTGAGACCTACGATGGGCATAAGGAAGGTGCTTGAGTTGGACATGGCTGACCCTGGTTTGATCCCTGGCTCCACTACTCATGATTCCTGAGCACAGTCAGGAGTAAGTTTTGAGCATTGCTGGTTGTGTCACCCCAAGCTCCCCAAATCTGAAGGATGGGAAAGCTGAAGAAACACCAGGCCTATAGCACTTAGACATGTACAGACCAATTGCTGGCTATCTAATATTAATAGCACTTTGGGAAAATTAGTAGTTTGTGTGTATGTATATATATATATATATATCAGTATTGACATATTTGTCTGTTAAATTAATTGATAAGGGCGGTTTTTCCCTTAAGTCTTGTGAGTCTTTTGAAAGCCATCCATCTTTCCATCCTGAGAATTCACTGTGGTATTTGAGTAGATCGCAGTAATAAAACAAAATTGGCAGGGGTTTTGAATTACATGCATACTTTTGTGTCTGTGTGCTTATACTATTATTTTAATGACATGTTGATTATTTGCTAAAATATTGGCTATATTGTTTAGATGAATTACAAAATTTGATCTTAGAATTTCAAATGTTATAGGTGGTGCTGGGCTGGATCAATAGCACAGCGGGTAGGGCATTTGCCTTGCATGCAGCTGACCTGGGTTCGATTCTTCCGTACCTCTCGGAGAGCCCAGCAAGCTACCGAGAGTATTCCTCCCGCACAGCAAAGCCTGGCAAGCTACCCATGATGTATTCGATATGGCAAAAACAGTAACAAGAAGTCTCACAATTTGTTGTGAGATGTTACTGGTGCCCGCTCGAGCAAATTGATGAACAATGGGAGGACAGTGCTATAATAGTTTGTGCTAAAACTAGATCCAAAGATGGAAATTTATTTTTTTTATAACATAGCCTATAATTTTGTTCCCATCAGTCAAAATGATGCCTTTTCAATGTCTACCACTCCCTCCCTCTTCCCCCATAATGGAAGTGTTCATTTAATTAATTAATTAAGGTAAAAGGTAAAGGCCCTCCTGTTGCTCATCGATTTGCTCAAGCGGGCCTAGTAATGTCTCCATTGGAGACACTGTTGTTACTGTGTCTGGCATATCGAATACATCACGGACGGCTTGCCAGGCTCTGCTGTGCGGGCGAGATACTCTCGGTAGCTTGCCGGGCTCTCTGAGAGGGGCGGAGGAATTGGACTCGGGTCGGTCATGTTGGCTGCGTGCAAGGCAAACGCCCTACCGTTGTGCTATCGCTCCAGCCCAAAAAATTTTATTTATTTAAAAAATTTTACATTTCTCTTTAAAAATTTATTTGTTAATGTAGAAATAATGCTATTTATTTAGCCATTGATTAAGCTGATTGAATTGGCATGAATTCCACATTACTTTTTTAAAAATTTTTTTAAATTGGATATTTGTGAGATAGACCATTACAAAGCTGTGCATATTAGGTTTCAGTCACACAATGATCCAGCACCCATCCTTCCACCAGTGCACATTTCCCACCACCAATGTCCCCTGCTTCACCACCACCATCCCCAATCCCAACCCCCTCACCCAGCCTCCCTCTTTGGGAGGCACTTCCCTCCTTGTTCTCTCTCTTCTTTTCCTTGTGTGCATTATGGTTTGCAGTACAGGTGCTAAGAGGTCATGGTGTTTATTCAGGGCATTCAGTATTTTTATGGGGACAGTAAGGCTAGAGTAGCTTTTCAATTAGGTGGCCACTTTGGGGTGTGGATATGACAGCTGAGGCTTCCAGAAGTACAGGAGATAGGGGAGGTAGCCCATCTGGACCCCGAGAAAGCCTGGAGATTTCAGTCACAAAACCCGCATACCAGAATTTTCAACAGATTATATTTTGGTGAGGTCCGTCCTGAGACAGTGGAGTCAAGCCAGGGGTATGGCAGCGATTTTGAATTGTAGAAGCAAGTAGTTGCCAGGGGCTCTGTTTGGGCAGACACAGGCCAGCCTGCCCCCTCTGATGTATCCCTGTCTGTTCAGCCATTCACGGGTTCAAGATTAACTGTGGCTTTTGTCAAAAATTTTCTATGGTCTTTGAAATAAGGCCAATAAATGACCTTGTATAGCGGAACCAGAGGTGGTTTGTAGGTGTGGCTCTCACATACCTAACTTTTGGTTGTTTAGTTTCTTGGTAAACTTGGTCCCAAGTTGTTGGGGTCTGATAGAAGGCACAGTGTCATTTTTGGGGTATCAGGAAGCCTGAAGGCACCATCAGGTTGCTGACACACTCACCCCACAGTTACGGGTTGACCTGCTGACAGCACCATATCCCCTGGAAGTATTTATTTTAAATTATCTTAAATAGACTAACTTTAAAAATCAATTAAGGGCTTGGAAACATCTACAACATAATATTTTAAATGGGAACTGTATGCTTCTGTCAAGGATAAAACTTTCTCCTCTACATAACAGGTTTTCCTGCAAACTTAGATACCACAATGGACCATTTTTTCCTTTTGAGAAAACATTTTTATTAGATATTTCTAGGATCACAAATAAATCTTAGAAATAAATAAATAGAAATCAAAAAATAAATTCAAGTGAGTTTATTTTTGTATTAATAGAAAGTTTCTAAGTTACTAGAAAGTTCTGGAGTGACTTTAAAATTTTTCAGTTAAGAGAAAAAGAGGGATGGGGTGATGGCAGGGAAACTGGGGACACTGGTGTTGGGAAATGTACACTGGTGGAGAATAGGTGTTGGAACACTGTATGACTGAAACCTGATTATAAACAGCGTTGTAGAGGCCTATCTCACACTGATTCAATAAAATAATTTTTTAAAGAAGAGGGAAAGAATGTCTGAAAAAGTGACTCTTAGGGCTAGGAATGTAGCCCAGTATACACATGAGACTTGAGTTCAATCTCCAGCACTGAAACAAACAAACAAAAAAACAAAAAAGAAACCTACTTCAGTGAAGGGTAGCCTTTTTAATTAGCTACATGTTCTTTGTACATGGAGCAGTCCACTTAGTTTCTCAGAATCTCAGGAATTTGGAAGTGTATGAAACAGATTTCATTGTAAACTTTAAAAGCTTTTCTTTGTTTTATTGCAGGGAGGGCCGTTTGGGCTATACTGCCATATCCAGGCTTTTCTTTTCTGTACATGTGCTCAGCGACCACTTCTGGTGAGACTTTTGGGGACCCTATGCCATTCTGGGAATCCCACAAGCCTTGGTGGCATGCAAGGCAAGCTCTTTAACCCTTACACTGTTTCTTCAGCCTTTCTTAAAAAAATTTTATTGAATCACCATGAGATAGTTACAAGCTTTCATGTTTGGGTTGTAATCACAACAATCACAACAATCAGAACGATCCTGTTATTCGTCGATTGCCTCGAGCAGGCCCCAGTAACGTCTCCTTCGTCCTAGCCCTGAGATTTTTTTAAAAAGTGCCATATTCAAGGCTCTTTCAGAGTTAGGAGAATGAGACCCTTCATTGTTACTGGTATTTGGCATATTGGGTACGCCACAGGGAGTTTGCCAGACTCTGCCGTGTGGGCAGGTTACATTCAGTAGCCTGCCAGTTTGTCCAAAGCATGAATGAGATAATAAGATGTCATAATAAGATGTCGCGGCCGCGCGGTTCCGGGAGCTGATTTTTATAGTCTCTGAGTCTTGGCCGTTGATGGGATTACACGGTGCCAGGGGGCCAGTTGGTGGGTGTGACCCCCGCCTACTGGAATTTGGAGGATCTGGGTAGAGGATGCTCAGTCCCGATCCAAGTAGGTTTGGAGATCTCAGCCCCGGGATCCGCGTGCCTTTGTTCCTCTGCCTGTACCTTCATGTGTGCGGAGAGTGGTCTCAGCATGGTGGTGGCTGGTTCTGGAGGTCTCTGGCTGCCGAAGCCCTGGTCCGGGCGGGGAGGAAAACTCAACCAAGGGGCCCCGGCAAGGACAGCCAGGCGCGGGGGCAGGAGACTCTGCCCGCTGGGTTGTAATCACACAATGATCAAACGCCCATCCCTCCACCAGTGCACATTCCCCACCACCAATCTCCCCAGTATATCCCCCTTTCCCACCCTCCCCCTGCCTCCATGGCAGACAATATTTCCCATACTCTCTCTCTGCTTTAGGGCATTATGGTTTACAATGCAGATACTGAGAGGTTATCATGTTTGGTCCATTTATTTCTTCAGCCTTTAAAAAGAATTCCTTATGGAGGCTATACCCGGTGGCGCATATATGTAGTGCTCTATGCTGCGATGGGATCCTCCTGGCAAAGCATGACTTGGCAGAGTTACGGGACTCCCTGGGGCCTTATCCAGTGGTGCTCAGAGTGGACTGATGGCTCTCTCATTCTAGGCCTTGCCACTTAAACTCTATTCTCTTATTGTCAACTTTTCTTTAAGCTGGGAAGATTAGATTAATGATCCCCAAGGCCACTTCCTGCCCTAAAGTCCATATTCTGAGAGTCTTTTGAGGGAGAATGGACGGGCCAGACCAGGTGGTACTCAGGGTTTATTCTTGACTCTGCTCAGGGATCCACTCGTGGTAGTGCTCAGGGGACCATATGTGGTGCTGGGGAACGAACAAGGTTGACTGCATGCAAGGCAAGCAACATTACCAGCTGCACTATCTGTCTAGTCCTGATTATGAGAGCTTTTAATCGATATATTATGTATTTACTTAAATCCATATTATTTTTTATACGCGTCATAGAATTTCCTTGCTATTGAGATATAAGCAATGCATGTGTTGGTATCTCATATCTAAAACATATTAATTACCCTTATAATCTGGAACGCAACTGCACGGCAGAGCCTGGCAAGCTACCCATGGAATATTCGATATGCCAAAAACAGTAACAATAATGAGCCTCATTCCCCTGACCCTGAAAGAACCTCCAATACAGCAGTGTTGGGAAGGACCAGTAAGGAGAGGCTGCTAAAATCTCAGGGCTGGGACAAATGGAGAAGTTATTGGTGCCTGCAGGACGACAGTGGTACAGTGATACAGTGATAGTCTCGAAATCAGGGCACTAGGTAATGAACAGCTCTCTTTTTGAATTTCTCACTTTCAGGTCTTTTTTCACTACCAGTAGAAATATGGATTTTTCGGGATTAAATTCTGATTGAGGTCTGATTTCTCGTGGTTTTATCTTTGGTTCTTTTCCCCCTGATTTGGGTGAATAAGGAAGACTGTGACTATTGGGTTCTATATATTGATGCTTTGACTTATTTTGTTTTTCTAAACTCCAAGTACCTTTATTTTGGTAGGTGTTTTTGTATTTGCAAATATGCTAGACATGATGGTGACTGGCTGACATGAGTCTTTAGATTATAATATATATTTCCTTTTTTAAATTCTTTCTTTGAGCAGATAGTTATCAAACACATCGTTGATTTAAAATTTTTTCTGATCCCTGTTCTTAACCAGCAAGAGAAAACAAATTGTCTACTGTTGCTTTTCAGCAGATCTGAGTGTTGGGGTAAAATCCCAAATAATAATGGTGGGTCTGGTGTTAAAAATATTGAATGTAATCAAAGTAGAGAGAGAGTAATGTGGAAATCACCTGCCCCACAGGTAGGGGGAGGGCGTGGGATAGGGGTATATTGGGGTTTGGGGATGTGGAGAATGGGTACTGATGAAGGGACGGGTGTTTCATTGTATGACTGAGACTTAAACCCGAAAGCTTTGTAACTGCTTTCACAGTGATTCAATAAATAAAATTTAAAAAAATTAAAAAAAAGTAAGGTGGAGTTCATGTCCAATTCAATCAGCTAATCAGTGGCTGAATAAATAGCAGTACTCCTACATAAAAAAAAATTAAAAAATAAATTTTTTCTGATCCCTGACAATATAGCAGAGGACAATCATGCTTACATCTCTGCCTTTAGAGGATTTAAAAGCTAGTACATTTTGAAATGAATTTAATTTGAATAAAAAATAAAGCAAAAGTGTAATGGTGAAAAAGTTTGATTGTAGACAACCATTGCTATTATACACATATATGGGAGCTAAAATTAATTATCACTCTGTGCTCTCCATCATATGCATATTTTTCTTTCTCATAATACTCTGAGCAAGGTATTATTATTCTTTCCAGGTTATAGATAAGGTAACTGAAATTTAGAGGAATTAATGATCTGAATTAAATTTGCACATAACTTGAAGCTTATACTCTTAATCAGTTTATTTTTGAAGATAAATGATTAAAAATTATAAAGAAAATAATTTATTTATCTAATATATTTTTTCCTGTTCAAAACTGTGCTCAGACACAGTGACAGATATGATCATGACTAAGAAGTAATACTCATCTTTTACAAAGTATGCAGAAGGGAGAAGATCAGGAATCGTTTGGTTAAAAGATTTCTGGAGTGTCTACTTTTGACCTGATGCACTATGCTAAGCAAAGCTTGTTTTTTAAATCCTTGGGAACTGGAATGTTTCACTACTGAATCATCACTGCTGAGAAGATAATCTTAAAGAAGAAACAAACTTGGCATAATATGAACTGGCTGGGAATTGGGGGATGAGTGTTGCTTTGATTCAAGTAAGAGAGCCCAATATTTCATGAATATCAGCCAACTCATCTTAGTACCTATTGATCTTTTAGTATAATGTTAATCATTAAGTATGTTTCTGATTTCCTGGTCAATTTTTCCTTCTTCCTTCCTTCCTTCCTTCCTTCCTTTCTTTCTTTCTTTCTTTCTTTCTTTCTTTCTTTCTTTCTTTCTTTGTTTTTGCTTTTTGGGTCACACCCAACCATGCTCAGGGTTACTCCTGGCTTCATACTCCACACTTCACACTTCTGGTGGTGCTCCACGTACCATATGGGACCCCGGGGATCGAACCTGCATCAGTTGTGTGCAAGGCAAATGCCTTCCCCACTGTACTATTGCTTGGGCCCCTCCTGGCCAATTTTCCCCACTTAAATTCTGGTATTTTTCTACTTAGCAGTCTAGACAAATATCCTTGACTACAACTGTCCCAGGCACCGTGTAACTAGACTTCTTATTGTCTAGTTCTCGCTTTCGGAGAACCCAGCAGGCTACCGAGAGAATCCTGCCTGCACGGCAGAGTCCGGCAAGCTCCCTATGGCGTATTCGATATGCCCAACCCAGTAACAGTGATGGGTCTCATTCCCCTGACCATGAAAGAGCCTCCAATGTGACACTTGTTAAAATCTCAGGGCTGGGATGAATGGAGACATTACTGGTGCCTGCTCAAGGAAATCAATGAGCAACGGGATGACAGTGATACAGTGATACAGTGATACATCATTTTAGATAAAATTTAAAAACTGATAGGTGAATCCTTGGACAAGAGCTAAAGTGCTCATTGCCCATAGATAGAAGATTCTCTCTCCCATCTGGAGCAGTGTGACCAGCAGCACTTTCTTTCCTAACACTTACTGCTCAGAAACATGTGGTAGCCATTTCAAAAGATGAAATCATGTATTGTATTTTGGGACAAAAAATAGATGGAACTTTGTAATTATAAAAACTGTATTGTAAAGGCCCTCCCGTTGATCGTCGATTTGCTCGAGCGGGCCCAGTAACGTCTCCATTGGAGACTTTGTTGTTACTGTGTCTGGCATATCGAATACTCTCGGTAGCTTGCCGGGCTCTCCGGCATTGTATTCATTTCAATAGGTATTTTCCTTGTAATGTTATAAGCTATAGTGATGACTAATACAAATTTAAAAGTAATGTTTCATTAAGGAATGCTAGAGCTAAATATCTAAACTACAGAGTCAACAATACTGAAATCACAAGACCCAAACATTAATAAACAGACTTAAAAGGTTCCTGTCAAGATGGCAGGCTGGGCTGGGGCTGGTACTGGAGGCAGGAGAGGAACCTGGAAACACTGGTGGAGGGAAGTTGGCACTGGTAGTGTAATCAGAGATAAAACCTTTTATGTCAGAAACCCAACTATAAATTGTTAAGAGGCCAGAGATCTCTGTGGAGACTCCAAATGTTAAGTGGTCAGAGCCTGAACTCAACCACCAAGACATAGAGATAGAACATATATTTCAAGGATTAATTCATACACCAAAACACACTCATCCAAGGGACTTGGCTCTGAGGGAATCCGTGCAAGGGATCCAGCATTGACGGTTCATAAGTCTAAGAGACTTGAAACTCTCAGCTCTAAAGACTCAGTGCTGAGAGTTTGCAAACCTAAGACACTTGGTACCCCGATCACCCTCTGGGAGATTTTTTTTTTTGCTTTTTTTGGGGGGTCACACCTGGCGATGCTCAGGGGTTACTCCTGGCTCATGCACTCAGGAATTGCTCCTGGCGGTGCTCGGGGGACCATATGGGATGCTGGGAATCAAACCTGTGTTGGCCATGTTGGCTGCATGCAAGGCAACCGCCTTACCCGCTGTGCTATCGCTCCAGCCCCTGGGAGATATTTTTAAGCCCTATATTCCCCTGCCTTGTGCCTGGGTTCATGCCTGCATGTCTGAGTGCCCCCTGCCTCGTGCATTCTCATGGTCTTGAGCGAGCAAGTGAAGGGTACTGAAGTGAAACAGAGGGTTAACACATCTTTTTATGTTTACTTGAATCCTCCTTGTCATCTGTGATTAGATGTCTGGGCATTTATGTCCATGCCCTTGGGGTCTGGCATGTTTTTCTTACTAGGTTGTAAACTCATGAACCTTAGGCACAAAATAAAGTCTGGCTTTGCAAACTGGACTCACAGTGGTCTTTTCATGAATAATGTTGTAATTCAGTATTTTAATAAAATAAAATTGGGTTGGGGGGGTTGGAAGGAGGAGTACTGTTTCGCAGCAGAATGTTAAAAAACAGACCCGTGTGGGTCCATGTCACCACTACCTGCTTATATCATACTCCATAGTTATGGTGATGAGCCATTCTTTCCCAAGCAGTTTTGCTGGTAGAGGAAGCCTCTGTATTTAACTCTTTGCTTTATAAATTGTGAAGGCTATGCTTTTGCTCTTGGAGACTCTTGAACATTGTATGTCAGGGTTTCCTTTTCTTTGGTTTTCAGGGAACAGGATCTCCCAAGCAGTGCTCAGAAGAAATAGAGCCCCTCTTGGCTGTTCTTGATCATGGCACCAGGAAATCAGCATGAGGGCCCAAGGATACCATGTGGCTTAGGCCTTTTGGTATCACTTTTTATTTTATTAAGACATCTATGCTTTAACAGGTTGTAATTGGCCTGTGTAATTACCTTGAGTACTCAGTAGTAAAGAATTGGGCTGATTTCCCCCTTATGGTAAGAATACTCATTATGCCCAAAACAGTAACAATAATGGGCCTCATTCCCCTGACCCTGAAAGAGCCCCTAATACACCATTGGGCTATGCTAGCATGCAACAGGTACAAATGGAGTTGTTACTGGCACCCGCTTGAGCAAATCAATGATCAACATGATGACAAGTGACATATAATAAGTACGAGTGTTACTATTCTCATATTCCCAATAGATGCTGGAGAGAACAAGCATCACCAGAAGTAATTCTTGAGTGCAGAGCCAAGACCCCATGGCTATGATCCAAAGAGTTAAAAAAAATAGAGGACTAGTATTTCCAGATTTTGTCATCACATGACAATGTATAGGAATATTTTGGTTTCCTTTAACTTTGCCAAGATTCAATACTCTGTATTCTGACTCTTTTGCCCTTTTTGCACCACAGCCCATATGTTGATTTGCATATATCACTTGATCACTTGATTACTTGACATCCTGTTACTCATCGATTTGCTCGAGTGGGCACCAGTAAGTCTCCATTCGTCCCTGTGAATGCTAGTGTAGCCCAATGGGGTCTGCTTGCTCCAGGAATATGAAGAGCCTCAAACCGATCATTCAGAGTCTTGATAAAGAAGTCTGACCATCTCGTAGGTGGGCAGCCATGTGATCTTTTGACGTCCCATGGAATCCATTCCGTAATGGCTCTAGTCTAGTGGTCGTCTCCAAATCGCATTTGATCTTCGGCGCCTTGACAAACGAGACAGCGTCTCTGATTCTTACTGTCGATGTGGAGGTTGGAACTCTGGATTCTTTCTCTCACTTGAGTGAAGCATGATACTCCAAGCATAGCTCTTTGGATTCCTCTTTGGGAGACCCGAATAGCGTTCTCATCCTATTTTTGTAGGGCCCAGGTCTCGAAGATGTTCATTCTGTTGAGAGCGAATGGAACGTCAGGAATGGGACTGTTTCTCATAAAAATTGTCTTCATGAGATTCAGCGGTAGTTCAACCTTTTCCACACTCACGGTAGAAGTCGCCCAGCATTTGTGCCGCTTGGGTAATGTTTGATTAGAACAATGTATCAGCAAAGCAGAGGTGGTGTAGTTGCCAACCGTCTATCTTCACTCTCGTTCCTTCCCATTCCAGTTGTCGCATGACGTTCTTGATGTCACTGTTGTCCCAAAATTCCAAACGGGATCGAAACACTGTCTCCTTCTTGCAAAATTCTACTTCATGGAGTGGGGAGAAAGGGCTGCAAAGTTTAAGAAGAGAACTTGCAGAATGACCTCCAAATGGAAGCTCTTTGGCACTATTGTGGCAACATGGGAAGATGCCGTCTTTGACAACACTGACAAAGAATATGACTGACTGGTTGAGCACCTCCATGGTTGTGCGAGGAACACTGAGAAAGAGAGATAGCCACAAAAAGATGCCTGTCTTCGAAAACTCTTGAGCTCATTCGCCATTGTGGCACAAGCCACAGGCAACCTCAAGCGAACATCCTAGCTTGCAAAGCAGTGGAGAGAAGCGATTAAGGAAGACCTCAAAGAGAGAAGAGCAGCAGTGCTGGACAATGAGGCAGAAGCTGGGAAAAGCATTTGCAACACCTGCCTGTCCTTCTCCAACTACAAAACCAAGATGACTGCTCTCCGACGTCCTGATGGATCTATCACATCTTCCAGAAGGGCAATGGAGAAGATTATCCATAACTTCTACTCGGATCTCTTCGATAGCCATGTCTACCTACCCACATACCAAATTCCGCAGGATGGATATGTTGTTCCCAACATTCTCCCTTTCAAAATCCAAGAGGCCATTTCATCGGTAAAGAAGCAACCAGCACCTGGCCCAGACAAGTTCAGACCCGAAAACCTGAGGAACCTGCCGTCAGTTCTCATCAGTATACGGGCTTGGCTCTTCAAATGCTACCTGTCTGAATGCAAGGTTCTGTCCTAATGGAAAAGCAGCAGGATTATACTACTGTACAAGAAGGGAGACATCTAAGACATTGGCAACTATCGCCTGATCTGCCTGTTGTCTGTCATCTATAAGCTGTTAACTTGAGTCATTCTGAATAGGATTGGCAGAACACTAGATGAATGACAACCATGCGAGCAAGCCAAGTTCTGAAAAAGATTCAGCACGATCGACCATATCCACACGATAACCAAGCTCATTGAGGTTTCTCGGGAGTTTAAGATGCCGCTCTGTCTAACGTTCATTGATTTAAAGAAGGCCTTTGATTCTGTTGAGACTGAAGCGGTCATCGAAGCCCTAGCCAAACGGCATTCAAACTCAATGCATCAGCATCCTTCGTGAGCTGTATTACAGATTCACTACCAGGATCTCACCATTCTACAAGGAAGTGATCATCCATGTCAAGAGAGGGGTTCGCCAGGGTGATACAATTTTACAGAAACTCTTCAGTGCCACCCTCCAGAATGTTGGTTTGCATATGCGATGATTTGCATATAAATTAGCTGTAAACTGATCTTTGTGGATTTCTTTTTTTAAAATTTTATTTATTTATTTATTTACTTTAATTTTTATTAGTGAAACATCATGAGGTACAGTTGTAGACTTACAAATTTTTGTGTTTGGGTTTCAATTGTACAATGATAAAACACCCATGCCTCCACCAATGCCCATTTTCCACCACCACGGGTCCCAGTATCCCCCCCCCCCATCCCCTCATCCCACCCTGCCTCTGTGGCAGGGCATTCCCTTTTGTTCTCTCTCTCCTTTTGGGTGTTGTGATTTGCAAAAGAGGCATTGAGTGGCAGTCATTTTTGGTCTGTAGTCTACTTTCTGTTGTGAATTTCTTTCCAATTTTTTAAATTAAAGGATCTTGGCTTGCAATAGCATTGTTATTTTTATTATTGTTGTAGTTTTATGCTTACAAAGCTACTGCCCTCATTCATTAGTTGAATGCCCATGTCCCGCTATTGCTGACTTAGTCTCTTGTTCTAACCCTGCCCTCCCTCCCCCCATAACCTCAATGTCTTTTTCTTTTTTGTTTTTAGAATGGTGCTGGGATGGGGCCACATTTGGTGGTGTCCAGGAGCTTTTTCTGGCTCTGTGCTCAGGAGTAACCTTTGGCAATGTTCAGGGGAGCATATGCTATGGTGAGGGCTGATATGCTTTACTTCCTGTACTGTCCCTCAGACCCTCGGTTTTCAGTTTTGTTGGAACATCTCATCTTGTTTCCATTGATCATTGTCTGTTCCTTTGCTCTGTTTCTTGATGCCCTTCCTATGAATGCAATTTTTAATTTGATACTTGTCTTTGTCCTTCATACTTGCTTCAGTAAGAATAGCACACTCTAGTTTCATCCAAGTTGAAGCAAAAGTGAAAATTTCTTTTTTTCTTACAGCTGAGTACTATTCCATGCATTCATATTTTTTGTCCTTTGTTTTTTCATATACAAGAATTGCCTAAGATTAGACCACAATATAAGGTTTTTGAAAATTGGGTAGTATGTGTGTAGATTTAGGGCTTGAGCGATAGCACAGCAGTAGGCGTTCGCCTTACAAGCAGCCAACATGGCCGACCCGAGTTCGATTCCTCTGCCCCTCTCGGAGAGCCCGGCAAGCTACCGAGAGTATCTCACCCGCACGGCAGAGCCTGGCAAGCTACCCGTGATGTATTCGGTATGCCAAACACAGTAACAAGTCTCATGATGGAGACGTTACTGGGCCCGCTTGAGCAAATCAATGAACAATGGGCGGACTGTGACTGTAACTGTGTGTAGATTAACTTTTTTTTTTCTATGTAATCTATGGTTACATATGTATTTATGTTTTCTGTCTTGTTTGTCCAATTCTTGTAAACCTTATTTCTACAAAAATTATTTCACTTGGGACCAGGGAGATAGTTCAAGGAAACTTTTCTTACATGCTCTGGGCCCCCAGTTTAATTCCTATCACCTTGTAGTTGCCTGAGCACCTCTAAATGTAGTTTTGAAAACTCCCAGCACAATGGGCCAGAGAATTTCCAGATCTTAACATTGATCTCTTTGGCCTACTTGTCCCAGTGTTGCTGGGATTATCTTCCAGAACCCCTGAGCACTGGTTAGTAATCTCTATCTTCTCTGTGAGTTTCCAAGAAATGTGTGGGCATGTGCATGGAACTGAGTGCTTGGTGGCCGAGTACCGTTCCCCAGGCTGGACAATGGTGGCATGACTGGGCAATGGAGAAACAGGGGAAGTTGACCCCAGCCTGGTCTGTAGACAGTTTATTTCTCTCTCCTCCCCAGAGTAGTCCTATCTCTCACCTTACAGCGCAATCATAGTCATAGTTTTGTTCGTAGTCCCAAAGATCATAGTTCCGTCATCATAGTCTCTTCGTAGACCTCAGAGTCCTCTACTTCATTCTATTCTTTCTCATCTAGTCATAGTCTCATAGTCTTCTACTTCCAGTTATAGTCCTCATCTAGTCCTCCTTCTAGTCCCCACAAAGACCTCGAAGTCTCAAAGTCCCCAAAGTCTCAGTTCTCATCCTTTCCCTCTTTCTCCTTAGAGCATACTTACATAGGAAGGGTGGGGTACACATAGGTGGGGTTTAACACTGTCATAACAATAAACATAGGGGAAGCCACTCTTTCAGGAAGATTAACTCAAAGGAAAAAATCTTATCTGAGGGTTCAACACTCCAAATTACTAGGAGACCCGGTCAAGGGCAGGATTCCATCCAGGGTGTATTGCTTTCTCCTTTCCTCAGCTAGTAATTAATTTGAACAATCATAGTAAATTTACTTCCTATAACATTTCTAGTCATTTTGCATGAACACAGTGAGAGATGTATTAAACTTAAAGATTGGCTCTTCCTGTGGACATCTTGCTATATATTCCAGATCACAGTCCTCAGGCCAGATTAGTCTTTCCTAACCACAGCAGGGTCCTTATTCGGTTACTTATTTTTGGGTCATGACAGAGTTTGTTCCATAACTGTGCTCTTAACTTATACTTATGGCACTTAGCTTGTTTCCTTTCTATGCCAGAGTAGTTTACAGCTTGCCCTGGGTCCATCAATTCCCTTTATTGGGACCCTGCTTTTGGAGTGCTAGGAACTAAGGGCAGCAGAGGCTTAAGTCAAGAAAATATGGATGCCCAGGTGTAAATATTATTTTGGAGTCAATTAACTCTTGTGTTACAAAGCATAGCGTGATCTGTCTTCCTGTGACTATACAAAAGGACATTACTAAATAAACCATGCAAATGACATAAAGAAAAGAGAAAAGCAATATAAGATTATTAGTGCTTGATAGAATTGGGTGTGCCTCAGTTGCACTGTTGTGGGAGTTGCTCAATAAACCTTAAGCTCCCTGCCTGAGGAACAAGGAAAACCCAATGTCATCCAACACTTCCCTAAACTATTTTACTTTATTTTTTAAAAATTTTGACTTAATGTTACTTATATTCCTCATTTTATTTATTATTATTGCTATTTCTTTTTGGGTCATTCTTGGCATTGCACAGGGGTTATTCCTGGCTCATAAACTCAGGAATTACTCCTGGCAGTGCTCGGGGGACCATACAGGATGCTGGGAATCAAACCTGGGTCGGCTGCATGCAAGGCAAGTGCCCTACCCGCTGTGCTATCGCTCTAGCCCCTATTATTATTATTACTATTATTATTATTATTGCTTTTTGGCTGGAGCGATAGCACAGCAGGTAGGGCGTTTGCCTTGCACGCAGCCAACATGGCCGACGCGAGTTCGATTCCTCCGCCCCTCTCGGAGAGCCCGGCAAGCTACCGAGAGTATTTGATATGCCAGACACAGTAACAACAAAATCTCCAATGGAGACGTTACTGGGCCCGCTCGAGCAAATCGATGATCAACGGGAGGGCCTTTACTTTACTTTGCTTTACTTTTTGGCCTACACCCGGCGATGCTCAGGGGATACTCCTGGCTCATGCACTCAGGAACTACTCCTGGCAGTGCTAGGGGAACCATATGGAATGCTGGGAATCGATCTCGGGTTGGTTCCGTGCAAGGCAAACACCCTACCCAATGTACTATCGCTCCAGCCCTATTCCTCATTTTAAATATTTATTTTAACAGTTCCATTTAAGAAATTAATTGAGGAACCAGCATTTACAGAAACAACCTGAAAGAAGACATACAGATGGCCAAAAAGCATTTGGAAAAAGTGCTCTGCGTCACTTATCATCAGGGAAAAGCAAATCAAAACATCAATGAAATGTTATCTCACACTGATGAGACTGGCACATATCACAAATAACAAAAGCAACCATTGTTGGCAGAGATGTGGGGAAAATGGAACCTTCATCTCCTGCTGGTGGGAGTGCCCTTTGGGTAAACCTCTTTTATTTTTTGCTTTTTGGGTCACACCTGGCGATGCACGGGGTTACACCTGGTTCATGCACTCAGGAATTACTTCTAGAAGTGCTTGAGAGACAATATGGGATGCTAGGAATTAAACCCAGGCTTGACATGTGCAAGGCAAAAGCCATACCCGCTGTGCTATTGCCCCAGACCCTGGGTAAATTTTTTGAGAGCAATATGGACACTGATGCTGATGGGGAGCCTGGGGACTTATGTGAAGAGTAGAGGAAAGAGGTGGCAGCCTGAGAAGAGATCTGCCCTTTCTAGCGGTTGGAAAACCTAGGACTGTTAAAAGAGTCTGTGGCCCTTGTAGGAAAGGAGTCAGCTTTAAACATCACCCAGGCCTTTCAGGTCTGTTGCTTTTGCCTCTCAGAAAGAATTTCAGGAGGTGAAGTGCAGTGAATTTTAACAGGTTTTATTTGGAAATTTTGAGGAAGGCGTGTGTGTGTGTGTGTGTGTGTGTGTGTGTGTGTGTGTGTGTGTGTGTATGTGGGGGGGGGGGTTAATATTGAGAGTGAAACACACTCAAGAAAAAAACAGGTGTCCCCAGAATAGAGACCCAATACACATTGTAGCACTAAACTGTGAAGGGATGAAAGTCCGCATGTCAGGAGGGGAGGTATGGGTGACACTTGTACTCAGGTACCATGTCTCAGGAGGGGAGATATGGGTGACACTTGTGCTCGGGTACCACATCTCAGGAGTGGATATATAGGTAACACTTATGCTTGGGTGTTGCATGCGCAGCAGCATCACATGGGTACGCATGGACTGGGGCAGCAAGCTTTCTTTGTTCAAGTTGGCTTTTGTAGGGTTTATCCCAACCTGCACAGATAAAGCTTTCCTACTTAGGTTAGAATTCATTGCTAAGGTGGTTGCCAAGGGGTAGACTTGGGAGTGGTTGATG
This sequence comes from Sorex fumeus, assembly GCF_029834395.1. Lineage (NCBI taxonomy): Eukaryota > Metazoa > Chordata > Mammalia > Eulipotyphla > Soricidae > Sorex > Sorex fumeus. The sequence goes on along the minus strand of NW_026606086.1, from coordinate 10,335,728 downwards.
ATCTTCTTTGATATTTCTTTCTTGACTTTGTTTCTGCTGCAGCTTCTCTCCAATGGGAGACTTTTTTAAATGAGCCTTCTCTGGGTGGGTGTCCAGCTTTCTCTGAGTCTGTGCTGGCACCTGGTAAAGGTCTTATCAGGCCTTAGTTAATGTGTCAGTTCCTGTGTCTACAAGGTGAGTTTTTGCAGCCCTGGGGCTAGTTGGTTTTATCAATTACCAAGAACTTATTGCCATGGGGCCCTTCCCCATCTACCTGCTGCCTGCTGCAGAGCTTCTCAAAAAATAAGAGTTCTACTCCCGTAGGACCCAGAAATTCTACTTGGTATCTACCCGGGTCACGGTCATGGTCCTCCCATTGTTCATCGATTTGCTTGAGCGGGCCCAGTAACATCTCCATTGTGAGACTTGTTACTGTTTGGCATATTGAATATGTCACGGGGAGCTTGCCAAGCTCTGCCATGTGGGCGTTCGCCTTACAAGCGGCCAACATGGCCAACCCGAGTTCGATTCCTCCACCCCTCTCGGAGAGCCCGGCAAGCTACCGAGAGTATTCGATATGCCAGACACAGTAACAACAAAGTCTCCAATGGAGACGTTACTGGGCCCGCTCGAGCTATCTACCCCAAAGGTCCAAAATATATTCGGAAAGATATTTGCACTCCTGTGTTCATTGCAGCCTTAGTCACAGTAGCCAAAATCTGAAAACAATTCAAGTGTCTAAGAACAGATGACTAGGTAAACAAACTATGGTCTACATACACAATTGACTATTAGAAGAGACCATGCAGTATGTCACTATGTGGATGGTTGGAGGATATCATGCTGACAAAATCCGCCATAAGGAAAGGAAAGATCCAGAATGATCTCTCCTATGTGGGACATAAAAGATTGCAGTAGGAAAATAACAAAAGGGCAAAAGCAACAGAATCTGTTCTACAGAACTGGACTTACCATAGCAAAAGATGTGGAGGATTGGGGTGAAGAAGGGTGCTGAGGCAGAAAGGGGAGTGATTGAGAATTCTGAGAAAAGTAATAGAGGAAAATGGACATAGGTGGGGTATGGTGTTAGAATGTTGTATTGATGAAACCCTATCATTGACTATTCTGAAACATTGGAAATCATGGTGAGTTAAAAAAAAATTTAAAGCTTCAAATAATTCAGTCCAGTGCAGTTGTACAGCTGCTATGGTGCTTGCCTTGCATGTTTATTCGCTGAGCAAATATTAGTGGAAGGTCCTTTTTTCCAGGTACCCTAGAATTGCAAATAACTTTTCCATTTTGCTTCTTACGGATTTTCTTTCTCTTTTCTTTCTCATTACTGAGGTGACATGGTTTACATTAGAATTAATGTTTATGCTGGGGCTTGGAGTGATAGTACAGTGGGCAGGGCACTTGCCTTGCACAGACCAACCAGGGTTCAATCCCCAGCACCCCATATGGTGCCCTATACCTCACCAGGAATAATTCCTGAATGCAGAGCCAGGACTAAATCCTGAGTATCACCAGGTGTGACCCCCAAACCACCACCACCACCAACGAGTTAATATTTATGCTTTAGGCATGCCATGTTACTGTTCCACATTTTCTATCTTCATCCTTCATTCTTTAAGCTCTCACTTACGGCAACAACCACCTTTTCCTAGTGTCTTGTATATCTTTTACTGCAACTTTCCTCCCGCTACTCCTGCTTCCTTACTTCTGAACTCAGTCAATTTCTGAGATACCCCTAGCTCACTTCAATAGAAAATAGGATTTAGATACTATATGACCTTATTGCTATTGGAATGTTCTGTTCATAAGTCCTCAGTAAACAGAGATGTGTATGTGTGTATCTGTGTGTCTCTCTGTGTGTCTGTGTGTTAATAACTACATTTTATTTCTCATACCAATACCTCTGATTACACTAGCGATACAGGGATATCTCTAGTTTTCTTTCTTTTTCTACATCTCTCATGCCCCCTTCTGACAGTTTCTGTAAATTCTGCTGTCCTATCTGTGGGGATGATGTCTAATCCTTGGCGTCACCATCCCCCAGGGCTTTGTCTCTGTCTGCACTTGTGGCTGCCCTGCTCCTGTCCCTGTATTCCTTTACTGTGTCTTTTTGTACTTTGTTGCAGATCATGTCATGCCACTAGGACGTGCTGAATGTCCCCATTGTGCATTCCTTCCTCTTGGGCTCTAGGCCTTTAAGCCACCTGTCCTTGCCCATGAAGACACAACTGCCATGGACGGGCCTAACTGGCCACGCTAATCGTTCCTTCTTCACCACCTTCACCTCTCTTAAAGAACATAAGAATTCTTAAATTCTTATGTTCTCTTCAAGAACATAAGAATTCTTAAATTCTTATGTTCTCTTCAAGAACATAAGAATTCTCACAATGAGATGCGTCTGGAAGGGTTAACATGAGACGTTAACCCTTCCAGATGCATCTCATTGTGAGAATTCTTTCCATTTGGTTCTTAGACTCCACTACTCAATAGAGAGCACTGTGTATGTTCTCTCTCTACCTGGCTTGGATCTTGCAGTCCACCCAGGGCTGCACCTTGCTTCACCTCTGACTCACATGATCCCTTGCTCTCTTTGAGCTTTCTCATGCTCTGCTCTACCATTTTGGTCTTAGGACTGAATTCTCTAAGAAGGGATAGGGTTCTACCATTCGGAGAAACAGATAAATGTTGATTATTCGCAGTCTATCATCTACACTTCTTAATTCCTCGGAATAATCTTAGTCTCTGATTTTTTTTCACTCAACATTTTGTATTTACTGCCTTTCTGAATTCTCTAATTTATTTGTAAAATTTTCTTTATGTCCATTGATCTCACTCCACTTGAATCTATTCTGATTATCTTATTAATATGTATTTAGCTGTTTTGTTTGTTTTGGGGTCACACCTGGTATTGATCAGGTCTTACTCCAGGCTCTGTGCTCAGGGATCTCTCCTGGTAGAGCTCAGGAGACCATATGCAGTGTTGGCCACACGCAAGGCAAGCACTTTGCCTGCTGCACTATCTCTCTGGCCAGATAGTAGTTTAATTTCAATGATTATCATTTATTTCAAGAAGCATTATTTGTTTCTTTTATTATTTTGTGAATAATAACTTATATAAAATTATTTAAAAGCTAAAATGAGCTAATGCATATTAAGGCAATCACCAACTGATAAGAACTTATTTTATTTAAAAAATTTTTTTAAATTAAAAAAATTAAAAAATATTTTTTAAAACAGGGCTGGAGCAATAGCACAGTGGGTAGGGCATTTGCCTTGCTCGTGACTGACATGGCTGACCCGAGTTCGATTCCTCCACCCCTCTCGGAGAGCCTGGCAAGCTACTGAGAGTATCTCGCCCGCATGGCAAAGCTTGGCAAGCTACCCGTGATGTATTCGATATGCCAAACACAGTAACAAGTCTTACATTGTTACTGGGCTTGCTTGAGCAAATCGATGAACAACGGGAGGACAGTGATAGTGACAGTGATTTAAAAAAATTTTTTCATGATGATTTATTACATTCAATATTCCAACACCAATCCCACCACCATTGCATCTTCCTACCACCATTATTTCCAATTTTCCTAATCACCACATAAGCCTGCCCCAATAGCAGTCCCTAAATAATATATTTTGTATTGCTTGTTATGAATAATTAGCTAAAAATGATCAAAAAAGATTTCCTTAAAGATTCTGTGGAGATTCTTCTATCTCACTTGGAGCCATTATGCCCTTGTATAAGAGATTATTAACATGTTGCTACAGGTTGAGCCTTGTGTGCTAATATTTTCTTAACCAAGATTGGTTGCCTTTTACTTTACATTTCATCCAGTGTGGTGTGCTACTCCTGGTAGAGTAGGAGATGTTGCTGCAAGCACCAAGCATTCTAAAATTTTGAATGGGGTTATACAGCTGGAGTTAAATTTTTAACTGGATGCTGACTTTTGCAGGAGTGTCTCTGCAGCTTGTTGATATCTTATGAGATATATTTATGAGTCTCTGGATCATGGTCAGTTAATGAGCTTTTGTGGTGTCAGAGGCAGTTTGTGGGCATGACTGCCAGGCTTCTGGAATAACAGAGTAGTTGGGTATGTTACCCACCCCTCACTCAGGAAGGCCTGGAGATTTCAGTCACAAAACCCGCATACCTTAGTTGTCTTTTTTTTTAAAAAAAAAACAAAAAACAGATTCATTTCTGGATGAGGTTTGTTCCAAGCCTGTGGAGTCCGGGCCATGGGCATGACAGCTGTTGGGTTATGGAGATTTTTGGCTGCTGGTGTTGTTTGGGTGGGAAGTGAGCTCACCCACCCTGCTCTGGGGTGCCCTAGATGAAACTTAGCCTGGCTCAAGGTCTGAAAGCATCTCTAAATTATTTTTTTATTAAAGAAGCTGTCTTGGAGGGAGTTCCTGGGACAATGGTAGAGGAAAGTGGACACTGATACAGTGTGCAGTGTTGACATGTTGTATATGTGAAACCACTAACAGTACCGCAAACCACAGTGTCTAAAGAAAAATCACTTATCACTTATCACTTAATCCCCGTTATTCATCGATTTATTTGAGTGGGTGCCAGTAACGTCTCCATTCATCCTGGTTGCGTGCTAGTGTAGCCCAATGGTATCTGTTCGTTCTAGGAACATGCAGAGCCTCTAACCGATCATTTAGGGTCTTGACGAAGAAGTCTGACCATCTTATAGGTGGGCGTCCACGTGATCTTTTGATGTCCCGTGGAATCTAATCAGTAATGGCTCTAGTCCAGCGGTTGTCTGTAAACCTCATTACGTGTCCAGCCCATCTGATTTTTGATGTCTTGGCAAATGAGACAGCGTCCCTGATTCTTGAGCGTTGACGAAGATCAGAACTCCGGATTCTATCTCTCATTTGAGTGAATCGTGATATTCCAAGCATAGTTCTTTCGATTCCTCTTTGAGAGACCCGAATAGCATTCTCATCCTGTTTTCGTAGGGTCCAGGTCTCTGAGGCATATGTTAATGCAGGAAGAATAGTGTAATCAAAGAGATGTGCTCGTAGCTGGAGGTTCTTTGTCCTTTTAGTTATTTCTTCAATGCTCTTGAAGGCATTCCAAGCCGCTCTCTTCCTCCTGCGTATCTCAGGTGCCAGGTCATTCATCATGTTGATTTCTCGACCTAGGTATATATAACTGTTGCATTCGGAGATGGTGGTTCCGTTGAGAGCGAATGGAGCGTCAGGAACAAGGCTGTTTCTCATAAACATTGTCTTCGTAAGATTCAGCTGTAGTCCGACCTTTCCACATTCACGGTCAAAGTCATTCAGCATTTGTGCCGCTTGGCTGATGTTTGGTGTTATTAGAACGATGTCATCAGCAAAGCGGAGGTGGTGTAGTTGCTGACCATCTATCTTCACTCTCATGTTTTCCCATTCCAGTCGTCGCATGATGTTCTCGAGGGGTGCACTGAAGAGTTTTGGTGAAATGGTATCACCCTGCCGAACCCCTCTCTTGATATGGATGATTACTTCTTTGTAGAATGGTGAGATTTTGGTAGCGAATCCGCAATAGAGCTCACGAAGGATCCTGATGTATTGAGTTTGTACGCCCTGATTGGCTAGGGCTTCCATGACCGCTTCCGTCTCAACAGAATCAAAGGCCTTCTTTAAATCAATGAACGTTAGACAGAGCGGCATCTTGAACTCCTGAGATACCTCAATGAGCTTGGTTATTGTGTGGATATAGTCGATGGTACTGAATCCTTTTCGGAATCCAGCTTGTTCACATGGTTGTCCTTCATCTAGTGTTCTGCTAATCCTATTCAGGATGACTCGAGTGAATAGTTTGTAGATGACAGACAATAGGCAGATTGGGCGATAGTTGCCAATGTCGTGGATGTCTCCTTTCTTGTATAGTAGTACAGTCCTGCTGGTTTTCCATTGGGATGGAACCTTGCATTCAGACAGGTAGCGTGTGAAGAGTCGAGCCAATGTATTGATGAGTACTGATGGTAAGTTCTTCAGGTGTTCAGGTCTGATCTTGTCTGGGCCAGGTGCTCTTTGTTTCTTTACCGACGAGATGGCATGTTGGATTTCGGAAGGGAGAACATTGGGAACGACATATCCATCATGTGGTATGTGGTATCTGGGCAAGTGGATGTGGCTATTAAAGAGATCTGAGTAGAAGTCATGAATAATCTTCTCCATTGCCCTTCTGGAAGATGTGATAGATCCATCATGATGTCGGAGGGCAGTCATCTTGGTTTTGTAGTTGGTGAAGGACAGGCGGGCATTACGAATGTTTTTCCCAGCTTCTGCTGCATCTATCAGTACTGCTGCTATCCTGTTTTTGAGGTCATCTTTGATGGCTTCTCTGCACTGTTTTGCCAGTTCGGATGTTCGCTTGTGGTTGCCTGAGGCATGTGCCAAGCCACGTTGGCGAATAAGTTCAAGAGTGTTCGAAGATAGACAGTTTTTTGTGGTTATCTCTCTCTTGGCATTCCTTGCACAATCATGGACGTGCTGAATCATTCAATCGTATTCCTCATCAATGTTGTCAATGATGGTATCTTCCCATGTTGCCGCAATAGAGCCAAAGAGCTCCCAGTTGGTGGTTGTTCTGGGAGTCCTCTTCTTAAACCTTGCATTCTTTTCTCCTCGTTCTGTGAGGTAGAATTTTGCACGAAGAAGACGGTGGTCTGATCCCGTTTGGAATTTTGGGACAACAGCAACATCGGTTAGGCAAAACCGCCAATTGAATATGATGTGGTCTATTTCATTGTGGAACCGTCCATCGGGAGACTCCCATGTCCAACGTTTAGATTCAGCCTTTTGGAATTGTGAGTTACCATGGAAGGTTTTGGTTGACATGATGAACTCAGACAGTCTGTCACCCTGTTCGTTCCATTCTAGGCCATGGGTTCCGATGTGGAGTTCATCAACTGATCTTCTTGGTCCTATCTTGGCATTAAAATCACCAACAATGATCTTGTAGAAGGTGTGATCTTCTTTATAGAACTTCTCCAGCTCCATGTAGAATTTCTCAGTTTCTCTTTCACCATAACTGGATGTTGGTGCATAGACAACAAAGATAGAAACTGCCGGTAGTGAGCCACATTTATTCAAGTGTAATCGTCCGATTCGGGTTGTTAGGCATTCGAATGAATCAATGCTCATGACTAAGTTTGTGTCGACAAGGATACCAACATCACCAATGCCTCTTTTATCACATGTTCCAAGGAACAGTTCTTCTCCAGTGTCGAAAACAGCATGATGGGATTGATGTCTTCTCATTTCGGTCAGACCAATGATGTCGTACTTGATCTTTCGCGCTTGTACCATAAGGTCTTCAATGGATGCAGTAGATGCCAGCGTACGAGCATTAAAAGTACAGACAGTCATTTTTTTTCTAAAGACAAAAAAAAAACCCCACGAATTAGAAATGATTACAGATCATGTATATGACAGATCTGTATCTGATATCTGTATCTGATATCTGACATCATATCTAGAATGTATAACTGCACTGTAGCACTGTCCTCCCATTGTTCATCAATTTGCTTGAGCGGGCACCAGTAACGTCTCCATTGTGAGACTTGTTACTGCTTTTGGCATATCAAATACGTCACAGGTAGCTAGGATGTATAACAAATTTTCAAAACTGAAGTGTAAAGAAACAATTTAATATAAAACGGTAAAGTAGTTAGACACTTCACCAAATAATATATAGATGACAAACACATGAAAAGACTTCAGCATCACTAGCCATTAGGGAGTTATAAATTGAAACGAGAAATCATTGCACATCTATTAGTATAGTTAACATCAAAATTACTGTCAGTACCAGATGGTGGTCAAGATACAGAGAAACTACATCTCCCATAGTTTGTTACTAGGTGGAAAATGATATAGCCACTCTGGAAAGATTTTTGCTAATAAAGGTAAATTTGAATTACCATATACCCTGCAATCACATTCCTGGATATTTGTCATAGAGAAAAGCTGTGTAATACAAACTCCTGTGTACAACTATTCATCATGGCCTTATTTGTAATAAAAACAGTAGAAAGGAAAGAGAAATATCTTGAGCTAAAAATATGGCTCAGAGTGTGGAGCACATACCTAGTGTGTGTGAGGTCCTGAGCATGATCCCTGGGCCACTTAGTCTTCAAGCACAATCAGGTGCAAATGAGTCACTCTCAGATCCAACAGCTATAGATCCAAGCCAAGAGCTGAGTACCACCGGGAGTGACCCCAAGATGCTCAGTAGAAATGTTTGTGGCCCGTTAAAAACTGCCTTGCAAGCTCTGCAGAGAAAATTAAATCGTCATGTGGTGGATAGCCAGAAAATCTGTAATACTCTTCATTCCTGTTTACCTCCCTTTACCCCATAACTTTTCAGTATCTTTCCATTCTGACATGCATTTGCCAGCAGAAGCTGTCAGGTATGATTGAATAAAAATTTAAAAATAAATTCAATCAATAAATAAATGAAAATCATGATCTCCCCTTTTTATTAATGCTATCTTTTTTCCCTTTGGGTTTTTAATTTCTTTTGTCCCTTGAATAGTTTGCAATAATTTCACATATTTTTGTGAGTTTTTGTATTGCTCTCCATTATTAGCTCCTGGGGACACTAATCCCTCCCTGCTTATTAGTTTATTATTTTCTTGAATGATTTGCAATTTTGTATTGTTAGCTTATTTGCCATGGGGAGTATTTGTTTTCATGGAAATCCTATTTTAATTTTGGCTGTGGAAATGTCTTCCGGTGCAAAGTGTCTTCTAGAATGATATTTCAATTAAAAAAAGTGAACTTTATTAAAAAAATAATAGACCCGAAGCATACTTTTTTATACACTGTGTTGAAAATGTAAATGTCTCTGCTTTGACTTGTATACCCTCATGAAACCATGGCAACAATGAAAAAATAAGTATAACTACCATCCTTAAATTTTTCTTTTTTCTTTTTGGTAACTTAACTCCTTCATGCCTTTCCCTGAACACAAGCCATTATAAATTAAATTTTTTAGAATTTTACAAAAGTAAGACCATATATTATATATTTTTAGTTATTTTCATACAAAATGATTAATTTTCAGATTCATTCATTTTTATTGCTGAATAATGTCCATTGGTTGGCAAAAACACAATTTGCTTATCCATTCACCTTTGATAAATATTTCAGTTGTTTCTACTTTTTAGATATTACAAATAAAACTGTACATGCAGAAGTTCTTGTAAAAATAATTTTTTTCTATAACTCCCTTTTTTTAATATTGAATCACTGTGAGATACAGTTACAAAGCTTTCACGTTTGAGTTTTGGTCATAAAATGATCAAACACCCATCCCTTCACCACTGTACATTTTCCACCACCAATGTCCTGTTTCCCTCCCCCATCCCCATCCCAATATTTCCCCTGCCTGTGTGGTAGACAGTTTCCACAATACTCTCCCTCTACTTTGATTACATTCAATATTTCGACACCAGTCTCACCATTATTATTTGGAATTTTCCCACCACCACTCAAACCTGCCAAAAGGGCAATGCTAAACAATTTATTTTGTATTGCTTGTTATAAATAGCCTATGCTGTGTGGCTGCAAGAGCGGCCATGCGGGGCCAGAGTGATTGAACAGCGGGTAGGGTGTTTGCTCTGCACGAGGCCAACCTGGGTTCAATCCCCGGCATCCCATGTGGTCTCCCAAGCACCACCTGGAGTAATGCCTGAGTGCAGAGCCAGGAGTGACACTTGATCATCACTGGGTGTGACCCAAAAAGCGGAAGAAAAAAAAACCCAAAAAATAAAATAAAAAGGTGGCAGTCTGCTCCTGAAGTTCTAAAATTTTAATAATTAGAGTCTGGAGAGATCTCTGCAGCTCAGTTCCAAGATTCTTTTGTGTGTCTCTGGATCATAACCATTAAGGAACTTAAGTAGTAGCTGGAAGCAGTTGGTGGGCATCATCTCAGAATCCCATCAGGGTGGGGTGAGGGGGGGTGGGGAGAAAGAGGGGCCGGCTCCTCCCCCATCCCATGAGGCCCGCCAAGCCATCTCTTCTCAGTCCTGTCTGGACCCTGCTGGGGACTGAGTAGGTCCTTAGTAAATAGTTGCTGGATTTGTTTGGGAAACATCACATGTAGGCTTTGCTCTTTGTCAGGATAAATGATTCCCCTTCATCCATGTTCCCCACTCCTTCATCTAGTTTCCTTCATTCACGCCACACTCTGACCGTTTCCCTAGGTTCTCTGTTTGTCTGAATCACTCCAACTGTCTCTCCAACTCCAGCTGTCTCTCTCCAACTCCCCAGCACTGGGGGTAGATGTTACACCCAGTCTGGTAGCAAAATCAACATAAGAATGCCATTCCTTACCACAGCCCACAGCAGTGTTCTGGAATGACCAGGGGTCTGTGCCAGGCAAATGCCCTACCTCTATCTCTCTAGGCCCCATTGCCCCAGATTCTTATTTCTGTCCTTTCCTCTTTTTATTCGCCTGGCTGTTTCCTGCCTCTCCGAAAAAATGTTGCAGGTGATGTGGGCTAAGTGGGGAGTGAGGGAGTATTCGTAGCCTTGAGCTCGCTACCTCCCTCCTGCCCTGACCTCTGTGGTTCCCCTGGGAGGTGCCTAGGGGTAAAGGAGACTCGGACTGGTAACATGAGCACTTACCTGGTGTGGATGCTTATATATTCTCTGAGGCAGCTTAGGGAAGCTCTCTCTCTCACCACCAGCATTCAGTGGTCTTGGCCGTTTCCTCATCCGGGAGAGCCCATGCCATGGGCAGATGAAGGAGGAAATGAGGGCCAAGCCAGTTGGGTGGTCAGTTGTCATTTATTCCATTCTCCCCACGCGCCTGCCCCAGTCTCTCTGAGCCCCCCATTCTGGTCTCACACTGCTCCTCATTCCTCCGGTCTCTCCCCCTCATCTCTCCACACTCCCTCTTGCAGCCTGGGCTCTCTCTCTCCACATGCCTGCTCCTGTATTCTTCTTCTACATCCTTCTCCCTCTGTCCCCCTTTCTAGTCTCTCCATGCTCCATCTTGCTGCCCTGCTCTCTCTCTCTCTCTCTCTCTCTCTCTCTCTCTCTCTCATTTCTTTCCAACTCTGTCTCTCTCCAACTCCCCAGCACTGGGGGTAGATGTTACATCCAGTCTGGTAGCAAAATCAACATAAGAAAGCTGTTCCAAATCAACCAATGCTGGCACAGATGTGGCGAGAAAGGAACACTCCTTCACTGTTGGTGGGAATGCCGATTGGTTCAGCCCTTTTGGAAAACAGTATGGACCATTCTCAAGAAATTAGAAATTGAGCTCCTATTTGATCCAGCAATACCACTCCTGGGAATATATCCCAGAGAGGCAAAAATGTATAGTTGAAGTGACATCTGCACTTGTTTGTTCATTGCAGCACTCTTTATAATAGCCAGAATCTGGAAAAAACCTGAGTGCCCAAGACTGGTTAAAGAAACTTTGGAACATCTACACAATGGAGTACTAATGTAGCTGAAGTCATGAATTTTACATACAAGTGGTACCACATGGAAAGTATCATGCTAAGCAAAATGAGTCAGAAAGAGAGGGATAGACATAAAAAGATTGCATTCATCTGGGGGACATAAAGTAACAAAATAGGAGATTAATACCCAAGAATAGTCGAGATCAGTACCAGGAGGATTACTCCATGGCTTAGAGGCCAGCCAGGCACTCTAGGGGAAAGGGCAGCTCAGATAGAGAAGGGAGAACCAAATAAAGGGTGTTTGGAGGATCCTCCCAGGAGGGGAGATACATGTTGAAAGTAGACTATGGACTGAATATGATTGCCACTCAATGCCTCTTTTACAGACCACAACACCTAAAAGGAGAGAGAGAACAAAAGGGAATGCCCTGCCACAGAGGCAGGGTAGGAATGGGGGATGGGTGTTGGAGGGATACTGGGATCCATGGTGGTGGAAAATGGGCACTGGTGGAGGGATGGGTACTTGATCATTGTATAATTGAAACCCAAGCACAAAAAATTGTAAATCTACAACTGTACCTCATGGTGTTTCACTAATAAAAATTAAAAAAAAAAAAAGAAAGCTGTTCTTTACCACAGCCCATCAGGCTCAAGAGTGGAAACACCACCTATGGGTGTTTCTCCTCTCCTTACTCCAATAACTTAATTAACCACTCAATTAGCATCTTAATTCTACTTCTTAATATTAGTTATTTTGTATGGAAACAGTAAGAGATACATTGGGCTTGTAGTGTGGCTTTCCTGGAAACATCTCGCCACAGACTTAGACTACAGTGCTCAGGCCAGATTAACCTTTCCTAGCAGGGTCCAAATCTAGTTATTACTTTGTGTATCATGACAGAATTTGTCCATCACCGTGCTCTGAGCTTATAGTTAAGTATTATGGCACTTTGGCCAGGCCCATTTCGATGCCAGGGTAGCATATAGCTCACAGCTTGCCTTGGGTCCATCCAGTCCCTCAGCGAGGCCCTGCTTTGGGGGTGCTAAGAAATAAGGGCAACTGAGGCTTAGATTGAGAGAACAGATGTCCAGGAGGAAAATATCATTCAGAGTCAAATAACTGCCAAGTTACGGAAGCATAGCATTAACTGTCTTCTTGTGTCCATACAGAAAGGACATTGCTTTGAATTAATTATGCAAAGGACTTAAGGAGAAGAGAAAAACAATATTTACAAGTCAACAGACACAAAGAAAGGGGTTACAAATAAACACAGAGGAATGGGGGCACTGTGATGGGAGTAACACATTAAGCCTAGGCTCCCTCTGGCAAGGCAGAAAGGACAAACCAATGCTATCCTACATCTCCCCCTTTTATTTTTACTGAAACTCAAACTTTGAAATAGAGGAACAATTCCAAACACAGAACAGTCTCATTAGTTGTACTAAGATTTCAGTTCAACTTTGGACCCAGAGCAGTGCTTGTAGTGAAGCATCCAGTTGTCCTGCACTGTCCAGAGGTGATGATCGTCACTAATGATGAGAGTCGTTTAGTCCTGTTCTGAAGAAATGAAGTGTCTGGATCAAAAATTGAAGAGTTGTTCCTGCAACCGCAGCAGTAGTGGTTACACCATTGAGTCCCAGGGGAGCAGCTATTGAGAGTCAGATAAACTTCAGGAAGCACTAGATCAGTCAGGGAGCACTGGAACAGGAGCATCACAACTTCTTTCAGGAGTTTTTCAGCAGGGGAATGCAGCCATTCTCTGGTCAGGTTCCTTGGCAGTCATAGATGTGCAACCTAGCTTTATTTGGTAGTTCATGCCCACCCCAGGGACGCCAACTCTATAATCTCTGGGTCACTAGGGAAGGCCCCGGCCGCTTTCCCCTTGCTTCCAGGGTGGGTGATCTTGGGCTGCTCCCCCAGCCTCGGGCGACCCATGTCATGGGTAGACGAAGGAGGAAACAAGGACCAAGCAGGTTGATTGGTCAGTTGCCGTTTATTCCATTTTCCCCATGCGCCTGCCCCAGTCTCTCTGAGCCTCCCATTCTACTCTCGCACTGCCCCTCATTCCCGTCTCTCCTGCTCATCTCTCCGTGCTCCATCTTGCATCTCTCTCTCCATGTGCTTGCTCCTGTATTCTTCTTCTACATTCTTCACTCTCTCCCTACTCCCTTGCAAGTCTCTCCGTGTTCCATCTTGCTGCCCTGCTCTCTCCATAAACCCATTTTGGAGATTCGAATAACACCCAGACATGGATTGACTCAGTTCTATTTGACTTCATAAGAAACTTCAAGATTTTGTTTTGTTGTACAGTTCCACCAGCAATGTGTAGGTTCCAGTCTTTTCCAGTTCCAGTTCTTTTGTATTTGTTTTGGTGCCAAACTTGGCTGTCCTCAAAGCCCACTTCTTGCTCTGTCTCAGGTTTTATTCTTGTCAGGGCTTTGGGGGACCCATCTGAAGTGCTGGGAAATTGAAGCTGTGTTAGCTGCTTTCAGGACAAGTTCCTTACCTACTGGACTATTTCTCTGGCCCTCTAGTTGCTAAATTACTGCTACATATAATGTGTATTATATGTCTTGATAGAATCTTTCCATTAATTTGAAATTATCTGTGATTTTGAAAGCTGCCTAGTGATATCATTGATTTATAAGCAATTCTGGATTTCTTCACCCAGAGAATGAGGCATATAAACAATTGTTTAAAAAATTCAGACCTGTTTTTTGATTCATCTTGGGCATCTTTTCCCAAGGAGAATTAGAAATAAGATTCTTTATCATGGTAATGGAATTTTAATTTTGTTTCTATTTCACCATTTTCATTTTATTCAAGGTTATTTTCTGGAGGACTTTGTACCCTGTCCTTGTGTGGATATTGTCAAATATCATAAATATAATCTAACTATCTAATAGAAATGAGATAAATATACTTATGTAAATATAAAATTCCTTCTGTGTTTGAAATGGAAGAGGTAGATATTGAGATTATGGTATTATAAGAATCAGGGCTTTTTAATTAGCTTAGTAATTTACTAATATGGAAAGTTCTGCTGTTCTGAATTGTAATGAGTTTAGTATGTCAAATAGAGGGTCAGTGACATGACTGAAGGGGCTGGGATGCATGCTTCATATGTGGGAGCTTTGGGTTTGAGCCCCAGCATCACCCAGGATTCTAATAACCATCAGGAGCCACCCTTCCACCTCCCCCAGCTTAGAATATTTCCTTTGAAAATCTTAATGTCATGGTGTTTAGGTACTGTAGGAAGTGTAGTTCATCAATGCTATAGATTGCATATGCTTGTATACTGTTCCAAAAATTGAGGACTAATACTGAATTCAGAGCAATCAAACTGCAGGTAAGTCTTTGTATGCAACATATTTTTTAAGTTAACTAGTGTTCAGTAGATTTGTGAAGTTCGTGTTGATGCAGATCCATATCTGTGGTGAATGTGATTGAGCATTACAAACAATCTATGCCAACAATGGGTCCTTTCTTGTTTCTCCCATCTTTGATCTTTTTTGAGAGCATCCTAATTTAATTGAAGGACATCAAGCTTTTATTCTTCTCATAATCATTTGTATATCAGATAAAAATATCTATTTGGATGCAATATTTATGTTAACATTTCACAAAATGCAGTGTTCATATATTTGGATCACAATTTAATCATTTTGGGTGGAAAAGAACTAAGAGTTTCTTATTATTAATGCATTCACCTTGATATTTATATACCCACCATAATCCTTATAACTAAGATATGAAGATAGGAATTTAATGAAAATGATTTTGTAGGAAGATCTGAAGTAAAAATAAGTAGAATAAGGTAAAGGTAAAGGTAAAGGCCCTCCCGTTGATTGTCGATTTGCTCGAGCGGGCCCAGTAACGTCTCCATTGGAGACTTTGTTGTTACTGTGTCTGGCATATTGAATACTCTCGGTAGCTTGCCGGGCTCTCCGAGAGGGGCGGAGGAATCGAACTCGGGTCGGCCATGTTGGCCGCTTGGAAGGCGAATGCCCTGAAGTAGAATAAAATAGTTATTAAAAATGTCAAGGGCAAATATGAATATGCAGAAATCATGACAGTCACATAGAACCCTTTAAATAAAAGGAAACTGATTGTAGAGTCAATATACTTAAACCTATTTTTGATGGGGGCAGACTCCTTAGAAGTGCTCAGAGAATCTCGAAGGCCCTCCTGGTGATTGTTTTTTGGGGGATGGAGGATTTCGTGGGCCACATCTAGTGGTGCTCAGGGCATACTTCTAGCTCTATGCTCAGGGATTACTCCTGGCTGAGTTTGGGGGATCCTTTGGGTTGCTGGGGGTTGAACCCAGGTTGATTGTTCACAGTGCAAATGCCCTACCTGCTATACTATCACTCCAACCCTCTCTTTGTAATTCTTAACTGGAGTGGTGGTTCAGTGTGAAACCTGGAACCAACTGAGTATTGGGACTAGAGTAACAAGGGACCAAGGTTACTGCAACAGTGCCTAGTGGCCTCTAGAACTATGGTGCTATAGAGATGGTGTTGGGGCAGGGACGAGGATACAGTGCCAAGATTCAAACTCTGGATTCCATTATTTCTCCATTGAGCTGATCCGAGGCTCTCTTCTCCTTAACTCCATTTTTAAATAGAAGTATTTAGACATTTCTTACCCAAATAAAGTGGCATTTCTGGAGTGAAAGAGTTTGCAAAGCTGTCTTCAAATTATAGTGCATTGACAACTCTATTATTGAGAATAAAATAATTATGCTCTACATGCAGAATGTAGTATTCTGCAGAATAGTAAACTATTCATATTCCAGTCTGGGTCAATATCACCCAAATAAAAGCTGAATGTGGAGTGGATAGACTATTCTTGTCCTTCCCCACAGCAGTCTTGCAAGTCTCATGGAAAAGAAAGCCATTTATCTGCTGGATTAATATGGACTTGTCCATTTTTATGTCTGATGAACACCTTTTGGCAGGGAAACATCTTCCTTCATAGTTCTGGGACAACAAAGGGATTGTCAGAGTTGGTTGGTATTGTCGTAAATCTGTTTTGTGGCCTCTTTCCTTCCAAATGTAATAGTGATGTTGATTTGTGTTCTTTCCTTCTGAACATCCAGGATTCCAGCAACATGAAGTCCTCCCTGCAGGCGGTGGTGCTTTGGGGGAAGAAGGCCCCTCCCCACAGCATCACTGCCATCATGATCACTGATGACCAGCAAACTATTGTGACAGGAAGTCAGGAGGGTCAGCTGTGTCTTTGGAACCTCTCATCTGAATTAAAGGTTAGTAGAAACTCTAATAATGAAACTGTGCTCAAGAGAAACATAGCTGACTTCTACTTGCAACAACAGTGCATGTTTGTGTGATTGCCAAAAAAAAAAAATACAAAACTTTTTTTCTCATTTCTTTCTTTCTCCTTTTATTTTTATTTTTTTTAAATTTTTTAGTGAATCATCGTGAGGTACAGTTACAGACTTACAAACTTTAGTGTTTATGTTTTAGTTGTACAAAGATCGAGTACCCATCCCTCAACCAGTGCCCATTCTCCACCACCAATGTTCTCAGTATCCCTCCCATCCCCTCCATTCACTGCAGCCCCTGCCCCTTCCCCCCACTCCCACCCCCCCCACTTCTTGTGGCAGGCCCATTCTCTTTCTTTTACTCTCTCTCTCTCTCTCTCTCTCTCTCTCTCTCTCTCTCTCTCTCTCCTTTTGGGTGTTGTGGCTTGCAATACAGGTATTAAGTGGCCATCTTGCTCAGTCAATAGTCTATTTTTAGCACGCATCTCCCATCCTGAGTGGGTCCTTCAAGATTCTTTACTTGGTGGTCCCTTCTCTATCTGAGCTGCCTTTTCCCCCACCATGTGAGGCCAGCTTCCAAGCTGTGGGGCAATCCTCCCAAAACTTTTTTTTTTTTTTTGCTTTTTGGGTCACACCCGACAATGAATGCACAGGGATTACTCCTGGCTCATGCACTCAGGAATTAATTCCTGATGGTGCTCAGGAGACTATATGGGATGCCGGGAATCGCGCTCAGTTAGGCTGTATGCAGGACAAACGCCCTACCTGCTGTGCTATCGCTCCAGCCCCCCAAAACATTATTAAGGTAGTAAATTGCTTTTACTTTTGAATGTGGAGAAAATGAATCAAGATGATACTGGAAAATGATGTGAGTATTTCAGATCTTCATTACCAGTTAAGTATTATCCCTTTCAAGTGGTACTGAGTTTTATTCTTTTATACCCTGAATTATATGTTGAAGTAACATAACTACAGGCATGTAAATATAATTCTAACAATTATGGCTCATTAATCCAAACAGAGGGTATCCTTGAAAACTACTGACTCGTTAACTATTAAACCATTGCTCATTAACTGAATGAGTAATATCTTGATTATCTGGATATTTCTGTCATTTTGACTTTCTTACTCTTCTTTTCATCTCTGTTTGCCTCTGATTTTTGCAGGCCCATTCAAAAAGCTCTAAATCCAATTTACTATTGCAGGCTTCCTATTTCAGAATCTGACCTCACCTAGGATTAGGCCCATTGATTAGCAATTAATTGTCCCTGTCCCAAGCAATAAACATTTAACATATTGGAATAGATATTTTCTTAGCTCCTGCAGCCTCTAGACTCAATTTGAACATTTAAACTAATGATGTACTTAAAGTATACTGCCTTCATTAAGAAGCCTTTTAAAGATCAACTACTATTTTTAGCCTTTAAAGTTTGTCACTTTAAAGCCTAAATTAACAATTAATTGTAATTCTATTTTATAGTGTAATTAATTAACATCTCCTATTACTGAACAGTCACAAAATAGTACTGACAAGAAATACACATCAGACTAGTTCAGCTCAATGTTTATGAACATTGCTAAAAGAAGGAACTGGTATTATTGCTTTGAGAATTGGTCTTCACATTATTATCTCTTCGCAGTTTAAACATAAATTACTAAATTACTTATTTCTGCTCTCCCCCCCCCCAGTTTTCTCTCTGGTTTGGGGTCCACACCCTGAGCACAAATTGCTGGGGATTGTTGAGTCTTATAGAAGCTGAATTCCTAGTTTTCTGATATGGGTACTTTTATTTTTCAAAAAGATTGGATCAGTCGACATTGCTCCCAGCATGCTTTCACTGGACTTTTTGTTCTTTGTGATGTATGCCAATCACACTGGTGTGAGACATTATTTCAGTATTGTTTGGATTTGCACTCCTTGATAATAAATGATGAAGAACATATTTCTTTCATCTTCCATTTGGTCATCTCTATGTATTCTTTGAGGAAGTTGCTATTCACCGCTCCCTTTTTTTTCTTTTTTTAAAAATTTTTATTAGTGAAACACCATGAGGGACAGTTGTAGACTTACAATTGTTGTGCTTGGGTTTCAGTTATACAATAATCGACTACTCATCCCTCCATCAGTGCCCATTAACCACCTTCAATGCTCCCAGTATCCCTCCCACCCACCCTCAACACCCCCCCACCCCACCCCATCCCTGTGGCAGGACATTCCCTTTTGTTCTCTCTCTCATTTCGGGTGCTGTGGTTTGCAAAAGAGGCATCGAGTGGCAATCATGTTCAGTCTATAGTCTACTTTCAGCATGCATCTCTCATCCTGGGAGAATCCTCCCAACACCCTTACTTGGTGCTCCCCTCTCTATCTGAGCTTCCTTCAACCCCAGAATGTTCAGATGGCCTCCAAGTCATGGAATGAACCTCCTGGTACTTATCTCGGTTATTCTTGAGTGTTAGTCTCCCATTTTGTTACTTTATATTCCCCAGATGAATGCAGTCTTTCTATGTCCGTCCCTCTCTTTCTGATTCATTTCACTTAGCAAGATACTTTCCATGTAGTACCACTTTTATGCAAATTTCATGAATTCATCTTTTCTAACAACTGAATAGTACTCCAGTGTGTAGATGTACCAAAGTTTCTTTAACCACTCTTCTGTTCTCGGGCACTCAGGTTTTTTCCAGATTTTGGCTATTGTGAACAGTGCAGCAATGAACATTGAAGTGCGGATGTCATTTTGACTGTACTTTTTTGCCTCTTAGGGATATATTCCCAGAGTGGTATTGCTGGGTCAAATGGGAGCTCAGTTTCTAATTTTTTGAGCATTGTCCATACTGTATTCCTAAAGGGTTGAACCAGTTGGCATTGCCACCAGAAGTGAAGGAGATTCCCTTTCTCACCACATCCACGCCAACACAGGTTGCTTTTGTTCCTTTGGATGTGGGCCAGTCTCTGTGGTGTGAGAAGATATGTCATTGTTGTCTTCATCTACATCTCCCTGATGACTAGTGATGTAGAGCATGTTCTCATGTGCCTTTTAGCCATTCTGATTTCTTCTTTGGGAAAGTTTCTGTTCATTTCATCACCCCATTTTTTGATGAGATTAGATGTTTTCTACTTGTAGAGTTCAACCAGTGCTTTGTATATCCTTGATATCAAGCCCTTATTGGATGGGTATTGGGTGAATATCTTTTCCCATTCTGTAGATTGTCTTTGTATTTTGGTCACTGTATCTTTTGCAGTGCAGAAGCTTCTCAGTTTAATATAGTCCCATTTGTTTATCTCTGTTTCCACTTGGTTGGTCAGTGGCATGTCATTTTTGAAGATACTATTAGCCTCAATATCGTGGAGGATTTCGCCGACCTTGTCTTCAATGTATCTTATAGATTCCAGTCTGATTTTGAGGTCTTTAATCCATTTTTATCTGACTTTTGTGCATGGTGTTAAGTCGAGGTCTAAGCCTATTCTTTTGCAAGTGGTTGTCCAGTTATGACAGCACCATTTGTTAAAGAGGCTTTCCTTGCTCCAATTCACATTTCTTGCTCCCTTATCAAAGATTATATGTTCATATATTTGGGGTTGTGTGTAGGGGTATTCCACCCTGATCCTTTTTTGATGTGGCTGTTCGTTTTTCCCATAAAGTTGTTTCAGAATTTTATATATTTACTTTTTAACCCTTTGTCAAATGTGTGATGGGAAAATATTTTCTTCCAGTCTGTGGGGTGTCATTTTATTCTGGTCATTGTTTCTTTTGCAGCGCAGAAGCTTTTTGATTTGATGCAGTCCCATTTGTTTATCTTTGCTTTTGTTTGCTTGGCGAATGTTATTGAACCATTGAATATATTTCTAGAGTCAGTATTGTGACTTCACATGTGTTTTACATATGTTTCCCATAGTATAATTTATGGATCCAGGTCTGATGTCAAGATTTTAAATCCATATGAGTTTTGTGTAGGTGTTAGAAGTCTGAGTTGAATTTTTTTTTTTTGTATGTGATTGACCAGCTTTCCAAAAACCATTTGCTAAAGAGGCTTTCCTTGATCCACTTCATACTTTTTGCTCCTTAAAAAAAAAGACTGTCAAAGGGCTGGAGTGATAGCACGGTGGGTAGGGCATTTGCCTTGTACGCGGCCGACCCGGGTTTGATTCCCAGCATCCCACGTGGTCCCCTGAGCACTGCCAGGAGTAATTCCTGAGTGCAGAGCCAGGAGTAATCCCTGTGCATCGCCGGGACTGACCCAAAAATCAAAACATAAAACAAAACAAAAAAGACTGTCAAGACACCAAGACTCTGAGATCCAGACTCTCTGAACTCTCTGTTCTATTCCATCGAAGAGTCTGTCCTTATTCCAACACCACACTGTTTTGATTATGATACTTTTGTAGTATAGTTTAAATTGGGAAGAAAGAGGGCTCCTATTTTTTTTAAGATTGCTTTGGCTGTTCAGGATGGGAGTTTATTACTCCATATTTCAACAGCAGTGGGATTATGTCTTCAAAAAATGGCATAGGTATTTTATTATTAAGGTAAAAAGGTAAAGGTAAAGGCCCTCCCGTTGATCGTTGATTTGCTCGAGCGGGCCCAGTAACGTCTCCATTGGAGACTTTGTTGTTACTGTGTCTGGCATATCGAATACTCTCGGTAGCTTGCCGGGCTCTCCGAGAGGGGCGGAGGAATCAAACTCGGGTCGGCCATGTTGGCCGCTTGTAAGGCGAACGCCCTACCCGCTGTGCTATCGCTCCAGCGATATGGTTTAATTTTATTATTAAACCATATTAAACCATTTTTATTAAACCATATAAAATATGTATAATGCTTTGGGCAAGATTGTCATCAGTTTTAAAGATTGTATAATTGAATCACGGTGAGATAGACCCTTACAAAGTTGTTCATGATCAGGTTCCAATCATACAGTGTTCCAACACCATCCCTCTAGCAGTGTGCGGTTCCCAGCAGCAGTGTCCCCAGTTTCGCTCCCATCATCCACCACCCCAGCATGCCTCTATGGCAGGCCTCCTCCTCCTTCTCCTCTCCTCCTCCTCCTTCTTCCTTATTTTTGTCTCTGTCTCCTCCTCTTCCTCTCTTCTTTCTTCTCCTTCTCCTTCTTCTTCCTCTTCCTCTTCCTCCTCTTCCTTCTTTCCCTCCTCCTCTTCCTTCTCCTCCTCCTCCTCCTCCTCCTCCTCCTCCTCCTCCTCCTCCTCCTTTCTTTCTCCTTTGGTATATTGTGGTTTGTAATACAGATACTGAAAGGTTATCCAGTATATCTCATCACCTACTTCTAACACTCAGTTCTTGTCCAACATGATCAGTTCCAGCTATTATTATCATTCTGAACCCTTCTCTACCTTACCTACACTCTGCTCCACACACACTTGTGGTTGGTTCCAAACATTCACCAGTCCTCCAGTCTCTTTTTCCCTGGCCGTGGCTATATCTTATAATACATATATATATATATCTTCTAATATATATATATCTTCTAATATATATAATATATATTCTAATATATATATCTTCTAAGATATATATTATATCTTCTAATATATATATATCAAATAACAGTGCAGTTACTATATATCTATCCCTCTCTTTCTGACTCATTTCACTCAGCATGATATTCTCCAAGTTCATGAATTTATAAAAGATTGCCATTTTGGCAATATTAATCTTTCATTATAGCACAGCAGGTAGGGCATTTGCTTTTCACGCGGCCAACCTGATTCAATTCCTCCGTCCTTCTTGGAGAGCCCTGCAAGAAGTTACTTAGAGTATCCCGCCCACAGACTAGAGTCTTGCAAGCTCCCCGTGGCATATTTGATATGCCAAAACCAGTAACAACAAGTCTCACAATGGAGATGTTACTGGTGCCCGCTCGAGCAAATCGATGAACAATGGGAGGACAGTGCTGCAGTGCTATTATGAAATATTTCATTATTATGAACAGGGAATACATTTTCTTTTATTTATTTTTTTATTTTGAAATATCTTTCTTAAAAAATTGGTAATGTGGTTTACAACAGTTTCTACATTTAAACAAATAATTTTTTTATTGAATTACCATGAGCTACAGTTGGTTGCAAAATTTTCATGTGTGAGTTTCAGTCATACAGTGATAGAACACCCATCCCTCTAACAGTGTACATTTTCCACCACCAATGTCCCCAGTATCCTTCCCCTCCCCCCCGCCCCATGTCCCATTCTTCCCCTTGCTTCTATGGCAGACAATTTCCATATTATTCTCTTTCTACTTATGGATATTAGAAGCCTCAACATTAGAGCAGAATCCATGAGGTACATTGAAGAACAGGTCAGCAATACCCTTCATGACATTGAAGCCAGAGGTATTTTCAAAGGTGAAACGCCAATGACCAAGCAAGAGGAAACAGAGATAAACAAATAGGACTATCTTAAACTATCAAGCTTCTATACCTCAAAAGAAACAGTGACCAGGATAAAAAGACATTCTACATAAAGGGAAAGGATATTCACCCAATACCCTTCGGACAAACAAGTCACTGGTTGAACTCAACAAGAAGAAAACATCCAATTCCATCAAAAAATGGGGTGATGAAATCTGCCTTGTTTTAGATTTGTAATTTTACTTCTCCACCCCCACCAAAGTTGCTAATAACCCACAACCACTGTCACACAATTCCCTTAGAACTGTGATTTTCAACAGACACTTTACCCTGTTTTCATCTTCCTACCAAAGGGCATTTTTTTTTTTTGAGGATCATAAATGGAGACAGGGAGGCGCTACGGGCATGTAGTGGGCAGTGACTAGGAATGCTGTGGATATTCCTCAGGCTCGTGACATCTCATAATGGAACTATGAAACCTGAGTTGCTATTGTGCACAGAACAAGAAATCCAGAGTTAGAGATATGAGGTAGGAGGAGAAATCAGATCAGTTGGAATGAGAGAAAAAAAAGGAGATTTAAGAGGCACTGTGTCAACATTGCATTTTGGAATTTTCTTCTTTTTCTCCTCTTCCTTTTCCTCCATATCTCTTTCCTCCTTGAGACTCAGAGAATCATACGAGTTGCTGAGGAGTGAAACAGCTGGCTATATGAAGGGACTGGCAGAGGAACCCAGGTGTGTGGGACCCAGGGCTGAGATCTCCAAGCCTGCTCGGATCGGGACTGGGCCTCCTCCACCCAGATCCTCCGTCTTCCAGTAGCGAGGCAGTCACACCCACAAATTGCCCCTGACTCAGCTGTGAAATCAATGGCTAAGAGCCAGAGACTCTAAAACCAAGCTTCTGGAAGTACGTAGCCACATTCGTGTCTGTGCGACCTCTTATTGTCTAGTCCTCACTCTCAGAGAACCTGGCAGGCTACTGAGAGTATTCAGCCCACAGGGCAGAGTCTGGCAAGCTCCCCATAGCATATTCAAGATGCAAAAACTCAGTAACAATGATGGGTCTTATTCCCCTGACCCCGAAAGAACCTCCAATGTGGCACTTGCTAAAATCTCCGGGCTAGGACAAATAGAGTCATTACTGGTGCCTACTCGAGGAAATCGATGAACAACGGGATGACAGTGATGCAGTGATTTCTTTTCTTTCTTTTCTTTTCTTTTCTTTTCTTTTCTTTTCTTTTCTTCTTTCCGTTTCCTTTCTTTTCTCTTTCTCTTTTTCTTTCTTTCTTTCTTTCTTTCTTTCTTTCTTTCTTTCTTTCATTATTTCTTTTGTTCTTTCTCTTTTTGGGCTATACCCACCTATGCCCTAGGCTTACTCGTGACTCTGCTCTCAGGGATCAGTCCTGGTGGGCTTGGAGGACCATATGGGGTGCTGGCAATTGAATTGGCTGCATCATGTGAGGGCAAGCACCTTACCCTCTGTATTATCTCTCTCACCCCAGAATTTGAACTCTTAACAATCCTGCTAGCTGTAATGCAGACAAATGATTTTTTATTTTTGTGGTGGGTTGTAGAGGAAGTTGGGGAATCTCTCAAGATGTGCTCAGAACCAAGGGTCCTTCCTGGAAATCCTTCTGCAGCTGGGCCAGTGGTTCAAAAGCAAAAATTTGTGAATGAAATGGTTAGTTGGTCCCTTCATTGCTGGGGAATACTTAAGTTACTTCAGTATTGCTTGGAGTCCAGGGGCCCATCTGAATGGTGCTCAGAGGCCTCTAGAGCTGCACCTAGTTCAGCTAGCATTATTGGGAGTGACCTTGTGGTTGGAGGGTGACTTAAAGTTCACAGACATCCAGAGAAATGATAGCAGGTAGGGAAAACATATGTTGCCATGGTTATGTGTAAAGTGAATTATTAACTTATTAATTATTTATTAATTTTATCATTTACTATTATTTTTAATTTGGGGCCCTAGGGAAGAGTGTATGTTGGTGAATACATCAGGTTCCATGGCCATAAATAGTCACTTTAACTATATAAGGGGGAAACCAATCCACTTTCTTGCGCTATCATTAGACAGGTTACACAGATGCTTTTTATTTGAGGCACTTGTCTGTCTTTCAGGTGTCTCAGAGACTGCCAAAGGTGAGGCTGGCAAAGGGGAAGTTGTAAACAGTAAATTCTTTCTATCTACATAGGTTACTGCTATCTCATATAAGTAAAATCATATAGAAACTGTCCTTCTGTGATTTGATCATTTTACTTAGCATAAAGACTTCAGGCTTTATAAATATCTCCTAGGTAAGGACAAGTAACACATACTTCACTTGTCGTCCTGTTGTTCATTGATGTGCTAGACCAGACACCAGTAATGTCTCCATTCATCACTGTCGCGTGATAGTGTAGCCCAAGGTCTTTCAGGATCAGGGGAATGAGACCCATTATTGTTACAGTTTTTGTCATATCGAATATGCCATGGGTAGCTTGCCAGGTTCTGCCATGAGGGCGAGATATTCTCAGCAGCTTGTTGGGCTCTCTGAGAAGGACAGAGCCTTTTGGGTCGGTCTCTGATTGTTTTTACAGGTGTTCCAGTCTACCGTATGCAACTGACATGTTATAACAACCTGCATGCTGACAAACACATACTTATAATTATTAATATATACATATATACGTATTAATATATACATATATATTTGGGCTGGAGTGATAGCACAGCAGTTAGGAAGTTTGCCTTGCATGCAGCTGACCTGGGTTCGATTCCTCCATCCCTCTCGGAGAGCCTGGCAAGCTACTGAGATTATCTCGCCCGCAGAGCAGAGCCTGGCAAGCTCCCTGTGGTGTATTCAATATGCCAAAAACACTAACAACAAGTCTCACAATGGAGACATTACTGGTGCCCGCTCGAGCAAAATCCATGAACAACGGGAGGACAGTGCTACAGTGCTACATATATGTGTATTTCTATATAGAATATATACATATGTGTATACATATACATGTGTACACACACTATATTTGGGTAGCAGCATGAAAATTTGATGTGAAAGCCTATGTGCTACGTTTTGTCCATAAGTGCAATTTTTTCTAGAGACAAAAATGTCTTTGGGGGCTGGAAGAGAGCTCCACAGGTAGGACAGTTGCCTTGCTCCGGTCTGACTTGGGTTTCATCCTGAGAATCCTGTATGGTTCACAGAACAATGCCAGGCGTGATACCTGAGTGCAGGGTCAGAGTCAGGAGGAAGTCCTCAGCAACACTAGGTATGGCCCCAAAATATGTGGTGTATGTTTTTATATATGTGTGTGTGTAAATATATACATATGGTATATATATATGATATGGTGCATATATAATGATATATAATATATGTTTGATATGATATATATGCCATACATATGTTTATGATGTGTATATAACCAAGCGTCACAAATGCTGGCCGACTTTGACCGTGAGTGTGGAAAGGTAGGACTGCAGCTGAATCTTATGAAGACAATGTTTATGAGAAACAGCCTCGTTCCTGACGCCCCATTCGCTCTCAACGGAACGACCATCTCCGAATGCAACAGCTATGTGTACCTAGGTCGAGAAGTCAACATGACAAATGACCTGGCACCCGAGCTGCGCAGGAGGAAGAGAGCGGCTTGGAACGCCTTCAAGAACGTCGAAGAAATAGCTAAGAGGATGAAGAACCTCCGGCTCCGGGCACATCTCTTCGATTCCACTCTTCTTCCTGCATTAACATATGCCTCAGAGACCTGGGCCCTACGCAAACAAGATGAGAACGCTATCCAGGTCTCCCAAAGAAGAATAGAAAGAGCTATGCTTGGAATATCACGTTTCACTCAAATGAGAGAAAGAATCCGGAGTTCCGACATCTGTTGACGATCAAGAATCAGGGATGCTGTCTCATTTGCCAAGGTGTCGAAAATCAGATGGGCTGGTCACGTAATGAGATTTAAAGACGACCGCTGGACTAGAGCTGTTACCGACTGGATCCCACGGGATGTCAAAAGACCGCGTGGCTGCCCACCTACCAGATGGTCAGACTTCTTCGTCAAGATCATGAACAATCGGTTTGAGGCTCTTCATGTTCCCAGAGCGAACAGATGCCTTTGGGCTACATTAGCACGCGACAGGGACAAATGGAGACGTTACTGGTGCCCGCTTGAGCAAATTGATGACTAACGGGAAGTTAAGTGATTAAGTGATATATCATCTATGTAATTTATTTGATGTGCCCACATTTACTACTTAATTTGCCTATTATGAATAGGAAATGTTAAACTCAGAGATGTCCATATTCTCGGATATTTTTAAATAGTAAAAAATTTTTTGTTTCTCAGATAAAAGAGTGTATAATTCTAATCAATTAAAAATCCCTTTTTGTAGTACGAGAAATTAGTCTGCTATCAGAACTTCGAAGAGTATTTTTGAAGATGAAGACAGAAAACAATGATCTTACATAATAACTTAGCCTCATTACTATATTTCAGTTATGTTTGAATTGTAGAGAAATTTTCAATGAAGAGATTTATATTGTCATTACTGGGCATTGAACACGGATCGTGTTTGTGAAAATCTGCTCATTTGTAACCTTTCCCCCACCACAGTTGATATTAATTGCGTATTATTTATTGATAATCTTTTCTCCATTTAAGGGTTCCTTAACTATTTTTCTGCTTTGTAGTTTGATTTTTATATTTTTGTTTTACAAAAGAATGGATTTTGTTCACACATGAGTTTAACTTGGAATCTTAACTTTTTTAAATTGAATCACTGTGAGCTTGCAGAACTTTTATGTTTGCGTTTCAGTTAAATAATGATAGAACACCCATCCCTCCACCAGTGTACATTTTCCACCACCAATGTCCCCAGTAACCCTCCCCCACAGCCCGTCACACCCCTCCGCCTGCATCTATGCAGACAATTTCCCTCTTACTCTCTCTCTTCTTGTGGGTATTATGGCTTGTGATACAGACAATGAGAGACAATCATGTTTGGTCCTTTATCTACTTACAGTGCACATTTCCCATCCCGAGCCATCCTTCCAAACATCACCGATTTAGTGGTCTCTTCTCTATCCCAGCTGCCTTCTTCTGCAGCCCCTAAGGCAGACTACAATCAGAGATGAATGTTTTTGGCCCTTGTCTCTACCATCCTTGTGTCAGTTTCATCTTATGATATTTTTGATTCCACAAATGAGTGCAGTTGTCCCTCTCTTTCTGAGTCATTTCACTTAGCATGATACTCTCCATGACCATCCTCTTATGTGCAAATTTTATTATATAATATTTTGGGGGGTGGCTAGTGGGAGGCCCCAATGGCTCTTCCCCTAGCGGCCCAGGGTTCGGGGGCCTTGGGCCACTCATCCAGCAGGGGCGGCCTGGGTCATGGGGCAGATGTTGGACAAAATGAGGGCGAAGACGATTGGTTGATCAGATGCCATTTATTCCATTCCCCCACGCGCCCGCCCCTGTCTCTCTGAGCCCCCCCCATTCTAGTCTCATGCTGCCCCTCATTCCCGTCTCCTCCTGTCTCTCCCGCTCATCTCTCCGCGCTCCCTCTCACAGCCTGGGCTCTCTCTCTCTCCACCTGCTGCTCCTGAATTCTTTTACATTCTTCTCCCTCTGTCCCCCTTGCTAGTTTCTCCTTGTTCCATCTTGCTACCCTGCTCTCTCTCATCTCCAACTCACTTGTCTCTCCAACTTCCCATCACTCTGGGCCAACACTGCTCCCAGTCTGGTAGCCAAATCAACATAAGGCTGCCATCAGGCTCAGGGGCAGAAACACCACCTGGGGTATTCTAAAGCCCTCCCTGACTGCCCAAGGGCAAAATACCTCCTAAGGAGTTTTTCTCCTTTCCTCAGTCCAATAACTCTATCAGCATCTTAATACTAGTTATTTTTGTATGGACACAGTAAGAGATACACTGAGTTTGTAGGGTGGCTCTTCTGGGAACATCTTGCCGCAGACTCAGAATATAGTACTCAGGCCAGATTAACCATTCCTAATCCTAGCAGGGTTCGAATCTAGTTATTACTTTTTGGATCATGAGAGCATTTGTCTATGACCAAGCTCTTAACTTATAGTTAAGCATTAGGCACTTTGGCCACACCCATCTCCATGCCAGGGTAGCTCATAACTCACTGCTTGACCAGGGTCCATCCAGTCCCTCGTCAGGATCCTGTCTTTGGGGGTGCTAGGAAGTAAGGGCAACTGAGGCTTAGATCAAGAGAACAGATGCCTAGGAGATAAATATCACTGAGCGTCATAAACTCCCATGTTACAAAAGCATAGCCTTTATGGTTTTCTGTCCATACAAAAAGGACATTGCTCTGAATAAAGTATGCAAAGGACTTAAGGAGAAGAGAAAAATATTATTTACAAGTCAATAGAGCACAAAGAAAGAAGTTACAAATAAACACAGAGGAATGGGAGCACTGTGATGGGAGCAACCCTATAAACCTAAACTATGTGAGGCTATGCAAGTAGGACAAACCAATGTTATCCTACAGCTTAGAGCTCTTTTGAAGTCTTTTCCCATTATATATTGTTTTCTGTAGGATTTCTGCAGTTCGTCTTCATAGAATCTTAATTTCTATATAGAAAAGTTAGTTTTTACTGTATCTGAGGCATGAAGCTAAATAAACCATTACAATAGAGAAAAGGTAAATATTTTTGTGTTACTTTGTAAGCTTCTGTATCCTCATAATTGATATTAATATACTGCTTTTACTTGGGGCATATTTTGTACATAATAAAATCAACACTGATTTAATTGTACTGAACACTTTGATGTTGTAATATAGGTATGACAATCATCTAGATTTCAGGATGGATAGAAAACCAAAAAAAAAAATCAAATTTTGTATAACAGAATCCTTTTATTTAGAAGTAGGTTATTCCGTAGATTTGGTTAAGTCATATGTTTCTTTTCCTGAATATTATGCACAGCAAGTACATAGAGTAGTTTTCTAATCAGGATTATGAATATTTATATCGTGTGAAGTATGTATCTTTCAGTTAAAGCTTTTACTGAAAGCTTACCCTACCATTTTCAGATTTCAGCTAAAGAACTTCTCTTCGGTCATTCAGCTTCGGTGACATGTTTGGCAAAAGCAAGAGACTTCTCTAAGCAGCCTTATGTGGTTAGTGCTGCTGAAAATGGGTAGGTAAATGTATGTGACTGTGTATTTATTTTCTTTCTTTTTCTCTTTACGAAACCAGGAAGGAGTATGGGATCCTAGGGCTTGAGGGACTCTTTAGCTAGTAACATGTCACCTTTAATATTAGAAAATTTCATTTGAGTCGTTGAATATCTTGTGATCGAGCCGAGGAATGTAACCTCTGCTACAATATCTGTGTGCATATATATGTAAATCCATATATCAAATTAATACCAAAATAACATCTTTACATCTGTATCATATTTCTGTGATAACCTTACTATGTAGAGGATACTGACAAATGTTACTGAATGTGCAAATGAACATGAAAAAGATTGGTGATTATTATTTTTGTGTATTAGTTCACTTTGTGCTTTTAAGCAAACACATTCATATCTTCATGGTTTTGTAAAACAATTCAGTAGTTACCGTTTTTATGTTTACACTTGTCTGATGACATTTTACAACTAACTGAGAAGCAACTTAATTTTAAGTGGAGTGATGAGAGAAGAG